>NW_026694491.1:0-10000000 GCF_021218885.2 Marmota monax
AAAACTAAAGATCTTTCTATTTGGTAGAGGAATCAGGATTTACATGAATGCAATCTGTTAGGATTACATTAAAGTACACAGCCAAGTACTGGCAAGATCAGGGAAGAAAGTTATACTTGGAGGCTGACCTGACACTTGAGGTCAGCGCCGAGCTGGAGAAACTGATCTGCAGCAAGGACTTAATGATCCAGGGCAGGAGAAGAGGCTGAGGCATTGCTGTCAGAGGGGGAGGCACGGGTTGTTGCCCTTAGGCAAAGAAGAATAGGGCTGGCAAATGGATCAAGAGGTAGGAGAATGGGGTCTTTGTTCGGATCCTGTGTGGGATTTACTGACCTTGAGTAATTCTTTTCACCTGTCTCTCAGTTTTGTTATCTGTGAAACACACTTTCAACTGATATATAAAGACAGTAATACCCCTTGTCCATTTCCCATAAGTACAGGGAGACAATGAGAAAATGTGTGTAAAGAAAGCTGAAAAACACAATGTAGCCATAAGATGTAATGCTGCAAGACAGGCTTATGAGGGAAACCAAGGCTGGGCCTCTGCTTGGAGGGATTTGGAATGGTAATAAGATAATAGGCGGGAAATAGCTTAGCCTGACAGAAACAGAGAATCTATATGAGTTAAAGAAATTGTGTGTGCATGAGCACCATCAGAGACACAAACAGCTCAACAGCTCTACTTGCAAAAGGCTGGAGAGAGCCCAAAGGGCCACAAATAGAAAAGTGGTCTTAACATTCTGACTGGAGGAAGTTCCTGTAAATTTTTGGGCTTTTTAAAAAATATTGATATAGTCGCTTCCTTAATATGAACAATGAATCTTTTAGAGCTATTTTGAAAATTCATATATGTAAATGAAAACAACTATTTTGTTTATGTAGCACAGTAGATCTTACTATGAATTGATGGAAAGAATGCTACATACTACCACTACCTCCTCTCCTCCCTCTTCACCATCAACACCGTCATGATGACCATCATCACCAACAACCATCCCAACCACACCAGCAACAACTATTCAATCACCTACTGCCACTTCAACATCATTGGCAACAATCACCATCAACATCATCAAAACGCACCCCAATACCAAGAGCAACAACCATCAATATCATATACCTCTACTGTAAATTCCTAATTTATTCAGCCAAGCATGCAGAGTTTAACAGGAAAAAGGTAGCTATACAGAATAGGGGTAGATACAACATATCTTTGCATATATTTTCCCTTCTTGTCTCCCTATAGGAGGAGCAATTTACCACCAGGAATGAGAAGTAAACTCAATTCAGATGAAAAAAATCCTAGAAATCTCCTGTACAGCATAATGCCTATAGCTGACAATACTGTATTTGCTAAGATGACTGATCTTAGAGAAAGTGGTCCTAACATACCCACACATAAGCACAAATAAAGTGACAGAAGGAAACTTCTGGAGGTGATGGATAAGGATATGGCACAGATTGTGGAGATGGCTTCATGGATATGTACTTATCTCCAAAATTATCAAGTTGTAAATATTAGATATATACATCTTTTAGTATGTCAATCATACTTCAATAAATTTTAAAATAACTAATATGCCATATTTAGCAAAGGTAAAAACAAATCCAAAGCTATTGAACTATAGAGAGAACAATAACTACATAACCAGAATGTTTTTGCAAATATTTATAAAAATATATTTATAATTTTAAGTGTTCTTTACCTCTATTCTCCATCATAAAAAAGTAGACTACTCAATAAACTATAGCAATCAAGCTTCTGAGTGCTAGAGAAATAATTCTGAAGGTCAATTGTTTCAAACCCAAAATACTGCATTGTAATGATTTCAAAGTAAAAAGAGGAAAAATAAACCAATTTCTCACCAGAATTCTGTCCTTCCACCCTCAGGCTTAGTTCACATTTTGGAAGAAGGCATGCTAACAACCCTGCTTTTTCCAATTGAAGTGGTTCTACAAATATCTTGTATTTATTCCCACTGGTCATATTCCAGGAGGTCATACTCCCAAGAGGAGGAGGTGGGGGAGACAGGAAGCAGAGGCAACCCCCAAGTTTCCTGAATTCTCTCTCCTCCTCTGGTCTTGCAGTCAGTCACAAAGCCCAGCTGCACAGAGTTATGTTGATTTCAACTCACTCTAAAATGGATTGGAGAGGGTTTGAGATACACAGGTATTTGATCAAGAATTTTGAAACTTTCTAATTAAAAAATTCAAGTAAGATAAATTAAAAAATAAATTTAAATTAATCAATGCCAAGAAAAAAGAAAAATATAAGTAAAAGAAAAATTTAAACTCAAATTCAGTATATCATAAGATAATAACTGAGGCTATTTAAGAGTCTATACTGAAAAACACTAATTATTCTCTGCAACCTACTACATGATTAATAAAATGTAAAGGTAATACTGAAGTTGATATGAACACTACACAAAATACAAGTCTGTTCATTGAGTAAATCTTTTCTGTGTACCTAGACTGTACCAGGTACTGTTCCTGGCTCTGGGGAACACCAAAGAATACTATGCATAAACTTCCTGCTCTCCTGTCAAAGAAGACAGATAACGTGAAGACGAGTAAACCAAGCTATATGTTAAGAAGATGGTAAGTACTACGGAGGAAAAAAAAAAGTTGCAAGGTGAATCGTGACTATCAAGAGGCGGGGAGTGGTACTACTTAAATAGGTGGTCAAGACCTTCCTCACAGACAATCTGAGTGAAGACTTGGAGGTAAAATGTCAGACAAGAATTATCAGTAGAGAAGAGTGATCTCTGGAAAGGAAATAGTAGCTCAAAGATTTTGATATTGGAAAGTACATTCTTATGCTTTGATCTAGAATATCCCCCAAAGGCTCATGTGTTGAAGGCCTGGTCCCTGACACAGCAGCATTCAGAGGTGGGGCTTTGGGGAAGTGATTGGACCATGAGGGCTTTGACCTCATGGGTGGATCCATCCATTGACAGCTGAATGGACTATTGGGAGATGGTAGAAACTGTAGGAGGTGGGGCAGGGTTGGAGGAAATAGGTCCCTAGGGACATACCCTGGAAACGTATTTCTTGTCCATCTCCACCCCCCTTCCCAGATGCCATGCACTGACCAACTTTCCCCCCGTCATACCCTTCCACCATGATGTACTGCCTCACCTCAGCCCAAAGCAATGGAGCCAGCCAACCATGGACTAAAACCTCTGAAACCCTGAGCCAAACTAAATCTCTCCCCGTGTAAGTTGTTTTTGTCAAGTATTTTGGTCACAGTGACAAAAGTTAACTAGCACAAGCCTGGTGATATGCAGGAGCAGCAGCAAGGAGTCCACTTCATCTGGAGCAGACTGAGCCAAATGTGGAGAAAGTAGAGTAAGAAAATTCATTTAAGCTAAAAGCACTTTGGCCCTATGATACAGAGTAGATGAGCAGCCTTCAAACACATTTGCTCATGTATAATCTCAAGATGAAGCAAAAACAAAAATATCTTTATATATCCTCCTGAATTTTTGTTTTCCACCTCCAAAATATTTTAATTTGATATCATCCTAAGTTTATAGGATTACAAATAGTATAATTTCTGACATATGACGTCGTAAAATTTTAAAACTGTACTATCCCACCATTATCCACTTTAAAAATATCTTGTCCAACTTCAAGCTCCTCTTTATCAGTGGAAAGGTTTATATGTTAGTTTTTCTCTTTTAATTCATACCCAGTCCACTTCTCCACAGAATTTCATCCTAATGTAGCATATGCTTATGTTGCTTATGTTGGAAAGTCTTTTATCGCTCACACTACTATACTTTTCTGCAAGGAAATATGTCAAATTGCTGCTCTGTTTGGTGTTCAGGCTGTTTCTACCTCCCTGCACAATGCCCAAAGCTAAGATCTGGGATGGAAAAGAGAGATTGCTTGGCTAATTGAAGGAAAGAGTGACGGTAAACAGGGATGTGGGAAATGAGACTAAGCATATAGTCTAGACTTTGGGAATTGATGGCCTTAAAACCTTCCATACTTTGCTGAGTGTTTCTGTGTACCCCACTCCCCACAAGGAACACCCATTTAAAGCCCCTGAGTAGATCATCCATTTATCTGGGCACTAAAGCAGATCCAAACAATCTTCTATGCATAATTCTGTCCTGGCTGCTTGGTTCACCCTATGATCCCTTGCTAATTGCTTTTACAATTTTGCTTTGAGGCCATGTTGTTAAAACATAAAAGAGTTTTAGGAGAATCAGCATTACAAAAATTTGGTGGCTTTCAGAACAAAACATAGTGTATTTTTTGTGGGGATTCCTGGGAGAGTCTTTTCTGATGTTGGTGCCAAGAGTACTTACAATCATCCTGCACAACTGATTTATCTTTACTTCTACAAGCATTTATCCTTCCCAATGGCGGACAGAAAGTTTAAAGCCAAAATTGTGCCTGTGTGTCTTAGGCTTAGGTAATTCTGGCATGCACTTTAATTGTATTCGTACTTTCATTTTGTCCCCAACTTCTTCCTTACTTTTAAGTTATTTTTACTTGATATTTTTATGCATAAATATACATTATTATGTATGCATAAGGTAACAAACATAAAAATGCATATATACTGGAGTTTTGACCTATTATTCAAGCTTCTTTTATTTACATAAAGGGAACCAAGCTATTTCCCTTTAAAATATTGCCTATTTTTTTAAAACTTGAAGTCATGAATATGCTACAGACTGTCACACAAAACCTAGTTCTCAAGACCAAGGTACAAACATTTGTTTCCCAGAGAAATTCAAAACCAAACAGGTTGCAGAAGTATTTAAACAACACAGCAACCATAATAATAAAAACCAAAACCTGTTTCTCAGTTTCAATCAACAACTAATTTTTTGAGCTCTACTCTATGTCACTGAGTTAGATCCGAAGAACTCAAAGGAAAATAAGAATGATTCATGAGTCAAAGAGCCTAGTAGAGTCTGTGGGGGAGAAGAGAATAACACATTAGATTTCATCTGCAGAACCGATGATGAAAACCATGCCCACAGACTGCGTGAGTCTCTATGGGCTAGGTAAATTTCCACAGTGCAAATAGAGATGTATAGGGGACAAGCCAAGACAGTTCTCTTGGTCATGCCTGGGTCATACGGTGTGTGTGCACATATATGTACATATGTGTAGGTGAGGATGTGTGAATATGCATAGGTATAGTGGATCATTAGCACCACGAGGTTACACAAAACAGGGACCAATTAGTTCTGCCTATGGGGAAAGAGAAGAAAGGCTTTATGTGGACTGCATGGTTTAGAGAAGCCCATGTTATCTAGCACTCTGGTTATCAGAGTAACCGAAGAGTTAATTTTCATCTTAGGATGACACCAGGTTAAATTTAGGGGGAAAAAAAAAGAACTCACCTAATACAAAGAAGACTGTGCATGGTTTACTGCACAGTTAAGTGAATAATAATGTGCAGGACACTAAAATCCTGGTCTCAGGTGTGGCCAAAAGAACAGTCTCCACTCTTTCCCAGTTCTGATCTCTATTTATCTTGTGTTGTGGAAATTTACCTAGTGCTTAGTGACTGGGGCAGACTGTGGGCATGGCTTTCATCATTAGTTTTGCAGGTGAAATCTAAATCCTTATAAGCAACCTAAAAATCCTTCCAAAGTCAGGGTCTGACAAAAGAGGTCCCTGACTGGAATTCATTAAAAACTTTCATAAGTGCAATTTCATTTTATGATGTAACACATCTCATTGTTTACAGAAATATGATTCGGAACTGACAGCACTGCATCCATTAAGTTCAAAAGATAAGAGAACTAGCCTTGACTCAACTCCCTGGAATACTTTATAACCTTTTGCTAATGAAGAAAAATTTCAGGCTTGGTCTCTTGCTTTTAGCTAAAAACAATTGAATATAATGTTAAGCAACTTATAATTTTCAGCCAAACAATTCATTTCTTCACATTCCCAAGATCCATGATCTATGGGTCCTTTTCTGTATCCTCCAAGTTGCTCCTCTCCTATGTCAGTCAAACAGGCTGCCAATTTCTTGAATTATCATGGCCCTGATTACTCTTTGCTGAAAATTCTCAGGCTCCAAAATTACTTAAAGTTTTTAAATGTATCCTATTTATCAATTTTATTGCTCAAGAAAGTTGACACCATTGATATTCTTGGGATTAACCCTATTTAATATAGCCTCCCAGGGTGAAGCAATTCCAGAATTCTCTCTGTAATCATTGCACACAATCCAATGTGGCTCACAAGTACCCAAATGAAGAAAAGTTAACCCTGCAAGGGTTCATGACAGCTCTTCCTACAGTGATGTTCCCTGCCTTGATGTTCTTCCCTCATCTGCCTTTAAAACACTGGGTATTTCCTTGACAGCAGTTATCTCATTTCTACTTGCCCATTTTACTTCCTGTCACATTTTCCTGCCTCCTTTCAGCTCTAGGTTCAAGCCAGATTCATGATCCTACCTTCTCTTACAACCTCCAAAACCACCACCTGACCACCATCCCCCTTTCTACACCAACCAACCTCCTAACTGATCTGTTTACACCCTGACTCCCTAGAGTCAATTCTCTGCACGACAGCAAGTGAGAACTTTTGAAGGCTGCCAGTCAAATCAAGGCTCTCCTGTACCCAAACTACTGCCATGGCTTCCCAATCTCACTCTGATTAAAATCTAAATATCACCACCTCCTTTCATGGCTCTGCTCTAGCCCTCTCAGGCCTCCTTGCCATTCCTTAATTATGCCAAGTGGGATTCTCAGGGTCTCTGCACAGGCTGTTCCTTCTGCCCGGACAGCCTTTCCCATACACCTCCTGGTTCACACCCTCTATTCCTCCCCTCAGGTCTCTGCCCGAATATCATCTTGCCCAAAGGACCGTCCTGACCAACATACCCCTCAATCACCTTCTCTTTTCCCTTCATTCTGCCACATTCTGCTTTGTCATACTTACCACTGCTTGGAATGTCTTCCAGCTTGGGTTTCAGCCTGTCAGCCTCCTCCCAACATACAACAGCATATCTATCTTGAATACTGTTACAGGTATAGCTATTCTAGATGCTAGATGCTGGTGATTCACAGGGGATTCTAATCACTAATTGGTTAAAAAAAAATTCCTACATAGAGTTCCTGTGTCATTCTTAACACTACTGCCCCAGTTTAACAGCAAATAGTCTCTCGTGGGCCCATTCTTATAATATCCATGCTAGCATACCTGATTTTATACCCTAATGTTGTGCCCTTCTAATTTTTCCTCTGTATGCTTACCAGAGTGATATAATCTACCATCTCATCTTGTCTCTCTCTTACTCAAAATTTTCTTCAGTGCCTACAGATTATTATACAACCTCTTTTGCAAGCCGTATAAAACTTTCAAGATTTGGTATCTGCCCATTGGCTAAGCTTCATCTCCCATTAGAGCCCCATAGACTACATTGCTTGCCCCAGTGCCTTTCCACTTGCTTCATTTCTCTATCTGGAGCAGCCTCCTCTGCTTTGGTAGCAACTCATCTAAATGGCCCCATTTCAGATGCTACCTTCTCAGCAAAGCCTTCCCTGATAGCCCCAGAACAGCCTTAAGCTCTCCCTTTTATATCCGACTTCATCTTGCACGTACTTTCATGAAAGTACATCACTATTATTTTATTATAATTATGTATTTTCATGTGAGCCTCCCAGTGAACCACCAATGTCTTAATGAAAGGGACTTTGTTTTACTATTCTTCATATTCCTAATGTTTGGTGCTGAGAGCCATAGCCAAGTTGGAAATGATGCATGGCATTTTGGGGTTGAAATTGTTCAGAAAGGTGACCCTGCTCAGGGATTAGGGTGGCTCCAGGTTTAGGGTGGATCCTGCTGGATTAGGGTGGCTCCAGGTTTAGGGTGGATCCTGCTGGGAATAGGGCATATGCCTCAGGCGCCGCTCCTTGTTGAGTTCTCGCGGGGTTCTGAGAGAATTGGTACACAGAGCCCAGTGGAGGGAGTGTATTTTTCGCAGAATGTGCGTGTAGAGTGCGGGTGAGAGTTCGGGAATAAAGAGTTGCTGTTGGAATCTACAAGGCTTTTGTGGTGGCTCGGTTATTTTGTGCCCAGACAGACTGTGTCAGTTTGGTTTATAGTAAGTGCTCATTAAGTACTTCATTATAAATGAATTAATATGAGACAATGATACTGGAACACTCTACAAGAGTTGAAGCTCTGAGTTTGGGAATGCAAAAAATATTTGTGATATTCAGTTGCAAATTTAAACAGATATGTTTCTGTAATTTGATCACCAATTCAAAATATGGGTTTTTAAACGAGAAATAAAAGAAAAAATGAGTCAATCACAACCATATAGGCAAATACTGAGATTTTTACAGTAAAGTACAATCTCCAGGGACTTTATTCTACAGTGTCTAGAAAACACTCTCATTGCCTTTTCACTCCTGAATACTCCTGGAGACATGGAAAGACTTAGCCAGTACCTGTCATAAACCATAGCAAATAATTTATCTGGAGAAAAAGACTATGAAAGATATATATGAAAAAAATATTTTAAAAACACTACAGAAATTCATAAAAGATTTGAATAAATGAGAACCAATGGGGACCAACTGGTTCAATATTATAAAGAATTCTTCTGAGATTAAGCTATATGTTTAACTTAACCTTTCCCCCAGAATATGATTTTACTTTTATAACTGAGCAATATCTAAATTTCCTACAAAAAAAAATAAACATGTAAGAAGGTCCAGGGATATTGCAACCAAAAAGGGCAATAAAGGGAAACTAGCCACACCATGTGTATAAATACACAAAATTAGAGGAATTAATAAAATATGGAACTATTCAATAAGACGACTCTCCAAAAAGACTTCATTTAGGCATTTAACAAATGATGCTAACATTACCCTTCCACTCACCTCCACTCTGATCCAAGTAACCAATTAGTTTTCTAGTAACTAGTAGCTAGTTTATAACTAGTTTTCAAGTAACATAAGTTTTCTTCAAGAATTACCATATAACAAGGTAAAGATAAATTATTCAAGAAATGTTGGGGAGAACTGAGTAGTTATTGGAGAAAAATAAAATTAAGACTCTTTCATTACTAAACCAAAACATGTATGAATCAGACAAATATGATTATATTCATATAAAATTTAAATCATAAAAATACAAAAGGAGCTGGGTTCAGTGGCATACCCCTCTAATCCCAGCAGCTCAGGAGGCTGAGACAGGAGAATCATGAGTTCAAAGCCAGCCTCAGCAAAAGTGAGGTGCTAAGCAACTCAGTGAGACCCTGTCTCTAAATAACATACAAAATAGGGCTGGAGATGTGGCTCAGTGGTCAAGTGTCCCTGAGTTCAATCCCCAGTTCGCCCCCCCCAAAAAAATACAAAAGAAAATGTAAAAGAATGAATTTTATGATTTCAGAGTAGCTTAGGCTTTTCTCATTACTATGCAAAATCCAGAAACTACAGAAGAAACACACAACTTTATAAAATCTTTACATTTCTCTTATGCTTTGAATACTATAAACAATATCAAAGACAAATGCTGGGCTGGGGATATAGCTCAGTTGGTAGAGTGCTTGCCTCACATGCACAAGGCCCTGGGCTTAATCCCCAGCATCCATCCCACCCCCCCCCCCAAAAAAAATGACAAAATTAAGGGAAATCTTTGGTGGAAAATCACTATAAGGAAATGTGAATTCTTTAGCCTAGAAAGAGCTCCTAAAAATCAAGATGATCCACCCAAACTAAATTTTTGAAAAGTGAGTCTACCAAGAGCAAGAACAAAGAGTTAGTTCATAGAAAAGGAAAATGCAGAGTAAACACAGGAGAGGATGTGCAAATGAAACTATGAGATGCTACTGTGACCCAGTAAGTTGGCCAAGATCAAAATGTTTGCTCCAGGCTTAAGTGGGAGGAAAGAGACACTCTTGGGCCTGGCTGCTGGGACAAACCTCAGTCGATGGCGATACAGTCAGAGCTATGGACATTTTTGAACTCACTCTCCCTGTGACCCAGGCCTTCCTCCCTACAAGCTTATGGGCACCTAACGCTCTTCCCCATCCCCTGCCTCTATCTACACCAGTCCCAGCTCCTTGGCTATTCTCTCCAGGAACTGCAAGGGCTGCGGCAGCAATAGCCTGTGGAGACCACAAGACACCATAGGAGCAGCCATCCCTATCCCCCTGGAATATCAGCAGAGAAAAAAAAATCCACCATATTTGCCACTGTCTTGCTCTTTTTCTCCTTCACCTCACTTTTCTCTTTTCCCGCCTGCAAGGGATCCCGTGACCACACCGTCCACCGCTCCATTGCCCAGTGCATCCCTGAGATACACACTTGAAAGACAATCTAAGTAAATTCCAAATCGCAGTAAGTGCCTAAGGGACTGATAGCAAACAAACAAACAAACAAACACAACTTTGTTAGATTTCTCCAAAGAGCTTCACAAAATCATTAGGCACAAACAGGGAGAAGAAAGTGTGCTCATCATTGTTAAGTGACATTCTGCCACGCTGAAAAGTACACACATCTCTCCATAAGAGCACTTCTCCAAACACCGAACCCTAGAGAGACAAGAATGACAGTGAGTTCACAGTGTTTAAGTAATTAACCATCTTGCCAACACTGTCCAGGTATTACCTAATCTATCATTTGTAACAACCATGAAGGAAGGATTATTAGTTACTCCCCTTCCTATAATTGAGGATAAATAATGCACAAAGCAATGAAGCAACTTGCCAAAGGCCCAAAGTAAGCACGTGGCACAACCAGAATGGGAACAAATTATCTGCCCCAAGCCTGGACTGTCTACCACCAGGAGATATTTTCCTTTAATCCTAATTTTTTTAAGAAACAAGGTAGAAATATTGACTGAAAGCTTGCTTGGAGCAGAATAGAACACTGGTGCTGAGTTAAAGATCATGCAGAATATGGAGTGAGAATTTCTGGAAACCCATAAATACTACTTTTTTGTTTCAAGGAATCATTTCCATTAATCAACTCACACAGATATTCTACACTGGACAGAACCTGGTTTTGTAGAGGTCACTCATGAACACACATATATTTCATCGGGTGTGGTGGTGCTCACCTGTAATCCCAGCAGCTCGGGAGGCTGAGGCAGGAGGATCGTGAGTGCAAAGCCAGCCTCAGCAATGGCAAGGTGCTAAGCAACTCAGTGAGACCCTGTCTCAAAAGAAAACAAAAAGGGCTAGGGATGTGGCCTCAGGGGTTAAGCAGCCTGGGTTCAATCCCTAGTACCAAAAAATATATATTTATACGTATATCTCAGTGGTTTTATCCTCCATCCCTCTTTTCCTCCCAAAAAGAAATTCCTTGCCAGTTTCCTGTAGGTTCACTTTGTAGTTCCCTACTCCTCCCTCTCCAAATGAGCTGTGCTCACTAGCGATGCCCATTACTCTTCCCAGGGCTGCAGCTACCCACACTCAAAAGCTCCCCAGTTCTCCCAGCAGAACACTCCAATCTGTTTCTCTCAGACTCAAGTGAGATCCATTTCTATCCTGTGTCCTTCATTGAAATCTAACAACTTAACCCTTGAGAAAAATTCATGTGTTTTTATGTCCACAGCGCTTTTGCTTTAAACCAATTCAAGAACTATATGCCTGATTATAACTTTTGTTCACAGCACTCAAACTGTTCAACAGCTACATTTATTTAGGAGAAAACCCATGATCATTAAGTTTCCGATCATTAGGGTTTGGATGTGAGGTGTCCCCCTAAACTCCTGCTAAGGCAGGAATATTTGGAAATAAAATGGTCAAATTATGAGAGATGTAACCTAATCGGCCCATCCTGGGTTGAATGGACTGAGTGGGTGGTGACTGTAGGCAGGTGGGCCATGGCTGGAGGAGGTGAGTCAAGGAAGGGGACATCTTCCCTGTGATCCCTTCCTCTCCTCTTCTCTCTGCCTCCTCACTCTGCCATGAGCTGAGTGCTTTTCCTCCCCTGGAGTCTTCCCCCATGATGTGCTGCCTCACCTAGGCTGTCTGTGGACTGAGACCTCTGGGACCATGAGCCCCAAGTCAACTTCCCTTCCTCTAAGTTGTTCTTATCAGGTCTTTTGGTCACAGCAACACAAGCTGACCAAACCAGTGGTCAGAAAGTAAATATCAGAACAGTAAGTCAGATAGAAAAATGGAGACACAATGTATATGTTACATAAACCCGAAGAAAGCTGGATATGAAGGAAAGAACAAAAATGTCCTTTATCTATTTTTCTTCAGAGAACTTTTCACCTAACAAAATCTAACAAGATTTGTATTTCCTCAGGCTCTCGTCTGTTTCCTTCTCCTAGTCCGACCTGAAGGCTAGCAGGATGTGGACTGATTGACTGCTGTTTCTTAGGCCTGGAGCATACTTAGTGTTCAATAAATACTTGTGGAGTAAGTGTGAATGAATGAATGAAGCTTCTTTTCTATCTCATCATCTCTATTCTAGGAGAAAACTTTACTGGTTTTCATGGACTGGCCAAGATATTTACAGATATTCCTCTAAATATTTCAAAACCTTTTTACGTTAACTTCAAGGTGGCGAGCCATCTGATCAGATCTAATTCTGAAGTGTACGAACCTACCAACTTGCCCTTCCCTACAAATATGTTTACTTATTCTTCTGGGCAAAACAAAAAAAAAGAACAAAGAGACACAGCAAAGCTCATCCTTGGGAGGTGGATTGCATCTGTTGGAAGCAGAATTGTCTCAGCTACTTTTTCACTTCCATGAAACTAGCTTACGCACACAGGTTCATAAAACAATTGTATTCCTTGTAAATATCACAAAATTAATTGCCAAAGAAAAAGAAACATAACTAAGTAAGGAGGAATAAGCAACAAAGGACCCCTGGGTTTCTTCCCATGCAGGACAGTTTGTTCACAGGCACCTCAGTGAACAGGAGAAGTCTTACATTCTCCCTAGGTCTAAAGTGCTTGGTTTAGGTCAGGTTTCCTGGCTCCATTTCCTTGTGATGACTTTGAATGTCAAGGTGGACCCTCAGGAATACAAGAGATTGGTGAGAAACAAACATCTTATGAGCTGTGTCCTTCCCAGATGAATAAAGACGTCTGATTTAATTAAACCTAAGGAGAGATTCTAAACAGATTTCCATTTGGCTTTCTTCCAGACTCTATTAATTATCCCTCAAATTTCAACACTAATAAACAGCCTTCGATCTTCTGACACCTTTCCCATCTCTCCCACCCAAAGATTTCTTGTCTTCCCCTGAATTTCCCACCTCTTCCCTTTCTGTCCCCCTGCTCCAAAGTCACCTCTTTATTGATGCATCCATCAAGATCTTTAGATTCTCGCTCCAGCCAGCCCCTCTCTCTGGATTGCCCTCTCCACCTTTGGCCATATCTGCAAGTCTAAAGCCTCCTAGGCTTGCTATTTATAATAGTCTGCCTTGTAACTGGGTCATTTACACAAGGGACTGATCCTTACTGGTTTGTGGTCTTTGGGAAGACGAGGATTATGTGGAGCTTTAGTTTAGTTTGGTTTGTCTTTTACATCTTTCTTTGCTTGGGACCTAAAACAGTGTTTTGCTTATAGAAGGCACTTAATAATTTTTGTGTTGTTTACTTTATTAAAATTCATTCAGAGCCAGAGACATTTTCTGGAGTTTAGCTTAGAATTTCTAATGGATGACATCAGGATATCTGCCAATCTCTTTATCCTATAATTCATGGATTTGAAAAATTAAGTTCTCCACATAGCACCCCAGTTTCCTACACTAGCACTACATGTGTTTTAGATGGTGATTCCCCACCATCTAAATCCTTTGTTCAGGATTACTGGTTGTCTATCACACTGTCATCACTGAACCAGGTCTTGGGGTAGCAAGATGAAAGTATAGTACCTGCCTTCAAGGAACAAAGAGTCTATTTGGGAGAAGAGAAGTAATTATAATATAGTCTGTAAAGTCCTATGAAATCTTTGTCCTGAGGGATACAAGAGGACAGAAATGGTCTACCTACCTCAGTTTTGGGGAGTAGGGGCTAGTACGGATGTTTAAAACCTTTGAGGGAGATGATATCTAAACTTGCCTTGAAAGTTTAGCCTCTAGAGAGTTCACAGTGTGTGCAAAGGCACTGAGGTAAGTAAGAGCTCTGTGTATTTCTAAGCACTGCAAATGGCTACGATATTTGTAGGACATTCTTCCATGGGGGCTTCAGAACAAGGAAGCAAGAGCTGTACATTACGATGGGCCTACTGTGCAAGGCCAAGGGGTTTGGTCTTTAACCTGCAATTAGTTGTGTCAACCAGACTGTCAATTTGAGATTCCAAGGAATAGGTTAGTTTTACTAAAAAATGAAAATGTCATTTTGCAAATTTGCAGCAACAGTATGAACAAGTTGAGCTAATTAATCTCTTTTGTTCAGTGAGGGAACAAAATCAGAAGCTAAAGATGTTTTGGAAAACTGGAAGACACGTGTTGCAACAACAGCAAAGGTACCTTTTTATGAAAATAACTTCGCTATGTGAAAACCACAGGCAAAATCGCCCAAGCAAATGATTTTCCAAATGGATTCTCTGAGAAATTGTGTGAAAGAATAACCCGAACATGGCTGGGAATCAAAAGTCAGTAAATGCCATGAAGCCTAAGTAGACTCAGCTCCACGGGAGTGATGGTCACATCTGGCTCTGATGGTTCCCTAAAGCTGGACATCAGGGTGGACACAGTAGGCACTCAATATGTATCAGGTAAATTAAAGAACGTATGAAAGAACTGATCCAAAAACATCACCTGCTTTACAAAACAGAAATAATCATTTAAATTGTTTAAGTGCAAACAGAGGAAAACTAAGGACGGTGTTTGCAAAATTTTTGATGTGTTCCTAAGAAAAGCAGAATTTCAAAGTAAAAAAAAAAAAAGTGCATTACCACACAAGCATGAACAAATTTCCATAAACATTTGCTCCATGTGACTCACTCTGACTGGTACAGTCACGTCATCTGCATGAAATGAACCCAGGCATAATGGACACCAGTGAGTTAGATGCCACAAAGCAGTTTTGTGAGCAATGAATGACATGGTAGTGTCAGCTGAGTCTCGTGGAAGGGGCCCACATGGGGAGTAGGGCACAGTTCTGGTTAAATGCACCTTGCACTTAATCCATCTTGCCCAGGTGCTAAGCAGATTGCAGACCCTGAGGAAGTCACTCACATTCCTTAACTTCTATAAAGTAAGAGGGTTGATAAGATGCTCCTCAAAGTCCCTTTTGATGACAAGAGACATTTCAAAATGTCCCATGGTAAGCAGAAAGCCGTCATATACACATAAGCCACGTTTGTGAAGGTTTGACATTATCTCACTTTCCTAAGTAACTCTAATGATTCATCATGTCAGAGTTCTGGGGGAGATTAATACAGCCAGAGGAAGGGACACTCTACCCCCTCTAGAAAGATCAAATATGGGTCATTTGTCTCCGAAGTGACCATCCATCTGGTATTAGAGAGAGATACAGGAACATTTCACAATGTTTCACTGTGAAAAACGAAAGCCTTCTGAGATCATCTGGCCCAAACCTAAAGCAGCAGATACAGAATTTAGGGCATAGAGCCAGTCAGTGGCAGGGTCTAGACTGGAATCCTAGGGGTCCTGAAGATATTCCTGCATTGATTGGCTGTGGTCTCTGCTGGTCTCTGACACTCAGTCCCTCTTCAACACTCACAGGAAGTCCCCAGTTGGGGATCAGTAGGAAAAATAGAATTCCTGCTGAATTACAGTATGTCTGTTATCCACAGAATGGCTGCTGGCTCACACATGCCAAAAGATCACCCAGCAGATGCCGAAGAGGGGTCAAAGATTTCTATTAGAGAAAAGGTTCACAAGACCTGTCATGATGTGTTTTTAACAATTTCTTGGATATTCAGACTTAAGAGCCAACAGCCTGACTGAAAGAATTAAATGCTAAATATAGTGGGGAAAAAAATTTCCCCTTTCGTCTTACATTATTTTAGGGCTGTGATTTGGTGTTCCTCCAAAGTTCTGCCATCTCCCTCCACCACCCAGGAGGTAAAACTTGCAACATAAACATTTATGACAGCCTGGATAGATGATTTTGCTACTGAGGACATGGTTTTCTCCTACGAGGCTGATCTAGAGACTAAACTCCTAAATGAATTCAGTAGGGAGATCAAAAATGCAGGATTCAACACAGCTCATGAGGCATTTCTCCTGTTTTATACAATCTGTCTGAGTTGCCAAGTGAATAGCAAGTTCCTTTCAAAGTAGATCACCATAGCTGGTGTTAGAAGTGGTTCTGAATCTCTGCTAAAGAACAGGCCTCCCTGTAAGAAGCTTTACGTGGGAGTTGTACATTACTCTTTTACTCTATAAAGGGGCTCATAGAGAGATGGTAAACGGGAATATATTGACTTAATTATATTGGAAAAAGCAATAGAAAAATTCAGCCAACTTCCTAATGATGTGATTCATGCAGTTCCCAAAGGAAGGCTGTATCATGTAATCAAATGATTTTACTTTGTATCATCTATAACCCACCCCCCCCCCTTTACACAAAGACCTTTTAGACAGTAAACATGTCAAGCTTTGAGGGCAGTCCAACCTAGACAGATCTAGAATGTCATTAATTAAAATGCAAAACTGATTCTATTTCTGGTCCTGGTAATCAACTATGGAAAATAGTTTCAATGACAAGAATGTCTGCAGAAGCAAGAGGTTATATTTATATTAATGGGGGCAATTTCTTCGTTCAGTTACATGATTATAGTTTGAACATTTGCAGTTCAGTTACTAAAGTAGAAGCTGTAACCAACTCTTCATTAATCATCACACAATTCTCACTGTGCACATGTATACTTGTTCACATATACACAGCAGAAGTGGGGAAGACAGACAGCAGAGGATGATAAATGGAGATGATTGATTCATAATACAAGCTGCAGGTTTCACATTAAAATATCAGCAAAAGAAACAGTCAAAGCACGGTTTTGATCGTAGCTGTAATTAAAGAGTGCGAAAAATGAATACCTGCATCTACACCAATCTAAGGTTTCTAGATCCATTTCAAATAAATTCAGTTTGCTAGGGTTGCAGGCAAAATCAATTGCAAGGACAGCAGCAAAATAAACACACACAAATAAAACGTTGCAGTGACTTCCTCACACCAAGAGGCTACAGGCTCCACTCAGCATTGCTTTTATCAATTTTTCCTGCAGTAGTTTTCTATGCTGCCTTCAGAGACCCTGCAAAGGAATTAACATAACAGCATGCTGTGAGACAAGGAAATGAAGAATGCACTCTCCTAATTCAAAGAAATTCCCCAAGGCATTATCTGGAAATGGGATGGGGAAATCCTTATCATAAAAAAAAAAAAAAAGCTAGCTAGAAAATGTTAGGCAATATCTCAGGAATTTTTCTTCTATTCTCTAAATGAGCATATTATTAAAAATATGCATACATAAGAGTCAAAAGTAAACAAACAGCACATTTGTATATATGCTTATATATACATGTCTATCTATTCATGTATGTGTGTATGTATATACACACATTTATGTATATACAATTCTGATTACATAGGTAAGCAATTTGTTTAGCAAAATAAAGAAAGCCTAAGGAATTTTTCTTTCAAAGCTATTGTTGCTACTAATTAAATGAAATCTAAATGCATCTAAGATTGCTGTGAAATACGGAGTCTATTTCCATGACACCCAACTTTCCATCTTGATGAATACCTCAAGTTGAGTTGCCAGGCATCAGAAAAAATTCTTTCAAATGGAGAGGAAAAATTAAGCAAAGTAAAAAAACATCATTAAGAATGAAAGTAACAACTAAACATTAAAGAATAATCAGAGGAAGCAGAGAAGTCTGCCAGTCATATCACAATATTGCTGCAAACCCCGATTGAGTGCAGGAAAGAACAGATATCAGACAGATAATTCAAACAATGATGAAAGTATTTCAAACATTATTTAAGGATTCACAGTCTGCAGTCTGCAAGAAGAATCTTTTATTATTATTATTATTATTAACCTATTTGCTGATTTTACTCTTGAACTGGGGTTTCATGTAAATCATGTAAACATCTACAAATTCTGGCTTTCTACTTTACTGTGTGCTTTTATACTTTAACCTTTCACCACAAAAACAAAACACCAAATATATCTACTTAGGACCCAGGGAACAGGATAAAAGCATATGCCTGATGTCATCACCACTATTTTAAGAAAACTCCACACAGACTGTGGAAATAAAAGCGGTGAGAACAAGCAAGACAGTTTCAGAACTTTGCATTCCAAACTCCCAATGAGAAGGGAGAAAGGCCAAAAATTTCACCCTGAATTCCCCCCATCGTTCATCACACAAATCACAAATCAGAGACTGAATTGCCTGGATGGCAATCCTTCCCAGAGTGAAAGGGACCAGTATTTTAAAATCCACATAAAATCAAATTTAAAAAACCCATCTCCAGTCCAAGACTTGAAAAGGACTAAACAGAATCACAACTTCAAAGCATTTTCTTTAGGATGCTGCTTTGACCAAAATAATTCAACACACCTGCAAGCAACACAAAACAAAAAACAACAACAACAAAAAAAGAAAAGTAAAAGTAAAACCTGCCAGTCAAGAAAGACCCCTGCAATGCACAAGTTCAACAAGGTGAAACTGAAATTTTCTTAGTTTCCTCTGGGCTCCAAGAGGCAGCCCGTAATAGATTTGAAGTTGTGGTGCTCTTTGCAGCCAACCTCTGGAGACCAGGTGGAAAATTAGAACACTATTCCAAGAGTACTGCCCTGCAATCAACAACCTGCCACGCACATGTTCTTCATTGGAAACCTGCTTATTTTCTCTTAGAAAAGTCTAACCATTCTGATGATTTTAAAGCATTTTATCTCCCAGCAGGATGGTGAAACTCTATTGTCAACTCAAAAAATGTTCTGCTCATCGCCACCCTATCACCCTCTGAAGAGACTGCAAACTACAGCGTGCAGAACTGGGTTCCCTGAGACTCAGAAGGGAAGGAAGCAATGAGGTCATGCAATCTACGCCTTCTCGAGGGTGCAGGATTCCTCTCTCACTGCAAATGTTCCTGCCCAAGTTGTAAACCCCACAAGATACAAGACCATCCATTCTGGACCCAAAGGCAGAGTGGCTAGCCCGGCTGCCCACAGCCAACTCCGACATAACTCACACGTGTATTTTCTTCTTCACCCAGCAAGATGGAAGAGTTTGCAGTGTGGCAGGTCACCCCCGGCTCCTGCAGATCTGACAGCAGTGCCCCTCAGCACGCTGAGGATTCATCGTGCCCAAATTTGTCAGTCATCCTCCACAGACTCCCTACACACTGCTGCAGTTTACCATCGCGAACACATTTCCCCGGCTGCTGCTTCAAGGACAAAGAGAGAGCACTTATGTTTCCATTGCAGCCCAAGAGCTCAGGTTGATGGAAAAAAAATAAAAAGACAGACAACCCAGACAAATGACCCCAGGCATTTCAGTCAGCCAGATCCTTCCAGATTCATAAGAAGAGAAGAAATGCAGAAGGAAGGTCACTAAGCTTAGCTGGGAAGAGAACGGATCAGTTCACTGCAGCAGAGCGGCTCATTCAAGGCAAGCACTTACCATAAAAATAGAGTCAACAGAAGGAGAGCAGAGCCTTCCTCAGTGTCTTCCGCAGAAAGAAATCCACCAGGAACAGAGGCCGGCAAAGTGATGAGAGGCGACCAAACCACCGCACACAACTCCTTTTCAGCCTCCCCTCAGACCCGCATGCAGTTGTTTGTGATGTAAAAACCCTGAGAAGTCTGGAACAGGACTCTCCCGAGAGCAAGCCAGAGTGAAAGCAGCCTGGTGAATTTCACCATGGTCTGAGCATCACGCCCAGGACTGGTCCTCCCCTGGGGCGCAGGGGCGGTATGTGGGGTGGGGGTGGAAGGCACCAGGCTGGGCTCAGGGAGGGGAGAAGAAGGGTGGAAGCCTCTTTGGAGTGGAAGGAACTGCTGCCGGTGAGAACATCAGTATTCCATATCAGTTATTGCCAGCGACCAATCAGTCCAGCCAGGGGGCCCTGTCAGTGTGACAAGAGAGCAGCAGACGACAGCCGGTCCTCTGAGTGACAGGACAGCCCCCTGCCTGGACCAGAAGTTTGGCAGGATTGGCATCTTACCCTTTACCCAGTTGCTGTTAATATTTGCTTGTATTTGCCAACTCCCAAAGCCCCATAGTTACACAAGCCACTCAGGAAGTTTCCAAAGCATCCCATAGATTCTCTGCAATAAACCAGATTTGAAGCTCACCCTAAATGATATCTAATAGCATCTCAATGAGCAGACACTGGCGTGCCTCTGGGAGGTCACCGGTGAACACAATAATACTTTGTACTTTGGACCTGAGCTTCTTTGTGCCCAAAGTGCCAGTTAATATGACCAGGACAGAGCTTTCTAATTCATAAAAGAAATTTAATCAGACAAGGGTTAAAGGTCTCTTGAAGAATTTGACTGTCAGTCTTCATTAATTTTCCTGTGTAGTATATGCACAGAAGTATTGTTAGAGGTGAGTTTCTAAGGATAATTGATATCTCCCTTTGAGGTCTCTTAAATCACCCATAAGACAGACAATAGTGTTTTGGCTAAATTATGATAATAATTCATAAGAACACTGATGTTTGAGAAATTCTGAGTTTCTCTGACAGAAAAGAGCAAATTCCTTAGTGGTAAATGAAGGATGCATGGACAATTGAAAACTTTTCCTATTTGCTTTCTTCTCCATTCTCCATTGAACCCATAAACTTAGTACTTAATTTGTATTTGGTTGTGATGACTAAATTAGATCAGACAGAGGTTTCTGGAATTAAATGCCAGTTTAATTGGACTCCACAGTGAAAACTTCAGAACTTTTTAAATTGGGGAGATCATCAGTCACCTTACCTTTGTTAGAAAAGACAACTCCCTTGTGCCAGTCAAGAGTTGCTAGAAGACAGACCCCCCCCCCCATGTTTTGTTTTGTCTTGTTTCAGGTGACTTACATGGCACAGGGTTTCTAATTTTAGATCTCTGTTTTGAACCTAGAAGTTGGACTTTGGTGGGACATTGTGATATGATTCCCTCCCATCAGGCACACTTGTGTTGAGGAGCCTGAATACCACAGCTTAAAAAAGGGCTGGGTTCCAAAGAAGCATCTAACTCAGCATCAGAATGAGTCACAGCAGGAGGCCATAAAAATGTTCCACACCAAAGATGAACATAATGAAATGAAATTTCTTAAATGAGGAAGAAAGGATGGTTTGCCAGGGTCATCCTATGTACATACAGTAAATGAGGAAAACCCAAGACACTCAAATTCTGTTTTGTCACTCATCTCGGTTCATCTCAAATGGGCGCACAAGTAAAGACTGTCAACTCCATGACCAGGTGCAGAGATGAGTCCCTTTCTTCAAGAAGTTTATAGTCTCATGGACAAATTTAAATCCTCTTTTTAAAATTTCAACACTGTGATTCTTGCCAAAAAAGAAAATGTTCTACTTTTAAATGTCCTTCAGATAAAACCAAGCCTTATGAGGTTGGACTTCAGCCTCAAAGCTCTGAATTAGCCTAATAAGGTATTTACCATTATTACCAAATCCACTTGGGAAATATAAATGTACAAATACTTTTTAAATCGAAGTAACATATGAGGTTCTTTAACTGATGTTTATTTTTATCAGCACCAACAGCTCCTTGCCACTGTAAAAATATGGGCAGCATATCAAATAATATAATTAAAGGGAATATTACTTAAAGCTCCTAAATTAATTGAGATTAATACTGTTTATGAAACAGGTTCAATACTTTGAATATACAGGATGATAATGAAGCATGAAAAGGATAATACAGCAGAAATACAAATCACCTAGGGGATTAAATAATTGCACATTTATATAATAAGTCAATGAAAATCGATATTCTAGTCACTTACACAAATGCAATTAATTTTTAAAGTTTGGTCACTTCTCTATTCCTCCCTCCTCAAGAGATGATGGAAATGCTTCATGTTCAGACAGTGACAAACATTAATTAATTTTTAGAATGTACAAAATACTTACCCAAGTTAATTAAACTTGGGATGATATCATGGACTGTGTCTTGCTCACTGGTCAAGCACCAGCACTTAACATATAATAGGTTCTCAAAAATTATTTTGTTGGATGGCCATTTGACTGGACAAGAGAATGTGGCTAAAAATTCTACAGCAGCACAATTTAATGTACCTATATGTGTCATTTGTTTAAAAAAGAAAGCTTTTTTCAGGAAATTGGCATGCAAGAAGCTTGCTAATAGAGCCCTATAAAGCCTGAAAGATAAGGATTCTTCAAGATCAGGCTTCTAACACCAGGTAGGCACAGTTCATATCATAGAAGTCAGTTTCTACCTTCTGTAACCAGCCTGAGGAAAAATAATGAAAGCATCCCTATTCCCTAAAACACCACAAACTAAATGGCCATATAATTCCATTTTTTACGTGAGTATCTGTTAAAGGAGGCCTGGGAATTGAAGAATTTTAGATAACATTCTGCTAGTTAATGGTTTTGAAAACTAAGTTATAATCTGCATAACAAAAAGCCTTTCATCTAACTTCCCTAAGCTAGTATCTAAAGGGACTAATACTTACTGAGCCCATTATACCAGACTGTATTGTGTGGCTTCATCTCTCTCTCTCTCTCTCTCTCTCTCTCTCTCTCTCTCTCTCTCTCTCTCTCTCTCTCTTTCTCTTTCTCTCTGATATATGCATTCCTAGGTCATGAGCACTCGAAACTGAGGGAGGAGATGGCCCAAGTGGCAACTCCCATATAGGAGCAACCAGAATTGCCTGGGAATGTTTCCCCTTTTTCATGGGAGGGGTCTCCAAAATGTTTTCTGACTAAATATATGAGACTACTTAAGGACCCTTCCCACTCTGTCACATAAATTTCCATGAAGAAGGAATGAGACAGTACAAGTTAAAGCAAAAGAAAAAATTCATTTTATTTTATGCAAAGAAATTAATTATTGGTGCTTATAATTTAAAAAGAAAATAATTTGGTTTTGTTGGATAATTTTTCTCAAATCTGACCATACAAATTACATGACTCATCCTCAATTATTAAAATAGTAGAAGAAAAGAATATTCCAGAAAAGTATGATTGACACAAACATCTAATTTCAAATTTGTCCTTCAGTCTTCAGAGGGAGGCTTAAAATGAAGAGAGAATAGGTTTAACTGCTAATATTTCCCTACCAGAGGTCACTCACTGGCTGAGAATAATTTCCCAAAGTGCTTAGTAGGCAGGTTTTCAAATATGCAACAACATTTCAAAATATATAATAGGTATCTGAGGCACATAAATATAATCATAGCATCCAAGTCCTTGAAAATTTGTTTGCACTCAGCATTTCTAAGCCAGAAGAATCCTATGGGATAGTCAAAGATCATATCATACAGAAAGAATCCATAAGATCACAGTCCTATGATTTTTCTCTTTTTTTTTTTTAGAATATAGAAAAATAAATCAATGTCTGACCTAAAGAGTTATGGAAAAAATAGGCTGACTTAGAAAGTCAAAATGAGGTGGGGGAGGAAGGGGGAGGGAGGGAGGGAGGGAGAGAGAGAGAGAGAGAGAGAGAATGCAAATATGAGAAAGCTAATGCATACAGCTAAAATCCTACTGAGGTGTCCTCACATCCAATTAGTCCTTAAATCTCATCAGTGTAACCTGCTCATTTCTTTTCCACCCGAATTAGAGATTACAACCAATTCAGAGCTCCATATTTTCTCTTAAACTATTACAGTGACTTCTAACCCTTCCCATGTTCTAAGCTAACCCTCCTCTTGACATTAGCATTTTCTTTCTAAAACAGAGCTAAGGCACCCATGCCATTCCCTTACTAACAAACCTCGAAGGTGAAACCAAACACATCTGCAGGCTGACACTCAGGGCCTCCTGCAATCTGATGTTAGGTTTCCAGTGTGATTTCCCACCATTACTTCCTCTATAGCCCATGCCCTCATTACACTGATTACTCATGATTCCCCACAGACATTATATCTTTGATCATGGTAATCTGTTTTTCCTAGAATAACCTTTCTTGCTTCTGTCCCTGGAGAAGCTCTACTATTCATCCTTCAAGGCCCAGTTCAGTGACATCTTCTTGGTAAAGCACAGAATGCCTCAAAGTGACTTAATCACTTCTTCTATGTATTTCTATAGCATTTTTTTCCCACTTTTGTATTGTCAAATGCAAATAATGAATACACTGTACTAAATTAGTACATCTTAACCTATATAAGTGGGCTTCTTTGCTATTTCCAGTGTCTTACCACACAATAGAAGTTCAGTGAGTACATGAAGAATGAACACATCTCTTATGCCTCATTTTTTACAGTCAAAAGCACTTTGAAGAAAGTACAAACATGTTTTCCGGGAATTTTGCAGAACTATTAAGTTTAGTAACTATTTATACCTCTTCCTTCAAATAGGAGTTTCTGTGGTTTAAAGGGCCTTGAATTAGAATCAGAAGAGCCAAGTCCCAGCCCTGGTCATGTCTCAGCCTATATGAGAATACAATGTGTCCAGCTAACTTGAGGACTCTTCTGAGCTACAGATGAGGTACTGAATGGTAAAGTATTTTACCAACTACACAAGTATTTGGTGGTAAGCAAAGCTATTGTTACTCTTATCACTGCTTTATAATTGTTCTTGCTGTTTATACCCCATCAAAGCCACTGCAAAATGTGTTTAGACAGATATCCTATGGAAGTCGGCCTAGGAGGCCAGTGACTCAGCACTTAAGTTATTCCCAATGCCTATTTCAGTCCTGCTGGTCTGAAGTTGGGGTGAAATGGAAAGACTCTGATGGCCCTGACTCAGAGCCTAACTCTGTTGCCTCCTGGCTACGTAGACCTGGCCTCTGAGACTCGAGTCCTTCATTTATGAAGTGGGAATAATAGTACCTACCTCACCATGTTGTTACATATTTATATTTACACACACATACCCCCACACACACACACACACTCAAGTCCAATAAGAAGACCATGAGTGGTTAGGAAAAGGTAGCCATTTCTGCCTAACTCCACCCTATCTATATGTGCCCTAACCCTTCCCCTACTTCTATATTTTGAACTTGTCAAGCTCACTTACACCCTAGGGTCCATGTATGAGTTTGCCTGGGAATCCTTTTCCCCAGATCTACATGTGTCCCCTCATCCCAAAGTTTTCTCTGATCCCACCAGTCATTTTATTTTTTTTATTTAATATTTTATTTTTTAGGTATAGATGGACACAACACAATATCTTTATTTTTATGTGGTGCTGAGGATCGAACCCGGGCCCCGCCCATGCTAGGTGAGTGCTCTACCCCTGAGCCACAATCCCAGTCCCCCACCAGTCATTTTTCTAGCACTTTACTCTTTTCATTTTTCTCTACTTCTAATCACCTTATTTATATGATTGCTTATTTAATGTCTATCTTTTACAATGTATGTTCCACTTGAGAAAGGAGTTTATGTTCCTCCCTAGGTTCTAAGAGCCTAAAATAGTGTCCTGCACATAATACATACAGCATGACCAATGTTTGTACAACTGCACCTATACAAAGTTCCAATTATCTTTGTTGAATGGGAATGTAATCTTAGAGGTCAGTATCCCAATGTTCAAGTTTGTATAGCTATTTAATAATGGGTAACCCTCACCAATAGACATTAAAATGCTGTCAAAGGACAAGGGGAATCCACAAATAATATGCCAACTCTTGCCCCCATAGAAACAGAAATGACTGAGAATGGCAATAGGAATCCTCACCTATGTAACTGGAACTAAAGTACTGAGCACAAATGTTAAATTTTATTTACTTAATAAATCAGAAAGTTCACTGGATCCTTATTTCGCATTTTCCTTTTCTAATTTTATGCTAAAATTGCTCTGGTCGACCCTATCCTGGGAAGAAATTTATAAGGCACTTGATCTCTGAAGCATTGACTAGAACAAATGATTTCAGAGAGGCCAGGAATTTAAGCAATTTCTCGTTCCTCGCAGGGAGCTGTCTCAACGGCAAGATACACAAAATCCTCCAGAGCCTGACCACACCATCCCTGTTTCTGATTAGCCCAGCCTTATAGGAGGCCTAATAAATAAATAACCATAGCAATCCTGTATAATGTATGAAGGTTACTTTCCAGTGGTCATTTCAATTAGAGTATTTTCAATTAGCAATCACATGCCCAGCTACCAAATAGGCATATGAATTTATTTGTCATTAACAGGAAACAGTTAGCCTGATTTTTTTAAAGAGATAAACACCACAGACACATGACCCCATCTTTGTCTCCCAAACCTACTCTTCCTCTGGATTTTTTTTTTTTTTCTATTTCAATGCATCACCACATGCTCTATTGCCCAAGGAAAATGACATTTGTTGTACCCTTACATGGGCAACTGTTCCAGTCACTTTATAGGACAGCGGGAAACCTCAGTGCTATCTTACTTCACCCCATCCTGTCCAGGTCACTTCCTGAACACTCTTTTCTTCCTTCCATCCTCACTGCACTGCCACTGTCCCAGTCTAGCTGTCAATTCTTCCAGGGTTAATGTGACAGTGTCAGAAGTAGCCTCCCTGACTCAAGCCTTCTTGTCTTATCCACCCATAGCACTGTTCCCTGGGAGGATAGGGGTTTTAAATGAAGACAGCATCTTGCTTTCTCCTACAGGAACTCTTCAGGATGAAGAGTGATTCTTCCCCTATCACGAGAGCCCCAAGACTGTTCTCCGAGTTTGCCTCCCACTATCATCCCCACGTGCATCCTCTCATCCATCCATGTCCTCAAACTCAAGAGTTCCAGAACTCACCAAGCTGCTTAAAACTTCAGGGATCAGCATAGGCTTTCCCCCTGGCATAGGCTTTTTCCTCCTTGTGAATTCGCCTTCATTCTCCAAGGACCAACTCAAGCATCCCCCTCTCTTTTGAAGCACTGACTGACACACCCTCCCTACATCCCAATAGAGCAAACCATCTCCAAGCTTTGGCACTGATAACCCAATATCATAACCGTCTGATTATGTACTTCCTTCAGGGAAGTTCCAGTCTGAATTTTATTCATCTTCATATCCTCAGAGAAAACTCTTCCTGAAGCACTTAAATAAATGGTTATAAAAATGCAAAGCTTCCCCGTGTATCAGACTCTTACTAGACTCAGTGTCTTCTGAGGGATGGGAAAGTATCTTACCTTTCCAAACAGCATAATATGATGCCTGGCACCTGTGAATGTTCAGTGTATATTTATGGAGTTGTTTTGAAGATGATTGGCCCAAAATAAAAAAACCCTTGGCTCATAATATTAAGGAAAAAACAAGAAAGAGAGGGGTGTGTGTGTGGGGGGGAACCACACTCTCTGAGTTGATTTCTAATTAACTCATTTTTAAAATCTTAAATACAAAGTCTTCCTTCTTCTTAAGATTTATTATAAAACACCACAGGCATTAATTTATAAGGATTCATCCTCTGAAACTCCTGGTTTTTAATGCTAACCCCTCTAATTGAGGCACCTTGGGGATAATAAAGCATTCCAAACATACTTTCTGCTCTGAATTGCCTGGTGGAGGAAAGGATATTGATTCTCTCTGGCTGAAAGGACTTCTTGGGAAAATTTTGCCAGCATTTAAGTTTGGAGGGAAAAGAGCCCCATCTTCCTGAATGCAGAATTTCAGTGTAAAGAGTGGGGCTCCTGATAGCTGTGGATATTGTTGGGCAGCCCAGTGGCTTGCCCCAGCCTCAAGATCATCCCATTTCCTCTATCATTGATCCTACTTCATAGAAAAGTAGCTATAATGCATCTGAAGAATTAGAAACCCCTCTGCATACAGCTGCCAAACATTAGTATCTAAACAAATACTCTTCCTTTGGACTGGCTAAATCCAAACCAGAAAAGAAGCCGATCCAAACAATTGCAGGGACCTGGCCAAATCACCTGGGGGGGGCGGGACAAAAGAATACCTACTTCCCCCATTCCTCCAGCATTGCTGACCCACAAGCAGAAAACTAAGAATGGGCTACATGAGTGCCACAAAGGTGACTGTCCCATTTGCCACTGCTATCGAATTCCCCTCATTTCTCTGCAACCCATTTCCAGGTCTATCATTTGAGATAAGAGGGAAAAGCAGATCGAGCATTTTAAAGGACAGTGACATGCTTATATTTTGGTAAATTGAAACTAGGTCATACACTGAACACTTTCCACCTTTGTAGGGACAGATTTTTCCTTTTATGAATTTTTAAGAAGTCCTTTGATCTTCTAACAAAAATAAATCTGCATTGCTGGGAGAAATGCAAAATGGCACAGACACTCTGGAAGACAGTTTGGCAGTTTCTTACAAAGCTAAACTTACTTTTACCATATGGTTTAGCAATCAAGCTCCTTGATATTTACCTAAACTGGGCTGAAAACTTAAGTCCACAAAACCCCACACGTGAACATTTACAGCAACTCTATTCATAATTGCCAAAACTTGGAAGTAATCAACATGTCCTTCAGTAGGGGAGGCATAAATAAAATGTGGTGCATCCAGACAACAGGATATTATTTGGCACTGAAAAGATATGGGCTATTAAGCCATTAAAAGACACGTGGGAGCCTTAAATTTATATCACCAAATAAAAAATCTCAGTCTGAAAAGGTTATATGTTGTATGATCCCAACAATAGGAAATTCTAAAAAAGGCCAAATTGTGGAGACAATATAAAGAGCAGTGGTTGCCAGGAGTCAGAGAAGAGGGAGGGATGAACAGGTAGAGCACAGAGGAATTTTAGGGGCACGTGAAACTACTTTGAACGATGCTACAATGGTAGATACATGCCTTTAGAAATTTGTCCAAACTCAGAACGTACAACACCAAGAGTGAACTCTTGGTGTACAACACCAAGAGTAAACTATGGCCTCTGAGCGATAATGAGGTGTCCTATAGGTTCATTCATTGTCATGTGTTAGTAGAGGGGAAAAAATAGCATGTGAGGCTCTTTGCAGGAGTAAGGACAGGAGAGAAGCAGCTACAAAAGATTTAACAACATCTATACGTTATGAAATTTCAACTGCAATTACAGGAAAATAAAAGGTGAGGGAAATGCATATCCTTAGAAGAAAAATATTGTGGTGTCCCTGTCTGGAGAAGAGGAGGAGGAAGTGGGGAAGTGAGCCTACCATAAGGATGGGGGAGGGGAGAAACACCAGCAAAGTAAACTGTCACTGCTTCCCAGAAGTTGACAAAAATGGCAGGTGAAAATGCAATGCCTCAGGTAGCTACACCCAACGTCATCGTGGGTAGGTAGTGATAAGTTTTAAGATGCAGGCACAAAGGGCAACAAGGAACTGGAAGCGAACAGGGAGAGTTCCAAGGGGACTTTAGAAGATGCTCTAAGGAGGGGAGATTTGGCTGGGACTTGCCTCAGAGAAAGAACAGGATTTGAGCAGGTAGTGGAAGTTGGGCCAGGTCACTCCTGCTGAGGTTATGGCCAGAGGGGAAGCAAAGAAGTGGGTCAGGAGTGGACTCCCTTGTTCATTCATGCATTCAACAAATACATATCTATTATCAATCAGTGGCAGAATGTTGTAGACAAAGGAAGATAAGGGGTTAAGAAAAATACTGTGGAAAGTGACAGAGCTGCACACAGCTTGGAATACTAGACTGCATTCAGTGCAGGCAGCAGAGAGCCCAGAGGGGTGGAGACCGCGGGATGTTGGTTCACCATCAATTCCTTGCTCCTTCTACTCTCCTTTTCGAAACAGACACTGGAAAGATAAAACCTACCTCCAATGAACTCTGAAGCTAGGATGCTGACGGAGGATTTGATTCATTAATTAGATGCCTTTAGATGAGCTTTGGAAGATGGAAGAAAGAATCTTCCTGACTTTTTTGATCTGTTTTCCACTTTGACAAGTAAGACCACAGAAATCTAAAGTTTCTCTGCAGCACTATTCCAGGGTCCTTCATCTTTCAAAGTGAGGGAAGGCAGGTGTGGGGCAGTAGAATCATTGTCTTCCTGACCCAAGAGTAGTTCTTGAACTCCAGACTTTCAGTGCAGACTTTGTTGCTTCACTCTTGTGTATGTTCCTCTAACCCACTTCTGATTTTAGGCTGCCCAACCCCCCAAATTAAATACTTTCTCATCAAAATACCCAAGAGTGTTTTGTTTGTTTTGTTTCCTATACAGAATCCTAATTGGTGTAGCTAATAAGGACTTTTAAGCAAAGCAAAGAGATAATCAGATTTGTGCTTCAGGAAGTGACCTTGGCAGATGCTTAGAAATAGATTGGAAAGAAGATTAATTGACTAGAGACAGAAGTGGGAAACTCTCAGGAATGTCTGGCCAAGACTAGTCCTCCTGGAATGTTCAGACTGAATAAACAGTTGTGGTGGGAATGGAGAAGAAGGGATGGAAGTAAGATATTTCATGAATAGAACTTAGAGGATCTATTGGAAATGGGGAAGCTTGGAGAGGCAGAAGAAATTAAACTGTGGCCTACTACCTCATCCCAACCCTGCCGGGGGACCCTCTGAAATGTCTTCACTGTACTTTTTCATTCCCACCACCATTGCACCCACCATCCTACCTTAAAACTGACCCTCACCTCAAGCTTCTGACCACCTTTGCCTTGTTCCTTACCATACCCTAAGTGCACACCATAGGGAATGACCCATAACAGCGTGTTCAGTGTGCACTGGTTGGGTGGAAATAAGACAGAAGGAAGGAAAGGAGAAAGAGAGGGAGAGAGAGATGCAAACCTCAGAGCCACTGTAAAGACTGAGATTTTAGTAACCAAGTACAACCTAAATAATATCGAATCTTGGGTTAATGAGATATTCAGGTAAAGAAAATTAGTACACTGGTAGAAATATGAGTCTGGGGTTCAGAAATAGACAAACCCAACACAAGTCATAGATCACTACACAGAATGAAAGCTGACTGCTTTATTACCAAGGATACTTCTGTAAGTGTTGGGTAATACCCATATTATTACTGACCACAAAGAGAAGAGAATCTCTAGAATACCAGTCACTGTTCTAGATGGTGTACCTACACGTTGATTATACTTATAACAACTTACAAGTAAGATGTTGTTATTCCCATTTTACAGATGAGGACACTGAAGCTCAGCAAAATTTGACATTTGTCCAAGGTCACGTGGGTGGTGGGGACAGAGCTGAGACTCAAACTCTGACTCCAAACTTGTACTCTTCAGTATGCTCCCTCAGTTAGATAAAATGACTAAGGACTGGTCAGAGAAGAAAAAAGAGGAGAGAAATGCTATGGCACAGAATTCAAAGAAGCAGACCCCCAAAATGACAGCAGACCAAAAAATGCTAAGAAGGACCCATGGTGTTAACTATAATCAGGTGACCTTTAATAGGGAACAGTAGAGAAGAGGAAGAGAAGCTATGTTCTTTAGAGTAAACAGAGAAAGAATAAGTACTTTCCATGGGCACATTCAAAAAGATTGATGGGTCATTGGAAGTCCACGTGTCAGATGACCATTAGAGGGAGAAGAAAAGTCAAGCACAGGTTTCTTTAACATAAGCAAGATGTGAGAGGCCCATGGCCAAAGAGTAGAGAACAGTGAAGGGCAGGGAAGAGAGACACAGGAGAAGGCAATGAATAAGGAAAGCCCCACAAAGATGGGGAGAATGGATGAACCAGTCTGTGAGAAAGGAGGGAAGACAGACCAAAAATAAGACTGTGTTGCGGTTTCCAAAATGATGTCCATAAAGGAAATGATGAGATCTTAAGAACCATCTTCAGTTTGCCAATAGGCCTACAAGAATTCATGCAAGCCGGGTGCAGTGGTGCATCCAGCAGCTCAGGAGACTGAGGCAGGAGGACCATGAGTTTCAAAGCCGGACTCAGCAATGGCAAGGCACTAAGCAACTTCGTGAGACCCTCTCACTAAATAAAATCCAAAATAGGGCTGGGGATGTGTCTCAGTGGTCGTGTGTGCCCCTGAGTTAAATCCCCAGTACCAAAAAAAAGAAAAAAAGAATTCATGCATTAGCCTCTGATCAGACTGTACATGAACAGATATGATTTATTTCCTTTTGATTAGAACGGCATCAACCCGTTTTGTAGTACTGATTATCTCATGCTGATAAGAAACTCTGATAGGCAGTTAAATTTGTCTTTCATTCGCCAAAAGAAAGTGATCACAGATTAATTACCATTCATTAAATGCTGTCATTTTTTTGGGGGGGTAGCACGTTGTCTTCAAAATGCTTTTTTTTTTTAATTGGTTGTTCAAAACATTACAAAGCTCATGACATTTCATCTTCCATACATTTGATTCAAGTGGGTTATGAACTCCCATTTTTTACCCCAAATACAAGTTGCAGAATCACATCGGTTACACATCCACATTTTTACATAATACCATATTAGTGACTGTTGTATTCTGCTACCTTTCCTATCCCCTACTATCCCCCCTCCCCTTCCCTCTCATCTTCCCTCTCTACCCCATCTACTGTTGTTTAATTCTCTCCCTTGTTTTTTTTTTCCCCTTTCCCCTCACAAACTCTTATATGTAATTTTGTGTAACAATGAGGGTCTCCTTCCATTTCCATAGTTTCCCTTCTCTCTCCCTTTCTCTCCCCCAAATGCTGTCATTTTTAATAGTCTTCTAAAACATACATCCATGGAAGGGGATAATGAAAGGGGCTCTTTGTAGCATAATAATTATTAACTGGCATTAGTATTAACACAAAGTAATAAGACTTTATTAAATACTTGAAAAAGTTGTGGCAAAAAAAATAATTAAGCAGTAAATAGATTAAGTAAATACAAACTAATAGTAAAGCAACCTGGATGGATGCTCACAGACCTCAATCAGACTAGAGAAAGTATAACCAGAATCCAAATCAAAAGGACTGTAGGACCATTCCATGTGGACATGTGAATTTGGAGACCTCACTGACACAGAATCTGTGGAAGAAAGTTCTACCTAATCCTGGTGGTTGTAAGAAAACCCACCTGGACTCTATCACTCCCAACCTCAAGAACTAGTAAAACAGTTCTACAGTTGAGAATTAATTGTTTCCTTAGCGGATAAATATGTGTTAGGCCTGGGAGAGCTTAGAAACACATGGAAATCATGTTATAAATTAAGTCTATCATATCAATATTTTTATTTATGATTAAGTGTTTATAATATTTAAGAGAGTTTGGCATGTCAGAGTAGCTAATTAATGAGTGATGTGATTCTAATGTAAATTGCATGATTGAGACTTGTGATTACAATTTAAAAGTTTTATTAGAATTCTGCGAAATTTGTTAACACATTGGAATGCTTAGAAAATAAGTTTTACTGTGTTCATACATTTAATTCACTAGATTTACAAGAATTGGGAAGATTTTTGATAAGCAAATTAATTCCTAAGAACAAAATATTAAAATTATTAATGAATTAAAATATTTAGGGGAATTTATTTAACTAAGTGAAGTCCAACAGTAACCAACATATTCATTGTAAGTGGTCATTAACACTTATAAATTTAAAATAAAATATATGGTTTAAAGTTGAAAGCTTAAGAAAAAAACTAGGTTTTTGAATGTGTAACTAAAAATGTTAATTTTTGAATGGCCAATTGTTCTGTTGAGTATATCAAAAAAATCCACATTGCATAGATCACTGATACAGAGGGACAAATATCTAGAACCAGCACCTAACACGTATGTGTCACCAAATGGGGACACAAGGATGAGTGGCAATGTGGCTGAGAAAGATATATCAAAGGAAGAGAGGCCTAGATGCTCAGAGTATGGCACACCTGGGAGAACATCTACAGAGAAAGGCAAAGGAGGTGGCTTTAAGGCTTAAGGATGGAGGTTTTAAATGGCCACCATTGTAAAATAGATAAGAATAAAAAAAGAAATTGCCAAGAAGTAAGGCTGCTCCACACAAATCTGAGGTTTTCTCCACTTACACAGGGAAATTCCTTCTCCTGCCTGTAAGCTTAGTTATGCAGCACTGAAATGCAAGCATGTCAGGATGAACAGGGAAGAATCTGCAATCCACCTAGAAGAAGCTGGAGGCAATTTGCCATAGAGGGATTTCCAAGTTGGCAATAAAGGAGAGCTCATGACACTCAGAATATGCATGTGTCACCAAATGGGGACACAAAGATAAATCTCAATGGCATCTTGGAGACCTGTAGTCTGGTGTTCTCAATCCTGGCTACACTTTTAAAAATGTAGAAACCCCATCCCACACCTACTATATCACAATCTTTGGAGGTTGGAGACCTGGGAGGTAAATGTATGTATATATTTTTTGTTATGATGGGTTGTGGTTTTTAGTAATAGAGATAGTAATGCCTACTCACTGTTAAAACAACAAATCTGAAACGATACAAGTAGATAAAGTGAAAAGATAATTTCCCTTCTTCGCCCTCCCTATCTCTAGAGGTATATATTCCACACCATGTATGAGTGTAGAAATGAGAGAAAGAGAGAGCTAGTTAGCTAAAGGCTCTCCAACTAATGGATAAGTAGATATTGATTAAAAAAAACAAGTTTAACCCAATGTTAAATGATAAAATCCAGGTAGTGGGTGTTCACTGTAAAATTCTTCTAACATTCTGTATATCTTAAAACTTTACAATAAAATGTGGGAAAACACAAGCTCTCCAACTGATTAGGATGCTCAGGTAGGGCTGACAACCACCGGTCTAAACCATTAGCCAAGTTTTCATAGAGAGAACTTGAGACAGAAGTAACATATCTGCCTCACATCTCAGGGTGGAAGGCAGAGGTCTCCTGAACCTCCATCTTCTGATGTTCTTTCTACTATCCATGCAACCTCTAGCTGAGGAGGCAGCCCCAAATCATCAGGAAAGGAACCTTAATGGAGCTGTTTTCTCTGGACTTCATCTCACAGTTTTAATCTTCATGGTGGCAGAAAACAATATTGTGTTCTAGAGCTACAATCTTTCATCTTTACGTACGTTGATTTAATTACACCGTCTGCCTTGCTGATTCACTTGCCTTCAAAGACTTTAAAATCCCAGCAAAAACTCAAGTATACATCCACTCTCATTTGTCACCACAGTATTTAAGCCCATCAAAGCTTCTTTCTGTGACAAAGAGGAAGATAAAGAAAGTTTTCAGAATTGTAAGCACTGTCTTTCAAAGCTGAGGAAGAATGTCAGTGTGTTGTAGCTTGTGAGGCAACCACGTGATTAAGGACAGCAGAGGACACTCCTGAATGTAAGTGATGATTAAGATATTGGATCATACCAGGTACGTGGCACACACCTGTAATCCCAGGAACTTGGGAGGCTGAGGCAGGAGGATCACAAGTTCAAAGCCAGCCTCAGCAGATTAGTAACTCAGCAAGACCCTGTCTACAAATAAAATATTAAAAAGGGCTGGGGATGTGGCTCAGTGGTTAAGCACCCTGCATTCAATCTCCATTGCCAATAAATAAACAATAAAAAATTTTTTTAAAAGATAGTGGATCATAATTGGTGAATGGAAAATACCAATATAAGAAAAGGCTTAGAGCTATAGTAACAAAAATGGCCTGGTATTGGCACAAAAACAGACATGAAGACCAATGATACAGAATAGAAGACACAGAAACAAATCCACTTAAATATTTATCTCATACTAGACAAAGGTGCCATAAACATACATTGGATAATGATAGTCTCTTCAACAAATGGTGCTGGGAAAACTGGAAATCCATATATAATAAAATGAAATTAGACCCTGTCTCTTACCCTGCACAAAACTCAACTCACAGTGGACCAAGGACCTAGGCATTAGATCAGAGACCCTGCATCTACTAAAAGAAAAAGTAGGCCCAAATCTCCATAATGTCAGCTTAGATACAGATTTCCTCAACAAGACTCCAAAAGCACAAGAAATAAAATCAAGAATCAATAAATGGAATGGTATCAAACTAAAAAGCTTCTTCTCAGCAAAGGAAACAATTCAGAACATGAAGAGAGAACCTACAGAATGGGAGAAAATCTTTGCCACCTGCACCTCAAAGAAAGCATTAATATCCAGGGTATACAAACAACACAGAAAACACCAAAAAAAATAATAACCCATCAATAAATGGTCAAAGGACCTGAACAGACATTTCACAGAAGAAGAAATGCAAATCGTCAACAGATACATGAAAAAGTGTTCAACATGTCTAGCAATTAGAGAAATGCAAATCAAAACTCCTCTTAAGATTTCATCTCACTCCACTCAGAAAGACAATTATCAAGAATACAAGTAATAATAAGTGTTGGCGAGAATGTGGGGGAAAAGATACACTCATGCATTGCTGGTGACTGCAAATTGGTGCAACCAATATGGAAAGTACTATGGAAATTCCTCAGAAAACTTGGAATAGAACTACCATTTGACCTAGCTATCTCACTCCTCGGTATACACCCAAAGGACTTAAAATCAGCATACTATAGTGACACAGCCACATCAATGTTTATAGTAGCTCAATTCACAATTGCTAAACTATGGAACTAACCTAGGTGCCCTTCAACAGATGAATGGTTAAAGAAAGTGGTGTGTATACACAGTGTAATATTACTAAACCAAAAAGAAAAATGAAATTATGGCATTTGCCGGCAAATTGATGGAACTGGAGACTATTCTGCTAAGTGAAATAAGACAATCCCCCAAAACCAAAGGCCAAATGTTCTCTCTGATGTGCAGATGCTAACACACAATAAGGCCAGTGGGAGTTGGGGTAAGGATGGAATAGAAGTACTATGAATTAGACAAAGGTGAATGAAGGGAAGGGAAAATCATCTTTATGAATGGTAAATTTTGTGGGGGGGGAGTAGTGTTAATTTATAAATATGAATCCTAAGCAATAATGACAAATTAAGGGTACTATATATTGCCAAATTTTGTATATAGGAGAGGCAATATTTTTCTTTAACTGCATAAAACTTAGAAAAAAGTTTCTAACTTACAGGAACTTTTTAAGGCAAAATGCTAATTTTAGGTAAGTGGCACATCAGGGCTGTATGTCCAAGCCAAGGGAGAATCCTGGTGGCTATCTCTTTCCTATGACTTTTTGGTCTTCCCAACAAACAGTGTAAAAAAAATAGAGGCATAGGAATCAGGAGACCTAGTTTCTAGTCCTAGCTCTGTCATAAGTTGCTTCTCTTCATCTACCTTAGCTGCAAAACTGAGGAAAAATATGTTTTTAGAGTCCCTTAAAACTCTAAAACTGGATTAAACACCGGTTTGTCACTTCTAAGAAATATTTGGTAATCAGTATCCCTAAGGGGTCACCTTAAATATCAGTATCTGCATGTTTTTCTTATATCCTGACATTCTTGCTTATATTCCACTCATCTCTAGACAGTCCTCCAAAATTTAATTGGCAAAGAAAAACTACTCCCAAGGGAAAAAAAAGGCCAGGAATTCTTTGAAAAAGACATTCACTTTTCTTAATTAGTTTCTTAAAAATAAATAAATAAATAGAAGCAAAATGTTAAGTAACCAGTGGGTAGGTCCTGAAGGTGAAGGGAATTCAAAAACCCCAAATCTTATTAACCATTAGACTAGCTCTTGAAGACCACCATTTCTTTCATGTCAATTTCAAGCAGCTCCTTCATATTAAAAGTTACTCTTGTTTAAACAAGGATCCTCAAAATGCACCTCAACAGATACTGGAAATTGCACAAGAGCCTCTGGTTCCCCAGTGAAAGATGTAGAAGGGAAAATAAACTGACAGGCAAGCGCTCTTCTTCCCAGGCAACCAGAGCCCTGGGTCATTGCTGGTGCTGAATCCTTGGGGTGATTAGAAACTAAACCATTAATTTATATAACCAAGCTCTAGAAAGGTCTAGAGAGCTATTGAGGACCCCCAGAAGTTGGTTCTGAGAGTAGCAGTTCCTGTAACCACTCAGCTCATCACTCAAGGCAAACTAGGGAAATCTTTTAAATACTTTTTTAGTTGTTGATGGACCTTTATTTTATTCATTTATTTATGTGTGGGGTTGAGAATCAAACCCAGTGCCTCACACATATGAGGCAAGCGCTCTACCACTGAGCCACAACCCCAGACTTACTAAAGAAATCTTAATGCCCAGGTCACAGTGACATGCCCAGATCAGGGTCAGACCACCTGGCTTGGGGTCCTGGGTCTGCCCATTCCTGGCTATGAAACCTAGACATTACTTCTTGGTGTTTCTATTTCCCCTCCTTTATAACAAGGATAATATTTCGACCTGTGGGATTTTCTGAGGATTAAAGGAATTAAATCATGAGTGAATAGTGCTTTGCATATAGCAAAAACTTGTTACATGTTAACTATTATTTTCATTCAAACTTTTCACTCCTTTTCTCAGGGCTGCCTACATTTGTCCATTGTAATCAATACAGATTAGTACAGATAGCAATTTTTTAAACACAAAAGGTGTTTAAATACACACAGGTGAGAGCAAGCCATTCAATTTTTTCTTAAAAAAATACACATATGAAGTTCTTATTCCCAAGAAGTTAGAATAAGGTTTTTGTTGTTGTTGGTTTTGTTTTTGTTTTTACTATCTAAATTAGGAGTCAGCGGCTTTACCTCCAAGACCAGGAGCAGCTGCTAACAAGCACATGAAACATGCCCTGGTTTTTCTCTCATTCCTTTACAACATTCTAGGCCCATATTAAGATTTCCATAGTCATTATTTCATTTAAAACTTAAAACACATCAAGGTAGGAGTTATTTTCATCTTTCAGGTAAGGTGCAAGAGACTCTAAGAGAACAAATGACTTCCCCAAGGTCACATGACTATGAAGTGAGGTATCTGGAATTGAGCCCAGATCTGTTTGATGACAAATGTTATCCTCAACCATTGTAGTTCGCTGCAGTGGGTCATTTGCACCCTGCAAGTCAGAATAAAGGGAATATGTGATCCCAGGCATACACATCAGTTTCCTCTAAAATGAGAGGGGTTTTGTACAGGCCTATGATCTCCTTCTGATCTTAAGCTCTGTGTGTCTAAGTTTGCACATCTTTTTCAAGGAGTGCATTTCCAAAGAGCTGCATATCTAGAATTGCTTCTTTGGGAAAGAAAAAAATAATAATTCTCTGTATATTTGAAAGACTGCTAGTTTAAAACCCACAGTTTTTCACCTGACAGCCCCCAAACATTCTTTAAATGCAAATTAGAAAAGTAGACTGTTTTTGTTACATAATTATTTTTTTAAATTTTGAAGAAAGAGCCATGAGGGAGATAGCATAATCAGACTTTCAATTGTGTGTCTCTGGCTCAGATTACAACTTACTCTGTTCTCCAAGAAGCAAAACAAAGGGACCTCCTCCTGAGAACCAAAAACCTTTAGATTGAAATACAGCTCAGAGAAAAGATTAAGCTGGATTTTTTTTAAATGAACTTTATACAACCATTTGTCTTCACATGCATTTTCCCTGTAGGCAGTTAAGTTATTCCCTATGTTTTATTTTCATTTATGAGATTGTCCAAAGAAAACTAAAGTGGTTTTGCTACAGGGAAGTTGTCAGTTGTAAAAAAGAATTAAAGCCAAACCCTTTGGGTTCAAATGAAGAACACATGGACAGTGGTCATCTCATTTTGGTTTGTCTTTGATTAAGCATTATCTCCCGTGAGTAGAGGGGGCGGGGGGAGGCATGTTGAGTACATGCACTTTCCAAATGTCAACTACAGAATGATGTGTGCTCTACTCTATTTTCTTCTAGATCTTTTCATCCGTTTAGATGTTTAACCTCTACTCACTAAGGAATAAGTTAATCAAAAAACTCAATCTGTTTCAGGTGTTGCCTTCTCCAGGGATATATATAATCTCAAGATGTTGATCTCTTTTTCTATTCAATTAGTTACACCCTGTGACCTAAAAATTATTGGGTTGTTCCAGTCTTCCAGTTATAAAATGTTGTTGATGCAATTCAGCAGACCCTTAAGGAGGTCAAGATTTAGAGATAATTTGCTTTGGGTTTAGTTTCTAGCTGTTCTTAAGATTTCATTAAAATAGATCATTCTGTTTAATATTTTTGAATGTTATAAGTATTTAACTTCCTTTACTCAAACAGAGGCTCATTAGGCTAGTTTATTGAGAGGGTAAAGTTCAGACAGGATACAGAGGTATTTATGTTTTTCCAAGTTAAACTCTAGAGCAGGGGTTGGCAAACTTTTGATATGAAGGGCCAGATAATAAATATTTTCTGTTCTGCAGATCATACAATTTTAGTTGCAGCTACTCGGCTCTGCAATTGTAGCATGAAAGCAAAGCAGACAAATAATACTAAAACAAATGTACATGACTAAATTTCAGTGAAACTTCATTTAGAAAACTAAGCTGTCTGACTGTATTTGGCCCACAGACCACAGTTTGTACAAAGACTGAATCCATAAGGGTGGCTGATCTTCAAACTTTCCACAAAAGAGGTTACTGAAAATTTGACTTGATTGCTATACATATAATGCATTCAAGTGTGTTATGCTTTATGCACTTGTCTACAAATATGGGTTATGTTTCATAATGAAGTTGGTGTGTGTGTGTGTGTGTGTGTGTTTTTAAAAAATGACCAATGGGTCCAGGGAAACTGGTTGATTAAGGGTTAGAATCAAGACAGAAAGGGACTTTTCTGGGTAAGTCAGATTTTTTTTTCAGAGGTTCAGAAAGTATGGAGTTAGAGGAAACTTAAGGAATTCCACCCCTGGGAGGTTTTTCGTTTACCTCTAAGTAATATCTCTAAGGTTGAGGTGAGGGGCAGGATTACCATTTTACAAAGCAAAAAATTGATCCTCTCCAATTATTTCATTGGATGAATATTCTTGTGCAATTACTAGGTTTAATTCATAATACTTGGCTCTGTGAGAACAAAATTATCTAAGACGCTGTCAGTTCTTAAGAAGCTTGCAGTTGAACTGAAGGAATAAAACAGGACATAAATCATAATAAAAAGGCTTTCTATAGTAGAAAGTTATTTAGGATTTAGGGCTGGGGATATAGTTCAGTTGGTAGTGTGCTTGCTTCACATGCACAAGGCCCTGGGTTCAATTCCCAGCACCACCAAACATCTTTATTAGAATTTAAAGAACAATAAGAAAATAACTCAATTTTTAAATGGGGGAAAGATGTTGGCAGGCACTACACAGACATATGAGAGATGCTCAGAAAAATACAAAATCAAATCACAATAAAGTAATATTTCACATCCACCAGACTGGCATTAATTTAAAAGTTTTAAGTGTTGCAAGGATGCGAAGCAAATAGAACATTAAGGGCTCATGTAGGAATTAGATGAATTCATGTATATTGAATGCTTAGAATAGTATTTGGTATGCAGTGAATGCTATGTGAATTGGCTATCATCATCATGATGATGCTTACTGAAATTATCACTAGTTACTGATGGCAGGTGTGTACATTAATACAACCAATTTGGAAAACAATTTGGTATTTTCTAATAAAGCTGAGCAGTTTCATTCCTGTGACCCAGCAAATCAATTGGAGGTATAAACCCCAAAGGCACATCCAAGATGTTCATAACAATATTTTTCTTAACAGCCCAAAATTAGAATCATGCAAATGTCCATAAGAGGTGAAATGGATAAATACATCTAATATATGGATATACTAGAATATTATGCAGTTGCACAAATAAACAAATTATATTTATTCACATCATAAGAAGAATCTCATCCAATTTATGTTAAAGTGAACAAGTTACTCAAAAGTATATATACAATGAGATGCTGTTTATATGAAATCCAAAAACATTCAAAACTAAACTGCATATTGTTTAAAGATATGAATGTACAATACAACCATAAAGCAAGGATAATATGAATCCCCTATATGGTCTGAATGTTTGTGCCCCTCCAAAAAATTTGTATGTAGGAATCCTAACCCCCATGGTAATCATATTAGGAGGTGAGGCTCTGCCCTCCTGACTGGAATTAGCATCCCTGCTAAAGAGACCCAGAGAATTAACTGTATTGCCCCTTCCATCAGGTGAGGACACAGTGAGAAAACTCCATTTATGAACTAGGAGGTGGACCCTACTATATGCCAAATCTGCTGCCACCTTGCTGTTGAACTTCTTAGCTTCCAGAACTATGAGAAATATATTTTGGTTGGTTTATGAGCTACTCAGTTTATGGCACTTTGTTATAACATCACAAACAGACTAAGACAACTCCACATTCTGGACAGTGGCTACCTCTAGTATGGGAGAAAGCAAGGGAAAGGACTAGGGAGAGGCCCACAGGAGACTTCTAAGGGTACACTCATGTTCTTTCATTTAAAGTGGATGGTAGATACACAGGTGTTTCAGGTTGTGTGATCCTTTGTATCCTACTTACACTTTATAAATATTTTATATGAACTCAATAATTAATGAAAAACCATTTTTAAAAAGAATTAAAGAAGGAGAGGTTGCTTCTGACCAGGAGGAATGAAAGGCTGAAGGTCACCATGGCAATAGGATTCTTCTTCTGCATTCACTTCACTGGTTGGAAGCAGTTTACTGAGGTGCTGCCTCCGGATTCTGCAGTTGCATGAGCTCCAAAGGAAAAATTCCACAATTAACGAGCAGAAAAAGTGGCTGCCCTGCTCACAGACCTCAGAAGGCTGAGAACTCCCTGAAGATTCAGAATCCCCAGGCTGAAGTTTTCCTATCCTATGGTCAGTCCCCTATGCCACTTGGACTCCCTGATGTCATCCGTGTTGGGGGTTGAAAGACTAGTGGAGACTTGGGGGTTAGGGAATGGAGTGTGCTAGGCAGAAGGGCAGAAACAATATAAGCATTTAAAGAAAAAGACAGTGAAATTGATGTGTAATTCTACACATTGATTCAACACTGAATTCCCCACCCCTTCCAAACTCATTCAATGAATATTGTGTCATCTACCTCATGCAAACACATGATCATCTCTTCAAAGAGCTGAGACAGCTACAGAGATATCTTCCCCAGTGGCACTTCCTCAATTAGCACCAACCCAAATGTTCTGATGGTGATAACAGCAACCCTGTATTCACCACCAGCTACACACATTACAGGCCCTACTAAATGCCGTTCAATTGCTGACATACTATTTATCCCTGAGACAGCCTGGCTCTGTTCTGGTTCTCTAAACACTGTCCTAATGGGAGTCAACATCCTACTGACGTCCTTGAGGAATCTGGCTCCTGGCCCAAATCCTAGGTGTGATTTTTCAGACCTGATCACAACTATTACAAAGACTTTACCTGGACAGAACTCGTAGGGAAAGCTGTCCTCCCAGTTCCAGACCTGGAGCACAAACAACATATTGCAGTCTCCGCAGGGTGCCACAGTCAAGGACTCACGCCCCTCTTGCCTGGCCATGCTCTTCTGCTTATCTGTATCCTTAGCTCAGGCATCTTTATTCTAAGGCTTTTTATCTTGAATCTTTGGTCACTAGGCCTTGGGCTCAGGGACCTTTGCTAAGATATCCCCATCAAGGTAGGAAAAACCAAGACGATGATCTTTTTTGCCATTCAGACTCAGTACTCAATATTTCTTTGCTTTTAGTCTTTCCCCTGGTTCCTGGACCCATAAATCCATAGAATTCTTTTGTTCAGGGTTCCCTTGGCAGTCCGATGAGCCCTATGTCTTCACTACCTATCTTCCTATCTGACCTTGACCACTGCTCCAGCCCATTGGGGAACCTTGGATGGTGGGAGTTGGTGCATTCTCCAGCTTAGCCTCTTGCTGCCATATCACAATAAGCAATTATAGGCTTGACTGTGACTTTCACATTAGCTTGTGGTCCTACTCAGCTACCCTGACACCTGGCAGCTCAGCTAAGCTCCAGACAGACCCCACTGGTCTTTTCAAGAGTCAACAGGGTTGGTTCTGCCAGTCTGTTATTTCTGTGCTCTAATTTTCTTGTCCACCAACTAATCTGACCCCAGCCAAGCCATATTGGCCAGGTCCATCCCACTGTTCCCACAAATGAAATCTCTCTTTCTTGCCTCCACCAGCCACACAACAGGTTGATTCCTGGTCAAAATCTGCTAATTCCAACATAACTCATTCCTCTCCTCTTTAACAGGATCAATATCTTCCTCTTTATAAGAAAGGATCTTATAATCAAATTAGAGATAGATATATAAATGCCAAAAAGAAAAGAAATCAAGACAGGGCTTCTTACACTCCAGTAATCATGAAATCTACAGATCTGTAGGTCCTTTATCTAGCATATGCATCATCACTTCTACCACAAAGAGGGGTCAAATATTAGATGGCAGTTCCTAGCTACAAGTTCTTCCTGCCCTGTCAAGGCAAGAGCTGATTTGCAGCCCTTAAAGCTCAGGAAAGACAAAACAAAGCAATTAGCAGAAACTATTTTCTTCGATCTCTTGGTTCTTATAACCTCTTCAAAATGAACTTTTTAAAAAATTATTTTGTCCTGCCATCTTCCAAAAAGTCTATTGGTGGTTTATTATAAGATGGACAATATAGCTGTTAGGATAGAAAGAGAAAATCAAAGTCCATTTAAAGAGAGGAAGAATCAAGAATCTGACATCTTAAGCCAATATTTTTCATATCTTAGTATCCCTTATAATAAACAGTGTTCAGTTTATGTACAGATTTCCAGTTCTAAAAATCAAATATTTGGCATCAGTAGATCTGGGGCAAGGACCAGAGTCCACATGAACAAATAAATGTTCAAGGTGATTCTGATGCCAGTAGTCTAATCTTCTAAACACTGACACTGGGTCAAATAGTCACTATAACTGAAAGTTGAGCTTTGAATTTTCTGTTAGCCAAAGGTTTTTAAAATGGGAAACACTGCATTATATAACTATCACTATATTTAACCAGAGAGACAAACTTCTCTTAAATTCTAAAAGTAAAATAAAGCATGTGTATTATTACTATCTACACGGTAAAGTTGTTCCAAGTTGAATTACTTAAAATCAGTAAATGGTAACTCTTGAAAGTTTAGAAAAAATTGTTAATAAAAAAGTTACATGGAAGCATATCAAATGGTACTCAATAAAATTCTAAGTTCATTTTGTTTCTGGCAAATATCCTATAACCAACTATTACAATTTGCCTCTGACTCCTACATCTCCACAAGAGATGGCGTATGTAAATGTTTTAAGTTCAAGCAACTCAATGAGCCCCACTATACACCAAGGAATAGAAAGAAAAGAGGTCACATGGGAATGAAAATGTAACATTATACAATGAATCTGTGCTTACTTATTTTCAAAGAACTGACTTGAAAGTTTCCTAGAAATAATCTACAATCCAGATGACCTGCCCTTCTATGATAATAATCTTTTCTATTTGTATACTTAGAGTTATATCAACATGTCCTGTATTCGTTTATGCATCATAAAATATTGTGTGAAAATTTCAAGTAGCCTCATTTCACAAATAGGGAGACCAGGCTCAGAGATTCTAGAAGTTGTCTTTGGACAACATCTAGTCAGGCAACAAGCAAGAATGAAACCCCCGGATATCCTGTTTCCATCCCAGTGAGATGACCACACTAAAACTCTTATTATTAGATCCTAACACCAAAGTTACAATTACATTTTTTATTATCTTCAAGAATATCCTATTTATCTTTCTGCATTATTTATCAAGAGGTCAGATCATTTCAGGAGCCAGCTAGATTACTAGCATCTTTCCTTTGTATTAAAATCACAAACCCATACCTCTCAGGAAATCCTTGCATCCTTGATAGGAAAAGTGAGATTTATAGGAAAAGTGAGATTGATATGGATGCCCAGTTTTATAATTCAATGAATGTGAGCCAAGAAAAATGACTCAAAACATATTTTCATGAGAAAGCAGAGATGTTCTGTAAGTTTAAGAATGTGTGAATAGGTTGGATTTTTTGTTTTTGCTTTTCTATTTTGGTTGTTTCCTTGTTTTAACAGAGAAGTTATTTGTCATGTTGTAAATATCTACCTAAGCAAATGATTTTCACACGTTGGATAAAGATCATAGGCACAGAGGTTCACATCACATCTTTAATATCAGTAAATAATTCACATTTAAGGGAATCAAGGTCTCTTTAAGGTTTTATAAAAACAGAATTGTGATATCAAACAATGTTATTCCCATACTCCCTAAGATATCTGATTGTGATCTGAACACATCATGGGGAAATCTGAAAATTGGGGAAAACTGTAGCATTTTAAAACAGAAAACAAAATCAATTCTTCTGTTATTCAAAGATAGTAAAAATAATAACCTAAAAGTATGGCATTTAAAACTCAAAGCTCTAATAAACAAAATAAACCAATTTAATTCAATAAATATATTGGAGTCCTACCATGGATCGGCACTGTGCTAGACACTGAAAATCATGACCAAAAGGCACTCAGAGACCAAAGGAAAAGACATATACATGAGTATGTCAATTAAAATGTGATATGGAGGAGTCATATCAGTAAGATGATAGAAAGGACTTTTCAATTCTTGTCTCCTCAAAGAAACTTAAATTTAAACAACTCTCCATACAACAGAATACCTTTATAAGAGCTAATGAAGCAAGGTGAGAGATCATAGCACTTTGGTGTAGCATGAAATAAGAAAAGACAAACTAAAGAGAGGAGAAAGGATAGTTTTACATTACCCATGTCATCTCTCCCACCACAAGCCCAGACAGCACAAAATGGAGAGAGATACCATCCATGTGGGGAAAGGAGAATGAAGTATGTACCCAAGTTTACCATAGATGTCAGTACCAGGTCCACTCCAGTGAAACCAGGGACAAAGCCAGCCCTCATGGCCTAAAGCACCAGGCCAACATCCATAGAGCCAAGTTCCAGACCAACACCATCAGATAAAGCCTCCAGACCCACCCAATACCACAATGGCCCCTGCCATCCCATACGATAGCAGATCCAGGGTCCAGGCTTATCCCAATAGAACCCAGTGCTGGACTAGCACCCATGGACTACCTGAAGACACAACCTCCAGAATGAAATTTGTAGTCCTAGTTTCTATTTATGTATAGCACCAGGCTAGCCTCCAAAGCCCCAGGAACCAGGATAACACCCATAGACCCAGGCTTCAGACAAGCCCTGGGAATTTGGACCCATCCCAATGACAGGCTAGCTCCCCATAGTCCCAGGTTCCAGCAGATCTAGGTTCCAGGTCCATTCCAGTAGACCATGTTAGTGGAATAACCCACACAGATCCAGGATTTTAGCCAATCCTCAAGGACCCAGGCTTAAGCCCATCCCCATGGCCCCAGGCAATACACTAACCCCTATCTATCCAGGTTACAGGCCCACTCCAGTGAACCCAGGAATAGGAAAGGTCCCTATATACCACAGCACTAGAAATGGGCCCTGTGAACCCAGTATCCAGGACAGCTCCTGAGGTTCTAGATTCCAGACCAACCCAATTGCTGACCAGCTCATTTGAGAATGCTATCAGTAAGCCCACTACACACACCACCTAAAAGCCTGCCCTGAATCTGGCTGGACTGATTGATAAAGAGCTTTCTCTGCTGACACCAACCTATAAAAAGTGGGAGAGGTGCCTATTTCTTCAAATGCACAAACACTAATGCAAGACCATAAGGACAATGAATAATCAGGGAAACATGACACCACAAAAGGAACCAAATAAAACACTTGTAACCCACCTCAAATAAATGAAGATCAGCAAACTGCCTGACAAAGAATTCAAAATATGCACTGTAAAGAAGCTTAGTGAGCTATGAGAATAAAACTAAATATAGTAAGGAAGCCAATAAATAAACAAATGAAAAGTTCAACAAAGAGATAGAAACCATTAAAAAAAAAGAACCAAATTAATTTAGAGCTGAAGAATACATGACTAAACTGAAAAAATCCCAGAGAGCTTTAACATAGGACGAATCAAGCAGAAAAAGATAGGTCATTTGAAATTATCCAAACAGAAAACAATTAAAATTTAAAAAAAAAATTAAGAAAAAAATGCAGAAAACCTTTAGAACTTATGAGACACATACAGCAAACCAATGCCTTATAAGAGTTCCAGAACCAGCAAACAAAGGAGGCAGAATGTTTATTTAAAGAAAGAATAACAGAAAGTTTTGCAAATCTGGAGAGGGAAATGAATATCCAGGTCTATGAAGCTGAAAGAATACCAATTAAATTAAATATAAAGAATCTTCACTGAGATACATTATAGTCACATTCTCAAAAGTCAAAGCATAAAGAGAATTTAAAAATTAGCCAAATGAAAGCAATTAATTACCTATGAAGATAAGTTACAAAAAGATGAATACTCCAAGATCTCACTTCACATGGAATCTTAAGTAATCAAATTCATGAAGCAAAAAGAATGATGTTGGGGCTAGGGAGTGGGGGATGGGATGGAGAGATATAAAGTTTCAGTTAAAAGGATGAATAGAGTGTGAGGCTCCTTGGTGCACACCTGTAATCCCAGCAGCTCAGGGGGATGAAGTAGGAGAATTGTGAGTTCAAAGCCAGCCTCAGCAAAAGTGAGGTGCTAAGAAATGCAGTGAGACCCTGTCTCTAAATAAAATACAAAATAGGGCTAGGGATGTGGCTCAGTGGTCAAGTGCCCCTGAGTTCAATCCCTAGTACCGAAGGGGGGGCGGGGAAGAGGATAAATAAAGGATTTATTATACAGTATGGTGACTATAGTTAATAATAATTAATTGTATACTTGAAAACTGCTAAGGGTGTTAGTAAGTCATAAATGTTCTCATGACACACAAAAAAATGATAACTGAGGTGATATGTTAATTAGTTTGATTGTGGTAATCACTTCACAATATATGTATTTGTGTGAGTGTATATACATATGTCTATGCAAACATCACAATGTATACCATAATTTTGTCAATTATATCTCAACACACATAATTTTGTCAATTATATCTCAACAAAGCAGGAAAAAAATAAAATATACTGCTATGAAGACAAAACAAAAGTAAAAAAGTACAGAGTTCAAGTCATAACCTTTTTCGTGGGTATGAAAAATCGAGTAACCTCCAACACCTTTGATCCTCCCACCATGATTAAGAAATGCATACATTACACAGCACTGAGGACTGTCCCTCCAAAATCTGGTTTGGGCCTGATTCCTGTTGATGTCGAGAAAGAAAGGAAAGATGGCTATTTGTAGGTGAGCACCACAACAAAGCTCATATTTTCCACTGCAACAATTCCACAAGATCTCAAGAGGCATGATTTTGGTACTCCTGAAATCAGAGTTTGAATCTCTCTTCCTGCTGTTGTTATACAACTTTCTTACACTAATTGCATTCACGTTTCCAGCGTTTCCAGCATAAAAATAAAAGTGGTTCTCAAATGTGCAATGCCATGTGGCATTATTAGACATGATCTACTTAGATTTCTCTAAGACTTTCCAGCAAATCAGTTATGGAGCTGAGACTTAACTGTCTAAGAACCACACTCAAAATTCTGATTTTCAGACCATCTCTTCCACAAAATGTTTACTTCACTGTTTCCTCAGGACATCAATAACATTTTCATACCTCACTATATTAAGAAAACTCAAGGTTTTGCCAAAATGTAATTCTGTATCAGTCATTTCTTTCCTTAAGTAAATAAAACATCACATTTTTATTCAGTTTAATGTGTATCCTTCTCAGAACATTTTCTCCACATAAAACCTAATAGCTATGTTAACAGCATAATCAAACAAGCACTGCCATTAATGCACCCTAATCAGCCATGGCTGCCGGACTCACCTCTTGTCATCCTTAAATAAGAGTGTGACCAAAAGTATTAGTTTTCACTTTATACATAATCAGCATTATTCCTTCCAAAACACATTTGATTGAATGATGCCCCCAAGGAAGCATGTGAACAAAAAAAAAAAAAAAAGAAAGAAATGGTCACCTGGTAATTACCCTAGCTATCCATGGCTATCAGGGGGGGTTTCCACAGTTTAAATGCAGCCTGCAGCTAAGTGTACTACATTCCCTTGGAGGCCTCTGTCAACCAAATATGGCCCCAATTCTGGCTGCTTCTCTTTGATGTGCATAACAGGATTCCTAGGTTTAGGAGAAACGTGGTTTTGAGAACTTTAGTTTAGAACTCAGAAAACAACTCTGTGCTTGACAAGGGGAGGATTTGTTCACTGTATACTGAGCCTGCTATGCGCTCACTAAGTCTGAGGCTTGACGGGTGGATGAAAGAAATGCAGCGCCCTCACAAAAACCCCAGTGACCTAAAATTAAGCCCCGAGGCCTACGTGAACTGAGACCTGAGCCACTGCACAGTGGCCACAGGACTGGACCAGGTTGCTGGAGATTAGTGAGTGCTGCCCATTTGACAGCCAGGCATCTGTAAACAGATGACTGTGGGTAGAGAAAGGAGAAAATGTGGAGGGACCTGGGGAGAACGGCATGGAAGTGGACGATTATTAGCCTGGAAATAAATATCCTCAGGGACACTTAGACTCCTCAGTGTGAACTAGCTGGGTTCCTTTAACCTTTTTCGTTAGGGGCAATATGCCTATTTTATTTCTGTTATGGCTAGACTGCTTGACACTAAGGAAGAACAATATTGAAATCTGTTGCCTGGGCAGGATCTTGGGCTGGTTGTGCTACCAGGCTCATGGGTTTCTGGTCAGGGCTTGCAGACTCTTGTGGCCATGTGGATTCTAGAAAAACTAGGCTCCAATGATGTCATTTAACAAAAGTTACAGAAGATAAACTCCCTCCGAGTGTAACATGCTACGCCCAGAATGCTACAGGCAAACCATTCAGGAATTGTTTAGAAGGACCCTGTGTTTACATAGCCGGAGGAATCTGGTTTAAATCCTTGCTTACCGACTTACTATATTATGTGCCTTGGACAAGTTAATCTCACTGAGGTTTAGATTTCTCATCTGTAACATAAAATCAATATCTAACATAGTACTTCAGAAGGCTATTCTGAGGACTCAGTGGGATCACTAGTTTATTTGACAGAGCTCTATTGGGAGCCTATCATATTTCAGACACGTCAGTGGACAAAACAGGAAGAACTCCCTACCTCCCTGCCTGCATGGAAACTGCATGGTAGTAGAGTGACTTGTACCCACAGGATAGCATCAGTCCTGGCAGTGTTCAGAACATGTCCAGGACAGCACTTCCCCTTCTTCTTTGGCTAGGGCCTGACCCAGACAGAAATTAGGAAGGAGGTTCTAAAAGGGCCTGCGACCTCCACCAGCAGAGCAGAGAGCCTGCTCACACTCTCCTCCAACTACACTATCATCTAGCATTGAGGGTAAGTGCTTACCCATCCTCTCAGCCCCAGTCCTCAGGACTTCTGGTAGAGAACTTTCTAGAATTATTGACCCTTCTGGTCTCCTATCCTCACCAGGGAAGCCATGTTTCTCAATTGGGAAGAGGTAGTCTAGTCAAAATTCAAAAGCAATAGAGATTCTGATTTCCTTTTTTCCCTTCCTACCTGGGACAACACCTCAGGGGATGCTCTACTGGTTCAAATTCTCCCTGGGCTTGGACAAAAACTGTAGAAGGGAACATCATCCAACTTGGGCCACATTCTCCAAATAGTTTTGCTTTTAGTGTCTTTACATATGTATGAAATATTCCATAATAAGATGTTTAAACAAAGAAAGGAAAGCAATCCTTGAGAAAAATGGCACATATAAACAGAAAGTCTTTATATGGGGTGGGGGTAGAGAGAGAGAAACTTTAATAGTATTGGGAACTACTCCATATGATAGGCACAGGAAAGAGATCCTGGATAACAGTAGGACATTATAGTGTTCCATAGCAAAATGGGTTCAAAAAGGGTACATTGCAATCTTGACCTCTGAGATTCACCCAGCCCTCCTATGAAATGTGATAAGGAACTGAAAATGTTGTTTATGTTTACATTTTCTTTAAGCTTTTAGGTTTGGTATGTAGGTGCCTTTTGTCCAGGAAAGGAGGGAAGCAATGTAACTCCCATCCAGTTCCCAGGTTGAGGGATCTCAGGCCCTTACAAGACAGGTGACCACAAGGTCCCAGCAGCTAAGCTTTGCCTAGCTCCTTCTGATAGCCCTGGACATGTGGGGAAAAGAAGGATATAAGAGAAACGACTGAGCCAAAACAGGAATCTATTGTTATTAACTCACTCTCCCCTGACTCGGGTCTCAATCATGATGATAAGAAGACAGTTCCAACATACTCTATTCATTATTTGATAAAGATATATGCATTTCACAAGGTAAGTAGTAGGTGCTTAATAAAAATGGAATGAAAGTAGTATTCCTACTATATGCAGTCGAACATTGAGTTCATGATCCAATGAATGTCTGAACAAAGCTTTTACCTCAAGTTTCCACATCCTCAGATACAATACCTACCTGAGGTGAATTAAATAGTGTCCCACCTCCCAAAAAAAATAATTGCCTACCTGGAGCCTCAGAGAGTAACCTTTGGTATAAGAGTCTTTGCAGATATAATTAAGGTTAAGGATCTTGAGATAAGATCAATCTGGATTCAGATGGCTCCTGAATCAAATGACAGGCATCTTTTTAAGAGATGGAAAAGGGTAAGACAACCAGAGAAGTTCATATGAAGACAGAGGCAGAGATCAGTTATACTATCATAAACCAAGGAATTCCAAGAACCACCAGAAGCTGCAAAAGGAAAGAAGAGAGTACCCACTGGATTCTTCAGAAGGAATGCAGCCCTGATAAATCTTGATCTAAGCTTCTGGCCTCCAGATCTGTGAAAGAACATTGTTTTGTGCTACCAAGATTATGATAATTTGCTATGGTGGTCCAGGAAACAAATACATTACCTTTATAGGTTGCATGGAACAAAATGGACAGTATAGATTTGGGAACCATACATGGATCCATATTTGAGATCTATACATGATCTCAAATAAGATCATGTGTGTGAAAAGGCATATCATGAACTATTTACAGTGATATAGGTGGTAGCTGTAATTATTGAATCACAAAATTTGGGAGAGTAATATGTTTTCTGACAGATTCCAGACTTGCACTTGGGAGTATACCCAGCAGCTCTTCACAGAGAGGATGGCTAGACAGCTGGAGACTGGCTCTAAGGGTCTGATCTCCCTAACTTGCTGCCTCCAAGACTACCTCACTCCACTTGCACTCATGCCTTTCAGGAAGATCCAAGTGTCAGCTGGTGCTGAAAAAAGGCACCCATCTGCTCCCAGGCATGGTCACATGGTGAACATTACACAGTGAGGCCACCATCTGTACTAACAACTCACATCCAAGTGCACTTCAATGTCATCCTTACTCCAATTCTGAATGAGCCAAGACCAAGGGCAGGTGACTCAGAGGCCAAAATCTTCCCATGAACAGTGCAATTCTGGATCAGAGCTCTTCAGTACAGATGAGCTCAAGGCTGAAGAAGGAAAGGCAAATCACTCAATCACCAATCTCCAACCCAAAGCTCCCTGTTTGGGACATTTCTGAGTATGATTTGATTCTCATGATATTTTCTGGCCTTTCCAGTTCAAGGCAAGTTTTTTTCTTTGTTTGTTTTGAGTATTGAATTAAATTGACTTTTTCTTTGTATTAAACTCCAGTCGTTAAAGGAGTGGAAACTAAATATACATTGTTCAGAGTAGGAAGACTATAGAGAAGGAAAAACTGCTCAGAAACCATAACAGAAAGGGAATATAAGAGAAAGATGGAACAATCATCCTTGATGAATTTAATGGTGACTTCAGACTTTATAATATGCTTGTATGAAAGTGAGTACTCCCTTTTAATCAGACAGAACAAAGAACAGGAGACAGGTTAACAGTCTGTGTTCAAAGAACAGACTTCTGCTCATCAGGGATTGATGAAGTGAGTGGACTCAGAAGACTTCAAAGATTTCTTCCAATTTGGAATTCAATTTCCTCTAATGTAAACTCTTCAGTGGTTCCACCTCTATAAGGTCAAGGTACTCAGTGAGCATTACACACTGAGGCCACCAAGTGTGGCCAGCAGCCTTCATAATAAGGCCACCTTAGTAAGATTGAAAACAGAGAGCTGGTAAGAATAACCAGAGATGAGAATGAAAAGAAGAGGAGCCCAGTCCAGAAGTACTAGAGATATGGAACTGTATTCTCTAGACAACACGATTGGGAACCACTAAAAAGTTTTATGAGAGGAAATGATATAAATAAATGTGGACTATAAAGATTAAGCCTGCAGCCATGAAGAGAATGGATGGCAGAGACTCCAAAGAAGACTAGGGATAAAGTCCAGTTGAAGGTGATGAGGTTCTGAAGTAGCCCAGGGAAAGTGGGATGGAAAGAAAGAGATTGACTCAGCAGGCTCATCACCTGGATGTGGGGAGCAGGGCAGAGGAAAGTATGGTTGTTCTCAGTTTCAAGATTGGGAAATCGCATCCATTTATCAAGACAGAAAATGCAGAAGGGACAGGAAATAAATTGTGGCAAAAAGATGGTTTGGGGGTAACCTGAATTGGGGTGTCTGGGGGACAGCCAGAAAGAAATGTCTAGAAGGAAATCAGAAAAAGTCAGGTGGGAGATCAGATGGGAGTCAGGTGGGAGAATACAGAATCCAGGTGAAACAGACGTAGTGGACAAGACCAGGAGTGGCAGATGGAGCAGAAAAAGAGAGTCAAGGGCAAGCACTTTGGACACATCCACATTTAAGAGACAGGTGGAGAAAGAGTGAAGGAAGATAAGAAGCAGAACAGAGAAGTAGGACATGTGCCTAGCTGAAGAACTTGAAGGAGAAGATCTCCCAGGAGTTGAAATATCCATCCCAGAGTGGGGAAAGGCAAGAAGTCACCACTGGGTTGGGCAATCAGGGTATCGCTCATGACCTGGGAAGAACATAGCCCAGGAAGAACACCCCAGACGCCCTGAAGGAGAAGCCAGACGCAGGGGTAGGGAATGAATAGGACGTGAAGAAAATGGGTGTCGGTTCCCTTGAATGGACTGTAGTTAGGAAGAAAGGGACAGATGTCAACGGTTAGAGGAGACTCTAGAATTAAGAAATGGGTTTTGCTTATTGGTTTTAGTTATAGACTGAAAATTGGGTTTTGTTTATTTATAAGAGGTGAAATTTGAGTGACTGTATATGCTAAATGGAACAAAGCAGTTGAGGAGGACAACTAAAAAAGCAAAGTCTGGAAGAGGCTCAGGGACAGGATCCACTAGTGTGAAGAACTGCTATGGACCACAGGAGGGATATGAGAGAAGGAGGTGATGAGAAGTGAGTATAAACTATTGAATCACAGTGAATCATAACTATTGAATCATAACTATTTATGTAACTATCTTTTCTGCTCGATGTTCCAAAAGGGCCAAGAATCCTACGTTTTCATTTTTGCAAAAATCTACAACACTTTGCTCAATGGCATGCACACAGGAGGTGTTCAATAAATACTGGATAAATTAAGGAACTGGTTTTATGGTTATATAAATAACAGCAGTGACTATTTGCCAGCACTGTTCTAAGAGCTTTAAGCTGATTAACTCTTTCATTTCTCACAAAAACACAGTGATGTACATGTTGTTATCATCCCCACTTTAATTTATTTTTAAAAGTCTGAGAAAATAAATGATAAAGCCAAATTGAAAACTCAGTTTTTCTGGTTAATGATTCTGAGCTTTAGCCAAAAGAAAAAGTTTTTTTCAGTAAGTGCTGCAATTAAATTTATATAGCAATTTGTCTTTCAAGATGTAGGCAGATTTAAACAACAACAACAAAAAAAAGTCAAATATTGGATGGGGTAGGAAGAGAAGAGGCATCCCTAATTTCTTGGTCTCCTGTTCTTCCTTATTTCAGCCTGGTCAATGCTTGCTTCATCATTAAATCGCATTACATAATAATGTTCAAAGCACAAATCTAAATGATACCTTCGATTTCATCTTTAATCTTTATTAATCTATTTTTTTTTTTTTTACATTAGGAAGTCTCCAAAGTACAGTGGAATGACAGGACATAGTATTAAGATTGTGGCCCTTCTAGAATTAATTGAGGAATAACACTTCAAAACATTTTCTTTATTAACCTTTACTATGTTGAAAGTAAAAATTTACAATGTTTTTCATCAATTAAAGAAAAGAGGTGAAAGAACCAGGATCCACTTACTATACGGATTACCCAGAGACCAAAGGAGGTCTATGGAGGAGTAATGTAAAACATCTAAAACTCACTTAGATATAACTTATTTAAAAATTGTGATTGCATTTTATTTCATAAGGACACTGTGTCTAACTCACACACAAAAAAACAATAATAATGGAAATAAATAATAACAAGGGCACACAAAGAAGCCCAGACATGGAATCAAGTGGGGACCACAAGCCTAGATCTCCTCATGCTAAACCAGTCACAATCTCTTTGCAAACCCTGTCATTCTAAGAACCAGTGATCCTCTGATAAAATAGTAAGAATTTCCCCTGTCACACTTTCCTTAGAACAGGTAAAATGCTTTAATGGGAAGGTTTCAAAGGACTTCTATGCATACGGAAGGGAGGTAGGAGAACAATGGCTATAATATCAGCAAATTTGAGAGCAGGCGAAAGAAAATGAGGGCCCCATCTGCTGAGAAAACAAATATTTGGATTGAGAAGGTGCTAACAGACTAGAAAGAAATCTATTAAGGCCAAGACAATTAATGGTAATTAGATGAAGATAATCAGACATGATTCTAATAAAAGCATTATGATTATTACAGCATTTTAAATTAAGGATTAGGAATACAGAATTAGTTTAAGGACATAATTAAAACTTAGATAATCAAACTACTTAATTCAATAACTGTTGATCAATGATTATGTATCTCACACACACACACACAAGACCACAGGGATCCAAGTTTGAATTGGACCTTTTCCCTACCTGCATGGCATTTACCATCTAGCAAGGCAAAGACACACATTCAGCCAAGATTCACTGTAGTTGGTATCTACAGTACCACAGGAGCTCAGAGGGAAAAGGTGGCATAAGCAAACCCTCACAGGGGCACTGGCATTTGAACTAGACCTTAGATTTCATCATGCAGAAGGAACAGGGCACTTCAGGTGAGAGTTCAGCATAAGTAGAGGATATTAATAGTACACCAGATAGACATGGAGCACAGGTTGCTTAGGGGACATGAAGCTGCTCAGACCAGTGGGACCAGACCATGAGGACCCTAACTCAGTGCTATGAAGTATGAATTTAAACTGTAGGTGGTTAAGGGGCCATTGACAGGTTTGTTTGTTTCGTTTTGTGGTAGGAGGGGGAGGGGTTGAATTTATTTTATTGTCGTAAAATACACTTCACATAAAATAATTTGCCATTCATGAAATTTAGTATATTCATGATGTGTGCAATTATCATCACTATCAAGTTCCAGAACACTTTTATCACCTCAAAAGGAAATCCTAGACACAACAAGTAGTAATTGTTCATTCTCCCCTTCCTCTCATCCCTAGTAACAACTATTCTGCTCTCTTTCCTTAAACATTTGCCTATTCTGCATATTTCATATAAATGAAATCAAACAATCTGTGGCTTTTGTGTCTGGCTTCTTTCACTTAGTGTGGTGTGCACGTATCAGCATTTATTCTTTTTTTTTTTTTTTTTTTGGCTGAACACTATTCCATTATATGTATACCCAATATTTTGTCAAGTGATATACTTGTTTTCACCTTTTGTCTATTTTGAATAGTTCTGCTGTGAATATTTAAAAATTGTGATTGCATTTTATTTCATAAGGAAATAAAGTTCTTGTTTGGGAGCCTATTTTCAATTATTTTGGTTATATGCATAGGAGTGGAATTGCTGAGTCATTTGGTAATTCTGTGTTTAAAACTTATTGAGGAACCTTCAAGCCCAAGGATGATTTTTAAGCCAAGGAACAACAGATTCGGATCAGTGTTTTAAATAATGACAGAAAATGGTGAGGAGGGGAGAATAGATTGGGAACAGAGAAGATAGGGAAGCCAGCCAGGAGGCTATCTACCCACCCCAGATTAAAAAAAAAAAAGAAGAAGAAAAAAGAAAGCCTTGATTGTTGGCATGGGCAATGACCACAGGAATAAAGAGAAGGTAGGTAGATTTGAGGGGCAAGTCTGAGACAGAATGAGCAAGAATTGATGAGCAATTAGATGTGGGAAGGTGTGGAAAAGAACACTTTGTTCATAGTCCCACATTATATCGTGAGTTACATGTTCACAGTTCACCTCTTTGACTAGACGCTAACCTTCAAAGAGAAAGAGTCATGTCTTAGTCATTTTCACTTCTCTAGTTCTTAGCAAAGAATTTGGCCCAATAAATGAACAAAGAATAATTTCAGTGTCTGGCTGAATAATAGTGGCAACCATTATTCACCAGAGAAAAAGAACTGATAAGATACTGATTGTGAATGAGGAGCGTTAAAGATAACTCTTTGCTACTGTTTGAGAAACAGGGTAGATGGTGACTCAGTTTATTGAAACACAGAACCCAGAACTGGTTTAGACAAGTGCATTGGGACATTAGGGTAGCAATGTCCAATAGACAGGTAGAAATTCAGGGCTAAATCCTAGGGGGAAAGTTAGAACAAAGGACAATTTCTTGACAAATACTATTGTTAGCTGTACTCATTAAAATACCATTTATATATCTAATTTCATGAATCACCTCAAAATAGTATGATATAATGGTATAAATCTCCTTCTAAAAAGAACTAGAAAAAAAACAAGTAAAAAATATGTGTGTTATGGTTTCCATCTTTAATATCCTTCAAAAAGCTCATGTGTTAGGCAATGCAGGAATGTTCAGAGGCAAAATCATTAAATTACGAGAGCTTTAACCTTATCAGTAGACTAATCCATTTGATGGATTAATAATCTGAATAGATGAAGGAGGTCACTGGGGGCATGCCCTTGGGGATTATACCTTGTTCCTGGCTCCTTGCTCACTCTCTCTACTTCCTGGCTGCAATGAGCTGTAAAGCTCTCCTCGTCCACATCCATCCACATGATGCTCTGCCTCATGGCAGATTCAGAGTAATGCACATGGTTGACCATGTACTGAGCCACGAAACTGTGAGCCCAAATTAAACTTGTCCTCCTCTAAGTTGCTCTTTTCAGGCACTTCGTTCACAGTGATGTAAAGCTGACTATACAGTGTGGTTTATGCCTACACCTAGGACCCAGGCAGGTCCAGCACATCTTACATGTTGGCAGAACAGGCAGTCGATAAGCCTCTTTTTTCCTAAGATGATCTACACTAGAGAAAGGGGTCTTTATAAGAAAGTTTGGGTACAAATAGGAAAAACAAAGATCATCTAACCAGGTAGGAGGAGAACAGCATTGAGTCTCTTTTAGATAAATAATCCTGGTCCAGCTTAAGGACTCAAATCTGAGACCTACCCAAGCAAACAACCTCTTTGTGGTCAAGAAGACGATATATGTATGAGGAGGGGAAGTGGAGAGGGAGAGAGAGAGGCTGCAATAGATTGGGTCATCATTCCCAGTTATTCACAATTCCCTAATTACATGTCCAATTGTCATATAGCTTTGCATTGCTGCTCCAGTGGAAGAGAGAGAAATTTCCACTCCATCATTAATTCTGGGCTCAGTGACATGGCTATGGCTAATGGAATATTAGCAAATGGGTTGCTAGCAGAGGCTTGAAGAGTGCTTGCATGATTGAGATGACCCTTTCTCTTGTACCTCTACCACTGTCATGAGAGCATGCCAAGGCTAGCCTGCTTGAGATGAAAGACTTATACAGCACAGCCAAGTCATCCCTGCTGTTCCAGCAGAGGTCAGCCTAGGTCAGCTACTAGCCAGCAGAACTCCAAGACACTCAATGAGCCCCACCAAGATCAGCAGGTACCTAGGCAACTCCCAGCTGATCCTGGATGCACGAGTAAAGGCTTAGTGCCATAGGCCACCTTGGTTTGGGGATTGTTAGGTATGCCATTTTATTGTGATCATGATTAACAGGTACAGGATCCTTTACCACAGCTCTTTGTTGCAAAAGTTCTCTGAACCATGAGAACTGCAGGGAACACAGAAATTCTTTGAGGTATTACTGCTTGGCCAACGTTGGAAGATGGTCTCATTGCCATGGGCTTTATAGATTTTTTTTAAATGAACACTCATAATTAGTCTTCAAAGAGAAATAATTTCCTTGTACAATGGAATTCACACACATGAAAAAACAAACTGCTCCTGCAAACCCAGTATGTTTTCAGAGGAATTTGATGTGGTAAACATTAATTCAAAAAACCACAAGTCACAAATTGAAAGAAGCAGTTAGATAGCATTTAAATACCAAGAACATTTAGTTTCCAAGCCCAGCCCAGGATATATGAGGAGGAGTGGGTTGGGTTAATTAATAGAAATAACAGGAGTGGGTTGGGTTAATTAATAGAAATAACAGCTTTTGCCTTGCATTTTAGTATTTTTAAAATAAATTTGCTTATTTTATCTCACTTAAATGGTCCTTCATAAAAGTACCCATTTACAAACAAAGAAATTGATGTTCAAGGAGATTAGGCCCTTTTGGTAAAGGTAACATGATAGAGGATCTGGGAGGAGCAACCAGCTCTTTGGTCTCCTATCCACATTCTCACTAAATCTTCACAGATCTCTCTAAATCTACTGTCACATCCTCAGACTTTTCCCACTTCCAAAATACAAGTTAAACCCCTTCTAGATTCTCCCTTACGGTGTTTCTTGCCCTTCATGGAGCTAATCGAGGTTTCTTGTTTATGTAGTTATTTAGTCTGTGTCTCCTGTATTAGCCTGCTCCACTGTCATTCCATAAAGAAAGGCACCATATCTGTTTGGGTCACTCAGGAATACTCAGCCCCTAATGTGGTAGGCACCCAGGAAATAGCTGTTGAATAAATAAATATGAGTCACATTACCTGAAGCAAGAACTATAGAGTTAACTCTTCCACTGTACAACTACAACCAAAATTCAGTTGTATTCTTATTTGCCTAAAAACGACAAAAACTACAATTTCCAGAGCAACACAACCTCATAACTAGGGGCACAGGGTGTTTCCTAGCCCTTCAGGTGCCACTTTGCAACAAGAACCCAGGTGCTCAGCAGCTCCTGGGGGTTGGGAAAAGGTGCCCAGATGTAAGGCCTCTTTCTCTACAAACCTCAGAGCTCCGACACTCTTCTCAATCCTGTCTTGCAAAATAATTTACAACCTGGCATTCACAGCCTCAGTAAATGAGCTCTGATGAGCCAGATCTCAACAATGCTAGCCTGCTTCAACTTGGCACTCCAACACGAGCTGGCTGCCATCTCCCCCTCCTCTCACAGGCCTGAAGAAATTTGGTAAATGTCTTATTATGGCTTAATTGAAAATTCTACTATACTTTCCAACTTGCTTCCCCATTTTTATCCTCTAAATAGCTTCAATTTAGTCAGCTGATGGAGTGGATTGCCTTCCACTAGCTACTATGAGCATGGTGCTGGTGACACACAACTGACCCTCTCCTAGGGAATTGCTCTCAAAGAGAATTTCCAAAGATCAGACCTTTCCTTGCAGCAGCAGCTTGCATCCAGGCAATGAGAGGCTGGATTTGTTGTGGGACGACTTTGAGATCCGTCCCAGCCCCAGACCTCCCTGTGTGACTGGCTGGCGCCTCACTTGTGCATCACAGCTCAAATCTTCCCTGTGCCCAGTCATGCTTCCTCCACCCTCCCACTTGCATACACACACCCACACACACATTCTCATCCCAAGCGCACTCCCCAGTAAATTTCCTGCGCATGCATCTCTGGCTTGGAATCTATTTCCAGGAAACTAGAATTAAGACAGCTAAGTTCCCCCTCTAGACAGCTCCACGTTGTGGGGCTTTCATTACATTTTTTAGTGTCTGAACAATGTCTATGGGAAAGTGAGAGCACATATCTCACAAGTCAGAAATTTCCCATAACAGGGTATAAGCAGACCTCCCACTTACAACTGTTGGTGAAGGAAATGTCCTTTATGGAGTGCTGTTTTGAGTACACAGAGGCATGTTTGGATAATATTACCCAGTATCTCTAAGAGGATTTTTCTTCTCCTTCATAGCACCTGCCTCTTGTTGACCACACATTCTTTGGTATAATATTTTCTATCTTTGCCTTGTGCTAAATTCCAAGCTCCCCGACCAGAATTGTGGGTGTCACTTAAGGACTTGTTAGAAATGCAGACTCTTACCACCAACTACCCAGGCCCACTCAACTAGGACCTGCAGTTTAACAAGATTCCCAGGTAATTTATATTCACATCAAAAGTTTGAGAATCACTAGTCCAAACTATGGAGCTTCCATTTTAGTTGAATTGAGAAATATTTGGGATAACTATTTATTCATGCCACACCCCATTAATCACCACATGCACTGAAGCTATCTCCAAAATGGTCCTCGCGTGCACTCCTTTTGGACTATTTTGCTCAATTCCATTCTTAGATCTTCTTATCTCTCATGGATCACACTTTGAGTAATAAGAGTTTAGATGCCTGGGTGAATGGATGACTTTCCTGGAGCATCTTAATGCTGTTTGTTTATAAAAAACATATTGTTCTTTCTACATCTAATTTAACACAGCTTTAATTCAAATTCTTTAGTTTCTTAAATCAGAAATCTTCAACTTCATAGCTACATTATTTAATTTGACTTGTCCTCCTGTGCCATTAATCATTCCTTGATTCACTGATGTTTTTAATCTTCAAAAACTAAATGACCACATGTGGAGAAGGAATGACCAGGACTGTGCTAGATCAGAAATTAAATGATGGGGAATGGCTTTGAATTCAGAAAAGAACAATATAGTCAAATTTAGGAAAACAGGAAACTTGAAGAAAGCTCTGTGATTTATTTTTCTTAGGCAGTTCTCTTGTCAAATGAATGTTTGCAATGATCCTCTTAGTTCTCAAGTACAGGCAGTCGCCAATTTATGTCAATTTTTCTCTAAGGAGGATATACATGGTTAAGATTTTGGGCCTGATCACAAGCATAAATTAACTACTGAATGTCAAAATGAAATAACAAAGTAACAGCCCCAGAGAACCTAACCACCATGTGCGGCAATATATCCACAGATAGTACATTCAGGGTTTGACCTTAAATGTTTTGCTGGTGTTGCATCACTCTGACAAAATACCTGAGTCAGATAACTTAATAAGAAAAAAGGTTTATTTGGGCCTGTGGTTTCAGAGGTTTCATGATCAGTTGGCTCCATTGCTTCTGGGTCAGTGATGAGGCAGAACATCATGGTGGGGAGCACATGGCAAAGCAAAGCTGCTCACCTCATGGCAGACAGGAAGCAGGGTATTCCTACAGTGATCTACTTCCTGAGACCTGACCCCACCTCCCAAAGCTTCCACCACCTTCCAATAGCACCATCATCTGAGGATCAAGCCTTTAAGATACGAGATTTTGGGGGGCATTTGAGATTCAAACCGTAACGAAGATGAAGGAAACATTTACTCCCAGTGCCTTGGAATCGGCTTTTACACACAGTGCTACTGCTTAGAATACCAGTTCCTCACTTCATCAACCTCTGTGCACACTCACCTGTCCTTCCACTGTGGCATCTTCTACCCAGCCAGCAAACCACAGATCACCCTCCAAAAAGCATATAAATGCCAGAACATTTGTGTGGTTTTTAACTGTGACAATTTCCTAACTTTAGTACATTAACCCTCACACCCACATTCTACATAAACCCAACCAGGAAATTTATTCTATAGCAGATGATTTCAATTGAAATATTCCTTTAGAGCCATTTTGACAAGAAGAAAAATTTTAAGGGCAGGGAGAGAAGGAGATCAATTGCATTCCATCCTTAAAATATTACATGAGGGAAAAAAAAGAAGGGAGAAAAGAAACACAAATAAATGAATAATCAATGATTACAAATACGACAGATACTTATCCAGTTACATCAATAATCATATTAGATGTGAATGATCCAAATACACCAATTAAAAGACAGGGGTTGTCAGAAAAGATTAAGGCAAACAAAACCAACCAAGCTCTATCTTATCTAAGAGAAACTCAGTTTAAATAGAATGGCTTAGAAACTGTTTCTGATTTATATTGTCCTGTTTTTTGTAGAGGACAATTGGCATTGTATTATTCTACCCACAGATTTGTCTGGGAAAACACTCAATCAGAAAGACTTTATAACAGCTGGACATACTGTATCAAGCAGAGGCAGGTGAAAGAGTGTCTCTGAGCATCTCTAAAAGGGAGCACATGAGCACCCAGGGCTCCCAGCAAGGTCAGATTACTCTACATTTCACAGTCACATCAGCTCAAGTTGCAAGATCACTGTTTGTAACACTTTATCTCTGAAATTTAAAAACCTCCTGTTTCCTTTGGCATCAGTTCCAAAAGTATCTTGTCACAATTTGTTGAAAGACATCGAATTCATGCTACTACATGTATACCCCTTCTAAGGAACTCTACACCTCAGGCAAATTCATGGCGTCACCAGTTGGGCACAACTCAGGAATTTAGAGTTCTCATCTATCATATATGTACCAATAAGCACCCTAGGCCACTATGTAGACTTAAGGAAAAAAAATACAAATAAATATTAACTTTACTTTTAAAAAACAAAGAAATAAGAAGAAACAAAACTTTCATACAAAATACATATTAAAATCAATAAACTGCTATAGGAAATCAAATAAATGTAATAATTAACCTACACATATTTTTGAAACTTACAGAAATTACACCAACATCTATAATTTCTGTGGTAAAATGTTATCACATCATGTAATTTTGTAGTACATCTTTAGATATTCAATTGTATTTTATCAAGACACAAATAAACAGTAGTGATGATGATAATAATAATGATGATGATAATAAGCAGTTGATTGTTCAAAAAAATCAATATTTTATTGCTAAAGGAAAGTTTCCAGAAATGAAGAGAATTACGGGCTTTGATTTTGTTTTTGAAAACCTACAAGTTAAAAATAGAAACCTCCTCCAAAAATCAGATTGCTTCTGGGGATGGTGCTCTATGGAAAGAAAAAAGCCAACTCACAGGGAAATGTGATAAAATGCTCATCTGGCAGCTGCCATTTCACATCTTTTTGCTGAAAAATGCCATAACCTTTCAGCAACCCTGGCCAAAGAAGACACTCTATTTCCTAACTTCAGATGTTATTAAACTAAAGCAAGCAGAGTTATTCTTCTTTGTGATAAGATTAAACCTGGGAGATTTCAAACTTGCTATATAGGAAATTTTTCAAACACCAGATCATGGATTTTCTGCTATCAAAATGACCCTCAATCAGGACCATCAGAAAGATAGTCAGCTTTGTCCAGTACAGAGCTGATGTATGAAAATGTTCCTCCACCTTTTTGAATATCAGTCTCTGTAATTCTGATTTCACCATTTAACCACTGGAGGGGGTCCCTCAAGGCATGGGAACCTGAGGAATCAAAATCCCAGTACGCAGAAGCCTGAGAATACAGATTGCTGAAACTCATTCTACAAATGTTTAAACCTGTTCTTAGCCACAGACACAGCATCCCCTCAGACAGGGCCCAGAAATCTTCATTTTTAACAAGTTTAACAGTAATTCCTTAACATTATAGAGAAGTCTGCAATTCACGGCTTTAGAGATTGCTTTTTTAGTCTGGAACTTCGGCAATATCTAAGTCTCACTCTAGGTGGCAGCATGTGAGAATTGTTGAGGGTCTGGGAATTCCAACAAAGACTTATTTCCAGAACAGGAAACCACACATTGGGTGTTTGACTGACAAAACCATTATCTATAGAAGAAAAATGTGACAGCATAGATTCTGCATCATTTAAACTTATAATTCATACTTTAGAGATAAAAACAACTAAAGGGCCATCTTTTACATAGGTAGAGCTTTCTGTAACCAATATCAGTGTGATATAAGTAACAAACTTTCAGGCAGCATGTCAAAAGTATTCTTCTTGCTCTGATTGTTTACATCATGACTTTCAAGGATTATTACATAGATCAGAGGTTGGCAAACATTTTATGGAAAGGGGCAAGATAGCAAGTATTTTAGACTTTGTGGGCACTAAAGTCTCTTTCACAATTATTCATTTCTGCCATAGATAATATATAAATAAGTAAGTGTGGCTGTGTCCTGATAAAATCTTATACTTGAAGACTAAAATTTAACTTTTAGGTAATTTTCATGTCTCAAAATATTATTTAAAATTTTTTTTCTAACCAGCTACAAATGTTTAAACATATTCTTAGTTCATAGACTATACAAAAACACTTAGCTGGCCAGATCTGCCCAAGGGCAGTGCTTTGCAAACCCCTGACATAGATTATTTTGGAGGAGCAATGTGAATTGGTTTAACTAAGGTATTCAAAATGCCCTTTTGTTGTCTGTTATGTTTAAATATGAAGTTTCCCCCAAATATTCATGTTTGAAGGCTTGGTACCCAATGTAACAACTTTCAGAGGTGGGGCTTTTATAGGAAATGGTCGGATCATGAGGATTCTGACCTCATCATAGTAATCCCTTGAGAGCTTAATGGACCACTGGGAGGTGGTAGAGGATGTCAGAAGTGAGACTTAGTTGGACAAAGTAGGTCTCTAGAAGGGTCTGTCTTGTCACTGACTCCTCCCCTTCCCCTTTCTCCACTTTTGGTTGCCATGAACTAAGCAGCCTTCTACCATATAACCTCCATCATAATGTTCTGACTCACCTCAGGCCAGAAAAATGGAGCCATCTGTCCATGGATCGAAACCCCTAAAATCATGAACCAAAATGAACTTTTCTTCCTTTAAATTGTTTATGTCAGATATTTTGGTCACAGTGACCAAAAAAAAAAAAATGACTAACATAATGACTTCTTTGAGTGTAAGAGGTTAGTCCAAGTCAGGTTATATTATATAATAATATATATAAATAATATGTAATAATATATATAAATAGAGAAAGAAATTAAGAAGAAAAAAGTCATACAACAGATCTTGGAATTCTGATTCGGAGTTGATTTCCAAATGAGATTTTACCATACAGAACTAACGCTTAGGTCAAAATATTTCCAAACACACCCAACCCTCCTTCTAGTATAGCTAAGCAAATAAAGCCAGTGAATGCGGAGGTATTGTTGAAGTCCATAGCATTACATCAGTAGAAATGTAGACGCAATTTGTTCATCAGGCAAATGAATGATAGAATCTTAGATACACTAAGTTCTGAACCTACAATAGGAGGCCAACACTGTTACCTGTCGTGTCTTGACTCAGGGTTTCCTGGCTGCTGCTGCTGTAAGAAGGCACTGGAGTGATGGACAATGAAGCTGGACAAGACAAAGGTGTGGCCAAGTCAGTCCTGCAGGTGAAGGATCGGTGGTACACGGGGATGCCTGCATCTTTGGAGACCAAGAGGGGCAGATCTGATGGGAGGGTGGGTCTTCCTTGTGCATATGGATTTTTCCAGTGGGTGAGCCCAATTGCAACAGGCCCAGCAACATCATAACCTGGTGAGATAAACACATTAGATCAGTAGCCGTAAGCAAAATCTTCTATTTGTTTTTGTATTTCCCAAAGTCTTAGCTGTTAGTCAAATCAAACATCACTCAAAATAAGGATGCATGTTAAATAATAAGCAAGCAGATAGTATCATACTTGATGGATCTTGTTCATTTGTCCAACATATATTTATTAAGTGCATACTACAAGCTAGGTACCCAGTCATTGCCCTTGAGAAGCTCGGAGACTAATACCTGTGTTCATAATAAAACATAGGTGAAGACTATCTATTGCCAGATACTCTGCATAACTGGTCTTTAGTCCTCACAGCAATTGTACAAGAGGACTATTACTCTTTGGTTTTACAGATGAGGAAATTGGATCTCAACTTGGCCTAGATCAAGCAGTCAGAAAATGCCAAAGGCAAAATTTAAGCCCAGATATGTCTAACTCCAAAATCTATGTTCTTTCCCCTAACCTGCAACTATCTACAATACAAAGCAAAATGAAACAAACAGATTGAAAGTAGGACAGAAAGGGCCCTTCAGGAGTTCAGGGAAGAGAGCCATGCCAGGTGGAGGGACTAGGTCACAGAGAAGCTGGCATAAACTTAGCTCACAGACAAAGTTTGCAGCCTAGAAACCAAAGGGGCAAATATGTGGTGCAGATGTGTTCTATTTAGTCCACTTTTTTAAAAATTTGAAGTAAAATTAAAATTGAAAACAATAGAAATCTAAAACAGTCTCACAAAAGTACCAATTTCAGTCTTCTCTTGATCTTCTCCTGAATATTATTAAACACACTGTCCCACGTCCCACAGGGCAACTGTCAGAGCCATGACATTGCCACCTCCGTGAAGTAGAATAAGGGAGTCCCAACCTGCCATGGTCCCCACCACTCTCCAATGCCTCACTCCCACCTGGCTCCACTCTTTGCCACCCATGCCTGGCCCTTGTATGCCTTTACATTCCTAGATATAGAGCACAGGAATATATGTGCAGTCAGAAGAAAACAAGAACACCAAGTTAGATGTTATGGTGTAATTGTGAGATGTCCCCTAAAAGCTCATGTGTGGGACAATGCAAGAACTTTCAGAGTTAAAATGATTATATTATGAGAGTTGTACCCTAATGCACCAATATGGATTAACAACGTGGTGACTGAAGGCAGGTATGATGTGTGGCTGGAGAAAATAGGTCACTGGGGGTATGTCTTTGGGATTTATATTTTGTCACGGATGAATGGAGCTCTCTCACTCTCTCTGCTTCCTGGTGCCATGTCCTGAGCTGCTTTCCTCCACCACACCATGATATTCTCCCCCACCTTGGACCAGAGAGCAATGGGATCAGCCATCTATGGACTGAGACCTCTGAAGCCATGAGCCAAAATAAATTTTTCCTCCTCTACATTGTTCTTGACAGGTCTTTTGGTCACAACCACACACACACACACACACACACATACACACACAAAAAAAACCCAAGGGTCTTACATGCTAAGGTAATTAAACTGATTTTATTTGGAAGGCAAAGCAATATTCTTCAAGGTTTATACAATGCTGATTGGTACAATCAAATTAACAGCAGCAGATGTAGTCAGAATCATCACTTCTTTCTCTGTTGGTCTCCTCTTCTATCCTACTGTGACTTGCTGGAAGCTTATTTACCATGGTGAAGTGACAGCCAGTGACAGATGCTGAGATGCAGGGACTGGAGATGGGTAGGAAGACAGTCCTGAATGGGGAGGGCTAGAAAGGAAGGCGACCTGCATGAAGTCTGAAGACTGAACCATGGTATTTAGAGCAGCCCTCCCCTACCATGCTGGAAAGTGCATGGACATAGATATGGATCAGACTTTCCCTCCAAGTTTTATTTCTTCTGTGTTTGTCTCTTATGAATGGAGCCTCCCTCAGGTTAGAGGGTGCTTTAGTCACCTTCATAATTTCTTTCCAGCTTTTCTCTTTGGCTCTATTCCTCCCTCCCTCCCACTAGTATGTACCACCAAAGCTGGGCTCCAAGCCAGCACTCTCTGTTCACTAAATTCCCCTCAGAATGCAGCCTTAAGGAGACCATGCAAGAGACCACTGAGTATAGGCCAAATGAAAGTTGTTAAGGGACCAACTTAAAGTCTTGTCATGAGGAAGGAAAAAGGATGCAGAGAGATATGCCACACTGATCTGGGAAGAAAAGAGCCTCTAGCTATTAGGTAGCTTCATCCCTCACTGGCAAGATGTCAGAAAAGACTTATGACAAAGGGAATGGTGGATTTTCTCACTCTAACTGTGGCAATCAGGACTGGCTTTTTCCAAGGACTAAGGAAAGTCAAGTGTGATTTAGATAGGAGGCATTTGAGCTTTAGTGAACATACTCATGTAGACCTGTCTAGCAGGTAGCTGAAAAAAAAAAAAAAAAAGTGGAAATGAGAGTCAGAAGAAACAGGACCACAATCAAAAATCTAGGAGTCATCCACACAGAAGTCATGAGTGAGGCCTAGAAATGAACCATCCACTTCACTATGGTTAAGTAACAGATCCACTAACAATGGCAGAACTCTCTAGCACTTACTGGCACTGTGTTAAGGGATCTACAAGCACCACCTCATTTAAACCTTACTGTCAGAAGGTATTATTAGCTCCATTGACAGATAAGAAAACTGAGCCTGGGGGATGTTATACTTTTCTAAAGTCAACAAGGCACAGAAATGACACTCAAGATTCAAGTCTACCCTCACTGTAGACAATACCAGTGCTTTGTGACACCAACACACACTTTCTTGCTAAGAAGGGAGTCAATAGCAGGGATTCTGGGAGCTATAACTGGGGACTTGTTTAGTCATCTTTTTCATTGCTGTGACCAAAAGACCTGATAAGAACAATTTTAGAGGAGGAAAAGTTTATTTGACACTTATGATTTCAGAGGTCTCTGTCCATAGACAGCTGACTCCATTGCTCTCTGGCACAAAGACAGGGAGAACATCGTGGTGGAAGGGTACAGAGGAGGAAAGCACCAGGAAGCAGAGAGAGAGAGAGAGAGAGAGAGAGAGAGAGAGAACGCTCAACTAAACAAGGACAAAATATATACCCCCAAAGGCATGACCTCTGGGACCCACCTCCTCCAGCCACACCCTACCATCCTACAGTTAACATCCAGTTAATCCTTATCAGGGCACGAATACAGTAATTATGTTAAAACTCTCATAACCCTATCATTTTACCTCTAAACTTTCTTGCATTGTCCCACACATGAGCTTTTGGGGGACACCTCACATCTAAACTATAACATTCTGCCCCTGACCACCAAAAGCTCATACCCATTTCACAATGCAAAATATATTTAGTCCATTTCTAAGAGACCCACAGTCTTTGAACAATTCCACGATTGCCAAAAGTCTAAGTCCAAAGTCTCTTCTGAGACTCAAAACAAACTCTTAAGTGTGAGCATCAAACAAACTCTAAGTGTAAACATCAAAAGCAAGTTACATATGTACACTATACAAAGGTATATAGTAAACATTTCCATTCCATGAGGGAGAAATGGGAGCATCGAAAGAAGGGATGGGACCAAAGCAAGACTGAAATCTAGCTGGGCAAACAAGTGCTATAGCTCCATGTTCAGCATATGGGGCACATGGCATCCTGATGTTCTTTCCAGAGGACTTATGTACCTCCATCCATGTTGCTTTGCAGGTTGCAGCCCACATGGCTTCTAGTTGGCTTGTCTACAGCTTTTCTCAGAGGCATTCCTACATCTCCACATATCATTGTATCAGGGGCTGCCCACTGGGTATCCAATCCTGCTGCACTTTGCCTGGACTCCTAGACCTTCCTTATTGAAATCTTGGTGGAAGCCTCCATGATCCCCTAACTCCAGCATCCTGCATTCCTTGTGGTTACTGCCAGGCAGTAGCCAAAACTCTAGGGACCATATCTGCTGCAGCCCTTGAGTGTATGGGTGGCTGAGCATGGTGAAACAACTTTCTAGGCCTGCCCTGTGCAAGCAAGGTAGCCCACTGGTCTCTTCTCAAAAGAATTCTTACTTTTATACCCTTGAACCTGAGATGGGTGTGATCTTGCCAATTCCTGAGATGCTCTCAAGCCATATTTCCTACTATTTCTAGGTAAAGTATTTAGTTTTTCTTCAGAGGCTATATTGTCGTAACAACCACACATTCTTTAGTCCCAGTTTTACTCATAGCTTTCTAAACAAACTGGAAGTTTTTCCAATCTTTCTGCTCTGCTTTCTGCTCTTTATTATCACAATAAACTTGGCTAAAAGCCTCCAGCAATAGCCATGAATGTTATGCTGCCTAAAAATTTCTTCCACCAGATTAAGTCCATCACTTTTAAATTCAAGCTCACAGAAAGTCTCAGGACACAGTAAAAATGCAGACAACTTTTTAGCCAGAATATAACACTAATGGCCTCTAATCCAATTTCCAACAGAGCCCTCCTTTTCCTCTGAAACTTCTTGAGCCAAATCATTACTGTCCATAGTCCTATTGGCATTCTGGCATTCTGAATTCCCAGAATTTTCCAGTAAGCTCTGCTTATAAAACTCTTAAACTTTTCCAGCTTATATCTCTAAATTTCAAAATTTTTCAAAATCACCCCCACAAATTCCAAAAAGCTCCAAAAGCTTCTAAACCACAAGGCCAGTTTAGCCACAGCAACAACCCTACTTCTCAGTACCGATTTCTGTTCTAGTTGGGTTTTTAACTGCTATGACCAAAAGACATGACAAGAACAATTTGTGGAGGAAAAGTTTATTTGGGGGCTCACAGTTTCAGAGGTCTCAGTCCATAAATGGCCAATTCCATTGCTCTGAGCCCAAGGTGAGGCAAAACATCCTAGCAGAGGAGGAAAGCAGCAGAGGATATGGCACCATAACCGGACTGTTCCCTGAAAAGTTTCTATATTATCTATCCCTTTCTGAATAATCTTTAATAGAGAAATCTTGGTTAACCACAATGCTCAAGGAACAGGAAATGCTGATGACATGCTGACTGGATTGTTTTAACTCTTCTTGGTTGGTCACCTTCCTAAAAGGTCCTATGTGGAATGCAATGAGTGTGAGTGAATCTTGAGTGAGGGATACAAAACCCCTAGAGAAAATTAATAAGAAGATCAATTCTCAATGTTCAGAACTAGGATGGAGCCAGAGATGTTGTAAAAGACTGAACTTAATGCCGATGGCCCCAAGAATGATTCTAATCATGTTTCTTGGACTAAACTTCTGATGCAAGTTTGTGATCAATACTCTTGACTCTGCCCTAACTCCTAAGATAGTACTGAGCCACAGAAATGAAATTCTAGAATTTTTCATTTAAATTGATGCTCCTCATGTTTATTATAAATGTGAAAACTTGGGCTGGGGTTGTGGTTCAGTGGCAGAGCACTTGCCTCGCACATGTGAGGCACTGGGTTCAATCCTCAGTACCACATTTAAAAAAATAAACAAAATAAGAATATTGTGCCCATGTATAACTAAAAAATATTTTTTAAAAAAATGAGGGTCTGGGGTTGTGGCTCAGTGGTAGAGCACTTGCCTGGCATGTGTGAGGCACTGAGTTTGATTCTCAGCACCACATAAAAATAAATAAATAAACAAAATTATGATATTGTGTCCATCTACAACTAAAAATATATTTTTTAAAATCTGAAAACTCATTGCCTTCTATTTGAACCATAGAATCCTTCTACAAGAATAATAATCCCATGTTTTCCTCTTGCCTTATTGCTTCATTCAGAAACTTGCTTAAATCCCTCTTGTTTCATTTTTCTGACATGCTCTGGAATTATTGTAAAGAATGGAGCACACCATGAAAGCATTATGTTTAAAAGTCTCTAAGAACTAAATGTCCCTTAACAGATTAATAAATAAACTTAAGAAAATATTAAAAAGGAATATTATTCAGCTTTATAAAGGAGATCCCTATTTACCTCAAGATGATGAACCTGGAGGACAATCAAATAAAGTACTGCACAATTTCACTTATACATAGCATTTTTCAAAAAATTCAAATACATAGAAACAGAGTAAAATGGTAAGATGATGGATATGTTAATTTTCTTGAATGCAGCTCATTTCACTAGGTATATCAAAACATCATATTATACACCCATAAATAAATATGTAGTACTGATTCTTCATATTTCCTTAACAAATACATGTTCTTTTACTTCAAAATTTTAAAAAGAAAAAATTTAAGGTTGTAAGGAACTAACTCTGCACTCCGCACAATTTCAGGTTTTACCATTTGTTTTATAAAATTATGGCTAATTTATAAGCATATACTTAATTTTGAAAAAATACAGTTCACATGGCAAACAAGCCTTTTTTTAGTTTGGAAAATTATCACATCATTTACTCCAGAAATGGAGTTCATTAGCAAATATTTTAACCCATATTATTGACACAAATGAGCTACGACAAGATTTGCATAATTATGATAGAATATAAATGGACTAGTCTAAATTTAAAAGTAGCAATGAGGTCAAAGTACTTTGAAGGGACAACCACCAGGGAAACAGCTGTCACCTAAGAGGCAAGTAATAGGAGTGTTACAATTGTACCCTGCCTATTCTTTCTCATCCCTCATGTCTCCTATTGGGAAGGGAGGTAGAAACACAGGTCTTGATTCTCTTAAGATTCAGTGTCAAAACTATCATTCACTGGCCCCCAAATTGTGAAAGGAGTCATGGTAGGAACATCTAGAGTTTATAGGCTGTCTTGAGGGGGAAAAATGATATCAATTACCTATTTGTTCTTCAATCTCTAACAAATGGGTAAAACGAGAATTTACAACCAGAAAATAAGGAATTGTCCAAGACCCTCTTGGATTTCAGAAAGAGTCATTTTTCTGTTCCTGGGATTTTGTTGTTGTTGTTGTTTTGTTTTGTTTTTTGACATCTCTGCTTTTGGCAGGTTGTAGTTTCTGTAGGAACCACATTAGTAGGGAATCCACAGGCGCATCATTTTTGTACATGGAATACCCCCACACAACACTGCTAGATGAAATGACTACTCTGTAAGAGAAAGGCTGAAGTGCAGGAGATGGAAGAAAGCAAGGAGCTTTTCAGAAAGAGTTCCCTAAATAAGTCTGTGTTAGTCAGGGTTCTCTAGAGGAACAGAATCAACAGGAAGTATAATTATAAAAAGGGGATTTATCAGTTGACTTTCGCAACCAGAAGCTGGATAGCCCACAATGGCTGTCTGCAGGCTGGGGAGATGGAAGAACCAGTCGCTGTGCAGTCCAAGTCTGGGCTAAAGCCCCAGAACAAGAGGGATCAACAGGGCTACCCCAGTAAGACACTGAAGGCTTCTGGAGAATCACTTCAGAGTTGGCTTTGGAAGAGTGAAGAAGCGAAGAGTCTGATATCTTCAGATGATCCGCAATCAATAACCTGATCAAGAAGAATTAAGCTTGCATCTGCTGTTGCTTCCTTGTTCTTTCAACTTTTATTCTATCCAAGCCATCATCCTATTGGGTGGTGCTGCCCACACTTAGGGAGGGTCTCCATTTCAGTTGGCTCTCCCACATGCCAATCATTCCTAGACATACCCTCAATGACACACCCATAAACCTCTTAATCCTGGACATCTCTTAATTCAATCAAGTTGAAAAATATCATTACAAAGTCAAAGAGATGTGTCCTTCTTCTGGCACTCTGAGTCTAAAGTTGTTAATTATTTACCACTTTTACCAACTGCCTATTGCCTGTGCAGAATCCAACCCCCTCCTTCCTTTCCGTAGTCTCAGTTTTGTTTGGGAATCTGTTGCACCCCCACAAGCTTTGTGACACCAGGGCAGGTTACCTCATGCTCACCCCCAACAAGGACCTCAAATGGATGGGTCTGGCAGGGTTAGAGATAATGCCATCTTCCTTGTCCCTGGATGGTTCAAGGATGGTCATGAGACATCATTGTGCCCAATGAGGTAAGAAAAATCTGTTGGGGATCCTCAGGGGAAAGTTGTGGCCCCTCCAGTGAACCAAAAAAGGTACTAACACTCTTATTTCTGATCACTGCTGTCTGAATGCAGTTCCAAGAGGCACTTCAGCCATCTGGCTGCCACCATAGAGATAAATGACCAATGAAAGAAGGGAAAAGACGTTTCTCAGCACCACTGAGCAGCTTCATCAACCTGTCCTAAGGATAAGCCTGCCTCCTGTCTTCCATTATGTGAAATAATAACCTTCCCTATGGTCTCAGCCAGTCTACATCAGGGAACTGAAGCAGCATCCAGACCCTTTTGGTTCCTCCATCATCTTTGGAGAAGACCAAGCATCTGCCATACCCACCTCCCCTTAGAGGTTGGTTTTCTAGGGCTGCTATACCAAAGTGCCACAAATTGGATTGCTTATCATGACAGAAATTTAGTTCTGGAAGGTAGAAGTCTGAAATACAGTGTCAGGTGGACCCCACTCTCTCTGAAGGCTCTAGAAGAGAACCGGTTCCCTGACTTTTTCATGGCTTCTGGTGGCTGGAAATCCTTAGTGTTCCTTAGCTTACAGACATATCACTCCATCATCATATGGCCTTCTCCTTATGTCTCTGTGTCCCTTCTTTTATTATAAGGACATCAGTCATATTGGATTAGGGCTTACTCTAAGAAAGTATGACTTCATCTTAACATCTGCAAAGACCCTAGTTCCAAGTGAGGTCACCTTTACAGGTGAGATATATATTAAATTGTCATTCTTTTTCATTTAAAAGTTAGTCATTTAAAATTTTTCACATTCTGAAACCAAGTTCTGACACTTAATTTTAGTGTCTGGGCTTGCTTCTGTTTCCAGCAGGTTGGCACCAATTGATACACTTAATGAGGAAAGAGATGGATATGTCGAGATGCATTCATACCAAATGAAGATCCAATAACCTCACATGAGTGAGCATTAATAGGTTTCACAGTGGGTTGGACAGAAAGCAATGACAGCAATGCCAAGTCACCATGAAATTCCTAGCAGTGATGACATGCTGAATTCAAAGGTCCTTCACCACTGCAGCCAGAAAGAACCACACTGCATTACAAACCGTGATTGCATTCCAGTAAAATCACAATGTCTTCCAATGATTATGTATTAAAGGCTTGGTCTCCAATGCAGACAAGTGCAGAGGTTTGGGGGAAATGATTGGATCATGCAGGCTCTGATCTCATCAACAGATTAATAATTTGATGGCATTATTTGGAACTATAGGAGATGGAACCTGTTGAAGGAAGTAAGTCACTATGGACACGCCCTTGGGGACTATATCTGTCCCTGGTCCCTCCCCCTGCCCTGTTTCCTGGCTGCCATGATTGAGAAGATTTCTTCGGCCGTGCCCTTCTAACATGATGACTTCCTCCTCTCAAGCCCAAAGCAATAGAGTCAGTAGACCATGGACTAAATCTCTGAAACTATGAGTCAAAATGAACTTTTTCTCCCCTAAATTGTTTAAGTCATATGTTTTTTTGTCACAACAGCAAAAAAATCAACTAACAGTGACAAACTTGAGGGGTTTTTGCTTTACAGTGTTTTAAATTTTATTTGATTTTGGTGGCTACTTGGAATATAAGATGTCTATGCTTAGCTTTATATTTGAATGTACTAAATAACCTTATAATAGAATTTAAGTCCATGTTAGAGGCTCACCATTATTATTTCTTTTTTACAGGGGTCCACACTGCTGGAGTTTGAAAAACTATGATATAGTGTTTAAAATCATGGACTGTAATGTCTAACAAACCTGAACTGAAATCCTGGATACATTAATAATTGACTGGGTTGCAAAAAAAAAAAAAAAAAAAGTCCAGTTTCCTTATCTATAAACTGAAGAATACTGATACCTTCCTCTTGAAGTTCTGATTAAATAAAATAATGTATGCTGGGAACCAAGAACAGCTGGCAAATAGTAAGCGCAAAATAAATGTTAGCTAATAATTATCACCATTATTTATTTTCCTGCTAAGTCAGTGCCCAGGACTCTGGAATCATGAAATTTTTGAAAGGAAGTAGAATGGATAGGAAGACTTCAACAAATAGAAAAGTAATGAGGGTCACTCTTCCCTTTTGGACCAAAAATAAACCACATTTACAATGGAGAGAAAGGGAACAGAGAAGGATGCTGGGGGAGCACACCATGTTCTGCCCCTGTGCTACGAGCTCGGTGAGGTCCCACGACAAGGAGGCGATGCGATACACAGAGAACAACAGGGCCCAAAACACAGGGCTCCAGTCTTGGAAGTCAGCCATGTGATGTGATATGGAGATTTTGTTTCTGAGAAGTCAGGAGTCAGGGCAGCTTGTTCACACTGCAGGCAGGTGAGAGAACACTAAGGATTCCTGGAGGAAGTGACAAGCAAACTAAAACCTTAGTTTTAGTTTGGAATGCCTCTTAATGCTGCAAAAATATCCACTGCATGAGGCACACAGTGCATTCAGTAAGGTGAAAAGTGTCATGGTGAGAACAATATCTCTAATACTCCTTGCCTCATTTTGATCATAACAAGGAGAAAGTCTCACTTTGGTTTGCAGCACCACCCTCTGAGCTGCTTAGCATGGCTTTTCAAACAAGAAAGAGTAGATTTCTACCTTGAGCATTGGAGGACAATAATTCCCAGCTAATATTTAGTAACATTGCTTTGTTTTGTTTTGTTGTTTTCTTTGTGTGTGTGTGTGTGTGTGTGTAGTTTGTTGGTTTGTTTGCTTGTTTTTTGGTACTGGGAATTTAACACAGGGGTGTTTTACCAATGAGTTATAACCTCAGTTCTTTCTTAAATTTTTGAGACAGAGTCTCACTAACTTGAAAAGGCTGGCCTCAAGCTTGTGATCTTCTTGTCTAAGCCTCCCAAGTAACTGGGATTACAGGTGTGTGCCACCACATCCAGCATGTTTTTTCTTGGATATATGTATGTAGATAGATATGCGTGCATGCATGCATTGCCTTACATTTATGGTAAATACACATTTTCTATATGCAGTTATAAAAAGTTTATTTTTAATAGATCAATATTAAAAATTAAGTTTATTTTAATATTAGGTAAATGATAATTCATGTGATACATAAACGAAGGGTTAAAGCAATCTATGAAAAGTGGGAAAGACCAGTTCACTATAGTCCTTGGATCTGATTTCCTTCAGTTCTATTCAAAAGCAGTAAGAATCCACAAGAGGGCGCCCCAGAAAGGTGAGTCCACAAGCAATTGCTCTGGTTTTGGAAATAAATGCTTATGCATGCACATTTTCTTCTCATTCTCTCTTTAGCGCCCCCCACCCCCCACCCCTCTCTCCAGGCAACAACCATTTTTGTAAAACAAGCTGACTCAGGGTTGCTCACCTATGGTGATCTGGCTGACACAACTGTAGTAGCTGCCCGTTGTTGCAGAAGACAGGTTATAACTCCCACTGCTCACATCTCTGTCTGCTTAAAAAATAAAAGACAAGAAGGTTAGACACCGCCTTGTAGACCCTGTGGTCACAATTAAATATATGATTGGCAGTAAATAAGCAGTTGTATGTGACACTGGTGACTTCATACACAGTTGCTGCTGTATTCTTTGATGTTTAGGGGGTGCTAGGTGCAGGCACTGGTATGGGCACTTGGAATATTTGATAATCAACCCAGACAGCCACACACAGGCAATTTCAGATCAGTGTCACCATTTATAATGAAGGCGTGAAGGTGCTTGGGTGGGTGCTTCAGGCAGGTGAGAGAATACTAAGGATTCCTGGAGGAAGTGACAAGCAAACTAAAACCTAAAGGTCAAGTACTGTCTGACTAGGAAAAAAAAATTTTTAAAAAAGATGAATTGAGGGCAAAGATTCAGGCAGGAAGCTTTGAGCATGTCCACAGAGCTTTCAGCTTAGAGCCCCCAGAAAACCTCATGAGTTACAGCAGCTAAATTCAGTAATCGGAGACGAGAGCAGTACTGGACTGCACAGGGTCTTGTAAACCACATTAATTCATTTGGGTTTTTCCTAGAAGGCAAGATCTCCTTTTCATTTCAAGAGGATCATTCTATGGCAGTGTGGAGGACAAACTGGAGAACATAAAGATTCATTTCTGAGTATACTGTAATAATCCTGATGAGAGATAACAGTGGCCAAACCAGAGAAGTGGATGCAGTTCCTCTCAAGGCTGAAAGTAGAGCACAGAGCATGGAATTCCTTCACTATTGTAAACAGAAAACATCCTAGGCAGAGTGGGGGCAAAAGAAATCAAGTGCTTAAAAAATATACCGCATTTTAGCATTTTCACCCATAAGCACCCTGTGCAGACACCACCCTCATGACTCTGATAGAAAGTTGAGGATCCATGTGGCCAAGTGTCTTTCCCAAGGTCACAATGACAATAAGTCTCAGAACAGAGCTCAAATCCAAACCAGAACCCCTCCCAATTGTTTATGAAACATGGCAAGAGTATAGAACTACAAAACCCCTAGAAGACAGCATAGAAGAAAACCTAGATGACCTTGGATATGGCAATCAATTTTTAGAGAAAACACCAAAAGTGCAATCTATGAAAGAGTAATTGAGAAGCAGACTTTAAAATGTAAAAAGTTTGTTCTGGGAAAGACAATACCACGAGAAGGGGAACACAAGCCACAGACTAGGAGAAAGTATTTGCAAAGGATACATCAGATAAAGAACTATTGTCTATAATAACAACTCTTAAAACTCAACAATCAGAAAATAAATGACCTGAGTAAAAAATATGGGTCCAAGACCTTACCAATCTGCCAAGGAAGTAGGGAATGATAAATAAGTACAAGAAAAGATGTCCCACATAGCATATCATCAGGGAAATGCAAATTAAATCAAAAATGAGACATCACTATATACCTATTAGAAATAGCAAAGTTCAGAACACTGACAGGGTGAAATGCCAGTGAGACCCTGTCTCAAAATAGAAAATAAAAAGGGTTGGGGATGTAGCTCAGTGGTAAACTATCCCCAGGTTCAATCTCCAGGACCTCCCCCCCACCAAAATTAAAAAAAAAAAAAAGAGGAATTCTCATTCATTCAGTGCTGGTAGAAATGCGAAATGGTACGGCCACTTTGGAAGACAGGTTAGTAGTTTCTTACAAAACTAAACTGATTCTTATCATATGATCCAGGAAACCTGCTCTTTGGTATTTACCCAAATGAGCTGATAATTTATGTCTATACCAAAACCTGCATACAAATATTTATAGCACGAATATCCCCAAAATTGGATTAACCAAGATATCCTTGAGTAGGTGAATGAACAAACCGTGTACATCCAGACAGAATGTGGCACATTCAGCACTGCATGAAATGAGCTCTCAAGCAATGAAAAGATGTGGAGGAAACTTGAATACACATTTACTAAGTTAAAGAAGTCAATCTGAAAAGGCTACCTACTGTTCAATTCCAAATATGACATTCCAGAAAAGGCAAAACTCTGGGGACAATAAACACATCAGGTTTTCAGGGTTTGGGCAGAGGGAAGGGATGAATAGGTAGAGCAGAGATTTTTAGGGCAATGAAACAACTCCATATGATACCATAACGATGGATACATATCATTACATGGTAATCCAAACCCACAGAAGTTACAACACCAAGAGTGAGCCCGAAGAACTATGGCCTTTAGGTGGTTAATGGCACATAAATGTAGGTTGATCAATTGTGCCAGTCTTGTAGATGATGTTGAAAATGGGGGTGGCTGTTCACGTGTGGGAACAGGGTACATATGGAACCTCTGTATATATTGGTGTGAATACAAAACTGCTCTAAAGAAATAAAGTCCTAAACAACAACACGGTAGGACATACATGACTTTTAAGAAACAAATAAATACATATGGTCTAATATAAAACACCACAAATTAAAGAGGCATATTAATAATGGTTGCAGAACCTAACGGAAATTTTTTAATATTATGTAACACTAAAGCATTATAGATCTCTGATTATAGGTCTGAGGGAAAAAAATAAGAATTAGTCAAACGTTTCCAAAGAAGAAGGATGTCTAGAAACATATCGAATCACATTCTAATGACAGCACAGTGAGGATTGGTAAAGAAGATGACTTTGTAGGTGAACATTCTTAGGAATTAAAAATAGTAGGTCCCTGGACAAAGAAGCCAGGAAATGAGAGTCATCTGCACAGGTTTGTATGTGCCCTGTGTTTGAAAACAAAGTATTGACAAAAGCAGATGGTGAACCAAAGGGCAAAGAAATGCGGCTCAGAGCCTCATTGAGACCACTGTGTAGGTTCACAAATGAGGTAAAAATAGTGAGAAACATTTCTAGACTACTTTTAGTGTGGGAAAAATAATTCTAGCAAGTGCATGTGGCCAACTTCTCTAAGACACATTCCCAGACCATCCCCAGCCTCTAGGGTGCTTCCTGAACAGCTAGCCACGCCTCCAACAACCACACTGGGCATGCAAGACTACTGGTTTACACAGCTCCAAGTCCCTGGGCTTATCAAGGACAGACCCAACTATTCAATTTGTAATTTCCAGAGATAAGTGCTGAAATTCTCAATAAATGTTCACTGACTCAGAGAAAGAGAAAAAAACAGGAATTAACTTATAACTTAATTATAAGTTATAATAACTTATAACTGCCCACCGGTTGGAACTAGCTGTCTAGATACTGACTTATAACTTCTGAGGTTATTGTGATAAGAGAGAAAGAGCACCAGGTTGACAGTCAGAAGACCTAAGTTTGAAGCCCAACTTTGCTCCATAGAAGCTCTTTGAACTTGGGCAATCTGTTTAACTCTCTTCAGTACTAGTTCCTACACCTGAAAGTGTTGTCCATAATGCTTACCTCACTTTTTCAGGGAGAGGGGCATGAGGTATGGTTAATAAAAATAAATCAGCTACATGTAATGCATAGTTAGCAAATATTTCAGTATATATTTGTAGAATCTGCTGAAATCAACAAAATCCAGACCCAAAACATCCCAGACTACTCCAACTACTCTCAAATTGACATTCCTAATTCTTTTTAAACCCTTCACTAATAGTCTGTCCTTAAGAGATTTTGCAAGAGAGGAGATTGTCAAGGGACAAGACCAAGGGCATCAAAATCAAAGGGGAAGAGGAGATCTGCAAATGAAGAAATGTCTATGAATGAAGAAGAAAAGCATACTGAGAAACTAGCAATCAGCACAGAAGCAGGATGCTTGAATTAGGAATGAAGGCCTAGGAAGAGACTGCAAATAAATTTGAATGAAAAAATTATTCCACTTGAATCAAGTTGGAATGGTAAAACTAGGGCAATAATTTTGGTGGCAATATTTTGAAAAGACACAGAGCAAAAGTACAAAGAGCCACGGCAGCCTGCAATGCATGGTGATTCTGAGATGGAAGGTTTTGTTAACAAAAATACTAGACTTCATGGAAGAAGCTTAAAAGCCATTTAATCCTTGAGCAACCAAGAGCAATGAAAATATCCGATAACTAGTGAAAAAACTTGAGACTCAATGAGATCAATGAACATTGTGGGCTCTGGAGTCAGTATCTAGACAGCTGGTTCCAACCTGTGGGCAGGTTACTTCATCCCTATGTGTCCCTGATTCATTGTAATAAAAACAGGAATAATAAGGGCTCCCATTAAGTTATTAATATATAAAAAGTTTTTATGTAATAGCACCTAGCACATAAAAAGAGTTCAATTAGTGTTAGCTATTATTTTTATTTCATACTTAAAAAGAACAAGGATATCCACAAAACATAATACTATATAAGCAAGAAAATGAATGGAGTAAAGCTACACAATGTATCATGGATGAATTTTACAGGTATAATATTGAATGAAAGAAGCAATCCCAAAACTAACACATGTGACTCTATTTATGCAAACTTCAATGATAAACAGAATTAAATTAATGCTATCCATGGATGCATTCCTAGATGGTTAAACTGTATAGAAAAGTAATAAAATAATTAGTACAAAAATCAGCAACATGGTGGCTCTATTTGGTGGGGAACCCAGGGGGTATGTACAGAGTAGGGTCTGCTGGAAATGTTCTGGTATTTGACCTAGGTAGTGATGCATGGCATTCATCTTATAAGTATTTATTAAATTATAAATTTGTCTTACCCACTTGTCTATACTATATTATAGCTCACAATAACATTTTAAAAGAAAGGGAAAATATCATGGTAAGGCAAACCTGGAATGCTAATTCTGAAAAAAAGAAATGTATAAGAAAAAGAGGAGGCGACGGAATTAGACAGCACCAGTCACTGAGCACCTTCTCTCTGCCAGGCCCTAGGCTAAACATTCATTATTTCACTTACATTCACTGTTTCATTAAAGCTTCAAAACAACTCTTTCAAGGTACATGTGCTTATCCCACTATGTATGTAACGAACTGGGAACTCAAAAAATTAAGAAATTTTCCCAGAGCCACAATTTAGGCAGGTCATAAACCTAGAATTAGAACCCAGGTTTGTGTTACACTAAAAAATAATAATAATAATTGAAAACAGAGACAAAGACAAAAGGAGGACAGATTATAAAGCAAGCTGTGTTCAGTGGATTCCTCCTTATCGGGTACGGTATCTCTGGCGATTGTTTATCTGATGTGCTAAGCAATGAGGCTCTATAGGTAGCAAGATCGACTATCTCCAGGGCATCAATCAGCAAAAGAATAGACAAAACTAACACAACTTTTATTTGTCTTAAATTATCTTCAGTATGCTCATTAACAATATGGTCTTAGAAAAAGAAAATCAGGCCCATCTCAATGCTTAACCTACCTTACCTTTCATCATAACCATAGTGAGGAAAAAAATGAACCACACCTATTTATGCCTATTCACTGAATGTAAAATTCTGGTAAACATAAAGCCAATTTTAAGTAAAAATTGCTAACAGAAGACAATAATTAGTCTAATTTGTGAGGTTTTAGGGAAAAATTAACAGAACTCTTGTGCTAAGTAACAGTAACTATACAAACCAGGAGCTGGGTCCTCAAAGTATTGTTCAGGGAAAGTTTAACATATTAAATTTAGAGTTAATTAAACCAAATATGAGTGGGTATTTCATTTTTAAGAAATATTTAAGTAAAAGTACAAAAAAACCAGAAATATCCTAAATCTCAAAACTCCTTATTTTATTCATGGAGGTAGGGTCAGAATGGTAAAGAGGGAGCAGGGATTTAACCAAATAATTCAAATTAGTAAAACGAAATAAATGAGAAAAACTGCATAGAAAAAAATACAAAGTAAAAGTAAAATTGTAAAAATAAATTCAAGAATATTAGTAATAATGATAAATGTAAATAATCTAAATTTGTTATTTAAGAGACTGTGAGGGGGTTCCTTTTTTAAAAACCAACTATTGTTGTTTATAAAAGAAACATCTAAAATATAGGATTAAGAAATATTGAAAGTAAAAGATATAAAAAGATTGCAGGCAAATACCAAAAATATATAGAAAGCTACAACAAGCAAAGACCAAAAATATATACAATGATATACAACAAGAAAATACTAAGTAAAATAAAGCTATGGTAGTTATGTTACTTTTAGATGAAAAAGGTTTTAAGACAAAAAGCTTCATTAAGAATGCAGAGTGTCAGGGTCCAATTCTTCAGGAAGTTGTTTAAAAATAAATTTAAAAAAAGCACCAAACCTGTAAGCTCAAAATAACTTCAAAATGTATGATGCAAAAACTAAAATTAATTAACATTAATATGTGAAGCTAGAGGAAGAAACTGACAAATCCACCACTTAAGGGGAGTTTTTAACATATACTTAATAACTGAACAAGCAAAATTTCATTAAAAATATATAAAATTGAAACAGCACAATGACTCTCAGTTTAAAAAACAGATATTGAGCCCCACACTGATAGGTAGGGAACATATATTCTTAACTATTAAGCTCATGTTAAACTATTCAAAAACTTGAGCACATATTAAGTCCTAAAGTAAATCTCAACAATTCCAAGATAAAGCAATATAATTGCAGGCTATGTTTTCTGACCCTAATCTATGCTGTCAAAAGTCTGAGAAGTCCTTTTTAGGGAATGGAGTGGGGATGACAGGTGATCATTATTATCCATGCACTTTATTCTGTACGTGTGTAACTTTGTTCATGTGTGTTTATAAATCGTCAACCTTTTAAAAGGCTTTTTTAATATTATGCTACTAGCCAAAAGAAAAAAATAGAGCATGCAGATTTATATAAAGCAAAATACAACCAAAAATGTTCAAATTTAAAAACTAAAATATCAGTCTAGATTTTTAACCAGAGCTATGCTATACAACACTTCACATGAATAAGCCACGATAACTTTCTCTATATAGCCAATAACCATCTTCTCTACAAGCTTGTGACCCAGTGTAATCCCTGGACCAGCAAGATTGGCTCCACCTGGAAGCCTATTAGACATGCAGGACACCAGAATTCCTAAATCAAGATTTGCATTTTAATCAGATGCCCAAGTGAGTTGAGTCTTACTAAAGAGAGAAGCATTGCATAACTCTTAAGCTCTATAAACTGAACTCTCAAGGGCTTAGAAATTAACCAAAGACTCTCTTTTAAAGAACTCATGTAGAGAGCCGCCCCACGTGCCTGCAAGGTAGGCGGACCTGCGACCCACCGGCAGAACAGGCCCAGCGGCCTGCTGAGGGGCAGAGCCGCCCCCCCCCCACGCCTGCAAGGTAGGCGGAACTGTGACCACCGGCATAACAGGCCCAGTGGCCCGCGGAGGGGCAGAGCTGCCAACCACGCCTGCAAGGTAAGCGGACCTGCAACTCACCAGAATAGGCCCAGCAACCCGCGGAGGGGCAGAGCCGCCCCACGCGCCTGCAAGGTAGGCGGACCTGCGACCCACCGGCAGAACAAGCCCAGCGGCCTGCTGAGGGGCAGAGCCGCCCCCTCCCCCCCACACCTGCAAGGTAGGCGGAACTGTGACCACCAACAGAACGGGCCCAGCGGCCCTAGGAGGGGCAGAGCCGCCAACCGCGCCAGCAAGGTAGGCGGACCTGTGACCCACCAGCAGAACAGACCCAGCGGCCTGCGAAAGGGCAGAGACGCCCCCGCACCTGCAAGGTAGGCGGACCTGCGACCCACAGGCAGAACAGACCCAGCGGCCTGCGAAAGGGCAGAGACGCCCCCGCACCTGCAAGGTAGGCGGACCTGTGACCCACCAGCAGAACAGACCCAGCGGCCTGCTGAGGGGCAGAGCCGCCCCCTCCCGCCACACCTGCAAGCTAGGCGGACCTGCTACCGACCGGCAGAACAGGCCCAGCGGCCTGCCGGCGTGGTAGGCACATTGCCCCAATTGGAGGAGGGGCAGAGCCGCCGCCCGCGCCTGTGAGGGAGACTTTGCAACTATACAAGAGCAATATAAATATATAGGGGGAAAATTCAATAACACAACAGTTTCACCAAGCAGAAAGAAACGCGAACACTATGAAGAGACAAGGAAAGAAAGGACCACAAGCAATGCAGGTCAACTCAACGTTAGAAGAGGTAATAGCTGCAGCAGATGGAATGTCAGATAAAGAATTCAGGATATACATGCTTCAGATGATCTGGAGTCTCAAGGAAGACATTAGACAGCAAAATCAGGCAATGAAAGATCACTTCAACAATGAATTACATAAACAAATCCAAGAAGCAAAAGATCAACTATACAGGGAGATAGAGGTTATAAAAAACAAACAAACAGAAATCCTAGAAATGCAGGAAGCAATAAACCAACTTAAAAACTCAATGGAGAATACTACCAGCAGAGTAGAACACTTAGAAGATAGAACATCAGACAATGAAGACAAAGTATTTCAACTTGAAAAGAACACAGACAGCTCAGCAAGACTGTTAAGAAACCATGAGCAGAACATCCAAGAAATATGGGATAACATAAAGAGACCAAACTTAAGAGTCATTGGGATACAGGAAGGTATAGAGGTCCAAACCAAAGGAATGAGCAATCTATTCAATGAAATAATACGAGAAAACTTCCCAGACTTGAAGAATGAGACAGAATCCCAAATCCTAGAAGCCTACAGGACACCGAATGTGCAAAATCATAAGAGATCCACACCTAGACACATTATAATGAAGATGCCCAACATACAGAATAAGGAGAGAATGTTAAAAGCTACAAGAGAAAGGAAGCAGATTACATTTAGGGGCAAACCAATCAGGATAACAGCTGATCTTTCAACACAGACTCTGAAAGCTAGAAGATCCTGGAATAACATATTTCAAACACTGAAAGAAAATGGGTTCCAACCAAGAACTGTGTATCCAGCAAAATTAAGCTTCAGGATGGAAGATGAAATTAAAACCTTCCACGATAAACAAGTTAAAAGAATTTGCAGCTAGAAAACCATCTCTCCAAAAAATCCTCGGCAAAACATTACAGGAAGAGGAAATGGAAAATAACAATGAAAACCAACAGTGGGAGGTAGTACAGTAAAGGGGGGAAAATAATCAAAGAGGAAAACAAACCATGTTTAGTAACAGAAATAAACAAATATGGCTGGAAGAACAATCCATATCTCAATAATAACCCTAAATGTTAATGGATTAAACTCACCAATTAAGAGACACAGGCTAGTAGACTGGATCACAAAACATGACCCAACAATATGCTGCCTACAGGAGACGCATTTGATAGGAAAAGACATACATAGGCTGAAGGTGAAAGGTTGGGAAAAATCATATCACTCATATGGACTTCGGAAACAAGCAGGAGTGTCCATACTCATATCAAATAAAATAGATTTCAAGCCAAAGTTAATCAAAAGGGATAAAGAGGGACACTACATACTGCTCAAGGGAACCATACACCAACAAGACATAACAATCATAAATATATATGCCCCAAACAATGGTGCAGCTATGTTCATCAAACAAACTCTTCTCAAGTTCAAGAGTCTAATAGACCACCATACCATAATCATGGGAGACTTCAACACACCTCTCTCACCACTGGACAGATCTTCCAAACAAAAGTTGAATAAGGAAACTATAGAACTCAATAACACAATTAATAACCTAGACTTAATTGACATATATAGAATATACCACCCAACATCAAGCAGTTACACTTTTTTCTCAGCAGCACATGGATCCTTCTCAAAAATAGATCATATATTATGTCACAGGGCAACTCTTAGACAATATAAAGGAGTAGAGATAATACCATGCATCTTATCTGATCATAATGGAATGAAACTGAAAATCAATGATAAAAGAAGGAAGGAAAAATCATGCATCACTTGGAGAATGAACAATAGGTTACTGAATGATCAATGGGTTATAGAAGACATCAAGGAGGAAATTAAAAAATTCTTAGAGATAAATGAAAACACAGACACAACATATTGGAATCTATGGGACACATTGAAAGCAGTTCTAAGAGGAAAATTCATTGCTTGGAGTTCATTCCTTAAAAAAAGGAAAAACCAACAAATAAATGATCTCATACTTCATCTCAAAATCCTTGAAAAAGAAGAGCAAAACAACAGCAAAAGAAGTAGAAGGCAAGAAATAATTAAAATCAGAGCTGAAATTAATGAAATCGAAACAAAAGAAACAATTGAAAAATTTGACAAAACTAAAAGTTGGTTCTTTGAAAAAATAAACAAAATCGACAGACCCTTAGCCATGTTAACGAAGAGAAGAAGAGAGAGAACTCAAATTACTAGCATACAGGATGAAAAAGGCAATATCACAACAGACACTTCAGAAATACAGAAGATAATCAGAAATTATTTTGAATCCTTATACTCCAATAAATTAGAAGATAGTGAAGGCATAGATAAATTTCTTAAGTCATATGATCTGCCCAGATTGAGTCAGGAGGATATAGACAACCTAAACAGACAAATATCAATTGAGGAAATAGAAGAAACCATCAAAAGACTACCAACTAAGAAAAGCCCAGGACCAGATGGGTATACAGCAGAGTTTTACAAAACCTTTAAAGAGGAACTAATACCAATACTTTTCAAGCTATTACGGGAAATAGAAAAAGAGGGAGAACTTCCAAATTCATTCTATGAGGCCAACATCACCCTGATTCCTAAACCAGACAAAGACACTTCAAAGAAAGAAAACTACAGACCAATATCTCCAATGAACCTACATGTAAAAATCCTCAATAAAATTCTGGCGAATCGGATACAAAAACATATCAAAAAAATTGTGCACCATGATCAAGTAGGATTCATCCCTGGGATGCAAGGCTGGTTCAATATATGGAAATCAATAAATGTTATTCACCACATCAACAGACTTAAAAATAAGAACCATATGATCATCTTGATAGATGCGGAAAAAGCATTCGACAAAGTACAGCATCCCTTTATGTTCAAAACTCTAGAAAAACTAGGGATAACAGGAACATACCTCAATATTGTAAAAGCAATCTATGCTAAGCCTCAGGCTAGCATCATTCTGAATGGAGAAAAATTGAAGGCATTCCCTCTAAAATCTGGAACAAGACAGGGATGCCCTCTCTCACCACTTCTGTTCAACATAGTTCTCGAAACACTGGCCAGAGCAATTAGACAGACAAAAGAAATTAAAGGCATAAAAATAGGAAAAGAAGAACTTTGTAGACCCCAAAAGGGTCTACAAAGAAACTATTAGAGCTAATAAATGAATTCAGCAAAGTGGCAGGATATAAAATCAACATGCATAAATCAAAGGCATTCCTGTATATCAGCAACAAATCCTCTGAAATGGAAATGAGGACAACCACTCCATTCACAATATCCTCAAAAAAAATAAAATACTTGGGAATCAACCTAATAAAAGAAGTGAAAGACTTATACAATGAAAACTACAGAACCCTAAAGAGTGAAATAGAAGAAGATCTTAGAAGATGGAAAAATATACCCTGTTCATGGATAGGCAGAACTAACATCATCAAAATGGCGATATTACCAAAAGTTCTCTATAGGTTTAATGCAATGCCAATCAAAATCCCAAAGGCATTTCTTGTAGAAATAGATAAAGCAATTATGAAATTCATATGGAAAAATAAAAGACCCAGAATAGCAAAAACAACTCTAAGCAGGAAGTGTGAATCAGGCGGTATAGCGATACCAGACCTCAAACTATACTACAGAGCAATAGTAACAAAAACAGCATGGTACTGGTACCAAAACAGGCGGGTGGACCAATGGTACAGAATAGAGGACACAGAAACCAATCCACAAAACTACAACTATCTTATATTTGATAAAGGGGCTAAAAGCATGCAATGGAGGAAGGATAGCATCTTCAACAAATGGTGCTAGGAAAACTGGAAATCCATATGCAACAAAATGAAACTGAATCCCTTTCTCTCGACATGCACAAAAGTTAACTCAAAATGGATCAAGGAGCTTGATATCAAATCAGAGACACGCCGTCTGATACAAGAAAAAGTTGGCTACAATCTACATACTGTGGGGTAGGGCTCCAAATTCCTCAATAGGACACCCATAGCACAAGAGTTAATAACTAGAATCAACAAATGGGACTTACTCAAACTAAAAAGTTTTTTCTCAGCAAAAGAAACAATAAGAGAGGTAAATAGGGAGCCCACATCCTGGGAACAAATCTTTACTCCTCACACTTCAGATAGAGCCCTAATATCCAGAATATACAAAGAGCTCAAAAAATTAAACAATAAGAAAACGAATAACCCAATCAACAAATGGGCCAAGGACCTGAACAGACACTTCTCAGAGGAGGACATACAATCAATCAACAAGTACATGAAAAAATGCTCACCATCTCTAGCAGTCAGAGAAATGCAAATCAAAACCACCCTAAGATACCATCTCACTCCAGTAAGATTGGCAGCCATTATGAAGTCAAACAACAACAAGTGCTGGCGAGGATGTGGGGAAAAGGGTACACTTGTACATTGCTGGTGGGACTGCAAATTGGTGTGGCCAATTTGGAAATCCTTATGGAGATTTCTTGGAAAGCTGGGAATGGAGCCACCATTTGACCCAGCTATTCCCCTTCTTGGTCTATTCCCTAAAGACCTAAAAAGAGCATGCTACAGGGACACTGCTACATTGATGTTCATAGCAGCACAATTCACAATAGCAAGACTGTGGAACCAACCTAGATGCCCTTCAATAGATGAATGGATAAAAAAAAATGTGGCAGTTATACACAATGGAGTATTACTCTGCATTAAAAAATGACAAAATCATAGAATTTGCAGGGAAATGGATGGCATTAGAACAGATTATGCTAAGTGAAGCTAGCCAATCCCTAAAAAACAAATGCCAAATGTTTTATTTGATATAAGGAGAGTAACTAAGAACAGAGTTGGGAGGAAGAGCATGAGAAGAAGATTAACATTAAACAGGGGTGAGAGGTGGGAGGGAAAAGGAAAGAGAAGGGAAATTGCATGGAAATGGAAGGAGACCCTCATGGGTATACAAAATTACATACAAGAGGAAGTGGGGGGAAAGGGGAAAAAAAAACAAGGGGGAGAAATTAATTATAGTAGAGGGGGTAGAGAGAGAGAAGATGGGAGGGGAGGGGAGGGGGGATAGTAGAGGATAGGAAAGGCAGCAGAATACAACAGACACTAGTATGGCAATATGTAAATCAATGGATGTGTAACCGATGTGATGCTGCAATCTGTATACGGGGTAAAAATGGGAGTTCATAACCCACTTGAATCAAAGTGTGAAATATGATTTGTCAAGAACTATGTAATGTTTTGAACAACCAACAATAAAAATTAAAGAAAAAAAAAAGGAACTCATGTAATCTGCCCTGTGCTAGGAGCTGGGAGAGGCAGAGTATGGTGAGCAAAGGACAAACCCTGGGAAATGTATGTGAATATAGATAGCCTCAGGCTATAGAAACAGATGACAGACATTGTGTGATTCCAACAGCTGTTTCTGAGAAAGATCTGCCCTGTGAAAGAAAGGCTTTAAAATTTTTTAAAAAAAATCTTTTTGGTTGAAGTTATCACAAAATGAAACAAAATGAATGCATCACAAAACTACCATAAGAGCTCAACCTCCAAGTCAATTTATGTGAGAGGACATTATTTAAGAGATTCACCTGGAAAATGTACAAGAGCAGGTAACGTTGAGCAACTCTCATATGACCAGGTCAGTGGCAAGTTAGAATGCCATTCATTTCTAGGCTGGGTTCTGAAGGATGACAGCTCAGACTTCTAGAAATGCAAAAATGACTGGGTCTTACCCTTTTAATTTTACTGAGGTAATTGGGCCCTGGAAATCCATTCTCTGTTCTCAGTCACACAGTTGAAAAGTGGGAGAGCTCAGATATCTTAACATGAATCTAGCCCATGAGTCTTCCCAAGTTGTTTAGGGAAACAACTAGGGAACAAACTTAATAATTTTAAGTTATTCATCTTTATGGCATTCTTCTTCATTCTACATTTGAGAAATTTTATTAATTCTTATGATTGCTTGATTATTGTTCACAAACTAGGAGGCTTCAAAGTCCTAAATTGGTATTCTTTTTTAATACCAATTAAAAGAGAGAGAGAATTTTTTAATATTTATTTTTTAGTTTTTGGTGGACACAACATCTTTATTTTATTTTTATGAGGTGCTGAGGATCAACCCAGCCCCCCACGCATGCCAGGCGAGCGCGCTACTGCTTGAGCCACATTCCCAGCCCCTAAATTGGTATTTTATTGGAACTTAAATTAGGCATAAAAGAGGTTGACAGACTTGTAAAATGCCAGATTCCCTTGAATAAAAAACATGAGGCCTAAAGTATGAGGCTAAGACTTCCCCTACACCTCAATCCACAAAGCCTGGGCAAGCAAACCTCTTACCTACAGGACAGTAAGGACAAATTTAAAAAAGAAAAAAAAAATGTTTTCATTTAATCTTTAAAAACATGTTTTAAGGGCTGGGGTTGTGGCTCCGAGGTAGCACACTCACCTAGCATGCATGAGGCACTGAGTTCAATCCTCAGCACCACATAAAGTAAAATAAAGACATTGTGTCCATCTATAACAGACCTCTGAAACCAAGAGCACCAAGTAAAATTTTCCTTCTCTAAAAATGTTCTTATCAGGTCTTTTGGTTATAGGACAAATATATATATATATATTTTTTTTTAAAACATGTTTTAAACCTGTTTATATACATGGACAGCTGAAACTCATGAATTTACCAACAGATAAATAATGGATAATAATTGAGTTTACAAAACACATTTACCATATGATTCCTTTAAATACCATTTCTGCTGGTGTACTGGAAATACCTTTTGCAAAATATACTCACTGTATAGAGTGAGCTACAACTACTTATTGCATCTGATATTTTTAAAATCAATTTAAATTGTTTATAAAAGACTCTAGAGAACCTACTAGTAAGAAAAAATTCTGGGGTGCACTTGAATATGCACCACATGCATGTGTATATACATGTGCATGCATGTTGCTATGGTAGACATATGAGGTGTCCCCAGAGGCTCATGTGTGAGTCAATGCAAGAATTTTCAAAGATGAAATGGTTGGGTTATGAGAGTCTTGACCTAATCAGTGGATTGATCACTGATATGGATTAACTGGATAGTAAATGTAGGCAGGTAGGGTATGATTAGAGGAGACAGGTCACTGGGGGCATGCCTGTGGGTTTTCTGTTTTGTCCACAGTGAGCAGAGTTCTCTCTGCTTCCTGATTGCCATATCCTGAACCACTTCCCTCTCCCACACCCTTCTGCCATGATTCTCTGCCTCACTTTGGGCCCAGAGCAACAAAGCTTATCATCTGTGGACTGAGACTTCTGAAACCAAGAGCATCAAATAAACTTTTTCTCCTCTAAAAATGTTCTTATCAGGTCTTTTGGTTACAGGACAAAAGAAAAAAAAAAGCTGACTTAAACACCATGTGTTCTTCAGAATATCAACGTGAGAATCTATTCCATGTTTACTGAGTATTTTACAGGCTTACAAAATGGTCAAATTTTCAGCCCTACCCTTTCCTTCTAGCTGAGTCATGTGTATCTCCTCATCTCCCTGGGCCTCGACTTTCTCCTTTTTTTTATCACTGAAATTCATCTACTCTAAAAACACTGTGTGCCCACCCTGTGCGGTAGGCACAGGCTGTCTCCAGTAGAACCTGCTGCCTTGGGAGGTGTCTCTAAGGCGCTGATGAATCAAAGTGTAGGAAGTGTGTTTCTACTCATCAGAGCTTTTCCTATAGAAACATCCCTTTATTACTGTGATAAAGACACCATTCACGTCACAGTGCTGTATACTAGTACATTGCTACAGGGCTCTCGCGGTTTTCATAGAGTTTTTGCATTGGCTTTTCACGGTCTCCTTCTGCTCACGAGAGGACAGGCGAGGCAGGCACTGATTGCGGGAGTGCTTACAGTAGCAGCTGCCTCTCTGGGTCCTCCTCCGGACCTGAGCCAGACCCACACTCCTGGAGGGCAGGGCCATCCTTCCAGCAGCTGTGTCCACAGTGCCTGGCTGCCAATGCATAGAAGGCACAACAAATGTTTGCCAAAGCCTCTAGAAAGCTTTCAGATACTTTAATCACCATCCCTACATATTGAATACTGTGCCTGATCTTCATCATCTCAGCTTCCCTTCGATTCCACTCTCGCAGCAGGCACTGCGACAAAGGCCCTTTCATGAACTCTAATTAGAGAAAAGCCTTTCCTTTCCTACTTACACCTACTCGATTCAGTGTTGAAAATCATAGATTCCATTTGCATCTTCCTCAGAGAGAAAAGATCTGTGCCTTATCATTACCATGTAAGATTCATTTAACAGGATTTTCCTCCTTTCTTTTTCTGTTACTTCCAGAATTGCCAAGAGTGCCTAACACACAGCAAGCATTCACAAAACCTAGGTTGAATTGCTTGTTCTAGAAACTCCCTCAGCTGTGAAATATCTGTCTACATTTATATTCTCATAAAAAATACATATTACTATTTGTTTTGAAGTAGATGTTTTTGTCCTTCCCAAAATTCCTATGTTGAAGCCCTCACCTTCGACATGACGGTATTTGGAGGTGGAACCTCTGGGAGATAACGGGGCTTAGGGTAATTCATGAAGATAGGACACTGATGGTGAGAGCGGTATCCTCGAAGATGACAGAGATCTCCTTTTCTTAATGAGCACACATCCAATAAAGTCCATGTGAGGACACAATGAGAAGGCAGCTGTCTGCAAACCGGGAAATGTGCCTTCACCAGACACATAATCTGTCAGCACCTTGATCCCAGTCTAGCCAGGCTGCAGAACTGTGAGAAATGAATGTCTGCTACTGAAACCACTCCGTCTGTGGTATTTCACTATATAGCTTGCCAGAACAGATAGACTAAGACACTCACACAAAAAACACAATGTTTTACAGGAATGATTAAAATGCTTCTTCACAGGATCAAAAGGAAATTTTAATTTAATTTTACCCCAAAAGAAATTTATACATTGTGAAGGACTGAAGGTCAGAGATGCTTTGCTGCAGTTTCCTAATCAAAAGGATCCTAATCAATATTGACCACAAGTGTCTGGATTGCATAATAACAAGCATGCCAGGTGGCAGAAGGAAGGCCAAAATGAGGAAGTCATCAAATAGCTCTTTGGCTTTATTTGGTAGCTAAGCCTGAGTCCCAGCCAGTTAGCATGCATCTCATATCACCACATAGCATGAACACTTTTGCTCTTCTGTCTGCTCTTCTTTTCTGAAGAGTAAAAGTTATTTCACCTTTAATTTGCAATGGGAAAATGGAGCTTAGAAACCTGTGCATGGAGTTGGATGTGGTAGTATGTGCCTCAACTACTAAAAAAGCTGAAGCAGGAGGATCATTTGAGCCAAGAGGCAGCCTGGGCAACTTAGCAAGATTCTGAAAGAGAGAGAGAGAGAGAGAGAGAGAGAGAGAGAGAGAGAGAGAGAAAAGAAGAAGGAGGAGGAGGAGGGGGAGGAGGAGGAGGGGGAGGAGGAGGAGGGAAGAAGGGAGGGAAAGAAAGAATGAAAGAAAGAGAGAGGGAGGGAAGAAAGAAAGGAGGGAATGAGGGAGGAAAGAAATAAAGAGAGAGAAAGAAAGAAAGAGGGGGAAGGAGTGAGGGGGAAGGATGGATGAGGGGAGGGGAAGGGAGGAGCAACTTGTGAATGGTATACTGCCCTCTTCTATAGTTCACTCAGTACCACTGTCAGTTGAACAGCCAAGTTTGGATCACCTATATGTGTCAGGCACTGTGGTGGGCACCAAAAATACAAAAATGAAAGATACGGTCCTTGTCCTCTGAGATTTTACAATCCACTCATTGAAGTACAAAATGGGAAGGTGTTAGGAAAAAGACATGCCCTAAGAGGTCCCAGGTGAGGCACCAATTGAGATGGAGGAAGTCAAAGGAAAAGAGGTGGTATGCCAAGGTCCAGAAACCAGAGAAAGCCTTCAACACCTCTCTCCATAAAGGGTGGGTTTCCCTTAGCCAAGAGCAGCAAGAAGAAGAGTGGGGAGGTTAGACTTTAACCCCAGTCAGAGAAGAGCCATAAAAAATTTTAAGCAGGCAAATAACAGAATGAGATTTGCAATCGGGACCAGAAGAGGTTGGGAATGGAAGCAGAGGGACAAGCTAAAGGTTGCTATGATAATCAGACCCAGCAGTGATGGTGGCCTGGATGAGGGATGGGAGAAAAGAGAGTTGAAAGATGTTTAGGAAGAGGGATCAGCTTGGTGACTGAGAATCTCCTGACTGAGAGAGGCGGCTGATGGTAATACTAAAGCTTACTGAGTACATTGGACCCTCCTTACCTGAGGATTCTGCAACCAACTGAAGATAGAAAATATTTAGGAAAAACCTGCATCTGTACTGAACGTGTACAGATTTTTTTCTTGTCATTATTGCTTAAACAATACAGTGTAACAACTACTGACACAGCATTTGCATTGTATTAGGTATTATATGTAATCTAGAGATGATTTATGCAGGAGGGTGTAGGTAGGTTATATTAAAATATTCTCCCATTTTACATAAGAGACATAAGTATCCATGAATTTTGATATCTGGAGAGGGTCCTGGAACAAAACACCATTGGATACCACGTGACAATGGGAATTACTATGTACCACTAATATGCACTTACAAGACTATTCCATCTAAATCTCAGAGACCCTATTTTGAACAATTCATTTTTTAAAAAAAAAAGCACAGAAGGTAAATTATTTTGCCCAAGTTCACTATTGGTACATGCTGGTAAAGGAAGACTGGAAGATGACTCCTGGGATTCTGGCTTGGGTAGCAGGCAAAGCACACTGATGCCTGCCCGCCTCTCCAGCCACACCTGACTTGATGATATGCTCTACCAATGCTGTGCCGCTCGCAGCTGCCTTCACACCCCCTGAAATTTCCCCCCTTCATCTTTATTTATGCTATTATGGCTCCCTGGAATGTCTCTTTTAACATCCACTCTTTCAAGGAAGTGTTCCTGGTCTATCCCTTGCCACCCCACCCCAGCCTATTCCCTAAAATATTGCATGATAATTTTCTATTTAGGAGTCTGTGTGTTCCAGCTGACCTTCCATCTGTGAGAGAAACAGTGACATTCATTCTGGAAACCCTGGGTTCAGGGTTTGAGCTCAGTAGCTGGAGACAGCACATAGGAAACAGGTATGGGAGAGGAAGATGGATATTCTGGTTTGGACACATTGAGTTTGATATGCTAGAAGGGCAAACCAGTGGAAAAGTCTAGCAGACAGCAGAGTATAACAGAGCACCTTCAAAAAAGCAGTTCCAAGTTGGAGATTCTTCTGCAGGAATCACCTGAATACAGATGAAGTCACAGAAAGGGAAGTTGTGTCCTGGGCTCTCACCCATTCTCACCCTCATTTGATTCCCACATTCCACAATTAGGCTTAGCTCTCAGTATAGCCCTCTCCTGCAATCCCTTCCAATCACAAGTACTAACTTACTTGTCCATCATCTTCAAGCTTTGGCTCAAGTCAGCCTTCTGCCTGGAGTACCCACACTCCCACCCACACATCTGCTCATCTTTCATCTTCTTCCTAATGACCCCCACCCTTAAGTTCCAGAGCCAAACTCCTAGAATGTGCCACTCACAATGTGAGGCTAAGCAAGTTCCTTAACCCATCTGTGCTTCAATTTCTTCTAATGAATATGGCACTAACATTGGACCAATTTCTTAAAGGTTGTTGTGGGGATTAACTGAGCTAATTCACATAAAGCCCCATTATTATTGTGTCCAGTGCATACTCCACATTCTACTTACAACTCAGAAAATTTTGTCACCCCATTTAGGCCTCCCACTAAAGAGACAGTCTGCAGTACTCACAGGGCATTTGGGAGGTATCTAATCAACACCATCCAAATGGTTGAGACTGTGGTTATCAAGCTCAAAGATAGAACCAAAGCAACACAAACAGAAGGAGGAGTCCACAAAGCAGCAGTAACTTACCAAGTCAGAGGCAAACGAGGGGAACATAGTTCTAACAATACCAACTCTGGGCATTTTCTTCCTGTCTTTGACTTACTCTCTCTGCTCTAGCCACAGTGACCTTCCAGGTAGCCTTAAAGCTCATTCCTGCCACAAGGCCTCTGTACTTGGTGTTCACTTTACCAGAAATCCTCTTTTCCTATGTAATGGACTGGATTGTTCCTTTCCTTCATTTAGGTCTCTGATCAAATATCTCTTCAAAGAGGTCTGCCCTATCTGAACTAGCTACCACTGTGCTCTAGGGCCCTTATTAAGCATCATCAAAGCTGAAGCTGACAGTTCAATGTCAGGCCTGCAAGTCTAATGACAGGGCTCTTCCTTGTTTAGTCTGGAACATGGCCCCTGTGCCCCTTGCATGGCCAAGTCCCAGTTATTTCTCTCTAAGAGACACTCATCACCCATCCTTAGTTTTGTGTATATGGTTATATAATGAGCTAAAAGTGGTTAAGAACCCAAACCATTTATTTTTTTTTTCATCAGTATACAATAGATTTAATAAGCATAATAAACACTTTGAAGAAAATACTTGGGACCTCCGATCTGCCCTTACTCTCACTCCGAATTATCTCAAATTTCCCTGAGAACAGAATGAGTGGTACCACGTAGTTCTCTTCTATTCAAAATATGCAAAGTTGCTATTTACCAGTTCGCAATTTGCATGTCTCGAATCCTGCCAGAACACAGGGTGAGGGGCATGGGGTGATTGTGCCAAAAGAGGGCACGGGGCGAAAATGGAAATCCAGTGAACACATCTTCACCACCCCAGGGTGCTGCAAAACATAACCCTAGCTGACTGCTCAAGATTTGAAACCCAAACCATTTAAAGGACAAGAAAAGAAATGTCAGGCTAAGTGTAAAGGGTTGAAGCTATAAAAATTCAGAATTTAAAAAAAATCAGATCATTCATTGAACATATATTTATTAGAGGTCATATGACAGATATCTATTATATATTCATCTCATTTCACATTTCTAGAATGTATGAGTCTAGGTGGTTGCCTGAAAGTAAAAATTCATGCTAAAATAAGAAAGAGTAAGTTCTAATATAGGATCAAAAATGCATATTGGAAGGGAAGCTAATGAGGTTTACTGGAGGCTGCTGCTAATGAAATGCATACATAAACCAATTTCTCTCTCTTCTTAGGAACCTAAAACACACAGTCTACTGTATAACTGCTCATTCTCTTGGCAGCCCCTGTTCTAAAGATAGGATTAAAGCATTATTAAATCAGTCAACTGGATATAAAAATTGAACCCTATAAATTCCAGACAAAAAAAATTTAGATCCTCTTGTATCATTTATCTAAACTCAAATCCAGTAAAATTGAAAGGGGGGGGGGCGCATTTTTAAAGCAGTTTGACTGTCAAAAAGATAATTTGTAGAGAGTTCTTGAGTCCACCATGCCCTCTCATCAGATAATGATGTCAACAGCACTGGGTGGATAAAGAATATATTGAATGTGCTCAAATTTGCTTTTCCTTAATTTGTTCACTAGGTTGAAAATCCTGATGGACTAACTTATCTTGTCATGTTTTGAGTCACATTGCTACAGACTTAAGAATTAACGTGTACTTGGTAGCCAAGTATATTCACGGTTTCAGAAATGGGGAAGGGAGGAGAGTGTGTCAGAAGTATATTTAAAATAGCACAACTTCTGACTGATATCTTTATTTAAATCTGTTTCGGTTCCCTTTAAGATTCCAAAGAGAAGCCTAGAGAATTCTTAATTGCCACAAAAAAATTATCAGCCACCTTTTCCTTTAATAATTGAATAATAGATTTGCTTTTTAAAGTAATTTTACTTATTCTGACTTCATTTTTTCTACCTTGTTGCCTGTATAAGCTTCTACAGCACCTAGGAACTTATAAAACTGATTATTATGTAAACCTATTACCAATAGTATCCATAGGGCAGTATCTAAAATGATATTAAAAATCACAAGTTAGATCCCTCTAATAGGAAAAGGTGTAAAAATAGATTTTTTTTTTTTGCCAATGAACATGCCCAAAGAACCATCAGAATATTGAATTATCCCTAGATGGTAACCCAGGAACAACAGGGTTGAGTATTAAATGTGCACAGAATAGGTACAACTCATATTCTAGCAAAAATACTTTGAGTAAAAAAGAAAAACAATAGGCAACTCGTATGCAATTTGTAATCTGCTTACAATCTGTTAGTAGTTTCCAACCATCATGCAAATCCTCTGAGCTACCCAAATAATTATTCTAAACAGTTAAATACAGAGAAAGAGGGACTGACCCTTTTCACCTTGGGGAAAATGAGCAGGGACATCTCTGGCTTGGTGAATGAAGCCTCCACACCCAGGAGCAGCAATTTCTCTCCCACCAACCCCAGGCTTTGACAACCTTCCCATTTAAAACTCCAAAATCTAGATGTTATCACAACTGGTTGCAGGCCAGCGGAAGAGGGCTGTCTACTTAAGTTTCTGCCTCCTACAACCAAGTCTCAGTAGCATGCCTGATACAGGACTAAAGAGAATTGCTTTTTCCACACAAGCAAGAATGTTGATAAGAAGGCTTGCTAGGATTTCTACCTATCTCAAACCTTCACACTGTGAATCTGTTTTCCTTCAAAATTTTTACAATGCCATATATGTGTGTATACATATAGATCTATATTCTCTAAATAATTAAACAAACAAACAAACAAAAAGCCAGGGTGGGGGAATGCTTCCTTTGCCATAGAACTTTTATTTCCAAATTGATTTCCCTTTTGAATTAAAAACACATTTCGGTGCATATTATTTAAATTCCACAGCATGTGTCACAATTTCTCATCTCTCTTTACAGATGGGAGAAATGCAGGAGCAGAAAGTTTAAATAACTTGCCCAAGGTCAGTCAGGGACAAGATAAGCGCTGACTGAACGCATCTCTCCCAACCCCAAGCTTTGCTTGAAAAGGACCTGACACCCCGGTCCCTTCCTCTGAGTTGTCGGAAGCGGGTGGAATTTTTCCGTTGTCCAGAAGCTCCCACATCCTCCCAAATTCGAAGCGTTTTGACTCCACAGACTCTTCCAGCAAACACCCCCTTCCCAGGTTACTGGCAGCCTCCGACCCCACTGAGTACGGGTCCCTCAGCCTCAAGGGCTGCACGCCATGCCTGACTCCCTCCCTTCCAAACCCTCCCGCGGAGCCCAACCCCAAAGTTTCCCGGGGAGTTCGGATGTCTCCCAGGGCCCCACCTGCTCACCCCCGCCGCCCCGCCCCGGGAGCCCACGACCGCCCGCCGTTACCGTAAGCAGTGAGGGAGGCCATCCTGGCCCGCGTCCTGCCCAGGCTGGCCAGGGCGTCGGCAAGAGCCGCAGCTTGCGCGCCGCGCCCCTGGACGGCCGGCGCCCGGCCCGGCGAGTGCATGCGCTTGGCTCCCGCGGCGCCCGGCCTCCCGGGTCCTGAGCATGCCCAGACAGCCCGCCGCTGTCCCCCGGAGAGGTGCTGGCGCGCCGATGCCCCCGGCCGGGCCTCTGCTGTAGGGGCGTGGGGGAGCGAGCGGGTAACCGGCTGCTGTGCGCCGGGTCCCAGCGGGAATTGAACCTGCTACTGAGGACGCGCGACCCGGAGAGAGGAGGGGCGAAGCACTTGGTGGGAGGTGCTGGGCGGAGGAGCTTGGTGGATTCGCCCCACCTTTGAACGTCGGGCAGGACACCTGCTGGGTCCGAGCCAAGCAGGCACCCTTCTCGGGTGGTGGTGGCCTGGGTGACACTGGCAAATGCGGAGTCCGGGAGTCCTCCGCGTGCCAGAATCTCCCAGACCTCGCCTCCTGCTCCCCACTACCGGAGAGCACGCCTAGGGACGCAGTGGGTGGGGTCCGGCCGCCTTTGACTCTCGGGCACGATTCCCAGCCTAAGAGGACAGGTTTGGGAAGGGATTGCCTCGGAGAGCAAATACCGAGAAAATGTCGATCCTGTCCTGTCCTGAGAACCGTTGTTAATGAAGTCATTGACCGCTAAGACCGAATTCTGACCCCAACAGTTCAGACTTGTCCCAGCACATCATCTTGTCACCTTTTTTTCGCGCTTACATCTCACCACGAGAATGTGACCATTGTCCTATTCCACTCTGACTCAAGTAGGGACTTAAAAATGTTTGATGAATAACTGAATGTCTGAGCCCCCTCGGTTCGCCTTCCCTGGAAGCCCATCCATCCCCTTTTTGAGGGTTCCCCTTTTGGATTGAGTTGGGTGGAGAATAAGGAGTAGAAGAGGGGGGAGAGGCCTGAGAAACTGATGCCGTCCATGGGGGACGGGACAGAATAAAAGGCCGCTTGGGTTCAGGTGCACCAGAGGCTTTGCTGTTATCAAATGGAAAGTTGCAATAGCATAGCGATCGCGCCAGGGGCGTCCGGTGCGGTGCGAAGCTAATGGTCCTGGTGCTTTCTAAAGCACCGGCGCCGCCGAACAGATTGCGGGGGCGGGGATATGTTGTCAAGGCTACTCACCTGCGTTTGGGTTTGTTCGCTCTCAAGTGGAGGCACACAGAGCAGAGAAATCCTGGGCGGCCACACCTGATGTTGCCTTAGAGGCTTGCAGCGCGCTCCGGTTGTGGGCGCCCCCCGCCTAACTCAGCCTTTAGATTTTGTGCTTTCCAACCTCCACGTCCCTCCCAGCATTCTGGTCGTTTGGCTCTTAAATGAGGGCAGGCGCAGCAGTTGACCAGTGAGCAAGGCTCCTAAGATAAAATAGCAGCGCCTACAACCTCTTTTAGAGTAAGGCACAGATTGTAGCCTGTGAGCCAGGACCAGAGCAAGGCCAGACGCGCCCAGGTTAGTGGGGAGCAGGAGGCAAGGTCTCCCAGCTTCTTGGCTGTGCGGTCAGCCACCAGCCAGCTGGGTGACCCTTAATTCAGACGCCCTCTCTGAAGCCTCATTTTACTATCTGTAAAGCTGTTGCTGCTCTGCCCACCTCACAGTATAGTTGGGGGACAATCAGGTGGATACAGACAGCCTCATGCCTGAGGCTCTGTATTGAATGCTGCTTTCTACCCCTACCATGTCATTTGAAGGCCACACCTGCCCCTCTCCCCAGGTCTTTCCAGCCTTACATTTCAGTCAATCCTAGGCCAAACTTGAGCATGTGGTATCTCATCTAGCCTGTGGTCCAGCTGGGCCCTGGGCCTGTAGCTCAGTGTTCTCCAAGCCTCCTCCTTGGCCTCAGCAACCTTTCTGTTCTACTTCACTTCCACCTCATCCCACCTTCAGTTCTCGGTTTTCCTGGCTGGATACTGATATTAGTTTGTTCCACTGTGAGCCTTGGAGTTGCCTCCCTTGTTTCCCTTCCTGCCAGGACTGGATCCCAAGATCATTTGCAAGTTGTCTTCTGAAGTCCAGTTCTTTCTCCTCCCTTTATCACCAGGTTTCAGTTCAGGTAGAGTCATAAGTAAGGAAAGTCATGATCACTTACAAATTGCACTTTAATTCTTCTTGACAGCACTTCCTAATTAGCAGGAACTGAAAAGTGGTGTTCAATTAATTAATCTCTTTCTTAAGGCTACCTGAACTTCTTCTGCCCAAGTAAAGACCACTCCAAGTCCTTGAGATAGTCAGTCCTGTCAAAAGAATTAAGACTGAGAATGCTGGGACTCTTTTGAAGACTTGATGAATAAATGCAATTCATTCTTTGTCAGGTTTTTTAGGAACCTTCCAGCTGTTCTCAGGCCAAGGCTGTTAAGGGATAAGATCTTTAAGGAGCCTACCTGGGTTCCCTTGTGCAGTGTGAGGAGGGAGTATCCACCTACCTCATATTTTGTATGGGGAATAAAGGCATATGAAGAATTATGATATCCTGATGAAGCAATTATAGAAACTCCAGGGGGAGCAAGTGGTTCTGTCTTTGCAGGGTTCTCACACGACTGCACCAAGGAAGTGACATTTGAAAAATGAGGTCCAGGATTTGTGAAGTGCCAATAAAATTTCTTAAAGACAAGCATGTCATTCAAAGTTTCTTATGTTTTATTCATTAGTCACGTTTTCAGGAGTAAAATATGAACTAACACAACCTCGATGAAAGCTGTGTTCTAAATCCTTCTAGGAAAATGGCCCTTTTTCACATGATAGATTGAGGGAAACTAGTTATTCCCTTTTCAGCATCTCCAAAGGTGAATTTTTTGACTTACTATTAACTGCCCGGAATAAATTTAAATTGTATTTGATTCTGGAAGAAGCTGACTCTTTGCAATTAACATTTTTAATAATTTATCTTAATTTTGAAGTTTAGTAATTATTCTGCAAATACACAGTCTTTAATACTATTGCATCTAAAAAGTAATCTAGTTTTCATTTAGCCACAATTAACTTCACTTAGAATTTGATCCATTATTAAAAATTTAACAAACTGAACATTTTAAATATTGCTATTATCATTTGTATTCCCATAGAATGTTAATTACAGCATCCATTATATCATATTATAATTTATTTATCTATCCATTTCCCCCAATGGAAGTCAGAATATATTTCTTATATTTCAGGGTATATAAAACATGATTCCACAGACTGGGTAGGTTTTAAGGAAATGGAGAGTTCTTATGTCAAGGATGAAAACAATTGTTCTCACTTCTTGGCCTTCATTTCTCAAGTGTCATGAAAATCTCTCTTCAGTTTTTAACAAAAAAACACTTCTACCTTGTAATATAGGTTTGGAGACCACTTCATGAATTCTGTCCCTGCATAAATGCCATTTGTAAGGCCAAGTACCCACATGTCAATATAACTAAATTTAAAGTGGAATTTAAAATAGGTAAAATAGAGTTTTCTTTGGGAGAATACTTGCCTATTATTGAATTCCATGATATAATACTGAGAAAATTTGTTAGAGGATACAATATTATTTATCTTAAGTATGATTTTATGTATTAGGTCTGATAATTATAGGACATATGGTTTTTTCCTGAAAACACACATTTGTACCTTACCCTCAATTCTATGTGTTGTGATGGCTGTATGTATGTGAAAACATTTTATATTCAGAGTCAAGTTGATCAAGTCAGAAGTTCAAGTTGATCCAGCTTAATCTGTATTTATGAAAGACATTATTAGAAATCTCCCCCTCTATACAAAAAAACTTTGCATATTAAAAAGCCATTTTCCATGTCCTAGAAAGCAACCCACCCAAATGTTGCCTTTCTGATTTTCAGTGAGCACCATAAAGAGTCCTGGACACCAAATGTTTCCTCTGGAGTTTGATCATTAAATGGTCTCCCTGATATGGGAAGGGGTTTGTGTGGGGCTCTTGATCAGGACAGTGTAAGAGGAAATGTGGGAAACTGGACTGAATTTATTAGACAATGAACTCTGCAAGTACACAATGTAGGTCTTATTCCTCTTTATTTCACCCACATGGCTTTGCACAGCCTTCTAGACAGTAGAAGCCCAATAAATGTTTATTGCTTAGAGACTCATAGAAGGTCAGAGCCATGAGCAGATTAGAGAAGAACACAGATTCTGGGGTCAGCCTGAGTTCATATTCTAACTGCACCACTTATAACTAGTATGACCTTGGACAAATAACTTAAACCTGGGTTTCAGATCCTTATCTATAAAGTGGAGGTAATAGATACCTACAGCATAGGTTTGTTAAAAGTTTTGAAAGAATATATATCTTTTTTATAACGTTTCTCAATAAATGTTAATCATTATTAGTAGGATGCCCAGTGTTCCAGGATTCCCTTGAGGAACCTCAAGAATACCAACCAAGTAGTATTTTCTTCCTCTTCCTTTTACCAAGGAATGATATCCAGAATATTAAACAGCTAAGACCAAACCAAACATCACCAAGCAACCAGGACTCCACCTGTGCCAAGCTAGAATGTGGGGAAGTTCAGGAGAACCCAGATGCCAGGCAATGGGGAAGCAGGTCTTAGGGGTTTGGGAGAAATAACTGTTTATTACCAACCAATATAGAGATATTCCAGTACTTTAAATCTGCTGTCAATATGCCCTGGATTCATAACAGCTCTCACACCTTCCCACCCTAGATAGACATCCAAATCACTGAATTTCTTAATCACTCCATAGAGCAAACTAAAGCTTTTCATCTCACACATTATTTTAGTTTTTAATTCCCTACTGAGAGAAGTGAAAACAAATATACTAGGATTGTCAGAATGCAGATCATGAAATTGATATTTTGAAGACATGTAAATCCTCTATTTATAAACACTAGTTAATAAGAGATATTTTAAATATCTCTTTCATAGAATATGTATGAGGGAGGTGGTAAACACCAAAAGATTTTAAAATAACATCAACCAAATCATGCAAAATAAAAACTAATAACCAAAAGAAATGCTGAATGGATTTTTATTAGCTGCCTACTGAGAATAAATTTCTTATGAGAAGAACATGGTCATAAGGGAGGAAAATATTTGCTTCCACTGCAGAAAAGCAGACTAAGAAATAAAAAGTAAACAAAACCTAGAGAACATTAAAAATAAAATAGTGGCAGCAAAATCCTTAAGTAAAATACCTTAAATGAAAGAGCTCCCAGATTCTCCATTTATTGACTTGAACTGAGGTTTCTCCATTTGATGGAACAACACAAAGTCCAAGGAGCTAACTCTGGACTGTAGCAAGTTGGGCCTCCCGTGCCAGGTTAGACCTTGCTTTCCTCCATGAGCAAGTTTATATTTCCTCAAATATCTCCCCTCTGGGAATGTCTATCTGAACTTCCCATGATACAGACACTATATCTACTCTGGAGCTGGCTGCTTGCAATTCTTCTCTCAGTTTCCAAGAGTCTGATATTTTATCCATCTCATTTTTAGTACTCTGTATTCTTGAGATGTATATAAGGGCTAATGGTGGCAGAAGCAGTGTTTAATTGCAAGTGATGGTGAGGAATATGAATTTTCATTGTATTTTGATTATGACCTTTTGGGACATTAGCCAAAAAATGGGGCAGAGATGGAAAAGATTCCATTTCAATATTTTCTAGTAATCAAATATTCTAATATAAATTTATATTTCTTAGACCCCCCTTCTATATTTCTTAGACCCCCCTTCCCCCAAGAATGCTATGGAAAGCAGTGATAAATTCTACTGCCATTTCATAAAATTAATTACCTAATAATCCATAAAAAATGGGTGTTACAGAAGGATAATATTGAACCATACCAGTGAAATCTCCTAATCAATCAAATAATTCAGGATTGTCACTGCTTGGAGTATATCTGTGTAAAAGGGTAATTGTCATCTAAGGTAGTGGGACCAGCCTCATTGAAAACCACTAATAAAATAACTTGAAGACTGGAGTGGTGGCTCAGTGGTAGAATGCGTGCCTAGCACGTGCGAGGCCCTAGGTTCAATCCTCAACACCACATATGAAATAATTAAAATAAAATTATTGTATCCAACTACAACTAAACAAATAAATATTTTTTAAAATAAATTGAACCATGGCCATTGCTGGCTAACTAGAGTCTATTGATTCCCTTTTCCCTTTAAAAAATAATAATATGTTTTTCCTCTGATTTTTATTTTCTTTTAACAAATCCCATGTGCTTCAGGGAGTGTGCCAGTGCAGTGCATCTATAGACCTGAGTGGTCTCAAGATAAACTCATCCCCCTGGAAAGTGATTGCTTTGGATTGTCAGATTAAACTGATTAACTCATAGCATTCTACTAGCCATTTTTAAGAATGAGAATAATAGCAATGTACTATAGGATTTACAACATTTGTAGATGTGAAATATGTACCAACAATAGAACAAAGGATGACAGGTGGTAAGTAGAACACACATGGTTGAGAAGTTCTAGCATGGTATTCCACCTGCAGAACCAGCACACTGGTTTCATACAAGAGGTTCGTAGCATAGAAGTTAACTAGTGAGATCAAAATAAACACAAGACTCAATTACCTTTTTCTTTGACCAGGTCCGAGACGGCCCCCCCTCTAGCTCTCGCCTGGAACCACCTGGTGGGGCAGCAAGGCTTACTCAGGACTAGCAGGAGAGAGAGAGAGAGAGAGAGAGAGAGAGAGAGAGAGAGAGAGAGAGAGAGAGAGAGAACGCCAGGGAGTGGCCTTTTATGGGGGAACAAGAAATTCAGGGAAAAATTCCATCCAATGAAGGTCGAGGGGGGCAGCATTCCAAGGTCAGGGTCAGTGATTGGCCTCAGGGTCAATGGTTAGTCACACCCCCACACGGACAGGTTCTCGCACCTGGAGAGGGTGGGGATAAAGCTCCAACACAGAGGTGCCCAATCACATGCAAGAATGGCTCCCCACATGGTATGTTAAGTTATATACCATTAATTCATAGTAAAATGTGATGAGTTAGGAAGCATGCTGTAATCCTTAAATAACCACTATAAAGTACAACAAAGAGCTATAACTAAAAAGCCAAAAGTGGATGGATATAAAAGAGAATTTCAAATATTCTCATTTAATCAAAAAAAATGCAGGAAGAAAAGAAATTTGGAAGAAAAAACCTTAAAGAAAATGGAAAACAAAGAGCAAGAAGGTATATCTAGAAGATATATCTATAAATAAGAAGGTATGTCTATAAATAATTACATTAAATATAAATGGTTTACACATGCCAATTAAATAAAGGACATCTTTAGACTCAAAATAACAAGAGCTAATAACATGCTATTTATAAGAAATGTGCTTTAAATATGAAGATTCCAACATGTTAAATGTAAAAGTATGAAGAAAATAACATGCAAGAATGCAAGAGGAGGTATACTAATATCATATAAAACACCTGCAATAAAACTGGACATTTTCTGCTTAAAGAGTTAGTTCATTAAGAGAATATAGCAAGCCCAAATGATTATGCATCCAATAACAAAGGTTCAAAATACATAAAAGAAAAACTGACAACTGAATAAATAAATTTAAAAATCATTTATAGTTGGCTATTTTAACACTCCTCTTAGTAATGGGTAGAATAAAGATATAGAGTGAGACCATATGCTATGCCACAAATAAGTCTCAACCCATTTAACAGAGTTGAATTCTTCAGAGAATGTACCCTAATCACAAAGGAATTAAATTAGAAATCAACAGTAGATAGGTATCTGGAAAAATCCAAAAATTTTCAGAAATGAAACATGCACTTATAAAGACTCCATGGATTAAAGAAGAAATACAATACTTGAAACTGAATAAAAATGAAAAAAATCAAAATTTGTAGGGCGCAGTTAAATCAATACTCAGATGAAAATTTAAAGCTTTAACTGCTTATATTAGGAAATAAGAATTTCCTCAAATTAATTATCTAAGTTCCCACTGTAAGATACTAAAAATGAAGAATAATTTAAACCCAAAACAAGCAAAAGGAGCAAATAATGAGGTTAGCAGTAGAAACCAAAATATGAAAGCACAAAAGCAATAAAGAATATCAATAAAACCCAAATCTAGTTCTTTGAAAAGATCAATGCAATTAAAATTATGTAGCTAAACTTAGCCAAAAAATGAGAGAAGATATACAACCACCAATATTAGGAAAGAAAAGGGAAACATTACTACACATCTTTCAGTTATTAAAAGGATAATAAGTAAATATTATAAATTCATGTCAGTAAATTTAGCAACTTTAATAAAATGGACAAACTCATTTAGAGAGAGAAATTATCAAAACCAAACAAAATTAGCACTATTTCTATGTGCCAACAATTTTTAAAGTTTCATTTATGATAATATACCTAAAAGTAAATGTTGTATAAAATCTTAAAGCTAGAAAACTAAACAAGACCCAAATAAATGGAAGGATGCTGTGGTTTGGGCATGTTTCATCCTAGCCTAAACTCATGTTGAAATTTTGTTGCCAATACAACAGTATTGAGAAGTGGGAACTTAGGAGATAATTAGGTCATGGGGCTTCTACCCTCATGAAGGATTCATATAGTTCCCCTCAGAGTGGTCTAGTTATTGCAAGAGAAGTTTGTTATAAAGAAAAAAGTTTGTCTTAGTTGACTTCCTATTGCTTCTATTTGCATGTACCCACTTGCTCTTCCACTTCTCCATTATACATATAATAGCATGATACCATCACTGAAAGCCAAGAAGACGCTGCTGCCTAATCTTGGATTTCCAGACTCAGAACCCTTAATTCACCTCTTTTCTTTACAAATTACTTGGTCTCAAGTGTCCTCTTATAGCAACAGAAAACAAACTAAAATAAAGGATATACCTTGCTTGTGGACAAAAAGACTCAGTATTGTTGAGATGTCTGTTTTTCCCCAAATTGAACTCTAGATTAAAGTACTCCATATGAAAATCCCGGCCGTCCTCTTTGTAGAAATAAACAGGTAATTCTAAAACTTATCTGGAACTGCAAATGACTTAGAAAGTTAAAACAATTTTAGAAAGAGAAAAGCTATCTTGGAAGATTTACACTATCAGACTAAAGGCACTAAAGCTACAGAATCAAGACAGTGTGGTATTGGTCTAAGTAGATGTACAGATCAACTTTGACAGGACAGAGCATCAAGAAATAGTAAATTGCTTTTCAACAAAGGTGGTAAAGTAATTCATTGGAGAAAGAATAGTCTTACATTAAGTGTTTCTGCAACAATAGAACATCTACATGGAAGGAAAAAAGAAATAATGGAAGGAAAGAAGAGGGAAAGAAGAAAGATGAATAGAAAGAAGCACTTTACCTTTATCATACATCATTTACGCAATTTAATTTGGAATGGATCTCAGCCTTAAATTTAACAGCTAAAACCTCAGCACTTTTGGCAAACAGCATAAAAGAAAATCTTTGTGATCTTGGGTTAGGTAGAATTTTCTAAAATTAAACATAAAATTTACAAACCATTTAGAAATTTATGAACCATAAGTTAGACTTCATCAAAATGTTTAAATTTGCTTTCAAAAGACACTGTTAAAAATGAAAAAAGCGGAAGATGGCGGCGAGGGGAGTGCATTACCCCCATGTGCTGCTTCACTGTGTGGGAGTATGACAAGTCAGGACGGCTAAAGGATATCTTGTTAGGAATTTCCAGCAATAGTGGGGTGCGCCGGAACCTGGAGGAAGGATTTCCATCGCATGAGGATCGGCTACGGGGACTCAAACGCGAGAGGTTTGTCGCACGGAGGGTAATACTGCTTACTCAGCAAATCGCCCCGCGGCTAGAGTCTGCAAGGCGCGCTGGGATAGAGACGCAGGGTTACAGCGCTGCAGTTTCTGCCAGACGCGCAAGCACCGCACTCAGGGCTGAATTCTGGGTTCGAGACGGGGAAGGAAGCGGTCCATCTCGGTTCTCCACACCGGTCAGACCACAGAGGAGGCCAGCAGCCACCATGTTGGTAAACTGACGTCACCACACCTGTTTTTGACTGACCGCAGCTCATTCAGCCATAGAACAGGTAATTTCAGGCTGCAATTCGCCTGCGGCTTGCAGACAGATTGCTAGGGTTCAGCGCCTGGGGGCTTCTTAAAATCTGATCTTATCGGAGTGAACACGGAGCGCGGGGCGGCCAAGTCCCGGCTCCCGGAACCGTCCCGGAACCGCCCTGGCTCCGGGCTGCGGAGCCTGCGGAGGCTGCTTCTTGGACCCTGCTAATATCAGAGCAAACACGAAACACCAAGAAGCCGAATTCCAGCTCCCGGAACTGAGCCCGCGGGGACTGCTTCTTGGAGCTTATACTTATAGGAGCTTACACCGAGCACAGAGCGGCCGGGTTCCGGCTCCCGGAACCGTCCCGGAACCGCCCTGGCTCAGGGCTGCGGAGCCCGCGGAGGCTGCTTCTTGGACCCTGCTACTATCAGAGCATACACCAAACACTAAGCGGCCGAATTCCGGCTCCCGGAACTGAGCCCGCGGGGGCTGCTTCTTGGAGCCTACACTTATAGGAGCTTACACCGAGCACGGAGCGGCCGAGTTCCGGCTCCCGGAACTTCCCTGGACCGGGGCTAGGAGCCCGCGGAAACTGTGGCTCGGTCCGGGTCCTGCTGAGGGCAGGTCAGGACTCACCCATTGCTTGGGTTGCCTGGCAAGGGGAACGAAATGCTGCCATTCGCATAGGATACCAACATGGCAGAGATCTGATGTCAGCAGAAAGCGGTGGAGGAGAGATCTTCATCAATACCAGCGGTGACATAAGCAGTTGGTCTTCTGGTAAGGGGGGTGAGGCTCAGTCACCCGAGTCTCCTCAATTTGTCCTCGAGCCGGAGGGAAGGAGCCGGGCCGCCGCCAGCCCCCGGAGCAGGCCCAGCGGCTCGCCAGCGTGGTGACCGCGTGACCCCAATTGGAGAGGGGGCGGAGCGGAGCCGCCACCCAAACCCGCCAGGTGGGCAGACCCACGACCCAGTAGTACATGGGCGTGGTAGGAGGGGCAGGGCAGAGCCGCCCTTCGCGCTTGCAAGGTAAACAGACCTGTGACAGCCTGGCGGGTCAGGCCCAGTGGCCTGCCAGTGTGGTACACACGTCACCCCAACTCGAGTAGGGGCAGAGCAGATCCTTATCCCACGCCCGGATCAGGCCCTGCCGGTGTGGTGGTCACGTGACCCCAATTGGAGTGGGGGTGGAGCGGAACCGCCACCCGTGCCCGCAGGGTGAGCAGACCAGTGATCAACCTGCAGATCAGGCCCAGGGGTCCGCAGGCGTGGTAGGAGGGGCAGGGCAGATCCGCCGCCCGCGCCTTCAAGGTAGGCAGACCTACAACAGGCCGGCGGATCAGGCCCAGGAGCCTGCCGGCGGGGTACAAACACCACCCTAATTGGAGTAGTGACAGAGCAGAGTCGCCTCCCTTGCCAGGAACAGACCCAGCATCCTGCAGGCGGGGTAGTCACGACACCCCAATTGGAGTAGGGGCAAAGCAGAGCCTCCACTCGTGCCCGAAAGGTGGGCAGATCTGCGACCGACCAGCAGGACAGGCCCAGTGGCCTGCTGGTACGACAGACACGTCACCCCAATTGGAGTAGGGGCAGAACAGAGCCGCCACCAGCTCCCAGAACAGGCCCAGTGACCTGCCGGTGTGGTAGCCACGACACCCCAATTGGAATAAGGAGAGAGCAGAGCCGCCGCCCGCACCTGCAGGAAAGATACGCAAGCAGTATGAAAAGACAAGGAAAGAAAGGACCACAAGCAATGCAGGTCAACGCAACTTTAGAAGAGGTAACAGCTGCAGCAGATGGAATGTCAGATAAAGAATTCAGGATATACATGCTTCAGATGATCTGGAGTATCAAGGAAGACATTAAACAGCAAAATCAGACAATGAAAGATCACTTCGACAACGAATTACGCAAACAAATCCAGGAAGCAAAGGATCAACTATACAGGGAGATAGAGGTTATAAAAAACAAGCAATCAGAAATCCTAGAAATGCAGGAAGCAATAAACCAACTTAAAAACTCAATGGAGAATACTACCAACAGAGTAGAACACTTAGAAGATAGAACATCAGACAATGAAGACAAAGTATTTCAACTGGAAAAGAACATAGACAGCTCAGCAAGACTGTTAAGAAACCATGAGCAGAACATCCAAGAAATATGGGATAACATTAAGAGACCAAACTTAAGAGTCATTGGGATACAGGAAGGTACAGAGCTCCAAACCAAAGGAATGAGCAGTCTATTCCATGAAATAATACAAGAAAACTTCCCAGACTTGAAGAATGAGACAGAATCCCAAATCCTAGAAGCCTACAGGACGCCGAATGTGCAAAATCATAAGAGATCCACACCTAGACACATTATAATGAAGATGCCCAACATACAGAATAAGGAGAGAATTTTAAAAGCTACAAGAGAAAGGAAGCAGATTACATTTAGGGGTAAGCCAATCAGGATAACAGCTGATCTTTCAACACAGACTCTGAAAGCTAGAAGATCCTGGAATAACATATTTCAAACACTGAAAGATAATGGGTTCCAACCAAGAATTGTGTATCCAGCGAAATTAAGCTTCAGGATGGAGAATGAAATTAAAACCTTCCACGATAAACAAAAGTTTAAAGAATTCGCAGCTAGAAAACCATCTCTTCAAAACATCCTAGCCAAAGTATTACAGGAAGAGGAAAAGGAAAATAACAATGAAAACCAACAGTGGGAGGTAGGACAGTAAAGGGGGGGGGGAAACAATCAAAGAGGAAAACAAACCATGTTTAGTAACAGAAATAAACAAATATGGCTGGAAGAACAACCCATATCTCAATAATAACCCTAAATGTTAATGGCTTAAACTCACCAATTAAGAGACACAGGCTAGTAGAATGGATCACAAAACAAGACCCAACAATATGCTGCCTACAGGAGACGCATTTGATAGGAAAAGACATACATAGGCTGAAGGTGAAAGGTTGGGAAAAATCATATCACTCATATGGACTTCGGAAACAAGCAGGCGTGTCCATACTCATATCAAATAAAATAGATTTCAAGCCAAAGTTAATCAAAAGAGATAAAGAGGGACACTACATACTGCTTAAGGGAACCATACACCAACAAGACATAACAATCATAAATATTTATGCCCCAAACAATGGTGCAGCTATGTTCGTCAAACAAACTCTTCTCAAGTTCAAGAGTCTAATAGACCACCACACCATAATCATGGGAGACTTCAACACACCTCTCTCGCCACTGGACAGATCTTCCAAACAAAAGTTGAATAAGGAAACTATAGAACTCAATAACACTATTAATAACCTAGACCTAATTGACATATATAGAGTATACCACCCAACATCAAGCAGTTACACTTTTTTCTCAGCAGCACATGGATCCTTCTCAAAAATAGATCATATATTATGTCACAGGGCAACTCTTAGACAATATAAAGGAGTAGAGATATTACCATGCATCTTATCTGATCATAATGGAATGAAACTGAAAATCAACGATAAAAGAAGGAAGGAAAAAGCATACATCAATTGGAGAATGAACAATAGGTTACTGAATGATCAATGGGTTATAGAAGACATCAAGGAGGAAATTAAAAAATTCTTAGAGATAAATGAAAACACAGACACAACATATCGGAATCTATGGGACACATTGAAAGCAGTTCTAAGAGGAAAATTCATTGCTTGGAGTTCATTCCTTAAAAAAAGAAAAAACCAACAAATAAATGATCTCATACTTCATCTCAAAATCCTTGAAAAAGAAGAGCAAAACAACAGCAAAAGAAGTAGAAGGCAAGAAATAATTAAAATCAGAGCTGAAATTAATGAAATCGAAACAAAAGAAACAATTGAAAAAATTGACAAAACTAAAAGTTGGTTCTTTGAAAAAATAAACAAAATCGACAGACCCTTAGCGATGCTAGTGAAGAGAAGAAGAGAGAGAACTCAAATTACTAGCATACGGGATGAAAAAGGCAATATCACAACAGACACTTCAGAAATACAGAAGATAATCAAAAACTATTTTGAATCCTTATACTCCAATAAATTAGAAGATAGTGAAGGCATAGATAAATTTCTTAAGTCATATGATCTGCCCAGATTGAGTCAGGAGGATATAGAAAACCTAAACAGACCAATATCAATTGAGGAGATAGAAGAAACCATCAAAAGACTACCAACTAAGAAAAGCCCAGGTCCCGATGGGTATACAGCAGAATTTTACAAAACCTTTAAAGAAGAACTAATACCAATACTTTTCAAGCTACTTCAGGAAATAGAAAAGGAGGGAGAACTTCCAAATTCATTCTATGAGGCCAACATCACCCTGATACCTAAACCAGACAAAGACACTTCAAAGAAAGAAAACTACAGACCAATATCTCTAATGAACCTAGATGCAAAAATCCTCAATAAAATTCTGGCGAATCGGATACAAAAACATATAAAAAAAATTGTACACCATGATCAAGTAGGATTCATCCCTGGGATGCAAGGCTGGTTCAATATACGGAAATCAATAAATGTTATTCACCACATCAATAGACTTAAAAATAAGAACCATATGATCATCTCGATAGATGCGGAAAAAGCATTTGACAAAGTACAGCATCCCTTTATGTTCAAAACTCTAGAAAAACTAGGGATAACAGGAACATACCTCAATATTGTAAAAGCAATCTATGCTAAGCCTCAGGCTAGCATTATTCTGAATGGAGAAAAACTGAAGGCATTCCCTCTAAAATCTGGAACAAGACAGGGATGCCCTCTCTCTCCACTTCTCTTCAACATAGTTCTCGAAACACTGGCCAGAGCAATTAGACAGACGAAAGAAATTAAAGGCATAAAAATAGGAAAAGAAGAAATTAAATTATCACTATTTGCAGATGATATGATTCTATATCTAGCAGACCCAAAAGGCTCTACAAAGAAACTATTAGAGCTAATAAATGAATTCAGCAAAGTGGCAGGATTTAAAATCAACACGCATAAATCAAAGGCATTCCTGTATATCAGCGACAAATCCTCTGAAATGGAAATGAGGACAACCACTCCATTCAAAATATCTTCAAAAAAAATAAAATACCTGGGAATCAACCTAACAAAAGAGGTGAAAGACTTATACAATGAAAACTACAGAACCCTAAAGAGAGAAATAGAAGAAGATCTTAGAAGATGGAAAAATATACCCTGTTCATGGATAGGCAGAACTAACATCATCAAAATGGCGATATTACCAAAAGTTCTCTATAGGTTTAATGCAATGCCAATCAAAATCCCAATGGCATTTCTTGTAGAAATAGAGAAAGCAATCATGAAATTCATATGGAAAAATAAAAGACCCAGAATAGCAAAAACAATGCTAAGCAAGAAGTGTGAATCAGGCGGTATAGCGATACCAGACTTCAAACTATACTACAGAGCAATAGTAACAAAAACAGCATGGTACTGGTACCAAAACAGGTGTGTGGACCAATGGTACAGAATAGAGGACACAGAAACCAATCCACAAAACTACAACTATCTTATATTTGATAAAGGGGCTAAAAGCATGCAATGGAGGAAGGATAGCATCTTCAACAAATGGTGCTGGGAAAACTGGAAATCCATATGCAACAAAATGAAACTGAATCCCTTTCTCTCGCCATGCACAAAAGTGAATTCAAAATGGATCAAGGAACTTGATATCAAATCAGAGACGCGCCGTCTGATAGAAGAAAAAGTTGGCTACGATCTACAGTCGGTGGGGTCGGGCTCCAAATTCCTCAATAGGACACCCATAGCACAAAAGTTAATAACTAGAATCAACAAATGGGACTTACTCAAACTAAGAAGTTTTTTCTCAGCAAAAGAAACAATAAGAGAGGTAAATAGGGAGCCTACATCCTGGGAACAAATCTTTACTCCTCACACTTCAGATAGAGCCCTAATATCCAGAGTATACAAAGAACTCAAAAAATTAGACAATAAGAGAACAAACAACCCAATCAACAAATGGGCCAAGGGCCTGAACAGACACTTCACAGAGGAGGACATACAGTCAATCAACAAGTACATGAAAAAATGCTCAACATCTCTAGCTGTCAGAGAAATGCAAATCAAAACCACCCTAAGATACCATCTCACTCCAGTAAGATTGGCAGCCATTAGGAAGTCAAACAACAACAAGTGCTGGCGAGGATGTGGGGAAAAGGGTACACTTGTACATTGCTGGTGGGACTGCAGATTGGTGCAGCCAATTTGGAAAGCAGTATGGAGATTTCTTGGAAAGCTGGGAATGGAGCCACCATTTGACCCAGCTATTCCCCTTCTTGGTCTATTCCCTAAAGACCTAAAAAGAGCATGCTACAGGGACACTGCTACATCGATGTTCATAGCAGCACAGTTCACAATAGCAAGACTGTGGAACCAACCTAGATGCCCTTCAATAGACGAATGGGTAAAAAAAATGTGGCATTTATACACAATGGAGTATTACTCTGCATTAAAAAATGACAAAATCATAGAATTTACAGGGAAATGGATGGCATTAGAGCAGATTATGCTAAGTGAAGCTAGCCAATCCCTAAAAAACAAATGCCAAATGTCTTCTTTGATATAAGGAAAGTAACTAAGAACAGAGTAGGGACGAAGAACAGGAGAAGAAGATTAACATTTAACAGGGATGAGAGGTGGGAGGGAAAGGGAGAGAGAAGGTAAATTGCACGGTAATGGAAGGAGACCCTCAGGGTTATACAGTGGAGGGAGTAGAGAGAGAGGAGGGGAGGGGAGGGGAGAGGTGGGGAGGGGGGAGGGTGGATGATGGGAAAGGCAGCGGAGCACAACAGACACTAGTATGGCAATTTGTAAATCAATGGATGTGTAACTGATGTGAATCTGCAATCTGTGTATGGGGTGAAGGTGGGAGTTCATAACCCACTAGAATCAAAGTGTGGAATATGATATGTCAAGAAATTTGTAATGTTTTGAACAACCCACAATAAAAAATTAAAAAAAAAAAAAAAAAAAAAAAAATGAAAAAAGCAAGTCCAATATTGGGAGAAAATACTCATAATAGTTATATCTGTATATTCTAGATACAAGAGGACTTGTATCTAGAATATTATAAAGAATTCTTACAACTCAATAATATGGAAAATATTTTATCCCCAAAATATTTCAAGAGACATTTTCCAAATGGTGGTAGAAATGATGGTCGGTATTTTAGTAGCTCTTCCCTGATACTTAAAATATTCAGCATTGGACTTAATTCTTGGTATAACATTGTCTCTCAAGTTCCCCAATTTTTTTCTATTATTCATTCAATAACCACTTACATGCTCATTAAGCCATCACAAAGTTAATATGCTTTAAAGAGGTCAATAGAAGATATAAAAGGATAACTACCACTGCATGGTTGTTGCAGACAGCACTCTTGTTGATATGTATATCAGTCATATTTTGCTGCATAACAAACTACCCAAAATCTTATTCATTTAAAACAAAACTCAGTTATTTGATTCATGGTACTAGCTAGAAGTTATGCTGCTCTGCATGGGCTTGGCTGATCTCTATTGGGCTTTGTCCTACTGACTGTGGTCAGTTAGTGGATTGGCTGCGCCTGACTGATCTAGGATAACTCAGCAGGAACACCTGTTTTCTGCTCCATTTGATCTCTCCTTACTCAGCAAGGTGATCTGGTATTATTCACATGGCAACAGGGGCAAGAAGTCCAAAACGCACTGGGAGAGGGCAAGCCCCACTGTGCACCTGCTTCTCAAGTCTCTTCTATCCCATGGTTATGCACACCTTTTGTCCAAAGCAAACCACAGCCATAGGCCCAGAGTCAGAGTGAAAAAGCTCCCAATGCTGCATGGGAAGTGGATATGAACACATGGAGAAGAATTTTGTCCACTTCTTCAATCTACCACTCTAAGTAATACAACCCAAATCAACCTAACAAAGAGGTAGAATATTGATTCAAGTCATTAAAAATTTCAGGGAATGAACCATGGCTGAATTGAGGGGTCCGAATACCACAGCAGAACTCAATTCATTGTCACCACTTCCCAAGTCTCCTTTATTGGGGCCATTCATGGAAGGCTCTCACATTGGTCATAAGATGACCTTCAGCAGATTCAGATTTCCATCTTACCCCTCAGCAACCTAACAGAGACTAGCAAGTTCTATCACTGTACCCATCACCACCACCTTTACAGTGTAAGTTCTAAGGTTCACTTGTCTTGGACCAACTTAAGTAAAATACCTATCTCTGAGCCCATCTCTATGGCCAGTAAATTGAATAAAATCATTCTTTAGGCCCAATCATATAGCCACACTTAGTGGTAGGAGGACAGGAGCAATCTCACATAAGCCACAAGCACTGAAAGGAGAAGTGATTTCCCCAGGAGGGATGACTAGAAGCTGAACTGCAAATACAATGGATGTTCTGGGATATAAAAATGTCCTAAGGAGCCAGGTGTGGTGGCACACACCTGTAATCTCAGTGGCTTGGGAGGCTAAGACAATAGAATCATGAGTTCAAAGCCAGCCTCAGCAAAAGCAAGGCACTAAGCAACTCAGTGAGACCCAGTCTCTAAGTAAGATACAAAATAAGGCTGGGGATGTGGCTCAGTAAAAAAAAAATGTCCTAAGGAAGAAGTTCATGTTATTATGTGATTGGTGAGTTACCTCCATTGCTGCCATTGTTAACTAAAAATCACTGACTAGTAGTCTGCTTTGTGTTCAGTGATAGGCAATTTTTATACTTAATGTCATAGAGCTCTGGATCAAAAGAAGCCAAATTTGGATCTGAAATACACTTCATCCTGGAATCTTGAATTTGAAGCTCTGATGTAATTGGGGAAAGGAACGTGGATTCCATGTTCAGGGAAGAGAGCACACTGGGAATTTGGTGCAGAGGAGAGCAGGCTTCAGTAGCTGAGAGTGCTGTTTCCCATTGCTTTCACTCCTCCTTACATTCTGGGCACACAGGAGCCCTGTGTTTCCCCAGCTTGCTGAAATTAGGCATTTCCATGAAACTATTAGTTTTTAAAAGCTGTGAGCAGAGCGATAGATGTCACTGCTAGGCTGAAGTATTTAATTACCATGGTGATTGTAGAACATGTTAATATGCAAGTGCCATGAAATTGGATGCTGAGCCCTGAAGAATCACCCACATCCACAACAGTCTTTGCTTGGATGGGACTTAAACTGGTCTTACAAAAGCCACTGAAATTACTGGAGTTATTTGTTAACTGTAATGTTACCAAGCCTAAAAATACTATGCAGCAAGTATATTTACTTCAGTTTCATAGATGAAGACACTGAGACATGGAAAGCTTAAGAAGCTGCCTGAAGTCCTATATCTAGTGCAGGGCAAACCCAGGATTCAAATCAGGTCCGTCTGATTGCCACATCCATGCCTTGAACCTCTTTCTGTCCATCCTACTTAAAGAGAAAAGGAAGGAAGGGAACAAGGGAGGAAGAAAACAGAGAGAAAGGGAAAGAAAGTGCAAAATGAAAGCAAGAAATAGGAGAATTATTGTTAAATAGCTCTCCTCAACCTTTCTGCAAAATATGAAAATATAAAAACAGCTTTCAGCTGAATGTGTCTGCAGCTCACTTATATAATCTGGACACCCCTGTTTAGTGGGAGAACTCATTAGTGTAAGGATAAGAAAGTCCCAGTTTTAGTTCTGGTTCTGTGACCATCTGTGTCCTCAGTTATATCCCTTAACTCTTCCAGTTCTAAGATGAATTTATTTGTTTGTTTTAAATGTATGAGATACCAGATTCACTCATAGTATTAAAAAATAACAAAACATCTTGTAGAGTTGTCTCCTTCACGTTTTTTTTCCTATTTAACTGCCCCCCCCTTCGAAATCATTCCCATTTTCAAATTAGCCTGTAAACTAACCATTCTCACCCAAATGCATCAGTTAAGGTTGAAACACTTAGAGAGTTAGGGAAGTGCTTCTACATCCCTGGCACATGCCATCACTGTATATCTGTGAAAAAATCCATCTGGGATGCTATGCCAAGTAGTTGTTCGAGTTGAGACAATATGTGTAAGTGTCTTAAATAATTTATAGTTTTCTTTTTTATTTTTCTGTAGTTTTCAAATTTTCCATGAAGCATATAATTTGAAAATAGCATTAGTTTTTCAAAAGAAAAGTATATAGGGCTAAACTTTAAATCTTTAAAGACTAAAGATATCAGGGAAAGGGAGAATTACATAAGTAAAATAAATATTTCATACTAATCAAATACGTATATTCATTTTAACCCCTGACATGCATATAATTGATTTTAAAGAGCCTTTAAAATGTAAATGAAAACTACATATTCCAATTATAACTTCTGACAACGATAGTTAATATCATACACGTGAGAAAAATCTCAGACAGACACTTGCTCGACTTTACAGTTTTACTTAGTTCTGAAGATGGATGATTTTTTGCAGAGTCAGAGTCCAAAAGTTCACATTGCAGACATCTTCATGAGAAACTCCGGAGGCATGGCCTATTTTATATTGCACACCTCAGGACTATAAGATCTATTTATATTCTGGGTAAGCTCCTGATACAGTTTGAATACTTTTATTAAAAAAAATTATAAATTTGGGGATAACAAATTTCAATGGACTACAACTGCTTCTCAAACAGATTCCTGTATGTACTTTTCTCTGAATATAATCAATTGCTTCAAAGATCAGGGAATTTCATAAAAATCTATCTTATATTCTGTAGTTTTGTAATTGCAGGTAAATCATATTGCCATTTCATTGTTAAAACTAAAAATGTCTTTGTGACTAAAAACATGATTTCTAAGTTTTATCACAGATTTGTATTCATATAGTGAAACCTTAAATAGAGAGAACATTGTGTACACCTCTTTGAAGTCTGTTGAGATGTGTTTTGATCTCCAATATATTTACTACAACATCTATTACTCTTCTCATTCTTTTGATGAAAAAGAAAGTAGATCCACGTCATAAACACCAATTACGTTCCTAGGCTGCCTCTGAGACCAAATAGTATCGGTTGTCTTCCCAGTATAGTTTCCTTATTAATCGAATTTTAGCTATGTCCAGGGTGAAAGATGCCCAGGTAAATGCTTACTCCCAGCTTCCTTTGCTGCTAGGTGGGGGCCACATGGCACAGCCTGAGATAGTGATTTAACCATGAGGTCTTCTTGTGTTGATGTTTGCACAGGATATTCTGGTACCGTTTTGCCCTATTCCTTGCCTCGACTGTGTGCATGACGATTGCAATTCCATTTAGGAACATTGAAAGAAAGGGCATAACAATCACAGGGATATAAATGCAGACAGTGCAAAGCTGATAGACCAACACTGATTCCCAGTTTTATTTTGTATGAGAAAAATAAACTGTCTGTTTAAGCCACTGAAGTTACATATTTTGTTACTTTCTGCTGACTACTTCTCAGCATAATCTTTTGTGGAATCAGGTAAATAGCAAAGCTTTTCTCTAATTCCTAATGGAAATCAGGAATGGGGAATCCTAACACATTAATTAGAACAGCTGTCCTTGCACCTGACACATTAATGAGCCACTGCATAAGAATTTTTGCTGTCAACTATGAAATCAGCTGCCAATAAATAATTATTTATATTATTCTGAAAACTGTCCTATCCCCAAAACTCAAGTTCATAAGTCCACATGAAATAGTCATCTATTTGAGATGGGGTTGTGAGGAGGATAGATTGTCTCAATTCTTCATGTTGCTATTATGGCACTAGTTTGAGCAAAAGGCTATTACTAAGGGAATAACTATACAAGATGATTAAGTGAAAGTTGAGTTGATTACAAAGGTCTACCTCAAAGGAGTAGCAGTATATTAAACAGGGAATGCACTTTCTAGAGAAGGATGAACTGTGTAATTTAGGAAGAAGAGAAGTACTATCTCCATTTTTGATAAAGTAAAAATCAAGGACCATGGAATACATTGTAACTAATCTTTGGGGTAGAAGTGAAAATGAAAATACAAGATGACACGAAGAATAAGCAATGATAACAATCCCAATGAACTTTCATTGAGCATTTTCTCTGAGCCAGGAAAAGAATTTTACACTTATTTCTCTTATTTAACTTTACAATCATTCTTTAAGGAACTTACTATTAGTAATTCCACTTTATAGATGAGGAAACAAAGACCTGGAGAGACTACACAATTTGCCCGAGCTTATGTGGTTAGCAAGAAGCAGAATAAGAACTCAAACCTAGATCTGTCTGTTGCCAGAAATATACACTCTGAGCCCTGTTCTGTAAGCATGGTGGACCTAGCCTAGTGTCTCCCAATGTTTTCAAACATGAAATTCTTTTCTATCAACCATTCTTTTAAAATTCACTGGTTGAAAACATACAGTGATAAAAGTAGCTCTTAAATGCTCTTAAATTACTCTGCATTATATTTATCATACATATTTATTAGGAATGTTGCAGTTTATGTACATGTGAGACCTAGGATCCCTAGACCCCAAAGACATTGCTTGTTAAAAATGGGAATTTCTGAATTCTTTAAAATATTCTTTCAATCTCCTCAGGATGGAAATTGTGTTAGTTCTGGTCCTGTGAGTAGTACAGGACATTTATTGACAGACATTTCTATAAAGGATAAATGGAGTAGAGGCGGGACTAGTCTGGGGGAGAGGTGGGAATATGCTGGGGGGAGAGGTGGAAATGGTCTTGGGGAGAGGTGGGAATAGGCTGGGAGAGACTTTGGGTCACAGGTTTGATGCTTGCAAAGGAGAGAGGGAAAGAAGAAATGGGAAGAAGACCCTCAGAATGGAGCATAGCTCTGAGAAATCCCACCCAGCTGATGGGGAGTTCCTGAGACAAACCTGCCCATTTGAAGAATCTCCATGGGCCAGCATCAGTGCCCCTACCATGCTCAGTCATTAGCTGGGAGCTGTTAGTCTACTCTGTGCTCCCTACAGGGGGCTGTTGTAAAGGAGATGGAGCAGCACATCTCTAAGGCAACCACATATTGGGACTCGGTTCAAAACCTTTATTTTTCAGATAAAGAAAATAAGGCCCAATTACATCAAGCCACATAATTAGGATGAGAATTTACTTGATTCAACTCTCATGTCAGTAAGTACTTAAAACACTTCAATCCTGGAGTTTAATTCATCTGCAATATGAGGTAATTTGGGCAAGTTAATTAATTTCTCTTAGCCTCATCATCCTCCCCAAATTAGAATGATAATAGCATCTAACTCATAAAACTGTTATGAGTTTTAATAATACTCATGTCATAATACTTAGCACAGTACCTGGTACATACTAATCACTCAACAAATGGTAGTGACTGCTATTTCCAATCCAGTGTTTTTCTACTACATACAGACAAACTAAAAATGCAGAAAGTATCTTATTCTGTCCTTTCACTTTCTACCGAGTTTATCCTCAGCACTCACTGAAAAGTAATCTTGTCCCATGAGAATTATTCTTTAATTTCCCCAGTGCATGCAAAAATGTTTGAGTATATTATCAATATTCCAAATACTACAAATCAGATGGCCTCTGAGCTCAGAAGAAGCACACATATTACAAACAATTAAGATCGTTTTTACAAAGACTTATTCAACAAGCAGATAGCTTTGAATCATTGAGTGCTTTTAATGTTAATTCAGTTCAAGTTTTAGGCAGGACAAAAATAAGCCTCTAATACTTAAAATCCAATTCAGTGCCTTAAAATATTTACCACAGTGGAAGGGAACAAATCAATGCTGCACCACCAAGGTCAGGAAGAACCTGCATATTCTTGGACAGTCGCTGCTGCTCCCATAGCTCATCTCTGGGCTTTCACAGGGCTTCCTGAAAGGCAAGGGAAGTGAGCAGAGTCAAAGCCAAAGCCAGCGAGTCTGGGCTACTGTGTGATAATGAGAAATTACGCCGTTATGAAAGGCCATGAGCTCTTGGTTTCAGCAAAGGCAGGATTTTTTTTCTCCTCGGCTTGAAGAAAAGCAGAAACAACCAAGAGTGAACTAGCACAACAGGGTGAATAGAGTGGACTCTGCTGACTGTACACTTAAAAATATTTAAGTTGGTACAAAAGAAACAGTAAGGAGGAGCTCTGTATAAGGCAGTTGGGGAGAAAGGATAAGGGAATTCAATCTGCTGTTCAGTTTTTCTATACACCTAAAACTGCTCTAAAAAATAAAGTCCATTAATTAAAATATTTAAAAAAAACATACTAAATTTAAGAAACACAAAAGGCCATGTGCATGATTTCATTCATATGAAATGCCCAGAAAGGCAGATCTATTGAGACAGAAAGTAGACGGTAGTGGCCAGGGCCTGGGGGAAGGAGGGAAGGAGGAATGGCTGCTAATAGTTATGGGGTGTCTTCTAGGGATGATGAAAGTGCTCTGGAGTTAGTGGTGATATTTGCATAACTCTCTGACTACACTAAAAAACACTGAACTGTATGCTTTGGAAGGGTGGATTTTGTTGTATGTGAAATATATCTCCATAATAACAAACAGCAGTGTACCAGAAATAATGAAGATCACATCTTTTTACATTTGACCAAGAGACAGAGGAATATAGGAGAGTGGAGAACAGATGGAAGAGAACCAGCAAAAGCATTTTTCTCACTGGCCTTGGGACACTGTCCACCACCCTCTAACCGTGCCAGCTCTGTGAAACTTGCTACTGAGCCAGCTCTCAACTATCTTACCCCTTCAGAGGACCTGTGCTTAGGTATGTTGCAAGGGACTTGCAGTCTAGAAAATGTTTTCTTCTGGGTGCTCTTATTTCTCCTGTTTTAATTTATCTATTAACTACACTTACCTATTCTCTCTTGATTTCTCTTTGCAGTTCTTCATGCCACCCACTTTCCACTATACTTTTATCGCTTCTCTTTCATCTGTTCTCATAGATTGCTAGAGGTAGATGATAGATAAATAGTAAATAGATGATAGATAGATAGTAGATAGATAGATCGAACAGGTTGTTAATATATTCAATCATTTATTCTTCCTTCTATCCACGCATTCCTTCATCTATCCATCTCTTCATTTCCTATTTCAGAAATCCATACCATTTGGAATTCCCCGCAGCCATAAAAAAACAATTGACTCAAGGAAAGAACCAAATTATTTCCTAGTTTCTGGGATCAAGTGAATGTCTTCATAAAACCTCTAGCTTCCACTGCATAAAGGGAGTAAAGCAACTTCCCAGAAGAACCATAGTCTGTCTAGCTAGCTCAGGTTCTGTTAGTACTCCAGCAATGAACATTTGCAGAGGATGGTTATTTCATGGCTTATATGATGACGGAGGTTGAAATAAATGGCATAAGAATTGTCTTGTTAAATCCTATAGATTTCAGCTTTATTTTACATTTATTTAGAAACATTTGTAGACAAAACTCAGAAGTTTCTTATTTCAAATACCTCCCTACAATTTCATCAGTGGGAAGGGTGTGAATAAAAGGTTATATGATAAATAAATTATTATTTTAGATGCAAATAACCCTTTGAAGGGATGTATTTATTAGTAATTCAAATATTAGCCTCAATTTATTTGATAATATCCAAGCCTGGATGTAACCGGCTGGATTGGAACTTTGTCCGTGAGAAAGGAGAGAGCTGGTCCAGGGCCAGGTCATCCGTTGGTACCTTTGAGAAAGCTCTAACTCAGGGACTTTCATATCCTCCTACTTACTCACCCACTAAATCCTCTTCCAAGTTTTGACTCAGGGCCACCTAATCTTGGGAAAAGGTATTTCCTCATCTCTCTGGTTTGGGCTGTCTTTTCTCTGTCTACCCATAGCTCACTGTGAACAGCAGGGCTATGTTTATTTAACATAGTGTTAGAATAACTGATGTTCTTATCTTGTTCCTTAAGCAGATTGTGATCCTTTTTAAATGTCATTTATCTCTGAATCCCCAGGGCAAGGCAGAATGCCTGACACATAGTAGGTGTCTGGTAAATGTTTGTTGAACAAATGTTAAGCATAAATGATCAGAGTTTTGCTTCTGGTCAGGATGGTAGAACAGAAATTGGATTTGCTCTTCTGCCCTAAACAACTAGAAAACTGAACAAATATATTTAAAAACACTCTTCAGATATAGGAAAGTAAAAGAGAAAAAGACTATAAATTCCCCCCAGCTTTAGACATAGAGGCACATATGGTGGTGGAGCAGGAATGGGAATCCCAAGCAGAGCATGGAGGTCTCTCTGAATTAAGGAGACTGGAGCTCAGGGAGCTTGATGTTACTAAAAAATATGAAGAAGCATTTCAGAGAAAAGGACAGACCTAGTAAAGGTGCTCTTGAAATCTGCATACATGTCCTCTTGAATCTTTGTAGAGCATTAAGATGTTCATGCTTAGTGTGAGATTCTACAAAGTCAGGAAAAGAGTGTCTAAGGACTTGTGATCTGAACACATGCCAGAACACACAAGATTAGAAATTGTTCCATCTCTACTTTCCATCAGACAAGAAAAGGATCCTTATTGGTCATTTGAATATTCAATTCCAGAAAATCCACATCTTAGTAGTGGGACCAAACTGTCCCTACTATAAAGGCTATTCTATGCCCACTCTAACAAAATTTTAACATGAGTCTCAGAATGAAATGTAAATTATTTGACTGTCGGAACAAACCCCAGGCACTCAATAGCAAACATAGTATCCAGTATCCAGTAAAAAATTGAGGCTAGGTATTGTGTTACATGCCTATAGTTCCAGATTCTTGGGAGGCTGAAGCAGGAGGATCTCTTCATTCCAGGAGTTTGAAAACAGCATAGACAACATAGCAAGACCCTATCTAAAAAAAATTACCCAAGATGCCAAGAAATTTGAAAATTACCCTTAACAACAATGTCAGTTAGTAAAAACAGACCTAAAAATGACAGAGATTTTAGGAATTAATAAAGAAGGACATCAAAACAGGTACTATAATAATATACAGGTATTTACAGGGAAGTATGGCTATAATGAAGAGAGAAACAAAAGATACTTTTAAAAAAAACAGAATAACCTAGAGACAAATATAAAATGTTTGAAAATTTTTAAATTCCAAAATAAATGGTGTGGACAATAAGCCAATGGCAGGGATAAAATGGAACCCCAAAAACTACTCAGTTAATCTCAAAAAAAAAAAAAAAAGGAAAGAAAGAAGCAAAAAAGATAACAGTGAACAGATGGGAAAATAGAAAACTTAAAACCATCTTATAAATAATTACATGATACACAAATAGTCTAAACCCTCTAAAGACAGAAGTTGTCAGGCTGACATCAAAGCAAGACAAAAAAAAATGACTGTAGAACCCATTTTAAATGTAAAGATACAGAAAATAATATGACTAAGAGTAAAAGAATGGGTAAGGATAATACCGTGCTAACACAAATTAAAAGAAATCTGGAGTAGCTTTGTGAACATCCATCAAAGTAGAATTCAAATCACTTAGCATTATATTTGCAGGTAAATGGATGGATTTGAAAAATATAATGCTAAGTGAAGTAAGCAAATCCCCCCCAAAAAAAACAAATGCCAAATGTTTTCTCTGCTATAAGGATGCTGATTCATAATGGGGATGGTGGGGGAGCATGGAAGGAATAGATGAACTTTAGATAGGGCAAAGAGGAGGGAGGTGAAAGGAGGGGGCATGAGGGTAGGAAAGATGGTCGAATGAGATAGACATCATTACCCTAAGTACATGTATGAAGACACGAATGTGTGAAAAGACTTTGTATACAACCAGAGACATGAAAAATTGTGCTCTATATGTGTAATAAGAATTGAGTTGCATTCTAAAAAAGAATATATAAAACCAAAATTGAGCCAAGGATATTAAAAAAACTAAATAGATCAATAGAAGTAATGACATTTAAGCAATAAAAGTGTCCCAACAAAGAAAACCCCAAAACAGATGGGCTCATTGCTGAATTTTACCAGACTTTAAAAGAAGAACTAATACCACTGCTGTGTAAACTAGTCCATAAAATAAAAAGAATAGAAGCCCTTCCAAACTCATTCTTCAAAGCCAGTGTAACCCAGCTACCAAAACCTGACAAGGACACAATAAAAAAGGAAACTATAGACTAATATCTCGGATGAACATAGACACAAAAATTCTCAACAAAATACTTGCAAATCAAAATTCAACAGCACATTAAAGAGATCTTATCAGTAAAAAAGAGGAAATGTATTGGGATTGGGGGAAGGAAAGGATAGAAAGGTGCTGGGGAAGGATATTCACCAAATTATATTGTTATATTGCGTGCATGTACTAATATGTAACAATAAATCCCACCATTACATGCAACTATAATGCACCAATGAAAATATGGAGGAAAAAAAGAGATCATGCACCAAATGATCACATCGATTTCATTCCAGGATTGCAAGGATGGTTCAACATACACAAATCAATTAACATGCAGCATGTTAATAAAATCAAGAATAAAAATCACATTACCATCTCAATAGATGCAGAAGCTGTCTTTGATAAAATTCAACATCACTTCATGATAAAGGTCCTGAATAAATTAGATATAGAAGGATAATAATAAATATATATTTATTTATATATATGAAAAATCCATAGCTAAAATCATACCGAATAGAAGAAAACTAAAAGCATTTTCTCTAAGCTCAGGAACAATATAGTACTAGAAATTCTAGGCAGAATTGCTCTAGGTGGACCAATCAGACAAAGGAAGGAAATAAAAGACATAAAAGTAGGAAAGGAAAAAGTCACATTATCCTCATTACAGATGATCAGATTCTTACATAGAAAATCTGAAAGACTCCATCAAAAGACTTTTAGAACTGATTAACTAAGTAGCAGAATACAAAATCACCATAAAAATCAGTAGCTTTTCTATACACCAATGATAAACTTAGAGAAATCAGGAAAGCAATCCCAGTAATAACACACACACACAGGACTGGGGTTGTGGCTCAGTAGTAGAGCATTTGCCTAGCTCGTGTGAGGTGCTGGGTTTGATCCTTGGCACCACATAAAAATAAATAAATAAAGGTAAAATAAGAAATTTCTTTAAAATAGTAATAATAACACACACACACACACAAAGAAGAGACATAGGAGTAAACTTAACTAAAGATGTGAAAGACCTCTAAAGAAAATTACAAAGCAGCGAAGAAAGAAATTGAAGAGGCCATTAGAATGTGGAAAAATCTTCCATGTTCATGGATTAGGAGAATTAATATTGTTAACAAGTCCACAATGCTGAAAGCAATTTATAGATTCAATGAAATTCCCATCAAAATACCAATTGCACTCTTCAGAGAACTAGGAAAAAACCCTACAATTCATATGGAAGCACACATGAATTTAAGTAGCCAAAGCAATTTTGAACAAAAAGAGTAATTCTGGAGGCATTACAATACCTGATTTCAAAATACACTACAGAGCCATAGTGACAAAAAACAGCATAGTATTGGCATAAAAACAGACCCATAAGCCAATGGAACAGAATAAAGGACTCAGAAATAAAACTGCATACCTTCCGTGAAATGATTCTCAACACAGGTGCCAAAAACCTACATTGGAGAAAGCGCAACCTCTTCAACCGTGGTGCAGGGTAGACTGGATATTCACATGTAGAAGACTGAAATTAGACCCTGTCTCTCCCTCTGTTAAAAAAAAAAAAATCGCTATTTAAGGGGCTGGGGTTGTCGCTCAGCGGTAGAGCACTCACCTAGCATGTTTGAAGCCTTGGGTTTGATCTTCACATCACATAAAAATAAATAAATAAAATAAAGGTATTGTGTCAAACTAAACCTAAATAAATAAATAAAGCTACTCAAAATAGATCAAAGATCTTAACGTAAGACCTGAAACTTTGAAACTACTAAAAGAAAACATGAACACTCCATTGCCTGTTGACACAGGCAATGATTTTCTGCATAGAACTCCAATAGCTTGGAAAACATAATAAGAATTTACAAATGGGATTACATCAGTTAAAAAAGCTCCTGCAAAGCTAAGGAAACAGTCAACAGAGTGAAAAGACACCCTACAGAATGGGAGAAAATCCTTGCCAGCTATTCATCTGACAGAAGATTAATACCCAAAATACATAAAGAACTCCAACAACAACAACAAAACAAATAATTCCACCAATAAGTGGGCACATGATCTGAAACAAAATTTCTAAAAGCAGTACAAATGATCAATAAATATATGAAGAAATGCTCAACATCTTTAGCCATCAGGGAACTCCAAGTCAAAACTGCACTGAAATTCTAGGTCATCCCAGCTAAACTTGTTATTACCAAACATACCAAAAAAAAAAAAAAAAAAACTAGAGGAAACAAAAGAAATGTTGGTGAGGTTGTAGGAAAAAAGGTAGGAATGTAAATTAGTTCAGTCACCATGGAAATAATATGGAGTCTCCTCAAAAAAAACTAAAAATAGAAACACCATATGATCTAACTATACTTCTCCTTGGTATTTATCCAAAGTAAAATAAGCATACAAAACAAATATCCCTGTTTACTGTAGCACTATTTACAATAACCAATATATGAAGTCAGTTCATGTGCCATCAACAGATGAATGAATGAAGAAGACGTAGTATGTATACACATGGAATACATAATGGAGCATTAGTCAGAGAAAAATGAAATTCTGTCACTTGCAGCAGAGTGGATTTAACTGGAAGACATTCATATTAAGTAAAATAAGCCAGACACAGAAAGACAAATACCACGTTTTCTCACATGTGAAAACTAAAAAGAGAGAGGGGGGAAAATGACCTGATATTAGAAAAGGGACTATTAGGGAATGGAAAAGGGTCAGGAGGAGAGAAGGACAGGCAGGAGAGAGTAGGAGAAGGGAAGTGGACATGATCAAAGCACAATATATGTGCATATGGAAATGCCACAGTGAAATGTATTAATCTGTATAAACAATATGTGCTAATAATTATAATAATTAAAAAAGAATAAAAGTATAAAGAACTCTCAAATAATAGTGACAACCCAATTTTTTAAATGGGCAAAAATACAAACTCGTCACAAATGGACATACATAAATAGCCAGCAAGCACATGAAACGACACTAAAAAGCATCAGTTATCAAGGAAATGTAGGTCAAGACGCCATTAGAATGTCTAAAGATAAAACAGTTGATAATACCATGTGTTGGTGAGACATTGATGGTCTAGTTATTCATACCTGAATGGCTGTACATAATTTATAATAGACCCAAACTATAAACAACTTAAATGTCAATCAGCACTCGAATAGATTACAAGGTATGAGACATGGTACAATGGGAAGAACAAGATGCTGGCATAAGCAACAACATTGGTGAATTTCAGCACATTATGCTGAGCAAAAGAAACATGACCCCAAAGTGTAAATCACTGCAGGACTCCAATTAAGTGAAACTCAGGGAATATTCAGTGTCATCCATAGTGACAGAATGCAGATCAGCAGTCTCCTGACTGTGGAATGGGAAGGGTCAAGAAAGGAAACTTTTGGGATGAGGAAAACATTCTACATTGTGATATTGTTGGCAACATGGGTGTAGACATTGATCAAAACTTTTCAAACTCTACATTTAAAATGTATGTGTTCTATTGTTAACAAACTACACCTCCATCACGTTGATTTAAAAATATAAAATTTTCCTGTACCCTACTCTTAATTTCCTCTGATCCACCCACACCCATGTTATCTCTAGGACTGATTGAAGGCACTGGGGTTCGCCATTATTTTCAAACCTATTCTACAGAAATACTGAGGCCTGGAATATCCCATTACGTATAGTCAGTACTCACCTTCAGATGGTAAATATACTTAGTTGCTTCTGAGCTCTGTTTAACCAAGGAAATATCCCCAGGAGGTAACCATTTTGTAACTATCATGAAAAATCCTAACTCATATTGATTCCCCTCCACTTTCAATCCAGTGTGTGTTTTAGCATGATTTCTGAGGGTAGTTCTATTCTACCTTAATGCAGACACTATACTTTCTACCTGCCCAGGAATAAAAGTGGTACCTAGAAATGCAGGTACTCTCTCTCCGTACTTCTTCTAGAAGGTAATTTTCAGATCAATAGGGGAGCTGGTGAGTTTTGTTTTGTTTCATTTCCAGTTTGCTTGGCCAACTTCACTTGTGGACGAAGTACATTCATCGTTCCCTAAGATCATGCCGATAGAGAGCCAACATGATTCCTTGCAGAGCGGTTTTATTACATTGAAGAATAATGATCTTTATTCTACTAAGAATCTTTCTCTGGATCAATAGTGTGCTCAAACTAACTATTCTTCACTTGCTAAGCAATAAATTCCAATAATTGAACCCCTCTTTCATTTAGCGGTTTGGATTGCTAACTGGAAATTTCTTAGCAGGAAAATTGTTGGGCTTAGGAAACTATTATGGAAACTGGGAAGAATTTAAGTTACTTTCTGGATAAAACAAAAAATAATAGAAAAAACACAAAACCAACCAAGTGAGCAGACCCATTAGACCATAAGTTTCATAGGTGTTTCTATTGTTCAGCCACCAGCTATCTTCATCCCAGTACTTCTTTCAGTCAAACTGTAAGCAGAAAACAATTCAAGGTTTATGTGACAACTTTGAACTTCCTTTCATCATTAAATGATCATAAAGATGTTTTGAGCTACCGGCAGCTGGTATTGATGATCTTGTACATGAGTGTTCCGCTCCAGGTCTCTAACAGCTTCAGACAGGGTACTTCGTGCATGTAATTGCATCTACTTTCATATTTTCCAGATTCTATCCTTCAAACTATTCCACTTCAACACTGCTGTCCTTGTCCTTCCTGAGGTTTTTCAGAATCTTTTAGGATCAAACAAGATGACTTGTTAAAAATCTTTTGTAAACTCCAAAGTTGCAAACAGAATTCGATGATTTGGGGAATATGTATTAAAAACCTGCCTGATGATAAAAGATAAGATATACAAAAGACCTTAAAAATATGAATAATGATTAATTTTACTCATAATAAGAGAAATGGAAATTAAAATTACACTGAGAAAATTATAATTATTCAATTTGCAAAAATCAAAATCAAAAACTTGACAATACACTGTATAGGAAAGCTATGGGAAGAAATTATTTTCTTGTTACTGGTGGGAGAGCAAAAGGGTGCAGTCCACTTGGAGAGAAATTTGGCAATTTCTAGAAAAATTGCATATGAATTAAACCTCTGACCCAGCAATCCCACTGCTGGAAATTTACCCTGAAAATACTCTTTTGCAAACACTGAAAACAAAAACACAAGTTATTCGTTACACGATTTGTAATAACACAATATTAGGAATAATCCAGCTGTCTGTCCATAGGGTATGAACAAATAATGGTTCATCCACACAGTGCAGAACTATGCAGCCATTGAAAATAAGGAGGAAGATCTCTATGAACTGAGATGGAGTAGTTTTCAAGATACACTGTCAAGGAATAAAAAGCAAAGTACAAAAATGTAATTAGTGTAAGCTATCCTTACACAGCTTTTCTGTGTAAAAAAGAGGGGGAAATGTGTATATGTATATATTTCTTAATTTGTGCAAAAATAAAGCCAAGAAATATTTTAAAATACAATGACTATAGCTGGCCGATAGGGGATTAGGTAGATGATGTGTAGGGAATAGGGGTGTGAGTAAGACTTTCTAATTAGAACTATTTTATAATTTTAACTTTTCAGCCACGTAAATATTTTATATAATCAAACCATAAAATCAAATAAAAATAAGGATAAAATAAAATCTTAGTGTTGAATAGAGGAAAAAAATGAATCCTACTTTTTACTAGATAGATAACATAGCTACATAGAAAATGAGTTAACTAAAATAATTTATAAATGATATACTTAAACTATATGTTTTTAATATATCTCAAGATAAAAAGAATTACAAAGAAATCTTGACCCTTACTTAATCGGCTTATTACTGACAGTGTTATTATTTATTTTATTTCTGAAACTATTTTTTATTATAAAAATTATAAACAAGTAATTAGTTTGGTGTTGGGAACTAGGGTTTTCTCTGGAGAATAAGAAAATATATATGTAGGATATGGGAATAGAGGTTTGGATTATTTTTTTATTTGAATTCATGAATCCATCATTTAATTTTTGGTAGCTCAATCTATAAAAATCCCCTTAAGCAATGATACACTTCAGTAGCAATTATCATAGCTCCGACGTAGTTTTTTGTTTCTAAATTCTATTTCCCACTCAACCAGGGCCTCTTAGGGATATGGCTGACTGCAGATCTGGGAGAGGGAAATGAAAGGTGATATTGAGACATCTTTGTGTCAGATAACAAGGAAATGCTCAAAGATTAATGGGATTATATCAATTTTTTTAAAAAAGTATGAGACTGTGTGATACTAAAAAAGGGGGGAGGGGAAGGTCTGCTTCATGAAGAACACCAGGGAAGAGAGACAGATTACCTTCCTGTTTTATTAACTGATTAAGACAAGTGTTATCAATAGATGCCAAAACCCCTGGGTGAAAGGTTTTTGGGAGATGAGACACACTCACATTCTCAAAGCATGGCCCCACAGATGACTTATTCCCAGGGGAGAGTAACCTTAACAATGAAGAGATTTGTGGTCACCATGTTAGCTGACAATCCACCTGCATCCATGTGCAGCTCCATGGTGTGTTTCAGCCAAAAATATCTAAGCAGAATATACTCATAAGCAATAATTAGACAAATCCAGAATGTGGGACCATCTATAAGACAACTGGGCCAGACCTTCCCAAAATGTTGAAGTTGGAGGAGGGGGGAATCGAGTAATTTCCTTGGTTTGAAACAAACTAAAGTGATATAATAAAGAAGTATAATGCATAAACCTTGATTGGATCCTAGATTTAAGAAAATTAAACAGAAATAAAAGACATTCTTGGGCAAAAATAAATAAATTTAAATACAGACTATATATTGGAATATGCTAGAGAATTGATTTTCTTTCATGCAATAATATTATAAATATAGGTGAATGCCTTTGTTCTTAAGAAATGTATGCTAAAGAATTTAAGAGTGAAATGTCATAACAACTGCAACTTATTTTCATATAGTTTAGAAAAAATGAATCTGTACATAAAAGAGACAGCATACACGTGGCAGAATTCTCATAATTTGTTGAATTTGGATAAAGGTGTTCATCACACAGTTGCTTCAACTTTTCTTCTGTATTGAAGTTCTTCAAATAAAACATTAGCAAGGAAAGAAACAACTCCACCTAGTATCTCTCAGATTCCCTTTTGTGTTCCAGAATGAAGAATGAGTTCCATACTTTCATAGTCTAAGGTTAGGAAAAGGAAGGGTGCCCTCTTCAAATGCAGAAAACTCTCTTATCTAATCAGTGGTTAAGTGCTTGGGTTTGGGAATCAGACCCAGGCTAGGGACCTAGGCAAATTCTACTCTCTAAGCCTCAGTTTCCTCAACTAAATGAGGTTCATTATAGTACTTACCTCAAGGGATTGCCGTATGGGTTCATGAGCTATTACCCATCCAGTGTTTGTTTAGCATAATGTCCTGGAATGTTCCACTACTCACAGAAGCCAAATCTAATTTTTACAGGGTAATGCTTTAGGCTTGGTCCAGTATTTGCATGGGGGAAATAGATTAGAGCAGAGCTTCTCCAGCTTAAATTACGTACAGGTCATCTGGCCTCATTATGTAAAAACACAGATGCTGATTCCCCATGCGTGAGCCAGGGCCTGCCCGAGACTCCTTATTTCAAGTCTCCTGCTGCTCATCTGCTCTTCACGTAGCCAGGGATTAGAGGAGATTTCTTGCTCCATCTGTTCTCTACTTTAGCTTAAATACAGCATACCTTCTCTCTGGTGAAAATTACTCTCTCCTATCTGCATATTGATTTTTTGATTAATTGGCTTTACTTATTTTTTACTAATTAAAACTAATCTTAGTGACTTTTCATTAACACTTAAATAATTTTTACACAAAATGCCCTAGGCCCAGATTAGAAATATTCATTTCAATACTTCCATTTATGCATTTGCCTATTTTCCAAAGAGTTTTCTCTGCAAAATCCAGAATTAAAAAAAAAAAAGTAGTAAGAAGATCATTTTGAAAGAACGTGGAAGAAATAAAAGTGTAAGAATGCCAACTGAAAAGAAGGATTAAAGGAGGTTAGTCTTGGAAGTCCAGGGCTTTTAATTTCCAAAAGGTAGGAACAATTTCAGCAGATTCTAATTTTTAGAAGGTCATAGACTTCCTTCAAAATCCAACAGGATTACTACCTAGAAAACTGTGATATGATCCACTCAAGGTAGGAGTTTGTGGACTCCCTAAAACTCTTCCACAGACTAATAATTAGTTGAGTATTATACCTTCATGAATAGGGACATAATGGAAATGAAGAGCAAGACCCTCGCCCTTCAACACTTCCATGCAAGATGTCTGAATTCTATAATTAGAGAAGAAAAATGAGAAGAACTTCAGAGACAAGTGTGGGTTTTGCAATTTTAACCTTGGGAGCAATAAAACAAATTCAAAGCAAGTGATCTATATCAAAAACACTAGGACCTTGAAATAGATTCTTGTAGGGAGCAGAGAGATGTGAAGGAGAACAGAACCAGGTTGAAATGTCCTGCTTATGTAATACAGGGACAGGATTAGATCTCTGTTGAGAAAATTCTGGGATGGGGCTGTTTGCCTTGTTTTCCTCTTATGGAGAACCCTGACTCCCATCCTTTCACAGGGTCCTCTAGGTCGGAAGTCTGTTTTCAATGAAGCAAAAGAGCTTCTTTAGCTCAGAAATTTGTGTAGTTAACAAAGTAATTTATTGGGAGTAACTGAACTTGATCTGCTAGGAGAACTATTTATAGTTGTGGTACAAACTTACCATCCATACTCTACAAAGGATGTACAGTGGTTCTGATAAGAGTTCCCAGCCTTTCCTCCTAAGGATGTGGTAAGTAAGAGAAGTTTCTCAGGCAGCTTTCATCCATCTGTGTACCCATATTGCCTTGTCACCAGACACCTTATTGAAAAGTCTTAGACTTCCCCACCAGCACTTGCTCAAATTACAGCTCTCATGAACTCTAAGTCTCTATCCATGGATTCTTGTAAGAATCACCATGTCCCTCTGACATGCGCTGCAAGATGCTGACTGTGGATTCACAATAGTGGAGCTTTCTATCTCTCTTGAACCCCAGTGTTCTGTCCCTGATTCTCTGTAACTATGATCTCTCAGCTCCAGCATTGGTGTTCTCTGCAATTTGTCAGCAGGAGGAGCATTAGAAACTCTTGTTGGCCAGAAGAGTCACTTGCTACTTGTGGTCTCTCTGAAAATGTATCAATTAAAGAGAATTAGGAAAGTGATGACACTTCCTATGTAGCTCCATTAACATCCCTCAGAGGCCATAGGTCAAGCTGCTATCTTTAATCACTTCATACCCAACATCGTGAGTGCACAAGGCATTACGCTTGTTCTGGAACGGTATCACCATAATTGCAGTCAAAGCTATAGAATATGGGTATTGGGGAGGACAGTAGGAGACATCTTGCACTTTGCCTGGAACTTTTATTAGGCTCAGTTAAGTGTATCTCACAGGTATGCAGGAGCTAGCTCGTATAAACTCACAAGGGCCGAGAATTAATTTCTCAGGAGTTTTGCAATCCAGTTGGTGAACTGTTGATAGCTTGAAATTGGCCTACAGAGAATATGTAAATCAGCAAACATTAAAAATCAGAGTTCTTCCTCTTAACCCCAGCTAGTTAAATATTGACTATTAATAAAAGTAACCTAGTATGCTATGGCAGAGAGTTTAAACACATAGGTTTTAGAGTCAGAATGATTTGAATCACAGTCATAGTTAGTAGCTTTATAGCTAGTATATTACTTAATTTTAGTTCCCAAAGTAAAAGTGAGATTTTAAAAAATACTATTACTGGGTAATATTGATTTCCCATTCCCATGTTTCCATTTAGAGAACTTCTATTAGAGTAACACTTCCAAATTTTCTGTGACCCTTGGGGAAGAAGGAGCTAGTCATGGTTGGGAATTTAGGAGAAGCTCAGCATGGTTGACTGACATTCCAGCACACAGCACCAAAACTCATGCTCCAAGATAGTTATTTGAGTATCCCTATCACATACACAGGGCACCTAGTGAAAGGAGGAAGGCACAAATGACATACTGCCTTCCTTTAAGGACACTTCCCAAATGTTACATATGGCACTTTGAGTTGGCATCCCACTGGCCAGACCTTAACCCTGTGACCACTTGAACAACAAGGACAGCTGGTAATATATTTTTCTTTTAGCCAGGCACATGCCCATCTGACAAACAGGATTCATGTTAGTAAGGAAGAAATAAATTGAATAACAGATATTGGGAGGGTTAATAGGCTCTGCTAAAGCATATAAATATTAGACTCAGAGTTTTGCTCATAGTAAGCCTTCTATGAGTATCACCCATAATATTTCTTGTCAAAAGTATTCACATTGCTGGGCTCAGTGGCACACACCTGTAATCTCAGGAGCTCAGGAGGCTGAGGCAGGAGGATCTCTAGTTAATAGCCAGCCTTAGCAAAATCAAGGCCCTAAGCAATTCAGTGAGACCCTATGTCTAAATAAAATACAAAATAGGGATAGGCATGTGGCTCAGTGGTTGAGTGCCCCTTAGTTCAGTCCTCAGTTATCCCCCCCTCCAAAATTCAAGTTCCTTTGTACATCCCTGCCTATAATTATGTGGAAAGTTCAAATTCCTTTGTCTAAAGGTTTTTAAAGTCCTCTGCTTAAAATACAAACATGCTCTTAAAAGGGGCAACACCCTGAAGGGAAAGAAAGATTGACATATTGGTATTCATTACTCTCCGATGTGTAAACCCTCACAGGATAGGAAGGAATGATTAACATATTAGTATTCATACTCTCCTCTGTGTAAGTCCTCATGGGAAAGAGGGAAAGGGCTCAGGTTAACTGGAGATTAGAGACATGGATTTGGGGAATCAATGTCCAAAGTATGCATACACAGAAGGCCCTGGCTACAGGGGAGGGTGAAGACCATAAAGGCTGGGTATTGAAGAGAAGGGAGATAGTAGGTGCCAATTACAAATACCTTCTGACTCCTAATTTTGCAAAAAGTTGTCCCTGAGTGTTTTAAAAGAAAACAAATCTGTATCTTTGCTTTCTTTTTTATAAAATGAAGTCTTATCCTCTTATCCTTCTCCTTCTATTCACCTAAGACATTTTCTAGGAGTTTTCTTGACTTGTTCTCTACCAGCCTTGACTATCCTTACCTATAGGGAAGGTCTGCCATATGCTATCTTTGTGAACTAGATTAAGTTAAAACTTCTCTCTCTTCCTGTTTTCTCTATGTACCTGGAGATAACTGTAGTATCTATCTCATAAAGTTGTCCTGAGGATTAAATGAGTTAATACATGTAATGCACTTGAAACAAAGCCTGGAACATACTAAGTATCATATAGATTTTGTTATTATGATACTTAATTCTGGCCCATATCCCATGGCATTATAATTTCCTAAAAGCAAGGATTTTTATCTCATCCACAGAATCATGTCAAAATTATAGGTATGGTCAACTTAACACTTCCTCTCAGAAGATTATGAAGATGAGTCCTGTCACTCCATCATAGGAGAGGAGTTGATTTCCCAACGAAAAGTGGGGCACCATTACCAGAAGAAGGAAAACTAGACATTGGGAAGCAAACACTGGAGATGGCCACAACTATAGACCAGCTCATTGATCCTAGAGGATGAGAGGGGAGATGGAGTTGATGTTTGAAATAAGTTCTGAAGGGCATTGAGCATGCAGCTGACAGGCTAGGGAATTCAAAGCAAAGGGAAGAACATGTGTAGAGACCTAAGGACATGAGACTGGGTGGCTTATTTAGAAATGTGTAAGGTAGGAGACAATTCATGGAAACATCACTAATGAGGTAAGGAAGATGGATGAGCATGAAGCAGCATGAAGGGCTGTGTGTGCCCAGGAGACAACGTGGACACACATGTCTTCATGTATAATGGAGACTTGTCCATGCTACTTCATTTACATAATATAATCTAAGCTAATACAAAAGAAAATTAAAGATAGAAATTGCAATTGACTTATCTTTGTATATCCATTGTCTGGCACAAGGGCCAGATAAATACTTATGGATCTGAAGTTGAAATATATGTTGAACTAAATGAGATCTTTTTGTCAACCATACCCACATGGCATAGTGCCTGGTACATTTTAGCTGCTATTATGTCTTAGTGATCAGTAAATCCATCTTTGATAACATATACTTATATTTCATCATATCCCAAATTTTGGCTAAGTCATTCTTACTGAATCTCTGAAAATTGGAAGCAAGACTTTGAGATATATTTAACTCAGATTTTTTTAACGGACTTGTGCCCAAATCAGCAAAAAAAAGGGATAAAAAGAAAACTAAAAGCTCAATACTACTGCCTAGCAACTTGCAAAATAAGTATAAATCAATTGTTTGTATTTGGAAACTCTAAGAGGAAAAAGTACTATGAAAACCATGGAGGAAGTGGGTCTTCAAAATTGGTAAGGATTATTTTTCATTTGAGTGCAATGGAAGTCAGTTCACCTTTTGACAAGTTTCTCAGTTCATTAATCTCATGTCCTTGCTCGTCTACTCAACCCACTCTCCCAGAGTCCCTAGGAATATACAAAATAACAGATAATCATGTAGGCCACTCCTCTCGGAGTTACTGATGTTATTTATATTATTCTATATTGATATTGTTAATGTAAGAATAAGATTATTAAACTAAACTTTAATTAACAGGAAACAATCAAAACCTGGAGAGAGTGAAATGTTATATGAAAACTGAAATCCCATCCCTCCTGAGGATCCCCATCTGCCTGTGGCTGCCCCTTCATGGGCAGTGATTGAAGGGGCAGAAGGTCACTTGGTTTATTTCCATAGAGGTCTCTCCTGCATGTACTCTGGCCCCTCTGTCTGCCTTGATACCTGTTGTGAACTTGTCTGAGTTGTTTTGAAACCTGACATTCGCACTGCATCACAGTAATAGAAGAGAGAGGGGAGAAACCATTATTGTTCATTCAGGGAATATTTATCAGTCACCTCTCACACGTCAGGAACAATTGCAGAAACTGGATTTACAGAATCTCTGTCCTCATGAAACTTAAATTCTCATGAAAGGAAACAAATAAATATATAAAGTTAGGTGGTGATAATATCCAAAGTAGATATAATAAAGCAGAGAAGAGGAAGAAAGCAGAGGGACTGGGTGGTCAGGGAAGCCACCATCTGTCTGTTTCCCCTTCTCTTGCCTTTTATTCACTCAGCAGACATTTCCCTTTCTCTTCCTAAGTCACACTTGCTATTTCAACTGCGCAGAATTCTACCTCTTCCAGAGCCAGCAAGGTGGTTTGTGTTGGGGAAAGCTTCTCCCTCTCCACTGCCTGTGTTAATCCACAGTGCAGCCAGTCGAACCTTCTCTCGGCCTGGAATTAGACTCTTCCCCAGGATGGAGAATGATTGAAGATGCAGCAGCCTGACTATGGTACCCAGAAAAGACTGACCCCTAGTCTCTCATTCCTGGTTCCCCAAAGAGGCCCCAGATTCCATCCTTTCTGGAAATTGTCAGTTGTGCTTTTCTCTCAATCTCATAATCTTGCCAAGGATTCCCTGTAAATTCATTTCTAACTTAATAAAGAAACACTAACATCATAAATCCACCTTAGCCCTTCTTCCTGTCATGACTCATATCACATAGTGTCCCCACCAATGCTACGCTGCAGGCTTGTGGGAACACATCCTTTCACAGCTATAATAAATTTGTCATTATAAACTACAATTTCAATCTGGAAAAAATTGCTAGCGTTATCCAATTGGGTCACCAGGATAGGCTTTTGTAAATTTTTAAGCAAAGCAACCATTTGTTATTGTTGTTGTTACTATGATTTGACACATGAGAAAAAAATGATTTTATTACCATAGAAATATAAAGAATAAATAAATAAACAGGAGGGAAGGATTGGGATATGGGGACTAAGTATACAGGCTCTGGACAGCTTGAGTCTGCAGCTCAGTTTTGCAGCCTGGTAGCTATGCCGTCTTAGGCATAGGACCCTTCTTAGTGTGGTTCTCTTAGAAGCACATCCTGAGATGAGGATTCCAGCCCATTTATTCCAGGGGTGATCCCAGCAAACAACAGTAGGGGGAGTGGCATGGGGGAGTGAAGGCTGCCAAGAGAAGTTACCTCATCAAGACAGGCACTGTGGGCCACTGAAGTGTAGTCCTACCAGGAATCTTGGGGAGCCAGTGCAGAGCATGTACCTCAGTACTCTCCCCTACAAGAAACAAAGGAGTTGGCATATTTATACCCCAATTCCCATCCATTAAAAGCTGCTGGGTGTGTGGTGGGTGGGGAGTGGGCTTAAATTTCCTGGCACTTCTGGCCTGCTGTGGTGACCAGAGAAGGCCTTGAAGTAAACACACGCAGGTCCCAGCAATAGGAAGTCAGCCAGCACCCACTGAAATGAGGCCCTGAGGGACCTGGACAGGGCACTGGCAACCCTCACATGTAATGTCCCCGGTGTAAATTAGGAAAGATCAGAGCTCCTTGCAGGGTAGTTATGGAGATGAAATGATGTGTGTGAACCACATAGCACATGGAACACACGGGGTGCAGTAGATGCAGGCATTGTGAAAGAGACAGAGGGGAAACCCAAGAGGAGTGAATGGGGGAAAAGAGGAGATGGCAAATAGGAAAACAATGACTTTTATATTTTAAACATATGCTTTGGTCATATTTTTTACTGCTGTGACCAAAAGGCGTGACACGAACAATTAGAGGATGGAAAGTTAATTTGGGGGCTCATGGTTTCAGAGGTCCCAGTCCACAGCCAGCCAGCTCCATAGCTCTGGTCCTGAGGTGAGGGAGAACATCATAGTGGAAAAGTGTGGTGGAGGAAAGTGGCTCAGGACATGGCACCAGGAAGCAGAGAGAGCTCTTCTCTCACAAGGACAAATATATACCCACCAGGACTCACCTCCTCCAGCCACACCCTATGTGTGGTAACTACCACATCAGGGGATGAATGCACTGATTAGGTTAAGGCTCTCATAACCCAATCATTTCACCTCTAAGCTTTCTTGCATTGTCTCACACATGAGCTTTTGGGGGACACCTCACATCTAAACCATAACAACATAAAAAGCCATTCTTGTGAAGCAAGAAATGGCCTTTAGCACCTCCCAGCAGCAAATAGGCTTCCCACAAAGAACCCTTAAAAGATCTCCTTCTCTGAGAGTTGAGAAGGTTGATAAACATGTGGAGAAAAGATAAGAAATCTTTTTTTCTAAAATTATGCTTTGGCTTTACCATCTTTACCAGTGAGGCGGGTAAACAGTTCTTTCAAATTTCTGCCATTTCTAAAAAAGAGAGAAAGGAAGTTGTTTCGTACAGCATGCATTCTATTTTAAATAAATAAAACAAAATAGAAACTATTAACTTACCTTTAATGGATCTGGGTTCTGATGGTTTGGTTTGGTTTCCAACAAGCCCATAGCTCATCTGTTTCCCTTTGCCTCTCCTCAGGCATTTGTGTGGATGACTCCCGCACTTCCTACAGGTCTCAGCTCCTTGTCTTAATTCCCTAAATAATACATTATACCAACTATTTATATAGCATTTATATTATGCTAGGTATTATAAGTAATCTAGAGATGATTTAAAATATATGGGAGGACATGCATAGTTACATGCAAATACTCATTTTATATAAGGAACTTATGTATCCAGAGGGCCCTGGGATCAATCACCCAGGGATACTGAAGGACAACTCTATTTAATTTAGAAAGAACATACAACAAATGGGAAGTCCTGAAGCTTAAGATTCACAGTAAATTGGCCTCTGAACTCATACTCTACTTTCTGCAGTGATTGTAGGTTCTCTTGCTATCTCCATCTTTAGACGGTGAGCTCCTTGGGGACAGAGAACATACCCAGTGCATCTTTGCATCCCAGGTACCTGGTACATAGAAGAGGCTGCATGAGTGTTTGCTGATCCACCAAATGAATGGTCTGGTTGGGAGTGATGAAGAACATGATTCTTTGAGTCAGATCCCTGTATTAGTGACATCTGCACTGACCTATTGTGCCTGTTACTTTACACTAAGGATGATCTCAGAGATTGAAGGACATTAGTTGAGCTACCTGTATGGAAGAGCCAGGTAGGGTGCCTGCCAAAGTAAGTGCTTGATACTCTTTTTTTTTCTTCTCCCACCTGGAAGTTCTTTTTGTCTTTCATCAGTCACATCCCCACAAGGATAGAATATAAGCCAGGAAATGATGCTATTCTCTGTAAATACATGAACTTATTTAGCTCAGCTGACTTACATTTCAGAAGTAAGATCAATGTTTTAGCTGAAATATTTTCCCTACCACTCACGAGTTAAAATTACTTAATTGATCTTTTGACCCTCATATTTGTCTGAAGGTCAGAAGGTACATCTCTAATGTGCCATTGTGTGCTTGAACTGAGTCCAGGGTCTGTAAATAAGGATGGGAGAGTGCTGTTTCTGCTATTTAAGCCAATCAATGTTATTATTTTAAAGGAACCAACTTCCTTCCTTGCACATCCAAGTACATAATAAATAAATAATTCAGCTTCCCTAAAATATTTATTATGGGCAGGTGGCATTCTGCATTCTGAGAAAAATGAGTTGTCTAAGAATTGAATGTTTGGGTAACAATAAGTACCAATAATCACAGCCACTCTGTCCCTTGCTTTCTGTAATTTGTTGAGTATCTACAACCTTGTGGGTTAGGTAAAGCATCTCCATTTTAAAGATGAAGAAACAGGAGACATATTTAATAACTCAACCAAGGTTACAGAGCCCATAAGTTCTAGAAATGATATTCTGGTCTTTCAGGCATGCCACCACTTTCTCTATAGAGGAGAAATCACAGTCCATAGTGTCAACTCTTTCAAAGGATAGCAACCCCTAGAACTTCCAGATGAACCATTCTGTTTCTTGGTAGTGACTGCATAGCACTTTTATTACACCATGCACCAGGTCCAACTTGCTGTGCCAATTCAGTGACTGGCTCCCCAAACCAGTCCCTGGACTCACAAGATGAGTCATGTATTTGGACCAGTAAAGGGCTTCAGATGATATTCCTGTGCATTTCTTTTGAAAAATCTCTGCTTTTGAGATTACCTAGCTCACCTTGGTGTTTGCTAAATGTTGTTCAAATGGCTGTTACAGGTAAGCACAGCGTTTTGTTGGGTAGAAATCACCTGGTGGGGAGGAGGAGTGATGGATAAAGCTATCATTTATCCAGTACCTACTATATCAAGGACTGTGCTAGAACTTTAGAGAATCTCATATAATTCTTACATCAACACTATCACAGGGGTTTTTCATATCCTAATTTTTAACTGAGATACCTGAGGCCTAAAAAGTAAGGAAAATAACTAGTTCTCTATCACCCAGGTAGTAAGTAACCAGCCAGCCAGCCAGGATTCAAACCCGAATCTAACCAGTCATACAACACATGTCCTTAGCCACTGTGACACTTCTGAGACAAAATAAGGAAGGCCTGGTTTCCCAACCACATCATCTGTCTTTAACAGGAAGCAGGTTTTTACAGCATAGCCCAGGTTTTTACAATCAGCTCACCTGATTCCTTTTAAGTCCCCCAAACTTGACCTTGCTGGGTGGCAATAGTGAGCACCTCTGTCATCTTCAAACCAAGTGCAAATGGATTCAAGGTGTGGGAGCAGATCACCATGCTGAGCACAGACCCCTGCATCAAGAGCAAAGGTGTGGAAATCCTGAGCTGTGTGCAATGTCTGCCGTTAGGACTGCACCACAGCCTGTCAGATATATAAGCTTTGTTCCTCACTTCCTTGAGGAGCCAGCGCACACTTAACTGTGCACTGCCCCCTTATGTGCAATCACAGGCCCAGTAAAGGCTCATTTGGATGGATTTGCTTGCCTCTTGGTGATTTCTGTCTCTAACTGAGCAGAAGAACTCAAGGCCAAGGGGGTAACACCAAAAGCTGGGCTAATTGGTAACATTTCCAGTGGAAAAAAAAGATTCATATTATTCACTAACTAGCATAAGTTCCAAGCAGATTTTGGAGGCAAATTTATTTCTAGGCAAAGGCCATTCATCCATCCATCCATCCACACAGACTGGTCCCATTTTCTGGAAGGCTGAGCTGCTCTCTTTCTCTCTCTGTGGAGTTAGCCTCCTTATGATCCTTTAGATGTCATTCTTAAGTTTTACTTCCTCCTGGAAGTCTTCCTAGCCTGACATGTTGTCTTACCTCTAGGCCATCTTGGTACTCTGTGTATTCTACCCAGGAGGAGAGTCAGGTTTTGTGGGAACTGATCCACAAAGTGTGGTCACCAACAATGACTTAAAGGGTAATCAAGGGTGGAAATTCAAATTAAAGAGGGAAATAGGGCTTTACTTTACCTTTTCTGATTGTTTTTTAGAATAATCACAATCCTTTATTGCTTTATGCCTAATCCAAGTGTTCAGGCTTTATTTCTTTAGGGTATTAAGCCATCTTGAAGTTCAAACAATTTGAAACTATAATTGCTATAATTCATATTTGAGTTGCTGAGCTTCACATTCAGCATCCCCAGAAGTTGTAGCCAATAGAAAAGTCTAAACAAACAATGTTGACCTACACTGAGGCTTCAAATGTCAACACCTGCCATTACTGTTTTGGTGGTCAGCTTAATTTACAGTGTGTGTTTGAGACCTATTTTTGCTTATACAGATTTGTTGAAATCATATCACAACAAATATTATTTTGTTTAGGGATGCTTATTCCTTGCACATAGTAATAGGAAATCAGCAGGATGTTATTATTCACATTTTATCTGTAAGAGAACTGAAACCAAGAGGTGTGATCTCCTTAAGGTCACTCAGGCTAGTAAAAGGCAGAACAAACCAGGTTGTGGTCACAATGGAAATGTCCTTTGTACTGTGCTATACCGGACCTCCCAAGGACCAAATAAAAAATGTAGAGTTTAGGACTTCAGCAATCAAATTATATATTTATACCTCTGTCTACAAATTAGTCTTCCTAGAGTATAAGAGATTTTACATGGACAATCCAGTACAGTCATTATTTCTGCAAATGGTATTTCCAAAGAGACCATATTAGAGATACATAAGTATTATTTCAATTATTGGGGCTATTGATACCAGTGAGTAGAAAAATACCCTGAAATCTTTCACAGATGGAGATGTGGTTATTCATCTTGCTAATATTCAGCTCAAACCTCCCCAGAATTTTTGCCTACAAATCCCAAGATATTTCTAAAATGAACTCTAGACTCTTGGTCCTCAGGAGGAAATAAAGAAAAGCTATGAGTTGGCATTCAGACATCCCTCTGTGATTCCTTGATATTGGTGCCAGGTACCAGGGCACCACATCAAGCTTCCTCCAAATTCTGCTTCTTTGCCAATTAAGTGAAACAACCTTGCATCCATTCTCATTTCTCCTGTGGCACAAGGTATTTATCATCCGAACCAGTGTACTTTAAATTATGGGTGACACCTATGACCCCTCTCTCCCTCTACCCGAAGTCACATTTCTCAGGAACAAAAGATAACAGTGGACAAACCAACCCCTCACTGCCACAAGGCCACGAGTACTTGTCTCAATGTTTTCTCCGATTCCTTCTGGGAAACCTGAAGTTGGGGCTCACCAGTACATCAACTTCCTGACATCTCCATCATGGAGGTCTTTGCCAAGGTCTAAGCCTCAGCAAGCATGGCCAGAGCAATGCTCCCTCAGGTGCCCACCAAGGGAGCACTGTCTCTTACAGCAGCCTTTGCCTGTCTTTGTTCCTGCAGGCCCTGGGGCTGCCATACTGCCACCCTCTTGTGGCTACTTGTCACCCTCCCTAATATGTTCTGCATGGATCCCTGCAGTCCCACCATAATGCACACAGCTGCTCTGCTAGAGAATGCACTCTTTCCATGTCTTTTGGGCCCTCCCCAAAGCATGGCCCAAAGCAATGCTGACTTGAACTCCATATATTCTCAGAGGTGAGATTTGAGAGAAAAGCTCTTTATTTTTCACTTGTACTGATAGAGTGCCTGGGAGGTAGGTTGCACTGTACTCAAACTACACTTGCCTCAGACACCAGGACATTGCGCTTGGACTGAATTGTGTGCCAGGATCACTGTCCTTAGGACAAATACTCTTCTCCCCTTCTCAGAGGATCCAAAGCTCTTTAAGCAAAGAGGTTCCTGCCAGACCCATCCATCAGTCCCTGCCCTATGAAAGTGAATCCAGGTGTGGAAAGAGATTACTTTTCAACCAGGAACCTAAGTACCAAGGTATCTGCTTCCAGCACTCAACTCTAGACCATAAAGGGAGTCTCTGGGAAACTAGGTTGGTTGACTTGCACCAAGTAAGCCTAGCAGATTCTTCTCGCTTGACAGGGATTTTCCATAGCTACACACTTGTTCCTCATTCCAAATACACCAAGGTGGGGACAGAAAATCCAGGCCAGCAAACACCCAGGCCATGCTAGCAATTCTGTGCTACCTTCACCATCATCTGAGCCTGAACTCTCAGAACCTCTGCTTGTTCCCATCTAGGATGGGCTCTTCTTAATGGCTGCTAAGGTACTTAGATCAGGAGTCAGAAAAAATGCAGCAACTGTGAGAGTCTTTGTAATTCAAAATTCCTGTGAGATGCTTAAGTCATGAAGGTGTAAATGTAAGCCTCATGATTTCTTCTCTGGGAATTTGGCTTTTCTGAAAAACTGTCACTGGCTCCTTTGACAGCAGCAAACAGGAGGATATTGTGGGCTCTGACAGAACAAATTCCCTTTTGGAAACCATTGCAGAAAAGAATAAGTGAGACCCAAACGAGTACAAATGGGTAGCAGAAAATCAACCTACCATCCTGAGGTTTCTTTCTTGCTTCTCCTTCTTTGGGAATGTTTGCTGCCAAAAAATGTCACTGAAATTCAGTTCTGTGTTGTCTCACCCATGGCTTCTCTCTCACCTGGAAAACATAACAATAATTAGACAAATGCTGAATACCCTTCAGACAAGTTAGTGCTTTGTTCATGATGCTTATTGGGCAAATGAAGAAACATAACCAAAGTGTTGACAGTAAGCAATGAAAACTACCTGACGAAGCACTGCTCTCAGCAAAGTCTGACTTAGTCTAAGCAGAGTGAGGGAAACTTCAAGGGCACAGAGCAAAGGCAGAAGCCTGGCAGGAGCCCTGAACTTCACATGTGTCTAGCATTCCTCAGTTCCCTAATGTGCTCCAGGAACTGTGAAGCAGACACTTATTTACCTCCTTAATTTGCACAACAGGTATCTCCCTGGAGGGGGTATTATATTCCTTACTTGTAGCCAAGGAAACAGGCTCCTCTGTAAGTTGCCTTGGCTTCCACAGTAGCAAAGAAAAATATCCCTAAAGGAGTTCTAAGCAAGTCTTTAAATTATGAGCATATTACTCAAGATTCAGTTGTCAGAGACAGAAACCCAACTCAAACTAGCTTAAGGGGTTAGAAAATTTTAAAAGGAATAATAACTAACTTCAGGCATGGCTAGATCCATGGACAATAAAAAAGTCATAAGGACTAACTTTATGTCTTCTTTTACGTTTTTATCTCAGATTGCCATAGCTTTTATATGTGAACTTTATTTTCTTCTCCTGCAGAACATTTCCCCTAAGATTGGGAAGATTGCCACAAACGGTTCCAGCCAACATTATCATTTATCTCATCATCCCAGAAAAAGAGAGAGATTTTCTTTTCCAGAATCCATGTGCAATTTATCAGGAAAGGCACTAGTCCAATTTAGGTTACAACAACCCTCCATGAGCTACTCACCTGTGGGGAAGTTGAGTCTCATGATTGACAACCCACCAAGGTCACATGAAGACAAAAATGGAGGCTCTTCGGAAAAGGGTTACTGGACAAACAACCCAGGTATCTGTCAGAAACAAAACTTACTAGAACTATTTAGGGTTTAAACAAGATGCAATTTATGAACATGGGTCTTCCTATTTTCATGGTGTTGATTTGCTATTGTTCTAGAGCATCTTTATTATCTGAAATATTTTTTATGAAAATGGATCAGAAAGATAAACTGGGAAGCAACAATAAGTTTTCTGTACATGTTTCAAAATTAATTTAAGAGCCAGTGATTTGTGATTTTCTTTCTAGAATAAAAATTATATTGTTAATATAGAGTTTATGGAATTTTTTAAAGCTGATTTTAAGAGAGTACAACATCACATATATGGTATTACCAAAACTGTTTAACCCAAATTTAATCATGGGGAAAGAATGAGACAAATGCAAAAAATCTGTCCTGAACTCTTCAAATATGTCAAGTTCATAAACGGTCCCTCATCAAAAGACTGGGGAACCACTCCAGATTAAGGAGTCTCAAGAGTCATGACAACTAATCACAGTTTGTGATCTTTGATTATATCCTGTATTAAAACTGTATATAAAAATGGCATTATTGGGACAATTTAGGTAATTCCATACTAATAATCTGTGAATTAGATAATGATATTACCAATGTTACATTTTCTGTGTGTGATTGTGATTTCACAACTGTCCTTGTTCTTAGGAGACACATGCTAAAGTATTCAAGGATGAAGTGTCAGGATGACACATGATACATCTTGTTCTCAAATGACTCCAAAGAAAAAAAGGGTTTTAATATATCCATATACATGGAGAGAGAAAAGAGAAACAAGACGTGGAATCAGTGAATCTGGGTAAAAGTACATGGGATTCATTATATATTGTACCATTTTTTTTTTAATCTTTTCTCTAGGTTTCAAATTTTCCAAATAAAATATGGATGAAATACATATATGCAAAAAATATGGATAGGAAAAGGAAAAAATATAGGTATTGCTTCATAACAATCTAAAATTTAATTCCACCACTCATAATACAAAATTAAAGTGCAAAAAATTCAATCATGCAAATGTGGAGTCATTATTCCTAGGTTAATTAACTGTCAAGTTTTAACAGTCAAAGTTGCTAAGATCCATTAATGTGGCTGTGTCCCTGTAATATACACAATGGAATGTTATTCAGCATTAAAAGAGAATAAAATCATGGCATTTGCAGGTAAATGGATGGAGTTAGAAAATATAATAAGTGAAGTTAGCCAATCCCAAAAAACCAAATGCCAAATATTTTCTCTGATTTAAGGATGCACTGCATGGGAAGATTAGATGAACTCTAGATAGGGCAAAGGGGAAAGAGAGGAAGGGAGGGACATGAGGGTAGGAAAGATGGTGGAATGAGATGGGCATCATTACTCTAAGTACATGTATGAATACACGAATGGTGTGACTCTACTTTGTGTACAACCGGAGATATGAAAAATTGTGTTCTATATGTGTAATGTGAATTGTAATGCATTCTGCTATCATATATAACAAATTAAAATTTAAAAATATATTCTTTTTTTTATTGGTTGTTCAAAACATTACAAAGCTCATGACATATCATCTTTCATACATTTGATTCAAGTGGGTTATGAACTCCCATTTTTACCCCAAATACAAGTTGCATAATCACATCGGTTACACATCCACATTTTTACATAATGCCATATTAGTGACTGTTGTATTCTGCTACCTTTCCTATCCCCTACTATCCCCCCTCCCCTTCCCTCCCATCTTCCCTCTCTACCCCATCTGTTGTTATTCAATTCTCTCCCTTGTTTGTTTGTGTTTTTTTTTTAAGTTGCTAAATCCAAGTCTATCCAGGTCTGGGGTGGTGCAGTGGGCGCCACCTGGTGGTAGTTCTCTGCCTAAGAATGGGGATCGTTCTGGGTCCTATCAGTAGCTTATCAGTTTTCAGCTTCCAACAGGGTTGCGTGTTGTGGGCAGGGGTCAAGAATAGGCAATCTGTGTCCAATTTGGTGGGAATCGCTGGCATCCAGAGGAATGCCCAGCTGTGACAGTAAATAGCAGGCTTTGCCAGTCGCCCTGCAACAATGTCCCTATATATGGGACGTAATGACCCTTCATTAGTTTCAATGAGAAAGAAAGTTTCAATGGTTGAAAGGAAGGGTTTGATGCTGTTCTAGGTGTAAAATCACGGCTCAGAAGTGACATCATTTAGTCATGACAGCTAGATCAGATGAAAGATCACATCAACCGTGTCTAAAAATCAACCAACAATTTAGGAGTTATTTGATGATTTCTTTGCATTCCAACTTATGTCATTTAAAGCAGTCTTAATGAGAAGTTATACTCCATATATGTATAATATGTCAAAATACATTCTACTGTTATGTGTAATTTGTAAGAACAAAAAAAAGCAGGCTATTAGAGACTAAAATGAAATTGTTTAAAATTTTTCTTTATGTGATTATTTATATATTAATCTAGATTATTATATTGTTTTAAAATATATTTTAATATCACCTATGCACACATATAATATTTTGAATACAAACCTGTTCACATACATATATATGGCTATATACACATATACGTAAGTATACACACACACAGTGATATACACACACATAAATACCCAGAAAGTTTTGTTGTTTTTTTTTTTTAATGAAAAACTGGTCATACAGTAACACTTTTAGATGCCTTTCCTCCACTGCTTCATCTTTTCTCTTAAATGTTGTTAATCTGTATAGAACATCCCTAACCCAAAAATCTAAAATCCAAAACTTCTTGAGTGTCAATATGACACTCTGAGTGGAAAATTCTACTTCATGAAACTTTGTTTCATGAACAAAATTATTTAAACTATTGTGTAAAATTGTTTTCATTCTATGTGTATAAATTGCATGTGAAACAAATGTATTTTGTGTTTAGACTCAGGTCCCATCTCCAAGATATCTGATTATATGCATATCATATGCATACGCAAATATTCCAAAATTTGAAAACATTTGAAATTTGAAACACATCTGGTCCCAAAAATTTTAGAGAAGCGATACTTAACCTGTGCTATATATGGCATGACTTATTTAATAGTACTATTTGCTAATGATTTATATCTTGCTTGCTTTAGGAAAAGAGTTGAGATGGTTTGTGATACTAAATCATCGATAAAATAAAAGAATTAAAAAACTAATAAAATTGAGAAGACATCAAAAAAGGAGAGATAAGCACGGAGAAAGTTAAGTATTCATAAGCTTAATTTTAAATTTGGAGAAGAAATAGGCTATTGCTTCTGGGTCCTCACCTGAGGAGAGCCAAGGTTTGTTTGGAAGGACTCCCAGGCAAGCAGGACAAATGGAGAAGTGTTTCTCCTGCTACAAGAGGTTTCTTAAGGACCTAGGTGAGAGGCCGATCTGTATAAGCCATGAAGAGCACTCTGGGTGGGTTGGTGAAGCCAAAGGATCAAAAACAGGAACTGGAACAACAGGGAAACAAATCAGGAACAGCAGGTGGGGGTCAGAAAAGAGCATTCTTGAGCAACAGCTGTTGACAACAGCTGGAATTATAGGGTGGCCTTGGGATAGGCCGAAAAGCAGTATTTTCTCAAAGACAAGGCTATAGAGGACATAGGTTTATCTCTATTATAAAAGAAATCTATCCTGTGTTCATTTTTTCATATAAAGGGCATTGAATAACATGGTTGCCATGAATTTTGTAAATGATACAGAAACATTCTTCTCATGAATGCTTCTCCTAATGCTCTGCAAGGAGAAATAGATTGTGTACTTTAAAAAAGCAGGGAGGGAGGGCACATAAGAGCTAGATGTATTTCATGAAAACCAGCAGCATTTCTGCATACCCCTGAGAAGCAATTAGGAAATATAATGATAAAGAGATTCCAGCTCAATAGCAAGAAAAAGATAAAGTACCCAAAAGTAATTTTCATCCAAATTTTTACTGAAAGCATTAAAATGGTTTCCATTAGTTCTCTCATTAATGGAATAGCATGCTATAGTGGAAAATCAAATATTTTAAGATGTCAGTTTAACAAATTTGACACATTTATTTATAGATGAATGACACCCAAACAAAATTCCATAGGATAGTTTTTAGGGGAAAGAAAGAAAAGGAAAATAGTTTAAAGTTCATGTGAAGCAGTATGCAAAAGTGAATACAAACTAATTTCCAAAACCTCCGTGCTGGTGCTGTTGGGTGACAGAGCAACACTGAAAAGCTGTAGGTCCCAGATGATTCTAAAACAACATATAAAACAGTGTGATGCTCCTTCAAGAACAGGGAGGACCCTGCACTAGAATAAACATAAGAGATACAGACCTTATCATATATGAGAATTTAATATTTGATCTTTCAAAAAGGCACTGCCAAATAATGTGGATTAGTTGTGCAAGATCTCTCTTGGTTAGCAATCTGTCAAAAAAAATAATTAATTAAATATTTATGTAACACATGCATCCAAATACCTTTCAAATGAATTAGACCTGATGAAAAAAAATCAAAGCATGAAAAAGTAGAAGAAATATTTATAAACAGGAGACAATGCAACTTTCCAAACTTGGGAGAAATTGAAGAAATCCCCAAGAGTAAGAGAATCTACTGGATGCCATTTGAAACACCTTCACATAAAAACTATAACCAATCAAAAGATATATCAGGAAATATATGTGCCCAATGACAAAGGCAAGGGTTGAAACATTTTACTTTTATGTAATAACAGTTATGCAAATTAGCAAGAAGTTCATCAAGACTGCTAGGAATGAAAACAAGCAAAGGACATTAATAACTAACTCAGTAGTAGTTAAAGAAATGAGGATGAAAGAACAATGAGCTAGCATTTTTTTTTTATTTGTGAGTTTTAAAAAAGAAAATTACAGGGTGGGATTATAGCTCAGTGGTAGAGCGCTTGCCTAGCCTGTGTGAAGCACTGGGTTCGATTCTCAGCACCACATATAAGTAAATAAAATAAAGGTCCATCAACAACTAAAAAAAAGTTTAAAAATAATAATAATAAATGAAAGAAAAGAAAATTATTACCCAGACTAGGAGAAGGGGAGAGGCCTTGGGAAAGACAGATCTTCGGCTCTGCCAATGGGGCTGGAAACCAAGAAGACACCTTTGAAAGCAGGTGGTGAGACCAATATCACACATTTTATCTTGTATGTGGCATCTAGAAGAAGAAGAAGAAAAAAGACACCATTAATGTAGGAGGGAGACTTAGTGAAAAGGAAGGGGACCCAGGGGAGGAGAAGGGAAGGGCAAGGGTGGTAATGGTATGTGAAAATTATCAAAATATGTTATATGAAATGTACAAATATCTATTCTGTATAACTAATACACACTATTTTTAAAGCCATTGGTGCTATTTACCAAGATCTATAAAAACATTCTTTAATATTGGTCAGAATTTTTTTTTAAATTGTGATATTCTGATAAAACTATTTTTAGATTAGTTGCTCTAAAGAACTTGTATTTTGTTTGTAGCCACAAGCATACATTTTAAAGTCAACCTACAAACTTCTAAAATATGTAGAGAAAGTCCTGTTGCTGGATGTTGCTCTGCTCAGCACATCTGTGGAAGTTAGAGTTCATTGGTACATCTCTGGGTGGCTTTGAGTTCTTCTCTCAGCGAAGTGCCTAGTCCTTCATCTAACAAATATTTACTGAGCACAATCTGTGTGCAAACCCAGGGAGGGCTACATACATTTATAATCCTGCTCTGGGAAGCCTCTAGCCTGGTAGAAGAGTTTATACAGGATGTTTAGCAGCATGCAAGCACAAATCAAAACAGAAAACCCCAACCACTCTTAGAAGCACCAGGTGCTTTGTAAAACTTAGATTTTGAAATCTGTTCTGCATGCATATCACAACAACTTGAATGCAAGGTTCTAGAATGATATATAATGCTGCTCTCATATTACTCTATTAGTAAATGAAACAGCAGCAGAAACTCCAGTAGAGATTCCTTGCAAATAGGGTGAAAACCCTTGTCTCAGGGCTCAGACAATGAGAAAGAGATGAGCCATTCGCCCCCATGCTGACAGTTCTTGTAGAGAAGCAGGAGAGTTGGAAAGTTGGAGAAAGATACTGAGATGGTCCTCTCCCTTCACTTTGTTCCTAGTCTGACCTGAACAGCGATGCCTTTGTTATTGAACCAGAAATCCACAAGAAGGAGGATCTGCAGCTACATATTCATAGGCTCTCTAACCCTGATCCAAAGTGAAGGCTCCCCTCTTTCATCAAAACTTCATCATTATTCCCAGCTGAGAAGTTTGCTAAACTTCTTTCTTCAACAAGGAACCACATTCTGCTTTCATCCATATGCTTGTGTGTATTATGCAAGTACATGTCTGGAATATAATAAGCACTAAATAAAAAGGGGAAATAAGGTCAATCTGGGAAGGCTACATTTTGAGATTTTTTTAAAGAAGTAAGCTCATGAGTAAGCTATTTTTATATAAATTGTTTTTCCCCAAAACCTATGCTTCACCTGAGTTTTCATTTCTGGTGCTATTTCTTAGAACTACTGCATACTTAGTACATATTGATTTTATTTTCTCCTAGTGCCTTAAGCACTTAACCTCTATGGTTAATTTGTTATCTAGTCCATTGATTTTTTCCCCCTTAAAAAATGGGTTTCATTTTCAGTATTTCCATCTATTAATTGCTACTTCTACTCTAAATGTGTTCTCCAAGTTCACTTCTGTTAATGTCTAATGTATTTTCTCAGTCATGGAACATTCCTGTGGTTATTGCAGTATGTGGCCATGATTGTTGGAACTTTATTCTTATTTCTAAACTCTCCAGAGTGTTGCAGATCTGTAGAGATTTCCAAGGGAACCCCCAATAAATAGTAACCCTCTTATCTTCCAAGGTGAAAGATCAAAGTTTAGATTGCTGACCAAATGGACCTGCCAACAGAATTAGTCAGATTGAAACACCAAATTCCAGGCAGAAATGAACCAGAAAAGTCACCCCTCTATCCTCACTCCTCCACACTCTGCCTGGCTTACACCTCCTGGAATTGAAGAGCAGAGAATTTTGCCTGGTCAGGCAGGCTCCCTCCATAAAGAAACCAAGGCAGAATTCTCCCTGAATTTACTTACCCAGGAAGTTCCTGGGGCAGAGGGAGAAAAAGGAGAGAAGACTGCTGAACAAGAGCCCTTCATGGGAGGGAAACATCTTGAGATGTGCAGAAGGATCTCCACTAATAAGATGCATATTGTGAAGCAATAACAAGAAAAGAAAAGAGTAAGGAAACAGTAATCAAAATAGTTGACATTAGTTCTGCTTTTGTCAGATTTTTTAACCATGAGAACTTGAACAAATAACATCTCACCGAGCCTCCATAAAAATGGAGATAATATCTGTTCTTTGGTGGCAAAGCTATTCCAGTGGCATAAAATAATACAAGCTAAAAAAAAAAAAAAAAAAAAAAAAAAAAAAAACCTCTTAGGCACAAGGGTATGATATGAGCAAATAGAACTTACATAAAACCCAAAGTGAAAACCGTGGGATCGAGAGATTGATCCCTTGTCTGATGATTTCTTTCCCTCTGCTTTTAAGCAGGTGTGGCTATTTATAGATTTGCTTCCTAAAATGTTTCCGTTTCCTTCTGTGCATTTCTGTGACTTTGAAGTGACAAGAGATTCCCCAGGGACTCCTAGACATTTCTGTGTCAGGCCCTACACTTGACTCCCTGAAGTGGTATGTCTATACCATGAAGCTCTGGACGAGTTTGTCTAAGGAAGCAGATGCCCACTCTTTGAGTCCGTTATGCCTGTTCTCTCACGATAACTTGATTCTTCCTATTTGATGGACAGGAAGAAAATCTGAGGCAAATCTGTTCTTTCTCGAGGTCTCTGTCTCCACCATTGCAGCAGAAATCTCTGAGCTAGAAACCTGGCTACATTGCTATCCCTGGAGCAACCCCCATAACCAAGTCTTGAATATTTCCCAAAGGCCAGTGTGTTTAAAGCATGGTCCCCAGTGTGACACTGATGTGAGGTAGTGGAACCTTTAAGAAGTGGGGCTAATCGGGGGAGTGTCCTGAAGTCACTGGGCATGTACCCTCAAAGGGTATAATGGGACCCCAGCCTCTTCCTCTTCCTCTTGCTTCATGGCTCTGAGATGAATGGTCTTGCTCTACCACAGGCTCCCACCATGATGCGCTGCCTTACCACAGTCCCAAAACAACAGAGCAAGCCAATCATGAACTGGAACCTCTGAAGTTGTGATTGAAATAACCTTTTTCTCTTCATAATTTAACTGTTTCAGGTATTTCAGTATAGTGACAGAAAGCTAACTAACACAGTTATCATTTATTGAGACTCTGTATGCATTGAGTACTCTTTTAAATGCTTTATGTGTCTTCTCTCTTTAGTTCAATACAATAAAATCTCTTGGTTTACCATGAGCTTCAGATAAACTTTTTCCTCCTCTAGAATTGTTCTTGTCAGGTCTTTTGGTCACAGTAGAAAGAAAGCTGACTAAACAGTTATACATTTTTAAATTTAAAAATATACACAGTCATGATAAAAATGAAAGTTAAAGGAAAAGGTACAGGGAAAGAATCCTTCCTGGTAAATGAGTGAGGGGCTCGGGCCACAAACTTACAAACTCAGGAGGTAATCCAAATGCATGAGAGATGCCCAAAAACCCAACGAGTAGGAAAACCTATACCTGAAGAAGTGGAAATACAGTCCTCCTAGAAAGACTTGTTGACTTATGTTTAACATCTTGAAAGAAATAAAGGCAAGAATTACAAGAATGGAAATTATAATCAAGAACAATGAGTTATGATAAAGTACAAATAAAAATCCTAGGAAATAAAAAAATAGTCCTTTGCATAAAAAAAGTATCCATACATGGGATTAGATTCAGTTAAAGAAAAAAAATAGTGATTGAAAGTGAGGACACCACCAAAAACACAACATATGGAGTAAAAGTGAAAAAAGATGCAAAAGTGAAGTAAAGTGACACAAAACATGATAATGTTCTTACAAGTCTTCAGAGTAAAAATGTAAGTCTAATGCTGCTGACCAGGATGAATTCCAAAAACACTCTCTTAGACACACTGTAGAAGCAGAAGAGGAGAACATCAAAGAGAAAAGGAAAAATTGTTAATGCCACCAGAGAAATATGAAGAGTGACAGACTGATGCAAAATTTCTGATCTGCAAAAATAGATGCCAGAATAAATAAAGGGATTTCTCCAAACTGCCACAAGAAAACAATACCCAATCTCAAATTCTATGCCTAACCAACATTTAACTCACTTGAATTTTTGTATTCCGTGAAGACATCCCCAATTCACTAAAGTGCAATTAAAAAGAATGAACCAAGCACAGTAGTTTACGGCTGTAATCTCAAGTGGCTTGGGAGGCTGAGGCAGGAGGATTGCAATTTCAAAGCCAGCCTCAGCTATTTAGCAAGGCCCTGAGCAACTCAGTGAGACCCTGTCTCTAAATAAAATGTTTTAAAAAGGGCTGGGGATGTAGCTCAGTGGTTAAGCACACCCGAGTTCAATCCCTGATACAAAAAAAAAAAAAAAAACCAAGAATGCAGATAAAATACATTTATTCATACAAAGACTAAGCTAGTTTATTATCCAAAGATCTTCCTGGTAGGGGAAGAAGAAAAATAAATCCCTGAGAAAGAGGAAGGAAGCAATTGTTGATTATAATGTAGAAATAATTACTGACTACAAAAATAGAAATAATAATTATTTTTTTCTTACTTAAAGACATGAAAGAGAAACATGCTAAATTCCTAGGTGGTTAGCTTTTTTTTTTCCCTTGAGAGTTTGTATCTCTATTAAAAATTTTAACTGTTAAAACAACAGAAATAAAATGTTTGCAAGCTGTTTATAAAGAAGGGGGGAAGAGAACAGAAGGAGAAGAAGCAAAGACAAACTATGAAAATAAACTCAAGAGTTAGAAGGAAAATACTTCAAATCAGTAATCACAATAAATGTGGATGATTCAAATTCACATTAATAAATGTCTAGATTGAATAAACAAAATAACACATTTGCATATGACACACCAAGGTGGAGTCAGTTCCTCTGAGCTGAGCGTGTGTGTGTGCTGTGTGTGAAAGGGTGTTGTGTGTGTGATTGTGAGTGTTGTGTGTGTTTTGTGTTGTGTGAATGTTGTGGAGAAATACAGACACTAATGCAGTCTACATGCTCCTTTAAAACATGTTGGTGGCACTTGAAAGTTTTGTAAACCCAATATCACAATTATAACCTTGGCACACAATCTTTTTAATTGTAATTCAATTAAATTTTTTTTTTCATTCAAAATTCCTCATCTAAAAAGTGCAGAATACTGACTATCAAGCAGATCACGATGACTGTTCAGAAAAGTGAAATCTATGTGAATGATTAAGAGACATCACCAAAATGTTAGCTGGTTTGTGCACTGTACAAGAAATAGGTCGACTCCATCCGTTTGTTCTAGACGAGGCCATTAAAATCCCAGCAAGGAAAAATTTCACAGTCACTGATTATTCATTTGACAGTTTTAGCCAGGGGATCGCCTTCATTCTTTTCCCAGGACTGTATAAATCAATTGTACCAAACTGTGCAATTATCACTCTTGCAACTGACTGCTTGTGGCAGATTTAAATTCCATTTTGCAAGAAAGACAAAAACCCCTTTCCTCTGCCTCCTAAGCTCAAAAGCCAGAAAGCAGCTGAAAGATGGTCACTGCTTTGTTCTTGAATGGAGCTAATTACAGAGTTGTCTACAGCGGGAAGGGCACTCTACAGTCAGTGTGTAAATAGGAACAATTAGAGCTCATTTTAAGCGACATTATTTCCAAAAAAAGAAACAGTGCGTCAGATTTTAATTACTCTCATAGGAATTGCTACATTAAACAGAACCTAATGATTTTTTTTTTACAATTCAACTCTACGAACATGACAATTCTCTGTCATAAGAGTGTTCTAATTTTAACACTTCTACAGATGGTTTGGTAAGAATGTGAGGTTTATTCCTCTTGTCTTTCATCACTAGGTTTATTTTAATCCTATATCGCAGTTTAAAATAATTTGCACAGTATTGAAATATGCATGTAATGTATTTTGTTCCTACTCTGTAGAATTATTATTCTTAATTTTTAAAATTTAACCAGTCACGCACATATTAAACTCTTAATATACTTTCCAAGCTCTGCACCTAATGCTTTGGAAGCATTTTCTTGCCCCGTTTTTATACCTACCTTAGGAAGAGCATTAACCTCGTTTTATACTAGAGGAATTGAGATGTAGAGAGTTGAACAAGGTCACACAGCAAGTGGTGGTGTAGTTAGGGGTTGAGTTCTTTGTGCCTGAAAATGTCCCATGTCCCCCTAGCCAAGTTCCCTGAGGGCTGGCAGCATGGGCTACTAATTTCTAAATTCAGCAAGCAGCAAAGGGGAGTGGTCTAGAGTGTGGGCCCTGGAAAGGGCTTTAAATCATGGTTCTACTGAAATAGGAAAAAGGGTTAAAATAGGCAGAAAGGAAATTTGGTCCTCAAGATCAGGTCTCTGTGTAGGAGGGCTGAGAAACTACAGACACCAAAACCCAGGCCTGGTCAAGTTCAGACTGATTCCTATGTAAGTATAAAAACAAACTGATAGTGGGACATCTGCTGACTAGTGCCCAGACCCCTCCTCAAAACAGGCAGGGTAACCTGAGGACCATATCATAATTTGTGAATTGAGACATCACCAAAATATTAGCTGCTTTGTGCACTGTAAGAGAAATAGGTCGACACGGTCCACAGGATCCATTTGTTCTAGGCGAGGCCTTTAAAATCCCGAGCAAGGAAAAATTTCACATGTCACTGATTATTCATTTGACAGTTTTAATCAGGGGCTCGCCTTCATTCTTTTCAAATTGTGAATTCAAAGAATGAAATCCATAGATACACAGGTGAGAACAAAGAAGAAAGGAAGGAAGGAAGGAAGGAAGGAAGGAAGGAAGGAAGGAAGGAAGGAAGGAAGGAAGGAAGGAAGGAAGGAAGGAAAGAAAGAAAGAAAGAAAGAAAGAAAGAAAGAAAGAAAGAAAGAAAGAAAGAAAGAAAGAAAGAAAGAAAGCTTCTGAAGGGGAGAGGTCCCAAGAGAGTAGGGAGAGTGGCTATTGTCTAGGGATTTATATGAATCTACAGGGTTAAGGAAATTAGCCCCTCACCCAACCCCTGGATATGGTACTCAGTGTCTTTGAGCTCTTCATGGATCCTTTGGCCCAATCAGGTTACCCTGCCTGTTTTGGGGTGGGGTCTGGGCACTAGTCAACAGATATCATTTTGGTTTTCTGCTTACATAGGAATCAGCCTGAACTTGACCAGGCCTGGGTTTTTGTGTCTGTAGTTTCTCAGCCCTCCTACACAGAGACCTGATCTTGAAGAGGACCAAATTTTCTTTCTGTCTATTTTAACCCTTTTTCCTATCTCAATAGAACCATGATTTAAAGCCCTTCCCAGGGCCCACACTCTGGACCACTCCTCTTTGCTGCCAGCTGAATTTAGAAATCAGTATCCCACACTGCTAACCCTCAAGGAACTTGGCTAGGGAGGCATGGGACATTTTCAGGCACCATAGTAAACCACTGTAGGAATATGCCCGTATGTGTGCTCCTACGTGTATGTGTGTGTGCATGTGTGTGTGTCTCTGAGGGAGCCCTGCAGTCTGGGAGTTTGCAAGTTATCCAGGCACAAGGGGGCAGGAATGGTGGTGAGGATGTAGGAAAAAGCATTGAAGGAAACATCTCAGACCAGGTGGCGCTAACTTTTGTCAGTTTTTAGGTTATGGTTGAAGATCAAATAATTGCCCTCTCTCCACAACCTGTTCATCTTAGGGATGGATGAATGCTTGCAGATGTCCCTTCTTTTTCTAATTTAGTCTTTTGTATCCACATTCTGAACCTTACCGCGTTGCATGATCTTACCCACATACTCATAATTTAGTTGAAGAAACAGAACAAAATGAATTCAGCTGGTGCATACTCAGTGTCCTTTTCCCCTACCCCATGTCCTTCCTTCCCTCAAGAAGCAACCACGCATCCTAAGCTTAGCATTTATCCTTCTCAGATAAGGCAACCAACCTGCTTTGTCTTTCTGGGACTGAAGTGTATCCCAGGACACAGGACTTTTGGTGCTAAAACAGGGAAAGTCCTAAGCGAACTGGATGTACATCTTTATCTTTACTAGATAGCTGGGAAATTGTTCTTCAAAATGTTTTAGCAATCTTCCTTCGAGCCATGCGTGAGGGTCTTGCTGTTGTGCCACATCTTCATCAAGCTTTGTATAACGGTTGGTGACCCTATCAGGCACGTTTTATACTTACAATACATAATATCCATCTGTAAGTTATATATTGTTTTACTTTCTATGTTTAAGCTTTATATAAATAGGAACACATTCTACAACTTGCATTTTTTTAGCTCAATAAGTTATATGGATAATTATAGCTAGATTTCTTTCATTTTTGTAACTCCAGAAGATTTCATCATTTGGATTCAACCATAATTTATTTATCCATCCTGCTACTGATGGGACATTCTGGTTCTTTCTAGCTGTTCACTTAAAATAGGGCTGCAAGGAGCATTGTGCACGTGTCTCTATGTGCACACGTCTGAGGGTTTCTCTATGTAGGACTGGAATTGCTATTGTCTTGTATGTACATCTTTTTTTTTAGTTGTTGATAGACATTTATTTTATGTATTTATTTTTATGTGATGCTGAGGATCAAACTCAGGGCCTCACACATGCTAGACAAGCACTCTACCATCGAGCCCCAACTCCAGCCCTTGTATATACATCTTTGTCTTTACTAGATAGCTAGTAAATTGCTCTCCAAAGTGGTTTAGCAATCTTCCTTCTCACAAGCCCTGTATGAGGGTTGCTGTTGTTCCATATCTTCATGGAGCTTGGTATAATGAGACTTTTTAAATGCTGAAATCTAAGGTATATGAAATTCTTATTTTCTTTTCAACAAAAATTTACTGCTTGTTACTGTTCCCTGATTTATGTATGTGTGACAATGTAAATATTCACCAGATTTTGATTCTGTGGATAATAAATTTGTTCTCACAGTGCAAGCCTTGAGGATGGACTCCAGGTCTAATTATTTTTTAAAAACTCGGACCCCAGCATAATGTTTGCCACATAGCATTTACTTAGCACCTGCTTGTTGGCTAAATGAATGATAGGATTCATTAAGCATTCTGTTCTACATAGTTTTTCTTAAGTTTTTGTAGAAGACCCAGTAGTCTTTGCTCATTCATTCATTCAACAAATGTTGATACCTATCACCTTCCAAGTACTGCTGCAAGTGTGCAAATATTGCAGTATACAAAATAGAAAAAACTTCTCCCTCATGAAACTTATATTCTCATGTTACATGCATAGCTCCAAGTGGACCAAGTAGACATGAAGTGACCAGAGAATGCTGCATGCAGGTGAGGCTCTAGTCAGCCCTGCAGGATGGTGCACGTCAGGTATCTGTTGGGAAAACATCAAGCACTCTGAGATGGGAGACTGGAATGCTAGTACAACAGTGAGAAGAGGAGCGTTAAAGTGAGTAGAGATTTTTAATTGGAACCATGGAGGAAACCCAATGAAAGAAATATAAAATGGTCCATTAAGGTCCACATGACCTGACTCTGCCCACCTGCTCCCACACCCCCAGAGCTCTACATCCCAAATCATGATTGATAGTTCACATTTCTATTCCTCAGCATCATGCAACTCTGTCTACCTAGAATACATTGCCCCAAATATCTGGAAACTCCTGTTCTCCTGTTCCCAGATACTGTTTAACTTCTTAAAAAAGCCTTTTCTGGAAATCACCACTCATTCCCAAGGAAAACTGTCACCCATTCATCATAATGTCTGTAGTCGCACTTAGACTAATCTGTTTTTCCTGATAACCAGTGAGCCTTTTGACAGCATGGTCTTCCATGAGTCTGTAAGCTCCACAAGAAGTCAACCTAAGTCTGTTGTTTATCATTATGCAAAGTTAAACACATACAAACATTTCGTAAATCTCTGTCATATTCATGGAAGATAATGAGTGCTAAACAAATGGTTAATGAATGAATGAATGAACTGTAAGTGTTAGCTTGTGGGGTAGAGGGTGTTGGATGGACTACATGTTCCAATCACCTAGGAAATCATATTTATTAGCCCATTGTTTACTGATTAAAAATTAAAAATTATCCTTCAGCAGATATCCAGTTTATATAATTTATAGTGCTCCTCTGTGACATGCCTAATGTGTATATCACAGTCTGGCATTTAGTTAGTGTACCTGGTTGTTGAAGATGGCAGTAATATGCTTAGTATTAAATAACAAGTATCTGCAGTTCATGATTTATAAAAAAAGAAGAATGCATCAAGGGGTTTAATTACTAATCATTCTTACCCCCATGAAAGATGCAATATCTCCCAGTTTAATGCCCTCACTCGGAGACAATTTCCTTCTTTGCCAACACTTCTTTTGTGTGTGTGTGTGCACATTCTATCAATATCATTTGCAAGTGAGGTTAAGCCACTTAACTTTAAATAAAACCAATCAGAGCTATGACCTTGAGATTTAAAACCACAAAGTGAATACAAAGTGAACAACCATTTATGTACTCTCTGGACATCAGATCTCTTCTCAGACCAAAGGTTATTCCTGGGACACTCTCCTACAACTTCAAAAGACAAGGAAAATATTGGAAGAGCCCAACCAATGACACTCAAGTTGACATAACTCTAAACCCCAGCACAGTGCCCAGTTCATAGTAGACCCTCGAATGAATGAGGAAGTGTTCAGTCCTAAATTCTGTTACCAATATCAAAGTTAGCAACCACCCCAAAATTAGAAAAAAAAAAATTTGTTATTTATATTCATTAGAATTATTTCACTTTGTATCAGAATCCTCATATTTCCTTCCTGCTTCTGACCTTTATATAACTATAGATTAATTACCTTAACTCTGTTTTCTTACGACAACTTCCCTTTTGTTTCCTGAACAAAGGCCACAGTCTTCAACTGGGTCCTACAGGCTTTCTGCAGCATGGACCCCTGTTCCACCTGTTCTCCTGTTAGCACCTTTCCCTGCAACTCAAAGAAACTCTGCTATTTGTATGCACATTCCAGAATTTTCCACCTGAATCTTTGCCCACACAGATGCCTCCAGCTGGAATGCTCTTTTGTACCACCTTGCAGCATAGGATAGCAGGATTCAGAGCTCCAGCTATGATTTCAAGACCAAGTTTCATCACTTACTGTCATATGACTTTGCTCTAACAGTTGGGTGGGGATGTGGTTGTGAGAATAGTAGTGCCAGGGACTGAACCCAAGGCCTCCCACATGCTAGGCATATACTCTAGCACGGAGCTATATCCCTAGTCCTGTTGTGTGGCTTTAAACAACTTGCACTAGTAGATTGCCTAGCTGCTCTCAGATCCACCTCTCTTCCTTCCCACGCTGTGCCCTGAGCCATACAGGCTGAGTTCCCCAAACTCTGGAGTCAATCAGGGAAGGCACCAGTGGGCCATTAAAGGACAGGAAAAGGGAGAAACCAGAATATTTCTCTTCCTCTCTTGCTGCCTTGAACAGCATCTCTGGCAGCAGCTGCCTCTTCTCCTTGGCTCCAGCTCCTGCCAGACAGGCCTGCTGTGGTTTCAGCTTCCTCAAATGGAAGAGAGGGAGGGGTCCTAAAAATCTCAGTCAAGGCCTGCATCCAGCTACGCCTGAGACAGTCAGATGAACTCTCTGTAGTTCTCATCGATATGAGCCAAGAGAGTCTCCTTTTAAGCCATTTAAAAGGATAGGTTTTTCCATCATTTGCAATAAATGGGTTTTTATTAATTTATTCCCTCAAATCAGAAGTAACTTCTCACTCATCAAGTACGTGTGTTCTTAAATCAGGATAATGCAGCAGAATAGGTGCTACCTGGTGCTATGTGAGAGGTGTGGAAATTCAGAAAAGGAAGAATAACTTCCATGTGACCAGCAGGAAAGAGTTATGGTAGTGTGGCCCTTATTCAGTTTGAAACAGGAAGCCAAGGAAGATATTGCAGCAGTCCTTTATTGTCCCACTTTATCCATTGTCACACATTATTATGTGTGTCAGGATTCAAGTTGAACTACAGGTGGATTACCATGTGCTTTGCATGTGAGATCCTTTAGGTGACGAATGCAGAGCTATTACACCTTAAAGCTCCAGAGGATGCCATTAACCCAAAATCCCTTGTGAAACGTGCCCCACTAACGCCCTTCAAGGCTTTGAATCAGAGAGAAGTTAAAAGTGGAGCTGAGGACTACCGGGACACTATTGTCTTCCAGGAGAGGGGTGAGAAGACCATGACTTGAGCGGTAACAAAAAGAAGCAGGTGAACTTGAGACAGTCTAAAATAACTTGAGAGTTTCAATGTGGGGAGAAAAGGGGATGTGGACAGAAATAGAGAAGTCAGGAAGAATCGTAGATTTGGTGAATATAGAAAGTTCTTAGTAAAAAAGAGACTTTGAAATAGTTACAGAAGGACAATGGATAAAGGACAATGGAATTGGGGCTCAGGCAAATTGGGCTGCAAAGATCTGGAAACCCTTTATAAGAAAACAGTACTGGAAACCACACTTTGGAATAAATTGCCAAGAGGGAGAATTATTTGCCAGAACATGGCCAAGGAGTGGTCCTTAGGGAATAGCTACATTGAAAAGGCAGAGAAGGAAGACAAGTCTGAAAACAGAAGTAAGGGATCAGAGAAAAATCAGAAGTGTGGCAGGAGGACCACACTTGTGATTTCAGAAAGGAAAGATTGGCCATTCCAATACCCACTTCTTCCTGCCAAGGTTATTGCTGAAGTATTTGTCAAAATGGAATTCCCCTCAGTTTGAGTTCCTGAACTTCCTGAGAGGGACCCAGAGACCCTAATGGTTGCCTAACATGAGCTACAAGTCATAAATATTTTGTTTTTGCAGCAAAGCCCAGCTTATCCTAACCAACACATTGTGGTAACTTAAGGTTGGGGGAGTGGGGTGAAAAAAAGTATAATAAGAGGACAAAGGATTAAGGATGAAATATGGGAAAAGAGAGAAATCAATGATGTAAGAGAGCCTGTAGTTGGTTGGTTTGGGCTCTGGAGAAGCCTCAGGGTTAAATTACCCCATGCATGCTGGCATACCACATATCAGGCACACTAGATAGGAGGTCACCCCACCTAACTGTAAGATGTTTGCAACAGACATCACCAGCATATTTTTCTTCCCAGCAGAAATCACTTCTAGAAAAATTAAAGAGCTCATAACCAAGTCTGAGATGAATTAGTGTCAGGCTGTCTTCAATGAACAGAATGTCTTAGTCCATTAGTGCTGCTATAACAAAATATCATATACTTGGTAGTTTATAAACAATATAAAATTTCTCTCAATTCTGGAGGCTAGAAAGTCCAAGATCAAAAAGCCAGCAGATTCAGTATCTGGTAAGTTTTCTCTCTCTGCTTCCAAGATGACATCTTGTTGCTCTGTACTGTGGAGAGGAAGAATGCTATGTCCTCACATGGCAAAGGATGAACTCACTCAGTCATGCCCTTTCATAAGGACACTAATCCCATGGATGAGAGTGGAGCCATCATGGCCTAATCACTTCCTAAAGACTCCACCTCTTAATACTGTTGTATTAGGGGTTCAATTCCAATAAGAATTGTGAAAGCACACAAACATCCAAACTATAGAACAGAGGCATGGAAGAAAGAGCTTCTAGGTACCTCAGTCTCCTCATCTATAAAACAGGGGTAATAAAAGAACAAACCTCATAAATTTGTAAAAATTAAATGAGTTGCTACACATAAAGCACTTAGAACAGTATCTTGTGAAAAGTGAATTCTAACAAAGTGTGATCTCAGAACCCCTTCTGGTTTTGGAAACATCTCTAAATAATAATGGTGAAAACTGCTAATGGCTCTGTTGCACTCATTTGAATAATAAGGATGTAAAGAATGGCAAAGTTTTGCTGGATAAGGAGGTAAATAGGCATGGTAAACAATGAATATATTTTACATCTCTACCAGCTTCAAAGCTAGTGTGGTTAAATAAAAACCTATCTTAATTACCTTAAGCAGTTGTGTTTAAATTAAATTTAAAATTAAAATTCATCTATATTAAAAATTTATCTAATAGGAATTCTTGGGAGGAAGAAACAATCAAAAATTCAGGATAGCTAAGAGACCTTTGACACTTTCATGGAGTCCTTGAAAGTCATATTGGAATAGAATTAAGGGATAAGAATGATTATGTCTAACAAAATAAACTCTGTAAACCTCAGAATATATGTGTAAAATACCAAAACACCAATAGAAAAATTTAACCAATTCATTGTTTTAACTGGATGATTCCCAAGTACTGATGACTGATAGTTTTAACAAATTGAATCAATAGCTATTTTTGACACTGTAGTGTGAAAGTTGGAGTAGCACCACTGGAAACTGGGAATTGAGTATGTTAGATTTCCACTGCCATAACAAATACCTGGCAAAAATCAATTTAAAAGAAGCAAAGGATGCCAGATACACTGGCACACACCTGTAATCCCAGCAGCTTGGGAGGCTGAGGCAGGAGGATCAAGAATTCGAAGCCAGCCTCAGCAAAAGCAAGGTGCTAAGCAACTCAATGAGACCCTATCTCTAAATAAAATACAAAATGGGGCTCTTCCTCTTCTGGTGTCAACCGCTCCAGGAGCAGCAGCTTAAAATGCAGACATGACCAAGTCCAAGAACCACACCATACACAACCAATCCCCAAAATGGCACAGAAATGGCATCAAGAAATATGGATCACAAAGATATGAATCTCCTAAGGAGGTAGACCCCAAGTTCCTGAGAAATATGAATTTTGACAAGAAGCAAAACAAGAAGAGCCTAAAAAATATGCATAAAACAACGCCAAAGCCATAAAAGCATGTGCCAAGGCTGTCAAGGCCCTTGTAAAGCCTAAAGAGGTTAAGCCCAAGATGCCAAAGGGTGCCAGCCACAAGCTTGATCAACTTGCCTTGCTTGCCCATTCCAGGCATGGGAAGTGTGCTCGTACCCACATGGCCAGGGATTGCAGGCTCAGCTGGCCAAAGGCCAAAGCCCAAGCCCAAGCCAAGACACAGGCTGCAACTCCAGCTCCAGTATCAGTTCCAGCTCTGGCTCCAGCTCCTGTTACCAAAGGTACAGAGCCCTCAAGGGTGCCCAGGTCCCTGTGAAGGCTCCACAGTAAAAGCCTCTGTGAATGTGAGGACAGGCCTGGTGTGACCCCTGAGCCCCTGTCTACAAGAACTGGTGTCCTCCTGTGCTATTTGTACAAATAAATCCAGAAGCAGAAAAAAAAAAAATAGTGCTGGGGATGTGGCTCAGTGGTTGAGTACCCCTGAGTTCAATCCCTGGTAACTTCCTCCCCACCCCACCCCCCAAAAAAAGGCAGCAGCAGCAGCAGCAGCAGCAGCAAAAGCTTATTTTAGCTCAGTTTCAGGGATTTTAGTCCATGGTTACTTGGCCTTGTTGCTTTGGGCCTGAGATGGCACAGCACATTACGGCAGAAGCAGGTACTAGAGGAGGAGTTTGTACCTTATGGCATCCAGGAAGTAAAAGAAAGAGAAGGTTCTGGATTCGCTATATCCCTGCAAGGGTATGCCCCAGTGACCTACCTTCCTTCCACTAGACCCCCACCTGAACCTTAAAAGTGGTGGGACCTTTAGAAGGTGGGGTTACTAAAGTACCACAGGATAAGGACCAAGCTTTTAACACATCGGCCTTTGGGGGACATTTCAGATCCAAACTATAGCAATGAGGGCCTAGAACATTTTATCTCCCACTCAGAAAAAGGCTTTGGGTGATCCCAGTGTTGGCCATTTAGGTAAGATTTGTGATTTTCCAGGATCCAGAGATAACACAGCCTTGCAGATGTAGATACTAATGACAAGTAACATCCATGTATTTGAGCATTTCTAGCCACAAAAAGTGCACATTTGAATTTGGGATGATCCAGGGGACATAGCCATATCATATTGGTCTCAATGACCTAAAAGGTCAATGCTGGAAATAGAGGGCTCCTTGATACAAAAGACCCCCTTAGGTAGCGCAGACCAAATTCAGGACTTGTTTTCCTAGAGTACAAGACAAAGCAGACATTCCCAGACTTTTAAGGAAAACTATGTGGGTTTGGGTCACCATGGTCTAGACTATGTGACCTATTAATCACAAGCTGATTGGCAAAGGGTGGGTTTCTATGATCTAAGGGTAGTCAGTTCCTTGGTTGACCTAAGCAGTGGTCTGATAATCAGATTCTGTCTTGAGACCTTGAACTGGAAAATGGTATCAGTATTTTGTTTTTTTGTTTTTTAAGAAAATACACAAAGCCTGAAGGTTAGCAAGTGTTTGTGGCAGAACACCAGAAAGAAGAGGTGGTATGAACTTTAAATAAGGCAAAGGGGAGGGAGAGGAAAGGAGGGGGACAGGGGTAGGAAAGATGGTGGAATGAGACAGACATCATTACCCTAAATACATGAATGATATGACTCTGTGTTCAACCAGCAACATGAAAAATTGTGCTCTATTTGTGTAATATGAAGTGAATTGCAATCTGCTGTCATATATAACTAATTAGAATAAATTTAGAAATTTTTAAAACAAGAGGTGGTAACTCAGGCTCAGATGAAGAGATAAGGTGACCCTAGCCCTAGAACTCCCTGGACTTCTGAATGACTCTTTTAATTCAAATTTCTGTGAGGCTCATTGTCCAGGTATTTCTGAGTTGCTGCCAGATTCCTGTTGTCCTTTTGGCTGTAGCCATAAAACCACTCACTATAAGAGAAGGCTGAAGTGAATGCTTCTCCAAACCAAAAGAACTGAACTAAATACACAAGTAATCACAGGATGCCTTTGGTTCCTTTGGGCTATGAGCCATCCACGAAGATTAGAAGCAGTTTCCTCTGACATCTGCTGGGGCAGCAGGACAAGGCACTGGGATGTCAAATCACAGGGAACATCTGCTGAAGGCTGTGCTTCCCTCACTAACTGAAATGGCTGGACAGAGTTCAGCCTACCACAGGGCAGGTTGGAGATTCCTTCTTTCTCATTGTGGTGCACTTGATAAGACTGAGGTGCAGCTTAGTAGAGGGGGCTGGGGCTAGTGTCATAGGAAATAGAGAAGCATCCTTGTATCAGAGATGTTTCCTGATTTTTAAACTAATGGCTTACCCAGAGAAAGATCAGATTTCTTTGTTTCAATAACATATTTAGGTTTTGTCTCTGTTCTATTTTCTGAGTAATAAGCCTTAGCACTAAATGACTCTTGTTCTTGAGGCTTGAACACAAATATCAGTTATTCCTCCCTCACCACCACTACTTTGGGGTCCTGATCTGAAAACACAAGCTATTTTCATGGAGGTTTTAATCCCATGAGTAAAATAAATCACAAAGAAAAACTGAGTGGGTACAAGCTAAATAAACTTCATACTTTTTTCTTAAACTACCTGAATGACAACTAATTTCCTTGAGGGTAACAACTGGTCTTACCACTATATACCTAGCATGGAGCATGTAAGTTGATGCTGAGCGTCAAGTAGAGTCAGAAAAACTGTTTGCTGAATGAGCAAATTAATAAATTGGTGTTTAGTGCATTTTGGCCCAAGAAGACTGCTTTAGAACCTATTATAAATAGAGGGAACCGGCTGGGCTAGACAAATGCATTGAGGACCTATTGGGACCACACCCTAGATGCCTCATATAGCCTCCTGGGATGGCTTCCTCTACCATTTTGACTTTTTGTTGCTCCAAGGTTGGTCTTAAAAGAATTAAAACTAATAGACTATATAAACAAACTACCTGGCCTGAGTTTCCTCATCCGTTCAGAGTGAGTACGAAATTAGGCAGCAGCAGGCACTGGCTAAGCTAAGTCAGTATGTTATGCTCTGAGTAGTTTTTCACAACCCTGAAAACAAATCTTTTAGAATAAAAACGTGGGGACTGGGGTTATAGCTCAGTGGTAAAGCACTTGCCTCATATGTATGAGGCACTGGGTTCAATCCTTAGCACATAAAGATATTGTGTGTCCATCTACAACTAAAAAAAAAAAAAAGAATCTGGATGGTAAATGGGGATGTTTCCAACCTTTTTATTTGTTCATTTTAGATATACATGACAGTTAAGTGTATTTTGACATATTATGCATACATACTTTTTCTTCTATAAATGTTACAATCTCTAGTAAGTATTAAGGTACTTGAGTGAACAAATCCATAACCTCAAAGCTTCTCTTATTAATGCCCTCTTTTCTTCTCCTCTCAGAAAGTAAGCTTTTTCAAATTTTACCATGACATCTTCTCAGAAAAATCCTTGCACTGTAGGTGAATCAACAGAACTAAGCTAGAGGTTCACTTTACATGTACTGAGGGCTTATTTCTGCCAGTGAAAGGAGATTCCCTTCCCTCCTGAGTCCCATAAACACTTAGGCACTATCTGAACATAGCAGATGCAGTGGTGAGACAGTTTCCATTCTAGGTTTGGTGGGAGATATAGATAAGTTAATGGGTTATTCTAGTGTAAGAAACAATGCAATGATAGAAAATCAATATAAGGCAGGAAGAAAGTACACTGGAGGCATCCAACCCAGATTTGGAGGATCTGGAAACTTTAAAGTAAGTGATATTTAAGCTGAGATATGAAGGATAACTGTCAGCCAGGTGATAGGATCCACAGGAGGAGTGGACAAAGTCAAAGGAACAGCACCCAGCTCCCAGCTCCTGCTGGAATATCCCCTTAAATCTCCAAACTATTATCCCTCTAAACTTGCCCTTTGAGCCTCATAGATTTCAAAGACTGTAATTCTCAGCAGGGTTGATTTTTTTTTTTTTTTAACCTGTAAGGAGTCCTGAGGCTTCATGAACTTCAAAAAATGCTTTTGCTGAAGCCTGAGGTAAACAGAAACTATGGCAAACAGCAGTTTGAAGACACTTGCCTCCAACATATTTCAATGCTTGGGAGTACAATAAAATTGAAAACACCACATTCTACTCCTTTTTCAATATATACCACAGTTTGATCTATGCTTCAACAATTATTTATTGGATTCCTGAACACAGCATGGTGCAATGAATAATTGAAAGGATCTACATAACACAACTCTGTATCACATTCTCAAGGCTGTGTGAAAATTTTAATTTATTCCCTTTGGAAAAAGCTGAAACCTGCTGGCTCAGAGGACAATCATTTTTAAACATTTTTTTAAAGAGGAAGTTCTAGGACCACCTACATTACCGTTTACCAACATCTATCTCCATTGCATTGTCATGAAATTTATTTTATTGTACTGACCTAAGAATTGAGGGCAACTATTCCATTGTTCCAAGAATAATCCAGTAAACATTGCGAGGTGCTTTATAACCACCAATTAAACTAAAAACATAACCACTATTAAACTAAAAATATGGTCTTTAATCTCTAAATTTTTACATCTACAATAATTAATAAACAATTACATCAAGATTTTTCTAAGAAATAATGAAAAAATAGGGAATGATATTATAGATTTTTTTTTAAATGTCAAATAAATCCTATTTTCTGAATCACATTAACATGCAGCAACTAAACAATTTATGGGAAAGTATAAGCAAAGTCACTAAGATTCAATTAATCAATTCCAATAGGTATTTTTTGCATTCACTGCCAGTTCTCTTGAGGCTTAGTTTCTCCATTTATAAAATGTGAGTTCATTCATTTATCCATTAATAATTATTGAATGCCTATTATATAACAGGCATTGGTTTAGACCTTGGAAACACAATGTTAAACAGAATAGCTGTAAATCCCGCTTTATATTCTAACAAAGATAATATCTATCTCACTAAATTGTTGGGAAGATTCAAGTTATATAATTAGAAGTGTTTTGTAACTTGTGAAGCACCACATAAACCCAAGTGTCTTAAATATCATGACTGTCCTATTTATCCATCTCCCAAAGCATCCTCCACACTAAGCAATCTGAGTAGATGCAGAAGCATTTCAACACTTGCCACAGTTGACTATTGGACATCCTTAGTAGTCACATCCAACTTCAATTCATTCACTTTATTTGTTCCTTTCCATATGATAATTTGAGAAACAATTTAAAGTAACTTAAGAAAATCAGTTGTTTTCAATAAAATGTATTATAGAAAACCCTAAGAGACTAGCCACAAGAGGTAAATTATAACAGATAAACACTTAGGGAGACTATACCCTATAACAGGCAGTATGCTATCCCTGGCCAAAGGCAGAAAATTAGAACTATTATGTATTCATGGTTTATCACTGCAGTCTTTCAAAACAAATTACTTCATTTCCAAATGTACTACTTTAAAATAAATTAACATCTATATAATTTTCAATAACTGTATGGTATTTTATGGCTATACCAATATTAATAATCTGTTTATGATTAAATTGTTTATAGATTAAATCTTTAAAATGTATTGTTTCATCAAGATAGAGTCTTTTGTGTTTTTATACAAGGACAAAACTGTATGTCTACTGTATAACAGCTTAATGTAATAACATGAATTTTTGTATTTTCAGATTTACTGGAAAATGCTTTAATATTTTATAATATTCTCCAAAATTTTATAAAATGAATCTAAATTTAAAATGTCTATATTCTCCAAAAGGTTAGGAAAATAGGAAAATTCTGTGTAAGTTGTATGTTTTCTTCTTGAAAATATCATAGGAAATACATATTAAATCAATGCTTTTTATAATTGCTGTCTTGAATATAGGAAAAAGATGAGTTTTTCCGGAATATTCTCACTTCACAAAAGTGTGAAATTAAAACAGGATTGGAAATCTGGAAATTTCTATTATCAGAAGACTTCTGTGAATACAATGCTAGTGTGACCTAAAGAATTTAATACAATAAATTTATTAAATAAGAGTCTGGCCTTTCTGGAGCAAACTTCTAGCAGATACAGAAATTTGGGGGAATAATACTGTTGCTTAATGGCAACATCTTATAATCTTAGGAACCATAAAATATATTCGATAAGTATAAAGGGGGCATTTTAATTAGCCAAAGAGCTATTCTCAAATTATGAATGCTTCATGTATGCAACTTCACATATGAATCAAGTGATTAGAATGTATTCAGAATACATCAAAAAAAGTAAACTGAGACCTTGGATTACGTTAAAATTTTAATACTTGAGAAAAATATAAATTAAAATCATATACAAATACTGCTGGCACAAGAAAAGAATATATGCAAATGTGAAGTCCCATGGATTCAGTAAGTGAACCTGGATGTAAGAATACATCATAAAAATCTGCTACTGAGCCTTTTAAAAAGAAGTTATAGATACTAACTAAGTCAGACCAAGATGGAAAGATTGGAGAAGGAACAGTAGTTTTTCTTCAAATAATTCCTTATTCATTGAGAACTGTAGGCTCAGCATGGAGAGGAAAGTTCAAGGTCATCTAATTTATCAAGCCATTTTGAAGATATTAGCTTTAAACACTTACTTAAAGTCCAAAAAACATAAAAATAAACAGCCTTTCATTTCCCCATTAAGGTTTTATTATTATTTAGTTGTAGATGGACACAATATCTTTACTTATTTATTTTTATGTGGTGCTGAGACTTGAACCCAGTGCCTCACACTTTAGGCAATCTGCCACTGAGCTACACCCCCAGCCTAAGTTTTATATATTAAAAAATTATAGTAAGAAAAAACAAAAACATTTCATTTTTAAAAATAAAGCACACATTATTTCTTCTTCCAGGTATGTAAGTAATTTAAGTTTAATATTCATTTTATTCAATATTAAATACCAAAAGAACCTATAAAGTCTCACACTAATATTAAGAAGAAATGGAAACTTTATTCTAACTTCAACAATGTGAAACTGTTTTAAAAATTGTTAAAGTGATTACAAACACAGCTCTCTAGGAGAACTTCAAAATATATTTGAAGAAATTAGTTGTCTTTCAGCCGTTAGTTTCTTACAAAACATTTATTTTGGAAAGGAAGGCTGTATATAAGTACAAATTCATCTGACATAAATATATCTAGAGAAATTCCCCATTGCTGAAGAATATATTTGTAAATTGACTTCCAATTTTTGAAATAAACAATTCTTTGGTTAATTCTGGAATTTGTGTCAGGTGCTTCTGGAATACTGTTATTTTTTATTTCTCTCAACACAAAAGTTAATGTTTACAAGATTGTAAGACCTACTTGGTTCACAGGCTAGCCATAATACCATTTACTTTTTTCCTCTCAGTTCTAAAAGTTACTGATATAGAACCATTGTTTGGTCTTATATGGAAAAAAATTCTGTGAAGGTAAAATTCTTTCTCTTTGAAAGATGCTTTAAATATTTCTTATTACTAAAAACAATGCTCCTGTCACCTCTTGAACACTGACTTCTCTCCCCAAGGATGTAAATATTATCCCTTTCAATGTCCAGAATAGAGGAACTAAACTAAATATTTGGTGGCTGTCTCTTTTTTTAAAAAATCATTATTTATTTTATAAATAAAATAATCATTTATTCAAAAAACTAACCTGACTTTTTAACTGTGATCCTCAGGCAAAAGATCACTTATTTTAATAAAAAGACCACTTACTTTAAAAAAAAAATATTATGTTATAACCTATAGAATATTAGTAGCCAACTTAAATGCTTATTCCGTGATTGTACATAATTTTGTTCCTATAAAAAATATACTTGAGTTTAAAACAATAGAGAAATACAAATCTCAATACTGAACATAAATGCTGTGATTATACTATAAAGTTATTAAAAGTGCCCTTAAAATTTCTCAAAGTACATTAATAATTTTTAAATAGTCACAATCCCTTAAATAAATTATTTACCACTATCACTTTGGGTGGATGAGTCTATACACTCATACAAAATCTGGGTAGTTTCTTGAAAGTATCTGCCTAGAGAACAAAGTGCAGCATACATGCTGTCTGCTTTAACTTAATTAAAGAAAATTAACAGAATTGGAAGAATGTAATTAAACCTGGTTATGTTATCAAAAGAAATAACATTTGATAGAATTTATATACAGTATCTCTCAAAGATTCTTTTAATATCATCTTAATTTTAAGATTGTTAGAACATATTTTAATGTAAAAATTCATACCTGCTTTCATAGGGAATTGCATTTAAAATACCTGTAACATGATGAAAGCCAATAAATCCATTTCTGCTCTAATACTGCACAACATCCATCTAAAATTAAAAGGTATCTAAATTTTTACAGATGATGTATGTAAAATCTTGTTTTGTTTTTACTAAATTTGCTTATATTTCAATAAGCTTATTTAATTGTTTTTAACCAAAATATTAGTGATAAAATATCATTGCCAATATAAGCCAGATTAAAAAATCAGTTCCTTCTGATTTGGAAAACTTGAAAATATTTAAATAATAAGAATTCTACCTAACCCAGAGTAATGCCATGCCACTCAGCAGCAGCCATTAGTACTTAGTATTGCTGAATCAGGTAATCCTGATGAGGAAATTAAATTAGGTGCCTTTTATGGGACAAACGCAAAACCGTTGCTTTCTTACTGAAATGTAGTAACTCTAATGTAAGCACCAGTGTTGCCATTAGCAGGTATAAAACCTCCATGTTTAATACCCATTCAAAAATATAACAACTATAGTTATAATTCTAGTAGTGTTATTTGACTTTTACATTTCCCTTAACAGACAGACATTAACAAGATGCTATGGCTTAAAAATTACCTGTATGTCTATAATAATAAGAACCCTTTGGTGATTCTACACTTGTTTGCCTCAGAAGGATAGCTTCTAGGTGAATTCAGACATGTGACTTCTGATGAGCCTTCTCCTCATCCCAGCCTCCACCTCTATCCCCTACCTTCTTATATTTAATGTCTGCACCTATTTGAACAAACACAAACAGGAAAAACCTTTAAGATTTGAAGCTAACTCATTCATTTTGCTCCTTTCTTCTGACTTCTTAAAGTGACCCACATGTATTTATTTTCTAGGTTTCTTACTTCCAGTCATAACAAAATAATGGTCATCATCCTCCTTTTTCTTTGTAGTAGGTTTTTTTTCTCCACTATCTGTTCCCTTACCAGATGAGGGTGGTTTCCTGGTTGAAGCTTGGGGTTTGCCACTCTTTGGAGGCCCTTTAGCTGAATACTGGCCCTTAGGGGCAGGGTGTGCTGACTTTGGTGCAATTTGTGTTTTGGCAGCAGACTGGGGAAGACTCACAATGGACAGTGGAGTACGACCAGGAGACTTTGAGGAGCTGGATCCTGTCTTCTGGCATGTACTTTTATTCTGAGGCTGCTTTTTGGCACCTGAAACTATCTTCTTATCTTTCAATTCTTGTGCAGCTTTTGCAAGACAAACTGAAGATACGGAAACTGGTTGATTTAAATTCAAGGCAGATTTAAGTTTCTGTGCTGGGATTGCCCCTGTTTGTAGGCTTCCATTAGATGCTTCAGTCTGTGTTCCTAGATCTGTAGCTGTGGTTTTAGAACTGGGTTTTGCCATTTTTCTAGGGGACTGAAAAGAAGGAGAAGGTTTAGGCCTTACCTGTATATTTGCTTTTGGTAACTGTGGACACTTTGATGAACTTACAGGTGCAGGTGAGTGAAATAATGCATCATCCCTAGAAGAAATGTGACTGTGTTTCAAGTACCTTGATTGAGTTTTTCCAGAACACTTATTTGGCAAAAGTTTAGGCTCAAGAACACCTGTAGCTTTCTGGCAGGGAAGAGCCTTGACCTTTTTGGGGGATGTGACACATTTTCTCACTGACTCAGATACACAAGGTCCAGTTCTTGATAAAGGTGGTGAAGAAGTGTTTTTATCTACAGGACTTAAAGAAGCAAGGGAAGATGAAACATTGTTTGAAGGAGCAAGTGGTTTCTTTGTTACACCTTTTGAAGACTTGAGCTTGAGATGAGAAGATGCTGAAGAATCTGGAAATTTCGAACGGACTGACATGGAGCCTGTATTACCTTTTAATGAAGAAGCAGGCAGCAATACACCTGTTGGGTGAACCTGCTTTTCCTTGCTCCTTGGAATACCAACTAGCGTGCTAGGCTTTAAGTTTTGTTTCTGAAACATGTTAACTGCTGACAAAGGATTCATTTCAGGAAGTTGAGGTGTTCTGCTGGGTGAATCAGGAATACTTTCATGAGAAATTCCTTTTTGAAATGCTAGAATTTTTTGTTCTAGTGTAGCAAACTGTAATGTTCGACATGGATCATATTTAAGCAAAAATCCTTGAAGAGTATCCCAGCCTCCTCCAACACGGACCATGACATGTTTTCCATGAAGCATCTGCCCCCCAAAGAAAGTGGAAAATAAAGCAGAAAAAAACATGAAGTTTAGAGTTACAATTTATTAACAGCCACAAATTGTTACAGCTATGATCTATGAAACTCAGTATTTGTCAACAGCTTGACTATAAATTGACAGTCTCTTTCTTGTTTTTCTTTCTTTCTTTTTTTTTTTTTTTTTTTTTTTTGGTGGTGTTGGGAATTGAACTCAGGGCAACCACTCTATCAACTGAGCTATAACCCCAACCCTCTTATATTGTTAATATAATAAATTTAATGAGTCTTAAACTATGCAAATAACAACTGAAGTTCTCCAATTTGTAATGAAAATATTTACATATTATTTATGTGCTAAAAATCTAAACTGTTAATATACAAAACTGCAAGAGCAATACAATGAAGAGTTGAATACTGAAGGAAAGAAAGAGGAGTGAGGGAAGAAGAGGAAGAGAAAGAGAAATGGTGACTTAAAGTGAAAAAAAATGCTTCATACTAAAGAAAAAATAATTAGGGGAAAAAAAGATAAAAATAAACGAAATCTTGTATTTTATAAATTAATAAATTATTTTCATATATTAGTTTAATTTTAATCTTCAAAATACGTGGATTTAATTTATTATTCTTTCTTCCTTGCAGATAAGAAAATTATGGCTTTAAGAGGTTAAGAAATTTGAACCTGACCTCAACATGTTCTGGGTTGCCAGCCCCTAACCCAAATGACACTTTTGCAGGGATAAGACCAACTCTGATTCTTACAGACCAGGCTGAATTTCAGGCCCCTGTCCACTCAGCTGGTAAATCTGCACAACTGCATGAGACTAGCCACAAGTTTTAACTCTAAGTCCCATCCTCTGTGCACCATTCACCATATCATATCGCCTTTAAAAAGGAAGTTAATTAAAAGATAGAAAGAGGTTTGGGCATGTGACTTGGTAACAGAGCATTTGCCTAGCACACACAAGGCACCAGGTTCAATCCCAGCACTGCAAACAAACAAATAAATAAATAAAATTGCAGGGTTTTTTTAAAAAAGAAAGTATATGTGGGTGTTTCTGTGAAAGCAGGACAGTGGGTGGAAATGTAATGAAAACACATGAAAGAGAAGAAAATATGGATGGTGAAGTTATATATTTAAATCTTTTATGTTCATAGATCAAGGAAAAATAGCTCTTGTATCAGAAGTAAAAAGAATGCTAAACAAGTGAAATTTCAATCTGTTAATCAGAAAAGGGGACAAGTAAGCAATTGCAGACGGGACAAAGAAAGGTAATGAACATGTATATCAACAGATTGGTATGCATACTGATGCTATGTCAATAAGAAAAAAGATCCTATGCTTAAGCCCCAAAGTATATATCATTATAAACTGTAGTGTTTCTGTTTTCTTTACTTACTATGGATAATAATCTTATTAGACATTTTGTTTCATCTTATGGTGATGTACAGTGAAATTCTTCCATTAACAGCATCCTTTATTCCAACTTTTTTAAAAGCAAAGGGGGTGCAAAGGAGTTGGTAAAGCAATAAAATCAATTCTAAAACAAGATCTATGTGTTTATAGACTGTAAATAGTAGACTTACCCTTATGAAGAGTATTTTATCCCCTAGTCGGTATCGTCCTTCAGATAAGTACTCAATAGAAAATCGATGAGAACAACTACAAGGAGGATCTTCAGCAATATGTTTAACCTAAGATTTAAAATATGTAATAAAATTTGGTGCTAGCTATACAAAGTATTTTGTTTAAAGTTAAAATGCAATGTTATTTGATAGGAAGATAAATCACAAAGACAAAAGTTTAACTATATAATATCTCTTCTCCTTTACTTATTAACAAATACTGAGATTAGACGTTGCCAATCTAACACAAAAGCCAACAGTGATGGAATCTAGGCCTCCCTCTCTCTCTGCCCAAAATGCAGACAGGCTTGCAGTGAGCTCTTGACAGCTGAAAAAGGTCTGCAAATGTGGAACAGGGAGGTCAAGTCAAAACACATTTGGTGAGACCATTATTAAGCTTGACTTGTGGAATTAAGCATTTGTGTCAAATCAAAAACTGGCCAGATAAAGGCTAAGGAGGAATTTTAACTTCTCCCTTAATATTGTACTAAACTAAGATTTATTCAAAGTTATTTAAATATACAAAGACATATTCCTATCTATTCACCCATGACTAGGTAAGATTCTTAAAAGTTTCAATCCAAGAAGCATTTTTCTAAAAGTGTTTATTCTCTTTCAATAGTCTGCTAAGGAGAAAGGAATCAGGGGAAAACTCCACTTCTATACCTCAAGAATTATTTTTATCTCAGTAAATGAAAAACGAAGATGGTAGAACTATAGTAAATATAAAAAGAAATTCAATAACTCCATATTCAAGCTGGGTACACACCTGTAATCCCAGCTACTCAGAGGCTGAGCCTGGAAGATAGAAAGTTTGAGGCCAGCCAGGGGAACTTAGCGAGACATTGTCTCCCCACAAAAAATAGGAAAGAGGGGCCATGGTTGTGGGTCAGCAGTAGAGCGCTTGCCTAGCATGTTTGAGGCACTGGGCTTGATCCTTGGCACCACATAAAAATGAAAAAAAAAATGTATAAAAAAAGTTGTATTTGTTTAAAAAATAAAATAAAATAGAAAAGAGCTAGGGTGTATATAGCTCAGTAGTAGAGTGCCCCTGGGTTCAGTTCCCATTACAGGGGAGTAGGGGAGATCTATACTTAAAACATGGAAATTAAAATAAATTAATTAAATGAAGACTTTTTAAAATCTGTCTGAAAAAAATGTCACATATATGCTACTATCAAAAATATTTGACTTTTCTCTAAAATCACATTTTGCAAAAATAAGATCACGAATATTTTTCTCAATTACTTGTCACACAGAGGATATCTAAATAAATTAATTGATTTAAGTGGGTTATGAACTCCCATTTTTACCCCGTATACAGATTGCAGAATCACATCGGTTACACATCCACGTTTTTACATATTGCCTTACTAGTGACTGTTGTATTCTGCTACCTTTCCTATCCTCTACTATTGAACAACCAATAAAAAAAAAAAAAAAAAAGAAAATGTAAAAATGTTAACAATAAAATTAAAATTATCTATAGTTTTATTATGGGAACTTTTAATATGTATATGTATATAAAATTATATTATTAATAAACTAGAAGGAATTTTTTTAAAAATTTACAAAATTAATTAATTAATTAATTAATTGAATTTAACTTAGGTATGATGTTAAAAAAAATTCTCTTCAGGTAGGCCCAATTTAGCTGAACATTGAGGAATTTATTTGATTGCCTTAATTATCTACCCAAGATCATATATTTATAGGTGGACGATAAAAATATTCATATAGCACATATGTAAGGAAATGTGTTCATTTGTAGTTTCCATAGCAAGAACGTTGATCTCAGAAGTCCCTTTCCTTGTTTAAAATATTGAAATAACCACTGAGTAGTACAATATTGCTAGTGCTAACCATCAGCACTTACCCATAGCTCAATAAGACAGTGACTCTAAAATAAGAACTGTGGATAAGAAGTGTTTGCTTCTGGTTTTATTTATTGCATAATTAATATCAGAATACTAAAGGAAATAGCTAAAAAAAATTATCTCCAATGATACATCACTATTATTTTCATTCTCTTTGTTTCTATATATACATATTTTTCACAAAATAAACATTTTTTTGTTGCTACACAGTTGTCATGATGACCACATAAAATTATTATTCTGTTAAGATAATGAATCCTAATTCACTAAGCCATTTCCCCATTGGAAGTTTTTTATACTATTTACAATTTTTACCAATATAAATAGTGCAATAAGCATTTTTATTTGTTTTTCCTGTTTTCAATCATAATAAAAATGTAAAAGGAATATTTTTGTAGCTCATGATATCTGTCAATTTGTTTTTTAAAAGTATGCCTCATTTTCAATTACTAATAGCAATCCCGTAGTTTCACCAGAATTTACGGGTACTGTTTTGTTTGTTTTTTCCCCCTGCAACACTGGGAATCAAACTCAGGGCCTCAGCTATGCCAGGCAAGCACTCTACAACTGAGCTATATCCCCAGCCCAAGTTTCATAATTTTGAGAAATTTTGCTATTGGGACAAATGGTTTTTCAGAGCTATATTAATCTGATTTCCTTGATTATCAGCAAGTTTCAACATTGTACTTTCTGTTTGTGTGACCATAGTCTCTGCCCATTTCCCTACTAAAAATTTCATAGTCTTTAAATAATAGTGAAATTAACATACTATATTTCTCACTTAATAAAAATACTTTCCTGATATTTCCTTTATATTTAATTATAGTCTTTAAGGTTACAAAAAATTTTAAATAAATTTTACTTTTCACTGGCTGTATTACTTCTGCATTGATTACTTATGGTCACCAAATGTATCAATAAAATAATGTAGGTAAATATATTTTGATCTGATAAAGGCATGGCTGACATAATCTTAAACTTGTTTTGCAATGCTATCTGAATGTTTTATTATTGACTTTTGTTATATTAAATAAATCAATCAAAGCAATACTTTTTAAATGTTTATTAGTAATGATTTATTCATTATTTTAAAAGAATTTTGGACATTAAGCATTTCTATAAAATGCTATAAACTTTTGAATTACTCTAAAGAACAATCAGTGGAATATGTTTGATACTCGGTTTACCTCTGTCACTTACACAGTAGTCATTGCAGAAGACCCACAGCCTAAGGAATGTAATTCTATTAACTTCTATAGAATGAACAAGTAAAGTTAAGAAAATCTTCCATTGTAACCCATTGTCTAACAAATATGTAAAGATTGTATCAGGGGGAATATTAAAAAAAAATTGATTTTTCCATTACAATTTTTCTTCTTCCTATATTGTCCAAGTATCAGTATATCATCTACTTCACCTTGGAAATCACCTTAGATTTTCTCCTTCCCTCATAATCAGTCACTAATTCCTGTCAATTCTATCTCCTAAACCTGGCTTATAATTGTTCCTTTGGCTCTATGCCCATTTCTGTTCAAATTCAAGTTCTCAACATCTTATATTTAGATTATTACCATAAAACCAATTTAACCTTTATATGACCATGAGAGTAATCCTTATCATTTGTGAGATTATAATACTATCATATTTTTTAAAAAGAATTAATGAATTTTTGCAGCTTATAGTACCCTTCATGATAGGTTTCAGGCTGTTTGCCCCATGATTCCTCAATTACACATTCATTCCTCATCATAAGCAAGAAATGACAAATCTCCTCTAAGATAAAGTACCCATCAGAGAGTGGGGATTATTAACTGGTATGTATTCTGAATAAGAAATATTTTCTTTTAAACACAGTATAACCAGTGGCAGTATAGGAAAGCATGAAATTACGAGACTTCAGGTAGGATAGTCAAAAGAAAATATGGTGATTACTTACAGCTTCATGTAGCTCTTCATGCTGACAGCACGATTTTGGTATGTTGATAGAATCTTCAGGTCCAGAAGTATTAAGCAAGGTCTCTTCTAACTCAATTTCTTTCTCAAGTTTTACTAACACTGGTGGCTCAACCCCATATCTGAAAATAAGCCAGAAAATCTGATCATTCAAGCAAAGGTAGACCAAGAACTTCCTTGTATATCAAGATAGATTGCCTTTTATTTTTAGAACAGAGATCATATGATTCTCTTCTACCAATTGTTTCACTGGGACATCTAGAAGTGCCTTTTTTAAAAAATATTTTTGTTTTTTAATATTTATTTTTTAGTTGTAGTTGGACACAATACCTTTATTTATTTTTATGTGGTGCTACAAGTGCCTTTTTAATGTCTCACAGATTACCAAAAATCCAGATTACAACTTTCACATCATTGCATGTATTTGGTTACTATAGTTCTCTATATTCTTCCTGAGATCCTGAACGTTGGCTTTAAAATCAACCAGAAAGTAAAGAAGGTTTAGGGCATACCAAAGCCTTAGCCTTCTTGTCAGATCCTGTGTTCAGAAATTGCTTTGCTTTGGAGTGCTTTAGGACTACATTCCTTTGCCCTATTCTTAATCTAAACATTTTAAGTAATCACTTTCACAATTTAATATTAAATGAAGCAAGATACGTGAGGGAACAAATGTTGACATATGCTCACGCAAATAGAACAAATAAAGACACAAAAAGAAAGATAATATAGGAAATTAGGTTACTTCATTTCAATCAAGAATCACTTTCTTTCATTTTAGAAAACCATGTTCTATCTAAGCTAAAATTAAGTAACTTAAAAGAGCTTATGACACTGGAATTCTGAAATATTGTGGAATACATACCTTGACACAATGCGGCCAATTTCAAGCAGACAAAGATATACTTGTCTTGGATCTTTGTGTAAAACTGTGGGAAAATAAAAACATATTTTAAGGAGGAGAATTAGAAATTTTTTTGACATGGAAGAGAGAAAGAAAAGAACAATGGAGACAGTGGGTTTACTTGTTTGGAAAAGACTTAGAAAAGACATTTTTATTTTCTCCACATATTGTTATTTTCTATAAATTATTTTTAAAAACTGGCTAAAAAGAAAAGGATTAACATTTACCATGGATCTGATTTCTATATCATTTTAGTTTTTGAAAACTATGGGCTTAGTAATATTACACTGTTTTTATTTCGGATCTCTCAATAGGAGATACCATTAGAAGAAATATATCACCTTAATTTTACCCTAAATTATCTTTGACTATATGTCATTATCTCTTAAATGTCACAAAAACAGAAGAGGAGAATATAAAGGTAACTCAGAATATAAAGGTAAACAGAGATACTGTTTATAAAAATTTTTTTAAAAAGTCCTGATCACAGAATTCATGTTAAATGTACCAATATAGTAATTGTAAATCATCTTCTTTCTGTTCTGGTCCTTATTAGAAACTCTAGGAAATTTCTGAATCTGAATCTAATAATGTATAATGTGTGGTGAGTTTTATGTACACTGATCCCTCCAACAGAAATGGCATTTGTTCTTTGATTTCTGAATAGCACCTTATAATATACCCAAAGCACAAAGTATTGTTTTTCAAAGCAATAAAAAAGCCTATATTCAAGTTTAAAATTCATACCAACAAATGAATTTATCCTAATTTTTTAAATCTGTTTTTCCAAACACTTAGGATTACCTAAAATTAGCATTTGTTTCTCTTAAATTGCTTTGAGTTACTAGCAAAATGTAAACATTTAAGAGGCTCATTGCTGAGGCCTTTAGAGAGTAAAAAAAATTAGATCATCAGTTCAATGCCTAAAACTGAATTACTTACTGGTATTGACAGTGAGCTTCAGGATAATCAGAGATATCTCTTACTGATATTGAAAAATACACAACAATCTTATATTCTTTCAGAGCCAGAAAACTAGAAACTAGAGAAGGCAAAGCATTTCCTTTTCCCTTTGATTTCTACAAGCTGGATGTGCCATCAAATACTGCTACAGTATTAGCAGTGATCAACACACCTGGACTAAAAGGAGGGTGTATACTAAGGGGTGAAAGAATAACCCACTTCCTTCTACCCTAGATAGGAGTATCCAGTGGTGCAGGTGATAAGGATGTGCACTGTCAGAAGTAAATTTAAAGACTATAGTAACATCAATTAAAAGTCAATTTGCCTTTTATTATCCCCACAAAATTAGCAATTGTAAACAATGTCAGTGATAAAACTTTTCCCTACCAGGGCAGATTCCCACCATGCCTACCCTTGATAGGCTACTGTTCACATCATAGCATTGTAAATTCTACTTGTGTATTGTAGACATATATACAGATGTATGTACATATATAAATGCTTTGAAGTATGTGTGTGTGTGTATCTATGTGTGTATAGTCTAAAAATAGCTACCACTTTAATAACTATACTGATGCTTCTGTTGACTTAAAGGAAATGAGAAAATGTCAATAATTCTTCAGTAAAGCATGACTTTTCAAAAATGAATAATCAAAAACATTAATCCATTTGGATAATCAAATTGGCAGCTGTTGTTTACAAGGTAAATCTAAACACTATAAACACACACCATTTGGCTTTCTATTATTTATGTAATTATCCGATTAAACAGAAATTACTAGTAATTTAAACTTAGTAAAGTAAACTTGATGAAAACATTAATTAGTAAGCATTAGTCCAGAACTTCCCACAACCAATTCATTAAATAAAATATGGTTGGGGCATTCTAAATATATAAAATATTTAACTATAAATGAAAAGCTTAATGTATTTAATTTAATATATGATTCTCCAATTGTTCAACATAAAATTAAAGTACAAATTTTTCTAAGAAACTGAGATATGGCATTGTAAGTCACTATTTGGAAAGATGAAATTTTGAATCCTTATTTGGAAAGAAAAATTAGGAGGGAAGGACACAAAATACCCTAACAAACATTAAAAACTCTAACAATGATAGCAATACCACTTACCTAAACCTTCAGATTCAAAGAGGTAAGTTTCATCAACCCCAATGTCTCTACACCAGTGAAGAAAATTGGCGGTATTGTCTCTGGCAAAGAATGAACCTGATGCAGCATCTTTCTTACAAGGCACTTTTCTCATTGGAAAATTCTAGAAAAGACATAAGGTTCTTTTTATTAGACATCCATTTCAATATTATAAAATAAATGATTATTGCTTTGAATTTAACTAAAAAGTACACAACTTTAGGGAGAAAATATCTTTTTTTTAAATACTTAATTTTAGTTGTAGTTGACACAATACCTTTATTTTATTGATTGATTGATTGATGCAGTGCTGAGGATCGGACCCAGGTCCTCACACGTGCTAGATAAGCACTCTACCACTGAGCCACAACTCTAGCCCGGGAGAAAATATCTTTTTTTTTTTTTTTTAATATTTATTTTTTAGTTATCGGCGGACACAACATCTTTGTTTGTATGTGGTGCTGAGGATCGAACCTGGGCCGCACGCATGCCAGGCGAGTGCGCTACCGCTTGAGCCACATCCCCAGCCCGAAAATATCTTTAAAAATGATTTTATTTCACTTTTAGTATACTCAGAAAATGATTCCTTAGAAAATAAACTGGTCAAAATTATCAGTAGGATCAGACTTCTTTAATCTCTCTTTTTTTTCCTTTTAGAAGAAGGAAAGTCTGACAATTCCAAAGTACATTTCTCCATACAAAATTCAATACAAATACAAAATCATGGCTATGCTCAAAGTTAACAAACATACTCATTTTTTTTTTAACTTCCTTTCATGGAAATTCATGAAGTCAGTCCTGAGTTTCTCAAGGAGACTAACAAAAAAGGAAGTAGTTGTACATTCTTAATTCAGGTTCATTGAAAAGTCGACAGTCTAAATTTCACAGATCCCTAAGTTTTTATTATCAGGCCCAAGAATATTTATTTAGATAATCCTGCTGAAGCTGAGGTGGAGGAAGTTACTTTGCTTTAGTTTAAATTTCTACTTGAGAAAACAATTCATGAAAATGATTTTTTAATGTAATAGGTACAATATGCACCTCCGCCCCTTAGCTCTCTCTTCCTAGAGATAGTCACTATGACCAGTTCCTTATATACCCTTTATATAAGGTATATCCTGTTCCTATTATCTTTCTGAGGTAAGGCTTTTTTTTTATAGACTATGTAATCATTTAAAAAATAAACAATACAGTAAATACAAAGGTAAATAGTATCCACTGAAATTCTCCCCATTTTCATAGGACATCTCTAGGCATAGCTATTTATGCAGCTGTACCTACCAAATGTCACATAAAGATGCTACTCCGCAATTTGGTGTGTATGTATGTGCACATGAACTCTTATTGAAAGGTTGCAGGAATCTTTAAGGGTTGGAAATAATAGATTTAAATAATCATTTCTAATAGATGTACAATATTCTAATGTGTTTAAGAACCTTAATTAATTTTAACATGTTTTTATTGAAGAGCATTTAGGTTGTTCCTAATTTTTTTTACTAACATTTTTATAAATTGGTAATTTTCTTAGACTAAATTCCAAGAAGTAAAGAATTATACTGATGGATGAGGTTTAATCTCAATGTTTTACATGTATGTATATATGTCTTGTTCACTGTCCCCCAAAACAGTGATACCACTTTATATTTCCACTTACAGTATATGAGTGTCGAGATCTAAAACTTTTGAAAACACCTACATCTGATGAAAATAAAGAAAATCTGATCTATTTCAAATCATGACCTAAGGGTCAATGAAGGAAAATTTTATTAAAATTATTCAATCTTTGGGGCTGGGGTTGTGGCTCAGCAGTTGAGCGCTTGCCTAGCACGTGTGAGGCCTTGGGTTCAATTCTCAGCACCACTTAAAAATAAATAAATAAAATAAAGATATTGTGCCAAATTACAATTAAAAAATAAATAAATATTTTAAAAATTATTCAAGAAAGGCAGCAGAACACAACAGACACTAGTATGGCAATATGTAAATCAATGGATGTGTAACTGATGTGATTCTGCAATCTGTATATGGGGTAAAAATGGGATCACTTGAATCAAAGTGTGAAATATGATATATCAAGAAATTTGTAATGTTTTGAACAACCAACAATAAAAAATTAAAAAAAAAAATAAATTAAAAAAAAAAAAAGAATTTACTACCAAGACACTATATAGAGACTATAAAGAAGATAATAATAGTGTTGATGATGATGGTAGCTACCTGTGTGCCAGTAACTATCACAAGCTCTTTTCTCACTTAACCCTTATAAACATCTGGCCCTGTAAGGAAGTACCCTATAAGGAAGGTATGATCATTGGTCTTAAGAAGAGTTAGCCACAATGCATCAAGCACTATGCTAGATATTATCTGTATATTATCTCATTTAATTTCAATGAATGCTCACTGCTATGGTTTAGATATTAGGTGTCTTCCAAAAGCTCATGTGTGATACATTCCAAGAAGGTTTAGAGGTGAAATGATTGGGTTATGAAAGCCTTGACCCTATCAGCGCATTAATCCCCTTATAAGATTAACTGAGTGGTGACTATACGCAGACAAGGTACGGCTAGAGGAGGTGAGTCCTTAGGGGTATGTCTTTGGGGTTTATATTTTGTGCTTCCCAGAACCATGTCCCCAGCTGCTTTCCTCTGCCATACTCTTCCACCATGATGTTCTGCCTTATCTCAGACTCTGAGGAATGGAGCCAGCTGTCCATATACTGAGCCCTCTGAAATCATGAGCCCCCAAATAAACTTTTCTTCCTCTAAAATTGTTCTCATTAAATTATCAGGTCTTTTGGTTACAGCAGAAGAAGAAGGGAAAAAAAAAAACTGATTAAAACACAAATAAATCCCACAGGGCAAATGTTAATATCTCCACTTCACAGATAACATCTTTTCAGATGTTCAAAAAGATTAAGTAAATTCTTCAAAATATCATAGCCAGTTGAGGGATAGAAGTTTACAAACTTGTAAAGATGAAAAGAAACATACATAAACAAATTAAATTATACCAACCAAGGTATAATATCACCTCTATCAAACATTTACTTACCCCTGATTCTTCAGAGTTGCATGCTTTCACCATATTTTGAAGAACATCAATCAATTGGCATAAGAGCACTCCATTATCAAGTTCTTCCAATAGTCTTTCTGCCTTAACTTCAATACCTAAAAACAAATTTCAAAGGTAGGTTCTTCTAAAAAGAGTAAATTCAAATAAAATGATTAAAATTTAATTAAATAAAATTAGATTACAGCTAAAAAAACAAAACAAATTCTGATCATACTCAAAATATTCCCTCTTAGAAGAATAGTTAAAACAAATAAGGTCAAGTTAAATGAAAGCCAACCGAAACAAAAATATCTGTGATGTATTACTGCAGAAAAAGATAAAGACAATTGACATGTTTCATTTAAAATAAATTCATTGAATATTAATAGTTTTCATAAGAGGATTTTTTATAAATAAGATTGATTTTGTTGTAGTTTAAAAATTAAATCTAGTACCATAATAGTCAGACAATGCCAACTTTTCACCTTTAAAAGCATTATTATTACATAAAAAACTTTTTAAATTATCCAAATCATCAAACTGTTATCAGATAACCAGATCCAGTGTTTCATGTATGTTTAATTATCTTAGGAAGACCATAGATGATCTTGAAATGCCACATAAAATTCTGTACTTAAAGCGAATTTTTCTGGTAAGAAAGTTCAAAGAATTCATCATACTCTCTAATAGAGTAAAATATATAAATGACAGATATTCTCTAACCTGACATTTCCTTTTGTTTCATATGTCTGTAATCCTCAATGTCTCAGAAATAGTAATTATTTTAACTACAATATAAATTTCACTCAGAATCTAATGATTTATACAAGACTGTGGAAAGATCAGTTAAAAAAATAGACCTATGTACTTTTAGAAAAAGATTTTAATATAAACAATGAAACGTTGATTATTCAAAAGTACTGACCTCTTCACTTAAATCTCAAATTTCCTACTATTCCAGACCCAAGGTTCAGGGTGAATCACAGTATTTCCCCTGAACTTGAGGGAATTTAAGCTTGGTAAGAACAAGCAACTTAAACATTTAATTTTACTAGAGAATCCCCAGCATCTAGAACCAATATTCCTTGACAAAAAGTAAGGTTCTAAATAAATATTTATTGAATAAGAGATTATAATTTGGGGTCTCTTGGCAAGCCTTACCTAATAGACCAGATAACCAGATAGACAGATCTTCTTGCATAGGCAACAGAGTAGCTTCATGCCTCACAGCTATCCACTCATCATACTGACAAACATCAGCCAACCCTGGTCCATGTCTGGGGGTCAGAGGACTCCGTGGACTTAGAGGCAGATCTTCTCCAAACCACACCTAGAGAAAACACCAATTGGCTGAATTAATGCAAACTTGCTAATGGTTACCATGATTCACATCTACATTTAAATGGCAAAGTATAAGCCAGACACAATATACTCATGCACAAAACTGTATCAACTCATTGAAAATACATAAATTAGAAGCAACTATTAGTTTGGATACTTGAAACATTTTCAATATTTAATACAATAGTGACAAGGTAAACCCCTAATAAATGAATGGATTTTACTATTGAGCCAAGAGGATAAAATTCAACAAATATTTTTCCTCCACTTGTTAGCTGAATAAGTTTAACAATGACTTAACCAGAGATTGAGAATTTCAGCTGTGAAATGGGTTAATGATATCTGCTTTTCAAGAGATATCTTTGCAGCAACTGGCATTGGGCTTTGAAGATAGAGATTAAATAAACATTTGTTGAATGAATGGACAATTAATAAAAATGTAAATGGCATTTTAAACTTTAAATTATAAAAACAACGCTTTTTTAAAAAATTAATTTCTAAATATTTGATTTAAAATAAGGGAGTGGGAACTACAGATGTTGCTCAGGGGAAGTGTCTTGCCTAGCATATGCAAGACCTGGGGTTTGATCCTCAGCTTTAAAAACTAAAATAAAGTGAGAGGGAGAAAAACTAGGTCCATGAGGCAAATCTTCTCTGTCATTTGATTTTGTATGGCCCACAAGTTAAAAGAGAATTTTACATTTTAAAATTGTTGTTATGTAAGTACCTATTTCACAGCCTTGATTTTGCCTACTGACCCACTAAACCAAAAATATTTACCCATAAACAATCCTTGGTTTAGAATAAAAATTGATGTAACCATATCATCAAATTAATACTTACAACTAGATATGCTTTAATATAAGATTATTTATAGAAAAGACTATTGATTCTTTAAGTTGTAAAAGAAGTAATGATGTCATCATGAAGTCGCTTTTTACAAAAGTGACAATAGCCTTTGTCCTTCTCCTTCCTGAATAATTCAGGAAGGGGTATTAGGACCCAAGTGAAGTGACCAGAAGGTTCTTGGAGGGCAGTTGCTTAGAACAACTGAGAGGTCATCCACATATGGGGATAAGATTATGCAAGGTGTCAGATCCTGAGCAGGATAATAAGGGAACCCAATGGAAGCCAGATTTCTCATTGCCAGAGAAGAAAGGACAAATATGGAATTGGGCGGGGGGGGTGGGGGGGGGAATGAACCCTATGACCTTTTATCAGAAAGCAAAGAAGCACTCAAAAGATATGGGGACATGAAAAGAGAACAAAAACTAGCCTGAAGGGACTTCTATTGGCTAAACTGGGGGTAAATTTAATAAATGACAGAAATGGATTATACCACATTGACTAAAATAGACAACTATGAGTCCATACAAATGTAAATAAATAAATAGGTTGAAACTTTTACAAGTATTGGGATGTCTATAACATTATTTACCCTCAAAATACTTACTTAGGGAGAAAAAGAGTAATTTTATAGTAGAGAAACCTGACAGTATCATAACCAAGTGACAAGGGTGAACACTGTCAATAATCATATGCCACCGATAGAATGCAATGAGAAAAACCATCATCTTTTAAGTAATATTTCTGCCAAGATGCACAACCTGAACCCAATCATGAGAACACATCACGCAAACCCAAATTAAGGGACATTCTATAAAACAGTTGTTCTAAAATATTCAAAAGTGTCAAAGTCATTACAGACTGGCAAAGAAAGATACCATTCTAGACTGATTCAGACTCAAAAAGAAACCAGACAGCAAAAGGTAACACAAGATTCTGAACTGGATATTACCAGGACAACTGGCAATATTTGAATATGACCTGAGTATAAAATGGTAGTATGTGATATCAGAATATAATTCTGATTATTTCACTGTGATTTTATAGGAAGATGTCCTGGATTTTTTTTTTAAACACACACTAAAATATTTGGAAGTGGTAAGACATCCGACTGTCCACTTGATATTTTTTAAATATAGAACATTTTCCCCTTAAAATACATTAAAATTCATTTGAGGTAGGTCTTACTATACAAAATCAAAAGCCAAAGCAATACTATATGTAATCTAGATAAGTTTGGAGGAAAAAAATTAAAACCTGCTTTCAGTCTCCTCTGATGAGAAATAAACATGTTTGAGAGAGAGAGAGAGAGAGAGAGAGAGAGAGAGAGAGAGAGAGATCCCAAAGGTAAAGCAAGAAAATTAGTAAATATAAGAGGTATGCAGGAGTAATGAAATCCAATAAAAAAACCCAAAGACAAAATGAAACTTAATTTGAGGAACATTATTCTGGGAATTATAGGTAGAAACTGGGGAATGAATTCCTAAACATATGAGGGTTCTATAAAAATTTAGGAAAAAGATGTCATTTACTTTCCTGAATTCTCTCCAAGCAAAAAGGAGTACAGCAAAGATTTACTGGTTCTTCCCTTCATAAATGTGTTATTTCTGTTTGTTAACGGAGAACTCAGTAAAGTAACTTAGCATGCAATATTCAATCAAAAATATTTGAATAATTGAGAAAATAATATTAGCAAATGATTCTAAAATCAAAATCAAAGTGTATCTTAAAACCAATCATATTTTATTATGCTATTTGTACTTTTAAATCATTGGCTGAGCTGAAAACAGGCAGAGTAGGTACAAGTGTTTATCAAGGAAAGATGAGCAGGAGTTAGGAGGGAGGTTTAGAAAAAATTATGTGTAAACATGGAAATGTTAACATTAACAAAAGTCATTTTCACTTCCTGATACTTAAGAGAAGAGACCAAGGCTGAATTTTTCTCTTATTGTAAGCAGAAGATGTTATAATACCCTGGCTACTCAGCAGCATATTAGTGTTAAAAATTAGATGTTAAGGGCTGGGGATGTGGCTCAAGCGGTAGCGCACTAGCCTGGCATGCGTGCGGCCCGGGTTCGATCCTCAGCACCACATACAAACAAAGATGTTGTGTCCGCCGATAACTAAAAAATAAATATTAAAATTCTCCCTCTCTCTCTCTCTCTCTCCCTCTCTCACTCTCTCTTTAAAAAAAAAAAAAATTAGATGTTAATACCAAAACTGCACATCTAAATGCTGTTTATATGTATTGAAAGCTGCCACATTGCAGAGATTCTTAATCCATAAGCAGTTTACAGATAAACTTACATACATGAGCTTTCTTACAATTTGAATTAACTTGTATGCTTACACATGGATCATTTATCCAAGAAAGAATTCAAAGGTTTTGTCAGATTCTCAAAGAGGAGTATGACCCCAAAGCAGTTAAGAACTATTGTTCATTGACTTTTAGACTGTATGTTTCCTTTATTAATCAGAATGAAGGACATAAAAGTAGGGTATGGAAGATTTTAATTTATTAAATTAATAAGAAATCAATTGATTACAAAGATATACTGGATGTCTCCTCTCTTCAAAGTACTTATAAATAAGTAACTGTCCAATACATTTAGCAGAGAAACAGCTAAAAATTTCTTACTTTCAGCAGGGAGAGAAGCAAAAACCTCCATGAGAGATATCAAGGTTACTCTGAAAAAAGAATCAATAAAGATGGACCTGTGGAATCTAGATCAGAGATTTCACAGGACCAGAAAACAAAACCATGGGGGAAAAAAATCACCAATAAACTACTAATGATCCTCAGCATAGGAAAGAGAAAAACATGGATAATATGGCAATGAGAAAAGCACTCTATAAGGAATCAAAAAACTATAATCAACAAGAAATTAGTGTTTAAAGACCGAAATGAAGAGAGGACAGATTGAAGGAATCAAATCAAAATGGTTTTGAGAAATAAAGGAGTTCTGGGCACAATGGATGTGAATGTGAAAGAACACAAAACAGAAGAATAAGACCTCTGGGAAGACTGTCATCAATTCCCAAAAGAAAAACAGCATGATGGACTCCATCAGTAGAGCAGAATGGTATGGGACATAACATAGGAAGGCATACAAGCAGAATCGCACTCAGGGTTGTTCCTAACCATTTGATAAACATATTCTCTTCTCTAAGCTTTATCAATTGTTATCTTGGTAAGCCTTCTTTCTTAGTCAAAAGAAAGAGAGGCTTTCATGTCACAGGTACTACCTCCAGTTTTACAACTGGATAATTTGATGTGCCAAGTTTGGTACAACCAAACTTCTGGAGCACCTGCTAGGTGCTATGCATTCTTGAAGGCCCTCTGCACACGTTATCTCATTGATTCCTCACAGCTGCCCTGCAAAATAAGAACTATTATCCTCACTTTACAGGTTAGGCAGAAGATACTCAACAGTTAAATAACTTGCCAGAGTATCACAATAGAAGTAGCAGAATGAGGATCAGAACTGGAATCCGACTAACTCTAAAGTTCTTACTTTCCAGCACGTTGTATTATCAGCTGCTTGTATATTTCTAGATAACCATATTAAATATTACTTTTATCTTTAAGTTAATATTCAATCATGTTCTAGTTATAATAAAGTAAACAAAAGGATATAAGACTAACATAACAAATACCAACCCTAAAAATCAAAGATAAGATTATCCTGGCTTGTCTCATTACCCTCAGACATAAAATGAACAAAAAAATCTACTCCGTAAAATTTCAAATTTTAACCCCTAGTCATGTTCAGACATTTACAGAGCAAATGTACAATTGTCTAAGAAAAAAAAAAAAAAAAAAAAAAAAAAAAAAAAAATATATATATATATATATATATATATATATATATATTTGTTTTCACTGAAAGTTTTTTTTAACTGCAGTTATGTACTAAATTATAATAAGGGGAAAATGATAAAATATTCTAATTCTTTTATCAAAGTGGTACAAATAAGATGGATGCATCAACTGTACGATATATTTTATTCTTTCAAATGTTTAATACAAATAAAACCTTAGACTTAAAAAATCTTTTTAGAACTAGAAGGTCAAAAATATAATATTCCTGCTATCAAAATGTAATGCTTTAAAAAAATTTTAAAGACATTTTTCCAAGAAAAATACTTACTTGAATTGCAGGCTGCATAGTCATCTATATGGAAATGAAACAGCTATTCTGAAAACAGAACAAACATTAATATAGATGATGGCAGCTTTCCCACTTCCCAAAATCCCCAAATCACAAGATTTTAAAATGTGTTTTTCTCTTATTTGACCAAAAACATTCTCTTTCTGTTGGAATAGTTTGGCTATAAAAGAACTCAGTAATGACTCCCTGCTTCTTACTTCCTAAGGATGCTTCTCACTTGAAAGAGGAAAACCTGAAACATACTTTAATATGTTGTTTCTGGCACTAGTACCAAAGAATTAATGAAGCATCTGGCCAGTAACATAAAATTAACAATAAGACTTTGCTTATGTAAAAGTCTCCCAGAATTTCATTTTCCCTGTAAATATAAGATAAATATAAAAATCATAATACCAATACTGAAATTCAAGCATCTTTCAACTGATTTTCATAGGGATCATTTAAGATCATCTGGACTTTAATATAAATTCACAAGCTTAACCATAAGCTTTTTCTGCTAGACAACAAGGTAATAAAGATAACTATCAATTTTAACTATGAAACAAAAATACTCAATTCCTTCCTGTAAAAAAAATTCAAGACAAATAAAAGAAATAACAATTTTAGTTTCAAAGTACAATTCTTGAAATCTACAGAAAAAAAGAAAAACTTTAATTAGTTAAATTAGGTTAATGTAATTGTTAATATATTTTCAGGAGAAAAGTGAAAAGCTTAAAAATGTTCAGAATAATACATACTGTATAAAAACCCAGGATTATTGGTTGCTTATAGCAAACATAATAAGCTAGTCTACTTTTCATTCTACTAAAACATATTAGGGAAAATAATATATAAAACCATTTATAAGACCAAATACTTTCAATTTTCAAGGAAAAGTTATTTTCTCCTCTAAGTCATATCAAATATACCTCATGCACACTGCCAACTATACATACCACTTTCCTTTCAGGAACATTTCTTCTGATACCAAAGTTGAACCTGAGCTAAACCTAACTGAAGAGTCTAATACTGTAACACATTTTCTTTGTGGGAAGGCAAAAGACAACAGAATGTCCTTTTTGATGTCATTTTCCTTCTCTCTACCACAGCAAAAGGCCAAAGAACAAGTGAGCATTACTAATGAGCTTGTTATGCTTCCCACGAGCTAATTCAGTGGGGAATACATTTTCCTTTAGCATAAATAATCCTTTGTCCCCAACAAAGATCCACAGTAAGAAGCTTCCGAGACGATTTTTTAAAAACGCAGCAAAGAAGCTGTTCCCATTAAAATGGAGTTCCACATAATCAGACAAGAGCTTTAACAGTTGGAACTGCCAACCCAAAACAAAAGAGAGTCTAAATTATAAGGCGTGTGCAAATCAAGAACAGTGACACATTCACAAAGGAGCTATCAGAAGAATGTTTAGTAGTTGCATTTTATGAAAAAATTCAACAAAATTAGTTTTATGAAAGAAATGAAGAATTTGTACACAATATTCAGTTACTTGAACTTTAGCAAAATCATGTATATATATATATATATATATATATATATATATAAAAATCATTCTTGTGTAATAGAATAAAGAAATAATAATCTGATTAGCATCAAAAAGAAATTATTTAACAAAATAGTACTCGCATAAATTGTAATGTATCCTCATAAATGAAAAGCTACTATGTATATCAATATATGCTTTTATTGAAAAACTTTTATAAACTGTCAAGATTCAGTCATTACTTAATGAGTACTATGTTCCAAAGTACACAAAGAGCCAGTTTTTAATATTTTATAGTCATCCTTTATTCTCTTTCTAAATCTTTTTTGTGTCCCGGCATTGAATCCTGAGAGTAGCTCCTTGGTTAGCCCTAGTCCCCACTTTGCATCATAGCCTCAACTCCAGCTTTTCACTCATTACTTATTTTATCTTTCCTTAAAAGTTCCAGTCTTATTTTTTTTCATATAAACCAATTATACTGAACCAGTAATATGTAATATTTCCTTTTTGAAGCTGAATTTTTTTGAAGCTGAATCTTAACTAGCACTTTACTTTGCTTTTGTTTTTGTCTTTTAGGAAAAGTCTACTTCAATTCTTTGCCAACCTAAGGAAGTTGTTCCCCTTAGATTGGGGGTCAGGGGAGGAATCTCATGTGACCAAGTCCAAACTACACTCTAAACCTATTGGGAATCTTCCACAATACAAAAATATATGTATAGATCATAAGTTAAGGATACTAAGCTTTTAAAATCCAGGAAAATGTGAGAAACATAGAACAGGCCCATCTACCTTAGATTTGACTTGAATTAGGGCCTAACCCACTGATCCTAAAAAGTGTCAGTCATGAGACCCTAAAGATTACAAGTCTTCTGGTTTGGTCATGTTTGATTTGAGAAGCCTTTAAAGACATTCAAGTAGAAATGTCAGGTAGGCAGCTAGAAATACTAGGACTAAAAGTTCAGGAAGAGATTGACAGCAAATACTTGGGAAGTAAAGCCATTGGAAGGAATAGCATTTTCTGATGAGAATGGAAAAGAAAGTGAAAAGGGTCTAAGTACAAATGCAATAAGGCTCTACATTACAATCTGACTTCAGATCATGAGGAAAACAGATAACCTGTGGAGCTGATCCTGGAACCCTTGGCAGTAGGCTCTGAAGCTGAGCACTTTTCCATTCCTTTCCCACATTATAAAATATGATGAGAAGAGCTAAGTGTCATGACTCAGATCTGATACAAATCTGGGCTCAACCAGGAATGGCAAAAAAGCAGACCAAAGTTAAATTTCTTCAGGGAAAAAAAATGCTAATAACATTAATTGCTACTGACCCACATATTCATTCGTCACTCTGTCACCAGATTATTGCCAAGATACATAAACTGCAAGGACATGATAAATGACAAAGTTGGGACAGTGGTTACTACTGAGGGTGGGGGAGGAGACTGGGGAGGAATGCACAAGGGCCTTTCAACTGAACCAGAAATGTTTTATTTCAAGATAAGTGGTAAGGAAACAGGTATTTTTACACTAGTCTGTATGTATGTATTCAAAAAATGTTTCATCATTTTTAATGCTTCATTTAGAAAAACAGTCAAAGAATATATCCTTTATGATTTATTCAGAAGTTGAAAACATTTCCCAGCTTTGAATTTTTGAGTTAAATATTTCTTATTTGTCTGATCCAGAAAATAGAAATGTCATATCTATACCAAAATATTTCACAGGGCTAGAGGTGTTGATCAGTGGTAGAATGCTTGCCTGGCATGTGTAAGGCCCTAGGTTCAAGTCCCAGCATGCCCCCCCCAAACATACACACACACACAATGTGTATTAATATGTCTTATCATAAAGACAGCACAGCACTGTAGCAGTAGAAAGTATTAGATTTATCTGTTTTGAATTCCAGCTACACCATATATATATACTAGCTATAAGACCTTGGGATAGGGTAGTTAATTTCTTGGTGCCTCAGTCTTCTCATCTGAAAAATCGTAAATTACCATCTCCTTCAAATGACTGCTGTAAAAATTAAGATGATAAATACAAAGTACTTGACACATAGCTAGCATTTAACAAATGAAGAGTTATTAATTTTATGATGAGACATAATTATAGTTCATTTAATATAATTTATCAAATTAAAAAGATAAAATAAGGCTAATAATATTCAAACATTAACGATAATTTGGAAAATTTCTTTTACTAACATAAATATGGTATTAAGTAAAAGCAAAAGTTTTATAATATCCATGTCATTACTAGAAGTCAGAATTTGTGACTAAGATCCTCTTTGCTAGAATGACTCTTCAGGATTTTTTTTTTTTTTTTACATAGGGCCTTTGTCTCAATAATTTACTCATGCCCTTTATTGAACTAGGCACTATAGGTAAGAAAGGCAGTGGTGAACATAACAGCCATGTTACTGCCAAAATGAAAGTAATAAACCAATTGGAAAGTCTGAAAATAGCAAATACACAACTGAATACACAATATTAAATCATGGTAATTGCTTTGGAGGAAAGAACAGAATCCTCTAAGAGAGATAAACATCAGGGGCCTACTTGAGATTAAATTGAATGAAATTATTTTGCTAGAGGAAAAGCTTGAATTGAAGAATGGTAGGAATTAGCCAGAGGAAGAAAGGAAGAGGAATTACGTACACAGAGAATGACTTTTGCAAAGGCTTTGAACAGAGAAAGTCTGATGCATTTCAAGAACCGAAAGAAGCAAGTGGAGCTAAAGCATGGAGAATCTGTGGCTTGGGAGAAAGGGTTGGAGAGTTAGGCAGTGGCCAAATCAAAGGAGGCCAAGTTGAAGAAATTAAATTTTATTCTGAATGCAGTGAAAAACTGCTGAAGGGTTTTAACAAAGTAGTGGTGACAAGATCTCACTCATAGTTTTAAAATAGCTCTCTAAGAAGACAAATATAAGTGAAATAGTGATGAGTTTCACAGAGAAAAGGGGAAACAAGAAGGAAGGTGGCTAAAGGAAAAAAAAAGAGCTAAGGAAAAAGAACTAAAGAAACAATGAGAGAGAAAAAGGGGGGGCGGTAAAAACAGAGTAAAAGCAACAGAACCTAGAGAAAATGAGATGGAAAATAACCTGAAGTGGGGAAGAGTTAGAATCCACTGCAGTAGTTTAATGACAAATGATGGTGACTGGGTTAGAATCTGACAGTGTCTCCAAAGGAATGGTTTGATAGATGCCACAATTTGGACTTGGAATCTTCTGATTTGGTCATGTTTTATTTGAGAAGCCTTTAAAGACATTCAAGTAGAAATGTCAGGTAGGCAACTAGAAATACTAGGACTAAAAAGTTCAGGAAGAGAAATTGACAGCAAATATTTGGGAAGTAAAGCCATTGGAAGGAATAGCATTTTCTGATGAGAATGGAAAAGAAAGTGAAAAGGGTCTAAGAACAAGATCTGTGAAAATCCCATATTTTCACGAGAGAACTCAGCAAAGGATATAGAAGGAATAGTCAAAGAGATGCCTTATCTTTTCAACTAACCCAGGCTATAGCTTTCCTGATGGAGCTCTTTCTAGTAGTCCTTCCTGTTGGCCTGAATTAATTATATTTTTAGATCTTGAATTCATACAGTATTTCTCCTAATCACTTGCCTATATAGTATCCTGTACTATTCTGAATCATTCCTGCATATTTCTTGCTTAAGTTTCTGGATAACTATTGAAAATAGAGTTGATAGAAAGATTCAAGTCTGAAACTTAGGAAACAGATTTGGTGAGGGAAATGTGAAATCCCTAGGAAGCATTGGTTGTCTCCCTTCTCCAAGAATTTCTGCTGCAGAAGAAACGAGACAGCAAAGCTTAGGAAGCAGCCACATGGTAGACATCAGGGACCTTTTTGATATTATTTATTATGTGACCTGAATTAATGCATGATTTTGTCTCTTATTCAACATGTCCAAAGTAAAATATAGAGATTACTGGTCAAGGTACCAGCAAATTAAATGAGCTGCCTGATATAACAGATGATTCAGTAAGAAAAAAAATAATTAAGGCTGGTGTATAGGCAGAGATTCCAAGAGAATAGGAGAGAATAGTTGTACCAAGGAACAAGGATTCTGATCAACATGCTACTCAGGAATTCAAAGGACTGCTCAAATAGAAACACATACATTTTAATAATTCCATCAGACAGAATAAGGGTCCTGCACCCTAAAGGTTTCTGCACCCTAATCTCCAGAACATGTGAATATGTAACCTTACAAAGAAAGGAGGACCTTATGGATGGATTAAATTAAGAACCCTGATATGGGACATTATCCTGGTGAACCCAATTTAATCACCATAGTCCTTATAAGAGGGAGGCAGAAAGGTCAGAGTTATAGAAGATGGTATGAAGACAGAAGCAGAGAGGGGATGCCATGACGGGGGAGAGAGTGTGTGTGTCTGTGAGCTGAGGTGCTACACTGCTATGAAGGTGGAGGGAGAAGCTAAGAAAGAAATGCAGATGGACTCTCCCCTGGAGGCTGCAGAAGGAACACAATCTTTCTGACAACTAGTTTTTAGTACCAGTAAGACTAACTTCTGATGCCAAAACTGTAAGATAATAAGTCTGTTGTTTTAAACCACTAAATTTGTGTTAATATGTTATAATAGTAATAGGAAACTAACACACACCTTATCTGAAAGGAAGATTTGCCCAAAGGATCAGAACATTTGATCTAGAAAAAATAATATATATGCAAAATATAATTAGAAGGTGTAACTAAACCAATATGTGAAACTTCAAGGAAAAGGCCACCAGCTGCATCCAGAATGCTTGAACATGCAAATCTGAGAGGCCAAACCCATTGTGAGTGCTGTGTGCTAGCTCCTGTCATCATTGTCAATTAGTCCTGCCTTTGTCTATCCATTCCTTCATTCATTTATTTAAATCTACAGTTTTTCTGTGTCTACCATCTCACAGAACAGCACCAACATTCACCAAGTTATCAAAGCATCCTGATTCCTTCCTCTCCCACATCTCTGCTCCTCTCCCTGTTGCTATCTTTCCTTGGTCAAAACAATGACCATATTGTATTTCCACCTCCACATTTTCTCTTTAATACCTATGACTACTCTTCTAATTCAAGCCACCATCATCTTTCTACTAGCTGGCTAAAGCAGGCACCCTTTCTTCAGCCTTGCAAGTCTCCAACCTGTTCTTCAAGCACTGTAGCCAGAGCAATCCTTCCCAAACTCTGGGAAAGACATGGCACTATTCCCCTCCTTACCAGGCTTAACGGTTCTCTTTATCCTTCAGGATAAAGCCCATGTCTTGTAACAAAAGCTTACAGGATCCTGGCCAGTCCCATATCTTAACCCTTACACTTTAGGCACATTGAACTTTTTCTTAGACCCTCAATCACCATGTTCTTGGTTTCTGCACCTGCTAATCCATAAAACACTTCCTCTTCTCCTCCAGATTCTTCTACCCATCCTTCCAAGCCAATTCCTTCAAAAGTCTCCCTTGAACCACCTCCTGGTTATACAGTAACATATAATATGCTTCTGATTTTACTATACCCTATACTTTAAGATCTTTAAAAGTCAGTAACATTCTCCATTTCTACTTAATTAGCACTAGAATTACTTCTAAAAATAATTTTTGTACATATCACTAAAAGGAATATGAAATTATAAAATGAATCTGTTATATATTCAGTTACAGAAAAAGCAGCTTTAATAAGAGATGAAGACTTTTAAGAGAAAGAAATATGATTTTTACAATTTAATAAAACAAAACATCACATGTTATTTGAAAATATGGAGACTATCTATTGGTTGGAAATCTTTGCTTTTTTTAATTTGAAAATATCCTCCTGCAATGTTCAGCAAGGATTTAACAAGAATAACCTAATCTTACAGTAGAAAGAATTTTTCATGTGTCATAAAATTTTGTGGAATACAAAACTTTTTAAATCAAAGTTAAAATCAGTTCACCTTTACATACAGTAGACTAAAAAACTATATGGAATATATGCAGTACACTAATATAAGAAAATGTAAGAAAAATATCTAATTATCCATTAACAAAAAAAAACTGCTCAAAGAGCTTATGGGACACTCATGCAGTGGACTTATTAAGCTACTTGAAAGAATAAGAGTTATATCTTGATACAAAAGGATGTCTACTATCAGGCAACCTGTAGGACAATATGTATAATGTTGCTCAGAGCTCAGATCACAGGTGTTTTGTTTTTTTTTCTAAATTATGAGTGTGTGTAAAAAAGAAAAAATTCTAAACATGGTTAAGCGTTTTTTCAACAACCAGTTTTATTTTTTGAATCAAACTATAAGTAAGTCAGAGGCTAGAGGTATAGCTCAGCAGTAGACTGTTTGCCTGGCATGTATAAAGCCCCTGGATTCAATCCTCAGTGTCTCTCTCTCTCTCTCTCTCTCTCTCTCTCTCACACACACACACACACACACACACACAGTCATCCATCAAGTCATTATGTTTAATACTGTATATAGAATAAGCCCTTCCCCACAGCTAATATACTTTCTCTTTTTTTCCATATTTTTTATTGGTGCATTATAGTTATACATAATGGTGGGATTTGTTACATTTTCATACATGCACACAATATAACAATACTACTATGCTTTCTTATAATAAATTGATATTATATGACAGAAAGAAAAGAGTCTCCATTAGTCAGCATTCCAACAATATCCAGCATATGACTGGATAATATTACAAATTCCTATGATACTGTCAGTAGAAAAGATAAAACTACATTTAGTGTATCTGTTACATTTTGTTACATTCTAATTCTTTAAATTTATAATTAATTTATGAAATACACAGTAACTTTCTGTAAACTAAAACATGTTATTATGTAATAATGTAATAAGAAAACCTGAGTTTTTAGAAAGAGAAACACCAAAGAAATACAAGTATAGTTATTGTCTGTATCTTGTAAACATTATCTCTAAGACATTTCTCTATGACAATTAAATTGAAATTAAAAATAAGGAAACTCAATGTGAGATAAACTGACAGAGACTCAAGTTTCTATTCTCTCAAATCCAATGCATATCATTTAGCTCATTAGGTATGTAAAGGTATATTTAATCAAGGTAGGGAAAAAAACAAGGAAAAAGTAAAATACACTCATACATTTCTGAATAAAGTAAAATATAATAATATTGTATATATTAACATTAATTCTTTACTTTCCTCATTAACAGTTGGTTTTAAAACAATTACTTGAGAATCTGTAAAAGCAAAAAGAAAGAAAAACAATTACTAAAGTAACTAAAACTTTTTCCCTTACCTTCAAGGTTAAATTAAGAAATTATGAAAAAAAAAAAAAGAGTGGTCACTTAGCAAAATCATAGTGAATAAACAAAAACTAAGTGGGAAACTATGGTAGGAAACATTACTTCTGAACTAATTTTCAAACACTGTTGGACTTATTTAGTATTTTACTAAGAGTATACATATTATTGACATTATTCTCTTATCACACATTTAAGTTTACCATCACAGGTATTTCTCATTGTTTTTTAATTAATAAAATATTCAAAATAAACTCATGCCCATAACAGAAACAAATCTGGGCCATCAGAAAACCCAGTCCAGGAAGTTCTTATGTTAGGAATGTAATGCAAAAATAGTGGGATACAGAAAAAGAGATTAGACAGTCTGCACTGGACTCTGGGTGGACCTCACTAGGTTGTTTCCCTTCTTTTAGCTTTAGTTTTCACATCTATAACATGGAGATAACAACAACTCAATTGCAGAATTACTGATAAATTTAACAAGGTAAAAGTAAAGTACCTAGAACACTTTATGGCACATTCTAGGTAATAATGTGTTTGACAATGTGTTTACAAACAGTAAACACAGCGTTTACTGTTTCAGATATGATCTTTAATTGCATTCCATGTATTAACTTAATCAATGAGTGATAGTTGTCTTTACCTCTGGCACTGCCTTCACCTGATTCTCCCCACATTTTGCAGATAGCTTGCAACTTTTAATCCAAGTTAAACAATGTAAAAATAATAATAGCTATGTATCAGGGACTGTACTAAACTAGTTATGTGGATTATTTCATTTAATCCTCACATCAATAAAGTAGGAACTATTATTAACCTTCTCTTACAGATTAGAAAATTTGGGCTTAGAAAGATTAAATAACTTGCCTACCCTACATCTAGTGGGATCTGATTTCAGATCCATATATTTAGCAACTTCATCCCACCAAAAGGAAAAATACTACTTCTAATTCAATAACGTCCAAATATCAGACACGTACCATCAATACTTTTTTTTTTTAAACGGTTGAGTCAGAAGAACAACACGTATCAGGAGCTACAACAGAAGACTTTCACTAGTTTCCTCTAAAAAGAAATGTAAGTAGCTCGAAATTCCAATTCCTAATCACTCAAGCATCAAGAGAGGGGATCAGATAGCAGTTCACAAACTGCTTATTTTCTGAGAGTAGCTATTACGCTCTCCACACGCAAAATAAAACCCAAACTCTCACCGAGACTGGGCTTGCCAAAAAAAAAAAAAAAAAAACTTCACTTATAGACTGGATTGACTACCTCACCATCCTCCAACAAGGCATTGGAAACTTTAAAAAGCTGATCCTTCATTTAAAAAGGATAAGAAGAAAACAGGGATAATTGCATAGGGAGGCATGCTTTCCAAAAGTTTCCTCTGACTTCTAGGGACATTTGCAAAGTTTTTTCTCTTGCCAGCCTCCCCCAAACTGAGGGGTGTGGGTGGGAAAGCACTGTGCAAGGTCTCCAGTCACATTCCCTAGTTCCGTACATCTGGGACATCTGAACCCTGCAGGAACTACGGAGTACAAATAGGGAAGAGACTGTAAAGCCTGCTAAAGGGCAAGATGACCATGTGTCGTTTCCTGAGCCAGTGACTTCACTTCTTTGCGAGGGTGATGATGAAGAATCAAGTGACCCTCATGCTACCCGCTTGAGGATGAGGGTCCCCAGGAAACCCCACACTCGCTTCAGGCTTTGATTTCTCTTCGGATTCTAAGACAGGACGGGCATGGACCCCAAACCTCTTCCCCAGCCTATCCACACGCACCTGCTGCGCCCCTCCCCACCGCCCCCTCACACCTGCTACCCCTCTCTCAGCACCAGGGTGGGCAGGTGAAGGCGAGCAGAACTTCACCTTGACAGCTCCAGGAACCAATCAGAGCACGCGACTCCCACACCCAGCCAATCACAGAGCCTCTTGGATCCCGCGGCTCGGAGGCCCAACCGAACCTCCACTCTCCTTAGCAGTCGCTGGGGGCTCCTTCAACCTCAAGCTGAGGCGCGAGAGACCAGAGACGACGAGGAAAAACTCACGAGGGAAAGAGAAGGCACACAAGAAAGCACTCACCAGCCCAGGTGCGGGAGGGTCACTTCTCCCTGCGGGACACTTCAGCTCAATCTGTGCCAAACTGCAAGCCCCGGACCAACCGCCGCCGCCTCCAGCGTTCGCCGCTGGGCGCTGCCCGCCTGTTTCGAAGGAACCAATCAGAGCTTGAGGGGCGTGGCCTGGATGCCCCTCCCCAGGACCGCCCCGGCTAGCCCGAGACCCGAGCGCGTCCCAGGTCTCTGGGTTCTCTGCCCTTCATCTCCCAGAGGCTGGGAACTTTGGAGCCCCTCTTTTCACTAAAACAAAAGTGGCTCAATTACAGAGCAAGTCCTCCCATCTGGCCCTCCAGCGATTCGAACAACCCTTCTATTTGTCCTGATATGCAGAAGAGGTGAATGAATGTCACCTCTAAAGACTGCTTCCTAAGCATCCTGGAACACCGCAGGGTGGAGTTCAAGGGCCTTTCCCTTTTATCCGGATCTGTTAGGAGCCGCTCCCAATCCTAAATCCACTCTTGTCCTGACGGCGCCACAGCTTCTATAGATACACTGGGGTTTGACTTAGTTCATTGGGCTTTACAATAAAAAGATTTCTTGAAAAAAAAAAAATAACAACAACAACTACCACTACTAGTACTAGTAGTCAACAGGGATGTATGTGGTCCTAAGCAGAAATCATTCAGAGAGCATCCCCTTCTCTCGTGCAAGTGAGAGCCCAGAGGCCTCTTGTAGCTCCAGATCACAACTGGAAGCAAATGTTGGCTCTTCCTTCGGGAAACTCCAAAACCAGGCGAGACAGGGGAAGTGAATATTAACCTCGACAAAGGGGATGCTCATTTAGTTCCAAGAGTTGAAATAAAACAGAAACTATCTCAGTGTAACACCGTAATGATGTCATTGTTTCAATGTGATTATGTCATTGTTACAATGTAATAATAGATCTGTGAGAACAGTAAGTGTGGCTTATTCATGTGGGGAAAATTGCTGGCTAAAAGCCAGGAGATCTTTGTTCTAATCCTGGCCCTTATTCTCCTGTTATTTTTTTTTTATCTTTGTCCAATCATTTCATCTCTCTGTCCTTGGTTCTCCATCTCTAAAGTATGGACCTTGAACTGAAATGATCATCTCTCTAGCTTTTATTCCGTCATTCTCTCAACAAAAATAATTAGAAAAATGGTTGCTACTGAAACTAAAATCAAGAAGGCAATCTCAGACTTCAAAGTGCCCAGGAGCATAGTGAAGGCTAAATGAAAGTCAGTGAAAGAGGGAACACCCCACAGTCCTGGAGGTTGATGGTCAGAGGTTTGAAAGGAATTGAATTTTGAAGGATAAGAATCTGCCAGAAGGAGGAGGTAATTTTGAGTAAGGAATGCTTTCCAGGCAGAGAGAACAACTAATGAGAGACTCAGGAGACATGGGGGCATGTGGAATCTTCTGGGAATAGTAATTTTAAATATCAAAGTTTGGAGATGGGGAGACAGATCATTGGGAAGGGTAGGCACAGATGACAAGCCTGATAGGTACTGGGGGGTGTAGATTCTTTCCTGCAGGCGGGATGATCACTTGGGGAAATCATTTTCAAGGATTTCTGAAGAAGGGAGTAAGACAAGTAGCAATTCCAAAAATTGAAAAATGACAGTTACCTAAAGTAGCTCAGAAGGAATAGTGAGGAAACATGTCTGGAGTTACATAAGGGGCTAACTTATCTTAGTTATTATGTGATGGTGGTGATGATCTAAGGAATACAGGGAAAACCAGGTATGGGGAAAGAATAGTGCAGTTTGGTTTGGGGTGTGTTTGTTTGAAATGCAAAAATAAATTGAAAGTAGAGATGCTTCAAAGATGGTTGGAAAGTTAGGTTTAAAGTTGTTTAAAATGGTCTGTGCAGGAGATATGGATTTGAGAAGTCAATTCAACAATTTTACTTAACATTGGCTCTGCATCAAGCTCTGTGTATACACCAAGGATCCTACTCTCACATAGCTTACATTCTGGGGTGAATGGGTGAAGATGGTCATTAAAAGTTAACATACAAGTGGTAATTGAACCTGATCAAAAACACTAGTTGTTGCTCCTCCTCCTCCTCCTTCTCCTCCTCCTCAATCTCCTCCTCCTCCTTCTTTTTACTAAATCAGTCCCCTGTGACTGCAATAGATACATATTCATAGGACCTGTTCAAATTGACCTATGTTTTCTAGTGTTTCTAAAACTAAAAGGCAGTTTATATACTGCTTCATTTTGAGTTGAGTTGAAGCTTTAAATTGATTTGTTGAACCCTAACTTCAAAATATGTACACTTCTCTACAGAATCTTAAGAATGAAAAAAATCATGGGCTGGGGTTGTGGCTCTGTGGTAGAGTGCTTGCCTCTCACACATGAGGCCCTAGGGTTCTATCCTCAGCACCACATAAGAAATATAAATAAATGAAAACAAAGATATTGTGTCCATCTACAACTAAAAAACAAAAGAATAAATAAATCACTGGGTGTGGTGGCACACACCTATAATCCCAGCAACTTGGGGGGCTGAGGCATAAGGATTACAAACTTTTGAGGCCAGCCTCAGAAACTTAGCAAGACCCTGCCCCCAAATAAAAACTAAAAAGGACTGAAGGGTGTAGTTCAGTGGTAGAATACCCCTAAGTTCTATCTCCAAAATTGCTAAAAAAAAAAAAAGAAAAAGAAGAAGATTGTGTTATATAGATTTTGCTTACTGAGTCATTAATTTTCAATTGTTCTTTTATATTTTCTTATGTGTATATTATGTACCTATTATTTGAATATTACTTATTAAAAATTGAAACTATGCTTGTATGAAGTATTATTCTACTACACAGAAAAGAAATACATACACATACACTCTTAATATTTTAAAATCGTTTACTAAACTTTGCCAGCAGGTTATTTTATGTTTATTTTCATTTTATCCTCATTATATATTTCTCTATAAAAATATAGAACAATGTCTTGTAATGGCAATGGTGGAGAAGCATGGGAGGAATGGAGGAACTTTAGGTAGGGCTAAGGGGAGGGAGTGGGAAGGAGAGGGCAAGGGGATAGGGATGATGGTCTAATGAGTTAGACATCATTACCCTAAGTACATGTATGAAGACATGAATGGTGTGAAAATACTTTATGTACAATCAGTGACTTAAAAAATTGTGAGAGAATTGTGAGACACATATAGAGATATGTGTAATATGAAATGAATTGCATTCTGCCATCATGTATAACAAATTAGAATAAATAATTTAATAAAAATATGAATCTCTTAAGATGTAAAGTAAATATCACACACATGTATGTGTGTGTGTGTATATCTATCTATCTATCTATCTATCTAGATAGATAGATAGATAGATATACACAAATATACATATACATGGTGGCAAGTGATCCAGAGTCAGGAAATCTATGCAAATCACTACTCTTAAAGCCCATATTCTTCATTGGTTAAATGTAGGATTGGGTAAGGAGTTCCCTTCTAGATTCTTTGATTCATTTGTGCATCTCTCCCCGCCTCCATCCCTTCTCTACTTCCAGACACACACACACACACACACACACACATCCATTTGTTGCTCCCTCTGCCTGGCTTTTACATTAATTCCCAGTTGCTACCCCATTCCCTAAGCAAACTAACCATTTTATCTACCTTGATTTTAACACTGCAATTAGTAATTGAAGGTTCCATCTAATAAGCTGCAACCTGCTTTCATGTGCAGGCTTTCTAATTGGTGGTTGGGTTAATAACCATGTTCTAGAGGATCTCTCTTTACTTGTAATTGGCATATTGGTAACATGCAAAGCAAGACTCACCAGTTTGTGTCCGTCAACTGACAGTCTATTAGTTTTGACCTGCTAGTTGTGAAGATGTGCCCCATTTTAAGAAAGCACCATGTTTAGAAATCTAAATTGTTTAAATTATTATATTAGGAATTATCATTCATCTGAATAAAATACTCTATAATACAGAAGTGTCTCTAAAAATAATATGGCCTTGGATATTGAAAGTCCTACAAGAGTGCTTCTGTGGCTTTAAATATTCTCTGGGTGTTGATTTTTGTTTTGCTTTTAATTGGATTCTTAGTTCATTTTCCCTGTATTTTGTCATTGTTGTTGCTGTTTCTATATAAATTGTTTTGAATGCTTTGACATCAGCTTATGGATTGTGCCTGTGTGACATACTGGATGAAATCTTTGGGTAATAGAGATCTTGATTTATGCACAATTAAACTATCCCTTCAGCAGATAATCTACTGAGATCCATTTACACTAAAATAGTATGTGCAAGTAGCTCAACAGTATGAAATTTTACGATAGCAACAGTTGTGGTTAATAACAAAAATATTGTGTTAAATCTGTATAGGGGTTGTATAATGTGCCCCAAAATTCATGTCCATCTGGAACCTTATAATATGACTTTTTTTTGAAATAGGATCTTCATAGATGTGAAGGTAAAGATTGAGAAAAGATGTTACTGGATTAAGGTGGGCCCCAAATACAATGAGAGTTCCTGATGAGGGTGGAGGAAGAAATACCAACCATGCACAGACAGAGACAGAGATTAGGATTATGTAGCCATAAACCAAGGGATGCCAGGAGCTATCAGAGCCTGGAAGAGGAAAGGGAAGATTCTGTTGGCACTTTGACTTTAGATTTCTGGCCTCCAGACTGTGAAATAATAAATGTCTGTTGTAAGCTGCCAAACTTGTGGTAACATGGGGGCCCTAGGAAACCTGTGCAGCCTATATCTGGAGAGAAATATAAAAGTCTGATAACAGAGCAAGAATGACTACATTGAGATACACCCTCCATTCATTCCTCCACCTCGTCTACGAGATGTGGTCACAGTAATAACAGTGTGGCCCATGCCAGGCTTTCATGGAAACTATGTTATCTCTAATTGGCTTATCATCTAAACAGCATCAATTTCTACCAGGGAACAAGCCGGGGAGGAGATGTTCTGGTGTGTGTAACTAAAATGCTAGCATAGAACTTTCTAACTTCAGGCCCAGTTTGATATAAGAGTTCAAATAATATCACTAGAATCCAGTCTCTGTTGATTCTACTTCTCACGTTGGTTTTATTCTCAGATTCCCTCTGGTTACCAGATGGTTTCCAGAAGTTCTAGTTCCACATTCCCTTAGCTTCAAATCTAACCTTAAAAGGCAAGTAGCTCTGAAGAGTGAAGCTCAGGTTAGAAAACACAAATCACTCTGGGTACTCCAAAAAGAGGAAACTCAACATGAACTTGGTTTTATGGAAATGGAAAAGCTGCAAAGATAAACAGGAGCAGATAAGATAACCCAGATATGAGCCATGTTACGCAGCCACTACAGTCCCAGGGCCTGGAGGTCAAAAAGAGGAGTTCAGAGGCCAGTGCCATAGGCATTAGGGCAGGATTTGCCCAATAGGACTGGGAGCCACATGAGAGATGCCATCTGAGAGAGCAAGGGAGAAATAGCTTGGCTTTCCTTTTGTTCCCATCCTCCAATCTTTCACCAATGCTTTCTGTTGATTGAACCTGCCAAAGCCAGTTGATAGGTGAACCTATGGAATGCAGCCTGTTAGGGGTTAGCTCTCCCTCCCAGTATGAACACAGCAAACAAGGGGAAAGGGGGATGGATCTGAAAAGAATTAGCATACATTTGTGAGGTTTTTTGCTGTGATTATGCTATATAAAACAATGCCCAATTTTCAGTAGCTTATAAGAATGAACATTGCTTTATCTTGCTTGGAGATCTGCAAGTTAGCTGATGATGGAAGTGGGGAAATGCTGCTTCAAACCATAGCTCAGGTTTAGGTACACACCTTCTGACTCTTATTCTAGTATTTGCAGCTATCCAGGACATGCTTCTCACAGCAGATAGCAGAAGTACAAGAGCAGCAAGTAAAAACATGTGATATCTCCTAAGGCCTCAGCTCTGAACTGGCACACTGTCACTTCCACCCACATTCCATTGCCTGAAGCAAGCCACAAGGACAAACGTAACATCAGTGGGCATGATGTGTGTTCTACCTACTTGGTGAGAGGCATTGAAATTTGACAAGGCAAAGGACTGGGCATAAACTTCTATGACAGAAAGAGGGTGAAGAATTTGGAACAATAATACAGCACAGAGACAGGAAAATGCCAGGCACTGCTGGCCTCCTGAAAATATCCCAAGCAAAAGATCTCATTTTCTTTAAATGGGTCACGTGCCCAATCCTATACCAATCACTGTGGCCCAAGATGTGTGATGCTCTGATTACCTATTTGAGTCACATTTCTGACTCCGGAGCTAGGAATGGAGTCAATCCATCCAAAATATATGACCAAGCCAAGAATGTTCAAAATAAAACCCACTACAGTCACCTAACACCCTATTGTGATATATAATCGTTTCCTGGATTTATTCTTTTCATGACAGGGAAAAATAACTAATTTTGTAAAAAGAAAATATATCTGAGAAAACAAATTTGACTATAGAAGAAACAAGTGAAATTGGTTTCTAATTCTTGATAACAAAAAAAGAAAGAAAAAAAAACCCTAAAAAACAGTTATACAGACACAAATTTCCTTCAACCAGCCCTGACACCAAATGGATGTCCTTCAATTCATTTCAGTTCTGACACTAATTACTCAGACTTAGTGCCAATCTCACAGTTCGAGGGCTCAGGACAATAAGATGGCCCTCACTTCAGACATCAGCCACAAACCCCAGATTAACACTTATACTTCTGACCAACCAATTGGGTTCAATAGCTTGTTAAAGTACTTGGGGAAACATCTCAGTCCTGTTGAAAAACCAGCCTCTACCTCAGAGCAAAGCCTGTCCAAGGAAGGGACATCACCTTTGTCCTTGGAAAGACCCACAGAGCACTCCTAGGCACATTCCCACCCTGCTAAGTTGTTTATCTACAAATAACAGGAGAGATCTGCTTCGCCAGGTGTCCCTGACTCAGTCAGGCTAGGTGGGGATCCATAGCAGCCCCCCAGCAGCCACCAATCAGCATGAGACAGGGAAATACCTGGGATGCCAGATGACCCTCCCAGTAGTGTATGGTGGTTGATAACGTGTTGAGAAACCGTGTAGTTCAGCACGAACACCCCTCTTGGCTTAAACCAATCAGTTCAAATGAATACCCCTTTTGTACTGACCAATCACCCCTACCCAACTTGTTCCAGCCAGTGAATGTGCTAATCATGTTTTAGAGTTGTTATTTGATTTTCCCGCGGTGTGTGATGATTTGCTAAGAGATGCTATGATGTATGTGAAGTCCCTGCCCTCTCCAAAGAATGTATAAAACTGCTGCAAACCCTGGGCTTGGGGCCTCTCAGGATCACCAGTTGCTGTGGGTGCGCGCGGAGGACCGAGCTAGCTCGCAATACACACCTCTTTGCTGCTTACATCAATCTTGGGTCTCTGGTGGTCTTTTGGGGGTCCCGAATTCGAGCATAACACTGTTACCAGTTTATCATCAAGAATACCTCTCAGGAACAGCCAAATGGAAGAGATACACAGGGCAAGGTCTGAGGGAGGGAAGGAGCACCTCCCTGTGTTTACCAACCCCCTAAATTTCCAAATCTCATTGTTCAGGGGTCTTTAAGGAGATCTCATTACATAAGCATGATTTATTAAATTATTGACTTTTGGTGATTAAAGCCTATCTCCAGCCCTTCTTTCCCCAGAAGTCAGGGGTTAGGGCTGAAAATTTCACTCTTTAATCATTCAGTTGGTTCCTCTAGTTGTAACCCAACCTGAAGTGATCTAGGGGCCCACCAAGAGACACCTCATTAATAAACCTAGGAATGGTTAAAGGGAGCTTGTTATAAATATCAAAAGATTATTCTATTAACTCTATCACTCAGGGATTTCCAAGGGTTTTTGAAGCTCTGTGTCAGGAACCAGGATCAAAATCAAAATATGATTTGTTTGTTTGTTTGTTTTTGGTAGTTGTAGATGGACAGCATTCCTTTATTCTGTTTATTTTTCTGCAGTGCTAGGATCAAATACAGTGCCTCACATATGCTAGGCAAGTGCTCTGCCACTGAGCCACAACCTTTGCTCCAAAATATGTATTTCTTATAGTATCATAATTAGTTTTCCATATGGTAAGCATCATTGTTTGCTACTATAAGGTCATAATCATTTTAATAAATCCAGATATACAGGATTAAGCTTCTAGCTCTGTTCCCAGCGTCCCCACAGTCCCCATGTCTCACAACTTCCCCCAAAAGATACCTTGTGATCTGGAGACACCAAACCACACACAGTTCCCCAAAGCTGGATCTACCCTTTGAGACATTCAGAAATGTATTTGTCGTAAGTGTCTTTTCCTCACCAGCCCTCTCCCCGAGGGCCTGCCTATATTCTCACTTGCCTCTTCATTAATCAACTATATCCCTTTAATCACTGGAGGCCGATATGTTCACTTTACAAAGGTGAAGCTAAAGTTTAGAAAGGAATGGTGCTCCCTGCTGTTGTCCTGTAGATTAATTTTGGTCTCCTGGGGAATCTGCATAATTCCCACCTTCTTCCTGTTGTGGCTGCCCTTCTTTCACCTTGACTCCTAGCCATGGAATCCAGGGCTATCCTTTGAAACCTAAAGGAAATGCCACCTCCTCCAAGACTTTCCCCAGTTGGGTAAGCCCACAGAGCGCTTTCCTGTGCACCCCAGGTCATTCCCTCCAGTTGATTACTGGGTCTTAACCATTTTTGTATCCCTCATGGAGTTTAACCAAAAAAAAAAAAAAATGCATGCACTTAGTTGTATCAAGATAGAATCCACTCCCTTTTCCACTGACTACTTATTTTTAGAACTTCAGGGTTGCTTTAGTATTTTAATAAAAAAAAAAAACTCTTTGTTTGCTAAGCAAGCACCATTTTGGCTGACTTCAGGAAAAAGGAAGATTTAAGATCATCATTTATAGAAGGTGTGTTTTTGTATTCACCAAAGAATAATGGGGAGAAGAAAGCAGCCTAGAACAATGAAGGAAGGAAATGAACTAATTCCTGCTTTGGGGGAAGTATACAACAGCTGTGCACCCAGCTGTAGGAGTGTTTTCAAATAGCAAAACAAAACAAATGCAAAAGTGATTAATTGTATACACTGGAGCCACTAGTGAGCACTTTAAGAGAGATAAGGGTATGTTCCCTCACTGTAGTTATCTGCCAGCTCTCAATTTGTAAATGCAGTGTCAAGACTGTAACTAGGGAGAAAAGGGATGCCTCGAGGGGATATTTTACATGAAAATCATTAACTTTTCTCTATTCTATTCTCTTTGAACTTCAAAGAAAATGAAATGATCACAGGGCTATTATGAATGAAAGAATGTGCACCATGACTTCTCCAGGCACGAGAAAAGGACCATTTAGTTATAAAGATTTATCTTTCTGTAAAGTACCACCCCTCCAGGTTCTACAGGATGTCTTATATCACTTAAAGAAATATTTGTCAAATTTTGTTCCCAGAGAAAAGCCTTTTGCCATTATGCTCAGTTTATTGCTAAAATTGAACACAACTCTTTAACAAAATATAAGCAATAGGGTAAGAGAAAGAGCAAAATGGGGTTTCCCCCAGTTCAACAGACAGAATAGAAGTGACAATCAATTTAATTAGGCAACAGGGCATGCCAATTAGAAAGTAGGATTCCCTGGAGCCTTGTAAAATATAATATAGAGAAGTAATTCTATCTAACCCCATATTTACAGCTGTGGAAGTTATATAATTACTGCATAAATATTCATCAAGATTCTTGAGTGAAACCAGGTACAAATGAAATAAAGGAAAGTCATACATCAGATTTATATTACAAGGGTAGAAAGGAGCTCAACACTGCACATCCCAGATTTCACAGAGCAGTGGGGTGAACTTGTGATCGTTTACTCTCCATGACATCAGCATCTCAGCGTGGTGATGGTTGAATGTCCGCAATTCCGTCAGGCGACCCAGAAGACAAGCAAAATGCTGAGGATTTTCAGGCTGATGAATCTTGCACAGTTTTTGTAACACATCGAGCAGTGGTTCCTGAAGTTTCTCCACTGCCTCTCTATCCTTTATGTATTGTCTATCTGTTTTGGAGTTTAAAATAAAGTGACAAAATTTAAAAGTGGGAAAGCATTAATTTGGCATATTATAGCAAGGTTAACTTTTGGGAAATGTACATGTACACTCAAAATGTACAAATTAATATACACCCATGCAATCACATGTATATCAAGATATGAACATCTAATGCTCCCAGGAATCCCCTTTAATGTCCCCTCCCACCAAAGGCCCTGAAGGTAATCCATGTGATAGATATAAGTACCCTTTCTGATGGGTATAATCCCAGGGGTGAAATTGCTGGGTTAAAGAATATCTATGTGTGTAATTTTAGGAGGAGGTTCTGCCCAACAGTTTTTCTTTCTTTCTTTCTTTCTTTCTTTCTTTCTTTCTTTCTTTCTTTCTTTCTTTCTTTCTTTCTTTCTTTCTCACTGTTTATGGCTTTAAAAAAAGAGCAACTAGCTTCTGCCTCAATACCATGCATAAAAATGGCTTAATAATTTTTTTTCTTTGTGATGCTAGGGATTAAACCCAGGGAGCCTTGTGCATGTGAGGCAAACACTCTATCAACTCAACTATAGCCCCAGCCCTAAAAAAAAAAAAAAAAATGGTTTAAGGCAAGCATTATAATTATGCTTTACAAATCCTAAACATGGCACAAACCTGCCATTACTTGCTCCCAAATACACTTACAAGTGAATTTTATGTACAGAGGTATCAATATTGTTTAAGACAAGAAAATCGGAAGCATCACACTATATAAACATATGGTAAAGATTTAGTAATTGTACATCCATAAAATGGATTATTATGCACACATTATAACAAACTTTTACCAATATAATCATACAGCTTACAATTGTAAATCAATACAACTGTAAAACAATTGGAATGACTTGGAAAAGGTCTATTAACAAGCTATAAACTTTAAAAAAGCATAATATGTTCTCTATTATTATTATATGAAGTACATAATTTATTATTTATTTATTCAATACCAGTGATGCTTACCCAACAAGGTATATCCCTAGCCCTTTATATATTTTATTTTGAGATAAGATCTTGCTAAGTTGCTTATGGCCTCACTAAATTGCTGATGCAGACATTGAACTCGTGATCCTCCTGCCTAAGCCTTCTGAGCTGCTGGAATTACAGATGTGCATCACCACACCTGATGCATTTATAACCCTGCTCAAATGTCAACCACTTAAAAAAGACTTCTCTGACCACTATTTAAAATATCATTATCCCACCACTTTCTTTCCTTATATTCTCATCATTACATTTTAGAAGCATTTTCTATCTCCTGAAAATTTATTTTTATTAGTTTCATCATTTATTATCTTCTTTGTACTAGTAGAATGTGAGCCCCATGGGAGTTGTATCTTATCATATCCCTAATGTCTAGTACATAGTATATGTTCAACATGCATTCACGGGATGCACAAGGGTGATGTTTTGGAAAAAAAGATTAAGAAATACACTAAAATGTTAACAATGGCTCTATTTGAATGGTAGAACTACAGAGCATTTTATTTGTCCTTTATGTTTCTGTGTTTTCCAAATTTCCTTTAATAAGCACTATTACTGTTATGCCAAGGGAAAAAAACAAAAGGTATAAAAATTTAATGCACAACTGAAATTACCTGGAGAGAGGATAACAATTGCTGTAAGCAGAGCATACTCTTCTTGAGTCATTTTCAATTCCCCAATACTTTTATAAAAACTAAACATAGGTGTGATATAGTCATCAGAGATACCTACACGAGAAGGTTGAAAAATTACAATTACAGTAATATTTTTGAAGGACTAAAAAGCTTAAAACTAGAAACACATTGCATAAACATACGATGATCTCTATCCCCATAGGTACACATTTAAATAATCATATAATTTAAATTTAGTCAAAAGCAGAACATTGCAAAGAAGACCAACTGATAAAATCCTCAAAGTACAGATTTCAGCCGTGTCTTTGTTTCAGTCACTACTGTCTGACATTAAATAATAATGCTTTTGAATTGCTAGAAAGTATTTCAAAATTCCACCATTTTCCAGATGGAGCTTAGTTAAATCTTGTTTAATAGTAATATCTATAATCAAGGCATAGAAGGCATCTTAAACAACTGACAAAAAAAAAATTGTTCTTTAGTCGAGAAGTATTGACAGCTCTGTTGAATACACTGGCAGTGTTCCTATCAAAGGGTACCAATCTCTGGCCAGAGTAGCAGGCCTACTTGCCCATTACCTACTTGGCATAGGTCCTTGGTGTTCTCTTCAAACTCAGTACGTCCAAAATCAAAGATATCATGTACTGAACTCTCTCACCTTCCTCTAAAGCCACTTCTTTCCTGGTTTCCCATTCTCAGTAACTGATATCTTTATCCACCCCATTGCCCAGGCCTGATAACTGGGACCCAGGTGGCTGGTCTTATGGATTCTCCCTTCTCCCCTCACCTGTTGCTCTCTCCACTCTCCATGTCTCCTGGCTCTGGCTGAGTTAGCTTAAAGTCCCATCTCTTTCCATCTGGGTTACTGCAAGTACCCCCTCGATGGCCTTCCTGTCTTCAACTTGTTCCTCTTCAATGCATCTTTTATCGACCTACCAGAATGACCTTTCTAAAATTCAAACCACACACTTTCTCCCCACTTCTTATAAGTCTTTCCATGGCTTACAACTTCCATGATTTTTGCCACAAATTTTTAACTTTCTTCCTTGACTCTGTCCCAGCCATCCCTAACGGTGTGGGCCTCCTCCATGTTTGTATAGTCACTGTTACACATGACACGACACAACACACACTTGTGACAGACCCTTTTTCTGTTTCCAAAACACTAAATCTGGCACACGTTTAGTTCCAGTGTGCACTTGTTTTAGTGAACATCTGTAACTTTCTTGACTCCTACCTATGGAGACCCAGCACCTGGTCTATGCAAACTGTAAAAAACAAACAAACAAACAGTGGCACTGTCTTTTTTTTCTCTTTTCCTTTTCCCTGTATCATCAGATACCTTCTTTGTTTCATGTTCCTCTTTGATCTATCCTCTATCCAGGACACCAGAATGACCTTCATAAAATTCAAACCACACACATCTCCCCACTTCTTACAAACCCACTGATACTTTGTTGAAGGAATTATCTGATCCATTGGTGAGTCTCTGGAAAGAAATCCCTATAAGTCCTAGCATTGACTCTTTGCTCCAGCCAAGGGACAAGATTCTAACAAAGAGTTCTAAAAATAGCATTAGGCAGCAATTTTATTATGTAAGGACCCTTTTTATAAGACACCCCCCCCAGAACCCACCCCTGGTAATAGTAGGAGGCCATATTTGTTGAGTACTTATTATGTTTTAGGCACTGTTCTAAGTACTTCGTATGCAATAATTAATCTTTCTAATATCTCATAAAGCAGATACAGAGAGGTATATGACTTGTCCAAAGTCACACAGCCAGTGAGAGGTAAACTAGAATTCAAACCAAAGCTTGTGGGCTTTGTCTAAACTGCCACTACTTTTCTATCTAGCACCCTTATTTCTAGCCATATTTAGCCACTTGTTCCCATAACAATTCAATCTGCCCTGTTTCTGCATGTATTGTTCTCTCTCCTTGGAATATCATTTTTCTCCTTTATCTAGCTTACTCCTCTTCATAAGTTAAGATTTCTTTGTGTCTGCTCAATCAACAAATATCAGCTTGGTGCCTGTTCTGTGCATGGCTCTATTCCAGAAGGGCCTTTGGCTGGGAAATCAAGGAAACAGAAAATACTGTGATGTGACTTATAGATGAATTAAGATGAGGATGCATCTCCCAGGATTGTTCCAGATGAGAACAGACTGCTCTATTCCTTTCCAAACCAGATCTAAAGCCAAAGAGCCTTGGCTGAACTGAACCAAAATAAATTTGATTCTGAATGCTGAAGAGTACAATTATCAATTTTATTGGTATACTTTATAGAAAGTGAATTTATCAGAAAGTCTAAATCCTCACTTTAGAAGACTATGAAGAATCTTCCCAAAATAAATCTTGGGCTTTTCCCTCTCTAGTCAATGTACCACACTCTTCTCCCCTTTACTTCTGATTCTTTAATTGACCCCAGTGGGCTCTCTTAACAACAAAGTCTTTGTTGAGCAACTTGGGGATTCCATCATGTGGAAGGGTGCCCTTTATTCAGCTGTCACAGATTGAACTGAATCCCCACGACCAAACTGGATACAGTTTAAAAAGCTGTGGACTGGAGTATGTGAGTCTAGAAATAAAAGTCCTGGCTCTCAACACAGTGCATAGGAGGCCATGAGCCAGCTCTGAGTGAAGTTTGACTCCACAACTTAGTCTTGGGTACAATGCTTAAACTTTTTAAGCCTTAGGTCTCTTATCTGTGAACTGTGAATTATATAACAATAATATCGCATGAGATAATGTGTCAAGAGTGTTTAGCACAATGCCTGGCTCATAAAAAACCCTTGATAAATGTTAGAGCAAATAAGCACAAAACCTACTGTTGCTATTCAGGTGAACTGAATCCACACATTAGTTCATCTTAAACTTAGTTCATTTTAGTTTTAGATTAAATTTACTTTTACCTTTACAAAGTTATGTGTTTTTTTAAGAAAATCATTCTGTATATGACTGAGAAGAAATACAAATAAGCTGATCAGTGATTTGCCTCAAAAGATTTCCATATATTAAAGGTAAACTAAAATCTGAATTTTTCTCACTAAGATTTTCTTTTCTATCTTCAAAAAATGGCTGTCTTTATGCTCTCTTGAGCATGTATGGACTTTATCCATCATTCATAGTTACCTAAAATAATAATTCATGACTATGCCATAATCTTAAATAGTACATGCAATTTGGAAGTGATATTCAAGGCAGCTGATTTTAAAATGTCCAATTTTTAGAAATCATCTTTGAATACCTAATTTCCTGGTTTATTTGTCTTTCTAAATCCCCACTTATCCTCCAAAAATATTACTTCAATTAGCTATCTAATTATACTTGGTACTATTTGAGGAAAATTGAGTTAAAATGTTTATTATGATTGTTTCATTTTGTGCAAGTTTTCTATATTTATAATACTGGGTATTATAAATATAGAAAACCAATAATAGAGTTCTTAAAAAATAATAATTTTCCAATAGGATGAATCAAATATAAATGTGCTTTGGAAATTAGAGTCAACAATCATTAACCACACAAAAACTAAGGGTGTGTTTTCAAGATTTTGGGAAACAGGGATTTCTAAAATAAGTGTAATGACAATATTATCCTGAAGGAGGCAGCCTTTTCCAGTTTTTCCAGCTTCCTCCTACTTCCTAACTGCTTTCTTAAAATTTGCTTCGTTTTTGCTCTTGTGACCAATCAGTTGATTTTTGGTCACTAGAGGGGGCTATTTTCTAACTCAGTTGCCAAGACTTTGCCATGAAAAACTCTGAAATTGTTAAAATAACAACAAAATTTATATTTTTACTCCCCAGTTTATTTATTTTCCCTTAAAGAGTTCTGTGATGGATGAATTAATTATTCAATTATCAGAAATATTCTCTTAGAGAATAACCATTTGACACAATAAACACTATCTTGCTTTATTTTAAAATGAATTGTCTTTTGTCTCCAAATTAACTTCCTAGCCTTAATTAGGAACAACAACAAAATGGCTTATTTGTATGTGTGAGTGTGTATTATATACAAGGATACATATTATACAAGACCAATTTCTTTATGATTTACTGTAACTGAGGATCCCACTTGTCAAAAATGAGGCTTTTGCAGACCTATGTAATTTTTAATTCTTTCAGTAATGATGCCATCCCATAAGCCTCTGATGACATACAAGGCTATATCTGCTTTCTGCTTTCCTTTCAGACTAAACTCTTGCCCTCCCAAGGCTTTCTTCTGAACTAACTTCTGGGTTCCTAAAGGTGAATCAGTTTGTTGCCTACAATACATATCTACCTTCCCCAGCCCAGCCTCATGACCATGTAGGTGGAGGGAGATCCTGGCTCCCACCCACAGTCATTTCCCATAGCAGAGGTTGGTGTAGTCAGAAAGAGCAGTGCAATTCTGGCTAATGAGACTGAAGGGGAAATCTACTGGGATGCTCCTTAGAGAGATTTCCACCCTTGGGACTCATTCCTCTCTTTCCTTTGGCCATTGTGGAGCTTGGAACTGCTGTGGCCATTAGATGACCAGGAGGAGAACTTGCCTGTGAAGCCAACACACCAAGGTTAGCAGAGGAAAAGGAGCTGTGTTTCTGGTGATGTGCAGAGCCCCTGGATTAACCAATTCTGCTGCCACCCTTCCTCATTTGAGTTAACACATTTCCTTATTTTTAAGGCCATGTTGGGTTAGATTTTTTTGTTACCCTCAACCACCAGCATTTTAATAGGGATCTCCCCTAATAAATGAGAAACATGTTTTATGTCTTCATATTTTGTCCCCTGAAACATAATACAGGGTCCTTTTTAGGGTAAAGCACCCTACCCATGTTCAAAAGCATGCTACCCATTGTTCCAAAGCCAAGTTCAAGAGTGAAGCAGAATTAGTTGCTTTATTTTCCATGTTCAATTTTATGATACCTATTACAATTTGTATCTCTGCTCTTATAGTGTGTGTGTATATGTATGTGTATATATATATATATATATATATATATATATATATATATATATATATATATATATATATATATATTATAAGAGCAGGAACCAATTACTGCAGCTCCAATGCCTGGAATGTGCCTGATCCATAAAGGCTACTCCATAGATGTTTCTTATTCATCCCTGTATCTCTAATAATATCATCTTTGTGAAGATGTGGCAAGAGATTAATAAATATTTGTTAAATTTGGAATTATTGTGTTTTGTTGGTTCCTTGTGACAAAGATGACATAGCTGTGAAATGTGATTGGGCAAGAGATGTCATTAGGACAATAGGAACATTCTTGAGGTGCTAAGAAAAGTTCCAACTGCAAAATTATCCAGTGAGTCATTTGTGCCACACTCTTAGTCTTAAAAAAAGAAGCTGCTGTCATTGCATTAGCAATTTTTTTTTAAAAACCTACTATAAATATAAAATATTTCATTTAAAATACTTAATAAATGACATTCTTTGTATTAGGCCTCACTGGTACTTGGAGTGGCCAATGTTTGTACTGTCAAGTTTAAGATTCATTCTAACAAACTTTACCAATATTTGTATACCTGTCCCAGGCACTGTGGTAGTGTTAGGAATATAAAGTCCTCAAGCAATTAACAGATCAACAGAAGAGACAGATGCATAAATAAATACATGATGTCCGTCCAAAAATGAGCAAGTACAAAGGACTTTGGGGAATACAGCTAAGGAGCAATGGTTCTGTCCAGGAATAATGAAAATACCAATTCATATTCCTTTAATACTTCCTGTCCACTTGAAAGAAAAATTTTTCCTATAATTGAGCTCCAAGTTGTCCATTGTCAAAATAATCATGTGATCACTTTCAAATTAAAATAGTAAGAATTCTAAACTTTAAGCATTTACCTTTCTTATATTTTCTCATTTGTTCCTTTCTTTGAAAGATAGTATTTGAACTGATCATCAGATTACTGCTGCTTCTTGGGAAATTTTTAATTCTTTTTATTATTTTTGCTTGTGTATGTTACAAAGCCTAAAGCAGTAAAATTATACACACACATACACATATTTAAAGAACAGAAAAACAGGCACAGTATATTTTAGTATAGTACTACTAACTAGCTACAACTTCATCTCTCTAATATCTTCTTTCTCTAACCTCATTGTCTCTATTTATTTTATCATTTATTTAAAAGCAATTTGACATTGTTAGCTGCTGCTTATACTTTCCATCTCAATTGAAAGGCAGGAGCTGATTTGCTGGGTCTATATTAGACCTTGGTGAGTGACAGGTGCAGCATGTAGTTAAGGCACTGGGCTTGCAGTTAGAACACCTGCAGTCACTTCCTGAACTCTACTGATGAGCTGTAGGACCTTGGGCAAGTTATCCAGCCTCTCTAAGTCCATTTCCCATTCTATAAAATACAAATCTGACACCTACCTACAGGAGCCACTGGGAGTACAAACAAGATGATTATGTATTCCTGAATAATACTCTCTGAACTGAATACTTCATTTATGTCTATTGGGGGACCTAAAAAAAGGGGGAAAGCCTATAAAATTTAGGAGTTATTTATATTTGAAAAGAACAGAAAAAACTTGCTTTGTTCCATAACAGGTTATTGCTAATTTCCTTACTGTTAAAAAGTAAATCCATTCAGTGTAACCACTATTGTGTTTTACGGCATCATTTTTGATTATTCCTATTTTTATTAAAAATTCTAGCTTAAAAACCTAGTTTGCCTTATAACAGTACATTAGGAATGAAATCATTGCTGCACAATAGTGTAAAAACAATCCAACCACAGATTATGTCATATATATGTTCTGAAGCTTCCATTAACATAAACAAAAACTGTAACTCTCATTAAGTAAAAGCATCTCATGAGACAGTATCTTTGTGTATGTAAGTGAAATGGAATAATAGAAAACAAAAGAGTATGAATTTGAAGAATGAGGAGAGAAAATTCACATTTTATTCTTTAAAGAGTTCTGCAGACATAAACAGGGGAACTTTGAGAGGTAGTGCTATTCTAGAATTAAACATATAATAGAAATCAGAACATGTTACATTAGCATAAGAATGAAAATTTCTGAAAGGTCACCGTGCAAGATCAGGCTTTTATGTAGAATGTGGAAGAGGTAGTGTTCTGAAAATCCATGGATGGGGGAAGAAAATTAATAAGTATTAATAAATAGAAGAAACAGCATTATGGATAATAAAATATGAAGCAGCACGTGAGTTTGGATGGTTTTTATTGTCACAATATGTGGTTGATATTTGGGGAAAGGATCTTATTATGAACTAGAGACGTGCTGTGTTAGTCAAATTTTCATTGCTGTGGCAGAAATACCTGACACAAACAACTTAGAAGAGGAAAGATTTATTTTGGATCATGATTTCAGAGGTTTCAGTCTGTGGACTAGGTGACTCCAAGACAGAAACATTGTGATGGAAAGGTGGGGCAGGGGGAGTGCAAGGAAGGGGCCAGGGATCAGATACAGACCCCAAGAGCACATCCCTAGTGACCTACTTCCTCCAAACATGCCCCACCTGCCTACAGTTTCCATCTCCTCCCAGTGGTTCATTCCAATTATTAATCCATCAAATGTATTAGTCATTGATGAGGTTAGAGCCTTCGTGATTCAATTGCTTCTCAAAAGCCCAACCTCTGCACATTGCTGCACTGGTGGCCAAATCTAAGCTTCAGGGGAGGGGGACATTCCAGGTAGAAACCATAATGCATGCATATTTATTTGTGCAGATTATATTGTAGAAAACTGAATTCTTGATCTTTTCTGAAACCTAAAGAATCACAAGTTCTGAAATTTATGAAAGGAGAGCAAAGTTTCTTGGTTTTTTTTTTTAATGAGTATATATGTTAAACCTGGAAGAACTTCATGATTTCTCACTTATATATTACATTAGTGTCTTTATAGGTCTCCCTACTTGTAGTCTCAATACCTCCAAATCTTCATTCAAATCTTCAAGCTAGAAAGAGCTCCTGTGGTATAGTTATGGTCATGTCATATATGCTCAGAGTATTACCAAGGCTGTCCACTGTGTAAGAACTAAATTGAACTATTTTGGTGGCATTCAATGCCCTCAGTAATCTAGCACTTGCTACATCTTCCATTTAATAATATTGTTGTCTAAAACATCGAAGCACTTGTAAATTCTATACATGGATAGTCACTCACTATTTCTATATTATTTGCACTATTTCTATATTATGGAAATATTATATCATAGTGCAATATTATATGTGACATATTACAGTGATTCTGTTTCTTTCTGTTTGGAATGCCTTTCTCAGATTTTTGTGGCTATTAAATTCCCAGTCATCCTGCATGATTCAATTATTATTATTTTTTTTTTGGTACTAGGGATTCAACCCAGGGACACTCAACCTCTGAGCTATATCCCCAGCCCATTTCTTAAATTATTTTTATTTTGAGACAGTCTCACTAAGTTGCTTAGGGCTTCACTATGTTGCTGACTTTGAACTTGCTGGCCTTGAACTTGCAATCCTCCTGCCACAGCCTCCCACACTGCTGGGATTATAGGCATATGCCCCTGCACCCGGCCAATTATTAATTTTTTGAGCCCATCCTAACTCACCAAGTAGACTTAGGAAGGCAGACATTCCTTTATGCTCCAATTTCGTTTTATATAAATCCTCATATTTGCTCGTCCACTTCCCAATAGTCTACAAGATGCTGAAGGATGAAGATCATGTATCCTCATCTCCATATCTAATTCACTATACAGTGTCTTGTATAAAACAAGTACTTGCATTCAGTGTATATTTGTTGAATGACAACTCAAGAAATGAATAGAAAAATCTCATAAGGTATCCAATTACTGCATATTTTCACAAATATTTGCTGCTGGAATCATCACATAGAAGACATTGCTAAACTGCCCCCAACATCCATTTTCTTCTTTTAGAGCAGAGTTTCTCAGTCTTGGCACTATTGACATTTTGGACCAGATCATTCTTTATGGGGGTGGGGGCTATCCTGTGTACTATAGGATGTTGAGCATTCCTGGCCTCTACCTACTGTCATAGTGCCTCCAAAAATATCTCTACACTGCCAATGTCCTCTGAGTGTGTATTTTGGGACAATCATCCACATTAGAGAACCACTGTGTCATTGTGCAAAAATAACATTTTCGTCTGGGCACATGGCTTCGTTGAATTTAGATGTGATGAAGAAGGTCTTGCTAAGGGAATGTCAGAATCACAAGTATAGCTTCTGGATCATTCTCTTACAGCGAGGATGTGCCATTCTTTTCTTCCTTGCCCTCTCTACTGTTTGTAATGTGAATGTACCAAAAATAAGAAGAAGGGGGAGGAAGAAGGGGAAGAGGAGGGGGAGGAGGGGGAGGAGGAGGGGGGGAGTTATTTTGAATCTTAGGGTGAAGTTGGTGCCTTTTCATGGCTAAGCAATGACCCAGAAAGACCCTCTGAAGCTGACCTATCACCTCTGTTCTCCTTATGCCCACATCATTGCAAGATAGTGTCTATTTTGCTTCAGCTCTCTCTTTCAAAGCCAAAACTCTAACATAAATTTTATATGACTGTTGTAATTATTTCTTTTTCTATTTCCCCAAAGGAGATGAAGTCCTTTAGAATCATGACTTTAATCTGTATCTTATTGATCTTTGTATCCCCAGTGTACCCGGCCATAACAACACTCAAAAAAATTGCCTTGCAAAAACATGAGTGAGTAGATCAATGAATGCAGGTCCCAGAAGAAACCATATTCCACTCTTACTAGACAGATACCATACTGGATGGGAAGAATGGAAATGATGGGATTCTGAACTGATGTGGGGCTCATGGAGGGAGAAGAGGGCTGATGTATCAACAACCTCAGAAATATGAGGAGGTCTATCTACAATGATGATGTGAATTAGAAGGGTTTGACTATTCTTCAGGCATTCTTAAGAGAATGTCAGTCATCTCTATAATTAATCATCACTTAGAAATGTTCTTCAGGCAAAAAACTAGGCCTCTGACTACATCAATGTTTATAGCAGCTCAATTCACAATAGCTTAAGCTATGGGACCAACCTAGGTGCCCTCCAACAGATGAATGGATAAAGAAAATATGGTATATATACACAATGGAATATTACTCAGTCATAAAAAAGAATGAAATTATGGCATTTGCTGGTAAATAGATGGAACTGGAGACTATCATGCTATGTAAAATAAGCAAATCCCCCAAAACCAAGCCTAATGTTCTCTCTGATATGTGAATGCTAACTCACAATAAGTGGGGGTGTGGGGAGGTAGAAGTCATTGGATTAGACAAAGAGAATGAAGGAAGGAGGGGGGGATGGGAATAGGAAAGACAGAATAAATCAGACATGACTTTCCCATGTTCACATGTGAATCCATAATCAGTGTAACTCCACATCAGGTACAGCCATAAAAATGTGAAATTATATTCCATGAATGTATGACATGTCAAAGTACATTATACTGCCATGTGTAACTAAAATTAACAAATAAATTTTTTTTTTTAAAAAAAAAGAATAGGTCTTTGAAAAGCACTCAATTTGATAAAGGGAGGAATAGGATAATTATTTTTTCCTGCTGATATATTGGAGAGAAGCTCCAGAAACCGAGGGTAGCCAGAATTCAAAGAAGCCTAGATATAAACACCTGCCTGACCTTCGTCCTTGAAGCTTTTGTGTCTTCATAGCTAGAACCACTCCATGTTCCCTAGTAGGCTCATCCCTGGCCCAGACTCAGGAACCTCTGCGGATCCCTATGCTGCATCTAATCCCCATTCTGACATATTGACGAAGCTGGGGAGTCCCTTTCCCTTTAAGCATGACAGAACTTCCTTGAGTCCAGATACCTTTGGCCTCTTCTTAAATCTACCTTCTCCCAACAAGGTCATCAGTTGAGAATGGAGAGGGAGGAATGCTGGGAGTCTGAAAAGAGAGAAAGTATAAGGTGGGAGCTCCCCAGACAACTGGAGTGAATTGCCTAGAGAAGAGGAATAAATGGAGAGCCTGAGGCCTACTTGAAGAGTGTGATCAGTAACATAAAGCAAGCCAGATCATGTTGCCACAGTTCTCAGGTTCAGGCAGAGTCGGTGGAGAGTTGTGTTCATTCAGGGATGGGGACAAAAAGGCAAGGAGTTGAGGATATCCAGTGAATGACCCAAGGAAGTGATCAGACTGATGGACCATGAATCCTAATCTTAGGTCCTAAAGAACTGAGGTCAGAGTCAATGGCTGGGGGGTTGGTAGATGGATAGTCACTGAATGGAGGTTGTTTTGGAGCAAAATATTATTGAATCAATAAAAGCAATGAGTTGAGAGTTAAGGATAATGTCAGAGGGAAAAAAATGGCTAGGATGGAGATTTTGAAGGAAGGAAGTAATTGGTATAAACAGGATCTAGGTCTGTAATAGGATTCATAATATCCTGCCTCAAAATGTTATGAAGAGCCAATTAGGTATTATTGTGAAGCATGACATTGGCTGTGAAGATGCCCCACTCAGATCTCCCTTTAGGAGCTCATAGTAGGAGCATTGTAGAATGATAACCTCCAGCTGGTGACACCAGTCTCCTCCCAGCCAGTGACTGAGCATCACAAGTGCTATCAGCTTCTTGTAGGACCCAAAGCTCACACATCTAGAATAAAGTCTGACATATAGTAGGTGCTGAATAATTATTTTCTTTTAACACTATAATTAACGGATCCATTCATTATTGAAGGCATACCTTTGTAAACATCTCTAAGTATTTCAGTAAACCTTTTTGAAAAATTGTGTTGTTATTGTTGTTGCTGCTGCTGCTGCCGCTGTTGCTCTCAATTCCATCACAGTGGGAGAGATTTTCCCCACCTCAGCTAAACTGGGGAAGGAACCCAGTCCCGCCACGGTGGGGTGGTCTTTATCGAAATGGCACCACCTGGGCTGGGGTTGTGGCTCAGCAGTAGAGAACTTGCCTAGCATGCTGAGGCACTGGGTTTGATCCTCAGCACCACATAAAAAATAAACAAAATAAAGGTTATCGTGTCCACCCACAACTAAAACAAATATTTAAAAAGAAAGAAATGGCACCCCCTGACTTAGCTCAGGACCCCAAAGATCCGACAGGAACAGGCGAAGAAAAGAAAATGGGAGCTGAGCACCCAGAAGAGAGAGCAATGAAAAAGCTGCTGGGCAATTCCCCGTCAGATGCCCTCTCACCAAACCACTTCAATTCGTATGGCAGAAATTACACCCATGTTCATTGCCTGGCTCCTGAATCAAGTTTCAGTGACTCCTCTTGGAAGAGGAGGAAAGAGAGAACACAGAGAGCTCCTGTGCCCAAACACTTTCTTTTGCTTACACTCAAGTGCAAAAGAGGTATCTATCCCCAAAATTGCTACAGGAAAGGTCTGGAAAAAAAAGGACTTTTTAATTATTTAGTTGTCAGTCTGGGATATCAATAACTCTGACCCTAAGGGAAGAACCACTTGAAAAGTAAATTAATGGGCCAGGCAGCTGCAGACAAGTCTCCGCTCACTCACTCATTCATTCATTCTTTCATTCAAGGGATATTTGCTGAGCATTTATTCAGGAAAGCATGTGTTAGGTGCCTGGGATAAAATACCGACTCAAGAAGAGGCAGACCTTGCCTTATGACGTTTGTAATATCAAAACGCAGGCAAGGTGAAGAACAAATAATACAGTCAGACATTAGACTTCAAAAAGATCAAATAGTTACAGGGTCTAATTCAATAACTTTAAGGAAAAGTGTGTTGGGGTGGGGGGAACACAATAAATAAGTATTGGAGCTGAGATTCAAGCCAGATACCAGTCAGTATTCTTAACCACCAGCATCTCTGGAATCTAAACACACATTAACTATAATAGGATCCTTTGAGAGTTGAAGAGGCCTCTGTATAAAATGAGTAATATTTTTCCACATAGTCATCATCCATTATTATTTATTTTATAACTTAGATTTGACTCATGGATTTTTTTTTTAGAGAGCCCTGCCACAGTCCATGGAAGCCAGAACCTAAAAAACGGCTGAGTTAAGCAAATGAGGTTTTTAATCCATCACAGGTGAAAGTCACAGTTTTCTACATAAGAGAAATCATCTATTTATATTCAGTAGCCTAAACTAATACTTGCCCTTAAATATTTGTTAAACCAATACATCAATGGATGTGTAAGAACAATGCATCTTTAAAAGGTATGTTTTTTAAAACTCTACTGGTGATGTAATTCTACTTCTAGATTTTGTTTTGTTTTGTTTGTGTGTTTGGTAACACAGAACAGGGATTTTTAAAAAAAATTTTCAGTTTTTGACCAAGAGGAGAAAACATAATGACTATGGTAAGACAGCTTTTAAAAAAATACTTTTCGATCCTTCAATTAGCTTATTTATATCACTATCACAGATGCAGAATAGCCTGAACACTCTCATTCCCATCTCTATTCTAAAATACTTTCAAAAGTCTTTAAACTTATTCCAACCAATCAAAGAATGATAAGATTTTGAGAAGTCATCTCATCTCATTTGCCCTCCTCCCCCAACTCAGACATAAAGTCCTTAAGGAAAATAAGAACATATTCTATTTTAAGGTTCTCTTAAGACAAATTGCTCAGAATTTCTAGAAACTCATCTCAATATTTCTTGATCCTCTCTGTCACAGTATTACTACATAATAAGTTAAACTGAGTTACATGTGTTATTATTTCCTTTCGTCTCTTGAAAGGCAGTGCAATATAGAGATTAAGATGCATGGCTTGTGGCCTTGCACATGCAAGGACCTGAGTTTAACTTCTGCCATTGTGAAAAGAAAAAAAAAAAAAGACACATGATTTCTGAAGTCAGATTTCCTATCCATCTCTGGGAAAGTTATTTAAATTCTTTCTAGCTCACTTTCCTCATCTGTAAAAACAGAAACAATAATAGTACTCATATCAGAGGATTTTTTTAAAAAATTTAATGAAATCATATGAAAAGTATTTAGAACAGAATCTGGAACCCAGTAAATGATATATAAAAATTGCCATTGTAAATGTGTCTCATTTTATTTTGAATAGTGATGGAAAATTGGATAATAGTAGCTGGAATCTAGTCTATTTCACCTGAAATTTTTGAATAAATAAATATTTCTGTAATGAATAAACTCAGCTCCTCTGTTATTTTTTTAATCAGACTAATTTTTCAGTCTTTTCAAAAGCCTTCCTTTAACATCTCATCTTAATGCAGTAAAGAGAAAATTTTTAGTATTTTGCTATTACAAAACAGATTTTTGTACCAAGACTCCAAAAGACCCATTTTTTTAGTGCCATTCTTCATGCTAGGCATGATGGACATATAATGTTGCATAAGACAGATAAGAGCCTGCCTTCCTGGGATATACCAATGTTTAGTTGCAGAAACAAACTCTTTACCATTAAGCAAATCACTTACCACTCTTTCGAATTCTTTCTTCCAATAGGTCAGCATGTCCAGCTGGCAGTTTCTTATTGAAAATCTCAGCTGACCGGAGGAACATAGCTTCAACCGCAGACCCTTTTAGCAAAGCAATTTGGTCTTCATGGTCCAAAGTCTGAAATCCTGAGTACAGATGATAATCAAATCAGAATCAAGGAGTTGTTTGTATAATATTTCACATTTTATATGTATATTAAGATTTTATCACCACCACCATCACTATTGATAAAACATTTCTATAAAGCAATTTTATAATTGTTTTGTGATTGGGTATTTAGCTTGAGTTCACTGAGTATTTCTTGTACTCCCCAAAATAGAAGCTGACTTTTATCTTCATTAAGTACGATTTATTGGACAAGTTAGGCAAAAGGAGTTGTCAAGACCATGCCAAATACCTGGCTGAGACAGACCAATTCAAATGAGTCAACCCTAAGAAACAAGAGGCTGGCAGATTATCTTTGAGTCATTAGTTTAGTTGTGCAGAGTCAACTCTGAAGAATCAAAGCATCCACAGCTAGAAAAAAAAAATTTAATGCATATCATGGGTCTTTAGTCAAAATTTAGAGAACGAGTAGCATTCCTCCACCAAAATTCTATCACAGTCAAATTTAGGTATCTTCTCTGAGTTTAAGACTTATCATACAAAATAGAGGAAAACAGACTAATATAGGAACAAATCACCAGCCTGAAGGCATATAAAACCACCTGGAAAAGGCAAAGTCCTTATCCAGGCATGTGTGGTAAAGTCCCAACACCCTCTCTGACCTTATTCTCTTCTTCTTCCTTCATTCTTTGTGCATCAGCCACACTGACAACCTGGTTCTGCTATGAACCCATGAGCCTGCATTTGCTCGGGGATGAATGCTCTTCCCTGATACATCCATGCTCCACTCCATCAGTGCCATCAGATCTCTGTTTTAGGGGTACCCTACTAAAATAGTCTCCCCAGCACTCACTAATCCCTACCTGGTTTATATCTGTTCATTGAACTTACCACCACCCGACATGATATTATAGGTTTATTTGCTTATTTGTTCATTGTCTGCCATGTCTATTGGAGTACAAACTTCTTTGGGCACAGATTTTTATCTGTTTTATTACTGTTGTATCCACAATGACTGGCACATCATAGGTACCTGAAAATTATTTGTTGGATAATTGAATGATTGAATCAAAGAGGGAAAAACACAAATTTGTGTGCATGCTGGTACACACACACACGTGCACACACACACACACATTAATAGAGGTAATTAATACCATTAGGATCTACATGGCTTAGGAAGGAATTAAATAGCAACCAAAATTTAAAGAAGACAGCAATGCTAATGATTAAGAGTCATTATCCTGCCAAGTGCACTGTAATTCCAGTGATTTGGGAGGCTGAGGCAGAAAGATCACAAGTTTAAGGTCAGTCTGACCAATTTTTGAGACCCTGATTCAAAATAAAAATTAAGAGGGCTGGTGATGTGGCTCAGTGATAGAGCACCCCTGGGATGTTCAATCCCACATACCACCAAAAAAAAAAAAAAAAAAAAAACAAAAAAAAAAACATTATTATCTTGGAGTATCCAAGAGCTCCTTTGAGAGAAGGAGCCATGCTCTACTCCCCTCTGGGTCTCCAGCACCCTGGACAGAGCCTGACACAGGCTCTGCTCAAGGAACTAAAGGGAAACACTCAACTGGAATCTTCTGAAAATACCCTTTCAGTATTGATGTTATATTGTTGAATATAATAACATTGTAATTTCTGCAATTGTTTTAAAATAATTTTTCCTTCTTGAGGGTTTATTTTTTTTCATCATATTTTCTCCTGTATTTGTATTGTTTTCCTTCTGCTTTACTCATTGAATATACATTAAATGTACTCTCCCTCAGGAACTAGGCTAGGCACTGAGAATTTTGAAGAAATGTTAATATATAGCCATTGCTTTCACGTAAGCTACCTTCGTATGAATAAGATATCTTTGTCTTCAATTATTTCTTGATTCAAGACCAACTGACCATTTGAACTGAAAAATCCTTTCCCATAAGTAACCAAAAATATCACATTTCTTTCCTTTTCTCAGCTCCTCCCAGCACATACAGTTTTCACTTTTATGTAATCCTGTTTTTTGATCAAGATTGCCTTTGAATTAATTAGCTATAGCAAATTAAGTTTATCTTTCATTGCTAACAAAGAAATGAAAGAATATCAATGTTTCAATGATAACAAGAACTTTCTCCCCACATTTTATTAGTTTTATGTAGACTTCTTCCTGTGACACATTTAATAAAATAATAGCATAATGCTGACAAAAGAGGGCAAATTAACATACCAAATTAAAATCTTATGACAGAACAGCAGTAATTTACATTACAGAGTTTTGCAAGGTATCTATTATACTCTTTAAAACCAGGGATTTGATACACTAAAAATTTTTTCTTAATTTAAAACACTGTAACAATTTCAACTGATTAGATTAGAGGGCACTGATAATGCAGCAGAAAGAATTTTAGGCTAGAAGATAAGACTCCCGCATTCTAGTTTCTGTGCTGCACCACAGACAGGACTGTTGATAAGTCCCTCTCCTTTACCTAACATGTACACTGTTCACCAAGTCCTGTCATTTTGCATCTGTCTTCATTTTGTTCCTCTTCCCTCTCCCACTGTTATTGCTTTATTTCAAGCCCTCTTGACAGGTCTTGTGCAATAGCCTACTAGCTGGTCCTCTCAGCTCCCATCCCTTCCTATTCAAATCCATCTTTTATGACCCTGATAAAACCACCTTCGTACAAGAAAAATTGTATCATTTCCCTCTCTACAAAATGAGAAGCCATCAAAATGTCTTCATCACCCGGGGGGGGGGGCAAGGATTAAATTCCTTAGTTAGGTCCTTGTCATCTGTACCAACTTGCTTTACTGTCAAATGAAGGAGTCCACCACAGACATCATGTTATTGTCACACTGAATTTTCTCTCCCATCTCTTAACAATCCTGTTCTTGTTATTGCCTCATTAACTTCTCATAAGATCTCTCAACTTGGAAAGCTCCTCTCCATGCCAACTGAAAACCTCCTTTGTGTTCTATTCAACACAAATATAATTCTCTCTGAAGTCTCCCTGTCTTTCTCAGACACCATGAGTAACTGTTCCCTCTCTGTTCTAACAGCTCATTTTGTGTGTATGTGTGTACGCGTGCATGTTTTAATAGCCTGTAACCACTTTTCTTGAAGGTAATAGCTAAGCAGCTAAGCATTTAGATACTTACAGAGTAAGTATCAACAATTACTTATTGGATGAACAAGTGGAGAATGACAACTTTACAAAGTCCCAATTTCTATTGATTTGGAAGAATCTTTATAAGTAATATTAAATATCCTTTATAACTCTAACTTTTCATGTCTATAATGGTTATATACGAATAGGATGTGAGATGATTCTCATCACACAATAAATATATCTGCCCTACACTCAGTGTCACAAGAATATTATACAGCATAGCAGAGAAGTGACTACATGTAAAGGTACCTGCCAACAGTAATAGTGATAAAAGATCTGATCCCAAAGGAATGTTTGAGACTCAAAAAAAAAAAAAAAAAAACAAACAAACCCATTATATGTAAAGTGATCAATATAATCTGTGGCAAATAAACACTCAATAAATATTAGCTTTTATTATTTAAAAAATACTACCTGGAAGTTTTTTTGTGAATTCTACAAGAATCTGTACATGAGTGGTAGCCATTTCTGTTAAAATGAGAAAATTTTCTTCTGCACTGAATTCTTCCTTTAACTAAATTTTAAGAAAAAAGCAAATGATTAATAAATAGATAGAAAAAAGGATAAATCAATATAAAATCATTAGACTACAGGAAAACAAAATTGAGATAATGAAATTTTAAAACCCAGCTCATATTTCTCAGATCTTTGGAGAGCAACTATTAACAAGATAGATGTGTGACTTCTTCCTTTTTAATTGCTTAATGCTGCTAAAAGTTTAAATTTAGAACTTAAATTTTTAGTTTGAATTATTTCAAGTAACATACCCATATAAAAATTTCACATCCAAGGTAATAAAAGCTCCAGAAAACATTAACTTTAAAGAAATATATTTTTTAAATATTATACATACAATTTTATTTGTGATTTCCTGAGGCATCCTCTGTTTGCTATATGAATCCATAATATAATGTAGAAGATTCTGTTGATCTGGGGTGAGTTCATTTTTCTCCTACACTGGCAAGAAAATAAAAGGTGTTAGGGAGGGCGGTTATAAGTCATTCTTCCTATATGTGCATTCACTTGGAGTGAACTGATAGCAAAGTATTGAGAAATGCCCTAAGTACAGCAGGAACTATGAAACTTAATATAGTGTGTAATTAAGAGCTTTTTGTGGGTCTTGGGGCAGGCAATATCATTCTTCCTTACATTTGTTTCAAGTTACTCATTTTCCTGTCTAGAAAATATGTATAACAAAATATGCCTTTCATGTATTTCTTAAGAATAACTTATAGTGTGCACATGAAAGCCTATTAAGCCCCTTCACATTGAAGGTCAGGGGAAGTTCAAGGTTTAATCAAAAGTAAGGAAATGTTCCTGCATGAAAATGGAGACTCCAGCTAAGCTTATTATTCTATATGCAGATGTTGACAAACTGGCTCATGGACCAAACTACCTACTTTGGTAAATAAAGTTTTATTGAAACATGGCCACACTCTTTTGTTGATGTATTGTCTATGCTGGTTTTGCACTAAAATGAAAGAGTCAAATAGTTGTGATAGAGACTATGTGACAAAATCCCCAAATATCTGGCACTTAACAGGGGGGAAAAGGTTTGCTGATCCCCAAAACAGAGAGTCGTCAATCAGGGCAATTCAGATCTCAAACATTTCTTTCCCTCTTGATAGCATCTTTTAAGGAATATGAATAATTGTGTCAACTCTTTGTTTCCTTATACCAAAAAGTGTTGCTGATGAAACACTAGGGAAGAATAATATTTTTTTGGGGGGTGGGATTGTGGCTCAGAGGTAGAGCGCTCGCCTAGCATGCCTCGTGAGGCACTGGGTTCAATCCTCATTACCACATAAAAATAAAATATTGATATTGTTTCCACCTATAACTAAAAAATAAATATTTTAAAAATTTTTAAAAAGAATAATATTTTTCTATAAAATTATTTTTTTCCAAAATGAATACAAGATAATATATTTTGAAAAAGTAAAAATGGACGAAATTGGGGCTGGGGTTGTGGCTCAGAGGTAGAGCGCTCACCTTGCACGCGCAAGACCCTGAGTTCGATCCTCAGCACCGCATAAAAATATATGAATAAAATAAAGGTATTGTGTCCAACTACAACTAAAAAATAAAAAAAAATGGACGAAATTCTCTTTGGCCCTTTTCAGAATAAAAACTTTCACTTTTCACCTTATACATTGCTATTATTTGAATTTTTTCAACAAAGCATGTATTTTTCTCTTGATTAAAAAAAAAGAAGGGATCCATTTTAATGCAAAATGGAAATGGGAATTCTGCTGTGGCTATGGCTCTAATCTGAGTCTCCCAGCCAGATCGCTAGACTCCTGCTGGCTTTGGCAGACACCACTGCATGTTATTACCCTGCATGACTTAGTCGTTGAGGTCACTTGTCGCAAGTCCCGTCCTTCGCTGTCCTCATTAATGGTCTGATCTGCATACTGCTTCACATTTTTTCTCAGTCGTTTAGATTTACACTGAATTTCAGTTAACAAGCCTGAAAAAATGAACATGAACGTAGGGACTTTATCAATCACAGAAAGTTCTGTTAGGTGTGTGGTCATGAAATAGTTGTATGGTTGGCTCAGACAATCTGTGCAACTTGGCAAGGAACTAATTCCAGCTCTTTAGATATTTAAAAACAGAAGGCTGAGATTTAAAGACTTGACCTTGAATAAGAAGTTTAACCTCTGTGAATCTCAATTTCTTCATCTGTAAAATGCAAATAATATCCACCTCTGATTTTTTTTGTAGATTAAGTGTAATCAAATCATTTTTTAATGATGGCTTTTATATGAAGAATTTGTGATATTAAAGCATTATATACAATGCAAGACAATCAATAAAAAGGTGAATGACAATCTCCCCATTCCTAATCTAGGGGATCTGGAAAGTCGTTAATTCAAAATAGATTAATATTATTTTGATACATGTTATATACTATGCCATAAGAAGTATATTTGTTTTCACATTTAAATTTGTTGAGTAAAACAAATATTAACATCCTTTAGGAAAACAAAATCTTATTAATTTCTATAACTATATAAATTATTGAAATTATAGTTAAATATTAAAATAACTCAAGAAATGCTATAGTTTGGGTGTTAAATGTCCCCAGAAGACCCAGGTGTTAAAGGCTGGGTCTCTAGTATATGCCCTTGGGAGGCAGTGGAACCCTTAGAAAGTGGGGCCTAGAGGAAGGTCCTTAGGGTATTGGGAGTGTGCCCTCAAGGGGGCTTGTAGGGCCCTTTCCTCCCTTTTTCTCTTTTGATTTCTGGTCATGAGGTGAGCAATTTCCTCCGCCTGCCTCTCCACCGCTGCCACTGGGTACCCCAACCAGAGGCCTAAAAGCAATGAGTCCCACAGATCATGAACTGGAACCCCCAAAACTGTGACCCAAAATAAGCCTTTTCTCTTTATAAGTTAAATGATCTCAAGTACTTTTTATTGTGATGGAAATCTGACTATCAAGCAAGATGCCTGAAAAAAAATGGTTTTAAATGCTCATACAATATCATAACTGATTTACACTTAAACAAAGCTATAAAAAATAATGTAGAACAATCTTCCATGTTCACACTTAAGTTATTTACTTAAGTGAAAATGAAGTTCCAGAATGTTCTTTGTGCAGGAAATTTATTTTATAGATTTATGAAATATCTATATCTGTTACTGAAAAAGTTTATGTTCATAAATGATATTACAGACTTTTATAGAGGGACTCATACAAAATGTCTTTGGAGCTTCAACTGGAACAAGTTCATATTTAAGTGATGAGCAACATGAACCACGCAGTATCAAACTATTTCCATTGTAAGATTGGATTCCAGCAGCAGCCCCTGCTCGGGATCTTGTTTCATGTATGCTAAAATAAGATTGGGATCAGCCACTATAAAACTTTCATCCACCTAGAGCTGGATTATTTACACAGACCTATTTTCCCTTCTCCTGCATACATTATTTTTCTGGGTCCATCCCAGTTGCCTGTACTATTTGGGAACAATAAAACTGGAACAATAGAACTGGAGTCACCTTCCACAGGCTTTTATTTCATGTGGCATTCCCTCCCTGAATGCCATCGTCCCCTTGGTGACATTTGTTTGTCTATTTGTGTTTTGAGGAGGAACAGGACATATCTCAGAATCTGAGTGCTCTGTAGCATTTGCAGAATGAAAAATTAATTATGTTATATACTAACATGCATTCCAGTTTTTGATGAAGATCGTGGTCCCTCACAAAGCCAGCAGTTAATACAGTGTCTCTTTATCAGATTGAAGGACAAAATTATATTAAAACTCAGGGTAGTTAATTTCCTGTGTAAACCTATACAAATTGGTTCAAAGCTGCACTAGGAGAAAATGGATTCTTAATAAAATGACTTGGTTTAAAACTCTATTTAGACCATTCAGAGGTGGCTATACCCTATGAAGCATTCTTACTTTTTTCCCACAACTATAAATTTTATGTTAATTAAGTAATAAAGAAGGAGTAGATTAAAATCAAATTTGGAGGAGACTTTCAGACTGTCATTCTTTGTAGCATATTAAGCATGTTATTTAAACTGCATGTTAAAGACACTTCACTCCATGTATAGTTCCTTACAACAAAGAACAACAAACAACAGTCATTTCTTTCAGGTGAACAAGATGCTCTTTAGATGACGTTTGGACAATTTCAGTGGTTCATGACCCTTTTCAAGAACTTAAATGGCTCAGCAGATTCCCTCTTTAATATGTGAAGTATCATTCTTGCGATATGATTTTTACCTGGCATCTGCCTCCTTAAGAGATTTTTAGTGGAATTTAATTGCTTGAAGTGAATACCTGTATACATACATTCAGCCAACATTCCCATCTCTTTGCACTTCCTTAGCCGACACTCCTGGCACTTCCTTCGCATGTACATATCCATCACACAGTTGCCCCCATTTTTACACTTGTACACAGCATTTTTGGTAATGCTTCTCCTGAAGAAACCTGTGGAAGAAACACTGAAGAATGTCAAAAGGCCCCTAACCACTCAGGAAAACACATCTGGAGCCAGAGATGCCAGAATGTTTTCTCATGAACTGCTGGAGAGCCAGCACCCAGGCACTCCTTGAGTACCCCTATAACAAAAGGTACTTTCAATTACACCGTGTTAAGAAGGTTGCTATTTTTTTAATTTACCTCTCAAAAAAATAAAGACAAGTTTGAATTATAGTCTCTCTTAGAAAACTACCAGTTCGTATGAAATGATAAATTACTTTCATAGATCTTTATCGAGGGACAATTTTATGCCAGTGAGTGTTGGTACTTGTGCTCTCTAAGCAAAAAGTTCATCCCTCAATTCCAAGAGTGTAAAGGTTGACTGAAAGCAAAGACATACCCACAATTAAACACACGAAATTAAGCATTGCACAGGTTCTACCTGGAGGTTATGCTGGGGCCCAGCAGACACAGAGAATGGTCAGTCTTGGATGGAGAAGTCAGGACAGGAAGAGAGCAATGATCCAAGTCTGGGAAAGTGTTTTGGTGTTTATCAAGCAGTTAGGGAGAAAGTTGTATTCATGTTACTATGTTGCCAATCTGTCATAATAATAAAAATGCCAACCTTGATTTAAAAGCAAAAGTCTCCCCTGAGAAACTGGAGCACAGCTTCAGCCTGTTACAGTTAAGATGGGTAGAGTCAGAAAAGGAGTGTGACTGGCTTCATCTTTTGCTTCTCCTTTTACCCATGTCCCACTTCTCCTATTTTCCTCTATCTGGTTAACCACAGTTTCTGACACCTCCAGTGTCAGGGGGATTGGTGAAGAGAGAGAAGATTGTGGGAGGCAAGGGAGAAGTGACAGGAAAATGCTTAATTGCTTGGTACATAGTCCTATCCACATAGTTCTTATCCACAGTTTCACTTCCTGAGGTTTGGTTACCCGTGATCAACCACAGTCTGAAAGTATTAGTGGAAAATTTCAGAAATAAACAACTCACAAGTTTCAGATCACATGCTGTTCTGAGTGGTGTGATGAAATCTTGCAGTTTCATTCCATGCCACTCAGTATGTGACTCAGCCCTTGGCTATCATATCCACCCTATATACTACCCCCACCCAGTGGCATTTGAGAAAGAGACTACATTCACTTAACTTTTATTACAGGATATTGTTACAATTGTTATATTTTATTATTAGTTATTGTTGGCAATACCTTCCTATGCCCAATTTATAAACTGAACTTCACCACAGGCATGTTATATATAGTGCACATAGGGTCTGATACTATCCATGTTTTCAGGCATCTATTGGGGGTCATGGAACATATATCATCTGTGGAGAGTGGGAAGTACTGTAGTGTCATAAGCTGGTTATGCTTAACAAGTTTTAAAGTTGATTCTTCTTCCTTGGGTTGGGTTCTCTAAAGAGCTCCTTCTATCATTGGGATGCTTTCTTCGGTACTTCCTTGATCAGAGCAAATAAGTTTCTATTCTGTCCCATGGCTTGTATTCCCTTCTCCAGCACCTAGGAATTTGGCAGTTCACTCCACACTGGTTATACTGAGGCCTAACTCTGTGGTACTCTTGGCATGGACTTATGATAATCTAATGCTGACTTTCTCTGATGCAACAAACTCTATGGAACAGATAAATCTCTCCCACTTATCCATAAATGGTCAGCCACCTGCCTTTCAATTTCTCAGGTAAATGATAGACACCAAACCTTACATCCCCCAATTTCAGGAGGGATGCAACAATATTCTCAAATGATCCTGTTGTAGATACTTTCTCTGGGCCTGGGGAAGCAGGATGTCTTTATGTATATATTTTACCGAGGAAGGGACACATTTTTCTAATTCTCACAAAGGTACTACACATACCAGTTGTGGCACCTTTGCTATGGGGATGAAAGATTCATAGAACACTAATTGCATGCTTCAAAATATTTTAAGAGGGGCTGTGGATGTGGCTCAAGTGGTAGCGTGCTCACCTGGCATGCGCGGGGTACTGGGTTTGATCCTTAGCACCATATAAAAATAAAATAAAGATGTTGTGTCCACCTAAAACTAAAAAATAAATATTAAAAAATTCTCTCTCTGTCTTAAAAAATATTATAAGACCTTTCTATAATTTCCAACTGCTGATTTATTTGTATCCTCAAAATAAGTGAGATGTTTAACTGGTCCTTGAATATCCACTGTGAATTTCTACAAGATGGGCTCACTATTGAATGTAGCAACCAGTGTCTTCATGTCATAACTGAGACAAGAGTACCTCATATTTTAACAGACTGTTAGAATAATTTCTAAAATTTATTAAGTATTTACTAGCTATTGTTCTGGCCACTTTACCTCCATTTCGGTATTTAATTTTTATATAAATTTTATGATGAAGATGATATTACATCCTCCCATATTATAAATGAAGGAAAAAAGGTACAAAGAAGTTAATAAATTCCTTGGTCATGATCACGTTTAATGAGTGGACTGGGAGGGTTCAAACCCAGGAAGTCTTACTCTAAAGTTCATACTCCTAACAAGTTTACTAAGATTGCCTCCCTTGGGTCATAAGAGAAAGTTAACACATGCTCTGACCTGGGAGATAACAAGATGAATAAGACATTGCTATCTGCAGATTCCAACTTAGTGGGATGATGAAGAAGTAAATTCACAGCATAATACAAGATAGACTGATTAGATAACCAATTAAATAATAAATTATTGACCTATAGAAGCAAAAGTGATTATTTCATGGCATGACATATGCTTGTAAAGGTTGTGTCATGTTTAGGGAAGAGGGGCAGCAATTACATTGCAAATTACATAGAAATTTGCATATTTATCATGACAATTTTTCAGAAGCAGGCAAAAAAATTGCTATGATAAAGTAAGTATAATATGATGATTTCCCAACACCGAAAAAATAAGTGTCTGGAAGAAAAGGCATTACATGGGCTTAAAGTGACCCTAATTAATTCCAAGTAGGGGGAATCAGAGAAGTAGGGATTTGAGAAAGGCCTTGGAGAATAAGTGGGACTTTGAAACATGGACCAAGGGGGAGGAAAGACATTCTGGGAAATGGGCAAAGTAAGGGTGTTTCAGAAATTCCAAGGAACTTGGAACATGGTAGAAGGGTAGAGTGTGGGGGCACTAGTAAGAGATGGTTAGAGGATGTAAGGGGAAAAGAATGTGATTAAATTCCCTTAAAGGCCAAGCAAAGGAGTTGAGTCTTCACCAAATAGAGAGCAGTCATTAAAGAGATGGACAGGGAGGTATAACCTAACCTGCATACAGGGAAGAATCCCTGAAGCTAGAAAGCTTGGAGAGGGGAGACTGGGAAGTCAGGATGACTACCATCGTGAGCTAAGAGGTGTTAGATGCCTGAACTGGATTGGGAGAGGATAGAAAGCAGGACAGGGAGAGAACACTCTAGACTTTGGTAACTTACTATGAAAACAGAGGCTGAAGAAAAGTTAGACTTGTCAAGGTTAAAAAAAGTCATAGACTTGCTTGTGAATTTGTCAGCTGGTGTAAATTTCAGTAGGAGAGAGGTATAACGTTTTCTTAAATGTCAAATCCAGCCAAATAAAGTCTAAAAAAAGACTTTGTGCTTCAGATCAGGATTGATACTGACAGTGCAAATACCAAAGAATGCATTTTAAAAGAGGCTGAAAAAAGAGACCCATTTTCCCTTGTATCAAATCATGAGCTCATTGAACAACCTAACCTTCATGATTCAGTCTTCGTAGTACTAAACTTCAGCTCCTCCCAGGAATGATTCCCTTTAAAACTGTCATAGATACTGATAGACAGCTCAATACTTAACAGAACAAAACTCCTTATTCCAAGATGAGTCAAAGGAATGGTGCATAGAACAATTCTGCAGGGGTTTTTTTTTTGTGTGTGTGTGTGTGTGTGTGTTGTTTTTTTTTAACTCTGGTATTAACTGAGAAAGAAATCATTATCATCTCAATAGCTGAATTAATTAGCTTTCATTCTGAGATGGCAACACAATATTATCATTATATCATTTAAATATGGATACATATACTGTATTTATACTTATGCAAATCTAGCCACACTCATACCTGCTGCCTCTATCTTGCTCTTTCTTGTGCATATTCAACAATGCTCATATCAGAAAACTCATTTGGAAATGAATGGAAAGGAAATTCACAGAAGAACAGAGCCTTCCTGGTAATAAAAGATGAGTAGACATGGTTGGCATTGCCATCTGGGGAATGTGTAGCACTAAGGGAATCCCTGGGGTAGCAGAATAGCTACAGGATGGTGCTTTTACTGGGATCCCTTAATTCTTCTTGGACCCCTGCTTTTCTGGGTGCACACAGACCACACTCTATTCCCAAGTCATGCAAATATATGTGTACATACACACACACATGCCAGCCACCAGTGATTGACACCAGTAGTCACTGGTACTTAAGCTACCCATTACTTTGAACTTAGTAAAATATTGTTTAATGTTTTAAAACTTCAAGGTCTCTAAGCTTTTGAAACAAGAACAAACACAGCTGAGTAACGAGAGATCTTTACATTCAATATGGCCTCAATACAGCTAGTCTATCTCAGCTTATGTAGCACTTATTTTGTGACACTGTCCTAGATACTTTGCATATAGCGATTCATTTAAAATTCTTAACAATCCAGAGAGAGAGACGTTATTATAATCTCTTTTTTAAAAGAGAATGAGTTACACAGAGGCTAATTTGCACAATGTCCTACAGATAGCAAATGGTAGAGCTGAATCTGAACCCTAATAGTCTCTATTCAGACTTTGCACTCTTAACCACCATATTATACTGTCCTTCCAGTAGTTTACATTCCAGAAAAAAACATGACTTGAGACATTAATCTCCCCAAATCTCACATTGCACAATTCCCTACTTCTAACAGAGACCTGTTACCTTCCTCAGTCTGAGTTCATATGAGCATTTTGCAATAATTTTAGAAATGTTAAGGTGAATCCAGAATTTATTGAGCTCTTCATATGTGCTTTGTCCTTGTTTCTATTACTTTTGTATTTTCTTTCCATTCCAAGAGGATAATCATCTTTTTATGCTTACTTGCTAGGACAAAAGCTCAAGTTTCCTACCTCTAAATAAAGAGAATTCTTGCACAATGCTATTGTTTTCAAGTCTTTGTTGACAGGGATATAGGGGATCATCTCAAAGATGTTGGCATGGAGGTCAATGCTTTTAGAGTTGCAGGAAGCAGAGGCAGCTTAGCTGGAAAGAGGTTTAGGAAATTTTCCTAGAGCCTGGGAACAGAATGAGTCTCATAGAATCTGTGAGTGTTGGACCAGCACACACACACAAATTCTCCAGAAAGGATAAAGTTCTCTAATACGTTGATTCTGAGATGAAGACGGAAAGACACTAAGAACCATGGCCTTGAGAACCCCGGGGCAAGATCTCCATGTTGAACTGTGTCAGAGTTATTCACTTTAAAGGGACTGATCCAAGGTTGAAAAGGAGCATACCAAGAGATAGCAAAATATTCCACCTTATGTAGCACCCCTGAGATTTGTAAACCGTCCTGGGGAAAAGAGCGTAGTCCAAATGGAACTTCTCATCAGCCAGGAGGGTTATGAGCTTGGAAAAGATTCAATTTGATTTAGGAAAATATAGGAATATGTCAAGCCTCACCACTAGTCCTATTGTAGGTTAGTAATAAGCAATGAAATATGAACCAACAACATAGCAGGGTCATGGGATTTCTTTGAATTGCCTTTAATGAACAATCAAGTAACGTGTAGAGCAGCAACAGGTGCACTAACTCTGAGAATAAACAGGTGGAAACAATAGGAAAAATCAATGGGGTTAATTCCTGACAGGGTCAACTGAAGTCATTGTAAAGCTAGGATTGATGGCCATCAAAATAGACTTATCTGTTAAATTGAATTGGTAATGAATAACTTCCAAAACAGAAAGCATTAGACACAGATGGTTTCAATATTGACCATTTAAAGGAGAAATGATACCAGTTATCTATAATCTCTTCCACAAACAGAAGCAGAGAGAACACATTCTAACTTATTTTATGATGTCAGCATTCACTTAATATTAAAACTACAGAAAGATATGATAAGAAAGGAAAACTCTAAGGCAGTATCTCTTTTCTTCATTTTTTAAAAATTTAGTTTGTTAGCATTTGGTTTTGCTTATTTTTATTTTTGTCTGGTATTGTGTGATTCCATTCTGAAGATTACCTCATCAGGCGGATTTTGGAAATGATTATTTTGAGATAATTAGGACCAACTTTTCCCCCCAAAAAAAAAACAAAACAACAACAACAACAACAAAAAAAAAAAACTCCTACCTCTCAAGACACTGTGACTCCAATCCAAGAGTAAGTGCAGCATACTTCAGGGTCTCTCAGCCAATTCTGCTGAGAATGAGACCCATATTTTTCAACCACTGGTTCATCAAGACCATTATCAAGAGAAAAGTGGCTACAATGAAGTTAGCTTGGTGCATCTTGACCAAGAAAGAGAGAGCCATGCAGATGATTGACAGAGTAAATGGAACTCCTTCAGACTCTAGACACTGCATAATAAGTACATGCTGCTGTACATGTGGCCATGTTGGGGACAAGAAGATTCAGTGCAGTAGTAGATGGAGATGTGCAAAGTACCTCAGAGATATCTCAACAAGGTTCAGTGTAAGCAGGTATGTTGTACCTCCAAAACTTTCAAAAATGTTGCCTCTAAAATAACTGCCAGATTTAAGCTTTGAAAAGCTCCCAAAGCCTCCTGGGACATCTAAAGAGGGGTTTGTCGTCCTCTTAGACTTGGCCTCCCACCTAGCTCCCCTGCTTCAAACTACAGAGACACTGGACTGGTGTCCAAGAGGACATTTCTCCTTACCTGGCCCTTCTTGTTTTTCTTCCATGTTGTGGGAGAAAAGATGGTTCTACAAATATTAAACAAAGACTATCCAAATGACCTAAATAAATAGATAGCTAAGTTCAAAAAGACAGAAAGATCGAGGTTATTAGCAGTAGTCTCTGGGGAGCAGTACTTGGTGTGGGGGTTGGAGCAGAAATCTTTTTCCTGTGATACTCCCTTTTTGCCATTTGGCTTTAGAATCATGTGCACTCATTACTTCAACAAAATTTTTATCAAATGGTAATGTACTCTAAAGCACTAGAAAACAAAAATATAATGACCCCCTCACCCCAATGGAGCCTCCTGAGAAGATACACAGGGGTTCTAATCTCCTGGAGCTTGACCTTTATACCCATCTTTAAGAGCTATTTGGACCCCCCATGTAGGCAAACTCCCAAGACCTGAAACCTGATTCTCAGCATCTTCCCTGGGGTGCTCAGAGTTCCCAGTAAGGGATTTTAGTCAAGGGAGGTACCTGCTGGTTGCCTGTAGCTGCTTGAAGCCAAGAACTGGTTTACTCTTACAGATTACCCTCTGAGTTGCTGCTTGAATTATTATTCCTCCTCCTCCTCCTCCTCCTCCTCCTCCTCCTCTCCTTCGAACGTGTGTTTGTAACTGTTTTCATTCAATAATTTATACTTTGGAAAGTTTCTTTTAATCATCACTTACATATCTATATATTGCTTGTATTTTTACTTTAAACAGTTTGTTTTTTCTTGTTAAAATCTAGTATTTATTGTCTTGCCTTATTGCCTCTATATTTATTTGAAATATCTATCTGCATCCACTGGAAATCATTCTTCTGTCATTTTCCATATGTTCTTTCAGATACTATTTTATTGGTTTTATGTTTTTAAATCTTTTTTTATGTTTTACTGTTTTCTCCTTTTTGTCTACTTTTGCTCAGTTACATTATATAAACGGTTTTCTCAATATTGCTTCAAAGTAGTGACTATGAGGAGAAAACTTTTGTCTGTTTTGTTCACAGACTATCTAATCTTAGAATTGTGCCTGGTGTAGAAATTGTTACTTAATAATGTTTGATAAAGAACTTAATGAATGAATTAATTAACAGGAAGAGAGAAAGTTTAGAAGATAGTGTGATTCCAATTGAGGAGGCTGGGTGAACAGAGGAATAACAATGATAAAATGAGAAGAAATCATCAACAAAATAAGAACTAATGCTTATGGAGCACGTAAGTGTGCAAAATATCAAGTCAGGTGTTTAAAAAATGATGTCTCAGTTTTCCAACAAAAGCCCAATTCCATAATCATAGTAATAATGACAGACATTAATGAGAATTTACCACTGGCAAGTATGGTATTAATTGCTTGGTAGCCATTATTTTGTTTAATCCTCATAACAATCTGTAGATCCCTACCTCAAAGGGTTGTCCTGAAGATTAAATGAGTTAGCACATGGAAAGTTCCAGAGCAGTGACTACATATAGTAAGCACCTGATGTGTGTTATCTATCATCACCATCATCCACTCACCCTTCTCATCATCATCTTTTTTATCATCTGCATTTTACTTGTAGGAGTCTGAAGCCCAGAGATGTTAACTAATTTACAACAGCTGGGAAGAGAATCACTTGGAATTGTCTAACTTCAGAGTCCCACTCTACCCATGATTTCACAACATTTACTGCAAAAGCCTTCCAATGCAGTGAAATAATTTGGAATCCCATCTTGCATCATACTCTAGGACAATTTGGCCTTAGGAGTTTATTAGGATCATTAGTAAACTTATAAACTCAGACCTCACTTGATCTCAAATAGGATCTCATTAAGTTTATATGATAGCCCCATAACTTTCACAAATGTTCATAAACAAAAGCTCTGTCAAAAACATTTTCATCTATTCTATGACAGGATAGTTTCAATAATTTTGGAAGCTTTTCTGAAACCTCAGAGCTAAGTCTAACATTGGTTCATGGTATTATATAAAAATATATTCAGAAGGCCAGTAGGGTCACCTGGTCACTCATACAATACCTTTTAAGAATTCTGCTATTCTCTCTCCCTGATATGTAAACTCCTGGCACTGAGATAGATGTGACAGTCACTGACCTATTAGGAAATGCAGCTATTTGAAATTTCCAGTCAGATGCAGATGAGTTTTGTTCGTTAAGGTTTGAATCAAAATTCATTCAGATGTTATCACATTTCCATAAACTGTGCTGATAACTGAAAGAGAAAGAAAGCCCTTGATATGATCTAGGGCCAAACAAATGGCAGCCATTATCACTCTGCTCTATGCTTGTGCTCCGCTGCTATTACTTTTTAAAACATTTAAAACTGCAACTTCTGTTATTGATGCCATAAATGTCTATGACAAAGCATTCAGGAGAATGAATACATTCCTAATGGAACTAGAACTAAAACCCAATGAAATCCAGAAATTCAACTATGATCTTTGTTTTGTTTCTAAGATTTTTTTTTCTTGTTTTTTTACATTTACATGTTTTTCACATTTACATGTTTCTTTACATTTCACAGGTCAGCAGATCTGAAGTGAAATTCTAAAGCAAGAGATATGACAAAAACATTACATATAATAATCTGATTTAATCCTCAAAAAATCCTCACCCTGTGATATGGATAATATCCCCATTTTGCTGATTTGAGGTTCACAGAGGGAAAGTATGGCATTGAATAGGGACTAGCTAGCTTGATATTCCCTGTACCCTTCTTCCTACTGTCAGTCTATACTATAGAGGCAGGAAAGGGAAGCACCACCTTTCTCAGAGACCCTTTCTCAGACACCTGACACCTATGGGGCAAGGGTGTCTGAGAAATGTGGTGCTCCCCTTTCCTGCCTCTATAGTATAGATTCACCTCTCCCATAAAGATGCCTTTGAAAGACACTGAAAACCAGAATTGAGGCTAGAGCCATGATTCTTTTGCTTCTATTGTCTCTCTGAACAGCCTGGAATTTTGCCATGGCAGCATCTTGCTTGTCAGTTGAGGGTGCGGAGAGACAGGGCACAGGGCACTTGCTGTTTATACGTAGAAGCAGACTCAGCAGACAAGTCATAGCTCTGGAGCCAGAAATTGCCGTGAAGGCAGCTTCACAATCCCTAGGTGGCAGCTGGTGGTGAATTCCTGGGGTCAACCATTCTTGTCATGGCTTCCTAGGTCCCTATCTTCTTCACTGTTGCAAAGCAGAGTTGCAATGTGGCTCTGAGCACCCTCGTCGGCATACAACCTCTTTCTGGCCCTTCTAATTTCTCCTGTATTAATTCCTTTCTGCTTGAAATAGTGGATTCTGATTTATTTCACCAAACTCTGACTGATATATTAATTTGCTTATGCTGCCAAGAAATGCAAAACGTGATTCAATGCAGGCTGGTCAGTCCCCAAAGCCACGCTCCCTTTGCTGAAACACTATAGAGTGAAATTTGCTTTGTGTCTGGTGAGCACAGATATCCAAGGGATGTGGATGTGGGGTGGGAACAAAGTCGCCTAAGCTGTGAGACATGCCTGGCACAGGGCCCTGGATCTTTCACTCACACTCTACCCCATTCTGGGCTCACCCTCTGGTTTTCCTTGCCTCTCCTTCTCCCTTCCTTATTTGCTAAACTAAGACAATTTTTATTTGTTTCTGAAGAGAACATAAAAGACCACAAAGAAGCCTATTTTTAACTCTTCAGTCTGCAAAGCCTAAGCCCTTGATTCCCAAATACTAGATGAAATTTCCCCCATTTTGAGTGGTGCGATCAATCAAAGAGAAAGTTACAAGAGCTAAGCTATGCTAGACCTGAGAAGACCCTGAACTCTGTTCCTCTGGTACCCTGAAATCCTAGGGGTGGATTGATAGCTGATAGAAACTCCATATTATTTGGATTCCTAAAACAAAAGTGTCCTTTCCTTGGTAGGGCTGGGAAGGCCCTTGGGGTTCCCTGAGCCCCGCATGGCAGAGAACACATGAAATAGCTGCATGCTTTCTTGAGACAGCCAGGTGCCCTAGCACAGCAAGGGAGCAGCTTCAGGAACCTACCCCCAAGCTAAAAGAAGCAGACAGACATGACCAGACATGAAGGAGGAGTGTGCTCAGGACCCCAAGATGGTGCCACAGAGAACTTTCCTTTTGGTAACTGAAGAGCAGACCAGATGTCAGACTGTGTCAACAGCACTAAGGACCAGAACTCCATTCCCACTGCTCTATGTTAAGCCTGGTACTTAGACAAAAACCCAGAGAGATTTGGTAGGAGTGAGAGGGATAATACTAATAATCTGATTTAATCCTCACAAAAACCCTGTGATATTCAATCCTTAATTGAATGAAATAAAATTTCCATCAGGGCTTGAAGTGCAATCAAATCCAATCATTCAAAACAGGGCTGCATTTCTTGCACATACAGTCGGTGCATTGAATGTTGTGCTCTTTCACGATACAAGCTTTCAGTTAGTTCGGATACTGACCCTCAAGAGTCACTGCTCAAGAACAGGGGTCAGCAAACTACGGACAGCTGACTCTGTTTTTTACTTTCCTGCCTATTTTTGAAAGTCAGGTTTATGGGAACACAACCATGACCATCCTTGATATGGTTGCCTTTGTGCTACACAGGCAAGAGTTGAGTAGTTGCAACAGAGACTGATCCGGTGCAAAACCCAAAAAACAAAACAACTTCTGGCATAGGACATGGCTTTCCCTGGCTCCCTCTGGTTCCTCTCTTGACACCCGTCCTTTTGTTGACACCACGGGGGCAAAGTCTCAAATCGAAATCAATGAAAAAGCTCTATCGTACTCAGCTGTTAAAAAAAAAAATGTCCAAGTCTAGCTTCTCCTTCCTAAATTTTTCCAAAGGTAAGTTCTCCTCTGACCACTTTCTCTGTCCCTTGTCTCCTAAATTCCTGTACTTTCCTGATAGCCTCCTATCTCCAGCTTCTATCCTATATGGACTTCTCTTCCCCTGCCTGCCTTTAAGGTGGGTGTTTCCTAGGGTTGTCCTGGCCCACTAGTCTGGCTATGATCATGCTTCCATGCCCCAGAATTCTCAGAAGAACCAAGTGTCACTGTAGTATTCCCTTCTTAGAAGATGATACAGACTCTAGGAGTTTATTCCCTATGCTTATAAAACACTGATAGTTTAAAACCTAAATGGAGCACTTGACTTTCTTCCTTTGGCCACTGAAGTAGTCAGTCTTAACCTTGAGCTAATAGCTCAAGAATAGATTGAACACTTAGTGGGAAAGCAATGAAGAGCCTAGTGGTCAATTTTACAGTTTCTAGAGTTGGAGTTAAGAGCTGTAGTTTTGAAGTTCTACCCCTTTATTAGCTCTGAAGCCTTGGGTAAGTTGATTAACTTCTTATGCTTCAATTTCCTCTTCTATAATTATAATTGGCATAAGGCATGAGAATGAGTGAGTTTTACTGTTGAAGTCTAGTTACATACATCTCATAAATCATTAGCACTGGCCTTTCTCAATCTCAGCTTCTTTTGATATGATAGTCTTATTTCTCTCCTTTGTATGGGTACAATAATACCGACTTACCAATTATAAAGAAACTAAGAGAATTAGCAAGTTATCAGCAATTGGCATAGAAATTTGTAGGTTCTATTGGGAATTCTCTTTCGAATCAGACTTTCAGAATAAATTACACATGTTCTCTCCCCACCGCCCCAGGCAAAAAAAATAGGACTTAGGTTAGACGTTCTAGTCTGCATTTTTATCTACAAACTGTCTTATTAGAAAGGAGCATTCCTCCTGTTTTCTGTTCCTTTCCTTGTGGATTTCACAATCAGAACACTCAACCAAGCTGCTTGGCCAAATGTGTTTCATCAAGTGCCTTTTTAGAATAATTTACATCAGTAGTTTCAAACTTTAGAATGAATGGCTTATTAAACAAAAGCATTGGGTCTCATTCCTAGAAATTCTGATTCTCGTAGGCCTGGAGTAGGACCTCCAAATTAGCATCTCTTAGAAATTCCCAGATGATGCTGATATGGCTGGACCAGGAACCAGACTGTGAATAGCACAAATCTACACAAACAAATTAAAGTGACTTTTAGTAATTTGAACAATGTCAAATATAGTGCCTTAGGAAACAAGTGATAATGGGTTGGGCATCAACCTTTGTAAATACAAACAGAAAACAGCCACCTTTCGACTACCTTCTGTGTAAACAGATGCAAAGACCATAACAGTAACAACAAAAGGCATTTATTGACTTTTGACTATGTGCTGCACTTTTTTCTAAGTCCTTCACACATATTAAATTACTTTTACATTTCTATCTTATGACAGTCTTAAAAACTAATAATAACATTCTCCAGATCATCTCAATGACTATCTTATATTAACATTCAAATTAATTGCCCTCATTTTTGTTTGTGCCAGTGATTTCATTAACAGCAAAAAGTATGACTAGATTATCAAGAGCCATGAGAAAATGGCCGGGGTAAATGTAAGATGCATGACAGGACCCTGCTTAAGGATGGCCAAATGGAGCTCGGCATGAAACAAGGTTTGGATGAACCAATTGTTTGAACAGACAAATGAAGTAGAGAATTGAAGCCTCATGTGGTATGTGGTGCAGGCATAACAAACCCAAAAGAACCTGTGCTTTAGTAACATTTTGAGCAACAAAACCACATAACTAACACATTTTATTGGCTTTTCTAGTTTTGTTGATATTTAATTTTGTAAATTTGGTTTTGTTTTTTGGCTATATAGAAACTTTTCATTGTATGAAAAAACACAATAACACAAGGAATTTTATAGAAGCAATAGGAGTCAGCATTAGAAGCACCCAAGAAACAGCTTCCTTCAAGAAAGCTCTAGCTGGGCATGGTGGAGCATGCCTGAATCCTAGTGGCTCCAGAGGCTGAGGCAGGAAGATGGAGAGTTCAAAGCCAGCCTCAGCAAGAGCAAGGTGCTAAGCAACTCAGTGAGACCCTGTCTCTAAATAAAATGCAAAATAGGGCTGAGGATGTGGCTCAGTGGTCGAATACCCATGAGTTCAATCCCCAGTACGGCCCCCTACCAAAAACAAAGAAAAAAGAAAGTTCCAGAGGTAGCTGAAGTTTGAGAACCTCTGCATAATAGTACTTTCTATCTCAGTGGTTCACAGTTGGTGAGATTTTTGTTCCCCAAGAACAAAAATTTTTTGTTGTAAAATTTGGGGTTTGTCACTGGCATCAAGTGGGGCTTGCTACTGGTATCTGCTAAACATACAAAACATTCCCCACAGCAAAGTTAGGCAGCCTGAAATGTCAATAGGGACAAGGTTTAGAAACTCTTGTCTGTCATTCTCTTTCATTCAGTAAGAGGGGCTACTTATGAAATTTACAAACTACTGCAGAAGACAAGACACACAGACATGAAATAATTAGAATAGTGTAAGAATGGTGCTAAAGTATTTGAAGAAGGACCTCAGAAGCCACATAATACAATTTCTCATGCAATGCAGAAATTTCCTGTTGGGGACTCAAGCTCCTTCTTCATCTACCTCTTTTTGAATTCTAATATTGAGGAGCTTGTTACTTGGTATCACCAGAGGCAGGAAGCCAATCTCATTGCTGAAATTCCCTCATGTTAGTATCAGAAAATTAATTCTTGAATTAAGCCCCAAATGTGCCATCCTATAAGCTTCATTTTTTGGTTCTAGTTTTGCTTTCTAGAGTAACAGCCCTGGCCGCTAGTTGACTAGAGATACTACAAAGTCTTGTACATGAGTCAGCAGTTGGTTTCTCAAAACAACCTGGAGAACATTTATTTGTGTTTTTTTATTTTTTTAATTTTTTTAATTTGGTTTATTTTTTATTTTTGTGTATTTTAAACCAGGAAATATTTTGGCTTGCTGTCTAACTAGCAATTCCTTCCAGATTTATTCCAACTTCCCTTTTTTTTTTTTTTTAATTCAACGTCACATAAGTAGGCAGGTCTCTGTTTCCATAACTCTGCCCATTCAAAAAAATTGTCACTAGATCTAGGGACTGAGAGGTAGTATTTGCTTTTTATCATTTGAAGCAAGAAAGGATTAAATGTTATAAAAACCTTTGGGATGTACTTTTACAAAGTGGAGATATATTATATTGGCGGACTAATTAAGTACCAGCAATGAATGTAAATTTTCATTATGGTATTCAAAAGACATTTACTTCATACTTACTTTATATCAGGCACATATATCCTGTATGGGCTTCTCTTTCCTGACCAAAATCATGTAACTAACAAATAAATTTTATTATTTTATTGGTTTTGTAATTTTATTTATATTGAATTTTTAAAATTTGGATTCATTCTTTTGTTATATAGAAATCTTTCATTACATTAAAAAATACCACAAGGAAATTAATAAAAGCAATATGAGTCAACATTAGAAGCATCCAAGAAAGATCTTCTTTCAAGGAAGCTCCAGATGTACCTCATGTTTTTATCTTAAAGGAATGTTGGGTTTCATCAAATGCTTTTTCTGTCTCTATTGAGATGATCAGATGATTTTCCCGCTTCAATCTCTTGATATGATGTGTTTCATTGATTTACATTGAACCATCCTTGCATCCTTCAATATCAACTTGGTCTTGGTGAATGACCAAGTAACCCAATTTAAAAAATGGGCAAGCTGATCAGAATAAACACTTCTCAAAAGAAGACATATAAATAGCAAGATATATGAAAAAAGTGTTCACTATCATTAGCTATCAGGGAAATGCAAACTGAAATTACAATAGATATCATCTCACCCTAGTTAGAATGACAATTACCAAAAAATCACTGGCAAGAATATGTCACAAAAGGAACTCTCGTACACTGTGAGTGGGGATGTAAATTAGTATAACCATTATGGAGAACAATATGGAAGTTCCTCAAAAAACTAAAAATACATCTATCAGCTATCCCACTGTTGGGTCATATGTTCAAAAGAAATGAAATAAGCATATCAAAAAGATACCTGTAAAACAGTTTTTCAAACCTGAGAAAATCTCATTATCTTTCTTGGATATAAAAGCATATAAGGAAATTGAATGATTCAATAAACCATTTCCTGAAAGAAAAAAAAAAGATACCTACATACCCATGTTTATTTAAGCACTATTCACTATTTACAGTAGCCAAGGTATGGAATCGTCTTAGGTGCTCATCAACAGATGAATGGATAATTAAAATGTGGGATAGATAGATAGATAGATAGACAGACGGACAGATAGATAGATATAGATATAATGATATCCATATATATATATATATATAGTAAAATATTATTCAGCTATGAAGAAAAATGAAATAATGTCTTTTGCTGTAAAATGGATGGGAATAGAGGACATGATATTAAGTGAAATAGGCTAGACACAAAAAGACAAGAATTTCATGTTTCTTCTCACATGTAGAAGTAAAAAAAAAAAAGGCCAGTGTGGTGGCCACACCTATAATCCCAGTGGTTCAGGAGGCTAAGGCAGGAGGATCAAAAGTTCAAAGCCAGCCTCAGTAAAAGCAAGGTGCTAACCAACTCAGTGAGACCCTGTCTCTAAATAAAATACAAAATAGGGCTGGAGATGTGGCTCAGTGGTCAAGTGGCCCTGAGTTCAATCTCTAGTACCCCCCATCCCCCCAAATTGACCTGAATATAGAATAGGGATTGCTAGAGATAGAGAGGGGAAGAAAAGGTACATAAAGAGAGGCAGGATTCAATCAGTATACATCATATGTAAGTATTGAAATATCACACTGACCTTCATTAACAAGTACAATTAGTACATTTTAATCAAAACTAAAAACAGTGCTTTAAAATTCTAAGAAAATCACACTCAGTTTTTAAGGGGCAATTATTATGGTTTAATGTAATCTGATCATTTAAACTTTCAAAGGTTTAAAATGTCCTTGTTCTATTTTTATGTGACTGGATCCTCTGTTTATTTTTGAAGCAATCATTAACATCTGGAAACCCCAGTTTGGCACATTATCCAATAGATTCTGTTCAAAGGATAATTCTTATTCAGCTTTCAATATCCTGCAAGCTAGCAGAGTACCTACACGTTCTAAAAATATTTGCTGAATGATTAAAGACAAAACTAAATAGATGAACTTAGGAATTCACTCTTCTTTTCCTTTGAAATTTTACAAACTTATTATCATTGCCCTTACTGGGAGAGTAATAATAAGGGTCTTTTAGTCATTTTTATATTTAATATATTTTATCCATTTGGAATAGATTGTTATAGATTCTTCTATAGCATCGTTCACAGATCTATAATCTAAATGGAATATTTGTTGAATTTAAGCTATTATTACTTACTTCTTTGCCCATTTTCTTCCTCAATTTCTTTCTCAGTTAACTAAAGTATGCTGAAAATATTTTAATCTCCAGTACCCCCCCCCCCGATCCCCTCCAAATTGACCTGAATATAGAGTAGGGATTGCTAGATATAGAGAGGGGAAGAAAAGATACATAAAGGGAGACAGGATTTAATAATAATTGCCCCTTAAAATGTATGCTAAAACATTTATTGAATGAAGTCTCACTCCCCTTGATCTGAATTTTAAAAGAAATGAGTTCAACGGTTTCTCTTTTCTTAAAAAATAAACAGCAAAAAAACAAACCCACAACTCCCTAAACTTGGTCAAAATTCCTTTTAACCATCTGTGAGGTTGTGAATATGGGAAAGATTATTTATATCTAAGCTAAATACTCTGATGTGCTTTTCCCAAAGATCAATGGCAGTCCAATAAAGATAGAGAAGATAGGAGGAGGCAGAAGCAGAGATGGAAAAATGGGAAGTTATCTGAGAAAAAGGAAGCATCCAGCTCAAGAGATTTCAATAGCCAATAGAGTAGAACTTGAACAAAGAGAAAACTGCCAATCACAGGCTGCTTACCTTTGCACCCCTCACAGGTCAGTGCATTGTAATGGTATCCAGATGCTCTGTCTCCACAAACAACACACAGCTCATCCCCTTTAATTCTCCCTGCGGATGTACCCATTCGGGGCTTCTTTGTTACAGGCATCTCTGCCATCTCAGTCTCTCCCTGGTACAGAGTCTCAGCTGGCATTCGTCTGAGTTCATATATTCCAGGAGAATACCACTCTTCAGGCTGCTGGGGGTAGACACCCAGGTTGGAATAATAGGATGATGAGGAAATCTGTGGTTGAACTTGGGGAAACTGAACATTGTTGTACTGTGAATATGGCTCCACATCTAGATTCTGTCCCAGTGGACCTGCTGCTTGTTCTGTTAGCATACCTGAATAAAAGCAACAAACCTCAAATTAATGTCATTATTCTAGAAATTAAAGAGGTAGTTTAGCATAATTGTTAGGAGTGTCGTGGGGACTGTGGAAGCTGATATTTTTTGCATTATTTTCTGGGGTAGGAGATTATACCATCTTTTTACCATTTGTGATATTTTTCCATGTACATGTGTTATTTAAATTACTATAAAACAAAGGGGGAGCTAAGGAAAGAAACAAGAAAACAGTACTTGGGATCTATTTGGATTCAAATCCCTGTTCTGTTACTCACTATGTGTGTGCAGTTGATGATGTCTTTAACATCTTTAAGTCTGTTTTCTCTTCATAATAAGTCTGTTTTCTTGTTGAATTGATGTAAGTATTAAACGAGAATGTTTGCTGAGTACTTTGTTAATTTTGGCACATAAGAAATACTCAATAAATTATATCTGACACTAAAATAGGAATAATAATTACTGTTCCTATGATCATTATTATTCAATGGGCTACTTATATACAAAACCACTAGGTAACAAAAAGCTATCAGGTTATAAAAATGTCTCTATTTCCCATAAACATAAATTATAGCTCTTTAGAAAATAAAGATATTTGAATTTTGCAAAATGCTAAAAAAATTTAATAAATCAAATTATATTGTGTGCATATATGTATGAATATGTAACAGTGAATCTCACTGATATATATAATCAATGAATTTTTTTTAAAAAGCAGATGCAAAATGTAATACACATAAATAAATAAGAGAGTATGTAAATGTGTGTGATTCATCAAAGTATTGTTAGATAACCCTAAACCAAAATCCCAGCCCCATCTCTTACGAACAGTGACACTTTAAGCAAATTACTTGTATTGATGAAGCTCAGTTTTCATAGCTGCAAGATTGGAATGAAAATATCTATATCCAAGGTTATATAGATCATTGAATGAGATAATACAGATTCACATTTTTGGGATCACATATGTTTTAGAATTTCAATTTTTTTTTTTATTTCAGAATAGAATGCAGTGGTATTTATATAACACTCTGGGACAAACCAAGAGTCAAACATAATATCTTCCACAGTGAAATGCATGAATAGTCAAATAAAGTAGAATAAGTAATAACCATAAATACTTTCACACCCATTTAGATGCAGTTTTGGCACCAAATAAAATTTGTGCCAAACTTAAAAAAAAAAAAAGCTTTCTAATGCTTTTTGGAATTTGAAATAGGCAATTTTATAGATAGAATTCTATATAGGCAGAATGCTCTTTGAAGTACTCAAAAGATGCTTAATATTATTACTATTGTTGGCAGAAAATTTTATAAAGTCCTTCCTAGACCAGGTACTTATTTGTATACTCTCTTTTCCCACAAAATCCCATGATGTAGATAATATTATTATGGCCCACTTACAAATAACCTGTGGCAGCCATTTGTAAACATTAATCATTTGGGGGCTGGAGTTGTGGCTCAATGGTAGGGTGTTTGCCTGGCATGTGTGAGGCCTGAGTTCAATCCTCAGCACTGCATATAAACAAATAAATAAAATAAAAGATCCATTGACCATTTTTTTTTTTAAAGTCAAGCAATTTTACTCCTACGTACCTAAGTAACTGAGATTTGAACTTTGGGAGTCTGACCTCAGAGCCCCTGCACTGAATCACACTCTGGGAGAATTTCAGATATAAGATGTTTCAAAAACATGAAAGCCTAAGCTTTCCTCTTCTTCCGCTCTCTTACTTGAGTTTGTTACTCTTTTCAGTGCCTCTGTTTGCATGTACCTTGCAACTAAGCCTGTGAGGCTCTGCCTCTCCCCAGGCATTTTCCATGTTCCATCTTCTCTATTCTTCTTCTTTTTTTAATCTGTAGATGGACATAATACCTTTATTTTATTTATTTATATTGGTGCTGAGGATTGAACCCAGCGCCTCCCACTTGCTAGGCAAGTGCTCTACCACTGAACTACAACCCTACTCCCCATTTGTTCATCTATAAAGAGAAGATTGTGCTAGATGATGTTCTAATTTTTCTTAATTCTAAAATCTTCATAAACATACGACTAATAGTTCATAAGCATCAGAATTCAAGACTTTTCTACAATGGCAAAGTGGGGTATATACATATTAAATGTTGTCAAAAAGAATGTGCTCTGCCATGACCCAGGAAATGACTAACAGCACACAATATACAGTATCTGTGAAAAAATCAATTTCCGTTCTTTCATGCCCAACTTATCCACATAAGCCAGCAGAAAAATCAGTACAGCTGACAGATGAAAAATTTTGGTAATGTTGCTTTGCCTTAGGACCCACAAAATGGAAAAATAAAAATATGAAATGATTATAGGAAAAAAAAGATAAAATATAAGCAAAATTGTGATCCGTTTCATAACCAAATGTGACTAAAATCTCCAGAGTGAATAGGATGGAAAAGAACTTAAAAAATAATAAAAGCATTAGTTTTGCTCATCCCTAGATTTTATCCTCCAGCATATTCCCTTAATTCTTTCCCTACAGCCCAGGTTCTCTCAAATACAAGGTTAAGCAACTCACCCACAGTCAAATAACCAATTACTGAAGGAATCTGGATTCTGTAGAATCCAAGGAAATGGACAATTTTTTTTCTCCTCTCAAACAATTTAAGATCTCTGAGCATTATTTCAACAAAACAAATATTTCCATAATCAAGAAACATAATATTCAACTCAGGCCAGATAATATTGATGTCATATTGATTCTCTGGAATCATCTAAATTAACATAGGATGTTTTACAAAGATATAGGTAATATGATGCCAAACAATAAAGTGGCAAAAATATGAGAATGGTACATAATAATAGTAAATAATGCTTCTATTCTCAAAGTATTTCACTGTGTGCTCACAAACTAGAGAGGTAAATATGCATAAAGCTTACAAGCAAAGAAACAACATGGCCAACATATTCCAAAATGGTTGGACCAGAACAATATCCACTATTATATGGAGTTCTTAAACAATTGCCTACCCTTTGCAGATCCAATTTCTTCCATAAAATGGGACCATTAACCCCCAGTCCTGCTATCTTAGATGGTAGTTCTGATATAAAACAAAGTTTGATAAGTCCAGTACCACTAAAAGACAAGCTGTTTCCCAAAGAACTTAGAAAAATCCCTATTTTAATGATAGCCAATTGATAGCTAATTCATACTTATTAACACAATCTGTTTTGATGACACAAATATGAGACAGTTCTTTCATTATAACTTGCTACTGGCAGACATTGTGTGAGGCTCTGAGGACATAATGGTGAATGAGACAGAAAAGGTTCTAGCCTTTCTCTCATTTGTGTGTTAAGGGATGGGAATGACAAGGAACTAAGAAAGCAAATAAAGACATTTTGTGACACAGAAGAAAAGGGGGTGGGGGGCAGGTAAAGTGATTCAAGTTTAAGGTACGTGATTTTTTTTTTTTAGTGGATTTTAAGGAGTCAGAAAATCTCCATGAAAGTTTAGGTAAGAGTTTTTAAATAAGAACACATGGATAAACTCCAGGGGAGTCTGAGAATCCCTGAAAAGGAAAACAGAATTCTGAGTAGGTTTCTAGCTTTTGATAGACTCTCTAAAGGACTATCATCTAAAGGAACTGCCTGAGATGATGGGTTCCATACCTATAAATATGGTGACTATTAACCCCATGGGGATACCGAACACTCAAGATGTGGCTAGTGATATGAAGGAATTAAATTTTTGAATCTACTTAATTCTAAGTAAATAAAATTTAAATAGTCACATGTGGCTCATGATTGTCATATCAGACATATAAAAAGTTTGTGACCAGAACCACTGTGCACCCAAGTGGGAGAATCAGGTTCACAATAATAATAGCAGCATTTTCCCATGACTTCAGTTTCTGATACTCCTGAGAAAGAGTCCAGGTTCCATCTAGTTGTTGTTGTTGTTGTTGTTTTATCTCTGGCACAATGCTGACCATAGCAAATGTCTAGAGACTGTTTATTGAATCAAAGTGAACAGAAAAATTGCCTTTTTGCCTTCCTTCATTTCCTATAATCCATGGTGTCTTGGCTGGACCGCACGACTTCATTTGTGAAGTTATTTGCTGATCCTGGCATCAGGCCTTTGTGATGTTGGTGCCTCTCCCTGCCTTGTCAGCTGAATGACCTCCTCCGCTGAGTTCTGTCCCAGTTCCCTCAGGTGGAATTAATCTCTCCTACCCGCTGTACACACCTCTACTATAGTGCTTATCTAAAGCACGTACACTTTTATTTGTTCAAGGCTTTTCTTCCATGCTAAACTTGAGGTGGTATGAAAACTACTTAAGAGTGTACTAGGAGTGGGAAAATCTGCATTCAAGTCACCTGCAGCTTCCTAGATGTGTGAACTAGGGAAAGACATTGAACTTCTTTAAGCTTCTATTTCTTCCTCCTTAAAGCTAGAATAATGTAGCTCCTATATCAAAGGTGGTAATACGGATGCACTAACATAAAGAATATAAAGTGATGGTGCCTGTGCAAACATTATGCATACATTCAGTACATTTTTGTTATTATCGTGGTTAGTCTCTGAACTTTTGAGGAGAAAATAATCAGATTATATTCCCTTTCTATTGTTTCTGGCACCTGACACAAAGTCTGACACATAGTAAATTTTTAATAAACGTGTGTTAAATTGAAAGGAATAGAAAATTTGCTTCCCCAGTCTTCCAACTAATTCCATTTCTGAATATGGTGTCAATCACTCTGAGACATCACATTTAAACAAAATGGTATGCTGCTAAGTCTGTGGTCAAAAATACATTCATAATTATAATTATCATAAAAATGTTTAGAATTTTTTTTGGTAGAGATTTTAAAAGGAGGGTTTCTGCTTTGAGAAAAGTGTTTAAATAATATTTATATTATACATTCTTTTAATTATAATGTATATTTTAATTCAGAGAGCACAAATAGCCTAAGTCTTACAGCTCAAATTTTCACTTATCTGATTTGCCATAGACCATTAGGAGAAACCTACTGTGAAACTAGTTTATTACATTCACGTTTCTTATTTTATATTTATTGTTTTTTATCACATCCCCTAGTTTGAAATACATTTTATACCATGATACCTACCCAAACTTAAACATATATAACTGAAAGTTTCCATCAAATGACCCATTTAATTCTTGAAGGACACACTGTCATTTCTAGACTATTCTACTCTGTTCTGTTCCAGTTTTTAATACTAGTCACTAAATAGACTTCATGATCTACTGAGACCTTAGGCTAACCATTTTTAAAATAAAACATTAAACAATGTACTTTAATTTTTTTCAAGTGTGCATTGACATTAACATTCACATTTCACTTGACTTAAAAGAATGGTGCTAATTTGAAAGAATGGTGCTAATTGAACCTAATATCCTACAAAGAATTTTAGAGAAAACAGAATTAGTCTCAATAAGATACTCACCTGCTTAGAACCCTATAAAAATCACCCAACCCAACCTTTTACCCCCATCTTCTAGATGTGACTGAATCATCTCTGATAGAGATCTACTGCTATAATCTCAAGCAAAAGACCCACAGATTTCCTCTGTCCAGCTGCAAAATCTCAACCTGGGACCTCGTGTGAACAGTATCCTCCTACCTTTAGCAGGCTTCACATTCATCATTTCTGTAACAAATCCCGACGGTGTATGGCTGTGGGGAGGACTAATTTGAACTGGATTTTCTAACCCCTGAAACTGCATTACCATTCTTAGCTAATTCACAGCAACTGAAAATGAGACTAGGTAAGAAGTGAGAGAGGCCAGAGGTTGTGTAGTTTACTGATTAACTTCATTTCAGAGTAGAATATTTGTAAATGTTTATGAGAAAAGTCCTCCATGCCAAATTGCCTAGTAAGCTGGAAACCAGTCTCTTAAACAAACATTTTTGGGCAACACTTTTCCAGCTTAAGAACTTTTACAGGGTAAGTTTCTATTCAGTGGCTCTACGTCTGTATTTTGAAGAGCAAGTATCATGCTCTAGGTCTTAACAGTTGTCCCTATCAGAAAGCAAGAAGGTAATGTCAGGAAGCTATAAGACTAATGCTTAAATGTGGAGTCCTACCAACCTGGCCAGCTGGGTTTGTATCTGGTATGTTGAATTGTGTCCCATCCTACCCCCAAAATTCCTATGTTGAGATCTTAATCCCCAATGTCTCAGAATGAGACCTTGTTTTATAATCCATAAAAAATATCTTTGTATGTAGATATAACCAAATTTAAATGAAGATTAGGATGAACTCTAATCCAACATGGTACACAGGCACACATGGAAAGAAGGTAATATGAAGAAACAGAGAGGAGACAGCTAAGAGAGAGGGCCTAGATCAGACTTTTCCTTCACAGCCCTCAGAAGAAACCAACCCTGCTGACAACTGATTTCAGACTTCTGGCTTTTAGAACTGGAAGATCATACATTTTTGTGGCTTAAGTCACCATGTTTATGGTACTTTTGTTCTAGCAGCCCTAGTAAACTAATACACCATCATTCTTGGTTGGCATTTACTAGCTCTGTGGACCATGAACAAATTCCTTAACAATTTTCTGACTCTGTTTCTTTATTTGTAAAAATGGGGCTGATAAAGTTATATGTGGATTAAATATTTATAAAAATCTTGGCACAATGTATGACCCCCTGTCATCAATATATTGATGTTATGATTATTCAGCTTTGGACTCATGTTGCAGCTTGGGTTGTTTACAAAACAGAAATAATTCCATTTTGTATCTTGTAGCATAATTTCTGGACATCAAATTTAAATCTATTGGTTACTTTTTAGAGAGAAAGTTCTAGGAGAGAATTCAGTAGGGCCAAGGTTGAACCCAGGCATCATACAGTCAAACATGTATAAACTTAGGCAAGTCTCTTAGATCCTGTGGGCCCCATTTTATTATACTAAAAGATAGTAGAACACAGGTAATAATTCCTGCCCTCATAGGACCGTTATGAAGGTAAAATGAGATAATGAACATGAAAGCAGTTTTAAGAGGTAAAGGTGATATATAAATGTAGTGATTGCCAAGACTTCTCTACAGTATTTGCAAGTACACAAAGTGATTCCCAAGACATTATCTCCTTGCATCTTCACTCCTTGACTTTGAAGAAGGTATTATTTATGAGGCCTACTATCTTCAATCCCTTTTTACAGTGAGGCTAAGTGATTTGTGTAGAGTGACCCAGTTGGTAGGAGATGGAGCAGGGACTTCAACCCAAGACCTCTGGTTCAAAATCTTGTGGTTGAAAAACTAAGGTTCACTCTCCTGAATTTACCAAGAAAGAAGAAAAGAGTGGTGGTCTGCGGGTATGTTTTGGCTTGCATTGCTCAATCAAGAGTTGCCATTTGCTACTCTCAGTTTAGCTCTGACCTCATTCTCCTCACCTCAGAATCCAAGAACTCTCCTTGCCCTGAGAGGATCTCAGTTGGAAGGTCTACCCAAAGGATGTGAACCAAGACAAAAAATCTCCAAATGTTCTATTTCAAGAATTCTCCACTGTTTTTTCACTGATCAACATAAATGGACCTATCTGTTACTCAAAAACATCAATTCTAAATAAGAAATGAGTGGGATAATTTAGAGGATCCAAGAGTCCCTGGTAACTGAGTGAAACTCATACAGAATGTTCTCAATGTAGGATGAATCGGATCCCCTTATATCTTTTGGAGATGATCAACTGCCTTATGTTATCTTTTTCTTCTAAAAATACTTTTTTTCCTGCAAATCTGTCCTGTCTGCAGCAGTAGCCACTAGCTGTATATGGTTATTTAAATTTAAACCAAGTTAAATTAGAGTCAGTTCCTCTTTCACACGGGTCACATTTTAAGTGTTCAATAACCACACATGGACAGTGGCTACTAGATTGGACAAAGTAGATCTAGAATAGTCCATCATCACAGAAAGTTTTATTGGACAGCACTGTGGTAAGTGGAACTTGGGAACAATGTGAATGATAGGTCAATCATGTTGAGTAGGGCTTTGGCTATGAAGGTATGAAAAAGGGGAAGTCCCAGAAAAAAAAATATTGACAATGCTTTTCTGAGCACTATTCTTGAGAAGAGATGTGGTCAACAGAGTCTAACATAATCTCATTGGAAAGGCTTTCTCCATTGAATACGTGAATAGAACTGTTCTCTTAGCCTGGAGCCTTTAAACATTCAAATCTGACTCCATGTCCTGATTATATTTTGGTGGCCTACTTACTAATATGGAATGTTAAGCAGGTTATTTAATATCTTTAAACATCCATTTTCTCACCACGGAAGGGGGAATAGTAATGGCATCCACCTCAGAGGAGTGTTGTCAGAATTGGTATTAATGGCAGATACAGTACAGGTACTGACCATGTGCCTGGCATTCTTCTGAGCGCTTTATTGAATAAGGCAAAGAATTTACTACAGAGTTAAGGAATTTGCCTAGGATCATAGACTAGTAGATGCAGAAATAGAACTGAGCCAGGAAGTCTGCTAACAAATCTACACTGCACTTAGTACGATGGCTGACCTATAGTTAACACTGTAATTCTTCTATCTCTATAAATTTACAAATTTGAAATATTTCTCAGCTTGGTGTCCTCTGAGAATCTGTTTCTGAGCCTGCAAGGTTGAGAGCTAGATCCTGGAATGCAGTGGAGTCTCCTATCAGCCTTTCAACTTGTCCGTTGTATGTCTTTACCAAACTATTCATGCCCTACCTAAAATAAGCATTAATCTTGTTTTGTAATAAGGAAAGGCTCATTCAATATTTCTTTCCTTTCCCAAGTCCTTCATTGCACTAACAGGAATAAGAGATCTGAGATTCCTTGACAGAGTAAAAACCAAAGCCACAATGAATTAACAAAAACTTTAGAGACTGATTAGAGCTGTGGGAGAAATGTGAATAAGAAATTAATAGTGATGAAATGGTTCAAGTATGCTGAAACAAAGCTTCATTTTTTTTTCTGAGCCAATGGTAGCTTTCCATGTTCTGGAAACTTTACATTTTAATTCAACCAATAAGTCAAAACTACATTCACTTGAGTTGAACTCAATGAGATGGAAAAATACACTTGAAATCAAGTGTCAGAAATATTCTACAAAAGTGCATCTCAAGACTTTGAATTGTATTTTAAAACATCTACATGACTCTATAACATCTGAAAGAGTCTTTTAATTTAAGCTTATGTCATAAGCAAGAACCAGATTCCAAAGTGAGTACCTTCTATAAAAATAAAGCATACACAGGGGCTGGGGCTATAGTTCAGTGGTAGAGTGCTTGCCTAGCATGTGCAGGGCCCTGGGTTCAATCTCTAGCATTTCAAAATAAAATAAAATAAAGCAAGTGCAGAAAAAAATGGCTATACATAGCTGAGTGACACATGAAGCAAGAAAAAATAGCCAAAGAAAATGGAATGTAAGTTATGAGGATTGTATGGGATCTGCCTTCTGCCACTTGTTGAGCCTCTCAAAATGGGGCTTTGGAAAAACTGTTAGATACAATAATAAAAAGAATATAAAACGTGGATCTCAAAGCTATTGCTAGCAATACTGTAATGCCAACGTGAGACAGATCATGTGTTCCCTTCCCTAAAGGACACAGAAATGTGTTTACATATTGTTAATTTTATTGGGTCTTTGAAAATTCTTTGCACTCAACAATGCTAAGATAAACAGTACTTCCTTCTTTTAATGAGCAAAGTAGTGTTTATCATTTCAACAATTTAAATATAACACATTCCTTTCAAACCCTGGATTAATTAGTATGTTTCATGATGACTTGCAGTTTGCAGAACACTTTCCCACACAGTCCATTCATTCCTCCCTTGTGCTGTGAAGTCATTAGCACCTCTATTTCACAGGGGAGAGAACAGAAGTTCAGAAAGTGTCACTTGCCTTGGAGACTTTTTTTTTTTTTTCAATTTCATTTCTTTTTTTCCCACTCACATTCAGTGAACTTTTTCCAATATGACTGAGATAAATGAATCGAGATGAACCACTCTGGGGACTTCGGGCATGGGAGTGTAAGTCTACACTTTCTCTGTTTATTCTCCTCCATTATTACAATGCTTTGCTTATTAGTCTTAAAAGTTCTGTGGCTTTTTAGTTTTTAAATCAAAATTTGCTAAAAGAAAATATAGATTTTAATTAATATACCACCCCTGACCCTGTTCACTATGTCAAAACATGGAAAGCTGTGGACTTTGTCATTACTGCCTTTTATTATGCATTAATCATATACCTTGCCTTCATTCAAAGAGATGCCTTTTTAAAACCACCGAATTAATCTTTGACCGAGTTTCCTGGCTTGCAGGCTCTCTCAAAGGAAAGGAGACTTCTCTTGTGAGGTCACCAAGTCCTTCCATTCCGAGTCATCTGTGGGGATTCAGTTACCTATGGTCTAGTTTCCCATCTGGATTTACCAGGGCAGCAGACTAAATTAAAGGGCCTCGGGAAGGTGATTCTAGTATCTCATCTTTAGCTCCATTTTGCCCAAGCTTTTTCCTCCTTTTTCTGGTGATGATGTCACAGTCCTTCGGCCACCTCTGACTTGATTTGCAGCTCAAGTTATCCTACATGAGCACAGACTCACCTCAGGCTGACAGCCTGTTATTTCAAGAACATGCTGCCCGCCCTTTTGCTTTCTGACCAGAACTTCTCCAACAGCACAGGAAAGAGCTGGACTTGAGCACGAGGACAGCCCAGAACTACAGGAGAGTCAGTGACCCTCAAGGATGACTCTCAACCAATGGGAACCAGAGACTGGTTATTAAACATTCCAGTCCCTGATCCCTTCACTGACAATTCTCTATGCTACTCCCAAGGGCATCAAGCTCACGTTGCTCATAGCAGTGATCAGGATCACTCACCTCACATTGATTCCCTTCCTTCGCTATCTCATCACCTCAGTCCCTCACATCTGCTCCCCCATCACCTCTCATATAAAAACTGCCTGCACACCATCCTTCCTTCAGGCTCTGCTTTTTTGGATTAATCATTTCTATGGGTGGAGATAATCCCCTTTATCTTAGGCAAAACCTTTGAAGAATGAAGAGCCCATGGCTGAAAGTTATCATTGAAAAGGTCTTTAGTGTCTCCAGCACCCATTAGTGAGTGCTCAACAGTATTTGTCTTCAATAGAGGTCACCTTCCCAGTGTCTTCAGGTTGGGATTTAATTATGGCTCTATACTAACCTGCAATGAGAGGGACCATGCCCAAGGCCACCTTGAATGGACCAGTCAAGTCATGTACAAAGTGAGTTCCACAGAGTCACCACTTCCTGACATGGGCAACTACAACATTTTGTAGACTCAAATGTTAAAACTAAGCCAGGTGCGGTGGCATACACCTGTAATCCCAGCTACTGGGGAGCTGAGACAGGAGGATTGAAAGTTCTAAGGCCAGCCTCAGCAATTTAGTAAGATCTTCAGCAACTTAGTGAAACCCTATCTCAAAATAAAAAATAAAAAAAAGGTCTGAGGATGTGGCTCAGTGGTAAAGTGCCCCGGGCTAGATCCCCAGTACCAAAAAAAAAAAAAAGAAGAAGAAGAAGAAGAAGAAGAAGAAGAAGTCAAAACTAGATGGAGGTCCCGAAGTTACTAGCCTAACTATCCTGTTTTACCAACCGAACGGGAATGAGCTATTCCAGCTGCACAGGTGGCTAATGGAAGAGCAGGTCCAAAGTCAGACTAGACTCTAGACTTCCTACTGCCCTCAGTAAGAAGGGGAAGACAAGGTCCCTCCAAGTCCAGACTTGAGGACTTTGCACTTGCTATTCCCTCTTTCCAGAACGTTCTCAGCTCCTAGTCTTTCAGTCTGAGTTAAATTGTCAATTCCTCAAAAGCTTTCCCTTACCACATCAGATAGGGCAGCCCATCCTCCTGTCCCAATGACATTGTCCCATGTTGTTGTTTTCATAACACTTACCATGACCTGATATTATTTCATTTATTTACTTACTTACATGTTTATCGTGAGCCCACTCTCCATCAGGATCTTTTCTAATTCTCTACTCCAATACCCAGCTGTTCATCAGTGCTCAACATTTGAATGGACAAAGTGATAGTTCTCCCATACTCTATGCCATAAACCTCACTTGCCATTATTGGAACATGATGACTAGTTTTGAGTACACAGACTATTGGAAAAGAGTCCAGGTTTCTGGTTAGTTGGACCCATAGATTAACCCTTCTGCACCTCTGGCATAGCTTAAGATCCAGAGTGATAAGTTAGGCCCTGAGGCTACTCATACATGAGCAAAGTCTTTTTTCCTTATGTGTTCCACACTAAACTCAGGGAAGGGGTGGTCAAAGAATTCATGTGTCAGCAAGACACACAAAAAAGATGGAGAAGAGGAAGGAAGGAATCAATCATCCTCCCCTTTGGCCTACCTCTAGCCCAGATGTGTTGAGTCGAATAAGACTGAGGCCATAGAGGAAATGTATTTAGAAAGAATGCTTTAGGTCTGGCTCTACAGCTTAGTGGGACAAAGCTAATCATACATGGTGATTAGCTTACCAGAAGAGGGGACCAGATAAAGAGGTGAAGAAACTGCTCCATCCAGCACTAGCAGCCATACATTGCATCTCAGGCACCTTGTACTACACATTTGCAGAAACCTTAGATGCAGTGTTAGGAAACAGTGAGAATGATGTAGCCAAAGAGAGAGGAGGGGAGCACAATGCAGAAAGCAGGAGTCTCACTGCATCCTGAGCAATCATTTTCAGGTGCTTCCAGCCAAAAAGCACCTTCAACGGCCTTTTCTCTATTCACTGACATCTTTTTCACCTCCTGGCTGCTCAGGTGAACTTACGACCTGGTGCTCTTGCTTACAACTGGGCTAGTTCGTAAGAGACACCTACCACTTCCTCCCCGCGTGCAAACTGGAGCCGCACAGATTGGTTTAATAATGTTCAGACTGGGAGATTGCAACACGTGTTGTAAAATTTTAGAGCAGGAAATGGCAGTTTTTATTTGAAAAACCTTCTTAAGTGGAATTTTCCTTAGTCTTTAGTAAGTACTAATTGTCCTAATTTTGTTGTGAGTTATGATTGTTAGAGCAATAATTAGGAAGCTGTCTATACAACGTTTTTTCTAAAGAGCTAAAGGAAAGCAGACCAGAAGCAAAAGGTCAAGTGGCCAGACATCGAGGCAGGGCCTCCCACAGCCCTTGACTGCATCTACAGGCTAAAGAAATAAGAGCCAGTGGGTATGAGGAAAACTGGATTTCATAAGTAATTACTGCCACCTTTGGTCTCACTGAGAGTCACTGATCAACATCTCCTTATTTCATCAACCTCTTTCCCCCTACTTGTATAACTTACTACTGCATTGCTATATATCGAGTAGATTCAAGGATTAATGAAACATGGTCACTATCCTTAGATGCCCTTATACTATATTGCAGGCAGACATGTAAATAGGTAATGCAAATAATGACCTAACAACCCATTACACAGTAAAATGATAGTGACTAGGAGGGTAATAGAGTAAACTATAGTATCTCCTAGGGATATCTGAAACCAAATATGGGATCATACCTCAACACACTGAACTTGTGGGAATTTCAAGTGCCCCACATTTTCACAGTCATAGTCTACCATGGTTCATATATCAAGGTCAGATGAAGACTGGGAATATCCTGGCCTCCCAGCAGTGTTCTTATACAGAAGGGAATAGTTTTAAGTGTGGCAGGAAGGCTGCCTGCCCCACCCAAAATGCCTCATTTTGACTCTGCTTATATTCTCAATTGAAACCTTTTATAAGGAGATGTTTTTCGTACATGCATAAAGTGGAGCAATATACCATTTTATGGTACCATCTAGTTACAGATCTACTGGAAACAACTCAGAACAATTTGTCCTTAGTCCAGTTTCAATGACTAATCCCAACACTGTGCCATAGATTCCCCCAGCACTGGAGGAATGGTGGAAAGGAAACCTACTGCAGAGCTGTAATCCAAGTCTTTAATAAATATAATATTAAACCATACAAATCATGATTTCATACTTTATACCTGCTATAATAATATTAGAATTAGCCCTAGAGTTACTCCCAGCTCTGTTAATTATCTAGCCTCATGGCCTTGGGCAAGTCCCAAAGCTCTTGCAGTCCTCATCTATTTAAAAAGAAAAAAAAAAAAAGACAATTTGGTTCAATGAATCCAAGGTCCGCTCTGCCTCCAACTTGGCAGGGTAGCTAACATTTATTGAGTACTTAAAAGATTAAAAGGAACAAAAACATTTTCTTGACTCTCTGTTGAACTAATTATCTCAGGGGTTTTTTTTCCTTGTGTACTTCCAAATGGTAGTTTCTTTTTTATGGATATTTAAGTCAACTTGACAACTTACCAAATAAATTTTCAGAAAGAGAAAATTCATCCATGGCTGGTATATGGGAGTGTTCAATAAGATTCATTTTTGTTCCCATTCAAACTTTTCAATTTGAGAATGCACTTTCATCATGGTGGTCTTCAAATAAAAACCCTGAAAGGCAAATACATAGACAGTGTGCAAGGTGGATATGGAGCTGGTTCACAGACATGAGGAAGGAGAGGGAAGTCTGATTTACAAAAGTACAAATGGCTCCTTTGTAGACATTTTGCTATAGCCTTTCTCAACATTTATCATGCTTACACCTTATTTGGACTTAAAAATGTCCAAGATGTATGCTTTCAGAAGAGATACTCTTAGGTATCTAGGGAAACACCATATGTTTTCATTTAAATTTCAGCAATTGGAGATTTGAACAGAATATATGGCATTTTAGTTATGACTTGCTTTTACATTTAGAAAGAAAAACAGAAACAAATATAAAAGCTTTGATTAATTATTAAATATAAATATAAAAGCTTTGAGATCAATTATTATCTGTGTGCGGTGGTGCATGCCTGTAATCCCAGAGGTTCAGGAGGCGGAGGCAGGAGGATTGAGAGTTCCAAGACAAGCCTCAGCAAAAACAAAGCACTGGGATTGGGATTGTGGCTCAGCAGTAGAGCGCTCGCCAAGCACAGGTAGGACCCGGGCTCGATCCTCAGCACCACATAAAAATAAAGGCATTGTGTTGTGTCCATCTACACCAAAAAATAAATATTAAAAAAAAAAAACAAAGCACTAAGCAACTCAATGAGACCCTGTCTTTAAAATAAAATACAAAGTAGGTCTGGGAATGTGGCTTAGTGTTTGTGTGCCCCCAAGTTCAATCCCCAGTAACAAAACAAAAAAAAAATGGATCCATGGTTTATTATCTTAAACTTTATTTGAAAGTTGACCAGGTTTGTGTAAACATACAACAGTAGTAAAATACTTCCTGCTGAAACTTTCTTGATAATTTGTGCATGGTCAGCACATCAGAAATTCAGAAAGTGTTCCCCCAAGATCTTCTTTATTTCTGCCTTTTAGTGGGAGTTTCAGGGACTTGCATTTTCACTCTCATGTTTACCTGGGTAATATTTTAGAATAGGGTAAAAGGAGGTTATGATAAGGCTGGGGGTGTAGCTCAGTGTTAGAGCACTTGCCTACATGTATGAAGCCATGGTTCACCCTCCAGTAACACAAAGAAGAAGAAAAAGAAAGAGATTATGGTAAAAAGAAAACTAATGGTAAATCTCACCGAAATGTCTGAAGTTTCATCCTGAGGAAATTTCCAGACTAAGTCCAAGAGAAGCAATGCTCACTTTGAGTTGATATCACTAAGTCTTCTTTTCTTCTTTCCTTCTTCCCAAGATGTTCTCTACCTCCTAAGAAGTAATTTGAAAGATCGAATGATGAAAGGTGCGCTGGTTTCTGAGGATGATTTTCAAATCATTTTATCCTATCTCTACCAAGAAATCATTTTGTTTACCAAGAAATATTTATATTTATTACCCAAAAAGAAAACATCAGGGTTTTGTTGAACAAATATTTATTTCATTAGAATTTCCCCCCCTATTTGGCTTCTATTTCTCTCTTACTCATCAAATGTCCCCGCTCACACAGAAGTCAATTTCAGATACATCTGGCTTCTGTTAAGGTAGTCCACCAGAAGCCAGTTTTCTTCATTTGTTTGTTTATTCGTGCTTTAAACATCATTTACTGAGCACTTATTCTACCATAAACTACTTACTGGATCTTTGGAAATAAAATGGTGACAGTGGAAAAAAGAAATCTGTGATCCTTGATATCAAGCTTATTGAGGAATAGACATTGAAAAAGTAACATGAACACTCAGATGATTACATAGTGTCCTGAACACTGGTTACTAAGGCAAAGAACAGGGTGCTCTAACAGAGAGCGTAGGTGTGAAAAGACAGGGATAGGGAAGTAGCTGGAAGATGACATGGTTTCAGGGTCCTTTTAAAGATGGGCAATACTGGTAACATCTGAATTGTGAGAAAATACTAGAGAGGGAGTAAAGAAGCAAAAATGAGAGTCCCCTGAGAAGGGACACAAGCTATGTCCCCTGGGGGAGAATCAGACAGGCCTGGGTCCATAATAAGCCACCGGTGTAGCCCTATAAACTCTACTGAACTCGATTATCAGACTCTACGAAGACAGGCTGCTTGCTGGGACAAAACTCATTCTAAAGTCAGGGGGTGCTAGGAACCCTGATTTTTCATCCCAGAGCACAACCTCAGTCATTAAAGAAATGCATAATTCTCAGTGTAGCTGTGTTTGACTCTGGATGTTTTTCTACCACCCAGAGGAGAGAAGACCTATAAATAAAAATGAAGCTTGGAAACACTGAAGTATAAGGCAGACTCTTCCACAGAACACCACGAGTAAGAGAGATGGTTCATCTCAACCCCACCCTTATCTTCAAATAACTCGGCTATATAGTGTGGTGGAACTTTGAACCCCAGAGAGCCCAGGGCCTTCCTGGGGCAATTGTGAAACAGAAGCAGCATCACAACCCATAGAGAAGCACCCAGCAGAGTAACACAACTAACTACTGGGTGAATGGTGCACTGCCCACCCCACCCCCCAACAAAGCACAGTGGGAGGAGAAGTCAGAACAAACTTGATTATGAGCCTACAGAGACCTCAGGACACTTCTGAAGTGTTTGGAGGTTGTTAGTGGGAGGAGACGCTCCGATAGGGAGCTGGAGGTCCTGAGGGCAATGCCAGTGACAGTTGAGTTGTGGCTCATAATGGGATCTCATTCATACTCACAAACTAGTCTGAGACTAGAGATATTCAAGTTTCAATACATAAATACCAATTGTATAAGTATGGATATGAACACACATATGAATCACATATACTAAATATATATATATATATATATATATATATATATATATATATATGTATTTATTAGCTTATTTAATAAATAAGTTAAAAGCCCTCCAAAACTTAGGCCACTACTGCTCTAGATAGTTTCCCCTATTTGTGGATTAGGAAATTCTACAATGAAAAGTAAATAATGATTTTTCCTAATATCCAACCCAAATTTATATCCTATAGCTTAAGTCCCATTTCCTCTGGCCTTTAAAAAAAATGGGGAGGGGCTGGGCGTGGTGGTACAAGCCTGTAATCCCAGCAGCTCAAGAGGCTGAGTCAGGAGGATCATGAGTTCAAAGTCAGCCTCAGCAAAAGTGAGATGCCAAGCAACTCAGTGAGACCCTGTCTCTAAAAAAATACAAAATAGGGTGGGGGATGTGGCTCAGTGGTTGAGTCCCTGAGTTCAATTCCCAGTACCCCCAAAATAAATAAATAAATAGATAAATAAATTTTATATATATATATATATATATATATATGTAGGGGATGTAGCTCAGCAGTAGAGTACTTGCCTAGCATGTACAAGGCTCTGGGTTCTATCCCCAGCAACACACACACACACACACACACACACACATACACTGAAAGAAAGAAAAAGATTATAAATCTGTAACTTTTTGATTTTAGGTTTCCCTCTGTGCTTTTCTTTCCTTGAATGATTTTTTTGTTTAATTTTTGTAAGAGAGAGACTCTTTGACTACACTGCCCAGGCTAGTCCCAAACTCTTGGGCTCACCTGTTCCTCTTACCTCAGCCTTGTGAGTAGCTAAAACTATAGCAGGCACCTTTGTACCCAGAATCTCTCTCTCTTTTTTTTTTTTAACCTTGAACAATGTTCATAAACCTTTCCCATACTTCAACTCTCTAATACTTTCAAGGTATACTCATTTTCATTTTGGATTCCTGTAATATTCATATAAACTTGGCACTTTAAATTCAAGTGCTTGGCACACAATAGGCCCCAAAGAAATGTTGGCTCACTTAAATTATCTGTATTTATTGCTTTTCTTGCTTAGTTTTGCCAAATCCATGACATTTGGCATGCTCTTCCTGGAAAAAAAATGACATAAGATAAGGATTTCATTCTTTCATTGCATAAGCTTTAGGATAATTTATTATTTGCTCACCCAAGTGAAAGTCCAATTCCCCTAATTCTGAATCATTCAGATGATTATCCCTGGCAGGAGACCCACCACGTTTGTGCCCTTGAAAGCTAGCAACAAAACTTTTAAACCCAGATAGCTACAAAGGGTTCACTCAAACCAGTTTCAATAGATTTACAAATCCTGAAGGGTTTTTTTTTTTTAAGGAAATTCTTTAATTTTTGAAGTGATAGCACAAATAAATGGTATTTTAGTCTGTTTTGTGTTGCTATAACAAAACACTTGCCTGGATATCTTATTAGGTAAAGAGGTTTATTTGATTCATGGTTCTAGTAGCTGGAACATGGCACTGACATTCTGGCAAGGGCCCCTGTCTGTATCACAACAGGGGGAAGAAATGGAAAGGGATATTGCCACATGCAGATTGGGCCAAGTACATGGAGTGGCCTTGCTAACAACCTATACTTGGAAGAAGGGGTTTACTTTTTGAAACCAGCATTAATCCCTTCTGCTATGTTCCACCTCTTTTTTTTTTCTTTAAGAGAAACTGGATTTAATTAAATAAAAAACTTCTGTGGAAAAAAAAATACCAGGAAAGAGAAAAGAAAATTTTAACAGGATTTTTGTTTGTTTGTTTGGAAGAGCTATTGTAACCCAGTTTTTTTTTTCTTTCTACCTCTTAAAGGCTCCACCATTTCTTGACATTGATACACTAGATCCAAGCTTTTAGCCCATGAATCCTAAAGGAGACACACTCAAGTCATATCCAAACCTTAGCACATAGCAAGTAATTTAAGCAGCATACTGGAAAATAAATCTTCCCAGCTCAATCACCCATTACACTAACCAAAATACAATGAGAGTGGCAAGTTTCCTGTGTCTCCTTCCAGATACTAAGTCTGTTTTTCACATAAAGAGACTTTTTAAGTACTATATCTGATAAGAAGTTCACAAACTTATCTGCTGCTATTTTTGTGTCACCTGTGAGTTTAGGATGGTTTTAAAATCAAAAGAAGTATGTTTTTTGGCATGTGAAAGTTATATTAATTTTAAAATCTGGTGTCCATAAAGACTTATTGGTACATAGCCACACTCATTTTTGATGGCATGTGTTTATATGCTGTCTCCCCACAATGTCAGAACTGAGTAGTTGCAACACAAGATTGCATGACCTGAGAAGCCAAAGATATGTATTACTTATCCCTTTACAGAAAAAAAAAATAAAATAAAATGTGCTAAACCATGTCTTAAAGAACAAAAGGGCTTAGAAAGAATCAAAGTATAGGTAAACTGAGTGTAAAGATTGCCTTGGGAATATAAATCTGATTAATTATATACATATCATTACAGTAAAATCTTCTTTACCTCTAACAGCTTCTTACTGGGATTATCAGCTTTACGCTATTTGAAGTGTTTCTATATACCCATCTCTTTACTTGGGGTTATTTGTGTGTCCTCTTTTTTCCAATATTCTTCTTACTAGGGAAAGAACTTTAAAAGAAAAGTAATTCCTAGGATACCCCAGACTTGAACCCTGGAGTCTTTATTTTCCCTTTAAATCCTCCCTTCCATAAAAGGAGTCATTTTGCAGATTGAGAATAAGTAATGGTTATTCTTTATATTAATGGTCTTCAAATATTTTTACTCACTTTCTCCCTAAAAGAAGTTTGAAAAATAGTATGCTCCTTCAACACATTTTTGGAGGGTTGACATCTATAGCTTTTCACTAAAAACTAAGATACTTGCAATAAATGTAATTTCCATCATATTGTAAAAGTTGATATTTTTACATGTGGTTGTATTACTGTTAAGTTTATCCAATTAACCCTAAGTACCATAGCTTAATGTCCTTACTCATCCTTTGAAGAAATACTTGAAGATGTTTTCTTAGCAGCTGGAAACATTTTTAAAGTCATTCCTCTTCTTTCTTAAATTCACATTTTATTTGACTTCACTAAAGAATATTAACCTAATGTTAATAGTTTAACATTATTAACCTTTACTGTTATAAGTTAATTATATACATATTAATGTAATGTGTATATATTAATATTAATGTAATATAATGTTATATGTTAATAATGTTAACCTCCTAACATTAGGTTAATAGGTTACTATTTCTATGTTTTAGAGTCTACTATTGACCATTCTGTCATAATTTTTACCCCTAGCATATATGCCTATAAATTTGAATTTTTTGACTTCTAGTGACTTTAAGATTTTAAATATTCAAAATTTTGATTGAGTTTATTACTAGTTATTATTACTAATGCTCACTTGATCAAAACTCAAGCTCACACATTAAACTGTCTCTACATATAGGTGGCTCATTCTTCATGCCAAAAAGTAGAAAAAGCAGTTTGTTGTTGAAGAGAGAATGCAGATCAGAAAGGAAGATGCCATTGTCAGGCAACAGTTGGCTGAGCACATGCAGTAGAGGAAGCAAACCTCCTTAGAAACATAGTTAGAAGTTCTACATAAGTAATGAAATTGAACATCCTCAGACAGAGAGTCTAAGAACTCTCCATAGTAATAAAAGCCAGATAACAGGAAGCCATCATTTCCATTCAAATGAGTCCATGCATGTGTTAATACAGAAAGGATTAAATATGGAATCAGAGCAGATAAAGAAGCCTATCTGAATTTGCACACACCCACTTCCCTACCTTCTCCCTCAATTCCTCATTCCCCACTCTTGCCCTGGAGGTGGGGATAGGGTGAATGCAGGTGAGTGAACCAGTTACCCTCTCTGGGTCAGCATAATCATTCTCAATTAATAGTTTTGTTAACTTAATCCAGCCCCAACTTTAAGAATTCCTTCATACACTGTTTTCCTGAAAAGTTGTTAAAATTTATTTTTTTAAATGAAAGTATTTTTCTAATAAAAAAGCCATTGCAGAAAATTCAGGCAATACAGAGATACATTAAAATGCCAAACTGTATTCTATATTTTTTTTCTCAATTTACACTCCCACAAGCAGTAAAGGTGCCTTTCTCATACTGGCGTTGCCTACTCTCAATTTGAACAATCATTTCTAATTTGTTAGATGACAAATTCTATCTTTTTCTATTAACTCACATTTCTTTGATTACTGGTGAGGTTGATAAACATTTTTTTACATCTTTAATGGCACTATGTGATAGTTTTCTGTTTATGTCCTTTGCATTTTTCTATTGAAGAATTCATGTGTTTTACTGACTTGGAAGAGGTTATTGTATGTTGAATGTACTAACTGGTATACTTACTATATGTCTTTATGTTTTCCTGAAAAGTTTTGTATTGCATATACTGAAGTATATTACATTATTTAAAACTTATTTTTCTTGCTCTTTACTTTTATTTTATGGTACAAGGTGAATTTTTGCAAAATACTTCTTCCCTTCCTCGTTGAATTATGATGTGTCTTTTTACTAAGACTGACTTTAGTTGTCCATTTATCTTATAGTTATATCTTATACCAATATTATCCTTTCTACTCTTTTTTCAACATTTCCTAAGATATTCTCATTTACTTATTCACTATGATAATTATCATCTTTTGAAACACACCCTTTTTAAAAAAAAGTTTGAGTATTTGGGATGGTGTCAAACCTAAATATTTAGGGAAGAAGATTTATACCATGATAATATTCAGTTTTGCCTTTTAGGAGCATAGTTTGCCTCCATTTATTCAAATTTACTCTTAAAACTCTCAGTTTTGTATATTTTCCCCCTGTGGTCTAGTAGAAATACCACAGAGAATGAGATGTGAGAAGATGGGGGGAGTACCAGTTCTGCTTCATGCATGACTTAGGACTGTTCACCCAACACCTCCTTCCCACACTACCACCCTGAGCCCCAGCTAAATAAGGATTTTAAAACTAAATAATAGGGATGCTGCAAAGATTAAAAGATAAACTTTTTATAGTTCTTCACACATAGGTGTGGGGTATCAGGTACAAAAATGTTTATTGTGTTGTTTCCAATAGTAAAAAGTTGGAAACAGCATAAATCAACCAGAGAATGGATGCAATAAATAATTATTATCTTCACAATACTAAATAGTAATTAAAATGACTACAAACAGAACTAAAATAAATGACTGTAAAATTAAATAGAATCATATGTATTCATATGGATAAACTAAAAACATTGAACAAAAGAATCAGGTTGCAGAATAATACATACAGTCTTATATAATTTATATGTGTTTAAAGATATGCAGAACAATGCCACATACTATCATCAATATTCTACTGCAGGGATCAGGAAACTATGACACAGGACAAATCCAGCCTGCCAAGGAGCATATTTGCCCTTTCATTTACTTGTTGTCCAGGGCTGCTTTCAAGTCACAATGGCAGAGTTGAGTATTTGTAACACAGACCACATGGTCTTCAAAGCCTGCCATGGTCACTCTCTGTTCTGTGTTTAAAAAAAAAATACTTTTGTTTCCACTTTTATTATAAAGACTTAAACTAAAGTGTTGAATCCCACACTCAAAGTAGTGGCACAGATTGTGAGTAGGTTGGGTACAGAGGGAGTTTCCATAACTTCTATAACACTCCTCTTCTTAAGTTGGGTAATAAATCCAAAGATTAATTTTTACTCTGTTTTCTGCGTGGTGGAACTATTTCCTAATGAGCAAGATTGAATGAATCATAATATAGTTATATATTATAGAAAGTTTTCTCATCTGTAAAGATACACATGTTCATACACATTTTCTCTCTCATACACTCGTATCCTCACCTGCACATACATTTCTTAAACTTCTAAGGAAGAAGTAATTCCTTCCCACAAAATGTTTTGGGAACCTAACTCTGGACACTGGGGACATATTGGTCATTTTGAGGAGAACAGTGAAATCTGTGTTAAAGAAGAGTACTCCAAGGAGAAGGTAGGATGGGGAAGGGGGTAGTAAAAGAGGGAGGAAAATTCCAAAAAATTCCATGTTTGATGAGATGAGATGATCAGTGACCATACCAGGCAGCATCCACAGAAAGGTAAAGGATGGAATTTAGCACAGCATTAAAAAAAGGAGGAAGAAGGAGAAGAAGCAGGCTGAGGATACAAAGTTTAAGCCTTGGATATTGTTAGAAACAAGGACTAATGTTCATTTTACTTTGTCTATTTGTACAATTCTGTTGCCTAAGTCTTAATTTAAGGACTCGGGAATAATTTCAAAAATGGTATGCGCTGTTTGTTTTTATTATGATAAGACACACAGTTACTGGTAGCTTGGATTCCCACTTTCTGGTTATCAATATTTACTTGTTTAGATACCATATGTCACGGGAAGTTCATGGTGTAAGGAGCGCCTCTCATTTAGCACAAACCATTTGCAAATAGGGGCCTTGGAACGATACTGTTCCAATTAAATAGCTTTAATTCTGATTTAGAGAAATTTCAGTTCTTGGAAGATGAAGATAGAAAACTGATTCCACATGCCTGGTTCACTGTGAACACTTCACACACGAAGACACCATCCTTGGTGACACTGTTGCTGATCAACACGGTCATTGATGGCAGCATACACTTTGTGGTGTGTCTGTGTAATTCATTTGTAAAGGGCAGGGGAAAAATGAAGTTTTTCTAGCCATCATAATTTCATGCTCAGGGGAAGCCCTGAACTCAGTCCAAAGGTTACAATAATGTTCTTAAGGAAAGGTCCACAATGATAGATGAGGCAGAGAGCAAGAGGTGGATGATATATAGATTGACCACAAGATTCCTGATGGTGATGATAAGATAAAAAGAGATAAGGGACAGAGCAGTGTAGTTGAACAATTTGGAGACAATCATCAGAGGTGAGCTCTCTCCAAAAAGTAGACATTTGAACCAGGAGGTAAAGGACAAGGAATAAGTCATGCAAAGGAAAAGCAAGTCTTGGCAGAGTAGCCAGCAACTGCTAGAAGCTGTGTTGGAGTGTTGGAAGAAAGCAGAAGCCCAGGGAGGCTGGAGATGAGCAAGCCCAGCAGGGAGTGGAAGAGACAAGGCTTAGAGTTGGCAGATCTCCTATGGCCTTGTTAGCCATGGGAAGGAGTTTGGAATGTATTCTAAATGGCAGCCATTGGAGGGTTTCAGCCAGGGGTGTAATTAGGAGAATGAAGGAAGTCTTTCTGAGGTTGGAGGATTGATTCTTGAATGGTGTATTGGGGTGTATTAATATTAATGACTATAGGAGAGGAAAATAGCCCATTGTGTCCTGAGCAACTGTAGACAGTTCTTTATGCTGTAGCTGGTGGATTCAGCCCTAATCAGTGGAAGAAGGATGGTCTGTTCAAGAAATTGTGTCAGGAAAATTGGCTATTTCTTTGGATGTAAAAATAAAGATTTCTATTTTTTCATTATCTTTCAAAATAAGCATCAAAGAAATTAAAGACTTTAAAAATAATAAAAATTGGATGGAAATATGGGGAAATTTATTATCTTTATGAACTTGAGGATTGAGAAGGACTAACTAAATAAGAACTAAAAAGAAAAACAATGAATTTGACAACATTAAGATGTATGACAGGAATTAAAACACCACAAACAAAGCTAAATATCTGAAACCAGAAGATGATATTTGTAACATAAATAACAGCCAAAATATTCATACAAGCAATGTATAAATCATTCCTATAAATAAAAACAGAAAAAAATAAACAATGCAAGGGAGAAACTGGCAAAAAATATAAAAAAGGAAATTCACCAAAGTAGAAACATAAGGTGCCAATAAACATAGAAATTCACCAAAATAGAAACGTAAGTGGCCAATAAACATAGAAAGCATCTATGATTAATTTAAAATCAGAAAAATGAAAATTAATATAACTAGATACCATTTTCCCCTATCAGATTGTCAAAAAAAGGTTTAATAGAAATGAAATCTTAGAGTGGTTTTGATTTGCATTTCTCTAATTGCTAGAGATGTTGAACATTTTTTCATATATTTGTTGGTTGATTGTATATCATCTTTGAGAGGTGTCTGTTCAGTTTCTTGGCCCATTTACTGATTGGGCTATTTATTTTTTTGGTGTTTAGCTTTTCGAGTTCTTTATATACCCTAGAGATTATCGCTCTATCTGATGTGCAAGGAGTAACAATTTGCTCCCAAGATGTAGGCTCTCTAGTCACCTCACTGATTGTTTCTTTTGCTGAGAAGAAGCTTTTTAGTTAAAAAAAACAAAACAAAAAACATATTTAAGGGCTGGGAGTACAGTTCAGTGGTAGATTTTGCGCCTAGCTTGTGAGACCCCGGGGTTTTCTTAATAGAGAGCTTGGCTGAATTAGGCAATAAAGCACACACACACCAGCTGTCATCCTCTTCAAGTACTATAAGTTACCTAGAACTATGCACAAAAATGAATGAATATTTTAAAGATAATAAAAACTAAATTATAAACCTATAAATTATAAACCTCACTATTGGGGAAAAACACATAAAATGCACAGATTTTTAAAAATCAATAAATTTGGGATGGGGAAGGAATAGTTTTAGGTTCACAGAAAAATTGAACAGAAAATAGAGAAAGTTACCAAAGACCCACAACCTCTGCACAGTATTGATAGATGCCCCCCTACTATCAATGTCCCTCACCAGAGTGGTACATTTTCACAACTGATGAACCTACCCTGACCCATCATTGTCAGCCAAAGTCCAATTTATATCAGGGTTCATTCTTGGGTTATATGTTCCACGGGTTTTGACAAACATATAATGACATGTATTCACCTCCGTAGCATCACACAGACTAGTTTCACTGCCCTAAAAATCTTCTGTTGAATTCACAGATTCAAAAATAGAGTCTCAAAAGATCCCTGGCCCCCTGAAGCCCAATCATAGCCTCCAAATCAAAGCCTGGACTCCAAAGAGCAAGGGTCTTCCACGCTCCCACTTTAGGGTGGTATTACTTGGTCCTGCCCCTTCCCTCCCAACCCTGGCTCATAATCTTTGCCCCACACTGGTGTAGACTTGCTGTCTACACTGACAGCTTCCACAACTCTTGAGGAAATGGCAGTAGACAGTTCTCTGCTCCATCAGGGACATCAGTCCCAGAAGAAGGGTCTTTCCTCTGATTAGGAACATTCCCTAGCAGGACTGTCATTTCCACAGACAAGTAAATTATTTACCATGACTACTGAATGACCATGTTCTATATACCTGAAGGACTTGAAATTGCAAAGTCATGCTGCTTCTCCTGTCTTTGAATTAATGGCATTAATTAAAGTATAAGAGACCCAAGTTATCCCAGGCTCATTGGGGCCAGGAAAAAAAGCCATTAGTCTACTTAAATGGAGGAGGGAGACCTCAAAGTTTTATTAGAATTTTATCTTGAAAAATGAAAACTAATAAAATTTTATTTTGTATTTGTATGTATTAACTTTAATCACCAGAACTTTTTTATATTTCTTAGGCCTAGCACAGAATAAACCATGTTTCTTCCTGCGCAATATTTGCAATTTCACGTTGCAATCAATTTGCATTATATTAATGATGTCCTGACACAATTTTACAAAGAAGAGAGAGAGAAAAAGAAGTGTAGACATGGAGAAAATAACTCACCGTGGAAATAAGGGGTTAGGAAATCTCAATGTTGATGGGAGAGGTGAGTGGGAAAAAGGGGGGGGATGGATATTTTTTATGTAATGATGACTTTTGTCTCTCCACGAAGTTTGGGGACACTCATATAGTGATGACTCTTTTTTTTATGTGTGCCAGGGATTGAACTCAGGAACACTCCACCACTGAGCCATATCCTCATCCCTATTTTGTATTTTATTTAGAGACAGAGGGTCTTGCTTTTGCTAAGACTGGCTTTGAACTCACAATCCTCCTGTCTCAGCCTTCCAAGCCGCTGGGATTACAGGCACGCACGACCACACCTGGCTGTGATAAATCTCAATTATATCTCCCACTTGTAGAAGACATAGGAATGATAAGAAATATCTGGGAGGAGGCTGGGGGTGTAGCTCAGTGGTAAAGCATGTGCTTAGCATGCACAAGGACCTGGGTTGAATTCCTCAGCACTACCCAAAAATGTACCGGGGGAAATTTGTCCTTCTTTCTTTCAGCCTCCTCATGGTCTCTGTTGCGAGGTTTTCAAAGAAAAGTGAGACAGGGAGCAAAGCAAAGGAAACTCTATCAGGAGAGAACCTTCTTTCTTTCCAACAAAAATGGAAGGAAGCCTTTCAAAATATATCTCTTTACGGCCCTCATAACCCGCAGCCCTGTGAACCACGGAAGCTCTGAGCTCCTCCAGAATGTCCCTATCCACAGCACCTGTCCTGATGGGTTCATTCCAGTCTTTAACCAAGATGCTAATAATCAAAGTGTCAATCAGCTCTCCTAGGCTGGCCTCTGGGTTAAAACAAACAACAATGCAAACTTTCCACTTCCCCTGCTGATGGTGCAGTCCTTAGAAAATGCCTTACACACAAGGTTTTAGGAATCTTCAAAATAATTCCAGATTTTAACAAATCACCACTGTCAAGCCGAGATATCTGCCATCTGGCCTGCCTGCTCGCCCATCATTTCAGATTTCAAGATTTCCCAACGTCTAACAACATCAGGGGAGTAAGGAAGGGGCTTTAGAATCAGAAAAACCTACCCTCCAACTTGGGCCCTGCTGCTTCTCCCCTGCCCATGAAGAGGCTACTCATCTTCTTTGAGCCTCAGTTTCCTCATCTGTAAAATGAGTAGAAGCAAAACTTCCATCATGTTGGTAGACACTGAATTCAAGTTAGCTCCATCACACACTCATGTGCGCGCACACACACACACACACACACACACGCATTTCTTCTCTTTTCCTTAGAGAGCTCTGGGCCTCACAACCACTGGGTATTCCATTACAATCTTTCCTGATCTTGGAGATGTGGAATTAAGAGGAAGGACAAGGATGACATTACTTTTCCTCTCCAGCTCCAAGGACAGGGGCAGAGGTGACCATGGAAAGAGTGCTACAAATACTGAGGAAGGGTCCCAGGACAAGAGAGCTCTGTTCTTCTCTAGAACTTTTTTTCTATGAACTAGGAGTTACATCAGTCATGTTGCAACAGTCTCAGCAAAACAGGAAAAGTCCAGGGTGCAAATGGCAGAGCTCCACAATCGGGAGGATTGGGGGCAGGGAGGGAGGGGTTCAAAGACAAGGGCTTGTGTTTTATTAAATCACGGCTAGAAACACAGTGATGGCTTCCCAAATACCTTTCCCTCCTCCTCACCCACATAAGGGAGAGGACCACACACGCCACTTTATTGAGGTATGATTGACATATAAAAATCGAAATCATCACCATGATCTATGCCATAAAACTATTTATCATCTTGAAAAGTTTCCTCCCTACCTTCTCATTTCTTATTAATGTTATTTTAAGTGTCCCTACCCCTGTCGCCAATACTGTCAAAGTGGTTCTAAGATAGTGCCAGAGACAACATCAGATTTCTTCAGAACTCAGATGTGTGTTACTTCAAGAATATAAGGTGAATCATTTGTTATCCCCTCGCCCCTCCTTTCTAAATAAAAGTCCATTTAAGAGAAATGATCCAGGCGCCAAAGTTTCCTAATTTGCTATGTCAGAAGCAGACAAGGAGATGCCTTATCTACAGATCCAGCCCTTGGACAATTTTAATAATAAAGTTTTTCCTCACCAATAAAAAAAAAATTTTCCTCATACTTTCCATCTTTTATTACCATCTCATATTAGAAAGAGAAAGCAAAAGAGAAATTTCCAACTCAACTCAAAAGAAAAAACTTTTTAAAGCTACCCTTCTCCTGGGGAAAATTTTCTTGCCAATTAAGTATGGCTTCAGTGTCCTATTCTGACTTCCCAGATCATCTGACATTAGAAATATTCCCAGACCCACATCAAGATCTGGCAGATCACCAGAAGGCAGCACACCACCCAGGTCAAGCTATCTATAGAATCAGAACAAAAACATTTCTAAAATTTACTCTCTTCAGTGATTCTCTTTGGGTGACCACAATGTTAAAAGGATATTGCTGAACAATTGTTCAACAGATAAGCAATCATTGAACCATTAATTCCTGCTTCTTTCTGTTTTTACAGTTGTTTTATTTCTTTGCTTTAGTTTTCAGGGTTGTACATCAAACTTTACTAACTTAGAATTCATTCATTGACAAAAATCACAGATGTCAAAGAGAAACCCTTAAGCAACTGTTTTTTGTTTTGTTTTGTTTTGTTTTTCCCTGTATTGCCTGAGTTAGACACTCCCACTCCCAGAGGAATTAGGTACTTACTTGGATTGTTTTGGGTAGGAGATGAACATCCAAGGTCCTGGAAGAATTTTGAGTCCAGTCCACCTCTCCAAATCCCAAGAAACTTTGTTAAAAATGCTCAGAATTTGATTTCACATTAGGGTGAGTTGAGGAAACAGGGGGGTGAGAAGGAGGAGGAGGAGGAGGAGGAGGAGAGAGTTCCAGCAAAAGCCGTGGATGATCACAGGCAGCCTTCCGGCCCTAGTTGAAGCATCTCTTCCTTGGCTCTGTGCCTCACGGACACAGATTAGTCATTAACAAGCCTTCCCTGCTAAATGATATAAACATTGAAAGGAACCTTGGGAAAGCCTCGAGATTCCCAGAACAAACCAAGAGAGCACCAGAGTAGGAAACATGACTAGGTGAGGAGCCCTGCGGCTCACCTTTTAAAACCTGTTCCATCAGCTGTTCTGTAGGCTCCTGAGTACCCACAGGTCTGCCATCATCCTCCGTCTCTTTATAATTTGTTTTCATAGCTCCATTCACTTCCCCGAGACAGGAGCTAGAAACTACCGGCCTTCATGACTCTTCCCTCTCCCTGGCCTCCCATATCACGTAATAACAGATTTTGTTGATTCTATCTTTGGAATGTCTCTTACTTCCAACTGACCCCACTGCTCTGCTATGTTGAGTCTACCACAGCTTCCTTTCTGAAGAATAACATTGATCCCATCCCTCCATTCTCTCCTCTTTTTCTGTTTTCCAAAACTGTAGAGCAGCATAGAACACAGGGTCTGGTCAGATGTACTCATTAGTCAAAACCGGAAGCAAGACATTGGCCTCTCTGACTCCTGGTTTCCTCATCTGTAGAATGGATAGACATAGAGAAACTCTCTCACGGACTGTAGTGAAAATTAATAGCCTAAGTAGCTAAAATGTTTAGAAAAGTACCTAGCATATCAAGCACTTGCTAAATTTTGGCCATTATTATTCCTTTTATTTTGGGTTGAACAAACATGGATGGATTGTCTGCCTACTACGTGCTCAGCAATTTGAAAGGTGATCTCCTAATCAAAACTCTCTCATGGGTTCTCATTGCCTAAAACTCAAACATAAAATGCCAGACATCTAGGGCTCGGTGGTAGAGCGTTTGCATAGCATGTGTGAGGCACTGGGTTCGATTCTCAGCACCATATATAAATAAATGAATAAAATAAAGGTCCATCAACAACTAAAAAAGAAAAAATAAATTGCAGACATCTGGAAACCCATTCACCCCCAACCATCTAGACTGATCTTTCTAGAATTTTCTCACATCCTGTCTCTTCAGAGACCCCAGCCTCTGCCCACCTATACCAAGCTCTCCTTCCTCCCTGACTTTGTCCAAGCTTTTCCTTTCAGGTAATCCTTAAATTTCCTTCCTTTCACATCCACACTTCTTCCAGGCATGGAACAAAAGCTGAGTTCTCCCTAAAGCCAGCCCCATTCCTCATCTGCCCCTACTCTGCATCAAACTTCTCTGACCCTTTGTGTGTACTTCCCTTACCATCCCTCCTCTTCTGACCTTGTATGATATAGTTTTCTACCATCTCTTTTACAAGAACAAACTTCCCAGAAGACAGGCATGGTAGCAGCCTTGGCTTGGTGTCCATCCTTGGCTTAGCATAGCACCTATCCCAGAAATATTGTGTCACTCTTTGTTAACTCAATCAATCAAACAGCTGGGAAACTAACAACTCCCCAAAGTGGAATAGCTGTGTGTGTGTGTGTGTGTGTGTGTGTTTCCCAGTATAAAGTCAGTTAAGTAAAAGACCTACATTCAAATCTGTCAGGAATGTTATCATTTGTTCCTCTTAGGAAACAGCTTTTGTAGGTGCTACAGGTTCACATTCTCCACTCCATGGGTTCCCAGGTCACTGCACCACCTCCTTCTGCCCTGCCAATTCTCCCTCCCTCATTTGAATGGGCTTTGAACTGACACTCTGTGCTCTGCAGCTGGCTGAGGGACTTGAAGCCCAGTTCTCCTTGGATGATAAGAGCTCACATTGTGATTTCATTGGCTCTAGCCGCAGTGGAGGTGATAACCATCAAAGCCACAGACTTTTGAGCCAACCACCTGGGTTCAAATCCCAGCTCTGCCACTTACAAGCTGTGTGACCTTAGACTTTAGGCTTTTATTTACACCTCTTTGCCTCACTATGTATTCTATGGGGGTGATTATAAAGATTAAATGAATCAATATACATGCCGAGTGCTGGTACATGGAGGGAATCCCACACACAGAAGGTGTTGTGTACACATTAGCTCTTTGTATTTTCTCTGGACATTTCAGTGCTGACATATGCCATAAAGAAAGATGGTGTCCATTCTCTGGATTCCTGACTGTGTACAACACTGGGCATGATTGTGCCTTTTCAAAAATTTAAACAATTATTTGGGTTTTTTTTCATACCATAAAATTAATACATTAGAAAAATTCTTAAATTTCTTTTTTTAAAAATATTTTTTTGGTCATAGATGGACACAATATCTTTATTTTTATGTGGTGCTGAGGATCGAACCCAGTGCCTCACACGTGCAAGGTATATGCTCTACCACTGAGCCACAACCCCAGCCCCTTAAATTTCTTGACACCTTCTCATCACCTCTATCACCATCACTCTGGTCTAAGCCAGGTTGCTCTCACACAGATTCCTGCCATAAGCTCTCAACTAGTCTCCCAGTTTCTGTGTTTGCACTCTACAGTTCATTCCCAGCACTGGGGCCAGAGTGGTCCTATTTTTAAAGGGGGGGAGGAACATGCCATTTATTCAACAGCCCTCAAGGAATTCCATCTTTCTCAGAATAATAGCCAGTCTTCTTACAGTGACCCAGGAGGATCTACATGGCCCTCCACATCCACCCCCTCCCACCCTCTCCCTTACCGCTCTGTCACTTGCTCCAGCCACATAGCCTCCTTGCCATTCGTTGAACCCATAAATCACAGTTCCTCCTCAGGGTCTCTGCACCATATTTCACAGCCTGGAAGCCTTTGGGCCCTGAGCCCTTCCATTGCTTTCTACTCAGGTTTCCGCTCAGTTTATCAGAGAGGCTTTCCTGGACACACTATGCACAAAATGCTTCAGTCTTACCTTACTTTATTTTCCCTCATTGCACTTAGTACCACTTGGCATACATTTACTTGTTCAATGTGTGTCTCGCCACATAGAACATAAATAAATTATCTCTCTCTTGTTGACTACTGTGTCCTTGATAATCAGACACCTGATACAATGTGCTAAGTCAGAGAGCCCCACAGCCTAACCACTGGAAGCTTACCTTCGATTGATAGAGGGAGGTGCTAAGAAAAAATAAGAACAGCAATAATAGTAATAAAGTAAATCACATAAAAAATTAACAACTAATTGGGATAAGATGGAAATGTCCAGAGCATCATAAAAATTTTATTAATCATGACAAACAAGAAATATGCATTCATGGGAATAATTCTATCCAGCCCAGGGAGAAAGAAGGGAAACAGGAACATGCATTTATTGAGCACTTAGTATTTTCCTGGTAGTCTATTAAGCACTGGCTACATTCAATAGTGAACAAATGGTGTGGTTTTCACCTTCATGCAACTTGCACCCTAGTGCAGGATACAATAAGTCAATAAGAACGACACAGATGACACTATAATGTTTCTTGGACAACATATTATGAAGGGTGTGTATGATGGTATTTATCAGGGACACTCATGTCAGAGAGGTTAAGAAAGGCTTCCTCCAAGAAGTGGGGTTTTAGCAAAAGACCTGAAGGACCTCAGAAATGTTAAGATCGAAAGATATTGAAGAAAAAGGAAAGCACTTGGGAGTAGTGACAGAGGCAAAGGGTCATGCAGGAGGTAGCTTAAAGAGCCCCATGAAATAAAGAGAGGACCAGCGCTTATAAAGTATGAGTGTGAAGAAGGAATGAAGAAATAGAGGTAAAACAGGAGGTTAGGGGGGTGATGTGCTGATAAATGATTAACAATTGCTCTCAGAGAGATGGGTATATATATACACACACACAATACACACATACATTTTAAATTTTGTTGATATAACAAATGTAACACCTGTTTTATAAATAATAATAAAATAAGCAACTTTTGGATGGTATAAATTCCATATGCCAATTGAGTCCACTGGGAATGCTTTCATGGAGTTTTGCTGAACTCTTATCCTTGAAACCAGCTTATGGTTGCACTTCAACCGTGATTTGATAAATGGAATTACATCTCAGTCCAATGATTCTTTTCCCAATAGTTACTATCCTGAATTTTATACGTGATCTACTATTGATAAAAGTTAAATCACACAAATTATTTTCTTTAAGCTGGACTCATTTTAGTTCCAATACTAATTATGTTGGACATCCACTTGTTCCTCAATGATGTGAACAACTTCAATTATAATTTTCAAGTGGTGGAGGAACATTTCCTCTGTTTTTGTTGGTGAAAATAGAAGTCACAAACATTTTATGTTTAATCTGCATTAACAGTCTCTCCATCATTTAGACCAGAAGGCAACAAACTTTTTCCTAAAGGGTCAAAATAAATGTTTTAGGCTTTGTAGATCATATATAGTCATATTGTAAATGTCTTCTCATCTTATAGGCTGTATAATTGTGCCTGCCCCCTTCATTTGTTGACCCTTTAGACCAGTGACTCTTGATATAGAGAAGGGGTCAGGAGACATTTATCAATATCTGGAAACGCTTGTGGCTGTTACAATTTGGGGGACATGTCATTGAGTAAATAGAGGCCAGGGATGTTACAATTCATGGAACACTCCTCCAATAGCAAAGAATTATCCAGGCCCAAATGTAAATAGTGTTCAAGTTTAGAAACTCTGCCTTAGACAATAAAAATACAATGCATCCAGTCTTGGTTTGTAGATTTTGCTCACTGCCAGGGAGTAAGTATTCTCTGTGGCAAATTTTAAACTTCCCATGTATTGTTACCAAACACAAAGTCAGGAAGAGATGCACGGTGACCACCATTACATAATATTTCCACCATATGGATCCAATAGGTGTAAATAACCAGGAGAGCAAAGATAATTATATAGTTAAATAATTAAGATGGGATGAACTTAGAGTGTTTAACTTGTTTTTAAAACATTTTTTGTTGTAAGTTTATGTCATTTAATTTTTGATACGGACGATTTTTAACAACAAGCTCAGAAGTTCCTGAAAATTTAACAACAAACTCTCAAGAGGCCAGGGAAGCTGGCTCCAGCACACCCCTAGGAGAATGAAGGCTTCTTCTTCTTGTTATGTTATCTCCCTTTTACAAAAAAGAAGACTAAGCCTGAAAGATACAGTGACTCATCTAAGTGACAAAGCAGGGCTTTAAATTCAGGTTTGTTTTCCCCAAAGCTGAAATACCTTCTCCTATCAACCTCCACTTTCCTCCACTATCAACCCAGGCAAAGTGAGATGAAAATACTTATTCTGAAAAATGCTTATCAGCACTTGGATATTTTAATTAATTTCTGAATAGGATAGAGATGGAAGAAGTCATTACCATTTTGTTAGTGATCGACACTGGAATATTATTAGTGATGGAGCAGCCAAGCCATCCAACCAAAAAAGATCTTCAGTCATGACAATTATTAATTTTTATTGTTAATGCCTTGACCTCTTGACCTTCTCCAGGACTCGTGTTAATTGAAAATTTTCCCCTCCCATCAGTGATTCGGAGAAGATCAGGGACCAAAAAAGATTTTGAAACAAATGGGAGGCAGAAGAGGTCAATTTTGAATATTGGTGTATCAGGGAATTAACTCAGAATCTGAGGCCTGGAGATCACTACATTTAGAGGACAGAGTCAGGGCACTCACCTTCACAGGCCACTGACTACAAGTGGGCACTGAAATGCACAAAAAGAAGGGCCAAGGAAACGTGTGCAAAAGCAAGTTGCCTCTTTTCCTATAGGCTCCAGCCTTACTGGGAGTGTGAGTCTCCATCCCAATCCTGAATCTGTCTATTGAAAAGTGATTGGCATCTGCAGCCTTAAATAAATTATTTTTCTTATCAAACACCACAACCCTCAAGAAGCTGTTTTCTCAAAACCAAAAAAATTTCCAAGACTTAGAGGGAACACGGTGGGGATAACGCTGAGAGCATGGATGTAAGAATAAGGGTCTTCCAGTCTGGTCTCTGGTCTGATCATGTGACCTTCGGTGCCTCAATCTTTGGGCCTTAGTTTCCTCATCCAAACAACAATAATAATACTGAGAAAAGAGTGCCTATTTCATAGGGTTAATTGTGCGGATAAGCATGAACTATCACATGAAAATGTGTGGCAAAAACTATCAAAGTGAAGTGCCTGGTAGGCCCCATCAGATATAAAATCTTCCAGAAGCTAGCCGCCATGTAGGAGCTCCACCTCACTTCCTGTAATTGGTTGTTTTAGTGACTCACTGATGTCCCTGAGTCCACATTGTGGAGAGCTCTTCCACACATGGACAAGGAATGAAGCTGCACTTTCACTAGAGCCTGGATGTCCAGTGTTAGTCATCAGGATCTTTCAAAAAGAAAATATTCCTAAACCACTCTATTGAATGTAGAACCCACAAGGTACCACATTATTATATTGTACTTAGGAAGTCTCAAATGTGTTTCTTCACTCTTATTAGATCAAAGGCACATTGCTTTACCTTTCCTGCTATTACCTTCTTTTCAGAGACACCCTTTATTGATTGCTTTTCTTTTTAATTACACAAGTCATTTAAATTTAAATTACTCAATGATAAGTATAGAAAAATTATAAAATGCAGATAATCAAAAAGAAGAAAACAAAATTTACATATAAGCCTGTAGCTCATATGCTATGAGATGAATTTTGTCTCCCCAAAATTCATATGTTGACTGTATTTGGAGATAAAACCTTTAAGAAGATAATTAAATGACACATATGTGGGGTGGCTACTTAGGAGGCTGAGGCAGGAAAATAGCAAGTTCAAAGCCAGCCTCAGTAACTTAGTGAGACCCTCAGCAACTTAGCGAGACTCTGTCTCAAAATCAAAAATAAAAAGGTCTGGGATGTAGCTCAGTGATAAAATGCCCCTGAGTTCAAACCCCAGTACACTTAAAAAAAAAAAAAAGGTTAAATAAGGCTATAAGGGTGGAGCCCTGATGTAATAGGACTGGTATCCTTATAAGAAGAGGAAGGAGATAAAAATAGGAAGAGATATTAGAAGTGTTCATGCATAGAGAAAAGGCCATCTGAGGACACAAAAAGAAAGTAACCATTGGCAAGTTAAGGAGAGAGTCCTCAGGAAAAAACAATTTCCAACATCTTGATCTTGGAATATCTGCCTCCAGACTATGAAATATATTTTTGCTGGATGAACCCCTTGGTCTAATAGTATTTTGTTATAGCAGCACCAGTAGACAAATACACCCTAGATTCATAGAACACACTGTTAATAGTTGGTATATTTTCTCCTGAACTTTTAAATGCAACTTGATATATCCATGTCTTCCATTTTCAAAAATGACATCATATAATATATGCTGTTTTATATCTGCTTTTCCAATTTAATATATCACAAATATTTTAATATCACTAAATCCTTTTTTACATATAACATAATTTAATGGTCTGTGCAATTCATGAATATAAGTCTTCATTTGACCAATTCCCAACTGTTGAACATTTAGCTTGTTTCCAATCTTCCTCAATTATAAATGATATTGCATTGATTATCCTTTGTAGCTAAATCTTTGCCCATATCAATGATTATTTCCTGGGCTTGATTTTTAGAGGTGGAATTGTCAAGTCAGAGTGAATACATTTGTAAGACTCTCCAATAAGCTTAGCAGATCAGTTTCAAAAAGGTTATGCCAATTTATATTCTCCCAATAGGATTCAAATGTGTCTATTTCCTGCCCTTTCACTAGCTCACCAAGGTCTTGATGGTTCTTTTTTCCAGAAGAATCCCCAGTCCTCACCTACCCTTCTCAGTAGGAAACAACGTGAACACTTGAGTAGTACTTTTTCTAACTGCGTGTTATGAGCTATTAGTGGTTCATTTTAGCAGGTTGGATCATGGTTGGTATTTGTTTTCAATAAAATAGTATATAAATGAATAGCATATCAACTGTTTGCACTGCAAATAGGAAAGTAAATATCAAATAATGAAACTTTTATTTCACTTGTATTGACAACTCCTAGATTTCAATGGAACATAATTGCAAGGTCATAGTGTAGAAAGTTTGAAAAGCACTGGTTAGTCAAAAGCTCATTGGATCCTAGGCATAATTTGGAGTGGAAGAAGCCAGGAGGACATAAAAAGGACACAAATCCCACTTACCTACTCTGGTGAGGAAATGGTGCTGTTAGAAATGTGATAAAACTCTCAAAGTTACACAAAATTAGCCATGAAAAAGACATATAAACTAAGTTGTGGTTTTATAAGAAAGGACACTTTAAATTTCAGGGTTTTGCAAATAACCTGTACCTCATTATGTCTGTGGTTGTAGATCTGTCTCTGCCTCTCCCTTGCTACATTCAGTTTAGTCTCATTATGTCTGTGATTGTAGATCTGTCTCTGCCTCTCCCTTGCTACATTCAATATGCTGCAGATATTATTTTGAAATTCTTAATAATTTCTAATAAGAGACACTATGTTTTCATTTTGCATTGAGTCCCATAAATTTACGTAACCCGTCCCATCCATTAATACAAAAGCTTTGCATTTCCCTGATAGGAAAGCCAAATTCTTTTCTTTGGCATGGTGAGAGTTGAAGCAATAACTCCCCACTTTAGCAGATAATGTACAAGTTGCTTTGAGGTTTCCGACTTGCACCATTTCAAAGAAATCAGCCACGTACCAGAACCACACATAAGGGAAGCTCTGGCCATTGAGAATTTTTGTTCGGTCCAAGGTTTGTGTTCAATTGTTCAAGCCCCAGATGGAAAAGACTTTTCAAATTGCACTCAAATTGCACAATTGTTTTGTAAAAAAAAAAAAAAAAACAGGATGACCCACTTAATGCCCTGTGTTGCTCTATGGGTTAATTGGATGTGACGCATTCACAGTAGGTTCTCAATAAAAGATATAATAGAAAGAAGAAGGCCATTTTGGGGCCTGAGTGCTATATTATGTCTGATCTGCTTTTAAAACACAAAGGTTGCTAAAAGACTACTCGTGCATAGAACAAAAGACCATATTCGAGAAATTTAGCTGATAGTTCAATGGTAAGCTATCTTTCTTCAAGAGAATTAAAGTCACTTATCATCAGAAAGGCCAGAGCTTTGCAATACTGGTGATGATGTGTTCACACTAAACCTTTTGCACCTCAGGGGCTGGGAAGAGAGGTGACTATAGAGCAGAATCAGATATGATGAAAATCATAACACAGGACTCCTTAGAAGTGACTCTGAAACAGAGCAACCATTGTCTCTATAGCAAAACAAGCACATATTAGGCATCTACCAGGGCTGGGGATGTGCACAGTGGTAGAGTACTTGACTACATGTGGGAAGCTCTAGGTTCAATCCCCAGCACTAAAAAAAAAAAAAATCTACTGCTCAAAGGCTTTGAACATCCTTTGTAGAAATTCTTAATCAGACATAGCCCACATGAGTGTTACCTCTCCTATGTGCTCTCACAGCACCCCATCTCACTCCTCTCAAAGCATTTTTAATTTTTTATTGCAAATGTTTATTTTCTGATCTGTCTCCTTCACTTGACTGTAAGTTCCTTGAAGATAAGTACCATATTTATTTTTGTTATTTATTTTAATCTCTGTATCCTTAGTCCTAGAATAGCATCATGCCTGCTATAGATCCTCAATAAATTTCTATTGTAAGTAAAAGAATGAATGGCATATGATATATAAAGAACTCCTACAAATCAATAAAAGACCAACAACAAAAATGAAAATGGGTGAAGCATATGAAAAGACAGTACATAAAGAAGAAAGTATAAGTGACTGATAAACATATAAAAAGACATTCGATCATAAGAACTGTATTAATAGACAAAAAAGAAAGTTTAACAGCTGTTAAGACACTCTAAAAGATATTCATATCCAATTGGAAAGAGAAATGCAAATTAAGAATAGACCAAAGTATCATTTTTCAGATGGGAAAAGACCAAAAGAATTTCACTAATATATTACGCTAGTAAGAATGAAGAAACAAGCACATTTATACTTTTTCAGTGGTGATATAAATTGGTTCAATCTCTAAGGAGGAAAAATTGCAAGTGTGCATAACCTTTGACCTAGCAATTCCACTAGGAAGTAATTCTAAAAGATATACACAGACACATATATGTGTGTGTGTGTATGAAATTATATCTGAACACAGAGCTAGCATCACCTGATATGCTCCAGACCCAGTGTTAAATACTGAAATGCTTACTTATTTATTAGTAAATGCTACTCCCTGACCCACCCAGTACCCCACAACTGTCCTGCCATTCATCTCTTCCCAAGAATCCCCACACCTTGCTACAATCCAGCAACTCAAGAGGCAAATGCCTGATAATACAGGGGCCTCTGGAACCATGCTTCAGCACTGTGGCCCACATAATTCTGCTTAATCAGTGCCAATGCTGTAATAGTTGCTAAATATTTGAATATTACCCCTGTGTTCAAGGTTATTCACTGCAACACAGAATGCAATAGCAAAACTTGAGAAACATAATCAATAGCTAATGTTTATTGTTGTTTATTATGTGCCACACACTGTTCTGACTCCTTAACATTGACTAACAGTCCTTACAACAAATGTCAGAGGAGGAACTATTGTAATGGTAATGAGAAGTTAAGCAAGTTGCCCAAGGTCTGAGAGCTAATAAGTGATTGAGCCAAAATTCCATGAAGGTAATCTGATTCCAAAGTTCATGCTGTTAAAATCAAATGTGCTTTGGTAGGGATTAATGAAATAAATTAGGGGTCATTCACAGGTGAAATATTATGCAATCATAAAGATGGGGAAGCTCTTTATAAACTCATAATAAAATACAATCTAAGCTATACTATTAATTGGAAAAAAGGACAGAAAAATGTGTGTGGTGGTTATCCACTTCAAGGATAATACATTTATGTATATGTATGTATGTATGCATATTTTATCACAAATAGGATGTGTATTACCCATAAACATGTGTGTCATGTGTGTGTAAAATCACAAATCAAATCTATAGAGCATATCTACAGTGGTCTATAAGAAACTGGTAATACTGGTTGCCTGCCTTGGTGGGACAAAGTATTAGGAAAAGTGTGTCCTGTGTGTGCCTTTTTTCTATCTTTTGATTAAACGTATACATATATTACTTATTTTTTAAATTAGACATTACTAATATAAAAGAATGATATGACATGTACGTAATCCTCTGAGGTGGGAAGCAAAAGGAGTTTAGAGAAAAATAGAACAGTCCAAGCTGGTCAGAAGTGGGTGAGTCCAACCTCCCGATCATTAGGAAGAGCTGAGCATTTGAGCAGAGCTTTTAAAGATGGCGAAGCTGCAAGTCTATTTAGGGAGCGAAGGAGGGGCAATCTAAGGGAGGAGGCAGAGTCACAGAGGTTGTGACAAATATTAACAATAGTGAACCACAAATAAGGCGTGGGTCACAGAAGGTGCTTGTGTCCTGCACAGTTGTGAGGATGCCTAGGGGCCAAGCTCTACCTGGGAAAGGGGCCAGAGGGGGGTTTCAGGAGTCCTAGAGGCTGAAGTCTGCCCAGTGGTGCCCACTCTAGGGCAACTCAGAGGAATATCAACCTGAAATGCCCCAATCTGTCCTGTCCCCACATCAAGTGCTGATAAGGAGTTAAGCTGTGGAGCTATCCCCAAAGGACAGGGCAAGAAACAAAGAAGTAATTGAAGGGTTGGGAGAAAATGGGACCAAGGAAAAATGGCTCAAGGCGCTGCGATTGCTGGTTCTGCAGGAGGGCAATTACATCCCTCCTTGATGACTGTCTCACCAGGCATTGTCAGTGGAAGGGTGACCAGCTGTTCTCTGCTGCCACAAAGAAGACAAAGAGGGAGAGGGCTTCAACTGCAGCATGAGCAATTTAAATGGGATTTGGAGAAAAATCTTTGTCAAAAGAAAACAAAGTTGTTAAACACCCAGGGAACAGATTCTGAGGGAAGATGCGGTCTTGCTCCCCCAACTTCTTCTTCTTCTTCTTTTTAGTTGTAGTTGGACACAATACCTTTATTTTACTTATTTATTTTTATGCTAGGGATCAAACCCAGTGCCTCACACATGGTAGGCGAGTACTCTACCACTGAGCCCCCCCACCAACTTCTTGATTAGACTGGATGATATAGAAATGAATCCAGCTTTGAATTCCCATCCTGTAAGGCATGGTTTGAAATAAGTTTCCAGGAAACTTATTCCAGGTCAGCTTTTAGGTGTCCCAACGTCTTCACCTGAAGCCCTGGGAAACAATACCAACCAAAGTTGTCACAAGGATTAAGAAAGCCTGCAGCATTTGGAACCAGAACTAGCATGCAGTAAACTCTCAATAAGTAGCAGCTATTGTCCTTTGAGGGATACAGATGGTGTCTATCAACAATAAGCATCTTAAGCATGTTGGATGGTCACTTGAGATGGTCCCTGAAGGTGTCCTTGATTCAAGAAAATATTCTAAGTGCCTCATTAATAGTTTCATGTACCCAGTTTCCTAAAGAAAGCTTAACTTTTCTGGAATCAATATTCGAGCTTGCATCTCATTTGCTTTGGTTGTTGGGAGTTCTGGTGTTAGCCATTTTCTAAAAGAAATCACATTTCTAACAACAACGCCCTCTGGAAAAGTGTGGCACAGAGCGGGGTTTTTCCAAAATTTTGCACTGTGACTCCCACACAGTAATAAGTAAATTTCACGCCACAGCATGGTACAAACACACACACCCATACACATGTAACTGAAAAGAAAGTTTGCAAGAAAATATTTACACTTTCTATGTGTCACTTATTCTGATATTTTTTATTTTATTTTACTACTTCATTTTTTTAAACACTTGTCTTGACATACTAGATTGATTTCACAATTTGAAAAGTCTGGGTATAGTTTAAGAGCCGTGGCCCCTGACACTGGGAAATGCTGAGCAAGTTTCTTTAATTGCTCTGAGGCTCTACTTGCTCATCATTAAAAGGGGATTTAATTATTTATATCTTAGTGTCTCAAGAAGTTCAGGTTAAGACCCAAAGCTCCCTGGGCCTAACATTTATTCAATACTCCCTTCTCAATAGAAGTAGATTATATCATTAAAATGGCTGCCACGAAGCCAAGCTTCAGTCCCAGTCCCCAAGTGTCTTAGCAGTTATTTGGCAAGGATCCTCACCAATATCAAGTGTTCATCAGCCAACCAGAGAGAACTTAAGAGCAACGTGAGAGGGGACATCAGTTGAAGAGACCAAAGCACTCCAAAAACCACCAGGAGACTCTCTTTAGGATTAACATCCAGATGAGAACAAGAAGTTCAAGAGTGCAGAAAGAGCCAGGCGTGGTGCACACCCATAATCCCAGCTCCAGAGGCTAAGGCAGGAGGATCACAAATGCACGGCCAGCCTGAGTGACTAAGCCAGACGCTGTCGCAAAATAAAAATAAAAAAGGGGCTTGGAATACAGCTCAGTGCTTGCTAATATGTGTGAGGCTGTGAGTTCAGTCCCCAGTACTGGAAGCAAACAATCAAAAAATCTACAGGAAAAAAATGAAGTGTGTCCTGTATCTTTCATTTAAAGGCAGAGTAGAGTGGAATATATTTTAGGAAAAAAATTCCATTCCAAGTATCAAAAAAAAAAAAACCCTAAATATTTTATTTCTTAAAGGAATACATCTTTGGTGTTAGAAGATTAATGTGAAAGAACTCTTTTTTCTTTTCTTTTTTTTAAAGAGAGAGAGAGAGAATTTTTTAAATATTTATATTTTAGTTTTTGGCGGACACAACATCTTTGTTTGCATGTGGTGCTGAGGATCGAAACCGGGCCGCATGCATGCCAGGCGAGCACACTACCCCTTGAGCCACATCCCCAGCCCAAGAACTCTTTTTTCCAACTAAGATAAATGAAAGAAACATCACTATGGTTTGAAATAAGTTTCCAGGAAAAAAAATAGTTGGGCACTTTGCTCATCAACGTGAAATCTACAGGCCCCTTAAATCTGGCATTTTTGATTGCTAACCTTGGTCCTGAGTAAACTAAAAAAAGAGAGTTTTCATATTTCGCTTCTAGTCATTTTATAACTTTAGCCCTAGCAGTGGAGCAGGATACTAAATGAAGAGACAGTTGTGTGTGTGTTCTAAAACAACAACACAAAACAACAAAATGTATCTCACCCACATAACTATGCCAATTGAGAAGAACAAAGGAATTATTATAATTCTTTAAGGAATTATTCTGGGAACCTGCAAATAGAAAATGAAAAGAAGAAACTTCTGGATGAGATTAAGACTTTTAGAGATCTATACTGAGAATAATATGATGCCAACACCATCATCCTCCAAGCATAGCGTCAGTAACAGGAAGTCCAATTAAATTTAGCTTTTCCTTTTGATCAATGATTTTTGTAATATCAAATATTTTCATACATTTCTTTGTATGTTTAGGTATGTGTGTGCGCCCCTGCATTCCTAAAGTGCTAAGCGTTTATTCTGCCTTTGGGTTCATCTAGCACTTGGTGCTTGAGAGGGAAGATGTTGCAAATCTTGAGAAGTAGAAGCTTGGTGAAAATGTATGCCTCACCCTGTCCTGGGTGATGGGAAGGGCTTCCAAGGGAACAGTTTCAAGGGACTTCTAGAAAATGGGGCTTTAGGCCCAAAGGTTCCAAGTCATTCCAAAGGTTTGGGTATCCCAAGTGTGGTATGGAAACCACAGAACTACAGATGTCAATGGGCAGTTCAGAGCAAACACTGGATGATGACCCACTGTTGGCAAAGCTTTAACTATGGGTAAGATCTTGAGACCACACCAGAGCAGAATCCTAACATGGACAAAGATTTATTTTCTTTCCAGCTAGACAAAATGGAAAACAGCATCTGTTTTCACAGCCTTGATTTTCTGGTCTGAGATTTAACTGTGTACTCATAGATCCTACACCTTGGTCTTAGTGGTACCTCTGCCGCTGTGGCTGAAATCTTCCTTCCTATGAAATCTATGGCCTTTGAGGGCACTGCTTCTCAGGAAATTTACATGTCCGGTAAATTTCTCCTGTGGTCCAGGTCAGCCAATTGGACTCTACCCCTTGGGTACACACTCCCAGGTCTTTCAAGCATGACTCTAGGACAATAGGCAAAGATTAGCTGAATATCTATACTAATCTCTGGGATTTTACATTTTAGAGAGCAACTCATACTCCTGCAACAATGATTCATTGTCATACATTATCCTGGGAAGATGTAAGACAAGGTGACACTTTGGGGAGACACATCTCCCTGCAGAATGATGAATTATCTGAGATATAAGATGCTGTCAGCCCAGCCCTCTCTTTCCTACCTCTAGGCAAAGGAAGTGAATATGCCTGCATCAGGTCTGGAGATCAGATATCACAGATAAAGCTGAAAAAGAGTGAATACTTTGTTATTTTATCAAAGCCCATTTTCAAAGTATTATCCTTCTCTGTTTCTGTATTTATCAAAGAGAATCAGATTATCATGGGAACAAGGAGCATTATTTTATACAGGAAGCTAGATCATTGCTCATTGGGTTTTAATTACTGGTTTTAATTTTGTCAAAGCCTCTTTCTTTTTTAATTTATTTTTTAGTTGTTGATAGAACTTTATTTTTATTTATTTATATGTGGTGCTGAGAAACGAACCCAGTGCCTCACACATGCTAGGCAAGCACTCTACCACTGAGCCACCATCCCACCCCCCCTTTCTTTAATTTTCTTCCTCTAAAGAAAATTCTTGGAATTTCTTCCATTCTTTATGATTTATTAATGCATATGAATATTAAATACTTGATTTGCTAACATATTTGAATGATTTTTGAAATTCATTTCTAAACATCAGTCTCTATTAATCATTTTGGTAATATCTGTGAACTCATAAACAATGATTGAATACTACTAATCGTGGGCTTTTTTAAAATTAATGGCTAATTTGTTAAACCATTGCTCTTATAGCATAATATTAAACCACATATCATAAAATGCTGTCTTCCCTGGACTTAATTGCTGAATGCACTATATTGAAAAAACAATACTATCTACATGATAAAATGAGTAAACATTATCTATAGCAACCACATATGAACTCTGAATTTATCATCAGAACCAGTATCCAGTTTCTCTTCCTAAAGTGTAAACAGCAGTAAGTGGAAAAGTAAATTGCAAAAATTAAAGAGATCTTCAGCAATAGTAGAAAAAGGAACGTTTGACTATCAGTCAGGCCAGGGAGAGGGTGGGGAGACATCAGAACCCCTAAATCCTTTCATAAAGGAGATATCCTATATTAGATGAACAATATTTTCTAAATCTGGAATCTTGAGGCATCATATGATGAGGATTAAGATAGATGTGGACAAAAACCTTTCCCACTTCACCCTAGTTAATTTGTGCATTAATTCATCTATTCATTCATTATTGAGCCCCGCTCTGGGGCAGCCTCTGGATGTAGGACGTGCACAGGACTGATGGCACTTCCCATCTTCATGCATCATATTGTCCAGTCAGCTCCAAACCTACTTCACATAAACAGAACAAAGTGGAAGACAAGCATAAAAATGAAAAGCAACTGAAAGGAATTAAGGTAAATCATTTAAATCTCCACACTGCCAACAGGAATCAAAGAAAAATAGCTAGTGTTCACACTTGTCATGTATTGACCTTCCATTCAGCATATGATTATTTTGATATATAAACTTTCCAAAGTGGATCCTCTTCTCTGATTTACAGCAGAGGAAGTGGAAGCCAGCTAAAGGGCTCACCTAAAGCCAAGTCCAAATAGTGGAGTTTGAGCCAAGACCCACAAGTCTTCCAACACTACACTCTTTTATTATACATGGAAATCCAAGACGGAGGGTCTGCTGGACATGAGAACATGGTTATTCTTCTAGCAGTCGAGACACAAAACCCTACAACTATTACATACAAGACAGTGTCCCTCAACCTGCACTATTATCTACAATAGTCTCATTTATCTATCCCCCAAAAAGGTATGTACTAGCTGTGCACCTAAGTAAATCCCATCTCATTTCCCTGCTTGAGTTTCTAGAAAGCAACCTTTAGAGGTAGCTAGGTTGTGAGGAAGCAAGAATAGTTCTTCCTCTACTGGGTGGCAGGAAAAAATATAAGCTTCTTGAGTGCAGGAGCCCTTCTTATTAATTTGGGTATCTGTCCCTGTGCTCAAAAAAATATAAGATGGAACTGGGGTTGGGCTGTACTCATGGCCCAGGAAGAAAAGGAAAAAGGAAAATGAAAGTATGATAGGCCTAGACCTTGGTCATCTACCACCATCCACTCAGCCCATCAGGTTTTTAGGTTTGGAGGAATCCCTGATTTTCTCTCAAGTGCATTCTTACAGTTCTACAACGTAAGAGCTCAAATGTTGTATCAAGTAGCAAAATAGTGACATAGCTATAGAATATTAAGGTTTATTAAGAATTTGCCATGTGTTTTTTAAAAACCATTAAAAAATACCTTTTAGACATAAACTGTTTCCATTTCTTCTAAAATACTGCTGTTGAAGATGTTGTCATTTGTGTTACTCCATTATTAAAATCCATGCAATAAATTGTTTCTCTAACCTTATATGCTTTCTTATGCTAGATATACAATGCATCACTTTTCTCTTTTTGCTCTAGTTTCTAGGAATTTCCAAGTTTAAACACTAATTTTAGTTTAATTTATTCCTTTATTCATTCAAAGAACATTTATGTGGGAAATGATCAGTTTGATTATTTTGTTCCTGTGTCAAAGGGCTCTCAAGTTCCTCTTTCTTTACTGTAACCGTTTTCCTGTTATATGTTTTTTATAGTGTTTTATTGATGTATCTCTTGGAAATAGCAGTGTATAAATGTAGATAATAAACAACTAAAATAGTTTTATTATAAAAATGATGGGATCTGGGTCACACTGTGGAATAGGGACGAAGCACAGAGGACTGGGAATCTCATAGACCCTGGATCAAAACCTCAATTCTGCTCTACTAGCAGTATAAACTGAATGTATTATCCTTTCTGAGCCTTGGTTTCCTCACCTATAAAATGGGGCAGCTAAGAATTCCCACACAAGATGCTTATGAAACTTAAACAAGGTAATGTATACGAAGCACCCAGGACACAGCATATAACAAGTATTCAATAGCCACTACTGTGTTAAAACAAGCAAATATACAGCAAATCATTCTATCCACAAATACCCAGTCTCCAAGATGGTTGAGTTTGGTTTCCATGGAAAATAAACAGAAATTTTTAAAAACTCAAAATTGAAATTAATTTTAAACTACTTCCTTTTGGTCCTAATATTCTCTCGGCTAAGTCCCATCACCCCTTGTTGTTGAGCCCTCTTGTCTAATTATAAACTAAATTCTGGCTTGTTAGCAGGAAAGATTTTCTCAGGCTCTGTTCTATAAACAATACCAGAGAAATCACAGATGCTTCAAAAACCAGAAGGGCGCTCCCAGTCTGCAGTTGTTTTCGTGTGATTTTTTTTTTAATCTAAAAGATACCACAAATGACTCTGACTTTCAAAAGCTGTGTATTGGCCATCAATAAGCACAGCACATCAAACTTTTCTCTTCTATAGCATGCATCACACCTTCTTGTAATTGTTTATTTCCACAACTGCCTCCCCGATATGGTTTGGATATGAGATGTCCTCCAAAAGCTTGTGATTGGATTATGAGAGCTGTAACCTAATCGGTGGATTAATCCACTTAATGGATTAATAATTTGAAAGGACTAAAATATACTGGGCAATAACTGTAGGCAGGTAAGATGTGGCCAGAGGAAGTAGGTCTGGCGGGCATTCCTTTGGGAATTCTATATTGCCCCTGGTGCCTAGATATTTCTCTCTAGCTCACTCTCTCACACTCCTGGTCTCTTCCTCTTTCTCTCCCTGCTTCCTCTACCATGATGTCTTGCCTCACCTCTGGCCCAGAGACAAAGGAGTTGGCTGACCATAGACTGAGACTTCTGAAGTTGTGAACTCCAAATAAACTTTTCCTCCTCTAAATTGTTCTTGTCAGGTATTTTGACCACAGCAATGAAATCACACTAACACACACACTATAGTGACTAACACACACCCATCGTGAACTCCTCGAGAGCTAGAAGGATTTTTCATTCCCTATTCATCTCCTGTTCCTAGCCCAGTGGCACAAATATAGTAAGTGCATAACAAATATCTGTAGAATCAATGAATGAACCAATGACCAGGACCATATCAAATACATCAAGTTATCTTCTGTGGCACCTATCAAGGAATAAATAAATTAGTATCATTTACTGAGATACAAAGAGCTCTTTACAGCATAACAATTTCTGCATAATTTTGTACCTTAAGCCATAAAACAATAGCTTCTAAAACCTTTGAGTTGATTTTCAGAGACCTTTCAAAGCCTCATGACCATTTCATAAATCAACTATTTTCTTTTGTGACTATTTGTGTGACTATTTTCACCAAAATCCTCAAACACTCTTGTTAACCCAAAAGTATTAAGTTCACACGATTTTCTCATGTGTGACTCCTTCTCCCTACTGATAGGGGAAGCTTGGGGAGAGAGAGATAAATCCCCAATCCCCAAGATAAGACAGAGTTTAGCAGCAGGGGCCTGGGCTGTGTTGACTGAGGCACAGCTGGAAGACTGATGAAGGCATCATGCCAGGAGTTCACTCCCTATGAAAACCCAGGAGACTCTTGAGAAATAACTCTTCCAAAACTGGGTTCACAGGCAACAAGCCAGTGTACAGCTGAGCAGTAATTCTGAGTACAGTTGTCCCTTGGTATCCAGGACTCCTGCAGATGCTCAAGTCCCTAATATAAAATGACATAGAATTTGCTTATAACGGAATTTACTTATGTCCTACTATATGCTTCATCTCTGCATTAGGTAAATTCCTCATACGATGTAAATTCTATGAAAATAGTTGTTATGCTGTATTGTTTAGGGAATCGTGACAAAAAATACATGCACATGTTCAGGAAAGACAAAAAAAATTTTTTTTAAATTTTTTTGGACCTATGGTTGTTTGGATCTGTAGATGCAGACACCAAGGATGCAGTCAGCTGACTGTACTTGCATTTTTCCATTTGTGAATTGTTCACTTTTTCTCTACAGACTTAATGTAAATGTGGGGAGTCCAGGCTTGAGTCAAGGATCTCGGCACTCTTCCTACTCTTATCCTCATAGAAAAAACAATCCCACATACTTTAACTGACCTCTTCAGGGAGACATCCAAACTCCTTTTACTCTACCCTCTCTTTCCAGTTATTACCCTACAGCTTCTATTTTCACATCCAAATGATCCATAAAGGTATTTCCCTAAACAAAGGTACTACTTTCCCTATGAAAATTCTTTTTTTTTAATGCTGTTCTTTTTTTAATTTATTCTTTAGTTGTAGGTAGACAAAATACCTTTATTTAATTTTTATATGGTGCTGAGGATTGGACTCAGTGCCTCACACATGCTAGGAGAGTGCTTTTCCTCTGAGCCACAATCCCAACACCCCTAAGAAGATTCTTCTATCAGATGTTAAAGAATTATTTTTGCCATCTGAACAGACATTCCTAATTTTTTTCCCTCAGTATCCATTCTTTAATCTTTCAATTAGAACTCTTGACTTTTAACTGGGCACATAGACACCCAAATTAAAGACCACCTTTCTCAGACTCCCTTGTAACTAGGTATAGCCACAGAATAAACGCAGAACTCATGTGAGAAATTTACTAGCCATGGGTCATGGTGTCCATTTATTTTTGCCTCATTCATATTGGATGAAATGTAGACTCAATAGAGAAAACTGAGCAGCCATCTGGGACCATGGAAGACCTTGTATGTTGAGAATAACAGAGCACAAGACAGGAGCCAGGGTCCCTCCATTGCAAAGCTGTGATCTCTGATCTCTGTCCTGGACTACTTACACCTTTCTGTGAGAGAGAAATAGGCTTTTCCCTTATTTAAGCTACTTTTATTGTAGTTCTTAGTGACAACCACTAAAACTGTATCCTGCCTAATACACTTCTTTACACAGATACTGGCAAAAATCGGCAGCATCAATAGATAATATGACAGGCATTCTAATCAGATTATCCATTAGAGTAAGCTCTGCTCATTTCCTTGCTCTTTTTTTGTTTTCCTTTTCATGTAGAATCATCCTGCAGATGCTTGTGAGTCCAATAGACCTCTACTGTTTTGGGTTATAAAAATATTAATATTTTATATGTGATGGGATTTTTTTCTACTCCAATAAATATTGTAGGTTTCTGAGTTTCACATTGTTTTCATTGAAGTTCTATTTATCTTATTTAAAGTTTATTAAGTTTATAAATTTTACTACTTTCAGATTTCTTTTTTTCAAAAATATTTTAGTATTGGGGCTGGGGTTGTGGCTCAGTGGTAAAGCGCTCACCTAGCACGTGAGAGGCCCTGGGTTCGATTCTCAGCACCACATAAAAATAAATAAAAAATAAATATTGTGTCCAACTACAGCTAAAAAACAAATATTTTTTAAAAAGATATTGTGTCCACCACCTACAACTAAAAAATTAAAAATATATATATTTTAGTATGAAATCTTCAAGCACTCAGAAAAATACATCTTTAAAACCCCAAGAAGTCACTAGCCAAAAAATTCAAGAAATCTTAAGTTTTTGTCACATTAGGGTCTGTTCTTTTTTGAAAGAAATGAAAGCTGACATGGAGCTGGAAGCCCTGCCTATCTCTCCCTGATTCCATTCTCCTCCTTTCTTCCGTAAAAGGAACCCCTGCCATGAGCTTTGTGTGTTATCACTCCTACTTGTATATTTACATTTTTACTACATGCCTAATCATAAACCATTTACAGTACTCTTTTGGGTAGTTTCAAATTTTAAATAAGCAAGATTTTATGACTATCATTCTGCAACTTGCTTTTCCATTCAATGTTAGGTGGTAGTTCGTTAGTTTTAATTCTATTTTATAGTTATGTTGCATTGTATTCATTCTCCCAAGGATGAACATTAAGGTTATTTTCCTTTTTTTCACTAATTCAATCAACACTCTAGTAAGCATTCTTACATCTAACTCCAGGTGCACAGGTTCAAATGTTCTCTAGGATATGAGCTTAATTATGAGCGAAATTATAGTGTTGTAAGCACACTTTCAACCTTAGACTTTGGTAAATTGCTTTCCATACTTGCTCTACCAAATTATACTCTGATTTCTGTAAACCTTTATTAGCATATAATATTCTCAGGATTTTTTACTTTTTGTGCATATAATAGGCATACAATACTATCTCATTATCATTTTAATTTACATTTCTTTGATTTTTAGGTGTCTTTGCCATTCAGTTTCATTGTTCTGTGATTTGTCTCTTTAAATTCTTTGCCAACTTTACTACTGAGTTGCCTGGATTTCTTATTGATTGGTAGCTTTTTTTGTTTTATGTTTTGTGGTGATGGACATTAAACCCAGGACTAGCTAAGAGCTCTACCATCAACCTTGATTCCCAGTCCTTGTAGCTATTCTTTACGTGTTTGTGATTTTATACTGTATTTTAGATATATGCATTCTAAATATCTTATCCCTAGTCTTTTAACTTTGGTGCATGGAATTTAAATATTTTTTTTAGAGAGAGAGAGAATATTAATATTTATTTTTTAGTTTTCGACAGACACAACATCTTTGTTTGTATGTGGTGCTGAGGATCGAACCCGGGCTGAACGCATGCCAGGCGAGCGTGCTACCGCTTGAGCCATATCCCCAGCCCAAATTTAAATATTTTAATGCCCATTCTATGACTTGTGTTTTTGTCTTCTAATTAAAAATTTCTTTCTTACTTGGAATCATAAAAACATTCTCCTATATTTTAAGCCAATAATTTTAAAATTTTTTTAAATATAATTTTATTTGTTCTAATTAGTTATACATGACAGTAGAATGCATTTAGACACATCATATATAAATGGAGTATAACTTCTCATTTGTCTGGTTGTACATGATGTGGAGTTACACAGGTGATGTACTCATACAAACATAGAGTGAGAATGTCCGATTCATTGTACCATCATTCCTACCCCAATGCCCCCTCCCTCCCTTCACTCCCCTCTGTCTAGTCTAGAATACCTCTATTCTTCACCCACCCTCATTGTGAATTAGCATCCGCATATCAGGGAAAACACTCAGCCTTTGGATCTTTGGAATTGGTTAAACCAATAATTTTTATGTATGTTTTTCAAATTCAGTGTTTAATCTTTGAAGAAATAAAATTTTAGTTTAAAGGTTTTAATTCTAGAAGCAATTAATTATGGCTTTGTTACATTTGAAGTTTTGGTGAAAGAAAAAAAAGCGATTAATTTCTGAAAAAATAGAAATGATACTTCAAAATATCCAGACAGATATTTCAGAAAAAGCTGAAAGAGTTCTTTCAGGTGTGTATTTTCTTTTTTCTTCAATTCATAAGTATTTTAGGATCCTTTCATCAGATCTCATACTTTATGAAATGTACTCAGTTTATGTCCTTCACCAGATCTGTTCATTCCCACATGCTCTCCAGCCTTGGCCACTTGCCTTTCTTTCCAGGCTGGAGCAATCCCAGAGATGGCTCATGTCCCAGCTGCTGCCACCATGGCCTCATATTCTAATATCTCCAATTTTCTCACTCTCCTCAGGGATGAGAACTGGGCTTAGCCATGAAGTCTCTCATTTTCCCAGCCAATGGTGCTGCCTAGGGAGGCATTGAGGCATTGGTATTGAGGGAGACTCAGTGCCCTGAAGGATGGTCTTTTACCATGAGGCAAAAGACATAAATGAGTTTACAAATCAATTACTTGCCCTTTTTCTTCCACAGTGGACAATTCTGAGAAGCAGTGATTCCACATGATCACGCAGAAGATGTCTCACATTCATTTCATGAAAACAGAAGAAGGAGTTTTGTGTATGGTAGAGCAGGACCCATGGATTTAAGCAGAAGACTGTTAGAGAAGATGTTAAATTCATGGAATCTGAGGGGTCTGAGATATTTTGCAAATATTTGCATAAATGGGTCTATGTGAAGTAAATCAAAGTTGGAAAGATTGTTTTATTTTGTTTTGTTTCAGCACCAAGATTGATACTGTTGACTATCCAACAATAATTTCCCCCATCTTCCTTGCTAAGATAGCCCCAATTTGTTCAAGCAATGACATACTTATTTCATCTGAATATGTCAGGCCAATCATGATAATTCCATTTCTCTTTATCATTGACAAGTTTGAGTTTGCATATATGATCCATTTCTAAGTCAAGAGAAATCTACTGGGGAACTTGTTTTTTAAAAAAAAAAAAATGTCCTCCCTGATAAAACAGAGCCACATGGAAAGAGTTCTCTTCTGCCTTCAAACCCTCTTCCTTCCCACTTTAAATGTGCAATGTGAGAACTTGCAGCTTGGAACATTAGCTACCATCTTGAAACTGAGAGGCAGTTCTGTAAATGGCAGAGCTGAAAGGTAGACCAAGCCTAAATACCTGATGGCATCCCTCAGCCTCCAAAACATCCCTAAAACAGACAACCTCCAGGTTTATTGTTCTCTGAGATACTTAAGTAGCATCCTTGTTAGGCCATTATCGGGGACCCTGACATTTTTAGCCAAAGCTTTCCCAACTCATATATCTTTTGCACACATCTGGCAACTGGAGTGATAAAAGTATAAGAGATCATAGAGAAGACAAGACCTTGGATAGAACTCAGAAAAATTGCCAATGTTAAAAGAAAAAGAAGAGAGGAATCTGCCAAGGGGTATGAGAAGGACTAGCCCAAGAGATGTTAGCAATCACGTGTCACCAAAAAAGTCATAATTTAGTAGTATCACAAGGAAAAAAACTAAAAATAAGTTAAAATCTGAAAATACTCTGATATTCTGTATGAAATAACAGCAACATTATATCTCCATGCATATGTTCAAATTCACAAAATGTACAACCCCAAGCATCAATCCTGATATAAACTAGGTGGTAATGATGCATGGGTGTGAGTCTATCAATTAACAAATGTAGTGCCCTTGTGGGGGATGGTAGGGAAAGGCTATGCTTGTGTAGGGGGAGGAGATATATAATAAATCTCTATATCCTCCTCTCAACATTACTGTGAATCTAAGCCACTCTAAAAACTCATCTTTAAAGAAAAGGATGTAATTTAAGAACTATCAACTTAGCTCTTAAATTACAAATCTGTTCAAAGATTTGGCCAAAGATTCAAGAAAAACAGGGGCCATAGGTTTTTTAAAGCAAAAATTTAAGTTTCTGGGAACTTCATTGATTTTTTTTCATCCCATTATATCAGTCAAGTATTCATTTGAGTCATCCATTGATACAGTGAATATCTTTAGAGTCCATGCTTAAGAGTTTCCATGCTCCTGTAGGTTTGGGTCACAAAATTCACTTGGCCCTGACAAAATAATTGCTTGTCAGCATGAAGTTAAGCTGATGAATAATTCTGACAACACCACACACCAAATTTGTGAACTAGCCAACTCCAAATTTCTCTTCTAGCTCCTGATTTTGGCAAAAGTTTAATTGTGAATGGATGTGATAAGTTATCCCTCTCCCTTCACTTAGAATAAATATTTGTAGGCTCACTGACATTACATTATCCATATAATATGTTTATTCTTTCATTGTGCTCTTGGTAGTTTAAGGACACAATATTTTGCTGGATCACATCATAAAGGATGAGGTCAAGGGCTGCTTTATGTGAGATAATAATGCAATTTTAGAAATGTTCAAGGTAAACTAATTTAGCACAAGGAAGAGAAAAGGGCATGGGAAAGAATTCTGAAGTTAGACAGATTTGGTATTGAATGTTGGACCCACCGTTTAGAAACTGAGAGATTAAGCAAGTCTCTCATTCTTTCTAAGTCTCAGCTTTCCATCTGCCAATGGTGATAGTAATGTCAACTCCAAAGAAGTCCTGAGAACTAAATCATGTCTGTTAAGAACAGCATAATGCCTCATTCATAGTATATTATTGATAAATAACCAAAAGTGCTAAATCCATATGTTTATAGATTCTTTCTAATATTAGAAAAGGTTATTGAGGTTAAATATCCATTAACTATGTCACTTTCTGGTCAGTTATGCATTTCTTAACATTATATATAATGCCTTTCTTTGGAGGAGGAAACCTGTCTTTTTGTTTGTTTTTGGTACCAAGGATTGAACCCAGGGGCACTTGACCACTGAGTCACACCCCATTCCTTTTTTGTATTTTATTTAGAGACAGGATCTCACTGAGTTGCTTAGTACCTCGCTAAGTTGCTGAGCGCTAGCTTTGAGCTCACGATTCTCCTGCCTCAGCCTCCCAAGCTGCAAGGATTACAGGCATGCACCATTGTGCCCAGCAAAAAATCCATTCTTATACTAATGTTTTGCTTAAGATTTATTTCATCCATTTATAAATAGGATGGACATAAATGTTCCTTTGTGTATGTGTCCTCTGTGCCAGTGGTTAGGTTGTTGACTCACTCTTAGCTCCAAGCCTGCCTTCTATATGTGGACTTCTTGGGCTGGGGCTAAAACTCTGCAAACCAATTTCTGTTTGCCAACTGGCTTTCTAGAGGCTCTAACTGATGAAGAAGATCTGCAAGGCTAAAAGGGGAAGAAAAGATGCATTCCTTTCTGCTGGCTCACAGCCATCTTTCTATCTCCTTCCTTTTCCTGCATATGAAAGCCAGCGAGGAGTGTTCACCCAGCAGCCATGTTTTCCCACTGCGGCAACTGGATCCACTCTGTGGTTCTCGAACAACAGCAGAACCAGCCTCATCCATGACTCAGTACAGCCAGGGCAGCAGCCTGTCCTCAGAGATCTGAGTTTCAGGTCATGGGGTCTTCCTCTAAACATCTATATTTTAATAAATCCAACTTCTTTCACTCACCAGGATGAAGTTGCTTTCTACAATTGTGACAATTTAGCCTTCACTTTTTTAAAATTTTTTTATTTGTAAAACAAAAGGGATTGGGTAATTTTGTTTAGCATGATATTCTCCAGTTCCATCCATTTACCAGCAAAATACCATAATTTCATTCTTCTTTATGGCTGAGTAATAATCCATTCTGTATATATACCATATTTTCTTTATCTATTCATCTGTTGAAGGACACCTAGGTTTGTTCCACACATTGTTATCATGAATTCAGCAGCTATAAACATTGATGTGTTCGCCTTCTTCTGTTACCAGGATAAAAATTTCATATCTAGTAGTCAGTTCTTTCCATTATTCTATCAATTTTCCATAACTGGCAAGTTTGGTCTCCTGGCTAGAACTTCACTAGTATTCATCCTACTCTGTCTTTGGTAACAGAGACTGGTAGCCTCCTTAAATGAGTTAGAAACCTTTCCACTTTTTTCATCTCTTCCTTGAAGTTCAATAACACCTTCAAAAAATTCCTGACTCTGGTGCCCACTTCTTGCCTCTTCCATTGATGAAGGTCCAAATTATTATCCTTGGTGGCTGCCTGAGTATCTGCCATAGACTTCTTTCTTGCCTTTATGTTTCCACATTTGCCTCACCATCACCACCCCAGTCTCTAGAAGCACCTGAGGGAGGAGTTATAAAAGAAAATTGTGGGGAGTTAAAGAAAATCCTATTTAGAGAGCAACAAGCCAAAGTCTAAAGAGGACCCTCTGATGGGGCAATGTCTAATATGCAATTAAGGGAAATGTCTAATATGTTTCAGAGAACAGGGAAGTCTGACGTGCATGTGAGGTTGCTCTCCTACTCTAAGTTACATGCCTGTCTCCCATCATCCACACAAAAACACAGTCAAAACTCTTATCCATAGTAACCTTGGTACTTCAGGATGGCTGGTAGTAAATCCATTCAGGTACATCACAGAGAAATGTGGGAGCAAGGTGATCATTGAAGAGCAGGAAAGAAACTAGAGGAAAAACTGACCACTGGGAATCCTCAGAAAGCTTAAGGTAGGACACTGGATCTCCCGCAGTACATGCAGTGGAGGCTAAAACCACTTTATTTCAATGGGAAGACAAAGGGGCTCAAAAGTCTGCGGAACTTAAGGGCATCTACTCAGGTATTTTTGTTACGTTAATATAATCTCAGGGGAAAGATGGACTAGATGAGGCCATTTCCACTCCCCACCCCCCTGTGGTTCTGGGGATTGAACCCAGGGCTCTGCATCCCCAACCCTGCACCCTGTTTTCTAACTGGTTTCATGTGGACATTTCACAAGCAGGAAAAGTGTCTCATTCATCTCCATGTCCCCTGCATGTACCATAGCCTGTGCCTCAAAACAGGTGTCAGAAAACATAAAGTGGATGGGTGAAGAAGAAAGGAAGGGAGGGAAAATGGGATGGGAAGAGGGAGGGAGGGGAAAAATTTACAGGTAATAAAGAATGGCTAGTTGAATCTCAAGGTTGATTTTTCTATTTCTGTGAAGATGATCAGTGTGATTCTACAACATGTACAATCAGAAAAATGAGAAATTATACACCGTCTATGTATAATATATCAAAGTACATAAATGCATTGTACTGTCATGTATAACTATTTAAAACAAATTTAAAATTTTTAAAAAGAAAAGAATGGCCAGTGCTTCCTGAGCATTTGTTATAGCCAATGCCAGGTGGTTTTTTGTATTGATTCATTGACTCTGGATTAGAACTCAGTCCCCCTGGCTCTGTGTACCTTGCATATTTCCATCATAACTTCTCCAGTGATCAGAGTCACGGAGCAAAGAAACTCTCTAACGAGATTGGCCAAGGAACAGATGTTCTTCTTTCCTGAAAGGTACTCATCAAAACTGTTCTTACATAAGTTGTCCAGGTGCTGTTGGCTTATGAAAATGTGTCTGAGCACCCGAAGCTAGACACTCCAAGGGGATGTCCTCATTATTTCGTTAGATGAACAAGTAGAGATGACAGGCCAAGTCAAAGCAAAGTAATTATCCTGTTAATTCAGGCCTCCCCAAAGCTGCTTGTCTCAGCAGTTGCTTAGTTCACTGATAATTAACCTCACATGGATCTACATATTTTCCCCAAAGGTCTTTCAGTACATTCTCTTTCATGTAGTCATTCGACAACTATTTATTGAGAACCTACCGTGTGCCAGGCACCCTTCCAGGTTCCCGGGCCCTGCCATAATCCTAACAGTGTCTGCTCTCATGGAGTTAGTGCAGAAAAAGAAACTGCAGCTCAGAGAGGTTAAATGACCTGGTGAACCACGGTCCACTCTAGCAGGCAGAGAGATGATGGCACTAGACGCTGATTCTTGCTACTTTGAATTTAAAACATCATAACTTGTATACAGTAAGTGTTTTGATGAAATAGTTAACAGTATTCTGGTTTCTCCTCGGACTGTAAAATACTTTGTAAAGTATCAGTCACACACTGTGCAGGTCCTTGAGCCCTCCCTTGCCTTGTAGCATTGCTGCTGGGAGGATTTGGTGCGGGGAGAGGTAAATCCACTGTGGCCTTCTCACCCTTCACTTTCCTCAAGACAATAGCCAGTAGATCCTTGTAATACATAAGCTGATCCCATCACTCATCTGCCCACACCCTCATTTCACTAGGAGGAAGAACCAACATCTGTTCAGAGAGCTGCAAGGACCCAAAATCCAGTTCCCCTGACCTCTCATGGCCCACCATTAAATCCCTTTACTCTCATCTTTCTAGTCACAGTAATTTTCTCAAACCCACAGGCCATGTTCCCACCCCAGGGCATTTGCACTGGCTTTTCTATGCCTCAAACATTTTGCTCCAGATGTCTGCATCTCTACCTCAAGTCTGCTCCAGTATTACCTTCTTAGTGAATCCTTCCCTGAACACTCCATTTGAACTTGTCACACTTAGATATTTCTTATTCCCCTTACCTTGCTCTAGTTATTTTCCTCATCGCATTTATCATGCTCTAAAATAAATCCAATATATTATGTTCATTGTCTTTATTTCCTCACAAGGACAGGGATGTTTCTTCTTTTATTCATTTATGTATTTCCTGAAGCTAGAATAATGAGTGGTAGACACCCCATAAATATATGCTATCATTACTATTATTATCGTCATTGTCACCATCATTATTGTTTGTGAATGTCAAGGGACAGGAATCATGAGACCTTTAGACAAAGAAATTTTCCCCCCTTGGAGACACCATATTTCAGAGAAAGGTCAAAGATTTTCACAGTCAAAGATAATTGTATTTAAATCTCAGCTCTGCCACTTCTTGGGACTTTAGACAAGTTACTTAGCCTCCGAGTGTCTTAGTCTCATGAACATAAAATGGGAAATACAGTGCCCATCTCACAAGGTTGCAGCCCTGGTATGGGTGATAGAATAGATGAACCTGTCTGGTGTGATCAGGGCACAGTTCCTATAAATGCTCTCAAATTCACAGTTTCATTGTACTTGAGCCAGATTCTTATTTAACAGAATGGGCTTGGAACCTGTTCCTTCCTTCTCTGGGCCAGTTCAGGCAGCAGTAGTGTGAAAAGCAAGCTGAGGGAGGCTTGGGCCTCCCAAGACATTGCTTCATCCGCTCTGGTGGGTTAGCTAATCTGCTGTGGTTCGTTACTGAGCCCTTCAAAAGTCAACAGATAACATCAGAGATAAATAAAACCTTTGTCACTTACGGCTGCCTCAGTTTTATACCAGTGCTGCCAAAATGAGTTGCAAGAAGAACCTTTGAACATAGTCAAATGATACATGCTGATAAAGATTATTTAGTATGAGGCTCTTTTTTTTTTCTTCCTGGAATACTTTAGTAATTAACTAGTTGCTCTAATACCCTCAGACAATTGATCCCAAGCTTCTCATCACTAGGAACTCTCCTTCGTTTTCCCATGACCTCCTTGACATAAATCTCAGATTTCCTGAATTGTCGTTGTTGGGGTTTTTTCTACCAAATAAACTATATGCATCAAGTGATAATTCCTGTTTTTTCTTAAACTTGTCTAACGAGCCCAAACACTTACATTGATTAGAACTCCTGATCAGCGTGAGTTAAACAGACTTTCACACTGCTACAAAGCTCAACTTCCAGCCAAAAATAAATGAGAGGGCAGAAGAGGAGCAGCGGCCTGCTGAGAGGCAGAGCCGCCCCCTCCCCCTGCGCCAAGGTAGACAGAACTGTGACCACCCACAGAGCAGGCCCAGCGGCCTGCTGAGGGGCCGAGCCGCCCCCCACCCCCTGCGCCTGCCAGGTAGGCGGAACTGTGACCACCGACAGAAAAGGCCCAGTGGCCCGCGGAGGGGCAGAGCTTCCAATCACTCCTGCAAGGTAGGCGGGCCTGCAACCCACCGGCAGAAGAGGAGCAGCGGCCTGCAGAGAGGCAGAGCCGCCCCCTCCCCCCGCGCCTGCAAGGTAGACGGAACTGTGACCACCATCAGAACAGGCCAGACCTGCAACCGACAGACAGAACAGGCCCAGTGGCCTGAGGAAGGGTAGAGCCGCCCCGCCCCCCGCGCCTGCAAGGTAGGCGGACCTGCGACCCACTGGCAGAACAGCCCCAGAGGCCTGCAGAGGGGCAGTGCCGCTGCCTGCGCCTGCAAAGTAGGCAGAACTGCGACCACCGACAGAACAAGCCTAGCAGCCCACAGAGGGACAGAGCCGCCGCCCGCGCCTGCAAGGTAGGCGGACCTGCTACCGACCGGCAGAGCAGGCCCAGTGGCCTGCCGGCGTGGTAGGCACATTGCCCCAATTGGAGGAGGGGCAGAGCCGCCGCCCGCGCCTGCGAGAGAGACTTTGCAACTATACAAGACCAATATAAATATATAGGGGGAAAATTCAATAGCACAACAGTTTCACCAAGTAGAAAGGAACGCAAACAGTATGAAGAGACAAGGAAAGAAAGGACCACAAGCAATGCAGTTCAACTCAACGTTAGAAGAGGTAATAGCTGCAGCAGATGGAATGTCAGATAAAGAATTCAGGATATACATGCTTCAGATGATCTGGAGTCTCAAGGAAGACATCAGACAGCAAAATCAGACAATGAAAGATCACTTCAACAATGAATTACATAAACAAATCCAAGAAGCAAAAGATCAACTACACAGGGAAATAGAGGTTATAAAAAACAAACAAACAGAAATCCTAGAAATGCAGGAAGCAATAAGCCAACTTAAAAACTCAATTGAGAATACTACCAGCAGAGTAGAACACTTAGAAGACAGAACATCAGACAATGAAGATAAAGTATTTCAACTTGAAAAGAACATAGACAGCTCAGCAAGACTGTTAAGAAACCATGAGCAGAACATCCAAGAAATATGGGATAACATCAAGAGACCAAATTTAAGAGTCATTGGGATACAGGAAGGGACAGAGTTTCAAACCAAAGGATTGAGCAATCTATTCAATGAAATAATACGAGAAAACTTCCCAGACTTGAAGAATGAGACAGAACCCCAAATCCTAGAAGCCTACAGGACGCCGAATGTGCAAAATCATAAGAGACCCACACCTAGACACATTATAATGAAGATGCCCAACATACAGAATAAGGAGAGAATTTTAAAAGCTACAAGAGAAAGGAAGCAGATCACATTTAGGGGTAAGCCAATCAGGATAACAGCTGATCTTTCAACACAGAATCTGAAAGCTAGAAGATCCTGGAATAACATATTTCAAACACTGAAAGAAAATGGGTTCCAACCAAGAATTGTGTTTCCAGCGAAATTAAGCTTCAGGATGGAAGATGAAATTAAAACCTTCCACGATAAACAAAAGTTAAAAGAATTTGCAGCTAGAAAACCATCTCTTCAAAACATCCTTGGCAAAACATTACAGGAAGAGGAAACGGAAAATAACAATGAAAACCAACAGTGGGAGGTAGGACAGTAAAGGGGGGAAAAATAATCAAAGAGGAAAACAAACCATGTTTAGTAACATAAATAAACAAATATGGCTGGAAGAAAAACCCATATCTCAATAATAACCCTAAATGTTAATGGCTTAAACTCACCAATCAAGAGACACAGGCTAGTAGAATGGATCACAAAACAAGACCCAACAATATGCTGCCTACAGGAGACGCATTTGATAGGAAAAGACATACATAGGCTGAAGGTGAAAGGTTGGGAAAAATCATATCACTCATATGGACTTCGGAAACAAGCAGGAGTGTCCATACTCATATCAAATAAAATAGATTTCAAGCCAAAGTTAATCAAAAGGGATAAAGAGGGACACTACATACTGCTTAAGGGAACCATACACCAACAAGACATAACAATCATAAATATATATGCCCCAAACAATGGTGCAGCTATGTTCATCAAACAAACTCTTCTCAAGAGTCTAATAGACCACCATACAATAATCATGGGAGACTTCAACACACCTCTCTCGCCACTGGACAGATCTTCCAAACAAAAGTTGAATAAGGAAACTATAGAACTCAATAACACAATTAATAACCTAGACTTAATTGACATATATAGAATATACCACCCAACATCAAGCAGTTACACTTTTTTCTCAGCAGCACATGGATCCTTCTCAAAAATAGATCATATATTATGTCACAGGGAAACTCTTAGACAATACAAAGGAGTAGAGATAATACCATGCATCCTATCTGATCATAATGGAATGGAACTGAAAATCAACGATAAAAGAAGGAAGGAAAAATAATACATCACTTGGAGAATGAACAATAGGTTACTGAATGATCAATGGGTTATAGAAGACATCAAGGAGGAAATTAAAAAATTCTTAGAGATTAATGAAAACACAGACACAACATATCGGAATCTATGGGACACATTGAAATCAGTTCTAAGAGGAAAATTCATTGCTTGGAGTTCATTCCTTAAAAAAAGAAAAAACCAACAAATAAATGATCTCATACTTCATGTCAAAATCCTAGAAAAAGAAGAGCAAAACAACAGCAAAAGAAGTAGAAGGCAAGAAATAATTAAAATCAGAGCTGAAATTAATGAAATCGAAACAAAAGAAACAATTGAAAAAATTGACAAAACTAAAAGTTGGTTCTTTGAAAAAATAAACAAAATCGACAGACCCTTAGCCATGTTAACGAAGAGAAGAAGAGAGAGAACTCAAATTACTAGCATATGGGAAGAAAAAGGCAATATCACAACAGACACTTCAGATATACAGAAGATAATCAAAAATTATTTTGAATCCTTATACTCCAATAAATTAGAAGATAGTGAAGGCATAGATAAATTTCTGAAGTCATATGATCTGCCCAGATTGAGTCAGGAGGATATAGACAACCTAAACAGACCAATATCAATTGAGGAAATAGAAGAAACCATCAAAAGACTACCAACTAAGAAAAGCCCAGGACCGGATGGGTATACAGCAGAGTTTTACAAAACCTTTAAAGAGGAACTAATACCAATACTTTTCAAGCTACTTCAGGAAATAGAAAAAGAGGGAGAACTTCCAAATTTATTCTACGAGGCCAACATCACCCTGATACCTAAACCAGACAAAGACACTTCAAAGAAAGAAAACTGCAGACCAATATCTCTAATGAACCTAGATGCAAAAATCCTCAATAAAATTCTGGCCACTCGGATACAAAAACATATCAAAAAAATTGTGCACCATGATCAAGTAGGATTCATCCCTGGGATGCAAGGCTGGTTCAATATACGGAAATCAATAAATGTTATTCACCACATCAATAGACTTAAAAATAAGAACCATATGATCATCTCGATAGATGCGGAAAAAGCATTCGACAAAGTACAGCATCCCTTTATGTTCAAAACTCTAGAAATACTAGGGATAACAGGAACATACCTCAATATTGTAAAAGCAATCTGTGCTAAGCCTCAGGCTAGCATCATTCTGAATGGAGAAAAATTGAAGGCATTCCCTCTAAAATCTGGAACAAGACAGGGATGCCCTCTCTCACCACTTCTGTTCAACATAGTTCTCGAAACACTGGCCAGAGCAATTAGACAGACGAAAGAAATTAAAGGCATCAAAATAGGAAAAGAAGAACTTAAATTATCACTATTTGCAGATGACATGATTCTATACCTAGCAGACCCAAAAGGCTCTACAAAGAAACTATTAGAGCTAATAAATGAATTCAGCAAAGTGGCAGGATATAAAATCAACACACATAAATCAAAGGCATTCCTGTATATCAGCGACAAATCCTCTGAAATGGAAATGAGGACAACCACTCCATTCACAATATCCTCAAAAAAAATAAAATACTTGGGAATCAACCTAACAAAAGAGGTGAAAGACTTATACAATGAAAACTACAGAACCCTAAAGAGAGAAATAGAAGAAGATCTTAGAAGATGGAAAAATATACCCTGTTCATGGATAGGCAGAACTAACATCATCAAAATGGCGATATTACCAAAAGTTCTCTATAGGTTTCATGCAATGCCAATCAAAATCCCAACGGCATTTCTTGTAGAAATAGAGAAAGCAATCATGAAATTCATATGGAAAAATAAACGACCCAGAATAGCAAAAACAACTCTAAGCAGGAAGTGTGAATCAGGCGGTATAGCGATACCAGACTTCAAACTATACTACAGAGCAATAGTAACAAAAACAGCATGGTACTGGTACCAAAACAGGTGGGTGGACCAATGGTACAGAATAGAGGACACAGAAACCAATCCACAAAACTACAACTACCTTATATTTGATAAAGGGGCTAATAGCATGCAATGGAGGAAGGATAGCATCTTCAACAAACGGTGCTGGGAAAACTGGAAATCCATATGCAGCAAAATGAAACTGAATCCTTTTCTCTCGCCATGCACAAAAGTGAATTCAAAATGGATCAAGGAGCTTGATATCAAATCAGAGACACGCCGTCTGATAGAAGAAAAAGTTGGCTACGATCTACATACTGTGGGGTCGGGCTCCAAATTCCTCAATAGGACACCCATAGCACAAAAGTTAATAACTAGAATCAACAAATGGGACTTACTCAAACTAAAAAGTTTTTTCTCAGCAAAAGAAACAATAAGAGAGGTAAATAGGGAGCCTACATCCTGGGAACAAATCTTTACTCCTCACACTTCAGATAGAGCCCTAATATCCAGAGTATACAAAGAACTCAAAAAATTAGACAATAAGAGAACAAACAACCCAATCAACAAATGGGCCAAGGACCTGAACAGACACTTCTCAGAGGAGGACATACAATCAATCAACAAGTACATGAAAAAATGCTCACCATCTCTAGCAGTCAGAGAAATGCAAATCAAAACCACCCTAAGATACCATCTCACTCCAGTTAGATTGGCAGCCATTATGAAGTCAAACAACAACAAGTGCTGGCGAGGATGTGGGGAAAAGGGTACACTTGTACATTGCTGGTGGGACTGCAGATTGGTGCAGCCAATTTGGAAAGCAGTATGGAGATTTCTTGGAAAGCTGGGAATGGAGCCACCATTTGACCCAGCTATTCCCCTTCTCGGTCTATTCCCTAAAGACCTAAAAAGAGCATGCTACAGGGACACTGCTACATCGATGTTCATAGCAGCACAATTCACAATAGCAAGACTGTGGAACCAACCTAGATGCCCTTCAATAGACGAATGGATAAAAAAATGTGACATTTATACACAATGGAGTATTACTCTGCATTAAAAAATGACAAAATCATAGAATTTACAGGGAAATGGATGGCATTAGAGCAGATTATGCTAAGTGAAGCTAGCCAATCCCTAAAAAACAAATGCCAAATGTCTTCTTTGATATAAGGAGAGTAACTAAGAACAGAGTAGGGTCGAAGAGCATGAGAAGAAGATTAACATTAAACAGGGATGAGAGGTGGGAGGGAAAGGGAGAGAGAAGGGAAATTGCATGGAAATGGAAGGAGACCCTCAGAGTTATACAAAAGTACATACAAGAGGAAGTGAGGGGAAAGGGAAAAATAATACAAGGGGGACAAATGAATGTCAGTAGAGGGGGCAGAGAGAGAAGAGGGGAGGGGAGGGGAGGGGAAGGGGGATAGTAGAGGATAGGAAAGGCAGCAGAACACAACAGACACTACTATGGCAATATGTAAATCAATGGATGTGTAACTGATGTGATTCTGCAATCTGTATATGGGGTAAAAATGGGAGCTCATAACCCACTTGAATCAAAGTGTGAAATATGATATATCAAGAACTATGTAATGTTTTGAACATCCAACAATAAAAAATTTAAAAAATAAATAAATAAAAAATAAAAAAAGAAAACTGAAAAATAAATATTAAAAAAAAATGAGATGTTTTAGATAGACTGAGCAGCCTAGGTTGAAACACGCTCATTCACCATACATTGAAGGAACACCTGTTAGATGTCAGACACAATTAGAGGTGCTGGGGATGTCGCAGTGAAGGGAACACACAAAATTCCCACCCTCATGGGCTTTGCATACTAATGGAAAAGACAGTGAGAAAGATAAATAAAATATATTGACAGAATAAGTTCTAAGGGAAACACAAAGCAGGAAGGGAGAACCCAGGCATAGTGGAGGTGCAGGGGTGTTCTTTTTACTAGTGAGGTCAGAAAAGGTCTGAGAAGGTGATATCTGAGCAAAGACTTGGAGGAGATAACAGAGTACTCCACTGAGACCTCTGGGAGAAGAGAGAGCAAAGGGAACAGGCCCTGAGCAGGGAGGATGGCAAGGGGTTTGAGGATCAACGGGAAGCCCACCTCAGCTGAGACCGAGGGAGGTCCAGAGATACAGTCGGGAGGACAAATCAAAAGGGGTCTTTGAGTTTGTGCTTAGGATCAGCTTTTACTCTGAGTGAAAAGGGGAGCCGTTGGAGGGTTTTGAGAAAAAGAAGAGCGTGATCTTCCATTTTAACAGTTCTAACAATTCATTCTCACAATTATGGGAGTCAATGGGATGACTCCACCATACGCTTGAAATATTCAAAACGGCTCATGAAAGCACAATAAGGACTACCTCGAAGACGCAGGGCTTAAGCAATATTCATAATGTCTAAAAAGTGGAAACAACCCCAACGCCCATCAATTGATGAATAAGCAAAGTGCACAACATATCCATACAGTGGAATATTACATAGAAAGGGAAGGGGGAGCGGGGCAATGGGGGGTGACTATGAATGACAGCGTTCCTTTCTAGAGTGATAATAATGTCCTGGACTAGCTAGTGATATTCATCGCACAACTTGTGAATATACTAAAATCCAGCGAACTGAACACTTTCAAAGAGTAAATTTTATGATGTGTGAATTAGATCTCAATTTTTTCAAAGGAAGGTTTTTGACTTTTGGGGGAACTGGTAGCAGGAGAAGGGATTTTTCCCTTTGCTCTTTGCCACTCTCCTCCCCTCAGGTAACACACAGCACCGAGAGAGGTTGATTCTGTTAAATTGATCACTGTGAATGCTCACGCAGAACAAGTTAACCCAGAAGGGTCAGGACACCCTTCTCCTATATCTGTGACGCTGCCAGGTCACCATGAGTCATGACTAGCTTCTTTCTTCCAAATGCCTCTCACATGTGCACTTGACTTTATGTCCCCGTCACCGTGATCCTTATCCACTGGGCATATGCACCAACCTGGCTGGGGTTCTCGCCTCTTTCCTGCTCCCATCTATCATCTCCAAGCTGTCCTAACAGACCAATCACAGGACACCATTCCATCATTTCTATGTCCTACTTGAGCATCTAAGATGGCTTTTCTCAAGACATTTCTCATCCTGGGGAAATATACTTTCTGAAGAAAACAAATTCATCATGTGACTATAGTTTTTGTGTTATTTTTACCTTGGAAATGGAGTTTGGAGCTGAAATATCAAAAAAGAAAGTTTTGTTGACTTACGTGGAAAATGGAATACATCAAATCAGAACTAGCCCAGAAAACCTCAGGAAGAATAGCGCCTGTGCCAACGGCTTATTGAATCAGCCATTCCTGGCATCGTTCATTCTGAGGAGTCCACTGCCTTTCTCCCTTGCTCTCCCTATGCTCCTAGCAGGGAGGCCTTCTTTCCTCGCCCTCTTGACATTTGCCTTCTTAGGCTAGGCCAGTGTTTCCTAGCCTTGGCTGCTGTCTGGAATTACCTGGCTCACAAGCGGTCTGCAGCCTGGGCAACAGCATCACTACCACCACCACCCACCACTTCCAGACGCTTCCAAACTGTAGCCAAAGTTGACAGCCATTACTGTAGACCTGTTGTGATTCCTCTACATAAGGGAATCAAGAAGACAAACTCCTAGCTCTCATAGAACTGATATCCCTGTGGGAAAATAAGCATGGTTTGGTTTGGTTGGGGGCAGGATCTGGCTTAGTCGTCCAGGCTGACCTCAAAGTGACAATCCTCCAGCCTCAGCCTCCCAGGTTGCTGGGATTACAGGTGTGAGTCAGCATTCAAAGATATGTGCTCAGCATTTATCTGTAAAAGGAAATGATTTCAGAGAGTGACAAAGGAAACAGATAAAAGTATAAACATTAATAAATCAAGGCTCAGCTAGGAAAGTGGGAAAGGCAACTTTAAGCACTATGAAGGATTGGCATTGAACGGAGATCTGAATGGTGAGAAGGAGCCAAGATTTGAGGAAGAAGCATTTCTGACAGGGAACAGCAAGATGGGTAAGTTTGAGGCCAGGAACAGAAGGAAGAAAGAACGATACAGGATGAGAAGGAAGACAGGGAGTGTCAGATGACGTAGGGATGCTTGAAAATGTTTTTTATCCTCATTGTGATGAGATGCTGTGGGAGATTGTTTTGCAAAGGTGACCACGGCAGCCTTTACATTCCTGTGTGGATGCTCCTTTGCAAGGAAATTTTGAGGCTCCTCTGATCAGGAGGTGAAGTCTACTTTCCCTCTTCTTGAATTAAGCCTGGCCCTGTAACCAAGAGGGTGTAGAAAAAGCAAATGGTGAGACAGCTGGGCCTTGTCCTCAAGAGGTGCTACAGCATCCATCCTCCCTATAATGCTGCTCAGAATCTACCATGTAAAAAACCCCAAATTTAAAAACCTTCCACAAGCAAAGGAAACAATTAAGAGCTTGAAGAGAAAGCCTACAGAATGGGAAAAGATCTTTTGCCACCTGCTTCTCAGATAAGGGCATTAATATCCATAATATACAAAAAACTCAAAACATTAACACCAAAATATAATAATAATAATAACAACAACCTAACCAATCAATAAGCAAAAGAACTAAACAGACACTTCTCAAAAGAAGAAATACAAATAGTCAACAAATACAGGAAAAAATGTTCAACGTCTCTAGCAATTAGGGAAATGCAAGTCAAAACTACATTGACTTCATCTCACTCAGGTCAGAAAGGCAATTACCAAGACCACAAATCATAATAAGTATTGGCAAGGATGTAGGGGGAAAAGTACACTTATATACTGTGGTAGACTGAAAATTAGTGTAACCATTCTGTAACCATATGGCCCACTATCCCATTCCTCAGGATATATCCAAAAGATCTAAAATCATCATACTACAGGGATTTGGCCACATGAATGTTTATAGCAACACAATTAACAGTTGCCAAGTGCCCTTCAACAAATGAATGGATAAAAGAAAAGAAAAGATAAAAGTGGTACATGCACACAATGCAGTATTACTCAGCCATAAAGAAGAATGAAATTATGGCATTTGCTAGTAAATGGATGAAATGAGACTATCATGCTAAGTGAAATAAGCTAGACCCCAAAAGCCAAAGGTCAAATGATTTCTCTGATATGTGGAGCTAGTCCAAAATAAGGGAGCGGGATGAAAAAGATGGCAGTGGGGGTGGGGGTGGAATTACATCAAAATAGAAAAAAGATCAGTACAGCAGACAAAGGGAATTGGGGGGGGGGAGGGATGGGATAAAGGAAGAAAGTAGAATGAATCTGACCTAACTTTCCTATGAACGTATATGAATATACCACAGTGAATCTCACCATCATGTAAATCCACGAGACATTATTTAAAAAAAAAAAAGCTATAAGCACATAGCGGAAATATCAGTAGAACACAAGGAGGGGAAGAGGGGAGGGAGGAGGGGAGGGAAAGAGGAAGTACTGGGAACTAAATTAGAACAAAATTATATTCTGTACTTTTATAATTATGTCAAAATGAATCCTAATGTTATGTATAACTAAAAATAATCATTTTTTAAAAAGACTGTTAAAAACTGGAAGGGGAAGGAGGAGGAAAAAGAGAAGAAGATGACGACATTGCCCAATTTAGTCACGTGGAGGATGAGAGGTGATGGGGGCAGAACCAGGGCACTAGTCAATAGCCAGTGAGACCATCTAACACAGTCAAGTGTAAAAGGACCTAGTCATATGGCCAACCCCAGGGCGGACCAGCAGATGGACCAACTGATGGGGTCCAACTTATACTGCTGACCCACAGAGTTGTGAGCAATTAAGTAAATCTGTGTTCAAAAAACATAAAACCTTAGGGGGAGTTTGTTATGCAGTTATAAACCAGAAACTTTTGGAATTCTAAATAAGGAAAGAAATAACACTTTTATGTTCTAAAGACCAGTTATGTCCCAAATGCATTGATGGATTCATTCATAAGAACCATATTCAATCTTTCTAAAAAATTATAAAAATATTATGGCCTCATCAGAGCAGAGATGCTGCTCATGGGGCAGTTTTGGACCCTGGGACCTTGAACTCTTCTACTCACAGTGAAATCCTATCCTTGAGTTTAGTCAAACCCTGTGAAACCACAAACACGAGACCGAAAAAAAGAGCCCAAAGTCATTTGACTCTTTATTCCATTTCAGCTAAGAATAGAATGGAAAAAAAAATTCTGATGAAAACCAGGACCATATTTCAGGTCAGAACTCATTATGAAATGTGTTCCCAAAGAAGATTAAAAAGGAAGTATGTGTGAACTCCAGCCTGTGGTGCTTGGCTTCGACATTATGCTGAAATAATCAAGGAAGCATTACATCATTGTTAAAAATGCAGAAGATTAAAAGATGATCTTTGAACATGCAATCTTGGAAACAACTTTAAAGCAAGAAGCACTCTTAAAACATAAAAAGCTATTTCATAAAAAAAAAGTTTCTGTAATTAGTAAAAGCCAAGATGTTTGCTCTTGCTGTGAATAATTATTGAATCTGGAGAGAAATAAGACTGACTCTGATTGTATAAATAGCATTATTTCAAATGGTTCTTTAAGTGATAATATTTAACTAGACTTTATGGCTATGTGTTCCTGGTACTTCATAGTAGTTTCCATTAATTTCTCAAGGATGTTAGCATTATCTCCCTAGGGTGTTGCTCATCAGGCTTTATTACATATTACAGTCACATGCAATATGACTTGGGGGGAAAACTATGCCCGTACTTTTTTTAAAGATATTTTTTAAATGCCTTTATTTTATTTATTTATTTATATATGACAGCGAAATGCATTACAATTCTTTTTTTAAAAAATGATAAATTTTATTAGAAATGAACAAATACATAAATAGCATTCTTCTTCTCATTCTTTCATCAATCCAGCCATCCAGACTCTCAACATTATCTGTTGAGTTTCAGGCATGCTGTTGAGTATTAGGAGTTGTATTGGGTACTTTTGTTTTTTAATTTATATATGACAGCGAATGCATTACAATTCTTATTACACATATAGAGCACAATTTTTTATATCTCTGGTTGTATACAACGTATATTCACACCAATTCGTTCTTCATACATGTACTTTGGATAATAATGATCATCACATTCCACCATCATTTCTAACCGCATGCCCCATCTCCTCGCCTCCAACCTCTCTGCCCTATCTAGAGTTCGTCTATTCCTCCGATGCTCCCTCTCCCTGTCCCACTATGAATCAGCCTCCTTATATCAAAGAAAACATTCAGCATTTAGTTATTTGGGATTGGCTAAATGCATTATCTTCTCTAACTCCATCCATTTATCTTCAAATGCCATGATTTTATTCTCTTTTATTTCTGATTAATATTCCATTGTGTATATATGCCACTTTTTTTATCCATTCATCTATTGAGGGGCGTTGAGGTCGGTTCCACAGTTTAGCTATGGTGAATTGTGCTGCTATAAACATTGATGTGGCTGTGTCCCTGTAGTATGCTGTTTTTAAGTCCTTTGGGTATAGACGGAGGAGAGGGATAGCTGGGTCAAATGGTGGTTCCATTCCCAATTTTCCAAGACATCCCCATGCTGCTTTCCATCTTGGCTGCACGAATTTGCAGTCCCCCCAGCAGTGTGTTTTTTAATGTGGTGTTGCAGATCAAACCCGGTGCCTCCCACATGCTAGGCAAGCACTCTACCACTGAGCCACAAGCCCAGCCCTATGCCAGTACTTTTTTTTTTAAAGAGAGAGAGAGAGAGAGAGAGAATTTTTTAATATTTATTTTTTAGTTTTCGGCGGACACAACATCTTTGTATGTGGTGCTGAGGATCGAACCCGGGCCGCACGCATGGCAGGAGAGCATGCTACCGCTTGAGCCACATCCCCAGCCCCTGCCAGTACTTTTTACATGAGTTTGTCTTCTTAATTCCAGTATCTTAATAGTTACTATAGCAGAGGGTAGGAATAGATGTTAGAGAAATAAAGTGGAGACATTCTCACCTTTTTGGCCACCCACCACTATAATAAGCCAAACTTCTCTGATTACATGAAGAAGGAGGAAAAGGATGGGAAATAAAAAGAATCCAAATGAAGAAAAGAGAAAGAGGAATTATGGTAGATAATCATGATAGATTTACAATAAAGATGAGGAAAAAAAAGGGAAAAGAAATAAACAAATGCTTAAGCCAAAGACCCAATCTTACACCAAAGGTGTCTCAGGCAGTGGGTCACAAAGGCACTGCACAGTTATTAGATTTCCTTCAACTGAGCACATTATCTTCTTATCCCTTCTGGGTCAATCTTAGCTTATGTTGGATTATGGGCAATTTTGATAATGTGACAGTTAGACTCTGTAGCCCGGAAAAAGTGAACAAATACAGACTTTCGTTCCACACTTTCTGAGGGTATTCGGTGGGCCCCACCCATGAACCCCAAATGGAGAAAGTCTCATCTCAAGGACTTGCATTATCCAAAACAGCAGAGGCTTCCCAAGCTTCAGTATTTGGCATTAATTATTCCCCCTTCCTCTTGATATTCTCTCCATATGAAATGTGTGGCAAAGTAGGAGCTTCTCCAGAAAAGCTCTGCCTCCCCACTGGCTTTGAAAACGGAGATCCGTCATGCTCAGCCACAAGCCCTGGCTGAGAGGTGGTGTCATCCATCTCCATTAGGGACAGCTGAGGAGGAAAGGGAAGTAGATTCACCTGGCAGCTTCTGCCACGCTTCTACAAATGGCTCCCACACAATTGACTGACAGGGTCAAGTTGCCATCATATTAGTGGTATGTCTTGATTATCAGCTAAACTCAAACTTTATTTCAGAATCCAGACATTGTGGGTAGATATGTATATGAGGATGGAGAGAGAAAAGAAAGAAAGAAGGCACAGAGAAGGAGAAATAAAGAGAGAGGGGAGAGAGAAAGGGAAAGAAAAAGACACTATAACCTTGGGATATCCCTTTGTTTTAAGTGCTTTCAAGCCCTGGAATTTCAGTTGTCTGTCTACTTCACATGTAACTACTGAAAAATATGCATTTCAAAATCACTTTGAAATTGTTTTTCAGATAGATGCATTTTTGCAGTCTCTGTTAGTCAGCTTTCCATTGCTATGACAAATATCTGAGATAAATCAACTTCAAAAGAGGGAAGGTTTACTTTGGCTCACACTTTGAGAGGTTTCAATTCATGACTGATTGCCACTATTGCTTTGGCCTGTGGTGGCATAGTACATCATGACAGGAGCCACATGGAACAGATGCCAGAGGAAGTCCATTCGTCTTCTGACTAGGTTAGAGAAAGAGAAAGGGAGAGCCCAAAAAAAAGACTGAGATCTTACAGTCCCCTTAGAGGACACACCACCAATGACCCAAGACCTCTCACTAGGGCTTCCTACAATTTCCTCCACCTCCCATTAGTGCCATGCTGGGGAATAAGTCTTTAAGACATTTATGGGCCTTTCAGGGACATTCCAGACCCAAACTATAGTACTATCTGCTTTATTATTGTTGTTAGTAAATTTAACCAGATATTTACAGAACAATAGATAATATAGAAATAGGTTCATTTTCTTTTGAAAATATCTCTTCCAGATGAAGTCAAGGATTTATAATCAAGGACATCATGACTATTATTTGTGAGAGTGAAAATTAAGATACTGCCTAAAATAACCTAGTAGCTGACATCTCAACAATTACCAGGTGATACAACTGCATAATATAAAATAATAATATTGAATCATTAAAGATCATGTTCTCATTGGCATGGAACAATTGGAACTCTATTTATAAATGGTAGGAAAGTAAAATAGTACAACTTCTATGTAAAATGGATAATTGTTTGGCAATTTGTTATAAAATTAAACATACATCTACCCTATGACCTAGCAATTCCACTCCTAGAGAAATAAAAACGTATGTCCACAAAAAGACAAGAACATTTATAGATACTCCAACCCCATACACACACACACACACACACACAAACATAGAACAAATCAAATGACCAACAACACTAAGAGAATAAACAAATTTTAATATATCCATACAATGACAATAAAAAGTGAACTACTGATAAACACAATAACAGGGATAAAGTTTTTAAATTATCCTGAGGGAAGAAAGATTCAAAAGAACCAGTTCTGTATGATTCCACTTATATGAAGCTCAAGAACAGACAAAAGTATTCATTTTGATGTCTAAGTACCTCCAAGTACCTTTCTTCCTGTGGGTGTTGGTCTCTTGTCTTTCATGTTGAAAAATTTTCCAAACTGACAACCCTTGACTGTTTGTTCATAAGTAAAAGGAAGACAATAAAAAGCCACTCTTTATGGAACACTTTATGGAACATTCAGGGTTTTGTCATCACTGCTACATTAAAGGTCACTTTGTGATCTCCATGTTCCTAAATCAATGGTTCTTCCTCAGTCGTTATCTCAACTGACCATGAAGAAGCTTGCACACAACTGACCATACTGTCCTCCACACCAAGCTTGCTCTACTTGGCCACAGGGCACCACTATCTCTAGATGCCCCCACCCTTACCTAACTCTTTCCATTTCTTTTGCTGGTTCCTTCTCATTTTCCTGATCTCTCTTAGTTGGAGGGTCCTCAGGGCTCAGTCACACTGCTCTCTACACGGAATCGTGATAATATCACCTAATCTCTTGGCTTTATATCCTAACTATGAGATGTGATGATGACTTACAAATGTAGCTCCAGCTCTGACTTCTGCCCTGAATTCCAGACTGTATTTCCACTGCCCACCTGATATCACCACACAGACATCTAAAGGTGGACAAATTCCAAAATCCAACAAGTCCAAAATTCTTGATTCCTTCCTCCACCAATTCTACTCCTGCTGGTCTCCTGCCCCTCAGTAAATGTTTCCTCTTTCATCAAAATATGTCCAGAACCAGGCCACTTTGAGGGACTTGGGGTCCTTTATATATGCCGAACATGGGGACTTTGTACTTGCTTTTTCTCTGCCTGGAACTCTTTGCCCAAAAATGCTTTGACTTGCTCCCTCACTGCCTCCAATTCTCTGCTCAGAGTTCAGCTTACCCCTTGAACACTTGACATAGCACATCAACCCTTACTCTCTGTCTCCTTGATTCTATTCTATGTTTGCTCTTAGCACTTATCACTCTCTGACATCCCATACTAGTTGATAGCCTTATTTTTTGTCTGTCCTCTAGAATACAAGCTTCATATGAGCAAACACTCAGTTTCTGTCCCTAGTGCCTAGAAGACTATAAGTGCTCAAAAAACAAGGTGCTCACTATAGATATTAAGTGATTGTTGAATGAACAAACCAACCAACAATCTAATTTCTACTCCCATGGGTAAGCCTTGGTGGGTAGGCCTGGCAGGGAGTTATGGAGCAGGATCTGTTTATTGTGATGGGGGAAACCTCTAAATGTCAACAGTTGTAAACACTTTTTCTTAATGAGCTCCCACCTTCACGCTGTGACTCCTTCAATCTCCTACATATGAATGCCTGGCTGGCAGCATTTTGGAATCTCAGTCCCAGAAAGCAGCTGGAAATTTTCAGTATCCAGTAGGCATACTTTTAGTTAATTTCCCTTTATTTAATGTGGCTCATTCATTCATCCTTCACTGATTCGATAAATATTTACCAAGTCGTTATTTAATACCAAGTACTGTTCTCAATACTTGAGGTACATCAGTCACCAAAATAGATGGAACTCTCTGTCTTTTGGAGCTGATATTTAGTGATGAGGGATGTTCTTGAGGCCAGAGTTCCCTTCCAGAAAATAACCACCACCACCACCCATTCTCCATCAGGTAGGGGGAAGAGCGGTTTCTTGAGCCGCTGGGGAGAGACTCTGGGGCTATAGCTGCTCTGTTACTGCACTTTCAGTATGGCTGCTAAACTGGCAGCACTAACTTTCAGCCAGTTGTGTCCCCAGTTCTCCTCCTTCTGTTCCCCACTTCACTCCCCTTGCTTTGTCCTCCAGAGGTGCTGGTATTGGTGCCTTCAATTTTACAACTTTTCTGGGTGCAGTAACTTCAGTTAAGCTTCCTGCATCCCCATTCAGCTCCCTGGAGGTGACTATTCTTCTATTTTATAAGAAGAATTTCTTCTATAAGGCACATATAAAAGCCTACATTTAATCTGCATGTTCAATAGACCAACCTGACTGCCATCACCAGCCTAATCTTCCTTGAATACCACGCTGAATTTGAAGAACATACCCATTGGGCATCTATTCCATGCAGGACATGTCCCAAGTGAGATTAGATAGTGTTTGTTGTTTCCATACATGGGATGTCTGGGAAAAATTCAGCCACCTGGAAAAGGTTTTCCCAACACCCCCAGTATTCAGTCAGCACTGGATATAGTCTTCCTACCTGAGCTATTGTGTAGCCAGGGAAGCAGGGGAAGCCCAGACCCCTGGTTCTCCTGTTTCACTGCAGTCAGGCAGCTGGGAGAAGAGGGAGCTCACTTGTTCTGTTTTTTTAACCTGGCCTGATCATTGGGTCTGAACTAAACCTCCAGGGCTCAGTGCGTTCAGTTTGATCACACCTTCCTGAAACAAATGTGACTTTTCCGACCTTGAGAATGCCATTGTCTGGAGTTACTGCTAGCTGGGAGAAACTGAGGAGAACAAATTAAATATGAAGAATTAAGATTTAATTAAGATTACATTAAATGTGGATATAATCTTTAATTAGATATTTCATTAGGTTAAATTTATTAAGTCAAATCTAATATTTCATTAGAATTAGGAATTTAAGAATTAGAGCTGGGACTGTAGCTCAATGCTAGAGCATTTGCTAGGCATGCACAGATGCAAGGACCTGAGTTCTATCCCCAGTACAGAAAAGAAAACTAAGAATAAGATAAAAATTAAGATTAAAATGCAGCCTTTAGAGATTTGTGTTTAAATTTTTCTCTGAAACACTATTTATTTATTAATAAATGCTTGGTAATAAATCATTTGATCTTCTTCATTGAGTTGCCATGATAATTAAATAAGATTATATATGGAAAGGTTAGTCTAAAGTCTGGAAACAGCTATGTATGTAATCTAAAGGGAAGTTCAGATTCCCAAACTTGGTGATTATCTGAAGTTTGAACCAAACCAAAATCTGTTATGTTCTAATTAATTAATATCTTTGTGGCCTCTGGTCTCTCCTGGAGGGGGATCAGTGTTCCTTCCCATACGAAGATTTACTCCCTACAACCTAGTTCAGGCCTCCAGAAAGCCACATAGCAGGGTCACAACACACCTCCCCTGTGCCCCAGGTGCTAGGAACTGAGCCCAGGGCCTTGCACATGCTAGGCAAGCAGTCTACTGCTGAGCTATGTCCTTAGTCCTGGGACATTTTTGACACTTGGAGTTAGGTGATTATTTCATCATGCTGTGAGAATTTCTAAGTCCCTGAATCAAGGCTGAAGGTGGGTGTAATTAGTGCTAAATTGATAATCTACATATTCCTCTTTATCCTCTAGCCACCCTTGGAGTTAGATTGGGGTTATGTGTCTAGTGCAGGCCTTTGTCTGGAACCAAAAATTATGGTATCATTTCAGAGAAAAGCACTGAAGACCCAGAGTGCCTTCTCCTTTTACCTTCACGGTGAGGCCAGTCGTCATGTTACAAATAGAGAGCTACAAAATGGTAAGTGGGGAAAAATATATCCTCTATACATAAGTGACCATCTAGAACAAGCCTCCACTCCACCCCAACCCAACTTACCTCAATTTGGAATACAAGAGAGAACTAAATATCTGCTGTATTAAATCACTGAGATTTGGGGTTTAATTTATTGCTATATTATCCCCAGGAAAATACAGTTGTTTAAAATAACTTGTGAAGACAAAATAAAAGAGATTTCAATGTCCACTGATGACATACCAGGTAATTCAGACAACCTTCCCACTAGGAAAGTTGAACAAAACATTTTAACAATCTGCTTGAAAGCATTGGAAAAACAACATGGTAGTGAAAAATTATCAGCTTGCCATCTGACCAACCAAGAAAAGATGAAAATCCAGAGAAGTGAGCTTGACATTTGAGGATACTTTTCTCCTAGGAGCATTTGTTAATTCCAGCAAAGTCAGTGTTTGATAGCTGAGCAGTATGTTTGATGGCCTGGTATGGAAGGGAACACAGTTGGACACTGGTAAGAACACAATAGTGTGAATTGGAACCCTGAAGTGCTGTCCTGTAGGAGAGGATGAATTGGAAGTAAAAGAGCCTTCACACAGCTTGCAGCCCAGCTTCTAATCATCAGGTGGCCCAGAATATCTCAGGCCCTGAAACTGGACTAAGGTGATCCCATATAGCTAATGGGCTCAGGCTCCTGGAAGAAACAAACAAAACTTTCCTGGAGGAAAAAGCAGGGGGTATTGTTTTAAGCTAAAAATTATTCTTCAAGCAACTTTCCAAATACAATGTCTAATACAATAAAGAAAACAAGGCATCGGCCCAGATAAGATTATATGAGCAAGAACCAGCAAAATCAACAGAAAATAGGAACAATTACATGGCTTCCACATATTGGCACTGATCTGAATTTAAAACTTTAGCTTACTAAATACAAGGTCGAAATTTTTACAAAAAAAAACTGTAAATATTTATTTATTTATTTATACTGATGATTGAACCCAGAAGTTCTCTAACACTTAGCTACTCCCCTAGCCCTTTCTAGTTTTTATTTTGAGTAACTCAATAAGTTACTCAGGGCCTTGAAAAATTGCTGAGGCTACTCGTGAATTTGCAATCCTCCTGCCTTAGTCTCCCTGGTTGCTGGGATTATGGGTGTACACCACCAGTCCCACCTTGGAAATACTTTTAAGAAGACTCAGCAGAAATAAAAGAAGAAGCAACAAAAATTCTAAAACTGAAAATGCAATAACTGAAATTAAGAAAGCATTGGATGAATTTTTATCAGATTAGAACTTGCTAGTCAACTTACTTTATATACAAACAGAGATTTGAAAAATTGTGGTATATATGTGTAATAAGAATTGTAATGCAAAAAAAAACAACAAAGTACATGTATAAAGACATGAATTGGCATGAACATACTTTATATAAAAAGATATGAAAAATTGTGCTCTATATGTGTAATAAAAAAAGAACTTGCTAAAGAAAGAAAGAACTAAAAAATAAATCAGAATTACATATAAAAAGGCAAGGCTAGAAAATACAGAGGAGATGGTCAGAGACTCCTAGAGAGTATAGAGGGAATGAAGCAAAAGAAGTATCTTAAGAGATAACAGCTCAATAGAGGTAGAGAGGGGGAAAAAGAGACAATACTGAGAATTATCCAAAGCTGGTGTAAGACATGGATCTACAGATTGAAAGTTAGGCAGAGAGGCGCAGTGGTGCACTCCTGTAATCGCAGCCACTAGGGAGGCTGAGGCAGGAGGATCAGAAGTTTAAAGCAGCCTCAGAAATGATGAGGTGCTAAGCAATTCAGTGAGACCCTGTCTCTAAATAAAATACAAAATAGGGCTGGGATATGGTTTAGTGGTTGAATGCCCCTAAATTCAATCCCTGGTGACCACCCCCCCCCAAAAAAAAAAGAAAGTTTTATTATGTGAACTTGGCAGAGAAAAGAAAGGCGGAAACTGTTCTTTTTAAGTCAAAGATAAACTCTGAGAGTTCTGGCTTATATGAAAGGGTGAGATAAAAACAGAGAAGGAAGAATGGGTCTGTTGGGGTTGGAAGGAGGTAGTATGAAGCAGAAATAGCAGACTCCAATTTTTACTTGTTGAATTTAACATACAAGCAAGAATAACACTGGTTCATTATTTCTTGAATAACTATTATTTTTGTCATGATTTTCATGATCATCCAAAACTTTTATTGTTTGGAAAAGTCAATCAAGACTTTCCTATCTCAAGAATTCAACACTCTCAGGTCTTTCCTTCCTGCTAGAATCTATACTCCACCTCCAAGTGTTGCTCTACAAATGGATGTTTGCAGCAAAATGTACAAAGACAAATGTGGTATTTCTACATATGAAACTAACTTCAAATGATGGAATAAACACAATTTTCTATTATAATCTGTAATATTACATCAAAGCTTATCTTAAAGGTTTTTTGTGTGTGGTATATTTAGTTATTTTGTTTTATTAACACAAAAAAAATAATCCACTGGCTACTATAAATTTTTTACTTAAGAAACAGGACAATTTTCACAATAAACTCTGTGTCTGATGAATGAAAGTGACATAGGATGCTTTCTTTATGACTGAAAAATTCCCCAAAAAGGTTAAAAGATGATATCAATAATGTTTGGTATTTAATGAGAACTTTTATATTCTAAAAGGGGCTTACATGGATTAATTCCTTAAAGAGATTTAAAGATATCTTATAAATTATATACCAATGATATAAAGAATATTATTTAATGGAAATTCTGGCAATTCTTTTTTTTTATCCAAGATTATTCTTGTTTTGTTTTGTTTTTGTTAGTTCTAATATTATTCTTTTTATAAAATACATTATAATTCCACAGATACAACTAGGCAACAGAAATATATATGGGAAAAAATACTTTACTACAATATACTACAAGAAAGTCTATCTTTTTTTCGTGATATTAAACTTTTCTTCCAAAAATAATAAAATTTTCAAAATCAATGAACAGGAAAATAATTTTATTTTTAAATAATCTTTTACATGCCACATTACATTTTTAAATATATGTAGAGAGTACCCACGTTATTGCCTGATGCAATCAAAGATGAGTTTTTCAACACAGGTTTAATTGTCTCAGTTTTTTTCATTGTAGTATTTCCCTGTAGAACTACTGCTATATTGTTGTGGCTTCCCTGCATATCATTCCAAAGAAAGTTATTATGAAAAGTTCCACCATAATTTTGTACAATTTAATTAAACTTCTTAATATAATCACAAGCAGGAAAAGGCTAAAGACATATTTTTTAAAACAGAAGATTCTTTCAAGACAATTTTATCTAATAAAATGCACAAACCTACATCTGAAACTATTAAATGTCTTAAAGATTTGTAATTTGAAACATTATTTAACCACATTCTTGATATTACAAAGGGTTAAAATTTAATAGTCAACCCCTTGTTTATTTCTTTTCAGCCATGCTAACTATTGGATTCCTAGAAATTTGGCTCTCTTGCTTAGCTTTTTTTTTTTTTTCCACTTTACTAATTTGAATCTCTCATATAATTTGTGACCCTGAATATTTTAAAAACCTGTGAATTTATAAAATGGTTGGGTTCTTCAATTAATATAGGACCCTAAGTTTCTTAGAGTCCAGACAGTCATTTAATGTTTGAATTCCCTCTGCCACTCCCATCCCCCACACCTACCCCAAAGAGAATTACCCACAAGACATTTCATTCCATTTCTAATTTTCATTACTAATAATGTCTTCCCTATTCTGAGCTGAAATCTTCTTTCGTACAACTGCCACTCATTTTGGGCTTTGCCAATCTCAGCACTAGCCCTGGCCAGATGACCTTGGGCAAGTTAATGTCTTGTTGCTTTAGTTTCCTTAGTTGTAAAACGGAGATAATAAATGTGTGTTATCAATACATGGAGATTAAATAAAAATGTTTATAAAGCACCTGGCACAACAGAGGGCCTCTAAGAATGGTACCCTGAATTAGAAATAAGAAACCCTCCTCTGCATGGCTGCCATCTGAGATGTGGTAGCAACTATCATTTACTCTCCTCTTGATCAAACACCCCCATTTCCTTCCATGTTTCTTTGAACAAAAAGATATTGTCTTCCTTATTCTTCTAGTCATTCCTTTTCACATAAGTTCAGTTCTTTGAGAAAAGGGTCAACTGCCAATCCAAATATATATGTATTAAACTATTTTATCAACTGAGAACAAACTCTATATTCATGTCATTGCAGAATAATATTTTCTTTTTTACATTGCTATTTAATCTTCTTCCTTTCCCCTCCTACCTCAAGTGTCCCCATATGTGGCCCTCTGGCAAGCTGGGCTCTGAGGAAGGCAATAAGTATGGATACTTTATGGTTCTAAGTGAGGAAAAGACAGAAGCACCTCTCAGATATTAGGATATATCTGAGAAGTTTCCCTCTTCGTTCTGGTAGGACGTCAGTTCTCCCTCCTCGAGGGTCATATCTCTCTGTCCTCTGTGTTCCTTCTTCTGGAATTCACAATTTTGAGTGGTGGCGCCATAAGATATCTTCTTTCTGGGACTCACAAAAGTCTCGTGGTTGAGTTCTGTCTCCTCAGCTAATTCATCTTGGTCAATGATTCCACATTTCTCCTCACAGAGAGACTCTGGGTCAGCCCAATCCTGTTTCTCCCCAGAAGCAAAGATGCCATAGAAGATCACACCACTATAGTGCACCAGTGCAGCGATGAGGAACACATTCTGCCATTCCTCCCGGGTCTAAATGGAACAAAATGCAATTAATGTTTTCACCAAAAACAGAGATTTAGCAGTGTGTTCTGAAGGCCTTCACTGAGACAAAACTACCTGCCAAACCCAAGGCAACACTGTGCTTCTTAGGAGGACATGGTCAGACGCTGCATTAAGACTATAATGAGAGTTGGGGTTGTGGCTCAGTGGAGGAGCACTTGCCTAGCATGTGTGAGGCACTGGGTTCAATTCTCAGCACTGCATATATAAATACATAAAATAAAGGTCCATCACAAACTTTAAAAAAAGACTAGAATGAATGTGATTTTGAATTTAAAAAATACATTTTTAAAATAAATGACATGCAAAAATGCATGCTGCACCATTGCATAGCTCTCCTAAACATACAAATGTGCTTTCCTCTGTCATAGTAGACTAAGCCACACTTGCTTTAGGACCCAACGATTTTAAATATCAGAAATCTCTTTCTGGCTTACTGTTGGGTAAACAATATTTGAGCCATTGAAGTGTTCAACCTTTATGATCAGTAGCTTATTTATAATCATATTTTCTACGTAAAAAGTAGTAAATCAAAAAATAGGAACTTGGGTATAGATCAGCAGTAGAGTGCTTGCCTTGCATGCACAAGGCCCTGGATTTCATATCCAGTCCTGCAAAAGTTGGGAAGGATAGTATTTAAAGTAAGCGGAAAATAATAACTTAGATTGATAGGCGTGTTACCGATCTTATCATCTCATGAACAAAAAGGGGAAACATGGGGCTGGGGCAATAGCTCAGCGGTAGAGTGCTTGCCTAGCACATGTGAGGCCCTGGGTTTGATCCTCAGCACCATATACAAATAAATAAATAGAATAAAGGTGTTTAAAAAAATTCCTTCTTTTAAAAAAAAAGGTGGTGGTGGGGGGGGGACATGGATTCTCTGGCTATCTCCAAATTCCATCTTCCTTTTTTGTCAACAAGCAAGGAAAGTTACCTCACACTTTCTTCTCAAAGAAGACGGAAGAATATCTGAAGTCATATTTGTAATAAGCAATTTGACTAAGAAAATAGGCCAAAACCCCATAGCAGTAAATAATTCCTGATTATAAAAAGTGGATCCTGAAATTTTTTTCCCGATAGAGATACAGAAATCAAGTGGCCTGTGGTTGAACTCTGGATGGGTTGCAGGATCTCTCTGTACCTCCCATGCTAGTGTAAATACACAAAGGCTCAATAAAGACTGAGTGCCACACCCTTGAAGGTTCTTAGGAAGGATCATTAATGTCTTGTTTATTTTGCTTCTGAACAAGGAAGTAGAGCAGCACTAATATTCTTATGCTAGAACACACTAGGCAATAGATGGAAATAACCTATAAAGTTTAATCACTTCAAATTATAAAACAATCTTGGTAACTCATTTATCCTGAGTTGATGGCCTCAATTTCTTCTTTGGGTCTCTCAGTGGTCTCTGTGACCTTCATCCCTGTCCCCTACACCTTTATTTCTTAGTTGAGAAAACATGGAACCAAACAACAATCAGTCCTGGTGGCATCAAGTAATGATATAAGAAATAGGAGGAGGAGGAAAGAAGAGGAAGAAGTGGTTCAGCAACTTCATCAAGGTTAAGGACACATGTATTTACATTTACAGGCTCAGGTAGGGCCTTGAGATCTCAAGTTTTGCAGCACTTCTACTGTAACCCATAACCACGAAGGAGACCATTCATTACCTTGTGCTTGGTCATTGCACCAACAATGAGGGGACAGACCATTCCAGAGAGGGTTCCCACTCCATTTGAGATCCCCATGAGAATGCTGGCATAGCGGGGAGCAATGTCGAGGTGGTTGACGTTAAAACCTACAGTGAAGCCAAAAACCTCAAAATCAGAGTCAAGAACGGGATTTCAGATATCCTTTGAGAAACACTTGTTGTGCCCCAATTCTCATCAATCCACTAGATACCCTCTAGTATATGACTAATGGGCCCTCTACCAAGAGGCCTCAGTTTAGCACTGCCAGGCTGTGTCTGCACAAAACAGTTAAACATGCTACTACTAGCAATGTCTGCTTGGGTTCTGGATGGGGAGAATTGCAGCATGTGTGTCCTGTAGATCTGGAACTCCAAAACATAGTGTTTAGGGAATCCTGAAAAGCCAAAGCCTGCACCACATCTTTTCAGAGTAAACAATCAAATTTGTAGAATCCAACCTTACTCTGTAATATGCCCCCTCCTATCCCCAGACTCACTCCTAAAAGGCCCTGTAGGTAAGTCTGCCTTCATGTCCATGCAGCTTACAGGAAAGGCTGGGTTTTGGTTTTTGTTTTTTAAATAATAAACATTTGCATAAACATTAGCAGAGCCCTCTCTAATTGATAAAAACACTTTCACACACCTACTTGATTTGGAGTCTGTGCATTTCGGATTTGAATTTTATTTCCACCTCATAATCAAGTGCATTTTTACCTTAGTTCTCTCATCACTAAAGATGAGGATCCTCATCAGTAAAGTTGGTGGTCTTGTGATTCACCTCCTAAAGATACTGTGGCCTGAGACTCAAGAGAAACGGGTATTTGGGAGCCCTTAGAAAAGAGCTGAGCTATTGTAACCACCATCACCACTGCTGCTTCCACTGTCATTGCTAAGCATTTCCCTGTCTCTGGGGTCTTCTATCAAAAGTGGTGAAAGTGGTAAAATAGGAGGTAAGATAATATGTTGCCAACACCTCACTGTAGAATTCATTTGTCAGGAGAAAAGAATGAGTAGAAGGAAGGGGAAACCAGTGAAGGAAGGAAAGGCAGAGCTATGAACAAGGCTTGAGGCAGTGGAAATCAACTTTGCCAATACAGCCCAAGGGTGCATTTCAGAGTCAGTCAGACGTCAGCTCTGAGGTGCAACCCGAGTCTAAGGATTTAAACTTCCTGAACCTAAGTTTCCTCATCTATAAATTGGGGGTAGTTATTCCCATACATTTTTGAGTCTTAAATTAAATGCATGAACCTTCTATAACTGATAAAACACTTTCTTTTTTTTTTTATTTTGTGGTTCTTTTTCTTTTTTTCTTTTTTTTTGTTTTTTTTAATTTTTTATTGTTGGTTGTTCAAAACATTACAAATTTCTTGATATATCATATTTCACACTTTGATTCAAGTGGGTTATGAACTCCCATTTTTACCCCGTATACAGATTGCAGAATCACATCAGTTACACATCCATTGATTTACATATTGCCATAGTAGTGTCTGTTGTGTTCTGCTGCCTTTCCTATCCTCTACTATCCCCCCTCCCCTCCCCTCCCCTCTTCTCTCTCTACCCCCTCTACTGTCATTCATTTCTCCCCCTTATATTATTTTTCCCTTTCCCCTCACTTCCTCTTGTATGTACTTTTGTATAACCCTGAGGGTCTCCTTCCATTTCCATGCAATTTCCCTTCTCTCTCCCTTTCCCTCCCACCTCTCATCCCTGTTTAATGTTAATCTTCTTCTCATGCTCTTCGTCCCTACTCTGTTCTTAGTTACTCTCCTTATATCAAAGAAGACATTTGGCATTTGTTTTTTAGGGATTGGCTAGCTTCACTTAGCATAATCTGCTCTAATGCCATCCATTTCCCTGCAAATTCTATGATTTTGTCATTTTTTAATGCAGAGTAATACTCCATTGTGTATAAATGCCACATTTTTTTATCCATTCGTCTATTGAAGGGCATCTAGGTTGGTTCCACAGTCTTGCTATTGTGAATTGTGCTGCTATGAACATCGATGTAGCAGTGTCCCTGTAGCATGCACTTTTTAGGTCTTTAGGGAATAGACCGAGAAGGGGAATAGCTGGGTTAAATGGTGGCTCCATTCCCAGCTTTCCAAGAAATCTCCATACTGCTTTCCAAATTGGCCACACCAATTTGCAGTCCCACCAGCAATGTACAAGTGTACCCTTTTCCCCACATCCTCGCCAGCACTTGTTGCTGTTTGACTTCATAATGGCTGCCAATCTAACTGGAGTGAGATGGTATCTTAGGGTGGTTTTGATTTGCATTTCTCTGACTGCTAGAGATGGTGAGCATTTTTTCATGTACTTGTTGATTGATTGTATGTCCTCCTCTGAGAAGTGTCTGTTCAGGTCCTTGGCCCATTTGTTGATTGGGTTATTTGTTATCTTATTGTCTAATTTTTTGAGTTCTTTGTATACTCTGGATATTAGGGCTCTATCTGAAGTGTGAGGAGTAAAGATTTGTTCCCAGGATGTAGGCTCCCTATTTACCTCTCTTATTGTTTCTTTTGCTGAGAAAAAACTTTTTAGTTTGAGTAAGTCCCATTTGTTGATTCTAGTTATTAACTTTTGTGCTATGGGTGTCCTATTGAGGAATTTGGAGCCCGACCCCACAGTATGTAGATCGTAGCCAACTTTTTCTTCTATCAGACGGCGTGTCTCTGATTTGATATCAAGCTCCTTGATCCATTTTGAATTCACTTTTGTGCATGGCGAGAGAAAGGGATTCAGTTTCATTTTGTTGCATATGGATTTCCAGTTTTCCCAGCACCATTTGTTGAAGATGCTATCCTTCCTCCATTGCATGCTTTTAGCCCCTTGATAAAACACTTTCATATGTTTGAATGCATGTTGAATACCTGCTACCCAGAGGTGAGAGCCAACACCTATACTCTTGATAGGTTGTTAGCCATCTGTCTTATTTACCACTACCTCCCCTGCACTAGAAAAGCATCTGGCATAGAGTAGCCACTCCCTAAGTATTTGTTTAATTAATAACTAATTTCAGTTACTGAAATTATAGCAAGGGGTTGTAATTTTGTTTATTCATATCTTTGTTTCCCTTGTTTGTTTGTTTTTTAATTCTCTTTCTGTACAAAGAACCTGGAAATAAGATTTAAAACAAACATTTTTTTTTCCTAATCTTGCATATTGTTTGGCTGCTTTTTTCCTACCTCCATTCATGGAACATTTTTGAGAAAACCATTTCTGTAATAAACATACCTTCTCTTTCAGATCAAAGTGCCAGCAAGTCAGAATATAAAACAGCTGCAAGATTAATTAATCTTACAGTTCATTTGAATGCGATAAATACTTTATTAGAAAAGAACCCAGAGATAAAAAGCAATTAATGATTGTCTAGTATTATATTCTGATACAAAGCCTAGGCATCTGTGTTCAGCTAAAGATAATGTGACAATATCTCAGTTTCTTGATGATTGCTCCACAATCCTAGTGTTCTGGGTGTGGGGGCAATCATCAAGAAACTGAGATATTGATAGATTTTTGTAGCAAATGAGAAATTGGGAGCGTCTGTATTTTCTACACAGAACATCTCCCAAAGTGGCCGTCACTCGGGCTTAGCATCTTTCTAGCCTCACCTATTAAGATTGTCTTGTGTATAATCAGCTCCCGAATTGTGCCAGTCTTCCCCAGAATCCTTATCTATTCCTTGCAAATTTTGCAGACAGCAGATCCTTAGGAACTATCACCCTCATGGATACAGTCACTCCCACAGTGTCATTGTTGAGTCAGATAGACCTTTATTTTAAGTTAAGCTACTCAACATATTTAGGTAAATTAAATTACCTTTCTGAGCTTCAATATCCTCACCAGTAAAATGGACATAGCAATTCCCTTATCATAAGGTTGTGATGGGGATTAAATGAGAGCTCGTGCTTTAAAAGTGGCAAGCATGCCATAATCCCAGCAACTAGGGAGACTGAGGAAGGAGGATTGCAAGTTCAAGGCCAGCCTCAGCAATTTAGCAAGGCCCTAGGCAACTTAATGAGAACTTGTCTCAAAATAAAAAGGGCTGGGGATGTGGCTCTGTGATTAAGCATCCCCGGGTTCAGTACCTAGCACCCCCTCCCCCAACAAAACAAAAAGAAGAAGGAGGAAAGAAAAAGTGGCAAGCATGAAGTGTTTTTTAAAAAAATGGCAGCAGCTGTGATTGGGGGGCGTTGGGTTTCTCACCTTCTGATTGTGACTTAATTGGCAATCCAAAGGAAAGGAAGTAATATGAACCTGAACGTTTCAATATCTCTGAAGACAGGATATGAATCTCTTTTACATCACAGAGTTATCAAGGGAAGGTGTCCCTCAACATCCTACTGGAAGAAAGTCATGACTGCTCTATCCTGGCTACTCAGAGGATGCTATCAGCATCACTGCGGCTTGTTGGAAATACAGACCTCAGGCCCCACTCTGGACCTACCAAATCAGCATCTGAATTCTGCAAGATCTTAGGGTAGTTTCTAAAGTTTGGTAAGCAAGGGTTAGTGTGCATAATAATATAGCAATAGCAACAGTGAATACTTAAAATTTTGTTCTGCCCCTGATGCTGTGCTAAGGGCTTCAAATACCTTATTTCCACTTGAATGTTAACTTTCTGAGGACAGAATGTTTGATTTGTTCACTGTATCACTCCACTGCTGAGAGCAGTGCCTACCTAGTAGAAAGTGTGGGGGAATGCATCAAAGATCTCCATCCATCCTCCCAAAAATCCCATGAAGTTGTGGTTGTCTCTCTCCAATCTCTGGATGAGAACTTAAATAATTTAGCAAATTTTTCTTTTAAAGTGATAAGTAGTTAAGGATGGTCTCACACCCAGGTCCAAACCCAAATTCCTAGATACAAACTACTTTGAAAGTAGACATTTCTTCCCAATTTATTCATTAGCTCTATTTACATTTCATAGATATCTCAAGCCCCTATTTTAGAGTAGTTTAGACCAAAAGTTCCATCTTTTTTTGTTCTAGCACATTACCACTCTATTTGATATTAAAGATAGGCTGAGATAATGAGAAAAATATAGACAGATGACAGGTATAACTAACTGTGTTTCTGTCCTTTTTTCACCAACCATATGGCATTAGAAAAGTTCCCAGTTTTTCTGAGTTTTTGTTAAATATCAGTAAAATAATGAAAAATCAGTAAAATATTGATACCACTACTTGCTTCACAATGCTGTGAGATAGATGCAATTATATGAAATTTTTGGTACAATTTTTATTGCGATATTTAAAAATTAGACAAACAACTAAATTTTGCTTTCCCATCCAGTTTTGCACGGGGAGCTTCTGAAGTCTATTAGATATGACATGGTTGCACACTGGCTTCTCACTTACAGTAGATTGATTTCTGCCCCTGTAAAATGGGGATCCTAATAGCACTGATACCCCTAGGGTAGTTGTGGGAATGATAGGGCTTAATACACATGAAGAGTTTTGAATATGCTTCATCAAGGTCAGCTCATATCATCATTACTATTCCTACCTGCTCCACCTGTCCTGAAAGTCCCCTTCCCTCCCCAGACTTCCATTTAGAAAATGGAGCCTTCATTTTCTAAAATCTAAGGAAGCTTCCTTAAAAAAAAAAAAAAAAAGTAGGTCTCTGCTTGTGCCTCAAGGAAGTCACCTGCATTTGTGACTTTTTCCAGGGCAGAGTAAGTAGGGACAACCCCAGCTTAAATAGATGTCTAAGTCCATCCCAGTCATCTTATAATGTCTCCCATTAGACAGACTCTCTAGGCAGTGAAGTGGCCCTGTTCCTCAGAGTGGCCTGGCTACTGAAGGAGGGGGCTACAATGGCCTGTCTTTCCTTCCTCCTAAGACAAGATTCAGACACACTAAGGATACTTTACCTGAAATGGCAAAGCCACTAAATCCTACAGCAAGCACCAGAAAGGAGATAGCCACCCCTTTGGTGTGGGAAAAGCCAACCACCAGGAGCAAGGTTGCCTCCATGCCAAAACCTGCAAATGGAAACAGTGGGGGGGGGGAGTGTCATTTTCATGTCAGCTAGAGGTTATTAATTTATCAAATAAGAATGAATCCATATTTCCATGGGCCTAGGTTTTGCTCCATACGTTCTAGCACAATGCTATTACCCAGATGGGATAGTCTGTGAACTTGATAACATTATCTTGGTGCACATTGAACACCAAATGGTTCCAGTGATGTTCCTGGGATGCAGAATGTTATTAGTCACTTCATGAGTAGTTGTACATACTCTTTCTAAATACTAAAACTCTTCTACATGCTTTTACTGATTCTTTGTTTGACTACATAGGTTATGGCCTCCCACATAAAAATAACATGACAAAATGGACATAGTGCTGTACATTTGTGATCACGGTTGTTCAGGTGGCTAAGGCAGGAGGACTATGAATTCAAGGCCAGCCCAGGCAATTTAGCAAGATCCTGTCTCAAAATATTTTTTTTTAAATAGGGGGAGGAGTGTACCTCAGGGATAGAGTGCTTGCCTAGCAAGTGTGAAGCCCTGAGTTCAATCCCCAATAGCACAAAAAAATAAAATTAAAATCACACAACAATATTAATATTTATTGCCAGAAATGGCCAGAAAGCTGTAGTAGATAAATATCTGAAATAAAAATCAGGGCCTGACTGCTTGTAACAGAGAAAGCAAAATTCTTCACCAAATCTTAGATATTTGCATAAAAACACAGCAGGACAAAAGTACTTTCTGTTCCTTTCATTCAAAATAAGTGAGTCCAGCACAATAAAAATGGATGAGAAAATTATGAAGAAATTTCTTCTCATAAAAAAAAAGTCAGCCCACAGCAGACAAATAAATACCATTTGCAGTATGTGAAGTGCCCTGGAAACGGGGAGACAATCAGCGATGCTTCATTCTGGAGACTGCTGATGCTAGACATCTCCACACCACTGACCTACAGTTACATCAAAGGCAACATACCCAAACCACGTCTCAGTTCCCCTACTTTTTTACTCCTATGAAAAATGAAGCAACCACCACCAATAGGTTCTTTGTTTTCCTTCTCTAAATTAATCTACTAATATTCGTGTTTAGGACCCAGATTATAAAAGTCAGATGAGATTGGCATTCAGTTCCACCTCAGAATCACTGATTGTGTAATCCTGGACAAGTTACTTCACCTCTTCAATTCCTCACTGGAAAAAAAAATGGAGATAATAATATAACCTTGTAGCATACTGGGAGACGAAATGCAATTGCATATGTGAGGTGGATGGGCACTGTTCAACAAATGGATACCAAAAGCCCAATGCAGAAACTTGAGAATCATCTTGAATTTCTCTTCTTTCCTCTGCTTTCACATAAAAATCTATGGGTTTGTCCTCAAAAATATCTACCAACTTCTACAGTACCTCCACAGTTCATGATCTTTCTGACAGCAGTTGTGGTCAAAATTTTCCTGCTTCTTAAATAATCAGCCAATTGCCCTCCAATAGGCACAACGATTGTCATCACCATGTGTGGGACTGCCGACAAGAGACCCACCTGGAAGAAAAAAGCACATTTCTTCTAAGAGATGCATCTGTCATTTCCTGCTCCCCCTCATTCCACTGCCCCACAGCCTCCACCAAATTTAGTCATTTAATGTGGGATCCAGGATGGTCTGAATGTCAGAATAAACACAACGAACAAGTGAATGATTTTGAACATGATGATGACTCTTATTCATCACAGAGGCCCCAGCAGCCAGCACAGGGATCGGTACTTAAAAGGCAGACCACTTGGCACAGAGTAAGTGCTCACTGGTGGCAGCCACCATTTGGTGACTCTACTAGTTCTTCCATAGTACCCATAGCTATGCAGACATAGACCTCTGCTAGGCTCTTGCTTCTTCCCTGTAGGAAGAAGATTTTTTTCTTTTATGATGATAGTTTGTTTCACCATCAAAATCTTCCCTCCCTGTAAACAGCCTAATGAAAGTGGCTGGGGACACTGAAGGACATTCTTTCTAAACCATCCCAAGCAATTGTTATTACTGCTACTGCCAGCACTATGGAGAGAAGAGCATCTGAAAATGAACTTTTAAGGTTCTTTCTATGGAGTAGTTTATAGGGAGAAAAGAAAGCACATCTTTTTATCCTTAAAATACATTGAGTTAACTTCAAAAACGCCTTGAAATTAGGTACAAATAAAATTTTTACAAGCAGCTTAATACAGCTCTGATCCTGGCTGGGGACATAGCTCAGTTGGTAGGGTGCTTGCCTCGCATGCACAAGGCCCTGGGTTCAATCCTCAGCACCACCAAAAAAAGAAAAAAAAAAAAATACAGCTCTGATCCTAAGAAAAAATTAAATATCCAATATACCATGCACTGAATATATAACTTGTCTGACCTCCAAGTTATTAGATGTCACAGACCAGTTATGAGTTATAATCAGCAATTTAATTATTTTATCATACAAATATATTCTCAGAATCAAGGGAGTTAAAGTTCAAGAATATTTGAAGCATATGTGTGTTTACCTTACTTATTGCAAATCCAAAGACCTCTTCAAAATAAGCAGGCTGACTTATTAAGAGTAGATAAAAGGTCCAGCTTCTACAAAAATTTGCCACAATGATTGCATAAACCGGCAATGATGTGAAAAATCTTTTCCATGGTGTATTAAATTTCTAAAGAGTGAAAATATTATGAGATTTTTCATGAAAATATTGGCATCTTATTTTTTTAAGAGTATGACACAATTACTAAGAGAAATATCCATATGAAAGAGGCAAGACTTTATCTTTCCATTTAGACTTACATTTAGACTGGCCAAGTTGGCACCTTCTCCAATGCTTGTCTCTATATATGTCTTCTCCTCATTGGATATTGTGGGGTGAGCTGCAGGGCACTCATAGGCCTGCAACAGCCAGAACATGTACCAGATAATTCCAAGCATACCTGCAGTTAAAAAACAGAAGGCTTGATGATATAGTCTAATTGTCTTCCTTCTCTCAATTTTTCAATTTTTAAAATATTCCAAAATTACAATAAGAATTTTTCAGCTAAGAGAAATTATTTTGTTATATTTTCCTGTTGTTGTTTACAGGTATTTAAAGAAAAATAATGTTCTACTAGTTAAAAAAAAACAAGTTTAATAAAAGTATTAAATTAAACTAAAAAAATAAGTGTTCCTTTTATGTAATAAATTGGTCTTAGTGACCTCTATTTTCATATAATAAACTCTTAGCCAAACCTTTCTAGAATTAAGCGCCATCTTCATGAGTCATGGTGTGAACACATAATGACAAACCACTCACCATAAATATAAAAGACAGAGGCCCATCCAATGTACTGCACCAATACCCCAGCCAGAGGCATGGCAATCACTGCACCCGCATAGGAGCCTGGAACCAGAAAAGATGGAGGGAAATTGACCAGTCACCATGCAAACCTTCTCAACCCATTTTCATGTGACAAAGCTCAGGACAAATCAAACTGAGCCTGGGTCTGACTGCCTCTGTGGGACGAGCCAGGCTAACTCCCAGTGTGCCTAAAACAGGACTCCCAGGAAAGGAAGGCTACCAGGATACCCTTGAGCTTCACCCAGGGACCATCCAGGGATTATACCAAGATTTCTCAGGTGCCACAAAGTAGAAGGACATGAGAGAATGGAATCAGAAGATGAGAAAAATCTAGGAGAAATTTTTTAAATGTAAACAGGCACAATATTGGGTGCTGAAGATAGTAAGCGAAAGAACATATGGAACCTGCCTTGTAGAGTTCACAGCTGGGAGGATTCTCACCTCCATCCTTAAATAAGAGACACTGAACTATTAAAAGGATTATGTTTTTTTATAGACTTGATGTTTAAAAAAAGAAAAAGAAACAGTTGAATTCCAGGATGGCAGGAAGGCTCTTGTCTCCATTCACTTCCCAAGTAGATACATTTTGAAAGTTTATTTCTGTGGAATAAAAATTATAGGAGGCCATTATTTTGGATGAGGTTCTTGCACTGGACCCCAACAGACCAGACTAAAAATCAAAATGAAGTTACTCATGCTAAAGTTTCACCAATCCAAAATTAAACTATTTATCTAACTTTTCTTTTTTGGTGTTTACCTATATTTTATTTATTTATTCGTTTGTTTTCAATGTGGTGCTGAGGATCAAACCCTATGCCTCACATGTACTAGGTAAACAGTCTGCCACCGAGCTACAGTCCCAGCCCCTTATCTGACTTTTCAGGAAACCAGGAGAAATGAGAGAACAGCCAATATCCCAAACAGGCCAGTTTAATTGGCATAATGGAGTTCTCCATGTCTTAATATTTAGACAAAAAAGGTAACCTGATGTTAGCCAGATATTTTTTATTGTTCTATGTATTTGTCCCTACTGTCCTTCAAGGAAAGTAACTTTGAAATGATCAGTCTGCTTTTTGTTCTTTGTTTCTGCTTATTTCAGACCTTTTCTGTCCATAAAATCAACCTCTTCTGTTCAAGCCATTTGAAATAATCATTTTATTTTCTGAAATGAACTGCTGCTGATTCTACAATCAAAAATAAAGCCAATTAAGATCCTTAAGCTAGCCAGGTGTCCATCTGTAATTCCAGCAACTTGTAAGGCTGAGATAGAATTGCAAGATGGAGGCTACCCTGGGAAATTTAGCAAGAATTGTCTCTAAATAAAAAGGACTGGGAATATAGCTCACAGGTAAAGCCTCCCTAGATTCAATCCCCAGTACCAGAAAAAAAAAGATATTTAAATTGTTGTAATTTTGTCCTTTTACATTTCTCACTTTGTAAATACTTAACTTTGTAAATAGTTACCTATGTAAGGTAAAATAATAAGATATCTAGACAAGATAATAAGGGCTACAGGCAGGGAAGTGGAGCACCTGTCTTCTACAGCTACAGGACATCTGGAAAGAAAACACTACCCCTGCAAACTCCCAACAAATACTAACTGAATTGAAAAATTACTATCTGAAACTCTCCCTGGGCCTTGGATGAGAAATTCTTGCTTCATAAAAATAAGCATCATGTAAGGAAATTCCACATTCCAGAATCCAATGCTAAAGAAGATTTTTAGGAAATGGGAAGTGGGGGATCTTCCAGAGAAATGGATTAAACCATATCTTTCTGAACTGGCCTGACTTTCTAAGAAAGGCCCAACATGGAATCTGGAATCATTAATACTATACCCAAGGAAGTTGAAAGAGTCATTCACAAATAAAATAGGAATGAAATATCTGTCTTATGAGGTTGATTTGAGGGTAAACTAAACTATGTATATGAGATGCTTTGTAAGCTATAAAGGGTTACATAAACACTATATAAGCTAAACTCAAGTCCAACATCATTCTAAATGGACAAAAACTGAAAGAATTCCCTCTAAAAAACTGGAACAAAACAGGGATGGCCTCTTTGATTCAACATAGTCCTGGAAACTCTAGCCAGAGCACTTAGACAAAAGAAAGATATTAAAGGGATAAAAATAGGAAAAGAAGAACTCAAACTATTTCTATTTGACAACGACATGAATCTATATTTAGAAGACCCCCAAAACGCTACCAGAAAACTTGTAGAACTCATAAATGAATTCAGCAAAGGAGCACGATATAAAATTAACACCCATAAATCAATTATGTTCCTATACCTCAGTGATAAAACAACTGAAAGAGAAATAAGGAGAACTATCCCACTCACAATAGCCTAGAAAAAAATAAAATATTGGGGAATCAATCTAACAAGAGAGGAGAAAGACCTTTACAATAAAAACTATAGAATACTAAAGAAAGAAATTGAAGAAGACCTTAAAAGATAGAAAAACCCCCCATGTTCTTAGATAGGCAAAAGTAATATTGTCACAATGCCATACTACCAAAAGTGCTATACAGATTTAATGAAATTCCTATTAAGGTTCCGATGATTCGATGATGTTTTTCATAGAAATAGAGAAAGCAGATATAAAATTCATTTGAAAAAATAAGAGGACCAGAATAGCCAAAGTAATCCTCAGTGAGAAAAGTGAATCAGGAGGCATCACAATACCAGACCTTAAATTATACTACAAAGCTATAGTAACAAAAATGGCATGGAATTGGCAGACATGAAGACCAATGGAATAGAACAGAAGACACAGAGACAAACCCACAAAAATGCAGTTATCTCATACTTAACAAAGGCACCATAATTATACATTGAAGAAAAGATAGCCTCTTCAACAAATGGAAAACTGGAAATCCATATGTACTAGGATGAAATTAGACCTCTATCTCTCATTCTACACAAAACTCAAAGTGGATCAAGGACCTAGGAATTAGACCAAAGACCCTGTGCCTACTTGAAGAAAAAGTAGGCCCAAATCTCCATCGTGTTGGCTTAGGAACTGAATTCCTCAACAAGACTCCTAAAGTACAAGAAGTGAAATCAAGAATCAATAAATGGGATGTATCAAACTAAAAAGCTTCTTCACAGCAAAGGAAACAATCAAGAACATGAAGAACAGCCTAAAAATGGGAGAAAAATTTTACCACCTGCACTTCAGACACAGCATTAATCTCCAGGATATACAGAGAACTTAAAAAACTTAACACCAAAAAAACAAATAACCCAATCAATAAATAGGCAGAGGAATTGAACAGACACTTCATAGAAAAATAAATACAACTGGTCAAAAAATATATGAAAAAAATGTTCAACATCTCTAGCAATTAGAGAAATGCAAATCAAAACTACACTGAGATGTCATCTCACTCCAATCAGAATGGCAATTATCAAGAATATAAGTAACAATAAATGTTGGCAAGGATGTAGGGGAAAAGATTCACTCATACATTGTTGATTCACTCATACATTGACAAATTTCCCCATCCTGGAAAGCAGTATAGATTTTCCTCAGAAAACTTGGAATGGAACCACCATTTGACCCAGTTATCCCCACTCCATGGTTTATACCCAAAAGACTTAAAATCATCATACTATAGTAATGCAGCCACATCAATGTTTATAGCAGCTCAATTCACAAGAGCTAAACTAAGGAACAAAACTAGATTCCCTTAAACAAATGAATGGATAAAAAAAACCTGATACATATACACAATTGTATATTACTCAGCCATAAAGAAGAATGAAATGATGGCATTAAATGAATGGAACTGAAGACTATCATGCTAAGTGAAATAAACCAATCCTAAAAAACCAAAGGTTGCTGGGCTGGGATTGTGGCTCAGTGGTAGAGCGCTCGCCTAGCACGGGCGGGACCCAGGTTCGATCCTCAGCACCACATAAAAATAAAGGTATTGTGTTGTGTCCATCTACACCTAGAAAAAAATATTTAAAAAAAAAAAAACCAAAGGCTGAATGTTCTCTCTGACATGTGGATGCTGACTCACAATGGGGGTCAAGAGGAGGGAGGAGTGGAAGTTCACTGGTTTGGAGGGGAATTGGGGGAAAACCAGGAGGGGACAGGAATGGGAAAGACAGTACAATAAATTGGACATAACATTCCTATGTTCATATATATATGAACATATATGTGTTCATATTTGTGTAACTCCACATCATGTACAACCACAAGAATGGGAAGTTAGGGGCTGGGGTTGTGGCTCAGTGGTAGAGTGCTTGTCTAGCAAGTGTGAAGCACTGGGTTCAATTCTCAGCACTTACATATAAATAAATAAATAAAATAAAGGTCCATCAACATCTGAAATAATTTTTTTAATAGAATGGGAAGTTATACTCCACGTATGTATGTATGATATGTCAAAATATATTCTATTGTCATGTGTAACTAAAAAGAACAAATAAATTTTTTTTAAATAAAGGGTTATATAAACCAGATGCAGTAGCACATGCCTATAATCCCAGCAACTGGGAAAGTTGACACAAAAGAATCACAAGTTCAAGACCAGCCTGAACAACTTTAGCAAGACCCTGTTTCAAAATTTAAAAAATTGGGGCTGGGGATATGCTCAAATAGTAGCGCACTCGCCTGGCATGCGTAAGGCACTGGGCTTGATCCTCAGCACCACAGAAAAATAAAATAAAGGTATTGTGTCCACTAAAGCTAAAAAATAAATATTAAAAAATAAATAAATAATAAAAAGGGCAAAAGATGTGGCTTAATGGTAGAGTGGCTCTGGGTTCCATCCCCTGCAGTACAATAAATAAATAAATACTTACACAAATGCCAACTGTTATGGCTTTTGTCATGTACAGAATAACTGCACTTTTTTTTTTAACCTCAGAATTCTTCAAGCCGATAAGGAAAGCACTTCAGTATGTATGTCAGAAAAAGGCTGCTGCTCTGACTGTGTGTGTGGAGAAGGTGGTCTTCTATCCCAGGCCGATATGCTGGGAGGGGGTAGGTGATACCAAGGCATGCCTGGGACAGGGAGGGTCAGGAATAACCAAGAGCAACTATGAGGCATTGAGTGCTTTCTGTGTGCTGAGTACTCTTCTGAGTACCCTGTCCCCATGATTTTATTCAGCCCTTCAGCTTGATGACTTGGGTGCCAATATTTCCATTTTATAAGAGAAAACAAGCCTAGGGAAGGTGGAGTAAATTGCCTGAGGTCACACAGATGTAAGTGCTTTTCTGTGGGACTCTGAAACCTTCACCTGTAATAATTCAGTCTTGCCTCTACCCAAAAAAGCCCAATAATTCCTCATTGTAAGGAGGAGTCTGTCATTGGGAAAACTACAACTTGACATTCTTCCCTGGCTATCCAACTCTTCTCTTTCCTTTCAGACAGGGCTCCAATGTCAGCTCCTTGAGCATTTCCCTAACAGCACTCAGCCTTTATATGGCGCCTGCAGGCCACCCTGGCCGCAGAATGCACTTGGCTTCCTTGTGTGCTCACTGTAGAGAAGGTCCCCAAAGACCATTGAGTGGCATGGGGAGGGGGAGTAGCAGACTTGGGGGTGGGGACAGTCCCCAATTCTTCCCCATTTACTATGAGGATTCCAATCTTATTTTCCTCACTGAGCCTCATTTTCGGTTTTTTTCAGCTGTCAAACAATGAAGTGTGACTAGATGTTTCCTAGAGTTCTCTTCTCACTCCAAAATCTTTTGATGAAAAACTAATGAACCCCAACCCTGGGTTTCCTTCTACTGACAGTTCCTGCGGATGTTCTTTAATAGTGCCACACCTTAACTGAGAAATGTAATAAGGCCAGTGACTTTGATCAGATAACTTTCCTTGAGATTCAGGCCATTTCTTAAATCAGCCCTATTAGGGTCATAAAAACATACTAAGAATGGGGAGTGGCTGGGAGTCATTTTCATTTTGCTGGGAAAATCAAAATGAAAGACCTTAACAAACCAACCATCCAAAGAAAGCAAGGTCAAGATTCCAATAATCCACAAGGTCAGCAGGGGTGGAGTCTTATACTCCTCTAGGGGTGGTATAAGTTCAGTAGTAGGGTGGAGATGTTCTTGAACTACAAACAAGAGGCCAGAGATGGCTTCTAAAGATAAGAAAGGCTAAAGATGTAAGACAGCTGTCCATGCAATTCCAAATGAGGCACTACACAGGGACATTGTTGAATAGTTCATACCAAATTCCCAACAAACACTTTACTGATATTATTCTTTAAAGGAAATAAAGAGTGAGGATGTGATAAATGAAAACACTCACAGAAATAAAGAGGAAGAAGTGCAGGTTAGTTTGTCTTACGAAGGCATCTGAGCTTGAAAAATCAGAGAAGAGAGGTGGAGCAAGAGGAGGACTAAGGAAGCCCCTCCAGGAATTTCTCTCCACAAACTGACCACTTTGGGCTCTTTTGTTTGTGTTTGTTTGCTTGTTTGTTTTGAGATGCTGAGAATCAACCCAGGTCTTCAAACATGCTAGGCAAGTACTTTACCTCTGAGCTGCAACCCCAGCACAGACAGACCAATTAGAACAGCTACTCACACACCAAACTATCTTTACAGCAGCTAAGGAAGCCAGCTAAACTATGCTAGGAAATACTAAGGAGGTTTAAAGAGGAAGAGTTAACAGCTTCCAGAATAAATTCTTTAATTATGAAAAAAATAAAACTAGTATTTGGAATCATGCTGAGAGTAGATTGGCTCATATGGACAAAGACAGTAAAATAAGAACTCAGGGATTGTATGATACTAGCTCTTTGAGGAAAAGGACTTTGATTCCTACATAAGGAATCTGAATATCAACAAAGCAGAGAGATCTACTTAGGCTGGAGCAACAACCAGGAGTCTATGGCCAAATCTTCCCACTCTAAACTAGAACCATATCTTCCTAGAATAAAAACTAGGAATTTAAGAGTAAAAGTTCCTAAAATGATTATATGACTAAAATGTATTCCAAATATAGTATGTAAAAGCAACTTTTCTTACAGCAAGTGATTCTTTCATAGGCATAAACTGGTTGGTTTGTTTATACTGGGGATTGAATACGGAGCCCTTTACCACAGAGCTACACACCCAGTCCTTTTTTAAAAAAAAATATATATATATTGGGAATGCTTTTCTATTTTTATGAATCCAATGACTTTTTTTTTTAATTGTCGATGGGGCCTTTATTTATTTATTCATACACAATGCCGAGAACCAAACCCAGTGCCTCACACATGCTAGGCAAGTGCTCTACCACTAAGCAACAACCTAGCCCTCCTTTTGGTTTTTTATTTTGAGACAGGGTCTCCCTAAGTTGCTGAGGATCTTTCTAAGTTGCCCAGGCAGCCCTCAAATTTGTGATCCTCCTGCCCCAGCCTTCTGAGTCACTGAGATTATAGGTATGCACCACCACACCGAGTAGAAATTGTTTTTTTTTTTAAAAAAAGACTGTCACCTCTCATGGTATTTATTTTAATGATTATACTATAATGAATCAATAAAAATAATAGTTATTTTAAAAAAGAGTGGGGGGAGGAAGAAAGCAAACAAAACAAAACAAAAAAAATAAGACCAACCTAAGTTCCAATCCTAACCGCTTGGGCCATATAGCAAATTTTACACCCTAAGAGGCAAAAAACATACACTTTACAACTGTGTTGATGGCAGCAGCATATGCTGTCCATTTCCTGTTGATCAATACCTAGGTAAAACCCCTCAGAACACTGAGTCCTCCCAGTGATACCAGAAGGGTCAATCCCAAAGGGGTGGCTTAGAGTAAGGCAGACTTAGCAAGGTGAGGTTTGGAGCCCCAGGAATTAAAGTCCTATCATGACTTGGGGCCACTAGTCTACGCTGAGGTAAGATGAATGAGGTCCACTTCATTTATATCAGGAATATAATGGCAACAAGTAATTTAAATACCTATGTGAAACCCATACATGGTAGTAGTGTGAAGTAAGGAAAGTTCCATACCTAGAGTCAGGTGGTCTCATTCCACCTCCTCAATGGAGCATCTGTGTGACAGGGAGCAAGTCTTGGGCTTTAGTTTCAATGTAAAAAGAAGAAAAGTGGGAGGCTTAATTATCCCATCTCTTCTATTTTCATCCTTGGCAAATGTCATTTGTTGGCTAGTTCAACAACCACTTCTAACACCGTCTTTCTTCTCCTTCTCTACTGTAAAGGTGGGAAAAATAGACTCTTGCTTTCCTAACCTTCTCTGCACATAGGAAAGCATGACACCTGAGCAAAAGTAGGGTAGGGAGGTTTGCAAAAGGTTTTGACTTCCTGATGAAAGCGCCACATGGAGCAAGCCTGAGAATAAAAAAATGATCACTCTAAGGACTGCAGAGCAGAAGTCAGAATCTGTCTATGACTTGATGGATCATTTGAGCCCCAGAACCAACACCAGCAACCACTCGCCTTTGGAATTCTCTTGGTGAAAAGAGTAGACTCTATTTAAGGTCTTAGCAGGGTTTCAGTTACTTGGAGTCAAAAAGCATTTCTAAATGAAACGTGCTGAGATTCTAAGATCCTTACCACAAAAGGAAGTAGTGGCCAGCCGACTTCTCTCCAAAGGTGGTGCCCACTTGCTCCACATCCCATGGCAGGCTGGGTAGGTCACACCCTAGTAGAAAGATTGAAGACAGATTATTAAGTTTGACTCCAATTTCTGTGTTTAAAGCATGGATGCTGCCTCTTCACACAGGCTATAGTATAAAAACCCAGTATAGACACACTGCTATAGATTGAAGTTTGTATCCCCCATCAAATGCCTATGTGGAAAGGTAATCCCCAGTATGATGGTCCCCAGTTGGAAATGGACCTCTGGGAGGTGATTAGGGCATGAGGATAGTCCTCAGGAATAGGATTGATGCCCCTATATGAGACTCCAGAGAGCACCGTTGCCCTTTCTGTACATGAGGACACAGAGAGAAGATGACTATTTGTGGTCCAGGAAATGGGCACGGAATCTGCTGAATTTGCCTGATACTTAGACATCCCAACCATGAGAAATAAATTTCTATTGTTTATGGCATTTTATTATAGAAGTTCAAACAGATTGAAAAGCCACTAAATAGCATAATACAGTTATTTTGACTTATAACACAGATACTGAAATTCAAACACAATTCAATGCAAGCATGGTGGACAGTTGGAAGGAAGTCTTTATATTTGATATTATTAAAGAATTTCAGTGTTGGAAGTGACTTCCACTGTCAATTCCCCTCATTGTTTAAAAAGTATTTTATTTTAATGAGGAATGCCATTTGATAACTTTTAACAAGGATTTTTTTAAACATTTATTTTTTAGGTGTGAGTAGACACAATACCTTTGTTTTATTTTTACGTGGTGCTGAGGATCAAACCCAGTGCTTCATGCATGCTAGGCAAGTGCTCTACCTCTGAGCTACAGGCCCAGCCCCAATTTCCCTCATTTTAAGACCCAGAATCTGAAGCTAAAAGACATTAAGTGTCTTCTAGATCTTTGTCTTCATGGCTGCTAATGTTGCATTCTTTCTACCACTTCAGTGTTTCCCAAAGTATGGCCTATATCCCTCCAGTGGGACTAGAATGGGACTAGAACTGGATTTGAGATGCAATAATAATATACATCTTAGTTATAATAGTTACATATATATTCTAATATGCTTTAGACAAAAATATAAATAACAACCTCAAACCCATAATTTCAAAGATACTGTTGTGTAGACTAAGGGCTTTTGTTTTATTTTTGAAGAGAGTTGATCTAGGCAATAACAATGGGCAAACAGTAAGACAAGTCATACATGGATATGACAAAGGTTAGATAGAGGTGAATGTCGGAGTTTGGAAAATGTTGCTATTCATCAGGAGTTAGTAAATATGACCCAATTTGACCCACCATTTGTTTTTGTACAAGATTTTTACATTTTAAAGTCCTTAAGAAAAAAATTAAAAGAAGATGCATGGCACACACAAATCATGTGAAAATCAAATTTCAGGATCCAAAATGTTACTGGAACACAATCCTCCCCATTTGTTTCTACAATATCTGGGGCTCTTTTGTGCAATAATGGCAGCATCAAGTAGTTGCAAGCGTCACCATATGGACTGCAAACCTCAAAATATTTACCTTGCAGTTCTAAATGATGCTGCTTCCTCCACTGAATTATATCTTCACATCAGACTACACCTTAGAAATTTACAGAGGCTTTTTTCTTTTTTAATTTTGTCAGTACTGGGGATTGAACCCAGGGACATGGGGCATTCTACACTGAGTTACATCCCCAGCCCTTTTTAATTTTTGAGACAGTCTCTCACTAAGTTGCTGAAAGTCTTAAGTTGCTGAGGCTGCCCTCAAACTTGGAATCTTCCTCTGGAGTTGCTGGGATTATAGGTGCATGCCACTGCATCCAACAGAAATTTACAGATTGATTAATAAATGCATTTACAATGCCTTCACTAAAGGAAAGAGCTCTTGCTATGTGAACTGTGGGTTTAGGGCTTCAGTTTCATCATCTATTAGAATGAAAGGGGGCTGGGGTTGTGGCTCAGTGGCAGAGCGCTTGCCTAGCATGTGTGGGGCACTAGGTTGGATTCTCAGCACCACATATCAATAAATAAAATAAAGGTCCATGGACAACTAAAAAAATATTTTAAAAAAATGAAGGGGATTAGATTAGGTTATCTCTAAGATCACTACGGAATGAATAATCCTTTATTATGTATAAATGTGAAGGTGCACAAAGCATTTTAATTAAAATATTCATAACTACAACCATTACCAGAGAGCAGGAGAAGTAGGAGATAGGAAAACTGAGTAAAACCAAATTTTCTAAAGGACCATGCTGTCTTTAGCAATATCAAAAAGCATAAGGAAGTCAGGAGCAGTGGTGCACCCCTGTAATCCCAGTGGGTCAGGAGGCTAAGGCAGGAGGATCACAAGTTCAAAGCCAGTCTCAGTGGTGGCGAGGCACTAAGCAACTCAGTGAGACCCTGTCTCTAAATAAAAAACAAAATAGGGTTGTGGATGTGGCTCAGTGGCCGAGTGTCAATCCCCAGTACCCCCGCTCCCCCCCAAAAAAAATAGTAAGGAGAGTATATCTCCTACCTCCACTAGACCCTGCAAAATTCTGACACACATGACACAGCCGTAGTGCACTCTGGCCGCAGAAGGAATGAACATGTTCAAAGTTGATGTTAAGAAGATGGCAGCTCCAAAAACCCTAGGGGATCAAAGCACCGGGTTATTGGGCAGGCTAGTAATAGCTGAGGCACTTCAGTTAAACATCAGCAACCACTCCAACAGCTCATGAAAGAGCCTTATGGAAATTAAGAGAAATAAATACAAAGAAATAGATGGTGTGTTAGTGTCTTGGGTACCCAAAGCTAGACTCCTTGGTTGCTTTGATTCCCATGCTCCAGCCTGTGGACCAATTATGGATACATTTATGGCAGCAGCACAGAAATATCCTGCCTGGAAAGTTGCAAAATGACTAGGTTGAAGTGAACTTGCCAAAGACCCACCAATCTTCCTGGTTCCACCCTAGTGACCCTTCCTATTACTATGGCTTCTGCCTCTTCGGGTTTTTCCCTAATACTTCCCACACTGCTTTCAGTATACCATGAGGGGACACTGACTATCCAAGAAGCATCCTACCCTGACCAGCCCAGCACAAGACAAGCTAGGTGCTTGTCTTAGCCCCTATTTCCTGCCAGTACCACTTGCTATCTCCCTGCCTGGCCCAGGGTGTCCTGGCAAAAAAGAGCAGGAAGGTTTTCTTCCCTTCTGCCACATATTAGCGAAGCTTCAACTCTTTTTACAAGCTGGAAAATCAAATTATGTGTAATTTCTTTTTAGGGCAGAGATGCAAGCAGTAACTGGGTAGCTCATAGCAGCCAATATTTGACACATTTTTAAGAATAATACAATACATAAACAATAAATAAAACCTACAAATTAGCTAAGAGCGCTTGCCTGACACATGTAAGTCATTCATATTTAAATCTTATGATAATAACTTTCAAATTTTTGATCTTTTTTGAATTTTTTTTAGTTGTAGATGGACACAATGACTTTATTTTGTTTATTTATTTTTACATGGTGCTGAGAGTCGAACCCAGTGCCTCACATATGCCAGGCAAGCGCTCTACCACTGAGCCACAAGCCCAGCCCAAATTTTTCATCTTAACTCTTAAAATATATTTTATACTGCAGCCCAGTCTACACTTACACACACAAATGTAACTGCAACAAGTTTCTCAAACATCAATACCTATTCTTATATGCAATGCACTCAGATATGTTCTATTCTGTTTATTATTATTATCTTCTTTTCTATTTCTCTCTCTTTTTAAAAGAATGCTCATTGGTAAATCACTATGTTGATTTCACAATCATCTAATGAGTTGTATTTCAAAGTTTGGCATATGAGAAATACATCAAAAGGGGCCTAGAGATATTTGTACTTTTCTGAGACATGATATACTCCACAACATCTCCCCCAAGTGGTTGTCTTCCTCTGCTTGAATAGCTCTAAGTGACAGAGAACTCACTGCTTATTAAGACATCTAATTCTGTAATTAAACATTTAATTTGGGGCTGGGGTTGTGGCTCAGTGATAAATTGCTTGCCTAGCATGTGTGAGGCACTCGATTTAATTCTCAACCCCACAAATAAATTTAAAAAAATAAATAAAGGTCCATGAACAACTGGAAAAAAAACACTTAATTGCTCAAACAACTCCCATAGAGTCTTAAAAACATCTGGAAGTCTAGAGGCAAGTCCTTGACACTCACATAACAGAAACTTTATGGTACTGGGCAATATTAACATAAGTACATAGGATCATAGAACATCACTGGTCAAAGGGAAATAAAACACAATTTAGTCCAATGTTTCCATTTGAGATAATTGAGGCCCAGAGAGGGAGAGAAAGCAACTCAACAGAGATAACTTGGTGAACCAGATGAGAGGCCAGGAACCATTTCTTCAAGACTCAGAGCTAATTGTTCTCTTTACTACATAATCAATGAGTTGCACGGTAAAGTACATTTGTCAAAAAGTTAATTGAAAGAGACAATTAAGAGGATCATTTGGGATCAATATCTATGAACTGCATCTATCTAGATAATTCCTGTTTTTCATTCTGCACCCCAAAACAGAGAACCAACTATGAAACTTTTTTAAAGTACAAAGCCATGTTATAACCTGTGCAGCACTCACATCGGTCTTACCTGTTAGCTGCAAACTTGTTTGAAATGAACCCGCCAGGAATTTGTGTCACAATATAACCCCAGAAAAAAGATCCATGGATAAGGCCCACTGTCTCTGGATCCCAGTTAAACTGTGCCATCTGCAAATGAGAAATCAGATACGCTTGCGTTTGTAAGAAAACAACTGACCACCATTTTTCACTGATGATCCTACATAAAGATCCCATGAAGTCCTTCTTTCCTTCTTTTATTCCACAAAGACTCTCTAGAAGGCATCTTGCCCATTTTGGATACAGAAGTGATAGCAATGAGAGTCCTTTCTCTAATGAATCTTGCCTTCTAGTGCAAGAAAGGAGAGGTCTGTGCAAATTACTTGCATACATACGTGTGTGTGTGTGTGTGTGTACACATATATATAAATACATAGGTGTATTATCTGTATGTATGTGTATTACATATATAAATTAGATATATACGTACACATACCAAATAGTGATGAGTGCTAAATATAAAATAAAATAGCTTGTGAAGAAAACAAAAAATCAGTTCTAGGATTACTGGGTTATTTAGTAGATTATTCAGATATTAGTTCAGTGATAGCATAAAGGGAATCAAAGTCTTAAGTCTCTCATTTCTTAATGAGGATAATAAAAGCCATTCTACCTGCTTCACCCAGCTGCTGTCAATCACCTCACTCCTTTCTCATGCCTTTCTCTCTAAGTGGATAATGCTTCTCTGAAAGCAATGATACCTAAAATGGGCACTTGGGCCTACCAAGAATTTTTATCATTATTTGAGTCTCATTAAATCATAATGGTGGACCAAGGGCTTAAACAGACATTTCTCCAAGGAAGACATGCAGATGGCCATACATCTATATGAAAAGATGCTAAATGCCACCAATCATCAGGGAAATACAAGTCAAAACTATAATGAGATATTAGCTCATACCTGTCTTGATGGCCATTATCAAAAGAAAGATGGGGGCTGGGGTTGGGGCTCAGTAGTAGAGCGCTTGCCTGGTACATGTGAGGCACTGGGTTCAATCCTCAGTCCCACATAAAAATAAATAAATAAAATAAAGGTATTGTGTCCATCTACAAGTAATATATATATATATATATATATAAAATTTTTTTTTTAAGAAAGGATGATGACATGCACTAGTAAGGATGTGGAGAAACTGGAACACTTACTGCCTGTGGGAATATAGGATAGTGTGACCACTATAGAAAACAATATGGAGTCTCCTCAAAAATTAAAAATAGAACTAAAAATATGATACAGCAATTGTGCTTCTGGGTATTTGTGGGAGGCCATCCTCACATGTGATTTGAGTTACCTCCCTGGCTGGGTGAGAAAGCTCTGACACAGCTGTGACTAAGTGCCTCTCACCCAGCCAGGGAGGTAACTCAAATCACGTGGGAGGATGGCCTCCCACAGGTATTTACCCAAGAAAATTAAAATCTGGACCCCAAAGATATCTGCACTCTCATCTCCACTGAAGCAATATTCACAATAGCCAAGATATGGAAATGACAGAGTGACTGATGAGAGATGAATAAAGAAAATGTGGTGTATACATTTAATAAAATACAATTCAGCTTTTTGTTTTTAAAGAGAGCGAGAGAGAGAGAATTTTTTAATGTTTATTTTTCAGTTTTCGGCGGACACAACATCTTTGTTTGTATGTGGTGCTGAGGATCGAACCCGGGCCGCACGCATGCCAGGCGAGCGTGCTACCGCTTGAGCCACATCCCCAGCCCAATTCAGCTTTTAAAAAAGAAGGAAATTCAATAATGTCCAACAACTTGGATGTACTACAGGAAATACGACAGTCACAGAAGAATACCATTTTATTCCATTCACATGAAGCATCTGAAAGAGTCAAATTCACTGAATCAAAGTGTGATGGTGGTTGTCAGGGGCTGGAGAGAAATGGGAAGTTACTAACCAGTGGGCAGAAAGTTTCAGTCAAGCAAGATAAAAAAGGCTCTAGAGAGCTGCTGTACAATACCGTACTTACAAGCAACAATAATGGACACTTACAATTTATTAAGAGAGTAGCTCTCACAGTAAGCATTCTTATCACAATGGAATATTTTAAAGTATAAATTGTATGAACCATTACTATAATAATCCAAGCACTTTGTCAAGTACTGTGGTAGGCTGAAAAATGGTCCCCAAAAGATATCCACATGAAAGCCCTGGTAGATGTCAATGCTACCTTATTCAGAAAACTCGTCTTCACAGATGTGGAAAGTCAAAGACCTTAAAATAAAATATTCTGGATTATCTAGCTGAGCCCTAAGTCCAATGACAAGTATCCTTATAAGAGAAAGGCAGAGGGAGATTTGAATCTGAAGAGAAGACACAGAGAGAGGAAAAGGCCATGTGAAGATGGAGGGAGAGAATGGAGTGAAAGTCACAAACCAAGGAATTCTTGGAGCCACCAGAAGCTGGAAGAGTCAAGGAAGGAGTCCCTGCTAGAGACATCAGAGGAAGTGAGGCCCTGTCGACACTTTGATTCCAGACTTCTGGTCTCCACAAACTATAAGAGGATAAATTTCTGCTGTTTTAAGCTATCAGGTTTACGGAAATTTGTTATAGGGAGACTGATACAGGTATTTAAGATCCAATGAGTTAAATATTAAATTATCTCATTTGATCTTCAAAGGAGTCCTTTTATTTCCATCTCACAATAAGGTGGACGAGGGTTAGCAAAAAATTGCTAGAAATACTAGTTCCTGTCTCCTCCTAAGAGGATTCTGCCTCTCCTCCAGGGACTTCTCCCCTGCTGACCAGCATGGCTGATGGGGAGGTCAGAATAGAGAGAGCTAAACCATAGCCGAGACTCAGCTAATCTGCTTTTCTCTCCCCTGGATGGAGTATATCAGCCCCTCTTCAGGCTGGGCCCCTCCTGAACATGACACAGACCACACAAACAGCCATAACCAACCTGCTTCCTGCACTTCTCTTTCATGAGAATCCCCCTCAGCCCTTCAATAACCCCCTTTTGAACCTGACCTGGTCTCCCTGTACTTGTGTTCTTTTCAACCAGCAATCCCTGACCAGGACACAAGGGCAACTTGCTCAAGACCCCAGAACTAATAATAGCAATCAATTTAAAAAGGTCTGGCCAATTCCAAAGCCCATCCTCTTAATCTTATAAGACTTGTGATCGATGGGAAGGACTTTGGACTTTCCTGAAGGTATTGCAAAATAATCACAAGGTTTCTCAACCTTCAGTCATTTTTTTGCTTACCATATGCCAGATACTATTCTTAGTACTCCACGTGTTTTAACATTTTTTTTTGGGGGGGGGGGGTTACTGGGGATTGAACCTAGGGCCTTGAGCACACTTGAGCACACTAAGCACTAACCACTGAGTTGCACCTCCAATCCTAACACATAATTATTAAACTAAAAAATTATTATCCACATATGAGCTAAAAAATCACCCTTTATGCCACTTATAGAACACATGCCACATAATTATTTGGAAGACCAATGTATTCATACTACCTCTCCCCACCCCCATTCCCCCACCCTCTCTCTCTCTCTCTCTCTCAAATGAGGATTGCAACATTTCTTAGTGCAAAATATCTAGTTTTTCACCCCATAAAATAAAACAAACAGACAAACAAAAATACCAGCCAAAGCACTTTGTCATTCGGTTGGACATACTCAGCAGATATCTAAGCTTTGTTCTATTTGGACCAGAGAGAAATTGCCTGATACAAATAGGAGTTACACTAGAGCTTCTGAAATGCTACTGAACTCCCACTCTTGAGGCCAGAGAAAGTCATGTAAAGCACATTTTAGATCTTAATCAGTTCCTCTAAGACTCCAGAAGGCAAAACCTTAGAAACTAGAGAGCACACACTAGCATTGTTCCTTGGGTTTATCAAAATGTCTTTTCTATATGCCTCAAAGCAGATTCTATTGACCTCGGCCTGTCTTTTCAGGCAACAAACAAATGCAAAACAATCTCATTTTGATCTGGGTCTCAGCAGATAAGTTTTAATTAGCTGGCCTTGCTCACAAAAGGCTGAAAGAATGCATGTGATACCCATCTGAAACCTCACTAATATACATCATTCTTTATTTTAAAAATTCATGATATGCTCCTCCACCTCTATCCCAACCCTGGCACCATCCCCCCCCAAAAGGCAGGATATCTTTTTAGGACAGATTCAGCTGTGGCATCAAAAAGAAACTACAAGAATCTCCATGGTGCTGTTTTCCTCTGGCAGAATAATCTCTTAGTTTAAAAAAAAAGACTGCAAGCCAACTGAAGACCTGTTTTTAATGGACTGACATCAAATTTTCCCAAGCCAGCACTTGGCAGGAGACTGTTCCAGATGATGCTAATAGATATCACATGAAAGAGTATTCTGCCATCAAGTCAGTCCAAGAAAGACTGCATCTCATGTCCCCATCCTGCACAGTTGCATAGGACACAAAACAGTACAGGCAACACCTTCTTCAAAGCACAGCCAGCAAAGCAATGAATTCCCAGTCTGGGAAACTCTAATCTAAACGTTTCTCCAAATACAGGTGGGGACCAGAGAACTATTAGATGCCTCTCTGCAAACACATCTCCATTTCAGGGTATGTATTCTGTTCAATGAAATATATATTTATTGGATGCTGGTGGCCATATATTTTAATTTGGTATTTTTCTCCCATAACCTTCTTAATAAACCAGATTTTATGTTTCAATGAATCATAAAACAATTTTATTAAATCACACCATAGTATGCTTGCTTATGACTACAACAGCCTCTGAACTGCTCCCCAGCCTCCACTCTTGTCTCACTTGTACCCAGCCTCCTTCCGCTGGGCAATGATCATCCTGGAGCATGGGTTTGGTTGCCTCTCCCCTTTAGCCCATCCATGACTCTCTACCTCATTATCAGGCCTTGTATGAACTGATCCCTATTGACTTTGCTATCTCCATCTCTTAGTGCTCTGCCTTCTTATTGAGAATTCTCATCCTGTAGATGGAATCGTATAGATCTGTGAACTTGGATGGGGAAAAGTTGGCATCTTAATTTTCACTAACTGCTAACTAAAATTTAGGCTTTTCTGCAATTGAGTGCAGAAAACCGTCTATAGTATTTTTTCTGTAGTGACTCTGTTACTATAAGTCATAAACTAGTATGTTCATACTGATTGTTGCCACTATCCCAAACTATTGTTTATACTTCAAACTTAAAATTGCAGCAATTGTAGAACCATTGCTAGATTTTTTTCATCTGATATGTTAATAAAGGAGCCCACACGTCTCTGTATCACCAATTTGATTTTTTAATATTTTGATATGTATATTTTAACATAATTGACTTCCTTTTTAATCCTTCGCACTTTGTGTGTGTGTGTGCACATGAGCATGCTGTGGATCGAACCCAGGGCTCAGGCATGGCAGGCAAGAATTCTACCATTGAGTCACATCCCCAGCTCATCCTTTGCATTTGATGTTAAGAATTTAACACATTATCTTTGACAAAATATTCGTAAGCTATTACCAGGTTGCCAAAGGGAATCATGGCACAGAAAATTGAAATGCTCAGGTCTCAGTTCCTAAATCATAGCCTGTCTGCTCTGTTTCCAACTGTTTCTTTCTCCCTTATGATATTCCTTTTTCTTCCACCCCACCAAAACTCTCTGTCTGGTCCAACCATCACTTTTCTCTGGGAATTCTTTCATGATATCAAAGTCTGAGCTAGATGAGCTCAAGGATCCTGTGTTTGCTGAACTTAGCCCCTAGAATCCCAAACTATCATCACTTACTGTCTGTCTCTGTAAGGATAAGGGCCCAGCTGAGGCTCACCAGACTTTCCCCATCACCACACAGTGTCCAGTGCATGGTAGTCACGCTACACTTTTGCCATATCAATGAATGAGTGACAGTGCTTACTTTCATTTGCACAGCTATGAGCAAAAAAAAAAAAAATGTCCTGTGAGATATAGATACTGACCTGTATTTCTGGTTTTCCATCCACATATACAGTGCTGTTGTTGACCATTTCTACAATGGCAACTCCAAGATTACACCGAATCCCAAAGGAGATGCAGAATCCCAGCCCACTCATGATGGCGATGATGTAACGCTTAGGGATGCCACAGCAATGGCAGTCACAGAGCGGAGGGCGTGGCCTGGATGCCTGCACAGGCCTGCCTTCTTCATTCAGTTCAATGTTATCTTCTTCCTCATTGGTCCCATCAATTTTTCTACATTAGAAAACAATGGACAGAGAAGAAAAGCCAGAATTAGAGGGGGTGAGGGAGGTGTACTAAGCAAAAAGAAAAAATTGTAACAAGAAAAACCTGAGGCCATTCTCCTTGGCGTGGAGATGGCCATTTCTCCCTATACCTATTTACAACATCTTTCCTCTGTATGTCCCTGTGTTCAAATTTCCTCTTCTTACAAGTACCCAGTCACATGGATGATGGCCTCCCTTCATGACCTCATTTTAACTGAATGATCTCTTTAAATGTCCTATCTCCAAACACAATCATATTCTGAAGTACTGGATTAGAATTTCAACATACGAATTGGGGAAGTGGCAGCAGGGGATGGGGACAATTCAGCCATAATAGTCCTCATCTCTAAAATGGGCTAATCAGACTGGCTATCTCATAGGGCTATTTACTGACTGATGCATGTAAATGCATCACATGAAAGAACTTTACATTCATAAATGGTAAATTCTAGGATTATTGCTCTTAATATAATTGTTAGCAGTCAGAAGCTCAGCATCTCTATAAGCATGAAGATGCTTTAGATGAAGAAGAATGAAGACTGAGATTTTCAGGCACTCTGGGGCTCTGAGGAGTTTAACTGAAGACAGCCCCAGCTGCTGTGCTCTGATTCCACTATGGCTTTGGCTTTGGCACACGGCCACACTTTTCACAGGCTGCTTTCTGACAAGGATTGAGCCCAACAGGGACATAAGGCAGGTCCTTTCCTGGAAGAGGCAGGACTCTTCTGACAGGTGACTGGCTCCAGGATTCTCCATTGACCTTGCCAAAACATCTAGTTGTCTAGTCTGAAATGCTCCTACTTTCCTCCTTTCCTGTTTCCTGCACAGATAGCATGCAGTCTGGATGCTGTCCCAGCCTCCTCCAGCTCCTTCCCCATTTTCCCCTCAATAAACCCCTTGTGTATCTGTTTTCCTGTCCACTTCCTAGAGGACTTGAACTAACACAAGCATCTCTCAACATGGCACCATCTTAGATGTCCTGAGACTTTCCAGAGGGATAACACAACAGTATGGGAACTGGAGCTGGGGGAGGGGGAGAGAATGGTGAGAAAAGCACAGGAATCTCCAAAGTGACAGCCAAGCCAACACTTCAAAGGACTATGAGATCAGGAGAAATGCCAATCAACAATGAGAGGGACCTCCTGGGTGCAGCAGGAAGGGAAGCTCCAAAATTGACCAAAATTTAATTTCCACCAGGCAGGGCCCTCCAAGTAGATTGGATTTGTTTTTAAAACCCTAAAATTGTAGGAGGGTTTGGGGTGTAGCTCAGAGTGGTAGAGTGCTTTTCTGGCATATGCAAGGCCCTTGGTTCAACCATCAGAATAATAATAATAATAACCGTGGAACATTTATTTTATAGGCAAGCTCAGAGAAGAAGATTGAGAATAACTTCACATTGTGTGATGAAACAGGGCTTTAGGCAATCAGTAACCTGGATGTAACTGTCAACTCTGCCACTTACATACCAGTTGTGTGACTTTGGTCAAGTAACTTGGCCTTTCTGAATCTCACAATTTGTTATCCATACAATAAATACAATATTTATCTTAAGAGTTGTTCTTAAGATTGAATGATACTGTACTACAAAGAGTAAAATATTACCATGAAAAGTGAGTGGGCATTAACAAATATTATAATCTGTACCACCCCTGGTGTTTCCTTTGGGTTGTTTCATTCATTGTTTTTGTGGAGCTAGAGATGGAGCCCAGGGACTCTCGAACACTGGCTTGACCACTGTCCTGCATCCCCAGCCACCTCTGGGTATTATGCATTCCTTGGTTAGAGTACTTACCATGTAAGTTGGAGAGTTTGGTTTTCATCAGCATAGTAGGTAGGGAGCAGATCTGATGATTCACATACATAGACTTTAATGAAGAGCTCCCCCACCCAGTGGGTCATGAGCCTGCTGAGGCAGGAGCCATCTCCCACCCATCTTCATTCCCAGTGTTCAGCACAGTACCTGGACACAAGGAATCTTCCTTTGACTGAATGGAAATGTGGGTTGATTCCAGATGTCACTCCTGACTTGAGCACTTAAAGAGACGGGGTAAGGGTCTATTCATCTCTGCCCAGAAACAAACTTTACAGAAAGAATTGGGGAGAGGAAAGAAAGTTACCTAAGAATTAAAAAAAAAAAAAAAAACTCCTTTCTTAAGAAAGTGGAGGACTTTAATTATCCCTAATAGCTATTTACCCCATTTGGTTTTCTCTGACTGTGCCTGCCCTCACACTTTTAGATCTGAGAATCTTCATTCTTTCCAGGGTGACATCCATCATTATTTTTCCAAGTATAGAAAACTGCAGATTGTGGGTTGCTGGTCCTTCACGTACTAGGGCAGTACATGCCCACTGTTCTCCTGTCCAGCAAGCCTCTGTTACCGTGAGTCTGATTGTTTTACATATGCTAACAAGCTTTAGGCAATCAGATAACCTGGATGTGATTGTCAGCTCTGCCACTTACATACTAGTTGTGTGACTTTGGTCAAGTAACTTGGCCTTTCTGAATCTCACAATCTGTCATCCATACGATAAATACAATATTTATCATTTACATTTGAGCATTTATAGAACTATTTACTTATAATCCAAACATTTCCACCAATTGTGGAGGAGGTTTTGTTTTGCAATTAATAAGGTCCACATTTGGAGCACAAAGTGAGCAGAACTTGCAGATAATTCTGTGAGTTTTTAAAATTCTTTCACTTATTTATGTATTATATGTGTTATGGGATTCTGAGCTATAAGATATAGATAAATCTTCTTAAGACTGTTTTGATAATCAAGGGAGATACTATACATTAAAAAAAAAACTTGACAGTTCTAAACAAAACCAGAAAACCTCAGAGTACCTAGAATGGAGAAGCTATTCAATGTCTTCAATTTCATCTTTCAATTTTCTTCCTTTCTCCAAAAACATAGCAACTCAGTGATCATGTGAAAAACAACTTTGAAGTAACTGTGACCCTTTCAGAAGGCAAATTAGAATACTGTTTGCCATAACAAAAATACTACAGTCTGGGAAGCTTAACCCATTAAGTTCCAAGTTTTCATTCTGTGATTACTTCAATGAAATTGGCACAGGTGAGTTAAAATGGATTGGAAATCATAAACTAGAGTGTGTGTGTGTGTGTGTGTGTGTGTGTGTATTCACATATATAATATTAATCTTATTATTTTATAATATAACTTTATTATTCTTATCATTACTTTTTATTGTATATTATATACTATATTTAAGTTTAGGTTCCTCCACCCCCTGCTTCCTGACCCCACCATATGGTGAGGAGTTTTCCTCCACTGGGCCCTTCCACCATGATGCTCTTCCTCACCTCAGTGGACTGAGACTCTGAAATTGCTAGCCCCAAATAAACTTTCCCTCTTCTAAGTTGCTCTTGTCAGATATTTTGGTCACAGCAAAACAGAAGCTGACTAAAACAGGCCCCCAACCTTGGCTTGCAAATGGCCGCCTTCCCACTCAGATGGCCTTTCTTCTATGCACATGCATCTTCAGTGTCTCTTGTAATCCAAATTTCCTCCTCTCATAAGGGCACCAATCCTATTACATTAAGGTCCAGCCTCACACCCAGTGCAGTTTTGCAGATTTTGGAGCATTAGCCTATGCTGGTCTTGTTTTCCTCCTGGTAATCTTTCCTGTCCCCTCATGTAAAAAGAGTTGGTGCTCCTTGCCTCAGCAGGGAAGGATAAGATGGACAGCAGAGAAAAAGACTTAGTCTCTTGGTTTGTGTTTTTTATTTCCAAAATTCATAGGTGACAAACCGACAGCTCTATAGCCACATCTGGCCCACAGACATGTTTTGTTTATATTATATGATGTATGAGTAAGGGTTTTTTTTCTAATTTGGATTAAATTGCCAGTTGAAAATTCAGGAGGGCTGTGTGTGTGTGTGTGGTGTTGTTTGTGTGTGTGTGTGTGTGGTGTTGTTTGTGTGTGTGTGTGTGTGTGTGTGTGTGTGTGGTGTTTAACCTGGAATTTTTACCTTCTTCTGAAAAATGTGAAGACCTGGAATTATTAGATCCACACTCTCATGGAATAATTGGCATTCCCATTTACCACAGTCCTCACCACTCCCTCTAGTCACCCCTACACTGAACTGAATTCCCATTTCATATTATACTTGCACTGTTGTTCTTCTTATAGTTAAAACTAAGATTTTGCTCAAGAGCAAGATGGCAGTTCTCTTGGAGACCAAGTGTTCTCTGCAGTGGCTCAAAGAGGTCCAGCTCTATTCATCCAGACCCCAGGGGCCAGACCTACTCATGTTTCAGCTTTTCTCCAGGACCGACCCACATCCTAGGGCAGTGTGGAACACAGCACATTCACCTGTCTTCAAGCCACCATTCTGGTTCCAAGGCTGCATCTCTCCACTGGACTAGCAAGAAGGTTGCCTGTGTTCTGCTCCTGGGCCAGCTTCCAGCTGCATATTTGAATCCTTGCTCTGCAATGGACTACTCTGGCTGCAACCCTCACTCTCCAGAGTCACAGGAGCCTTGGACAAGTTGTTATTACTATGTTCATGGGGATGCATTGCAGAAAGCTGTCAAGGCAGGTCTTTTGGCACTTTAACCTTTGCTGAGCTTTCGACAGTCATGATATGGGAATCTGCAAAGCTGCTGCTATGCTGTGGAAGTGCCAACCTTCAGAACTGTGTGCCTCTTCACCTCTGCTCCATCATGCCATTCAGCACACAATAAGGAAGAAATATGAGATAAGTCCACTGGGGGACAAACCTTCTCCTAATCACATGGTTATTCTGGAATCTAATTGTTGAGCAGAAGGTTTGAGAGGAAATGAATATCCAAGAAACTATGAGACTGAATTCTGCATTCTGGTGCGTCAAGGGGGTGTCTCCTAGCTTACAAGACTCCCAGTATAACCAAACTTTACATATGAACTTTCCCCCTTTTAATTTTGAATCTCTTAAAGACAATTCACCTTTATTATAATCAATATAGGATCATGCTTCTGTGTTTGTCTTGAGGAATAATGGACAAAGGGAAAGGCTATTAATTCATGAGTAGAGATGTGTTTTACTTGTCCTAATTAATTAATCTGTCTACAAATATAAAACTATAAATGATAAATTATTTTTCTACTGTGGGAATTGCTAATGAGAAAATGTATTCTATAAAAATAAATTTTTAAAAAATAAAATATTATATAATAAAACAACTAAGCTTCTTAACTTATATTTAAAACTAATTTCTACCAAATTAGATGAAGAGAAAACTATGTAGTAGACAATCATCATTTGTAGCTCTCCAATGTTTTTTTTAATGTTTATCTTTTAGTTTTTTAGGTGAACACAATATCTTTATTTTATTTTTATGTGGTGCTGAGGATCAAATCCAGTGCCTCACGCATGCCAGGTGAGCACGCTACCACTTGAGCCATATCCCAAGCCCCTCTCCAATGTTTTAACTTCATCTTGAGATATGAAATCTTGCCTGAACAACAGAGATAAAATTACTTTTCCTAGATTTCTTGAATTGAAGTGCAGAATTAAGAGGTGAACTCTGGCCAGGCATGGTGGTGAACACTTGTAATCCCAGCAGTTTGGGAGACTAAGGCAGGAGGATTGTGAGTTCAAAGTCAGCTTCAGCAACTTAGAACTTAAGAACTTAGTCCTTAAATTAAAAAGGGATAGGGATGTGGTTCAGTTGTTAAGCACCTCTGGGTTCAGTCCCCAGTGCAAAAAAAAAAAAAAAAAAAAAAAAGAGGTGGACTCTATCAATCAGAAATGCTTGCGTGAGTTTCAGATGTGGAAAGAAGGAACAAGAGGATACAGTGTGCAGGAGAAATAGCAATGCAAATGGCGGTAAATGCAATAGTAGAAGCAACTCCATGACTGCTGTGGCTGAATTTCTGAAATAAATCATAAGTATAATCAGTACTTAAGAGCTGCCAGTGGAGGCAGCTGAATTTTACCCAGAACAATCCAGTGGGATGATATATAATATGCTTTCTGCTTTTTTTTTTTTTTTTCCTGGAAGTAGAGCATCCAGACTGGTCCTCCCAGGGAGTCTTGAGTGTTTCCTAACAAGCTCTCCTAAACTGCATACCACTTTAGCTAAAGTGGGCTGTGTTGATTACAATTGACAACTTCAATATAACATACTTCTTTGTAGAGGTGCAGACTATTTCTGTTTGTTAATATATAAAATATATCTATGTCAAAATACACTAGGACGTGCTTCACTCCTTCTGTATTGAACCTATGGCCATTGCACTAAGCTTTAAGAAGTACTTCAGAATTTGGTTATTATAAAAATATCTGGGAAAAGTTGGGAGAAGCCAAAAATAAACTTTAGTCAAGAAAATAGAGACAGTCATGGTGACACACATCTATAGTTCCAGCTACTCAGGTGACTGAGGCAGGAGGATCACTGGAGGCTAGGAGTTTGAGATCAGCCTAGGCAACACAGGGAGACACCATCTCAAAAAAAAAAAAGGCACTTGATGAATGTCTATAATCCCAGCTACTTAGGAAGCTGAAGCAGAAGGATGGTGAGCTTGAGCAAGACTTAAAAACAGAAAGTTAGGACTGGGGTGTAACTTAGTAATAGAGCATGTACTTAGCATGAACAAGGTCCTGGGTTTAATCTGTGTATATGCATACATGCGTGTGTGTGTGTGTGTGTGTGTCCTCCCCCAGGCTAGAAGAAAGGATGAGGGTTTAAAAGCTCAGAGATCCTGGATCTTGATTCTTGCACTAAACCCTTAGGTGAGGAGTCCTTGGAAACAGACTCCAAAATGAGATCTCAGTTTGATGCTCACTAGCTGGCTGGCAATGAGGACTGTGAGCAGGTCACTGGAGGAGAAGGTGGACTATTCATAGCTTCTGGAGCTCTTCAGGATCTATTTTCCACCTTCCCTTCTAGCCATCAGACCAATTACCATGGATCAGAGGAGGATGTGACTGACATTTTAGAAGCTGGAACGTATGCCTGGGACTGAATTCTGAATGTACTGGATTTGGGAGAGGTGAAGTAGTACAGTTGGATAATGGAAATGTCTTAGTCTGTTTTCTATTGCCAATAACATGATACCACAAAATGTCTGAGCTATAAAGAAAGAGGTTTAGTTAAGCTTCTGGTTCTGGAGGTCCAAGGTCAAGGGGTCACATCAGATGATGGTCTTCTACTGGCAAAGTCCAAGACATCACATTGCAAGACATAGGGAATGTGCATTCATGTCTGTATATCTCTCTGTCTGGTCTCTCTCCCTCTTCTTATAAATCCACCTGATCATTCTCTGTCTGGTCTCTCTCCCTCTTCTTATAAAGCCACCTGATCATTCTCTGTCTGGTCTCTCTCCCTCTTCTTATAAAGCCACCTGGCTCCACACTAAGGACTTTATTTATAGTGAACACCTCTGAAAGACTAAATACCATAGTCAGATTAAATTTATACCCTCTTAATACCTCACAATGAGGATTATATTTTAACACCTGAAGACTTCAGGGACACATTCAAAACCATAGCAGGATAGTTTGTTAATATGGAGAAGCAGATTAAATCATGTCCTCCAAAAAGATATGTTGAGATCCTAACCCATAATATCTGTGACTTGGACCTTATTTGGAAATGTAATCTTTGTGGATATAATCTTATTAAAATGAGGTTGCACTAGATTAGAATGACTGGTGTCCCTGTAAGAAGAGAGGAATTTGAGCACAGACACAGAGACATAGGAGAGAAGTCCATGTAACAATAAAAACAGGGATTTGCAAGAACATGAAGCGAGTGCCTACAGAATGGGAAAAAATCTTCGCACTTGCACCTCAGATAGTGCATTAATCTCCAGGATATATAAAGAATTCAAAAAACTAAACACAAACACACACACAAAAATAACCCAATAAGTCAATGGACAAAGGAACTGAACAGACACTTCACAGAAGTACATATTATATCCTACTGTCATGTATAACTAAAAAAGAACAAATAAAAAAACTTTTTATTTGTTCTTTTTTATTAAAAAAAAAAAGATGGGGATTTGATTGACACATCTACAAGTCAAGAAATGTCAAGGATTACCAGCAATCTCAGAAAGTAGGAAGAGGCAAGGATGATATCTCCTTCAGAGAGAGCATTTCCCTGTAAATACCTTGATTTTGGACTTTGAACCTCCAGAATTCTGAGAAAATAAATTTCTCATGTTTTAAGACACCCAGTTTGTGGCACCTTGTTACAGCATCCCTGGGAAACTAATCTGGAAGCATTGATTGTCCCATGACACAAAATTTAACATCCTGGCAAAGGCTAGAAAAATGGATCTAGTAACTTGCTAATGTGGCTCCTAAAAGCATAAACAAAATACACATCAAGAGAATCTGATTACTTTTTGAAATGCAATTGCATACTGATTTCTAGTCATTATTGCATTTTGCTCAGAAATACAGGCTATAGCCGCTATAACATTATTTAAAAAATAACTTGAGGGTTTCCTGTGGCTCCATAAATGAGATGACCACATCTCAAAGTAGATTTGACTGTCAGTGACTTCCCCCTTTAAGTGAACACCTGAAGTGGGGACACAATGAAATCAGGTCATGATCTACTCGGCTTGATACTCCCTTTACTAAGATAATAAGGAATGTTGTGGTGATGGGGCACCAGCCACACTGGGTAGATCAGAGGCTGCTGTCTTCCGCAAGATGGGTTTCATGGTAAAACTAGTGGCAACTGAGTTAATAGGATCCTGGAACACAAGAGGCCAGTAGAGGCACTTCACTATCCTAGGCAAGGGCAGCAGATGTGCAGTGACAATTGGGATCCTGATCCAGTGGAATCTCACAGATGACATGATGCTCTTAGGACAAAATAAATGAGCAGCCAACAAGGATGTTGCTTATATATAATGAGAAAAGTTTCAAGAATTGAAGTAGGAGATATAGGCTAAGGTTGGTTATACCAATGGAAAGTCACACTGTCTTGCTGAGGTTCTAGACCAGAATTCATTGATTGAAGAAACTGGGTCTCCATGACAAAGGAAAACTGTAATCCACAGAAGGGCATGTAGAAGGGTTCTCTCAGCCCTTTCCCCAAAGAAATCTATAGCCATTGGAAAACATATAGTGGATAAAAAGGAATACCTTGATTTTTTTTTTTAAGACTGTTGGGTAAAGGGGCAAGTTGATGTTGGTAATCCGGGGTCCACAGCACCATCATGTCCCTCTTGTTAGAATGGGGTTCATAAGGGTTAAGCAATAAATGGGCCTGGCCCAAGTCTATATCAAAGTGTGTTCACTTAGTCCAAGGACCTACCCAGGGGTCATTTCCCCAGGTATAATTTACACATACATAATTAGAATGGAGGCACTTAGCATTTGTGTGTGTGTGGGGGGGAACCTTATATTGGTTCCTTAACTTAATAAGAGCTGTTGTAGTACAAAAAGCCAAAGGGAAATCCTTGAAACTGCCATCGCTGGGTGAGATGATAAATCAAAAACAGGGTCACATTAGACAGAATGACAGAGATTAGCTTAAGTTTTAGAAGCTTAAAGGTTGCAAGAAGTGGTAGTCCTCATTATATTTCCATTTAATTCACCAGTCTGTCTCCTACAAAAAAAATTTATCATGGCGGATGATAGTGGACTACCACAAACTTCGGTATATAGCTTGCCTCTCTAGATCTCGTGTAGTGCATTCTTTTCATATTCATTATGAAAGAGAATCAGAAGTTTATACCAGCATTATTATGAATAATGCTTATATATATTCATGGTATTGTTCTCTATTATAGTCAGAGAGATCTTCTGGACCTTTTGCAGAACATCACACTGATCTATGGTGACCAACATGTTGTTTAGACCTCATAAGCAAAAAGTAACAAGTCTCTTGATGTCTCAGTAAAAAAACAAGTTCCAGAGAGAAGCCTAATGGTTTGGGTCATTTCCTCCAAAGTAAAGGAAAAGTTGGGTTTAGGGTTGTGGCCCAGAGGTAGAACCCTTGCCTAGCATGTGTGAGGCACTGGGTTCAATCCTCAGCACCACATAAAAATAAAGGTATTATGTCCGTCTATAACTAAAAATATATATATAAAAAAATTTTTAAGAAATAAAGTAAAGGAAAAGTCACTGCTCTTTGTACTTTCCACCACTAAGATGGAAGCATGATACTTGGTATACTTGAGTTTGGGAAGCAGTAAATTTAGAAATAACTAATTATTTCCAACATTTAGAAATAATATTGTAAAAAAAAAAAAAAGAAAGAAATAATATTGTAACCCATTTGTTCCGTGACATTAAAGGCTGCTAGTTTTTATTAATGAGATCCAAAAGCAAGAAAGTGTTCCTGGCTGGGCACAGTGGCACAAGCCTATAATCCCAGCAGCTCGGGAGGCTGAGGCAGGAGGATCACAAGTTCAAAGTCAGTCTCAATAATAGCAAGGTACTAAGCAACTCAGTGAGACCCTGTCTCTAAATAAAATACAAAATAGGGCTGGGATGTGGCTCAGTGGTCACGTGTCCCTGAGTTCAATCCCCGGTACCCAAAAAAAAAGAAAGTGTTCCTCAGCATGTCCAGGCTGAAGTAAGAGCAATCTTGCCACTAGGGCCATGCTATCTAGCATACTTCTGGTATACAGGAATCTGTATAGGAAAAAACACCACTTGAGGTTTCTGGTAAAACCTAATAGAAGAAACATAGCATAAATTCTGGAACAAGGCCATGCCATCTATAGTAGAGCAATACCCAACATACAAAACATAACTCCTGGCATGTTACTGAACCCTGGTAAAGTTGGAGCATCTGACCATAGACTATCAAAAGATCATGTTGCCAAAACTACCTATCATGAGCTAGGTACCGTCAAACCTACCAAGTCATAATGCACATTACAAAATGGAAGTGGTACATCTGGGGTCAAACACAAGCAGGGCAATAGAGCATCACAAAGCCTACGTCAGAGGGTATAGACTCCCAGGTGACCTTTAACTCTTGCACCAATGACTCTGTACCAATGACTCTCCATCAGTTCACACCTTTGACCAAATGACGAAGTGAAAAGAAAAAAAAACTGAGTGTGTTCACAGATGATCAGTTTGGTAAGTCAGAACCAGTTAAAATGGACTGCTGCTGCATGAAAACCCCACTCAGGGGTAGCCTTTAAAGAAAGCCATAAAGAGACATCTTTCCAACAGGTAGAGTTTTGAGCAGTCACCTGACCATCTATTTTGTATAGAAAGGGAAACATTACAAGATAATTATAGGTGTGGATTCGTAGGCAGTGGTGATGGCTTAGCTGGCACGACAGAGTCTATAAAGGGTAATATTGGAAGACTGAGAAGGAGTTCTGGGGAAGAAACACGTGGATCAACCAGTAAGAATGGACATAAAGTGTGAGATCTTTAGGTTGCACAGCAACATAGGCCACACAGTGTCCACTTGAAAGAGATACTACACAACACATGGACAGGCTGACTTGGCCAGTTGAGGTTAGCCAATTCTGTCCTTAGCCACCCAGTGGCGACAGCAGCAGACTCAGCAATGAAGTAACCATGGTGTCAGAGATGAAGGCTATACACAGGTTCCCAATCAGACACGGGTGTGGGGAGTTTCAATAAGAGTGAGGAAAAATGAGTACAAAGTGGAGCGAAGCAGGAAAAGACTGTCAGAGATGAAGTCAGAGACTTCTCAAAGTCCTACAGACCAGATAAAAGGACACTGGCTTTAAGTCAGAGTGAAGTGGGAAACCATGGGGAGGTTTTAACACACAACTGCTGAATGCGGAGGGCCAACACAATGTGAGGACTAGCTCCATCTCTTTAAAGGGAAGACCATCATACTTTAAAGAGATCAGACTCCATCTTGGCCTTCCTTGAGGAAAGGCTTCAATGGTAATGTTTCTTCAATTAGAAGAAAAGCCCACCAGGTTTAGCAGTGGCTGCTATAATGCAGTCCAAGTAACTCCCTGAACCTAAACAAGTAATTTAATCTCAAAATGGAAAGAGGAAAGACACTTGATTAGAGAGGTAGTATGATGGAAATGAAGAATACAGGCATAGATATTTGCAGCAATGTGGATGGAACTGGAAGACATTATAAATAAACGAACCAGGCACCAAAAGACGAATGCCACATGATGTCACTCATATGCAGAAGCTTGAAATTGATTTCACAGAAGTACAGGGGAGAACAATAGTCACTAGAAGCTAGGAAGGGAAGGGAAAGGGGAAATAGAGTTGGATAACCAGTACCAAAATACATTAGATAGGAGGAATCAATTCTAGTATTCTACAGCACAGTAGGGGGTCACAGTTTACAACAACTTAGTACATATTTATAAAGAATTAGAGGCGAGAGGGCTGGGGTTATGGCTCAGTGGTAGAGCACTTGCCTGGCACGTGTGAGGCACTGGGTTTGATCCTCAGCACCATACAAAAATAAATAAATAAAATGAAGGTATTGTGTCCATCTACAACAACAACAACAAATATATATATATATATATATATATATATATATATATATATATATATATATATATATATATATATACACACACACACATATATATATGTATGTTTTTTTAAGAGCTAGAGGAGAGGAATTCAAAGACTCTAATACAAAGACATTAAAAATGTTTAAGGAGATGGAAATGCTAATTGTCCTGATTTCATCATTTAACATTGTATCAAATTATCACTCTATTCCATAAATATATGCAATTATTATTTGTCAATGAAAAATAAACTAAAAACAAAAATATGGGCATAGAACATCTGGTTTGAAACCCAGCTCTGCGGTTTACAAGCCCCGTGACCTTGCACAAGTTACTTAACCTCTCTGTATCTTGGTTTCCTCATCTATAAAATTATAATAGTCCTGTCTTTGTGGGTTTTTAACAGAATTAAATGGATTACAGTGTCTGTATTATGCTATGTTTTTGCCATTATTATTTTTCACACATAAGCAATCAAAATTTATCCATATTGTCATTGAAGTTGAACAAACCTGCAAGTCCATTTATGGGCATTCATTTCCAGGTTCAATGCCTTCTGTGTCATCTATGTATTCTAATACTACACTTTGGAATATTATCCTATACTTCTGAACTATTACTGGGCCTTTAGCTGATTCCTTGTTCAACTGCTTCTTATCAATGACTTTTCTCCAGGAAAGCTAACAATGCCTGACTGTAATCACCCCATACAAATCAGGAAACAGTTCTTTTTGGGTTTTTGTTGTTGTTGTTGTTGCTGATGTTGTTGTTGTTGGTGGTGGTGGTGGTGGTGATTTGTTTGTTTTGAACATTGGATTCTGTCAACTGATCTTATGTGAAAATCAAAGAGGTAAAGTGGAAAATCCCACTTGGCAGGGCACTTTGCATGTAATTATCTTAAAGACTTAAAATTCACACCAAATGCAGGGTACAGCGAATTGTGGTGTTCTGCTAAAATACCACTAGAACTGAGGATCAACTTGGATGGTCAGTTAAGTAATGTCTAATTTTCCTTCCTCAGCTGATAATTTCTACCTAGAGATTACTGAAAGAAAAGATTCTGGTTCAGCTTTGTTTTTCTCTAAAGTCATTCCATAATTACTACAGCAAAGACAATATCTAGCCTTCATTTAGTGTTCAGTGCCTTCTCTGCCTCAAGCATTTTGCTAGTCACTTCTTTTATTGTCCTGTGATGCAATTCAGAGGAAACTGCTCAAAGAGCCTAGACACATAGCTCGATTTTGGGCTGAGGTCACACAACTTGGAAATTACTAATTTTGTTATATCCCTAAGCAAATCTATTTGGTAAACAGAGATCTTGGTGTGTATTATCTAAACAAACATAGTAAAACCAGTGCTTAGGTAAATCTCCTATTTAAAAAAGTAATTAAACTTCAAAGAAAAACAATTAAACTGCAGTTTCAAAAGAAAATTACTAAATATTTTTGTTTTGGGGGTTTGTTTGGCAAATCATGGTTTTTATTCCTGACTCTGCCAGATTCCTTTGTCATTGTTTGAATAAGCCAATTAAGCCATTGTGCCTTCTTTTTGCATTTCTAATCAAGTGAAAGCCACACAATAAGATGTTACCTGGGGAGTGTTCAACAGAAGGATAAAGCACTCTTTTAAAAAATGTTATTATAATCATCTTCTATATTTGATTGGTTTGTGGTGCAGTCACTGAGCGAGGTTTTCACCTCTATGTGATAATTCTGCATAGCTGATCAAAGTCTTTTTGTTTTTAATTACTAAAGTCTAATGAACCCAACGTCATTCTCTTCTTACCAAAGCTCATCAAGAGTGATACAGTGAAATATTTAACTCCAACAGGAGCATGTATGTTATAAAACACAAAACATACAATCTCAGAAATAGGTTGCTGAGAAATAATCCTTTAAATGTAAAAGTTTTTAAATTTAAGAGAGAACATAGAAAAGTTAAAAGGAAATGCCCAGTGACATTTTCCTTCACCAGGATTAGAAATAATTACTCAAACACATAAAAAGCTTATAAAGGGTACTTCTCACATATACTTATATCAAAGAGATGAAGGAGTCATTCTACTTTACACATAAGGACTACTGATTAATTCATCTATAAAACCTGAGATGACATTTACTACATCCATAAAATTTAACAAATTAAAATGTCACATCAATTCACCCACTTATGGAAAATGCTCCTGCCAATAATAATATATTTTCCTTTAAAAATATTTACTTTGGGTATGGACTAAAATCTCATTCAGTTATATGATAGTACTGAACATTTCCCACTGCTACATGTAAGATCTTCTGCTTTAATGAATATTAAATCTTTTAAGTGACCTTCTTCAAACTACTGTGTAACTGTCTTTCTCTTTGAAAACTATACAATCAGGAACCACTTTACATATTTTCTATAACAAGCTAACAAAATCATAAATATTTAATTTTCATGTATAGTGAAAACCAAAGTGGAAAACAATGTATTTCAGCTCAAAGCATAATTTACAATTGTTATTACCACTGAATTAACACGAAATATTGTCTCCCTAATTCAATGCCAAACATACCATATGTAACATTACCATTACCAGTAAGTGCTAATCCTGCTGGATAAACAATACTTGTCTTGATATTTCCTAATTCAACCCAATACTTTTCATGCATCTCCCACACTCCCTTTCTGGCACAGAATATTGATTCTAGAAGAGGGGTCCAGAAGCCATCAAATCTGACCCATCTCCTCCTCATTAAAATGTGGTTTATAAACATGATACAAAGTTGGCACTGTGATGCTACTCAGAAATAAACCTAAAGTTTACATTCAAACTTTACCTTTGTAAAATCCCCAGCGAATCTCCCACAGCATTCTTCACTCCTTCCTTTCCAGGTTTCAAAATTTTTTCTTTGAAGGTATCAAATACTTTAAAAGGCATTTTGAATTGCGGGGGCACCTATGAGCCGTTAATAATAGTCAGTCTCAGAAACTGTCATTCTTTCTCATTTCTAGCGTACGGAGCACTGTTTCACTTGATGAACACCTGGAAGTCAGTTCTCATAGAGGGAACTACTTAAAATCAAAAAAGAAGATGAAAGCCAACCCAGATTCTCCGAGCAGAGACAACCCTCTCCTCTCCCTCCACAATTAAAAAAAAAAAAGGAGGCCCAGGGGTTTCTAGCTAGGAATTCAGCTCCTTGCAAAAGCTACAAGCTCAGCAGCAGCCTGTGGCCGCTGTCTCAGGCAGCCACTCAAACTGAGCGCAGCCTCTCTCCCTCCCTAGCTGCAGCTGGAGAAGCTAACGTGGGCTCCAGCCTACAAGGGGTCCCCAGACGGGCAGCAGCATCTGTGGTTGGGCTCCGGCCCCTCCTGCTTCTCTCCAGCTTGCCTGTGGCTCTCTCCGAGTGATCCTTCCCCAGGTAATGTTATAGTAACCAGCACGACACCTGCCCCTCCGCCACCCAGGCTTATTAATGGGCTCTCAGCCAGAGCAGGCACCCACAGTGAAGTTTATGAAACATTTAAAAGTCCTCTGCTTTTCTGAAGTCTGGCACTGCAGACAGGCTCCCAGCCACCACTTCGTGACTTTTATTCTCCTTGTGGGAGCTGTGAAACTGTTCTCAGCCGGGCACTAGCATGGATGTGGTCTCTGGAGGAGCACTTGCACTTGAGTAGGGTGAATGCAAACCCCAAGCCACAACCATCTAGGGGACATTTATTTGCTCCTCATTAACAGAGCAGATTCTCTCAAGGTGTGGCACACAGATGCCATTAGACCATGTGATTGAGAGATCTGAGATCTGCTTAGAATTAAGCATTGGCTCCTCATTGTCCTCCTTATAAATAAACCCTTCTCATAGCACCTAAGGCCCCTCCATGGAACCCTAAGCCTTTTTTCTTGTCCCTCTGCTCTCAGTAGCACAACTTCATTGAACTTAGCAAGTTCCCTGTTGCCTCTCAGGTTTCTTAAGCTATACCCCTGCCTTGGTGAACCCTCTTCCCCCTTCCCCTGGGTAGCCTCTGGAGATTTTCAAGTCTCACAGAAATATCGCTTCCTCTTCAAAGCCTCATAGACAAGGTGAGGTGTCCCTCCCCTGCACCTGCAAATCTCCTGTCCTTGGCTCTGGCAAGACCTGACTGGTAACCTATATAAATAGCTACTGGACTGGAGTTGAAATATCAGGTTGCTCCCACATATATGGGCTGTAGAGTGAAGGCTCCATCAATGATCCTGTCAGGAAGAAACAGCCTTTATCTAAGAAGCTCCAATGCTCCACCCCTGCCCCAATGAGAATCATGTGCTGTGCCTACTGAGCTCTTTCCATGGTCCAATATTAAAGGATTAACACAACCTTCTTATCGTTGATTTGTAGTCCATAACTTTTTATTTCCCTCAAATTAATTGACAAGAAACTGAGGCAAAGAGAAATTAGACTTGTCAGAGATCACACAACCAGGAAGTAGCAAGCCAGGTTTCAGATCTAAAACTCCCTGTTTTCTTTTTTTCTCTTTCTTTCTCTCACTCTTCCTCCCTCCCTCTCTCCTCCCTCCTTCTTACCTACCATCACTTTACTGAAGTATATTTTACATTTCATATAATTATTTCGAGCAGACAATTCAAATAATTTTTCATAAATTTACCAAGCTGTACAATCATAACCATGAAGCACTTTGAGAACATTTCTATCACCCTAGTAAGATACTGTATATTCACCATCCATTCCATTTACTACCCCTTAACTTGCCCCAGGCAACCACTAATCTACTTTCTGTCTCGATAGATTTGCCTTTTCTGGCCATTTCATATAAATACTACTATGTAATATATGGTCTCTTGTAGCTGGCTTCTCTGATAACTTAATGAATTAAAAAAAAAGCTGTGGTGAACATTTGCATCCAAGTTTTTATGGGGACATATGCTTTCATTTCTCTTAGGGTAAATAGCTAGGATTGGAATTTCTGGATAATATTGTAAATATATATTTAACTTTTTAAGAAACTGCCAAATTATTTGCCAAAGTGGCTGCACTATTTTGCATTTCCACCAGCATGTATAAAGGTTCTCATTTCTCCACATCTTTGATGATATTTGTTTTCTGTCATTTTTAGTATACCCTTTCTAGTGGGTGTGATAATGACATCTCACTATGGTTTTAATTTGCATTTGCCTGATGACTACTTTGACTATATTTCCATATGCTTACTAACCATCCAAATTTGTTGATGAAATTTTTATTCAAATATTTTGAACATTTTTAAATGGGTTTTCTCTGCTCATTATTGAGGTATATGATTATATATTCTGGATATAATTTATCAGATACGTGTTTTGCAAATATTTTCTCCCAGTCTGCTGTTTGTCTTCTCATTTTCTTCTGTTTTTAAGTGCAAAATTTTTGAATTTTGATGTCAAATTTACTCATTTCTTCCTTGATGAACTGTGTTTTTATTGTTATAATTAAAAACTCTTTATCTAACCTGATGCCTCAAAAGTTTTCTCCTAACTTTTATTGTTTTAGAACCTATATTTGCCTATAATTCATTTTCAGTTCATTTTTATGCATGGTGTGAGAAAAAAGACTGTCTAAGTTCATCATGAAGATATCCAATTGTCCTATCATTGTTAAAAATGCTATTCTTTCTCCAATGAATTGCTTTGGCATCTTTGTCAAAAATCAATTGAACAAAAATATAAAGATTTATTTTTGGACTTTCAGTTCTGTTCCATTGATCTCTATGTCTATTATTATGACAGTATTATGCCATCTTGACTATAGCTTCATAGTAATTTTTAAAATTAGAAAATGAAAAGTCCTCTAACTTTGCTCTTTTTAAAAAACTGCTTTGGCTATTCTAGATCTTTTGCATTTTGCATAAAAATTTTAGGAATAATTTGTCAGTGTCTACACAAAATATCCCATCAAGCCTTGTGCTCCTAAAATGATGCTTTTTTGGTCACCAATCTTGCCAACATAACTCTTTAAGACCTTAGGAAACCACATGTCAATCATTCCACCAAATCTTTACTTATCTCCAACAAGCTCACACATTTGTAGAAAGCAGATACAATCACAATAAAATACAATAAACACACCCTCTTGCTTAGAAAACATCCACTGATGGAGGTTTTAACCCATTCCTCAATTCCCAGATACATTTAGGTTCCTTATCTCTTACCACACATAATAGAAGCATTGCTAGGCAACAACCTCATCCATCTCTAAGGGTGAATGGTTGCTGAGAAAACTAAGCATTTCTACAGAATATATTGCTAATGAAACATACCTAGTGCTACAGTTTCTTGGTGATAGATGGTTGATAATAATCACTAAGATTTTTGGAGCACTTTCTAGGTACAACAAGTGCCATCATTATATCATCTACAGATAAGAAAACTGGGACCCAGAGAGGTTAAGTAAGCTCATAAGCTAAGAAACCTAACAGAGATGGCATATGGACCTAAGAAGTCTGACATCAGAATCTATACTCAACTTTTACACTACAGCTGCTGATGAAAGACCAGAAAATATAAAGTCAGTGCTATGGTTTGGATCTGGAATGTTCCCCCAATGGTCCATGTGGTAAAGGATTGCTTCCCAACTGGTGCTATTAGAAGGTGCTGGAGCCTTTAGGATGTCGGAGCTAAATGGGAGATCTTTAGGTGACTAGAGGGATGCCCTTGAAGGGGATTGTGGAACCCTGTTCATTTCCTCTTTTCTTTCATTTCCCAGCCATGAGGCCAGTAGCTCTGCCCCTCTACATGTTCCCACAGGCCCATAGCAACTGGGCCAATTGATTACTGATGAAAATCTGGAAAACTATGAGCCAAAATAAACCTTATTTCTTTAAAAGCTGGTTATATTACATATTTGTTATAGTAATGGAAAGTTGACAAATACAATCAAACTTTACAGAACCAAGACTCGTTTCATTCATTGATCCTTTTTTTTTTTTCCCCAATTAGGTACTATGGATTGAATACAAAGGACATTTTACCAAGGAGCTACATCCTCAGATCTTTTATTTTTTCATTCTGAGACAGGGTCCAAGTTGCCCAGGCTGGCCTGGAACTTGTAATCCTCCTGCCTCAGCCTCCCTAGTCACAGGGATTACAGGTGTGTGTAATACACCACTACTCCTGGCTCTTTTCTTGAGGTTCTACTAGATGCCAGGCCCTTTTTAGGCAATGATGTTACAGGGTGAATTGCAATTAAAAAAGTAAAACAGAAAATAAATGAGTCGATCAGAGTGCAGTGGGTACCCCTGTGGTGATATTATGATATAGGTGGCTATGGGAGTATAAGCAAGGATGCCAACTTAGCCTGCAGAAGGGAGTGGAAGAGGTTCTTCCAAGATGAGAAGGTAGGAGTGTAAGCTTTTGGGATAAGACAGAGTGAGACAAAAGAAAAACATGAGAAACAGACATGCTTAAGACAGCATGGCATCTGGGAACCTTGCTTGGTAGGTTGAAAACACTCCAGAGAACAAGGCTGAAGTGATGACCTTGAATGTATAATCCAGTTGTTGCAGGAAAACATTAAAACATGTGTGCTTCATCTCAAATATCAAATGTAGCAAGATGGAGGAAGTTATGTGTAGTGAAGAATTTACTGAGGACTCTGAAACAAAAAACTTGGTCCCTACTAAGAATGTGAAGACTTCATATACATTAGAAAAAAGTCCAGCCCCTGCTGTATATTTCATGGCTTCCCTACATTCTATACCAAAAGAAAGGAAGGAAGGAAGAAAGAAAGCAATCCATTTCCCTTAAAGAACATATACTAAGCCAGGCATAGGGGCACTTGACTATAATCCCAGTGACTTGGTAGGCTGAGGCAAGAGAATCCTGAGTTTGAGGCCAGCCTGAGCAATTTAGTGAAACCCTAAGCAATTTAGCGAGACCCTGTCTCAAAATAAAATGTTAAAAAGGGCTGGGGATGTGGTTCAGTGATTAAGCGCCCCTGGGTTAAATCCCTAGTACCAAAAAAATTAAAAAGGAACATATACTAAGACATCTTCTGACGTCAGGGTATTTTCAGTGTCTCCATTTCCTCCCCTTTTACAATGACAGACCTCCAAAACTTCTGCATATATTATGTTTACCATCCCGCTTACCACTGTTGAATGAACCAGGGGTAGGCACTTGCACTACACTGATCAAGTCATTTAATTTTGGAATTGAAAGACTGCTAGTTAATCTTAAAGGACCCTGGAAGTATAATGGTGAGATGGCTACACTCACTTTATGGATTAGAGATGCAGAAGTCTTGGGTCTGTCAGAGTAAGAATGAAACAACCAAAGTTAAACAAGGTGTGGCGGGTGTTTCTAATGGCCTTCCATCTATCTAGACTCAGCTTAACTTCTGCCCTTATAAAAAACTGCCCTAAGGGGCTGGGGTTGTGGCTCAGTGGTAGAGTGCTTGCCTGGATTCTGGGTTCAATTCTCAGCACTGCATATAAATAAATAAAGTAAAGGTCCATTGACAACTAAAAGAAAAAAAAATTTTTAAAGAAATCCCCCTAAGACAGTGTTTGCTCCTCACAAATATTGAATCATGGCTATTGCAATTTTTTAAAAACGTGAATCCTCTCCCTAATACTACAAAGGTGAGCCTGGCTGTTCAGCTCAATGATAGGTAGAATGCTAGGCTTCAAGAGTAAAACAAGTAGAACACAAAAGCTGGCCACAAGCCAAGTTGTTCCAACCTAGCTTAAAGAAGCAAACCAACAAATATCAACCTGAAGATATTTATTTGATAAAATAATCTCATCAAATCCAACAAAAATGTTAGATGGAGAATCTTAAACAGCATCAGAGCTAAGTTGAACCAAATTATTCATGTTTGGATAAGAAACTTCATTAAAAAAAAAAAGTAACAAAGAGGACTAATCATCTTAAGATTTCTTCTCTCCTGAATTCTGTGGCAGTTTTTCTAGCCAACTCCATTCCCTTCCCTAACTCCATACCCCTCCTCCTACTCATTCTTCCATAACACCCTGGGATGTTTTCTCTCTTATTCAGGACTTTTCCCAATTCTTTAAAATTTGTATATTGTTGATAACTATTATTACTACAAGCCAAATTGTATATAAAGCTTGACTTTTTCATGAACTCCCAATTTTGACAGTCTTTTATTAATAGTTAAACATATACAGAGTCTAACAACCTTGTGAAACAAATAAGCAGATAAAGAAACCACAATTCAAATTTTGCCCAAAGTCACATGGCTAGGAGAATTTGGAGAATTGGGATGTCCTAAAGCCCATACCTTGGGTTTGTTCCACCATGATAACAGTACATTGAGATCCTGTGAACCTACTGGGGTAGTATTGAGTGACTTCAACATAACTCAGGAAAGATATACTCACAATCCTAGTATCTCTAAAAACTTTACTGAGCACCTAACTATTGGTAAATTTGTTCTAGCTACCTTGGAAATTTTTAAAATAAAATAGCGTGCTGGTTTTCGAGATTACATACTAATATGTTTGCTTTCATTAAAATGTTCCACTGTATTTTAAGGCAAACTGGCAATAGAGTGAAGAGAAAGTAACATAAAATACTCATGTACTAGATCTTACAAGATTGCCACTTTCAACCCCAGACTGGGTAAGAAACCCCTTCTAAAGGGAGAATACTAGAAACCTTTATGCCATTCCATCCAACTTATTTATTTACTTATTTTTAAACTCAGGATGCTGAAGAGGATTGCTGGAGCCCAGAAATTCAAGCCAGCCTGAGCCACACAGCAAGACTCCTTGCAAGAAAGAAGGGGGTGGGGTAGAAAAAAGATCAAATAACTAAAATACCCAGGATGGAACCATTCATACATATCATAGAAGGCAAGAATTTACTTAGAACATGACTCCCTTATACTTACAAAGCACTTTTAGCTTCATTCTTCACTGTTCTTTAAGTCTTTTAATTCCATATGGAACTGGATTGGGAGGACTTCACTATTGAAAGTTAAATGTATGAAGATGACCACTGATGTTTTGAGTTGTCAGGCAGAGATGCAAGAAAAAAATCAATTGTCAATTTTTAAGACCATTTTTCTAGCTGTAAAGATGATGGAATTGTTTTTCATCAACATGTGTAACCTGTGCACTCTGAGTACATATTGGTTCCAATGCAGTCTGAATTCTCCCCTTGTGAGGACAATGGAGAAATATTTGCTCCCTTCATCCAGTATTTTTACAGCACAGAACATTTTAGGTTTGCTTTATACACCATGAATTGGAAAACAGAAAAGAAAATCCAAGGATACTTACATATTATCTAAGATAAAAATATATTAGAAAATTTGGTAATTTAGTAAATGCAGTTGTATCATACTGTGTACTACAGCTGTTCTAAATCAATGAAAACTGAAATATTGGGAAAAATCAAAATCAGAGGATATTTTGGAAGATTTTCTACCACTTCCACTCTTCTTGAAAGTACACCTGAAAGGAACCCTGAGTATCCTGGTCATTTCAACATGCACAGCACATAAAATATTTAGTGTGTCAAAAATCAAGACAAAACAAAAAACCTTCCAGAAGTATTTCTCTTGCAGTCCTAACATTTTACTGATTCAATACCACAAGTCAGATATCCTTATCAATATTTTCTTTTCAAAAAACACACTTATAAAAAATGACTACAACTATTACTTGGGAAATAGTGACATCTTCTGGTAGTTTATAGAATAAATATATTTAAGCCAAACATTTTCCCCCATAGAAACCAGCCACTATTCTAAAAGGATAGATTTATTCTATCCTTTATTGGGCCCATAAGCATGTTTTCTTAAAGTTCTGAAATAAAGTATAAATTTATTGAGCCCCTAAGCATGGATTCTTGAAGTTCTTAAATATTCAATAAACTATAAATGATTAGTGAACAATATTATAGCTCACTTATTTTGCTCCTTGCCTTCCTGTCATCCTTGATTCTAATACAAAAATTTTAAGCAGATAACATTATTATTTCCAGTATTCTTGATCATCAAAAGTTATCTGAAGGGGCTGGGGTCATGGCTCAGTGGTAGCACGCTTTCCTAGCATGCGTGAGGCACTGGGTTTGATTCTTAGCACCACATACAAATAAATAAAAAATAAAAGTCCATCAACAACTAAAAATATTTTTAAAAAAACATTATCTGAAGCAGTAGAAGACAGGAAATAATTAAAATCAGAGTTGGAAATAATGAAATTGAAACAAAAAAAATTTCCAAAAAAATCAACGAAACAAAAAGTTCATTCTTTGAAAAAATAAACAAAATTGATGAACCCTTAGCCAAACTAATGAAGAAAAAGAGAGAGAAAACACAATTACTGAAATTTGTGATGAAAAAGGAAATATCATCATGGATACGACTGAAATAGATAAAAATCAGAAGCTACTTTGAAAATCTATACTCCAAAATACTTCTCCTAGCAGTATGTGTGTGTGTGTACATATATATACGTGTGTGTGTGTGTGTGTGTGTGTGTATAAAGCCACTCCATCTAAAAATGGCTTAGTATTAAATTCAGAGTCTTATTAGTGAGGATGCAATGAGGAGACAAACCATAACAGCTATTTGAACAGAAAATACAGTAATTGCTAACCAGTAGAAGCTGGTTAACTATTTAAGGGATAAAAGAGGACTTGAAGCGGGTACAGAAAAAAAAAAAAAAGGCAGCTACTACCTCTAGGCTAAGGAAAGGTAAAAAAAAAAAAAAAAAAGAAACGAACTAGAAACTCAACAGAGAGAGCTTCCTTCCCTACTCCACTCCCATAGTGAAAGTCAGATTCTTACGAAGGTGTGGTTTCCACAGGAACATGCAGTCTTCCAGTGAAGAAACTTACTAGAGGGCACGAGCCACAGAATGGCAGAGTTGCCAGCAAAACAACCCACTGGAGCTGCGCCTCTGTGGCAGGAAGGGAGGATGTAACTTGAGATGTAGCTGGAGCTCCTCTGCTTGGGCTAGGGGGCTCCTACAGTGAATAATAATGGAGACACAGAACCCAGAAATAAAGGCTCAGTTTGCTGCGACTGCTCTGCAGTGGCATTCCAGTGGCCTCTATTGATGAAGCCCAACCTTCTGCCAGCTAGTAAAGGAGGAGTTCATAGAGTCCTGCTCCAGTAGCACAAAGCAGGGCAAAAAAAAAGAAGAGCTAGGAGAGAGTTGATTATTATCACTGATCACTCCTATAGCCACTCAACTTCTATATATACCCATATTATCCAATGCAATACTTACTAACCATACATAGTTACTGAGATTTGAAATATGAATAGTCTGAATTAAAATATGCTAAGTATAAAAGATAGGCTGGATCTCAAAGTACCAAAAAGGAATTACTTTATAAAAAAGTAAACAAACCCATTAATTTTTAGTATCAAATCCCATGCAGAAATTATATTTTGGGTATATTAAAATTAATTTTGAGACTACCAAGGGAGGTCAAGCCCTGCAGCCCAGATCCACCCACACCTGCCTGTGCAGGTCCCAGGCTCACAGAAGGCCCAGTCCACCCCTCCCCCAGCAGGGCAGACACCCATCAGAGCCTAGCCTTGGGTACAGGACCACCCCTTCTGACCAACAGACTACCAAGAGAGGTCAAGCCCAGCAGCCCAGATCCATTCATGCTGACTTGCACAGGATCCAGGTCCAGGATGGAGTAGCATACATTGAGGGACACCAGCAGGGTCTGGAAGCCCAGCCTCAAGCTGAGGTACAGACAATCTGTACAGATACTACAAGAATATAGGGAAAAAAGTGTAATATCTCAGATCCACACTGTAAGAAAGGAAGATACATAGACAACATGAAAAAACAAGGGAGGAAAGTGCCCCAAACAAACCAGGACACTATAATAACAGAACCCATGGACAGCGAAGTTGATGAAATGTCAGGAGGAGTTCAGAAGGTTCATAATTAAAATGATCTGTGAATTAAATAAATCACTCCAACAATGAGATAAGAGAGCAAATACAGGTAGCAAAAGATTACTTCAAGAGAGAGATAGAGACTCTGAAAAAAAAAAGTCAGAAATCCTTGAAATGAAGGATACAATAAATCAAATAAAAAACTCAATAGAAAGCATAACAAACAGACTATATTATTTGGATGAAAGAATGTCAGACAATGAAGACAAAGTATACAATCTGGAAAATAAAGTTGATAACACAGTGAAGATAGTTAGAAACCATGAACATAACATACAAGAATTATGGGACAGCATCAAAAGACCAAATCTAAGAGTTATTGGGATAGAGGAAGGCACAGAGTTTCAAACCAAAGGAATGCACAATCTCTTCAATGAGATAATATCAGAAAATTTCCCAAACATGAAGAATGAATTGGAAAACCAAATACAAGAGGCTTACAGGACATCAAATGTACAAAATTACAACAGATCTATACCAAGGCACATTATAACTGAAATGCCTAGAATACAGAATAAGGATAGAATCTTAAAAGCCACAAGAGAGAGGAATCAGATCACATATAGGGGGAGACCAATTGGTATCTCAGCAGATTTTTCAACCCAGACCCTCAAAGCCAGGAGATGGTGGAACAACATATACCAAGCTCTGAAAGAAAATGGACACCAACCAAGAATCTTATACCCAGCAAAATTCAGCATTAGATTTGATGATGAAATAAAAACCTTCCATGATAAACAAAAGTTAAAAAAAATTTACAACTAGAAAGCCTGCACTACAGAACATCCTCAGCAAAATATTCCAAGAAGAGAAAATGAAAAACAATGATGAAAATCAGCAGAGGGAGGGATTACACTAAAGGAAAATCTAATCAGAGGAGAAACCAAGTCACATTAAATACCAAAAATAAACAAAAATGGCTGGGAATACAAATCATGTCTCAATAATAACCCTGAATGTTAATGGCCTAAACTCAACAGATTAGATTAAAAAAAAAAAGACCCAACAATATGCTGCCTCTATCTCATAGAAAAAGACATCCACAGACTGAAGGTGAAGCGTTGGGAAAAATTATACTACTCATAAGGACTGCAGAAGCAAGCAGGGGTTTCCATCCTCCTATCAAATAAAGTAGACTTCAAACCAAAGTCAATCAAAAAGGATAAAAAAGGACATTACATACTGCTCAAGGGAACCATACACCAACAAGACTTAACAATAATAAATATATATGCCCCAAACAATGGAGCTTCTAACGTTCATCAAACAAACTCTTCTCAAGTTCAAGATCAAACAGACCACAACACAATAATTTTGGGTGACTGTAACACACCTCTTTCATCATTAGATTCTTTGAAACAAAAGCTGAACAAAGAAACTATAGAACTCAATAATACAATCAGTAATTTAGACTTAACTGACGTATATAGACTATTTCATCCTTCAATGAGAGAATACACTTTCTTTTCAGCAGCACATGGATCCTTCTCTAAAATAGACCATATACTCTGCCACAAAGCAACTCTTAGCAAATATAAAAAAGTAGAGATACAACCCTGCCTTCTATCAGATCATAATGGAAGGAAATTAGAAATCAATGATAAAATAAGAAATAAAATCCACTCCAATACCTGGAGACCAAATAATATGCTACTGAATGAACAATGGTTGCAGAAGACATCAAGGAGAAGATTAAAAAAAATTTAGAGGTTAATGAGAACACAGACACAACATATCGAAATCTCTGGGACACTATGAAGGGTTCTAAAAGGAAAGTTCATTGCATGGACTTCATTCCTTAAAAGAAGAAAAAGTCAACAAATAAATGACTTAACATTACATCTCAAAGCCCTAGAAAAAGAAGAACAAATCAACACCAAAAGCAGTAGAAGACAGGAAACAATTAAAATCAGAGCTGAAATCAATGAAACTGAAACAAACAAAAAAAAAAAACTGAAAAAATTGACAGAACAAAAAGTTGGTTCTTTGAAAAAATAAATAAAATTGACAGACCCTTAGCCATGCTAATGAAGAGAAGGGGAGAGAAAACTCAAATCACCAACATACATGATGAAAAAGGAAATATCACAACAGACATTACAGAAATACAGAAGATAATTAGAAATTATTTTGAAACCTTATACTCCAGTAAAATAGAAAATATCAAAGGCATGGACAAATTTCTAGAGTCATATAATTTTCCCAAATTGAATCAGGATGATATACACAATTTAAACAGATCAATTTCAAGTGACGAAATAGCAGACACCATCAAAAGTCTACCAACCAAGAAAAGCCCAAGACCGGATTGATACACAACTGAATTCTACAAGACTCTTAAAGAAAAACTAATACCAATACTCTTCAATTTATTTCAGGAAATAGAAAAAGAGGCAGCACTTCCAAACTCATTCTATGAAGCCAATATCACTCTGATTCCAAAACCAGGAAAAGACAGATCAAAAAAGAAATCTTCAGACCAATATTTCTAATGAACATAGATGCAAAAATTCTCAATAAAATTCTGGCAAATCGAATACAAAAACCTATCAAAAAGATCTTGCACCATGATCAAGTGGGATTCATCCCAGGAATGTAAGGTTGGTTCAACATAAGGAAATCAATAAATGTAATTCATCACACATCAATAGACTTAAAAGATAAGAATCTTATGATCATTTCAATAGACACACAAAAAGCATTTGACAAAATACAGCACCCCTTCATGTTCAAAACACTAGAAAAATTAGGGATAACAGGAAGATATCTCAACATCATAAAGGCTACCTATGCTAAGTTCCAGGCCAACATCATTCTAAATGGAGAAAAATTGAAGGCTTTCCCTCTGAAATCTGGAACAAAACAGGGATGCCCTCTTTCACTACTTCTATTTAACATAGTTCTTGAAACACTGGACAGAGTAATCAGACAGATGAAACAAATTAAAGGGATACACATAGGAAAAGAAGAACTCAAATGGGCAGTACTTGCTGATGATATGATTCTACACCTAGAAGACCCTAAAAGTTCTTCTAGAACTAGTAAATGAATTCAGCAAAGTAACAGGATATAAAATCAACTCCCATAAATCAAAGGCATTTCTGTATATCAGTGATAAATCCTCAGAAATGGAAAGAGGAAAACTACTCCATTTACAATAACCTAAAAAAAAAAAAATACTTGGGAATCAACAAAAGAGGTGAAAGAGCTATATAATGAAAATTACAGAACCCTAAAGAAAGAAGTTAAAAAAGACCTTAGAAGATGGAAAGAAGATCTCTCTTGCTCTTGGATAGGCAGAATTAATATTATCAAAATGACCATACTTCCAAGAGCAATATACAGACTTACTGCAATTTCTACCAAAATCCCAATGACATTCCTCATAGAAATAGAAAAAGCAATCATGAAATTCATCTGGAAAAATAAGAGACCCAGAATAGCTAAACAATCCTTAGCAAGAAGAGTAAAGCAGGTGGCATCACTATACCAGACCTTAAACTATAATACAGAGCAATACTAACAACAACAGCATAGTATTGGCACCCAAACTGAGTGGTACAAAATAGAGAACACAGAGACTAACCCACAAAATTACAATTATCTTATATTAGACAAAGGTGTAAAAAACATGCATTGGAAAAAAGATAGCCTCTTCAACAAATGGTGCTGGGAAAAATGGAAATCCGTATGCAACAAAATGAAATTAAACCTCTATCTCTCACCATGCACAAAACTCAACTAAAAATGGATCAAAGACTTAGGAATAAAACCAAAGACCCTGCATCTAATAGAAGAAAAAGTAGGCCCTAATCTCCATTATGTGGGATTAGGCCCCAACTTCCTTAAGAATTAAGATCAAGAATCAATGGGATGGACTCAAACTAAAAAGTTTCTTCTCAGCAAAAGAAACAATCTTATGAGGTGAATAGAGCGCCTCCATCTTGGGAGCAGATCTTTATCCCTCACACATCAGATAGAGCACTAATCTCTAGGGTATATAAAGACTCAAAAAGCTAAGCACCAAAAAAACAAATAACCCAATCAGTAAATGGGCCAGGACCTGAACAGACACTTCTCAGAAGATGATATACAATCAATCAACAAATATATGGAAAAATATCCATCATCACTAGCAATTAGAGAAATGCAAATCAAAACCACTCTAAGACTTCGTCTCACTCCAGTCAGAATGGTAACTATTATAAAGACAAACAATAATAAGTATTGGCAAGGATGTGGGGAAAAAGATACACTCATACACTGCTGGTGGGACTGCAAATTGGTGCAGCCAATATGGAAAGCAGTATGGAGATGTTCTTGGAAAATTGGGAATGGAACCACCATTTGACCCAGCTATCCTTCTCCTCAATCTATACCCAAAGGACTTAAAAAACAGCACACTACAGGGACACAGCCACATCAATGTTTACAGCAGCACAATTCACAATAGCTAAACTGTGGAACCAACCTAGATGCCTTTCAATAGATGGATAAAAAAAACTGTGGCATATATACACAATGGACTATTACTCAGCAATAAAAAAGAATAAAATCATGGCATTTGCAAGTAAATGGATAGAGTTAGAGAAGATAATGCTAAGTGAAGTTAGCTAATCCCCAAAAAACCAAATGTCCAGTGTTTTCTTTGATATAAGGGGGCTGATTCATAGTGGGTCAGGGAGAGGGAACATAGGAGGAATAGACGAACTCTAGATAGAACAGAGGGTTTGGAGGGGAGGGGAGGGAGCATGGGGTTATAATTGACGGCGGAATGTGATGATCATTATTATCCAAAGTACATGTATGAAGACATGAATTGGTGTGAATATACTTTGTATACAACCAGAGATATGAAAAATTGTGCTCTATATGTGTTATAAGAATTGTAATGCATTCCATTGTCATGTATAAATAAAAAATTTTAAAAAATTAAATTAATTTCACCTATTTTTAATTAGAATACTGGAAATTTTTAAATTATGTATGTGGTTTACCTTAGATAGTTAATCCTCCCTGAGTGGCTGGAACAACTTAGCTACTCTGGATAGAAAAAGCTTCTAACATTCAACAGGCTCCATTTTAGTGGAAGGGCTTTTCCAACAGCACCCTCATTCAAGTTTATAAGCTTTAATTCTGTTATATAGTGGTACTGCAACCACTACTAACCCAGGTTCTCCGGTCCGGTCCTCCTCACAATTCAAAGCACCTGAGCTTTGTTTTAACTATGTAAACTCCTTTTCTGTCATCTCCTTCTCCTCCCTCTTCAACACCAATTTTTTTCCAATATAAATATATTTATAGCACCATATAAATACTGAATTTATACTTGCTACATACATCAGTTTCAACAAAACTTCTCCCAGAAAAATGCATAAAATAAAGAATGCAATGTGGTAAAGAGCACGACTTCAGATCAGGAGGAAAAAGCTAGCTTTTACTCCTGCCTCTGACCTCCTTGGGTAAGCCACATAAGTCTCAGGCCCCCTGTTTTTACATCTGGTCTGAGAGGCAGGGCTGAATTACCACAATTTAATTCAAATTATAGGTCATAAAATCCTTTTAGGAAAAAAAAAAAAAAAAACCTTGTAGAGATTAAAATTAACTTTGTAAGAAAATACTAAAAAAATAGAGTACACTACATTTATTAAAGACATTTTCTCAAACTTATGTTCCATGTATATATTTTTGTAGCAGTTGCAATATAAAATGCATGTCTTACTGCATGTTAAGAGACTGAAGCTCTGATGCAGGTAATCTCTTAAAATCCTCTATAGTTTGGATTCTTACAGATTCATTTGTTCTAAAATTATTCCAAGACCAGTAAATCACAAGTATAAAAACCACAACTTAATATGGAAAGGTTTATCAAAGCTAAAATTTATTTAGTGCATACTCTGCTTGCTATCATGTATTTTCACATATATATTTAATATGTAAAAGCAACCATGTGAGTATTTACAGGTTCAAAAAAATAAAAACACCACTCACTTCCTTGTTCAATAAAAGGAGTTATAAGCATTCAAAAAAAAAAAAAAATACACCAGACTTAGGCTTAGTCTACTTCCATTTCCTTTTATACATCTTCTACATATATTACACACTTTTAGCATTACGAGAAAAGAGAATGAAAGGCAATCTTTGCTGTAATTTTTGTCTACGGGTGCTCTTTAACTTACCAATTTTCTACTCTAAGCACAAAGGACTTAAAATATCTGCAATGATTATAAAGGGATCTAGTACTAAACTGAGCTAGTGTCAAAACAATTTCATAAAAGTGTAGCACCATTCCCTCAGTGAAAGAGCAAATTTTAGCCAGTGAGAATTACTTAAGAATGATATGTTTTTTCAGATAACAACTTTTCATTTTTAGAAGTTCAAGTCAAATAAACTGTTATATTAAGATTTCCTTCTAATTAAGAATTCAACACTGGCATCGAGTTATTTTATAAGGTTAAAAAATAATTTCCCAGGAGCTGGATGGAGTGTGGCTCAGTGGCAGAACATTTGTCTAGCGCGTGTGAGGCACTGGGTTTAATCCTTAGCGCCACATAACAAATAAAATAAAGGTATTCTGTCCATATACAACTAAAAAAAAAAAAACCTTAAAACAATAAAAATTTCCTAATAAGTCACTACTAAATTGTTACAAAGAAAAGTTCTCCTATAATCCATCTTATTCTACATGTAAACTTTTCCCAAAAGAAATATTAATATTATACTAAAAACAAGACAGCTAATTTGGTCAAGTTGTAGATGTATTTGACAAAAACATTTTTGATCTTCCAAGTGTTTTTCATTTCTTGGCTAAGTTTCTTTAGCAATCTTATCAATCCTTCCAAATTCATGCTACAAAGTATTTAGCTTCAAAAACCAGACATGAAAGCTGACTTATTTTTTTAAGTGCCCTCTGAACTGAACACTATTATTAATATTAAGCAATATTAATGTCATCACATTTTGTAGTCAAGTACCGCATATTAAATATATTGTGTGTACGTATATGTGTGTGTTTTTCAACAAATATTTAATTCCAATGAATAAACATAGTACCAGCACACTAAACTTCATATGATTTATTTTAAATGATTGCTGGCTCCAGATAATTAAAAACCACAAACTGTATGGCAGCAACTATAATACATACACAGTTCTTTAAAAGTTTTAAAGTTATCACATAACGGTGAAATATAATTTTTAAAAATACAAATGACATTTATAGCATAAGGCTCTGTGGTTGAAAAATCAGCAAATTACAGAAAAACATCAGAGAAAGATTTTGAAAAATAAAATGTTTCCTGTTAGGAGAATTTATTCTTTGCTTTCTAAAAATGGCTGATTATGAACATTACAATGTACAAACAAAAAGTTCCTGGAATCCCTAGAAAAGAAAGAATTAATAGTAACAACTTATGAGTTCAGATTATCATGGCAACTGAAAATTAATCTGTGGGTAGCCAGAACATATAACTGCTCGTTTTTAAAGAAGTTTATTACATTTAAAACAATACAGAAGAAATCTCAAAAGTTTACTCATTAAATATAGTTTAATTCTTACAAATTTCTTTTTGAAAATGTGATTCACATATGCTACAACCTCAGAAGTTGAAACCTCAGAATCGGAAACAAAATATAAAGGCAGTAGTCAGGGAAATCACATCAGAGTGCTTTGTCAAATATCAGTACAAATCAGTTCATACCTCTTCTGTGATACAGTAGGGGGAAAAAAGGATTCTAAATATATCCAAGTAAATGCAGAAAAATACATTGCTATTTCAGGCAGATCATGCTAAAATATAATTCACAATGATTAGTTTGCATTTGAGATAGTTGTTAATGATGCTTTTAAACCAATGAAATCAAATTAAATTTTGCAGTATTTTTCAGACTTTTGTACTCAACATTAGTTCATCAAAAAAGCTTAAATAAGATTGAAAAAAGCAAATGACCTGATCCTTCTTTTTATGCTTATCATTTTCTCAAACTAAATGCAAACAAATCAATATAGCATCAAGATTTTTCACATACTAAAATGTAGACTAATGACTTGTGAAGGTAGACTGTACCACACAGTATGTAATAGGTGAGCCTGCAGTTACCATCAACTCAATTTTTTAATAACATCAAAATTTACAAGCCAAAATAAACATTTGATTTAAAAATTCTGCTATTCAAGATAACTCAGTTGTCCTTTTTCTCTTTGAGATTGGTAAGGATTGGGTCTCTAAAAACCTGAAGAGTTGTTTGTAAGAGGGAAAAAATCCTCAATGCTTTAAAAAACTCAACTGGTTAGGAGTCCATACAATTACTATGCTGGCTGGCATGAAAACATGTGTTTTCTGTCACAGAACCATTCACTTTCCCATAGAAGCAGTTTCTTCAAGCCATCTATACAGAGATGTAAATCAGCTTACCCATGATTAAAACAGAAATAATCCTTGAAAAATAGGAGTAAGAAACCTCACCCAAAAAGATCTTTTAAATCATTGCTAGCTGAACTGCTACTGGTCATAGTAGTTGGTGGCTGTGCAAAATTCTGTGGGCTAAAGAAAGGATTACCCTGCATACCAAAGGCAGATTGTCCCATCATATTCACTTGTGTTCCCATTACTGAACTGCCCATAACTGGAGAACCTTGAGGAGGTACGAACTGATTAAGCCACTGATTTGGTTTCTGTTGTGACAGTTGGTTCATGCTAACTTTTGGTTTCTGGGGGCCAAAGAGATTATTAAGGGCAGACATATCTGTGGGTCTTTGTTGAGTCTGCTTCACACCAGCAGGAGGAACACTCAAAGCACTGAAGTTTGGCAAAGTAGAAGGTGCTCCCAGAGTCATTTTGGTCACTCCAGGTGTGCTTGTACTACTGAAGAAGTTCTGGTTTGTATTAACTGGCATGTTGAATCCTGAAGTCTGAAACCCCATGTTTGCATTTAGGCCATTTGTCAAATTTCTCTTTGTATTATCAATTGGTGTAGAAAACATCATACCAAGGCCCGAAGAAGGAACAGAAGTGAAGGTGCTCGAAGTAGAAAGTTTAGGGGTACTAACAGAAAGGCTTGTCAATGATGACATATTATCCATCAATGTGTCTGTCAAGTCCTTAGTCTGAAAAATATGAGGGAATCACTTTTATCTCCAAGAAATCCAAATTAATTTATAATTGGCAAATATGTGACAAATTAAATTATAAAGAACAAAATTAAAATTAATCTCAAGGGTCTACACCAAGTCAGCAAACTACAGCCTGTAAGACAAATAAAGCCTGCCACCTAAACTTTAAACTCCAATTAAGTGATATATTATCTCTGCAAAGTAAAAATGCATTCTTCTCAATAAACTGATATTACAAAAAAGAATACTATTTTTATATTTTTAATTTCATCAGAATTTCATGGGAATGTGTTCCCTCCATTCTTAATAATTACCTTATAAGATATTCTTAATTTTGCCTCTCCACCTATAAAGAATTTTTTCTCAGAGGAAGAACTTACAATTAAGAAAGCTTTTAAATACAATTACTTCTTAAAATAGTAAGATATGTAAACACTCTCTCTACAAACAGAGTTTTATTCACTGCCATAGCACCAGCATCCAAAACAATATCTGGAACATAGTAGGAAGTAAATACTGGTCAGGTGACACAGATACATTTTCCAAAAATGTAAAAAAAACTAATAAACTATAAGTGAAAACCAAAAATATAAAACTATTTTTAATTCAAAAATACATAAGCACAGAGCTGGAGTTGTGGCTCAGTGGTAGAGCATTTGCGTAGCATGTGTGAGGCCCTGGGTTCAATTCTCAGCACCACATATAAATAAATGAATAAAATAAAGGTCCATCAATGTCTAAAATAAATAAATATGTATGTATATGTATATGTGTGTGTGTATATATATATATATATATATATAAAATACATAAGAGCATGAATATATTAATAATACTCTTGATCATTTCAAAGAACTATGAGACCTAACTTTTTTTAAAACCTCACCTATTCATTCAGCTTCCTCTTTACTGATAGTAAGCACTATCATGAAACACTGTACGTTAGGCAAGTTATGAAGGAACTGCTAGAAAAGCCTTTATGCTCATACTTTTTTTTAGAAACAACCAATTAAATTATTCTTTGAAATACATCTTTTACAAATAATAGTAGGCTAGTTTCTACTCACTAGTAGTATAATTTATGCAAAAGAAATTAACTGACCTGTTTGACTGGAGCAACTGGTTTGTGTACTTGGGGTTTAAGAGGCTGCTGGCTTTTCAACTTCTGTGCCTGCTCCTGTTCTTTTGCTAATTTTTGCTTTTCTTCAAGTGTAAGTGATGCCTTCAAATAAAAGAGAGCAAAAAATCAATTGGCAACTCCATAAATCCATTTATAAAACAAAATATTTCTTCTTTAGCTTTAGGCAGAAATTCACAGAGTCTATGCTAAAATATTTCTAGTATGAAAACAGCTATCATTTTAAAATCGTTTATTAGAAATATCTTGTTCTAGTCAATGAGAATATGATTAAGTTATTTCATTCTGCAATTGAGAGGTCTTGTTCAATTCTAACTAGTTCACTCAAAAAAAATTTTAGAAACTTACCAAAAAGCCTAGGAAAAACTAAATAAATACATTCTTACTCTACCAACAGCTGCATCAAGATCTGAAATCTTTTTCTTTTATTAACAACCTTGCTACCCCTTAAGGTCATACAATATATTCTCTTATAATTTTACAAACTATTATGCCCAGTAGTCCATTTATATGTACAGGTACTCATATTTGGTGAATGAAGAGAAGAACAACAGCAGAGGTCAAAAAGTGACTTAGGTATTTTTTTTATATTGGTGTAACTAAAATTTCAATAGAAAAGTATCATTGTAGAGTTTACTATTTAAAATTAGAGAAAGAACAAACTTTAATAGGAAACAGAAGAAAAAAATCTACTCAGATTTTTAATTCACTATGAGATGGAATCAAATCTATTTTGGAAATTATCTTTCAAATAGCATTGGCTCACCACTAATAAGTCATACTGAGATCATATATTCCTGACAGAATAAACCAAGAGGGGTGTATACTCCAACATTTCTGTGGTATTCTTGCCAAAAATGAATAAATGTTGACTAATTATGAGAAAATAATGGCATACACAAATTGAAGACCATACTACCAAATAACTGACTGGTACTCTTCAAAAAATGTTAAGGTAGGGGCTGGGGTTGTGGTTCAGTGGTAGAGCATTTGCCTAGCATGTGTGAGGCACTGGGTTCAATTCTTAGCACTGCATATAAATAAATGAATAAAATAAAGGTCCATCAACAACTAAAAAAATATAAAAAATAATCTTTTTAAAAAAGACCAAAGTAAAAGTCTATAATGAACCATAAAAGTTAAAGTTGTTACTACAGAATGAAAGGGAAGAAGAGAGGTGAAGTTGTTGGGCTAAAAAAAAAGAAACAAAGAAAGAAAAGAAAAAGTTTAGAACTCAAATTGGTGGGATATAGTGAAGAGAGAAATTAAATAACTGAAGAACAACAATTAGGGAGAGCCCAAGGTAGATAGACAGCATCAATCTGAAGTGACTGCCATCAACATAGGAAACACAGAGTGAGAAAAGACAGGCAATCTAGAAATGCTACCATGTGGGAGGTCGAGTAATAAAGGAAGCCAAAAATCTTAAGCTACATGGGGTAGGTCATGTTCCAACGATGAAGATATTTCATGAAGATAATACAAAAAGATAATTACAAAATGTTTCTTATTAAGATGCTAAATAGTGTTCCCTAATAAAAACCCATGGTTTACAGGAAATCCTTCAATATAAATATGAGTGCTAAAAAAGAGTAAAGAAACTCACTCTTTTATGTCTATTTTGTAACCCATCTTCTTTACTTTCTGATTCACAAGTCAGAAGATCTGTTCCAATGTTGTTAAAAACCTTGTCAATCTAGTGAAACAGAAAAATTCCATCATTCAAAGAGAATCCAATAAAAATGTGATTTTATCAGGGAGGAAATAAAAAAATACTTAGAGTAAATGAGAACACTGATACAATATATCAAAATCTCTGGGACACTATGAAGGCAGTGCTTAGAGGAAAGTTCATTGCAGTGAGCTCATACATTAAAAGAATAAAAAGTCAACAAATAAATGAGCTAACATTACATCTCAAAGCCCTAGAAAAAGAAGAACAAATCAACACCAAAAGAAGAAGACAGGAAATAATTAAAATCACAGCTGAAATCAATGAAATTGAAACAAAAGAAACAATTCAGAAAATTGGTAAAACGAAAAGTTGGTTCTTTGAAAAAATAAATGAAATTGATAAACCCTTAGCTACACTGACAAAGAGAAAGAAAACTAAATTACTAAAATTTGTGATGAAAAAGGAAATATCATGATGGACACTAATAAAATATAGAAGATAATTGGAAACTATTTTAAAAATTTATACTCCAATAAAATAGAAAATCTCAAAGACATCAACAAACTTCTAGAGAAATATGACCTACCCAAACTAAGTCAGAAGGACATACACAATTTAAGCAGATCAATTTCAAGCAATGAAATAGAAGACGCCATCAAAAGCCTACCAACCAAGCAAAGCCCAGAACCAGATGGGCAGAGTTCTCAGCAGAGTTCTATAAGATCTTCAAAGAATTAATACCAATACTCTTCAAATTATTCCATGAAATAGAAAAAGAGGGAGCCCTTCCAAACTCATTCTGTGAGGCTAGTATCATCCTGACACCAAAACCTGACAGACACTACTCAATGAAAGAAAACTTCAGACCAATATCCCTGATGAAGACGCAAAAATTCTTAATAAAATTCTGGCAAATCGCATTCAAAAACTTATTAAAAAGATAATGCACCATGATCAAGTGAGTTTCACTCCAGGGACACAAAGCTGGTTCAACATACAGAAATCAATAAACATAATAAACCACATCAACAGACTTAAAGATAAGAGTCATATGATTATCTCAATAGATGCAGAAAAAGCACTGACAAAATATAGCACCTCTTCATGTTCAAAACACCACAAAAACTAGGGATAGTAGGACCATACCTCAATACTCTAAATGTTATGCATGCATGCTGGGGTTGTGGCTCATCGGAGAGCACTTGCCTAGCACATGTGAGGCACTGGGTTTGATACTCAGCACCACATAAAATAAATAAAATAAAGATATTATGTCCATTTATAACTTTAAAAAAAGAGTTTATTAAACAAAAAAGAAATTTAAAAGCTATGTATGCTAAACACAAGACAAACATCATTCTAAATGGAGAAAAATTGAGAGCATTCCCTCTAAAAACTAGAACAAGACAAGAATGCCCTATTTCACCACTTCTACTCAATATAGTCCTTGGAACTCTATTCAGAGCAATCAGAAATTAAAGGGATACAAACTGGAAAAGAGCTCAAACTATCACTATTTGCTGAGGACATGATTCTATATCTAAAAGAGCCAAAAAATTCCACCAGAAAAACGTCTAGAACTAATAAATAAATTAGTAAAGTAGCAGGATATAAAATCAACACCCATAAATCAAATGCATTTCTATACATAAGTGATGAATTCAATGTGAAAAAAAATTAGGAAACTACCCTATTCACAATAGCCTCAAAAAAAAAAAAAAAAACTTGGGAATCAATCTAACAATAGAGGTGAAGGGTTAGGGTTGTGGCTCAGTGGTAGAGTGCTTGCCTAATATGTGTGAGGCACTGGGTTCAATTCTCAGCACCACATATAAATAAATAAAAACTGACAACTAAAAAAGAAAAAAAGAGGTGAAAGACCTCTACAATGAAAAGTACAGAACACTAAAGAAAAAAACTGAAGAAGACCTTAGAAGATGGAAAGATCTCCCATGTTCTTGGATAGACAGAATTAATATTGTCAACATGGCCATCCTACCAAAAGCACTATACAAAATTAATGCAATTTCCATTAAGTTTCTGAAGATGTTCTTCATAGAAAAAGAGAAAGCAGTCATGAAATTCATTTGGAAAAATAAGAGAAACAAAATACCAAAGCAACCCTTAGCAAGAAGAACAAAGCAGGAGGCATCATAATACCAGACCTTAAACTATAATACATAGCAACAGGAACAAAAACAGCATGGCACTGGTCCCAAAACAGACATGTAGTCCAATGGTATAAAATAGAAGACATAGAGACAAACCCACATAAATACAGTTATCTCATATTAGACAAAGGTGCCAAAATATACATTGGGGAAAAGATAGCCTCTTCAACAGATGGTGCTGGGAAAAGTGGAAATCCATATGTAGCAAAATGAAATTAAACCTCTCACCCTGCACAAAACCAACTCAAAGTGTATCAAAGATTGAGGCACTAGAACAGAGACCCTGCACTTAATAGAAGGAAAAGGAGGCCCAAATCTTCATCATGTCAGCTTAGGTACTGACTTCCTGAATAAAACTGTTGGCACAAGAAGTAAAATCAAGAATCAATACATAGAATGGATTCAAATTAAAAAGCTTCTTCTCAGCAAAGGAAACAATCAATAACATAAAGAGAGAGCCTACAGAATAGGAAAAAATCTTTAACCACATGCACCTCTGATACAGAACTAATAAAAACTGGCACCATGTATAGCCAGAGGAATGAGAAGTTATGTTCCATTTGTGTTTAATGTATCAAAATGCATACTACTGTCATGTATAACTAAGTAGAACAAGTTGTTTTAAATTTTTTTTAAATTGATACATACAAACCTTATAAAATAATATTCAAGATGGAGACAAAGATTAGTTTCAAAACTAAAACACCTTACCTAAGATTTGTCAAGAAGCCACCTCACATAAGACTCAGCCTCTCATTTTATTCCATGTTAAGATAACCATTCAAGTTCATTTCTTTTAGAGTTAAGTTCAAAACATAGACTTTTGTTATAAAGATTACTATAGTCTCAAAATAAACAATACTACTGTGTGTATGTGTGTGTGTAAGTAAACTTTAAAATTACAAAAAAAAATACGTTCCTTGGTTTATGGGTATTATACAAATTAAATGCTTTCACTCTGTTAAAAAAAAAAAAGTGACTTTATTGCTTAAAAGGCTCCTAAATAAAGCACACCATTAAGTACTTTCTGCAAAAATTAAATATCTTACCTGATTCCCAACATTTGTAACTTTTATCTCCTCAGAAGCATTCATTGAATTTCCTATGTCCAAAGATCTATAGAAGAGATGAATTATAACAAAGCAATAAAAACAAATGCATATTTTAAAATACACATCCTAAAAACTGTTTGCCTTCAGAATTTATTAGAATCCAAATAAATTGCAACATCATTCTTTAGAGAGAGTATAATATTGTCCATTGTTTTCTACTAATAATATCTGCTTGTTCAAAAAAATAACTTTTGCCATCATTATCCAAAGAACATGTATGAAGACACAAATTGGTGTGAATATACTTTGTATACAATCAGAGAGATGAAAAATTTGAGCTCTATATGTGTAATATGAATTATAATGCATTCCGCTGTCATATATAAATAAAAACAATTTAATAAAAAAAATTTGTTTAAAAGTCCTTTTTAAAAACAACATTTGAGATAAGGTGTTTAATAACCTACGATTACGAGTCCAATGGCTAAAACTGACAAAATTCTATTTCTGAGAAAATCCCTTATGTAGAGAAAACGCTACGATTAAAGTATATTACATTTTTGTACTCAGAAGTCAGATTTTTCAACATCCTATTTTATCTCAATTCAACTTAAGATGTCAGAAAATTTTTAAATATGGTCAAATTTAAATCCAGCAATTTTTCTATTCCATATTCTAAAATATCAATCATGAGGTAATTTTTATCTCACTACTGGACAATGTGCAATTCATTTACAACCTACTTACTTCTGCTGTTCTTGCATTATATGAAGTTGCTCCAGTTTAGTTTTATGTTCAGACTCCAATCTACTAAGCATCTCTTTTATGACGGAAATGAAAGAATTGAACTGGTATAATAAGAAATTGATATGATTATAAAATTTCAAGTTTGCAGTAATCAATTAAGGTAAATAAGCTAATCACAATTGTGTATTTTTCCAGTGGCTCACAACAAGCATAGTACATTTAAACTCAGCATATCACAGAAAGTTTTTACAACCTTTATATGGTGGTGACATGATAGCTGATGAGGCTTTTAAGTTCAAGAAAACATGTTTCAATGAGTTATATATGTATACTGAGTTGTCAGACAGCTATTATTTCAGGATTTTTTTTTTTTTTCTGGCACTGAGAACTGAACCCAGGGCCTCACACATGCTAAGTAATACTCTACTGCTAAGTTTTCAAAGGTTTTACATAAGTTTACCCCAGCAGTTATACATTGATAAGTTGTCCTATCTGGACAACTCAATTCATTTAATAATATATAAAAAACTTCTGTTTAAACAAATTGTTAGAAAAATGACAAATTTGGCTAGAATGAACACTGTTTTTTGAAAATTTAGCAGAAATATTAAATCAACACAATTCATCTTTCAAATAATTAACATTCATAAATATGCCTAATACTACATCTTTTTTTTTTTTGGTTAAACTTTGGTTAATGGTCCATGATTCTTATAGTACCTCTAGATCATCTTAAACAAATTATTCTAATGACACCATAAGTTACAGGAAGACTCTTTTCATCTTATCATGAGAATTACAAAAAGTATATTGCTTCAACCATTTATTATGACTTTCTGATTCGTTTTTTAAAAACCTTCACTGAAGTATATTAATAGAAAAATCTGTGTGTGTGTATATACACAGCTCAAAAAATTCACAAACTGAACATGCCCATCAAAACCAGTAGCCTGATATAGAAACAAAACATTGTCAGCACCCCAGAAGCTTTCTTCTAACCTCTTCTAGTCATTTCCCACTCCCAACCCCTACAGATAAGCACTATTTTGACTTCCAGCTATGTAAACTGTTTTTGTACTTTATATAAATAGAATCATCTGTTTCATTTACTTTATGTTTGTGAGATTCATTCATATTGTTGCGTGTAGTTTGTGCAAAGAAGAGTTAACATGATAGGCCTGAACAGCTATTTTTAGGTCTGCTTACCAAGTCAGCCTCTGGCTGGTAACTGGAACTTAGATTTCAAGATGGATTCCATTATTAACTGATAAGAGTGGTTCCCTACACTTAAACTGCTTCTACAAAGAATTTATGACATGCTGAACACCTGCTTTCCTTTTGGGAGTCTGGATTTGAGAACATGCCAAGCAGAGGATACTACATGATCAGCTCTCAATAAAAACTTTGGGTACTGAGTCTCCAGTGAGATTCCCTAGGTGATAAAATTTCATTTTGTCACAACTCATTATTAGGCAAACTGAGAGCATCCTATGTGATTTCACTAGGAAAGACCTCTAGAAGTTTGTGCCAACTTTCTTCCAGACTGGGCCCTATGAATCTTTCCCCTTTCCCAATTTTGCTTTATATCCTTTCACCACAATAAACAGGAACTATAAGTATACCTATACATGGGTCCCAATGAGCCATCCAATCTGTCCAGGGGGTTGGGGGGTCTTAGAAGCTTTCCATAAACACATCATAGATTGTTCAGTGTGTCTGAAGTTTTTTTTTTTTTAATAACTTTGTTTATTTTTATGTGGTGCTGAGGATCGAACCCAAGGCCTCGCACATGGTAGGCAAATGCTCTACCACTGAGCCACAACCCAGCCCTCTGCAGTTTTTTAATCAAATGTTAAAAATGTCTTTTTACTAAGTTCCTTTATCTTTTTTCGCTTAAAGTATAGTATACTTAAATTATTTTAAATCACAACCATCAGAACATGAATTAGGAACCCTGACCATGAATTGGAAAGCAGATCATATCTCTGCTAACCTACTGTAAAGCACCAGAAAGATATGATCCAAAGTATTTCTGAAGATGAAAATAGGCCCTAAAAAAGAAATCATAAAGCTGAAGAAAACATAAGATTTCAAATGGAATCATACATCCTAAAATAAGCATTTGGAAATATATTAAAACATCCTAAATCAGAATTATGAGAACTACAAACAGAAATTACAAAACAGATGAAAGGGCATATTATCCTATTCCTCTTTAGTATTCAATGTCTCCTATTTTGCCAACCCTAAACCCAATCTTGCCACCCAAGATAAAGTATCAAATCTAGGAACAAACTTTCAAAGGCTTATCCTATTCCTTCAAACAGAATGTTAAATCCTTCACAAGTTTCTCTACCTCAAAACTGCTCACTCAGTACTCTCCACACTGCCAAAAAATCTCGTTTTATTTTGAAACTTTCTGCTTCCTTCATTGCAATAAATCACTTTTGAGTCCTTCTTTCTAAATCTGCCCTGCCTATCCATCTCTGATATTCTCAAGTTAAACAGTAACTCTTCTCATACTTCTCCATTATACTTCATTAAACACCATTTCCACTGTAAACAAAAAATGTCCTGTTGTGACTTTACATCTCAAGTTTTCTCTCAATCTGGTTTTTGGTTTTGGCACTGCACTAAGGGTTGGGGTTACAATGAATAATAAACCATAATAACCAGACTTTGAAGAAGAGTTTAACTCTTCAGGAAGAGTCAGAGTAACCATAGCTATGGTAACTGTATCAAGAGGTATATAGAGAGAATTCTATAATAATTTTTGAACATACATTATACTTTTGCCCAAATACATACATTTTGAAAGTTCAAATACCTAAATCAGACTAGCATTTAAAGGCTACCCATTTTAGTCTTACTTTATCTTATCCTATTTTCTCCTACATATCAAATTGAATTACTTCTTCTCTGTAGCAGATAAGCTCTTTAATATGGTTCCCAATTATCTCCTTCTACTGCTTTTTATGGCCTTGTGTAATCTCATATCTTTAGAGTTTAAGCAAGACGGGTGACTTCCTTCTAGGCCAAACTCTCTTGTTGGCTTTCATGACACAACCTGCCATGGTAGAGAAGCCAACGTGGCCTAGAACCAACAGTGGCATACAATTATCACCCAGCTAGGACTAAGACCCTCAGTCCAACTGCCAAAAGGAACTGAATCCTGCCACAAACCATGTAAATGCACTTAGAAGTAGATTATCCACCAGATGGGCCTTCAAGTGAGCCCTAAGTCCTTGACTCAGCACTATGAGAAATTCTGAGTAGAGACTCCAACTAAGCCAAGCCCTGGCTTTTAATCCATAGAAACTGTGAGATAATGTGATTTTCTTTAAAACACTAAATTTAGCCAGGCACAGGTGGTCAATGCCTGTAATCCTAGCTATTTGGGAGTCTGATGCAGGAGGATGGCAAGTCCAAGGACAGCACAGGCAATTTTCTGACAGTAGCTCAGTGGTAGAGTGCTTGCCTAGCACATACAAGGCCAAGGTACAACATAAAACAAACAAACCCACAACCAAAAATATGGAGGAAAAAAAAAAAACAATAAATTTGCAATGACATTATATAGCAATAAATAACAAATATAATCTCCAACACATTGCTTGAGTTTGTTCTTTATTCATGTTAGTTTCTCAGCCTGGATCTAAAGTAGTTACAACACTACTCATCTTTCAACATTCTGCTCATTTATCAGTTCCCAAATATTTATATTTATCTATCTTCCCTTCCTACCCATAAACTTTCTTCATCTAACTCTGCCATATTTTTCCTTGTTTCATCAATTTTTACATGTAATATACTTACATAGTTATACAACATATATAATCCCAAGAAAACAATAAACTGAATAAACACAAAAATATTCCTACCTGATTAAGATTGAGATTGTTTTCAATACTCAGAGGAATGAGATGTGGCAACACTTTTCCAGCCAGCTGCTCTTTGGTGATTCCCAGCTTCTTATGAGTAAAAGTACATTTGTAAATACCTGATAGAAAAGAATGTAACTAATTTTATAAGTTAAAGTGTTAATAAGTTAATAGTAATCATTCAAACAGCATGTCTGTATGAAATTTTTTGGTAATTGGTATAGTACAAATTTTTCCCAGTCAGAACCTCAGAATGAGGATGCTCTTACATATGAATCAGAATAATTTCAGCCTTATCATCAATACAGATTTAAATAGTATGGCATATTCATCCTATGCTCTTTTGTGCATGTAACAATAGCATATTAAAAGCTTAATCAGGGCTAGGGTTGTGGCTCAGCGGTAGAGCGCTCTCCTGGCATGTGTGAGGCCCTGGATTCAATCCTCAACACCACATATAAATAAATAAAATAAAGGTAATGCGTCCACCTACAACAACAACAAATATTTAAAAAAAAAAAAAAAAAGCTTAATCAGATCCAGGTTCAGTTCTCACAGTAAAGCAGTAAGGTTACAGAATACTCCTCTGTTCATAAAACATCTATTTCAGACTTCACATCTACACTTAAGGCATCTATTTCAAAGTGTTTAAGTATATGTACATTACATGTATTCACTTTTTATCAAATAAAATTCAACATGTTTGAAACTTAAAAATTTAACCCCACTATCATTCCCTACTGTCTCACCTATTTATTTGACCTTCAAGACCACACTTGTTATACCCATTCCAGTTTTCTGGTTGTAAATTGTACATTTGCTCCTAATTCTCTGAATACCTTTGTGTTATTAAGTGTTCTATATATAATCCAAAGCTTTATCTGCCCTATCTGCTATTATTGTTAATATACACATAGCTCATATACGCAAACAATACTTTTATTAAGCATCTATTAACTATTTACTAGACACTATGTTCATTATATGCTCATTATATCTCTTTGTTTCACTGAATTCTTATAAAAATCCTACAATGATGTTATTTTTATCCTTATTTAATAACTGAAGAAACTTTTCAAGATCACCCCAGGAACCAGGAACCAAGAGAACTCAGATTAGAATCAGAGCCCCTTTCTACTATGCAAAACTCTTGCTCAAAATGAACTTCTTTGAGCAAAAAAAAAGATTCATACCATAACCCAAGAGTTCTATATCCACAGAGATCTATAATAAATATTTGTTAATAATTTCTAAAAATATTCACTAAGTTGCACATTATAGTAAGTGTTAAGGTACCTAAATAAGTAGTATAGTGTCTCTTAAAAATAAAAAATCTCAAATTTAATAAAAGATTTTTTTTTGCTTCTATAGTTATGTCTGTTTCTATTATAAGAGGATGTTCTTAAACATTTGCTCTGACATTTCCATATTATATTTTCACAGCTTTAACTATATATAATTTCAGAGTTTTTGGACAGAGTAATTTGCCAATAGAATAAAATGTGCTTTAAAACTAATATGCTTAATCAACAAATCACTTAGCAATAAAACATAATGGTTAAGATTCAAATGTATATAAATTTTAAAAATCAGCTTTACTACTCCCCAGCTGTATGATCTTGAATAACAACCTATCTGAGCCTTAGTTTCATTGTTATAAAAAATAATAATAATAGCTATCTCATTGTATTTGGGGGAGGATAAAATAAGGCAGAAAAAATACTTTGCCTCTTAGAAGACTGTTATCAGAATTTCAACTTTGTCTCTCTTACTGTGTACCATTTTATGGGGAAAACTATATGCTATCATGATATTTGCAAAGTTAGGACTCCCAAACATCTTATCCTTTATAAATGTGAAGATTCTAATGCCCTACCTACAGTGACACTGCCACATCAATGTTTATAGCACTCAATTCACAGTAGCTAAACTATAGAACTAACCTAGGCGATCTTCAACAGATAAATGAATAAAGAAACTGTGGTACATATACACAATGGAATATTACTCAGCCTTAAAGAACAATGAAATGGTGGCATCTGCCGGTAAATGGGTGGAACTGGAGAATATTATGCTAAGTAAAATGAGCCAATCCCAAAGAACCAAAGGCCAAGTGTTTTCTCTGATATTCGGACGCTAATTCACAATAGGGGGTGGGAGAGAATAGAGGTATTTTGCACTAGACAGAGGGGAGTAAAGGGAGGGGAGGGGACATGGGGAAGGAATTGGGTAGAATGAATTAGACATTATTAACCTATGTGCATATATGATTACATGACCTGCGTAACTCTATACTATGTACAACCAGAATGAGAAGTTATACTCCATGATATATGATGTGTCAAAATGTATTCTACTGTTATGTATAACTAATTAGAATAAAAAATATTTTTAAAAAAGACTCTAATGCTTTTACTAAAATCAACACAAAGAGCAAAGTTATATTACAATATTTATCCCATCATATTTCAATTACTGATTGCTATAATAATGAAAAGCGAGTACAATGGTTTTATAAAATGGAAAATTTACTTGCATAACTATAAAATAATAAAGTAGAATAAAATGACTTTAAGTTTCAGGTACCTAAAATTCCCATGAGGACTGCAGGTTCCTTGGATGGAATTTGTTGTAAGAAGGGTAGTATATCGTCAAGTACAAACCACTTATCCAAGTATTCCAAAATCTTTCCTAAGCACACTAAGGAATTCACACGAACCTATTAAAATGAATTGCATTATCCATGTAAAGTCTATGTAACATAGAACAAAATATTTAGTGTAAATTTCATCTTCATATAGATATATGCTAAAATTTCAAGAATAAAAGTAGGTTTTGAAGACATGTTATATTAACACAGAAAATTCACTTATTCTAATTCTCCTGACTTCAGAAAGAATTTGTGATTACTTTACCAGGACACTGGTTAGCTGAAGATAAAGGAATGACTTTAATTTTGTATTATTTTAAATACAGTGATGAGAATTTGAGAAACTTTATCTACATAGGTATTGACTGAGAACATTCCTTTGGGAACATTTGTTTTATAAAGAAATTCATTCTTCCTACTAACTGATAAATTTCACAAGGATTTCAATATTTATTTTAATTCTGGTTCAATTCTTTATGTGTGGAGGATGGGGGGAGTGCTGGGGTTTGAACTTGGAGGTGCTCAACCACTGAGCAATACCCCCAACCCTTTTTATTTTAAGAGGAGGTACAAGTTGTTTAGGGCCTCACTAATTTGCTGAAGCTGGTTCTGAACTTGTAATCCTCTACCTCAGCCTCCCAAGTTGCTATGTCACCATATCTGGATCAAAACTAAATATTTTCACATTTAAAATTATCCATATTTATCTAAAATGCAGTTTTCTATTTCTAACTGTCTTTGACACAGTTACCAAGACCTGACTCAACTTTTGATAAATAGGTCATATCCTAGTTCTTAGCTAGAATCTGTTAAAATAGAATCAAAACCCCTAGTATCAATAAAACTCCAGTTTAAAAAAAACAAAAAAGTAAACTAAGGGCTGGGATTGTGGCTCAGCAGTAGAGTGCTAACCTAGCTTGTGCAAGGCCCTGGATTCAATCCTCAGAACCACATAAAAATAAATAAAATAAAGATATTGTATCAGGACAACTAAAAAATAAATATTTTTTAAAAAAGTAAACTAAGAAAAGTAGAAAATAATTTGGTTAAAATCACACCATATTTGTACAGAAAAAGTGAAAATAATTTTCCATTTCTGAAAAAAATGAGTTTTCTGAAATTTAAATGATAAATATTATAAATTCATGATATCTGAAGGCTTAACTTTGTCAGATTAAGTTTTACAATAGGAAATGCTACATCTGCTGGAATATATATGTGCATATATTTTTTCTTAAGAGAAACTATAAATTCTGATTTTATTTTATTTTATGTAAATATACAACATTAATCACACAAGTATTTTACCTGTGTAGAATTTTTTTTCTTTATTTTCAATATTAAGGTATAAGTCTAACTCACAACATATGTTTTATAAAATTTCCAGGTTAGAATTTTTAAATCTTAGACAACGTGCCCATGAATGCAACTCAGAAATGAACATGTGCCACTCTGAAGGTAAGCAGGAGCACTGAAAAGTGCTACCTAAAATGCACTTAATGCAGCCATGGCGGCAAACACCTATAACCCTGAAAACTTGGGAGCTGAAGCAGGAAGACTGCAAATTCAAGACCATCCTCAGCAATTTAGTGAGGGCCTAAGCAACCTAGCAAGACCCTGTCTCAAAATAAGAAATAAAAAAGGGCTCAGATTTAGCTCAATGATTAAGTATCCTTGGGTTCAATCCCCAATACAAAAAAAAAAAAAAAAAAAGCACTTAAAAAAGTGATATATAAAATGCAAATCCATTCCAGTTACTGTTATAAATATATTCATTATAAATTCTTGTAAACAACACATCTTTTTTTTTTTTTCAGTTAGCATCTTTAACAGAGACATAAACATCAGTGGGCATTAATGTAGATCATTTCATTCAATTTCCTATGGTTCCTCTGCATATATAACATATTTCAATGCATAACTGTCACAAGCATTAATATGTATTCATGAATACTCTATGCAATCTAATCTTGCATAAAAGACAGGTACATAATAAATAACTTTTAAGTAATACCAGCACAATTTTGGGGGTGAAAACAGTTTCACATAATGGTCAGACCCCACGTTTTTGGAAAAATTATTGGCATAAAATCTGACAATTCCGAGGTAAAAAAAAGTACTCAGAACTGAACAAGAATGTATACTTGCAGAAAATGTATGCTAAAATGTGTACTGCCATAAGACATAGTAGTAAGATTTTTTGAAATGGCACTTTGAAAACTGAATTTTAAGCTATGTATATAAAGCCATCATCTATTTTGAAAATTCAATCATAAACTTTGAGAACTTCAAAGAAAACGACTGCCTTTGAAATCCTCTTAATGATGATGAAGAAAGACTCAGAGAGGTAAAAGGAACTGCTCAAGGCCACAAAGGTAGTTAGTACAAAAGTGAGAATAAGAACAAGATTCTTGACTTCATTTCATTTCATACTTGTTCATTTGGGTAATGATGTTATGTTTTCTACACTGAGTCTTTCTACCAAAAAACATAAACTGAAATAGATTAGATGGCTATAGAGTAAAATCATATCAATTATACTGCTTTTTGCCTATAATCATATTAAGCTAAAAATGTTTATTTTATTTAAATTTATATCCCATCAGATAAAGATGGATGGGATCTTTAAATTTAATAATATGCTTTTTATCAAATATCAAATAAAGAACTAATCAGGCAAAGGAAAGACATTTCTCCCTCAATATTACTTCTACAGTGAAATATCATTGTGATGAATTCTTAGAGAGAAGGTTAGGAACTTTACTATTTTTGGTATGAGATAATGAAAATTATGTTATTGGTTCTACTTCCTTGACCAACAAGTAACCTAGTGTTAAAATTCTATAATCAAAGGACCCAAGTACCTATCTTTGGTCCATATTTTTTAGTAAAACTATTTTCCCCACTGTACTCATATTAATTTATTGTTTTACTGCCCTCTACCTTTTCCTGAAAGTGGGCAAGTAAGTGGAGAATAAGAAACTTAGAGACAGATGACTAAAAATAAAGGCAATTTATAAAAGGAAGCCATTCAAAAAGTTTTTAGGCTTATACACCAACAATTTCTTATGATTATTTTAAAACTAAGAACAAAATAACTTGTGAGTTTAAAAAGAAAAGGATTAGGAGAAAAATAATCACTCAGCTTTTCTATTGAAGCACTCAAAGACAGGGAAGGCGGGTAAGGTTGGGGATGTAATATTATAAAATGCATATCAAAAAAACTATAGCTCATTTTTATATACAGGTGACTTATAACCAAGACCAATTATATGAACAAACCATAATAGGGTTATTAAACAATAAGAAAATGATTTAAATTACTGAAAAAAAATTAACATGCAAGTAACTACTTACAGCAAGGGAAGATGTTTGTAGACAGGCATTTTTAATTCTTGGTATCAAAGCATTTTTCATGGATGGGTAGTCTATAAGATTTGCAAAGGTTGGAATGATGTTTAGACACAGCTCCTATTAAGAAAATAAGTCTGATCAATCTTAGAAAAAGATTCTCTCATCCTTTATCTCACATATTCAAAAGCATTTTTCATTTGTATGGTTAATTTGTCATAGTTTGAAATAAATTTCCACATGTATTATGTGGTTCTTTCAATATTCTTCCTAAAAAGAACGATTAAAAACACTTTTCAGTTTTACAGATAAGGAAAAGGGCTCAGAAGACCTTCCTCAGGGTTATACTAGATTGTTAAGCCAGACACAGTAGTGTTCTCCTTTAGTCCCAGCACTATGGAGGCTGATGTGGGAGGATTATTTGATCAGCCTAGGGGTTATAAGACTATCCTGGGCAACATATCAAGATCCCATTTCAAAAACAAAACACAAAAACTCAAAATAGAAAGGCAGCAGAATACAACAGACACTAGTATGGCAATATGTAAATCAATGGATGTGTAACTGATGTGATTCTGCAATCTGTATATGGGGTAAAAATGGGAGCTCATAACCCACTTGAATCAAATTGTGAAATATGATATATCAAGAACTATGTAATGTTTTGAACAGCCAACAATAAAAAATCTAAAAAAAAAAAAAAAACTCAAAATAAACAAAAGTCATAACAGCTAACATACAGTATACAAAACTCCCTAGTGTGATTCCTAATCTCTTTCCTTAACACAAATCTTTGTTTATTTGTTTACATTCCAAGCGTGGGTCTCTATCACTGATCTAGAACCCCAGACCCCTTAAAAGTAAGAACACATAGGTTTTATTATCTTTTATAAGGAAAAAATCAAGTATAAAATCATGTAAAAAATATTTTTTAATTAAAGGATCTCTTGGCCTTTATATATATATCCCTATGATAGTATGTAATACAATGCTTTTTTTTTAATCTTTGTTTATTTATTTTTATGTGGTGCTGAGGATCGAACTCAGTGCCTCACATGTGCGAGGCAAGCGCTCTGCCACTGAGCCACAACCCCAGCCCTACAATACTTTTTTAAAAAAATTTTAGAGCTCTTAATAATATCAAGGAGAAAATATATTAAGATGACATTATAAAATTTCAATTTTTAAATTTTTGTGTACATGTGTCTGCCTATATAAGCTTAGGATAAAAAGACTAGAATGATGTATCTGGAATCAATGTTAAGTGTAATCATTTCTGAGAGAGGAATTTACTTCTTTATATTTTTAAGTATAGTTGACTCTCTGTATTCATGAGTTCCACATCCATGAACAACCAATCAAAATTAAAATTATTCAAAAAAATAATTTTACTGAATATGTACAGACTTCAAAAAGGCACTGGGCATGCTGGCACACAAATGAAATCCTGCAGCTCAGGAGGCTGAGACAGGAGGATCAAAAGTTCAAAGGCAGCCTCAGCAACTTAGCAGGGCCCTCAGGAACTTAGCAAGACCCTGTCTCAAAAAATAAAAAGGGCTGAGGATGTGGCTCAGTAGTTAAGCACCCCTGGGTTCAATCCCTGGTTAAAAAAAAAAAAAAAAAAAAGGGCATTATTCCCTAAACAATGCAATTATTTACTTCTACACTGCTTTAGATATTATAAGTAATCTATAGGAGAATAGGTGTAGGTCATATTCAAGTACTATGCTATTTTATATATGAATTTGAGCATCTGCAGGTTTTAGTATCCGAGGGTCACTGGAACCAATCCCCTGCAGATACCAAAATAAAATTATACTTTAAAATTCTGAAAGAATAACTCATTAAAAAAAAGAAAAAAGTTAAACACATTCTTGATAACTAATATCATGCCATAATATAAATGTTTTAGGCTAGAGGTATAGCTGGCATTTGTGAGGCCCTGAGGTCAAGCCCCAACATCAAAAATAAATAAATAATTTAACTAGGAATGGTGATAACAAGAAAATGAGGGAGACAGGGTGATTTGAGGATTCAATGAGATAAGGAAAAGAAGAACAGAGATTTCAGATAACTTGTAAGGACAAAATGATCCTTGTAGAAAGCACAAAAAAGGACATTACTAAGGATAATACAGGAGCACATATGTATCAAGAAAGAAGCTACTGACAATATCAGGCAAATTAAAGATATTCACTTATAGTTAGCCCACAGAAATTAACTACTAAGAAAAAGTTACCAAAATACTGGCCTGAACTTTATTTGTTATAATTTATTCCCAAATTTCTAAAGGCAGATGTAGAGGTTTATATGTTTGTATTTACTCAGAACTATAATAATTGATTAATTATAATAATTTGTGGATAAGAAATAAAAGCTACAGGTAAGAATGAAGAGTAAGTGGGAATGCAAATTAGTAGAGGCATCATGGAAAACAGCATAGAGGCAAGACACTAGAAATAGAACTAAATTATAATCCACCAATCCATCTACTGGGTGTATGTCCAAAAGGAACTGGAAGCAATACCTTGAAGAGATACTGAATTTACATGTTTATTGCAGCACTATTCACAAAAGTTAAGAAATGAAAATAACTGAGGTATACATCAATGTGTAAATGAAGAAAATATGGTGTGTGTGTATATATATATATATATATATATATATATAAAATACTCAATGGATTATTATTATTCAACCATAAAAAAGAACAAAATTCTGTTATTTGCAGCAACATGAATGAAACTTAAAGGCATCATGTTAAGGAAATAAGTCAGGGACTAAAACAAATACCACATATTCTCAATTACATGTGGAAGATAAAAAGTTGATCTCAGAAGTAAATAACAGAATAGTGGTTATCAGAGCCTGGGAAGCATATGAGGGAGAAAGACAGGATGGTTAATGGGTCCAGGGGCACACAAAGCTAGATAGAAGGAACAGCTTGCAATGTTCTGTAGCACAGTGGAATAACTTGGTTGACAACAATAAATATTTCAAAAACACTAGTAAAGAGGATCTGGAATATTTTTAACATGAAGAAATGATAAACGTCTAAGGTGGCAGATATTACCCTGATCTATCTTTACACATTGTATACATGGATGGAAATATCACACTGTACAATTACTGTGTCAATTAAAAACAAAAAATATATAAAAGATAAAATTTCTTAAAAATACAAGCTACATTTAAGGGACAACGTTCCACAAACAAGAGAAGAGAAAGGGCAAGGATTAGCAAGCAGTGAAAAACTTGCTCCTGATACCAGAGCCTCCTTAGGGAAGGTCAGCCTTTAAGACGAGAACAGACAAAGAGAGACAAGACAGACTTTCAGCCAAGGACCCCTAATACTTGTATTATTACAAAGCAGTTTGAAAGTACTCAATGCTATATAATTGAACTCAGGGGAAAAGGTTATAAACAGGCAAAGTTAAATTATGTCTAAATCACTAGGCTAAGGGAGAAGGGAGCTCTTTCAGGATGAATAACAGGAGAATGAAAGAAACAAAACCTTAAGGAAATCTAATCAGCAAATTCTCAGGAACTTTGAGACTTCTTATTTTATGTCTTCTCTATAATTGGTGGTGAGGCGATGAACACATCTTCTGTAATTGATTTAAAAGGTAAATAATTTTTAAACTTTGTCAGATGTATTTTTATGCTTCTATTTAATGTCCCTATCCTTTGTAAACCATCTACTACATTTCCAAGTGTGCTTCAGAACCACCTCTAACCTCTTAAATATTTATAATCAAACTTTATTTTTAAAACTTCTACTTAGAAATGAATTTCAGAAGTTATATTCCAGACTTCTCCTTGCCTGAAACATGAGAAAAAGATTCATGTTTCTTGCTTTCTCTAGAACTCTCTCAATTATTTAGATACAATTTATCAAATTCAGGCATATTGAAACTAGTTAATTAGACTGGTGACTAAAATTTATATTGAGTGATTATCAGAAATGCTGGTTTTTAAAATTAAGCAAAGTCGCACTACTGGACTTAACTATGTATTAACTATTTTAATTAAATACTGGCTGATACTTGTTGGTTTGATTATGAAGAAAAATGGCCCTTTATCCTCAGCCTTCTTCCCTCCTCCTTAATTTCTTTAAATATAAAACCAGCTTGACTGAACTGGGCCTTCAATAACATTTCAGGAGGCTATAATTATGGCCCCTTTAAAAAGAGCTGAAAAACAGAGGTAAGCACATCTTCCCCACTCAACCTAAGATCTAATTATAAGGGGAGAGAAAAAAATCTGACAACAATCTCCTCACACCCTTGAATAAAATCACAAAGGTTGAAATAAGTTTAAAAAGTGACCTGAAATATGTGGTACTAGGTGCATAAGAAGGAAAAAAAATTAATAACTTTCATAAATTTAAATTCCAGAGTTTTTTGTCAGAATTTCTTTTCTGGAAAAAAAGACTTTTTAAAAAAAGACCATAACCTTTCAAACATGAACCCATTTCTGCAGTGAGATGTTCTTAACATAAGTAGACATTTTCCAAGATGAAAAAATTAAATTATACTTTTGAGAGGGGAATTTACTGGGGACTGAGTCCAGGGGCACTATCCACTGAGCTACATTTCCAGCCCTTATTTATTTTGAGACCAGGTCTCACTAAATTGTTTAGGGCCTCACTAATTTGATGAGGCTGGCCTCGGACTTGCAATCCTCCTGTTTTAGCCTCTCAAGTCAATGGGATTACAGATGTGTGCCACTGCACCTGGCTAAATTATACTTTTAATAGAAATCCAGAATGTTTTTCCAGATAGAGAGCAAAAAAACCCCAAAATTTTAATAGCAAAAACTACAGAATTAACAGTTTAACAAAGTATTTGTTTTAAGATCGCCTTTGTAAGACAAAATGAGACAAGCAGGGACTCCATGGAAAAACAGGACCTCTTAACAATAAAGGAGGGAAAATATCTCACAAAAGAATGAGACAGACAACCAAGCCAGCTCTCAGTATTATGGGGTTAACAGACATACCAGAAAACTGGGAGTTAACAGTGGACCAATCTTCAAGGGTATAAAATTAAGATAATACACCCAAAGACAGGAGGTTGGGAAATCAGCTCAGCCTTCTAAAACTATGTGGTCATCAGAAACATCAAGAAACCAGAGCAAGACAAGACAATTTCACTAAAATCAAACCCACTGAGACAGGACAATAGTTTTCCCTGTTCTATAAACATGAGAGACTTTCTCAGAGAAAAAGGAGCAAATTCCACATGGTAAGAGGCGAATGCATATATAGAAAGAATAGTCACTAAAGTAATCTGAAGTTATCTTTACTTTATTAGCATAGTAAAAAGCACACAAGGTGGAAATTCAGCTTATAATGAAACATGCAATGCTTAAAGAAGCATCATGCAGAGAACAGGTGCAAAACACTTTTGTCCTTTGAGTTAGTCTGGGATTTCTGTTCCTACATGCTGCCTTCCTTGTGCTCAAACATAATAAAGAGTCTTGTTTCTGTCCTAGTTGTGTCTTTATATTAAAGACATCTTCTGATAGAGAACACAGGAAGCCACAGAGTTAGTGACAAAAGCATTACTGACTACACATGCATTAAGAATGGTCACACTGGGGCTGGGGTTGTGGCTCAGTGGTATCACTCCTGCCTTGCACTCATGAGGCCCTGGGTTCGATCCTCAGCACTACATAAAAATAAATAAATAAAAATTAAAGATATTGTGTCCATCTACAACTAAAAAATATTTTAAAAAAAAGAGTGGTCACACTAAATTACTGTGCTTATCTATCTCCTTGCAATACAAATTAACTTCACTGAAAGAGGAACAGCATTACTAAACAAAAATTTGAGTTATCAAGCATAAAAGAAAATTATGAGCATGGAAAATACTTAATGCTTTCATAAGAAAGTCACATAAACCTTTTTAAAATCTTCATTGATAATTATCCATTCAGAAAGAAGTATACAATAATTCAAACCATAGTAAATCCAACTTTGTTCCACAATATTACATTTCTGATAAATATGGTCTAGTTCATGAAACAGGCATTTCTCAACTGATTCTTTAGTTATAAACAGATACATTTTAATAATAGTACATCAATAATATAATTCAATAAATATATTTACTACTGAGCTTCATATGAAATGTTATGACTTAAACCTAAAATGTACTTGACTTCTTTTTTCTGCTTTAAGAATCAAAATCATCATTATAGAAAAGCAAGCTTTGTACCTGGATCTGAATAGAAGGAGCTTCTAGTGCTCTATAAACCATGGGTAAAACACTGTTCTTTATTTCGTCAGGAGGAGTTTTGGTTAGTAGCAAATCCATTTTTTGTAGGAAAATTAACAAAATCTGTTTAGAAAAAGGGGAAAACGTATTAATATCTAGAATCTTTAAGAGATTAGATTTATACCAAAATTTAACATTTTTCGAAAGAATAAGTTTATACTTTGACACTCACCATGTTGCTAGCCTGAAGGCATGAAAGACAAAAACAGAAATAAAATCTCTTACATTGCTAAGAGCATAATATTTAAGCATCTTTTCTCGGTTTAATTATTTAAATAAAGACTAATTTCATAACTCTCACACACGTACAATAACATATAATTAACCAATATCTGAAGAGCTACTGGGTAAAAAAATAAAAGCCTGAGGGCAACAAAGTCGGATGTCCCACAATACATTCCATCTCTGGCTTCCATTAAGTTCAAGGGAAAAAGAGAAGGTACAGACATAAAAAGGTCTGTAAGGAAAACTTCTAGAAAGAAATTAAGTGACCCTGATACTGTTTTCCCCACCACCTGGCTGCCTCCACATATCTAAATAATAAGAAACAAATTACCCCTTCTATTCATGCAGAATACTTAACTTGCCAACACTTAGTTAAAAAGTTTCAGGAGGAATCTTTTTTTTTTTTTAAAAGAGAGAGAGAGAGGAAATTTTTTAACATTTATTTTTTTTAGTTTTCGGCAGACACAACATCGTTGTTTGTATGTGGTGCTGAGGATCAAACCCGGACCGCACGCATGCCAGGCGAGCGCGCTACCGCTTGAGCCACATCCCCAGCCCTCAGGAGGAATTTTTAACTGAGCAGGTAAAGGGGAAAAAATACCAAACAATAGGCGCAAATAAAAATTCAGATTGTTGGAGCTGGGGTTGTGGCTCAGTGGAACAGTACTTGCCTAGCATGTGTGAGGCCTTCAGTACCACATAAAAATAAATTAATAAAATAAGGCTATTAAAAAATTAAATAAAAATTCACATTGTTTCTTAGGACACTATTTTGACTGATACATAGCTTAGGGAACATGTGGCTACACCAATTTTCTTCCTAACACTTTGAGCACTGGTGGGGAGCCTTGCTGCAAAGGTTACAGACTAGGACCCTCCCTATTCTTTCTCCTTCCTTAGTCCCTAAGAACCTGGCCATAGACTGCCTCTTTTCAAGGGAAGGATTAGAGTTACAAAACCATTATATCAAATAGTTGATAGTTGACTAATAAACTATTGCCATATAGTGACAGAAACACACAATAATATATGCCACAAAAGCTCATTTCAGGGCTGGGTTTGTGGCTCAGTGGTAGAATGCTTGCCTAATACATGTGAGGCACTGGATTCGATTCTCAGCACCAGATAAAAAATAAGCAAATAGGGGCTGGCGATGTGGCTCAAGCGGTAGCGTGCTCACCTGGCATGCATGCGGCCTGGGTTCGATCCTCAGCACCACATACAAACAAAGATGTTGTGTCTGCCGAAAACTAAAAAATAAATATTGAAATTCTATCTCTCTCTCTTAAAAAAAATAAAATAAAATAAACAAATAAAATAAAGGTACTGTGTCCATCTATAAGAAAAATATTTTTTTCAAAAAAGCTCATTTCATCTCAACAACTCCTTTCATTTTAGAAATGAGGAAATAGAAGCTTTAAGCTGGTAATGTTAAACCTAGTCATACTTCCAGTAAAAAGATTTTAAAAGTCCTAATTCAAATCCAGGTATGTGACCCCACTGCTCTTAAATCCAGATGACCTTTAATCTGATAAATACATATTTTACAGAATCCACATGAGAAATTAACTTTTTTTCACTTAATAATATATATTTATTATTACACACACACACATTTCACTTAATAATATATATATATTATACACACACACACACACACACACACACACACATTACTTCCATGGTGCTCTAAGCATTTCACTCTTCTAATGAAAGTATTAGCAAAAAATAAATAAAGAAAACAACTGGCACCAACTAAAGACCAGAATAACAAAATAAACAAAATTAATATTTCTTTTCCCAAACCTATAACTTTCAATAAAGTTAACTGGGAACAAAATAACACATGAAAAATTTCACTGCACTGAGACAGTAACTTGTGGAGCACTGTAGACAAATACCTGCAAAGTTTAATTATAATTTTAGGAATAGTTCACATATGCAAAGTAGCTTCTGACTAATGAAAAAGCAAGATCGGATACTTACCTCAATTTTTAAAAAGTCACAGTCACTTCTTTTGTTTTCAGTGGTAGTCATTATCATCAATAACAGATAAATATGAAAAAAATACCCAAAACATACCTGGATTGGCTCCTGTTGTTTAAATACAGGACCAAGTTCAGGTAGAATTAATTTGACATATTCTTCTTTGGTGCATTCCTCAGCAATCAGCAAAACATTGGGCAAAACAAAAGGTACCATATCAGGATTTACAAATTCTGAAGTCAAACAAGGCAAAATTCTCTGCACAATGACACGCTGAAAGGCAAAGATGTTTTTATAAAACCAAATTTATTTCAGGCCTTTCATATTAACACTGAAATAGATCAGACAAATAAAATAAGTTGGGGATGTCATGGGTAAAAAGGGATATATTAAGGAAATCTTCCTTAGTTTTCACTAACACTTCCCATCTTAATTCCTTCATTACTATGATTCATACGATACAACTTAAACACTACCCTGCATTGATTGCTGTTTCATGCATGTTAACCCTACATTTACTATAATACCTTGAGAGCAGGGACAATATTTTATGCTACCTCTTTCTCTTTAAGCAAATGGTTAGACAAATAACAGGTAACCAATAGCTATTCCATAAATCAAACACTGGAAATATTTTTGCAATTAGGAATTACTAGTTTTACAATCTGTGGCTTTATCATTCACCATTACTTTACTACTTTACACCTATGATTAAATATGTCAGAGAAAGAGTTTTGAAGGAATCAAAAAGTTAGCATCAATACAAAAGCATCTACTTAACTACTGGTAAAGCAGTGATTTCCACAATGAAGTTTACAGGCTTCTGACATTTAATGTCCAACTTTTTAAATCCCAATAATTTTTGGACCATAACTTCTTTCTGGCTTCAATCTGTAACTTTATATAATTATTTATGTACCTAAAGCAAAAGTTTTATTATTTCTTTCAAAGAGTTATTATAGTAAGTGAAGTAAACTTTGAATTAAAAAATCCTGGCTATTATAAATGAATCAACAACAAACCTTGGGCAACTTTGGTAGAACCTTTGGCAGTCCTTTGAAAAATTGTGATTTCTGAAGATTATCTCTTTGGAATAAGGTATCAAAATATTGAAGTGTTACTGCACCAACATCATCAAAGAAGGGAATCTAAATATATGAAAATAAATTATTTTGATAAATATTAAGTTGAAAGTACTTTTCATATCTGAAATTACCACATATGGTAAAAATATGTTCAGAAACACAAGATGCTAAAGAGCACTTAATTCTAATTGTAAAAATCAGAATAAGAAAATAAATTATTTTTCAAGTTCAAATCTTCAGAATTAGTACCTTTGAATTGGCTAGGCAACAACCCTTTTATACACATAAACCTCTAAAATATTGAAAGATTAAGTAAAATATCTTGAAGGCATAAACAGCACTAGTTATTTATTAAAATCCATTCTTACATGAGCCAAACAGAGGGCTAGACTTCTTCTGGGAGCAGAATGCCTGCATACCTAATTGTGATTATTAGGACTCTGTTTATTTGAAATATTACTTTTCTATCACAGAATTTATGTACATAAATTATTTATCTGTTTTAAAAGAGGTTGAATATTCAACATAATCAAAAAGACAGATATCATCTAGGGACCGAATCTTGATTTAGGAAAAAGTAATCTATGTTAACTTTTCATTTTTTTGTCCGTCCACTAATGCAGAAATCTGTGTGTACTCACCTTTGTCATTTGATCTGCATCTGGTCTTACAGTTGGAGTGACATTTAACAATAGTTTCACGTGTTCACGGACTTCTTCAGGTATATTTGTAAGTGAGCTAGATCCTAAACGACTCAACTATTCAAGAGTGATAACAGTAAAAATTGAGTGCAAAATATTCAAAAAATATGCATTTATATTGACAGTCTTTTTAGAAAGATTTTTAAATTTCACTCAATGTTTTTAAATTAAACAAAACACTAACTTCACTGTTAAAACACTTATCTTTAATACCTGAAATTGTTTCCGTTCCTAAAATAAAAGCCTAGTGTTTTAGACCATATTTCAATATTTACGCTGGTAAATGCAAGATTAAAGCTGTAATAACAAACTTTAACTAGTCTTCATTATTTATAGAAATCACTTTTATTATACTGATTTTATGATAATATAAAATGAAGCACTCTTAAGAATTTTGGCTACACTTTAGGAAAAAGAAAGAAACAATTAATTATTAATGAAAGCAAATATCAATAGGCAAATACCTGATCCAACTGCCTACTAAAACTTTTATAAATATCTTGCTTGTTGACTTCAAATATAGGTTTCCCTTTGTTAAATACGGCATACATAACAGTTCCTAAAGAATACATATCGCTGGCTGTTTCACAGCTCACAGAAAGTATGTACTCAGGAGCCAAATATTCAGGATTTGGAAGACACAATGATGGTAAATTTGGGTCCCATTCTTTACAAGGAAACTTAGGCTGTAGTAAGACAGAAAAGAGATGACATCAATTAAATATTTCTAATGAAAGTAAAGCATTATCAAGCAATGTATCTTTAAATTTGTACTAAGTCATGTAAGTAAAAATGCCATTATCAGGGCCGGGGTTGTGGCTCCATGGTAGAGCACTTGCCTACTACGTGTGAGGCACTGGATTCAATCCTCAGCACCACATAAAAATAAATAAAATACAATACAATAAAATAAAAAATGTTATTATCATCTTCAATTGTAAAATTCCCAAATCCCCAAATATGGAAAGTATATGAAACAAAATGAGAGATCAGAATTCTCAAAAACTCTTGTGATTATTGTGAATTCTCTTCCAGAAAACAAATTATCAATACAAGGTGCAGTATAAACATGTAAAGGTTCATACTTTTTTGGAAGCACAAAGACTAAGTTCAAATTCTGACTCTACCACTTAAAATCCATCTAAACTTAGGCATGTTAGTTTATTCTATGAGCCTAACTTACTCATTTATATTGTATCTATACCTCTCTGAGGAGCTGTGAGGATTAAATAAGTAAACACATGAAAAGTGTTTAGAAAATGCTTCAATAAAGGTTATTGTTATCATCATTATTGCTGTCACTATGCTACACAAAGAAAATTCTATGATCCAATGAGATAATATGTTAATGTATTTGGCATTCTGAGTGGGGAAAAAAAACTATTTAACCAAATAATTCTAAATTTATTTAACTGTGGCATCCTTTTCTCAAGTAACATTAACGTGTAGGGAGTTAATGAGCTGAAGCATATTTTTAGATGCAATGAACACTAGAAATTTTCTATAAAAATGTAAATTAGTGGCTAGAGTTGTGGCTTAGCGGTAGAGCGCTTGCCTAGTGCATGTGGGGCCCTGGGTTCAATCCTCAGTACCACATAAAAATAAATAAAAGGTATTGTGTCTAACTACAACTAAAAAAAATAAATATTTTTTAAAAATGTAAACTAAAAAAAAAACTATTGTAGGGCTGGGGCTGTAGCTCAGTGGTAAAGCGCTTGCCTTACGTGTATGAGGCATTGGGTTTGATCCTCAGCACCACAAAAAAATAAAGTATTCACCTACAACTAAAACAAAAACAAACAAAAAAAATTGTACCACATAGCCTACATGTACCCTTTAACAGAGGTTACACTAAATTCTCTAGTCCATTCTAGATATAATCACAAATTTCCAAGGCTTTAAAAAACTCAAAGACTAATAACACTTTCATTACCTCTTGTTCAGAAGGATTGGTCGAAGACACACAAAAATCAAAACCCATTATTTTCCAGGCTCCACTTTTATTCAAAATTATATTTTCAGGAGTAACATTTCCATGAACCATTTTTACACTGCTATGCAAAAATGATAAACCTTCAGAAACCTATAAATGAAAAAAATTTTTCTATTACATAAAGCTCTATTTATAACAATACAATGTGTCATAAAAATCATAATTATTAGCTGGGCATAGTGTACATACCTGTAATTCCATCTACTTGGGAGACTGAGGGAGCTTGAGGCAAGGGTGGGCAACCTAGTGAGATGCTCTCTCAAAATAAAATTTAAAAGGGGTGGGAATATAGCCCAGATGTTCAAGGACCTGAGTTCAATTCACAGTATAACACCCCCCCAAAAAAAATCATAATTACTGCTGGTTCTTCCAATAAAAACAGTTTTTAATGACACCTAGCAATCAAATCTCATCATAAATGCAAAAGTTTAGATATTTTCAGCTGGCAGGACAATCTAAGCATTAGTTGGTGGGAAAATCTAACTATAAAACCAAAGTACAACTATCTATTAATTTCCTTTATACATGCACATAAACAGAAGAAAAAAACACCTTTTCCTATCCAAATTCATTCAGTTCCAGAGTTCAAAAAGTGAGGGAATTTTTGATTGAGTTACAGATAGTGAGTATTAAGACTTAGTTCCGTTTTTCTGAACAGTATTGTGCTATTCTCAACTATTCAGATGATATTCATTTATTCTCACATTGGATTAATATTTGGTTAATTTTTTAATATCTATACCTGATATTATCACAAAATCTGTGAAACAAAATGAAAGACTAGTTTTCTGTCTCCAGAAGAAGTAGATTTGGGCAAGAAGTAGATTTTGACTTCAAGGATAACACTGTCCCTGGTTTTCCCCAAACTCCACTGAGCACTGCTTTTCAGTCTATTCTGCTGTTTCCTCCTTACTTTCCAAATGTCCTGACACAATGTTTGGACCTCTGCAATTTGCCATCTACTCTCACTTTCTTGATGTTCCCAACGCTTTAATTATCACCTATGGGCTGAGGTTGTGGCTCAGTGGTAGAGCACTCGCCTAGCACGTGCGAGGCCCTGGGTTCGATCCTCAGTACCACATAAAAATAAATAAATAAAGGTATTGTGAAAAAAAAATTATCACCTATATGCTGACTATTCTCAATGTCTCCAGACTGAGCCTTTGTCCTAAAATTCAGATTGATTATCTGACTACTTTCATGACTTTTCTCCCCTTGAATTTTATAAGTATCTCAATCTCAGAGGAATCCAAATCAAGTTTCTCTCATAATTTCAAATTCTTTCTTCCTGTAGTATTTCTGGTATCCATTAATAATCACTTCACTTTTCTGGTTGTTTGGGACAAAAAAACCTAAGTTATCCTGTACTACATTATTTTTCTTATATAGCAAATCCTGCTACCTCCACTGTCATAATATACCACCTACCTACCCTGCTCTGGACCATCATTATCTCTGACTGGAATTGTTCTAATAGCCACCAACCTTATCTCTTTGCTTCTGCTCTTGCCCTTCTACACACTTTAATCCTCAATACAGTAACTAGAGTAATCTATTAAATATAACCCAGATCATGTCACTTTTCCTGCTCAAACCATTTAAAGGCTTCCCCTTTCAGAGTAAAGTATTCATCTAGTGTAAAAGACCTACCCACCCCACCCAACCCGCACCATAGCTCTCTGATCTTATCTCCTACAACTGGTCTTGTTGTTTACTCCTCTCTAGTGCTATAGGTATTTCACTATTCCTTGGACATTTTCACTATTCCTTGGTTCATGCATGATCCTGTCTCAGAGACTTTATACTTGAAGTTCTTTCTACCTGAAGCATTCTTTCCCCCCAAGTTACCTATATGGCTTCTTTGACTTTTTTTAGTTTTTTCTCAAATGCCCCCTTTTCAGTGGGATGTTATTCTAACTATCCCATTCAAAAGTACATCCCTTTTCTCTCTCATCCAAATATTCCTCTTTTCCCTTCCCTCCTTTTTTCTTAACATCATTTCATCAAAATTCAATTTACTATCTTCCCACATGATAATATGTTTCCAAATGAGAAAGATTTTTTGATTTGTTCACCCCTATGCCTTTAGCACCCAGAACTATGCTAACCATATAGCTGTCCAACTTGAGAATTAATTCTCTTTAAAAATCCCCACTTACAGTTATCAACATGAAGACAAGTCAACACTTAAGAGTGTAAAGAGGGCTGGGGTTGTGGCTCAGTGGCAGAGCACTTACCTCACACATGTGAGGCAATGGGTTCGATCCTAAACACCACATAAAAAATAAACAAACAAAATAAAGATATTGTGTCCATGTTAAAAAAAAAAAGAGTGCAAAGAGCACAATTTTAGAAGATATCTGGGTTTGTGTCCCTACTTCCTTACTTACCACCTATGAAACTTTGAGCAGGTTACTCAATTTATATAGATCTCTGTGGATTACTTCAAATTGTGAAATATAAATTTTTTTAATAAGATTCCACACTACTTCTAATCCCTATATGTCTAGTCAGCCATCAGGACCTATTCTACCTCTGCCTAACTGCACTCTGTACCTCTAGTCCTTCCTCTGATTTCTGCTGAAATCATTTTTTTTTAATCTTTTTGTTTGTTTGTTTTTGTGGCACTAGGGATTGAACCCAGGGCTTTGTGCACACAAGGCAAGCACTATACCAACTGAGCTATATCCCCAGCCCCTCCTTCCTCTGATTTCTGAGCAGGACTTTTATTTAAAAACTGTCATTAATTGGCCTAGGGAAGCAGCTCCATAATAGTGTGCTTGCCTAACATATATGAGGCCCTGGGTTCAATCTAGCTCTGGCAAAACAAAACTATCACTAATTATTTCCTATATTAAATACTATATAAACATTTAGAAATTCACACATTTGATCCTGACATCAAACTCTATGTTGTAGGGATTATTTCCCATATGCTTTCCCTATCCCAAAATTCTGGTCTTGTAGACTGATAGCTCTAAAATACATTTCAGACCATGTCATTTGGCTTGCTTACAATTTTTCATTATTTCCCATCACCAGTAAGACATGTTTCTATCTTTCCAATTTCACTTTTCACCACTCTTATATACAACCTGCTACTTCTAATCGCCTAAATACTACTAAGTGAATAGTACAATAAGCAAAGATTAAGAGGTTTAATAGTATTTTCCAAATAAAAGGATGTTCTTCATTTACAACACATTTGAACTCATGAAGTTCATTTAAAATTTACATTTTCAGGCAGGTGGGGTGGAGCACACCTGTTAACTCAGAAGGCTGAGGCAGGATGATTGCAAGTTTGAGGCTAGCCTCACCAACTTAGCAAGATCCTGAGCAACTTAGCAAAACCCTGTCTCAAACTAAAAAAATAAAAGGTAGGGGATGGCGATGTGGGAATGTAGTTAAGTACTACAGTACCCCTCAGTTCAATCTCTAGTATTAAAAAAAATTCACATTTTCAAAAATATATATTCCCCAAGTATAAATTTCAAGATATAAAAAGTTTATCAAATTTAGAAAAGATTCCCTATTTTTATAAGAAAAAATAAATTCTTTGCTTATTGTACATTTCAGGCACAGATTTGGCCGACGTTTTTATTTAATAATCTCAGGAATATTTAGAACAATTTTAGGATTGAGAAAAAAGATCAGATGGTTACTATAATACACAAATCAATGAAATAGAATCAGATTGCCCAGAAATAAACCTTTGTATATGTGGTCAAATGACTTTTGACAAGGATACTAAAACCACTGAATGGGAAAGGAACAGAATTCAACAAATGGTACTATGAAAACAGAACCACCTACAAAAAAATGAAGGTGGACCTTTACACCATAAATAAAAATTAAGTCATGGCCAGATGATGTGTAATTTAGGGTAGTGTGCAATACTTAGCATGTACAAGACCCTGCATTCAATCCCCAACACTAAAAACAAAAAACAAAAACTCAAAAGGATCACACACCTAACCTAAATCCTAATACTATAACACTCTTAAAAGAAAAATACAGGGAAGCTTCATGACATTGGATTTGGCAATAATTTATTGACTATGACACCAAAAACAGAGGCAACTGAAGGAAAAGTATATAAAAGAGACTATCAAAATTTAAATTTTTCTATGCATCAGAGAACAAAATCAACAGAGTGAAAGGCAACCCACAAAATGGAAAAAAACTCTCACAAATTACATATCTGATATGAGATTAATGTCAATAATATATGAAGAGCCGGGCACTATGGCTTACACCTATAATCCCCAGCAGCTCAGAGGCTGAGGCAGGAGGATAGCAAGTTTAAAGCCAGCCTCAGCAACTTAGCGAGGCCCTAAGCAACTCAGCAAGACCCTACCTCCAAATAAATATAAAAAGGGCTAGAGGTGTGGCTCTGGTTAATCACCCCAGGTTCAATTCCTGGTACCAAAAAAAAAAAAAAAAAAGAAGAATATATCAAGGGCTGGGGATGTGGCTCAAGCAGTAGCGCGCTCGCCTGGCATGCGTGCGGCCCGGGTTCGATCCTCAGCACCACATACAAACAAAGATGTTGTGCCCGCCGATAACTAAAAAATAAATATTAAAAAATTCTCTCTGTCTACCTCTCTCTCTATTTAAAAAAAAAAAAGAATATATGAAGAACTCTTACAATTAGATAACATACATACACACACACACAAAAACAGATTTAAAAATGGGCAAAGGACTTATTGACTAGACATTTCTACAAAGATATATTAATGGCCAATAAGCACATGAAATGATGTTCAAAGTCAGTAATCATTAGGAAATGCAAATCAAATCACAATGAGATACCATCCCATATCCAACAGGATGGCTAGATACTATAAAGTAAAAAGAGAAAACAGTAAATATTGGCAAGGATATGGAGAAGTTAAAATCCATATGCATGCACTATTAGTGAAAATGTAAAATGGTGTAGGCTTTATAGAAAACAGGTGACTCCTTTATCGTGGCTCCTCAGAAAATTAAAACTAGAAACCCCATATGGCCCATCAATTCTACTCCAGAGTATATATTCCAAAAAATTGAAAGCAGGATCTCAAATAGAGATTTAACCAAGCACAATGACACACAGCTATAATCCTAGCAACTCAGGAGACTGAGGCAGGAGGATCAAAGTTCAAGGCCAGCCTCAGCAACTTACAAGAACCTGTCTAAAAACAAAAAATAAAAGGGACTGGGGGTATAAAATCTTCCTGGGTCCAATCCCTAGTACCTCCACCATACACACACATACACACACACAAAAAAAAGTTGTTCAAAGAGTGTGTGTGTGTGTGTTCACAGCAGATTATTCACGAAAGCCAAAGCATGGAAGCAACTCAGGAGTCAGTTGATAGATGAAAGTACAACTGAATTGCTTATAATGTGGTACATGCATTCAATGGAATGTTACTCAACCTTATAAAAGAAGGAAATTCTGATACATGCTATAACATGGATAAACCTTGAGGACATAGTGAAATAAGCTAATTACAAAGGGATCTATTTATATAAAGTATACAGAGTAGTCAAATTCACAGAGACAGAAAGTAAAACTGTAGATGCCAAGAGTTGGGGGAATGCGGGGGATAAGAGTTATTGTTTATCAGGTACAGTTTCAGTTTTGCAAGATGAAAACAGTTATGTAAATGTGGATGGTAGTCTTGGCTGTACAACAAGTCAACATATTTAATGTATTAAACATACATTTAAAAATAACAAAGATGGAATTCTTTAAATATAGTTAGGAAAATGACAAGATAAGCCACAGACTGGGAGAAAATATTTATTAATTATATATCTGACAAAGGATTTGTGTCTACAACATGTAAAGAAATCTTAAAAACTCATTAATAAGAAAACATTCAAAAACTGGGCAAATGTCTGAACAGACATTCACCAAAGAGAATATCCATATGGCAAGGAAACATATGAAAATGTAATAAGTATCATTATTCATTAGGGAAATACAAATTAAAACCACCTAGAGATACTAATGTACACCTGTTAAAATTAAAGGAAGAAAATAACAGAGTTTTTAACAAAGATATGAAAATAACAGAATTTTTAACAAAGATATAATATATTAATTATACTAATTCACATTATACTGTTAATGGGAATGAAAGACAGTATAACCACTTTGGAAAAAGTTTGTCAGTTTCTTTAAAAAGTGAAACACACAAATAACATTTGATCTAGCCATTCCACTCACAGCTATTTATTTAATCAGAAGAAATGAAAGTATCTGTGTCCATACAAAATCTTGTACACAAGCAGCTTCATTAGCCATTAGCCAAAAACTAGAAACAATGCTAGTGACCAGCAACAGATAAATGGATAAACAAACTGGTATATGCATCCAATGGACTATTACTCCATTATAAAAATGCATCGACTATTGATACATACAATGATATGGGTAAACCTCAAAATAATTACACTGACTGAAAGCCAGATTAAAAAAACACACACCTATAGGATTCCATTTATAAAATTCTAGAAAATACAAACTGATCCATAGGGGTAGAAAGAAAGTCAGTGACTTCCTGGGACAAGATACAGAGAGGGAAGGATACAAGGAATATGAGAAAGCTTTGCAGAGTGATGGATGTGTGCATTATCTTGATTTTGGTGATGGTTTCATAGGAGTATATGTGTCAAATTTCACATATGTGCAGCTTATTAAGTATGCCAATTATGTTTTACAGCTAGCTGTTAAACAATAAATAAAATGGCCAGGCAAGGTGGCACATACCTATAATCCCAGCTACTTTGGAGGCTGAGGCAGAAGGACCACAAGTTCAAAGCCAATGTGGGCAACTTAGTGACAGCCTCTCAAAAACAAAAAAACAAAAGGACAGGGGTATAGCTTAGTAGTAAAATGCCCCCTGGGTTCACTCCTCAGTACCATAATCAGTCAATCAATAAAATGATCTCTGTCCACCAGGATCTCAGAATCTGTTACATAAATCTACTATATGGAGCTGAAGATATTATTCTGGTAAGAAAAGAAAGAAAAATCTTAAAAGTATGTGGAAGAGCCAATAATATCTCTTGATATCTACTAAATTTTTTAGAGAAGTAATATTATTATTCAATACTATATTTCAACTTATAATTTTCTTTATGAAATTACTTACATGAATAAAAATTCAAAAAAACCAAAAGGAACCCATCCCATTTACAAATCAATAAGTTCCCCTCCTCAAAGTTTACCAAAGTTATCAGTTTTATATATTTAAAATATTATCCAAGCCTAACAATAAACTGCAAAAAAAAAAAAATTATACAACACAGAAACTGTTTTCAAATTACTAACAAGAACGAAAGGTTTATATAAAATAGTTTACAATGTCTAATAAATTTGAAAAAGCCAAAAATAATCTTAAAGGAAAAACTTTTACATGTTAAATAAAAATACATACCTGAAGTAAACCATATTTAGTTTCTACATCATAAAGTTTGTAATCCTTAATGTCTGGAGATATAGAGGGAGGCAGATTTTCCCAGCTACCAAGAACATTGGCTAAACTGGCAAAAACAGGTTCTGTACAAAATGCCAAGCAGTCCCTGTTTTCAAAAAGAAAGAGTATTACTATATTTTTTATTCATTATCAAAATCAAATATACATAAACTATCAGAAATCCTATTAAACTATTGATAAGGTAGACTATTTTAGATTTGTAAATTTCAGCATAGTTATAGAACATTTCAAACAATATCAGGAGGCTTCATATATGAATTATCCTGGATAAATCAATCTTCTAAACTAAGTGTTATGACAACTGATACATTTTTTTTTAAACTTAAAACATCAGGAAATAAAATATTATTTCAACTGTTCTTCTTCAATGACTGATATTCCTTATGGGAAACCAATAAACTTACTTAAAATATTGTTATATTGTACATATGATATCCTTATTTCTAAAGCTGTAATTTTCACAATATGCTACTCAGGGAACCTACAGATTTCCCACTGATGCCTCAAGAGCAAGAGGATCAGGAAAAGGAACAGGCATACCTCCAGTCCCCCATTCTTACTTACAATCAAAGCAACTTTGCTTTTATCTATTTTTGAAAGGTGTTGCAGTTTTAAATTTTTTTTAATCATTGCTTTTTGGTGTATAAGAATTAAGAATCCAGAAAACATTAGATATTGACATTCAATAGCTTTATAGAGTAATGATCAAGAACTCAAGCATGCCTATTCCCACCTTACTGACACTGCACACCCTAACCCAGAGCTTCACTATGCCGGTATGTAAAATGACGGTAACAGATGCACCTTGAAGTGTTACTGTGAAGATCAAATGAGATAATCATAAAATACATAGCAAAGCATCCAGTGCATGCTCAATAAACTCTTCTTATTGCTGTTACAATTACCAACCATCTGAGGCTCAAGCCCTAACATTTTAGGCTTTGGGCTTTGGGTTCTGGCAATGAAGGATTACAAGGTAGTATAGCAACAAGGCTAAACCAAGTTTCTGTGCCACTAATATGAACTTTGTTGTTTCACATGTCTATAATATCTAAATAACCTTTTATCTGCCTTGAACCTATTTTTCAAACAAAAGCACATATAATCAATATATATCAGACAGAGACAGATCTACTTAAGATTGAAAGAGAAAAGGATCATATTGCCTACCTGTTCAGTCATTATGAAGGATGCTATCTTGTTTTTATGCCTAGGATTCAGCTCATTAACCCAGAGGACACTAAGGCATTCTTTTACAGAACTGTTCTGAAAGTTGCTCAAATACTCTCTCTCTCGACCCAAAAAATCATCCTTAGTCACATCAAAAATCTATGATTATCATTCAAGTTCTAAGGCCTTACAATCTTTCATGAAAATTCATTTCCATTATTATTAATCACATTGAAAACGGGTATATGTTCTTAAGGACCACTTCCCAAACACAGCTTCTTAACAGTCATTTATTTTCACCACCTCCACCAAAACTTAGCTTCCCAATATCTTTGTACAACAAATTCAGTCCTTGTTATATGTGATTCCTTTCTTTTCCCAATGACCAACAATAAACTATCGCCTTACCTATCTTTTACTGGGCAAATTTTAATTCTGTAATGACCATCACAGGTTTCTTTTACACAAAGTATAGTTGAACCTTGTTCTCTTTGTTTTTCAACATTCATTAACATTTATTCACAGTCCTCTTATTTCATTCCTTATTCCATGGTTCTCTTTATCTACTATTTACCTAATAGCCACTTTCTACTTCACAAAAAATTACATTTCATCAAACATGAACGAATAAACTCATTAGCCTTAAACTTTACCTGAGTGTATTACTGATTCCTCAACCATCTTCCTTTGAGTTCCTCCAACAGGATTTGACCCACATGTCTTCTCCTGGATTCTGTTACATTTTCTGGTTACAAACTGCCATCTTATTGAAACTGTTGAATGTCACTAATAACCTCTCACTAGTTTAGCTTAATGATTCTTCTCAGTTCTTATTTTCTTTCCATTCTTCAGTCTCCAGTGCAATTGGGTCCTTTTGTCCCTCTCCCTTGGCTTCTATAACATACTGCCAGGTTTTCTCCTGCCATATGACAATGATTTCTCCTTTTTCCTTCCCTGGCTTTTTTAACCTCCCTACATTTCAAAGTACATTCCTCAGTCTACTGCTCATTTTACTCATGCTCTTGAAAAAAATCCATTTTAACCTGGTTAAATTTCAATTACTGCCTTTGTTATTCCCATACACATCACCAACTCTGAACTTTCATCTGAATTATCCTTTCTGTAGGAGATTTCCTTTGGATAATTTCTGTGCCATTCAATATTATTAATTCATTAATGATTAGAACCTATTTTTTTCCTTTCCTAAAGTGTTCCTATTTCTATTAATGTTTCTACAATTTTTACAACCTCACAATTAAGATATCTTAAAGTAATCTGTGAATTCTCTTTCTGCTTACCAATAAAATTCTAGTTCTATAATGTTTAATTCACTATAAAAGAAGCTGCTGAGACAGAGAAAGAGTAACATACTGTTTGCCTTGAGAAATTTAAAAATGTAATTATGAGATATAAGCTGTAGATACAAGTAATAAGGATATTTTTATGATAAGAGACATATGAGCAAATTTCTGGACAGGCATAGCATGGTACAATAAAAAAAAAGTGGGCTCAGAAATCACATCTCTGCCAGCTTTAAGTAATATCTCTGATCCTCATCCTACATTATTGCGAAACTTAAATAAGTTAAACAATGTAAAACATTTAGGATAGTTTTCACATGTAAATTCTGTCTTATTTAGGTGGTGGTGGCAGTCTCCTGCATTTTTAGAGGGGCTGATTAGTAAAGATTCCAGTGTAAGAATTTTCTGAGAAATCTAATATGCCAAACTGATAAAAGCAAAATTACAGTAGCTGAAGGGAGATGAGAAGTTTGGAACTCTGCAGTTGTGTACCCTACTTGCCTGTTTTTATCCTATCCTTAAAATACTAGGGACCACAGAACACAAATGGCAAATCACTTGAGTAAGGATCCTAAATTAAAATGGGAATATAGTCTGCTAAGAAGGAGCAAATAAAACAATTTGGGCTATGAATAATATGGAAAAGGTTTTATAAAGCTAGGGTTTCTAAAGGATTATTAAAAGCATCACAGGCTTGACAGTCTAGTCAATTCTACATAAATTTCATTTTCTGGTCAGCAATATTTCCCAAGATCATCCTCAAGAAAAAATACATAGTAAAGTAAATGAAAGCTATGGATTGACATGCTGGGAAAAACAGAAGATTAAATGTCTGGAAATGCACTTGCCACACACACAAAATTGGTCCTCAAATATTGCCTCAATAAAAAGGAGACAAGAAATTTTAGCAAATTAGCAAGGCAGACATTTTCAGGCAGTGAATATACTCCATACTTCTCTTACATCTTCCATTTGATTACTGTAGTGCTGAGCATAGAAAAGACACTTAAATACAGACTCAAGGCAAATGTGAAGTAAGTCTTTATCAATATTCAAAAAAAGAGACATACATGCAAAATGCAAATAAATTTTAGGAAACTAATATATAAGAATGACAGTTCGTAACAATTTTTCACTGATAATATTTGAAATAGACCAAATATAGTTATTTTTAATTTTTTCACAAAGTCTCCTATATAAATTTCTATAAAAAATTTACCTTGATTCTTCTAAAGGATGTTGGACAGTAAGAAGTCGAGGGTGTCGTAACCGTGTTAACTGTTGGACTCCTCGTTTTAAAGAATCGATGATCTGATCCTTTTCAAATTTCTGATATTTGTCAATCAGCTTTTTATCAAAGACAAAAACAGCCACTTCCTAATAAAAGAATTGTGTCACTAATTTTAATCAAGAACTATATAAAAATAATAAAGTTATATTTGAGTGTCAGCAGTTTACAATTAGAAATAAAAACTAATGCCATGAAAATTTTAGCACCATTATAATACCTTTCTGATTAAAATGTTGTTTCCTTTATGATTAATAAATCTAAATAATTTTAAAGGTATGAGACCCAGAGTTCTCATCTAAAGAGAACATAGGAAATGTTTTATCTAAGATCTTACAGCAAAAACTGAACTGCCAAGACTCAGTTACCTAGGTAGACTAATTCTAGGGCCAATATGCCACTCTGTCTCCTCAGAAATAGCAAAGAGACAAATATGGAACAGTAAAGTAATAACATGGTACATGCTTTCAGGAAAGAAAGCACTGAAGTTGAGTGACAGCTTTAAATAACATTCATATACAGACTGAGTATCCCGTATCTGAAATATTTGGTACCAGAGGTGTTTCAGATTTGGCTTTTATTCTCAGATTCTGAAATCTTGCATAATCTGGAATTCCATTTACGTTTCATACATACCTTTACTCAGATAGACTTAAGTAACTTTATACAAGATTTTTAGTGCATCTACATTTTGACTGCTACATGAGGTCAGGTGTGGTATTTTCCACATGTGGCATCATATTGGTACTCAAAAGGTTTTGGATACTGAAGAATTTCAGATATCAAATTTTTTGGATTAGGGATGCTCAACCTGTATAAACAGATCAACCTAGCTCTTTTGATCATTAAGAGACATAAGAGAAGAAAGTAAGAGTGTTATATAATATCAATTTGAACTAAAAAAAAATGACCTAGAAGTTCAAGTTCCTATGGCACCAATCATGCGCAAAATCTTCTTTTAGTAAGTGTTCTGCTATAACACATTTTATAAATGCATCTAATTTAAATGTGTTTATTTTTTCAAGATGTTTTAAGCCTTAAAAAAGATCACATGAAATGGTTCTTGAGCTCTTAGTTTTATCACTCTTAAAAGAACATAAAGAAAAATAAACAACATAAAATTCTTTCTTTCAAAGACTCATTTATGGTTTAAGGTAAAAGATGACAGATTCCTACACAGGACATAACAGGTTATCAACTAACTATCTTAAAAATACTTTTCTCTTTATTCATATCAGTTAAAATTAATCAATTTCAACAAAATTATGTTAATAACTCTTCAGACCCCATACTGATTTCCTAAAACTCTTAGCCTATATTTTAAAACCTTTCATCAGAATATATCATAATCAATTTCCAACTTGCATTTTTCTTTTATTATTTTGCTATCAGATTGAGCATTTCCAATCTGAAAATATGAAATTCAAAATGCTCCAAAATTGAAGCTGAGATCCTCAAAGAGTTTCAAGTTTCAGATTTTTGGCTATGGATACTCAATGTAAGCATTTCTGATCCCAAACACTTCATAAGGGACAATCAACCTGTCCTACCCACTCTGCTAACACATATATGCCACTTCCATAAAAGTCCTACCTGTCTCTATCTATATATTATAAACTTTTTGAAGCAAGCAACAATGTCTTAGTGGTGGGGATAGGGTGTGCCTGAATGGTGGAGGGCTTGAAGAGTGAGGCTCTGGACTGGATCACTAGCAGACCAAAAGCAAACAAAAAACAAAGCTACATCTTGGTAGAAGCATCTCCGGTGTTTATTGCCGACTTATAGTCAATAAAGATAAGCAATTAATTAATTAGAAGCATTTTATTATCTCAAATTAAAATCCTTTTCATCTTTTCATTATGATTTTAAAATATACAGAAAAGATGACAAAGTGCAACTATCCAGTATATCTTTAGACAATGATTAACTGTAGTTTAAATTTGAGTCTTTTAATTTTAAAAATTTCTCCCCAAAAAAAGCTTGTTTTATGACAGAATACAGTCTATCCTTATTAATTTTCTACATATCATTTTTTTAAGAAAGCGAGAGAGAGAGAAAATTTTAATATTAATTTTTTAGTTTTCAGCAGACACAACATCTTTGTTTGTATGTGGTGCTGAGGATCAAACTCAGGCCGCACACATGCCAGGCGAGCGAGCCACCGCTTGAGCCACATCTCCAGCCCCTACATATCAGTTTTATATATAGTTTTCTGGAAATAACAAATAGGTCAAGGTGGCTGATTAATGTTGTTAAGCCTTCTATATCATTACTCCTTCCAGCAAAGTGAGGGGGCTTAAAATCTCCAAATGATTGTGGATTTGTTTTCTAGTTTTATTAATTTTTACTTCAAGCACTTTGAAATTGTTATTAGGTACATATACACTTAGGATTATTATACTTTCTTGAAGAAGTTACAATATTATGTTATGAAATGTTTATCTTTATCTCTGATAATACTTTTTCTTGAAATTAATTTTATACTAATAGCTCTATTTCAGATTTCTCATGTTTTTTCCCCTCCTTTTGCTTTTAACACATTGGTGTATTGATATTTAAAGAGTAACATATGTATAGAGCATATAGCTACTATTTGCTTTTTACATATGTTGAACATTTATACCTTTTAATTATAATATCTAGATCATTTATATTTAAATTAATTAATAGAGATCACAGGAAACATCTGTGTTTCCTGTGTGCAGTAATGTGTAATATTTGCTACATGAAGGTCAGTGAAAAATTGGGTAAATGATAGGTTTGATGACTTAATATTTTGGAAAACATATTGAACGGTCCAGCTGCCAGGCTCAAAGAGGACTGTGGAATGCTTTTGTTGCAATTGTTCCTTTTCTCATTTATCATATGGTACACAGCAACAGACTCATCTTATTGTTTGTTAACATCTTTTATTTTGCAAATAAAAAATTATAGTGTGTGTGTGTGTGTGTGTGTGTGTATGTGTGTGTGTGAGAGAGAGAGAGAGAGAGAGAGAGCTCACGTACGCACAGGCGCGTGCGTGTGTATTGTACCAAAGGTGAACTTTGTTGAAAACCATTATGGTTTGTTTTTGTTGTTGTTGTGTTTTATTGGTGGGGGGGGGTAAGGAAGTAACCAGGGATTGAACTCAGGGGCAATGGCCTCGAGCCATATCCCCAGCCCCATTTTGCATTTTATTTAGAGACAGGGTCTCACTGAGTTGCTTAGAGTCTCGCTTTTGTTGAGGCTGGCTTTGAACTCTCAATCCCTGCCTCATCCTCCCAAGATGCTGGGATTACAGGCGTGAACCACCATGCCTGGCCACCACTATTATTGTTTGTTTGGGATTTTATTAATATTTTATTTTTTAGTTGTACTTGGACACAATGCCTCTATTTCACTTATTTATTTTTATGTGGTGCTGAGGATTGAACCCAGGGTTTCGCAAGTGAGAGGTGAGTGCTCTACCCCTGAGCCACAACCCCAGCCCCATTATGGTTTTAATGTGAAATTCTCTAACAACAAATAAGGCTGAGTATTTTTACATATGCCTATTTGCCATTTGATTATTCTCTTTAATGAAACACCTGTTTATGTGATTTATTAATTTTTAATTGCATTATTAGCTGGTTGTTGAGTTTTCCAGTCTTTGCATATCTTATAAACAAGTGTCTGTACTCCAAATGTTTTTTCACAGTCTATGGATTGCTCCTTTATAAATGATTTGTTGACTAAAAAAAAAAAATAAAATCAAAAATAAAGTAATGATAAAAAATTGAGTCTTTTTACACAATAATTAATTAGAACAAAATATGTGCAATATTTGCTTGCAATTGTTCCTATCCTTTATTCACTGCATATTCTTTAAAATACACTGAAAGAAAAGACACCCACTAAAAAGTATGTTTTTCCAACAGCCCAATTTAAAAAAGAAAAAAAAGACTATAAAGTTCTTCTAAAAACTAATATTTGTCACAACTGAGGATGTTTCATTTGAAATAGACCTAATTTATACGTTGTTTTTTTTTTTTAAAGATCCTTTGCTTACTATAAAGGTGAACTTTGTTGAAAACCAGATCATTCAAGAAATAAAATCTAAGTTATGTGATATAAAGTAATGCATTTAGGATTCTCTAACCGCAATCATGACCTCCATTAACCTCTCTCTTAAGAGCCACCAAAGACATTTTTTGAAACACAGATGTTTCCTATGATCTCTATTTTCTGGATCCTTTGTGACTGGGCAGTAATAACTGCCAAACATCAGACTCTTCATCTTTCATCTGATTTTGAGATAATACTCCTTCAAAACAATGAAATAAAAACTAAATTTTAATTTATAATAAGTTAAAAATAACTTGATTTTTGAGAAGACTGAAACGTAGCAACATATACCCCTTAAAATTACTACAATTTTGATTTTTTTTTAATCAAAGTAACTTGACTAATACATCAAGCTTTGCATAATGGTCTCCTTTATTTTAAAACATAAAGTATAATTTGTTTACTTATTATAATTTAGTTATGCTTTCATTCACAAAATATTTGTGAGTTCCACCCACAAATACTGGCATCTAAATAACAAATGTATATTTGTTAATACTTAATGAACTAAGTTCAATTCTACATTTAGTAGACTAGATAAACTATGAACAATGAAACATTTATTATGTTTAAAACTTTAAAAACTAACCAATCTTCATTATTCTCACAGAAACTAATAAGTTATTTAACTAAAGGTATTATGAAGCTCATGAAGCAGGAGGAAAAAATATGTACCAGGCCAATGTATACAACTCTGAAGACAAAATTACACCACAGTTGCCCTATTAAAAAAAAGGAATTTTTTTAAAAAACTTGGTATAAAATAGTTGAAAGATGGCTAGGGATATATATAGTCAGTTGGTAGAGTGCTTGCCTCTCAGGTACAAGGCCATGGGTTCAATCCCTAGCATCACACACATACACACACACACACACACACACACACAATAGCTGAAAGAAATTTCAAAATGTAGAATTATTTTTCTACATGAAAGGAAGAAAAAATTAGGTATATGGGTGAGATGGAAACTATAATTATGTGCTACTTTCATTACAAATTATTTAAACAAACTGTCAGTCTCAATAGTCATATTCTAATCTAACAAATAAGTTTCCAATAACAGCACTCCAAAATTAAATTAAAATTTTTTCAATTTAAAAATGAAAACAATTATACACTGATGATTCTCAGCAAATCTATATTTTACTTTCATAAATTATTCACTATGAGGAATTCTGGAATGAATGCCCTTCAAAAACAGTAAATATCAGCAGAACAATTTCTATTGATTTTTGCTGGGAATGTAAAACCAGAATACTAACAAAAATGTGTCCAATCAGGTACAACGAAATTACCAAGTTCACAAGTAAATTGTTGTTTACTAATTTTTTATATTGTGACATCCCAGGTTTCATAAATATTTACTTTGTTTTATTTACTCTGTAGGTGCTGTAATTACTATTCTTCACAGAGTAGTAATTCACCATCTAGATTAAAAAGTCAAAAACTGTACATGATCTGAAAATTATAATTCACCAGATACTTATATAAATTTGAAATAACCCTAAGAAAAAAATACCCCTAACCTTTCAAAGGGAATGCAAGCCTTAAATATACTTTTAAAGGGATTCTTTTAACTCAAAAATATTGTTGGGTTTTGGAGGGAGGCAACATTATGATAATGCTCTCAAAAATCAAGTAAAAAATAAGCGAAATTTGTTTGCTCAGGAAAAAAATATGAAGTGAACTTTAAATACAATGACTTGAATATCATGGTATTTACTGTCATGCAGCAATAGAAAACACTTTCATGTCCTACTGAAACAGTATGAGAACTCCTCCAATCCAAAGTCCCCAATCTACTGATCACCTTGAAGTCAATGTCAAATTTAAGAGCATATATGCTTATAAAATATATCCACAATTAAATATATAGTATGATAGTAGTTGCTCAAGGAAAGCCTGAGAGGATAAGAAAGATGTGCTGATCCTATGACCATTTTTTTTTTTGGGGGGGGGGGGGGGAAGAGGTACTAAAGAAGAGTACCTTTTTCATTATTTTCTTTCTAGTTTAACTAGATTAACATCATTCAAGAGAACTTCTGACATTGATAGAAACTCCTATATCTGCATCGTCCAATATGATAGTACTAGTCAAATGTAGCTATGGAAAGGCTGAAAGGAAAGTAGGACAACTAAGGAATTTAATTTAATTTAAATAGATGCGTCTAGTGCCTGTCATATTGGACAGTGCAGCTCTTGATTGCCTACTTTACATGATCTCTTTTAATAAAACTAAAGCACTGAAAAAGAATTAATATTTTCAATTAAGGAGGAAGTTAAAATGAAGCTTTAATGTCAGTATGATTATAGAGACTTAGCTCTTCACTAAGGAATTAACCAGTAGTAAATATAGGATACTCAGCTCTGACCCCCCACCTTTTTTTTTTTTTTTTTTTTTGCAGGAGACAAAGAAAATTCAAAATCATATCTACCAAGAGTACTGGTGTATTCCAAAACTTCCTCTCCCCCCAAAAGCAATAATTTGTGGGGAAAATGAAAAAGATTAAAGTTTTCAAAGAGAACCCGGTTCTGGCATTCAGGTGTTGATAATAGGGCTCTATCATTGGTGCCTGGTTATCCTGTTCTATGAGCAGCAACAGAAGCTCTAAGTGAAATTACCAAGTTCATAAGTAAATTATTATTTACTAATTCTTTATCTTGCTGCATCCCAGGTTTCACAAATATTTACTTTCTTCCATCTACTCTGCAGGTGCTATAATTACTACTCTTATCAGGGGATTTTAGCATAAAAATTACAATATCAACACAAATACCTAGCATCCTTTTGTTTAAGCACAGAGATGCAATTTTATTACCACATCCTTAATGAAAATGCATAATATTATAAATTTGGTGTTCATTTTCTCCTTATATACAGTCATGTACTACATAACAACATTTAACAATTCATATAATGGTGGTCCCATAAGATTATATACCCTATGACATCACAGTTATCTTAGTTTAAGTACACACGGTGATCTTAGCACAACAAAACCAACGAATGACACATTTCTTGGAACATATACCTGTCATTGAATGACACATGCCTGTAATAGATTATAAAAGCAATTTGTGCTACTGTTAGAAGAGACAGGTCATTTACATAACTTTGTAAATGTTTTTTTAACTAGTGAGTACTTTTAAGAAACCACTTGCTTTGTGGATGGACTTTTGGTGAACTGAGAGAGAAAACAATGCTCAAAAATGATAATTTAAATCAATCAGCATATAACATGGGGATTAACGATCTGAAAAGACCTCCAAATAATAACAATAAAAGCAAATTTATAAGCCAGGTATGAACTACATACCAGTAATCTGTCTCAGGACCAAGAATTCCTAATTCATAAAAGGATAACCAAAGCCATTTTGATCTTCAATATACTTGTTTGGGAAATAAGCTAACTTTTAAAAGAAGCAAATAATGCATATCCACACTGTATGATTATGGGTAGTCATTGTTAAGTATGTGTAATAAATCCCTCACATCTTAAACTCCATATATTTCATATGTAAGGAATTCCATATATTTCACACGTAAGGAAATAAAAATACTTTTAGACTGTTTTTTTTTAAGATCTTATTTCTGGGCTGGGGTTGTACCTAGCCTGTGTGAGGCTCTGGGTTCAATCTTCAGCACCATATAAAAATAAATAAATAAATAAAATAAATGTCTATCAACAACTAAAAAAAGTTTTTTAAAAAAAGATCTTATTTCTACAGAGATTTTAAACCTGAGATTTTAAACCAGAGATTTTTATGCCTTAAAAATTCCAACAAAAAGCTGCTAATAAAATTTAACACTAATGATACTCAACATTTCTAAGAACCATCTGCTGATCTCTTAAGCCAAATTAAAGGAGAAAAAAAACTCAAACTACTCTTCCCTAAAAGAAGAGTTAGTCCCAAAAAAACAAATGACTACAAAATAATATAACTCAAAACACACTACTAAATATATCCCACAACTATTATCCCCTTCTAATGGCAAAAGCTATCAGGTAAACACATATAAAAAAATTTAGAAGTCTATTTTCTATAAGGCTATAAAATAAAAGAGGGAATAAGAGTGTACTAAATGGACCAGGGGTATAGCTCAGAGGTAAATGGTTGCCTAGCTTGCATGGGCAAAACCCTAGGTTCAATTCCCCAGCATTGGGGGGAAAAATATGCACTAAACAAGAGACACTTAACGTTAGCAGTATTTAAATGGATATTTTCCTGATAATTTATTGACAAATGTAAAAGAAAACTTAAGTGCTATGGCAATTTTTATCCTAAAATATATTTTGCAATTATTATCTTTTAATATGCTCAAATAACACTTTATTAAGTAAAGTGGTATTTGTAACACTTTGTTATTAAGTAAACAAAAGTAGGTTAGCATGGTATGTCAAACAGCATATGTGTAAACCAGGAGACACAGGGCATATTTTAAAATTTTTGTTTTTGGTGACTTCATAAGATGAAATGAAAAACAAAGAGCTGAATTAAGAATCCATTAAAGAACTTTTGATTTTTTTTTAAGAACTTTTGGTACTTCTTAACATAAAAATCATACATGAGGGGCTGGGGTTATAGCTCAGCAGTAGAACACTTGCCTTGAACTTGTGATGCACAAGGTTCTATCCTCAGCACCACATAAAAATTAAACATATTGTGTCCATCTTTAAAAAAAATTTTTTTAAATACATACACAGACTTTACAGTACTTAGCATGTATTTTTTTTTCCAACTAGACAGAATAACTTACCTGTTTTGTAGATTTTTTTGTGCCATTAAAAATCTTCCAAGCTAGACCATTACCACCACTGGCAATGTGCCGACCAACATCAAATTCTCTAGTGACAGGATTTCCCATTACTGCACTAGTGACATCAGCTGTTACCTTTGTAACAGTACTCTTCAACTTATTAAGCATGGACTCCATGGCTGTGTATTAGGTAGTTACAGTCACCTAGAAACACACAAGGATATGGGAGAGCTCATCATTTTTTGTCCAAGCACTTATTCATAATTTAGTTTGAAAAGTTTAAACAAACAATACCAAACAGATAAGTTACATGTTGGTTTTGCCTTCAGAGAACCCAATACACTTGACTATACATTTACAGCTAGAACCAAATGATCAGTTCCTCTCAACCACAGTTCTCACAAACCAGAAAAAGACATGATTATACTGGACACTGACATAAAGGAAAAAAAATCAATGCTGTTCAATTATATAACATGTACCCTTTAAGACTTAAGTGGTATAGAAGGTCAGAATCTTCACACTGAAAGGTGAACCCAAGGATTTGCCCCTGCTTTCTGCCCAGGCACATATCAAATCAGAGTGATAAGCAGAATTCCAGTCAGCTAAGGGGATGAACTACAATTCAGAGATGCAGAAACGGCTGGAAGTTCAGGGACAGAATTTCAAAGTGAAAGATGCTATGTTGAAAAAGAGCACAAGGTCCCCTTCATGTTTTGTTAATACTAAAGTGCACACATGTAGTTTGAGACTCTACTAGTTCTATTAATTAAACTGCTTGTGAGCTGAATAGTTTCAATTCACACAGGGCTTCAAAATCATTCCTGAGCTCCTCAGCCAGGCTGGAGAGTCTTCACTGATCACTAGGGCATTTTAGCAGGACTATGCCTTAATAGGACAAACCTATTCTAGCTGGGTAGTGATGGTGCTGTACTCCCAGTTACCGAGGAGACTGAGAAAGAAGAAATGCTTAAGCCCAGGAGCTGCAAGTCAGCCTGGACAACATATCAAGACTCCATCTCTTAATTAAAAAAGAAGATAAAACTGCTCTAACAACAAAAGTCATTCTCAAGCAACCAAACTAATCTAACTAAGCTGCCTTCCAGAAGAAAATCTACTGCTCATGAAAGGAAGACACAAGACACAAAATCAGATACTCAACAAAGTAACATTCACATTGTTCAGCACACAATCAAAAATCATCAGACATGACAAAAAGAAAAAAGATATAACTTATAATCAAATGAAAAATCAGTCAATAAAATCTGACTTCAAGATGATAGATACATAGAATTAGCAAAGACATTAAAAGTTATCACAGGTCCAAAGCAGTTAAAGGAAAACATGAACAAAATGAAAGAAAATGGAATTTTTTAAAGGCCCAAATGAAAATTCAAGACATGAAAAATAAATTTAAATAAATCTCACTAATTTCAGGAATGAGATGAACATATTAGACAGTGTAAGGGGAAAAGCAGCAAAACTTGAAGATGGAGTAAAAATTTGAAAAAAAAAAAAAAAAAAAAGATGAACAAAGTCTCAGTAATCCATGGGATAATATCACAGATCTTATACATGAAAACAGATCCTCAAAATAAGGAAGAGAGGGGAAAAAATAATGGCAAAAATTTTTCCAAATTTCCTAAAATATTATACAAAGCTTCAAGAAATTCAAAAAACACAAAGGAAACCATACCTATATCTATCATACCAAATAGCTGAAAATAATTTATTAAAAATCTTTGAAATGGCTATAGAAAACAGGTAAATCATACAGAGAGGTACAAAAATAAGAATTTTCCCAGACTTCACTTCAAAACTATGTATACCAGAGAACTGAATGAGGTCTTTAAAGTGCTAAAGAAATTATTAACCTAGAATCCTGTATGGTGAGGAAAATCACCTTCAAAATTCAAAGAAAAAACAACTCAGGAGGCTGAGGCAGGTGGATCACCAAGTCTGAGGTCAGCCTGGGAAACATAATGAGATCCTATCTCAAAACAAAAAGGACCAGGGATGTAGCTCAGTAGTACAGTACCCCTGATTTTAATAGTCAGTCCCAAAACAGAAGGGGGCAGGGGAGAACAATGTAAATAAAGACTTTTTAGAAAAACAAAACCTAGAAAATTTGTTGCCAAACATAATTTCTACAAGAAATACTAAAGGAATTTCTTCAAAAAGAAAGAAAAAGATACAAAAAAAAAAAAAAAAGATGTTGTGTCTGCCAAAAAAAATAAATATTAAAAAATTCTCTCTCTCTCTCTCTCTCTCTCTCCCCCCCTCCCCTCCTCTCTCTTTAAAAAAAAAAAAAGAAATTTGGATCTATAAAATAAATGGAGGATACTGAAAATAAAAATTATTATAAGGGCATATAAAAAAACTTCTGTTAGAATTATCTTTAAATGATGGCAGATCATGTAAAGTAAAAGTATAACATTGTGTTTGTGTAGAAAAAATATACTAAAATAAAGGATGAGAGAAATGAAAGTATATTTTTGAAAGATTCTTGCATTTCATGAGAAGCAGTATAACATTTGAAGGCACACTGTGGCAAATTAAAAATATACATTATAAACCTTAAAATAACAACTAAAGTAATAAACAAACATAAGTAAAAGGTAAATAGTGGTGATAAAATAGAATCCTAAAGCAAACAGAATAGATAACAAAATGAAATAGGAAGGGACTGGGGTTGTGGCTCAGTGGTAGAGCACTCGCCTCACACGTGAGAGACCCTGGGTTCGATCCTCAGCATCACATAAAAATAAATAAACAAAATAAAGATATTGTGTCCATGTATAACTAAAAAAATATTTTAAAAAATGAAATAGGGATAGAGGAAGGAACAAAAAAGCAAGTGTGGCAAACAGAGAATACACAGCAAGATGGCTAATTTAAATCCAACCACATCAATAACAACATTTAAATAAATTAGTCAAAATTCTAATTAAAAGGCCCAGATTGTCAAATTGGATTTAAAAAGCAAGCATATCTAACTATATGCTGCTTATAAAAAATTAACTTTAAAAATACAAAAATGCAGGGCTGGGGTTATGGCTTGGTGGTAAGCCCTCGCCTAGCATGAGTAAAGCCCTGGGTTCAATCCTCAGCACCATATATAAACAAATAAATAAAGGTATAAAAACAAAAAATACAAAAACGCAGGTAAAAAAATGTAAAAGTAGCCGGATGTAGTGGTGCACATCTGAAATCCCAGCGGTATGGGAGACTGAGGCAGGAAGATCGCTGGTTCAAAGCCAGCCTCAGCAACAGTGAGGTGCTACGCAACGTGGTAAGACCCTGTTTCTAAATAAAATACAAAATAGGGCTGGGGATGTGGCTCAATGGTTGAGTGCCCAAGTTCACTCCCCAATACTCACCCCCCAAAAATGTAAAAGTAATATACCAAGCTGGAATGGATATATTAATAACAGGATAGACTTCAAAGATAAAACATATTTTGTAATGATAAATGTTTTCAACAAGAAAACATAACAATTTTAAATGTATACACATGCATTGAGAGACCCTCAAAATAAGTGCAACAGAAACTGATAGAATTGAAAGAATATAGAAATCCACAATTTTAATTGAAGACTTCAAGAGTTCTCTCAGTAACAACAACAACAACAAAAAAAATCAGTAAGGCTATAGATCTCAACAGTATTAAATGTTTAAGTCCCATATATCTCAGTGACAATATCTCAATTCTAAGATTTTAATAATAATGCACAATCACAATATACAACCTAGAAATTAGACCCTTTATAACTATTTATGTTCTTGACAAAATATTTCAAATGCCATTAGCCTAAAATCAGTTGAAGAGGTACAATGTTTTTCAAGCAAAAATTTTGAAAACCACTGGACTAAGGCAGCACTAGTCTATACCCTGTTTTCTCCAGTAATTATATTTATGTAAGTATAACTTCCTTCTTTCTATGAAGACTTGAACTATAAGTGGAAATATTCTCTTTCCCTTTTTAATTTATTGCTGCATTTTTAAGTGATTAGAAAAATGTTACTATTGGCATTATGAAAATATTTATTTGCTATACCAAATTATTCTTTATGAACATCTCTACTGATTTTGATGGGAAGGTGAAGGAATACAAAATCCTACTTAAAACCTACCTATCCATTCCTCTAACTCTGCCTGACATACTATTACCATGCACACTGTTATACACTGGGAACTCGTAAATGGAAGCATTTCTGCTCTTTAGGCATTTAGTCCAGTGGCAGACTTAGACTGGCAGATACTATAACAGTGACTGGAGACATGAATATATCATGCTACAGGAACATTAAGATAAACTCAAAAATAAGTGTTTTCAGGTAGAAAAAAAAGAGTAGGAGGATAATATTACAGAAAGAGGGTTACCATGTACCAAGATATGGAAGAGAAGATTACATCATTGTGAAAAACAAAGGATATTTTCATGGTTGATATTCAAATTTGAAATGTCTATCCATCACCTAAACAGAACAACACGGACGTACACAAGGTGGAGAATAGATATGGAAACTCATCTGGTGATATAATTTTTATTGGATACCTTCTATGTACCTAACATAATATGTAAGAAACTGAAGAAGGTAAAGAAAAAAATAAACTACAAAGGAGCTACCATTAAGGAGGGAAAAAAACATACAAGTAAAACAACTGTAGCATGAGCCTACAGAAAAGATAAAATGCTACAGAATTTATAGTGTTAAAGGAGCAAAAAGAGGAGAAAAAGTAGAATGTTTCCCCAAAACAATAATGTAAGAAATGCTTTTAAAGACAGATAAAGAATAGAGCATGAAAGTGAGTAGATACAGAATGGAAGAAATGTAGGAGTAAAACTACAAGGCAAAACCAAAGTAGTTCAGATAATACCTGGAGAAAAAAGAAGAAAGTATGGCAAAGGAGACTAGAAAAGCCAGATCACCATGGGGAGCAGGGTTTCAGGCATAAGTAAGATGATTAATCACCCCATCTAGTGGAGTAAAAAAGATATACTAGGGGTGGAGGCAGGGAATACCTCAAGACTGAAAAGAATTTTAATATATAACTCAGAGATGATGTACATAGTTTAGAAAGTAAAGCAAGAAAATAAAGGACAGTAGGAAATACAAATGTTTTCTCAAAAATTTTCATTTGATGAATAAAGATCACTTTTCAAAAGTTATAAATGACAGAAATGTTTACTCATTAAGCCATTTCTCCTTGTATACTTAATAGAATTCATTTGAAATTTATCTCCCCAGGTGCAGTGGCACATGCCTGTGATCCCATCAGCTCAGGAGGCTGAGACAGCCACCTCAGCAAGGAGCGAGGTGCTAAGCAATTAGTGAGACCCTATCTCTAAATAAAATACAAAATAGGGCTGGGGATGTGGCTCAGTGGTTGAGAGCCTCTGAATTCAATCCCTGGTACCAAAAAAAAAAAAAGAAAGAAAGAAATTCAACTACCTCTTCAATTTCAGCCAAAACAAGATATGGGGTAGTTTCCATATTATCCCATGATTGTATCATTCTACCATCTGGCTCAATCATTATCTGGCTTTCAGTAGACCCAATAGGGGAATCTGCTGTAACACTAGGTTTTACCTGTACCTCAAAAAGTAAGCTGAGTATTACAGCATCTGATGGCAGGTAGTGAAGAGGAATTGAAAATTTTTTCAGTTCTGCCTGTTCAGAAATTCTAGATATAGCAGAAATAGGTAAAATTATATTTTATGCTTAAAAATGGATTTTCAAATAACAACTCAAAGAATCCCTACTTCCCCAAGAATAAAATATTAAAAAGCAGGATTAGCTTCCATTTTTGATGAAAATACTGCAATACAAATACTAAGGTTACTTTAAACTGAACACAGAAGCACATGCCTGTAATCCCAGATACTTGGAAAGCCAAAGAAGAGGATCCCAATTTCAAGGCCAGTCTCAACAACTTAGTGGGAGAGATCCTGTCTCAACATAAAAAGTCACAAGGACAGGGAATGTAGCTCAGTAGTAAAATGCCCCTGGGTTTAATCTCCAGTACCTAAAAAAATAAAATAAAAAGGCTATATACTCAATGATACAGTACCCCCGGATTCAATCCCCAGTATCACATACACACACACACACAAAAAAAAAAGGTAAATTAAGGTTTCTTTAATACATCTGACAATGAAATTGTATTGCTGGCTAGACCATCAACAAGCACAAAATAATAATATTGACTAGAAAGAACATTTGCATGAATACAAAATTAGCTCAAAATAGTATGCTTCAACCTGTAAAGAGGCACAAGGGTCTGAGATTTATATGTAAATGCTTGAAAATAAAAGAATATCAAGAAAAAAAATCATTGATTTGGTTAAATATTCATAAAATAAAATGTAACACTTCTAAATTACAATTACATTTGTATGAAATGAAATTTTTTTGGTAAAATACTTTTCAAATTTGGGGGGAAAAAATAGTAACCATATTCCTAAAGGAAATTCTTACTTGTTATAACTAAAGTATGAATACTTTGAAATATACTCTTGAAATACATGTTTCCACATAGAAGCATTCAAAGATTACCAGAAGATTTTTTAAAAGAAAGTTTTAAAAAAATGTTTTCTTTGACCTAAATAGAAGTCATGTTTAATCTTATTCAGAACCAAGATTATACAAGCTGAATATAATCATTCTCTTTATAAATACAAAAAGTACCTAATTTATTATCAGTTGAACCAGAACAGATTACTTACAGAAGACAATGTTGATTTTTAAAAACCATAAAAAACTGAAGTGACTTACTATGTAAAGTGAATTACACAACTATACAACAAATTAGTGGGTACATACTAAAGGTGAAAAGAACCACATTAAATGCATTAAAAACTACTTAAACAATAAGTAGTTTCCATTATTGGTTATAATCTTATGACTATTGTACAATGAGATTTAAATAGCAACAGAGAAATTATAAAGCAATGTATGCTAAAACAACAATTTAGTAACTTGAGTGCTGAAGGTATAGTTCAATGGAGAGTGCTTGCCTAGTATGTACCAGGGTTCCACTCTCAGCATAAAAAATAAAAATAAAAATTTGAAAAGTCAAAATAAAATTAGTAACAAGTTATGATGAACAACAAGTAAGGTAGTAGCTCAGTGGCAGAGCACTTGCCAAGCATGTGCAAGGCACTGGTTTGATGCTCAGCACCACACATAAATAAATAAAGATTCGTTGACAATTAAAAACTTAAAACATCAAAAAAAAAAAAAAAAAGAGCTGAGATTACATCCCAGTTTTTTGGTACTTCCAGTCTATGTGATTAATGAGGTATAGTTTTTACAAGAGTCTTTGAATTATTGAAAAAAAACCAGCAGCAGTGGCAGCTTCCCACTATTCAGTCCCTTCAGCTACAGGAGAGGAAAAAGAAATAACTGGGTAGGAAATTAAACTAAATAAGGTCATTTCAGTATATATATAGTCTTTAAAAAAAACTCCAATCTGGGCTGGCGATATAGCTCAGTCAATACAGTGCTTGCCTCACAAGCAAAAGGGCCTAGGTTCAATCCCTAGCACCACCAAATCTGAAAGAGTGTGGCACAATGTATAAAAACAAATTCATAAAGCAGTGAAGTACTATCTAAAACAAAGTTTTCAAATTCTGATGAATATCTAAATAATGTGGATAACTTGCTTAACCACATATGGCTAAGTACTATCCCAAATGTCTGGAATCAGAATCTATGAAAATACAGTTAGGGCCTTTTGTAGCTTGGCCAAGCCCCCCAGGGGATTATTATAAACAGCCTAGCATGAGAATTGTTGTATGGTTAAGGACATAATCTTCAGTAGCAAAAAAATCTTGAGTTCAAATACGGATTCTAACACTTACCAGAGCTGTGACCATCAACTAGCCGCCCTAACATTTTATGTGGGTGAGGGGGTACTGGGCCTTTAACTCAAAGGCACTTTACTACTAAGCCACATCCCAGCCCTTTTTATTTTTCTATTTTGAGACAGGGTCCCACTAAGTTGCTTAGGACCTAAATTGCTGAGGCTAGCCTCGAACTTGTGATCCTCCCGCCTCAGCCTCCCAAGTCACTGGGATTACAGGCATGTCCACACCTAGCTACACTATTTCTATAAAATGGGGGTAGGGGAGAACTGGGCATAGTGGCAAATTGCTATAATCCCAGCTATGTTGGAAGCTGAGGCAGGAGGATAAGTTTGGGGTCAGTCTCAGCAACTTAGCAAGACACTACCTCAAGATAAAATCAATAGGGCTGGGGAGTTAGCTTCGTAGTAGAGCACCGCAAAACCTCAAATGATTGTTTTGAGGACTGAAGATGCCAATGCATGTAGAATACTTAGAATAATTCCTAATGCTTACATTCGGTAAGTATTCAATGATTTCATTCATTTAAAAAATATTTACAAAGCATTTACACAGTATCAGGAGATGAGGAACAGCTAGTTAATTTATGTATTAATTAATATGGCAACTCTGAAATGGTGTCCTGAGAACATATAATCAGGACAATCTATCCTCATCAGCAAAGTGTTCCCTAAAGTGAGTTCAATGATGAATAGATGTTACTGGATGAAAAGGAAAGGAAAAGCATTTCCAGACTCAGAGATGTTTCCACAAAGTATAACCAAATGCCATGTATCCGAAGAAAGAAAGATGGACAAGGTAATCAAGGGAGAAAGGGAATGCCAGAAAGCACCATGGAGATGAAGTTAGAAAGGCAATCAGAAGGCCAACTAAAGGGGTTTACAGGGCATTTCAGTTTATGGAAAAAAACAATGAGAAGCCACTGAAAGATTTTAAACACAGATACAATATGATTAGGTCTATGTTTTTAAATACTCAGTCTAGCAAGTTAAAAAAACAAAGGTGGCCAAAGTAGATGCAGGAAGTTAATAAAGCAGCTCAGAGGAGAGATGATAATGGTGGCTGAAACTAGAAAATGAGAGTTGAAGATCTCTCTTGAATCAAGAGGTACTAAAGTGACAAAATAAACAGGATTTCATGAAACCATGAGACATGAGAAAAGAAATATCAAAAATCAACTCCTATATAATGGGTTGGAAACACAACTAATGGACCTATTGTTTTTTCTTGAAGGGGCAGATCATGAATTTCAAATGTGAATCTGAGTTTTTTATTCTCAAATACAGAGTTGATTTGTATAGAAATATTTCATTATATGGAAGAACAAAGTGCCTTTATTTATTTTGGGGGGTGTCTATCAATCTTAGAGACAAAAGTATAGGTTTCTGCAAGTGTAAAGTAGATCTGAACAGAATGAAGACCCATATCTTACTTTCAGTTCCATTCCTTTACACACATCTGAGGAAGGGGTTGTGGCTCGGGTTTGATCCCCCACGCCACACAAAAGTAAACAAATAAAATAAAGGTATTGTGTCCATCTGCAACTAAAAAAATATTTGAAAAAGAAAAGAAGAAAAAGGCTTACAAAGTCCAAAAGGAATATTCAAAAACGTGACTTTCAAGCCACCAGAACATGAGTAGGTTTTATGTCAGGCTAGTTTGAAGTATTTTTTTTTTAATATTTATTTTTCAGGTTTTTTTTTGGCGGACACAACATCATTGTTTGTATGTGGTGCTGAGGATCGAACCCTGGCCGCACGCATGCCAGGCGAGCGCGCTACCGCTTGAGCCACATCCCCAGCCCGTTTGAAGTATTTTGGTTAAACTATCAATTTTTCAGAACAGAGACACGCAATTTAGAAAACTAACACTTTTTAAGTGTCATCATATAAATAGTTCCTGAAACTAACATTTTTTAAGTGTCATCATACAAACAGTTCCTGAATTTGATGGGCAAAAAATATTAGCTGGCAACTTTTAAGTCACTACTGACATGGCACTTTAAAGTCCAGTGAGTCTGGCGGCTCATCAAGCCTATAGAGAAGTAGATTTGATAACAGTGGGTGTTTAATTACTCATCACAGATATGCGGTAGAATCCCAAGAAGTTTTGCAAGCTTTATAGGTCTAATCTTCATCTTTTTCTCTCACTTAGAAAAACAAAAGTTCAGAAACCACCGACCGGGTGGGTTTTAGTCTTAACAAAACATCTGCCCCACCCACCCCACACACAATAACCATCCATTCAAGAACTACAGGATACTGTCAGAGAAGGACACCGGGAGAGTAAGGCCCTGGTAGGTGAACCAGGTTACAGGAGCCGGACCTCAGAACCGAGGGGAGCTGTCTCACCCAGTTCCGGAGTAGTGTCCTGTTTCCCAAAAGGGTACCAAGATCTCCACCACCGAAACCCGAGCTCCCGCGCTGGCGCGGACGAGTCTCCCTCCCGAGAGACCACTCCGATCCCGAGTCACCCGTAGCCTTAAGGCCTCTTCGGCGGACTCGGGCCTCTCGGATCCGCTCCCTCCAGGTTGCCGCTAGCCCAGCCAGTCTTCTCTTAGGCGCCCACCGCCCGGCCGGCGCGGCCTGCAGCCCGTCACTAGGCAACAGCCACCAGCACGGTGGCCCCTGGTGGCCTAACCCGCGCACGGGTCCTTCCCCATTCCCTTTTCTCCCACTGGAGGCCCAGGTGAGAGCGCGACCATAGAGGGAGCTCGCCCAGTGTCCGCAGCCGGGCACTTACCTCTCAGCTTTCGGCTCTCCGCCCGGGAGGGGCGGTGCTGGGGCGCGTTCCCCCCGCCCCCCCTAAAGGCGCTCTGGCTATTCCTGCTCGGCCTCCGCGACTGGCCGCTGCCGTCTGCTTACTCCATAGTCTCCGCCAACCCAGTGGCCGTAAAGGCTGCAGCGGGAGGAGGAAAGGGGGAAGGGAGGGAAGGGACCGGGGAAGAAGAGTATGGGAGGGGAAAGAAGACCGAAAGACCTGCCGGCCCGGGCATGACGTCACTTCCGGTTGCCTCGGAAGGGGCGGGACCTGGGCTTCCCTCCGCCCCAAGAGTCAGGTGGGGGCGGTGCTATAGAACCGGAGGAGGAGCAGGTGCACAAGATTCCGGCGGTAATTTTAACTCCGCGGTTCCGTAGTCCTCTGGGCCGTAGCGGAGCCGGCCGAGATTCGTGAGCCTTAAAGGTGGCTAATGCCGGAAAAGGAAGACTGGCAGGACATGTAGTCTCATACATCCTAACCAAATGTACAGTGATAGTAGCGGATAGCAAGCAGGTGAGGGGAGCAGATACCCGGTTCTGGGATTCCGCCCCTTTCCTAGACCCGCCCCTTCCTGGGCTACCTGCCTTCCCAAGCCTAGGACCCAGACCCCAGACTTATCCTTTTCGAGGTTATTTTCGTAAAATGCTCTTGGAGGGTCCAGGAAAGCAGCGCTTCTCAAACATGCATATGAATTACCTGGAAACCTTTTTAAATGCGGATTCTGATTCAGTTGAAGGGTCGGATGTTCTGCGTTTCTGATTTCCAAATGACAGCAATGCTGCTGTTCCCTAGGTTACGCTTAAGTATCTTGCCTACTTATTTAATAAAAGAGAGGTAGATTACTTACAGTTTTTTGTTATGCCTCAACAGACTTTTTAAACAAGAACATCTTACAGACAAAATGATTAGTTTCATTCAGTTCTTTCCCAGATTTCTTTGAGGAACAAAAGCTCAGAGAAATAACCTCCCTTTCTCCTGCAAGCCATTGGGTACCACCCTCCCTCTGACCTCTGCCTCTCCTGACCAAGCTTCCTAGGATGAACAGAGGGACGACTTCCTTGACAAAAATAATTTGAAGGTGATGAAATTTTATTTCTCTCATATTGTCATAAACATTACTTTGTAAGACCAAGCATACTGTTTCCAGTTAGTCAAGGGAGAAGAGAGCTTAAATTATTAGATTGCATCCCAAAAAATATCTAGGAACAATGTTCCAGATATTTCAATTTATTCTTTTTCTTTCTTAAGATTTTTCAATTAAAATTTTACTAGGGTAGGGAAGAATGGGGAATGACTGCTAACTATATCTCTCATAGTAATGAAATAATCTGGAATTAGATAATAATAATGATTGTATAATGTTGTGAATCTACTACAAAACACTGGATCATACACAGCAAAAGGGTAATTTGGGCTGGGGGTTATCTCAGTGGTAGAGTGCTTCACGTTCATGGCCCAGATTTTATACCCACCATTGCAAAAAAAAAAAAACAGAATTTTTGTGCTATATGAATTATATCCCAATAAACAGTTTTTACAGTCTTCAATTAATTAAAAAATAAAAATTACATATGCACATTATAAAATTTCCGAAAAGTGAACAACCACTTTCATTAACTACATTACAATACTATTACCCTAAAGTTACTAGTTTGAAGATTATCCTTCCAGATCTTTCTATTTGTGTGTAGGTTTTAGGATCATAGTTTAGAAATTATTCTGCTTAGTTCATGGTTTTTGTTTTATTTTGTTTTGGGGTTTTTTTCATATTTAATGAGGTCTTTTCCTGACATAAACTTAGTTTTGTTTCATCCTACTATTCAATAGTAAGGCTATGCCATAATTTATTTAATTATTTTCCTGGTGATGGACATTTTAATTTACAGGTTTTCATTATTTCTCAGCAATTTTTTTGGGGGGTACCGAGGTTGAACTCAGGAGCACTCAACCACTGAGCCACATCCCCAGCCCTATTTTGTATTTTATTTAGAGACAGGGTCTCACTGAGTTGCTTATTAGCACCTTGCCATTGCTGAGGCAGGCTTTGCACTTGCTATCCTCCTGTCTTAGCCTCTGGAGCCGGGGCTTACAGGCATGTACCACAGCTCTCGACATTTCTTAGCAATTTTTTAAAACAAGAATAGTTGACATAAGATAGAAGAATGAATCAGACATAGCTTTCCTATGTTCATATATGAATACACCACCAGTATTCATGTATAACCACAAGACCAGGATCCTAATTAAAACAAGTTGTATTCCATATATTATAATATATCAGAATACACTTGACTGTCATGTATGTAGGAAAAAAGAGAGAGCTGGGCATGGTGGTGCAAACCTATAACCCCAAAGGCTCAGGAGGTTGAGATAGGAGGATCATGTGTTCAAGGTCCACTTTAACAACTTAAGCAGGCCTTAAGCAACTCAGCCATACCTGTCTCTAAATAAAATATTTAAAAGGGCTAGGGATGTGGCTCAGTGGTTAATTAAGCACCCCTGGGTTCAATCTCAGGTACCAAAATGAATAAATAAATAAAGTTGACAAATTGATTTTATTCAGTTCCTTGCCCCAGATTCTCTTTGAGAAACAGCTTGTCATTGGTCAAAAAGGCAAAAAGAAGAAAGAAAAAGCAAAGCCCCTGGTGAGACCACAGCGCCATAATAATCAAGACTTGAATGTATCCGCTTTCCTTTTAAATGTATTCTAAAGTAATGTTCTTCAAGGTATAGTTAGTAGCTAATCATTTAATGTTAAAAGTATATTAGCAGGCTAGGGCTGTAGCTCAATGGTAGAGTGCCTGCCTCACACGTGTGAGATACTGGGTTCGATCCTCAGCACCACATAAAAATAAAATAAAGATATTGTGTCCACCTATACCTAAAAAAATAAATATTTTAAAATAAATAAATAAAGACAAAAAATACTGTATTCATTTACATTAGCTTACACAATAATATATTTCATGTCATTAAATTAAGTTCCTAGATTTACTCATTATTGACAGACGAATGTGGTGAAACTTATAGTTAATACATTGTAGTTTGCATAAGATGGGAGATGAAACTTAAAGCCATTAGTAGCAGATATGCCATAAAAAATTTAGTTTAGATAAAAACTAAGTTGTTAGCTGGGCATGGTGGTGCACACCTATAATCCTAGCAACTTGGGAGGCTGAGACAGGAGGATTACAAGTTCAAAGCCAGCTTCAGCAAAAGCAAGGTGCTTAGAAACTCAGTGAGACCCTGTCTCTAAATAAATACAAAATAGGGCTGGGGATATGGCTCAGTGGTTGAGTGTCCCTGAGTTCAATCCCCAGTACCCCGCCCCCACAAAAAAAAAACTAAGTTGTTAAAACTGAAAAACTTCTTTTTTTTTTTTAAAGAGAGAGAGAGAGGGAGAGAGAATTTTAATATTTATTTTTTAGTTCTTGGCGGACACAACATCTTTGTTTGTATGTGGTGCTGAGGATCGAACCCGGGCCACACGCACGCCAGGGGAGCACTCTACCACTTGAGCCACATCCCCAGCCCTGAAAAACTTCTTTTTGAGTAATTTAAATTTGTTAGGGTCATGTGTGGTGCTGCACACCTGGGAGACTGAAGCAGGAGGATCACAAGTTTGAGGCCAACCTAGAAAATCTAGTGAGACCCTGTCTCAGAATGAAAAATATAAAGGGGCTTAGGCTAGGGGTAGAGCATCCTGAGTTCAATGCCCAGTACCAAATTAATTTAATTAATTTGTCAGAAACATATTTTTTCCAGGATTCTCTGGGGTTTTTTTAAGCTACTCAGCTACAGGAGTATTATTCACTCCCTTCATATCCACATAGAAATCAAACAAGGAGGCAGCACTTATGAACATTCAAAGATTGCTTTACTTGTTTTGATGCTGTTGATGTGGTATTAAATCATCTTACACAAAATATGTGCTTAAAGTAGCAATGATATCTCTCATCTTTGCCAGGTACTAATGAACCATAGAGCGAGTCAATAGGAATGAAATTATTCAAAATTGAAAAGGAATTAGAATCTGAAGATTCCAACAGTAGTCTTTATAGGTTTCTAGAAAGTAAATTATTTTGTTTCTTGCAAAAGAAAATAGGATGATGAGAATGGGTCAATAGATTAAATAAAAGCAAAACATCCTTTAGCATTTGTGGTTAGTGCTAACTAAGACACTGTAAAATATTGTGCTTAGACCTTGGCAGAGCTGTCTTCATTGAGCTAAAACTGAATGTTATACTTTGTTGGTTTCTTTTTTTCTTTTTTCTTTTTTTTTACATATAAGTAATGAAAGAAATAGCCAGATAAAAACTCAACTACTTCTGCATATGCTGTAAAGCTGTTGAGGAGGACATCATCACATAAATTTTTCGATTTTATACTAGGGAAAAAAAAAAAACTTCATGTCCTCTGAAGAATGGATACACTTTCTAATTTTGAAAAATAGTGCTGGGGTTGAGGCTCAGTAGTAGAGCGCTTGCCTATCACATTTAAGACACTGGATTCAAAACTCAGCACCACATAAAAATAAATAAATAAATAAAACAAAGGTATTGTGTCCATCTACAACAAGAAAGAAAGAAAGAAAGATAGGTGAAAGTCTTTATAATAAAGGTCAAGTTTCCCTGGAAACTCAGAGCTGAAGTCTTCTATTCTTATTATAGCAAGGATGTTAACCTTAGAATTAGCATATATGCTTTCTTTGTATTTAGAATCCTAATTTGTCCTCTTTTGGTGGTATTTTACTAAATTATTATTTGTATCTTTTGTTGTAAGCTGCTTTTTGGAAATAGGAAACCTATAAAGAAATTTAATAAATTAATTAAAATGTATATTTGAAATTTTGATCTTGTTTGTATTAAAAATGTGCACATTGTTTTAACAGATGAAAGATAAAAAATATTTCACGTCTTCTAGCACATGAGGTTGGAAATCATTGGAAAAATTCATGCAATGAGTGTGAATTCAGCTCTACCTTCAGATTTCTCAGTTAACAAATCTGTTCCCAAGCTTTCAAAAGAAGGTAACTTCAGTTTGTACTATTTTTTTTTTCAGAATTTTGTAAGAAAGAACTGACTTCTTTTTTAAAAAAAATAGACTTTAAAACCAGTTTAGTTTCACCGCAAAATTCAAGTGAAAAGTACACAGAGGTCCCATCGACCCTTGCACCTACTCACACACGACCTCCCACTATCAGCATGCTGCACTACCGTGGTACATTTGTTAAAATCAGTGAATCTACACTGACACATTATTATCACCTAAGGTCCATGGTTCACATTAGGGTTCACTCTTGATGTTGTAAATTCCATATTTTAAAACCAATGTATGATGACATGTATCCATTATTATAGTGTCACACAAAATAGTTTCATGGCCCTAAAACTCCTCTTCTCCTACTCATTCCTCCCTTCCCTCTAATCCCTGGCAACCACTAATATTTTACTGTTTCCAAAAACTGACCTTTTAGATATAATAACATTACTGTGTTTATGTGTTGACTCTGTTTCTCTTGCCTGTAAAAGTTTTCTCCTACATAGTAATTGCATCAGAAAAGACAGATGAAGCAACATAGATTTGACAACACATAGTTTATTTTTCACAGTGATCGTAACAAGATTACCTGGAAGTGCTGTCATATGTGCTACCAGAGAAAACAGAGTCGTTCTACCAGTCCTTATTATTTATAATCCAAGACCATCTTATGAGTATATCGTTTGTCCATTGTATAAATACCTCCAAGACATCTCTGTTCTTTCTCTTTCTCAAACCAACTTAGGCTACCTGTTGTTCCACTCCTCTTTACTCTTTACTATTTACTTCATTTACTTGTGTTTTCCTTTTTATAATGCCAACAGTAATGGAAAGAAGAGCTCCATAGTTAGGACAGTCAGAAGGGATACAGACACCTTAATGGTTACCCACTTCATGCCATTTAGTCAAATCATGACAGAAGCAAGACAAGCTTTATATGTGCCCTGGAGAGGCTTTGTTGATCAACAAGATTTAAGATAGGTATTGTAAGGAAAAAATACAGAATGCACAAAGAAAGGATATAGAGTGAGAAGAGTTCCTAGAAGAAAACTCTAGGAAAACTAATATTTAGAAGACAAGCAGAAGGGGAGGCAACAAAAGTACAGTTTTGTGGCTGAACATGTAGCTCAGTGGTGGAAGGCTTGCCTAGCATGTGCAAGATGCTGGGTTTAATACCCAGCACCACTAAAAAATAAAATAGATAACTTTTCCCATTAATTTCCCTTGAGGGCATGAGGTACCTTTAGAAATTCCTAAGTAAACTTGTATATAATTTATTACGAAAGGATTAATATTTCTACTTATTGATCTTTTTTCTGAGCTAAGCAATGTGTTACGCATTTTATATTTATCTATAATCTTGCAGTAGACGTGTAAAGTGACGGGTGAATCCCCAATTTTAGGTAAGGAAACCAAGAATCAGAAAGATCACATTTAACAAAAAAGAAAGAACACAGAAGGGAATGAAAACTGGCACCTTGCTGTGCTTCATTAAACATTTTTGTTATACTTCCACATAATGTAAAGCATTCAAATAGCCCGGCAAGTTTCATTCCAAAAATAAATAAATAAATAATAGCAGTTCTTCACCCTTGTCCTCTTACCCATTCCCCTTCCTCAGAGGCAGCCAATTAAAACTCATCTCTAAATAATATACTTATATTGCTACTTCATGAATTTTCAGTTTCAGGCACATGTTAATTTTCTACAAAGGAAAATAGGAATTTGGGTCTTTTTTCTTCCTTTCCTCTCTCTCAAAAACACTCTTCACCGCCCCCCCCCCCCCATCTTCCTGATATAATTAGAAAATCACTTTGGAAAAATAAACTCTGTTCACATTATTTTAGCCATAGAGCGAGAAAGCTGTGATTCCTTCCTTTTCTTTTACAACATTTTATGTATATAACTTTATTTATTTATTTATTTATTTATTTATTTATTTATTTATTTATCTTTATGTGGATTCTGAGGATTGAACCCAGGGCCTTGCACGTGTGGGGCAAGCACTCTATCACTGAGCCACAGCCCCAACCTCAACATTTTGTTTTTCTTAGAACAAATAATTTTTTGTTTTACGTTTTGCTTAGTTGTTTTATATTCATATATATTTCCAGCTCCAAATTCCTACATTTAAAACACCAATTGGAATATTCGGGTATGTGACATATTTTGTCAATTTCATCTTCTTGGGGTAAATTCTTTCCACTGGATTTCTGATGTGTTTCATTTTGTACTGGTCACCTGCTATGTTTGAAGCACAGTTTCTCTCTTCAGAGCAAACACAACCTTTGCCTCTCTCTCTTGGATCTCTTACTTCCTGTCTTCTGTGTCTTTTTATTGTTTACTCCTCGTTTTGGTGGCATACATTTTCTAGCAGTTTCACAAAAAAAAAAAAAGGATATACAGAAGATAATTTTTTTTTAAAGAAAGAGTGGGAGAGAAAGAGAGAGAGAGAGAATTTTTTAATATTTATTTTTTAGTTCTCGGCGGACACAACATCTTTGTTTGTATGTGGTGCTGAGGATCGAACCCGGGCCGCACGCATGCCAGGCGAGCGCGCTACCGCTTGAGCCACATCCCCAGCCCCCAGAAGATAATTTTTTATCTGTATTTCTGAAAATTTCTTTATTCCAGTCTCTTATTTGATTGACAGTTGGAATTCTAGGTTGGAAATGATTTCCAAAGAATTTTTAGGACATTTTCCCATTATCTTCTTGCTTCTTGGGTTGGTGTTAGTAAGTCTAAAGCCATTCTGATTAGGGATTTAAAAAAAATTTTTTTTGGTTGTATATGGACGCAATACTTTTATATTATTTATTTTTATGTGGTGCTCAGGATCAAACCCAGTCCCCCAGACATGGTAGGCAAGCGCCCTACCACTGAGCCACAACTGCAGTCCCTGATTAGTGATTTTTAAATGTGATCTTTTCCCTACCTTCACTCCTGAAGCTCACAGGGTCTCTTCCCTATCCCTAGCTTCCTGAAATTCAAAAGTAATGTGTTCTAAGGTAAATATGTTTTCACCCACTGGGCTGTTTCACTCTAGAAATTTCCTTGGATTATGATTGATGATTTTCTCCATTTCCTCCAATTATGCCTTCTCTATTTTAATTCTAATCTCCTATTTAGATATTGGATCTTCTTAACTAGTTCTCCAGTTCTTGTAATTTTTTTTCTAATTGTCCACCATCTTTTATATTTTTGTTTGGTTTTATTTATTAGAAAATAGCTTCAAATTTATCCTCCAACCTTCCCATTGATATCTAAAAGCACACTTAAATTCTCAGTATTTCCTTTATCATGGCATTCTGTTCTCATTTTATAGTTGCCTGTTTTGGTTATCTCTATATCCCTGCCATCTAGAACAATGCCTAACCCAAAATAGGTCTCAATAAATATTTGTTGAATGAATGTTCAGTGTTCTTATAATTGAATTCATTTTCTACTTTCAGGCAATTTCATATCTATTTGTACTAATTGATGACTTAGTAAGATGTTGCTTCACTCTTTTCATATGTGGTAACCTTGCCTCCTTACTTAGGGTGTAGCTGTGTAATGCCCACTATTTGCTATGTATCTTTTCCTTGCACCTGGTTCAGTGCCCTGCCCAAAGGTGGTACTGCCCAGATGATTAGAGGCTACTCATGATCTCAAGTATGTACTAAAAAATGTTAATTTACCTTATAGTTGACCAGTAATTGAGAAGTAGCAAACCAGATGCCCTTAGGATCCAGGCAGTTCAGAGAACCAATAATTAATTATCAGATATGTAGGAAAATACTGTATTTTTTCTTGAAAAAATTGCCCTTTCAAGCTATTTTTCCTTTTCCTACTTAAGACAGATAAACACTGGGAAATAGGTTATTACCTATAACTGGAAAATACTATGAAACTAGCAGCTAATACAGTTTCAGTACTTAGGATGCAATAGAGAGTGGTGGGGCTTGTAGTTAAGTGGAAATAAATGCCAGTCAAAATGGGGTGGCCTTAATCTGTACCACATGATTTTGGTTGCCATTAATTCAGGGTCAATACTATGAGATTTTATGATTTAGAAAAAAGACACTTAAAACTAGAATCTCACATGAAATCTCCCATTTCAATACAAGTTAATTTTTTTCAAAGTACTTTTATATCCAAAAAAAATCATGACTATGGGCCAAATAGTCCATAGGCCACTGACATGGGAGCTCTGCCAGAGATTTTCTATAGTTATTGCTTTTATAATTTTGTTTAATTGAAAGGTAAAACATTAATTATGATCTGGTAGTTAGAGTGATGAAAAATTTAATTAACAATAGGAATGACCAGAAACCCAAGTTAAGATTAACCTAATACTGCATTTTGTTGTTGTTGTTGTTGTTTTAACTGAGGATAGAATCCAGTGGCACTGTACCACTGAACTACATCCCTAGCCCTTTAAAAAAAAAAAAAAATATATATATATATATATATATATATATATATATATATACACACATATATATATAAATATATAAAATATATTTTATTTTGAGAAAGGGTCTTGTTTTGCTGAGGATCTTGCTAAATTTCTAGGGCTGGTTTCAAACTTGTGATCCTTCTGCCTCAGTCTCTAAATTGCTGGGATTATAGGCATGTGTCACCAATCAATCAGCTTTTGCTGAGGCTGACTTTGAACTCTCAATCCTCCTGCCTCAGCCTCTGAGCCACTGGGATTACAGGCATGTGCCACTGTGCCCGGATCGACCTTTGGTTTTTGGGGATTGGTTTATTTCACTTAGTATGATAGTTTCCAGTTCCATCCATTTACCAGCAAATGCCATCATTTCATTCTTCTTTATGGCTGAGTAAATATTCCATTGTGTATATATACCACAGTTTCTTTATCCATTCATTTGGTGAAAGGCACCTAGGTTGGCTCCATAGTTTAGCTATTGTGAATTGAGCCTCTATAAACATCCATGTGGCCATGTCATTACAGTATGCTGATTTTAAGTCCTTTGGGTATATGCCGAGGAATGGGATAAGGGGGTCAAATGGTGGTTCCATTCCAAGTTTCTTGAAGAAGAAACAGGATTTCTTTAGGTGCCTTTGCAGGAAATTTTCAGCAGTCCATCTGCCTTCATAAGCTTCTAGGCATAAAGAACAGGTTATCTATAGGAGAAAAGTAACCACTGTCAATAGTTTCTTCACCTGCAATGCTTGGATCTAAAAGATAATGAATCGCACATATTAGGCAAGATACACCATTCTTTAATACAAAGAAGAGAAGGGAGGAAGGGAGGAAGGAAGGATATTTAAGAATTATCAGGAATTCATATAGGTCTGGGGATGTATGTCAGAGATAAGAGTGCTTGCTTAGAATGCACAAGGAACCCTAGCACCCACAAGAAAAAAAATAGTTTATCACTCAAGAACCCTATCCTAAGAAAATGTTTGAGAAAATACTTTAATTTGACTACAAAGAAATAACAAGAACCCCAGTATAGGAAAATAAACATTAGTAGGCAACACACCTTGATCTTTGCTCTCGCCTATGTTTTCCCTTATCTCCCATTTTGTATGCACACCTACACACACACACACACACACACGTATCTCAAGTGGATGTGGTAATAATGTGTGGGAATGAGTAAAAGTTAAGAAATAAAAAAAAAAGGGGCCAGGTATGGTGGCACTCGCCTCTAATCACAGCAGCTAGGGAAGCTGAAGCAGGAGGACCACAAGTTCAAAGCCAGCCTCCGCAACTTAACAAGCCGTGAGCAACTTAACAAACCCTATCTCTAAATAAAACATAAAAAAAAAAAAGGGTTGGGGATGTGGCTCAGTGGTTAAGTGCCTCTGAGTTTAATCTCCAGTACCAAACATAAAATAAAATAAAAAGGGTGGTATACCATTAAGGGAAATTATAGTAAATAGCAACCTGTCTCGGCAATAGGAGGGCAGATTTGGGAGAGCAGCAGATGTGAAGGGGGGATTAAAGGCCTTCCAAAGGAGTGTCTGAGGGGTGTGTGTTGGGAGAAGTAATAGGATCCTAAATTTTTATCTTATGGGGTAGGAAGGTAATAAAAGGAAAACAATGTGTTGTAGAATAAATAGTGCATCCGGTTTGGGGAAATATTTGCTACATGTTGAGAATCCCTAATTGAAAATCTACAGTGTTCCAAACTCTGAAACTTTGGAGACCTGAGCTTGACAACATTCTAATAATCTATGCAAATATCCCCAAATATGAAAAACTCCCCCAATCTGAAGTATTCTGATTCCAAACACTTTCAATAAAGGATATTCAACCTATGTCTTAGTTTCAAATAATAATAGAACAATATGCATCTCATTATTGGACAGGAAACGGAAAGGGAACCACTAATGGAATGGAACAGATGAACTCTTAACAAAATTGGAAATAATAAAAAGGTGGCCAAAATATTTTTTTAACTTCTAGAATATAAAGGTACACAAAGTGTGTTGGTATTTGGTGAGGAAAAGATCCATTCCCACACACAAACACACATTCAGTTCTTCGTTTCTACAGCAAAATTTATTGAAAGAATTCTCTCAGAAAAAAGTTTACTTCTTTGGGTTTAAAAATAAACTAGATTTTATTGTGTTTTATCAAACAGTGCTTTAGTTAAATACAAATGTTAACCATCAATTTATTGTGTTTTGCATTTTCCCTTTACAATTGTTAACTGACTTAATGCAACAGTTGCATGTTTGGAATATTTTCCTGACCAGTTCATATTTACAGTTAGGCAGCAGTTGGATTCAAAGCAGAAATGATGAGCCAAGATTAACTATTCCAAAAGAGATACTCTTTACTGGCATAGTTAAATATTATAATCAAGAGAGAGAGATTGCCTATTAATTGATGAGTATGTTGATATACATTTAGGAATTTTTCAACTTTTAGGTAAGAGAGGATGCTTTAACTGTAATTTTGCATAACAAAACATTGAAAAATATATAATCTGAAATAGAAAATGTGTATTATATGATAATTACATTTTAATAATTTTTCTTTTATGGTATCAAGGTACTTCCTGGAGTCTTTTTCTTTTCATTTCATTTCTATTGCCTGCCCTGTAACTGTACTAGCAAATGCAACTAACATAGTGTAGGACATATCTAAGATACAATATCACAGAGATGTTATAAGAAACATGTATTTTTATTTAGGTAGTATAAGAATGAGAGAACCGAAGTACCTAGAGATACTAATTTCTGATGTATTAATTTGGTGACCCTTTAGCAAAATAAAAGTTAAATGACATTATATGACTTTTTAGCTATGTATATAGCCATATAATTTCATGTTGCACACACAATACTCTTTGATAATGCTAGGAGTAATTACACTGCATATTATATAATTTCCTGTGTATTTGAAATGTTTTATAATTTAAAAAATTTTAAGTGAAAAAAATGTAAATCGGGGCTGGGGTTGTAGTTCAGTGGTAGAGTACTTGCCTACCATGCGTGAGGGGGCACTGGGTTCATTCCCCAGCATCACATTAAAAAAAAAAACTAAATAAACAAAATAAAGCTATTTAAAAAATGTGAATCAGGGGCTGGAGTTGTAGCTCAACGGTAGAGTGCTTGCCTTGTACACGTGAGGCACTGCGTTCAATTCCCAGCACCACATATAAATAAGCAAAATAAAATAAAGGAACATCAATAAATAACTAAGAAAATGTTTTTTTTAAATGTGAATCAAATATAGCACCATAGCATTTTTTTTAATACTTGGGTTTGAACCCAGGGGCACTTTACCATTGATCTATATCCCCAGCACTTTTTATTTTTAATTTTGAGACAGGATCTCACTAAATTTCTTAGAGTCTCACAAAATTTCTAAGGCTGGCCTTCAATTTGAGATCCTTGGGCCTCAAGCCTCCTAAGTCACTAGCACCATAGCATTTTAATCTACTATTAAGTACTCTGCTCTATAATTTTTCTCCCATATTTTGTTGTCTTGTAACACACATAACAGAAAATGAGAAAAGAACAGAAGCAATACAATTCTAACATTGTTGTTGCCCAACATTCGAGAAGAATTACAATGGCTACCTACTTTTATGGCTATTGCATCAGAATCTGATGCCTACAAGTTGTAAAAAAACAGATGACAAAAATTGCAATAACAGTTGTGGCTCAGTGGTAGAGCGCTTGCCTTGCATGTGTGAGGCACTGGGTTCAATCCTCAGCACCACATAAATAAATAAACGAAGGTATTGTTTTATGTACAACTAAAAAATTTTTTAAAAAAATAAGCAATTTACTGAGTACTTATAATGTGCAAAATCTGAAGGAATACTGTCTCCCCACACTTGCTAAGAAGAAGGAAACTAACTTAAAACAGTTTCAGTATTTGCAAGTATAATGATTAATTTATTCAACCCATTTCTTGTGTGTTACTATATGCTGTTCTATATGCTGTTACTATACACTGTTCTAAGTGCTTAAAATATATCAGCAAACAAAACACAAAGATCCAAGACCTTGGGGAGCTTATATCCAAGAGGAGGAAGACAAACTAAGTTATATACAAATAAATCATCAAGTCATATAGTTTGGTAGAAGGTGAAAATACCTAGGAAATAAAGAGCAAGTTAAAGGGATTTATGGAGAGGATAGGACAGGGATGGGCAGTTGTTTTCAGTATTAAACCTGATGGCCAAGTTTGGACTCACTTAGAGAAGGAGATCTGAGCAAAAACTGGAAGGGTAAAGAGAGTCAACCAAGTGGTTGGGGAGAGAAGAAGTGTGTTTGGGCTGGGAGAATGGCTTCCAGAGGAGGGGCCATGGTGTCATGCACACTTTGGTGTTCAGAACAGCAACAAAATGGTGAATAGAGGGGAGAGATATAAGATGAGATGAGAGATGTGGTGATGGGTACACAGATCACAGTAAGGCCCTCACAGGCTAATGGAGGCTGGTTCTCTTTGGAATAAGACAGAAGATTATTGGAGAATTTGAGCAAAGCAATGGTAAGATTTGACTAACATTTATAAAGATAACTCTGGCTTTTGTGTTGAGAATAGATTATAGAGGAGCAAGGGCAAAAGTAAGAACACCTTTTAGGAGACTGAAATAATATGAGCAAGAGATGTGATGACTTAAAACAGAGGGCAGCAGTAGAGCCAGTAAAATATGGTTAGATTCTTTTTTAAAATATTTATTTTTTAGTTGTAGTTGGACAGAACACCTTTATTTCACTTGTTTTTTATTTTATTTTATTTTATTTTTTTATGAGGTGCTGAGGATCGAACCCAGGGTCTCGCACGTGCGAGGCGAGCGCTCTACCGCTGAGCCACAACCCCAGCCCCGGTTAGATTCTTAATATACTTTAAAACATTCTAGAAAAAAAAATTGCTTTTAGCCTCACTACTATTTTCAGTACCAGACAGTATTTTCAGTGGTGTTATTTCTCCTTAACATCTGTAAAGAATTTCGGGATTTAGAGGGAGGGAGAAAGGAATGGCATGGGGAAGTACTTAGGAATTAAATCTACCAAATTATGCCATGTCCAGGTTCAAATATACTGCAATGAATCCTGTTTCTATATAGAATTGCTCCTTCCATTTTTTTTTGCTTAAAAATTATAAAGAAATATACTCATTCAAATTCTGTAGCAGTTCTGTCAAACAATAAATAAAGCTTTCATTACTTAAGTGAAAAAGGTAATCCTAAGTATGTAATAGAGTCTCCCATTAACCAAAAATTTCATATATAATTTACCTGCAGGGTGGGTCCCAGATTCCAATTAGGAATTTAGAAAGAACAATTCCTCTCCTTCTTCTTCTTTACCACTCTTATCCTTTTCCTCTAAATGAATTTCCTTCTTTCCTTCATATGTCACAGAAGTTAGAAAGCATTTTTTTTTCCATTTTCCCACCTCCCACTCATGTTACAAGTACTAATGTCATAAAAAACATATTAGTTAAAATTTTGTAGCAGACCACAAAGGGAGAAAAGGAACTTAACTTGGGCTGGAGGAGGAGGGGGTGTAGGATCCAGGAAGCAGGGAAAAGGGCTCTGATGACTGGTTTCCAGAGATAAGAGGCTGAGGTATTTCAGGGAGGCTGAATTAAGAGTATTTATATAGAGGTTCTCAAGCATGCTAAGCTTGTTTCTGTTATAGGGCTTTATCTGGGCTGTCTAGTGTCTGGAACATTTGTCTTCCAAATCTTTCTGGGCTTATTTCTTCACAGCTGTTCAGATCTCTGCTCAAAATATTACCCCTCAGAAAGATGGAAGCCCTATGGGCTGGGGTTGTGGCTCAGTGGTAGAACACTTGCCCCTCATGCTTGAGGCATTGGGTTTGATCCTCAGCACCACATAAAAGTAAATAAAGATATTGTGTCCATCTACCACTAAAAAAATGTATTAAAAAAAAGGAAGCCCTAATTATCTAAAAGAGTGGTCTGCCTCCTTTGCTTAGCCACATCTGGCCCAATGTATTTTTAAAATTGTCATTCTGTCCATTGAGACTATAACTTTAAGAATTTGATCTACTTACTTGGCACCTGAAATAGCACCTAGCTCATAGCAATCACTCAGTTTTTATTGAGTGACATGATGAAATAATGGGGACAGCTTCATGACTAGAAAGTGGCCAGACAAGTAGCCACCTGGGAGCTATGATGAAGGGCTGTCTGTATATGAGCTTCAACCCTGCAAGAGCTGGGGTATGCCCTCTGTAACAATATTAGCTGAGGGATTATTTTGCTAGATATGTGTTGTAGTCTGGGATTACCTTTGAGGAAACCAAAATTGGAAAAGAAGAATAACTATTTTAAGAAAATGTTTTAATGTTCAGAGCCACTGTATATATATATGGACCATGTAATTACAATGTAAGGTTATTTAGACAAGTGCTATTATGGAAGTACAAATCATTTTTATTATGGGCGAACATTTCACTAATGATGATAACATTTCACTAAGCTAGTTTCAAATATAGCAAATACATGAACACAGTAAATTATATTTTAAGAATGCTAAAAAAAATGTTCAAGTATTCATACCCTTTATAATTCAGAGGCCTTCTATCACCCACCCCCTCTTCCCATCTGTAGTTTCCTCTTACTCTACCATTGGTTGAAAATAAAGATTTTTTTTTCTATGTTGAATTCTTAGCTAGGGAAAAAATCACATTAAGTATTTGGGAATCCCCGTTTTTATGTAGACACCAGTTATTTCATTGGATCTGGTTGATAAGAAACTTCAGAAGCTTCCGCATGGAGAAGATTCAGATGCCATATCCAGGTATTGATTCAGACTTTTTCCTTCTTTATTATTAAGCATCTGTTGTTGGTAAGTATGTTGAAAAAGATGCCAAAAATGAACATGTAATAAATATATAATGTTATAAAAAGTGGTGATATTAAGGTTATTTTTTAATATCCCCAGGGCAAGTTTTTCTCTACATAGTTGTTTTTGGAAACCCTTTGATTACTTTCTTGTAAGAAGGTGAAAACTTTATCATTGCTGCTCCTGATTCTTATCTCCCCTTCAGTTATCCTCCCATGCCTGCTTCTTTCTCCTGTACTGTTGTCTCTTTTTCCAACTCTGTGATTCTCTTTCTTTTTCTTTTTCTTTTTTTTTTTTATTCTCTCAGCCCTGCCCCCTTCCTTTGTAGGGAAAGGATCAAATTTTATAGTGAAGGAGCTGAACCATCCCGGACCCAGTTAAGTAGACTCCATGATTCTTTTCAAAACACAAAGTCTTATGGGGAAACCAAAATTGGAAAAGAAGTATTAACTATTTTAAGAAAATGTTTTAATGTTTATAGCCACTGTATACATATGGACCACGTAATTACAATGTAAGGTTATTCTACTGATCTGGATCCTTAACTTAGAATTTTTAAAACTTTTTTTTTCTCTCTCTCTATATATTTTTTTCTATATATATATATATATATTTTATTTTTATGTGGATTTGAGGATTGAACCCAGTGCCTCACACATGACAGGCAAGCACTCTATCACTGAGCCACAGCTCCAGCCCCCCAGATTTTTTTTAATACCAATAAAACTTCAAAATATTTTTCAATACAAATTTCCCAAGATTTTCATGTGGGAGTCTAATAGCATAATAGATATATTGTGGACACTAAAGCCAAAGGGTCCAAACAAGCTATTTTAGTAACCCCTTTGTGTCTGTTTTCTTACTTAAAAAATGGGAACACTACTATACTACTTTATATATACTGCATATATAAAAATACATATGTATATGTACTATTTCATAGTATAGTTGTTAAGTATTTAATATTTATATCATTAATACATTAAAACTAAGTAACATTTTTCCTAAAAATATAAGATTCAAAGGCATTATTAATTTTTAGAAAAAAAAAACATTCACAGAGGAGGTCACAAATTCATTTGCTTCTATTACTTAGAATTTCTCAGCCAGTGCCATTTTTTATCATTTCCTCTTCCGCATGGAGAAGATTCAGATGCCATATCCAGGTATTGATTCAGACTTTTTCCTTCTTTATTATTAAGCATCTGTTGTTGGTAAGTATGTTGAAAAAGATGCCAAAAATGAACATGTAATAAATATATAATGCTATAAAAAGTGGTGATATTAAGGTTATTTTTTAATATCCCCAGGGCAAGTTTTTCTCTACATAGTTGGCAACTAAGGAACCCATTAGGCAGTCAAGGAGGTATTGAAAGTTATTTTTAAGAAATCGATATGACCAGATTATATTTAGATAGAGCACACTAGCAGCCATGTGGAGAATGGGTTGGCAGTGGGAGTGGAGGAAGTCTTAGGAGATCTCCTACTGCCAGTGAGAAGTGATGTGGGCCTGTTACTGTGGCAGAGGCACGAGATGAAGAGGAGGGGACAGGTTTGAGAACTATTCAGGAGGTAAAATGGGGAGTGCTTGATTCCATCTGGGGGTTAGGAGGAAAGCTGGCTCACAAATTTTTGACTCTCACAGGGCAAGGTCTATAGTTTTAGTACTTGAGAGGCTGAGGTGGGAGGATACTTGAGACTAGTCAGGGAAACAGCAAGGACTTTGTTTCAATAAACAAACAAACACTTAGGTTTTAAGTCAGGTGACTACCATCAATTCAGGGAGAAAAATAAAGAGAACATGTTTAGGGAGATGATTAAATGTGTTTGGGGCTTTTGATTTAATATATGTGTGGGACATTCTGGTTAAGATTTTCAGAAGGGCAACTAGATGTACAATTTTGAAGTTCAGGGGAGAGATATACGCTAAAAATAAATAACTGGAAGTCATGGATCTGTGGGTGGAAATTGAGGTCATCTATTGTCTATTAAATAAAATAAGAGGTCCAAGGATAAAAGTTTAAGGGACACCAATAGTCAAAGTGCGAGCAAAGAGAAACCTACGAATGACAGAGAAGAAATGCTAAGAAGAGAATGAGAAGTTATGCTCATAAAGTCAAGGAAATGAAACATTTTAGGATGGAGGGTCCTATGTAGCTGGTGATCAGGACTGCCACTGACTATCTGGAGCCAATTAGTAAAAGCTGTTTTAGGAGCTGGAGAGGCAAAAGTCAGGTTGCAGTGAGATGAACAGGAATGAATGGACCATGAAGAGTAGGTATACGAGAAAGAGAAGAGAGGAACTGGGCAATAACTGAGGCAATGCTAGGGCAAGGGAGAGATTTTAGAATATTGTTCTGCTGGAGGAAGGAATCAGAAGAAAGGGGACATTGAAGGAAAAAAGAGATGGCTGATGGAGCCAGGTCCTGGAAGAGGCAGAAGGAAGTGAGTTCAAGGGCATGAGATCAAGTGTTTTCCTAGAACAGGAGGAGCAATATTGGAATAAAGGTGGTAGTGTATGTAGATGTAAATGAATAAGTATGTCCAGGGATAGGAAGTTGAGAGAGATCATTAAGTGCTGACTCCACTGACTCTATCTTCCTTGAAGAAGTAGGAGGAGACTATGTTGCCATATTCTATACAACATAGTTGTAATATAGTCTCCTGAGAGGATTGGGGGAAAGCATTAAATGATGACATGAGAAGGGGATGGTTAGAAGAAGGATTACATGGTTAGAGGAAGGATTGGAATAGATGGGAAAGGAACTGAGAAAAGACTAATACATGGATTGATGAGTAATTCTGAGTATCCGGATTAAGTAGGAGATTACAAATTTTAGTGGTGCCAATCAGACAGAAGATTTTTCTAAGCAGCAATTATTTACTTGAAAATGGAACCAGAATAGGTGGCTTAGCATATTGATCAGGAGATTCCGTTTTGCCTTGTCAGGTGTTGTTACAGAAGGATAAGAATACAAGAGAATTGAAGACATGTTAATGAGACAGTGTTTCAGACGTTGAGATATGTCTGAGTTGAATGAGAAAGAAGAGATACAAAGAAAAGTGGCACATCAAGGTTTTATGTTCTGAGATTATAAGGCATTGACAGAACTAAAGACAGTAAAGCATCATATTAAAGACCGCAAGTCCTGCAAGGTGACAAACCTGATTTCAGATCCCAGTTCAACAACTTGCTAGTCATGTGGTCTAAACTTTTCTTTACTCTAAGGTATGGATGATAATGCCTACATATTTACATCTTAGAGTAATGAATATTTAATGAAAAAATTAATGAAATCTTGGCACATGATAAGCATTCACTGTCAGCTATTATTATTTTAAGGTGGTAGATTTTGAATAGAGTTGATTACAGGGGTTTAACTTTTCAGAGTATCGTCATTCCAAGGTATTACAATAGGTGTGTTTAGGTAAAGGCTGTTATGGTGAAAATAAATATGGTAAACAAAACAAAACAAAAAACTGGTATTAACAGGCTTTAGGATGCCTAGTTGAGAATTGCTTTGGTGTGTGAGGAGGCTGAATTTTCTTTATCAGCATAGGGAGAGTGAATGTTGACCATGGGTCAACACAGCTCAGAGAACAGTGCAAAAGAGTTCAGATTCTTTGTGGTTTGAACATGCCTCAGTTTATTAACCATGTTACTTTAATTCTTTATGTGTACCTCTTTCAACTAGAACTGTAGATTCTTCTCCCCTACTTGGAGTTATTTTCAAGATGAAATTTTTTAAAAAAGAAAGAGTATATTTTGCTTAAGTATAGACCATTTTGTAAAGAAACAGTACTATCATTTTGGAGCAAAGAAAGTATGAGCATAGGTATTATTACTACACTTTGAAAAAAAAAATTAAGTGCAGTCTAAGGCCAATTTGGATAAGTACATTTTAGTTGTCATTTTTTAAACCCACTTCTCCAATTTTAACTTTTTTCTTAAGGTTTCACATTTTGTCAGCCCATGACAAACAAGGAGTTTGAAAAACTAAAGGGAAGAACAATTCAATAGCTTCACCAGATGGCTCTTGAACTTAATAGTAACTCCAGCATCTCTTTGAAACAAACAAACAAATTAATTAAAAACACCATCCAGGGCTGGGGTTGTAGCTCAGTGATAGACTGCTTGCCTCACAAGCATGAGGTACTGGGTTCAATCCTCAGCACCACATAAAATAAATAAATAAAATAAAGATATTTTAAAAAATACAAATAGCCAGCACGGTGGCTCACACCTGTAATCTTAGCAGCTCAGGAGGATGAAACAAGAGGACCACAAGTTCAAAGCCAGCCTTGCAACTTAGGCCCTAAGCACCTTACCAAGACCTTGACTCAAAAATAAAAAAAATAAAAAGGGCTGGGGATGGGGCTGAAGTTATAGCTCAGTGGTAGAGCACTTGCCTAGCATGTGTGAGGCACTGGGTTTGACTCTCAGCACCACATGAAAATAAATAAGATAAAGTTATTGTGTCCATCTATAATGTGTATATATATATATATATATATATATATATATATATATATATATATATATATATATGTATGTTAGTTACAGGCTGGGGATGTGGCTCAGTGGTAAAGCGCCTCTGGATTCAATCCCCAGTACCCACTCCCTGCAAAAAAAAAAAAAAAAAACGCCATCCAGAAGCTTTAAATTAACATTTCTGGTTCAACAAACTACAAGTAATTTGTAAATATCAACAGTTCTATGGTGTTTTTTTTCAAATTGCCATACTTACATTGCAGACAAAGGATAGCTCTAAGTATTTAAACATGATTACATGTTTAAAATGTCAATAATTTTAACATTATAAAACGTTATTAATGTTAATTTTTAACTTTTAAAAGGAATAGAAGTTAGTCTTCATGTATGTTCTTTCACTTAATTATTATGTTGCTAAAATTGCTTGCTAAAGGTACTATTAACAGTGTGCTGTGGCACACACCTGTAATCTCAGTGACTCAGGAGGCTAAGGCAGGAGGACTGCAAGTTCAAGGCCAGTCTTGGTAACTTAGGGAGACCCTGTCTCTAAATAAAAGATAAAAAGGGAAGGTGAGGGCTGGGGTTGTGGCTCAGTGGTAGAACACTTTCCTAGCATACGTGAAGCACTGGGTTCAATGCTCAGCACCATATAAAAAAATAAACAAAATAAAGGTATTGTGTCCAACTAAAAATATATATATATTTTTAAAAAGGACTGGTGACGTGATGTAGCTCAGTGGTAGAGTGGCTCTGGATTTAATCCCAGTTTTTTTAAGTGCTATTATTAGGGATTTAGTATAGTTAATTTCCTTAGAATTTTTTTCTCACAGGAGAACATTTCATACGTGAGCCTTCTAAAGAAAACTTGCACTCTTAACTTTCATTAAGATATTAATTTTAAGCTACTGTGTTAGGCTGCTATATAACTTAAGTCATTTGAAATCCAATAGAAATAGGGAAAAGATGTATAAAGAAGATTAAAGAGACTACAAATTTAAAACCCCAAAATACTTAAAATAGGTGGGTGTGTAGCTCAGTAGTAGAGCACTTGCCTAGTACACAGTCTTTTCATTCTTAATCTTGAGACAGTGTTTTGCTAAGTTGCTTAGGGCCTTGCTAAATTACTGAGGCTGGCCTCAAATTTGAGATCCTCCTGCCTCAGCTTCTGGAATCACTGGGATTAAAGATATAAGCCACCATGCCCAGCTATTTTCCAAACCTTATGGATAAACAATTAAGACATAATATTCAGATTTATTTTTACACTGAGCTACACCCCCAACTTTTTATTTTGTATTGTGAGACAGGGTCTTACTAATTTGCTGAGGCTGGCTTTGAACTTGCAATCCTCCTGCCTCAGCCTCCTGTGCTACCGGGATTACAGGTGTATGCCACCATGCCCAGCTTAAATATTTACATTTTAAAATGACAGCATTAAGCTAGATTACTTCTGTTTCTTCCCATTTAAAAAAAGAAATTTAAAAAAGCAGAACAATTCTATGACACTAGAAAAGAATTGCCCTTATCTGTGTAAGGTTTTTTCTGGAGCTGGGGAGGATATTCATATATTTCCAGTGGAAGAACTGAGTGACTAAAGAGACAAGAAAAACACTGGAAACATGCAGTAGACTATCTGCAACAGAACAGTGAGAAGTCTCCTTATTAGGATAGTTGCCATCATCTTAATGTGCAGCATGAATCAAATGGGGAATTGCTAGGGAATCACTATGAACGATGGCCACGTTGACAAAAGTTTTAAGGATATTAACATGTCCTTGGATCTGCTGCTCAAAAGATTAAAACCTTGGCAAATATCTATCCTTTGAGTCTGTTTTTTTAATTTCTAAAATAAAAATATACATGCATAGATTTGTATTTATAAGATTAGACCAGACAATATCAAAGGGGTCTTCCAATACCCTGTTGCATATCAGTCTGTCTGTGAATGGTAGGCTAATTGAGGAAAGTATATGATGTTGTGATGAGAGTAACTGTTATAGACCTGGATCTACTAATTATTTGGGTTTAAAGGGAAATAATTATCAGGTGAGTGCTATAAATTACGGTAAAATAAAATCTAAAAACAGTATAATTACTACAAGTTTTTCAGAATGTGTAAATATTTTATTATTAAGTTGAATGACAATTCCTGCAACACTCTCTAATGGAGCTTATTTTGAGATAGATGTGTCTTTATCTATAGATACATATAAAGATATACTATTAAACTTGTTTACAAAGGATAATTGACTTTTATTTTTGTATACATATTTGCATAAAATCAGTGAATTTCTAGGCCAGGTTCTGGTAACTAGAGGAAGTATATTGTCTAGATCCAAGGTATGTTGCAAACATAGTCTGAAATGGGAGATAACATCTTTCTGAAGAAAGGCTTAGAAATTCGAATCCAGTAAGTTTAGGTGTTTCCTTTCGGTGGTAGCTGGGCTGATTGATACCTGGCTGCTAGGTCACTGCTTATAGGCATAGCCATAAAAACAGGGTACAGACTTCTAAAACAAAATGGAATCCATTCCATGTCATGCTACAGGTTTCACAATTCAAATCATCTGTACTCAAAGGTAAACTTTCAAAATCTTTGGAGGATGCATTCACTGTCAAAAATCGGAACACTAGAAGAGGAGCAGCGGCCTGCTGAGGGGCAGAGCCGCCCCCCACCCCCCGCGCCTGCCAGGTAGGCGGAACTGTGACCACTGTCAGAAAAGGCCCAGTGGCCCACGGCGGGACAGAGCTTCCAATCACTCCTGCAAGGTAGGCGGGCCTGCAACCCACCGGAAGAAGAGGAGCATCGGCCTGCTGAGAGGCAGAGCTGCCCCCTCCCCCTGCGCTGGCAAGGTAGAGGGAACTGTGACCACCCACAGAGCAGGCACAGAGGCCTGCTGAGGGGCAGAGCCGCCCCCCACCCCCCGCGCCTGCCAGGTAGGCGGAACTGTGACCACCGACAGAAAAGGCCCAGTGGCCTGCGGAGGGGCAGACCTTCCAATCACTCCTGCAAGGTAGGCGGGCCTGCAACCCACCGGCAGAAGAGGAGCAGCGGCCTGCTGAGAGGCAGAGCCGCCCCCTCCCCCCGCGCCTGCAAGGTAGACGGAACTGTGACCACCATCAGAACAGGCCAGACCTGCAACCGACAGACAGAACAGGCCCAGTGGCCTGAGGAAGGGTAGAGCCGCCCCGCCACCCGCGCCTGCAAGGTAGGCGGACCTGCGACCCACTGGCAGAACAGCCCCAGAGGCCTGCAGAGGGGCAGTGCCGCTGCCTGCGCCTGCAAAGTAGGCAGAACTGCAACCACCGACAGAACAAGCCTAGCGGCCCGCAGAGGGACAGAGCCGCCGCCCGCACCTACAAGGTAGGCGGACCTGCTACCGACCGGCAGAGTAGGCCCAGTGGCCTGCCGGCGTGGTAGGCACATTGCCCCAATTGGAGGAGGGGCAGAGCCGCCGCCCGCGCCTGCGAGGGAGACTTTGCAACTATACAAGACCAATATAAATATATAGGGGGAAAATTCAATAGCAAAACAATTTCACCAAGTAGAAAGGAACGCGAACAGTATGAAGAGACAAGGAAAGAAAGGACCACAAGCAATGCAGGTCAACTCAACATTAGAAGAGGTAATAGCTGCAGCAGATGGAATGTCAGATAAAGAATTCAGGATATACATGCTTCAGATGATCTGGAGTCTCAAGGAAGACATCAGACAGCAAAATCAGACAATGAAAGATCACTTCAACAATGAATTACATAAACAAATCCAAGAAGCAAAAGATCAACTATACAGGGAGATAGAGGTTATAAAAAACAAACAAACAGAAATCCTAGAAATGCAGGAAGCAATAAACCAACTTAAAAACTCAATTGAGAATACTACCAGCAGAGTAGAACACTTAGAAGATAGAACATCAGACAATGAAGATAAAGTATTTCAACTTGAAAAGAACATAGACAGCTCAGCAAGACTGTTAAGAAACCATGAACAGAACATCCAAGAAATATGGGATAACATCAAGAGACCAAATTTAAGAGTCATTGGGATACAGGAAGGGACAGAGTTTCAAACCAAAGGAATGAGCAATCTATTCAATGAAATAATACGAGAAAACTTCCCAGACTTGAAGAATGAGACAGAATCCCAAATCCTAGAAGCCTACAGGACACTGAATGTGCAAAATCATAAGAGACCCACACCTAGACACATTATAATGAAGATGCCCAACATACAGAATAAGGAGAGAATTTTAAAAGCTACAAGAGAAAGGAAGCAGATCACATTTAGGGGTAAGCCAATCAGGATAACAGCTGATCTTTCAACACAGACTCTGAAAGCTAGAAGATCCTGGAATAACATATTTCAAACACTGAAAGAAAATGGGTTCCAACCAAGAATTGTGTTTCCAGCGAAATTAAGCTTCAGGATGGAAGATGAAATTAAAACCTTCCACGATAAACAAAAGTTAAAAGAATTTGCAGCTAGAAAACCATCTCTTCAAAACATCCTCGGCAAAACATTACAGGAAGAGGAAATGGAAAATAACAATGAAAACCAACAATGGGAGGTAGGACAGTAAAGGGGGGAAAAATAATCAAAGAGGAAAACAAACCATGTTTAGTAACATAAATAAACAAATATGGCTGGAAGAAAAACCCATATCTCAATAATAACCCTAAATGTTAATGGCTTAAACTCACCAATCAAGAGACACAGGCTAGTAGAATGGATCACAAAACAAGACCCAACAATATGCTGCCTACAGGAGACGCATTTGATAGGAAAAGACATACATAGGCTGAAGGTGAAAGGTTGGGAAAAATCATATCACTCATATGGACTTCGGAAACAAGCAGGAGTGTCCATACTCAAATCAAATAAAATAGATTTCAAGCCAAAGTTAATCAAAAGGGATAAAGAGGGACACTACATACTGCTTAAGGGAACCATACACCAACAAGACATAACAATCATAAATATATATGCCCCAAACAATGGTGCAGCTATGTTCATCAAACAAACTCTTCTCAAGTTCAAGAGTCTAATAGACCACCATACAATAATCATGGGAGACTTCAACACACCTCTCTCGCCACTGGACAGATCTTCCAAACAAAAGTTGAATAAGGAAACTATAGAACTCAATAACATAATTAATAACCTAGACTTAATTGACATATATAGAATATACCACCCAACATCAAGCAGTTACACTTTTTTCTCAGCAGCACATGGATCCTTCTCAAAAATAGATCATATATTATGTCACAGGGAAACTCTTAGACAATACAAAGGAGTAGAGATAATACCATGCTTCCTATCTGATCATAATGGAATGGAACTGAAAATCAACGATAAAAGAAGGAAGGGAAAAGAATACATCACTTGGAGAATGAACAATAGGTTACTGAATGATCAATGGGTTATAGAAGACATCAAGGAGGAAATTAATTCTTACAGATTAATGAAAACACTGACACAACATATCGGAATCTATGGGACACATTGAAAGCAGTTCTAAGAGGAAAATTCATTGCTTGGAGTTCATTCCTTAAAAAAAGAAAAAACCAACAAATAAATGATCTCATACTTCATGTCAAAATCCTAGAAAAAGAAGAGCAAAACAACAGCAAAAGAAGTAGAAGGCAAGAAATAATTAAAATCAGAGCTGAAATTAATGAAATCGAAACAAAAGAAACAATTGAAAAAATTGACAAAACTAAAAGTTGGTTCTTTGAAAAAATAAACAAAATCGACAGACCCTTAGCCATGCTAGCGAAGAGAAGAAGAGAGAGAACTCAAATTACTAACATACGGGATGAAAGAGGCAATATCACAACAGACACTTCAGAAATACAGAAGATAATCAAAAATTATTTTGAATCCTTATACTCCAATAAATTAGAAGATAGTGAAGGCATAGATAAATTTCTTAAGTCATATGATCTGCCCAGATTGAGTCAGGAGGATATAGACAACCTAAACAGACCAATATCAATTGAGGAAATAGAAGAAACCATCAAAAGACTACCAACTAAGAAAAGCCCAGGACCGGATGGGTATACAGCAGAGTTTTACAAAACCTTTAAAGAGGAACTAATACCAATACTTTTCAAGCTACTTCGGGAAATAGAAAAAGAGGGAGAACTTCCAAATTCATTCTACGAGGCCAACATCACCCTGATACCTAAACCAGACAAAGACACTTCAAAGAAAGAAAACTACAGACCAATATCTCTAATGAACCTAGATGCAAAAATCCTCAATAAAATACTGGCCACTCGGATACAAAAACTTATCAAAAAAATTGTGCACCATGATCAAGTAGGATTCATCCCTGGGATGCAAGGCTGGTTCAATATACGGAAATCAATAAATGTTATTCACCACATCAATAGACTTAAAAATAAGAATCATATGATCATCTCGATAGATGCGGAAAAAGCATTCGACAAAGTACAGCATCCCTTTATGTTCAAAACTCTAGAAAAACTAGGGATAACAGGAACATACCTCAATATTGTAAAAGCAATCTATGCTAAGCCTCAGGCTAGCATCATTCTGAATGGAGAAAAATTGAAGGCATTCCCTCTAAAATCTGGAACAAGACAGGGATGCCCTCTCTCACCACTTCTGTTCAACATAGTTCTCGAAACACTGGCCAGAGCAATTAGACAGACGAAAGAAATTAAAGGCATCAAAATAGGAAAAGAAGAACTTAAATTATCACTATTTGCAGATGACATGATTCTATACCTAGCAGACCCAAAAGGCTCTACAAAGAAACTATTAGAGCTAATAAATGAATTCAGCAAAGTGGCAGGATATAAAATCAACACGCATAAATCAAAGGCATTCCTGTATATCAGCGACAAATCCTCTGAAATGGAAATGAGGACAACCACTCCATTCACAATATCTTCAAAAAAAATAAAATACTTGGGAATCAACCTAACAAAAGAGGTGAAAGACTTATACAATGAAAACTACAGAACCCTAAAGAGAGAAATAGAAGAAGATCTTAGAAGATGGAAAAATATACCCTGTTCATGTATAGGCAGAACTAACATCATCAAAATGGCGATATCACCAAAAGTTCTCTATAGGTTTAATGCAATGCCAATTAAAATCCCAATGGCATTTCTTGTAGAAATAGAGAAAGCAATCATGAAATTCATATGGAAAAATAAAAGACCCAGAATAGCAAAAACAACTCTAAGCAGGAAGTGTGAATCAGGCGGTATAGCGATACCAGACTTCAAACTATACTACAGAGCAATAGTAACAAAAACAGCATGGTACTGGTACCAAAACAGGCGGGTGGACCAATGGTACAGAATAGAGGACACAGAAACCAATCCACAAAACTACAACTACCTTATATTTGATAAAGGGGCTAAAAGCATGCAATGGAGGAAGGATAGCATCTTCAACAAATGGTGCTGGGAAAACTGGAAATCCATATGCAACAAAATGAAACTGAATCCTTTTCTCTCGCCATGCACAAAAGTTAATTCAAAATGGATCAAGGAGCTTGATATCAAATCAGAGACACGCCATCTGATAGAAGAAAAAGTTGGCTACGATCTACAGTCGGTGGGGTCGGGCTCCAAATTCCTCAATAGGACACCCATAGCACAAAAGTTAATAACTAGAATCAACAAATGGGACTTACTCAAACTAAAAAGTTTTTTCTCAGCAAAAGAAACAATAAGAGAGGTAAATAGGGAGCCTACATCCTGGGAACAAATCTTTACTCCTCACACTTCAGATAGAGCCCTAATATCCAGAGTATACAAAGAACTCAAAAAATTAGACAATAAGAGAACAAACAACCCAATCAACAAATGGGCCAAGGACCTGAACAGACACTTCTCAGAGGAGGACATACAGTCAATCAACAAGTACATGAAAAAATGCTCAACATCTCTAGCAGTCAGAGAAATGCAAATCAAAACCACCCTAAGATACCATCTCACTCCAGTTAGATTGGCAGCCATTATGAAGTCAAACAACAAGTGCTGGCGAGGATGTGGGGAAAAGGGTACACTTGTACATTGCTGGTGGGACTGCAAATTGGTGCGGCCAATTTGGAAAGCAGTATGGAGATTTCTTGGAAAGCTGGGAATGGAGCCACCATGTCACCCAGCTATTCCCCTTCTCGGTCTATTCCCTAAAGACCTAAAAACAGCATGCTACAGGGACACTGCTACATTGATGTTCATAGCAGCACAATTCACAATAGCAAGACTGTGGAACCAACCTAGATGCCCTTCAATAGACGAATGGATAAAAAAAATGTGGCATTTATACACAATGGAGTATTACTCTGCATTAAAAAATGACAAAATCATAGAATTTACAGGGAAATGGATGGCATTAGAGCGGATTATGCTAAGTGAAGCTAGCCAATCCCTAAAAAACAAATGTCAAATGTCTTCTTTGGTATAAGGAGAGTAACTAAGAACAGAGTAGGGTCGAAGAGCATGAGAAGAAGATTAACATTAAACAGGGATGAGAGGTGGGAGGGAAAGGGAGAGAGAAGGGAAATTGCATGGAAATGGAAGGAGACCCTCAGAGTTATACAAAAGTACATACAAGAGGAAGTGAGGGGAAAGGGAAAAATAATACAAGGGGGACAAATGAATGTCAGTAGAGGGGGCAGAGAGAGAAGAGGGGAGGGGAGGGGAGGGGGGATAGTTGAGGATAGGAAAGGCAGCAGAACACAACAGACACTAGTATGGCAATATGTAAATGAATGGATGTGTAACTGATGTGATTCTGCAATCTGTATATGGGGTAAAAATGGGAGCTCATAACCCACTTGAATCAAAGTGTGAAATATGATATATCAAGAACTATGTAATGTTTTGAACAGCCAACAATAAAAAATTAAAAAAAAAAAAATCGGAAGACTGCCATTGATAAGCCAACAGCTATTTGGGCTTGTGTCACATACAAGACGCCCCAAAAGACTGTTTTGGTATTAGGCCACAGAGAATAATGTGTGGATCCATGTTCAAGTAGATTCCTTTCTGCTTGTGGTTATTGTTCAATTTTTCTAGCTATGATATAAAAAACTGAGTTTTCCTTGATAGTATAAGGTGGTTTGTGATTTTCCATCTTGACCCTGTTGCTCTCTTCCCAACAACCAGTGCCTCTCTAGTTCTTCCTCTAACCCACCAGGGCTTAAGGTACAACCTTTACTCCGCTCATCCCACACAGCCATCATTGGCTGACACATGACTCCGTTATAGAAAGGATAATTAACTTCTATTAAATGTTTTTGAAGATTCTCAGGCATTAATTTCTAAGGAGAAATTCCTAACCCAGCAACTACTTGCCACCTAGTGACAGCTCCATAAATTACAGTTATTAGACTTAAAAAGAATTCAATTCCTAAGGATACTGGCCATTTAATTTTAGGTTAAACATTTTGGGGAAAACTTATACACAAAGCATTTTTTTTCCCTTTCCAGTCCAATTACTTGAACAGTTTACCTTTTATAGAACATTCAGTACATTTCCATGACAAGTCTGATTCATAATGCTTGAGACTTAAACTTTATCTTCGATGCTTCAAAAGTTCAGGTATGACAGATTCTTTGCTTGACCAAACTTAAGTCAGGCTCCTAAACTTCTTCAGCCCACCTATGTACTTTCTTGTAAAATAGTTTTAACAAAGAACGCTAAGTCAGTTTAACAGGAGAACTTCTCACCCTCTGCATCTGATCAGGTTTCTCATCGTCCATCACCCCCTCTCATCACCCTGGCTTGTCTTCAGCAAAAATCCTGTTAGTCTGTTAGCAGACTCTTTTACTTCTGAAGTTTCTTCACAGTAACTTTCCATCCACTGACCCTGTCTTAGTCCATTTTGTGTTATAACAGAATGCCTGAGACTGTAATTTATAAAGAATGGATTTATTTATTAGAGTTCTGGAGGCTAAGAGATTCAAGGTTGAGGGGCCCATATCTGGTCAGGGCCTTCATGTTGCATCAACCAATGGCAGCAGGCAGAAGGGCAAGAGAATCTGCATGTAGGGGCGAATTCCATTTTTTTTTTGGTACTGGTGATTGAACCAGAGGCACTTTACCACTGAACTATATTCCTTTTTACTTTTTATTTTGAGACAGTCTCACTAAGTTTCTGAGGGCTTTGCTAAGTTTCTAAGGCTGGCTCTGAACTTGCAATCCTGTCTCAGCCTCCCAAGTCACTGGGCTAGAATTGATAATTTTAAAAGGTATTTGGGGGCTGACGTGTAGCTCAATGGTACAGCACTTGACTAACATACCCAAGGTCCTGAATTTGATCCCTGTTGCTGCAAAAAAAAAAAAAAAAAAAGCTATTTTGATAAGGTTATTCCATATTCTCAGCGGAGTATAACAGGAGATGTTGGGCTGGGGTATGTTTGGAGAATGTGGCTTGAAGAATAACCCAGTTCCTCACAGGAAAAACATCTCAATTGGTAATGATAGTTTCTGCCTGTTCAGGATGAGGTTGTGGCAAATCAAGAGAACTACTTTCAATGGGGGCTTACCTTTTTAATCTCCAATCATATCATCTAGAAATTCTAACAGTTATATTATTTGGTTTAAGAAAGTATTTTGCTGACAGCATCTTCTTGTTACATTATCTATAAATTATATGCTAATAACCAGCATCACACAAACATAGTCACTTTGCAACTCTGTAATAATAACCAGACTCGGTCTAGGAATTACTGGGACCAGACCCTAACCCAATAGAATCCAAAATATGACTGGAGTAGACATCTCTTTCACCCTACCCAACATCCATGTTTTCACCTCAATGATATTTCGGGAAAGAACTGTTTTTAAACATCTGAGTAGGGCTCTCCATCAAAGCCCCTCAAACCATAGGACTGACATATAATCCCAGGTAAGGGTAAACAGACTGCTAGGCATTTGACTCATGAGCACTATGGCATAATATTAAAAAAATAAGAGAGCTGAGATATTTTGATGGTAGGACTCTAGACGGTCTGACTCTCAGCTTCTATAACCTAGATTCCTAAAGTTATCCTAGTTTTAGCCTTCCTAAGGCTGTTGGCCCAGCTTTTGCTTAGATTTTACAAACTATCTTCTGTCCTGATAACTTTTGTCTTGCTGAAGATAACCCAAGGAAGTTTCTTCTGCTTGTAGTCCAAAAAGCCTGTGTGATCCATTCACTACTGAGTCAGCTGTTTCCTTAAACTGGAAAGCTGTACTTTTACTCTGGTGGTGGTGAGCTCAAATGCAGGGGCTTAGGCATGCTGGGCAAGTGGTCTACTACTGAGCTATACTCCCAGTCCTAGAAAAGCTATAGCCTTAACATGTTAATGTTTACTGTGAATGATAATAAAGAAATTTTTAAAACAAAACACATTTCTTCCAGAATAATAGTGACCAAAAACCCTTCAGTAATTGGCTTTAGTCTCCACTTTTTCAAACATACTTTAAATAAAAAATGATTATACATACATATATTAGTCCTCTTTATTCTGTATAAATAAGATTACAACTTTTAAATAAAATGCTTAGTTCTAAGAACCAGAGAACTAAAATATGTAAACATTTTGGCTAATGCCAAGTCAAAGTCACATAAAACTACCTTCTAATGAAAACAGAGTGGGGAGACAGTTATGACTGTGTTTTCACCTATGAAGAACTCAACTGCATTCACTCTTTCATCTCCTAAGGATATTTTCAGAAACAGCATAAACACTGTTATGGCAGTCTAGCTCCAAAGTGAAAACATGGGCTGAGTTACAACTTACTACAATGACCCACCTAAGACTCTTTGAAAATTAGCCACAGATTGAAATATTTACATAAGTTCAAGACTTTGTTCAACAATGAAACATTAACACAGGTCCTTAAGCGCCTTTAAAAATAACAAACTTTTCAGTTTCAACCAATCAAGGCTTTCATTCAAAAATGTTTCTTAAATATCAAATTTCTCTTCACAGACACTGTGTCCGTTTTCTTCATAATCTTCTCTTGTAACCACCATATCTTCAAAATCGTCATTTTCTGATATCAATTTTCCACCTTCCCAGGCATAAGTAATAGGGCTGAAAATAAAGGTTAAAAAAAAATGAACCCAGATGATTTTACAGAAATCAACTGATCATTTACGGACATGAACAACTGAATGCTTCAGACACTAATTACCAACTAAAATATTTCAAGTTCTAGCCAAATGAACTTAAAAGGAAAATCACTCATGGTGTAGAAATAAGCAAAAGTTTCACATCAGTTAATTCAAAAGGCAAGGAATCTTGGTTACAAACCACTGTAAAATAGTGAGGTTTCTGCCCCTCAGTGCTGTGGTACATGCCTGTAATCTCAGAAACTCAGGCAGCAGAGGCAAGAAGATCTCAAGTTCAAAAAACAAAACAAAAAATAAAATAAATTTTTAAAAGGGCTAGGAATGTGGCTCAGTAGTAAAGCGCTCCATGGTTCAATCCTCAGTAACACCACACACACCCAGGGGGGATGGACTGAGGTTGTGGGTCAGTGGTAGAGCACTTGCCTAGCCTGTGTAGGCACTGAGTTTGATTCTCAGCACCACATATGAATAAATTAATAAATAAAATAAAGTTCCATTGACAATTTTAAAAATATTTTTTAAAAAATAGGAGGGCGAGTTCTCCAATTCCCCTGATTTATCAACTCTCTACTTTGATAAAAATATAAGCTAAAAGATAACTAAAAGGAAAAACAATGTCATAATTGAGTCTAAGTTCTGTTTGTGACAAAGATATGTCACCTAATTAATTCTCATAGCAACTCATGAAAGCTATTATAACTCCACTTTATTTAGAAAGGTTAAATCTGGAATTAGGATTTAGCCTGGATCTAGGATTTAACTCAGAATTTTCACAGTCTGTTCTTTTGCTGCCATATTTTGTTGCAGCAATAATAAACAATACATTTAAAAACACTGCATGATAAACAATTACATGCCAGGACATACACAATAGGTCAAAATTAGAGCAGATAAGATAATTAAGTTTGACTTTGCTATCTGCAACAAAAGTTACACTCTGTGTTATAACTCAATACTATTTCTACTTTTCTTCTCTCCCAATTTAAGAAGTTTCAAATCTGAAAATGGTAAAGAAAAAAGCTAAGCAAAAAATATTCTCTGTATTCTATTTATTATATTTCCTAACCTTTTATAAAAACAGATTTACATATATCTCTTTTATTTATATTTTTATGAAAGAGATATATGTGTATACATATATAATAGATGCACAATCAAGATTTATTGAATGAAAGAATAAAAGCTGGGGCTGGGGTTGTGGCTCTGTGGTAGAGCACTCACCTAGTATGTGTGAGGTGCTAGGTTCGAGCCTCAGCATAACATAAAAATAAATAATTAAAATAAAGGCATTGTGTCCAAATACAACTTAAAAAAATATTTAAAAAAAAGAATAAAAGCTATTTCTGTGGATCCCCTGGCCTGTGATGTGTTTATGTAGGATGAAAAAATAATATTCTGTGGGGCATGGTGGCACTTGCTTATAATATCAGCAATTTGGAAGGCTGAGCAGAACCAACCTTAGTAACTTAGTACGACTCTGTCTCAAAATACAAAAATGACTGGGGAAGTAGCTCAGTGGTAAATACCCCTGGGTTTAATCTCCAGTACCTCCCACCCACACACACAAATGCAATATGGTTCACATTCTAAAGAGTATACAAACATTATTATTGAAAAAAATCATTCCAGTATTTAACAACTGTTTATTCCTTTATTTATTATCTATAAAAGAAAATGATCTAATGAGGGTCTTCTGTTAACTGCCATCAACTTTGAAAAGTTTTTCTTTAGATTTAAAACAAAATTCTAAAATCAACTAGAGTTAGGGATGTGGGGTTTTGTTTGCAACTCTGCTACTAACACTAACGGTGGATTATTTAGACATATCTTTGGTAAGTAACTCCTAGTTACTGCTATTTTTGAGTAAAAGGCCTTTGTTTATTTATAATATAAGAACAGTGAACAAGATAGCCTGTAAACCCACGCTATGGCTCTAAAATTCTACCTTAATTTTTTTACTGCTCAAGTGGAAATGACAGTATCTTTCTTTCTCATAAACAGAGTAGGAGGTAATATAAAACAATTTTAAATTAAAAAAAAGACTAGTTCAAATTATAAAAGTTCATTGAAAACATTTAGAATTTTTAAAAATCCCATAAAACTTACAAATTGATATACCTTAATGGTTCAATTCTTATAATTTCTTTTTTGGGGGGCAGTATACTGGAGATTGAACTCAGGGGCACTGAACCACTGAGCTACATCCTCAGCCCTTTTTTGTATTTTATTTAGAGACAGGGTCTCACTGTGTTGCTTAGCACCTCGCCATTGCTGACGTTGGCTTTGAAACCATAATCCCCCTGCCTCAGCCTTCTGAGCCACTGGGATTACAGGCAAGTGCCACTGACAATTTCTATTCTTGATAGAAACTGTCAAGAAATGACATCTCAGGCTGGGGTTGTGGCTCAGTGGTAGAGCGCTCACCTGGCACAGACAAGGCCCTGGGTTCGATCCTCAGCACCACATAAAAATAAATAAGTGAAATAAAGGTATTGTGTCCAACTACAACTAAAAAACAAATTTAAAATTAATTAATTAATTGATTAATGATATTGTATCCAACTACAACTAAAAAATAAATATTTTTTTAAACAAAAAGGAAAAAAAAAAAGAAATGACATCTCAGGTAATCCAATAAATGATAATTCAATTTCTTTGCCTATAAAAATCTCTTAGGAATAAGGACTGATTTACCATATGAATTGGTCTAATGTTAGTTGTGCACCTGTTATGTACAAACATGATGGCTGATATTTTACACTTCATTTCATTTTTTTATATTTATTTTTTAGTTGCAGTCGGATACAATAACTTTTTTTTTTTTTTTGAGAGAGAGAGAGAGAGAGAAAGAGAGTTTTTTAATATTTATTTATTTTTTTTTAGTTTTTGGCGGACACAACATCTTTGTTTGTATGTGGTGCTGAGGATCAAACCCGGGCCGCACGCATGCCAGGCGAACGCTTTACTGCTGAGCCACAACCCCAGCCCTTCATTTCATTTAATTCACTAAAATGGTTTATCATTTTAATTTTTGAGATAAGAAAATGAAGATCCAACAAGTGAAATGCCAAGGTGGTAAAACCAGATTTTAAACTCAAGTCTCCTATATACCACCTTACCTACCAGATGACATCCATGCTTTATTTCTATATAAACCAACACTTACTTTTCAGGCAGCACAACAGAAACATCATAATCTGTGGGAGTGAGACATCGAACTTCTGAATAAACTCGATCCCTAAATCCTGGGAAGAGGGAATTTCCTCCTGTCAAGACAATGTTCTTAAAAAAATGTGGCTGCATTTCTTTAAAGGAAAAAAGAAAGAAGGAAAAAAATGCATTAGAAAATCTGTTCACTTAACTTTCTGGAAAGACAGGGATGAGGGTTTAGGTAAGATGTGATTAAGGTTTAGAGTTATTAATTGAGAACTATACAATTTTTCAGTTTATACAAACAGTATAAACTCACAGATTTACAAAAGAAAAGGCTAAAGTTAGGAGGGTAACTACTGGCTACTAATTCACATGCAAGCTATACAAATGAGTATCATCCTACCACAGACATTTGATAATTATAATTCTTCCTCCCCATAACCCTTCCTCCACTGTAGAATGAAAAGGTCTTTCATGAAAATTTTTTTTTTTTTGGGGGGGTATCCCAGGGATTAAATTCGGGGGCACTCAACCACTGAGCCATATCCCCAGCCCTTTTCATGAAATTTTAAACTTGAAGCCCAAATTTCCAAAGTAAGATATATTTATTCTTCAACACTTTACTTTTGAAAAAAAAAAAAAAACCCATAATCTATGACAACATTTAAAGAAAGGATCTAAGTGTGAGTGCTCATTAGTTGTACCATGGCAAACATTAATCGCCATAAGGTTAGTCAGTATTAAAAGTCTACAAAAGTATCACTGGGAAATCCCATCCGATGTTTCTATTCATCAAAAAAAGGAGTTTCCTTATATTAACAAACAGAATTTCATGACATAACATTAAAGCAGTATAGAACAAAATGTTGTATTTGGCATGACAGTATTTTTATACAAAATGTGAAATTAATAAAAAAAAACATGAAATAAATGCAAAGGTGATAGCTTTATGACTTTTTCTTTCTTTCTTTTTAATGCAAGGAAAGCATACTACATGTGCTAAATTTTCTCTAATGCCTAGGTGGTTCCTTATGAAATAGAAAGATAAGATAGAAAAGTACTCAAACTCTGGAACATTATTTACTTAAATCATGCTTTAGGAGAACCCACAAATCACAGCAAAGTACAATAATCCAATCTCATTAAAATCAATCTTACATGTTAGTCCAAATATAATAGAATAAGTCAGTTCCATCAATAGCTGAAAACCACTAAATTGTGAAAATATAAATTTCTATTCTGTGTTGATTAGGGCTAAATTAAATAGACCATGACTTTACCAAAAAAAAAAAAAAATTATAATCCAAAACAAATCAGTTAAGAATTATTTAAGCACATTATGGGATCTGGAAGTCTATATAAATAAAACAGATGCCATTTACTTAAAATTATTTAGAAAAAACAGTGATCATATATAGCTTATTGTTTTGAAAATTATCATTATTCTTCAATATTTTACTGTAATTTTCGATGTACCTTCAGGTAAGTTTTGAATTGAATAGACAATAGCTTCTGGAATTCCCATTTCTTGGATGCCTATATCAGAAGGATTAAAGAGTATTTCTGGAACAGCAAATCTCTCATTGGCCAGACGAAGAATTTGTTCTCCAGATTTATATTTTCCACTCAACACCATCTCTTCCCTTGGCTTAAAGAAAAGTAAGATAAAAAGTTTAAGTTATATTACCTAGTTCATATGACTAAAAATAATAATAGGTATATGAATATATTAACTGTGTTCTTGGAAGTTTCAGAATTCTCAAAAACTATAAAAATCTAGCCTTACATCCTGTGGCCCAAAATATATAAATAAAACATTACTGACTCTAATATGCCTATTCCCCCAATGATAATCTAGCAGTTTTATTCCCTACATTCTAAAAAAGAAAGAAGAGCATAGAAGAAACTTCATAATCTACCTACACTGATCCAAATTTCTAGAGAAGAAGGAACATAAAGACTTTACTATGTCTTGTGTTCCTATTACCTCTACTTTCTTTTTTTTTCTTAAATATATTTTTGTTTTAGTTGTAGATGGACACAATGCCTTTATTTTTTGTTTGTTTTTATGTGGTGCCAGGGATCAAACCCAGTGCCTCACGCATGCTAGGCAAGCATTCTACCACTGAGCCACAACCCCAGCCCACCATCTACTTTCATTACCCTACTTTAGATTTGACATTTATTAGACATGTGGTTCCATTCTATTAGGATTTCTTCTTTTCCTTACGCAAAAAAAAAAAAAAAAACAACCAAACAACAACAACAAAAAAACACCACCCTAAATCTTTACATTTCTTTACTATTTATTCGCCCTATCAAAAATCAGTTTCCAGGGCTGGGGTTGTGGCTCAGTGGTAGGGTGCTCGACTAGCGCAGGTGAGGCACTGGGTTCGATCCTCAGTACCACATAAAAATAAATAAATAAAAATAAAGGCATTGTATCCACCTACAACTAAATAATTTTTTTTTTAAAAAAAATCAGTTTCCAACTGATATAAGTAAATACATGGTTTTTATCCTTGAAATTATAATGCCAACATTATACGAGGCCAGTTTTCCTTGCTGATTTCTGACTTGTGTTTCGCCTCAATAATCTGGCCAAAAAATACACACACACACACACACACATATACACAAAAGTTTCAGGTATGCCAAGTACTAATAATTACATAAAATCCAAGTGTCCATCAACCAACCCAATGACAATAAGTTAATACTTCCCTTTTTTGAAATTTATCATTCACATACATAATCTTTTACTTCTTATTTATGTGTACCTAAACAACATAAATTATTATTCTGTATTGGCTAAGTACATACTGCTTTCTAAAACTTGTTTTCTATTAAACATCAGTTTCTGAGATTTGTCCATGCTGATCATGTAGCTCTACTTCATTTTCACTAATGCTTATTATTTTATAAAATATATAAAAAATTTATTCTCCTGTTAATAGATTTTAAGGCTGATCCCAATTTTTCACTAAAATATATTATATGCATATCATTATAAATGTCTCCTTTTCTTTCTTTTTTTTCAGTACAGGGAATTAAAATCAGGGTCTCATGTATACTAAGTGAGCACTCAACCACTAAGCTAAAAAAATATGCAGACATTTCTCTTTCTTTCTTCCTTTTTTTTTTTTTTTTTTTTGCTGTTATCAGTTCTCATTTCTTTCCTAAGAATTTTTAACTTTCCAACAGTCCTTATCAAGCAAGCAACTAGAAGGGCAAACTTCACATTTAACTGAATACAGACCTGACATTACCTAAGCTGATTAAAGGTAAGGAAAAATTACTTGATTTTGACAGCTAAGGCAAACTGCTTCTCAAAACTTTGAAAGTGCATTGTATTTTGCCCTTTTCAATCTGATCCTATTGGATAAACATTAATAAAATTCAGCACTGGGTAAACTATGTCAATAATTTTTACAATAGGGGTTGAGGATGTGGCTCAGTGGTAGAGGGCTTGTCTAGCATGCACAAGGCCCAGGGTTCAATCCCCAGCATTACCAAATTAATTAATTAATTAACTTTACAACATGAAAATTACCAGTTTCTAAGTAATTTAATTATTTTTGGAGGGTGTTGGTCTTTACTGGGGATTGAACCCTATGGCCTTACACATGCTAGGCAAGCACTCCACTACTAAGACACATCCCCAGAGCCCACTTTTTAAAAATTGTTTATTTCAAGACAGGGTCTTGCTAAGTTGTCCAGGCTGGCCTCAAACTTGGAATCCTTCTTCTTCAGTCCCTGAGTAGCTGGGAATATAGGCATGTACCATAATGCAGAGAAAGATTAACCATAATATAGGTAATGATCTATAGATTTGTCCCATATGCTATCATTTGGCTGATAGTTCTTTTCTTTTTTTTATTATTTATTTTTTAGTTGTAGTTGTACACAATACCTTTATTTTATTTATTTATTTTTATGTGGTGCTGAGGATTGAACCCAGGGCCTCACATATGCTAGGGGAGCACGCTACCGCTGAGCCACAACGCCAACCCCAGTTCTTTTTCTTATTTAGTGAGAAATTTACTAATCCAATCTTTATACTCATGCCTGGAGAAATGGCAACCAGAAAAGCTGTCATCAACAACTGTGTTAAGCTCTGTCAATCCCAGCTAGATGTGAAAGGCTTTTCAAACCTGACTGAAGTGCGTCACTTGAAGAAACAACACTGAGAATTTTTTTTTTTTTGGGGGGGGCGGTTTCTGGGGATTGAACTCAGGGTGCTTTACCACTGAGCTACATCCCCAACCCTTTTTAAGACAGGGCCTCGCTAAGTTGCTGAGGCTAGCCTAGAACTTGCAATCCTCCTGCCTCAGCTTCCTGAGCTGCTGAGTTTACAGGTGTGTGCCACATGCCTGGCACAATTTTTTAAATTACCTTACAAAAGCCCTTCTTAATTGTACTGAAGTCAGGCAAAACATAGTCTATCATTACTGTATTTTCTTCTCCTTTCAACCTGTAAAAAGAAACAATTTGTGAAATATTTTAATTATATGTAACAACATCCAAAAACCAATTTTTCAATTCTTAGATTACTAGTATACATACTTTGGATGTATACATACTTTGCAATATCCATGTCTTTGTAAAAGTCCTGAGACACATAGCATACATCTTCTTTCACTTGATTAATCACGTGTGTTTCATCCATAACGTGTAGCTGCCTAACAGAAATATATTGTAAAATTTGAAATGGAGAAAATTTGAATATAACTTACAATTATCATTTAAAACTTTTTCCTGAAATTAAATTTGGGATCACCGATTTTTTAAAATATTAAACTCTTGAATGTGTAAAATATTTTAAACTTTATGGAATACTCTCATTTCCATATCCTATTTAATCTCTATATTATTCCTCTATGGACAGGTTTTTAATCCAGTTTGTATATAAACAGCGGTGTTTAGTATTAAGGATTTCCCAACTAAAGAGCAAACTTTTCTCCCAACAATTCTGAATACAATATTGCCATTATGCCTTAACATTTTGCTCTTTTTTTTCTAATTGTAGAAGTTTTACCCATTAGCACACAGAGTCTAGCATATAAAAGATGCTTAATATTTGATATGTGAAACTAAGAAGATATGAATTTAGTGTAGTAAATAAAAAACAATAAAAAGTGGTATGATAACCTTTGAATATTCTTCTGTGCACACAGATTTTATTATATAGTTTTATTTTTTGTTATCAAAATCAGATGAATCTGTAATATGTACTAACGATGTCCCTAATGTTGGAAGTTTAGATCAGAGAAGAAGATACTTATGTTCATTAACATGGATTTTGGAGTCAGAGACCTAGGTATGAAATACAGCTGTAGCAGCCAAGTTACTTTACTTTGTTGGGATTAATCCCATAAATGCTAACAATTACTAAACAGAATTATAAGAAGTAAATGATTATGATAATACATATGAAGTGTTTAACATAGTCTGTGTACTTAATAAAAAATTTTCTTTTTGATTTTGTATACTGAACATCTTTATATACCACATTTCACCTTTTCTCATGTACCAAAAACTGCCAATTAAACTGTGACAATTCTGAGGTATCGACTATTGGAAAATTCACCATTTCGAAGATTAAAATGTGTGGGGAAAACACAACTCAGAATCCATGAAATATCGGCATTTTTATCTATATAGCTAATTACCTCATTACTTAGTCATATTCTAGGACACAGAATATCAAATAATTTTAGTCTCTTAGCATATTTCAAAATTGTTTACCAGAAAGGTTATTTCAAGTTGTGTTCTTATCAGCAATCAATAAATGTCCATATAAAAAGTCTGCAACATCATTTGAAAAAAAAATTATGTTGTAAAAACAGCATTTTGTTATTTTTCTCTACTGAGAAGTAAATGCCAAGAGGAATTCTATTATTTGTTTTATCTAAGTATCCCAAGATCCTAAGTAATAATATTTGCTGAATTGCATCTGTGATATTATTATAGGAAATGTAACTTTTTTTTCTTTTTGAAATGGTACTGGGGATTGATCCCAGGGACATCCTACCACTGAGCTATATCCCCAGCTCTTTTTATTGTTTGAGACAAGGTCTGGCTAAGTTATCCAGGATGGCCTTGAATTTGTGATCATTCTGACACAAGTCACCACCAGCCCCACCTGCTGGGCCAGCTTCCACACTGAGTCACTGGGATTATAGGCATGTGCCACCATGACAGGCTAGGAATGTAACATTTTTCATATCTGAGAAGTATCCATGTTATGTTTTGCCTGTATACAACTTCCTAAGAATTATCTATTTATGCCACTGACCCTTTTTGTTTTTTCCTGAGAATCATTTACAAGTTTTCTACAGGGTAATGTTTTCTCACTCCTAATATATAAAGATAAAACTCATATGCTATAATTTGGATCTGGAATGTACCCCTAAAGAACCAGGTGTTAAAGGCTTGGTCCTCAGCTTGGTGCTATTAGGAGATGGTGGAACCTTCAAGAGATAATGCCCAGTGGAAAGAAGTAAGGTCACTGGGGGAATGCCTTTAAGGAATATTGGGATCCCAGCCCTTCCTGGTTTTCTCTATGCTTCCCACAAGGGAGGTAAACAGGCCTCTTCTACCACACACTCCCACCATGATGAAATGTTCTGCCACCGACCCAAAGCAACAGTGTTAAGCAACCACAGACTGAAGCCTCTGAAACTGTGAGCCAAAATAAACTTTTTCCATTATTAAGTCGATTATCTCAGGTATTTTGTTATAGTAACACAAAGTTGACTAACACAGTATCCTATTCATGTCAATTTACTTGTCTCCCTTTCCAGCTTGTTGCTTCTAATGTGACTGGGGTGGGGAATTAAATATTCAAACTTACTGAAACTGAGCCCAATTATTTTTTGGTTTTGTATTGAATAACACTGACATAAACAAAATGTAAATGTTATTCATGAGTTTTCTATTTTTTAGAATATTTAAATAAGGCAAGACAGATTGAACTATAAAAAGTAGCATATAAGGGCTGGAGTTGTGGCTCAGAGGCAGAGTGCTCGTCTAGCATGTGTGAGGCCCTGGGTTGGATCCTCAGCACCACATAAAAATAAATAAATAAAATAAAGATATTGTGTCCAACTAAAATAAATGAATATTTTTTAAAAAGTAGCATATAACTGTTATAAACTCAATAATTAAGAAGGCCCAGCTACTCAGTAGACTGAGGCAGAAGAATATGAACTTTGAGGCCAGCCTAGGCGACTTAGTGAGACTTCATCTCAAAATAAAATATAAAGGGCTGGGAATATAGCTCAGTGTTAGAGCATGTGAGGCACTGCGTTCTATCCCCAGTATGGAGGTGGGGAGAACAGGAAATGGTATAGCATTATGCTTAATGAAAAGAATCAATCTCTGATGTTCTGCCTCACCTTAGGCCCAGAGATATGGAGTTGGTGTCTATGGAATGAGATCATGGAAACTATAAGCCCCAACTAAACTTTCCCTGCTCTATGTTGTTCTTGTTAGGTCTTTTGGTCCCAGCAATGCAAAAGTTAACTAAAACACTAGTGGAAAAAATATAAAGTGGTAATACAGGGGCAAGGGTTGTGGCTCAATGACAGACTGCTGGCCTAGCATGTGCGAGGCACCAGGTTTGAGCCTCAGCATCGCATGAAAATAAATAAATAAAATAAAGGTATTGAGTCTGACTACAACTAAAAAAATATTTTTTTTAAAAAAGGAGGCAATACAAAAAGTTCCTTTGTGGTGATTATACAGCTTTACACATGGAATAACTGTGCATGCATTTATACAAATTAATGCATGTAAAAACTGGTAAAACCTGAATATGGTCTAGTTAATAACACTGTATCAATGTTAATTTCATTGGGTTGATACTGTATTATAGTTTATTAAAGTAACACCAGACTATCATTTTTACAACTTTCCAAGTCTGTGATTATTTCAAAATAAAAAGGAAAAAGTTTTAATGGACTAAGGTTAGGAAGGTGCAGTGACACATTCCTATAATTCCACTGACTCAGGAGGCTTAAGGCAGGAGGGTCACTAGTTCAAGGCCAGCCTCAGCAATTTAGTGAGACTCTGTCTCAAAATTAAAAGTTAAAAGAAAGAAAGAAACAGAAATATCAATAGTAATGCCTACAGAGATTAAAAACATAAAGACACAATTCAGATGTTATAATTTGTGTGAAAGTGGGTCTGACCTGAGAGACAAAGAGGGGAGATCTGTTTTCCTTTTTAGTTCCCTTTCCTTTGTATGCATTTGAAATTTGTTTTACCATGTTTACGTACATTATAATTTTTAATACATAATCAATGTTAAATTCCCTAGAATTCGGAAATGTATTTTTGGTAGGCACTATCATTATATATCCTCAAAAGCTTTCCAATTCAAACGTCATTAGTATATATTTTTAAGCATGATTTGAATTGCTGCCTGAAACTACAACTAAAAGTAAGAAATAATTTTAAATTATTCTAGAAAGTTCATTCCCAGTACCTCATATCCTCTGAAAGAATCAAATCCAAGTATTACCTGTAAGATATGATTTCCTTTAGATGGTTGGTTAAAAGTTTTCCTCCCACATTTATCCTAAAAGAGAAGAATTCAACTTTGGTTCAGTTATCACATATTCCATCCAAGAAATAATATGCAAATAAGATGAAATAGCATGAAAACTAAATGAAACTCACCGAATAATTGCTTCTTTTTTCTTTTTACTTCTACAATAAGGAACTATATGTGTAAAGGAATATCCACTATCAACAATGATACAGCATAATTCAGAAGGATTATCTCGGAAATACCTATGTGCACTGAGAGCCCCAGCTATAAAGAAAAAATGAATGTGTTAAATAAAAGTATACCATTAGTTTAAAGCAATAAAGATAGCAGACTAAAGCAAACACAAAGATGAAAATTTCCCTTTAACTATAAGAAAAATGTTAATTTATAATAATATTCACAACTGTCACAAAATGTTTGTAATGTTTAAATTTTTTAAAAAATCATACAAGGTAAATATAAAAAGAAATTTGTGATCAGTTTTCAAAAGTAAAGTTCACATTTTATAAAAATTAGTGCAACAGCAGCTAATTTTTACTGAGGATTTATATGCCAGACTTTATTCTAAACTCTATATAATGAGTGTGGGTTTTAATATACAGAAGAATCCCAACTTACAGATGAGGAACCTGAAATACAGGGATTTAAATAATTTTTCCTAGGGCATACAATTAGAAAGTAGCAGAACCAGCACTCTAGGATGTGCTCTAGGATCTCTTAACCTCAGAACCACTGACATTCTGAGTCAGATAAGTCCTTTGTTGGGGACTTTCCTGTGCATCACAGGATGCACAGCAGCATTTGTGACATATACCCACTAGATGCCATGAGCATCCTCCTAGTTGCAACAACTAAAAGTGTCTCTGAATACTGCCAAATGTCCCCTGGGAAACAAAAATCACCCATTGGTTGAGACTATTTCTAGAGATTCTGCTGTTAACCATTAGAGCATACTGTTGCTTACACAGACTTAAAAGTTTAAATGCTTTCATGTACACAATTAGATGATATTATCATATCCTTTAATAAACTTGCTTTTAGGTCATTTTTCTTCATATTAACTAACAGTGTAAGCTATATAATTTCAATAATATTAACAGCAAATAGCAATGACAAAAAATGAACCCAATAATCTTTTAGAAGACCAGAATATGTGGCTAATAATTTCATTAGGGAGAAATATCATATTAGCGCAAATGTACTGAGAGGTACAATTATATAAACTAAAGGTCCTAAAGAATGCCACCCAGTATTTTCAGAGTTTCTTTACCCTATTTCTATTTACTTTTTTTGTGTGTGTGGCATAGGGGATTGAACTCAGGGGAGCTCTCCCACAGAGCCACATGTCTAGTCCTTTTTTAATTTTTATTTTGAGACAGGGTCTTGCTAAATTGCCAAGGCTAGCTTCAAACTTGTGATCCTCCTGCCTCACCCTCCAGAGTAAGTAGGATTACAGGTGTGCACTATTGCACCAGGCTCACGTAGTTCAATTTTAATGAAAACTCTTTAACTTACCATTTACTCTTAATACTGCTTGGAACTGATATTCTTCAAATAGAATTTCATTCATTGATTCTTGAATTGAAGTGAAATTAAAATATGGTTCTGTGATAATAATATTAGTATCTAAAAAATCAACCTATGGGAGGAAAAAAAAATCCCCAAAAGTTTTATAATTTGTAGTGACTATCATCAACATTTGTTTTAAATATGAAAACAAAATGATTTAATCACCCAAAACCCAACTCATTATTTTTCCCACTTAATAGATGAGAAAACTGAAACAGTAAAGTTGAATAAGTTACCAAGCTTCATATAGCTACTTAGAGACAAAGCTAGGATTTAACCTCAGGGAGTCTGATTAGAGAATCTATGCACTTAACTATTGTACAATCCTACTTTTCTTAATGGTAGCATTAATAAAATGTTATCAAACTGTTAAAAATAATTATGAAATAATAATGAATGATAAAAACTACAAGTAGCAGGGCCACTGCTATGTTGTTTTTAAAAGGAAAAAAGCAAGAAGCTTCAAGATGGGGCTGGGGTTGTGGCTCAGTGGTAGGGTGCTCGCCTAGGATGTGTGAGGCACTGAGTTCCGTCCTCAGTACCACATAAAAATAAAATAAAGGTATTGTGTTGACCTACAGCTAAAAAAAAAAAATTAGAAAAGAAGCTTCAAGGTATGAATTTAAAGATTACATAAATCTCCCTACAAGTTTGTTGTTGTTGTTTTTTGCAGAATTTTATGTACAGAAAAATCAGGGAATCCCCATCTAAAAACACAGTGTATGTTTAACCCATTTTATAGTGGCCATTTCTTTAACTTTTTTCTTTTCCAGCTGGACAATTCAAGCCACGGATTTTGGACCCAGAACACTGCCTCTCCAATAATGGTCTCATTATATCTGTCTTTGTGACTGGTCTTGACAGCTTCAATTAGCTTATCTAGACCCCCTTTGTCTTCTGAGTTAACCTGTGTGAAGGTGAGGATGGTGCAGGTCTTCCTGTGAGCAAGATGTCCTAGTCTGGTCTCCCTTCTCCCTGCTAATATAATGCAGCAGGGAAACCCCATCTAAAGACACAGATGGGCAGGAAGACATTCAGCTTGATGGGATTCATATCTTGTGCAATCACCACCAGCTGAGCATTCCTGTTTTCTACCAAGGTGGTAACAATATTAACCCCTGCTCAAAAGATAGGTATTCTCTTAGTGGGAACATTCCCTTTGTTGACAGCTTTCTTCTCAGCTCAGGCCAGTAGTCCTTATTTTGTTTCTTGCTTTGCTTCTTGTCTGCACTTGTGCATCAGCTTAAACAGTCTAAACGTGTGTGGCAGTCCACAGCCTGTATGAACTGGTCAATCACAGGAAGCACTTTCAGCCATCTATAGCTGGAAGGCCCTTTGCAGCTGCAGACAGATATAGTGGGGCCATTTAACAAGTGGAGGAAAGGCAGTATGTCTTATCCGATGCCAAAATTATTAGGCCCTTTCTCATACAGGGGTTCTACCATTTTTTTTTAAAGTTAGTTTTTTTTTAAAGAGAGAAAGAATTTTAATATTTATTTTCTAGGCGGACACAACATCGTTGTTTGTATGTGGTGCTGAGGATCGAACCCAGGCTGCATGCATGCCAGGCGAGCGCGCTAACCGCTTGAGCCACATCCCCAGCCCAGCCACATCCCCAGCTCTACCATCTTGATCTCTTGCTTCTTCTTGACAGCAGGGCCAGGGCCACTTGCTTTCCCCTTGTTCTTCTTTCCTTTGGCATCTTAGGTGTCTGAAGGAAAGTGCTCTCCCACCCATTCTTCAGAGGTAATAAAATTTTATACATTGTTTTTAAATCTCTACTCAGACTACATTCTACTCATTTGCATTTATTAAATACTTAGAAAATCAAAGCTATCTTTAAAAGATTGAAATATGTAACCAAAACATTCATAAATCTGTAAATCTTAAAGTGTAAGATTGAATTTTTCATTAGAATAAGACATGGAAATAGAATTTGAATACATACTCTTAATTTGTTACCTGATACATTTCTTTTCCAAAAAGGTAATCCCAAACTTGTCTTTGAACATCCCAATTCACCAAGTAGCCCTAAAAAATTTTTTAATAAATTTAATTATCAAAAATATTTGAGCAATTTTTAAAAATCAGATTAATATATTCTAAATCATTGAGTTTTATCTCTTTATGGTTACCTTTTCAGTCTAATGCTGTATGAGTTTCAAACTAATTATATTGATTTTTTTTAATTTTTAAAAAATATCTTTATTTATTTTTATGTGGTGCTGAGGATCAAATCCAGTACCTTACATGTGTGAGGCAAGTGCTCTGCCACTGAGCCACAATCATCCCAGCCCCTGTTTTTCTCTTTTTTTAAAACAAAACAAAAAAACTGTAGGCATGGTGGCACATGCTTGTAATCTCACCAACTTAAAAAGCTGAGGCAGAAGGATTGCCAGTTTGAGGCCAGCCTTGGAAATTTAGTGAGATTCCAGCTTGAAATAAAATATAAAAAAAGGGTTGGGAATGTCACTCAGTGGTAGAGTGGTCTTAGGTTCAATCCCTAGTACCATGTACACACACGCAAAGTTTAAAAATTTGTAAATTAATGAAACCATAATATCAAGGGTTCAGAGGACACACCAATATATAGGATGCTTTTCTATACTTTTTTCTTAAATTCATATGTGCACATGAATTTAGATTTAATTTAAGTAAAATTCAGTATTCACAACCAATAACTAAATCATGGTCACTTATTTTTACTAAGAGAATTTCAATTTTGGGTTTTAATTAAATATCAGTTAAAATTTAGGTTAACTTTTCTCAGAAATGTAAAAATATTTTTAATTTGGTCCCTAGCATAGTACCACAAAAAAATTAAGTAAAACAACAAAAATTTTTATACATATGCACAACACAGTATATACACCTTGAGTCAATAACACTAGAAACAATAATTAGACTATTTTTTTAAATATTTTATTTTCTAGTTATAGGTGGACACAATACCTTTCATTTTATTTTTACATGGTGTTGAGGATCGAACCTGGTATCTCACGCATGGTAGGTGAGCGCTCTCTACCTCTGAGCCACAACCCCAGCCCCTAGATTACTTTTTTTTAATATTTATTTTTTAGTAATAGTTGAACACAATACCTTTATTTTATTTATTTATTTTTATGTGTGCTGAGGATTGAACCCAGGGCCTGGCACAAGCTAAGCGAGCGCTCTACCAATAAGCCACAACCCCAGCCCTGGATTACCTTTTGAAAAGGAAGGATATAGAAGAGTCCAGAAGGGTCTTTTATTTCATCTATCTGGTTAGCAGTAAAAGTTTTAAGACGTGCTGTTTTTGACCTGAACTGACAATTAGGAATAACCCTAGAAACAAAGAAACAAATGATATAATTATCCCCTAAATATTTAGTTCTTATCCCTACATATGTAATTTTTAAAATGACTTTATTTAACCACCAACCTGAAGGTCAAAATACCCAAAGCAAGTTTTATTCATTCTGTCTTTAAATAATTTGAAAATGCTTAAAAAAAAAATGATTGTAGTATGTAAATTATCTTCCAGAAACCATTATGGGTGGATATTAGTTCTGCCACTGCACGATAACAATCAGTGCTTTAGTTAGGGTCCTTCTGTCTTTAATGTGAAAACTCTTTAATACAATTCTGGTAAAAGATACAGAAGTTCAAAATTCTGGCCCATAAAATTGTGTTTTCCTGAAACCAAAGATTTTTTAAATTTATTTATTTATTTTAATTAGGTATATATGACAGCAATTTGATTCATTGTACCCAACTGCAACACAACTTTTCGTTTCTCTGGTTGTACAGGAATGTAGCATCACACCGTAAGTGCAGTCAAAAGAAACCAAAGATCCTATTTTTAATCAATAGGATGCTATAGGGTATAAGTAGAAACTACATTTAAATTGGTTGCTGCTCACCATAAGTTTACAACGTGGGTAGGAAAGCAAACAAAAGCCATTATCAAACACATTTGTATGCATACACACACAGGCACAATGATGTTAGGATAATGCTGCAGTACCAGCTTATTTCAATTTCTGTACTGTCAGCACTTTCTCTACATGTTTAAATATGCTTGGAGGACATAATTTTAGCTGATTTGCTGTTCTTGATTTTTTTTTTTTTTTTTTTGTACCAGGGATGGAACTCAGGGGTGCTTAACCACTGAGCTACATTTTAATTTTTTTCTTTTGAGACAGGGTCATATTAAGTTCCTTAGGGCCTTGCTAAGTTGTAGTGGCACCCCCTCCTCCACAAAAAAATCTTAACTAGGCTTCTCCAGAAATCTTCACCATGGCTGATTTTAGGACTGTCAGTAAAAGAGTCTGCAAAAGAGTTCAATGTAGATAAACTTCCTATTTTCATGCTGCCCTATCGGAACTCCAGCTGCTGGGCACCTCCAGCTGCTGGACACCAGCTTACTAGTTTTTCACAAACACCTATCCAGAATAGTAGTTTGTATACATGTAAACAAGGCCTCTGGCCTTGAGCTGGAGCTTCACAGAGATGTCTACATTTCTAAGATAAGAGAAGTTACCAATTCGGCTCCATGGTAACAGCTGGCAGGGGGAGGAAGAAAGGGGAGAAGAAGCTCTCCCCTTCTCAGGTGTTGTCCTTGAAGGGTTAACTTGTCCACAACAGTGAAAGAAAAAGCTGCTTTTCTGTAAACTTCTGCAGACTGAACTTCTGAGCCCCTCCCCTTACATGCTGGGTATAAAATTCTGAAACTACCTGAACTCGGGGTTCAGGGGATTAATTGATTACAGCAAAAGCTGTGCTCTCTGAACCTGGCTGCAGCCAAATAAAACTGTTTCCCTCTATCTTTGGTGCCTTGTCTTGTCTGTCCCTACAACAAAGTCACTAAGTCACTGAGGCTGGCTTTGAACTTTAGGATCCTGCTGCCTCAGCCTTTCAGGATTACAGGCATGCACCACTGCGCAAGGACTGTTCTTGATTACTTAGCATGCTTTGCTTTTTTCTTTTGTTTTCTAACTGTGCATAGTGTCTATAAATAACTTTAAAATTTTTCTGTAATTATGGAGAACCTCTAGTTAATTCTCTAAGTAATAATAGAATTGAGATCAAGGATATGAACAGTAAGCACACTGCCAAAATGTTTTCCAGAAAGAATGTAATAATATACATTTCTACTCAGTCTGATTTCCCTCTTTATAAAGAAATAAGTCAGGCATGGTGGCAGGCATCTGTAGTCCCAGCTACTTGAGAGGCTAATGCAGGAGGATCACTCAAGTACAAGAGCTTGAGGCCAGGCTAAGGAACAAAGTGCGAACCTGTCTCAAAAGAAAAAACAAGCCAGACATGGCTGTGCACACCTGTGATCTCAGCAAATTAGGAGGCTGAGAAAGGAGGATTGCAAGTTTGAGGACAGCCTCAGCAAATTAGCAAGTCTCCCTCAAAATAAAAAATAAATAAAGGGGCTGGGGAAAATTTTTTTAAAAATAAAAAGGCAGCTCGGTAACAAAGTGCCCCTGGGTTCAATTCTCTTACAAAAACAAAAACAAAACAAAAAGGCAGGGGAAAAAAGACAATTAAAAAAGTTAAAGTGCCAGGCACAGGGCACACCTGCAATCCCAGCGGCTCTGGAGGCTGAGGCAGGAGGATCACGATTTCAAAGCCAGCCTCAGCAAAAGCAAGGTGCTAAGCAACTCAGACCCTGTCTCTAAATAAAATACAAAATAGGACTGGGGACGTGGCTCAGTGGTTGAGTACCCCTAAGTTCAATCCCCAGTACCCTCTTTCTCTCCCGCCACACACACATAAAAGTTACGTACAACACAGGAGATAGAATTCAGTGGTAGAGCACTTGCCTCAAATGTGCATTTGCTGATTTCTGGATTTCTGGAGAAGCCTAGTTAAGATTTTTTTATGGAGAAGGGGGTGCCACTACAACTTAGCAAGGCCCTAAGGGACTTAGTATGACCCTGTCTCAAAAGAAAAAAATAAAAATGTGGCTCAGTGGTTAAGCACCCCTGGGTTCCATCCCTGGTACCAAAAAAAAAAAAAAAATCAAGAACAGCAAATCAGCAGATTCAATAAATTCAATCCCCAAAAAGAGAGGGAAAAATGATAAGAAAAAGAATCCTTCGTGAATTTGATCAGGACTTTACATGTCGGCTTCAACACAAACACATTTTACGAATACACATCTTCTGAATGTCATTGTAGTATTACTGTATAAGTGACCGCCCAGGTTAGCCAGTGGACTTCAAAGTCTTCAATGTCTCTAGATCCTAGACGGTGATTTTTTAACTTTTTTTGGGGGGTCATAGAACCCTTTGGGGATCTGATGAAACCTATAATCACATTTTCAGAAAATGTAGCTATACCAAAAACGTTGCCCACAATTTTTGAAGGTTCATGAATTTTGTAGACCTACCCCTCAGTCAGTAACTCATGTCTTCAAGCCTGTTAGAAAACGAAACATACATCCCACTTCCGGAGCTGCGCATCCCAAAACTAAAACCAAAATCAATTCCAGTTCAAAGCATGACAACCGCCAACCCAGCTCCAACCAGCGCATCCCCAGTCTCAGGTTAGAGCCGCGCGAGGGCGTTTCACTGACGTTAGGCATTGAAGCTTAGCATGCGAAACTACTGAGCATAGTCTTGTCCCTCGGAGAAAGCCAATACTTACGAGACATTTTCATGGCTGTAACCGATTTTGGCATTGTAGGCTCCATTATCCAACACTAAAGTCGTCATTTTACAACTAACCACACCTACGCAACCCTTTTCTTTCCTTTCTGACCCTTCTGCTCAGGCTTTTCCGGCTCTCTATGGTTTGGTGGGCGGAGCGATAGACCGCACTTCCGGTTACCTTAGCAACGGAGGATGCCGGAAGTGAGCGAGACCGCTTGTTAGCAGGCATCCATCGTTTCCAAGCCTAACCTGTTTAGGTGGTGGCGAGATTCTACAAGAGTAGAAAAATGCAAAGTCCATTGAGTTGCGCCTGCAAGTGTCTTCTAACCCCTGTAGGGAACCGGGATTTTTTTCTTAGTGTGTGCCCGTCTTTGAACAGAATTGTTCAAACAATGACATTTCTTGGAGAACAAAGTGCAAAATCATATGTAGCATAGAATTGGATATGAGGTCTCTTCAGCCTCATTCCCACCCGATTGTAGGATCCAACCACGAATTACATATGCTTTGTTCAGTCAATCTACATTTTTTTTTTGTACTGGGGATTGAATCCAGGACGCTCTACCACTGAACTACATCCCCAGCCCTTTTTTAAAGTTTTTATTATGAGACAGGGTCTCACTCATTTGCTGAAGACCTCGCTAAATTGCTGATATTGACCTCGAATTTGCGATCCTCCTGCCTAAATCTGAGTCGTTGGGAGAGGCCCGATGGCGCCTGTCAACCGTCTTTCTTTTTAACTCACATACACAGTCCTCTCTTCTGCCTACTTGTTCCCTAGGACTTAGTTTATTGTGTCTTGTCTAAAAAACGCTTCCTGCGGGGTGCGGTGGCGCACCCCGGTAATTCCAGTGACTCTGGAGGCTGAGGCAGGATACCGAGTTCAAAGCCAGCCTTAGCAATTTAGCGAGGCCCTAAGATACTCAGTGAAACCCTGTCTCTAAATAAAATACAAAAATGGGCTGGGGATGTGGCTCACTGGTTAAGCGCCCCTGGGTTCAATCCGCGGTACCAAACAAACAAAAAGTATTCCTGTCACACTCAGTTCTCATTCCTGGAATTAGGTTTCCCTCCTATGTGTTCCTGTAATACCCCAGGCCTATATTTCATAATCGTTAAGAGAATTTATTTTGGATTAGAATCCAGATTCTACCACAAATTGAGTCTGTAGCCTTGGGTGATGAAGACAATAAAGATTAAAACTTATACAACACTTACCGAGTGTATACTGTTTCAACATCTTTTACTCCAGCCCTTTTATTTTTTATTTTAAAGTAGGGTCTCCCTAGGTTGTTTAGGACCTGAATAAATTGATGAGGCTGGCTTTGAACTTTCAATCCTCCTGCCTCAGCCTCCTGAACTGCTGGGATTACAGGCCTGTGCCACTGGGCAGTTTTCCCCAAATCTTTACATATGTTAAGTAATCTTTACAATTTTATGTTTAGGTATTATTATTATTATTACTATATTGAAACAAAAGAGCAGAAGTGGTTGAGTACACACCCTCTAAATTTAAGCTGCTGAATCAAATCCTGGATCTGCCACTAGATGACCTAGACAAGTTACTAACCACACTGTGCCTCAGTTACCTCATATAAAATGAAATAATATTAACATCCCCTTGAAGAATTGTTTCAGGAAGAGAACATTATAAAAGTCAAGTACCTAGAAGTACCTAGAAGTAGTTATTACTATTATCATTGCCTTTGACCATTGATCATTCTCTATTAACTTTAGTGGTAAATTCCTTGAAGTTGGGCACTCTATTCTATTGGCATCTATATCCCTTTATATAAAAAAGTTCATTGAGTGCTAGGGCTGTAACTCAGTGGCAGAGTCCTTGCCTAGCACGTGTGAGACACTGGGTTTGATCCTTAGCACCACATAAAATAAAATAAACAAAATAAAAACATTTTGTTAAAAAAGAGTTCATTGAATGCTTAATTACATTCAAATTTAGTTATTCTGTTTTCTCCAACTAAATATTAATGTAATAAGATCTCTTCAAACGAATGTACTTTATAAATCTTATAGAGCAGTCATTTCATTTGTTTTGTTTTTTTTTCATCTTTTAAAATATACTCTTTCAATTCTGTCTCTCCTTTTCATCAGCACTTTTTTTTTTTGGCTTTTCTCACCACTTACCTGCTTTTTAATCAAGATTATTCCCGTTTTTGGCTTTAGCTATTATCAAATACTACATGAAACTTAAAACAGAATTTCTACTCTTAAATATAACCTTATAAAGTTTCCACCCACAAATCCTGAGGAATCCTTAGAGACAACAAATTTGCACCACATTTTCTCCAAAACTGCTTGTTCCATATATACCACTTACCTCAATTATTGGGTTCCCCAAGATCCACCCATTGCTCCAAGCTAGAAACCTCAATTGCCTTGATTGCTTATCCTTAACTGGATCTCTAGAATCTGTCATTGACCTTCCTCCATCTCTACTTATACTGTCTTATCTCTCACATGAAATAATGCCACCACCTACTCAATGAACTTTCTGTTTCCAATCTACTTCATCCTCTGTACTGAAAGAATAATTGTCAGTAAATATTTTGCTAAATAAGAAATACAATTGTTTTCCCCAACTCACCCTCCCAGAAGTCTTTTTTTTTTTAAAGAGAGAGAGAGAGAGAGAATTTTTTAATATATATTTTTTAGTTGGCGGACACAACATCTTTGTTTTGTATGTGGTGCTGAGGATCCAACCTGGGACGCACGCATGCCAGGTAAGCGCGCTACCGCTTGAGCCACATCCCCAGCCCTCCCAGAAGTCTTCATGGCTTGCTACTGCCTATGAAATAATGTTCAGCTATCACATTTATGAAATCTCATCTCCCTCCAACCCATATTATATCAGTGTACTAGTAAAGTTTAACAACTAGATCTCTAGGAGAAAATAAGCCCTGGATTATAGTGTTCTTTTGTTTCTATGCCATGAATACTATCATCATGGTTGATTTCAAACTACTGTGAAGTCACCAAACACTGAACTCAGAGTACATAAGTGATGCACATGATTGGTTTTCATGAGCCAGTCGAACTAGCTCTGGCACAAACCCTTCAGTAAAAGTTCTGACTCTCTTCACCTTCACACCATGCACTCTCCTCTTGCAGATTTTGGCACAAAGAATCTCAAGCATGTAGATTCCACTCTTCAAATATATGTATATTTTGACAATGTATAATTTTAAGAGCATTAAAAAATGTAATTTCATATACAAAATAATGAATATGTGTTAATTGATTTACATGCATTAAGTCATCTTAATGCTGGGATCAGACTTATACCTTATCTTGTTGGCTCCTGCATTAATGGATTATTATATATATGTGTGTGTGTGTGTGTGTGTGTGTGTATTTTTTTTTTTTTTTGTACCAGGGATTGAACCCAGTGGCGCTTATACATTGAGCCATATCCTCAGCCCCTTTTTATATTTTATTTAGAGACAGGGTCTCACTGAATTGCTTAGGGCCTAGCTAAATTACTGAGGCTGACTCTGAACTTGTGATCCTCCTGCCTCAGCCTCCCTAGCCGCTGGGATTACGGGCATGCACCACTGTACCCAGCCTGGTTAATAAATATTGATGTATAATCATTGCATATTTGTATGATAGTTATTCTTTTATTTTTTTCAAAATTATACTTTGATAATTGAGTAGCAATTAATAAATGTGTAAATTAATTTAGAAACATTGCTGATTTCATGCTGGTTTTGTGGTATTGTTTATTCTATCAATCCAGAGAGAATAAAAGTGAAATTATTACCATTTTTCACAATGAAAAAGTATTATCATTATTAACTTGTGAGATTCTTTGAAATTATTTTGAAAAGGAATCTGTATGTTGTTCTAATGACCTACCATGTATAGCCTTGAACTTTCACACTGTTATCCTTTTTCATAATTGTATTCCATTTGCCAAAATACTCTCTTCTTCCTAGTGAATGGATAACAATAGCTATCATTCTATTGTGTTATGCACTCTTCTAAGTAGTTTTGCTTTATTATCTTGGCTAATCCTCACAATCTCATGGAAGCATATTACCTTACAGGGCTCAAAGAGGTTCCACACACTTCCTGTAATCACATAACTAAAAAAAATAGGCATATGGAGTTTCAAATTCAGATCTTTTGGGGGCTGGAGTTATGACTCAGTGGTAGTGTGCTTGTCTATCACGCATGGGACACTGAGTTCTATCCTCAGCACCAAATAAAAATAAAATAGACATGTGTCCACCTAAAACTAAAAAATAAATTTAAAAATATTTTTAAAAATTCAGCTCTTTGATTTCAGGGTAAATTATTTTTAACAAATTAAAGTGACTCATTCTTATCTTTGAAATACTACCTCCATTGTACATCTGTCTCTAAATGGTCATGCACTTGCTTCTGATTTTAGTAATGATAATGAATAGTAATCTAGCATTTAATAAGTTTACTATATATGAAGCACTTTGTTAAATGATTGGATACTATTAATATTATCTCCACTAGATGAAATAACTGAGGTAGACAAAGAGTAAAGTACTTGTCTGGCACATGTGAGGCACTGAGTTTGATCCTTAGCACCACATAAAAATAAACAAATGATATAAAGGCATGCTGTCCATCTACAACTACTAAAAGATAAATAAATAAATAACTTTTAAAATAAATAAATTTTAAAAAGAGAAGATTAGTTCCACCAATCTCTCTTCTTTATCTTTTAAAATATACAAGTGCTCACTGTGTGTGTGTAAACTAAAACACTTCTAATGTATACAGAGAGCTGCTATGGACCAGGTTATTGTGACAACTAAGAGCCTGGGGGCAGAGAGTGGTTTACAGGCAAGCAGAAAGCTCCTGTCCTGTGTTGATTGTCCATAAAACTGTAGGTAGACCAGTCTATCCAGTTATCACCTGGACCCTCAGGTCATTTTTACTTTATTGTGTTCTATTTTGTTTCACCATTTTGTAGGACAAAGTGAAAGGTTCAGCTAGTCTGAAAATGCTTACTGTACCCATAAACTGAATCAAAGATATTTTGTTTATTCCTCTACAGATACAAGTGATCTCCATTAAAATTATTTTCAAGGTAAGAAACAGGAAGTTGACTGAAGCAACAGGTGAGGTCTGGGGCTAAAAAACAGCATCACACTTGAGCATAGGGACTGAGTTCCATGTGGCCTGGCCTGATATTCCACAGGGCATGGCCAGCTTTAGTGAGTCTTTTCTAGGAAGACTCCAGCACCTGTGACATGGCCGCTATACAAGCTCAAAGGAGTTGTTCCCCATAATAGGGATTTTCAGCAATGAGTTGTTTTTGTGGATCAGAGCTTCCAAGTAGTTCAATTTTACTTTTGCGGTTTTTAAAGATTACTTTTTTTTTTTCAAAACCCAAATCTCTCAGATTGCTTTCATTCATAAACAGTATATAATTGAAAGTGGCAAACTCTTTGGTAAACCACTGGTAAGATTTATGGGAAGGTTGTATACTTCATGCAACTCTCTTCTCATTAGTGGGTAAGGGGGGTTCCCCATCATACACGTAAGAGGCTACATTGTAACTGTTTTGTTCCGTTGCAATTTTCTGAAAACTGCCTGCACAATAGGTGACCAGCAAAAGTTACCTAGATGCATGAACAGCACAATCCCCCCAGCTCGGCCATCTTTCAGTGAGTACACTAACCTATTTCTTTTTTAATCTCTTTATTTATTTTTTGAGTTCTATTACAATTATTATTATTATTATTGTATTACAATTCTTAATGCATCTTTATACCACAATTTATCATATCTCTGACATGATTAAAGTGAGGACAAAACTAATTTTCTCCAGGTTAACACTACTAGAAAATTCCAAAGTCGGGACTTGAATTTGGGGCTTCTCACCTGAGTCTACGTTGAAAACTTTTACTTCTCTTAGGACTGGCATATTCAGGGCAAATAATAAATTGCAGTATTTAGCTAAGGAAAGATCTTAGCAAAAGAGAAAAAAACAAAACAAAACAAAAACCCGAGGAGGCATATGAACAAAGCCGAGTAGCTCAAAAGAAAAAAGCAAGTAGAGCAATTTGTGGGTCAATTTCTGAGGAAATGAAGACAGAAGTAGTATGTGGAAGGGCAACTCATTGATGGAGGCAGGCACAGAGACCAGAGAGAGCAGAGGAAGGAGTAAAGTCTAAGTAGGTTACGGGGTTGGAGTCTGAAGACCCTGTAAGATAAGGGCAGCCCAGAGTCCGCCGGCAGGTCCAGGCGGTGGGGCGTGGCCTGAGGCTTTCCCCTCCCACCACACGTCGCGTTGGCCCCACCACACGTCGCGTTGGCCCCGCCCCGCGCCCGCCTAGCCCGCGCCTGCCGCGCCACCCTCACCCTCCCCCGGTCTCTTAGGTGATGCTGCAGCCAAGATGGCGCCGGCGGCGGCCGCGGCGGCCTGAGCGTCATGCTCGGGGTTCTCGGCGGCGGCAGCGGCGGCGGCTGTTGGCGTCAGCCGGGGCCTCGAGTCTCTCCTGGGGTGAGCGCTCAAGCGCCTCTCCTCCGGCCGGGTTAGCCCGGGCAGAGAGGAGACGGCCACGGCGTGAGGGGGCTGTGAGGTTCAGCAAGAGCGCGGCGCCTCCTGCCTGGGCACCATGGCTGGGATCATCAAGAAACAGATCTTGAAGCACCTCTCCAGGTCAGTGAGCGCCGCGGGCGTGGGGGCCAGTCTGCCTGCGCCCCATCCTGCACTCGAGGCAACCTGCGGCTTCGGGGGCCGTGGGGGCTTGCAGCTTGCGGGAGGCGACCCTGGGGCTGTCCCGCTCCAGTCCGGGCAGAGGTCGCCGCGCCGGATCTCCAGTCGCCTGCGGAGCCCGGGACTGGCTTCGGAGTCCGCCGTGGGTGGGTTCTGTCCCCGGCGAGCTCGTAGAGAAGCGCCGCGGGGGTTGGGGGACGCCTGCGCCCTGGGTGGATTTGACCTAAGCGTCGCCAGGTACCGGGTTGATGTGGTAGGTTCCAACTAGGGTTCGGTGCTTGCCCGTCTCTGAGCAGAGCGGTTCCGTTAACCGAGGGCGTCTGGTGCTGTGTGGACTCTTGGGGCTGAGGCTGTCTTCCCAGTGAAACGTTAACCTTGTGATTGATTGTTCTCCATTCCCCTTACCTGGCGTACCCGTTCTGGTGCATTACAGGGTGTGCCTGTTTGCACAGTTAGGATTTGTTTTAGGTCTAAACACAGAGTTCCCAGATTTGGCAAGTTCTTTCCAAAGTCATTTTAGTCCCACATCATTCTTACCTAAAGAGCGTTTTTGCTTTCTTTTGCATTTGAGACCCTTAAATTTAGGGCGTTAACAACTGTGTGATTAAACCCTAGACATGTCATTCTTTCCATTTCATAACACAGTTTTAGTCAGAAACATGACTCAGTAAACTGGCAGTTTGTTACTGCTCTGGGCTTCTCCATATTTGTCTCAAGACAAGCTAAATGTAGGATCTTGTTCCAAGTTGGTAACAAGGAAGTCACAGCACTTGGTTAGGATCCCTCTGTAATTTGTTAGCTAATGATTACTTGAAACTGATTTTAGGAAGAGACTCCGGTGTAACCATAGCTTTTTATAGTAAACATAATTCTTGATTTTCCAGATTATTTTATACCACAGGTGATATGTTGGGAAACAAAAACAGTACTTCTGTGATTCAGCAAATATTTTCCTGTCTTGTAACATTAAATATGATATAGTTGTTTTAATGTAGCAAATTAACAACGTTTTTGAATATGTATTTCTTAATATTTTCACTAACTGGAAAGTTTCTTTTAAAATTGCATATATATATAGTAAAGTGTTGATCTCTCTTATTTTGGAAGAAGGTTTTCTTTTCTTTCATTATTTAGATACTTTTATCAGATGCCCCACTCCCCTTCTCCTATCTATTTCCGTAAGAAAATTCAGACCTGAGAAAATGATTTGAATGCCGTCTCGTTTTTCCACGGGTTATGGTATATAGCTAATACCGCTCTAGATGCCTAGACAAAAATTTATATCAATCAATAAGTGTCTTAGCGTTTAATTCTCCTGTAGTCCATTTGAGAAGGACTCTTGAACCGAAGAGTAATGGCTTACTTCATAAAATACCTATGTATTTAGAATTAAGTCCTTACTTTATTATTATTTTTTATTTGTTTTAATTAGTTACACATGAAAGTCCTTGCTTTATAATTTGTATAGCTTTATGGTAGATAGTAAAGATGATTTTTTTTCCAGAAATGAGTTTTTTGAATACTTGTATTTTCAGTTATTTTATTTTATACTTCAGAACAGCCTTAGATGACTGAAGAATGTTGCATCCATATTTTTGGTTAACATTGTATTTAGTGATATTGTTGTTAACTTTCTAAGAAAAAAATAGTTATTGATTAATCTAAAGGCTATTTATAATAGACAAAAAAGGTAAGTGTTGTGATAAATTATATTTATTCTAATAGGAATGAACTTTTGAAATTGTCTGCATCAAGTTTAATTGTATAGATTATCCATTGTCATGAAGATGTCACTATATTGATCTGGTGATCTGGAATACAGTTTAACAGGAAATACTCAAAATAAATAATTTTCTAATAATAGACATCTAGTGTGGCCTGTGGGCACAACCCATGGCACTCCGTCAAATGAGTCTTTTCCTGACCACACAGTTGAAAATTGTGGGCCCCATGCTTCATCTGTTTTGCTTACTTTTATTTTTTCCTGTAGCACTCATCCTTATCCGTCCTAATACATATTTATTTGCTATTTGGCACTACTTAAATGAATGTAAACTGCATGAAGGAAGAGATTTTTCTCTTGAGGTTAGCATAACTAGACACTCAGTAACTATTTATGTTGAATGAATAGTGTGGTTGAGCTGACTTTCCCTCACATTGAGGCAAGACTATATGCTACCCATATTATCACAGATTTGAAGATGACCAGTTTTCTTGTTTTTTTAAGAAGCAATGGGCAATTAAATCATTAATGAGTTTTGAGTCCTGGAAAAGAAATAAAAAAATGACCTGGTTCTGTAGGATCTTATGTAGGGATTCATCCAGTAAGGAAGAACATTATTTAGAAAACAATAGGAGAGAATGCTCACTCTGAGCCTTGATATTGAGGTATAGTAAAATTATGAGATTAAAACTAACATTGTTGAGCAGATGTAGGGATTTGAGAAGCTGATTTATTGGAAAAATATGAAAGATAATTGTACTTGAGAGATTGACAAATGCGCTGAGTAAATGCTGAACTAGTTGAGAAGTATAAATTTAAATAATACTGTTCCTTGCCTAATTGTTCTTTAGTATGTATTCCTAGCATCTTTTACATGAATCAAAAGTTTATGTGCTTGAATAATCTCATTGGAGGACAGGGAGTGTGTTTGAGGGAGAAGAAGGTTAGAGAAGTTACATTTAAAAAATATTTTTAGTTATAGATGGACACAATACCTTTATTGATTTATTTTTATGTGGGGCTGAAAGTTGAACCCAGTGCCTCACCTGTGCTAGGCAAGTGCTCTACCACTGAGTTACAAACCCAGCCTGAGAAATTACATTTTTAAGAGAAGTGGAACAGGAAAATACTTTGAAGGAGAAATTACCCAGATCCTTTATACTAGATCAGCAGAGGGTATGTGTTTGAGGTTTTCTTTGTTTAAAAAAATTTTTTTTTTTAGTTGTCAGTGGACCTTTATAATTTATTTATCTATTTATTTATTTTGCAGTTCTAAGAATCAAACCCAATGCCTCAACATGCTAGACAGGGACTCTACTACTGAACTACAACCCCAGCCCTGTTGGAGGCTTTTCTAAGAGAATTTTTTTTTTTTCCCACAAAAGAGTAGAAAGTTTTTTTTTTTTAAATAAAAAAGTTGGGGCTGGGGATGTGGCTCAAGTGGTAGCGCGCTTGCCTGGCATGCGTTCGGCCCGGGTTCGATCTTCAGCACCACATACAAACAAAGATGTTGTGTCTGCCAAAAACTGAAAAATAAGTATTAAAAAAAATCCCCCCCCCCTCTCTCTCTTTAAAAAAGAAAAGTTATAGCAAATGTAAGAAAAGAAATAGGAGTGGGAGCGACATTTCAGGTCAAGATCTTCATATCTGTTACTTGGTGTGTGTTTATACATGTGTGTATAGGTATGTTTTTTTCAGGTCATATGTTAAGCAGGAACGTGAAAGCAGTAGGGAAGATTCAGATACAAATCTTCTTCTCATTCCCTTGGCCTCAGGGCATTCTGTGCTATCTATACATAAGGTTTTCTGGGGACTGGGAATTGGCTGCTAGGACATAAATTCAAGTGCATGGATGGAATCTGTATAGTTTAAAGCAGTGATTGTCAACCACAGGCAGTTTTGCCCCTCAGGGGACATTTGTCAATGGTTTTGGGGGAGGTAATGGCGGATTGAACTCAGGGCACTGGACCACTGAGCCACATCCCCAGCCCTATTTTATATTTTATTTAGAGACAGGGTCTCACTGAGTTGCTTTAGCATATTACTTTTGCTGAGGCTGGCTTTGAACTGTGTTCCTCCTGCCTCAGCTTCCTGAGCCATTGTGATTATAGACATGTGCCACCATGCCCAGCTTGGAGACTTTTTTTTATTGTCATGACTTAGAGGGGTGGTATTATTGGCATCTACTATTGGTAGAGGCCAGGGATGCTGCTAAATATCCTATAATGCATAGCACAGTTCCCTACAATAACAAATTTTTGGCTCAAATGTCAGTATAATCTAGATGGTTGAAAAACTGGTTTAAAGTATACTGATGTGTATCAAATGATTGAGCTAGGGAATTTTTCTAGTTAAGCTTATATTGTCTGTAAACAACAGAAACCTGAAATATTTAAAAAGTTATTGTGGTAGGTCACAGAATCAAAGGAAGATCTCAATGGCAAATCAAGAGAAGGGCAGGAACCATCCAACTCCTAAAAACTCATTGAAAGAATTCCTGAACCTTCCTCTTGGAGCAGGGTTTCTGAATCTCAGTATTATTGGCATTTGGTCTAGATAATTCTTTGTTGTGGAGGGCTGTTCTGTCTCTTATAGGATGTTTAATGCTTCTAGACATTGCCAAACATCCACTGGAGGACAAAATTGCTCCTGATTGAGAACCACAATTGAGAGATGCTGACCCATCTCTCAAAATTCCTAGTCTCTGATCTCTCCTGTCAAATATCAGATTCCTGGGACAGGAATTCTATGTGACCCAGTTCTGTCTATTCCTAGATCAATTAACAATGGCAAAGGGATGTACAACAAAGTTATGGTTATGGTCAGAATTATTTTGAGTCAAGGTTGCTGCTTTGCTTGTGTGTGTAATAGTGAAGTAAATTAGATTTCCAGGATCCTGGTTTGCTATGTTAAGGAAATTGAACTTACTCCCTGAGTTGGAGAGTGAATGCTAATTAAAAGAATTCCAGATAAAAGAGTGATATGATCAGTATAGAAGTCTGGTTTTTGGAATATAGGGTTCAGGAGCAACATCAGGTGAAAATATAGAGCCTTCAAGTAACTCAAGTAGAAAACTAATGTATTGGTAGGATATTGATGTCTTTCAGAATTCATAGGAAAGTCGGAGAATGAGAGTTGGAAAGGATTGGATCCAGACCTGTTCCAAAGATGGTCTTGATATGACTTGTTCTGTAAACTAGGAGGAAGGAACAAATAGAAGGAGCAGGTGGCTGAGAAGACCACTGAATGTTCAGAATATTCTTGTGGAGATAAGGAAGGGTTGCAGGATTTTGTGATTGAATGGCAGTGTGATTCAAGTATAGAGTACCTCACAAGGTGTTGGTAGGATGGGCCTCTAAAGGAAAGAGGAGAGAAGATACCATCTGGAGAAAAAGGAAAGAACCTCAGAGAATTGCAAGTGCTATCCAGGTAGAAGAGCAGTAGCAAAAAGAAATGAGAGTTTGCAGGGATTGCAGTTTTTGTCTAAAAGTGTCATCTTGAAGCTTTAAGATTTTAGAGGCCAAGATCAGCCTAGTTTGCTCAGACATGGCCATGGAAGTAAGTTGCTAAAGAGAAGTTTGGGTGCATGTAATCGGAAATGAATATTGCGAGGTCTATAAATATCATTGTGACATAGAGTCGTCTGTTGCTTATACTGTCAAATAATAATTTCATGTCATTATTTAAAGGCTGATTATTCACATGCTTCACTTTTATGGTAAAACTTAATAAATAAATAATTTTTGAGAATGTATCTATTTTGGGTTTTTAAGCACTTGCATGTGCCAAATATTGGGAATTAGGGATACAAGGATGGGTAAGTCTCAGCTCTTGGGAAATTTCAGTAATTCTATTTTGATATGAGAGGCATGAGTAGGATCACTAACTATAGCTATTTCTAAACTGTCCTGCCATATGAAATTTGTGAGATGGGTTTACTTAGAGTAGGCAACTGGGGAAAAAAATGAGTTAAGTATTGCTTTTTGGATTATAAGTAAATTGGTCATGGTTGTTTTGTTTTTTGGTTCCAAGAATTTAACCCAGGGGCTGGGGATGTGGCTCAAGTGGTAGCGCGCTTGCCTGGCATGCGTGTGGCCCGGGTTCGATCCTCAGCACCACATACAAACAAAGATGTTGTGTCCACTGAAAAATAAATAAATAAATATTAAAAAAAAAAAAAAGAATTTAACCCAGAAGTTCTTAACCACTTAGCCACATCCCCAGCCCTTTTTTAAATTGTTTTTATTGAGACAGGGTCTCTTTAGGTTGCTAAGTTGCTGAGGCTAGCTTTGAACTTGGGATCCTCCTGCCTCAGCCTCCCTAGCTGCTATGATTACAGGTGAGTCCTACTATGTTGGGCAGTTTGGGGTTTGTTTTAGAGTAAATTTTGGTTTCTTTAAATTGACAGTATTCATTTTCCAGAATTTCTAATAACATGGATTTTACATTAGATATATTAGTTGTTTAACACATAATTTACTCAGTGCCTGCTTTATGCAATACTGCTCCAGAGTGCTATGGATATAGCAGTTAACAAAATAGTAAAAAATCTCTACTCTCGTAAGTGTTTACATTTTAATTAGAGGAGGAAGACAGTAAGTCAATAAGTGAAATCATAATATATCAATTTGTGTTAAGTACATTTGGAAAAAATAACAAAGGGAAAGTGGATAGGAAGTTCAGGAAGGTAGAAATGGAGTTTGTGGTGTTTTTTACATTTTTTATTGGTGCATTATAGTTGTACATAATGGTGGGATTTGTTCTTATTTAGAGTTTGCGGTTTTAAATTTGGTGATTTGGGAATGCTGAATTGAGAAGGTATTATTTGGGAAGAGAACTGAAAGAGGTGGTGGGAGCAAATGCAAAGGGTCTTGAGGTGGGAGAGCCTCTACTATAGGTGGAATGAAGAGGGATAAAGAAGAGATCAAAGAGAATACGAAGGCCAGATAATGTGGGAATTCATAATGACTTTGACTTTGACTCTGAGTGAAATTGGAAGCTACTGGAAGCCTGTCAGCCGAAGATCACTGTGGCAGCAGTGTGGGAAATAGGACAAGAGCAAAAACAGTAGGCCAAAGATGAGATTATTAACTAATCAAGTTACTGGTACCAAGGTAGATGATACCAGTAACATGTTGAAATAGTTCTTAGATACACTTTGAAGATAGAGCCAGGATTGACCTTCAGAGGTGAATTGAGAGAACAATAGTGAATGACTTCAAAGATTTTCACATTAAGCAACTGACAAGATGAAATTGCAATTTACTAAACTAGAGAAGACTGCAGAAGGACCAGGCTTATGGGAAAACTCGAGTTCAATTTTGGATACATTAATTTGGGTGAATATTAGGTTATCTAAATGGAGACGTTCTCCCTTTTTATTTGTGATGTGATTTAGAATAAAGGTTTTAGTTTGGCAACAACAATGGCAGTGTTTTTGTGTGGTCATCCCTTGCATTGTACAGTAAGTAATTACTACAGTGAATTGTGAGTTGAGGGATGCTCTGCAGAATAGTATATACAAATATCTGAAATAGAACAGGACTCTGTTTCTTTCACATTAATTTCCAACTAGAACCAGATTTTGATTCTTATAAAAGTTATTTTCATATTGATTTGAAAACTTCAAGCGAAATGAGAATTGAATACTTGCTCTAGTACATGTTGTAATATTACCTCTTAGAATCAGAAGGGATCTATTTCTCTGTCAGTGAAGGAGATTATTAAAATGTTAAGATTTGTCTTTTACCTGAGGTCTGACAGATAATGCTGGGTGGTAAAGCTACTGGTCCACTATCATTTTATTTGATTTTTCTCTTCTGCTGGTTTAGGTTATTGTATCCACCTAACAGTTTACTTTTCTTTTCTTTTTGGTACCTGGGATTGAACTCAGGGGCACTGAACCACTGAGCCATATCCCCAGCCCTATTTTGTATTTTGTTTAGAGACAGGGTCTCACTGAGTTGCTTAGTGCCTCACCATCGCTGAGGCAGGCTTTGAACTCATGATCCTCCTAAGCATCTGGGATTATTGGCGTGCGCAACTGCACCCGGCTCAGTTTGCTTTTCTTGTACTGAATTTTCAGCACTCTCCTATTACTCCTGTATGGTGTTTTACCATCCTCCGCTGCATATCCTTTACAAGATGATTATAGTCCTTAAGCTCTGTAACCTTTTGAAGTTAGAGGACCATAATATATATATATTTTTTTTTATAAATTTTAATATTTATTTTTTAGTTATTGGCGGACACAACATCTTTGTTTGTACGTGGTGCTGAGGATCGAACCCGGGCCGCACGCATGCCAGGCGAGCGCGCTACCGCTTGAGCCACATCCCCAGCCCCGGACCATAATATTTTGACTCAGCAATTCCTTGAAGTTCAGAAACATAATTTCTTCATTTCTTTTTACTTGGATAATTTTATTTTTTGCAGTATTACACTTTGCCTTAGTACTGCAGTTTCCAGTCTAAGCTCTTATTTAATAAGCTAATCTTTTATCAATTTTATATGCTTACAGTTATGCATATTACATAGACAGTATTATGCATTGGTATTTAGCAGTGGGTACTGGTAATTGAAGTTCAGTTTGCTGTAAATACAAGTAGAAGACTTTGTTTCTGTGAGTGAAAAATAAGGAGTTACATTGACACCAAGCTTTTGTTTTTCATTTTTTATTGGTGCATTTTACTTGTCCATAATGGTGGAATTTGTTACATATTCGTATATGCACACAATATAATAGTATATTTTGGTCAGTATCATTTCCAAGTATTTTTCCTTTCCCTCCTCATGGTCCCTTTCTTGTACTCTACTGATGTCCTTTTGATTTTCATGAGATTCTCGTAACCTTTCTTTCCCTTTTTCTTCTCCAGCTTCCCAAAACATAATCCTTGACCTGCTGATTTTGGCTTAACATAATGCAATTTAATTTCATTTTTTCTTTATGGCTCAATAAAATTCCATTGTGAATATGTGCCACATTTTCTTTATCTAGTCATCCTTATGAATGCCTTGGCTGGTTCTATAGTTTGGCTATTGTAAGTTGTACTGCTATAAACATGGGTATGCATGTATTACTACAGTATGATGACTGTAATTCTTCAGGATAAATACTGAGGAGCCAACACCCAAGTTATTAAAATAAAATTGAGAACTGAAGCCAGTATGATTCAGGATATAATAATTTATTGTTTATTTGATTTTTCAGACCTCATATTTACCGATAGTTCATCTGAGAACTCATTGACCTATTTTGAGATGTCTTGTCACCAAGGTGAATGTTGTATATAATTTTCAAATCTCTATATTAATCTTTTGAGGCTTGATTTTATCTTTATATGTATGTACCCTTTTTCTACTTAAAAATACTATTAAGAAAGAGATGTCTAAAAAGAACAAATAAAAATTTTTTAAAAAGAAAGATCTCTCAGGAGCCACATCTCTATTATGTTTATATACTCTTTCTATCTAAAAATACTATTAAGAAAGAGATCTCTCAGAGGAGCCCCACCTAGGTTCAGGGAACACCAATGCACTTTTCCAGGCTAGTGTGCTTCCAGACTAATGTGTCTGACAGTTGCCTCCCTCAGCAGGGCTGTGCTTGTGGTCCTAGTGCCCACTAGTGCCAACTAGAGTAGATGTGCCAAATCTGAAACCAATTGTTTTGTGCTTCCAGCAGTGTTGTTATGATGGCCACTTTGAGGAGAGGCCCCAAGGAGGCTCATCGGTATGATAGAATAACAAATGGTTCTCTCTCCCTTTTTTTTTTTTGTTTTAATGATTTTTTAAAATGCTGTTTTTTTTACACCATTCTCTTGGTAGTTATTTAAAGCTTAAATTGGCATTGTCTTAAGGTGTAAAAAGCATTTCTTGCCTCAACATTCAACTTACAATTAAATACAAAGGAATCCATCCTGGGCCAGTTCAATTAGTTGTAAATTCATCCAGTTTTAATTAAAATTTTTTAAAATATTTATTTATTTAGTTAGTTAGTTGTAGGTGGACACAATACTTTTATTTTGTTTATTTATATGTGGTGCTGAGGATCACACCCAGGGCCTCACATGTGTGTGCTAGGCAAGTACTCTACTGCTGAACCACAACCCCAGCCCACTGTTTTAATTTTTATGCACCCTAATGAGCAAATGAATTCAAATTTAAAATTCTTAAAAGCACATTTATTATGCCAGGCATGGTGGCCCACACCTATAATCTCAGCTACTTGGGAGACTGAGGCAGGAGGATATCAAGTTTGAGACCAGTCTGGGCTACTTAGCAAGAAAGACCCTGTCTCAAAATTTTAAAAGGAGCTTAGGATGTATCTGGGCATCCATGGGTTCGATCCCCAGTAGTAGAAAGAAACAATTCTTGTTATTGTAACAAGAATAGTTATGTATTAACACTGAAGATTTTGATAGAGATTGACTTATTTTTCAAAAAAGAAAGAAAAGGATCTCTGGCTTTTTTTTTTTTTTGCCACTGATTAGCATAGCGTTGGGTGTTGTTTTCCTCCACTCTTGTCTATTTGTAAACCCATTTTTTTTGTTATTAAGAATTAATATTGGGGCTGGGGATGTGGCTCAAGCGGTAGCGCGCTCGCCTGGCATGCGTGCGGCCCGAGTTCGGTCCTCAGCACCACATACAGACGAAGATGTTGTGTCCGCCAAATACTAAAAAATGAATATTAAAAAAATTCTCTCTCTCTCTCCCTCTTTCTCACTCTCTCTCACTCACTCTTTCTTAAAAAAAAAAAAAGAATTAATATTTAGGAGTAACTTAGTGATACCAGAAAATTTGGTGATTTTAAAATTTGATAAAACAATACGTTTAGATGTTGAGTTTCTTTCTCAAACATTTACTTCTGCTGTGAAGCAACTTTATATATAACTGAGATATACTATAAAAAGGGACAACCAAAAAATATGAGCTTTATCTTATTATCTTCATTGATAGGTTGTTCATTTATTTTTTTTCCTACCAGTACTTATGGAAGGTTCTATAGGATTACAAGAAAATTAAGGTATATGAATGCTTTATGGAAACATTTTGGTAGATGGATCAATAAATAGAATTAAAGATAGAATATAAGTCTTATGAGAGGGTTAAAGCAAAATACTATATTCAACTTTTTCTTTTTAATTGTTTTATACCTTTATTTACTTATTTTATGTGGTGTTGAGGATCAAATCTAGCGCCACAAGCGTGCTAGGCAAGCATTCTACCTCTGAGTCAACCCCAGCCCACTATATTCAACTTTTAACAGGAGAGATCATGAGACAAAGGTGGTCTGTTAGATTAGCTTGTAAAGAAATAGTGGAATACAATCACATAAATGACTTGAGGATAGAAATAGATAGTCATTAAATTTGTTTGACTAGGGCATGCATACAAAATAATTATGTAAGGCAAATATGTAGAGTAGTTAAGGGAATTTTTTAAAAGTTTATTCAGTTTGCTAGAGATTTTATTTTCCAATATTGTACTTTTTTCCCCCACCTGTATTTTATTGTCTTACTTTCTGTAGCCAGATTGTCTGCATTCTTTCACGAAAGACCATTGTATCTCAGACTTCAATTTTAACTAAGTTAGTCTTTGCTAATCTCCTTCATTTTAAAACTCATTTAGGTTTTAAAATATATCTTTTTTTTTTTAAATCAAAACAGATGCTTCATTTTTGTTAGTTCTGTTGATTGTCATCTCTTTAAGGGCAGAATCACCTTCATAAGCTTTAAATTGCAAGGGCAGTGTCTGTGCTTCTTTGTTCACCACAGTTTCTTTAGCATCCATGTTATGTAGAAGTTGTTCTAAAACATTTGAACCGGCTGGAGAAATAAATTTGTTCTACTGCTTTGACTTCCATGGAATTTATAGGACATATATTGGTTGCCCAACATACATTTTTGGCACGTTTAAAAAGTTGACTTATATCCAAAAAATTTAATTTAAATGTTTTTTTCCTAGAAAATACTATAGTTCTTTACTACATTTTTGAGTATATATAATCTTTTATTGTATCTTTCTTTGGCTTATGGATTATTTTTCATAGGTAATTTTGTACCTCAATTTTCTCAGAAATGAGGATTATAGTTTTAATTGAGGCTCTTGGCAGTTAAATTGATGTGCTAATTTGTATTTGTAGGTTGCTTGTTTTGAAGAGTGCCAATCTTAATTGATTTCATTTAGTGTTAAACTAGATTCTTCATCCTTTACACAATTTGTATACAAAATAGCTAATTCATTTTCATTGATTAAAATTTTAATAAAATTTCTTTTAAAAATATGAATGTAATACAGTAATAGTAATACCAGTGGTAGACAGAAAATCCTAAATGGTTAATTCATCTTAGCTATGTATGCAGTGTTTGCCTTTGGTTAATCCAGTATGAAATACAACTGTATTTTTTAAAGTGCATCACAGCTAAATATTTTTATCATATCATTCCTTTCCTCTCCCTTCCCTTAAACTTGCTCCCTTCTGTGCCCCCTGTGTACCCACCCATTCCCTGCAGCGTTCCCTGCTGGCTGTGGTGGAGATTGATGTGCTGTGAATTGCATAATCACCTAAATGAGTACCAGAAGAGTCTAAGAAACCCTGGCAACTGACTACTTGCTTTCATCAGGAATAGGGACCTTTTGTCTGAATTTCCTGCCCTCAGGTAATACTTCTATTCCCCATTCTTCTTTTTTCTTTCTGTAAATGCAAGCACTTACTATGCGCCCCCCCCCCCCACCATAATGATACTTTGAGAATTTTTCTGATTTCACTTTCTTTACTAGGTAGCTCTAAGCTCATGTAATCTTTTAGAAAAATGACTTCTCTAGGTTTGGTGAGCACATAAAGTTGTAACCAGTTCTTTCTGATGTTGCAAGGGAGAATTTTATAATTTACAGCCAGCTATTTGGAAATAGTAATTAGTATTTATTTGATCTACTATAATAGGTAAGGTTTCATGGTCTAATATAATTAGTGAGATCTGAAGGCTTTTTTAGTAATGAGAATGTTTAAATCAATTCTCTCATTCATCATTGAAGGACTCAAGAGTTTATTTTGTGTGTTTAATATTAATTATAATCTTTATCACAGAGGTTGAAATAAGACAACAGTAGTGCAAATGGGATTCATTTTTGTGGAATGTAAGGGTTTCCCATCATTTTTTTCTTCTCCCCTTCCCTGACCCCTTTAAAAATTCATTTCCAGGGAAAGCAATTTTTATGTTATAAAACCAAACTCAGGAAAATAGTGCTGAATTTCTTTTAACATGGGATTCAAAGAAAAATTCGAAACTTGTATCATTGAACACTTATAATCCTTAGGAACTTAATCTACATAAATACTTTGAACCTTTTCTGAAAGTCTTGTAAATAAATTGTTAATTAAAAACTAACTGGTTGGGGGCTGGGGATGTGGCTCAAGCGGTAGCACGTCCGCCTGGCATGCGTGCGGCCCAGGTTCGATCCTCAGCACCACATACAAACAAAGATGTTGTGTCTGCTGAAAAAAACTAAAATAAATAAAGAGAGAGTTTTTTTAAAAAAAAATAATAAAAAATAAAAAAATAAAAACTAACTGGCTGTGGTGTAGCTCAGAGGCAGAACACTTGTATAGCATATATGAGGCCCTAAGTTTGACCCCCAGCACTGTAAAATAAAAGTAATCATGAGTGAAATAATGCAACTCATTATATACTTATCCTAGGGGTAATGGAATGGTTGATAAACTTGTTGCCATATGCTAACTAGAAGTAGTACAATGACCTAAGCATTGTTTTCCATTCTTGTGTGCCTTTATTCCATGCTATCATTTAGGAATCAGGATCTCAACCAAAATTGCCAAAGGAAAGATGCCAGGCAGATTCATTTTTTATTGATAATTAAAGTCTTGTTGCTTATAATGACACTGAGAGATAGTTCTTGTTTTGTATATACCTCTAGCAAATCCTCTGGGACAGTTGTTCATGAAGTATAGTAACAACTGTAATTCTTGCTTTTTCTAGATAACACCTCCTTAACATATCTTTTTTGGCCATATTAGTACTGCATTTATTGAAAATGAGTTATGATTGTATTCCAAGTTTAAGCTCTCACTGGAAGAGGGTCCCAAGAAGTTCTTGGAGAAGGGGGAACTCAACTCAGGACAAGTGGGGTCCTTAACATATGTGACAGAAAAGAATTTCAGTATGCATGAGTCATGGACACAAATTTATGTAAGTAAAGAGATATACATTAAAAGTAGAATGTGGACTGGGCACAGTGGCACATGCCTGTAATCCCAGTGGCTTGGGAGGCTGAGAAAGGAGGATTGCAAGTTCAAAGCCAGCCTCAGCAATTTAGCAAGGTCCTAAGCAATTTGGTGAGACCCTATCTCAGAATAAAAAATGAAAAGGAATGGGGAATGAGGCTCAGTAGTTAAGTGCCCCTGGGTTCAATCCCTGGTACCAAAAATAAATAAATAAAAGGAGGATGTGGGAATGATGATTTGAGGGTTCTCAGGCTTTTCAAAAGGAAACTTGATGAGTGATATGGGAAAATATGTGAGGATGACATCAGTCTGATCTTTCTTAGGATTCTCAAGCTGACGTGTTCTCCATTATTTTATTCAGTAGATAACATTGGAAAATCCCCTGAATTATAGATTTTTTAAATCTTGTATCTTTCTTAATCTACTTATTGGGGGGCAAATAGTATACAAAGTAATTTTTAAAAATGGGAGTATTTATGGTAACTTTAAGATTTACAGATTTTCCAGAAATTTGAGAGTGACAGGCCTGGGAGAAAGACTGGCTTGGGAATGACAGACCTAGAAAAGTATGCAGAAACTCAGATTAAAATTATATTTTCTTGTCTTTTTTTTATGTCTCCTTCCTACCTATTTTTAATTTCTTCTATCCTACCCCAGAACCACAGCTATCTAGGTGTTTTTTCAAGTTGCCTACTAAATTTAACTGCTTTTTCTTTACTTATCATTTTAATTAGTCATGATTCTTTTTTATTTAAATAACTCCTAAATTTATGCTCTTATCTTGGATCTCCTGTACCAGACTACTTGGCACAGATTTGAATCTCACTTGTCACTACCTAGATTTAATTTCTTATTTCTTTATCAGTTGTTGCAATTAAATGTTCTTATTTCCTTCTGGTCTCATACTTCGCTGTTCATATTTGTCACTCTTATCAAATAAATGTTCAAAAATGTGAATCTTATTTAATTTCTTGCTAAAAATCTTTTAATGACTCCTGTTTCAGCTTATCTTTAATTTTATTTGTAAAAGAATTTTTTTTTTTTTTGTTGTTGTTCCAGAGATTTCTAAAGATTGAACTTGAGTACATAAAATTTACAAAAATAGAGTTTTAGGGGCTGAGGTTGTGGCTCAGTGGTAGAGCGCTCGCCTAGCTCCTGCGAGACACTGGGTTTGATCCTCAGCACCACATAAAAATAAATAAATAAAATAAACGTGTTGTGTCCAACTACAACTAAAAAATAAATATTAAAAAATATAGACTTCTAGTTGAACCAGTGTCAGGGGAGGTTATCTGGCTTATCCTTTCCTTTTATATTTCTTTTCCCACCTGGGATGAACCATGAATCTCCTTAGGGGCATTATGAGAGCAACATTGATACATAGGATTAAACCCGTATTCTTTGTTATGGAAAACAAGAGTCTTTCTTGTTCATTTCTCAAGGCATATAGTTTGTTTCCAAACTACCCAGTTCCTTATATTATATCTGGGCCCACTGTATGTTACTGTATAACCTTGAACATGCTATTGCTTCTGTCTGAAATGCTCTTTTCTCTGCCTTACTCTTAAAAATAGCTCAAATGCTGCCTCCTCTATAAAGCCTTCGAAAAGCAGTCTTCTTTACTATTACCAGAATTGATCACCCATTCCTTGTGCCTCCATTTTGTCCTGTTCTCATTTTTATTGTAACATCAATCATATGGTTCCTGGCACAGAGTAAGATTGTAATATACTGCAATGATTTGTTTATATACTTGTCTTTATTACTGTGTGATCTTTGAAAAGCAGAAACTCTGTCTTAATATTCTAAGTTTCTGAAGAGCCTAATGCTTTTTTTTTGTCATGAAGGATATATGTTTAGTTTTGTCAGGTCTTCTAACATTTCAACAAAATCTATGTATCCAGATTTTGATGTAGGTTTTACTCATTTATTTTTAGTGTTAGTAACAAATTTAGAAGTTTTTTAAAACATACAGGCCAGGGGCTGGGGATGTGGCTCAAGTGGTAGCATGCTTGCCTAGCATGCGTCAGGCACTGGGTTCGATTCTCAGCACCACATAAATGTAAAATAAAGATATTGTGTCCACCTTAAAAAAAATAAAAATAAAAAAATAAATATTAAAAAAAAAGAGGATGGGTTTGACTTAGACTTGACCTGTATCCACATCTGAGGCTGCTACTTTTTTTAAAAAACAAAAAAACAAAAACATACAGGCCAGACAAAAACATATCTGCAGGCAGAACATAGCTCATAGTCTGCCAGTTTAAAGAACTTTTCTGTTCTTTAAATGTTTATGTTGAAAAACTGGTTATACAGTTGATTGATTTTCCTTACACGCTTTCACAAAAACAACCAAGCCGAACACCATGAAAATTGAGAACACTAAAAACAAACAATAAAAATAGGTAAATTTTAAATTATTGTGAGCATGCTTGATCCTTTATTCCACTAACATTGTAGGTTTTATTTATTTTTAATATAAAGTCATCTTGTATGTAATAAGATTCACATTGACATTGAGAACTCCTTGAGGGTAAGAATTTCCATATATTCCTACAATGCCTTTCTATATTTGTAGAACATTTCTACAAATGCTTTCACTAAATGTTGAATTGAAAATTTGTCAATGTAATAATAGAGTGGTAATTGATTCTAAGATACCTTTTAAATTGAAATTATAGGTTTGGTTATAGTCTTGGATGTGCCTTTGGGTGACCTTGAGCAGTTGACTTAATCTCTGTAGCCTTCACATTCTCTACAATAAAATGAGACAGTTGGATCAAAAGAACATTTCAAGTTCTAAAATTCTAAAATCATATGATATTCTTTGCTAGTATGAAGGTTGCCTATGGTCCTATTCATTTTTTTTTTTACTTAATTTATAATTGTTTTTAGTGTATTTATTAGGTCCAAAATCAGTGCAGTATTTTCAAAAAGCCATAGTTCAGATACCTTACTTATTCCCTGGTATCTTATTAAAGTCCTTTCAGTTACATTAAGAATGTATGTATGTGTGTGTATGTATATGTATGTGTGTGTGTGTATATATATATATATATATATATATACACACACACACACACACACACACACACATGTATATGTAATATATATCTGATTTAAATCACTTTATTGAAATTTAACTTATATGTAATAAATTGCAGATGCCTAAAGTATACAATTTGATGAAAATTCAACATGTATGGATTTGGGACACCATCACTACATTAAGAAAATGAACATATTCACTCATCACCTGAAAAATTTCTTTGTGCCCCTTTGTAGTCCTCTTCCTTTGCTTTTGCCTTATCCCTGGCAACTCCTAGTCTACTATTCACTTAATTAGTTTGAATTTTGTAGTGTTAATTTGCATTTTAGGTAAAAGATTCATGTAGTGTTTATTTTTTCTCTCAGCTTAATTATTTTGCAATGAACTTGTTTTGTTGTATGAGTACCTTCTTATTGCTGAGTAGTATTCAATTGTGTATATTCTATGTGTTTATCAATTTACCTATTAATTAGTAATTAGACTGTTTACCCATTTATCTGTTAATGAGTATATAGGTTGTTTCTAGTTGTTGCCTATTATGAATAAAACTGCTGTGAACATTCATAAATAAGTGTTTGTGAAGACATAGGCCTTCACTTCTTTTAAGTAGCTAGTGTATAAAAGTTCCACTTGCTCCTTATCTTTGTCAGTACTCAATATGGTTAGACTAAAATTTTGGCTCTTTTAGTAAGAAATGGTAACTTGTGTATTTTAATTTGCAGTTCCCTAAGATTGATTACATTGTTCATCTTTTCAAATACTTGTCTCCCATCTGTGTATCTTTTAAAATTTGAGGGTCTGTTTAAACTTTTTGCCTGTTTTTATTAATAGGTATGTTTTTTTAGTTGTAAGAGTTCTTTACATATTATATACACAAGTCTTTGGCTTATCTTTTAGTAACAGTGTCTTTTGAAGGGCAGAGTTTTAAATATGGCTATACAATTGTTCCAACACCATTTGTTGAAAGTTTTTTGGGCTGGGATCATAGTTCAGTGGAAGAGGGCTTGCCTAGTACATGTGAGGCCCTGGGTTTGATCCTCAGGATCATATAAAAATAAAGATATTGTGTCCATTTACAACTAAAAATATTTTAAAAAGAAAATATTATCTTTTTCACATTGAATTGTTTTTGTTGTTTTGTTGGATATCACCTTTCTCTGTATGACTCTATTACTAGACTCATCATTTTGCTCCATTGATCATTTCTGTACTTACACACAAATAAAACTATCTTGATCATTGTAGCTTTGATAAATATTGAAATCGGTAGTAAAATGCCATACTTTTGTTCATCTTTTTCCAACTTATTTTTGGTCTTTTGCATTTCCATATAAATTTTAGAATTGCATATCATTTCTACTAGAAAGCCTGCTGGAATTTTGCTTCGGATTGCCCTGAATCTGTAACTCTATTTGGGCAGAATTGGCTTCTCAAAAATATTAAGTCTTCAAATCTACTAATATGTTTTATTTCTTCATTTATTTAGGTCTTTAATTTTAGTAACATCTTGTCATTTTCTTTTTTATACATGTTATATACCTTTTTTTATATTTATCCTTAAAAGTTTTTTTTTTTGCATGAACAACACTTTAAAATTTTTAGCATCTGCTTGTGTTGCTAGCATATAGAAACTCAGTTGATATTTTTATTACAATAACTTTATTGAATGAAATGTACATGATATAACTGGATAAAACTTCCATAAATAGCTCTGGGGACTCAGGTTGTAGCTCAGGTAGTAGAACCCTTGGCTCACATGTATGAGGCACTGGTTTGATTCTCAGCGTAATATAAAAATAAATTTTTTTAGATATGCATGACATTAGAGTATATTTTAACATATTGTACATACATGGATCCTCTAATTAGGATCCTAGTCTTCTTGTTGTACATGATGTAGAGTTTCACTGGTGGTGTATTCATGTATGAATATAAGAAAGTTATGCCCAATTCGTTCTACTGTCTTTCCTAATTACATCCCCCTAACCTTCCCTTCATTCCTCTTTGTCTAATCCAGTGAACTTCTAGTCTTCTCTCCCCTCCCTCCTTTATTGTGTGTTAATATCCACATATCAGAGAGAACATTTGACCTTTGGTTTTGGGGGATTGACTTATTTCACTTAGCATGATAAGTCTCCAGTTCCATTCATTTACTGACAAATGCCATCATTTCATTCTTCTTTATGGCTGAGTAACATTACATTGTGTATAGATACCACATTTTCTTTATCCATTCAACTGTTGAAGGGCACCTAGGTTGGTTCCATAGCTTAGTTATTGTGATTTGAGCTCTTATGAATATTGATGTGGCTGCATTATTATAGTATGCTCATTTTAAGTCCTTTGGGTATACAACTGTGGAGTGGGATAATGGGATCAAATGGTGGTTCCATTTCAGATTTTCTGAGGAATCTTCATACTGTTTACCAGAGTGGTTGTACCACTTTACAGTCCCATCAGCAATGTATGAGTGTACCTTTTCCCCCACAACTTTGACAACATTTATTATTACTTGTATTCTTAATAATTGCTATTCTGACTGGAGTGAGATGAAATCTCAGTGTAGTTTTTATTTGTATTTCTTTAACTGCTAGACATGTTGAACACTTTTTCATATATTGTCATCATATGAAGGGTACCTATTGCAACATGTCTTTTTTTTTCATTGTTGATGTTGACCTTGATCATTTGGCTGATGTCGTATTTATTAGGTCTGTATAATGAACTTACTCTTTTTCCCCACTTTCATAGAGTGTACTTTAAAAGGAAGTTCAATATGTAGCCCACAATACAGGAGTAAGATTTGGAACTTTTCAGCAATAGAAGATTTGTCTATTCCCTCCCAGTTATTTATTTATTCAGTTGTTATTTCTGTCATCATTAACCCATGCATACTTATTTTATAGTTTAGGTTATTATTAGTACTCTTATATTTATTTTGTTGCTCAAATTATTCCATGTTTGGGAGCTCTTTCTTTTTTTTTAATATTTTTTAAGTTTTAGGTGGACACAATATCTTTATTTTACATTTATGTGGTGCTGAGGATGGAACCCAGTGCCCCGTGCATGCTGGCGAGCACTCTACTACTGAGCCACAACCCCAGACCTGGGAGCTCTTTCATTTGACTCCTTTATACCTTTCACTTAATTTTCAACATATTGTCCTTAGATCCTGCAACCCTGCTAAAGTCATTTATTGGTTCTCATAATGTTTCTAAAAATTCTTTAGGATTTTCTATATAAATGATCGTGTTGTCTAGGGGAAAAAGAGAGATTTCACTTCTTTTCCAAACTGGATGCCTTTTACTTATTTTTCTTGCCTTATTTTGTTGACCAGAACATCCAATAAAAGTGATGAGAGCAAGCGACCTTGCTTTGACCCTATCTTGCAGAAAAGTAATTTAGTCTCTTATTATTTAAGTATGATTTTAGCTGTAGGTATTTTTTTTTTTTTAAATAGATGTTCCTTATAGTTTAGGGTAAGTTTTCTTCTGTTTCTAGTTTATTTAGAGTTATTTTTCTATTTGACTTTTATCAATTGAAATAGAACACATCAGACTGCATTACACTATTATTTAGTGAAATTTTTGTTTTGCTTATGTGTATATTTATTAAATCTCATGACTCTTGCCCTAGGTTGTGTCAGTCTTTAATCTTTATATCTTTTAACTAATTCACTTTCAAGCCTGTAGGTCAAGAAAGCACTAACCCTGAGAGGGGAGTGTCAGATTAAAATATGCATAACTGGGATGAAAGGATGGTGTTGGGTAAAGGAGAAAATGAGGAAATGGTGGTTCGTGTAAAAAAGCCTTATCTGGTTTTAAGTTCTGATTGGCAGGATCTTTATGGCTGCATGATAAAGTCTGGATTGTGAAAAGATGTGATTAATTGCAGCTTAATAACTTAATGTTCCTAGCCAGAGAATTTGGCAGTCTATCAGAGTCTGAGAAGTCTTTCCAGAAACATTCTCTCTTGTACAATTTTTAAATGTTTTAAGGTTTTTTTTCTCCTCCTACAAATATTTTTTGAACATAGTCAAGCAGAAGATATTAAAGTAATTTTGCTTACATAAAGATATTGGTTCTATTTTTTTTTAAACATCTATATGTGCTTATTTATTTTTATGTGGTGCTGAGGATCGAACCCAGGGCCTTGCATGTGCTAGGCGAACGTTCTACCACTGAGCCACAACCCCAGCCTAAAGATTTTGGTTCTTATAATATCTCTTAATATGTAATGAGAATTAATACTTGTTAGGGGCACAGAATCTTGAGATACTAGCCAGTTTTCATTATACTAGTTCACCGTAAGGGTTTGATTGGGTGTAGTTTGATTGGGTGTAGTTGTGAGAGAATGGAAAATGATACAGAAGAATCTTTTTGTTACTTTTTTCAGTTTCTTCATTACCTTTTTTCTCAGTCATACTCCATTATTAATTTGTCCATTAGCTTCAAATTTGTTATTAGTTTCACATCTCTCTCCCACCCTTAGTTAAGTAGCCAACTTCATTGTCTACTGGTTTATTTTTCATTTTCTTTTATAATGACAAGTAGATACTAAGTTTGTGAGGCTAACCTGGAACTTTCGAGCCTCCTGGCTCAGTATTACAGCTGTGTGCCAGTAGGCCCGGCTATTTATCTACTTTTATTCGGTGCAAAAAAATTAAAAATTAATGTAAAACTTTATGAAAAGGTATTTTTATACTAGAAATAAAGCAGCCTAGTTAGTTTTTTTTTTTTTGGTGGGGGGGTGGGTTGGCGGGGATATATGGTCTTGCTTTGTTGCCCAGGCCAGCCTGTAACTCCTAGGCTCAAATATTCCTCCCTGATTAGCTGGGACTACAAGTGTGCACCACTGCTCACAGTTTAGTAAGCCAAATACAGCTGACAAAATAAAGCACATTTAAGTGTCAGAAAGCCCAAATGTCATTGATACATTTAATTTTTAGAGATTCATTTTTTTCTATTCTTTGTTCCTTCTCCTTTTTCCTTTCCTTTTTTTTTTTTTAAAAGAAATGTACAAATAAACAGGTTGGTAATTAACTGTAACACTGAAATAAATTTTTTGTTTCTAGTGCTGGGAATGAAACCCAGGGCCTCAAGTTTTCTAGGCATGTGCTCTACCACTGAGTTACATTCTGAGCCAACATAAATATAAAACAAACAAAACCTTTTTGAATATTGCCATGTAGGCATTAAATATTTTTTAAATTTAATTCTCTGTGGCTGTATTTACAGATTATATGGATGTTTCTAGTGATAAATTAGAAAAAGTTGTAGTTTTCTGAGTAATAAGTGAATTATGGATAGTTTTTAACTAAAATTTAAATTCTTTAAATTTTATTTTAGTTCTTTGAAAATTTATGGTCCATGTGCCCTTCTTGGTCATCTTCAAGGAGTTAATTATAAAGACTGGTTTTTGGATATAAATTCTAAACTGGATCTTACCAGTGAAGGATAGAAGGATGTAGTAAGGTGAATAGCTTCTAATAGAGGCATATTTGAAAAATTAAAGGGACTTCTTGAATTAAGGAGCACATTAGCCTGATTGACAAAATAAGTGGTTAGAGTTGAAATATATCTAAATATGTATGCAAATCCATAGAAGTCTCCATATAGGAAATTTTTTTTAGTTCTGGGTATACTGTGGGGGTTGATGATTATGAACTTGGAGACCTAAGTATATCTGAAATTAAACAATTAAGTTTCTAAGTTACAGATTGAGAATTTACTGTGTTCTAGAACTATGCAAGATATTGTCGGACAAATGATAGAAAGTAGTAAAATATTTATTTCTTAGAAATACTTGTACTCCAGGTATAAGGCGAAACATTTTGTTACCCAAAGTGACAAAACTGCTTCAAGTGGAAATGTTTCTCCCTGTCTCTTCTCTCTTCCTATTTTTAAAATGGAGAGAACTCTAGAGACTTCCTATTAGCAGCTCCACTTAAAGAACTGACATTTCTTGAATTTAGCTTTCTAAACACAACCAGGAAAACTAATCTATAAGGACTTTGTGCCCAGCCTTTGGACTCTTGGACTTGGAGATAGGGAACATTGTGTTCTATGCAGACAGTCCTCATTCTTTATGGAACACTTATGAGTTCTAAGCATGCTCTAGGTCTTTATTGTGTTACGTAATGAGCAAATGAAGTAAACAGACACATCTCAAAAAAAAAATACAAACAGCAACAAATGCATGAAAAAATGTTCAACACTAACAATTAGGGAAATGTAAATGAAAAGTACACTGAGATTAGGTTAGTCAGATTAGCATTCATCAAGAAATTCTGGAGAGCATGTAGAGAAAAAAGGAACACTTTTACACTGTTGGTGGGATTATACATTAGTACAAATGCTATGGAAATCAGTATGGAGGCTCCTCAAAAGAGTAGGCATGGAACCACCACATGACCCAAATATACCACTTCTTTGTATTTACCCTGAAGAATTAAGTATCTTATTATATATGCATACCCATTTTTTAATTTTTATTTTATTTATTTATGTGCGGTGCTGAGAATCGAACCCAGTGCCTCACATGCTAGGCAAGCATTCTACCAGTGAACCACTATCCTACCCCCGTGTACCCATGTTTATAGCAACACAATTCACAATAAACTATGGAACCTGGGTGTCCATCAATGGATGAATGGATAAAGAAAATATGGTATGTGTATATACAATGATTGTGTTTTATTCAGCCATTAAAGAAGAATGAAATTATGTCATTTGCAGGAAAATGGATGAAACTAGAGACCATCATGTTAAGCAAAATAAGTCAAACTCAGAAGGTTAAGGGTTCTATATTTTCTCTCATATGCAGATGCTAGAGAGGAAAAGGAAAACAAAGTTGGGCTTGGATCTCCTAAAAATCAAGGGGAGTGCTGGGGTTGTGGCCCAGTGGTATGAAGCACTGGGTTCAATTCTCAGCGCCACATATAAATAAATAAAGCCATAGACAACTAAAAAAAAAAAAAAAATCAAGGGGAGATCAAGAAAAGGGACCCCCAAGGAATGGAAGGGAGTGAGGGGGAAGGGAATGCTGGAGAGTGGTATTAGCCAAATTATATTGTTATATCATATGTATGTACAAATATGTAAAAGCAAATCCCATCAATATGTACAACCATAATGCACCAATAAAAATATGGAAAAAAGTTTAATGGTATTGAGTCAGACATGATTAATGATTAATGGGAGGTAAAATACAATTTAGGATTATAATAAAACCTTGTGTCATTGGTCAAATATTGGTTAAAAAATGAATTTTGTACTTCTCAGTTCACATTCTGTGAGAAAATACAAATCCAGATAGATTCTGCCTCAAGAAATTCTGGTTTGTTGTCAGTGGAAAAGCATGTGTGTATTGATTGGTATTCTTTTTTTTTTTTTTCCTAAGACTGTCTCCATTTTTTTTCTTTTTTTTTTTTATTGGTTGTTCAAAATATTACAAAGGTCATGACATATCATCTTTCATACATTTGATTCAAGTGGGTTGTGAACTCCCATTTTTACCCCAAATACAATTTGCAGAATCACATCGGTTACACATCCACATTTTTACATAATGCCATATTAGTGACTGTTGTATTCTGCTGCCTTTCCTATCCCCTACTATCCCCCCTCCCCTCCCCTCCCATCTTCCCTCTCTACCCCATCTGCTGCTGTTCAATTCTCTCCTTTTTTTTTTCCCTTTCCTCTCACAACCTCTTATATGTAATTTTGTGTAACAATGAGGGTCTCCTTTCATTTCCATACAATTTCCCTTCTCTCTCCCTTTCCCTCCCACCACTCGTCTCAGTTTAATGTTAATCTTTTCCTCATGCTCTTCCTCCCTGCTCTGTTCTTAGTTGCTCTCCTTATATTAAAGAAGACATTTGGCATTTGTTTTTTTAAGGATTGGCTAGCTTCACTTAGCATAATCTGCTCTAATGCCATCCATTTCCCTGCAAATTCCATGATTTTGTCATTTTTTTAGTGCTGCATAATACTCCATTGTGTATAAATGCCACATTTTTTTTATCCATTCATCTATTGAAGGGCATCTAGGTTGGTTCCACAGTCTAGCTATTGTGAATTGTGCTGCTATGATCATTTATGTGGCAGTATGCCTATAGTACGCTCTTTTAAGGTCCTCAGGGAATAGTCCGAGAAGGGTGATAGCTGGGTCAAGTGGTGGTTCCATTCCCAGCTTTCCCAGGAATCTCCATACTGCTTTCCAAATTGGCTACACCGATTTGCAGTCCCACCAGCAATGTACAAGTGTACCCTTTTCCCCACATCCTCACCAGCACTTATTGCTGTTGGACTTCATAATGGCTGCCAATCTTACTGGAGTGAGATGGTATCTTAGGGTGGTTTTGATTTGCATTTCTCTGACTGCTAGAGATGGTGAGCATTTTTTCATGTACTTGTTGATTGATTGTATGTCCTCCTCTGAGAAGTGTCTGTTCAGGTCCTTGGCCCATTTGTTGATTGGGTTATTTGTTATCTTATTGTTTAATTTTTTGAGTTCTTTGTATATTCTGGATATTAGGGCTCTATCTGAAGTGTGAGGAGTAAAAATTTGTTCCCAGGATGTAGGCTCCCTATTTACCTCTCTTATTGTTTCTGTTACTGAGAAAAAACTTTTTAGTTTAAGTAAGTCCCATTTGTTTATTCTTGTTATTAACTCTTGGGCTATGGGTGTCCTATTGAGGAATTTGGAGCCTGACCCCACAGTATGTAGATCGGAGCCAACTTTTTCTTCTGTCAGGCGCAGAGTCTCTGATTTTCAGTTTCATTGTGTTGCATATGGATTTCCAGTTTTCCCAGCACCATTTGTTGAAGATGCTATCTTTGCTCCATTGCATGCTTTTAGCCCCTTTATCAAATATAAGAAAGTTGTAATTTTGTAGATTGGTCTCTGTGTCCTCTATTCTGTACCATTGCCTTTTTCATCCTGTATGTTAGTAATTTGAGTTCTCTCTCTTCTTCTCTTCGTTAGCATGGCTAAGGGTCTGTCGATCTTATTTATTTTTTCAAAGAACCAACTTTTAGTTTTATCAATTTTTTCAATGTTTTTTTTTTGTTTCAATTTCGTTGATTTCCGCTCTGATTTTAATTATTTCTTGTCTTCTACTACATTTGCTGTTGTTTTGCTCTTCCTTTTCTAGGGCTTTGAGATGAAGTGTGAGTTCATTTATTTGTTGGTTTTTTCTTTTTTTGAGGAATGAACTCCAGGAAATGAATTTCCCTCTTAAAACTGCTTTCATTGTGTCCCATAGATTCTGGTATGTTGTGTCTGTATTGTCGTTTATCTCTAAGAATTTTTTGATTTCCTCCTTTATGTCTTCTGTAACCCATTGATCATTCAGTAACATATTGTTCATTTTCCAGGTGATGCAGGATTTTTCCTTCCTTCTTTTATCATTGATTTCCAGTTTCATTCCATTATGATCAGATAAGGTGCATGGTATTATCTCCACACCTTTATATTTACTAAGAGTTGCCCTATGGCATAATATATGGTCTATCTTTGAGTAGAATCCATGTGCTGCTGAGAAGAACGTGTATCCACTTGATGATGGTTGATATATTCTATATATGTTGGTTAAGTCTAGGTTATTGATTGTGTTATTGAGTTCTATAGTTTCTTTATTCAGCTTTCGTCTGGAGGATCTGTCTAATGGAGAGAGCGGTGTGTTGAAGTCACCCATAATTATTGTGTTGTGTTCTGTTTGACTCTTGAACTTAAGGAGAGTTTGTTTTATGAACGTTGCAGCACCATTGTTTGGTGCATACATATTGATAATTGTTATGTCTTGTTGGTGGATCGTTCCTTTTAACAGTATATAGTGTCCCTCTTTATCCCTTTTGATTAACTTAGGTTTGAAGTTGATTTTATTCGATATGAGTATGGCCACTCCTGCTTGTTTCCGAGAACCATGTGAGTGGTATGATCTTTCCCAACCTTTTACCTTCAGCCTGTGTATGTCTTTTCCTATCATCTGAGTCTCCTGAAGGCAGCATATTGTTGGATCTGTTTTTTTAATCCAGGTTACTAGCCTATGTCTCTTGATTGGTGAATTTAAGCCATTAACATTTAATGTTACTATTGAAATATGGTTTGTACTTCCAGTCATGTTTATTTATTTATTTATTTTAGTTTGGCTAGTTTTTCCTCTTTGGTTATTTTTCTCCCCCTTTACTGAGATACCCCCCACTCTTAGTTTTGGGTGCTGTTTTTCAATTCCTCTTCTTGTAGTATTTTGCTCAAAATGCCTTACAGTGCTGGTTTTCTGGCTGCAAATTCTTTTAACTTTTGTTTATCGTGAAATATTTTAATTTCATTGTCCAATCTGAAGTTTAATTTTGCTGGATACAGTATTCTTTGTTGGAGTCCATTATTTTTCAGCGTTTGAAATACGTTGTTCCAGGATCTTCTCGCTTTCAAAGTCTGTGATGAAAAATCAGCCGTTAACCTAATTGGTTTACCCCTGAATGTAATCTGCCTCCTTTCTCTCGTAGCTTTTAATATTCTCTCCTTTTTCTGTATGTTGGATATCTTCATAATTATGTGTCTTGCAGTTGGTCTATTACGGTTTTGTATGTTTGGGGTCCTGTAGGCTTCCAGGATTTGGCAATCCATTCCATCTTTCATATCTGGGAAGTTTTCTAAGATTATTTCATTCAACAGATTGTTCATTCCTTTGGTTTGAACCTCTATACCTTCTTCTATCCCAATGACTCTCAAGTTTGGTTTTTTTTATGACATCCCATATCTCTTCCATGGATTGCTCGTGACTTTTTAACATCTTTTCTGCGTTGACTATATTCTTTTCGAGTTCATAAACTTTGTCTTTATTATCTGATATTCTGACTTCTATTTGATCTAGTCTATTTGTAATATTCTCTTCTGAGTTTTTAATTTGGTTTATGGTTTCCTGCATTTCTAGGATTACTGTTTGATTTTTTTTTAAGATCTCTATCTCCTGGTAGAGTTCCTTCTTTGCAATTTGAATTTGCTTATGCAATTCGTTTTCAAAGTATTCTTTCATTTTTTTCGACTTGCTGTCTCATGACTTCTCTAAGATTCCATTCCATCTGAGTCAGGTATGCCTTGAGTTCTTTCTCTGTCCATTTTTCTGATGTCTCTAGGTTCTCCTGTAGATTTAAGTTGTCCTGCATTGTTTGTAATCCTTTTTTTCCCTTGTTTTTTCATGTTACTTTCCAACTCTGTTTAACTGCTGTGTTTCTGTTTTCTCCTATAAATTTGTTTTGGTTTTGTATATCTCTGTGGTGTCTCCTTTGTGGTGGGAGACTATGCCTAGAAATGTTGGGCTTTATTGTACTTTAAAGCTGATTCATTCAATTCATAAAAAGCTTCCGGATTCTGTATGTATATAGTGATTTGTTGTTTGTTCTTAGGACTTTATGTTTAGGTTAGGTGCTATGATGGTATGAAGGTTAGTATGTCTTGGCTACTTTGGAAGATTGCTCTACTGAATGGGGATATTAACAGGTGATTGGATCAGGGTGTTTGGTAGTAGCTAGGTATTTAGGAGCCCTATAGACAGCCTCAAAACATTCACCTGTTTGCATTTAGACAATTACACGTAATGGAAGACGTAATGCTTGGGATGAAAGTTGCGAGGTAGGGGAAGGAAGGTGCTCTTAAAAAGAAAGGAGAGAGAGAGAGATAGATTAGAGGAGAATGGAAAGAACAATAAAACTTGAAACGGGAAAGAAAGAAAGAAGGAAAAGGGGAGAAAAGAAAAAAGAGAAGGAAAAAAAAATGAAGTCTTAGAGATCCATTTTCTTCTCTTCCAGTAGGCGGAGCTGTGCCCTCCGAGCCGAGCTTCTGCCCTCTATGTGCTGACAGCAGTCCCTGTAAGGCGGCTCCTGGGAGTCTCTCAATTCTGTTAGTCCAGCGCCGTTTTACTTCTCCGGCCCCTCTCCCCCTTCCTCCTGCCAGCCAGCCAGGTCCTGTTCACAGGAGGCGGTTCCCCAAGGATCTGGTTACACTTGCAGCCCCACCGTGTGCCCTGTTTCCCGAACGACTGAGCACTCTCTCTGTCATTCATCTAAGCTCCAGTGCTGTGGAGCGGTGATCTGGGAACCAACAGTAATTTTTCCGGACCCCTTTGGTGGGCACGCCCCCGGAAACTGGCGGCTAATGATTGGTATTCTTGTTGACATGTAAAGCTTGTAAATGACTCAGGACATGTAGTTGCTTTAATATTTAACTTCAAAAGAAATAATTAATTTTGTCATTGGTTTTAATTTCACAAAAGTAATTGCTGGGTAAAGTTAGCAATTTTTCACTTTTTAGGGTTGTTTTGGGGATTAAGTAATGTATATCAAAGTATCTCAAAATACCTTTGATGTGTATTATAAATAGTTGTGACAGTAGGCAAATAGATTCAAGTTTTTTGTTTTGTTTGTTCATTCAAAAGTGGAGATAAAATTAATATTGACCGGAGCTGGGGTTGTGGCTCAGTGGTAGAGCACTTGCCTCGCACGCATGAGGCACTGGGTTCAATCCTCAGCACCACATAAAAATAAATAAATAAAGATGTTTTGTCCATCTACAACTAAGAAAAACATTCTTTTAAAAAAATTAGTATTGGGGGCTGGAGATGTGGCTCAAGCGGTACCGCGCTCGCCTCATATGTGTGCGGCCTGGGTCCGATCCTCAGCACGCCACATACAAACAAAGATGTTGTGTCCGCTGGCTAGAACTGAAAAATAAATATTAAAATTCTCTCTCTCTTAAAAAAAAAAAAAAGGTTGACACAGGATCATAAGATTTTAAAAATAAATAAATAAAAAATAAAAAAAATTAGTATTGACCCTAAGGAGTTAGCATAGGAATTAAGTGCAGTAGTCATGCATGCAGAGAGTAAACCCATGGCACACAGTAAACCCTTAGAACATGTTCATTGTTATGTTAACTGTTATTGTTTCTTTTTTTTTAAGCTAAAATATTTTTACTGGGCTGGAACATAGCTCAGTGATGGGGTGCTTGCCTACTGTGCATGAGGCCCTGGGTTTGATCTCTGGCACTGGCATTGCAAAAAAAAAAAATCAAGGCCTCGTCTGATATTTGCCTAAGGAGGCCTTTTATCATTCAGTTATCTTAACTCCTATAAAAAGGATAATTGATGTTTGTACAGCTAATTCAAGATTTTAAATAATTTATATTATTTAAATAATTGATATTTTAAAGTATCACACAGAAAACACCAAGATTGGTTTCTAAATAGAGTTGCATAATCTTCTTCTTCAGAGACTTTTAAAAACAATTTGTATGTTCCAGAATTTATTCTGAAATGATTAAGATCAGTTTCTAATACCAGGAATCATCAGATAATTCTAAAAGGAGTACTGTTGTCCTTTGACCATTATTCTTGTGATAATGAATGATATCTGTTGCTGCTGGCTGCTGCAACTGCTTCTTCTGCTAAAAGGTTCCCTCATTCCCTTACCTTCTTTGTAGCTTGGTTAGTAGAATAGGACTCTCCCTTTTTGTGATGTAGTCTGTAGTGAAATGTCATCCCCACTGTTTGCATAGTGCATGGAAAATAGTGATAGTTACTCACTAAATACTGAACTAAATACTTGAAGGAAAGTAAGAATGAGAGCTTGATTGTTTATGGGAATATGACATTCAAATGGGTGCCACCCAAACTGTAGGGCTTTGTATAAAAGAGCTACAAATATGAGAAATCAAAACAACAACAAAACACATTGAACATGGATTAAGCAGAGCCCATTTCTGTTGTTTTGTGGTTCTTTAATGCTCCGTATATTTGCAAGAATGATGCTGGCATACAGTAACTGACACTGAAACAAATGTAACATATATTCTCTTTCAGATTTACCAAAAATTTATCTCCTGACAAGATAAATCTAAGTACTCTTAAAGGAGAAGGTGAACTGAAGAATTTGGAGTTGGATGAAGAAGTGCTCCAGAATATGTTGGATTTGCCCACATGGCTTGCTATCAACAAAGTTTTTTGTAATAAAGCATCCATTAGGGTAAGACTTTATTATCTGTGGAGGGCATATTATATTATCATTTTTAAATTATCTCTGTCTTTTAAAATAAGTATTTTGTTTTAAATCATTATATAAAGAAGTCCTTTATTGAAAGAAAAACTCTTTGCAAGAAATATTTATGATATGTACTTACAAATATAAAGTCAATATTAATATGCATAGATTTTAATTTTGTTTAAATATGATTTTATAAATATTTTAAGTAAAATCATTAATTTGTTAGTAGTAAAATGATTGCTTCAGGTTGACCCATATTCAAAGACAGTTTTTTTTTTTTCATAATATTACCAAATGAAACTTTTTTTTCCTTTCTTTTTGTGGTGCTAGGGATCAAACTTGGGACCTCATGCATGCTAAGCAAGCTTTCTACCATTGTGCTATATCACCAGCCCTAAATGAGACTATTTAAATTTGTAGCAAGTAATATTAACTGAAACTGAAAACATGAGAACTGTTATTTCTTATTGTACATATTATGCTTTTATTTGGAATTTTGCCTGTTTGTCATTTGTTTCTTCATTTTGAAAAATTTAAAGGTTTCTATTTACTGTTTTTACCATATTCCCTACTTACTCTTAAGTTGCTATTATCTTTGTTGATTTGTATCATTTCTTGCTCTTAATGATCAGTCTTAGTTTGAGAGTCTGCTTACTTGAAATACACTGCATGCTAATTTTTTTCACAAAATTAAAATTTGGGTTTCTAAGAAAAGATTGAAGAAATTTCCTATATCCTTTTATTGGTAATTTTTAATTTTGTTTCCATCCTCCATAAACCTAATACCTATACAGACTTGACATTTTTAGTGCAGGGTATAGTTGAGCCTTAATTTTTTGTATTGCCTGAATTTTACATTAATGGCCTTAACTTTTTTTATTTCTTTGAATATCTATAAAAATATTGATCAGGATTCTGTTAAATAAACAGCAGTGATTATGCTTTGCTGGGAAGTCTTAATTTAAATCATGAAATTAAAATATGTTTTTAAGGACTGGGAAAAACATAAAAGAACTTGAAATTTTTATTTAGTCAACTAAGTTAGTTGTATTTTCTTATAGGTACATCTGATTTTAAAAGTATGAATAAGCTGTGTAGTTCATTATTTTTCAATTTAAGAAAAAAATCATCCAATAGAATTTGGTGTCTGTCAGTATATAAAAATAGTAACTGTGTTGATTACTGTTTTAGGTTTTTTTTTTTGTACTTTATTTTAAAGAAAAATTTTTTTTCTGTAGATCCCCTGGACAAAACTGAAAACACATCCTATCTCTTTGGTGAGTTTTGATAATTTTTATAAATAAACATTTATATATGTCAGTTATCTACTATGTTAGTATTTTGGTTTATGGGATTTTCCACCCACTAGCTTTCCTCTTATTTGATTTGACTTTTTTCAACCCTTATATGAGAAGTTTGAATTTTAAAAGGAGAGCATAAAGTTTTTCAGATCTAAAATATTATTGGTATATATATATATATATATATATATATATATATATTTTTTTTTTTTTTTTTTAAATTTTTTATTGTGGGTTGTTCAAAACATTACAAATTTCTTGACATATCATATTCCACACTTTGATTCAAGTGGGTTATGAACTCCCACCTTCACCCCATACACAGATTGCAGAATCACATCAGTTACACATCCATTGATTTACAAATTGCCATACTAGTGTCTGTTGTGCTCCGCTGCCTTTCCCATCCTCCACCCTCCCCCCTCCCCACCTCTCCCCTCCCCTCCCCTCCTCTCTCTCTACCCCCTCCACTGTATAACCCTGAGGGTCTCCTTCCATTACCATGCAATTTCCCTTCTCTCTCCCTTTCCCTCCCACCTCTCATCCCTGTTAAATGTTAATCTTCTTCTCCTGCTCTTCGTCCCTACTCTGTTCTTAGTTACTCTCCTTATATCAAAGAAGACATTTGGCATTTGTTTTTTAGGGACTGGCTAGCTTCACTTAGCATAATCTGCTCTAATGCCATCCATTTCCCTGTAAATTCTATGATTTTGTCATTTTTTAATACAGAGTAATACTCCATTGTGTATAAATGCCACATTTTTTTTATCCATTCGTCTATTGAAGGGCATCTAGGTTGGTTCCACAGTCTTGCTATTGTGAACTATGCTGCTATGAACATCGATGTAGCAGTGTCCCTGTAGCATGCTCTTTTTAGGTCTTTAGGGAATAGACCGAGAAGGGGAATAGCTGGGTGACATGGTGGCTCCATTCCCAGCTTTCCAAGAAATCTCCATACTGCTTTCCAAATTGGCTGCACCAATCTGCAGTCCCACCAGCAATGTACAAGTGTACCCTTTTCCTCACATCCTCGCCAGCACTTGTTGTTGTTTGACTTCCTAATGGCTGCCAATATTACTGGAGTGAGATGGTATCTTAGGGTGGTTTTGATTTGCATTTCTCTGACAGCTAGAGATGTTGAGCATTTTTTCATGTACTTGTTGATTGACTGTATGTCCTCCTCTGAGAAGTGTCTGTTCAGGTCCTTGGCCCATTTGTTGATTGGGTTGTTTGTTCTCTTATTGTCTAATTTTTTGAGTTCTTTGTATACTCTGGATATTAGGGCTCTATCTGAAGTGTGAGGAGTAAAGATTTGTTCCCAGGATGTAGGCTCCCTATTTACCTCTCTTATTGTTTCTTTTGCTGAGAAAAAACTTTTTAGTTTGAGTAAGTCCCATTTGTTGATTCTAGTTATTAACTTTTGTGCTATGGGTGTCCTATTGAGGAATTTGGAGCCCGACCCCACCGACTGTAGATCGTAGCCAACTTTTTCTTGTATCAGACGGCGTGTCTCTGATTTGATATCAAGCTCCTTGATCCATTTTGAATTCACTTTTGTGCATGGCGAGAGAAAGGGATTCAGTTTCATTTTGTTGCATGTGGATTTCCAGTTTTCCCAGCACCATTTGTTGAAGATGCAATCCTTCCTCCATTGCATACTTTTAGCCCCTTTATCAAATATAAGATAGTTGTAGTTTTGTGGATTGGTTTCTGTGTCCTCTATTCTGTACCATTGGTCCACCCGCCTGTTTTGGTACCAGTACCATGCTGTTTTTGTTACTATTGCTCTGTAGTATAGTTTGAAGTCTGGTATCGCTATACCGCCTGATTCACACTTCTTGCTTAGAATTCTTTTTGCTATTCTGGATCTTTTATTTTTCCATATGAATTTCATGATTGCTTTCTCTATTTCTACAAGAAATGCCGTTGGGATTTTGATTGGCATTGCATTAAACCTATAGAGAACTTTTGGTAATATCACCATTTTGATGATGTTAGTTCTGCCTATCCATGAACAGGGTATATTTTTCCATCTTCTAAGATCTTCTTCTATTTCTCTCTTTAGGATTCTGTAGTTTTCATTGTATAAGTCTTTCACCTCTTTTGTTAGGTTGATTCCCAAGTATTTTATTTTTTTTGAAGATATTGTGAATGGAGTGGTTATCCTCATTTCCATTTCAGAGGATTTGTCGCTGATATACAGGAATGCCTTTGATTTATGCGTGTTGATTTTATATCCTGCCACTTTGCTGAATTCATTTATTAGCTCTAATAGTTTCTTTGTAGACCCTTTTGGGTCTGCTAGGTATAGAATCATACCATCTGCAAATAGTGATATTTAAGTTCTTCTTTTCCTATTTTGATGCCTTTAATTTCTTTCGTCTGTCTAATTGCTCTGGCCAGTGTTTCGAGAACTATGTTGAACAGAAGTGGTGAGAGAGGGCATCCCTGTCTTGTTCCAGATTTTAGAGGGAATGCCTTCAGTTTTTCTCCATTCAGAATGATGCTAGCCTGAGGCTTAGCATAGATTGCTTTTACAATATTGAGGTATGTTCCTGTTATCCCTAGTTTTTCTAGAGTTTTGAACATAAAGGGATGCTGTACTTTGTCGAATGCTTTTTCCGCATCTATCGAGATGATCATATGATTCTTATTTTTAAGTCTATTGATGTGGTGAATAACATTTATTGATTTCCGTATATTGAACCAGCCTTGCATCCCAGGGATGAATCCTACTTGATCATGGTGCACAATTTTTTTGATAAGTTTTTGTATCCGAGTGGCCAGTATTTTATTGAGGATTTTTGCATCTAGGTTCATTAGAGATATTGGTCTGTAGTTTTCTTTCTTTGAAGTGTCTTTGTCTGGTTTAGGTATCAGGGTGATGTTGGCCTCGTAGAATGAATTTGGAAGTTCTCCCTCTTTTTCTATTTCCCGAAGTAGCTTGAAAAGTATTGGTATTAGTTCCTCTTTAAAGGTTTTGTAAAACTCTGCTGTATACCCATCCGGTCCTGGGCTTTTCTTAGTTGGTAGTCTTTTGATGGTTTCTTCTATTTCCTCAATTGATATTGGTCTGTTTAGGTTGTCTATATCCTCCTGACTCAATCTGGGCAGATCATATGACTTAAGAAATTTATCTATGCCTTCACTATCTTCTAATTTATTGGAGTATAAGGATTCAAAATAATTTTTGATTATCTTCTGTATTTCTGAAGTGTCTGTTGTGATATTGCCTCTTTCATCCCGTATGTTAGTAATTTGAGTTCTCTCTCTTCTTCTCTTCGCTAGCATGGCTAAGGGTCTGTCGATTTTGTTTATTTTTTCAAAGAACCAACTTTTAGTTTTGTCAATTTTTTCAATTGTTTCTTTTGTTTCGATTTCATTAATTTCAGCTCTGATTTTAATTATTTCTTGCCTTCTACTTCTTTTGCTGTTGTTTTGCTCTTCTTTTTCTAGGATTTTGAGATGAAGTATGAGATCATTTATTTGTTGGTTTTTTCTTTTTTTAAGGAATGAACTCCAAGCAATGAATTTTCCTCTTAGAACTGCTTTCAGTGTGTCCCATAGATTCCGATATGTTGTGTCTGTGTTTTCATTAATCTCTAAGAATTTTTTAATTTCTTCCTTGATGTCTTCTATAACCCATTGATCATTCAGTAACCTATTGTTCATTCTCCAAGTGATGTATTCTTTTTCCTTCCTTCTTTTATCGTTGATTTTCAGTTCCATTCCATTATGATCAGATAGGATCTATGGTATTATCTCTACTCCTTTGTATTGTCTAAGAGTTTCCCTGTGACATAATATATGATCTGTTTTTGAGAAGGATCCATGTGCTGCTGAGAAAAAAGTGTAACTGCTTGATGTTGGGTGGTATATTCTATATATGTCAATTAAGTCTAGGTTATTAATTGTGTTATTGAGTTCTATAGTTTCCTTATTCAACTTTTGTTTGGAAGATCTGTCCAGTGGTGATAGAGGTGTGTTGAAGTCTCCCATGATTATTGTATGGTGGTCTATTAGACTCTTGAACTTGAGAAGAGTTTGTTTGATGAACATAGCTGCACCATTGTTTGGGGCATATATATTTATGATTGTTATTTCTTGTTGGTGTATGGTTCCCTTGAGCAGTATGTAGTGTCCCTCTTTATCCCTTTTGATTAACTTTGGCTTGAAATCTATTTTATTTGATATGAGTATGGATACTCCTGCTTGTTTCCGAAGTCCATATGAGTGATATGATTTTTCCCAACCTTTCACCTTCAGCCTATGTATGTCTTTTCCTATCAAATGCGTCTCCTGTAGGCAGCATATTGTTGGGTCTTGTTTTGTGATCCATTCTACTAGCCTGTGTCTCTTGATTGGTGAGTTTAAGGCATTAACATTTAGGGTTATTATTGAGATATGGGTTGTTCTTCCAGCCATATTTGTTTATTTCTGTTACTAAACATTGTTTGTTTTCCTCTTTGATTATTTCCCCCCCCCCTTTACTGTCCTACCTCCCACTGTTGGTTTTCATTGTTATTTTCCATTTCCTCTTCCTGTAATGCTTTGGCGAGGATGTTTTGAAGAGATGGTTTTCTAGCTGCGAATTCTTTAAACTTTTGTTTATCGTGGAAGGTTTTAATTTCATCCTCCATCCTGAAGCTTAATTTCGCTGGATACACAATTCTTGGTTGGAACCCATTTTCTTTCAGTGTTTGAAATATGTTATTCCAGGATCTTCTAGCTTTCAGAGTCTGTGTTGAAAGATCAGCTGTTATCCTGATTGGCTTACCCCTAAATGTGATCTGCTTCCTTTCTCTTGTAGCTTTTAAAATTCTCTCCTTATTCTGTATGTTGGGCATCTTCATTACAATGTGTCTAGGTGTGGATCTCTTATGATTTTGCACATTCGGCGTCCTGTAGGCTTCTAGGATTTGGGATTCTGTTTCATTCTTCAAGTATGGGAAGTTTTCTCGTATTATTTCATTGAATAGATTGCTCATTCCTTTGGTTTGGAGTTCTGTACCTTCCTGTATCCCAATGACTCTTAAGTTTGGTCTCTTGATGTTATCCCATATTTCTTGGATGTTCTGCTCATGGTTTCTTAACAGTCTTGCTGAGCTGTCTATGTTCTTTTCAAGTTGAAATACTTTGTCTTCATTGTCTGATGTTCTATCTTCTAAGTGTTCTACTCTGCTGGTAGTATTCTCCATTGAGTTTTTAAGTTGGTTTATTACTTCCTGCATTTCTAGGATTTCTGATTGCTTGTTTTTTATAACCTCTATCTCCCTGTATAGTTGATCCTTTGCTTCCTGGATTTGTTTGCGTAATTCGTTGTCGAAGTGATCTTTCATTGTCTGATTTTGCTGTTTAATGTCTTCCTTGACACTCCAGATCATCTGAAGCATGTATATCCTGAATTCTTTATCTGACATTCCATCTGCTGCAGCTGTTACCTCTTCTAAAGTTGCGTTGACCTGCATTGCTTGTGGTCCTTTCTTTCCTTATCTTTTCATACTGCTTGCGTATCTTTCCTGCAGGCGCGGGCGGCGGCTCTGCTCTCTCCTTATTCCAATTGGGGTGTCGTGGCTACCACGCCGGCAGGTCACTGGGCCTGTTCTGGGAGGTGGCGGCGGCTCTGTTCTGCCCCTACTCCAATTGGGGTGACGAGTGTACCACGCCGGCAGGCCACCGGGCCTGATCCGCCGGTCGTTTGCAGGTTTGCCTACCCTGCAGGCGCGGGTGGCGGCTCTACTCTGCCCCTACTCCAAATGGGGTGACGTGTCTGTCGTACCAGCAGGCCACTGGTCCTGTCCTGCTGGTCGGTCGCAGATCTGCCCACCTTTCGGGCACGGGTGGAGGCTCTGCTCTGCCCCTACTCCAATTGGGGTGTCGTGACTACCCCGCCTGCTGGACGCTGGGCCTGTTCCTGGCACGGGCGGCGACACTGCTCTGTCACTACTCCAATTAGGGTGGTGTTTGTACCACGCCGGCAGGCTCCTGGGCCCGATTCGCCGGTCTGTTGTAGGTCTGCCTACCTTGGAGGCGCAGGCGGCGGATCTGCCCTGCCCCTCCTACCACGCCTGCGGACCCCTGGGCCTGATCTGCAGGTTGATCACTGGTCTGCTCACCCTGCGGGCACGGGTGGCGGTTCCGCTCCACCCCCACTCCAATTGGGGTCACGTGACCACCACACCGGTAGGGCCTGATCCGGGCGTGGGAGAAGGATCTGCTCTGCCCCTACTCCAGTTGGGGTGACGTGTGTACCACACTGGCAGGCCACTGGGCCTGACCCGCCAGGCTGTCACAGGTCTGTTTACCTTGCAAGCGCGAAGGGCGGCTCTGCCCTGCCCCTCCTACCACGCCCATGTACCACTGGGTCGCAGGTACCCCCGCCTTGCGGGTGTAGGTGGCGGCTCCTCTCCGCCCCCTCTCCAATTGGGGTCACGCGGTCACCAAGCTGGCGAGCCGCTGGGCCTGCTCCGGGCGCTGGCGGCGGCCCGGCTCCTCCCCTCTGGCTCGAGGACAAATTGAGGAGACTCGGGTGACTGTGCCTCACCCCCCCTACCAGGAGACCAATTGCTTATGTCACCGCTGGTATTGATGAAGTTCTCTCCTCCGCCGCTTTCTGCTGACATCAGATCTCTGCCATGTTGGTATCCTATGCGAATGGCATCATTTCGTTCCCCTTGCCGGGCAACCAAAACAACGGGTGAGTCCTGACCGGCCCTCAGCACAACCCAGACCGAGACGCAGTTTCCGCGGGATCCTAGCCCCGGTCCAGGGAAGTTCCGGGAGCCAGAACTCGGCCGCTCCGTGCTCGGTGTAAGCTCCTATAAGTGTAAGCTCCAAGAAGCAGTCCCCGCGGGCTCAGTTCCGGGAGCCGGAATTCGGCTGCTTAGTGCTTGGTGTATGCTCTGATAGTAGCAGGGTCCAAGAAGCAGCCTCCGCAGGCTCCGCAGCCCTGGGCCAGGGCAGTTCCGGGACGGTTCCGGGAGCCGGAACTCGGCCGCCCCGCGCTCGGTGTTCGCTCCGATAAGATCAGATTCTAAGAAGCACCCAGGCGCTGAACCCTAGCAATCTGTCTGCAAGCCGCAGGCGAATTGAAGCCTGAAATTACCTGTTCTATGGCTGAATGAGCTGCGGTCAGTCGAAAACAGGGATGGTGACGTCAGTTTACCAACATGGTGGCTGTTGGCCTCCTCTGTGGTCTGACCGGTGTGGAGAACCGAGATGGACCGCTTCCTTCCCCCGTCTCGAACCCAGAATTCAGCCCTGAGTATGGTGCTTGCGTGGCTGGCAGAAACTGCAGCGCTGTAACCCTGCGTCTCTATCCCAGCGCACGCTGCAGACTCTAGCCGCGGGGCGATTTGCTGAATAAGCAGTGTTACCCTCCGTGCGACAAACCTCTCGCGTTTGAGTCCCCGTAGCCGATCCTCGTGCGATGGAAATCCTTCCTCCAGGTTCCGGAGCACCCCACTATTGCTGGAAATTCCTAACAAGATATCCTTTAGCCGTCCTGACTTGTCATACTCCCACACAGTGAAGCAGCACACGGGGGCAATGCACTCCCCTCGCCGCCATCTTCCTCTCCCTCGATTATTGGTATATTTTTAAAAAATTTAAGTGCTTTTTGGTTATACATAATATTGGGGTTCATTTTTACTAAATTATACAAGCATGAAATATTATTTGTTCCAATTCAGTTCCTAATACCTATCCTTTTCCTTCTTTTCTCCCTCCCCTGTTTTCTTTTCCCTACTTTATTGGGAATTTATTTCTATTTATTTATAGTTAAAAAATACATTATAGATATACATAAAGGTGAAATCCATTGTGGTATATTCACATATGTATGTAGAGTCTACTGTGAACAGAGAGCATTTTTGATTTACATAGGATAGTTTGGATAGTTTCATTGGACTCTTCCTCCCTTTTCCCATCTTTCCTTTCTTCCTTAATCCCTTTCCTCTACTCCACTGATGTCCTATTTTCATGTGATTTCCCCACACTCCTACTTTTTAAATTTTTTTAAACTTATTTTGGTCTAGTGTATATGAGAGAACTATTTGATCCTTGACTTTCTGGGTCTGGCTTATTTCACTTGGCACAATATTCTCCAGTTCCATTCATTTACTAGCCAGTCCCATAATTTCATTCTTCTTTATGGCTAAATCAAACTCCATTTTGAATATATATCACATTTTCTTTATCCATGCATCTATCAATGGACATTTGGACTGGTTCCATATGAATTGGTATATTTTATAGCATCATTTAACTATTGACATACTGTGAAATTCTTCTTTTAATAACATGTAATCCAGATCTTTCTGTGTGTTTAGGTTTACTGATCTAGTAAATTAAGTAATGCATTCTTTAATATCTTTGTTTTTTGAAGAAAATTTATTTTTTCATCATTTATTAATTTATTCTGTAATTTTTTTCCAATGGTAGAGATTGAATCCAGAACCTTGAGCCTGCTAAGCTTGTACTACCAGTTAGTTATACCCACAGTTCCATAAATATTATACATATATGTAGTATAACTTGTCATTCTTCTGGTTATACATAATGTAGAATTACATTGGTTGTATAATCATATCTGCACATAGGACAGTGATATCCAATTCATTCTACTGTCTTTCCCATTCTCATCCACCTTTTCTTCCCCCCATTTCCCCCCTGTTCAATATGGTGACCCCACCACCACCACCACCACTACCCCTGCATTGTTAGTAAGCATCCACATATCAGAGAGAACATTCAGCCTTTGTTTTTTTGGGATTGGCTTATTTCACTTAGCATGATACTCTCCAGTTTCATTCATTTACTGGCAAATGCCATCATTTCATTCTTCTTTATGGCTGAGTAACATTCCATTGTGATTAGACACCACATTTTCTTTATCTATTCAACTGTTGAAGGGCACATAGGTTGGTTCCATAACTTAGCTATTATGAATTGAACTGCTGTGAACATTGATGTGGCTGTGTCATTGTAATATGCTCATTTTAAGTCCTTTGGGTATACAACTGTGGAGTGGGATAACGGGGTCAAATGGTGGTTCCATTTCAGGTTTTCTGAGGAAACTTCATACTGTTTTCCAGAGTGGTTGCACCACTTCGCAATGTATAAGTGTACCTTTTTCAACAACCTCACTAATATTTATTGTTACTCTTATATTTTATTTTTTTAAAGAGAGAGAGAGAAAGAAAGAGAGAGATTTTTTAAAAAATATTTATTTATTTTTTTTAGTTTTTGGCGGACACAACATCTTTGTATGTGGTGCTGAGGATTGAACCCGGGTTGCACGCATGCCAGGCGAGCGCGCTACCACTTGAGCCACATCCCCAGCCCTCTTTTCACATTCTTGATTGCTTCCTTTGCTGTGAAGAAGATATTTAGTTTGATTCCATCCCATTTGTTGATTCTTGATTTTACTTCTTGTGCTTTCAGAGTAAAGTTTTTGTTTAGGAAGTCACTTCCTAAGTTGACATGATGTAGATTTGGGCCTGCGTTTTGTTTAATTAGGTTCAGGGTTTCTAGTCTAATTCCTAGGTATTTGATCCACTGTGAGTGTGCAGGGTGAGAGATACAGGGGTTTAATTTCATTTTGCTACATATGGATTTCCGGTTTTCCCAGTACTGTTTGTTGAAGAGGCTTTTTTTTCCTTATTGTATTTTTATGGTGCCTTTGTTTATGTGAGGTAATTGTATTTATATGGGTTTGTCTCTGTGTTTTCTATTCTGTACCATTGGTCTACATGTGTGTTTTGGTGCCAAAACCATGCATTTTTGTTCTTATAGCTCTGTAGTATAATTTAGGGTTTGGTATTGTGATGCCTCCTGTTTCACTTTTTTTTGCTAAGGATTGCTTTGGTTATCATAAATATTTATTAAGCATCTGTTTTGTGCCCTGAGGGAACTTATATTTTAAAAGAGGTGACCAACTGAATGAGTACACAATAAAATAAGATTTAAGTTCAGATAATGATAAATGTTGCATATAAAATAGAGAATGAGAATGACCAAAGTGGTTAATGATGACTACTAACAATGTTTGCTCTTTATTCAAGGGGGTAGAAGAAAAAACTCTGGGAAAGAACTTTTTTCATATGGGATTATTTATTTTTTCTTATTTTTTACTTACTTCATACTTTGATTAGTTATGTCTCAGATAGCTATAAGCCCTTTATGGGTGGTTCAGTTCTATTCATTACTATGTAATTAATTTATCAACTAATAATATACCTGTGTTTTAAAAATTTTTAGTTGTAGATGAACACAGTATCTTTATTTTGTTTATTTAGTTTTTTTATGTGGTGCTGGGGATCGAACCCATTGCCTCATGCATGCTAGGCAAGTTCTCTACCACTGAGCCACAACTCTAGCACATACATCTGGGTTTAGAGATTATGTGTTCATAAATTCTGATGTCCTCATCAGTTAGTGGCTACTTCTGATTGTTTTTCTCCTGTACTTATAGAATATTCACAACTTTTCCACTAGATAAATGCCTTGAGATAGGACTGAATACTTTGTTTTCCTTTCTGATATTTGTTTTTTTAGAATTTTAGTGTTACTTAAGACTTTCTTCATTTACTGTTTAATTTGCTCTCAAAGAAATGAAAGAGAAAATAATAAAATAATACTTTCATAAAACAAAGAAAATATCTAATATTTTGTTTACATTTTTAACATGCTTACCAGTCTCTAGATAAAGTGATAATGGAAATGAGTACATGTGAAGAACCAAGAGCCCCTAATGGCCCATCACCAATAGCAACTGCTTCAGGACAAAGGTGAGCTATTTCCATTAATATTTGTGACTATCAAAGTGAGTTCTTTTCATTAGTTGGTTCTGTTATCTGCAGTATCAGAACATAAAATAAAATCTCTTAATCTCAAAAGCCCTACTATAGTCACTTCTCCCATCAAATATCTTACAGATTTAGTTGTATACATTGCAAAAGTAGCAGCTGATTTTTAGCTTTTTGGACTCATCTTGATTTCCTTACTATTAAGTACTAATGATTATCCAAGGCAGAACATCTGCAGAAAATGGAAGCAGAAGAGCTTAGGCATTCTATAAATGACATAATTTCTTATTTTCTGAATACAGCAGTTTTCTGTGGCTTTAGTTACCCATGGTCAACTATAGCCTGAAAATATTAAATGGAAATTTACAGAAACAAATAATTCATAAGTTTTAAATTCTACACCATTATGAATAGCATGAAATCTTGATGCCTCCAATGGAAATGTGAGTTATCCTTTTGTCCAATGTACCCCTCCCCTGCTGCCCACCCATTTGTTACTTGGTAGCTGTCTTGAGTTATTAGATCCATGGTCAAGGTATCACAGTGCTGTGTTCAAATGAAGCAGGAGGATTGTAAGTTTGGGGGTAGCCTTAACAACTTAGTGAGGCCCTAAGCAACTGAGTGAGTCCTTGTCTGAAAAATTTTTAAAAATGTAGCTGAGTTGTTAAGCAGCCCTGTATTCAATCCCCAGTATCAAAAAAAAAAAAAAAAAAGAAAAGAAAAAAGAAAAAGATGCGGGTTAAGAGGTTAAGTCACAATGCCCAAGTCATTCGCCTTATCTTATCTCATGACATATGCATTATATCATCTCACATTATCACAAAAAGGTGAGTACAATATAGTAAGGCATTTTGAGAGACATTTTTTCTGTTTTGTTATTAGATATTTTATTATTATTATTAGATATTTTGTTATTAGATATTTTGTTGTTAGATATTGTTGCTTAAGTTAGAAATGAAACTTTATCTTAGGTATGGATGTATTGGAAAGACATAGTGTATAGGTTCAGTACTATTCATGATTTCAGGCATTCATTGTGGGGGAGTCATGGAATATATTTCTTTCAGATAATGGGGTACTATAATTTCTCTGCATTATCATTTCTTATCAATGAAACTTTAAAAGATTAGTGGTATCTTAATAAATTACAGACCTTTTATATTTAATTCATTAAATATAAAATGTTCACACTTTCCACAGGTTGGATTTCGAAAGATGAAAGTTAGGTGCTAATGAGGTGGGAGCATGAGGACCAATTTGTAAAACCTTTTTGAAAAATTAAAATTGTTCTTCAAAAACTTACTTGTTTGTTTTTTTACACTGAACACTTGGATCAGGCTGGGGATGTAACTCAGTAGAATAGTCTTGTCTGGCATATACAAGGCTCTGGATTTGATCCTCAACACTGGAAAATAAAAAATTAAAATAAATTCGGAATTTGTGCTTTACATCATTTCCAGGCAGGATTTCTGCATTATTTTTGGATTCACAGGAAATGCCCACATGTATTTTAATGTAATCTGCTTCCTGAAGTTGTGTGACATGGCAACCCTGAACATCTAGTATTCTCAGTGCTGTGTAAAGCTATTGATAAAATTCTTTAAATGAATGTGGTGCACGTAGACACCCTCACTCATTTCTGTTTTACAAAGGTTGAACCACCTTTATATTAGTGCATTCTTTGAGAATATCTACAGTCTGATCAATATCTTTTCATATGGGAATCTAATGATGATTCTTCTGCTGCTAAGAGTTGACTGAAGGCCATACGGTATTTATCAAATGTATGGTTTTATGTTTGGACTACAGGTGACAGAGAAAAGAACTTTCACATTAACTTGTTTTTAATTTGTGCTTCATCTAGCAACTTGAGATTTTAAAGATTAGATTGTGATTTCAAGTGTAATTGAGTAATTGGTCTTCAGATTGGCTTGTCAGAATTGGAGAAAAAGTAGAAATGATTTAGTTACTGAAAGAAGAAAATTGAAAATTTATATTAAAGACTTATTTTAATTAAACATGGCAGAAGTGAATCATTTTGTTCTTGTGCACTTAGTGTAGTTCTTCCTAATTTATGGATTTATAATATCAATAAATTATTATTTTGGCTTTTTAATCATATGGTAATTATCCTTACATATATATTTTTTAATTAGTTGTTGATGGACCTTTGTTTTATTTATTTGTATGTGGTGCTGAGAATCAAACCCAGTGCCTCACTCATGCTAGGCAAGCGCACTACCACTGAGCCACAACCCCAACCCTATCCTTATATTTTGACATTAATACAAAGTCTGGCAGTATGGTTAATCTATTTTGGTGTCTTCCAGACTTGCCTGATTGTAACAACTGGTTGGGTGCATATTAAGTCATCAGAGTCTTTAAAGTTCCTTCTCTTGAAATTTTGATCCATTAGGTCTGGAATGAGTATCAAAAATATGTTTGTTTGTTTTTTAAAACCTAGTGCAGTGTCACTGCCAGTAGTCTCAGCGATTCAAGATGTTGAGGCAGAAGGATTGCAAGTTCAAGGCTATTCTGGGCAACTTAGTGACACCTTGTGTCAAAAAAAAAAAAAAAAAGGATCAGAGATATAACTCAGTGGTAGAATACCCTTGTGTTCCATCTCCCATACCACCAAAAAATATAAATATTGAATATGTATTTTCAACAGTCCCTGTAAGCATGTAATGTAGGGCAACACTGATCCTTTTCTTTCTAGCTAAGAGATTAAAAAAAGAGAAACAGACTGGCCCTTCCCTATGTAGACTGATAATGTTACTCAGAGTAATTTCTACAAAGTTTAATACAAAGTCTAGTAAACTTTTTAAAATAATTTTTTAAATATTTATTTTTTAGAAGTAGTTGGACACAATACCTTTATTTTGTTTATTCTTATGTGGTGCTGAGGATCGAACCCAGGGCCTCGCACGTGATGGACAAGCGCTCTACCGCTGAGCCACAACCCAAGCCCCCCCAAAGTCTAGTAAACTTTTTAAGTTGAGAAATGTTCAAACTGTGAAGAGACCTATTTGTAAGCTAGAATTCTATCTTTCAAATTTTATTGAATTTTAGCATAACCTAAAAAGTATAGACTTTAGCTAGCACTGTGGCACACTATGTTAATTGGGAGGTTCAGGCAGGAGGATAGAAAGTTCAAGACTAGCTTCAGCAACTTAGTGAGGCCCTAAACAATTTAATGAGACCCTGTCTCAAAATAAAAATAAGGCTGGGGATTTGGCTCATATAAGTGCCCCTGGGTTCAATCCCCTGTGTCTACTAAAAAAATAAACTTTAGTCATTGATTCAGTCTTCGTCCTTTTGACAGTGGATTCTACAATATGGATTGCAACTTATTTATTTACTTATTTTTGGTGTTAGGGATTAAATCCAGGCGTTCATGCTTGCTAGGCATGTACTCTTTCACTGAGTTATACCACCATCCCCATGTGTTCTAATTCTGTGTACATTTAAAAATGTTATAGTTCAGGGCTGGGATTGTGGCTCATTTTGTAGAGCGCTCTCCTAGCACGGGTGGGACCCGAGTTCGATCCTCAGCACCACATAAAAATAAAGGCATATTGTTGTGTCCATCTACACCTAAAAAAAAACAGTTCAGACTGGGGTTGTAGCTGGGTTGCAGAACACATGACTTAAGACCCTGGGTTCAATACCAGCATTAAAATATATATAGAACAGGTAAGGTTGGATTATTCCAAAAGGATATTCCCACATAATTATTACAAAAGTATTTTTTTCTAACTCTTAAGAATATTTCTATCTTAAGTAACCAATATTTGTCCTTAGGATAAAAGAAGTTCTTAGATGCTGATGAGTTCTCATTGTTTATTTCTCAATTTTCTAAACTCAGTAGACGAACACTTTGTTTTATAACAGAATTACCTCAGACAAGCCAATGAGTGTGTAAATTACCATATTTGCATCATTTCACCTAAGGTAATAGCAATTTTTTGAGCAGGTATTGTTTTTATTTTACAGATGAAGAAATTGAGGCTCAGAGCCTCAATATTTATTAATGATAATCTACTACTATTATCAGTAATTCTGTGATAGTTATATTTAAATTTTTTTTTTAGTTGTAGAAAGACACACATCTTTATTTTTATTTATTTATTTTTATGTGGTGCTGAGGATTAAACCCAGTGCCTCACGCACACTAGGCAAGTGCTCTGCTGCTGAGCTACAGCCCCAGCCCCAAAAGTGTTACTTTATTTAAAAGATGTGTTATCTAACTGGGTATGGTGGTGTATGCCTGTAGTCCTAGCTACTTGGGAGACTGAGACAGGAGAATCACCTGTGTCCGAATGTTTGAGACTAGTTCTGGGCAACATAGCAAACACCTGTCTCAAAAATAAAAAGGAAAAGGAAAAAAAGTCCCCTGAGGCTTGAAAAGTAATTTACTTATTCATTAAGATAGCAAGTCAAGAAGAAGAGCAGTAGTAGATATGGGGAGGGTTTTAGATGATGGGCTCTCTTTTAGATATGTTGTGTTTGTAATGTGTGTGAGACAGCCAGGTGGAGAGATTTGATGGACAATTTGAATTTTACTGAAGTCATAGTAAGAGATCTGGATAGAGATATAAAATTATAAATGATGGGCATATTGATGAAATAAGCTGCTAATTGGGCAAATTTCTACCACCCCTTCTGCCAAAATGCAGTCATAGTCTGAGTCGCAGTTATGCTATACTAATTACGTTCTTGAAATCTGACCTTTACTGTCTTACTTCTCTGTGTCTTTGCTCATGCTTTTCTCTATTCTAAGATTTCCCTTCTGTTGTATTTCTTCCTATGGACAAATGGTTCTTCTCCCTAGTTATGTAAGTAATCTCTCTCCCAACAAGTATTCTGATGATTACTTTTTAAAAACTCTTGATTGCAGACTATCAGAAACTAGTATATATGTTTTCTCCTCTCTATTAACTTGTGATCCCTGTAATGCTACAGCTGAATTTTGGTTTTCTTTATGTCTCAGGATCATTTACATGGGACAAATAAATATTTGTTGAATTGAACTAGAAAATACAAATTTTTTTTCTGATCATATTCCTGTTAAACTTAGTAGCCTTCATGTTAAGAATTTAGCTCTTACTTATAGATGCTAATTGACTAAAACTTTTTGAGATTAAATAGGTATGAATATTGATTATTAATAAAGTAATTTCGAGTACCTTTCAATTTTTAAAATCTTTGACATTTTGAGAACATTTTATAGCTAAACTGTAGCTAGTCTAGATTATTGTTTTAACAAGTCAAATTTGTTTTTTTAAACAAAAAATGAATGGTAGAATAGTGTAAGTTATTTTTTTAAACTTTCTTTTTTATTTTTTAATATTAATTTTGTAGTTTTAGGTGGACACAGTATCTTTATTTTATTTTATTGTGGTGCTGAGGATTGAACCCAGTGCCTCATACATGCCAGGCGAGCACACTAACACTAGAGCCACATCTCCAGCCCCTTAAACTTTCTTTTTTATATTCATTTATTCATTTATTTTGATGGTGTGTGGGATTGAACCCAGGGCTTCAAGCATGCTAGGCAAGCATCCTACCACTGAGTTGTAATCCCCAACCCTCAGAAGTCTAGAATATTCCTTTCTAGGAAGACTGGCTTGTGGGAGGAAGGAAAGCAGGAGGAAATGACTAAAAGGACAGAAAGAAAGGAAGAAAGAAAAATTGTGAGTTTGCATCACCCTAGTGATACAGTCTAATAAAAAATAACACTTCTCTGCTCTGTGAGTCTTACCATGCACACATTATTGAGTGTGCAGCCAAAAGGCATGAGACATTCATAAAATATTCATTTGAAAAGCAAAACAAAGAGCAAAATCAAACCAATACTGTAAGGACAATTTAAGAAACAAGAGAATATATTTAAACATGTCTTGTGCTCTGCAGCCTCTAAGATACTTCCCAGTGATTCCTTTTCCCAAGAGGGAACTGTCATGACCACATGTAAATCTTTTCCCTTGAAAAACTTGCAATGACAAAGCAGAGTAGGTAATATTGAGGATATGACACTTTTGGGGGTAAGTTACTATCATAATGCTATTGAACTTTCTCAGTGCTCAATATATAAGCTTTTATGAAGCAACCCAGCCTCTATGGCAAGGAATTGAAGGGATTAATCTTTGACAACCACCAGTCATGAAGACTAGATGCCTATGAATCATAAATATTATTATCAATTAATATATACTTAAAGAAACTTGATAACTATTGAGGAATTGAACATCTTACTCCAGACTTATGACCACTATCAATGACAAGTGTTTATATTTCTCATCTCAAAAAAAAAATGCCTTTTCTTTTTGGAACATTGGACATTATGAAAGACTGTGGGTGCCAACATGAAAAAAAGGAGAGACAACTGTAATGGAGAATTTTCTGATTTGAGTCCATCAAGTACTGAATGACTTCAGCAAAATTGTAAAACAATACTTTTTGTGTAGCTTGGTTTTTGAGTATTTGATTTGGGGTTAATATGATTTATGAAAGCCAGGTAATTCATCATGTCTTAAATTTTGGGTGTCATTGAAAAGAATCATACTTTTTTATTGATAAACATCATCTGTCATAAAAAGAAGTTATTTTAAATATGTACTTGTATGAGAATACTTTGTGTATGGCTTTAGTGCATTGTAGTTTTTTTTTTTTTTTTTTTGCTTTGTTTTTCTAGTGAGTATGGTTTTGCTGAAAAAGTTGTTGAGGGAATTACTGTTTCTGTAAATTCTATTGTCATCCGAATTGGAGCAAAGGCCTTCAATGCATCATTTGAACTTTCTCAGCTAAGGATCTATAGTGTAAATGCAAACTGGGAGCATGGAGATTTGAGATTTACTCGTATTCAAGATCCACAGAGAGGAGAGGTGAATTTTTTTCTCTTTTCTAAAAATGTTTTAGTGATAAATTTAAAATATATCTCTTGTTTGCCATATTTACCTGGTATCAGGGTTTTCTCTTTTTGCCTTTTTAAATTTTTCTACTTTTTCTGTTATTCTTAATCCTTTAATTATAAACTATGGACATTTTAATATTTGACTACGATAAGTCACCTCACAGAATTAATGAGCCCTTTTAATATATCAAAATATACTCTACTGTATACCTAAAAGAATAGATAACAGAAGAAAAAAGAACTAACAAGCGCTATATTAACTTTTCAGCTGCTTAATTGAATTTTAAATTTATAAAATTAAAATGTATTATTGGAATGCTTTTTGGTCACATGATTCAAGAGCTTTTTGTACTCTGTTAAGTTTCTTAGATTAAAAGTATTGACAGTTTTAAGGTGTGTTACTGAATTTTATGGACATGTACAATTAAAAAATAAAAACAGCATGATAAATATTTCTAGAATGTCATGAAAATTAGTTGAGAAGATAACATTTTATTTTTATAAATCTACATTTTTCTCATTTTCTTTACATGAATATGTGAAGCTAATCTCTTTGTTCTCCTTAGGTTTTGACATTTAAAGAAATAAATTGGCAGATGATTCGAATAGAGGCAGATGCTACTCAAAGTTCACATCTTGAAATTATGTGTGCACCTGTTCGATTAATAACCAACCAATCAAAAATCAGAGTCACTCTTAAAAGAAGAGTAAGTCAACCAGATTAACTGTGTGTGTGTGTGTGTGTGTGTGTGTGTGTGTTGCTGAGGATCAAATCCGGGGCCTTGTTCATTTGTTAACTATTAATATTGACAGGAAATTTTAAATAACTTCTTAGGTAGATTATTGGCATACTATAAACAGCATATTAAGTCAATGCAAAATAAAAGGTGATATAATGTCTCAAGCAGTATTTGTGGAAAGTTAGTGTAATCATAACATTCCTCCGTATTTTAGACTTAATATTTAAATTTTAAAGATTTTGTTTTTGATAAATTGAATAAATTTCTTAGTTGCTGCATGTTTATTGAACATTTGCTGCCTTATAGTTTCATTTCTTAGGCTGGAGGTTTACCTTGGTGGGTAAAGTACTTGCCAAGCATATATGCAAGTACCTGAGTTCAATCCATAGCTCTGCAAAAATGAAAACATAAAAGAAAACAACAACACAATAAAAAAAAGAAAAGAAAGTAATTTTACTTTTGTTGTTATTGAATCCTGCTCAGCAATAGATATACAACAAAAACCTTATTAGTAGCCAAAACTTTTTAATTTTAACTGGTAATTTACTTAAATGGGGGAAGATAGTTACTTAAGGATATTGAAGTTGTGAATCCTCTATGGTTTTTGGTGAAATTTAATGGGGAAGTGATGACGTTTTTTAATCATGGCTCAGTAATTACAGACTCAACAATATAGGCTTTGGGTGAGTAGATACAAATAATTATATTAAATTGACAACATTTCTCAATGTATAGTGTTTAACATATATATTCAGAAAAGTAAAATGTGGATAAACTAGCACTTTAGTTTTTAATTCATCTTAATGCCCCTTTCTCTACCAGAATTAGTTGATTTAATACAGGTAATTGGGTGATTTATTAATTATAAATGTGTTTATGTAAGTGCTATAGAACTTGTATCGTTAAGGTACAGGAATTTGTAAGTCTTTTGTTACCGCTGTTAGCTCTGGCACTAGGAGATATTCCTTCTATATTATAGGAACTCAGTAAATATTTGTTAAATGAAAGAAGTATTCATATCTATATTTAATTCAATTAAAAAACTTAGCTTTTTTAAAAAAACTGTAAGTGTATTGTAAGTTACAGTACAATACAGTACAATTCTTGGCTTAATTTTATAAATCTTTTTTTCTGACAGTTAAAGGACTGTAATGTCATAGCAACAAAGTTAGTTCTAATACTGGATGATTTATTATGGGTTTTGACGGATTCCCAGTTGAAGGCTATGGTACAATATGCAAAATCTCTAAGTGAAGCAATAGAAAAATCAACAGAACAAAGGAAGAGTATGGCTCCTGAACCTACCCAGGTATGCTATAAATTAACAAGAAAAGACTTACTTTACATATAAATAGTTTAAAATATCAGAGTGATTAGTTGCTGTTTTCTTTATAGGAAATGGATTGTAAGATTGAGACCAAGAATCTTCTTTATTCAGATATCTTACAATAATTTTATATACATATCTATATGATAACAGTAAATATTACTAATATGTATATTATGCTTATTTGTTTGGAGCTCTGTATTGAGCACTGGAGATATTGATGACATAAAAGTGTTTGGTGTATATCACTTTTTAGGAAATTAAAATACAGTTTTAAAACTTCTAAGTAACAGAAGATGATGGAATAAAACTCACATAATTATAGACAAGAGAGGGTATGTGAGAATTGATTCCACAGAGAACTAACTATGGGGAATTGCTGAAGTTGAAAACAAACTTCTGTTAGAGGTTTCTAACAGCTGGGAGCAAAAAACTAGGAAATAAGCACACTCCTGTAATCCCATCTACTTGGGAGGCTGAGGCAGGAGGATTGGCAAGTTTGAGGCCTGCCTCAATAACTTAGAGAGCACCTGTTTCAAAATAAAAAAATAAAAAGGACTGGAGATGTAATTCAGTGTTAGAGTGTCCCTGAGTCCAGTTCCCAGTACTGCCAAAACAAAACAAAATCCCCAACGATTTCTTTAAATATCATTTTCTTAAAAATTATAAGTATTATTGGTTTGTGTAAAGAGAAAAATGTTTTCTAGACTTTCCTCGTATTAAATTTGTGCTAATACATGAAGATCTTTGTAGAAGGAAGGGACATAGAAAACTCCATTGGGTAGTGTCTTTGATAATTTTATTAAAAGCACAAATGAATTTTTATATCTACTCTTAGTAAAAATATGTAGAATATTATAAAATCATACATCTATGACACTACTTTTGGGAAACAGTGATAGATCTTAGTTATGTGACCTTTTGTTGATCTGGCTTGGTATAAGAGAATAGCATATAATTTAGGCTTTTGTTGACTATCAAATTGGTGTTGTTTGCTGCCTTCCTGGTATGTCATAAGGTACAGAGAGGTAAACATTGCAGTGTGAAAGTAAATAGTGTCTGACTCTGCTCTCAAAGACCTAAGATTATAATGAGGGAGTGAAATATAAACAAATATTATAATTTAACATAAATGTCCAGGTGCAGAAATAAAGGAGGGAAGGCATAGAAGAATAAAGTTAGTTTTAATTAACTGTTTGCTTTTTGGAAAAGTTTTACAAAGAGATTAATGAGATGGCAACAGTAAAGAAAGGTATTTCAGAAGAGACTGTAGAATCTATAAAAGTATGGTATTATTAAAGAATTGGGATTTTCTAATCAGATGAGGAGTTTGTTGTTGCCAGAGCAGTGTTTTTGGAGTGAGGTATACATGCCTCTGAGGATATATTAACAATTCCAAGTTTTATGTTTTAAGGAAATGGAGTTTCATACTTTCCACGTCAGTATGTACTTTTTAAAATATTTGACCTGGCTGCGAATATACTTATTTTTACATGTCAAACTGATTCTCCCTTTCCATAATTGCTGTCATCCTACTTTACAAAGGAAAGGCATTCTTTCTACTCAGCCTCAGTCTAAAATGGATTATTCTAGGAAGGAAGGGGGGGGGAAAACCCTCTGGGAACAAGACAGATAGGCATTTTGAAATGCTGCTTATGATTCTAAGGACATTGTAACAAATAAAGTGATTTGTGGGGTTTTTTTGTTTGTTTTGAGCAATTGGAAGGAGAATCTAATAATTTTCAGCTATTAGACTATTGAAATAACTTTATGGGATAGCTCACATTTGGTACCTAACTCAAAATTGTTTAAATACTCTAGTCACAATGCTAAAACAAAATTACTTTCTTTTTTTCTTTTCTCTTTTCAAATATATTTTAGTTGTACTTGGACACAGTATCTTTATTTATTTTTATGTGGTGCTGAGGATCGAGCCCAGTGCCTCACACTTGCGAGGTGGGCACTCTACCAGTGAACTATAGACCCAGTACCCCAAATTCCTTTCATTCTAGTTTACCTACTTATGTGAGTTTATAGATATAAGAACAAATAAGTAGATATAGAATTGATGCTGAACTTTACATCATCATACCAAATATATAATATATATCCAGTGGTTCACTTAGGAATTCTCCAGGTGAACCTGATTTTAAAAATTTGATGAACGGACCATTGGCCTATAGCATAGAAAATTTTCCTACTAAATATGTATGTTGAGGAATTTGAACATTTTCCTAGAGGCATCTAGGAGCCAAAGGAATTTTTTTTTTTTTTTTGAGAGAGAATTTTAATATTTATTTTTTAGTTTTTGGCGGACACAACATCTTTGTATGTGGTGCTGAGGATCGAACCCGGGCCTCACACATGCCAGGCGTATGCGCTACCGCTTGAGCCACATCCCCAGCCCCAAAGGAATTTTTTTAAGAAAGAAAGAACAATCAAATATGGTATGTGGCATTATAGAAAGTGAGCTAAAGAAGAGAATGACTGCCAGTCTAGAGCAGGTGAACTTGAGCCTTTGGTAATTGTTTGAAAGAGGAAATAGTAAGACAGATAATTGGAGAGAGAAGAGAGTCTTTCATAAGTTGAGGATGAGGAGGAGAGAAAAGTTGAGGGCTTTAGAGTGATAATTGGAAGTTCTATTATCCAGAAAGGGAATTTAGAAGAAGAAAGCAGGTTTGGTTAAAGGAGATGAGGGTAAGGAAAGCCATTTTAAAGTTGAAAATGTAATTAAAGAAGTAGAAGAGAATGTTTTATTTTGATTATTATCATGCATGTCAATACTAGTCTGTTAAGGTTTACAATGAAGATTCATATAGCTTAGGTTGTCCTAACAGAGATGATGGTTGTAATTAAAAACAAATAGATAAAAGGTTGATGTTATTATAGCTTTTATTTATATAATGTGTGGTTTTGTTTATATAAAATGGAATATGGGTTTAGAAACTAAGTAGAGAGACAGATTAGGAAACTAAAAAACAAGAGAAAATTCTGTAATCCTGCTGCTCCAAAACAACTTGTGTTATTAGCATTTTGAGGTATTTCCTAACAGGTTTTTTTTGCCTAGACATCTGCATTTTTATCCTAGTTGTAGTAAGTGAATATATTGTTTTCACCTATCTTCATCTTTTTAAGCATTATCTTCTGTCACTTTGTAATATTTCATAGTGAATTTACATAACTCTATCACAATACAGTTGCTTTCTTGGGTGGTAGTTGTCATATTGATACTTGAGAATGTTCTGATTGTTTTGAGATTTAGAAGAGTGGATGAGAGAGTAAAATAGTTAGTAGTATTCCTTTGCTCAGCTTTATAACTTGATAGCCATCTTCCATCATTAATACTTGCTTAGTTTCATCTTATGCTTCTCCCAAAGAGAAAGAACAATGTTAAGAGATTTGAAGATTATTCATGAGGCAGAAGAGCTTATTATAGACCATTCTAATCCCCCACGCCCTACAAATTATCATCCAAAAACCTGAACTCACCACATATTAAGCAAAAAGACTTGTAGGAAGATTATTTTTTGTATTTTTAATTTGTATCATTATTTGTACTGATGAGAAGAGATAAAACATGATTAAAGAAGTACTGGAGAATGTTGTGAAAATACAGTAGTCTTCCCTTATTAGCCACAGTCTGAAAATATTTAATGGAAAATTCCAGAAACAAATAATTCATGAGATTTAAATTGTGTACCTTTCTGAGTAATATGAAATTTCATCCTATACTATCTCATCCTGCCTGGGACATGAATCATTCTTTCCTTCAGGGTATCCATGATACATAAGCTCCCCGCCTGTTAGTCACTTAGTAGCTGTCCAGGTTTTCAGACCAACTATTGTGGTGTCCAGTGCTTGTATATAGTTTAGATACTATATAGGTTTCAAACTTCCACTGATGTCTTGGAACATATATTCATATAGCTCAAGGGTGTATGGAAAAGGGGGTACTGCAGAATTAGTATATCATAGGCATAAAAACCAGTTTTTTAAGGCTTTGAAAAACACAAGAAAAAGTGATTTTTCTGATTGGAATCAGTTTAACAATTAATTTAAAAGTTTTGCTTAAGCCCCTAGTTAAAATTTTATAGGTAGATTTCATTTTTTTATTTTTAAAAATTCTTTCAGCCCCGTTTTTATTAAGAGATTCTCATTTACTAAGTATACTATGCAATACTTTAAAAAAATATATCTTTATTATATTTGCTTATTTTTATGCGGTGCTTGGGATCGAACCCAGTGCCTCACGTGTGTGAGGCAAGCACTCTGCCACTGAGCCACAACCCAGCTCCTATGCAATACTTTTGCAGCATGATCAGTTTTTAATAGCTATACTATGTATAAGTATATATTAAATATATACTTTGATTTTCCATAAATTATTTTATTATTAAGTTGCTTATAATTTGAAAGTTGTTAATTTTTAAAATGTGGTCTTCATTTTGATTATTATCAAAGTTCCATATTTTTTGGTTGGTGATTTATGGCAGATTATCTCACAGCATTCTTTTTTTGGCGGTGCTGGGGATTGAACCTGGGGCCTTTGGATGCTAGGCAAGTGCTCTACCATTGAGTCACATAATTGGCCTTGTCTTACAGTATTCTTATGTATATATAATCTCATATTATACTTATGCATGTATAATTATTTTAGGCAATTAGAGATTCATATCCGTCTTTATGCTTCACTGGTACTGTGTGCCTTTTCTCTTTAGGGAGAAAAATATTTGAATTCAAACCCATTTATCTCTTTGGTTTCTGTATATATCTAAGTATAAAGAATATATTGTATTTTTTTGAGAGGCAGCAGAACATTTATAGTACTAAATAATATCCCAAGGGCTTCTACATAGAAGTAATATTTTTTCTTACAAGATATATAATATGTATATAGAGCTTACATTTGTTTTATTTTAGTATTTGGAAGTAATTTTCAAATTCACTTTATTTATTTATTTATTTTTAAAGAGAGAGAGAGAGAGAGAGAGAATTTTTAATATTTATTTTTTAGTTTTCGGCGGACATAACATCTTTGTTTGTATGTGGTGCTGAGGATCGAACCCGGGCCGCACGCATGCCAGGCGAGCGCGCTACCGCTTGAGCCACATCCCCAGCCCAAATTCACTTCTTTTAATAGTTACTATTTTCTAAAATAAGGGCCATAAATATGTAGCTATAATAATTCAAATATTCACTTAAATATTTGGTTCATACTCAAATTGCGTATAGTTCTCCAGTGTTTAAATTTTTAGTTTTATATAATTCAGAAAATATTTTAGATACAAAATATTATGGATACAAAAGAAAATATATTGTTATTTTTCATGTGTTCATTACTGAAAATACTTAGGTTTGATTATTTGTGCAAGTTCACATATGTTATTTGGTGATGATGTAGTTTTGAATCTTTTTTTTAGAGCTCTACAGTAACCCCATCTACCCAGCAAGTAAAGACACCACAGACATCAAATGCGCCTGATCTAAATGATGCAATTGTTAAACTGTTCAGTGACTTTGATGTTAAAGAAACTTCCCATCATTTAGTGATTTCTCACCTAGATCTACACATATGTGATGATATTCATGCGAAAGAAAAAGGTAATAAAATCTACTTATTTCAGATGGTTTTGACTTTTATAAAATTGTCTACAAAACTGGATTGTTTAACAAATTATACCCATGGTGAAATGCTGGACCTTCCTGTTTCACTATCTGATGCCCACTAGTGTTCAGGGAGTTCAGCAGGCGGGCTTACTTCAAGCACAGTGTTTCTCAGACTTTGGTGAACATTAGAATCAAGCTGAAGGTCTTTTAAAAGTATAGATATTTGACTCGTGTGCCTCAGATCTGAATCAAAATCTACATCCAAGAAAACTATTGCTTTGGATGTTTTAAAGCTAAGAAAGTGAAAACCCTGGATACTTAACAGTAGTACTCTTTGTTCATCAGACAAGGCAGGCAGGAATTGGCTATCAGATAAAAGGATGGAGGGACAAAGCAAAGATTTTCAGAGGGACTTGTCTTTTCCTTTTCTACTTTTGTAGCATTTGGCTTATAGGTAGTCGTCTTCTGCTTTAGTGATTTGAAAGGAAAATCTAGAAGAGGTAAAGCAAACCAAAGTAACAAAATGAGGTAGTCAAAGTAAAGTACTAAGCATTTTTTTCTTAGAAAATATTTTCTTTCTTGGACTGGGGCTGTGGCTCAGTGGCAGAGCGTTTGCCTTACACATGTGAGGCACTGGGTCCAATCCTCAGCACCATGTAAAAATAAGTAAACAAAATAAAGATATTGTGTTTATACATAACTAGAAAAAAATTTTTTTAAAAGATTTTCTTTCTTTTTCAGAAAATATTTTCTAAACTCTTTTACATTCCTTACTCTTTATTATTCCCTCATAGCTGGATGATTTTATTTAGGGGGAAATCCCCGCTGCCATATATCTCTTACACTGTACAAGTCTGTAGTCACTTCTGCTATTAGCTATTCAAAAGGTTCTGAAATGTGACAAAACCTGAGCTAACCAACATGTTATTTTTTGATCTTAATTTTACCAATGTAGTGGAAATATTTAAAAGTTATGCTGCAGAATTACTATTTGTTATTACTTAGTACTGCTTCAGAAACTACTCGGAGTATTATATGATACACTTTGTATATTCTATATTAATTTCATAAAATCTAAAAATTTCTGAATTCTGAAACTTCTAGTTCCATAGATTTTAGGTGAGGGATTTTGAATCTACCTTAAAAATTCTACTAATTGAGATAGATTGGAGTTAACAGATTATAAAGAGTGTATACATAGCTATATTTTAGCTTGTATTTTCTTTACTACTAGTTGATTTGCCCATGCTGTTTTAAAATTTGACTTTTTTTCCTTTGGTACTGGGTATTGAACCCACCGCCTCAAATGTTTGAGGCAAGATTTCTACCATCAAGCTGTAGCTCCAGCCTTTCTTATTTTTATTTTGAGATAGTATCTCCCCAAATTGCCCAGGCTGGTCTGGAATTTGAGATCCTTCTGCCTCAAGTAGCTGGGATTACAGATGTGCACCACCATGTCTGGATCAAAATTTAATTTTTATTTTGGAGTTATACCAATTTATCATCTACTTTTGATCATACTCTAGCTGTGTTACTTTAGATAATTTACCTAATCTGGTTGACTCAGTTTTCTCTTTGGTAATAGGTAGAATGGTGTGATGAAGTGATTAATATTTCTTGGGTTCAAATCCCAGCTCTTTGCTTAACTGGTTTTGTAATCTTGGCCTATTATTGATATAGCCGATTAGAAGTCCTGCTTCCTCACATGTTGAAGTATAACATTAGAGAAGCACACCGAGGCAAGCATATAAAGCAGGGTTTATTTTATTTTATTTTGGGGTATTGGGTATTGAATTCAGGGGCACTTGACCACTGAGCCACATCCCAGTCCTATGTTATATTTTATTTCGAGACAGGGTCTCACTGAGTTTCTTAGCGCTTTTGCTGAGGCTGGCTCTGAACTCTCCATCCTCCTTCCTCAGCCTCCTGAGCTGCTGGGAATACAGGCGAGTTGCTGGGATTATAGGCATGTGCCACCGCCCCTGGCAGGGTTTATTTTAAAAAGGTAATATAGACTTCTCCTGGGAGGGAGAAGGGGCTCATAGCTGGTATCCTGGTGTCCCAAGAAGTGAGAGTATTCTGCCTCTTTTATACATCCTAGATTTGTTTTGTTTTCCTGCCCTCTTCCCCATTATCTCCCTCCTTTCTGTGTATGTGAATAGACCCAGGAGATGCTCTTGTGGGATGGCCAAAACGTGAGGTACAGATGGACAGGGGGAAGGCAATCAAGGACATATTAATTAATAACTTTTATAACTCTAACTCCCTATAGGGAGGGACAATTCCTGGGATAGGTTACCTTAGCAACAGGTTGGAACAGGGGCAGGTTATCTTGATAAGGGTGGAGGAAGGGCTCTGAAGGAATTAACATTTAAATCCCACAAGGGGTGGTCTCCAACTTACTGGGCCCAAACTGGACCCACAGTGGCCTCCATTTTCTGTATTTGACCCACCCTTGCCTATCTGCCTGTCTTTAATTCTGGCTTCATAATCCCCCTTGTTCTTTAGTTTCCTTATCTAGAAAATGGGCATAATAATGGTATCTCTCTCATGAGGTTGTTATGAAAATGAAATGAATAAGTATACCTAAAGAATTGAAAACAGTGCCTTGCATATGGTTAGGGAGTTCTGCTCCTAGTACCTATAAGTACTTAGGAGGTTTAGTTACTATTCTTTTATCCTTTTTAGGCCAGCACTTAGCAAATAGTAGGGATTCAGTGAACACTTAGTAGATTGGATTGCATTTTCTAAAATTTGTAATGTTTTAGCCACGGTAAAAGAGAAATGGATTTTACTTCATGAAATCTAATTATGGTATAGATTTTATATGGTTAATTTTTTCCTTTATTTGATTAATATTTCTTTCTCTCAATTTTGTCTTTTTATTCTTACAGAGTCAAACAGACGTATTACTGGAGGTGCTATGCAACTCTCTTTTACCCAGCTAACCATAGATTATTATCCATATCATAAAGCAGGTGTGTATAATAATTTCTTTAAAATATGTAAATCTTGCTTTAAATATACATGGCTAATTAATTTAAAAAATATTTTTTGGGGGGGTCTTAATTTCTTAAGGAGAAAAGAGATCAAGAGACCTTTACTATTTTTCTCCTAGCAGTATTTTACCAAAAAAAAATAGTTGTCATAGAATATATTCATATATTTTCTATTGAAGTTCATGTAGATTATTGTAAACTATAATTGTTAGAAATTGACAGTTTGTCAGAATACAGCAGATATGTATTTGTGTTACTTTATTAGTTGTAATAAAAGCAAGTAATTAATCAATATTTTGAATGTTTTCCCCCTTGCTGGGGATAATAGTCCAAGACCTCATGCATGCTAAGGCAAGCACTTTACAACTGAGCTACATGCCTACCCCTTGAATTTTTAAAAACTATATTTATGTTATATGTAGGTCTCTAGGTACTTGATTTTACTTTTCTATATTTATTTTCTAAATTTCATCAATAAATGAGATTTAATAGGCTTCTTAATCAAATGTTGATACGTTCTTTTCTCTCAAATAATATAAAACTAAAATCAGTATGGTTATTTATAATTTATAGCCAGATTAAGTAATATAACTTAGCACCTATTTCTGTCTTTTGGTAGTATGTAGCTTTTTTGGTTTTATAATTTACATAAATAAAAAATTTATAATAAATTTTCCAGAATTTAAAAAATACAGTAAAATTTAATATTCATATTTCTACCTACCAGTGTTTATTATTTCTGTATCAGTTCCTGCCAGAATTTAAAGGTTCTATTATTTGTTTTGATATTCTTTTGAAGGGCTTTGTCTTATATCTTATTCTAGTAAGTAAGTTACTTACTATCATCACCTAAAGTCTTTTAACTGTAGAAATTGTTCACATTTTGGAAGATAAAACTTTTAGCCAGAGTAGATTTTCTTACTCTTTATAAGTGCATATTATTTTCTTACTTTCTGTATCACAACCCAATAGTCTTGGGTTTGTAATTTCCTTCCAAAAAACATATATATCTTTATGACTGATGTCCATGGTGAGAAATTCTATTCATTTTTTAACATGAAATTCTGTTAATTTCTAAACAATCATTAGCTTATTGATTTTACTGATTATTGTTAGTCACTTAACAAATATTTAAAATTATTTATATTTAATTTTATTTTATTTTTTAGTACCAGGGATTGAACCTAGGGGCACTTAACCACTGAGCCACATCCTCAGCCCTTTTTAAATTTTTTCTTTTTTTAAATTTTGAGGCAGGGTCTTGCTGAGTTGTTTAGGACCTCTCTAAGTTGCTGAGGCTGGCTTTGAACTTGTTATACTCCTGCCTCAGCCTCCTGAGCTGCTGGGGTTATAGGCATGTGCCACTGTGCCTGGCTGAAATTATTTTTCATAGCATTTTTCTGGGATTCTGCTCAGTGGAGATTTGCCAGAATATTGAGCATCTACTGAAAATTGACCAATCCTGTGACTTTGAATTGAAACTTTTTTGAGTGCTCTTCTACTAAGAATGGGTTCTAGATAGAAATCCCTCCAGAGCATTTACTTTTAACACTCTTTCCCTCTATTCTAAATATCTTTCTTTTTAGAGAAGTAGCAGGTAAAGTCTGTAAATTTGGATGGAGAATAAAGATTCCCTTGAGAAAATGACTAAATTTCATTGGGAAGAGGCTGTTGTAGAATAAATGAAAATTATGCATTGTGAAATATTTGTTTTTCATTTTACAGGAGATAGTTGTAATCATTGGATGTATTTTAGTGATGCAACCAAAACAAAAAATGGATGGGCCAATGAGTTGTTACATGAATTTGAGTGCAACGTTGAAATGCTTATACAGGCTGTGAAAGATCATAATGTAGGTTCACCTCCTAAATCCCCAACACATGCCTCTCCCCAGCACACACAAACAGGTATTTTACCTATAACAACATTATAGCATCTCCCTAATTGTGTGTGTGTGTTTGTGTGTGTATGTGTGTATGTGTGTGTGTGGGGGGAAATTAGTGTGTACATAATATTTTCTGTAAATAAGTATTATTTCTAATTAATATTTAAAAATTGTTCATCCTTTATTGAAACCAACATAGGCTTGTGAACCAAAGCACTTGTAAGAATAAGAAACGGATAATATAAAAATAAAAGTAATACCCAGATAGAATTTTTTAAACACTTAAATTCCTGGTAGATCTCTCATTTTTATTATTGTAGAAGAGTGACTTAAATATAATATAAATATGATTCCTGTTTGAAAATGAATAGTTAACACAGAAACCTACATATCTTTGTTACTTCATAATTTGTAAAGTATTTCCACATATATTTTCTTGTTTGAGAAATTACTGTTCACTTACACTTCTAGTAGCTGTCTTACTAATAGAAGAATACTGTTAAAAATAATTTATTAAATAATTTAAAAGGAGTTTTTGATTCTCACAGAGAAGGAGTCCACACTGAAAGGGACTTCTAGAACATCATCAGTATTATCTCAACACTCAAAAGCTAAACTTATGTCAAGTTCTGTTGTGGTAAGACTTGCAGATTTCAATATATACCAGGTATGTTTTACTTTTTAACTTAGGTCTTTTCATAGACACTTACAATATTCACATAAATGAACTCTAATAACTAATGCCAATATTTTATTTAAAAACATCTTGGGGGCTGGGGCTATGGCTCAGTGGGAGCGTACTTGCCTGGCAAGTGTGAGGCACTGGGTTCGATTCTCAGCACCACATATAAATAAAATAAAGGTCTATCAACAACTAAAAAAAAATATTTAAAAAAAAATCTTGGCCAGTTTTGTGAAATGGCCAAATTAGATGGTATAGAAAATATCAATTTATTAATTTTAATTTATATAGTTATCTATAATTAGCCAAACTGTGAAGTTAAGTACTTGAAACTGCCAGTGCTGCTCAAGACTTTGATACCAAGTTTGGGCATTTCCTGAAACTACCCTCAGGTTCAACAATTGATTAAAAAGACTCTAAAAACCTCACTGTGATCTATTATGCTTATCATATAGAAAGAATATAAATTAAAACTAACCATAGGAAAAGATGCTTAGGGCAGCCTGGAAGACTTCTAAATTTGAAACGTGCTTGTCCTAAGAATGTATTAGCTTCCCAGTACAGTTGTGTAATAAAATGCATGAAGTATTGCCCATGTAGTCAAACCCACTCATAAAATGGACTAATAGCAGATCACCCATAGCCGCCTCTCCTCTAAACACAAGTAATTGCTATCAAATGTGGTCATCTTCTTTGCATGAACTGTTAGTTGCCCATCAGGAATAGGAAATTATATTTCTTGTTATATTTTAGGAGCAAGGACAAAGGCCAGACTCTCTTTGGAGGTCTAATTTCCTTGTTTTATTTTTTGCTTTTTTGTTTTTGGTACTAGGGATTGAACCCAGGGGTGTTCAACTTCTGAGTTCCTATTTATGTTTTATTATGGGACAGGATCTCACTAAGTTGCTGAGGGCCTCACTAAGTTGCTGAGGCTGTCTTTGAATTTGCAGTCCTCCTGCCTCAGCCTCCTAAATTGCTGGGATTACAGGTGTGTACCACCATCCCCAGTTAGAGGTCAAATTTCTTAATACACAGTGGTCTTTGTGGTAGAAATTAAAATGCCCTTTTCACTTTATTGGACTATTAAGTATTGGCCATAGTATGAAAATATTTGTTTTTTTTTATGTGGTGCTAAGGATCAAAACCAGAGCCTCACATGTGCTAGACTAGCAGTTTACTACTGAGCCACAATCCTGGCCCCTAAAAAATATTTTTAGTTGTAGATGGACAAATACCTTTATTTTATTTAGTTTTTTTAAAAAATATATTTATTTATTTTTTTATGTGGTGCTGAGGATCGAACCCAGTGCCTCATGCATGTGAGACAAGTGCTCATCCACTGAGCTACAACCCCAACCCTAAAAAGAATTTTATAGCTAATAACCCTGTCACATTTATATTGACAAGTTTTATTCAGGTTATAATCACAATATAATCACAATCCTTGAAAACAACAAAGTAGAATATGTTTCCTATTTTTTAGAAACAGCCTGACAAATTTTATATTTGTGTAATCATTTGTATTCTGGTTTATATTGATGAGCCTATTGCTTTGTCTGAAAAGTTTTCATTTGTAAACTCATTGGTTCTCAATCTGAGCCAGTTTTTGAAGGTGCTTTTGATTGTCACAATTGTAAAGGAATGCTGCTGACATCTAGTGGTCGAAGACCAGTGGTGCTAAAATTGATCTGGCTCCAGTATGTCAGTAATGCCATTTGAGAAATCCTCATTAACAGTTATTTTCTCATTTTGCAATTTATGCTTTTTAAAAATATTCTTATTATATAATGCTGTTTATTAAAAGTAGACTTAAATTTTAAGATTTAAGTGAATCCATTGGAAAGTGAGGGAGAGGAACTACCCATAATCTCAAATGATTAAAAGAGAAGGAAACCCCAACACAAACGTAGCCAAAACAAACCAAGTTAGTAGTAGAAAGTAAATAACTTTTAAACATTAGAGGAAAGAAGAATAAGCTATTCTTTATTAAAGTAAGTTGATCTGGGTCTAGTAGCAAGCACATACCTATAATCTCAGTGACCTGAGAGGCTGAGATAAGAGGATTGTCAGTTCAAGGCCAGCCTGAGCAACTTAGCCAGATGCTGTCTGAAAATAAAATAAAAAGGGCTGGGGATGAGTTCAGTGTTAGATCATCCCTGTGTTCAATCCCTGGAACCACCTGACCCAACCCTCCCAAAAAAAGTTGACACATAATCGAGAAGGATTTGTTTCTATTTATGCAGAGAAAGTCTTGAATTATAGAATTATTCATAAAGTATGTAAACAAAAGATTATTACAAGCGGAAACATTATCCATGGAAAAAGTATTCCACTTCATATAAGGAATATACACATTTGTTGAATGACAAGGTACACCACTTTCTGTGCCAACTAAGCCCACATAAATAAATCAGTAAAACTCTATTGATTGAACTTTGGGGAAATTAACATATACATTTTCCCCCCCTGGTTCTGAGGATTGAACCCAGGGGTTACTCTAACACTGAGCTACACCCAGCCCATATTTTTACTTTTTTATTTTATGGCAGGCCTTGAATTTGCAACCTTCCTACCTTAGTTTCCTGAGGCCAATATTAAAGACATGTGCCACCACACCCATCTGCATTTTTTGATGTAATTAAAAATTAGCTCTTTGGGGAGAATGAAAAAAAATGTAACCAGCACATTGAGAGATACAGATAGAGATAGAGAAAACCACCAGCTGATGACCAAGTCTTCAACGCATAAGCCTTTGGAGCCCAAACTATAACAGTCCTTTAAGAACATAATTTAAGAGATCAAACTATTTGACAGAACTATTTATAGTTGTATTATTTTAAATTAATTATTTTGGTTAAAAAGAACAAAATTTACCATTATATCTATTTTTAAATTTACAATGGATCATCATTAAATAAATTCACATTGTTGTACAACTCCAGAATTTTTTCATGACCATAAACTGAAACTCTTTATATGGCTGTATTATTTTTCATAATAATTGAGAATTTATAGTGAAAAACTATTATAAAGAATATACTGGGCTGGGCATGGTAGGATACATCTGTAATCCCATGGCTTAGGAGGCTGAGGCAGGAGGATTCAAAGCCAGCCTCAGCTAAGCAACTCAATGAGACCCTGTCTCTAAATAAAATACAAAACAGGGCTGGGGATGTGGCTCAGTGGTTGAGTGCCCCTGAGTTCAATCCCCAGTACCAAAGAAAAGAAAGAACGAACATAGTGCAGAAGCATTCCGACCTTGAGGTTTTGGATCTACATCCTGACTCTGCCATTTACGTATATTATCTAATTGTATATCATTATTATTATTTTCCTAGCTCCTATCTTAAGGCTCAAAGTAATAATTTTACAAGGAATTCCCCCCCACCCCTTGTTCTGGGGATTGAACTCAGGGGCATCCTTATCAATTTTGTAATTGATAAGGATGCCAAATGATTATAGAGTTTTCTTAATAATTGGTATTACTTAAAAATAATTTGATGTGAAGTTAAATAAATAATACATTTTGCATTGGCATTTACCTATTGAAAAATTACTGGTGGTAGCTTTAAAAGTCTATGAAAGTGATGTTCAAGTTCCATAAATTCTTTGGAAATGACTTTATTTAATGTGATTTTAACAACAATTATTTTTTTCAGGTCTCTACAGCAGAACAATGTCGTTCTTCCCCCAAAAGTATGATTTCCTGCAATAAAAAATCTCTGTATCTTCCACAAGAAATGTCAGCTGTGTATATAGAATTCACAGAATATTACTATCCAGATGGAAAGGATTTTCCAAGTAAGTATTTCTTATTTTGTAATTATTTGAACATTATCTGGTAAGTTTTTTGGCTAATTTTTTTTTTTTTTTTTTTTTTTTAATAAATGTGAAAAATGTTGACTGCTTTTTACTCTTGTAATCTTCTTTTGGAATATATAACATAACATTCATGTTATTATTATTTGTTTGTGTATACTTTACCCTCATTACTTTTGTGGCATCCTTGATTGCAAAAATCTTGTGGTATTCATGACTAATTTTTATCCCTGAAGTTTGACTCAGCTTAAGGGCTGTTGGTTAATTGAAGAGTGAATGAATGTTAGGTTATTTTGTAGAATAAGGTCATTTTTTTTTTCTTTTGGAAAACTCTTATTTGTATGTCATCTATATAAAACTCCATTTTATTGAAAAATCAAAAATTGAAGTTGTCCTGTAGACAGTTATTTTGGCTGTTTTAAAATGTCCAGATGCATACTTTGGGGTAACTTTTGGTACTTACATTTTATTAGAAACCTTGAATTATTGAATTTTGGTTGTAAGTTAGCTTGACTTCCTAAAGTTAAAAGGATTACACATTTGTGTTCTTTGAATATTAAAATTCTATGCTGTTGTCTCATACCTCTTGAGTCCTTCAAACTGAAAGTTTACCTTTGTTTATGTTGTACTTTTTCCATTATTTTCAACTAAGAAAGTAATAGAGAAAACATGTTGAAAAAAAGATTAAATAAGTTGTGTTATCAGAGAAAAACAGTTTTTGACTTTTCTTTCAAGGTGTAACTCCAAGCCAGGTGCAGTGGCATATGCCTATAATCCTAGCAGCTCAGGAGGCAGCGACAAGAGAATCACAAATTCAAGGCCCTGTCTCAAAAAAAATTTGAGAAGAACTAGGGATATAGCTCAATGATAAAGTACCCCTGGCTTCAATCCCTGTAACACTACTCAAGGGAAAAAAAAAAAAAAGTAAAATACTTACTTTGTCAGGTTGTACCAAAGGAATTATAATTCCTTTCTCTAATCTGTACATTGTTTTCTAAAACAAAAAAATTACAAAATTCTTTTCTAGCATTTTAAATCCTAGCCCCTACATACTTTGTAGTAAAATTTCTAGGTTATGTTTAACTTTTTAAATTTAATGTGGAAATTTTCAAACATAGACGAAAATAAATATTGAACACCTGTATGTGGGAGTCAGTTTTCAATTCTCAAGTTACTTGAACTCTATTTTAAACAGTATTAAGCAGTCTAACTTTTTAAAAAGAATATTATTTTTTACCATTGTGAAAGTAGAATAGACTCATTACATTTAAAAAGGAAAATGTCAAAAATAAAAAGATGTCAATAAGCCTATAATTAGAGACTTCTGCTAAAACCTAAATATATTCATATCTTTGTGTAATAAATACCATAGAGTATGTGGCTTAAACAACAATTTCTCACAGTTCTGGATGATAGAAGTCAGAGAGATCAAGGGTAATTTTTTTCTGAGGATTCTCTTCTTGGCTTGTAGATATCTGTCTTCACATGGACTTCCCACAATGTGTGTGTGTCCTGATATCTTCTCTTACAAGGACATCAGTCATGTTGGACTAGGGTCTACCCATATGAACTCATTTTGCCCTAATTCTCAGGTACTGGGTGTCAGGAACTTCAACATAGGAATTTGGGAGGGGGAATATAATTCAACCTATAAGTATAGTATTCATTCTTTTTTTAATGTATGTGTTTCTTTTACATATTTAATTTATATCCTGCCCTTTTCCCTTAATAACATGAGCATATTCAAGGTTTCTACAAACTCATTTTACACATCTCTACGGCTAGGGATGTACTCAGTGGTAAAACCCTTGCCTAGCATGTGTAAGACCCTGCATTTGATCTCTAGCACTGCAGAAGATTCCCCCAATCCAAAAAGATTTCTTTTCATCTACAAAGTGATCTGTTTTATAAAGACTCCCCCCCCCTTCCTGCTGTTCAGTGTAGTGGGTTCCTTCCTCAGCCTTGTGCATTGTTTCTTTGTTATAGCTTTGGGTATGAGTTCTCTAGTATTCTCTTTGGCTATCATCAATCACACAATCTGAACATTGATATTTCCTATCCTTTCTTCCCTTCCAGACTGTGATACAATCTCTTCAGTACCCTACTTCCTTTCTCTGCTCCCAAAGACAAGCATTTCCATATCACATTGTACATCTTTGAAAGACTTGAATTATATCTTTTTTGGGTCTCATATCTGTCTCATGTAATAAATTATATGTATGAGTGCTTTTTTAAAAATATTTTTTATTAGTTGTAGATGACACAATATCTTTATTTTTATTTATTTATTTATTTTTATGTGGTACTGAGGATTAAACCCAGGGCCTCATGGGTTCGAGGCAAGCACTGTACCACTGAGCTACAACTCCAACCCATGAGTGGTTTTTTGAAGGAAACAAATCATGCTATATTCTTTTTGTATCCTGTTTAGGGTAATGCACAGAAAGTAGTTGACATTCATTGAATCTTTACTAAAGGAAAGAGAATGAATAATGTAAGCAAAATAGTCATATGTAAGACATTGTTACAATATTCTTTGTCTTCTGGTTTCCCACACTGTGGATTTATTTTCCTTAAATAAATCTGATCTGAAAGTTTTAGGTTCAGCTTTGGTAGAAGCAAATGTATTAGAATTTTTGGAATAAAAGCTAGCTGGGGTTGTGGCTCAGTGGTGGAGTGCTTGCCTAGCATGTGTGAAGCACTGGGTTTGATTCTCAGTACCACATATAAATAAATGAATAAAATAAAAAAGGTCCATCAATATCTAATCAATCAATCAATCTTCACCATGCTGTTTTGAAACACTAAATGAATAGCTTTGATGATAGAAATAGATGTAGATTTTAGAAAGTGATATACCTTTTAATTGTACATGTTAGTTTATTTTGGGAGACCTATGAAAAAGACTTTATTTAAATACGCAAAAGATAACCTGAGTTTTACTTAACCTCAAGAATTTATTCTAAAACTTGATTAAAATGGGGAATAAAACCATGCATATTTCCAATTCTCAAGGAGTTCTGCCTAACCTGCCACTTTCGTGGGAAATTGTTCATTAGATTGAAAGGGTGCGGATTAAGAGTCAGACAGTAAAGTCCTCCTAGAAATGTCATTGAAGACCACAGCTTTAATGTGATTCTACATCAAAATGGTAATATTTTTAGAAGTTTGCTTCTTTGTAAATATAACTTTAGAGAAAGAAATCTAAATAGCATTTCCTATTTATACATTTAATTTTAGGATGTTCTAGTGGTTCAGTCAGTTAGTGCATGGTATTTAAATGTTTTAGATTAAGTTATGTAATTTTTTCAGTTAGTAAAGCATATAAACATGTTTTTGTCTGTATTTGATTTCCTTTACATATTCCCCTAATTTTGTATATAACATCTCAATTTCTTTTTCTTTTTTCTTTTTTGGTATCAGGGATTGAACCCAGGGTCGCGTAACCATTGAGCTACATTCCCATCATTTTTATTTTTTATTTTGAGACAGAATCTTCCTAAGTTGCTTAGGGCCTCACTAAGTTGCTGAGGCTGGCTTTGAACTTGTGATCTTCCTGCCCTAGCCTCCCCAGCTGCTAGTATTACAGGCATGCTCCTTTATGCCTTGCCTTATTTTAAGAGCAAATAAAGTGTGTTAAAATATCTTTTCTTTTATTAAGGAACATTTAACACTGTCTGTTTATTAATATGATCTAAGATAATATTATTTATTTCTTTTTTGCAGTTCCATCTCCTAACCTTTATAGCCAGCTGAATGCATTACAGTTTACTGTGGATGAAAGAAGCATTCTATGGTTAAATCAGTTTTTGTTGGATTTAAAACAGAGTCTTAATCAATTCATGGCAGTTTACAAGTTGAATGACAATTCAAAATCTGATGAACATGTTGATATTCGAGTTGATGGCTTAATGCTGAAGGTATTATATAAATAAGTGACTGTAAGAACAAAACCATTTTTATGGAAGAAAATTTGGCAGCTTTATAATTGCCAGGGTATAAGATGTATGTACAGATATAAACATTATGAAATTTCAGATTTAATTTTGATTCTCAGTCATAGAAGTTTTAAGGGACTGCTTTTTTCCCCCCAAGGTAGTGTATTTTTCAGGGATTTTAAAAATCTTTCTCCAATTTCTATCCATTTGAAGGTGAGTTATAGAAGTAAGATTTAAATTAGTCACTTTTTATCACCTCAGAGCTGATAAATCTTTTTTCTAAGAAATATAAATTATATAATGAAGCTTTTAAATTATGAGTTTTTATTTTTCACATTTATTTTGTTTTTAATACCCAAAGATAGCCAAAAAATAACATTTTTTAATAGCCAAGTAGCTGGAAATCTGAATTGTATAAATATTTATGTTTTAAAGGAAAGAGAGAAAAAAAAATCCCAGCTAGTATAGTTTAATAAATGGACTTATACATGATGAAATTATCAGTTTCTAGGTCTGTTGCTAATAAACTAATCTCTGCTCTGTAAAATTATATAATACTTAACAATTGCACTGTAGGAAAGATTGTCTCAAAGATCTTATATAATTTAACCAATAAGTGTATGTTTTATGACCTTTAAATTATTATTAATTTTTTTTGGGGGGGTACTGGGGATTGAACTCGGGAACTCAGCCACTGAGTCACATCCCCAACCCTATTTTGTATTTTATTTAGAGACAGGGTCTCACTGAGTTGCTTAGCAACTTTTGCTGAGGCTGGCTTTGAACTCGTGATCCTCCTGCCTCAGCCTCCTCAGCCACTAGGATTACAGGCATGTGCCACTGTGCCCGGTTTTTATTTTTATTTTTTTAGATGGAATTATATAATGTCTTTACATTTTATAAGTAGTACTGAAACAAGTCACTTTTACCTCTCTGATAGATATATTTTGAAGACTGGATTTAGTTAACCCTTGAGAATTATTTTAATAAATAGTTTAACTTGTCCTCTTAAGTTTATTTTCTTAATAGTTTTCTTTCAAAAAATTGATTCTAATGATATCTATATAGTCATTTCATTCATTCTTCAGCCCTCTTCCAAAACATCTGTATTTGAAGTATCTTAGTAGAAAAATACCCTTTCCACATTTGGTACTTTTTCTGTATACTCAGGACATATAAACATTTTGTAATAATGATTTAATTCAATTGTATTTTTTTCATTTTTGTGATTTATGTGAAATATATGTTCTATATACATTATTAACTCATGTTTTCTTTTATTTTTTTAATTTATGTTTTAGTTATAGTTGGACACAACATCTTTGTTCTATTTATTTATGTATCTATCTCTCTATTTATTTATTTGTATGTGGTACTGAGGATCAAACCCAGTGCCTCACAACGCGCTAGTCAAGTGCTCTACCTCTGAGCCACAACCCCAACCCCCTCGTGTTTTCTTTTTAAAGAATGTTGGTCTCTTCTCAGTGGCCAGTCACATAAATACCTTTTAACTCAATTTATAAAGATACCTGAAAGGTAGCGAATTAGTGTTAACATCTAAATAGGAAAGATCTTTTTTTGGGTGGGAAAATGTCCAGAAAAAGAATTTGTAGCCTAAGTTGTGTTCTTAATTATTTTATTTTCAAGATATATGGATTTGTAAATTGAACTAGATTACTTTTTTTCCCTTCTAGTTTGTCATTCCTTCTGAAATGAAATCTGAATGTCATCAAGATCAACCACATGCAGTTTCTATTCAGAGTTCTGAAATGATCGCCACAAATACAAGGCACTGTCCAAACTGTCGACATTCTGATCTAGAAGCTTTGTTTCAAGACTTCAAAGATTGTGATTTTTTTAGTAAAACATATACTAGCTTCCCCAAATCTTGTGACAGTTTTAGTCTTCTACATCCAATTTTTCAGAGACATGCTCATGAACAGGATACTAAAATGCATGAAGTCTATAAAGGAAATATTATCCCCAAATTGAATAAACACACTCTTAAAACTTCCGCTGCCATGGATGTTTGGGCTGTTTACTTTTCTCAATTTTGGGTAGATTATGAAGGAATGAAAAGTGGAAAAGGACGACCAATAAGTTTTGTAGACTCTTTCCCTTTATCCATCTGGATTTGTCAACCAACAAAATATGCAGAGTCACAAAAAGAGCTGCATGCTTCTAATCAAGTATCTCTAAATACATCACAAAGTGAATCTAGTGATCTGGCTGGCCGACTGAAGCGGAAAAAGCTCTTGAAGGAGTATTATAGTACAGAGTCTGAGCCCTTGACAAATGGTAGTCAGAAACCTCCTTCATCAGATACATTTTTAAGATGTTCTTCTTCATCATTGGATGCAGATATTCATGTCCTGGTTCACATTCACAAACATGTCAGCATGCAGATCAATCACTACCAGTATCTACTCCTGCTTTTCCTACATGATTCACTTATTCTGCTTTCGGATAATTTAAGGAAAGACGTAGAAGCTGTGACTGGCAGTCCTGCTAGTCAGACATCCATTTGCATTGGAATTTTACTTAGAAGTGCAGAATTGGCTCTTTTACTGCATCCAGTGGATCATGCAAATACTATGAAGTCTCCTGTTTCTGAAACTGTGAGCCCAGTTGTTCTGGATTATTTGCCTGCAGAAAATGGAGAATTTTTGTCTTCAAAAAGAAAACAAATTAGTAGTGGTATAAATCAAAATAGAAGGGTAACTGTTAATCATATGTCAGATAACAGATCTATGAGTGTCGACCTTAGCCATGTTTCTTTAAAGGATCCTTTGCTTTTTAAATCAGCTAGTGATACAAATCTGCAAAAAGGTACTTCTTTTGTGGACTATTTATCAGATAAACATTTAGGCAAAATAAGTGAAGATGAAAGCAGTGGACTTGTTCATAAGAGTTCAGGAGAAATTGAATCAGAAATAATTGAAAGAAAAGATTTGTCTTGTGTAAGTTCAAGTAGTGTCTTAAACTCCAGAGAAGACTCAAATATGCTGTCATTTGATAACGATGGTAATCAAACTGTTCTTTCAAATAGCTTAACTACTAAAGGAAATGATACCATAGAGTCAGTCTTTAAAGCTGAAGACTTGCTTTCAGAAGCAGTTTCATTCTCTGAGAACCTGGAAAAAGAAGAGGCACCCACAGTTAAGACACTTAAATCACAGTCATCTTTAAGGTAACAATGTTGGAATTTTGGGAGATTTTTGTTTTGCTGAGTGTATGTGTATGTGTGTATATTTTGCTTGGGGGCAGAAAATCTCTTGACAAAATGTTAGAGTTATCAGAAAATAGATTTTTCTAAAGATGAGAACCCTTTGAGCTTATTACACATTTAAATATAATTTAAAAACTTGTGGATACTATGCATGTATTTTAATTTTGTTAGAAGTATTTTTAAGGTAGAGTTCTTCACTCTAAGTGTGATACTTTTATTTTTCTCTATTATGTACATGAAGTGCATTGGTTTTATTTGTGACTTACCAGTGGTTTTCATATATTTATAAAGTAATGTAACTATCATGTGTACTAATTTTCTATTAATTTTATTAACAGTGGAAAGCCTAAGGAACGTTTGCCATCCAACCTGGCTCCACTCTGTGTTTCTTATAAGAACATGAAAAGAAGTTCCTCACAAATCTCACTGGACACCATTTCACTTGATAGCATGATTTTGGAAGAACAGTTGTTAGAAAGTGATGGAAGTGATAGTCATTTATTTTTGGAAAAAGGTAAAACAACACAGTTTAACAGTTCTTATGTATAAACAAACCTTAGAATCAAAATTATAGTCAAATATTTTCATTTACATGCAATAACTATTAATTATGTCCTCCCCAAAAGAGTCATTTTATTTATACAGACATATGTAGAGTATGTATTTCTATTGGTTATATCTATGTTATGTTTTTCTATTGGTTATGTATTTCTATTGGTTATTCCATTTCTTCTTCTTCTTTTTTTTTTTTTTTAGTTCTAAATGGACGCAATACCTTTGTTTTATTAATTTATTGTTATGTGGTGCTAAGGATTGAACCCAGTACCTCAAACATGCTAAAACAAGCACTATACCATTGAGCTACAACCCCAGCCTTTCCATTTTTCTTTTAACCAGATATTTCTTTCTCTCTATAGCTGACACCTAGCAATCATTTGCATGCAATCATTTAGATCATAAAGTAGCCAATATGAAGGCTACCAACCTTTATTTCACAGACTCCTATATCTTGAAATTTGGTTAAGTGGGCCTGATATGCTTGACAGAAATATATGATTCTCATTTCATTCAGAGGTATGCAGTACCCAGTAAAGGCCACTATAAGTGACTTAGGAAGTAAGAAATGTAGTCCCGTCAGTAAGGCATTGGTGTCTTTGTGAATAAAAGTAAAATTGTGGACCATAGTCAGAGAATTGTTGCCACAGACTCAGAAACATGGGAAAACAGAGGCCAATTGAAATTATTTTCTATTTGAAGGGAAATAAGCCCCTTGGTGCAGCTGAAAACAGCTTAGATAATTAATAATAAAGTAATATATAGGTAATAGCATAATAAGTATTGCTAGATACTATCTCAGTTCATTTTGTGCTGCTATCACAAACTACCACAGGCTGGGTAATTTGTAAAAGAACAGAGATTTATTTTTTTGTAGTTCTGCAGCCTGGAAAGTTTAAGACCAAGGCCCTGGAGGATTTGGTTATCTAGTGAGGGTTATATCCTTAGGAGGGAGGACTGTCACGATCTCATGTGATAGAAGGCAAAAGGCACAAGACCCTAAGTGAACCTCTTTTAAAAAGCCCTTAATCCCATCCCCCGAGGGAGGGGCCCTCAGGACCTCTAGGCCCTTGACAATACATGAATTTTAGAAAAGACATATTCAGATCATAGCAGGCATTTAAATAGTTTATTTCATTTAATTTGAACTGCATCCTTATAATAATAGTAGCTAACATTTATTTAACACATTTTGTTTTGACACTATTCTGTATGCTTTCTATTATAAGGTAATACATTTATCCCTCAGAACAATCAATAATGTGCTGTTATCTTCAGACAGGTTAAGAGACAAACCCAAGGTAACACAGCCAAGTAAGTTGTTTAAATCCAAGTATTCTGATACTGGAGCCTTTATACTAAATTTTCTCAAGCCTGTGTGAGGTATAACCATTTATTCTCACCCTCATTTTACAGTTATGGAAACTGAGGATCCCAGATGTAAAGTCATTTGCCTATAGTCACATAGGTAGAGCTGGGATTGTCACTTTTTGCTTGTTCTAAGCTAATATTGAGTAGGTGCTTACTATACCATTTACCATTTTAAGCATTGTACATACTGTATTTAATCTTCAAATAAATTTGAGACAGGGACTATCATTATGTCCATTTTAAAGGTGAAGAAAACAAATTCTTAGGAGGCTAAACAGCTTATCCAAGGTCACATAATAAGGGGTAGAGTTAGTATTTGAACACAGACTCTTTTTAAGCTTGAGCTCTTCTATCTGACCTGTATAAGTCTTTTTTAAAAAACATTTTTATTAGTTATCGATGGACCTTTATTTATATATATGTGATGCTGAGAATTGAACCCAGTGCCTCACACATGATAGGCAAGCGCTCTACCACTGAGCCACAACCCCAGCCCTAGAATAAGTCTTCTTAACCACATGTATCCTTTACATAAAACTCAGAATAAAAAAGCTGTCAGCTAGATCCCTGTTCACTATCACTTCATGAGAGATCATAGTTAGCCTGCCTTTTATGATAGATGTCATTTAGTAGCAATATCAAACACTTATTAAACATTCTAATTACTCTGTAAACTGCTTTAAAATACAGTGTTCTATTTAATCCTCAAAACAACCATATAAGGGATTAATGTATTGAAGTTTACAGTAATTAGGTATCTAGTTCAAAATTAGATAGCCAGGAAGTAATAGAGGCAGATTCATCATCTAATCTGACTCATGAGCCCAAACTTTTAATCACTACCCAGACTTGGGGAATGATTACCATGTGTAAACAAAAATCCCTAATCTAACCCTACTATACGTAATTCATAGCAACCTCCTGTTCTGCACAAAGGTTGATGAGATACTCATGTGGGTCATACAAAACTGTCATAGATTTACAGACATCTGTAGTTGCCCTCTTCCCTTGATAGTGTAAAATCCTTCCTTAACAGGATTTCAGTAATTTAATACAAATATTCTTAAGAAACAAATGTTCCTATGGCAAATATCCCCACTTATTCTCAAAAACATAGTGCATAGTGATTTTTTTCTAATAATTAAATAATTAAAAAAATGACTACCATTCAGTGTTGAAAACTTGGAAACTACAACTGTATTTGTAAAATTACCCAAAAGACTCATATTCTGGAAATAGTCTATTCTGTGAATTAATGCGTGTACCTATATAAATCTATGTGTGTATATATATGTATTTGTCAACTTATTACATGTGATTATATAACCTATTTTTATTGTATTTCCTAATATTATGTAAACTACTTTGAAAATATTTTTAACATATATAAAATTGTAATAGAAACGTACCATTAACTTTTAGGCATTTCCCTAATGTTGGATATTTAGATTGTTTATAATTTTTCACAGTTAAGAAGATGCTATCATGGGCTGGGGATGTGGCTCAAGCGGTAACGTGCTCGCCTGGCATGCGCAGGGGGCGCTGGGTTCGATCCTCAGCACCACATAAAAATAAATAAATAAATAAAGATGTTGTGTCCACCAAAAACTGAAAAATAAATATAAAAAAAAAATTTCTCTCTCTCTGTCTCCCTCTCTCTTGCTCAAAAAAAGAAGATGCTATCATTAATGTCATTATTCATACATTTTTCCTACTTTTTTAGTTCCTATCTCAGATTCCAGCAGTGTAATATTTTTGGGATCTTGAAAAATATTGATTTTTGTGTGTAACATTAAATAATATACGTTCTTAGTTCTCTTGAACTCTTAATTATTCTATTTATGTTAAGAGGAATTGATATTCACTAAGAGGAGACTCCTGTGGTTTTTTTTTTTTTAATTTTATAGGAAATGTATGAATAATCTTTTATATATGAGGAAAAAAATCAGATAATATGGAAATATCTGCAGTAAAAATTGAAGATTCCACTTTAACATCACCCTGAATACATCCTTGGTATCATTCCTTCACTCCAGATGTAACTACTATTAACTTTTGATTATATATAGTTCCAGACCTTTACCTTTGTGTTTTTATATACATATTTGGGTGTCATACACATATACACATAGGTTAACAAACATGCCTATATATTTATGTGTATACATGTTTATGAATATGTATATAAATACTTCTAAACACATAGCTGGACTCCAGCCTTCCACAGTCTAACTCCTAATTTGTCTTCTTACATCTGCTCATGACCATTTGTAGCACATTCTTCATTCCATGGGCAGAATGCACATTTCATTGTGTTATTTTCCAGTTTAATCTTGATCGTTTTACATTTCTCTAAGGCTATTAAGCTTAAAATTCTCAATCTTAAATGTTCCGTGTGATTTGACCCCTGGTTCTTGTGTTTTTACATGTGCTTACTACACTTCAGCTATATTGTAGAATACTGCAGCCTTTGACTAAGTTTCTTATAAGACCCCCACCTTGGGATCTTGTACCTATGCCTGGAAAGCTCTTTTTTTTTTCCTATATACTTCAGCAAAACTACATAATCAAAGATGCTTCTTAACAGGCTGGGGTTGTGGCTCAGTGGTGGAGCACTTACCTAGCATGTGTGAGGCACTGGGTTTGATTCTCAGTACCACATTAAAAAATAAAGTAAAATAAAATAAAGATATATACACATATATAAAGAAGCTTCTTAAACCTCTGACTGTGAGGAAGGCCCTTTGAAATGCTTATGTTGGCTCCTCATATCTCAATTGTATTTACATTCATTTTATGTGGTTCATTCATTGATAACCTAGGTTAAAAGCCAGTTATATAGTAGTGGTGAATATAATAATAAATTGAGGCTTTTGTTTTATTTGTCTTTGGGTTTTCTAATCTATTTTTTGTAATAATTTATTTTATGGTTTTTTCAACTATTACTCTGTGATGTACATATAATTTTTTTAGAATTTTACTATAGATAAAGCTGGTATGGTGACTTATGCCTGTAATCCGAACAACTCAGGCAGAAGCAGGATCACAAGATCAAGGCCAATCTGGGCAATTTAGCAAGATCCTGTCTCAAAATAAAAAGAACTAGGGATATAGCTCATTGATAGAGGACTCCAGATTCTTTGATCAGTATTAAAAAAAGGTTTTTAAAATGCAGATAGCAAAACCCAAAAAAGCTCACTGGGAAATTTAGGCAGTAGATAAGGGTGGAAAATCATCACATCAATAATTATGATAGTTCTGGAACTATTTACTGTGGATAGATAGGGGGACACAGATGAAGCTGACCAGGAACCAGCACTGTACCTAAAGTGGGAAAAACACACCCTTGTGTTCAGTAGTGAAAGACTCTTTTTCATACTAAATTTAAGACTTTAATATCTTTAACATTTTATTATGGAAATTATTATTATTTGCTAGGTAATTATAATCTAATTTTCTTTGCTTATTTTTCAAACAAGGCTATGCTTGAGAAGGAGTTGGTTAGATAAAAGCAACATTGTTGGTTCATATGTAAAATTGATTTTAACTTATTATTTATTATTATTTTTAACTTTTTAGAAATTAAAAGGAACTCAACTGCAAATTACCAGAGCCCAGCAGAGAGTCTGAATACCAGTGCAACTCTGCAGAATTATGGTGAAATTTCTCCAGATGCCATTAGTACAAATTCAGATGGTGCTCAAGAAAATCATGATGACCTGGTAATAATTTCAGAGGGATTCTATGAAAAGAAATGCTCCCAACTTTATTTCATATTTGAAATGTGCACATTTTAAGACATTAATATATAAAAGAATTCTTTGATGGTAGATTTACTTTGTTCCTTCTACCTTTAAAAATGTTTCCTTCTTGCTTAATTAACTTTTTTTCTGTGTTTTACTTTTCTAAATTTGTTTCTTTCATATTGAGGAAGGCAAAGTATTTCTGTCTTTTATTTTTTGACCTATATATTTCCTCTTTTAAAATATACTTCAGAAAGTTTGATGACAAGGAAAGTAGTCTTTAAAATAAGGGGCTTTCTAAAAATGAAATGTTACTTGTTTGTTTTAAACCCTTCTGACCCAGTGAAAGATTTTATGAAAGACTTAAAACATATATTCTACCCTGCTTTTTTTTAGTGAAAATTATTTTACATAGAAATGTAGCATAATTAATCTTTTCCATTGAAGTGTTTTCTTTTGACTGAAAAGAAGCTGAAGTTTCTCAGTACCTGTTAAGTATCTCTTATTTAAGAGGATTTTGGAATATTTGCATATATATATATATATATATATATATATATATATATATATATATAATGAGATATCTTGGTGATGAGACCTGAGTATAAACAAGAAATTCGTTTGTTTCATATATGTCTTATGCACATAGGCTGAAGTTAATTTTTTACAGTATTTTTAATAATATTGTGCATGAAACAAAAGTTTCATCGTGTGGAATTTTCCACTTATGTCATCCAAAATGTTTTGGATTTCTGATCTTTTTAATTAGGGATGTTAAACTAGTATAATGTAACAATTGTGGTAGGTCATAAATATATTTTTGGTTTGATAAGTCATAATTGTATCTTTAGAGGTTAATGCTTTTTTTCTTTATTTCTTAAATTTTATTTTGAATTAGTTTATATGCTAATATTATTTATGCAACTATTAATAGATGTCAGTTGTGGTGTTTAAAATTACTGGAATTAATGGAGAAATTGACATCCGAGGAGAAGATACAGAAATTTGTCTTCAAGTGAATCAGGTGACAACAGATCAGTTAGGCAATGTCAGTCTTCGGCATTACCTTTGTAATCGTCCAGTTGGTAAGATTTTTTTTTTTTAAGTTATTTTTCATACCAAATATCTAATGATTTAAACTTTTTTTATATCTTATATATGGCTCATCAACAGTTCTTCATTTCATATAGTTGAAAACAAGAAAAATTGTACTTATGAAAAAATTTACTGTTATATTTGCCATATGTGCACAATTCTATATCTGATATAATACATTGAAAAAATACAGTTTTGTATAATATCAGACAAGTGTGCTATCCACCTCATATCCAGAGAATGCTGCAACATGTGCCAATTATCCATAAGTCATTGCCATAAAACCCTTTGTTTTTCCTTTTCTTTTGGATTTGTTGTTGTTGCTAGGTCTTATAGTTTACAATGTGTCTGTTCTTCAATATTCAGGAATTTTATATTAGAAGTGTAAATCCTAATAACATGTAAAATTGGAGCTTGGGTTGTGGCTCAGTGGTAGAGCGCTCGCCTTGCGTGTGCAAGACCCTGGGTTCAATCCTGAGCACCACATAAAAATAAATAAGTGAAATAAAGGTATTGTGTCCAACTACAATTAAAAAAAAATAAAGATAAAAACATGTAGAATTTAGGAAGCTAAGTTTTTATTTGAAAATATAGTTGGCAAAATATAAAAAAGAAGTGATTTGAAATAATAATTGAAAATCTAGATCTTACTGTAAACTCCACCCAGCACTTTTCAAATTGTACTCTTATTTTCATTTCGTTTAATACCATGTCCTATTTTGGAATGCCTTATATATGTTGATTATATAGTCAGTGCTAATACTTTATTTTGTCTCAACTTTCCCAGTTGGTTTTTTGAAGATAAGAAAGAAAAGAAAGGAAAAGGAGGCAATGGGACAGGAATAAAGGGCTAAAAAAAACCAACAGAGAATTTAGTTTGAACATTTTATACAATAATAAGCAATACTAGCAATGATCATGTTTGATCAACAGTTTGTATACATTGTTGTGTATACACCTGAACACAATATTGTAACATTTTTTTATGTATACGATGTGTATCTTATATTTTTTTCATAGGAAAACATGACACAGTAGTCCCATGGCATAAGGGTAGTAGAGAGGAGTGATTTGGTAAATATTTTGTTTTATCTCTACTCCAAAACATTTTTTTTCTTTTTTTGTGCTGCTAAGGATTGAACCCAGAGCTCACACATGCTAGGCACGTGTTCTACCTCTGAATTGTACCTCCAGCCCCACCAGAATATTTTTTTGTTTAAAATTAATTCTGGATTTCAAACAAATTCTGGAGTTGATATATATATGTTTGTATGAAGATATAGATGTAAATATCTGTGTAGATAAAAAAAAGACAAAGTAAAATCACATTAACCAAGTAGTTTGTTGTGAATTTCTCTTATTACTAAATCAGCAAGTTAACGCTTATTCTTTTTTTTGATAATAGGAGAGAGCACTATTATCAGTTTGTGGTTGTTTCTTTTACTTCTTTTTAAAAAATTAAAATATCTGAGTTTTAAATACTTAACAAATTTCAGAATTATATATGATATTATGTATTTATTTTGAATGTTAATAAATGTTACTACATTAATTAAGAAAAATTTTGTTCCTTAAAGCTTTAAATACAACTTTCTACCTTGAGTTGTATATGAAGACCTATCCTTGGTACATAAATATACATATCTTTAAATTCATGCCACTACTCCCTTACAAAAATGTATAATTTGTCCTCTATAAGACTGTTCATATTCATGCTGAGGGAAAATAAAGTCTTCCCATCATAGATTTAATTAGTTGAGTCTTCTTAAGATGACCCTTGGGATAATTAAATTTCATACCTCAAAAACAGAAATGACTTTGCCTTTCCAGAACAGCTGGTTTGTTTTTAGCTCATGAGTTTTTTTAATTATGAAATTGGTCATATTTTTCTCTTTGTTTCTAATAAGTTCATTTTTCACACACATTTAGCACACAAATATAAATAATATATTTTGAGTTGTTAACCTTATCACCTGTCTTCACCTTTTCTATCACTTTCTTACTTGTCTCCTTTATCTGATATACCATATTTGTATTGCCTTCTATTTATTTTGGAACTGAGTAGCATAGAATAAAATAAGAAAAATAGTTACTATGATTGTCAGTTTGCAAGTAAATTACTTCAGGGATTCCACTAATAATAGTTTTTTTTTAAATTAGATATTCTGTAAGAGCTTTATTAAAATTTAAAATACTTTTGAACTTGAGTATTTATATCTCTGTAAAGTATGTGAAATTATATATTTATATTTCTCTGTATGTATGTGTGTGTATTCTTTAATTTCAGTTTTAGTTTTATGAGGTTTTCTCTATTTACTTTTCTATTATTGAAGGACCCAGTTTAACAAAAAGGTGTAAAACCTCAGACTTTTGCTACTTCTTGAGAGATGGTTTGAGTCACTTTAAATGTCATGACTATTTCTTCATCACAGTTGTCATTATGTTGTTACAAATGCATAGGTAGATATACAAATACACTCTAAGTATCTGAGGTATATGTCATATCAGTTATACTATGATATGTTTTTTCTTATTTCCAAAAAACCAGAAATTCAGAAAAGTCAACATTTTTTAAATTTATTTTTTAGTTGTACACAGTACTTTTATTTAATTTATTTTTATGTGGTGCTGAGAATGGAACCCAGGGCCTTGCACATGCTAGGTGAGCGCTCTACTGCTGAGCCACAATCCCAGTCCCAGAAAAGTCAACATTTTTGTAGTAGAAAGGTTGCCTAGAAAAATTGGAATTATGGTATGCATGGTGTATTACTTAAATTAGGGGTACAATGTTAAACTATTTCATCTAGGATTGCTTTAATATACAAAGGGATTATAACCTCTTAATGACAAATAATAGTGGTATTTTTGAATAGCACCACAAAGTGATGATTATTTTATGTTCATTTTCCTTAGGTTCTGTTCAGAAAGCTACAATTCATTCCAAATCCTCTCCTGAGATTTCTCTGAGGTTTGAAAGTGGGCCTGGTGCTGTAATACATTCTCAGCTTGCAGAAAAAAATGGATTTCTGCAATGCCATATAGAAAACTTTAGTACTGAGTTTTTTACATCTTCTCTTATGAATATTCAACATTTTTTGGAAGACGAAACTGTTGCAACTGTCATGCCAATGAAGATAGAAGTTTCTAACACAAAAATAAATTTAAAAGTATGTTGAAAGATAATTTTATATTTTCAAGTTACACATGTTCACATTGCCTACCTGGACTTTGACTCATGTCTAAGATTTTGCCTTATATATATAATACATACTCTATTTAAGAAAATGAATCTTTTGGTCTTTATGGTGAATGATATTGAGATTCTTAGAAATTAGAGAATGGCATAGTAGAGCTGGTAGTTTTCTTATTTTTATCAAAGCATGTATAGATGTATTTCTAACTCATTAAAATTTAGTAGACTAAAGTAATGTTTATATTAAATTATTATTTTAATTTCATTATTTACTTTAACTAGAACATGCCAGTATTATGTCTCTTTTCTGTAGGATGACAGTCCTCGGAGCTGCACAGTCTCTCTTGAACCAACTCCTGTAACTGTGCATATTGATCATCTTGTGGTGGAGAGAAATGATGATGGCTCTTTTCATATAAGAGGTATATATGAAAAAATAATTTAAAATAATTTAAGCTGTGTGTAGTGGCACATGCCTATAATCCCAGCAAGTTGGGAGGCCGAAGCAGGAGGATTGCAAGTTTGAAGCCAGTCTCAGCAACATAGCACGACCTTGTCTCAATATAAAAAATAAAAAGGGGCTAGGGATGTAGCTTAGTGCTAGAATGCCCTGGGTTTATTTGCCAGTACTGCACACACAGACAAACACACTCAAAAAGAAAAATACAAATGATCACCTCAGATTTTGGAGTTAAATTATTTATATGCTGATTGTTTCTTTTCGCTCATTATTTATTTTGAATATATGTATATATGTAATAGTAGATGATTGAGGGACACTTTCAGTACATTATAATAAAATAGTGTATATAACTCCTTCATAGTTGGTTTAATATCTTTTCTACAAATGTGTTTTGAATGAAAGTGTGAGAGGCTTTCATGATCTTACATGACTCTTGATATTCCTTGTTCTGTTTTGTTTTTAAACTCTTTCTTATCTCTGTTTTCCCCTGTTCTTTTCTGTATACTCCCCTAACCTGGTGCTGTGCTTGTAATGGGACTTGGCTTGCAATTTTACATCTCCATGTTCTTCTTCATTAGAATTACTCATCTCCATCATTCCAATGTTATTTCAAGCTTTCATTTTCAGTGATGCTTTCTTTATAATCTGACGAGAAATCTTATAATGCTTATAGTAATTTCTGTGCATTAGTTACTTTATAGTACATCGCTGGATATTTATTTCTCTGTTAATGCTTGTATCACCGCTCTAACAAGATTTTAATATATCTAATGTGAAGATCTTATAAGGTAGTGTGGAGTAGTAGAGTGTGAGTCAGTAGTTACAGATGTTTTAGTTCTAGTTATCACTATTTTAGTTGCTTGTTGAAGATGAAACATGAGTGACTGATATATGTATCTATTTCATCTCCTATCAAAAACCTTATGAAAAGAAAATGGGAAAAGAATAATAAAGTCATTTTCAATATTGCAAAAGAAGAATAAGTATCACCAGGGGGTCATATATTTGTTAAAAAATTCAACAGAGAGCAAACCACAGAGGCAAAACTTGATTAGTATGTGGCCATAAACTCATGAAAGATAGGACTGTTACTGAGGTCAGAACATTTTGAAAGGTATGTTTAACTTGACTCTCCCCTCTGGAATTTGGGCTTAACTGGAGACTCTCAGATTGGAGTCAGGCCAGCAAAGAACAAGATGGCAGCTTCATTACTGATAAAAATCTCAGATGGGGAAGGTAACTTAAGTCTTTGAGAAGAAAGGCTTGATGCACAGGTATCTTCCAAATGTTTTAGCTTCCAAAACTGTTTCATAGAAAATGCAGAACAAAATGCATTTTTTTTATAGGCAAGTCATATGCCAAAGTAAGAAGAGACTGAACCGGGGCTGGGGTTGTGGCTTAGCGGTAGAGCGCTCGCCTAGCATGCCCAGGCCCTGGGTTCGATCCTCAGCACCACATAAAACTAAATGTTTGGAATAAATGTATTGTGTTCAACTACAACTAAAAAAAGTAAATATTAAAAAAAAAGAGACTGAACCGCACATATGTAGTTCTTTTTTTCTAAACTCATCAATCAGGTAAGTCATGCCTTCTTCCCTGGGAAGAGGTGAGAGTCCAAGAGAACTCTGCTAGGGAAGTTCCTCTTCAGAAACAGGAGAAATCTTCCCACCAGCATACTGACATTAGAATGGGATACTGAACAGTAGCATCTAGACATTGCTTTTTGAAATCTTTACCTGTATTTCTACTTAGTAGCAGACTCCAATAGGGTGTGCATATTGACTAAGGGTAAATTCTGCAGCTGTTAGGCTCCAGGAAAGAAATGACTAGAGTTGATTAACTTGGCTATTTAATTCAGTGGCACAATCCCTCCTCTCTTACCCACAACCACTGGAGTTTATCTACAGCAAATAGAATCAGCATCTATAGTCATACATCCAATAATTCTCAAACATTTGAAGAAAAGAGTACAATCAGCATTCATAACTGTAAATAAGGATAGAAAAGGAGATTATTAAAAAATTTTTGGAATGGAGGCTGGGATTATGGGTCAGTGGTAGAGCTGTTGCCTCGCATGTGTGAGGCACTAGGTTCAAGTCTTAGCACCACATATAAATAAGTAAATAAATAATAAAGGTCCATTGACAACTAAAATATTTTTTAAAAATTATTGGAATGGGGGCTGAGGTTGTGGCTAATTGGTAGAGTGCTTGTCTAGCATGTGTAAGGCACTGGGTTAGATTCTCAGGACCACATATAAATAAAGGTTCATCAACTAATAAAATAAAAAAAATTATTGGAATGGAATAGAATTGGGAATTCAGAAATAAAGTCTCCCACTTATGATTGATTTTTTTTGACAAGGCTGCCAAGATAATTCAATGGGGTAAATGAGGCGTTTTCCTCAAATGATGGTGAAACTGCTAAAGGAGAATGAACCTCTTCCTTTTATCATACACAAAAATTTACTCTAAGTGGATCAGAAACTTAAATGGAAGAGCAAAAATATAAAATTCTTAAAAGAAAGCATAAAAGTATATCTTCTTTTTAAAAATTTTTATTTAACTTATTTATTTTTTGTGTGGTATTGAGGATTGAACCGGGTGCCTCACATGTATTAGGCAAGCACTCTACCACTGAGCCACAGCCCCAGTGAAGATGTCTTCTTGATCTTGGGTTAGGCAAAGCTTTCTCTGATACTATACCAAAAGCACAAATGACAAGAAAAAAGGATAAGTTGGACTCCATCAAAATTTAAAACTTTAGGGCTGGGGTTGTGGCTCAGTGGTAGAGTGCTTGCCTAGCATGTGTGAGGCACTGGATTCAATCTTCAGCACTGCATTACAAAAAAAAAAAAAAAAATGAAATAAAGGTATTGTGTGGCCACCTACAACTAAAAAATAAATATTAAAAAAAATTTAAAACTTTTAGTGCCTTAAGTGATAACCATCAAGAAAGAGAAAAGACAACCCATAGGTTAGAAAACATTTGCAGCTTACTTATTTAATAAGAGATGGGTATTCAGAGTACATAACAAACTCTTATCAGTAAATGATATATTTTATCTTAACAGTAAAAAGGTAAAATAACTCAGTTTTGAAATTGAAAAAGGAATGAAGACATATCTCTAAAGAAAATGTATAGATGGCAGTAAGCACATGAAAAGATACTTGACTTTATTAGCCATTAGGGGAATTAAATCAGTGCAATAGTGAGCTACCACTTCATACCCACTAGGATAACTGTAATCAGAAAGAAGCTGGGTTCAGTGTAATCTTAGTGGTTCAGGAGGCTGAGACAGGAGGTTTGCAAGTTTGAGGCCAGCTTCAGCAACTTAGTGAGACTCTGCCTCAAAATTTTAAAAAAAGAGGGCTGTTGCTGTACCATTGCAGCTTAGTGGTAAAGCACTTCTGGGTTAAATCCCCAGTACAAAAACAAAACAAAACAAAACAAAAACTTGAGGGGGGGGGATAATAATAAGTTTTGGCAAGGATGTAGAGAAGTTGTAACCCTGATATATTGTTGGGACTAACAAATAGTACAGATTCTTTGAAACCAGTTTGGCAGCTTCTCTTAAAATTATAAAGTTCCCTGTGACTTAGCAATTTTACTTAGGTATCTGTGCCAGAAAAATCAAGACATGTCCATACAAAACTTGTCCATGATATTTACAGCAACAATATTAACAATTACCCAAGAGTAGAAATGACTGAAATGTCGTAGTGCAGTGAGTGGATAAACAGAATATGTTGTATCCACACAATGGATTATTTATTATTCAGCAACAATAAGAATGATGTAGTTATGCTCTCTACAACACAGATAACTTTGAACTTTATGCCAAGTGGAAGAAGCCAGTCAGAAAAAGACCATTGATTGTATGACTCCATTTACATGAAATGTGCAGAACAGGCAAATCCACAGAAAGAAAGCAAATTAGTAGTCTGAGAGGCCTGGGGTTAGAAAGGAATAAGAAGAGACTGCTAATGTGTTACGAGGGCTTTTTAGGTGGGTAGGCGGGTACCAGGGATTGAAGTCAGGAGCACTCACACCACTGAGCCACATCCCCAGCCCAGGGTCTCACTGAGTTGCTTAGCACCTCGCTGTTGTTAAGGTTGGCTTTGAACATGAGATCCTCCTGTCTCAGTCTCCAAAGCTGCGCTGGGATTACAGGTGTGCACCACTGTGCCCAGCAGGAACAACAGATTTTTAACATAAAGAAACAAGATTTGTTTTATATGGGAGGTCTTAACATATTATCTCATTCTATTACTTAAAGTAATGCCATGAAGCAGACTGTGATGTTATGTCATTTTTCTCATGATGTAGAAATTAATTAGGGTCTTTGGTGCATGAAGTATACAATAGAACACACAGCCTAGTGTTACATACATGTAGCTTATATGTTAATGTTATCAGAAATATGACTCGGTAATATGTCAGCTATGATAAATATTTAACAGTAACTTTTATTTGCTTTTAGAATTTAGAAGGACATTTTAGGAATGATTTAAATAACCTTCTCAAACAGTTCATTAAGAAATTTCAAACTGTGGTGTTTTTTTCCCTGTCTCAAAGAAACAATTTTTTAGGAAACATGCACATTCAAAATAGTCTCATTATTTTTGTAGGTGTTTGTTGGTGGTGATAATAGCAGCTTACCTAATATTTCTCTTCTTTACTTCTTTCCCTTTCATTTAACATATTCTAAGCTATACTTGCAGCTATTCTGAATGTGATTAAATAAAATCCATTATTAAAGAATAGGTGGTTTTATGCCTACTTTTTACTACTTATCACAGTACTTCACACTTCTTGGAAAGTCTTAAAAACACTTACCAATTTTTCAGTAAAGACTTTAAGGAGAAACTTCAAATAACTTTTCACAAAACTACAAAGCAACATTCCACTTTCCTTCTTGCTCCAGTGTAAGTGTGTAACTTAAGAGGAAAAAAACCAAAATGTTTGTGTGTTTACGCAGAGCCATGTATTGTTAATTACCTTTAACAGTAGTGCAGTGGCTCTAAACATATTTTCCATCCATGAAGTATACAATAGAACACACAGCCTAATGTAACATACATATAGCTTATATGTTAATATATCAGAAATATGACTCACTAATATGTCAGCTATGATAAATATTTAACAGTAACATACATATAAGCTATATGTATGTTACCTAGGATCTGGTGTATTCTCATCCTTCAAGAACCATGGCCCAATATGGCATTGATTCTCAACCAGAGAGGTAGTGAAGGAGAGGGGCAATGTATGTTTATACTGAAATATATTTATTACATATATTCTTTTCATCACTACACCTAAAGTAAAGCCTGTTAACTCAGTATGTGACTAGGGAGGAAAAATAAATAGAAATCTTCTGTTTGAATGAACAGAGAACTCTTTAAAGTCTATTGTGAAGTATTTGCCAAGCATCTACCATTCTTATAAGAAGAAATAATATTTGAATATTGATTTTTGGTTTATAAGGTTTTTCAGCTTATTGATTTCTTACCATAACTCTTTGAGATAGTTAATGCAAATATTCTTACCACTTTTTGTCAATGAAGAAATTGTAGTTTAGGCAGATTGAGTCTACTCTAGGGGAAAATGTTTGCTGCTGTGAGGATTCTGCACATTTCATTCAGTGAGGGGCATTGATTTGTTTATCAAAATGTGCAATGCTAGAACTGATAATTGCCCCTAAAATTTGAAAGATTATTTTAAAGAAAAGGAAATTCATCTTTCTAGTAATAGACTCCAATCACTCCTGTCCTTATACTGGTTCTGTTCTTTTTCATCTTTATTTTCTTCCTCCTGCCTCTCCTTTCCCATGCCATGCCCTTCTTACTTCCTCTTCCTCCCTTCTCCTTTTTTATTGTTTGACTATGTCTTCCTTCTTATGTCTTTTATCTTCCTTTACACACACTTTCCCTTTCTGTCTTTCCATTCTCCCTCCTCACATTGTCCTCCACTCTCCATCTTCCTCATCTACTTAGTCTACTCCATTCCTTCTTTTCCCTTCCACTTTGTTCTTCTTTCTCCATTCTGCTTCCCTTTTCTGACTGCCTTTCAGTGGTGGAAGTAAATGAGTTTCTGAGTTGTGTAGCCAGTGGCTTTTTTTATTCATAGGAGCCCATGGTTAGGGAAACAGTAAGCCCAGAATAAGCCCTTGATCCTCCTTTATCTTCACCATGGCCAATGTAACCAGCTTTAATCTTTTGTTTATGTTGGCATTCCATGTCAGATTTCATTTAAAAGAAGAGATTTACTCTTAAAAGTTAGAAAAAGTGCATTTAAAAATACTGATCAATTAGTATTTTAGGAGTGTTAAAAGTCTTAAGGTTGGGCTGGGGATATGGCTCAAGTGGTAGTGTGCTCGCCTGGCATGCGTGCGGCCCGGGTTCGATCCTCAGCACCACATACAAACAAAGATGTTGTGTCCTCCGAAAACTAAAAAATAAATATTAAAAAGTTCTCTTTCTCTTAAAAAAAAAAAAAAGTCTTAAGGTAGAAACAGCAGAGAAGAATTTGGCTTTCCCATGACATAGTACTTGGGTTGCTCTTAAATGCATTACCAAGCCGAAATGGTATTATGTTATTCTGAACCAGTATAATAGTTTTTGTTTCTTGTTATTATTACCATAAATCATAAGTGGTAGAAGACAATCGTATAATGGGTAGTTTCTGAGTTTGCACCACTATAATGAATCGAGCCATCCAAAACTCAGCTTATTAGCATTTATCCATTTAGAAAGAACTATTCCATTTTTATACACAGAATGGGAGTGGAATTGATATAACTCTCATGGAGGGTTATTTGACAGTATGAACAAAAGCTTTAAAAGTGTTTGTATTCTTTGACTTAGTATTCTTTTCTGGAAATGTTTTTTGTGGGGAGAATTATATTGCACGGAGTTTGTCTGTCTGTTCATAGTTTGATTTGACAAACTGCCCTTCTTTCATTCCATGTGATTTTTGAAAGACCTGACTGTTGGATGACCCTGTCATAAGAGTGGGAATAGGACCCAGCTTTGCCATTGAAAAGATTTCAGCTCATGATTAGTGATCCATGAGTTGACTGTGACTCAAGCATTCTGAGTCCATTTTGCATATTTATGAGGGAATCAAGAAAGGAAGGGTCACCGGTAGCTACAGTGGCTTTTTTTTTTTTTTTTTTTTTTGCCATCATGACTAAACTGTTACAGAGGAAAAGGAAAGTGGACACGAAAAGCAGAGAGTGAGGTTTCCAACTTTTCAATTCTTTGCCAATATTTGCTAGTTATCTTTCTTTTTTAAAAAATTGATGGTTTTATTTTATGTAAAAATACCTTAATAATTCATGTTCATTCTTTCAGGTTTTTGCCTACTACTAGTTGTGTTTTTGATTATAGCCATCCTAGTGGATATGAAATGACATTATGGCTTTCATTTAATTTCCCTAATAGCCAGTGATGTTAAGTATTTTTTTTTTTTTTTTTGAGCACACTTCAGGGGACTTTCCATTTTTTTTTTAATTTTTATTATTGGTTGTTCTAAACATTACATAGTTCTTTTTTTTAATTCTTATTGTTGGTGTTCAAAACATTACATAGTTCTTGATATATCATATTTCACACTTTGATTCAAGTGGGTTATGAACTCCCATTTTTACCCTGTATACAGGTTGCAGAATCACATCGGTTACACATCCACTGATTTACATATTGCCATACTAGTGTCTGTTGTATTCTGCTGCCTTTCCTATCCTCTACTATCCCCCCTCCCCTCCCCTCCCCTCCCCTCTCTCTACCCCCTCTACTGTCATTCATTTCTCCCCCCCTTTTTTTTTCCCTTTCCCCTCACTTCCTCTTGTATGTAATTTTGTATAACCATGAGGGTCTCCTTCCATTTCCATGCAATTTCCCTTCTCTCTCCCTTTCCCTCCCACCTCTCGTCCCTGTTTAATGTTAATCTTCTTCTCATGCTCTTCCTCCCTACTCTGTTCTTAGTTACTTTCCTTATATCAAAGAAGACATTTGGCATTTGTTTTTTAGGGATTGACTAGCTTCACTTAGCATAATCTGCTCTAATGCCATCCATTTCCCTGCAAATTCTATGATTTTGTCATTTTTTAATGCAGAGTAATACTCCATTGTTTATAAATGCCACATTTTTTTTTATCCATTCATCTATTGAAGGGCATCTAGATTGGTTCCACAGTCTAGCTATTGTGAATTGTGCTGCTATGAACATCCATGTAGCAGTGTCCCTGTAGCATGCTCTTTTTAGGTCTTTAGGGAATAGACCCAGAAGGGGAATAGCTGGGTCAAATGGTGGTTCCATTCCCAGCTTTCCAAGAAATCTCCATACTGCTTTCCAAATTGGCCGCACCAATTTGCAGTCCCACCAGCAATGTACAAGTGTACCCTTTTCCCCACATCCTCGCCAGCACTTGCTTTGGAGTAAACTTTGAAACGTGAGTCATTCAACATTACTGCATTTTTTCAAACTTTGACTCTTCTGGGTCATTTGCAATTCCATATGAATTTTAGAATCAGCTTGATAATTTTTACAAAAAAGCCGGCTGGGATTCTGTTAGTGATAATGTTAAATCTGTAGATCATTTTGGAGAGCATTGCCATCTTAATAATAGTAAGTCTTTTCATGGAGAATTTTCCATCTATTTAAGTCACTTTAATCTTTTTCAATAGTTCAACCATGTTTTGTATTTTCAGAGTATAAGTGCTGGGAGCCATTAGCCAAGTAGGTATGACAATTTCCTTGCCAGCGTACCCCATGTTGCTGACATGTTGCAGTGACATTGAATGTAAGTGACCTTGCTCAAGGACCAAGGCAGATTAGGGTGTTCCCGGTTTTAAGATAATCTTGTTTAGGGCGTTCCCAGTTTAGGTTCCAGGTTTAAGGTTTAAGATTATTCCTTATTCCTGCTGGGAATAGGGCGTATCCTGCTGCCTGAGTTCCCCTTGAGTTCTCACGGGATTCAGACAGTATATTTTGGAGATAGAAGCCCAGTGGAGGTGAATTTGGGAGAGAAGGTGGATTTGGGCAGAGAACTTGGATTTCCCCAGAACGTGATTGTAGACGGCTGGTGTGAGTTCGGGAATAAAGAGTTGCTGTTTGAATCTACAAGCTGTGTGGTGGCTCGTGATTGTGTGCCCAGCCAGACTGCGGCATTTGTGCCCAGCCAGACTGCGGCATATAAGTTTTGTACTTTTGTTAAATTTATGCCTAAGTATTCCTCTTTTTTTTTTTTTTCCTTTTTGGCAGTTCTAGGCCTCATGCTTATTCTTTTTGAACAAATTTTAAATGGAATTATTTTATAATTTTACTTTAAGGTTCTTCGTTATAAAGTGTATAGAAATAGAATTTTATTTTGTATATTAATTTTTGTATCTTGCTGAACCTGTTAGTTCTAATAGTTTTTTAGTTGATTGCATAGCTTTTTTTAAAATATAGAAAACCATAAATCACATCATCTGTGAATAAAGATAGTTTTACTTCTTCCTTTCCAACCTCGATGCCTTTTATTTCCCTTTCTTGCCCAGTTGCCTCTAGGACAGTGTTAAAGTGATGAATGCATACAGCCATCCTTGTCTTGTTTGTGTTTTTGGCAAAGAAAGTATCCAGTTTTTTCACCATTAAATATAACATTAATTGTGGAGTATTTGTAGATGCCCTTTTTTTTTCAAATCAAGCAAGTTGTCTGTGCCCACTTTTTTGATTATTTTTATCAATGAAAAGTGTTGGATTTTTGTCAGATGCTTCTTCTGTATCTATTATGTTCATGTGGCTTTTGTTTTTTATATAATAAATTGCATATATAAAGCATTACACTTATTGACTTTTTTCTTGTTAGGTGAAACTTTTACTTCTGGGATCAATCAATCCCTTTTGGCCATGGTATATAATTATTTTTATATGTTGCTAGATTCAGCTCGCTAATGTTAAGGATTTTTTTTTTTTTAAAGAGCGGGAGAGAGAGAATTTTTTTTAAATATTTATTTATTTTTTTAGTTTTCGGCGGACACAACATCTTTGTTTGTATGTGGTGCTGAGGATCAAACCCGGGCCCGCACGCACGCACGCCAGGCGAGCGCGCTACCGCTTGAGCCACATCCCCAGCCCTAATGTTAAGGATTTTAATGGACATGTTCATAAGCACATTCATGTTAGTTTTTTTTTTTTTTTAAGAAATTCTTTGGCTTTGGTATCAGGGTAAGACTGGCTTTATAGAAGGAGTTTGAAGTGTTCTCCTTCTGTTTTGGAATAATTATGAAGGTTTGGTGCTATTTGTTTTTGTTTGTTTTCAGTACTAGAAATTGAAACCAGTTCCTTGTTTATGCTAGGTAAGCACTCTACAACTGAGCTACATCTTTATCCCTTTTTAAATCTTATTTTGAGATGGTATCTCACTGGGTTTTCTAGGCTGGTCTTGAATTTGTGATCCTCTGGCCTCAGCCTCCCTAGTTACTGAGATTACATGTGTGTGTGACCACAACCAGTCTTTAAAGCCATTTGGGTCTCAGTTTTTCTTTTGGAGTAGTTTTTAACTAGTTATTGAATATCTTTGCCAGCTGTATGTCTATTCACATTGCCTTCTTGAGTCCATTTGAGTAGTTTCTGTCTTCCTAGGAATTGATTTCATCTCAGTTATCTAATTTATTGGCATATAGTTATTCCTTATTGTCATTTTTATTTCTGTAAGGTTGGTAGGAATATCCCTTTTATTTTCTTACTTTTTAAAAAAATATTTTTTTAGATGTTAATGGACCTTTATTTTATTCATTTATTTGGATGTGGTGCTGAGAATTGAACCCTGTGCCTCACACATGGTAGGCAAGCGCTCTACCACTGAGCGGCCACAACCCCAGCCCCAACTTTTTTTACTTTTGATTCTGATTTTTTTTTTTTTTTAGTCATTCTTACTAAAAATTTATCCTTTTAAAAAAAAAATCTTTTTCAAAGCTTTTGGTTTTACTGTGGGTTTTTTAAATTTTCCCCCATTTTCTGTCTCATAATACTGTCCTCACATGATAGGGATATAGACTCATATTAAAATTAGTTTTTCATAGTAGAAATTATAAATATTGATCAAGTATTTGGAAATTTTATCTGAGTATTTTGTTTGACTAGGTTCTCATATGCTTAACACTGGAAATGATTTGAAAGAAAATGTCAAAAGTGATTCAGTGTTGCTGACCAGTGGAAAGTATGATCTGAAGGAACAACACAGTGTCACGCAAGCTACTCAGACAAGCCCAGAGGCTCCTTGGCCAGTTAAATTTCCTGAATGCTCCTTTGACTTTACTAGAGAACAGGTAATAGAAACCCTATTTCAGATTCAATTTCAGCAATTAAAATAATTATTAATATACTAATAGGTAACACATTATTTGTTTACTTATTTAAGTTAAACATTGAGTATTATTTAACAGACATTTTACATATTACATCTGCTTCATTTTTATTTTAATGACTGAGTAATATGGATGTGGATATATTATCATTTCTGAACTTTCCTTTTAACATTTGCTAACATTCAAGTTGCTTCTGATTTTTTTCCCATGGTAAGTAAACAAAATGCTCAGCAGGGTTTTAATTTATACATAATGAGTTTATTCATCTTTTCATCAAGGATTTATTGGATAATAACTCTGAGCAAGGAATATAAAATTGAGCAGTTCCTGTCTGTTGAAGAACTCAAAATCTGGTGGGACAGACAAAAGTTTGTTAACAGTGATTACAACATACTGTCAGGTGCCACAGATTGGGGGAAATATAGGGACACATCGTCATTTGATCTGTCTGTAAGGCAGAACTTTTTAAGCTAAGACTAAAGGAGGTCTGAGAACGCTTTGAAATTGAATGTGTATGTTTTCATATATCTGTGTAAATGCAAAAGCCCCTAGTTTTATTGTCTCCTCCTGTCAGGGTTAGGAATGGCTCTTATGACAACAGAATACTTGACCTAAGTCAACAAAGGGGACAGAAGACTTATTGGCTATCTAGAGGAAAATGTCTAGTTGTATATTCAGATTGTGAATTGTGAGTTTGGAGCTCAGGAAACAGATTTATAAGGGTATCTGGTAGTTGAACTGTGGAAGTAAGTGAGACCATCCAAGAGAGTGACTCAGATGACAAAAGAAGAGACCAACTATGAAATAAATAGAATATGGAAATTAAACATTCTCAAGAAAAAAAAAGGAAGAAGTTGGCATAGGTTGAGAGAGAAGCATGAAAAGAGCTGTGACATAAAAACCATAAAAGGAGAGATGTTTAGGAAAGGGGAAAGTTAGCAGTATCCAAAGCCATAGAGAGGTCCAGTGATATTACAGTGAAACAAAATCACTATTAAATTTGGAAATGAGAAGTTAATTGTTTTGAACTATGGGGTCAAAACTTAAGGAAATTTTTAAAAATGTTTTTTAAATAACTATTTATTTTTATGTGGTACTGAGGATTGAACCCAGTGCTGCACATGTGCTAGGCAAGTGCTCTACCACTGAGCCACAGTGCAAGACCCGTAAGGACATTTTTAATGGCATATGTGTTTCTGAATAGCTTCTCTAAGGAATTTTAAGTGGACCCACACTAGCATTGGATATTTTTACTATCCCAAGTGTCAGACCTTTGGATACTCTATAAAATAGTGTATTTAAATTTTCTGGAAATGATTGAATTCTCTTTTCAAATTTATCATTTCAGCTCATGGAAGAAAATGAATCTCTTAAACAGGAACTGGCTAAAGCTAAAATGGCTCTTGCAGAGGCTCACTTGGAAAAAGATGCACTTCTTCATCATATAAAGAAGACGACAGTTGAATAACAGAAGTGGCTGTCAAAAGTTAAATGACAGCTCTGGTGTAGGATGGTTATATAAATAATGTCGATGTTATGTTACCAATTAGTGGAAGACTTTCCTTTTCATGAAAATAAAATGAAATGGAATGTGAAGTAGTGACTATTCCAAAGCCAGTTTAGAAAATATTAGGTACGAGCATTACAATCTTTTGATTGTTCTATGTTTTGGGGTTTAAACCTCATTTAAACTGGTATGATCTAGGAAAGTCAGTACATACTGTAAAATAATTACTTGCCTAATGAAAAGAAGATGTCATTTCCTAATTGTTATATCTCATTATAAACTTTTTAAAAGAGGAAAATGAAAACCTGTCATGTTCACTCAGATTGAATTTATTTCTCACTATTTGTTAATAATTTACTATTATTTACAAAGAACAGATGCTTTTAGGGCTAATGTAAAATAAAAGGAGCTTACATTTTAAATGTTATTAAAATTATGTACTGAAGTCTATAATTATTTAATTACTGTAAAATATCTAATCAAATTAATAAATTATATAATTAATGAGTTTAAGAACTCTGAAAAATCTTCATCCTCTTGAACTTACAGAGTAACTTGAAGATGTGACAAATGATGGGTAAATTGTGTAAGTAGAAGCTATAATTTTCAAAAAAAGGTGGTACAAATGTAAAAATAAAAAGCACAAATATTAGAATATATGGCCATGTGATTTAAAAGCATTACTTGTACATTCCTTGAAACATTTATCCTTAGAAGTAATTTAACTATTCTAAGTTTAGCAACATTTGTAACTGTAAAATTTTTAATTAATACTATTTATATTATTTCTTTACCTTTATCTTTCCTCTTTGAGGAGAATATTTTCAGAGAATTTGCTTTTCATGAACATAAACAATTTCATACCATTCTTGTAGTATCAGATGGGTGTTTACACATATTGAATTTATAAAGCTAGTTTTGATTAAAGCTTATGTGATATATATATATATACATACATACATACATACATATATAGTCTATAATAAGAGTCATTAGTAAGTTTTGAATTCTATTTTCTAAGGATTAAGGTTGAAAACACAAGAGAATCTCAATCATGCATTATGAAATAAAAATACATGAGTATTTAAGAAGTAGGCTTTTGAAGATTTAAAATATATTTCTGATAGAATTAAAGTAAATGGTGTCTATTTTAAAATTCACGTTCTTAAATATATAAAAGAACATGAAACAACTGGACTACTCTTTAACTTGAAAATTCTAAAACCATGTTGCAACATTTTATGGTGCTTTGCTTGTTTGGTATATATAGCCATACTTCTATCTGAGTGCTTGAGAGAAAATACATATTTCATCTACGTTAGTATTGAATGAAGTGATAGGTTTTATTAAAAATAGTAAACTAGAGGGTTTTTTTCCCTATATTATTCATTTTCATTGACAATACTTCAAAATACAGGCATTGTTTGTAGGGGCTAAAGATCTAGCCAAGAACAAATTAAATTGTTAATACCTCAAAATATCTTAAAAAATTATGTTAAACTATGTTAATCTAAAACTGTATCATAGCCTTAGATTAAATGCAAAGATCTAAAGATTTAAAATGCATAGTGTATGCCCTTATAAGCTTAAACATAGCTTATGAACTTTTGATTTATCTGTACGTATTCAGCAAAAGCAGTCTCTGTTGTGGAAAAGAAGGATCAATGGGACATTTAACTTCTTCTGTGATGACAGTGTTTCTCAGGATGGACCTATTCCTACAAATTTTAAGTTTTTCTATGGTATATTACAATTGCTTAATGTTACATAAGCTGAATGTTTTTCTTCTTCCTTTTAAATGTATATGTAGCCTTCCAAGATAATCATATAAACAACAGAGACAATAATACTCTGAGCCTTCTTTTTATATGCTTTGTTGGATTTTTTTTTAATTTATGAAAAATACTATTGAGGTTTAAAATTCATGAGACAAGTTCATACAGATTGTAATTCCCACAATAAACCCTGAGAGGTAGGTATTATTCAGTTGTTGTATGTCTGGGGGGAAATACCCTAATCCTCAGAAAAGATGAATGAGTTGATTAATCACTGTTAGTAACCCAGCCTTTTGACTTAAAGCCCAGGTAAATGCGTTTACTTGAGCTTAGTTATTAATTTGCAGTGGGGATGATAAGGAGAGGGATTGCTGTCTTACCTGTTTTCCAGAAACAGGTAGTATTTTGAATAGTGTGCATATGTTGATAGATGTGTTACTGTGTGTGTATATGTTATTCAAACTACTTAAAAGATAGTGGGACAATTTTTGTTTCATTAATCTAATCCCAAATGACATAGCACTGTGAGAAATACGGTAATAAACCTATTATAAACTTACAAGGGATTTTTTTTAAATGACTCTAAATTGGTAATAAACTTGTCATAACTTGAATTTTCCTTGGTTAAATCACTAGCAGGCATATATTTGTGATTGAGGAATAGAAATGGTAATTGTGTTTTGCTTTTTATTTGCACTCATTTTTGTTGGAAACTTTTTAAAAAATATTTACTTTTTAGTTGTAGTTGGACACAATACCTTTATTTCACTTATTTATTTTTATGTGGTGCTGAGGATCGAACCCAGGGTCTCGCATGTGCCAGGCAAGCGCTCTACTGCTGAGCCACAATCCCAGCATTGGAAACTTTTTTAATGAATAAGTAAAAAATGTTTATATTTATGTTGTCCAACATGATGTGCTGATGTATATGTACATCATGGAATAGTTAAATCAAGCATTTTAACCTTTGTATCACTTCACATACTTTTTGTGTGTGGTAAAAATACTTAAAATCTACTCTCTTAGCAGTTTTCTTCCTGACCCAGTAGAGGATTGAACTTAAGGACACTGGACCACTGAGCTATATCCCTAGCCCTTTTCATTTTTTATTGAGAAATGGTCTCACTAAGTTGCCTAGTCTGGCCTGGAGCTTGTGATCATCCTGCCTCAGCCTCCACAGTAGCTGGGATTATAGGTAAGCATCCAGCAGCAAGTTTCCAATATACAGCATATTGTTATTAACTCTAGTCACCATGGAGTATCAATGGTCTCCTGAACTATTCCTCTTAACTGAAAGTTTGTTTTGTTTGACAAACATCTGTATACCCACTGCCTTCCTTCCTGCAGCCTTTGATAACCATTGTTTTACTCTGTTCCTGTGAGTTCAACATTTATTGCACTGTACATATAATGAGATGTTGCAGTATTTGACTCTGTGCTTGGCTTATTTCCCCAAGCATAATGTTCTCCAGGTTCATTCATGTTGTCACAAATGATGATTTCCTTCCTTTTTAAGGCCAAATAGTATTCTTTTATATATATTTTTTCTCCATATTTTCTTTATCCATTCCTTAGTGGACACTTCGGTGTTTCCAAATCTTGGCTACTGTGAATATTGTAGAGCCGAGATTGCAGATATCTCTTCAACACTCTGTTTTTATATTCTTTGAGTATATGTTAAGTGGTAATATTGCTTGCTGGATCATGTAGTAGTTCTACTTTTTGTTTTTTTGAAGAACTTTTTTTCATAATGGCTGTACTTATTTACATTTCTACACAAGGATTGCCTTTTCTTCACATTCTTACCAACACTTATTTTGGGTCTTTTTAAAGTAATAACCATTCTAGCAGGTGTGAGGTGATGTCTCGAGTTTTCATTGGCTTTCCCCTCATGATTTAGTGAAACTGAGTGTTTTTCATCCTTGTTGACATTGCATATCTCTTTTAAGAACTGTCAGTTCAGGGGCTGGGTGTGTAGCTCTGTGACAGAGTGCTCACCTGGCACATGTGAGGCACTGGGTTCGATCCTCAGCACCACATAAAAATAAATAAATAAAGATATTGTGTTCATCTACAACTAAAAAACTTTTTTTAAAAAAGGACTATCAATTCAAGTCACCTGCCCATTTTTTAATTGGGTTATCTGTTGTTTTTTTTTTTTTTTGTATTAAATTGTTTGAATTCCTTACATATTTTGGATAGTAACCCCTATTCAATATATGGTTTGAAAATATATTCTCCTGTTCTGTAGATTATCTCCTCACTCTCCTCATTTGTTAATTTTTGCTCTTATTACCTGTGCTCTTGAGGTTATATCCCCAAAAAACCTTTGCATGGACTAATGTTTTAGGACTTGGGCTTTCCCTGTTTTCTTTCTAGTATTTTTACAGTTTCTGATCTTTTTATAGTTGTTGTTCTGAGAATTGAACCCAGGGTGCTTTACCACTGAGCTGTATACCCAGCACTTTTTAGTTTTTGAGACAGGACTTTCTAAGTTGCTGAGAGTCTCCCTAAGTTGCTGAGGCTGGCCTTGAACTTGTGATCATCCTGCCTTAGCCTCCCAAGGAGCTAGGATTATAGCTATGTGCCACTGTGCCTGACTCATCCATTTTGAGTTGATTTTTGAATAGTATGAGATGAGGACCCAATTTCATTTTTCTGCATGTGGATGTCCAGTTTTCCTCGCACCATTTATTGAAGAGACTATCTCTTCCCCATTGTATGTTCTTGGCATCTTTGGAGAAGATAGGTTGATTATAAATGCATGGATTTATTTCTGGGCTATTTTATTTCATTGGTCTATGTGTCTGTTTTTATGCAGATACACTAACCCTCCTAGGATTCACTCTGTACTACAAGCAGAATTCCTGTTTTGTTCAAAGTACAATTTTAATGAAAGCAATTAACCCACACACACCCCGCAATCCCTAGCTTAAAACATTTTAATGACTTTTCATTGCTTTTATAATGAAAAAATATTTTGTATGAGCTATTGGGTCACATATATTAAGACCACTCTTTGTACTGTGGTTCTGAGTATTAAATAAGTTAATGTTTGAAAAGATAGAATTGGTGGACACATCACCTAAAAACACTATTATTATTATCATTTAGCCTCATTTTGTACCATGTTTTACTTTGTTCTACCTCCATTGTCCTGGAGTGAGAATTAAAGTGCTTCATTCATCACAAACTTTTTTTTTTTCAGTACTGGGAATTGAATTGATCATGGGATTTTTGTTAATGCTGTTCCTTTGGCTTAAAGTACAGATCCTCCCCATTGCCTATTTAATTCTATTTGTCTGGTTTCTAACACGGAGTAAGAACAACTGTTACATATTCTCACATGACCATGCACCTCTAGCATTTAATGCCTTTGTAATTTTGTATGTATTTGTTTGATTAGTGTCAGACCTAGTTTGTAAACTCCATGAAAGCAAGAATTTTGTTTTTGTCATTGTTAAACTTTGTTCCTGGCACATAGTAGCTGTTCAGTGAACTTACTGAAAGAATAAAATGGTTGGGTACAGTGGTGCAAGCATGTAATCTCAGAGGCTTGGAAGCTGAGACAGAAGGATCATAAGTTTAAAGCCAGCCTCAGCAATTTAGTCAGACCCTGTCTCAAAGGATGTAGGGTAATGATGTGGCTTAGTATTTAAGTACCCCCTCGGTTCAATCTCTTGTAACACAACAACAACAAAAAAAAAAAAAAAAAAAAAAAAGAAAATGAGTGGATGAGATAAAAAGGATATTTTCCAGGTATTGAATATTTCCTTTCATTTTGTTTGAAGAAAGATAGAACATAGGCAGAAAGGTAGTTGCTCTAGTTATTAAAAGGGAAAATACTTTGTGTCTAAGAGGGAAAAAAAAGAGGGAAATAGAATGGGACTATTTGCCATACTGTGTTCAGGGTAGGGAATATCTGAACCTCTAGTTGATTTGTCATAAATAGAAAATAAGCTCATCACTTTGTGGTACTGCTACAGTGCCAGAATGTCATCTGGCTTTTATTGTAATATATGGTGTTGTGGCTGTTGAGATCTGCCAGTCCCATTTGCTAAATGGAATGGAAACAAAGCCAAAAGAGTAGTGTTTGAAATAGCTTCTCTTTGGGAAACAAATTGATACTGAGATTTAATTTCAATTATACCTAATTCCTTCAAATGCAAAGAATTTGATTTTAGCTTGCACATTGAGTGATATGGAAAATAAATTTTGAACTATGTTCTAATTTTCCTTTTCAAATACATTAATTACCAAAAGTTAGGCTTATTTAGAATATAGAAACATTAAAGCAGTGATGTTTTTTATTTAATATGTATTTATTTTTTATTTTGTTTTTTAGTTGTAGTTTGGACACCATACATTTATTTTATTTTATTTTTATGTGGTGCAAAAGATCGAACCCAATGCCTCGCACGTGCTAGGCAAGCACTCTACCACTGAGCTACGGCCCCAGCCCAAAGCAGTAATGTTTTTAAAAGACTATTTCATGAAATTATAATACTTGATCCATTTTTGTTTTGGTTCTTGGGATGGTCTTTTTTGAAAGGCACAAAAATGAACGTGAAAATGTAAGCATGATGGTTTCTTACAAATCATTAGATATAATCCATCTTAAAGTGAAGGGAAATTCATGTTAATGTTGAAATATTGAAACTGAACATATATGTTGTAGACACTATTGTGTAGCCTTAGAAGATTTTGAGAATTTAAATCTTTTTAGAGAAATTGAGAAATATGAAATCAAATTCATGTCTTTTTTCTGCTTAGTATGTAATATAAAACATGCAATACATTTTTGGTTTTAGGAAGAATAATCACCAGGAATAATAATCTGTGTTTTAAAAATTCTGAAACTATATAAACAAAGAGGCAATACTGTATAAGTTTTTATTTTCAATGTTCTTTGTGTTATCAATCAAAAGTCAATTTGTTATTTACAATTTATACTAAACTCTGGCAAGTGAGATTTCTTGTATTTCTTATATTCATTGACTATGTTTAGAAAAGTTAAGCATTACAGAAGCTAGGAGAATAGAGTGGTGATTAAATCTGACATAATTCAGCAAAGCATTTTTATTGTTATGACAAAAAACTTAAATGCTGAATCACACATCATCAAGAATAAATAAGATTTTATGGGCTAGGGATATAGCTCAGTTGGTAGAGTGCTTGCCTTGCATGTACAAGGCCCTGGGTTCAATTCCCAGCATCATAAAAATAAAAAATAAAAATAAATAAATAAGATTTTAAAAAAATGAACACAAAGAGAAAGATCAGACGTATACTTGAAAGATATGGATGAAATAAATTCATTGGAGTATGATGAGAAGTTCATACTTTTCAATATTTAAAATAACTCCAACTATAATAGATACGTAGTATAGTCAGAGAAGGAACATTTAAAAGTAATCATGGGCTGGGCACAATGGAGTAGGCTTGCAATCCCAGCAACTCAGAAGACTGAGGCAAGAAGATCACAAATTCAAGGCCATCCTGGTCAATTTAGTGAGATCCTGTCTGGGGGATGTAGCTCAGTGACAAAGTGCCCCTGGGTTTAATCCCCAGTACTAAGGGGGAAAAAAGTAACCATAGTGAACAAGTATAAGGAAATATGTTGAACAAAATTTTAATAATTAAGCACATGAGAAAGATCTGCGATAATTCATTTGGCAGATATCATTTAAATTAAAGCCTAAAGGATAATAAAAGCACATATAGAAGTTCTTAAGTTTATTATGAAAAAGGTCAGATGTAATTCTTTAAAAATGGTCTTCCCACAGTGTTAATTTATTGGAATCTGTTATGATTCCAATAAAAAAGTGAGCAGGATCACTTGCTGCTATTGGAGTCATTTTATCATGACTGTAATATTGGGGCAATTTAATGTGTTGTTTGAATTCAATATATATGCTTTATAATTCTTATTGACATAATTAAAATAGGAATTTTAAACATATTTCTTGCTTTATTCACTCTGTTTCTTGCAATAATAAGAGATTTCAATATAAAGCATTGGAATTATGAAGGCAAAAGTATTCCAAAGAGAACTGAATTATACTATTATAAACATTGATGTGGCTATATCATTATAGTATGCTGTTTTTACTTTTTTGGATAAATCCTGAGGAATGGGATAGCTGGATCATATGGCCATTCTATTCATAGTTTTTTGAGGAATCTCTGTACTGCTTTCCAGAGTGATTGTACTAATTTGCAGTCCCACCAACATTATATGGCTGTACTTTTTCCCCATGTCCTCGTTTATTATTATTTGCATTCTTGGTAATTTCCATTCTAACTGGAGTGAGATGATATCTCAGTGTAGTTTTGGTATGCATTTCTCTGATTGCTAGTTGAACATTTTTTTCATATGTTTGTTGGCCATTTGTATTTCTTATTTTGAGAAGTGTCTGTTTAGTTCTTTTGTCCATTTATTGATTGGGTTGTTTGTTTTTTGGTGTTAAACTTTTTGAGTCTATATGTTCTATATATTAGTCCCCTGTCAGATAAGTAGCTGGGAAATATTTTTCTCCCATTCTATAGGCTTTCTCTTCATGCTTTTAATTGTTTCCTCTTCTGTACAGAAGCTTTTTAATTTGCTGCTTTCCCACTTGTTGATTCCTGGTTTTATTTTTTTAAAATATTTTTTTAGTTGTAGTTAGACACAATACCTTTATTTTATTTATTTATTTTTATTTGGTGCTGAGGATCGAACCCAGCGCCCCACGTGTGCTAGGTGAGCACTCCACCGCTGAGTCACAACCCCAGCCTCCTTGGTTTTATTACTTGATCTTAGGGGTCTTGTTAAGGAAGTCGGTGCCTATACCACTATGTTGGAATGTCAGCCCTATGTTTTCTCTGAGTACTTGCAAAGTTTCTGGTCAAATTCTGTAGTCTTTGACATACTTTGATTTGACTTTTGTACAGGTTAAGAGGTAGGAATCTAGCTAAATTCTTCTCCATATGGATGTCTTGTTTTCCCAGCACCATTTGTTAAAAAAGTTATCTTGTCTCCAATGTGTGTTTTTGGCATTTTAGTCACATATCAGATGACTGTATCTGTGTGGATTTGTCTCCGTCTTTTATTTTATTCCACTAGTCTTCATGTCTGTTTTTTAATGCCAGTACCATACTGTTTTTGTTACTATAGCTCTGTAGTATAATTTGAGATCAGGTATTGTGATGCCTCCAGCATCACAAGATTACTTTGGCTATTCTGGGTCTTCCAAAGGAATTTTAGGACTGTTTTTTCTAATTTTGTAAAGAATGTCATTGGTATTTTGATGGGGATTGCATTGAATCTGTATATAACTTTTGGTAATATGTCATTTTGACAATGCTAATTCTGCCTGTCCAAGAACATGGGAAGACTTCTAAGGTCTTCAGTGTTTTTTCATTGTTCTATAATTTTTCTATAAAGGTCTTTTATCTCCTTAGTTGGCTGTGGGTTTGTCATATGTAATTGTTATAAGGTTTAGATAAGTTCCTTCTATTACTAGTTTCTCCAGCATTTTTAACAAGAATGGGTGCTGGATTTTATCAAAGGCCTTTCTCCATCTATTGAAATGATATGATTCTTGTCCTTAATTCTATTTATGTGGTGAGTTATATTTATTGATTTATGTATACTGAACCAACCTTGTATCCCTGGGACAAAATCTACTTGATCATAGTATACTATCTTCTTGATGTGCTTTTGAATGTGTTTTGCTAATATTTTATCGAGGATTTTTATGTGTATGTTCATTAGGCAAAAGAAATGGGGATTCCCTCAGTGGAATGGGCTGACTTGAGAAATAAAAGCTAGGAAAAATAGAATGGCAAAAACACCCCACAGGACACAGAAAATATTTTCAAAAAGCAGGGGTGGGACAGGCTAGCCCATCATATGGATTGATACTAATGCAAAATGGAGCTTGTGCCTGCTTTATTTATATCTGGGGACCTCAAAGGCCTTCCATAGAAAGTTCTTCTCCAAAAAATGTTATAGGTGGGCTGTTCAGTTCGCAATGGGTTATGCCTATCTCCAGAGGGATTATGAGAGATCTTCCTAGCAGAGCATAGATAAAGGTCAGGTACCTTGGGCAATCTGTTGCGTGGGAGAACCATGGATAGTTCCCAAGGTTAAATCTAAAATCTCCCTGGATCCTCATGTGTAGTTCATGGATGGCTCCCCACAATTAGGGATATTGGTTTTTAGTTTTCTTGCTGTGACGTGTCTTTGTCTGGTTTTGGTATCAGGGTTATACTAGCTTCATAGAATGTATTTAGGAGTGTTCCCTCCCTTTCAATTTCATGTAATAATTTGAATACTGGTATTAGTTTTTCATTTCTTAAAGGTCTGATAGAACTTAGCTGAGAATCCATCTGGTTCTGAACTTTGTTGGAAGGCCTTTAATGGCTATTTCAATTTTACTACTTGATATGGTCTGTGTAAGTGGGTTTTTTTTTTTTTTTTTGCATCTTCCTGGTTCAATTTGGGCAAGTCATATGTGTCTAGAAATTTGTTAGTGTCTTCTAATTTTTCTAGTTGATTGGAGTTTAAATTTTCAAAATAGTTTTTAATGATCTTCTAGATTTCATGTATGTAGTATTATTTTTATTTCTTTCTGTTTTGGTAGTTTGGCTAAGGGTTTATTAATCTTGTTGGTCTTTTCAAAGAACCAATTCTTTGTTGCTTTGATCCTGTGTGGTTTTATTAATTCTCAATTTCACTAATTTTGGCTCTGATCTTAATTATTTCCTAGTTTCTATTGATTTTGGCTTTAGTTTGTTCTTTTTCTAAGACCTTGAGGTGTTTCATTAGATTATTTATTTGGGATCTCTCTCTCTCTCTCTCTCTCTCTCTCTCACACACACACACACACACACATTTTTTTAGTTGTAGATGGATTCAATATCTCTATTTTTATGTGGTGCTGGGGAACGAACCCAGCTCCCCACATGTGAGGGGCAAGAGCTCCATCACTGAGCTAGAGCCCCAGCCCCTATCTTTTTTAAAAAAATGCATCATTCAATGCCATAAACTTTCCTCTTAGAACTGACTTTATACTGTCCCAGATATTTTGATAGGTTATATTCCTATTTGCATTTGTTTCTAAGAATTTCTTGATTTCTTCTCTTATTTCTTCTATGATCTACTCCTCATTTAGAAAAGTACTATCCAGTCACCATGTATTTATGTGGTTTCTGTTATTTTTCTTGCTGCTCATTTCTTGTGTCATTCCATTGTGATCTGATGGGGTGCATGGGATTGTATAAGTTTTTTAGTATTTGCTAAGACTTACATTGTAACCTAGAATATTCTGGAAAAAGTTGTATGAACTATTGAGAAGAAAGTGAATTTAGCTGTTTTGGGGTGAAATATTCTGTAGGTGCCTGTTAGGTTATTTATTTATTTATTTATTTTTACCCTTTTAAAAATTATTTATTTATTTATTTTTTATTAGTTGCTCATGACAATACAATGATCTTGACATATCATACATTTGATTCAAATGGGGTATGAATTCTCATTTTTCCACGTGTACAGATTGCAGGATCACATTGATTATATAGCCATGTATATACATACAGCAATACTAGTGTCTATTGTATTCTGCTGCCCTTCCTATCCCCTCTCCCCTTCCCTCCCCTCCCATCACCTCTCTCTACTCAATCTACTGTGACACATTTCTCTCTCTTTTTTTTTTCTTCCCCCTCACACCATCATATATGTATTTTGTATAACGATGAGGGTCTCCTTCCATTGTTAGGTTATTTAGATTTAGAGTAGTATTTTGGTCAGAAATATCTATTGATTATAGTTTTAATGTCTATTAGTGATAGGGGTGCATTGAAATCACTTCATATTATTGCATTAGTGTCTATCTGGGATTTATTTAATTTATTTTGCAAATCTATGTCTTTTAACTGGGGAATTGAGACCATTAACCTTTAGTGTTGTTATGCATAGATGTTTGTCATTTCCTGTCATCCAAAACCCATTTTAGTGTGACAAATTTTAGAGTTGGAAGCACGAAAAATATGAAAATATACAATGGTGATTTTATTTTTACTTTTTCTTCCTGCTGTACAATTATTACTTCAGTACATATTATAAAGTCCTAAACAATAAAATCATTGTATTTTAAAAATTGAAAGTAACTTAAGACCTCTTCTCTAGGTCAAGCCTTTCAGTAAAGCAAGTTCAGAATGCTTCCAACAGGGAGTTCCCAAATTAAAAATGAATTTTTTTTTTTTAAAGAGAGAGTGATAGAGACAGAGAGAGAGAGAGAGAATTTTAATATTTATTTTTTTAGTTTTCAGCGGACACAACATCTTTGTTTGTATGTGGTGCTGAGGATCGAACCCGGGCCACACGCATGCCAGGCGAGCGTGCTACCGCTTGAGCCACATCCCCAGCCCCAATTTTTTTCTTTTAATATTTATTTTTTTTAGGTGTAGATGGACACAACACAATGCTTTTATTTTTATGTGGTGCTGAGGATCGAACCCGGGTCCTGCCCATGCTAGGGGAGCGCTCTACCTCTGAGCCACAATCCCAGCCTCTTAAAAATGAAATTCTTAATGAGAAAAAAATGCTAACCCTTGTTAGCTGCAGGACTGACTGAATAAATGTTAGCTGCAAGGCAGGCTGAATAAATGTTAGTTGCAGGGTGGGCTAAACACTCAACCCCACCCATCTGGTTCCTTTTTGCTTGTTTGCCTCAAGGCTGAACACCTAGCCCAGACCTGTCTGGTGCAAGGGAAACCCATATCTTGGCTCCTGTCTGGTCTGCCTGAAGGCAGAAGATGACAACCTTAGCAACTACTGTGTGATCCAATCACTGTACGCCAACAAGGCAGCTTGCAGACCCAGAGACCCCATTAGATTTTGGCTATAAAAACTCTCCTGCCGGGCTTCATATTATTACATTCGTGTCTATCTGGGATTTAATGTCTCCCCACTCCCCCACTCTTTGCTCTCTCCTTCTCAATCTCTCTCTTTCTCTCTCCCCCCCCCCTCACCCCCTTCCCTGTCAATCAGACACCGCCACAATAAAGAAAGATCTCTTGGTTGCTCTGAGTGTTGTGGTCACTTTCCTTTCAACCCTAGTCTTTCTGTTTTGTTTTATGATAGTTCTAATTGTTTTGACTGCTCCCACCCCTGGAGTAATTAAAAATGTCCTATACATAGTCCTAGATTTTTCACTTGCCTCATAAAAGAGCTCTTATATCTCCTGTCAAGTCCTTTTTTTCCCTCTAAGGCCTAAACATCCTTAATATTTTATTTCTCTAAAGGCAGGGTTTCCAAAGCCTTCATCTTTGTCATTTAGATTTACCCAATTTGCCACTGACCCACTTAAAATATATGTGGTCATTACATAAATTAGCATACTTTTGTCTACAGGTAAAGAAAAGTCCAACTAAAAGTATTACCCTAAAATTGGTTTAAATATAAGTAGTTTGTTGTAACAAACCATGTATTTGGAAACAGATGGTTCCACAGGCTTACTGATGTTATCAAGGACAGAGTCTTCCAGCCTTCTCTACCATCCTCAACACAGGGGATTTAATCCTCATACTTGGTCTCATGGTTGCAAGCAAAACTTCCTGAAACTTAGCCACATCCAAAGGTAAGAAAATAAAAAGTATTTTCCTTTGTGTATTTCTTTTAATTCAAACTCACTCCCAGAAATTCCTCAGCAGGCTTCCTAGTTACATCTTACTATATTTAAATGCATCACATTCCTGCTTATACCATCATTGGTTAGGATGAACCATCCCCAGGGCTAGAGTACTGATTCTACCCTGAACACATGGGACAGAACCTAGTTAAAACTGAGACTTGACCTACCAGAAGGGCAGGGAAGGGAATGGATTTGAGTAGGGAATCAACAGTCTGCTAATTACCCAAACTGAATACTTACATCAAGAAAGTCTGATTGATGAGGAATTTGATGGGAATGTGGCATTCAATCATCAGCTGACTCATGTTTTTCTAAAAAAATAATGTAGCAGGTAATAGGCCCAATGGAATACCAGCTACCTCCCTGCCCATGTAGATTTACTCTAGTTGGAGAGATAGACAGGGAGACAATTTCAATGTGATATGTAAAATGTTGTACTAAGTACATGTAACCTAGTCTTGGGGAGTTGAAGGAGATGACATTTAATATAAAGTTTAAAATAAGTGACAACCACAAGTTAGGTGCTAAGCAGAAGAGAGAAGGATATACTGGAGCATGGTCAATTCCATGTGGACTGCAATTACTGGTCTAGATATTATTATTTTCAGGGTTAGGATTATGTTTACTTGTTTTTTATGCTGTTTTTTTTTTTTTTGTATGTAATCTGTGCTGATTTATATTTATCCATCAGGACTGTTTTTTCTTTTCTCTTGGTACCAGGGATTGAACCCAGGAGTGCTTAACCACTGAGCCGCATACCCAGTCCTTATTTTCTGAGACAGGGTCTCACTAAATTGCTTAGGGCCTTGCTAAACATCTGAAGCTAACTTTGAACTTAATACTGCTTCACTTCAGCCTTCCAAATTGGTGGGATTATGGGCATGTGCCACCACACCTGGCTTCATCAGGACTTTTTCATTCAAGCACGTTCCTGCTGAGTCACGTCTCTCCTGTATATTTATAACTGATTTTTTTTTTCACCTTATAAGCCTCATTTACTTCACTTTGTTTAGGCTCAGTATTAGGGTAGGAATCAGCAATTTTTTTTCTGCAAAGGGTCAGATTAAGTATTTTATGGTCTTGATTAACAACTCTTCCATTATCAAGTAAAATTAGCTACAGATGGTACGTAAATGAATGGACATAGCCATGTTCCATAAAATTATTAATAAAAGATAGGTAGTAGGCCATTATCTTACCAGCCTTTGATGTAACCTACATTGCCTTTATTCTGGTCCCAGGGTAACTTACACCCTGCACCAGGAAAATGAGTTTCCATCTCATCCCAGCCCATCCTATATAAAGACAGTGACCTGACAAAGAAGCAACATGATGTAGATCTGTAAGTAAATGATTTTATTAATCATATTGACAACCAGACACCAGATGAAGCTATATTTCCAAATACCTAAGCCACAGGTTGGTTCAACATTTATATTGTGATCATCTGGTTAGCTTTTTGTCGTGACAAAATGCCTGAGAAAAAGGAGTAGAGATTTATTTTGGCTCAGTTTCAGAGGTTTCAGTCCATGGTTGGCTGGCTCCACTGCTTTAGGCCTGAGCTCATGTGAGGCAGAACATCATGACAGAATGGCTGCTCATCTAGCAGCAGGAAGCAGCAAGATAGACTATTTCAGGGTATCCTCCCCACCCCCAAAGACCTTCCTCTAACTAAGACTCACCTATGGTTTCCACCATTTTACAATAATGCCATGAAATTATTAATCTAATGAATTTTTGCATGTTTGAAATCAGAGCCTTCATGATCTAATCACTTCCCAGAAGCCCCACTTATGAAAATTGGGGGTGAAGCCTTCAACACATGTGCCTTTGCGGGACATTCTAGATCCAAACCACAATACTACCCATTCCTTTTTACATCTCGTAATTCTACCCAGATTCCCAAGAAGACCTCAGATGGGCAAACTTTTTCCCCCCCTCGATTAACATACCATTATATTACATTGTGGTTTGATGTCCTTGACAACGTTATTTTGTCTGATTAAAAATATGTGAAAGCTGTATATTCCTTTCCTCTTAGGGTACACTGCAAGCATTTGTTAAACTAACCTACATTTCATCCTTTTTATTAGTTTTCTTTGGCTGCCATAATAAATTACCACAAATTTATTTTATGGTATAGTAGGTTAGACAGCATGGCTCTGCTGGGTCCATTACTAGTCAAAGGTTGAAATCAAGGTGTCAGTAGGGCTGACTTTCTTTCTGGAGGCTCTGGGGGTGGATCTGCTTCCAAGCGTTAGGTTGTTTGTCCTGTTTGCTGACTGCGGAAGCCTCTAGAGACCGCCTATGTTCCTTAGCTACCCACTCCCTTCCTCAAAGCAACAACAGTACTAGTTCCTATACTTAAAATCCTCGTAACCTCATGTCTTCTACTCCTACATGGAGAAAGTCCTGTACTTTTAAGGACTCCTTGATTAGATTGGGGCCAGTTGGATAATCAAGATAATGTCCCTATCATAAGATCTCTAGCCTCCACTACTTCTGCAAAGTCCTTTTTGCTATGTGACAGAATATACACATTTTGGGAAGGAAAGTAAACATCTTGGGGTTCATTATTCTGCCCAACATCTTTTGGTTCTATGTTCTATTTTTTTAACACAACTGCTTAAATTGTATACTTAGTTCTAATATTTTTTTAGCATATTAAGTATTTTTATTTGTTATTTCTCATTATTAGCTAAGTAGACAAGTCACATTTATACAACCACAGAATGCTTTTCCTCTTATAACACATCATGAACATTTCCCTCTGTGATTATGTTTCTTTATAAACATTAATCGTGTAATAACTCATGGAATAGCTATAGTAAGATTTATCAATTACTCTATTATTCATCATGTGGGATTTTCCCAGTGTTTCACTATTGTACAGAACTCTGTAATGCATATCTTTGTACCAAGAGAATTGTGTATACATTGGATTAATTTCTTAGGATTGATTCTCAAAAGTATAATAACTGCATCAAAACACATTAATTTCCTTAGAGATTGTTTTCCAAAAGTTTGACAAAGTTTATAGTCTCAGAAGCACTCTCACCTAGTAGTGAATATCATCATTAAAAACAAAACAAACACATTTTTGTAAAATTTGTAGGTAAGTCTATATCTTGTTCTTTTGTTGTTCATAATTACTGGTGAGGATAAAGATTAAGTGACAAAAATTTTGTCATTTTTTGTTTTTACTTTTAGGATGTAAGCATTTATCTCAAAGTTGTATAATTGCTATAGCTACTGACTATCACATTTACAAAAAATATAGCCTAATTCATTTGACTGCACACACATTTAACACTTCTAAACTTCATTGAAGAAAAAGCAAAAGGGAAACCTGTCAAATAATCTGAGACCAAAGTATTTGCTAGTCTTTAGTTTTATCGTCTCCTTTCACCATTATTCAATTTTGGTTTTAAAGTAAATTTGTTATATTATTAGTACATAATAAGTACAGTGTTCCTGTAGAAAATGTGAAAATCATTGTACTTATTTCCCAATATTTTCTACTCTTCTTTCATAATAATAGAATTCCCAGTTTTCAGGTGGTTGCCTAGAATAAATAAATATAGATAGATATTATAGATGGATATTTCTAAGCCTCTTAGGCAGCTAAGGTAGTCACTGATCAAACAGAAGACTTATGTACTACTCACATTTCCTTAAAGGGAGGGGCCTGTCCTTACTTATTTCTTTTTTCCTTCCTACCAACTGGAACACAAATATTTCCTCCCAAGTGATGGGGATGGAGATCAGGTGTGTGTGGTAGCACTGAAAGCCAAGTGAAAAATGAATAAAAAGCTAGTGATTAGCTCTTTTAAATGCTGCTGAATGGTCAAAAGGATGAGGAATGATAGTTGACAATTAGATTTAACAACATGGATATAGCCAATGACCTGAAAATAACAGTTTCAATGGAGTAGAGACCTATTTGCAGTGGGGCTGGAGAGAATAAAAGGTGAGAAATTGGACAGAATGAGCTCTTCAAGTGGTTTTACATTAAAAAGGAAGCTAAGCACATAGGTCGCAGTCTAAACTGAAACACATTTGAAAAGGGCACCATTAATAATTAAGCCAAGAGTTATTAATTAAGTATAAACTGCAACTGTCATGCAACTGGAATAAATCTGTTTTGTAAAGGAAAACTGAGGCTGTGACTGGAAGAGAATTGGTATAGATTGTTGGATTATTAGTTTTTTTTTTTTAATAAGGGAAAAAATAGTGGGAATGACATAGTAGAGAGGAAAATTTTTGTGATTGCGGAAAGAAAGGACATTTTTTGAGCAATGTCCTTGAGTAGGAGAGGCGATGATATATAATGCACAACAGGAAGGGTTGATTTTAGCAGAAACACATAGAAGACAATAGACAAATGCAGGTGGATGGGCTGATGTGGTCATAGGAGCTTATGGAGATTTAAAAAAATTTTTTTTTAGTTATACATGGATAGCATACCTTTATTTTATTATGTAGTGCTAAGGATCTAACCCAGTGCCTCACACAGGCTAGGCAAGTGCTCTGCCACTAGCTACAGCCCCAGCCCTTGTGGAATTTTTAAATGAAGTTTTATATTTTTCTCACTGAAATAGGTAGTTAAGAGTGAGGGTTAGGGAAGAAATAGAGGGTTTCAGAGAAGATATGAAATAGTTTTTATGGAAGAAAGGAAGAATAAATGGAATAGAAAATACACTGGTTGCCAAGCAGCAATTAGGGTCCAATGGCAGTTAATAATCATGTGTTTTAAGAGAGACCAATCAACAGGGTTATGTGTTATTCTCCAGTCAGGTTTCATTGTGCAGGTATAGTTATGGAAAGGGCTGAAAATTGAATATAATGAGATTTTATTGTATTGCAAATACAACAAAGAGGCAAGAGTATTCAGAGAGTATGCAATAATTTAATAATTTTTATCATTTTATAATTTGGCGATGTATAATTTAAACTAGTAAATTAGTTTCACAGGGTTGGTATAACTAAGTACCACAACTAGGTGGCTTAAAACAACAGAAATTTCTTGACTCACAGTTCTAGAGGCTAGAAGTCTAAAAATCAAGGTTGTTGGCAGGTCAATCTCCTTAGGCTCAAGCAATCCTCCTGCCTTAGCCTGCTGAGCAGTTGAGACTATAAGTGTGTGACACCAAGTCTAGCACATCTCATTCCCCCACCCCCCATGTTTTTTATTGGTGCATTATAGTTGTACATAATGGTGGAATTCATTATTGCATATTCATATATGTACACAATATAACAATATAATTTGGCCAATATTATTCCCTTTCCCTCCCCTTCTCCCTCCCCTTGTCCCTTTCCTCTACTGATCTCCCTTTGATTTCCATGAGACTGCCCCCCTCACAACTTTTTTTCCTTTTTTCCTCTCTAGCCTTCAAATATGAGAGAAAACATGCTCCTTGACTTTCTGAATTTGGCTCTAAGTTACATCTATTTTCCTGCAAATGACAATTTCATTCTTCTTTATGGTTGAATAAAACTCAATTGTATATATATTCCACATTTTTTAAATCCATTCATCCATTGACAGACATCTGAGCTGGTTCCAGTTTGGTTGTTGTTAATTTGGGGTACATATGTCTCACTATAGTATATGACTATAATGCTTTAGGATAAATACTGAGGACTGGTATAGATGGGTCCATGCCTAGACTTTTTGAGGAGCTTCCATACTGATTTCCATAGTGGCTGTACTAATTTACAATCCCGCCAACAGTGTAAAAGTGTTCCTTTTTCTTTATATCCTCTCTAGCATTTATTATTGTTTATATTCTTTATGGCTGCCATTCGGACTGAAAAGTGAGATGAAGCTTCAGTGTAGTTTTGGTTTATTTTCCTAATTGCTAACAATATTGACCATTTTTTAAAATTTATTTATTAGTCATTTGTATTTTTTATTTTGAGAAGTGTCTATTTAATTCATTTGTCCATTTATTAATTGGGTTATTTGGGTTTGATATTAAGTTTTTTGAGTTCTTAATATATTCTGAATACTAATTCTCTGTCAGAAGAGTAACTACAAAGATTTTCTCCCTTTCTACAAGTTCTCTCTACATTCTTAATTGTTTCTTTCCTGTGCAGAAGATTTTTAATTTGATGCTATCCCATTTATTAACACTTTGGGATTATTTTCTGAGCTTTAGGAGTTCTACTAAGGAAGTTGTTGCCTGAACCTATATGTTGGAGTATTTACCCTACATTTTCTTCTAGGAATAGCATTGTTCCTAGTCTAATTCCTAGGTCTTTGATATATTTTGAGTTGACTTTCTAGAGCATCTAATTCTTGAAATGTTGAAAATAGAGCTCTTGGTTCTCTTTTCTCCATCTTCCCTCTCCACTTGTAACCTATTAATTTTTTGGTCCTTACTATTTTAATAAATAACACTATCACCACTGCACAGCCAAAAGTCTGGATCCCTGATTCTACAGTGTCCCTTAACTCATCCTCATACACATGCAGTCCTAAACTTGTCCTATTGAGTCTCTCTACATATTTCCAATTTATCAACTTCTCTCATTTTCACATTTTTTTTCCAGTCCAAGAGACAATTTTTTCAGTAACCTTCTAACTCTACCTCTTCTCCCTCATCTGTCTTTTAAAAGAGCAAGCAGTATGATCTTCCTAAAATAAAATACAGGGCTGGTTTGTTGCTCAGAGGTAGGTCTGCCTAGCACACATGAGGCACTGGGCTCGATCCTCAGCACCACATTAAAACATAAACAAAATTATAAAAATATAAAATATAGATGTCACCCCTCTGCTTAAAACACATTAGGAATCTTTAATACACTTAAAACTTCGTCTCTAACATGGAACACCAAGGCTCATAGGATCTGACTGTGCCTAAAATACTTTGTGCTTGCATGTCTGCACTCCAGCCTTAAGGAAATGCCCACATGTCATTCCTTCTGTCTGGAATGCTCTTCTTTCGACTCTCTAAATTATTCTTGGTTTTCAAGTCCCAGCTTAAATGTCATTTGTTTTTGTTTTAAATTTTTTTTTACTTGTAGTTGGACGCAATACCTTTATTTTATTTATTTTTATGTGGTGCTGAGGATCAAACCCAGCGCCTTGCACGTGCTAGGCGAGCACTCTACCGCTGAGCCACAATCCCAGCCCCATCATTTGTTTTTAATGTAATTTGAATATATATTTATTAAAAATAATTAATTAAATGTAACAATTTTATTGGATTCATTGATCACTGCCACTTCTTTCATAACTTGACTTGCCCTTTTTGGGTTATTTTGATTTGTCTTAGTTATCTTTAATATTTTCAACCAAAAATTTCAGGAAGGGCAAATAGGTAATTGAGTGTGCCCTCAATTAAAAAAAAAAGTGTATATTGATTTTTTTTTTTAGATTTTTCAAGTTATAATATTTTTTTCTCTCATAAAGGAGGTATTGTTGATTGCCCACTCAACAGCCATTTCTCCTTATTCATATTAGCAAAATACTGGTTTTATTTGTGCAATCCACTCTTCCTTACCTAGCCATGCTCTTTACTGAGCCAATTGCATTCTCCTTAAAAGTGATTAGCTTAGGAATGAGTGTGGAACACAACTCTAGCTATTGCGATTGTTTATCTTGTTCTGCTTGATTATTGTTATTTCTACATGTAATGCCTGGAACTAGAGGACCATCTCATGAATAAGAGGGTGAATAACTCGAGAGCACTGATTCCCTGGACTTGGCAAAGCAAAAAAATGGAAAGAATGGTCCTTGATCCACTAAATTAGACATTTTTGGGAACAAGTTAGAAATCTTAATATGAGATAATAAATCTGCTTTACTGTTTATACCAGCTGTACTGGATTTTCTATTTCTTGTGGTTAAAGATCTCTTAATACTCAACTTCTAATTTTATATGTTCTATTGCTTCTTCAGGGAAATATGAACATGGCATGATGTTTGCTCCTGTACATATAACTGGTTTTCATTGACTGATTGCTAACAATATTTTTTAAAAATATTTGACATTTTAAATAGTAATGTCTAGTTATTGGCCTCTGTTTTCTTCTTGGCATTTGCTCCTTAACAGATTCAAGTCTCTGTAATACTAAAAGTTTTAATTATTTCACTAATCTTTGCCTTTTCTCCTGCTTCTTCTGCTAATCTTGCTTTAAATTTATGACCACGAACACTGACTACTAAATAAGTCATCAGGGCTGCCTAGTAATCCCTCTATACCCACTTTTTAACACAAAAACACAAAAAGGACTAGGGATGTGACTTCTAGTCAACTATTTAATGCTTTTTCCCCTTCCTAAAGACCCCTCCAGCACTCCTCCCATGTCTCATTCCAGTTCATGACTTTGCTTATAGTTTCACTGTGAAGATGGGAGTAATTAAAAGATGATTTGGGCATCTTCCTACCTTGTGTCAGACATGAATATATCCCCACTTGTATCTATCTCTCTTAAGAAAAGCCTAGCTGTCCATTTGCAAGGAAGCAGGGCTGAAAGCTCCCAGCCATTAATGCCTTCAGAGTTCAAACCGAGGCCATAGGTTTCTTGAGTATCCCCAGCCAACAACAGAGCAAGCAGTGTGCAAGAGCTTGTCCATTTCCACCATGGTGGGACTCCTCTAATGAGCAGTCTTGCCTTTGGAGCTCTGCTGACAGAGCTGGTTAGGACAGCATATCCGAAGTCTACATTGTTGTCTTATGTGCCTGACACATATTTCTTCTTTTTACAGGAGTCATTCATTCTCTTGTAAACATTTTAGGTTCCTCATTCTGTCTCAATTTCTGCTTCCTGGAAAACAACTTGCAACACCTCTTAAATGTCTTCATCTAAAAATGTCTGTGCACTATGTGGGCTGCCATATTAGGCCAAGTCCTCCACTTCTGCATGTCTATAAATCATTCATGGATTTTTCTCCTGAAAGTATTCCCTCCCTCCTAGGTCATCAGTTTTTCTCTTCCTATAGTATGTTTTCCCCCCTATAAAATCTCTCATAAAACAAATGAAGAAAAAACTCTTTTGTCCCATCCCATTTTTATCTGTTTTTATTTTTATTTTTGGTTCTGGGGATTGAACCCAGGGGTGCTTAACTACTGAGTCACATCCCTAGTCCTTTTTGTGTTTTGAGACAGCATCTTACTAAGTTGCTTAGGACCTTGCTAAGTTGCTGAGACTGGTTTTGAACTTAGCCTCCTGAGCCACTGGGATTACAGGCATGCACCACCATGCCCAATACCACTTCTATCTTGAACCAGCTCATTTGGCTTTTGTCCCTAATTGAAACTGCTCTTGTCCAATTCCAATTTTGCTTCAGTTTTCAGTCCTCATTTTACCTGATTTCTCAGCACCATTCCATCCAGTTGATCATTCTCTCCTTTTTGGGGAGGGGGGCATGGACAGATAACCAGGGATTGAATCCAGGGGTGCTTAACCACTGAGCTACATCCCCAGCACTTTTTTATTTTGAGGCAGGGTCTTGCTAAGTTGCTTAGGGCCTCACTAAATTGCTAAGGCTGGCCTTGCTCAAACTTGCAATCCTGCTGCCTCAGTCTCCCCAGCTCCTAGGATTACAGGTATGTACCATCAGGCCTGGTTCATTCTTTCCTTTTGAAACTCTTCCTTCATTTGGCTTTCAAGCCCCAGTCTCTCCCATGTCTTTCTCCCTCTTCTCACTGGCTGCCCCCTTCAGTCTCTTTTACTGAATCTTCTATATATTTCTGAATATTTCACGACTCAGTCCTTGGTCTTTTCTTGCCCATATTCACTTCCTAGGTGATCTCCTCTGGTCTCCTGAATAAAAATACCATGAGTGCATTGACTGTTCCCAAATTTATATTTCCAATCTTGACTTCTTCCCTGGATTCTACACTCATATATTTAGCTTCTATTTGGGTATTTCCTTCTTTCTACTTTGGGTCATTAGCCATACCACACAGAGAGGAGGGGCATTGATTTTGATAATTTGAAATGAGTCCATTTATCAAGATTTTCTATTTCCTTAAGTTGTAGAATTATGAATAATATTAAATAATTTTATTTTGATAAAATAAACTACTGTTGATAACTACTGCATTGCCTATATTCACCAAGAAAAGTAACTTTAAAATTAATAATATTACTTTAATATTAAAATTTAATAATATTATTTTGTCTAGTTTTCTCTGTTTCTGACTTCATATCCCCTTGTTTCTTTTTGTTATGTGATTTTTTCCAGAGACAGGTTTGAGGTTGGTTTGTTTTTTATAAAGATATATTTACTGGATACTTAAAGTAATTCAGGATCTATGTTAGTTATTTTCAGATATGTAATTTGAGTAATTCAGTGTAGTGAAAAAAAATTTCACTTCTACTAATGACTCAAAAAGATGTTGATAAACTATATGCTTCATCTGCATTATAATTTTGCCGGCTTTCAATATCATAGTTATTAGCATTTAGTTTCTGGAATCTATGCTTTTATGTTTTGAAAATGAAAACATCTGTGCATCTTTAGTCTTCTGGCAATTCCTGTGTTCTTCTCCATTTCTCAAAATTACTGACAGTGGTTCCATGGTTACATCACCTAGTATTGTGTTTTATGCCCATGGATGTGATTCACTGCCAGCTGAAGATTTGAACCAGTTTAGAGGAACTAGATGCATTCTTGGTAAGCTTCAATTATCTTATATTAATGCTGATTTTAATGCTTTTAAGTTTTAAAGTTATTTTTCTTGGTGAATATAGCAATGCAAATGCTGTTATCAACAGCGGTTTATTTCCTCAAACAACAGACCTTTCCATTCTAATTTTTTCTGGCTCCAGTAAAAAATCCAAAATGATTTATTATTTTTTGTTGTTTTAAAATGTGTAGTAAGAATATGTTTTAAAAGAAAGATCAATTTTCCTTGTTTGCCTATTTTAATATTTAAATTTTGATAAATTGTATGTGTCAATGGATGGTATTAAACATGCTTAATTTTCTCTAAATATCATCCTGCTCTGGAGAATTAAGAATGAATGGATTCATAAAGATAGATATATAAATCAATGGAATAGAATTGAGAATCCAGAAATAATTCACATTATGTGGTCAAATGATTTTCAGTAAAGATGCTAAAGAAAATCAATGGGAAAAGAATGGTATTTTCAAAAAATAGTTTTTAAGAGCTCAGGTTGTAGCTCAGTGGTAGACCATTTGCCCAGCACATGTGTGAGGCACTAGGTTTGATGCACATGGAAAAAAACTGAATTTTTATTTTTTCTTCTTGTCACATGCCAAAAGTAATTGAAAATGGATCATATGTGGGGCTGTGGTTGTGACTGAGTAGTAGAACACTTGCCTAGCATATATGAGGCACTGGGTTTGATCCTCAGCACCACATGAAAAATAAACAAATAAAATAAAAGTATCCAACTATAACTAAAAATTTAAAAATGGATCATGTATCTACATTTAAGGGCAAAAACACATGTATTCAAGGACATAGCACAGAAGAATAATCTTTTAAAATTTTATTTTTTAATTAAATAATTTATTTATTTTACAATAGAATGCATTTTGATAGAAGAACAATATTCATAACCTAGGGATAAGACATAAAAGGCACAAATCGTAAATGAAAATATTGTTAAACATTTCAAAAAATTAAAATTTTTTTGTTTGTTAAAACCTTTAAGTAAATGAAAAGGCATACTAAAGCTTTAGAGAAAATATTTGCAAAATGTTCATTTGACAAAGCATTTGTATCCAGATCTATTTAAGAATTTTTAAAAAATATTTTAAAAATTGTAAATGGACACAATATATTTATTTATTTATTTTTATGTGGTGCTGAGGATCAAAGCCAGTACCTCATACGTGCGAGGTAAGTGCTCTACCACTGAGCTACAACCCCACCCCTTATTAAGAATTTTGCAACTTAATAATTAGATGTACAGTAACTAAAAAACAAACACACCCCCACACACACTAGTAAAAGATTTAAACAGATGACTAACAAAAAGATGCTCAATTTCATTGACTATTAGATAAATGCAAGCTAAAATGACAAGAAGATTCTACTGTTTATAAATTTGAGTATCTTAAAAAGACTGAAATGTCATATAAAGATGTGCAGTTGGGACTTCCCTGTGTTGCTGGTAGAAATACTAAGTAATATAGCCACTGAAAAATAGTATGGTAGTGTCTTAAAAATGAAACTATACTTACCACATGACCTAGCAATTCTCCTCCTAGATGTTTACCTAAGGACATGAAAATATATGTTCATAGCAGCATTGTTCATAATAACCACACAATGGAAACAAATAACTGTCAACTGGTGCCTATGAACAAAATGTGTCATGTGAATTCAGCAGAATGTAACTCAGCAAATAGTATACTGACATTCAGAACATAGAGGAATCTCAAAGACATCATGGTAAGTTGGTAAATAAGAGAAATCAGATACAAAAACACATGAAATATGAATATGAAATTCTGGAAAAGGCAAAGGAATTTCACATATTAGGTCAGTGCCTGCCTTGCAGCTGTGGGGAGAAGGAGAGGAGATGGCTGGACTAAGGAGGGACATGGGGGTTTGGAGAGACTGATTAAAGTGTACTGACATTTGATTTTGGTGGGGACTGCACAATTCTATACATTATACAACTTTATATTTAAAATGGGTGAATTTGATATGTAAATTATTTTTCAGTAGTGGCTTTAGAGGTATATATGTTATACTTCAAGGTGGTATCTCTTAAAGAAAAGAAGTTGTTCCTGATAAACTTCTGTTTAAATGTCTAGCAGTCCATTTTCTAGGAAGCATAATTGTCTTTGCTCAATACAGCAATAATATTTAAAAATACAGTCATATTATAAATAATTTATAGACTATCATGATTTGAGTAATAGGCTGTGGGTTGTGAGATTATTAATTTAATAGTAAGGTTTCCAGCAAACTCCAGTATTTGATATTTAATTATCCCTTACTCTCTTATGTCTGTTATAAATTCAGGAATGTAAAAGTAATGCAAAATATATTTGGATAGCTGACTTGAGATTACAATGTCTGTACATTAAAATTATAAGCATATCTGTAATGCAAGTGCTGGTCAATTCACTGTGAATAATATAGTATATTATTTGCCAGAATGAAAAGTTTACACAGGGATAATAATGTATAATTAAATAAATTTACACCAAGATATTTATAACTTTTCATCATTTTTGCCACCACTATCATCATCACCATCTACTTTTAGAAGAGTAAATTTTTTATTTCTGATTCTGGATTAAATTTTTAGGAGCAATCCAAAAGAATAAATGGTCATTTTTGTTAACAAATAAATGAGCATATTGCCAACAATCAATAATGCATTTCACAAATTGTTTTCTGGAATAATAGATTATTCCAATAGCAGTCATTTGAGAAGAAATGCAAGTCACTTACAATTTAAAATAATTTCCAGGGCTGAATGTAAAAATGCTTCTCTTTTTAACCAAATATAACATAGATTATAGTTTAAAACTTACCCCCCCCCAAATGCCATTTATTCTATGAATATTGTTTTGAATGAAGTCATTTGCCTCTTAGATTCAAATGTAAAGTAAGCTAACAGAATTAGGGAAAATGAAATAAATCTCTTTGGTTCTATAAAATGGTACCTCTTCTAGGTCTTTATCCTATAATATTAGTGCTACAAATGGAATTGAGTCCTCCCCAAAATTTGTATGTTAAAGACCTAGCCCCCACATAATTGCATTTAGAGATAGAGCATAAAAGCTAAATGAAGTAATAGTCCTGATCCAATAGGATTAGTATCCTTATAAGAGATACCAGACTCTCTTCCTACAAACACTCAGAAGAAAGGCTGTGTGAGGACATAATAAGATAGCCTTCTGCAAGCCAGGAAGATAGAGAAAGAGAGAGACCTCACTAGAAACCACATTTGTTGGCACCTGGATGATGGACTTCTAGCCTCTAGAATGGTGAAAAAATAAATTTCTACTATTTCAGATATCAGTCTATGGTATTTTGTTATTGTAGCCTGAGCTAATACTGAATAGTACTTGATGTACTAAAGCAAACTATAAATTTATTCCTGGGGCTGGGGATGTGGCTCAAGTAATAGCGTGCTCGCCTGGCATGTGTGCGGCCTAGGTTCGAGCCTCAGCACCACATACAAACAAAGATGTTGTGTCCGCCAAAAACTAAAAAAAAAATAAATAAATATTAAAATTCTCGAAAAAAAATTTTATTCCTAAGGAATATATGCCCTAACCTGGGTGTGGTAGTGTGAACTTATAGTCTCAGCTACTTGGGAAGCTGAGGACTTCAAGGCCAAACTGGGCAATGTAGCAAGAACCCATCTCACAACAAAACAAAACAAACACCCAAACAACAACAATTGGAATATATATCCCTGATTTTGTTTTGGATCAATAAACTTTCTTCCTTATAAACCCTCTCTTCTTTGCAAGCTATGATAGTTAATGGTTCAAAATTTCTGGTCCCAAAGAGTGTGCAGTTAAGCAAGTGACTGTTAAATCACTAACATTTATTCTAACATGGTACTTATGGCCTTAGTTGATAGAACAGCAGCATTCTAGAAACTTTATCTGATAAATACAATTTCTATGACATTAAGGTGCAAATGTATATCTCAGGACAAGTATAGATGTGAAAAATACAACTTTCTTATGTGTTTCTGGCATTCATCTTAATTTGGGATTTCATTCTGCCTGGGAGGTAGAAATCTATCTCAATCTATCTCACTTGTAGAAATCTATCTCACTTAACAGACGTGCACCTTGTTCAGTTTGTGGTGAAATTCTGGGAAACTTATACAGGGGAGCCCTCTGACCCCTAATGTACCATCACCCTTTCTGGTCTTTGGTTGATTAAGGAGAGGTTGCTATTTGAATTCCCATTCTCACTTCTGCCATACTCAGGTGCAAGAGTGTTCTGTGGCATCTACTTCGCTATGATATGTGAGGAGATAATTTTTGTGAGGAGTCTAAGACCTTATTTACTTTACCTTGAACAAATGGTAACAATCATTTCTTTTCTAGGGTCATGCTCTCTTCCTGGACAAAGCCGTAGGTCTGCTCTTCTCCTGGGGGTTCACAAACCTATTTGAGGACTTTGTTGCTATTTATCGTTAGCTTGGTTTGGGTTTCAGAGCATAGGATAGCCCTTTCTGATACATATCTTTGATACAAGTACCTTTTAAAATATGGCACTTGTTAAATTAACACATAGTAATCATACATATTCATGGGATAGTGTGACAGTTGAGTATGTGTGTATTGTGATCAGATCAAGATAACTGCATATTGGGCTGGGGATGTGGCTCAAGCGGTAGCGCGCTCGTCTGGCATGCGTGCGGCCCGGGTTCGATCCTCAGCACCACATACAAACAAAGATGTTGGGTCGGCCGAAAACTAAAAAATTAAAAAAAAAAAAAAAGATAACTGCATATCCATAATCTTAGACATTTATCATTTTTTGTGTGTGTGTTTGGAGCATTAAAAATTTTTGTTTACTAATTTTTTGTTTGTTTTTGGGTTTGGTACCAGAGATTAAACCCAGGGGCACTTAACCACTGAGCCACATCCCCAGCCCTTTTAATTTTTTTATTTTGAGATAAGATCTTGTTAAATTGTGTAGGGTCTTGCTGAGGCTGGATTTGAACTTGTGATCCTCCTGCCTCAGTCTCCAGAGTGACTGGGATTATAGGCAAGCACCATGGCACCCGGCTCTACTCGTCATTTTGAAATATTCAATTAATTGTTGTCAACCATAGTTATTGTACTGCTCTATAGTCTATTAGAAGTCTACAGGATTTTGGAAGCCAAAAGTCAGAGACCTTCAGGCAAGTTCCCAAGTACCTCCTTTGAGCCTGTCTTTTGGGGGAAGGTGGGTGCTGATGGTAAAGGTGAAGGGAACATGAGAGAAAGATTTCTTAAAAAGTTTTCTCTGTCCTCACTTTAAAAAATGAGTCTTTTAAAAATCTTTTAATTGGTGCATTGCAATTATATATTATGGCGGGATTCATTGTAACTTTTATTTGTATATACACATAACTTAATTTCGTCATTTTCTTTTTCTTTTTTTTGGTACTGGGTATTGATCCCAGGGGCACTTAACCACTAAGCCACATCCCAGCCCTTTTTTATATTTTATTTAGAGACAGAGTCTCACTATGTTGTTTAGGGCCTTGCCAAATTGCTGAGCCTGGCTTTGAATTCCTGATCTAACTGCCTCAGCCTCCTGAGCCACTGGGATTACAGGCATGCACCACTGCACCTGGAAGTTTGGTCATTTTCATTCCCCAGTACCTCCCCTTAGAATGAGTCTTGAATGTTATGGAAGTTGTTTTTAATGTTCTTGTCTATTTCATAGTCTTTGAAGAAAAGCAGTTCATTTAGTCCCTAACTACTTGAGCAGTTTGAATGTTTCAGTATTTTCTTTCTTCATCTTTCCTCATTGCCAAGACCCCGGAATTTTTTCTATGCTGCCTCCCCAATTATAAATACTGTGACATACCCTGCCTCCCTTTTCTAGACTCCAGATGTTTACAGTCTCTTTTTATTGAGATAGGCTGCAACAATCTACTCTTGTGTGTAAAATTTTTAACCTAAAACAACATAATCTAACCCCAAAACAAGCAAGCAATATACTGGTTTCAGATTGCAAGTTACATTAATTCTTTAACTCCTTCATTCAAAATCTTAGATCAAACTTAAAAAGGTCAAATGATACCTATGTTTCTCATTTGTAAATGTCATGCTGGTCATTAAATAGATACTTAATAGCTACTGAATATTATCATAACACTGGGCTGATAGTTTTTAAGAAAAGTAATTCAATGATTAAGAATATTCAGGAGGTCTTTTCCTTTTTTATTTTCATGCTAGATTTGTTCCCTGCAAAAATTCTGAAAAGTTCACCCATTTTTATGTTTGAATTGTATTAATCATGTATTTATTAATATTTTTTAATACAGTCACAGTATTTTTGCTGATTTTACAATTTTACTTTATGCATGGGAAACACATAGATGCACATTTCCACAGTTTAAATTCCTGAGTGAAGCAATGAACTTAAAAGTTTGATCCAGAATAAAACTTTGAGCAAAGTCAGCTCCAATTACTGAAATTTAAAAAATACTCAGAATTCTCCAGATGAGGAAATTTTCATAAGCCTAGTGAACAATACAATCATGTGGATATTGAAGGGAAGTTACTTCTCCTTGATTATTGCTGAATCTCAAAAGCAGTAAGAAATTAGCTCAAGCATTTTAAATTTAAGATTGGAGCTGTGTATCCCTATAGGAAATGGATTTCTTAAAGTTTACCTTTAGTGCTAAATTACCCATCTTTCTGAAGTAAAGATATGAATAATATTAACAACCATAAGTACTTTAAAAATTATTGCTTGTAGCCTTGCATGGTGGCACATCCCAGTGATTTGGGAGGTTAAGGCAGGAGGATTACAAGTTCAAGCCCAGGCTCAGCAACTTAGCAAGACCCAGTTTCAAAACTTAAAGGGCTGGGTATGCAAGTTAGTGGTAGATCCCCTTGCTCCCAGTGGATTTAATCCACATTACTGCAAAAATAACTAAAAGTAAGTGAATAAGAAATGACTTGTTTATTTTGCAGTACTAGGGATTGAACCCAGGGGTGCTCTACTATTAAGCTATACCACCAGCCTTTTTTATTTGTAGTTTTAGAGTCTTGCTAAATTAGTGAGGCTGGCCTCAAACTTTGAAACCTCCTGTCTCAGCCTTCCATATTGTGGGATGATTACAGGAATGTACTACTGTACCAGGAAGTAAAAACTACTTGTTTAGATTTAACTCATATTTAATAAACATCTACTAAAGCTAGGTGCCTCCGTTCTTTTTAGTTTCATTTAATCTAATCCTCAAAACAGTCACCCTTATTCTGTGCTGAATTGTGTACTTCCAAATTCATATGTTCAAATCCCAACCCATAATACCTCAGAATGTGACTTATTTGGAAATAGTCTTTGCATTGTATTTATTTCTTTAATTAGTTTTTCTTTCCACATTTTTTATTGTTGCATTATAGTTGTCCCTATCGATGGGATTTGTTGTTACATATTTGTACATGCATGTAATATAACAATATAACTTGGCCAATATCACTCCCTAGCCTTTCCCCGTTCCTTCCTATCTTCTTCCCCTCTCTGGTCCCTTTCCTTTACTAATCTCTTTTGATTTTCATGAAATCCTAACCCTACCTTTCTCTTCCTTTTTCCTCTGTAGCTTCCAAATATAAGAGAAAGCATATGACACTTCACTTTCTGAATTTGGCTTATTTCACTTACCATAAGAGTGCCCTTCATTTTGTTGCAAGTGACATAATTTTGCTTTTCTTCATGGCTGAATAAAACTCAACTTGTGTATATATACCACATTTTCTTTATCCATTCATCCATTGATGGATACCTAGGCTGTTTCCAGAGTTTGGTGGTTGTGAATTGTGCTGATAAACATGGGTATGCATGTATCACTATAGTGAGATCACTTTAATTCTTTAGGATAAATGCTGAGGAGGAGTATAGCAAGCGGGTCATGTGGTGGTTCCATGCCTAGTCTTTTCAGAAATCTCCATAGTGGTTGTACTAATTTGCAATCCCTCCACATCCTCTCTAGCATTATTGTTTGTATTATTTTTTTTATTGTTTGTATTCTCGATAATTGCCATTCTGACTGTGTGAGGTGAAATCTCAGTGTAGTTTTGATTTGCATTTCCCTAATTGCTAACAATGTTGAACATTTTTCATGTATTTTTTTGGCCATTCGTATTGCTTCTTTTGAGAAAGTTTAGTTCATTTGCCCTTTTATTAAGTGGGTCAATTGTTTTTCTTTTGGTGTTAAGTTTTTTTTGAGTTTTTAAATATATTCTGGATATTAATCCTCTGTCAGAAGAGTAGCTATCAAAGATTTTCTCCCATTCTATGAGTTCTTAATTGTTCCTTTGCTATGCAGAAACATTTTAATTTGATGGTGTGCCATTTATTAACTCTTGGCATTATTTCCTGAGTTTTAGGGTCCTATTGAGAAAGACTTTGCCTGTGCCCATTTGCTGGAGTGTTGACCCTATGTTTTCTTCTAGAAATTGCATAATTTCTGGTCTAATTCCAAGCTCTTTGATCCATTTTGAGTTGATTTTTGTGCAGGGTGAGAGATATGGTCTATTTTCATTCTTCTATATATGGATAACCAGTTTTCCCCATGGAGACAGGAGGTAACCTAGTTAAAATAAATCATTAGTATGGGCTCTAATCCAATATGACTGGTATCCTTGTAAGAAAATCAGCACAAAACCACACATGGAGGGAAAACAGAGGACATAGGGAAAAGACAAGCCAACCCCACCAAGCCTTGATCTTGTATATCTAGCCTCCAGAACTGTGGGGGAAATACATTTCTATTATAACCAGTTTTTCCCATGGAGACATTTCTGTCTCCATGGGGAAAACTGGTTATCCACAGAGTGGTACTTAGTACTTTACCATATCTAAGTACCACAGTTATGGCAAACTTAGCAAATTATTACGCTTGTCAAGTTGTATTATTATATTCCCCTGTAGGCACTACAGGCTCTACAAGTTTTCAAACAGAAGAGGCTCCACCAGACTTGAAACCCAGATATTCTGATTCAAACCCAGGTCTTCTGACCACAATGCTAGTGCTTTTTCTATTATAAAACTGTAATTTGCAGCATAATGGAAAGAGTGCTTTGGAGAAAATTTAGGTACCAATGTAGAAGACACATATATTTAGTCAGATGTGAGCTACTGAGTCCACAAAAATCTCACAATGACTCCCCTTCCGTTCTTGGCTGCAAAGTGAATCCAGCTTGGTCCCCATATTGGCAGGCTTGGACCTCAGCTGGGTAACAGGAAGAAGCCAACCCATGAATATGGTAGGTGGGAGGACTTTGGATTGTGGCAAATAAATAGAGAATTAGTTGCACATGTTTCTTTGTTAGTGCAAGAGAACTAAAAAGCATATGTATGCAGGACAATTATAGTTAGAATTATCTATTCTTTTTTTTATATTTAGCTTACTTTCTTTTCAGACAAATTGTTGAAACTATTTCCGTTCACATTCACTGATCCTATATATATGTTTTCTAAAGTGTAAGTTATGGTTTACTTTTATTTTCTTCAAATGAAGAATGATGGAAGCTTTTTTGAAGCAGGCAAATGTTATCATTTATTTAGAAGGGAATCAGAATCACATGCAAATGAAAAATCAACTTTATATTTAGAAAAAGCATTTTTATAATACCTTATATGTTTTTGAAATTAACTTTCAGTAACAACAATAAACTTAAATTCAATGAGTAAAACAAACATGATTGGGAGATGTGAATAAGCAAAATAAGGTAGAACATAGATAAAACAAGGTAAGAGCATAGATAAAGAAAGGAGGGTAGGGCTGGGGTTTTGGCTTAGTGGTTAGAGTGCTTGCCTAGCACGTGTAAGGCACTGGGTTCAATCCCCAGCACCACATAAATAAATAAATAAATAAATAAATAAAGGTATCCATTTACAACTAAAAATACCTTTTAAAAAAAGAAGGTTACATGAGAGTAGAATTCCCCACTACTCTCTGCAGAGTGAGGGAGGTACAGATTTTCCAAAGGACTGTGTGTGTGTGTGGCATTCTTTCTGTCTCTCCTGCCTCCTTTTACCCACTTATCTCTCAGGTCTCAGTTCAAATCTCTCACCTGGGGACAAGACTTCCACTTAGCGCTCAGCCTTGCTTGTAGGTCTGTGCTATTTGTGCCCATAGATCTGGTGGCACCTTCTGTATAACACTCATCATATTGGTTAGTACTTGTTCCATGTCTCTTCCTGACAGAATGTGTGTTCTATGAAGGTTGTGATCTCATTTGCCTTGTTCACTGCTGAATCTCCAGCACCTGGCAAACTTCCTGGTACATAGCAGGGACTCGATCACTATTGCATGATGACAAAATTGAGAAATTGTGCTTTCTTTATATCATGCAGACAAAAGTAAGCTTGTGTCTTGAAGTATTTGTTGAAAGAGAAACTAAGCACGAAGATATTCCTCATTTCTGCTTTCAGAAAAATTAGGGAAAAGATAGAGAATGGGCTACTTTTTCTGAACTTATGTCATTTTAACAATTTCTGATTGGAACTCTGTGAGGGCAGGGACAATATTTGTTTTTATTTTTCATTCCATTATTTAGAGGAGTACTTGGCAGATAACAAATGTAATAATAACATATCTTTGATAATAAAAATATGCCAAGTAAAATACTGCTAAACAGCAGTAAAACTCAGACAAAAGTATGTAAGGAGTAAAGACTAGGAAGAGGAAAAAAGTCACAAATATGTCTAACCTTAAATTTGTCTGTTTCCTGGGAGCTAGTGTGAAAATAGGAATTGATAAATAGTTAATTATTATTATTACCAAAAAAGAAAAATAAAGCCGATGCGGTGGCACATACCTGTAATCCCAGTCGTTGAGGAGGCTGAGGCAGGAGGATCATGAGTTCAAAGCCAGCCTCAGCAAAAGCGAGGTGCTAAACAACTCAGTGAGACCCTGCCTCTAATTAAAATACAAAATAGGGCTGGGGATGTGGCTTAGTGTGAACGCTGCTGGGTTCAATCCCTAGTATACACCCCCCCCCTCCAAAAAAAGAAAGAAAAATGAATGCTTTAGAGGTAACAAAACTTTCCCGGTACAGTTTAATTTCTTTGAAAATGTGGGGCTTCATATAGAATTCACTATAAAGAAGAGTGGACAAAGTTTCCAAGAACATTCCCACACCCTATATGATAACAGATGTTATTGCCTGTTGATAACAGCAAAGGACATGGCATTACAGTGCAATTAAATGAAAGTTATTCTGCAGGGGGTGCAATTAGTCAAATGTGTAGCCTACTGGTTGCCCAAGGATAAAATACCTAATGCAATATTCCTAAAGTTCACTCCTGGTAGAATCTCTGTGTGGTGGCAGTAGGGGGGCGCTTTCAATTTTAGATATCAGTTTTAGATGTACATAACTCAAGAACTCATGAGAACTAAATGAGATAATTCATGTTAAGTATATGCCACATACAAAGCTTACAAATACATTTTGGCTGTTATTTCCCATTGAATGATCACCTAAAGAGTTTCTGTTGCCAAAACGTTCACCATCATTATGTTGTTCTTGAAACCCAGAAACAATTTCACAATCTGCCTTTCTGCTTCTATATTTGGGTCTCGGAAAAGAATGATACTACAAGTTCATATTCTTCAAAACTTCCTGGAATCTTAACATCCTTCGACTATTTACCTTCTTTCTTATGATTTGCTTCTGCCATGAATATCAAAAGTTTCATTACTCTCCCTCAACTCCCTATATAGGCTTCACCTTATTCACTTTCTTTTTCTTTTTTTTTTAAGAGAGAGAGAGAATTTTTTTAATATTTACTTTTTAGTTTTCGGTGGACACAACATCTTTATTTGTACGTGGTGCTGAGGATCGAACCCAGGGCCGCGCATATGCCAGGCGAGCACGCTACCGCTTGAGCCACATCCCCAGCCCACCTTATTTACTTTCAACAGACAATTTTGCCTATATGTCATGGAGAAAATGTAAGCCATATTAAATGGAACTAAATACTAGATATTAATTAACTCAAGTATCAGTAACAAGAGAGGCAAGCTCCAATATGCCAGTCTTCTTAAAATCTTTCTCCCTTTTGCTTTTGCTAATATCCCATTTGCTAAAGGAAATCATGTGACCACACCTAAGATTCAAAGTGTAGAGAAGTGGGGACTGGATCTGGAATATTCCCTGAAGTCTCATGCTTTAAGACTTGGTCCCCAGTGCAGCAGAGTTCAGAGGTGAGGCTTTTAGGAAGTGTTTGGATCATAAGGCCCCCAACCTCATCAGTGGGTTAATCCATTTGATGGGTTAATAATTTGAATGAACTAGGGAGGTGGTAGAAACTGTAGGCAGGTGAGGTATGGTTGGGGAAAGTAGGTCAATGGGGATATGCCCTTGGGGACTATACCTTGTTCCTGCCCCTTTCTTTTTGCATTTCTTCTTCCTGGATGCCATGAGCTGAGCAGCTTTACCATGCCATGCCCTTCCATCATGATGCTTGGCCTCACGTTAAGCCCAAAGTGATGGAGCCAGCTAATCAGAGAATGAAAACTTCTGAAACCATAAGCCAAAATAAATCATTTCCTCCTTTAAGTTGTTTATGCAAGGTATTTTGGTCACAGTAACACAGAACTGAATGACACAGGGGAGAAGTAGTAAACAAATGTGGGTGCATATAAAGATGGGAAGACCCTGCAGTCACATGGCAATCTACCATGCTTTTCCAGTTGAAAGAATAAATTACATGTCTTTTTAAAATGTAATGAAGAACAGGCACAAGATTAAGAAATACATGAAATCTTATAATAGCATGAAATGTAGAACTCTAGGGGAACAGGAGTGCCAAAGCAACTTTCCCTCTGTAAAGCCTGGATACCTGGACATTTCACTGCCTGTTCAGTAGAATAGATAAAGCCATATACTTTCTTAAGAGGTGAGATTGCATTAAACGTGCCTGTATTTTAACTGAACCCCAATGTGCTATATCTATAGTTAAGTGTGAACAGAAAAATTATAATAAAACAACTTTTTATATTTCATAAAAAGTCAACAAGGCAATTTGTTTTTATCCTGCTTCCCATTTAGGGGAATGTTGTTTTGAAATGAAGATCTGGGAGTTAGATGTATGCCAATAAAAAACTACATAAAAGGGGCATATAATGGGGTTGGGGCTCAGCGGTAGAGCACTTGCCTAGCACATGTGAGGCCCTGGGTTCAATCCTCAGCACACATAAAAATAAATAAATAAATAAAGATATTAAAAATGTAAGCATAATAATTAAAAAGGGGGGCATATAACTAGAAAAATACAACTTAAGTTGAAGTTATGACATATAAAGAGTTTAGAAATCATCATTCCCATCCTACAACAAGGAAAAAGTTGAATAAACTGATAATCAATAGTTTTTTTTGGACTTACCAGAACATTGAGGTTGTAGGGTAAACTGCCCCTCCTAAATTGAGAGAGACAGATGAAGACAGAGAAAAAGAACCAAGGTCATCTTACCTGGAGAAGAGGCCACTGGGCTATTAACTGGTAGGAGTAATTAATGGTAGATTTGAAAAGTGGCTGAAGCTGAATGTGGACTAGTATGTAATTGGAAACCTAGGAGAATAAAAAAGAGAGAATGGTGGTCACCTCAACAAGATGGTGGACCAGGAAGCTCCAGGTGTATGTTCCCCCATGGAAACATTAAACAACTAGAAGCTGCCAATGCAACTTTATGGGTGCTGTGGAAATCAGTCAAGATTTACAGTAACAAAGTAAATGCCTAGTCAAGAAAAAAAAAATCAGCTGGATGTGGTAGTGTATTCCTTTAAACCCAGTAACTCAGGAGGCTGAGGCATGAGGAGGCTAGTTCAAGGCTAGCCTGGGCAACTTAGTGAGACCCTGTCTCAAAATTTTAAAAATAAGAAGGGCTGGGGATGTAGCTCAGCTGTAAAACACCCCTGATTTCAATCCTTAGTACCAGGAAAAAAAAAAAAAGTTGCATTCAAGTTGTAGGAAATTTCATGGACTTTCCTTTACCTTTGTCCTACTTCCTCCTTGGCAATGGCATGGCCCAGTACAGTTTGAGGAAAACCTCCCTGGAGTTCAGTTCCCTTCTGCAAAGTGGAGATAACAGAGTGGAATGTATTTTTGGTGTTCTAACTTATCTAAGGGCTGCCTGCTTGGTCTGTATGTTGCCTAATTTAGAACTCAGCTGACCAAGAGTGGCACTGCTTGGATGTCAGTCTAGGAGTACCCTAGCACAAGAAGCAATGAAAATGGTTCATGAAAAGTGCAAGGGACTACAGATTTACAGGCAGTTACAGCAAGGGTTTACTACTGATGGAGGAATATAATAGGGCAGCTAAGGCCTCAAGAAAAAGCAAAGGTAAGTCTCTTAGGGAAATTCACACATTTAAAATCATTATGTGTATTGGGGAATGAAAGACACAGCACATGAATGTGTGCATGTGCACATACACACACACACACACACACACACACAAAAGCATACTCACAAAAGGCCTGAGGAAACATGAAACTTTTGTGATGGGCTGATTAGTGAAGGTCTTCCCCTATTCTGAACCAGTTTTCAAAGATTGGAAGAGATGGATGTTTTTTCTAATGTTTAATTTTTTACAAAATATCACAAGACTTAAAAAGAAACAGGAAAACATAATACATTCAGTGAAACAAATCTCAAAAAAAACAAAGAACAAGGGCTCAAAGAAACAGGCATAAAACTTACTAGATAAAGACTTTAACATGCTGTCTTTTAAAAAAGTTTTTTAGTTATATTTGGACACAATATCTTTATTTTGTTTATTTATTTTTATGTGGTGCTGAGGATGGAACCCAGGGCCTCACACCTAAGAGGCAGGCACTCCACCACTGAGCTACAACCCCAGCCCCTAAATATACTCAAAGAGCTAAAGAAAGGGCTATGGTTGTGGCTCAGTGATAGAATGCTTGCCATATATGTGTGAGGCACTGGGTTTTTATCCTCAGCACCACATAAAAAACAAATGAAAAAAATAAAGTTATTGGATCCATCTACCAAAAAAAAACCTGAAGAAAAATATTCACCAAGAACTAAAGAAAATCAAAATATCCAAAGAAAATGAAGAGTATCAACAAAGAGACAGAATTTATTAAGATTCACAGGAAATCTGGTTACTGAAAAGCCTAATAGCTGAATTGAAAAATACTCAAAGCATTTAATAACAGACTCAGGAAGAAGACAGAATCTGAGACCTTGAAGATAGTTTGTGTGAAATTATCAAGCTGATGAGCAAAAAGAAACAATAATGAAGAAATGTGAGCAGAGCTTAAGGGTCTTACCTATGGCCCATTATTAAGCAGAGACACACCCCCTCACCACAGGCAAATGTTACAACAGTCTCAGAAGAAGAAAGGAAAAAGAAGATTTGAAGTTATAATGGCCCCAGATTTCTCAAATTTGAGGGAAGACATGAATACACAAATTTAAGAGCTGAACAAACTCCAAGTAGGATAAGTCTGAGACAGATTATAATCAAAACGTTGAAAGACAACGAGAAAGAGAATAGTCAAAGACAAGTTGCAAAAAAAATGTAATGTGTCGAATACAAGGGATTTTCAATAAGATAATCACTGGTTGTCTCATCAGAAATCTTCTAAGCCAAAAGACAGTGGGATGATATATTTAAAGTGTTATAATAAAAAACTGTCAGCCACGAATTCTATATGTGGCAAAACCATTCTTCAAAAATGAGGGAGAAATTGATACATTCGCAGGTAAACAAAAGCTGAAAGATTTCATTACCACTAGACCATCCTTTCAAAGAATGTTAAAGGGAATCATCAAGTTGAAATGAAAAGATGTCAGTTAGTACCTTGAAGCCATAGGAAAATACAGTTACCTAGTAAAGGTAAATACATGGACAAATACAAATGAAACAAAAGACAGCAAAACAGTATTGTAATTTAGGTTTTGTACTTTCACTCTTTATTATTTTATATGGCTTGAAAAGGCATAAAATGATAAGTCTATGTTAACAGGTACACAATATATATAAAGATGAAATTTGTGGCATCAAAAATCTAAAGTGGGGTTGGGAGTGGAGCTATTCATTCATGTATCCTAGTTGATAACATGGTTTCTCACAGGGGTTCAGGTTAATGGTTCTGATACTAATATATATGTACATTGGAACTGAACAATTAAGTAAATAGATGGCTAGTTATGGAAGCCAGATTTCTCATAGTTGGAGTCGTAATTTATAAATAAGTGAGAGAATGTGGCAAAAATGATCTCCTTAATAATGGATTAGAGACAATAGCATAAATTTATGTTTAGCTTATTATAGGTGAAAATGGTTACATATGGAAATATTTACAGGTATTTATATGTATGTACGTAGTTAGTACACACGAATATATTTCCTTGCTCTGTCAGCTCATAGAGTCTAACAGAAATGACATCTGAGAGAAATGAATATACCTAGTACTCAGATTTTGCTTTCTACTACCATTTTCCAATAAAAGGAACCCAGGATCCTTGAAGAAGTAGCAATTCTAAGGGCTGGTGCAGAAAATATACAAGATAAGGCTGGTGTACCTTTTAGAACAGGAGGTAAGCAAGCACTAAAAGGAAAATTTCCAAACAAAACCTTATATTAATGGGGGTAGGTAGAAGGGACATGGGAGCCAAATGAAAAACTCACAATGGCCAAAATTTGAGGAATACAATAAATAAAATACTGTTGGATTATGACCCAAAGTATATCCATGAGTTCATACTTGCATAAATTATTGAATAAAAATGGAAGAAGATATAAATCTGTGCAGAATTCCAAATAATTTGTGTATATTCTCCATCCTCAAGGGAGGGAAGCATTAATCTTCACTTCTTTTTTTAATATTTTTTAGTTGTGGTTGGACACAATACCTTTATTTTATTCATTTTTACGTGGTGCTGAGGATTGAACCCAGGGCCTCGCAAGTGCTAGGCAAGTGCTCTACCGCTGAGCCATTATCCCAGCCCCAAATCTTCATTTCTTAAAAGTAGGATGCATTTTGTTTTTACTGTGACAGTATGACTGTTTATAGTGTGGAAAGAAGGGAGAAGGGTAAGTTTACAGAGAGGATATTTGATGCTGTCTTCTGAATGTTTATGTCCCCCAAATCCATATGTTGACATCCTATACCAAAGGTGGTGGTATTAGGAGGAGGCCATTTGGGATGTGATTAAGTCATGAGGGCAAAGCTGTCATGGTTATGATTAATGCCTAAATAAAGGAAACCCCTGAGAGTTTGCTAGGCCCTTTCTCCATGTGAGGACACAGCTAGAAGTCTCCAGCTATTATTCAGAAAGCAGGTTCTCATCAGATACTGAATCTACTGATGCATTGATCTTGGACTTCCTAGCCTCCAGCAGTGTGAGAATTAATTAATGTTGTTTATAAGCTATTCAGTTTATGGTATTTTGTTATAGCATCCCAAATGGAGTAAGACCCCTGACAGACACTATCTCAGCCAGAAGTAATTTCATACTGTTTTAGATAATAGAATGAAGAATTAAAAACAAACATCAGGGTTAATATCAGTAGTGATAAATTGTGTTCATTTCTGTATCCTCAATACAATGTGATAAAAATGGCACTTCATATCATGTATAACTAATTAGAATACATTAGAACAATTTAAAAATGGCACTTCACCTCTGTGGTCTTTTCCTCCAAACCTCATAATGCCAATCTAATCATGAGAAGGGAAAACTCAGACAAATCCCAAAAGATGGGAAAACTACAAAACACTTGGCTAGCACTCCTCAAAAGTGTCAAGGAGACATGACAACTATTAATGTGGTATCCTGGGACAGAAAAGGCACATTAGGTAAAAAGTAAGGACATAAACCAGGCAAGGTACCTGTAATCCCAGAGGCTCAGGAAGCTGAGGCAGGAGGATCGTGTGTTCAAAGCCAGCCTCAGTGAAGGCAAGGCACTAAGCAACTCAGTGAGACCCTGGCCCTAAATAAAATACAAAAAAAGCGTTGGGGATGTGGCTCAGTGGTTGAGTGCCCCTGAGTTCAATCCCCAGTATCAAAAAAAAAAAAAAAAGGTCATCTAAATAATCTATTAACATACTTGTATTGTGTTATATTAATGAATTTGTTCATCATTTGTAACAAATGTGCCATACTAATGTTTATAATAGGGGGAATTATATGTAGATATATGGTAATGATATTCTCTTCTCTGTAAATCTAAACCTGTTATAAAAAATAAAATCTACTTAATAATAGAAAAAAAATAGTTTTTTTTTTTTGGCTTTTGACATGGAGTCTTATATTTTGCCTAGACTGGTCTCAAACTCCTGGGCATAAGTGATCTTCCTGCCTCTGTCTCTCCAGTAGCTGGGACTACAGGTAAGCACCATTATGCTCAGAGGATAATTTAATGAAACATAGACTCTTACCACTTAAAAAATTCTTTAATCCTCTAATGACCCATGGACCTTCCAATCTTATACAAACTCTACCAGTGAATTGAAAAAGAAGGAACATGCCCAAATCATTTTATAGTGAAATAAAGACATACAGGAAAGGAAAATTACAAGTTAGTCTAATTTATAAATACAGAATGCAAATATCATAAATGATATTTTAGCTAACCTAATTCCATCAATGAATAGAAAAAAGATACCCACCATTGTTGGGGTTTTTAGTCCTCGTTCCCTCCGGACCTGCAGGAGAGATAGGGAGAACACGCCCCGCCAGGACTAGCCAAGAAAGGAGAGGGCCGACTGACCGCCCTTCCTCGCTGGAGGACAATCAGACGCCTCAGGGAGACCAGACAAGGCTGGAGCTCCTTTGAGGAAGCACACACAGCTAATATAATGTACAGGAGCCAATCAGGATAAAGGTCAGCAGGGTGCGAAGAGTTCACGTGTACACCCATTCTACAGGCCATAATGGGTGACAGGAGCTGTTCACGAGGGCGGAAGGGTTCTGAGCCTATCCCAGAGGTGGTCCGATTTTTCATCACAACCCATGGTAATGCCTTCTGGCTGATCACCAGGCGCCATCTTAGCCATGTGCGGGGCCCCAAGACCAGGAAGTGAGTATCAGTCTGCAAGCTAGGTTTCCTTTTCTCCATCATAGGTCTCTATTTCTCTGATGTGATGTGCACACCATGATTGAGGAAGCTGGTAATAAAGCTTTTACAAGGCTGCTGCTTCCTTGTCTGATGGTGGGCCTGATGTTGCTATAGGTTGACAGGGCTGTCAGTCAAGAAGAAAATGGGCCAAAAAGTAGAAGAGAACAAGGCAAACTGAAAACGATAAAGACAAGCTGGGAGTTGCCATCATTCTCCCTGTTCTAACTCTGATAGCACGGGTGAACTGAAGAAAGGACTAGTTGTCTAAGTCACGGAACTGCACGTGTTTTTGGAAGAAACTCAAAGAAAAGATAATACCAGAGAAGGAGGATGTGCAGGCCTGGATGCTGCCCTATACCAATAAAGTGAGCCACCAGATCAGTAACCATGTGAATGATCAGCAACAACACAATATCCTCCAACTGCTTTCAGATGACAATGGTTGTAGCTTCATTTTCAGCTTTTTAAATCTTATGCAAATGTTTATTGATATTTACACAGAATCATACAAAGAAGGAAATTTTGGGAAACAACATCTTCTAACTTAGCTAACTTAACACTATACACAGTTACCAAAGTCTATCCTTTGTCAAATTGGCATCCCCAAACACTTCTTCTAGTCATATTTAATTTCAAGTAAGACAGTCATAAAATAATGCTTCCACTTAAGATGATCAATGATTACTTGGTCTTAACTGAAAAGATGTAACTTTCTCCAAGAAGAGAAAAACAAAAAAACCTCTCTATCCATTTCTGGTTGAAAAAAATATGTACATATATATAAATATACACACATATATACAAATATATGAGTGTATAAATACACACACACAAATATATTCATATCAAAAAGTTAAGTGGCCAGTTAAGCTTGAATAAATAATTCTAACACTAATGAAGAAGGTTTGTATTGGGACTATGCTCTGGGATTAAAAAAATTTTTTTTATAGTTGTAGATGGACAGAATGCCTTTATTTTATTTGTTATGTGGTGCTGAGGCTTGAACCCGGTGCCTCCACGTGCTAGGAAAGCACTCTGCCACTGAGCCACCACCCCAGCCCTGGGAACTTTTTAAATAAAAAAAATCACTACATAAAATGGTTGAGTTGGTATTTCTATAATCACCTCAAATCTTTTCATTGACTTATAAACTATATACAAAAAATAATGCCTTCCATTTGGAGTAAAATTGGATGTAGAATAAAATATAGAAAAAACATTATAGTCCTTGTTTCTACAACTGGGTCATGTGATCATAGCTGGAATTTTAAATTTACTTTTCCCACTAGGCAATCCATATTCCCTTTTTTCTAAGGCCTGGTGAGGTGATCCAAACATTTACTTCTGAAGTGTCTGAGCTATTAGCAGTGCTGCCTGCATTTGGCTCTTTGTAATATTCCATTGGCTTTTATCACAGGACATGGGAGCACTGAAGAGAGCTCCAGGGAATCTCCGGCAGTACAGACATACTCCTTCTTACCCCTATTTTGTTATAACTATGCAATTTCTCCCTTAATAGTCATAATCAACCACCCCAGCCAGCACAGAAACATTTTTCTTTATTGTTTCACTGGTGTGAGAAACCAGGTGTGTTAGTGTCCTTTCTCATGGTGACACAGCCTCACCCTTTTTCAAAGGGTTTAGGGGTTTGTGTCTGGGAATTGGTGGAAGAGCATGAACTCTCTGTAGTGATTATTCCTGTCAAACTGCCATTCACCAAGATTTAGAGCTTTTCTGCTAATGCAAATCAAGTAAGACTTTAGAAGTCTGCCCTGTTCTATTCAGTTTCTAAAGATATCATGCTTAACTAGCCAGTGCCAAGATCAAACCATTCTGATTTCTACTTCAGTTCTGCTGCCTGTTCTAGTAACCACACCTACCTTGTCTTTGGGAATTTAATGCCACAACTTGGTCCTTGCCATTGGACTTCATTTGATGGCAGATTTCCTACTGTTGTTCCTGGCCTACAAAAATGCCTTTGAATATATTTGCAATGTTTTTCTTTATATTTTGTTCTGCATCCAATTTTACTCCAAATGGAAGGCATTATTTTTTGTAAGTGGTTTATAAGACAATGAAAAGATTTGAGGTGATTGTAGAAATACCAACTGAACCATTTTATGTAGTAGTTTTTTTTTTAATTTAAAAAATTCCCAGGGCTGGGGTTGTGGCTCAGTGGCAGAGTGCTTTCCTAGCACGTGGAGGCATCGGTTCAAGCTTCAGCACCACATAACAAATAAAATAAAGGCATTCTGTCCATCTACAACTATAAAAAAATTTTAAAAAATCCCAGAGCATAGTCCTAATACAAACCTTCTTCATTAGTGTTAGAATTATTTACTCAAACTTAACTGGTGAAAGGTTTAATGTTTAATTTTAAAAACCTAATAATTTTTTAGCATTTTATGAAATGATATTTAGTATTTAATAAGAATCAATGTATATTACTTAATTTCTTAACACACTCTGACATTCTATAATTTATTAACTTAATTTTTAAATTCTATTCCCATGATTTTCCATATCACTGATTCTTTTAGTGTAAGCAGCAGAATGACAATTGGAAGTAACTGTGATTTGATATTTCTAAGAGATCAACTAGTGAAAACAGATCAACATCTCACAACATCCATCCATTTCCTCCTTTTTACACATATGCACACATACAAAGAAGAGTTGCGAGAAATAGTGTAGTAAAGTTAAAATTTAGTTAAGGACTATTGGAAATTAACGAATGTTAAATCTATTGCTTTTGTCCTGGCCTCTCTTGTCATTTGCCTTCTGATTTCAATTTCCAGAGGTATTACCCTCATATAAAAAAAAAGAAAATTGTGATCTGACTTTAAAAAAGCATCTGATGAAATTATAATTCTTTTGATTTTGTGGGAAAGTGTAAAATACATATAAACAACACTCAATTTTAACAATATATTTATGTTCTGCATATTTCATTTACCAGCAATCAGTAACTAGCACAAATGAAATTTTGGAATGGTTTTCACTTGTACTATTTCTAGAAGTTTTTTTTTCTTCCCTCTCCACCCCCGTTTTTATTGTGGTACTGGAGTTTGAATACTTTGATTGATTATCCCTTACCCTAATCTAATTTTTGTCAAAAGTTCTTACATGAACATTGTGTAGTTAATTTCATTTACTATCCATTCTACATCCATATAATACTATTAACAACTCTTTTTTCTGAAGTTTCAAGGATATGCCTATTAATTTATTGTTGTGGATATAATGAAATAGTGAAAAATTTATCTATCAAAATTCAGGGAGGATATTCCCCATGGAAAAAGAGTTGGAACGTGGTGGGCTACAACTGGACCACAAATCTTAAGGGTCCCTGTTTGCAGGGAGAGTCAACTTCTGGACTAAGGAGGCTTTGGAGTAACAGAGTGTGATGAAGACAGCTCTGAAAAGACTCATAAAAGACGAATCAGGCATTTGGTGAAATTTAGTGTGTCACTCTTCAAATTTCTTGAAAATAATTGGATTTTTAATTTTTTTTTAGTTGATAAACCTTTGTTTATTTATACACAGCACTGAGGATCAAACCCAGTGCCTCTCACATGCTCGGTAAGTGTGCTACTGTTGAGCCCCAGCCCCAGCCCCTGCTCCATGATTGGATTTTATCTACTAGACCAGAGCAGGAAGCAGAATCTAAAAGTTCCATGAATTTTAGGAGTAGAGGCTTAAGATCAATAGTCTTAAGAATGGGGATAGGAAATCAGGAATACTCAGAAATTTTGAATCATTGTGAAATTAGGGATGAAGGTGTGAAGAGTTAAAACTAACCTCATTTCCAGGGAGCAGCTATTGCCATTATTATTGTTATAATATCGACATATTCTGTGAAATGTGTAGTTAGACAATTTTGTTGTGTGAACAATATAGAGTGTGACTACACAAACTATGACAACTATATCAGAAATATAATTTCTGCTTACAGCTGAGACCACTGTTGTGTATGTGGCTGAAGACCAAAACATTGTTATGTGTCATGTGTCTGTACTTACTTTTGTGATGTTCTACAAATCATCATTACCACTTTGCCACCTGGTTCTCTGTTAGAATCTACCAGTAGAGGGGGCTAGAGGGAGAGTACACTTCCTTCAGATGCACTTCAATCTGGCGGTAGCTATTCCAGAGAGTCAGTTGAGAATCCAGTTTGCAGTTTTTCTTGTATGCAGATCCAGGCATTGCTTTCCCTCAGAGACATCAGCACCAACCAGGTGGTGCCCACTCCCAAGAGAAAAGAGACTTGGTCCTATGGAGCCCCCTATCTTAGGTCAAAAATACAGCATCACCTCTTTTATAGGTTGAGTTTCAGCTCAGTGAAGCCCCTTCTTCAAAATGTTTGCTGTAACTGTGGTGAAGAAAGGTACACTTGTGCAATAAAACCCAAACATCACAGTATAGTGACAATGATAGAGATTCCAAGAAAGTCTATATGAGATACCAGGGAATTAGAGAGGTTTTGATGATGGGGAGAGTTCCTGTTGACCCACACTGTGGTGGGAGAGATGGTTTAGAGGTAACATTTTGGTTCTGTCTGTATGTACACCCTATGTCTAAATCAAGTGTATCAAAGAAGCAGTATTCCCCAAAGAGGCTTTAGAATAAGTCACTGGTAAATTATAGCTTTTGGGTCAATCCCACAAGCAACCCTATGGCCAGTGAAGTACAAATGGTTTTTGCATTTTTAAGTGGTTGAAAATGTCAAAAGGTTATTTTGTCACACATGAAAATGACAATATTCAAACTTCAGTATGCATAACTAAAGTTTTTACTTGTTCACAGCCACACTCAATTGTTTAAATATTGTGTAGGGTCACTTTTGTGCTATAGAAATAGAGTTGAACAGTGTGGTAGGGGCTGTATAGCCCACAAAGTTGAAAATATTTACTGTGTGGACTTTTACAGAAAGTTTGCAGACCCTTCCTTAGCAGAAGGACAGAAGTATAGAATGGTAGAGGGTAGATTGGGATTAATCATTGATCCCTCTTTGGCATCTTGAGTTAAGATGATAAAACTAGATAATGAACTTTTGGGTCATCTTATCAGACCTTCTGAGTGTATAAAGATTTGTCAGAATACTAGGTGTTTTCCTCCTCTCAAAGAGATGGTGTAAATGTATTGAATTTTTAGGGAGCTTCTCCTAGTGAGAAAGTAGTTTGGAGGTAAGACTACATTTTTCAGGGTGCTGTTTGTGGGGTCACCCTGGGGTACACATGCTTTCAGTAGCACATTAGCAGGTTTGTCCTGAGAGAGGAGGGAGGTAATGACAAAATCAGCAGGATGGTGATGGAATGTTGTGTGGTGTGAGATCCTGGGGGAAACTATTCCCCCTCTGTAACTTTCCCTAGAGGAGAGGAAATGTTCCAAGAGAATAGTGAACACTTCTGGTCTCTTTCCCTAATCATTTCCACTGGGACCACTTTACCAGTGGGTGGGAATTCCTTGCTTTCAAAACAAGATTCAGGCTCAACTCTGGCTTTTTTTTCCCTCTTGCCTCACCTGTCTCCTGAATCCCTAAAAAAGGCAACGGGCTTTTTTCTGCTTCCTACCACATTCTGGGATCAAGACCTTTTCAGTCTGCTTTTCAAAATGGCTCAGACTCCATTTATTTTTAAATTTTTTATTTGTTCTTTTTAGATATACATGACAGTAGAGTGTATTTTGACATATTACAACATACATTGAGTATAACTTATTCTAATTAGGATCCCATTCTTGTGGTTGTATATGTTGTAGAGTTTCATTGGTCATGTCAGACCTCATTTATAAGACAGCCTTTAGTCTGGCTAGGTATGTAAAGTCAGATTTGCAGATATAACTTTCTCCAAAGGTAGGTCCCAAGGTATTTGTAAGGCAGAAAGGGTGTGCAAGATCAGAAACCACGGAACAAGAATGAGGCACCCAAAGAAGGTTTATTGGAGGGCGCTCTGAGGCCAGGTTCACTGGTCCACGAAAGGGTGAGGGGCCGGTTGGTCAAGGCTGATGTGAGTTGATGGGGCGTTTGCTTCAGCCGGTGGGAACCAGTGGTGGTTGGGGTCCCTTGCCTGGTCAGCTTCTGATTGGCCATTTCCTGTCTCCTCAGCCAGGTGGAAAGTCCTTGCCCACAGCCACCATGAAAGGGGAGGGGGAAGGGAAGCCTGCTGACCCAACAGTATATATTTATAGGGAGGGTGGTCCTAGTCTTCTTCTTGGTCTAGTTTTAGTAGTGATTGATGCACTTTGTGGGATACTAAACACTTATCCTGACTTGATAATAAAGATGGTACATGAATGAGATACTCATTTGGTTTCTTACATTTGTTTTCAGTTGGTTAGAAGTTGAAGAGGATAGGTGATTGGCATCTCATGGTCCTCAACACTTGTGATCCTTAAGTATTCAGAAAAACTGCAAACATTGTGATATGTTTGGTGTTTGGGTTTCCTTAAGAAGATGATAAGGGATAGATTTTGTGCCACGTGGCCATGAGGGGAAGAACAGAAATGCATGCAATCAACACAGGAGGCAACGACCTGGTCTCCTATCCAGGTGTCTAGTATATTCATGTTCAATAACTAGGAATTTTTCACTTCCGTCACAGCCCATGAGCCCCAGTGACTTCAGGGCCTGAGAGGTGGAAAGTAGGTATTTTCTAACTCCACTCAAATTGCAGGGCTATTCTATCTTAGCTTAGTTAATAACTTCACATTACAAGACATCATCTTTTCCTTTTCCTTACTGCAAACAGATCTTGGTATATAGTTCTGAAATTGATTTGGATTCATGTTCCTTAAATGACTTTTATCTTTCTAAGTGTCTTATTTATTTATTTATTTATTTTGCAAATACTTCCATGCTTGCTTTATCTTTGCCTTACTTCTCATTTCTAGTGAGAAGAAAAAAAAATAGTCGTTTCTTTTATTAATCAGCCCCCCCTTGAGTTACTTGTAATATATATATGAGTAACAATTCTCAATTTGTGAAAACATACTGAGAATTATTTTTGTGTACATCAGAATTTAAAATAAGTGATAAAAATACAACTAAAATAAGGAATTAAGTTTCTGCAAAAATTATATCTACCTTAAGCCCTATTGTCAGAATTCAATGAGACAAAGTGAAGAATCTAGATGTTACACACTTACATATTACACAAATATTACATATTTCTTTATAGGCACAGAATATTGGGACTGGCAATACCAGTGGAGATCAGATATAAAACTTAATTTATCTTTTGTGCAGAATGATATCTAGATTGTCTAATTAGTTCCCAAGATTTTCTGACTCTTTCTGCCATTCACAGATTCAAAACATCTTGAGTAAATATGGACATTAAAAAAATCTGGATATTTGTTGATCCTCTTTGGATTTTTGGAAGAATGCTTTCACTTTTAATTTGCTTGTTAGTTCCCATGCAGCCAAAACCTTTGTTCTTTTCATAAAGAAGCTAAAAGGTAACTAAAAACAGCAACAAAAAAAGTGTAGAGTTCAAAAATTGCCTTTGAGCATCATAAGTCAGTAGAGTGCCTAGAATCCTTTGAGTAAATCATTACTAAGGTTCTCTCCTCAGAGGTTGCATGATTTTGATAATGATGACTCAGGAGCCTCCAATCACTAATTCATCCATGATTAAATGTTGTTGTGAAAAATGTTGGTGATTTTTTCCCCCTTTTCTTTGCTCAATTGAATACCAACAGTATATTCCAGGAAAGTTATGTTCTGCTTAGGTGGCAACATTAGGAAAGGCGAAGAAGGATTTCCCTATGCCTTGTTCAAAATGAATCTGATGGATCCTTACGGCTTGTTTATTTAACTGTTTTGCTAGTCCTATTATGCCAGGGATCATATATCATCTTATCATCATTCTAAAACAAGAAACCAAAGTAAAACCACACACTAGCTCAAAAATTTACATCCTTCAGAAAGCTTCCAATGAGTTGTCATGATTTAACTAATATTTCTGATCATTCAAATGAAATCTCAGAACACTAAATTCCATAAAAAAATTTTAAATAATTTTTGTTATTTATCTTTTAATATCTTTTGAGTTTGCCTGTTAGTTACTTAAGATCTTGACCTATAGCAGACAGACCTGGATTTGAGTCTTGGCTGTTTTACTTTCCAACTGCATGATCTTGGGTTCATCTGTTTCATTTAAGGGATAAAATGGTACCCATCTCTTGGGATTTTTGTGAAGGTTGAGATAAAAATATGGAAAGCACATAGCACAGTGTCTTGTATGTAGTAGCTGCTTTTCAAATGTTTGCACTAATTATTATCTGCCTATTTTACTTTTCCATTGGGGCAGGAAGGTGTATTGGGAAGAGTGGGGGGTGAATGATTCCGGAGTGAGTCAGTTCTGGGGTTCAGTTCTGAATTAGCCAATTACTCTGTGTGGCTTCTTAAGAATTTCAATTAACTCTTTGAGCCACTACTTCTTTATTTCTAAAATGAATATACAGTAATTATATGCAGATCACCGGGTTGGTGGAAGCAAAGTGCCTATTATGCTCCCTTCCTATCAACTGATTATCAACAAGTTCACATTTATGAAGTCTATTCCAAGGACAATGGGCAGCAAAGGTGTCACAAGAAGTTTCAAAAGAAAATAAACGCGTTCTCCACCACTGGCAGGGAGAGCAACTAATGAAATCAAGCCAACCACGCACAGTGAATTGCTGATGACACATGCTAATTAAAGTGGCTCTCTCATCCATGCCCATTTATATTTTCCCCACTGTGGATGTGGAGGAATTTTCAATGAGAGCCTCTTTTCTGGTATTTTTACAAGTCAGCAGATCTCCAAAGCCCAACTAAAATATAAGGTGATGAACGACCCCAGAAAAACTGGAACAGTCACAACTGCTCAGTGGCCAGTGCCACAGAAACTAGGATAAAACAACCTCTTCCTTCTAAACAAGGGCAGATATCTGGGACACCCAGGGAGAAGTGAGGCGGGAGGGCGAAATGCGGGTCAGAAGCGGTTGCTGAAGGGCCCCTTCCCAGCACCAAAGCGGCCTGACTATCACCGTCTTGGTCCGGGGCCCTGGGGCCAAGGAGGCGTCGCGGCCACCAGGAGGACGCCAGTCTTCACAGAGTTAAACCTCTCCCAAGGAGACTGGAGGAGGAGGCTCCCCGCCCACCAAGGGGGAGCGAGCCTCCCGCCGGCGCCCCGCCCCCGCCCCCGCCCCCTCGGGCCGCGCCGCGGGCCGCACCTGCCCGCGCGCACACGCCCCCCGCACGCAGGCCTGGGAGGCGCCGCCGCCGCCCTCGGCACGCGCCCGCCGCGGCTCGCCCGCACCGCCCTGCCTCGGCGCGGGCCAGGGCCACGCGAGCCGCCGCCGCCGCGCTCCGCTCCTCCCCGCTGCGGGCCGCGGACGCCGCTGCCGCGTAACGGCCGAGGCGGCCGGCGCGGAAGCTGAGGAGAACCCGGGCCCGGCGTGAGGGCTCGCGGGCCGCCGCGGTCATTAGCTGTGCTCCGCTTCCAGCGAGGACAGTCTCCTCCTGCTGCTCCGACCGCCTCAGTCCTCATCTTCCTCCTCAGTCCTACCACCCCCTCCAGCTCCTCAAAAGCACCCCCGACCCCCTAGCCCTTCACGCCCCACCCGCGGGAACCAGGCCTTGGAAATTCGGGGGAGTGGCTGGCTGTAGGGGCGCGTCGCGGCTCCCAGCTCCGCCTGCCCCTCTTCCAGGACATGGTCTGGTCCCCATTGTAAAAGCTGCGCCCCGAAGAGGAGAGCGTTGTGTTCTCGGCGTGGGCTGCAGGGATATCTCCGGGCTGAAGCGCTTGCATTATTTTAGGGTGGGGCGGGAGAGCCCTGGATTTCGGGGAGTGGGGGTGGGCTGGGAGGAGGACCCGAGGAGGGAAAGGACTCTGGGGGAGTCGGTGAGGGACTATGGGGAAGGACCAGGAGCTGCTGGAAGCTGCTCGCACTGGAAATGTGGCTCTGGTGGAGAAACTCCTGTCTGGCAGGAAAGGAGGGATCCTGGGCGGTGGATCCGGACCCCTGCCCCTGTCTAATCTGCTAAGGTAAGGACGGGCACCAGCTCTGGGGATGGCACCCCTCGTTATACATTGTGATGGATACATCCTCCTCCTCACGGTTTTTGCACCTGGTGGCTGCCAGCGTTTCATTCTTAAATTAGGTAGGAAAACAGACTGTGTGTATGGAGAGGAGGCATGAGACTCCCAGATTGATGCCTTAGATTCTTTGAGTAATTTTAAAATAGCCTTCCATCAATGCGTCAGCCAGCTACTTTTTTTTCTGAGCTGTGTTGCAGAACTTGTGTATGTATCAGTGTGGTTTGAAGAAAATCGGATTTCCATCACTGTTTTTTTTTTTTTTTAAATATATTTGCAGCTTCAAGCTAGCCCCCCTCCTTTTTTTTTTTTTTTTTTTTTTTTTTTTTTTTTTGGTCTATTTAAATGAAACTGACAGAGAAGCTATTGCGTGCATGCAATTATCCTCCGAAAGCCACAGCCTCGGTTTGCTGCTACCTTCTCTTGCAGAAGGCATTTGCTGTGCTCTGGGGTTATGACCCCCACAAAATGAAGAAAGTGAACCTGAGGAGATGTCGTCAACTCTGGAAGTGTGTAAAACTTGATGAGGCAGATTATGCAGCCCCAGCAATACTTTTAATCACCTCCACATAAACTTGGTTATTATCTCAGGATGCAAGATGCTTGGTCTGGATTGGGATAGTATGTGTAGAATATACTAGAGGCCTTTTAATGTGAAGGTGTTGTAGGTGAGACGAATCTTGCTTGGAGAATCTTTTTAAGACGACATTTAAAAAAATGTCAAGGTCTTTATTCAGCAGGCAGTACCTTAGAGATAGCAAAGTTGATTTGCATATTTGAGAAACTATTAAAAGTTGAATTGATGGACAAATGAACTCAGCTGGGAGGGAGGACTCCTGAATAGCATAAAATTCAAGGAAATTTATTTTATTTCTCAAATCATGGCTATTCAGTTTGTCCTGCGTATTTTTGGAGACATCAGTTATCATATCTTCACCTCACAACATCTCTTAAGCAATCCAACTAAACTTGTAAAATTTTTAAAAATCCCAAGTGATTTTCTTGGTTTTTAAAAACTTCCTTTTTACTCTTGGCAGGGCTTCATACAAACTTTTGAGTGATGACATTGTGTTCTTTGCATGGGTTCTTGTAGGTTGTAGCGGTCAGTGCAATTAATTACGATACTGCTAACAGTGAAAATGAAAAGTTCATATTACAGTGAATTAAATTTAGTTGGAAAATAGTTTGATGAGAGTTTTAAAAGCCCCGTATGTTATCATATGTACTCATTGACAGTGACATTTTATTGGAATGACAGTTACCTCAGAATAATGAATATACCATATATTTTTCAATAAGTCTTAGAAATGATGACTTGTGTGTAAGCTCTTTTTAAATAAATTTTCGCTTTCAAAAAACAAGTAGCCCATGTATGCATATTTCCGACTACAGTTCTCATAACTGCCTTTAGTCACTGGTAATTTATTGAAAAAGTTTATCTAGTTACAATTTTAAGTTATAAGTGATGTAAATCTCAGGGGTTACATTAGTTATAAAAATCATTATGGCTAGACCTGAATGCTGAAAGAAGTTTCTCAAAACAGTTTCTTTGAAAACAACTAAAGAATTCTTTGAGAACAGTGAGAACTTCGGTTAATTTCATCCAGGCAAATGGTATTTTCAAAAGACTGTGACAGAATTCAAAGGCAGATATCTTTCAAACACTCCTTTCCCAGTTGGGTCATTTTTTTAAAAAAAGAATAGATGTCAAAGTTTAGGAGTAAAATACCAACTATTAAATGATGGTAAACAGCAAATAAAGTGCCAAAATTGTGAATAACAGTATACATCTCAAATAGTAGGTTTTCTCTTTTGCTTGTTTTGTCAGAGGTAGCAGCAGTAGCTTTATAACAGGAATGCACATGGAAAACAAACTAAAAGAAAAGTTCATTGAGTAATTTGAATGAAGTTGTAAAATTAGAAACTAATAACATTTAAATTTGCATTTATCTGTTTCACCCTGAATAAACAACTAAAATAGCATCTTCAAAGAAAATCAGAATTGAAATTGTAATTCTTTGGGTGATCCTTTGAATAAAATAAAATTTCTAACAAGACACTTTTTACTTAGCTATCACTTATTTTATGATTATTGTCATTAGAAATATATAGGATATTGGACTGGGGTTGTGGTAAAGTGCTTGCTTAGCACGCGGGAGGCACTAGCAGCACCACATAAAAATAAAATATTAAAAAAAAGATATCTAATGTTTTGAACAACCAACAATAAAAATTAAAAAAAGAAATATTAATGAGAAATTAAAAAAAAGATATCTATAGAATAATGGAAAATGTGACTCCCCCCTCCTCAACTAGCCTAATGACACTTAGAAATATTTTAATATTTTGAAATGAATTGTGGAATAGGTTTGGCACTTTTTTCTGCCTGCTTTATTACTTGTGTAGTAGTAGTGTCAGACCCTATGCTAAATAATTCCATGTATCATCTTATTCATTTCTTATGTCAACCATAAGAAATTGATTCTAATTTTATAGATGGAGGACTAAAGAGATAGGAAGATTAATAACTTGCCCAAGATCATTTAATTAGTAATGCCAAGGATTTGAAATTTAGTGATTCACATTTGCTTTACCATATATATATATATATATATATATATATATATATATATATGTATTTTTTTTTAGTTGCTGATAGATCTTTATTTTTTTAATATGTGGTGCTGAGAATCAAACCTAGTGCCTCACACATACTAGGCATGTGCGGCTACCAGCCCCTTTAACAGATCTTAAATCTTATTCAGGATTTATTTTTATTCACAAAAATTTAAGGTAGATGGACAATTTAGATAGTCCAATCTGAAGATTTTTTTTGCTACTAATAATTAAATTTAAAAATCATCAATTCTTTTCTAATTAAGAAAATGTTGACTGCCCTATAAGGGTTTACCAGCTGAGAAATTTGCTGAAGATGCTTTCAATTACTTATTATGTACTAACTGAGCGGTAACTGTATGACGGATAGTCAGGTATGCTTGGGTGACCCCGTCATTTTCAGCAAAAGTAACAATGCTTTTAAGTAAACATAAAAAACCTCTCTAATCCTCACTATCCTTTTCTACAGTGGAGATAATAATAGTACCTGTCACATAGGGTTATTGTAAGGATTAAATGTGGTATAAAGTAATAAATGAAAAATGTTAAGCACATAGGTGTTCATCATTAGTGTTATTCTCAAGTACCTTTAAAGCACATGAGACTATTTTTTCCTCTACTTTTTTTTATTGGTACATTATAGTTGTATATAATGGTGGCGTTTATTGTTTGATTCTATTTCCTAAAGCCTGAATTACTAAAGATTTGCTTTATATTAGACTGGAAGTAAATTTCCAAGTCAATTTTTCATTGGAATCATAGAATCTTCAAATAGAAATGGCCCTTTAATCCAACTTCTCACTCAGTGCAGAAATTTCCTGTATAACATCACACTCTGATTAGTTATTCTAACCCTGTTAAATCTCCCAGTGACTAGATCTATTCCATTTCTTTCCCATAGCTCTCATTATTTAAAAAATTCATTTACTTTCCTGTAGCTTCCAGTAGTCGGCACTTGTATTGGGTCAATATGAAGTAGTCTAATTCATTTGTCAGGACAGTTCTTTGGGTGCCTGTATTTAGTTAATTTGTGGAAGAATTCTCATTTTCCTTGCCTGTTATGTGACAGTATATCCTAGGTGTTAAGACCTTAAATATTCATATTTTCCACTACTCTTGGCCTTCTTTGCATATTCTTTTTTTAAAAAATTGTTTTTAGTTGTTAATAGACCTTTATTATTTATTTATTTATATGTGATGCTGAGAATCGAATTCAGTGCCTTACATGTGCTAGGCAAGTGCTGTATCACTGAGCTACAACCCCAGCCCCTTCTTTGCATATTCTTAAATTTGGGAATTACCTTCTTAAAATATAGTGGCAGGAAATGAACAATATTCCCTGGATGCCATTTGACCAGTATAGAAAATAGTAGGGCTGGACATACTGTTGAATTTAAAAAAAAGAAAAAAGGATTAAGAGCATTCATAGTATAATATTATTTTTTTAAAAAATATATTTTTATTTGTAGTTGGATACAATACCTTTATTTTATTTATTTATATGTGGTGCTGAGGATCGAACCCAGGGTGTTGCATGTGCTGGGCAAGCCCCCACCACTGAGCCACAACCTCAGCCGAGTATGATCCTATTTTTATAAGAAAAAAAATGTATGTGAACATTTATGATGTGTGTAAAGTAGTCTGGGATGATAAAACACCAGAATGGAGATAATATTCATCTTTGGTGGGATTGTGGGTAATCTTTAATTTCTTTTTCTTATCTGCATTTCAGATGTTCTACAATGAATATGTATTATGCAGTTAAAATGGCAGCTATTATAACATGATACAATGAAATTATTACCTCCTTAATGATTTAAGACCTACCTACAAGTCAAGATTTTCTAAGCCATGAAATGGTGTGGGTTTACACTGAGCATGTAGTCAATTAAAACTTCCAGGTATTTTTTTTCCCCACTCAATGACCTGCGAAGACATATTCTCTCTCCTGGTGTTTGTAAAAGTATTGGTTGAACTTAAATTATTCGTATTACATTTCATCTTATTTGTTTTAGCCTGTTTTATAATATATCTAAATCTTTAAACTAATAAGTCTATCAGCATATTAACTTGTCTCCTCTGCATCATCTGTAGATTTAATGTTTTCTATAAGTGGTATACAACACACCATAATATATCCCCAATGAATCTCTCTTCATCTTAGTTTAAATTTAAAAGTATCAATCTTTATGCATAGTATTTCTCCCTACATTTGAGCCACTTAATAGAACTATCAGCTACTTCTCTGATTATACTTGTGAGAATATAGTGAGGTAGTTTGTTTATTGCCTTTCTTAAATTCATGCCATGTTCTGTTTATGGCAATACTTTGATCTATTGCTTTAATAGTATAAGTTCCACCAAAATCAGGATGTTTATTATAACTTGTTTTTGGTAGTGAGCCATTGATAATTCCTAGCTTTTATGAATATTCTTTTTAGCTTCTTGCATCTCATTCTTCTGGGTCTAGATCTTTAACACACATTTAAAGCAGCTAAGTGTCTCTTATGATATCTCTGTTTGGAGTTTTTAATAATCTCCTTATTTGTTTATCCTTTGTAGTTTGAAAATAATTCTCAATAGGGAAGACAAAAGCCAAATAAAAGTTGGGAAGAATCAGATTGTTGGCACTGTTAGATATAAGAGAATATTCTTCTGTGGTCTAAAACCATCCACAATTTATACTGTTGGAGCTTAAGGTTATGTTATGAACTATCATACCTCCCTGTTTTTCAAACTTAGTTGAAATAGACTTTAGCATTTTTCCTGGGAAAGTATTTATTTCTCTTTTGTGTTTTTTTTTTCAGTTATATCCCTTACCACTCTGATGCTTAAAGAAATATGAGCTCATCAGAACTCATCTGGATACTTACTTAGATTGAGTTGCCTCCCTGTTTTTTATCCTCTAGATTATATACAAAATTTCATTTTGTTTAACTTGTATATTTTATGAGGCAGCTGCAAAATTATTATCGCCCCCCACTGAATTACATTGCCAGCCCTTTTTATTTTAAGACAGGGTCTCACTAAATTGCTGAGGCTGTCCTTGAACTTGTGATCCTCCTGCCTCCACCTTCCCAGTCACTATCTTATAGGTGTGTGGCACTGCTCTTTGTCATAGCTACCTTTTAGTCTAAGCAAAAATAATTCTCATTTAAATAGTACATTTTTAACTGACTGTAGTATTAAGAATTATTTGTATTTTAATAAAGCAATAAAAGTTTGTTAATACCTTATAGTTACTTGCTTTTTTTAATGCTCCAGAGTTGAATAATACATAATGTATATTTAGTAAATTCTTGTTTAACATAAAGGATCCAGTTCTTAAGATACACGAGTGAAATAGTTAGATCAATAAGAAGAGTGTGTGTGGGGACACCAAAGGCAGATAGACCAGAGAGCTTATACATGTTTCAGATTTAGGATTCCACTCGTGAAGTTTTTGGTGCTGAGTACAAGGAGCTAAGAAGCAACCAGGAAGCATAGTAATGTTCATAATTTGGCCAGTTGTGGTTATTGGTACTCTAACATAAGAAATTTACTTTTAGGGAAGCTGCATTGGTTAAACAGAATAAGTCACAAATAGAGCAGTCAAGCCTCATGAAAATGTTATGTCTATAAAAATAGTCAAGTTGCAAGTGGGTTATCTATTTTAGATAGTAATGATGTTTGAAGCGGTGATTGCACTATTATGTTCAGGGAGCTGTGTCTGCCAGAGTGAACAGTGCCAGCTGCATCATGGGAAATAAGGAGCCAGGAGAGGGAATTTTGGTGTTGACCTCTTTCTCTACTAAGCAGGATTTTCAAACTCCCTCTTCAATACCCTGAGAGCGATGGATGTCGCAGCGAATTAGGACAGCTAGGCAGTGACTAGTACTCATCCTGTTCATTTTTATATTGCACAGTTGTTAATGTGTGTGTCTCAGTGATTTCTTATCATGGATGGAATGGTGGAGCAAGTCCTCTCTGACTTTAAGGCAGAAGTGTACAATATTCAGCAGTGTTGTTGTTGCCTTTAGCAGTTTAACCTCACAGGTGACAGTAAACAATTTGATTACTTCCATTGTATATTGAATAATTTATTATGTATTTGAGGTAATTTTGGAAAACTTTCTCCAAAAACCTATTATAGAACATTCTTTCTGGGTATTTAACTAGAAATGGAAGCTGACTGTAATGTAAATCAAGGGTTAGAAAAAAACTAATTTAAACCTATGGAACCTGAAGTTATTTCACATTTAATATATTTTAGTGTGTCTTTGGTTTCTGGTTTGAACATATTGCAGAATGGTATTAGTTAATTAAAATACTGTGAGTTTTGATTACTCATGTTGATAAGAGAATACTTTATATTTGAAAAAGCTAGAATTTATACAGAATACTCATCTGTTTTCTAGTTCTTTCTTGTGTGTGTGATGACAATGTCTGGTAAACCTTATAGGAGGCCAGAGACATGATGCCAGTTGAAAACCCAATGAATTTTAAATCTGAGTGAGGCTTGAAATTGGTTTTTGAGGGTGGATCAAAAAGTATGGTCTACCCAAATCTTCACCATGTTGGCTTAGGATCTGACTTTCTTAACAAGACTCCTAAAGCACAAGAAGTAAAATCAAGAATCAGTAAATGAGATGAATTCAACTAAAAAGCTTTTTAGCAAAGGAAACAATCAGTAATGTGAAGGGAGAGCCTATGGAATGGGAGAAAATCTTTATGCACTTCAGAACACTAATCTCTAGGATATATAAAGAACTCAAAGCACATAAACCAAAAAACAAAACAAAACCCAATCAATAAATGGGCTAACGAACCAAACACTTCACAGAAGAAGAAATACAGTCGATTAACTAATATATGAAAACGTGTTTAACATCTATGCCAATTAGAGAAATGCAAATCAGAACTACGCTAAGATTTCATCTCACTCCAGTCAGAGTGCCAATTATCAAGAATACAAATAACAATGATGGTGAGGATGTGGGGGAAAAAGGTACACTCATACATTGCTAGTGGGATTGCAAATTGATGCAACCAATATGGAAAGTGGTATGAAGATTCCTCAGAAAACTTGGAATGGAAACACCATTTGGCCCAGCTATCCAACTCCTCCGGTTATACAAAGGACTTAAAATCAGTGTCCTACAGTGACACAACCACATCAATGTTTATAGTAGCTCAGATCACAATAGTTAAATTATGGAACCAACCTAGGTGCCCTTTGATAGATAAGATAAAGAAAATGTGATATATATACACAATGGAATATTATTCAGACTTAAAAGAAGAACAAAATGATGGCATTTGCTGGTAAATGGATGGAGCTGGAGAATGGAGAATATTATGCTAAGTGAAATAAGTCAATCCCAAAAAACCAAAGGCCAAATGTTTTCTCTGATATTTGGATGCTAATTCACAATAAAGCAGGTGGGGCTAGGGAATAACAGAGTAACTTTGGATTAGACAGGAGTGAAGGGAGGAGGGAGGTTATGGGAATAGGAAGGAAAGTAGAATGAATCAGACATTATTACCCTATGTGCATATATGACTACATGACTGGTGTGATTCTACATCATGTATAACTAGAAGAATGATAAGTTATACTCCATTTATGTATGATGCGCAAAGTGCATTCTACTGTCATATATAACTAATTAGAACAAATTAAAAAAAAGATGGTCAAAAGATAAATTTTTATTTTTTCAGTTTCTTTTATAGTGTCCAGAGAGTGTTGACTTCTGAATCTGTTACTTATTGATAGTGCTTGCTTATTAAATGTCATGTCTTCATGGATCTAACTTTAATATAGAACTTTGATTCATTTGTGCTATAGAGTTATTTAGATAGAATCCAAATTGTGTTGTGAGAGTAACTGTATTTAACATAGTTAATTACTTCTAGTTAAGTGATATGAAAGAGTCTTCTTAGATTGGTTACCATTTTTTTTTTATCAATGTGGGTCAAGTCTTGTCTGATGGTTGTGGGCCTAGACAATCAACCTCATTTCCTGTTACCTGCTTGATGTTTTTGTTCCCATACTGCATTTCCTCTAACTTTCCCATCCAAATCACTTTTTCTAGAAAAAAGTCTTTTCTAATTACTACATGTTCACTTTGGCTGTAGTTTTGGAGACAGCTCTTTCCTAAAGGAAGCAAAATTTGTTAGAGCTGGAAGGGATTGTATAGTGAGAAGTATATCAAGATAAGCCTTGAAAGTTGAGAGGTCTACAGAGTTAGATTTCAACATCTCTAGTTTCATGTTTACCTCAACATTTATTTCCCCCCAACCTGATGGAACCAGGCCTCTTTCCTGTCTTTACTCCAAAAACTACTTATGGCAGATGTCAGTTAATTCATAGGGAAGTGCAACTGCTAAAGCTTTTAGGAAGATGTATTTTTAATATTTTAACTTAAAGAGGTAATAAAATCTTATGCCAAACAAAATAGTACATTTATGAAACTTGGTAGTAGAGCATTCTAATGGAGTTGCTTTTATCTGGTTTACAAGAGGGAGTGAGCATTTATCCTTCCTTTTATAAGGCTGTAGAGGAAAGGATTGATAGGGACATAGCACTGATAATATTGATAATTGAGAGGCTTTTTAAAATGCTACTTATTTAATTCCTATAACTTTTTAAAATTTTTTTTAAGAGAGAGAGAGAGAAAGAGAGAGAGAGAGAGAGAGAGAGAGAGAGAGAGAGAGAGAATGAGAATCTTTTTTGTAGATGGACACAACACAATGCCTTTATTTTTATGTGATGGTGATATCCAACCCGGGTCCCGCCCGTGCTAGGCGAGTGCTCTACTGCTGAGCCACAATCCCAGCCCAAATTCCTATAGCTTTTTATCAGATCTATATGTACTCATTTTATATATCAACATATGCTTATTTCCAGAAGTTATTCCTTAGATTTGTTATATTTATTATATAATCACAAGTGACAAGCTATGAAATAACATTATGTAAGAGCTTTCATCCCAGATGTTTGAGATTTCAATTATTTTAAACCTATTTCTTTTTATTAAAAAAATTCATGTTGCAAGTTGACTTTAGTATCTAGGTTATGAACTAACTTTTCAACTTTTTGGTTCTGGGATTGAACCCAAGGGCACTTTACGCTGAGCTACCTTCTCATTTCTTTTTATTTTTTATTACGAGACAGGTTTCTTAGCTACTTGAGGTTCTTGTTTGATACCTCTAGTTACTAATCTGCATTTGAAATGGCTTATGTATCATACAGATATGCTAAATATAATATTAAGTTTTGAATATACTAAAAAACTAGTATATTTACTTACAGAATTATCTCTGCTTTGTGTAGACTTTTACTGCTAGTGTGGAGACACTGGAGTGAGTGGGAGTGTGTTTGGGCGAGCAAGAGGAATTATGCAGGGATGTTCTTTGGCTTAGTAAGCTCCAGTAGTGAGTAGCCTAGCACAGCGTTGTTTTCTATTGGTTTGCTTTGGTTAATCATCAGAGTGGTCTGTCATTCTGGAGACTGATAGAAACTGACTGTGAAGACATCATCAAGGGTGTGGGAAAGCAAAGATTACAGTGATTAACTATTTCTTAACCCCCCCCCGCCATTTGTGTGTGTGTGTATTTTTTTTTTCCTGCAGCATACCAGGGTATACTTAGAGGAAACTTAGAGGAAACTTATCAGCCAACCAAATACATCCAACTAATCAACAAATCAATCAGAATTTTATAGGAAACTGACAACAATGACAATGGGACAGTTATATAAACAAAGAGTTAAAATACAGTGTAATATATACTGCAGTGGAAGTATCACACAAAGTTATAGGAGCACTAGGGCACCTCTAATTCTACCTGGTAGGAGTACTTAGGGGAAACTTTAGAGAACTTTTAGGATGAGTAGGTATTTGTTAGGCTGACAAGTATGAGAGAAGAATATTTTAGGCAGAAGGATCAGTATATACAATAATAATGTATAGAAATATAGAATATGATTTGGAGTATTTGCTGGTGTATGTGCGTCCCAAATACGCTAACTTCTTTATATCCAATCTTCACAATAATCCTCAAGGTCTTTATTACCAAGACCATTTTTAAATGGGGTTAAAGATCAGAAAAATTGAATAACTTGCCCAAGTTATGGAGCCAGTAAATAATATATTCAAGATTTAAATTTAGGTATTTCTGATCCCAGGTATCTTTTTTTATGTGCTATTTTACTGCCTGGTTACACAAGGATCAGTGTATATCCTGGATTAAGGTATGAAAATACCAATACATTTTCAGTATATAATTAAATTACTTTTTCTACAAAATTTTTTTGATTTTTTAAATAATAAATTAAATACCTTCATTTTATTTATTTATTTTATGTGGTGCTGAGGATTGGTCCCATTACTCTGCACTTGCTAGGCAAGCGCCCTTCTGCTGTCACATAATTTTAAGCTTGTTTATGATAGCACAGTAAAATGAACAGTAAAATGAATTGAGTTAAAAAAATAAGTTAGGTAAAGATGCTTCAAAATACTTCATTATGAGTTCTTTTCATTTTAAAACAGATTGTTTTACCAAAAATTTCTTGGGTGCTTGATGTTGTCTAACATCGGTTGTCTTCAGAGGTGGGTTCATCCCAAGTGTGTGGGTTTATTTCTCACCTCTTCTTTCTTACACAAAAAAGGAAAAGACAGTCTTCATTTTATGATCCATATCTTTCAAGCCAATCAATCTGAATCCATAGTTAACTCATTTTTAAGCTCATGATTAACTTGGGGGTTTGTCAACTCTAGCATTAAGCTCTGTAGAAAATCCAGGGAACCAGGTCCCTCTATCTTTGTTATACCTTTCTCTCTCTTGTAGTTCTGATGTATTCTTTGGCTTCTTTAACCTGAAACTCATAACTCCATTCATGAAAAGTTTTCTATATTGTATTTTATTTAATCCTGACTTATATCTCCACTTTTTAGAACAGTAAATGATGTAAATGAAAGGAATAGCAGAATGGAATGTGTAATGTCCGAGTCTTGAGTTTGAATGCAATGGACATTTAGCTTTAGGCAAATTATTTAACTTCTTTGAGCTTCAGTCTCCTTATTTCTAAGTAGAGTGGTAAAAATAATAGATATTGTAGTCTCCCCATGCATGGTTTCATTTACTCATTGTCAACCATGGTCTGAAAATATTAAATGGAAAATGATATAAGTAAACAATTCTTAAGTTTAAAATAACTTTATTATAGTATATTATTGCTGTTGTTAATCTTATTGTACTTAATTTATAAATCAAACTTTATCATAGTTATGTATGTATAGAGGAGAAAAACAGTATATGTACCATCTGAGGTTTCAGGCATCTGTCATGGGTCTTGGAACATATCCTCCCTGGATAAGGGTGGAGTACAGTAATTATAATGAAATAGTGCAATGCTTGTCGAGTAGGAGGGAATAAAATACTTATTCTTATTACTTAGACATTAATGGCCATAAAGAACAGTCAGTATATATGCACAATTATAATTCATAATCATACTACACTTGATCTTAGCCAAAAGGCCCAGAAATCATAATAGTAAGTACTAATTATAGATTTCATGAGTGTGTTTATTTAATGGGAAACTCTGGGACATTTGCATTGTACTTCTTTAGGTACATTGTTTTAACCCAAACTTTAAGTGGAGTGACTACAGGCAGGAGTACAGGCAATTAGGGCATGATATTGTTTGGCTAGTTATCTGATTCCAGAGGTAAGTGATTGGTTTTTTTCTACTTACTTCTAGGAGAGATACTGGTGACCAAATATTTAGCATTTGTTTCTTCTGCTTTCCTCACAAAACTAATTTGGAGAGAAAGAGATTGTATTCCATTAAAGTTGTGCTGTGTTATCATCCATTAGGTTAATTGGTTCCTAATAAGCCTATCCTGAATATTTTCTTTCTTTTTAAATCATTAATTGACAGATATTTCGGCGGGTATATACTATATATTCAGCATGGTGATATTGTTTTGGAGGATAGAAAAACAGACTCTTTTCTAGGCCCTTATAAAAATTACCTAATAAAATAAATAACTACATAGTAATAGTTAATTTTGCTAGGGCACAAAAGTTCACAAGTTTGACTTTTTTTTTTTTTTTTAATCAGTCTGGTGTCAACATTGGGCTTCCACCTACTTCTGTACATCAGTGCATGCTCTAACTCTGACTGCAAATCATGTTTAAGTAATTCCTTAATAGGTGGAGGGAAAACTGTGTACTATCAATTTTTTTAATTTAACATTTTTTAATTTTGAAATTATCACATATAATGGAAAAACTGGAAGTACAGTTCAAAGAACTCACCCCTCTGTGAACCATTTGAGAGTAAGTTGCTTAACCTGATTACCCCAGAGTATTCTGGCTATATATCCTGTAAATAAGGACATTCTCTTATATAGCCACAATACAATTTACTAAAATCAGTAAATTACTTGATTATATCACAATCCCTGTCCTCAGGTGCCATTTACTTTTTGCTAGTTGTCTCAATAGTGTTTTTCATTGGGATTCAGTTTAAAATCATGCATTGCATGATAATCAGACTTCCTTAGTCTTGTTAGTTTTTCAGTCTTTTACTTTTATGACACTTTTTTTGACACTTTTTGGATACTGTAAGCTAGTTACTTTGTAAAATGTTCCTCAATTTGGGTTTGACCCTGTTTTCTCATGATTAGATTCAAGTTATGCATCTTTGGCAGGACTGTCACAGAGGGATGTTGTGTTTTTTTCATTGTTCCCTATCAGGTGGCACATTATTTGATTTGTTCCTCTACTGATAATGCTCATTTTAATAACTTGCTTATAACGGTGGTTGTCAAGGTTCCGTATATACAATTATTCTTTTTTCTTTGGTAATAACTATTTTGTAAAGAGGTAATTTAAACTATGTAAATATCCCTTTCCTTATAAACTTTATTTTTTCATATTTGTATGTACCCCTTGGCTTTTTATTTTATTGCATGGATTATATTACATTACTGTCATTAATTTTGTTATTTAAATTGTCCTAAATGTAGTCAGTAAGACCCTTTCTAGATTGACTTTTTTGAGCATTTACTTGCTTTTAGCATCCTAAGATGTCCCAGAACACATCTTTCCCTGTCCCTGTCCTGGAACTAGCCCTTTCTTCAAGTGACATGATTCATTTTATTGGAAAATGATAATTAGAAGCTAAGATTTGGGTACTGTGTGTGTTCATGGCTTTTGGGGTGTCACCTCTCCCAGGTCCTGTCAGCCAGGGAGTTACTATATGTAGATATTCATACACAGAAATGCACATATTTATGTTTATCTTGAAAACCTTGAGTTTATAGTGGTATCTAATTCCAGTCAAACTCCACACATAGACTTCATTCTATTTGTAACTTTTATCTTTTTCAATCCTGGCTTCTGATGTTTTTGTATATATGCTTATTTGGCAAAATGCCACTGTATGTATCCAGTTCTTTCTCCACTGCCATCCCTTCCTCAATCTGTTAATGTCTACCTTCTCCCCTCTTCAGGTTCTACCTCTCCATGCTAGGTTGTGTTTTTTTTTTTTTTTTTTTTTTTTTTGGTACTTGGGATTGAACTCAGGGATACTTGATACCAAGTCATATCCCCAGCCTATATTGTATTTTATTTAGAGACAGGGTATCATTGAGTTGGTGAGTACCTCAGTGTTGTTGAGGCTGGCTTTGAACTTGTGATCCTCCTGTCTCAGCCTCCTAAGCAGCTGAGATGACTGGTGTACGCCACCATGTCCAGCTAGGTTGTTATGTAAAGATTTCTCTTTGTGCTTCTCAGGCTCTGACTTCCTGTGCTGGCCTATATCTGCAGGGTGTACCCTTTTCATCCTGCTTGGTCTCCAACCCTCTGCACTGGATCACTGACTCTTGCATGAGGATATTCTCTCACCCTGTTTGAATTTTGATACTTGTGTCAGGATGGTCCCTTCTGCTGCCACCACACAGACACCCTATTTAAGCCCTCTCATATCCTACCAGCCCTCCATGGAGATGCCTTCTCATTTAAGTCGGCTCTGCCATCCCATACTAGGCTGTCCCTAGTATGGACATCCTCCTATCCTGGCTTGGTCTCTGTCATTTCATTGTGAGCCACTGTGATTTCCCTCTTTTTGCTGGTGTGGATACTACCTTTCTCTGTCCAACTTGATGACTTTAGGGATTGAATTGTTCATGAAGAAAAGGGAAATGAGGAAAGTAAAAAGGAAGAATGGAAAAAGAAATGAGAAGGAAAGTAGCATAGTATTATCATTATTATTATTTTTTGTGATGATGATCTTGATGTTCTTTCCAAGTCAGTGATGTATATACCTTATATTGGAAGAAAATAAACCCATGAGAGTTAAGAATTTTAGGTAACATGGAGATTATGACCAAAGAGTGAGTACTGTGTGGCAGTTCTTCTGACACTGTTTCTTTTGCAGTTAGAAGAGAGATAATGATAATTTGACAGGCTGGTCAGCTCTTTGCAATTTTTTTAAAAAGAGAAATGGTTTATTTCAACTCAATATTTTTTTCTAATTAGTTATGCATGATAGCAGAATGTATTTCACTTCATTGTACACAAATGGAGTACAATTTTTCATTTCTCTGGTTGTACATGATGCAGAGTTGCACCATTTGTGCAGTCATACATGTACCTAGGGTAATGGTGTCCATCTCATTCCACCATCTAACCTATCCCCTTACCTCCTCCCCTTCCTTCTTCCCCTTTGCCCAATCCAAATTTACTCTATTCTTCCCATGCCCCCACCCCCCATTGTGGATCAGCATCCACTTATCAGAGAGAACATTTGGCCTTTGGTTTTTTGGGATTGGCTTACTTTGCTTAGCATGATATTCTCCAACTCCATCCATTTACCTGCAAATGCCATGATTTTATTCTCTTTTAATGCTGAGTAATATTCCATTTTGTATATATACCACAGGTTTTTAATCCATTCATCTATTGAAGGGCATCTAGGTTACTTCCACAGTTTAACTATTGTGAATTGAGCTGCTATAAATGTTGATATGCTGTGTTACTGTAGTATGCTGATTTTAAGTCTTTTGGGTATGGACCCTTTGCATTTTTTGAGCTTTTTTTGTGGACATGTAGTAAGCTTCCTGCTTGCCTAAGAGGCAGAAAATCTTTATATAGTTTTTGCTTTATTTTTAACTATTTTAGTTTCTATTGTAATTGTCAGTGAAGTGCACTCTCAAGAATTTCAGTAAGATGATGATAATGCAGAAAAAGTTATAAAAGCTTTGAGATAGTAACTGTCATTCACTGAAGAAGTTGAGTTTGCAGAATTTGATAGACATAAGGATTTCATCAAGTAAGATTATTTTATTATATGATACTCCCACTGTGATTTTAAAAATGTCACATAAACATTGTCAGGCAGTTGACCAAATATGTTTTAAAAATGGCAAATCTGTATAGGTCTTATAAAATGATTATTTCTCTAAATGAACCAGGACAGTAAGTAATCCATACTGGGGATTTCCCAGACTTTAAATTATTGCCAGAAATTTATAATTCCTAGAAACAAAACTGAGCATAAATCTTCCAGGAAGCTTTTTAGTAAATATTTACTATAGCTGAAAAATACTATCATTATTTGCAAAAAGTGGGAAAAATTAGTTGAGAACATTTCAGAAATAATTCATTACAATTATCTTTTGTACTTTTAAAGACCATTCAGCTTTTCATGCCAAATTCCAGAAAAGGTAAACAGCAGGCAGTAGTATTAGTTAGTACTCTCCTTCTCTAGGTTTTGCAAAACGTACTCTGTGGAAAGATGATCAGAATTTTAATTGTACTGTTTAAGAATGGAACTAAACAGGTGTGGATTTTAAAAATGATGTACTTAATGTAGAAAGATCTAAAAAGATCATGATTCCTACTTTTACATTCCTGTTTTCTTATCAATAATATGTCCTTTTCATAGTATTGCATAGTATTTGTCCTTTTTTTTGATATTATCCTTGGGATTGCATAGGAATAGTTCTTAAGTGTCACAGTTTGTAACATTTAATTAGCAGAACAAAGGTCTAAGCAGAGTGCCTACATTATCTGTTCCCCATTACCCATCAAAATGTCTCCCTAACTCTTGGTTTTGGGGATTGACAGATACTTATTTGTTTAGCAGTCTAATCCATATTATTATCACTTCTGTGATAGAAAGGATCCATGTCCAAAATGACCTTCTTTGGAAGAATTGCTTGCTTGTTCTTTAAAGAAAAATGAATTTATAAGACTGTAGAAGTGTCTTATAGAATTAAAACAAAACAAAACCCTGAACTGCCAGGCTGTAGGAAAGACTGGGAATTAAAGCAACAAAGATCCTTGGGACAGATCTTTAAATGTAAACTAGAGGCTGCTGGGTCTCTCTGAACTCAGTCTCATGTGTGGGGAAAGAAGAGTACAAAATCTTAGAAAAGGGGCATGTGGGAAAAAATGTTTATTACAACTGTTTTGTGAATTTCTTGAGAGAATACACCCTACTCAGAAATTTTTGTTCATTCAGAATTTCCCACTTCCTCTGTTATACTTCCGTTACCTTTTTTTTTTTTTTTTTTTTTTTTTTGGTACTGGGGATTGAACTGAGGGGCACTTGGCCACTGAGCCTCATCTCTAGCCCTTTTTTGTGTTTTACTTAGAGACAGGGTCTCACTGAGTTAGTGCTTCGCTTTTGCTGAGGCTGGGTTTTGAACTTGTGATCCTTCTACCTCAGTCTCTGAGTAGCTAGTTTTACAGGTGTGCGTCGCAGTGCCCGACCTTCCTTCTTTAAAGAACCAAAATACTGTGTGACTATGGGTTTGTTTTTCAATGTGGTAGTGGTGTTAGGAACAATGTTTTAAGTGTCAAGGAGTTTTTAGTAGTAAAGTCACTCAAAAAAAAAAAAAAGCCTAACCCTTCTGTTTTCCTTAGTTCTATGCTATGAACATTATCTAGCCCCTACCATTGTTATTTTGTAATATTTATTTTAGATCAGTGAGAAACCCTTTTAAAAAACCCTGTAGACCCCTAGTCAAGTATGGGCCTCAGCCTGAAGTAAGAAAAATTAATCTAGACTTAAAAATTTATGCAGATTCAGACATAGTCCAGGCTTTTCCTTTTAGTTAATATATTTAGGTTTCTTGCCTTTTTTTTTTTTTTCTGTTTGATCTGCTTCCTTAATAGTTCAGCTGTTTTTCTGCTGCAGCTAAGCTGTGTCAGCTTTTGCTAGTAAACCTGTGGAAAGGAAACTAAAACATGCTCTTTGACTGAAGGAAACAAAGGAGTTAGAAATAGAAAGAAAGGGAGGTTAAGAGAAAGAGACACGGTTGGCCATAGTTTTCTCAAGGTAATTTATTTGGCTAGTTCAGTTAAATACTCAAGAGGCCAGATTATCTGTCTTGGAAGTGTGTAAGGAAACCTTATCCTGGATAGATGGTTACAGCCTAGAAGAAAAGGGCAAAGCTTATCCACAGGGATTCAAGGATTTCTACCTTTAACTTTTAGAGCTTATTACATGGATAAAGGTATGCTTTTAATCTGTCTTTGAACCATTATTTCTAAACATCCATAATTGTGAATCTTTAAAAGAATTCTCTACATTCCACATTTATACACCACACATTTTGCTCATATTTCGTCTCCTGTTCTTTTTGCAAACAAAGTGCTCATTTTGGCTGTTTTCCAGATATGACAGTTGGTGGACATGCTTCAGTAGAGAAAAGGAAATTTCCCCTGCTTATCTATTCTCTCCCGTCTGCCCAAGATAGTGTGGCTGTCAATTGTGACCTGATTTTGAAATAATTTATTAAATAGAGGGATGCATGATGTTATTTAAAATTTTGGGATGACATTGACTTTTAGTCCTTTATAATCAGCTCTTGACTAGATTTTCTGGGTATATTTAGAAATTTCCTAACTCCTTCAGTGAATTCAGATTCTGTTCAGTGTCAAGTATGACTTAATGTTTACTCAGGAAATAAATAAAAATACACTATTCAGAAGACGAAGCAGATATATATATATATATATATATATATATATATATATGTATATATATACACACACACACACACACACACATATATATAAAATGTTTTTTTTGCCATGAAAACCATCATTTTGGGTATATATTCATTTTATAGGTAAGGATAATGTTCTTATTAGCTAGTAGGCTGCTTAAGAAAATAGTCAAATGAATATAAAATACTTATTTTTGGTAGGAGTTTATTGATTTCATTAAATATGTTGACATCTTTCCATTTTTATGTTAAAATTTAATGTATGTGCCATTGGTAATAATTTAAGGTTTTTCACTTATAATCTTTTCATCTGAATTTGGGAGAGGAGTCTAAATGAATTACATTTCTCTTAAAAATCATGTTTTTTGGTTTTAAAAATTATTACTTTCAAAAATTTATGCTAACCTTATATCTCCAATTCATTCCTCTTCTTGTACTCTACACATAATATTCCCAATGTGCTATTGAACATGTCCCCTTCATTGTAGGTACAAAACTCAAAAAACATTCATTATTTTTACCCATAGTTCTGCTCTGCTTCCTGTATGACTCTTTTTTTGAAATATTTTTTTTTAGTTGTAGATGGACACAATATCTTTATTTTATTTATTTATTTTTATGTGGTACTGAGGATGAAACCCAGTACCTCACGCATGTGAGGCAAGCACTCTACCACTGAGCCACAACCCCAGCCCCTTTGTATGACTCTTGTGTTAGGAAACAACAGCGTACCATTTATCTAAGGTAGAAACCTAGAGCCATGCTTGACCATTTTTCTCACAGCTTACTTGTGTCCATTCACTATCACTGATTCCAATATTAGGCCTTCCAATCCAGTCCCTCTTTGCTATAATAGGAATAGTTCTAAAATGGTTACTTTTTGACTTAGAAATACATCAGTAGCTCTTCATTACATGAGTGAAGACCAAACTCTTTAGCATATTACTTGAGGCCTCTTGTGATTTGATTTTTCTTAACTGCCTTCTTTTTCACCTGTCCTTCATTATAATGGCATCCTGCAATTATACCCGATTTCTGTAGTTGACAGTGTCAGCAGGAATTCTTAGCTTACCGATATTGCTCCCCCTGGAATACCCATCTTTCCTTGTGTGCTTAGTGAAGCCCTTTCATCCTCATAGTCTCTACTCCGGTATAATCATCTCTTCTGGGAATCTTTTCCTGATCTCTATCTTTGGTGCTTCCCTGACACTTTGTATATGTAGTTCTATTTTTAGTATTTCAAATGCTGCATTGTGATTTTTTGTTTACATGTTTGAGTTTCCACTACACCAAGAACTCCCTCAGGCCTGAGATCTTTTAAAATGCTGTACAAATGTTATTATTTTATGCCTAAAAACTAAGACATTCAGTAAATTATTTGTTGAAAAAATAAATGAGAGAATAAGTGTGCAACAGGGTACATGCTAATGGCACATGATTTGAACTATTTCCTTTGAGATTAATTGTTTACCAAAAAGAACACAGCTTTTGTTAGTAGTCTTAGAGAACAATTAAGTATAATTTGATGGAACACATATTATGTGCTAGGCACTGTACTCATTAAGGGCAGTGAGGCCTAGAGACATTTGATAATTGAGCCAGGCAAATAACTTTACTAAGAGACAGAACTGGATTTGGAATCCAGGATTGCCTTACTCAAAGGCCAGTGTTCTTTCCTCAGTGTGGAAAATTATCAGAGATGAAGGGGGGATAAAACTCAATTAAAAATAAAGGCAAGCAGTGTTTTCAAAGTAAAGGTAAATGTGAAATCATAACTTGTGTTTTTCACTATGGATTCTAGAGATGTTTGGGAGAAGTTTTTTGGGGAGGCACTGGTAATTTCATGCTCTTAATATCTTTGAATAAATGAAATAATGAAGATTTGATAAACTAGAGGGAACTAAGGAGAATTAACCAGAAAGAAGAAAGAATTATAATTTTGTTTGGTAACTTTGTATCAGATTTGAGTAAAAGGGAAAGTTATATTCATTGAATTCTTGGTATATTGCTATTCTCTATAGATATACTATTTCCTTATCTATTCTCACAGCAATCTTCTCAGGTAAATATTTACCACAATCGCATTTAGTCCAGGTTCTATATACATTTTAGCCTTAAAAGAGCTTAAAACATCTTGCCTGAGGTCACACATCTATACCTGATGGATCTTTGGTTTCAAATCTGCTGTTGTACAATTCTATTTTAAGGAGTAGTGTACTATTGATATTTGGTGCAATTGTAATATAACTTTTCATGATGGATTAACAAGGTGTTAAGAGGCAAAGCCAGTTCTACCTGACAAATACTTTGTATGGTGCAGTTGGTAATTGATAATCTACCTTCCTTTCTTCCTTTTCTCCTTCCTTCCTTCCTACTGGGGATTGAACCCAAGGCCTTACATATGGTAGGCAAACACTCTACCACTGAGCTAAATCCCCAATCCCTTTTATTTTAGACACAGTGTTGCTGAATGGATGAGGATGGCCTCAAACTTGTGATCCTCCTGCCTCAGCATCCCAAGTAGCTGGGATTATAGATGTGTGCCACTATACCTGTTGATAATTTGTATTTTTGTACTTTTAAAGAATGAATGTAATATAGTTATCTCATTTCTTGGAAACCCTGCCCGCTACTCTAAAATTGTGCTAAAGGTGACATTAAAACTGTTGCTTTCTGTCACTGCAACAATTACCTGAGATAATCAATAAGAAAAATTTTCTTTGACTCAGTTTTGAAGGTTCCAGTCTGTGGTCATGTGCTATGTTGATTTGAAACTGTGTCAAGGCAGCATATTATGGTGGAGAATGTGTGGTGGAGTATACCGCTCACCTTGTAACCAGCAGGAAACAAAGAGAGGAAAAGACTAGTGTCTGAAATCTCCTTCATGGGCACATCCCCAATGATCTAACTTCCTTCTATTGCACCTCACCTCTTAAAGGATCTAGACCTTTAAGGACTTAAGAGGCTTATTTTGCTAAAAATGTTGACTTTTCACTTGGGCCTGAAAATGCCTAGTGGGTAATTAAAAGCAGTATAAAAAGATTGGCATTTTATATTTGTTCTCTTTATTGTCTTAAAACTTTGGGTCAAATTCCTGCTCAGCTCTGCATGTAGGCATCTTAATTATTTAAGGAGTGTTCATCTAAAGCTGGTAGTCCTCTCTTCTCAGAGTTGAAGCCATCACCATAACAATACCTAGAGTATTTTCAAGATTTTCAGGGACATAATAAATCAATCTATTGTCAACCAGCTTTTATAGTGTCCTGTGACAGACATCCAGGAACAACACCTAGAAATCTCCAGTCCTTGCCCTACTCCCACCAAGAACAGCAAGTCTTATAGGGAATCACCCCATGATGAGTCTGCCTCTCTAAGTGGGAGCAGTTACCCCATGGTGGGAACTGAGGCTGCCCCCCTAAGTTGGAGCAGTCATTTCATGGGAATTGAATTGTCCTCTAAAATGAGAAGATTTTACCAGATCCTTGCAGAACCAGAACTGAGATAATGATCAACTAGATTGAAATTTGTCCAAGAGTACTTAATTATGACCAACTTTTGCCCCCTGCTTCAATTCTTCTTCTGTTTAAATCTGAAGCTTATGTCAGTACCCTAGAACACAGGGCTGAGGATGCTTGATTCCCCTTTTCTTACCATTGTAGTTATATTGAATCAATTCCTTTCTTGCCTTTCACCATTACTTTTTCCATTTGTTTTCTGGGGCAAGTGATGGGACCTGGGACTCCCCAAAGTCAGGTCCTTTGGCCAAGGATTCTGTAGCAGCTTCACTATCTCCCAATAGCACCATCTGTTGGAAACCAAGCCATTAACATACTGGCATTTAGGGGGTACTTACCTAAACCATAGCAACTGTTTATAGAGATTGGTAAGGCACAATGACCCGTCAGATAGACATTGACTGTAAACATCTCGAGAACTGTGTGGTGCATTTTAGCCCAGTGTCAGTCCTGGTCTCTGCACAGACTGGTGAGCTAGATCTGTTTAGAGGCTTCATTCTCTGCAAAACTGAGAAGCAAAGAATTTTCAGCATGATTGTGTTGTAGAATTATTTTATCACCTAGATTAATTTGTTATATATGCTAAACCAATTAGCATTTATAATGAGAATGACATTTAAGGAAGATGAAAGGAAAAGGAGATTTAGTAGAATAATGAAGCTCTCATTTATATGATGTACCACCTTGCCTAGAACCCTTCTCTCCAAAAAACTTGTTTGATCTTTAGCTCCTCATTTATTCATCTGCATGTTCCCTAATTCACTCACCTATCCAGTATATTTTATTTTGAGACTGGTTATTTTTGTCAGTTCTGAGGAATGTTTTTTTTTTCTGTTAAAAAAATTTTGGCTATAGAATAGACATATCAGTCTAACTACAAATAGTTTATTTACACATCTGATGTATATACTAAGTTATAAAATGTTGAAGCGTAGAGACCAAGGTGTTTTTTTTTTTTTTTTCATCTCCTAGTCCCATGCCTGGCACAGTACTTCAATAAATATTTTGGTGACTGAATGAAAGATCAGAATTCAATCTAAATGTAAGTTCTTTGCAACATAAGTCTGCAGGTTACTGTTTCTTGCATTCCTCTACTGACCATATAATGAGCTCTTAAACTTGTGAATTGTTGTAGAGATAATCAGAAACCCCTTAGATGACTGCCAAAAGGAGAGAGAGAATTCCAGAACTCTAAAGTTAGACAGGAAAGGCCTTTTAAAGGCTGCTCTGATGTGTAATGTCAAACTATATTGTTACCCTGGTGTATAAGGAGCAGTAGGTGTTAAAGATTAATCAGGTTGTGTTGGAGACCATACTATGTAAAGATCTAAGTTCAGAAATAAGGGATTGAAGTTCATTCTACTTTCCATGGTGAGAAACAAGCCTGTGAATTTTGGGACTGCACAAAGCAATAGTGTCTTAAGTGTCAGATGTCAGGTGAGAGCTAAGGATCTGAGGATCCCTTTATTGTAGCATTGCTGGGAAGGGCTTGGGAGCACAGGAAGTCAGAGAGCAGAAGAGAGTGAGCTTGAGCCCAGGGCAGGTTTTACTTGATTATTAAGGTCTTAGAATATGAGTGAAGTAGCTTTTGAGCAGAATTTCTCAAAACTTGGCACTGTTGCCATTTGGCCAGATAATTCCTTGTTGGGGATAGGGTGGGGCTGTTATTTCCATTGTAGAATTGCAACGTTCCAAGCCTGTGTCCACTAGATGCCAAATAAATGCTTCCAGACTTTACAAAGTGTTGCCTAGGAAGCAAAATTTCTTCCCAACTAAATGCTTTAGGAGTATATGAGTGAAGTGGCTGCTGCTGGCTAAAGAAAAGGGTAAGGAAACTGAATTATAAGAGGCTCTGTAAATGTTGTATCTTTTCATATGAATTCCAGAATAAATCAGGACCAAATTATGAACATTGGTTGACTGAGATGGAGTGAATTCCAAGAAGCAGCAGCCTTTGCATTCGTAAATATGATTACTATGTATGGAAATGTGAACTAATTCAGATTATAGTGGAGAAATGATGTTTGGAGAAAGGTGATTTGAGTTGATATAGTTAGGTGTATGTTGGGGAGAACCTTGAAGGCCAGTTAGAAAGTTTAATTAAGGTGGATTTAGTACTTGATTATTCTGAAATTAGCAAGGAATAGATGTTGAAAGATCTCTTGAAGATTTATTTTTACAAGTTTTGTTTGTTTCATCTTAAAAAGTAAAATAAGAAAGGAAATCCTTTGAGTAAAATAAAAATTTAGGTTTTGTTAATTTTTGAATATTTTATCCTGATCTCCCGATATCATCTACTTTATACCCACTGAGCAACTCTAGTATAACAGCCACTATTGGGGAAAACAGAAGTTTTGCTGCCTGTAAAAGTTCTATTTTATTCACAGTTGAGTCTGCACAAATTCATGCTAGCTTCATGTGGACTTTTCCTGCTGCTGCTGTTTTGCTTAAGTAAGTAAGTAAATAAATAAATCCTCCTGTGAACTCCCTATTACACTCACCAGAGCAGCTGTTCTAAGCCTTTTCCACTCTCCATAAATCCCATTCTCGTGTAGTTATTCTCAGCAGATAACTTAGTTTCTTATTTAACTGAGACTGAGAACATTTGGGCATGAGTTTTTTAGAAGTTTCTCCTCTGTATCTCTGCACCATTATCTTTCTTTTTCCTTGCATCTCAGCCATATAGTAAGAATGCCCCTTCTCCCTACTAAGGCCAGCCTTTGTACCAGTACTCCTGGTTTCTCCTCTAACCCTTTATTAGTTAACCTTTAATTTTACTCTTTCCTTTGCATTTTTATTCTCTCCTAGAATCTTTCCTTCTGCATTCCTGTCCAGGTTTTTATTTTTCTTCAGCAAACAATAAACCAAAAATTAAAAAGCTTTCCTTGACCTTAGTTTATTGTTTAAATCCTCATTTTCACTCCTCTCAGGCTTTTTCTCTTCTTCTTCATCAGATTATTTGGGAAAAAATGAAGAACAACTAGTGCATATTGCTTTCCTACCTACTCTTATACCTTTAGCATTCGTCTTCTATTGAAACAACTCTCTTAAACATCATGGTTAATCTTCTTAATCACCAAATGTTTATGTCCTCTGCACTCTCATCGCTCTCTGTTTCTCAGCACAGCATTTGACATTATTGACTGTCTTTTCTTTCTTAAAACATTTAACTTCCCTTGACCTTTGTGACTTAAGACTAACCCACTTTCCCTTCAATTTTTATTACTCCTCTTTCTTTGAGCTCTTCAATAGTTCCTTTTTCTTAGTATAAGCATTTCCAAAGATTAAATAATTGGATATTTTTCTTTAACATTTGTTAGTTATCTTCTTTAATAGGCATAGAAACCAGCTCTGTGTAAGTGACTCTTCAATTTCTATCTCTAATCCTGACTTTTATCTTGAGCTTCCAAACATTGCATATCAGTCTTTCTTATTATTGTGTTATTACATGAAACTAACTGTCCAAATCGAGGGAGCTTCTATTTAAACATGTTGAGTAGACAATGTGAACATACCTTTTTTCCTTTTATCCCAAATCTCACTGAAGTGATAGTAGGGGAATTAAAAAGTATCAATTTATAATACAAAGAAGTTGGGATAGCAGAGCTTAACAAAGTTTTGGGAGATAGGAGGGGAAAAGAAGAATGGAAACTGATTCAGCACAGAGGAAGAAATTATAACTGAAGTGCCCAGGGAAAAGATACTGATAAGAAACAAGTACTTTAGGGACTCCACATTTAGAAGCTCCTGGTACCACAGAAGTAAGGAGTGAAATGTAAAGTAGAAAATGGAGCTTGTTTGAAAGTACAAGGACCTTTTAAAGAATTTCTTAGATACCCTTTTTACATGTGGGAAATTGGGTGATATTTCACTTCTGAAAAAAAGCAGAGGTTAAAAAAAACAAGCAGAGGTAATTCAAGAAGAATGCCTCCAAATTTCATTAAAGAGAAGTTATTGTATCCTTAAAACAAGAACAGATTCTATATAAAGGAACTACCAAATAACGGGGAAGTAGCTTGGAAATATAAAATTTATCACTAATCAACAACAAAATGAGAAGAGTTTTAAGATAACTTTGATTAAATAAATCTCCCAGAAAGCAGATCAACAACAATAACAAAAAGTAAAGAGAAGATAAACTCAAGAGGTGTAACATAGGAAAGAAAATAAAATTATAGGATGAATTCAGCAAATGTAAGATCTGATCAAAATGTATATGAATCCATGTATTTATACTCTGAGCACTGGTTCTGGACTTGGTTATATGACTTAATTTGGTCAATGGGGCTACAGAAAACTTGACACAGAGCAGGCTTTAAAAATGGAGCACATTTCTGCTTCCTATCTGAAACCTCTGTCATTATCACGAGAACATGCTCCAGAATGAGACTTATGGAGCAAATTTTTTTTTCTACCTAATACCATTTTTGTTCAGCTCATAGGCAGCCTACTACAAATATGTGTGGGAGGCCTAGTCAATACTGGAAAGAATTTTCTAGCCAAATCCAGCCAAGATTAGTGAGCCAATTAGAAATGATCATTGTTTTATGCCACTTAGTTGTTGGATGGTTTGCTTTATAGCATTATTATGGCAGCAGACAACTTATACCATTAAAGAAGAAGAAAAAAAAAGGAATTATGAAAAAGAGATAAAAGACATTTTGTTAATACTGGAGGATACAATTCTCCAGACTAAAAAGGCTCCCCAAGTATCTAACACAGTGAATGAAAACAAATTATATTTTGAAATTTAAGAACATCTCAGATTAAAATAACATTCTAAAATATTTGTGGAGTGTGTATAAATGAAACAAGAAAAAAACTTAAATCACCTAGAGATGATTGGAAATCAAAAGGACATCAAACTTCATAGTAACCCTGGGTAAAATAAAAGGGTGAGAATATAAATATTTTATTTTGTGGGCCATACAGTCTTTGCTATTGTACAGTGAAACAGTCATTGTCAAGTCATGAATGATGGTCATGGCTGTGTGTCCAGTAGAACTTTATTTGCAAAAATAGATGCTGGGTTGAATTTGACCTATAAGTTACAGTTTGCTAATCTCTGGACTAGAGGGCAAGAAGGGGTGGTGGGACAAGGATGATTTTCCTTTCCTCATCCAAGCACATTTTTTGGTCAGACATTTTCTTTAAAAATTATAGAGTAAATATAATCTTCCATTTTGCTCCTTGTATCACTCTCTTTTCTCTTTTTTAACTGCTGAGGTGCTAGTGTAGACTCTTGCCTAGAATGTCACAGTAACCTAATAACCTCAGTGTTGGCCCCCAGAATGTACTTCTAACTTGTCTTTATTTGTAAAGAGTTTGTGCTGTAGTTTATCTGGCCTACTCACCATTCTGCAAATGTTGACTCTAATTTCTTGCTTCTGTGCCTACTCAGTTTCCCTGGAAATATTCTCCTTTACCATCTTAGCTTGTCAAAATTGTGTTCTTTTCAAATTCTCTCTGAAGTAATTGCTTGTCTAAGAAATTGTTTCTGATTTCTCTCCACCAGCTTCCAGATTCCCATCCAGCTAGCCAACTAGAATGATTTGTATGCCTCCACCTCCTTGGGCGAAGAGATTGAGTTTTGGAGTCAGTTTTGAATTTGATTGTATACCTTTCCATATTCTTGCTATGTGATCATGAAAAAAAAAGTTTTAAAAGCTGAGACTTTTTCTCATTTATAAATAGTTCATATAGTTCTTTTTTTTAGAGAGAGAGAGAGAGAGAGAGAGAGAGAGAGAGAATTTTAATATTTATTTATTTTTTTTTAGTTTTCGGCAGACACATCTTTGTATGTGGTGCTGAGGATCGAACCTGGGCCGCACGCATGCCAGGCGAGCGCGCTACTGCTTGAGCCACATCCCCAGCCCCCGTATAGTTCTTGAGAGGTTTAAAAGCTGTTTAAAATTATTTCATTTCCTTAATTTCATTTTTTAAAAGTTGGAAATGGATTTTATTTATTTATTTATTTATGGTGCTGAGGATCAAACCCAGGGCCTCACACATGGCAGGCAAGTGCTCTACTACTGAGCCACAACTCTAGCCTCTCCCGTCATTTCATTTTTAAGAGTTAAATGTTGCTCAACCTCACATTATAATCGTTTGAATACTTCTCTTGTCCTCCAAATGTTAGCAAATTGGTACCGATTGTGTTTTTTTTTCCTTCATCTTCAGTGTCCTATAGCGGTGTTCAGTAAGTTTTGATCTGATTGAATTCAGTTAATAAGCATTGCTCCTTAGATGAGGAATTCCTATTTTATGATCATATTAGAGAAATTTTGTGTTCTAGTTTATTCTCTATGTTACATGGTCTATTTTTATTAGTTTACTTCTGTTTTCTCCCATATTGCAAAGGAGGTGCAATGTTGAGGAGGGGAATACAGTGTCTTGATTTTTCTTTTGATGAGAATTAAGCCACATGTTTATATTGAGTCAACTACTCCAAACTCTGAATTCTCAATCAGATGGTCAGCAGTGTTTAACTGAATTCCCAGTATGTGCGAAGCTACACTGGGCATTGTCACTTTGGGGAGGTGCAACCATCTGGAAGAACTTTTTGAAAGAACATAGAATATGAAAATGTGTCTCTAAGTTAAAATGATACCAATTTTGACAAAGTAAATAGCTGGCATAAATGCTGTCTTTTGTCTCTACCTTTTTTGATTTTTCTAATCTCCCGAGAAAAGATACCCTTCTTATATGGTATGACTAGGAGGGCATAATTTTTCCTGGATTTCTGTCCTTCCCTATTATTAGTAATTTGCATAATATAAGATTCTGATATTTAAAGCTTTTTGAGAGTCTTTTAACTTTTGGATCCTTTTCTAACTTTGAATTGTACATATGTGGTAGGAAAATTCAGAGATGGTCCCCTAAGATTTCTTGCCATAATCCATAATTGTGGAGTAGGAGACAAATCAAAGGGTGGGAAAATATAGTCTATGAACTAAACTGTGTTCCTTTCTCCAAATTCCTATGTTGAAGCCCTAATCACCAATATGATGGTATTTGCAGAGAGGACCGTTGGGGGATAATTAGGTTTAGATGAGGTCCTGAGGGTATGGTTCTCATGATGGAACTAGTGCCCTTATAAGAAGAGATAGCAGAGAGCTTGTTCTCTTTGCTATGTGAGCATATAATGAGAAGACTGCCATCTGCAAGCCCAGAAAGAGAGCTCTTGCTAGAACTATGCTGGCCTCCTGATCCTCAGACTTGCAGCCTCCAGAACTCTTGAGACGATGTTTCTGGGCTTTATGACATCTGGTCTGTGATACTTTGTTTTGACAGTGTGAACTGGGTAATATATACTGCATCCTTTTAGGAGGAGAAACTGCAAAGTTACATGTAAAAATTTGATTAAAAAGTGATAGAAGTCACTGATAAAGGAAAGGATGGATAATTGTAACAAAGAAAAATGTAGTCTCTGTCACTGGCATTGAGTAGTATCTCACTTTCTCTTTCTTCCCACTCAGCAAATATATTTTCTCTTTATAATTTTTAAAAAATTTTATTTGTTTTTTCTGTCTATATTCTTTCTGTCTTAGTCATTTATGGGTTAGGTTATCCTTTCAAAATAAACACCCACCAACTATCTCAGTGACTTAATACAACCAGAGTTTATTTCTTTGTTTTGCAAATCTGGGTGATTTTCCTTGGCAACTTCCCTTCAGATGTTGGCTCACATTCCATACTGCACATGTGTGGCACTTCCATGTTAACAAGAGATTGCCATGGTAGAATTGTGGGCCAAATACCAGTAATTAAATCCTTTGGCCTCAAAGTGACATGTTATATTTGCTGTGTACCCAGAAGTAGAGAAGAACCATGTATTAGATGAATTTTAGTTATGACTTCTAGGTTCATCCATCCCAGGCCTTGGTTTCCTTCTCTGGGCTGTGTTTCCTCTTTCAGTGTGAAAGTGAATTAGATGAATTTCTCCTCAGATAGTCTGAATTAAAACATCATCAGCAGTTACAACTGCCATGATACTCTGGATCAACAGTCCATGACCCCCACCAAAGTCACATTAAATTATTAGAAATATTTGTAGGTATCTCTGAAAACCTGCCTGCCTAGCAGAGCTGGCTCATGGTATCATGAGACAACTGCTTCTGAAGAATGAAATATATCTATCTTAATTTGGTATCCGAGGTTTTCTTATTCTAGCCCCAAATTAGTTTTCTAGGATTGTTTATTGCTACAGCTTTAGTTCAGATTGACCTGTTACTTTGATATGATATCATGTCAGCCTTTATCTCATACTACTTTTATCCTTGTCTAGTCTGCTATAGTCACACTGGCCAGTTTATTTATTTTGGTTTCTTAAACATGCTAAACTTATTTCTACTTTGGGGTCTCTGTACTTGTTTCCTTTAGCATTCATTTCCCTAAGCTTGGTTCTCTTACATCACTTTCTTCTCAGATCATCTCAAAATGGCCTTCTGTATTACCTTATTTGGATTGTCTCTCCATCAGTCACCATAGTATATCACCTTCTTATCACTATCAGAAATAATATTGTATATGTGGTTGTTTGTTGTCCATCTTTCCCAATTAGAATATAAGCCTTCTGAAGGTAGGGACTTTGTCTTGTTCACTGCTGTATCCCTGGCACTAGTACTGTAATTGACACATAATAATTACTCAATAAAATTTGCAGCCAAATTGATGTTGGCTTCTCAGTATTTGCTGTCCTTCACCTGGCTACCTCTCCCAAATCTGTTTCCCAAGGTCTGAGCCTCCACCCAGACACTCATGAAGAAGGCAGACTTTGGACTGACTTTAACATGTAAGGCCTAGACATGGTGATTTTTTTCTCTCACAGCCTTTAAGATTTTATCTTTATTCTCTGTTAGTCATTCTCATTATAATGTGTCTTGGTGTGGGTCTGCTGTAATTTTGTATATTTGGGTTCTTGTAAACCTCTTGTATTTGATTTTCCATCTGTTCTTTAGGTTTGGGAAATTTTCTGTTATTACATCATTGAAAAGATCGTGCATTCCTTTGGTTTGTATCTCTGCTCCTTCATCTATTCCAATAACTCTTAAATTTGGTCTTTCATGTTATCCCATAATGGATATTCTGTTCATGGTTTCTTGTTCTGTTCATGGTTTCTTACCTTCTTCTCCACATGTTCAACTCTACTTTTGAGATTGTATATTTTGTCTTCATTGTCTGAGGTTCTGTCTTTCAAGTGGTCTAGTGTATTGGTGATGCTTTCTATTGGATTTATAATTTGGTTTGTTGATTTCTTCATTTTGAGAATTTCTGCTTGTGTTTTTTTCACAATCTCTAACTTTATTGAAGTGGTCTTTCACTTCTTGTATTTTTTCTTTTATTTCATTCCTTATACTGTCCTTTACTTCACATATCAATGTAACTATATACAATCTGAACTCCTTCTTGGACATTTCTTCTACTATGTTATCAGTGGCTTCTGTTGTTGAAGCATCTTGGTTTGTTTGGGATGCTTTATTCCCTTGTTTGTTTCGTGTAGTGTGTTTTCCCATCTAAAAGTATGGATCTAAGGCAGGATAAAGTCTACCCTGTAGACCTATAGTATCCCTGAAGGTTTCCAGCACTTCGCCTTTACTGGTGAGACCAATATCAACATTACCCAGTGTACACAATATATAGCCTTAAACCTAATAGCTCCCATGAAGGTGTCTACTGCTTTCTCACATTAAACCAAAATGATGAGTTCAATAACTATCTATGGTACAAACAGAATATTTGTTAAAATGATTTACAATTTCAAATGGTGGATGAGAGAACAGAGGTAGTGTAGTATGCAACATTTGTGAGGGAGGAAGAGAGAAGCTAGAAGTAAAAATTCACAGAAGAGTGGAAGAGGAGCCAACAGAGATTGACTGTTGGTTGGAGAAAAATTGGAAAGAAAATTCAAGAAAATAGACAAGAGAGAGGAAGAATATGACCAAAGAGAAAAAAATTAAAGACATAATAACACAACAAAAATGTAAAACACCATTCATATATCATTGTCCTCCACACACTGATGCATAAAAAAAATCCTGTTCCAAATATGGTAGAGAGATTAGTGAATTAAAAAATAAAATAAAATAAATCTTGCTGGAAAGTTGAACTATCTCTGTCAGTGTTTAACAGTTTCTCAGCTCTGTCTCTGACATTTCTTGGGATCACCAAACTCAGATCAACCCTTGCAAACCCAATCTCTATCCCACTGATCTGGGATTCAGATACCTCAGGCTTGCCATGCTACAATCCCAAGATCTCAATGCTTGCAGAGAGACCACCAGGGGATATACTCATGCAAAGGAGCAACCTCAAGATGCAGCAGCAAGACAACGGCCACCAGTACATTCAGCAGAAAGACCCCAGTCTCCTCCAAACCTGCAGGTACCCCCACACTGGGCTGAGACCTGCAGGTCCCAGCTGGAGTCCCCAGACAGAGGCTCTTGTGGTGGTAAACCTGCAGGCACCCAGGCCCTTGCTGGTGTCCCAAAATGGGTGAAGCCACATGCAACCAAACCTGGAGTTTCCCCCAAAGTTTTCTTCTAGGCTGTGGTAGCACTGGTAGTGGCGGTGATTGTTGGCAGCCGGCAGTGGGTCAGCAGTAGCAGCGATTGTAGAGGCAGCTGCAACTGCAGCTGTGTGGGCAGTGTCACTAGGTGATCTCTGGGGGTCAGGAGCCAACAAATGTTGGCTTCAGTTGCATCCGGGGCAACAGTTTCTTCTGTGGCAGCAGCATGCAGAAAGAAGACCTCCAGATGATTTTAGACTGGCAGCAGAGGAATCAGAGGCAGCAGTAATGGCAGTAACGGTGCAGGTGGTGGTTGATTGACAGGAGACTTGTATTTCAGCTGCAGCGACCACTGGAGCTAGCATTGGATTTCGCATCCGATGTAAAGGAGGCTGTGCCTAGAAAAGGAGAACTCTGAGCACAGCAGCTGCGTCTGCCCTTCCTTTCTTTATTCACTGTTTTCAGTCAGTTTTTCCCATTGAAGTGATTCAGAAACTGTCAGCTTTTTGAGTAAATGATTATGGCTTATTATTCCTATCTCTAGTAGCTCCTAGCAGTGTCTGGTAGATACATAGTAGGTATTCAAAAGATGTTTGTTGATTGGATGACTGATTGCCCTGTTGATTTTAGCTGTATAATATTCCCATAGTACTTTTTTTTTAAGCTTCCTATTCCTACTACTTTCTTTTAAAAAAATATATTTTTAAGTTTTAGGTGGACACAGTATCTTTATTTTACATTTATGTGGTGCTGAGGATCAAACCCAGTGCCTCATGCATGTTAGGCAAGCATTCTACCACGGAGCCACAACCCCAGCCCCCTACTACTTTCTTTGTAGTTTAGGTTTTCACTTTCTTTGACTGGGCTCCTATGATGATCTCCTTATTGCCCACATTGTCTCTTATTTGTAATCTGCTGTTTGTTTTGCTTTTTCAGTACAGTCTCTAAAGCACAGACCTAGTTATGCCATTGCACTCCACAGAGATCTTCAATGACTCATTACCAGTCACATTAAAATTTATCAGTTTGATTTTTGTGGTCTTATGTAATTTCATACTAAATGATCTTTTGGTATTCCTCCCCCCGCCCCTTAAAATTTACTAGGCAAATTGAATAGGTCACCCTGATCTTTCCTGCTTCTGTTTATTCCTTTAGCAAATACTTGTTGAATGTCTGCCATATACCAGATACTTTGCTAGGTACTGAGAAAACCATTAAAAAACTGGTAGTCTTTGCCTTCTCAAAACTTGAAGACTAGTCAGGGAGAGAGCTGTTAAAAAATAATTATACACATAGCTATTTCATGATGGTTGTGAAGGTATATATACACTGTTCTCTTTTTTGAAATGAAGCTTTTCTTTTTTTTTTTTAAAGAGAGAAGAGAGAGAAAGAGAGAATTTTTAATATTTATTTTTCAGTTTTCAGTGGACACAACATCTTTATTTTATTTTATGTGGTGCTGAGAATCAAACCCAGTGCCCTGCGCATGCCAGGCGAGCACATTATGGCTTGAGCCACATCCCCAGCACCTAAATAAAGCCTTTCTTATTCTACATTTTCAAATTGTCTGTCTTCTAAAACCACTCTCAAGTAGTCTTGCGAATCTCAGTATTTTTATCAGGGTAAGTTGGATTTGATAAATAAGTTGAACCATGGATCAGTCTTCAAGTATCCATTCTAAGTATCACTTTGTTTTGCTTTGTACTGTGGATTATGTTTGATTCACCAGATATTACTCATAACTGGAAGTGGCAACTGTGACACTAGTATGTAAATCTTGCTCCCGACTGAGGTAAGAGTGCTGTGTAGTTTTTTTCTTTCTTTTTTTTGCCAAAAGTCCTATATGTATTTGTTTTGTTTGTTTTCAGCTTCTGTATCCTGGTTTTAAGCTTTTGTTAGATTGAATATCTGGAAGGTATATTGGTTTATATTATTGCACATTTTATTTATTGTCTCACCCTATTTAGGACACTGTTGTAAGCCATAGGACTGACCCAAATGTTCAAAAACAGGGTATTCAGAGAGATAGCTTAAGGCACTGTGTGAGTGTAGATCAAGTTATGCTTTGCACACTCATCTCTGTACATGTACTAAGCTTTACTCAAAGTAAATGTATGTTCTTTCCAATTGCTTTGCTTTTATTTTCTGCAATCTTTGGAAATGTGTGTATGCATGTATTAATGTTATAGGAATGATTTTCTCAGACAACCATGGTTATTTTATCCCCCTAAATTGTCAGGGAAAGCATATCTTTTTTTTTTTTTTTTTTTAGAGGGGGGGGGAGGGAGAGGGAGGGGGGGAGGGAGAGGGAGGGAGGGGGAGAGAGAGAATTTTTTTTTTTAACATTTATTTTTTAGTTTTTCGGCAGACACAACATTTTTGTTTGTATGTGGTGCTGAGGATCTAACCCGGGCCGCACGCATGCCAGGCGAGCGCGCTACCGCTTGAGCCACATCCCCAGCCTGGAAAGCATATCTTAACTGTTAATGATTTGTAAAAAGCCTTTCTGGCATTGTGTATAATTAAAGGAAATTAAGCCATCTTATAAATGTACAAAGTTAATTTTGTTAGCCAACCATTTGGAAATAGGTTATTGATTTTACTTTTCCTATATATAGAAAAATTAAATGAAATAACAGTGAATTTCCTTTTACAAAGGAGAAAATTATAATATTTCAGGCATGTATTTTTGTCATACATTTTATATTTTACAAAAAATGACTTTATTCAAGTGAACATTAATAAGTATAGTGGCAGCTGAGTACTTTTTCTGCTTTTCCCAGTTGAATTATAAAAAGTCTTAATTGGTTTTAGTTATATTTATGATCCTGATAAAGTAGTCCTAATATATCACTTCCATTCCTATGTGAAAATATTTGTACTACAATGAGCCTCTGATGATGGTACTTCTAACTGATGGTAAGAAGGTGTGTAGATGTCAGATGGTGTGTAGGCTTATTCTGGTTCATTTATAACAAATGCATGTCCCCAAGCAAGGGCCATTTGTTGTTTATGGAAAGTGATTTTTAGATAGAGAAAAGGGCCATATTTTACTAGGATTTATATATTTTCACTTTCTTTGAATAAGTAGGAATGACAGTGTTCTTCTACATCTAAAGCTTGTTCTCTTTACCCATGTTTGTGATGTCCTTTGCCTCTTCATATTTTCCTTTTGTATCTCTCATGCCTGGTGGCTCATTGAGAATTTGGTCAGGAAATGGAAGGTCCTTGCTCCTTGAGAATGTACAGGGTGAGAATAAGCAACTGATCTTTAAAATTTGACCTATTAGGCAGCCAGACTGGCCATTATTGACAGCAAATCGGAGCTTGAGTCTTCTGAAAGAGTGTGACCATGTGACTGATTCTGCTTTTCTCTAGTATTTAGACTGTGGTTTTTATGTTGACTTTGGTGATCTGATGTTTAGGATACTTACCTCTTATGATTTGTTAGTAGTTGAAATAATCAGATATATTAGTTATATATTGCTGTGTAAGTATTATCATAAATTTAATGATTTAAAACAGCATGTATTTATTGCTGGCATAGTAGCACACACCTGCAATCCTAGTGACTGAGGAGGATATCAACTTCAAGTCCAGCACCAGCAACTTGGCTAATGCAAGTGTTCTGAGCATGTTTAAGATAGATGAGACTAAGATAAGTGGCAGGCAAGGTGTGTTAAATATATTTTCAACTTAGGGCATTTTGGACTTAAAATGGGTTTATTGGGGTGCAATCCTATTATAGCTTAAGGGGCATCTATATCTTTTTTCTCAGAAGGGTCCATACTTATGCTATATTTAAAGTTGGAGAATACAGATCATCTTGTTAGGGGATGGGGATTACCTTGAGTCTGTCTGCCAAAGGAAGGGAAAGGAAAACTGGTTTGATTCTGCCCTCAGGGTTTTTTTTTTTTCACTTATTATAGTTAACTTGAGGCTGGAATTCAGGTGTGATTCATTCTGTATCTTCACCTACACCGAATAGGAACTCATTTGGTATTTGGAGGCTTACCTAGTATGTGATAAAACTGCTAGCAGGGAAAGCTGAAACTGTTGTATGTGGCATCATACTCTGTTTGCAAGTTGAAAGCTATTGTTTATAAAGTGAATCCATTAAATTTTCTAATTATTGCTAGCAATGTCTTTATCATCTCTGCTATAAAGTAATTTTAAATACAGTTTCTGATTTACAGTGGTTTGACTTATGACTTTTTGACTTTATAGTGGTGTGAATAAGTATTTATGCACCATTTTTTAACCTTCAGAGAAATACTTAATAAATTATGAGCTATTCAATACTTTGTTATGAAGTAGCTTTATAGTAGATGATTTTGCCCAACTATATCTTTTTTTCCTAGACGGGTCCATACTTGTGCTACATTTAAAGTTGGAGGACACAGATCATCTTGTATAGCAATGTAGCAATCCTTTGACATTCTGGAACCTATGCATTTATCATGACACCCTAACAGTCATGTAGGTTGGTGTGTCAGATTTGTGTTGCTGTGACCAAAATATCTGAAAAGAACAACTTAGAGGAAGAATAGTTAATTTTAGGCTCATGGTTTGAGAAGTCTAATTCCATGATTGGTTGACTCCATTGCTCTGGATCTGAGGTGAGGCAGAGAAAAGCTGCTCAGCTAATGGCAGACAGGAAGGGGGGTGGTACAAACCATGGACAGATACAATCCTAGGCTACCTCAGTGACCTACTTTCTCTAGCCATGCCCCACATGAGCTTTTGGGGACATTCCAGATCCAAACCATAACACTCAGCTTTCTTTGGATGGTGTTTATTTCTTTGTCTATCAGCAAAACATTTACTTTCCCAATCAATAGGCAAAATTATCAAGGGCCTTTAATTTTTGTCTAATAGAAAAATATAATCTGCCAGATCAAAAGAGAATTTGGTATTTTCAACTCTTGAGACTCATATTCCTAAATAATCATATTCAGTATTGTAGGAATTTTAATTATGTGTTTATCCATATAGCTATAGAACTGACATTTTACTTACATCAAAGCTAAACTGTTTATAATTCTTTCATGATAGTTAAGATGAGGGCCAGATAACTATAAAATACTTTAAAAAGCTAGCCAGCTAACACCAGGCCAGAAGAATAAAGGCTGCAGAGAGGGAATAAAGGCTGCAGAGAGGGAAAAAATGCAAACAAAGATGCTAGGTCTTTGTGGAATGAGATAGGACCCTAATAAGTTCAGTATTAGCCTAAATGTAACAATGTTAGTCTAATAGTAAAAGATATATTAGTCAGAGGTAGGAATGGTTCATAGTGAATAAAAGACTGTGAGGGTGAGGCTCTATTTGAAGTTTTATAAAATAGGACTTGTAATATAATAAGTGACTATCTCTAACAGTCCAAAGAATATAGGCAGTTATCAAATTGTGGGAAGATCCTCAGTTGCAACTGTAAGTACGCATATACATTTTACAAATAACATATTTGGGCACAGAAATATAGAAGGGAAAACTAATTGAATTTTGGCATAGCTTTGTGGAATTTTTGTTTTCATCTTCTATTACCACCTAGGCTAGGCAGAATTCTTATGACTCTCAAGGTATGCATCCCCTGGAATACACTTCTGGTATAATCCTTTTCCCTTGAGTGTGGGCAGAAGTTGTGAATATGATGAGTCATCTCACCTGTGATTAGGTTACAAAGCAGTTGATGAAGTCACTCAAAAGTGACCTGGGTACACCTGGATATTTCCTGAAGTTAGAAAGATTCAAAAGTTGAAAGCAGGGGGCCTGTTCTGGGGGCCAGTTGACAAGGAATTGTAGATAGCATCTAAGAGCTGAGTGAGTGGTTCCTGGCCAACAGTCAGCAAACAAACAACAGGGAGTGTCAGTCTTCTAACTGCAAGGAAATGAATTCTGCCAACAAGCCGTGATCTTGGAAGAGGGTCTTAGGTTTAGAGGAAACCTTAGCTCTGGCAGATGCTTTAATTTCAACCTGGTGAGACTCTTAGCAGAGGGCCTGTCCAATCCAGACTTGTGACTGCAGAACTTATGAGTTGATAAATTTGTGTGGTTTAGGTAATCAACTGTATGGTAATTTGTTACAGAGACATAGAAGACGACTACATTCCCTTATATGTGTCCCCAAGTTCCTAAACTAACACTTGACTTCATTTCTTCCCAACTTTGTGTCTATATTCAGGTATTTTCTTTCCTGGAATAATTTCTTTTATATATCTATTTTATCCATCATTGATGGCCCATCTCAGTACCACCTCTTTATTGATACTTTCCCTAGTTCAGTAGATAAATAGGATCTCTAATCCTTTGCCTATCCAGAGTACTTTGTATGTCTTTTATGTTATTTGTATACATGCTTTATACTTTTTATATTTGTTTGATTACTTGAATGAAAAGTGTATACATTCAAATTTTCCAACAGTGTCAGAGAATATAATAAAAATAGTTTTTTCCTTTTTATAAATATTTTTCCTTTTTATAAATATTTATTTATAAATATTTATTTATTTTATGTGGTGCTGAGGATTAAACCCAGTGCCTCACATGTGTTAGGCAAGTGCTGTACCACTGATCCAAAACCCAGCACTCCTGTTACTTCTTTTATTTATTTATTTATTCATTCTAATTAGTTATATATGACAACTGAATGCATTTTGATTCATAGTATACAAATTGAGCACAGTTTTTAATTTTTATGGTTGTACACAAAGTAGAGTCGTACCATTCATGTCTTCATACATGTCCTATGGTAATGATGTCTGACTCGTTCCACTATCTTTCCTATCCCCTTTCTCCTCTTTGCCCTATTCATAGTTCCTGCATTCTTCCCCATGCTCCTCCCCATGCTCCTCTCCCCCACCCCCATTTAGGATGGGCACCCACTTAACAGAGAAAACATTTGGCCTTTGGTTTTTTGGGATTGGCTTACTTCACTTAGCATGATATTCTTTAACTCCATCAATTTACCTGAAAATGCCATGATTTTTCTCTTTTAATGCTGAGTAATGTTCCATTGTGTGTAGTTTCTTTATACATTCATCTATTGAAGGGCATCTAGGTGTTCCATAAATAAATCCTCTTAGCCCAGTTCACTAGTCTCCCAGTTCTCTGGCCCAGAGGGAACCATTCGTTTCAGTTTTTTCATTAACCCTGTATATATTCTATACATATACAAGTATATTGTGTGTGTGTGTGTGTGTGTATACATGTATACATATATACATATACATATCTCCTTCCTTTTTTGTGTATAACTGCTCTTCACTATGAGAGAGATAAAAAAAAAATCTGTGTCTTTTTTTCCTTGTTATAATCCCCTGAGGTACTAAAGTGTTTAAGACTAGTTTTAACATTTTTACTAAGCCTTTTAATGATACCACTCTAATTTCATTCTGGCAGACACTTTGATTAAAATGCTTTCTTTAATATGGACTCAAAACCTGAACATTTCTCTGTTTAGGTGAATGTTCTGTATAATGAAATGTCAAAGGCTCTTAACTATGCTGTTGCCATGATGCTGTTGGACAAATGAATATCTATAAAAGTAAAACAATGCAATATCTAACCTTTCTGACCTATGAGCAGATTCTGGGCCTAAAATTTTTATTATAGCTTTTACTATATTGTTTACTTCTCACTACCTAGTTGTTGCAATTACTGTACTATGAGTCAGTTGACACTTTTAAGCTTGTTTTTCCTTTGCTATCATTTTAGGATTATCTGATTCTCTTCCTTGTTTAGTGAAGATAGACTGAGTCAGGGTGGGGGAGTATCTGAAACTATGATCCTAAAAGGGTAATCAAAGCCTGTGTGACAAAGTTCTTACTAAATGTTTTTTTGAATTCTATATGTGTTATATTTTTATGTAGTATTTTTTAAAAAAAAATATTTATTTCTTAGTTGTACACAGTACCCTTATTTTGTTTATTTATTTTTATGTGGTGCTGAGGATCGAACCCAGGAGCTCACACATGCTAGGCGAGCGCTCTACCACTGAGCCACAACTCCAGCCCTATGTAGTATTTTTAATGGGGTCCTATAGTATTTGTCAGAGAACATGGAGCTCATTATGATTTTTAATTCTGCTTACTAATTTTATAAAGTCCCTTTTTATAAGCAAAGAGACATTCTTCCTATGTAACCTTTGCATTTTAAGTAGCCTCAAAGTTAACGATGTTTTTAGGTCAAGTATTAAACATATTTAATTTTTTGAATGGTATCAATTTATGGAAAACAGGTAACATAAAGCATTTGAAGTTAGTTTGATTATTTTTAGTTCAATTATGTAAATTGCCATAATCATTTATGCACATAAGGGATAAACTGTGTCTCTTCTGGTTGCATCTGACTGAAATCTAATTCAAACCAGTTTAGGCCAAAGGGACTTATATTGACTACTGTAATGGAGACAGGAATGAATGGCACAAGGGAAATAAGTATGAGTAGGACTCTTATTTAGCTCTCATCTCTATTTTGGTGTGTCTACTTCATTTTATTAGTCCTCATTCCTGCACATAACTGTTAGCAGAGAAACTTTAACCAACTCTCTTGCAGTTTTTAAGTTAAAAGGGAAAAGACCTCAAGTGTCATTTATAATTAGGGTTTCTGATTGGTCAAACTTGTATCAGGTGACCCTCCTTCCTTCCCTCCCTATAGCCAAACAGCTGTGGCACAGAGGTAGGCAGGATTAAGGAGACACCTCATGTTATAACTACATAATTACAGAGATTGAGTAGGAATGTATTTCTAGAAGGTAGTGGAATGGGGGAATTCCAGCAATGAGAAGAGGGGCAATAAACACGTTACTTTTATCTTTTAAAATGTGAGAAGGAAAGAAAACGCCTGAAGCATGATTAGGAGGGATGCTTTAGTAGGATTCAGAAAGAAATAATATTAGGGCTGTCCAGAGAAACAGGATGAGTAGTGTATGTAAATAAATTGAGGAATTGGCTTAGGCAGTTATGGAGTCTGACAAGTTCTAAGATCTGCAAGCTGGACACCCAGGAGATTTGATGGTATAGTTGAAATCTGAAGGCCAGCAGGCCCAAGACCCAGGAAGAGCTGACATATTTGTTGTATCTTTTTTTAGGGGGTACCAGGGATTGAATTTAGGGGCACTTGACCACTGAACCACATCCCCAGCCCTATTTTGTATTTTATTTAAAGACAGGGTCTCACTGAGTTGCTTAGCACCTCACTGTTGCTGAGGCTGGCTTTGAACTTGTGATCCTCTTGCCTCACCCTCCTGAGCTGCTAGGATTATAGGTGTGCACCACTGCTCACTGAATTCTAGTTTAAAGACAGGAAAAAACTTACATCACAGTTTGAAAGCAGTCAGACAGAAGACTTTTTCTCTTATTTGAAAGCAGACCAGTTTTTTTTTAATTTAATTTTTTTTTAGTTGGATACAATACTTTATTTTATTTATTTTTATGTGGTGATGAAGATTGAACCCAGAGCCTAGCACGTGCTAGGCAAGTGCTCTACTGCTGAGTCATAATTCCAGCCCCAGACTGGTTTATTTTTAAAAATTTTTTTGTTCTATTCAAACACTTCTAATTGGCTGAGGCCCACCCACATTTGAGAGGGCTATCTACTTTACTTAGCCCCTCTTCAAGTCCATCTCATCTACAAACATCCTCAGAGAATAATGTTTGACCAAATATTCAAGCATCTCATGGCTCAATCAAATTGACAAGAAAATAACCATCACAAGATGGTACCTGCTAGAATTTGAGAATAGGGTAGTTTTGTACTTTACAGCTCTAAGTTTAAGTTATTAAAGAGTGATTTAAAATTAAACTGATAAGCATTTTATACACACATATGTGTGTATGTGTGTGTGTGTGTATGACATGACTAGTTTCTCTGAATTGTTTTCATTCTTATTATAGCCAAAATACAAATAACCCTTTATCATTCTGTAAATAGGAAAGATATTTGGAACATGAAGTGGGTAATATAAATAAGAAATTTTATGAAAAATGAAACTGGAGTATACTTTAATAAAAAACCTGTAAAGGCTATCTATGTAGATAAGAAATTATATATCTTTAATGATAAACTGTTAACTTGAAGAAGCAGATAAATGTTAAATGTAATGGGAATATTTCAGTATCTGAAAATTAAGTTTGGCTTAATGCTAGTTCTATTATAGGAAGAAAAACATGTATATTGAATGAAAATTCTATATATCATTTGCAGGAACAAATCTTTTATACTTTTTTATATTTGATAATATAAAACCAGCTTGTTTAAAATCACTTACCTTTTTCTCAATGGGCTTATCATCATTTGACACTCTGAACAAAGCTTAATGTTGAGCCAGAAAAGAAAGGAGAGATGTTTATAGGGTCATGCTCTAATATCCAAAGCAGGACAAAGAATGGTGTATTTGGAGTTGAGAGGCAATACATTGGAAAACTAGTGAGTGCATCCAGAACCAATAATTATTTCAATTTTTTAGCTTGGGATTTCTAGATCATGTAAGTAATATATGTTTAAAGCCCTAGAGAGTTGATGGTAGGTCCTATTCAAAATTCTCAGGGAGCCTTTTTGTTCTTATTATCCCATGTTTCCTAACCCAGGCTGAGATTGGTAAGTTTCCATTAATTTTTTATTATGTCAGTAAGAGTCAAGCAGATGGCCCTTTGAGGATACCAGCTTTATACAGAGATTTGCATCTCATCTGACCAAAGGCTGTTAAAACTTGAGCCCACTGTTCTACTCCCAAAGGTAGTTTAAAGTAAGCTCCCAAGCTTTTTGCTCTGATTTGCAGTTGTATGTTTGCTTTTGGTATCTAGGGATTTCTGTTACATTCTGATGAGCTCCTAGCTCCAGTTTTCCATCCACACTCTTATTTATTTTCTTTAATATCTGTGTCAGGGTAAGCCAGCTTCTAGTCACCTTCCTACTCTTTGTCATGACCTTCAATGTGATTTAATTCTAGGTGTTGGGGGTACAACTGTGAACAAAACAGACATACCACACGTGCATGTGGAGCTTTTATTTTAAAAGGGGAAAGAAAACAATAAGCAAATGTATTCTGTAGCAGGTGGTGATAAATGCTATGAAGAAAAGTGATAAAGAAATAGAGTGATGTATTTGCTGTTTCATATAGTCTAGTCAGGTTATGCCTTGAGGAATAGAGTATTCGATGGACAATTATCAAAGGCTGTGTTTGCTTTTAAAGTAGCTTTGCACTGTTATAATAAAATGCCATAAACTGTGTAGCTCATAAATAATAAAAAATTATTTCTCAAAGTTCTGAAGGCTGGAATGTCTAAGATAAAGGCACCAGCCTGGTGAAGGCCTGGTGAAGGCCTTTCTCTGTTTCACTTCTAGCTGTGTCCTAACATGATGGAAGAAGCAGGTCAGCTCTGTGGGGTCTGTTTTATAAGAGCACTAATACCCTGTCATTACATAATCACCACCCAAAGGTCCCACATTGGAATATCATCATCTAGGGGGTTATGATTCCAACATAAGAATTTTTGGGAAACACAAACATTCTGATCATAGTAATGTGAATTCTACATTTTTATATTAAGCAGCTCATCTTGTTGTTCTAAGCAATGTTAATTTATAAGTTGAGCTATAAGAAATTGGATGTTACCACCATACTTCAAGTATTAATGTAGTTTTAAAAAGATAGCAGAAAAATACCCTTAGGATGATTCCTTGAGTAATGTTAGTCTTTAATATTTCCTATTATAAATGCTGCCAGTGTTGAATAATAAATAAGCCTATAAGATAATACACCAAGCAGTGCTTATGATATGCTTTATAAACTCATCATCTTTTTCCAAAGTCTTTTCTCCTGCATTTGCTGCCTCTGTGTAAGACCCACCACCATCCTTCTTGTTGCTAGTGCCATTTGTTTGCTTTTCCTCCATTCAGCATACATTTAAGTACCTGCTTATGAGACACACTATGTTGGGCAGGCACTGAGAATCCAGGCTGGAACTAGGGTGAGGTAAGCAAGATACTCACATTGGGTGTACAATTTAGTGGGGTGCCTAAAAGCTTAGTAATCAAGATAAAGAATACACACACACACATATAACAGAATAATTAATTTATTATTAAAGTAAGAAAATCTAATTGCATGCATTGTATCTGTAACTGCAATCACCACACTAACAAATTCCTAAGCAAAAATGATTGAAATATAAACCTAGGCACACACATAGCTCTCTATAAAGACATTTCTTTTTAGGAAAAGTCTAAATAGTCCTAAGATAAAGAATATTTTAATAAAAAATGTATGCAAAAAAAGACTATGATGAACAAAATGCCAAACATTTATGTAAAGACAGATTTTACCCTGGCATGGGTGTGAACCTGAAATTGAGTGTCACTCTTCTCACCTTAGTTCTAGCCCTGCTGAGACTAAAGGGAATTAACCATAATTTCTCCCCATAATGAGGTTACCAGTAGGGGGTACAAGATATGTCAATACATAGGTACAAAAAAGTTTGCTAAGGTAGAATAGGCATTCAAAGGAGAAATTTCTACTAGGGAGATGTAGGGACTAGGAAATAACTCAAGGATCCATCTTAGACATTTCTTTCTTCTGTACTTTTATCAAGTTTTGGCCTTCCTTCAAAATTCCACTTGAATACATTCTTTCCTTTTTTTTTTTTTTTTTTGTCCCCGTCATTAGTGCTATTTCTTTAGCCTTTTTCTTTCCTGGATTTCTCAGAACTGGCTTACTCCCAGAAAAGCTTTCTTAAAATGCAGATCTGGTCATGAATCTTTTCTATTTAAAATCCTTTAATAATTATCAGTCACGTTTATTTTAAAAGTCTGGCCCAAAGCATCTGATGACTTCATCTCTGCCTATATGTTGGCTTTCTCCCAAGGATTATATCAAACTTTGTATGGTTTTCCATATGTCATTATCGTTGCTGGAATGTTCCTGCTCTTCTTTTCCCACCTAACTTCCCTTCATACCTTGGTAGACATTATCTTCCCTGGAGTTGTGGTTTACGTGCTTGTATCTTTGGTGCCTAACATGTAATAGGCACTTATTGTTTTTAAGAAAAATGATATAAGAGCCTCAAAGAATATTAAAGCCACACTGTGAGTTCACCATTTCCCAAATATCCTGTGCATCCTTGTGCCCTTTGCCTTTGTTTAGATTCCTTTGTTTTCTTGTCATGCACTAACTACATACTTCTGTTATAGTTTATCATAGCTGTGTACAGCCTGTCTACTTAGACTGAGCCCTTAAAGGTAGGAGCCTTTTCTTCTTTGTATGTCCTTTATCTTGGAAGCATCAGTCATGTATTGACAATGAATACTTGTGCAATATGGTATATTTTGAACCTTAAATATTATGTACATTGATATCCATGAAATCAATCTCTTGATTTTCTTATTACAAAGCTCTTTTGCTTAGATTTTTCCTGATCTCTTTAGGTATCCACATGCCTTAATTTATTTTATCTTACAAAGCAATATTTAATTATTTTTGTGGTGCTGGGAATCTAGCTCGGAGTTTTATACCTGAGCTATACCCTTCACCTCAAATAGCTTATTTATGTGAGTCGTTTGACTCTTAAAGCTAGTAACATTTTAATACCTGTTGGAAGAATTAAGATGTCCTTAGGAGAATAATCACCAGTTAAGTGAAAAGATCATTAGATGTAATAAGCTATACCTATTCCTTTCAGTTAAGTTTTTGGTCATGTATAGTAATAAGTACCATTTGTTAAGCTTTGAAATGTGTCAGGTAGGGGCTGGGATTGTGGCTCAGTGGTAGAGCTCTGGTCTGGCATGTGCAAGGGCCTGGGTTCGATCCTCAGTATCACATAAAAATAAATAAACAAAATAAAGGCATTGTGTCCAGCTACTTCTAAAAAATAAATATTAAAAAAATAAATGTGTTAGGTACTGTTTTAAATGATTTATGTATTAAAGTATTTAATTACTATAACAATCCTGTAAAGTAGGTGTTATAATTCATATTTTATAGAGGAAGAAACTGAGGCAAGGAAAGATTAAGGACTATCTCAAGGTTAGACAGTACCTAAGTGGTAGAGATAAGATTGAGTTGAGGTAACTGGATTTTAGGACATAAAGATTATCCACTATACTATAATATTATAATAATTATTGTTGTTATGGGAACATGTGTATTCTGTTTTTCTAATATATGCAGTTTTTCCAGACTCTAAATTATATGAATATATGCCTTAAGTTTAAAAGTTTGTTTTTTCTAGTAGATATCTAACCTTGTCTTGGTGAATAGATAGTGCATGTTAAAACAATATGCTTTTAGAAGTGTATTAGAAATTGCCACAGAGTTACTAATAGGTTTCATTCAGATATAGTCAAAGTCTTGTCTGTGTGAACATTGTCTTCTGGGAGACAATTTCCTCTGGGAATTCTCTCATCATTTGTTCATCCCTTTTCATTTTGTATATTAATTAAAGGCTATTTTTCTTGTGGCAAATAACTCTTGTTTTACATCTATGATAGTAAGGCCCTCATACTCTCCAAATCTGTGAGTGAAAATTAGAACTATCAGTGTAGGGTCTTTGCAAAAGAATTAAAGAGTGGGAAGGAAGAACAAGTGACACTAAGAATAGACTCTGTATCGGTGCTGTCCAGTGGAAATATAACATGAACCACATATGTGCATATAAAATTTTTAGTATCCACATTAAAGAAAGTAAAAAGAAATAAGTGAAGTTATTTAACAATGCACATAATTTAGCCCAATATATATAATATAATTTAAACCTATTCATAAAAATTATTGAGATATTTTATACACTTTTTGATAATAAGTCTTTGAAAACCAGTATGTATTTAACCTTGTAGCATATCTCAGTTTAGTTTAGCTATATTTCAAGTGATCTGTACCTGTATGTGGCCAGAGCCAGTGTAGCTTAAAATCATAGCAATTAAGGCTGGGGTTGTGGCTCAGTGGCAGAGCATCTGCCTAGCATGTATGAGTCACTGTGTTTAATCAGCACCACATGAATATAAATAAATAAAATAAAGTTAAAAATTAAAAAAAAGATCATAGCAATGAGTATCCTTTTACCCTTTCTTGGGTGACCACAGTGGTTTCTGATGAGGTCCTGGAGACACTGCTGAGTACTGTTTAAGCTTTCTTTTCTATAGATTTTTCTGCTTGCATTCTAATGTATTGTTGTTACCTTTTCTTGTGAATCCATGTTTTAACCTATTTATGTAGGCTTCCAATTTACTTCCAATTAAATTTATAAGACTTTTGAGAGTTTTCTAAATTATTTCTATTAATTGTAGGTAAGTATGTGAAAATTAATTAGTTAATAATACCTATGAAAAAGGAAACTATTACTGAAGAGCTTCTATAGGCTAGACAATGTAATACAGGCACTTTGTATACTTTATCCTTGTCTCCTCCACATTTTGCAGACTAGAAAACTGAAGATCCAAGAAGTTTAATATAACTTGTCCTAGGTCATTTAGCAAGTAAACTGAAAACCTGGAGTTTTTTCAATATAGAATAAATTCTTTTTCTACCTTATTTTCCTTACCAGGATTGTTAAACTGTTCATAAATCTTAACATAATCTAGATTTGAATAGTAATTCTCAGGTCTGTGTCACAGATCTAGTTGATGGATAGGTGATACTAAATGGTGAGGATAAGCTAGAACAAAGTGGTTGGTTTATTTTTAATTAAAATTTTATTCATTATTTTTAGATATATAGATAGTAGAGTGTATTTTGACATGTTATACATACATGGAGTATAACTTATTCTGATCAGAATCCCATTCTTGTGATTGTACATGATGTAGAGATTTACTGGTAATGTATTCATACATGGACATAGGAAAGTTATGTTTGATTCATTCTTTCCTATTCCCAATACCCTCCCTTTCCTTCATTCCCCTTTGTCTAATCCAATGAACTTCTATTCTCCACATCTCCCTTATTGTGTGTTAGCATCCACATATCAGAGAGAACATAGCACGACAGTTTCCAGATCCATCCATTTACCGTCAAAAATCATAAAGTCATTTCTTTTTTATGGCTGAGTAATATTTTGTTTATCCATTCATCTGTTGAAGAGCACATAGGTTGGTTGCATACCTTAGCTATTAAGAATTGAACTGATATAAGCATCAACATGGTTGTGTCACTATATATGCTTTGAGTCCTTTGGTTATATACCAAGGAATGGGATAACTGGGTCAAATGGTAGTTCCATTCCAAGTTTTCTGAGGAATTCCATACTGCTTTCCAGAGTGGTTTCACCAATTTGTAGTCTTACCAGCAATGTATTAAAATACCTTTCTCCCCACATCCTCACCAACATTTATTATTTCTTATATTGTTAATAATTGCCATTCTGACTGGAGTGATGTGGAATCTCAGTGTAGTTTTAACTTTCATTCCTCTAATTGTTAGAGATGTTGAACAATTTTTCATATATATCTTGGCTGTTCGAATTTCTTCTGTGAAGTGTCTGTTCAGTTCCTTTGCCCATTTATTGTTTTTTTTCTTAAGTTTTTTGAGTTTTTTTTTTAGATATCCTGGAAATTTATTTTCTATCTGAGGTGCAGGTAGCAGAAATTTTCTCTCATTCTGTAGGCTCTCTTTCCACATTCTTAATTGTTTCCTTTGCTGTGAAGAAGCTTTTTAGTTTGATTCCATCCCATTTGTTGATTATTGATTTTACTTCTTGTGCTTTAGGAGATTTGTTGAGGAAGTAAGTTCCTAAACTGACATGATGAAGAGTTGGGCCTACCTTTTCTTTTAGTAGGCACAGGGTCTCTGGTCTAATGCCAAGGTCCTTGATCCACTTTGAGTTGAATTTTGTGCAGGGTGAGAGATAGGGGTTCAATTTCATTCTGCTACATATAGATTTTCAGTTTTTCCAGCACCATTTGTTGAATAGGCTATCTTTTCTCCAGTGTATGTTTATGGTGCCTTTGACTAGTATGAGATAATTGTATTTATGTGGGTGTGTCTCTGTATCTTCTATTCTGTTCTATTGGTCTTCAAGTCTATTTTGGTGCCAATACCATGCTGTTTTTGTTACTATTGCTCTATAACATAATTTAAAGTCTGGTATTGTGATGCTTTTTCGCCAAGGATTGCTTTGGCTATTCTGGGCCTCTTATTTATCCAAATGAATTTCATGACTGCTTTTTTTCTATTTCTGTAAAGAATGTCATTGGAATTTTAATAGGAATTGCATTGAATATGTGTAGTGCTTTTGGTAGTATGGCCATTTTGACAATATTAATTCTGCCTATGCAAGAACGTGGGACATCTTTCCATTTTCCCAGGTCTTCTTCATTTCTTTCTTTAGTGTTCTTTAGTTTTCATTGTAGAGGTGTTTCACCTCTTATGTTAGATTGATTCCCAAGTATTTTAACTTTTTTGAAGCTATTTTGAATGGGATAGTTTTCCTAATTTCTCTTTCAGCTGATTCATCATTGGCATTATAAGAATAAAATTGCTTTATAGGTATTAATTTTATATTATACTTTTCTGAATTCGTTTATGAGTTCTAGAAGTTTTCTGGTGGAGTTTTTTGGGTCTTCTAAGTATAGAATCATGCCATTAGCAGATAGGGATAGTTTGAGCTCTTCTTTTTCTATTCATATCCGCTTAATTTGTTTCTTTTGTTTAATTGCTCTGGCTAGAGTTTCTAGGACTGTGTTGAATAGAAGTGGTGAAAGAGGGCATCTCTATCTTGTTCTAGTTTTTAGAGGGAATACTTTCAATTTTTCTACATTTAGAATGATGTTGGCTTGGATTTAACATATATAGCTTTTACAATGTTGATGTATATTACTACTATCCCTAGTTTTTCTAGTGTTTTGAACATGAAGGGGTGCTGTATTTTGTCAAATGCTTTTTTTTGCATCTATTGAGACTTATCTTTAAGTCTATTGATGTAATGAACTATGTTACTGATTTCTGCATGTTGAACCAACCTTGCATCCTTGGATGCATGGTGCACTGTCTTTTTAATATGTTTTTGTATGCAGTTTGCCAGTATTTTATTAAGAATTTTTGCATCTGTTTTCATGATATTGGTCTAAGTTCTTTTTCCTTGATGTGTCTTTGTCTAGTTTAGTGTCACAGTAATATTAATTTCATAGAATGAATTTGGAAGGATTCTCCTTTTTTGTTTCATGGAGTAATTTGAGGAGGGTTGATGTTAGTTCTTTGAAGGACTTGTGGAATTCAGTTGAATCCAACAGGTCCTGGGCTTTTCTGTGTTGGTAGGCTTTTGATGGTGTCTTCAATTTCATTGCTTGAAATTGATACGTTTAAGTTTTCTATGTACTCCTGATTCAATTTGGGTGGTCATATGTCTCTAAAAATTTGTCAATATCTTTAAAATTTTCTATTTTATTGGAGTATAAATTTTCCAAATAGTTTCTGATTATTGTCTGTATTTTGGTAGTGTCTGTGGTGATATTTTCTTTTTCATTATGAATTTCAGAAAATATACATTTTTTTCAAGTGGTACTGGGGATTGAACCCAGTACTTTGTGCATGCTAGGCAAGCCCTTCATCATGAATTTTTGTAATCTGAGTTTTTTTCCATCTTTCTCTTCATGGGCTTCACTAGGGTTTATCAATTTTATTTATTTTTTCTAAGAACCAACTTTTTGTTTCCCAATATTTCCTACCCCTTCCCTTTAAAATTCTTGGTGAGGCATGTATCTCTCAGCCAGTCCTGCAAGCCACTGGTTTGGAGGGGGCAAGGGGAGCTGGGTGGGTTTCCATCACCAGTATTCCCCTGTGTAAATCCCTCTCCATGTTTGATTTTCTCCTCGTCACTTAGGCATACGCTCTGTCGCGTGGTGTGGGTTTGTCAGGTCTATATTTCAAACCCAACTATATTTCTGTATTGCCAGGAATCAGCTCTCCCAGCCACTGGCCCCTGCTTTGTGGCTGCAGAATGGTTTTTTTCCTCTGTTCTCCATGGGCTGCTGGGAGAGATGTGGCTTTTTTCTCGCACAAGGATATTGTGCAGCACGTCTTTTAGTTTAGTTGGGCAGTGTCTTTGATCTCTGATCTCTCCATACCCAAATATGCCTCAGGCCTCCTAAAAATTTGGGTTCCTTTAATTTCCTTATCCCTCTAATTTGCTTATGGAGGGACTGCTCTGGCTTAGGCCTCTGGCGGCAGCAGTGGCAGTAGCACTGGGAATTTGGGATTTCTTATTTTATTCAACCTTCTGAGTTCCTGATCTGCTTTGAATATCTAGTATTAATTCCCAGTAAAGTCTTCCCCATTTTTTTTTAACCTACCTTGCTGAGAACCTGCCTATTTAGTTTCTTGGTTTCACACCAACAAGCAAAACCCAGAAAGTGACCTTCTCTATTCTGCCATCTTGAAAAACCCACAGTTCAAAGGAGTTTTATGTTCATTGTTGAAAAGGCCTAGCTTGGTTGATTCAACATATTAGATTACTTCTTATTTCCTGGGGAGAAAAGTCAATGGTAACCATTGCCTTGAACTTACCCTCATAACTTTTGTTAAAAAATGCATATTTTATGAAATGCTTTCATAAAGATATCTTTATTTCTTAATTTTGTTGTGCTTAGATATTTTTTAAGGAGCATACTTGTAGATAAATGGTAAGTGAAGACAGAGTTAGACATTGTTAGTAACTAATCACATTGAAACCTATGTTAAATAATTACCAGATTTAATTGACTTTTAACTGTAGAGGTACTGGCACTTGTTTTACAAGCATGAAATAATATAGGAATACTTTTCTCTAAGGCCACTAAATTAAAAAAAATATGAACTTTTAAACCATAATTTCTGAAGTGAGGGCAGTTAATTGGTATAGAGGTGTAGGGAAAGGAGAAAGAACATCTAAGTTCTGTAGCATAGTAGAGTAACTCTTGTCGACACCAATTAATTGTATATTTCAGAATATCTAGTACAGTGGATTTTGAATATTTCTAGCACAAGAAAGTGATGAATATTTGAGGCGATGGATATGTTAATTGTCCTAATTCAACCATAGCACATTGCATACCTGTATTGAAATATCATACTCTGAGGCTGGGGCTGGGGCTCAGTGGCAGAGCACTCGCCTGGCATGTGTGAAGCACTGGGTTCGATCCTCAGCACCACATATAAATAAATAAGAAGTAAAGGTATATCAACAACTAAAATATATTAAAAAAAGAAATATCGTACTCTACTCCATAAATACATACAAATATTAGGTGTCAATTAAAACTGATTTTTTTAAACAAAAAGAGATTTAGTACAGAATGTAAGAGCTTGGGTTCTTAATGAAACTATCCAGGTCATGTTTGGCTCCATCACTTACTAGCTATGAAACCCTTGTCAATTTTAAACTTCTTTGTGCCTAATTCTTAATATATAAGATGATAATAATAGTATCTAATCTGTTTTAGGTTCCCTTTAAAATCAGGCATGAAATAAAGGTTTTGGTGAAGGTTACTTATTTGGTAGGTAAGTTCGAGGGAGCTCATGTGAAGGAAAGGTAAAAATAAGATAAAGAAGTAAGAAAAGACAATACCTGTTGTTCTAATAAGTTAATCATCTCGGGGGGGAAATTGGGGTTTCCCACTCAGGACTCCCCGAGGAGCTGTGTAGAATGTGTCTTTGAATTGTCTCACTGAGGGCATGGAAGCTTGAATGTTTATCTCATCCCTCACTGGGGGCATTAAATTCCTGGTGTTCCAGGATGCTCTGCATGAGAGTAGTCTCTTAGCACAGGAGAGAACCCTCAGACAGCAGAATAGACACATGTAGGCCCTTGTGGTGGGATGCTTTTGGTATTATTGGTAACTCTTTGTAGCTCAGGTGAGCTTAACAGTTGGACAAGGAGATATGGGATGAGGATCAACAGCATCTGCTATAGTCTTCCCTTTTTACCACTCAGATGAGCTCAAGTCCTACATCTATCTAGTTCTTCTTGCTTTAAGCTGATAACTGGTAGCAATTTTTGAAAATGATTTAAAGTGGGAGTCAATGAAATAAACTATAGTTTCTGTTGGTGCAACTGGTTCCAAGGCCATAATTGATATTAATCAGTTCCTTCTTTGACCATTATCCTAGATTTCCTATATTCTGGGGTGCACGGACTTTTATCCCAGAGGGTCTGAGTGAACCCCTGGTTATTTTGCCCTTGTCATATTGTTATTGCTTTACTTTCCCATTTTCTACTATCATTGGGCATAGAAGCATTAAGAAATACCCCAATCTTCTGAATTTCAGATATATTCTCTGTCTCCATCATGAGGTGACATCTGTAGCTTCTCAAGACAATCAGTGTTGATTACTTTTGACAGTATAATAACTGTTTTTCTTGGCCTTTTTATATGTTGGTATAAGTTACTAGATGGCAGTAATAATTAAAGGTTGAGGAGCTATTAAGGTATTCCAAATGGAAGTGTTCCATCCCTGGAGGCTAAGATATCAACTCTTATAGAGATAAATGTTGAGAGTCTAGGAAGCACAAATTCTCCCACTTGATCACTCAGAATGGGCAATTTCCTAAGTGGGGCCAAGTGGTGAGTTCTCCAATCCTACATCTGCCTCTTACTTCCTTTCTACACCTATATGAATGGAATAGAGCATGATGTAGTGGCCATTGGTTTAACCTGATATTGTATTCTGGAGGGCAGGGCACCAGTTCTATAGATATTCTAAAGCTGAGCCTTTAGGCCATTCCAGCATTTCCTCAGGATGGTGATGCTTGAAAAGTTAGGACCAGGAAATCCAATGTCAGTAAGTGGGTGCTGGCAGAGTCAAAGAGTTAGATTTTCATTTAAATGAGTTCCAGTGAGCATGCATTGCTGTGCCCTCCAAAGTGGAATTCCATGTGATTAACTTATCACCAAGTGTATGGTTGGTTTCCTGAAGGGATGATAAGATATCAAGGGGTCATTTTTGGTAGGTGCTTACTTGTCAGTTTAGCATTATCAACAACTACATTAGCCTTGGTGAGAGAAAATCCAGGCTTTGTGCCCATACATGGTCTCCATCCCTGCCATTATGGCTAGTTATCTGATGAGTCCATTGTTTGAGCATTGAGGTGGCCAAAGACAGGTTCCAGCTGACATTGATTGATTATTTTTTTCATCTGGTTGTTCCTTGCCGGAGATGCTCTGTTGAGTATTTACACTTTGTGTCCACTTACATAGGGTAATCTACTGGTCTTTTTTTTTTTTTAACTCCTTTTTATTGGATTATCTGCTCTTGCTGCTTCTAAGACCTTGATTAATTAGCAGAGCAACAAGCCACTGTCCAAGAATTGATATATATCCTTAACTCCAGCCCCTTCTCTTTTTATATAAAGTTAATACATCTCTGCCTGGTGGTAGAATTTCCTTTCACCACTGTCCTTTAGAAAAGTGCTACTTAAACTGGTGAGGCAAAGGACCATTTTTTGTTTTTGTTTTATCATGAGTGATTCTTTTTTTGGTAAAATATAAAATCATACACTTGCTGGACACTGTGGTGCACACCTGTAATCCCAGCAACTAAGGGGGATAAGACAGGGGAATACTTCTGCCTTAGTTTCTCTATCTTAGTGAGACCCTCAGCAAATTAGTGCAACCCTGTCTCAAAAACTAAAAAAAGGGCTAGGTGTTCAATATTCAGTATTTCTCTCTCTCTCTCTCTCTCTCTCTCTCTCTCTCTCTCTCTCTCTCATATTCAGTATTCTCTCTCTCTCTCTCTCTCTCTCTCTCTCTCACACACACACACACACACACACACACACACAGTTATTGCAGCAATGACAAATTACCAAAACATTTTTTAAAAATATGTATTTTTTTTTTAGTTATAGGTGGACCCAATACTTTTGTTTTATTTGTATGTGGTGCTGAGGATAGAACCCAGTGCCTCACGTCTGCCAGGTGAGCGCTCTACCCCTGAGCCAAAGCCCCAACCCCTTGAAAACATTTTCAATTGCATATTCCTACTTTTAATGTTTATGTTGTATAGTAATAAAAAGCAACATTAGTCTGTGGACTATGTTTTGAGTAACAAGGAACAGTCCATATATAGAATTGTAGTGTGCCTTGCACCAGCTTAACAAGCTGATCCATCCATAAGTTATATGGCATTTTTCTTGGGCCTGTCTGTGAGCGTGGCACAAATCTTTATTCTGCCAATTGATTTATTATCTGGGTGAGCAGTAGGGAGAAAGTGATAGCAGGGTTTCTCTTTGTCGTTTTCTATCTTAATGGCTTGTTTTTACAGTTCAGAGAACTAGCTGCTGCCATATATATCCATTCCAATTACACACTTAGGGATCAGGTCATGACAAGATGGTTGGGGAGAAAATCCATTGGGCCAAGTGTGCATTGGACTTAGGTGAGGACTTCATTTATTATCTGGCCTACTTATTATATTCCTGCTCAAATTGGGAGAACATAAATGTGTTTTGGGTACTCTGAATTATCAGAGCCAAGAGTCATTGTCTCAGTATCATTGTCAGCTTAGAAATCCTGTATTTGCTCATTCCTGGAAGGACTGGATATTCCTTCTAAACCAGTGTAGAGTTACTCTTATAAATAGCAGCATATCTTTTTTTGTTTTATTAGTTGCTCAAGACAATACAATGATCTTGACATATCATACATTTGATTCAAATGGGGTATGAATTCTCATTTTTCCATGTGTACAGATTGCAGGATCACATTGGTTATACAGCCACACATATACATACAGCAATACTAGTGTCTGTTGTATTCTGCTGCCCTCCCTGTCCCCACCTCCCCTCCCATCCCCTCCCATCACCTCTCTCTACGCAATCTACTGTGACAACATTTCTCTCTCTTTTTTTTCTTCCCCCTCACACCATCATATATGTATTTTGTATAACGATGAGGGTCTCCTTAGAAATTTATCAGAAACGTTTGCCTTTTTGCTCAAGAGGACTCAGCCTTCCCTGATATTGATGAACTCTGGGTCTGATAACTAACTGGTTTAGCTATGGAAACTCAACAGTTATTTTCTCTGTGGTTTGTGGTCTACCTTGGCAATGTAAGTAAAAAGCTTTATTCACTACTTGTTATGATTTGAATTGTGTACCTTCAAAATTTGTTTGTCGAAGTACCAAACTCCAGTACCTCAGATTGTGACCTTATTTGGGGATAGATGCTGTGATTATAGTTGTTCACTATCACTCCCAGCAATAGATGCCACTGCAGATTTGATTAGTAAAGCTGAGGTCATGTGGAGTAGATTGTTCCCCTAATCCATTAAGACTGATATCTCATAAAAAGGGGAAATTTGGAAGCAGCAATGCACACAGGGCGAATACCTTGTGAAGATGAAGGCAGGGATTAGGGTGATGCTTCTCCAAGCTAAGGAAAGCCATGGACTGCCACCAAACCACCATAAGATAGGAGATAGGGATCAAGAAGATTTTAAACTTCCTTGGAAGGAACCAACTCTGCTAACATTTGATCTTGAATTAATCTATTCTAGATCTATGAGACAATAAATTGTGGTTCATTGTTATAGAAGCCCTAGCAATTTTTTTGCCCCCCCTTTTGCCTTTATGAGCAAAAATGTCTTATGATTTATTAACTATTATCTTAGATTCCTGAAGGTCAGGATTTTCTGGTTGCTGCTCTGATATTACTGCCTTTTATGGCAGATATATTCCCCTTGCTTCTAATGGTTATGTGCTACCTATGGCTCCTGCTGTTTTGGAATCCTGTCTCTCCCATTGACATCCTGTCACTGTTTTTGAAAGTTTTATTTCAGGATACCTTTAATTTGTGAACTATCCTTATGTGTTTGAAATTTGAGTTGATTTTTGAAAATTTTCAAATGATCCTGACTTTCCAAATTTATCTATTTTGTTAGGCTCCTGTAAACTCGGACGACTTAGGATTGAACTATAATGATGGGTTGATAACTGACCTTTACTTAGTTAGCTTTGATGATCTAAATCCAGCATTTATGTCCTGGAGGCAGCCATGTTACAGCTAATCTCTTTACCTCACTGTGATGTTTTCCTTCTTGTTTGATATGATGTAAAAAAATTGAAATTTCTATTAATCTCTATTAAAAAAACTGTTATTTATGATTTCTTAGGTCTCAGAAAAATCCTTATTTAGGGGAAAATGGTGATTACAGCTCTTAGAGAAATGTCTTTTATGCTAGTGAAATATTGGTATAAAGTTAGGACTCAAAATTTGATGTTTCCTTTAAAAAATTATTCTTTTTCTGCTTCTGTTTGATTCCATCATTATTTTATCAGCCAGATTGAGGAAATGAAATTAAGTTTTAAAAGGAACATTTAAAGACAATGTATTTAAGCCCAAAATATCAATAATTTTACCTTTTTGAAGCTTTTGGTTGGAGGGCAAGGCAAGTTAGGGGAGGAATAAGAAAGAGTCAGTGTTGGGGCTGGGGATGTGGCTCAAGCGGTAATGCGCTCGCCAGGCATGTGTGCGGCCTGGGTTCGATCCTCAGTACCACATACAAACAAAGATATTGTGTCTGCCAAAAACAAAAATAAATAAATAAATATATATATATATATATATATATATATATATATATATAAAGAGTGTTGTGTGCTTTTAGAGATTTATAAAAAATAAGGGTCACAGAATAAAAAAAATTTGAATCAGCTTTTTCATTGGATAACATGTAGTTACAGAATAATAATAACTGGCAAATTGCTGGAACAATTAATAAAGTAGTCATTTGGTGTCACCAAGTGGACAATAAATTGAATTGTTGAAGATGGCAAAGGTTAATAACAAATCATGCCTAATTTAATTTCTCTGATACTCAGATACTCAGTGAACAACTGAAATCAAAAAGGAACAATGTCTATAGATTTTTTTTTCTTTCCTTTTATGGACACATTTGAAATAGTGCTATATTGACGTTTTATAAATAGATATAATTACAGAAATGATATACAAAAAGTATTAAAATACAAATATGATAGAAATTTAAAATATATAGATAGCTTTAATTAACATTCAAGATAAAATTTAAGAACTAATTGGCTGGGTGCGGTGGTGCACACCTATAATCTCAGAAGCTCTGGAGACTGAGACGGAGGATGGGGAGTTCAAAGCCAGCCTTAGCAGCTTAGCTAGGCCCTAAGCAACTCAGTAAGACCCTGTCTCTAAATACAATTTAAAAAAAAGACTGTGATGTGGCTCAGTGGTTAAGTCTCTGGGTTCAATCCCCGGTACCAAAACAACAACAACGAAAACAGGGAGTTGGGGGGTGGGAGAGGAGACCATTAATATAGCTCCAGTGCCTTGGGTTTGGGTTCCTACATAAGCAAACTGAAACCCAACTCAGTGTAAGCAGTAAAATTAAATTTAAGCTTAACAAGTCACCAATTTTATTAGAAACTGCCAACTAACCTTGAATCAGAGATTCTTTACTTTAACCAAACATTTTCTTTGTATTGCTTTCATGAACACATTATGAAAGCTTTTCCCTCAGGCCCCCTTTGTGGAGCCTGAACCACTTGCTGGCTGGTTCTGCCCAATATTATCTCATAATTTCAGTTAAATTATGATCCTTAAATGTTTATTATTTATTATCATGTGTTTAAATAGATTTTCTCAGTTAAAGTCATTATATATTTAGGTGTGGTAATCATATTGTTGTTACACTTAATTCTTATCTTTTAGACATATGTACTGAAATATTTGAGGAAATGTTATAGTACCAGGTGTTTCCTTCAAAGTGCCAAAGTAAATAGATGAAACAAATTTACAGGTTGCTGATTTTTTTTAAAAATGTGAGTGATAAGTACATTGAGGCTTATTATACTATTCTGTCTACATTTGAATATGCTTAAGTTTTTGAATATGCCTATAATCCCTGCATTTAGGAGGCTGAGGCAGGAGGATAGACTGCCTCAAAAAAAAAAAAAAGAAAAAGAAAAAAATAAGGGGGTTGGAGATGTACCATGGCAGTACAGCATCCCTGAGTTCTATCTCCAGTGCACCCTCTCCCCATAAGTTGTCATATGGGATGTTTCTGGTGAGTGGTATTAGAGTGTATAAGTAAATATTAATTATGTTTTAATTTATAGTTATATTTAATTTTCATAGCCTACTACTACAAATACAAAGATAGGGCAGAAAATAAATAAATCATTTCTTTTGGCACAGTTTCAGGTAAAAGATTTTTTTTTTGTACTGGGGATTGAACCCACAGGTATTCAACACTGAGCCACATCTCCAGCCCTTTTTATTTATTTTATTTTGAGCCAGGGTCTCTGTAAGTGGCTCAGATCCTCACTAAGTTATTGAGGCTGACTTTGAATTTGTGATCCTCCTGCCTCAGCTTCAAGAACTGCTGGGATTACAGGTATGTGACACCACCCTTGGCAGATTTTTTTTTTTTAGTTGTAGGTGAACACAATACCTTTATTTTATCTTTATGTGGTGCTGAGGATTGAACCCTATGCTTCACGTGTGCTAGGCGAGTACTCTACCACTGAGCTACAACCCCAGCCCCAAGACTCAGTTTTTTAAATAAATATTTCAAATGAAATGGATGTTTAAGCCAAATTGAAATATTTGTTTCAATTTCTACATTTGCTGATGAAAGGATTGGAATTTGGCTGGCTTGGTTCATTTGTATCTTGGCTGGAGTCTGGGCTATAGTTTTTGGTTTTAGGATTTTTTTTTTAAGAAATGTATTTTTTAAAAACTATTTTTCTTTTAGTTGTAGATGGATGCAATACCTTTATTTTATTTTTATGTGGTGCTGAGGATTGAACCCAGTGCTTCACATGTGAGAGGCAAGTAATCTACCTCTGAGCTACAAACCCAGTCCCATGAGATACCTTTTTGCAAAAGTAATATAAGATTCTTTTAGTTTATTGTTTCTTTGTATGTTTGTTTTGTGGTGCTGGGGATCGAACCCAGGGCCTTGTGCATGCAAGGCAAGCACTCTACCAACTGAGCTATATCCTCAGCCCCTAGTTTATTGTTTCTAAGTTGACCATATAGAAGGATAACTGAGGTGGCAAGCAGAGGCCAGTGATACGGAGTTTAAATCATAGCTTTGACACTAGATGTGAAACAAAATGATTTGTTTCACCATCCTAAATCTTTTTTTGTATGTAAATCAAGGATTAAATATAATATAGTTTAAAATGGATAGTAATAGAATCTGCTTTTAGAGATTTTATAAGGATTAAATGAAATTATATATTTTTAACACAGTATCTGGTATAAATATCCACTCAATGGATTACTTGATATTATTGTTGCTTTTGTCATTATTGCTACTATTGACATATCAAGGTATTCAAATTAAAAATTTAAAATTTGGGGATAGAGTGGTGAGGTGGTTTGTTGGAGTAGCAACGTTCTTTTGTTCTGTGGTCAGAGAAGTGGCCTAACACTTGGGTGTTGGTAAGAGAAAATGGCCCAAACCAAGCAGAAAGCTCCTTAAGTCTTCTGCTGGGAAAGCCTCCTCCTCCCACCCCATGTAAATAGCTGATCACCAAGGCTGCCAAGGAAAGCCCTCCTTCTACCAGCAGGGGGAAGCAACCTCATGGCTATAGGCCCAGGATTGTGGCACTTTGCTCTTCGTTGTTACTACAAGTTGATGGAGCTTCTCATCCAGAAATCACCTTTCCAGAGGTTGGTGAGGAAGATCACCCAAAATTTAAAAACTGACTTGAGGTTTCAGAGTCCAGCCATTGATACCCTTCAGGAGGCTAGTGAAACATACCTGATGGTTTTATTTGAAGATACTAATCTGTGTGCCATCCATGCTAAGAGAGTTAGTTAGCATCATGCCTAAAGACACCCAGTTGGCTCGCCAGATACTGGGGAGAGAGAGCTTAAGTGAAGGTAGTTTTTGTGGCATTTCGTAGTAAATTTGGTAAAATACTTAGGTTTAAGTTGTGACTTTTTTTGGTAAGAAGTTGTTTATAATATGTTGCATTTGTACTTAAGTCATTCCATCTTTCACTCAGGATGAATTTGAAAAGTGACTGCTCACAGACCTCAGTGATGTGAGCACTGTTGCTCAGGAGTAACAAGTTGTTAATATGCAGAAGGGACGGGTGATATTTCTTGCTTCTCATGATGCATGTTTCTGTATGTTAATGACTTGTTGGGTAGCTTTTAAGGTACCTGAACTGATAAATGAGTTCAGGGTCCTTTGTTTAACATTTGGGGCTCTTAAGTCTAACCATACTCTTCATTGTGATAGAAGGTAGACTTTTTCAAGGGTGAAGATAGAAGTGTTAACCACAATGTATAGAGGTTCCTTAAAAACAACAGCAACAACAACAACAACAACAACAACAAAACCCCAAAATAAACCTGGCAGCAATAGAATATACTCTGTGTATTTACAATAGCTATTTTATATATTGTAGTGTCAACATTTTCTTTTTTTTTTAGTACCAGGGATTGAATTCAGGGGTACTCACTAAGCCACATCCCCAACCCCCTTTTTTTTTGTATTTTATTTAGAGACAGAATATCACTGAGTTGCTTAGCACCTCACCGTTGCTGAGGCTGGCTTTTAACTTATGATCCTCCTGCATCAGCCTCCTGAGCTGCTGGGATTACAGGCATGTGCCATCATACCTGGCTTTGTGTGAACATCTTGAAATTAAATGTCTTACATTGATATGTAATAGGGAGTCTTGCCATTAAGGTGTGTGTAATTTAGAGTCAGGTTGGTTTTCTTATAACTAGAAACTTCATTTGCTTTCATAGTAGTAAAATGTTATGTGTAATATACTTTGCATAAGTCCTCATTCTACCACGTTAACTTTCTATCTGATAATGCAAGCCACTAACTTGGGGATTTTATTTATAAGGGCTCTAGAATAAAATAACAAGTTATTTACACCAACATTATCTGTTTACTACTATTCTATGTAGTTCAGCTTTTCATTGTGTTGTTGTTGGTCTCAAAACTAGTTTGTTTTTTTTTTCTCCTAAGAGGAAACAATATCATGGGTTGGTTCTTTTCCTTGTGAAATTTAGTGTAAACTTGCTGTGGGGGAGGAGCTCCAGGTTTATTGGACCTCTGCAAATTAAAATGATGTTGGGGTAGGTTTCATCTGGTTATTTTCTGTCTTGGGAAAAATCCCTTTTATAGGGATGGCCTTGCGAGTGGTTTTAAAATTTGTGCTTTATTGACGCTTTTAGATCAATGATGTATGTTGACTAAATTTAAAAATAAACTTGTTTATCAAAAGAAATTCAAATTTTTGGTAGAATAGAGGCTGATACTTGAGAACTCATTGTAATAAGTGTGTGTGTGTGTGTGTGCGTGCGTGCGTGCGCTGGTGTATTAAATTAAAAAAAACCTGCTTCATTGAAGGATAATTCTCATACCATAAAGTCCATCCACTTAAAGTGTACAAGTGGTTTTAAATATATTCCCAGTGTTATAAAACCACCACCACAATCTAATTTTAGAATATTCTCATCACCCTCCAAAAAAGTCCCCATAGATGTTAACAGTCACTTCCCATTTCCCATATCTTCTTAAGCTCTGTGCAATCACTACTATACTTTGTGTTTTTTTAAATTTTTTTTTATTTTTTATTGAGTTATTTTTACTATTTATATATAGTCTTTTTACCATATAAATATTGAATTGTCAGTATACTTTTGTCACATTTTATGAAGAGATTCAGGAGCCTGTGGCTAACAGATATAGATCCTAATAAAAGTAAAATTACAAACTACTTATATATTAGACAGGTTTGATTAAAGTACTGTATTTGCTTTTTTAAAAATTTTTTATTGTTGGTTGTTCAAAACATTACATAGTTCTTGATATATCATATTTCACACTTTGATTCAAGTGGGTTATGAACTCCCATTTTTACCCCGTATACAGATTGCAGAATCACATCAGTTACACATCCATTGATTTACATATTGCCATACTAGTGTCTGTTGTGTTCTGCTGCCTTTCCTATCCTCTACTATCCCCCCTCCCCTCCCCTCCCCTCTTCTCTCTCTACCCCCTCTACTGTCATTCATTTCTCCCCCTTATATTATTTTTCCCTTTCCCCTCACTTCCTCTTGTATGTAATTTTGTATAACCCTGAGGGTCTCCTTCCATTTCCATGCAATTTCCCTTCTCTCTCCCTTTCCCTCCCACCTCTCATCCCTGTTTAATGTTAATCATCTTCTCATGCTCTTCGACCCTACTCTGTTCTTAGTTACTCTCCTTATATCAAAGAAGACATTTGGCATTTGTTTTTTAGGGATTGGCTAGCTTCACTTAGCATAATCTGCTCTAATGCCATCCATTTCCCTGCAAATTCTATGATTTTGTCATTTTTTAATGCAGAGTAATACTCCATTGTGTATAAATGCCACATTTTTTTTTATCCATTCATCTATTGAAGGGCATCTAGGTTGGTTCCACAGTCTTGCTATTGTGAATTGTGCTGCTATGAACATCGATGTAGCAGTGTCCCTGTAGCATGCTCTTTTTAGGTCTTTAGGGAATAGACCGAGAAGGGGAATAGCTGGGTCAAATGGTGGCTCCATTCCCAGCTTTCCAAGAAATCTCCATACTGCTTTCCAAATTGGCTGCACCAATTTGCAGTCCCACCAGCAATGTACAAGTGTACCCTTTTCCCCACATCCTCGCCAGCACTTGTTGTTGTTTGACTTCATAATGGCTGCCAATCTAACTGGAGTGAGATGGTATCTTAGGGTGGTTTTGGTTTGCATTTCTCTGACTGCTAGAGATGGTGAGCATTTTTTCATGTACTTGTTGATTGATTGTATGTCCTCCTCTGAGAAGTGTCTGTTCAGGTCCTTGGCCCATTTGTTGATTGGGTTGTTTGTTCTCTTATTGTCTAATTTTTTGAGTTCTTTGTGTACTCTGGATATTAGGGCTCTATCTGAAGTGTGAGGAGTAAAGATTTGTTCCCAGGATGTAGGCTCTCTATTTACCTCTCTTATTGTTTCTTTTGCTGAGAAAAAACTTTTTAGTTTGAGTAAGTCCCATTTGTTGATTCTAGTTATTAACTTTTGTGCTATGGGTGTCCTATTGAGGAATTTGGAGCCCGACCCCACAGTATGTAGATCGTAGCCAACTTTTTCTTCTATCAGATGGTGTGTCTCTGATTTGATATCAAGCTCCTTGATCCATTTTGAATTCACTTTTGTGCATGGCGAGAGAAAGGGATTCAGTTTCATTTTGTTGCATATGGATTTCCAGTTTTCCCAGCACCATTTGTTGAAAATGCTATCCTTCCTCCATTGCATGCTTTTAGCCCCTTTATCAAATATAAGGTAGTTGTAGTTTTGTGGATTGGTTTCTGTGTCCTCTATTCTGTACCATTGGTCCACCTGCCTGTTTTGGTACCAGTACCATGCTGTTTTTGTTACTATTGCTCTGTAGTACAGTTTGAAGTCTGGTATCGCTATACTGCCTGATTCAGACTTCCTGCTTAGCATTGTTTTTGCTATTCTGGGCCTTTTATTTTTCCATATGAATTTAATGATTGCTTTCTCTATTTCTACAAGAAATGCCGTTGGGATTTTGATTGGCATTGCATTAAACCTATAGAGAACTTTTGGTAATATCACCATTTTGATGATGTTAGTTCTGCCTATCCATGAACAGGGTATATTTTTCCATCTTCTAAGATCTTCTTCTATTTCTCTCTTTAGGGTTCTGTAGTTTTCATTGTATAAGTCTTTCACCTCTTTTGTTAGGTTGATTCCCAAGTATTTTATTTTTTTTGAAGATATTGTGAATGGAGTGGTTCTCCTCATTTCCATTTCAGAGGATTTGTCGCTGATATACAGGAATTCCTTTGATTTATGCGTGTTGATTTTATATCCTGCCACTTTGCTGAATTCATTTATTAGCTCTAATAGTTTCTTTGTAGACCCTTTTGGGTCTGCTAGGTATAGAATCATGTCACCTGCAAATAGTGATAATTTAAGTTCTTCTTTTCCTATTTTGATGCCTTTAATTTCTTTCGTCTGTCTAATTGCTCTGGCCAGTGTTTCGAGAACTATGTTGAACAGAAGTGGTGAGAGAGGGCATCCCTGTCTTGTTCCAGATTTTAGAGGGAATGCCTTCAATTTTTCTCCATTCAGAATGATGCTAGCCTGAGGCTTAGCATAGATTGCTTTTACAATATTGAGGTATGTTCCTGTTATCCCTAGTTTTTCTAGAGTTTTGAACATAAAGGGATGCTGTACTTTGTCGAATGCTTTTTCCGCATCTATCGAGATGATCATATGGTTCTTAATTTAAAGTCTATTGATGTGGTGAATAACAGTTATTGATTTCCGTATATTGAACCAGCCTTGCATCCCAGGGATGAATCCTACTTGATCATGGTGCACATTTTTTTTGATATGTTTTTGTATCCGATTCGCCAGAATTTTATTGAGGATTTTTGCATCTAGGTTCATTAGAGATATTGGTCTGTAGTTTTCTTTCTTTGAAGTGTCTTTGTCTGGTTTAGGAATCAGGGTGATGTTGGCCTCGTAGAATGAATTTGGAAGTTCTCCCTCTTTTTCTATTTCCTGAAGTAGCTTGAAAAGTATTGGTATTAGTTCCTCTTTAAAGGTTTTGTAAAACTCTGCTGTATACCCATCTGGTCCTGGGCTTTTCTTAGTTGGTAGTCTTTTGATGGTTTCTTCTATTTCCTCAATTGATATTGGTCTGTTTAGGTTGTCTATATCCTCCTGACTCAATCTGGGCAGATCATATGACTTAAGAAATTTATCGATGTCTTCACTATCTTCTAATTTATTGGAGTATAAGGATTCAAAATAATTTTTGATTATCTTCTGTATTTCTGAAGTGTCTGTTGTGATATTGCCTTTTTCATCCTGTATGCTAGCGCGGGAGGCGGCTCTGCTCTGCCCCTACTCCAATTGGGGTGACATGACTACTGCGCCGGCTGGGCCTGTCCCGGGCACGGGCGAAAGCTCTGCTCTGCCCCTACTCCAATTGGGGTGACGTGTGTAGCACGCCGGCAGGCCACCGGGCCTGATCCGCCAGTCGGTTGCAGGTCTGCCTACCTTGCAGGCGCGGGCGGCGGCTCTGCTCTGCCCCTCCTCCAATTGGTGTGACTTGTCTACCACACCCGCGGACCGCTGGGCCTGTTCCGTGTGTGGGCGAAGGCTCTGGTCTGTTCCTACTCTAATTGGGGTGACGTGCCTACCACCCCGGCCAGCCGCTGGGCCTGTTCCACCGGTCGGTCGCAGGTCTGCCTACCTTGCGGGCACGGGTGGCGGCTCTGCTCTGCCCCTACTCCAAATGGGGTGATGTGTTTGTCGCGCCGGCAGGCCACTGGGCCTGTTCCGCTGGTTGGTCGCAGGTCTGCCTACCTTTCGGGCGCGGGTGGCGGCTCTGCTCTGCCCCTACTCCAATTGGGGTGTCTTGACTCCCACGCCGGCAGGTCGCTGGGCCTGTTCCGGGCGCGGGCAGCGGCTCTGCTCTGCCCCTACTCCAAATGGGTTGACGTGTGTACCACGCCGGCAGGCCGCTGTGCCTGATCCGCCGGTCTGTCGCAGGTCTTCCTACCTTGCAGGCGCGGGCGGCGGCTCTGCCCTGCTCCTCCTGCCACGCCCGCGGACCACTGGGCCTGTTCTGCCGGTCTGTCGCAGGTCTGCCTACCTTGCGGGCGCGGGTGGTGGCTCTGTTCTGCCCCTACTCCAATTGGGGTTACGTGACTACCACACCGGCGGGTCGCTGGGTCTGATCCGGGCGCGGGCGAAGGCTCTGCTCTGCCCCTACTCCAGTTGGGGTGACGTGTGTACCACGCTGGCAGGCCGCTGGGCCTGATCCACCGGTCTGTCGCAGGTCTGCCTACCTTGGAGGCGCGGGCGGCGGCTCTGCCTTGCCCCTCCTACCACGCCCGCGGACCGCTGGGTCTGTTCTGCTGGTCGGGCGCAGGTCTGCCTACCTTGTGGGCGCGGGTGGCGGCTCTGCTCTGCCCCTACTCCAATTGGGGTTACGTGACTACCACGCCGGCGGGCCGCTGGGCCTGTTCCGGGCGCGGGCTGCGGCTCGGCTCTGCCCCTCTGGCTTGATTACAAAGTGAGAGAGACTCAGGTGTTTGTGACTCACTTTCTTTACCAGGAGACCAACTGTTTCTGTCGCCGCTGGTATTGATTAAGTTCTCTCCTCCGCCGCTTTCTGATGACATCAGATTGCTGCCATGTTGGTATCCCATGCGAATGGCAGCATTTCGTTCCCTTTGCCGGGTGACCAAAGCAACGGGTGAGTTCTGACCGGCCCTCACAAGCCCCGTCTCAGTCCAGTTGCCACTGCCTATGAAGGCTCAGTTGGTATTTACCTCCACAGTATTCAGCAGGACCCGGACCGAGAAGCAGTTTCCGCGAGTTCTTTATCCCTGGGCCAGAGCAGTTCCGGGAGCCGGAATTCGGCCGCTACGTGCTCGGTGTATGTTCTGATAAGAGCAGGCTCCAAGAAGCAGTTTCCGCGGGTTCTTTAGCACTGAGCCTGAGTAATTTGTCTGTAAGCCGCAGGTGAATGGCAGCCTGAAATTACCTGTTCTATAGCTGAATGAGCTGCGATCAGTTGAAAACAGGGATGGTGATGTCAGCTCTCCAAGATGGTGGCCACTGGCTTCCTCCCTCTGTGGTCTGACCGGTGTGGAGAAGCGAATTGGACTGCTTCCTTCCCCCATCTCAAACCCAGAATTTAGCACTGAGTACGGTGATTGCACAGCTGGCAGAAACCCGCAGAAACTTCAGCACTGTATCTTTGCGTTGCTATCTCCTCGTTTCCCAGAGCGTGCCTCAGACTCTAGCCGCGGGGCGATTTGCTGAATAAGCAGCGTGACCCTCCGTGTGGACAAATCTCTTGCGTTTTAGCCCCCGTAGCTGATCCTCGTGCGATGGAAATCCTTCCTCTAGGTTTTGGAGCACCCCAATTTTGCTGGAAATTCCTAACAAGATAGCTTTTAGCCGTTCTAACTCGTCATTCTCCCGCACAGTGACGCGGTACACGGGGGTAATGCACTCCCTTCGCCGCTATCTTCCTTAACTTTCCTACTACTTTGTAGTTTTTTTTAAAAATATTTTTTAATTGTAGTTGGACACAATATCTTTATTTATTTTTATGTGGTGCTGAGGATCGAACCCAGTGCCTCACACGTGTGAGGCAGGCGCTCTACCACTGAGCTACAGCCCTAGCCCTACTTTGTGTTTTAATATATTTGCCTAGTCTGGACATTTCACATCAATGGAATCATACAATGTGCTGTCTTTAATGGCCATCTTCTTTCACTGCACATATATTTTCAGAATTTGTTCACATTATAGATATCAATACTTTATTCATATTTAATGACAATATTCCATCATATGGGTATTCTTACACCTAAGAATTCTCTACATTTTCTTATATCCCTTTCTTTGCACAGGAAGATGAGGAAATTCAGCTCTATTCTAAGTGGATGGAAAAATTCTAAACTTTCCTAAGGGATTATAACCATAGCCTAATCATTTGCCAGGAAAAATAGTCACTATTTACAGAAATAGAAAAAATTTATTTGTTTTGGCTATTGGGGTTTTTTTCCAATCTTGAGAATGATTGAAGGCATCACACTTCATGGTTTCAAAATATATTACAAAGCTGTAGTAATCAAAACATTATGGTAGTAGCATAAAACAGACACACATGCCAGTGGAACAGAATACAAAGCTCATTCAAACATATGGTTAACTAATTCTCAACAAGAGAGAATTAGTGCTACTAATGGGAAAGGATAGACCTAATGGGAAAGGACCTAATGGGTAAAGGATAGTATTTTCAATAAATGATGTTAGAAGAATTGGATTTCCATATGCAAGAGAAATTGGGCCCTTATACCACAGAAAAATCAATTCAAAATAAAGATATAAATTTAAGACCAAGAACCATAAAACTCCTAAAGGAAAATATAAGAGAAAAGCTCCTTGACATTGGCCTTGGCAATGATTTTTTGGATATTACATCAAAAGCTTGGCCAACAAAAGAAAAATATCCGAGTGGGATTGCATCAAACCAAAGGCTTCTGTATAGGAAAGGAAATAATAAACAAAATGAAAGGAGCCTATGGATTGGGAGAAAATGTTTGCAAACCTTATGCCTAATAAACACTTGGTATCCAAAATATGTGAGGAACTCACACAACTCTAAGCAACCCCTCAAAGAAACCTCATTAAAAAACAGGCAAAGATCTGAATAGATATTCTCAAAAAAAAAAAAAAAAAGACAAAAATGCCCCCAACAGGGATATGAAAAGGTTCTTACCATCAACAGGGAAATGCAAGCTAAAAACACATGAGATTGCTTCCCAAATCCTAGGATGGCTATTAAAAAAGAGAAGATATAAGTGTTGGTGAAGCATTGGAGAAAAGGGAACCTTATATATTAGTGGTAGACATGTAAATTGGTGTAATCATTATGCAAAACAGCATGGAGTTTTCTCAAAAAGTTAAAAATATGTTGGAGATAGTAGCATATGCCTGTAATCCCAGTGGCTCTAGAGGCTGAGGCAGGAGGATTGAAAGTTCAAAGCCAGCCTCTAATCAACTTAGACCCTGTCTCAAAAAGGGGGGGGGGGCTGGAGATGTGGCTCAGTGGTTTAGTACTTCTGGGTTCAACCCCTGGTACAAAAAAGTAAAAAAAAAAAAAAGTAAAAAAATACAAGTATACTGTGACCCAATAGTCAATCCCTTTTCCGGGCATGTACCCAAAGAAAGTGAAATCAGCATTTTGTAGAGATATCTGCTCTCCCATGTTCATTGCTTCATTGTTCACAATATATAAGATAACGGAAACAAAGTATATGTCAATGGATGAATGAATAAAGAAATTATGGGGCTGGATGTAGGTCAGTGGTAGAGTGCTTGCCTAGCATTGAAGCACTAGGTTCAATCCTCTGCATCACATAAAAATAAATAAAATCAAGGTATTGCGTCTATCCACAACTAAAAAATATTTTTTAAAATTATGAACACACACCCACACACACAGAGATATTTTAAAGTATCCTTTAAAAAGGAGATGGTGCCATTGTAAGAATGTGAATGAAACTGGAGCACATTATGCTTGGTGAAGTACGTCAGATACAGAAAAATACTTCATGATCTGATACATATGTGGAATCTAAAAAATTCCCCCCAATATATATATAGAAACAATGCAAAGGTATGAAGGGGTCAGGTATGTGGGAGGAGATGGTAGTCAAAAGGTACAAAGTTATGTGGGATGAATAAGTCTAGAGATCTAATATATATGTGCCGCAGTCTGGCTGGGCACAAAATCACGAGCCACTCATAGCCTTGTAGATTCAAACAGCAATTCTTTATTCCCGAACTCACACCGGCACTCTACAAGCATGTTCTGGGGGAAATCCACCGGCACTCCACATGCACGTTCTGGGGAAATCCACACTCTCCACCGGGCTCTGAATCCTGCGAGAACTCAACAGGAACTCAAGGCGCCTGAGGCAGCAGGATACGCCCTATTCCCAGCAGGAAATCTTAAACCTGGAACCGCCCTAAACCTGGATTGCCCTAAACCCCGATCCACCCTAAACCCGGATCCGCCCTGGTCCTTGAGCAAGGTCACCTTTCATGCAAAGTCACTGCAAATGACCTGGGTCCACAATGGAGAGTCCTTCCTCTAAGCAACATGGGGTAGGCTGACAAGTAAATTGCCATGTGTTGTACCTACTTAGCTATTGCTCTCAGCATATATGTTAGATGTTTGCTGAGAGTATGTTTTAGCTGCATTTATCAATAAAGGGGAGAAAGGGTAAATAAGTGAAATGATGAATATGTAAATTGCTTGACTATAGTAATTATTTCACTGTATGTATCCAGATACATTGTATACCTTAATTATATACAATAAAAGGTAATATTTCGTACAGTTGATCAACAAATATATGAAAAAAATGTTCAACATCTTTAGCAATTAGAGAAATGCAAATCAAAACTACTGAGATTCCATCTCACTCCAATCAGAATGGCAATCATCAAGAATATAAGCAGGGCTGGGGATGTGGCTCAAGCAGTAGCGCGCTTGCCTGGCATGCGCGGGGCACTGGGTTCGATCCTTAGCACCAATAAAAAAATAAAATAAAGATGTTGTGTCCACTGAAAACTAAAAAATAAATATTAAAAAATTCTCTCTCTCTCTCTCTAAAAAAAAAGAATATAAGCAACAATAAATGTTGGAGAGGATGTGGGGAGAAAGTTTCACTCATACATTGCTGGTGGGACTGCAAATTGGTGCAACCACTATGGAAAGCTGTATGGAGAGTCCTGAGAAAACTTGGAATGGAACCACCATTTGACCCAATCTTCCCACTCCTAGGTTTATGCCCAAAGGACTTAAAATTAGCACATTATAGTGATGCAGCCACATCAATGTTTATAGCAGCTCAACTCACAATAGGTGCCCTTCAAAGATAAACAGATAAAGAAAATGTGGCATATGTACACAATGGAATATTACTCAGCCTTAAAAGAAGAATGAAATGATGGCATTTACTGGCAAATGGATGGAGCTGGAGGATATCATGCTAAGCGAAATAAGCCAATCCAAAAACAAAACAAAACAAACAAAATCAAAGGCTAAATGTTTTCTCTGATTTGTGGATGCTAATTCACAATTAAGGCGGGGGAAGAATGGAGGCATTTTGGACTTGCAGAGGGGAGTGAAGGGAGGAGAGGGAGTACGGGGGAGGGGTAGGAATGATAAAAGAATCAGACATTATTACCATATGTGCATATGTGATTACATGACCTGTGAAACTCTACATCATGTACAACTAGATGAATGAGAAAATTATATGCCATGATGGTCAAAATGTATTCTGTCATCTATAACTAATTAGAAGAAATAAAAATATATTAAAGGAGGGCTGGGGCTGGGATTGTGGCTCAGCGGTAGAGTGCTCGCCTAGCACGGGCGCGACCCGGGTTCGATTCTCAGCACCACCTAAAAATAAAAGCATTGTGTTGTGTCCATCTACAAAAACAAAACAAAACAAAAACCTAACTCACTCACTCACTCTCTAAAAAAAAAACAAAAAACAAAGGTGTGCTGGGGCTGTGGCTAAGCAGTAGAGCACTCACCTAGCATGGGCAAGGCCCCAGGTTCAATCCTCAGCACCACATAAAAATAAATAAATTAATTAAAGATATTGTGTTCAGATACAACTAAAAAATAAATATTAAAAATATATTAAAGGTAATATTTTAGCAGAGTTTGCATGATTATATACTAGGGAGCCCATCTAGGAGATTCTTGACATGGTTAAGAGGTTGATTTTTGGCTCCTTAACAACTCAATGAGAAAAATCTGTTAAATCACACCTTCATTAATTTGGTAGTGATGGCTGTGTCTTTTTTTTTTTTTAGAGAGAATTTTTTAAATATTTATTTTTAGTTTTCGACGGACACAACATCTTTATTTGTATGTGGTGCTGAGGATTGAATCCAGGCCGCATGCATGCCAGGCTAGCGCGCTACCACTTGAGCCACATCCCCAGCCCCATGGCTGTGTCTTTTTGATCATTCGTACAGATTTGTCTTTAACCTAATAGATATATGTAAGGCCCTGGGTGTGACCCTCAGCACCACATAAAAATAAATAAATAAAATAAAGATATTGTGTCCAACTACAACTATAAAATAAATATTTAAAAAAATGATTTGGAGAGGACTGGGGCTGCAGCACAATGGTAGAGTCCTTGCGTAGCATATATATGGCACTGGGTTCTACCCTCAGGACTACATAGAAACAAATAAAGGTATAAAAAACACAACAACATTATTAAAAAGTGATTTGGAGAAAGCAACGGTAATAGTATACTAATTTCTCCTCTCAGGGCTATAAACCTAATTCTATTTGCTACATTTTTACTCAGGATACTAGATGGTCAGCACCAGCCCCTGTTAATCTGAACTGCAAAGGAACCATAACTTGAGCACACTGCTGCATTGCCTCTTAAGTCCTTTCAGATCTAAAATTCTGTGAGTTACTATCATGCTGCTTTATATCTAACTCTTTTTGAGTAAAATTTAAGGATAACACCCTACAAACTAAACAAGGGTGGTATGAGTTGTTTGTTTTGTTTTTTCTTTTAAAAAAAAGACCTTTAGAGAAATTATTTCTAGGTGGTATTGAAAACAAAAGAAATACTGCATCTATTACCTTGTTAAAACTGAAGTCTGATTTTGCAGTACTGGGAATCCAACCCAGAGCTTTGCTTGTGCTAGATAAATAGTCTACCACATTCCCAACCCTTTTCCTTTTGTTTTGAGACAGGATCTCACTAACTTGCTTAGGCCAGCCTCAAGCTTGTGATCCTTCTGCTTCAGTCTTCTGAGTAACTGGGATTATAGGTGTGTACTACCATGCCTTGTGGAAAGTCAGATTTTCAAAGGAGAGTATCAAAACAAAGCAGAGAAACAACAAATAACACTTTTAAATGCTTTTACTTTTCATTCAATGTCTCGGAAGTAGATTGTATCCCTCCCTATTGGTGATTATAAGATGTGCCAATTCTGATTAAGAACAGGTTACATTTCCATGAAGCAGCTGGACCAAAAAATCATGAAGTTTAGAGGATAGGGATCACCTCATTAAATGTTTCTTATTTCATGCTTTTGACATTAGCAGTTGGTGAGATTATGCAACATATTTAAAGAACCATAAGTACTTCTGTTTAGTACAGACAACATGCACTGTGAAGGCTGGGATAGAGGCTTAGGAGAGGGTAGCACTGTGGAAAAATGGGGGCAGCAGCCAATCTCAGGAAAATTTTAGCCTAGGGGAAATTAAGTACAGAACTGATGATGCTGAAAAAACTATCAGTGACTTCCCCCGACAGACTCAAGTGCTCATTATTCAGCATGGCATAGAAGGCCCACATGATTTCCACTCCTCTAAGTCTTTTGTTATAGCCAACACGTATGTTTTCTGTTCCATGAATATGTCTTATATATTCTTTTATGCTTGTTCTTGTGCTCTGTTCATGCCTAGATACTTTATGGCTTTGTGTAAACTCTGTTCAGGCAATCTGTGCTTCCTTCTCCATAGCACCTTGTGGATAGCTTTGTTATAATATGGCAATTCCCTTGGGGTTATTTGTTTATATATCTTTTTTTTCATATCTAAACTTTACTTTCCAAAAGGGAGAGTACTGTTTTATTTATTGTGGTATTCCATACTCCTTGGCAATATTTGTGGCCTACAGTAAATATTTGTTAAATGGAAAGCAGAGATAGAATAAAGAAATGTATGAAGGAGAAAATACAAAAGTGAAATGTAGTATTTAAAAAAGCAATTGAACCAGATTATTTTACCGAGTTTTACTTTGAATCTAGTACTTTTTAATAATAGAATGAATTATACAGATATTATTAATCAGCTTTAAGACTAGAGAATAATGAAAATGTATGCTAGCCTATCCTAGAGGTAACTTTAAGTAAAGGGGAAGATGATGAGATGAATATGATCTTTACTTCTCTGAACACATTGATAAAGGTTTAGCTTGTATAAGGAGTTAGAATAGGTGTGAAACAAATTATCATCATTTTTGATTCTAATAAACCTTTCCTTGAAAAATATCATAAGCACAAATTTCTGCTCATTGTATATTACTTCATTAGAAAGACATTGCTTGGACAAAGGACACAAAGAGTAAAGTAGCATTAGTTTTTGAATTTTGAGTGACAAGACTTAATGATGAATTGAATGTAGTGATACAGATAATTAGATAATTCACTTGAAGTCCTTTTTTCTTCTCTGCCAGTCTTCTGCCTCACTTCCTGTCATCTTGAGTTGACATGTCCTTCAGTTGAACTAGGTTGCAACCAGACTTACTTCATCCCAGGCTGAGAACAACTTTTTGGGATTGATCATTTCATGTTGCAGTTAAAGGTCCTCATAGTTGTGTATAAGCCACAATCTCTAAGGTACTTAATTAAAAAAAATACAGATGCCTGGTCTACTCCTAAGAATTTCTGAGTGTGGCCTGAACATCCATCTGTTTTGACATACCTAATAATTGGTTTTAATTATATATGATAATATATGTTGAATATGTGAATGAATCTTTATTTTACAGATAGGGAACTAACTGTGTCATGGAGAAGTAAAGTTAGTGGATTAAGTTGTATAGGTATGGAGTTGTGGAAATAGGTTTCAAGTCCAGGCAGACCCCAACCATTAATTGCTGTGCCATAAAAAAGGGAATGTTGTAATAAAATTATGGCATTTGCAGGTAAATGAATGCAGTTGGAGAATGTCATGCTAAGCAAAGTAAGCCAATCCCAAAAAACTAAAGGCTGAATGTTCTCCCTGATAAGTGGATGCTTTTCCATAATGGGGCGGGGCATGGGAAGAATAGAGGAACTTTGCTTGGGCAAAGGGGAGGGAGAAGGAGGGGAAGAGGACATGGGAGCGGGAAAGATGGTGGAATGAGACTGTCATAATTACCCTAGGTACATGCAGTCAGCACATATGGTGCACCTCTAAATTATATACTACCAGATAAATGAAAAGCTATGCTCCATTTGTGTACAATGAACCAAAATGCATTCTGCTTTTATGTATAACTAATTAGAATACATAAAAAAGAGAATGATGTGGTAGCAGACAAAACAATAAGTATCTACTGTAATAGCATGATATTCTGGAAAGCATTTATACTGACATCAGAAGTCTTAATGTTCATTCCAGGCTTTGTTGAGTGGTTAAGAGATTGTATCAATTCCACATACACTGAGCATGTGGGAAGGGGTGTTATTCAAACAATAATTGGGATTTGTATAAGAAGACCTGGAATAATTCTGGGGGAGGGCATAAATGGCTAATATCCACCATGGGATTCTAGGGTATTCCCATACCATGTACCTATTCTAATAGAGGCCATCTATTCTTGTCACTGTGTTTTGCAGATCACTTGAAATTTTAGATCTAATATTTTTCTAGGGCATATTCAATTTGGAATGAACTTGTGGGGATAGCTGGCATCAAGATAATTGCTAAATGTGAAGTCTGACAGAACAGCCTGACAATTGTGAGAATCTGATAATATTTTTCTATTTAATAGACACAAAATCATATATGGACTAAGAGGTGGGATTCTTTTTTCCATTTTTAGTATAAATGACTCCATTAAAAATGTGTCTGTTGTATATAGTGATTGTTCTCTAGCTGTGCTGTGAACTAAGGTTAAAGGTTAAAGCATTTGGTTTTCCTGGGGTGTTTCTAAGAACATACATTTGTTTTTTTAATTTGTCATTTAAAAAAAAATATTTTTAGTTGTCAATGGATCTTTTATTTAATTAATTTGCCGTAGTCTGGCTGGGCACACAATCACGAGCCACCACACACCTTGTAGATTCAAACAACAACTCTTTATTCTCGAACTCACACCGGCACTTTACACACACGTTCTAGGCAAATCCACGTTCTGGGCAAAATCCAGAACTTAAGGAGCTGGCGCGCCTGAGGCAGCAGGATACGCCCTATTCTAGCAGGGTACACCTTAAACCTGGAACCGCCCTAAACCTGGAACACCCTAAGTCCCGATCCGCCCTAAACCCTGATCTACCCTAAACCCGGATCCGCCCTGGTCCTTCAGCAAGGTCACCTTTCATGCAAAGTCACTGCAAAACCTGGGTCCACCATGGAGAGTCCTTCCTCTAAGCAACATGGAGTAGGCTGACAAAGAAATTGTGATGCATCATTCCTAATTGGCAGTGGCTCTCAGCATCTCCCCCCTTCTGATTAATTAAACAACAAGCAATGTGGCTTAAGGACCGTGCCTGATAGGTTGTCCAATTCAACATATGGTTCTTACCCGTCATGGGAAAAACTGACCTCTAGGCGTCAGCCTCCTGTCTTAGGTTGATACCACTGCAATTGGATCATACCTGTCACTGACTACCAGTCCAACATACAGCCATACTTGTGGAATGGCCTATGTACCAGTGGGGGGGGGGTGAGGTTCTTGCCTCACCTCTGTTGGCCCCCAAATTTGGCCTTGGTGCCAGTGGGGGGGTGAGATTCTTTGCCTCACCTCTGTTGGCCCCCAAATTTTAGACCATCACTAGCAGAAGGGAGGAGGATAAAGAAATGCCACGACACCAAGGCAATTGACGGCTCCTTAGGAAAAATTGCATCACTGGTGACACCATCAGCAAAGATATGCCAGCACTACCACAATTCGCTGCACCAAACGATAGTTACATAGTCCAGGCAAGTTCTGCAAGCAGTTCAAAGCGGAGGAATCTATCAATATGTCCGTTTCCTCCCAAAGTAAGTCGACTCCTTGATTGAGCATTACTTGTTGAGTTATATTCATTGATGCATCAGTTTATACAGTTTACTGTGATAGCTATCATAGAAGCTGTAGTTTGGTTTTATCTTTGTCTTCACCAGCACTGGGATGAAGATAGGAATTCTGGCAATGATGCTAAAGAGACATTATCCTGAAAAGAATTATTAAATATAATGAAAAGGAAAGGTGAAAATAAACAAACAGATCTGTTAACCTCCTTTAAAAACAATCCTTAACAGCTGTTTACCTAATTTAAATTAAACCTTTTAAATCACATGAATAAAAAAAAAAATTCGGATCCATTTTTTCATGAGCGCTTCTCATATATGAAATATGGACATACGCACACACAGACATACAACACAAAACACAAGAGTGCACACAAACGTACAACACATAAGACAATAGTAAAGGCCTTGTAGCTTTACCTAGGTGAAATCTCCATTGCTATGTTTAAAAACTCCACAGTCAAAAAATAAAACTGATCAGAAAAATATTAACCTAGGTTTGTATGAGCTCAAAAAATAAAATAGAACTTTATGATGTGGGAAAAGGCAATAATAAAATAGATATTGAAAAAAGCATCCTGGTTAATCACTGTCACAGATGTAAGAATAGCCAAGCTGGAGCTCTGGATATCAGCTGTTATGGATTTGAGTCAAATCATCTTCTTTTTGGTCTGTAGAAATTGTTTTGGTTAGTCTCTCTGGAATCCAAATCGGCTGCTGTTCTCCCTGTGGAAACACACAAACAGACCCCTGACTCCAGACAATCACTGGGTCAGGACCTTTCCATTGTCCTGTTAGAATATCTTTCCAAAGTACCTTAGGCTTATGTACATTTTTTGGATACATATGTCTTTCCGCAGCACTAAGTCCTGATGAATCCAAATTTAAAAAGTTTAGAGTAAAAAGTGTCATTTTAAGTTTATCTTTGGGGGATATATACCCATTTCCAATTCCCTCTTTTTGCTTTAATAAGTATGTTTTAATAGTTTGATGAGCTCTTTCAACTATGCCTTGTCCCTGTGGATTGTATGAGATTCCTGTTATATGAGTAATGCCAAATGATGAGCAAAATTGTTTAAAAGAGGTAAAAGTATAACCAGGACCATTATCTGTTTTTAACTGTTTAGGAACGCCCACAGTGGCAAAATTTTGTAAGCAATGAGCTATAACATCTTTAGTTTTTTCTCCGGCATGAAGGGAGCCCATCAAAAATCCAGAAGAAGTATCAACTGTAACATGCAAATATTTTAATTTTCCAAATTCTGGCAAGTGTGTGACGTCCATCTGCCAAATATGGTTAGGTATCAGTCCTCTAGGATTGACTCCAAGATTAACTTGTGGTAAAAAGGTCACACAATTTTGACATTGTTTTATTATATGTCTGGCTTGTTCCTTAGTTATTTTAAAATGCTTTTGTAAAGTATTAGCATTAACATGGAATCTTTTATGAAAATTTGTAGCTTCTTCTAGTGTAGAGAAAATATGTATGTCATGTGTAGTTTTATCTGCTAAATCATTGCCCAAACTAAGGGCTCCAGGCAATCCTGTATGTGCCCTGATATGTCCTATAAAGAATGGATCTTTTCTGTCCCAGATTAGACATTGTATAGTGGAAAATAAAGAGAAAACAGTAGAGGAAGGAGAAATCCTACCAGCATCTTCAAGGGATGCTATAGCATTAACTATATATTGACTATCAGAAAATAAATTAAATACAGAATCTTTAAACATCACAAAACCTTATAAAACTGCATTAAGCTCTACCTTTTGTGCTGATTGTTTGGGTACTAAAAATGTAAAAGTTTGATCAGGGGTAGCTACTGCTGCTGTACCATTATTTGACCCATCAGTGAATATATTTGGAGCATTCATCATGGGGGTTTTTCTTGTCATTTTTGGAAAAACTACAGGATGCTTAGACCAAAAAGACAACAAAGGATTAGATGGTAAGTGATTATCAAATGTAACATTAGATTTGCACATGATTATTGCCCAAGTATTTAACTCATTAGCTAACTCATCAATTTGATCCATAGTATATGGAGTAATAATTTTATTGGGAGAAATTCCAAACACTCCCTTCGCTGCTTTTATTCCTCTGAGTATTAATTGTCCTACAGCCTAAGGATACCTAGTAAGAATAGTGTTAGGAGAATAAGATAAATGTATCCACAACAATGGACCTTCTTGCCAAAATACTCCTGTAGGAATATTTTTTGTTGGTAGTACTGTTACCGCTGTTGACCGGTGACGAGTTCTTGCTTCCCCAATGTTGAAGAATAACGCCAAAGAAGCACGCCGAGGCAAGGTCAGAGTAGAAATTAGAAGTTTATTAAAGGACAGCAGAAAAGACTTCTCCCGGAGGAAGAAGGGGACCCAAGAGGTGGAATCCATGGAAGGGATGTTGTCTCCCCTTTTTATAGTTCTTTCAGTAATGGAATGTAGGTGGGAAGGACCGAGGGGTGGGACACAGGTGGGCCAAAGAAGTAATCTGGTCAGGAAGGACTTCTGAGTCAGCACCTTTTTGCTGGGGGCTGTTCATTAACATTTCTTTGAGGTGGACTTTGGCCTAGGGCCTTTTAGGACTTCATTAACATTCCTTGAGTTGTCCTGCATTTCCCAGAATCATTGCCAGCATGGCCTCCATTTTAGATTTCACTCGGTATTAGACCCGATTTACCTAACTACACTGACTACCTAACTTTAAATCTGGCTTCATTCCCCCCTCTAAGTTGGGAACTCCTTACTGCTGTAAGGAAGGGGGGCGAAGAGAATCTCTCTGGCTTCTTCAGGCTGAAAAGGGACGGTGTGGGGCAAGCAGTTTGGAGTCCCCCTTTAAAAATTGGGTCTATCGAGTGGTCCATGATATACATCTGATTGAGAAGTAATAGGCTGGAGGGCCATTTGAGTGATGGATGGTCTATAAGAGAAACAAGAATTCATTAGTACTGGAACCATATCGATGCAGCAGCAATAAATGCCATACCACAGGAATATGCCAATGAGTATGATGGCAAAGACAAAGATTAACAATGTTTTCCACCAGGAAGTACCAAGAACTAGGAGCTAAGATATTGTTTCCATGACAAAGTTGCTGAGGACATGGCTTCTATCTGAGCATGTAAATCTTTAAGGATATTTGTCACATTGCGAGAAATGTCAGGGATGTAAACACAACATTTAACTTTTAGGGTTACAGATGTCCTTTTCCTTAAGATACAGTTTAATAATTTAATGTCATCTGGTCTTGTAAAATCCTTTTACTAGTATGACCCCTGTGTCTAATAGAGAAATCTTTAATTCTGTTACTTAGGGCTGGATAACCATACTTGCAAACACTAAGCCTACCTGTGTAAGTTAGAAATAAAGGCCTTAAACTAAAAACTACTTTGGCAGTTCCTTTTGATAGTTATCAGGCATTCCTGTCTGAGAATCTCTTTTGTAGCCTCCAGTTTACTTATTTTTGGAAGTTACATTTAACTATTATTATTATTTAAAATGTCCAGGAACAGCTGTGCTTTGGCTTTGACTGTTTTTGCTAAGTGTTTAAGATGAAGCAAGTCAAACTGACTTGTTTTTATCTATTGTTAACAGTCAGCTGAGCTTCCCTGGGAGTCCTCGGGGAACTTCACAGCAGCTTCTCAGTTCTGCTAGTGCCATTGCGCTAGGATGGGTCCAGGCCTTGCTTGACCATGTGGCTTCCCTTGGAAGCATCAGGGATGTCTCCCTTTTCTGATGACCCTCCTCTTCACAGCAAATGCACTGATTGGCTTTCTGTCCTCCACTGGTCTCATTAATCTCCCTGATCGGGAGGTTATGTGGCCTAGAGTTGCAAAGCTCTTTGGAGAAGTCCCCTATTCCCTGATTCAGACTGACTTAGAGGGCAAGAGCCAAATATTGGTTTTCTTGGCCCTTTTAATTTAACTTTAATTTTAAAACTTAATCTTAAACATCCAGCAAATAAGTTAACAGCCTTATATTAAAGAGCACTGGGCTTTAATGTCTATCTCTCTATCCTGTAGGTGATAACTCCTTATCTTATGTTGACCCAGGTTGTGTTCTTAAAGCAGTACCTCTTTAAAACATTAACAGGCAATCCTAAATCATTTAAGAAAACTACAAAATAAAATTATCAAGAGTAAAAACATTTAGCTTATATAATAGCTACCTTGAATTCTGGCAGGGTTATACATCATAATTCCCTGTTTGAGATCCTAATAATCTTGGCAAAAAACTACTTTTGGACACAACTTTAACTGTACTGAAATCTGGCCTACTTCTTTCATAGTCACTTTCACATGTAGTGAGATGGGACAGAGCCTTATCTCAAGTAAGGCAGGGCTTTTCATAAATCTTAAGTACTGTAGTTCTGAAACTGATCACTGATCTTTGCTTTTCAAACATCATTTTACAAAGCCTACATAAATTGTTGTGAACTTGAGCAAACACAACATGAATATCACATCTAAAACATGAATTAAAGAAAGACTGAAAGCTTTTAACCTTTTGTAGAAAAGTAGCAAAGTACTTTTGTGTTTTGCAATAAAACCTTCACAAAGATTAGGCTCTCATTAACTTAAAAATACATTTAAATTGTATCTCAGTGTAAAAAGTAACATAGAACTTTACATATCTTATTGATAACAAGTCCAGTTATAGAACACAAATGATATAAATAAATCTCCAACATGTTTTTCTTTTTTAAGCCTAAAATTACCATACAACTTGAGAACACCAGCTTGATATAATGCTCTTTCTAAAGCTTCTACCTTATAGACTTCTATACCTGGAAGATATGGACACATTAACACCACAATTACATTGATGTTTTTATATTAATCAAGTTTAGCTTTTTAAAGAAATAACATAGCACAATTCTCTAAAACAACAGCACTTGTTTGACCAGCTGTTTAATTTCTTTAAGATTACTTGTTCAAAAACCTACACTTATAAGCAACTTACACAGACCTTTTTATATCATTTACTTAAACCCTCTTAATTACTTAATCATATACTCTTATCCAGAAACACATTTTCCCTCTATTAAATCCATATCTAGAACCTTCTAGTTTCTTTTATCTGTTAACCTTCTGTTCACATTTTGAATACTTGTAAATTTTTTGAATTTAAGCAGATTTAACATTTTATTAGGGCCTTTTTGAACATCTAGAAAAACTTATAAGCTTAATTTTAAAGACATCTTTACTTTCATCTGTTTACCCAATTTAAATTGAACCATTTGAAGCACGTGAATCAAAGATATTTGGATCCATTTTTTTTTTAATTTTTCATGAGCGCTCCTCATCTGTCAATTGTCATATCACTGCACGATATATGGACATACACACAGACATACCGACATACAACACGTAACACAAGTGTAACACAACACAATAGTAAAGGCCTTGTAGCTTTCTCAGGTGAAATCTCATTGCAATGTTTAAAAAAAAAAACTCCAGTTGATCAAAAATAGAACTTATCAGAAAAACATTAACTTCTCTGTAGGATCAAAATCACGAGCTCAAAAAAAATACAGAATCTAAGAAAAAAGCAAAAGTCCTAGAAAAAATTGACCGGCCAGTAATTAGTAAATGCCATACAATTTACTCTTTGGTTTAATCTAGTTTGAGTTCCCATAAAAAGACACTTTACTCTTTTTTTTTTTCTTGGGCCTCAGATCTGTCTCATACTGAGTGCTCTAGGCTTCTTCTATTTGCATATCAACTTAAGTCCTGGCTGAGGTCTGGAAGGAACTGGGAAAACTGGAATTCTGAGCAGAAACCTCATGCCTAAGGCATTTTAACCATAAGTCACAATTTTCAGGTTTGGATGTTGAAAATTATGATACAAGTTTAAGATACAATTTACAAAATTTCATACCTTTACATTTTCCTACACTAGAAAAACTTGCTCACACAAAACTGAAAATAGGATCTCTACCATCAGAAGAAATTTCTTTAGGATCATTAAGTCACTTCCTTTGTTCTGAAGTTCCTAAAGTAGTATTAAGTTACATTAAATCACCTGAAAAAAATCTTGAGAACCACACACTACCATGTATATCCAAAATTAAGCTTTAAAAATTTAAGACTGTTGCTATTCAATGTTATTTCAATAAGCCAGACCAACGTTCCAATTCAACATTTTTCCTAAATCTTACACACTGAGGGGAACAGATAACATATCATAATTTACTATCCTTGCCCAAGTTAATGCACTGGTACACCTAGTGAAATCTTCTCAGGCTACCCAGTTCAAAATAAAACTAAATGATTGGGAGTTACTTGCCAACTTGGAAGTAGAATTCTTTTAATTTTCTATCCTAAGTATTTAAGTTCTCTGGCATGAATTATCTGAAATCAAACTAAACAATTACCTAACCCCAACTTTTAACTGCAAGATTATGCAATGCTTCAAACTCATTTAGATACCAGATGTTACAATAAAAAATCATCTTTTAGACACACATTTAGCCAAGATCATCCCCAAGAAACAATCTATAATAACCTTTAAAATAGACCAGATAAGAAAAAAATCTCCAGGTTTTGAACTTCCATTTAATTATGACTCTTTTCAGTGGCACCATAGATTTCCCCATGAGTGGACCAGATGTTTTCACAGAGGGGCAACTATAGGTGTAAAATCAAGGGTCTCACTGTGACTGACTTTACTGCATTCAGTGTCCCTTCTTTTTAAGTGGACAGAGATGGAGCAATCCTTACAGTGCAGGGAAGAATGAGGAAATTCCCCAAAGCGAAAATGGCTCTGGCAGCTGCTGGGAATCCTCAGTTTCCCTTTTACTTACAGGATTAGCTCCTTTGGATAGATCCAATCCCAGGCAATCTGGCATATCTCCTAACTTTCCAGTAGAGTCAGTTTTTATCTGCCTTAGGTCTTGAAGGGGGAAGGGGGGAATGTACTTTGATCGGCCCAAATTTTTCTCTTGATTCTTTTTCCTCAGTGAGTCCAAGATTTTTTCTCTTCATGGCAGATATCATAGCTAAGTCTACTTTACACTGTTGGCATAATTTAGGATTTTCCCTTAGAGCAAAGAATCTGAACATACAGCACCTCACACCATTTCCTTTTTTGTAAATTTTATCAAACTGTTAAATTGTATTAAAATTGATATTTCCCTCTGGTGGCCAGGTTTCTTCAGAGTTTGTATTGAGGCCAGGCCAAGAAAATGAGGCGCTTTTTCTTGAGCGTCTGAGGTTCAAATTTATCCCAATTTTTCAATACGCAGGCTAGTGGTGCACCTGGCGTATTGGAGAGAGAGAAGCTCCCGTCTGAGTGAGAAGAACAGGACTCAGGCGCCCACGCTGCGCCAGAGAAAACTGTTCTCATTAGGGACGTCTCCCTAAGTTTGAGCTTCCTAAACGGTCCAGAAAACCCGTCTCTCACCTTGCTTTGCCAAGGGGTTTCTGGTCCCCTTTAGCAAAGTGCTAGGGTCTCAGTTTGCCCTGTGCCAGAGACCCTGGGAGGATTCAGACTTAAGGGCATTACTGCTTATCCTCCCGGCCACTAAAAACCCATTGCAAAAGAGAAACATGCGCTCTTTTGTTGCCTTTGCTCTGTAGACTAAAGGAGCCTCCTAAGTGTTAAGGGATATCTACTGGTTGTAAGGTAGCAGATTACCAGAGGAGTTGATTCTAAAAATGCCTCTCTAGCAGCTTAGGGAACACAACGCATTTTAAACATTGGGGCGATAAAACAGACTAGTGAAATTTACCTATGCATCTTAGGGAACCTGGGCAGATTTTGCTAATTATCCCATGCCTTTCTCTCAGTCCTACAACCTGAATTGCTAACATTTCTGACCTGCGAAGGAAGGGGAGCATCCAGGAGGAATGGATGCGGGGTTGGGAGTGTTGCATGGCCCATACGGAGGCAAAAGTGATTGGGGCTTTCCCTCAGTGCCATTCATCTACCGATCACCCTAGATACCCCTGAGGGCTGTCGGGAGGGGGCTCAAGAGAAAGGAACCTTAGGAATCCTCTGAGTGTAGCCCAGACCGGAATTCCGCAGTTGTTCCAAACTCCTTCCTCCACCTCCACGCATCCGAGGCAGATCGGGATTCGGGACACTGTGTACTCACGCCAATTGCTCTCCAGGCCCAGACAGAAAAGTTGGAAGCGGCTTTGGCAGAACCCAACATGCCTGCTCTGTATTGAACAGGTGATTGAGAGCTGCCTAGGCCGGGAAACCTCTCACCCGAGTCTTGAAGAGTGGCGGCTGCACTAATTGCGTTTAAGTAGCCGTTGGGTGCCCACCTTACCCTCCAGAAAGAAATAGAGAGAAAGATGCACCTCAAACAGACATGGGGTGCGTGCACTTACCTCGGTGTAGAATCTCGGTCTGGGACCTCCAATATGTTACCGCTGTTGACCGGTGACGAGTTCTTGCTTCCCCAATGTTGAAGAATAACGCCAAAGAAGCACGCCGAGGCAAGGTCAGAGTAGAAATTAGAAGTTTATTAAAGGACAGCAGAAAAGACTTCTCCCGGAGGAAGAAGGGGACCCAAGAGGTGGAATCCATGGAAGGGATGTTGTCTCCCCTTTTTATAGTTCTTTCAGTAATGGAATGTAGGTGGGAAGGACCGAGGGGTGGGACACAGGTGGGCCAAAGAAGTAATCTGGTCAGGAAGGACTTCTGAGTCAGCACCTTTTTGCTGGGGGCTGTTCATTAACATTTCTTTGAGGTGGACTTTGGCCTAGGGCCTTTTAGGACTTCATTAACATTCCTTGAGTTGTCCTGCATTTCCCAGAATCATTGCCAGCATGGCCTCCATTTTAGATTTCACTCAGTATTAGACCCGATTTACCTAACTACACTGACTACCTAACTTTAAATCTGGCTTCAGTACAATAAATAATAAAGGCAAACTTATATCAATTCTATCCAAATGCATATTTTCCATATATGTTTCAATAATTTTTAATGCCTTTCTTGCTTTAGGAGTTAACATTCGGGATGAATTTGGATCTGATGGACCTTTTAGAATATCAAATAAAGGTCCCAACTCTCCTGTTGGTATGCCTAGATAAGGCCTTATCCAATTTATGTCTCCCAATAACTTTTGAAAGTTGTTAAGTGATTTGAGTTGATCTACTCATATTTGAATTTTTGGTGGACGGACCATGGTTGAGGATAATAGAACTCCTAAATAATTAATTGGAAAATTTAATTGTACTTTATCTATTGCTATCTCTAGATTATAATTTTTTAATAAGTTTGTAAGTGTGGCATAACATTCCAGCAATGTGTTTTTATCTTTATGTGCTAATAACACATCATCCATATAGTGAAATATTTGTAGTTCAGGATTTTGATTTCTAAGTGGCTGGATTGCTTTGTTAACATAGATTTGACACATAGTTGGACTGTTAGCCATCCCTTGAGGGAGTACTTTCCATTCATATCTCTGATCAGGACCTTCATGATTTAATGCAGGGATAGTAAATGCAAAACGTGGACTATCCTCGGGATGAATTGGAATCGAAAAAAACAATCTTTAATATTTATAGCTACAACATGCCAGGTTTTTGGCAAAGCAGACAATTGAGGAATCCCTGATTGAGCAGGTCCCATAATAACCATCTCATTATTAATGGCTCTTATATCTTGCAATAATCTCCATTTACCAGATTTCTTTTTGATGACAAAAATGGGAGTATTATGGGGAGATACGGAAGGTTGTATATGTCCCTCTGCTAATTGTTGTTTGACCAGATAATGGGCTACTTGAATCTTTTCTTTAGTCAGAGGCCACTGAAGAACCCACACTGGTCTTTCTGATTTCCAAGTAATTTTTATTGTCTCTGTGGCCCTTTCTGAAAATCCAACCCATGTCTGTCTGTTCCTTGATCTATTTGTATTGGTGCTGCTATACCTTGTTCTTGTTCTCCTAATCTTTTTTCTTTCCTAAAACCTTGTCTAGCCCTAGTAGTGGGCGCATTAGGATTGATGTTATTTGTTAATGTCAAACCTAATTGATCTAGGACATCTCGTCCCCATAAATTTATAGGAAGATGATCCAATACATATGGCTGTATAGTTCCTTCACATCCTTCAGGATTCTTCCAATCTAATATCATTGCACTTCTATGGGGATTAGTTGCCACTCCTAGGCCTCGAAGCGTTTGAGTGGCTTGTTGTAATGGCCAATGTTTTGGCCATTCTTGACGAGAGATGATGCTAAGGTCATCACCTGTGTCCAGTAGCCCATTAAACTCATGTCCTTGAATGTTTAGTTTTAGCATTGGGTGAGAATCTAAATTTAAAGAAAGCATAGCCCAATCTACACCTGTGGAGCCTAATCCCCTGGAACCTCTTTCTACACTACGACTAGAAAATTTATTATGTAGGCTGGGTATTATTAACAACTGTGCTATTCTATCTCCTGGTGAAATTACTGATATACCTCTTGGAGAAATAGCTATAACTTTTATTTCACCTACATAATTGGGATCAATTACCCCAGGACTTATCATAAGTCCTTTTAGTGTAGATGAACTATGTTCCAATAATAAGCCTACTGTTCCTTGGGGAAGAGGTCCTTTTACTCCTGTGGGAATGATTTGATCTCCCATCTCTGGAGTTAGTACTGCTCTGGCAGAGGCGCAGATGTCCAACCCTGCGCTCCCTTGGGTTTGTCTGATGAGGGATTTAATGGACAATGTGTCCTGGGCACTACCCTGATGGTGTTGCTGGGTGCCTCCACTGCCCCGTATATTTGTGATTGTGGGTCCTGGAGCATTGGGCCCCCCAGTCTATTTTTTGGCAATGGAGCCTGATGCCTTTCTCCACGATATCGTGGGTAAATACCTGGTCCTTGTCTGTTTTTTGATAATGGAGTACCCTCTATGGTGGTTTGAGAACGGCGTTCATTAGCCCAATGTCTCCCTCTATGGCATCGTGGGCAAATACCCAGTATTCTATTCCTTTGATACCTAGTTTTGTTAAACCCTCCTCCTATGGGGCAACTCCTTTTAAAATGTCCTGTTTGTTCACAATTGTAGCATGTTTTTGGCCTGGCATCTAAAGCCTGTTGTACTGCAGCTGCCAAGACTTGCCCTTGTTCATTAATGTCTCTACATAATTTAATGTATGTGTTTAAATCTTCATGTCTCCATGGTCTAATGACCTCTCTGCAGCAACGATTTGCTTGGTCATAAGCCAGTTGTTTTATTAATGGCATTGCTTGTTCTGTATCCCCCAAAATTTTGGCAGCCGTTTGAATTAGCCTATCTACAAAGTCAGCGTAAGGTTCATTAGCTCTCTGTATTACCTTAGATAGCTGACCTTGTAAATCTCCATGTCCTTGTAAAGTCTTCCATGCCCTAATTGCGTCTGCAGCAATTTGTGCATATATAGCAGGATCATATTCAATTTGTTGCCGTTGACCCTCATAAGGTCCTTTTCCTAACAACATATCTAGATTTCTTTGAGGGTAACCGGCTGCTGCATTTCGCCTAGCTGTCTCCGCGCAAAATTCCTCATTGGCAACCTTCCATAACAAATATTGTCCTCCATTTAGCACAGATTTACACATGCTAGCCCAATCTGCTGGCGTCATGTCCAAGTTAGTAATGGACTCCACCATGCTTACCGTGAAGGGTGCTTGGGGACCATAGGTTGTTACAGCCTCCTTTAACTGCTTCACTGTTTCAAAATCTAAAGCACGGTGAATTCGCTGCCCTCCTACCTGTTGAAGTACAGGGCATGCTAATCTTTGAGGTCCTGTCTGAGGATCCCATTTATCAACTACGGGGTTTGATGGCCACTCAGCTGTCTCCATAGGTGGGGCTGTTGGTTGAATTACGCCCTCTGGTGATAAAACGGAGTTAGTAACAGCCTCCTGTTGTAGCCTTTTTCCTAATAACCCCTTTTCCTTTAAATTTTCTTCCTCTGTCTGACTAGCTCGAGAGACCTTCTCTTTTGCTTGATCTAAAATGTCTTTCTCCATGGTTTGAACCTCTAACAATTTACTTAACACTTTTTCGGTTTGTTTTTTACTAATTTCTAATCTACTATAAAGATAACGCAACCCAATAAGATAACACAAAACAAAACTGAAACTGAATGAAACAAAAACGGAATAAAAATAAATAAATAAAAAAATCGTTGTATCAATTTTCTCTTCCTCAGGGCCGACAAACTTCAAACCTTTAGCCAACCATTTTCCCAGTTTGCCTGAGAAATTTCTAGGGATAGGCAGCTTGAAACAAAAACAAAATAAATCAAAACAAGAACACATTGTTTTTTGAAACGGTCACCCATTCTCTCGCCTTTCCTCAGAAGCGAGCAATTTCACTTACCTCCAAGTTTCAGACGTTCCCCGTACGGGCCACCAAATGCCGCAGTCTGGCTGGGCACAAAATCACAAGCCACCACACACCTTGTAGATTCAAACAGCAACTCTTTATTCTCGAACTCACACCGGCACTTTACACACACGTTCTGGGCAAAATCCACGTTCTCTGAACTCAAGGAACGGGGGTGCCTGAGGCAGCAGGTTACGCCCTATTCCTAGCAGGGTACACCTTAAACCTGGAACCTCCCTAAACCTGAATGTCCTAAATCCCGATCCGCCCTAAACCCTGATCTACCTACCCTAAATCCGGATCCGCCCTGGTCCTTGAGCAAGGTCACCTTTCATGCAAAGTCACTGCAAAACCTGGGTCCACCATGGAGAGTCCTTCCTCTAAGCAACATGGAGTAGGCGACAGAGAAATTGTGATGCGTCATTCCTAATTGGCAATGGCTCTCAGCATTAATTTATTTATATGTGGTGCTGAGGATTGAACCCAGGGCCTCATGCATGTCAGGCAAGTGCTCTACCACTGAACCACAACTCCAGCCTGATTTGTAATTTGTATATAGAAAAATTATTACTGATTTTGTCTGTCTGCTGTATATCAGTTCAAAGATTATTTGCTTTTTTTCTTCTTTTTTGAAGATAATTATACTTTTAGAAGAGAAATCCTTATTCTTCTGAAAATTACAGTTAGAGGGATTAAGTTACATAGTGGTAAAATATGGGTTGGAATTTAGAGGTTCGTAATTTCCTTCAGATGAGATCTGACTGACTCATGCACTGTATACATTCATTTTTCAAATATTAACTAAACTATCATCTATATAAGAAATAAGGACCTAGGAATCATAGATCAGGGTTCCAATCCTGGCTCTGCATAGTGATTATTGTGATATTGGCTGAGATAACAATCCATTATGAATCAAAGTTCTTCCTTAACTTTAAGATGAGAATAATAATATCTATAATCATCATCATCATCATCTGCTCTCATTACCTTTCAGGATTATAATAAGATTTGAAAACGTTTTACATATTATAGCTCTCTGAGTGAATGTTAAGTATTTTGTTATTCCGTGCATGCAAATACATAAACATTTTTTAAAGTTACCATTCTTTTTTACTATACTTTGGTTCACCAACCCATGTCCTAGAAACATTTGAAAATGTTACCATTTATAAAGTGCTTTTAAATTCCCCGAGGCTAGATTATAAATAGAAAGGATATTAATATTGTTTGCTTATAAATCTTTATTTATTTCCTAAAACCAAATTTTTAAGAGATGCTGTTTGTCTTTTTTATATTCTTTATAAATAATCCTGATCTTAGCATAGGGAAATCCACAAGAATGAAACAAAATGCTGTGATTTTTTTCTCTTGAAATGAACTCTATGCATATAATTTATAAAAGCTATTTAAAATTGCTGAGATGCTGTATTGATAAAATGAATACTATAGTTAATTATTTTACTTTCTAATCATATATAATTAAAAGATTTTATTTTTATGAACAGAGATGAATCTTTTAGGGGCATCAAATATTTTAATGTATTAGACAACAAATGTAATGTGTATTAGATTTCTTTTTTAAATTTGTTTTAATTAGTTACACATGACAGTACAATGATCTTGACATATCATACATTTGAATCAGATGGAATATAATTTCTTATTTTTCTGAGTGTACAGGTTGCAGAATTACATTGGTCATGCAGTCATGTATATACCCACAGCAATAATAATGTCTATTTCATTCTGCTGTCCTTCCATGTGTATTAGATTTCTATTTAAATACACACTTAACAGATGGCTGTGGGGTACACACTGGTCTAGGATAAGATTCAGAAGAATTGAGTTACAATCTTCACTTAAGTCTCAGAAAATAAAAAGTGCTAGGGATGTGGCTCAGTTGTTAAGAGCCTCTGGTTTCAATCCTTGGTACAAATAAAAGTATAGTATAGAATAGGGGTTAACTAGATAGGGTTTTGAATCAGTATATGTATATATATTAAAAAATTTATTTTATTTATTTTTATATGTGGTGCCAAGAATCAAACCCAGTGCCTCACATATACTAGGCAAGTGCTTTGTCACTGAGCCACAACCCTAGCCCCTGAATCATTATATTTTTTGAATCCCAGTTACTCTACTTATTTGCTTTGTGACCTTAGCCAAATTTCTTACTCTTTTTAAATCTTAGTTTTTTCATTTTAAAAGTGAGATAATTATTAGTATTTCTTCTAAGGGTTGGTATATGGATTAATGTACATAAAGTATTTAGCATTTTATTAGTAATACTGACCAAGTTATTTAATCTCTCTGACTTCAGTAAGTCTTCTCATTTATGAAAAGAACTAAACTAGTTGATTTTCTTGGGGCTTTTGTTGTTAATAACATGAGATGATGTTTTTAAGAGTGCTTTGTAAAAGCCTATATAAATATGATCATCATCAACAATATCTTATGGTCTTTTGAGATCTGAAATATTATGAAAAAATGAAAAACCATCTATGATATTAATCATTGGCTTTCGAGCATTGTTATGTTCAAGCTGAGAACAAAGCAGAGAACAGTTCTGCAAACCCCTTATCTTCACTCCGTTTTTACCTACTGTATATAGCAAATTATAGAAAACAGAGTCCCTGAAGCCAGGACCAAAAAGGAAGAAGATGAGGAAGGCTAGGGCTAGCTAAGCTTGTCCTACTCAGTGCCCCCCCCCCCCCCCCGCTCCAACCCCTGCCGATCAAATACTCAGGGGCAAGAGATAAACCTCACTATAAGTTCATCTTTTATAAAATCTCCCCCTTGCTCTCCTTCTTGATAAAACTTTTGTCTCTTTGGAGGTCAGAAAGTCCTATTTGTAGAGAGTTGAGAAGGTTATTATTGACTGTGGAAAGATCAAGCTGAATTTCTGTTCATAGATTCGAAGTACAGGATATAGAGATGTGCCTTTTGAATAATATTGAAGGCTTTGTGGTAAAATTATGTATTTAAATTAAGAAATAAAGAAAATTTAACTGTAGATTTTTTTATCAGTGTAATTATATTTACTAGCTGCTCAAACTATAGAAGGTAGCATTTGAAAGTTTTAGTTACTACAGATTTATTTAAATCTGGAATAGCGGAGAACTTTTGTGTGACTGAGTATTTGTTTTATTGTATGTGCCAGGTAACTGTACTAAGAGCTTATATGTATTGTTATTTAGTATTTACAAATTATACCTGATTCTATTTTACTTCTACCTAAATCTTTCTGTTCATTCTCTGTATAATCTACCTATTTTATCTTATGTTACATCATTCTCTTATAAAAACTGCATTTAGCAAAACTGTTTGCTAGATGTTTTTCAACTTAAAAAAATTTAATATACTTTTTTTAAAGAGAGAGAGAGAGAGAGAGAGAGAGAGAAAGAATTTTAAAAATATTTATTTTTTAGTTTTCGGTGGACACAACATCTTTGTTTGTATGTGGTGCTGAGGACTGAACCCAGGCCGCACGCATGCCAGGCGAGCGCTCACCGTTTGAGCTACATCCCCAGCCCAATTTAATATACTTTTATTTTTCAAACTTCATGTTCTTGTTTGGAACTTCTTTATCTTATCCTTACCCATTTTTCAAGATTTAACTCAGACCTCTGTCTTAAAATTGTCCAATGTTTATAGCCCGAGTGGTCAATTTTTCCTTGTTCCAAGCATGGGTGTATCAGATATGCATTAAATAAGTACCATGTTACTTTTTAAATTTGTATATAATATGACTTTATTCTAGTAGCTACTGCATATATATTGTTCTGCGTAGATATTGTTCATCAACAGCTGTGAATGGAAAAATAGAAGTGATGTGTTTTATTTAAATCTGGAATAGCACAGAACTTTTGTGTGACTTTTGATATTTTAATAATAATTCCAGAGTAATTAGGGTGATTAGGCAGCCATTAAGGATGGCTTTAATCATGTTTAAATGAAAACCTGAAACATTCACATGTATTAGTGTGATATGTTGACTATATTAAAACTTATTTTTATATATAGCAAAAGTAATAATATTTAGTTAGATGCTTCCTTTTTGCGGGGAGGTGCGGTACAGGGATTAAACTGAGCCACATCCCCAGCCCTATTTTGTATTTTATTTAGAGACAGGATCTCACTGAAGTTGCTTAGCTTCTAGCCCTTGCTGAGGTTGGATTTTGAACTCGCAGGCCTCTTGCCTCAGCCTCCAGAGCCGCTGGGATTACAGGCATTGGCCACTGTGCCCAGCTAAATGCTTTCATTTTTGAATGCATTATAGTTCTGAAATAAAGGTATGGTAAATTTTTATTTATATCAGTTGTCATCTCAACTTATTACCCTGATACATACACACACACACACACACACACACACACACACACACATACATATATATAATATACGATTTAACCCAGTAATAAACCCAGACTCCAGAGAGATTTATAAAATAAACTGAAGTTATTTTAGTGTTCTTTCATTTACTTTTTTGTTGTTGGCCTCTCACCCACTTTCAGAATTTCACTAGTCTCTTTGTATATTTTAAAAGAGAAATAATGTTTTCAAAATGGTAAATGACCAGTGGAGAAATCACCAGCTGCTCTCTAAGATAAATTTTTATATAGACAACCATTTAGATAATGAAGAACAACAATTAATAAATATATGAATTATTTCCTGAAAACTCAGGGAATTATATAGTTTACAGACTAGTTTTGCATTAATCATCAGTGACCTGAGGACCATTAATAAATGAAATTACCTTCATCCAATAGACACAGAGAACCTCTACTTATGAATACAGAAATAAGCATAATCATACCTACTAAGCCAGCAGTTCAGAAAATACAGCAGTTCAGAAAATACTTCATGAAATATTACATGCAGACAAAATGAAAAATAAGCAGTAGAGCCAACAAATGGATGAATCTCACTAAAGGAGTAGCCAAGTAAAGGAGAAACAAGTCTGATCAGGAATAAATCAAAATGGCAAGAAGTAATAACCATATCTCTATAATACTGAATGTAGAAGCTCTCAATTCTTTGATTAAAATACAGAATGGCAAAGTGGATTAAAAAACTAGACTAAATCATATTTTGTTTACAAGAGACTCACAAGCAAAGACATCCATAGGTCAAAGGTGAAAGGATGCAAAAATATATACCATACAAATGAAGACAAGCAAACAGTAGTAGTTACATTCACATCAAAGTAGACTTCAAGGGAAAATTAATTAGAAGAAAAGGTCACTTCATACTGGTAAAGGGAACTATCCAACAATAAGCTATACTGTTTGTAAATTTTGTTATGCCCCAAATGTTGGTGCACTTACTTATGTAAAACACCCTAACTGAATATAAAGACTCACGTGGAACCAGCACAATACAATAATACTGGGTTACTTAAACATACCTTTCTCACAAATAGTTCACAAAGATATAAATGCAGTAGATTCTTCAGACAAAAAATACTATTAATCAAATGGACTTAATAGACATATGTAGAATATTTTTACTCATCAACAACTGAATTAACTTTCTTCTCAGTTGCACATGGAAACTTCTCCAAAATAGACTATACTTTAGGAATAAAGCCTTACCAAATACAATATATATGTATTTTCAGAATTTCACTAGTCTGTTTGTATATTTTAAAAGAGAAATAATGTTTTCTATTATCTTTCTATATATGTATCAGGATAATTCCTTATAGTTTATTACATCAAAATGGAATGAAATTAGAAATCAACAAGATAAAGACTAGAAGCCACTTTTTTTTTTTTAAGCACAGGGAGATTGAATAACGTACTTTTGACTAAGGAATAGGTGATAGAAGAAGAAATCAGCGTAGACATAAAAAATGCTTAGAAACAAGAACAGAGATACAACATATCAAAATCTGAGGATATACTGGGTATAGTGGTGCACTCATATAATCCCAGTGGCTCAGGAGGCTGAAACAGGAGGATTTCGAGTTCAAAGCTAGCCTCAGCAACATGAAGATGCTAAGCAACTCAGTGAGACCCTGTCTCTAATTAAAACACAAAATAGGGCTGGGGATGTGGCTCAGTGGCCAAGTGCCCCTGAGTTCAATCTCCAGTATACCCCTACCTCCCCCCCAAAATTCTTAGGACACTATGAAGGCTGGTCTAAGAGGAAAGTTTAAAGCACTAAGTATCTGTATAAAAAGACAAAAGGATTCCACACAATCTAATGTTACATGCATTTCAAGGCCCTTGAAGATTAAGAATGAACTAATCCCCAAACCAGTTAAAAGATAAGAAATAATTATGATCAGAGCTGATATTAATGAAATTGAGAATAAAGAAAAGCAATACAAAGGATCAATGCAACTGCCGCAGTCTGGCTGGGCACAAATCACGAGCCACTTAAGCAGGAACAAACTTTATTTCCGAACTCCCTCGAACGCCATCCACCCATCCACATGGCCTTCTCCGGGACACACCACACACCAACCGGAACTCCCTCCACCGGAACTTCACCAACCAACAGAGAATTCCAAAGTAGTGGGTGCTGGAGGCGGACAGCAGGGGTCTATATACAATTGAATACACAGCCTGTTTCAATCCAGCATCATCCAGTCACAGCAATTATAGACAGCTTAACTTAATTATCATCATTTTAATGGCTCGCCTCTCAACCATTACTTCTGGCAAAATGCCAGGGGCCATTCCAACTCTGGCTGTGGCTCTCAGCATGCAACAAAGAGACAGTTCTTTGAAAAGATACTCAAGATTTATAAACCCTGAGCCAAACTAGCTAGAGAGAGAGAGAAGATGGAGAAGATTCAAATCAACAAACCCTGAGATGAAAAAAAACGAGATAAGACCACAGACATTTCTGAAATCCAGAGGTGTCGCGTTTCTCATGACTGAAACACTCAGGGTCATTCCAGGTGAACTGGGCTTCACGAAATAATCACACAAGACACAGAGATACCTTTTTCTTTGGATCCTGTGACAGCTTCTCTGACCTTAAGAGTCCGCAGAAAGAAAGAGAGAGTGCGTGCTGAACCCTTTTATTGAGGAGAAGCCATTCAAATGAGACAAGGGCTCAGGTTTCAGGGGGTTGAATCTAGCTTCCTGATGTCTGCTGTCAGCAGATTGACTGACATCTAGGAAGTCCACATCCAAAGGCAGAGCAAGAGAAGGGGACACACAAAGGGAGTTTCCATGGAACATTCTATCCCAAACAGGGCAAAGGGGTAGGATTACAAAAGAATAGGTGAGTGTAGCTAAACCCCAGGGATATGCTTACTCAAAAGACTGGCCTTGCTATCTGAGGTGGGAGGAGAGAGACCATGTCATGAGTCATGGCACTACTGCGCCAGTCTACAGTGATCTTTCAGGTCCCTGTGGTGCATCAGGACTGGAAGGCGTGGTAACTCAGTGAGACTCCCCACACAGAGGATCATCCAGAGGATCTACTTTGAAAACTTGGATTCCTAAAATTGCAAAATCTAGAAGATATGGACAAATTTCTAGACACATGTGGCAGATATAGGAAAAAACATAGAGACTAATGTTAAGAAGCAAGATTGAAGCAGTACTTAAAACTCTTAGATTAAGAAAAGCTGGGGACCAGAACTTAACTTCTCAGCTAAGTTCTACCATACTTTTATTTTAAAAAAGTTGTTGTTTAGAAATTGGCACTGGGAATTGAACCCAGGGGTGTTTTACCACTGGGCTACATCCCCAGCACTATCTGTCTGTCTGTCTGTCTGTCTGTCTATCTATCTATCTATCTATCCATCCATCCATCCATCCATCCGTCTATTCTATCTATCTATCTATTTTATTTTTGAAACAGGTTCTTGCTGAGTTGGTTAAGGCCTTGTTAAATTGCTGAGGCTGGCCTTGAACTTGCGATTCTCTCACTCCACTCATTTGAGCTGCTGGGATTGCAGGTGTATGCCACCATGCTTGTCTCTACCATACTTTTAAACAAAATCTAATGTCAGTTCTCCTGAAATTACTCCATTAAATAGAGAGGGAACACTCCCAAATTCATTCTATGAAGTCAGTATCATTGATACTAAAACCAGATAAAGATACATCAAGGAATAGAAATACAGACCAATAGCTGGTGAACATGGACACAAAAATTCTTAATAAAACATTGGCAACCCACATTCAGAACCATATTAAGAAGATTGTAAACCATAATCAAGTTGGTTTCTATCTTGGGGTGCAAGATTGATTCAATATACAAAAGTCCATAAGTGGAATGCATCATATAAATGAATTAAGGACAAAAATCATATGATCATCTCATTAAATTCAGAAAAAGCCTTCAACAAAATCCATAACTCACTCATGTTCAAAATACTGAAGAAAATAGTGATAGAAAAAAACTTATCTCAACGTCTTTTTTTTTTTATGGACAGTACCTTTTTTTTTTTTTTTTAAATGTGGTACTGAGGATGGAACCCAGTACCTTACATGTGTGAGGCAAGCACTTTACCACTGAGTTACAACCCCAGCCCCTTACCTCAGCATCTTTAAGTCCATATTTGACAAACCCCAAACTGCCATAATACTGCATGGAGAAAAGGTGAAAGCATTTCCTCTAAAATCAGGGACAAGACAAAGATATTTACTCTCACCACTCCAATATAGTTCTTGAAACTCTGAATTGAGGAATTAGGTAAAAGGAAATTAATGGGATACTAATAGGAAAAGAAGAAGTAAAATTATCTTTTTTTTGCTTGTATGCTCATATATATATATACACACACACACACACACACACATACATACATACATATATATGAACTCCTATATATAGAAAAACCAGAAAAATTCTAGAGTTGGTAAGTACATTCTGCAAAGAAACAGGATATAAGATCTGTGGGCAAAAATTAGTAGCTTTCCTATACTCCAATAATGAACCTGTTAAGAAAAGAATCAGGAAAACAATTACATTCATAATGGCCTCACAATACAATACAATGAAATAAATTTAACCAAGCAGGTGAAAGACCTCAAAATGAAAATTATAGAACAGTGAAGAAAGAAATTGAAGAATACCTTAGAATATGGAAAATCCTCGCATGTTCTTGGATAGTCAGAAATAATACTGTCAATATGGTCCTATTATTAAAAGCAATACACAGGTTCAATGCAGTCTCCCTCAAAATACCAATGACATTCTTCACAGAACTAGAAAAAAAGGTCCTAATATTCATATGGAAGAAGAAAAGATTCAGAGTATATAGAGAAATCCTGTGTAAGAAGATTGATGCTAGAGGCACCACAACACCTGGGTTAGAGTGACAAAAACAGCATGATTTTGGTATCAAAACAGACTTGAAGACCAATAGAATAATTTAGAAGACATAGAAATAAATCTACGTGGTTACAGTCATTGATACTTGACAAAGTGCCACAAACATACATTGGAGAAAATATAGCATTTTTAGAAAATGGTGCTGGGAAACTGTATATCCATATAAAAGAATGAAACTAGATCCCTTGCACAAAAATCAACTCAGAGTGGATCAAATATGTAGGAATTAGACCCCAAACACTGCAACTATACCAGAATATTGAACGTACTAGAAGAAAACAGTGGGCCAACATTCCAACATATTGGCACAGACATTAACTTCATTAATAAGAATCTTAAAGTTCAAGAAGTAAAATGAATCAATAAATGGGAAGGCCTCAGATTAAAAAACCTCTGCACAGCAAAGAAAAAAGAGAGAGCCTACAAAATGGGAGAAAGTATATTAGGTACTCTTCTAACAGGTTATTAATATCTGAATAACTCAAAATTAATACCAAAAAAACCCCCCAAATAACCTACTCAATATATGGGCAAATGAACTAAACAGACATTTATCAAAAGAAATGCAAATGGCCAACAAATATGTGAAAAATGTTCAACATTTCTTAGCAATCAGGGAAATTCAAATCAAAATTACACTGACATTTTATCTCACTTCAATAAGGCAGTCATCAAGAATACAAACAATAATTGCTGGTGAGTATGTCAGAGAAAGAGGTACACTCAAGTATTGTTGGTGGGACTGCAAATTAGTACAACCACTTTGGAAATCAGTATGGAGTTTCCTCAAGACTAGGAATGGAACTACCATATGACTCAGCTATCCCTCTTTCTGGTATTTATCCAAAAGAACTAAAATCACAAACTAGAGTGAAACATGCATACTAACATATTTATAGCAGTGAAATTGACAATAGGCAAGTTATGGAGCCAGACTAGGTTCCCTTCAGGAGATAAATGGGTAAAAAAAAATGTGGTATAGATACACAACAGAGTTTTCTTCAGCCATAAAGAAGAATGAAATTATGTCATTTGCTGGTAGATGGATGGAAGTGAAGAACATGCTATGTGCAGTAATAAGCCAGACTTGAAAGTCAGGGTCAAATATTTTCTCTCATGTGTAAGTTAGAGGGAAATAAGGAATTAAAAAAAAATAAAAGGAATCTCGAGAGAATAGAAAGCACAACAATAAATTAGAGGAAAGGGATTGAGGGGGAAGAGGAGGGATATGAAATGAGAAGAAGTGTGGAATGAAATTGACCAAACTATTCTACACACATGCATGAATATATCACAATTAATTCCACTTTTATGTATAACCATAATGCATGAATTAAAAAAACAGTAAAAAGAAGGAAGACTATAGAGAGAAGGGGGATCATTGGGAGGGGAATTGAGAGATAAAGGGGTTCAGAATGAAGCAAATTATGGTTATATACATTTATAAATATTTCATAATGAACCCCGCTATTGTGTGTCACTCTAATGTGATAATAAAAAAACATAAAAATGTAAAATAAGCCAGCATCTTCTGCTGGAATAGGGAATGGATAGTTGCCTGGCTGTGTAGAGTGGAGTAATGCCATCCAAAGGTCTATTTTCTTTCCACCATTTTTTGGTGTTTTGTTCCACCTCCACACTCACTTCTCAGATACCGGATGTCACTCATTCCTAAATTCTGTGTGATTTTTCCTGTATAAATCATATTGCTTTTCCCATTTCTGGTTATGCATAAGTTTCTCTAGTAAATTCATACCCATATTTTTTACTAGTTTCCAAAGTTGTGTTACTGTTTTCTGTTATCTTTCTTTTTGTTTATTATGCCTTGAAAATACCTTCCTGTTCAGGTCCATGGCCCATTTATTGATTGGGATATTTGTTTCTTTGGTGTTTAGTTTTTTGAGTTCTTCATATACCCTAGAGATTATTGCTCTACCTGATGTGTAAGGGGTAAAGATTTGCTCCCAAGATGTAGACTCTCTATTCACCTCACAGATTGTTTATTTTGCTGAGAAGAAATTTTTAGTTTGAGTCCATCCCATTTATTGATTCTTGATTTTAATTCTTGTGCCACCGGAGTCTTATTAAGGAAGTTGGGAGATGGAGATCTGGGCCTACTTTTTCTTCTATTAGATGCAGGATCTCTGGTTTTATCCCTAAGTCCTTGATCTATTTTGAGTTGAGTTTTGTGCATGGTGAGAGAGAGGGGTTTAATTTCATTTTGTTGCATATTGGATTTCCAGTTTTCCCAGCACCATTTGTTGAAGAGGCTATCTTTTCTCCAATGTATGTTTTTGGCACCTTTGTCTAATGTAAGATAACAGAAGATGATATACAATCAATCAACAAATATATGAAAAAATGTTCATCATCGCTAACAATTAGAGAAATACAAATCAAAACTACTCTAAGATTTCATCTCACTCCAGTCAGAATGGCAGCTATTATGAAGACTAACAACAATAAGTGTTGGCGAGGATGTGGGGAAAATGGTATACTCATACACTGCTGGTGGGATTGCAAATTGGTGCAGCTAATATGGAAAGCAGTATGGAGATTTCTTGGAAAATTGGGAATGTAATCACCATTTGAGCCAGCTATCCACCTCCTTGGTCTATACCCAAAGGACTTAAAAACAGCATATTACAGGGACACAGCCACATCAATGTGTATAGCAGCACAATTAACAGTAGCCAAACTGTGGAACCAACCTAGGTGCCCTTCAATAGATGAATGGATTTTTAAAACTGGCGTATGTACACAATGGAATATTACTTGGCAATAAGAGAGAATAAAATCATGGCATTTGCAGGTAAATGGATGGAGTTAGAGAAGATAATGCTAAGTGAAGGTAGCCAATCCCCCAAAACCAATTGTTGAATGTTTTCTCTGATATAAGGAGGCTGATTTGTAGTGGGGTAAGGAGGGAGAGTGTGGGAGGAATAGGCAAACTCTAGATAGGGCAGAGGGGTGGGAGGGGAAGGGAGAGGGCATGGAGTTAGAAGTGGTGGTGGAATGTGATGGATATTATTATCCAAAGTACATCTATGAAGACATGAATTGGTGTGAATATACTTTGTATACAATCAGAGATATGAAAAATTGTGCTTTATTTGTGTAATAAGAATTATAATGCATTCTGCTGTCATATAAAAATATTAATTAAAAATAAAAAAGAGAAAATATCTTCCTGATGATTTTAGTAGATTTCAATAGAGTATATGTTTGATGCTTTTGTTTAAAGTGTCAGCTTTTTGTCTGAAAATGTGTGGAAATTTCAAACATGCAAACAGAGAGAAGTAATATGAATCTCTGTGAATATTTTTTTCTCAACTGCAAATGATGAGTTGTCAGCATATGGTCATTTTTTAAAAATATTTTTTAAAAATATGGACACAATATCTTTATTTTATTTTACTTATTTTTATTTGGTTCTGAGGATAAGACCCAGTGCCTCACTTGTGTGAGCTATAACCCCAGCCCTGCATATGGTCATTTTTAAAATTACCTTTTCCTTACCTCCTTCATATGATTTGATAGCAAATCACAGACCTCATATCATTTCATCTATAAACTATTCAGCATATCACTCTAAAAGAGAAATTATGTTTTTATGAAACAACTACTATTATCTAATCCAAATAAACAATAATTTCTTAATATCAAATATCCATTTAATGTTCAAAATTCTACAGTCTTATCTAAAAATTTTTCACAGTTGGTTTATTCAAATCAGTATGCAAATGAGGTTCAGTTTTTTTAAAAATAGAAAAATATTTTAATAGACATTTCACCAACGATCTATAAATGGTTAGTAATCACATGAAAAGGTGCTCTACATAGACATTAGAGAAATGCAGATTAAAGTCACAATGATCAGTCCTTAAATACCCATTGTATACCACACACACAGTTATTTATAATTTAAAAGACCACCAATAACAAATATTAGCAAAGATGTAGAGAATCTGAAACCTTCATTGTTGGTAGGAATATTAGATGGGTTGTACCATCACTTTGGAAAACACATTTTGTTGTTTCACAAATTTAAACATAAGCTTACTATATGACAAAGCAATTCCACTATTAGGTATTTACCCAAGCAAAATGAAAACATACAGTCATGAGTTTTCATACTAGCATTTTCATAGTAGCCAAACCCAGAAAGCAATCCAATTGTCTGTCAAGTACTGATTAAATAAACAAAATTAGATTTATTTCTCCAATAGAATTCTGTTCAAGAATAAGAAGGAATGAATTACTGATGCTTGCTGAAACTTCAAAGATTTATTTTCACTGAAATGGATCAGATGCAAAAGATTACATGCTGTATTGTTTAACTTATGTATAATGTCCATAAGAGGCAAATGAATAAATGTAGAAAGCAGACAAATGATTTCTAATGCTGCGCACACTCTTTACTATAAAATCTGTAAGTTTCTGCCTTTCTTTTGTCTTTTATTTTGCAGTGAATCCATTTTTTGTCATTGACTATTATTTTTGATTTACCTACTACCAACTTCTCTTATTATGCTTCCCCTCTTTTGGATAAATACTTAGAAAAAGGATTCCTGGATCATGTGGTAATTTTATTTGTAGTTTTTTGAGGCATATCCATATAGTTTTACATATAATTTTTGGCCATTTGTACTTACTTACTTTTCTTTCTCTCTCTCTCTCTCTCTCTCTCTCTGAGAAGTGTCAGTTTGGTTCATTTGCCCATTTATTGAATAGGTTGTTTATTTGTTGTTGAGTTTTTTTGAGTTCCTTATATATTCTGGAAATTAATTCTGTTGGAAGAATTGCTGGCAAAGGTTTTCTCTCATTCTGTGATCTCTCTCCTTGTTCTGTTAATTGTTTCTTTTGCCGTGCAGAAGCTTGTTAGCTTACTGACATACTTTTTAGTCATTTTTGGCTGCTGTGTCCAAAAGATCTGAAAAGAATAATTTTAGAGGAGGAAGTTTGTTTGACTGTCATGGTTTCAGAGGTCTCAGTCATAGATGGCCAGCTTCATTGGACTGGGCCCATGATGAGGTAAAACAGCCTGGTGGAAGAGGAAAGCAGTTTAGGACATGACCACCAGGGAGCAGGGAGGGAGAGAACTCCACTCACTGGGAACAAAACTTATTCCCCAGAGGCACACCCCCAGTGATCTATCTCCTCCAGCCACACCCTACCTGCCTACAGTTACTATTCAGATAACACCTATCAATGGATGATTAGGGTAAGGCTTTCATAACCCAATCATTTCACCTCTGAACTTTTTAGTGGTGTCTCACACATGAGGGGATGCTTTTGGGGGACCCTTCATATCTAAACCCCTTATCAATTCTTGGTATTATTTCCTGTGCCATTAGGAGTTCTATGGAGGAAGTTGATGCCCATTTCTGTATGTTGGAATGTTTCCCTTATATTATTTTCTAGCAGTTGCAAAGTTTCTGGTGCTACTCCAATGTCTTGAATTAATTTTGAGTTGGCTTTTGTGAAGGTTAAGAGAGGGATTATTTTCATTTGGTGATATATAGATACCCAGTTTTGGGGCACCAAAAACATAAATTTTTGGCTCCTGTGTCAATAATCAGATGACTATAACTATGTAGGTTTCTTCTGTGTCCTTTATTTTGTTTCATTGGTCTACATGTCTATTTTTTATACCACAACAGAGCTCTGCAGTAGAATTTGAAGTTGAGTATTGTGGTGCCTCCAGCTTTACTGTTTTTGCTTAGAATTACTTTGACTCTCCTGGGTATTTTGGTCTTCTATATAAATTTAGGACTGCTCTTTAAAGTTCTGAGAAGAATATCATTTACATTTTGATGGGGGTGCATTGAATTTATAGATTGCTTTTGATAGTATGGCCATTTTAAAAGTATTTAAAAGTATTTTAAAAGTATTTCTGCCTATCCATGAACATGGGAGGTCCTTCCATTTTCAGCCTTCTTCAGTTTTTCTCAGCATTTTGCAATTTTCATTATAGAGGTCTTTCACCTCCACAAATATTTATTCATAAGTAGATTTAGATTTATTCCAAAGTATTTAACTTTTTAAAAATTATTGTGAATGGAAATGTTTTCTTGATTTGTTAGTAGATTCATTATTGATATATAGAAAACTGCTGAATTTTCTAAATTTATCTTGTATCCTGCTACTTGGCTGAATTATGATTATCAGCCCTAGAAGTTTTCTTTTGGGGGTTTTAAGATCTTCTAAAGTATAGGATTTCATCATTTGAAAACAGTGATAGTTTGACTTCTTTCTTTCCTTGACGTGTCTTTTTCTGCCTTTGGTATCAGGGTCACACTGCCTTCAAATAATAGATTTCAAAATGTTCCCTCCTGTTCTGTTTCCTGGAATAATTTGAGGAATGTTGCCATCAGTTCTTTTTAAAGGTCTGAGAGAATTCAGCTGTGAATATGTTGGGTTCTGAGTTTTTCTTTGATGTATTTCTATTACTAGTTCAATCTCATTGCTTGTTACTATTCTGTTTAGGTTTTTATGTATCCTCTATGTTCATTTTGGGTAGGTCATATGTCTCTAGAAATTTTTCAGTGTCTTTTAGCTTTTCAAATTTTTTGTAAAACTTGTTTTCAAATTAGTTCCTAATGATCATTTGGATTTATGTGGTGCCTGTTGTAATATCTGTTTTCTTAATTTATATTTTTATTATTTTGAGTCTTTCCTCTCTTTCTTTTGGTTAGTTTGATTAAGGATTTATCAATCCTTTTATCTTCTCAAAGATCCAACTCTTAGCTTCATTGATACTTTCTCTTTTATTTTCTATTTAATTTCAGCTCTAATTATTATTATTTCTTTCCTTCTGGTTTTATGAGTGGTTCGTTCTTGCATTTCTAGTACCTTGAGATGTAACATTAGATTGTTTATTTGGGACCTTTCTGATTTTTTAAAATGTAGGCACCCATAGTTATTAACTTTCCTCTTAGAACTACCTTTATTGCGTTCTAGAGGTTTTGGTATATTGTATTTATATTCTTGTTTTATTCCAAAAATTTTTAAACTTCTCTCCTCTTATTTCTTCAAGAACCTGATTATCTTTAAAGAGTATATTGTTAAATCTTTATATGTTTCTATATATAAAGTTTTTCTTGCCGTTGTATTCTAATTTGATACCATTCTCATCTGATAAGATTCAAGTAATCATTTCACCTTTTTTATATTTTCTAAAACTTGCTTTGTGGTCTTAAATATGACTTATTTTGAAGAAATTCTATGAGCAGATGAGACAAAAGTATATTCAGCTGTTGTTGGATGAAATATTTGTATTTGATATATATTGCAAATTAACACTGTATTATCTATTGATTTTCTGTCTGGACAACCTATTTATTAGTGAGAGAGGTATGTTGAAATCACCCTGTATTATTGAATTGGGGTCTATTTCACTCTTTATGTTGAATATAGTGTTTATTTTATGTAGTTAGGTGTACCTCTGTTTGTTCATAAGTATTTACTATGGTTATATCTTCGCATTGGATTGTTCCCTTTACTAATACATAATGACCTTTTTGTTGTCTTTTCTAATTAATTTTGCCTTAAAGTCTGCTTTGTGTGATATGAGATTAGCTGTTCCTGCTTGTATTTGGGTTCCATTTTCATGGAAAACTATTTTCCCTCTTAGTACATTAAGTCTGTGACTATCTTTGGGTAGGAGGTGTGTTTCTTGCAGGTGTCATGTAATCTAGTCTTGTTTTTAAATGAAATTTATCAGTCTATTTCTTTTACTTGGAGAACTGAGTCTATTTACAATTTAGTGTTATTATAGAATGGTATGCATTTGTGACCAAATGTGGTATTCACTGTGACCAAAAGACCTAACAGGAACTATTGTAGAGGGAGAAAAGTTTATTTGGAACTCATGATTTCAGAGGTCTCAGTTTATAGATGACCAAATCCATTCCTTGGGGCGTGAGGTGAGGCAGAATATTAGGTGGAAGTGTATGGCAGAGCAAAGCATATCAGGATATGATACAGGAAGGAGGCAGTGAGACTAAGTTCCTTTTACCAGGGACAATACATATGTGTGTGTGTGTGTGTGTGTGTGTGTGTTAGTTACCCAGGTCAGATCAACAGACACTTTGGACTCCTCTGTTAATTGGGGACGTGTTTGCTGAGGTAGCAGCTTTCTATTCAAATCTGACCAGTCTAGTTCTACTTGTCTGTCTTGTTCCTTATCATAGAATTCAGACCACCAATTTCAAATGGAAGAGCCCTTTTTTTCTTTTCTTCCGTAGACCCTCCCTCATCCCCAGACCAGCAGCTATGGCTCTCACAGCAGCCCACAGATTTTCGTAAGTCAATTGTCAGGAGCTGCCACATAGGAGCTGAGCACCTCCTAGCTTCAAGCGATGGAGATGCAGAGACTGGCTTCCCTACATGTGTAAGCAGGTGGATATTACTCAGCAATAAGAGAGAATAAAATCATGTCATTTGCAGGTAAATGGATGGAGTTAGAGAAGATAATACTAAGTGAAGTTAGCCAATCCCCCCAAAACCAAATGTTGAATGTTTTCTCTGATATCAGGAAGTTGATATATAGTGGGGTAGAGAGGGGGAGCATGGGAGGAATAGGCAAACTCTAGATAGGGCAGAGGGGTGGGAGGGGGCATGGAGTTAGAAATGGTGGTGGAATATGATGGACATTATTATCCAAAGTACATCTATGAAGACATGAATTGGTGTGAATATATTTTGTATACAATCAGAGATATGAAAAATTGTGCTCTATATGTATAATAAGAATTATAATACATTCTGCTGTCATTATGTGTGTGTGTGTGTATATATATATAAAATAAGTGTTATTTATAAAAGTACACTTTGCTATTAATAAAGATATAGCTGGAGCCCTGATTCTAAAATATGAATTAGGAAGAGTTTTATGAAGAAATAATGTTTAAGTTGAGACCTAAAAAATGAATAACAATTAGCTAAGCAAAGTAGAGAAGTCAAGGAGTGAAGAAAGAAGGAATAGAATATGAAAATGCAGGATCTTGGAACCTTTAAAAACCAACTTAAACTATTAAATCACAAGTTTTCAATTCTGTAGATATTTCAATGAATTTGACAGAAGTACATTAAAATACGCATGAAATTATAATATAGAGCTTATATATTCTTTATTTATATTTTCATATGTATATTTTCAAATGCTGTGATTATTTACCTATTACTTTTCTCAAAATAGTTGACATGCTCCACTCACCAAAGCATGTCCTCCAATGACCCCCCTCTTCAAGCCATACCCTACCTGCCTCTAGTTACCACCTAGGTAATCCTTATCAGTGGATTAATAAACTGATTAGATTAAGACTTATAACCCAATAATTTCACTTCTAAACTTTCTTGCATTGTTTAATGCATGAACTTTTGTTGGATACCCAATATCTAGACCATAACACTATATTTCTATTTTTTCCCCTGAATTTCTATATATTCAAACATGTTTTGTCCATTAACTTTGACTTTACATAGGCATTTGAGATTCATCCATGATTTGTGTATCAATAGCTTACTCACTTTTAATGGAGAATTGTATTTCTTTTTGTATGTAGGTACCATTCACCCATTTGCTGGTTTAAGGATTTTTTGATTGTTTTTGGTGTTTATGAATAAACCTTCTTCCACATATTCATATATAAGTTTTAATGTAAAACAACAACAGCAACAATAACAATACTTCCTTAGGTGAATACTCTTGTGTAATTTTTCTGGGTCATATTTTAAATGAATGTCTAATCATCAGAAATTGTTAAAGTTCTTTCCCAAGTGTCTGTACTATTTTGCTTTTCTACTACCAAGTATTTGAGAGTTCAGTTGCTCTGCATCATTAGCAGCACTTGGAATCAAAAGCAATTAGAATTGTAGTGGCAATTCGTTTTGGGATTTTCTTTTGCTTTTTTTCTAATGACCAGTGATTCTGAATATCTTTTCATGTGACTGTTCACCATCTGTTTTTTTTCTTTGATACAGCTCTTTGGTCCTTTTCTTTAAATGAAAAAAAATATTTTTAAGTTATTTAAGTTTTCAAAAAATATATTTTCAATACAAGTCCTTTGGCTGATAGATCATTTGCAGATATTTTTGGGCTGTTTTTTTTTTCTTCACTGTCTTATCAGTGTCTTTGGAAGAGCAAAATTTTTTTATTATGATGAAGTCCCATTTATCGAAAAAGTTTTGCAAGTCATGCCTTTGGTGTCATGTCTTTGCCTAAACCAGTGTTACAAAATGTTTTTCTATTGATTCTTCTAAAGCTTATGTTTAATAATTTTATATTTTATATTTAAATCTATGATTAATTTTTAGTTAAATTTAGTATGAGGTGCGAGGCATGGTTTGAGGTTCTGTTCTTTTTGCTTGTTTTTGTTTTTTTAGCTTAGATATCCATTTGTTGTAGTACCTCTTATAGAAAGGATTGTCACAGCTCCCTTGAACTTTATACCTTTGTCAAAAATCAATTGATTACTCTTATGTGGGTCTATTTTTTGGATTGTTTATACTTTGAAAATTGCATGAGATAATGCTGTATTTTTTGCCCCATCAAACACAATTTAAAGATATTAGAATTTAAGTATATTAGAATAGTATATTTTCCATTTCAGTTGCTCTTCTTTCATTTCTGATATCATTTGGTATTCTCTCCTTCTGTCTGAAGAATTTCAGTTTAGCTGTTATTTTTTAAAAAGTTTGTTGTTAGTGGACTTTCTTATGTTTTCTTCATCAAAGAGTATCTTTATATCATTTAAAAATTATTTTTTAGTTGTTGATGGACCTTTATTTTATTCATTTATTTATATGTAGTGCTGAGAATTGAACTCAGTGCCACACACATGTGAGGCAAGCACTCTACCACAACCACAGCACTCTTTTTTTTTGAAGAGAGAGAGAGAGAGAAAGAAATTAATATTTATTTTTTAGTTTTTCGGCAGACACAACATCTTTGTTTGTATGTGGTGCTGAGGATTGAACCCGGACCGCACGCATGCCAGGCGAGCGCGCTACCGCTTGAGCCACATCCCCAGCCCCAACCACAGCACTCTTTATATAATTTTTATTCCAGAAGGTTATTTTCATTGGATAAAGAATTCTGACTTGATCATTCTTTTTTCTTTTTATTTATTAAGGATTCAATCAGGAAATGGGATAACATGAATATTAAGCATTTTTTTTTGTAGTCACACCAACTACCTGTCAGACATACACTTAACTGTACTAAGTATATCCCAACTTTCAGCAACAATGTCAAGTTAGAGAAAAACAGAACTATTCATAAAATTAGTTACTTATTTCACTTTTTTCCTAAATTTGAATTAATAATTTTAAGTATATTAGTATATAAGTGTTTTTGAAATGCTTATGTACAATATCCAATATCAGTGAACAAGCCTAGGAAATTTCTTTTGTAGGTAGATACCTGTACTTGCATCAGAGGGCCATATTAAGACATTAACCTTAGGAATTGAGTTCTAAATGAGAGGAACTAAAGACTCCTCCTCCCACCCCTTAGCATATCATGTGCCAGCATTGACCTGAGGATGCAACTCTTTATTTTGAGGCACATAATTATTACCAGTCTGAGCAAGATATCTTCCCATTTAATATGAAATTGTTACTTGTTCCCACTCCTCTTACCTTTATAGGAAACCAATCTAACACAGTTGACCTGTGACCTTTCATTTCACCTTCCCTGTGTTTATGTGGACTAGCAAATTATTGGAAAACACATGATTTTATATTTCAATATGTTTTAAAATGCACATGTATGCCATTGTGTGCATTTCATTCTACACTTTTTCACATATTCTTATGGTTTTTAGATATCCAAATGTAAGTTCAGGCCAAGATTTCATGTCTTTAGAGAATATTGGTTCTTGTGCAAGAACTCTTAAATATATACATGCGCGCGCACACACACACACACACACACACACATATACATGTCATGCACACAAAACCATTTTATATTTTTTGGTTAATTTTTTTTTCTTTTTTTTAATTGGTTGTTCAAAACATTACAAAGCTCTTGACATATCATAGTTCATACATTAGATTCAAGTGGGTTATGAACTCCCATTTTTACCCCAAATACAGATTGCAGAATCACATCGGTTACACATCCACGTTTTTACATATTGCCATACTAGTAACTGTTGTATTCTGCTACCTTTCCTATCCTCTACTACCCCCCCTCCCCTCCCATCTTCTCTCTCTACCCCATCTACTGTAATTCATTTCTCTCCTTGTTTTTTTTTCCCATTCCCCTCACAACCTCTTATATGTAATTTTGTATAACAATGAGGGTCTCCTTCCATTTCCATGCAATTTCCCTTTTCTCTCCCTTTCCCTCCCACCTCATGTCTCTGTTTAATGTTAATCTTTTCCTCCTGCTCTTCCTCCCTGCTCTGTTCTTAGTTGCTCTCCTTATATCAAAGAAGACATTTGGCATTTGTGTTTTAGGGATTGGCTAGCTTCACTTAGCATAATCTGCTCTAATGCCATCCATTTCCCTGCAAATGCCATGATTTTGTCATTTTTTAGTGCTGAGTAATACTCCATTGTGTATAAATGCCACATTTTTTTTTATCCATTCATCTATTGAAGGGCATCTGGGTTGGTTCCACAGTCTAGCTATTGTGAATTGTGCTGCTATGAACATCTATGTGGCAGTATCCCTATAGTACGCTCTTTTAAGGTCTTTAGGGAATAGTCCAAGAAGGGCAATAGCTGGGTCAAATGGTGGTTCCATTCCCAGCTTTCCCAGGAATCTCCATACTGCTTTCCAAATTGGCCGCACCAATTTGCAGTCCCACCAGCAATGTAGAAGAGTACCCTTTTCCACACATCCTCGCCAGCACTTGTTGTTGTTTGACTTCATAATGGCTGCCAATCTAACTGGAGTGAGATGGTATCTTAGGGTGGTTTTGATTTGCATTTCTCTGACTGCTAGAGATGGTGAGCATTTTTTCATGTACTTGTTGATTGATTGTATGTCCTCCTCTGAGAAGTGTCTGTTCAGGTCCTTGGCCCATTTGTTGATTGGGTTATTTGTTTTCTTATTGTTTAATTTTTTGAGTTCTTTGTATACTCTGGGTATTAGGGCTCTATCTGAAGTGTGAGGATTAAAGATTTGTTCCCAGGATGTAGGCTCCCTATTTACCTCTCTTATTGTTTCTTTTGCTGAGAAAAAACTTTTTAGTTTGAGTAAGTCCCATTTGTTGATTCTTGTTTTTAACTCTTGTGCTATGGGTGTCTTATTAAGGAATTTGGAGCCCGACCCCACAATATGTAGATCGGAGCCAACTTTTTCTTCTATCAGACGCAGAGTCTGTGATTTGATATCAAGCTCTTTGATCCATTTTGATTTAACTTTTGTGCATGGTGAGAGAAGGGGATTCAGTTTCATTTTGTTGCATATGGATTTCCAGTTTTCGCAGCACCATTTGTTGAAGATGCTATCCTTCCTCCATTGCATGCTTTTAGCCCCTTTATCAAATATAAGATAGTTGTAACTTTGTGGATTAGTCTCTGTGTCCTCTATTCTGTACCATTGGTCCACCCGCCTGTTTTGGTACCAGTACCATGCTGTTTTTGTTACTATTGCTCTGTAGTATAGTTTGAAATCTGGTATCGCTATGCCGCCTGATTCACACTTCCTGCTTAGAGTTGCTTTTGCTATTCTGGGTCTTTTATTTTTCCATATGAATTTCATGATTGCTTTATCTATTTCTACAAGAAATGCCATTGGGATTTTGATTGGCATTGCATTAAACCTATAGAGAACTTTTGGTAATATCTCCATTTTGATGATGTTAGTTCTGCCCATCCATGTACAGGGTATATTTTTCCATCTTCTAAGATCTTCTTCTATTTCTCTCTTTAGAGTTCTGTAGTTTTCATTGTATAAATGTTTTGCCTCTTTTGTTAGGTTGATTCCCAAGAATTTTTTTTTTTTTTGAGGATATTTTGGGGTGTTTTTCCTCATTTCCGTTTCAGAAGTTTTGTTGCTGATATACAGGGAATGCCTTTGATTTATGCATGTTGATTTTATATCCTGCCACTTTGCTGAATTCATTTATTAGTTCTAGTAGTTTCTTTGTAGACCCTTTTGGGTCTTCTAGGTATAGAATCATGTGTTCTGCAAATAGTGATAATTTAAGTTCTTCTTTTCCTATTTTGATGCCTTTAATTTCTTTTGTCTCTCTAATTGCTCTGGCTAGTGTTTCGAGAACTATATTGAATAGAAGTGGTGATAGAGGGCATCCCTGTCTTGTTCCAGATTTTAGAGGGAATGCCTTCAATTTTTCTCCATTCAGAATGATGCTAGCCTGAGGCTTAGCATAGATAGCTTTTACAATGTTGAGGTAAGTTCCTGTAATCCCTAGTTTTTCTAATGTTTTGAACATAAAGGGATGCTGTACTTTGTCGAATGCTTTTTCTGTGTCTATTGAGATGATCATATGGTTCTTATCTTTGAGTCTATTGATGTGGTGAATAACATTTATTGATTTCCGTATATTGAACCATCCTTGCATCCCCGGGATGAATCCTACTTGATCATGGTGCACAATTTTGTTGATGTGTTTTTGTATCCGATTCGCCAGAATTTTATTGAGGATTTTTGCATCTAGGTTCATTAGAGATATTGGTCTGTAGTTTTCTTTCTTTGAGGTGTCTTTGTCTGGTTTCGGAATCAGGGTGATGTTGACCTCATAGAATGAATTTGGAAGAGCTCCCTCTCTTTCTATTTCCTGAAATAACTTGAAAAGTATTGGTATTAATTCTTCTTTAAAGGTTTTGTAAAACCCTGCTGTATACCCATCCGGTCCTGGGCTTTTCTTGGTTGGTAGTCTTTTGATTGCTTCTTCTATTTCATCCATTGATATTGGTCTGTTCAAATTGTGTGTGTATCCTCCTGACTCAGTCTGGGCAAATCATATGAGTTAAGAAATTTATCGATGTCTTCACTATTTTCTATTTTATTTGAATATAGGTTTTCAAAATAATTCCTAATTATCTTCTCTATTTTTGTAGTATCTGTTGTGATGTTGCCTTTTTCATCCCGTATGTTAGTAATATGAGTTCTCTCTCTTCTTCTCTTCGGTAGCATGGCTAAGGGTCTGTTGATCTTATTTATTTTTTCAAAGAACCAACTTTTAGTTTTGTCAATTTTTTCAATAGTTTCTTTTGTTTCAATTTCGTTGATTTCCGCTCTGATTTTAATTATTTCTTGCCTTCTGCTACATTTGCTGTTGTTTTGGTCTTCCTTTTCTAGGGCTTTGAGATGAAGTGTGAGCTCATTTATTTGTGGTTTTTTTTTTGAAGAATGACCTCCAGGCGATGAATTTCCCTCTTAAAACTGCTTTCATTGTGTCCCATAGATTCTGATATGTTGTTTCTGTGTTTTCATTTATCTCTAAGAATTTTTTGATTTCCTCCTTTATGTCTTCTGTAACCCATTGATCATTCAGTAACATATTGTTCATTTTCCATGTGTGTAGGATTTTTCCTTCCTTCTTTTATTATTGATTTCCAGTTTCATTCCAGTGATTTTGTGTGCTCGGTGTCCTGTATGCATCTACCATTTGTATATCCTTTTCCTTTTTTATTTCTGGAAAGTTTTCTATAATTATTTCATTCAGCAGGTTGCTCATTCCTTTCGTTTGAACCTTTATACCTTCCTCTATCCCGATGACTCTTAAGTTTGGTTTTTTTTGTTATCCTATATCTCTTGGATGTTTTTCTCGTGATTTTTTACCAGCCTTTCTGAGTTGGCTAGAGTCTTTTCAAGATGATATATTTTGTCTTCATTATCTGACATTCTCGCTTCTTCTTGCTCCACTCTGTTAGTGATACTCTCATTTGAGTTTTTAATTTGGTTCATAGTTTCCTTCATTTCTAGAATTATTGTTTGATTTTTTTTAATAATCTCTGTCTCCTGATAAAGATGCTTATTTGCTTCTTTCATCTGTTTATGTAATTCATTTTAATGTGTTCTTTCACTGTTTGAATTTGCTGTTTCATATCTTCTTTAAGGTTCCATTCCATCTGTCTAAGGTATTCCTTGAGTTCTTTATTTGACCATTTTTTCTGATGCCTCTAGGTCCTCCTGAATATTTAGGCTGTCCTGCATTGTTTGTACTCCTTTTCTTCCTTGCTTTTTCATGCTGCTCATTTTACTTCTTGTTCTGTTTGACTCCTGAGTTACTGTTTACTCCTATAAATTTATTTGATGCTTGGGAGGAAAGGTATTAGAAGGGAAGTGAAGAAGTCACTAAAGAGAATTAGAGTAAACAGGTAGAATTCAAGGAAGGGGGAATAAGGAAATTGGAAAGAAGTGAAAAGACAAAAGAAAAAAATAGAAAATAAAAAAAGAAAAAAATTAAAAAAATAATAAAAAAATAAAAATTAAAATAAAAAAATATTTAAAAAAATTTAAAAAATAAAAAAAAGAAAATGAAAAAAAAACCCAAATAATAAAAAAAATTAATAAATGCAGTCTTTGAGTTTGATTAACTTCTCTTCCAGTAGGTGGAGCTGTGCCCACCGGGCCAAGCTTCTCCTCTCAATATGCAGGAACCAATCACTGTGCAGCAGCTCCTCCTCCCAGACTGGGCGGGTCTCCAATCCTGAGTGCCTAGGGCCTTCTCTTGTGTGTAGTCACTTCCCCACTTTTCCTCAAGCCAGGCCCCGCTCTCCGGTGACGTTCACCACAATACTGGCTACACGCCAGGTCTGTTGCTCCCGGGAGCCCTATTTTATTGAACGACTGGGCACACTCTCCCTATTTGCCATTCCCTCAGACCCTAAGTTTGTGGAGCTTGGGGCTGAGAACCCTCAGCGAATTTTGCTTGCCCTCCGGTAGCCATGCCCTCGGTAGCTGGACAAGAGACCTCAGTTGTCAGCACTGGTGGGAGCGGTAGCCGGGGGTTCCGCGCCGCAGGTCCCGTGCCAGTCCTGATTCCCTCGGTCTGACTATCGCACTCATGGGAGAGCTGGGAGGGGCCCTTACGGGAGAGCTGGGAGGGGCCCTTAAGGTTTCCCCGCTGTGTGGAGAGGGAGGGCTAGGCGCTTACACACCTGCCGCCGCCGGTTTCAATGAAGTTATCTTCTCTGCTGCATTCTGGTGACATCAGTTCTCTGCCATGGTGGTATCCCATGCAAATGGTGACAGTTCGTTCCCTTTGCCGGGTGACTGATGCAATGGGTGGGTCCTGACTGGCTCTCCCAAGCCCTATCTCAATCCTGTGGCCACTGCCTATGAAGGTTTGGTTGGTATTAACCTCTGCAGGTTCAGAAGGGCCGACCAGTTGTTTCAGCGGGATTGTTTAGTGCTGAGTCACAGCAGTTTGTCTGCGAGACACAGGCGAATGGGAGCTTGAATTCAGCCGATCCGGGCTCGGTGTGTGTTCTGGGAGGCCCAGACTCTTCGCCCCAGATCCACGTCAGCTCAGCATTGCCTAGTGATCCTGAGCAAACAGCATTTAGACGGTTTACGACTCCCTATGCCCGCGCAGCTGAAGAGGTCAGAGACTTGATCTCTCCGCGCCCGCCGCCATGTTGGATCTCCGAATATTAAGCATTTTGATATTGTCCCACAGGTTTGGAGAGTTGTTTGTTTATTTGAATATCTTTTTTCCTCTTCATGTTCATATTGGATGATTTATATTGATCCACAAGTTTATTGACAGTTTTCTCTTTTATCTGTATTCTACTATAGAATGTACTCAGTGAGTTTAAAAATTTTGAATTTTTCAGTTCTAAATTTTTCCTTTGGTTTTTCTTTAGATTATCTGTTTCTTTGTTAAAACTTCTTGCTTCCCATTTATTTCAAGAGTGTTTTTGTTTTCCTAAGAGTGTTTTTAATGGCTCCTTTAATATACTTGTCAGGTAATATCTAATGTATGTATCACCTTGGCATTGTTACCTGTGAATTATTTTCTCCCATTTCCTGGGTCTTTGTAATGCCGAGTAATTTTATATTATGTGCCAAACATTTTGAGTAAGATTGTGGGTCTTGTTTACATCCTGTGGAGAATATTGATATTTTTATGTTAGCAGGTTATCATCCAAGAGAGTTGATGTTGCAAGGTCTGATCAGTCCTTCTGTTTGTGGTTTCAGTGTCAGTTTCATTTTCATATCCTCTGCAGTGCTTTTTTTTGTTTTGTTTTGCTTCATGTGTTTCTTTGTTATGGTGTTAAGGACCCTATGCATCTATTCATGTGAAGGTCAGGATGAGTCTCTATCCCAGGACTCTTTTTCTCTACCACACCCCCAGTACTTTTTAGTTATTCTGCTGTGCTGTACATATCCTATAACTGTACCCTTGCTGAGAAGATTATTTTACCCATCTTCTGCCATTGTTGATGCTGCCACTACCACATGATTGCTGGGGACTGAGGCATGAGAGAAAGAAAATAGAAAATAATATTAACAAGAAAAAAAAAAAGAATTGGGGATTTCCCCTAACTCTGAGTGTTAGGAATCCTTTTCTTACTCTTTCAGCCAGTCAGTATAAGAGGTCTTTGAATCTTTCTTTGCATTTTTTTCTTTTTTTTTTTTTAGAGAAAGAGAGAGAGAGAGAGAGAGAGAGAGAGAGAGAGAGTTTTTTAGTATTTATTTTTTAGTTTTCGGTGGACACAACATCTTTATTTGTACGTGGTGCTGAGGATTGAACCCAGTTCCGTGCGCATGCCAGGCGAGCGCGGTACCGCTTGAGCCACATCCCCAGCCCTTGGTGTATCTTAAGTACAGACTTGGGGACACCAAAGGAAAAAATGAAATCTTACTGCTGGTATTTTGAATTCCAGTCCACCTGCTGCTGTTTACTCTTTTGAGCCCTTCCTTCCTTCCTTCCTTCCTTCCTTCCTTCCTTCCTTCCTTCCTTCCCTCCTTCCCTCCTTTCCTCCTTTCTTCCTTCCCTTCTTCCTCTCTTTCTTCCTCCCTTCCTTCCTCCCATTCCTTCTTTCTTTTCCCTAAAACCTAAAGAATATATATTATTAATTTTTTGGGGGGTACCAGGGATTTAACCACTGAACCACATCCCTATCCCTTTAAAAAAATATTTTATTTTGAGACAGGGTCTTGGTAAGTTGCTGAGGGCCTCATTAAATTGCTGAGGTTGGCCTTGCACTTGTGCTCCTCTTGCCTCAGCCTCCTGCGTTACTGGAATTACAGGTGTGCGCCACCATGCCTGGCAAGACTAATAGTTTTAGGCGGAAAAACAATCACCAAATCACATATTTGTGCCTTTTAACTTTCACTTGTCTTGACCAATTGCATCACTAATTAAGAATTTGCTGGGACTTTTAAGAGAGGAAGTTAAGTTTTTATTTTTACAAATTTTTCACTCCACACAAAGAAGACAGACTTAGAAAACACATCCATTTGATAAAGAATGTAATCATTGTAAATGATTTATGAGCAATAGTCTTAAAAACTGCATGATATTTTTATGTTTTATGTTCTTTATGTATAATGGAAATGAATATTGCATGTATACAATCATTCTACGTAGGAGGCTGTTAACTGGGGAAACAGTTTGATTCAAAATTTGCAGTGTCATCTTGGGATGTTTCTTTGGCACTAAATATAGCTTAAATGGTATTCCACAAGAGAGCCAAAGAAAACTGTGGAACCTCAGATTTGAATGATACTATTCTTGGGTTGTATAGTATCAATGATTAAGATGAGAGTCTGTGGTTTCAGATTCCTTGGAATTAAATTCCCTTTATTTACTTTTGTCTCTATGAGCTCAGCAAGTTATGTAACCTATTCTTGCATCAGTTTTTACAAAATTGACATAATGTTTTCAAAATTTAATAAGTTAATACATACAAATCATGTGTAATTGTACCTGCCATTCTAACTACTTTGGAAATTGGATCTTTTGGAGTGAATAATAGTAATTAGTATTTATTGGTTATTTGTATGCAGGTACTGTATTCACTTTGTTATTACTTCCCCTCTGTATTTTTCTAAGATATTGATACAAAAGAACTCAGACTACATGGCTAGTAAAATGCCAGAGAGAAGATTTATACCTAGGCAGTCTCACCTCAGAGCTCAGGTCTTTAGATACTACTGCATCTTACTAGAATGTGGATGATAAAAATGTAATAGCTATTGTAAACTGGTGGTGTGTGAGCACTAATACTGTTATTAGTGGGTAGATTTTTGGCAGGGAAACATATTTTGTTCATAAACTGTGAATTTTTAAAGTTTTGTTTTCAAAATTAGAGACTTAAAATGGTAAAAAGCGTACTTCTGTCACTTACTAGAAATCACTTAAAAACAATAAACAAAAACCCAACAGATATATACATTCCATTTTAAGTAAAACTAGAAGATATCTCTAGTATAGTATAGGAGGAAGGAAAGTGGATGGAAAAATTGTGGATAACTCAGTAGTGAGAATGTGAAATCTAACCATCTGGAAAGGGACCTACCATTCATAAGCAAACTAATTCATCCAACAGATTCTGAGAAAGCCTTAGGAATCAGAGGGACCAGAAGGTGGGTGAAGAAGAATGGGGTGAGATTGTTAGGGAGAGGTGAGGTGAGTGAGATGCAAACAGAATTGTTGTTTAAAATTAATTATATTTCCTGGTCCTCACTCTTTTTCTGGTACTAACAACTGCCACTTTTCTATCTCTGCATTATATGAAGGCATACTTTGAAGAACTGAACCTGAGAGACTGCAAAGGGTAGTATGGGAATGAGTCTCCATATTAGTGTGACTTCTAGTTTTCTTCTGATGTGTAGTTCTATGATATTAGCAACAAGTCTCCCAGCCATCTTTATGTTTTCACACTTCCTCAGATAGGAATTTGGAGGATCCTTCTCTGAAGACATTACACAGTCTAGAGAAAATTGCTGTACATATGACATAAGGGTTTTCCCTGATTAAAAAACAGCTAGCTTCCTGATTGTTGTACAGTGAAGTTTACCACTCATTAAGCTTTGCCTTTAGGCACAAATCATCCTGTCACCTTTTTTAGTACTTCATTCTTACACACGAACACAGAACCAGTTACCACTGTTCAGTTAAGAAAAGCCTCCAACATAAGAAAGACTGAAGTCAACAAAGAAATCTTTAAAAAAAAAAGTAGCTCAGAAGAAAGAGAGACTGTTAGGAAAAAAAGAAGATCTTCAAGAAAATATAAGCAATGCCCTCAGAAAGATAAATTGATTTTATATCCATAAAATGAGAATGTATTGCTGTGAAAAAGGAAGCATGAGAAAGAAAGCACCCTAATAAAATATTTAATTACAGAATGATTGTATACATGCAATATTCATTTCCATAATAGGTAAAGAACACAAAACATAAAAAATATCATGCATTTAAAAAAATATTTAAGATATGAGATTATATACAAAAGTGCAAGAATGAGGTAAAATGATTAGATTATGAGAGGTATAACCTAATCAGTTGATTAGTTCACTGATATGATTAACTGAGTGATAATGGTATGCAGGTAGGGTGTGGCTACAGGAAGGAGATCACTGGGGGAATGCTTTCAGGTTTTACATTTTGTTACTGGTGAGTTGAGTTCTCTCTCTCTCTGCTTCCTGGTGGCCATGTCCTGAGCTGCTTTTGCTGCCATTCCCTAAGCCTCACCTCGGGCCTAGAGCTATGGAGTCAGCCAGCCATGGGCTGAACTTCTGAAATCATGAATGAAAAATAAACTTTTCTTCCTCTAAGTTGTTCTCAATTTTTTTGGTCACAGCGGCAGACAAGCTGACTAAAATAGAGGGTTAAAAGCAAATGAGGGAATCTCCCAGAAAATAGAGCTAAATGAGATTGAAAATAGGAGGAATTAACATAAATAATCAGCAGGCTGGGTGTATAACTCAGTGGTAGAGTGCTTACTTAGCATGGCTAAAGTCCTGATTAGATCCTCAACACTAGAAAGAATAAAAATTAAAAAAAAAGATTATCCATATTAGAAGTCCAATCTCTGATTTAAAGAGCTCCCAAGGGAGAAAGAATAGAGAAAATAAAATCAAGGAAATTATCAAATAAATTAGAAAAATTGCCAGAACTGTAAACATGTGTTTAAAACTTTGAAGGATTCAGAGTACTCAGGACAAGAAATCATTAAGGTACCTTCTCATGTAATGAAATTGTAATTTTTAATTTCATTATATTACAATGAAACATCAAGGGATCAACAAGATACATTGTAATATAATTTCATACTCTAATTTGGCTCTTTTAACCTATCCTAATCTCCTTTTACCCTGACTTCTCTTTTAGAGCCTAGACATGTAAAAACTTACTTTTCTCATCTTCCCTTGTAGGTAGATAGGGCTGAATGTGTTACAACGTTGGTTTATAAAATATTAAGTGAAGTCTACTTCACTTAAAAAAAGAACTACAGAGAAAATTTAATATTTTTTTGTGTAGAATGTTAGTAAGATGTCTACAGTTACAGTAGTCATTTTTTGGCATGAGAAGTCTCAGCTCTGATATGCTGAATTGCAAAACCAATGCAACTACCCATCTCTGGATTTCTTATTACATTAGGGGTGGCTAAGCTACTTCAAGTTGGATTTTCTTTTTTTTAAATTTATATACAACAGTGAAATGCATTACAATTCTTATTCCACATATAGAGTACAATTTTTCATGTCTCTGGTTGTATACAAAGTATATTCATATCAATTCATGTCTTTATACATATACTTTAGATAATAATGTCCATCACATTCCACCATCATTTCTAACGCATACCCGCTCTCTTCCCCTCCAACCCCTCTGCCCTATCTAGAGTTCGCCTGTTCCTCCCATGCTCCCCCTCCCTTGCCCTCCAATCCCTCTGCCTTATCTAGAGTTTGCCTATTCCTCCCATGCTCCCCCTCCCTATCCCACTATGAATCAGCCTCCTTATATCAGCGAAAACATTCGACATTTGGTTTTTTGGGACTGGCTAACTTCACTTAGCATTGTCTTCTCTAACTCCATCCATTTACCTGCAAATATCATGATTTTATTCTCTCTTATTGCCAAATAATATTCCATTGTGTATATATGCCATATTTTTTTTATCCATTAATCTATTGAAGGGCATCTAGGTTGGTTCTACGTTTGTGAATTGTGCTGCTATACACATTGATGTGGCTGTGTCCCTGTAGTATGCTTTTTTTTAGGCGCTTTGGGTATAGACTGAAGAGAGGGATAGCTAGGTCAAATGGTGGTTCCATTTTCAATTTTTCAAGAAATCTCCATACTGCTTTCCATATTGGTTGCACAAATTTGCAGTTCCACCAGCAGTATATGAGTGTACCTTTTTTTCCACATCAGGTTGGATTTTCTTTTACCTAAAACTAAACATAATTCTAACTCATACTTCCAGAGAACAAAAAGAAAATAAATCACACATAAAGTTTTTGAGTAAAAGTGTGATCACATTTCATCAAAGTAGCATTAGAAACTAGAAGATGATAGAACAATGATTGAATAATCTGAAGGAAAGTAATTTTCAAGCATGAATTTTTTTACATTGTCAAAATATCAGTCAAGTGTAACTGACAAGAGATAGGCAAAATTTTAAATATTTACCTCTCGTGTACCTTTCATAGGAAGCTAGTGGAAGGTAGGGTCTACCAAAGCAAAGATGTTAAAACAACAAATAGGATCTGGGAAGCATGGGCTCTAACACAGATGAGGAGCAAAAGGAATTCCTGGAGAAACTTAAGGGACAGGGAAGATTGGAGAAGAAACAGAAGTTTCTAGGGAGCATAGTCTAAGGGGGAAAAAATAAATGATCTGATAGGTCTGATTTTAAGAAAAAGTGTATTTTGCCTGGGATATAGCTCAGTTGGTAGAGTGCTTGCCTTGCATGCATAATGCCCTGGATGGAGTTGGAGAAGATAATGCTAAGTGAAGTTAGGCAATTCCAAAAAAACCAAATGCTGAATGTTTTCTCTGGTATAAGGTGACTGACTTATAGTGGGGTATGCGGGGTGGGTGTAGCATGGGAGGAAAAGGCGAACTCTAGATAGGGCAAAGGGGTGGGAAGGGAAGAGAGGGGGCAGGGTGTTAGCAATGATAGTGGAATGTGATGGACATCATTATCCAAAGTACATGTATGAAGACATGAATTGTTGTGACCATACTTTATATACAAACAGAGATATGAAAAATTGTGCTCTATATGTGGAATAAGAATTGTAATGTATTCTGCTGTCATGTATTTTAAAAATAAAATCAATTAAAATTAAAAAAGAAAAGTGTAAAATGAATGAAGTATAAGCAAATAAACATTAGAAGAAATTAAAAATATTACAGAAAGGAAATATAGTTGTATATAATACTTAAATCAGGAAGCACTATTTATTTTGTCCTAACAACAATTATGGATATACTCCCTGTGATACTCAGGTTTTCATTGCTGTGACCAAATTACCTGACAAGAACAACTCAGAGGAGGAAAAGTTTATTTTTTGCTCATGGTTCCAGAGGTTGGTCCATGGTCAGCCAACTCTATTTCTCTGGGCCCAAGGTGAAGCAGAACATCACGGTGGTAGAACATGATAGAGGAGTGCTTCTCTACTTATATTTGGCTCAAAAGCAGAGAGAGAGAGAGAGAGAGAGAGAGAGAGAGAGAGAGAGAGAGAGAGAGAGTGAGAGTGTGTGTGTGTGTGTGTGTGTGTGTGTGTATGTATGTATATAAAGAGTCAGGGGAACAAGATACAAATCCTAGGGAGTGCCCCAGTGACCTATCTTCTCCAGCCATGTCCTCACTGCCTGCAATTACCACCCAGTTAGTCCAAACTAAGGTAGACTTATTAGGTTACAGCTCTTATAATCTTAATCATTTTGTCTCTGAATATTCCTGCATTAACATTGGAGTTTTTTGGGAGACAATTCATGTCTAAAACATGATACTTCAATCAATAAGCAGTATTAGTCATAGCAACAAATATTAATATACCCCCAAACTGTTTTTCAACCATATTGGGAGACTAGGGTGGGGAAGACGAAGTGATTATAAAGCAGAAATCCTCGTACCATCTAAGATACCAATATATCAGTATATACACATGATTTTGAAGCATGGAGTCAAATGCCCAAAGCAGCAGCTAAATGAGTTTAGTTAGCATAGTTATATCAGGGAATGAGAAAGCCTTGATGGTAAGGTGACCTCCAGAGTGGTTGTCATGGGACTGCTGAGGTTTGAGTCTTTTCATAGTAAATTTTATTTTGAAAAAAAAAAAAAAAAGGAAAAATAAAGCTCAGAAATAGAGGAAATTTATACTTTTTGTACTTAGATTTGTTGAATATACAGTGTTCTTTCTTTCCTTTTTCCTCTTTCTGACATGCTCTTCTTTCTTTTTTTAAAAAAATATTTATTTATTTTTGGTTGTAGTTGGTCACAATACCTTTATTTTATTTATTTATTTTATTTTATGTGGTGCTGAGGATCGAACCCAGGGCCTTGCTCACACTTGCTAGGCAAGCACTCTACCACTGAGCCACAATCCCAGCCCCCTTCCTTTTGTATTTCTAAGAAAACTCTACTGATTTAATATGATTTAGCTGAAGAAGTGAACCCATCTTCCTAAGCAGAATTTGGGTCTCCCTTCTCAGTGCTACAAAACATTGTGCAATTTTCTGTTGCGTGGTTTATCTTTTGGTGATTTTTTTCAAGGTTATTCAGCATTGAGTTAGGTAGTGGTTTTCAAATTTTTGCCTCCTTTGCAGCATTTCGCACTAGACCTCATTATAGTGTTTTAGTCAGTTTTTTTTTTGACTGCTGTGACCAAAAGACCTGACAAGAACAGTTTGAGAGAAGTTTATTTGGTGCTCAGGGTTTTAGAGGTCTCAGTTCATAGACTGCTGGCTTCATTGCTCCAGGCCCAAGACATTGCTGAGTGGTGTGATGGAGGAAAGCAGCTCAGGATATGGCAACCAGTAAGCAGAGAGAGAGTGAGCTCTGCTATCCAGGGACAAAATATTGTACCCCGAAGTCACACCCCTAGTGATCTACCTTCTCCAACCATGGCCTGCCTGCCTATGGTTATCACCCAGTAAATCCATTCAGCTGTATTAATACACGGTTTAGGTTAAGGCTCTCACAGTTCCATTATTTCATCTCTAAACTTTCTTTTTTTAGCTTAATTTTTAAATTTGTTCTTTTTAGGTTACACATGATAGTAGAGTATATTTTGACACATTTATACAAACATGGAGTATACCTTATTCTAATACCTCTAAACTTTGTTTCATTGGTTATCACAGTTTTGGGGGACTACTCATATTTAAACCATAACATTCAGTAAAAGTGCACAAAAACTCTGCCTCAAATCATTTACATTTTAATTCAGGGGAAAAAAAGTACTATGTAATCCACAGCTTTGTACACTTAGTTGCTGAGACTCAGAAGATGAGATTAACTCAGGCCTCATGAAAGAAAGAAATTTTGAAGAGATAATTAAAGGAGGGAATTAATGTTCAATATAGAATTAGGAAACTTGTATAAAGGGCTGGCTTTGCTTCTCTTTACTCCTCATCTTGATCAAAGCACTTTACTTATCAGTGCTATAGATTTCCTCTTGGAAAAACTGGATGTGATGAACTTGAAGGTCCCTAAGAGTTTAAAATTGTCTTGATTCTTTTTTATTAATTGCCCCAACATTGCAATTAAAATCCAGAATAATAAGACTACTCCCTATATCTTAATCCTTCCCAGCTCTTATTGGCATTTGTAATTATTTTGTCTTCACTTTTTTTTTTTTTAAATCTATCTTCCCCAAAGACTCTAAACTTCCATAGGGGAAGGACACATCTGTCTTATTTAGCATTGTGTTTCAGTACTTATTAGATAACCTTTCATTTGGAGATATGCAATAAACATTAATCGAATGAATATATCCTGATGATTGTTTATGGATGCTCCTGAAAATCCAGTTGTTCTTTCAGACATTTTTAGAAAAATATCTTTAAATCAAATCCAATCACAGATTTTGCATATTGTCCTTGTCAGCTATTATGTAATATCACTTCTGTCTGCATACTGGGCATGGCTTTCCATTTCCTGTATATTCAGTGCTATTTCACTTCTTTAATTACCTCTTCAAAATTTCTTTCTTTCATGAGGCCTGAGTTAATCTCTTCTTCTGAGTCTCAGCAACTTAGTGTACAGAGCTTTGGTTTATGTAATACTTTTTTTTTTTTCTGTGTTAAACTCTAAGTGATTTGGGGCAGAGTTTTTGTGCCTGGATAAAGTACTTTATACATTTTAATGAGTTTCAAATCTAAATGATTCAGATCTACAAGCTGGCTTTCCCTTGAATACATGCAAGTTAAAATGTTAAGGACTTGGCAAAATTTATTGTAGATTTTGCCAAATTCAGCATTTTGAAATGCAATTTAAATGTTTAACCAAATCCTAAGCATCACTACATTGATTCCTTTTTGACTAGAAATTAGAGTTTACCAAGAAACTGAATCAAAGTATCTTTCTAAACTATTTGAAATCTTCAAAAGAATTTTCAACTTTAATAGTGATCTCTTTAAAAAATGTTTTTACTAATGCACTATAGTTATTTATAATAAGGGGATTCATTTTGACATATTCATTCATGCATTAAAATAATAATTTACGTATCATTTTCGTGCAGTAACTTCAAGTCATTCACCCTTTCCTCCATTTTTTCCTTTTCTTTCTATCTTTATTCCTCTTTTTCTCTCATGTTGTGCTTAGTCTTACCCCAAGGTCAGTAGAAGCCACATGTTTTAGCTATAGACTGACTCAAGAGAACGTGATGAGTTCTTATTGCATGTTTTAAAGTATAAGCACATAAAATACTTCTATGTACTAAGCATTGTGTCAAGTGCTTTATGTGTATTTTAATCCTCACACCAATCCTGTGATTTCCCCCCCCGCCATTTTACTGAAAAGGAAATTAAGCTGTTTTGAGGAATAAGAAATTTGTCCTGTTATAAAACTTATAAATTTTGAACCAGCACTTGATATCAGGATATCTGGAGCAGCATATATCCTGCCTGCCTTGTGTGTCAAATATTTGCTGAGAACTTCAGTGGGAGTATATTTATATCACTACTGTTTGAGTTAAGATTTTGTTTAAATTTGAGATGTTAGAGATTTCTCTTTATCACAGTTATGCCTTTTTAAGTTTGATAAAGACTATTATTTCATTAATATGAAGTTCAGAGTATTTAAAATATATTGAATGAGAGAATAGTATTCTAAAAGATCTGGACAACATTCAATAAGAAACTAAATTTCAAAGGACAATATGAAGCAGGAACAAATAGTACATATATTGTGCATGTGCCCCAAAGCAATGATGCAAATATAGAACTGGTAATATGTAGCATGGTAATTTTTTGGGAAAGTTTTGAGCTTTTATCTTGCCAAGCTCAATATAAATAATGATGGAGATTAGGTTGCTCTTTGGTTGCATTAAAGTTATTAAAGTAGCTAGAATTAGGTGACAAAAGTCTCAGTTTCTTTTATTTCATATTCTGATCAGATTGTCTTTGGAATAGTGTGTGTGGTTCAGGAACAATTTTAAGAGTTATGTGAACATAATTAAATGAATTTAGGCTGGGTCCTGGATGTATTTACTCAAGGTTCTTCAGAACAATAGAACCAACAGGATGTGCATCTCTGTGTTGATACAAAGAAATTTTTTTTAAGGAATTGGTTCACCTGAACTATAGGAACTTGGCAAGTTCAAAATTTGCAGGGTATACTGCCAGGCTGGGGACTTGGGGCCAAGAGCTATAGTTCAAGTCTATAGCTAGTCTGCTGGCAGAATGCCTTCTTCTTTTGGGAAAGTCAGTTTGGTAAGACCTTCATCTGATTGGATGAGGCCCACTTACATTATGGAGGGTAATCTGCCTTATTGTAAAGTCTACTAATTTAAATATTGACTTAATCTTAAAAATGCAATCACAAAAACATCTAGAATGATTTTGTCTGGGTACTATGTCCCAGCCAAGCTGAAAAATAAAATCAACCACTACAGTAAAGGCATTCAATAGGTATTTCTTTAGTGAATGAACTGGTTTAAAAAATGGTCTGTAGATAGTTGAAGGAGATATGTGTGTCTAACTTGAGAAGACTCATAAGAAAGTAATGGCTATCTTTAAATTTTTGAGGAGCTTATAGATACTAGGTAGAGATGAAGTTAGGTCATGAATCTTGAGGCAGAAAACAAGGGAATAGATAGAAAATTTAGGTATTGAACAGTTAGCCACCTATTCCATTCCTTTGTATGATTTTAGCAGCTAGGCAGGTACTTTCCCAGTAGATTAATTTATTCATCCCTGAAATAGCTCATGGAAGTCAAAAGACTTCCAAATGAATTACTCAAAAGTGATGTCCTTGTGTCTGTAATACCCCTCATGATCACAGATGACTTCTTTTTTTAAAAATTGTTCTTTTTAGATATACGTAAGAGTATTTTGACATATTATACATACATGGAATATAACTTATTCTAATTAGGATCTCATTCTTGGTTGTATATGATATGGAGTTTCACTGGTTATGTATTCATATATGAACATAGGAAAGTTATGTTTGATTCATTCTACAGTCTTTCCTATTCCCATCCCCCCTCCTTTCCCCTTTGTCTAATCCAATGAACTTCTATTGTGTGTTAGCATCCACATATTAGAGGGATGCTCACAGATTTGTAACTATCATTTTAATGTTTCATTTTTGGAAAAAAATAGTTTGGCAGAGATGATAGTAGTAAATAGTAATGACTTATCTATATTAGGTACAGTGATAAGTGATTTACATGGATTATTGTATTTAATTCTTGTAATAGCCCTATGAATTAGGTACTAGTTAAATCAGCCCCATTTTCCAGATGTGGAATTGAAGCACAGATTAAGAAATTTACCCAAGGTCAAAACGTTTGTATATGATTAAGCTAATATTTGAACATACACTAGAAAAGTACATAGATTTGGAGGTTATAGGAAAGAAACTTCATCTTATAATATGCCTGCTATTGGCTAAGAGTCAAGAACAAGATTTTATGATTTTATTTTAAAATGTTTCCTTGGGATCCTATATTTTCCTAACAGAGATAATTTAACAGATTATAGATAGAAGAGGAAATTTTCCTGAATATTTTTTGACTGGTGATCTGATTTTATTTTCATTCAATGGCACTCATTCCAAATCTGAGGTTTGTGAATGTCAAGGGATATGCAAAAACAATATGAGATATGAGTCTTCTAAAATTCTTTTCAGTTTTTCGGAATGCTTAATGAATTTACATATTTAACTTTACTAACACTATGCAGATTAATTAAAACATCAAGTTTTTATTTTTGCCTAAATATTAATTACTTACTTTATCACTGGATACTTTGTGCCAATGAGAAATGTTTTTTAGGTTCCTGAAAGGGCACTTCTGATTTTGTTTTACATTAATGATTTTATATCCTCCCTATTTTCTATTCTCCTTGCTTTTTTAAAAAAATGAAATATACATAAAAGGGCACTCGTTTTAAGTGCACAACTTTATGAATTATTTCAGAGGAAACACTCATGAAAATACCACCTGGAATAATAAATAGAACATTACCATCACTTAGAAACAACCTTCATGTTTCTTATTGGTAGTGTATACACGCATGCGCACACACACACACACACATATTTTTGTTGGATATATACCTAGGAATGATATTGCTAGATTATAGTTTATGTATTTGTTTAAACAGCTTTTTCTCTAGAGAGATTGTAAAGGTGTATTACTTCTATAAATAGCTGAGTGGACCCTATCCAAACCATTTGGTATTGACAGTCTTTTTAAATTTTGGCCATTCTAGCATGTGTATTTTTTAAAAATATTTTTTTTGTTGTTGTAGATGGAGACAGTATCTTTATTTTTATTTATTTATTTTTATGTGGTGCTGAGGATCGAACCCAGGGCCTCACACAAGTGAGGCAAACACTCTACCACTGAGCTACAACCCCAGCCCACATGTGTATTTTTTTTCCATCTTTGTTTTACCTTTTAATTTTCCAATGTTGTCTTTATAGTAGCTGTTAATTTTAACTAGTTCAAATTATTAATATTTCCCTCCATGGTTTATGCTTTTGTTTTATCATTTTAACCAAGTCCCAAACAGGTACAATATCTACTCAAAACCTCTGATAACTCATGGAAGTTCTTCAGAAAATTGACCTTAAAAGATACTTAGCCAGTGTACCTTACCAGTATGCTAATGTTTCTGACCCAGGTCAGAATTCCTTCTCTTTGGTAGCTGAGGTTTATGTTTGTCCCTTCAACAGTGTCCTAAAAATGTAACAATGGACCCACCAGTGGCTCTTTCAGGCAGGTCCTGAAAGATTCCCTGCCCTGAATAGCGTGTTACATGAAGGTAGACATTGGGGCTCCGTGGGACTTGGTCCCACTTTTAGAAGGTCTGCACAGAAGTCCATATTCTGCTGCTTCCTGGAGGATCTTATGCAAGTTATCTGGTTTCCCTAAGCCTCTGTGCATCTATTAAGTTGCACTAAATTCTCCCTAGAGTCCTGTACAGCTCCAAAGGTCTCATGTCACTCATAAGGGAAGGTAGAACCCCTTCTGTGCTCAGGGAGAGTTTTTTTCTTGACAGTTTAAGCTTCATGGGGAAAAAATGTTGCAGAAGTTCAGGATGCAGGATCTGAAGCTTTCTCTTACCAATGTTAGAAATAAGTGGTTGAAAACAGCGATATTCAGTGTCTGTGAGTCTTGGAGTTTTTTTTTTTAAGTAATTAATTTATTTTATTTAGGTATATATGATAGCAGAATGCATTTTGATTCATCGTACACAATGGCAGCACAAATTTTCTTTTCTCTGTATGTGTTGTAGTGTTGCACCATATGTGCAGTCATACATGTACCTAGGGTAGTGATGTCCTTCCCATTCCACCATCTTTTTGTCCCCATGCCCCCTCTGGTTTATGCTTTTTGAATCCAGTTTAAGAAATTTTTGCGGGCTGGGGATGTGGCTCAAGTGGTAGCGCGCTTGCCTGGCATGCGTGCGGCCCGGGTTCGATCCTCAGCACCACAAACAAACGAAGATGTTGTGTCCGCCGAAAACTAAAAAATAAATATTAAAATTCTCTCTCTCTCCCTCTATCTCTCTCTCTAAAAAAAAAAAAAAAAAAAAAAAAAAAAAAAAAGAAATTTTTGCTTACCTCAAGGCCATGAGTCCTTTCATATTAAAGCAGTTAGTTGTTTTTTAATAGTTAGGTCTATTATTGTTAGGAATTTGTTTTTATATGATGTTAAGAATGCGTATTAAAAAAAAAAGGAAGCTCCAGAGGAAGATGGCAGAGATGAGTGATGCAGCAAGTCCCAGTCTCCTCACAACATGGAAAGGAGACAGTGAACAAAAGTAGAATTGAGAGGTTGGTGACAAAATAAAATCTCTTAAGACTTGATGCTACATACAGACCTGGAGAGACTGGAAAATAGGTTACTCTAGCAGAAGACAAAAGTCAAAGTGCCCTAACCCGAACCTGTGGATGAGGGGGGAAGGGGTAATAGAAAAAGAGAGGGAGTGTAGATAGTCTTTTTAAGTGCATACCTTAAAAACTGTTGGAAAATGGTTGGAAATACAGCCAAAATTTAAAATGCAGAAGGCTCCTTGAACCAGCATACGCTGCTTAAAATCAAATCATGAAGAGAAAGCTAAGAGGGTGGGACGCAGCCATCTGTGCACCCCACAGCTGACCAGTCACCCTCTTAACAGCATGGTGTCTTCCCATGCCCAGACATCCGCAAATTAAACCAGAGGGAAGCCCCTCTGCAATGGGCCCTCTTTAAGAATTTAGACAGAAAGAACTTCTAGAAGGATCACTACTAGCCATCAATCTCAGAAAACTCCTCCCCCTCACCACTAACAAGAGTACTTAGGCCAGAGAAATGCATGTCTTACCCCTCTCAGCCTGTGACTTAGGCACGGGCCAAAAGATCTATACAGGTTTGTTTAACTCAGAAGCTTCAATTAAGCAGCTTTGGCTCTGAACAAAGGAAAGTTGATTTACTAGGCCCTGAACACTGCTACTTGGGGAGCGCTGGCACTGGGGGAGCACTATGGGAAGCCTAGGAGTACTCCCCAGGGTCACTGCACACCATACACAAGGGAAACTTCCTGAATATCTAGAGACATTCAGATCCAGTGGGAAATTGCCAGAGGCTACTCAGCAGAAAGGGCTGGACATCAGCCTTAATAGGTACACTGTGATTGCAACTGGCAAGCATCAGGGTATTGTTTGGATATTTGTGGGACCTTGCGTCTGACTTACTAAGCAGCAAATCAGTGCCCACCATTTATAGCCTGGGGCTGTGGAAACTAGAGTCCAGGTGAACCACCAGAAGCCCTTCACTATAGCACCTCATAAAGTGAAGGCAGCAGGGGGAATACTCCTGCACCACAGAACACCTCTGGAAAACCCACAGCCAATTTTCCTATACACACAGACAGCTACTGGGAGCTTCATTACCATGAAAGGAACCTAGCAGATAGGAATAGATGACCCACAGAAAACACAGAGGCACTTCAGATCCTGCATCCTGAACTTCTGCAATATTAGAATCAGCCAACACTGCACTTCTGAGACTATAAAAAACTAAAATGTCAACTTGGATCATATAAATAACTCCTTAACTTGAATAATTGTTAATCCAATAGTCAACTTTGTACCTATAACCCCTTTGAATGTTATTCATCTAATGGTTTAAAACATTAATTGGAATAAATCTTCCTGTGTTTTCCTATATCTAGTTTATATCTGCTTATCTTACCTTCTACTCATCCTTTTGCACTATCCATTGCTACCTCAAGTAACACCCATTCATCTATTTTTCCTTTTTACCTTGGTATAAATTACCATTTTATAGCTCCCTCCCTTTCTTTTCTTTTTCCCTCCCCCGTTTGCCCAAATTTTCTTCCTCCCTTCTTTTTTTAGAGAGAGAGAGAGAGAGAGAGAGAGAGAGAGAGAGAGAGAATTTTTAATATTTATTGTTTAGTTTTCGGCAGACACAACTTCTTTATTTTATTTGTATGTGGTGCTGAGGATCAAACCCAGAGCCACGCGCATGCCAGGCGAGCACGCTACCGCTTGAGCCACATCCCCAGCCCATTCCTTCCTCCTTTTGGCACTCACTTGTTTATAGTAAGTTTACTAAATTTAACTGACTTTTGACCTTGTTCCAGAACTTTATTATAGGTTTATACCTGAATTTGAGGAACCTTCAAGAACAATTGCAACAAGTTTTTGTTCTTACAAGGTTGAATAGTATGAGAGTTGGCTCAGAAGTGATTATAGGAAATAGGGCTTAGTGGTATCTCTTAAAGTAGAGCTGATATTGTGATCAGCAGAGGTCACAAATTTAATTAAAATATTATTATCTAGCTATGCACCCAACCAGGGGCTCTTAAGAAAAACAAGTTCACATAGTAATCCTTCACTTAACATAAGTAGTCAGAAATATACTGGTAGATGGATAGATATACAAGCAATATGAAAAAGCAAGGGAACAAACCATCATAAACAACACATAATGCTTTAACAACAGACTTTATTGACACCACAGTGGAGGAAATGTCACAGAAGGAATTTAGAAAATTCAAAGTTAAACTGTTCTATTAGCTAAAAGATGATATAAGGAGTGAAATTAGAAAATATAAGAAGTGAAAGATCACTCTAATAAAGAGAGTTTCTGAAAAAGAATTAAACAAATCCTAAAAATGAAGGAATCAATAAATCAAACTAAAAATTCAATGGGAAGCATCACTAATATATTAGAACACTTTGAGATTTTCAAAGATAAAGTATATGATCTTGAAAATAAAGTTAATCATGAAGAATAGATGTTAAGAGACCATGAACAGATTATTCAGGAAATCTGGGATAACATTAAAAGGCTAAATCTCAGCTTAATTGGGATAAATAAAGGCACTGAAACACAGACTAAAGGAATGCACAATTTTTTTTTCAATTAAATAATTGAAAAATATCAGACAATTTTCCAAACTTCAAGAATGCAATTAAAATTAAAACATAGGAGGCATTTAGGATGTCAAATATATAAAATCATAATAGATCTATTGCAAGATACATTATTGTGAAAATGCCTACCATACAGGATAAAGATAGAATTTTAAAGTCTGCCAGAGAAAAAAAGACAGGTAACATTTAAAGAGAAACTAATCCAGAACTCAGCTGATTTCTCAACCCAGACCCTCAAAGTTAGGAGGTCTTGGAATAATATTTACCAAGCTCTGAAAGATAATGGATGCCAACCAAGAATACTATACCCATCAAAATTAAGCTTTAAAATTGACAATGAAATAAATTCTTCCCATGGTAAACAAAAGTTAAAGGATTTGTAACTAGAAAGCCTGCATTACACAACATAATAAAGTATTTCATGAAGAAGAAATGAAAAATAAAAATGAGAACCAACATAGGGATATATTACACGAGAAGAATTGTCAGTCAAAGAGAATCAAATCCAATTTAAACACTAAAAACAAATAAATATGGCAAAAAATAAAAATCATCTCTCAATGATAACATTGAATGTAAGTGGTCTAAACTCTTCAATCAAAAGATATAGTTTGGCAGAATGGATTAGTAACAAGACCAACAATATAATGTCTGCTAGAAACTCACCTCACAGGCAAAGACATCTGCAGACTGAAGTTGAAAGGATGTGAAAACATACTATCACATGGATCTCATAAGCAAGGATCTCATAAAGCGCACTTCAAGCTAAAATTAATCAGAAGAGACAAAGAAGGTCATTTCATAAATTCCTAAGGGAATCATACAACAAGAGATAACGATTGTAAATATTTATACTCCCAGTAATGGAGCATCTATGTACATCAAACAAATCCTTCTCAATATTAAAAGAAAAACAGAACACAATACAATAATACTGGGAGACTATAACATGCCTCTCTTACTATTGGATAGATCATCTAAGCAAAAACTAAGTAAAGGTTCTATAGAACTAAAAGATGTAGTTAATATTTTGGACCTAATAGACATCTTTAGAATATTTCGTCCATCAATGACTGAATTCACTTTCTTCTCAAGAGCATGTGGAACATTTTCTAAAATAGACCATATTTTAGGTCACAAAGTAAATCTTAGCAATGTAAAACAACAACAACAAAAGATTTTACCTTGCATTTTGTCTGATCATTGGAATGAAATTAGAAATGATAAGATAAAAAATAGAAATCACTCTAACAGTTGAAGATTAAATAGTACACTCTTGAATGATTGATGGGTAGCAGAAGAAATCAGGAGAGAAATAAAAAAATATTTAAAGGTAAATGAGAGCAGGAGAGTGGTTATCTTCTTAAAATACTTAGAGGTAAATTAGATACCGGGAGAGTGGTTATCCTCTGGGAGTGATTAGAATATGTTTTTGTATGTGATTTTTCAGTATTTGATTAAGAATTTTTGCATCTGTGTTCAATGATGTAACATATCAAATTCTCTAGGACAGTATGAAGGTCAGTTCTAAGAGGACAGTTGATAGCACTGAGTTCAGACATTAAAAGAATAGAAAGATACCAAATAAATAACCTACATTATATCTCATGGCCTTAGATAAAGAAGAACAAACCAACACAAAAATCAGGAGAAGAAAGGAGAAATTAAAATTAGAGTTGGAATCAATGAAATTGGGATTTAAAAAAAACTAATACAAGAGATCAATGGAACAGAGTCGGTTTTTTGAAAAGATAAAGAAAAAAGGATAAACCCTTACCCAAACTAACGAAAAGAATGTGAGAAAAATCTCAAATTATCAAAATCCAAGGTGCAAAAGGAAATGTCACCACATATACTTCTGAAATCCTAAGAATCATCAGTAACTATTTAGAAAATTAATGCTACAATAGCTAGAAAATCTTGAAGATATGGACAAATTCCTAGAGAGACATGTTCTACCCAAATTGAACCAGGAAGACATAGAAAACTTAAACAGATCAATTTCTAATAATGAAATTTTTTTTTTTACTATGTTCTAGACACTATTCTGAGTACTTTAGGGAACCGACCCATCTAATCACCAAAATACCCTATCAACTGCATGCCTTCCTTTCCACATACACACACACATCCACACAGTATCACTCACACATACATAAACCCACACATGCCCCTCTATATGTCTACCTCTTTATGCTTTTTATTTGATCAAGCATTAGGCCCTTATTTCTTTCTTTCTTTTTTTAAATTTTTTATTGTTGGCTGTTCAAAACATTACATAGTTCTTGATATATCATATTTCACACTTTGATTCAAGTGGGTTATGAGCTCCCATTTTTAGCCCATATACAGATTGCAGAATCACATCAGTTACACATCCATTGATTTACATATTGCCATACTAGTGTCTGTTGTGTTCTGCTGCCTTTCCTATCCTCTACTATCCCCCTTCCCCTCCCCTCCCCTCCCCTCTTCTGTCTCTGCCCCCTCTACTGACATTCATTTGTCCCCCTTGTATTATTTTTCCCTTTCCCCTCACTTCCTTTTGTATGTACTTTTGTATAACTCTGAGGGTCTCCTTCCATTTCATTGCAATTTCCCTTCTCTCTCCCTTTCCCTCCCACCTCTAATCCCTGTTTAATGTTAATCTTCTTCTCCTGCTCTTTGTCCCTACTCTGTTCTTAGTTACTCTCCTTATATCAAAGAAGATATTTGGCATTTGTTTTTTAGGGATTGGCTAGCTTCACTTAGCATAATCTGCTCTAATGCCATCCATTTCCCTGCAAATTCTATGATTTTGTCATTTTTTAATGCAGAGTAATACTCCATTGTGTATAAATGCCACATTTTTTTATCCATTCATCTATTGAAGGGCATCTAGGTTGGTTCCACAGTCTTGCTATTGTGAATTGTGCTGCTATGAACATCGATGTAGCAGTGTCCCTGTAGCATGCTCTTTTTAGGTCTTTAGGGAATAGACCGAGAAGGGGAATAGCTGGGTCAAATGGTGGCTCCATTCCCAGCTTTCCAAGAAATCTCCATACTGCTTTCCAAATTGGCTGCACCAATTTGCAGTCCCACCAGCAATGTACAAGTGTACCCTTTTCCCCACATCCTCGCCAGCACTTGTTGTTGTTTGACTTCATAATGGCTGCCAATCTAACTGGAGTGAGATGGTATCTTAGGGTGGTTTTGGTTTGCATTTCTCTGACTGCTAGAGATGGTGAGCATTTTTTCATGTACTTGTTGATTGATTGTATGTCCTCCTCTGAGAAGTGTCTGTTCAGGTCCTTGGCCCATTTGTTGATTGGGTTGTTTGTTCTCTTATTGTCTAATTTTTTGAGTTCTTTGTATACTCTGGATATTAGGGCTCTATCTGAAGTGTGAGGATTAAAGATTTGTTCCCAGGATGTAGGCTCTCTATTTACCTCTCTTATTGTTTCTTTTGCTGAGAAAAAACTTTTTAGTTTGAGTAAGTCCCATTTGTTGATTCTAGTTATTAACTTTTGTGCTATGGGTGTCCTATTGAGGAATTTGGAGCCCGACCCCACAGTATGTAGATCGTAGCCAACTTTTTCTTCTATCAGATGGTGTGTCTCTGATTTGATATCAAGCTCCTTGATCCATTTTGAATTCACTTTTGTGCATGGCAAGAGACAGGGATTCAGTTTCATTTTGTTGCATATGGATTTCCAGTTTTCGCAGCACCATTTGTTGAAGATGCTATCCTTCCTCCATTGCATGCTTTTAGCCCCTTTATCAAATATAAGATAGTTGTAGTTTTGTGGATTGGTTTCTGTGTCCTCTATTCTGTACCATTGGTCTACCCGCCTGTTTTGGTACCAGTACCATGCTGTTTTTGTTACTATTGCTCTGTAGTATAGTTTGAAGTCTGGTATCGCTATACCGCCTGATTCAGACTTCCTGCTTAGCATTGTTTTTGCTATTCTGGGTCTTTTATTTTTCCATATGAATTTAATGATTGCTTTCTCCATTTCTACAAGAAATGCCATTGGGATTTTGATTGGCATTGCATTAAACCTATAGAGAACTTTTGGTAATATCGCCATTTTGATGATATTAGTTCTGCCTATCCATGAACAGGGTATATTTTTCCATCTTCTAAGATCTTCTTCTATTTCTCTCTTTAGGGTTCTGTAGTTTTCATTGTATAAGTCTTTCACCTCTTTTGTTAGGTTGATTCCCAAGTATTTTATTTTTTTTGAAGATATTGTGAATGGAGTGGTTGTCCTCATTTCCATTTCAGAGGATTTGTCGCTGATATACAGAAATTCCTTTGATTTATGCATGTTGATTTTATATCCTGCCACTTTGCTGAATTCATTTATTAGCTCTAATAGTTTCTTTGTAGACCCTTTTGGGTCTGGTAGGTATAGAATCATGTCATCTGCAAATAGTGATAATTTAAGTTCTTCTTTTCCTATTTTGATGCCTTTAATTTCTTTCGTCTAATTGCTCTGGCCAGTGTTTCGAGAACTATGTTGAACAGAAGTGGTGAGAGAGGGCATCCCTGTCTTGTTCCAGATTTTAGAGGGAATGCCTTCAATTTTTCTCCATTCAGAATGATGCTAGCCTGAGGCTTAGCATAGATTGCTTTTACAATATTGAGGTATGTTCCTGTTATCCCTAGTTTTTCTAGAGTTTTGAACATAAAGGGATGTTGTACTTTTTCGAATGCTTTTTCCGCATCTATCGAGATGATCATATGGTTCTTATTTTTAAGTCTATTGATGTGGTGAATAACATTTATTGATTTCCGTATATTGAACCAGCCTTGCATCCCAGGGATGAATCCTACTTGATCATGGTGCACAATTTTTTTGATATGTTTTTGTATCCGATTCGCCAAAATTTTATTGAGGATTTTTGCATCTAGGTTCATTAGAGATATTGGTCTGTAGTTTTCTTTCTTTGAAGTGTCTTTGTCTGGTTTAGGTATCAGGGTGATGTTGGCCTCGTAGAATGAATTTGGAAGTTCTCCCTCTTTTTCTATTTCCTGAAGTAGCTTGAAAAGTATTGGTATTAGTTCCTCTTTAAAGGTTTTGTAAAACTCTGTTGTATACCCATCCGGTCCTGGGCTTTTCTTAGTTGGTAGTCTTTTTATGGTTTCTTCTATTTCCTCAATTGATATTGGTCTGTTTAGGTTGTCTATATCCTCCTGACTCAATCTGGGCAGATCATATGACTTAAGAAATTTATCGATGCCTTCACTATCTTCTAATTTATTGGAGTATAAGGATTCAAAATAATTTTTGATTATCTTCTGTATATCTGAAATGTCTGTTGTGATATTGCCTTTTTCATCCCGTATGCTAGTAATTTGAGTTCTCTCTCTTCTTCTCTTCGCTAGCATGGCTTAGGGTCTGTTGATTTTGTTTATTTTTTCAAAGAACCAACTTTTAGTTTTGTCAATTTTTTCAATTGTTTCTTTTGTTTCGATTTCATTAATTTCAGCTCTGATTTTAATTATTTCTTGCCTTCTCCTTCTTTTGCTGTTGTTTTGCTCTTCTTTTTCTAGGATTTTGAGATGAAGTATGAGATCATTTATTTGTTGTTTTTTTCTTTTTTTAAGGAATGAACTCCAAGCAATGAATTTTCCTCTTAGAACTGCTTTCAATGTGTCCCATAGATTCCGATATGTTGTGTCAGTGTTTTCATTAATGTGCTCAATCTAAATTCTTTTACGTTAGTCTTATATAATACTAAAGTCCATGATGCTTTCTCCAAGAAGCTTAAAAATCTATGTAAGACCTATTATTCATATTATTCATTTTTATCTTATTTTCTAGCACAGTATTTATTACAGAGTAAGCAAAGGGGAAAGATTAGTGGAGGAAATAGTGTGAAAAAAGTCACAAGATACACAAGCTCCATTGCACTTAATAATATGTAATCTAGTGGTTCAGACATGGAGTATGTGAAGGAAATTATGAGATCATTATGGAAATTTAGATTGAGGTGAGATCAAGGAAACCTTTGATGGTTAGGGTAAAGGATTTTAAATATTTTCAGAAGTCATGTGAACTCTGTGAAGGTTTTTGAGCATTGAAGGGGTAGGATCACAGTTGTGCTATAGAATATGAATTTTATAGCAGTGGATATGATGAATTTGGGACAAAGAGATTGGAGGTAAGGAAACTAGTTAGGTATTTGTGAAAATTTAAGTGAGAGAGTTTGATAAACCAAATTTTGGGATGGAATCATAGTGGAAATTAGAAAAGATAGGATATACTTTTAACAAACCTTTGTCTATTAGGTTTAATATAATCTAGCAATATCTTGATATCATGGGAGACACAGAGGAAAACCCAATTATCAGTTGAAATGTAAAGCTTATAAGGATTGAGAGAATGGTGTTTCTAATGATAGGGGAAATGGTCAAGTAGTAGAACTTTTTATTTTCAGATGTTGTTATGGTTTGGATGTGAGGTGTTCCCCAAATGTTTATGTGTGACACAATGCAAGAAGGTTCAGAGGAAAAATGATTGGGTTGTGAGAGTCTTAACCCAGTCACTGAATTAATCTCCTAATTGGGATTAACTGAGTGGTAACTGAAGTGGTAGGGTACAGCTGAAGGAGGTGGGAATTGGGCATGGCTTTAGGGTATATATTTGTATCTGGAAAGTGGAGACCTCTCTCTCTGCTTCCTGAACACCATGTGAGCTGCTTTCCTCTGCTACACTTTTACATTATGATGTTCTGCCTTACCTCGAGCCCCAGGAATGGAGCCAGCCTTCTATGGACTAAGACCTCTGAAACTGTGAGCCTCTAAATAAACTTTTCCTCTTCTATAGTTGTTCTGGTCGGGTCCTTTAGTCACAGCAGCAAAAGGCTGATTACAACAGATGTAGAGGAAAATTAGTTTGATTTCTGGAGATGTTGAGTTAAAAGTACAAGGAGATCATTGACAAAACATGCAAATATATGATTGGGCATTGGAGAGAGGTCAAAGATTGATAGAAATTTGAGAAGCACACATACAAAAAAGTAGCAAACAAAACAAATAAAAACAGACAACAACAACAACAACAAAAAACCCCAATCAATCAGTACCATCACAACCAACAACAAAAATTACCATATAGAGATTAGCCTGTATGTGAATGAATGATGCAGCCCATATGAACAGTGTCAACTGTTTGCTCCTTACTTGGGTTGCCTCTCCATTTCTTATGATAGCTGTGTGTAGGGCTAGAGAATTCTTTATCCAGCTATTCTTTCCATCTGGTCTAGGAATACTGGGTGAGTTTCCTGGGATGTTTAATAAAAGTTAACCATGAATCCAAGGGAGACAAATTCAGTTTTTCCTTCTCTTGAGTCAGTCAGCATCTCCTCCTTTACATCGATATAATTTCACTCCTTCTTTCCCCTACTTGGATCCCAAATTCTCACATATTTTGTTTATTGGTAAACATTTTTGGTGGTATGATACAAGGAAAAAAATATAATGGGTTATATAACATTTGGCAGTACATGGGAATAATTTATTAATCTATATTAAAGATCATAGTAATTTTCTAAACTTCAGTGGTATGCTTTGCCTTGGATAACTGCATAACATAGTTTTAGCTGCATTAAATAAGACACATGAAAAAGCTAAACTAGTCATCATATAAAACATGAGACCATTTTTAGGACATACTCAAGGTGGCAGAATAATAGCATCCTTGTTAAGTGTCCTTTAGAGAAATAAACATAAGGAATACTTTGTTGCATATGAGGTAGGCTCTTCAGTTATCTTAAGTCTATCTTTGTGCTTCTTCTTATCATCAGTAGTATGTAAATAACATGAATATCCTGCTTTAAATGTTGCTTAAAAAAAGGAAAATCCAGTGATGAATTTGATTATTGGACAGCCTTTCATGTTTTTCTACTTTGAAATTTGCTCTGTGGCCTTCTTTAAAAAAAATCCTTTTATAAATAGAATCCTGAAGTGCTTTGTTTCCTTTTTTTATGCATAAGAGCATGCTCAGTGGAAGCATATTGTGTGTGAAGATTATTGCTTATTCAGTTTTGTGCACTGATGGTGAGCAGAAAATCTTTTTAGCTTTCTTTATAAAAATGATTTGTACAACACCACTTTAAAAACTCAGTGTTAACAGTAAAATTAGTTCTAGAGCTATTACAATGAAAAATGAGAGAAAAATCTACCATGTTAAAAATGAATAATGCATTTATTTTAATCTTTGTTCCCCTTCCCCCATTCGGCTACCAAAAGAGATGCAGCAAAATTCCCCAAAAGTGTTATTTTTTTTCTGGAACTGTTCCAATGGCACTTCAAAAGAATTTTAAAAAGACTATTCACTTATGTATAACAGCTTTGGAATATATAATAGGATATATTAGAATGCTTTTAAAAGGATCATGGGTAGATCATGAAGAACATAAATGTGAACTCCTTTGTTGTTAATGAAACCAAAATTATTTGCATGTGAAAAAATTTAATTGTTTACAAAATCTGCATAACACTATCAACAGCAATGGGATGATGGGGGAGGCAAAAAAGCTCAAAAAAGAGCTTTTAGTTTTGTGAAAGACTGATTATTATTCATAGATGATCCTAATGGCTTTCCTAAACTATAATCTGAAATATAAATAGTAATAAATTACTTATGCACAATTGAAGGTAATATCAATTCTATGATGTTTTAAATTGCATATTGATCTGGATCAAAAGGGTAAAGAGACTCTATAAAATGAATAAAGTTTTATAGTTTCCTTAAGAGAGCCATTGATAATGTAAATAAACATCTATCTCTTTTAAAATAAATTGCCCTTCTTAATAACTTGATTTATTATACAAAGAAATTATGCATACAGGTATTGGAATTGAATCTAGGGGTGCTCCACCACTGAACTACATCCCTTATCCTTTTTAACAAAATTAAATTTTAGGGCAGGGTCTCACTAAGTTGCTCAGGCTGGCTTTAAACATAATGATCTTCCTGCTTCAGCCACCTCAGTATCTGGTATTAAAGGTGTGTGCCACACTGGCTCAAAGAAAAAGACATTTTTTTTAAGGTTCTCAATTTATTTATTAAATAAATGGTTTGAGACATGAATGAAAACAAATACTCATGTGCAACTACCATGTTCACCATTCAAAAAAATTTTTTTTAATTGATTTTCTTCTCATATTTTAAGTGGTTATGTGAAAAGAATAGTGTTAAAAGGAAAAGTTGTGAGATGAAATTTAATAGAATTTATATGGTCAAATGTATATTAAACCACATTGTTCCTTGATACATATTACATAGTTAATTGTATCTCATAGTGTTGCATAGGAATTTCTTCTTTTGAAACACGTGTATTGGTTTATCTGGATTAGCAATATCTTTCATTTAAAGATAGTTCATCATCAATATTATTATTGTTGCCACAATTATTTACTTCTTTGTGATCCCTTTATTTTATTTATTTATTTTTTCTAGTGCTGGAGATTGAAATTTGTGACCCTTGTGACCTCTGTAGAAAAAGCATTCCACCTCTTCCAAATTACTAAATGATATTTTTCCTTGAATAACCTCAAGCGTGTCTTAATGTAATGTTCTAAATTCTCAAGGTTAAAAATAATTTAGATTTTTAGTATTTCCTCCTTGATTAGTAGGACTAGAATTGTGAAATGGAAAAGTAGATATGTTAATACTTTGAATGCTTTAATAAGAATTGATACTTTTGTCCTAGTTTTTTCATGGTGATCAGGTGGGGTAGGACAAGACCAGAAAACTTCAGAGGACTTGAATTGTAGGGATATCGGGTGTCTGAAGCAGAAGAAGGCATCTTCTGAGTAAAACTTTTAGATTTGCATTCTCTAAACATGTTCTGCTTAGCACTTTTCTCAATTTTTTTTTTTAGTATTCCTGCCATTCCAGCATAGTTGTTTTATGTACCTTGATGATTTGGGGGATTTATTGTGGTCTGGATAGAAAACTTCATTTCAAGTCTACTTGGGGTGACTTACTGGAGCTGGGAACTGTGGTGGGGGAGAGTAACTCTTCATTTAGAATATGTGGTCATTGTTATATCATGGAGAACCAAAATTTACTTAAAAAAAAAAAAGTACTGGGGATTGAACTCAGGGACACTCAACCACTGAGCCACTTCTCCAGCCCTTTTTAGTATTTTATTTAGAGACAGGCTCTCAGTGAGTTGCTTAGTGCTTTGCTAAATCACTGATGCTGGTTTTGAACTTGGGATCCTCCTGCCTCAGCCTCCCAAACTACTGGGATTCCAAAATTTACTCTTTAAGTAAAAATATAGGTGCCTCCCATTGGTGCAGATTTTTATGCAGAGTCAAACAAACAAAAAAAATTAGAAGGAACATATCATTGAATTGTAAGTTTCATTTTCATTGTATTAATTCCTGGATTTTTAATCTAATTCTTCTGATTTTTTGTGTGAAACTTGGACTGATGTTTATATATGTGGCTGATTTAGAGTATATTAAACTAGATGAGAAGAATTTCTCCCATATATTTTTGTCAAAAGCAAATAAAGCTATCAGTTTTAAATTTGATATTAGCATAATCTTCTTTGAAAAAAGACCAATTAAGCCAATTTAATCTCTTCATACAAATTAACTCTAGCAGTTGAGTCATTTAACAAAATTGGGGTATTTCTGCTTGGGACTGTAAAATGCTTCCAACTAGTTTGTAGGGATAAAAATGGAAGGCAGAATCATCTATTTTATATTTGTAAAAACCTAGAATTATTGATGTATTTTGTATATGGAAAATTTGGATTAGAGAATCTGGTTTACTTCAAAGTTGCATATATAACATAAAGGCTATAGCAAATGAATGGAACTTTTACTAGGGGGTTTAAGATGAATGTTAGGGAGAAGAAACAATCTATTTATTTATTTATTTTAAAATACTTTTTTAGTTGTCAATGGACTTTATTTTATTTATTTATATATGGTGCTGAGAATTGAACCCAGTGCTTCACACATGCTAGGCAAGCGCTCTACCACTGAGCCACAACCCCAGCCCAAGAAACAATTTAAAGTGCATTGATAATTAGCAGGGCACTGTGGTGCACACCTGTAATCCCAGAAGCTTGTGAGGCGGAGGCAGGAGGATGGCAAGTTCAAAGCCAGCCTTAGCAACAGAGAGGCCCTAAGCAACTCAATGAGATTTTGTCTCTAAATAAAATACAAAAAATAGGGCTGGGGATGTGGCTTAGTGGTTGAGTGCCCCTGAATTCAATTCCTGATACCCCTCCACCAAAAAAAAGCATTGACAATTATAAACCAGTTATTGAAAAATAAGCCAGTTATTTAAGATGCAACTATAATATTATTATTTACATAATTATTTTAGAAGCCAGAGGAAAATATACAAAAAGAAATATGAGAGAAAAAAAGATGCATATTATATATCCAGGGACCTACTATTATAGTGGTCCATGGATATATAATATGCATCTTTTTATTTATTTATTTATTTATTTTAAAATACTTTTTTTAGTTGTCAATGGACTTTATTTTATTTATTACAGTATAGATGTTCTTCAAAGGGAGAATAAAGTAGATAGAAGAAACAATAAGATAAAATAAAGAAACATTCTCCTGAAGTGAAGACAAACTTGAATCTTTCAATTGGAAATGCTGAGAAAGTGTTAACAAACTATTGAGAATAGGGGATGAGGAAAGATCTGCATTTAAATATATTCTGATGGAATTTCTGAATCTCATGACAAAGATATTATTTTATAATACTGGGATGAAAATCAGAAACTTTCCAAAAGAAGAAAGAACCCACTGACATTGGTCTTCTTATCTGTTACACTAGATACTAGAAGACAATGGAACAATATATTTATTCAGAGTTTCAAGGGAGAAACATTCTGAGTCTCACATGCATTTAATTTATAGATGTGTATGAGGACATACTTTAGATATTCTTGGTGATTCTAAGAGATATTTCAGACAAAATCCTTCAAGGAAGTCCTGTGGCCAAATGAAGTTGAATTAGAATTCAGATTGTATATAGGAGAAAAGTAGTGTTTTGTTTCCTCATCCATTGCAAGATTCATGGCTGAGGCCTGTATAACAAAAGACAGATTTATTAATAAGAGAAAACTCATTAAAATTTATATAATGTAAGTTTTATGTGAATGGGAGCCTTCAGAAATGAAGATGCAAAGAATCAGGAAAAACTGTTTTCATGAACAGCCATGCAGAAATATGATTTGAGGACAGAAGGGTATAATTTAATGATTGGAGCAGGGTTGGCAAGACCTGTTTAGTGTTCAGATTCTTCTTGGCATCTCTGTTTTCAGAGATGGTGATATTCTTTCCCTCTGAGTATGGGCAGGATCCTTTAGAAATGAGGGTCTAATGGCCTACTTTCAGCAGACGATAAACTAGGTTTTATGGCCCATTTTACTGGAGAAGGAGGGAGAGAATGTTACAGAAAGACTGTTCTGCTTCTGCTATTTTCTGAAATGCCAAGGTGCCATACTTTGGGATAGCATGTCTTCAATACCATGAATTTTTAAGAAAAGACAAGACTAGTTAATATAACTGAAATTTCTTAAGTCATGAGGAGTAACACAAAACAGTTGTATTTTTCCAATTTCTGCTGCAACTGTGTTCTAATGAAAGTGCCATTCATGCTCTCCTCTCCTGTTCCAACTATTGTTTTCTGTTTCCAACTGCCTGAGACTCTACTCCCCCTTTGCAGAAAAGAGGGCAAAGGGGAAAAAAGTACATATTCTTATACTATGTGGCTGCCCCTGGCAAGGTTTCTGACTGCCCCCCCCCCCACCTTTTTTTTTTGTTTGTTTTTACTCCAAAGTGGATTTGTCAATAGATTCCCACTGACAGATGCTGTCATACTCAGCAGGTGGACTTGGGCTGTTTTCTTCTATTTGCTCTTCTCTTACTGCATTGATTGATAGTCAGCCTGTTGCTTTCAATCTCATCAATCATTTGTTGCTGCAATTCCAGCTCCCCTTATTCTAGGCATGATTCTTATTCTATACATTTTGGAAACTGTGCTTCCTGATTCTTCCTGTTCAGGGATAGTTTGTCCTTTTCAGTCCATTGCGTTCTCTGTCTTCCTCCATTCCCATTCTGCCTTAACTCAAGATGTTGTAGGGTAAGTCAAGCAAAGAAAATATTCTATCATGGATTGAGTTTGTCAGTTATTCCTTCATGCATACAAGTTTCAACTTTTTCCTGGTCTTCCCTTCCCTAGAATTTGAGAACAAAACCGGTTGATTATTTTTTTTAATCCTCTTCCTATGGGAGAAACGATCAGAGAGCCTTTCTACAAAGATTGCAATCCTTAAACATCCTTAAAATTGCAATCCATATTATGTCCTCAAGTCTTTGATCTCTCTCAGTCAATGACCCCTTGCAGCTTTAGGGTGGGAGAATTCCATTCTAGTATCTAAGATGTTTGTGAATATGGCAGTATCTTGATTATAATTTCTGTACCTTTTCATAACCTCATGGCATCAAAAGATACCAACCAGTATTTCCTATAATCTTTTTAAATATACAAGAAACTGTGGTGAACAGTGAAAGTAGTAAATCACTGTTGGTAATATCATTGTTAAATTCAACACAATCATTAAGAAAGGTTTCTAAAATAAAAGTCATAAATAGAAAATTATAACAGCATTAAAATTCTACATCACTTGATTAGAATCTGGGCAGAAAGCAGAAAAAGATGCTAGTTAGAATTTGTTGAGGATGGACATAGTTAAAATTTGATATCAGTAAGAAATATAGGTTTGTGTTGGGGGTGTAGCTACTAGGTAGAGCTTGTACCTAGTTAGCATGCACTGCCTGTGTTCAGTCCCCAGCATTAGGTGGCAGGCTGGGGAGAAAAGAAAAAGAAATATAGGTTTAATGTATTTTCAAAAGTAAAGGCTATTATAATAGAAATAAAATGCTAAGGAAAAACAGGTAAAGAGGAATAAAGAAATGAAACAGTGATAAAAAAACTAAAAGAGGGAAAAGTGTCAAAAAGACAAAATCATACCAAATTTAATTGAAAAATCTAATTGGCTTTATTTGCCATTCATGACTAAAGTACAATAAGAGTTTCTACTGGACATGATTTGGCCTATCACAACATTGTTGAATTATTGTTATCTAGGAAGAGAATATGAAGTAAGAGGAACAGTTGCCACCAAAATAGTGTTTGCATAATGAGAGATTAATCTGCCATGTCTGTTTATTTTTTAAGCATTTTTATCCACTTGGAGAGGAGAAGAAATGGGCTGGTAGGAATGTGTTACAATTTTAGCACTAGTGACAGTTGAAACAAGTTTGATGTGGATGCTGTGGTTTTCTGTCATATTTCCTTGACTCTATGACTGTATGTTTTCAAATTCTTATATTCAAAATTCTATCTGTGGCACATAATGTATATATTGAGGAGCCATCATAAATTTCACAATTATTACTCAAGGAGTTATTTTTGCTCACAGTAAGCCAATTCTGGTTTGCTGTGTGCAAACGTGTTACTGGAAATTGCATCAAGTAATTCACAATGGACATAATCCCTTAGAAAATATTTGTCAGTATAATTTTGGCTGTGATGCTTCCTAATGTATTGGGTTTTATGTATGTGTGTATTATACTATACAATATGACTTTTATGTATTTTTGATCTTAAGAAATCTTTAAGAAATTGTGATTTGATCATTTGGTCATTTTTTTTTGAGAGAGAGAGAAAGGGGCTGGGATGTGGCTCAAGCGGTAGCGCGCTCGCCTGGCATGCGTGCGGCCCGGGTTCGATCCTCAGCACCACATACAAACAAAGATGTTGTGTCCGCCAAATACTAAAAAATAAATATTAAAAAATTCTCTCTCTCTCTCTACCTCTATCTCTCTCACTCTCTCTTTAAAAAAAAAAAAAAAAAAAAAGAGAGAGAGAGAGAAATAATTTTTTAATATTTATTTTTTTAGTTTTCGGTGGACACAATATCTTTATTTTATTTTTATATGGTGCTGAGGATCATTGAACCCAGTGCCCTTCGCATGCCAGGCGAGCACACTACTGCTTGAGCCACATCTCCAGCCCTCATTTGGTCATTTATTTTCTACAAAGTTAATGTTTTTAGTTATTTTTAGAAACCATTTTATTAAAATTATTGGGGTTAATCTTAAGCTTTTTTTTTTTACCCCCAACCCCAGGAATAATTAGATAGAACTGCCTTGGGCTGTAAAATACAATAACCACTGTCTACTTTAGGCCAGTAAGCACTAGAAACGTGGCTTGTGTTAATTGTAATGCAGTATAAGTGTAAAATAAGCAGTAATTTTTTTTTACAAATACAAAAAAGGAATGTAAGATAACTCAATAATTTTATATGGATTATGTGTTGAAATAGTATTTTTGTTCTTCTAGGTTAAATAGAATATAAAACTTAAATTAATATATATGGCTTATATTGAATTTCTGCTGATAGTGTTGATTTGGACCCACTTGTACTAAGTGAGATGCTTCTAGCAATGATAATAAAATTATCTCATCATTATAAAGATGAGAATTTGTAATATTCAATAGCATGTGTCCATGGAAGCTAACTATTAAGATACAATTTGGAAAAAAAAGGAACTTCATTTTTCATTGCTTGAAATTATCTGATCTGTTAGAATACCACTACTACATACTCTGACCCTGCCTGGGTCCTTAGATACATATTCTGTATGAACTTTCATATCTTGTGCCCTGGAATGATCTATATGTCAAGATTCATAGAAAAATCAACAAATGTTGATGCAGTCTTATGTTGTTCCTGATGAATTTTCCCCATAGATTGGTGGAAGAACTAGTGATGATCAATTTGTGAAGTAGCTGTGCCTTAAATCTTTTTTTTTTTTTTTTGAGAAAAAGGATAAATAAGGTTTATTGCTTTGATAGCAAAGGAGAAATACAGGGGACTCCTGTCCCAGAGGCAGTGATTCTACCCATCAGCAGGAACAGAGCTTTTAAAAAGGTGATTCAAAGACTGCATTCCACATGTTCTTGTTAATTTGGGAGACTGTCATTTTTGAAATCTTCTGGTGCCATCCCTAAAGTCTGGATTACTTCATGCCTATGGTGGTGATTGCTCAAGTACAGATAACTCTGTCTAAAATGGGATAGAAATGTAATTCTGTTTCCTCTGAGATTAGAGAGGAGCAGGGAGTAAGGAAGAGAAAGAAACATATTCATTTTAAAAATAGATTGCAGTAGCAGAGCAGCAAGGGCTATATTCAAAGTATAAAGTGGACCACTGTTACATTTCCACTCTATCAATTTCTATGGAAAAATGGGCAACAACATCTCCAAACTGCAAAGTTGGGGGAAGTAACCCAAAGTCCTTGTTTTTGTCAGAGAGGCATGGACAGTGAAGGCCTATGTAGCATCAGAGCAGTCCAGAGGTCCACAGATGGCAGGTGACTGGACAAAGTATACATAGGGCAAGAATCATGCAAATGGCCAAAGGTGCAGTGACTTCACTGAGTTCAGTTTCCTTTTTCTCAAAGTGGACCACAATGGAGCAACCTATAGCCTTATAGCCGTCAGGGAGAGAAGGTGGGAGTTCCCTCGAAGCAAAAGGAGCCTCCTCAACTGCTGGGATGGTCCCTCTTATTAAGTCTAAATAAGATTTAATGTTCCTTAAATCATATTTGCTACACATATGGATATTACTCAAGAAACTCAGACTTACATTTTATATAAGAATAATCTTCTTTAATATGTGAAAGATCAGGGAATAAAATATTCTAGTGAATGAATGTCCAGGGTTTTCGAAAGTTCTGTAGAAAACATATCCATTTGTATTTTAAAATATATTAATATGGCTTTTACATTATACACATAATACTAATGTAAATTTTTACATTTAATTTAAAGGAAATTAAATTTTTTACAATTGAGGATCTTACATTGTCTTAGAGCATTCATTTAAGACAAGAAATCTCAAGTACAGAATTTAAAGTATTGAGAAATAGGTATGGAAAATGGTATTTGATTTTGTATTAGACTAAGACCAAGATCTCTAAATTATACTTAAAAATGTAATAAGCATTTTAAACTTTTAAAAGTCATTTCTTAAAGACCTAGAAATTTGTGCATTTTCTAAAACAACTTAATCAAGGTTTTATAGGCCCTCTTTTAATTTGAGGATATGTTGGAGTGAAGAGAGGAAAATACTACAAAAAAGTTGGAATGAAATGGAGCATGAGGTTGAAATCTGACTTTTAAATGTAAAGGTTTCTGCTGGATGTGGTGGCACATGCCTGTAATTCCAGGCTGGGGAGGCTGAAGCAGAAGGTTCGAGAGTTCAAAGCCAGCCTCAACAACTAGCTGAGTTGAGACCCTTTCTCAGTAAAATACAAAATAGGGCTAAGTGGTTGAGTGACCCTGAGTTGAATCCCCAGTACCCCCCCCCAAAAAAAAAAAAAACCAAACAAAATAAAGTGTCTTTTTTTAAATTAAGTTTTTACTTGGTGATTTTGGGTTTGGCATAATTTATAGTGATTCAAATACATATAGATATTCTATGGATATGTACTCTGTCAATAGGTATAATAGGAAAAACATATATGCTAAATTTCTATTCTAACCCTCCTTATTTTAAAAAAAGATGTATCTGCATCCATTCTAGTTAGGAGACATTTATTGGAGATATTTTTTCATGCTGCCATTATAATTCTTTTTTTCCCCTCATAATAGAGAACTGAGATGATGTAGGTAAATGAAATATATAGGCCATGGTTAATATTTTAGTTATAAATATCAGTATCTTTTCACATCTTCCCAGTATCTTATAAGTATCAGTATACTATTTTTAAGGTCTATTAACATTAAGGAAAATTTTAAAATACATGAATGAATTCATAGTATTTTCTTATTTCTTTTCTATCCTTTGTTTGAGGTATTCTGAGCAACATATTGTTCTAAGCAGCTTCAAGGGAAATTTGGTGCCCTCAAAAGAAACCATTCCCCTTGCAGTTCTCTCTGGTGGAGTCTTCTCATCATCTATGCACTTTTCATGGTGGAAAACTCAAATCATTCTCTTACTCTTATCCTATCCATATTGGACACCGTCTCCTATAGGTTATAGGTCTTATTTTAAATATATCTGCCTGTTTGAATTTTCTTCCTCTTCCCTATATTCATTAGTATATCTTCATTAGTTCTAATTTCTTTGTTTCTGTTAAAGCAGGCTGTTAACCTGATCCCTCATGTCTTGCTACTTCTACCTTTCATAAGAACTCTCATTCTAAAATACTGACCTTTCTGTCCCTAGTACTACAAAAACAAAAACCCAAGTACAGACAGACAAAAAAAATTTTGATCATGCCAGAAATATGCTTAATGTCTTTTTGATAACTGTTTAGTTCCAAGTTACCTACAGAAGTCTAAGCTTCTTTACACATTAGGAGGAGCACAACTCTCTTTTCTCCCTTTCTGTTTTATTGCTCTTTTTCCCTTTAATGAAGTACAAGATAATTTCCGCTATTTAAACATTCAGAGAATGAATAACGTACTTTTGCATGTATTTTTTTATGTTTATGCAAACAGTTCTCATCTAAACAATGGAAATAATAAAATTATCTCTGTTATAGAATGAGTTAGTACACATAAAGAATTTAGGATATTGAGTCACAATATTTGGCAGTTTGCTTTTCTCAATACTTTTTAGTACAAAGGTCATGTACAAATAGATAAGTTATTTATTAAAATAGTTGCATAATTTTCCATAGTATTAATATTAATTAAATGTTCCTTTTTTGATGGGAATTTATGAGCTTGTTCTTTTATAATGCTATGGCGAGATTGCAATAAATCACTAAGTCAATTTTAAAGATGGAACCATCTTTATTCACCAGCTGGCAGTCCAGATCCACCAGCTGGAGGGCCAAGGAGCTGACTGCAAGTCTATACCCTTTGACCCCATCCAGGGATTTGAGTACACCTTTTATACCATAAGTAAATCATGTTAGTACATTAATCATAAGTGGCTGTTGATATGATTCAAGACCATAAACAAACATCATGAGATCATAAGCAGAAGCGGGAGTGGGTCAAAATAACCCTAGTTGAGTACAAGTTAAAGAATGGTTACTAACGTCTGGACAATCATTCTTTGACAGGGTACATTGTTGAAGAAAAATGGGAACCAAAAAGAGAACAATTTTACATTGTATAAGAATTGCCATTTTGTATTGCCAAACATGCTATCCTAAGCAACTGTTAATGAGTACAGAGGTGGCGTGTTCCCATGGGAGGAGCATTTCTTACATGACATGGAGTCTCAGGGTAAAATGGAGTCTGTTTAGTCTTTGTCTGTATAGCCTGGCTCCTAACAACAATATTAAAATCCCACAGTAAAAATTTTTGTGTATTGTATTCATGTTAATACTGTCATTTCATACGTACCACTTCCAAAAAGTGGAGTTGTTGAAATTTTAATAAGGATGCCATGTTACTTTTTAAGAAAATTGCTGCAATCCAGTCACATTTTTGCCTCCATTGTTGGTCAGCAATTATTTCTTTAAAATTCTGTAGTCATCTGATTGATTAAAATAGATTACCGCTCTTTCTATGGATCCTTACGGTCAGAGGAGCCGTCACAGGACCCCAAAGAAAAAGTCACAGGGCAACACTCCATGGTGTCCTGACCACTGCCAAGGAGCATGTGCATCTGTCTGTAAGAAGGCAATTGCCAGTTGACATGTACTAAGTGTCACCCATGGGCTGAGCATTACAAGGAGATACAAAAGGAGCACATGGCCCTGTTACAGAGCGAACCCCCTTCCCACAACTGAAGCAGTCACAAAGGTGTAGATGGACACAACACAATGCCTTTATTTTTTTTTATGTGGTGCTGAGCATCGAATCTGGCTCCTGCCCATGCTAGGCGAGCGCTCTATCGCTGAGCACAACCCCAGCACAATAAATATGAACTTGGAACTTGCCCTTTTAGTACTCAGGACATTAAGAAAGGGAATAATTAGGTCCGAAGATGGCGGCGAATAGAGTGCGTCACCCTCGTGTACCGCGTCACTGCGCAGGCAAATAGCGAGGTTAGAATGGCCAGAAACTATCTTGTTAGGAATTTCCAGCAAAATTGGGGTGCACTGAAACCTAGAGGAAGGATTTCCAACAGCCGAGGATCAGTTTCTGCAGCTGAATCGCGAGTGAACTGTGCGCCTGGAGACTCAGGCTGATTGCTCAGCGGCCAGCCCCACAGCCGGAGCCTGCGTGCCAACGTGCCAGCAACGCAGAGAAACGATGCTACGGATTCTGTGGGGTCCTGCCAACTGTGCCCTCACAGTGCTCCAGGCTGAGTTCTGGGTTTGAGACGGGGAGAGAAACAGTCCAGATCTGCCCTCCACACCGGATACCCCACAGAGGAAGCCAGCGGCCACCATCTTGGAGAGCTGACGTCACCATCGCCAGTTTCCGACAGATCCGACCTCATCGCAGCAAGTTCAGCGATAGAACGGGTATGTGACATTTAGCTCTTCTCCCATACAGCGGGGAAATCGCATAAAATCTCTCCCCGGCTTTCTGGGGGCGTGATTATCAGAGTGAGCGTGAATAGAGGCATGGGGAAAGGTAAAGGCACCTGACCTCCAACTCCCCCCTTCCACCAGCGGCGAAAATGAAACCTGTCTCGCCAGCTCCTGGAGGAGTGGCTATCGGAGGGAATCAAAACAGTAGGGGGCCGGTTCCCAATAGCTGTGCTCCACATCCAGGAAACTGCAGGCCCAGAGTGTAGCTTGAACTGTGGAGAGGTGTCACACTGGGGAAGGCCTGTCTGGCGGGAGAAGCGAGGAGACTAGAGGCCAGGAATAAACCTAAGTGAACAGGATTGGAGAGACACCAGGTGGGGGAGGAGGGAGCAGCCTCATACGGATTGTGTCCTACAGCCAGAGGGCAAAATCTTGGTCCAGAAGGCACAGCACCACCTACTGGAAGCGTAGAAAATAGAAGCCTAACAGTGCTTTTATTTTTAAAATTGTAATTTTTATTTTACTTTATTTTATTATTTTTTTAATTTATCATTTCTTCTTTTTCTTTTCTATTTTTTTCTCTTTCTTTCTTCTTTCCCTCTCTCTTTCTTGGTTTGCTTCCTTACCTTTTCCCTATCTTTCCTCCCAAGCATGACCACTCCGATTACGTGTAATTTACTAAATACAAATAGATGAATATTACGAGATGGTCTATAGTCCGCCTAAGCCCTTAACTACCCCCCAAGTACTCCTGTCTATTCTCTTGTTAATATCCGCCTGCATTTGAGCAAGCCCCCAAAGAAGCTAAGATATACTAACCTCCATACCATCAAATCGCCCGACCTTAACATAAAATCCTAAGTTCAAACCTCAATTCTCTATATGCCATCAAAATCTGTAGGCCTTTAATGAAACTAATGAATTTACCTTAAATCACAATTAAATCCAACATCTCTAAACATTGTCTCCCAACACAAAGGAGAGATCTTGGAGCTATACAAAACTAAAACAAATTTATAGGAGAAAACAGAAACACAGCAAACAGAGTTGGAAAGTAACGTGAGCACCATGAAAAAACAAGGGAAAAAAGGATTACAAACAATGCAGGATAACTTAAATTAACAGGAGAACCTAGAGGCATCAAAAAAATGGACAGAGAAAGAACTCAAAGCATACCTGACTCAGATGGAATGGAATCTTAAAGAAGTCATTAGACAGCAAGTCCAAACAATGAAAGAATATTTTGAAAATGAATTACATAAGCAGATTCAAGTAGCAAAAAATGAACTCTACCAAGAGATAGAGATTTAAAAAAAAATCAAACAGTAATCCTAGAAATGCAGGAAACCATAATCCAAATCAAAAACCCAAATGAGAATATTACAAATAGACTAGATCAAGTAGAAGTCAGAATATCATATAATGAAGACAAAGTTTATCAACTCGAAAAGACTATAGGCACCGCAGAAATGCTGGTAAGAAATCACAAGCAAAACATCCAAGAGATATGGTATGTCATAAAAAAACCAAACTTAAGAGTCATTGGGATAGAAGAAGGTATAGAGGTCCAAACCAAAAGAATGAGCAACCTATTGAATGAAATAATCTTAGAAAACTTTCCAGAAATGAAAGATGGAATGGACTGCCAAATTCTGGAAGCCTACAGGACCCCAAACATACAAAACATAATAGACCAACTCCAAGACACATTATTATGAATATATCCAACATACAGAACAAGGAGAGAATATTAAAAGCTACAAGAGAAAGGAGGCAGATTACATTCAGGGGTAAACCAATTAGGTTAACGGCTGATTTTTCATCACAGACGTTGAAAGCGAGAAGATCCTGGAACAATGTATTTCAAATGCTGAAAAATAATGGATTCCAACCAAGAATAGTGTATCCAGCAAAATTAAGCTTCAGGTTTGACAATGAAATTAAAATATTTCACGATAAACAAAAGTTAAAAGAAAACCAGCACTTCAAAGCATTTTGAGCAAAACATTACAAGAAGAGGAAACGAAAAACAGCACCCAAAACTAACAGTGGGAGGTAACTCAGTAAAGGGGGGGGGGAACCAAAGAGGAAAAACAAGCCAAATTAAAATCAATCAATCAATCAATCAATAAACATGACTGGAAGTACAAACCATATATCAATAGTAACCCTAAACGTTAATGGCTTAAACTCTCCAATAAAGCAACATAGGCTAGTAATTTGGATTAAAAAAACAGACCCAACAATATGCTGCCTTCAGGAGACTCATCTGACAGGAAAAGACGTATACACAGGCTGAACGTGAAAATTTGGGAAAAATCATACCACTCATATGGTCCTCGGAAGCAAGCAGGAGTGGCCATACTCATATCGAATAAAATCAACTTCAAACCTAATTTAATCAAAAGGGATAAAGAAGGACACTATATACTGTTAAAAGCAACAATTCACCAACAAGACATAACAATTATCAATATGTATGCACCAAATAATGGTGCTGCAACGTTCATAAAACAAACTCTCCTAAGTTCAAGAATCAAATAGACCACAACACAATAATTATGGGTGACTTCAACACACCACTCTCACCATTGGACAGATCCTCCAAACAAAAGCTGAATAAAGAAATTATAAAACTCAATAACACAATCAATAACCTAGACTTAACTGACATATATAGAATATATCAACCATCATCAAGTGGGTGTACGTTCTTCTCAGCAGCACATGGATCCTTCTCAAAGATAGACCATATATTATGCCACAGGGCAACTCTTAGTAAATATAAAGGTGTGGAGATAATATCATGCATCTTATCTGATCATAATGGAATGAAACTGGAAATCAAATATAAAAGAAGGAAGGAGAAATCCTGCATCACCTGGAAAACGAACAATATGTTACTGAATGATCAATGGGTTACAGAAGACATAAAGAAGGAAATCAAAAAATTCTTAGAGATAAATGAAAATACAGACACAACATATCGGAATCTATGGGACACAATGAAAGAAGTTTTAAGAGGGATATTCACTGCCTGGAGTTCATTCCTCAAAAAAAGAAAAAACCAACAAATAAATGAGCTCACACTTCATCTCAAAAACCTGGAAAAGGAAGAGCAAAACAACAGCAAAGGTAGCAGAAGGCAAGAAATAATTAAAATGAGAGTGGAAATCAATGAAATTGAAACAAAAGAAACCATGGAAAAAATTGACAAAATTAAAAGTTGGTTCTTCAAAAAAATAAGATCAACAGACCCTTAGCCATGCTAACAAAGAGAAGAAGAGAGATAACTCAAATTACTAACATACGGGATGAAAAAGGCAATATCACAAGAGACGCTACAGAAATACAGAAGATAATTAGAAATTATTTTGAAACCCTATATTCCAATAAAATAGAAGATATTGAAGATATCGATAAATGTGTTAAGTCATATGATTTGCCCAGATTGAGTCAGGAAGATACACACAATTTAAACAGACCAATAACAAAAGAGGAAATAGAAGAAGCCATCAAAAGACTTCCAACAAAGAAAAGCCCAGGACCGGATGGGTATACAGCGGAGTTTTACAAAACCTTTAAAGAAGAGTTAATACCAATACTTTTCAAGTTATTTCAGGAAATAGAAATAGAAAAAGAAGGAGCTCTTCCAAATTCATTCTATGAGGCCAACATCACTCTGATCCCGAAACCAGACAAAGACACTTCAAAGAAAGAAAACTACAGACCAATATCTCTAATGAACCTAGATGCAAAAATCCTCAATAAAATTCTGGCGAATTGGATACAAAAGCACATCAAAAAAATTGTACACCATGATCAAGTAGGATTCATCCCTGGGACAAGGCTTGTTCAATATACGGAAATCAATAAACGTTATTCACCACATCAATAGACTTAAAGATAAGAACCATATGATCATCTCGACAGACGAAGATAAAGCATTCGACAAAGTACTGCATCCCTTTTTGTTCAAAACACTAGAAAAAGTAGGGATAACAGGAACTTACCTCAACATTGTAAAAGCTATCTATGGTAAGCCTCAGGCTAGCATCATTCTAAATGGAGAAAAACTGAAGGCATTCCCTCTAAAATCTGGAACAAGACAGGGATGCCCTCTCTCACTACTTCTATTCAATATAGTTCTCGAAATACTGACCAGAACAATTAGACAGACAAAAGAAATTAAAGGCATTAAGATAGGAAAAGAAGAAATTAAACTATCACTATTTGCAAATGATATGATCTTATACCTAGAAGACCCGAAAGGGTCTACAAAGAAACTACTAGAGCTAATAAATGAATTCAGCAAAGTGGCAGGATATAAAATCATCACGCATAAATCAAAGGCATTCCCTGTATATCAGCGACAAATCTTCTGAAATGGAAATGAGGAAAACCACCCCATTCACAATATCCTCAAAAAAAAAAAAAAACTTGGGAATCAACCTAACAAAAGAGGTGAAAGATTTATACAATGAAAACTACAGAACCCTAAAGAGAGAAATAGAAGATCTTAGAAGATGGAAAAATATACCCTGTTCACGGATAGGCAGAACTAACATCATCAAAATGGCGATATTACCAAAAGTTCTCTATAGGTTTAATGCAATGCCAATCAAAATCCCAATGGCATTTCTTATAGAAATAGATAAAGCAATCATGAAATTCATATGGAAAAATAAAAGACCCAGAATAGCAAAAGCAATTCTAAGCAGGAATTGTGAATCAGGAGTTACAGCGATACCAGATTTCAAACTGTACTACAGAGCAATAGTAACAAAAACAGCATGGTACTGGTACCAAAACAGGCGGGTGGACCAATGGTACAGAATAGAGGACACAGAAACCAATCCACAAAACTACAACTATCTTATATTTGATAAAGGGGCTAAAAGCATGCAATGGAGGAAGGATAGCATCTTCAACAAATGGTGCTGGGAAAACTGGAAATCCATATGCAACAAAATGAAACTGAATCCCTTTCTCTCACCATGCACAAAAGTTAACTCAAAATGAATCAAAGAGCTTGATATCAAATCAGAGACTCTGTGTCTGATAGAAGAAAAAGTTGGCTCCGATCTACATATTGTGGGGTCGGGCTCCAAATTCCTTAATAGGACACCCATAGCACAAGAGTTAAAAACAAGAATCAACAAATGGGACTTACTCAAACTAAAAAGTTTTTTCTCAGCAAAAGAAACAATAAGAGAGGTAAATAGGGAGCCTACATCCTGGGAACAAATCTTTAATCCTCACACTTCAGATAGAGCCCTAATATCTAGAGTATACAAAGAACTCAAAAAATTAAACAATAAGAAAACAAATAACCCAATCAACAAATGGGCCAAGGACCTGAACAGACACTTCTCAGAGGAGGACATACAATCAATCAACAAGTACATAAAAAAATGCTCACCATCTCTAGCAGTCAGAGAAATGCAAATCAAAACCACCCTAATATACCATCTCACTCCAGTTAGATTGGCAGCCATTATGAAGTCAAACAACAACAAGTGCTGGCGAGGATGTGGGGAAAAGGGTACACTTATACATTGCTGGTGGGACTGCAAATTGGTGCGGCCAATTTGGAAAGCAGTATGGAGATTTCTTGGAAAGCTGGGAATGGAACCACTATTTGACCTAGCTATTGCCCTTCTTGGACTATTCCCTAAAGACCTTAAAAGAGCGTACTATAGGGATACTGCTACATTGATGTTCATAGCAGCACAATTCACAATAGCAAGACTGTGGAACCAACCTAGATGCCCTTCAATAGATGAATGGATAAAAAAAAATGTGGCATTTATACACAATGGAGTATTACTCAGCAGTAAAAAATGACAAAATCATGGCATTTGCAGGGAAATGGATGGCATTAGAGCAGATTATGCTAAGTGAAGCTAGCCAATCCCTAAAAAAAACAAATGCTAAATGTCTTCTTTGATATAAGGAGAGCAACTAAGAACAGAGCAGGGAGGAAGAGCATGAGAAAAAGATTAACATTAAATAGGGACGAGAGGTGGGAGGGAAAGGGAGAGAGAAGGGAAATTGCATGGAAATGGAAGGAGACCTCATTGTTATACAAAATTACATATAAGAGGATGTGAGGGGAAAGGAAAAAAAGGGAGAGAAATGAATTTTAGTAGTTGGGGTAGAGAGAGAAGATGGGAGGGGAGGGGGAATAGTAGAGGATAGGAAAGGTAGCAGAATACAACAGTCACTAGTATGGCAATATGCAAAAATGTGGATGTGTAACCGATGTGATTCTGCATCTGTATTTGGGGTAAAAATGGGAGTTCATAACCCACTTGAATCTAATGTATGACCTATGATATGTCAAGAGCTTTGTAATGTTTTGAACAACCAATAAAAAAAAAGAAAAAAAATAGATTGCCACTGTTTTATTTTGCACTTTTTAGGCCATAAGTGAGATTAAGTTTATTTTCAAAGTTTATGAGCTGCTTACATTTCTTGATTTGTGAATTGCTTGTTTATATCCTGTGCTACTTTCCTGTTTTTTCTAACCTCTGATTTATTTATTTATTTATATATTATTTATGTGGTGCTGAGGAATAAACCCAGTACATGCTAGATAAGTGGTCTTCCACTGAGCCAAAACCCCAGCCTCTACTTTTATGTTTTTAAAGTAGTTTTTATTATATATTTTTTACATTATAGAATAGTAGTATCTCTTTTTCACATAGATTGAGCCATTGTGTGAGGCTTTTCCTTTTCTTTTTAAATTAGAGCTGTATAGTTACACATTATAGTTATGTAAACTTTTTCAATGTACAGCCTCTTTAGAACCCAGGCTGCTCTCTTGGGATTTCTCCTCCAAGAGGGGTTGACATAAGATAAATGAACTGATCAGTTGAAGCTTGAGTCCCTAGGCTGTGGAGCCTTATACTAAAGCTAGAGATGAAGAAAGAAAATGAATTTTCATTTGATAGGGAGAAAGGTTAGTACCTAAGATCTGGAGACCCTCAGTGTTCTTCATCTAGCCAGAAGATACAGAGAATAACTATTCTAAGAAGCACTGGATATTAGACAATTCCATAGTTTTTACTATTCTAAGTCACATGGTGAGAAATATTCTCTTAGCTAAGTATTTGTGAAAAGTATTAATTCCTTAAAATAGTTCTTTTTTTGAGGAATTTCTAGGTAAGAAGTTTTTACACTATGAAGACCTTTAAATATATATTGTCAAATTATCTTCTAGAAAAATTATATAAATTTAAATTTTCACCAACATTTATTATAAGGGCTTTTTCTCTGTATCTTACTCATTACTTAATCTTATTGACTTTTTTGCAGTTTGACACAAAATATATAATGGTGTTTATGTTTTTTACTTCCTTCGATTGCTTTTGAGATTGACATTTTTCATATATGTGGTTACCATTTATGTTTCATTTACCACATATATATTGGGCACCAAACAATATTTTAATCACTACTCTGTGAACTGATGATAGAGTAGTAGAGTGTGCATTTGGATAAGGAGACAGATAATAAACAAATACATAATATAATATCAAATTGTGTTATGTCCCATAACTAATGCTAAAGAGGATAATGATAGGTTCTATTTTTCACTAATCAGAGAAGGAGGGGTGTGGTCTCTAAAAAGGTAGCATTTGAACAGAAAGATTGAGCCTTATGATTGCATAAAGAAAATGTTTTGTAGGCACGGAACCTAAAATGCAGCTGCTATAATGTGCAAGCATACTTGTGTTTTTAAGGAGGGTCCATGGTGTTAGGGTGTGTGAGGAAATTAGGGTAGAAAAATGAGGTTTGAGGTTTGAGTTAAGGTCATAGCAAGTGGGATTTAATTTTGTGTGAGGTAGGAAATTGCACAATTTTTCCTTCTTCAATAATTAACACGTATTTTCTCAGGTCTATTTGTTAAATGATTTTCCCTTTTCCTGCTTTTTTCCATATGTCAGCTTGATTTGTAATACACTGGGCCATTTCTAGAGGTTCCCTTGCATTCATTGATGCCTGTATTCTGACACAAGAATAACATATTTGGTATTTTTAAAAATAATTTGTTTTAATAATTGGTGGCACAAAGAACCCATTTTTTCCCACATTTTTCCCTGCAAATTTGTCTAGATGCACTTTAGAACAGTCAAGATTTCCTTAAAAAAAGTTCCATGAATATTTTTACTGAAGTTTTGTTATGGTTTGGATGTGAAGTGTTCCCAAAAGCTCCTGTGTTAATGCAGGAATATTCAGATGTGAAATGATTAAATTATGAGAGCTGTGACCTAATCAGCCCATCCTAGTTTGAATAGAGGAACTGAAGGCAGGTGGGGTTGTCTAGGTCACTGAGGGCATGCTCTGGAAGGATTTATCTTTCCTGAAGTTCATTCCTCTTTCCCTTTCTTCCTCCCTCCCTCCCTACACCTACCCTCTTCTCTTTTACTCTTCTTCCTGGCTGCTTTGTCGTTAGCTGCTTTCCTCTGTCATGCCATTTTACTGTGATGCTCTGCCTTAATCTGTGGCCCAGAGCAATGGAGATGAACTGAACCATGAACTGAACCTCCGAAACTGTGACCTCATGATAAATGTTTCCTCCTCTGAGATATTCTTGTCAGGTGTTTTGGTCACAGTGATGAAGAGCCGACTAACACAGAGCTGCCTTAAACAAATTTATTAATTTAAGTATTTATAGATGTTTCTGTTGAGGATTTATTTTATTATAAGAATAAGAAGATTAATAAAGTTATTGGAAATTTACTGTGCTATAGGCACTAAGCTCACTGCATATATTGTGGTTTCTCTGAGTATATTTTTTCTCTAATGGGATTGCAAGTTGAGACTTTATCTTATTTGTTTTTAATTTCTTGGATCCATCATATTTTCTTGCACAGAGTAAGAACTTGATAAATGTGTGTTAATAATTGAAACTTGAAGATTGAAGTGGAAATAATATGAATAACCTCTCTTTATTCTAGGTCCCTAAGTAGTGAAAATTTGATGGTATTTACTAGAGAAAGAAGAAAAATTTATATTGAGAAAATATTCTGGATCTCAGTGGTTTAGAATTTTGGTTTGTCTGTTTAATTGAAATTTTAAAGGCTACATCAGTTATTTTTTCTTTTTTTTATTTATCAAATCTACCCATATACTTTTCAATGTGAAAATAAATGTTATTCAGTTTTGGTAATTTTTCATAAATAATTTCTTTCATTGTTTTAAAAAATTATATTATTCATTGTTCAAAGGATGCTTTACTTATGATATCCTTTTATTTTTCACCTCTCTGCAATTTTGTCTAATTTTATGGAATATTTCAGCTTTATTTTCAAGTCTTTTGAGTTTTAGATTTCTGCCATCATATTTTTTAAAAACTCTTTTATCATTTTTATTCATTTTCTTTTTTTTCTTTCTTTTTAATTTTTTATTGTTGGTTGTTCAAAACATTACAAATTTCTTGATATATCATATTTCACACTTTGATTCAAGTGGGTTATGAACTCCCATTTTTGCCCCATATACAGATTGCAGAATCACATCAGTTACACATCCATTGATTTACATATTGCCATACTAGTGTCTGTTGTGTTCTGCTGCCTTTCCTATCCTCTACTATCCCCCCTCCCCTCCCCTCCCCTCCCCTCTTCTCTCTCTACGCCCTCTACTGTCATTCATTTCTACCCCTTGTATTATTTTTCCCTTTCCCCTCACTTCCTCTTATGTACTTTTGTATGACCCTGAGGGTCTCCTTCCATTTCCATGCAATTTCCCCTTCTCTCTCCCTTTCCCTCCCACCTCTCATCCCTGTTTAATGTTAATCTTCTTCTCCTGCTCTTTGTCCCTACTGTGTTCTTAGTTACTCTCCTTATATCAAAGAAGACATTTGGCATTTGTTTTTTAGGGATTGGCTAGCTTCACTTAGCATAATCTGCTCTAATGCCATCCATTTCCCTGTAAATTCTATGATTTTGTCATTTTTTAATGCAGAGTAATACTCCATTGTGTATAAATGCCACATTTTTTTTATCCATTCATCTATTGAAGGGCATCTAGGTTGGTTCCACAGTCTTGCTATTGTGAATTGTGCTGCTATGAACATCGATGTAGCAGTGTCCCTGTAGCATGCTCTTTTTAGGTCTTTAGGGAATAGACCGAGAAGGGGAATAGCTGGGTCAAATGGTGGCTCCATTCCCAGCTTTCCAAGAAATCTCCATACTGCTTTCCAAATTGGCTGCACCAATTTGCAGTCCCACCAGCAATGTACAAGTGTACCCTTTTCCCCACATCCTCGCCAGCACTTGTTGTTGTTTGACTTCATAATGGCTGCCAATCTAACTGGAGTGAGATGGTATCTTAGGGTGGTTTTGGTTTGCATTTCTCTGACTGCTAGAGATGGTGAGCATTTTTTCATGTACTTGTTGATTGATTGTATGTCCTCCTCTGAGAAGTGTCTGTTCAGGTCCTTGGCCCATTTGTTGATTGGGTTGTTTGTTCTCTTATTGTCTAATTTTTTGAGTTCTTTGTATACTCTGGATATTAGGGCTCTATCTGATGTGTGAGGAGTAAGATTTGTTCCCAGGATGTAGGCTCTCTATTTACCTCTCTTATTGTTTCTTTTGCTGAGAAAAAACTTTTTAGTTTGAGTAAGTCCCATTTGTTGATTCTAGTTATTAACTTTTGTGCTATGGGTGTCCTATTGAGGAATTTGGAGCCCGACCCCACCGTATGTAGATCGTAGCCAACTTTTTCTTCTATCAGACGGCGTGTCTCTGATTTGATATCAAGCTCCTTGATCCATTTTGAATTAACTTTTGTGCATGGCGAGAGACAGGGATTCAATTTCATTTTGTTGCATATGGATTTCCAGTTTTCGCAGCACCATTTGTTGAAGATGCTATCCTTCCTCCATTGCATGCTTTTAGCCCCTTTATCAAATATAAGATAGTTGTAGTTTTGTGGATTGGTTTCTGTGTCCTCTATTCTGTACCATTGGTCCACCCGCCTGTTTTGGTACCAGTACCATGCTGTTTTTGTTACTATTGCTCTGTAGTACAGTTTGAAATCTGGTATCGCTATACCGCCTGATTCAGACTTCCTGCTTAGAATTGTTTTTGCTATTCTGGGCCTTTTATTTTTCCGTATGAATTTCATGGTTGCTTTCTCTATTTCTACAAGAAATGCCGTTGGGATTTTGATTGGCATTGCATTAAACCTATAGAGAACTTTTGGTAATATCGCCATTTTGATGATGTTAGTTCTGCCTATCCGTGAACAGGGTATATTTTTCCATCTTCTAAGATCTTCTTCTATTTCTCTCTTTAGGGTTCTGTAGTTTTCATTGTATAAGTCTTTCACCTCTTTTGTTAGGTTGATTCCCAAGTATTTTATTTTTTTTTGAAGATATTGTGAATGGAGTGGTTGTCCTCATTTCCATTTCAGAGGATTTGTCGCTGATATACAGGAATGCCTTTGATTTACGGGTGTTGATTTTATATCCTGCCACTTTGCTGAATTCATTTATTAGCTCTAATAGTTTCTTTGTAGACCCTTTTGGGTCTACTAGGTATAGAATCATATCATCTGCAAATAGTGATAATTTAAGTTCTTCTTTTCCTATTTTTATGCCTTTAATTTCTTTCGTCTGTCTAATTGCTCTGGCCAGTGTTTCGAAAACTATGTTGAACAGAAGTGGAGAGAGAGGGCATCCCTGTCTTGTTCCAGATTTTAGAGGGAATGCCTTCAATTTTTCTCCATTCAGAATGATGCTAGCCTGAGGCTTAGCATAGATTGCTTTTACAATATTGAGGTATGTTCCTGTTATCCCTAGTTTTTCTAGAGTTTTGAACATAAAGGGATGCTGTACTTTGTCGAATGCTGTTCCGCATCTATCGAGATGATCATATGGTTCTTATTTTTAAGTCTATTGATGTGGTGAATAACATTGTTTGATTTCCGTATATTGAACCAGCCTTGCATCCCAGGGATGAATCCTACTTGATCATGGTGTACAATTTTTTTGATATGTTTTCGTATCCGATTCGCCAAAATTTTATTGAGGATTTTTGCATCTAGGTTCATTAGAGATATTGGTCTGTAGTTTTCTTTCTTTGAAGTGTCTTTGTCTGGTTTAGGTATCAGGGTGATGTTGGCCTCGTAGAATGAATTTGGAAGTTCTCCCTCTTTTTCTATTTCCTAAAGTAGCTTGAAAAGTATTGGTATTAGTTCCTCTTTAAAGGTTTTGTAAAACTCTGTTGTATACCCATCCGGTCCTGGGCTTTTCTTAGTTGGTAGTCTTTTGATGGTTTTTTCTATTTCCTCAATTGATATTGGTCTGTTTAGGTTGTCTATATCCTCCTGACTCAATCTGGGCAGATCATATGACTTAAGACATTTATCGATGCCTTCACTATCTTCTAATTTATTGGAGTATAAGGATTCAAAATAATTTTTGATTATCTTCTGTATTTCTGAAGTGTCTGTTGTGATATTGCCTTTTTCATCCCGTATGCTAGTAATTTGAGTTCTCTCTCTTCTTCTCTTCGCTAGCATGGCTAAGGGTCTGTCGATTTTGTTTATTTTTTCAAAGAACCAACTTTTAGTTTTGTCAATTTTTTCAATTGTTTCTTTTGTTTCGATTTCATTAACTTCAGCTCTGACTTTAATTATTTCTTGCCTTCTCCTTCTTTTGCTGTTGTTTTGCTCTTCTTTTTCTAGGATTTTGAGATGAAATATGAGATCATTTATTTGTTGTTTTTTTCTTTTTTTAAGGAATGAACTCCAAGCAATGAATTTTCCTCTTAGAACTGCTTTCAATGTGTCCCATAGATTCCGATATGTTGTGTCTGTGTTTCATTAATCTCTAAGAATTTTTTAATTTCCTCCTTGATGTCTTCTATAACCCATTGTTCATTCAGTAACCTATTGTTCATTCTCCAAGTGATGTATTCTTTTTCCTTCCTTCTTTTATCGTTGATTTTCAGTTCCATTCCATTATGATCAGATAGGATGCATGGTATTATCTCTACTCCTTTGTATTGTCTAAGAGTTTCCCTGTGACATAATATATGATCTGTTTTTGAGAAGGATCCATGTGCTGCTGAGAAAAAAGTGTAACTGCTTGATGTTGGGTGGTATATTCTGTATATGTCAATTAAGTCTAGGTTATTAATTGTGTTATTGAGTTCTATAGTTTCCTTATTCAACTTTTGTTTGGAAGATCTGTCCAGTGGCGAGAGAGGTGTGTTGAAGTCTCCCATGATTATTGTATGGTGGTCTATTAGACTCTTGAACTTGAGAAGACTTTGTTTGATGAACATAGCTGCACCATTGTTTGGGGCATATATATTTATGATTGTTATGTCTTGTTGGTGTATGGTTCCCTTAAGCAGTATGTAGTGTCCCTCTTTATCCCTTTTGATTAACTTTGGCTTGAAATCTATTTTATTTGATATGAGTATGGACAATCCTGCTTGTTTCCGAAGTCCATGTGAGTGATATGATTTTTCCCAACCTTTCACCTTCAGCCTATGTATGTCTTTTCCTATCAAATGCATCTCCTGTAGGCAGCATATTGTTGGGTCTTGTTTTGTGATCCATTCTACTAGCCTGTGTCTCTTGATTGGTGAGTTTAAGCCAGTAACATTTAGGATTATTATTGAGATATGGGTTGTTCTTTCAGCCATATTTGTTTATTTATGTTACTAAACATGGTTTGTTTTCCTCTTTGATTATTTTTCCCCCCTTTACTGTCCTACCTCCCACTGTTGGTTTTCATTGTTATTTTCCATTTCCTCTTCCTGTAATGTTTTGCCAAGGATGTTTTGAAGAGATGGTTTTCTAGCTGCAAATTCTTTTAACTTTTGTTTATCGTGGAAGGTTTTAATTTCATCTTCCATCCTGAAGCTTAATTTCGCTGGAAACACAATTCTTGGTTGGAACCCATTTTCTTTCAGTGTTTGAAATATGTTATTCCCGGATCTTCTAGCTTTCAGAGTCTGTGTGGAAAGATCAGCTGTTATCCTGATTGGCTTACCCCTAAATGTGATCTGCTTCCTTTCTCTTGTAGCTTTTAAAATTCTCTCCTTATTCTGTATGTTGGGCATCTTCATTATAATGTGTCTAGGTGTGGATCTCTTATGATTTTGCACATTCGGCGTCCTGTAGGCTTCTAGGATTTGGGATTCTGTCTCATTCTTCAAGTCTGGGAAGTTTTCTCGTATTATTTCATGGAATAGATTGCTCATTCCTTTGGTTTGGAGTTCTGTACCTTCCTGTATCCCAATGACTCTTAAGTTTGGTGTCTTAATGTTATCCCATATTTCTTGGATGTTCTGCTCATGGTTTCTTAACAGTCTTGCTGAGCTGTCTATGTTCTTTTCAAGTTGAAATACTTTGTCTTCGTTGTCTGATGTTCTATCTTCTAAGTGTTCTACTCTGCTGGTAGTATTCTCCATTGAGTTTTTAAGTTGGTTTATTGCTTCCTGCATTTCTAGGATTTCTGTTTGTTTGTTTTTTATAACCTCTATCTCCCTGTATAGTTGATCCTTTGCTTCCTGGATTTGTTTGTGTAATTCATTGTCGATGTGATCTTTCAATGTCTGATTTTGCTGTCTAATGTCTTCCTTGATACTCCAGATCATTTGAAGCATGTATATCCTGAATTCTTTATCTGACATTCCATCTGCTGCAGCTGTTATCTCTTCTAAAGTTGAGTTGACCTGCATTGCTTGTGGTCCTTTCTTTCCTTGTCTTTTCATACTGCTTGCGTTTCTTTCTGCTTGGTGAAACTGTTGTGTTTTTGAAATGTTTTTTTCCCCTATATATTTATATTGCTCTTGTATAGTTGAAAAGTCTCCCTTGCAGGGTCGGGCAGCGGTCTGCCTACCTTGCAGGCTCGGGCGGCGGCTCTGCTCTCTCCTTACTCCAATTGGAGTGTCGTGACTACCACGCCGACAGGTCACTGGGCCTGTTCCGGGCGCGGGCGGCGGCTCTGTTCTGCCCCTACTCCAATTGGGGTGACGAGTGTACCACGCCGGCAGGCCACCGGGCCTGATCCTCCGTTCAGTTGCAGGTCTGCCTACCCTGCAGGCGCGGGCGGCGGCTCTGCTCTGCCCCCCCCTCCATTTGGTGTGACTTGTCTACCACACCCGCGGACCGCTGGGCCTGTTCCGGGCGCGGGCGAAGGCTCTGTTGTGTTCCTAGTCCAATTGGGGTGACGTGCCTACCACCCCGGCCGGCCGCCGGCTCTGTTCTACTGGTCGGTCGCAGGTCTGCCTACCTTGCGGGCACGGGCGGCGGCTCTGCTCTGCCCCTACTCCAAATGGGGTGATGTGGCTGTCACACCGGCTGGCCACTGGGCCTGTCCCGCTGGTCAGTCGCAGGTCTGCCCACCTTTCGGGCACGGGTGGCGGCTCTGCTCTGCCCCTACTCCAATTGGGGTGTCGTGACTACCACGCCGGCAGGTCGCTGGGCCTTTTCCTGGCACAGGCGGCGACTCTGCTCTGCCCCTACTCCAATTAGGGTGACATGTGTACCACGCCGGCAGGCTCCTGTGCCTGATCCGCCGGTCTGTCGCAGGTCTGCCTACCTTGCAGGCGCGGGCGGCGGCTCTGCCCTGCCCCTCCTACCACGCTTGCGGACCGCTGGGCCTGATCTGCAGGTTGGTCGCAGGTCTGCTCACCCTGCGGGCTCGGGTGGCGGTTCTGCTCCGCTCCCACTCCAATTGGGGTCACGTGACCACCACACCGGAGGGGCCTGATCCGGGCGCGGGCGAAGGCTCTGCTCTGCCCCTACTCCAGTTCGGGTGTCGTGTGTACCACGCTGGCAGGCCGCTGGGCCTGACCCGCCAGTCTGTCGCAGGTCTGCTTACCTTGCAGGCACGGGCGACGGCTCTGCCCTGCCCCTCCTACCACACCCGTGTACCACTGGGTCGCGGGTCTGCCCACCTTGCGGGCGCGGGTGGCGGCTCCGCTCCACCCCCTCTCCAAAAGGGGTGACGCGACCACCACGCCAGGGAGCCGCTGGGCCTGCTCCGGGCGCGGGCGGCCCGGCTCCTCCCCTCTGGCTCGACGACAAATCGAGAGAGACTCGGGTGTCTGTGCCTCACCCTCCCTACCAGGAGACCAACTGTTTCTGTCGCCTCTGGTATTGATGAAGTTCTCTCCTCCGCCGCTTTCTGATGACATCAGATATCTGCCGTGTTGGTATCCTATGCGAATGGCAGCATTTCGTTCCCTTTGCTGGGTAACCAAAGCAATGGGTGATTCCTGACCGGCCCTCAGCAGGACCCGGACGGAGAAGCAGTTTCCGTGGGCTCCTTAGCCCTGGGCTAGAGCAGTTCCGGGAGCTGGAACTCGGCTGCTCCGTGCTCGATGTATGCTCTGATAAGAGCAGGCTCCAAGAAGCACTCAGGCACTGAGCCTGAGTAATCTGTCTGCAAGCCGCAGGCGAATGGCAGCCTGAAATTACCTGTTCTATGGCTGAATGAGCTGCGGTCAGTCGAAAACAGGGATGGTGACGTCAGCTCTCCAAGATGGTGTCCGCTGGCCTCCTTTGTGGTCTGACCGGTGTGGAGAACCGAAATGGACCGCTTCCTTCCCCGGTCTCGAACCCAGAATTCAGCACTGAGTACGGTGCTTGCACGGCTGGCAGAAACTGCAGCTCTGTATCCCTGCGCCACTATCTCCTCGTTTCCCAGCGCGCGCTGCAGACTCTATCCGCGGGGCGATTTGCTTAATAAGCAGTGTTACCCTCCGTGTGACAAATCTCTCGCGTTTGAGTCCCCGTAGCCGATCCTCGTGCGATGGAAATCCTTCCTCCAGGTTCCGGAGCACCCCACTATTGCTGGAAATTCCTAACAAGATAGCCTTTAGCCGTCCTGACTCGTCATACTCCCACACAGTGACGCGGCACACGGGGGCAATGCACTCCCCTTGCCGCCATCTTCTTCTCTCATCTTTATTGATTTTCTTTATTATTGAATTCTTCTTACATTCATCTTCTTATTTTAGAGAATATTAACGATAGTATTTTAAAGTTTTTCTTCTTCCTGTGCAGTCTAAATTTCTTCCAAGTTTCTTTATTTTGAAGTTTATTTCTATTTTTTTCTGTGTTTTGGCTTCTTTATTGATTGAGGTTTTCCTTGGATGAATGGATGTCTTTGGATGTTGTTTGTATTTGAGAGTGAAGGATTTCAAATGTTAATGGTAAGTTTTAGTTCATGGTGTTGGGACTTGGAGATTGTAGGCTTTCAGTGGTGTGCTTGATTTGTTAGATACCTTTGTTAGCTCTTCCCATCTAAAGGTAAAATGGCCTCAATTTGGATAAAGTTATTGGATATTTATCAAAGAAAATGATAAAGGCTTAGGGCTCTTCTTCTACCCCTCTCCCCACCCTGCTGCCACCCATGTTTTTGTGTTGTTAGTTGTAAAGTATTTCCTAGGATTCTAGTTATACCATAGGATGGTCTGTGTTCACCCATCTTGGTATCAATGAGAGAACTTCACTGTAAGTGTATTTGGGTCCTTTTGGATTATTTGTTTTTATCTAGATAAGAATATTCCAATGGACTGCCTGGAGAATATAAGCCTTGCTATTGTTTCTTAGAAGCCCAGTCAAGGAAGGTTTTATGTAAACATTTCTTTAGATCCCATCTCTAGTTGGCACATTTGCATTTAACTGTGCCTGTTATCTTATAGTCTTGAGAGTATGTAAGTGTATTATCCATGCCACTAGGGAGATGGAGGGCAGTCACTGCTGTTCTGAGAAGGCAAGGGAAACTAGAGAATCTAATTGATTTGCATTTTCAACCAATAATGTTGGGTATTTTAGTAATTCATTCTTTTTATTTTTGAGTAGTATTCTGTATATGGATATCATTTTTTTATCTGTTCACCTGCTAGTGAACTTTTGGGTTGTTTCAGTTTTGTGTGGTGAAAATTAAGCTGTTATGAATATTCACGTGCATTTCATTTCTCTTAACTAAATACCTAGAGTACAATGGTTGGATTGTATGGTATTTGTATAACTTTTAATGAAACTGCCAAATTATTTCCAAAGTGGTGGTACTAATTTACATGTCTACCAGCTGTGTATGTATTCTATTTGATTTATACCCCATTGACAGATGTATGTGAAGTTGTTTTAATGATACAATTCTGATAGATATGTTGTAGTATCTTATTGTGATTTTTTTTTTAAAAGAAATTTTAGTTGGATGGGGTAGAGCAAACCTGTTATCCCTTTTACTTTAGAGGCTGAGGTAGGAGGATGGTGACTTCCAGGCCAGCCTGAGCAATATAGCAAGACCCTGTCTACAGAGAGAGTGGGATGAGGTGGGGGAGGGAGGAAGAAGAAAGAAAGAAATTCTATTGTGTATATTTAAGGTACACAACATTATTCTATGGGATTCATATAGTTGATAAAAAACAAAAGTTACTATAGTAAAGCAAATGAATATACCCATCATCTCAGTTATCTTTTTTTCTTTGTAGATAAAGCAGCTAAAATCTATTCATTTAGCTTGAATCTCATATAGTACAGTTTTATTACCAATAGTCCTCATGTTGTAAATTAGATTTCTAGAGTTGTTCATCCTACATATCTATTTATTATTTATACCCTTTGATAACACATCTTTTTATTTTTGAGTTGGATTGTTTTGCTGCTTTTGAGTTCTATGATTTCTTCATAAATTTTAGATATTCACTCCTTATCAGATATGTAGTTTGTAGATATTTTGTTTCCCCAATCCACAGGCTGCTATTTCATTTATTGTTACCTTTGCTTTTTTAGAAGATTTTTAGTTTGATATAATACCATCTATTTATTTTTGTTTTTGTGGCTTAAGCATTTGGTGGAATACCCAACTATTGCCAAGGCCAGTATCTAAGAACTTCCCAACTATTTTTTCTTTTAAAATTTTTTAAAGTTTCTGAGGCCTATTTATGTTTTTGTTTGTTTGTTTGTTTTTTTGTTGTTAATCCATTTTGAGTTGATTTTTAGGTATTGTGAAAGATAAGGATCAAATTTTATTCTTTTGTATGTATAAATCTAGTTTTCCTGCTACCATTTATTGAAGAGAATATCTTTTCCCCATTTTGTCTTCTTGGTATCCTTCTCAAAAATTTGTTTTCCATACAGGCTTGGGTTTATTCTGTGCTATCTATTCTGTTTCACTGGTAATGCGTGTGTTTTTATGCTGTATCATACTGTTTGATTACTTAGCTTTGATATAAACTTCTAAATCTTGAAGTGTGAAATATCCAACTTCATTTTCCTTTCTCAGAATTGTTTCGGCTTTTTAACTATCTTTTATGATTTCCATAAATTTTAGAATTTTTTTCTATTTCTGTGGAGAATGCCATTGGAGATTGTAGTGAATCTTTATAGTGCTTTGTGTTGTATGGCCAGTTTAACAATATTAATTCTTCTAATCTGAGAGCACAAGATGGATCTATCTAGCTAAACACTGTATTCTTCCTTTCTGATCCATTAATCTGTCTTTACTCCAACTACGACACTATGAGATTTTCTTTACTATAGCTTTCTTGTAGTTTTGAAACCAGGTAGTGTAAATCTCAAACTTTGTTCCTCTTTTCAATGCTACTTTGACTATTTTAAGTTCTTTGCATTTCCATATGAATTTTAAAACTAGTTAGTTTATACAACAGCTATTGGGATTTTGACTTGACTTCATTGAATCCAAATATCAATTTGTTGAAAGTTGCATCTTGTGACTGATCAGTTTGGCATATATCACCATTTTTTAGGTACTGTTAAATTTTTTTCAGCAATATTTTGTAGTTTTCATTGTATATGTTTGCACATCTCTTGTCAAATTTATTCCTAAGCATTTAATTTTTTTATGAAATGGTATTTTTTTGGTAACTGGCTAGTATTTTCAAGAAGTTTTAATTTCTGTTTTTTACTAGTGTATTGAAATATAGTTAATGTTTATATATTAAGTTGTTTCTTGCAACTTGGCTAAATACACTTTATTTTGTTGCTTTTTTGGAGTAAGGTTTACTTTTAAAAACCATTTTATTTTGAATTAAATTTAGACTTATGGAAGTGAAGTAAAAGTGATAGTCTGAGAGTTCTCACACAGAATCCCATAATTATGTTTAGTTTTGGTAGGTTTTGTGTAGATTCTATGGGATTTGGTTATTTTGCCTTACAATGATTTTTTTTTCTTTCCACATAACCTTGATAGCTTTTATTTCTCTTTCTTGTCATTGCATTTTCTAGTCAGTACATTTGCTGGGACCACCAGTTCATTGATGGATAGAAGTAGCGAGAACAGAAATCCTTGCCTTGTTTTTGTTCTTAAGGGGAAAGCATGTCTGTTCCTCTTATGCTGTCTTTCCCTATCCCATGGATCAGCCTCCTTATATCAAAGAAAGCATTTGGTGGGGCTGGAATTGTGGCTTAGTGGTACTGTGCTCGCCTAGCATGCATGAGACACTGGGTTCGATTCTCAGCACCACATAAAAATAAAGACAATAAAGTCCATCAACAATTAAAAAAATATTTTAAAAAAGAAAGCATTTGACATTTTTTTTCCCCAGAGTTCTATCTCTCTCTTGAAGTAATCTTTTGCTACCTGTATTTGCTCTCTTATTGCTTTGTTGGAGTGATCAGTTTTTGCTTGTATTTGCTCATTTAGGTCATTCTTTAATTCACAGATCATTTTATTTATGAATCTTCTGAATTCCTTCTCTGACATTTCATCAACTTCCCTGTTCTTGGATTCTGTTATTATAGTATCCTGGTTTATTTGGGGCACTTTCCTCCCTTGTTTTCTCATGATGTCTATGTGTCTTCCTTTCTTGCAGTGTGGATCTGAAATATTACAGTTTCTTCCCTATATTCTTGTAGTACCCATGTAGATTGTCTGTACCTCACCTTGATGTTGGCTTCCAGACCCTGCCAGTGTCCCTCAGTATATACTACTGCATCTAAGGTTGGTGGTGGCAATAGCAGAGGTAACTTGAGATAATAGTTAAGGTGCCTCAAGATGGAAGCAATGTCTTACAAAGATGGGGCTGCAAGACTGGGCCTCATACTCCCTTCAGGATGCCTGCTGTGAGATGCAGCTGCTTGTAGGCTCTATCTGTTTTCAAAAAGTTAGGGGCTACTGTGTGGGGAAGGCTTTGGCAATGACTGCAGTGTTCCAAGATGGGTTAGGCTTAGGTTTAGGCTCCCAGGTGTGTGTGGGGTGAACTGGGACCTACTCTGGACATGGGTCCTGTGTAAGTCAGTGTGGACAGATCTGGGCCAGGCCTGACTCCCGAAGGGGCGGTCCTGTGCCAGAGGCTAGGCTCTGGCAGGTGTCTGCCCTGCTGGTGGAAGAGGGGTAGACCAGGGCCTATTGTGAGCCTGGGTCCCATGCGGTCTGGTGTGGGCTGTCTGGCTGGGTCTCAGCTCCAGGTAGTCTGCTGGACTGAATGGGCGATCCTGTGCCAGAGGCTAGGCTCTGGCAGGTGTCTGCCCTGCAACCCCAGCCCTAAAAAGTTTTGATATATTGTATTTACTTTCTTTTAGTTCAAAATATTTTTTTATTTTTCTTTTTGATATCTTCTTTGACTTATGTTTAGTTTCCAATATTTATGATTTCTAATTAGTTACTGATTTCTAATTTAATTCCCCTGGAGTCATAGTATATATTTTATGTGATTTTAATGATTTTAAATGTATTGGGACTTGTTTTATGATCTACAAGATGCTATATTTTGGTAAATGTCCTGAGTTTTTTTTGAAAGAATGTGTATTCTGCTGTTATTGTTACAATGTTTGTTTTAGTCAACTTTTTCACTGCTGTGATTAAAGGATCAGACCAGAACAATTTTAGAGGAGGAAAAGTTCATTTGATGGCTCATAGTTTCAGAGGTTTTAGTCCATAGAAGGCCCTCTCCATTCCTTGGGGCACAGGTGAGGTGGAACATCATGGTGGCATTGTGGCAGAGGGAAGTAGCTCACATGGTGATCAGAAAGCAGACTCCACTCACCAGATACAAAATATATATCCCATATTCATGCCCCTAATGAACCACTTCCTCCAACCATCCCCACCTGCCTCCAGTTACCACTCAGTTAATCCCATCTGGATCAATTTACTGATTAGGTTAAGGCTATGACCCAATCATTTCTCCTCCAAACCTTCTTGCATTGTCTCACACGTGAGCTTTCTGGGGGACAACATATCTAAACTGTACAGTGTTGAATACATTTCAGTTAGGTCAAATTGGTTGATAGTATTTATTCAAGCCTTATATTCCATTGTTGATTTTTCTGTTTATTTGTTTTATCAATTATTGAGAGAGGAAATATTTAAATCTTAAAATATATGTGGATATTGGCAGTTTATCAGTTTGATTCATATATGTGTGTGTATATATATATATATACATATATATATATACACACACACACACATACACATATACATATATATATTTATATATTTTTTCTTTTTTTTTTTGGATACCAGGGATGGAACCCAAGGATGCTTAAGCACTGGGCCATATCCCCAGATGTTGATGTAGATGGCACAATATCTTTTATTTATTTATGTGGTGCTGAGGATTGAACCCAGTGCCCCACACAGGTGAGACAAGTTCTTTGCCACTGAGCCACAACCCCAGCCCCCCAGCTCTTTTTAATATTTTATTTAGAGACAAGAGTTTTGCTGAGTTGCTTTGGGCTTCTCTAAATTGTGAAGGTTGGCTTTGAACTTGCATCCTTCTGCCTTAGCCTACCAAGCCATGAGGATTACAGGTGTGGGCTACCATGCCTGCATGATTCATTGTTTTGAAGTTTTACTGTATGCCAAAAATGTTTGGATTATTTTATTGTTTTAATATTTTTGCCCATTTATGAAATGATTCTCTCTACCCCCCATGTAATAGCTTTGCTCTGAATCTAGTTTGTCTAATATTAATAAAATTATTCTGCTTTTTTCCTCCTTCCCTTCATTGCTCCCTACTTTACTCTCTCCCTCCCTCCCTTGCCCATGCTAACTAAGCACTCCACCACTAAACTACACTCTCTGTCCAGCCATTCAGCTTTGTTTTGATTCCTGTTTGGTTTTTCTATGCTTTTACATTTTAACTATTTACATTTTAATAATACATGCTAGTATTGTGTTCTAGTACTTCACTATGAGCTTTGTAGATATTGATTCATTTGTTCCTGAAAAAACACTATAAGGTAATAATATAATTTGTAATTATTATCTCCATTTTGCAAATGAGGAACTGAGTTTCAGAGAGGGTTAGTTCTTAAATCCTGGGCTACTTCCAACAAGTAACTGGGACAGATTTTGAACTCAGGTAGTGTAACTTGAAAACCATATTTCTAATTACTGTATACTTTTATAGCCTTCTGGAAATCCTTAATTTTATTATTATGTCAGATAGTAAAAATTTAATGTCTCCAAAATAAGAGTCATTGTTTCCTCCTTCATTGTCTTGTTACCAGAAAATCTGCTTCTTTTTTTCCCCACATCTTAGCTAATATTTTCCTTTTCCTTTTAGTTAACAAAGCCTGAAGTCTGAGTCATTTTGGACTATTGCTCCCTGCAACCTCTTGTCTTATTGATTCTTTTTTTTTAATTGAGTCTTAACAGTCTACTTATTTTCATTGTTCTACCTTAGTTTAATTCTCTCATGATTTCTTATTTGGGATAGCTGTTCATTCACTTCTCAGAGTTGGGCTTGTGTGCTTTCTGGCCTTTTAATTATCTTAGTACTTTTTAGTTATTAGTTTAATGTCTGTCTTCTCCATCAGACTATATTCTTATAAAGAAGGACTTTGAGCTATAATTTTATGCTCTCAGTGCCTATCTTAATATGTGACCAACAATTGATGTGCAATAAATATTTTGTGAATTTTTGTCATTTGATAGTATCTTGGATAACTTTAGTATCATAAACATTAGTCATATTTTGTCTGCTTTAGAGGAGTATCTTTTAATGCCTTATTTTTCCAAAAGCTAAAAATAATTTCTTTAATTATAGTGACCAAGGATAAAATGGACTCTTTTATATAGTTACATGCTATCTCCAGAATATATCATGTAGCAGAATCAATGATAACTGCAAATTTGATGGGATCATCTTATGGTTTATTATAGTCCATATCTTCAGTTTTATTTTTAAGTGTGAAATATTGAATATATTTTCTTGGTAGCAGTAGAACAGCAAGAAGAGTTTATGTTCTTCCCATAATGCAAAAATATGTTATAACTTACATAAATCAGAATGAGTATGTTAATGAGGAGGAGGCAGGTGTCATAAATCTTTATTCATTGGTAGGATTATAGTATCTGAACATAATATATGAATAATAATAGAAAGTAATAGGGAATTTTTGTATCCAAACTTCAATGCATGGCAGTGAGCACACATTCACTAATAATTTCCAGAATAGTTATAAATCCTATTAATTTCCCTGAATTAAACAAATGAAGTTATTTTGAGAAGAAACATGATATATGGCAATCATTTTCTACGTGACTAAAATTTTCATTTACAACATGATGCTGACTGTGAAACTATCAGGCTTCTTTTTGTTTTTCAAAGCACGATTCTGCTTAACTGTTAACTCTGCGCTTGTGCTTTATTTGCAGCATCTGGAGAGGCCCCAATGTGAACTGCACTGACAGTTCCGGTTACACTGCTTTACACCATGCAGCCTTAAATGGACATAAGTAAGTGTCACTTATTTGGACTGGAATCCTGGGTATTTAGTTACATGTAATGAAGTTAATTACATCTGATGGTGTCTTTCTGTACTGTCATGAGTCCACTGTTAGGTGAATTTGGAGAGGCACCAGATGCCAAGTTAAACTTGGTAGGAATGTTGTTGAGAATGATTGTGTGCACAGTAAAAACTGAAAGAAATGCTGATATAGTTAAATATCATGTAGGGAGAATGGAAGAAGTGACATAACCATATTATTCATTGTAGCTTTGGGGAAAGAAAAGGATAAAACCACTTGATAACACCTTTCTACCTCTTTCCCCCCCCCCGCCCCCCCGGAAGCTCCATTTAGTTTATTAAAAATTTTTAAAAAATTAATTCTTCTTTTTAGTTATGCATGACAGTATATATTTGATATATTTATACAAACATGGACCCTCCTGTCTCTTTTGGTATCTATCTGTACTCACCCACCAAATATTCACTAGGAAGGAAATCTTAATAGATTCCTGCTCTTATAAGCTCTTATATTTTCAGTGATTTTTTCACTTTAAAAATCCTTCATGTTTTCTTAAATGCTTTCTCTTTGTCACCAATGATCATCTTTCTGGTTTTAAACTTCTCAACTCTAAACTTTTTTAAACTTATGGAATTATGTTTCAAATAATGTGATAGTATATTTGGGGAATGAAGGAATGTGTAACTATGAGCACTACTTTATATGCAGTATTTTAGCTAGGTAACATAATAGTTTAGTCTTCTGAATGATTCAGATTTTCCTTTCATTTCCACTAGAAGAAAAATGTCCCTCTTAATGTATTTATCCCTCCTCCCTATTTTTCCTTTTCACGAATGACCCAAGTTATTTTTCTGAGATCTGGATTATTGTTTTTCTCTTTAGTGTTTTGAATGTGGTAATTACTGCTTTAAAAATGTAGTTAGTTTTTGTTTTGCATCCTAGAACATTTGTTTTATTCTGTGATTTAAGACACAAATAACTTAGTTTTACTTAATTTTAAGCTTAATGGTCATAAAACTCCTCACAGCAAGAAATATACTTTTTTTGATCATGATTTATCATCATGAAATTTTATTCTTTATACTTATTGAGTAAATCTAACATTATCAGTGTGTTTAAAGAATCAGCTATTTAATAAAATATTATAAACTTAATGTTTTTTATTTGGATGAGTATTGGAATTCCCAAAATAAATTTCTTTTCATCCACTCCCTTTTTATATTATGTTATCTTATACCATCTAACTTAGAATGTTTGAGAGGCAAGGTATGGAGCTGGGTCTTTTTTTTTTTTTTAACTTTCTGTAGAATGGAAAATGTGTCTACATATCTAACTCTTTTAAGAGAAAATTATTATTTATTATTCTTTGTACCTGGGTCAACAGGAACAAAGACAAATTGAATTTGCCAAAGGCAGATTACTGATGGCTTCCTTGGCTGGATATCTTAATTGTGGATTCAGGTAGTACCATATTTCTTAATTCTACTTAGGAAGATCAACCCTATCAAATATAATTAGCAGGATATCTTGGGCCTGATCACTTGAACTCTACTACTTTTCTTGTTCTTTCTCAGATTGGTATTATAAGCACTTCTCAAAACATTATTTTCCCAAAATGGATTTTCAGTGAAGTGTTTAGGAAACATTATTGATTTGTACATGACAGCCATATGAAATTCTAGCCATTGAGATATGTTTTTTTTTTTTCCTCATTGCATTTTTTTTTCTATTGGCAATGTAGAAAGTGAAGATAATTTAAGGGAACTGAATAACAATCATTAAGAATATCATAGGGCTGGGGATGTGGCTCAAGCGGCAGCGCGCTCGCCTGGCATGCGTGCTGCCTGGGTTCCATCCTCAGCACCACACATACAAAACAAAGATGTTGTGTTCGCCGAAAACTAAAAAATAAATATTAAAAAAAATTCTCTCTCTCAAAAAAAAAGAGTATGATTCAAAAAAAAAAAAAAAAGAATATCATAAAGAGGGCTGGGGTTGTGCTGCGGTAGAATACTCACCTAGCATGTGTGAGGCCCTGGGTTGGATCATCAGCATCACATAAAAATAAATAAATAAGGGTAATGTGTCCAACTACAACTAAAAAATAAATATTAAAAAAAGAATATCATGAAGAGATTGCAAATTTGACCAGCTATCTTTTAAGATCCTTTTTATTACAGATATTCTTCTGAAGATTTTCTTTACCTTACTTTTTAATATATAAGATTTTACTTAGCATCATCCTGTAGGCATTGGAAAAAGCAGGAAAATTCTAATTTTATCTCCCTCTGTTAGTTGTATGACCTTAACCCATTTTCTTAATATTTCTAGGCCTCAGTTCAATGTATTGAATACATTCACTATATATTCATCATTTTCCATGCAATTATAACATTTTTTTGATATTCTGTATTGTGTATTACTTGTGGCAAAGTTATCTGTTATGATGCTATAGTTCTGAAATTTGAATTTTAATGTATAGCATATGTTTCTTGATTTTGCATATTTAAATTATTTGTGGATTTTTACAAGTAGATATAATTTATTCTGCCTGATCCCACTCACCTCCCACATTTTATAGATGCAGAAACAAGGCCATTTTTGGATAAGTGACATAGTGGCCACTTATATAGTAAGGGGAGGAGCTATATCTGTAACCTAAGTGCTGCTTACGAAAGTCAAGGCTTTTACTCATACTTTACATTAGCTGTCCTTTGTGTGTGAATTTTCTAGTTTTTCTGTATCACATAATGTATTTCTGGATTACTTTCCCTTATCATCAAGGGAACATACTTGTTCACGTGGAATGCTAATTTTAATATTGGCTTAAGTAAAAAAAGATATATGAAGGAGAAAAAAAATGTCACCAGAGACAGAGAAGGATGATATTTCTATTCTTTGCCTTTGCTTTTCTCACTTAGTATTAGTAATTAGTATTTGATTATGTTGTATTCTTTCCAAGTAAACCTTAGCAGACAACATAGAAACACATTAATTTTTATGTTTGTTACTGTTGACCTTTGTATCCCTGAGCTCTACAATGCTTCCATAAACATTATAATTTCTAGGCTAAAGTTCTTGGAATCAGAGCTGGAAGGAATGAATATTAGAGGCAGTGTGGGTTTTTCTTTTGAATTACTGGTTTTCCCCCTGCCCCCAACATATAATTTAAGGCCTTCCTACTAAATTAAACCCAGTTCTTCCTATTTTGTACATTTTATTGAGAGTCCTTGTTTCTCCACACTAGTTAATCCATAAATGGAGCAGCAGTTTGTACCTGAAATGCATTATTTCATATTGGCAAATTTGTCTTCAAGTAACCAGATCTGGATACAATAGGAAATGTACTCTATTGGTGATTTCCTGGGTTATTTATAATATAGATTAGAAAGTTATTATCATCAAATGTTAGAAAAAGTTATTTTGATAGATAGTATAGAGACATATCAGTTTTTTCTTTAAAATATGGAAGACTCATCGTTTCAAGTATTTCTACTACAAATGAGAATCCCTTAATTATCTTCTGAATAGCAATTGGCTAACCTTCCTCCATATGAAGATGATTTGCATTTATTTTGAAGTTCCTTGTAGTTTCCTAACAAGTATTTAGTTGTGATTTAAATATAGGGAATTTTGCTATTGAGGCAAAGAAATTTGATTATTGAACTTTGCAATTAATTTAATTTTGTTTAGTACTCTTAGAGAACTTCTTGAAAGACATTTCATATTAATCAGAAATGTATTGATAGCTATAAGAAAATAAATGCAAATTAAATATAGAAGTGAAATCAATACTTTTAGAATTTCAGTTTCCCCCAGAATTTACATATATTAATTTAAAAAGCTGCAAAATATTGAAATTATTTAAATTGTATTATTATTATTTAATTTGATATTTTTTTTGCTCCTGGAAATGGAATTATTTTTCCTGTGGTCCTATCACATTTACATTAGAATGTTAAAACATCTCATGGGTGTATCTGCTGGGGATTGAACCCATGGCTTCATACATGCCAAGCATGAACTCTACCATTGAGCTATTCCCTTAGAGCATTTGCTTTTTTTTCAAATGCTGGATATAAGAAAAATTGCTAGTGTATGTTTAAGATTTTAGGGATTATATTGCAGACATCAATCAGTATAATATTTCATGTCAAGTAACAAAGTATAATTAACATATTCATTTATAGATACCTCTGAATAATATATGAAGTTTACACCAATAAAAATAAAAAAAACAATAATAATACTGAATTAGTATTCTAATACTGTATACCCTTCTAATTTAGATATTATAGAAAGTACCTGAAATTTAATTTGTTCTTAATGAAACTGGATAAAAAATTTGATTTAATTCATACTACTTATGCATAAGAAAGATGAATGACTATTTATTGATTATATTTATGATTTGGTAAAACTGATAGGCATGTACTTGATCACATATAGTTATATTTCACAATTATATTTTCACACTAGAAATCTGAGCTCAACCAGTTCATTTGTTGATATTGCTAAATAAGACATAAAACTCAAATCAAATAAAACTTTAAAAGAAAATTCAAATTTAAAAATAAATTTAATAAAACATTTAATAAAATAAATATATTAAAAAACTTAAAATATAGTATTTAGTTAGGATCTTATTGTTTGCCAAAGGCAGTTTTATAAATATACAGATTACCCTTTTCTGATATAGATATTAGTGGTAATACTATACAGTATAAGTGATCAGTAAATAAATCAGTTTTTTAAATTGGCAATTTTTACTACATCATATATTCCTGATATCATAAGTCCTTTTAGAGTAGAAGAGCTGCGTCCCAATAATAAGCCTACTGTTCCTTTGGGAAGAGGTCCTTTCACCCCTGTGGGAATGATTTGAACTCCCATCTCTGGAGTTAGTACTGCTCTGGCGGAGGCGCAGATGTCCAACCCTGCACTCCCTCTGGTTTGTCTGATGAGGGATCTGATGGACAATGCGTCCTGGGCACAATCAGGAGCCACTTGTCAAAAGAAACTAACTTTATTTTTAGAACCACACACGCCAAACAAAACAGCCTCTCAGGAAAAACCCTCAGAGCCTCAACTGCCACCACCGGCTTTCCACAAGCCTCTCTCTCCCACCCAAGCTTCTCTCCACCTCCCACAATCCTCCTGCTCTTGAGGCCGATTGGCTGGGTCACGGGGGTGGAGCCAAAAAAGTCCCCCAATGAGCAGCTCCGTGGTCTGAAAGGGCAGGGAAACAGCCCAATGAGCATCACCGCAGAGGAGCCAATCAGCTAGATGTTGCTGGGGCCGCTGTGAGCCAATCATCAGCTGGCAGCTGGAAGTTTGCTGGCAGCTGGAAGTTTGCTGGGGCCCCTTCTGCTGTGGCTCTCAACATCTCCCCCTCTCTGTTTAAACAACAAGCATGTGGCTTAGGGACCGTGCCTGCCTTAGGTTGTCCAATAGTACATATGGTCCTTAGGTTGGTACCATTGCAATTGGATCTTACCCGTCACTGACTACCGGTCCAGTATACAGCCACACCTGTGGAGAGGTCTTTGTACCAGCGGGGGGGTGAGGTTCTTTGCCTCACCTCTGTTGGCCCCCAAATTTTAGCTGGACGATCATGACAAGCAGAAGGGAGGAAGATACACCAAGCCAATTGACGGCTCCTTTTGGAAAAATTGTACCACCAATGACATCATCAGCAAAAATACCCCAACACTACCACAAGTCGCTGCACCAACAGATAGTTCACAATGCATACAGGTGAGCTCACAATGTGTCCAGGCAAGTTCTGCAAGCAGTTCAGTGATGGCTATTGCAGAAGGTGTAGATTGGTTTTATCTTTGACTTCACCAGCACTGGGATGAAGATAGGAATTCTGGCAATAATGGCTAAAGAAAAAATTATGTAACATTACAGAAGGCACTAAAAGAAAACAATTTTCTTAACAATTTACATTGTCTTTAAGAGAATTATTAAATATAATGAAAAGGAAAGGTGAAAGTAAACAAACAGATCTGTTAACCTTCTTTTTTGTTTACATATTAAAACAATCCTCAACACTTGTTTACCCAATTTAAATTAAACCATATAAATCACGTGAAAAAAAATATTTGGATCCATTTTATCATGAGCACTCATCATATATGATATATGGACATACATACATTCAAACATATAACACAAAACACAAGTGTGCACACATAATATAATACATACAACACATAACATTATAGTAAAGGCCTTAAAACTTTTTACAGGTGAAATCTCCATTGCAATGTTTAAAAACTCTATAGTCAAAAAAAATAGAACTGATCAGCAAAACATTAACCTAGGTCTGTATGAGCTCAAAAAACAAAATAGAACTTCATGATATGGCAAAGGGCAATAATAAAATAGATATTGAAAAAAGCATCCTGGTTCTGTTGCAGATGTAAGAATAGCCAAAGTGGAGTTTTGGATATCAGTTGTTATGGATTTGAGCCAAATCATCTTCTTTTTGGTCTGTAGAAATTGCTTTAGTTAATCTTTCTGGAATCCAAATCGGCTGCTGTTCTCCCTGTGGAAACACATAAACAGACCCCCGACTCCAGACAATCACTGGGTCAGGGCCTTGGTTAATCTCTCTGGAATCCAAATCGGCTGCTGTTCTCCCTGTGGAAACACACAAACAGACCCCCGACTCCAGACAATTACTGGGTCAGGACCTTTCCATTGTCCTGTTAGAATATCCTTCCAAAGTACCTTGGGCTTATGCACATTTTTTGGACACATATGCCTTTCCGCAGCACTAAGTCCTGATGAATCCAAATTTAAAAAGTTTAGAGTAAAAAGGGTTATTTTAAGTTTATCTTTGGGGAATATATACCCCTTCCCAATTCCTTCTTTTTGCTTTAATAAGTACATTTTAATAGTTTGATGAGCTCTTTCAACTATGCCTTGTCCCTGTGGATTGTATGGGATTCCTGTTATATGAGTAATGCCAAATGTTGAGCAAAATTGTTTAAAAGAGGTAGAAGTATAACCAGGGGCATTATCTGTTTTTAACTGTTTTGGAACACCCACAGTGGCAAAATTTTGTAAGCAATGAACTATAACATCTTTAGTTTTTTCTCCGGCATGAAGGGAGCCCATCAAAAATCCAGAAGAAGTATCAACTGTAACATGCAAATATTTTAATTTTCCAAATTCTGGCAAGTGTGTGACGTCCATCTGCCAAATATGGTTAGGTATCAATCCTCTAGGATTGACTCCAAGATTAACTTGTGGTAAAAAGGTCACACAATTTTGACATTGTTTTATTATTTGTCTAGCTTGTTCCTTAGTTATTTTAAAACGCTTTTGTAAAGTATTAGCATTGACATGGAACTTTTTATGAAAATTTATAGCTTCTTCTAGTGTAGAGAAAATATGTATGTCATGTGTAGTTTTATCTGCTAAATCATTGCCCAAACTAAGGGCTCCAGGCAATCCTGTATGTGCCCTGATATGTCCTATAAAGAATGGATCTTTTCTGTCCCAGATTAGACTTTGTATAGTGGAAAGCAAAGAGAAAACAGTAGAGGAAGGGGAAATCCTACCAGCATCTTCAAGAGATACTATAGCATTAACTACATACTGACTATCAGAAAATAAATTAAATACAGAATCTTTAAACATCACAAAAGCTTGTAAAACTGCATTAAGCTCTACCTTTTGAGCTGATTGTTTGGGTACTAAAAATGTAAAAGTTTGATCAGGGGTAACTACTGCTGCTGTACCATTATTTGACCCATCAGTGAATATATTTGGAGCATTCATGATAGGTGTTTTTCTTGTCATTTTTGGAAAAATTGCAGGATGCAATGACCAAAAAGACAATAAAGGATTAGATGGTAAGTGGTTATCAAATGAAACATTAGATTTGCACATGATTATTGCCCAAGTATTTAACTCATTAGCTAACTCATCAATTTGATTCATAGTATATGGAGTAATAATTTTATTGGGAGAAATTCCAAACACTCCCTTTGCTGCTTTTATTCCTTTGAGTATTAATTGTCCTACAGCCTCAGGATACCTAGTAAGAATAGTGTTAGGAGAATAAGATAAATGTATCCATAATAATGGACCTTCTTGCCAAAATACTCCTGTAGGAATATTTTTTGTTGGTCGTACAATAAATAATAAAGGCAAACTTATATCAATTCTATCCAAATGCATATTTTCCATATATGTTTCAATGATTTTTAATGCCTTTCTTGCTTCAGGTGTTAACATTCGGGATGAATTTGGATCTGATGGACCTTTTAGGATATCAAATAACGGTCCCAACTCTCCTGTTGGTATACCTAAATAAGGCCTTATCCAATTTATGTCTCCTAATAACTTTTGAAAGTCATTAAGTGATTTGAGTTGATCTACTCGTATTTGAATTTTTGGTGGACAGACCATGGTTGAGGATAATAGAACTCCTAAATAATTAATTGGAAAATTTAATTGTACTTTATCTATTGCTATCTCTAGATTATAATTTTTTAATAAGTTTGTAAGTGTGGCATAACATTCTAGCAATGTGTTTTTATCTTTGTGTGCTAATAATACATCATCCATATAGTGAAATATTTGTAGTTCAGGATTTTGATTTCTAAGTGGCTGGATTACTTTGTTAACATAAATTTGACACATAGTTGGGCTGTTAGCCATCCCTTGAGGGAGTACTTTCCATTCATATCTCTGATCAGGACCTTCATGATTCAGTGCAGGGATAGTAAATGCAAAACGTGGACTATCCTCAGGATGAATTGGAATTGAAAAAAAACAATCTTTAATATCTATAACTAAAACATACCAGGTTTTTGGCAAAGCAGACAACTGAGGAATCCCTGATTGAGCAGGTCCCATAATAACCATCTCATTATTAATGGCTCTTAAATCTTGCAATAATCTCCATTTACCAGATTTCTTTTTGATGACAAAAATGGGAGTATTATGGGGAGATACAGAAGGTTGTATATGTCCTTCTGCTAATTGTTGTTTGACCAGGTCATGGGCTGCTTGTATCTTTTCTTTAGTCAGGGCCACTGAGGAACCCATACTGGTCTTTCTGATTTCCAAGTAATTTTTATTGTCTCAGTGGCCCTTTCTGAAAATCCAACCCATGTCTTTCTGTTCCTTGATCTATTTGTATTGGTGCTGCTATACCTTGTTCTTGTTTTTCTAATCTTTTTCCTTTCCTAAAACCTTGTCTAGTCATAATACTGGGTGCATTTTGGTTGATGTTATTTGTTAATGTCAAACCTAATTGATCTAGGACATCTCGTCCCCATAAATTTACGGGAAGATGATCCAATACATATGGCTGTATAGTTCCTTCACATCCTTCAGGATCCTTCCAATCTAATACCATTGCACTTCTATGGGGATTAGTTGCCACTCCTAGGCCTCGAAGCGTTTGAGTGGCTTGTTGTAATGGCCAATGTTTTGGCCATTCTTGACGAGAGATGATGCTAAGGTCTGCACCTGTATCCAGTAGCCCATTAAATTCATGTCCTTGAATATTTAGTTTTAGCATGGGGCGAGAATCTAAATTTAAAGAAAGCATAGCCCAATCTACACCTGTGGAGCCTAATCCCTTGGAACCTCTTTCTACAGTACGACTGGAAAATTTATCATGTAGGCTGGATATTATTAGTAACTGTGCTATTCTATCTCCTGGTGAAATTACTGATATACCCTTTGGAGAACTGGCTATAATTTTTATTTCACCTTCATAATCGGGATCAATTACCCCAGGACTTATCATAAGTCCTTTTAGAGTAGAAGAGCTGCGTCCCAATAATAAGCCTACTGTTCCTTTGGGAAGAGGTCCTTTCACCCCTGTGGGAATGATTTGAACTCCCATCTCTGGAGTTAGTACTGCTCTGGCGGAGGCGCAGATGTCCAACCCTGCGCTCCCTCTGGTTTGTCTGATGAGGGATGTAATGGACAATGTGTCCTGGGCACTACCCTGATGGGGTTGCTGGGTTCCTCCAGTGCTCCGTATATTTGTGGTTTTGGGCCCCGGAGCATTGGGCCCCCCTGTCCATTTTTTGGCAATGGAGCCCGATGCCTTTCTCCACGATATCGTGGATAAACACCTGGTCCTTGTTCGTTTTTTGATAATGGAGTACCCTCTATGGTGGTTTGAGAACGGCATTCATTAGCCCAATGTCTCCCTCTACGGCATCGTGGGCAAATACCTGGTATTCTACTCCTTTGATACCTAGTTTTGTTAAACCCTCCTCCAATGGGGCAATTCCTTTTAAAATGTCCTGTTTGTTCACAATTGTAGCATGTTCTTGGCCTGGCATCTAAAGCCTGTTTTACTGCAGCTGCCACAATTTGCCCTTGTTCATTAATGTCTCTGGCATCTAAAGCCTGTTTTACTGCAGCTGCCACGACTTGCTCTTGTTCATTAATGTCTCTACATAATTTAATATATGTGTTTAAATCTTCATGTTTCCATGGTCTAATGATATCTCTGCACCAACGATTCGCTTGCTCATAAGCCAGGTGTTTTAGTAATGGCATTGCTTGTTCTGTATTCCCAAAAACTCTGGTAGCTGTTTGAATAAGCCTATCTACAAATTCAGCATAAGGTTCATTAGCTCCTTGTATTACCTTAGATAATTGACCTTGTAAACCTCCATGTCCTTGTAAAGTCTTCCATGCCTTAATTGCATCTGCAGCAATTTGTGCGTATACGCCAGGATCATATGCAATTTGTTGCTGCTGATCCTCATAAGGTCCCTTTCCTAACAACATATCTAGATTTCTCTGAGGATAACCAGCTGCTGCATTTCGCCTAGCCGTCTCCTTGCAAAATTCCTCATTGGCAACCTTCCATAACAGGTATTGTCCTCCATTTAGCAGAGCTTTACACATATTAGCCCAATCTGCTGGCGTCATGTTCAAGTTGTTAATGGATTCGACCATGCTTACAGTGAAGGGTGCTTGAGGACCATAGGTTGTTACAGCCTCTTTTAGCTGCTTCACTGTTTTGAAATTTAAAACTTGGTAAAATCGCTGCCCTCCTGCCTCAAATACAGGGCATGTTAATATTTGAGATCTTGTCTCAGGATCCCAACTATCAACTGCGGCGGTTGGGGACCTCCCAGCATATGGAGGTGGCCTTGTTAGTTGGACACTTACGTCCTCTGGTGATAGAAAGGTGTTAGTAGCAGTCTCCTGTTGTAACTTTCCCCCTGATGGCTTTTTCTGTTTTACACTTTCTTTCTCTGTCTGACTAGCTTGAGAGGCCTTCTCTTTTACTTGAATCTTTTCCTCTGTCTGACTAACTTGAGAGACCTTCTCTTTTACTTGAATCATTATGTCTTCTTCTTCCTCTACCATTGTCTGAACTGAAGGCTTTGGACTAAGCAAACAAGATATGAACGTCCACAATGGCAATGTGCCAACTGGCAGAGTCCCTGGGCTTTTCTTTTCTATTCTTTTTAAATCTTCACCATGATGGTTCCATTGTGATATATTTAACAACTCCTCCTTAAAAAGCCATGGGCTACATTTTTGTATTGTATCAACGTATGCCCTGATTGTTCTTGATTTTACTGAGATGCCTCCTTCCTCTAACAATTTACTTAACACTCTTTCAGTTTGTTTTTTACTAATTTCTGATCCCGTATTTCTACTATAATACAACCCAACAAGATAACGCCTAACAAAACTGAAACTGAGTGAAACAAAATTGGAACAACACAAAATCATTATAATAGCCTCCTGAAATGTCCATCCGTCCTTTCTCCCTATCTGTTCCTCAGATGTGAGCGGTTTTTCTTCCATCTTACACATCTCCAGGGACAGGCAACTTAAAACAAAAGTGAAACAAAATAACAAAAGAAGAATCTTAAAATGGCTACCCATCCTCTCGCCCTGCCCTCAGGGGTGAGCAGTTTCACTTACCCTCAGTCGCTCCCCGTGCGAGCCACCAAATGCCGCAGTCTGGCTGGGCACAATCGGGAGCCACTTGTCAAAAGAAACTAACTTTATTTTTAGAACCACACACGCCAAACAAAACAGCCTCTCAGGAAAAACCCTCAGAGCCTCAACTGCCACCACCGGCTTTCCACAAGCCTCTCTCTCCCACCCAAGCTTCTCTCCACCTCCCACAATCCTCCTGCTCTTGAGGCCGATTGGCTGGGTCACGTGGGCGGAGCCAAAAAAGTCCCCCAATGAGCAGCTCCGTGGTCTGAAAGGGCAGGGAAACAGCCCAATGAGCATCACCGCAGAGGAGCCAATCAGCTAGATGTTGCTGGGGCCGCTGTGAGCCAATCATCAGCCAGCAGCTGGAAGTTTGCTGGCAGCTGGAAGTTTGCTGGGGCCCCTTCGGCTGTGGCTCTCAACAATATAGTATTTAGTTAGGATCTTATTGTTTGCCAATGGCAGTTTTATAAATATACAGATTACCCTTTTCTGATATAGATATTAGTGGTAATACTATACAGTATAAGTTATCAGTAAATAAATCAGTTTTTTAAATTGGCAGTTTTTACTACATCATATATTCCTGATAAAGAATAATAATTTCATATCACATATATTATTAAAAATATCAATAAAATTTGAGCCAAAGAACAAATGAAATTCTGAATGGTTTGAATCAGAGTAAAAGGAAATAGAGTTGGTGATTCCATAAGTTTTTTTCTCTTTACCCTTTGAAAGTTGTATTATTCTGTTTTGCATTATTATAGTGAAGTTCTCGAGGCTGGGTAACTTTATAAAGAAAATAGGTTTATTTAGCTTTTAATTCTAGTCCAGAGTCACGTCTTGCATCTGGTGATGACTGTCTTGTTGGGAGAGGCCCAGGGTGGTATGGGGTACCACCACATGGCAAGGGACAGGATGTAGTTGTATGGGTCTGTGTCTCTCTTCTGGTGTTATTTCATAATGCCACCAGGATTCAATCATGGAGATTCTACTACCCTGATGGTCTTATCTAACCTTAACCACTTTCCAAAGGCTCCATCTCTAACTACCATAGTTATATTAGGTTTCCACCTTAATGCCTCAGTGGGGATTAAATTTCAACAATGAACCCTGTGGGGACATGCTCAAACTTTATCTAAACACAGCAAAAGTAAATAGTGTATGGAAGTTTCAAAATTTTTATTTTATTTTCTTAGACATTAAGAAATTCTGACAGTTGTCTTTAACAATAATTTGGGGAAGTCTGTATTGTGGTAGGATAAATTCTCCCTTTTAGATCCACATATATTTAGTTTGATTAGTTTCCTTGAGCACTGTTTGACCTTTTAAATGCTGAAATATTTCTATTTAAAAAAATTACTGGAATTGTTCAACATTGCAATAACCTGCCATAGTAATAGCTTTTGATTGTATTTAATTTTACAGTCTCATTTTTGTCATTTAATTATCATAACCCTTTGAGACTGGCAACAAGATATAATCTCTAAATTTTATATTAGCAATAGCTGAAGGAGAGATAGAGATTATTTTATTTGCTCGCAGTAACCAAGTAGTAGAAAGTTGGGACTTCAAGCCAGATCCTCTGGGTTTTAGCTGCTTTTGATATTCGTAAGTGTTGATTGAATCATCATTACTGCACTATAGGTATTTATTTATCTCAGAATGGGAGACCTTATATAATAACTCTTGTGTGGAAGAGAAATGAGAAGAACCACGTGAATTGGATGGTCTTCAAGTTTCCTTCTGGTTTTCAGATTCTCTTTTTTAAAGGTGATTTTCTATAAGCATTTTTCACTTCTGAAGGATTTTATTTTTGCTTGAGACACGTACTAATAGTTACATAATTTTTTACTATTTATCAAGTGACTTGTGTAATTTAATATTCTTACTGGTCTTGAATAGTAGATATTCTACAATATCTTATACAGAAAAGAAAAAGTGAGACTAAATAAGTTTTTCAACATTAGGTAGTTTACATAGCTGGGACTCAAATCTAAGCCTTCTAAGTTTAGAGCCTATAAAATAATACTGGGGTTTAAGAAAGCCATGCTAAGATAAAGTTTATTTCTTAATTCTCAGAAATCTTAATATTAGAAAAATAGACTCCTTGAAACCTTCTAAATATTTCTTGTAACATATTCATTGTTCCTTTATTATGATTTCATACATATAGCATCTAAGTCCAATGTTTAGGCCAGATTATTTGGATAGTGTTTTTACCATTTGCTAGTACTTTGTATTTTATCACGTGAATTTTTTCTTTGGAGCTACCAGAGTTCTAACTCAGCTTTTATTCAAACTTCCTTCAACTTTTCTGATTTGTATCTTATAGAGTCTGTATGAAAAAATAAAATTTAGTTTTTTTTTACATTTACTTTCTCCATTGGTGATTTGTTATATCAGAAATAACTTTAGTATACAATGTAATTGTATATTATGTCTTTCTGTATTTATATGTGTGTGTGTCTAAGATTTTGCTTAGTGAATTTTTAGAATTTGCTTCTTAAAGCATTCAAACAAAAATACAGTATATATTTAGGATTACTGCTGTTGAATGTTTTACACAAAGTTCAATGTAAGGTATACTAATAATTATCAACCAATTGTTCATGAAATTGAGTATTTATTTCAAGATTTTTAAAGAACCAGGTGGGGATTGAGTACAAAATCCTATAGTTGATTATATTGTGTGTTGAAATTACGGCAGTGGTGGAACTGATCTCTCAAATGAATTTTCCTCTAGAAATCATTTCTTGTGCTTAGAGAAGAAAGGGGAATACTAAAGTGTGAACATCACACATTCAAAGTATGTTGTATGCCATGACTGAAAAGTTATTAATTTTTTTAAACCAGAGCTAGTACTGTATCTAATTTGTTGGGCCTTTTACCTACTTGTCTCTTTTTCTTTTATTTTTGTCTTAAATCACTTATTTCAGTTCTCTGTAGCATGATATATAAGTTCCATTAATGTATCTCAGAGGTATTATGGTAACTGTTTTTCTGTGCTAAATCTCAAATATGGGATATCTGGAAAGACCTTTTAAAAATAATGGAAGGAAGTATCATTTAAAAAAATTTTACTTAACTCATTTGGTTAATGAGATAGGATATATTATGCCCAAATTCTATTAAGTAGTTTCCTTGGGGCTGGGGACTTAGCTCAGTGATAGAGCACTTATCTAGCATGCACAAGGCCCTGGTTTGATCCCCAGCACTGAAAAATACTAAAATATAGTTTAATTGTGTGCACCACATATGTAGCAGTGATTGTTTTCTAGGTAAGTAAAATAGCATGTTGAATAGGCAAACTCTTAAACTCAACATTATGTTTTAGCACTTTGCATGGTGCTCAATATACTTTCCTTAATGTACTTTATTATACTTTCATTAATTATCTAATAATTATTCAATAAACTTTCATTAGTTATCTAATAAAATCTGTGTTGTTCAGCAGTATTTTCTTTTGTGCTCTTATTGTTATTTTTGTTCCTTCTTAGGGAAATAGTTCTCAAACTACTTCAGTATGAGGCATCAACAAATGTGGCAGACAACAAAGGTTATTTTCCCATTCATCTGGCTGCCTGGAAAGGAGATGTGGAAATTGTGAAGATTCTTATTCATCATGGACCATCACATTCCAGAGTCAATGAACAGGTGCACTTGTCATATGTTTGCTCATGCTGTAATTTACTCTAGAGTTTTGCAAAGGCAGTCATATTGAAAAAATGATATTTTTATCTTTACTCAGCCAAAACTTTCCACTGCTGCATTTCCTACAGGAGAAATTTGAAAAATTCTTTGGCATTTGGATGCATAGGCACTAAGTTGGGCATTTATGAATATATTTTGTTAACAAGAATATCCCACATAAAGGAAGTAGTTGCCTGCCTTATATAATCATTCATTTTATAGCTATTGAATATTTAAAGATAGATCAGCATTCACATATGTAATGAGAATTAGAGTGTTCCTTAATAAAATCTTAAATGCTGAAACAATGATGATAGCTATCATTTGCATAGTGCTTTACCATTTACATAACATTTTCATAGTTAAGTACACTATTTGAAAATCAAAATGCAAAATTCAGTGTGTACAGTTGCTAGTCACATATTAAGTTAGAAATTTTCTGTATACACACACACATACACAAACACACACATATGCCTAGAGTAAGTTGAGCAGAATACCACAAAGCAGCAGTATGATTCTGACAAGTAAAATCATTATTTGTGAGAGAATACTATCTATACACATAGTGTACATTTTTTAAAAGTAATACCATTCTAAGTATTAAAATAGCTAATACCACAGATTTCAGAAAGTGAAATATGGTCTCCTAATACGGTGTGATAACAAACATCTTGAGCACTGCATGCCCCCTACTGTTCCTGTTTTGTAAAACTATATTTGAAAACCAGCATGTAGTCTAACAATTGAATTACAACCATGACATTAAGCTGAAGGTTGGCAGCTGTCCAACATCAATGCAAGTAGGTTACTCTAGGGCAGGCACATCTAATAAAGTACAATTAACATTTTGTTCAAATGGATATAGACTTTGCAGACCTTTAACTGAAATTCTTACTAAAAAATAAAAATATAATACTAGCTATAAACAGTAAGGAGAAGAAAAATTATATTTTCTCAACCAAATGCAGTGTTGAAAGGACTAGTCAGGAAAAAAACTACAGATATGGCTATCTTAATCATCATATCATGCCAAAAGGAATTTATGAGAATTCTATTCCTGAGAAAACCAAAAGTTAGATCATTTCTGGGATGAGCCATCTGGTGGTTATTCTTAAAATTGTCTGAATGACGCAGAGCAAACTTAAAATAATAAAATGGAAAAACAATCGAAGGTTAAATAAGAGGATGTTAGTTAAAAAAAAACAAGATGTTTAAAATCACATTAAATAAAAAAGCACATATTATTCATTTACATTTGAAGGTTGAAAATTTAAACAACATTTGGTAACTATTGGTATGTTTTAACGAGAAACACTTGTTTTGGGCAGGTAATATTGAATAGATCAATTCAATCATAACATATTTCTTTTTAAGGAGATTATAATTCAAAGTTATTTTTTTAGCTTCTGTTCCTATATGTTAACTTCTATTCCTATATGTTGTAGACACTGTTGGCAACAAATTCAAATTTTTTGAGTTTTTTTTTTTTTGGTGTGTGTGTGTGTATGTGTGTGTGTCTATAATGCTGATATAGTTCTCCCACTCCATGCTGTTTCTCCTAAAAGTTTCTGGTGTGGAATTTTATTTTTATAAGTAACTTTATTTTAGCTTTATTCCTTTTTTCCCCTTCTGAATGGTATAGTAATGTTCTAGCTAATTATAAACTTTTTTGAATTTAAGCAACAGAAGGAAGGAATGAGAATGCCAATCAACATTTATTGAAACATAAGCCAAGCATGGTTCTAAGCACTTTATCTGCAAAGTGTAATTTAATTAATTCTCACAAGAATCTTTTGGTGTGGTATTATCATCCCCATTTTATAGATGAGCAATCAGGCTTAGTAAAGATAAATAACTTGTTTAAGACCTCCTCCTATTATTGAATGACCAAAACTGAGACTTGAACTCTGGACAGAGTCCAGAACTCCAGGGCCTTTCACAATAGCACATTGATGTTGTCATCCTATATCCTATTAGTTATGGAGTGTTTACTATATGCCAAGCATTGTGCAAAGTACTTCATCCATATTACCCTCCTGATGAGGTAAGAATTAATTATCATTCCTACTCTATATATGGAGATAGAGTCTTAAAGAGATGGAGTAACTTACCCATAATATCTTAGATGCCAAGAAATGAAATCAGTATTTTCATTTTGTTTTCTTGTACCAGGGATTGAACCCAAGGGTGCCTAACCACTGAGCCTCATCCCCAGACCTTCTTACATTTTTATTTTGAGACAGGGTCTCCTTAAGTTGTTTAGGGCCTTGCTAAGATGCTGAGACTAGCTTGAATTTACAATCCTTCTGCCTCAGCCTACATAGTCCATGGGATTATGGGCGTGGGCCATCACACCTGCCTACAGTCAGTATTTTTTTTTTTTTTGTAGTTTTAGATGGACATAATGCCTTTATTTTATTTGTTTATTTTTATATGGTGCTGAAGATTGAACTCAGTGCCTTGTGCATGCTAGGCAAGCGCTCTGGCACTGAGCTACAGTCAGTATTTTAACACAGCTTTTCTGATTCAAAGTCCAAACTCTTAACCAGTAATGTATTATGATACTGAAATTACTAATCATAGGGGTTCATTCTGATTTCTGGGATTTATCTTTGGTTTCTAATCCAGTAGATTCCTTTACCATGGGGGATACATTCTTAGACCCTAGTGATTGCTTGAAACCATAATACCAAACTGTTTTTTTTCTCTAGCATGCCCTACACATTGCCACATAGTACCAGAATTCATCTGTCCTTTCATATTTTATATCTGGGTGTCTCCTTTGCAACACTTACTAAGTAAATAGGGCTTCTTGAACACAAGTTTTGTGTTACCATGACAGTTAATCTGATGACTGAGATGTCTGCTCGGTGAGGCTAGGTAGCAGATAGAATATAGATACAATGTACAAAGGGATGATTCACCTCTTGAGAGGGATGGAGTGGAATGGCTCAAGATTTTACCACAATACTCAGAAAAGTGTGCAATTATAAACTTATGAATTGTTTATTTCTGCAATTTTCTATGTAACGTTTTCAAATGCTGGTTGACTACAAGTAACTGAAACTGCAGATGACAATCATGGGTGGGGTTGGGGACCACTGTACAGGTTCCTTTAAAAATGGTTCTATCTCACATTTTAATATTTATAGTTTACAAAGCATTCCTTATGTTATATCTTTTGGTTAATAAACCACACGGCAAATTTCATAGAGAAGGTAATATTTTTATTGTACAAATAAGATAGTTAGGTTTGGATAGATTAAGTGATTTATTTTGCTAATGAGTGACATATTAGCATTTCAATATAGGTCCTGTTCACCCTTCTGTTCTGCATTAGAATTACTGGTTAATTTAGAGGAACATAATTTTGAATAAAGTGGGCTCTTCCCTGATTGTATCACATCCTTCCTATCTTTTTCAATTGATTTCTAATATCATTGCTTTCTTCTTATGTTATACATGTTCTGTGTACATTCCTCTTAATACTCCTTTCACCTTTGCTTTTCCTTTTGTATTCCTTTATTTTGACATTGGGGCAAAAGCTAGAGGATTCTTAATTCAAAAATACATTACTTTTGGCATTTATTGAAACCTGAACTCAAATTGTGTTAGATTTTGGGCATGGGTAAGCAAGATCTTTTGGTAAATAGCTTTTTTCAGCCAGTTTGATTCTGCTACTCATTGTCTGAAAGTGTCCTAATTTTTCAGTGAACATCTAATTCATTATAAAAAATTCAAAACCTGTTAAGAATATTCTCTGTAGATATACTAGCAATTATTAATCAGTGCTTCATCACAGCTTATTTATTTCAAATTAGATGGTTTTTAAAAGACCACTAGTGAGTATAGACACAAGTATTATACAATCATGCCTTTGTAAAGATACCATAGTTGTGGTCACCACTTATGTAGCAATCCAAGTATGTGTTGATCATGGATAAAAATCTATGAAATTTTCTCCTGAATAAGTCTTAAATGATTGAATAATTTCTATTGAGACTTGAACAGTGTTAATTGGTGTTATTAGAAAAATTTTCAGTTTGCTCTTTTGTTTTTCTAGGCTAAGGCCTCTGGAAAAGTAGAAATCTTTCAGAATTCTTACTTCATAATAGGTCTTTCTGGAGCTGGAGTTGTCACTCAGTGGTAGAGCACTTGCCTAGCACATGCAAGGCACTGGGTTTGATTCTCAGCACTATATAAAAAAGTAAATAAAATAAAGGTATTTTGTTCATCCACAACTAAAAAAAATATCTTTCTCTGTTCTCAAAGAGGTAATGTAATTGGTAAAATGAGATTCAACCTCTTTCAGAACAAGGGGAAATTGGATTGGTCAGGAGGCATATATCTGTTTTATATTTTTATGTTATAAAGTAATTAGCTTTATTTTCTTGTCAGATTTACAAAACTTAGCTAGATTAAAACAAATCAAGGAGTTTAAACTTGTATGTTGTTAGTCTCTGTGAGGAAGTATGTTATTATAATAACACATCCAAACCAACGTAAGAATGATTCCCCACAAATGCTAGAAGAAAGATCTTCAGCCGGATTCCCATCTATCAGATCTTAGCTTTTCATTCACTATCTCTAGGGAGCTGTTTTTTCCCCCTGTGGATTTAACTTTCAAATGCCCTCTTTAGATACTAGAAACAGAGTAGTAAGAAGCCTTTCTTAGTATTTCTGCCCCCTCCCCGTACCACTCTTCTTAAGTTTTCAAACCTTCCCTCTAAACTCTCAATTTACTTTCTATATTCTTCTATCATCCAGAACAAGCCTGAGTATCTTTCTGGAACAATAAGTTGTGTTTAGTTTGAACCTTCACTGTTCTTTCATTTTGATAGTAACAGCTGTCTAAACAGGCACTTCCTACTAAGTTGGTATTTTTTGAGACAAAATCTGTAGAAATTTTGCTTTCAGATCACTAAATTCTAGCACCACTTCTTCTGTGACATCATAGCAATGTATAAACCAGCAGTATGGAATAGTGGAAAGAGCATGGGTCTTGGATTTTGACAGATGGAAGTGCCCAAAGATCTTGATTCTGTCTTTGACTTGTAATGTAAACTTTTTGAATTTTAGTTTCCTCATTCATGCAATAGAGTTATTAATACCAGTCTTGTAAGATTGCTGTAAGAGTTAAGTGAGACAATATACGTAAAGTTTCTAGACACTTAGCAAATGGGAATGGTGATAGTTGTTAATGAGGAAGGTGGTGTGTGTGATGGTTAAAAGCTCTATTAGGTCTGGGCTACTTGATTCAAGCCTCTTTCTATCACTAAATGGATGTATAAACAATGTCCCATTGTTCAATGACTCAGTACCTTATTTTCTTCATTTTTAACATGAGAATAACGGTAATAACAGTGTCTATTTCATAATAAGTATTAAGTGACTAAACATGAAATGCAACTGTTTCTGGTACCTAGTGTTAGCTATAATGATGGCTCTGATGAAGGCAGCTGCTCTTTCTGTCAATGATCATTTAGGATCATTCATTTTTGTGATTATAGTTTCTTGTTCATATTTTTCCTGAATGACCAACCCTTCCACCTTTGGACATACCCAGATCCCTTCTACTATGTTATCTGCCCAAATGGTCTGAAGGGTTGATCTGCCTTGCATCTGGGTTTAGTGTTTTTATCTTATCTTGCCAAATTTCTAGGAAAATCTCATTGATAGCAACAGAAACATTTATAAGTTGCATAGTAGTACTGTGATACTCCTGATAACTTGACTGGGCGTGGGTCTAGATCTGCCTCTTTTCTGTAATTATGTTTCAGAAAGATAATATATTTTAGGGCCAGAGTGTCTTCATTCCTTTTTCATAAGAGGCAGTGATTTGTAATGTGGAAAATAAAATGAAACTTATTTTGGGAAACATTTCTATGAATCTTTCATAATCAAGAATTTACCATCTTAACTGTGTTTTGGAAAACCAGTCTATTACACATGTGTCATAATTGTTATATTAATCTCTTTTAACAAATGTCAAGGATGTGTGATGCATGGTGTAGAGAGAGAACAATGGCTATCTGGGCCCAGCAGGGCCAAGCTACTGACCAACATGGCTAAATCATTTATCATTCTTGGAAATTACAAGACGTGATGCAGGGAAAGGTTTGATATTTTTGTATTAAAGTGATATGAAACATTTTTATGTAATAAATTATGTATACTTTTGTTAAATATAAAATTCAGTTAGATTTACTTAGTAAAATAGGTTAATCTAGGGCTGAGGATGTAGCTTAGTGGTATAGTGCTTGCCTAGCATGCACATCAGTAAATCAATCAATCAGTAAGACTAGTCTTAAATATACATTTTCAAAGTATCTTAGGTTTTAAATTGTGTGTTTAGATCTTAATAACTAATTGGATTTTTGGAAATGTTTCTTTTGTATCTTTGCTCCAACCAGAACAATGAAAATGAAACCGCCCTACACTGTGCAGCTCAGTATGGACACTCAGAAGTAGTTGCTGTCCTCCTAGAAGAGCTCACTGACCCTACGATTAGGAACAGCAAGCTTGAAACACCACTGGACCTGGCAGCACTCTATGGACGACTTAGAGTAGTCAAAATGATCATCAGTGCACATCCTAATTTAATGAGCTGCAACACTCGAAAGCACACACCGCTTCATCTTGCTGCTCGCAACGGTCACAAAGCAGTTGTACAGGTGCTGTTGGAGGCAGGAATGGATGTGAGCTGTCAAGTGAGTCTTCTTTTGGCTGTGCTTTAAAGGTGATGCTGCACCACATGCTTTTGGGAAATATGACGATATAAAGCATAGTCTCTAACTTCATGCTAATTGGAGAGCTGTAAACGTGAAAATTTATTACTGGATAGCAGTTGTGTGTAGTATAATTAGTAATTGTTTCCTTTTTTTACTGTATAGCATATTAAAAATTCAGTCAAAGTGCAATTAATGAAAAACATTGTACTTTTAACATTTTTGAGTACACACTTTTGTTTAGCATGTTGACATATTTAGAATTGAATTGAATTGAATTGCGTTCTTACAGCTATCCTGTGACATTGGAAATCTATTAATTTCCAGTTAAGAGATTAGGAATCAGAGTCAAAAATTTTAGACACTTGCCTGAGATCACATAGCTGAAAAACCAGGATTTTTTTTTTCTTTTGTTTTTGGTACTAGTGATTGAACCCAGGAGTGCTTTACCATGAGAAAGACCCTAGCCTTTTAAAAATTTTTATTTTGAAACAGAGTCTTACTAAGTTGCTTAGGGCCTTGCTGAGTTGTTGATATTGGCTTTGAACTCACAATCCTCCTGCAGCCTTCCTAGCTGCTGGGATTATAGGCAACCACCACTATATCTCGCTAAAACCAGAATTTGAATTTAGACTTGCTGATTAAAGCTCAGCCTTCTTTCAAATATAATTTACCATTTATACATAAACAACAAAGGCAGGATTACTATGCCTATGGAGAGCCGGAAAAGAAAATAATTGAAGAAATGTGATTTGGGTTGAGCTTTGAAGGAAAAATAATGTTTTGATAGGTTTTCTGTGTTCACTAGGAAAGGGCAGCCTAATTTTATTATCTATCTTATGTTAGCCCCAGTGTCAAGGTTAGTCAGTTATTCTTTCTTTCTCTGTCTTTTCCTTCCCACTTTCCTTCTTTCTTTCTAACATTTTTTTGCTTTTATGATAGCTTCTTGGCTTCCAAGTTTGTGGAAACATTCTAAGTTTCCAAAGACCATTTTGGTTCCTGTCAGTTGGCCTTCTCCTCTGTATATTACAAGTTATTGCTGCATTATGCACTATCCCAAATGTAATGTTTTAACACATTAACAATATATAGCTCATAATTCTGGGCTTGGCAATTTAGTTAACTTCAACTATGTATCTCTGGATTCTCTTATGTATATTGGCTGGATTCTCTTATGTGTGCTGGATCCTTTGTGAGTCGGGTAAGTACCTCTATTGAGAGGTTGACTGGATATTGTCTGGGTGAAATTACCTTACATTTATTAAGATCCCTTAGGTCAGCTTGGCCTCATTTACATGACAGTCATGTAGTTCTGAGAGAGAGAGAGAGAACACCATTGTACAAGCTTTCTTGAGGCCTAGACTTGGACCAAGCGCACCATCACTTCTGCCACATTTGAGTGGCAAAAGCAAGTCTTAAAGGCCATTCCAATTCAAGAAGTATAAAAATAGATTTTACCTTTATATTAGAAGAGGGTGTGAATTGTAAAAAGGGTATGAATTCCTACAATGAATACATGTGGCTAGTTTTGTAAACACTCCACATACTTAGGTGAAATTATAATGCTGTGTTGTGGGTTTAGTTTTCCAAGGAACTTTTTAGCAGTTGAATCCTGTGTCTTCAGAGTTTTCTTTAGTGAATTTCTGAAAATATTAGGCCTTCAATTTAAAGTTTAAGGCTGCCATCCTAGGTCAGTTTTCTTTGGAGAATTGTCTACATTATTTAGTTATTTGATATTTGTGATATCTTTTCTCTGTTTGTTATTTATTCAACTTCGGCAGCCTTGCAAGTAAGTAAGCACAACAATTTCCCTAGCCCTCATATTAAGGAAACAAAAAAATCTTTCTTCAAAGCAGTATTGAAATTAGATACACGATTTCTTTTGTAGGTGACTCACAACGGTACTTTCTTAATGGTTGTTCAGTAATAAAAGCAAATGTTTATTGTCTAAGTATTATATTTCTCTAGTCTGGATTTACTGCTTTCATAATACTTTTGGGATATTTCTAAACTTGGATGCACAGATAGCTTTATAACCAAAGATTTTCATTATGACTGAGTCAGTAAGCCTTCAGTGTCTATGGCCAAGAGCTTTTCATGTTTTGAACTAGATGACATGATCAGAAGGAAAAAGTTTAAATTTGATTTTATAAATGTATATGGCTCATCTTTTTTCATGTAAAACATTATGTTTTGTGTTTTGGAGAATTAAAGTTTAAAAAAAATTCTGTGCCAAATTTAGTGGGGGAGACAAAAAATTTGCAACAATTACCCCCATATACAACATTTAATAAATACCAAAACAGAGAGCTATGGAGATATAGGTGAAGAAAATACAGACTTTAAGAAGAAGAATATGGGAAGACATTGATGGAAGTGATATTTTAAGAGGACCTTGAAACTCTAATAGTTGAATTTTGGTGTAATTTAACTTTCATATATATATTATTTTGCTAAAGTGTGTGTTAAAATATTGAATTTGAATGCTTTTAGATGAAGCATATAATTTCCAAGGTCCCAATCTCTTTCTACTCTTTTATATCTGTATATCATTTCTTTAGATTTTTTTACTTGTTCCCTGACAGCATTTGAGTTTGTTACCCATGCATCAGAGGAAAGGGACATAATATATTCTGATCACTGTGGCTTCCTGCTCAGAAGCATCAGTACCTTGGTAGGAAGGGCAACCTTTTATGCCGCTAAAATAGATTTTATTTACTTTCACTTTGCAAAGAATTCTAGGAAGAATTGATAATGTATTTAAAAATACATCTCAATGAGGTGAATTTCTCATCAGCTGTAGTTAGACTTGGTTATGTTTTGTGTTTGTTATTGTTCCTTTGTTCATAGGAAGTGTTTTTGGGATAGGACCCAATGCCTTTTTTTGAATGAATATTTAATTTTATTACTCAAATTAACTGTTGACAAATTTTCCCTATCAGATTGTGCAGAAATTTTTTAATATCATATAGTTGTTTGTTGATATTCTCACTGGTTAAGAGGGAGTAATACCAGCTAGTAATCTTAAACTGTTTTAATATTCATTAAATTGTTCTAGTTAACCAGTTGGATATTAGCAGTGTCAAAAGTAATCCCACTTGGTAAATTATAATAATGTACTTTCATTCTTCAATTATGTTCAGTTTATTATGAATAAATTCTAAACATTTTTGGATGACTTTGGAAGATCTCATCTTTTCCTTATAATAACATATTTTTAAGTGTGGCATTTGTGTTTGTATTTTCTCTTGAATTTTTGTTTTCTACATCATTTCCCAAATTGTTACATGTATTTGAACTAGTAGACAAAATAATTTAATTGCTATTTAGGTGAATTTCATAAAGATTGTATATCCCTTATCTAAAATACTTTGGACCAGAGGTATTTCAGATTTTGGATCTTTTTTTTCACTTTGGAAGAATTGAATTTTCATAATGAGATACTATTGAGTTATTATCTAAGCCTGAGATTCATTTATGTTTCATATACACCTTATACATATGGCTTGAAGGTAATTTTATATATTTTAAGGGCATCTGCATTTTTTTAATAATTAGCACATATTAATTACACAAAATAATGGGCTTCTTTGTAACATTTTCATACATGCATGTAACATATTTTGATTGTGACTTGTGACATGAGGTCAGGTGTGGAATTTTCTACTTGTGGCATCATGTCAGCCCTTGAAAAGTTCCAGATTTGGAGCATTTCATATTTTGGTTTTTCAGATTAGTGATACTCAACCTGTATTATATTATTATATTTACTTATGAACCCTAAATTTTAAAAGATTTCTTAATAAAGAAAATTAGATAAAGAAAATGTGGTATATATACTCAATGGATTTTTTTTTCAGCAATAAAGAAAAATGAAATTACGTCATTTGCTGGTAAATGGTTGGGACTGGAGAATATCATGCTAAGTGAAATAAGCCAGACACAGAAAAGTCAAGAGTTGAATGTTTTCTCTCATATGCAGAAGCTGGAGAGAAAAGAGGATTTTTTTTTTTTAAAATGGAGATCTAATGAAAAGAGAAAACAGTTGAGTAGAAGGAGAAGATTAGGGGGAGGGAGGAGATATGGAAAAGGAGAGAAACTATGGAATTAAATTGATCAAGTTATGCTATATACATGTATGAATATATCATAATAAATTTCACATATATGTATAACTATAATGCACTCATTAAAAACAAATCAATGGAAGGAAGACCAAGTAGAGGAGAAGAAGGGGATCAAGAAGAAGGAGGAGAAAAGGGAAGGGGGAAAGTATGGGGATTGAAATGGAGTAAATTATGTTACATATATTTATGAATATGTCAAGATGAACCCCTCAATTGTGTATAACTATAATGCACTAATAAAGATCACTTAAAAAGAAAATCAGTAGGCTTGAATTGACAATTTTCTTTTAAAGTTAGCAATTATTTTTATGGATTTTGAAGTCAATATTCGCTGTAGCATACAGAACAAGACACTCAGTAATGCCAGTTTTTTCAAATGTTCCTACTTATAATGTGAGTGCTCACATTTTTCCCCAAGTAATTTTCCAAATTATTTAATTCATTTTTTTCACTAAAACCTAAAATACAAACAAATTCTATTGAAATTATCATGATTGTACAACCTATCAGTTAAAAATTTTTCCAGAGTCTAGCTAACTCAGAAGCACTTAAGATAGAACTGATTTTTAACTGGGTCTGCTCCTATTTACTCATTGCCTTTAAGATCCTTTAAAGACAACCATGTTAACAATGAATTAACCTCACAGTTTGTGCTGACCAATTTCTATGTAACACCATTTTGAAAGCTAAAAATTTAACTCAGATTGCTGAAATTTAGTTAGATATTATTTTCCATAAAACAACATATTTAGAAAGGCTTGTTTTTATATCAAATTCCTTTTCTCCATTATCTTGTGACGCCATCTCAACTCCTTCACTTTATTAAAAGTCTTGTTTTTTTTTTTCAAGGTGATAGTAACTGTCATATTGTTAGATCCAATATGATTTTTTTTACTTGATTTTTTTTATCAGCATTGACAAAATGCTCTTCCTTGAGCCACTTTTTTCTTTTGATCTCTGAGCACATATGTTTCTCACTTAACACTTCACTGGTGTCTATTTCAATCTTATTTTAGGTAGAGCCCTTCAGTCTTACAGCTAGATAAATCCTTCAGGCCTCACAAACCTTTTATTGATTTTATTTCCTCAAAAATTAAGCTTTTCTGTTTTCTGTCCTCTTTATAAAGTCATACCTTCCCTCCTGAACCTTTCTTCCATTCTTTCCCAATAAACATTTACTTTGAAAAACTGAAAAATTCCCTGTAGTAGTGTATGGCTATATTGATATGTATATCAAGATATCTCTGTGGCATACATTAATAGACACTGACATTTGTTTATCATTAAAAGGCTGGAGGTTAGGGGAATCTCTCCTTGATACTGTAAATTAGTTCCATGTGTCTATTTTCTTCCTCATGGGAATAGCAGGGGTATGGCCTAAGCAGAAGAGAGCAAGCCCAACCAAACAAGCATATTTTGGGTCTCTGCTTATATCCTGTTGCTTACTGTCATTTGCTAAAGCAAGTCACAAAGCCAAATTCTAAATCAAAGAATAGGTAAATAAACTTCATTTATGTATATGGAATAAATTCATACTGCAAAGGGCATATGAAAGGAGGCACTAATAGTATACTCTATCATGTTCCCATACTATGATTAACTGTTGTCAACCTTCTTATCTCTAAGCACGAGAGTGTTCCAGACATCTCTTTTTCTCTGTCTATGCTTATTTCCTATTTGACCTTATCCAATCTCTTATGACATCTTTATCTGACAACTACCAAGTTCATTTCTTCATCCTGGACCTCACTCTGAACTCATTAGTGTATATAACTGTCTTCTGTACATATCTGTTGGGTGACTAATAGGCATCTGAAACTCAAATTACCAGAACTTAATATTTAGCTTTTATACACTTTTCTTTCCATATTTGCCTGTTTTCTACACTTAACATTTTTGACAGATTACAGTGCCATTATTCTAGTAGTTTAGCTCCAAAATTTTAGGGTTTCTTTCATGTTACATTCATTCTCTCAGGACATCCTATTGGTTCTCTGTGTAAATTGTATCCAGAATTTCATTAATTTACATTAGCCACACTAGTCCTACAATAGCCCAAGTCCTGATCATTTCTTGCTTCTTAACTTGTTTCACTGCTTTTCCCTTTGCCTCTATATTCTTTTCTCAGGATGCCATAAGAAAATACCATAGAATAAGTGTCTTAAACAACAGAAATTTATTTTATGAAGGCTGGAAAATGCAAGATTGGCATTCTGGCTAATTCAGTTCTTGGTAAGTGGTCCCTCCTTGGCTTGTTAGACATCTTCTTTGTGGACCAAGAAGATCATTTCATACTGCTGAAGGGAATTATTCATCAATAAGACATACTTTCTGTTCTTTAAAAGAATAGAAAGGCACCAAATAAATAACCTAACATTACATATCAAAGCCCTATAAAAAGAACAGATTAACACTAAAAGTTGTAGAAGACAGGAAATTATTAAAATCAGAGCTGAAATCAATGGATTGAAACAACAAAAACAAAAATTTTCAAAATAGACATTTTATCTTTGAAACAATAGATAAAATTGATAAACCCTTAGTCAAGGTAATAAAGAAAAAGAGAGAAAACTCAAATCACTGAAATTCATGATGAAAAAGGAAATATCTCCATGGATTTTATTAAAATTCAGACAATAATCAGAAACTATTTTGAAAATCTATACTCCAATGAAATTGCAAATGACATCAACAAACTAAACATATGACTACCCAAAGTGAAACAGGGAGACATAGAAAATTTAATCAATTTCAAGCAATGAAATTGAAGATGCCATCAAAAACCTACCAACGGGCTGGAGTTGCGGCAAAGCGTTGGAGTGCTCACTTAGCATGTGCAAGGCCTTGGATTTGATCCTCAGCACTAATAAAAATGAATAAAAGCATTATGTCCAACTACAAATAAAAAATAAATATTAAAAAACAAAAACAAAAACAAAACCTACCAACAAAGAAAAGCCCAGGACCAGATGGATTCTCAACCAAGTTCTATCAGCTCTCCAAAGAACTTACGCCAATACGCCTTAAATTATTCCATGAAATAGAAAAGGAGAGAACCCTTCCAAACCCATTCCATGAAGCTGGTATCACCCTGATACCAAAACCAGACAAAGACATATCAAGGAAAGAAAACAGACCAATATCCCTCATGAACATGCATGCAAAAATTCTTTCACCACTTTTATTCAACATATTCCTGGAAACTCTAGCCAGAGCAATTAGGCAAAAGAAAGAAATTAAAGGGATATGAATAGAAAAAGAAGAGCTCAACTATCTCTTTTTGTGGATTACATGATTCTATATTTAGAAGACCCCCAAAACTCCATCAAAAAGCTTCTTGAACTCATAAACGAATTTAGCAAAGTAGCATGATTTAAAATTAACACCCATAAATTAATTGTATTCCTATATACCAATGATGAATCATCTGAAAGAGAAATCAGGAAAACTATTCCATTCACAGTAGCCTAAAAAAATGCTTGGGAATCAATTTAACAAATGAGGTGAAAGACCTCTACAATGAAAACTACAGAACACTAAGAAAGAAATTGAAAAAAAAAACCTTAGAAAATGGAAAGATCTCCCATGTTCTTAGATAGGCAAAATTAATATTGTCAAATGGCCATATTACCAAAAGCACTATACATATTTAATGCAGTTCCTATTAAAATTCCAATGACATTCTTCATAAAATAGAAGAAGCAATCATGAAATTCAATTGGAAAAATAAGAGGCCAGAATATCCAAATCAATACTTAGTGAGAAAAATAATGCAGGAGGCATCCCAATACCACACCTTAAATTATACTCAGACCTATGTTACCAAAAACAGCATAGTATTGGCACAAAAATAGAATTGAAGACCAATGGAATACAATAGAAGACACAGACATACCCACACAAATACAGTTATCTCATGTTAGACAAAGGTGCCATAAACATATATTGGATAAGAGAGAGCCTCTTCAACAACTGGTGCTGGGAAAACTGGGAATCCATATGTAGTAGATTGAAATTAAACCCCTATTTCCCACCCTGCACAAAATTCAAAATGGATAAAGGACTTTAGCATTAGGCCAGAGACCCTGTGCTTACTGGAAGAAAAAGTAAGCCCAACTCTGTGTTATATGGGCTTAGGAAAAGACTTCCACAATAAGACTCTAAAGCCTAAGAAGCAAAATCAAGAATCAATAAAGGGGGTAGCATCAAACTAAAAACCTTCTTTTCAGCAAAGGAAACAGTCAAGAACATAAGCAGAGAGCCTAGAGAATGGAAGAAAATCTTTACCACATGCAACTCAGATAGAGAGTATTAATCTCCAGGACATAAAAAGAACTCAAAAAATTTAACACCATTAGTGTATGAGTGTACCTTTTTCCCCACATCCTCAAAGCAGTATGGAGATTCTTTGGAAAGCTGGGAATGGAACCACCATTTGACTCAGCTATTCCTCTTCTCGGACTACACCCCAAGGACCTACAGGGACACAGCCACATCAATGTTTATAGCAGCAAAATTCATAATAGCTAGACTGTGGAGCCAACCTAGATGCTCTTCAATGGATGAATGGATAAAAAATATGGCATTTATACACAATTGAATATTAATCAGCACTAAAAAAATAATAAGATCATGGCTTTTGCATGGAAATGGATGGCATTAGAGCAGATTATGCTAAGTGAAGTTAGCTGATCACAAAAAAACAAATGCGGAATGTCTTCTCTGATATAAGGGGGGTGACTCAAAATGGGGTAGGGAGGAAGAGCATGGGAAGAAGATTACCTCTAGATAGGGAAGACAGGTGGGAGGGAAAGGGGAATTGCATGGATGGTGGGAGGAGACCCTTACTGTTATACAAAATACATGTATGAAGATGTGAGGAAAAAAATAGCGTTACCTTAGGTAGAGAGAAGTGATGGGAGGGGAGGGGAGGGGATGGGGGATAGGAAAGATAGTAGAATGAAACAGAATTATGATTACTATGTGTATATATGTGACTGCTTGACCAATATGATTCTGCAACTTGTACACTCAGAGAAATGAGAAGTTATATCCCATCTGATTCAAATGTATGATGTATCAAAGTCATTGTACTGTCACGTATAACTAATTAAGACAAATTAAAAAAAAATTAACACCAGAAAACCCAAAACTCAGTCAATAAATGGGCAAAGGAACTGGACAGGCACTTCACAGAAGAAGAAATAAGAGTGTAAAAAATATATGAAAAAAATGTTCAACATCTCTAGCATTTAGAGAAATGTTAGATTCCATCTCATTCCAATGAGAATGGCAATTATTAAAAATAAAAGTAACAATAAATGTTGGCAAGGATTTGGGGAAAAAGGTTCACTCATACATAGCTGGTGGGACTGCAAATTAGTGCAACCACTCTGAAGCAGTATGGATATTCCTCAGAAAACTTGGAATGGAACCATCATTTGACCCAGTTATCCCATTCCTCAGCTTATACCCAAAGGACTTAAAATAACCATGCTATCGTTTTGTAGGCACATCAATGTTTATAGTGACTCAATTCACAATAGCCAAGCTATGGAACCAACCTAGGTGCCCTTCAACAGATGAATGGATAAAGAAAATGTGGTATACATACACAGTGGAATATTACTGAGCTATAAAGAAGAATGACATTGTGGCATTTGTTGCTAAGTGGATGGAAGTAGAGAATATCATGATAAGTCAATTCCCCAAAAGCAAAGGTCTAATGTTCTCTTTGATATGTGGATACTAGCCCATAAGAAGGGAAGGAAGGGTGCATAAGTATAGAAGTTAATTGGATTAGACAAAGAGAATGAAGGGAAGGGAGGGAGGATGGGCATAGAAAAGACTGTAGAATGAATCTGCCATAACTTTCCTATAAGCATATGTGAATACACAACCGGTGTAACTTCATATCATGTTCAACCAGAAGAATGGGATCAAAATTATAATGGGTTGCACCCCATGTATATATAATATGTCAAAATACAGTAGTGTCATGTATATCTAAAAACAAATTTAAAAAAAATCATCTGTCTTCTTGGTGTGTCTTCATATGTCCTTTCCTCTGTATACAAACAGAGAGAGAATTTGCTGATTTCTCCTCCGCCTCATATAAGGACACCAGTCCTATTGAATTAGGGCACAAACCTTGTGACCTAATTTAATCCTAACTGTTTTATTTCTGTAAAGGCCCTGTGTTCAAACCTATTCACACTGGGGGGGGGGGCTAGGGGTTTAATATGTGACTTTTGGGGGAGACACAGTTGTTCAGTCCATAATAGATTCTCTTCAGTCTGTCTGCAACATAGCAGTGAGAAGTGATTCCATTAAATTATGTCTGTTATTCCACTTTTCTGCTCAAAAAACTCCACTGGTTTTCCATTTCACTCAGAGCAAAACCTGGAGTCTTTACTGTGGCTGACACTGTCTTAGTGTGACTAGGTACCACTTTCTATATATATATAAAGCTACCCTCTCCTTCTCTTTGCCTTTTTTTTTTTTAATCTTAGCTTTAGCCACAGTGGTCGCCTTAACTGTGTTGGAACACTCTACGTATGTACTCATATCTCAGGCCTTTGCCTTACTAACCAACCCACAGGATTTCTATTTTTTTTTCAGGTGTTGCTCAGATATTACCTTAAAAGGGAGGACTTCCCTGGCCTATCTCATCATCCCAGCAACTCCCTCTCTTTCACTTTCAACTGAAATGGATTTCCCTATAAAGACTCCTTATCCTTTCCGTCTTCTCAGGCCAGGCTATCAAGCACTATTCTATGTGAATAAGAAAATTTGTTTCCTGCCCTCATGGGATTGATTGACTAGTAAGGATGATGGAAAATACACACATACAAACAAAAACTTCAAATGGCATTAAGTGCAATGAAGGAAACAGCTTATTTTCAATTTGTTTGTAATTGAGATCTAAGGACCAGGGGAGGCCTCTCTCTGAATATACCACTTGAATGATACTAACTAACCCCTAAGGGGCTGGGTCCAGTGAATTGAGAGACAAAACAACGGAAAAGATGGGTATATTAGAAAGATAATGTAGACAGAGAAAAGAAGCTGAGTAAAGAATATGTAGGGAGTTAATGGAAAAAAAAAGCTGTAAAAAAAGTAGTTAGAAGAGGAATGCCAAGACAGTAATTTCATATCTTCAGTTCATCTATTGACCATGTATTTATTGAGAGCCTGCAATGTGCCAGGCATTAATTAATATGTGTCAGAGGTTATAGAAGTATTAAAATTAGACAAAAATTGTGCCACAAGAGGGAAGATGACTCTATAAAACATGGTATAAAGAAAATTGAGACATGGAATAGGAGCTTGAAGTCATAGCAAGTCTCTTTTGTTTTTGGATAGTGGAGAGGTATATATGCTTATGGAGAATGGAAAGATGCAATGAAGAGACTGAAATTGAAGATGAAAAAGAAATGGTGAAGATACTTGATGAGCAAACTTTGAGAAGAAACAGAGAATAAAAGCACAAGTGGAGGATTAGTTTTAATGGGGAGAAAAAATGCTTCCTTTGAGAGAGAAGTGAAGGAAGAGAGTACAGGCAAAGACAGAAGCTTGGGAGAAATGTTATATTTGAATTTGAAGACATGTTACATTTCTCTTGTGCCATTCTCTTGTGCCCTAGTCTAAACATTCTTATTACCATCAGCTGTTCTTCACGTGTTCTTCTAGGTCCTTTTCATTTCTTACACTCTTCTCTGGATACATTCTTGAATGTTAATAGTCCTGTAAAAGTTTAATTTCCACATTAAATGTAGTGCTCTAGATGTCGTCTAGCCAATGCAGGACATCCCCCAAATAAAAACTGCTGCCTTCCAACTCATTGAGACATCATATTTGTTTATAAAGACTAGGATGTTATTATCTTTTGGTTCTTTTTTCCCAAGAGATGGTACAATGGCTAATTGGTACCAGCCAAGGTACCAGGGATTTTTACTCCTAAGTTAAATACCAGTCTAGTTGTCTTCCTTTATCTACATGAAGATTTTCTTTATTAATTGTTTATTAATTATTAAAATAGTATTTGGTCTTGGTTGTCATAGTTTTTATGTTATTTGTGCTATTTTCTCTACTGATCATTACTACAATTACACTTTATATCTTGTCATCATTATTCTCTATATTTTCTCCTATAATCAAGAATGGTTCTTTCTTTTTTTTGGGGGGGGGATATGAATTCTTATTTCTTTATTGGGCCATGCTCTTTTGCATTTTCCAAAGAGGGTTATGGTTGGAATGTTAAAATTGGAAGGGGAACTGGTATAGCCAAGCTCTGACATCTTCACATCCATTTTTGTCTGCTCTTTTGGTATTCTGGTGGATGGATAACCTAACAACAATTTTTAAACACTTGAAAATTCTGAATAAAATATAACAAACGCCTTTTTAAATGTGGAATTGTGCTTCCTTAATAGTCACAGTAATTTTTATGGAATTAATCTGTTTTGAAAAATCCATAAGTTTGACATATTTAAACTATTTGGAGTAAATAGCAATTTAAAAAAAAATAATAGTAGGGCTGGGGATATAGCCAGTTGGTAGAATGCTTGCTCACATGCTCAAGGCCCTGGGTTCAATTCCCAGAACCCTCCCTCACCCAAAAAAAACCTATCCTCAAAAATATAGTAAATAGTTCATAGGATTTATGAATTTTCAGAAATATTAAGTGATTTTCCTAAAGATTAGCATCTAAAAGTCAAGTTTCTACTGGAATTGAGATCTTCTATATCTACCTCTTCCAGAAAGAGAAATTTAAATTTATGGTGGAGAGTCAATGTATAAAATAATACATTTCACTTTTTCCATTTCATACTGGGCTGTATCTAAGTATCTGGGGAACCAAATTATTGTGAAAAATAGACATTATTGTTATAATAGTTTGTTTAGACTTTGTCTTAAGTTAATTATTCCCTTTACTCATCATTACTTTTTGTATTTCTAATCTTTTTCCTTACTTAAATCACATAGAAATTCTTTTAGTAAACGTCCATATCCACAACTCATTTTTAATGTGCTTAAAATGCTATTTTACCCTCATTCTTGGAAAGATAATTTGGCTGGAAGTAGAATGCTAGATTGACAGTGATTTTCTCTTGTCACAGGAAGATATTATTTCTTTTGGCTTTATTGAGAAGTCAGCTGTAGGTCTGATTTTCGTTTTAGACAATTATTTTTTTCTCTTGGGGTGTTTTTAACATGTTGTCTTTATCTTAGGTGTTTTATAGTTTTACTGAGATGTGTTTTGCAGTTTCACTGTGATATGTCTGAGCTGTATTAATTTATCTTTCTTAGTATTACTAGAAATTATTAGTGAACTGTCAATATAGAAAGTTCTTAGCCATTGACTATTAATTATTTTTATCATTTCCTGTTTAGACAAATGTTGGATTTTCTTATTCTATCTTTTCATATTTCTTTCCCTTTTTATTTTATATTGCACTACAGACTTAAAATATATAATCTATTTCAGCCCCTTTTTTGAGCTATATCTTGTCTATTATTAAACTAAAACTAATCTGTTATAAATGTTATATTTTCAATTTATAGAATTACTATTTGGTTAATTTTCACATCTGGTCAAATTTGATTGTTATCTTGTTCTTTAGTCATATTTTGTATCTTCTAGTTCTTTCACCATATTGATTATATATATTTTATATTCTGTTGCTGACCATTTTAGTATGTAAAGTTTTTGTGGGTTTTGTTCTTTGGTATTTTTATTTTTTGTTTGTTTCTATTAATTCTTACTGACGATGGCTTGTTTCCTTTTTAATTTAGTGATTTCTAATTTTTAATTTTTTTCTTAGAGTTTTATCTGTTGGAGACTTGAGAATAAAGTTTATATTTTTAGAGAGGATTTATATCTTCTGCTAAGCATTTATATCTTCCATTGAAACTACAAATCTTAGACCATGTTATTCTACATTTTGGTTTACAATCTGGGGATCCTAGGAATTGTGTGTTTTTGCCCCACATTCACTATGTGAGTATTGAAACGTGTTTTGGAATTCTTTCAGGGAGCAGGCATTTATTTCTTTCCCTCTCTTTCACTTAGAACTAAGACCTAGGTAGATACTCCTATATCTTCCCTCTGTAAAACTTTAAAATTTTATTTTTACCAAGGATTTTGTAGCCTTCTAACTTGCTTCAACTTCAAACTTTGTCTCTTGTACTCATACTCCCACCTTGAGTGACTGCTTAAAAAATAGGCTGGGGTTTACATGAGTTGGCAGATTCTTTTTTCCAGTGCCAACTCCCTAGATTCATGCTAGTGGTTTGGGTGATGGCCAGATCAAGAGGGTTACGAGATAGATCCTGCCAGTTGAGGGGACCAGAATTTGTGACCTTTGGGGAAGAAAATAGAAAATGACACTAATATACTTAAGTTCAGTATGCTAGGAGGAGAGAGTAGGAGGTTTGAGAGAGGGTTTTAGTGTACAGGAGAGGCTGGTGAGGAAAGCTTGGAGATCATCATCCAGATTTTGTAAGTCACTTTAATTGTTTAGATTCCATATGTCATAAATATTTACTTATGCATCTGTCTCTTGGAATGTGGATATAAGAGGGCCAGGATGATTGTTCCATACTTAAGAACATCCTTCAGCTGTTCTTGGTATGTAACTGGTGTTTAATAAATCCGTGGTGATTGAGTGAACTCAGTGGATACTCACAAAAGCCTTGTACAATAAGCATTACTTACCTTTATTTTATACTTGCATACAATAGAGTTTAGAGAAGGTGAGTTTCTTTTTAACATAACAAGGTCAGACGTGATAAGGTAATTTCCAAACTCAAGTGTTTGGATTTTGTTTCTAGTAATTCTTCTTTATTTCATAGTACCTTTCAGTCAGGGAGTGCTGAGATTATAGAAAATATGCATGAATACATAAAATGACAGAATAATAAAATGTCTAAGCATTCTAAATGCAACTGTGATTTCTTTTTTTCAGACAGAAAAGGGGAGTGCCCTTCATGAAGCAGCTTTGTTTGGAAAGGTGGATGTTGTGCGAATTCTGTTAGAAACAGGTAGCTATCATGGTTCATAGAGCCTGTCCTCCCAAATACTCTATTTCAGGAATAGACAAAGGAAAGTGACATTTTTATTCATGATTCTTCTTCTTTTCTTCAAATTGCAGAGATGTAGAATTGATCCTCTGGTGTTTAGATAAAATTGATATAAATGTGTACTTTTTTATTCAATAGATGCATCCATTAAAAAGTTCTTGAAAATTATTATTTTATAGATTTAAGTTGCATTTAAATGTACTAGAGAAATTAACACAGAGATCTCTGTTTTCTGTAAGAAGAAGGTATTGGTCCCTGAGAAATTATAATAATTTGCTTTGTTTGTTGAACATCATATTTCTCTTAGTGTTTTTTTTTTTTTTTTTTTTTTTTTTGTGAACTATGGGAAACAGAGATTTGAGTTCCCTTTCCTTAAGGTAAATTTTCCTTCTAGTTACTTCATCAACTGAGTAGCAATTGTTTGTTGGTTCTGTGACTTCATTTAAAGGGAACCTTTTAGAGGCAGTGCTTTGAAGGAATAGCACAGTAGGCTTTTTAATCTTCATATGTATGTTCTGATTGTGATGAAATAAAATTTGAACTGAGGTCAGATATTTTTAAGAATTGAAAAAGTACAAATTCATATTTAATCATCAATGTGAGTCATTCATGTTATAGACTATCACATGTTTATTTTCCTCTGTAAAAAAAATAAAATGAGAAACATTGACTAACTATTGTACTGTGATGTGCTTTTGTACAAAGTTAACATTTCATGCATAGTTAAGTTTGATTCTGCAGTGTAGTGATATAATAAATAATTTGAGACACTCAGTTAAATAAGTGCTGGTCATACATCTGAACACACATTTAAGCAAATACTTAATAATCTTATGACGAACTAACATCTGGGACCAGATCCTACAATGAATTTGTTTGCAGTTTGGTGTTTGAAAAGTTCATAAATTTTGGGGGGGTACTGCAAACTATTTGCTACATTAAAATATTTTTTATTATAATAAATATTTTCAGAACTAAAATATTTAATTACTGTATTTTGGTCATACAGTTCAAGAAGTTTGTTCAGTTAAATGGTAAATGTGACTGACATTGAACATAATCCAGCATAAACAAGTATCAGGGAGTATTTGGCTTTGTAATTGGAGAAAAAGTATTTGGACAATTGTTCAAAATAATTATATTTTTAAAATTCTGTGAATAAGAGTCTCCTTATATTCACATAGTATATGTTTATTATTTATTAAATATTTTCACCATATGATACAGTATAAATCACATGACCAATTATACTTTAGGAATTGTCATTATAAATCAATAATATTTTTCAGTTTGATAGTGTACTATTTGGTTAACTAGCTATCACCCCAAAGCAATTATAGGGCCCTGAAAAGCGGTTTTAAGCATTGGGGTAGTGACCTTTGAGAGTTAAGTCATTATCAAGAATGTTCTTAATCTTTGGTAGCTTAATCTTTGTGTGTGTTTATTTGTTTAAAATCATCTACAGTGCTTGGTCTATATATGTTTGAAATTATAGCAGTTCTATGTCGATAGTGAGGATCTTTTAGTGATGTAGATCTGGTGGGTTTTCCTTTTTCTTTCAGGAATTGATGCCAACATAAAGGATAGCTTAGGAAGAACTGTCTTAGATATTCTGAAAGAACATCCATCTCAGAAATCTCTCCAGATTGCAACACTCTTACAAGGTAAAAGTACTGCTTAAATTCAAGATTAAAATAATACTATCATGGTTTCAGGCTTTTTTAAAAAAAGTTTTTTAGTTGTTCATGGACCTTTATTTTATTTACTTATTTATATGTGGTGCTGAGAATCTAATCCAGTGCCTTGCACATGCCAGACAAGCACTCTATCACTGAGCCACAACCCCAGCCCGGTTTCAGGCTTTTTGAGTTAGTGTTTACCTTTGAATGAACTTATTGTTTGCTTTTTTTCCTAATAAATTTTAAAAGTAATAATACTTTTTAAATGTTTTGTTTCTGTTTTCCAAGTACTTAGTATTAAAAAATTGAAGTATTTATTTACTATTTATTATTAAAATCCTTTTAAAACATCTAATAAATATTTAGTGATGAAATTAATTTAATAGGTTATATAAAGTGATGATTAAGTATTATCTTATGTGTGAATGATTTTTTAGAGATTTTCTATCATTTTGTCTGATTTCTATGACTCTGTGAAGCAGATAAATCAGATATTATTCTGCTTTTTTGTACATAAAGCAAGCAGAAGCCTTGAGAGATTGTTTTGCTTAAATTCATATATGCTATGCTAAATGGCAGAGCTAGTACATAAATGATAGATTAACAACAACAAAAATTGTATTTAACTGAAAGAACATGAATTCTTTCCTTCCTAATCCAGTAGTACAAGATAATTCAGTTTTGCTAATCTTTGTTTTTGATAAAGGTCATTTAGAACATTCATAGTTAGTTCCAGTTTTGGTTTCTCAAAGATTTGACTACTATTTAGGTACTAGTTTTATTGCAGAATTATATAGTATACTTCTCTATTTGATCTAAAACTTTTATGAGAAATTTAGATTTAAATGTGTTCTCATTTGCTGGATGATTAGGCTTGGCATGTAGCATGTCACATTAAAAATCCAGATGTTCTTTTTGCCCTTTTTAATAGGCTTCTACTTGGTCAGCAGTGTATAACAGAGGAATGAAGAGGAGTAGGTTTCACTGGAAGTCTATTGGGAAACTTAACAACCTTTATCCTTGCAGCAAGATAAATGATTTAAAACCAACTAGGACAGGGGACATGTAAAAACAGGAGTCAACAAAGGTCAAAGAGGGGTATAAAGAATAAATGATCATTATAGTCTGTTTCTATTTCCAAAACCTTTCATGGAAGTTTAAGTCCCTACAATTTTCTTGTCAATAAAGAAGTTAATTGCAAGTCAAATACATACAGAGATGAATCAGAGAATCCAATTATGACTTTTCATATAAATTCAAGCTAAAATCAAGTTGAATGAAAACTAAAAAATAAAAGTGGTACACATAATTTTTATCCCTTTTCTCCTGAAGGCACTTGTGTTGCGTCTAGCTGAACTTAAGAACACAAAAAAACTGAAGCTTGTGTATAACAAAACATCAAAATTGAGCCTTGTGCCCTTTGGGAGAAGTAAAATACATGTCTCCCACTAAAAAGAGGTCATGACATAATTTTACACATTTTTTTAACATACTGCACTGGCTCATGAGTATGTTATTATATATAGGAGTAACTTATCTCTGCTCCCTTAAATGGTGAAGGGTCATTAGATAAGTGAGTTTGTAATAGGGATATGAGACACCCTTAAAATTTTTCAAATTGTTGGCAAATTTCAGAATGTAAACATATTATATTTTTTACATTCCTTGATTTCACATCACTGCTGTATTTTAAATCTAATGAAAGAATTTGATATCAAAATAAGGCCAATTTTTAGTAAAATTTATAGATAAAGTTACTACCTTACAAAATTGTCATTCAGTTTACATAATTGCCACATTGTTCAGAAATTTTGAAGACAGAATTCCAGAGGTTGCTTTCTTTTCCAGTAGAATTTGTCCAGTAGAATTGTCCTTTGATTCTAAGTATATCAAATATTGTGTGCATAGTAAGCAGTATTTATGTTTTAACTGCTATTATTATTATTATGTCTATCAAAAAAGGAAAAATGATGGAGCTGGGATAGTAGCTCCATGGTAGAGTGCTTGCTTAGTATGTGTGAGGCATAGAGTTTGATTCTCAGCACCGCATATAAAAAACAAAGGTCCATTGACAACCGAAAATACTAAAAAAAAAGTAAAAACGAGTGTGGGACATAACTCCAAGAATAATAGGAATGAATTTACTTTGTGGAAGTAAAATTAAATATGCAAATTATGCCTACCTTGAAAGATTATAACACTATTATGAAATAAACTTACCCAATTTCATTCACATCACCTGATAGGTTATTGAATTCATCTGAATTGAACATCTCTGTTCAATAGAGGTGAACAGAAATGTTTGAATAGTCAGGTCTATTCAAAGTATCTTTCAGAGAGCTTTAAACCTTCAGATTGAAAAATTTTAAGGAAACTAGGATTCTATTACATCCTAGTTTAAATTAAATCCATCTGGATTTACTTATACTTACTTATTTTTCTATTTATTTATTTATTTGTTATGGTACTGGAGATTGACCCAGGGCCTCATGCTTTCTAGGTAAGCATTCTGCCATTGGGCTGTATATCCCCAGCCTTAGATATATTTTAAGAAAATAATGGGATAAGTTTAGTTTTCAAAATAAAGGGTTCATGAGTTTTTCCCAAAGTATCTTTTGTATTTAAAGATCTCAAATTAATGACACATCACGAAGTTCTTATGGTTTTTTTGAAGTTCTTTGAAAACTTAAGATATACTTAAGATATGAGGAAATAAATGGAAAATGGATCATCAGAAGTAAAAAAAAAGTTTACTTTTTGATTTTTAACATAAATGAATTCAAGTATGTAATCTCAAAAACATATATACACAGAATATTTAGAAGGCGTGGGAAGAGCAACAGCCCTTGAAGAGCATGTACAGGAAGATACAACACAAGAAACCCACATTTCATCTCCTGTTGAATCTCCTTCCCAAAAGACCAAAAGTGAGTATCTAATTACAAAGCCTTGAAACTATATTACACTTGTATGTCCAAATTTGTCACGTATGCATAAGAAGGCTATCAGTTGTGAAAACCTCATATGAGTCATATCCTATTCTCTATATTTTATACATTTATTCAGTCAAAATTTATAAGTCCCTACTACTCGCTGGGGACTATTTGCAGCCCTGACATACAGCAGTGGGCAAAGCAGATTGCAGCCCCTGCTGTAATGAAGTTCATATGAAGTAATATTTTATAGCTTTTTAAAATTGATCTGTTTTTTCTAGATTTATTGAGGTTTACTTAACAAATTATGTTTATGTTTACAGCATACAATATAATGTTGTATATGTAATACATTGTGAATTAATTATCACAATAAAGCTAATTAACAAATTTATCTCTTCACATAGTTAATTTTTTTAAAGTGGTGAGAACACTTAAGATCTAACTTAGGAAATCCCAGGTATATAATATAATATTAGTAACTATAGTCACCATGCTATACATTAAATCTCCAGAACTTTTTCATTCCCCTGTTATCTAAATTTTTAACCCTTCGATAAGTCTTTCTCCATTATCTCCACCCTCCATCCCTTGGCAACCACCTTTCTACTCTCTGCATTTATGAGTTAGACATTTTTAGATTCTACATATAATTGAGATCATACAGTATTTGTCTTTCTGTGTCTGCCTTACTTCACTCAGCAAAATGTCCTCCAGTTTTATCCATATTGTCCTAAACGATAGGATGTCCTTCTTTTAGAGTAAAGGACACTGGATTACAATATGGACAGTATTATGTGCAAATGCATGCGCGCACACACACACACACACACAGAATACATTCTTTATCAGTTCATTTAACAATAAACACTTAGGTTGTTTCCATATCTTGGCTATTCTAAATAATGCTGCAGTGAACATGGGGGCACACATATCTCTTTTAAAGTTATTATTATATTTGCTTTGAGTAAATACAAGTGGGATCATTGGTAGTTCTATTTTAAAATTTTTGATGAACTGTCCGGGTTTTTAGGCACCCCCCACCAGCAGGAGAAGCGGGAAAAGCAGACCCCGACCGCCCACACCCAGCCCTCCCTCCTTCCCTCCCGGGAGGACAATCAGAAGTGCCAGGGAGAACAGTCAAAGCAGGATCTCATTTAATAAGGAAGTACACACTGCTTATATACTGCACAGGAGCCAATCAGAATAAAGGTCAGAGCGGTGGAGCAAGTTCATGTGTACACCCATTCCATAGTCTGTAAGGGAAGGCAAGAGCTGTCCACGATGGCGAAAGAGTCCTGGACCTATCCTGGAGATGGTCCACCTCCTCCATCACCGCCTCCTGGCTGATTGCCAGGAGCCCTCCCAGCCACATGTGCGGCCTCAAGACTAGGAAGCAGGCAGCCATGCCCTACAATGAACCATATAATTTTTGATTATAGCAGTACCATTTTGCATTTCCACTATTTTCTCCACAGTCTTACCAACATTCATTTTATCTTTTTTGTTAAGAAAGATGTGAGGTAATATCTCATTGTGGTTTTGATTCACATTTCCCTGATGATTAATTATGTTGAATACCTTCTCTTATACCTGTTGACACATTTGCATGTCTTTTTTGGAGAAATGATTGTTCAGGACCTTAGCTCATTTTTTATTCAAGTTTTTGATATTTTCCTATTGAGACGTTTGAGTTCCTTATACATTTTGGATATTAATCCCGATCAGATCTGTGATTTGCACATATTTTCTTCTGTTTCTTAGGTTGCCCTTTTACTTCACTGATTGTTTCCTTTGTTGTACAGATACTTTTTAGTTTGATCCAGTCCTACTTGTCTATTTTTGATTTTGTTATCTATACTTTTGCTATTGTATCAAAAATAGAAATCATAGTTCAGATTAATGTCAAGAAGCTTTTACTCTGTGTTTTCTTCTGAGAGTTTTGTGGTTTCAATTTCCACATTTAAGTTAATTTATTTTAATTGATTTTTGTATATGGTGTAAGATAAGGGTACAATTTTATGTGAGATACACACACATACACATATATATATATATTCCATTTTTTAAACACCATTTATTAAAGAGACCATTTTTTATGTATTTTCAGTTCTTGGTACACTTGTTGAAGAGCTATAGTAATAAAAATAGCATAGTACTGGTATAAAAACAGACACAGACCAATGAAACAATTTAAAAACCCAGAAATAAACCCATACATATATGGTTAACTGATCTTAAATATATTTTTATTTCAGAATAAAAATAATAAGATCTATAGTATAAATGCTTGAAATGTTTTTCAGAATAATTAGAGGAATAATTACTTTTCTGAGACTGCTAAGAAAAGTTAATATTTGCATGTAACCTATGAAATATTCATGTTTGGCAGGTTATATGTATTAGTTATTTGTTCCTTCTGTGTTTTCCCTTTATATCATTTTTAAGTTATGATTATCTACTTTTGTAATTTTTTTGTTTAAAGTTCTATTTATGTTTATTGAAGCTAGGAAGTAGGCTCTCAGTACAATTTCAAATTTGTTAATAAATCATCAGATGATTCTGTCAGTGAGGTAAAGTGCCAGTAAAAGATTACTGAAAAATTAATTCCTATAATAAATAAAGCTATAGGAATTATAATTCCAGGTGTTTTATGTATTACAACTATGTAAACTTTTTCTTGTTTCTATTTGAGAAAGAATAAATACAGGCAAAATTGGAATCTCTTGTTTGTTAATATTCTTGTGTTATAGTTTAATACCTTCTACTTATTCTCATTTGTCATATTTTGAGTTTTCAGATTTTTATTATTTGATGTTAAGTTTCAGCAGTAATCTTTGTTCAAATCTGATAAAATTACTATCTTTTTATAGGTGAAACTGTGACTGGAGAACTATCAAAACTCTTGGATGAAATAAAGCTCTGTCAAGAAAAGGATTATTCTTTTGAAGATTTGTGCCATACAATATCAGATCACTACTTAGATAACTTGAGCAAGATTTCAGAGGAAGAACTTGGGAAGAATGGAAGCCAGAGTGTAGTAAGTAAGAGGGGAAATGAAGACAAAGTGTTTGTCTTTGGTAGTTCAGTATGTACACGTAAATGGCATGGGATTTGGTCATTGTTAGATTATCAGATTCCACCACTATTGAATGCCAGTCTCTCTTTGTCTTTCTCTAATTTTCATTGGGGTTCTATGCTCATTGAATGTGCAGTGGAAGAAATGCTTTGATGTATAACTTATAGTTTGTGATGGTCTCTCTATTGTCAGACTCTCATAATACTTGGAGTCATAATTTCTTTAGTTATGTTCATTTAGTTTTATTGAGCATAATTTTATTGGTTCCCAAAGCAAATTCCCTTTGTCAATATTCCCCATTTTCTCTATAAAAAAAGTCTAATCCCTCTTCAAAAAGATTGAGAGAGCCAAGCCATGTGTCTAGCTCCTCAGTCACTCCTTAAGTCATAGTAGGAGAAAGATGTGGAAAGTTGAATCTGTATATTTAAAAAATCTGCAAATCCCAAGGGGATTCTACCTTATGAGCTCAGAATGTAAAGTATGAGTTAGAGATTCTTGTTTATTATGGATTTTTTAAATACTTATTTTTTAGTTGTAGTTGGACACAATACCTTTGTTTTATTTATTTATTTTTATGTGGTGCTGAGGATCGAACCCAGGGCCTCGCACATGCAAGGTGAGCGCCTGCCCTACTGCTGAGCCACAATCTCAGCCCTCATTATGGATTTAAAATTTTTTTTAGTTGTAGATGAACACAATGCCTTTATTTAATTTATTCATTTTTATGTGGTGCTAAGAATCAAACCCAGTGCCTCACATGTGCTAGCCAAGTGCTCTACCACTGAACTACATCGCCAGCCTTCATGATGGATTTCTATATACACACAATAACAAGCAAAACTGTAGAGAATCAATCAACTTAAAATTAAGATTTATAAATCTACTTTTGTACTATAGAGGAAGGATTGATAGTATCTACTAGTAGTAAAGAAAATACATTATTATGATATAAACCATTTACTCACTTTTAGAACTTTAGAGAAACTTTATACTTTATACAAAAGCCAATAATAGACTGTGTTAAGTATGTCGTATTATTTATGAAAACTAAAAGAGTATGAAGCATAATGACTATCCATATATATATATATATATATATATATATATAAATTTTTTTAGTTGTTCATAGACCTTTATTTCATTTATTTAAATGGGGTGATGAGAATCGAACCCAGTGCCTCACACATGCCAGGCAAGTGCTTTATTGCTGAGCCACAGCCCCAACCCCTATCCATATTTATTTTGAGAACATTTATTTCATGTAGTTACTTAAATAAGTTATGGCACTGTTTCCCTGAATACATTTGCTAATCTAGTTCCATGGCTAAACTTACCTCCTATGCCTGCCTTTTTTTTTGTTTCCTTTTTTTTCTGCACTGTATTTTGTAAGGCATCATATTATTAACCATCCTGCCAAATTATTTATGAATAGTTAAAAAGTAATTTTTACATGAATACTTACAGGTTTTACAAAATAAAAATTTTATATTAATGAAATGCTTATGATGTTAGACAAAATTCCATTTGAAATCTAAAATAGATGATATCTATCTTGAAATTACAAATCAGTTGCATTTTAGCATTTTTTGAAAGTCACTTATAAATTAAAACATATTTATTACTTAGAATTTAAAACACGTTTGTCCTGCAAAACTGATGCATGATGCTTGAATTTTTATATCTGTTAATATATTAGATATTTTATATCTGTTATATTCAGACTCTCATTCTCTAAATATTTCTCTAAACTGGTATCTTCTTGCTCTTTATTTCTAAACTTACAAAAACTTTTCAAGCTATTCCAAAAATCCTAATTTTTTAGACCAGTGGTTTCTAAACCTTTCTTTTTGTATATACCCTTAGTAAAGAAATTTTGAGTGCACATCCCTAATGTATTTGTTTACAAATTGTGTGTACCTATTACTATCCTAACAATATATGGTGTGAATTATGAGATATTTATTATCCAGTAAATTCAAAATGAGGAAGGCAAGGAATAGAAGAATAGAAGCTGTAATTTTTTTCTTTTAATCAGTATTTTATGTTCTCTGTGGTCTGTGCATTCTGTTTGGAGACCATGATAGAAACTTTTAGGAGGCGATAGGAGGATCTTTTGATAATGAGAAGGTGATAGTTTGGGGAAGAGATGGCCAAAATCTTTTCTGGCTTTTTTTTTTTTTTCAAATAAGCAGAAGGCTGTATCGTGATAGTGGCAAGAGAAAGATTGTTTATAAATTGAATTTAACTCCTTGAAATTTGAACCCATATGTTCCTACACTACCCTTTCTTTGTTCCTATGACAACCTATAATGCTTTTGCAACTGTTGTCATGGAAAACATTAAAAGTCACCCAAGGCAGAAAAGCAGATAATATATATGATATTAACAGCTAGTATTTATTTATTCGGAGTAGTAGAATTTAGAAAGGGGAAAGATGAAAGATAAGATTAGAAGGCTAGGTAAGGTTAGGTCATAGATAATTTTGAATGTCAGGCTAAGAATTTTGGTATTTATTTTTTAGGAAATGAGAAAAATCTAAGGGATTTTGGGCAGATAAAAGACATCAATGGAACTGGCCTTTCAGAAGATGAATATTTTAGAAACTTGTTATTGAATGTTTAGAAAGTAATCCAATTACATTGGCCCTTCCCTATAACCTGTGTTGTTTGTTTTTATTCCCTGTTTAGTTGTATATATTTATTTCCATTCATCAAAAATGTGTTTCTGGAATATTGTTTTGAATTATCCTCTCAAATTATGCAGGAAGCTTAATGAAGCACTTAATATAGATGGTTATTACTGTGTTTGGAGTTATAGATTTTTAAGATCAAAATGAAATATGGTTCTTGATTTCAAAATGCCTGTCTCACAGTCTTCAATATAGTTAAGACCAACATATAAAACAAATATATATTACCATTTGACATTTAGTGGGTACTTGGTATTTCCTATTCTAGTGCTGTACATAACTTAGGCCCTATTAAGCAATCCTAACAGTGAAGTTATAGATTTAGGAAATGACTCATATTGTAAGTGGCATATGAGGATTAAAATCAGAGTCAATTTTTAAATTCCCAGCTACATTTCTTATTGTAAGGTATCCTGTGGCCAAAGGAAAAAAAAAATTTAAAGGGAGAGATAAGTGAAGATTTATAGGTATTCATTGAAAGCTACATTTATGGGTAAGGAGGGACTGAAATGGAGTCCTGGAGGAAGGAGAAATGTGCCTTATACCTGTGTTGAAATGAATGAGAGGTTTCAGCCTAAAAGACAATGTATTGAAAAGCATATAGGAAAAAATTAGCATATAATTTGAAGAGAATGGTTTACTATGAGAATTGGTTTTGAAAATACTTGAAAATAAAGTTGGATAAGTAAAGATAATACCTACCACTTATTGAGAACTCAAAATACTACTGAGATTGTAGTATTCTTCCCATTTTATAGATGAGAAAGTGGAAACACACACACAGAGAGCTATAATGACTTTCCAAGTTCACAGTGTTTAAGATGGTACTAAATATCGGCTTGTTCATTGTAATATGAAAAATAATTCCAAAAGTATTTCAGATGAGATAAAATGAAAGGAAAACATGTTTTGTAGCATTCCCGTTATTCACAAATGTATTTACATACTAGTGGTGTGACTTGAATTTGGGGAGTATTTTTGCTCTTAGGTCAGTGTAACTTTTATTGCCTCTTTTCTTCCAATAGAGGGCACTCTGAGTCAGGAATTCAAATATAAAATCAGCCATCTTATGTAAGAACTTTATTTTTGTACCAGATTTCTTTGGTTTTATAAGTATTAATATTAAGGTGGTAGTTGGAACAGTTTTACTACATAAGTGAATTTAAAATTAAATTCTTATTACAATTAAATTTATTCAATCAGCGGCTTTGTATTTAATGTAAAGGTCAGTTCAAGTTAAAAGTACCTTTGTCTTACACACGTTTTAATCCAGCAGTCTGTTCTAAATACTCTTGTAATATGCATATAAATCCATTTTCTAAGTTGGATTAGGACATTATATAATACAGAATGTAGATTTTGAAGAAATATAAATATCTTCACATTCTTTACTAGCTCATGAAATTTAGGTTTTTGAAAGAATACAAAATTATTGGGAAAAATTTTCTGTTACCTTCATTTGTTTTCCCAAGCCCTATGTTTGTTTTTCTCTCCACATGTATAAACAAAGTATGCAATTCTTAGATGTGAACTCATCATGCCAAAGGTAAGCTGATGAAGAACATTAGGGCAGATTTGATCTAGTTTTCAGGAAAACTTTTTATCTTAGATTTAAAATGGAAAAAGCATTTTTACCTCACTACCCTGTGTCTCTAAGAAATAAATGAGAAGCTTGCAGGATGAAATGCTGCATGCTTTTTTCTCCTGAGAGAGAACCTGGACATAAGCAGCATCCGGAACATTTGGTTTAAAAGGGGTTGCACTGGTGTTTTTGTTTTGTTTTGTTTTGTTGCAGTATCACACAGCCAGTACACTTCTTTTTTGCTATTTCACTTTTTTTCCCTCCATAACATCTGTAATTACATTTCAGCCCTTTGAAGTATGAGATGTTTTATTTTAGTATGTCAGGATTTCAAGATTCACCTTGAAATATCTACATTTATACTAAGCTTCTATAAGTAACTTGAGAGTGCTTTCCAGAGGAAGGGTTCCTGATTTTGGAAATATACTTAATCTGGTGCAAAAATCATCAATAGAGTAAAATTACATTTTCTAAAAACAAATGGTGTTTCTGAAACAAAGTTTGCTTTCAAACACATGCTAACTCAATTTCTAGAGCTTGTGATCAGTACCAATTTTAGAATTTTCAGAGCCCTTAATGACTGTTTTTTTTCCAGTTCTTGTAAGAAACAGTTCCTTTGAAAGTGAATATTCTAAAATATAAATAGTGAGTTTTTTAAAGGATTATAACTGATTCATTAGCATATTGAATTATTTTTTAATAGTGGAGTTAATTCCTAAGCAGTGCAAACTATTATCTCATTAGATGTGGTGTTCAGAAGATAATTTTTAACTCCAACAAGTCATGTCTTATATAGTTAAACAGGTTTTGAAAGTTGTGACTCAAGGCTGCTGGGTATTTAGCCAAGCCTTGGATTCTTTTAATAGATTTTCCAGGAATCAGGGAATACATGGAACTAGGATTCTGTTGATCTGTGGTAATACTTTGAAACAATATGAAGTATGTAGATGTTCTAAAATACACACACACACACACACACACACATATATATATATATATATTTTACATGTAAAAATCTGGAATCAGAGTGGTTAGATTTTTGTCTTTACACTCACCTCAGTAAGAACTTTTTTATAACTATAGTGAATCTAGGTAGATTTTTGAGATATTCTTCTGAACTTTTAACACAATTGCTTTTACATTTCAAGATATATCTTTTTCTGCTTTGTCTTATAGATGTATACATTTATATATTATTTGTTATAGACTCCTGTGTGGTTGGATCTTTATTTAATTGATATGTCATTTTATCCTGCCTAACACAGTGCATTACATTTGGCGATCTCTCAAAGTTCATTGGGTGAATAAGTGAATAAAAGGGCAACAAACACGATATATAAAAGTGCATATATTCTTGTAAATAAACCATCAGCAGTGCAAAACATGTTTAATTATTTGGGGATGAATTACAGAATTCAAGGAGAGATTTTTCTTACCAAGCACAGAATCTCAGCTTTCTTAGGGAGGAAACAGTCTTAGAGTTAAGGTATGAGGTTGTGAGTTGCAGACTTGGTTTTACAAGACTGTTCAGTTACTTACTATTGGGTGACCTTCAGAAGTTATTTGATATTTCCAAAACTTTTCATCAGTTAAAAACAAAATTACTATAGTTTTCTGTCAGCTGTAGAAAATAGCTATTTTATTTTCTTTTGTGCTGCTACAGACATGCCGTTTTAATTTTTGTGTTTTATAGACTTTGTTCAGATTTATTGATTTCATCAATGCTTATGTAGACAGGATTTCTTAAGTGGCATTTCAAATATTTGGTTCTAGCTGAAGTGTCCATCAGTGGACGAGTGGATAAAGAAAATGTGGTATAGTCAATGGAGTTTTATTCAGCCATAAAGAAGAATGAAATTATGTCATTTGCAGGAAAATGGATAGAACTGAGACTAATATGTTAAGGGAAATAAGCCAAACTCAGAAAGTCCAGGGTTATATGTTTTCTCTCATATGTAGGTGCTAGAGAGGAAAAAGGAAAAGAAAAGTGTGTGTGTGGTGGGGAATCTCATGAAAACGGAAGAGAGATAGTAGAGGAAAGGTACCAGAGGGAAGAAAGAGGGGAGGGAAAAGGGAAATACTGGGTAATGATTTTGGCCAAATATATTGTTACATCATGTGCATGCACAAATATGTAACAACAAGTCCCATCATTATGTGTACCTGTAATACACCAGTAAAAAAATATGGGGTAAAACTCACAGATAATGTTATTTAGTTAAAAAAGATTTTTTTGATTCTTGGATTGGTCTTAATATTTTACTTTGAAAAAGGTATGTCTCAATCAAACTTGGACACCTTAGGAATATATAATATAATAAATATTGAACTTACATGATAAATCATCTAAAAGTTATGAGCTTAAGATAGAAACACAGAATTCAGTGGGAATTAATATAAAATATCATATATATATATATATATATATATAAAATATAAAATCCTATGTTTAGATTTCTAAAAAATCATTAGTATAAGTACAAGATGGAAGAGATTTATTTTGGGAGGGTAGTTCATATAAATTTGGGAGATATTTAAGTCAAACATGGTGGTGCTTATCTGTAGTCCCAGCTACTTGGGAAACTGAGGCAGGAGAATCTCTTGAGCTCAGGAGTTTAAGACCTATTTGGGCAACATAGAAAGATCCAATCTCAAAAAAAAAAAAAAAGTTTTGGGATATTTATGTTACAGCAGCTGCTCTGTGAGCCAGCAGTGAAAATCAGCCACTAAAAGTCAATAAACAGTTAACAAACTATGATGTCTGAAAAACAATTGTAATACTAGACACTAGCATTTATTAAACACAGAATTTCAACTAGGTACTAGGCATTGTAAAAGCATGATAAAATCATTTCTTTATTCCTCTCAACATTCCCAAAGACAGCTTTTTTTTGTTTTTGTATTTAGTCCTCAATTTGGGAATTAGAAATAAAACAACTTAAGCTACCGAAAGGTAAATCTAAGATCCGAATTTAGGTTTAATGTTTTACAAATTCATGATCCTAATCATTAGGTAATTTTGACTTTTCTTAGTATTGTCCAGATTGACTTTCTCTTACCTTTTCATCATCCCTGACATTTTTGTGGCCCTCGACTTTCATTACCTCTTACCTCAATTATTGCAAGAGCCTCTTATATATCCATCTGCTCCAATTTATTCTGATCACTGCTGCCAAATGAATACGCCATAAGTGCAGTTCTGATCCTGTCATTGTCTTACTCAAACTTAGCACTGGTTCTCCCTGTAAAAATTAAATGTGAACTTCTAACTCAAAGTCAAGCCCCTCAATTTCTAGTTGCAGTATTTATTTATGGCTTTATCTTTTTTTGGTACCAGGGATTGAAGCCGGGGCACTTAACTGCTAAGCCACATCCCCAGTCCTTTTTCCTTTTTTATATTTTATTAGAGACAGGGTCTCACTGAGTTGCTTAGGGCCTAACCAAGATGCTGAAGCTGGCTTTTAATTCATGATTCTCCTGCTTCAGCCTTCTGAGTTGCTGGGATTATAGGTGTGTGCCATTGTACCTGGCTTATGGCTTTGTCTTTTAATAATGTCTTAGATAAACATAATGCTTCAGGAAAATAGGATACTCCCAAGCATGACTGTCTTTACTTATTTGTTTCTATGTTCACAATGTTTTATCTGTATAGAATTCTTTTTTCTATAGTCTTTACCTTTTTAAAACCATTCTTTACAATACTTTTTTAAATCTTTCTGTTTAGACCCAGAATTTAGATCAGATATCATTATGTTATATTTATAAGTCTGTATATAAATTCTGTAATCTGCTTGGTATTATTTATGCATAGTCTTTCTTGAATTTGCTTATAAACTACTTGATGATGGAAAATATTAATGTATGTGTGTGTGTATCTTTAGTATAGCTCCCTCTGATATACTTACCAAACTTTTATTGAATTGATACAACAGGACATAAATCATGAAAAAGTCTGTTTGAGACCTGCATTTTGATGCAGATCTGTGAGAAGAGCTCTAAGATGAACTGTTTTGTAACTCATTGATTTTTCAAAGGATGAGTTTCTCACCAGTTTGTCTTGAAGACAAAATGAAATACCTAGTTAAAGTAAATTATCAACTCTCTCATAACTTCAAATCACTAGTATTTAAGGCCGTGTTATATCTTTCTTATGTAATAATTTATCTTTCTCATTGATAACAAGGAAATATCATACTACAAATACCATATTTGATTCCTGCCAATATATGTAAAGGAAATTAATATAAGAATAAAGGAAATTATGTTTCATTACTTATATTATTAATATTCAAATTCCTTAATATATTTGAATTCCTTCATATAATTCTGTGTAATTGAGAGGACTATTTTTGAAGCAGTTTTTTCATCTAATCATATGGAAAATGGGCTTCACTGAACATGTTGTTTTTTTTCCTCCCAAGTTTTAATGATTCTTATATATTATGATGTACCCCATTGATGATGCATATTATTTTAGTGTGCATGTTCTTTTTTTTGTTTTTTTCTCCATATTTAAAAAAATATTGTATTATTTTTGTGCATAACGGTGGGATTTGTTGTTACATATTACTGCATGCACACAAATAATATAATTTGGCCAATATCCCTCCCCAGCACTTTTCCTCCCTCTCCTTCTCCCACCCCCCTAGTGTCTTTGTTTTTTCTACTGATCTCTCTTTGATTTTCATGTGATCACCCCCCCACTTTTCTTTTCCTTTCTAGCTTCCAGATGAGAGAATTTGACTTATTTGCTTAACCTAATGGTTTCAAGGTCCATTCATTTTCTGACAAATGACATAGTTTCATTCTTCTTTAAGGCTGAATAAAATTCAGTTGTGTGTATATATCACATTTTCATGGACACCTAGGCTGATTCCATAGTTTGGCTATTTAGAATTGTGCTGTTATAAACATGGGTATGCAAGTATCACTACAGTATGCCGATTTTAATTCTTTAGGATAAATATCAAGGAGTGCGGTAACTGGGTCATGTTGGTTTCATGCCTAGTTGTCTGAGGAAACTTCATATTGATTTCCATAGTAGTTGTATGAATTTACAATCCCACCAACAGTGTAAAAGTGTTCTTTACACTGTTGTATTATTTTATTACTTTGGTATTGTTTTATTGATGTCTGTTATTCTGACTGGTATGAGATAAAATCTCAGTGTAGTTTTGATTTGTGTTTCCCTAATTGCTAATGATGTTGAACATTATTTTTCTATATTTAGAGGCCAGTAGTATTTTTCTTTTGAGAAGTGTCTGTATAATTCATTTACCCATTTATTAATTGGGTTATTTGATTTTTAGTATTAAGATTTTTGATTTCTGTAAATATTCTGCATATTAATACTTTGTTAGAAGATTAGCTAGCAAAGATTTTTTCCTATTCTTTAGGTTCTCTCTTTACATTCTTATTATTTCCTTTGCTGTGAAGAAGATTTTTAATTTTATGCCATCTCACTTATTAAACCTTGGCATTATTTCCTGAACTTTAGGGGTCCTACTGAGGAAGTTGTTGCCTGCACCTATATGCTGGAGTATTGACCCATTTTCTCCCTTAGGATTTGCATAGTTTCTGGTCTAATTTCTAGGACTTTGATCCATTCTGAGTTGCATTTTGTGCAGGGTGAAAGAGAAAAGTCTACTCTCATTCCTCTACATATGGATAACCAGTTTTCCTGGCACCATTTGTTAAAAAGGCTGCTTTTCTCCAATGTCTTTTTGGCACCTTTGTCTAGGACCAGATGACTGTAGATGTATGTTGGTCTCTTGTCTTCTGTACTATTGGTCTATGTGTCTTTTTATGTCATTTGTTACTGTGGCTCTGTAGTACAATTTGTATACAGGTATTGTGACACCTCCAGCATTGCTTTTTTGGCTTAGAATTGCTTTGACTATTCTGGACTTTTATTCTTCCAAATGAATTTTAGGAGTATTTTTTTTTTTTAGTTTTTTGAAGAATGTCATTGGTATTTTGATATATTGAATATGTATATTGCATTTAATAGAATGGCCATTTTAACAATATTAATTCTGTTTATCCATTAATATGGGAGGTCTTTCTATTTTCTAGTATTTTCCTCAATATATATATATATTCAGTGTTTCATAGTTTGCATTGTAGAGTTGTTCAGTTCCTTGGTTAGATTTATTTTTAGTTTCTTTTGGGGGGGGGGTGGTTATTTTGAATGGGATTATTTTCCTTATTTCTTTCCAGCAGGTTCATTGTTGGTATACAGGAAAGCTACTGATTTTTTATATGTAGGTTTTGTAACCTGCTACTTTGCTGAATTGGCTTATTAGCTTTAGCAGTATTTTGGTGTAGTTTTTTGTATCTCCTAAACATAGGATCATATCATCAACAAACTGATTATTTAACATCTTCTTTTCCTATTTTTATTTCTTTTATTTCCTTCTCTTATCTAATTTCTCTGGCTAGAATTTCTAGCACTATAGTAAATAGGAGTGGTGAGAGTGAACATCTTTGTCTTGTTTCAGATTTTAAAGGAAATGCTATCAGTTTTTCCTCATTTTCTATGAGGTTGGCTTTGGGTTGTTTTTTTTTTTTTTGCGTGTGTATATGTGTTTGTGGGTATCTCTTATGATATTTAGGTCCTCTGTCCCTAGTTTCTTCAGTGTTTTTGTCATGAATCGGTGCTGAATTTTGTCAAAGTCTTTCTCTGCATCTATTGAAATGACTAAGTGATTTTTGTCCTGAATTTTGTCTATGTGATGAATTATACTTATTAATTTGTTTTTGTTTAACCATCCTTGCTTCTCTGGGACAAGACCAAGTTGGTCATGATCTACAGTCTTCTTAAATATTGTTGAATATAATTTGTTAATATTTTATTAAGGATTTTTGCATCTATTTTCATCAGGAATGTTGGTAGTTTTCCTTCCTTTATGTGTCCTTATCCAGTTTTGGTATAAGTGTGATGATGGCCTCATGGAATGAATTTGAAAGTGTTCCATCCCTTTCTATTTCATAGAATAATTTGAGGAACATTGGGATTAGTTATTCTTTTTTTTTTTTTTTTTGTGGTATTGGGGATTGAACACAGCACCTTGTGCATGCAAGGCAAGCATGCTACCAACTGAGCTAGATCCCCAGCCCTGGGATTAGTTATTCTTTAATGGTCTGATAGAATTCAGATGAGAATTTATTTGGTCCTGGACTTTTCTTTGCTGAAAAGCTTTTTATTATTGCTTCTATCTCATTACTTACTTATTGGTCTGTTGAGATATTGGTCTATGTCCTGTTGATTCAGCTTTGGCAGGTCATATGTGTCTAGAAAAATATACATTTCTTCTAGGTTTTCCAATTTATTGGAGTATACATTTTTGATCCACTGCATTTCTGTGATGTTTGTGGTAGTTTCTTATTTTTCAGTTCTAATTTTATTAATTTGGCCTTCTGTCTTTTGGTTAATTTAGTTAAGGACTTATAAGTCTTATTTCTCTCTTCACAGAAACACCTCTGTTTCTTTGATCCTTTGTATTGTTTTAAATTTTTTTTATTTTTTATTTTTTAATTTTTATTGTTGGTTGTTCAAAACATTACATAGTTCTTGATATATCATATTTCACACTTTGATTCAAGTGGGTTATGAACTCCCATTTTTACCCCGTATACAGATCCTTTGTATTTTTTTTATTCTCAATTTCATTGATTTCAGCTCTGATATTAATTATTTTCTTCCTTTTACTGGTATTGATTCTAAGAATTTTTTACATTTTCCCCCTGATTTCTTTTATCACACATTTGTTATTCAAAATTGTATTGTTCAATCCCTGTGCCTTTATAGTTTCTGTAGGATTTTTTGGTGTTGATTTCTAATTTTATTCCATTATTATCTGATAGAAATTGTATATATATTTTTGTATTTTATAAAAGTTGTCTTATGGCCTAAAATATGGTCTATTTTGGAAAAATGTTCCATGAGCTGCTGGAAAGAAAGTATATTCAGCTGTTATTGAATTAAATATTTTATAGATGTCTGTTAAGTCCATTTGATTTATAATATTTTTCAGGTCCAAAGGGTCTTTATTGAGGTTATGTTTTGATGTTCTTTCTAATGGTAAGAGAGGTGTGTTAAAAAATCATGCAGTGTCATTGCACTGGGGTCTATTCAAGGCTTTAATTAAAGTAGTGTCTCTTTTATATAATTAGTTGCACCCAAGTTTGGGGTATAAATACTCATTATCATTATGTCTTCTTGTTGGATTGTTTCTGTTACCAATATGAAGTGACCTTCCTTTGTCTATTCTGGTTAATTATGGTTTGAACTCTACTTTGTCAGATATGAGAGTAGCTATCCCTTCTTGTTTTGGGGCTTCATTCATATGGTATATCAATTTCTATCCTTTTACTTTTAGCCTTTGTCTGTCTTTGCCTGTAAGGTGAGTCTCTTAGAAACAACATATAGTTGGTCTTGTTTTTAATCCATTTTGCCAACCAATGTCTTTTAACTGAAGAGTTGAGAAAATTTACATTTTATTATACAGAGATGTTTATTAATTCCTAGTATTTCGACTTATTTCTAATTGTTAATTTTATTTTTTTCTTATTTGCTTAGTTTCTCTTCATGAGATTTGTTCATGTGAGCCCTGGGATGTGTTTTTTATTTCTTCTGTGTGGAATATTTCTTTAGTAAGTTTTGTAGTGCCAATTTAGGAGTCATGAATTATTTAGTTTCTGCTTAGGTTGGAAGATTTTTATTTCATCCTTAATTTCGAAGGATAGTTTTGCTGGGTGTAGAAATCTTGGTTGACAGGTATTTTCTTTCAGGACTTGGAACACATCATTCCAAGCCCTTCTGGATTTTAGAGTTTGTGCTGGACAATCACAAGTAAGTCTGATTGACTTACCTCTAAATATGACCTGATGTTTTTCTCTTGAGGAGGCTTTTAAAATTCTATCCTTGTTTTGTATTTTAGGCATTTTAATTATGTAATGTGAAGAGGTTCTTTTTAAATCTTATCTATTTGGAGTTCTGAATGCTTCCTGTATCTGGATGTCCATCTTATTCTTAAGGTTTTAAAATTTTTCTGTTATTATTTTCCTGAAAAGGCTATCCATTCCATTAACCTGCATTTCACAAACTTCCTAGATTCAATTATTTTTGAATTTGGTTTCTTACTGTTGTCCCAGAGTTGTTTTATATGCTGATCATGGTTACTCATTTTCTTTCTTGAATACTATTTGAGTGTTCAAGTCTATCCACTATGTCTACCAGATCTGAGATTCTGTCTTCAGCGTGGTCTACTCTATTAGAGAGACTTTTGACTGAACATTTAAATTTTAATAGCTCTACCTGCTTATTGAATTTCTCCTTCATAGCCTGTACTGACCTCTTTAATTAATTCAGTTGTAATTATATATTCTCTTGGAATTCATTGATCATTTTTATGATCACTATTTTGAATTCTTTATCTGGTACTTTGTGCGCTTAAACTATATTTGGGGTCAGTTGCTGGTGAATCATTAACTTTAAGAGGTGTCATGTTATCTTGTTTTTTCATATTTCTTATATTCCTTTGTTGGGTTTTATGCATCTGTGGAATATATTTCTCTTCTGTGTGCGTATTTTCGGACACAGCCTTCTCTTACCAAAGTATCCTAGAGTGATTTAGATTGAGACCCCTTGTAGGGGTGGTTTCCACAGGCTTTATGTTAATTATGTCTGTTTTTGCTATACTAGTGTATGTTCGTGAGTGGGATTTGAGGGTTCACCCCTAACTGTTCCTTCCCAGGGCCTTGTTTTTTTTTGTCACTTCTATTCTTTATATTAAAGTATAGCTGAAGTTTGATTGTCATTAATTTTTGTGTAGACCAATGTGTGCTGCCTTTGGGCTGAGTTTAATTCAGCAGCAGTGTCTATAACCTCACAGGATAGGGGGAACAACTGATTCAAATAATATATGGCATTAAAATAAATATTTGGTTCCTACTATAACATCCACAACTATAATTACACAAAAAAACAGGAAATGTGGAGTCAGCAATTGTCAACACCCAAAATAATAAATAACCATGAACTAAATCTAGCTAAACAAACAAATAACCCTAACCCTCAAAAAAGCAAAGAAAATAACTGTATTAAAAAATGCTAAAAATGATGAGGCTGGGGTGAGCGCTTGCCTGGCATGTGTGAGGCACTTGGTTTGCTTCTCAGCATTGCATATAAATAAATAAAATAAAGGTCCATTGGCAACTGAATAATATTTTTAAAAAATGAGGGAAAAATATATTTTTGTTTATGAACCAATTAGCCCAGAAAGAACACACACGTACGTACACACACACACACACACACACAGACAAAATGGAGAAACATTCTTAATGAGAAATGAAGAAATCATCTCCACTGTGGTGGTCAAAATAGTCAAAAAGAATGGATGGTCACTGCCTAGGCCCAAATCTTTTTCTTTCTGTTTCTTCTTGGGCTATGTACTGAGAGAAAGCGAGAGCCAGTAATGAATGGGGCTTTTTAACTCCTTCTTCATTTTGGTTTACTCACTAAGCTGCCAGTTGGAGTGGCATAGTACGAAAGCTCATTGTAATAGCTCTCAGCTTCCCGTCTCACCAGTATAAGGTAGGATGTAGTGGGAAATATTGTTAATAGGAGTTTTGTCTGTATATATGAGAACATTGCATTCCCAGGGTTTTTCTGCTACAGAGTTTGAGTTCTATGAGGAAAGTTCTGGTGACTAGGGCTTAGGTTTAATCAGGCATTAGGGGCTTTGTTGGATGGTATCTGTTCTGGAGACATTAGATCAACACATGCCAAGGGAGATGCTGATTTATATTAGGAGTCTGGATCTCAAGGGTCTTTCAAGAATTCTATTCACTGTCCTCCACACACTCTGCTGCCCGCCCACAAACACAACCTTCCCAGACTTGGTTGCTGAGTATATTCACGCCCACCTGTTCAGATTCCTTTTCCACTTCAGTTGGTCCTGTGAACGGTCAGACTCAAAGGAAAAGCTGAGTTGGGTTCCCCTTCATTTTTCTGACTTGAATCCTCCTGGGGACAATCGTTTTTGTGCCTGTTTTACTCATGTTTGGCTGGGTATACCCTAAGTTGCATGGTTGGCACTTTCTGGAACTGTATGGGAATGATTGCTATGATTTCCTGGATCCTGTAGCAGCAAGCTGCAGTGTGGTTGCCTCAAGATGTTTGCCATCTCAGCTCTTTGTTTGCCAGTTGAGAGATACAGAACACGTTTTAAATACTAGTTGATGGTGCAGCCTCTGAATCAGCTAAGTTTGGTCTACTTTTTTGATCTTAGGTTTTTCCATAACAAATCCATTTGTTGTGTTTCTTTCTGTTATCCCTTCCCTCTGCAATGAACCATTGCCACTGCCACTGCTGCAACTGGCTTGGCTTTAATGTGCTTTCTTCTTTGTTCTGTGTACCCAAATTTCTGAATTTCTAAGACACTCTAACTGTCCCGTATTGAATTTTAGTGAGATCACTCTTTGATCCACCTCACTGTGAAACATTATTCCCTCTCCTTGAATCCTAAGCCATGGAGCAGCCAGGACAGGCTTCCTCTAATCTGTCATCTTTAAGAATTTTTAAAAAATATTTAATTTTTAGTTGTAACTAGACACAACACGTTTATTTATTTATTTATTTTTTATGTGGTGCTGAAGATCGAATCCAAAGCCTCACACTTGCTAGGTGAGCACTCTGCTGCTGAGCCACAACCCCATCTTGAATCCTCCTTTTTGCATGTCTCATAAAATATTTGACAATAAAATATCTCTTAATATTGTGGATATTCTTTTACAGTATCCAAAGTAGTAAATGTGTCAAACAATTTAAAGTTTGATATTTTGAATTTTTAAAAATTGTGAAGTTATTTTATATAATCTGCAGATAAAACATCAGCCAGTGTATTAGTCGGGGTTCTCTAGAGGAACAGATCAATAGGAGTATGATTATAAAAAGGAGATTTGTTGGGTTGGCTCACATGACCAGAAGCTGGATAATCCACAGTGGTCATTTGCAGGCTGGAGAGATGGAAGAATCAGTAACTACACAGTTCCAAGAGGCTGAAGCCTCACAACAAGAGGGATCAATAGTGCTACCTTAGTCCAAGGCAAAATACTTTTGGAAACTCCCTGAAGAATCACTGGCAGAGTCCACTTTGGAAGAGTGAAGAAGCGAAAGTCCAATATCTTCAGACAACTGCAGCAGCAATCAAGAGCCTGTTCAAGAAGAATCGAGCTTGTATATGCTGCTGCTTCCTTGTACTTCCTACTTTTATTCCACCCAAGCCACCATCGTATTGGATGGTGCTGCCTATGCTTAGGGAGGGTCTCCACTTCAATTAGCTATCCCATGTGCCAGTTGTTCGTAGACACACCCTCATAGACACACCCAAAAACCTCTTAATCATGAGCTTCTCAATCCAATCAAATTAACCATTGCAGCCAGTTTTTGCTTTTATATTTTTCATGTTTCTGAACTCTTTATAGTTTCTAACTTGAACTTAAACTTCCTAATAGAAGAATTCACCATTATGATCTCCCTGAGAATCAATATTTTAATCTCAGAAGCTCATTATAATGTTTTATTGAAAGTTTAGTAATAATTCCATTTTCTTCTAACCTCACTTTCTGGGTAATAATAAAGTTAATTTTGACCACTTTTTGCTAGGATTTTCACATTTACCTCCTTCATTTGCCTAATGCACCTAATTTGTAATTCTATTTCACGGTGTACATTTTGGAAATCTTATTTTTGTCTGAAGTGACGGCCTTGGACAGCTTACCATTATAAAAGAATCCCATTTTGCTGCCTATTGCCAAAGAAAATCAGTCAAGAGCCTGAGCTTAAAGAGATGCGTCAGTGGTGCTGAGCATTATCTCTGTGTCCAGGGAAAAGCTTTCACCTTGAAGAGCAAATTAATTCTAAAAAATAATGGGCTAGTAACTCAGAAAAAACTTGAAATAACTCATGCTCCTAACATATTTTATCATGAAACCATTTGGTTCATGATTAAGGAAGATTGGAATTCATTCAGCCTCTAACAGGTAAGAGATTGGGATTTTCTATGATAGAATCAATGTCAGTAACAGCAAATGAAAAAGATACTCTGTGATCTGTTTCAATTTTAGGCTTAGATTTTTAAAAAATGATGTTATCTTCATTTTGCTTTGCAGGAATTCTTATTTCTACCATGTGTGCTTTTAAAAGCTCAAAAATTTTGATTGTTTACATTTTCACAACAGTTTCATTTAGTTGCTAGCTGCTGACCTATGCTATCAAATAATTAACAACAAAAAGCATAGTCTTAGAGAAGGAAAGAATACTCAAGAAATGAATTTGACAGGAAATTAAAGGCTCTAAAACAAACAAAAAAAGAACCTGTGAGAAGTAGATACCAGTAAAGTGGAACTATCCTGCCCTTAAAATACCACAAATAATTACATGTTTTGTTTTTTCATACAATCTATTCTTTGTTGGTTGTAATAAATGTATTACAACCTTGAAAAGATTTCCTTTTAGCCCTTGATTTTGTAAGCCCATTATTACTTGGCCTGGTTTTCTTTTCTAAACTTTGGAAGTTTCTTTACTGTTATAGTCAGCTTTTTCGCTGCTGTGACTAAAAAGACCTGACCACAACAATTGTAGAGGAGGGAGAGTTTATTTGAGGGCTCACAATTTCAGAGATCTTAGTTCATAGAAGGCTGGCTCCATTTCTCAGGGCTTGAGGTGAGGCTGAATATCATGGCAGGGGAGGGTGACAGAAAGAAGCAGATCACATCACAGTGATCAGAAGCAGAGAGAGAGACTCCACTTTCCATGTACAAATATATATACCAATATCATGCCCTAATTCCCACCTCCTTCAGCCATACCTTACCACTTTAGTTAACACTCAGTTAATCTCTATGTATCAAGGGATTCAATCACTCATTGGGTTAAGACTCTTACAAACCAATCATTTCTCCTCGAACCTTCTGGCATTGTCTCACATGTGAGCTTTTGGAGGATACCTCACATCCAAACCATAACTGTCATTGTGATTATCATCCTAAGTCACTGAGTCCATGCATTGAAGAATTATTTTTATTTCTTCAACATATTTTTAAACTTGAAGCCTATAGAGAATATGAATTTTAATTCAAAAAGATTGTGTTTAAATCCAATTCCTTTTTGGTAAAGATTTCCCTCATCTTTAGATTAGCTGAATAGTGATAATAATAGTACTAATGATAGCTTGCATAGTTGTTGTAAAGATAAAAGTTTAGAGTTCTTACCACAGTGCACACCACAGATTTTATACTGAGCAAGTAGCAGGTTATTATTTAAATTATGTCTCATTCAGTCATTTACTTATTTTGGCAAGACCAAAAGATTATTCCATAATTATAAGTGACTTCCTCATCCTGTCTTAATTTTTCCTTGTTTCCTATTAAAAGGAAAGTATACTTTTATGCTTTATGGAATAGTGTTTTAAAATGTCTTTCTCACCTAAGCCTACTGAATCAGATATTTGAAGGTAGATTATTTTAACCAGCCCCCCTAGGTGATTCTTATGCAATGAGTAATTTTGTACACATTGCATTAGAACATCTTTAAAATGGTAGTTTCTTAGATTATCTGGTACAGGAGCCTACTTTCTTCCCCCAAACCCACCTCCTTCAACTCTGTGTACCTTAGAGTTTAGTGTTGTGATTATAATTTGCCTTTTTCTTTTTCTGCTTCTGTGGCTACAAGTTTGAGTAGTCACCAGGGCAAAATCACTTATCCTTTAATAATTATTTTATACCTGAAATTAAATAACAAATGATGTTAAAGTACCAAATTACATGTAAACTAATGTTCAAAATAATGTATTACCATTATTATGTATTACTTAATTAGTAATACATAATAATGGTAATACATTAATGGTAACCTTTCAAACTTGTAGATTACATTTACTGCTACTTACGTATTTATTAAGGTTCTGTCTTCTCAGCTTCCTACCCTTACCTGTTCTTACCTGCTTCTTTCCAATTTAAATAAAACTCCATTGGAATAAACTTATGAACTCAGGGATAATATTTTAATTTTTATTTTCTCTTCCAAGTGTTTGTTGTTATTCCTAGCATATAGTAAATGCTCAATACATTTTTAAATTAATGAGTGGTTTATACTCTTAAGATTGATATTACTATCTTCTCATTAATTCTATTATTATTTAATAAGGTCTCACTCCATTATCTCATAGCTTTGACCATCAAGGTCTTAGGCAACATAAAATAAGGTCCTTTGACAAGCATGGAAGCATGGCTTATGTGTGTGTGTGTGTGTGTGTGTGTACATGTGCACATGTGCTGGGGATTGAACCTGAGACCTCATGCATTGCTATGCTAATAAGCGCATGCTCTACCACTGAGCTATATCCCCAGCCAATCTTAAAAGATTGTATTGTTTTTTTTGGCATCTTTCGTAGTAGTTAAACAATATGGAAGATCAGACCTCAGGAAAAGAAATGATCAAGTTTAGGTACGTTTCATGTTTATAGTCATTTAAGTTAGTTCTTCTACTGAAGGCATACCTATGGAATATATAACCAGCACATGTCATATAACCAAGTTTTTTTTTTCTTTTATGTGTGTGTGTGTGTGTGTGTGTAGAGGAAGGAAGGGGAAGTAGAGAGAAAGCGACCGAGAGTGCTATTATTTGTAAGTACTTGTATTATTTGTAAGTTTCTTTGTAAGTATCTTTACCCTTTGACTTAAGAGTTCTATAATTTTTATATTTTTTTATGGTCTCAGGAATCCAACGATGAACACTAAAAAAATCTGACCTTTTCTAGATGCACCAGTGTCACAATTTAAAGAGTAAAAATTTTAGATATTCATAAATTTTTCATAAATCAAATACGAGAATGCATATTTCAAAGTTTTCTCTTGTCTGTAACCTAATATTAAGGGTGTTTTATTGTAATTGTTCATAAGCCTGAAAGCAGATTTATTTGACTAATATATTCTGAATTACATATAGTGACAAGAAAGAGTTAACCAGAGGTGGGATGTGAGTGTTTATATATGGTGATATAGAAGGTCTTCTGAGGAGTGATGTATAAATTGTAATCTGAAGGAGGATGTATTAGTCAGCTTCCCATCACTGTGACAAAATGCCTGAGAGAACAAAATTGTAAGGAGGAAAGGTTTATTTAGGCTCATGGTTTTGGAGATTTCAGTCCATGGTCAGTTGACCCTGTTGTTTTTGGGCTCATGGTGGGAGTATGTGGCAGAGGAAGGTGCTCACCTATGGTGGCTGAGAGGGAAAGAGAGACAGGAAGGAGCAATGGTCCCAATAGACCCTCCAAGGGCATACCTCTAATGACCTAACTTCCTCTACTAAGTCCTACCTCTTAAAGGTCCTTCCACCTTCCAGTAGTGCCCCAGACTGGGGAATCAAGCCTTTAACACATGTGTCTTTGAGGGATATCCCAGATCCAAACTAGAGCAGAGGTGAAGGATACAGATCACATGAAGTGTTAGGAAAATAAATTTTGGAATAGAAGGAGATAGTCTATTTCCTAGGCTAGAAAGAGCATATTATGTTCAAGTACCAGAAAGGAGGTCATTGGGTAGGCCGAAGTAGAGAATAGAATGGAATGAAATTAGAAAGCCAGATTATATAAGGGTTTTGTATGTCATGTATACTGATATGATTTTTTTTAGCCAAAGATGTTTTAATCAAGGAAGTAATCTGATTAATGGGAACAAATTTGGAATGTTTCTGCCTCCTCTAAATTCATTGCTAATTTTAATAACAGAAGTCTATATGATATTTATTTAATAATATACTCAACAGTTATTTGTTATTTATTATATATTTATTAAATGTATAATATGTATAATAAATTAAATGTATAAAATATTATATTTATAATATATACAACAATTGTAATATATATAACATGATATATTATATGCAATGTGTGTATCTATATTACAACATGTAATATATATACAACATGTGCAATAAATGTTGTATATATCTCAGGGCCTAGCACAGGGCCAACTCTGTGCTAGGCCCTGGAATACGTACAACAGTTGACAAGCCTGATTGAGCCCCTGCTATCATTGAAATTCTAGTTCATCAGTGGCTATAGATAAGGACATTGGTGATTATGAAACAGCATAGTAAGTGTTATGGCAGGGGAAATACAACGTATTATTAAACACATGGGGAAAGTACCAAACTTAGTTTGGGGTAATCAGGGGAGACTTTCTAAATTCACTTCTTTTCTTTTTGACTCCTTTTGTGTCTGAAAGAGAAACCCTTTTCCTTATTGTTTGTGTTTTCCTTATCTGATACTTTCTTATAGTTCCTTGGTTTTCTGTTCTATCTCGAGCTTTCTTTTCTGTATAGAGAGAACTACTTTCTAGGTTCAGATAGCATGTCAGTGTTATTTATTTTCATATTTATAATTCTGTCTTCAAGTTATCATTAGTTTTTAGTTCTGTATTTCAACTGCCTGTGTTACCCCAAATGTCCCACTGTCATTTCATCCAGTCTGTCAAAATATAAATAATCTTCACACTCAAATTTACATCTGCTTCCATTTTCCATGTTTCTTTCAGTAATAGAACAGTTATTTCATTCTTCCAAGAGAAAAGTTTTGGTATTTTGGGGGTTCTTTCCTTTTTCATTGTCTTGGTCTATTAAGAGTTCCCCTTTGTTTCATCTCATTATTCCTGTTTCATCACAACTCACCTTCTAGGAATAACCTCACATTGATCTGCTCTTATCTATCAAGATAATTTTCTTGTGATTGTTAGGTTTTATTACTTGGAGACACTAAGCCTTAAAAGAATTAGGGTTTGTTCCTGTTTTAAAGTTTTAAATGATTACTTTGCAACTGGTTAAACAACGGTTACTTAGGTTTTAACAATATAACTGACACCCTAAATATATGTGACTAGGTATATATACATATGCATCTGAAAACTATATCTATCTAAACCTTCTCTAAGTTTTATGTCAAAGTGTATAAAATGGAAGTTTATATATGTTTACCAGCAAGATAGCCAATAAGTGCTCTCTTTTATACATTGTATCGGACATAGAAGGATCACACTGTCATTTTAAGACCTGTCTTACATCTGTTTGCTTTGAATAAGTTAATTTCTGATCATTAACACTGTTTTCTATATGTATAAGGGATTTAAGGGTGCTCTTTGATTTTTGCTAACCCATAAAGGCCTGTGATTATTGTTACCATACACCATGGATTCTAAATTGTACATTAAAATTAAACTTAATTAAATGTAAAGCTTAGGAGAGTATTTTGCCAAGTTGATGATCTCCAAACTAAAATTATCTACAGAAATAGTCTCAGTTTTGTATAGAAATAACAAATTTGGTTGGTATTTATTCATGTCATTTGATGGATAAAGTAATTTATTGTCAAGAAGTTATATACACCAATTTTGTGTTACTCTTCACATTGGAACTGGAATTTAAATGTATTTTTGGAAGGTAGTAAAGAAATCCTGAACTGTTTTTTTAAAGGTGATGCTGTAAAACATGGAATCATTTTGCCATTTTTTTCTACAAAACTAAATATAAAGGTCTCTTTGCTTTTGTTTGATTCATGTTTCAGATGTAATGTTATATTGTGTTTTTCAATAGTCCCTCCTTACCTGAGATAAGGCTCTGCCTCTCAACTTATGCCATGTTAGAATGGCTCCAAAATAGGATATACTTCAGCTATTTTAAAGTTGTGTTCAAAAGATCAATTTTTGGTGGCCCAGGAGGCTGAGGCAGAAGGATCATGGAGTTCAAAGCCAGCCTCAGCAACTTAGGGAGGCTCTAAGAAACTCATCAAGACACTGTCTCTAAATAAAATACAAAAAAGGACTGGAGATATGGCTCAGTGATTAAGCCCCCTTGGGTTTAATCCCCAGTATCAGGAAAAAAACAATTTTTTGGTTGTTGTTGTTGTAAAGATTACAGAAATGACTATCTCCCAGATTAACAAGTGAATTACGACTCTGTCAGAAAACATGTGGAATGTAGCCTTTGAATTGCCTCTTTAAAAGCCCTCAGTTGGGCAGGGGGACAGGAGTCCTTTGCTAGCAAATCAATAAACCTTTTTTCTTTTTCACAAAAAACAAACCAACAAAATATAAACAACCAAAACACCTCAAATGAAAGCAAATACAGTGCACTGTAAGGAAAGACAGAAGCCAAAAAAAAAAAAAAAAAAAACACATATCCAGGTATGCTACCACATACACAGGAGAATAATACAACTTTTAACTCTTATTTTTAAAAGTAAATTACTGACTTGTCTATCAGATACCAATAATCATTAACATTCTAATTTTAATTGAACTTCTTAATATCAACAGATGAGTACTTACTTTCCATCTGAAAACAAGATTTCAAATTCTTTCTCACTCAAACATCTTAGGATTGCTGAATTTACTTATTTAAATATGAAAATTACTGAGTGAAGCATTTACAATTTGTAACTTGTTATGAAAGTAAATGCATCAAAAATTATGTGTAGGTGTTCATAATAATCACTCTGAAGACAAGAACCTAGGATTTATATAATAAGAAAATACATAGAGGTAACTATATTTTTAGGAACAAACTAAAATTTGAAATTGCCTCATAAGGCTTGGCATTTGCTATATAAGTGTTATATCCCAATTTTTAACTATGAAGGTTTTAATGAGTAAATGCATTTCTTTTGTCTGTCTAATTGCTTTGGCCAGTATTTCGAGAACTATATTGAATAGAAGTGGTGAGAGAGGGCATCCCTGTCTTGTTCCATATTTTAGAGGGAATGCCTTCAGTTTTTCTCCATTGAGAATTATGCTAGCCTGAGGCTTAGCATAGATAGCTTTTACAATGTTGAGGTACGTTCCTGTTATCCCTAGTTTTTCTAGTGTTTTGAACATAAAGGGATGCAGTACTTTGTCGAATGCTTTTTTCTGTGTCTATTGAGATTATCATATGGTTCTTATCTTTAAGTCTATTGATTTGGTGAATAACGTTTATTGATTTCCGTATATTGAACCAGCCTTGCATCCCAGGGATGAATCCTACTTGATCATGGTGCATGATCTTTTTGATATGTTTTTGTATCCGATTTGCCAGAATTTTATTGAGGATTTTTGCATCTAAATTCATTAGGGATATTGGTCTGTAGTTTTCTTTATTTGAGGTGTCTTTATCTGGTTTGGGAATCAGGGTGATAATGGCCTCATAGAATGAATTTGGAAGTTCTCCCTCTTTTTCTATCTCCTGAAATAGATTGTAGAGTATTGGTATTAGTTCTTCTATAAAGTTCTTGTAAAACTCTGCTGTATATCCATCTGGTCCTGGGCTTTTCTTGGTTGGTAGTCTTTTGATGGCTTCTTCTATTTCCTCACTTGATATTGGTCTGTTAAGGTTGTTTATATCATCCTGACTCAATCTGGGTAGTTCATATGTCTTAAGGAATTTATCAATGCCTTCACTATCTTCTATTTTATTAGAGTATAGGGTTTCAAAATAATTTCTAATTATCTTCTGTATTTCTGAATTGTCTGTTGTGATGTTGCCTTTTTCATCCCGTAAGCTAGTAATTTGGGTTCTCTCTCTTCTTCTCTTTGTTAGCGTGGCTAGTGTTCTATCAATATTATTTATTTTTTTCAAAGAACCAACTTTTAGTTTTGTCAATTTTTTTGATTGTTTCTTTTGTTTTGATTTCATTGATTTCAGCTCTAATTTTAATTATTTCTTGCCTTCTACTGTATTTGCTGCTGATTTGTTTTTCTTTTTCTAAGGCTTCGAGGTCATTTATTTGTTGGCTTTTCCTTCTTTTAAGGAATGAACTCCATGAAATGAATTTTCCTCTTAGTACTGCTTTCATAGTGTCCCAGAGATTTTGATATGTTGTGTCTGAGTTTTCATTTACCTCTAAGAATTTTTTAATTTCCTCTTTGATATCTTCTGTAACCCTTTGTTCATTCAGTAGCATATTGTTTAATCTCCATGTGATGTAGGACTTTTCCTTTCTCATTTTATTATTGATTTCCAATTTCATTCCATTATGATCTGATAAAATGCATGGTAGTATTTCTACTCCTTTGTAATTGCTATGATTTGCCCTGTGACATAATATATGGTCTATTTTTGAGAAGGATCCATGTGCTGCTGAGAAGAAAGTAAATCCGCTTGATGTTGGGTGGTATATTCTGTATATATCAATTAAGTCTAAATTATTAATTGTATTATTAATTGTATTATTGAGCTCTATGGTTTCTTTATTCAACTTTTGTTTGGAAGATCTGTCCAGTGGTGAGAGAGGTGTGTTAAAATCTCCCATGATTATTGTGTTGTGGTCTATTTGACTCTTGAACTTAAGAAGAGTTTGTTTGATGAACGTAACTGCACCATTGTTTGGGGCATATATATTAATGATCATCAAGTCTTGTTGGTGTATGGTTCCCTTGAGCAGTATGTAGTGTCCTTGTTTATCCATTTTGATTAACTTTGGCTTGATGTCTATTTTATTTGATACAAGTACGGACACCCCTGCTTGCTTCCAGGGTCCATATGAGTGATATGATTTTTCCCAACCTTTCACCTTCAGTCTGTGCATGTCTTTTCCTATCAGATGAGTCTCCTGTAGGCAGCATATTGTTGGATCTTTTTTAAAAATCCATCCTATGTCTTTTGATTGGTGCATTTAAGCCATTAACATTTAGGGTTACTATTGAGATATGGTTTGTATTTCCAGCCATATTTGATTATGTATGTTACTTAACATGATTTGTTTTTCCTCTATGATTAGTTTTTCCTTTACTGTACTGCCTCCCGCTGTTGGTTTTCATTGTTATTTTCCATTTCCTCTTCCTGTAATGTTTTGCCAATGATGTTTTGAAGAGCTGGTTTTCTAGCAGCAAATTCTTTTAACTTTTGTTTATCATGGAAGATTTTTATTTCATCTTCAATCCTGAAGCTTAATTTCGCTGGATACATGATTCTTGGTTGGAACCCTTTTTCTTTCAGCGTTTGAAATACGTTGTTCCAGGATCTTCTAGCTTTCAGAGTCTGTGTTGAAAGATCAGCAGTTATCCTGATTGGTTTACCCCTAAATTAATCTGCTTCCTCTCTCTTGTGGCTTTTAAGATTCTCTCCTTATTCTGTATGTTGGGCATCTTCATTATTATGTGTCTAGGTGTGGATCTCTTATGATTTTGTACATTCGGTGTCCTGTAGGCTTCTAGTATTTGGATTTCTTTTTCATTCTTTAAGTCTGGGAAGTTTTCTAGTATTATTTCATTGAATAGATTGCTCATTCCCTTGGTTTGAACCTCTATACCCTATTGTATCCCAATAACTCTTAGGTTTGGTTTCTTTATGTTATCCCATAATTCTTGGATGTTCTGCTCATGATTTCTTAACATTCTCGCTGAGCTGTCTATGTTCTTTTCAAGTTGAAAAACTTTGTCTTCGTTGTCTGAAGTTCTATCTTCTAAGTGTTTTACTCTGCTGGTAATACTCTCATTTGAGTTTTTAATTAGATTTATTGTTTCCTGCATTTCCAGGATTTCTGTTTGTTTGTTTTTTATATCCTCTATCTCCCTATAGAGTTGAGCTTTTGCTTCTTGGATTTGTTTATGTAATTCATTGTCAAAGTGATCTTTCATTGTCTGAATTTGCTGTCTAATGTCTTCCTTGATACTCCAGATCATCTGAAGCATGTATATCCTGAACTCTTTGTCTGACATTCTATCAGCTGCAGATATTACCTCATCTAATGTTGAATTGACCTGTATTGTTTGTGGTCCTTTCTTTCCTTGTCTTTTCATACCGCTCATGATTCTTTCTAGCTTTGTGAAACTGTTGTGTTAATGTTTTTCCCCTTTATATTTGTATTGTTCTTGTATAGCTCCAAAATCCCTCTTTTTCGGAGAAAGACAATGTTAACAGTTCCCAATATCAACAGTACATCATCTAAGCACAAGTTTTCATTATTAATGCATTTATAGTTAGATTCTAAGTCTGTAGATATTGGTTTCAATTATTACTTAAGAATATAGTCATTAGTTTCATAAAAGGCATACCATATCTGGTGGCATATAGAAAACTTAATTTCAGACGAAGGATGTTATACTTAGAGGGAAAGGAGTGAGGGTATGAGGTTAAACTAACTTAGCACCTTTGGAGAACTCTAACCAATAGACTGGTAATTTATGGAAGAATGTATAGACTCCTATCTTTATTTAGATAGTTACCCTATGTATAGATAGCAAAAGTTAGGAGATTGAAAGTGGGATAGAGGGAATACGAATAAAAAAAGAAAAATAACAAGGAAGAAAAGAGAAATAAGAGAGAAGGAAAAGGAAAGTAAGATAGAAATAAAGAAAAAAATGGGGGGAAGGTGGGGTATATGCAATTCCTCTATATTATATTACTTTGGTAATTCGGTTGTTCATGCACAGTTCTTGGTTTCACATATGTTGAAGTTGTGGAAGAGAGAGAAGAAAAGAGAGAAAGAAAGAGAAAAAAAAAGTCTCTCAGAACACTATTTTCCTTGCTGCCAGTAGGTGGCGTTGTCTATTCCTAGCTTGAGCCTCTGTATTCAGGGTGGTGGGTATAGCCAGTGTGAAAGGAAATGAGCTTCCACCTGTATCTTCTCTACTCTAGTCTCTGAGGTAGAAACCAAGTGCCTGTACAGTTGTTGTTTTGCGTTGATAGCTACAACCCCCATAAGCTTGTGGGAAATATTTTGAGTTATCGCAGCTAAGGGTGGAGGAGTTGGAAACCGGGTACCTGGATCAGCCGCAAAACCGTGCTGGTAGCCACACCCCCTTTGATGGGTTTTAAGGGTTGATGGGCTTCCTCCGGACTAGCACACAGGGCGGAGCCAGGCCGGGCTTCCTCCTCCCGTCTGGCTTCGCACCGGGCTTCCTCCTCCGGTCTGCCTTGGCGCCGGGCTTCCTCCTCCGGTCTGCCTTGGCGCCGGGCTTCCTCCTCCGGTCTGCCTTGGCGCCGGGCTTCCTCCTCCGGTCTGCCTTGGCGCCGGGCTTCCTCCTCCGGTCTGCCTTGGCGCCGGGCTTCCTCCTCCGGTCTGCCTTGGCGCCGGGCTTCCTCCTCCGGTCTGCCTTGGCGCCGGGCTTCCTCCTCCGGTCTGCCTTGGCGCCGGGCTTCCTCCTCCGGTCTGCCTTGGCGCCGGGCTTCCTCCTCCGGTCTGCCTTGGCGCCGGGCTTCCTCCTCCGGTCTGCCTTGGCGCCGGGCTTCCTCCTCCGGTCTGCCTTGGCGCCGGGCTTCCTCCTCCGGTCTGCCTTGGCGCCGGGCTTCCTCCTCCGGTCTGCCTTGGCGCCGGGCTTCCTCCTCCGGTCTGCCTTGGCGCCGGGCTTCCTCCTCCGGTCTGCCTTGGCGCCGGGCTTCCTCCTCCGGTCTGCCTTGGCGCCGGGCTTCCTCCTCCGGTCTGCCTTGGCGCCGGGCTTCCTCCTCCGGTCTGCCTTGGCGCCGGGCTTCCTCCTCCGGTCTGCCTTGGCGCCGGGCTTCCTCCTCCGGTCTGCCTTGGCGCCGGGCTTCCTCCTCCGGTCTGCCTTGGCTGGCGCCCGGCTTCCTCCTCCGGTCTGGCTTGGCTGGTGCCGGGCTTCCTCCTCTGGTCAACAATTGGTTTTTAAGTCATTGTGATTCCTTCAGACAACAAGACTGGGCGCTTGGAAGTAATCATGGCGACTGGCTTATGCAGCTAATTAGCTGATGACCTCTTTGAAGTGACGTCAAGGAAGGGCCGGGTCTCTGGTTTTATTCCTAAGTCCTTGATCCATTTTGAGTTGAGTTTTGTGCATGGTGAGAGATAGGGGTTTAATTTCATTTTGTTGCATATGGATTTCCAGTTTTCCCAGCACCGTTTGTTGAAGAGGCTATATTTTCTCCAATGCATGTTTTTGGCACCTTTGTCTAATATAAGATAATTGTAATTTTGTGGGTTAGTTTCTGTGTCCTCTATTCTGTACCATTGGTCTACCAGTATGTTTTGGTGCCAGTTCATGCTGTTTTTGTTACTATTGCTCTGTATTATAGTTTAAGGTCTGGTATAGTGATGCCACCTGCTTCACTCTTCTTGCTAAAGATTGCTTTAGCTATTCTGGGTCTCTTATTTTTTCAGATGGATTTCATGATTGCTTTTTCTATTTCTATGAGGAATGTCATTGGATTTTGATCAGAATTGCATTAAATCTGTAGAGTGCTTTTGGAAGTATGGTCATTTTGATGATATTAATTCTGCCTATCCAAGAGCAAGGTAGATCTTTCCACCTTCTAAGATCTTCTTTGACTTCTTTCTTTAGAGTTCTGTAATTTTCATTATTTAGATCTGTCACTTCTTTTGTTGATTCTCAAGTATTTTTTTGAGATTATTGTAAATGGCATAGTTTTTCTTGTTTCCATTTCTGAGGCTTTGTCACTGATATACAGAAATGCCTTTGATTTATGGGTGTTGATTTTTATATCCTGTACTTTGCGAATTCATTTACTAATTCTAAAAGTTTTCTGGTCTTCTAGGTAAGAATCATATCATCAGCAAATAGTGCTAATTTGAATTCTTCTTTTCCTATGTGTATCCCTTTAATTTCTCATTGCATTTGTAGGTTAATGGATGGAGTTTGAGAAGATAATATTATGCGAAGTTAGCCAATCCCTAAAAACCAAATGCCAAATGTTTTCTTTGATATAAGGAGGCTAATTCATAGTGGGATAGGGAGAGGGAGCATGGGAGGAATAGATGAACTCTAGATGGGGCAGAGGGGTTTGAGGGAAAGGGAGGGGTTATGGGGTTATAAATGATGGTGGAATTTGATGATCATTATTATCTAAAGTTCATCTATGAAGACATGAATTGGTGTGAATATACTTTGTATACAACCAGAGATATGAAAAATTGTGTTCTATATGTGTAATAAGAATTGCAATGCATTTTGCTGTCATATATAAATTTAAAAAAGGGGAAAAATTCCTTGCATTTTAGTGACATTCTACTTGTTAGATGTTTTATCTCCAGGGTATTTATACATTAGGTGATCCTCTGTACTGTTTGTTGATATTTAGTTGTAGAAAGTAATTTTTATATCTTTGAGGAGATTAAAACACAAGAAAGTCTCATGTTAGAGTATCTATCACCTGAATATTCTGCAACTGAGAAAGTTAACATTTAATATTTATAAAAGTACACAAATACAAATATAATCATAAAATAACTCTGCAAATGATTTAGCAATAAATTCAAATTTCCTCCAATTAAAATAAAACAAAAAATATGGGTTGGCCTTAGTTTTTGTCTTTTTATTTCCTGGGTGCAATTGTTTATCCTACTAGTGTCCCCAGGCATTTAGTTTGATGGGATTGATGGATATCCCTGGCCAAATGGGTTGTCCTCTCAAATATTAAAGGGGAAGATTATTCCTGTTCCCAGGTCATAAACTAATAGTGCTGGAACCTACTGCCACATCCTTTGTGGCCAGCAGTCTCCACTCTCCATAGGCAAAAGGAGAAGAGGCCAGATTCTCTTTAGTCATTTTTCTTCAGCCCAGGCAGCTTTTCTGGGATTTTTTTTTTCACCAGCTTAGGGCTAGTGTCCTTGACCCACAGTGAGATATGATCTGTGGCTACCTGGACCTCAGCTGAGAAACTGTGCTGGGAGTGCTAGCACTGTGGTTAGAAGATTTAAATCTTGTTTTAACCCTTTCTTCTGGTGTCTTGCTATCCTTGCACATAAGAGGTAGTGCCTTTTGGCACATTCAACTTAGTTCCTGACTTTCAGACCCCTTAATATGCAACTGCATCAATGCTTATACAGAATCTCTTTCATATGTTTTACCCCTGACAGACTAATTTCAAATTCAAGATTGTATAATAATCTAGAAAAACCACTAAAAGACAAGACTATGTTATAGTAAACCATCTTTCTCTTAGACTTATACCTATACATAGCCCATTCAGCCAAGATCTCTCTGCCTAAGAGACTACTGGTAAGATCATCGCAGCATGACACATGTCTTAAAGGACCACTAACCGATACAAAAGACAGACAAGAGAAGATCACTGAAACCAGGCCCAACAGAAAGGAACATTTAAAACAGGCCTACATATACGATTTCTTCCATTTACTTTACCAACTTCAATTGCAAGATTGTACAAAAGAGATAGAGAGAGAGAGAGAGGGAGAGAGAGAGATAGAGAACCAGAGATGAGCCCCAATACCATGGCCAATGGCTGGGAACCTTTAAAACAGACCAGCTAAGACCTTTCTCAAGAGACTACCTATAGGATCAAGTAGTATTATCCATGTCTTAAAAGGGGAGGTAAAAGATACAAACAAAATAAAAAACACATTCAACCAGAGGGAATTCTCAAACTCAAGCCCAGCAAACAGATGAGAATCTAGAACAGACCAGAAGGGAGTAAATATCCCTACAATCCCACTTACCCATGACTTCTACACTAGTGGTGCCAGAGATGTCCCCACAAAAAAGGACCAGATGTTCCCAGGAAGAGGACCCAGATGTGTGGAATCAAGTGTCTTGGTATACACACTGGGGAACACTGAGATGGCCAAGGGTGTAGTGACTTTATAGGATCCAGTTTCCTTTTTCTCAAAATGAACTATGATGGAGTAAACTGTACCATTCAGGAAGAGAAGGCAGGAGTTTCCCTAGGCAAAAGGAGCTTCAGCAGATGCTGAGATGGTTTCTCAGTCCCTTCCTTTACTCATAGGAATAGCTCCTCTGGTTTGACCCAAGGCAAACTCACCTGTGTTCTAACTCTCTTGTAGTTGGCTCTCAACAATTTTGCCAGCCACCTTGCATCTTCAGCATGGACATGAGGTTTCTTCTGCCCAAGAAAACTGGAGCAGAGGCTGCTCTCAGGTCCCATCTGGGGTGCCAAATTTGTTACTGACAGCTTGGTCCTTGTCCCCAATGCCAATCCAATAATGATGACATGGTTTTGAGAAAAATGAAAAAGGTTTATCGCTTTGCTAGCAAAGGAGAAACACAGGGTACTCCTGTCCCAAAGGCTGTGATTCTCTGCTTTAGAATTTTTACTCTGTGTATTTACTCTTCCTTCAGATTTTTATCTGTCTTGCTGTCATTACCTTTAAACCGTGAGAAATTCTTAAGTTTTTTTGCATTTTTAATATATTTTTTATTATTAGTTGTTCGAAACATTACAAAGCTCTTGACATATCATATTTCATACATTTGATTCAAGTGGGTTATGAACTCCCATTTTTACCCCGTATACAGACTGCAGAATCACATTGGTTACACATCCACGTTTTTACATACTGCCATACTAGTGTCTGTTAATTTTTCTGTAGCAGTAGTTTCTAATGATTACAGATATATCTTTGAAGTTCATTTTGTTTGATTTCCTTAAAGGAAATTAGATTTTATTACTTTGAAGTGACCCTGTAGTGACCATTTAAATCCCATAGTAAAAATTTGCCTACTTCCATCAAAACGGTAACACTAACCCACAGCTTTATAACACATCAATGTTGAAGATAGATTTTCTTTTTTTCTTTTTTATACTGGGGACTAAACTCAGGGGGTGCCTTAACGTGGAGCTATATCCCTAATCCTTTTTTTTAAAAAATTTGAGACAGGATCTCACTAAGTTGCTGAGGCTGGCCTGGAACTTATGAGTCTCCTGCCTCAATCTCCTCAGATGCTCATATTATAAATGTGAGCCACTGTACCTGGCTTGAAAAACAGATTTTCTGAATTTCTGCAGTATATTATTTGCTATTTTTTATGTATTTTTCAAATTAAGCAAACATAAGAGTGTATTAGCTCATATAAAATCCAGTTTTTACACAGACCCAAGTACTCAAACAATGTAGTCTGGAATCTGTTTCCATAGTTCTCTTTTCTACTACACTGTATCATTATTAGGCATGCTTTCCTTACATGGTTGGAAGGAATATAAGTAACCTAAAGTTACATTTTTTTAAAAGTTTCTGTTTTAGTCAGCTTTTTTGCTACTGTGACCAAAAGACGTGACAGAACAACTTTAGAGGAGGGAAAGTTTATTTGGTGTTCACAGTTTTAGAGGTCTCAGTCCTTAGACAAGATGACTCTGTTGCTCTGGGCCCAATGTGAGGCAGAGCATCATGGCAGAAGAGTGTGGTGGAGGAAGGCAGCTGAGGACATGGTCATCAGGATGCAGAGAGGGAACTCATGCTCACCAGGGATAAAATAGGCATACCTATTCAAAGGCATACCTGCAGAGATCCATCTCTTCCAGGCATACCCTACCTGTCTATAGTTATCCCCATCAGTGGGCTAACATACTGATTAGGTTAAGGCTCTCATAACCCAATCATTTCACTTCTAAACTTTCTTGCATTGTCTCACACTTGAGCTTTTGGGAGACAGCACATACCTAAACCATAACAGCTTCCCCGCTCCCCCACATTCCAGCAAGATTTCTAACTCTAGTCACATTTTGACTCTAAGCCAATTCTAGTGGCCAGAGAGATAGGTACACTGATTAATCTGGCCTCGATCATATGATTAGGTCAAGGGTTGGGTGGTGGGGTTGGTCAGTTATATCTCAGTGTTCTTTTCGAGCTATAGACAGCAGTTTTGAAAATGGGCTTGCATTGTACATGGTTGATGCACATCAACTTTGAGTAATTAATCTATTCCTGATAGAGGAAGGTTGGAAAGTGTAGTGTCTAGTCTGATCTATATCTGATGATTAGGGTGGTTGAAACCTACTTCTTACTCCTTAGCTTTTGTGTTTACTTTGACAATTCAGTAGGATAGAAGATATTAAATAATATAACTAGAAACAGTAAGTTACTGAATCACAATATTACTTGAATTTTGACTATGCTGATGTTCCATATTTTATGAAATTTTAATTCTTAAAGTATGCTCAAAGTTTTGTCAATAAATTCTCTGTTCTTCTCCCCAGTACTATTTCCACTACTCTGCTTTATCATTCATTATAGTAGTTATTATTATTTGATATGTTATGTATTTGTTTCTTTCTCCTTCCACTACAATATAAACTCAAGATAACAACTTTATCTTCCTAGTTTATTGCTGTACTACTAATATCTAGAAAAACTACCTGGCGTATTATATTTACTGAATATTATTTGCTTAGTGGATGAACAAATGAAAGCAGTTTGATAGAATATGAAATCATGATTTCCAAAAATATGGTGCAAAATTAGAAAAATATTTCCATGGGAAATAGTCATTCCAAAATCTAAAGACAAACCACTCCTACAATAATTTTCAACCCAGTTTTAGAAAGATATATGTTAAGTATGTTTTTGTAAATATCAATGATATTGGAAATAACTAATAATAAAATATTCTATTTCAAATTCAATTAAAGTAAATAAAATCAATGGAACATTCATTTTAGGTTGCATTTATTCTCATCTGGCCACAGACATTATTTCTTGGTATTCATGGCAGACATTAATAAATTTCTGGGAAGGATTATGGTTGTAATTGGTAGTATCCAAATAAAATGAAGTTATCTGTTCGATGTGGGTATTTAAACTTAACCTGTATGATACTTTCTCTAGTAAGATGAGCAATTTAGGTACAATCATAGTAAACCAGCCTCTAAGAGCTGAATCGAAAATAGAATAGTCTTTACTTTTAAGAATAGAAAACGAATGTGTAGGGATAAAAGTGCTTGACTGTAGAAGAAAAATAATTACATCCATACATTGTTATCCTCTTACTTTCAGACTCTTGTTTCTTTTTGAAGGGTTGTTTAGGAGTTTAGATGTTGTTTATTGTCAAGGATTATAAGAAAATGGTTTATTTTTTACATGTATAAAATGAGAAGTTTGATATAGCTATCAAATTTTGAAAGTTAAGACTTAAGTGTAGGAGGAAAGGTAGAGCATTCTAGGCAGAGGGCACTTTGTAGGAATGCATACTGTACTGGGTTTGGAGCCATTTGACTGAATGGTATGTATATTAACTAGTATGTATATTTGAAGTTTAGATGTATGGGAGAAGAGCGAGAAGAGACAGTTGAGACAGATAGAGATCCAGAAAGTGCTTTAAATACTTGGGTAGACAATATGAAAGAAATTATATAGACAGTGGGAAACCATTGAAGATTTTTGAACAGAAGGTGGCTTATAAAATAGAGTTTTAACTGAGAGGAGAGAGATATATAAATAATTGCATAGAATTCAATTAGAAAAATTTCATTTCTCTGTGAGGGAGGACCTACTGAGAGTGGGTGTGGTCAGGAATGAAATTTATTAAGGCCACATACACAGAACTTTTTGGTGATAAGTCACAGGAAAGAAGGGGAAGAAAGGAATCAGGATAATTCTTTTCTGCACCCCAGAAAACCATGAAAATAAGGAGAACGGAAATGAAACTGGCATTTTTGGAGAGAGGGCAAGTTCAGTTTTAGACAAGTCACCCTTGAAGTGACTGAAAAATTTCAAGTCAACAATGCCTATCAAGTAAATGTTTTAGAAGAAAACTTTGGCAAGCTTTTAGGCCAAGCCATTTTATTTTATTTTATTTTTTTAAACCAGGGATTGAACCCAGGGATGCTTAACCACTGAGCCACATTCCCAGCCCTTTTTATTTTATTTATATATATATATATATATATATATATATATATATATATATATATATAGAGAGAGAGAGAGAGAGAGAGAGAGAGAGAGACAGACAGAGAGAGAGAGACAGGGTTTCACTAGGTTTCTTACAAAATAGAGTTTGAACTGAGGGGAAAGAGAGATATAAATTGCATAGAATTCAATTAGAAAAATTTCAGACTTGTTAAATTGCTGAGGCTGTCTTTGAATTATGATCCTCCTGCCTCAGCCACCTGAGCTGCCTACAGGTGGCATGTGCCACTGTGCCTGGCAAGATTTGATTTTTTGATAAACACAAAAGTAGAAATTTGAGAGAATGGAGGAAGAAGAGAAAGGAATTCAAACCTAAGCCTTTCAAGAGTTTTGACTTTGGGAATCTGAGCAATATAGGAAATATGGGACTTATGAAAGAGATTATTAGAGATTATATAGCATGACACCCTAGGAAGTCTTGTTCCAGTTCCATATACTGAATTTAGAAATTGTAAGAACTATACTTCACTAGAGAGTCTGAGGATGATGATTACATATTTTCTTGAGGATTCACTGTGTTATGTATAGTATTTGTGCATTCAAGATATATGTTATATAACTTGAAGATTGAAGAACTGCACTTGTCTCAGACTGTAGGGTGATTCCTTCCATATGTGAGACTAAACATGGATGAGACAACATTGCTTCCTCAAGGTCTGATTTGATTTTCTCTATCATAGTCATCTACAGCTATGTGTCCCTTAGTGAGGATTAAAGGACCTAGACCTGTATTTCTTTGTTCTGAATAATGTTGCTGAACCTGTTATTTTTGGTTCACTGGGATCCTTCTGTAATATTTGTAATTATGTTATTCAGTAACTTTATACACAGAGATAAAGGAATGAAGAGGTAGAAAAAATTCTGATTCATTTTAATTATATATTTTTGTTTTCCCACTTATAATGAGTTTTCTGAGTCTTACTGAATTAACAACTGTGTTTTACCTCACTGATCTGTTTTTTTTTCTGCAAAAAGCCCAATTTTTATTCTTTCCCTGTGTTTCCATGTGCCTTTGTTTCTGTTTGTAATTGCTTGTCTTTGTTTCACTAAACAGTATTCTAATCTGGTTTATAGTAAAAATTTTATGGATTCAAGTGTTTTCTCCTACTTCCTAATTTGGTTTTATTTGTATATTCTATTACACTTACTCTCATATTGACCCTTTGCTTGTTATTTTACCCTGTGCTTTCATGTTAGCTAATGATTTTTCTTGTCTAGTACACTTTTTTGGTTTTGAATGCTGTGTGCAAGCCAGGGACAGTGCTGCTGTTGGGTCTGATTCCTGGAATATGTCACAAATGTGCTACATTGTAGCATTTATTATTACTACTGACTAGTTCTTTGAGTTCTTATATGACAGACAGTTTTCTTCATGGAACTTACATTTTAGTGGGAGGAGACAAAATAAAAATGTGAAAATATATAGTATGATAGAAGATGAGAATGGAGAAAAATATGTTGTAGTAGAGTTGAAAGAGGGGCTTAAGTTTAAATAGACGGTCTAAGAGAGGAGGCACATTTGAGCAAAGACCTGGTGCAAGTAGAGTGGTTAGACTTCTGTTATCTGAGGGATGAGTACTCCAAGGAGAGGAAAAGAAGCAACAACAAAAGTTGAGAGGGGCAATAGGGTCTGGCTTGAGAATGGGGTAAGTGGAAGGAGATGCTGGAATCCAATGATGTAGAAAGGGCAATTCTTAAAGGGCCTATGGACTACTATGAGCATTTTTAGTTTTATTTATATCATCTATTTAATACAACAACCTTATAAAGACCTATTTATTATTATTATATCATATTCATATATTAAAGACTGTAATACTGAGGCTTAAGATACTTAAATTACTACTAAAACCCACACAAGTAGTAATTGGAGTCAGGATTTGAATCAACAAGTCTAACTGCAGATGGTACTTAAGGATTAAAGGATTTTGACAGTGTTAGTCTTGCTTTTGAGCAACGTTTTTGCTCCCCCCGCCCCCGCAGTACAAGCAGAAACATTATCTAGAGTATTAGTTTAAAAGAATATTAAAATTGAAGTTTCTGGTGAAGCTCCAAGATAATAGAACCCATACTCCAAAATAAGGTTGAAAGTCACAGTGATTTAGAATTTATATATAAAATTAATGTGGAATTGGTCTGACAGCACTTATATCCCTAAATAAGACATGTAGAATATAAAAGCCGAGGAGTTTGGAAATTGGGAGAGAAACAGAGATGTACTAGAGTGTGTGGATATCTTTCTCAAGTTGGAGGAGGTAAGTAGTCCCTAACTTTTGCTTAAAGTCTAGTGGAAGGTGGCCTTAGGCCATCCAGCAAACTCAGTATATGCCTTTAAAGGTTGGAGGACACAGGGAATTGCTATATCCACCTGTGCTGTTAACCATTATACTATCTTTATTCTCCTACTTACTTGAGAGTCTTTTACTTTCAGCCCCATTTCTCCACATTTGAGTGTGTTTGTGGGATTCTCCTTGTTCTCTTTATTTTCTTTCCAGACAAGTTACTTCTTAACTAGTGAGTCCTGGTTTGGTCCAATACTTTCTTCAGTTGGGTCTTGAAGTGTAGCAAGAATTAAGTCGCTTTGCAAAAGTTCTTAAAAATTTTATGATGTGAAAATTTCACTTTATAGTTCCTAGTAATGGTTACCCTATTTTTAAAAAGTAGTTTAACTGATCATTTTAATTGAAATCTTAGGAGGGGAAGAGAATTATCTATTTTCAACCATCTTATCTAGAGATCAGTTAGATTCATTTAGAAAGAATGCTCTCAAAGAAATGGAAGATAAGTTGCATGGAGAGCAGTGGTGGAAAACAGTGAGAATAGCTACTGAAGTACTACAATAAAGAAGTGACAGAATGACTGACTTTTCAGACAGACTGCAGCATGGGGACCAAATGTCTGTAGAGAATCACTTGGAAGACTTTTGTATGGTTGTTGGTAAACAGTAATGCCATGGAGGCAGGAATCATAGAAGCAGAAGTGATTTGGATTTAGAAATTATAAAATAAGCACTGAATATGTTGATTTAAAGAAATCTGGTAAATAGTAGTAACTATTGTAATGAAGTAGCACTATTGTAAGTGCTAGCTACAGTATGTTCTAACTTTATGATACTGGGGACATTATGTAAATTTCATGTCTTTTTTCATTCTAAGGAAAGAATAATGTTGTCTGGTTTACAGGATTGCCATGATGATTAAGTGAAAATGTATATTTTTGATGGATATGTGTTATACATCTAATACAATGGCTGGCATATAGCAACATTCAATAAATGAGAGCTATACTTATTGATAATATTATAGTATCTATGGGCTGTAGGAAGTTTATATAATGGGATTTATATAATGCAAGGATATGGTGTAGGAAGATGATCAGGAGATGATGCTGTAGAAGTAACCATACAACACTTTGTATTCCTTTGTAATGCATTTTGTCCTTCTTGTATAGGAAAAGAATACACACTGAAATAACCATTGAAGAGTTTTTATATGTAGTGAATTTTTTTTTTTTTTTTTTTTTTTTTTTTTTTTTACTTTTTGTAGTGTTGGAGATTGAACCCTGGGCGTCACCCTTGTCAGGCAAGCAGTCTACCACTGAGCCACATCCCCAACCTCTTATTCCCCAGTAAAGAGTTTTAAGTATGAGGGAAAGATGTAGAAAGAATTATTATTTTGGGAAGTGTAGAAGATGAACAGGTGCTATAAAAGTTTCCAAAAAAGTACATTTGAAGACTTTTGGGATGGTCCAACTGAGAGATTTTGAAGACTGAATTAAGTAATAGGGATCAAAATATTGGAGTTATTAAGAGGCTATCATGTGGAGAAGGAGAGAGATAATAGATTTTTAGGTTGGGTGACTGAAAGTATAGAGGCACCAGTAACCATAATAGAGAACACAGAAGGAGAGGCAGTTAGGTGTGGGTGGGTCTGAAGGGATGGAGTTCATGTATGTAGTTAATGTTGCCATTTCAAACTATAGAGACTTGGTAAGAATGGTGACTTGGTAAGAATGGGAGTAAAAAATTTACTTGGGCAATTTGGAAACTGTCAGTGTCATTTGAGAGAATAATTTCGGTAAAGTTAGAAGAAGAGAAACCACATTATAGTGAATTAAGGAATAAATTGGAAGTGAAAACTTGAAGATAGATGAAATAGAGTACCTTGTAAAGAAGTTTAGCAGTGATAGCAAGGAGAGATATGAGTTGGTAGTTTGTAGAAGAATCAGGTTTGTGGAAGGTTGGTTGAAGATGTGAAAGAAATGATTGTGTAGGTTTCCCTGGAGAGAGAAGATGATGTTAAATGGACAGAGCAAGAAATAGGAAAGAAGAAAGAAAATCAAGAATATTAGGGTAGGATTAGTCATCTGAGACTTGAGGGTAAAAATAATGAGATGTAAAGATAGGTAGAAGGCTGAGAGGGAAAAAGTTGAGAAATATAATTTCTCATGAAATGTTCATTCTCCATGAAATTGGAAGCAGATCTGATAGTAAGTTACTTTCTTACATATGGAAAACAATTGTGTAGATTTTTCTTTTAAAAGTACTGATTTGGGGATATTGTACACCATCTATTCAATGAGGCACAATGAATCAGAGGGTGACCTATCATAGTTAAAACAGCCCAGATTTTAATGTTACTTGGTCACTTACTATCTCCAAGACTTTGTATAATGCATTTGTCCTTCACATTCATCACTATGTAATTTAAAAGGACAATTAAAGATTCCTTCTTACAGAAGGAATTTTTTTTTTCCTTTTGTAGTGTTGGAGATTGAACCCTGGGCTTCACCCTTGTCAGGCAAGTAGTCTACCACTGAGCCACATCCCCAGCCTCTTATTCCCCAGGAAAGAGTTTTAAGTATGAGGAAAAGATGTAGGAGGAATTATTATTTTGGGGATTTCAACAAAATCTCAAAATCTTTCTTATTTTTAAAATTTTTATTTGTTCTGTTTAGATATCATAATGATTAAAGGGGGTATTTGGTAAAGTTTTTAGCTCAGTGCTGAGAATAATTTTTTCACGAATGTTAGCTGTGTGTTAGCTAGCTAGTCTCACAGAATTGATGTATAAAAAACCTCCATCAAATTCACTGTCACTGCATTTCATAGTAAACTTTTAATTTTCTCACTCATGAATGGCTTGGTTTAGGCTATTATGGTTCACTTTTGAGCTTTGAGGCAAATTCAGATTTATTTCTCATGCCTCAACATGAGGTCTAATATAAAGAAGTACTGGGTACCTGGGTTGTACTTGTACAATAATCATCTGAGATAAAGAGCAGGCTGAACCATGCATGCACATTTAAATCTCAGCAAACATCCTGCATGTTCATATTCCATTGGCCAAAGCAAGTCAGAAAGCTAAATATAAAACAAGGGGAATGGGAGGCATAATCTGAGGAGGGGAAATAATTGAATATTTGACAAATAAAATCTCAGTTTATCATAGCTTTATTAGACTTGGCATTACAAGTGTGTGTGTGTGTGTGTGTGTGTGTGTGTGTGTGTGAGAGAGAGAGAGAGAGAGAGAGAGAGAGAGAGAGAGAGAGAGAGAGAGAGAGAGTGTGTGTCTATCTGTCCTTTCTCCCTATAAAATAATGCCCTTCTTAAAAGGTAGTTGTTTTTAGGTTTAATTTTCACAATTCAGCTTAAGAGACATGTTGACTTTATAACTGGATTAAAATGCTTGACCAAAAACCATTTTCAGTTGATATCTAACATACTTTCACAATCTCTGATATCCAGTATGTTAGCTTATATATAAGACTGAGTTACTCTCTGATCTTTATTATGAACCTATTTAATATTTTTCTTTTATTGCTCTTTACAAAATATTTACTGAGGTATAATTTACATGCAAAAAAATTTACTGAATTTATGGACACATGTAAATGAGTTTGACAAATGTATGGCAATGTAATTAAGACCACAAGAAAGATAAAGAATATTACTATCATTCTCCAAAAGATTCTTCATGCCCCTTTGCAGTCAGTTCCTGTCCAACAGTTCCCCTGCTAGATGGCCACAGACTTGTTTCCTATTATTAAAATTTTGTCTTTTCTAGAATTTTATCTAAATAGAATTGTATAGTCTTTTGTGCCTGTTTTTTTCACTGATATATTTGTTCTTTTTTATTGCTGAATAGTATTCCATTGTGTGATATGCCACAACATATTTATCCATTCACCTGTTGATGGAAATTTAATTTGTTTCCATTTTGATCATAATAAATAAAGCTATGAACATTTGCATGCAAGTCTTTGTGTTTTTATTTATCTTGGATAAGTATGTAGGAGTGGGATTGCTGTAGGTTACTCCTATGTTTAAATTTTAGAAAAATTGCCAAGCTAATTTTACAAAGTTGAGGTATCATACTACTTTCCAATCAGCAGCGTATACATATTCCAGTTGTTTCACACTCTTGGCATGTATAGTATCATTAGTCTTAAATTTTAACCATTCAAATAGGTATGTAGTTGTATCTCATGTGATTTTAATTTGTATTTCTCTGAAGACTAACATTATTGAACAGTTTCATTTGCTGTTTGCTATCTGCATATTCTTTGGTGAACTTTCTGTTCAGACTTTTGCATTTTTTAAAACTGGATTGCTTATATTATTATTCAATTGAAAAAATTTTTGATAAAAGAGTTCCTTATCAGATATATGGCTTGTAAAGTTATTCTCACAATTTGTGGTTTGCAGTTTAATTTTTATAATAGTATCTTTAAAGGACAAGCTTTAAAAATTTTTGATGAAGTCCAGTATAACATTATTTTGTGTGTATGATTCATGCTTTTGTGTCCTAGCTAAAAATCTTTGCTACGCCAAAGTCACAGTCACAAAGAGTTCCTTTTGATTTTTTAAAATTTTTATAGTTCTACATTTTGGATTATGATCCATTTCAAATTACTTTGTTTATGGTATAAGGGAGAGTTGAGTTTCATTTCTTTCCAAACCTATTTTTCAGAACAACTTTTTAAGCAAGACTATGATTCTCATTGATTGCTTTACACCTTTGTTTGTCAATTGAATGGAGGGACTTATGGCTTGAGGAGGTTGGCAGGCCTGATTGATAAGAAAAGAGGTGAAAATCATTTAAGAGAAAGACAATTAGTCTACATTATTTTATATCTGTGGAAGTGGTCCTCAGAATATTTTTTTAAGTCTTAAGTAAATGAGGAAACATTTAATCAAGAAAATATGTATTTTGGTAAAACTGAGACTTTGTGATATCTAACTGAATATTAATGGCACTTAACACTATGGGGGGTGGGGAATAGACTTCACTAAAATAATCCTGTAAGTCTTTAAACAAAGAAGAAATCACAATACAACAAACCACAGAGCAGGTATGTGTTTATCTAGATTTACTACCATATGTTAAATAAAATATCCAGTTATTAACAATGAATTACAAGGCATGCAAAAGCAATAGAAAAACATGATCCATAAAATGTATATGCAGGAGGCAAAATAAACTGCCTGAAAATGGTCAAATATCAGATGAGTAAAGTAGCCATTATAGATGTGTTCAAAGACTAAAGGGAATTATAATTAAAGAAATAAGGTATGAGGACAGTTTTTCATCAAGTAGAGAATATCAATAAAGAGTAAGCAATAGCTGGACCCGGTGGCACATGCAGCTTGGAAGGCTGAGAAAGGAGGATTGCAAGCTCAAAACCAGCCTCAGCAAATTAGTGAGGCCCTGTTTCAAAATAAAAAATTAAAAAAGGCTGGGGATGTTTCTCAGGGGTTGAGTGCTGCTGGGTTCAGTCCCTAGGACCAAAAAACAAAAAACAAAAACAAAGAGTTAGAAATAAAAAAAACAAACTATGTAATTGAAAAGTATAATAATTAAAATGAAAATTCACTTTGTGGGTTTCATCGGGAAATTTTAACTATCAGAAGAAAAAACTAGCAAACTTAAAGATAGATCGATTGACAGTATACAATTTGAAGAAGAAGAAAAGAAGATAAAAGGTGAAGAGACCTTCAGAGAAATATGGAACACCAGTAAGCACATTAAACAGGTGTAATGGGAATATCAGGAGAGGAGACATAGAAACAGAAAAATATTTGTAGGTGCAATGACTGAAAATTCCCCAAATTTATTGAAAAGTAGCAATCTGTACATCCAAATAGCTCAACAAATTCCAAGTATGTTAAATACAAAGAGACCCCATATATATATATATATATATATATATATATATATATATATATATATATATATATAAAGGCTGAAAGCCAAAGTCAGGGGGAAAAATCTGTTTTATGAAGTTACTGTATGTTTGTCTTGATAAATGCTACATGTACACTTGAACAGAATATTTATTCTGTAAGTGTGAGAGTGCTGTATAAATGATGTTGATACAATTGATGTTCTAGTTAGGTGGGAGCAGACATAAATATTTGAAGAAATACTGGACAAATTGTCTCCAAATTTGATGAAAATTGTAAGCCCAAGGATTTTTGAAGCTCAACAAACTTCAGAAGAAACAAAGAAAAGCATCTTAAGATATCTCACGTTCAGTTTACTGAAACTATTGTTACAATGAAAAACTTACAAGTGAAAAGAGAAAAATACTCATTACTTACAGAGAAACAAAGATAAGGATGACAGCAAACTTCTCATTCCAATCTGTGCAAGCCAGGGAACAATGGACTATCTTTAAAGGGCTAAAAACATGACTGTTGACCTAGAATTTTATATTCAGAAAAAATATCTTTTAAATATAAAAGATAAATAAAAAACTTTTTCATATTAAAAGATGCAAGGAATTTACTTATATTTTCATCTTTAAAGATGTCTACATCTGGGTTGGGGTTGTGGCTCAGTGGTAGAGCACTTGCTTAGCATGTGTGAGGCACTGGGTTCTCAAAAAGCTAGGGATAAATTCTGCCCAAAAGCATATAGAAGGAATACAGATTTTGATAGTTAATTTTAACCTTGTAAGACTCATGAATGTTGATATATTTCAAATACTTTTGTATTTCTAATCTTTAGAACATTAAAATGAATTTGTATTATTTTAAATCACTAAATTTGTGGTAATTTTTATAGCAGAAATAGAAAATGAACATAATTTTTAGTATCTGGAAGTAAGATTCTTCTCTAACAAATACCCTGACTCAAGATAAAAAATAAAAAGGGCTGAGACTTGGCTTGGTTAAGGTGCCTCTGCATTTAATCCCTGGTACCAAACAACAACCAAAAAACCCAAAATTGCTAGTAAGAGCTCAGAAGAAAGTAAGGAATGTAGTAAAGAAAACCTATGCTTCCTTAGAGAAGGCTTAAATTATTGTAAACAAACTATTGATAGAAATATGGTTGTTAAATCATTCATGAGGGAAATAATATTTAATGGGAAAATGCTTAGAGAATTTTGTCCTTCTGTTATGTGGAAAACAGAACTTGTAAGCCATGATCTTGCATATTTAGCCAAGATTTCCAAGCTAAGTGATGAAGGTGTGGCTTAGTTTTCTTGCTTTTTATAGTATAATATGAGAAGAAAGCACTAGAAGAAAGACATAGATTGAGGAAAGAACTGTTAAAGGAACCAGGACTAAATAATTTGAGAAATTCTGAGTTTATCTAGAATTTGAAAGTTGGTAAAATCAATAGACTTAATTATAGAGAAGTGTGCTCTTTGGAGAAAGCCAAGCGTGTAACTGAGCAGTCTTTTTGCTTTTACTTTGATAGGCCTTTAGGTGAGGGTTCGTATTTCAGTCACACAGAGGGCTGTTTGAAGAGTTTAAGTGTATGACCTATGGATTTCTTCAGTCATCTCAATAACAGCCAAGAATAAAGATGGAATTATCCAGTATATGTTTGTGGAAGAGTTTCTTGTTTAAAAGGAGTGAATTCCTATGACGTATAGGAGAAACCCACAAAGTTCTTAAGAGTATTCTTTCAGTGGAAATATTGCCCTCTAGGACTGAAAGAGATAAGAGAAAGAACAAAACGAGAAGCTATTGTATTCTCCAAATGCTATAGGCAGGAAACAGGCTAACAGAACTACTTAGCTGCAAACACATTCTTGAAAGAGGATCACTCTGAAGCCAGGGAGGAGGATCAGTAGAGCCATGGGCCCAGAGAATGGAGCTTCCAGCCACAGTGGATTATTCCTAGGTCGTAAATCTTAATGAAATTTGTTCAGTTGGATTTTCAGAATTTTTAGGACTAGTTAAGTCTCTTTTCACTTCTATTATCTTTGTTTTTAAATGAGACTATATTGATTATCCTATATCTGTGCCACCATTGTACTTTTTTTGAGCAGATAAACTTGTTTTCTGGCTTTACAGATCCACAGATGGAGAGACATTTTGCTCCAGGATGGATTATATGTCACATGCATTGATGATTTAGATGATGAGACTCAGATGAGATTTTGGACTTAAATTGATATTATAATAAGTTGAAACCTTTGGGGCCCTTGCCATCTTATCATCTTCTCTGACTCTGACCCTTCTGCCTTTCCCTTATAAGGCCCCTTGTGACACATTAGGTCTACCCAGGTAGTACAAAATAATCTGTTTTAGGACCCTTAAATTCATCATAGTTGCATAAATCCTTTCTCTTTGTGTGGTAAAATATTTACATGTTGTGGTGATTAGGATGTGGACATCTTCAGGGAGGTATTATTCAGCCTATCACAAGTCCCAAGCTGAAAACAACCCAGGTGTTCATCAATGGATGAATGGATAAACAAATTGCAATCTTCTATTCAGCAATAAAAGGAATGATATGTTAATAACAACATAGGTGAACTTCAAAATAGTTATGAAGGAAAGAAATTAGGCAAAATAACATACATAGTTTATAATTCTATTTGTCTAAAATTCTACAAAATGGAAACTATACTTACTGACAGCAAATCACTGGTTGTCTGTTTCCTAGGTGTGGAAGATGAACTGGGAGGGAAATGAGAAAGATATTAGAGAGGCATGATTTTGCCCATTTGGAAGTGTGTGATTCTTTATTTATTTATTTAGTTTTTGATGGACCTTTATTTTATTTATTTGTATGTGGTGCTGAGAATCAAACCTAGTGCCTCACACATGCTAGGCAAGTGTGCTACACTGAGGCACAACCCCAGCCCCTGATTGTTATGTTTATTATGTTGATTGTAGTAATGTTTCATAAATATATTTAGATGTATATGTGTATATCAACACTTACGTATTTCAACATTTTGCACACATACAATTATTACAGGTTAATTATGCCTCAGTCCAAAACTGATAATGGAGAAAGAAAACACAATCTGTATTTATTGGCTGGCTTTAGCCTAGAGCATTTGGCATTCTTTCTATTTAGATAATTTATACAAATATACATATTACTGCTAAGTTTCACAGTACCACACAATTATCATTTTATAGATATCATTGGATCATCCTATTCTTTAAGTTAGCTATTTAAGTAAGAGCTTTTTCTTTAAAAAGTCTTTTGTAAATAAATATGCAATTGACTTTTTCATTTTGTCTGTATCCCCAAAGTCTGTATTTTGTAATTAGTAAATTAATATGTACTTTTCAAGTAAAGACAAAAATAACATCAATACAGTACATTTCATTTTATAAGGTGATTTCATTATAATGATGACATTTCTTTTCTTAGTTGAACCCCATTTGACTTCATTATAAATACAAACCCATTCAGATCTGAAAAAGAATGAAGAACTTGAATAGATTCTGCAGGATGAATCATTGGTTATAAGAGCTGGGGGAGTGGGCCTTTGTTGATTCCTGGATTTTTCAGCCTGGATGGTAGGAGGAGTTGCAATGATATTAAAATAAATTACCAAGGCAAACTGAATTATATTTAAAGGAGGTAGGGGAAAGATGGTGATGAATCAGTTAATCTCAAATATATGAGCTTTTATTGATTATTGCACAATCTAGTGAGTATAGATATGAATGACATTTATCTCATGTTGGTTTTTGTCTTATGGGTCTAAAGGTACATATGTAAGTAAAGTGAAATACAAAAAGGAACTAGAAAAGCAATTCACACTTGCTTTGTGTTTGAGGTTGAGTAAAAGGACCAGATATGTATTTTTACTTATAGTAGGGAAGGATATGGAAGGACCCCTTTTGATGGGGAAGTAACCTTTGCTATTGGAGCAGTATAAGGAAAGAAATGTTGGCTGTTAGTTATTCTTTTCATGACACGTCTTACCCAATCAATTCTCCCATGAAACACATATGCACATAATCCACATGCTTGAGACTAGTCAAGCCTTGGCCTATATTTGTCATCGTCTTCTTTCTTTTTTGTTCTATAAAGTTTAGAGTAGTCAAGCAGAATCAAAATTCAAAGTCACTTCTATAGTAGTCTAAGGTAGACTTTTAGTTCTCAGTTGAATCAGCTTTATAAAGTAGATATCTTAATAAGGAAATGCTTTTAGTTCTATTGTAAGAAATCCATATGTTTAATCTCAGTTCACTTAAAGATATAAGATGACATGTAAAATTGAAATTAGAAATTGGACATGATTGTAGAGTCTTTCTTATGTGGAAGGGTGATACCATAAATTTTCTCTTCCCTAGGTAAGAGAAGGAGGGTCTCATTAGTAAAACGGGAACATGTAAGTGGGAACCACTACTTACTTAGGTTGTGTATTGTGATGTTATCAATACTTGGGTCTGGTATATGATCATGCAGCAATTATGAACTGCTATTGTCAGTCGACGGAGTGTGTGATAAGACTGTTTTCTTTACACATACTCCCCCCCCCCAGAGCTCTTCTGAAAGAACCATTGTTGTTAATTTTTGACTTCTTTATCTGTAATAGCATGCTGAAAAGCTTATGGATTTTTTTATTTCAACAAATGTAGGTCTGAATTTTAGCTACAACATTTGATAGCTAGAAAACTTGGAAAAGTTACCTAATTGTCTCTGCATATTATTTTCTTCTTTTTTCAATACCTCCATCATCTGATGTCTTAGTTGAAATAACATAAAAATCTATAAAGCCTGTAATGCTTGAGGCACAATAGCCATTTCATAAAAGTTAGCTCTTTCTGTATTCCACATCCTACATAGCTACACTCTCAGGTGTTAGAGCAACTACTCCAAGATCTAGTCAAAGCATCTTGGATTAAAATTGCTTGATGCTTACTGATGTATTTTCCAGCACTCATGTTTGTTATGCTGTGTATCATACAGGTACCACTGGAATCCTTTAATTACTCACCAGTAGTATGCTTTTATCCAATCTCTTGATTCTCACCACACGTGTGTTTTTGTGTACTGCATGTACACACACACAGCAGTACTCATGAAATCTCCAAGGTAATGTTAACTAAGTTTGCTCTTTAGTTTCTTCATATTGTGTTTACCAAGAATGACTTTAAAAATTCCCAAACAATTAATGGAGAGTTTAGGAGCCAAAATAATATTGATTTACAATCTCTAATCCATTTAAATTTATTGTATTTTGGATATATTTGCACATGAATAATGAATCCATTACCATAGACAGTTTTCTATTAAAACATTTATGAGATAGGATCTGTGATAGGCTGAATAATGGCTCCCAAAGATATCTAGTCCTGATTTTTGGAAAAACGTGAATGTTACCTTATATGGTAAAAGAGGCCTTTTTTTAAAGAAATATTTTTTTAGTTGTAGTTGGACATAATACCTTTATTTTTATTTACTTTTATGTGGTGCTGAGGATTGAACTCAGCACCTTGTACGTGCTAGGTTGAGTGCTCTACCACTGAGCCACAACCCCAGCCCACCCCCTTTTTTTTCCCCTTAGGTATTTCTTCATATTTTTTTTTATATTGGTTCTTTTTAGTTATATATGACAGTAAATCCATTTTGACTAATTATACAAGCATGGAATATATCTTGTACAATAAGGCCTTGCAGATGTAATTTAAAATTCTGAATTATTTGGGTGGGCACTAAATATAATTGCAAGTGTCCTTATAAGAAGGAGGCAAAGGGAGAGTAGACTACTGAAGACAGAAGAAGATGCTGAACTGATGGCTTCAAAGGTATAGCAAGGGGCGAAGAGAGAGGCAGCACTGAACACCAGCAGCCTTTAGAGCTGGAAGAGGCAGGATTCTCCCAAGGAACCTCCAGGGGAAGTAGCCTTGTTGATACCTTGACTTTAGCCCATTGAAGCTGGTTTTGGATTTCTGACCTCCAGGACCGAAATGGAATGAAGTTGTATTGTTTTAAGCTACCAAGTTTGTAATAATTATTTACAGCTGCAAAGAAAACTAATATGAAATCTAAATGGTACCTGTTGAAAATAATGTAAGCTTTAGTCCTTAATATAATGTTAAATAAGAACAATATGCATGTGGTCATTTGCCCTTTATTCTCTACTCATGACATCAGGTCATTAAAGTGTGACCTCTATCCTTATGAGTTCTGTCATTTCCATCACTTGTCATCAACTTTATTATGAAACCATTTGGAAAGGAAGGCTGCCATTGTTGAATTTCAAATTTTTTAGTGAGTCCCACTCAGTTGAATCAGGCTTGCAAGCATTATTTTATGATGGAGACAGCTTATCTAATTGTGACAGCTGCAAGAAACTTGGTTCTGGCAGGTTCAGACCCCCACATTAACCTCCACATCTCTTACAGAAGTTTTGATAAGTGACAGTCTATCTCAGTGATTGCCCATTCAGTTCACTGTTCTTAAGGTGAATGATTCACAGCTGTATATGGATTCTCTTTTGACAGTTTTCCCACACATGCATTCCATTTCTGAGTCAGTGTGATAAGGACATCTAAACAGAAAATAACTAAATTTTTTCTCTAACAATATAGTTATAATTGTAAAGCAAGAAAGTCTCTCAGAACTGGTAGGTAGAAAGTCAAATGGCTAGTGCTGCCTACCTAGTTGTCATACCACTTTTTTTCTGCTCCTGTAATTCTACTTCCCTGCTGCCTTTTCTTCCTGTACAATAATGTGTGTTCTGTAAGCTTCACCATTTTGCCACCCACAGATCACCTTCTATTCTAGATTAAAAGCAAGGGAAATTTCCTTTCCATTTACCCAGAAACTAGAGTTTGTTAAATATTTAATGTGTTAGAATGTACACTTTTTAGAGGGTTAAAAACTTGAATTTTTTTTCTTCTACTCTTACATATTATTAAATAGAAGACTTCTGTTATGTATTACCTCTCATGACTTTTCCCTGTAAAATACTGAAGTGACTATTACTTTACCTTTTGGGTGACATTTGATTGACACCACTAAAAATAGTAACTTGTTTAAATTCTTTAGTGTTTGAGAGATAATTTTATGACTTCTGGATGATGTAGGCCATAAGGAAGTCAGCTGAGGTTGCAGTGCTGTAGAGGTTTCAACCTATCTGACCAAGTGATACATACATACCAGGGACTGATTTCATACCTTTGTGAAAAACAGAAATCTACAGACTTTGTTTTCAGTGTATTCTGATTAGATTCTTTATTAATCTATTGCTATATGGAAGCATTACCACAAATTTAGTGGCATAAACAAAAATATATTTTTTCACTGTTTTGTGATTCAAAAATCCATGTTTGGCTTGGGTTTTCTGCTTCAGTTTCTTTCAACAAGACTACAGTCAAGGTGTCAGCCACAGATGGAGCTCATCTGTAGCTCAACTGGGGAAGGATCTACTTCTAAGCTCATGTGGTTGTTGGCAAGATTCAATTCCTTGTGGGTTATTATCTGAGAGCCTTGATTCCTTGCTGGCTCATCCTTAGTTCCTTGTTTGAGGAGACTTTCCTCAGTTGGTGGTCACGTGCACTTCTTCACAGGACAGCTAACTCCATCAATTTCAGAAAGGGAGAGAATCAACAGAGTGAGTCTGTTAGTAAGATGGAAGTTGGAATCTTATGTAAAACAATCATATAAGTGACTTGTCATCATCTTTACCAAGTTCTGTTAGATAGAAGCAAATCTCAGATCCTGCCTATGTTCGGGAAAAGGATTACACAAAGCCACCCATACCAGAAGGCAGGGATAATTGGGAGTCATCTCAGAATTTGTCTGCCACAGGTTCCCTTAAAAAAGAAGTATAAAGAGATTACTGAATATTTTTTCTTTTTTTTTTTTAAAGCATATTCAGTCATGGGGAGGAATTGATACTTTAAATTTAGGCAAATTATATAATACCATATGAAAAGGAATAATAATGTTAATTATGCCTGACAGGATGGAAGGGACTCAGTGATTATTTGTAGGACAAAAGTTTGTTATATTTGCAGATCTCTTAATACATAAGACCTTTATCTGACATATTTTCTTCTTCACAGCAGCTTTGTGAGGGAGGTAAGGCATGATAGAGAAGTAGATTATCCTGGTAACAAATTTAGTAACTGCTTGGGTGGGGAATCAAATTTGATGCCTTCATGCCATAATTTTTCTTTTGGATTTTTTGGAGAGGCGATGAGTTTGCCATGAAGTTCAGCAAACAGGTGAGGCAGGATTTTTCAACCCTTTTGCCATAGCACAGTTGTAGAATACTTTTTGTATCTTAGTTTGGGTCAAAGTTATAAGTTTTAAAGGATTTTATTACTAAAAACATTAAATACATCTGTAACATTTGTATTTTAAAAAGTGGCCCCTGTCCATCTTTTCCTCTTCCTTCCTCATTCCACCTCTTTTATCTGATTATCCATGTATTTATTAAAAAACGTTTGTTTTGCTTCCTCTTAATTTTTCATCTTTATGTATCACTATTGGTGTCGTACTAAGGGAGATGAGATTCACAACACCATAGCAGCATACCCCCAAGCACACATATGTGAACATATGTACTCCGTTACAATCCTTCCAATATATTAATTGCCTACTTTGGGTTATTAGATCAGTCTTCTCTATGTACTTTTTATGTTTGTTGACAGACATCATAATGTAACTAATCAGACTCTTAATTCCTTTTCCTTTCCATTACCATTCTCTAGATTAACATTGTCTTTACTTCTTCTGATTAATTTTCTATTTTTATATAGACAATCCAGTTCCAAAAATCTTTTCTTAACATGTTCGGATCTAACAGGTGTTCTATACATTTCATATCTTTGCATAAACTCATTTGAACCTTTCTATTTATTCAAATCTAAATGGATTATCTTCTATGCAGGTATCAACACTGGAACTCACTTCAATATCATTTGGAGCTTTCTGTTGCCCCTCTTCTATGTTGGATATGCTTTCTGTATTTCATGGCTTATCTTGTTTTGTGGTGCACATTTCCTGAAAATGTCTTTATTCTATTCTCCCTTAATTGATATTTAGACTGAGTGTGGAATTCTAGAGTTTGAAATAAATTATTTTTAGGAATTGAAAGCATTTACCATGTTATCTACTAGATAGCATGGTCACTGCAACCTTTACTTTAGGTTGATTCGATTTGGCTGTTTAGTTGGGAAAGAAGCGTTAATATTAACATGTTTTGATGTTTCCTCTTGATGTGGACACAAGTCCTAGGAAATCCTTCCTTCAGGCTCCTTATGAGATGTTACTGAGGTTAATTATGAAAAGAGGATACAAGGATGTCAGCATATGGTATACTTCTTCTTTCTCAATCACCCTATTTCCAGTATATTACTGTTTCTTAAACTGTGTTTGGTTTAGATAACTATTTTACTCTCCCCAAGAAAAAAACCCTTACTCTTTGCCAAGATTGATGGAGGGATAGTCATTAGGGTATAAAGAATATGGAGGGCATATGGGAATCTGACTGCTTACAAAACACACTTTGAAATAGTTCATATTTGCCTTTTTATTCACCTCTGCTGCCAGATATATCTGCTATGAAATTCATGCCTCTTCTGTAGTATTATCAGGTTGATTTTTAGTGTTTTCTATGGCTTGCTTTGGGTTTGGTTCTTGAGTAAGCTTAGAATGTTAGAATGTAGATTCTTCTCTTGTTAAGCTTGTCTTTGTAGTTATGCTTTTAAAAATTCATTTATACAACTCAATGGAATTTGAAGAGGAAGGGAATGAAGACATCTATGTGTGTTCAGTCTGCCAATTTTTTTTTCCTATAACGCCTTGGGAAAATTCCTCTAACTTGATCAAATATGCACTACCCTTCTAGAGGTTCAGCTGGATAACTACCAGACAACTTCTCAGCTCCTACTTTTATTGACCTGGCTTGGGGATTACAGTCTTAACCTGAAGAACCTTGTTTCCTGATGAGAGGAGGCAAAATTGAAATATGATTCAGCTTCATTTTTAAAAAGGGCATAGTTCCCATTAGAAATGTATCTATCTATCTGTAACTATTACATGTGTCCCTATAAGTCAGGAAAGTGGGTCTATAAATGTTGAAGTGTTCTAGGTAAGTTAGTTTCCCCTGGGGATACTCATCTACTCATTCTGTTTTTTTTTTTTTTAAATCTAAACCAAATACTATACTTGTTCCACATGAACATTCCAATCATCCTTCCTCATGTACTCCGTTACAATCCTTCCAATATATTAATTGCCTACTTTGGGTTATTAGGTCAGTCTTCTCTATGTACTTTTTTATGGAATATCCTTCTAGGAGGAGAGAGAATGCATTTCAGAAACTATGCAGGGCATCCATCTGCCTAGATATAGAAAGCCAAATCATCCTTCCCATGTTAGCTCACAGAGGACTTTCCTTACTACTGTTTTATACATCCCCAGCCTCCAACCCACTTCTCAGAGAACTGGGCTGATTATGTTCATACTTTCTGTTCTTATTTACACATTTTATTTTGTGTTATTTAACTTCTATTTAGGAAAAAGTTATGAACTTTGTGCCTACAGCAAATTCAACCTTGAAGTTAACTTTTTTAAGATCCAAACTATGTTGCTGATTTTAGTAATCAGATTATTCTTGAACCACTATGCTTTGTAATTCAAATGTCAATATAAATATGACATATATAATGGCTGTTATTCAGAGACACTGGAAATAATAGGTATGTAATACCTTATTCTCAAAACCAAATTTAAAATATTCCTATTTTAGATTTCTTATGCAATTTATTAAACTTTTGTGGTAAACTATTTCAGGCTTTGTGTTACAAAGATGTGGCCTCATCAACCTTATGGTATATTGAGGAGACACATTTGTAAAGAAATTATTGTAAACAGGATTATGGGAGAAATACAGAAATATGTCCTGAGAACAGAGAATAAAACATATAATGACTGAATCTCCCAGAGAATACCCCAGAAGTGGTGACTGAGCTGAGTTTAAATGAAGAGGAGGATTATGACACATGAAGAGGAATGAGGGGTGGGAATAGCATATGTAAAGACATGAGTCATGAACAAGATAATATGTTTCAAGAATATTGAAGCATAAAGAAGGGAGATACCCATAACACATAGCGGATGTAAGTCAAAATATAGAAACATTTTGAAAACAGCAATGGAAGACAGTTAATTCAGTTTCTTTAAAAAAGATTATAAACACTCAACATATTAGAGATGATGTTGCATTTACTACTGCAAATAATCATGCTTAATCTCATAGATCAACATATCTGCTCGCTCTTGTTGTGTAACATACCATCCTAAACTTTGTGTCTCAAAACAACAACCAAATCAAAGCTTACTGTGTGCCATTTGTCCATCTAGGTTAGGATCAACTGGGTAGTTTTCTGGTGTGGGTAAGCCTAACTGATCTTGGTTGGCCTTTTTCATGTGACTGCAGCCAACTGTTTTGTCAATGAGGACTGCCAGATTAACGATGAATTCAGCTGAGCAGATTTGGTGCATATATAACTCTCACATGGTTTTGAACTCTCTAGCAGACTGGCTAGGGATGGCTCATGTAACGTCTCAGGTGATAAGAGGGTGAAGATGTCTGGAAGTATCCAAGAGGCCTTGCCTTTGAACTAACACAACATTGCTTTCACTATAGCTCTTTGCCAAAACATGCCCAAGACTAATACATGTTCAAGGGTAGAGAAATTAACTCTATGTCTAGGTGAGAGTAGCACCAAAGGACTTTTGTAATCTACTATGACCATATTAGTGGATATCTGTGGCTTTCTTTGTTTAGTAATAGAAAATTCTTTACCTTCTTTCCTACTTGCTTATAAATAAACATCAACATTTAGATCTTACTTAAAATGATTAACCTCTTGATCATCCAGGATCATATAGGTTTTAGTTCTGAAAGTCTTGTATCCCAGGAAACTTCTTAGTCTCAGACAAACCAGGACAGTTTGTCATCTTTTGTCTTGTCAACAATGGAATTTTTCAGTTTGGCCTACTTAGAGTCAGATCACTCTGAATTATTTTCAGGAATTTCAAAACTGGAATTGAGAGTAAGTGTTTATAATGGCTGAAGAAACTTTGATATCCAAAACTTAGATGTTTTATGGTTATGTTTCTTAACTTGTGAAAACAGCAAACGTATAGTAAGAGGGTGAAATCTAAATTTTAGAAGAAGGAGCATATCTGTTGATGGTTCATTTTTGTTGAGACTTATATATATTCTATTGTTTAACCATTTGCTGGACTCTGAGACATAATAAATTCCAGTTTATGGCTAAGCTATTTATATTATATTATTGACACTTGCATTCTTATTTTTGTTACTTGCGACCCCATAGTGTCTTCACTGATAATAGAATTAAAACTACAGCATGTTTCTTGGGACTCAAGACAACATGCCCACCAAAGCTCAGCTTTATAAGAAATACTTAGAATAGTAGCATTTTGTGTATCTTACATTCCTTATAATATATTGCAAGTGAAAGATATGCATTAGTTCAGATGGAAGACTGCTCTGAAGCCATTGAGCAAAGCTTCCTCCTTCATGCCAATGATCTGAGCCTCTCAAGGGCAATCACATATTTTAATGAATCACAGAAGACAAATTTAGCTTCAGTTTAAGGAGCTGTATGTCCTGGCAATGAGAGTGGGAGTACATTGGAAATAACAGAGGTACCAAGACTTTTGGGCCCTGAGTTTATTCTCAGAGCTTGGCTGAGCAATTCCTGCCTGATGAAGGGATGCCTCTTTTTTATGGAATATCCTTCTAGGAGGAGAGAGAATGCATTTCAGAAATTATAGCAGTAAAAAAACCTTCAAGCATTATTAAAATATTTTGACATTTTAAAATTTATCTTCTGTATATCTTTGGTAAGATCATAAATAAATTTAAAATTAAACATGAGCTATTTAGTCAGAAGATTGAACCCTGTAAACCCGTGTGTGTGTGTGTGTGTGTGTATACACACGTGTGTGTGTGTGTGTGTGTGTGTGTTTCTTTTAGAAAAAGACTGGGAGAAAAACCTTTTAGTTTTATTTTAAGGCAGTTAGACTTATATCCATATTTAAGAGGTGTTTTCAGGGTTAGAATAATCTTATGCAGGAAAATGCAAACAGCTTATTTTAAATATGCTTGAAGGCAAAGATTTCATTGAATTAAACCTCTAGGTTACATTTATCAGTGCCAGCACCTGTTTGTTGAAATTAAAATGTAATAACTTTATCAAAAGTCTTTCATTTAACTGTTCTATGTTTCAGTTACTTGCCTTAACAAATACACATTCTTTTCTCCAAAGTAAAAATAAAATCTTATTTTTTTTCTTATTTTAGCAAGTAAAGGAATTTGGCTAGATATTATAGAATATGTAAAATTGCAATATAAGAAGACTGTGTCCTTCAACATTTGTCAAGGATATTATTTTCATTATACCAATTCTTATTGTATAGCCACTGTGAATAGTACATTATTATCATCCTCAAGTATTTCTTAAAGGCTTCTCTGTTGCTAGACCAAGGGCTAAGGAATGAAAATGCATATTTTCTTGTTCTTCAGGATTTTATAGGTTAAGTAAGGCAACACTGTAGAGACAGAGCTTATCAAAACTTGGATGAATACATGAATAAATTAAATAATGAAAATATTTATTAAAAGAATCACTTATTTGAAAAGTAGATTCATGGATAGTGTGGTGTTTGAAAGAAAAAATACATGGAAAAATGGTTGCCTCTCTTGTATCAATTAGAGAAGAATTTATAGGAATAGCATTTGAAGAGTATGTGTGTATATGTATGCACCTGCATGCACACGTGTGCTTAGGGTGAAGTGGGATGTCTGGGGGATTGCTACATTTCTAAATATAGGATCAAATGGGAAGACTCATTGGCACACTGCTTATGCCATTGAATGAATTTGATTTTTCTTTTTGTGCTAGGATTGAACCCAGGGCCTCGTGCATCCTAAGCATATGTTCTGTCACTGAGCTATACTCCAGACTCTGAATGAGTTTGGATCAATGAACCGAAAGTGAATGAATAAACTTTGAAGGATAGTGAAGTCAGTTTGAGATAGTAAAAAGAACACAGAAAGGCAGTAGGGGGAAAGAACAAGCTACAAAAAATAGCCTAGTATAGTCTGTTTAAAGAAACCCTCTGAACAGAGCATGTATACCTGGGGATTTATCATATGGTGGGAAATTATTATAAGCCTTTCTATAATTAGGCATTCTTTTATTATATAGGAAATAGTTATATACTGCTGACACATTAAGAATGAATCAGAATCAAGCAGGTAAAAATTAGGGGAAATAAATTTTCCAAGAAGAGAACAGCATGTCTCACCTACAGAAGACAGAACTTTAAGTTCATAAATCAAAGCTTGACTATGTAATTGGGGAACTTAGTCCATGTTATAGGGTTTTATTGCTTTATAGCCTTGTAGTGGGGTAGAGTTAAAAAGAATTTTTAAAAAAATTGTGAGTTCATATTGATTGTATAGTTCTAATATAATACTAGAAGTCTTTTGTCTTCATTTCTCAAATCATATTTATTTCCTTTCTGTATTTCCTTTCTTTCATTGTGTGAATCAGTTCCCAGCAACATCAATATAATTGACATTCTTTCAATTCTAACACACATTCATATACTTGTGCATATGTGTGCACACATAGGTTTAAATTGTTACACTTATATTACTAAGTTTAAATCTACCAACTAAAGTTCTTTGCAGCTATTTTTGTCCTTTAGAATATTTCCACCGTGGATGGAAACAGCATGGTATTCAAAAGGTATTTAGAATAATATGTCTTTATTTCTATCATAGTTATCTTTTTGATATATGATTAGGTTCATGGTTTTGTTTTTCATAGGCTTTAGGGATATTTTGCCCTTTTTTAAAATTTTTTTATTGTTGGTTGTTCAAAACATTACATAGTTCTTGATATATCATATTTCACACTTTGATTCAAGTGGGTTATGAACTCCCATTTTTACCCTGTATACAAATTGCAGAATCACATCAGTTACACATCCATTGATATATATTGCCATACTAGTGTCTGTTGTATTCTGCTGCCTTTCCTATCCTCTACTATCTCCTCTCCCCTCCCCTCCCCTCTTCTCTCTCTACCCCCTCTACTGTCATTCATTTCTCCCCCTTGTATTATTTTCCCCTTTCCCCTCACTTCCTCTTGTATGAAATGTTGTATAACCCTGAGGGTCTCCTTCTATTTCCATGCAATTTCTCTTCTCTCTCCCTTTCCCTCCCACCTCTCATCCCTGTTTAATGTTAATCTTCTTCTCATGCTCTTCGTCCCTACTCTGTTCTTAGTTACTCTCCTTATATCAAAGAAGACATTTGGCATTTGTTTTTTAGGGATTGGCTAGCTCCACTTAGCATAATCTGCTCTAATGCCATCCATTTCCCTGCAAATTCTATGATTTTGTCATTTTTTAATGCAGAGTAATACTCCATTGTGTATAAATGCCACATTTTTTTATCCATTCGTCTATTGAAGGGCATCTAGGTTGGTTCCACAGTCTTGCTATTGTGAATTGTGCTGCTATGAACATCGATGTAGCAGTGTCCCTGTAGCATGCTCTTTTTTAGGTCTTTAGGGAATAGACCGAGAAGGGGAATAGCTGGGTCAAATGGTGGTTCCATTCCCAGCTTTCCAAGAAATCTCCATACTGCTTTCCAAATTGGCCGCACCAATTTGCAGTCCCATCAGCAATGTACAAGTGTACCCTTTTCCCCACATCCTCGCCAGCACTTGTTGTTGTTTGACTTCCTAATGGCTGCCAATCTTACTGGAGTGAGATGGTATCTTAGGGTGGTTTTGATTTGCATTTCTCTGACTGCTAGAGATGGTGAGCATTTTTTCATGTACTTGTTGATTGATTGTATGTCCTCCTCTGAGAAGTGTCTGTTCAGGTCCTTGGCCCATTTGTTGATTGGGTTATTTGTTATCTTATTGTCTAATTTTTTGAGTTCTTTGTATACTCTGGATATTAGGGCTCTATCTGAAGTGTGAGGAGTAAATATTTGTTCCCAGGATGTAGGCTCCCTATTTACCTCTCTTATTGTTTCTTTTGCTGAGAAAAAACTTTTTAGTTTGAGTAAGTCCCATTTGTTGATTCTAGTTATTAACTTTTGTGCTATGGGTGTCCTATTGAGGAATTTGGAGCCCGACCCCACCGTATGTAGATCGTAGCCAACTTTTTCTTCTATCAGACGGCGTGTCTCTGATTTGATATCAAGCTCCTTGATCCATTTTGAATTAACTTTTGTGCATGGCGAGAGAAAGGGATTCAGTTTCATTTTGTTGCATATGGATTTCCAGTTTTCCCAGCACCATTTGTTGAAGATGCTATCCTTCCTCCATTGCATGCGTTTAGCCCCTTTATCAAATATAAGATAGTTGTAATTTTGTGGATTGGTTTCTGTGTCCTGTATTCTGTACCATTGGTCCACCTGCCTGTTTTGGTACCAGTACCATGCTGTTTTTGTTACTATTGCTCTGTAGTATAGTTTGAAATCTGGTATCGCTATACCGCCTGATTCACACTTCCTGCTTAGCATTGTTTTTGCTATTCTGGGTCTTTTATTTTTCCATATGAATTTCATGATTGCTTTCTCTATTTCTACAAGAAATGAGCCTAGGCATACTCTTTCAAAAGTTCCTGAACTCTTATTAAGAGGGGCACTATCACTCATATGGCAATTATAGCAAGAATTTCTATGTGAAACTTTTCAGAAGAAAAGATTTAGTTTCCACTTCAGAGTAGATTTTCTGTTTTTGCACATTAGTACTGATGACTGCCACTGGCTTCAGTATTTTTCTTAGGCATCTGTTTTATTGGAAAAGCCAAATACATGTTTAAATTTGATGAAGTGTCAAGTACTAAATTAGAGCAGTGAAGAAGGAGGATGTGAATTTGAAGTTTCACAACATTGGTAATCTGTCCACAGATAATACTTTGATCACAGTAGATTGCAAAACAAAAGTTGCTTTAACAAGTTTGCTAAAATATATCAACTTCTCTAGATTATTTCTAAATTTAGCTATTTTCTGAAAATAAATAATGTATCTGAACCTTATTATGTTGACTATAAACAGTATATTTGCTAAGCACCATTTTCCCCTATATTAAAGTATTCCTAGTAGCAAAGATTTGAAAGTAATAGTTTGATTGTAGAGACCCTATTCTTTCTTTTTAGAATTTTCAAAGCATTCAGTGGGTAGAGCTAAGGTAAACGGGTGACAGTGTAGAGATTCAGGTTTTAGATCAATATATGAAAGTTTTTCTTGAGAAACCATGAACTTATTAATGGATCTACTCAAGGAACAGCTCACATTACCTGGAAATTAATGTCTTTTTTCACAAAGATGCTGAATAAAGAAGATTGGCACTAGGGATAGGTTGACTAAAATGACCTTTATAATATTTTTATGATCTAAGATTTTATGGATTAAAATTGTTAATTTTTGGTATGTGCATGTTGAAAACCATAAAAACTAGATACGTTACTTGTTTCATGAGATATAGATGATTTTAGAGATCCTAACATAATTATGCTGTTTTTCTTTAAAGTATTACATGTATGATGTTTTGTTTAACAGAAATATTTCTTACATTTTATAATATAACTTTTAATATTGTTACTTTTTGCTGAAATCCAAACAGAGATATAGATTGTTTGTAAAATAAAGGGCAAATCCACCCATAACCTGACAATTCTAATTGGGAAATCATTTAATATTCATATATTTGAATATAAATGTCCAAAAAATAATTTTTTGAGAGACTGGAGTATGGGAACTAGTCACTTGTGAATGACACTGACTGTTTAGTATCTTCTCTTAATATGCATTTTGCTACCATATACAGATTAAAGTTTCAGTTTTATTCAGCCCTACAATTCAGCTAGGTAAAATCTGACAAAGTGAGATTTAGTCATATTACAATAATATGCAACATACAAACATAAAACCCTATAAACATGCTATAATATATACCATCTTAGAACCAACTGAACAAAACACCAAAATCTTTTCTCGACCCCAAATATTCCTATACAATAGCTTCAGTAACTGAATCCATTCACATTGACACTTCTTGAAAAAGCTGTCTATTGTTATTTTTTTCTCTTTTTTTTTCACATAGATCCTGTCCTTATTCTGCTCTAGTAAAACTTCCATCACTACCAATATTCCAACAGCACTTTTAATTCTACCATTGATTTGTGATCATGAATTATTTCTCTGTCCTAATTTATTTTATTTTTACTTTTCATCAGGATTCCCCAAAATGTGACCACTCTCTCTTTCTTGAAATACATTCTTCTGTTAGTTTAAATGATATCTATTCGTTTAAATGATTTCACATTCTACTTTTCCTCATTCCTTTCTACCTGGCTGTTCCTTTTAAATCATATTTACAAATTCTTCCTCCTTTGCTTTACCTCCAAGGATTTATTTAGTTTAGTTTCACCATAGAAAACCCTGTATTTTCAATTAACCCAGTCTTCCTCAGTAGCAGTATCCAATACCTTTGCTTTATATACTACCTATATTCTAATGTCTCTGTTGTCTCCATTTCTAAATTGGACCTGCAGTTCCAGATGTGTGTAACTGTCTTCCAGCTGATATTACCATTCATGTTTGGAACAGGGATTTAAACTTACCTAAAATGAAACTCATATTTTTTTCCATCCCATCATTTCAACTGGCTCCTTACCTAGGTAGGACTCCCCATTTCAATAAATAACAACCACAAATCAACTTAGTTCTTCAAGCTAAAATCTTGGAAGTCATCCCTGATTTATCCTTTTTTCTTACCCCCAATTTAATTAATTAATAATTCTTGTTAACTTTACTTTAAGAAAATGACTACTTTCTGACTATATCTAATCTCTATTATATTATTCTAGGACAAGCCATCTCACCTAGAATATTGCAATAACCTTCTAATTTTTTTCTTTTCTTTTTTCTTTGTTCTTTTTAGTTATACATGACAATAGAATATACTTTGACATATTATACATACATGGAGTATAACTTCCCATTTTTGAACTTAGAAAAATTATGTTCAATTCATTCTACTGTCTTTCCTAATTCCATCCCCAACCCTTACTTTTATTCCCCTTTGTTCAATCCAGTGAAATTCTATTCTTGCCTGCCCACTTCCCTTATTATGTGTTATTAGCTGCACATCAGAGAAAACATTTGGCCTTTGGTTTTTGGGGGGATTGGCTTATTTCGCTTAGCATGATAGTCTCCAATTCCATCTATTTACTGGCAAATGCCATTATTTCATTCTTCTTTATGACTAAGTAATATTTCATTGTGTATATGTACCATATTTTCTTTATCCATTCATCTGTTGAAGGGCACCTAGTTTGGTTTTATATCTTAGCTATTGTGGATTGAGCTTCTATAAACATTGATGTGGCTGGGTCACTATAGTATGCTAAATTTTAAGTCCTTTGAGTATATGCTGAGAAGTTCTCCCATCAACCCTCTATCACATTCCAGTTTACTCATAGCATTCAGAATGTTATTTTAAAATGCAAATCAGGTCCTTCCTATGTTTATATCACAATGATGACTTTCTAATGCACTTAACCAACAAAATTGTAAAAACCTCCCATTTTTAACAGTAAATCCTCACAGAATTTGGGTCTTGTTTCTCCAAGCTCATCTCATAATTTCTTCCTTGCCCATTAATCCTATTCATATCAGCTTTTGTTATTGCTTCTTAAACACACTGTATGCTTTTTCTGTTGTGTAACAAATTACTATACACCCCATGGTTTTAAAGAACACTCATTTGTTATCTGTTATTTTTTTTATTCACACTTTTTACATAAATAAAAATTTACCCCAGCACAGGATAAAGCGGTAGCATAAACTTTATTTTCAAGTCAAAAGATAATGACATACTGAATTCTCACATTTTATAAGATAAATGTATTAATGTTATAAGATAAATATTAACTTCAATTCATTCAAAGTTAAATAAAAAATTGTAAAAAATAGGAAAATATTATTGCTAAAATATACAAAATTATACTCAAACAAATGGTTTGATATTGTATTGTTATGCTCAAATTCAGGACCCCCAAAAGACCACCAGAGACCAAGGTCGATGTAAGCAGCAAAGAGGTGTTTATTGAGAGCTAGCTCAGTTCTCTGCATGCACACAGCAACTGATGACACTGAGAGGCCCCCAGGGTTTGCAGCAGTTTTATACACTTTTGGGGGAAGGCAGGGACTTCACATACATCATAGCATTTCTTAGCAAATCATCATACACCTCAGGAAAATCATATAACAACTCTAAGACATGATTAGCACATTCACTGGGGGGAACAAGTTGGGTAAGGGTGATTGGTTAGTACAAGAGGGGGATTCATTTGAACTGATTGGTTTAAGCCAGGAGGGGAGTACGTGCTGAACTACATGGTTTCCCAACATGTTATCAATCACCATAAACTACTGGGAGGGTCATCTGGCATCCCAGGTATTTTCCCTGTCTCATGCTGATTGGTGGTTGCTAGGGGGTTGCTATGGGTCCCCCCCCACCCCAGCCTGATTGAGTCAGGGACACTTGGCACAGCAGACCTCACCTGTTATTTGTAGATAAACAACTCAGCAGGGTGGGGAAGTGCCTAGGAGTTCTCTGTGGGTCTTTCCAAGGATAAGGATCACGCCCCCTTCCTTAGACAGGCTTTGCTCTGAGGTAGAGGCTGGTTTCTCAGTATGTTGACCAATAAAAATATTCTTTTTTTAAATTATTGGTTGTTCAAAACATTACAGAGCTCTTGACATATCATATTTCATACATTAGATTCAAGTGGGTTATGAACTTCCATTTTTACCCCAAATACAGATTGCAGAATCACATCAGTTACACATCCACATTTTTACATAATGCCATATTAGTGACTGTTGTATTCTGCTACCTTTCCTATCCTCAACTACCCCCCCTCCCCTCCCCTCCCATCTTCTCTCTCTATCCCATCTACTGTAATTCATTTCTCTCCTTATCTGTTATAATTTAGATATGAGGTGTCCCCTAACAGCTCATATCTGAGACAATGCAAGAATTTTCAGAGGTGATATGACTAGATTATAAGGATTGTAACCTAATTGGTGAATTAATCAACTTGAATGGATCAACTGGCTGTTGGACAGGTAGGATGTGGCCTTAAAAATAGGTTATTAGGGCATGCCTTTGGGGTTTTTATTTTGTCCCTGGTGAGCAGAGCTCTCTCTCTGCTTCCTGGTTTTCATTTTTTTGAGCTGATTTCCTCTGCCATACCCTTCTGCCTCACCTTGGACCTATGGCTATGGAGTCCATCGATCATGGACTGAACCTCTGAAACTGTAAGCCTAAATATATTATTCCTCCTCTAAGTTGTTCTTGTTGGATCTTTTGGTCACAGTAATGAAAAGCTGGCTGAGATATTATTTCATAGTTTCTGTGGGTGAGTTCAGGCATAGCTTAATTGGGTCCTCCTCTGTTCATGCTCTTACAAGACTGTGTCAAAATGTGTTCCAAGATAGTGGTCTCACCTGAAGCTTATTTGTTATCTACAAAGCTCGTGTATTATTGGCAGAATTCATTTGTTTGTGGTTGTAGGACTGAGGTTTCCATTTTCTCACTGGCTGTTGCATGGGGATTACTTTTAACTTCTAGAGGTCATTCTCAGATTCTAGCTGTGTGGCCTTCTCACAGCATGGCAGATTACTTTTTAAAAGCCAGCAGGTGAATCTTTCTGACTTCAGGTGAGGTGGTATAATCTTCACCTGTCAGGTCTGTCCCAGTTAGGATGTTCTCCTTTCTGATTAGCTCAGAGTCAACCGACATTAATTCCATCTATAAAATTTCTTTTGTCCTTTGGCATAATATAGTCATAGGAGTTATATTCTATTTTATTCACTGATTGAACCCATACCTGAGAGTAGGGGGAATACAGTGTATAAAATAGCAAGTGGAATTCTTGGGGGCCATATTAGATTATTTTTCTACCACAAATATCAAACTTATTTTCTTCTTTATGTTATTTTGCCCTTTACCTTTTTCTTAATCTCTACAATGCTTGCTGTGATTATTAGCCAACTTCATCCTAAAAGAGACCTCAGATTTGTCTTAACAACCCAGTCTAAAGAGTCTCTTCAGTCATTCTGATTTTGAGTTCTCTGTATGAACTTATAATTATTTGATAGTTTTTAAAAATTTATTTTCTGATTAATTAAGTGTCAGCATTCCTTCTGTGTTAGTTTTTTCCCCTTCAACAAATACCTGAGATAATCAACTTATAAAGTTCAATGTTTTATTTTGGTTTACAATTTTAGAGGTTCCAGTTCTTGATTGGTTGGCCTTGTTACTTTTGGATCTGTGGTAAGGTGGTGCATCATAGTGGAAGCATGTAGTAAAGCAGAAACCCTCATTTCATTGCCAGGAAGTGAACACAAGAGAGAGAAGGAGAGGGGAAGGGTACAGGATCCTATAATCCTCTTCAAGAGCATGCTTAAAGACCTTTTACTTCCACTATGTCCACCACCTTCCAGTAATTCCAAGAGCTGGGGACCAAACCTATAACACATGGACCTTTGGGGAACATGTATCCAAACCATAGCACCCTCTTTCCTACCACTAGATTGGAAGGTGCACTAAAATTAGAGTTTCTATATTGTGCACTGATATATTAAACATGCCAAAAGTGGTACCTTAATCAATAGCTACTGACTAGAAGTATATAAAAATACATAGAGCTTATTTTAGTGGAAGAAGTTATTTGTTCTAATTTCTCTGTAAATTACTTTATTTTAAAAATAAGCTTATTTAGAGTCAAAATAAGTAACTTACAATTTTCAGGTATAGTTTTACTTCATGCAAGGGAGAAAATGACTAATTATCTTAGTATTCAAGAATTTTGAAATTCATACAAATTTTAGCTATATTCATCTTCTAAGTTAAAATCTTCAGTGTTCTTACTTTTTATGTGTACCATAAGTCATTTTCCATTGGCATTCATATTTTATATAGTTTTAATCATAATCATAGTTTTATTTCATGCTTTTTTTTACTAAACATGTAATGAGCATTTTAATGCTATTACTTAGTTTTATTATCATCAATAATTACTGCATAATATTTGTACTGGAAGAAATAACTACCTTTTTTATGAGGCAGGTATTATATAGACAGAAGAACACTGAATTTTAAAATTGGTCAGATATTGACTATATCTAATCTCATCATTTACCTATTATACAACCAGTCAAACTGTGTTACTGTTCAGTGCCTAGTTTCCTTGACTGCCTATAACTTATCTTCCTCATAGAGCCGTTAAGACAACTCAGAGAATTATGAAGAAATGCCCAGGTATGATAGCTGCTTAGTGGACTTTAATTGCTTCGCCTTTTTTCTCCTTCCCTTCTTTATTGACAGGCTTGACTATGATTAATAAAGATATAATCCATGCAATAATAACACCTATTCAATCTTGAATTCTTTCTATATGCTGGGAATGATAAAGTTTACATCTCTTATCTCATTAAAGGTCTATGTCAATCCTATAAGGCAGGCATAATTATTATCTTCATTTTTACTTTTTATGGTGATGAAGATGAAACCCAGGGTTTTGCACATGCTAAGCTGGCACTGTACCACTGAGCTTTACCTTCAGTTTTATCTTCATTTTATAGTTACAGCAAACTGACAAAGAATTTGAGAAACTTAAGGCAAGTAATGATAATGATCCCAAATTAAAATATACATACATAAGTATGTTAGTTAGGGTTCCCCAGAGAAACATAATCAATAGGAGATACAAAGAGATCGATAGACATAGATATGGACATAGATATAGATGTATAAATATATAGAAAGAGATTTATTATATGGTATTGATTCACATGATTACAGAGGCCCAGAAGTCTCATGATCAGTCTTCTGTGGGCTGGGGGGGTCCAAGAAGGCCAGTTGTACAGTTTGCAGGCCTCAGAGCTAGAGTTGCTAGTTAGATTCCAGTTCAAGTCTGAAGACTTGAGAAACAGGAGCACCAAGAGCAAGAGAAGATCTGTGTGCCAGCTTAAGCAGTTAGGCTGAGAGAGAATGAATCTTCCTTTCCTCCACCTTTTTTTTTTTCTTGTTTAAGCCCTTAACAAATTGGATGTTGTTTACCCACACTGGGAGTGTAATCTGTTTTACTCTACTGATTCAAATGTGAATCTCATTTGTAAACACACTTACACATGTTACATCTGTTTAATGTTTAAACAGATATTTGGACATCTCATGATCCAGTCAAGTTGACACACAAAATGAACTATTATTAAGTGTGTTTTACCTTTTGCATACAATTTTCTTAGGATTACTTTTCATTAAGTCTTTTATAGTTCTCCCAGAACAGAATCAATTAGGTGTGCGAGTGTGTGTAAATTCTGGCAAGATTTAATGTTGCAGTCTGAAGACAGAATTCCTTCCTTTTGGGGGACCTCAGTCTTGTCTCTGAAGACTTTCAATTGATTGGAATAGATCCACCCAAATTATGGAAAGTAATCTGCTTTCCACAAACTCTACCAATTTAAATGTTAATCACATCTAAAAATATACCTTCATGGCAACATATTGACAGGTGTTTGCTCAAACAACTAAACACCAGAGCCTAGTCAAATTCACACATAAAATTAGATAAATATAACATATTAGTTAAAAAGGAAAAAAAAAAGCACTATTTTGTTTCATAAAGAACTGGTTTCAAATCTTAGCTCTCCAATGTCATAGTCATGAGCCACACAATGATATTTTATTTAATGATGACCACATGCACAATGATTGTCCTATAAAATTATATTTCCTAGTGATATCATAGCCATCTTAGGTATAATCTGGAATATTTGCACAAAACCAAAATTGCCTAATGATATATTTCTCAGAATATATCCTCATCATTAAGTGACAAATAACAGTACTAAATTGCACTGATATTACCAGGTTTTCAGTATGTGATTCTTACCATAATCACACCAGTGTATGTGTGTGTTTATACATGTTCATATATATGTTTACTAAAATAAAATGTGCATATATTATAATTTTGTTTATTAAATTTTTGGAGGTAATATGGGATAAGATGGCACTTTGTTGTTTTAATTTGTATTTATTTGATTATTAACAATATTAGACATTTTTCACTGTGTTTTTAGTTGTATTTCTTTTGTGAAATATTTGTTTTTATTCACTGTTTAACCACTGAACTATTACTGTTTTTTATTGAGTGAGAGTTTTATTAAAAATGGTATTTGATTAAACTGTTTTTATTTGACCTTTTACCATAGGGATTCTTAATTCATCTCCATTAAAATTCCAAATATTTTATTTATCCAAGAAACATTTATTCATTACTTGTCATGTTTTAAGTACTGAGCCTCATATTAATGATATGAAGAAAAGTGACTTAGTTTTCATAACTCTCAGTAGTATAAATGATACAATATTATAAATAGAGGACACAGAAGGACTCCCTTAATCCATTCTTAGAGCAATTGGAAATGGGAGATGAGGTTTTAGGCAGGCTTCAAAGGACAGCCAACAAACACCTGTGCTAAATTTTGAAGGACGAATATATTTTTTTCCAATTCAAAATGGAAGGACTCAGCATTTATTCAACAAAATCGATATTTATTCAATTTCTGCTGTGTCTAAAGCTGGAACTAATCATTGGGGATTCAAACATGAATAAGAAATGTTTTGTGTTTTAGGTACATTAATCTTGATGGACTTGAGGAATTTAAAACTGGAAATCAAACTATCAAGTAGGAGATATTTACATTAGGCATATTAAGAAAACAGAAAGATAGGAAGGCTTTGACTAATAAAATGAGGGAGGAAAATTTTTCAGTCAAGACAAATTTCAGTTGTGATTATTCTAGGGCTAGAAAAGTGAGTTAGTTGGTGCAGGGTAATACAAATAAGTTTTTTTGGGGGGGTATAATAGTACCTTTAAAATATTCTATATGTCTCCTAAGAAAAATAATAACTTTTGTAACTTGCCTTTTTTCCCTTTAGGTTGATATTTTCCAAAAATCATCATTATCCCATCAAAAGAGATTGTTTTGGGAATAATTTTCTCATAGTGAAAAAACTAGAAAAGTGAGCATAATATATGAAACAGCTCTTTTCAGGTGCTGAACATTAGCATAGATCGAAGATTTCTGACAGAAGAGAAACAAAGGAGGTGTGTTTTATAAAAGTTCTGTGATTACCTGGCTTACTATATGGAGGCAGTTTATAGGCCACAGAGTAGAGGCAAGTTGAGGAGACAAGAGTTTAGATTCAAGGTTGCTAGGTGAGAGCTGCATACACTGAAAGGGTTCCATCAACTCTGGTTTAATGATGATCTGCACATTCAAGAGGCTGGGGAAGGGCTGGGGTTGTTGCTCAGTGGTAGAGCTCTTGCCTCACTTGTGTGAAGCACTGGCTTCAATTCTCAGTACCACATATAAATAAATGAATAAAATAAAGGACCATCAACAATTACAAAAAGAAAAAAAAAGAAAAGAAAAATCTTAAGAACTGCTAAAAAGCAGCATTCTGAGCAATTCCATAATATAATATAATATAATAATACAATACAATATTGTTGCATTGGGAATAACTTTCAACATGAACTTGGAGCTATCGCAGATATTCAAACCATAGCAGGTAGAGTTCTCAGAAGAGTCTCATCTTAATAATATGGATAAAGTAGCCCTAGAACAAAGATTGTTTTGGAACTACCCTAATGAAGTTTAAATGGAAGCCTATTTTTCATTTCAAAGTAATAAATCTGATCTGCAAGTAAAGTTACTGTGTGCTAGTAGAAAATAATATACAAAGATTCAGCACTTAATGACGTAATATTCACACTTACCAAACAATAGAAAATTGCTTTGCATATAAAGAAGCTATATCCTGGAGAAAAAAAAATCAGCCAGTAGAAACAGAGAAATGGCAAACTTTATGGATTTACTAGCTAAGACGTTTATAAAATAGCTATTACAAATATAGCACTGTCATAAGTATGCTAAAGAATATAAGGGGTACATGAGCATGATGAGAAGAGAAATGCAAGATAGAAAAATAAGATTGAAATGGAACATCTAGGGAAAATATATATGATAGCTGAAATGAAAAGTACACTGGATAGGATTAAATTAGGACTGAAGCAGATAATACCAATGAATTTCAAGATATAATAGTAGAAACTAAAATGAAGCATGGAGAAAAAAAGACTGAAGAAAAAAAGTTTCAGTGAACTTTGGGGAAAACTCAACTAAAAATTAAGTTGTCTTTAAATGTGTGCCATTTAGTTAGGTGCAGTAGTGCATACTTATAATTCCTGCAGTTTGGGAGGCTAAGGCAAGAGGATTATAAGTTTCTGGCAATTTAACAAGACTTTGTCTAAAAATAAAAAATGGGATGGGGGAGGAGGGCTGCTGGGTATGTAGCCCACTGACAAAGTGTCCCTGGATTCAATCCGAGTGCTGCCAAAAAAAAAAAAAAAAAGGAAAGTAAAGAAAGCCATTTAAAATTATTCCTTTTTGGGCTGGGGATGTGGCTCAAGCAGTAGCATGCTGGTCTGGCATGCGCGGGGCGCTGGGTTTGATCCTCAGCACCACATAAAAATAAAATAAAGATGTTGCGTCCACCGAAAACTAAAAAATAAGTGTTAAAAAATTCTCTCTCTCTCTGTCTTTAAAAAAAGAATTATCCCTTCTTGAAAGCTAGTAAAATCTTTTAATTTGAACAAAACTTAAGATAAGAACAGCTTTCTTCTATTACATATTTGATTCTCACGTTTTCATTTGTTTTTATTCCAGTATTCACCAAATACAAGTGCTAAATTTGTACTTGGTATTTATTAGGGTTTTTGCTTCTTTTTTTATTCTGTTTTCTATGTTTTCTAAAACACCAAATTACTCTCTTTTTTTGGCTATTTTTTCCTTTTTATTTTCTCATCTGAATTTTTGAATTTAAGTAGATTTTATTTTAGTTCTGGAGACTATCTTTACATGTTCTAATTTTATAACACCAGGAGATCACAGAACATTTTTCTTCATTTTTTTTCTTTGTTCTCCATTATTTTTACCTTCATTACTATTAGTGATCATCTAGGTCTCTTCCTTTTAAGCTGCTATGTCACTTAAAATATCTCATTGATCATTCTCTACCTAATCCCATACCTATTGAGTATGGGATTCCTTAATATCTGTACTGCTCAAGTTTTTAGAATTTTATGAAATGTGTTAATAAAAAACAGTAAATACTAAAAGGTTAGGGTTTACTTTCAGACTGTTATAGTGACATTTAGGCTTAGAAAAGGGATCTCTTTATTTTCTGGTACAATCAGGGATGAGTTGTACTTAGCTCAACATTGCAACTTGTCTCCAATGAAAAGCAGCCCTTGGCCTCTCATTGCTTAGGGATGTCCACAAATCTGTGATATGTATTACAAGTTTTGTTGGAAAGGGAAGCCTCGAGGAGGCTCTGACCCTGTTTATTGAAATATCAGGTCAGTATTGTATCTTCTGTTTTTTAGGACTTGAGATCTCCGATGAGTCTTGGTCATTCTTCAGCCTCCAAGAGTAGACATCAGTCCTTTTCTATTTCTAGAAGCCCCCACTAGTGACTTAGGAAAAAGGAATGGACAATATGGACATAGGCTGTCCTTCCCAAGAATCCTAGTCTTGAACTCTCTAAAACAGACTAAGTTCTATTTATTCAGGTATTTCTGGAAAGGTGTATTATAGAAGGACTCCTCAAATTTCTCCTCTTTTTGAGGCATGGCCATTGTTTCTAAGATAGAGTTTTAGTGGATAATTTTAACTGAACTGCTTTCTCTTGTGGATCTATTGAATAAGTGTAGAATTTATTCTGAATAACATAAGCAGCTGGAGATTTGACTGGGTCATTTGGATCACTGGTAGGAGTTAACTGCAGGTAACAGTGTTTTTAGCAGCACAGGCTTGATTTTATTTCAAAGTGCTAACAGTTTCAGAAGAGAATCTAATTATAACATATTTTATGGGAAACACTTTGAAATTTTTTCCTACAGATATAGTTTTAAATATATTAATCACATTCATTCCTCCCCCAACCATTTATAATTTATGTATTATTAATGATATATTATTTACTCCTTTCTTGAGTAGCCTTAGGAATGGAAAAAAGAAAACAAAGAAGAAACTACAATCATTGTTGGGGGATAATTTATAGGCTTGTAAGACTTTACTCCTGTCAGTTTTGTCATGGTGCATGACTTTCTTGATCACATATCTATTGGGGACCTAGAAACAGGGAATAAGGCTAGAAACTAGATATAAGATATAGGCCATGAAAGATGCAAGAGAGCAAAAGATATTTGAGCAGGAAAAAAAAACCTAAAGATTAACTGCAAATTAATTGTTTTTAGTAAATTGTTTTTAGTGTTTGGAAACTTCTTTTTTTTATTGTTGGTTGTTCAAAACATTACATAGTTCTTGATATATCATCTTTCACACTTTGCTTCAAGTGGGTTATGAACTCCCATTTTTAGCCCATATACAGATTGCAGAATCACATCAATTACACATCCATTGATTTACATATTGCCATACTAGTGACTGTCATGTTTTCCTACCTTTCCTATCCTCTACTATCCCCCCTCCCCTCCCATCCCCACCCCTCTTCTCTCTCTATCCCCTCTACTGACCTTCATTTCTCCCCCTTGTATTATTTTTCCCTTTCCCCTCATTTCCTCTTGTATGTTCTTTTGTATAACCCTGAGGGTCTCCTTCCATTTCCATGCAATTTCCCTTTTCTCTCCCTTTCCCTCCCACCTCTCATCTCTGTTTAATGTTAATCTTCTTCTCATGCTCTTCGTCCCTACTCTGTTCTTAGTTACTCTCCTTATATCAAAGAAGACATTTGGCATTTGTTTTTTAGGGATTGGCTAGCTTCACTTAGCATAATCTGCTCTAGTGCCATCCATTTCCCTGTAAATTCTATGATTTTGTCATTTTTTAATGCAGAGTAATACTCCATTGTGTATAAATGCCACATTTTTTTAATCCATTCGTCTATTGAAGGGCATCTGGGTTGGTTCCACAGTCTTGCTATTGTGAATTGAGCTGCTATGAACATCGATGTAGCAGTGTCCCTGTAGCATGCTCTTTTTAGGTCTTTAGGGAATAGACCAAGAAGGGGAATAGCTGGGTCAAATGGTGGCTCCATTCCCAGCTTTCCAAGAAATCTCCATACTGCTTTCCAAATTTGCGGCACCAATTTGCAGTCCCACCAGCAATGTACAAGTGTACCCTTTTCCCCACATCCTCGCCAGCACTTGTTGTTGTTTGACTTCATAATGGCTGCCAATCTAACTGGAGTGAGATGGTATCTTAGGGTGGTTTTGATTTGCATTTCTCTGACTGCTAGAGATGGTGAGCATTTTTTCATGTACTTGTTGATTGATTGTATGTCCTCCTCTGAGAAGTGTCTGTTCAGGTCCTTGGCCCATTTGTTGATTGGGTTGTTTGTTATCTTATTGTCTAATTTTTTGAGTTCTTTGTATACTCTGGATATTAGGGCTCTATCTGAAGTGTGAGGAGTAAAGATTTGTTCCTAGGATGTAGGCTCTCTATTTACCTCTCTTATTGTTTCTTTTGCTGAGAAAAAACTTTTTAGTTTGAGTAAGTCCCATTTGTTGATTCTAGTTATTAACTTTTGTGCTATGGGTGTCCTATTGAGGAATTTGGAGCCCGACCCCACCGTATGTAGATCGTAGCCAACTTTTTCTTCTATCAGACGGCGTGTCTCTGATTTGATATCAAGCTCCTTGATCCATTTTGAATTAACTTTTGTGCATGGCGAGAGAAAGGGATTCAGTTTCATTTTGTTGCATATGGATTTCCAGTTTTCCCAGCACCATTTGTTGAAGATGCTATCCTTCCTCCATTGCATGCGTTTAGCCCCTTTATCAAATATAAGATAGTTGTAGTTTTGTGGATTGGTTTCTGTGTCCTCTATTCTGTACCATTGGTCCACCCGCCTGTTTTGGTACCAGTACCATGCTGTTTTTGTTACTATTGCTCTGTAGTATAGTTTGAAGTCTGGTATCGCTATACCGCCTGATTCACACTTCCTGCTTAGCATTGTTTTTGCTATTCTAGGTCTTTTATCATTCCATATGAATTTCATGATTGCTTTCTCTATTTCTACAAGAAATGCCGTTGGGATTTTGATTGGCATTGCATTAAACCTATACAGAACTTTTGGTAATCTCACCATTTTGATGATGTTAGTTCTGCCTATCCATGAACAGGGTATATTTTTCCATCTTCTAAGATCTTCTTCTATTTCTCTCTTTAGGGTTCTGTAGTTTTCATTGTATAAGTCTTTCACCTCTTTTGTTAGGTTGATTCCCAAGTATTTTATTTTTTTTGAAGATATTGTGAATGGAGTGGTTGTCCTCATTTCCATTTCAGAGGATTTGTCGCTGATATACAGGAATGCCTTTGATTTATGCGTGTTGATTTTATATCCTGCCACTTTGCTGAATTCATTTATTAGCTCTAATAGTTTCTTTGTAGACCCTTTTGGGTCTGCTAGGTATAGAATCATACCATCTGCAAATAGTGATAATTTAAGTTCTTCTTTTCCTATTTTGATGCCTTTAATTTCTTTCGTCTGTCTAATTGCTCTGGCCAGTGTTTCGAGAACTATGTTGAACAGAAGTGGTGAGAGAGGGCATCCCTGTCTTGTTCCAGATTTTAGAGGGAATGCCTTCAGTTTTTCTCCATTCAGAATGATGCTAGCCTGAGGCTTAGCATAGATTGCTTTTACAATATTGAGGTATGTTCCTGTTATCCCTAGTTTTTCTAGAGTTTTGAACATAAAGGGATGCTGTACTTTGTCGAATGCTTTTTCCGCATCTATCGAGATGATCATATGATTCTTATTTTTAAGTCTATTGATGTGGTGAATAACATTTATTGATTTCCATATATTGAACCAGCCTTGCATCCCAGGGATGAATCCTACTTGATCATGGTGCACAATTTTTCCTCTTTGATTATTCCCCCCCGCCCCCCGCTTTACTGTCCTACCTCCCACTGTTGGTTTTCCTTGTTATTTTCCATTTCCTCTTCCTGTAATGTTTTGCCAAGGATGTTTTGAAGAGATGGTTTTCTAGCTGCATATTCTTTTAACTTTTGTTTGTCGTGGAAGGTTTTAATTTCATCTTCCATCCTGAAGCTTAATTTTGCTGGATACACAATTCTTGGTTGGGATCCATTTTCTTTCAGTGTTTGAAATATGTTATTCCATGATCTTCTAGCTTTCAGAGTCTGTGTTGAAAGATCAGCTGTTATCCTGATTGGCTTGCCCCTAAATGTAATCTGCTTCCTTTCTCTTGTAGCTTTTAAAATTCTCTCCTTATTCTGTATGTTGGGCATCTTCATTATAATGTGTCTAGGTGTGGATCTCTTATGATTTTGCACATTCGGCGTCCTGTAGGCTTCTAGAATTTGGGATTCTCTCTCATTCTTCAAGTCTGGGAAGTTTTCTCGTATTATTTCATTGAATAAATTGCTCATTCCTTTGGTGTGGAGTTCTATACCTTCCTGTATCCCAATGACTCTTAAGTTTGGTCTCTTAATGTTATCCCATATTTCTTGGATGTTCTGCTCATGGTTTCTTAAGAGTCTTGCTTAGCTGTCTATGTTCTTTTCCAGTTGAAATACTTTGTCTTCATTGTCTGATGTTCTGTCTTCTAAGTGTTCTACTCTGCTGGTAGTACTCTCAATTGAGTTTTTAAGTTGGTTTTTTGCTTCCTGCATTTCTAGGATTTCTGTTTGTTTGTTTTTTATAACCTCTATCTCCCTATATAGTTGATCCTTTGCTTCCTGGATTTGTTTGTGTAATTCCTTGTCGAAGTGATCTTTCATTGTGTGATTTTGCTGTCTAATTTCTTCCTTGATACTCCAGATCATCTGAAGCATATATATCCTGAATTCTTTATCTGACATTCCATCTGCTGCAGCTGTTACCTCTTCTAAAGTTGAACTGACCTGCATTGCTTGTAGTCCTTTCTTTCCTTGTCTTTTCATACTGCTTGCGTTTCTTTCTTCTTGGTGAAACTGTTGTGTTTTTGAAATTTTTTCCCCCCCCCTATATATTTATATTGCTCTTGTATAGTTGAAAAGTCTCCCTTGCAGGTGCGGGCGGGGGCTCTGCTCTGCCCCTCCTCCAATTGGTGTGAGGTGTCTACCACGCCCGCGGACCCCTGGGCCTGATCCGCTGTTCTGTCGCAGGTCTGCCTACCTTGCAGGTGGGGGCGAAGGCTCTGCCCTGCCCCTCCTACCACGCCCGGGGACCGCTAGGCCTGATCTGCAGGTTGGTCGCAGGTCTGCCCACCTTGCGGGCACGGGTGTCAGTTCCGCTCAGCCCCCACTCCAATTGGGGTCACTTGACCACCACACAGGCGGGCCGCTGGGCCTGATCTGGGCACTGGCGAAGGCTCTGCTCTGTCCCGCCCCTACTCCAGTTGGGGTGAAGTGTGTACCACGCTGGCAGGCCGCTGGGCCTGATCCGCCGGTCTGCTTACCTTACCGGCGCGGGCGGTGGCTCTGCCCTGCCCCTCCTACCACGCCTGCAGACCGCTGGGCCTGATCTGCAGGTTGGTTGCAGGTCTGCCTACCTTGTGGGCGCGGGCGGCGGCCCCGCTCCTCCCCTCTGGCTTGACGACAAAGCGAGAGAGACTCGGGTATCTGTGACTCACCCTCCCTACCAGGGGACCAACTGTTTCCGTTGCCGCTGGCACCGATGAAGTTTTCTCCTCGGCCGCTCTCCGATGACATCAGATCTCTGCCATGCTGGCATCCCCTGTTCAATGGCTGAATCCCATTTTCTTCTCTTCCAATAGGCGGAGCTGTGCCCTCTGAGCCGAGCTTCTGCCCTCTATGTGCTGACAGAAATCCCTGTACGGTGGCTCCTGGGAGTCTCTCAATCCTGTTAGTCCAGCCCCTCCCCCTGTTCCTCCTCCCAGCCAGCCAGCCAGGTCCTGTTCACCAGAGGCGGTTCCCCAAGGATCTGATTACACTTGCAGCCCCACCATGTGTCCTATATCCCGAACGATGAACACCCTGTCTGTCATTCATCTAAGCCCCAGTGCTGTGGTGGGGTGATCTAGGAACCAACAGTTTAATATTTCCGGACCCCTTCGGTGGGCACGCCCCCAGAAACTAGCGGCTAAGATCTTGGGTGTCGCCGCTGGTGTTAAGGGGAGGTGGGGATCTGGAATCCCCTCTGCTTCCCTACAGACACGCCCCCGGTGGTTTCCTGGCTGCTTGTGTCTGGAGGGGGTGGGAGTCACACACCTGCTAATGTGGATTCCGCTGGGAAGGAATTCTGTTGGCGGAACTCTGGTGATGTCACCACTCTGCTATGGCGGGCCCCAGGCTCCTTGCCGGAGTGTCCGAAGGGAGGGGTGGGACTGGTCTGTTTCTGGTTGGTTTCAGCTCCCGGTTTGCTATTTCATGAAGGCTTGGCGAGAGACCTCTTCCTAGAGTCCCTGCACCGCTCCTGCTGCGCTGCGCCTCGGAGGCTATCCGCCCTGACGCGCCTGGAAACTTCTAATTAAGATTCTCTTAAAATTATTTTTGATAGGCATTATTAATCTGAATACATTCAATATTGAATTTTATATGATTCATTTGGCAGATATGTCAGTAAGAATAAAGGTATGCACCTTAGTCCTTCCTGTTTGTTCTACTGTCTCAGTAGATCGTTTTCTCCCTATTTTCTCACACCCTTTAAATCAAGTTAACTTGTAACTTTTTATAATTTAACATGTATGAAACTAAAGTCCTAAGGATTTTGGTAGTTCTTGCCAACTGTAGGAACTACATTTTTTTTTCTATTTGTCTTCCAGATTTTGCCTGCACAGAGATATATGGCAATACATCATGTTATTTTAACATTTTTGGAAGCAAGAAACATAAAAAGGAATGACAACCAAGAACATATTTTATAAACTCATAGAAAAGACCATTAATGAAATACTTTAAATTAATACTTTTTATTTATCTTAATATATATGATGAAATTAAATCCTTATTTTTATAAATTGAAAAATAGAAATTGTTAAGCTAATATTTGGAATTATGAAATAAGTTCTTAGGATTGCTTCTGTTTTCTGAGACATTTCAATAAATCAGTATTCAATTACTAAAGTCATATGGGAAATCTTTTTCCACTTTTTCTTTAAAAACACACTTATTCTTTTCTTGTTATGAATAGCTTAGAAAAAATTATATGCATGAAAAATAAAAGGAAAATTCAACTGTCATTAATATGTTTTATCTTTTTTCATATGCAGGTGACTATAAATATGAAACCAGAATCATGCTATGCATTTTGTATCTTCATTTTTTTATTATGAGATTTTTCCCCTTCCAGTAATTATTTCGATAATGTTATTTATAGTAATAATATGCTAATATATGAAGATAGCATACTTTAATTATTGGTTAAACCTTTACTTGTCTACCAATTTGTTTTAAGTAATACTATGATAAATGCTATTAAGTAAAAAACTTTGTGCCTTAGGCACAAATCCTCTTGAAATTAAAATGGTAGAGGCAAAATACTTTCAGTAAAGTATATAAAAGCAGCAATATTTGTCTGATTATAAAAGTAGTCAAATTTAGTTATAGAGTTTACAAAATTCATAAACACATAAAGAAAAAAATTCAGATTGACCATTGTCTATTTTGAGCTGGCTCTGATTTTTATTATAATTAAAAACTCATCAAATTTCGTCTGCTTTTTAAAACAGTATGACATAGTAATTTTAAACATTTTGCATATTATGGAATATTTTCAGAGAATATTTTAAAGATATTAAATATTTGATTATATGGATATATCCCAATTTATTTAATAGTGTTTTTCTGTTAGACATCAGAGTTTTTCAATTATTTGCTTTTACAGCAATTACCTAATGAATATCATTGGACATGCATATGACCTATGTTTATTCCACCAGTATAGCTATCTAGAAGTAGAATTTCTGAAGAGATATGAAAGAGAAGGGACCTTATTTTGAGTTTCCTTATGCTCTTTACCAATTTAATTCTTGAAATATTTTTTACCAATTTATCTTTCCAATGCAAAACTCCTCACAAGCATTGAGTATTATGGTTTAAAAAAAATGCCACCTTGATCAATAAAAGATGTTACCTTGCTATTTGAATTTTCATTTCTGTGAAACTAATGAGTATGAACAGTGATCAGTTGTCTTCTTTTAAAATTATCAGTTCAAACCTTTTGTATGTTTTTCATTTAATAGGCAATTTTGATTATTGCTGCATGAGTCTTTGCATATTAAGAATATTATTACTTTGTTGTATTTGTTGTAAATAATATTCCTAGGTTTTCATAAGCTTTATTGATATTATTGTTCAAATACAGGACTTAAATCTTTTTTAATGATTTAAAGAATTTAAGTAAATGAAGTATTTAAATTATTTTTATTATATTTACTATAGTTTTCATTAGAAAGATCTTTCTAAAAAAGTGCTTATTTTTCTACACAACAAAGTTTAATTCAATGATTTCAAATTCGGCTGTACATAAGAACTTTTGTGTTCCCCTGCAAAACTTTATTTTTAACCATAGTTTATTGAATAATCTACTCATTCTCCATAGATATTTATATAATAAAGATTATATATTAAATTCTGAACTAGGATTATTTCTTCTATCACTTTTTCACAAGTACTATAGTGTTTTCCTTTTTATACAAGTTATCAACTTTTTCATGACTTATTTAGTTTCTTTAATCTTCTTTATTTTTTAGTGGATTTTAATTTCCTTTTACTATCTTTTCTTTCAAATACATTTAGGAATAATTTATTACTTTAACCATTCATTGAAAAGTATTTATTGTTAAACTCATATGTGTTATGTATATTTCTACTAGTCTCTGATATGATAATATTTGACATAATTTCTGCCCTCACTTTACAGAGTCTGTAGAAATTTTGATTATAATTGTAATTAATATACTTTTATTTGAGGACTGTTTACCATCTTTGGAACATTCAGCCATCAGTGTTCTGAAATTTCTCTCCATTTAAATTATTTTTCCTGTGTTTCTTAATATATATTTTATATTTTATACTTATATAATTTTATTTATCTAGGGCCCCCACCATTTATTATTAAGGTTATTGTTAGCTGTTTTGATTTTTGATTTTTAAATTTTTTGAATCATGTTCTTTCCCTATTATGTCTTCTAGTGGATTTTGCTCATATGTAGAAAATCTTAGTTTTTAAGTATTTTTTTATAAATGTTGGCATATTTTAACTCCCAAGTTTCAATAATTTTCAACTCCTTGAATTTGTGGTATTTCACCTGAATATAAAGAACATATTAACACCATATTTTATGACTGTATTAACAAATACTATTATACTTAAAATATTATGTTTAATTGATTTCAGTGTTCACTAATTATCCTTTATTCTACACATTTTGATTTCTAATTTGTCCCTTGATAGAATGACATTTATCTTTGAATTGGAAAAATTTTATCACACCATTTTGATTTCTATTTTGTCCCTTGATAAAATGACATTTATGTTTGAATTGGAAAATTTTTATTGTCTTAAATTATTCATAAATGCTGCATTTCATAGTCTTGCTTTTAAACATAGATGGTAAATTTGCTGGCTATAAAGTTTTTGAGTTAAAATTTTATTCATAAGTATTTTATTTACATTTTATATTATCTGATGCTTATAATATTTCATAAGATCAGTGTGATACTCTTGATAATAGGTATGGTGGATTTGGGAATTTTTTTGTTGTTGTTATTTAGGATGCAAAAAAACTTAATATTGGTAAAGATATCCAAGTTACTTTGGTTATAGCAGAGTTGAGATTCCAGTAGTGTCTTATCAGAGTCTGATTCTTCAAGATTCTCATTTATTCATAGAGCTACCCAATATTTACATGATTTTTTTTTTTGCTTTACTTGATCAGTTTAAGTAAATGGGTTTCCCCAGTATATGTAAACAGTTTAACCAAATTTCTGTTGCTTGAATGTAAATATCCTGATTAGTATAATAGAATACTCATTCTGAAAGCTTGAATAGGTTGTTTTTCCTTAGAATTAATTATTTTGCCAGAATATATCTAGATTTTTTTTTTTCATTGAGTTTTCCAGGCAATGCTCTTTCTTGACTTTGGAAAGTTTTCTTCTATTATATCTTTGATTATTTTCTTTCTAGCCTTTACTCAGGTTTATTTATCTAGGATCATATGTTCTTTATTTTCATAGTGTAACAATTTATTTCGATCTAATTCTTTTTTTTGAAGTTTTATTTGTTATTTTTAGTTATACATTCCAGTAGAATGTATTTTGACATATCATACATAGAGTGTAACTTCCCATTTTTGTTGTTGTACATGACATGGAGTTATACTGGTTGTGCATTCATATATGAAAATAGAAAAGTTATGTCTGATTTATTCTACTCTTTTTCCTATTCCTATCCCCACTCTCTTCCCTTGATCCCCATTTGTCTAATCCAGTGAACTTCTATTATTCCCTCTGCTTATTGTTTTTTAAAAAATTATTTATTTATTCTAATGTGTTATATATGACAGCAGAATACATTTCAACTCAAAATAAACATATAGAGCACAATTTTACATGTCTCTAGTTGTTCCCAAAGTAGAGTCACACGGTTCATGTCTTCATACATGTACTTAGGGTAATAATATCCATCTCATTCCACTGCTTTCCTTCCCCATGCTCCCTCCCTTTGCCTTCATCCCCTTTTCCCTATCTAAAGTTCTTCCATTCCTCTCATGAGGAATTCCCCACCATTCCCATTATGGATCAGTATCCTCATATCAGAGGAAACATTTGTCCTTTGGCATTTTAGCTAACTTCACTTAGCACGATATTTTCCAACTCCATCCATTTACCTGCAAATGCCATGATTTTTTCTCTTTTATGCTGAGTAATATTCCTTTGTGTATATATACCACATTTTCTTTATCCATTCATCTACTGAAGAGCATCTGGGTTGGTTCCACAATGTAGCTATTGTGAATTGAGTTACTATAAACATTGATGTGGCTTCATCAGTGTTGTATACTGTTTTAAAGTCCTTTGGGCATAAACCAAGGAGTGGGATAGCTAGGTCAAATGGTGGTTCTGTTCCAAGTTTTCCAAGGAATCTCCATACTGCCTTCTATGCCTCTTACACAAATGGTCCTGGGAAAACTGGAAATCCATTTGTAGTGAAATGAAATTAAGCCTCTCATCATACACAAAACTCAACTCAGAGTGAACCTAGGAATTAAACCAGGGACCCTACACCTAATAGAAAAAAAGCAGGCCCAAATTTTCATCATGTTGGATTAGGCCCCAACTTCCTTAATAAGACTCCTATATTGCAAGAATTAAAATCAAGAATCAATAAATGGGATGGATTTAAACTGAAAAGCTTCTTCTCAGCAAAGAAACAATCAGTGAGGTGAATAGAGAGCTTACAGAATGGGAGCAAATTTTTACCACATGCACATCAGATAGAGCACTAATATCTTTAGCATCTATAAAAACCTCAAAAATCTTAACACTATAAAACCCAAATAACCCAATCAATAAGTGGACTAAAGAACTGAATGGACACTTCTCAGAAGATGTAATCAATCAACAAGTATATGAAAAAATGTTCAACATCTCTAGCAGTTAGAGAAATGCAAATCAAAACTACTCTAAGATTTCATCTGACACAGTCAGAATGGAAGCTATTAAGAATAAAAATAATAATAAGTGTTGGCAATGCTCTGTGGAAATAGTTGCACTCATACATGGATTTTACGTCTTGTGCTTCAGGAGTCTTGTTGAGGAAAATTGGCTTTTTAGCTGCCATGGTGCAGATTTGGGCCTACATTTTCTTCTAATGTCTAGGTCTAATGTCCTTGATCCATTCAATTTGGGTCTTAAAGTGGGAGATTGACCCCCAAACTTTGCTTCTGAAGATTTAATCCAGATCCATTTTCTTCTTTGTAGTATGAATACCATAGTATTCACTCTGGTAAGTGAAACTGATAAATATACTTTTAGGATTGGAAAATAATCTGAAGTATAATTTATCTTGAGCATGAGTCAGTTATAAACCAAGACCACAAAACTGAATAATTTCTGTCAGGACACATAACCTTTTAAAACATTACAAAAAAATTTTGAATTATCTGCACTTAAAAACATAAATTTACCAGGTATATTTAATACACACACATACCCAGCCAAAATACCTTCTGCAAAGGTATAATTTCTTAAATTATATAATCTTGTCATATGTATTTTAAAAAAACTTCAAGTCTTTTAAAAAATGAGTCATAGTATATTTAAATACTTAAAAATATCTTTATTTTTTGCTGCTACATGCTTTGATGAAATTATGATCTAATTTTCCATTTTGTTTACATAATTTCATCTTTACATGCACACTTATCTCTGTATATCAACATGATATGTCCTTGTATATGAGAAATGGAGAAAAATGGAAATCATATCTAGTTGCTTTGACATTTATTTTGTTAAAGTTTATAGTAAAATATATTTTCTAATAAAAAAAACCCTGAAAATTTTCTCATTGTATAATGTCCTCAACTCAATAATGTAAATCATAGAACTCACCCAAAATATCAAATCATTAGTCTAAATCATCTGTCCCACATATCTTGGCAGAAGAATGTCCTTAACCTTTCCTTACCAATATTAACAGACTGTACAAAATCCTCAATGTCTATTCACATTTCATTTTTTCTACCTCTACCATTATAACGTAAGGTTAATAAGTTTTCTGCTGATATAACAGATTTAATGTCCAACTTGTATTCACTATTTTTTAATATTAAATGCGTCATCAAAAGTTTTGCTCATTTATACACTTAAATTATACACTTTTTCCCTAGTATTTTACTTCTGTATAACTGCTTCCCCAGAAAGTGGATGAAAATATAAGAAAAGAGTATATATAATAGGAAGATGAAAAATGGCAATGAACATATAATTATATATTGAAAATGATAAAATATTACTATGTTAATGAAAGTTTTTTTTCTTTTGATTGTAGGATTATTAGAAGTCTTTCTTCATGTATTTTCCTGATGACATATACCTATTATTTTCTGTTTTATTAGTTCAATACACACATGTTCATGCATATTTGAGCATATTTACATATACATTATTACCAGGTGCATTTCTATTTTACTCTAGTCTAAAGAGGAAATAAGGAACTGGAAAGAAGCAGAGTTGTCCAGTCAAAATGTATGTACATGTGGTGTGCTTAGAAATGTGCTAGTCATTTTGCAGAATACATAAATAACAGAAAATATACTTCATGTAACATCTATCAAATAATTTAAAACAATAGATTGAGTTGTTTGCACATGTGTACTTTGATAATTCAGGTAAGAGAAATAGTCTCTGAATGCCTTGTACCCAACCATATAAAACCTATTTTTTAAATTGAAATATAATTATAAGTAGAAAATTGTTGACATTAGTGGACCTGTTTTAAATTGGCTGCTTCCCACATCAGAGCCCTGATTTGTTTTTCTGTCCCATCTCCCCACCATGCCTTTCGTCTTATTTTTTTCAAATGGCTTATTTCCAAACAGCCATTGAATTCATGCTGCCATGATCATGCAATCCCTTGGCCTCATTTTTATTCCCTCTTTCCTTTCTGGGTAGAATTTTTATCTCATGAGGTACTATTTCTCAGCACTCTCTTACTTCTCTCCTTCACTCTCCATGGTTGAAAATAATTACTCCTTTTAAAAAAAAGTTTTCCTAGCACCTTGTTTTGATCTGTAATGTTTATACTTTTGGTCTAGTTTTACTGTACATTTATGTGTGTATTTTTTTATACTTTAAGTTCAATGTTTATGACATAATATTGGGCTTTTACTCCCTCATTTTCAGATTTAGCTTCCAAGACAGTAATTTTTGATCACTACATTTTTAATTAATTTAAATGAATTCTAAAAAATATCAGGTGTAAACAATATAATTTTTAATTAAATTAGCTTAAGTAGTACTGACGTTATCTTTGCAAGAAGCTCAGATTGATTTTAAGTGTATGTCTCTATTGATGCAAAATTAATAGTTGAATGATGACTATGTGATAGTAGGATTATTTTCCCAGGACCATTTACTTACCTTGAAATTGTAAAATTGGCAACAAAGCATAACTGTGGAAGGAAATGACTAATTTCAAGGGATAAATATGGGATGAGGGAATATTAACATATTTAAAGAATTCATACAAAATAGAGGAAAGGGGATGATTTAACCAGACAAATGTGAGAAGTGATGAAAGCTCTAAGATGAATAGACAGAAATAAATATATGACTATTTTTGAAGAGTTGCTTTGTTAGACTTCCCTGAAGTAACAATAGGGTGTGAAATAACTCCTTTTTAAAAGTTCTAGAATACTGGATAAAATAAACATCTATTATCAGATTATAAGATATAAGAAGGCTCTGATGCCTGATAGAAAACACAGGAGACAAACTGCTATTACTTCTGCTTTCTGCCTAGATACATAGCTTAAACCCATCACAAAAAGGAAAAAGAGAAAATCAAGTAGTTTCACTGTGTTAAGGAAGACTGAGCCAATTATAATTTGGAGGCAGAAAAACAGAAAGGAGAGAACTATACAGATAAAAAGGTCCAAAAAATAAAAAGGGCTGGGTATGTGCTCAGTGGTAAAGTACCCATGGGATAAGTCCCCAGTACAAAAAAACAAGTAAATAAACAAACAAGCAAGCAAACAAATAAATAAATAAAAATTTTAAAAAAGAAGAAAGAACCAATGCCAATACTCCTCAAATTATTCCATCAAATAGAAAAGGGGGAGCACTTCCAATTTCATTCTGTGAAGCCAGTATCACCCTGATACCAGCATCAGATAAGGATGTATCAAGGAGAAAACACTGCAGACCAAACATCCTTCAGGAATATAGATGCAAAATCTTAATATTATGCTAGCAAATCATGCTCAATAACACAATAAAATCATACATCTTTTAAGATTAAACTGTTTTCATTCCAGGGATACAAGAATGGTTCAACATACACAAATCAATACATTCACCACATAAATAGAATCAAAGAAAAAAAATCATATGAGCATCTCAATAGATATAGAAAAAGCCTTCCACAAAATTCAGCTCCCATGTATGATAAAAACATGAAAAGAACTAGGGATAGAAGAAACTTGCCTTAATATTATAAAACTTACCAAAGCCAACGTCATACTGAATGGAAAAAAACTGAAAGTTTTTCTCTAAAAAAATCAACCGAACAAGACCTGGGTGTCCACTATCACTACTCCTATTCAATATAGGAAAAATTAGGCAAAAGAAGGAAATAAAATAAAAGGAATATGAATGGGGAAAAAAGAAGTCAAATAATTACTGTTTGAAGACAATATGATTCTATACTTTTAAGACCCCCCCCTCCAAAAAAAAACTCCACCAGAAGACTTCCAGTGTTGATGAACAAATTCAACAAACTAGAAACATGAAAAAAATCAATAAACAAGAATTAATGGATTTTCTATATACCAAAAATGACCCTGCCAAAAAATATGAAAACAATTCCATTTGCAATAGCCTCAAACAGTGACAAGAAATAATAAAGACATAGAAGACACAGAAGCAAATCTTACCAAGGAGTTGAAAGATATCTACTGTGAAAATTAAAGCGTACTGAAGAAATAATAGAAGACACTAGAAGATAGAAAGACCTCCTATGTTCATGGATAAGCAGAATTAATGTTAAGATGGTCATATTACCAAAAACAATCTACAGGTTTAACATAGTCTCTGTCAAAATCCCAATGAGATTCTTCTTTGAACTAGAAAAAGTTCTTAAAATTCCCATGGAGAATAAAAGACCCAGAATAGCCCAAACAATTCTGAACAAAAAGAATAATATTGGAAGCATCACAATACCTGATTTCAAATTATACTACTGTTTTAGTCAGCTTTTTATTTGCTGTGACCAAAAGACCTGACAAGAATAATTTTTAGAGGAGAGAAAGTTTATTTGGGCCTCACAGTTTCAGATGTCCCAGTCTACAGATGGATGACTTTATTCCTCAGAGCCTGAGGTGAAGCAGGACATCATGACGGAAGAGTGTGGTAGAGGAAGACTGCACCAAGAAGCAGAGAGAAAGAGACTAAGTTCAGCTCATAAAATATAAACTCCAAAGGTGCACCCCCAATAACCCACCTCCTCTAGCTATACCCTACCTGCCTACAGTCACCACTCAGTTAATCCTTATCAGGGGAATAACACACTGGTAGGTTAAGGTTCTCATAAGCCAATCTCACGCATGAGCTTTTGGGTGGACACCTTATATTTAAACCATTAACAACTACAAAGTTTTAGTAACAAAATTACAATGGTACTGGCATAGAAACCGATCTGCAGAGTAATGGAATAAAATAGAAGTCAGAGAAAACTACACAGATAGTTATCTGATCCTTGACAAAGAGTTGTCTAAAACATACATTGAACAAAAGACAGCCTTTTAAATACATGGTGTTGAGTACACTTGATATCCATATGTAGAATAATGAAACCAGATCCCTATTTCTCACCCTATACAGAAATCAAATCATAAATGAATCAAAGACTAGGAATTAGACAAAAATTTTGCAACTGCTCTAAGAAAACAGAATCAATACCCCAATATATAGGCATAGGCAATGACTTCTTCAAAAGGACTCATTAATCTCAAGAAATAATATCAAGAATTAATGGAATGGAATTTAAAAAGCTTCTGCACAGCAAAGAGAACAATTTAGGACCATGATGACAAAAACCTACAGAATGGGAGAAAATCTTTGCTAGGTATTCTCCCTACAATGTGTTAATATTCTGAAAACATAAAAAAAACTCAAACTTACCACTAAAACCGCAGATAACCCAATCAGTAAATGGTCAAATGGACTAAATAGACAATTCTCAACAATGGACAAATGGCCAACAAACAGATAAAATAATATTCACCATTTTATCTATCAGGAAAACGTAAATCAAAGCTACACTGAGGTTTCATTGCACTCAAGTTAGAATGGCAGTCATCAAGAATACAAATAAAAATAAATGCTGGGGAGCTGGGGATGTGGCTCAAGCGGTAGCGCTCGACTGGCATGCCTGCGGCCCGGGTTCCATCCTCAGCACCACATACAAAACGAAGATGTTGTGTCCGCCGAAAACTGAAAAATAAATATTAAAAAATAAAAATAAATAAAAATAAATGCTGGGATGTCATATGAGGAAAAAGTAACACTTATCCTCTGTTCGTGGGATTGTAAATTAATACAACCACTATGGAAAACAATTCCTTGAAAGACTAGGAATGGAACAACGAGGTGACTCAGTTATACTACTCCTCTGTATTTATCCTAAAGAATTAAAGTCCTTTTACTATGACCCATGTTTATGGTAGTGCAATGCTCTGTGGTCAAGTTATAAAACCAGTCTAGGTATCTGTCCTCAGATGAATGGATAAAGATAATTTGCTGTATATACAAAATCCTTTGATGGGCTATTCTCAGTGGTGAAGAAGATTGAAATTATGTTAATTGTAGGAAAATGAATGGAACTGGAGACTATCATGTTAAGGAAATAAACCAGACTCAGAACATCAAGGGTTATATATGTTCTTTCATATGTGGATGCTAGAGAAAAAAAAAGGTGAATAAAGCGGGAATATCATGAAAATAGAAGGGAAACTAGTAGGGTAGAGGAAGGGTATCAAGAGGAGGGAAAAAAGGGAGGTACTGGGGAATGAAATTGACCAAATTATGTCATATATGCATGTACAAATATGAAACAATGAATTCTACTATTATGTATAATTATAGTGCACCTATAAAAATGTAAAAAAGTAATTTTAAATTTTATCTGAAAAACAATGAAATGCTATTCAACGCTTTTAGGGAAGAAGCTAACTACCAATCATTGTCCTATGAAATAAGAATTTCTCTGGTTACTATGTGGAAAATAGGTTAAAAGAGAACATTGGAAATATATACACAATTGAGAATGGTTGTTCTCTTTAGTATGCAATTGTATATTTATTAATTTATTTTGAGAAAGTCATCAGACAAGGATGAAAAGTTTGGGAGGACATTCACTTAATATTTACCAAAAGAGTGAGTTTAGGAAAGCTTATCTTTCTTCTTTTTAATCTTTTATTTTGAATTATTTATTTTTAATAAGCATGCATTCTTTTAAATTTCATAAAAATCAAAACATTTTCAGTTTTGAAAAGAAAATACTAAAAGACCTGTGAGTATGCTGTAAGGTAGGGTAGATTAGTTAACCATTCCAAATTGTTCTTTGTTTTAGATCTCCATTTCTTATGGTTCCTTCCTGAATTCTGCCTTTTTATGTAGTTCCTTTGTCTTGATAGTTCTATTAAATTGGCTTGAACATCTGTTGTTCCTTTGAAGAACTCCAGTAATTAGGAGCTTACTTCCACAGTGTGATCAAAAGGTTGTCGGACTTGGGGGTCTGTGGTTGTGGCTTAGCTGTGGAACACTCGCCTAGCATGCATGTGGTACTGGGTTTGATCCTTGGCACCACATTAAAAAATAAATAAATAAATAAAGGTCATTGTGCCCACCTACAAGTAAAAAACAAATATTAAAAAATTGAAACAAAAGAAACTATTGAAAAAATTAACAAAACTAAAAGTTGGTTCTTTGAAAAAATAAATAAGATCGACAGACCCTTAGCCATGCTAACGAAGAGAAGAAGAGAGAGAACTCAAATCACTAACATACTGGATGAAAAAGGCAATATCACAACAGACACTACAGAAATACAGAAGACAATTAGAAATTATTTTGAAAACCTATATTCCAATAAAATAGAAGATAGTGAAGACATTGATAAATTCCTTAAGTCATATGATTTGCCCAGACTGAGTCAGGAGGATACTCACAACTTAAACAGACCAATAACAATAGATGAAATAGAAGAAGCAATCAAAAGACTTCCAACCAAGAAAAGCCCAGGACCGGATGGGTATACAGCGGAGTTTTACAAAACCTTTAAGGAAGAATTAATACCAATACTTTTCAAGTTATTTCAGGAAATAGAAAAAGAAGGAGCTCTGCCAAATTCATTCTATGAGGCCAACATCACCCTGATTCCGAAACCAGACAAAGACACCTCAAAGAAAGAAAACTACAGACCAATATCTCTGATGAACATAGATGCAAAAATCCTCAATAAAATTCTGGTGAATCGGATACAAAGGCACATCAAAAAAATTGTGCACCATGATCAAGTAGGATTCATCCCTGGGATGCAAGGATGGTTCAATATACAGAAATCAATAAATGTTATTCACCACATCAATAGACTTAAAAATAAGAACCATATGATCATCTCAATAGACGCAGAAAAAGCATTCGACAAAGTACAGCATCCCTTTATGTTCAAAACATTAGAAAAACTAGGGATAACAGGAACTTACCTCGACATTGTAAAAGCTATCTATGCTAAGCCTCAGGCTAGCATCATTCTCAATGGAGAAAAATTGAAGGCATTCCCCCTAAAATCTGGAACAAGACAGGGATGCCCTCTATCACCACTTCTATTCAATATAGTTCTCGAAACACTGGCCAGAGCAATTAGACAGATGAAAGAAATTAAAGGCATAAAAATAGGAAAGGAAGAACTTAAATTATCACTATTTGCAGATGACATGATTCTATACCTAGAAGACCCAAAAGGGTCTACAAAAAAACTACTAGAACTAATAAATGAATTCAGCAAAGTGGCAGGATATAAAATCAACACGCATAAATCAAAGGCATTTCTGTATATCAGCGACAAAACTTCTGAAACGGAAATGAGGAAAAACACTCCATTCACAATATCCTCAAAAAAAATAAAATACTTGGGAATCAACCTAACAAAAGAGGTGAAAGATTTATATAATGAAAACTACAAAACCCTAAAAAGAGAAGTAGAAGAAGATCTTAGAAGATGGAAAAATATACCCTGTTCATGGATAGGCAGAACTAACATCATCAAAATGGCGATATTACCAAAAGTTCTCTACAGGTTTAATGCAATGCCAATCAAAATCCAAACGGCATTTCTTGTAGAAATGGATAAAGCAATCATGAAATTCATATGGAAAAATAAAAGACCCAGAATAGCAAAAGCAATTCTAAGCAGGAAGTGCGAATCAGGCGGTATAGCGATACCAGACTTAAAACTATATTACAGAGCAATAGTAACAAAAACAGCATGGTACTGGTACCAAAACAGGAGGGTGGACCAATGGTACAGAATAGAGGACACAGAGACTAATCCACAAAGCTGCAACTATCTTATATTTGATAAAGGGGCTAAAAGCATGCAATGGAGGGAGGATAGCATCTTCAACAAATGGTGCTGGGAAAACTGGAAATCCATATGCAACAAAATGAAACTGAATCCCCTCCTCTCGCCATGCACAAAAGTTAACTCAAAGTGGATCAAGGAGCTAGATATCAACTCTGCGTCTGATAGAAGAAAAAGTTGGCTCCGATCTACATGTTGTAGGGTCGGGCTCCAAATTCCTTAATAGGACACCCATAGCACAAAAGTTGATAACAAAAATCAACAAATGGGACTTACTTAAACTGAAAAGTTTTCTCTCAGCAAGAGAAACAATAAAAGAGGTAAATAGGGAGCCTACATCATGGGAACAAATTTTTACTCCTCACACTTCAGATAGAGCCCTAATATCCAGAGTATACAAAGAACTCAAAAAATTAAACAATAAGAAAACAAATAACCCAATCAACAAATGGGCCAAAGACCTGAACAGACACTTCTCAGAGGAGGACATACAATCAATCAACAAGTACATGAAAAAATGCTCACCATCTCTAGCAGTCAGAGAAATGCAAATCAAAACCACCCTAAGATACCATCTCACTCCAGTAAGATTGGCAGCCATTATGAAGTCAAACAACAACAAGTGCTGGCGAGGATGTGGGGAGAAGGGTACTCTTGTACATTGCTGGTGGGACTGCAAACCGGTGCGGCCAATCTGGAAAGCAGTATGGAGATTCCTGGGAAAGCTGGGAATGGAACCACCACTTGACCCAGCTGTTGCCCTTCTTGGACTTTTCCCTGAAGACCTTAAAAGAGCGTACTACAGGGATACTGCTACATCGATGTTCATAGCAGCACAATTCACAACTGCTAGACTGTGGAACCAACCCAGATGCCCTTCAATAGATGAATGGATAAAAAAAAATGTGGCATTTATACACCATGGAGTATTACGCAGCACTAAAAAATGACAAAATCATAGAATTTGCAGGGAAATGGATGGCACTAGAGCAGATTATGCTTAGTGAAGCTAGCCAATCCCTATACCAAATGTCTTCTTTGATATAATGAGAGCAACTAAGAACAGAGCAGGGAGGAAGAGCAGGAAGAAAAGATTAACATTAAACAGATACATGAGGTGGGATGGAAAGGGAGAGAAAAGGGAAATTGCATGGTAATGGAGGGAGACCCTCATTGTTATACAAAATTACATATAAGAGGTTATGAGGGGAATGGGAAAATAAACAAGGAGAGATATGAATTACAGTGGATGGGGTAGAGAGAGAAGATGGGAGGGGAGGGAGGGGGGATGGTAGAGGATAGGAAAGGTAGCAGAATACAACAGTTACTAATAGGGCATTATGTAAAAATGTGGATGTGTAACCGATGTGATTCTGCAATCTGTATTTGGGGTAAAATTGGGAGTTCATAACCAACTTGAATCTAATGTATGAAATATGATATGTCAAGAGCTTTATAATGTTTTGAACAACCAATAAAAAAATTAAAAAAAAAATAAAACATTTAGCATAGTTAAAAAAAAAAAACAATTGTAGTACTTGTATTATATATGATTTGGCCTCATTTGATAACATCAAGCTGAGTAACAACTTGAGCTTGCTTGAGTTTCTTTATTTGTAAAACAGGTATAATCCTTATCTACTTTATTGGATATTCTATATCCAAAAACATTTTATAAATTACAAACCACTATCATATGTAATTAGATAATAATTATTACATATAAAATGTATGAAAAATTACACACCCACAGAGTCACAGACACACACCAGGGAAATTTCATTTCTTCTTTATTTGATGATATAATTATTCTAGTATTTTTTTCTTTCATAGAGTTCAAATTTGTCTTCCCATGGTGTTTATGTATCATGACTCTTTTTCCTTTGCAACAATGTGAAGTATTCGATCCTTTCTTCTATATAATAATCATGTAGTAACTAAGAAAGATAATAGGCTCAAAGTCTATAGATTTAGGCCTTTTCTCTGTAGAAAAATGTCCAGTTTTTCACAACTTTAGAACATAGTCATATCTTTAGTAAAATGTATAAAAGGCATGTGAAATAAAGGAAATCCTTGGAGTTTATGTGACTTCTTTTCCATATATAATTGAAGATTTGATTTGGTTTGATAAAATCTTTCCAAAATATTTTTTTTATTGAAATAAGTTAAAATATGGTTTTAGGTAGCAAATTTTTGTAATGTCTTTAGGGGGCAGTGCTAAACCACTGATAAATGTCTTCATTTCTGATAAAGCTATTGGTAATGATTAATATGAAATAAAACTAAAATATTAATCCATGATATTTGTGATACAATTTTATATTCCCCTTAATATTAGTTAAATTTTCTAGGTGACCAAATGAAAATGATGGTTCATTTATTCAATAGTTTATTCAATAAATATTTATGAAGTTCAATTATGAACAAACATTATATGAGATATAGGTATGAATAAGGCAATGTTTTCTTTCCAATAACTTACAATTAAATAGGGTAGGAAAGCCACATTGTGTTTGTACATATGTTTATGTATGAGCACACTGTATATACACAACTTTTTCAGAATAAATATAATAACAAAAATAGCAGAATTTATTTTTATGTACCAGTCACTGTCAAGCAGTTAATTGTATGCTTATATAGTCCTATCAAAATGGGAATTATTATTTACATACTTTTGCAGATAAGGGAACTGAGGATTAATAAGATTATGTGATTTTCTTAAAATCACATAGCTTGGAAATGTCAGAGCTAGGACATGAATGTATATATCTATTTGACTTCATAACCAATGCTCTTTGCCAATATGTCATCTATGATTTCAGTGTATATGTGAAATACCAAAATACACTTTGCACATTTACATAGTCACAGACATTTAGAAGTGAGTGACATTATTTTTGTTTGTGATAGATCTGAAAATTTTAATGTAAGAGATGAAATCTCAACTGTATTTCTCATATATAAAATTATAAGAAAATAATATATTAGAAAGTTAATATTTATTGAGACCTATCATGTATCAGGCACTTTTTATTCATTACTTCATTTAATTATTAGGAAAAAACCCTCAATGTTATTTTCTATTGCATAAATAATGCTAGTAAGACTGACAATGGACATATCTGCTGAAAACTATCAGATAGTGAGACAATTATAACTCAAATTCAGGACTGTCTAATTTTAGAGGATATGTGCTTAACCACTGCAATATGCTGAAAACAGAGAATTAAGGTAGAAGATGCAAATAAAAGCATGGAGCATGATTAGGCAAGGGTGAATAATTCTACTTGGTTGTAATCTGGAGTGAGTAAAATTGAATAGGAAAAAAGGCTGAAAAGTAGTTTAATCATAGAATCTTGAAGTCATTTGAAAGAATTAGGATATTATTTGCCATGTAATGGGAAATAATTGGAGACTTGAGTAGGGAAGAGATATCAATATTTTTTTTTCCTTAGAAGAAAGAGATGTAAGAACTTTACCACATAATTGGATTAGATAATTACAGTACCTTTAACAAAAACAAAGGAACTAGTGAAATGAAATGTCAATCTATGAGATGTAGACAGTTCTTAACCAGGTGTGCAATTGTTTATAATGCCATGCAATTTCATCTCTGAGGTCAAAACCAGTAGCTAATCATGAATTAGTGACAAAAATGCCAATTTGACTTTTATTCACGTTTGTGAACAACATATTGATGATCAATCCTATAGATGTTCTTGTTAGGATAAAGCTTTAGATTTCCCGTATATATTTTACCCAGATAATCTGTAGGATTAAAAAATCTCTGTGATAATTACCTTTTATTACTGGTTGGACAAATGTATATTTATGAATGATGGGCTTCTGTGTTCCAAATTATAGAAAATTTCACTGACTGTCACAGGTGGCAAAATGCTCTCAGGAGTTATCATAATGTAGTGGAAACAAATAAAATACATACCTCCTTTTTAAAATGGCAGCTATATCATCTTGATTTTTTATTATATTTTCTTTTATAGCATGTTGTGCCAAATAAGGTGTCCTGTAACAGAGTGGTTAAGTAAGCATAAGGTCTACCTATAGTCTGGCTGTAGAATTTTTATTTTTTTTCTTACTCACCAGCTCTGAGACTTCAGGTTTTACTTGACCTCTCTTTATAAGATGAGGGGAAAAGAATATCTGCTCCCAAGGTCTGTTGGGTAAATAAAAATAATTAATGGAAAAGAGTCCCATGATAATATAAATCACATAGTAATTTCTCAGTATAGCATAGATGTTATTGTATTTTATTGGCAGCAACTAATTAAGGGACTATTTAATTTTATTGTTTCTCATTTACTGGCAATTGATAAAGGGAAAATTAAAAACAAATTCTTTGAAATATAAGGAAAAAGAAGGTCTTATGTTTTACTTTTAAAGGCAACACCTTTTTTTTTGAGGGTGTATATTTGTGGGGAGGAGTTATTTACAATCCCATATGTAGAATTCTTTAGTCATTTCAATAATCATGATCTCTGTGTTGTGCTGAACACTACATTGTGAAGCTCTTTAGACAAGTTTGTTCCTTTTCTTTATGTTTATAATATAAATGTGTATTATATATATATATATATATATATATATTATATACACACATATATACACACACAAAATAAATGCTTTCATATTGTCAATATTTAGCTATTTGGTTTAGTCTCATGTTTTTATAAAAATGATTTTATAACACGTTATAGTTACACATAGTATTTGGCTTCATTTTGACATAATCATACGTGCATAGAATTTAATTTGGTCCATTTTAGGCCTCAGTGCTTCCTCTTTACCTCCCCTTCTCTTTCTCCTCCTCCCTTTCCCTATTCCCCTTTCTATACTCTATACTGCTCTTCCTTCTATTTATTTAGTTTTTAATTTGATGTGTATTAAGGTAGAATGCATTGTGATTTTATACATTCACATAGTGTAATTTTATCAAATTCATTCCACATTTTCTCTCTTTCCCATTCTTCTTCCCTCCTTCTCAATTTTCTTCTTCTACTCCACTGATCTTCCCTTTATCCTCATGAACTCTGATACTTACACGCCCCTCTTTTCCCTTTACTTTGCTCTAAATTCCACATGTGAGAAAAAAAATTCAACTCTTGATTTTCTGAGTCTAGATGATTTAATTTAGCATAATGTTCTCTAGTTTTATCCATTTACTGGCAGTGCCATAATTTCATTCCTTTTTATGGCTGAGTTAAACCGATATGTATATATATACTACATTTTCTTAATCCATTCATCTGTTGATGGGCACCTGAGCTGGTTCCATAACTTGGCTATTGTGAATTGTGTGCTATAAACATTGATAGACGGTTTAACAATATAATGTTTCTTTTCTTCTTCTTCTTCTTCTTCTTCTTCATCATCATCATCATCATCATACTGAGAAGTGGGATAGCAGGGTAATGTGATAGTTCCATTTCTAGTTTTTTTTTTTTTTTTGGATCACCATTCTGTTTTCCAAAGTGGTTGTACTAATTTGTGACCAACAATGTGAGTGTATCTTTTTCCTGACATTCTTGCCAGAATTTATTATTATTTGTATTCTTGATGATTGGCATCACTGAAGTGAGGAGAAATCTCAAGGTAGTTTTCATTTGTATTTTCATGACTTCCAGATACGTTGAACGTTTTTCATATTTTTGTTGGTTATTTGTATTGGGATCAAAAATAAACATGAAGACCAGTGGAAAAGTATAAGAAATAGGCAAACCCACATACCTACAAATATCTAATACTTTGCAAAGGTGCTAAAAATGTATGTTGGAGAAATGATAGCCTTTTTAACACATGGTGCTAGGAAAATGCATATCCATATGTAGAAGAGTGAAAGTAGATTTCTATCTCTCATAAGTGAAATTAAAGTGGACCAGAAAATTTGTAACTGCTTGAAGATAACATGGGGTCAATAGTCCAACATAGTAATGCAGGCATTGACTTCTTTAACAAGTCTCCTTAAGCTCAAGAAATAAAATCAAGAATAAGTAACTGGGACAGCACCAAATTATAAAGCTTCTGCACAGCAAAGGAAACTAGAGTGTGAAGGGAGCTTACAGAATGGGAAAAAATCTTTGCCAGCTACTTCTCTGACATGGGATTAATATTCAGAATACATAAAAAACCTTAACACCAAAAATGCAAATAACCCAGTCAATAAATGGGCAAAAGACTAAATTCCTTTCTCAAATGAAGTTATACATATATATTTTTAAAAATCCATCTGTTGAACATTCAACAGCCTCTCTGAATAAGGAACATTTTTTCAGTTCTTGCAAAATTTCTTGTTATTTCATTGATCTTCCCATTTCTATTCCTTTCTAATGTTTGTAACTTCTGCTGTTCGGGTTTTGAATCTGTTTGTTCAATTGCCTAGCTTTCTTAACTTCTAATGTCTCATCTTTTATTTTACTTTTGGAGAAATTTCCTTAGATATATTTTCCAATACTTCTGTTGCAATTTAAGTGTGTATGTATTTATTTTGTAGCATTCTGTTCTTGTTTCATGGATGCAGATTATCTTCTATTCTTCCGACGAAACCAATGTTTTTTAAAAATATTTATTTTGGTATTTCTTTAAATATGTGGTGATTTTTATTTATAGTTAACTAAAACATTAGAAACTATTTATGTGAATGGATGTTTTTGAGAGGTGGGTTTCACAGTAGAGATTAAAATATAGACCTCACCATTTTCCTGGTAATTTCTAGATCTTTTTTTTTTGGAGGTGGTCTTGGTTATTTTTTTTAATTAGTTGAACAATACCACAGATTTTAAGGAAAGAGTGTTTTTTATTTTGGCTCACAATACTAGTTGTTTAATTCTGAGGGGCCATATCTGGCAATGAACTTGGGAGAGTCCCGAGGCAGTGATAGTGAAAGGGCAACCCAACATGAATGTGTCGTTTCCCTCTTTTAAAGCCTCCAGAATTCAATCATGGGGACTCCACCTTGATGACCTTATTCAATCCTAATCACTTCCCAAAGGCCCTAACTTCAAACACTATAGCTAGATTAAGTAACCACCCTTTGAATGCCTCACAATGGGCATTAAACTCCAATGTGAGTTTTGGAGGGAACAAATCATATTCAAGCTATACCAGAAGTCAGTTTCTAAAGAAATATATTCTAGTCTTTGACCTAGGAAACAGAAATCTGACTGTCATGTTTTCTAAGGAAAATATGGAAAGGCACTGATGAGTTGGAAATTTTCATTTACTGCATGTAGGCTATGACTTATTCTCATTTTATGAGAGGCACCTCTTTGCTCAGTGTATAGGAATACTTAGAATTTATAATCTCTTTGCTTCAACTCTTTTGGAAAATAAACCTCTAATTTTTTGCTAGTGGTGAAGGTTTTGTTTCCTGATTGAGTGAGAAGATGAAACTAGGGATCTGACTCTGATAGTGAGTTTTATGCTTTTTTAAATATATTTTCATTTTTTAGTTGTAGATGAACACAATATCTTTATTTTTTTATTTTTATGTGGTGCTGAGGATCGAACCCAGGGCCTCACACATGCTAGGCAAGCACTCTACCGCTGAGCCACAACCCCAGCCCAATTTTTATGCTTTTTAAGAAACTCTACACTGATACCTTTACTGGTAGCCATCCCTCCACTTCTTCCCCCATGCAAGCACTTTGCTTTCATTGTTCTCAAGTTTGTTAAATCAAGTAATACCTACCCTTCTCTTTTTTAATCTAAATAAAGTTATCCATCATTGTCCAAAAGTTTTCTTGCTGTTGCTTATCTAGTAACATCTATACTGTAGCCCTTGTCCTTATGGTTCAAACATTTATATGAGTTCTTTGCTGTCTCTTTTGTAGGATTTGGAAGGTAACAAAGGTAAATTTGTAAGGTTAACATGGGAGTCTTGTTGGAATTTTAAAAATATTACCGCATTATGATATGAAACTTTATGATATACTTTTATAGTTTGCTTTTGGTGAATATTTTTGTTCATTTTTTTAGCAATTTCTATTTACTTTCAAGTTCTTTAACTGCTTTTCCCCTTAATTTTATACCTACATTAAATACTTGATAATGTGAGATTTTTTTTTCATTTATTACTATTCAGATATTTTCTTGGGTCATTATCATGTCCTGTTTTTCATTATGAAGTTTGTTATTTTAGTCATTTTCATCCAGTTTGTTCACTTTCAATTTAAATTGATTTATGCATTTTTTTTCTAAGTCACATGGCATAACTAGAGAGCTGGCTGGAAGGAAAAGCTGACTTTTGTTTATTGAGACATACAGCAAGTAATTTATATAATTTTATTGATGTTAAGATATCTAAATAGCATTGATAATATATTGGTACAATATAAATTTAATTTCAGAGAACTTCATCTACAATAAATTTGTCACCAGGAGAGGAGGAAGAAGATGACGATGATGAGAACACATGTGGGCCTTCAGGAATTTGGGAAGCACTGACTCCTTGTAATGGATGTAGGAACCTTGGCTTCCCCATGCTTGCACAGGTAAAGGTTTGCTTCTAGAAAGGTACATACAACATAAAAATAGTTGCCTACTTTATTAAGATTAAAATTTTCAAAATTTTAGAAATTCAATTAGTATCTTGTTCACTTTATGACTTCTTTAGTTACCTTATTGTGCATGTGTGTTGCTTAGGCAATGACATAATTTTCATAATTTTTAGTTTTTTTGAATTTCGATTATAATGCAGAATATGTATCATGTTTATGAGTGTTTTAATATTTGTAGTCCAGTAATATATCATTTTAAAGATTTCTATTTTAAATAAATAATGAAAAGTGATTTAAAGATATAGGGAATTATATTTGGACTGTTTAATAGCATAGTCAGTGATATAAACATGTTTATTTTTTCTCACCACAATGGGAACATCGTAGAATAAATTGAAAATATATTCCCAAGAGATTTTGAGGTAAATTACAAAAATGAGAAGATAACACTAAAACATTGACTATAAGTTTTAGATAATTTTTAGATAATTTCATTATTCATTAGGTTCTACTGTGTTACCTTCAAATTCCTGATACGTGGTTTGGACTATAAACCCTTAGAGGACTTTCAAAAATGAGAAAAATATTTCCTTTAAGGAAATTTGAAGCTAAAATAAAATATATCTGCACAAGATGGGAAAGAACTTAAGATAAAAGACTATAATGTTAATATAATGCCCAGCCTGGGCAACTTAGTGAGACCCTGTCTCAAATAATAAAAAGGGCTGGGGAGGTGTCTCAGTAGTGAAATGCCCCTGGGTTCAATCCCCAGTACTGTGAGAAAATCTCTTCATAGAATTTTTAAGATAGATTATCCTGATCTTTACAGAGTTGTTGTCAATATATACTGGATTGAGTTCCATAAAGGTATAAACCCAAACCTTTGATGCTCAAGATCCATGGCCTAATATCAGCATAGTTACTGGCATAGTTAGAGTAGTTGAATGAACTAATAAACAAATGTGTATTTTGTAGATTTTCACATCTTCCCTTAAAATTTTTACATACTGTATAGATTTTTACCTCACATCTATATATGTAAAGGAGAAAGGAAATTAACAAGCATAACTTTTATATTTTGTTTAAATAAACCTCATGTGCTTAACAATGTTATAATAATTGACCCTTTTTTACCCATGCTTTTATTCATAAAATTAATGTCTTTGTAAAAATGTTTTATCATTACTTTGTGTTATATCTTATAAAGTAGAATTCTTAAAACTATTAAAATAAAGTATTATAGCTTTCACTTTAATAATCAGATTACCAAAAATTATCAATAACATGGTTATGTTTCTCCAACACCTTACTACTATTTACTTTAAATTTTATCTTATTTTATTATTTTATTAGTTTTGATAGTGACTTGCTTTTGGTTTATAATGTTTTAGTATTTAGTTTTTTTTCCTGTCAGTTTTCTGGGAAGACTGGTAGTTTCAATAAATTTATTACTTTCTTGATATTTTTAGATTTTAATGTTTTAATAGTTACATTTATCACAAAATTATTCCCAGTTCATAGCATTTTTTGGTTTTAATTTTTATATGTGTATGCAAGTATGTTATGTAGTTTATAAAGCTATCTGTACTATTTTTTGATTAATTCATCTCATCTAGAATTTTTTTTTATTAGTTGTTCAAAACATTACAAAGCTCTTGACATATCATATTTCATACATTTGATTCAAATGGGTTAAGAACTGCCATTTTTACATCTAGAATTTTTAAAAAATATATTCCAAATATGGTTCTCTACTGATTTTTTCCTATTGATATCTAGTTTTCTAATCACTTTCCATTGAATAACAACCCACATTCTTCTCATTATATTTCATCTTTTACATTTTGGCTTTACCTCTGAAATCTCATTTATTACTATTTTCCTATAATATAAATAACATGATTCACTGTTGATATTACTTTGTGTTATTACATTAAAACTATTAGGTGACATAATTGCTTGCTTTTTAAAATTTGTAGTTTACAACCACTATGTCACATTTAAAAAGTATCCTCATTAGGATTTTGTTACTATAGTAAATCTCCAAATTTACTTGAGATGTAGTATTTTTTTAAAAAACTGGACTTAATCTAACAAACCAGAAGTAGTAGTATTCTTTTACTAATGTTCTTTTCACTTTAAATTTTTAAGACTTTGTTTGTGTGTATCTGTGAATATTGTTGTCTATGGGCTTACTTTTAGCCTATCTATGACATGTATATATGTATATATTTTAATTATAAAAATATATCAAAGAATTTTATAGTTTTGTAATTGAAATACACACACCTATATGCAACTTGTATCATCTTCAAACTCAGTTTTTTTGTTTATTAGCATTTTCTGGGTATCTGATCCATTCATTTATGAATACTAATTTAAAAATATTTTTCTTTTATTTATCCTGAACTTATTTAAAGACTCTAATACTATTTCATTAAAAGAGGTAAAAGGATATGTTGTTTCAGAATTTTAAGGAAACTTTGTGACATAATAAGATCTGGTAGGAATAGCCACTAGGATTTATAATCAGAAACAAAATGAGACAATATTTGCTATAGGAAATATGAAATTTAAAGATATTGAGTCAGAAAAATAGTATTGAAGAGTTTGAAAAGAGGGCTGGGGTTGTGGCTCAGTGGTACAGTGCTCACCTAGCATGTGAGAGGCGCTGGGTTCAATCCTTAGCACCACATAAATAAATAAAATATTTAAAAAAAAAGAATTAGAAAAGAAATTCAAAATGGCCTTTGCCATTACAGTGATTGTCCAGGCACTATAATGTGGTTAATAGTTTTTGAATACAAAGATATTTGGTCCCTACCTAAAGACAGCTTGCAGTATAGTTGCTTTTGAAATATTGTAGGGAATCATCAGCATCAAATGAAATGTATTGAAATCAAAGTACATACCACATGAAACAATTTTTATTAAAAGATATGAAAGTTTTTTAAAAAAGTTTTAAATTTAAAATTATTTGCCCCAAATAATTTATTTTATGATTAGATATAATTTCTCAATAATATAACCTTGGAATTTGCAAAACTAAAACATACAACCTATAACATGTTTTCATATTTGATAGCCACTTTTTGTTCACATCAAGCATTTTTGGAGGTCAATACAAATCATTGAGCTGTATGCACTGTTTATTTAGGGCTCAAAGAAAAAACATTTCTTTATAGTCCACTACAGGAAGCTTTAAGATTGGTGCCATTAATATGGTGCTGTGTAAATTTTGATGTACCCAAATTTCAAGAATTGGGAAAAATTATATTTTATATTAGTTAATTTAATAGATTCCAGAGAACTTGTATTAAATATCTTTTATATTCAAAGCATAGTGAACATGAGTATTATGAAAATAATACAATCTTAATTGGGGTCCACATTACCTATACATCTGTTCCTAGATGTATCAGTTTTAGAATCATAATGTTTACTTGAAAAATTAGAATATTGATCTACTTTCCAGTTTTTGTCTAGATTTCGAATTGATCTTATATTCAAGTTTGATTTTTTTGTTTCACCTCCCAGAATACTAAACATAGAATGAACAGGCTAAAAGATGGGCACTTTAGAGTTTATGCTCGTGAATATATTATATGGCATTTTATCCTTTCATTGAGACTAGACTGAAATTGCTACAAGCAATTCCTTTCAAATTCATGAAAATTTAGATTCTGAATACCTTTGGGGAATAAAAATTCTTAGAAAATACTAAGACTTACTGTACATAGAAGTTTTATAAAATAATTTCAAAGCAGTTAAATAAGATTTAAGTTGGACAAAAAATTAGAAGTGAAATAAATGAAACCCTTTTTAGAAAATATTATTAAACTCAAATTTGTTTCACAACATTCCTGACCATGATAATTGCTACTCTTTACACAGTGCCTACTATGTACTACATATTTTCCATGTATTTGTGCCTACTGTGAACTGGATATTTCCCATGTATTATTTCTAATTTACCAGCCTAAACATTTAAAGGAGGACACATAATATACTCAATCACAGTTAATGAGTGCCGATGCTACGGTTCACACCTGGACTTAAAAAACCTGTACTATCAGGCTGCTTTCCTGGATTCATTTACATTTTCTTGCTTCTTATTGATTGCTTTGTTAATGGTTAAAAACTGCATTTTTAAAATTTTAGGATTCTCTTTGGCTATAAGGGAAGATCGTATTTTTGAGAGAAACCATCAACATTTTCTTTTTGTCTTCTATTCATTTAATAATAGATATCAAGTTAAGGTGCAGTTAAATACAGCTGAGAACTTGCTCTTAAATTGCCATTAGTTTTATTGCTACTCTTCTTGTTTTATAGAGGAGAGAATTTGAGTTGATGGATTATATTATGATGCATGATACTGCTTTCTTCCACAGTCTTAGATGATGCCCACCTCTGTATCCTGTATAGAGCAGATCTTTAAGGTTCTTTACTAAAGAGAGTAATCCTGCTGGTTGGAGAATCCCCCTGGCTTCCATCCTGTTCACTCATGCAGGCTTCACTCTGCAAGGGTGAGATGAGATACTGAACTTTTCCTGATGTTTCAACAGGCTTGTCAGAAATTTCTACTCCTACTATCACCATTCTCATACTGCCCTCTTGGGAGAGGCCAGCACCTCTTGCTGATGAACTTGGAGTTACCCTTTAAGGACAAGAATGTACTTGCAGCTTGAACTGTCACAATATTTAGACATGTTGGAAAGCACTCACTTTGCCATGTAGGCTGTGCTTCCTCCTGAACCTGAAATCTTCTCTTTCCAGTGCCGTTTCTGCCTTGAGCCTGCAGTCTTGGTATCAGCCACATTCACAGCACCTATGGTGCTTATTCTCAACACTACTCCTGATGCTACCCTTGTCCCTTTATCAGGTTCTGTGACTGCAGGAGTGTGTGAACTTTTGAATGTCGTATATGTTGGACGCATGTTGGAGCCATTCCTCACTAGAATAACCAAAATAGGTGAGATCAAATATTTCAGGGTTCATGTGAAGATTCCTGATGCTAACTTGCTCTTTATCCCCTCCAGAGAACTTCATGACTTGTGCCTGGGGGGAGAAAAAATAAGTAAAGACAGTGACACCAGCAAGGTCACCTGTCTCTTCCTGTAACTAAACAAGAAGAAATTGTTGCACATATGACATGTTTGTATAAGTGATAGCAGCAGGGAGACATTATGTCCCACAATATATCAACTTATCTAGGTTGGAGTAGGATGTTTTCAATAACAGATTAGATGGTCAGGATGCTGTGGGATGCATTGAAACTCTGGATATGAAATTAAAGAGTTGCTGACAACTAAGGGATCTCTAAAATTCAGTTATGGGGAATAATTTGGAGAAGCACTAGGAACCTCCCTAGTGTGCCCTAGCTTCCAAATGAAGGATCATCTGGCCTTGAGCTCTTCCAAAAGTGGTGCATTTCCCAGTTGAATCTCATTTATAAGAGCTGTACAGGACCTTTAGTTGCTTTCCCCAAAGTGTCCTGGCCCATCTTTTGGTTTCTTTAAAGACTTAGCTCTGGGCTCTTGTCCTCTTCCTCAAACACAGGTATGTCTGATTTATCCCCAGTTGGAATGACTTGAGTACGGCTGTAAGCCTCCACTGGTGGTTTCAGGATGTAAACAAGATATTCCCAGTGAGCAAAAAGATCTCTTGTATCTGAAGGACACAGCTGCAGGTAAAAAGCACGGCCAGTAGCAAGCCTCAGGTGGAGCTGTTTTTTGTGGCTGTTATGGATGGTTATCTTTACAAACTTCAAGGGAAGCAGCCTGGTTAGTTCTAAGGTCTGTGTAGGCTTTTTAGCTCTTTCTTGAGTGGCAAGGCCACAAGGGGCATAGTCTTTACAGATAGCAGCTGGCCGGGCCAGCAGCATGACATCAGGTAGTGTGAGGCAAGGGCTGGTGCGAACAACACCCATAGTCACCATCCGGGCATGGTTGTGCACATCAATCAATTCTCCTCTTTTACTGATCTGGATAAAGTCACTCTCAAACATTGGTGCATACCTGAATATAGCATACTCGCCTTTGTACAATTGTTGCTGCAGTTTCCCCATGGAGGTATTAAACATCCCCATTGCAGGACTGTTTTGGGCTGTGTAATATGGTAACATAATCTGGTCCTTCATGGCTATCTTATCAAGCAAGTTTCTAACGACTGTTCCACACAGTCAACAACACACTTACACAGCGTCCTGTTTCACTGGCCTCTCTGGCTGATGGGCAAGCAGTTGTCTTTGCAGGTTTTTTTGTCCCTGAGCCACTGAGGACCCCCTGAGACGTTGATCAGTGACTGTTACAGAGATACTCAGGCCCCTCAGTCCAGATGGTGCCTGTCTTAGTGCATGAACATGTGGCCACACACTGATGTTGGGCCCTTGTGAATGTCAGGGCATTCAGATTTGGGTGCTTACTTGGAAGGGACCTCTTTAATTCCATAACTTCAACTACCAGTTGTAATCTTCTTCAGAGAAGTGTCTCCTCTGCCTAAACTAACCCTGTGGGACCACTTTTACCCTCCTGCCCATTGTGACCTGTCCTTATCACACACAGCTTTGTCTCTGTCACTCAGTGGCCCCTCCCTCAGGGTAGGGACATGTTGTCTCCACTCCACCTTACTTACTCACCCTGCCAGCTTGCCATAATTCAGTAGACCATCCCCTCTCACCAAGAGACCTGTGTAGGGGTCTTAATATACATTGGCAAATTGCTTTCAAAAAACAAGTGTAGCAAAATTTCTGTTACCTATAAGAGTTTAAAATATACTCTAGGGTTGGGACTGTAGCTCAGAGGTAGAGTGCTTTTGCATGAGGCCCTGGGTTTGATCCCCAGCACTGAAAAAAACAAAAAAAAAACAACCCAGTAAATAAACAAATACAACAAAATATATATACTCTACATACTCTTTTTCTAGCACTTCTAATTGTAGATATTTAGTTTAAACACAATTGTACAAGTTGGTAGACAGGTTAGTACAGGATGGATGAATATACACAAAATTAATATATAAAGATTCATATCTTAAATTAGGGGATTGGTTAAATAAATTATGGAGCATTCTGTCAAAGACTATTCTGGACCATAAAAATTATTATGTAGTTCCCTATTTATTGACCTAAAAAGATATTCCTAACATTTTTTTCTTAAAGGAAAAAGCAAACAAACAATATTTCAAACTATTAACATCAATGTGATTCAATTTATATAAAATCATTTGCATGTGTATTTAGATATAGAATTACATTCAATGAAGTGTTTATCAATTGAATAATATAATTTTTATTCTTTATGCTTTTTTAAAAATATTTTTTTCAGTTGTTGATATACCTTTATTTTATTCATTTATTTATATGTAGTGCTGAGAATAGACTCCAGTGCCTCACACATGTGAGGCCAGTGCTCTACCACTGAGCCACAACTCCAGGCCTATGCCTTCTGTTACCAAGAAAAATAAAGCTGAACAATAATAATAATAATGTCAAGATACTATTTAAATAACAGCAGCTCTGGGAATTGTATAATTCAACATATAATCTTATTATGTTGCTGAATTTATCCTTCCTAAAAATTTTAGAAGAACCAATGTTTCAAATGTGGAAATGATAAATGTTAGTTCAGTAAGTTGGGTAATCAGTGGGGACAGTGCTTAAAACTATTTTATTGATATTATAAGTTAAATTATTCAAATGGTATTCAGTTAATAATGAACATGGCTATTGTATACAGAATAATCTCCCCTACCCCCAGGATGTCCATCCACATTCTAACCTTTACAGCCTGTGAATATATTACTTACATGGGTAAGGGAACTTGTAGATGTGATTAAGTTAGGCTTCTTGAGATGGGGTAATTATCTGTATTACTTATAATATTATATATAGTTTGGATCTAAAATATCCCCCCAAAGTCCAGTTGTTAAAGAGTTGGTCCCCAGTCTGTGACAATCTTGGAAGGCAGTGAAACATATAAGAGGAGTCTAGCTGGATGAAGTTAGGTCATTGGAGGTGTGCCCTTGAAGGGGATATTGGGACCCTGACCTATTCCTCTCTCTCCTTTTGCTTCCTGGCTGCCATGAAATGAGAAACTTTCTTCACTATACATTCCTGCCATTACATGCTACCTTACTAGAGTTTCAAAGGCATTGGGGCCAAGTGACCATGTACTGAAACCTCTGAAACTGTAGGCCAAAATAAACGTTTCTTCATTATTAGTTGATTCATTCAAGTATTTTTTTATAGATAGAAATCTTACTAACATACTATGCTAGTTCTACCATTATATTTTAGGAACAAATAATTTTTATTCTGGTTTCACAGATGCATACATGAAGAATTTTGCCTTGAAGTAGATTATACCCCGAGTTTCATCCATAACAAATTTTTATGAGAAGACTTGGAATTTTTGAGCTGATGAGATTTTGAATTTAAGTTGATATTGTGTGATGGTTTGAGACTTACAGGAATGCTGAGATATGAGTTAAATATATTTTACATGTAGATGTTGGTGAATATTTAGGATTCAGAGGATGCATTGTGATAAATAAGATAATGCTCCTCCATATCCATATCCTTATTCTAATCCCCAGAACCTATGACTGTATTGCCTAATATGGCAAAAGGAACCTTTCATATATAATTAAGGATTGTGAGATGGGATGATTATTCTGAATTACTCAGGTGGGCCAAGTATAATCACAAGAGTTCTTACAATAGGGAAGGTAATATGATGAGAAAAGCAGAGAGAGATCTGAGCATGTGACACTAATAGCTCCAAAGATGAAGAAAGGGCCTATGAGCCAAGGAATGCTGGGGGTCTCTTGATAATGGAAAAGGCAGGAAACAATTTTTTCCCCCTGAGTGTCCAGAAGTAACCAGCTTTGCTGATACCTTAACTTTAAGGTATATAACATTCCTTTTAGGCTTCTGACACCAATAACTGTCAGAAAAAAAATTATGTTGTTTTAAGCTACTAAGTTTGTGGCAATTTGTGGCAGTGACTATAGGAAAATAATATAATGACTATGGAAATTAGATCAGAAGACATTTCATCTATTATCTACTTATTCGGGGAACAGATGCCTGCTATCTATATTTGGGCAGAAGGCAGGAAATACAGGTACAGAGAAACACATTTTAACTTTCCTACCAAGCATTTATATAATCCAGGTTTTTATGATTTTATACAGTCATTTTTATAACTGTTAAAATAACAATTAAAATTTTGCCATTATAAAGTCCACATGTTGCACCATTTTAGGAAAGTATTGGTATAATTATATTAACAATTATGAAAACAATACTAACGTTAAAAAATGAAACTAGCATTTATTGAGTGCCTACCAAATGCCCGGTATTTTAGTCAGCTTTCTTGTCACTGTGACCCAAAGACCTGACAAGAACAACTTAGAAGAAGGAGAGTTTATTTTTGCTCATGGTTTCAGAGTTCTCAGTCCATGGTTGGGCTGACTCCATAGCTCTGGGCCCAAAGTGAGGCAGAGCATGATGGCATAAAGATGTGGCAGAGGAAAGTAGCCCAGGATATGCCAACCAGTAACCAAAGAGAGAGCTCTGCTCACTAGGAATAAAATATAAATCCAAAAGGCATAACCCAGTGATCTGCTTCCTCCAGCCACACCCTACCTTCTCACAGTTACTTCCCAGTTAATCCATATCAGAGGATGAATCCACTGATGAGGTTGTGGCTCTTATATTCTAATCATTTCACATCTGAATGTTTTTGCATTGTCTCATGCATGAACTTTTGGGGGCCACCATGCATCTGAACCATAACACCAAAACTACTTTACATTCCTTATCTTATATTTCACAATAATCCTATGACAAATTTTCACTTTAACGTTTGAAAATTGAATTTCAAGTGGTTAAAGAACAAGCTCAAGTTTGTATAGCTATTGTATTTGGTCCAAAACCCACATGAATACTTTATATGAAATTAAAAAGGTCTTAAACAGTGCACATTTTTTCAAGCAGAAAGAAACCTGTATATGATTTTCTATTCAGTAGTTTTCACTGTAACATTTCAATATTAAAAAGAGGATATCAAAAATTGTTGATGTCATTCTTGTGTTGAGTATACTCAATTGATTCATCATTTTACATTGTGCTTCCAGAGTGAGTAGATTTCTCAATATTTTTATTAGAGTCTAGATTTTAAAAATTGATGGTTTGATAAGATTCATAATTTATTTAGAATTCCTCCTGTCTTCCCTATTATTTTATTCATTATCCATTTGCTGCATAACATTATTATTGACTATCTGCTGCATGCAAGGTATACAGTATTAAGAAGTTTGGACATCCCTCATCCCTCATATTATTTAAAATTTTTGCTAGGAACTGTATGTAAGTAATACTATTTATTACCTATATAATCTTGAGCAAGAAACTCAGCTTCTCCTTCCTCCTTTTTAAAATGTGGAGGATAGTTCTTATTTATCCACTGGATTGTATGATAGTATTACAATAAAAATACTAGTTTCTGTATAAATTTCTTACTATACAAATGCTAATTGGTCTTTTTCTGTTTTGTCTGTGGCCTCTAGAGACATCACCTTCTAAATGTGTAGAATTGTCAGGTTGAAGAAGAATATAAACCAACCTTATATAAGTGCTTTGAAAGTTGTCTAATATGAATTTGTATGTTTTTTGAAAATCTGGCAGTATATACAGTACTCTAGAAGTTAATAGTGATTAGTTCTAAAGCTTAGGATTTATGAGAGACCTCACTTTCCTTTGTCATATACTTATAACTGGTTTGAATTGTTTTCAGCAAGCAGATCTAATTTTTCATAAATATTTTATATTTTGTGAAAAAACGTTATGACTTGTAAAAGTCACAATGATTAATTATGGCATCATGAGTTTCCATAGAATAGTTTGAAAATTATTACCACTGGAAAGTCTACATTTTGCATCATATGAGAAATTTATTCATATAAAACATTAATGATGATGATAATAATTATGTTAATATCCACTCATACGTCCATTAATTCATTGAATCCATCTGTCTACCCAACCATCCATTTATTTATTTATTCAGTTTTTCATTCTTGTTTGTATCATTTAAGTATTTTTGATTCAATTGTCTATAATCATCTAAATTGTTCTTTCGGGAGGATTAGGTAGGGACAGCTAGAAGACACTGTAGGATATGTTGTTAGTGCAACTGTTGTTATTACTATGTTAACTACTATTTTTCCATTAAAGGGCAACAATTACTATTTCTTCAAAATATCATTTCTCTGATTATTAGTGATTATTTTTCCCCTGCTGATTTTCAAAGCATTTGTATCTTTCTCTTGCAAATTGCATGTTTTTTTCTTCTATTTATTTAAGTTTTTAAATAATTATAAAGGTATTTTAAAAAATAAACTCTTATTGTTTGTGGATTCCATAACTGAAAAATTTCCTACTTCCTGAAGTTTATTTGTAACTTTAAAATCAATACTCATGGTCTTTTCATGGTTGTTTTTGGATGTGCATAGAACAATGAAAAATTTGAATCACCTCATGTGACAGTTTACTAGTTTCAGCTCTCAGACTGTAAATGATGTCCTTTTTCACAGTCTAGTTACTGCCACTTTTGGGGGGTATTTTTATGCTGTTTCTTGGAAATTTCTATGTGTAAAGGTTCCTACAGTAATGCTGAATTGTTTATAGAAGGATAAGAAACACTACTGATTTGCCTTTGGAGAAACTCTTTGTATCATATAAACTTCATTCAGACATGAGAGAGAGTGCTATTGACTGTGAGTTCAATGTTAATGAATCAACAAGCTATATTAAATAAGTTGTTTTAAACAAAACACATAATACACCATTTCGTATTGATCAGTCAATGAAAATGTGACCAGATGCTCTCATGAATCTAAACCTTCCTTTCTCGTGGGGACAGTGATTTAGTACTCCTTAAAGCTTTTTAGTAAAAAGCTACTGTGAAAGCAAGAAACAACTGTATTTCTAGATACCAAAAGTTTGCCTGTTAAAAACAGACGACAACTTTTCAAAAGCTTTTTTCTCCCACAGTATTTCTTGCCCTATAATTTTGTGTTTTATTTTTTGAGGTGCAAAAGTTTTAATTTTTATGAAGCTACATCTATGTATTTGTGTTAAGCTTCTAGGTCTTTGTATCTTGCTTAGGCTAACTTTGACTTACACACAATTATAAAAATATGCCATCATATTTTCTTCATGTATGTAGACATATTTTTAGATCCATAATTTATTGATGGTTATTCCTCCTTCCCAAAGTAATGGTCCCATTGTCCCAGTACTATTTATCAAATAATTCTCCTTTTTTTATTTGGCTTTAAGTGATATATTTGCATGTATTTCCTTATTGAACTTTAAAAAAATTAGCAAAACATATATAACATAGAATTTTTTATAATAACCATTTTAAGTGTACAGTTTAATAGTGATACCTATATTCACATTGTTTTATCCACCTCCAGAACTTTCTCATCTTTCAAAACTGAAACTCTGTGCCCAGTAAACAACTCTCCATTTATTCCTCCTGCCAGCCTTTGGAAACCACCATTCTACTTCTTGTTTCTATTAATTTGTCTACTCCAGTTTCCTCAAATAATCATGCAACATTTGTCTTTTTGTTACTGGCTCATTTTATTTAGCTGATATTTTCAAGTTTCATATATGGTGTACAGCATTATTTTGGTATGTATATACCCTATTTTGCTTATCCCCTCATCTATTGATAGACATTTAGGTTGCTGTCACCTTTTGTTGTAGAAAAAAATGCTTAATATGGATATATGTCATGGTTTAGATAATAGGTGTCCCCAAAAAGTTCATGTGAGAGACAATACAAGAAGGTTTAGAAGTGAATTGATTGGGTTATGAGAGCCTTAACTCAATCAGTGAAGTAATCTCCTGATAGGAATTAATTGAGTGGTAACTGTAGCTGTAGGTGGAGGAAGTGGGTCCCTGGGGGCATGCCCTTGAGGTTTACATTTTGTTCTTGCTGAGCTGAGCTCCTTTTCTGCTTCATGAAATCCTGTTCCCAGCTGCTTTCCTCTACCACACTCTTTTACCATGATGTTCTGCCTTGTCCCTGAGGAATGGAGTTGGCTGTCTATGGATGGAGACCTCTAAAACCATGAGCCCCCCAATAAACTTTTATTCCTTAAAATTGTTCTTGTCAGGTCCTTTGGTTACAATGTTGAAAAGCTAACTAAAATAGAAATTGGTATCAGAAGTTGGGTTGTTGTTGTGACTAATGTGACCATATGGCTTAAAAGCTTTTGTAGCCTTTTGGAACTTGTGGGAGGACTTTTGGAAAGGTAAGTGATGTAAGCTGGAAAAGCTTTAGATTGTTGTAAGTGGAGCCTAATAGATGATTTGAGTGGGCATTTAGAAGACCAGAATGCCAATAAGACTGTAGACAGCAAGGTTGGGTCAGGAGGTTTCAGAGGAGACGTAGTACTCTATAGGAAATTGCACTAGAGGTCATTTATGTTATGTTCTGGCTAAGAAGTTGTCTGCATGTTAAACTTTCTGTGAGACTGAATTAAAAGGTACTGGACTCTTTAATCTGGCAGAAGAAAAAATTTTAGGCAGTCTAGTATGCAGGCAGTGACATGGATATTGATGGTGGCTTTTAGCCAAATTTATTGTCATAACCAGGAACAGAAAGCAAAGCATAAAACTATGAAAAACTGAGGTTTCACCAGAAAATTGTGAGTAAAACTGGAGCTAAGGAATGTGTGGTTGTTAAAGACATTACAACCACTAAAGAAATAACTAAAGATATTGCCTGGAGACAATAAGAAAGATGGCTTGGAGGGTAATCTCAAGAATTGCCAAGACCATCTCAGGCTCAGGGGTGTAAAAGTAAAAATTCTTTTGAGAAGAGACCAGTGAGATACTCTGCTTACACAAGGTGACCTGGAAAGTTGTTTTACCATGCTCAGCCACCAAGGCATTCAGAGGATGCTTCAACCATGATCCCTAAGGCTTGGCTACTGCTGGAGATGGTGGCAGACCTTGGTGTTCACCATTATTTTTGACTCTGTAGGAATGCAGAATGCTGGAGTTAGGGAGTCATGTCATGGGGGCTTCCACCCAGATTTCAAAGGAAGGCTTGTGAGGCCAGGCACAGAGCAGCAGGGTTGGAGTCCCTGCAGGTAGCCCATGATAAGGTGATGTGTGGAGATTGGAGGAGGAAGCCAAAGCTGCAGTAGAGACCCACAAGATTAAGAAATTCCAGTACCAGGGAATGTCTGCCAAAGAAAGTTGTAGGAATTGAGCAGAGACAAGCCAACAGAGAAGCTATGTGGTTCTCACACAAGCCCTTTAGTGACAATCTCACCATATTATATGCTTCAGATGCTGGACAGGGAACTATAGGACTTGTTTACCCAGCTGGGTTTTGGTCTTGCTTTCATCCCATCCCTTCTTTCTGTGCTCTTATTTCTTCTTTGTGGAATGGAAATGTTTACTGTGTGACTTTATACATTAGACACAGAAAACTTGCTTTTTTTGTTTGTTTGTTTGTTTGTTTTAATAGGAGCTCTCACTTAGAGTTTACCTTGAGTCTCAGTGTGTTACCGTTGTTTACTGGTGACAGTCCTTGCTTCACAATGTTGAAATATAACACCAGAGAAGCATGCTGAGGCAAGGTTAGAATGGAAAGTAGAGGCTTTATTAAAGGACAGCAGAAAAAACTTCTCCTGGAGGAAGAAGGGGACCCAAGAGATGGAATCCCTGGAAGGGTGAATGTATTCCCCTTTTTATAGCTATGATCTTCATCTGGTCCCCCCCCCCCATTCCTGTCCTTTGTTCTGTTATCTTTCAATGATGGAATGTAGGTGGGGAAGCCTGAAGGGTGGGGCACAGGTGGGCCAAAGAAGTAATCTGGGCAGGAAGGACTTTTGGATCAGCATCTTCAAGTTTGCTGGGAGCTGTTTCATTAATATTTCTTTGGGATGGGCTCTGGGCCTTGGGGACATTAACATTCCAAGAATTCTGCTTTTTCCGGACTTCATTCTCTACATGGCCTCCATTTTGGATTTTACTCGATATTAGACCCAATTTACCTAACTACACTGACTGCCTATCTTTAAATCTGGCTTCAAGTGGAGACATTGCCAAGGAACTGTTGAGACTGGGAACTCTTGGAAATGCGCCAAATGTGTTTTGCATTTGTAATATCAGATTCGTGGGACCCCAGTAGACCTCAAGGAGCTGAATCCGATGCAATGACATCAGAGTCTTTATTGCAAGCTCGAGCCTGGACTCACAACCATTTCTGATGCAGTGGTCCTGACGAGTGAGTCCTGGCCTTTAGTTCAGTGAGGATTTATAGGTTTTTTTTTTTTTGGATACTCTATGCATCACAACATCACACAGCAAATCATTTCACACTACGGGGAAAATCAAACAACAGCTCTTAACATTGAGTAGCACATTCGTTGGTGGGAACAAGTTGGGTAAGGGTGATTGGTTAGTTCAAGTGGTGGATACTTTTGAACTGATTAGTTTAGGCCAGGAGGGGTTGCAAGAGTGTATATACTAAAATGCAGGGTTGCCTAATCATGTTATTAATCACCAAAACTACTGGGAGGGTCACCTGGTATTTCAGGTATCTTCCCTGCCTCACTCTGATTGGTTGTTGCTATGGTCTGAAATTAGGCCTCAAGCATTCTTTGGTTTTTAGCTTTGTGCCTAGGGTTTTCCAAGGACAAGGGTGGGTTTTCCAAGGACATGGGTCATCCCCCACCCTTTGGACAGGCCCTGCTCTGAAATAGAGGCATTTTCAAAAATGGAGTCACATCAGTTTCTCACATTGTGATATTGTTACCATCTGGGGGTGCTGCATTCATTGTCTTCATTCAACAAAGAAATGAAGAACAGGACACAGAGATAGCAAGGAAGAAGTAGGTGAAAGAGATACAGAAATAGACTTCTCAGAAGAGAAGGAGCCCCAGAGCTGAGAATCTGATAGGGCATTTTGGCCTATTCTCTTTATGGTCTCTGGAATTTCCACCTTTCCTTATTTCCTCTCCTGTCCACACACTCCTCACGATTATTGATTGGTATACCCCTGTTCATGCATCTGTTCTAGTTTTTCTATTGGCTCCCTTGCTTAGGAGCATGAGTACCAAGTGTCTGTCTGATTGGGTCCCCAGCTAGTGTCCTAGAGCACTTTCACCAACCAGGAAGTTGACCTTAACAAAAGATCTTCTTTATGCTCCTTTGTTCTGGCCCTGCTCCCTGTGGTAACTGTAGGCAGGTAGAGTGTGGCTGGAGGAAGTGGGTCCCTGGAGGCATGCCTCTGAGGTTTACATTTTGTCTTTGTTGAGCAGATATCTCTCTCTCTCTCTCTCCCCCCACCCCCTCTTGGGGGCCAAGTCCAGATCTGCTTTCCTCCACCACACTCTTTTACCTGCTTTCCTCCACCACACTCTTTTACCATGATATTCTGTCTCACTTGGGCCCTGAGGAATGAAGTCAGCCACCTATGGACTAAGACCTCTAAAACTGTGAGCCCTCAAATAAACTTTTCCTCCTTAAAATTGTTCTTGTCAGATCCCTTGGTCACAGTGTCAAGAAAGTTGACTAAAACAGTCTGTAAATATCTTTGAGACCCTACATTTAGTTCTTTTGGATATAGAACCAGAACTGAAATTGCTGGATCATATAGTAATTCGTTTTTAATTTTTGAGTAACTGCTGTACTGTTTTTATATTTGCATCATTTCAGTTTCTACCAACTGTGCATAAGGGTTTTAATACTCTGCATCCTTGTCAATACTTATTTTGTTTTTTTTCTTTTTGATTGTAGCCACCCTAATGGGTATGAAATAATATCTCATAATGGTTTTGATTTGCATTTCCCTGATGGTTGTGATAATGATGGTAAATATCTTTTATATGCTTGTTGGCCATTTGAATATCTTCTTTGAATAACTGTCTATTGAAGTCTTTTGACCATTGTACATTGGATTGTTTTTTGTTGAGTTGTAGGGATTAGTATATTCTGGATATTAACCCCTCATGAGATACATGATTTACAGATATTTTCTCAGATTTGTAGTTTGCCTTTTCACTCTATTGATGTTGTCCTTTGATACACAGATGTTTCAATTGTCATGTTATCCAATTTATCTCTATACACTTGTTACCTGTGCTTTTGATGTCTTATGCAAGAAATCATAGCCAAATCCAGTGTCATGAAGCTTTTCACCCTATGTTTTCTTCTAAGAGTTTTATAGATTTAGGTCTTACCTACTGAGATTTTAATGGAACAATGCCAAAGGTAGAGATTAATTAGGAGAAAGCAGGCATTTTCATAATATTAAATATTCACATTTAGGGATATATTATAAATTTCTATTTTCAAGTCTTTTTAGATTTATGATTTTTAAACGTAAATTTGCCTATATAAGTTAAGGTTTTTTTTTTCTGGCCATTTCATAGTATTTGTTTTTATCATGAATTTCCCATTGTGTTTTATAACTAGGTATTTCGGGTAGATTTGAAAGCTGTTGACTTTGGTATACTTACCCTATACCCTGTCATATGAATTGCATTATAGTTTATAAAAATGCTTGAGTTGATTTTCTAGTTAGGCAAATATCAAATGCAAATAATGATAATCATTTCTTTGACTTTTCAATATTTATAACCATTTGATGTTTTTCATTAAATGTGTTGGAATAATCATTTCAGTGTTGGATAGTGATAGTGTGTGGACTAAGTACTCTTGAAACTGGCATCTACATACATGTTCAAGTTTTGTCTCTAATATTACTGTTTTCTTTGTTGTTCTTTCATGTAGGATTTTGGTTTGGGGAAATAGATTTTATAATCTAATATTATAATCTTATATTTGGTGTATATTACATGTTTCCTATCTTCCTTCTTCCCTCCCTCCCATCTCCCTCCCTCCCTCCCTCCCTCCCTTCCTTCCTTCCTTCCTTTCCTTCTTTTCCTTCATTTTAGGAGATTGATCCCAGGGGCACTTTACCATGAGCTTCAACTCCAGTCCTTTTTTATTTTTTATTTTGATACAGGGCCTCACTCATTTGGTGAAACTGACCTTGAGCCTGTGATTCTCCTGCCTTAGCCTCCCGAGTTGCTGAAATTACAGGCATGCTCCACCTGGGCAACATTATGAAACCATATCTCAGGAAAATAGAATAGATTATTTTCTAATGGTATTATATCCCAAGTCACTTACTGTAGGCTTTTTCACAGCAAAATGGTTTAAGTTTGTCCTCAATAATAATTGAAAATATAATGCAGTATCACTTATTTTATATTTTGGTTTAATGAGACTAACAACCTACATTAGTTACGTGCCAGTAACTTATCCTTAAAAACCCTTAATAAATCTTTCCTGCATGAATGGTCTGTAGCAGAGGCCAGCAAGCCCTCTCTGTAAAGGTGGTAAATATTTTAGGTTTCGAGTGCCATATGATCTCTATTGCAATTACTCATTTCTGCCATTGTACCCCAATTGCAGTCTTAGAAAATATGAAAACAAATGAGCATGGCTGTATTCAATAAAACTTTATTTGTAAAACCAGGTAGTAGGCTGAATTTTTTTATGTAATTTACTATGTCAGATCTACATGGTAAAGAAATTAGAATCCTAGCACTGATAATGAAATCTGTTTCCATATAGGTCTATTTGGAAATATTTTCAAGTAAGAAAATGTTTTATCCTGTACAATGATCCCCTTTTCTCTGTATCCTCAGCAATATTTGTTATCTTTCATCATCTTTTCCTTATCACACTGTTTTTAAAAAATTAGTTAATTTATTTATTTTAATTAGGTATATATGACAGCAGAATGCATTTTGATTCATTGTACAAAATTGCAACACAACTTTTCATTTCTCTAGTTGTACGTGATGTAGCGTCATACCATGTGAGCAGTCATATATGTACCTAGGGTAATGATGTCCATCTCATTCCACCATCTTTCCTGCCCCCATTCCCCCTCCCCTCCCTTTCTTCCCCTCTCCTTTGCCCAATCAAAGTTCCTCCATTTTTCCCATGCCCCCCTCCATTATGAATCAGCACTCACTTATCAGAGAGAACATTTGGCCTTTGTTTTTTTGGAATTGGTGTACTTCACTTAGCATGATATTTTCCAACCCATTCATTTACCTGCAAATGCCATGATTTTATCCTCTTTTAATGCTGAGTAATATTCCATTGTGTGTGTATGTGTGTGTGTGTGTGTGTGTGTGTATACATATATATATATCACAGTTTGTTTATCTATCATCTATTGAAGTGCATCTAGGTTGGTTCCACAGTTTAGCTATTGTGAATTGAGCTGCTGTAAACATTGATGTGGCTGCATTACTATAGTATGCTGAGTTGGTTGGAATGTAAATTAGCACGTATTGTGGAAAACTGTAGGGAAGTTCCTTAGGGGGAAAAAAAGAGAAACAAAAATAGAATTTCTGTATGATCTAGCATTCCACTCCCAGGTATTTACTCCAAATATTTGAAATCAGTATGTCAAAGAGATGCCTATAGTCCCATGTGCATAGAAGTCCCATTCACGATAGGCAAGTTATATAAATGACCTAAGTGTTCCTCAACTGATGAATAAAGGTGTGCACACACACTGGAATACCATTTATCCTTTAAAAAAAGAAATTCTGTCATTTGTGAAAACTTGGATTAAACTGGACAGCATTGTGTGGAGTGAAGTAAGCTAGGCACAGAGAGAAAGATAACTGCATATTCTTACATGTGGAATCCAGAACAACTGAACTCAGAAAAGGGAGTAGAATGGTAGTTAACAGAGTGTAGGGAGTGGAAGAATGGGCAGATGATGGTCAGCGGGTACCAGATCTTAAACAGGAGGAGTATTTTTGAAATCTATTGTATTAGCATGTTAAATATAATTAAGAGTATTATACATTTCAGAACTGCTAATAGTAAATTTCAAATCTTCTGACCACAAAAAAATGTTAAGTATTTGAGGTGATGAGCATGTCCCTAACTTGATTTACTTATTCCACATCATATTCATAAACCATAATATTACTTAGTACACCATAAATACATGTAATTGTAAATTATCAATTAATAAAGCAAAAGTTTTTTTAATATTTATTTTTTTAGTTGAACACAATACCTTTATTTTGTTTATTTATTTTTATGTGATGCTGAGGATCAAACCCAGGGCCTCACACGTGCTAGGTGAGCGCTCTACCCCTGAGCCACAACCCTATCCCTAAAGCGAAAGTTTAATAAAAAAAAAAACCCCATAAAAACAACAACAACAATAACAAAAAAGAAAATGTTTTATACAAAAATATGGAAACTTAGGAAAAAAGGAAAATTCAGTGAACCAGGGGGGAAAAAAAAGTCTTTCCACCTGTAACAAGACTCCAGAGTACCAGTTCTAACTCCTTCCCCTAAAAGGATCATTTTACACAGATCTTTTAAGGATTAAACACATTTATTAGAAACTAAAACTAGATTAGGATTGTTGTAGAAGCACTCTGAAGTCTTAACAATTAATTTCTAAATGAGATGTACACCCTCTGTGGTATAGGTTATAGGTACTTCTTCCAAATGTTAGTGAGCAGTTAATTGGTACAGAACTATTAATTTTACAGTCTTTTAGAGTCAACTCAAATGCCATTTCTTTCATAGCATCTGATTTAGTCCTCCCTAACCATAAACAATCTTCTTCCTCTTAAATTTCAAGGAGTTTGTTTTTTTAACATCTGTGGCTTTCTCCCTTCAATTGTAGCTATTTATAAATTTATTTTATTCATTCTTTTACATATTAGCTTCTTATATCTGGCAAATGCTTATGATCTTCAGAATATTCTGCTTTGTGTCTTGTGTACAGGCTGTTTGTTCTGAAAAAGAAAGTAATGTCTATTATCTTTTTATACCCTTTTGATGATAGTATACATAGAAGAGAGAAACAACCATAAAGAGATGAAAGTTATCACCCACCTTATTCTCTTCTTTACTTCTGCTATGTTTAGGTGTCTTGAGAGGATAATTCACACTTCCATGTGACCCTGCAATCCACCAGAGCACAGGCCCCATTCCTGATAAATCTCTTCCCTTGTATTCCTGCTCCTTACCAAACTTCAGCTTCTCCGGATGGTTTTCCATTCATTCTGGCTGTGACAGTCAACCCTTGTGGCCTTATAGGTAGGAGCTTAACCTCTTAGGAAAGCGGGAAAATTGCTTCTGACTGAGTTTAAAGTGAGGAGTTGTGGGTGGTCATGAAGGGGACGGGATTCAGCTTTTGGAGAGAATAGGTAGAGAGGGAAAGGAAAGAACAGGTGTGCAGTAATCAAAGGGATGGAAAAAGAAAAAGATAAAATGAAAAGAAAGAATGTGGCTGCATTTGGAATTCTCAGCCACAAGTGATATATTGATTTTTTAAAACATGTAGTGATGATGGGAATACAAGGAGGGAACAAGCAATGTGTCATTGTCATCTGAATGTGGAGAAGAAATTACAGAATGTTATCTATCTTTGATATGCCATTTTTCATTGCAATAAGTGGACAGCTGGCCACATAATATCCATTGAAAATGTATTATTTTAGGGGTTGATTGCTTTATGATAATTAAGTTTTATAAGTTACTCTTAGATTGTTTTGTACTTAAGCAACATATATTTTTATACATTAAATTTGAGTGTTCATGACCTTGACTATACACTGACCATAACATAGACAATTCATGGCCTTGGCTATACAACATAGTCTGCTGGAAGTCTGGGCAAGGGAGTCTAACTATAGCCATTTGGGGTCTAACAATGTGTGAACTTTTATATTAAATTTTTTTTTTAACTTAACAGATTTCTGGTTAAACGTGGTAAATTGAACATGGTAAGATGGACTCATTTAGTTCTAACTCCTTCCCGAATCTTATGAAAACAACAGGAAGGCAGAAAGGAAATCATTAACCCAGAGAGCACAACAAGGGGACAAAAGCAGAGAGGGAATCCAAAGGTAAGTGCAGGGAGCTCCAAAGCAGGCAGGCAAAGGAGGAGTCTTTGAATCTTGCCAATACCTGGAGATTGTAATTTTAGAGCTTCAGAGATTGTAATTTTAGGCCTAGGTGGGGGTCTGGGCCTCAGTCATTCTTTATTTTAAAAAATTTGTTTGAATTAGTTATACATGACAGTAAGTGCACTTTGACACATCATATGTAAATATAGACTCACACTTGTCATATAGTTAATATGCAACTCTTTTTCTCAAGTCACGGAATTCTATGTTGATATAGAAGAAAACATATCATCATATAGTCAGTTTAACAGTTTAATATACAATATAGAAAGAAGTTGAATATTCTTTAATTGGTGCTCATAAAAACCCTAATTTCAGTCATTCTTCTTGGGGTTAAATATGAAGTTGCCTATGTGTGGTAGACAAAAACAGAGCATACAGTCCACTTTCTACCAGAGGACTTTCTGGGTCTTTCCCATTATGACTCAGCCACCACTAAATGCCCATCCTTTCAGGTCATCTACTGTCATTACTACCAATGTTACCCTTTTTTTGCTCTCATTGGCCTTAATTCCTTCCTTCTCTTTCTATCTAATGTCTATGATTAGCAAAAGCCCTGTGTTCTGATTCTCTCTTGTGAACATACTCATCATTTCTTGGCTTTCCCTAGAAGTCCACATTTATCTGTGTGTACTAATTCATACCAGCAACATTGTTACCATGAAATTGGTGAGATTGGAAACCAATAATGTTTTATCATAAAGAATCCTAAAATGTGCAGCATGGATTACTATTGTTGTTATCATTCCCTTTTCTCAGTAACCATTACTTTAGCACTGATTTATTTATTATTTTTGAGACAGAGTTTCACTATGTTGCCCAGGCTAGTCTCAAATTCCTGGGCTCAAGGGATCCTCATGCCTCAGCCTCCCAAGTGGCTAGGACTACAAGCATGCCCCACAATGCTCAGCTTACTTACATATTTGTTATTTTCTTACTATATCACATACTGTTTTAAGTAAGGATGCAGTCATTAAAAAAATATTTTCTATATATAATTTGTCACTAGCAGGACTTCCTATTTATTTCTTTATTTTGCAAACAGCAGCAAAGAAATAAACAGGAAGTCCTGCTAGTGACAAATTAGATATAGAAAAGCTTTTGAAGGTGATGCACATGAGGATGCAGATGAGGAATACATGGCAGATTAGATTGTGTTGTCAAGGGAGGCCTCCCTGTGAAGGTGACATTTGGATCAATACCTAGTTACTAAAAAGGAGGCAGCCACAGGAAGGTCTCTGTGTTACATAGGGCAAAGCACAAGTGAAGCCACAGGGCTACCCTAGGGAAAGCATCAGGAATGCTAGGCAAAGTCTTAGGAGTTGAGGTCAAAGAATGTATTGAGCTTTGTTGATATGGGTAAGGAATTTTGACTTTATTCTTATTTAAATTTAAATGAGAAGTCAGTCTTTGGAGGATATTTTAAACAAGACTTGTGATTTAATTTACATTTTAAAATAATCACTTAGTGTATGCAGACTTCATCACATTAAATACACCTGCCTTCATATACACTTGTAAAGACAAATTACCCAAGTGGCAGGAAGGTTTGGTTAGCTGCAGGGCTAGATTCAAACTACCCACTAAATTGGCAGGAAGGTTTGGTTAGCTACAGGGCTAGATTCAGAGACATCTCAATATTTTAGAAAGAAGTGATATTTTGATGGTTGGTTTGTAAGTAATCTACAAAGTATATGTTCAGTTTTTTGGTACTGAAGATATTATATGCTTATTATAAAAAATGGAAAAAGAAGAAAAATTTAAGAAAGAAAAAAAAAAACAGTTTTATTGTCCCAAACATCAATGTTGATGCATTTCTTCTTGACTTTTTAAATGTAAAAATGTATGTGTGTGTATTTATCTCTACTTACCTACCTACCTAACTTTCATCATGGTGCATATATACTTCATAGTTCTTTTTTATTTAATAAACATTTTCCATATTTTCCCAAAGTTTTTATAAGTATTATTTTAGTAAGATGACATATCACTAAAAGATGAAAATCATATTCAAAAGGTAGTTTTTTAATGTGGGATGCAAATATAAATAAGAGTTTATCCCTTTCTTTGAAGATCCTTAGGGTTCATTTCATAGTAGATGAAAAGAAAAGTCTTAAACCAAAGCAGCTTTCTTTTTCTTTATATTAGGAATATATAATTCAGGACACAAAAGAAATATTTTTATTCTGAATTATGAAAAGCCAGAGAGTATTAATATCAGTTTGAGATGGGAAGATAAATAATAAGAAATGGATGGAAAATGACTGAAAACGATAAACATGGTCAGTGCAGGACATCTTGCAATACAAACAAACTCAGCAGTGTAATCCAATAGGAGAGTTCTTACAAGTATGCAATATGTAAAAGAATATCAACTTCCAAAAAATGGTTGGTACATCTGTATAGGAATAGCTAACTCTGAGTAGAAAAAAAAGTGGAATCCTCTACTGAGAATACCTTTCTTATTCAGAAAGAGAGAATTAATTTGAAGATTATTCTCATGAGGATAGAAATGGTTAACATTACTTAGGATACAGGCAGTAGTGCTACAGAGAGGTTCTTTCCATTTTGAGGATACTTGAATGAACAGAGGACACATCCTTAAGGCATTTCCCTTGGCTCTGTACTGAGTGATAACATGTCTGAGCTGGATAACCCATTCCTAAAAAGCTCAGCTTTCCTTTCTTTGGCAGCTCACAATGGGTAAGCTGGACCCTGAGGTATCTTTTTCTCTTTTCCATATCTGCTTTTCTACCCATAGCTTCTTCATAAAGACATGGAAGAGAAGTAGAAAGCACCACTTTTAACATTAAGATACTTATGCAATACAGAGAATAATGTCTTAACTTTTCATATGAAACATAGTTGGTTTTAAATAGAGATTTATTGATAGATTCAAGGGTGTACTCATGTACTATACATATATGTAGACGAAAGAGAAAAAAACTTTGCTGTTGAATTTATCCTAAAAATAAAGTTAAATCAGCATGTTGAAAAGAGATAATGCAGAAAAGAATTTAGTATAGTGCTTGGCATTCAGGAAATGCTCAAACATCATAGATTCTGGAGCTGGACTTGTTTTTTTTTTTTTTTTTTTACTGTGTGACATTGGACAAGTTACTTTAAACTCTCTGTACCTCAGCTTCAATAGTAGTTATATTTCATGGAATTGTTATGAAAATTAAATGAGAGAAAACATAGAAAGTACATAGAACTGTGCCTGGCACACGTGAGTATTAGATGTATTATCCATTATTATGTGGTGGTAATTTTAACTCAAGAAATCACGGATCACTTTTGTGTCATAGAATGAAATAAAAGGAAAGCTCTGCCAGATCAGCATATGCCAGAACTCTTTTACCTTCATTCTGGTGTGGATTATTCTTATTTAGGATATGAATTCAGCTCATTCAGCTCTTCATTTCTGTTTTTTTTTTTTTTTAGTTCATGTGTATTAAGTTCAACACTTAATAAAAGTGGCTGCTGTTCTTCAAATCATATTCTCCCCAATCCAGCTAAATACCATCAGAAATTATTTTAACTGGCAAATTAGCTTTAATCATTTTCTTAAATGAGAGTCATGAATACTATATTTATAGTATATGCTTGCTACTGAAAAACAATTGGTTTATGTATTCAGGATATTTAAATGAGAACTTCTCATGTGTGAAAATTTAAGTTACTGATGAAAGAAATAATAGTTAAGCTATGAAATGAATTTCTTGTAGGGTTTCTCAGATTGATACCTCACTAATCTTGCTTTAAATAATAAATTCCTGGGGCATACATTAGATATGATGCATGACTTAGTCAATCATAGAAATCTTCCTTCTGCATTCATTTTCTCATGTATTGCCTTATAAAGGATTCTGCCTCTAAAGCCTCCATTAAATCTTTATTATTTTTTAAAAATCTCAAACTGAGAATTAGAAATAATTTATTGGGAGTTTAATTATAGAGCAAACATCTGAGATTTTATACAAAATGGAGATGTCTTAAACCTAGTCCCAGGGGAAGGTAGCTAAAACACCTTATGGCCCTGTCTGTCTCACTTATAACCAGAGACCTCAGGTTATTTGCTATGATTTGTTGTATTTAATTTTACAAATAAGAAGATACTTGTAGAAATTTAGGCAGGATGATAGGTAATCTCTGGATGTGTTAAAAATACATATTAGTGTTATATGTGTTTGTGTTTTAGCCTGGATGGGGAACCTTGAGTCACAAAGTAATCATTAGATTAAATGCCTTACATATAAAGAAAGAAGCATGAATGTAAGATTGAATTGGGAAACTTGGATTCTCTTGGCTTTGTAGCTCAGAGTGCCAGAGCTGGACAGCTATCTGACTTCTGTCTGTCTGTCTGTCTCTCTCTCTCTCTCTTAATTTTGCTTTGTTTTTTTAAATCTATAAACTAAGGATATTATACCAGGTCAACATTGTTTAAATAGTGTTGTGGCTACCCATGCTGATTCCTTGTAGAGATTATGGACATTACTGATGCAAAACTTTCATGGTTAAATATGTTTGTGAATTTGAGAAGATTATTTTCCTGCTGGACATCTTAGAAATGACATTCCTAATACACATCTCCAAGAATGGGGAAAGAGCAAAGATAATTCCCTAAATTCATGTGATTACAGAACCCTTTTTGTAAATCTTTGGGAACTCCTAAATTAGATTATCTCATAGAAACCTCCCAACACTAATTCTGTTACATTTGCTAATATACCTTCCATTAAATTATATAATAAGGACTTACTTATAAATATTCTTAACTTCCTCACAAAATATTCTGTAGGAATAAAATTTTCTGTTTTCCTTCATTGTTGTAAATCTCTACCCAGCTAGCATTTCTGATATAAAAATTTTAATCCTATAAATTAACTGTTAAAGTTAGGATACATCCTAACTAATGTCAAGCAAACTATATTTGCAGAATAGCACAACAGCAATTTCTTACTTTTCCTGATTTTCCTTAGTGCATTAATGTAATTGGATACTGTGAAAATTAATCTAAAGGTACAATCTTATTCTGGAAAATAATCTTTTTAAAAATTTTTAGTTATTGTTGAAATTTAAGAAATAGATGGAAGCAAAGATAGCAAGGAAATCTGTTATGAAAATAAAACTATTTGTATGAAAGATGAAAATTTTAATTAGAAATATTTAAATAATTGAAAATTTGGTTAGAAATTAGGCTAGAATAAAAGGCTGAAGGGTATTTTCAGAATCTTCTTTTAAGCATTATTATCCACATCCATTGAGAACTACTTGACACTGTACCACAGTAAGATATTGTATGCTAACTGCATCCATAGGGATCATAATCTATTTCGACACATAGAACATATACATAAAAGATATGTTTGTGAGGCAGCATTTGCTGAGTCACAGATTTTACAACAATTATGGTAGAAATATGAAGAGGAATTGTGACTGTTAGATGACACAGTCCCAGTAAATTTCCATGAATTAAGTAGACCCAAGCTGAAGACTGAACTTTGAAAACAGAAGAAAGGGAAGCCATGTCAGGTAGGAGTGATGTGAGAGTGCAGACAGGAATCCCTATTGTCTTATAGAGGATAATACATAACTCGGTTACACTGGAACAAAAGGTTTTGTACTTGAAAACTAAAAATAAGGCTGGAGATGGAGGTAGGGAGCAGAATTTGGAGGAACAGAGTTCTTTTCGATTTTCTCAAGTTTTAGTTTAGATAAAGGAAATCTGCTTAGAAGCAATTTTTGACCCAGTTAAGTTTTGAAGTTCCTCCTGAGCTAACTGTGTGTCTTGGGAGGAGTGATTGATGTCTCCTGGGGCTAATAGCTGAGGCATTGTTTCTCAGAGCTGGATTCTTTGGCCCAGAACACACATTTATGAATAGTGATTTGATGACCACAGAAGCACCTGCTTGTCAAACCCTCAGGATCTGCAGTCTTCCTATAGCTGTTTTGTTCTCTGCCTCTGCCTGGTGCTACCTTTTCAACAACATTTATTAAGTATACCTGATTCTCTCCTAAAGATGATAATCTCTTCTCTTAGCAGCATGAAAATATTTCAGTTATGTGATGTGATTTTTCAGGAGAAATGATTTATAGCTTGGGCAGTCATAAGGTGAAAGTTTAAAGGACTATTGGGCTAGGGTAATTTTTAATTATCAGTTCCCTAGAGGATTCATATAAGTAATAAGTTTTCCTTTTCAAAGCCTTTTTGGATTGGCAGTTCTCATCAGCATTTATGAGGTCCTAAGCACTGGGACCCTAAATATATATAATTAGACATAAATAGAATGTTGAACACTCTGGTGGTTTTTTTTTTTGTTGTTGTTGTTGTTGTTGTTTTGGGGTTTTTTTGCATTGACACTTTTCTAAGTGGTACAGGCAGTTCCTAAAGAAATTTAACTAATTAGATACCTTCTAGATGGCTAAAACTCATCAATGATGAGGTCGAAGTATTTATAATAGTGTAAAAATTCAGGATGAATTTCCTTGGAACACATTGGTACCAACAAAGTAGTTTCTACTAATATTCAGTTGTTTGATCATTTCAACCATACTTATAGCAGTGATTCTTAAATCTAAATCTAAGTTTCTAAATCTAGATGTACATATCTATTTTTCCAAACTCTTCTCTTGTACTAGATGCTTACATATCCAGTCTTCCATGATGATCTTGTTCTAAGTCGGCAGTAAGTACTGAAACCAAGTGTATCCTTCCATTCTGCACCTCCTGCGATATTTCATATCCATAGTTACCATCTCTTTTATCCACTGATTTGCTCAAACTAGAAATTTATGTGTTATCCTAAATTCTCCCTTGAGCTTTACTCTGTATCTAATCAATAATATCCATACTGTCATAACTATTCTTTCCTTTTCTCCCTGAATAATTAAGAAGTTTAATAATTCCTGCCTTCTACTAATCTCTCTTTAATATTAGCTCTGGAATGATCTTTATGTAGCCTATAAATATTGCTGTGCCTTGCTGCAAATCAAAATCCATCAATTGTACCTATCACATTTAGGCTAAAATATAAACTTCTCATCACCCAATCATCACCACCTATTAGTTCTCTTACTTCCCACCTGCTACCCCTCTCATGACTTCTACCAATAAAAGTCTCAAATATACCAGGACCTAATTCTTAGAACCTGAAAATTGTATCATATTTGGAAAAAGTGTGTGTGCAGGTATAATTGGGGGATCTTGAAATGAGGACATTGTTTTGTTATTTTTGGGGGCCCTCAATACAATCACATGTAGCTTGATAAGAGAGAGGCAGAGGGAGATATTATAGACACAGAAATTTCATGATGCTGGGCTTGAAAATTTGAGTGATATGATCATAAAGCTAAGAAATACTGGTGGACACCAGGAGCTGAAAGAGGCAGGATATTTCCCTAGAGCCTTTGGTAGGAGTGTTAACCTTGATTTTAACCGAGTGATACTAATGTCAGACTTCTGGCCTCTGAATTCTGAGAGAATAAATCTGTCATGTTAAGCCACAAGGTTTTTGGCAATTTATTACATCAGCCATTGTAAACTAATACAACTGTATTCTCTAAATATTTACTGTTTATCATCCTATCATCTCACACATTATTTGTTCTCAACCTGGAATGCTTGTCCTGTTTGCTCTGTCTGGAAAAGTCTTGTTTATTTTCAGAGCAAACTGTGAAAACTTTTCTGACTCTCTGCCAAATCAGAGTGATATCCCAGTATGCCTGTTGTTGATTTTGTTTTGTTTCTTTGTTTTTAGCACATCCTTATGTTTGTAGTAGTGGTATAAGATGTAGTGCAGCTACCTCAATGGTTAGGAATACACTTGATTCAGTGAGAATTGATTTGACTAACCTTGTGCCAGTTATATCTCTAAGCCTGTTTCCTTATCTATAAAATGGGAATAGTAATGGTACTTACCTTATAGGCTTGTTGGGAGGATAGAATAAGATCATCCATTTCAATATGATATGTGGCAAATAGTATGTGGTCAATACATTTTTGCTCCTCTTAAAAACTCTACTTTCATTGTTTTCATGATTACCACTAAGCTATGAGCTTTTTGAAGGAAAAGATAATTATTTTTATACCCAGTGCCAGATCAGTAGTTTCGTTTGAGTACTAGTTAATGCATAAGTGAATAAAATATTTTTTTAGTGTAGGTCTTACTATTGAATTACATTATCTTGTAATTTTAAAAAGCTTAATCTTATTTCATCTTTCAAAAATGTGACATATTTTTAAAATATACAGAATGTGCAACATATTAGCTCTCATCTCTATAATGCAGTACCTATGGCTACAAGACTTAGGTGGTATTTCTCTATTTCTTGGTAGGGCCTTTAAGACTGTTTTCCAACATTGCACATAATTTAAAAGGTCTATATTTTTGGTGCCTATTTGACTTCATATTGGGTTTATAGGTAGGCTATGAAAGGGACTTAAAAGAAAAAAAAAGTTTATCAATTTAATGAAAATTATTTATGTTTGTAGCTCATTTGTATGGCTTTGAATCACAGAGGTTGAGTAGTATAGACTATTTAGTTTTATTGAAGAACTGTTCAGGACTGCTAATTACTAGAGATCCTATCATCTACCTCAATCTACATTTCTCAGGATTCATTTGACATTTTTAAATGGGTAGTAAAAATGATTGATATCATTCACCAGAAAAGCATACTGTTGAAATCATCTTTGTGGAAATTCCACTAAAATAATAATGGTCATTTAAGAAACTTAAATACTTTGTACTCAATATTATTATAAATGCCTTTCAAAGAAAATGAGGTAATCAAGAAAATGTCTTAGCTAATTGTTTTAAAGATCAGAAGTATGTTGAGAAAACACTTGATAGGTTGATGGCATGAACAAAATCTTAGGTTTTGTTTAATCGAGTGTCCATATACTCTTTGTTCACAAAGAAGTATGTTAAAATTTCCTAAAACTACTTAGTAAAAGATATGATGTAGCTTTGTGTTATAATTGTGTTTTTATTGACTTTTTTCCCTCTCTCTCACAATAATTACTTCAAGGGAAGGATTATGTATTATGTACTTTTTAACATCTACTACCAAGCAGATTGCCTGGTTAGTCATTAGGGGGATGCAGAGTATAATTATGATGTAATTTTAATGGCTGTAATAAAGAAAATAGACAATACTAAGTGTTGACAAACATGTAAAGAAATTAGAACCTCATGCATCATTGGGAGAAATGTAAAATTGCACAATCACTTTGATAAAACAGTTTATGGTTGTTTGAAATGTAAAACATAAATGTACCATATGGCCCAGCAGTTCCACTCCAGGGAATCTACTCAGGAGGAGAGTCCATTCTTTACTCATCAACATCCTCTTAATTTCCCTGTTCCCCTACTCTAATCCCAATGATAGAAATGCTTCCTTACTTCCCTTTTTTGTTTTGCCCTGCAGTCAAATAATGTAGCTGAATTAAATGTCTACATGGATAACATCCAGAAATATGAGGCAGAATTTGCATTTTTATATGTAGGATTAATTGATTTGGCAATAGACAATTCATATATGAGAAAATTGATAATTTTAAGAAAATATTTAAAGAGTAGATATAGGTTCAATTTTTTGTTTGTCTCACAATTATGGAATTACAGAATTTCACAGCTGAAACATACTTCAAATATTAAAGTTAAATGAAATGAGTTAAAGCTAATGTACTGGGTTAAGTGATGCCCCCCTCCCATTCATGTTCATCATAACTACTGACTATGATCATATTTGGAAATATGATCTTTGTAGATGTAATTACTCAAGATAGTGACACACTGGAATAGGATGAGTTCTAAATCCAGTATGACTTTTGTCCTATGTCAAGAGGAGAAGACACAGAGAGACACACATGAAAAGGACTGTGTGATAATGGAGACAGAGTTTGGGGTAGTGCAACTTTAAGTCCAGGAACATCAAGAATTGCTGGTATTATAAGAAGTTAGGAAGAAGAAATAAAAGATCTTTATCTAGAATCTACAGAGGTATCATAACCTTGCCAACATCTTGACTCCAAACTTTTTAGCCTCTAGAACTGTGAGAGAATAAATGTCAATTGTTTTAAGCCACCCAATTTATGGTACTCTGTTATGGCAGTGATAAAAAGCTAAAACGTACATTTATTGAAAATAAAAATATGTGTGTTTTTCATATCATGGCAAGAATGTTTCTGGATTTAAAATTACTTAATATCTGGCCTGGGAGCCCAGCAACTCACATTTCACAGATGTCATACATCTATTTAAGTTTATGTTATAAATAAATGGACTAAGGAACTGAGCAGACACTTCACAGAAGAAGAAATACAATTGATCAACAAATATATGAAAAAGTGTTCAATATATCTAGCAATTAGAGAAATGCAAATCAAAACTACCCTAAGATTTCATCTCACTCCTGTCAGAATGTATCATCAAGAATACAGGCAACAATAAATGTTGGCCAGGATGTGGTGAAAAAGGTACACTCATACATTGCTGGTGGGACTGCAAATTGTTGCAGCCATTATGGAAAGCAGTATGGAGATTCCTCAGAAAATTGGGAATGGAACCACCATTTGATCCAGCTATCCCACTCCTTTGTTTATACCCAAAGGATTTAAAAATCAGCATACTATAGTGACACAGACACACCAATGTTTATAGCTGCTCAATTCACAATAGCTAGACTATGGAACCAACCTAGATGGCCCTCAATAGATGGATAGATAAAGAAAATGTGGTATATATAATCAATGGAATATTACTCAGCTTTAAAAAAGAGTAAAATTATGCCATTTGCCAGTAAATGGTTGGAGTTGGAGAATATCATGCTAAGCAAAATAAGCCAATCTCACAAAATCAAAGGTCTAATGTTTTTTCTAATATGCGGATGCTAATTCACAATAGGCAGAGTGGGGGCACTAGGGAAGAATAGCATTACCTTAGATTAGGTAGAGGAAAGTGATGGGAGGGAAGAGGAGGGGATTGGGGATAGGAAAGATAGTAGAATGAAACAGACATTATTACTGTATATAGATATGTGACTCCATGGCCAATATGATTCTGCAGTATGTACACTCAGAAAAATGAAAAATTATATCCCATCTATGTATGATATATCAAAGTGCATAAATGTATTCTACTGTCATGTATAACTAATTAAAATAAATAAAAAGATTACAAAAAGTTTATGTTATAAACATTTACAAAGCATCACACTGTGTTGATTATTGACACCTACAAAAATTGAGGCTGTAATTTGGGAAGTTGTTGAGAAAGAATTAGACACTTATGAATTTTAACACAATAAAAGATAAATTGTGTCTTAAAGTTTTTAATCTGAGGGTGTTAAAAACTGTTATGTAGGAGCATTTTGCAATCCAGGTAAATTTACTTGAAACTTCTTCCTTTAATATGAACAAATATGTACAGCCATATACTTCAAGAAATGATTTCGAAATGCTTGCCTGACAATGGTAGTGTTAATCTGTTAAACTTAACATAATTTGTTGTGTATTTTCTAAAATGAACTGATATATACCTACAATGATAGATAGAATTTCCTATTTTCTGAACAGCTTATTTTGTTCATTTCATAATTTAAAATGAAGTATATATCTTATCAGTTATTCTTTATTAGAAAAAGAATTTATGAAATGCACAGGCAATTGAAACAATTCATACTTTTTTTCATACGATTTTCTAATAACACCAGTGTAGATTCTCATAAGCAAAATCGTTGCACCTATTGCAATAAGGGAACAGGCGAGAAGATCCTTCTAACTATTTGTTCTATGTAGCTGGTAACTATAATGTGATTGGCTTTGGCTCTGGGACCTCTTAGAGTATTTCCAGTGAAGCCAAATATTTCAAAAAATCAGTTTTAAGTTTATAAATCCTTCAATTTTGGTCTCAGGGAGTTTTTCTCACTTAATTATCATATACATATGAGTTAGGTATTAATGTTCTTTATTTCATCTATGAAAACCTGAGGCTAATTGTTGTTATGTGCTGAAGTGGTGGAGCTATTGTATGTGTCTAAGTTTGCCCCAGAGTTTATGCTCTTTCAAGAATAACGTGTTACTTTATCTGATTTGGATTGAATTTTAAGGCTTGTTTAACATCACTGGACCTTATGTAAAAGGTTAGAATTTTAATCCTGATTATTCTATTTATTAACTCTCTAGCATCATGGCAGTTCTATGAAGCTGAATTTTGTTATTGTAGTAAGAACAGAGATCTACTCTCTTAGCATGTAGTGTATAGTACAGCATCATTAACTATAGGCACACAACGTTGCACAACAGATCTCTATGGTTTACTCTTCTTGGAAACCTGAAATTCTATATGTGTTGAGTAGCAACTCCTCATTTTTCCCTCCCAACCCCCTAGGAACCACCATTATATTCTGTTTCTATGAGCTTGAGTATTTTGGATTATATAAGTGGGATCGTGCCATATTTGTCCTTCTTTGCCTTATTTCACTTTGCATAATATCCTTTCATTCATTCATTAATTCATTTCATTCATTCATGTTGTTGCACATTATAGGATTTCATTCTTTAAAAAGTATATCTTGTAGATGGACACAATACATTTATTTTGTTTATTTATTTTTATGTGGTGCTGAGAATTGAACCTAGTGCCTCACACATGCAAGGCAAGTGCTCTACAGCTGAGCCCGAACCACAGCCCCAGGATTTCCTTCTTTTTAAAGGCTGAATAATATTCCATTGCATGTGTGTGCACATGTATATGTATCACATTTTCTGAAGAATCCATTCATTCATTTATAGACATTTTAGTTATTTCTGTATCTTGGCAATTATGAGTAATGTTGCAGAGAACATGAGTCTAGAAATAGATTTCTTTTGGACAAATTCTCAAAAGTGGAATAGTGAGCTCATATGGTAGTTTTATTTTCAATATTTTTAGGAACTTCCAGATTTTTTCCATAATGGTTGAGCCTTTTTACATTCCCACCCAGTATGCGAGGGTTCCAATTTCTCCACATCTTTGCCAATACTTCAGTTTCATTTTAGTACTAATAGCTAACTCAAGTATTTAAGCACTTCATAATCATTCGTTCATTTAATCTTTATAATAATGTTGTGAAGCAGATAAATGTCTCCATTTTACAATGAGGAAAATGAGATTCAGAGAGCTTAGAAAACTTACCCAAAGTTACACAGTACTCAGTGACAGCAGCATTTAAGCCTGTGGGATGTGCTACCTCTCTGTCAAGGTGGAGATAAATAACACTACTCACACTGACTGAATGTGAGCATAAATGATAAAGTGTAGATAGGCACTTCGTACACTGGAAGGGGTCTAAAGAAAGGTTAGTTCTTGTGAATGCTTTTGTTTTACTAAGGAGGAAAGGCCACGGTAGGCAGTTTCCTTATAATAAATTTCTGTGGAATCTAAGTGCTGTTGTTACATTGTAATCCTATTGATGTATTTCTTGAAATATTCTTTGAAGTAAGATATGCAGTTTGTTTCATTTAACAGATGAAACTAAATGTAAAAGTTGTCTACTATTACTTAGCTATTTGTGTTTGTAATTCTTGAGCTCTTGAATTGCTTTAACTAAGGATCACTTGTTGAAGACAATTAGTCTTTTATTAATATGCTAGTTTTTGCATGAGAAAACTCAAGTATTTTAGGAGTAAACTTTTTACTTCAGTGTAGTATTTATTGCAAAGAACATTGATTCCTTTTTGATATCTACTCATTTCATTAATGAGATAATTTTAGATATTTAAAAATAAATTATCTTAGGAACTTTTGAATTTCAAATGCTTTTCGATACGAAACTAAAATTCAGAATTACAAAATTCTAGCTGCTGTTATCTGTATTTGACTCTGACAACTAGTTACTGTTTTCTGTGATTATTGTAATGCTACTTTACTTCATGAGAACCTTCATAGCCTACCATTCTTTTTCTTCTTTATCATCTTCATCTTTTTCTTCTCTCCCTTTAGTCCCTTCCTTGTTCTTTTTCAGATAGTTTATATTATAAAAGGTCTGCTACAATTATGACTGATGATAAAAGTAAAAATAAAATTATTTTCACTTATTTTTCCATTTACAATCTCAACTAAGACCTTAAGTCAGATACCTCTGAATTGTGACCAGGGTACCTGGTAGTGACTTAATGGTCAGTTTCCATTCCATTTGTCATAAGACTATGCACTTCAAACTGTAGTACTTTTGAAAGGAACTGTGCTTCATTTCTGTGGATTTATTTCATATTCACATACTTCTAGCTGTCAAAATAAGGAACATTTCATATACTTCAGTTAAATCACCAAGATGGTTCTAATTATACAATTTTGCTAAAATGAACAGAAAAAGACTCATCCAGATCTTAAGTCACCATTGTATTAAAACGAGCAGAGTGCCAACCTGCTTTACTTAGTGACAGCAGTTCTTTGGAAATATAAACCCAAATTCAGTCCATTTGAGTATTAGTTTAAATAAATATAAACATTATTTACTTTGTTCATGAAATGTCACCATAGATGCCAAAACACTATCTACATATAATTTAAAGTTTTAGACAGCAGCAATAGCTATTTGAAAAAAAAAATTTAAAGACTAAAGTGAAATTTTAGGTGTGAGTGTCTGTATGCCATGTGTGTAGAGGAACAAGAGTCACTGACTTTGATTAGGGACTGGTGAAGTAACACTCTGCTCTCTGTGCTTTTTTTCTTCCTGAGAACCCCCATCAACTGTTTGCTGTGCTTTAGATCGGGGCTTGGAGTGATGAAGCTTATTATTCCTACTCATGAGAATGGAGAGAACAATGTTAAAAAGGATTTATGATCTGGTTAATGACCAAGGTAGCAATTCTAAATATTTTGGGGTTTGGGCATTACTTCTTGTCCCTTGAGAGCTTTCTACACTGATGATATTATTTATTTGAAAACCAATTGCTCCTAGAAGCTACTTGCGGTTGGGGTTGATGAATAATTTTATGAATTTCATTGCAGTATGAAAGGAAGGTTCACCAAAAACAGATTTTATTTACAAGAATAGATAATTATTTTAACCAACATAGGGTGTATGAAAATAACACTTGTAATGAGTCTGAAAACTGTAGTCATGGTTACTCTGATTATCAGAATATTTTTCTTCTCCTCTTTATCCTGGAAAGAAATCAAAACATCTGTTTCTGAGATTTTAGGATAATAAATAACATTCATTTTATTCCAGTTCAACTTTAAAGTATTTTAATCAAATGATATAATTTCTTCATCAAAGGAAATTTCATAATTATTAATTTTGCAATAATTCCTTGATTCACAAATTCTGAAATTTTATAATTTGTTGATTCCTTTAGACCTTCTTCTGTAAAAATATTGGAGCAATAGACATATAATAGATAATAAGATCAGAATGGTAGGTTTCACAGATTCAATTACTTTTTATGCCATGTGTAAACTACTTAAACAGCTTTTAAATATGTATTTTGTACCTAGCACAATAGTAGTTCTACGGAAAATGCAAAATAAAGCAAATAAAAATTATAATTTACTTGAAAGAATTTGAAAATCTAGGAGGAAATATAAGATACATTTAGAGTAGAACACTCAATATGAAACAATTTACTCTGTATTGTAGATTTATGATGAGATTTGTCAGAAAAAAATAAACATGTAGAATCAAGGTGATCTCCAAGAAGTCTGACAGATAAAATGTGTTTGATTCAGAATATTATTTTTAAGCTTATCATGTAAATAAATTTGTACTCAAAATCTGAGAAATAATTTTTATAATCCTTTACCTGGATATGACCACTCTTTGCTTTTAAGAGTTTAATGAACACTTTGTTACCTGTAGCCATTTCCTACCTGCAACATTCTTCTCAACTCTCTTCACCTGGCCAGTTCTTATACATTCTTCATGTTATTTTTAAGTGGTATTTGTTCTCAAACCTCTTAAAATATTTTAGGTCCCCTTGCTAATGTGCACCCATTTAGTCTCTGGGTTTCCTTTACATTATTGAAATACTTATGATCCTGTGCTCCATGGTAGATGTTGTGAATAAAAATGATATAATGTTGTGATAATCCTGATCTCTTTATGTTTCAGACAGTCTTGTCATTAATATACAATACTTAACAAACCATTACCAATTTAGTGTTCTGCTCTAGAAATATCATGTATTTCTCCTTAGTTTTATGAGACTAGTTTGATGTAAATTATAATCTTGTTTTGTATCTTCCATAGCACTACCATTGTGCTGTGCACCCAGTATGATCATAGAGTTTGCAATTATAGTGGAGTCAGATAATAAAGTATGAAGGTTTAAATATAATTTTTGTCTTTATTATTTATTTAATGTACATTCCTCATTAGATCATCAACTCCATATGGTAAAAACCAGGTTTGTTTTGTTTAGTTTGATGGCAAATAAGTGTGGTATGTATATGTGTGTATAATAAATACTAAATGAATGCGAATTGAATGAATGAACAAATAAAATTTCTGTGCATGTTTTCATATGAATTCACTTATATAAACAGACATTTTCATGTATATTTAAAATTGGTATCTTTTTATAAACATATACTATACTTTTCCATTGCTTTGTATCTTTAACATATTTTTATGTTTTACTTATTCTCACTTATTTCATATTTTATTAGAATGTACCATGATGATTATTTAAGCACTCCATACTGAAATTCTTCTGTTCACTTTTTCTGAGTCTTGTAACTCAGAACCACATATTAATTTAGTTTGTTTCAACTAGTTTTCTATGCAAATTATCTTCTGATTAATATGTATATGAATAAATCTATATCTTTGATTACATTTACTCAGAAAATTGAATCAGTGCACAATGTTATTATATTTTTAAAATGCTTTTTAAAAATCTAGATTGCCAAGTTGTTTTTTAAAAAGATGTTATGCTTCATTAAAGGATATTTTAGGAAATTTCATTAGGTTTTGAAACAAGTAAGGTATGTGGCCTAATAGAAAGGAGATTTGAAGAGTAAGAACATCCAGAAGTAGCAACAATTAAGGAGATAATAAGTGTATGCATTATGTTGTAGAGTCTGGATGGATGGGGCTCAAAGTCTTGGAGTAGGTCAATGTTAGATGAGAGAATTGCAATTAAAAAAAATAAATAGTTGGAAACTATTGTAGGATCCTGAGTAGGAGAGAACAATTTGAAGTTATTGTAGGATCCTGTCTCTGGTATCAAATATATCTTGACTCCTATTAGTAGCTTGGTAACTTCAAGCACTGAAGTTTACTAACTGTTCATTTTCAGTTTTGGGAATCTAGATACTTTTCTGATTTTCAATCCCATCCCTATTATGGTAGAAGATTTGAGAAGATTTGATTTTACAAGTATTCTTTACTTAGATCCCTCACTGAGTCTTTTCTGTTCAACTACCTGTGGAATACCATTTTAGAAAAAGAATTTCTTCAAGGAGAGTTGTGCTAGGGAAAATGAGCAGCAAGCTTCATTTCCTAGAGTCCTCTAATTCTATCTGATAGGCTATTTGATAAAATAGGGGCATCAAGACATCATAAATGGGGAAATATATTAGTTTAATATTTCCTAAATGTTATACTTTTAAGTTCTTACTAGATGTATAGCGTTTAAGGGTTTATCAAGGCACTAATTTGAGGTGAGCTGGAAGCAGCTCACATACTCTGTCCTTTCCTCTAGCTAAACACTTGAGTATGACACTCTTTACTAGGAAACTTCTGGAAAATCCAATATAACTTGTAATTTACCTGGGGAAAAACCCTTAAAAACGTAATTTTTCCTGATAGTTGGCCTGAAGCATTATATTTGTGTATAAGAAATTAATTTTTTTCTCTAAACACAAATTTCTAGCAGTCCTCTATTAATCACCATAGACTTTCTCTCAGAGTTCAGAAATATTTTAGAAAGAAGGGAGAAAATTCTTATTTTCCCTGTATAGAATGTAGATGAATCTTTGGTAAAAGGCATGTGAACTTATATTGAATAACAATGCAGTTTATTAATTCTCAGAGTATTTAGCTCAGAGCACATTTGTGTGTACTATAATTTGTCTTCAAGTGTAGTGGCATTCTGTTCTGTTCTTACTTCCAGAATTGAAACCTCCAGATATTTGTTCTTTAGTATCAATTTTGCATTGTTTCATTATATTTACCCTTAATATTTTAAGAACTTCCCACTGTAGAAAGGCTAGGTAATACATTATAATGTCTGACTCAGTGTAGCTCATACACTTAGGCTGAAGAACTATTCAATTCTATATATATTTTTTTTCTATAAGACTTTTTTTTCTGTTTTGTTCTTGATTACATTCACTATAGTTGTATTCCATAGATTCAACTATTTTCTACCTAAGACTTTTAACTGAGCTAAAGATGCTATTTGAATCTACTTATAATATTAAAATCTTGGTCTGGATTCATCAGCATCTCGTCTGGTATTCTGTCCAAAAGTGAAAGTTCTTGTTTTTTTCTAAATGTATTGAAACATTGCCATATAGTATTATGAAGCTAGAACACTTAAAGTTTTCTGCAATCTGCTATTTTCTTTGCTACTGCTCTAATTTAGGAATCATTTTCTTTTCGTCCTTTTCTAAACGTCCTTTTTTCTTTAAGGATGTTTATGAAAAACTTTATCAAACATACAATTTCATTCACTAAAATAAAACAATTAAGACTGAAAACCATATAAAGAGGTTAGAGATGATATATACGTCTTAGTTTATAATAACAGACATTATAAAATAATTCCATTTATAACAATCATAATAAAATTATTAGGTTTTCTAGTTGCCTCAGATTCAATGTAATTGCTGTATATTTATTTTATTTGTTTATAGAAAATATTCATAATAAGAGGTCTTTTTTCAGTATATGATTCTGTGTCAAATTCTGATGTTGTGACCTCTGTTTATTGACTTCCACTTTTCCACCATCTTAGTGTTGGTGTGATGCTAGTGAAAAGATTGTAAGTATACTGGAGGCATCCTTCCTGTAGGTGCCAGCAACCTTTCTTCTTATGAGACAAAATGTAGTGAGACCTGATATTGATGCAAAAGCTTCTTTATCTATTCTGCCATTTGCTTTATCCCATTTTTATATTCATAACTCCTGCTTTTAATAGAAGAAAGTACTTAGAGTACAATCAAAATCCTTTCAGTAGCAAAACGAATATATAGAAATATGTTTTTTAATATACTGAAATTTCACATAATAGGAAGCTGAAGTTGGGAATGAATTACTGTATTTCACAGGGCTTCCGTTTTGTTAACTTAATTTTCATATGATTTTGCTCATGCCTTTATAAACGTGAGGTGCTGACACTCTTTTCTTGGTGAATTGTTAGATGCCTAATTTACTCTTGTCTTTGTTTATCTCCTCCTCTGCCTGCCTTTATACATTGTTATTTCTTGCAAGTATACTTTCTTGCCAAAACAACAACAACAACAACCAAAAAAAAAAAAGAAAGAAAAGAAACAAGGGAAAGGAATGATATACTTCCTTTTCTTTTTTTCTGAGATAGTCTCAAGAGATCAACTCAAGCCTTTACAGACAAAGTTTGAATAGGCATACTAATTTTAGTCACTAAAGTAATCTTGAAGAAATGGTACTAGTAATGTATACTGTAATCTATCTACCAGTGTTTTGTTTCTTCAGCTAAAATTGAAGTACTTGAAATCCCACACTGTTTTTTTATCCTACTACTTGGGCTATATCACTGTAGAATATAGGAATTTCATAATTATTTGTTGATCTATGATCTGACTTGCCTAGGAGTTCTAGTATATGTACCTATCTGAAAGAAACAACCTGACATTAATTGAAAAAAAACCTGAGTTCATCTTTGCTTACATATAATTTCTATAATTTTATAATTCACTTCACAGTCAATAGATCTAAAAAGCCATTTATTAGTGTAAAATTCAAGTGGAAAGAACAGAACTGATCACGTAAGTCATTTTGGAAACATAAAGAAACTAAGTTGTTTCAAATCAGTACAATTTATCAACTTAGAGCCACTGTTTTATACATAACACCCAGTATACTGAAAGTTTTAAGTTAATTATATAAATTCCTCCTTCCCACTTCTATCTTGAAGACCTATTTTGAGAAGAAAAGAATGACAGTTTACATACTTACATTTAAATTTTTTAAAAAGGGTTTACTTTATTGAACTCAGATATCAGGAATAATCAGTTGTGTTGTTTTTCTCTTGCAATGCAATCAAACCAAAAACAACACTAAAAACAAAATGCAGTTACTTTTGTTATAGTGATTAATTTAGGTGATCCCAAAATAATTGGTTACCTATGTAACAAAATCTGATCTTTTGATGGTAGATCTGTATGAGTTGTGTCTCCTCTACTATCTGTGAATCTTGGAGCACTTGGTCTCTTATAAAACATTACTTTTGATAGTGGTATAATGCATTTCATGTATCTTGATTTAGTTATGTTCCTGAAGAGCTTCATGTAAATCAGATAATATTTTGCATATAGAATAAATGGCCAAATATTTGAGGAAAATGTATTGGAAAACATTTTGTGAAATCTAGCCATTGTCACTTCTCTGAAACTAAATACCAAATATTTATTTTGGTGATGACACTTGTCATTTCTTTAATTTTTAAATTTATATGTAATTAAATTACCAATTGTATATAGTTACACAATTTGATGAGGTTGGACAAATGTGTATCTCAAGGTATGGAATGGCCTTTGCAATCAATCTCCTCCTTACCCTGGTCCCAAGCAATTTTTGATATTTTGATTTTATGATAGCATTGTACTATCTATATTTTTATATTAATATTATTATATAATATGCATTTATTTGTGTCTTGGATTAATTCACTTATCATAATGGTTTTGAGATTCATCTGCATATTAGTTTCTCAATACTTTTATTGGTGAATAGCATGACTTTGTTTTTAGGTGATTAGTTGATAAGACATTGAATGTTTTGGCTATTCTTTTAAAATCTTTGACTATTCTTTTAAAATCAGACAGTTTGTCTTATTGTTCAGTTCCAAGAATTCTTTATGTTGTAGATGCATGTGCTTTTATCAGATGTGTATTTTTGCAAATGTTTACTCCAAGTTTCTGGCTTGAATTTTTATTTTCTTAATAATGTCTTTTGAAGAGCAAATGTCTTTTATCTTACTGGCTTTCAATTTATCAATGTTCTATTTGTGCTTTATATATTCGATTAAAGACATCTTAAGTAAAGGTCATAATGACTGAATCATGGTTGTTTTTTTTTAGAATTTTATAAGTTAGTGCCTATACTTTGGTCTGTTACACATTTCAAGTTCTTTTTTATTTATAATGTAAGATAAATTTTGAGGGTCATTTGTTTTGCATCTGGTTATCCAAATATTCTAGTGCCATTTGTTAAATATATTGTCACTGCCCTACTGAATTACCTTGTACTATTGTGGAAAATCAAATGATCTTATACATAGTAGGTCTACTTCTATACATTCTCTTCTATTTTGTTAATCTCTTTGCTTATAATTATGCTAAACCCATACTATTTGATCACTCTAGGTTTATTGGAAGTCTGGAAATCAGGTAGTATTAGTCCTCCAAATTTGTTTTTCTTTTTAAAATTCTTTGGAGTATTCTAGGTTTTTTGCATTTATTTATGTATTTCAGAAGCAACCTGTCAATTTCTAAAAAATTCTTTTAGGGTACTGATTGCAAATGTACTGAATATATAGAATAATTTAGAATGAATTAACAACTTATACTGAATTTTCTGATACATAAACATGATATATCTCTCCCTTAATTTAGATCTTCTTAAATTTCTTTGAGCAATGTTCTATAGATAAACTTATCCTTAGTTACTCATATTTTTAATACTATTACAAATGGTTTATTAATTTTAATTTTTAATTGCTTTAATAGTATGCAGAAATGTATTTGATTTTACAAGTTGACCTTAAATATTACAAACCTGCTATATTCCCTTATTAGTTCTAGAAGCTCTTTTATTGATTCTATGGGATTTTCCATGCAGATGAATAATGTTGTCTGTGAATATAGTTTCAATTAATTTCTTTCTAATCTGTAAGCTTTTTATCTTATTGTTCTTGCCTTTTTGTACTGTCGAGGACATTCAATATAGTGGTGAATGAGAGTTTTGAGAGTGTACATTCTTGCTTTTTCCCACTCTTAGGATGAAAACATTCAGTCATTTACCTTTGTCATGTTAGTTGTAATGTTTTCATAATGCCCTTTATCAGGTTGAAGAAGCTGACTTCTTCCTGAATTGCTAAGACTTTTAATCATGCATACACATATACTTTTTTGTCAGCTCTTTTCCTGCATCTATTGAAATGATTAGAGTTTTTTTAGAAAGTTTTTTTCCTTTTAATATGAAAAATTTTCTTGATAGATTTCAAATGTTGTCTCCATCTTGCATTCCCAAACATCAGTTGTTTTTTGTTGGTTTCATTTGCTAATATTTTTTTTTATCATTTTGATATATGTAGTCTTGAGGGATAAATGTTCAATTCTCAAATGTGTAGTATGGTATGATGAGAAAACCCACAGGGTCCAAGTATGCTACACAAATACTTTCCTATCTTCATCTTTTTATGTATGAAGGTCCTTCTGAATTATGAGATCATATCCATTTGCAATGATTTCATTTAGTAGCACTTTGAGGAGTACCATAAGAATATCAGAATATTATTTTTCTCAAAGAAACTTAATAATTTCAATAATCAGAAAGCCACTCTAAGGACTTTCTATAACCAGCTTATTATCATACCCAAACATTTTTCATATAAGTAGGCTTGGTACACCTGAACAAATAGAAGGGATTGGAGCATTCCAAGCAATTTAGTGAATTCAGAGCTGATCTAACAGCCTGTGAAGTCTGAATTTTCCAAGTATTTTACCTAGCTATTGGGACCACCTCCAAATAAACAAATCAATAAAATCCAAATATGCACAAATATATTAATAGAGAGCAGTCCTAAGGGAAACACAAAAGGTATAATGAGAATGTGGTGCAAAATAAAATGAGATGAGAGGAACTAACATCAGGAAAACTGGATTCTAGTATTAGATTTGTCATTAACTAGCTCTGAGACCCTGGGCATATTACCTTTCTAGCTTTCAGTTTTGGCTTCTATTAGATATAGGCCCCTTAAAATTATCATATTCAAAGACTTAAGAATCAAATATCACATTTTTAATATTAATAAGTAATGATAAAAAAATCAAAGAAACTATATTAACAAAATCTTGAAAAGAAATTAAATAAGAATAAAAATGTAATTAAATTGATAAGTTGAAGATAAATGTTATTTATTATAGAAAAGTTTAGGTTTCCAAATATACATGTTCTCTCTCCTAGACTATATTTTTCTGAAATAACTTAATGTTGACCTTACACCAGGCAGACCAGTAGGGGCTCTGCAAATTTGATTCTAAAGAAACCTGATAATTCAAAATAAGCCATGCAATTCTATATTTCAAACCTAGACTGTCTAATATATAATTAAATTAAAATTCAACAGTTACAGTCTATAGTTCCTGTAAATTTCAATTTTAGCAACAGTGTATAAAATTTTAAGTGTTCCGTGTTAGGTACTTGTCAGCTTACTCAAATAGGAAACTACTTTAGAATAATAACATAAATATAAAATTTTATACTATAATATAATTTTGAAGCAACATTAAATTGGCAAAATTCAGGTACTAAGCCTAAAACTCCAATAATATATATATATATATATATTATAATTCCCATATCTATGAGAATAGCAACTATAGATTTGATACATAATTTATATATAAATAATTCTATTTCAATAATATATAATATGTATCGTGCTTTTATTCTTACAGTATATTTTAAAGGGATTACACAATTTGAGTCATAAGAATATAATTTAGACATTATTACCTCCATTCATTATTGTTTTTACTAATACCTTTGTTTAATTTTTGTATTTGTATAAAATTTGGCTTTTAAGCTTTGCTAAGATGGGTCTGTAGCAACCTTTAGTCTAGAGTTAATTTAGCTTTTTTACTGAGATGGCTTATTATTGAGGATTCCATCCAATTGCCAAAATTATATTATAGTATAAAATTTTATATTTATGTTATTATTCTAAAGTAGTTTCCTATTTGAGTAAGCTGACAAGTACCTAACACGGAACACTTAAAATTTTATACACTGTTGCTAAAATTGAAATTTACAGGAACTATAGACTGTAACTGTTGAATTTTAATTTAATTATATATTAGACAGTCTAGGTTTGAAATATAGAATTGCATGGCTTATTTTGAATTATCAGGTTTCTTTAGAATCAAATTTGCAGAGCCCCTACTGGTCTGCCTGGTGTAAGGTCAACATTAAGTTATTTCAGAAAAATATAGTCTAGGAGAGAGAACATGTATATTTGGAAACCTAAACTTTTCTATAATAAATAACATTTATCTTCAACTTATCAATTTAATTACATTTTTATTCTTATTTAATTTCTTTTCAAGATTTTGTTAATATAGTTTCTTTGATTTTTTTATCATTACTTATTAATATTAAAAATGTGATATTTGATTCTTAAGTCTTTGAATATGATAATTTTAAGGGGCCTATATCTAATAGAAGCCAAAACTGAAAGCTAGAAAGGTAATATGCCCAGGGTCTCAGAGCTAGTTAATGACAAATCTAATACTAGAATCCAGTTTTCCTGATGTTAGTTCCTCTCATCTCATTTTATTTTGCACCACATTCTCATTATACCTTTTGTGTTTCCCTTAGGACTGCTCTCTATTAATATATTTGTGCATATTTGGATTTTATTGATTTGTTTATTTGGAGGTGGTCCCAATAGCTAGGTAAAATACTTGGAAAATTCAGACTTCACAGGCTGTTAGATCAGCTCTGAATTCACTAAATTGCTTGGAATGCTCCAATCCCTTCTATTTGTTCAGGTGTACCAAGCCTACTTATATGAAAAATGTTTGGGTATGATAATAAGCTGGTTATAGAAAGTCCTTAGAGTGGCTTTCTGATTATTGAAATTATTAAGTTTCTTTGAGAAAAATAATATTCTGATATTCTTATGGTACTCCTCAAAGTGCTACTAAATGAAATCATTGCAAATGGATATGATCTCATAATTCAGAAGGACCTTCATACATAAAAAGATGAAGATAGGAAAGTATTTGTGTAGCATACTTGGACCCTGTGGGTTTTCTCATCATACCATACTACACATTTGAGAATTGAACAAAAATAATACTATCTATACACTGAATACCTGAGTCAGATACTATTTTCTTATTGTGATATTGACCCAAATCTAAATATCTATATCAGAATTGTTTTCCTCCAAATTTAATATCCCAGGTAGCACTGGTTATTGAATCTTCAGGATCATTTTTGAGGGTTGAGAAGGAAGAAAGCTGTGGTTTGGCTATGTCTTTTATTTATTTATTTTTTGGTGGTCTGGGATGAACCCAGGGCTGTACATGCTAGGTAAGTGCTCTAACACTGAGCTACATCTCTGTGGCTACATTACATAAACATGTTTGAATAACAAATGTGTTATTTAAAAAATGACGTTTAGAAAGTTGAACTTTTAAAAATTAGGATAATTTGATATTGTATTATAAAAAGTCTTTTTAATCTGAAAGTCTATATAATGTACAGAACAGTCACATGATATACTTTAATGTGAAAAAGTAAATCCCTTTAAATAATGCATTATAAAATTTGCTTTCAGAGAAATCCTCAGCATTTTAAAAAGAATAAGTTTGAGAATTATTTAGTTGATTCCTAACAAGTCCTATTTTCTCTCTTTTGGAAAAATATGAATTTTCTATGTTTTGATAGACTTATTTGCTTAACATGAGAAAAACTGAATTTAAATATATGATTTAGCCTACCTTAAAAATGAATCCTTGAAGTACCTGCAGAATATATACTTTACAATGTATATGTGTCTACTTTTATAAAGTATATCAACATACACAGTTTTATTATTGAAAAGTTCAAACATACACAAAATTAGGAAGACTGGTTTAATCATCTTCTATGCACCAATCACCCAGCTTCATCAGTGATCAACATTTTGCCAATCTTGTTTCACATGTCCTCTCTCTTCTTATTTAGAAAATTAAGTTCCAGAACAACCATATTATTCATGACTGATATCATCCATTACACAGATCATATTAAAATTTCCTCTGTTGTGAGATTTGCAACATTTCTAATGTTACAGAATGAATCTCTGCACAAACTGATGAGTGAAAGATGCTTTAAAGGGGTCAAACAGAGCTGGGGTAGAACATTCACACTTTTGGCTCTTAATAAACAATAGCAGAAGCAAGGGCCAAGGCTTAAGAGTCTTTACTCTTGAACCCCTGCCAGAACAACCCTAAAATGCTTGTGTGTGATGTACCTTTGTAGGAAATAATTATGATATGAGAGTCTAAGCAAACATTGACTCGACATCATTGTTACTGGATAAGGTTCCCTGGTAAGGTGATTTCCAACTCTGACTAGGATATAGGAGGCTTGTTAATGGAGTGTGTTGAGATCATTACTAGTGGATGGGAAGTGAAAGGAAGAAAGCAGGATTGACCAGAGTGATAAATTAAATAAGTAAGAAGTCTTAACAGAGGTCTTATCCATCCCTATGGCAAGTTCTGCTCTGGGATGATAGACCTTTTTTTTTAATAACTTTATTTTATTTGTTTATTTTTATGTGGTGCTGAGAGGATTGAACTCAGCGCTTCAGATATGCTAGATGAGCACTCTGCACTAAACCCCAGTCCTTGGTAGACCTTTTGATCAGTCATTGGAAGCAGATAACCCTGAATATGGTGGACACTGAGTGAGGAGAGTCTCTTTAGCCAAAGCAATCCCTATAGGAACTGTTAACACAGGGCTTTCCATTAACAGCACTCCTAGCAGCTTGGAGAATCCTTCCACCCTGTAGCAGAATCTGGGCAGAGCATCCACTACAAACATTTTTAGCAGGAAAATCTGTTCTTACATTTTAGTTTTTCCTAAGTAGGAAAGATACTAAATGTTTTTATGTGCCAGGTATTTTACATATATTATCTTTAATCTTTACATTGACTTGACAAGATAGCTATTATTATTTTTAAGATGAGAAATATGAGAGAGGTTTGGTAACTTGTCCAAGGTTACACTGCTATGGTATAAATAGAAGAATGAGATCTCAACTAATTTCTGTTCAATTACCCATCTCTTTTCACCATGCATTCCCAGCCTCCCCTACACTATGTCAGCACATCTGCAATTAGAGCCTATAGAGGGCACATCTATTATTCTATTACTTCTGGGTTTTACCTCTGGTCAGGACAGCAATATGTTTTTAAAATTTCAAGCTATGTTTACTTAATATCTTCCAAAGCTATTTGAAATTCAAGTGGAAACCACTCAGGTTTGACTAGATTTCCCAAACAGGTTGTTGCATGTTCTCTATATTTCCTTAAAGTTTTTTTTTTTTTTTTTGAAATGAGGAGGCGGAAAATGAACCAAAGGCATTTTAATGTCTCTATAATGCTTTTTCTTGTGGCTTTGGAGTGCTTTAGGAAAGAGGAACTAGATAATCAGTATGAATCATTGTAACCATTATTCCTGGCCTTTGAAGCTACTGAATGAAAGAGGGGAAGCTGAGTTCTATTCATAATTTCAGTATTTCTCCCTGAGTGATCTTGGGAGAGTCAATTAACCCAATGTATGCTTTGGTTTTCTTACTTAGAAATAGCTGTAATGTTATCCATTCTCTTGTTTTTTAAAATATAGTCAAAGAATACATTAGATGTTTTGTGAATACTTTAAAACAATTCCTTAGGAATTTATTAATACTTTATAATTTGTTACTTGATCAAATTATAAAATTAGTATTTATTTTCTTGAAGAATATAAGAATATATAGAATTTTACAAGTTACCTTATTAATGTTATTGAGCATTTTTTTCAGTAGCCAAATGGAATGGTTGAGTTTGAATATTAGGCATTTGACAGTTGTGTAAGCAGAATAAGGGATCCCCCATCCCCAACCAAAAAAAACGCAACAAAACAAAAAGTATCTATGTCTTAATGCTGAACCTGTGAAATGTTACTTTATATAACAAAAGGGATCCTTGCAAATGTGATTAAGGATTTTGAAATGGGATGCTTATCCTGGGTGATCTCAGTGGACCCAATGTAATCACAAATTCTTTATAAAATGGAGGAGGCAATATCAGAGTAGGAGAGGGATTTAAAGATACTCTGCTGCTGGCATTGAAGGTGGAGGAAGGGGCATGAGTTAGGAATACGGCCTTACTCTAGAAGTTTGGAAAGGCAAGGAAACATATCCTTATAGAACCCCCTGAAGGAATGCAGCCCTGTTGACATCTCGATTTCAATAGTTCTGACTTACAGAATGGTAAAATAATAAATCTTGGGATTTTTAAGCCAATAATTTGTTATGGCTTGTGCTAAAAATAGAGATGGATTCGAAATTATCAGAAATGACCCTTTAGGGAATATTGGTGGTCAGAAAATTAAAATGCATCATTTTCGGGTAGAATAAATAATAGTTATAATCACACATACATATGTTTGGGTTAAAATTATAGATTAAAATGGTATACATATAGTACTATATAAATTTCAAAGAGAAAATACAAGTCCATCCTTTGTATCAGAGATATCTACTAGCATAATTTTTCTAAATAATCTTTTAATTTTTAAAAAATAAATAAATATGATAGAACGGGTAATTTCAGGCTGCCATTTGCCTGCGTCTCGCAGACAAATTACTCAGGCTCAGTACTAAAGAACCTGCGGAAACTGCTTCTTGGAGCCTGCTCCTATCAGAACATACACCGAGCCCGGAGCAGCCGAATTCCGGCTCCCGGAACTGCTCTGGCCCAGGGATAAAGAACCCGCGGAGTGGCTGGGGATGTGGCTCAAGCGGTAGCGCGCTCGCCTGGCATGCGTGCGGCCCGGGTTCGATCCTCAGCACCACATACAGACAAAGATGTTGTGTCCGCCAAATACTAAAAAATAAGTATTAAAATTCTCTCTCTCTCTCTCTCAGTCTTAAAAAAAAAAAAAAAAAAAAGAACCCACGGAAACTGCTTCTCGGTCCGTGTCCTGCTGAATACTGTGGAGGTAAATACCAACCGAGCCTTCATAGGCAGTGGCAACAGGATTGAGACGGGGCTTGTGAGGGCTGGTCAGGACTCACCCGTTGCTTTGGTCACCCGGCAAAGGGAACGAAATGCTGCCATTCCCATGGGATACCAACATGGCAGAGATCTGATGTCATCAGAAAGCGGCAGAGGAGAGAACTTCATAGATACCAGCGGCAACAGAAACAGTTGGTCTCTTGGTAAAGAAAGTGAGTCACAAACACCCGAGTCTCTCTCACTTTGTCATCAAGCCAGAGGGGCAGAGCAGAGCCGCCGCCTGCGCCCGGAACAGGCCCAGCGGCCCGCCGGCGCGGTAGTCGCGTCACCCCAATTGGAGTAGGGGCAGAGCAGAGCCGCCACCCGCGCCCGCAAGGTAGGCAGACCTGCGACCGACCGGCAGGACAGGCCCAGTGGTCCGCGGGCATGGTAGGAGGGGCAGAGCAGAGCCGCTGCCCGCGCCTGCAAGGTAGGCAGACCTGCGACTGACCAGCGGATCAGGCCCAGCGGCCTGCCGGCGTGGTACACACGTCACCCCAATTGGAGTAGGGGCAGAGCAGAGCCTTCGCCTGCGCCCGGAACAGGCCCAGCGGCCCGCCGGCATGGTAGTCACGTCACCCCAATTGGAGTAGGGGCAGAGCAGAGCCTTCGCCCGCGCCCGGAACAGGCCCAGCGACCCACCGGCGTGGTAGTCACGTCACCCCAATTGGAGTAGGGGCAGAGCAGAGCCGCCACCCGAGCCCTCAACGTAGGCAGACCTGCGACCGACCGGCAGGACAGGCCCAGTGGTCCGCGGGTGTGGTAGACACGTCACACCAATTGGAGGAGGGGCAGAGCAGAGCCGCCGCCCACGCCTGCAAGGTAGGCAGACCTGCGACCGACCGGCAGGACAGGCCCAGTGGTCTGCGGGCGTGGTAGGAGGGGCAGAGCAGAGCCGCTGCCCGCGCCTGCAAGGTAGGCAGACCTGCGACTGACCAGCGGATCAGGCCCAGCGGCCTGCGGCGTGGTAGTCACATCACCCCAATTGGAGTAGGGGCAGAGCAGAGCCTTCGCCCGCGCCCGGAACAGGCCCAGCGGCCTGCCTGCGTGCTACACACGCCACCCCAATTGGAGTAGGGGCAGAGCAGAGCCGCCACCCGCACCTGCAAGGTAGGCAGACCTGCGACCGACCGGCAGAACAGGCCCAGCGGCCCGTCAGCGTGGTAGACAGATCACCCAAATTGGAGGAGAAGCACAGCCGCCGCCCACCCCTGCAAGGGAGACTTTTCAACTATACAAGAGCAATATACATATATAGGGGGAAAATTTCAAAAACACAACAGTTTTACCAAGCAGAAAGAAACACAAGCAGTATGAAAAGACAAGGAAAGAAAGGACCACAAGTAATGCAGGTCAACTCAACTTTAGAAGAGGTAATAGCTGTAGCAGATGGAATGTCAGATAAAGAATTCAGGCTATACATGCTTCAGATGATCTGGAGTCTCAAGGAAGACATTAGACAGCAAAATCAGACAATGAAAGATCATATCGACAATGAATTACATAAACAAATCCAGGAAGCAAAAGATCAACTATACAGGGAGATAGAGGTTATAAAAAACAAACAAACAGAAATCCTAGAAATGCAGGAAGCAATAAACCAACTTAAAAACTCAATTGAGAATATTACCAGCAGAGTAGAACACTTAGAAGATAGAACATCAGACAATTAACACAAAGTATTTCAACTTGAAAAGAACATAGACAGCTCAGCAAGACTGTCAAGAAACCATGAGCAGAACATCCAAGAAATATGGGATAACATCAAGAGACCAAATTTAAGAGTCATTGGGATACAGGAAGGGGCAGAGTTTCAAACCAAAGGAATGAGCAATCTATTCAATGAAATAATACGAGAAAACTTCCCAGACTTGAAGAATGACACAGAATCCCAAATCCTAGAAGCCTACAGGACGCCGAATGTGCAAAATCATAAGAGACCCACACCTAGACACATTATAATGAAGATGCCCAACATACAGAAAAGGAGAGAATTTTAAAAGCTACAAGAGAAAGGAAGCAGATCACATTTAGGGGTAAGCCAATCAGGATAACAGCTGATCTTTCAACACAGACTCTGAAAGCTAGAAGATCCTGGAATAACATATTTCAAACACTGAAAGAAAATGGGTTCCAACCAAGAATTGTGTATCCAGCGAAATTAAGCTTCAGGATGGAAGATGAAATTAAAACCTTCCAGGATAAACAAAAGTTAAAAGAATTTGCAGCTAGAAAACCATCTCTTCAAAACATCCTCAGCAAAACATTACAGGAAGAGGAAATGGAAAATAACAATGAAAACCAACAGTGGGAGGTAGGACAGTAAAGGGGGGAAAAATAATCAAAGAGGAAAACAAACCATGTTTAGTAACATAAATAAACAAATATGGCTGGAAGAACAACCCATATCTCAATAATAACCCTAAATGTTAATGGCTTAAACTCACCAATTAAGAGACACAGGCTAGTAGAATGGATCACAAAACAAGACCCAACAATATGCTGCCTACAGGAGACACATTTGATAGGAAAAGACATACATAGACTGAAGGTGAAAGGTTGGGAAAAATCATATCACTCATATGGGCTTCGGAAACAAGCAGGAGTGTCCATACTCATATCAAATAAAATAGATTTCAAGCCAAAGTTAATCAAAAGGGATAAAGAGGGACACTACATACTGCTAAAGGGAACCATACACCAACAAGACATAACAATCATAAATATATATGCCCCAAACAATGGTGCAGCTATGTTCATCAAACAAACTCTTCTCAAGTTCAAGAGTCTAATAGACCACCATACAATAATCATGGGAGACTTCAACACACCTTTCTCACCAATGGACAGATCTTCCAAACAAAAGTTGAATAAGGAAACTGTAGAACTCAACAACACAATTAATAACCTAGACTTAATTGACATATGTAGAATATACCACCCAACATCAAGCAGTTACACTTTTTTCTCAGCAGCACATGGATCCTTCTCAAAAATAGATCATATATTATGTCACAGGGCAACTCTTAGACAATATAAAGGAGTAGAGATAATACCATGCATCTTATCTGATCATAATGGAATGAAACTGAAAATCAACGATAAAAGAAGGAAGGAAAAATCATGCATCACTTGGAGAATGAACAATAGGTTACTGAATGATCAATGGGTTATAGAAGACATCAAGGAGGAAATTAAAAAATTCTTAGAGAAATGAAAACACAGACACAACATATCAGGATCTATGGGACACATTGAAAGCAGTTCTAAGAGGAAAATTCATTGCTTGGAGTTCATTCCTTAAAAAAAGAAAAAACCAACAAATAAATGATTTCATACTTCATCTCAAAATCCTAGAAAAAGAAGAGCAAAACAACAGCAAAAGAAGTAGAAGGCAAGAAATAATTAAAATCAGAGCTGAAATTAATGAAATCGAAACAAAAGAAACAATTGAAAAAATTGACAAAAGTAAAAGTTGGTTCTTTGAAAAAATAAACAAAATCGACAGACCCTTAGCCATACTAACGAAGAGAAGAAGAGAGAGAACTCAAATTACTAGCATACAGAATGAAAAAGGCAATATCACAACAGACACTTCAGAAATACAGAAGATAATCAGAACTTATTTTGAATCCTTATACTCCAATAAAATAGAAGATAGTGAAGGCATCGATAAATATCTTAAGTCATATGATCTGCCCAGATTGAGTCAGGAGGATATAGACAACCTAAACAGACCAATATCAATTGAGGAAATAGAAGAAACCATCAAAAGACTACCAACTAAGAAAAGCCCAGGACCGGATGGGTATACAGCAGAGTTTTACAAAACCTTTAAAGAGGAACTAATACCAATACTTTTCAAGCTATTTCAGGAAATAGAAAAAGAGGGAGAACTTCCAAATTCATTCTACGAGGCCAACATCACCCTGATTCCTAAACCAGACAAAGACACTTCAAAGAAAGAAAACTACAGACCAATATCTCTAATGAACCTAGATGCAAAAATCCTCAATAAAATTCTGGCAAATCGGATACAAAAACATATCAAAAAAATTGTGCACCATGATCAAGTAGGATTCATCCCTGGGATGCAAGGCTTGTTCAATATACGGAAATCAATAACTGTTATTCACCACATCAATAGACTTAAAAATAAGAACCATATGATCATCTCGATAGATGCGGAAAAAGCATTCGACAAAGTACAGCATCCCTTTATGTTCAAAACTCTAGAAAAACTAGGGATAACAGGAACATACCTCAATATTGTAAAAGCAATCTATGCTAAGCCTCAGGCTAGCATCATTCTGAATGGAGAAAAATTGAAGGCATTCCCTCTAAAATCTGGAACAAGACAGGGATGCCCTCCCTCACCACTTCTGTTCAACATAGTTCTCGAAACACTGGCCAGAGCAATTAGACGAAAGAAATTAAAGGCATCAAAATAGGAAAAGAAGAACTTAAATTATCACTATTTGCAGGTGACATGATACTATACCTAGCAGACCCAAAAGGGTCTACAAAGAAACTATTAGAGCTAATAAATGAATTCAGCAAAGTGGCAGGATATAAAATCAACACGCATAAATCAAAGGCATTCCTGTATATCAGCGACAAATCCTCTGAAATGGAAATGAGGACAACCACTCCATTCACAATATCCTCAAAAAAAATAAAATACTTGGGAATCAACCTAAGAAAAGAGGTGAAAGACTTATACAATGAAAACTACAGAACCCTAAAGAGAGAAATAGAAGAAGATCTTAGAAGATGGAAAAATATACCCTGTTCATGGATAGGCAGAGCTAACATCATCAAAATGGCGATATTACCAAAAGTTCTCTATAGGTTTAATGCAATGCCAATCAAAATACCAACGGCATTTCTTGTAGAAATAGAGAAAGCAATCATGAAATTCATACGGAAAAATAAAAGACCCAGAATAGCAAAAACAATGCTAAGCAGGAAGTGTGAATCAGGCAGTATAGCGATACCAGACTTCAAACTATACTACAGAGCAATAGTAACAAAAACAGCATGGTACTGGTACCAAAACAGGCAGGTGGACCAATGGTACAGAATAGAGGACACAGAAACCAATCCACAAAACTACAACTATCTTATATTTGATAAAGGGGCTAAAAGCATGCAATGGAGGAAGGATAGCATCTTCAACAAATGTGCTGGGAAAACTGGAAATCCATATGCAACAAAATGAAACTGAATCCCTTTCTCTCGCCATGCACAAAAGTTAACTCAAAATGGATCAAGGAGCTTGATCTCAAATCAGAGACACGGCGTCTGATAGAAGAAAAAGTTGGCTACGATCTACAGTCGGTGGGGTCGGGCTCCAAATTCCTCAATAGGACACCCATAGCACAAGAGTTAATAACTAGAATCAACAAATGAGACTTACTCAAACTAAGAAGTTTTTTCTCAGCAAAAGAAACAATAAGAGAGGTAAATAGGGTGCCTACACCCTGGGAACAAATCTTTACTCCTCACACTTCAGATAGAGCCCTAATATCCAGAGTATACAAAGAACTCAAAAAATTAGACAATAAGATAACAAATAACCCAATCAACAAGTGGGCCAAGGACCTGAACAGACACTTCTCAGAGGAGGACATACAATCAATCAACAAGTACATGAAAAAATGCTCACCATCTCTAGCAGTCAGAGAAATGCAAATCAAAACCACCCTAAGATACCATCTCACTCCAGTAAGATTGGCAGCCATTATGAAGTCAAACAACAACAAGTGCTGGCAAGGATGTGGGGAAAAGGGTACACTTGTACATTGCTGGTGGGACTGCAAATTGGTGCAGCCAATTTGGAAAGCAGTATGGAGATTTCTTGGAAAGCTGGGAATGGAACCACCATTTGACCCAGCTATTCCCCTTCTCGGTCTATTCCCTAAAGACCTAAAAAAGAGCATGCTACAGGGACACTGCTACATCGATGTTCATAGCAGCACAATTCACAATAGCAAGACTGTGCAACCATCCTAGATGCCCTTCAATAGACGAATGGATAAAAAAAATGTGGCATTTATACACAATGGAGTATTACTCTGCATTAAAAAATGACAAAATCATAGAATTTACAGGGAAATGGATGGCATTAGAGCAGATTATGCTAAGTGAAGCTAGCCAATCCCTAAAAAACAAATGCCAAATGTCTTCTTTGATATAAGGAGAGTAACTAAGAACAGAGTAGGGACGAAGAGCATTAGAAGAAGATTAACATTAAATAGGGATGAGAGGTGGGAGGGAAAGGGAGAGAGAAGGGAAATTGCATGGAAATGGAAGGAGACCCTCAGGGTTATACAAAATTACATACAAGAGGAAGTGAGGGGAAAGGGAAAATATTACAAGTGGGATAAATGAATGACAGTAGAGGGGGTAGAATGAGAAAAGGGGTGGGGAGGGTAGGGGAGGGGGGATAGTAGAAGATAGGAAAGGCAGCAAAATACAACAGACACTAGTATGGCAATATGTAAATCAATGGATGCGTAACTGATGTGATTCTGCAATCTGTATACGGGGTAAAAATGGGAGTTCATAACCCACTTGAATCAAAGTGTGAAATATGATATATCAAGAACTATGTAATGTTTTGAACAACCAACAATAAAAATTAAAAATAAATAAATATGAATTAATGCTGTCATTTTCCAAAAAGCCAGGTAATTTTACATTAATTTTTTGTCATAGCCCATTTTCCTTTCTGGTAACTGAATATGTCAGATGGGGTAATTTATCCAGAAGTTTATTTGGCTGATGATTTGGAGCTGGGAAGTCTAAGCATGGAGCTGGCATTTAGGGTATCTAGTCAGCATCTGGCGAGAGCCTTCTTACTGCATGATACCATGATAGAGGGCATTACATGAAGAGGCAGAGCAAGAGTCTAGTAAGTCTCTCTTCCACTTCTTATGAAGCCCTTAATGTAGTCACTGGGGTCCCACCTTCATGACCTAATCTAATCCTAATCACTTTCTAATGTCATTAACATATGAATTTGGGGATTAAGTTCCTAACACATGAAATGTTTTCTTATTGGTTTCTTTTAGTTATACATAACATTAGGATTAATTTTCACCAAATTATAAAAGCATGGGATTTCATTTGTTTGAATTCAGTCCCCAGTACTTCCCTTTTCCCCGCCCTTCCTATGTCCCCAGTCCCCATTTCCCTGCCCTCCTCCCTCCCCCTGTTCTAATGCAAGAAATTTTGGAGGATACATTCAAACAGTAACATTTTTTAAATTGATTTTTTTCAATGAGCCATCAATTTTGGGCATCGTTTAGTATAAATAAGTATATATTATCCCATTCTCTTTAACTGCCTTGTGTAAATATATTAAAAGCTGTATATTCTGTTTTCAACAGATATAATTTGAGTGTATTTGGTTTTTGCCTATGTAAATAATGCAGTAAATATTTTTGTATGTGCATGTTTTGCATTTTTTCTATGAGTTCAGCAATTCTACATGTAGGTATGAACTCAAGGGAAATTTTCATCTAATATGCTAATAAATTTTGATTGCAACATTGTTTATAATAGTAAGAAATCAAAAACGATGTTAACAATCCAAATTTCCATCTTTAAGGAAGTAGATGAATTAATGATGCAACTTTTATACCTAGAGCCTATAAGGCATATAAAGTATAATAAAAAATAAGCCTTATTTACTATCTCTGGAAAATGAGCAAATCTTGCAAATATAATGTTAAACAACAGAAGGTAGTGTGTACATCATGACATCATTTGTGGAATTTTAAAAGCACATACAACAAACAGTATAGTATTATAGGTATCTGGACATTATATACTGAAAGTATAAAAAAGATGGATGGGAAATAAGTGTACCAACCTTATTTAAGGGTCATCTGTAGAGAGGAAGTGAAAGCGGTGGATCAGGTTAAGGTTTAATGAGTCTGTAACTGAATTTGAAAATTTTATTTCTTAAAAAAAATAATTGAAAGGGGTGTTTTACTTTGAAGTAGAATATGTTCCTGTATGAAAAGAACAGTGTATCTATGGAAGTAATATGGTAAACATGTTCAGACACTCAAGTGAACATCAGTATGGCTATATTGTCCTTGGAGATGACAGGAAAGTAGTATCACAGAAAGAAAGAAAACACGCAAGCAGAACTCACAGTAACTTTAATCAACTAGAGATCAACACGTTTTACAAAGTAAAGCATTAAATATGAAATTAATTAATATTTTCTAGCCTGTAGAAGTAACCAAATTACTACCTCATATATGCCTCAATTGCATTTTTGAATACTTCTTACTGTCTTTATGAGGCATTTGCTTTAAATAATATACAGCAACATTAAGCCTGTGTAATGCCTGCCTTTTTCTTAATTACTGAAATACTTAACTGAGCCCTGCAATGCTTGTTTTGTCTTCTATAGTTACTCTGTGAATCTCACTTTTAATCCCCAGATTGGACTGAAAATCTTTCAAGGAGGGAAATTTTATCCTATACTTTTTTGTGTATTTTTTATTGAGTTTAAGTACCCTCTGTATGACTTTTTTTTTTTAAATTTCAAAACTTAAACAGCAATGCTTAGCTTCACCATCCAGTATCTTAGGCACTCGTATATTGTGTAAAGATATCAGACTTTTGTTATTAACTGTGTATTTGAATGGGTTACCTATTCTTGCTAAACTTTGATTTGTTTCCTTTTCTAAAATAGCAGGATGATTAAGCCTACCTTACTGACTGTGCACTTTAAGTAAGGAAATAGTTATAAGCTACTAATTAAGTATCTGTTATACAGCAGGCTCTCAAAAAATAGTATTTCTTTTTTCTCTATCATGCAACTGGAAATATGTGATTATTTTAACACATTATGTATATATAAATACTTGAATTTACGGGAGTACTAATGCTCATCTCCCAGTCTTATCTTGCTCAGTCTTTAAACAATAACTGCAACTGAGGGGAAGAAATATTCTAATTGGGTGGTGCTGGGTCACATGGCTGATCCTTGTGTTATAGGGCTGGGTCAATTCCGCTCCAACTACAGGGGCTGGGAATGGAGGAGAGATAATTCCATAAACGAAAATCAAAGTTTCTTTGCCAAATGAGGTGGCAATAGATGTTACATTGTTAGAATAGCAATTATCTATTTTAACAGTTGTCTGCAAACTGGCCTGCACACCAAATCTATTGCTACTTATTTTTGTAAATAAAGCTTTATTGGAAGATGGCCATATCCCCATTTAGTGATATGTTGTCTGTGATTGTTTTCCTGCTGTATCAGTAGAGTTGAGTAGTTGAAATAGAGGCTGTATGGCTAGCAAAGCCTAACATATTTACCATCTGACTCTTAATCTAATATTTTGTTCTACTGCAAAGAAAGGCATAGGAAAAAGGATCTGTAACAGGATTAGATAAAGATGATTCCATTGTTTCAAATACTTTTATCTAAGGTCCTTAATGAAGCCTTCAAATATTTAAATGCTGCATTAAATAATATCAATTTTAATTTAAGGCCAGTAAGTCCCAAGCTTGTTTAGTGATAATGGTCAGCTTAATCTTCTTTTAAAGTGCTTCTAAATTTTAGAAATGCTTACTAATTTCTGTTGAATACTTTTATACCAAGTTATACATTTAGCTTACTTAGCAAAAAATTTAAAATATAATAAAGTTTGATTTTATGCAGTATGTAATCTGTGTTTTACTTTTAGGCTCTGTTGATTTTTTATTATAATTAAATTCCTGAGGCTTTAGCTTTATGAATAAAAGATTTATTTAGCTCATAGTTATGAAAAGTCAAGGGAATGGGACTGGCATTGATTTGGCCCTGGTGAGGATCTCATAGTAGATTACTATCACATATGTCAGGAGCACATCTGGGAGGAAGAGATCACACTGCTACACCAGAAGCCAAAAAGATTGCCCAAAATGGCCAGGTTCATTCTTTTTATAACAATGTTCCTGTAAAAAATATCTTACTCCCTTCTGAGAGCAGAGGTCCTCAGTGGCCTAACCACCTCCCATTGGGTTTCACCTCTTACAGAACTCAGTACCTTTCACATCACCACATTGAAGCCCAAGCTTCTGACATATGAACCAAAGCACATCCAAACCATAGCAGGCTCCAGCCATTGTGAAAATACAGGAGTGTATGTTGTTATTAACTTTAAATAATGATTTAGCTCCTGAAGCCTTGCTTTTGTACATACTATTGTTCATATATGATTTTTTGATATGCAATCCTTGTTCTATAATCCAGTTCCCAGCTATAATATAACTTTAGAGAAACACAATATCTTTTACGACTTTATGACAGAGCAATGCATTTTGGCAAGACCTAGTGAGTGGCTGTAATCTCAGATGTCACATTCCCATGTTCATTCAGTCCATCACCACTCATTGTTTCCCATACCTGTTTAGTGAGAGCTTTATTATATGCCAGACAGTGTGTTAGACAGTGCGAATTCAGTGATAAATAAGACAGACACGAATCCTGTCCTCATTTTGCTTAAAATCGAATCAGAAATAAAGACATTCATTCATTTATTCACTCACTTTTATTTGTGTTATGGTTTAGATATGAGATGTTCCCCCAAAGCTCCTGTAAATGCAGGCCTATTCAGATGTAAGAGGATTGGATTATAAGAACTCTAACCTAATCAGTCTATACTAGCTTGAATGGACTTACTGGGTCGTAATTGTAAGCAGGTGGGGCATGACTGGAGGAGGTAGGTCACTGTGGGAGTGCCCTGGAAGGGTGCATCTTCCCTGTGGCCCCTTATATTCTCTAACTTTCTGCTTCCTGACCACACCATAGGCTCAGAAGCTTTCTTCTGCTGGGCTCTTCCCCCATGATATGCTGCCTCACCTTTGACTCAGAGTATTGGAGTCAGCTTTCTAAGGACTTAGACCTCTAAACTGTGAGCCCCAAACAATCTCTTCCTCTTTTAAATTGTTCTTGTTGGGTATTTTGGTCACAGTATCACAAAAACTGACTAAAATAATTTGTTAATTATGTCAACGAATATTTATTGAATATTTCTGTGGGCTAGACACTATAATAAACATTGAGCAGGCAATAATGAAAAAAAAGACCAACTCCCTGATCTTTTGAGGCTTGTAATCACTTTGAAAGACAGGTATTTCACAGATAATTGTTTCATTGGAATTGTGATCAGTGCAGGGTGCTGTGAGAGTATATATAGTTGACTTGACCCAGTCATCCCCGAGGAAATAATGTGAAAACTTAGACCTATAGAAACTGAAGTAGAAACAGAGCCCTCAGGGAGCATGAGAAGTTATCTAGGCAAAATTCAAAAGAAGAGTGCTCTTGGTCTGTAGGTTTAGAGGTAAAGAACAACTTTGTTCATGCCTCAAACCACACATATGTAGTTAGAACATAGTGTTCCAGATGGGCAGGGGTGACCATCAAATCTGGAGAGATTCGAAAGAGCCAGATCACTCACAATCTTGCAGACTAAATTAAGAGGCATGGCATATTTAGATTTTCATTTTAGTAAGATCACATGGGCCAAAGTGTTGAAAATGGCTAGCAAATATAAGACCTTTTAAGGAACTGTGAATGATAATTCATGTCAGAGATTTTTTTTGCTATTAAAAAAGGTTATTGGCCATTGTAATGGAGAGGAACATCTGCCCTCCCACTTCAGTTTCTCTACTACTTCAAGACACAGCCCAAATGTCATCACTTTTCTGAAGTTTTTCTTGCCTGTCCTAGACAATTTTATCTGTGACCTCTTACAGTATGCATTCAGCTATCCATTTATTCATCCCTGAAATTCATAATGAGCCTATTCTAAGAATCTCTGCCAGGTTATGAAAATGTATCATAAACTAAGACACGGTTTCTGCACATGGGGGAGCTGACCTTTAGGTGTACATCATAGTTCAGTGTGAAAAGTGTTTTGATAAATATATAGAGGGCATCACAGAAGTGGAGATATAAGTTAGACTTGGATTTAGGGAAGGAACTTATAGCTTTCCGGAAAGATCTGTTGGACAGTGTGGTAGGGTTGAGCATAATGATGCAATTGAGAAACTGCAAATTATTTTATATGGTTAGAATTGATGATAGAAGTGGTGGTAGAAATAATGAGAAATTAATGTAAAGAATTAGTGAATGTGTATTTTAAATGATTTTTTATACTATCAAAGATGATATCACAATTTTCTACTTCCATGTTTGTTGTCAGATGCACCCAGGTCAGAAAATGTGTAAAGAATAAGTCTGAGTGGACCTGGAAGTGAGATGCTACTTTTTTTCCCCCCAAAATACATGCTCAGAAACAACCTTCTTAATAAAAAATTGTATGAATCAGGACATAAAACTTAAACTATTGATTAGATAGAGGAGTGTAGCAAAGAAAGGTAATCAAGAATAAATAGGAAAACTAAAAGAAACTTCAGGATAAGGGAAATTCCTCACAATTTTGAGAACTGTTAGCACTTATCTAGAGTTGTTGTTTTGTTGTTGTTGTTGTTGTTTGTTTTAAATCAAGACCCTATACACATGGTTGATGTAGATGTGTCTTGAACATTTTGGTGAGCTTCTCAGAGCTAGGTGTGCAAAATAATGGCGTTTGTTAAAAATATAGATTCCTATACAACTCCAGTATTTTAAGTAAATTTGGAGGCAGCTAGGGGTATGACTTTTCATCAAGCATCTCTGGTGATTCTGACGCCAGTGTTAGTATTCTATTGCTTTATGTAACTGCATGTCCATAACTCTTCGGATTTTATCAAGAGATTAATAGGAGTATTATGCAAGAGGCTTAATGAACAGAGCACAATGGAAACCTCTGGAGATATCATTAACTAATGAATGTATATGCTTTAGGTCAGTTTGTTTTTATCTAATTGGTATTACTAAGCTCAATTTATTTATCTTGTATAAACTCTTTGTCACACACTGGTTTGGTAAACATCTTGTTTTGTCAAGCGTTCTGTATATAAAGAATTCCTAGAGGTATTGGATAAGAACTTGTTGAATAACAGAAACAAAGAAAGATAGGAAGAAAGAAGAAAATGAGGGAAGAAATAAGAAAAGGAGGGAAGAAGAAGGAAATAAATGTATCCTAACATAATTTGATTTAGAAAATCCTGTTGATTTTCATGAATACTGATTTATTTACTAAGATCTCAAAAACCATCTGCTTAACTCAAAGAATGTTGGCAGGGACTCATCTTAGTAGGGGATGGTTGGTTCTGCTGCATGGCTGCCACTTGTTTGTTAAAACCAAATTATTTTGTCTTAGGAGTTACTATAGTTGACATAAGCTTTTCCTCTTCTTCTAGCTATAAATAAAACACAAATGTTGATAAGGACAAAAATTTTTTGTCACTCATGTCATTTTTACCTCAGTTATTATATAAATGATATTGGGTTTAAGTTCCTATGAAAATTTGTCTAGTTTGGAAGACAGAAGATAAATTTGAACTATATTTTTATTAAACAACCTTAGGTTAGATTTATTCTATGTTTTAATAGTAGCTCTACAATAAGTATATGTTAACACAATGATTATTATACTAAAATCAATTTAAAATTTACATATATTTTTCTTTTTTTAATTTGTCCTAATTAGTTATACCCAAGAGCAGAATGCATTTCTCAACTCATTGTACACAAATGGAGCACAACTTCTCATTTTTCTGGCTGTACATGATGTAGAACACACTGTTTGTGCAAACATACATGTACATAAGGTAACAATGTCCATCTCATTCCACCATCACTACCACCCCCATACCCTCTTCCCTTCCCTCACTATCCGCTGCCCAATCCAAAAATTCCTTCATTCTTTCTTAACTCCCCTTCCCCATTTTGGATCAGCATCTGCATATCAGAGAAAACATTTGGCCTTTGGTTTGTTGGGATTGGCTTATTTCACTTAACATGACATTCTCCTATTCCATCCATTAACCTGCAGATGCCATTCTTTCATTCTTCTTTAAGGCTGAGTAATAGTCCACTGTATGTATATAAAGAAAATAAGCTATATATACCTTATTTTCTTTATTAATTCATCTGTTGAAGGGCATATAGGTTGGTTCCATAGTTCAGCTATTGTGAATTGAGCTGCTATAAACATTGATCTGACTGGGTCACTGTAATATGCTGATTTTAAGCCCTTTGGGTATAAACCAAGGAGTGGGATAGTTGGGTCAAATGGTGGTTTCATTCAAAATTTTCCAAGAAATCTCCATATTGCTATCCAGAGTGGTTGCACCAATTTTCAGTCCCACTAGCAATATATGAGTGTACCTTTCCCCCACATCCTTGCCAACACTTATTGTTGCTTGTATTCTTGATAATTGCTATTCTAACTGAAATGAGATGAAATCTTAGAGTAGTTTTGACTTCCATTTCTCTAATTGCTAGAGATGTTGAACATTTTTTCATATATTTGTTGATTGATTGTTTATCATCTTCTGAGAAGTGTCTGTTCAGTTCCTTAGCCCATTTATTGATTTGGTGTTAAGTTTTTTGAATTCTTTATATATCACGGAGATTAGTGCTCTATCTGATAAGAGTATAGTAAAGATGTTCTCCCACTCTGTAGGCACACTCTTCACATTATTGATTGTTTCCCCTGCTGAGAAGAACCTTTTTAGTTTGAACCCATTCCATTTATTGATTCTTAATTTTATTTCTTGTGCTTTAGGAGTCATGCCCTAAGCTGACATGATCAAGATTTGGGCGTACTTTTTCTTCTATTAGGCATAGGATCTCTGATCTAATTCCTAGGTCCTTGATCCACTTTAAGTTGAGTTTTGTACAGTATGAGACAAAGGGTTTAATTTCATTTTGCTACAAAATTCTCTAATGTATGTTTTTGGCACCTTTGTCTAGTATTACATAAATGTGTTCATGGGGTTTATCTCAGTGTCTTCTATTCTGTACCATTGGTCTACATGTCTATTTTGGTGACAACACCATGCTGTTTTTGTTACTATATCTCTGTAATATAGTTTAAGACCTGGTATTATGATGCTTCCTGCTTCACTCTTATTGCTAAGAATTGCTTTGCTTTGTTTCTAAGTTCTCCAAATGAATTTCATGATTGTTTTTTCTAGTTCTACAAAGAATATTATTGAGATTTTAATATGAATTGCATTAAATATGTGTAACAGTTTTGGTAATATTGTTAGTTTGACTATATTATTTCTGCCTATCAAAGAGCATGAGAAATCTTTCCATCTTCTAAGGTCTTTTTCAACTTCTTTCTTTAGTGTTTTGTAGTTTTCATATGTAGAGGTCTTTCACCTCTTTTGTTATATTGATCCTAAGTATTTTATTTTATTTTTTAGGCTATTCGGTATGGGGTAGTTTTTCTAATTTCTATTTTGGAGGATTCCATCATTGATGTATAGAAATGCATTTGATTTATGGGTGTTGGTTTTTGTATTGTGCTACTTTCCTGAGTTCATTTATTAGATCTAGAAGTTTTCTGGTGGAATTTTTTGGGTCTTCTAGGTGTAAAAGCATGTTGTCATGACACATTGGTAATTTGAATTCTTCTTTTCCTATTTGTATCCCTTTAATTTCTTTTGTCTGTCTAATTGCTCTTGCTAGATTTTCTAGGCCTATGTTGAGTAGAAGTGATAAAAGAGGGCATCCCTGTATTATTTCAGTTTTTAGAGGGAATGTTTTCAATTTTTCTCCATTTAAATGATGTTGCCCTTAAGCTTAGCAATAGATAGCTTTAACAATGTTGAAGTATGTTCCTACTATCCCTAGTTTTTCTAGTTGTTTTGAACATGAAGGGGTGCTATTTTTGTCAATGCTTTTTCTGCATCTGCTGAGATGATCATATGATTCTTGTCTTTAATTATTATTTTTTTAACATTTACTTTTTTTAGGTGGACACAATATCTTTATTTTATTTTTATGTGGTGCTGAGGATTGAACCCAATGCCTCACGCATGCCAGGCGAGTGCGCTACCACTTGAGCCACATCCCCAACCCCATCTTTAATTATTTTGATGTGATATATTATGTTTTTTGATTTATGTATGTTGGACCAACTTGCATCCCAGAAATGAACCACTTGATCATGATGCTTTAAGCTTTTGTGTATAATTTGCCAAAATTTTATTGAGAATCTTTTCATCTATGTTCATCAGGGATATTAGTCTGAAGTTTTCTTTGCTTGATATATCTTTGTCTGGTTTTGATATTAAAGTGATACTAGCTTCACAGAATGAGTTTGGAAGGGTATCCTCCTTTTCTATTTCATGGAATAATTTGAGGATTATTTGAGGAGTATTTTTAAAGGACTTGTAGAACTTGGCTGAGAATCTGTCTGATCTTGGGCTTTTCTTTATTGGTAGAATTTGATGGCATCTTCTATTTCATTGCTTGAAATTGACGCCTTGAAATTGTGTATGTCCTCTTTATTTAGTTTGGGTAGATCATGTTTCTCTAGAAATTTGTCAATGTCTTTAAGATTTTCTATCTTTTTGGAGTACAAATTTTCAAAATAATTTCTGATTATCTTCTGTATTTCAGTAGTGTCCATTGTTATATTTCCTTTTTCATTACAAATTTTAGTAATTTGAGTTTTTTTCTTCACTAGTGTGTCTAAGGGTTTATCAATTTTATTTATTTTTTCAAAGAACCAACTTTTCATTTTGTCTTTTTTTAATTGTTTCTTTTGTTTCAATTTCATTGATTTCAGCTCTGTTTTTAATTATTTCCTTTCTTCTACTACTTTTTGTGCTGATTTGTTGTTCTTTTTGTAGAGCTTTGAGATGTAATGTTAGGTCATTATTTGTTGAATTTTTATTCTTTTAATGAATGAGCTCAGTGCAATGAACTTTCCTCTTAGCACTACCTTCATAGTGTCCTAGAGACTTTGATATGTTGTATCAGTGTTCTCATTTACCTCTAAGAATTTTTTTTATTTCCTCCCCGATTTCTTCTGCTATCCATTTGTCATTCAATAACGTATTATTACTGTCTCCAGATGTTGGAATATCTTCTCTTTTTTATTTTATTATTGATTTCTATTGTGATCCCATTATGATTTGATAGAATGCATATTAGTATCTCTATTTATTTGTATTTACTAAGAGTTGCTTTTTGGCATAACATATGATCTATTTTAGAGAAGGTTCTATGTGCTGCTGAGAAGAAAGTATATTTGATCATTGGCAGATGAAATATTCTACATATGTCTGAAGTTGAAATTATTGATTGCATTATTTTGTTCTATAGTTTTTTTTTTTGTTTGTTTAGTTTTTGTTTGGAAGATCTATCCAGTGGTGAGAGAGGTGTGTTAACGTCACCTAATATTATTGTATTGTGATCTATTTGATTTTTTTTTGTATTTTAGGTTTTGTTTATTAATTTTTTTTATGTGGTGCTCAGGATCAAACTCAGTGCCTCATACATGGTAGGTGGGCTCTCTACCACCAAGCCACAATCCCAGCCTCTATTTGATTTTTGAAATTGAGAAGGGTTTGTTTGAAGTACGTAGATGCTTTTTTCTGGCACACATGTTTATGATTGTTGTCTCTTGTCGAAGTATGATTTCCCTTAAGCAGTATGAAATGTCCTTTTTTATCCCTTCTGACTTACTTTGGCTTGAAGTTCCCTTTATCTGATATGAAGATGGAAACCCCTGCTTGTTTATGCAGTCCTTGTGAGTGATATGTTTTTTCCATCCTTTCATCTTCAGTCTGTGGATGTGTTTTCTTATGAGATGAGTGTCTTGAAGGTAGCATATTGTTGAATATTCTTTCAAAAATCTAATCTGCCAGTCTATGTCTTTGATTGATTAGTTTAGGCAATAAAATTCAGGGTTATTATTGAGACATTATTTGTATTCCTGGTCATTTTAGGTTTTTTTTTTTGTTGTTGTTGTTGTTGTTGTTTTTAGTTTCTTCCCTGTCTTTTAGTGTTGTTCCTCTCTTCGCTAATTTTCATTTTTTAAAATTTCCTCCTCACTGAATATTTTACTGACAATGTTCTGTAGTGCAGGCTTTAAGTTGTAAATTCTTTTAACTTATTTATCATGGAAGATTTTTATTTCATCATCAAATCTGAAGCTAACCCTAACCCTAACCCTAACCCTAAGAATTCTGGATATAGCATTCTTGGTTGACATCCATTTTCTTTCAGAGCTTGATATGTGTTGTTCCAGGACCTCCTAGCTTTGAGGGTCTGGGTTGAGAAATCTGCTGAGATCTGAATTGGTTTCCCCCTATACGGAATCTGATACTATTCTCTTATGGCCTTCAAGATTCTATCCTTATTCTGTATGCTAGGCATGTTTATTATAATATGCCTCAGTGTGGATCTATTTTAATTTTGAATTTGTACAATTGAGGTCCTATAAGCCTCTTTTATTTGATTTTCCATTTCAATCTTTAGTTTTGGTAAATTTTCTAATATTATTTCATTGAAAAGATTGTGTATTCCTTTGGTGTATTCCTGTGCTTTTCTCTATTCCAGTAAATCTTAAATTTGGTCTTTTTATGTTATCTTATATTTTGCGAAAGTTCTGCTTATGGTTTCTTACTATCTTCACTGTGTGGTCAACTACATTTTCAAGATTATATATTTTGTCTTCATTCCTTAGGTCTGTCTTGTAAGTGATCTAGTCTGTTGGTGATGCTTTCTATTGAATTTTTAGTTTGGCTTCCTTCATTTCAAGGATTTCTGCTCTTTTTTCCAGAATTTCTGTTTTTTTTTTAAATCTCTTTATTGAAGTGATCTTTTGCTATCTGTGTTTGTTCTCTTACACCATCCTTTATTTCACAGATCAGTTTAACTGTGTGCATTCTGAGCTCCTTCTCTGACTTTCTTCTATGTTGTCAGTGGATGCTCTTATTGTAGCATCTTGGTTTGGGGCACTTTCTTCCCTTGTTTTTTCATGTTGTGTGTCTTCTGATCTAACAGTATGGATCCAAGACAGTTTCTGTCCCATAGAGTTATACTGCCCCTGTAGGTTTTCCAATACCTTATCTTTAAGGGGTGATCAATATTAACAGCACCCAGTGCAAACAATATGAATCCTTAAACCAAATAGCTCCTATTAAGATGTCTACAATTTTGTCATAATAAACAGAAATGATGTTTTCAATTTTTGTCTACAATATAAACAGTAGGTTTGAAAAAGGGTCTACAATTTCTAATGGTAGACAGAGAGAACAGGATGGTGTAGGATGTGATATTTATGGTGGGGGAGAAGACAGAAGTATTAGATCATAGGAAGAGTGAAAGAGGAATCAATAGAAGTTGACTGTTCGAGAGAGAATGTGGAGAAACAGATAAGTGAGAGAGGGAAATATAGAGAAATTTAAAAAATAAGTAAAAGTAAAAATAATAAAATAAAAATAAAAGAATATACAACATAACTATAATATACTATTCAGATATCCTAGTCCTCAATAGCATGATGCGTAAAACATATTTGATTTCAAAATGGTGGGAATGTGAGAATGGGAAAGAAAAGAAAAAAAATTCTAAGGAAAATTGAACAATTGTTTCTATTGGAGTTCAATAATTTATCTTCTTACCTTTTCATCTGATAGGTGGGGTTGTCTGGAGTTTGCTGATATCTTCACCTCAGGAAGGTGAGGTTTACTAGGGTGGGAGGGTAAGCCTTGGAGGTGGAAGTCCTAGAGGTGGAATATAGCAATTGCTAGTCCCTGTTGGAAGACCCCAGGACTCTCCTTTGGGGTCCACTTGTGTGATGTAGGAGCCTGATTTTAGCCCCTCATATTGCTTTCACACCCCATAATTCATGATCTTCATTTTAGTTTCTAAACTGTATCCCTCCTGCCCCTGCCCTTTTGACTTCCCTGCAGCACCTCTATCTGCAGAGGTCCTGAGAGCTAAGTGCCAGGACCTGTGCACCTGTCTTGGGGAGCTGTTCTGTATCTGTCAAATCAGGAACAGGCATTAGAGCTGCAGGCTGGATATGTAGCTGCAAGTGCTGGGCTGGGTTGTTGGCTAGAGAGGGTTTGGAAGACTGGGGATTGGGTAGGTGGAAGGCCCTATTGATTGCCAATCCAGTGGAACAAGGAGATCAGTGGTTGCCAGATAGTGGAAGGAGTCAGGGACTAGGTTGGTGTCCAGTCACAGCAAGTACTGGCCCAAGTTGGCCCTGGAAAACCAGTGGGTGCTAGACTGGTTGGCTGGGCAAGTCAAGAGCAAGATTCCCTCACCGTCTTCCAATCTACTGACCCTATGCAAGGTTTTCTCCTACCTCTGCAGCAAGATGTTGGATATTAGCACACTTAGCAGGGAGACATCAGGTGTAACCAAGCCTACAGCATCTTGATGATGGTCTTCTAGGTCCTAGCTGGTGTCCCTAGATGGAAGTGGCCATGACCCTAGATGGTGGCATTGGCAGTAGAAAACCTGTTGGTGACTTGATATTGTTCTTCTTGGCCCTGGTGGGTGTCCCAAAATGGAGGTTGACATAACTCAAGATGTTGATGGCAGTAGTGGAGATAACCAAAGATGGCAGCAGAGGTGTCCCAAGATGGAGGTGACCGCTTTCAGAAATGGGGCAGTGAGGGAGGGCCGTGGGGTGATAGTGTGTGGCCACATTCAGAGATGCAGCACTGTGGCAGGTGGTGCTGTGTGTGAAGCTGCCTCCAGGCCCTGCCCAGTGTCCCAAGGTGGAGGCTACCAGTAGAGGTAGCTATGGCAGTGGCTGTGGTGATGAGGCAGCAGCAGCAGTGGCTGTGGGAGATGAGGCAGCAGCAGCAGGCTGCTCAGTGATGGTGGGTGGCCTCCGTGTGATAGCTCTGTGCTGCTGGTAGCTTTGCACCTTCTATAGTTTTCTTGTACAAATCATAGTTAACTGTGTAATATCTTTATTTGAAAGAATCTTTTTGAAAGTAAAAACTAACTCCTAATATGACTAATAAATCCAGATTTTATATATTTATTACTTGAAGCAATCATACAATTTGGCTATGGGTGTCTTAAAACTATACTGTGAAATGAAAACTCAGGTGCTGAAGGGGAAAAAAGAAAGTAACAGTTAATTGGGGCTAGACTGTGTTTTAAGCAAGGCTTAAAAGATTAGAGTTGATAGACATGACACAGAAATAATATCTGATAAAATGATAGGTAAATTGCTTCTCACTGATGATCCTTTGTAAGCTCCACTCCTACGTCTGCTGAACTTCTAGTGTGCCCTTTCATTATATATCCCCATGACAGTTCTCCAGTGTTCTACTCATCACAGTTGAATTATCTCTTTAGGGTTTATGTGTTGGCCAGACACTCTTCTTTACTATATTTATGGACTGGGCATACATTAGGAACCCAATAATATTTGTAGAATGTATATTTTCCAATTTCTAATAATCAAATGTTTATATTACCAGGTTGCACGAGAGCTAATAATAGTTGAATGGTTGGCCAAAGGAATTAATAAGTTTAGTGAAAAGTCAAAGAGCACTGTTTCCCAGAATACCCCTTTTCTATATTATTTTTCCTTTTCACATGTTTACTGCCTTCTCTTGTTTGACTTCAAAATATTTTCTTAGGATAGTGTTGATGAAATTACTTTTAATCCAATATTTACATTTTTAAAGAAGTTAATACCTAAAAGAATATACCATTAATGATGAAATTCCATACACTGGTCTGATGGGAAAGATATTCTGTAGAATAGAGGAATTAATTTTTGCTGTCCCTAAAAGCAAACTCATATTACTGCCCCCTCCTGCTCTTTCTTCCTTCCTTTCTACAAATATTGAGCATTCATGTGCCAAACTGTTGGGAATTAGAAAGCGTCATTAGATGGGGAACCACTTGGGCCCAGACAGCATAATTTGAGTTTGAAATTCCATGCCAAAGAGATTAGCTAGGCAGCAATAGCAAAATTTCTAGAGTTTATTTAGCCAAAGTTGGTGGAACAAATTATAATTATATGCCTTTATATGTTTTCTGCTTACTTTTTGAAGACAAAAGAAAAATTAGGGGAAGGTGGACAAATTGTCTTAACTGAACAATGGAAAATATGTAATGAGGAGCACAATCAGCTGGTGCTTTTATTTTATTGTTTAGGGCAAATTTTGTTGGTGTTGCAGGATTATAATTCTTGTCAATTAACTATGATGTTTGTTCTAGTTCTTTGCTGACTAGGGTAGATCAGTGAAGGGCATAAAATTATAAAACCAAACTCAAAATAAAACCAAAAATAAACTCAAAAATAAAACCAAACTCTTGCCAATTTTTTTTTGTTATTTGCAGTTCCTTATTTATTTTATTCCTATAATAAATATAACATCTTCTATCCTTGAGGCCTACTTCTTTGGAAAGTAATTCTAGGAGATATAAAGCAAAAAAGTAAAATATTTTAGAATATTTGAACAACATATCCTTAACAGATTTGTTATGCCCATGGGACATGAAAATAATTCATTTATTCAGTAACACTTGGTTCAATTGTGGAAGAAAAATATTATGCACTAATGTGTTAGGTATGTTGAACATGAAAGCCTCCCTGCCATTCAATTAAGTACTTCCAGGGGAGATGCTCTTAAGGTCACTATTACCCTATACAATGGCTTTAAATGAGTTAGAAATGGATATCTCCTTTGGGATAGATTCTGCCTCCATTTAGAACTATTGCTTGCCTTTGGAGTTAGAGCTAGAATTCAGTGTCTAATTGCTTTCTAGGAATGATGTCTCATGTTATAGTTTGGATGTAAGGTGTCTGTCTCCCAAAAAGCCCATGTGTGAGACAATGGAAGAGGGTTCAGAGGGACAATGATTGGGTTGTGAGAATCTTAACCCAGTCAGTGAATTAATCCCCTGATGGGATTGACTAAGTGATAACTGGAGGAAATTACAGTATAGCTGGAGGAGGGACATTGGAGGTATGGCTTTGGGGTATATATTTGTATTTGGCAAGAGGAGAACTCTCTCTGCTTCCTGATCATCAGGTGAGCTGCTTCCCTCCACCACACTCCTCTGCCACAATAATCAGCTTCACCTTGAGCCCCAAGAAATGTAGCAGGCCTTCTATGGACTGAGACCTCTGAAACAGAGCCCCTAAATAAAATTTTTCTCTTCTACAATTCTTCTGGTCAGGTCTTTTAGTCACAGAAGTAGAAAAACTGACTAAAACAGCTCACAAGCACATACAGGATTCCAGTTTTCATATTCTTCTTGATTTCATTTTTATGAAAGAGGGATTAGATCATCTCCCTTGGGCAGAGATAAACTTCTTAGGCAAGACCTTGTGATTTATGCTGTCAGATGACAAAATTAAAACAAATTTAAAAATCTTATCTGGCTTTTATTTGTAATTCTAGAATTGGTCAACATCTCACTCTAAAAATTGAATACATGTTCTGATGAGCTGGTCAGAGGAGTTTGGCTTTACAGACAGGGCTGAAGAAAGCAGAAACAGAACAAAAAGCAGACTGGCCATTTCAAACTTAATTTTCTTGTTAAGATTAAAGTAGAGTGGACTTTCTTACCATGTGGTTCAAACTGACCTGTTTGAGATTTTTGACTCTCTGGTTCTTCAACTCTTTCTCTCTTCTTTCCTGATTTCTTGGAAGGTGAAATAAACCATTATGTTCCATGCTTGGTGGAATGAAACTTTAGCATGCTTAACTTTATTTGGTTTAGACTTATCAGTTCAATCTAATGGCCTCCCATGAATTTATTTAATAATACTCAAAACAAAAGCAAACAAGAAATGGAAAGAATGATTGAATGATAATGGGCATTTTCCACCTGTAATTTCCTAACCTTCACAAGATTCTTTTAATGTAGGCATTATTATGTAAAGTTTAGTCATTAAGAACAAGGTATTTAGAGGTTAAATGATTTACTTCAAGACAAAAAGCTACACTGTAAGTGGCAAAATCTTATGCAAGCCGAGCTCTAACTCCAAAACCCAAAATAACTTTGGTTTACATACTTTAGTATAGTTGAAGGAATTTCTCTTTCTTTACCCCTCCAAGGTTATATTCACTGGAAGTTTTACTACAGATTATCTCAACCTGCTATACTACACCTAACCTAGACCTAATCTATACCTAACTTCTCCCACCTTAACCTTTCTCCCTGTTCCACAACTAAATCATTTCATATTCTATGGCAGTTTACTGTTTTTTTCTTCTTTAGATGTCTTCTAACCCCGTTCTGATCCTTTTGCTTCACTCTATACTTTCCTTATGCATTATACAGAGATCCTTTACTTTCAGTTTCCAGAGCATCTTCTGGGCTTTCCCTTCCTGCTGGTTTAAAGGAACTCCTGAATCCTGGAATGGTACAACCATGGATTGCCTATAGTTAGCAGTGATCCCATTTTGTTTGTTCCATAGCCTAGTAGGGAAGAATACTGATCCATCTATTTCTGTTATTGAAATGTGTCCCTGGAAACTTGTGGCATTTTTGTGTACATGATTAGGGTATCTAGAGCTACTAGAATACAGATAGGCCAGAGTTTTAATAGAATTTTGCTATTTTTTCTGGTATAGTATGGTATATATGGAAAACATTTTAGAATGTTAAACCATTTTAGAAACCCTTGAAATGCATGCCTTTCTTAATGTAGCACTTTCTTTTACATATTACATGTTCAAGAATGCTAATGAATATTGGCTTTGTTTTATTTGATAGACTTGTACTTCATTTCTATTGTCTTTCTCTAGATTTATCTTCTTCAGGCAGGTGGAATAAATGAACGAATTATAAATTGTCATGTACTGAATGGAACCATGAGCCAGCTGTCTATAGCTGTATTATTATTAATCATCTATTTTCATCCTTTTATTCAACTCAACTCTGCTGTTTTACCTGACAGATTTGGAATTTCCACCCCCCAGATTCTGACTGTAAAGTCCATACATTTTTTTTCAATATTTCTTTGGATTCAATTTTGGGCTCCCCTCTAAAGGGGGAATAGATTCTGTCTTTTGTAAAATGAACCCATGTGACATTAGCAATCAAAATGTGCTAGAATAGAAAGGAAGGCAAGTTATGTTTTATACACACACACACACCCTTTTAAATTCAACTACTGTGGGTGTGTATACACATATATATGTGAATGTATATCCCATTATATATATGAGATATATATATATATATATATATATATATATATATATATATATGATATATGTATCACAGTGAATATAGGAACAGTAACTTTTTGATCTCATGATGATAGATTTTCTACAACTATCAAAAATGAAGTACTTCCTCTGGTTCTTTTTTGTATTCTGTGCCATCTCCCCTAGAGCAAAAGAATGATGAAGCAAATTAAATTCTAACCAAGGAAAAAATGAATGCCTTTAAGCTTATTTCTCTCCTCTGAAGGCAAGTACTAAAACAGCCCACTTACCCTTTACCTCCAAATATGCAGTGATCTAAACAAACAAAAACCCCCCCAACTTCACAAGAGCAATGGTGAGAGACTTGAAGTTGGTTATTGTGAATAACTCAAGGGAATATTTTCTATATTACCTCTTTTCAGTTGTTGATAAGGGAAAAATTTAAGAGGCCAAAGTTTTATTCCTTATGCAATATAGAGCACACACAACAAATGTTGGTTGAATGTCGCATACATTTGCTGTACTCCATCAGAAGTTAAGTATATTTGTTATGGAAGTATGATTCGTGAAGAATAAAAGTAAAGAAGTGCAGGGGCTTTTTTAGACTCAGATAGGGCTAGTGTATAGGTGCCCAGAGTTCTTTCATCTTGACCTGCTAAAAAGAAAAAAAGTTAAATAATTAAAATGTCCTGAAATTAATAGTAACTTGGAATTATGTCAATAGCTCTATCAATTACAGTAATCTTCCTTCTTGGTTCTAGTAAGTTCAGCTGATACTAAATACACCCATGTAAACAAAGAGATAGGCAATTTAGCAAGGTTCTAAGGAGACCTATAGGAGTAATCAAATATTGGAAAGTGTTTTCAGAGGAAGTTAAAATAGTATGGTTTTGCAGTCTGAGGAAGAAAACACTGAGGGCTTTTTAAATAGTATTTTTTAAAACTATGAAAGATTTTATGCATAAGCCAAACCCAGTGGAACACACCTATAACCCCAGGGACTCAGGAGGCTAAAGCAGAAGGATTTTAATTTGAAGCCAGCCTCAGTAATTTTATTGAGACCCTGTCTCAAAAAAAAAAAAAAAAGAAAAGAAAAGAAAGAAAGAAAGAAAAAGAAAAGAAAGGAAAAGGAAAAAGGACTGTGGATACAGCTCAGTGTTCGATGGTAAAGCATGCCTGGGTTCAAAAATCCCAGTACAAAACAAAAACAAAAAGCAAAATATGTTTGTAAAGATTATCAGCATGGGACCATTCTGTGTCTAATTTAGATGCAGAGGTTCTCCAAACTATATATGCTTAGGTTCTGCCTCACCCAGGAGCTACTGGATTCAGATTTCAGTGGGGGGTGAGGGATGAGGCTCAGACCACTATGTTTTTTGAAAATTTTTCTGATGTTTTGCATGTACAGCTAAGATTGAGAACAATTGTTCTTGTAAATATGTGGGTGTTTGCAGGCTTTTTATATTCCAGGATTTCTTATCATAAAATACTCAGTACAGCTCATATGCAGTGGCAATCAAGTTGTCCCTAAAATGAAGCTTCTACTGTGCTCCTGAAGTAGTGTTTGATTCTTACATGGGATCTCTTCATTCTCAAAACAACCTTTTTAGAAAGGTATTATCATTTTCATTTTCTAAATGAAAAAATGAACATTCACAAAAAATGAACATTCAATGACTTGCCAAACATAGTAAACTACAGGAACCAGGATTTGAATCCAAATCCATTTTTAGTAAAATGGACCCAAAATCTCCTCAAACTTCAAAATTAGTTCTATAGCCTCCCTGGTGGTCTAGTGGTTAGGATTCACTCTCAAAATTAGTTCTGGAAAATGGATCTGAAAACCAAAAGCCAATTGACATAAAATCCTACTACATCGACTGTCTCTGATACTGGAATTGAGGCAAAAGAGATGAAATATATTGGTAACTGGCAAAATTTACTGATTTCTCTTTTTGTTCATACCAACAAACTATATGCTCATTCATATATCATCCACAATTATTTGTTTATTTCCTTGTAGAGAGTGGTACAATCCAAACAAGAAGTTGATGCATGCCTCAAAGTTCTGGCAGTTTACATGTTTTCTCTAGACTTTAATTTCTACTCATGCAGTTTCAAGGTTAACTATCATTGAGACATGAGAATCTTCTTAGATCTTTCCTGAGCATGCACAGAGCCAAATATGCATGTGTAGCCTTTTCTTTTTTTTCTTTTTTTTTTTAAATTTTTTATTGTTGGCTGTTCAAAACCTTACATAGTTCTTGATATATCATATTTCACAATTTGATTCAAGTGGGTTATGAGCTCCCATTTTTACCCCATATACAGATTGCAGAATCACATCAGTTACGCATCCATTGATTTACATATTGCCATACTAGTGTCTGTTGTATTTTGCTGCCTTTCCTATCTTCTACTATCCCCCCTCCCCTACCCTCCCCTCCCCTCTTCTCTCCTCTTCTCTCTCTGCCCCCTCTACTGACATTCGTTTGTCCCCCTTATATTATTTTTCCCCTTCCCCTCACTTCCTCTTGTATGTACTTTTGTATAACTCTGAGGGTCTCCTTCCATTTCCATGCATTTTCCCTTCTCTCTCCCTTTCCCTCCCACCTCTCATCCCTGTTTAATGTTAATCTTCTTCTCATGCTCTTCGTCCCTACTCTGTTCTTAGTTACTCTCCTTATATCAAAGAAGACATTTGGCATTTGTTTTTTAGGGATTGGCTAGCTTCACTTAGCATAATCTGCTCTAATGCCATCCATTTCCCTGTAAATTCTATGATTTTGTCATTTTTTAATGCAGAGTAATACTCCATTGTGTATAAATGCCACATTTTTTTTTATCCATTCATCCATTGAAGGGCATCTGGGTTGGTTCCACAGTCTTGCTATTGTGAATTGTGCTGCTATGAACATCGATGTAGCAGTGTCCCTGTAGCATGCTCTTTTTAGGTCTTTAGGGAATAGACCGAGAAGGGGAATAGCTGGGTCAAATGGTGGCTCCATTCCCAGCTTTCCAAGAAATCTCCATACTGCTTTCCAAATTGGCTGCACCAATTTGCAGTCCCACCAGCAATGTACAAGTGTACCCTTTTCCCCACGTCCTCGCCAGCACTTGTTGTTGTTTGACTTCATAATGGCTGCCAATCTAACTGGAGTGAGATGGTATCTTAGGGTGGTTTTGGTTTGCATTTCTCTGACTGCTAGAGATGGTGAGCATTTTTTCATGTACTTGTTGATTGACTGTATGTCCTCCTCTGAGAAGTGTCTGTTCAGGTCCTTGGCCCATTTGTTGATTGGGTTGTTTGTTCTCTTATTGTCTAATTTTTGGAGTTCTTTGTATACTCTGGATATTAGGGCTCTATCTGAAGTGTGAGGAGTAAAGATTTGTTCCCAGGATGTAGGCTCTCTATTTACCTCTCTTATTGTATCTTTTGCTGAGAAAAAACTTTTTAGTTTGAGTAAGTCCCATCTGTTGATTCTAGTTATTAACTTTTGTGCTATGGGTGTCCTATTGAGGAATTTGGAGCCCGACCCCATAGATGTGGAAAAAGCATTCGACAAAGTACAGCATCCCTTTATGTTCAAAACTCTAGAAAAACTAGGGATAACAGGAACATACCTCAATATTGTAAAAGCAATCTATGCTAAGCCTCAGGCTAGCATCATTCTGAATGGAGAAAAATTGAAGGCATTCCCTCTAAAATCTGGAACAAGACAGGGATGCCCTCCCTCACCACTTCTGTTCAACATAGTTCTCGAAACACTGGCCAGAGCAATTAGACAGACGAAAGAAATTAAAGGCATCAAAATAGGAAAAGAAGAACTTAAATTATCACTATTTGCAGATGACATGATTCTATACCTAGCAGACCCAAAAGGGTCTACAAAGAAACTATTAGAGCTAATAAATGAATTCAGCAAAGTGGCAGGATATAAAATCAACACGCATAAATCAAAGGCATTCCTGTATATCAGCGACAAATCCTCTGAAATGGAAATGAGGACAACCACTCCATTCACAATATCTTCAAAAAAAATAAAATACTTGGGAATCAACCTAACAAAAGAGGTGAAAGACTTATACAATGAAAACTACAGAACCCTAAAGAGAGAGATAGAAGAAAATCTTAGAAGATGGAAAAATATACCCTGTTCATGGATAGGCAGAACTAACATCATCAAAATGGCAATATTACCAAAAGTTCTCTATAGGTTTAATGCAATGCCAATCAAAATCCCAACGGCATTTCTTGTAGAAATAGAGAAAGCAATCATGAAATTCATATGGAAAAATAAAAGACCCAGAATAGCAAAAACAATGCTAAGCAGGAAGTGTGAATCAGGCGGTATAGCGATACCAGACTTCAAACTATACTACAGAGCAATAGTAACAAAAACAGCATGGTACTGGTACCAAAACAGGCAGGTGGACCAATGGTACAGAATAGAGGACACAGAAACCAATCCACAAAACTACAACTATCTTATATTTGATAAAGGGGCTAAAAGCATGCAATGGAGGAAGGATAGCATCTTCAACAAATGGTGCTGGGAAAACTGGAAATCCATATGCAACAAAATGAAACTGAATCCCTTTCTCTCGCCATGCACAAAAGTGAATTCAAAATGGATCAAAGAGCTTGATATCAAATCAGAGACGTGCCGTCTGATAGAAGAAAAAGTTGGCTACGATCTACAGTCGGTGGGGTCGGGCTCCAAATTCCTCAATAGGACACCCATAGCACAAAAGTTAATAACTAGAATCAACAAATGGGACTTACTCAAACTAAAAAGTTTTTTCTCAGCAAAAGAAACAATAAGAGAGGTAAATAGGGAGCCTACACCCTGGGAACAAATCTTTACTCCTCACACTTCAGATAGAGCCCTAATATCCAGAGTATACAAATAACTCAAAAAATTAGACAATAAGAGAACAAACAACCCAATCAACAAATGGGCCAAGGACCTGAACAGACACTTCTCAGAGGAGGACATACAGTCAATCAACAAGTACATGAAAAAATGCTCACCATCTCTAGCAGTCAGAGAAATGCAAATCAAAACCACCCTAAGATACCATCTCACTCCAGTAAGATTGGCAGCCATTATGAAGTCAAACAACAACAAGTGCTGGCGAGGATGTGGGGAAAAGGGTACACTTGTACATTGCTGGTGGGACTGCAAATTGGTGCAGCCAATTTGGAAAGCAGTATGGAGATTTCTTGGAAAGCTGGGAATGGAGCCACCATTTGACCCAGCTATTCCCCTTCTCGGTCTATTCCCTAAAGACCTAAAAAGAGCATGCTACAGGGACACTGCTACATCGATGTTCATAGCAGCACAGCTCACAATAGCAAGACTGTGGAACCAACCTAGATGCCCTTCAATAGATGAATGGATAAAAAAAAATGTGGCATTTATACACAATGGAGTATTACTCTGCATTAAAAAATGACAAAATCATAGAATTTACAGGGAAATGGATGGCATTAGAGCAGATTATGCTAAGTGAAGCTAGCCAATCCCTAAAAAACAAATGCCAAATGTCTTCTTTGATATAAGGAAAGTAACTAAGAACAGAGTAGGGACGAAGAGCAGGAGAAGAAGATTAACATTTAACAGGGATGAGAGGTGGGAGGGAAAGGGAGAGAGAAGGGAAATTGCAGGGTAATGGAAGGAGACCCTCAGGGTTATACAGTGGAGGGGGTAGAGAGAGAGGAGGGGAGGGGAGGGGAGAGGTGGGGAGGGGGGAGGGGGGAGGATGGGAAAGGCAGCGGAGCACAACAGACACTAGTATGGCAATTTGTAAATCAATGGATGTGTAACTGATGTGAATCTGCAATCTGTGTATGGGGTGAAGGTGGGAGTTCATAACCCACTTGAATCAAAGTGTGGAATATGATATGTCAAGAAATTTGTAATGTTTTGAACAACCCACAATAAAAAATTTAAAAAAAAATGAAAAAAAAAAAGAATCAATAAATGGGATTGATTCAAACTAAAAAGCTTCTCAGCAAAAGAAATAATCAGTGATTTGAATAGAAAGCCTACATTTTGGGAGCATTTTTTTTTTACCACACACACATTAGAACACTAATCTCTAGGATATATAAAGAACTCAAAAATCTTAACACCAAAAAAAAAAAAAACCCACAAATAACCCAATCAATAAATTGGCTAAGGAACTGAGCAGACATTTCTCAGAAGATGATATACAATCACTCAACAAGTACATGAAAAAACATTCAACATCTCTAACAATTAAAGAAATGCAAGCCAATACTGAATTTTTATACCTCATTTCTTTACTGAAGTTTAGGACCTTATTTTTAATCACTTATAAATTTTGACTTGTTAGATGGTTTTAAACATCTATAAAAACACATTGTAAACAACTTATTAAAGCATGTTATAAGGCTTTGATTATATATAGATTTCAAAAGCATATAGTACTACAAACCTATTTTTTATTGATACTTATGCATATGGTTAAATTTTAACAACAATTGAGGGAATTTTAAAAACAAAGTTTAGAACAGCATTTATCTCTGATAGGGAAAGGAGATGGATGTATTAGAGAGAGGAACATGTGGTTTAGGTGTGAGGGTGGGCTTCAAAAGTTAAGTGGTAATGATCAATCCCTTGAAACTAAGTAGTGTGTACACATAGATTAATTTTTTTTATTATCGAGCATATTCTCCTTTGAGGGATAATTGGCAGGTATTTTGTTGAATGACCCTCTTTTGTGATATGAAATATTTGGTTACAAAAGTATGGATTTATTGTTTTTGTGTTTTATCTTCTTTCCTTTAAGTGGGCTCTCATTTTCCACAGGAAGCCTTGTACTTCAAAAATTATCTTCCAATGAGAAATTTTGGCACTTTCTTAGGGAGCAGAAGAAGGAGCACTTCATGACTGTTTAAGATATTTTTTTTCTTTTGTGAATATATCCATACATGCTTTCAGAGGTAAACACTGTGAGGAAAATTCATAGCTCTTAGATGTCATTAGTTTTCTCAGCATCCTCAATTTTCATGTGATATTTTTCTTTATTTATATTTTCTAATTTTCTTTAATAAATATACCTCCTTTTTAATTGTTCATTATAGATATACATAATCTTGTTCTTGATTTTGGTATAATTATTCAAGCATAGAATATGATTTGCTCCAGTTTAGTCCCCAGTACTGTGCCTTTCCCTTGGTTCCTCCTTCCCACTCTTACCTCTTTTCTACTCTACTAATGGTTTTCTATTTATTTACAGTTTTTAAAATTAATGCATTATGTATATACATAAAGGTGAAATTCACCATGGTATATTCATATATGTACATAGGAAAGTTTGGTTAGATACATTCCACTGTTCTTACCATTCCCCATCCCTCAATTCCCTTCCTCTACTCCATTGATCTCCCTTCTGTATTCATGGGATTCTCCTTTCTTTTCCTGCCTTCCTCCTTTCCTTCCTTCCTTCCTTCCTTCCTTCCTTCCTTCCTTCCTTCCTTCCTTCCTTCCTTCCTTCCTTCCTTCGTTTCTTTCTTTTCTTCCTTATTTTGGTCTAGCTTCTGCATATAAAAGAAAACATATGACCCTTGACTTTCTGGTTCTGGTTTATTTCACTTAGCAGTCATCCATTTACCAACAAATGACATAATTTTATTCTTTATGGCTAAGTAAAACTGTATTGTGTATGTGTGTGTGTGTATATGTATGTGTGTGTATATTATATATATATATATATACATATATATATATGTATATATATATATATTTAAAATCACATTTTCTTAATCCATTCATCTGTTGACAGGATCCTAGGCTGTTTCCAAGTTTGGCTATTGTGAATTTCACTGCTGTAGACATTGATGTGGCTGCATCCTTATAGCATGCTGATTTTAGATCTTTTGAATAAATATGAAATCATATGGTGATTCCCTTTCAAGTTTTTTAAGGCATGTCCATACTGCTTTCAAGAGTGGTTGTTCTAATTTGCAGTTCCACCAACAATATATAAATGTACCTTTTCCCCCACATTCTCACCCAAATGATGATTGACATTCTGACTGGAGTGAGATTAAATCTCAGTGTAGTTTTGATTTGCATTTCCCTGATTGCTAAAGACATTGAATATTTTTCATATATTAGTGACCATTTATATTCTTTGAGAAGTGTCTCTTTAGTTCTTTTGTCCACTTATTGAGTTAATTGGTTGTTTCATGTTAAGTTTTTGAGTTCTTACATATTCTGGGCATTAATCCCCTATATGAGGAGCAGGTGGCAAAGATCTTTCATTCCTCTTCTTGCTTAGAATAACTTCATACTTTTCATTATTTACTGTTTATTTTACTTCATTGTTTACTAAAAAGCAGAAGCTTTTTAATTTGATGTCATTTCACTTATAGATTCTTGGTTTTATTTCTTATGTTTTAGGAGTCTTGTTAAGGAAGTCGATGTCTGTGCCAATATATTGGAGTGTTAAGCCTACATTTTCTTCTAGCAGTTGCAGAATTTCTGGTCTAATTCTTAGATCTTTGTTCCACTTTGATTTGACTTTTGTGCAGGAAGAGATATAGGGATCAAGTTTCATTCTTATTCATATTGATATCCAGTTTTCCCAGCACCATTTGTTAGAAGGCTATCTTTTCTCCAACATAAGTTTTTGGCACCTTTGTTAAATATCAGATGATTAAGTATGTAGGGTTGTCTCTGTGTCTTCTATTCTATTGGTCTGAATGTCTGTTTTTGTGCCAAAACCATGCTGTTTTTGTTACTATATCTCTGTAGTATAATTTGAAGTTCAGTATTATGATGCCTCCAGCATTCCTCTTCTTGCTCAGAATAACTTTGACTATTCTGCATCTCTCATTCTTCCAAAAATTTTTGAACTATTTTTCTACTTCTGTGACAAATGTCATTGGTATTTTTATGGTGGATTTCATTGAATTTGTGTAACACTTTTGTTAGTATGGCCATTTTTAAAATATTAATTCTGCCTCTCCAAGAACATAGGAAGTCTTTCCATCTTTTAAGGTCTTCTTCAATTTCTTTCCTCTGTATTCTGTAGTTTTCATTGTAGAGGTCCTTCACATTCTTGGTTAAATTTATTCCAAAGTATTTAATTTTTTTAAAAAAATTCTTATTTATCTATTTTTATGTGGTGCTTAGAATTTAACCCAGGGCCTTGCACATGCTAGGCAAGTGCTCTTCCGCTGAGCCACAACCCCAGCCCCAATGTATTTAATTTTTTGAGGTTATTGTGAATGTGATAGCTTCCCTAATTAAACGTTTTAATGGGAAGGTAAATTAGCCCATTCTGTGTGGTTAAATTCAATGTTGTTTTCAAAGATTTAAAAATTCTTATAATTCTTCATAAACATAGTAAAATTTCAACTTCACCAAATCCATGCATTGTTCTGATGAATTTAATTTAGGATAAATTAGGATTTTAGCTACAGACTCTTTTTTTCATAGACTCTTCAATTTTATTGTTGTTTTTTTCACTCCCTTCCCTGAGTCTTGCTATGTTGCACAGGCTGGTCTTGGACTTGAGATTTCCTGCCTCAGCCTCCCAAATAGCTGTATCAGTTTTCTTTGATAAGCAAAGTAGTAAACAATAACAAACAAACATAAAGACAAAATCATGGGCGTCTGAAAATGTCATAATAATTTCCATAATCAGTAGTTAGATTTGCTTAAAGACACTTAAAACTGTTAAGTTAGTCAATAAATATTTATTGATCACCTACTATGTGAAAGGACCTGTATTGTTTCTTTGGATACAGTGGTGTGGTGTACAAGACAAATTTTAGCCTTTATAGGGCTTATGGCATTGTGCATAGTTTCATCCATAATTTTATCCATAGATAATTTTATCCATAGATAATCCATAATAATGCCTCAGTAATGAGTCATTCCTTTTGTTGGTTTCTGATGCTACTTGTTGGATAATGATTTATCAATACATTTTAATTTTAATAGATAAGCAATATTCTTAATTTATGAAATATTATTTTTTATATTAAACTGAATTTGCCCTTCTTGACTTATAAACATTAGTTATTATTTTGCCATACAAGCTTTGGATAAATCCACCAGAGCAACCTCTGCCCTTCCCTTCCCTTTGTAGGACAGCTCTTGAGGGAGAGACTTTTCAGTAAGTTGAGGAAACAATCCTGGCTGTGAGGCTTCTGTGGAAGAACACTATGGTTCCTTTCATCATTTCTTGTTTAACATGGTTTTAAAATCATATACCATCCTGATTGCTTTCCTCTGGATGCTTTCTACTTTGTCACTCTTTGTTGTTAAAAATAAATTACTGCCAATTTCCTGCTTTCAATAGAGAAGAGTGAACATAATTGACTCTTTGATGTGTGAGGGTCTGGTTTGGTCAGAAAGCAATTATACTGACCTTGAATTCTGTACTGTAAATATCATTATAGAGAAGAAGGAGCTTATACTAAATCTTTGTCAAACTTTTCATATATCTTGGAAGATTTATTTTGAAAATATGAGTTTAGTTTCTTATTTATTTCTCAGTATTGAAATAAACTTTATTTAGATAACAAATATCAAAAGATAAATCATAATTAATTTTGAAATTCTTCATGCAATTAATGTATCTTCTCCAGATTATGAACCTCCTGAGAGCAAGGATTATGTTTTATTTGTTTTTAAAAATCTCTGATATTTAGCACAGTCATACACACACACACATCTATATGAAAAATGTCCAATTTTGGTGACCAATTGATAAAAAATGAAATGAATTTCAATTTTTAGAGTACATTGAAGTATCTGACATATAGAATTGGACCACATTTTGTCCTGACTTGAAAAGGGTAACCTTAGTAAATTAATTAACAGTACACACAGAAAAATGCTGGTGTTTTGGATGGTAATAATTTTAACTTTAAATGACAGAAAATGCTGCCTCAGCTCTATGAACAAAATTGCATCAAGACAGGAGACTGAATATAGCCTCAGCTCTGAAAATGCCTCCATGTAAGCTTCTTCTCTGAGGAAAATATTTTCCTAAAAGCTTCCCATCAAACTTCTGCTATGTATAAATGGCCAATATTTCATCATGTGGCTATCTCTAAGAGGCAAGCAAAGTTGAAATGACTGTTGATTAAACAATAGTTTGTACCACAACTAGAAAAAATTCATACATTACAAGAAGAAGGGAAGACTTTACTAGTTCAGGAACAAATTCAGGGAAACTAAGTTAGAAGATCGCTTTTAAAATCATCACTGGTGATGCTGGATCATACAGTTCAAGCAAATTAATCACCAGATATCAATCACTTTTCGAAGATCTGATGAATCTGAGTATCTTTTCTAGTTTTTGTGAATCAAAAGAGACTTATGTCTTTATTACAAAGCTGTTTGTTTTTTTCCCCCTCCTTTTCAGGAGTCCTATCCAAAGAAGAGGAATTATACTATGGAAATTGTACCATCTGCTTCTCTGGATACTTTTCCTTCAGAAAATGAGAACTTTCTATGTGATCTCATGGACACAGCTGTTACAAAGAAACCGTGTTCCTTAGAAATTGCAAGGGCACCTTCCCCAAGAACTGGTAATATTTCCTACTCACAATTGGGCCAATTCAATTTGCATGTTTACATAAGTGAATATTATTATTTTGATTTCACATTACATGATCAATATGAAAGTACTCCAATACACTCCCAGTAATCATTTTTGAATTTTAAAGTGAGTACAGGTAAGTTAGGGAATTTTTTTTTAATGTGAAATCTTTTGACTATAGATAAAAGCCCTTCATGGGGATGATTTTGCCTTGATGAAGACACTTTGAAAGTTTTTAATGATGAAAAATCTTGGTCAGATATAAAGCTTGGGTTCTTAGAACTTCATAGATGATTTGGTAGCAAGAGTCTCTATATACTTTTTGGTAGGATATCTGTTTCTAAGTTATCAAAGTGCACTTAGCTTACTTAGTATTTTACATCTTTTATGGCATTTTTAGATCCATTATTTATTCACATTAAAACTAGTGAATAAGGCAAGACAAATACTATTCACATTTTGCTGCTAAGGAAATTGCAGCTATGTCATATTTAAGCTCAGTAACTCTCAGGCTTGTGCCTAAACATGGATTATTAACTACCGTCATATTCGTTTTCTGTTGATTTGCCACTACCTTTAAGAACAAATGCAGGATAGTTATGTAAAAGCTAATGAAGGAGTATAGTTTCAAGTTGGTGATCAATATATTCACTACTACAAGGAATTGTGGGAAAAGTTCTGAAGAGTGACTTTTTTTGGTTTGGAAATCCAATTGCTGCTTACTTGAGGGCTATAAATTTTAAGTGTGATAAATCATATTTCTGGAAGGAAACAATGAGAGACTGGGAAATGGAAAATAAGAAAATTGCTGTGGAGGATGCAGATTACTCTTTCAAGAGATATTGATGCTGGTGGAAGAGGAAAGGAGGTAAGAGACTGAAACGGCTAGTTTATTTTAGGATAAGTAAAACTCAGTGGAGTTTAGAGGTAGGAAGAATTTTCTGGTGGAGAAAGGTATTGAAAATAGTGAATGCAAAGAAAGAGCAAAATGGGTAAAGGTTAAGAATTAACTAGTCTAAGAAAACAGAGACTTTGATTCCCCTGAAGTAGAGAACATGGTTGTGAATGTACAGAAATTCTGAAATATGTATTTCCAAATGGACTCAGTTTCTCTGGATCAGATTAAAAGGGTTCTGAATGAAAGAAAAAATGAGATCTTGAGAAGGGCTGAAATAAATTCTGAAAAGTCACTATGGATAATAAGCTAGGGGATTTTTATAATTTTTTGAGCAGTACTGAAGCTTGCATGTTGTATGAATAATAAATATGCAGAAGGAATATTTTAGGTAAAATTTTAGTAATGAAGATAATTAAAACTTATTGAGTATTTACTGTGTATGGCAGATACTGTTCTAAGTGCCTTATATATATTGTTTCATATTATTCTTACAATGTTGTGAGGTACTAATATCATCATTCACACATCTTTCACACAGATGAGGAAACAGAGGCACTGAAACATTAGGTTGCCTCCCAAGGTAATAATGGAAGGATCTGGCATTAAACTTGAGTTGTTTGACTTGTGCTCTTAAACACTATGTAATAGTGCTGCATTATATTGGAGGATGGGGGGGTAGCGCTTAAATTCTCAAGCATCCTGCTGTATATATACCTAATTAAAATAAATAAATTAATTTAAAAACCTGGCATATTTTAGAAGACAAAGTAAACTTCAAGAAATGGAAAAAAAACCATGACACACAAACTCAAAATTTAAAACTCAGTGGATGGATGGAAAAGCAGATTAGTTTCAGCTGAAGATTTAGAAAATTGGATATGAGGCCATAGGAAAGTTTTCAAAACATTGTATGGAGAGAAAAAGAGGTAGCAAATATCAAAGAAAAGCTGAGACTTGGAGTATACATACTGACAAGTCCTTACATATCTAATGTAAGAATGTTCAATAAGAGTTTCAGAAATAGAAAAAAAGGGGAAAAAGAAATATATTTTAGGAGATATTATCCCCAAAAGGCATAGCCTTTCCCTTGAGCTTACATGGAGGAAGAGAAGTGAACAATTAAATTCAATAGATACAGTAAGTGCTAAGATAACGTTTCACAAGTAGTGCTTTGGGAGCAGAAATGAGGAACATTGAATCTTACCTAGAAGCTTGAGGAAGACTTTTTAAAAGAGATAAAGTCTGTGACACATCTGTCATTCATATTGCTCACAAATCTTCAAATCTGGAAGGTTTGGAAGGAATTCATTTTGTAGGAATTCCTTGTTTGTATTCCACATTGTATGAACTGGGACTGATCATTGGGAGGATAACCTGGCCCATTCATGTGGCTGGCAGGTTGGTGTTGGCTATAAAACTGACAGCTTGGTGAAAGCTATGGGCTGAAGGCCTCTTTTTTTCTCCATGGACTTTTTGGATTTCCTCATGATGTATTGACTCAATTCTTAGAGTGAGCATCCCTCCCCAAAACAAGTAGGAGTTGTATCATTTTGATTGCTCACCATTCTGGCAGCTGGAAATCTTCAGGTACCAGCATCGTCAGGGTTCAGAAGGTAAGGGCTCTCTTCCTGGCTTAGAAAGGTATCATGTCACTGTGTGAACCTATGGACTATTATGTACAGAGAGAGAGCCTTTGATTTTTGCCATAAGTAAATAACCACATCTAAGGAAAAGACTGTAGAGAGAAAATACTCTTCATTTTCTGTTTCCAATTGTGTTTTCTTTCTTTTAAGCCTTCATCAACAACTTTCCCATAGCCCTTCAGGCTTCCACAGATTTCCTCCATGGCCCTTTCTGTGTTTCAGTCACCTTTTTTTTTTTGAGGCTCTTCCAGCCTCTCCCTGCTGCCTCGTCATGTTAATGCCACATATTTTAAGTTTTCATTATAGAGCACTTCATTCCCAGCTATCAAAATCTATTGATTGGTTATTGATTGCTCCACAAAAAAACAACCCCCAAACCTTGTGAGTTTAAAAAAATTCATTTATTTTGTGTATAAACTTGCAATTGAGAAAGGGAATGGCAGGAATAGCTTGTCTCTGTTCTAAGAAATGTGAGTGGGGGCAGCTTGACCAGAGGCTGTAGGATCTGTGCTCAGAATTCTTACTTGTGTAGCTAGCATGGCCTACTTGGCCTTTCTTATGGCATGTGATGGGTTCCAAGAGCAAACATCCTAAGAGAAGGAAGAAAGCTATGGCAAAAGCTATGGGCTGAAGCCTTTATGGCTTGGGCATGGAAGGCAGTATCACTTGCCAAGTAGCCAAGATCCTGCCTATAGGTAGGATTTAATTTCCCTTCCTCTTGATGAAAAAGTGATAACTAAAGTTACACTTTTAGAAAATACAAATTCCTATAAAGTGTGTTTTTTTTGTGTTTTTTCTTATAAAATTTATTTATTTATTCATTTTTAAAAATTTTTTAAATTTTAAGGTATACATGACAATAGAGCGTATTTTAACATATTACACGTACATGGAGAATGTTCCATTCTGTGGTTGTACATGATGTGCAGTTTGCTGTTTGTGTATTCATATATTAACATAAGAAAGTTATGTCCAGTACATTCCACTATTTTTCCTAATCTCAACCCCCTTCCCTTCCTTTCATTCCCCTTTATCTAATCCAATGAACTTCTATTCTTCCTTCCCTTCCCTTCTTATTGTGTATTACCATTCACGTATCAGAGAGAACATTTGGCCTTCATATTTTGGGCCTGGTTTATTTCACTTAGCATGATAGTCTTCAGTTCCATCCATTTACCAGCAAAAGCCATAATTCCATTCTTCTTTATGACTGAGTAATATTCCATTGTGTATATGTACACACACACACACACACACACACACACACACACATATATATATATATATATATATATATATATATATATGCAAGGGAGGTATATGACACTCTAGGCCAGGAACAATGTGTGCAGAGATCCAAAGGTGTAGAAAAATAGAGTGCATTCACAGACTGGCTCACTTGGCATGGTTAAAGCATAGGATACTGCTAGTGTAGAATGCATGGAAAACAACCTGTGATATGCAGAAGGTTAAATTTCATGTGGCAGCCAAGTTGAATCACTGACAGACTTGGAATGGTTGGGTTTTTGTTTTCATATCATCTGTCTGAAGCAAAATGGAGTAGATTGGACAAAGGTGAGTTGGAAGCAGGAAGAATAATCAGCAGATCAGTGTGCAATTGCAGTAAGAAATGATGGCGGCCAGGACAGAGGAATGCCATTGAAGAGGGAGAAAGGACACAGAGATGAGAGGTGTGTAGAACTGAAGCTCATTCCTTCTTCCCTTGGAGATTATGAAATTTGGGAAGTAAGTAACTAAGGGAATTTAAAGAATTACATCTCAGGGAATGCTTCTTGTAGCTTTAGGCTAATGGTGTTGAATAGCGTGGCCTGGGCTCATCAACAAAATTTGAACTACTACCCTACACAGGAACTTCAGTTGGAAGCTTTCCTGGAGAGAGAAAGGGAGACAGAATGACAGTGCCAGAGACAGAAATGATCAAGTCATGAGAAAACCTGTTATGGGTTAAATTGTTTAACCCCCTACACCCACCCCCAAAGAACTGTTAACATCTGTTATAGCTCAGATATAAAGTGTCTCCCAAAAGCTCATATGTGGGACAATGCAAGAAAGTTTAGAGGTGAAATGATTGGGTTATGACAATTTTAACCTAACCACTGTTTTAATTCACTTGAATGGATTAACTGGTTAGTAACTGTAGACAGATAGGTATAGCTGGAGGAGGTGGGTAACTCAGGTCATTGCTTTTGGGGTATATATTTTGTATAGTAGTGAAAAGGCTACTAAAATACTAATCCCTAGTACTCAAGAATGTGACCTTATTTACAGAATTTGGAGGTAGTCTTTATAGTGGTAATCAAGGTGAAAATAAAGTCATTAATAGGCTGTAATCCAACATGACTGCTATCCTTATAAAAAGTGGAAATTTAGAGACAGACACCCATAGTGGGGAGACAGTGTGAAGAGACAAAGAGAGAAGGCTATTTGTAAGCAGAACACAGAAGCCTGGAACAGATCCTCCTCCCATATGCCTCAAAAGGAGCAAACCCTGTTGACATCTTGATTTTGGACATCTAGCCTCCAGAATTAAATAAATAAATTTCTGTTGTTTAAGCCAGACAGTATTGTTACAGCAGCACTAGGAAACTAATATAGGGACTGTAACTGAGCACAGAAATTCAATGCATAGGAAGGAGGGGCAAATGAAGATGGTTGGGTTTGTAGGTATGGACCATATCTTGCCTAGCTTGCTTTTTCAGAGACTTAGCAATTTAAGGGTCTTGGTTGTGACCGGCAGTACCATTTGTAGATATTTAATATACATTTTATTGGAGAATCACAGTTAATGTATATGCTATTTTCCTTTCTGTGGTTACTTCTTTTATTAATTAACCAGATAAGCTAGTACAAAATAGACTTTATCCTGACCACAAGAAAAAAATTATCGTATTAGTTCAATTTAAATATGAAAGCATATTATTAGTAAACCTTTATTCAGCAAGACCTTACAATTGAAATTGAACAAAAAAAATGCTTCCAAGAATTTTACTAGTGCTTCAGTGACTACAGATTTCATATGGATTAATGAATAATATTGCTCTATTACTGGACTTCTTGAATAAGATCAGCAGTAGTCCCATGCTTGTTTGGTAAATTTGCAAAGACTCATGTTTATGCACCCAATGTTAAATCACATTTCACTTATAGCATCAAGCCAAGGACCATATAAAATGATGGTGGTGACTCAGTTATATAAATGAATAAATAATTAAACAAATGAATTATCTTTAAAAGAAAATGGCTGTAATGGCAGTGAAAGCCTTTATAAAATAGTCAGATGCCATCAAAGATAATGTTTTATTATCTGCCTTTCATTTAATTTTAAATTTTATGGGGGAATTTTTCCGTTTTATGGTAACTAAGCAACCTGTTATTTTGAATCATTTAGTATAGGTTTTGCACAGTATGGATGCTCAATAAATCCATTTTGATTAATGACCAATTTTTAACAACACCAGCAAAGACTGTTTCCAATCCTGTTGAAATAGAATAGATGATCTCAGATATAAAGGACACATTGAATAGCTACATGCTAGCATAGTGAGGGGCTTGGTTATCTCCCTTCAATTTGCTAATGTACTTGTTGGACTTGCTCAACCTGACATGAAATAAGATCATCTGGTATTCACAAGATGCACTGCACACCCTGCTATACCTTCTCCAGCATCTGAAATGGGCATAAGTATGATTATGATTCTGTAACTTATTTATACTCAATATTTCTTATAATAATGAAGCTTTCTTAATTCTAATGCCAAAAATATTGAAATTAAAAGAATTCTGACTGGTTTAAGACAAATGTTTATCTCTGCTAAGCAAGTGAAGAGTGTCAACATGGTTTCTGTGGGTATGTTTAACTCATTTAAAAGAGCAAACTATTTTTAAGGCCCTTGGAAGCATTCTTTTACATACAAATATTGGTCTTTCTGATAAGAACCATTTTTTAATCACACAGCAATTATTTATTTGGCATTTGTTCTATGCTCAGTGCTTTCTTAGCCATTTATTAAAACAGATATATACATGGTAAATTGTTGGCTCAGCACTGGATTGTGGAGGGGCAAAGAGAGAAAACTAGGACGCAGAAGCTGCAGTGAAATCCTAGTACATATAAGCTATTTCCTTCATCTACGTGGACAGGTTACCAATTTAAAAATGTGAGCCTTTCAGTTTGCTCAGATTGGTGACTATATACTATATTTGGAAAACAACATTCTAAATAGAAATAAAATTACACTTTTCTCCCCTCAAATCAATTTTACTAGTACTGTATATGAATTAACATGAACCATGGACTAAGGTTTCTAAAACTATAATGAACTCTCCCTAAATTTATGATGTGGGAATATAGGCCTTTTAACATGGTGTTGATACCTTGTGAAACAAAATTTCTCCTATAATGTCAGAGTATTTATAATAATGAAGCATACATTCATTAATTCATAAACTCATACTTACCAATTCATGCAGGCCCTTCAGACTGCTCTCTATTCTACACTTTCTCTACTCTCCGCAAACCTCAGGTACTTTTTCTACCTTGTCTCTTGGTCTCAGCAGGTCTCATATATTAATTCATAAGCAAAATAGAGGCCATCGAGTGGAACTTTGTTAAAATTTTCTCAATTAAGTGTACAAATGCAAAGCGTGTGCCTCTCTTACCCTTCTTCTTGCTCATCCATATTGTTAAAAAAGATGGGATTCCCTCCTCCTGTTCAAGGTTTCAAAGTTGGCTCTATCCTCTGTTTCTGCCTTCCAGTAATTTAACTCTTTCATTCCTCATTCCTTCTTTCTCCCTTCTATTGTGTGTGTGTGTGTGTGTGTGTGTGTGTGATGCTGGGAATGGAACCCAGGGCATCATACACCCTAGGCAAGTGCTGTACCACTGAGTTTATGTACTTTAAATTGTCCTTTTTTACTGGATCATGCACATCAAGATTTGAATTTGCTCAAGTCTTTTTGACTTGAAAAACAATAACAAATGACACCTAATAACAAAAGCAACATCTGAAGAGCAATTAAAACAGTTCCTTGATCCCACCTAATAACTCAGCTACTATTTTCTCTTTATCCCACACTCCCACTGTCTTTATTCTCTTTCTTCCTTTTTGCTTCTCAGCTCACCTTAGTTAGGTTTCCATTCCTCACTGCTTACTTGAGCATTTTTATCTAAAGAAAATAATGACCTTGATGTCACAAAATCCAAAAGAACATTTCTCAATTTTCATTTTTCTTAACCTTTCAGCAGCAAAGGCTGGTGACACTTCATCATGATACTCTTTCTTCCCTTTGCTGTCCAATGAAAATTTTCATATTATATTTCTCTGTATTTTGCTAATGGGCATTTTTCATTTTTCTCCATAACTCTATAAGTTAGGAGTTCCTCAAGCCTCAGAGTCCCCAAATATATGTATATATATGTATATGTGTGTGTATATATATATATATATATATATCTTTTCTAAGTGATATCATCTATGTTTTTGTGTCTGCTAAAATTGACATGCTGAAGAATCCAAAAGATTTATCTCTAATCCTGTTCACTTCTCTTAATTTTAAGCTTACCTGCCCATCCATCTGCCATCCATCCATCCATTCATCCATCTATCTAATCTACTGTTTCCACCTGTGTGTCTTAAGTGAACCTCAACCATAATATACCTAGAACTAAATTCTCATTGACTTTTCCCTCAAACCCTGTTCTTTGTATCTCAGTGTTTTATTCAGATTTTTTCACCACTCTGACCAAATGACCTGACAAGAACAATTAGAAGTGGAAAAGTTTATTTTGGGGCTCATCGTTTCAGAGGTCTCCATAGACACCCCACTGTATTCCTTGGGGCCTGATGTGAGGTAGAATATCATGGTGAAAGACTGTGGTGGAGGAAAACAGTTCAGAATATATAGCCCACTAGGAAACACACACCCACACACACATACACACACAAGTGGAGGGGAGATATCTTCCCAAAGGCAGACCCCCAAGGATTCACCTCCTCCAGCCAATACCCTACCTGCCTATAGTTAGTTCAGTTAATCCCCATCTGGGGATCAATGTACTGCTTACATAAAAGCTATCATAGCCCTGTCATTTCACTTCCAAACTTTCTTGCATTGTCTCATGCATGAGCTTTTGGGGGACATCTCATATCTAAACTGTAACACTCAGTAAGTGACTTAATCATTTATTCAACTACAGAAACCTGAAAATCATTCTTGCCACCTGCTTCTGCATCAACCCCCATATTCAGTTAATCACCAGGTCTTATAAATTTTCAGTAGAATAGGTAATAGGGTGAGGATAATTCTGTAACTTATTGTTTAACTGTCCCTCAAACCTACTTGCCTCTCTTAATTTATCACCACCAGTTACTCTTCTGGATTATTTTAATAGCCTCCAATTGTCCTATTTGCCTTCCTTGAATTTATATTTCACAGAGCAGCCAAAGTAATCATAAAAAGCACAAATATGATGGTGTCACTCCTCTGATTAAACAACTTTAGTGGCTTGCCCCTGCTCTTAGAGAAATGACCCAATCGTTGTTAATTTGGGGGCCTCTCGGTATGTCTTTAGTCTCCTGTCTTACCACCTTGCCATACTGACTACTTTTAGTATTTTTAGTTCTTTAAAGGGCCAAGCATCTCCCCATCTGTGGGCCTTCACTTGTTTGAATGTTCTGCTACTACTGCCACCTCCTCCCCCACTGCTTCCTCAAAGTGGTAACTCATATTCTTCCTCAGGACAACTGGCTGTGGGTATCCCCCCACAACCCTAAAAGTAAGTGCCCCAAAGTAAGTATATGAATGCCTCTTTTCTTCTATTTTTGTAGTGCCTTCTAATTACCCTTTCCTTGGTAAGTCTGCCTTGATTGAGATTATAGTTATTTTGGGGTTATTTATTTTGATAACAGTTTCAGTTATTTGTCTTTTATACTTCAGAATCTTGCCTGTCCCTCATTGCAACTATAGCTTCTAGCAATAACATGCTCACCTAGAAGACATCAGTTAATATTAAGGGGGAAAACTTAATGTTACTGAATACTTACTTTATGCCTACTTAATTAGTTTTAACATAATTTGTGAGATAGTATTATCCATTTTATAGATAATGGAATCAAGCCAAATAAAGGTTTAAAGCTTACTAAACAATGATGGTCCTGGAATTTGAATACAGAATGTTTGACTATAGAGACATATTCTTAGCCATATTCATAATTCATGAATTAATTATTCAATTAACAAGGCATACAACACACATCTATCTGTCTGTCTATCTATCTATCAATTAATTTGGCAAGCTAAATGTTGAACTTTCCCTTTCAAAGAAAATAGGAAGTATTGAAAACTTGTTTAGCGGTTTGTTGAATACATTGTGCTAATCTTTGGAGTGGTTCTGAGGAATGTTCTAATCAATGTAAAAATAAATGGGTGAATTGGGGACAATCCCAAATCAAAGCAAATAAATGAATGGTTAAGTAATAATAATACATCCAAAGGTTAGAATCATCCATAGTCATTAAAAATAATATTTTCAAGTGATATTTAATTATCTGGATTTTCATAATGATTCATAGGCACTCTTCAACAAATACCTATCAAATAAATGCATATTTACCATTGCAAGTAAATTTAATTTAAAACTAACATTATATGTATGTGCACAGGAAAAAAAGGCTAGAAAGATATCATATTATAGTACTATCTTTAAATGATAGTATTACATGTGGTTTTTATTTTTTCATAATTTTGTGTTTTGAAAAATGCCTGTAATCATTACTTTTATAATTTAAAAATATTAAGAATAATGTAGTTATCCAGAATTTAAAATAGATCATATCAAAAGAGTTGACATCTAACTAATGTTAAATATGCGGATGATTTCCTTCTTTGAAAAAAGTTGATTAGACCTTATCTTTCAGAGGATAGATACTGTCCATGAAATACTGAAATTTTGGCAATAACCCTTCATCTGTTGAATACACAGATTTTAAATTACTATTTTTGTGCATAATTCAGAATATTTTATTTTTAATATACAAAATACAAAAAAAATACATATTAATGTGGTACCAGGTGATGTTTTAATATGTGTATGCAGTATGTAGTGAGGTTAAACATATTTATATCCTCAAAATTATCACTTCTTTATGGATAATATTAAAAATCCTTTCTTCTAGCTTTTTGAGATTATAATACAAAATCACTATCTACAGTGTATTTCAAGAATATTTTAATTTAGATTATCTTTTTTGTTTTTCTAGTTGAAACCTTGATAAGTTGTTTTCAGTTCTCCTAAAAAAAACCAGTATCATTATAGCTCATGGGAATTTACAGCTGTGTAATTTCAGTCTATTCTAATGATAAAACTGTTACTTCATTGAATCACTCATTAATTTTGTTCTGTTTAGCAGCTTCTACACACAGCATTAAATTGGAAATAATATTATTCTGAAAATATAATCTTTCAGAAATTTTGCATAATGCTTGTAGTTCTATATTTAACACCTTTTCTCCCTCCCAGCATTATCTAGACATATCAGGTAAATCTACTGTAATCTCACTAATTCACTTTATATTGTATTTCCATAGATGTTCTATTAGTATTTTACTAAGACCACTAATTCTCTTTTTAAGTACTCTTACATTCTCATTAAGAAACATTAATAAATTTATATGACACACAACTATAGTCACACTATACATTTAAAATGTAATAATTTTATATCAATGTTTATTTTATTGCATTTTAATTTACATTAGAATACACAAATTCAAGAAAACCATGGTAAATTTTCTGTTAGTCTCACAGATGCAAATTATACAAAAATGGACAAGATGAAAATCGTTTTTTCTTTTTTTATTACTTTATTTGTATTGGTTCTTTTTAGTTATACATAACAATAGAATTCATTTTTATATAATCATAAAAGCATGGAATATAATTTCTACTAATTTAGTTCCCAATACTTCCCCTTTCCTTCTACTTCTCCTTCCCCCTGTTCCCTTTCCTCTGTTGATCTTTATGCTATTTACTTATAGTTTTTTTTTAATTAGTGTGTTGTGCATGTATATGATAGTGAACTTCATTGTGTGTATTTGTATATGTACTTATATATGTACATAGGAATGTTAGGTCAGATTCATTCCACTGCCTTTTCCTATCCATCCCTTTTCCCTTCCCTTCATCCCCTTTGTTTACTCTACCGATTTTTCTTCTATTCTTTTTTATCTCCCCTTATTTTGGATTAGCTTCTGCATATCAGAGAAAATATTCTACCTTTGATTTTTGGGGACTTACTTATTACAGTTAGCATGATTATCTCCAGTTCCATCCATTTACTACCAAATGCCATAATGTCATTTCTTCTCTATGGTGGAGTAATACTCCAGTGTGTGCATGTGTGTGTGTTTGTGTATCACATTATCTTTACTCATTCATTTGTTGAAAGGCACCTAGGTTAGCTCCATAGCTTGGCTATCATGAATTGTGCTGCTATAAACATTGATATGGCTACATTACTGTAGTATACTAATTTTAAATCCTTTGGATATATACTTAGGAGTAGGATAGCTGGGTCACATGGTGTTTTCATTCCTAGTTTTTGAGGAGTCTCCATAGAGCTGTCCAGAGTGGTTGCACTAATTTGCAGTCCCACCAGCAATATATGAGTGTACCCTTTCCCCCACATTTTTAACAACATTTATTGTTACTTGAATTCTTGATAATTGCTGTTCTAATTAGAGTGAGATGAAATCTCAATGTAGTTTTAATTTACATTTCTTAAATTGCTAAAGATGTTGAACAGAACATAGCTTTTTCTTAAGTACCATTTTTGGGTTTGAATGGTTTAGAAAAATTGAGAATTAAAAGTAATTTCATTATTTAATCTCCTTTTAAGAATTAATACACAGTATATCTACAGGTCTATCATCTCATCACATTTGTAATCATATGTTTTATTGCAATTGAGGAAACTAAAATAAAATATTTGAATAGTGTTAAAAGATATGAGAATTCAGAAGCAAACCATTACTGAAAAATCATTGTATCATGTTCAGTATATTATTCATAATTCTTCCCCAGTGCTCTTGCTTATTGTTTAGAACTGTGCCTTTTCATAACATTGCTCATTCATTTGTCCTGTAAGTGTTTATTGAGGACTTACATTTTCCAGGTGCCAACAGATGTGTGAGACACAAAGAGAAAGAAGACATAAAAATAATAGGAGGAATTTTAGCTAGAATATATTGCAAAATAAAAGCACAAGGCATTCAAATATACTATTATTGCACCTGGAGCTATATGTTTTACTGCCCAATTGGCACACATTCATTCTCTGTGGATATCTGATTTCTCTATTGATATATAGAACCCAGAGAAAAATTGCAGGTGCCATTTAATCACATAATTTTAAATTTCATTAGAACCATCCAACTCATTACCAGTAGTCATCTACTGTCTTCTTTCTCATCTTTGTATAGGGAAATATAGAGAGAACGCTGGAATGCTGAAAAGCTGTGCCATAAACAAGTTCAGAGCAGTTGAGCTTTCCATTCTTTTTGGCAGGAAACTTCCAAATCACAGGCATCTTCGAGGATTCTGGATCATCATTTCAATGGAAGCATATTTGGATTATTACTTTGATCAAGTGTATAAAAGAGCAGTTTCTCTAAATCCTGAGACACAGTGACAAAGATATCTTTCTGAACATATGATCTCATTTTAAATACCTGTTAATGAATTATTTTCCTTAGGAAATCCTGTGGGATTGGCATTGTTATTTTTAGGTTTTTTATATAACTACTGATACAATACCCATTTTTTCTCCTAAAAGTTTTTAAAAATAAGTTTATATTCTCATTATAAAATGAATAAATTATCTTACTTATTTTTCTCCAAATATAGAAAGTAAAAAGAACAAAAATTACTTTCTCCATATTCTACTTATCAGAGCAGCAAATGTTAGCATTCTGGTATATTTCTTCTCCCCCCCTTCTTACTTGGCATATATGTGAACGTTTGGTGAATATACATTTGTGTTCTATTCACTCTTAAATTAAAACATGTTTCTGATTATAGAAGTATAACGTGCTCTGTCAATTTGGCAAGCTCTTTCAAGTTTTTGTTAGAGGAACTGTTCCCCTGTTTCCACCCACCCAATTCATCAAAACAATCACGAAAGATAAAATATAAAGTGAGAAAATTATAAATTTTAGCTGTGTTGAAAAACAAGGAAAATATCTCCATGTTCAACTGGATCAGAAACACAAAATAGAAAGTGGGACCTAAATGACAGTGCAACTGGTGACTTGGCCCAGAATTGGGCAGAGTGGTAAGGAAATTGCGTCTGTATGGGCTATGGGGTCTGAATGAGCTTCATTTGAGGTGGAGCCAGAAAGTCAGGTTTACTGCTGAAAATGAGCAGCTGGGCATATTAAAATTCTAGATAACAAGTAGATTAAAGAACTAGAGAAACAAAGATACTGGATTTCTTTTGATTTAAAAAAAATTTTTTTTAGTTGTCAATGGGTCTTTATTTTGTTCATTTATTTATATACAGTGCTGAGAATTGAACCCAGTACTTCACACATGTGAGGCAAGTGCTTTAACACTGAGCCACAAACTCAGCCCTGAATTTTGATTTTTATTAAAAAAAAATTCTGGTAAAAATTTCAAGAGAAGCCATTAGAAATTAAAAACATAATTTTTATAACCATTGATGGAAAATAAAATAATAAAGGAACATTTATTAATTACAGTATCCCTAAAATCTAGAAAAAAATGAATAGAAGCAAAAAATAAGCATAGCAAACCAAAAGCACAAAAGATAAAATAACTAATGATCATGTCAGAAGCAATTTTTAAAAATCTTGTTATACGCTTTTTACCAGAGTCAAACCTAAATAAAAATGGCACTAAAACTAATTGTCAAGCAAAATTAATTTAATGAAAGGCATTGAAGCAATGTCATTAGTCAAAATATAATTGAAGGCTACAAACATTAAAAGTGATAAACATGTATAAATATAACAATAAAAGGACCAAACCTAAGAAAATACAATACCAAGGTATAAAAAACACGTTTTTTTTTTCACATATATCAACACATAACAGAGCTTGTTATATCGAAAAGCAAAATGGAGAGGCTTTTGTAGAGAAATTAAAATCCACATTTTGTGAAAGTTGCTACTATGTCATATTTCATTCAGAATATTGATGTGTGAAGGGACATTTTAATGTATAGAATATTGATTAATACAATTAACAAACTTCATTTAATAGACCTATCAATAGAGAATATATAGTCTTTTCAAATACACATAAAACATTTTGAAAAATTGAGTACTTATTAAGTCACTCTTGAGGCAGTGTCAGCACATCAGACAATAAGGCTACAATTTTGGATCATAAGCAATCAAATTACAAATCATTAGTAAAAAATATAAATCACACTATATTGTTAAAAAGATTTCTCTCCATGTTGGATGGTTTACAAATTATAAAATAAATGCATGTTTGTAAAATCTGTCAAGAATATATCATTGTATGAGTGCAATGCTAATTTCTCCCCTTTAGCCTGACCCAGTTGTTCCCACTCCCCAACCCACCTTTATTTAAGCAATGGTAACATCTCAGAATATCCTTCAACTCTCTTTTTTTATACATACAAACAGAAAACATCTATGTCATGATGATGGTGGTTGTATTTGCCATGGAAAAACAAACTGAAATAGCTGTTTGCTGTCTAAAAAATTTTAAATATAATAAAATGGACAAAACAGGAGATACAATCACCAAATGCATGGATAACTTGAGAAGAAGTTTGCTTCTATAAATCTCAAAAGACTAGGTAAAAAAATAATATTAGAATAGAAGAGACAAATTTGCACAGTGCTGAAAACAACTAATATGTTAAAAATTCAATACTTTTCTCTCATTCCAGCAATAAGCACCTTGAAATAGAAACAAAAAAATCTTTTTAATATTGTGACAAAACTATTACATAGGAATTTCAATGAAATTCATAGGAATTGTGTATTTGTAAAAAACTAATTTTATTTACTGATTATCATACCAAATCTGAACAAATTTTGTATAATATTAAATATAATATGAAAGTGGCAATTCCCCAAAGTTAAAATAAACAAAATAAGAATCCCCCCCTTTTTGGTAGAATTCTGTTACTTTTAATCTAATGTTTTGGGAATTGAATAAGATTATCTTAAAATTCATATGGTAAAATAAATGCCAAAAAAAGTTAAATAACCACCAAGAAAGTATGAAAAAGAATAATAGTGGAAGAGGATTTACATAACCAAATAAAAAATATTCTAAAGCCACTATAATCATGTTAATCAGTCATGGAATAAAAAGAGGAGCAATATATATTTCAACATAGAAAATTTCATAAGTGATCCAGAGGGTTAGTAGGAAAAAGAAGTGCTTAATTAACAGTTGTGTAATTTTATAATGCAAGCGGAAGAAAGTAAATTTAAACCCTTAACATCTTATTTATTAGAGTATTTAAGACAATATTAAATGAAATGGCAGTGGAAAATGTTTGAGTCTGCCTCCAGTTTTGTTAAAATTTGTCTAAGACTTTTACTTCTGGGATGACATGATAATTTCTTTGTAAGTTATATTTTTGTCATTATATAGTGATCCCTTTCTATTAGCAACTTTAATCCTAAAATCTCATCCTTCCCATTTGAATATTTGCTTTTCAGCTTTTTGTTTGGCTTTGCTTTACATTGTTTTTATTCCTCTATTTCTTTTTTTTCTTTATTTAACTAATATATAAACATGAAACTTGTGGGGTTTTAATGGGGTACCATGTGATATGTCAATAAGTGTATACCTTGTGTAATGTGTAAGTCAATTTAAACATATCTTTCATCTCAAATATTTATCATTTCTTTATTGTGAAAACATTTAGAATCCTATCTTCTAGCTTTTTAAAATATATGAACATTATCATTGTCTATAATCACCATACTATTCAATATTATACCAGAGCTTCTTGGTCCTACCTAATTTTAATTTAGTAACCATTGATGAACCTCTCCCTTACACTCTAGCCTTGGTAACCAACATTCTATTCTGAACTTCTGAGATTAACTCTTTCATATTTCACATATGTGTGAGATCATATAGTACTTGTCTTTCTGTACTATTTCATTTATCATAATGATCATTTTTAACACCACTTATCCTAATTGACAGGATTTCATTCTTTTTTTATGGTTAAATATCATTCCATTGCATATATACCACATTTTCTGTATCTGTTCATCAGTGGATGGATACTTAGGTTGATTCTATGTCTTGGCTATTCTGAATAATGCTGCAAAATCATGGAAATACAAATGTCTTTTTTGATATACTTATTTCATTTCATTTGGATATATATGTGGTATTGGTAGTGGAATTGCTGGATCATTTTTTTTTCTGGTAGCAGGGACTAAATTCAGGAGCACTCGACCACTTAGCCACATCCCCAGCCCATTTTTAAATTTTATTTAGAGACAGGGTCTCACTGAGTTGCATAGTGCCTTGCTAAATTGCTGAAGCTGGCTTTGAACTCGAGGTTTTCCTGTTTCAGCCTCCTGAGTTGCTGGAATTACAGGCATGTGGCACTGCCCAGCTTGCTTGAGTATATGGTGGATCTATTTTTAATTTCTGATAAACCTCCATATTGTTCTCCATAATTTATATTTTCACTAACAGTGTGCATGCATTCCCTTTTCCTCACATCCTCTCCAGTATTTTTTGTTTGCAACTTGTTTTTATTACTTTTTTCAGATGAGTTTCTTTAAAGTAGCATATAAATTTTTAAAAAAGATCTGATTCTTTGCATCTTTGTACTGGGGATAAACATTTATATTTAGTATAACAACTGATATACTTCCCTTTATTACATCATTGTGTTAAAAAATTTATTTTAGTTTATTTTTATCTTAACTCTTTTTTATTATTTTTCTGGTTTTCTTGAGCTGTTAGTAATTTTTTCCTTATCCTCATTTTGATTTTTTATGGTTCTCTTTTATACTAATAATGATTATTTTCCATCCTACATGTTCATTATCAAGTCTAAGGTCGTATGAAAATAAGTTAACAAATATTTACCTAAGATATAGACAGCTCTCTTGCCCCATGTATTAGGATATAAATTCAACTATGTAACAGATATCCAAAATATGAAATATAATATAAAAAGATGGAATATTATTTTTATCTTATATAACTTTCCAGGTATATGCAATCCAGGTTTGGCATGGTAGATTCATAGGCTCAAGGATGCAGATATCTACATGATTCCTCTGCCAGCTTGAGGTTGTTCTCATCTACACCTTATCCTGACCACATCATATTCCAACCAAAGAGAAGAGGAATATGGAGAATAGAGGATATGCCTTGATCCTTTCTTTAAGGTCATGTTTTGGAAGTTGCAGATTCTTTCTGCTTATTCGGATCTTAGTCATGTGGTCAAAAGCTAGTAATTCTGCATAGACTTATATCTAGGGGGATTCTATTATTATAATACAGTAAGGGAAGGGAGGATGTTGAGAGGCAACTAGCACCTCTGACACTCTCCTATAAATTGTTACTATAAATTTAATTCACCATTTTCAACCCTTCTCAGAAATAGAGGGGGACTGCTTCTCTTTCTTCTTTCTCTCCTTCCCAAATTTCAGAATCGTTATAGAATTTCCATTGTATCTCATCTATTTTGAGAGTCTTTATTTAGAGACCTTATTTTTAGTTATTTAACTATTGTAAGAGAACCTATCAGGTCATAATTATAGTTGTAGGTATAGTTTTATTGTTCACCACTGCCTTTTACTTTTATATATCACCTAATTTAAGGTCCCTATTCTTTCCAGTAAGTATTCTTTCTTTTCTTAGGTTTTGGTTTTATTCCCGTTTTTTAAATAGTATCTATTTGTATTTTCTTTTCTCTTGGTAAGTCTTGGTAGGGTATACTGGTATTAGCAGTCTTTCTATATACATTAATTGCTATTGAAATTTTCTTTTAATCCTTGAGTTACTTTGAAATGTATTCCTTTTTAATTTCTAAACTTATGATAAGGGTTCTGGAATGATGATAGTTTAGTTGTAATTCCTCCTTGCTGCAGTTCATCTACTAATACAAGCAATGCAGCTTCTGGAGCCAATAGATAATTTGTTTGAAGGGAAGAACAAGAAAGTTTCCATAGGAAACTGCATTATGATATCATGAATAATTTTGTTCAAAACTTTCAAGTCACATGTAAAATGTGTAGTTTTCTGAAAAATACTAATTACCAATCTTAATAAGCATTAACATAATAGAATTTAAAGCAAAAACTGATGGTCAAGATCGTTTGGATAGTTTTACCAAATATTAATGAATGGAAAATACTAAGATTATACAAACAGTTTAGAGAATGCTCAACAAAGAAGTAAACTACCCAACTTTGTAGTTGTATGCCATGGATACAAAAGTGGACAAGAAGAAAGCAAGATAAGATGTATGTGTTAATATCCAGTGTGAAAACAGAAGTACAATTGTAAACAAAATATTACCACATGAAGTCCAGTGATGTATTTAAAAATCTATCACGACTAAGTAGTATTTACCTCAATATTTCAAGGCTATTTCAGCCATCAGAAAATATTTCAAAATAATTCCTCAGTTTAACAAATTAAAGGAGATAATCTATCTGATCATCTTAATAAAGGAAAGGATTTAGTTAACAGAAAAGAAAGCATGCATGATTAAAAAAAATTGGAAAAACTGACTACATTGAAATTAAAACTTACCTTAGTATAAGATGCCATAAAATATTTAGGATGAAGTTTATTCAACAGTGATCTTGATTAAAATGATTAAGAAATCCAGCCATAGCATACTGGCTTATTAAATGCTTGTTTATTAAAATATTGTCCTTACAAGCAAAATCATTCTGATGTTATCTTTTATTTTGAAAGCTATTTATTTCCACTCTAAAATAATTCAATGTAATATCTTACCAAAAAAGTAAAAATTTCATAAAGAAATCAATCATATTGTTTTCCTTTTTCTTCATTAAAAATATCATGCTGAAGGTGACAAAAAGGAACAAACTGGGAGAGATGTTTGCAATGTATACACTGAAAAGAGATTAGTACTACAAAATAAGGCTAAAACCAAAAAGCAATGAAATAATTGGCAAAGGCAATTAACTGAAGGTAAATTTGAGGGTCAACAAACAATTCACCCAGGAGACTGCAGGGAAATTTGAATTAAGACCACAGTGAGGTATAAGTTCATATTCATTTACCAGAATGACATAAAACAAAAGTTCTGCCAATATCAGTTATTGTCAAAGATACATAAAAACAAGAACTCTCATATTAGTATAAATTGGCACAACACATTGGAGGACAATTCAATAATATATATTTACATTGTGGAAGAATATGTACACTTTAATATAAATGTAAAATAAAATGCAAATTACTGATTGTCACACAGATATAGTGGAGGAATTAAAACATGCACAGAAATAATTCATTTCGAATTCATAGTAGCCATTCTGTTGAGGGAGTAGAGTGGGCTTGGGAAGGGTACACAGGAGACTTTAAATACAATATATAATTTTCTTTTCTTTTAAAAATGTGAAGTGTACCTTTTTAAAATAAAACTCTGAGACTTTGAAAGATATTGCAACATTGTAAAAATGAAACTTTGGGAAAAAACAAAACATCCTTCAGTAGGCGAGTGAAAAGTAAATTTTGGTAAAATGGAACACTATACATTAGTTGAAATGAAAACATGAGGTACATTGCTGGTGGGACTGTAAATTGGTGCAACCACCATGGAAAGCACCATGGAGGTTCCTCAGAAAACTTGGAATGGAACCACCATTTGACCCACTTATCCCACTCCTTGGTATACATCCCAAGGACTTAAAATCAGCATACAATAGTAACATAGCAATATCAATGTTTATAGCAGCCCAGTTCACATAGCTAAGCTATGGAACCAACTAGGTGCCCTTCAACATATGAATGGATAAAGAAAATGTGATATATATATATATAATGGAATAATAGTCAGCTATGAAATTATAGCATTTGCTGGTAAATGGATGGAATTGGAGACTATCATGCTAAATTAAATAAGCCAATCCCAAATCCCAAAGGCAGAATGTTCTCTCTGATATGTGGATGCTGACTAACAATAGGCAAGGGGTGGGGGAAGTCCACCGGATTGGACAGGGTGGAGTGGGGGAAGGGGAAGGGATGGGTATGGGAAAGACAATAGAATCAATCAGACATAGCTTCCTATGTTCATATATGAATATGCGACTAGTGTAATTCCACATCATGTACAACCATAAAAATGGGAAATAATGCTTCATGCATATATGATATGTCAAAATACATTCTACTGTCACATATAACTAAAAAGAACAAATAAAAAATTGGGGTAAAAAATGAAAATAAGAGGGTTATAAATATCTATGCGGCCATATCTTGAAAATAATTCTAAGTGAAAAAAGCTAGTGTGAAAATTGTACACATAATGTGTTTCTATTTGTGTAAATTTGCAACATAATAAGAAAAATAGTTCATTATCCCACCAGCCTGAGTAAGTACAGCCTCTTACGACTTTCTTTTCATACACAATTTTAAGTGGTTAAAATAAATTATATACTCTATTTTGTCACACATTTTTAAAATTAGACCTCTAAGGTTACAACAATTAGGTATTTTTTGCACTCATAAGTTTATCTATCTTTGTAATCACTATTTCAACAAAATTTTGTTAACAACAAAAATTGCTCTTCAGTTTTAAACAAAAATCACTGAAAAATCATTGTTTTCATGGGAACTATGTGAATAATTTACTAAACCTGCAAAATTTAGATTAAAAAATATGGAAAAGCAACTTTTAATGGACCCTTGGAGTGTTGGGATTAATGGTATTTAAATCCCAGATAATGGTATTGGAAAACTTTATCCCTGCTTACTGATACTATTACCTGCATAGGAAAACACTCCAATAAGGAAGGATGAGAACAACCATGGGAACATAGAATTGTTTCTAGGATAGAAAAAGATGGAAATCTTTGCTTCCAGTTGCTTTGCTGCTGCTATGAGTACAGAAAGGAGATGGTCTAGAATTAAATACTTCTGATTCCCATTTTGCTTTTTGGAAATTCTGAGACAGTTCAATCTGATTTCTAAAAGCATATGAAATGCAATCTGATTTTTCCCCAAGTGTATCTAAATATAATTCTATATACTATAATTCTCTTATAATGTGTGAAGTTTGTCCTCATGGCTATCTATATAATTTGAAGAATATAATAACATTTCAAAGGAATTCATATGATAAATACACATTCATATGATAATAACAGTTCAATTTGTGGCCACACTTATGCCATAATGCCAGATAACCCAAGTATATATGGGTTCCTGGACAATGAGATTTTGTCACTGGTGATTTCTACCCAGTTTTCTAGAGTTTACTGATATTTTAGATAAAAGCCAAGCCATTAGTTCCATAAGATATTTTGTACGTACTTAATTTGTATAGCAAACATCTCACAACTGTATTATATGTGTGCTAGTGTGTAGACACTGGTTAGGTCATAGTTCACATGTTGCAGTGAACATGTAAAAAAATTAATCTCTTAAACTGTATTCACGTATATGAAAAGTAGGGAATTGGGAAATTGCTAGTTTTCCCAAGGAGGAATTTTGCTTATTAATAAAGGCATCAGACCTTTCAAAAAGGTCAACATTTGACATGAAATATAAATTCATTTTGATCCAAGTATAATATTAATTGAAGGAAAACTAAACCCCACCACAAAATACTGATATGATGATCTACAATCCCCATTATTCTCTACTACATTAAGGAAATGAAAGTCACTATTAATTTGAAGTTACCTTTCTAATGATCATGCTCTCTGAGATCAGTGATTGCAAAATGAACAAGGATTTGCAGATAATTTGATGCTAACCCCTATATCCCCATAACTGATAAATTATGTCATAATTAAAATAAGGCCAATAATTTCTTTGGATTATGAATACTTATTTCTAATTTAGATTTTATCAATATTTCTCACTCTTCTCACATGAACTTTTTCACAAATAATATTTGATAGACTATAAAATACAACAGGCATTAATAATATCTCTAAAATTTAAATTTGTTTTAGTTGAACATTTAACTTCGTTTGTTAAATTCTCAAATTTTAGAATTTTGTTTCCTTTGGTACTTTGTAGCTCTTAAGTAAATTCTAAGAAACACATTGTTTAAAATGCATGAAAAAAATTTTATCCATAATAATTTGACTATTCAAAAATTGAGTCCTGACTCCTACTAAAATGAATCCTCCTGTAATGTGTTATGGCAATATGAAGACAAATTAGACATAATGTGTATTACCTTGATCTAGTATAACAGGAGCACAAGAATAGATCATAGTCAGTGTAACTGTTTACAGGTTGGCATGGGGTCAGATTACAGGGGCACCTCACTTTTACTTGCACATACATCTTTCTTCTTCATCATACTCTTCTGTCCTTCCAGTTTCATATTAGGTGGGCTAAGGAAATACTTTTGAAGGAAATGATTTTTGACCTGAGGCAAATGAAGGCTGGAAGGATATTCAACTTAAAAAAAAATCAAGTGGATAAAGTGTGGAGGCTTGAGAGGTAAAAGGAAACAGATCATGCAGAGCCTTGTAAAAATGAAGGAAAGAGAGAAAGGGCCAGGGAGGGACTAGAAGGAAAGGAGACAATGAAGAGTAAATTGAATGTGTACATTTATTTATACTCCTATCTTATTGTAGAAATGATGGAAAACTTACAACATCTAGTAAACACTACTGATGTTCTGCCTGGTACTTTTTTCTTGACTTCCCCATTCTTAATCTTTAATAGAATCTTGATTTTATCAAGTAGATATGGTCTTCTCTATGACCATGTATTCTAAGAGCAGTTGTCTCTGTCCCCATGTCTTGGTCTGTTCAGGCTGCTTTAACAAAATACTCTTAACTGAGTGGCTTATAAACAACAGAAATTTATTTCTTTTAATTTATTTCTTACTGATTGGAAGCAATCAGACAACTCATTTATCATGTGCTGACAGATTTGGTGTCTGGTGAGGGCCTACTTCTTTCTAGATGGGTATTTTCTCACTGCAGCTTCACTTGCTGGAAGGGGTGTCTTTATGAGGGAACTAAATAGCATTAATAGGGGAAAACTCTGCTCTCATGACATAATAACCTTCCAAAGTCCCAACCTCCTAACACCAACATCTTAGGAATTAGGATTTCAACTTATAAATATGGGCAATGGGGACAAACATTCAGACCACAGCACCCACCTCTCATGGAGTAGTGCTCAATCATCTAAGACAGCTCTTGTTAGTGATTGGGTTAGACATGAACATTTGATAAGAATTTGACTAATTAGATTTTTAAAATATACAAGAGGAATAGATGACTGGTATTTTATCTTGATTTTATCATGTCTGATATTCTGGGAGCTTCTTGCAGTTGTCTTTATCCAGCCTGGGGATGAAGCATCACACAGAAGTGAGCAGAACTGAGAAAACCACATAGAAAAGAATCAAGAGCCCTAACATTTGGCACCTGGAGCAACTCTGATTCTAGACTCTCTTTTATAGGGAATATTCATTGTCTTCATTGCTTAAGCTTGTTAAAGGGGATTTTTACATTAATTGAAGTTCATTTACCTGATTAGTTGCTGAAAAATAAAATCCATCTTTCTAACAACAGCAACAACAATGAATTAAAAAGCAAGATAGTCAGAGGGGAAAATAGGTAGAAACCTAAAATGGAGCCTAGATAAGACTATTGCAAAATGATATCATATGCTTTCACGTGTATTAGAAAACTATGTAAAAGAGAAGTACATATGATTTCCCTATCTTTCCATATGAATTCTGCAAGAAATCATGATAAATTAGGAATAGGTTGTGGGACTTAAGAAGGAATTAGATGACTCACTTATCATTCTATACTATATCATTCTGCTTGAACGTTTAACCCTCTGTGTATTTTCTTTTCACATTAATTAAATCAATACAAAACCAAAAGATACACCATACATATACTTCTATCCAAAGGCTTGAGCAAAATTTGAGCCATTAGATTTATATTCATATTTTTACTTTGTGGAGTGTCTGTTGGTAGTTTTTAGTTGTTTTCTATTGGAAATATTTTTTTCATGACATGAATGATTTCTAAGAGCATATTAAATTATAAACACAATTCTTAGCATTGTATTTTTTTCTGTGTCAGTAATGAGTACTTACTTGTTAAAAAAAATTGCAAAAGGGACCACTTGAAAGCAATTGGTTTCAGTTCAATACAGGATGAATTGACCAGGAAGCTGAATTTTAAATAGGAGTTAGCATACAGGAGATTTATTAAGAGTTCTCTTTGAAGCCTACATCTTGGAAGCAAATTTTTACCCCTCACACATCAGATAGAGCACTAATCTCTGGGGAATATAAATAACTAGAAAGCTAAGCACCAAAAACATAAACAAACAAATAAATAAAACAAAACAAGCAAGCAAACAAGAAAACAAACAAATAACCCAATCAATAAATGGGCCAAGGACTTGAACAGACACTTCTCAGAAGAGTATATACAATCAGTCAACAAATATATGAAAAAAATGTTCATCATCTGTAGCAATTAGAGAAATGCAAATCAAAACTATTCGAAAATATCATCTCACTCCAGTCAGAATGGCAGCTATCATGAAGACAAACAACAATAAGTTTTGGTGAGGATATGGGGAAAAAGGTATACTCATACATTGCTGGTGGGACTGCAAACTGGTACAGCCAATATGGAAAGTAGTATGGAGATTCGTTGGAAATATGGTAATGGAACCACCATTTGACCCAGCTAGTCCACTCCTTGGTCTATAATCACAGGACTTAAAAACAGCATATTACAGGGACACAGCCACATCAATGTGTATAGCAGCACAATTCACAATAGCTAAACTGTGGAACCTACCTAGATGCCCTTCAGTAGATGAATGGATGAAAAAAAATGTGTCATATATACACAATGGAATATTACTCAGCAATAAAGGAGAATAAAATCATGGCATTTGCAGGTAAATGGATGGCGTTGGAGAAGATTATGTTAAGTGAAGTTAGCCAATTCCAAAAAAACAAATGCTGAGTGTTTTCTCTGATATAAGGAGGCTTATTCATAGTGGGAGAGGGAGAATGGGAGGAATAGATGAACTCTAGATAAGGCAGAGGGGTGGGAGGGTTAGGGAAGGGGCAGGGGTTAACCAGGATGATGGAATGTGATAGACATCATTATCCAAAGTAAATGAAGACATGAATTGGTGTGAACATACTTAATATACAACCAGAAATATGAAAAAATTTGCTGTATATGTGTAATAAGAATTGTAATGCATTTTGCTGTCATTTATTTTTTTTAAATCAATTTAAAAATTAACAAAAAAGAGGTATCTTTGAAGCAATGCTAGAAAATTTTGGAAGGAAAGGCAGTAGGAGAGGTTAGGCTTTGGTGTAGTCTCAATATGGCCATCCACAAGCTTGCTGGGGGACACTGAAATTGGGATAACCCTTCAAATTCATGCCAAGTTGGTGATAGAACAGCACCTGATGTATTGGTCAGACATGGAAAGCAGACTGCTCCTAGGAGGGGGCGTGACCTTATGGCATGAGTTTTCTTCAGCTGAGGCAATTCTAAAAGAAACTTGATGGCTGAAGACTGTCTACCAGTGATGTTTGTTTTAAACAGCTAGGGGAATAAATCTTTCAGACTGAAATTGAATCTGGAGAACATTAAAGTGTCAACTGCAAATAGGAAGTGTTTTGCTCATGTATTTGGTAAAATAAAACTTGTAGTTTTATTTTAATGTAGTCATTGGCAAAGAGAGTTAGAAAATGAGGGATCCAAGATGGCGGGCTAGAGGGAGGCTGCATTCTGTGTCACTTCATGACCTGAGATTCAAGTAGTAGGAATACTGATTCTCTGTGAGCAATTAGAGGATCCCCGACAGCTGCTTCTGTGCAGGAATCAAGGCTCCCCGCCTGTGCAGGAATCCTGGTGGCCACTCCCAGTCAGGATACCAGGCAGCTGACCATGTGTAGGAACTCCAGCTGCCACTCACAGGTGGGCCCCCATCTACTAACAAGGGGCTTCCTCTGTTGACTCCATCTTAGAACACTGCAACCACTACCATAGTCTTCTACAAGCCATAACCTGCACCTGGGGACACCACATAGTGTCTGGAGACAGCCACCAGCTGCAACACTGCTTGCCACAGAGCTGCACCTCTGAACATGCCACCAATAGGATGCACACAACCTGACACCCCATCACTGAAAGCAGCCACCTCTATCTTGGGACACTTTTGTTGCATCTTACTTGTGGCAACCCCTAGCTTGGAAGCAATACCAAGGGCTAGAAGGAAAGTCAAATGAACAACATGAAAAAATGAGGAAAGAAAGTTCCCCAAACAAACCAAGATACTACATTATTAGAATCCATGGCAAGCATAATGAAGAAATTATAGAGAAGGAGTTCAGGATGAAAATAATTAAAATGTTTTGTGAATTAAAGGATGATATAAGACAGCAAATATAGGCAGAAAAAGATCATTTTGATAAACAGCTACATAAGCAAATATAGGAACCAAAAGATTACTTAAATAAGGAGACAGAGATTCTGAAAAAATACCAAGCAGAAATCCTTGAAATGAAGAAATAATAAACCAAATTAAAAACTCAATAGAAAGCACCACCAACAGATTAGTTCACTCAGAAGACAGGACCTCAGACAATAAAGACAAAATATATAATCTTGAAAAGAATGTTGACCACACAGTGAAGATGTTAAGAAACCATGAGCAGAACATTCAAGAATTATAGGATAACATAAAAAGACCCAATTTAAGAATTATTGGGATAGAGGAAAGCATGAAGGAATTAATAGAGGAAACCAAATGAATGAATAATCTATTCAATGAAATAATATCAGAAAATTTTCCAAACATGAATAAATGAATTGGAAAATCAAATACAATAGGCTTACATGACACCAAATATCCAAAACCACAACAGATCACACCAAGGCACATTATAACGAAAATGCCTAGCATACAGAATAAGGAGAGAATTTTAAAATCCATAAGAGAAAGGAATCATATTACATATAAGGGGTAACCAATCAGAATACCTGCAGATTTTTCAACCCATACCCTGAAAGCTAGAAGATCCTGGAAGAACATGTAACAAGCTCTGAAAGAAAATGGATGCCAACCAAGAATCTTATATCCAGCAAAATTAAACTTTATATTTTGATGAAATAAAAACCTTCTTTATTGTCTGAGGTCCTGAAATAAAAACCAAAGTTAAAAGAGTTTACAACTAGAAAACCTGTTACAGAACATCCTCAGCAAAATATTCCATGAGGAGGAAATGAAAATCAGCAAAGGGAGGAATTACACTAAAGGAAAAACCAATCAAAGGAGAAATTAAGTCAAGTTAAATACCAAAAATAAACAAAAATGACCAGGAAAACAAATCATGTCTCAATAATAACTCTGAATGTTAATGACCTAAACTTACCAATCAAAAGACATAGATTGGCAAATTAGATACGAAAGAAAAAAAGACCCAGCAATATGCTGCCTTTCAGAGACTCATCTCATAGGGAAAGTCATATATAGACTGAAGGTGAAAGGTTGGGAAAAACATACCACTCACAAGGACTGTGGAAACAAGCAGGGGATTCCATCCTCATATCAAATAAAGTAGACTTTAAGCCAAAGTTAATTAAAAGCGATAAAGAAGGACATTTCATACTGCTTATGGGAACCATACATCAACAAGACATAACAATTATAAATATATATGCCCCAAACAATGGATTATCTATGTTCATCAAACAAACTCTTCTCAAGTTCAAGAGTCAAATAGACCACAACACAATAATTCTGGGTGACCTTAACATACCTCTTTCACCACTGGATAGGTGCGAAACAAAAGCTAAACAAAGAAACTACTGAATTTAATAATACAATCAATAACTTTAGATGTAACTGACATATAGAATAGACATAACTGACAAATATAGAATATTTCATCCATCAATGAGTGAACACACTTTCTTCTCAGCAACACATGAATCCTTCTCTAAAATAGACCATATATTATGCCACAAAGCAACTCTTAGCAAATATAAAGAAGTAGAGATACTACCCTGTATTCTATCAGATCATAATGGAATGAAATTAGAAATCAATGATAAAATAAAAAAATAGAAGCTACTCCAACACCCGGAGGCTTAATAATATGCTATTGAATGAACAATGGGTTGCCAGAAGTCATCAAAGAGGAGATTAGAAAACACTAGAGTTTTTCAATGATACAACGTATGGAAATCTCTGGTACACTATGAAGGCAGTGCTAAGAGGAAAGTTCATTGCATGGAATTCATTCCTTAAAAGAAGAAAAAGTCAACACATAAATGACCTAACATTTCATCTCAAAGCCCTAGAAAAAGAAGAACAAATCAACATCAAAAGGAGTAGAAGAGAGGAAATAATTAAAATCAGAGCTGAAGTCAGTGAAATTGAAATAAAAGAAACAACTGAAAAAAATTGACAAAACAAAAAAATTGTTTTTTTAAAAAAACTAAGGAAAATTGATAAACCTTAGCCATGCTAATGAAGAGAAGGAGAGAAAAACTCAAATTACTAATATTTGTGATGAAGAAGAAACTATCATGATGGACACTACAGAAATACAGAAGATAATTAAAATAAAATAGAAAACATCAAAGACATCAACAAATTTCTAGAGTCATATGATTTGCCCAAACTGAATCAGGATGATATACATAAGATAAACATATTGATTTCAAGGAATTAAATAGAAGATGCCATCAGAAGACTACCAACCAAGAAAAGCCCAGGACCAGATGGATACGCACCCAGGTTCTACAAGACCTTTGAAGAAGAACTAATACCAATACTCCTCAAATCATTTCATGAAATAGAAAAAGAGGAAACACTTTCAACTCATTCTCTGAGGCCAGTGTCACCCTGATTCTAAAATCAGACAAAGACACATCAAAGAAAGAACACTGCAGGACAATATCTCTAATGAACAGAGATTCAAAAATTCTCAATAAAATTCTGGCAAATCGAACACAAAAATATATCAAAAAGATAGTCCACCACGATCAAGTGGGGTTCATCCCACAGATGCTAGGTTGGTTCAACATACCAAAATCAATAAATGTAATTCATCACATCAGTAGATTTAAAGAATCATATGATCATATCAATTGATGCAAAAATAGCATTCGAAAAAATACAGCACTGCTTCATGTTCAAAACATAATAAAACTAGGTATAGCAGGAATATATATCAACAATGTAAAAACCATCTGTGCAAAGCCCCAGGCCAACATCATTCTAAATGGAGAAAAATTGAAAGCATATGCTCTAAAAGCTGGAACAAGACAGGGATGCCCTCTTTTACCACTTCTATTTAATATAGTTCTTGCAACTCTAGCCAGAGCAGTTAGATGAAATAAATTAAAATGATATGGATAGGAAGAAAGAACTCAAACTATCACTATTAGCCAACAATGTGATTCTATACCTAGAAGATCAAAAAAAATTCCACCAGAAAACATCTAGAACTAATAAATGAATTCAGAAAATGGCATGATATAAAATCAACACCCATAAATCAAAGGCATTTCTGTACATCAATGACAACTAGAATAACTAGAAAAACTATCCCATTTACAGTAGCCTCAAAAACAAATAAAATACTTGGAAATCAACTTAACAAAAGAGGTGAAAGACATTTACAATGAAAACTATAGAACACTAAAGAAAGAAATTAAAGAAGACTGTAGAATATGGAAAGATCGCCCTTGTTCTTGGATAAGCAGAATTAATATTGTCAAAATGACCATACTTCCAAAAGCACTATACAGATTTAATGCAATTACAATCAAAATCCCAATGACATTCTTCATATAAATAGAAAAATCAATCATAAAATTCATCTGGAAAAATATGAGACCCAGAATATCTAAAGCAATCCTTAACAAGAATTGTGAAGCAGGTGGCATCACTGTACCAGAACTTAACCTGTACTACAGAGCAATAGTAACAAAACAGCATGGTATTGGCACTAAAATAGACCTGTAGACCAATGATACAGAATAGATGACAGCGAGAAAAACCCACATAAATACAATTATCTCATATTAGACATAGGTGCCAAAAACATATATTGGAGAAAAGATAGCCTCTTCAACAAATAATGCTGCAAAAACTGGAAATCCATATGCAACAAAATGAAATTAAGCCGCTATCTCTCACCATGCACAAAACTCAACTCATAGTGGATCAAGGACCTAGAAATTAAACCAGAGACCTTGCACCTAACAGAAGAAGAAGTAGGCCCAAATCTTTATCATGTTGGAGTAGGCCCCAACTTCCTTAATAAGACTCCTAGGGACTGGGGTTGTGACTCAGTGGTAGAGCTTTCGCCTCCCACGTTCGAGATCCTGGGTTCGATCCTCAGCATCACATAAAAATAAATAAGTGAAATAAAGGTGTTGTGTCCAACTACAATTAAAAAATAAAATATTTTTTAAAAAGACTCCTATAGTGCAAGAATAAACTCAAGAATCAATAAATGGAATGGATTCAAACTAAAAAGCTACTTCTTCTCAGATATATATATATATATATATATATATATATATATATATATATATATATATATATTGAATAGAGGGCCTACAGAATGGGAGCAAATTTTTATCACATGCACATCAGATAGAGCACTAATCTCTAGGATATATAAAGAACTCAAAAATCTTAACATGAAAAAACAAATAACCCAATCAATAAATGGACCAAGGAACTGAATAGACACTTCTCAGAAGATGATATACAGTCAATCGACAAAAGTATGAAAAACTGTTCAACATCTCTAGCAATTAGAGAAATGCAAATCAAAACTACCCTAAGATTTTCTCTCACTCCACTCGGAATGGCATCTATTAAGAACATAAACAACAATAAGTGTTGGTGAGGATGTGAGGAAAAAGGTACACTCATACATTGCTGGTGGGGCTGCCAGTTGGTGCAGCTAATATGGAAAGCAGTATGGAGATTCCTCGGAAGACACAATGGAACCACCATACATAACTGGTATAAACCAAGCTATCCCACTCTTCAGTTTATACCCAAAGGACTTAAAAACAGCACGCAGCCATATCAATGTTTATAGCAGCACAATTCACAATAGTTAATTCTGGAACCAATTAGATGCCCTTCAATAGATGAACGGATAAACAAAATGTGGTGTAAATACACAATGGAATAAATAAATAAATGGAGAATAAATTATGGCATTTTTAGGTAAATGGATGGAGTTGGAAAACATTATACTAAGTGAAGTAAGTGAATCCCAAAAAACCAATGTTGAATGTTTTCTCTGATATAAGGATGCTGATCTTTAATTGGGATGGAGGGGAACATGAGAGGAATGCAGGAAGTTTAAATAGGGCAAAGGGGAGGGAAAGGAAGGAAGGGAAGGGAGGGATATGGGGGTAAGAAAGATAGTGGAATGAGATGGACATGATTACTCTAAATACATGTATGAAGACCCAAATGGTGTGACTCTGCTTTGTGCTTTATATGTCTACTATGAATGAAATGCATTCTGCTGTCATGTATAACAAATTAGAATAAATAAGTAAATTTTTTAAAAAAGGGAAAATGATGGACCATTGTGTCTAAGCTGAATAAACAAGACACCACAAAGGAATTGATAGAATGGATGAAATCAGATGGATAAAAGGATTAGGGGTCTCAATGAAATTAAGCAGTAGGTATAGTGTTAGTGAAGGAGTTGAGAGTAGAAATGATTCAATATTGTATCTACATAAAGGGTTCTTAGAGATTATATGTCTTTATGAAGCCATTGATGTTTATAGTGAAGTACATAAGTTAGCTTTGACATGGAAACCTTAACAGAGTTAAGGCAAAGTTCATATGAGTAGAATTGAAAAAACTTTTAGGCCTAGGTGATTGACTATGAGGAATCTGAAAGTTCCTAATATGATGGCAAGTATGGGGTACAAAACAAGACTGAGAGATGCTAATGCTTTTGTCACTAAAAGAGAGTAAATAGAAGTTCATAAATGATACATATGAGTCAGTATATAAACTGTCACAGAATCTGATTAAAATAGACTTATTTTTTTCATGAGTGTGGAAGAATATTGGAATTTTCCTCTTGATATAGAAGAATAGTCATTTCATCTCTAACTTCTCTAATTTTTTGGGGGGAGTTTAGCAAGTTCATTTTCTAACTTCACTTTAGGGAGAGTCAGTGCCCACTTATCAAGGCACCTGGCACCATCCTGGGAAGATGGTGAAATTCTGTCAGCAACTTCCTGAGATCCTCCTAAACCCTTGAGATTCTGAGTAGAGAATCTATAAAACATGTAAACCTTTCTCCTAATAATATTGTCACCAATGACAGAAGAATTCTGATAAATGATTAAAGTAAATGCTCTCTTCCTGCTAAGGGATAAAGAATGGGAAGAATGAAGAGTAGATGGATGAGAAGAAAGAGCCGAGTCCTCTACCAGTTTGTTCATTGGGTTACTTTTCATTGTTGAAATGAGATTTTGGATTTTTTAAAATGCCTTCCCAACTCTAGGGTTGTTGGCTTATTAAAAGAACTTCTCTGGTATAGATAAGACCAAAGGTCTTTATAGATTGGAATTGATCAAACACTGAAAATCATCTTGAAGTTGCTGTTCAATTATTTCACCCTTTAGCACACAGATGTGGCTTCTTTCATGTAAAGTATTTTTAAGTGACTCTATAACCTTGTAGTCTGTATTTTTTAAAATAGGTGAAAGCAGCATTTGATCATAGTTTTAAGGAAAACAAATTTCAGGCACATAATGTGGCTGTTTTTTTTTTTCTAAACAAAAACTTTAATATTTCCTTTTCATTTATCTTTCATTTAAATACTTTATCTTACCAATATCATCTTCATTCACTTTTCCATGGATATTCAGTGCTCCAACCAGGCTACTTATAGCCTATCTATAGTTTCCCAAAGCTGTAATAAACTTCCATGGTTGTGTCCCACTGCAGGAATCTAGAAAGAATGTAGCTGAAAACCATTGGCTTGGGTCTCTCTTTGGGCTGCAGTCAAACTGTTTCACAGAACTTAGGTCATTTCCAGGCTTGACTGGCAATGAAGGATCTGCTTTCAAATTGGCTTATGTAGTGGTTGACAAGTTTCACTCATGGTGGGCATAGGTCTCTTGCCATACCAAATGGGCCTTCCATAAGACTGCTCACAGTGTGGCAATTTACTTTGAAATCAGGGTGATCAGCACATCCATCACCTCAAATATTTATCTTTTTTTTTGTTGTTGTTGTTGTTTGGAACATTCAAGTTTCTCTCTACTGGTTGCCCTGCTGTGCAAGGAACATCAGAGGTTACTTTTCCTATCCAACTGCATTCTTGTACTCATTAACTATCCCCTTCCATCCCACCTCCACCTATTGCAGCCTATTTGGTTAAACGTTATTTTCAGTATGCCTGTGAGGTTGTTTGTAGATGAAGAGCAAGCCGACTGAGTAAAGGGGAACTCCTCCTGCCTGACTGCTTGAACTGGAACATTTCCTTTGGACTTTTAACTTGGACTGAAATTTTAGTTCTTCTTCGATTAAGATCCATTTGGACTTGAACTTATAATTATAACATCACTTCTCCTGATTCTCAGTCCTCTTGACTCAGACTAGAACTATCCATTGGATCTCCTGGGTCTCCAGCTTGCCATATGCATACCTTAGAACCTTGGCTTCCATGTATTGTGGGCCAATTCCTCATAGAAAATCTTTCTTTCTAGATATATCCTTCAAGCTCTCAAGGGATTATCTCTTATTTTTGGAATTAAATTCTGTCCCTACCATTTGTGTTAATAGATAAAAGATATTGGCCTCAAATTTCACTGAAGTATTCATGATCCTTTCTGTTTCTTTTCTCGCTTTCTTCCCTGGAATTTCTTTCATCTTCTACATTTTTAAAATTTTGATGATATTTGGTTTGATAGCAGAAAAGGAAACTCTCATTTATTAAACTACTGTATATCTGGTAACACAGTTATTTATCTTCTATTTTATCTATACATCTAAACCTACAACATAGCTATTAATCATTCCTTTTTATAATTAAGAACACTGAAATCCTGAAAGGTTAAATTGTCTTAATATCACACAGACTTCAGCAATAGGTGTTTGTATGTAAATTTTGATGCTTTTTTGAATTAACAGAGGCTAAAGAGAAATAATTAGCTAAATTTAATGCTGCATTTTTTTGCTCTAACCAGTTGAGTGAATAGCAGCACAAAATTGATAATGAGACAAACAATAGAATAGCACATGTGAAAATCAAAATCACAGAAACAGACCCATGGAGACTGCAGATACTAGAATTATCAGGTACAGATAAACAAACCAAAATCTTTAGAAGTCATTCTTCCTGTCCACTGATGCTCCTGTATCTATTGACCATCATCTTTCCATTTTTACCCTTCCCTAATTTTATAAGCTATTTAAAACACAAACAAATAATAATGTTTGGGATGATTTGTATGCTAATTATCCATATCTATTTGTATGCTAATATCCATATCATTAAACATTGTTTCTGTGTACTGAAATATCACATCCTACCTCATAAGTACATTCAATTATTACGTGTCAACCAAAAAATTTTAAAATACCTTTATTAATTCCTTCTAAACACCCCCCCCCACACACACACACACACAGAGAGAGAGAGAGAGAGAGAAACAACTTTACTTGCAATTTTCAAATAAATAAAAGCAAGCTTAAAAATGTTTTTATGGACTGAAAAATTCTAACTAGTGATATAGTGTATTTTAGTAAGAACCAAATGGAAATTTTAGAATTGAAAAGTATATTTTAAATTAAGAAAGGTTTTGATGGCAGATTAGACACAGCTAAAAAAAAGAACTAATAAACGGGGAAATGAGTTGAAGAAACTATTCTGAATGCTGTACAGAGAAACAAAATGAAAAAGTACAACAGAGACAATAAATGATAAAAGGAATAAATTCTTTCTAGCATTATTTCCTTCTAGTCCAAAATTAAAAATGAAAGAAAATGGGGTAGAGACAATATTGGAAATAGTAAGGTGAGACTGTGTGATCCTCCTACAGACTCCTATTACTACCGGTAGCATGCATCCTTTCAGTTACTCAGGCCAAAGCCTTTGACATCCTTGAATTCTCTCTTTTCCAATATACAACACGTCAAGAAATTATTTTTCAAAAATTGTAATTACTATTAATTGAAAAATACAAATTAAATATACATATGTTTATTGTGTATAGTATGCTGTTTTGAAACATATATACATTATGAAATGGCTAAATAAGTAATTCACATGTGGATTACCTCACATATCACTTTTTGCACATGTTAAAAACAATTTCTACTCTTTTATGAATTTTCAAGGCTACCACTGCTTTTTATTAAGTATTTTAGAGATCTCTTGAGCTTATTGCTCCAATGTAATTGAAAATTTGTGTTCTTGGACCAGTAATACCTCTTTAGACCCTGGCAGCCACCATTCTGTTCTCTGCTTCTATAAGTTTTAACTTTGCTGAGATTCCACATATAAGTGAGAAACATGCAGTATTTACTTTTCTGTGACTGGCTTATTTTAATTAACATAGTGGCCTCTGGGTTAATCCATGTTGTTGCAAATGATAGGATTTCCCCTTTTTTTAAAGGCTCGATGATATTCCATTTTGTATATATAACATTTTATTTCCATCCATCTATTGATAGACACTGTTTGATTCCATATCTTGGCTATTGTGAATAATGCTGCATTGAACACAGGAGTCAGGTATCTCTTCATCATACTGGTTTCATGAAAGGTTGTAGAGGATTGCCAAAATGATATATATGCTAGCAGAAGTTATTACAGATATTTCCATCATTTTTCAAGTATTTTAAACTTTCCAAAATTGTATTTTAATATAAATTTAAGAAGAAAATGTTACACTTATTGCAGAATTTCAAGTGAAATTTTTCTTTACTACCTTGCCTCATATTAACCCCATCAAATACCCAACATAAGGGAAGATTCATTTAGATTTTGAAATTTCATTCATTTAGTTTTGACCATATAAAATGATATGATTTTCTTGGGGTTATAATTTTGTTTGTTTACATTATAAAGCTGTTTTAAAAAATGTCAGTTTTTCATTCAGGCTTCATTTACTGGCCTTCTTTTCTATAGTTTGAGGGATTTCAGGGAAAGTTGTTTGAGGAGTCCTGTGTTTGGGTTTTATGAATCACAGAGAGATGAAACTCCTACTTAATAAAAATGAATACTCATTGAAAGGTTATGAGGAAAGCTTTGGCCAGATCATATTCCTTTTAAGTTAAGGTAAAGTCGTAGTCATTCATGTAGTAGTTGCAGTCTTAAAAGTGATGAGGCATGATTTGTCATTGTGAATTGAATGATATTAATATTCTTGGAACTATACTATGGGGGGATACTATTTTAACAGGAAACAAAACATTTGAAAACATTATCTTTAAAATGTACCAATGAGCATATTCCTCATTATGTTCTTGTAAAATTGATACCAGTCATAAGATGAAATCTCAATTCATATTCACAAAAGTAATTTCAGGTCTTAAAAGGTAAAATGAGTGATTAGATTCATGATAGTTCTATTTTTATTCCCAGATAATGCCTCTGAAGTAGCAATTACTGCTCCAGGAACTAGTAACCATAGAAACAGCTCAACAGGCCCAACACCTGACTGCTCACCTCCATCCCCTGACACTGCCCTCAAAAATATTGTAAAAGTTATTCGACCCCAGGTAAGTTTCCTAAATGACATCATCTACATTAGAATGTATTTTTAAATCAATGCATGTATACTACTTATATTGTAATGTTCGGACTATTATGATATGTAATGGATTTTTTAAATTAAAAGAAGGGTCTCACAAAAGGATGTTTGCTTCCTTTGAAGTTGGTAATAGACACTGAAGTCTGTATTAGCTTTTGGAAAAATGAACCTTGTGTATTACAAGCATTAAAAGAGAAGTTCAGAAAAATGACTATTTCACGTTTCCCTTTCACAGCATTTTAATGATACTCCAATTATTGAGCTGTTAGTGTGTTCTGATGTTTTCCTTCTTCTTTTATCTTTATTCCTCTGAACATACTGCATTATTTATGCTTACTTCTCTATCTCCTATAGAGAGATATTTTAAGTTCTCTGTTCCTTATGGCTTCTAACTAATGTCATTTGTGTTTGATATTGTGCCTCTCATTCTTCCTTATTTTTTTTTCAGAGTTCACATTCCTTGTTAGTCTTTCTTTACCCTTTGTTTCCTTTTTCATTCCTGTTTTTTATCTGTATGTTTTTTTTTTCTCTTTCCCCTTCTCTTTCAGTTGGATTTCCCAGTAGGCGGTTTGCAGGCAAGCTTTAGAAATATCATTGGGACAAGCTGTTCTGTGATATTTCATTGAAAATAGCACTTTTAAAGCTGTTTGCATTATATTTTTGCCAACAGATGGACCTAGAACATGGAATTGGTGATGTTCTCAACCTGGCTCATTCTGAATGGGCATCATAAAATACAAGAGAGGGAGACTTAGGATCCAATCAATGCCATTCACTATATCCTGAGACATATAGTTTGAATAAATTTCTTGATCCAATTTGTAGGGCATATGTGTCTTTTAAGTCTGTCTAATGCAGCAAGGATTTGTTTAGTATCTTACTTCTTTAATATAACATTTTTATTTTTTTACTGTAATTCTTATCTTCATCAGTGAAATGGCATTTAAATTTCACAAATCCACTATAATTTATAGAACTCCTTCATATATATTATTTCATGTGATCTTCACCAACTCGAAGGGAACTTATATTCTAGTGTTATGTAGAAGGATATTGGTGCTCTAAAAGGGCTAAATTGTCCATAAAGTTCTTTTGCTTTCCTTTTGACTAACAGCTATCTCTGCCAGTCCTGTTCAGGAGTTTAAAAAAATCCTCATGAGATTATTCACCTTGACACATGTTTATGAGTATGGAATTTACAAGTTTGGGGTGATCTAGGCTCAGCTAACATTATACAGTTCCCTAATTACATTGTCCTGAATGTATTAATAAAAATAAACTATTAAACATATTTACTTTTATGCTAATATAAATTCTCTAATGTCAATGTATTTGATCATTCAGTGAATGAAAAGCAGAATCTATGTTTCCCTGAATATTTTGTTTTTGTTCAACTTAGCTTATTTTTGTAAACTTTGAGGAAAACTAGAGGTAATTTTAATGCCATCTTGACTCTATTCCTTGGTTCTATCAGTTATTAAATATTTATGAAGGTAATTAACTTTACCTTAGTAGTTGTATGATGATTGAGGAGGAAAACAAAAAGTGGGAAAGTTAAATAATTCAGGATAGTGGTATTTAAATTTAAATCAGTGCCATGTGTAAGCATTACATGTAATAGAATAATAATTTCTAACATGTATAATTGGGAAGGAGTATAACTTCACTTGGGCTACTGTCCCTTCTGCCCCAAAGACGTTGTGCATTGCTCATTTCTCCCTATGACTTCTAACCTCCTAGAGTACCTCATTCATTGTAGAGAGAAAGGAGGAGAAAATACACATGGAAGTAATTATGAGGGAGTATTGAGATAGGACATATGATTTTAGGAAAGGGTTTAGAGATCAGAGGGTGTAGATGAAGAGAGATGTATAGATAGAACAAAAGATTCTGATGTGTTATGACAAATGATATAGGTGTGTCAGGTATGAAAATGTTGAGAACTACTATTAAAAAAAGATAATTGTGGTTACCTCATATTAGAGCCTAAACTCTGGTTACTAGTCCAGTCCTCTAAAGTGTTTTCTAATTCTGGATTTCTGTCTAGAAATTCAAGATATGGGAAGTTAGACTCACTTCTGGCTATTTACTAATTGGAAATTAATAACATGATTGAAATGATGATTTCACTTTTAAAACTGGTGTTGAGATTTGAAAATAAAAGTATGAATGCAAACCTTCAAATTTACATTGTCTTACCAGGGAATTAGCTGATGTGTTCAGACTTTTAATGTGGAAGGAATGATATTGAAGAGATATTGAAGAGATGAAGTCCAAACTTTTTATCTTATTCACTGAAAATAGATACTCCTTAGGTAGAGCAAGTTGGGCTACTTCCTCTTTGCTTCATGCATACCTTTATCTAGTTGTTTCCTTAATTTTACTTCTAAATGGAAAGAATCCATTATAACCAAATAATTCTTGCTTTTAGAATGAAATGGGACTGATTATACATTGCAAGTGTTTCTGATTAGTGTGTTAATTGCTTGGAAGCTACAGACTTTCCAGCACTTTGTTGAGTTTGTTTTTATTCAGCATATTTGTTAACTCACTAAGTCACAGCTGTTAGTTTTACATCCCATGTTTGATCTTTTCACCTTTGTTTAGTTGGGCTCTTTCGTGTCTTAAAATCCTCCAGATTGTGAATTATTATATTTTTAATTACTAAGAGACTGAAATATTTATATGCTCTGGTTTCCTCTTTGTTTTTCTCAAGAATGAGTTTCTCTATTTAGAAGAACCCATAAGACTGGGTTCATTTACTTATACTGAAAATTATTTTACCCTTGAAAAAAATCTTTGAAAATCCTTGAAATATTATTTCTGAAAAAGGTATTAGGTAATTCTATTGACATACCAGTTCTCTTCCTTGTATTAAATAATTATATTACTTGAGTTGCCTTTTTGTTTTTAAATCGGGATATAAAATTGCATTTATCATGCACAATAGAAAGTTTTTTATACACTGTATACTTTGTGAGATGGTATATCTAGTTAATTAATAAGTGCATTACCTCTCATAGTTGTCATTCTCATGGTAAGACTTAATAAAAATTCCCTTAGTATATTTCAAGTATACAATATATTATCATTAACATAGTCAGCATGCTGCACAGAAAATCTCTTCAACTTATTCTTCCTATCTAACTATATATATGCATATCCTTTGGTCAACCCCCTCTTTCTCCTATCCACTGCATCTCTGGTAACCACTAGAGATCAACTTTCTGTGCCTGGCTTAACATCACTAATCATCAGGGAAATGCAGATCAAAATCCACAATGAGATGTATCATCTCAATCCTTTAAAATGATTATTATTGAAAAATTGGCAAGGTTATGAGAAAAGCAAACTCTTGTACTCAGTGAATAGGAATGTAAATTAATACAATCATTATGGAAATATATATGGAGGTTCCTTAATATATATGACAAAACCGCCATAAGATCTAGAAGCTACTACTTGGTGTATATCCAAAGAAAAGGAAATCAATATTTCAAAGATAATTGTACTTTATTTTCATTGTACTACAATTCGCAATAGCCAACATATAGAGTCATCTGTCCATCAGTGGATGAATGGGCAAAAAAAATGTGGTGTGTATACACAATGGAATAAATATTTACCTTAAAAATGAAAAAAAAATCTTGTCATTTGTGACAACATAGATAATTATAAGTTAGTGAAGTGAACCATTCTTTTTATTTAAAAAGAATGTTTCCTGGTGAACTATTTTCTCCCAGTTGTATAGCAAGATACACAGATTTTAAGTATATGGTTTGATACTTTGACTATTGTTATCTGTAGTTGTAACCCCACTCCAAGCAAGATATAGAGTGTTGCCATCATTCCAGAGAGTTTTCTAATTCTCTTTCCAATTGACCTCATTTTTGCCTCAGAGGCAAGTATTTCTGATTTTAATCACTGTAGGCAAGGATTGCCTAATTTTTAAAAATATTTACTTTTCATTTTTTTTAGGTGGACACAATATCTTTATTTTATTTTTATGTGGTGCTGAGGATCGAACCCAGTGCCTCATGCATGCCAGGCGAGCGTGCTGCCACTTGAGCCACATCCCCAACCCTAGGATTGCCTATTTTTTTATTTTACGTAGTGGAATTCCACAGTGTGTTTGTTTGTGTGTTCATGAGTGTGTAGTTTTGTTTAGTTTCTTCCATTAAAAGTATTTTTGAAATTCATCCATTGTTATTCCTGTTTTTGCTGAGTAGTATTCCATTGGATCAATATACTACAATTTGTTTATTCATTCTGCTGTTGATTGATAGTTGTCTTGTATTCTGTTATTACCATTCTGCATGAATACATATATGCAAATTTTTTATAGATACACACTTTCATATAGATACCCAAGAATGGAGTGTTTGGGTTAGGGTGGATAACTTTAAAAAAAAAACTTCCCAACAGTTTTTCAAAGTAGCCATTCCATTTTATAATCATGAATAGATATAGAGTGAAAGTAACTTAGCGAGAATCTTAGTTTCTCTAAATCCAGGCTCTAATTATTTTTAAAATTTTAGCCATTCATATGAGTGTGAAATGATTTCTCATTATAGTTTCATTTTGCATTTTTCTCATAAGTACTGATACTAAGCATCTTTTTCTGCAGCTATAACCCATTCTTGTATCTTTTTATGAGATGTTTATATTCTTCTCTTTCTTCATGGGATTCTTCAACTTTCTAATCAATTATTTACAAATTTTAAAATTCTTTGTGAATTTTCTGATAATTCTAACAGATACAGATCCTTTGTCATTTATAAGCACTGCATATATTTTACTCACTCTGAGGTGTGCCTAGACCTTTTTTACATGTCCTTTGATGGGAAGAATGTTTTAATTTTGATGAGATCCAATTTACCTTTTTTTTCCTGATATGACCCCCAGCCTTTTATATTCTTTGTCTTGTCCAGGTTGTGAATATATATATATATCCATAATTTTTTCTAGAAGCTTTCTGGTCTGGCTTTTATGTTTAGGTTTATGAACCATTTAAAATCATTTTGTATATGGTATGAGGTAGGGGTCAAGATTCATTTTTTTGCTACATGGAAAAAGATTTTCCTCATTCAGTTGAATTAAAAATTGTTTATTACTTTTATTTTATAATTATTGGTATTTATAAATGTAATTAAGTTTTATATTACCTGTTTAATCTAATTTAAAAGTTGTAGCAGTTTTTGATTTTATAAAAAATTAATTTCCTTAGGTTTTTCTCATGCCATCTGAGTATAAGATAATTTTACTTTCTTTTTTTCCCCCTGAGCTTTATACCTTTTGTTTCTTGCTACTGTGACTATAGCAAAGTGGTACATTTAAATTGTAAAACCAAAAATTCTAGCCTTTTTTTCCTATTTTGGAGAGAAAACATTCAGTATTTCAGCATTAACTATAAAATAGGCTATTATTTTTTTGTGTGAATCCTCTATTTCTAGTTTGTTGAGTGTTTTTGACATAAAAGGGTATTGACATTTTAAAAATATTTTTCCTGTATCTATTTGGTAATCATATGATTTCCCCACCTTCTTTTTCCCTCTGCAGTATAGTGAATTACATTCTTTTATTTTGAATGTTAAAAATTTAACTTTACATCTCTGGAAAAACACTGAGTTATGATATTTTATCATTGTGCTGAATGTGAGAGACACTTTGTATAAAGCATTAGTGTGGATAGATGGATTAGATCTAAGGAAGTCAAAGATATATAATGATTTGAACTGACTGGGATTTTGAAATAATATTAGCAGAGATAAGAAAGATTTGAATAGTAGATGACTTGAAGAGAGATGAGCTGCTTCTGAACTCCTACCATATTTAGATTAGGTGACAACTCAACCTGAAGTAAATAAGCATTTTGGATATTTTTCTGGGACCTTGCATATGTTTGATGAGTAGCAATAAAGTAGCTAGGTAAAAAGCCATACCATCTATCCCTGTTGTTATTAAGAATTTTGAACTGAGATTACATAAAATTCTTGCCATATCTGGAATAACATTTTACTGGGCACTGGGGGTCATAGAATACATATGCTAAAATTTAAAATTAGGAATGAGAGTGGGTTTGTAAAAAAACAGAACTATATAACTCAGAAAGAATATAGAATATTGTATTGAGTTGCAGCAAAAAATAGATAAGGAATAAAAAGACCTTCAAAGATACAGTCTTTTAAAATTAGTTTTATTATTGAGTATTAAATCATTTATTTTTATTATGTAGTTTCAGTTTCATTTATTTCTTATAAAAATGCTATGTGCTGAAATTGCCAGATTCAGAAAGACAAGGGTCAAGAGTTTCTGTCAAATGTGGAAACTAGAGAGAAAAAAAGAATAAAAAAAAGGATCTCAAGAAAACAGAAGGGAGATGAGTGGAGTTGAAGTGGGGGACCAATGGGGAGGGAAAAGAGGAAGGAAAGGGGAAGAACTGGGGAATGAAGTTAACCATATTATGCCATGTGCAAGTATGACATATCACAATTCATTCCAACTTTATTTAAAACCATAATACACTAGTAAAAGAAGCAAATGAAAGGAAGATAATTTTTAAGAGGCTCAAGTGGAAGGAGGAAGGAAGGGACAGAGGAAGTAACTAGGGATTGAAATGGAGCAAACTATTTTATATACATTTATGAAGTGAACTATTTTATATATATATATATATATATATATATATATATATATATATATATATATGAATTTGTCCAAATGAACATCATTATTACAGTAACTGTAATGCACTAATAAGTATTTTTTTAAAAAAACGAAGGAAATCCTGCTGCTAGCTACAACATGGATGAACCTGGAGTACATTATGCTCACTGAAATAAGCTAGACTCAGAAGAACAAATATTGGTGGTTGCATTGATATGAGATGTACACAAAAGAAACAATGAAATGGTTCTTGCCAGGAGCTTCACGAAAAAAAAACATGGAAAGTTGTTTTTCCACCAGTATAAAATTTCATTTACAAAAGATAAATAAATTCTGGGGATTTTTGCATTACACTATGCCTATACTTGACAATACTGTATTTTGCACATAGACATTTGTTAAGAGAATAGGCCTCATGTTAAGTGTTCTTACCACAAGAGATTTTTTTAAGATCATCTTAAAAATATTATGAGGGAGGTTATTTTATTTTTTTCTTTATTTTATTGATTGGGCCTGGGGTTTAGAGAGGGTGAATAATTTTCTCAGTGTGACACAGACACTCACTGGAAGAACTCTGATTTCTTAACTCCAATAGTCTTTCTATTAATACTAATTAGTTCATTAGGAAAATACAGTCAAAAGTGTATATTTATATTCCAGAGGGATGAAATTGGAGAGAAGAATAATAGATTGAAAAAAAAACTAATAAGAGCAGTAACATAGATGGTCAGAGCTTGTAGTCTAAAGGAGAGAGGAACAATGTATTCATAATTTGAAGATTTGTAACAAAAACTGTATGAGAAGAAAAGGAGAAAAACAAAAGTAATACTAGAAAATAATCTTCTGTGAAACTGAACAATTTGAAAAGAAAAAGATTGAGAAAGAAGTCAATGGGACACATCTATCCACCAGTAGTTCTTGGCAAATTAGAATTTCGTGGGAAGCTTTAAAAATTGGTTTTGGATTCCACCCCAAACCAATTAAGTCAATGTAAGGGCAAGTACAGATGCTCCTTGACTTACAATTGGATTACATCTGATAAACCATTGTAAGTCAAAATATTATAACTAGGTTACATGTATTGAATACATGTAACCTACTGAACATCAAAGTTTAGCAATACTGTACGTTAGAGTGTCAGTTGTTGATCCTTATGACTCAGTGGGTGACTGGGAGGGGCAGCTCACTGTCATTTCCTAGCATCTTGTGAAAGTATTATACTATGTATAATTAGTTTGTAAAAAATATGAACATTCAGAATTCAAAATATGGTTTCTAATGAATGTATATTGCTTTTGCATTATTGTAAAGTTGAAGAGTTGTAAGTTGAATTATTGCAAGTTGTGTACTGTGTTTTTAACCTACTAATCTTGGACAGGCTATATAGATGGTCTATGAAATTCTGAAGTCAAATACAAAGTTTTGCTTGTAGATACCTTTTACTAAGAATTAAATTCTGATCATGTCTCTGTCACATGCCCTCCATAACTTTTCTCACCCTCAATTTGTTCATGGTATTTGCCTTGCCTAGTTCTTAGGGATATAGTAAGACTAAAACCAAATAAAATTTGCAATGGTGCTGTATAAATTATAAAGCCCTGTAGTGACTTCACTTGATATTATAATGATGATTAATTAAATCATGTGTGCCCATATTTGAAATAAGACCTTTAAGACACAATGCTTTCACCTTCTCTGTCTCATCCACATATGGCTCTGATGATAACAACTTTGGTTTTTAGAAAATGTAAGAGTCTTTTGAAGTTCCCTTAATCATTTGAATTTACTTAAGATGATGTTGACTAAATATGGGGCAGTTCCTATCTCTGTATCTCATTTCTTAGAGGCATCAGAATAAGAAAGCCACAGGAAGTTTAAACCCCTGAAATCTGGGAAATGAAGGTAAATTGAGAGTAGTATTTAGGATGACCTTACACAGGGAAGAGAAAAACAGTATCCAGAAAGTACCACCGTGACTATATCTCCTATTAATTATTAAAACCACCATCAATCCTACTTAGCCCAGTTGTGCTTTTATAAGAAAACACCCAAGACTGGGTAATTTATAAAAAACAGAAATTTATTTTCTCACAGTTTTGTAGGCTAGGGCATTCAGGACAAAAGTGTTGGCAGGTTTGGTTATCTGTTAAGTGCCGCTCTGTACTTCTAAGATGGAACTTTGATACTGTATCCTCCAGAATGGAAGAATCTTGTGTTCTTTTATGACAGAAGGTGAAAAGACAAAAGGGACTAACTCCCTCCATCAAACCCTCTTACAAGGGCTCCTAATCTCATTTACAATGATTTAATCATCCCCTAAAGGACTCACCTCTATTACATTGGTGATTAAGTTCCAACATGAATTTGGAAGAGAGAAAAGTATCCAAACTATAACAGATCCATGTTGGTCAGGCCAGTTATATGACAGTGAAATATTATTCATTTCATTTATCTTCATTTGAAGAAATCCTGAATTTATGCAACAGTAATATGAGTAAATATTTTTTTCTGACACTTTCTACATGTAAAAAAAGAAACGCAGAAAATATAACTCTCTTTACTGTGGGCCCAGATTGCCATTGATAACAACAGACTCTTAATATTGTTTTCTTTTTTTATTATTCAGGATTTTTCTTCCACATGCATAAATATTTCAGTAGATATCTTTGGCATGTCTTTTTTTTCTAAAGCATCTCTAGGCATCTGGAATAAGAAAACATCAATAAAAATTATATGGGAAAATTTCCTTGGAAAACAGAATGTCCAGAAAGTTGAGTGGATACTGTTGCTTTAAATATCACAAGATGCAGATTAGAATTTGAAATATAATTTCACCCCTCCCATTGAGTCACTTGTTATTGATTACACTGGGTAAAGTTAAAAGTCTTCAATTACCTATGCCTCTAAATTCAAGGGAAACTGCTTAACTCCACAATTAATAGTATACCTAATATATAAATCTGAAGCTTCCTAAACTGTCCTGCTCTAAATTCTGGAATTTAGCTATGAAAGCACCATAATATGCATCATTATTTAGTTATTCATTCATTCACTAATTGAGTGGGAGGCATCTTAAGTGGTGATTTGAATATGAAAATAACTAAAATATCAATTTTATTACAAAAGAACCTTTAATCAACGTGAGAGACTATGGAATAGTAGACAGAACTATAGACAGAACTTTCAGTTTCATTTGATGGAGTTATATGGCAGTTGTTCAGGAGTCATTCTCTGACTTCTCTTCTCAATCTACATTCACTCCCTATGTTCTCTCATCTCATTCTAGATCTTTAAATACTACCTTTATGCTGTTTACTTATAAATTTATACCTCTACCCTTGTCCACTTCCTTGAATTCTACGATCATATCCTGCAGGCTAGTTAGTCTAAACCTCAATGGGATGTTTAATAAGCATTGTAAGAATAACATAGAACTAAACTTTGTATTTCAGTTAATAGCAACACAAGTAAACAAAACAAAACAACCAAACCCTTATCCCCCTCATTGATTCCTTTCTCTTACATCCTCACATTCAATTCATCAGAAAATTCTGTAGGCCAGAAGTTCTCAAAGTGTGGTTCAAGACCTCTTAGCAGCCTTTAAGACTTACAGAATGCCTGTGATGTCATAACTATTTTCATAATAACACAAAGACATTTTGTTTCTTTTCACTTTTATTTGTACATGAATTCTAAGTGGAGATTTTTAGAAGCTATTTGGGATGTGTGAAGACATTATAGTTCTAATGGCTAATAGAAAATGCAGTTGTGTATTCTTATGTTATCTATCTCAGTGTAATTCTAATGTATTAAATATTAATATGAACAAACACTCCATTGTATTCTCAATAATTTCTAAGAGTGTAAAGGGATACTGAGACCAAAGGGTCTAAAAATTATACTCTACTTAAAAAGATATCTTGATTCAGGCTCCTCTTACCATCATTTTGCTGTCACTTTCATATAAGCCATTAACATCTTTTATCTGGACTTTTGAAAAAGCCTCCTACCTAATTCTCTGGCATTGACTATTATGTCCTTATTATTCTTTTGCATCAAGATACAGTCATATAAATCAGATCACATTGTTCATCTGCTTCACCTTTCAAAGTCTTCCCATGTGAGAGTGAAGATGTACAATTCCACATATAATTTGACTCTCTTTGATGTCTTTAACCATTTCCTACCTTTCACTACCTAGCTCTTTTTACTCTAACCATGTTATCTTTCCTTCCTTTTTTAGATAAATGAAACAGCTCCTTCCTTAGGTTCTTTATCACTGACTTTTCTGGAATGTCCTTCTCCCAGAGACTTACATGGCTCATTATCATCCTTCCTTCAGGTCATTATTCAAATGCTACCTTATGAGAGATGCCTTCTTTGACTGTTGAATATAAAGTAGCTACCACTTTGCTTTTGTCTCCATTGTGCTATTTTCCTTTATAACATCTTCAACTCTTGAATTAACATTATTTTGATCTGTTCAATGACTTTCTTCCCCACTTTAATACATATTCCCTGAGAATGGAAACTGTATCTTTAAAAAAATTAAATCTTCAATACCAGCACAAAGACTGATATCTGGCATATAAGGAGTGTTCAATTAATATTATTTGAATTAATTAATTTAAAACATTTGGGTAAAGGGCAGTGAATACTATTTTGTGGTGGGAAGACTCAAATTGGGCTTTTATATTTGATAAAAGTTAGATGGGTGAAGGGGAAAATATTTAGTCCAGGGAGTAGGATAGCATGAACAAGGCACTTGCAGTCTTTTTTTTTAAATTTTTTTAATTGTACATGGACACAATATCTTTATTTTATTTATTTATTTTTATGTGGTGCTGAGGATCAAACCCAGTGTCTTATGTGTGCAAGGCAAGCACCTTACCACTGAGTTATTATCCCAGGCCCTTGCAGTCTTTTGACTTAATCCTTTGCTGAATTTATCATCTGTAATTTAACCAATCAGGAAGTCCCAACCAATTATTCTACCCTCTTTTTCCTACTCATAATGTCCTAATATCTACACAGTACTCATACAGTGAGTGATATTCTTTATTTTTAGAGAGAGAGAGAGAAAGAGAGAGAGAGAGAGAGAGAGAGAGAGAGAGAGAGAGAGAGAGAGAGAGAGAGAGAATTTTTTTAATATTTATTTTTTAGTTTTCGGCAGACACAACATCTTTGTTTGTATGTGGTGCTGAGGATGGAACCCCGGCCACACGCATGCCAGGCGAGCGTGCTACCGCTTGAGCCACATCCCCAGCCCCAGTGAGTGATATTCTTGAGGAAGAAAGCTTATTTTTTCAAACATATTGGTAAAGTACAGCATTACATTTTTTTTTCTTATGAAAAGATTTTTCACAACCTTTGTCTTCTATCAACCCTGGAAATCCATTAATATGTTTCATAACTAGTGACCCACAAAACACAGTTTGAGAAGCATGATCCAGGGCATTTCAGATGCTTCTATATTGCTGACCCTTAAAATTCCATTATGGTTTGATTTTTTTTACTCATCTTGCACAAATTCATACCATTGAGAAAGAAAGCACCTTGGCTCAGCAATAAGCTAGTCCTTTATTTAGGATGTTACAGAGTGATAGCTATACATTGTCTACTTTAATTCTCAGGTGAACCATGTGAGATAGGGCCATTATTATTCCAATTTTATTTATGAAGGAAGTTAAAATAATTATACTGTAGATTATACTTTGTTGGAAAACAAGTTTAAATCAATGGTGTTAAATACCTAAAACTGAAAAACAAGTATTTAGAAGGATCTATATTTTTCCCTATTAAACAGTATTAGTTTACCATCATCCTATATTACATTGATTGGAACCAATTTAGTAAGCTTGTTTAAACACTTTAGTAGATACTATGAGGAATAAAAATCATTCTGCATTTGTTTGAACTCAGGAGACTAATTGACGACACTGCTTTCTTTCTATCCTGGATTCTGAACTAATTGAAAGACTGGATATAGTAGTTAGACAAATTGAAGTCAAATGTCATGATTTTTTGTCTTTGGTAGACCTGATAGGACAATATGATTCTAGACATGTGGCTGAATATACTTCCTGTAACTTCACCTTTCCCAACAGGTCAACCTATGAGGTAGTTTTAAAATAGCAGAGAACGTATTTATTATGCTGACATGTTTGCTCTGAAGAGGTGAAAACCATAAAAGACAGTGATGAACATGCTTAGTTATTTCCTCAAATTCATTTTACATTTGAGTAATTCTAACTCCTTAGGGAAAAATGAATGAAGGGTGAGAGAATAGGCTGAAATTTCCTTATGGAAACACAAGGCCATAGGATAGAAGTTCAGCCTAAGAGTAAGATAATAACATCTTATTTGGTTAAAGAACCCAGAGTGTTTGGAAGACTCATTATTCATGCTTACCAAACATAAAAATCATTATCTTCCTCTAAGAATTTGTTCTTCCTTATATCAATTAATAGCACCACTGCCTTGTCAGTTACACAAGACATAAATTTGAGTCACCTACAAGACTCTTCCCTTTCCTTCTCTTACTATATCTTATTAGCCACCAAAGCATGCCAATTTGGATATATATATCAAACCTTTTCTCTTTTACTCCCACTGCAACTGGCTTAATTTTTTTATTTTATTACTGAAATGCTCCCACAATGGTTCCCTTACTCTCACTCTCATCTGCTTCTAATTTATCTTCTACATTTTCCCCAGAATAATGTTTATGTTTTATTATTGTTTTTGTATGTTTTGAACAATTATAAAATTATAGCAAAGTTATAGATATAATATAAAGACCCTTTTCTCCTGAAGTTATTCATAAGTTTCAAACTTGATGCCTCATCAGCCACACGTAATTTGACATACTATTTCTTACAAACAAGGACATCTATCTATAACCAGAAAACAATCATCAACCTCAGATCATTAACTTTGATATATTACTACCACTTAATCTTAAGACCCCATTCACATTTTACCAATTGTTCTAAAATAATATATTTTATGGTAAATGGGCCAGATGAAAATACATTGCATCTATTTTTCATTTTTCTTTAATCTCTTTTGATCTGGAACAATTTTTCATCTCATTTGACTTGAAAAACCATTGAATGTTTTAAGATAATAGATCAGCTATTTGGTAGAATGTTCCTCAATTTGAGTTTATCTAATATTTCCTCATATTAAATTCTGGATATGTATCTTGACAGATTCAGAAGAGGCTGTGTTTTCCTTATTGTACCCTATCAGGTGTTAACATGATTTTGATTTGTTCTAATCATAATGATGCTATGTCCCTTTGATAACTTGATTAAAGTGGTATCATTCAATCTTCTCCACTGCAAATTTAATCTTTTACTGCTGAAATTTACAAGTTTTGTGAGGAGGTACTTTGTAACTAATATTCCATTTCTCATAAAACATTGTTTTTTCATTAACTTATTTATATCAGCAGAGAGTCATCATTTCCTATTTTATTCAATGAGTAATATTCCATTGCTATCACTATTTGTTTCAATACTGAAAATATTTGGGTTTTTTCCAAAGGAAGCCCTCCTGTGTTCTTATGACATATCTCAATCATTCTTTGACTTCTTCCTTACTTTTAGGCTGATCTCATATATACTTTTCTAGTCCCAAATATGGAATCAGCCATTCCTCCAAAAAGCTTTATTTATTGTAAAATGATAGGAAGATGCCAAGATTTAGGAACTAAGTATGTTCAGTGTTATTGGGCTATCACTGGTCCCATGTATGGGCAGAACCAGGGAATTTTTCCAGTAGGCACTTAAAAAAATACACACACATACACACACACAAAATTCATAAAACACACATCTTTCTCTATATTGATCTTCTACATATGTTGAAAACCATGAGTTAATGGATATAATGTGACATCAATCTAAACATCACAGAATTAATTTTCATACTTTTAATTATATTCCCTGGCAGTCAGAAAACTGACTATTATTCTTTTAAGTCTTCTTAGTTATATGTAACATTAGAATATATTTTCACATAATCACAAAAGCATGGGATATAATTTCAGTCCCCAGCACTACTTCCCCCTTCCCCTTTCTTCCTCCCTCTGCTCCCCTTCATTCTTCATTTACTAGTCTGATCTTTCTGATATATATGTATGTATATATATATATATATATATATATATATATATATATATATATACACACATACATATATATATATCATATATATATACACATATATATATATAAATTAGTGTGTTATGATATACTTAATGTTGGGATTCTCTGTATGCACTATGAAAGTTGGTCATAATCATTTTGCTTTTCTTCCCTTTTCCTGTCCCTCTTTTTACCTTCTCAGTTCCTTTAATCTAGTTTACTGATCTTTCATCTGTTTTAACGAAATTCCATTTCCCTTTTTTTTTCTGTTCTTCCCCTACCCATTTTGGATCAGCTTCCACATATCAGAGAAAACATTTGACCTTTGACCTTTGAGACTGGCTTATTTCACTTGGCATGATAGTCTCCAGTTCCATCCATTTACTGAAAATTTTCATTCTTATTTATGGCTGAGAAATACTCCAGTGTGTATATATACCACATTTTTAAAATCTATTCATTGGTTGTAGGGCACCTAGGTTGGCTTCTTAGCTTGGCTATTGTGAATTGTGCTGCTATAAACATTGATGTGGCTGAATTCATTGTAGTATGCTGATTTTAAAGTCTTTGGATATATACTGAGGACTGGGATATCTGAGTCATATGGCATTTCCATTCCTATTTTTCTGAGGAATCTCCATATTGCTTTCCAGAGTGGTTGCACTAAGTTTTAATCACACCACATCTTTGCCAAAATTTATTGTTACTTGTATTCTTTATAATTCCCATTCTGATTGGAATGAGATGAAATCTCAGTGTAGTTTTGCTTTGCATTTCCCTAATTGCTAGAGATGTTGAACATTTTTCATATACTTGTTGACCATTTATATTTCTTCTTTTGAGAAATGTCTCTTTTGCTCATTTATTGATTTGGGTTATTTGGTTTTGTGGTAGAAAGTTTTTGAGCTCCTTGGATATTCTGGATATTAAGGCCCTATCTGAGGAACATATGGCAAAGATCTTCTCCCATTTGGTAGGTGCTTTCTTCATGCTCTTAATTGTCTCCTTTGCTGTGCAGAAGCATTTAAATTTGATACCATTCCACCTATTGATCTTTGATTTTTTTTTTTGCCTGTTAAGGGTCTTTTTTAAGGAAGTCAGTTCCTGTGCTGACATGCTAGAGGGTTGGTCTACTTTTTCTTTTTCTAGCAGGTGCAGGATTTCTGGTCTAATTCCTAGATTTTTGATCTTTTTGACTTAATTTTTGTGTGGGATGAGAGATAGGGGTCAGATTTAATTCTTCTACATATCAAGTTTTCCTAGCACCATTTTTAAAAATGTTTATCCTTTCTCCAACATATGTTTTTGGCAACTTTGTCTAGTATCAGATAACTTTATCAATGTGGATTTGTCTCTATTCTATTTCATTGGTCTTTTTGCCTGTTTGGGTGCCAATGTCATGCTGTTTTTGTGAATATAGTTCTGTAATATAATTTAAGGTCTGGTATTGTGATGCCTCCAGCTTTGCTTCTCTTACTGCAAATTGCTTTGGCTGTTCTGGGTTTCTGATTTTTCGAAATGGATTTCAGAACTGTTCTGTTTTTCCTAGTTCTGTGAAAAACAGCATTGGAATTTTGATGAGGATTGTGCTAAATCTGTATAGCACTTTTGACCATATTAATTTTGACTATTTTGACCATATTAATTCTGCCTATTCAAGAACATGAGAGATCTTTCCATCTTCTAAGGTCTTCAATTTCTTTCTTTAGTTTTCACTGTAGAGTTCCTTCACCTCTTTTGTTAGATTGATTCCCAAGTATTTTATTTTACTTTTGAGGCTATTGTGAATGGGATAATTTTCCTAATTTCTTTTTTAGCAGATTTATTTTTGGAATATAGGAATATGATTGATTTATGACTGTCATTCTTGTATTATGCTATTTTTCGATAGTCATTTATGAACTCTGAAAGTCTTCTTTGGAGTTTTTTGAGTCTTCTGCATATAGGATTATGCATCAAGAAACAGGTAATTTAATCTCTTCTTTTTCTATTTGTATCCCTTTAATTTCCTTCTCTTGCTTGATTGCTCTGGCTAGAGTTTCAAAGGATTGTATACAATAGGAGTGGTGAAAGCGAGCATCCTTGTCCTGTTCCTGTTTTTAGAGAAAATGTTTTCAGTTTTCCCCATTCAGAATAATGTTGGCCTTGGGTTTTCATATATAACCTTCACAATGTTGAAGTAAGTTCTTTCTACCCCTAGTTTTTCTTCTGTTTTAATGTGTGCTGTGCTTTGTTAAATGCTGTTTCTCCATTTATTGAGATAATGTGTGATTTCTGAACTTAACTCTATTCATGTGATGAATTACATTTACTGATTTCTATATGTTGAACCAATGTTGCATCTCTGGGATGAAACCCACTTGATTGTGTTACACTATTTTTTTAATTTGTTTTTTTAATGTGTTTGCCAGTAATATTGACTCCCATTCTTTTCAACGTATTTAGTTATTTGATCACTCTCTGGTAGGCTTATCCCCAAATGTAGACACTGGTCTTCCCCCATTTAAGCTCTGATACCTTGCCAGCCCATACCCACCTGTGTACTGTCTTCAATCTGATTAGAGTATGATAACATACAGTCCACTTTTATTCTTGCTTTGCATGTCAGGCTGACCTCTGGTGGATCCCCTCCTCACCCCAAAAGTGCCTTGACTCTCCACTTTGTCTGACATTCATGTGGACACACTCCTTACACTGCCAGTGGGAAGATAATCCATAAAGATACCCTAATCACCCTGCTTAGACTCTGGTTCCCAATGCCAGGCTTTCCCCCAAGGGTGAAGAGTGATCTTATTACATTGTCAACTTGATCATGTCATTCACTATTATAAAATTTATCAGAACTTACTACTTTCAGAATGAAATTAGTACTATAGCATTTTCATGTGTACTGTCTTCAGTCTGATCAGTAAAACATGAAAATCCATTCATGTTCTGGCACAGGGCTTCTTTTTATGACCACCAACATGCTATCGTACTAAATTCATTCAAATCTCCAAAGCACACTTGTCCTCTCATACTTTCCAATTCAGTCTAAGTGTTATTTTCTCTTTCTCTACGTGGTCAACTTCTGTTCTTCCTTCAGGATTGATCCAGTCCTCAGCCAGAACAACCCTTTCTGGCCCTATCTTCAGGGAGTTACCCTTATCAAATCATCCATTTCACTCATAATTGCTGCATTTTTTCTTTATATCAGGCTTCATGGTAGGTATAGAGAATATTAATAGTGAGTAAAATAAAAGATTCCAGAGGAGGCTGATATCCAATGACTATATAAATCATAAATAAAGTATATTTCAAATTACAATAAGTGCTATGAATTTATGAACAGAGAAAAATAACAAGTGAAAGTCAGTATTTGAGCTCAAGCATGAAGGAAGAGAAATGGTTAGCCATACAGAGTCAGGGGGAAATTACAGCAGGGAAAGGATATAGAAATACAAACACCATGATAAAGAATCAGACGTGTTGTAATAGAGGAATAGAGAAAGGCATATTGACTAGAGACTAGGATTGGTGGAAGTGCTGTGAAATGAGGTTGGAAAAATAGGAGAATCAACAAGGTCATTTTAGATTTTTGCTCCAAATGCAATTAGAAGTCATTGAAATGCTTTAAGCAAGGCATGACATGATTTAACTGATTTTTTTAAAAAGATCACTCTGGGTAGAGAATATCTTACAGAAAGCAAGTGGAAATAAGGAAAACAATTAGGAAAATTTGTAGTTGTCCAGGAGAGAAGTACTGTTGTTTGGATCAATGTTGCAGTGGATGTTTAGGGCACTAGAAGTTTTTGCGACAGATTTTAAAAGTAGGACCCATCATGTAGAGTTGAATCCAGGGGATATAGGATATCAATCAAGCATGCCCAATGTTATACTTTGGTTGTGACATGTCTCACGTGTGAGACAATGCAAGAAGGTTCAGAGAAGAAATGATTGGATTTTAAGTCTTAACATAATTAGTGATTTAATTCCCTGATAGGGATTTACCTGAGTGGTAACTGAAGTCGTAAGGTGTAGCTGGAGGAGGTGGAAATTGGGGCGTGGCTTTGGGTATATATTTTTATATGGTGAGTAGAATCTTTCTCTCTGCTTTCTGATCACCGTGATGTGAGCTACTTCCCTCTGCCACCCTCTCCTGCCATGATGTTCAGCCTCACCTGGAGCCCTGAGGAATGGAGCTGGCCTTCTATGGACTAAGACCTCTGAAACCGTGAGCCCTCAAATAAACTCTTCCTCCTCAATAATATTGCTGATTAGGCCCTTTAGTCACAGCAGTGAAAAAGCTGACTAAAACACCCAAGTACGTGATTTGAGCCACTGCAAGAATCATGATGTCATTTACCTGAATGGCAAAAATCTAGGCAAATTCCAGAATTGTTTTTTTTTCCTCTGTGTGTATGTTGTTGTTGTTTTCTTTTGTTTTGGTGTTTCTGAGATTGGGGAGAAAGAGTCAAAGGTTTGTTTGTTTTTGTAGTTGTAGATAGACAGAATGCGTTTATTTTATTTATTTATTTTTAGTATGGTGCTAAGGATCAAACCCAGTGCCTCACACATTCTAGGCAAGTGCTCTGCCACTGGGCTATAGCCCCAGCCCAAAAGTTTGTTTTGACTACAAAATTTGAGATACCTTCTAGATGTCACGTAGTTATATATAAGGGTTTCTAACCCTTCTGCTATGCTTCTTTAGCATTATGTGTGTATTTTCACATAACTTTATATGAGTATTGTATGAGCCAATGCATCAAAAAAAGAAGAGAACATTTTATGAAAAGTAAATTAAATGCCTTTCTATTTATAAATGCAGAATTAAAAATGACCCCATACTAGTTTGTGACAAAATTATATAAGCATAGGTATCGTTTGCTTTAATTCAGTTCCATACTTCCCCTTTCCTTTCTCTCCTCCCTCCCACTTTTCCTTTTCCTCTATTATACTGATCTTTCTTCTATTTATTTATAGTATTTTTTAATCAGTGCCTTGTGGATATACATGAGGGGAGATTCACTGTGGTATATTCATGTATGTATATTAAAGGTGTGGTCAGATTCATTACACCCTTCTTTTCTTTTCTGGTTCTTTCTCCCTTAATCCACTTCCTCTGTTCCCCTGATCTCTACATGAAATCCTCCCCACTTTTTTCCTCCACCCATTTTGGTCTAGCTTTTGCATATCAGATAAAACATCTGACCCTTGACTTTCTAAGTCTGGCTTATTTCACTTCACATGCTATAGTTTTATTCTTCTTTATGACTATTACTCCATTGTGTATCTAGACCACATTTTCTTTATTCTGCTAATGGACACCTGGGCTGTTCTGTATCTTGGCTATTGTGAATTGTTCTGCTGTAAACATTGATCTGGCTGCATCCCAGATATATTATATTATATTATATATTATGCCGATTTTATTTCTTTTGGCTTTGAATCAAGAAGTGGGATAGCTGGGTCATATGGTGGTTCCATTCCTAGTCTGTTTGAAGAATTGCCATACTGCTTTCCAGAGTGGTTGTACTAATTTGCAGTCCCACCAACATCCTCACCAAAATTTATTATTATTTGTATTCTTGATTGCCATTCTGACTGGAGTGAGGTGAAATCTCAATGTAATTTTAGTTTACATTTCCTTGATTACTAGAGATGTTGAACATTTTTATATATTTATTGATCATTTTAATTTCTTCTTTTGAGAAATGTCTCTTTAGTTCTTTTGCCCATTTATTAATTATTGGGGTTTTTAGTGTAAGTTTTTTGAGTTCTTTATATATTCTGAATATCATTCCCCTGTTTGAGGAGCAGGTGGCAAGATCTTCTCCTGTTCTGTCAGTTCTCTTTTCATACTCATTTCCTTTTCTGTGCAAAGAGCTTTTCAATTTGATGCCATCTTATTTATTGATTATTGGTTTCATTTCTGGCACTTCAGGAGTCTCGTTAAGGAAGTTAATGCCTCTATCAATATGTTGGAGTGTTCAGGTTACATTTTCTTCTAGCAGATTCTTGTCTAATTCCTAGGTCTTTGATCCACTTTTATTTGTCTTTTGTGCAGAATGAGATTTAGGGTTAAAATTTCCATCTTCTATATATTTCCATCTTCTATATGTATATGTCTTCTATTCCATTGGTCTGCAGGTGTTTTTTGGTACCAATACAATACTATTTTTGTTACTATAACTCTGTAGTATAATTTGAGGTTCAGCACTGTGATACCTCCAGTATTGCTCTTCTTGATCAAGATTGCTTTGGCTATTCTGTGTCTCTTATTTTTACAAAGAATTTTGAACTTGTTTTATCTAGTTCTGTGAAGAATACATTGGTATTTTGATGGGGATAACATTATATATGTATAATGTTTTTGGTAATATAGTCATTTTGACAATATTAATGCTGCCTGTCCATGAACATGGGAAGGCTTTCCCTCTTCAAAAATCTTCTTCAATTTCTTTTTTTGGTGTTTTATAGTTTTCAATGCAGAGGTCTTTTTGCCTCCTTTATTAGATTAGTTACCAACTTTTTTGTTTTAGGTTATTGTGAATGGGATAGTTTTCCTGATTTCATTATTTGAATATAGGAAAGTGATTGATTTATCTATGTTGATCTTGTATTCTGCTACTTTACTAAATTTATTTATCAGCTCCAGAAGTATTCTGATGGAGTTTTTTTTTTGGTCTTCTAAATATGATCATATCATCAGCAAACAGATCATTTGACTTCTTCTTTTCCTATTGTTATCCCTTTAATTTCTTTCTGTAGTCAGAGTTTCAGAGACTATGATGAATAAGTGTGGTGAGAGTGGACATCCTTGTCTTATTCTTGATTTTAGAGGAAAGTTTTTAAGTTTTTCTCCATTCATTATGAGGTTGGCCTTCAGTTTGTCATATGTAGTCTTTACAGTGTTATTTTTCCTCATATATTATAGTTTCTCTAATGTCTTAAACATGGATGGGTGCTGGACTTTGTCAAATGCTTTCTCTGCATTTATTGAGATAATCATATGATTCTTGGCCTTAATTCTGTATATGTGATGAGTTACATTTATTGATATGCATATGTTGAATCAATCTTGTATCCCTGGAATGAAATGGCTGAATTATGTGTTTGCCAATATTTTATTAAGAATTTTGGAGAGGGCTGGGGATGTAGCTCAAGTGGTAGTGCTCTCGCCTGGCATGCGCGGGGCACTGGGTTTGATCCTCAGCACCACATAAAAATAAAATAAAGATATTGTGTCCACCTAAAACTAAAAAATAAATATAAAAAAAGAATTTTGGAGATATGATAAATTGTGGTATAAAGGTGTATTAAGAATAGTAATGTGAAAAAAAAGAGGGGAGAAAAAGTGAGTTTTTAATTTTTTTAAAAGTAGATCAATTTTTGTTTCTGGTATAATTTAGAAATATTTCCATTTTATCATCCTTTGGAATTAAAAGTTAATTGAGGAAACATAAAGAGATAAAGATATTATGTATATAATAAAGGAGAGGAAAAAACAAAAACAAACAAACAAACAAAAGAATTTTGCACCTATATTTACCAAAGATATTTTCCTGAATTTTGTTTTCTTGACATATGTTCATGTGGTTTTGGTATTAGGGTGATTCCAGCTTCATAGAATGAATTAGGAGGCATTATCTCCTTTTCTATTTCATGGAATAATTTGAGAATAATTAACATTAGTTTTTCTTTAGAAGTCTTTAGAATTCAACTGAAAATACGTCTGGACCTGGGCTTTTCTTTACTGGCAAACTTTTAATAGCTCCTTTAATTTCTTTACTTGCTATTGATCTAAGTTTTCTACATCCTCATGGTTCAGTCCTCATGGTTCAATCTGGGTAGGTAATATTTCTTAGGAATTTGTCAATATCTTTAAAAATTTCTAGCTTACTGGAGTATAAATATTCAAAATGTTTCTAATGATCCCCTGGATTTCATATTGTCTGTGGTGTTATTTCCTTTTTCATCTATAATCTTGTTGATTTGGGTCTTCTCTCTTTTGGGTAGTTTTTGGGATTATCAATCTTATTTATCCTTTCAAAGAACCAACTCTATTTCATTGATCTTTTTAATGTTTTTTATTCTCAATTAAAATTTTGGCTCTGATTTTAATAATTTCCTGTCTTCTACTGATTTTGGTGTTTTTTCTTTCTCTAGGACCTGGCGGTATAGCGTTAAATTATTTATTTGGTATCTTTTTATTTTTTTAATATAGGAACTCAGTGCTGTGACTTTTCATCTTAGAACAGCCTGCATAGTGTCCCAGAGATTTTGATATTTCTATCATTTGTCTCATTATTTCTAAGAATTTAAAAAAAATTTTCTCACAATTTCTTCTATGATTCATTTCTCATTCAAAAGGTTTATTTAATCTCCAGGTGTGAAAATGGCTTCTGTTTTTTATCTTGTCACTGATTTCTAATTTTATTCCATTATACAAGGTATTACCTCTGATTTTTATATTTGTTTGTGCCCTAAAATATAATCTACTTTAGAGAATGTTCCATGTGTTTCTGAGAAGAAAGTGAATTTTGTTGTTGATGGATGAAATATTCTATAGATGTCTGCTAAGTCCATTTAATTAGTAATGTTTTTTAGCTCTGAAGAATCTTTGCTTAGTATATGTCTGGGTGAACCTCTAGTGGAGAGAAAGGTCTGTGGAAATCACCCAGTGTTATAATATACAGTGGTCTATTCACTTCTTAATATTGAGAAGTGTTTGTTTTATATACATTGATGCATTATTTTTAAGGGAATTAATATTTATAGTCATCATGTCTTCATATTGGATGATTCTCTGGTTAAGAAAATTAGAGGTCACTTCATAGTAACCTTTGTTTCTTCTAATTTTGACTTGGATTCTGATTTGTCTGATAGGAGAGTAGTGGCCCCTGTTTGCTTTTGCTACCATTTGCATGGTATATCTTTCCCCATCCTTTTACCTTCAGATCTGTGGATGTGTTTTAAGCTGAGTCTTTTGCAAACAACATATTGTTGAGTCTTGTTTTCAATCCAGTCTGCCAATTTACATCTTTCTATTAAAGATCTTAGACCATTGACATTGAATATTATTACAGAGAGATGATTTCTACTTCCTGCCATATTTATTTATTTAAATAATAATGCTTTATTCAGACTTTATTTAATTGCCCATTCTTCTAGAACAGTTCATCCCTATACTGATTTTCATTGTAATTTTTATTTCTTCTGTATGAAATGTTTATTAAGTATTTTTATAGTTCTTGCTTAGAATTCTTGAATTTTTTTTAGATTCTGTTGTCATGGAAGGTTTTTATTTTATCTTTAATTCTGAGGGATGATTTTGCAGGATTTTTTTTTAAAGAGAGAGAGAGAGAAAATTTTTTAATATTTATTTTCAGCAGACACAACATCTTTGTTTGTATGTGGTGCTGAGGATCGAACCCGGGCCGCACGCATGCCAGGCGAGCACGCTACCGCTTGAGCCACATCCCCAGCCCAATTTTGCAGGATTTAATAATCTTGGTTGACATGCATTTTCTCTCAGGACTTGGTATCTATTATTCTAAGCCCTCTTGACTTTTAGGGCCTGGTTGAGAAATCAGTTGAAATATGAATTGACTTACCTCTAAATAAGACCTGCCATTTTTATCTTGTGGTTATTCTGTATGTTAAGCATTTTTATTGTAACGTGTTTTAGAGAGGATCTTTGTTTTGATCTGGCCTATTTGGAGTTCTATGTGCTCTTTTATTTGGATTTCCATCTCATTCCTAAGATTTAGAAAAAAAATTTAAATATTATTTCATTGAAAAGGATGTGCATTCCTTTAGTTTGTATTTCAGAGCCTTCATCTATGTTGATAATTCTTCAGTTTGTCCTCTTGATCTTATCCCAGATTTCTCCAATATTCTGGTCATGTTCTCTTAACACCTGAGTCTTTCATTTCCTGGATTTCTGTTTGGTTCTTTCTCAGGATCTCTGTCTCTTTTTCAAAATGACATTTCATTCTCTGTATTTTCTAATTTGATTCCTTACATCTTCTTTTAGCTCATTGAATATTTTAATTATGAACTTCCTAAATTCTTTCTCTAAAATTTCCTCCACTGTGGTGTCTGTCAGTGGAGTCAGTTATTGAAGTGTTTGTGGGCTGTTAGGGTTGGTGTTTTTCCTTCCCTTTCATAGTTCTTGTATGTCTATCCATCTGTTGAGATGATTATCACTTCTTTTATGCAAAGAACTCTTTTGTGAAGTTATTTCTCTTAAGAGTCCTAACCGGGTTAATATCCAAGTATTGATACTTTAACTCAATGTTTGTTCTCTGCTATTTCCAGTACCAGTACCACTTTGATACCATTCCTGTTATTGGCATTACTTTGAGTTCCCAGTATCAGCCCTTTGATGTAGATTTGCTCTGAAAAATGAAAAAAAAATATTAATACTACTCTCCACAATTTCTCTAATCCAGGTAAACTTGTATTAAAGTTCTAGAATATGTTGAATAATTACCTTGGTTATTAAATATAGTAAAATTGTTATAACATTATATAGGGGTTATAAGGGGAGGGGAGAAAATTTGAGCTAAATAAAATAGAAAAGAAGAAAGTATAATATACACCAAGGTAAAAAGAAGAGAAAAATGGATGGGGGTGGGATTTGATACAGTGGCAGGTAATCTAAGAAGGATAAGAGTGGGTAAGAAGAAAAAATGTAAGCCTGAGCTAGGAAAACAAAGATGGAATGATTCCGATTAATGCTTAAAAACATTAAAAGAAATACAATCAAATGAATAGAGGGTGGAGAGTGCAGTGTTGGCTACTAGAGTAACACCAGCAACTATTGATTGACTGACTGATTGATTGATTGGTTGGTGGGGGGCACTGGGGATTTAACTCAGGGGCACTCAACCACTGAGCCATACCTCTAGCCCTTTTTCGTATTTTATTTAGAGACAGGGTCTCACTGAGTTGCTTAGTCCCTTGCTGTTGCTGAGGCTGGCTTTGAATTGAAAATCTTCCTGCCTCAGCCTCCCAAGCCACTGGGCTTACAGGCATGCACCACTACACCCAGCCTTTAGAGCTATTTATAAGAAACCATGCCAACGTGAAGAAAATTCTTATTGAGTCTTGGTTTGGATTTCAACGCTATTTGGGACCTTTAGAAGATGTCCATGAGTTTTTGGCTTTGGATTCCTTCAGAGGTGCTGGGGCATAGGAGCCACTCTCCTGATTTCTGTGGACTTCCAGATAGCTTGTTCTCAGTTGTCAGCTCAGGGCCCTGAGTCTCAGGCTGCAGAGAGGTTGTGGTGTTGTTTCTATTGACTGTTTCTGTTCTGTGTAGGAGCTCAAGATGCATGGCTCTAGGCTGTATGAGTCAACACTCGCCCACTTCCCTCCACAGGACCCTTTTAAAACTGGCATAGTGCAGTTATGGGACGGGACCTGTGGTTGTGAACTCTGTGGATGGTCTGTGGTCCACAAGTGTCCCCCCGACTCACACAATCCAAAAGGGCATCATTCCTACTACTGAATTAAAAAGTTCAACTGGTTCACCTGGGTCCTAGCTTCCACTATTCAAGGTTGTGAACCATGGGCGCTACTTCCTTTGCTGACCAGGACTGAAGTAGCATCCTGCTCATGTCCAAAAATTTCTGGCTGAGGATGTGAGTTTGGGCACTGTCCTTTTCCACTTCCTGGGACCCTTGTGGAGGTTATAAAACCTCCATTTAACAGATACAAATACTGATATAATGGCATTAGTATTTGATTACAATTCTTTCTTGCTCAAAATTCCATTCCATCGCCCAAACATTAATGGCTACCATTCTAACTGGAGTGGGATGAATCTCAGTGTAGTTTTGATTTGCTTATCCCTAAATGATAATGGTGTTTAATTTTTTCATATATCTGTTGACCATTTGTATTTTTGCACATATTAATAGAAATAAATATATTTTAAAAAATTATCAACATCTTTAGCTACCATGGAAATGCAGAAATATGCCAAGATTTAATTTCACTCCAGTCAGAGTGGCAATCATAAAGAATATAAACAATAATAAATGCTAGAGAGAATGTGGAGAAAAGATGAACTTTTATACACTGTTGTTGGGCATGTAAGTTAGTACAGCCACAATATAAATCAGTATGGAGGTTCCTTGAAAGCTAGCAGTGGAACAACCATAAAACCCAGCTTTATCATTTCTTGATATTTATCCAAATGAACTAAAGTCAGCATACCATAAAGATATATGAATACCCATGTTTATAGAAGAATAATTTTCAATAGCCAAGTTATGGAATCAGGCTAGGTATCTGTCAACAGATGAATGAATAAAGAAAATGTGAAGAATAACAAAAATCTATCATTTGTAGGAAATGAATGGATGGAACTGGGGAGCACCATGTTAAGCAATATGAATCAGACTCAGAAAGACAAATGTCATATGTGTTCTCTCATATATGGTAACTAGAAAGAAAAAAAGAAACAAATGGTATCATGAAAGTAGGAGGAATATCCTTAGTGTACAGGAAGAGGACAAGGGGAGGAAGGAGGGGAAAACAATGGGAGGTATTAGAGGAAAAAATGGATCACTTATTTTGTATGTAGGTATGATTATGCCACAAGGATACCCATTATTATGCATTACTAATAAACATCACAAAAATTAGCATACTGTACCACTTTTCCTGGCCAGCATTGTTTCTGCTGAGAAAATCATTGATCATTGTTTCAGGATTAACAAAAATTATATGTAATATACTTCATATCTTCTGCTTTCAATTATTTTTGATATCTTTGTTTTAATGATAGCTTTATTATTATGTGCCTTAGTTAACTCCACTCCCCTTTAACATTTATAGTCTCTATATACTGAAAAATTTAGAATATTGATGAAAGAAAAACAAGTTTGAGGTCAAAAGACAAACCTGTTCATGGTTTCGAAAACCAAACATAGGCTGATTCAACATGGCGGCGGCGGAGAGGCAGCGTTTTCAATACCCCCCCAGTGATGGGGTCATAAAGACGCATAGATAACGCTTAGATTCTACCAACAAAGAATCTCCTAGCAAAATTCCACTGAAGAGAGACCGGCCGGGAGCTACTAGGATTTTTTGAAGCGACAGATTGCCCCAGACTAGCGAATCCCTGCCAGGAGACGCAGAGGTCCAGATCCGCCAGCCACAGTCAGCGCACCGCAGCGCGACTGCCAGCCCATCCGCCAGCAGCAAACGTGACTGGGTCCCACTAGCCTCCGAGACGCAGCTTGGCAGGAAGAAGTCTTTAGCCAAGCCTTCATGAAATAGCGAGCTGGGAGCTGAAGCCAACTGGGGACGGACCAGTCCCACCCCTCCCTTCGGACACTCCGACAAGGAACTTGGGGCCCGCCATAGCAGAGAGGTGACTTCATTGGAGTTCGGCTGACGGAATTCCTTCCCAGCAGAATCCACTTTAGCAGGTGTGTGACTCCCTCCCCATCCAGATACAAGCAGCCAGGAAACTTCATGGACCTCTCAGGGGTCGTGTCAGTAGGGAAGCAGAGGGGATCCCTGACCCCCAACCCCCCATATCACCAGTGGTGACTCCCAAGGTCTTAGCCGCCAGTTTACCACAGCACTGGGGCTTAAATGGGACACGCAGTGGGGCTGCAAGTGTAACTAGATCTCTGGGGAACCACTTCTGGTGAACAGGACCTGGCTGGCTGGCTGACAGGAGGAAGGGGGTAAGGGCCGGAGTAGTGAAACAGCTCTGGACTGACAAGTCTGAGAGACTACCAGGAGATGCCTTACAGGGATTGCTATGGGCAGGTAGACAGCAGAAGCTCCGCTCGGAGGGCACAGCTCCGCCTACTGGAAGAGAAGAAAATGGATCTCTAAGACTTCAATACTTTTTTTTCTTTTTCTTCTTCTCTCTCTGTTCCTTTCTCCCCTTTTCCTTCTCTCTTTCTTTCCCATTTCAAGTTTTATTGTTCTTTTCATTCTCCTCTAATCTATCTATCTCTCTCTCCTTCTTTCTTTTTAAGAGCACCTTCATTCCCCTACCCCCCAACTTTCATCCCAAGCATTACGTCTTCCATTATGTGTAATTGTCTAAATGCAAATAGGTGAATGTCTCGAGGCTGTCTATAGGGCTCCGAAATACCGAGCTACTACCAACACCCTGATCCAATTGCCTGTTAGTATCCACCTTCAGTAGAGCAATCTTCTAAAGTACCCAAGACATACTAACCCTCGTACCATCATAGCACCTAACCTAAACATATAGTCCTAAGAACAAACAACAAATCACTATATGCATACAGAACCTGGAAGCCTTTTATGAATTGAATGAATCAGCTTTAAAGTACAATAAAGCCCAACATTTCTAGACATAATCTCCCACCACAAAGGAGAGACAACAGAGATATACAAAGCCAAAACAAATGTATAGGAGAAAGCAGTTACAAAGCAGTCAAACAGAGCTGGAAAGTAACATGAGCAACATGAAAAAACAAGGGAAAAAAGGACTACAAACAATGCAGGACAACTTAAATCTACAGGAGGACCTAGAAGCATCAGAAACATGGACAGGGAAAGAAATCAAGGCATACCTAACTCAGATGGAATGGAATATTAGAGAATACATGAGACAGCAAGTCCAAGCATTGAAAGTATATTTTGAAAACGAACTAAACAAACAAATTCAAACTGCAAAGAACGAGCTTTACCAGGAGATAGAGATTTAAAAAAAAAAAAAACAGTAATCCTAGAAATGCAAGAAACCATAAACCAGATTAAAAACTCTAACGAGAATATTACAAATAGACTAGATCAAGTAGAAGTCAGAACATCAGATAATGAAGACAAAGTTTATCAACTTGAAAAGAATATAGTCAACACAGAAAAGATGCTTAAATCTCAGGAGCAATCTATCCAAGAGATATGGGATCTCATAAAAAAACCAAATTTGAGAGTCATTGGGATAGAAGAAGGCACAGAGGATCAAACCAAAGGAATGGACAACTTATTAAATGAAATAATCCTAGAAAACTTCTCAGAGATGAAAGATGGAATGGATTGCCAAATCTTGGAAGCCTACAGGACCCCAAACATCCAAAACAGTAATAGACCAACTCCAAGACACATAATTATGAAGATAGCTAACATACAGAACAAGGAGAGAATATTAAAAGCTACGAGAGAAAGGAGGCAGATTACATTCAGGGGTAAACCAATTAGGTTAACGACTGTTTTTTCATCACAGACTTTGAAAGCGAGAAGATCCTGGAACAACGTATTTCAAACGCTGAAAAATAATGGATTCCAACCAAGAATACTGTATCCAGCAAAATTAAGCTTCAGATTTGACAATGAAATTAAAATCTTTCATGATAAACAAAAGGTAGAAGAATTCGCAGCCAGAAAACCAGCACTGCAAAGCATTTTGAGCAAAATACTACAAGAAGAGGAATTGAAAAATAGTGCCCAAAACTAACAGTGGGAGGTATCTCAGTAAAGGGGGAGAAAAATAACCAAAGAGGAAAAACTAGCCAAACTAAAATAAATAAATAAATAAACATGACTGGAAGTACAAACCATATTTAAATTGTAACCTTAAATGTTAATGGCTTAAATTCACCAATCAAGAGACATAGGCTAGTAACCTGGATTTAAAAAACAAATCCAACAATATGCTGCCTTCAGGAGACTCATATGATAGGAAAAGACATACACAGGCTGAAGGTGAAAGGTTGGGAAAAATCATACCACTCACATGGCCCTCGGAAGCAAGCAGGAGTGGCCATACTCATATCGAATAAAATCAACTTCAAACCTAAATTAATCAAAAGGGATAAAGAAGGACACTATATACTGTTAAAAGGAACCATCCACCATCAAGACATAACAATTATAAATTTGTATGCACCAAACAATGGTGCTGCAACGTTCGTAAAACAAACTCTCCTCAAGTTCAAGAGTCAAATAGACCACAACACAATAATTATGGGGGACTTCAACACACCGATCCCGCGATTGGACAGATCCTCTAGACAAAAGCTGAACAAAGAAACCATAAAACTCAATAATGCAATCAATAACCTAGACTTAACCAACATATATAGAATATATCAACCATCATCAAGTGGATACACGTTCTTCTCAGCAGCACATGGATCCTACTCAAAGATATACCATATATTATGCCATAGGGTGACTCTCAGTAAATATAAAGGTGTGGAGATAATACCATGCACCATATCTGATCATAATGGAATGAAACTGGAAATCAATGATAAAAGAAGGAAGGAAAAATCCTACATCACATGGAAAATGAATAATATGTTACTGAATGATCAATGGGTTACAGAAGACATAAAGGAGGAGATAAAAAAAATTCTTAGAGACAAATGACATTACAGACACAACATACCGGAATCTATGGGACACAATGAAAGCAGTTTTAAGAGGGAAATTCATTTCTTGGAGTTCTTTCCTCAAAAAAAGAAAAAAACAACAAATAAATGAACTCACACTACACCTCAAAAACCTAGAAAAGGAAGAGCAAAACAACAGCAAATGTAGTAGAAGACAAGAAATAATTAAAATTAGAGCAGAAATCAACAAAATTGAAACAAAAAAAAAACATTGAAAAAATTGAAAAAACTAAAAGTTGGTTCTTTGAAAAAATAAATAAGATCGACAGGCCCTTAGCCATGCTAACGAAGAGAAGAAGAGAGAGAACTCAAATTACTAAAATACGGGAGAAAAAGGCAATATCACAACAGACACTACAGAAATACAGAAGATAATTAGAAAGTATTTTGAAACCCTATATTCCAATAAAATAGAAGATAATGAAGATATCAATAAATTTCTTAAGTCATACGATCTACCCAGATTGAGTCAGGAAGACACACACAATTTAAACAGACCAATAACAAAAGAAGAAATAGAAGAAGCCATCAAAAGACTACCAACCAAAAAAAGTCCTGGACCAGATGGGTATACAGCGGAGTTCTACAAAACCTTCAAAGAAGAATTAATACCAATACTTTTCAAGCTATTTCAAGAAATAGAAAAAGAAGGAGTTCTTCCAAATTCATTCTATGAGGCCAACATCACCCTGATCCCGAAACCAGACAAAGACACTTCAAAGAAAGAAAACTACAGACCAATATCTCTAATGAACTTGGATGCAAAAATTCTCAATAAAATCCTGGTGAATCGAATACAAAAGCATATCAAAAAAATTGTGCATCATGATCAGGTAGGATTCATCCTTGGGATGCAAGGATGGTTCAATATACGGAAATCAATAAATGTAATCCACCACATCAATAGACTTAAAAACAAGAACCATATAATCATCTCGATAGATGCAGAAAAAGCACTCGACAAAGTACAGCATCCCTTTATGTTCAAAACACTAGAAAAACTAGGGATAACAGGAACTTACCTCAACATGGTAAAACCTATATATGCTAAACCTCAGGCTAGCATCATCCTAAATGGAGAAAAACTGAAGGCATTCCCTCTAAAATCTGGAACAAGACAGGGATGCCCTCTATCACCACTTCTATTCAATTTAGTTCTTAAAATACTAGCCAGAGCAATTAGACAGACAAAAGAAATTAAAGGCATAAAAATAGGAAAAGAAGAACTTAAATTATCGCTATTTGCGGATGACATGATAATATATTTAACAGACCCAAAAGGGTCTACAAAGAAACTGCTAGAGTTAATAAATGAATTCAGCAAAGTGGCAGGATATAAAATCAACATGCATAAATCAAAGGCATTCCTGTATTCAGCAACAAAACTTCTGAAATGGAAATGAGGAAAACCACTCCATTCACAATATCCTCAAAGAAAATAAGATACTTGGGAATCAACCTAACAAAAGAGGTGAAAGATTTATACAATGAAAACTACAGAACCCTAAAGAGAGAGATAGAAGAAGATCTTAGAAGCTGGAAAAATGTACCCTGTTCATGGATAGGCAGAACTAACATCATCAAAATGGCGATATTACCCAAAGTTCTCTATAGGTTTAATGCGATGCCAATCAAAAACCCAACGGCATTTCTTGTAGAAATAGATAAAGCAATCATGAAATTCATATGGAAAAACAAAAGACCCAGAATAGCAAAAGCAATTCTAAGCAGGAAGTGTGAATCTGGAGGTATAGCGATACCAGAGTTCAAACTGTACTACAAAGCAATAGTAACAAAAACAGCATGGTACTGGTACCAAAACAGACAGGTGGACCAATGGTACAGAATAGAGGACACAGAAACCAATCCACAAAAGTACAACTTTCTTATATTTGATAAAGGGGCTAAAAGCATGCAATGGAAGAAGGATAGCATCTTCAACAAATGGTGCTGGGAAAATTGGAAATCCATATGCAACAAAATGAAACTGAATCCCTTTCTCTCGCCATGCACAAAAGTTAACTCAAAATGGATCAAGGACCTAGATATCAAATCAGAGACACTGCGTCTGATAGAAGAAAAAGTTGGCTACGATCTACATACTGTGGGGTCGGGCTCCAAATTCCTTAATAGGACGCCCATAGCCCAAGAGTTAATAACAAGAATAAACAAATGGGACTTACTTAAAATAAAAAGTTTTTTCTCAGCAAGAGAAACAATAAGAGAGGTAAATAGAGAGCCTATATCCTAGGAACAAATTTTTACCCCTCACACTTCAGATAGAGCCCTCATATCCAGAATATACAAAGAACTCAAAAAATTAAACAATAAGATAACAAATAACCCAATCAACAAGTGGGCCAAGGACCTGAACAGACACTTCACAGAGGAGGACATACAATCAATCAACAAGTACATGAAAAAATGCTCACCATCTCTAGCTGTCAGAGAAATGCAAATCAAAACCACCCTAAGATACCATCTCACTCCAGTAAGATTGGCAGCCATTATGAAGTCCAACAATAATAAGTGCTGGCGAGGATGTGGGGAAAAGGGTACACTTGTATACTGCTGGTGGGACTGTAAATCGGTGAAGCCAATTTGGAAAGCAGTATGGAGATTCCTGGGAAAGCTGGGAATGGATCCACCATTTGACCCAGCTATTGCCCTTCTAGGACTATTCCCTGAGGATCTTAAAAGAGCTCACTATAGGGATACTGCCACATCAATGATCATAGCGGCACAATTCACAATAGCTAGACTGTGGAACCAACCTAGATGCCCTTCAATAGATGAATGGATAAAAAAATGTGGCATCTATACACAATGGAGTATTACGCAGCACTAAAAAATGACAAAATCATAGAACTTGCAGGGAAATGGATGGCATTAGAACAGATTATGCTAAGCGAAGCTAGCCAATCCTTAAAAAACAAATGCCAAATGTCTTCTTTGATATAAAGAGAGCAACTAAGAACAGAACAGGGAGGAAGAGCATGAGGAAAAGATTAACATTAAATAGAGACGAGTGGGGGGAGAGAAAGGGAGAGAGAAGGGGAAGCATATGGAAATGGTAGGAGACCCTCAATGTTACACAAAATTACATATAAGAGGTTGTGAGGGGAAAGGAGGGGGGGGAACAAGGGAGAGAATTAAACAACAGCAGATGAGGTAGAGAGGGAAGATGAGAGGGGAGGGGAGGGGGGATAGTAGGGGATAGGAAAGGCAGCAGAATACAACAGTCACTAATATGGCATTATGTAAAAATTGTGAATGTGTAACTGATGTGATTCTGCAATTTGTATTTGGGGTAAAAATGGGAGTTCATAACTCACTTGAATCAAATGTATGAAAGATGATATGTCATGAGCTTTGTAATGTTTTGAACAACCAATAAAAAAAACCCTACCTGCTGCTCTATAATGTACAAAAAAAAAAAAAAAAGAAAACCAAACATAGTAAAGATGTAAATTGCACCCAAATTAATATTCAGTTTTAATGGAATTCCTATCAAAATCCCAGAAAAATTTTTATAGATATAGCAAAGATCATACTAGTATTTATATAAATATATAAAGAAACTAGGATCAGACAATTTTGAAATAGAATAAATTTTTAGGAAGAAGTCTACCCAATTTCAAGTTTGATTTCATAGCTAAAGGACTTGAAGATTGTGTAGTTTACTATTAAGAGGATAGATACATAGATCAATGAAATGGACTCATGAAAAAATAGATACAAATATGTTCAGTTGATATTTGACAAAGTTGTAAAAGCAATTCAATGGAGGAAAGGTAGCCTGGGGCTAGATCAATTGATACATAGGGAAAATTATTGACATTTGACCTAAGTCTTTACCTTACACAAAATTTAACTCAAAATGGATAAATTTCTTAAGTGTAAATTTAAAAGTATTAAAAATTTTAGAAAAAAAATAGATAATTTAGAACTTTGAGATCTCGAGCTAGGCAAAGAGTTATTGTACTTGACACCAAAGTCATGGCTTATAAAAAGAAAAACTGATACACTGTGCTTCATCAAAATTAAAATTCTCGCTCTGTGTGAAACACTGTTAAGAAAATGTAAAGAAGCTACAGACTGGAGAAAATATTTGTAAACCACATATCTGAAAAAGGCTAGAACCTGCAACATATATTAAGAACCCTGAAAACTCAACAGTATAAAAACTAACAATTATAAAATATACAAAATACTTGAAGGGACATTTCATTGCAGGGGCTTTTTATGCAGATAAAAAGCACTTGAAAAAAAGAAAAAAGCTTTTACAAGGTATCAGCACTTTTCTTTCATTGAGGGGAAGGCGTGAGGAAAGTACCAAACAGAAGCAGACTATTAAACTTTAAATCGCCAGGTCTGAGTGTCTGAAATTGCCTTTTCATTTCATTTTATCCTCCACAGAGTTCAATCAATTGGAGTGCCTACTGCACTTCTTTAAATGAAAGAGTAAGTTAAAAAAACAAAACAAAACAATACTTTGTTTACAAACAGAGATGTTAAAAATTGTGGTATATATGTGTATTAAGAATGGTAATGCAAAAAAAAAACAAAGTACATGTATAAAGGCGTAAATTGGCATGAACATACACATATACATACACGTATGTATACTATATGAAAAATTGTGCTCTATATGTGTAATAAGAATTGTAATGCATTCCACTGCTGTTATGTATTTATAAAAAAAATAAAATCAATAAAAGATTAAAAAACACTTTATCTATTAGTTTGTTTTTCTCCAAATAAAACTTTTCTAGGGTTTCTAAGTGTCTAAAATGTAACTTTGATTTATGTTTTGATTTATAATACTGTAAATGAAATGATGAGCTTGTAAGTGTCTCTATAGTTTCAATGCTAAATTTGATTATAGGAAGTTTATATTTTTGATTGTTTCAAAATTGGTAATGCAACAGGTAAAAGGTTTGAGCCTTTCTAATTAGAATAGAGAATTAATTTACTGGAAAAAGTACATGAAAAAAATGTCAAATATCATTAATCATTTGGAAATTCAAATTAAAACCACAATGATATATCTCTACATATCTATCAGAATGGCTGTATTAAAAAATAGTGATAACTTTACATGCTTGCAAAACTATAGAAAAGTTCATACGTTGCTGACAGAAAAATAAAATGGTAAAGCAACTCTGGAAAACAGTTTGAAAGTTTCTTAAAACATTAAACATTTAATTATCCTAATACCCAGCATTTGAACCCCTGGAAATTTATCCCAGCTAAGTGAAAATATGTTTAACCAAAACCTTGTACACATATATTTATAGCAGCTTTATTTATAATAGCTGGAAATTGGAAGCAACCTGGATATCATACAATGTGTGAATGGTTAAACATCCAAACCATTGATACTACCCAGAAGTATAAGAAAGCAAGCAATTTATACACACAGGCTTTGGATGAATCTCCAGAAAATTATGAGTGAGAAAAGTCTCTCTGAAAAGATTACACACTGTACAATTCTCATAACATTTTTGACATGACAAAACTAAAGAACTATAGACTAGATTAGTGGTTTCCTGGAGTTAAGGAGGAGGTAGGGGCAGGATGGATGTGAGTGTGACTATAAAAGGCCACCAGGAGGAATCCTCGTGGTGATGAAATTTTTTTTCTGTTTTTCCTTTTCTTGCCTGATTGCTTTGACTAGAATTTCAGGAACTATGTTGAATAAGAGAGTGGACATCCTTGTCTTTTTCCTGATTTTAGAGGAAATGTTTTCATTTTTTCTCTTTTGGGTGTGATTTGGTCTTGGGTTTGTCATATATAGCCATATTTTCTTTACAATGTTGAGGTAAATTTCTTCTATCCCTTGTTTTTTCTGTGTTTTGAACATGATGGGTGCTGGATTTTATTGAAGGCTTTTTCTACATCATTGAGATGATCATATGAGCCTTGTTCTTAATTCTGTTTTTGTGTTGAATTGCATTTATTGATCTGCGTATATTGAACCAACCTTGCATCCCTGGGTTGAAACCTACTTGGTAATATAGTAGTATATTCTTAATGTGCTTTTGAGCATAGTTTACCAATATACCAATATTTTATTAAGGATTTTCCATAGAATATAAGGTTTTTAAAATAATATCTAACTAAGATGGGTCTGGTTTTATGAGTATGGAACCAGTACAGTTTCAGTGGCTCCTGTACTCAGAAGTACCCTCTGCTTGGGTGTAGTGCTCTTTGGCCTAAAATAATTTTTTAAATTATTATTTAATTTTTATTTAAAGAGTTTACCATTTGCTGACAATCCTTTTGCCTTATTTGTGTTACTGTCATATATTTTTAAATCTTCTTTCTATTGTTGTGTCATTTTCCTCAGATTTTTTTGTTTTTATTTTATTATTTTTGTTTGTTTTTAATCAACAGAATATTTTTTGGATGAGTTCAAGGCTTATACTAAATTAAACATACAGTTTGCTGAGTTCTCACATGTGCTGTGGACTTTAGTCAATGATAATGTAATGTAATGTAATGTAATATTAATATTAGTTCACCAATTTGAACAAATATACCACACTAAAGCAAGATGTTTATGATAAGGAAACTGTGAGTTGGGATGGGGCATTTGTCAAAAATTCTTAGTAGCATTGTGTTTGAATTTGTATTTTTAAGTAACATCTGTGACAAATTGGAACATGTGCCTGTAGTTGCTTATCTACTGTCCTACTTCCTGCCATCTTCCTACCTAAGTGAGCAGGTTTCTTGGTCACCTGCTGCCCCAACCCTGGTGCCCCCTGCACACTCAGCATGTGCTCACCTAGCAATGAGACCCTGGCTGTGAGGAGGGCCAAGGATGGGTACACTGGAGTTGCAGGGCAGAGCCCCTGTGTACCCACAAGGGTTTGCCTCATGTTGTTAGTGTCCTCATGCCTGAGGGAGCAATTTATTAAGTGTCAAACAATAATGCCATGACAGCTCTAGGGAGAGATCATGCATGTGTTTGTTTGTTCTTCCCCTGCCTTTGGAGGAAGGAACCCCACCTTTTCATATTGCACTGAATTCCAAAAATTCTACATGGCTGGACCCGAATCCTTCACCATCATTCCTATATCTGCTTAATTTCAGCTCCTCAAGTACATTCTCTAGTCACTCTAATGTAGGGGGTCACAGATTTTTACTTTAAAAGAATTTGAAGGTATAATAGTTTAGGCTTTGTCATTTTTATGGTCCTTGTGGCAACTACTCACCTCTGATGTTGTAGCAGGAAAACAGCCATGGACAATGCATAAATGTATGGGCATGGCTATGGCTCAATAAAAAACTCATTTATGGACAGAAAAATTGGTTTTCATACAGTTTTCATATGTCAATAATATAATTCTTCCATGGACTTGTCCCCATCTATTTAAAATGTGAAAGCCTTTTTCAGTTCATAGGCTTTACAAAAATAGTCGGTTGCTAGATTTGGACCAGGAATTGTAGTTTTCTAACTCCTGTTAATATGTATGGTTGCAAGTCCTACGGAAAAAAGGAGACATAAGTGCTGGACTAGTTTTAGAGAGGAGGAGTTACAATAAACACAATTCCTTTTACACATTCAAACATAGCAAATTCCATTTATAATTTCAGTGACTTTGTGAAAATGCTTTCATATACTTAATGGCTCTGCAGAATTCCATTTGAGTAGTTAAAAAATTAGAATGTATAAAAATCAAAATGAAGTAAATGTTTTAGGCCCATCCTCTTTTATCTGCAGTTCTAATATCCTTACCATCTCTTTAATCTTTTTTCCCACTACTGTTATTTTAGTCCTCCAGAGATGACTCTTAACTTCTGCCTCTGTCCTTTGTGTTTTGACGCACCATCTGCTTTTCTCGCGATTTGAATACATGAACCTTCCTTCTGATTTAACTACTTATGTAATCTTGAGTAAAGCATTTGGCCTCTCTCAGTCATTGCATTCTACACTAGTTTGGGTAATTCATGCTAGCTGCCACAACAGACAAACACAGAATCTCAATGGCCTAACATAAGGGGTTTTACTTTAATTTCTCATAAAGCCCAATGGGTTACATGTCCTTCCTTCAACTTACAGCTGCATCATATGGACAGTTGTAAAGGAATAAAAAATCTCTTTTGTACTAAACGGTTAATTGTTCACAATTGATCATGTGGCCCAACCAAAATGCAAATAAGGCTGTGAAATAAAAGGGAGACTACAGTGATAGTTGTTTTGAGCACTAAAATGATATGTAAAGTGATTCCTTAGAATAAGAGTTACCAAATGTTTGTTCTAAAGAGCCAGACAGTAAGTATTTTAAGTATTATGAATAATTTGGCCTCTCTGTCACAACTTCTTAATTCTGCCAATGTAGTGTGAGAGCAGCCATAGACAAAAAGTAAATTAATGGAAAATGGGCAGAGTTATGATCAAATAAATTTTATATTCAGAAATAGGAGGAATTCCAGATTTGGACCACAAGCCATAGTGTGTGAACCCTTACCTTAGAGCATGACTCATGTACAGGATTCTAATTTTTCATCACCTAAGATACTCAGCGAGCTTTGGGCATTACTTTCTCCTAATATTCCTTACACTGGCTAATGAAAACCAATAGACAGTTCTAAAGATGCAAAGAAGAATGAAGTCAAATGATCACTGCTCAGTGGTCTGGCTTTGGACTTTCTTTTAGCCTTCTTTTCTTCCTTTTTCCAGATCGTTTCTTTGAAATGGTCAGAACAAGATCATTTGCAGAACAAGATCATAGCATTCTGCTCAAAGACAGGGACATATGTGGACTTGCATTAACATGTACTGAGCAATCTAAACTGGGTCTCTATAGCATACAAACATACATCTCATGTAGCATAGTGGTGTGTACATCAAGAGATCTGCCACCCTAGAGCTCTTACTTAGAATCAACCTTCACACCTAATCAGATGCCAAGTCCTAGAATTAACATCATTAACCATCTCCTAAAAACATCTGCTATCTTCACCCTAATTCTACTGCTTTTCTAAAGGACTTTATAATATCTTGTCTTGGATTCTATAACATCTTCTTAAATAGTTTCACTTCCTCGGGTCCAACCCAGATCAATCCATTCTCTAAAGTGAGTTTATAATATACTAATCCGATTATGAAATATGCTTGCTTGGAAATCATTCAGTGGTTCTTTAAAATATTTAGGCTAAAGGAAAAACTCCTTAACATGGCATTTAGAACCCTTTATGATTTGACCTCTGCAACTTCCAATATTTCACATCTTGAACTCACCACTACTTTTGCATGCTTTTCACTATAGCCATACTGAACTATTTGCTTTTTTGGTTTGTACTTTCCTTCTTCCCATCCTTTTTCATCTGCTTACCAGTTTTGAAGATCCAACTCAGCTATGAATTGAGTAACTTCTCCATAGAAGCCTTTTCTGATTCCCTCCCTAAAGCAGAGGCCCACCTTTTGGTTTCCTTATATTCTACGCTTTCACATATTGTAGTTCTTATCAATGACTACATATACTGTACACTCTACTGAAGCATAATTGCTTGCCTCTTCCCTCATGCACCATTTTTCCTCCCATCTCAAGCTTATAAACTGAGAGAAAGGGAGAAATCTTTGGTTTTTATTCCAATTGCAGTGTTTACCATGCATGGGAATCTGCAATTTAATATACATTCAGAAAATATTAATAGAAAGAGTTAACACAACAAAAAAAAACAAGTTGTTTGTCTTCATGATCACATAATTAATTGTTTTTAATGCAATTATAACTATGAGTATTTGTCGTTCAAAATCATGTATTTAGGAAACATTTAGAAGGAAGGAGATTGTATATATCAGTTGGCTTGACTTTTATAAAACTTATGGGTGAAACATTATAGAAAAGTAGTCCATCGTCTATATATAAAATGATACAAAAACACAATAAAATACAAGAAAATAAAACCTAGAATAATGGACATGCCTATATTTCTATTAGAACTAGTATCATAGCTTGTGCCTCTTTAATTGCTGTTTTACAGCATAGTGTGAAGAACATTGAATGGGAATTTGAGATTCAGTAGCCTCAAGAAAGACATTTCATGAGCAACGAAACCTGACATTAAACTCTGATCTTATATACTTCAAAAGTAACTGTCTTGTGTGGGTACTAATTTGAATTCTATTACTGAGTTGATGTGTCATAATAATAAATGAGTTGCACTCTCTTGTATAAAAATATTTATGCCTTGTAACATCCTTCATAAATATGTTGCAATGATAAAAGAATGAAGCATTTTTGATCATTTTAAATCTTATACTAAAAGCTGTAATATGCAGATATTTTCTATATAATTATTTTACATTACAGAATAAATGATATCTACTTGGAAAACTGTAGAATATAGAGTAAATGAGTATCTTGTAGGGTGAACTGTAAGAGACAGTGTATGAGTATCTTTTAGGAAATAATCTATAGAATGCAGTGATTAAATAAATAAATATTTAAGGGTAAAGAAAACATTAGTGAATCAAAAGTTTATTTGGGGGGGGGGGGGCTGGGGTTGTGGCTTGGTGGTAGCACACTTGCCTAGCATGTGTGAGGCACTGGCTTCAATTCTCAGCACCACATATAAATAAATTAAATAAAGGTCCATTGACAACTAAAAAATTATTTTTATAAAAGTTTATTTTGCTTTAAGTAAAATGAAGTACAATAACCTTTATTTTATGAAGCATACATTTAGTCTCATAATTATAAAAAACATTCAGTATTTCAGTAATACACATGAAGAAAATAAAAGTAAAACTTGGATTGACTCTTGGGAAATGGATGTACATCTGAGAGCCAAAAAGACTGCAATTTTTCCAAAGAACAATGTTAAAAGCTCAGACAGGCCTGGAAAAAAGTGAATGTAATTGAAACTGTTGGAAAAAACTACTGCTATAGGGAATAATCCAATACTAACAAAGAGTATAGATTATATCTGCTATTGCTCCATGATTTTAACTTTTATGTTTAAATTGACTTTTCTTGCTATTTGGGGATTAATTTAAATTCTTTAAAAAGAAAATCAAAGTTCACTACAAATACCAAGCAGATTCTTAGATCCTAGAAAATGTCCCATATAACTTTACTTAATTCTGGTGATTAAATTCCAGCATATGGTTCTTGGGGACGATATCTAATTCCAACAATTCCTTGGACTATATAAGAATGAAAAAAGGAAAGTGCCTTAATTATACTTCAATGTTGTAAGGGTCCTTTTATTATTAGATTCTATGTCCTCAGGGTCTAACAAATGCCAGATGTTTAATAAATATTAGTTGAATGAAAGGTGACTTAAAGTTGTGACTTTCAAAATTGATCATTAAAAGAAATGCTGTGTAGTATATTTTTTACCATCTTCTTGGAAAATCAATTAAACTCTAAATTATTATATCAACTGTACCATATTTTTCATTAAACAAACTTTTCATTATATAATTCATAAAGTGATTGTTTAGTATCTTTGTAAAGTATAATCATACTTTAGGCAGAGAACTCAAATAATTTAAATGAAAAAAATTATCACTTAGATTAAATTGTTGAGAAGGTTGAGCTAACAATGAATGTAATCATGTTAACATTTTTGTCATGCTTATTTTAGCCTAAACAACGAACATCTATTGTGTCTTCTCTGGATTTTCATCGAATGAACCACAACCAAGAATATTTTGAAATCAGCACATCAACAGGGTGTACAGGCTTTACTACCAGCCCTCCTGTTAGCCCACCCACCTCTTCTGTGGGAACTACAGAAGTCAAGAATGAGGAAACTGAGCATACAGGTGAAGTAATTCACTTTTTGCAGCTATATTTTTTGAACTTTTAAGATTAAATGCTTTATGAATTATAGGAATTAAGAGAAGTTTTCCTACAAATTGTATTGTGCTTTTGGCTCACATACACGTGTGGCAATGTAGGGCTTTATGATTTTTGTCAGAGTGTGGGTATAATATTATTTTTAATATGTTAATGGTCTTTCAAGTATTAAACATTAAAGATGATAACTTTAATGTTGGTACATTACATGGTAGCTAAAGACCTACAAATGTTCTTCTTCCACTGCTATTTACCCCTCTACACACAGGAGTTTCAAATAATTAACATATGACTTTGTTGATAGGTGCTATGAGGCTAGAACCTTTAATAAGGATATCTGGCAAGACTGAGTTGGACAACGTGGACAAGGGTGGATTTTCTACCTGCATAAGCCAAGATATACTTGGAGAGGAGGGGCATGGGGGTAAGGGGAAGATTATGGAAAGTAACAACATCCACTAATAAAACATACCTGGGTAAATCCAATCAGATTTGCAATATTTCCTTGCTTTGGGGACAAAGGAACTAATAACTAAATGGTAAGGTCAAGGGACAGAATATGAGAAATGGGAGCCAAAGAAGTTCTTCCCTTTCTGTTTAATTTACAGTAGGTACACTATTCAGTTACTTTCCTTCAAAAAGATATGATTTTTAAATCCAGTAGATGTGATTAATATGGATTTAGTATCATAAAGTCTGGTCAGTATTTGCTTTCTGTGTAATATTTGTTCAAAATTTGTTTGTATTTAAGTCCTTTGATCTGACTCTACTTTTTAAAGCACTAATGCAAATATTCAAAAAATTTAACCAAAGAATTGTTTAACCCGAGGAAAAAAGCCAAGATTTTAAAAGTAATGACTAGTGGAAATGGTAAAATTGATATTACATGGAAATTATCATCCAATATTTCATGGCAGCCGGAATCATATTTATAAAATGTAAATCAAATGCATGATTACCATGCTTAAAATGTGCCAAAGGCTTCCCACTCAATTAGAATAAAATCCATCTTCTTACCATGGCCATAAAGCCCAATTTAATCTGGATCCCAACTAGTTCCTTTAACGTTGCCTTTGGCAAAATCAAGGCCCATACTGGCCTTCATTGCTGGACAACTGGCTCTGGGCTTTTGCACTTTGGTTCCTTCTATCTTCAGTCTCTATCTTTAAATTTTCATGTGTCTGAGTGTAATTTATGTTTTGGCTTGAATGTATGTCCATATAGAGGCCTTTCCAGACTACCCTATCTCAAGTAGAAGCTACCAGTATGATGATAATTGTAATATCAAAGAAGCAAAAAGAATAACAATAATAGTAAGCACTTCAGTGTCAGGCAGTATTTTAGGTACTTTATTTATATCAACTCATTGAATTCTCATGACTGTTATATGAATTAGGGATTATTATCTGCAGATAAGGAAATACAATAAAGGCCAAGCTGAGTGTTAAACCTGGTGTAAGAGCTCACGTTCTCAACCATTTTTCTGTCACTTTTATGAAATCTTCCTGTCTTATTTCTTCAATAGCCTTATTTGTTATATAAAATAATATCAATTACCTTTTTACTTATATATTGTCTTCTGTAGTCTTTCTAGAATACAAGCTTGAATATATGGGTCTCTGGCACATCATAGGCATTGAAGTCAGACTACCTCTCTGATTACTAATAATGAGACTGAACCTCTTGCCCATCTATGAAATTTGACCTTTTTATGTTCCAGTTTTCTTATCTATAGAATTACATTAACAATGAATTAATCAGACTAACACTGGAATGTGATATGCATGTAAAGTGATTAGCATAGTATCTGACATAGTTAATGCTCAAAAAATAGTAATAACTATTAGTAGTAGTAGCAGCAATTGTGATATTACCATAATTCTTTCTAGTTTACATCAAGCCTATTCATTCAAGGAGTTTATTATTTATCTGCTATGTGCCAAATGCAGTTTTATAATAGAGGAGAAGTGGGATGTGATTTGTAAAGAAAAATGGTATATGGACCCTGGAAAGGGTCCTGAGTTATATAATTATTATTCATTCATTACTTATTTGAATGCCTAGTTCCAGATTTAAAATTCTAAAGTGGGAGGGATGAAAAGTATTTTGATACTTGCCTTTAGGAAATCTTTCTTGGCTTTACTTCAGTTGGAACACTATGTTTTTTGAATGGTTAAGTTTTTAATTTTTTTCAGCAACTCTTTCAGGTAGATAGAAATATTATTTATTTTTTCTTCTTTTTTTAACTAAAAGCAAGAAAAGTTAGCGGTCTAGTGTCAAAGGCCTGATGCCTTTCTGTACTCTGACATTGATCACCAGAGAGAAGGTATAAACACACATTTTACTGCTACTGGGACTTCAGTGGCACCATGCACAATGTGTGGAAAATTGTCATCAGGTCTGACTTTTTTAAACAGAACCAAAATCTAACCTTTTAGCAGTTGAAATAGTTTCCAATAGCATATTACTATGGTTCTCTAATGTTGTATGTCATTTTAACATTTCATAAAAAATTTTAGAATAGACCAATATTTAGTAATAATGTGGAAGGACCGGGCTTATTTGTTTTATATGTTAAAAAAGTAAAACTTTAAATTGTAAAAGTAAAATTTTTAAGCTACACATTTATCTTCTTGAAAAAGTAGCATTTTATTATCTTGCAGAGAGATAATTGGTTATACTTTGTACTTAAAAACCTTCACGGAAGACATTGCACATGGTACATAGAGAAAGAGAATGAATTTGAGTCCATTCTAATACTGATTTCCTCAGTATTTTACATCAAATACCGTAACTTTTCTCATCTTCAATTTGCTCTTCTGAAAAGGGGAAATAATATCCATTTCTTTGGGTATTTGTAGTCACAAATAAATTCACTATGTGAATGCACTTTGTAAACAATCAAAGCTAATATTCTTTAATATTATCCTTATTGTTTAATGTTTTACTTTTACTTTTCTTTACTATTATTATTTCAAATATATAATAATTTTAAGATAAAAGAGCTCTCTGTAAGCCTACACTTCTTATTTTTGGGGACTGAACTTTTCTTGACTTAAACATATAATTATATTAACTGATACACCTGCAGTTCATTTTATAAGTGATAGTTTTTTTGCAGAAAATAAATTAATCTAAAAAATGGCATTTAATAGAACAAAGATTAATAAACCTTCAAAAGTGAATTGGATTCTACAAAACACTAAGTGAACCAATGAATTTATTATAACAGGTCATTTTAAAAAGGATCCAAAATTGTGATTAAAGCTTCAAGATATCTGTCATCGAAAAAAAAGGATGTTAAAGAGGAAAAGCTTTGGTATTATAGGCTGGGGAATGATATAAAAAGGCTTGCATTTAACTACAAAGATTTGTATTAATTATTAGTAAGTAGATTGAAATGAAGAAATAATGTCACCAGCAATGGAAAGATGTACATGGTTTCGAGAGATGCTAGGAAAGGATAAATTGATAGGTAGAGGTGTTTGACTGAGTGTACTCGGGTGAGGAGAAGAGTTGAAAGAAGGTTCTAAAGTTCCCAGCTTAAGTAGATGAGCCAGATCTGCATGCTATTCTTTGAAATGAGGAATATTTGTAGGTAAGAACGTGGGGATAGATAATGTAAGTAAGACCCAATAGGCCATTGAAGGACTTTGGCTTCCACTTGGAATGAAATGAGGGTCCAATTCAGGTCTTCCAGAAGAAGAATCACATGATCTATTTCTATTTTATGAGGATTCCTCTGGCTGTTTTGTAGAGAATGGACTGGGAAGAGGAATAGGGTAGAAGCAGAAAGGCCAGTCAGGAGGCAACAACAACTTAGCAGTAAGACAATGAGGAGGGCAGCCAAGCTCAAAGATGAAGCTGTGGAGGCGGAGAGAAATAGGGATGTTGGAAATATTTTTAAGGTTGGTACAATAAGAGTTTATGGAGGAGTAGATGTGATACATGTGAAAAAAGAGAATTAAGGATCCATTCAAGATTTTTGTCCTGAATAACTATAAGAATTGACTTCTTAACATATGACATACAAGAAAGTATGGGAAGAGCAGATTAGCAAATAGGAAAAAAAATACTAGGAGTTCATTTTAAGTTCCAGATGTCTATTAGATATTTGAATTCATGTGATCCTTTTGAATGACTAGCAAGCCCATCTGATAAGAGATTTTAGTTGCCAATGCATTCTTTTTATCCTCAGGTAATAGTTATTAATTGTTTAAATAGAGGTGGTAAGAAGTACTGGAAATCTAGATCTATTTTAAAGGTAGAGCCTCCTTTTTTTTAGGTTTGGATGTAAGATATGAGAAAATAAAAGGTACCAATATGTGATTCAAGAATTTGGGACCCTTTTGAATCACTGGAAGGATGGAGTTGATATTAATTAAGATGGGGAAGTCAGTTTTGTATATTTCAGTTTGAAACACTATTGGACATAAAGTAGTAATGTTGAGTAGATCGTTGAGAATGATTTTTACATGGTGGAAGGAGACCACATGATAATTTTAAGTTCATCAAAAGTAGAAGGTATCAGTTTGAAAAGATTAAGAAACAGAAGCTTAGTCTATAAAGAGTAACTTAGGAGTTCTGAGTTCCTCAGTGAAAATCTCCTGGAAAGGCGTACTATGAATTCCTGGGTAAAAGAAGATGAGAATAATAAGTTGTAATAAATGTTCCCTCTTTATGGAAAGATCTCAAAATCTCTGAAAAATTTTGTGACTTAGCACCTTCTGATCATACCTGCTAAGCAAGCCAACCACCCTAGCTAACTAATTATTTTCATTTTTGTTAGTATTTTCAATCCATCCACCTCCTGCTGGAGAAAACTGATGGGAGAGGAAATATTTTTAAAAAATAAAGTGGAAAAGTGCCTTTTTCCAAGTGGAAAAAAAATAAAAGCCTTTAAGTACTCAGCAGAAGAGGATGCTTTTCTGCAGAGGAGAAGAAACACTAGAGGGGAAATAAAATTAGAATGGAGAGGGTAGCATTGACCTCTCAGCCTCATCAAGGATTATCAGAAAGGCAAATATAGGGCTTCCTTTTAATTAGTTCATATGGATTTGAAACAGATCTCCTAAGGCCAAGACATTATTATAGCAGCCACTGGATATGGGCAGCTGAGGGAGGCCAAAGACAGCTACTAAGATTGTTTTTAAACTCCAAGCTAAGATTCATGGTGATCTTATATGAGAAAAGTTAAGGGTTAGTGAGAATAATATAATTACATCTTTGAGACATTTTCCCTTATAAATTTACATTAAATGATAAGCTATATTAGTGATTCTTCAATTCAGTACTTAAATGTATCAGAATTTTAGCTTCCCAAAAGGAAAACATTTTTATGTCAAATTCCAATATAGCCAGATATATTCTTATCAGTTCTTAAGAAGTCATGAAATGCCTCATACTTTTTTTCTGTTTTTCCTCTGGTGCTACATGAATTTTTTTCCCCTAGTACCTCAGTACACATTACACATGACAGAGAAACAAGATATAGTTTACTAGATACTGGCTGAGGACAAGAAACATCGATTGTTTTTCTTTTCTTTGAAAAATATAAAAATATTTTAGGTTAGAGATGTGATCACATTGGAACTTATTCAAATGAGATTATTTTATGACTATTGGTTAAGCAATGTCAAATAAATATACTCACTCAGTGTGTGCCATTATAAGAAAAAAACAGAATGTTCTGAGAGTATCCAAGAAGGTGCTTGATCTCATCTCCTGAAAAGAATGGAGCTCTGAGAAACAAAGATTAAGAAACAAATATTAACTAGATTAAGATAGGAAGGAAAGATTGTTCCTCAAAGAAGGAATAGCATATTTTTGAAAATCTCTGTGGTAGAAGTAACATTAAACTACAGGTCAAGCAGAAAGGAGAGAAATGGCAGGAGTTGAAACCACACAGGGAGTTAAAGCCTGATCACGGAGGCTTTGTGAGCTGCAGGATTTTAGTCTCTATCCTAAAATCAATGAGAAATTATTGACAGGTATTGTAAGTAGAGAGAGATGATCCAATTTGCATTTTACTGTCTGATGGCTCTTGTTTTCTCTGGAAAAAGAAACAAGGTTTTCCTTGGAGGGTGACCAGAGAGAGCAAAGACCAGACATTTGAGGAGAGTGGAGAAAATTTGACTTAGGTTTTGTTCAGACTATTAATGAATAGTTAGTATGTGGGACCTGTGGGCAATGGAGGTGAGGGGATAGTGGAGCATGGACATTTCCCCAGTGTACTTGTGATCTGTTTATGCTATTACTTATGCCAAAATCCTTCTGACAGGGCCTATTGTTCCTTTTGTCTGGCTTGACTCTGACAGGTAAAGGGGTCCCTCAGTCTCTGCCAGGCCTACCATCCATCCATCTTATCTTTGCTACAGAGTCTCTTCTTCTCTAGAGAGGGTCAATGCCAGCCATTGTGGCTTTCAGCCCAGCTACACTCTGAAGTCCCCTTCTGGAAATCATAGGAACTTCTGAGTTTCATTCATAATTAAAGAAAATTTGCAGGAACCCAGAAAATTTATTCTCAAGATCTTGCTATTTATACTATGGAAAACTATCAAGTTTAACAGAATGTGGTCATGCTCAGAATCTACATAGGACTTGGAACCTTCTTCTCTCTTTCCTTTGTTCTCCCAATGCCACCTATTATGTTACATCCTCTCAAAGACAAAACTCAGAAACAAGAATTCAGCATACATATATGGAACAATTTCCTTATTTTCCTTTTTTCATTCAGACTTTTTATTTTTAAAATTTCTCAGAAGTTGATTTTATCCTACCTCTCCTGTGGTAGTTTTATCCTTCCTCTCCTCTCCTGTTCTAAGGTAGGAGTCTGTTGACTTGTTAGCCCAGAGGGCATGAAGTCTCCAGTCTAGCTATGGATCAGGAAAGAATTCTAATTGAACACAATTTAAAGATGAAAAAATATCCACTTATTTTTTTAAATCCCTTTTACATTAAGCAAGCACCACTAAATGAAATATACATGAACACAACATATGCTTAATTAATGTAGCTTCATAAATGCTTAATAAATATAGCCATTATAATATTTAGTGCTGTTATTATATAGGTCTGGACAGCAAGCAGAGCCTGGACTCTTAAGAATTCAACACCAGCTCAGAGCAGCTAGCTGCTGCAAGTCCAGATGGTCACCATAATCTTAAATCACAGAATTGTTCAGAATGAACAGGTCAACCTACTCATGAACAGAGCTAGGGTTCCTGTTTGCTCCATGTCTCAGTTTGATGCATCATGGGGCTGAGGGAGCAACAGAACCTGGACCTGTGTCACTGTTATAGACAGCCAGAGTTCAATACAAGCTAACCTATCCAAAATTATAGTAGCGGCAAGAGGGCAACAGTTCCAGAAGGGTTTTGCGTTGAAAATCTGTTTTTTTTTCTTCTCATTTAATCTTTTATTAACTAAATTTTCTCTTGCTTTTACCTTCTGTTGATGCATGTGAAAATATAACTGCTTCATTAGCTGGGATTTTCTTTGAGATTCAAATTCACTGTAGTGTATATCTTCTAATTACCCTATCTACTTTAGTTTGCAGGATAGTTTTTCTCTCCTGATTTTTTCAACCAGATTGTTTATATCACTTGGAAAAAAAAATGCCCCTGCTTATCAGTTACATTTGCATGATAAATGTGCAATCATTATAGCTAAAAGTAAAATGGAGGGGGGAAGCTGTCAATAATATTTTTAAAAAGGTATGGGAAGTCTATTGGTATTACCAAGTCTGTGTTATGGAGAAACCCTTTCCCACATCCAGGTAAAGACACTTTCCAAATTGCTTGGCTTTTATTTCTCTATTCACATCTGCTGTTGCTACAGTCTTCTGTCCAATTTCCCCCTTTGTTCTTTATACCTGTCTGTGTTAAGCTGGTGCCTTGTGTGTTTACCCTTGTTTATCCTCATGCCATTCAGAACTTATTTCAGATATTCCCCCAGATAACTTCCTATATACTCAGTAGACCAACTGAGTTTCCTGCTTCTGCAGTTGCAGACTCTAGTGACCTCAATTCTTCTACTTGACTTTTTGGCATCTATGGTAGGCAGAGTCTAAGACGGCTCCATGACTTCTTCCTGACCATGCCTTTGTGTAATATCCTCCTTCTGAGTATGTGTGTAGCCTCTAACTTGCTACTAGCCAATGACAAAGGTGATGGAGTATAACTTCCGTTGTTGTGATGCCTTATGGCAAAGTCAAAGGGATTTAACAATTGTAATTAAGGTTTCCATCTCTGACTTTAAGTTTATTTGAGGAGAGATTATTCTTGGTGTGCTTGTACTAATCAATAATCAATTATAAGGGTTAAAGACTGCTACTGGAAGCAGCAGTCTTTCTCCCTATGTTGCTTGCTTTGGAGACATAACCTGTGTGAGTTCTATAGTGCAAGAAAGTGAATTCTGCCAACAGCATGTCAGCTTGGGAGAAGATTTAGCCTCAAATGAAACCACAGACCTGACCATTGCCTGGATTACAACCTTGTAAGACCCTGAGCGGAGGGCACAGTTAAGGCATGCCTAGATTCCTGACATGTGTAACTAGGGATAATAAATGTATGCTGTTGTGACATTGTGAAATTGTGGACACAAGGACATTGTGACTTTTTATACATGGATAGAAACTTAATAGTGTCTCATGTTTCCTTGATTTGGGACAGAAGGAGACTCTCTATCTGCCCTAGTCAAAAGTTATCTTTCAGATTAGTACCAGTCCCTTGGTCTCACTAAAATGACACAGTTAAGAGTTAAGAACTTCTAAATTGTCTCTTTTACCTCCAAACCCACTCAGTTAATTATTTATACATTTTATATTAAGCCACAACTCCCCTAGAAATACTAGTTTTTATTTTAATAGGTACTAAATTGTGATATTAATGCTCTAAAAACAAAATGTTAAAATGTGAGACAGAAGATAGGAGACTGTATTAAGTATCATAGACCCGAAATCTCCAAATTATTGATGACTGCCTCTTACAAACTTTCCATCTCCAAGTCTTGGCTATTTATCAAAGCAAGAGAGTTTTTGTTTTTGATTTTTCAAGCATATATCTGATCATGCCATCCTACTGTTTAATAACCTTATGTCTTGTCTCTGATTAAGAACTATATATGAACATGTCGCTATTTAAGAACTATATATGAGGGCTGGGCTTGTGGCTCAGTGGTAGAGCTCTTGCCTAGCACATGGGAGGCATGGATTCTACGCTCAGTACTGTGTAAAAATAAATAAATAAAATAAAGGTATTGTGTCCATCTACAACTAAAATTATATTTAAAAAAAGAACTATATATGAACTTCTATACGAATATGTTCAACATGGATCTTGATAATTTACATCTATTTACCTCTATGCTACTATTTATCTCTATCCAGATATACCAAATATTCCTAAGTGTATTTTTCTTAGAATTTATGGCTCCTTGGTTCATAGCACACTCTTTTGGCATGCCTTACCGTCTAATCTACCTGAAAAACTTCAATTCTTGTATAAAAATTGTCTAAAGGTAAATGGCTTAGTTTGTTTAGGCTGCTATAACAAATTACCCTAAACTGACTAGCTGATAAACAACAGAAATTTATTTCTTACAGTTCTAGATGTGGGGAAGTTCACATCCATGCACCAACAGGTTTGATGGCTAGTTAAGGCTGTTTCTGGTTCATAGACAGCATTTTTTTATGTGTCCTCTCATGGTGGAAGGGGCATATGAGCTCCCTTGGTCCTCTTTTATAAGGGTACTAAACTTATTCATGAGCACTGTACCTTCATGACCAAATCACATCCCAAAGTCCCTACCTCCTAATACCATTACCTGAGGAGCAGATTTCAATGTGAGAATTCTGGGAAGACACAAATATTGTGTCCAGAGGAGTAACTTCCTTTGTGAAGCCTTCTTTAACTCCAATTCTTGCATCCAGATGGCCACCAGCACTCTTCAGATATATCTGCCAATGCATGCTTTACACAAATGTATTTGTTTATATGTCTGTGAGCTCCTTAAATGCAGGGATCATTTCTCAAATAAAACATATCCCTGGTGCCTAGCATGGTGAATGACTTATGATAGATGTTTAATAAATGATGAATAATTAATAACTGAAAGCATATTTGCTTTGTTGGAATTCTACCACCTACTAGTAACCTATCTTGGTTTTATAGTAAGGCAAGATCAGCTTTTCTCTTAACTATATTGCTTTTCCTGAGCCAAGGAACCCAACTTTTATTCTTTATTTTTCTGTTTGTTTTACCTAAAGTGCCTCAGAGAGAAATGTCATCTTTAATGTATTTTTTGTTACATAATTGATCTGATTTTACAGATGAAAACATTGCAGTTATTTACATTATGAAAATACTGAATATTCTTAGACAATTATAAAGTAATTGACCCAGGGTTTCCAAAATCATTAAAATCACTCTAGAAAGCAATGTATCTGATAAAGTGTAATTATTTCTAATTTCTTTTCCTTTTTATTTTCGAGGACCACTATCTAAGGCTTAATTTTTAACAAAACAGTAAAAACTTAAATAATCCTTTGTTTTTTTTTTTTTTGCAAAGTCAAAGCAATACTTAGCATGGCTTGCTGGCTCTTTCTTTCTTTCTTTCTTTCTTTCTTTCTTTCTTTCTTTTTTTCTTTCAACTGACTTTTTCTTTTTCACTGCTTTAGCTACTTTCAGCATCAATGTTATGTGAGATTAGGAATATCATGTTAGGCCATGGAAATTTGAAGAGAGCAAGACCTTTCAAAATATTAGAGTCAGGGTGCAGAATGAATACCACTGACAGAATTCTAACATCTGACAAGCAGTTTACAGGAGATAGAGTGAACTCTCAGTTATATGTGTAGGTGAGTTTTCTATAGCGTAGTTCTTCTTACTTAGCAAAGCTGATGAGGTGTATTAGAAAGACAAGAGTGCTACAAGAAATAAATATTTATTCCAGAGGCAAAGATGTAATTTTTGCATTATCCACTCTTTTGGATCTCAATTAGGTCCATTGTTTGTCTCTGTTCTATTAGCACAGATGTCTGTGTTCTCATTTATGAACTCAAGAGTTGACTGCATGAAGCCAATAATAAATTTCAAACTTCCTTCTGGAAAGTGCACGTGAAGGAAGCATTATTAACAAATCTCTCACTTCCTAGTGATCAAAATCTTGACAAGCTGTTGTCTTAAGTAAAGGATTTAGATTATATATTACATAACTTCAAAGTATTTTTCATATTTATTCCTGCTGAGTACTAAATAAACAGTGCTCATTTTCATTTAAAATTTAAGGAAAATTTTGACTTTATTTCAGTCTCCTTAGCACATTTCTTGGTCCATTCATGTGCTTACATCATTAACTTACAGCTGAATTTTGTTTCTACTAGTTATAATCTTCAAGAATTGGGTAACATTATAAATATGTCAGGTTCTCTGAGCTAAGTAGATTTTTATTTGCTAGCAATATATTTACTCCTTGAAATTGTTATATAGAAAACTAAAATTAGAATATCCAAAACAAAAGGAATATGAGTAATTTTCCTGTGCCTTGTATTTGATATTATCCCTTTTAGACAATTATTTCATGTACCTTAAAATTTATCTTTTTTTGTGTGTGCGTGTCTGTGTGTGTTGTACTGGGGATTGAACCCATTGCCTTGTGCATGCAAGGCAAGCACTCTACCAACTGAGCTATATCCCCAGCCCCTTAAAATTTATCTTTAATATATTTATCTAAAGTCATATCTCCATTACTGGATAAGAGCTGTTATCACATGTTCATTATACTATCTTAGCAATCTCAAGTATATAATATTATGGGTGGAGTCCTAATTATTACTTGGTTATAAAAAATAAAATTTTATAAACACTAAATAATAATTAATTATATTATTCAATTTGCTAGAAATGCCCAATAGGTTAATTCATTCATTCATTTAGTAGATATGTGCTTAGTTTTTATAAAGTGTTAATATCCAGGCAAGATACTAGTAATATAACAATGCAAAGACATGTTCCCTTCCCCATAAAACTTTGTGGTAAACCAATAATTAAAATCTAATATTCTTGTGTTAAGTACAATGCAAACCTAGAGAGAGGAACATGTAAGGCTTGTCCTAATAACCGAAAGAAGTAATTGGGTAGATATTGAAGGAACATATTGAGAGAAGCAGATAAAAGAACAGAGTCTTTGGAACCAGAGAAATGCAGAATCAAGTTCTTGCTTTACTACTTGATATGATCTTTGGTAAATGACCTTTCAGATATTTTTCTAAATTTCTTTTGAAAGAATGTGATGTCAGCACCTAGCATAAAACTCTGTGCATTGTACCCCTCAATAAATATTAGTTATCCCTTCCCACCTTCTTTAAGCCTCCTGACAATCTTGACAGAACAGACAGAATTATCAACATTTTAAAAATTAAAATATGCTCAAAATGGTTAGAAAGTTTTGAGTTGAAAATTTTGATTGAAAATTTTGAGTTGCATGCTTTTGATGTCATGAATCTAGTAAGTTAGTGCAAGAAAGAGAAGTAGGATGTTTTCTACTATACTACAGATCCCAGGCTTTTTTCATTTATTTAATTTTTATTTAGTCAATAAATATTCTTGAGCATCTACTAGGTGTCAAAAACATAACTGTTCATAGATGGTTCAGTGGGGAATGAGTAAAGTCTCTTTTCTCCTTAAACTGAGAGTCCATTGGAAAAGGCAGATGTTATATCAGCAATTTCAGTAAATCCAAATGAGTGATATGTAAGGGTACATTTAGGTGCTCTGGGGGAGTGTGTGGCAAGATTGGAAATCCATATTTAACAAAATAAAATTAAACCCCTATCTCTCATCATGCACAAAACTCAACTCAAAGTGGATCAAAGACCTAGGAATTAAACAAGAGACTCAGCGTCTAACAGAAGAAAAAGTAGGCCCTACTCTCCATCATGTGGGATTATGCCACAACTTCCTTAATAAGACTCCTATAGTGCAAGAAGTAAAACCAAGAATCAATAAACGGGATGGATTCAAACTAAAAAGCTTCTTCTCAGCAAAAGAAACAATCTGTGAGGTGAATAGAGAGCCTACATCTTGGGAGTAAACTTTTCCCCCTCAGACATCAGATACAGCACTAATCTCTAGGGTATATAAAGAACTCAGAAAGCTAAGCACAGATAACAACAACAACAACAACAAAAACAAGTAATGGGCCAAGGACCTAAACAGACACTTCTCAGAAGAGGATATACAGTCAATCAACAAATATATGAAAAAATGTTCATTATCTCTAGCAATTAGATAAATGCAAATCAAAACCACTTTAAGATATCGTCTCACTCCAGTCAGAATGGCAGCTATTATGAAGACAAACAACAATAAGTGTTGGTGAGGATTTTGGGGAAAAAGGTACACTCATACTGCTGGTGAAACTGCAAATTGGTGCAGCCAATATGGAAAGCAGTATGGAGATTCCTTGGAAATCTGGGAATGGAACCACCATTTGACCCAGCTATCCCTCTCCTTGGTCTATACTCAAAGGACTTAAAAACAGCATATTACAGGAACACAGCCACGTCAATGTTTATAGCAGCACAATTCACAATAGCTAAACTGTGGAACCAACCTAGATGCCCTTCAGTAAATGAATGGATAAAATAAATGTGGCATATATACACAATGGAATATTAATCAGCAATAAAAGAGAATAAAATCATTAGCATTTGCAGGTAAATGGATGGCATTGGAGAAGATAATGCTGAGTGAAGTTAGCCAATCCCCCCCAAAATAAATGATGAATGTTTTCTCTGATTTAAGGAGGCTGATTCATAGTAAGGTAGGGAGGCGGAACATGGGAGGAATAGAAGCACTCTAGATAGAAGCACTCTGGGGAGGGGGCAGGGGTTTAGCAAGGATGGTGGAATGTGATGGATATCATTATCCAAAGTACATGTATGAAGACACGGATTGGTGTCAACATACTTTGTATTCAACCATATTTGAACATATTTTATATACAACCATAGATATGAAAAATTGTGCTGTATATGTGTAATAAGAATTGTAATGCATTCTGCTGTCATTTATTTTTAAAAAATCAATTAAAAATTTTACATAATACAAATTTTAGGTTTTTAAAAATGTTCTGCATGGTACCTGTCAATTTTAAGAAAAAGAGTATACACAATACAAATGTTTTTAAGTGCAAAAATGGGTAAACAAATTCAGCAACCTAAATGACAGAGTTATAATACAATTTTCAATTGATTTTTACATGCATTTAGATTAAATAAGAAGACATTCTTTTTAAATTCAAAAAATAAAATAAAAAAGGAGGACATATTCTAATCAGAAGGGATGGAAAGTCTTGTGAGGGGAAGTAACATTTTTACCCGACGATTAAGCAGGAATTATGTGGGCATTGAAGAGGGAAGATGATTCCAAATAGTGGAAGGTTAGCAAAGATATAAATGAAAACATGCTATATTCAAAGCACTGAAACTGATTCAGGAGAGCAGGATCAGAGAACCTGAGTGAAAGAATGGCAGAAAATGAGTTCATGGAGCTTGGCATGGAAATCAGGTTTTAGAGGTCTTTAAAAGCCTTCTTAAAGAGTCTAGATTTCAGCTGTGGTGCACACCTGTAATCCCTGAGGCTTGGGAGCCTGAGGCAGGAGGATCCTGGGTTCAAAGCCAGCCTCAACTGCTGTGGCCAGTGAGCAGGTTCCAGTGAGGGGCAATGGGAGATTGGAAGAAATAGTCAACACATGCACATATTGAAGATAAAACAGCTGGGGTTGGATGGAGCACTGCTCTCTGATGGAAAAACAGGTCTAAAGAATTACACCAGCAATCTTTATTATATGTGTCTCTAAATCAGATTAAAAATTATGAAAGCATTATTCTTTGTATTTATGAAAGTTACAGAGTTAGCAACAGTATGCAACTATTTCCTCAATTACATTCTACAGCTGCAATGTGCAATGTTAGGAGAATTGTGCAGCTCTCAAGAAAATCCATTGTTTAAAGTTACTAATTAGTGGGCAAATTCAGGAGCAGTGGAACTGGTGAAACATTGTGGTTATCTTAGCAAGGAAGTTCCTTCATTCCCAGGAGCTGCTGTGCCTGAGAATAAGGTGGAGGCTGTAAGATTCTACTAGCTTGGAGAACATCTCCATAGCAACCAGACATCCTATGTCTTTGCACAGAAACTTTCCCAGTCACCAAGTATGTCACAGCCATGAAGTCATCAGGGACCTCAATCTCAGACACTGGTCTCCCAATCACTATCACCGCTCTCCACACTCAACAAATTAGTGAGGCCCTAAGTAACTCAGTTAAACCCTGTCTTTAAATAAAATAAAATAAAATAAAAAAGGGCTGGGATGTGGCTCAGAGGCAAAGTGCCCTTTTTGTACCTTAATCTCTGGTACAAAAAAAATTATATTTTAAGGACAAAGGTGCTGCATTTTCTGCACTTCATAAAAAGCTTGATCATAAATCAAATCAGGTCTAAAACCAGACTAACTGTCTGCTTATTCTAGGGTGGTGATGGTGATTATCTTTTTTTCTCATATTTCTCACAAAGACTTTTGTAGGCTTCAGGTGGCTCTGGTGAGAAACCACCTAAGGTTTTAAGCAGCATAATGATATCTGATTTGCATTTTTCCACATTCCTGGCTGTGCTGTAGCTTTGTGTAGAGGACCAAAGACAAAAAATAAGACCTTTGCCATAGTTGAATCAATGGCAGCTTAGATCAGGCTATAGCTCTGGGGAAGGAGAGATGTTTAGATGAAGAATTCTCAGGACTTATAATTGCCTGCAGAAACTAGAGGGAAAGGGAATGGTAGCAGGCAAAGGTGTTCTTCACTCTCCTGTTGAGCAGGCAACCACTGGGGCCTCAAATACTATATCTAAAACTTTAATCTTGACAAAAAGCTACTGTAGTTACTCCATGGTGGGAAGGTATCAAGATTAGCTAGAATAAAGCACACAACAAAAGCACTTCAAAGTCCTCTGGGGCTGGGGATATAGCTCAGTCGGTAGAGTGCTTGCTTCACATGCACAAGGCCCTGGGTTCAATCCCAAGTACCACACACACAAAGTCCTCTGGGGTCAGTAGAAGGACATTACATTTAAAGTGATGGTTTCCTTCCTCTCTCCTCCCTCCTTGCTTTCTTGCTTCCTCCCTCCCTTTTTCCTTTTCTCCTTTGTTTCCTTCCTCCTTTCCTTCCTTTTATTCTTGCTGGAAAAGCTACTGCCCTTTTATATTTTCATTTTACTTCTTAGGCCTCTGTATATTTCTGCCTGGCTAAATTTGTTCTACAGGGACATTAGTTGTTACCTGACTTTAGTTTTAATTTAAAAGAGTGGGAGACCTGTAATTATGAAGAAGATTGGGCATGTGGGCACCTGATTCATTTCCCTGGGTGGCACTATGACTCACCCTCATTAAAGTAGTTTTGCTTTGAGATGCTTGATGCCTTATCAGTTTTAAATTTTTTCTGCCCCTTATGTGAACAATAAGGTAAGTTTCTCTCATGGGTCATTCACTGCTCTTCATCTCTACTATGAGTCAGATGTTTTGCATTTCAAAACATTATCCTGCCTACAATTTCCCTCTTTATAAATTATGCAGAAAACTTCTACTAACAAAAGATTCTGAACAGAGTTTTAGATTTGTATCCATAAAACATATTCTAGTTGTTTTGCAATAATTTAGTAAGCAATTTTATGACCAACAATAATTAGAATGAGGTCCTGTTTTATCTGTTTTATCATCATTGTCTAAACATCAAGGTGCTTCATTAGATAAAAGCACAATCATCTGTAAGTAAATTCAAATACAGATGATTAAGTAATATAAAAAGTCCTCCCTTGATCCTTTGCCTTCACATTCAGCCTCCTAGAAAGAGCTATCTACCATTCCTGTACTCACTTTCATCTCTCTCAATCAGTTCCCTAAAAGTATTCCACTATTGCACTGAAATCTCCTGGGTTAGGTCTCCAGAATAATAGTCTTCCTAAATGCAGTATTCTGCTTGGTACTTGAGCCATCTGCTGTACTTAACCATTGGAGCACTTTCTGCATGTAGCTCTGTGACACTACCTTCTTCCCCTCTCCTTTCACCTCTTTGGTTTCCTTCATGATCTCTCTCTTTGTGTGTAACTCTCTCTGCCCACTCCTAAAAGATTATTGTTCTTCAGAATTCTGGAGTAGATCCTCTTCTTTTCTCATTTCACATACTGCCCCTGGATGATCCCAACCTTATTGCTCAATCGCATGTTGGTGTTCCTCAAGGTTTCGTCTCCAAATCACACTGGAATTCCAAACTCCTAAATTTTTGTTTCTCATAGACCACTCTATGCAGATGTCCCACTGGCCCATCAGTCACCATGTCTATGTAAGTTCCCTAGGGCTGCTTCAAAAAAGGGCCACAGATGGGGTGGCTTGAAGAGAAGTTGGCTTGTGAGAGAAGTTTATTCTCTCACGATTTCAGTTGCTAGAGATCTGAGATCAAGGTGTTAGCATGACACCTCTAAGTGTTGTAGGAAAGAATCTGTCCCTACTTTGTCCAGCTCTCAGGTATTCCTTGACTTGTGGCAACATAACTCCAGTCTCTGTCTCTGTTATCTCTGGGTCTGTGAGTTCTTTTTTCTTCTTGAAAGAACATCAGTTGTTGGATTTGGGGTCATTCAATTGCCTTTGTTTTGTTTTTATAATATGTAAATAAACATGCTTACAGATATTAGACCACTGTAATGGAAACTCCACCCCCTTATAGTGCTGTTGTTAAATGAATTGTTGCTTAGAAAGTATTTATTATAGAGAAAAAAGAAGGAAGGCAGGCAAGAAAGAAGAAAGGAAAGCAAGCAAGACTTAGTTTTAAAAATGGTAAGCAAGGTAAAGTAAGTTTAAGCATGGATTTTTAAAATGGGGCTCAATGTAATTTTTCATAGTTCATATACTAACAAAATACATAAAAAATCAATGAAACACCATTTTAAGTTAATTCAAAACCTTCAGCAAAACCTACATTTCCCATAGATGTTAAGACATATAGTTATGTTTCTCACTAATTATTTCATACCTGGCTTTCCCCATTCATCTTTATTAATGAAAAAGCTCCTGTCTTTATTGATACTAAAGGATATAATATCATTTCCCAAATATTTCTAGAACATATCTCCAAAAAAGGACAAGATTAAGCAATTAGTAGTAGTAGTATTGTGAAGAAGAGGACGAAAAGGAGGAGGAAAGAAGGGAGAGAAGAAGGGAGAGAGGGAGGAAGAAAGAAAAAGAAAGATTAAAAGGAGGAAAATCTATTTTTACTGATGTCATTCTGAAAGAATGAAATAAAACATCATTTGTAATTTATATATCTGCTTGCTTTTGTGAAACATTTATTCCTGTCTGCATATGTAACTGTTGAAAGATATGCCTAATTATTTAAGCAACCAAGAAATTAAAAAGGGTTAACATGAAGTGTTTCAGCCTACATTGGCTACATTAATAAGTTCTCCCAAGAGAGGATCTGTGGTAGACTCCTGTGCTTGTAATTATTGAAAATATCTTAGATTCAACTAAATCATACTAGGTCATATAGGTGTTGATGAGAAGAAAAGTGGAAGTGCCTCATTTTCCCATAGCATTTATTATGTAGGCAAATAAGGTCACCCCAGGGAATTAATTTTATTCTTTGCAAAAATGCTAATCCTCAAAAGAAGTTCTAAGTCTTGATATTTTGCTCTACTTTGCATTAGTGCTACTTGATGGTTTTAAATTCACATGATTTTCAGAAAACATAATTATAATATTCACTAATTAAACAGAAAAAGTCAACCAAATTAGACACAGTTAGGAAAATGTCTTGGCATAACCTAGTGGGTCTGCTGAGATTTATTGTCATTAAATTATCCTCAGTAGACACTAGCATTCACAGCTTAGTATTTATTATTCATCTATTTTTAGTTCATTTTGACAAATAGCAGAAGATTTTAGCTTTACTGAATTGTATGGGGGGCCTCTGGGTACTTACACAATCATTTCTAAAGCCTTATGTAGCAATTTTCTTCACTCAACAAGATTCATTTTATAATTCCCAGAAGTTTTGAGTTCTTGAAATAGTTTACTTCAATTTGAAAATAACAGTTATCATTGTCATTAGATTTCTGTAGGTAAGTCCTCTCTATTAATAAGTGTTCTACTTGTTTTGCACATGTTAACTTATTTAATCCTTGCAATAACACCAGGTATGTATTACAGTCTTCTCTGTTCATGTCTAGAAGAGGGTGGACTTGGGAGTAGATACCATACCTTCAGACTCAGCGCCTGTTCCCTTGACCACCCCATTATTCTGCCTCTCAATAATTTTATTAGATTATGTTGTAATCACTTTAGAAAGTACACACAACTTCTGTTTACATAGTGACAGAAAGGGATAAATTCAAGTGTCAGCTTTTGGAAGAAATGCCATTGCTTCTCTGCATCTTCCTCCATTTCAGGTACTGCCCTGGTGGCTTGGGCTATTTTTGCCTAGAGATGTTCCTACGGATTGTCCTCAAGTAGATCTTAGAACTGAGTCAGTCATTTGTGAGTCACACATAACACAGGGATCTTCCCCATACACTAACTCATGCAATATAATTTATGTACTAATTATCTATTATAGATATTATTCCTAATTTATAGATGGAAAACAGAGGATTAGTTAAATTTCTATGGTCTGTGGCACTGAATGATTTATCTAAAACTATATTCAAAGGTTTTTTTTTAGCTTAAATTTAGAGCTTCTTGTGGTAGCTAGCTGATTGCTTGTCCCCCTCCCCCTCCCCCTCCTCCTTCTTCTTCTTCCTTCCTTCCTTCCTTTCTTTCTTTCTTTCCTAAGTATGGTCCCAAACCAAGCCAAGTAATTATGGTCCAGAATCTGTTAGTGTGTTTTACTAAACAACAGCAAAATAAGTGCCTTTTGAATCAGAACAGATGTTTCAGTTCCTATTTCTATATAACAGATAATCTCAAAACTGAATAGATTAAAACAACAGGAATTATTATATCACCTTACAGTTTTCGTGGCTTAGGAATTCAGAACAGGTTTAGCTGTTTGGTCTCTCAGGCTCTCTTATATAGTTTCAGTCAAATGGTGACTGGAGCTGGAACACTGTGGGGAGGGAAAAGCTGGGGACTAGCCACATATGTGTCTCTCTTCAAATAGTCCTTGGGCTTCTCCATGAGTTCTTCTTGCAAGGATTAGTGTGAGTTTCCCCAAGGCATTTTGGTCTCAGGGCAGTCAGTCTGTTTACCCAAAGATGAAGGTCTCCACTGCTGTCCTCTCAGATGTAAGGTGGAGTTTGCATTGCTTTTCTGACTTAGCCTCAGAAGTCACATGGAATCACCTCTATCGTGTTCCATTTGTTACAAGTGAATAACAAACCTACCCAGATTCAACAGGGTGAAAATTAAACTTTAATTCATAATGGGAGAGTGGCAAGATTCTAGAACACATGGGAAAAGAGAAATATTTGTGTCCATCTTTGTAAAATACAGTCTACTACAGTCCACCATCTAGACCAAAGATTCATGTTCTTCCCACAGACACAATATGCGACTCCCCCCCAACCCCAGCCACAAAGTTCATCTCTTTTGGCTTGTGGTTCATTATCTAAATGAGGTTCAAGTCAGTTTAGTCTCCACAGGTAAGTTTCCTTAAGCCAAACTTGGGGATCATTTTTCTCGGTTTGACGTCTTGTGAATCAAAGACACAGATTAATCTGCCTTCCAATATCCATCATATAATGTTTAAACAGGTTAACTATAATAGACACCTTCATTTTTAAAATACAGAAAAGCATAGTAGGAACACAACAGTCATTGATCCATGGACATTTTGGGGTCTAGTCAGATACATGTCATCAGTTCTACTCTGTGAAAGTTATTCTCCATGGATCTTGGCTCTGCCCTGTGAGATCTTATTTGTTTTGAATGATCTTTTCTTTATCATAAGACATGATACTCCCAGTTTGCTTCCTACCTGTAGTAGTTCTGTGGTTCAGAAGATTCCCTTAATTTTGTATTATCTCTATTCCTTTTAATTTTAAACAGGTAGTGTTTCTAGCAATGCAGTTCTTAAAAACTGTGGGTTTTCTAGGAATCTTATTGAGTTTCATTCTGTTAAACAAAAGCTAGAGTCACAAATCTCTAAGATAATCCCTTCTCTACTCTGGGTTCCCTTTATATCTGATGAAGAACAGCATCCTAAAGTTCTTAGAAGTCTTATATTGTTTAATCAAGAAGACAGAGGCAACAGGTTTGTAAGATCCTCAGAGAGCCTTTTTGCATTTTTAAAATAATCTATTTGGGACAGACCTAGATCTTTCTGAAGTCTAAGCAAAGGATTTTATAGTCCCACCATGTATTTATTTGATCTTTGGCTTAAGAATCTTTCTTTTCTTTTTTCTATTTTTTTTTTGTGGGGGTACTAGGTATTGAACCCAGGGTTACTTTACCACTGAGCTATATACCCAGCCCTTTGTATGTTTTACTTTGAGACAGCCTCTTGCACAAATTACCTAGAAGGGCCTCACTAAGTTACTGAGGATGGTCTCAAGCTTGTGATTCTTCTGCCTCAGCCTCCCACATCACTGGGGTTACAGGCAGGTGCCACCATGCCTAATGTAGGATCTTTCTTAACTATAGATTTGTTTACCCCAGTGTACAAGATGAAAGAGGCACTGCCTTGTCTGATGTAGCCAGGGAAGTCTTACACTGTTATTACAAGTAAGCCATAAACATATCAAGATTTAATGAGGCAGGAAATAAACTGTACTTCCTGAAGGCGAATTTTTAAGATTCTAGAAGAACATATGGTATGGGAGATATTATTGTAGCCATCTTTGGAAAATGCAGTCTAACTCAAATAATCACTTTAATATGATGAAACATTTTTTTAAAGAAACTTAACTGGTATTTAACATGCAAAAGCCTTCAAAGTAGTAAGTTACCTTGGGAAGATATATTCTTTTTATTATTAAAAGTTTTGTGTAAGATGTGTTTTGGAGCTTAGATTTTGGAGTTGCTTTTGAAAGCTTAAAAAACTCATTATTGTTGAATGCTTTGTATTGCTGTCACAATTTGTTAACAAAGTATACTTTTATGATACTTAAATTTTCTTTGTCCTGAATATTTTTTAGCTTAAGTTTCCCATACTTTGGAAATGTTGCTAATGCTGTCTTTGGATCACAGGAAATAGAACAGTCTACAGTGTTTTCCAGAAGTGTTTCTTCTGATACTATTAGCCATGCAAAAGTCAGTATGTAGTAAAAACTTTATTTTGTTCAAGAATGATATCCTAAAGAACAATGACCAGTTTCCTTAACCTCTCAGCATTTCAGTTAACTCCAAAGTTAAATAAAGATATGTGTAGAAGTGGTGTGTATGAGATGAAGGATGGCTTAGATAAAGTGGACATGGAAACTACTTTCATAGAAACCATCAGTGTGTCCTTGATCTAATCATTCAATCTGGAGCTGTACTGGGATTCAGGAGGGTAGGTTTCTTGGATAAACTCTATAATTAACTAGCTCTGAGATTTCTTTAAAGCCTTTGCTATTTCATGTGAATTTTCTGAAGAGGGGAGACTGGACTATCATCAAAAAATTCTTCTGAAGTATCTTCTATTTACAAAGCATCCTTGTGCAATTTAGTGTTAAAACAATATTATCACAGCATGCTCATTTATAGTAATACACTACTTGAGCCATGCAATTTGCTTTCTTATAGAACATTTCTAAGATTATAAACTGTGAACTGAACTCTCAATTAACTTCCTTCAGAGAGACCCTGTTACTGATACACTTGTAAGAACAAAGCAATAATCAAGAAGCATAATCTCAAAATTCTTCTAGAAAAATATTTGAGCATTTCATCATTTAGCCTTTCTAAAACCCCCCAAATGAAAGCACTATCTGAACTTCCCCAGATAAAATGAACTTGGAATTAAAGAGACTTTATAACTGCCTCTTTGGAAAAGCTATTCATTTATAGGTAGCAGCTGTACTCACCTGAGTGTGTACTAGAATCCAACAGGAAAGCACATAAAATTCCCAGATGGCTGAATTTTATGCTAAGAAATGTAAATCAGCATTTTAAATATCACTTTACTCATACATTTTTTTCATATCTTCAATCTTTGGCATGAAGTTGTTTTTTCATATGCATTAAATTCTGATGCATGTCTGAGGTCATAATTGAGTCAAGAAAGAAAGAATTTCCCATTAAGAAGAACACTAAAGTTTAGAAGTTTATTCTTGTACAGAAGGGGTTTGATAATTCATACATTCATCTGCCTTTCTCCTGTTTTGTGGTTGAGAGAATTTGAAATGTACTTGTATGAAATTCCTTCTCTTAAATTTTGTCTTTGGTTATACATATGTTGTTTCATGCAACAATATTCCACATTGTAGTTACTTGTTTTCATATCTCTTTCATTATTAACGTATAAGGATTTAGAGGGAAAAGGAGGAAATCAAGACACTCTGCTTAGGATAGAGCTTTGGACATATAATTCTTGTTCAGTTTTTTTCTCCAGTCTGTACTTTTCGTCATGTATGGAAAGCAACATTATTCCAAACATTTTGCTGAAAGTAGTTTCAGATTCAAAGGGTTAACTGCAAAGTTTGCCTTTGTCTCATTTAGAAATTATTATATTCAGAGTTCACTTTTTTGTCATTGTTCTTTTCTTTCTGCTTTTACTCATTTTAGAGTTTTAGTTCATTATACCTTTGTCAAACAACATAATTATAAACTTAGTCATTACTTTGCAGATTTGGGTCAGAAAATTTGCATTTAGGATTTAGGAATTATGATATTACTATTATTAATAACATTACTTTTATTGAGTTTTTACTATAGATGAATTATCAAACTAAGTGCATTGTCTTTTTTAATCTCTTCAAGAATCCTAGGAGATAGGCTACATATAATAAATTTCCCAGATAATGAAATGAGTGTCTTTCCTAAATAGGCAACAATGAAGGACAACACCTGAGAGCTGAGCTCAGATTTGTCAGCCTCTTCTAAAACCAATTCCCTTAACTACAATGATATACTCCAGTGGTTCTCTCCTAAGGGAGATTTTGCCATCTACCCGGCTTTGGAAAGTGAGAGGGTTTGCACTTGGCATCTAGAGATACAGGCTAGGAATGCTGAGACAGGTTACAATGCACAGGGTAGCATTCCATAGCAAAGAATTATCGAACTCTGAAATGTCATAGTGTTAAGGTTAAGAGACCCTTGTATACCTTAACACTTTTCTAAGTTGTGCTGGTCAGGTATTTTAGTTATAATGACCAAAACCTAAGTAATTCTCATACTATAACGGCCTGTTACTGCCCTTTCTTTATATTACCTGACAGTTCTTCATTTTTCTTATCAGTAGGAAATCCTACTATCACCTCCTCTGTGAAACTCCAAGGATATGATATATATTATCCATAATTTGTAAAATGAGAGTCAGCCTCTACCTGTAACTTAATAATTGTCTTCTTGAATATTTGAAGGAAATACTTTTCACACCCTGTTTCATGATGCTTCAAAATTCCTGCTAATACTCTATAAAGAAGATTACTGCTTTTAATGTAGACCCTTGCTATTATGTCCATGACTGACTCTAATATCACCCAGAAATTAGGGAATTCTAGCAGAAAAGAGAGGGCAGCTCAGCATAATATAGAAGGTACATATTTTGAGGGAATGCACACATTCAAGTATCTTGAGACATGTTCTTAATTTTAAAATAATTGCTGAGATGAAAACCAAAGGACCTGACAATGGTAATGGAGTAGTAGTGTAAAAAGCTGAAAACCTAGACCCAGTGTGCTTTGACAGTGACAGTCACATCTTATGCAGAGCCTGAAATACTGCATATGAAAATTATGTGTGTTGAGTGTACATATGTATGTATAGAACTAAGGGAGGAAGTGAGAAATAAACTAATATGTAGCAATTTTTCCATGTGTGATAAAATCCTGTTTAACAATCTTGTTAAGTATGTGAAATGGGGATGGAAAAACATATAAAACACCATTTACAAAGAAAGGAATTTTAAAAAGTGGAGATAATGAAACATTTTCTCTTTATAAACATCTTATTCTTCCCTGAAATTACAAGCAGCTGCAGTATATTCTGGCTAATTACAACTGAATCATAAGAAACACAGCATGATAAGAACCCTAAGTGGTATCAGTATGGTGCAAGTTGATTTTAAACCCTGAAGTTCTATATAATTCTTGTTTTATTCACACTTGGATCATTAACTTTTTAGAAGTTTTATTTTTTAGAGCAGTTTTAGGTTAACAGAAAAATTGAATGAAAGGTATAGCAATTTCCTATATCCCCCATTACCGACATCCCCCTTTGAGAGTAGTATAATTGTTATTATTGATGAACCCATATGGGCATGACATTATCACCCAAAGCCCATAATCTACTTTAGGCTTCTTTCCTGGTAGAGTAGATTCTGAGTTTGCACAAATATATAAGTGACACATTATCTATCATTATAGTATCATAGAATGTTTTACTATCCCCAAGTCTTCTATGGTCTACCTATCTTTCATTTGTGCCATCAATTTGAAGAAAATAATACTAGATTAATTTGGGGTCATTTGTTAGAATAAGTAATCATCTTAAGCACTGTGAAATATTTTAATAAATATACAGCATTATTAATTATTAGTTCAGGTACCACTTATTAAACTATCTTGCTATGCATACTGATAGGACTTTCCTTTGCATTATTAACAGAAAGGGAAATATTTTTCAGAGGAATTCTTTTCCTTTAATAGTAAGAGCTTACTCTTTTCAGGCAGTAATTTACCAACAAAGTAATTTATCATATCTTACATATGAAATGGTAAAACTGAAGAATTGGGAATATATAGAGGGGGGGGATCGATTTTATGGAATTGGTTCATTGATGTTGCAGTTTTGAGTGGGTTAGTGGCAGAATTCCTTCTTCTTGTAGGGCAACAGCCTTACTATCTTTTCACCTAAGATCTTCAATTTACTAAAGGAGGTCACCAACATTATGGAAAATAATCCGCACTCAGATCTACTAATGAAATGTTAACCAAATTTGGAAAATACATTTAAAGAAACATCTAGACTTGGGTTTGACCAAAATCTGGATACCATGACCTAAAAAGTTGACACATAAAATTAAATGTCACATATACTGAGAGGGGTAAATAGATTTGCAACTAATTCATCTCATTCTTCATCCTTCCCTTTGCAAATAAACTTTTTCCATAAGTCTTCTCTCTTAAACTCTGAACTTACAGGTTTCTCTAAGACTCAGGGACCAGGAAATGTATTACTCTACCTTCCTTCTTCCGTCAAGTTATAATCAAGGACAGGGGCTTCCTGTGAACCCAATCTTGTGATAAATCTGTAGAAACAGCATGCAGCACAACTGCACAACAATTCAAAACTCTGCATATTTAAGAAGTAGATTAGGACACACAGACTCTAAGTACAATACAAAGGGGCAGCAGTAATTTGACAAAAAGTAACTTCATTCATCTTCATATTTTTCCTTGGGATCCAAAACCAGAAACTATATTATGAAAGGTGAAGACAAGAGAGAACTTTGAAGTCTATTTATCCTTGTCACTGTTTTTTTATTATCGGTACTTGAAGAGAGTATATTGAAGCATTTGTCTCTCTTTCAACCTTAGATTTAACTGCATTCCAATGTTTGTTATTTCTACACACAATACACAGTTCCACACACAATACACAGTTCCACACACAATACACAGGCAGTAAAATGTTATGAGACTATGATATCTTAGCCACAATTCCAACAGGTAATTAAATTCCAGGCCCGTGAACTAGTCAATTAAAGTTCTATTTCCTTTTCCACCCAACCTAGAGTGTGTGGCAAAGCCAGGTACTTATTAACAACCATTACTTTCATCCAGAGAGTGAAGACATGTGAACTGGGAAAGTGTGCCAGGGCTGTATGATATTAAATGAATTCATTGGGTATCTGTTGCCTGTCTCTTAAAGAGATGCTCGGAATTTATCGGGGCCTGTTGGCTTTTCTAGATTGCCATCTACTTTCTTTATACCTTTTACCTAAATTTCAGCCTAAAATCTTTACTGTGGATAAAACTCACTCTCTATGATAGTTGCTTCCCCTCTGAATTTCATGATGTTGTATTCATCACCATATTCTATGGTCACAGCAATAATAGCTGGGATGGACTCTCCCTTGCCAACATTAGCACTCAATGGTGTGTATTTTTGTAAGTCATGACCGTGCACTCTAGATCTGAATATCTTTTTCTGATTGGCTTCTTTATCAGCAGTGACAGTTAAGACAGCTCCCCCTGTGCCTTTTTGGCCATAGACAGTAGATCTAGTGCCACCCTTGCATCTTTGTATTATCAGTTCTCTGAAACCAATTTCTGTGCTTCTTTATACAATGTTTTAAGCACATTTTTATTATTAAAATTTCCAAACAGTCAAGACTAGTGAAAGAAGAGTGTAATGAACATATACTCACCATTCAGCAACCTATGTTTGACAATTGACATTTGCTGTATTTGTTCCATCTTGCTTGCTGAATAATTTGAAAAAAAACATTTAAGGAAATAGTATATTATTTCTAAATATTTCCGTATGCATAGGGAATAAAAGAATCTTCTTATTTAATTGTAATACGTTTTCTACCAAAAAAGTTGAGAATAGGCCAGGCGAGGTGGTGCACACTTGGAATCCAAGTGGCTCAGGAGGTGGAGGCCAGGAGGATTTCGAGTTCAAAGCCAGCCATAGCATCTTAGTGAGGTGCTAAGCAACTCAATGAGACCCTGTCTCTAAATAAAATGCAAAATAGGGCTGGGTACCCACCCAAAAAATAAAATTGATTTTATATTTTATTTCTTTTATAATAAAAGTATTATTTCCTACAATATATATTTTATCTTTCATATAAAATGGATTCTGTTATCATGCCAGTATTTCCAATAACAACAAAATGAGTGAAATTTTTGAAGTATATTTTGTATGAATAATTTATTCTAGAATTAAAGTCTTAATTAGAATACTGTGTCAAAGGTCACTTGAGATTATTTTGTCCCTGAATTGTATAATTAGTTTAAAATATGGTTAGATTTATTTGTTTTCAACTTTCGGTTTTAACTATCCTATTTTTAAACTTTAATTTATATGGTATTTATATAATTCTAAAGTAAAAATTATATAAAAGATGAACTCAGAAATTTCCTATTTCCATCTGTTCCATACCTTATTCCTCCTATTCACCTGTTCTGTTACCATTTGTAAGGTTTGTGTACACACACACACACACACACACAGTAGTCCCTTGAATATTATAGGAGATTGGTTCCAAGACCCTTGCGGATGCCAACATTTGTATATGTTCAAGTTCCTTGTGTAAAATAGTTCAGTATTTGCATGTAAACTATGTGCATTGTCCCATATACTATAAATAATCTCTAGATTATTTTTAATACTCAAATAGGGTAAATGTCAAATAAAAAGTTGATATACTATATTTTTTTTTAGGGAATAATGACCAAAAGCTTTCCGTCCGGTCGAAACTCGAACTCTAGAAACTCATGTCCAAACTTGCCCTTGTGCCCTACGTAGTAGCGCAGGTAGAAATTACTAGCCATAGACATTTTGGTCTCCCGGAAGCCCGCCGAAAAAAAAGTAGATGCAATTTTTAAAAAGTATTTGGACCTATTCTAAAGTTGGTGAATATGCAGGTGCAGGACCCACGAATATAAGGGCACATTGTACTCTGCATGCATTATTTTTTTCCACTTAACCATACATTCTAAACATTAAAGAGAATTTTAACTTCCTCTAAAGTCTGCATAGTACTTCAATGGGTATATGTGTCATGGTTTTTTCCCCTAGTGCTACTGATGGACATCCGAATAACTTTCAAGAATTTTGCAGCAGTGAATAACCTTGTGCATAGGTTGATTTGTATTTGTGGATCTGTGCCTCTTTGGCAATATTTCTGGAAGTGAGATTCCTAGGTCAAAAGAAAAAGGGAATGTAATTTTTTTAATAAATTGATAAATTCTCCTTTAGAGAGGGTTTGCTATCTTGCACTCCCATCGTTATATAGCTAACAAAATTGTTTTAAATGTTTGGATATGTACCAGTCTCAAAGGTAAGAAATGTCTCTGTTTAAATTTGCATTTTTCTTCTCATGAGTGAGGTTAAGCAAACTTTTAAGTGCCCCCCGGACCTTTTGTTTATCATTTTAGCAAACGTGTCTATCCTTTACCTAATTTTCTATTGGACTTTTGAACTTTCTGTTCACTATTTACTAGCACAGACCAGTGGTTCTGAGCTTGGGGATGAATTTTCCTCCCTCACTTTCCCCTCCTCAAGATATTTCACATTGTCTGGAAACATTTTTCTTTGCAACTGACAGCTAGTATGTAAAGGGCAAAGATGCTGCTAAACGTCCTACAAAGCAAAGCAGCCCCACACAAAGAACTGTCTGTTCTAAAATGTCAATAATGCTGAGTTTTAAAAACACCGTATTAGGCCTTTGTGATATAAGTCGCAAATATTTTCTTCTGGTTTGTCATTTCTCCTCTGATTTGATAATGGATGTCCCCCTCCTATATTTTTTTAGTTCAGTTTTTCAATATTTTCTATTATTGTTTCTCTATTTTGAGTCATAATTAGAAAGGCTTTCTCTTGCCCTAGCTGTAATAAAATTCACCGTACCATCTTTTTGAATTTATGTGCTTTTACTTGTTACTTTAATGTAAAATTAATCTTGAATTAGTCTTGAGTTAATGTGTGAGGTAGGATTCAATGCTTTTCTTTTTCTAAATGGTTATCAAGCTGTACCAATACAATTTATTTTATTTTTATTTTAAAATTTGTTCTAATTAGTTATACATGACAGCAGAATGGATTTTGTTTCATTGCACACAAATGGAGCACAACTTTTTATTCCTCTGGCTATATATGGTGCAGAGTCACACCAATAAGTGTAATCATACATGTATATAGGGTAATAATGTCTGTTACATTCTACAATCCTTCTATCCCCACAGCCCCACCCCTCCCTCACTCCCCTCTGCACAATCCAAAGTTCCTTCATTCTTCCATACACACCCTCCCCCCGCCCCACTATGGATCAGCATCTGCTTATCAGAGAAAACATTTGGCATTTGCTTTTTTTAGGATTAGCTTATTTCACTTAGCATGATATCTCTAATTGCATCCATTTACCTGCAAATGTCATAATTTCATTCTTCTTTAAGGTTGAGTAATATTCTATTGTGTACATTGTCTTTATTCATTCATCTGTTGAAGGGCATCTAGCTTGGTTCCATAGTTTAGCTATTGTAAATTGAGCTGCTATAAACATTAATGTGGCTGTGTCACTGTAGTATGCTGATTGTAAGTCCCTTGGGTATAAACCAAGGAATGAGATGGCTGGGTCAAATGGTGGTTCTATTCCATGTGTTCTGAGGAATTCCATAGTGGTTTCCATTGTGGTTGCACCAATTTGCAGTCCCACAAGCAATGTATGAGTGCATCTTTTCCCCCACATCCTCTCCAACACTTATTATTGCTTGTATTCTTGATAATGGCCATTCTTACTGGAATGAGATGAAATCTTAGGGTAGTTTTGATTTGCATTTCTCTAATTGCTAGAGATGATGAACATTTTTTCATATGTTTATTGATCGATTGCATTTCTACTTCTGTGAAGTGTCTGTTCAGATCTTTAGTCCATTTATTGATTGGGTTATTTGTTTTTTTGGTGTTAAGTTTTTTGAGTTTTTTATGTATCCTGGAGATTAGTGCTCTATCTGAGGTATGTATGGTAAAGAATTTTTTCCCATTCTCTATGCTCTCTCTTCATTTTATTGATTGTTTTCTTTGCTGAGAAGAAGCTTTTTAGTTTGAATCCATCCCGTTTATTGATTCTTAATTTTACTTCTTGCACTTTAGGAGTCTTGTTAAGGATGTCAGGTCATGAGCCAACATGATAAAGATTTGGGCCTACTTTTTCTTGTACTAAGCACAGTGTCTCTGTTCTACTGCCTAAGTCTTTGATCCATTTTGAGTTGAGTTTTGTACAGGATGAGAGGTAGAGGTTTAATTTCATTTTGCTACATATGGATTTACAGTTTTTTAGCATCATTTGTTGAATAGGGTATCTTTCTCCAATGTATGTTTTTGGTGCCTATGTCTAATGTGAGATAATCATATTTAGGTGGGGTTACCTCTGTGTCTTCTATTTTGTACCATTGGTCTATATGTCTATTTTGGTGCCAATACCATGCTGTTTTTGTTACTGTGGCTCTGTAGTACAGTTTAAGGTCTGATATAGTGATGCCTCCTGCTTCACTCTGCTTGCTGAGGATTGCTTTGGCTATTCTGGATCCCTTTTTTCTCCAAGTGAATTTCATGATTGCTTTTCTAGTTCTGCGAAAAATGTTATTGGTATTTTAATAGGAATTGCATTAAATATATCTAAGAGTTTTGGTAGTATGGCCAGTTTTACTGTATTATTTCTGCTTAACCAAGAGCATGGGAGATCTTTCCATCTTCTAAGGTCTTCTTCAATTTCTTTAATGTTCTATGGTTTTCATTTTGGGAGGTCTTTCACCTTTTTGTTAGATTGATTCCCAAGTATTTTACTTTATTTTTTTTGGAAGCTATTGTGAATTGGGTAGTTTTTCTAATTATTTGCTTTCAGTGGATTCATCACCTATGTTTAGAAATGCATTTGATTTAGGGGTATTGATTTTATATCCTGCTACTTTGCCAAATTCATTTATTAGTTCCAGAATTTTATGATAGAATTTTTTGGATCTTCTAAGTATAGAATTATATTATCAGCTAATAGTGATAGTTTGAGTTCTTCTTTTCCTATGCATATACCTTTGTTTTCTTTCATCTGTCTGATTGCTCTGGCTAGAGTTTCAAGTTCTATGCTAAATAGAAGTGGTGAAAGAGTATTGTTCCAGTTTTTAGAGGGAATTTTTCAATTTTTCTCCATTTAGAATAATGTTGACCTTGAGCTCAGCATAGATAGCTTTTACCATGTTGAGAAATGTTTCTACTATCCCTAGTTTTTCCAGTGTTTTCTTTTAACATGAAGAGGTGCCGTATTTTAACAAATGCTTTTTCTGCATCTATTGATATCATCATATAATTTTATTTTTAAGTCTATTGATGTGATATATTACCTTTATAGATTTGTGTATGTTGAACCAACCTTGCATCCCTGTGATAAACCATACTTGATCGTGGTGCCCTGTCTTTTTAATGTTTTTATATGAGATTTTCCAGAATATTATTGAGAATTTTTGCATCTGTTCATCAGGAATATTGGTCTGAGGTTTTCTTTCCTTGATGTGTCTTTGTCTGGTTTTGGTATCAGGGTGATACTAGCCTCATAGAATGAGTTTGGAAGGGTATCCTTTTTCTATTTCATGGAATAATTTCAGGAGTATTGGTGCTAATCTGCCTGGTCCTGGGCTTTACTTGGTTGGTAGCTGTTGATGGCGTCTTCTCTTTCAATTGCTTTTTGTTGTTGTTGTTTCAATTTCATTGATTTCAGCTCTAATTTTAATTATTTCCTGCCTTCTATTGCTTTGGGTGTTGATTTGTTCTTCTTTTTCTATGGCTTTGTAATGTAATGTTAGTTCACTCATTTGTTGACTTTTTATTCTTTTAATGAATGAGCTCAGTGCAATGAACTTTTCTCTTAGCACTGCCTTCATAGTGTCCCAGAGATTTTGATATGTTGTATTGGTGTTCTCATTTACCTCTAAGTATTTTTTAAATTTCCTCCCTGATTTCTTCTGTTATCCATTTGTCATTCAGCATTCTATTTAGTCTCCAGGTTTTGGAATAGCTTGTATTTTTTATTTTATCATTAATCTCTAGTTTCATTCCATTGTGATCTGATAGAATACAGGGCAGTATTTCCATTTTTTTTTTGTATTTGCTGAGAGTTGCTTTGTGGCATAGCATATGGTCTATTTTAAAGAATGATCCATGTGCTGTTGAGAAGAAAGTGTATTCACTCAACGATGGATGAAATTCTCTATATATTTTCATTAAGTCTAAATCATTGGTTGTGTTATTTTATAAATGTGAAGTTAGTTTTTACCTTTATTTTTTTTTTATGTGGTGCTGAGGATTGAACCCAGGCCCTACCCGTGCTAGGCAAGTGCTCCACCGCTGAGCCATAATCCCAGCTGTAGTTCTATAGTTTCTTTGTTTAGTTTTTGTTTGGAAGATCTATTCAGTGGTGATATACATATGTTAAATTCACCTGGTATTCTTATTTTGTTGTCTATTTGGTTCTTGAAATTGAGAACAGTTTGTTTGATGTTTGTAGATGCTCCATTGTTTGGGGAATATATATTTGTGATTGTTATGTCTTGTTAATGTTTTATTCCCTTAAGCAGTATAAAATATCCTTTTTTTATTCATCCCTTCTGACTAACTTTGGCTTGAAGTCCACTTTATCTGATATGAGTATAGAAACCCCTGCTTGTTATATAGTCCATTTGAGTGATAGTTTTTTCCTATCCTTTCACCTTCAGTCAGTCTGTGGAAGTCTTTTCCTAGGAGGTGAGTCTCCTAAAGACAGCATATTTTGGATTATTTTTTAATCCAATCTGCCAGTCTTTGTCTTTTGATTGATGAGTTTAGGACATTAACATTCAAGGTTATTATTGAGATATGGTTTGTATTTCTGGTCATTTTGGTTTATTTTTCATTTTTAACTTGACTTAGTTTCTCCTTTGATTGACTTTTCCTTTAGTGTAGTTCCTCCGTTTGCTGGTTTTCATTGTTTTGTCTTGTTTTTATTCACTTCCTCCTCATGCAATATTTTGCTGAGAATGTTCTGTAGTGCAGGCTTTCTAATTGTGAATTCTTTTAACTTTTGTTTATCATGAACGTTCTTATTTCATCTTCAAATTAGAACCTTAATTTTTCTGGATATAAAATTCTCAGTTGGTATCCATTTTCTTTCAGAGCTTGATATATGTTATTCCAGGACCTCCTGGCATTGAGGGTCTGGGTTGAGAAATCAGCTGAAATCCAAATTGGTTTCCCCCTACATGTAATTTTATTTTTTTTTCTCTTGCAGCCTTTATAATTATAGCCTTATTCTGTATGTTAGTCATTCTCATTATAATGTGTCTTGGTGAGGGTGTGCTGTAATTATGTACATTTGGGATTCTTTAAGCCTCTTGTAGTTGATTTTCCATTTCATTCTTTAGGTTTGGGAAATTTTATTTCAATGAAAAGATTGTACATTCCTTTGGTTTGTATCTCCATGCTTTTATCTACTCCAATAAATATTAAATTTGGTCTTTTCATGTTATCCCATATTTCTTGGAAGTCCGGTTCATCGTTTTTTATCATCCTCTCTGTGCAGTTGACTTTATTTTCAAGAGTATATATTTTGTCTTCATTGCTTAATGTTTTGTTTTCTAAGTGATCTAGTCTGTTGGTGATACTTTCCATTAAATTTTTAATTTGATTTATTGTTTCCTTTATTTTGAGGATTTCTGCCTGGTTCCTTTTAATATTCTCTGCCTCTTTATTGAAGTGATCTTTCACTTCCTCTCTGATACCATCCTTTATTTAAAAATCAGTCTAATTATGTACATTCTAAACTCCTTCTCTGACATTTCTTCCACTGGGTTGTCTGTGGATTCTATTGTTGTAACATCTTGGTTTGTTTGAGGCACTTTGTTCTCTTGTTTTTTCATGTTGTTTGTCTTTCTTCCCATTTAGCAGTATGGATCTGAGTCAGTACAGTTTCTTACCTATAGTCTTTTAGTGTCCCTTAAGGCTTCCAATACCTCACCTTTAAGGGGGAGATCAATATTAACAGCATCCAATCCAAACAATATGCAATCTTAAGCCAAACAGCTCCTATTCAGTCATGTACAGTTTTGTCGAAATAAACAGAAATGATGTGTTCAATTATCGTCTACCATGTAAACAATAAGTTTGCTCAAAGAGTTTACTATTTCAAATGGTGGAAAATGAGGGGACAGAAGTAGTGTAATATGTGATATTTTTGAGGGAGAAGGAGAGAAGATAAAAGTTAAAAAATTATAGTGAGAGTGAGGGATGAATTAACAGAAGTTAGCTGTTAGAGAGAAGTGAGAAAGAGAATCCAGGAAAAGAGATAAGTGAGGGAAAAAATATATAGAGATTTTTTTTAAAAGGTAAAAATATAAGAACACACGACAACTGTAATAGACTATTCAGGCATCCCATTCCTCAATAAATGCATGCATGAAAAATATTTGAATTCAAAGATGGTAGAGATATGAGAAAGAGAGCAAAAAATAAAAATAAAAAAGGAAAATCTCTTGGGCTGTGGATGTGGCTCAAGCGGTAACGCACTTGCCTGGCATGCGTGGGGTGCTGGGTTCGGTCCTCAGCACCACATAAAAATAAAATATTGTGTCCACCGAAAACTGAAAAATAAATATTAAAAAAATTCTCTCTCTCTCTTTCTCTGTCTCAAAAAAAAATTTTAAAAAGAAAAGTCTCAATGGATAATTGAATGATTGCTTCTGCTGATTTTCAAACATTTTCTCAGCTTCCTTTCTCTGACTATAGATGAGGTTGTCTGAAGTTCAGTCTGGTGGGTGCTGGACCAGTTAAGTGGGCAAGCCAATATCAATATGTTCTCACACCCTCTTCCAGTCTTCCCAGTTCCCATTCTGGTGCAGTACTTTAGGACTCAGAGAGCTGAACAGAGCTCGATTTTCTCTAGTTTCCCCAACCTGCACTCCCCCAGGGAACTGCCCTTAGTCTTGGGCTTTCCACAGCATGGAGATCTTGGGTTACCAGACCCAGACTGGCCAATGCTAACCCAGCTATAATCTAGCAGACCTGGGCTTCAGCTTCCTCAGGCTCTCAGCCTTGCTGCAGACCCAAGATCTCAATGCTGTTTCGACTTGCAGAGAGATAAGCAGGGATGTGCTCACACAAAGGAGTGACCCTAAAAAGAGGCAGCAGATTGCAGCCACTAGTACACCCAGCAGAAAGACCTCAGGTGCAACCAGACCTACAGGTACCCCAACAATATATCTCCAGGTCCTGGCCATTTTCTTTAGACTGAGGCGGCTGTGCCCCAAGATGGTGGCAGTGTCCCAAGATGGCAGCCATCGCATGTAATCAAACCTGTGGGTACTGTGACAATGGACTTCCAGGCAGAGGTGGGCAGCAGGCTATCTTCTGGCGGTCTGCAGGTAGTCTTCAGGTCAATGGCAGGGAATCAACGGGTGGAAGTCAGGCAGCAGGTAATGGGTAGGTGAAAGCCCAGTGATGTGCAGGCAAGAGGCAGGCAAATGGACAAATAGTGGACTATGGGCAGCAGTCAGCAAGGGATCTGCACTTAAAAGGCAGGTGATATGCTGGCAGATAGTGGGCGATTGTGGTGGATGAATGGGGGATAAATAGCAGGGGATCTGTGAGCAGCAATGGCTGCCTTGCAGAGAAACAGTATTTCCTCTGCTTGAATCCCCAGTCATTGAGTGACAAGGAATGCAGCCTCCCTCTAGTTCACCATCTTGGATCTCCCATTTTTTTTCCCATTTATTTTAAAGGTCATCCATCTCCCCCCCATACCCCAGGGATTTGAGATGCCAACTTTATTGGGTACCTAATTTCCATATATACCTGAATCTATTTCTAGACTATTTGTTTTGTTGTTTTTCTCTCTATTCATGGATCAGCACTACATTATTTTAATAATACAGGCTTTATAAGCAGAGAATTAGTTGCATATGTGATGAAAGAGCAGAGAAGCCAAACTGGGACAGTGAAAAAAATAAATAAGGCAGGAAAAAGTCAGTATCACAAGGTCAAGAGAAAAAGGAGATGGCATTTTCAGAGCTTAGGAGCCAAGGAAGCCAAGGATATTTTGGAACATAGAAAAGAGACAGGAATGAAGAGAGATACTTACCAAGGCGGAGAGAGAGAGAAAGAGAGAGAGAGAAGTACCCCTGGTTTTTTCTTTCCCAATACATCCCAGTCTCTCACAAGGACTTCTCTTATTGGCTGTTCAAGCCCACCCAGAAGCCAGCTGATTTGGCTAGCTCCAGAAAACGCAGTCTATAGGAGCCAGCCAGGAAAGACACTTCACATGGTATCCCCCTATGAAACAGCAAAGAACAGGAGCGTAGCAAGGATGGGACTTAGGACAAATAGGTACAGGCCTGACAATCCAGATTTCCTTAGTCCAAGAGCTACTTCTGTTGATATGTGAAGGATTTTCAAAACTTATTTTTTCTCTCTCTTTCTGTTTGTTTATTTGTTTGTTATTTGTTTTAACTTTTAAAACTTGTTTGTTTCAGTGGGCTTCCTATATTAAGTGATTTCTTTTTCCCCCTTATAATCAAACCTCCAAGGAGCACTCATATGACGTAGAGTGACCACTTCTCTGTCAAGAGAGGCACCTGACAGAGACTACCACTTCAGTCTTGTCCACTAAGTTACTTCTTAACAATATTCCAGTATCCAGCACTCTGATCCATCAATTCTAAGGACTGTTTGAAATATCTTCTCACTTAGAATTAGACCTAGATGAGTATCTTTGTCTTAGACCTTGTGCTTTAAGCCCACTCAGAAGCCATCTGATTTGGCCAGCACCAGGAAATGCAGTGAATAGGGACCTGCCAGGAAAGACAGTTCATAGGCTAGCTTCCTGTGAAACAGCAAAGTATCAAACACATACTTCTGGATTGTCCCAAGACTCCATGGCCAGCCCACCTTCTAGTAGAGTAGCCTGGTAAGTGAATCACTTCTGATGAACATCATGGTATTTTTGTGTGTGTGTGTGTGTGTGATCATGTGTGATTGGTGCACTGAACAGTGCTGACATTCTCATTTGGGTGAGTTTTAGAGCTTTGGGCTACCAACTATCTGCTACTGACTTGAGCTGTAGGTCTGTATGTTAGCTCCCATGGGTCTGAGCCTGCCCATGGTGCTGCCTCTGATCTACAGTGCTTGTGAATAGCAGGCACTGCAGGAGCCATCCTGGACCCTAAGTGCTCCTAGCCACTGGCATCCAGGATGCTCCTCCCAACCCCTCTTCAGGTTCCTTGCTACATGTTAAGTTGTACAGGGGGATGATCTGCTGCTTTCCTTTGATTTTTCAGGACTGTTGTTAAATATTGCTAAATGGCCCTTTTGATCACTGTTCTTCAATTGACATGGTGATATTGTGCTCTGCAGGGGGGCAGTTCTCAGCTATGCTGAATGAGGAATGAGCATTCTTTGACAAATATACTCTTCTCCCACTGCTCCTAAGCCCCTTGCCTGTCTTCCCACTAGTGGTAGTTTGTGGAAGACAGGAGTACAGTAACATGAAAAACAATCACATTTTGAGGAACGTACTAATATTGACATGAGTTGTTCAAAGTAAACATGGAAGGAAAATGTGTTGAGTTTATGCTATAAAATTACAACCAAACAAATTTAACATGATCAGAGAGCAAACCATTGTTCACATTTTCTGAAATACTCTGGGAATGACTTGTAGTTTGGTTATTATCAATGAAACACCCTATCAACCTTATAAAAAAATTTTTTGTAGTTGTAGATGGATAGTATGCCTTTATTTTATATGTTTTTAAAATTTTTAAAAATGTGGTGCTGAGGATTGAACCCAGTGCCTCATACATGCTAGGCAAGTGCTCTTATTATGTCAGATTGTGGGACCCCAATAGACCTCCAGGAGCTGAATCCAATGCAATCATATAAGAGTCTTTATTGCAAGCTCGAGCCTGGACTCACAACTGTTCCTGACGCAGTGGTCCCAGGGAGTGAGTCCCGGTCCTTTGTTCAGTGAGATTTTATAGGTTTGGGGGGATACTCTACGCGTCACAACATCACACAGCAAATCATTCCATACCGCGGGAAAGTCAAACAACAACTCTTAACATGGATTAGCACATTCAGTGGCGGGAACAAGTTGGGTAGGGGTGATTGGTTAGTACAAGAGGGGGATTCCTTTGAACTGATGGGTTTAGGCCACGAGAGGAGTACATGCTAAACTACATGGTTTCCCAACATGTTATCAACCACCATAAATTACTTGGGGGTCATCTGGCATTCCAGGTATTTTCCCTGTCTCATGCTGATTGGCGGTTGCTAGGGGGGTTGTTGTGGGTCCTCACCTAGCCTAACTGAGTCAGGGACACCTGACCTAATACCTCTCCTGTTATTTACAGACAAACAACTCAGCAGGGTGCATATGTGCTTAGGATTGCTCTGTTGGTTTTTCCAAGGACAAGGGTCATGCCCCCTTCCTTGGACAGGCTTTGCTCTGAAGTAGAGGCTGGTTTCTCAAAAATGGAGTCACTTTAGTTTCTCACTCTGCCACTGAACTACAGCCCCAGCACCCCCATCAACCTTTGAGAGAGTTATTAAAGTCAGAATTCACAGGTGGCATGATAAAAGTTGCAGTATAATGAGTGAACAAAGGAGCAAAAGGGTCTGTGTTCAAATTTACTTAATTTCCAGTGTCGTGGCAAAGTAATAACAGCATTGCTACTATTTGTTTTCTGGTGAGAAATATGAAATTAGTTAGAAATGACACATTATGGCAATAAAGAACAAGAAGATACAGTTTCTGGATCTCAATAAAAAGAGTCAGGGGCCATATACTACCAAGGATGTTTATGTGCATTTGTTATGTAATAATCAAATATGTACCTATCTTTTCTCTGCCCATTATTCTAAATCTTCTTCATCAGTAAATCACTATATCTCACAAGGGCCCATGAATTTGTAATACATTTTTAGTTGTTGATGGACCCTTATTTTATTTATTTATTTTTATGTGGTGCTGGGAATCGAACCCAGGGCCTCACACATGCTAGGCAAGTGCTCTACCACTGAGCCACCACCTCAGCCTTGTAATACATTTTTAATCAACTTGTTTATATAGATAAAGAATCCTGGAGAAACAAAGTATTTGGCAATGCTCAGGACAGATGATAATGAGTTTTATGATAAAGATGCCAATGCTGGAATGCCAGCTTGTTTTACATTTTAATGCAGAAAGTTGCCTTCATCACTTCTGAATTTCACCTTGTTAAATTTCTTGGGAGAATTGTACCTGCTGTACACTATATTATTTATTCCTCTTGGCTTCATTTCACTTGTAGGTCATAGCATTTTATCTATGTCTTTAGTTAAGTCACTGGTAATGAGTGAGTCAGTTCAAAATTTTACTAAATAGATCTTATTGAAATATTTTTACCAAGGAAGAAGTGTCTATTTTATTTCATAAAGTTGACCTTCCTATTCTATTACTCATCTTTCTTTTTAAAAAATAAAATGGGGAAGTCTGCTAATCATTTATTTCCTAAACATTTATTTTTAGACTAGGTAAAGGAAAGAGTTTTTTCTGCACTGGTCATAATGAGATGAGGGAAAAATTCACTTATGAGGATCAGCAGCAACAAACTGCATATGATCCTGGCGTATACGCACAAATTGCTGCAGATGCAATTAAGGCATGGAAGACTTTACAAGGACATGGAGGTTTACAAGGTCAATTATCTAAGGTAATACAAGGAGCTAATGAACCTTATGCTGAATTTGTAGATAGGCTTATTCAAACAGCTACCAGAGTTTTTGGGAATACAGAACAAGCAATGCCATTACTAAAACACCTGGCTTATGAGCAAGCGAATCGTTGGTGCAGAGATATCATTAGACCATGGAAACATGAAGATTTAAACACATATATTAAATTATGTAGAGACATTAATGAACAAGAGCAAGTCGTGGCAGCTGCAGTAAAACAGGCTTTAGATGCCAGAGACATTAATGAACAAGGGCAAATTGTGGCAGCTGCAGTAAAACAGGCTTTAGATGCCAGGCCAAGAACATGCTACAATTGTGAACAAACAGGACATTTTAAAAGGAATTGCCCCATTGGAGGAGGGTTTAACAAAACTAGGTATCAAAGGAGTAGAATACCAGGTATTTGCCCACGATGCCGTAGAGGGAGACATTGGGCTAATGAATGCCGTTCTCAAACCACCATAGAGGGTACTCCATTATCAAAAAACGAACAAGGACCAGGTGTTTATCCACGATATCGTGGAGAAAGGCATCGGGCTCCATTGCCAAAAAATGGACAGGGGGGCCCAATGCTCCGGGGCCCAAAACCACAAATATACGGAGCACTGGAGGAACCCAGCAACCCCATCAGGGTAGTGCCCAGGACACATTGTCCATCAGATCCCTCATCAGACAAACCAGAGGGAGCGCAGGGTTGGACATCTGCGCCTCCGCCAGAGCAGTACTAACTCCAGAGATGGGAGTTCAAATCATTCCCACAGGGGTGAAAGGACCTCTTCCCAAAGGAACAGTAGGCTTATTATTGGGACGCAGCTCTTCTACTCTAAAAGGACTTATGATAAGTCCTGGGGTAATTGATCCCGATTATGAAGGTGAAATAAAAATTATAGCCAGTTCTCCAAAGGGTATATCAGTAATTTCACCAGGAGATAGAATAGCACAGTTACTAATAATACCCAGCCTACATGATAAATTTTCCAGTAGTACTGTAGAAAGAGGTTCCAAGGGATTAGGCTCCACAGGTGTAGATTGGGCTATGCTTTCTTTAAATTTAGATTCTCGCCCCATGCTAAAACTAAATATTCAAGGACATGAATTTAATGGGCTACTGGATACAGGTGCAGACCTTAGCATCATCTCTCCTCAAGAATGGCCAAAACATTGGCCATTACAACAAGCCACTCAAACGCTTCGAGGCCTAGGAGTGGCAACTAATCCCCATAGAAGTGCAATGGTATTAGATTGGAAGGATCCTGAAGGATGTGAAGGAACTATACAGCCATATGTATTGGATCATCTTCCCGTAAATTTATGGGGACGAGATGTCCTAGATCAATTAGGTTTGACATTAACAAATAACATCAACCAAAATGCACCCACTATTATGACTAGACCAGGTTTTAGGAAAGGAAAAAGATTAGAAAAACAAGAACAAGGTATAGCAGCACCAATACAAATAGATCAAGGAACAGACAGACATGGGTTGGATTTTCAGAAAGGGCCACTGAGACAATAAAAATTACTTGGAAATCAGAAAGACCAGTATGGGTTCCTCAGTGGCCCCTGACTAAAGAAAAGATACAAGCAGCCCATGACCTGGTCAAACAACAATTAGCGGAAGGACATCTACAACCTTCTGTATCTCCCCATAATACTCCCATTTTTGTCATCAAAAAGAAATCTGGTAAATGGAGATTATTGCAAGATTTAAGAGCCATTAATAATGAGATGGTTATTATGGGACCTGCTCAATCAGGGATTCCTCAGTTGTCTGCTTTGCCAAAAACCTGGTATGTTTTAGTTATAGATATTAAAGATTGTTTTTTTTCAATTCCAATTCATCCTGAGGATAGTCCACGTTTTGCATTTACTATCCCTGCACTGAATCATGAAGGTCCTGATCAGAGATATGAATGGAAAGTACTCCCTCAAGGGATGGCTAACAGCCCAACTATGTGTCAAATTTATGTTAACAAAGTAATCCAGCCACTTAGAAATCAAAATCCTGAACTACAAATATTTCACTATATGGATGATGTATTATTAGCACACAAAGATAAAAACACATTGCTAGAATGTTATGCCACACTTACAAACTTATTAAAAAATTATAATCTAGAGATAGCAATAGATAAAGTACAATTAAATTTTCCAATTAATTATTTAGGAGTTCTATTATCCTCAACCATGGTCCGTCCACCAAAAATTCAAATACGAGTAGATCAACTCAAATCACTTAATGACTTTCAAAAGTTATTAGGAGACATAAATTGGATAAGGCCTTATTTAGGTATACCAACAGGAGAGTTGGGACCTTTATTTGATATCCTAAAAGGTCCATCAGATCCAAATTCACCCCCCCACTGGTGCAAAGGCCTATCCACAAGTATAGCTGTATGCTGGACCGGTAGTCAGTGACGGGTATGATCCAATTACAGTGGTACCAACCTAAGACAGGAGGCTGACGCCTAGAGGTCAGTTCATCCGATGACGGGTAAGGACCATATGAATTGGACTGCCTAACAGACACAGTCCCTAAGCCACATGCTTGTTGTTTAAACAGAGAGGGGGAGATGTTGAGAGCCACAGCCGAAGGGGCCCCAGCAAACTTCCAGCTGCCAGCAAACTTCCAGCTGCCGGCTGATGATTGGCTCACAGCGGCCCCAGCAACATCTAGCTGATTGGCTCCTCTGCGGTGATGCTCATTGGGCTGTTTCCCTGCCCTTTCAGACCACGGAGCTGCTCATTGGGGGACTTTTTTGGCTCCGCCCACGGGACCCAGCCAATCGGCCTCAAGAGCAGGAGGATTGTGGGAGGTGGGGAGAAGCTTGTGTGGGAGAGAGAGGCTTGTGGAAAGCCGGTGGTGGCAGTTGAGGCTCTGAGGGTTTTTCCTGAGAGGCTGTTTTGTTTGGCGTGTGTGGTTCTAAAAATAAAGTTAGTTTCTTTTGACAAGTGGCTCCTGATTGTGCCCAGCCAGACTGCGGCAACTTAATCTTTACAAAATATTTGATTATTTAAGAGTATATCTGTATCAGTCTTCCACACATCATTGAGATGTGCAACTTGACCTTAAGGGAAATCGTAATTAGTCAAAAATCAAATTGTTTTGGATATCTAGCTCATAATTTCCCTTAATTAAATAACCAAATATGAGTAAAATAACAAAATACCTTAGGAGTCCATTATTTTCATAATCCTAGCCTCCTGTTGGTATAAAATAACGTCTTTTAGATGTTATTGAATTTTTCAGAGGGGACAATGTAAAAATTATCAAATAAATTAATTGTTTACATTAAGATATAGGAATGAAAATCACACTGAAGCTTGGTAGATAAAAATACATATTTTGTAAATAAAATTTTAAGAACTTCATAGTAAATATTTTCATAAGAGATCATAGTCAAAAACTCATTTTTGTTTAAATTTCTGCTTTAACTACATAACTTTGGATATAATATTTAATATCTCTAACTAAGATACACTTTAACATGAAGATTTCAATTTCTCAAATCATCTGTCCTGGGCATTAGCTACTTATACTGTACAAAGTAATCACCTGCCCTATTTGTACAGTAAGGATAATGATAGACCTTGCCTCATAGTTTTTTTTTTTTTTTTTTAAATGAAGATTGGGTGGGATAAGTATGTAGACATGATGTATAATAAAGACTCAGCAGAAAGACTGGCAGGTAATTAGGACACATCCACTGTTGACAACTATCACAGGATTTTATTTTCAATTTATCTTCTAGGTATAGATAAACTTGCTAAGGTTACAGATGCATAAAATGCCCTCTACTTTTGAACATGTCAATACAGTTTAGCAATATGTCATTTTATTGCAGTGAGCTGTGCAATCAATGTCTTTGTGATGCTTTAGGATATTTTCTGTGGTAATGAACATTATTCAGATTCTCTGCATAATTATTCTGGATTTATAATACTTTAGAAAATACCTAATTATTATCTTCCCTACAGTGTATAGAATGTTTTACCTCACTTTTTTTCTGGCATTTAGAACAAACTTAGAAGCTTTCAATTATCGGTATAAGCACTTAGTCATCTTCTTGATTACTTATGTGAATGTAAAGGAAATGTGAAGATAAAATATGAACACGTAATTGAAAATTATGTTTTTCCTTTGAAAATAAATATAGACAAATGTTCAGCATTTCTTCCAGCCCCCTTGCTGTTACAAAACATAAACAAACCACCAATTATCCCAATGATTATGTAATTTTAGAGATTTAAATAATAAATTGCATCCAATTAATTAGATGAGATTGGACATATTCAGGATGGTATAGCTGTAGACTCATCCAATTATTTAGAAAGCTCCATATAGATATTCAAATTTTTTCAGACAGATAACATTTCTAAATCATAGTAAAGCTGAATTATCAACCAAATCATCAATAATATATATAATAGTGCTAGATGATTTGACTAAAATTTTCCATCTGTTCATACCATTAACACTTAACTAATTCTAAGTTAGCTTCAGAGATACATTATTAATTTCCTTAAAATATACCTTTCTTCCCCTCTTTTCTATGTTTTATTTTAGGTTATATAGTAAAATACTAGGCATCTAGGAATGATCAAAAACCTTGATAATAAGGATTTGCTTAGTAAAATGCTTGGAACCCACTTGATCATGGTGCACTATCTTTTTAATATGTTTTGTATGTGATTTGCCAGTGTTTTATTAAGGATTTTTGCATTTATGTTCATCAAGGATATTGGTCTGAGGTTTTTCTTCCTTGATGTGTCTTTGTCTGGTCTTGGCATCAGGATGATACTAGCTTCATAGAATGATTTTGGAAGAGTTCCCTCCTTTTTTTATTTCATAGAAGAATTTGAGAATGTTGAGAGTTCTTTGAAGGTCTGGAAGAACTTGACTGAGAATCCATCAGGTCCTTGGCTTTTCTTTGTTGGTAGACTTTTGATTGTGTCTTCAATTCATTGTTTGAAATTGACCTATTTAATTTTTCTATGTCTTCCTGGTTCAATTTGGGTAGGTCATATGTCTCTAGGAATTTGTCCATGTCTTTAATATTTTCTATTTTATTGGAGTATAAATTTTTGAAATAGTTTCTGATTATCCTCTGTATTTCAGTAGTGTCCATGGTGATATTTTCTTTTTCATCACAAATTTTAGTAATTTGAGGTGTTTTTTAAATAAGACTTTCAAAAATAGTTTTGCTTTTCTATTAGTTTCATAAAAAGCACATAGTTTTTTTTTTTTTTTTTCTGTGACAGCAAATTACGGTATCTTAATGGCTTACAACATGGAGATTTATTTCTTGCTCACAGGTTTGCAGGTCAGGTGAACTTTACTGGGTCAAGCTAGGTTCATCTCAACTTGAGTCAATTGTTCTACTCCACATGCCTTTTCACTCAGAGATCCAGACTCAGGAAGAACACTCTTTGTATTGTGCTGTGCATATGACAGAGAGCACAATCTCAAGAGAATGAAGATAAGCATTTGGTGCTTCTCAGTGCCTCTCCTTGAATTACCACTCTGGGTCTTCTACAACATTAGACAGGTCAAATCAAGTCAGATGTTCAAGCCCAAAAATCAGTGGGCAGAGGATTATACTTTGTCCACAGTGAAGCTATGTTAAAATATAAGATGAATAATTCTGAGCACATAATGAATGTAGTCTTCTACAATTGTTTAGTGTATGACATTTGATCTTTAGAAAACCCTAGATTCATACTCATTCATTTATCATTGTCTTTTTTGTACAGAGTCATAAAATTTTAGCATTTTAGAGGTAGAAGAGGATTTGAATGGTCCTTAATTCCATTGTTTCACTTTGCAGATATGTTACTGTGGCCTAAAAGATATTCAGTGACTCTTGCCCAGGATTGGCAAAGATGGATATGAAACCTGCTAACCGTTTTCTACAGTTAATTCATTGTGTTGGCCATTGGTTAGTTATTTAGTATCAACTAGTATTATCTGAGAAGGGAAAATTCCAATTCAGAGTAGTCAAGTCAAGATTTTACCATTGCTTTCTCACAATAGAAATATTTAATAATTTAAGGTTAGTTCTGCTAAAATTAATTCAGCCTTTAAAGTGAGCTCTACTCTGCTCTAAGCTTTTCAAGTAAAAATTTAGCACTTCACCAAAACCACTGACAGAATAGAAAGATTAAATTGTAGAAAGTACAATTTATACTTATACAATTTATATTTATACAAGGATATATAAAATAAACAAAAATATTAAAAGTAGTTTACACTAAGATTAACTAGTATGCTACCTGAAATAAATATACAAAAATCAAAAAATCTCTTAAATGTTGACTAACACTTGAAGAATTAATCTTCTTTGGGAAACTTTGGTCAGAATAGTTAATGACATCATACTTGTGCATTACAATTACAGAAAATGAATGTTATCTATGTGAATGCAAACAATTTTCAAGGAAATCATAAAGTTGATTATATATAAGGAATTAATTTAAAACCCTTTTAATCTCTTTTAACAATGAGAAATTGCTTTTATAAGCCTCAATAATTCTATACTGTGAAAAGATGATTGTATTTTTTATAAACTTACTTTTTCATACTCTTTTCATGGCACCCTTAGCTACAACTGTTTATTCAGTCTTTAAAATTTAGTTATCATAATTTCTTGAAAGTCACCTGGAAAGCAAGCTATAAACCCTGATGAATAATGTATATTAGGTGATCTACTTGAAAAACATTCCAGATTATGTACAACTACTACTGAGAGATGAAAAGGGGAGCTAGCATGTATGTTAAGAGTAGGGCAGCTGCAGAAGTAGTAGATGAGTTCATATCCTTTGTGACCAGAATCACAAAGGAAATGCAGAAAAGTTGAGATATTTCATCATTAACTTTTAAAACAAATTAGAAACTGGATCATCAAAGCAATTTGAATGAATGAATGAATGGATAAATAAGATATATTTAAGAAAAATTTAAATACAGCAACTTCTTCATTTCATGAATGTCTTGGCATTTTTGCAGGTTAATGCCTCTTTATACCTTATATGCTTTAGATTTTCGTTTTCATTTCTTTTGTGGCAAGCTTTTCTTTCACCTCCAAATCTGTACCAATGCCTGGGCATAGCACTCAGTACTTGCCCTGTGATGGCTTCTCTGTAATATGATTGCCTGCTTGTTTATCTGGTACCATTTCATCATAGTTTTAGCTCCATAAACAAAGGAGCCATGTCAGTTATCATGCATGCTAGGAAAGTACTTGTTATGGTTCAGATATAGGGTGTCCCTGAAATGCTCATGTGATAAACAATGCAGGATTATTCAAAAGTTAGATGATTAGATCATGAGAACTGCAACCCAATCAGTGAGCTATTCAATTTAATGAGTTAATAATTTTAATGGATTACTGAGTGGTACCTATAGAGAGCATAGCTAGAGGAAGTAGGTCACTGGGGGTGTGCAGTTGGGAATTATATGTTTTGTCTTTGGTGTCTCTCTTGCTTTCTCTGTTTCCTGGCTGCCATAAATATAGAAAATTTTCTCCATAATGCCCTTGGACCTGGTGCTGTGCCTCATCTAAGGCCTACCATGGACTAAGCCTCTGAAACCATGAGCCTAAATTTAACTTTCCTTCCTTTAAGTTGTTCTTGTCATATATTTTGGTCACAATGGAAAGATGGCTAACACAGAAATTGGTATTGAGAAGTGGGTCCTCACTGTGACTAACTTGACCATGTAGTTCAGAAAAAGCCTTTGGAAATAGTTTATGAGGGGAGTTTTTCAAGTTTGGGGATACATGCTGGACAAGCCTTAAAATGCTGTAAGCAGAGCTTAATGGGCAATTTTGGTGGTAGCTCAAAAGACCAGGACGTTGATAAGAATGCAGACAATGAATATTGTGCTCTTGAGATTTAAGAGGATAATGTGGATTCTATCAGGAATTGGACTCATGGCGATTCATGTTACATTATGGCAAAAAACTTGTCTACATTTTGCCTATGTCCAGAGACTATGTGAAGATTAATTCAGAATTGATGGACTAATTAATCTGGTGGAGAAAATATCAAGGCAGCAGAGCATTCCAGCAGTAGGTATTGTTGGTGGCTTTTAGTCAGTCATGTTTACTCTGAAAATTAGGAGCAAAAAAGCAGAGAATAAAGATTTTTAAAACTTGCAGTTTGTTTAGAAAAGTTCATGTAAAATTGGCATCAAGAAAGGTGTGCTTATTATTTGATTCAAATGTATGAATTGTCAAGATCATTGTACTGTCATGTGTAACTAATAAAAAAAAAGAAAGAAAGTTGTGCTTATTGATGAGATTGCTGCCACAAAAGAGGAGTTATATACTTTACACAGAGACAAAAGGAAAGATGCCTGGAGGGCACCATCAGCAAGACCCCACTAATCACAGACTCAAGGGTGTAAAAGTAAAACTTTTATTTAAGAGACCCTGGATCTGGGGGCAGCCTGCTCTACAAGTGGTGCACAGGAAGTAATTTCCTTCTGATTCATCTGATGGTACGCAATTGCCCAAACAATGAGAAGCTGCTTAAGCCGTGGTCCAAGGGACCCTGGCTATTGCTAAAGCTGGTGGCGGACCTACTGCTGGAGCTGGAGTCATCCATGTGGGGATGGTTATGGAGGAATGCAGGTTGCTGGATTTAGGGGTTATGGAGGTTTCCATCAAGACTTCACAAAAAAGGGGTAGGAGTAGAGACAGCATATAGCAGTGTTGAATCATCAGCATGTAGGTAGCCCCTTCGAGGGTGATGTATGAAGCTGTGAGAATGAAGCTGAAGCTGCCATGGAGAGCCCGTAATTAAGAGAAGCCAGGAATATGGATCATCTCTCAGAGAAAGCCACAGGCTATAGACAGAGTCAGCCTAAGAGAGAGACCAGCTGGGCTACAACTAGCAAGGTCAAAGGGGCAGGGTGACTCAAGCCCTATAGGAGATCATTTCTCATTGTAATACGCGCCAGGCCATAGGATGTAGAGCTGCTGAACCTAATATTTTCCTGACTGGGTTTCAGTCATGGTTTGGTCTCATCCCTTCTTTCTATGCCCCTTTTCCTACCTTTGGAATGGTAATTTTTGCTCTGTGCCATTGTATATTGGATATATGTAATTTACTTTTGAGTTTTTTTCCAGGGGTTTATAGCCAAGAGTTTGCCTTGAGTCTTAGAGGAGTCTTTGGTATTTGACTTTTTGGCAATGATGAAGCTGTTAAGACTATGGGTACTCTTGGAAATAGACTGAATGCATTTTGCATCATGAGATGGACATTAGTTATTGGGGGCCCAAAGTAGAATGCTATGTTTTTAATATAAGGTGTCCAGCAATATGCTTATGTGATAGACAATACAGGAATGTTCAGAGGTTGAATAATAAGCATATGAGAACTATAATCTAATTAGTATACTAATTCATTTGATGGATTAATAACTTGGATATATTACTTGGTGGTAACTATATGCAGGTGGGGCGTGGCTGGAGGAATTAGGTCACTGGGGGTATGCCATTAGGCATCAAATATCCTGTATATCTTGTCCCTGCCTCTTCTCTCTCTCTTTCTCTCCCTCTCTCTGCTTCTATGCTGCCATGAGCCGATAGCTTTCCTCATCGAGGCCCGTGTGCCATGATTTCTGCCTCACCTCAGGCCTAAAACAATGGACTGACTGACCATGTACTGAATCTCTGAAACCATGAGCCAAAATAAACTTTTCCTCTTCTAAGTTGTTCTTGTCAGGCATTTTAGTCACAGCAATGAAAAACTGACTAACACAGCACTCTGCCACTGGCCCACATCCTAACCTTAAGTTTTTATGCTATTTTATTCACAGCATCCATCACAACTCCTGCCTAATTTAAGTATCCCAAGTTTTTAGTTTTTGTTTTTGATTGAATGAAGCCTAACAGAATGCAATCCTCTGTGTGTGTGTACAAAACATAAAATGAATTAAACTTATCACTTTAAAATTTGTGGTTGTTGGGGCTGGGGATGTGGCTCAAACAGTAACGCGCTCGCCTGGCATGCTCGGGGCTCTGGGTTCGATCCTCAGCACCACATAAAAATAAAATAAAGATATTGTGTCCACCTAAAACTAAAAAATAAATATTTAAAAAATTCCCTCTCTCTCTTTAAAAAGAAAATTGTGGTTGTTAAGTCATCTTTTTCATTGCTGTGACCAAAAAATCCTAAACAATTGTGACCTAAGACAATTTTAGGAGAGGAAAAGCATATTTTGGGGCTCACAGTTTTAGAGGTTTACATCCATATATGATCAACTCCATTTCTCTGCTGTGAGGTAGCAGCACATCAAGGTGGAAGGGTGTGGCAGAGGAAAGCGTCTCTGACCCAGGCACCAGAAAGCAGAGAGGGAGGGAGGGAGAGAGGGAGGGAGGGAGGGAGGGAGAGAGAAAGAGAGAGAGAGAGAGAACACTTAAGGGAGAGAGCAAGAGCTCTACTCACCACAGATAACATATAAACCCCAAGGACATGCCCTTAGTTACCTACCTCCTCCAGCCACACCCTACCTACCTAAGGTTACCACCTAGTTAATCCCTATCAAGAAGTGGATTCAGTGATTGGGTTAAGGCTGACATTTCAACTTTAAACTTGCTTGCATAGTCTCACACATAAGCTTTGGGGAGACACCTCATATCTAAACCATAGCAATGGTAATTGTACATTGTAAAACTCTATGGAACTTAATAGAATTCAAAGACCCTACTCAATATAAAACTATAATATTTTAGAAAGAAAATAATATGCCATGAGAAGAATGAATTATTATAAAAATTGATTTTGAGAACAATCACTATATTTAGTTGGTAAAGTAAGTTACAATGAATCAAAAAATTAAGTTCAAAAAACCATTTAAAGCCGAGCACTGTGGTGCACACCTTTAATCCCAGTGGTTTAGGAGGCTGAGGCAGGAGGATCATGAGTTCAAAGCTAGCCTCAGCAAAAGCAAGGCATTAAGCAACTCAGTGAGACCCTGTCTCTAAACAAAATACAAAATAGGGCTGAGGAGGTGGCTAGTGGTCAAGTGCCCCGGAACCAAAAACAAACAAAAAAAAAAAACCAAAACAACAAAAGAAACATTTAATGGCATATGGGTGATGCTTTTCTTGACTGCCACAAGTAGAAAGACTTTTAGTGATAAGACCATGGAGTTAATCACAAAAAAATGAATCAGCAACACTGCACAAAAGTTAAGATTACCTGAATGCAACAGAGCATTATATATAAATTTAAAAAGCAAATGTTAAACTATATTTAAAAATTTGACAAATGGTTAGTATCTTAATAATAAAAGTAATCCTTAGATAATAAGTAAGGAAAAAAATCCATGTCAGTAGAAATTTGGGTAAAGAGATGATTTAAAGAGTATATTCAATTGGAAAAACATGTTCCACCACACTAGTAATTAAATAGAAACCTAAGCAGCTTATAAGGTAATACATTATTAAAAATTAGAAATTAAAAAATTATAAGACCTAATGCTCATAAGAGTAGAGTAAGAGTTTTTATATGTACTGTGGTTAGAAAACGAATTGTTCTTTTTCTGAAATGTAATTTTTCAGTTATCAAGATCCTTAAAAATACTCATGGTCCTTAATCTAGAAATTTCACTTGGTACAAATTCATTTCATCAAGCAATTTGGGTTATAGATGAAGAAATTTTTAAATGTAATTTGTTAAATAAATATTCAATTCCAACTACAGGTGAGAGACAGAATTTAGGGATCGAAGAGTAAACAAAACAATCAAGGCACTTAAATCTGAGGAACATACAGACATATAAAGATTCAATTATAATTGCTATATATAAATAGCTTAAGTTTTCAGATACTGTCTTAAGGGACTTTTATATATTACATATATAACACATATAAATACACACATAAACATATATATTATTATAAATGTACATAACATATTATATATGTTTTATCCTCCCCAAAATCACAGGAGGTAGTTAGTATCATAACTTTATTGAAGACAGAGAGGGTAAGTGATTTACCCAGATCATTACATCTATAATGTACCACAATGCAGAAATTATTTAAAATGCTAAAAGTTGTCCAAAAATAGTAAAACATTAAGAAAATTAAATAATATTTAAATGATAGGATTTATTTCAGTTATAAAAAATGACATTTCCAGAAACTTTTAATGACATGAGAAATATTTGTAACATAATCTTAAATAAAGCTGAATACAAATTAGTATACATTAAATGAACCTAATTTTATTATTAAAAGGTATTATAAATATGTATGTATCAAATCAATTTACTATTTGCTCATCAATTTACCAGCTTACCATTTGCTCACCTCATTCGATTCTGAGTTGATGGGGAAGAACTCAGTTGGTTTACCATGGTGCACTTCATAATTTTACCGTGGTTATACCTAATAGATGCTAAGCTTTAATTGAATAGTGAATAGGACAAATGCAACAAAGTCTGTAAGAATATGTAGTAGCCACTCCCTTTCTGTGGTTTCACTTTGAATGGTTTCAGTTGCTTCTAGTAAACCATAGTCCAAAAATATTAAATGGAAAATTCCTTAAATAAGCAATTCATAAGTTGTAAATTATACACCATACTCAGCAGTTTGATTAAATCTCACTGTGTTCCACTCCAGTCCAGCCTAGGATGTGAATCATCACTTTGCCCATGACATCTATTTAGAATATGCTGCCTACCTGTAGTGGCTTAGCAACCATCTGAGTTATCAGATTAACTATTGCAGTATAGCTATGTTTCTATTCAAATAACTCACATAATATGCTAGACCACAGTGCTTATGTCATTCAATCTCATCACATTGGTATGATGTCATGTCACATTATCATAAGAAGAATGGTGAGTATCAGTACAAACTATTTTAAGCACAAAGAGAGGTCATATTCACATATCTTTTATTACAGTATATTATTATACTGTATACAATATGTTATTATACTGTAATATAAGACTTCTAGTTTATTATTAGTTATTATTAATCTCTTAATGTATCTAAACTGTTAATTGAATTTATCACAAGTATCTATGTATAGGAAAAATATTTATGTAGGCTTCAATAATATAATCCAAGACTGAAGGCATCCCCTGGGGGTCTTGGAACATATTTCCTACAGATAAGGAATGACTACTGTATACAAAAATGCTAGCATTAGTTTTCTTTAAACTCTGAAATTATAGGTTATTTTATTTCTTTGTTATAATTTTTCAATATGTGCAAAATTTATTCCAGTGAATGTGTATAGATTTAATTGACTTGTGTTTTTTAAGAGTATAGTGGATTCTAAAGGAAACCTATGTTTAAACAGAATTAACAACCATCTGTGTGAGGTAGCATAGGCATCTATCTGCTGGAAGGTAGGAAATTTAATCAGATGATACTCTGATATTCCTGTTAGATATGGGTTACCTGGTGTGCCAGTTATCAATTTATAGTCTCTCAGCTGCAAATGTATGCACCTTTGCATGCTCCACAAAAATGTAGATATGCCCTTTAAGTATTTTCCTTTGCCAGCCTGCATAATATTAAAGTTTGTCAGAGGCACAAGGAAGGGATTTTTCCTCCCTGGTTCTGGTATGTTCCCTCCTGCAGTGTGAACAGCTATGTTGCCGAAACTTCAGGCTTCCATGTTACTTGGTGGTCAGCAGCACCCACCACCCAGAAGCCTGCAGCTACCCTGGCACCAATCTTGGACAGTTTCATAGTAAAGAGACTCCTACCCATACACTGTTTTCCATGACATCTTACAAAGCAGATTTCCAGCAAATTCTGGAAGGCAGATGTTCAACTTAACTCTGGCATAGCATTCTCTTCATTGACTGCCTTTCAATGGGCCATGGCTGGGCCCTGAATTACAAGGTCAAGATCTCCCTGAATTACAAGGTCAAGATCTTAGCCATGAGGGTGGGTGTTTCTTGGGTAACTATCTGAGTTCCAGGACAGTGACTGTTTCTTATACCTGCTCTTCCTATATTTTTAAAGGGTTCCCTTTAATCCTTACAAGTCATTCCTTCCCAATTCCAATCCCCTGTTGAAGTTAGTAATTCTTTTCTTTTTTTTTTTAGGAGGAGATATACTGGGGATTGAACTCAGGGACACTGGGCTACTGAGCCCCAGCCCCAGCCCTATTTTTTGTATTCTATTTTGAGACAGGGTCTCACTGAGTTGCTTAGCGCTTTGCTGTTGCTGAGGCTGGCTTTGAACTCATGATCCTCCTTCCTCAGCCTCTGGAGCCACTGAGATTACAGGCATGTGCAATCGTGCCTGGCTGAAGTTAGTAATTCTTGATATAGTAAACTTTTCTTGTTCAGATTATAGTATAGTTTGTGTCCCTTGACTGAGCATTGACTGATAAAAGATTCCTGATCTGGGTTCTGTGGATTTTAAAGATTTTATTATAATTTCCATCCTTCTAACTTCACTGAGAAAAAATAAAGGATACAAATAAAATATTGCAAGGGGTATGTCTGTCACAGAGGTCAAGAACCATAATTATTCAAATATAGAATGAAGATATAGTGTCCCTGAAGCATATAAAATTCCAAATAAATGAGTGTAAGCTCAGTAAATAACTTATGCAGGGAAGGAGGAAATATATTAAGGAAAAATATTCCTTTCTGATGGCAAACATCATGAAAGCAGAGCTATTATCAAAGAAGGTATTAGAGGGAGGCAAACTATCAGAGGACAAAATGATAAACGTAAATAAAAATTGAAATATGAAGCCTTGAGCACAGATCAAAGGAGGGAAATCTGATGGTGGCTCTTTCGCTTCGCTCCGGGCAGAGAAGCTGAGTGTGTAATCAGCAGTGGATTGTAAGTACCCGAGGCAAAGAAAGCTCAGTGCGCCCCGCCTTTTTTTTCTTTTTTTTTTTTTTTTGAATATTTTTTATACAGGGAGAGTTTGTGGATTGGGATTGTTGGCGGGGCTGTGGTTTCTGTGCCGAAAATCCACTCCGCGGGGGCCGCCATTTGCTTTCTGCTTGCTGTCTTGATGGCTCCGTATACATTGTCCGGCAGCCGCACCTAGAGGTTGGAGCTGGGCTGCGTGCCGAGCCCTGTTCTCCGAAGGCTGGACTGCAGCCTCGAGCGCCTCGGTGGCCTGTTCGCCACTGCACCTTCGGGCAGAGCCTGCTCTGGGGTCGTTCTGCACCCCCCTGCCAGGGGACCCGTGCTCCGGAGGAGGGGGATGGAGAGCCGCGGCGGCAGCCGCTTGGGCCCCAGGGGCCGGGCACCGGGCTGAAGAGCTGCGGAGGCCAGGGCGGCTCTGCTACGGTCGCACACGAGTGCAGCGCCCGTGAGCGCGGCCCAGAGATGGAGGCGACGGCGGCAGGGTTTCATTCCTAGAAATCTGGACTGGAAACAGAAGCAGCAGTTTGTATAATCCCAAGAACTTGCTTATGCCAGGAAGCTGTAAGGGCAACATGAATATTACTGAGGAGATGTAACATGGTGGCAGGCGCAGAGAGATCAAGTCTCTGACATCTTCAACTGCGCGGGCATAGGGAGCCGTAAACTGTCTAAATGCTGTTTGCTCAGGATCACTAGGCAATGCTGAGATGACGTGGATCTGGGGTGTACAGGCTGGGCCCCTCAGAACACACACACAGAGCCCGAATCGGAGGCAATTAAGCTCCGGTTCGCCTGCTTCGTGTGACTCAGCACTAATGATCCCACTGAAATAATTGGTCGGCCCTTAGGAACTTACAGAGGTAAAAGCCAACAGAGCCTTCATAGGCAGTGGCCACAGGACTGAAACGGGGATTGGGAGAGACAGTCAGGACCCACCCGTTGCATTGGTCACCCGGCAAAGGGAACGAACGGTCACCATTTGCATGGGAAACCACCATGGCAGAGAAATGGCGTCACGGGCGGAGGAGATAACTGCATTGAAACCAGCGCGACAGGTGTGTAATCCCCTAGTCATCTCTCTCCACACAGCGGGGAAACCTAAAGGGCCACTCCCAGCTCTCCTGTGAACGCAATAACCAGACTGAGGGAATCAGGAGTGGCGCGGGACTCGCGGCGCGGACATCCCGGCTACCGCTCCCACCAGTGCTGACAACTGAGGGCTCTTGCACCAGCTACCGGGGGCGTGGCTACAGGAGGGCAAGCAAATTCGCTGGGGGATCTCAGCCCCAAGCTCTACAAACTTAGGGTCTGAGGGAGGCAAACAGGGAGAGTGACCCAGGTGTTCATGAAAACAGGGCTCCCAGGAGCAGCAGACCTGGCGTGTAGACAGTATTGTGGTGAGCGCCACAGGTGAGCACGGCCTGGCTTGAGGAAACACAAGACAAGGCCCTAGACACTCAGGATTGGAGACCAGCCCAGTCTAGGAGAAAGAGCTGCTGCACAGTGAATGGTTCCCACCTACTGAGAGGAGAAGCTTGGCCCAGTGGGCACAGCTCCACCTACTGGAAGAGAAGTTAATAGAACTCTAGGACTGCATTTATTATTATTATCATTTTTTTTTCTTTTTTTTTCCTTCTTTTTCTTTCATTTTCAATTTTTATTTGTTGATGTTCTTTTACTTTTTTTCAATGTTTCTATTTTTTTAATTTTTTTATTTTATTATTATTATTTTTTTTTAATTTTAATTTTCATTTTTTTATTATCATTATTATTTTTGTTAAATTTTTTTTCTCGTCTTTTCTTTCTTTCTTTATTATCTAATCTTTGTTATTTTTGTTCCTTTTGTCTTTTCATTTCTTTTCAATTTTCTTATTCCCCCTTCCTTGAATTCTACCTGCCTACTCTCACTCTCTTTAGTGACTTCTTCCTTTCCCTTCTAATATCTTTCCTCCCAAGCATCAAATAAATCTATAAGAGTAAACAGAAACTCAGCAGTCAAACAGAAAAAGAAGTAACATGAGCAGCATAAAAAAGCGAGGAAGAAAAGGAGTACAAACAATGAAGGACAGCCTAAATATTCAGGAGGACCTAGAGTCAGCAGAAAAATGGTCATATAAAGAACTCAAGGAATACCTTAGACAGATGGAATGGAACCTTAAAGAAGATACGAGACAGCAAATCCAAACAGTGAAAGAACACTTTGAAAATGAATTACATAAACAGATAAAAGAAGAAGTTAAGCATCTTTATCAGGAGATAGAGATTATTAAAAAAAACCAAACAATAATTCTAGAAATGAAGGAAACGATAAACCAAATTAAAAACTCAATTGAGAGTATCAACAAAAGAGTGGAGCAAGTAGAAGCCAGAACATCAGATAATGAAGACAAAATATATCATCTTGAAAAGAGCCTAGGCAACTCAGAAAGGCTGGTTAAAAACCACGAGAAAAACATCCAAGAGATATGGGATAACATAAAGAAACCAAACCTACGAGTCATCGGGATAGAAGAAGGTACAGAGATTCAAACCAAGGGAATGAGTAACCTGCTGAATGAAATAATTACAGAAAACTTTCCAGAAATAAAAAAGGAAACGGATATACAAATTGTAGATGCATACAGGACACCGAGCACACAAAATCACAGTAGACCAACGCCAAGACACATTGTTATGAAGATATCCAATATACAGAACAAAGAGAAAATACTAAAAGCTACAAGAGAAAGGAGGCAGATTACATTCAGGGGTAAACCAATAAGGTTAACAACGGATTTTTCATCACAGACGCTGAAAGCGAGAAGATCCTGGAACAACGTATTTCAAACACTGAAAGACAATGGATGCCAACCAAGAATTCTGTATCCAGCAAAATTAAGCTTCAGGTACGATAACAAAATAAAAATCTTTCATGATAAACAAAAGCTAAAAGAATTTGCAGCCAGAAAACCAGCATTGCAAAGCATCTTGAGCAAAACACTACACGAGGAAGAAATGAAAAACAATAACCAAAACCATCAGTGGGAAGTGCCTCTATAAAGACAGAGGGCGGGGGGAAAGCTAATTATGGAGAAACAAACTAAATTAAAAAAAAAAAAAAGAAGAAGATAAATAATCAAACATGGCTGGAAGTACAAACCATATATCAATAGTAACTCTAAACGTTAATGGCTTAAACTCTCCAATAAAGCGACATAGGCTGGTAACATGGATTAAAAAAACAAATCCAACAATATGCTGCCTCCAGGAGACACATCTGATTGTAAAAGACATACACAGGCTGAAGGTGAAAGGTTGGGAAAAAATATACCACGCACACGGTCCTCGTAAGCAAGCAGGGGTGGCCATCCTCATATCGAATAAAATTGACTTCAAGACTAAATTAATCAAAAGGGATAAGGAAGGACATTATATACTGTTAAAAGGAACCATTCACCAACAAGACATAACAATTATCAATATTTATGCACCAAATAATGGTGCTGCGACGTTCCTAAAACAAATTCTCCTCAAGTTCAAGAATCAAATAGACCACAACACAATAATTATGGGTGACTTCAACACACCTCTCTCACAATTGGAAAGATCCTCCAAACAAAAGCTGAATAAAGAAACTATAGAACTCAATATCACAATCAACAACCTAGACTTAACTGACATATATAGAATATATCAACCATCATCAAGTGGATATACTTTTTTCTCAGCAGCACATGGATCCTTCTCAAAAATAGACCATATATTATGCCATAGGGCAACCCTCAGTAAATATACAGGGGTGGAGATAATACCATGCATTTTATCTGATCATAATGGAATGAAACTGGAAATCAATGATAAAAGAAGGAAGGAAAAATCCTACATCACATGGAAAATGAACAATATGTTACTGAATGATCAATGGGTTACAGAAGACATAAAGGAGGAAATCAAAAAATTCTTAGAGATCAATGAAAATACAGACACAACATATCGGAATCTATGGGACACAATGAAAGCAGTTTTAAGAGGGAAATTCATCGCCTGGAGGTCATTCCTCAAAAAAAGGAAAAACCAACAAATAAATGAGCTCACACTTCATCTCAAAGCCCTAGAAAAGGAAGAGCAAAACAACAGCAAATGTAGCAGAAGGCAAGAAATAATTAAAATCAGAGCGGAAATCAACGAAATTGAAACAAAAGAAACTATTGAAAAAATTAACAAAACTAAAAGTTGGTTCTTTGAAAAAATAAATAAGATCGACAGACCCTTAGCCATGCTACCGAAGAGAAGAAGAGAGAGAACTCAAATTACTAACATACGGGATGAAAAAGGCAATATCACAACAGATGCTACAGAAATACAGAAGACAATTAGAAATTATTTTGAAAACCTATATTCCAATAAAATAGAAGATAGTGAAGACATCGATAAATTCCTTAAGTCATATGATTTGCCCAGACTGAGTCAGGAGGATACTCACAACTTAAACAGACCAACAACAATAGATGAAATAGAAGAAGCAATCAAAAGACTTCCAACCAAGAAAAGCCCAGGACTGGATGGGTATACAGCGGAGTTTTACAAAACCTTTAAGGAAGAATTAATACCAATACTTTTCAAGTTATTTCAGGAAATAGAAAAAGAAGGAGCTCTGCCAAATTCATTCTATGAGGCCAACATCACCCTGATTCCGAAATGAGACAAAGACACCTCAAAGAAAGAAAACTACAGACCAATATCTTTGATGAACCTAGATGCAAAAATCCTCAATAAAATTCTGGTGAATCGGATACAAAGGCACATCAAAAAAATTGTGCACCATGATCAAGTAGGATTCATCCCTGGGATGCAAGGATGGTTCAATATACGGAAATCAATAAATGTTATTCACCACATCAATAGACTTAAAAATAAGAACCATATGATCATCTCAATAGACGCAGAAAAAGCATTCGACAAAGTACAGCATCCCTTTATGTTCAAAACATTAGAAAAACTAGGGATAACAGGAACTTACCTCGACATTGTAAAAGCTATCTATGCTAAGCCTCAGGCTAGCATCATTCTCAATGGAGAAAAATTGAAGGCATTCCCCCTAAAATCTGGAACAAGACAGGGATGCCCTCTATCACCACTTCTATTCAATATAGTTCTCGAAACACTGGCCAGAGCAATTAGACAGACGAAAGAAATTAAAGGCATAAAAATAGGAAAGGAAGAACTTAAATTATCACTATTTGCAGATGACATGATTCTATACCTAGAAGACCCAAAAGGGTCTACAAAAAAACTACTAGAACTAATAAATGAATTCAGCAAAGTGGCAGGATATAAAATCAACACGCATAAATCAAAGCATTTCTGTATATCAGCGACAAAACCTCTGAAACGGAAATGAGGAAAAACACTCCATTCACAATATCCTCAAAAAAAATAAAATACTTGGGAATCAATCTAACAAAAGAGGTGAAAGATTTATACAATGAAAACTACAAAACCCTAAAGAGAGAGATAGAAGAAGATCTTAGAAGGTGGAAAAATGTACCCTGTTCATGGATAGGCAGAACTAACATCATCAAAATGGCGATATTACCAAAAGTTCTCTATAGGTTTAATGCAATGCCAATCAAAATCCCAACGGCATTTCTTGTAGAAATGGATAAAGCAATCATGAAATTCATATGGAAAAACAAAAGACCCAGAATAGCAAAAGCAATTCTAAGCAGGAAGTGCGAATCAGGCAGTATAGCGATACCAGACTTAAAACTATATTACAGAGCAATAGTAACAAAAACAGCATGGTACTGGTACCAAAACAGGAGGGTGGACCAATGGTACAGAATAGAGGACACAGAGACTAATCCACAAAGCTACAACTATCTTATATTTGATAAAGGAGCTAAAAGCATGCAATGGAGGGAGGATAGCATCTTCAACAAATGGTGCTGGGAAAACTGGAAATCCATATGCAACAAAATGAAACTGAATCCCCTCCTCTCGCCATGCACAAAAGTTAACTAAAAATGGATCAAGGACCTAGATATCAAATCAGAGACTCTGCGTCTGATAGAAGAAAAAGTTGGCGCCGATCTACATATTGTAGGGTCGGGCTCCAAATTCCTTAATAGGACACCCATAGCACAAAAGTTGATAACAAGAATCAACAAATGGGACTTACTTAAACTGAAAAGTTTTCTCTCAGCAAGAGAAACAATAAAAGAGGTAAATAGGGAGCCTACATCATGGGAACAAATTTTTACTCCTCACACTTCAGATAGAGCCCTAATATCCAGAGTATACAAAGAACTCAAAAAATTAAACAATAAGAAAACAAGTAACCCAATCAACAAATGGGCCAAAGACCTGAACAGACACTTCTCAGAGGAGGACATACAATCAATCAACAAGTACATGAAAAAATGCTCACCATCTCTAGCAGTCAGAGAAATGCAAATCAAAACCACCCTAAGATACCATCTCACTCCAGTAAGATTGGCAGCCATTATGAAGTCAAACAACAACAAGTGCTGGAGAGGATGTGGGGAAAAGGGTACTCTTGTACATTGCTGGTGGGACTGCAAACTGGTGCGGCCAATCTGGAAAGCAGTATGGAGATTCCTGGGAAAGCTGGGAATGGAACCACCATTTGACCCAGCTATTGCCCTTCTTGGACTATTCCCTGAAGACCTTAAAAGAGCGTACTACAGGGATACTGCCACATCGATGTTCATAGCAGCACAATTCACAATTGCTAGACTGTGGAACCAACCCAGATGCCCTTCATTAGATGAATGGATAAAAAAAATGTGGCATTTATACACCATGGAGTACTACGCAGCACTAAAAAATGACAAAAACATAGAATTTGCAGGGAAATGGATGGCACTAGAGTAGATCATGCTTAGTGAAGCTAGCCAATCCCTAAAAACCAAATACCAAATGTCTTCTTTGATATAATGAGAGCAACTAAGAACAGAGCAGGGAGGAAGAGCAGGAAGAAAAGATTAACATTAAACAGAGACATGAGGTGGGATGGAAAGGGAGAGAAAGGGAAATTGCATGGTAATGGAGGGAGACCCTCATTGTTATACAAAATTATATATAAGAGGTTGTGAGGGGAATGGGAAAATAAACAAGGAGAGAAATGAATTACAGTGGATGGGGTAGTGAGAGAAGATGGGAGGGGAGGGAGGGGGGATAGTAGAGGATAGTAAAGGTAGCAGAATACAACAGTTACTAATAGGGCATTATGTAAAAATGTGGATGTGTAACCGATGTGATTCTGCAATCTGTATTTGGGGTAAAATTGGGAGTTCATAACCAACTTGAATCTATTGTATGAAATATGATATGTCAATAGTTTTATAATGTTTTGAACAACCAATAAAAAAATAAATTAAAAAAAAAAGAAATATGAAGCCTTATGAAGAGACCACCAAATCAAAAAGCCAGTCTGTAGGGCATATCTAATTCTGAAAATATGATTCTCTCAAATTAGTATAACTCACTTTTTAGTCAAAGGACAACTAAAAAGTCATTAAAAGGCCTAAACTTTTCTTAAGGGTTAAATTTGCCATAGGGGGGGAAAAAGATTTGTATATGCATATAATACCTGAAGTAAATATTAAAATGAATTACCCAGAGAAATTTACATCAAAACTAAAGAAGTAATTCTAGCATATCCCAATCTAGAATTACCAATTATGAATCTTGAAATATATTTACCTTATTTAGTTGGAAATTCTTGTGACAACTTAGCAGTTCCACTGACTTAGGCCTTGAAATGACTGTGTTTAAAATTTAAGCTCAGGGGCTGGGATTGTGGCTCAGTGGTAGAGTGCTCGCCTAGCACGTGGGAGGCCCTGGGTTCAATCCTCAGTACTACATAAAGATAATAAATAAAGGCATTGTGTCCATCTACAACTAAAAATATATTTTTTTTTAATTTATGATCAAAGAAATTGTTATTTACAGAGTGAGATAAAAGATTTATTGATGAAAGAAAATAATACATGTAAATATTTAACATGTTGTATTTCATACAGTAAGCACTCAATAAATACTAGATATCATACTGTTATTAATAGTAATAGAGCCAGAGGTCAAATTGACCTTCAATTGCATCACACATTATTATCTATTTGCTGAAAATACCTTTGAGTTTTTTCTATAAAGAAGTTACTTTACTAGGAGTTGTGGAGGATACAAATATTGTTAGATATGCTAATCTCCCCGCTTCCTAATTCCCTATGCAAGGTTTGTTTGAATTTATAGACTTCCCTTTTACGAAACTTGAAGTCAACAAAAACTTGTGGGAAGTTCCTGTTGGTTTTCTATTTACTAAATTATTCCAAAGGTTTCCTGTCTTTTAATTATGTGATTTTTTTTTTGCAACCTAAATCCACTGCCTGATTTCATCCACTTTAAGGTTGTGCATGTTTGGCATAGTAGTCTTAAGACTCAAGGTCATGTCAGCATATTTTGTGTTAGCTTTCTTTCCCCATATTGTGGCAACAATGGGTTTGATAAGCATGTTTTGTATATGTTCATATAGATTATAGATAAACAGTTCTTATTTAATTAATGTCTAGTATATGCCAGACAATATACATACCTCATCTCACTTAATGTTCACTGTGAGGCCCAGAGAGGTTTGACATCACATAAAAGTAAAAGGCAGAAACAAACTTTGAATGCAGATCTTCCTTTTGAAGTACATACTTTCTTCACTATATTTACGGTTTCTGTTGCAACCCCAGATACACAAGAAACATTTTGATGTTTCCTCCGCTTTACCCCACAGAGTATCTGTGGTAGAGCCTAAGAATCTGTATTTGAGAATTGCTACACTACTCCATGATGTCCCTAGTGAACAGAAAATATCTAAACCTTCATTTCACACCTACGACATACGACTCAAGATAATAAGTTATGTGGGTCTATTTATAAATACCCATTGTATATACTATATCACATTATGCTATTACCAAACTTATATTTACCATAAGTTTATATATTTTTGTGATACTTCTCACCTGTATGAAGCAGGTGAGAGGAGAACCTAGTGTTCCAATAAGAAGGCTAGCTGGAATCAAGATAGTTTGCAGAAGCATAGGTTCATCCTTTCTTTGGACTATAATCCTAGTAATATCAATGGAAAAGAAAATTAGTTTAGTACCCACTAGAAGCCTCCATAACTATGTAAAATGGATGCTTGAAATGGTAGGAATTCACAGAAAGGTGAGCAGGCTCTGATAGGGAAAATGAGAGTACATCACAGACAGATTCCATTCTTTTCCCACATCCTCTAAAAGCTGGTACTAGTTGTTAGAGAAGAAAGCAGTGAGCTTGTGTCATTAAAGGAATGTTTCATAGAGGAAAAGGATATAAGCTGAAACCTAAGGAAGGGGAAGGTCTTGGTATAATGATGAAACTAGCAAAGTGAAGGAAAAGAATAATGACAGTATTTGTAAGTTGATAATGCTGAGTAAAAGAGATCAAAAGGAAACTAGTCTGACTATGGTCTGGTCTCTGAATCCTGAGAATGGTGGTGAAATTGGGCCAGAATATAGAAAACATTAAAAGCATAATCAGAGAGATTGAATTGAATTTTTATGGCCCAAAGAACCCATTCTGGTTTTTGAGTATAGAACGACATGAAAAATCCAGAGTGCTTTGAAACTAATAAGAGTTAACTGCCATTTATTATTATGTAGTGATCCATATGTGTAGGATTTTATAGACAATATATCATTTACTTTCCTCTATAATTGACAAGATGGTATTACCTCAGTTTTACAGACAAGGAAACTGAGACTTAAGAAGAATAAGAAATTCATATAAGAATACACAGATAAAATAGAATTAAGCCAGAATTTTACACATCTATATCTGACTCCAAAGATTATATCATGCTATACTGCTTTGCATGAGATTGTTCTGGTATCCTGGGAAGATTTATACAGAGGAAGTCAATGATTTGAGTTAGGAGATAGGTAACCTAGGCTTGTGTCCATTGAATTTGAAGGGATAAGATCTCTGTTTGGGGATAAGGAATCCATTTGCAATTTGAATTACAATTTGAAACAAATTATAATGTGGAGCCTGCCCTTCATTTTGACTACATCATGAATAATTTTAAAATAATTATTAAGAATATGCAATCATATCTATAGTATACTCTATAACTAGAATTCTTAGGAAAAATGTGGATTCTTAAGAGAAATAGCTTCTACATGCATCAAGAAAAGCTTATGGGGCCTATGTACAAAAGCAATACATTTGACAATAAAAGCTGAGGAACTCAGTCTCAGGATGCTTAATATTTTAAGTGAATAATTAATGGTTGTGCTATTTCTCTAGGTTTTTATAAGTGGTATATGATTTTTGTCTTCAGGTGGGTAATTTATTTGCCTGATGGGGATGGCCTTCCAAGAAATCTGGATATCTTGGTAATATATCCTATATATTTTATATAATACAGATTACAAAGACAAGTTAAATGTAGAGATACTAGGGTTCAAGCTTAGAAAATACATCGATTTATCCATGCTTATAAAACTTCTGATTTCTTGGCTTGGAATTCAAACCCAGTTCTGTATGATTTTAGAACATGTTTTCTAACATCATGAGTCACAATGCTAAAGTTCCCCATAACTCTCAAAAATAAAACAGTTTTTAAAAATATTTAAGCAAGTGTCAGGATTTATTTAAAAAGTTATTTAGGAAGGGCTGATAATATCTGAATAAATTACAAATGATGAGCATACCCTCTTCCTGTATTAATTAGAGATTACAGCCTTTATGGAATGCAGAATTTCTAAATTTTATTTCACCCCAACCTGTCCCTCTTCTATAAGTAGTGCATGGCTAGCAATTTCTTTTACTCAAGTTAAATGAGTTTGCATTAATTCATCTAACTATAAAACAAAATTTAAAACTAAAAATATTTGCCAATAAACTCAGCAGAAATTTTGAGAATAGTAATTTTGAAAAGTTTAACTCCATAATAATATGTTTATCAAAAATGGCTAATTTGGGCATATATGATTACTTTAACTGACCCTGCCTGTGAAAGTTGATAATCTTAACATATATGTCTTATTTCAAAATCCTGCTCCTTAGGAAATGAGACATTCCATGATCAATGTCACCTCTCTTTTTTGTGGTGCCTATTTTAATTGTGCAGCACTAACTTTACTGGCTGCCTCTCAACAGACTTAAAATGCAGAGAACATCATGATTTCTCCAAAAATACTTGTATTCTAGAAATTTTTGAAATGGTGGAATGATAGAGCCTTTGTGATATTAAAAATGATTCATGAAGCTGGATTACTGTAAGGGGATACATTTCTGAAAATAAAATGAGAATACTTTGGAGAAAGGAACACCCAAGGATATAGTTGGGACTATTGGGTTTTGAGTGATAGCTATTAAGACAGACATAAACAAATGCAGAACTAAGTGACCTAGGAAAATGCATTTAGAAAGACATGGATGTGATCTTTTTTTTTCTTTTTATTTATTTATTTATTTTATCATTAGTTGTTCGAAACATTACAAAGCTCTTGACATATCATATTTCATACATTTGATTCAAGCAGATTATGAACTCCCATTTTTACCCCGTATACATATTGCAGATTCACATCGGTTCCACATCCACTTTTTTACATACTGCCATACTAGTGTCTGTTGTATTCTGCTGCCTTTCCTATCCTCTACTATCCCCCCTTCCCTCCTCTCCCCTCTCCTCCCATCTTCTCTCTCTACCCCATCTATTGTAATTCATTTCTCTCTCTTGCTTTTTCTCCCCTTTCCCCTCGCTTCCTCTTATATGTAATTTTGTATAACAATGAGGGTCCCCTTCCTTTACCATGCAATTTCCCTTATCTTTCTGAAAATTCTGAGAATCAGGAATATGTTTTTCCACTTATACATCATTTGGGGTAGGCTATTTAATTCATTAACAGTTACTTTTAAGTCAGATTATGCATTCACATAGTTTAAAGCCTTGTCTTAGAATTATGTATTTTAAAAAAGTACTGTATATTTTATATACCAGTACTATTTTCTTCTTCCACAGAAAACCCTTTTCATCATTTTCTGCTTATTTTTTATTTTTATTTTAATTTTTATGAGGTCTGCTACTTTTTAGCAGCTTATTGTGTCTTCTTGTCTTCTGCCTCAGCCCTATGACCTTTCCATTTGATCTCTTTTAGAAGCAATGGCTTCATTAGGTTTTACAAAATTGGGAATTGTTTTTTAAATCATAGGTTTAATTCCTTTTGATGTGTTATTAAGTTTTTGTATTATGCTGAGATACATATAGCATAAAATTCACAAATTTAATTATGTTAAAGTTTTTAATCAGAGACATTTAGCACATTTCATAATATTGTGTAGTCATTACTACTATCTAGCTCTACAGCATGTTCCGCATTTGTCTGTTAAGTTTATTGGCTTGCAGGATCATCAATTTCTCCATTTTCTTAATGATCTTCTGCCTAGTTATTGTATTCACTATTCATAGTGATCATCTACAACAATCTTTTAATGATTATTGTAAAACTATTTATTCTGCCTTCATTTCTGTCACTTTTTTCTTTATATTTTGGGACATTATTGTAGGTCATATCTCCTTTTATCAATATATAATGCTCTTGCCAGGAGGGAGGGTGAGGCAGGAGGATGACAAATTCAAAGCTAGCCTCAGTAACTTAATGAGGTCCTAAAGAACTTGGCAAAACCCTCTCGCAAAATAAAAATTCAAAAGGGCTGGGATGTAGCTCAGTGGTTAAGCATCCCTGGGGAAATAAATAGATAAATCTTCATTGATTCTTATAGCAATTTTTGACTTATATGTTTAGTCTGCTTTTTCACTGCTGTGACCAAAATACCTGACAAAAAATTAGAAGAGGAAAAGTTTATTTGGGTGGAGGGGTTCATGGCTTCAGAGGTCTTAGTCCATAGATGGTTGTTTCCATTGCTCTGAACTTAATGTGAGGCAGATCATCATGGCAGAAATGTGTGGCAGAAGAAAACACCTATGGACATGGCACCAGGAAGCAGAGATAGAGACTCCTTTCACCACAAACAAAATATACACCCCAAACACATGCCCCAGTGACTCACTTTCTCTAGCCACACCCTACCTGTCTACAGTTACCACCAAGTTAATCCCTATCAATACACTGATTAGGTAAGACTCTCATAACCCAATCATCTCACCTCTGAACTTCTTTTGCATTGTCTCACATATGAGCTTTTGAGGGACACCTAATATCTAAACCATAAAATTTTGCCTTGGCCCCCAAAAGCTCATTCCTGTCTCACAATGCAAAATACATTTTGTCCATTTTCAAGAAACTCCATAGTGTAACCAGTTACAGAATTGCCCAAAAGTCTTTTTTGAAACTCAAGGTAAACTCTCTTGGAAGCCCCTGTAAAAATCAAAATCAAGTTACTTATATCCAATATATAAAGGTACAGAGTAAACATTTTCTATTCAAAAGGAAGAAATTAGGACATAGAACGAAGGCATGGAACCAAAGCAAGACAGAAATCCAGCTGGGCAAACAAGCCCTGTAGTTCCATGTCATGCATCCAGAGCACATGACACTGTCATGTTCTCTCCAAAGGGCTTGTGTAACTCTGCCTCTATGGCTTTGCTGGCTGTAGCCCACTTAGCCTCTCTCTTGGCTTGACTCTGCTCAATTCCTGTAGCTTTTCTTGTCAGATGTTCCATGGTACTAGTATTTCTTAATCTCAGGGGTCTCCACTACAGCTTTGGCTTCTCCTTCCACCTCCAGGCATTGCCCTCTCAGGGGCTAGTGGCAGGAACTCAGACCATGCTGTAGTTTGCCTGGCCTCACAGGCCTTCCTTTGAAATCTTGGTGGAAGTCTCCATGACACCCTAACTCCAGCATCCTACATTGCTACAGAACCAGAACCAATGGTTGATGACAATGTCCGAAATCTCCAGCAGTAGCCAAGCTTCCAGAGATCATGGCTGCAGCAGCCTCTGAGTGCCTGGGTGGCTGAACATGGTGAAATAACTTCCTAGGCCACCTTGTTCAAGAAGGGTGCCCCACTGGTCTCTTCTCAAGGGAATCTTTTTCTTTTACACATTTGAACCTGAGATGGGTATAGCCTTTCCAGTTTCTGGTATGATTTCAAGCCTTCAACCCTATCGGTTTTAGGTAAAGTAACAGAATCTCTTCAGTAGCTGAAATACCTTTATTAACCACCCATTCCTTAGCCCCAGTTTTACTCACAGTTTCCTAGTCAAACAGCACATTTATCAAATCTTTCAGCTATGCTTTCTTCTCCTGATTATCACGATAAACTTGGCTGAAAGCTGCCAGCAATGCCCTTGCCACCCCCTGAAGGCTGTGCTGCTTAGAAATTTCCTCTGTCAGATTAATATTAGACCAGCATTTTAAATTTGACCTCACAGAAAATGTCGGGATATGAATAAAATGTAGACAACATCTTAGCCAGAATATAACTTGAACGGCCTCTCGTCTAGTTTTCAGTACAGCCCTCCTTCTGCTGTGAAACCTCATGAGCCCAAACTTTGCTGTCTACAGTCCTTTCAGCATTCTGACCTTCTGAACTCCCACCATAATCGCCCATTAAGCTCCAGTTATGCAATCTAAAGCTTGACTAGCTTGCATCTCTAAACTTTTCAAAATTCCTCCCCCAAATTCTAAAAAGCTCCAAAACCTTCTGAACATGGTGGGGTTACTCACAGCAATGGCTGCACTTCTTGGTCCCAATTTCTGTTTCAGTTAGCTTTTTCACTGTTGTGACCAAAAGACCTGACAGAAACAATTTTAGAGGAGGAAAAATTTATTTGTAAGGGGCAGGTGGTGGTCACAGTTTCAGAAGTTTTAGTCCATACAAGGCCAACTCCATTCCTTGGGGCCCAAGATAAGTCAGGACATTATGGTGGAAGAGTGTAGTGGAGGAAGGCAGCTCTGGATATCACACCAGGAAGCACAGAGTAAGAGACTTCCCTCATCAAAGACAAAATATATACCCCAAACACCCCCTCCAGCTACACACTACCTGTCTACAGTTACCACCCAGTTAATCCCCAGTAATACATCAATTAAGGTAAGACTCTCAGAACTGAAACATTTCATCTCTGAACTTCTTTTGCATTGTCCCACACATGGGCTTTTGGCAGACACCCAGTATCTAAACTGTAACTATATATATATGTTTTTTAACTTTTTAAAATTTATATATGACAGCGGAATGCATTACAATTCTTTTACACATATAGAGCACATTTTTCATATCTCTGGTTGTAAACAAAGTATATTCACACCAATTTGTGTCTTCATACATGTACATTGGATAATAATGATCATCACATTCCATCATCATTTCTAACCTGATGCCCCCTCCCTTCCCCTCCAACCCCTCTTCTCTATCTTGAGTTCGTCTATTCCTACCATGCTGCCTCTTCCTATCCCACTATGAATCAGCCTCCCTATATCAAAGAAAATATTCAGCATTTGGTGTTTTGGTATTGGCTAACTTCACTTAGCAATATCTTCTCTAACTCCATCCATTTACCTGCAAATGCTATGATTTTATTCTATTTTATTGATGAGTAATATTCCATTGTGTATATATGCCACATTTTTTTAATCCATTTATCTACTGAAGGGCATCTAGGTTGGTTCTACAGTTTAGCTATTGTGAATTGTGCTGCTATAAACATTGATGTGGCTGTGTCCCTGTAACATGCTGTTTTTAAGTCCTTTGAGTATAGACCAAGGAGAGGGATAGCTGGGTCAAATGGTAGTTCCATTCCCAGTTTTCTAAAACATCTCCATACTGCTTTCCATATTGGTTTCACCAATTTGCAGTCCCACCAGCAGTGTATGAGGGTATCTTTTTCCCCACATTCATGCCAACACTTATTGTTGTTTGTCTTCATAATAGCTGCCATTCTGACTGGAGTGAGATGAAATCTTGAAGTGGTTTTGATTTGCACTTCTCTAATTGCTAGAGATGATGAACATTTTTTCATATATTTGTTGATATCATCTTCTGAGAAGTGTCTGTTCAGGTCCTTGGCCCATTTATTGATTGGGTTATTTGGTTTTTTGGTGCTTAGATTTTTGAGTTTTTTATACCCTAGAGATAAGTGCTCTATCTGATGTGTGAGGGGTAAAAAATTGCTCTCAAGATGTAGGCTCTCTATTCACCTCACAGATTGTTTCTTTTGCTGAGAAGAAGCTTCTTAGTTTGAATCCATCCCATTTATTGATTCTTGGTTTTACTTCTTGCACTACAAGAGTCTTATTAAGGAAATTGGGGCCTAATCCCACATGATGGAGATTAGGGCCTACTTTTTCTTCTACTAGATGCAGAGTCTCTGGTTTAATTCCTAGGTCCTTGATCCACTTTGAGTTGAGTTTTGTGAATGGTGAGAGATAGGGATTTATTTTCTTTTTGTTGCATTTGGATTTTCAGTTTTTCAGCACCATTTGTTGAAGAGGCTATCTTTTCTCCACTGCATTTTTGGCACCTTTGTCTGATACAATATAATTGTAATTTTGTGGGTTAGTCTCTGTGTCCTCTATTCTGTATCATTGGTCTACCAGTCTGTTTTGGTGCCAATACCATGATATTTTTGTTACTATTACTCTGAAGTATAGTTTAAGGTCTGGTATAGTGATGCTACCTGCTTCACTCTTCCTGCTAAAAATTTCTTTAGCTATTCTGGGTCTCTTAGTTTTCCAGATGAATTTCATGATTGCTTTTTCTATTTCTATGAGGAATGTCATTAAGATTTTGACTGGAATTGCATTAAATCTGTATAGTACTTTTGGAAGTATGGTCATTTTGATAATATTAGGTCTGCCTATCCAAGAGCAAGGTAAATCTTTCCATCTTCTAAGGTCTTCTTTGATTTCTTTCTTTAGGGTTTTGTAGTTTTCATTGTATAGATGTTTCACCTCTTTTGTCAAGTTGATTCCCAAGTATTTTATTTTATTTTTTTGAGGCTATTGTAAATGGTGTAGTTTTCCTCATTTCCTTCTCAGAGGACTTGTCACTGATATACAGAAATGCTTTTGATTTATGGGTGTTGATTTTATATCCAGCTACTTTGCTGAATTCATTTACTAGTTCTAGAAGTTTTCTGGTGGAGCTTTTTGGGTCTTCTAGGTATAAAATCATATCATAGGCAATTAGTGCTAATTAAAATTCTTCTTTTCCTATATGTATCCCTTTAATTTCTTTTGTCTCTCTAATTGCTCTGACCAATGTTTTAAGAACTATGTTGAATAGCAGTGGTGAAAGTGGGCATCTCTGTCTTGTTCCAGTTTTTTCAGGAAATGTCTTCAATTTTTCTCTTTTTAGAATGATGTTGGCCTGGGGCTTAGCATAGATAGCCTTTATGATGTCGAGATATGTTCCGGTTATGTCTAGTTTTTCTATTGTTTTGAACATAAAGGGGTGCTGTAGTTTGTCAAATGCATTTTCTGTGTTTCTATTGCGATGATCATATGATTCGTATGTTTAAGTTTATGTGATGAAATACATTTATTGATTTCCGTATTTTGAACCAACCTTGCATCCCTGGGATGAATCCCCACTTGATCATAGTGCACGACCTTTTTGATGTGTTTTTGTATTCAATTTGCCAGAATTTTATTGAGAATTTTTGCATCTATGTTCATTAGAGATATTGGTCTGAAGTTTTCTTTTTTTGATGGGTCTTTGCCTGATTTTGGAATCAGGGTGATATTGGCCTCATAGAATGAGTTTGGAAATGTTGCCTCTTTTTCTATTTCCTGAAATAAATTTAAGAGTATTGGTATTAGTTTTTCTTTAAAGGTCTTGTAGAACTCAGCTGTGTATCCATCCGGACCTGGGCTTTTCTTGGTTGGTAGACTTTTGATGGCGTCTGCTATTTTGTCACTTGAAATTGATCTGTTTAAATTGTGTATATCATCCTGATTCAATTTTGGCAAATTATATGACTAGAAATTTGTTGATGCCTCTGATATTTTCTATTTTACTAGAGTACAGGTTTTCAAAATAATTTCTAATTGTCTTCTGTATTTCTGTAGTGTCTGTTGTGATATTTCCTTTTTCATCACGTATGTTAGTGACTTGAGTTTTCGTTCTCCTTCTCTTTGTTAGCATGGCTAAGGGTGTGTCAATTTTATTTAATTTTTCAAAGAACCAACTTCATGTTCTGTCAGTTTTTTCAACTGTTTTTTTTTTTGTTGTTTCAATTTCATCTCTGATTTTAATTATTTCCGGTCTTCTACTGCTTTTGGTGTTGATTTGTTCTTCTTTTTCTAGGGTTTTACAATGTAATGTTAGGTCATTTATTTGTTGACTTTTTCTTCTTGTAAGGAATGAACTCCATGCAATGAACTTTCCTCTTACAACTGCCTTCATAGTGTCCCAGAGATTTTGAGATGTTTGTTGTATCTGTTTTCTCATTTACCTCTAAAAATTTTTTAATCTTCTCCTTGTTGTCTTCTGCAACCCATTGTTCATTCAGTAGCATATTACTTAGTCTCTAGGTATTGGTGTGGATTTTATTTCTTATTTTATCATTGATTTCTAATTTCATTTCATTATGATCTGATAGAATGCAGGGTAGTATCTCTTCTTTTTTTATATTTGTTAAGAGTTGCTTTGTGACATAGTATATGATCTATTTTAGAGAAGGATCCATGTGTTGCTGAGAAGAAAGTGTATTCTCTTATTGAAGGATAAAATATTATATATATGTCAGTTAAGTCTACTTTATTGATAGTATTATTGAGTTCTATAGTTTCTTTGCTCAGATTTTGTTTGGAAGATCTATCTATTGGTGAAAGAAGTGTGTTAAAGTCACCCACAATTATTGTGTTTGTTCTATTTGACTCTTGAATTTGAGAAGAGTTTGTTTGATGAATGTAGATGCTCCATTGTTTGGGGCATATATATTTACAATTGTTAAATCTTATTGGTGTATGGCTCCCTTGAGTAGTATGTAGCGTCCTTCTTTATCCTTTTTGATTGACTAATAATTGAAGTCTACATTATTTGATATGAGGAGGAAACCCCTGCTTGCTTCTGCAGTCCATGTGAGTGGTATGATTTTTCTGAACCCTTCACCTTCAGTCTGTGGATATCTTTTTCTATGAGATGAGTCTCTTGGAGGCGGCATATTGTTGGGTCTTTTTTTTTTTTTTTTTGATCCAATCTGCTAGTCTGTGTCTTTTGATTGGTGAGTTTAGGCCATTAACATTCAGGGTTATTATTGAGACATGATTTGTATTCTCAGCCATTTTGTTTATTTTTAGTATTTAACATGACTTGGTTTCTCGTCTGATTAGATTTTCTTTTAGTGTAACCTCTCCCTCTGCTGAATTTCATCATTGTTTTTCATTTCCTCTTCTTGAAATATTTTGCTGAAGATGTTCTGTAGGGCAGACTTTCTAGTTGTAAATTCTTTTAACTTTTGTTTATCACAGAATGTTTGTATTTCATCATCAAATCTTAAGCTTAGTTTTGCTGGAATAAGATTCTTGGTTGGCATCCATTTTCTTTCAGAGCTTGGTATATGTTGTTCCATGATCTCCTGGCTTTGAGGGTCTGGGTTGAAAAATCTGCTGAGATATGAATTGGTCTCCCTCTCTATATATGTGATCTGATTCCTCTCTCTTGCAGCTTTTAAGATTCTATCCTTATTCTGTATGCTATGCATTTTCATTATAATGAGCCTTGGTGTAGATCTATTGTAATTTTATACATTTGGTGTCCTGTAAGCCTCTTGTATTTGGTTTTCCAACTCGTTCTTCATGCTTGGGAAATTTTCTGATGTTATCTCATTGAAGAGATTGTGCATTCCTTTGGTTTGAAACTCTGTGCCTTCATCTATCCCAATAACTCTTATATTTGGTCTTTTGATTCTGTCCCATAATACTTGGATGTTCTGTTCATGGTTTCTTACTATCTTCACTGTGTGATCAACTTTATTTTCCAGACTGTATACTTTGTCTTCATTGTCTGATGTTCTTTCTTCCAAGTGATCTAGTCTATTGGTCATGCTTCCTATTTAGTTTTTTATTTGATTTATTGTATCCTTCATTTCAAGGATTTCTGACTGTTTTTTTTTTCAGAGTCTCTATCTCTCTCTTCAAGTAATCTTTTGCTACCTGTATTTGCTCTCTTATCTCTTGTTGGAGTGATCAATTTTTGCCTGTATTTGCTCATTTAGATCATTCTTTAATTCACAGATCATTTTAATTATGAACCTTTGGAACTCCTTCTCTGACATTTCATCAACTTTGCTGTCCATGGGTTCTGTCATTAGTGTCATGGTTTGTTTGGGGCAATTTCTTCCCTTATTTTTTCATATTGTCTATATGTCTTCCTTTTCTGCATTGTGGATCTGAGATATTACCATTTCTACCCCCATATTCTTGTAGTATCCAGCAGATTGTCTGTACCTCAGATTGATGTTTGGCTTTCAGACCCTGCTGGTGTCCCTCAATGTATGTTACTGCATCCTGGACCTGGGTCCTGCATAAGTCAGTGTGGGTGGATCTGGGCCATTGGGCTTGACGTCCCGTGATAGTCTGCTGGTTGGAAGGAGTGGTCTTATGCCAGACGCTAGGCTCTGGGGGGGTGTCGGCTCTGGTGGGTATCTGCCCTGTAGATGGAGGTGTAGACTGGGCCTTCTGTGAGCCTGGGTCCCATGCAGGCTGGTGTGGGCAGTCCTACATATATGTTTTTTAATACTTTTATTTTGTTTATTTATTTTTATGTGGTACTGAGGATAGAACCCAGTGCCTCACACGTGCAAGGCAAGCACTCTACCACTGAGCCACAACTCCAGCCCCATAACAATATGTTTTGCCTGTTGTTGTATAGTCATCCAGCTTCTCTTTTGGTACTTTCTTTTATCCTTTAATTTTCAATCTGATGATAACTTTGATTTTTGAAGTGGAGCTTCCTCTAGACACTATAGTTGGAAGCTATAATTCATTTAAAGGTAAGGTACTCATAAGGAAGGGCTTATACCCTTTGACTATTTGTTTTTTGTACCTTAAGTCTTTCATTGCTATTTTTATGTTTTTTATAATCAATCTAATTTAATTCCCTTTTTTACTCCCCTTTAATTTACTTTTCTGTACTTTCCTTGCTTTTTAGTGATTATTTTGGGGATTACTGTTAACATCTTCTATTTAAGTTATCTAGTTTAAAAATAGCAAGTCACCTTGCTATTTTAATAGTAGTTTTCTATTTTAATATTTTAATAGTATACAGAACTCTTCTATATAGGTTTATCCATTCCTGTTTGTATTGTTTTTGTTATATGTGAAATCTTTATACATTGTGTGTCTATTAACCTAGATTTGTAGTTTTCATTATGAATTTTTCTTTTCAATTATGTGGAGAAAATAAGAAAAGTTAAAACCCAAAATACAGTACAGAATTTTATATTTGCCCATGAGTTTACCCTCACTGCAGATTTTTATTTATTTATATAGCTGAAAGCTGTTTTCTATTATCTTTCCATTTCATTGTGAAGGACTCTCTTCAACATTTCTTTTTTTATTGGTTATTTTTAGTCATACATGGTATTAGGATTCATTCTGACACAATTATATGGAATATATTTTGTTCTAATTCAGTCCCCAGTGCTTCTCCTTTCCCTCCCCTGTTTCCTCCCCCTATTCCCTTCCCTCCACTCTGTTGATCTTTCTGATGTTCACTTATATATTTTTTAAAATTACTGTCACATTATGGTGAGATTTACTGTGGTATATTCATAAGTGTACATAGGAAAGTTAGAGCAAATTCATTCTACTATCATTCCCTATTCCATTCCTATTCCCTTTTTTTCATTCCTCTTTCCCTACTCCACTGATCTTTCTTCTATTCTGTTTTTCTCTTCCCTTTATTTAGGATTAGCTTCCACATATCAGAAAAAAAAACATTTGACCTTTGACTTTTGGGGACTGGTCTATTTCACTTAATATGGTAGTCTTCAGTTCCATCCCTTTATCAGCAAATGCCACAATGTCATTCTTCTTTATGGCTGAGTAATATTCTATTGGGTATATATACCACTTTTTCTTCATCTATTCATCTGCTGAAGTGCACCTAGCTTGGTTCCATTGCTTTGCTATTGTGAATTGTACTGCTATAAACATCGATGTGATTGCATCACTATAATGTACTAATTTAAAATCCTTTTGATATATACTGAGGAATGGGATATCTGGGTTATATGGTGTTTCCATTCTAGTTCTTGAGGAATCTTCATAGTGGTTTTCAGAGTGGTTGTACTAATTTGCAGTCCCACCAACAATGTATGAGTGTACCCTTTTCTCCACATCCTTGCCAACATATATTGTTACTTGTATTCTTGATAATTGCCATCTTGATTGGAGTGAGATGAAATCTCAATGTATTTTAATTTGTATTTCTCTAATTGCTAAGGATGTTAGACATTTGTTTACCATCTGTATTTCTTCATTTAAGAAGTGTCTTTTAGTTTCTTTGCTCATTTATTGATTGGGTTATTTGTTTGTTTCTTTGTTCATGTTAAGTTTTCTCAATTCTTTGTATATCCTGGATATTAATGTCCTTTCTGAAGAGAAGGTGGCACAGATTTTCTCCCATTCTGTAGGTTCTCTCTTCATGCTCTTAATTGTTTTCTTTGCTGTTGTTGACTTTATTTCAAGATTACATATTTTGTCTTCAAGGTTTGAAAAATGTATCTTCAAAGTTCTCTCTGATTTCACTCCTTACATCTGTTCATAGAATAATTTAATCATGAACTTCCTGAATTCTTTCTCTGAGACTTCCTTCACTGTGGTGTCAATGAAGTCTGTCATTGAGTATTACAGACTATTTGACTGGTTTGTTCCCTTGCTTTTTCATATGGTTTGTATGTCTACTTACCTATTGGTATAGTTCTGACTTCTTTTTAAGTGAAGGACTACTTTATGGACTTCTTTCTCTTAAGAGCACGGAGTTGAGTGATTATTCAGATAATGATATTTTAAGTTAATGTGTGACTTCTACTGATTCCAATATCAGCACCATTATAAGAGATGCTACTGGGCCCTATGTGCTATAATCACTTCAGAGCCGAGCGTCATTCTATTCACCCTTATAGAAAACAATATTTATTGTAATTGTTCTGTATGGTTCCTCTAATTCAGGTATAAACCCATAATAAATTTCTGAAATACATCAAAAATAGTTGTTAAGGTTAGTAAACTTACTATAATTTTAATCAAGGGCTAAAAGTTGTGGGGAGGAAGGTTGAGCAAGAGGGAGGGAGGGAGGGAGGGAGGGAGAGAGAGAGAGAGAGAGAGAGAGATGTTTCTATTGTGTGCAGATCTTTGGGGGTGGGGAGTGAGAGAAGGTATAGAAGAGTAATTTACACCAACGTAGAAAGGAGAAATACATGAATGTTTGATATTTAAGGTAGTAGCAGGTAATTCAAGAGTATGAGTAGGGGTAAGAGGAGAAAGTATAAGCTAGAGCTAGGGAAAAAAAAGGAAGACTGATTCTAATGAATGTTGTAAACCATTAGATGAAATACATTTAAATGAGTTGAAGTTTCAGTGCTGCCTATTGGGTTAGCAATTATCATTGAAGTTAGAGTTATTTATATTATGAAACTTGATGAGTTTCTTCTTTCTTGCTGCTTATATGATTTTCTCTCTAGCTTTTAATAGTTTGTTTATAAGGTGTCCTGGTTTAGATATCTTTGATTTATCTTGGTTGCTATTTGTTGAGATTTTTATAGTAAACCATGTCAAGGTGAAGAAAATTCTTGTTGAATCTTGGTTTGGATTTCATTGGGCTTTGACCAATTAGCAGATGGCCATCATTCATTCACTGTGGATCTCTCCCAAGTTGTATGGACACAGGAGTCAATTGCTTACTTGCTATGAACTATCTACCATCTCCTTTGGGTTTGTCAGCTCAGCGTCCTGCAGCTGAATGCTCAGAGGGTGCAGTGTTGTGGGTTGGCTGTTTCTATTGTGTGCAATAGTTCAGGATGCAGACTCTGGGGTGTCCCTGTGATTGTTGTGGGTTACTGTGTACCTGTTCCCTTCTACAGGATCTTTTTTTGTATTGAACATCTTTGTCTGTGAGCAGGAGCTCTGGTTGTGGGTTTTCCAGGGGAGTTCTGTGGTGCAGAACTATTATCCCAGCTGATGCCACTCTCTGACATACTGTAGTGAAGGGTTTCAGATGGTTCACCTGGACTCTTGTTTCTACTGTGTTTGTGAATGGCAAGCATTGATTTCCTTTGTTTAATAAGCCTGATGAAAAGTCCTCTAAGTATCCAAACAATGCCACTTGCAGTTGTGATCACGTGTCAGACTATGATCAGACAGTTAAGGCTAGGATCAGCCCCTTTTTGTTGTGTAGACTCTGGTAATTTTCTTCTGGGTCTCTATGTCGCTAGATATTCAGTCAGCTTCCCTCTGGTACAGCTCTGCAACCCCACGACTGTCCCTAGGCTTCCCATAGTTCCTCCCTCCAATGTCAGTGGCTGGTGCCTGGTGAATCTGGTTTCCTCTGGGACCAAAGTTTCATTGCCCTCTCAGCTAGTGGACATTGTGCAGTTTTCTGCCTTCGCCTGGGTTGTACAGGCTTGAGGTTGAATGCTAGGTAAACTTCTTGGCACAGGCCCCCATGCAGTGCATTTCGTTCCCTTGGTTCTAAGTAAAGGAGAGGGAGAAGGAGATTCAGCAATTTTTGGCTAGTAGTGGTCTTTCTAGAAATTCTTTCTAGCCAGATTCTTAAGAGGTCCTACTGTTGGGACTTCCTTCTAGTTTAATTTGCAGCTGTCTGGGCATTGGAAGATGCTACGTTGATTTAAGAACTGGTTGACTGAAGGCTCCACAAGATGGTTCTGGACCCCCCAGATCAGTTTTTCAGAATTTGGTATTAATATATTTGTTGTTTTAATGACCCTTCTATTGCTGTTGTGCTTTAAATTTTGTCTGTCTTTCCAAATATTTTTAAGTGGGTGAGCTTAAGAGATTTTATGCCCCTCCTTCTCTCTGTGTTGTCACTCTCCTATTCTTATCCCCAGGTTCAGGCTTGGGGTTATGGGACTGACTTTATATTCTACTCTGGTAAACCTGTCTTCCAGTTTCTCCAGTTCTCAGAGTTTGTAATATTGAATCTTAGAGCATTTATTTTACCACCCACCTCTCAATTCTGCTTTTCCTTTGCTGCCTCCTTTCTGTGTTGTGAGGAGATTAGGACTCTCTGCCTAGCTCACTTTTGCCATCTTCTTCTGTCCCCCAACTTCCTGCTTTAGCATTTCTTATAGAATTTGCCAATTAATAATTCACTCCCCCACCTTTTGCTTATTTAGGAATGTCTAAATTTCTCTTTTGTTTTTGAAGAATAGTTTTGCTGAATATAGAATTCTTGGTTAATGTTTTTTTTTTTCTTTCAGCTCTTCCAAATAAGGTATTCTTCTTTAAGTCTTCCATGGTTTAAATCGGTTGTTGATGTTGATTCTGTGTACTTGATGTACTGTGTACTGATGAGTTTCTTCTTTCTTGCTGCTTATATGATTTTCTCTGTAGATTTTAATAGTTTGTTTATAATGTATCCTGGTTTAGATATCTTTGATTTATCTCGGTTGGTATTTGTTGAGATTTTGTGGTATATAGGTCTATATCTTTCATCAAATTTGGAAAGTCTTCAGTTATTGTTTCAAGTATTCTTTCTACACTATCTCCTCTCCTTTTGGATAGATAGAAGATAGACTGAACATACACACATCTATATTAATATCAATGTCTATATAGATCTACATAGATATGTTTGTATATTTGATGTTCAAAAAGTCACTGAGTCTCTGTTAATTTTCTTTCATCTTTTTTGTTTTTGATCTTTAGAATGAATCATTTAAATTGACTTATCTGTAAGTTCTTTGATTGTTTCTTCTGCCTGCTCAAATCTGTGATTGAAACTATCTAGTAAATTTTTCATTTCACTATTGAACATTTCAGTTCCAGAATTTTGTTTGCTTTCTTTATATCATTTTGCTTCCTTGAAGATATTCTCTACTTGGTTAGACATTTTTCTCCTGGATTCTTTTAAGTTTTGTCTATGGTTTTATTAAGCTTTAAGCACACTTTAGACCGTTGATTTAAACTCTTTGTCAAATAAAACTCGTGTCTAGGATTATGCATTTCTTTTTTTCCCCTGTGAATAGGTAATACTTTCTTGTTAATTTGAATTTCTAGTAACTTTTTGTTTAAAACTAAACATTTTTAATATGATATTGTGGTGATATATACCAATTACATACCTGCCTTGCCAGATTTCATTGTTGATGCTTTGGAGGTTGTTGAAGTTTATTTAGTGACTTTTCAAAACTGTTCTTTTATTTTTCACGTATGGCCACTCAATCTATTCCACTAATTATAGTGATTTGATAGGTATTTCCCTAAATACTTTGAGAAAACACTACTTCTCCCTGCATTTACACCTGTATTCTCTCTGTGTATTAGAGAAGACCCTCAACAGTATACAATTCTGTCTTCACTCTCACTTCCTGTTTGCACAGAGTCTGAACTTCTGATCATGTACCTTGGGTAAGGGGATGGTCATTTAGATACCTGAAAATATGTGGAAGCCTTTGAAAGCCCTTATTCCCAAAGCATCTCACTCCTCAGACTCTTTTCCCATGTTCTTTGGTTTGTTCATTGTTTCCCCTAATATCCTTTGTCTCAGGTGGCAGTAGTGAGTTCATTGGCCTTTAAAAAGTGTTTTATGGTGTAGCCACTTCTGTGCCTTGAGAGATTCTAAATTAGGTGAAATAAAGATAAGACCTTCAGGGGCTGGGGATGTGGCTCAAGCAGTAGTGTGCTCACCTGGCATGCACGGGGCACTGGGTTCCATCCTCAGCACCACATAAAAATAAAATAAAGATGTTGTGTCCACCAAAAACTAAGAAATAAATATTTAAAAAGTTCTCTCTCTCTCTTTAAAAAAAAAGATAAGACCTTCACAAAGTCTTCTGACAGGAAGTGAAAACTGGCAGACAGTTCCTTGAAAACAAGGTCTGCTCTGCTTCTCTAGCACCAGCACTCACACTAGGAGCACAGACTACTGTCTTCAGGATCATTTTTGAGCCGGGATGGAGAGGATGGGCAAAGGTAAATTAAAATACCACAAACATCTACTATAGATTTCATCCACCTTTTCTCTTGATTAAGAGTTCTTTTGATTGCTGTAAATCTTTGAATATTTTTCAAGCTCAAAGAAAGTTGATTCTGGTAGTTTTGCTGGGAGTTTTGTTGTTTGTTTTTTCTTGGCTTGATTTGTTTTGGTTTTCCTATAAAAGAATAGGTCCTTGGAGTTTCCTATTTTGTCATTCTCCCTGATGTCTTTTATCACATTTTAGGTTGATTTTTACAAATATATGAATCTTGGCCTTCTTCATATTTCTCACATACTTCATACTTTTCCCTTGGGAAAATGGTTTTATGATTGTGTGGTGTGGTATGGGGGGGCATGCATTCATTTAGGGAATTGGCTACATTAAAAAAAAAGGAAGAGTTAAATTGCTCAGGCAGAAAATGACTATAAGAAAACCATATATGGAAAGTGAGTCAAAACAGAAATCTTGTGAGATAAAAGAGGAATTCAAAGTAAGTTGATGGGACTTATGTGATACCCCAAACAGCATTGTGGGGACTGTCACTTAAAGCAAACATGTAGTAGAGAAGAGGATAATAAAATGAGTACCTTAGAAGGAAAATTAGAATTGAGTCATGTAGCATGTGGCATCCAAGAGTGATACTAAAAATAAAGTCAATAGCCCCATTTTACAAACCCTGTGTAACTCTTAGGACATTTCCACCCAGAAGCAATTAGGACAGGTGCAAAGTAATTTAAAAGCAAGCATGAACTAATTTTATGAAGGTTATCCATGCACAAAGAGAAATTTTACAAAGAACATTTTTCTGGCCTACCTTGGATACGAACCACAGCATTTGCTTCAGCTCTGCAGGTGATGCCAGCTGTTTTTGAGAAAGGTCTACGTATGCTTTTAAAGGATTTGTGTTTCTGGATCAAAATGAAAGAGACCCACTTCCTTTCTTCCCTTATATTTTCTTATACATCCTCATCATAGGAACCCAGAGACACTATTTTCACTAACTCTCTGTGTAACCTGGGTCACGTGATTTAACCTTTTTAAAGGTTAGTTTCCTCCCCCTTTAAAATGAAAGGTTTGAACTAAAATGATGTACCTCGAAAGTTCTTTATACTCAGGTTCCATGATTCTTTCTGATAGTTTAGAATCTTTATATTCTTCTGTTCTCTTTAACTATATTTAGCATCTGGAACCTCTACCTTATAAACTACAGGAACATCACTTTTCATTGTGCCTCTAAACTCCCTCTGGCATTATAACCTACTGTTTAAACTATTTTGTCTGCCTTTCAACTAACATGACCTTGCCTGGAATAGTTATCCTGTATTTCCTTTGATTATTAAGTGTTCATCTTAGAAGACCAGAGAGACAGATGTTATTTTTCAGGATCCTAGTTCTTGTTCATTGATTGTTGAGAATCCTCTCCTAAGAGATTGACACAATAACAATATGACTACATCCCAGCCAGTTTCACTGCCAAGCACCTTTGAGAGATGATAAATTGGGCTCATCTTATCTGACACTGACAAGTGGTTCCATTTTAATCACCTCTAAAGTTGTTAAAATTATTTGTTCTAAATGCAGAAGTTTCCAGGTTTTCTTTTACAGAATTGGAAAGGACATGGTCCACAGCCACAGCCAAGAAATGTCAAAATAAATAGATTCATCTGTTCTAAGAATTAGTTTAAATGCTTTTCTTCTTTATAAGCTATTTGAAAATAGTGATGATTACCATGAAGAAAAATTTTGCCTATTTACAAGGTAATTATAAAGATATAAAATTGACAACAAAATTAGTTGGTTTTTAAAATCATATTAGCACTTCCACAGTAGACTGGACAAATAACTTTTCTAATTATTATAGCCAATTAAAATATTAATACATCTGGAATACAAAAAATAGCTGATAATATGCAAATATATTTTTATTTGCAAAAGATGAATTTATTATGCATAGAAAATTACCCTAAGAAAATTAAATTCAAAGGATATATATGGTTCTTGTAATTGTTGCCAGAAGTAATCTTTAAAACCTGTGGTGGCAAAAGTTTATTTTTAAGCAAATTATAAATCTTTAATAGCTAGGATTTAACTAAAGGAAAAACACAACATCCAAATGCAAATGTTTTCTTCTTTGTCAGAACCTAATGTTGTTACAACAATTTTTATGAGGATCCAGTACATGTTATTTCAAGTTCATTTTAATACAATATACCTACAGTTATTGAAATTTACATATTCTAAAAACTTAACAATTTCTCGTCAGGTGCCAGGTATAATATAAGGCAGTAGAAACACGATTAGCAAAGATCTGGTGTCTCAGGAAATTTAATAGGGGACAGAAAGCAATCATGATTCAGTAGTCTGAGTGCTTCAAGAGTGGGACATGTAGGGTACAGTGGGAGATACTTGTCAGAAACAGGAAAACTTTCTCAGAGCCTGCAAATGAGGATAAAGAACAAGCAAATAATGCAAAGACATTAAAGCAGCATGAGCTATAGCATACATATGCATACATACACACAAAATAATTTGTGTAGCTAAGACATACAGTTCAGAGGGGACAAATGCTGATGGCTGAGGCTGATCATGGAAGCTATTCTAATAAGAGTCATGTGTTTGTCAGTGTAAATAATGCTATGTGCTATAACAATTTATAAAACTCAGTGTCTTAACGCTGTGTAAATTTGTCTTGCACCCAACATAGTTTGAGTGTTAGGTAGGTGTCCTTCCCTGTGTTGATTCCAGAAACCTGACTTATTTCTACTTTTAGTGCCATCTGATACAAGAAGTTTCTGGCTAATAATATCAAAGACTGCTGAGAGGCCAACCCAACCTGAAGGGTGCTTACTGAATATAGTGACTAAGAGGTTACTGTTGATGGTTTCAGGAGAAGTTTCCCTGGAGAACGAGGGCAGAAGCTGCATTTCAGTGGAGGAGAATGGGAGGTGAGAAATAAGGGCCCGTAAATGTTAACAACTCCTTAAAAGTCTTGGATTTAAAAAAAAAAAAGAGGGCAAGGATTATAGATGGGAGGAGAAACATTTTAAGGGTTGTTTTATGATTTGTCTTTGTTCAACCATGAAAGAGAACGGAACCTGTTTATATGATGAGGGGAAGAATTAGTTGAGAGGTAAGGGTTTTAGATTCTGAGAAGAGAATGTAAATTAAATGAAATCACTAAGGAAACAGGAGGCAATAAAATTTGGCGGACAGATAAAGTGATTAGCCTTACACTAGAGGTCTTATGCTTTGTCTCTTGACCTGAGAGAGAAGCATATAATATAAAGAAAAGTAACTTTAAATATTTTTCATGAAAATCAAGAACAGTGTTTGAGATTCAAGTATATGTCTATAAAAATGAACTTTAAATAATGGAAAAACCATCTGTTTTAAAACAATTATGAACCATGGGAATATCAAATCTATCCACAAGTAGTCTAGAAAGGCTACTTACTGTTTGTCATTGGATGTAGTTTTTGCACTTTACTCAATGTGTTTGAAGAGTCAGCCATTTCATTCATAGCCTTAGAAGATACATGTGTAAATTAATATGATTGTAACTTTTTTATTACTTTGAAATATAGAATATTGCAAATCTTTGAAAGATTTGAATAGTCAAATTAGATATTGGTTGAGGACTTTTGACTATTAGTTTTACCATAAATAGGTGGAATATAATTGCATTTTTCTTTAGACAGAAATAGAATAATTTGATTGTTGTATTTGATTAAAATATATTAATCCTCCTGCCTCAGCTTCCCAAGCCACTGGGATTATAGGTGTATACCACTGAACCTGGCCAAATTATAATATTCTTTTTAAAAATTAATTTATTTTAATTAGGTATATATGACAGCAGAATGCATTTTGGTTCATTATACACAATTGCAACACAAATTTACATTTCTATGGTTGTACGAAATTTAGCGTCACACCATATGTGCAGTCATACATGTACCTAGGGTAATGATGTCCATCTCATTCCACCATTTTTCCTGCCCCCCATACACCCATATTATAATATTCTTAATGGAAGCATTTTGACAATATTAATTTTGAGGCTGGGAGTGGTGGTGCATGCCTGTAATCCCAGTGGCTCAGGAGGCTGAGGCAGGAAGATCATGAGTTCAAAGCCAGCCTCAGCAAAATCGAGGCACTAAGCAACTCAGTGAGACTTTGTCTCTAAACAAAATACAAAATAGGGCTGGAGATGTGGCTCATTGGTCAAGTGCCCCTGAGTTCAATTCCTGGTACCAAATACATATATACATGCATATATGTATGTATGGGTGTGCGTGTTTCTGGATCAAAATGGTGTGTGTGTGTGTGTGTGTGTATGTGTAATATATAAATTTTGCCTATCTGCAAACTTGGGAGTTTTTTCCATCTTCTAAGGATTTCTTCAGATTCTTTCTTTAGTGTTTTATACTTTTCATTGTAGAGGTCTTTCAATCCTTGGTTGAATTTATTTGCAAGTATTTTATTTTTGTATTTTTGAAGTTATTGTAATTGAGTTGTTTTTCTGATTTATTTCTCAGTGAATTCATTATTAAAGTATAAGAAAGCTATTGATTTATGTATGTTGATCTAGTAGCTTGCTACTTTGCTGAATTTGTTTACTGCTCTAAAAGTAGTCTACTGGAATATTTTGTCTTCTATATATAGGATCATGTCATCAGCAAACAGATAATTTGACTTCTTTTCGTATTTGTATCCCTTTAATTTTCTGCCTTTTGGCTCTGGATAGATTTTCTAAAACTATGTTCAGTAGGAATGGCAAGATTGGATATCATGTCTTAGTTCCTAATTTGAAAGGAAATGCTTTCAGTTTTTCTCCACTTATTATAATATTTGCTTTGGGTTTGACATAAATATCCTTTATAATATTGAGGGAAATTCCTTGTATTCCTAGATTCATCAGTGTTTTTAATATGAATGGGTGTTGAATTTTCTCAAATGCTTTTTCTGTATCAGTTGAGAAGATAAAGTGTTTTTGTCCTTAATTCATTTTATGTGGAGAATATGTTTATTGATTTGCATATGTTGAGTCATCCTTGAATAAGGGTAATGAAACCCACCTGTTCATGGTGTACTATCTTCTTAATGTGGATTTCTAATACCTTATTAAGGAATTTTGCATTCGTATTCATCAGGGATATTTGTAGTTTTCTTTCTTTGTGTGTCTTTGTCTGGTTTTGACATCAGACTGATATTGGATTTATCAAATGAATTTGGGAGTGTTCCCTCTCTTTGTATTTCTTGGGGTAATTTTAGGAAGATTGGCATTATTTATTCTTTAATGATCTGGTAAAGCTCAACTTAGAATCCATCTCATCCTAGGCTTTCCTTTGTCAGATACTTTATCATTGTTGCTTCAGTCTCTTTGTTTGATTTCTTTACAATATCCTGGTTCTATTTGAGTAGATCATATATGTTTAGAAATTTATCAATATCTTCTAGATTTTCTAGTTTATTGGAACAGAAAATTTTGGAAATAGTTACTAATGATCCTATGGATTTTAGAAATATCTGTGGTGATATCTTCTGATTTGGGTCTTCTTTCTCTTTCTTTTGGTTAGTTTAGCTAATGGTTTATCAATCTTGTTTATCTTTTCAAAGAAACAATTCTTTGTTGCATTGATCGTTTGTATTTTTATTCTCAACTTCATTAATTTTGGCTCTGATTTTAGTTATTTCCTGTCTTCTATTATTTATGAAATTAGTTTGTTCTTTTTTTCCTAGGGCCTTGAGGTATAGGATTCAATTATTTATTTGTGATATTTCTGGTCCCCCCATTTTTTTATTAAAACATAGGCACACAATGCTAAAAACTTTTCTCTTGAAACTGCCTTCATACTGTCCTAGAGATTTCTTTTTGGTGGGGGGTACTAGGGATTGAACTCAGGGCCACTGAACCACTGAGCCACAGCCACAGCCTTATTTTGTATTTTATTTAAAGAAAAGGTCTCATTGAGTTGCTTAGCACCTTGCTGTTGCTGAGGCTAGCTTTGAACTCAGAATCATCCTGCCTCAGCCTCCAAAGCTGCTGGGATTACAGGCATGTACTACTATACCTGGCTTGTCCTAGAGATTTTGATATTTTGTGCCTATTTGTTGCTAAGAATTTTTAATAGTCTCCCCTTCTATTATCATGCCTTATTCAACAGCATATTATTCAACTTCTATGTGTTAAGATGTTTTCTGTTTTTTATGTTGTTTATAATTTAATTCTATTATGATATGATAGGATACAGGGATTATCTCTATTTTTAATTTGCTAAGACTTCCTTTGTGTCTATTTTGGAAAAGATTCCACTTTCAGCTGAGAAGAAAATGAAGCTAGTTGTTGATAGATGAAATATTCTATAGATGTCTGTGAGGCCCATTTCATTAATAGTGTTTCTTAGTTCTGAAGAGTCTTTGCTTAGTTCATGTCTGGACAGCTTATCTCTTGGTGAGAGAGGTATGTTGAAATCACTTTATTGAGATCTATTTGAGTATTTATATTGAGTAGGGTTTGTTTTATGTAAGTAAGTGTACCAGCATTTGAGGCATAACTATTTACAACCATTATATCTTATTAGATGATTCCCTTAACCAATATGAAGTGACCTTCTTTGTCTCTTCTGATTAATTTTGGCTTGAAGTCTACTTTGTCAAATATGAGAGTAACTCATCTGGCTTTCTTCCGGTTTTCATTTGCATATCTTTTTCCATCTGTGTTAGTCAGCTTTTTTTTCACTGACTTAAATACCTGACAAGTACAACTTAGAGAAGGAAAAATTTATTTTTGGCTCATGCTTTCAGAGGTTTAGTTCTTGGTCAGTCAGTTCCATTGCTCTGGGTCAGAGGTAAGGTAGAGTGTCATGGCAGAAGGATGCAGTGGAGGAAAGCAACTCAGCTCATGGTAGCCAGGAAGCATACAGAGCAGAGATAAGTGGCCACAGGGAAAATGAACTTTTCCAGGGTTTATTACCAGTGACCCATCTCCACTACCTATCCCCCATCATAGTTGTTACCTCGTTAATCCACTCAAGCTAGGATTGATTTATTAGATTACAGCTCTCATAATCTAATTACTTCACGTCTGCATTAGCCCAGGAGCTTTTGGGGGACATCTCATATCCAATCTCTAACACCATTCTTTCACCTTTATCTTGTAGATGTCTTTGCCTCTAAGGTGAGCCTCTTGTAAATAGCATATGATTGGATCTTATTTTAAATATACTCTGCCAGTCTATATCTGCTTATTGGATAGTTGATCCCATTTATATTCAATGTTATTATAGAGAGATGACTTTTATTTCTGCCATTTTGATTTATTTCTGACATTTAATTGGGGCTTGTTTCTCCTTTATTTGATTCTTCTTCTAATGTGATTTATCCATTCACTGACTCTGATGTTTTTAATTTCTTCCACATATAATTTTTCATTAAGTCTTCTCTGTAGTGTTGGCCCAGTGATCATGAATTCTCATAGTTTATGTTCATCTTGGAAGGTTTGTATTTCATCTTGAATTCTGAAGGATGGCTTTGCTGCTTATAGCAATTTTGTTGGGACGGATTATCGTTCACCCATTGTTACTTGCAGGGATTGGTATATATTATTCCATGCCCTCCTCCTGGCTTTTAGAGTCTGGGCTGAGAGATCAGAAGAAGGTCTAATTAGTTTATCTCTAAATTCACCTGCTGCTTTTCTCTTACAGCTTTTAAAATTCTATATGTGTTCTATACATTATACATTTTAATTATAATGTATGTTGGTGAGGATCTTGTCTATTTGGGGTTCTAAATACCTCTTTTACTTATATTTGCATCTCAATCTTAAAGTTTCAAAAATATTCTGATATTATTAAAATATTCTGATATTATTAAAAGTTTGTATATTCTTTTAGTTTGTATCTCAGTGCCTTCTTTTATGCAAGTAATTCTTATATTTGTTTCTTAATGTTATTCCAGATTTTTTGAATATTCTGGTCAAAGTCTTTTTTCACTTTCTCTTTTTTATTGACTTTGATTTCAAGATTATATATTTCATCTTTGAGGCCTTAAAACCTGTCTCGCTGTAGTCTAATTTATTGGTGATGCTTTCAACTGAAATTTCAATTTGATTTTCATTTCTGGGATTTCTGTTTTTAAATTTTTTTTTTCAGAATCTGTCTTTATTGAAATGTCCTTTTACTTCCTACAGTTTCTCTCTGAGCTCATTATTTAGATCTTTTAGTTCATTAAATGTGTTAATTACCAACTTTCTAAATTCTTTATATGTCATTTCCTCCACTGTGGTGTCAGTAAGTTCAGTTGGTGTGTTGTGAGCTATTTGGGATGATTTATTCTCTTGCTTTTTCACATTTTAAGTATTTATTCCTATCTAGTGTGATGATTGTCTCTTCCATCTATGTTTTCATAAGCAGATAAAAAAGACAATCTTTTATGTGTTGTTGTACAAGGTACTTTTTAGTGAGCCACTTTCTTTTTACTAAGTGCATTGGGCTGGGTGAATATCTTAGTGTTAATAGTTTCACTCAGTGTGAACCCACTGCTCTGTCCAGTCTCTAGAACCATATTTATCCCTAGTAATTACAACCACTTAAGAACAAAGCTGAATACTAATAAACCTTTTTTTTTAAATAAACTTTTTGAAGATGTTCTCCAGTAGTCTACTAATCCAAGTGGTCAATGGAAGTGATTTCCTTGAATATGTCAAGAAATTAGGTAATAAAGAAGGTAAAATTGTTATTATACTATATTTAGCTCTTTGGTCAGTTGTTTTCTCACTGCCTCTATTCTGGGATGTGGAGGAGTTAAATCTTTCTGCCTAGTTCCCCTCCATTATCTTCTGGGTGCCAATTAATTAACTATGTTATTTCTTTTTCTTGCTGAGGTTAAAATGGAGTCCTTGCTGGTGTTTCTGATATGGTGCAGTTTTCTCATTCTCACCTCTGACCCAAACTATTCAAACTTGTTAGGGGAGTCTGTATACAGAGTTTTGTTCCCTTTTTAACTCACCAGCTCTTATGTACACCTTCTACTGGGATCCTCAGTCCATGTGCTATGGGAAGGAGCATGGGATGCATCAGCCTATGTTCTAGCCCCTTCTGGGTTTGGAAGAGGTGACCCAGGTATCACCACATTTGTTTTTAATTTAATTATTATCAGTTCCCCACCAACCCTCAATGTAAGCCTAACCCCTTATCCCAGAGCCCACATTGCCTATTTCAAGTGAAAGAGTCCTTCATTTGACTCAGCTCCATAACCTAATTTACCAGTGCTAAATGGCTATTTTGATTCAATCTTGGGGTGCTGCTATGATAATGTGGATTCCTCCGATCCATTGTATTCCATGCCCCAAAGGGTAACTTAAATAGATTAAAAGGATGTTTAAAATATTAAGAGTAAAAAAATTAGGAATGAAGGCAAAATGAAGTTTAGTGTGTTCTAAAGAAAAAAGGAAATAAGATGGAAGAGAAGTATCATAAGGAAGGCCATAAAGAGGGGGGAAATGTTGGGGGGAAGAACATGAGATATTTTGGGAGAAGAGAGGACAGTAAGAGTAGAAAAAGCAAACAAGTAGAATAAGAAAATAAAAAAGCAACCAACCAAACAACAACAATTACTACCTTTTAGAAAAATAAAACCAAATACTAAAAGGTTAATACAAAACAAAAGAAATGATAAAAACGTGGGGAAAATGTAGAAATATGTGTGTATGTATCAGCAAATATAACCAGAACAACATCAACAACAAAAATAATTATAAAAAAATGAAAACATTGAAATAAATTTTCTCCCCTGAGGTAGCTAAAATTGTGGGTATTTTCAGCCATTTCAGACTGTCCTTTTCTTTTTTTCTCTGGATAAGCTCTTCTTTGAGCAAGGGTTTAGTGTTCTTAAATCCACCCTCCTTTTGCAATTTTTACCAATCTCCCTACTAGACCAACCTGGAAATGTAGCTGATTGAAATAGGTCTTAGCTTCCCTGTTCATCAGTACAGATGGAACTAGAAGTATCTTCTATTGCAGGTTTGTCTTGATGTCTTAGATCACTATACTTCCAAATTGGAAGTGGTATAGAGATCAACTTGGAAAGTTCTGATGGCTACGGTTGAACTCTAACTGGAAATTTGGATCTTTCTTTGGGGCATCTACTCCAGAGCAATTAAGTCATTACACCAGTAGGAATGGTCAGATGCCATCTCAACTGGCATCTGGGTCTCTAGCAGTTCTCAAGAGTTCTACTTATGAAGTAGGGTAACTATTCACTCTGGGTGGATGGGGCATAGCAGGTTTCCTAGAGCCCCCTCCCCCCAATATGAGCTTTCAAGTCTCCATCCCAGAATGTAATCACACCTGTCTGTTCATTTTCCCCCAGCCCTTTTCAACTGGTTCTTAGAGCCACAGAACCCAAAGGGATAGCAGTTTGCACTCCTCTGTATCTCTGTCCTGAACCCCCATGGAACCACTTCTCTATAACCATTGTGGGATTATGATCTGCCAGGTGCAATTTTGCTCACAGAGCATGCACTGAATGGGACAGAGTAGAAGTATCTGCTAAGAACTTTCAGGTTTCTGTAGGAACAAAATTCAGCATAAACTCCTTGAGCTGGATCTCCACCTCAATTCTTCACCTTCCAAACCCCAGTTAGCTGTGTAGTCTTTGTGTCAGCTAAGTACACACTGCCTTCCACAGGTATTTATGTGCCAAATTTATCTGCTATGCTTCTATTTCCCTTCCTGTTGCCTCCTCCTTTTGCAGTGATACAATACCATTGCCATCTATGGCCAAGCTTTTGTTACCTCTTATACTATTTGTAGCACCAAAATCTTCAGGCTTCTCCAAACTACTGAGAGGAAAATATCGATTTATAATAAATTTCTTCAGAAAACCACCTTGGTATGAAGTAGTATTCATGTTGTTTTAATTCTGATTAGCAGAGCATCTGGGAAGTGCATCCTTCCTCTACTCCACCATCTTTATTCCCCTCAATTAAAATTGTTGAATGAGTGAAGGAATAATAACATTTTATATTAAAAATTACTGAATCAAAAAGAATCCTAGTTCCTCTTAAACTTGTATCCTTTAAGGAGAAGTTATGTAAATAATTATTAAATATCACAGTAGCTAAATAGGTGAATACCTGGGTTGGAATCCTGTCTTCCTTCTCTACTAGTTTTATTACTAATTGAAGAAGATAATCTAACTTAGGCTCCATTTACTCATCTGTAAATTATAGTACCTGTGGTAGATGATGCAGATTGACTTATTAACCATTCCAGTTTCATTACAGCTCATGATGGTCTTCTTATGGATTCTTCTTACTTTCATATCAACTTATCTCTTCTAAAAACAAAACTGCATTTATAGATTCCCTTAAAGCAAAGGTCTCATATGGAACTTGGTTTCACTGAGCAAACTTAAAGACAAAAGGGAGCTAAAAAGGAAGAAAAGGAAGCAGCCATAAGTGACAAGTTTCAGTGTCTGGTCCTTTGAGTATAGTTTCAGTAAAATGCCTTAAGTCTAGATGTAGGTACAGATCCCCATGGATGAAACCCATAAGTAGTTCTTCTAAAATATTCAGGTAATACAAGTGGTTATTTCTTCTGTTGACTTTAACCCTGGATGTCTTGTTTCTGGTTGTGAAACACCCAGGCTTAGTTCTCCAACCCTCCTAGGGATTCTGTGACCTACTTGATTTCTAGAATAATTCATTTCCAAATAGCTGAAAGAAATTCTGTGGCTTTCAGAAATAAAATCTGGAAGACTAATTTTCAAATTATTTGTTGAAAGGGTTAATCTAAATATAGGGTCTATCCTTGACATCTGAACACAAAGACTGGCAAATTAAGTTAAGACAGCCAATATATATTTCCCCCCCAAACCCTAGTGTTACTTTCTCCAATTTAGTATCAATACCCTTTCCCAAAACTTTTTGGAGAGGAAGTTTCTTTACTGAGTACATGTATATATGGATATAAGTAAAGTTCTGACAAGTGCTCAATTCAGGTGCTACTTTAAATAAATAATAAATTGAGATAAATCTAGAAGAACACACTACTAAATTATATAACAAGTAACCTTCTTCTTCCTGTTTGTATTTAATTATTTCTTAGAAATAAATTCTTATTATTTATATATATTTAAAAGGACAAGTCTTTTAGCTATTAAAACCTCCACATTTGTGTAGTGTTTTCCATTAAAAAAAAGGTTCTCACATGATTTAATCCCATGACAACTCTGGAAGGCATTTAGTAATATTGCTGTTAAACAATAAGCAAATCAAAGCCAAGAGAAACTAAAACCTGGCAGAATTAGAACTTAAATGTGGATCTTCTGACTCTAAATCATCTGTTTTCTTGCTTTACCACTACTGATAACCAATTCATTGAGAAAAGCTCTCTGTAAAATGAAATAAATTTTGATTATCAGAGCCAAATGAAAGACTTGAATCAGAGCCCAGACTACCCATTGATTAGGTTTGCAATTTGGGGAAAGCTAATAAATCTTTTCAGGTTCATATGTATCTATAAAATGAAGATGTCACACACTTCTGGTCAAAATGAACCCATTAGTTCATAGCACATAATGAAAAAGTGTAAGACTGAAAAAAAAGACAAGACCAAGTTTAAAAGCAAATAAACATTTCAGTTGTCCTAAAATTAAATCAAAACCCATGTTTTACAGGACTGAGCTTGAGGACTCTAAAACTGATCCAGAGGTTCAGTATCTGTATGGAAGAAGGACTAAAAGTGTTCCATTCTGTGCAAAAGTGGAGACTGGGTCTAGGCTTACTGTTAGAAGACAAGGTCAGAGACAAGGTAGAGGTAGGGAAGATGGGGGTCTGAAAACCAAATTTCAAAAATAGACAAATCTAAAATTAAGAAGTATATCCATAAAAATCAACAATCAGAATATGATTCCTTCCAGTTGAAATTAATTTTATGAAACAGTACAACATTTTTTAAAACCTTGAAGAGTGACATAAATAACTTTCATTCAGAAAGAAAACAACAACAAAAAAAATCCTGTTTATCAAAACTCTAACAGTAAATAGGAAAATAAATCAGAACTATACTATGAAATGGGGAATAAAGAGAGTGATAGGGAGGTTCTGTAATAGAAGTCTAAGCTTTGGGCCTGGCAAGGAATTGGGGTATGAGGATAAGACTATCTTATTCCTCTTTAAGAGAGTGAAAGACTATCATAAAAGATAGGATATATCGACAATCATCCTTGAATTTGCATGGAGAACCACTCTTCTGGGACAACTTGCCCTGATCTATATGGAAAGGAAGAAAGGATTTGTGCCTTAAGTTGCCCATAAAATAACCCACTCCTGCTTCTTGTTGAGGGAGGAGAATGGGAAAAGGATCTCAGTAAATTAAGGCTATTATTATCCTTTCCTTCTGAACAAGAAAAAAAAATATCACCATCTGGGGAGGACACTGGACATTGAGAGTTTAAGCTTTCTCAAATGTGCATTTCAATGGTGGTGTAAATTTGAAATTGAACATGACACCTGAATCTGTGTATGGTATACTCATGCAAATGTGCATGCATATCTTAATGCTTGTTCTGTTCCACTCAAAAGAGGGTGGAGAAATGCATATGATTGAGCAAGTATAATTTTCATACAAGCTTTGTGTGGGCAGTTTCCATTCTGGCTAAGCATCTTAACAAAAATGAAAAGCTTGGATAAGAACAGTGGGATTTTCTAAGTGTTAATATTACAGCATGAATGTTTCTAATCATTCTCTAGGCTTGGTGGATCTTGAATTAGACAGAATAGAGTCATACAGCACCAGAAGGCAAATTGTCACATGGTGCAAATTGATATACAGAAAATAGATATACAGTGATACTTCCTATTTTTTAAAGTGTGTGTGTGTGTGCGCGCGCATGCTTGCATGTGTTTTAAGAGCAGGAAACAGTCTTAGAGCACTAGGAGTATATTAAATATGATTGAATTGTACCTACCCTACAATTCACTCATACTGTTTTAAAAGCACTGAGAACTGGAAATGGGACTTTGATCTCCCTAAGGCCTAGTGGAGTCAGTGATTCTGATAAGTTTGGGGGAAAAAATGGGAGCAGAAAAGGGGAAGGAGCCGAGAATAGGAAATGCCACAATCTTTAAGGTTAAAAAAATAAAAAAAGCTTCCCTAAACACATAATTCAGGATTGGGAAACAACTAAAAGAGGCAAAACAAATCTGTAACCATTGGATTTTGGTGACTTTAAAGCATAGAAAAATTTCCATTTAGAACCAAGATATACCTCTCTTATTGTTTCTCTTGCTGAGAAAAAAACTTTTTAGTTTAAGTAAGTCCCATTTGTTGAATCTTGTTATTAACTCTTGTGCTCTGGGTGTCAACAAATGGGCCAAGGACCTGAACAGACACTTCTCAGAGGAGGACATACAATCAATCAACAAGTACATGAAAAAATGCTCACCATCTCTAGCAGTCAGAGAAATGCAAATCAAAACCACCCTAAGATACCATCTCATTCCAGTAAGATTAGCAGCCATTATGAAGTCAAACAACAACAAATACTGGCGAGATGTGGGGAAAAGGGTACTCTTGTACATTGCTGGTGGGACTGCAAATTTGTGCGGCCAATTTGGAAAGCAGTATGGAGATTCCTGGGAAAGCTGGGAATGGAACCACCATTTGACCCAGCTATTGCCCTTCTCGGACTATTCCCTGAAGACCTTAAAAGAGTGTACTACAGGGATACTGCCACATCGATGTTCATAGCAGCACAATTCACAATAGCTAGACTGTGGAACCAACCCAGATGCCCTTCAATAGATGAATGGATAAAAAAAAATGTGGCATTTATACACAATGGAGTATTACGCAGCACTAAAAAATGACAAAATCATGGAATTTGCAGGGAAATGGATGGCACTAGAGCAGATTATGCTAAGTGAAGCTAGCCAATCCCTAAAAAACAAATGCCAAATGTCTTCTTTGATATAATGAGAGCAACTAAGAACAGAGCAGGGAGGAAGAGCAGGAGGAAAAGATTAACATTAAACAGAGACATGAGGTGGGAGGGAAAGGGAGAGAAAAGGGAAATTGCATGGAAATGGAAGGAGACCCTCATTGTTATACAAAATTACATATAAGAGGTTGTGAGGGGAATGGGAAAAAAAAACAAGGAGAGTAATGAATTACAGTAGATGGGGTAGAGAGAGAAGATGGGAGGGGAGGGGAGGGGGGATAGTAGAGGATAGGAAAGGTAGCAGAATACAACAGTTACTAATAGGGCATTATGTAAAAATGTGGATGTGTAACCGATGTGATTCTGCAATCTGTATTTGGGGTAAAAATGGGAATTCATAACCCACTTGAATCTAATGTATGAAATATGATATGTCAAGAGTTTTGTAATGTTTTGAACAACCAATAAAAAAAAGAAGAGCAAAGAAATCCAAAGAACTATCCAGATACTGTATAATGGAAACCTAACTAACATAAACTGAATATATACTCAGTAAGACCCATTCCCTAAAGATATTAAAAAATTATCTTATAATGGATCATAAATTCTAATGTAAATTTTAAAACAATAAAACTTTAGAAGGAAAAAAAATAACCAAGATATAAACCTGCAGCTAGCTCAACAGGTATTTTCCTTGATGATATAAAGAACTTCAAAGTAATCTCACCCAGTGATTGGTGCAGAAGTACAGGCTATATTAGGATGTGAAAATAGAGACATTTATAAAGATCTGATTTATGTATAAAATTGTGCCATCCTAAAATGAGTAATGAAACTGTGCTTATAATTATGCACCTGCTTCTTGAATCTATCCCTTAATTTCTATTCTCAGAGTCATCAGGATCTCTTACCTCTTGCCTAAATTATTGCAGTAACCTTTTAACTAGCCTTCTGCATTTAGTCTCTTCTCAGTCTCAAGGATTCTACTGCTCAGAAATTTTCAGTGATTCTCTATTGCCTACTAAACATAAAATATGGCAGTCAGTATCCTCTGTGATCTGAATCCAAACTTATATTTCAGCCTTATCTGCCATTTCTTTTCTCTATGTACTTTATACTTCAGCCAAATTGGCTAATCACATTTCCCAAACATCCTCCAGAGTTATATTTGTAAAACACAAACATGATCCTGTTTGTTGCCCTACTTAAAACAGTTCTATAACTTACTATTATTTCTCTGTAGGATTAATCCCAAAGTCCTTTGTCTACAAACACTCTAAACCAGGCCACTGTCAAACTCTCAAGCCTTATCTCTGTTCTCCAGACCCTAATTTACCCTCCCTACAACCTGTAATCCAGCCATATGGAACTACTTAAATTATTCAAATAGATCAACCTGTTTCTTACCCTTAATCCTTTGTTAAAGTTGTTTCTTCTGCTTTCTACACCTTTCCTGCCCCACGGTCTACTTAGATTAGACTCAACTCAAGGCCATCACCTTTATAGAAACCTTTCCATTTTCATAAAACTTGAACAACATCTTTCTTATATATATTCACTACTTGTTCTCTAGTAACTCCCATGCCAAATACATGTTTTTAACATTGAAACTATCACTTTTTTTGCATTAACTATGCAAAAAATGTCTAGGATCTTTCTAAGGGCAGGGGCAGTGTCTTACTTATCTTTTTGACCTTAGCACCTCACACAATATAGAGAACAGATTACAATTTAATAAATGATTGTGAAGTACTACTTCCTTGAGTACATGGACTGGGAGGTGTTCATTGTTCTTAATGAATATTTGTGGAGAGCATGAATAAAGATGAATACTTATAATCCATATGCCATTATCTTAATATTCAAGGAGTAGTCTCTTAGACAACACATTGTGAATGTGGTAGAGCAATGTTTCTCAAACTTCACATATGAATCACATGCAGGTCTTGAGAAAATGGTACTGTTTCAGTAGATCTGAGTTAGAGCCCAATTCTGCATTTCTGATAAGCTCCTAAGAGTTTTCAATTCTGCTAGTTCTAAGACCACACTTAGAGTAAACAAACTGTAGAGGATGGTAAAGGAAAAGATTTCACATGAGAGGTTCAAGGGAAGGACAAATAGTGAAGGGAACTCAATACAAGGTTAGGACTACTTGGTGATGCCTACAAAGGTTACACCCAGTTATGAATATATCCAAACAGGCCTTTTTTGAGGGTGTGCTAGGGACTGAGATTTTTATCTTTATCTCTTTAAATGCAGCCCCTATAGTCAGGCTTTCTCCCTATTTATTTCCCCAGTATGATTCAGTCTGTGTGATTTTCTCTACATAAGAGCTCCCCAGATTCCTTTTTTAACACTAACCTGAAGCTGTTCTCCTGTCTGCTTCCCATAAATATAAGTAGTCGCTGCTTCATTGCCCAAACCCTGGAAATTCAATCTTTGCAGTTTTTAGAAGCCTCTCCAGCTGCCTGAATTGTTTTGCCTCCATTTTAACCTGAAACCCCTTTTCTTTTCCCAGTGAAGGAACAAGCCTCACCTCTGCAAAGACCAATTTCCAAGCAGCTGCTGCTGTGATTGATAAATACAGATTTCATTCTGAAAGACCTGCTGCTCTCCCCGCCCCACTTTCAGGGAAACATGAAGTAGTCAGAATTTTAAACTATGGGGTGGCTTAGAAGAACACCAGTGTTCATACTGTTGATTGGTCAAATGCCATGAAAGAAAAATAAATTAGGGGAGAATACTGGAGCTTTGGCTGGCAGCTGAAGGACTCTATAAATACATGCAATATCATGGAAACTGCCAATGGCTTTGCTAGTGTCAATTTATACTTAGAGATGCCATTTTAAGGGGGGGGGGATTTGACATTTAATGCTACTAGTTGACTTTTTCAGTAATACCTAACTAGTTTTCTCTTTTTTCAGGACATATATCGAGAGGTATCAGGTTCAACCCAGTGACAAGCATGTTATAACCCATTTTATGTCTTAAAATATAAAACAAATGAAAGTCATAAGATATAAATACAAGCATATACATGATTGTAATTTAATTATATTTTTTAAATTTATAAAAATTAAATTATAAATTTTATTATTTAGAAGCAAGCTAAGTGGTTACAAAGCTTTCTTTTTAGAATAGCAGTATTCAGTGAACCTTTTGGTGTGTGTTTAAGTACATTCAAATGCATAAAAAATATGTATTTGATATCTGTTAAGTCATGCACTTAAGACTCTTCAAAACTGCAGATAACCTACAGCCTTGAATGTTAAGTAGTTTATGTGCTGTTTAAAATATAAGGTAATTTGATTAATTTTGCAATGATGGGATGAAAATTGACTCATTTTTTTCTATTAGCAATAAACTGGTACATGCTTATAACTGACTTTAGAGTTTCCACTGATTTCAAAGGAGCTATCAATTTCTGTTAACTTTTTGAAGTGTGAAAGACCAAATAGATCTACTGTGTGAATGCCAGAAATTTTTAACTATACAATTATTTGCTCAAGATTTCAACCCAACTATCAGTACAGTGGTGTATCTTTAAATCTACAAAATGCCATTAAAAATTTATCCCATTTTAGCTGGAAATGGTGGTGCACGCCTGTGATCCCAGGGGTTCTGGGGGCTGAAGGATCCCAAGTATAAGGCCAGCCTCAGCAACTTAGTGAGGCCCTGAGCAATTTAGTGAGACCCTATCTCAAAATAAAAAACAAAAAGTGCTGGGGATGTGCTTAGTGGTAAAGCACTTCTGGGTTCAATCCCCAATACAAAAAAAAAAAAAAATTTGATTCCATCCTACCTCCAATCTTCCTAAAGCAGACATAGGCAATACCAGAAGATTCTTTGAAGGGAAATACAATCTTTGTTTTAGAAGACAATCATGAGTTGTAGAATTTCAGAACTGGAATGAATCCTAGTGAATCCACATATGCTAAGTGGAAAAAAAAAGCATAATTTTCATTAAATTTGAAAAACTTTGAGTCATTATCTCTATGAATATGTTTTTAGTCCCTCCTTCCACCATTATTCAGGGACTCCAATTACATATATTAAGCTATTTGAAGTTGTTTCACATTTCACTAGTGTTTTCTATTAATTTTTTATTTGATTCTTTTTTCCCCCTGCATTTACTTGGATAGGTCCAGTTTTTGTGTCTAAAAATTTACCAGTACTTCCTTCTGCATGGTTGAATTTGTCCTTTATTTTATCCAGTGTATTTTTCATTTCAGACTTTTTAAAAGTTTGGTTTGAGTCTTTTTTATATATATCCTTCAGGACTCTACTTAGCTTTTTTTTTAAATATTTATTTTTTAGTTGTAGTTGGGCACAATATCTTTATTTTATTTATTTATTTTTATGTGGTGCTGAGGATCAAACCCAGGGCTTCGCATATGCTAAGCAAGCGCTCTGCCGCTGAGCCACAACCCAGCCCTCTATTTAGCTTTTTTAACATATGGAATACAGTTTTAATGTGTGTTTTAAATGTTTAATGTCCTCATACACTAACTCTAACCTCTCTCAGTTCTGGGTGAGTTTTGATTATTTTATCCTCTGATTGAGTCCTATTTCCTGCTTATTTTCATGCCTGGTGATTTGTGATCAAATGCCAGACATTGTACATTGTACCTTGTTTGATTTTAGATATTTTTCTATTTCTATAAATGTTCTTGAGATTTTTCTCGGATACAATTGAATTACTTGGAAACATTTTGACAGTTTTAATTATGTTAGGCCAGAATATAGCAAGCTAAATCAAAGGCTAATTATTTCCTACTACTGAGATAAAATCCTTCTGTGTACTCTCCTAATTCCAATCTGGCTCTTAGGAAGAGGCACTGTTTCTAGACCTGAGTGACCACTAGGCACTCTTACTACTAATTCTCTCAAGTGATTTTTTCCCCAGCATTGTATGTGCTGATCATGACTCAGATGAATGCTCAAAGAAATCCCTCTATAGATTTTTGAAGTTTTGTCCATGTGTATCATCTCCTTTACATATTCTGACCTAACACTTCTTATTTACCTTGTTTTTTCCAGACTTTCAGGTCATCTTTTCAATTCAGGGAGTCTCCCACTCTACCTGAGTTTCCTCTTCCTGTACCACAGCTTAAAGAGTCTCTCAAGGCAGATAATTTGGGGGCAATTGTAGGACTCAATTTGTTTGCTATTTCTCAGAGATTTCTGGGCTTCATTTTCTGATGTCCAGTGTTCTACAAATTATTTTACCTATTTTATCTTTATTATTTTCTTATTTTAGGAAGGAAAGCAGATTTGGTCTCTATTACTCCTTTTCTGAAAGTAGAAACCCTTATAAGATTTACAATGCCTTTATGTTCTAAAACATTGTTGAAAGTGGTATCAGGAAAAGCCTAACTATACACAGAAAATATTAACATGTAACACTACCAAGATAGTTTAAAAACAGATATATCAAAATACTAGCACATGCATATATATATTATTATTAAGAAATGAAAATAATATAAAAATCTTAGCAATAGTGCTGAACCCTTGGATTATGGCTGATTTATTATATTCATTTTCATACTGTTTAAAATTATGTTCCACTCTGAAAATATATTAATATTAGCAAAATTGAGTATTATATAACTTTTGAGGAAAGAATAAATTTTTATTTTACTAGACAATAACAAACTAAGAATAATGAGTGTCTTATTATATATATTTATATTTACATATTTAATATATAGCATATACTATAATATATGTGGAATATCTAATTTAATTAAGGAAATCAGGAGTATTTACCAATGAATAGGACACAATAGTGGAAGTAGTAAGTTCACCTTACTAAAAATTCTTCTGCAAAAGATAAATGACCAGTATTCAGGGCGACCAGGAAGGCATACTTCAGTGGTTGGCCTTGGAACCAGATAACATTTAAGCTCCTTGCAATTCTGAATTCTGTATATGCTGTTTCTTTTGAGGAAACCTAAATGTTATTTAGTAAATTTTTAAATTTCAAGGACACATAGATTCCCTTGGAAATAGATGACTTTATACAGCCTCTTTGTGGTCAAGAATGAATAATTCCTATGGTATTGTTAGATAAAATGATTTCTGACAATGCAATGAACTGGCTAAGTGAGCAATTTAACATAATTGTGAGGCAATGAAGGATAGTGAAAAGGCTAAAAATCAAATATAGTGTAAGACAGATTCTATTGGAAGGGAACTTATTAAGCTAAGTAGATACATAAAAGCACTCCTGGGAACTCAGAAGAGTGTGCTCTAGAGAAAAGCACAGTCAGAGGGGACCACAGACAACTTCCAGGTTTTGTTTCCCAAGCATAGCAACAGGCTTGAATCCTAACTCTGCCACTTTAAAGCTACAAGATGCTGCTTGAGTACTTAGCCTCTTTGTATCACAATTTACCATTTGTAAAATCGGGATTGAAATCAGTGTAGTGAGGATTATATGAATGAATGCAAACAAAGAATTTAGAATAGCATTTGGCAACTGTGAGCTTTAAATAAAAGTTATTATTTTAGGTATGGATGAATGAACTTTTAAAAACATTGATATCCTTGTATTTAATTTGCATTTGAAAATATATAAATGCTCCTTACAATGTGTTTATACAGACATGGTTGCATAAGAACATTTGTGATGATGATATAAAGTTGAAAAAATTAGTTTTGATTTTTTAATTAAGCAAATACTAGCACAATTATGTGTGCATATTGCAAAAATCATACTATCAGTATACAAAAGACTATGTACAACCCAACCTTTTCACTTAATAAATGAGGAAAATAGGATTCAAAGAGGAAAAATATAATTCTATAAGGATATAGAAGCAAAGCAATATGAAAATCTAAATAACTAGATTGTTAGTCCCTTTTTTATTAATTATATTTTTATTTTTTGTAGTGGTAAGGATGAAATCCAGGGCCTTGTACATGCTAGATAAGCTTTCTACCATTGAGCTATATTCCCAATGCTAGTTATCTGCTTTTATAGTTATTCTTCCAAGCCTTCATTCCTGCTTTTTATACTTTGACTTCTGCCTCTGTGGAGACACAGTCAATAGCTTACTTTCTTCAGAGTTCCATTTCTCCTATCCTATTTAGCTCATGCTTTAAAGATAATTTACTTCCATAATTTCAATAGCCAACCTTAAGCTTTAACCCTGGCAGAAAAAAATAAAATAATTAATTTAGTTAGTCCAAATGTAACAAATAAAGCAAATGGCAGTCAACAAAGATTAAAATATAAAGCACGTAGCATATTTAAATAAAATACAAAAACAAGAAATAACTCTGTTTAGTATGTTTTATGCATGAAAAGGATTCAAATCAGAACTGGAATTGAGCCCCCATTGAGGATGAAAAGAAATAATGTCATGATTCTGTGCTGTCCATGAGAAGAGAATTCAAGAAATGAAAATCACTGGCCATTATTTTTAGCTTTTGATAGTAAAATGATAGAAAAGGCATATGGCTACATGAGTGTCATGCAAAAATTAAATACAGTGATCATTCAAACAGTTTTACCTAGGGTAAGTAAATGCATGTCACAGTACAGTGATACTTCTGTAATAAAAATAGGTAAGGCAAAATGGAGCATAATGGAAGAAATGCACAACTCTGTCCAGAAGTTAATAGAGGGTATATAGTTGAGCTGACATTTCAGTTGACTCTTAGAAGTAGAATCTTCTTGGTAGGTAACATAGAGAAAAGACAACCCAAACTGAGAGGAAAGCAAGTTAAGTGGAGTTGGATGCATTTAGAGAATGGCAAATCATTTGATATGGCTGCATCACAGGAAACTCGCATCAGGGAGTAGTAAGATATGAGTAGATAGAAGTAGATGCAGTTACTTTGCAGAAACTTTATGATTTTTTTCTTTATAGGTAGATTGAAATTCAAAAAAAATATAGGTCTATCTCACTACACGATGTCAAAGACGGTCTTATTTGGAGGCACATAAATATGCTTACTCTTGAATTTGAGGTAAAAATATTTATATATCCATTTATTCATTAGGTTAATCTTTGTTCTTCTATTTTATAATGTGTTAGGTCATTCGTTGGTGTTAAGAGATAGGGCAGCTCCTTAGTGAAGATTTGACAAATGAAAGTTTGGGCTGTGTAGTTTTAGAATTACACCTTATAAAAAGTTAGACAAGCTGATATAACAATTCTCACTGTAACTTGTAAGAGACTAATCTAAAAAAAGACAGTTTGAAACAAGCAAACATTTATTCCACCATTTTCTATCAGATATTATGTAGGTCTTTCTATTCCCAACTCACTATATAAGTATAGCAGGTAATACTGATGAACATTTTCATATTAAAAATGAAAGGAACACTGTTATCCATTGCCTTTAAGCCTCTAGATATTGTCAGTGACATTTGTTGATTAGCCAAAAATTCTGATGTCATTTGAAGACTCACATTTGCTAGTTAGCAGATAACCTTTTGTGAAAAAAGTGCATCCATTACAGAATGTCTCAAATAGCCTTCTGCCTGGAAAACTATAGAAATAATTCATAAGATGTATTTTGATGTCAAAATCCAATCCTAAAATTCCACCAAATTCTTCAAGAACATTTTCTAATAAAACTAATTATTATTCTTTTCTTTTTTTCCTTGAATTGGTAAATTGAATAGTGTAATTTGATTTGAGGGAAAAGTAATACTCTAAAATTTTGTACTTGCCAAGAGGGAATCATTCATTTCTGCCATTCTGTTTAAATATAAACATTTATTATTGTATTTACCAATATATAATAATATAATAATTATGTATAATAATTTTATGGTGTATATATACATATATAAACATATATATGTATATATATATTTCTTAATAAGAGACCGATGCTCTATTTTTCTTTCCTTCTCATTCTGTTCTTATTTTTGGTATGGTTCTAACTAGTACATTGTATGTACTTTTAAAATATTTTGTGATTATAAAATCTAATGAAAAGTTTCTGAACATTTTTTTACCATTTGAAATTACCTGGCACTCTTTCTAAAAATACGGGCAGGTTATTAATCCAACATCCTGGGTGCTTTCTAGTTTGAGCTAGGTTTCCCCTGGTGGCTTCAATTTGCATATAGAATTTTCCTTCATTTCCAACTCAGAATGCTGGTGGTATTTACTTCTATATTGATACCTATGACATCAGTCTCTCTGCATACCCAGCAGCTTTTATGAAACTGGGAAAATTATACTTTATTTATTTATATATATAACTTTTTGATTCAACACAGTGTATATTTAGTGGCCACTTAAATGTCCCCTTTTTCTTTTTAATTCTATGGATACACCCACTCATTTGGAGAATCTGCACTTGTTTCTTTAGTGTACATATTTTTCAACATGCTGGGATTCCTGGTAATACCATAGAAAGCCCATTTATCATGGGGCTGTAAATTCCTCACTGGGTTCTCCATTTCTAGATTCATATTGGCAAAAGCAAGTTCTATTTTTTAATAAAGACAGCATAAGAAATTATGGGAGTTTAAATAGTCCTCTCTGAAAATACATTCTCTAGTAAAAGAATAACAACAACAGGAGCCACTCTGATATTAATAGGTAACATCTATTAAACCCTTGCTGTGGTTAAGCATTCTACTAAGTGTCATGTATTTAATAGCTTGTTTTATTCTCACAAAACCCAGTTGGGTATGTAATGTTGTTTTTCCTATTTTAAAGATAAGAGAACTAAAGCACAAAGATGTTTCATAGCTTGCTAAGAGTCACCTAGGAGCAAATGATAGAGTTGTAATTTAAATTTAGGCAATCTGACTATAGAATTTATACCATGTTAGGATTCTCCAAAGCAGTAGAACCAATTGGATATAATGGGAGGATGGATAGATATATATATTTTAGACAGAAGACAGATCATAAAGAACTGGCTCACACAGAGAAAGGCAAGTCCCAAGATCTGTAGGGGGAATGGCAAGCTGGAGACCCAGTATAGCCAATAGTTTAGTCCCAACTTGAGTCTGAAGGCCTGAGAAGTAGAACAGCCAATTATGTAGTTGCTGTCTAAAGGAAAGCAAACTTGAGAACCAGCATTTCAGTTTGAGTCTAAAAGCTAATTTGAAAGTAGCTAAGCAGGAAGAGTCCTCCCTACACGAGGGAGAGTTAGCCATTTTGTTTTATTCAGGCCTTCAACTGACAAGATGAAACCCACCCATACCAGGAAGGGCAATCTGTTTTACTCAGTCTCCCAATTCAAATGTTAATCTCATCCAAATACATACTTACAGATGCCTGACTAAATAAATCTGATAATATAAAATTAACCATTAAAATACTCTTAATCACCATTCTAATATTTCACAGTTATATGCCATCCAAGAAAGATAATAAATTATATATTCTCCCATTTCCAAACATGAGTTGGATACGTGCAATTATCTATTAAAGGAAGATTGATCATAATATATAAATTGTGGTTATGCAAATATTTTGAAACCAATTTATCTCTAAACTATTTTAAATCAGACTCATGATGTAGATTTCTATGACCAAAAGAGGTAAGCGGCTTGGTTTTTCAGCTTTCCAAATGCTAAGAAGCCATGTTCCCTAGCAACATTGTGGATTCACATAAGGAATTTTCATATACCATTTATAGTAAGTTCTTTTTTTCCCTACATTGCCACTTCACTCAAAACTCATGATTACTAAAGAAAAAATTAGCTTTAGAGATTTTAAATAATGTTCTTAAGAGGACATCATAGTGTTTAGCTCAAATGAATGTTGTTCGTAGTATTGCTAAGACTTATTTAAAATTCACTGGAACCTCACTTTATTTTTTTCTCACTACTGCACTGATTTTAATATGTGACTATTGGTTATCAAAATTCAGTGTTACTAATAATGAGGACTTTAGTGATTGTTCTGAAATAAAGTAGGTAAAGTATAAGTATTATTTATGCCTTTTGCCTTATGCATGTATGTAAAATATTTATGTGTAAGCAATTAGTTACATGTGTTTATATAAATATGTGTATACTGTGCACAATACCTATATATTAAGATATGCCAATTGATCTGTAATATCAAGAATTACACTTTGTTATTTCTACTTTGAAAATCCCCTGGCAAGCAGAGTTTTCTGCTAATTTTATCAGAACTAATAAGGCCATAAAAATATACTGGTTGTTATCACAGGAATACAAGAATGTTTCAATATGTTGAAAACTATCCATGTCAACAGATTAAAGGAAAGAACCCCACGTAATTATCTCCAAAGGTACTTAAGATATATTTGATAAAATGCCAACATTATAAGACTGAGAAATAAACTATCATTAGCAAACTAAATATAATAATAAGATAATATCTTTAAACTGATAATTTTATATCCCAAACTTTGCAAATATGCATCATTGCTTATAATCAAAGTACACTAGGGTTCTGGCCAAAGTAGTAAAGTGAAAAGAATAAATATAAGGAGTAATGGCTGTAAAGAAAGACACAAACTGAAATTATATGTTGTAATTTCATGTAATTTCAACCTTATGTGTTGTAAGTTTGAAGCCACAGAAAAACCAAAAGGAACTAAAAATTATCAGGGAAATAAGCAGCAAAGATTTTAGATATGAAATATATAGAGAAACCAATAGCATACCTGTATCTTTGTAGTATATCACTATAGTACATATTGTGTATATGAAATATGTTATATATGTATGATTCTTAAGTGTAAATAATATGTATATATGTACATACATGATGCATGTATTATAATACTCTCAAAAAATCTATAAATTACCTAGGCATAAATTTAATAAAAGGGGCATAAGACCTTTGTGGGGGAAAAATACATAAAGCAGTTTAAAGGCTATAAAATATGTGAATAAATGAAGGTATAAATCACATCCAAAATAGACTGATATCATAGAGATATCATTTTCCCAATTTAAACACTAGAGCCACTATAATATTTCAACAGTTTTTCAAGGAACTTGACAAGCATATACTAAAGTTAATAAAGAATAACAAGGAGCCAAAATAAGTAAAAAAATGATTCTAAATATATGGTAGGACTTTTTTTTTTCCAGATACTAAGTCTTACCATGAAGTTAATAGTAATTATGATGACATGATATGTCATAAAAAAGTATAAACAAATTTAGGAATAAAATAGGGGAAATAGATTAGAGAGTGATAAACAAGGACCTTCAAATATATCTGTAATGTGTCATGTCTTAACCTGAAGCAAATTCATAAAGCTGTGTCATGATTGCATTGATTCTTGTTCTCTATACTTGCTGTAGAGTTATTATATTTAAGTGTGTCTTTAAAAAGTTAATGTAAAATCAAGTGAGATAAACACCTTTAGGTCCAGATAAGATTAAATTAGCCAAAAATCATTCAGTTGTTCATTCAGTCATTTGTTTAACAAACAGTCAGCGAAAGGTGAACTTGAGAGACAAAGAGCAAGGTTTATTTGATGCTGAGCTGTTTTGAACTTTCCATCTTGGAATTGCTGCATATTGAAGAGCACTCCACAGGAAAAAGCTGCAAAGGTCTGAAGGTAGGGCCAGAGACCAAAATGATCACTTCATTGTGCTTTCCAAACCTGTGGATATTATCAACATAAAAGGGGAATAATGGATACTCTGATGGATGAGAAAAATCAAAATGCAGAGTCTATAACACTGAACAGAAATCATTAGGATGAAATTTGCAAAGGATAAATATAATATCCTGCCTTGGTTACAAAAAATCAATTGCAGAGGAGCAGATCATAGGATACTTGGCTTGAACATTAGTCATGTGAAGATGAACTAAGACATTTGATTGACCTGGTTTGCAATCAGATGCAGCTTTTTAAAATGCTTAAAAAATTATACTCTACTGCAGGGATGGGGTTGTGGCTCAGCAGTAGAGCGCTCGCCTAGCATGTGTGATCCTCAGCACCACATAAAAATAAATAAAAATAATAATAAATGGATTGTGTCCAACTACAACTAAAAAAATTTACATATTTAAAAAAAATTATAGTCTATTGAGAGAAGTACAGTGACCAGATCACCAAGAGCACTTGCTTCTTTGTACTTATTTATGAATTTTCCAATGTCCCTGATATGTTAGACAGCATCCAGTGGGTAAAAACCTAGAGCACCTAGAAACCATCTGTTATGTAAAATCATCAAAGAAACTATCATCTTATTAGATCACACAGTTGGCTCTAAATACCTATATGCATTCCTGTATGTATTGTTTAATTAGTAGAGGACTCAGTAGTGAAAGTTATGGGGGTTGGGAGATCACATAGGAAAACATTTTCTGAACCATTAGCTTGTCAGTAATGTAAAGGGTTGCCTAAGAAAGTCTTTCAGATGGGTTGCAATGGAGTTTTAGTAATGTTTGATAGAATGAAGTCTAGAGACCCAGGAATGGCTGAATATTGCCTTCTTAGTCACCTTCCACTGCAACTGCCCTTGTGAAGGTGCTGAGGGAGGAATACACAGGACAGCAGAATGAAAATTGAAGAGCCACTTTATCAATCACTCTCTCAATAACTGTTGGTAAATAACTTGAGGAAATTCTGGATTGGAGCACAAGACTAAGACCTTATCTTCTTCCTTCCTTTCCCCCATCATGCCCTCCAATATCTAAATTATAGATCAGTCTAGCAAATTCCTGGAATTCAAGTTCTTATGTCTTATCAAAATATTATATGAAAGTAAAGAGTCCCCCAGTTGTAGTCAAATTTTGATTACGGACAGAAATTAAAGAGAAATAGAGTTCAACTCAACAGAGAACACTTTACCAATCATGTAGCCTTCCATTAACAGAGTTCACTGCTTTAAGAGGGAATTAGTTCTCTATTTTGGAAATTTGAATACTGTACAGAGCAATGAAGTTGCCCAGTGATTCAAGTCATAGATGGGGAGTTGGACTAGTTGATTTTTGTGATCCCTTCCTATTCCAGCCTTCTTTGACTTCAGGAATTTTCCTTGATTAGTCAAGATTTCTTGACTATGTACATATGTAGAGAGAATTTCCTAAGAGAAAGAAATTTAACTCCTGATTTTAACTTTAGAATACCACTTAACTTCCCATGAAGAATTTTGATGAAACAAGATTCCTTTTGTTTGTATTCTCTAGCACTCTGAATCTGTATATTTCTTCTTTCTCTAAAAAAGATTGAGTTTTTCTTTGCTCCTAAAACTACTTTCAGAACTAGGAAATTTGCACAAGCATTCATCCTACAGGATGTTTACTCATCTAGGTAAACAGCACTTTGAAACTGTTACATTTTCCAAAGCTTTTGTCATCAATTTAGTGACAGTCCTTGATAAGTGAATCACGGAATTAGGAAACAATTTAATTTTATTTAAATTACAATTATTAGAAAATATATAATACGTAACATAGTCACATTAACCTTTTAATTAAATCAAGGGGATGTTAATATATAAATTAATTACTAAAGATTCAAGATGAACAAATTAAAATGAACTACAAAACCATAAAATTTCATCTACTGTAAATGACTAGTGTTAGAAATATACCCAGAACCTATCATGAAATCACTCAAAAAAGCAAAAAACAAACAATTCTCAATTACCTACTGATATATGAGCTCAAGGTAGCGTAGAAAAAAGTACCTCATCAGAATTAAGGAATATCTCATTTATCCATTATTCTAAGCCTCTTTTTCAACAAAACCTCTTTGTAGAGAGCTGTCAGCAGGAACAGCATTGTCACACAGGAGTTTCACCTCCTAAGTTACTTGTGCTAACAAGTAAAAATTAGTAAAAGTGAACAGCAGGAAGGAGAGAGAAAAGCCAAGAATCAGCACTGCACAGGAAGTGCTCAGTTATAAGTTATTAAAAATATATAACAGATTAGAGAGAGTGAGAGCCTTATGCTCAAATGAAACCTACCCACTTAAGAAGGCCTGCCCTGCTTCCCTGATTTAAAATAGTGTCTACCTCCTTTCTACTTTGCTTCATTTTTCATATAATTTTTCAATATTGTAATTACATATTTGATAATTTTTTATTGTCTCCATCTATAGGATGAATACAACAAGCCGGTTGTCTAGTTCACTACTGAAATCCTAGGGTTTGGAAAAATGTTGGCACATTGTTGTAGATAGATATAGATAGATGATTAATGGATCAATCGGTTGATAGGTTGGTCACTAGAGCCCAAAATGAGAAGCTAAGAAAATATTTAGAATAGATTGTTTTTCTCTTTGAAACAGAACGTGAGATCAGTAAGATGGCAAATTGACTAAACCAGCTCTACATCTATGATAGCTTTTATAAATTTAGATTTTAAAGGTGTGCCCATGATTTCTAATAATATACCTACCTTCCCCATGTGAATATAATTTTAAAACTCATCAGTAAATGAGGTCTACATTTTCAATAGCATGGCTCTATTAGAGTTGACTTTATTGTCACATATAAGTATTAATTGACTTTTATTCAGATGTAATCATTCTGACCAGTGTGTCCATTTGCTAATGTTGCTTAATAATGAGGTGACCCTTTTTCACATTTCACGAAAGCTAAAATTTGAACCCAATTAGCCTAAAGGACATGATAACGAATCTCTGGACATTTCATGGCACTTGATTTTATATCCTTATGATACGTAATATTGTAGTCAGCTTTTAACATATCCCAACTTACAGCATACTTTGGTTTATATAGAATGTGTTTCATTGATTAGGTGATAAGCAAGAAGTATGTCAAAACTAAATAGTTTGTATTCATTATTTTATACTTTGTATAAGAAAAGAAAAGCCAAATATACATTGCCAAATTTAATTCATTATGCTGCTTAGTATTGTGGCTTTTGTTTGAAATCTTTAATTGGTGACACTGGAAAAGCCATTGAATGAAGGGAAATTCAGGGGATTCTTAGATGAAATTGTTTTCTTTAAGCTACTGTAATAATTCATATGCATGGCATATCATTGAAAAACAATGTCACATTAAACCCTCATTCATTTCCCTACTTTCTAATCTTAACAACATGGCCCCTGTTAACTTCCAAAGACTATTTTCAAGGGAATCAGAGTTTTTTTAACCTGAAAAGTAATTTACTTTAATTGAGCCCAGTTGACATTAGTAGTTAAATAAAATGAAATGGTAAGGCTGCTGTTGTTTTGCAGAAAGGCAAACGTGTCCCTGGGAGGAGAGTGCATAAATAGCTTTATGTTTTTAATACAGAAAGCAACTTATTTAAATAGTAAAACTTGTAAAAATTTCCCTGTAAATCAAACAAGTTTTTTGTCATGCAAATAACAAGCATAGCATTTATTCTGAGAAATCTGATTTTCACATATTAAATCTCTTTACAGTGGGATAAATCTATACCTTTGTTCCATGAGGGAGAATCTCTCCAGCCATAAACATGTGTGACTCTCTTCTTAGTATAGAAACTGCAGCAGAATTAAGATCTGATGAATTCCCTGCTCTTCTCTGTATCTACTAAGAAATCTTTTCACTGCATACCTTCCTACCCAGAATTGCTTGGCCTGCCCTATGTTCTTCCAAGGCCGCTTGAGCAGACTGCCCTTTTCCCACTTGGAAGTACAATCTCCTAGTTGGCCTTCTTAACTAACCTCATTTTATCCTGTTCTCTCCAATGTCTTATCATTGGTTTCTCTCTTTTTTTATACTATACTGAATACTTTTTTATATAAGTACTACCAAACATCTGTAATTGTGTTTATAAATTTGGGTGTTTTCTGTTATTATTAATTTTTAATTGTGTTCATGTTTCCCCCCTACCAGAAGAATTTATCTTTTCTCTACCTGACTTTAACTCTGTAAGGTAAAAATAAGTGTATTTGATTCACTTAGTGCCTGGCTTATAGTATATATTTATTGTTTTTGAATGAACCATTAAGTGAGTGCTTGAGTCCTCTTTTTCACCACTGTGACCAAAAGACCTGACAGGAACAATTTTAGTGGAGGAAAAGTGTATTTGGAGCTCAGGGTTTTAGAGGTCTCAATCAACAGACGGCTGACTCAATTGCCCAGGATCTGAGTGAAGTAGAACATCATGGAGGAGAGAATGGTGGAGGAAGGTCTCTCAGAACTTGCCAATCAGGAAGCAGAGAGAACTCTTCTAACTCACTAAGGACAAAATATAAACCCCAAAGGCAAGCCTCCAGTCACCCACCTCCTCTAGCCACACCCAGCCATACCCTACCTACCTAGGGTTACTACCTAAATAACCTATTTAATCAGATTAATTCACTGATTTGGTTAAGACCCTCATAGCCCAATCATTTCACCTCCAAACTTCCTTGCATTGTCTCACATATGAGCTTTTGGGACACACCTCTTATATAAACCATAATAATGAAATATATGATGTAGATTTAATACATAAATATGTGTTGAGTAAATGAATGAATAAATACATAGTAAAGTCCCCTTGATCACAAGATTTCTTACTATTCCATTTTCATATGCCAACATATTACAATACATAATTCTTGTTCAATATCACTTTGTTTCTTTAATTGTATCCATGCATTGAGAAGAAAACTGTTTTCACATTTTTTTTCCTGTTGTGATAGTTAATTTCGTTTTGTATCAACTTGACTGATCTAAGAGATGCCCAGATCTCTGGTAAAACATTATTTCTAGGTGTCTGTGTGGATGTTTCTGGATGAGATTACCATTTGATTCAGTAGACTAAGTAAAGAAGATCCACTCTTACCAATATGGATAAGCATCATCCAATCCATTGAGAGCCCAGATAGAATTTTAAAAATGAAACAAGGGTGAATTTTTTCTCTTCTTGAGCTCGGACATTCACCTCCTCCTGTCCTTAGATATCAGAGTTCCTGGTTTTTAGACCTTTAGACTGTAACTTATACTGTAAGTGTCCCTGGTTCTCAGGCCTTTGGACTCACTGCATTATACCACCAACTTTGCAGGGTCTCCAGCTTGTCAACTGCATATCATCAAACTTCTTGACCTCCATAGTCATGTCAGCCATTTCCCATAATATACATCCTTATTATATATGTACATACCCCATCTATTCTGTTTCTCTTAAGACACATGATAAATACACCTGGTAACCAAGTAACAGCTTCTTATTTTTTCAGGCTTAACATCCATGTCAAACTCTGAACCAAACTACACAGTCAAGCTACACCTCTAAACTTTCATGTGTGTACACCAAGCCAGACACAGACTCACCCATAGAAAGAACAAGCAAAAGTAGATTTATATGCATTTTGTTTCCCTCTTACATGTAGTGAGTTTTGAACACAATGTTTTTCTTGCTTAAATTTTGTAGAACAGGTGATCATGAGCCTTTTTGACTCTAGCTTCCTTTTACTGGAAAAGTGATTCGTAAATATGTAAACAAAACAAAATTGTGCTGCAACCAAATTATTATTATGCTTCATGGAATTTATTATAATGGGCTTTGATCTATGTTTGTTTTTTTAATTTGCAAATCTAAACTTCTCTGATGTTCTAAATTTAGTGGATGTTCAATAAGTATGTGGGACAAAACAAAAGGCCTAACATGTCATCTACATCATGGTTAGTGTTTGAATGATAGTTTACGTATAATTATCTATAATTCATGTTCTTCTAAAAGAAAAATGAGCTGCATTTTTCCTATTTAGCAACCACTCATTAGATAGATCTGTAGGTCTGTATGAAGTCATTTGGGCATCATTAAGATATCCTTCTCCTAAACCTAATTCTTTGGGGATTTTAATACTCTTAATTAGATTTTTAGTTTTACTTCTTTTAATGTAGTTTTCTCCTTCCTAATAAATTAATTGAAGCATTTTGTTTTTCTAAATAATAGTAATCATCTGGCATTTACAAAGATTCCATTATCTTTAGGCTGATCAATTCATATCAGGCTTTTAGCATTCAATGCAGCTTGTCTCCCAAAATTGATTTGATTATAGCCATCTGTATTGACCAGGAGGGCAAATCAATAAACAGACTGAAGGAACTGTGATTTTCCCACCAGCGATGGGAACAGCAATAGATTTACATCATCCATTGTCCCTTTCTAGGAGAGGAAAGAAATCAATGAAGCAAGTGCTTGTCAGTGGAATTATGTAGATGTGGGAACTCAACATCTGATATCAAAAAGAAAATACAGTATGGTTAAGACAAAAGAAGAAAAATGAAGAGTTTTTTAAAGTACTTATTTTAAAAATTTGTATTAGTTGATTAACCTCTTTTGCCTAAGTATGGGCATGCATATAGCTCTGTCCCAAGTACTACTGTCAGAATATGACCTTTGGAAAATTGTATGGCCATTTACTGTGAAAGTTAGGCAACAGGAAGTGAAGGTTATATAATGAACAACAACCACCACAGACAAAGAAACACATTACTCAAAAGTAATAGGGTAGAAGCTTAGGACCAAATAAAATAAAATAAAATAAAAGTGATTATATTTATACTAGTTTTTATTTTTATTACATTTTTAAAGGAATGCAGAAGGAAAAGTATTTTTAGAAAGGTCTGCTATGAAAATTATGCCTATATTTCATATGATATTGACATTTTTATATTGTTTTAACTCACAAGCTCTCCTTCCCACTTTTCAGAACCCACAAACAAACCCACAAACATGAAATTGAATAAATGGCCTATGGTCAAAATTGCAAAAATAACTTAAAGGTCAGATATAGCCTTGTATTTCCAAATCCAAGGAGGCAGAAATTTTCTACTATCCACTTGTTTTAAAAAACAAAAGGATTTATGAAGATAGAAAATGAGCAATTTCAATTTCACTGCCCTAATTACTGAAAGATTAGAAAATGAAATTGCAAAGCATATAGAAACTATTCTTAATTTTCAATATTAGTATTTTGTAACTAAATGTTTGCCATGATATTAATATGGTAGCTAAGTATATAGGCTATGACCAGACACAGAGAGTTAAACTGAAATTCTAGTTCCCTTATTTAATTATGTATTCTGGTCCAAATTATTTATCTCATCTGAGCCTTTCTGGAAAATTGGAAAAATTAAAGTCCTTACCTTATAGGACTGACACAAAGATCAAATGAGAACATACATGTGGCCTAGTGACTGGTACCTAGGAAATATTCAATAAATGTTACCTGCACAATTATATAAACCATGAATTATTGATTGTTATACATCCTGTTAGCTCTAATCCTGACAATTCTAACTCTAGAGTACCTGGAAGATGAGGGCAGATTATAGAGAAAGAGGAAGTCCAACTAGGAGAACCAATGGTCTTCATTTAAAAGGTAACTGATGCTTTAGTTCAAAAGTACAAACACACACACACCACACACACATACTCACATACACACCTATCTTAAAGTCATGGAAGATCAAAAAAATTTGGATTAATGACAAAGAAAGTAAAAACCAAATACAAAATTAGTCTAAATTCCAGGGAAACTTGGTTAAAAATATGGAGACTTATATTGATCATAGAGAGCTGTATTTAAACATTATTACCACAGTGCCACTGGGAAGTGCTTTATAGAATAATCAGGCTTGAGAAGGCTAATAATAGAATACTAGATCTGTGATTGCCATGAGTCACTTGGCTGAGGAAGGGGAAGCTAAGTCCACCATGAGGCTTATTTATTGAATGAAGACTACTTGGAACCCTGTGGAACCAGGGAAGAGAAGACCATCATTTTCATGATTTCTGATCTTTTCGTTTATGGTTTTCCAATAAGCAATAGAAATATTAGGATGTGTGACTTCTTAAAGGACTGGGACTGTTTTACTCATTTCTTATCTCCAATGCCTCACCCAGTCTCTAGCATGCAGCTGATGCTGAGTACAAGTTTGGTGGGTTAAACGAATTAAATAAAGGTTCTGAGTAAGGGGAATATCTTAGTAAAGGAAATTCTGTTTGTGATTTTACAAGATTTCTTAAGATAGGCCTTGATTTTATATTTGTATTGCATGAGCTTCTTAAGGACAAAATCTTACTCATCATTCAAACATGGGTTGGGCCCAATAAATGGATTTTGTTGGTGGTTATTTTAAAGAAGCACAACAATGAAATAGTTTCTAATTGCGGCCTCTGTTTGTCAAAATTATGATAGTTTCTTTTCTTTTTAATTCAAATATTCTTTTGAAAATAACTGTAATTTCTCATGGACCTGGAACTGTGGTTTTTATCCTTGTGACGTTTGGGCAAAGTTTTTATTTGTTCTAGTTTATTTACTTTCCTGAACTCACCAGAGATGACTCTAACCTGAGACCTCTTTTTAAAATTCTGCTAACAAAGTTTGTGAGCTAAATAAAGGTGTGTGGTTTTTTTTAAAAAAATCCATACTTCTGAAATGCCATAATCTAGCTCAACAAACACAACTGGAAAGCTTTATGAGAACTGAAGCTTTAAGTAACATTCAACTCCTCACAATCTTCCCAGAGAAATCTACCATTTTATAAATAAGTTAACATGTTCTAGTTAATATTATACATTCCTATACTAGTTCAGTCTTTACTTGGAGGCATGTTTGTCAAATAGTCAAGGATTTATTTGACAAATATTTAGTGTTTGCTTGGTAAAGGCATTTTTGGCTTCAGGGATACAAACAAAGTAAGTCAAGCAAGGTCTCTGTTTTAACTTTCATTCCCAGTTTGAAAAGACAGATAAGCAACTAAAGTAAACAAAAAGACAAAGTTAATTTCAAAATTGTAATTAATGCTGTAGTATCAATAAACAGAATGTTTTGAAGTAGAAAGATAAAGAATATTAATTTAAATTGAGTAGTCAGGGAAAGATATCTTTGAGGATGTTACTTTTGAGCTGAATTATGAAGGACTGCAAGGACCCAACCCTGGGGAGAGCCATGTAAAATAAACAAACAAACAAATGCAAAAGTCTTAAGTAATAATCTTTTAATCCTCAAACGTCAGAACAGATGTTAATCCAATTAAAATCCTCACAGATTTGTAGAAATTAGCAAACTGCTTCTCAAATTCATATGAAAATGTAAAGGATGAAGAGTAATGAAAATATCTTTGAAAAAAGTTGAAGTTGCAAGACTTATACTCACTAACTTTAAGACTTACTCTAAAGTCATTATATCTAAGACCATGATGTATCAGTATAAAGATAAATGGAACAATGAAATAAATTACAGAGTTAAGAAATAGATCCACATGTATATGATTGATTAAGTTGTAACAAACATGTAGTTGAGTGAAGAAAGGAAATCATTTTCAACAAATATTCCTGGAAAGATAGATATAATTTTCAAAAGAATAAAAGAACATTCATTCATACCTAATACCATTATAAATTTAACTCAAGTGGATTCTAAAAATAAACTGTACAATTACTAAAAGAAAATATAAGTCAAAATTTTGGGGACCTTGGGCTAAGCAAAGATATCTTAAAATGATATTAGAAGTATAATTAATATGAAAGTATTTACTAATTTGGACTTGATCAAAATTAAGTACATCTGCTTTTTGAAAGAGAATTATAAGAAAAACCATACCCAGTGAGAATATATTTCTAAATATCATATCAGAATATGTAAAAATAAATACACATGGTAGCACATGCCAGTAATCCCAGTGGCTGTGGGGGCTTAGGCAGGAGGATTAAGTGTTCAAAACTAACCTCAGAAAAAGCAAGGCACTAAGAAACTCAGTGAGACCCTGTCTCTAAATAAAATACAAAATAGGGCTAGAGAAGTGGCTCAGTGGTCAAGTGCCCCTGAGTTCAAATAAATAAATAAATAAATAAATCCAATGATCAAGATTTCCATTTAAAAATGAGCAAAGGTTTTGAACACCTCTCCACAGAAGATCAACAGATGTTTATCTTTATAAAAGATGCTTATAAGCATGTGAAAAATGTTCAATGTCATTAGTGATTAGTCCAATACTCATTTATTATAATGTTTAATATTAAAGACTGACCATACCAAGTATTGGTAAGAAGATGGAGCAACTGGTCCTCCCAATAACTGCTAATGTGGATGTAAAATGGAATAATCACTTTGGAAAAAATTTGACAGTTTTTTAAAAAGGTAAACAAAAATCTACCACAAGGCCTAGCCATTTTCTCCTGTTTTTTTTTTTTTTATTGAAAAGAAATGGAAGCAAATGTCTATACAAAGATTTGTATGCAAATGTTCATAGCAACATTAATTCTTACAACTTAAAACTGGAAACAACCCAACTGTTCAACAGGTAAATGGGTAAACAAACTGTGATATATTCATACAATGGAATGCTAATTGGCATAAAAGGAATCAACTTTTTTTAAAAAATATTTATTTTTTAGGTTTTTTTTAGGTGGACACAATATCTTTATTTTGTTTTTAATGTGGTGCTGAGAAATGAGCCCAGTGTCTCACGCATGTTAGGCGAGCACGCTACCACTTGAGCCACATCCCCAGCCCCAGGAATTAACTTTTATATGAATTAATATAAGTAGTAACATGAATAAACCTCAAATAATTAAATTGAATGAAAGATGCTAGACAAAAAAAGGATATATATACAATATGATTCCATTATATAAAATTCTAGAAAAACTAGATTTATCTGTAGTGACAGCAGATAATTTGTCGTATGGAGGATGAGAGGATGATGAAGGGCATGGATGAGAAATTACAGAAGAGCAAAAGGAAATTTTTGAATAATAGATACACCTATTATCTTGATTGTCATTATGATTTCATATGTATATGCAAATATCAAAATATCACATTGTGTTCTTTAAATGTATTTTAGTTCATTGTATGTCAGTTATATTTTAGTAAATATAGACACACACACACACAGATGCCAATGTAACTGGAGAGTAACGAATGGAAGAAGGATCCAGGATCCAGTGATAGACTGGGACTGGATCACACAGGATTTTAAAGACCACTAGGAAGAATTTGGAGTTGGTTTCAATGGGGAACCATTTTAAGTACAGGAGTGAATTGATTTACATTTTAGAAGGATTATTCCAACTGGTACATGGCAAATGAGTACAAACGGGCAATAGAGGCAACAAATTATTTAAAAAGTTTTGCAGTAGTCCTAGTGAAAGAAGACAGTGGTCTGAAATAAGGTGACAGGAGTGGAAATGGAAAGAAAATATATAAGGAAATGAAATCTTACTAAAATGAGTGATTTTCTGGATTTTTAAAATTTGGGGGACCTATAGTTTAGAGTATTCTTTGCAAATTAGTATTTAATCTAGGTGTCAATTTATAAATGCATCCAGTTCCATTGCCAATTTTACTAGTAGCCTGTTTTTTTAGTTTCTCTACTTTGTACTCTCAAAGTACTATCAGTAGGCTAAGGCACTGGCCTTCCTTCTCTCTTTATTGCTACCCAGTTCTTCCTTCAAAAGAATCTAACACATTTTAAATCTAATTGGGCCTGGCAGGTGGAGGAAGGCTAGGAACTTTGAAAATAATCTGCTTTAGCCTCACGCTAGGATCAGTGGATGCCCTAAGATTCCCTACAGACTGCTTACTATTTTACTAGATAAATTTACTCTGGAATTTATCTCTTCTTTATGAAAAAGTATTTCTACTTTGGGATTCTTACAGTAAAAAATGGACCCCAAGTGACCCATACCTTATTTATAATTATTTAGGAGATTCCTAAACAAACAAAAGCAGAAAATGCATTCATATTTTAATTCATTCATTCATTTAGTTTCTTCATTCATTCTTTCAATAAGCATTCAATGGTATATGTTGAAAGCAGAGAAATGAAATAAAAACAAGAGATTATGGTAGAGTATTATTTCAGCTACCCCTGATTTACCCAGAAAACATTTTCTTTCCTAAGTAAAACTCCTTTTTTTCTAAATTCAGAGCTAAAAGAACCCACATTTGCATCAAAGAAAGCATACACTTTCTTCAAAGACAGATGATCTTGAATCACTACAAGGTGTCTAGCTACAACAATAGGTTTTAACAGCTGCAGTGAAAGGTCTACTTAACCCAGCTATTTATATACAGATAGCTCTTCCATAGCACTGAACAAATCCTCTAAAATTAAATTATTAGTATGCAATTAATGTTGAAATAATGGTACACGGATGCCAAGTGATAAAGAACCTGTTATTCTTTCCTCTTTCCAGCCTTGTTTTAGTGATCACTGCCCCCCTTTAACCCTTTGCTAACTTCTAAAACAGAGGAAGAGAGCAAAAAGCCAGGATGAATACCTAATAACTGTGAGTTCTGTGACTGAAATATTAAGTAACAATTGTAGAGTAATAAGGCTCTTCCACAGTCAACACTTCTGAACTATATGATTCATATTTGAGCATCTGACTGAGAGGCAAAGAATGGAAGGAAGCATGAGAAATCTGGCATCTATCCAGAATTTCATCAGCAGTCAGGAGTGATATTTATCAAGGGCATTCTAGGCTTTGTGTGTGCTTTCCCATACTACCTCTTTTCAGCCTTTGGTTATCCTATGACCCAGGAATTATTTTCTGCATTTTCACCGTGGAAACAAACTTGGAAAGGTCACATAAAAATGGAAACCTGCATTCAAACCACTGTGGTTCTCCTCGGATCACACCAGCTGCCTCCTCTCATGCTCTTTTCTTTGACCTAAACATCAGAAAGCCCTGGGCTTAGTTCTTGACTGTCAACTCTGTCTCTCTATCACAATGAACCTTAATAGTTTATTATCTTATTCATGATGATGACTCCAACCTTTTTATCTCTAACCTGGGTCTCTGCAACTTTTGTATTTACCTGCCTACTTAACTGTGGGACATCTCCACTTGAATGTCTACTCGGCATCTTAGCCTTTACATTTCCAAAACTAAATTCCTAATTCTCACAGTCTCCACTACAGTTTTCCCCATCTTAGTTAATGACAACTCCTGGTACCTCTTTTCCTTTAATATTCATGTCCAACATATGTATAAATTTTGTCTTTTTCATATTCCTTATATGACAAGATTTAAATGTGTCACTAGGTGCACAACTAACATTTTAGACAAAGCCACAGTCTTTTCCCACCTGTATTATTATAATAGCCCTTTAACTGGTCTCTTGAAAGCAAGAGACCATAGACAGTATTTGTTATTTGTCTCTTAAGAGCCAGACTGAATGTACTTGCTTCCACCTTATCTTCCTTACAGTCCATTCTCAACAGAGTACCCAGCGATCCTTGAAAAGGAATGTCACTTCTCTCCCCCAAACCCTCCAATTTCTTATCTGTTGATGAAGCCCTGAGTCTTTTCTTTTTTTTAGAGAGAGAGAGAATTTTAATATTTATTTTTCAGTTTTTCAGGGGACCCAACATCTTTGTTTGTATGTGGTGCTGAGGATCAAACCCGGGCCGCACACATGCCAGGCAAATGCCCTACCACTTGAGTCACATCCCCAGCCCCAACCCTGAGTCTTTTATAATGCGATACAAGGTTTACATAAACTAATCCCACCACCTCAGTGACTTAAATCTCTTACCCTTCTTTCCTTTTCCTGCTTTGCTTCAGCTACACTGGTCCTGTTCTTGAGCATGCCAGGTACAGTTATACCTGAGGAACTTTGTACCTGTCATTTCCCCTGACTAGAATGTTCTTTCCCGGGTAGCCAAATTGCTTACCCCTGCATGTCCTATAGTTCTTTACTCTCAAGATATTTCTTTATCAAAAATACTTCCCAAACCACAATTAAAAACAACTTTCTTCCCTTACAACACACCATTCCCCTTGCCTTCTTTATTTTTCTCATTTGCATTTATCATTACTGGATGTACTAGATATCTGAGTTGTTTTCTTTTTTCTTGCCACTAAATGTTCAGCTCTATGAGACTAGGAGTTTTTTATTTCTTGCTGAATGCCCAGTAACAGAATCTGGCATGTATTAGGTTGAACTATATGAAAACATTATTTTTATACTTCAAATAGAGTTAAGTATCTGATTTCCATAGTTCAATTTAATTAGTAGGTTCTCAATAAATACTTTGTTAATTGATAAATGAATCAAACCTATAATTTACTTCCAAATTCCATTTTCCACCTACTTATAGTTCCTACTTATTACAAAGTCTTTTATTTGTTGAAGGTTATGAAGTTTGATACACTAGTTACAGGCATGTATATAGCCATAGAAAATTATAAAAGTGTGCTTGTACCTACTGATTGTTTTGGAATTACCAACCAATAGACAGTATTTTTTCTTTGTCTTTTAAGAGCCAGACTGAATAAGTCAGGACTGAACTCTTAGTGGTATCTCTGAATTCAGCTGCTTGGGACTAGTCTCATGGTCTTCATGTGAACCTGCACACTGACCATGGCAAAACATCCTTTCCTACCTATGACTTAGATTTTCCTCCACTGATTATAAAAATTCACAAGCCAAGTGATATTCATTCCAATGAGATAATTAACATTTGGTTACATTTGGACTGAAAATGGATTTTCTTTCAGTTCCATAAAAATCTAGCATGCAACATGTACTACAGTAAATAATTTTAGATGCCATCACAGAAAAAAACCCACGTCTTAATGGATCAACACAATAAATGTTTGTTTCTCATTTGTGTTATTGTACAATACAGGTAAACTTGGTGGCTTTCTTCTCTCTCATCCTTTATTCAGGGGCTCAGACACCTGCCATTTTTGTGGCCCCACCTTCACCTGTTTGTAGAATTCTCTCCATTTATTCAGTAGCTGAAGGAAGAGGATAAGGATCCTCTCAGGGAGGGTTTACAGTTTGGTCTGTATTAGGGGTCCCTAGGAAGAGAACCAATGGGATGAAGTGTATGTGTATACATGTGAACGTATATGTATTCTTTTTATCTGATTTTTCTGAGCAGTTCAGATACTTATGCAAAATCTTATCTTGTTTCTATTTTGGTTAATTTTAAGAACATATTTTACAATATTCAATTGCATTTTAAAAAGATAATCAGCATTCGTCAAAACATAAAACATATATATATATATATATATATGTTTTATGTATATATGTGTGTGTGTGTGTGTGTATATATATATATATATATATATATATATATATCCCTACAAGCTACATAATTCTATTTATATGAAGGGTCTGGAATAGACGAATCTATAGAGATAGAAACTGAATTAGTGACTGCCTAGGGCTGAGGGTGGGAAGAGGGTGAATGAGGAGTAATTGCTACAAGGTTTCTTTTCAGGTGATGGAAATGCCCTAAAACTACATTATACCAATAGTTTCACAATTCTTTGTACTAAAAAAATCATTGAATTATACACTTTAAATAGATGAATTTTATGTAATGAAGATTATATCACAGTATCCTTTTTTCTTATAATAGAGCTAATATACTTCAATTAAACTATTTTTTGATAAAAGCTTTGATATTACCTTCTAACTATTTCGGTCAACCAATCACTCAGTCAGCAGGTTAGTCAATGGACATTTTCTGTTACCAGTCTACTGAGAATTCTTTAGCTCAATTTAGACAGAAATCACAAATAGGCGAACTGTAGTTCCCTTAGTGTTAGCAGCTCTGAGCTTTGAATGCAGTGGCTCTCTGCTGGCTCTGAATTAGCAGCTCTCCCCTCCTGCTCTTTTAGCAGCCAGAGCCAACAGTTACCAACAGCTTTCTGTAACTCTCCATCTCTCTCCCTCACTCTTTGGCTAGTCACCCTCAGTGTTACCAGCACTGGCTGCTTGCCATTTTTAATGCCACCAGCCTCAATGTTACCAGCTCCTAATGTAACCATCTCAGTTCACTCCAGATAGAAAGCACAAAACCCGCAAGATAAAAACCATGGGAAAGAGGTTTTATTACTACTTATGCTGCAGCATAAGGGGCAGCCATATACAGACTGTTTCCATAAGGCTGCTTTAATAGGAAGAGGAAAAAAAGGAAGGTTTACACATGCGCGGTGTTTTGTTTCCTAACCACAGACTTTTTGCTTAATCATGAATAGGGGAGGGGCTCCTCACAACCTGAAGTAAGGCTTCTAAAGCTGATGCAGAAGGTTGGAGCTAGGCTGTGGTGAGGAGTCATGTGGGATGAACCCATAACCAAAATTTGCTTCAGCCAAAGCAAGAGTCTCCAAGTGGCTGTGAGGCATATGGGGAAGTCACGGCTGTCAAAGATGGAATAAAGAAAAATAAAAAGTACCCCTTGGGGAGCTCCAGGCCCTTCTAGTCTGTTTAGATTGAGGGTATACACTACCAGTTCAAGTACCAAACTGTGACCTGGGAATGGCAACACAAAGATGACTATGACCTCTGTCTTCAAGTTCACAATTTAGCAAAGGGATCAAACTAGTATAAAGTACAATGTGCTGTATTTTGGTGCTATAACTTAGATTAATGCAAGACAGAAAAAGGCTGGTAATAGATATATTTTTAATATCTAGGACAATTTAATTTTCTACTACCAAGAGAGGCTTTTACTTCCTTATTTTCAAGAAGGTGTACACTTTACACATTTTTCTTAAAGAATTTCCCCCTTTCTCCATTTATTTCATTAATTTACATATTTATTTAACAAATATGTGCCAGTTAGGTTGTTAATTGGGAAATGGTCACATATACAGAAGATTATAACCCATCATGCAAATTCTATACTTAGCTTGAAAAAGTTTCAAAGGCTTAGAGAAGGTGATAGCTGACATTAGTCTTAGACCATAAGAATCAAAAGGGAAGAAGGTCAGAACAGGATACACAAAAGTATAAGCATAAGAATATGAACTATATTTGAAGCTTCTACTTATTTCCATGTCTCTCTCTTAATCAGTTAATATAAACATTAGCTGTGGGAGCAAACACCCCCCCAAAAAAAGTTTTAGTGACTTGACCACAGCATTTTTTTTTCTTTTCAAGTGAAGTTCACATGATAGGATCTAATTGCTGGGGTTCATTCAGAGAGTTTGCAATATTCAACATGTGACTTCCAGTGTCAGCCTAGGTATTGATATCTAGTCAGAAGAGGGAAGAGTGGAGGATTGAGTGGCATGAGAGGTTTTCCTGTGCCAGAGCTAGACATGGAGTATTTCACTTCTGCTTGCCTTCTCCTAGCCAGATCTCTGCCTCAAGGTCCCATCTAAATGTAAGGGGATATGGAAACATAATTTCTAGGTAGGCTGCAGCTTCCTGGCATCACCATAGCTCTGTTTCATAGAAGGAAATAAAAATCTTTAATGGTTTGATAGAGAACTTGTTTTCTGACATTCTCAAATGAATAGTGTTGTCTTTTAAGTCACAAAGTGCAGAGTTGCATCTGTGGATTATTATCACTTTCATCAGTTTGCTTGCAGATTAACTGAATATGCTGCAGATGATCACAAAATATTTTAGAATTATTTCTTGACTTGAAAAGACAAATACATATTGTTCAAAGTATCAGATGAGGCCTGTTCAGGAATAGTCTCTAGGGTAAAACTTCACTGTGGTTTGTTCCACCCCATAAAATATGTGTTCAATCTTATAGTGATCCAGAATTTACTCTTTTATCTGAGTTCCCACAAGACCCATTGAGTGACTCATAACCAATTTGAAAACTCCAGTATCTTGAACTAGATCCAACTGCCTAGGGTTTTGTTTTGCTTCTCAAACTTTTGAACAAAACTGAAAATTCAAGGACCTTCTGTATAGCTGGATAATCTTGGAAGAGAAGGAAAGAGCTCTGCTATCCCCTAAGTACATCTTTAGTTCTAGCTCCCACATCCTATGTATACACTTAAACACTTCCTCTTTATTATCGTATACATCTCTCTTAAACAATATTCTTTTAATTCTTCAAACCTTTTTCTCAGCTGCCATTTTTTCTTTGTGGCATTAAAATAGCTTTGATGAAGTTCATGAAAGAATTCAGCGATTTTATGTTACTTTTACTCTTGTTTCTGTTTATGGGAAAGGGTATTTATAGGTGGTATTCCTTTAATTGGGTATTCTTGTGAGAATCAAACAGACCCAAGTTTTAAAATTAGATGCTCATTACTAAGAACTGCCTGGCAGATAGGAATGAATGAGAAGTGGGTATTTATTACACAGATTAGATGGAGTCTGGCAACCATCAAACTCTTTTTAAGTCGTGACAATCTTTTTAAAAAAATTTTTTAGTGGTTGTTAGACCTTTATTATTTATTTATTTATATAAGGTGCTTCACACATGCCAGGCAAGTACACTACCACAAAGCCATAGCCCCAGTCCCTCATAGCTATTTCTTATTAGGTCTTTTTAGTTATACATAATATTAAGATTACTTTTAGGGCTGGGATTGTGGCTCAGTGGTAGAGTTCTTGCCTGGCACATGTGAGACACTCAGCACAATCCTAAGCATGACATAAAAAATAAATAAAGTTAAAAACAACTAACTTCCTTTTTAAAAAAAAGATTAATTTTGGCATAATTATAAAAACATGGAATATAATTTGCTCTAATATTCTGTGTGTGTGTGTGTGTGCGCGCGCACGCTCACTGTGCTCACATGCGCATGTATGTGCACTGGGAATTGAACCCAGGGCCTCATGTACACTAAGCTACTGGTGAGCTACACCTCCAGCTGCACACTCAATTTTTCACACTTGAATATTACAGTATTTTATATTTTAATATATACCAAGATTCCTTCTTAGAACTACCGTGTTTTCATGAAGGAAGGAATGTCCTCATGAGAGGTCAGGGAGAAAGGAAAGGGAATATTGACTTACCTCCCAAAAGGTGCCATACTGTTAATCTAATAAACTATTAAGGAACTATGGCTTAATATATATATATATATATATATATATATATATATATATATATTAATATATCTGGGGAAATAAAACATTAAAGAAGTAGAAAAGAGTATCAATGTTGAGACTTCAACCTTCTTTAATTACTGATACATAACATAACCTTATTATCAAGGAAATGATTTCTTCATTTGGTGCCTATTAATATGCCAGGCACTATTTGATGTTTTATAAATATCTGATTCAATCACCTGAGGAAGGCATTATTATCAATATTTTATTTATTTATCTATCTATTTATTTATTCATTTATTTCAGTGCTGGGGATTGACCCCAGAGCCTTGTGCATGTGGGCAAGCACTGTACCACTTACTGCACTCCATGCTAGCCTTGGTTTAAAGGTGGTATATTAGTTTTCTGTGGATCCCATAACAAATACCACAGACTCTGTGGCTTAACCATCATAACTGGTTTTTCTTAATTCTAGAGGCATCAACCACCAGACTTGTGAGTGAGAAAACCTGTCAGTTGACTCCAGCCCCACCCTCTGTCCTACAAAACTTCAGTTTTATGGTATTCTTTGGTATAGTCATAGATGACAAGAACGAATTTTTGTATTTGCCATTATAGTATCTTAAAACATATAGCATTAAGTTTTAAACCAAGTAGTGGAAAAAGTTGGGAGAATATTGGAAAAAAGTGTTAGTGACAGTGAAGGGCTCTCAAGAAGAATGTGGGTGAAAGCCTTCAAGGAAAAGTGTTAGCACATGCCTGAAGCACCTTGAGCAGGCTGTCGCTGGGGCCTAAAGGAAATTAAGGAAAATGTAAGCAGAAGCTTTGGAATAAAGTGGCAGAATGCCTGGCAGTTCTGTCACTTACAATGAAAAATAGTATGGGAAATAGTAAATTTACGTATTGATGACCTCTGGGCAGTGTATGCAATGTGCCACCTGCTTCTTGCTACCTATGACAAAATGTGAGAAGGCAGAGGTAAGCAAAAGATTGGACTGTTAAATACAAAGGAGAAGACTCTCCATATAAAAATGTCAAATAAAACTGGCCTGGTTTCTTAGTTTTTCTGGAGGTCAAATGGCTTAATATTAATAAATGGCTTCTGGGCAGATTTCACATCCAGAGCACTATCAGGGAATTGTGGTCTAAGGTGCAATCCCAGGGTGAGATTATAAAACTCTGTATTAAGTTCTTGGAAAGATCAAAGACAATGCTTCATAAGAAGTTCCAGACAGACAAGAAGCCCAAGACCTTAAACTCATGCCTGGGGCTCCTCCCCTACTAAATCAGGGACTTCTGAAAATCTAAGAGCATCACACAGCAGGCTCACAGAAAACTTAAGGGAGAGAAGGGCTTATCTGGAGGAGATTTATGGGCATGACATTATCTAATGATATGAATTATAAATTAATTCACACAAACCCTACAATATTTCAAAGATAATTATTTCTGGTGGAAGCATCCTTATATTGGACTAAAAGGGGAAGAGAGAGTACAATATATTAAGAGTCTTTGGGCTCCTAGTAATTTGTGGACAGAAAGCAGGAATAAGAATTTTTCTTAGGTGAAAAGAAGGAACATTCAGAGGGAGGAACCAAGAACTCAGAGACTACAACTAAGAGTAATAGTGAACAATTCCAGTGCAATAGGGCTGAGCCCTATTCAGGAAACTGACAACCTGTACCCCACTGGGTTTCAGAATTTCTATAGACCACTAACTAATATGTGAATCAGTTTTCCCTCTTTCTGAATGCTAGTCAGTAGTGGTCATCCTATGTCTGTCCTACCATCGTATGATGGACATAGTGGAGGTGAGGAATTGAGCTCTTAACAAGTGTTTAGATTGAGAGGAATGGCATTCAAAGAATTGTACCCTAGAAATTGCACATTCGGGGTCTAATCTATACCAAGATCTTATTTAAATGATGACAACCTGTTTTTCAAGTTTATTTTATAATAAGGTTAAGACTTGGAATTCTTCTGGGAGGAATATAGCAATAAATAACTGGAATAGAGTCATTATTTGTCAAAATACTCTTCATATAATTTTAAATTAAAAATTCTAAGAATAATTGAAATTGTTCAAGATATTCTTCATATATAAGGTGATCCAGAGATACTTGTTTGGGTCAGTGATAGCACTGCATGATGAATGTGATAGCAAATACATTGTGTAAGTATGTAAGCATCTTCAAAAGAATGTTGAAGCTTTATAGAAAAACATTTTGAAGCATATTTTCCAAAGTGACTTTATGGTAAAGTTACTCAATGGTCTTCTGAAGGAAGAGATTTAAGAAGTTTTCTCCTTATGTTATTATAATCTAAACTCCCAAAATATGTTTTGTTCAAATTTTCTGCCAATTTTCTAGTAAATCTAACCTGTATTGATTTTATTTTCTTGTCTTCTGAATCTTAAGGCTGCATCCAAGGCTTTATTCTGGAAACATCCCTCCCAGGATGAGCTAATTCCTGGAGTTATCTTTAAAAATCCCTGATGAACACATCTTTGATAAACAAATCAGCCAATCCAGAGATACTTCCAACTATCTCTTTTATCGAACTCTCATAGTTGAGTCAATATTTTCCATATCTATAATCACCCCAGAGGCCAAAGAGCTAAGGACCACCTCTGCAGCCGCTTTTGTGTCTTTCTACGTATTTTGGTATATTGTGTTCTTATATTCATTGTCTCTTTTCTAATGTCCCTTGTGATTGCTTCTTTGATCCATCATTGGGTGTTTAATTTCCATAAATTTGTGAATTTTTCAGTTTTCTATTCTTACTGATTTGTAATTTCATTTTATGGTCACGGAAGATACTTTAGTTATAAAATCTCTTTTTAAATTTATTGAAAAGCTAAATTTATTGAAATAACTTGTGCCTGATGTTTGGTCTGTCCTACAAAATGTGTCATGTACACTTTAGGAAAACATGTATTCTGTAGTTGTTAAAGTTTTTCATATTTGTCTGTTAGATCTAGCTGATGTGCTGTATTGTTTAAGTCCTTTGTTTCCTAACTTGTCTTCTGTTCATCTAATCCATTGTTGAGAAAGGAATATTAATATCTTCAACTATCCTTGGAGAACTATTTATCTCTTCATTCTGACAATTTTTGTTTCACATTATTTCAGTGGTCTGTTATTGAGTACATAAATAATTGCAGGTATTCTCTCTTGTTGCTATAATGAATGTCTCATTATTGTATAATGACCTTTGTCTATTGTAGTCTTTTAAAAATTAAGGTCTACTTTGTCTTATAATAGCATACGCCAGTCTCTGTCTTTTGATTAAAGAGTTTAATTGTTTACATTTAAAGTAATTACAGATGCTCCTTACAATGTGGTTAAATCCCCATAAATCCATTATAATTTAAAAAACACCTTAACTCAAAACTTCGCTGAATAACCTAAACCTTCTGAATATAACATCACAGTATATTTAAATTATTGGTTGTTTATCTGGTGATCATGATTCATGGCTGACTGAAAGTTGCTTCCTGGTGTGAGAAAGTATCATTACATACTACCAGCCTAGAAAATGATCAAAATTCAAAATTTGATGTATGGTTTCTACTTTGCAAGTATGGATTTTGTACCATTGAAAAGTCAAAAAATTGTAAGTCAAACCATCCTTAAGTCAGGGATCATCAGGGCTAAATAAGAACATGCTTCTTTCAATCTATTGTTTTCTGTCTACATAACTTAGAGTATGATCTTTTCTTTCCCTCAGCTTTTGCATTACTGTTTTTTGTTTGTTTAGTTAAAACATTTGCATTCCTTTCTAATTTCCTTTTTAAAATATTCTTTAGCTATTTTCTTTGTGGCTGTTATGGAGGATTACATTCAATATTCTACAGCTAAAATGCTCTAATTTGAATTTATAGCAGCTTAACTTCAATAATATACAAAACCTTTGCTCCTTTAATAACTTCATTTCCACTCCTTTCAGTTGTTGATGTCACAGATTAAATCTTTTTAAATTATGTAACCAAAAACATAAATGATTTGTAATGACTAGACTATTAAATTATGTAGAAGACAAAATGTGAAGTTAGCAATTCAAAGTTATAATAATACTTGCTTTTAGACTAAGTGCTTTTTATAAAATATATATTGGTCTCTTAAAAAAGGGAGAAAACAAAAATTAAAGTTACACACCATTGTTAGAATAATAGTAGTTTTATACTGGTCCATGTAGTTACCTCTGCTGAGCTCTTTACTCTTGATACATCTTCAAGCTACTACCTAATGTTCTTTCATTTTAATCTTTAGTATTTGGGAAGTTTGGGGCCAATGTTTCTTTAAGTAGTCCCTTTTCCCTTTTCTCTTCCTCTTTTCCTTGTGAGACTCCCATAACATGTATGTTGGTCTAATCAATGGCATCTGTTAGGTCCTTTAGGCTCCATTTGCTTCTCATCAACTTTCTTCTTTCTGTTCCTCAGACTTGATAGTTTCTATTGTCTTTATCAAAATTACTAATTCTTTCTTATGCCTGTCCATTCCTGCCTTTAAATTCTTCTAGTGAGTTTTTTATTTCAGTTAGTATAATTCTGCTTCAAAATTTCTTTTTGGATTCCTTTCAGGTTTTCCATCTCTTTATTGATATTTCCATTTTGTTCGTATGTCATTTCCCATTCTTTTTTCACTTTTTCCTTTACTTCTTTGCTAATTATTAATATAATTATTTGTAAAATCAATTTCTAGTAGATCTACCATCAGATCTTTTATAGAAACAGTTTCTTGTGATTTATTTTCTTCCTTTAAATAAGGCATGTTTTTCTGTTTCTTTGTATGCCATGTGATATTGTTGTTGTTGAAACAGGAATATTTTCATCTACCGATGTGGTAAATTTGTAATTGTATCCTTTCCCCTTCCCCAGAGTTTGCTCCTTTTTGTTTTTGAATTATTGTTGGAGACCATGTCTCTCCTGAGAATCAGCCTAATGGATAAACTTAAAGTCTCTTCAGGTCTTTTCTGACCCTGAACTTCTCCTGAACATATGCTACGACATTATAATTTCACCTGTGTATACAGTTGCTTTTGGATATCCTAATCTTCAGTCTCTTGCTTCCAAAATAGGAAAATAATAAATGGGTCTTGACTTTTTAAACATATCAAAAGTCACCTTAACTAGATGGAGAGGAGATTACAACCACAGGGGAAGATGCAACAACAACTGCTGCCTCTTTGCCTGATCAGAGATAGCAATCAGAGATCAGAACAGAGATCCTGACATTTTGAGACAGGGTCCTCTTTGCTTACTCTGTCTCCAGTGATCTGTTGAGCTACTGCAGGGATAGGTACACAACTGCCTACAATAGGGCTGAAGGATGGGAATGAGCAGCTGGTAGAGTAAGAGTTGAAATTGACTGGACTTTACCAGATTACTTTCCAAACCTTCCTCTGGAATTTTCCAGCTATCGATAGATTCCAGATTTCTAAAACAATTATACCAAACAGATTCTGCCAATGCAATTGTTATCTCCGTGGGAAGATATATTTCAGGTGCTTCCTCCTTTGCCATCTTCCTGGAATTGTCTCTTGACTTCTTCTAATATGTTATTTCTTAAACACTAACAAAGTATTCTGAAAATAGTATCCTGTTCACATGCCCCTTATCTATTATGTCTGACAAAGATGTAACTGCTGGGATAGTTTTGCAAAATTGAGCAACAGTTTCCTTCTTTTACTGCAATCACTTGTCATTGTATACTGCCAGAATAATATCATAACTGAAATTTAATTGAAATAGGGCTTATGTATTTCAGGATCCACTGTGTCTGGTTCATAGAAAACAATGTACTTATTGAACAACTTGTCTCACACCAGGGACTGTAGTTCCTCATTTCTACCTTTTACTCCAAGTTTTTGTCTTAGGAGTATAAACCCAGTTCCTGCTGGCCATTTTCCCTGACACCTTTATGGTGCTACTAGGTGAACATTGATTATCATTAATTCAGCTTGTCAGTAAAAAGACAAAATGCAAGAACATCTGATATCTGGAAGTTTCACTTATAATTATGCTACTATTAATTTCCTACCCTCATTCCTACACAAACCTTTGATTTGGTTAGTATGAATTGCAATAACATCTCTCAAGGGACATGACAATTCTGATCAATAAATTCAACTGTTACCTCTAATTCTTACTTCACCCTAATGTTGATTCACCCTTCTTCCTCTACTGATTTAAAGATTACATTGCTCCTGATCTCAGGAATCTTCCACTTAGAAGGATATATACACACATAAATAATTATGTTTCAGTGTGGTAGCTATAAAGCTAGAGATTTTCATAAGATATTAAGGAAGCAACAACAACAAATGAGTACCTAACCAAGAGTGAGGTAGGGGAAACCAAAAAAGAAGGCTTCCTGAAGTTGGTGGTCCATAAGCTGAATCAAAATGATAAGAGTTAACCAGGTGACAGGAGGGTGAAGAGAACAAACAAAGGCATTCTAGGCATTAGGAGATCACTGAACTAAAAGCAGAGGGCAGTGTTTAATCAGCTTTGCGTTGCTGTGACCAAAAGACCTAACAAGAACAGCTAATGGGAGGAAAAGTTTATTTTGGCTCATGATTTCAGAGGTTCGATTCATGATCAATGAACTCCATAACTGTGGGCCTAAAGTGAGACAGAAGGGCATGGCAGAGGAAAGGCAGCTCATGATAGCTGGGAAGCAGACAGAGAGAGAGAGCTTCACTCATGAGGGACAAAATATAAACCCAAAAGCCATGCCCATCCCCACTGACCTACTTCTTCCAGCTACACCCCATTTACTCACAATTACCACTCATTAGTCCATTAATGTGGATTAATCTGCTGACCTGGTTGCAGCTCTCATAATCTGATCATTTCACCTCTGAACATTCTTGCATTGTCTCACACATGAACTTTTGGGGGACACCACGTATCCAAACCATAAGAGGCAGTAAATAGTGTGATGAATGGGTAAAACTGCAAATAGTTTGAATTTGCTAAAATGTAAAGTGTAAGGCAAGAGGCAGTGAGTATTATACCTGTGTGTGTGTGTGTGTGTGTTTGTGTGTGTGTATGTGTGTGTGTGATGGGAGGGGTGTCTATGAAATAGAGGAGAAGGCATTGGGCTTTGTCCTTTAGATCAATACCTTCAAAACTCATTTGAGGACACATCTATTTTTTTTCTATGTCTGTAAATGAATTTATGGTTTTTATTTTCTCATCTTAGTAACATTCATGAAATCATGAGCTATTAATGTTACCTATTTAATGGTTTGTTAGAACTCACATTCAAATAATTAAAAAAACAACTATTAAATATCTTACTGAAGCTGCTTAAAACACTACTCTTTATGCTTTGGGACTATTCACTTGGATGATTAAAGAACCACTGAAGAGCTCCAAGTAGTGGTGTGACATGATTAGATTTGCATTGCAGGGCTCAGACCAGTATTAGTGTAGAAAATTGATTTGGGGAAGGTAAGATTGATGTCAAGGAGACCAGTGAGAGAACTCTTACAGACTACCCAGGCAAGGACCTGAATTAGGACATCAAGACATCATGGGGAAGTGTTGTTTCACACACTTGCAGCATGTTCAGAGAAGTGACTAAGTACTAGGGATTCAGCAGATCACTATGAAATCGTTACCCTATAAAGCTAATATTTTAGTGGATGATGTGAGGGAAGACAATAAGCAAGAAAACAAAGTAAGTGAAATAGAAAAAAACTGAGTAAATGACTGGAGGAGATAGGCAGTGAGGGGTACATGGGAGAAGGGCTGGAGAAGATAGTCACTTAAATTAGAATAAAAATGGACCTTAATAATGAGAAGGAACCAACTACGAGTAGGAAACTCTGAAGCAATTAGATTTTAGAAATATTTTGGACATAAAATCAGATGGCCTGGGATGATTACTAGGTCCAAGAGAAAAATTAAGGGTTGCCCGATTTTAAATTTATATTATGTACTCACATCTCATTAGTCAACATAACTGGGACTGCTTCCAAGTTCCATATAGCCTGATCTCACTTCTACCCTAATCTCTATTAATCAATTTAATTTTTGTATTAGATGTTTGAATATTAAAGCTATCTTTTTTGAAAACTTTACTGCTCATCATTCTTTGGTTTAATGCCAAAAACTCCTCATCTGAAATGTCTCCACATTTTTTTTTATCTCACACAGAACAATGGCCCATTCAGCTATCAAGTACACCGTGGTATCACCCATGTAAAATCTGCTTTTAGAAACCATGAACAAAGCTTTCAAAATGGTGAATTTAAATGAAAACGTGTGACTAAAAAATAAATAAATAAACATACTCTGCTTATTTCATTCCAAATAAATTAATAAAAACCCTAGGGGTTGTTTAATGCAATTTTTATGCTAAATATATTCAATATTGTGTTGGAATGATGGCTTCCTTTAGCAGTGTTAGAGACTGCATACAAGAAGCATTTAATTATGAATGCCATAATTTGCTCAATTGGTGTCTCTCTTTTATCTGCAAACCATAGATAATTTTCCCAAAATAAATGTAATCATGAAAATAATATTTAAAAGAGGAAAATAAAATGCATTTGCTTGACATAAACCAGTGTATAGTCAAAACTAACTGCCCTAGTGGCAAATAAGCATTTTTTAAATTCAAGTGGCAAAGGTATCATCGTTCACTGAGGATCTGTTTCCCAGATAAAAGTTAGAGGATGTATTTTTATAAATAACTTGGATTTATTTTCAATGCGAAACTGATTTTAAAATAATATTAAATTTACTCATTTGTGTATTTTTAATGCTTTCAGCAAGCCCATTACATAATACGACCAAAGGAATCTGGTTTTATGTGCAATGAATTAATAAGGAGTATAAATTCCAGTCTCCTCCCCAAGCTAGATTTTAATCTAATGACAGAGCCCATTGTCTCAAATGGAGTCCCTTAATAGAAAAGATAATGAAAGTGGTGAATATTTGAAGATTTCAACCGTCCTTTTATTGTTAAAGTTGCACCTCTGAATTTTTCTACTACTTATAGCAGCTAGAGCATAAAACTAGCAAGTGGTTTTTTTCCTTTAAATTTAGAATCAGAAGAAAGAATTATGCTTTTCTATTACATTTCTCACTTTATACCACTGCAAGAATGTATGGCATTTTATCACCATTGTCTTTGTCTCCAACTTTTCCAAGTGCTGAATCAGGCAGTCAATATGCACTGGGGCCACAAACTTCAGGGATACACTTTAAATAATGGTCACCAGGAAAGAGGCCAAGGTGACAGACACAGCAGCTAAATCAATTGCCTTATGTGTCCATGGAACAGAGAACTTATCTGGTTTGATTTTCATTCAGCCAAGATTCCCATTTCTACTCAGAATAAAGTAGACACGCTGTACCCAGGGATAAGCAACTACTTACCAACTCAGGTCTTCCTGCCCCTCTTGGGAAAGCTCAAAAGACCTACTTCATACTTCTGCTCTTAATTCTAGTAGTGTTCAGAAAAAGCTAGATTACTTTTGATATGATGAATACTGAGATTGCTGTCTATGGAGATTCTCCATCAGTTGCCTTAAAATATACATCTCCCAGTTCTTGAATGAAAGATTGACATAGATGGCTTTTAAAAAAGCGAGGAGCTCTTTTTATATCCCAATATCTATTTTTTATAGCTGTATGTATTACTAAGTTTGGAATGTAACACCAGGAAGGTAACTGATTTATTGTTGAAAGAGCTCTGAACTATGAGCAAGAGAACCTAAATTTTAGTCCACTTTTGTGGATTATTTGGGTATGTTGTTTATTCTGCTCAAATATTGCAATCTTCCATTTCAACTTTCCACCAGTCCTTTCAAGTCCTACTCCATCAGTCAAACAACAACTACTTAGTTTTCCCATGCCACCTGGATCTTCCTATCTCTACATCTTTGCTTATGCATTTTTCCTCTGCTTGTGATACCTGTCACTTGTGTCTACTTCTACCTACTCCCAATGCTCATTTTTCCCCCATAAAGAGTTTATTTGGTAGTCTTCTAGATACCACAAAACTTCTTTAATAGTGTGTGTGTGTTATAATGTATATGGTTGCATATTTCCTGAGTCTAAGCTTCTTAAGAAGATGGCTCATATTTTATTAATTTTTGTCACTCCAGTGCCTCACAGTAACAAATGTATTTGTTGAAAATTGAATGAATGAATGTTAAGAAATCTTTGTTTTCTTATTGATAAAATGGGAAAATTTTCACAGATTTTCCTGTTGCATTAAATTAGACACTATATATGAATATCTTTTGTAAACAATAATATGCTACAAAAATGAAGGATATTTTAATATTACCTTATGAGAGGAACTAAAACAATTGATTTGTCTCTAATGTAGAGTCAAGAGAGAAAATAAGTAATAAGAATAAATCATTACTCTTTGTTATGAGGCCAGCATAACATCATGACTTGGGAAAGGTGCACTATATGGAAAATTCATTGCTTGAGCATTTGAAATCAGCTCTTCCATCTCTGAGTCATTCATGTCAAATTGGTGTAGATGGTAAGGGTTGACATTGTACTCAGTAATGATGAATGATAATGTCTGAATGGCACAATTTGGAGACTAAACTTTTTAAAATTTGTAGCTATCAAGCCATAAAGCTCCTTATAGATAACCTCAAGCTGCCTATTTGTTCCCAATACTCTGATGACACTTAAAAGCTAGTGAAGTTTTAAGTGAATTCATCAATGGTAATTGTAACAAGGCAGGTTGGAGGGAGAGTTTATTAGTAACCAGGTAATTCACCAAACCTTTCAGCTTAGGAAATTGCTCTGCAACCCAGCCAACATCAGAAGCATAGCAGCTAGCATGGTGTTAACACATAATAGATATGCAATAAACATTTAGAATGAATGGAGTTAAGAGTTAGGACTCATATGGCTTTGTATATTTCTCAGAATGAGAGACAATAAGCAAAACATTAAAATTACAATGAATTAATGTGTTTTCCCCTATTAACTACTAAATACATGACTAAATTTGGTAGTGGTAGAGAAAATGAATCAAACAAAAACTCACTGTGTGATAAATGATGAGATATAAAGAAGATTTACGAAAATGTCGCATTTTTAAAATTTTTCCATGCCATTTTGTTACTCTCAAGCTAATAACCCAGTATAACATAGCCAGTAAGAGGTTAGCCTTCAGAATCAGACAGAGTCCAAACATTGGCAGTTTGGCTAATGAGTTGTATAAACTGGATAGTTTTTTTGACCTCTCTAGTTTTGATCATTATCTGTAAACTATAAATGGTTATAGAACTTAAATAAGATAATGAATACAGAACATTTATGTAATACTTGGCTCATAATAAAGACCCAATAAATGCTAGTCATCATTTTCTGCCTACCAAAGGCCCTTACAAAGCAGAGTATCTACCCACTTCTCTTCTATGGATCATTTAAACCATTAAGCCTCAGTTTCCTTTTCTTTAAAATGGGAGTAATAAAACTGACATCACAGGAATGTTTTGTGGATTAAATCAAATTATACATGTGAAATAGCACTACGGAATTATGTGGGGAAAGTAAGATATTAAGAGGGATATAGGAGATTTCTTGAAAAGCAAGAGTTTGAATGCATTTCTCTGTTTTACCTCCTGGAGATCTCCCTTCAGAAGTAACAAATAGTTATAAAAACAAAAAGGAAAAAAACCTATGTCAGCATGGAAAATTAATAATGGGTGACATCTACATGCCAATTATTTCAAGAGTTCTGAAAGATAAAAGGGAAAACAAAGTAGATTGAAGATACACAAAATAAATGATTTCCCACATGTGAAGAATCAACACACCAAGATAATACCTGGGCAAGACTTTAGAAACTTAAGGGCAGGAGGTGAGAAAAAACAATGAGGCAGTGAGGAAGCATCATTTAGAAACTTAAGGGCAGGAGGTGAGAAATAACAATGAGGCAGTGAGGAAGCCTCATTGGATCCACCAGTCCCACTGGAGAGCTCACCAGCTGCCAGAGATCTGAAAGCAAGTATCATGTAACAGGCTTAGTCCTGACTTACACTTAGGGGAGACATTGTCACAGTTGGTTCTTAATGAGAACAACTGTGACAAGTAAAGAATGAGGACACTGTCCTAGTTAACTCCTGGCTGCTCACTCAAATACAGAAAGGAAACATTAGAACAGAGAGAAAACCCCTCTTGTGACTGCCTTTAGTTCTTGTCCTCTCCTAACTCGTGATCTGTAGACCAGAGACTCTCAATTCTTAAATATGCATCAAAATTGAATGAAGGGTTTATTAAAAGATATATTGCTGGACCCACCCACAGATATTCCATAGGGGAGCCCAAGAAGTTGCATTTCTGATAAATACCCAGGAGATGCTGCCGGTCTAGGGACCATCCTGTGAGAACCACTGTTCTAGATCTGTACTGTCCTTTATAGTAGTCACTACTACCTGTGACTATTTAAAATAAAATTTAAATTAATAAAATTGAATTAAATTGGAAATTCAGTTCTTGGTTTGTATCAGTTATGTTTCAAATGTTATTACCACATAGAGTGTGGCTACTATCTTGGAGAACATAGACATAGAATATTTCTTTTATCACAGAATATTTTGTTGGACAGCCCTGCTCTAGTCTAATAAAGTAAAACTATAGTGAACAGGGCCACCACCATGCACAACTGCAGGAGGTAGTTTGTACCATGTGATTGGATGTTCCTGGAGTTATATAATATGGCAGAGCTTAAGATTTTCCTTTTTCTGTTCTTATGGATCCTAAAGATGGAAAGAAGGTTTCCCTCAGTCTATGATGGAACATATTCAATCCCCCAAAATAAATAAGCCTCAACTTCTCTCTGAAAGATGGAAAAAAGAACTGGATATATTAAATGACACCTCAAAAAAAAAAGAAGACTTGTTCTGCAAAATTGAAACAGTGCCATCCTCTGACATAAAAGTATTAACAGAAAGAGTTTTCAGAAATACTAATGTCAAATGGATCTCAAAAGTGTTCAGTAGACTAAGGCTATGTGAAACCAGAATAAGCAGTTACAAAGAGTTGAAATATAAGACAATAAAGTCATCATGTACTTAAATAACATTCATGTCAAATTCAAAACTGTAATGGAGGTAAAAAAGACATTGGCTTGCAAGAAACCCAAGTTCGTGAAGTGGATAGTTAACTTAAAATATTCGGTAGACAGAAGAAATGTATAGAGAAAGAAAGATAAAAGAAAAAATAAAACATAGAGGAAAGATCCAAGAGATCCAATATATATATGATAAGAGTTTCAAAGGTAGGGCATAAAAATGAAGAAAACTCATCAATAAAAGAGAAAGTTGAAGAAAACTTTTAGTTTTAAAATCTTAAAAAATATAAATATTGAATTTTCTGAATATGGACAAAATTCCTTAAAGAAATAGAGTTTTACAATTTTTTTTATAATTTCAAGGATAATTTAAAAAGTCCTATAAGTAGTTAGATAGAAATTATATAACAAAACGATTACTTACAAAGGAATAAAACTTGTCTGATATTAGACACTCTTCAACTCTAAGGACCTAGTAGACATTGGGGAAACATCTATAGAATGTTTAAGGAAATAAATTTGGACTCATTGTGTAGAGTTATATGCCCAGCCACAGTGTGAAAGAGCATAGAAAGGAAGTCATTTTCAAGTATATCTTAGAAAACAAACTACTGTTTGAAATGATTGCTCAAAGATACATTTCAGTTGGTCAAGAATTGAATAATGACAAAATTATCAAGATGAGGAAGGAAAATATTAGTATAAAAGATTTTGCAAGTTGTAAGACATAAAATATGTTTTCAAATAATGCTCAATCTGTTTTTCACAATTTATACAAATACTAAAAGGTTAAAAGGAAATATATGAAATATACAATTACATAGTATAAATACTTTGTCTAAAATCCCGAATAATATAAACTGGCTAATGTAGCATGGGCTTGATTAGGGAGTTTGGGGAATCTAGATAATAAGCATGTTAATTTTCTCATTTCAGGAATGAAAATGGTTTAGCAGTCAAGAGCTTGAGTACCTTGTTCAAATGCTGCTCTACCACTTTTTATTTATTTGTTGTTTTTAGATATATGTAACAGTAAAGTATATTTTTGACATACTATATATACATGGAGTACAACCCATTCCAATTAGGATACCATTCTTGTGGATCTACATAATGTGGAGCTACATTGATCATGTTTGCATATATAAGCAAAGGAAAGTTATGTCCAATTCATTGCACTATCTACCACTTACTTGTAACCTTTCGTAGTTACTTAACATCTAAGCATTAGGCTCCTCACCTCTAGTGGGAATGCCATAACATCCCAAAGTTGTGTGGGAATGAAATCAGCTGATGCAAATAATAAGATACTTGGCACCTATAAGATTTAGTAACATTAGCTATTAACTTATAATGGGAGAAATCAAAATTTACTCTTGAAAACAAGGAAATAGAACTGAAAATTATTTTTGTAACAAAATTGTGACTAAAAGAAGTCACACACAAACATATTGTCAAAATTATTTTAAAAGACTAAATATACTCTATGAAAAGAAAGAAACAGGATAAAATATATCAGTTATTTGAGTATTCCAGGGATTGATACTATAGAGCCATTAATATAAATATGTTCTCATTTTTAGGTGATATTTACATTAAAAAAATACAAAAACAGAGAAAACCCAGTTTGAGGGAAATTATATGCCCATAGAAAACAAAAACAAAGATATAGAAAATTTTGCCAGGTGTTGGGATTGTAGATATATTTTTCTTCTTTTCTCTTTTCATTAATAGCAATAATGAAAAAATATTTTATAAATGGAAAAATGATTATCTTATTTTAAGTAGCTAATTGTTAACCACTGTTAACATTTAAGGCTCTAGTACTCTAGAATTTTCCTTCACATGCATATATGTATCTATATATTTCATTCATTCATTCATTCATTCAAAGAATGTTTATTGATTATCAACTATGTCCAGGCTTTATTCTAATCTGTTGATATAGCAGTGGAAAAAAAGGATAAAAAAACTCTCCTGCTGGAATAGTATAAATAAGTAAATAATATAGTTAGGAGACTAGCATCATTAAGTGAAATATGTATTTTTAAAAAATGAGTTTCATAGAGAAAATATGAAATAGAAAAGTGGATAAGGATTAGTGGTTGCCGTTTTAAACAAGGTGATCTATGAAAGGCTTATTGACAAAAATTCTAAAGTAAGGTCTCACCAAGGGTAGACTTCTACAGAAGGTGTTGAAGGAGATCATGTGACTTCCTAAAGAAGAGAGTTCCAGGCAAACAGAGCTAGGAGTACAAAGGTTGTGACACAAATGAATGCCTTATGTTTTGGAGGAAGAATAGGAGACAATATGGCAGAAAATGGAGGACCAAAGGAATCCACATTATTGTAGCAGCCCCCCAAGACTAAAGTAAAACAACAAATGTTCTGCAATGGCAAATTGAGGTAGGAAGACTGTGGGAGAACACTGGTAGGCAACTCAAGAGAGCTAAGAACCAGGTGAAAACCAGAAACATTAGTTTCTAGAATGAAAAAAGAATTAACAAAAGTAATAGACTATAGCAGAGCTGGGCACAAGATGGCTCAGTAAGGGGAGCTCCCCTCTAATGAGCCAAAAGAAATTCTCCTCCTGAGTTTAGGCTAAACAGATGCCTCTGTCCAACTAATTTGTAATCTGAGCAGAAAATAAGCTCAGATGCATGGACTGAGCTTGTGGCACTCTCTAGTGGAGTTTGTGAAAGTGGGGAAGCAGTGACAGCTTAGAAAAATTCTGGACTTTCTGAGCAGGAGACTAGAAATCCTTTCAGTTTACCTTCGTTTTTCATATTTTGCTGTTTATTTTTATTTTTGTTTATTTATTTATTTATGTCTTGTTCTTGGTATACTTGCTTTTGCATACCCAAGACCAAAGAGCCACTTAGACTTTAGTTTTCACTGAATCTGTGGGTGTCATGAGTCAGTCTGGGCACAGGAGTGAGATAGTAACATACACTTGGGAGTAGGTCTGCGTTTTGGGAGTTATGACTGTCTTTCTGACAATCTGCAGAGTGGAGAAGAGGGAAGGATTTCATTTGAAATTCACAATCTGAACCCTGGGACAAGGAGTATGGCTGACAGGGAGTAAAACTCAGCCAGATCAAGATCAGGTGGAAAACAGTGATCTACAATTTACTGCAGGGTCCATGTCACCTTCCCCATGTCCAGAAGGGATCTGGAGGTAGAATGACACATCCCACACACCTCCCGCCAGCACATGAACTAAGTCTATAAGGAACCACAAAAGGTTCAAGGAATAAAACAAGAGGTGTGACATAAGCCAGATTGATCTACAGACTGTACAGGTGAGAGAGCCCTTACACCCCCAGTCACAATAACAAAGTCATTTGAAGGTTGAAGTCTGCTCTGAATCTCATAATGCTCCTCTAATAGATGACACCAGACAAGAAGGGGATGGAGCTCAGTATACAGACTCTCCTAACAAGTTTGGCCATTTAGGTCAGTATTTACAACAAACAAACAGCATGATATTTATGTCACATAAACTTCATAGGTAGGAAGTTTAAAATTTAAAAAGACATTAAGAAAAAGATAACAAAATCTCTGTATAACTATTGTTGCATTAACTGCTTGGTGTAAATTAATTCCCAGTGTTTTCCAACATTTTAAAGTTTTATCTAATTTTATGTATTTTGTCAATAAATAAATCCTGATACCTGTTTTCTTCTTTCTCATTTCCATTTCCTTCCCCTCTTCTTCATCCTTTTTCCCTCCTCATTTTATGTTTCCCTTCCCTCCCCCAACCTTTTTGTTCCTCTTTTCTTTAATTTTTACAGTATACCATCATTAAAGCTTAATCTTTCTAGCCTAGCCTATATTTTTTCTCATCCACTTTTTTTTCTTGGGTTAATAGAATTGTAGAGATCATCATTAACAATTTTTGTAGCAGCTGTTATATATGGTTTGCACTTATATTACCATCATTAATGGAATTTACTCTCTCTTCTCACATGGTACTGATGATTGAACTTAACACACTTTGATTATGCTGATCAGATGTGTTGAAACTAAGATATACTCTCATCCCAGGGATTATTATAAAGAGATAACTACTCACTAAAAGATCCCCATATAAATGAGGAAGAGGAATACATTTAAACAGGTAGACAAATATAGGACTTCATAAAACATGGGGATACATGTCAAGAAGATGCCTATAAAAGTTTATAACTCCTCCCCAATAACTGAATTCACAGACATTGAAATGAATATAATTCTGGAAAAAAATCCAAATAATAGGTTATGAAAACATTCAATGAATTAAAAAAAAATCTAAAGAATGACCTAAGGGAAAAAATATAGGATGCAAAAAAACATTTCAGTAAAGTTATATTCTGAAAAAGAATCAAACAAAAAATCTAGGAAATGAAAGACACAATAAATCAAACTTTAAAATTCAGTTGAAAGCATAACCAATATATTAGATTAGTCTTCAGACTTTGAAGACAAGGTATATGAATTTGATCAGAGAGTAATAAAGAAAAAAGTAAGAAACCATTATGAGAATATACAAGAACTTCGGAACAACATTGAGACAAAACTTAAGAATCACTGGCATCAAGGAAAGAGTAGAGATACCGGCTAATGGCATTAGTAAACTGTTCAGTGAAATAATAACAGAAGTTTTCCAAATCTTTGGAATAAGATAGACATCCTAGGATGCATGTAGAGCTCCATATAGACAACAAGAAACTCTCTGTGACATATTATAATTAAAATGCCAAATATATAGAATATGGCTAGAATTCTAAAACTGTCATGAGAGCGAAATCAGGTCACACTTAGAGGTAAGCCAATCAAATAAATGTGGGTTTTTCAACAAAATCCTAAAATCCAGGAGGAATCAGAATGAAGTATTTTCAAGCCCTGAAAGAAAATAATTGCCAACCAAGATGCTATATCCAGGAAAGATATCCTTCCAAATCAAAGAAGAAATAAAACTTCCAAAAGAAGGGCTTCACAGAGAAGAAGTTAAAAACAAACACACGAGAGCCTGGGGAAGAATAATCTCAGAAGAGTAGTTAAGTAAATGAGAATAAAGATTGAACTAAATATTAGAAAGAAATCCAAAGGGCAGTAAATAACAAATATCTATCTATAGCATTGAATGTAAATAGTTTCAATTCTCTAATTAAAAGACAGCCTGGCATGGGCTGGAGACATAGTTCAGTGGCAGAGGGCTTGCCTAGCATGTGCAAGACCCTGAGTTCAATCTCCAGTACAATACTGGAAAAAAATGATTAAAGCAGATTGGCAGGTTGGATTAAAAACAAGACAGAACTATATGTTGTCTTCAAGAGACCCACCTCTCAGGGAAATACATCCACAGGCTAAAAATGAATGGATGGAAAATGTTATTCCAAATTGAACCTGAAAGCAACTAAGTATTTCATATCCAACAAAGCAGACTTCAAACCAAAACTACTTAGAAGAGGCAAAGAAGGTCACTTTATGCTGGTAAAGGGAACAATCTAATAAGAAGATATAATGGTTATAAATATTTGTACCCCAAATATCAGTGCCTATAATTACATAAAACAAGCACTACTCAACGTAAAAGATCAGATAGGCCCCACTATAATAATACCAAGTGATTGTAATACACCTTAATCTCCAATACATAGGTCATTCAGACATAAAGTCAAAAAGGCATATCAGACCTAAAATAGTATAAACCAAATGGATTTGACAGAAATGTATAGAATATTTTATCCAACAACAGCTGAATACACTCTTTTCTTGCTACTCATGAATCTTTCTTCAAAATAGACCATATGAAAGTTCACAAAGCAAGTCTTAGCAAACACACACAAGAAAATCAATACAATTCTTTGCATCTTATCAGGTCACAATGGAATTAAATTAGAAATCAACAGCAAAAAAAAAAAAGTTTTAAAAAGCCTGAAAAAACACATAGAGATTGAACAATGAATGGGTCATAGAAAAAAATCAGAGAAGAAATTTTAAAATTCTTAGAATCAAATGAGAATAGAGACACAACATATCAGAATCTTTGGGCTGCTAAGAAGGCAGTTCTAGGAGGAAAGATTATAACTATGAGTACCAAAAAAAAAAAAAAATCAGAAAGATCCCAAATAACCAAATTATACATCTTAAGGTCCTAGAACAACAAGAATTCCAAATTCTAGAATCAGTAGAATGAAAGAAAGAATTTAAATCTGTCAAAATTAATGAAATATGTAATAAAACAAAACAAAGAATCAAATTAACAGAGAGTTGGTTCTTTGAAAAGATAAAAAAAGATTGATAAACCTAAGCAAAACTAATCAGAAGAAAGACAGATAAGACCCAATTTAATAAAATTAGACATGAAAAAGGATCTATTACCATAGACCTCACCAAAATCCAGAGGATCATTAGAGACTATTTTGAAAACTTAAATTCCAATAAATTAGAAAATCTAGAAGAAATGGATGTTTCTAAACACATATGGCCTACCAAAATTGATCAAAGAAGATATAGAAAACCTTAACAGACCAATAACAAGCAATGAGATTGAAGCAAGAATAAAAAGTATTTCAACAAAAGAACCCAAGAACAGATGGATGAATTCTCAGCTGACTTCTACAAGACCATTTAAAGAAGATTTAATATAAATGCTTCTCAAATTATTCCATGAAATAGAAAGGGGAGGGACACCCAAATTCATCAACCTGATTCCAAAACCAGATTTATGGAAAGAAAATTACAGACCATTATCCCTGATGAATATAGATACAAAAATTCTTAATAAAGTGCTAGCAAGTCATATTCAAAGATACACTAAGAAGACTGTATAAATCATAATCAAGTTGGTTTCATTTCAAGGATGCAAGAATGGTTGAACATAGGCAAATCAATAATATAATGCATCACATAAAAAGTATTAAAGAAAACAATCACATAATCATCTCATGTTGTTTAGAAAAAAACTTTAACAAAATCCAGAAAACATTCATGATAAAAATATGAACGAAGAAGGGGATAGAAAGAACTTACCTTGAAATCATAAAGGCTCTCTACGATAAACCCAAAACTAATGTCATACTTAAGTGGGAACTGAAAGAGTGTCCTCTAAAATCAGATACAAGATAAGAATGTTCAGTCCCATCACTACTATTCAATATAGTACTTGAAATTTTAGTTGTAGTGATTACATAAGAGAAGGAAATAAAAAGAATATAGACAAGAAGTCAACTGTTTACTAATGAGGTGATCCTATTTTTAGATGATTTAAAATACAAGAATAATTCTAGAGCTAATCAATAAATTCAGCAAAGTAGCAGGATAAATAAATAAATATCAGTAACTAAATAAATATCGGTAGCTTTCCTATACACCAATAAAGAAATCACTGAAAAATAAATCAGGAAAACAATTTCATTCACAGTAGCCTTAAAAATAAAAATAAGGGCTGGGGTTGTAGCTCAATGGTAGAGTGCTTGCCTTTCACATGCAAGGCACTGGGTTTGATCCTCAACACCACATAAAAATAAATAAATAAAATAAAGGTTTTATGTCCAACTACAAATAAAATAAAAACATATTTAAAAAATAAAAATAAAATATCTAGGAGTAAATCTAACAACTGAGATGTAAGACCTCTACAATGAAAATTATACAACACCGAAGAAAGAAATTGAAGAAGGTACTAGAAGTTTGAATGACCTCCTATGTTCACAAATAAGCAGAATTAATACTGTTAAAATGGCTGTTTACCAAAAGTGACATATGGATTGAATATAATCCCCATCAACACACCAATGGCATTCTTCAGAGAACTAGAAAAAGTAGTCCTAAAATTCATATGAAAGAATTTACATCCAGCGTAGCCAAAACAAAAAGCAAACAAAAAACCCAAAACCTCTGAGCAAAAAGAGCAATGCTGAGCAATTATCTCAGAGTAATAGTAACGACAACAATACAGTTCTGGCACAAAATCAGAATAGAATAGAATAGAAGACATAGAGATGAACTCCCACAGATACAATAACCTGGTCCTTGACAAAGGTGCCAAAAATACAATGGAGAAAGGATTGCCTCTTAAACAAATGGTTCTAGAAAGCTGAATATCCATTTGTAGAAGAATGAAACTGGATCCCTTCTCTCACCCTGATCAAAAATTCACTAAAATACTCTGGTTTCTCTTCAGATCATATAAATCTTTCGCCTTTTACTAAAAATTCACTAAAAATGGACCAGAAACTAGCTGGGCCGCTATAGCAATCGCCCATAATCCTAGCAATTCAGGAGGCTGAGACAGGAGGATCTCGAGTTCAAAGCAGCCTAAGCAAAAGAGCAAGGCTGAAAGCAACTCAGGGAAACCCTGACTCCAAATAAAATACAAAATAGGATTGGGGGGCTGAGGTTGTGACTCAGTGGTAGAGCCCTTGCCACATATGGCTGAAGCACTGGGTTTGATTCTCAGCACCACATGTGAATAAATGATTAAAATAAAGTCCATTGGCAAATAAAAAATTTAAAAAAATAGGATTGGGGATGTGGCTCAGTGGTTGAGTGCCCCTGAGTTCAATCCCCAGTACATACCCCCCCCAAAAAGGATCATAAACTTAGGAATTAGATCAGAAACTTTGAAACTGATATAAGAAAATATAGGGTCAACACCCCAATATATAGGTGCAGGCAGTAACTTCGTCAGTAAGACTCCCAAAGCTCCAGAAATAATACCTATAATTAATAAATGGGATGGCATCAAATTAAAATGCTTTAGCAAAGCAAAGGAAACAACATTAAAAAGAGAGAGCCTGCAGAAAGGGAGAAAATCTTTGCCAACTATTGTTCCAATAGCAGATTAATATCCAAAATATAGGGAAAAAAAACACCTTAAAAACAACCCAATCAGCAAATGGGCAAATGAACTAAACAGACATTTCCAAGAAAAGAAATACAAATGGCAATAAGTATATGAAAAATGTTCAACATGTTTAGCAATCAGAAAAGTGCAAATCAAACTACACTGGGATTTCATTTCACCCCAGTTCGAATGTCAGTTATAAAGAATGCAAATCATAAGTTAAATTGAAAAAAAAGAATGCAAATAATAAATGCTGGCAATGATATGAGGGAAAAGCAACAGTTAACACTGTTTGTGGATTGTAAATTAGTATAACAACTATGGAAATCAGCATTGTTTCCTCAAAAAAACTAGGAATGGAATTACCATATGACCAAGTTATACCACTTCGTATTTATACATAAGAATAAAAACCAGCATACTATAGAAATGCATGCATCCCCATGTTTATAGCAGTGCAATTCACAACAGCCAAATTCTGGAACCAGCCTAGGTGTCCGTCAATGAATTAATGAATAAAGAAAATGTGGCATATATACACAATGGTGTTTTAGTCCACCAATAATTATGTCATTTGTAGAAAAATGAATGAAACTGGAGAACATCATATTAAGTGAAGTAAGCCAGTCATAAAAAGTCAAGGATTTTATGTTTTCTTTCATATGTGAAAGCAAGAGAAAAAAAGAAAGACAAAAATGAATCTCATGAAAATAGAAGGGAGACCAATAGAGTTAAGGAATAGGATAAAGGGAAGGGAGGAGAGAGGGGAAAATGGAGAAACTGGGGAATGAAATTGACCAATTAATGTTATTTACATGTACAAATATGTCACAGTAAATCTCATTAGTATATAATTGTGATGCATTAATTTAAAAAAATTAAGAAGGTGCCAATATGGCTAGATATAAGCAAGGAAAAGTAGAGTACTATATCAAAGAATCAGAGCAGAGTATCCACAGGGCTGAGAAAAGGTTTTGACTTCAGAGGGAACTAAGGGGTGTGTGGAGGTTTTTGTTTTGTTTTTGATTTTTGTTGTTGTTATTATTGTTGTTTTCAGAGGAATAACATGGTTGTTTTTAGTAGGATAAATTTGACTTCTGTGATAAGATTTGCCCAAAGAAGTATAAGAATAGAAGCTGGGAGAACTGTTAGGAGGCTATTACAGTCATCCAGGGCAAAAGTAATGGCTGAAAAATAGACAAATTACAGGTATATTTCACAAAGAGAGCCACCACAATTCACTGTGTGATTGTATATTGGGTGTGAGAAAAAGATAAGTATAAGAAGGATGACTCTAAGACAGCTGAATGTGCGAGTCTGGAGTTCAGGGGAGAAATCAGGTTGAAAATAGAAGTTTGAGAGTTACCACTTTTAGGTGATATATTAAGTCTTAAGACTGAGTGAAACGGGCTAAGGAATAAATGCAGAAAAGAGAAGAGGTCCAAGTATGCCAAGCCTAATGACACTGTACTGCTTAGACTTTGAGAAAATGAGAAAGAATAAGCAAAGGAAAATGAAAAGGAGTTCCTGTGAATTAGGATGAAAACCAGAAGAGTATGGGTTTAGCTCCTAGAGGGAGCTAAATGAAAGTACTTCATCCAGGAGAGGTGATGATCTGGATTAATGAGAGAGCTGATGGGTCAAGTAAAACAAAGAATCAGAATGTCCATTTTAGCAATGTGGAGATTTTGTTGATAGCAATGAGGGACATTTCAGTGGACGCATATAGAACAAAAGTCTATTTGGAATGCATTTACCAGACTAGGAGAGAAATAGAATTAGCTCCTCTTTTGCAGGGCTGGAAAACCGATTTCCATATTTTCTTACTTTAAGTTAATATTTCTCTTCCTGTGTTAAAGTGGTGGAAATCGCAATTTCATTGCATTTCATTTTTCCCTATCCATGGAAAATTACATGATGCCCCCAACCTGAAAATTGCTGTGAAGTAGTTTGCTAAATGAATATGCCATTTACCAGCACCTTGAATAAAGTAGATCTCTCCAGCTTCCATGATCATGAAAAACCTAAGCAAACGTGTAGATCCTATATTTAGTCTCTTTGGCTGCTATTTTTGTGATGTCTTCTTTAATCAGTTGAGGAGCCATGAGAAAGATGGAGATAAATGATCGATTTTCTAAACCATCTTACATACATTTAAAGCTCATCTTGTTCTCTCTGGATCAAATGGAAAAACATTAGAGTTGAGCATCATTCATCGTTGCCATGGCTACAGTACCAAACCTTTATAGAGGACTTTTACTTTACACTCAGTATTCTTACCATAGCAACAGCAGTGTTGATTTGAAACAACTCACTAGATATACTTTATCTTTAACATTTTGTATAATTTCTATGGTATGTCTTGTTAATAGGATTACACTTTTGGTGACTCTTCTGCTCTTTTGAGATGACACATCTCTTCAAACGCATGTGAGAAAAATTTAAGCTGCTCATTGCTTTCAGGAATAGAAAACTAACAGGATAGATTTGAATGCATTACATTCCCAGAGCTTTTACTGAAGATATTTAGGTGACTTTGAGTTCAAATTCAAGGTGTAACTGGTGAAAATTGAGTCAGAGTGATTATTCATTTTAGAATAATAGGATCATCTCCATTCTTTTGATATTACAAAATCACTTTCTTCTTTAAAGAATATTGATCTACTTTTTGTTGTTTTATTTCTCCAGCACAGTCTTTTTTTCACATTCATAACCTGTTAGCATAGTGTAAAAATGGAATTTTTTTAAAATAAATTAAACCAAAGGACCAGTGTCTTTGAAAACAACAGACTTGAGTTAAAAGGTCTTCTTCCTCTTTTCCCCCAGTACAATCTCTTCTATTTGGGAAAATACATGGTTACAGTGACTACAGTAATACAAAGAAATACATTTTGGTGAGAGAAAAACAAAAACTCTTGGTTCCAAATGTAGTTATTCACTATAGACCATTTATTCATCTGGCTCTAGGCTATGGGAATTACTCCTAGCACAGAACTCCCTTTGAAATCCCTCTCTCCCTAGGGGGTCAAAGATAGATGAGAAACTACCCCTATGAACTTGGCTTATGCATGGAGAACAAAGAGGTTAGTGGTGGAGGGTAACAGAGGAAAGGCGCGTGGGAAGGGTGAGAACAGCTCGCTTCCTCTGCTGCAACAGGAGCTTCTTTCAATTCAAAGTGCATGCCAAGACAGATCAGGCACTCTACCAAAAAGATACAATAATTTAGTAATACAGTCTGCCCAGGCAGCTGAGCAGCTGGAAACGAGGGAGCTTTGGGATTTGCTATAAACGGTGGGGAAATTGGCTGATAGCCTCTCTCCTATATTGAGCAAAGGGAGCAAGAGAAAGGATTATAAATGTTTGAAATCAGAGCCAAACTGCATGGTCTGTTCTGGTCCAGAAGCTGCCAGGACTCCAGCATTCTTCCGCTTCTGCATTAAATGCTAAATTTGGCAGTGTGTGGGACTAATAGACTAGGGAACAACAGAGCTTACCTGGATGCATTTTCAGAAAGGCAGCTATTGATCTGCAGTTTACAGGAGGGAACTTTATTACATGCTTTATCTGACACCATTCAGCATCTAGGCATAGCAAGTTTCTTTGGCTAATTGTGCAGTCAGAATAAATGCACAAAGGTCACTGCTGATACCTGGAATGTGGCCCATGAAGTGGTTTTCAAACTTCAGTGATACTCAGGACTCCAGTGGATGGCACATTGTGTTGCTGCCACAGGAAGCTCTGGGATAAGCCACAGACACAAAGCCTTGTAATGTCACAGAAAAAGGCAGGCTTTGGACTAGCCAGATTTGTATCCCATACTGGCTCCTCTATTCACTAGGTGATCCTCTTCAGTGCCAGTGTCATAATAATACCTACTCCAGAGGCTTATGTGACAGTTTTATGAGGTAGGATGACCTTGGACATAAAAGGCACATAGTAACTATTGGTTCCCCTTACCTAGTATGGGCTCTTTGCATTTGTAATTTTTTTAATGAATTCCTGGTACAGGAAACTGGTGTTTACTGAAATTATTTTCATATACTTTTGAAAGCTTTCATTTTCAACCTTGGAGAATTAAGAGAATGTAAGTTCTCTGTGGCTCATTATTATTTGTTTGACTCATACTTCTGTCTCAACACATAGGGCAACTGGAAAGACATTTTTAATACTTGGATAAAACCAAACATATTAGAAAGAGCACACGTACTCCAAGCCCAGGACAAAACAAACTATAATAAGGTTCATGTAAGTTTACATTATAAGTGAATAAAAGTAGATAATGTTTCTCCCTACTATTTCTTATAAAACCCAGCACTCCTTAAAAGCTTGTTGAGACATGTAGACCATATATATTATAAAAGTTTAACTCCTTGTTTTCTTCAATCAAATCAAGTTGATCTGAGATTTATATACTAAACCCAACTCTATTAACTATTTTGCATGATTCTTCTTCTCCATTTCTCTTGTTTTGCCCAGTACCATAGAGTATCGGAACCCTAAATATTACCAAACCTTGTATTTCTCTTTTTCTTTATGCATATACTTTTTTCTTTCAGTGCTGGAGATCAAACTCAGGGTCTCACCTGTGTTATGCAAGCAACATCCCAGCTCTCTCTACGTATACTTTTTATGGGAGGCCTTATTTTAAAAGAATTTGCTAGCCAGGCACAGTGCACATTATTGTGACCCCAGTGATTTGTGAGGCTGAGAAGGGAGGATAACAAGTTCAAGATTAGCAAGGCCCTAAGCAACTTTGTGAGATCCCATCTCAAAATTAAATAATAAAAAGGACTGGGGATATAGCTCAGTGGTAAAGCACCTCTGGGTTCAATCCCCAGTATAATAAAAATAACAATAATAATGATGATAATGATGATGTTTTATTTATATCCATAATTAGGTTAAAACGTTTTCTTTATTTATGGAATTCTCAAGATAATTTATTGATTTATAAATTGCATTGTACTTGACAAGATACAAACATGCATGGCAAGATTATTTATTTATTTTTCTGGTACTGGGGATTGAACCAATGGACACTTTACTCCTGAGTTAGAGCAACCCCTCCCCTTTAAAAATATTTGTTGATTTTTAGAGACAGGGTCTCTCTAAATTGTCCAGGCCGCCCTGGAACTTTGGACCTGCTGCCTCAGCCTCCTGAATAGCTGGGATTACTAGCATGTGCCCTCACACCTGGCAAGACAATTTATTAATAACCTATCTATTTAGTGGGGTGTAGTCATGAGTCACATTAAAAAACTTTATATTCAAACAATTATAAATATTTTACAAAAAAACCTTTGATATCCTAATAAATTCTGTTTTTAGGTGAAATTTTTATGTACATTTTGACAATAAAAATAATTTACTTCAAAATATCTTGTCAGTCTGTGTGCTCTGAGATCTTTCTGCAGCAGAACACATATATTAAGAATAGGACAACATCTTTGAGACATTGTCTCCTCTATTGGGCCTTGGTCCATAAAAAAAGTGTGATAGAAGACAAGAAGATCAATGTTGCTTTGAGTGCAGATGTTTATAATAGCACTGCTCATAGGGACACAATATCCAGGTTCAGTAGGAAGGTTGGGGAGCTGAGTCAAGATTATCCAGTGAAACTGAAAGAAAGTATACATCCTTTCTGCAGGAAACCTTTCCTGAGCAGACTGACACTTCCATAGATTAAGATCAAATAATGGGTTAAAAATAAATGATTCTAAATACCTTGGGAAAAAAAATAACTTTAAATATCAAAAAATAGGACGGACGAATTTAGCCATCAATGAATATAGATATTATTACTGCAGATAGCAACTACAAATAGCCATTGTATGTACACAAAATGTTTAAAGAAATAAAATGCCTAATCACAAAAATGAGTTAAAAAAAACATTATCAGTAAACAGCAGGTAAATTAGAAAATTATGCATTTTGGGATATGAAAAAAAAATAACACTTGAAATTATCTAAAAGTTCAAAATGAAAAGGCTAACTTAACACATTTATATACAGATGAAGAGAGAATTAGTACATTGAAAGATAGATTTGAAGAAATAATCCAAAGTATATCAGAGGGCCAAAAAAGCAGAAAATATGAAGTCATGAAGAAATATGAAGAATGGAATGAGGTTATCCTAACCAGAGACTTGGAAAGAAATAATAGGAGAAAGGAAAATTTTTGACAGATAATGGCTGATTTTTTTAGAACTAATAAAAACATAAATTCCCATATCTAGGAAAAACAACTATTTTTCAAGCATACTAAATAAAAAGAAGTCTACTCTGAGATACATTATCATGAAACTAAAAGGTAAGAGAAGAGTTTCAAAGCAAGTAGAAAGAAAAGAATATCAATTTCAGAAATCCAAGCCATATATTATGTAGAGAAAAATGGAATAAGAACAACAATAAGTATATATCAAAAAGTAAAATAGTAGAATCAAATTTAAATACACACACACACACATATAGTCAAAACAAATATAAATCAGCTAAATTCAAAAGTTAAAAGGGATTTTTAAGAGGTAAGAAAACAAAATTCATTTTATGTTCTTCATAATAGATATAACAAGAAATAATGGAACATACAAAAAATAAAAGGATAAATATTAATTCAAAGGAAGCTGGGATAGTCATGCCAGCATTAAGCAACATAGACTTCAGTCCTAAAGGCATTTCTAAGGATAGTCCAATGCCCTGGACTATTAGGAGGAGAGTCCCATGTGGGAACAGGAATGAACCACAGTAGATTTCCATACTTCACAGCACAAGTGCATTTTTCTTTGACATTGCTATGAAGTATTAATTATATTGGTACGTCTTTTTAAATTTTTTTTAGTTGTTGATATTTATTTATATGTGGTCCTGAGAATCGAACCTAGTGCCTTACACATCCCAGGCAAGTGTGCTACCGCTCAGCCCCAGCCCCAGCCCTATATTGGTATTTCTCTGTTTGTTTCAGGAAGCCCACTACTGCTGGGAGCCATTAGCCAAGTAGGTATGACAATTTCCTTGCCAGCGTACCCCATGTTGCTTAGTAGAAGGACTCGTGGAAATAGGACATTTTGCAGTGACATTGCAGTTAGGTGACCTTGCTCAAGGACCAGGGCGGATTAGGGTGTTCCCGGTTTAGGATAATCGGGTTTAGGGTGTTCCAGGTTTAAGATTATTCCTGCTGGGAATAGGGCGTATCCTGCTGCCTGAGTTCCCCTTGAGTTCTCACGGGATTCAGACAGTATTTTTTGGGAGATAGAAGCCCAGTGGAGGTGGGCTTCCCCAGAACGTGATTGTAGACGGCTGGTGTGAGTTCGGGAATAAAGAATTGCTGTTTGAATCTACAAGCTGTGTGGTGGCTCGTGATTGTGTGCCCAGCCAGACTGCGGCATTTGTGCCCAGCCAGACTGCGGCACACTACCTCCAAAGTTCCATGCATCTTGTCTTCCAAAGCAGTGTACTCACAGTTGAATACTGTCTTGGCTATTATAGGATATTCAAGGTATCCTACTGAACATCTGCCTTTCCTGCAACCCTCCTATCCCCATTATATAAAATGTTTTCCTTCCTGATAATTTCAAGTATAAATTCTTTTCCCATATCTGGTATTTTCTCCTTATTCAGTTTTGATTCTACTCCCAAAAGCTTTTCTGTAGAGTGTATTTCTAGTCTGCTAAAAGTATGTATTTACTAATAATCCTGAGATTCTCAAAGATATTATCTACTTCCTGTTGTCTTGCTGCGGAAGATTTTGAGTTCTGCTAGTTGTTCTCAGATTCTATTTTTCAGCATCCTCCTTGGGGCAGAGCCCCCTTCTTTTGGGAGTCAGCATTGATGGCAGTTTCCGAGTTGCATGCCTTATAGGCTCCATCAAATTTCCCTTTCCCTTTATTACTACAATTGCACAACTGCTGTCCAGTTCTGGATCCTGTGGCTATTGCATGATTTGACTATGTTCATCCACTGTAGGGCCACGGGGATTTCTTGATAGCTTTATTGAAGAAATTACCCACAGTCTTTTTGTTTTTTCTTTGCTATCATGTGCTTATTTCATACTTTGACTATCTCATGGTATTCATTTCATGAGGGGACTTGGGGTGATTGATGTTTTTGAGGAAACACTGTGCTATTATGTTTTTGCCTTTGGAAATGCCAGGGAACTCTTAAAAGTACAAGTTAAGTAAAGTCAACTCCACACCAACTTCATTTCTGATTTGCTGTCCAACCATTATTCTACCTATCCCCTGCTACTCTCTTGCAGCCACTGTGGCTTTCTGATTGCTCTTAGTAGCCTGATGAGCTTTTCAGATCTCCAACTACCTACAATAATCTTTCCCCCAAAGTTTAAATGATTAACTCCTTATGGTCATTGCTAAATATGTGCAATGTTAGCTCTTCAGAAGGAGTCACTTTATAGCATCTTCCTTCCATTCCTTTCTCACTATTTTGCTTTATTTCCTTCATAGAATTTACTATTGTTTTTGCAATTATACTTTTTTTTTCAGTATGGAGGATCAATCCCAAGACCTCAAGCATGATAAGAAAGTGCTCTACCATTGAGATAAATCTTACCCAGTCCTTTTTATTTTATTTTGAGACAGGATCTTGCTAAGTTTCCCAGGTTGGTGTCAAACTTGAGATCCTCCTGCCTCAGCCTCCTGAGTATCTGCAATTACTATACTAATTTTATTTGCCTGTAATTGTCTCTTCTGGAATGTGTCATGGAGACAGGATGTTGCATGTGGCATTACTGAAACTTTGCCACTGATACACAGGAAGTGTTTTATCCATATTTGTGAAATTAATTCACATTTTCTAGTAATATCAATATCAGCATTGTTCTGTCTGGAAATGAAGTGTTTTGGCTTCCTAAAGAGGATCTAGTGACCAGACTGACAAAACTTACAATTTATAGTAGAAATTATTTTTTTCCATAAGTCGTTTTTATCCTAATATGAAACTTTGGGTTTTATTGTTATTCAGGTATTTATATATATAAGTGATAAAGATGAGGGATAAAGACGGGTAAAAGATTGAACTGCTTAGGTTTGGATACTTACTTTGACATTTCTCTGAAATGTTAATAATGTTTTAAATAATTATTAGATTGAAATTCACACATATTTAGTTCTGTACCTTGGCATGAAATATCCACTTATCAAAAGAGAAGTATGAAATTAAATGATACAAGTTATAAAAACAGTTTAATCTATATATTTTGCCTCAGTTTCATCTAAAGAAATAGAAAACAAAAAAAAATTCTTTCTAAAGTATACCTTTGAAATATATAAGCAGAAACAAAGGAGTAAAACCCACAATTTCCATGTCAAAATAACAATCTTTACTAAGTATGTAATATTATAACTTACTACTACATTTCTTTTTATAAATTAAATCCTCTGGGGAAAAATAGAGTTACTTTGGATTAGGCAGAGGGTAGTGAAGGGAGGGGAGGGGGTATGGGGGGTAGGAATGATGGTAGAATAAATTAGACATTATTACCCTATTTGCATATATGATTACACAACCTGTGTGCTTCTACATCATGTACAAGCAGAAGAATGAGAAGTTATACTGCATTTATGTATGATGTGTCAAAGTGCATTCTACTGTTATGTATAACTAATTAGAACAAATTTAAAAAAAATAAAACTGTCTTCATTTAGCATTATATTCTCCAACTCCATCCATTTACCTGAAAATGCCATGATTTTATTCTCTTTTATTGCTGAGTAATATTCCATTGTGTATATATGCCACATTTTCTTTATTCGTTTATGTACTGAAGGGCATCTAGGTTGGTTCCACAGTTTAGCTACTGTGAATTGTGCTTCTATAAACAATCCCAAAAAACAAATGCTGAATGTTTTCTGTGATATAAGGAGGCTGATTCATATTTGTGGTTGGGAGGGGAGCATGGGAAGATTAGAGGAACTCTAGATAGGGCAAAGGGGTGGGAGGGGGTAAGCAGGTAGAAAAGATGGTGGAATGAGATGGACATCATTATTCTAATACATGTATGAAGACACAAATGGTGTGAATATACTTTGTATACAACCAGAGATACAATAAATTGTGCTCTATATGTTTAATATGAATTGTAATGCATTCTGCTGATGTATACAATAAATTAGAATAAAAACTATCAAATTAATAAAAACAAAGCTATTGTCACAATAATAGAAAAATATAATACCTTCTATGTGATAGTTATTGTCTAACTGCTTGACTTCTTGCTATGGTCCAAATGTTTGTACCTCATCCCCATTCATTGCTGAAATCCTAATCCCAAAGGTGATAGTATTAGGAAGTGAGACCTTTGGGAGGTGAATAGGTCAAGAGGGCAAGAGCCCATGTGGATGGGATTAGCACCCTTGTAAAAGGCCCTTCTATCATCAGTAAGATGATGCTGTCTGTGAGCCTGACAGCGGGCCCTCAGCAGACACAAAATCAACTGGTATCTTGAACTTCTAAGCCTCTGGAATTGTGAGACATAAATATCTGGTATTTATAAGTCACCCAGTTTATCATATTTTCTTATATAAGCCCACATGGGCCTAGAAACTTTTATTATCTCTTCAATCTTTATAACACTTTTTAGGTGTATACTATTACTATCATCATTTTTCAAAAGTAGAAATATAAACATTGCAAGAATTTATTTTAAAGAATATACTAATTCTTTAAAACTTAGGATATAGTTTGAATTTTACTTATTATTTATTGTCACATATCAAACCAGCTCAATCTAATGGTTTAAAATAATAGCCATTAATGGGATCATGATTCTGGGTATTTTTTTTTCTGGTCTGCCAGACTCAGCTTATCTTGGCAGTGCTTGCTGATGCACTGTGGTCAGTTGGCAGATTGGCCTGAGGCTGGGCCTGAATGGCCTCATTCACATGTGCGGAAGTTGGCTGGAATGATGTGGGTGACTGCTGTATTAACGATGTCTTTTTTATTTTGTGTTTTGTTTGGTTTTGTGCTCTGACACTTTGGGATGTTGCTGATTCTAGAGGGATTTTTCCCTCCCAGGGCTAGCTAATTCCTAGATACAGTGAACAAGTTGCCTCTGAGCATGATTTTCCAATCCAGAGCCCATACTCCACCATCTCTTTCACCAGGCTCACACACTCTCAGCCACTATTTAGCTGCCCTAATTACCCAGAGCCAGAGACCAGACAACTAGGGACAATCTCTACACATTTGAACCCTCTGAAGTTATTCAAACTAACTAATCCTAAACCTGTTCATCTCTACTTTGTTTGTTTTGTCCTATGGAAATCACAATAAAGATTCTTGCCACAATCTTTCCTTACTCCTTCTACTTCCTGTCAGTCCCCACTGCTTCCCCCTGAATCTCCTATTGATGTAACATGCCTCTCTTCTTGGATCTTTGAGTTTAACATTTTGTCTTTTCAGTGACAGTCATCTCCTGATCTGTTGGCTTTACCATACCTAAAAAATAATAAAATCTACATTTTAAAACAACTGGATAATGTGTCATTTCATTATCTAGAAGGCCATTTTAGCTTGTTCATATGTGGCAGGGTTTCAAGAGCAACAAAGTACCTTTCAAATCTCTCGTTATATCATTTTGCTGCAGTCCCATGCAGTAATGCAAGGCATGTGGCTACAGTGGAAGTCAGCCCAGGAGGACTGGTTGCAGGGAGGGGTGTGGCTACAGGGAGCTGTGCTCAGACCAGTTGGCTCTAATCCATCAACAACACAGGCTTCTCAAGAGGTTTCATATCAACCTCTCATTTTCTTTGATTTTAGTAATCTTTAGAATCTGGCCACTAAAATAAGCAAATAATATTTACCACTCTTGGCAAAAAATGCTAAAAACTGTTATTCAGTAAACCAAGCTTATACACTAATAACTAAATTCTCTTTTACTTAGGGAAGTAACTGCTTTTAACAAGAGGACTTGGACAATATAAAGCGATTGGGGATTATAATGATGGTCATTTTGTTCAAAATAGAGAAGAGATGGTAACCTATAATACAATTCACAGAAACTCTAAAATAATATACTGCCTCTAACATTCTCATTATTCTTGATAATGAACATGGTCAGAAATCTTTTTGACAGAGATTTACTGAATCTTTTTCCCACAATTGGTGGACTGTTTTCAATTTTCTTTTCAAACTCAATCCCTGTAGCCTTCTTCAGCAATCTTCAAAATGAAATTCTGAATTTCTTTATTTCAGAATTCCTCCTTCCTACAATTACTCACCATTATTGTCATCCCAGACCAACGTGCTCATGTTGAAAAGCACTATGGGGGATTCAAGCTACCTCAGAAGAAAGAGAAAATAAATTGGAAGAGAATGCCAGGACTTGTTTCCTTCTAGTATTAGCTTATCTATAAGAAGAAACACACACACACACGTGTGCACACACATACACACACACAAACTGAACAAACAAAACTTTAATAGACTCTTAGTATACTTTTCCCAAATTCTAGAAATAATCATGAACAGAAGCAGCATGTCCCTCTCCACACCAGAGCTTCTCTGCTGTCCTCTTGGTAAATTAATCCTAAATTGTTCTTTTATTATAATAATAATATTAGTATCCAGACTATTGGATGTTGTAATCTGACAGAACTTAGGTTGAATCTCAACCATTGACTAGGTGGAAAAACTTGAGCAGCTTAAGTTGGAGTTAGTTTTTACCTCCAAGAACTGAACATAATAAGCCATAAACTCTATAATCTTGAAAGAGTTCAAAGCTGCCTTGCCCTACTCTCTACCTACTATGCTATCCCACGAATGCCCTCTGTGGTGAGGACAAGACAGAAGGGAGTCTTCAAGGACATATTATAGCTTCTTTGGAAAGGAATGGATTTTCTGTGGGAAAACTGAAGTGGTTAGAATAGTAATAGGTGGATGCAGATTTTTTTCCCATTTGGATTGGTGTCTCTTGGATTTCTCCTCTATCACTGTTCTTTCTTCCATCTCAGGATGCTGGTGGGATAGATCTGGGCAGGGAGACATCTCTTTGGAAAATCTAAGCAGGAACCAGGGTGAGGTCTGGAAATAAGTAGAGCCAGGAATAAAACTGCTCTTACCAGCTCTCAGTGGGAGAACAGCATGGGGCCTGGGGCCAATACTCAATATAAAGTATAGATTTGTCTGTAGCAACCTATGGGCAAATGTCTATTAATATTCATTGTGGTTGCCCATTTATCAAAAATATGAGAATTTAATATTTTGTTTTAACTCTTTCCAACAGAAAATTAGGATTGTTATTAATAATCACATCACAGGATTGTCATGAGGATCAAACGAGATGAATTAAATATAACTTCTAGTTCAGTGCCTAGTAAATAGCACATATTCATTAAATGTTACTTGTCAATCCATAAAAACTTTGGTGTTTGAGGCTTGTAGTAATAACTAACTTTTTAAAGTATGGATCAGCAAATCATCTTTGAATTTGTTGTTTTTGTGTCCCACATTGACTATATTTCATTTTGCAAGAGTATGTTATGAGTTAATCAGAAAATGAAAGTTCGATCTTGGCAAACATTTGGCTTTTTCTATGGATGCAAAAGGACACTGAAAGAAGTAAACTGACTTCCTGTGCTAAGTTCTTTATATTGTTCACTATACAATGATGCATTTACTTTTACACAGTATACCTTTAAATGACAAATTAAGTCATAAAAGAGCATGGTATATTTTAATCTCAAGGAAATTTTATGTTTTATTTTAGGAAAATGGGCAATAAAAATTATCATTCTTTGTTTTTTGTTTTTTGTGTTTTTTTTTTGCATTACATCTCCAAAGATCTGAAGAAATCAGGAAATAACTAGTGTTGTCTCCAAGAAGAAAGAGAAAGATAGCTTTGTGTTAACAGCTCAACTTCAGTTTCATGTAATAGTCTTGCTTTTAAGTCATATTATGGATGCATTGTTTACTTATTTTAAGCCTGAACAAACCCCTTTTTAATCTGTGTAGAATTGTTCTTAATTTTATATTTAAGGTAATACTATCAGAATTATTAACCTTAAATTGCTTCTAATTGTACTTCTCAAAATGCCAGATGTTCCACTATACAATGATGCATTTACTTTGAAGTTTTGGATATTAGTATCCTATTTAAGAAAATCCAATTTTGTTCATTCAATATTACATATATACCCTGGGGACAGGTAGAATGGTATTCAGTCACTGACTACTCAATTCATACCTCTGAAATGAACACTAAGGTATAGCAAGATTAACACACACACACACACACATACATTCATTTTATATTTGGCACTACAGGGTTATAGGTGTTTCATAAAGTGCAATGTAGCAATAAATCAAATGTCTGGACATTGCACAAGTTCATAAGGGCATTCCTACTATATCATGGCTTTCAGAGTTCTTTATATAATCCTGACATCCTTCCTCCCTTTTGCAGATGACCTCTCTCAACAGGAAGACAATGATCCCCCTAAAGAATATGATCCTGGGCAATTTGCAGGCCTTCTCCATGGATCTTCTCCAGCCTGTGAATCCCCTGAAAATCCATTTCATCTCTATGGGAAAAGAGGTCAATGTGAAGAAAGACAAGATGAAGTCAGTTTGGCAAACAGTCCTTTGCCTTTCAAGCAGACTCCAATAGAAAATAACTCACAACCTGTGGTAAAGAAAATTAAACCCAAAGTGGTCAGTAGAACAATTTTTCACAAAAAAAGCAACCAACTCGAGAACCATACCATTGTTGGCACAAGAACAACCAGGAGTGGATCCCGGAGTGGAGACCAGTGGGTTGTGAATACGGGGGGATTTGTGGAAAGAGCTTGTACTCTGGGGAGAATAAGGTCATTGCCTAGAGCCCTGATCGACATGCATTTATCCAAAACTGTCTCTAAATCTGACTCTGATCTCATCGCCCACCCTTCAAAGGAGAAAGTATCCAGAGTTAACTGGAGTGAAGCTTCAACTGCTGAACACAGTTCTAAAGGGAATTCTGAAAGAACACCGTCTTTCACATCTGAGTGGGAAGAAGTAAGCCTGGTTCTTCTTGTTTTTTATATTGGGATTTAGAATTGAGGGAGGTTTAGGGAAGGGATGTCAGCTTTTTAATTCTTTCAGAGGCTAAAGCAGAAAATTAACGAATATATACAGGTCTAACCAGAAGGGAAAGGTTCTATGGGTAATACATGAATTTTACGGTAGCATAAAAACAAATACAGCTCCACCTATATGGTGAAATCCATTGTTTCCATAGAAATTGATGTCAAGCAGAAGTAACTAGCTATGAGGTACCAGAGAATGTTCACATCACATCCTACCAAGCACTGTAGCTGACAAATTGAGAAAAATCTTGTTTTTTGTGAGGTATCCTTTTGCTACTTGCTAAACTCTGTTAGTTTGTCTCTATTTCTTAAAGTATTTTGTATTTTTAGAAGAGCTCCTTCTAATCTTAACCTTAATGATAAAAAAGAACAGTTCCTGGCTCTTCTTTAAGAATCATGCAATAAATGCACATCACTTAACATTTCCCTTCTACAGCTATTGGAGAATCATTAAAGGAAAAGATGTTTGGGGGTCAAGTATCACCAATTTAAGCTCTCCTTAAAGACAAAGTCTTTAATCGGAAAGAGTTATTCAGAAAGTAAGTGCCCTTGTAAGGTTATAAAATATCATCCTTTGTCTTTGAGGAGAATTACATCATAAAATAATGAAGCTCCTTGCTTTTTCCTGATTTTTTAAAAGAATGGACCATAGTCTCTTATGATATTTCATTATAACATGTCACATTTTGTCTCTCAAAAGACTGTGCCAGTTGGACTAGCTTTAAAAGCACATTAGGTCACTATAGTATTCTGGAAACTAGAAATAGATATGGTTCTGATATTAATGTTCTCCATTGAGCTATTTGGGAAAAATCACTGGATATCTCTGCATCTGTTTCAGGGTGAACAAAATGAGACAATCCTCATTGTCTTTTCTGAAACCTGCCATATAACATGCTGGCCAATATGAGGAAGAGGGAGATACCTCCATCTTAGATAATTGTGTTTTCCAAAATTGCAAACTAGTAGATGGATGTTTTTATTATTATATTCCTTTCTTCTTTTTAAAATCTAAATACATTTAAATTCCTTTTTGAATTATTTTTTGAGACAAGATTAATTAGTATTTAATTTATCCTTTAGAAGGTTAAAGTAAGGTTGTTAATTAATTTAATATGAGGTTGTTCCATGTCTATATTCTTGTGACTGGATCCTACTAATCAGCTTGTGACTGATCAGAACATTTAGTTACACCTTGATTCTAAAGGCCATGCCCACAATCTGACTCCTGGTCTCTTCACGGTCAAATGAGATGCATGCTCTTAGGCAGAAGAGGAAGGATGCTAGAGGATAGATCTCATCACATGATCTTATTTGTAGCTCCTTCCCCTTCTAAGTTTAAAGAATACACAATTTCTAACTAACTCGTCATCTAAGTACAAATTTCATTTCAAGAAATACAGAGAACATACACATTAATTTTGAAAGTTTAAGGAAGGGAAGCATAATTTATATTTTCAAAAATCCCTCAAAAGAAGTTTAAGCTTTTCCCTATTGGTCTCTTAATTATAGTATTGCTGTAGTAATAACACCAAGAATATATGATCCTAGCATTGGAAGTTATTTTAAAGTGCAATGTTAAAAGTGAATGCAATAATCCCCTTTCATGGCCTTTATTTCCCACAGATTGACAAAATAATGAATTCCATAGATGTTGGAATCAACAGTGAACTTGAAGAGATGAATGGTGAAACCACAAGTAAGGAAACTTTCCTCTACTTATAATGAATAAATATAATTTTAAAAATAGCCAGGAAATAATTTAAAAATCTTTAGATAATTTCATGTTTTATCATAGTAACAGTTGCTGAAAATTATTTCCTTCTACTCTCAGATCCAGTAATCCTGACCTGTAAATAACATCAATTATAAGTAAATTGGTTCAACAAATTTGGATTTTTCCCATGTGCTATTCTACCGTGCCAGTTAATATTAATGAAGCTTCAACCTTATGTTGAGTGCAGTAGGAAGCACTTCAAAGTGTTGTAGAATCCAATGATTTAATATCTATTTCTCATTCAATGAAATGTCCTATTTATTTGGGCCAAAGCAATTAACAACTTCTCTAAGTTATAAGTTCTGTTTGGCAAGAACTATATATCACTCATCTTCATGTATCTCATAGAACCTCAAAGAATATCTCACGAAGAGTTGGGTTTGCAATCGCTGTTTAACATATTATGCTTGGTAAATATTGTTTTCTTCCCTACAATTAAAGTTTAGAGTAGAAGTCCATTCAAAACTATTTTTCATTTATACTCAAAATTTAACCAAGAGGTATTTTACCATTGAGCTACATCCCCAACTCTTTTTATTTTTTATTTTGAGACAGGATTTTGCTAAATTGCTGAGAGCCTTGCTTAGTAGTTGCAGCTGGCCTCTAACTTGTGATCCTCCTGTCTCACCCTCCCAAATTGGTGGGATTATAGGCCTATATCTCAGTGCCTAGCTATCTAAAACCTTTCAAAATCTTTTTACTTAGTATTGGCAGACATTAAATACCAGATCACTAAACCTAAAATTTCAGTAATATTTATACTAAAATAAAATGTACTATTCTTGAAAAAGTCAAAAGACTTGGATTCTATTTCTACCTTGCCACAAAGTAGCAGTACAATTGTATACTAGATAGATCTATAGAATTTGGAGTTTTAAACAGGTGATTCCTAAGGTCTCAGGAAAGCTCTTATCAGAAGTGATAGTTGGGTTTTTTTGTTTGTTTGCTTGCTTTATTTTGTTTTGTTTTGTTTTTAAAAGAAAGATGTCTAAAGGGTAAACAGATATTGAACTTTTGTCACCAAAGCCCTGACTAGTTTGAGATAAGTGAAGAATTTGTCTAGGGAACAAAATTTAAGGGATGCTTAAATTTTAAAATATTATGTATCATGATGCTTATCGGAATACATAATATTTTAATTTATATTTTAAAAACTCAAAATTAATGCTACAAATCCACAATAAACAAAATATCAAAACTTAAATAAAAATGAAGCCCTCACTTGCATGACTTGGACTTTCACTTTGCCTGGTTCCCAAAAGTGGTCACAGAAGCACTGACCTTGTGAGGGAGAGGACAAAAGCACAAGTAATGAGAATCTTTTCAGAGATGAAGCTGAGTGACTGAGATGCTCTTTACCAAAGAGCACTTGCAGAGTGTTGCCCAGGCGCTAAGAGCCTTGGCAGTGGTTGGGCTCTGCAACAAGCCTGGCTTTCACTCAGCAGGGATGTGGGAAAAACCATAGCTTGACTCAGGAGCCTGGTCACAGGCCTGGGAAAAAGGGAGTGAGATGGTCAATTGGCTTAGGAGAGTAGGGACATGCTCCCTTTTAGCTACAAACCTCCACCTCCTGTTTCCTTCTTTCCCCACCATGTTCTTTGCCATCCTGTTTTTACCTGTGGAGGCACTTCCTGTATCACGTGCAGGAAAAGTACACAAGTCTACTTATTTCTTCTCATTGGAGATTTGTAGTGGGCCAGCAACAGAAAGACCATTTCAGAGTAAAACAGGAGCAGTTGGAAAGTATGTGAGTTTCATGGCAAACACACACACACACACACACACACATCAGTGGAAAACTGTGAAAGGGCCCCAGTCTAACCATCCTTGCAAATTTCTGTTGAATCAAAACCAAATGAATGACCTTCATTTTTACAACTGCTAACATTAGGCTAAAGCAACTGGGGACTTTTCCAGAATCCAATGAATCAGCCTGGGGACACATGTTGCTATGCAGTTCTTTCATATATGCTTACAGAGTCATTTCCAAAAAATAATAGGAATACACATTTTTTTGTTGATATCAACTGTACTATTCAAAGATAGAAAGTCTGCATAGTGAGCTAGTAAGTTTCATCATAATGAAAGTGTTTGAGACCTAGGAGTGCTTCTCTTTTGGAATGGTGATACGGGCATTAAATTCACTGTTCAACTTGGATAACATTAAATGTTACTCTAATGTTCTAAATTCTTCAAGAGACGGTGGCACAGAATGATAAAAATATCATATACATTAGGAAAAATAAGGAAAAATATTTAAAATGTCACTCAGGCAAACCTACCTTTGGAAGGGTATTTTAGTGGTAAACAAATCTACAGATTTTTTCCCCTTAGTTCCTCTCTATCCACTTCTCCTATTGCCATCCTACCTCAGTTTTTGTTTACCATTTTTCTACAATTATAATGAAAATAAAAGTGGAGACTCAGTCCACAAGAATTCATTACTGTAGACAAAGGCTGGCTCTATATGTCCCTTAGTTTTTGCCTCTTAATTACACTCTAATTATGCACTAAGTGATTGACCATAACATAGCATTCCAATTCACCCTCAGGCCAGTTATGAATCACAGCTTTCCCTAGCTGTATTCTTTTCCCTCTCAAAGCTAGACTTAACTAGAGGGGTGATAAATAACCCCATGAAGATGGCACTCAACAAATAACATTCTGGGTACTCAACGTGGTTGGGAAATCACACAGTGAAATAAAAAATGAAGCACCAATTCAAAGCTCAATTCTGCTATTTACTAGTTTCTTGTTTACTCTTTTGCTCCTCGACAGAAATGGGCATACTAATATAGAATCATTGTAGAGACATGTGCAGTGGATATGTAGAGTGTCTGGCACATGTAGATATGCATTAAACATAGTTCTCACCTTGTCTACCACCAGAAAAACTGTTCAACACTGTGGGAATACAAAGCTGAATGCATGTAAGCCTTTATTTAAGGACCTTATGTCAACTGTTCTCACAAGGATTAAATTTTCTTTATTACTTAGAACCATGAGGTCACCTGGGATACAGGTTGTGACAAATCCACGGGGCAATTGATTAAAAAAAACACAACAGATTAGAACTCCATGTTACCCTAGCAAAGAGAAAAATCTAATATGCTTTGCTATAAATATACTAAATTATTTTTCATGAAGTCTGAGTATTCCTTTTTTTGGCTTGCCAATAGGGAAGAGATGTGCAATGAAATTAGTGGGAGGTAAATTTAGAATGAGAAACAGTAAATAACTTCTTTACATAAGTGTCACCAGTCTCTACTGAGTCTAGTGCTATGCCTGGTTTTAATAATGCTGTGTATTTTTATGAGCATTTATTGCTTAAAACCTCAGATGATGAGAGAATAAAATCATAAGTAATGGAGATACATAAAGGTCCAACATTAAATTTTCAGTGCTCTTGCCCATTTTGTTTCAGCAGGGATTTTTGTTATTATTGTTGTTTTGTTTTTCAAGACAAGTCTCCCTTAGTTGCCCAGGCTGGCCTCTAACTCAAACCTCCTGCCTTAACCTTTTGAATAGTGGGGACTACAGGCATGCACCATTATATCTAGCTAGTTTCATCATTTTTGTCTGCCCTCCCTGTACCTACACATTTCCAATGTCAGATATTTGTTTTACAAACCATATTTATTGGACCAGGAAGAGATTTGGAATTCTCTCATCTTTACCTTAATAAATATGAACCAGTTCAAAGTTTGCACAGTCTCTATAACAAAGCAGGGAGGAAGAGCAGGAAGAAAAGATTAACATTAAACAGATACATGAGGTGGGAGGGAAAGGGAGAGAAAAGGGAAATTGCATGGTAATGGAGGGAGATCCTCATTGTTATACAAAATTACATATAAGAGGTTGTGAGGGGAATGGGAAAATAAATAAGGAGAGAAATGAATTACAGTGGATGGGGTAGAGAGAGAAGATGGGAGGGGAGGGGAGGGGAGATAGTAGAGGATAGGAAAGGTAGCAGAATACAACAGTTACTAATAGGGCATTATGTAAAAATGTAGATGTGTAACCGACGTGATTCTACAATCTGTATTTGGGGTAAAATTGGGAGTTCAAAACCCACCTGAATCAAATGTATGAAATATGATATGTCAAGAGCTTTGTAATGTTTTGAACAACCAATAAAAAAAAAAAAAACTATTGTCATTATATCACAAGGAAACCCTTTCAAGTTAGGAAATTTACATGTCCATTGGAATTACTTCAAGTTCTCACACTTTCTAAAAATCAGGTTAATGATCTTCTTGATGAGATTGAGGATTTCTTAAGTAAGTGGAGGCAATAATTGGCTCCACAGGATGTTCTTATCATTATACAACAGCGAATATGCAGAGTAATCAAGTGCCTAGACTTAAAAATACAAGGGTTCAGATAATCTTAAAAATACCTTTTAATTTCTAAACGGGCTTTAAAAATCTCCTGCTACACTAGACAGACTACAGGTGTATGGACTGTATTAAATTGATCTAAGTCCATAAGTAAAAATAGTACTTAGTTAGAATATAATTTTTAAGACTAGGATTTTTTATAAGATTGAATTCTATCTCCAAAGAAATATTTTAGCATCTTATCTTTTAAAAACCTATGTTGTCAATATATGAATTCTATCTAAATTTTAATTTTAAAGGAAAGCTATTAAAATGAGTATATAAAGAATTTTATCATAGAGTACACTGGCTATATTGGGTAGATGAAGAGTAAGTCTTAGTTGTTTACTGGAAAATATATATTTCTGAAAGCCAACAACTCAGGATCCCACCTAGATTCATTCCCCTTCCTCCAAGAATCTGAGGGCAGAAGTCACCAAGGCACAGTAAATGTTCTCTCTTGTTCTGGCCTATGCTCCACCATTTCAGTGGGTCTGCAGTAACTAGGAGAGCTCCCGTGGCCTTTTCCTCTGTGCAGGTCTCTTGCTGAGTGGAGGAGAGCAAACATCCCACAGCCCCTGCCACTGTTTCTCCATGGTTGCTTCCAGGCCTTGCTCTTTGTTCTGATACCTCTGCCTCCACCTCAGGAGGTGCATTATCACCAATGCAGCAGAATCCTGTCCTGCTAAAGTTGTTGGTGGGAATATCATTCCTCACACTCCAGGAGAATGCTTATTTTAAATGTATTTTTATAGTTGCACTATTAGAGAAAAGAAAAAGAAGAAGGATAGAAACTGAAATATTTTCCTTTCTCACCATGTATCAGGTGCTATGCAATTTTTTACAGTGAACATTTTCATACTCAATTTTCAAAACAATTCAGAGAAATATTTTCCTATCCATTTTATAGACAAAGAAAGGTTGAGAAAAGTTAAGGAACTTGTCACAGGTGACTGTTTCAAACCCAGATATTTGTCTTCTTGAAATCCATATTCTTTTCAGTAGCATATGCTCCCTACCTAGGACAAGAGAAGCTAGCTAATTGCTTCCTTCTCAGGTTAAATCATACTTATGTGCACTGAAGGGAATCTTTTAAGGGTGTTGAGTATAGAACCAACCACTTCTCAGCAAAGCCAAACTATCCACATTGAGGGCTTTAGCTAAAACCCCAAAGCATGGGCCATATGGTCACATACGAAATGAGCCACAGCCCTGAATGTCTCCTACTTTCTAAAGTGAATGTACACACTCTAATGATGACCCATGTTTCACTTGTTTTCAGAGGAAGAATTTCCCTTGCCTCCAGTAATATTATTTTTTCCATGAACCTTTAAATCGCACATAAAAAACTCTCTGTGAAATGCTTTGCAACAGGCATATTTTATTTTTGATTTTTATTTCTTTTTACAGTACTATTTTTAATAAAACCAACTGGGGAAGGTGGGTAGTAGAGTACATTAGCACACAAGCATACTATTTTATATAAATCAAGAGAAAATTTATTTTTATTATTATTTTACATAACACTTCCTTAAGTGATTTATTTTTTTCAAATAGATTAAATCTAAGGAATCCCTTAATATTAGAACAGTTATATAAAAATGTGAACTATAGTAATTGTTAGCCTAGCATGAGTTAACTAGTCTTTATCAAGTAGTTTCGTTTAATCTGCCAAAAAATTGTGTTCCTAGCTGAATATATGCTAAAATTTGCACCATGTATTCCAAATAGTCTTTAGAAACTAAAATAACTTATATAATGTAGATTTTGATCATGAGAGTATGGCTGAGATTCTCTAGCTTTGAAATTATGGGGAATAGTCAATGTAAAATTACACTTTCCCTAAGTTTGAAATAGTTGAATACTATTCTGTGGCCTAATATTTGCTTATGATATATCAATAGTTTAAAAATGGTACATTCCATTTCAGTTAAAAGAAAAATCTAATCCTCTAAAATATGCATGGAGAGATGAGTTTTTGCCATCATCCGCTAGTACTGGAATACTTTCCCCATAATGTCTCTGATATATAAACAACCAACATCAACTCACATCTGTTTACACACTTCTCATGATGATGAGTCCACTACTTCAAGAGACAATATATTCTATTACTGGGAAGCTCAAATCCTTAATTTTTGTTGTTGTTGTTGTTGTTTTGTTGTTGTTGTTGAGCTGGGCGTGATCACACATACCTATAATCCCACCAATTCAGGAGGCTGAGATAGGAGGATTGCGGAGTTTGAGGGCAGCCTCACCAATTTAGCAAGGATCTCAGCAACTTAGCAAGCCCTGGTCTCAAAATAAAAACAAAAAGCTTAGTGGTTAAGCACACTTGGGTTCAATCTCCAGTACAAAAAAAAAAAAAAAAATTTGTTGAGTCAAAAACATGTCATGTGTATTTGAATACCTACACTAATAATTATTAGCATGATGACTTTAAGCAGATCTTTTTTTTTTAGCCTGAACCCCACTTCCTCATAATGGAAAACAGCTTCTTGCACTAAAATTTTAGGAAACTCTAATTTAAGGGAAAGTAGATAACTACATTCTTGGTACAGACTATATCTTATGTCTTGATTTTTTTTTGTTTTATTTTGTTTTGTGTGTTTTTGGTAAGGGGATTGAACCCAGGGATGCTTATCACTAAGCCACATCCCCAGCCCTTTTTAAAATATTTTATTTCGAGGCAAGGTCTTGCTAAATAACTTACTATATTCCTCCCTAAGTTGCTGAGGCCAAGTTTGAATCTTAATCCTCCTGCCTCAGCTTCCTGAGCCTCTGGGATTACAGGCAAGCTCATTTTCATCCATTATTCTCTTAAGAAAAAATTATCCAAAGGATTAATAAAGGTCCATTATTTCATGTATATGTGCATATATGTCTTGAACATAGAAATGATGTGTATTTGTTAGAATATGCCCCTTGCAAAATGATAGTAAACAATTGCAAAGGGTCTTCTTTACAGGTTTTAAAATACTAACTGAATAACTTCCATAAAAATGTCGATGCATTTTATAATATCCACCACTAATGACTTCACACTGGCATTTTAGGAAATTTTAGGAATAATTTGAAAGATAAGTAGTAGACTTTCATAAGTCATAGGTTATCATCATGATTGCTTTTAGGTAAAAAATTTATTTTCCCAAAATACAATGAAAAATTAAGGGATTCATGTGGGTCAATTACCCACAAGGAAAACTTTATAGCTTATTCTGGTTATATTCCTGATACACTATCCTGATAACAAAGGGCTTTTTTTTTACTAGTATTTTGGAAACTCCAGTATAAACATCTAAGGAGTTAACAAACTAAATATTAATTAAATTAAATATTTTACTATTTGAAGTGGCTACCCAGAAATATCACTTGTAAGAATGTATCTCAAGGAAGCTAATGGACAAGGGCAAAAAAATGAATATGCGAAGAGGTTCATCTCATAACCATTTTAAAAACCAAATCAAAGCAAATAACCACTAATTCATTTGTAAAGTGAATTATAGTAATTCTCTATGAAAAATGTTAACAGTTTAATTAAAATGACATTGTATGGGTGTTTATTACCACAGAAATAAAACCATGATATATTATCTAATGACTAAAGTAGTTAACAAATGTTGTGAATGCACATGCCTGCAAAAGATCTGGAAGACACCAGCAAAAAGGGTTAGCAGTCGATCTCTTTGTATAAGATTAACAGTGATTTTTATCTTCTGCTCTTTTTTTATTAACTTTTTGAAATTTTTATAGTGAGTATGTATTACTTTTATTTATTATCTAAGCCATTCAATAAAGTATACATCAATTTAATAAACAGATGTAATGATAAAGAATTTATACAGAGAGACACACACATATATAAACATTTGTATTTGAAATAAAATATTCTATAGCTATCAATATTGATAAAAATTTGCTAAGGGAATACTGTTAAAATATGATCGAGTCTATCACTTTTGAATTAAAATAGGTGTGATTCAATAGTTTCAGAGAAGAGATTCACTTCTCTTGTTTTTATTCCATTTTTCTATTACTACAAAAACTTAAGTTACACAAAATTTTTAAATGTCCATAACCCAGAGCTGATCAAAGTGTTATTTTCTTTTGTTCATGTTGTTATTATATGTCTCACTGACCTTCTAGTCCTTACCTATGTGTACATTCAATTTTTTACATATTAATAAGAATTTTGCGTACAAAATTTTGCAGTATTCTTTTTCACATACCATTTTTTTAATTCTGTTTGGTTACATTTTTTTTCTTACCCTCTTGCTTTACCTTTCCTTTGCCCATTCAGTGTAAGTCTAGTATATGTGTTTTCACCCTTTTCTACAGCTTCATGTGTCAGATGATGATGATGATGATAGAGGGAGAGGGAAAGAGGGAGAGAGGGAGAGGAAGAGAGGGAGAGAGGGAGAGAGAGGGAGATAGGGTTGTATGTTAAAAACGTGAGCCCCTGCCATATGCATTTCTCTGCAACCTTTTCTTCTAATTTAACGATGAATCAGCATTATCTTCCTTCTATATTCAGCAAATAACCTATGAAACCAAATTGTACTTGTGAAGTTCACCCTCAAAGAGGAAACAATCCCTGAGGTTTGAATGCTACTCTGCACGACTTGCTGTGTGACTTGGGGAATTGGATACTTCACAATGAGGCTGTTTTCTCAAGTGAAAATAAAGGGGTAGGACTACATCTTTTCCAACTCTATAATTCTATGACTTATACTTTTATCTTTCATTTTTTTAAATTTTTGATTGTGGGTTGTTCAAAACATTACAAATTTCTTGACATATCATATTCCACACTTTGATTCAAGTGGGTTATGAACTCCCACCTTCACCCCATACACAGATTGCAGAATCACATCAGTTACACATCCATTGATTTACATATTGCCATACTAGTGTCTGTTGTGCTCCGCTGCCTTTCCCATCCTCCACCCTCCCCCCTCCCCACCTCTCCCCTCCCCTCCCCTCCTCTCTCTCTACCCCCTCCACTGTATAACCCTGAGGGTCTCCTTCCATTACCATGCAATTTCCCTTCTCTCTCCCTTTCCCTCCCACCTCTCATCCCTGTTAAATGTTAATCTTCTTCTCCTGCTCTTCCTCCCTACTCTGATCTTAGTTACTCTCCTTATATCAAAGAAGACATTTGGCATTTGTTTTTTAGGGATTGGCTAGCTTCACTTAGCATAATCTGCTCTAATGCCATCCAATTCCCTGTAAATTCTATGATTTTGTCATTTTTTAATGCAGAGTAATACTCCATTGTGTATAAATGCCACATTTTTTTTATCCATTCGTCTATTGAAGGGCATCTAGGTTGGTTCCACAGTCTTGCTATTGTGAACTGTGCTGCTATGAACATCGATGTAGCAGTGTCCCTGTAGCATGCTCTTTTTAGGTCTTTAGGGAATAGACCAAGAAGGGGAATAGCTGGGTCAAATGGTGGCTCCATTCCCAGCTTTCCAAGAAATCTCCATACTGCTTTCCAAATTGGCTGCACCAATCTGCAGTCCCACCAGCAATGTACAAGTGTACCCTTTTCCCCATATCCTCACCAGCACTTGTTGTTGTTTGACTTCATAATGGCTGCCAATCTTACTGGAGTGAGATGGTATCTTAGGGTGGTTTTGATTTGCATTTCTCTGACACCTGGAGATGTTGAGCATTTTTTCATGTACTTGTTGATTGACTGTATGTCCTCCTCTGAGAAGTGTCTGTTCAGGTCCTTGGCCCATTTGTTGATTGGGTTGTTTGTTCTCTTATTGTCTAATTTTTTGAGTTCTTTGTATACTCTGGATATTAGGGCTCTATCTGAAGTGTGAGGAGTAAAGATTTGTTCCCAGGGTGTAGGCTCCCTATTTACCTCTCTTATTGTTTCTTTTGCTGAGAAAAAACTTTTTAGTTTGAGTAAGTCCCATTTGTTGATTCTAGTTATTAACTTTTGTGCTATGGGTGTCCTATTGAGGAATTTGGAGCCCGACCCCACTGACTGTAGATCGTAGCCAACTTTTTCTTCCATCAGACGGCGTGTCTCTGATTTGATATCAAGCTCCTTGATCCATTTTGAATTCACTTTTGTGCATGGCGAGAGAAAGGGATTCAGTTTCATTTTGTTGCATATGGATTTCCAGTTTTCGCAGCACCATTTGTTGAAGATGATATCCTTCCTCCATTGCATGCTTTTAGCCCCTTTATCAAATATAAGATAGTTGTAGTTTTGTGGATCGGTTTCTGTGTCCTCTATTCTGTACCATTGGTCCACCCGCCTGTTTTGGTACCAGTACCATGCTGTTTTTGTTACTATTGCTCTGTAGTATAGTTTGAAGTCTGGTATCGCTATACCGCCTGATTCACACTTCCTGCTTAGCATTGTTTTTGCTATTCTGGGTCTTTTATTTTTCGATATGAATTTCATGATTGCTTTCTCTATTTCTACAAGAAATGCCTTTGGGATTTTGATTGGCATTGCATTAAACCTATAGAGAACTTTTGGTAATATCGCCATTTTGATGATGTTAGTTCTGCCTATCCATGAACAGGGTATATTTTTCCATCTTCTAAGATCTTCTTCTATTTCTCTCTTTAGGGTTCTGTAGTTTTCATTGTATAAGTCTTTCACCTCTTTTGTTAGGTTGATTCCCAAGTATTTTATTTTTTTGAAGATATTGTGAATGGAGTGGTTGTCCTCATTTCCATTTCAGAGGATTTGTCGCTGATACACAGGAATGCCTTTGATTTATGCGTGTTGATTTTATATCCTGCCACTTTGCTGAATTCATTTATTAGCTCTAATAGTTTCTTTGTAGAGCCTTTTGGGTCTGCTAGGTATAGAATCATATCATCTGCAAATAGTGATAATTTAAGTTCTTCTTTTCCTATTTTTATGCCTTTAATTTCTTTCGTCTGTCTAATTGCTCTGGCCAGTGTTTCGAGAACTATGTTGAACAGAAGTGGAGAGAGAGGGCATCCCTGTCTTGTTCCAGATTTTAGAGGGAATGCCTTCAGTTTTTCTCCATTCAGAATGATGCTAGCCTGAGGCTTAGCATAGATTGCTTTTACAATATTGAGGTATGTTCCCGTTATCACTAGTTTTTCTAGAGTTTTGAACATAAAGGGATGCTGTACTTTGTCGAATGCTTTTTCCGCATCTATCGAGATGATCATATGGTTCTTATTTTTAAGTCTATTGATGTGGTGAATAACATTTATTGATTTCCATATATTGAACCAGCCTTGCATCCCAGGGATGAATCCTACTTGATCATGGTGTACAATTTTTTTGATATGTTTTTGTGTCCAATTCGCCAGAATTTTGTTGAGGATTTTTGCATCTAGGTTCATTAGAGATATTGGTCTGTAGTTTTCTTTCTTTGAAGTGTCTGTGTCTGGTTTAGGTATCAGGGTGATGTTGGCCTCATAGAATGAATTTGGAAGTTCTCCCTCTTTTTCTATTTCCTGAAGTAGCTTGAAAAGTATTGGTATTAGTTCTTCTTTAAAGGTTTTGAAAAATTCTGCTGTATACCCATCCGGTCCTGGGCTTTTCTTAGTTGGTAGTCTTTTTATGGTTTCTTCTATTTCCTCAATTGATATTGGTCTGTTTAGGTTTTCTATGTCCTCCTGACTCAATCTGGGCAGATCATATGACTTAAGAAATTTATCGATGCCTTCACTATCTTCTAATTTATTGGAGTATAAGGATTCAAAATAGTTTTTGATTATCTTCTGTATTTCTGAAGTGTCTGTTGTGATATTGCCTTTTTCATTCTGTATGCTAGTAATTTGAGTTCTCTCTCTTATTCTCTTCGCTAGCATCGCTAAGGGTCTGTCGATTTTGTTTATTTTTTCAAAGAACCAACTTTTAGTTTTGTCAATTTTTTCAATTGTTTCTTTTGTTTCGATTTCATTAATTTCAGCTCTGATTTTAATTATTTCTTGCCTTCTACTTCTTTTGCTGTTGTTTTGCTCTTCTTTTTCTAGGATTTTGAGATGAAGTATGAAATCATTTATTTGTTGGTTTTTTCTTTTTTTAAGGAATGAACTCCAAGCAATGAATTTTCCTCTTAGAACTGCTTTCAATGTGTCCCATAGATTCCGATATGTTGTTTCTGTGTTTTCATTTATCTCTAAGAATTTTTTAATTTCCTCCTTGATGTCTTCTATAACCCATTGATCATTCAGTAACCTATTGTTCATTCTCCAAGTGATGTATGCTTTTTCCTTCCTTCTTTTATCATTGATTTTCAGTTTCATTCCATTATGATCAGATAAGATGCATGGTATTATCTCTACTCCTTTATATTGTCTAAGAGTTGCCCTGTGACATAATATATGATCTATTTTTGAGAAGGATCCATGTGCTGCTGAGAAAAAAGTGTAACTGCTTGATGTTGGGTGGCATACTCTATATATGTCAATTAGGTCTAGGTTATTAATAGTGTTATTGAGTTCTATAGTTTCCTTATTCAACTTTTGTTTGGAAGATCTGTCCAGTGGCGAGAGAGGTGTGTTGAAGTCTCCCATGATTATGGTATGGTGGTCTATTAGACTCTTGAACTTGAGAAGAGTTTGTTTGACGAACATAGCTGCACCATTGTTTGGGGCATAAATATTTATGATTGTTATGTCTTGTTGGTGTATGGTTCCCTTAAGCAGTATGTAGTGTCCCTCTTTATCCCTTTTGATTAACTTTGGCTTGAAATCTATTTAATTTGATATGAGTATGTACACTCCTGCTTGTTTCCGAAGTCCATATGAGTGATATGATTTTTCCCAACCTTTCACCTTCAGCCTATGTATGTCTTTTCCTATCAAATGCATCTCCTGTAGGCAGCATATTGTTGGGTCTTGTTTTGTGATCCATTCTACTAGCCTGTGTCTCTTAATTGGTGAGTTTAAGCCATTAACATTTAGGGTTATTATTGACATATGGGTTGTTCTTCCAGCCATATTTGTTTATTTCTGTTACTAAACATGGTTTGTTTTCCTCTTTGATTATTTTCCCCCCCTTTACTGTCCTACCTCCCACTGTTGATTTTCATTGTTATTTTCCATTTCCTCTTCCTGTAATGCTTTGGCGAGGATGTTTTGAAGAGATGGTTTTCTAGCTGCGAATTCTTTAAACTTTTGTTTATCGTGGAAGGTTTTAATTTCATATTCCATCCTGAAGCTTAATTTTGCTGGATACACGATTCTTGGTTGGAACCCATTTTCTTTCAGTGTTTGAAATATGTTATTCCAGGATCTTCCAGCTTTCAGAGTCTGTGTTGAAAGATCAGCTGTTATCCTGATTGGCTTACCCCTAAATGTAATCTGCTTTCTTTCTCTTGTAGCTTTTAAAATTCTCTCCTTATTCTGTACGTTGGGCATCTTCATTATAATGTGTCTCGGTGTGGATCTCTTATGATTTTGCACATTCGGCGTCCTGTAGGCTTCTAGGATTTGGGATTCTGTCTCATTCTTCAAGTCTGGGAAGTTTTCTTGTATTATTTCATTGAATAGACTGCTCATTCCTTTGGTTTGGAGCTCTGTACCTTCCTGTATCCCAATGACTCTTAAGTTTGGTCTCTTAATGTTATCCCATATTTCTTGGATGTTCTGCTCATGGTTTCTTAACAGTCTTGCTGAGCTGTCTATGTTCTTTTCCAGTTGAAATACTTTGTCTTCATTGTCTGATGTTCTATCTTCTAAGTGTTCTACTCTGCTGGTAGTGTTCTCCATTGAGTTTTTAAGTTGGTTTATTGCTTCCTGCATTTCTAGGATTTCTGTTTGTTTGTTTTTTATAACCTCTATCTCCCTGTATAGTTGATCCTTTGCTTCCTGGATTTGTTTGTGTAATTCATTGTCGAAGTGATCTTTCATTGTCTGATTTTGCTGTTTAATGTCTTCCTTGATACTCCAGATCATCTGAAGCATGTATATCCTGAATTCTTTATCTGACATTCCATCTGCTGCAGCTGTTACCTCTTCTAAAGTTGCGTTGACCTGCATTGCTTGTGGTCCTTTTTTTCCTTGTCTTTTCATACTGCTTGCGTATCTTTCCTGCAGGTGCGGGCAGCAGCTCTGCTCTCTCCTTATTCCAATTGGGGTGTCGTGGCTACCACGCCGGCAGGTCACTGGGCCTGTTCTGGGCGCTGGCGGCGGCTCTGTTCTGCCCCTACTCCAATTGGGGTGACGAGTGTACCACGCCGACAGGCCACTGGGCCTGATCCGCCGGTCGTTTGCAGGTTTGCCTACCCTGTAGGCGCGGGCGGCGGCTCTACTCTGCCCCTACTCCAAATGGGGTGACGTGTCTGTCGTACCGGCAGGCCAGTGGGCCTGTCCCGCTGGTCGGTCACAGATCTGCCCACCTTTTGGGCACGGGTGGAGGCTCTGCTCTGCCCCTACTCCAATTGGGGTGTCGTGACTACCCCGCCTGCAGGACGCTGGGCCTGTTTCTGGCACGGGCGGCGACTCTGCTCTGCCCCCACTCCAATTAGGGTGGTGTGTGTACCACGCCGGCAGGCTCCTGGGCCTGATCCGCCGGTCTGTTGCAGGTCTGCCTACCTTGGAGGCGCGGGTGGTGTATCTGCCCTGCCCCTCCTACCACGCCTACGGACCCCTGGGCCTGATCTGCAGGTTGGTCACAGGTCTGCTCACCCTGCGGGCACGGGTGGCGGTTCCGCTCTGCCCCCACTCCAATTGGGGTCACGTGGCCACCACACCGGCAGGGCCTGATCCGGGCGTGGGAGAAGGATCTGCTCTGCCCCTACTCCAGTTGGGGTGACGTGTGTACCACACTGGCAGGCCACTGGGCCTGACCCGCCAGGCTGTCACAGGTCTGTTTACCTTGCAAGCGCGAACGGCGGCTCTGCCCTGCCCCTCCTACCACGCCCATGTACCACTGGGTCGTGGGTCTGCCCACCTTGCGTGTGCGGGTGGCGGCTCCGCTCAGCCCCATCTCCAATTGGGGTCATGTGGTCACCACGCTGGCGAGCCGCTGGGCCTGCTCCGGGCGCTGGCGGCGGCCCAGTTCCTCCCCTCTGGCTCGACGACAAATTGAGGAGACTTGGGTGTCTGTGCCTCACCCACCCTACCAGGAGACCAACTGTTTCTGTCGCCGCTGGTATTGATGAAGTTCTCTCCTCCGCCGCTTTCTGATGACATCAGATCTCTGCCATGTTGGTATCCTATGCGAATGGCAGCATTTCGTTCCCCTTGCCAGGCAACCAAAGCAACGGGTGAGTCCTGACCGGCCCTCAGCAGGACCCGGACCGAGAAGCAGTTTCCGCGGGCTCCTAGCCCCGGGCCAGGGAAGTTCCGGCAGCCGGAACTCGGCCGCTCTGTGCTCAGTGTAAGCTCCTATAAGAGTAGGCTCCAAGAAGCAGTCCCCGCGGGCTCAGTTCCGGGAGCCGGAATTTGGCTGCTTAGTGCTTGGTGTATGCTCTGATAGGAGCAGGGTCCAAGAAGCAGCCTCCGCAGGCTCCGCAGCCCTGGGCCAGGGCGGTTCCGGGAGCCGGAACTCGGCCGCCCTGCGCTTGGTGTTCGCTCCGATAAGATCAGGTTCTAAGAAGCACCCAGGCACTGAACCCTAGCAATCTGTCTGCAAGCTGCAGGCGAATTGCAGCCTGAAATTACCTGTTCTATGGCTGAATGAGCTGCGGTCAGTCGAAAACAGGGATGGTGACGTCAGCTTTCCAACATGGTGGCTGCTGGCCTCCTCTGTGGTCTGACCGGTGTGGAGAACCGAGATGGACCGCTTCCTTCCCCCATCTTGAACCCAGAATTCAGCCCTGAGTACGGTGCTTGCACGGCTGGCAGAAACTGCAGCGCTGTATCCCTGCGTCACTATCTCCTCGTTTCCCAGCGCACGCTGCAGACTCTAGCCGCGGGGCGATTTGCTGAATAAGCAGTGTTACCCTCTGTGCGACAAACCTCTTGCGTTTGAGTCCCCGTAGCCGATCCTCGTGCGATGGAAATCCTTCCTCCAGGTTCTGGAGCACCCCACTATTGCTGGAAATTCCTAAAAAGATAGCCTTTAGCCGTCCTGACTTGTCATACTCCCACACAGTGAAGCAGCACACGGGGGCAATGCAATCCCCTCGCCGCCATCTTCCCTCTCTTATCTTTCATTTTATGGAATATGCTTTGGTAGAATAAATTCACTTAAAGATTTCCTCTTCTTGATTTTTTAAAGACAATAGCCAATAAATCTCAAATATGTAAATTTCCATGAGGTTATTCTAGGAATGCTTCCAGATCATCATTTTACAGTGCTTTTAAAATATGTTAATATAGGGCTGGGGTAGTGGCTCAGCAGTAGACGGCTCGCCACGTTCAAGGCCCTGGGTGGGTTTGATCCTCAGAACCACATAAAAATAAATAAAATAATGGTATTGCATCCAACTACAACTAAAAAATAAATATTTTTTAAAAATATGTTAATATAATAAATGTATAATCTAATTGATATATGTCTGTAGAATAGATAAGTTCTTGTATATATATATGCAAAAGTCTTTCACCTAAGCATCTCAACTTTTGTAATAAACCTTTCACTGAACTACAGGACACTTAAATGAAAGCACTAGGATATGTGTTCTGCAATCATGTTCATGGTAGCCATGCATATGGGAATAAACACAGAATTCTAATACTGTATCCTTCCTGCTTTTATTTTTAAGAAGATACACAAATTTTAAGAATGTAAATTTTTACATTTTACTCAGGGGAGATTGAACTCAGGAGCATTCTACATACTGAGCTACATGCCTGTTTTTATTTTGAGATAGGGTCTTGCTAAAGTGTTGAGGCTGGCCTCCAACTTGCAATCATCATGCCTCAGCCTTCCAAGTTGCTAAGATTACAGACACGCTCCACCATTCCAGCCTTCTTGCCTGCTTTTTGAATCCACTAAGCTTTTTAAAGAAGTTTTATGACAAAAAGAGTCAGCATTTTGATAGTGTGTACTTTTCATTAGGTGGCAGGTACAGCACTTACCAAATGCTCACAATTACCTATTCCTTGTACTAATTTGTCTTGACCAAACTTTAGTCAGGCATCTCTCCTCCCTACAGACTCCTGAACTTTGCTTGCCCCCAAATCTGAGCCTGTACTAAAATATAAATCATCCTGCCTTAACCATTCATTCCAAATCAGCTGAGCACCTCTTGATACCTCCCTGGTCCTGATGTGTACTCAGCTCTACCCTCTGTATCAGTTTGCCCCCACAGACCCTGCTAGTCCCACTTAACCCTCCTATAAAGAAAAAGGCTCTATCTGTTTGATTTTTGAGATGCTTAAAAATCCTCAGGGAAGAGCAGTCTTCCTATAAGAATCGTCTTTAAAATCTCAACCTGCCTAACTCTGGATTCATTTTTATTTGACAGTACTAAAAAGTTCTTAGGCATTTTTATTGGTTCACCTTTTGTCCCTCAAACACTATACTAACTGATATTCTCTGTTGTAGTCATCCTTTAAAAAAACGAGTGCATAATTTCCTCTGTGAGATGTGGATTATATTCCTACCATAACCAGAATTATAGATATGATATAATTATATATGTAAGATGTATATCCTAGACAATGTGCAAATTTATCTGTCAATTTCTGATACAATTCTGTATCAACAAAGAATCTCCTTAGAAAGTCCCACCATTATCTCTTTGTATCACAACAAATGTGCACAAACATAAAACTAAGAGGCTTATTTTTAATAAAAGCTCAATGTGTGATACCAAATACCTTACCAACCACTGTTGACACTTGAAATGATTGTGATAGTGACACAGAGCCTTTATTATAAAAATAAAGGAAATAAAACAGAACTCTATTACCCTGTGCACTTACAACAAAAATATTTTCTGTGTGAACTACCGAAGCATTTAAATAAACCATTTGCACCTGGTGTATACTCTTATTATTTTTTTCTAAGTGTGTTACTTAGAGTGGAATTCTTTATATTTAAACTCTGCTCGTCTCCAAAAAAGACTTGAGAAAACTTATAATAAAAGATATAATTACAGCAAAATAAAACCCCATTAAGACAATAGTAAGAGATATGAGCCAGATAGTTTAAAAGAGAAAAACTTAATAAGGGAGAAAAAAAGAATGAAAATAGTCTAGAAAACCTAAGCTAAGGAAACTGTCTGTTAACTAAACCTGCAACTTTGAGCTTCTTGGCAATGAAGACAAAAGCTCACTGCAGAACTGTCATTATAAGGGCAAAATTGTCAAGGCATGGAGAAAAAGGGAATTCCTAGGTTTAAACTCTAGAAGGAATTTTCCCAATGGATCATTTTGTAAAATAAATAACTAGATGAGAAATAATAATGTTCTCATTAGAATTCAGGGAAGGAGGAAGATCCCACCTGTGACTTCCTGTGGCCAGGTTTGCAGTGATAAACTGGTGCTTCTGGGAGGAACTTTCATGTATTGACTTGTAGCTTTCTGTATATAGAAACACATGTTGGTGCTCTTCTTTCTCACCCTCTTTTACAAGGCCCTCTTTTACTTTAGTAATAGGAGTTGTGGAGTACTTAAAAAATTATATGTACTACTAATTTTTACGTGACCATAAGTTTGGGGAGTCATGTACCATATGTGAAAGAATGTGAAATATGGCCTCAGAAGGTATACCAGTTTCATCCCTTACTTTCTGTCTGACCTTGGACAAGCTACTTCATCATTTTGAACCTTCATTACCTTATGTTTTAAAAAATGGGAATGGTGATCAATTTCCTGCCTGTTATAATTAAATGAGATAATTCATATAAAGCACTTGTAAACTATAAAACTTGTTTGTTACAATTATATCACCTTTCAAGAAAGTTCTTTACTTTTAAATTGGAGATCATTTTATTCATTTTTTTCTCCATATAATTGAATTGTTTTAGTCAGCTTTTTTTTGCTCTGTGAAATAACCAAAAGATCTGACAAGAACAGTTTTAGAGGAGGAAAAGTTTATTTGGGTGCTCACAGTTTCAGAGGTCTCAGTGCATAGACAGTAGGCTCCATTTCTCAGGGCCCAAGGTGAGGCAGAACATCATGGTGGAAGAATATGATAGAAGAAAACAGCTTAGGACATGATGATCAGGAAGCAGAGGGAGAAAGCTCTCCTCATCATAACAAAATATAAACCCCAAAGGCCCACCTCTAGCTATACCCTACCTGGCTATAGTTATCATGTAGTCAATCCCTATCAGAGAATCAATCACTGACTGGGTTAAGGCTCTCATAACCCAATCATTTCAATTCTAAACCTTCTTGCATTGTCTCACACATGAACTTTTGGGGGGGCACCTCACATCCAAACCATAACACAGTAACATAGCTGTTTTATACACTATCACTGTTTCATATGGGTCATTCACCTTTTGGATGTTTCCTTTTAAAAAGTAGGCTTTCCTTCCTGAAGAAGTAAGAATAAAATATGTTTTCTAATTAATTTTTAGATATTAAATAAAATTTTGTTTACTCCATGAACAAAATAACTAAGCATCTTCCCCCACTAATAAAAATAAAAATGGGAATTCCAGAACAACAAAGCAAGATCAAGTGCTCACACACCGGGGCACAAATACAGTGTAGTTGATGAGTGATTTTTAACTATAGTTAAGCCTATCATCAAATGCTCTTTAATACATTTTTGTAAAGTAGACAGTAAATTATTCTAAAAAATGATCATGCTAGTGACTCGCTGGTTGGGTAATAGGAGGGATCTTAGAGAGCCTGAAGGCAGGCAGGCCAGCATGCTGCTGCCACAGTCATCTAGACCCAAGGGAAGCTGTCAACCTAGATTTAAGAGGTAGCTGTAGGGAAAGGGAAAGAAGTCAGGAGGAGAGAGAATGTCCATTTTCTAGTGAAATTTAACCCTCCTTGAGTCACCAACTACACTGAGTCTAATTGAAACTGTGAGGCCTCTACTTTTCTTAAAAAGAAAACATTTTATTTTCAATCTCTCTTACCTGTACATGTGTATACATGTGTACATATGTGTGCACATAAATATTCATGTTGAAGAAAGAAAAATGCTTGTAGGCAAAGAAAATGTAAGTCTTAGTGAAGAATTACCAATTTTAAAAAGAAGTTTCTAATTCCTGAGGGTACTCCAGACTTAGGATTTCTTAAGCTTAAAGTTATTATACCCACCATTGGTGCTAAAACTGTCACCAAAGTCTCTCAGAGAAAAACAACATTTTTTATCTTAAATAAACATCAACCATAATCTAGATTTGGAAAATGATTAAATTGTATGTTTTGAATTATGAGATGTCAAGAGAGTTTCAGTGTGCTTGGATTTGGGATCATTAATACAACTGTAAGTTAAGTTCTATTTTATCTAGTGGTGTAGTCTTGTGTGCATAGTGACACCCTGGGCATGAGGATATGCCAGGCTCTTCCAAATTTCTGTATGATAATGACAATGGTTTCCATAAACCTGTGTGACTTTCATGTCCTGAATTTTTTCACTGCCTACATGTATTTTCAACTTTATGATTACAGTATGAAGAAAACTAAAAATACTCACTTTTTATTCTTTTCCTATGCTGAGAAATTTTTTCCTTAAAATTTAAAATTTGTTTTTAAAATAGAAAATATAATTGATTCATGATTCACAAGTAAGAAAATATTTAAAGTATTCACAGAATTCAGTGAAGAAAATCTCTCTATAATGTCTATTGCATCAGATACTCATGTCTCCTCCCAATAGACAGCTACACAGTGTTTGTCATATTTTTCCAGAGGTATTTAATCAAAATACAGCCAATATGCACATATATTCTTTCTCTTATTTATTCTTTCTTCAGCTATTTCACAAATAGTAACATGCTCTGCTCTATTTATCTTGTTTGTTTCACTCATTGATTCAAATTAAGATCCTTTCATAATAGAACGTAGAACTCTTCTGGTATTTAATTCTATGTATGTTCCAGTATTTAATTCTATGTATGTATCACATTTTATTTAACTGTGTCCCTATTAACAGGGATGTTCTATGTTGCTATTATAAACAATGCTGCAATGAATTGCTTTGTTTATACTTCACATGTGCAGGAATATATCTGAAATATTAATTCTAGAACTTAAGCCACTGTTTTGGGGGCATGTCCATCTGTGTTTTGATAAATATTGTCAAATTCTGGCCTTAGTGGTAAATAATGACTTACACCATAACACCATCAGCAATATAAGAGAAAGTCTATTATGTGCTGACCAATACGATACATTATCAATGTTTTATGCCTTTACCTGTTTGGTAGAGGGAAAATAGAATCTCCATGCTGTTTCTCATTTGAGAGTAAGTTGAGCTGCTTCTTGTAAGCTCACATTCCACTTCCCTGCACTGTCTATTCATATCCTATGCCTGTGTTAGTGTCACTGGTCTGTTTCCAGGCATTTTATACCATTAAGCACATAGTTCTGGGTATGTAATATGAGTTACAACTATCTTTCCCCACCTTTTCATTTATCTTATGATTAAATTTGTGATTTTTGCTATGTAAAACTTTTAAATTATTTTGTAGTTGATCTATCAGGCTTTCTAAAATGGCGTCAAGGCTTTGCATCATTATTATATAGTCTTCCCTTGCTATCAGATATAATAATAATCTTCCTATAGTTTATTCTGGAACTTTTATGACTTTGGCTTTTCTACATTTGATCCATATGTAATTTACTCTTGTATAAGGAATGAGGTATAGACCAAACTTTATTTTGACTAAATGGCTACTCAAATGGTACATCATATTTGTAGTCCATGTAGTCCTCCCTGATTTGAGATGTCACCTTTTTTATATACTTGATGTCAAATTATATTTTGTTTTTTATTTACTTTCTCTCATGTTCCCCTTATGTAGCTGTATTCATATATATCAACATAGTTTTGTTATAATTATCACACTCTATAGTGTGTCAAACATCCCTTTTCAGAGCTCATGTTTCCCCACCCAGCACATCCGTGCATCCAATATATTTATTTTATTTTATTCATTTTTTGCTGTAAAAAGTTTTGTTTTAATTTTGGTAAAAGTTTTGGGAGAGGGCTCAAAGGCTGGAGGGAAAGGCTGGGGCAAGAGTCCTGATAACAGATGATGCAGTAGGGATCCTCAAAGGCTGCTGGGCTCTGGAGGCTCCTAATCAAGCTAGAGGGTGAGTCTTTGAGGGACACCCAGCTGAACCTGGGGGCTGCCAGCCTATGGAAGCTGGCCAACTGGTTGCCCCTCTTTATGATAAATATCACTTCCTTATCTAGGCAGTAGTCCAGAGAGAATAGTCTATGTGGGCAGAACTGTGGGTATGAGGATTCACAAATGCTTGGTTCTGGTTGTTCTCTGGGCCCCTGGAGGTTCCCATGCTATGCAAGTTTCTACCATATTTGTCTTGGTAATGTCTGCACATCCTGCTAGAGGGCACTGCTGCTGGCTGCTTTTGCATCTTCAGGAAAGGGTTGGTGCCCTCAATCTTCTCCTGGGCCAACTTGCAGAAGAAGTGGTCAGTGCTCTCTAGAGCCATTTATTTAAAAAATAAATATATTGGATGCATGGATGTGCTGGGTGGGGAAACATGAGCTCTGAAAAGGGAAGTGGTCAATGGCCTCTAGAGCCCTAGTCAAAATAGAAGCCCAGAGACAGGCAGGTATATGAGGCTTGCAGGAACAAACTGACCAGGTGGTAGACAGCAGCCTCCACCTCTTTGAAATAAGTCTGACTAATCTGAGAATTCCTAGTTTATCAGCAGTAAAGAGCCAAACACATACACATACAACAAACAAAAAACAGTGTTGACTGGTCCTGGAAATAGGAAATGGGAAATGGGTAAGAAGATGGTCTTGGAGGTTGCAACTCAAGAAGATTGGAAGGCAATTAGAGGCTGGAAGTTGGAGGCCAGTCTGTTCCATTCCAAACACTTATGCTAGCAAGAAGCAGATCCATGGGAACTCCAAGTGCTGCTGGTGCAACACATTTGAATTGTTTGAAACCACTACTGCTTCTTCAGGCTTTAGAGATGCCTGGTTTGCCATTGGAGGGCATTAAGAATGACCTTGGTAATTTTCTTTCTAGAACTTTCTAGCTGATAGTGATGCTCAAAGACATATTTCCTAAAGAGAGCCTTTCTAAGTAGTGGGTGATCCTAGCACAATCCCAGGGACTTTACAGACTGAGATTCTTTATCTGGAGTTTGATAGAAACTAGGCATCACCTGGAGAATTGAGTTGACTGTCATTGTGAGAGGAATCTTTTTATGATTTTCCTCACCAAAGCCTATAACTTTGAACCTTTACCAGTCTCCTTGAAGCCCAACTAACCTCTAAGAGATGAAGCTACAACTGTTTTCCCTGTGATGAATGGTAACTGATCTACGGCTATGCCTATCACCCCCTTTAAGACATGTCTTTCATATTCCCTTACTCTGAAGCAGAATCTTGTTTGTAGGTAATCAGTAAAAGGAGGGGAAACAAAGAGTATCTTTTGTTCTCCATTTCCACTTTTACATCAGTATTCCTGTGTCTAGAAACATTTGTTCCATGGTTAGATTCTACCTTCTTCTTTGTGGTGTCAAAGAAAAATTACGCAGGACAGGGTTAATCAGGTATAGAGGACTTTATTCAAGACTATTGCAATGGGGAACAGAGATTAAACTTGATTCTTCTGAAACAAAAAACGAGTGAGGTTTTAAGCACTGGGGTGAGCTAACAGAAAAGTACTAAAAGACACTGCAGGGAAAGATTGGTGACTGTGACAGGCCCTCTGTGTTTGCTAATTGACACTTAGGCTCCTAGGATTTGTATGTAGCTCAGCAGTAGATTACTGCCTTGCATGTGTGAGGCCCTGGATTCAATCCCCAGAACTGCAAAAATAAATAAGAACTGCCTAAACAAACAAACAAACAGATAGACAAATAGGCTCCTACCCTTAAGCAGAGACTGGGAGATAGGAACATTATCATTTTTGATGATTATATTTCAAAGGGATGATTCCCAGTCCATAGGAAAGAGATTTCTGGGTCATAATATTTTGAGAGACTGGAAGAAAGTTTATACATAAAGGGGCAAAAAAATGAATTTAAAATTATAAGTGCTATAAAATAAATGTTCCACGAAACTGAGGTTCGGGGCCTATAATCAAGAGGAAACTTGTCTAAAGTTTAGTTAAGCTTAGGTGGATGTTATCCCACAGGAAATTTATTCACTGATGACTCATTATGCCTATAACTATCAGATCTCTAATGAGGATTCACCCTCTTCCCTGAGAGAATTATCTAATCACTTAGGACATCGCCACAATTGTATGCTATATTCATTAACCAAGCCAAATTAGAAGAATCATACTAAGGACCATGGTTTCATGTGACTTCATGTTTATGAGAGTTTATGAATGCAGGCCAGAACCTGGTTAGGAAGCACAGTACTCAGAATATTTCCAAATTTTTCACATATGATGGTGTTTTGCAGCAAGTTTCACATGACTCTTACCACCTCTTATTTATAAGAAATACAATTAGTTAATTTTTAAGGTGACAGTTAATGTGAACCAGGCACTGATCTAAGCATTTAACGAGTATTAACTCATGTAGTCCTCACAAATACTCTGTGAACCACCGCTACTTTACAGACAATGCAGCAGGGACCGAGAGATTAAGAAAGTTGTCAGAGGGGATTTAAACTGAGGCAATGGAAGTCAAATGCAATCTGATTCTAGAACCCAAGATCTTAACTTCTCTGCTAAAAAGTCTTGCCAGTGAGCTGGAGACATTATTTGATCTTTAGGAATTACTTGGGAGGTGAAATAACAGGGTAACTAGTTTGCTTCCTTACTTCTGAGCCTGTAGGCAGGGGTCAGAACCAAGGGTTGCCAGGACTCCAGGGACTGACTACCACTGTGGCAGCCACTTAGCATAGAATTTCATAATATTCTGTTACATGAATTAGAAATCAGATATTTTCCATAAAACACTATGAAAGAATTCAATAGATACCTAGGGAAATTTAAATAAGCCACTTTACTTCATAATAATTCAGAGGACTTAGAGAGAAATGCCTGTCAGGTTCAGGGAAATAGAAGAATCTTGGTAGGCTTGGGACAAGGTGAAAAAAATGACTTTTTAAAAAAATACATGAAGCAAAAAGCTAGAAGGAGAGCATCCTTTCATCCGAACAGCTTTAAAATGTTCATCTTAACATTCTGATGTGAATAAAACCTCTAGAGCAGGGTGCTAGTTATTACCTTTATCTCTCTGGACCACTAAAGAGTCCTTTTCCTAGCCAGACATGGTGGTGCATGTCTTTAATCCCAGTGACTTGGTAGGCAGAGGCAGGAGGAATCACAAATTCAAAGCTAGGCTTAGCAAATTGGCAAGGCCCTAAACAATTTAGTGAGACCCTGTCTCAAAATAAAAAAAAAAAAATGGGGCTTGGTTTGCGGCTCAGTGGTTAAGTGCCCCTAGGTTCAATCCCTACTAACAAAACAAACAAAAAGATCCTTTTTTCTTCTTTTCAATGAGCCCTAATCTTTGTGCCTTTGTCTTAGAAGACAGTGTGCATAGGAGAAGAATATAGATTGGATTTTATTTGAAGGTCCATTCCTATATATGTATATCCTTAGATAAAGCATCTTGGACAAGATATCTACTCTGAGCCTGTTTCCTCATCTTATGGGAATAATAAAACCTCTTTTTGAGTTGTTATAATGATTGGAGATAATGCTTAAAATGGGGCCATTTATACAATAGTCACTCCACAATTTATGAATATTAGTATTCTTTGGCAAGCTTCTTCTCATCTTCCTCAGCTAAGGAATTCAGAGGAAAGCAAAGAGACTGGGCCCTGGTTTTCTGGGACTGTTAAAAAAGCTGTTTCCTCTGGACTTTCCTGGTGGCATGTGATAAACAAAAAGGATTACACAGGCAGGGAAAGAAAAAGCCATCCTAAGATTATAGTTAATATTATGTCTAACTTAAGGAGCCTGAAGATCTTAAGAGGAGGTATAAAACATCAACAGGGACCAGATATGGAAAAAAACTGTTCCTTGGTATTGAGGCCCAACTTTAGAGCAAGACTCCTTTCACCAGTGGGGAGTAGAAACTCTAAGGAAAGTATATTTTAAGAAAATTTAGCAGGTTCTTAGAATAAGAACTCAGGAATGTAGATCAAAGAAACCCTTTTGTAAGATGGCACACATAAAGTTAAGTCATGGTGTTTAGGGAGAGGAAAGAATGATATAAAACCCTGAAAGTAGAGGTTTTCATAAATTTGGGGGCTGTAGTAACACAGGCCCAAAGCAATAGTGGCTTAAATAGGAGAAAAGTTTACTTTTCTTTCATGTGAAAGTCTGAGTCAGTGCTCCAAGGGTGGTACGATGGCTTCAAAATCATCAAGGCCCATGCTATTTCTATCCCGTGTTACCTTAAACACATGGCTTCCATCTTTCACCCAAGACAATGCCTCTAGTTTCCCCATCCCACCAACATTGTAAACAAACTGTTGGTAGAGAAAGAGAACCACATTTTCATTTAAGGGTGTGACCCCAAAATTGTGCACCTCATTTCTTCTCACATGCCATTGGTCAGAACTTAATTACATACACACACCGAGCTGCAAAAGAAACTAAATGTAGTCTATGCCTGAATGGCCATTCTATTGCAAAAGTCCATTTCTGAAATCCTGATGTTGTGTCAAATCATGATTTCTTAAAGGAGATAGAACAGGGCTTCGCTTGATACTATATTTCTCCAGTTATTTAGGAGAACCAACTGATCTCTACTACGACTTTGGACTCCACCCAACTTCCTGAACTGTTGATTATTTTGAATTTTCTGCTCCCCTCATCCCAACTCCTTGTTGTGCTAGAGATGAGAACATAAGGCCTCGGGTATGCTAGGCAAATGCTCTACAACTGAAGTATATCCCCAGCCATGTCTGAATCTTCTGAATAGACTGTTTTGACTCAGTCATTGAAGTCCAAGTTTTGCCACACAGTTTTGCCCTCTCTGCCACCAAGACCTTTGGTGATAAGCATTTCCTTAAAAATCTCTGAAAGAACTAAAAGCTTTAGCTTTTAAGTTAGCTTAAGTTGCAATTATAGACAACTACCTACTTCCATCTCCTGCCCATTATGCAAATTTTGATATTGGTGTATCTGAAAATTACACAAGTGAAGCTCATAACAACTGTGCTGTCGTGCCATCAGTGGCTGTACAACTATCAGTTTTAAGACATGTTCCAATTACAGGCATGTTAAAATGGGGGCAGGGGAGAATGCACATCTTAGAATTGATGAAATAATATTTCTATTTAGTTCATCAATTGTACTGAAGGGGATGCTTTAGTACTTGCAAGTAGTTCAAATCTCTTAATTTAAAGAGCTCCCCTCCTACTCTGTACATACATATCCTATCATGGATTTCCTCAAGGCTCAGAAAACCTTCTTTTTATAAGTATTTCAAAGATAATCTGCATTAAATGAATCTCAATGGAATTTCTCCCAAATTCCCAATTAGCAAGTCTGACAGCAAGGTTTCTGCTCATCCCAGCTGCTACTCTTTGAGAGTTGCCACAATTGTGACTTCCAGGCCTCTGAGACAGACTCAGGGGAAGGTGAAGGAGGAGTGATTTATCACAGCAAGGTTTGAAATAAAGCAGTTTGGGCAGAAAGAGTGGTAAAAACAAACCACTGAATGACCCACTGCAAGGCTTCCAGCGCCTCCTGGGAGCTCAGTGCCAGGTAGAGAGAAGCAGGCCATGCAGATGCTGAAAATGGCGTGCAGCCCTCGGAAATCTATTAAATAAAGCAGGTCACTGGCAGGTGTAATTGGACTTTTTTTGTAAAGCTGCAGGAGTGGCAAATGAACCTCAGAGTAGTGACATAGAAATAGCAGAAACTTCCATAGAAACTTTGGTGCAGTTCAAAGAAGGAATATGGGCTGGTGAGGGGAAAAGCTAGATTTGGAGCCATCGCAGCCACTCATTAAATAAAGTCCATGAATATTATTCAGTGTCATCTGCCTATAGTGTGGAAACCTCAAGGTATACAAATGCAGTTCTAGGCCCTGCAGGTGTGAGGAGACTCCAGCCTCCTAATTCATTGAAACCTAGGAATTTTCTTTGACCATCAAAAATGATGAGTTAGTGTAAGTTTAATTTTTGATTTCCAAAGAGACCATCAATGCAAAGGTTAAATTAAAGAGAAATCAGTACTCATTCAATCGATGTTTATCGAGTGCCTGTTAAATGCTAGGCACTAGACTAGGTTCTGCAGATTGAACAAACATGAGCAAGATGAGAAAGATAAAATAAATGATGAGACAAAAACCAGCGTTAGAGTTCAGGGGAGAGCGACATTTGTGCCAGCTGAAAAAGAGTAAATTTGTACAGGGGAAAAGTTAGTTGCTGGAATCTAAAGCATAGCTAGACTTTTGATTTTAAAAAAATCTGCATTTTTGCTTGGAATTTGAAATAATAGGGATGAAACATGGAAATGTAAAGTCTGGGCTACACTGGCAAACCTTTAATTCCAGGCAGTCTACCTTTTTTGGGAGATAGGACTGGCATGGGTTTGGGGGCAGAGGAGTGACATCATCAGGCGGTATTTGGGAAGAATTAATCTGGCAGCAGCATATAAGAACTGTGGTCACCCATGTGTGCAAATGCCACATTAGACAAAATCAGTATGCAGAATGGACTTTTTTCCTTTTCTTTTCTTTTCTATTTGCTTGTTTTTCCCTGTAGCACGATGTTCTGAATTGTACTTCATGGCAGATTGGATCGCCTGGGAACTACAGAGAGAGCTAGTACTCTGCCTTGGGCCTTCTTGGGAAGATGTGCACCAGGGTGAATCTTTCTTGTCACTTCACCAAGAGGTTTGGGGTTTGCCTGGCAGGGAAGAAAGTGTCTGCCTGGGTTGCTAATCTCCTGGGGAAAGATGAATAACAAGGCAGAAATGCTTCAGGTCTCCTCTGGCCAAAGGCAGTAATTCTGCCTCATTACCACTTCAATGGGCCAGTCAACAAAAATTAACATGGCTTGCCCTGCGCTGGATGTCATCAGTTCCACTTTGTTCTTGTGTTTCACACAGCTGAAGAATCTAAAGAGAAGAATGATTAACTGGCAGGCAGAACTGAGGGGTCTTTCCTGGTTAAAATAAGATAATACCTTTCCTCTGAGATATACTTGATTGCAATCACAAATATTTCTAAACACTCACTGTGTGTAAACAGTCTTTAAGGGAAGAATGAATCTAAGATAACTTCACTGTTATCAAGAAAATAAAGGTTTAATTTAGGAAAATAATGAGTGCCCAAATAATAACCATCTAAAACAGTATGACAAATTGCCATAGGTTACACCTAGTGAGGCTTTAGAGTCCAGAGGAGCAAGACCTCACTTTTTGGTGAGGCTCAATATGAAAAAAGAAAGAATATGGAGGAGATAGAATTTTGACTACTCGTAGGAGGCAATGTAATAGACTTTATAGTCTGAATGACCTGGACATAGCTTTACCACTAACATTGCTACTAGGGATGTGCACTTGGCAAATTATTTAACTTTTCTGGCCTGCATTTCAAAATAGGGTTAGCAAATCCCTGTTTCATAGATTCATGTGAGCATTCAAAGAAATAGTGCACATAAGATGCTTACTTAACAAAGTACATGGCAGGTAGTAAATACTAAATTAACTCCAATAATTGCAGTTTTATCTTGTTATTATTGTTAAAGTTCCGTAACAAGAGCAAATTACTTCACAATATATATGATATATCTAGAATTACAGATATATCAACTACTTAAGTAGCCTTTGAAAGTTCTGAGGGCCACAGATGATCCTGGAAGTTCAAATGCTGATGGATCACCTGAAACTAATGGGATCTGACCTTTTGAGATTGTTCTCTGTACAGCCTTGGGGCCTCTCTCTCTCTTTTTCTCTCTCACATCCCCCAGACACACACACACACACACACACACTCTATCAGGGCTTCAATTACTCATCTCATAAAATGAGGGGAAATAGGCCCTAATATTTGGATTAAGAGACTGTCCTATGTGGAAGGACCCAAACTCTTTATTTGGTAGATGAGATTATTAAAAGTCAAATAATTTAAGCAATTAGGCTGTGAACTCCTGACTCCTAATTCAGTTTTTCCTTTGTTGTTACTTTAGGAGCCAAGAGTAAAGGGCTGGGCTTCACTCAGCTAAAGGGAGCAGCCACAAACTCCTAATAAGCAGATTGAAAGTAGATTTTAAATAATAAAATTTTAAAGGCAGTCCTTGGCTCTAATCACGTACTAGAGCAGCGGACTGTGGAAAATCAAATATTCTCAGAGGAAACAAACAAACAGCAGCATCTAGGAGATTTTATTTCTCACTCCAGTGTTTTGTTTTTTTTTTATCAGTAAGGATTCTATAAACCCATAGAGGTCAGGTGACTTGTATAGAGCCACACTGCTAAGGAGTTGCAAAGTCACACTTGGGACACAGATCTTCTGCTTCCTAACAAGAGTTCCTGTCACTACGTAGTCTCAGAACAGCTTCTGAAAACAGGAACAAGATGGTACCTGGAGAATATGTTTATGACATTTCATAGCCTTAGCAACAGTATGTCAAATTTAAGCACTGTGAGTCATCAGGTAATCCAAGCCCTTGCAGCATCTCTGTTTTTAACTTTTAGGGGGAAATTTGTCAGACACACACACAGCTCACCCCAAAGTACTTACTTAAGAGGAAGAAAACCCAGAAAATGCAAGCATCTCCTGGAACATTACCTGTTGCTGTCACATTAAAATCATGGTACATAAGTCAGTTTCTATCAAGTTTAAACTAAGAACTTGATCTGTGGGAATGCAGTGTGGTCCTAGGATAGAGACTGGATTTCACTCACCTCAAAATAACTCCTGGTGTTTGCCTTTAAGACCCATTGATTTGTCATCTCTTGCTCTGTAGCAGTTTGGATTTTTCACACTTAGCAAAATAATTTGGTTTCCTACAGGTTTTAGTTCATTTTGTAGAAACCAGAGAATCGTTTTGTGTTTGATAGCATGAATGCACTCCCTCAGAATTTTAGTCAGTATATTCTGAAGGATATGGATTTATTTTTAGCTGTATGCCTCTGCTGGAAAGGTTTATACTGTTAAACATTGATATTACTTGAAAAGTTATGCCCAAGGCATATTGCTTTTTTCCTAGCTAGGAATTGAAATGTTTATGAAGCTTGCTGAAGGTTTACCAGGTCACTGAAATCAGAGTTTATATCTCTTATGTAGTGACTAAGAGAAATAGATTTTTGTATTCAGCCAACCATTCAATATTTATTGAGCTACTAAAATGTGCATTTCTATATTCTGGATAACGTCAAATGGTGAAGTTAGATTATACAAGATACACTTCAACTGTTTCAGTTCCATTTTAACATATTATTACCTAGTACTTATAGAATGTCTGGATCATGGTAATAAGACTCAGCCCTGCCTTCAGGTTGTAAACAGTCTAGCTAGGGAAATATAAACAGATTCCCAAACATATTAATGCAATGTAGTGAATTCTGAGAAAGAGACAAACACAGTATATATTCAGAAGCTCAGAAGGAAGGACTTCCCTGAACCTGAGAGTACTAGATGGGGCTTCCTACAGGAGGTAAACCCAGAGCTGGAACTTTAGAAAGGATAGGCTTTTGGATATGAAAAAATAGGGAAGTGCTATCCTAGTCAAAGGGAGCAGGATTACTTCCAGAAATTAAGTGTTGCTGGAACCATGAAGAGCAAAATGTATAGGACCCTGATCCTTAAATACTAGAATCCTTTCCCCTTGCTAAGGAATTCACAGCTGCCCTCCCCAAGTTGTGTATCAACTTGAGCTTGCAATGCAGGTATACATGTTACGAAATTCACGGTTGTTACAGTTCTTAAGTTAGCAGCCTCCACTGAACCCTACCTCTGAATATTCACACCCCTGTGCCATTCCCTCATCTTGAATCTAGGCTGGCCCCATGATTCACTTTCACCAATGGAATGCAGCAGAAGGGGTATGTTTTAATTCCATGACTGAGTCCCTCTCTGAGATTCCTGAGTGCTCTGAGATACTATGTGAAGAAGTTCATCCAATCTGCAGAGACAGTGTGAAGACACAGGATACATGGCTAGGGAGAAAGAAGTATAATGATCTAAGTGTCCTCCTTCAGCACCCTAGCAGAGTACAACCACACCAGTGACCTCCACAAGACCAGCAGAAGAACTACTTAGTGGAGCATAGCCCACATTGCAGTACTGAGAGGAAAAAAAATGTTCATTGTTTTAATCCTCTTCAGTTTGGGGGTTGTTTGCTATGCAGTAGATGAATTAAACCAAAAGTATAAAATGTCAATACCAATAGTTTACATATTTGGTGGTATGCGAGGAATTTGTAGACTGGAGAGGTTATTACTTTTCCATTACCATTTAATCTAACAATGTGTTAGCAAGATGTGAACTTTGTTCAAACAAGGAATTAATATAGAATGGATTGTTTCCAAGTTGCAAAGCAAGACTGAAACTGACTGCCCGATGTCCAAGTACTGAGACAAGAGTGTTGGGGCCCGAGGATGGCACCCTGAAGTTAAGGCCTCAACGCAAAGTTTCTCTCCAACCTTCTCTTGCCCTCCTGTCATTCTCCCAAAAGGCAAGCCACAGAAACTAGAATTGTTCCCTAAGATGGGTTGTATACACCAGACCCCTTTTCCTTAAAGCCAGCCATTAAACCTAAAAATATTACTATTTCTCTCTCCTTTCAGTGTAAGAGTTGGCCGTAAAGACAAACCTTGATTAATAGTAGGTCATAAAACCTCCATTCCAGAGAGGGTCCTGCCCCACAGGGGAGGGAGAAATGTTACAACTTGAGGGACAAACAAGAATCTAAACAGACAGGGCATTCAGGGTTTCCCCACACATTCTGTATCCATTAGTTATACCCTTCTTGCCTAATCATATTTCCATACAACTGTTCACCATGGATGTTTAGATCTTAATCTAAAGGCTCCTGTATCATGTAAAACTATGATCAAATAAATTTATTATGGCTTTTCTCCTCTTAATCCATCTAATACCAGTTTATTTCAGCAGACTCAGATATTGAATCTTCAAAGGGAAAGTCTGAATTTCCCTACAAGAATTAGCTATTTGTTAGCAGAGAAATGTTTTTTTTTTTTTTATGAAGTAGCCAATATATATACACATCCATATATATATATATATATATATATATATATATATATATATATATATATATATATATAAAGGGATTGTGGATGGTAGGCCACTGGAGTGAAGACCAGAAGATGAATGGAAGGGAGCTGAAGGTCATCTAAATTGATATTGAGGATTAGTCATTCGTCCAGTTGGATTATCAGGTGATGTATCTATTTTTCTCAGTCATCAAAAAAGAAAAAAAAAGTATAATTACCTTACTATCTGTCTCTTCTTATCATAGATCTCATGTGATTTGACTGATTTAAATATGCTTTTTCTTCCATTGAACATTCAACCAAGAAAGAAGATTTATTATTCATTTATTTTACAGAAAAAAAGGGAGATATATATATATATATATATATATGCAAAATTTATCCTGCAAATTCCATGCACACCTGAAAGATCACCTAAGAGAGGAGCCTGTTGGCATTATAACAAAGTAACTCCCTGACCCAAGGATGAGGTCTCTGGAAATTATAATACATTTATTCAACTTCTCTAGAAATAAAAAGCTTTCTTTAAAGAATTAAATCAATATTCATCATGATGGCTTGAATAATAACAAAGTATGTTCCTTATTAATCATTTTTAAACACATCCACCTAGTCTTAACTCCTTAGTGAGTTAAGACTATTTACTCAGTGCTCATAGGGTACTTGACGGTATCTTCAGTTTCTAGGGATTTTTTTTTCCCCTATTAGGATACAAATACACTTCAACTGTTTTCAGAGACAGCCTGCCACTCTCATGGACTGTGAACCCTTATTCTAATTCCTTATCAAATTCTTACAGTGGCCTACATGATCCTAAATAATCGTCCTCCAGCTACCTCTTCCACTCAATTCCTGCCACTCTCCCTTCCCTTTCCTTGCTGCATGACAGAAACCCCCACATTGCTTTTCAAACACACCAAGTGTACCACATAGGGCCATTAAGCCACAATGCTCTTTCCTCCAGGTAGACCTGAGACTCAACTTGCCTTTAGATGTCTTCTCAAAGGATACTTCATAGAGAGGCTGTCTCCTAAATTTCTTTGTTGAGCATTGTCCTTCAACTTTCAAGGGGGCACACATTTTTTTTAAGAAATCTTAGAAAAATATATGATTACATACACGATTTTGCATATTGATCTGAGGGCTATATCAGCCTCTTAAATGCCCTTCCATATACCTTGTAAAAGTCCACAGATCCTAAATTAAAACTAATACATTTTTGAGGCTGTTGTAAATGGGTAGTTTTCCTAATTTCTCTTTCAGAGAAATGTATAGAAAAGCATTTGATTTTGGGGTGTTGGTTTTATAACCTGCTACTTTGCTGAATTAATTTATTAGCTCTAGAAGTTTGGGGTGGGATTTTTTGGATTTTCTAAATGTAGATTCATGCCTTTTGCAAATAGTGATAGTTTGAGTTCTTCTTTACCTGTTTGTATCCCTTTAATTTCTTTCATCTGTCTAATTGCTCTGGCCAGAGTTTCCAGTACTATGTTGAATAGAAGTGGTGAAAGAAGGCATACCTGTTTGGTTCCAGTTTTTAGAGGGAATGCTTTCAATTTTTCTTCATTTAGAATGATATTGGACTTGGACTTAGCATAAATAGGTTTTACAATGTTGAGGCATGTTTCTACTATCCCTAGTTTTTCTACGTTTTGAACATGAAGGAGTGCCGTATTTTGCCAAATGCTTTTTCTGCATCTATTGAAATAATCATATGATTATTATGTTTAAGCCTATTGATGTGATAAATTACATTTACTGATTTCTGTATATTGAACCAACCTTGCATCCTTGGATGAACCCCATTTGATCATGGTGCACTATCTTTTTAATGTTTTTTTATGCTATTTGCAGGAATTTTGTTTTGTATCTATGTTCATCAGGGATATTGGTCTGAAGTTTTTTTTCCTTGATGTGTCTGTGTCTGTTTTTGGTTATTAGGGTGATACTAGCCCCATAGAATGGGTTTGGAAGGGTTCCCTTCTTTGCTATATCATGGAATAATTTGAGTAATATTGGTGTTAGTTCTTCTTTGAGGGACTTGTAGAACTCCACTGAGAATCCGTCTGGTCCTAGGCTTTTATTTGTTGGTAGACTTTTGATGGTGTCTTCTATTTAATTGCTTGAAATTGACCCATTTAAATTGAGTATGTCCTCCTGAATCAGTTTGGGTAGGTCATATGCCTCAGACATTTGTCAATGTCTTCAAGGTTTTTTATTATAATGAAATCTAAATTTTCAAAATAGTTTCTAATTATCTTCTGTATTTCAGTAGTATCCATTATGATAATTCTCTTTTCATCATGAGTTTTAGTGATCTGAGTTTTTCCTCTCTTTCTCTTCATTAGGGTGGCTTAAGGGTTTATCAATTTTAATTATTTTTAAAGAACCAACTTTTTGTTTTGTCAATTTTTTCAATTGTTTCTTTTCTTTCAATTTCATTGATTTCAGCTCTGATTTTAATTATTTCCTGTCTTCTGCTGATTTTGATGTTGATTTGTTCTTATTTTTTCTAGAGCTTTGAGAGGTAATATTAGGTCATTTTTTTGTTGACTTTTTCTTCTTTTAAGGAATGAACTCCATGCAATGAACTTTCCTCTTAGCACTGCCTTCATAATGTCCCAGAGATTTCCATATGTTGTACCAGTGTTCTCATTTATATCTAAGAGTTTTTTAATCTCCTCTTTGATGATTTTTACAACCCCTTGTTCATTCATTAGCATATTATTTAAGTCTCCCGGTGTTGGAGTAGCTTCTATTTTTTATTTTATTTGATTTCTAATTTCATTCCATTATGAACTGATAGAATGCAGGGTAGTACCTCTATTTTTTTTTTTTTTTTGGTATTTGCTGAGAGTTGCTTTATGGCATAACATATGGTCTATTTTAGAGAAGAATCTATTTGCTGCTAAGAAGTGTATTCAATCATTGATGGATGAAATATCCTATATATGTCTGTTAAGTCTAAATTATTGATTGTATTATTTAGTTCTATAGTTTCTTTGTTTAGTTTTTGTTTGGAAGATCTATCTATTGGTGAGAGAGGGGAATCAATCTACAAAAGAGGAGAAAGAATTAAACAATGAAAACTACAGAACACTGAAGAAAGAAATTGAAGAAGTCCTTAAAAGATGGAAAGATCTCCCATATTCTTAAAGAGGAAAAATTAATATTGTCAAAGCGACTATACTACCAAAAGCGTTGGTATTAGTTCTTCTTTGAGAGTCTTGTAGGTTTAATGCCATTTCTATTGAAATCCCAATGTCATCTTCATAGAAATAGAAAAAGCAATCATGAAATTCATTTGAAAAAATAAGAGACCCAGAATAGCCAAAGCAATTCTTAGCAAGAAAAGTGAATGAAGCAGAAGGCATCCCAATACCACATCTTAAACTATACAACAGAGCTGTAGTAACAAAAACAGCATGGTATCAGCATCAAAATAGACATGTAGACCAATGGTACAGAATAGAAGACACAGTAACAACCCACATAAATACAGTTATCTACTACTGGACAAAGGTGCCAGAAACATACATTAGAGAAAAGATAGCCTCTTCAACAGATGGTGCTAGGAAAATTGGAAATGCATATATAGGAAAATGAAGTTAAACCCCTATCTCTCATCATGCACAAAACTAAACTCAAAGTGGAGGAATTAGACCAGAGACCCTGTGCCTAATAGAAGAAAAAGTAGGCCCAAATCTTCATCATGTTGGCTTAGGACTAACTTCCTTAACATGACTCCTAATGCACAAGAAATGAAATACAGAATAAATAAATGGGATGGATTCAAACTAAAAGGCTTCTTCTCAGCAAAGGAAACAATAATAATGTGAAGAGAGAGCCTACAGCATGGGGGAAAATCTTATTTTTTATTTGTTTTAATGAGTTATACGTGATAGTAAAATGCATTTATGCCCTTTAATATATCATACATAGATGGGATATAATTTCTCGTTTTTCTGAGTGTACATGTTGCAGATTCATATTAGTCATACAGTCATATATGTATATGTGTATATATATATATATGTATATATATTAGAATGAAATAGACATTATTACTGAAAATATATTTTTTTTATTATTTATATATATACATATATAAATATATACATATTCTACTATCTTTCCTATCTCCACATCCCCTTCCCTCTCCTCCCATTACTTCCCTCTGCCTAATCTAAGGTAATGGTATTCTTCCGTAGTGCCCCTTACCTAATTGTGAATTAGCAATTAGCATTCACATATTAGAGAAAACATCTGGCTTTTGATTTTGGCTTATTTTGCTTAACATGATATTCTCCAACTCCAACCATTTACTGGAAAATTCTATAATTTTACTCTTCTTTAAAGCTAATATTCCATTGAGTATATATACCTCATTTTCTTTATCCATTCATCTATTAAGAGACACCTACATTGGTTCCATAGTCTAGCTATTGTGAATTGAGGTGCTACAAACATTGATGTGGCTGCATCACTATAGTATGCTGATTTTAAGTCCTTTGGGTATAACCAAGGAGTGGGATAGCTGGGTCAAATGGTAGTTCCATTCCCAATTTTCTGAGGACTCTCCATACTGCTTTCCATAGTGGTTGCACCAATTTGCAGCCATACCAACAATTTATGAGTGTACCCTTTTCACCACATCCTCACCAACATTTATTGTTGCCTGTATTCTTGATGATTGCCATACTGACAGGAGTGAGATGAAATATTAGAGTAGTTTTGATTGGCATTTCTCTAATTGCTAGAGATGTTGAACACTTTTTCATAAATTTGTTGGTCACTTGTATTTCTTGTTCTGAGAAGTGTCTGTTCAGTTCCTTAGCCCATTTATTAATTGGGTTATTTGGTTGTTTTTTTGTGTGTGTGTGTGTTAAGTTTTTTGAGTTCTTTATATATCCTAGAGATTAATGCTTTATCAGAGGTGGATATGGTAAAGATTTTCTCCTAATCTGTAGGCTCTCTCCTCACTTTATTAATTGTTTCCTTTGCTGAGAAAAAGCTTTTTAATTTGAATCCATCCCAGATTTATTCTTTTTTTCATAATGTTAAAAAAAATTTAATTTGTTTTTATTAGATACACATGACAGTACAATGATCTTGACAATTCATACATTTGAATCAAATGGGGTATAATTTCTTATTTTTCTGATTATACAGGTTGCAGAATCACATTGGTCATATACTCACCCATATACATACAGCAATAATAATTCTTGTGCTTTAGGAATCTTGTTAAAGAAGTCAGATCCTAAGAAAATCTTCATCACATGCACCTCACATAGATCACTAATTTCCAAGATATTTAAAGAACTCAAAAAACTTATCACCAAAAGTAACAAACAACCCAATCAACCAATGGGCTAAGGAGCAGAACAGATATTTCTCAAAAGAAGATATACAATCAATCAACAAATATATGAAAAAATATTCAACATCTCTAGTAATTAGAGAAATGCGAATCAAAACTGCTCTAAGATTTCATTTCATGCCAGTCAGAATGACAGTTATTAAGAATACAAACAACAATCAGTGTTGGCAATGATGTGGGGGAAAAGGCACACTCATACATTGCTGGTGGGACTCCAAATTGGTACAACCAATCTGGAAAGCAGTGGAGATTCCTTAGAAACTCGGAATGAAACCACCATTTGACCCAACTTTCCCACTCCTCTGTCTATACCCAAAGGACTTAAAATCAGCATACTATAGTAATGCAACCCCATCAATGTTTATAACAGCTCAATTCACAATAGTTAAACTGTGGAACCAAACTAGATGCCCTTCAGTAGAAGAATGGGTAAAGAAACTGTGATATATTCATTTCTCTATAATTACAGTAGATGGGGTAGAGAGAGAAGATGGGAGGGGAGGGGAGGGGAGGGGGGATAGTAGAAGATAGGAAAGATAGCAGAATACAACAGTCACTAGTATGGCAATATGTAAAAACGTGGATGTGTAACCGATGTGATTCTGCAATCTGTATACGGGGTAAAAATGGGAGTTCATAACCCACTTGAATCAAATGTATGAAATATGATATGTCAAGAGCTTTTTAATGTTTTGAACAACCAATAAAATTTTTTTTAAAAAAAGAAACTGTGATATATATATATATATATATATATATATATATATATATATATATATATATATATGTATATATATATATACAATGACATATTACTCAGCATTATAAAAGAATAAAATTATGGCAGGTAAATGGATGGAACTAGAGAATATAGTGCTAAGTGAAATAAGCTAATCCCCAAAATCCAAAGGCCAAATGTTTTCTCTGATATATGGATACTGATCCATCATGGGAGAGGGCATGGGAAGAATGGAGGAACTTTGGGAGGGAAGGAAGGGGAAGGGGTATGGGAGCAGGAAAGATAGGAATGATATGGGCATTATTACCCTATGTACAAGTATGATTATACAAATGGTGTGACTCTGCATCATTTACAGCTAGAGAAATGAGAAATTATGCTTTATTTGTGTACAATGATTTGAAATGCATTCTACTGTTATGTGTAACTAATTGGAACAAATTTTTAAAATGTAAAAAAAAAATCCCCAATACAGAAGTGATATCAATAAAGTATTTTCTTTCTACAAAATTCCAAATCCAACCCAGAATAGGAGTCAAGTAGCAACACTCCAAGCCATTGAAAATCCTGTCTTCCATAGATGACACTTATTTGGTTGACTATATTTCTTATGCACATCCCCCAGCACCTTTATACACTCAAGAAATGCTTATGTAGTACATATGTACTTGGGGTTGATCAGGAAAGAGAAAGAACACACATTTCTGCTCTTCTGAAACTTTCATTTATTTCTTGATCCCAAAGAATGCCTAGAATCCTCACTCTATGGTGGTAAGATTGTGACTTTTTTATTCTCTAGTCACTTCCCTGGATTTAGAAATTCTTTGGAGATAACACTAGTTCTTAACTATACCCCATTAATTCTTACTGCTATGTGTGCAGAGAATATTAGCTTCCCCACCTATGCATAGAGATTTCCCCCATATATATTTATAAATTTAAATAATAATGACAAGTTTCTAGTCATACAATGACCAAAAAAAAAAAAAAAAAACCCAGTAATTTGAATTCAGTTTGCTATCCCTACTTAGACTCAATTCTGCTACATAGCCCTACTATTTAAATTTCAGGATACTAAAGACAACTGTCAAGACATTTTATATAAATTTAAACCAGATTATAAGTAACAAAAGTAAAAATACACAAATGGGATTATATCAAACCAGAACAGTTCTACACAGGAAAGAACAGAGTCAAGAGGCAACCCATAAACAGGGAAAAAATATTTGTAAAACATACATCTGATAAGGAATTAATGTCTAAAATATATAAGAAACTCAGGTAATAGCAAGAAAACAAACATCCTGATGTTTTTAAATGGGAGGAAAACTAAACAGAATTTCTTAAAAGAAGACATATAAATGTCCAATAAGTATATGAAAAATGTTCAACATCATTAATCACCAGGGAAATGAAAATTGAGACCACAAGGAAATATCACACCATAGCTTTTGGAATTACTATTATCAAAAAGATGAAGGATAATTGTTAACTAGGAGGTAGAGAAAAGGGCATTGAATAATGTTGCTGGAAATGTAAATTAGTACAACCATTAGGTAAAATAGTGTAAAGGTCCTTTAAAAATCAAAAATAAAACTTTTGAATTACCCTGCAATCCCACTGCTGGTATATAGCCAGCATGTTGAAGAGACACCTGCAATCCCAAGTTCAAAGTAGTCTATTTACAATAGCCAAAATGCAGATTTAACCTAAGTGTTTGTCAACTTATGGAAAGATAAAGAAAATGTGATACGTACATGTAATTGAACACTATTCGGCTTTACAGAGAAGGAAATTCTGTCATTTACAAGTATATGGATGAACCTGTATAGCATTATGGATAAGTTAAATAAGCCAGGCCTAGAAAGAAAAATATCATGTGATCTCATAGAGTAAAATGGTTACCAGAAGATATGGGGTAGGGAGGTTGGGAAGATGCCAGTTAAAGGACATAAAATTTCATGTAGACAGAAGTTATGAGTTCAAGAGTTATATACTGTAATGAATGTAGTTAATAACTATATGTTTTATATTTGAAAATTGCTGAATAAATTTTAAGTGTTCTCACCACAAAAAATAATTGCTGGAGGTAATTCATAGTTCAATAGATTTATTAAGCATTTTATAACATCTGCCTATACCAAAATATCATAATGTATAACATAAGTACAAACAACTTTCATTTGTCAAAAAACAATAAACTGCTAAATATTTGTAGATTTATGAGATAGTGTTTATCAGAATCATAAGTGTTTTAAGGACTCAAAATTTACTTCATAAATGCATTCAGGTATATGTGTTACCCTCTCAGAATTGATGGACTAAAATCAGACTGTGAGCTTTTTTTTTTCATTCTGTTTGTACCCCCTCTTTCCCTTTTGAGGAGACCACATTTTTTAGCATGGAAGTATTTATATAGTTCATCATCTTCAGGGCATTAGCTGGAACATGTCAACACACGTTGACTCATTGGCAATTCATTGGCAATTCCAATCTGTGCCAAACCAGCCTATTGCTTTCTGTGTCCTCACAATTAGGCCTCTGTTGTTTTGTTCTTGCCCTTATTCATCTCTGTCCTCCTACCCCTTCTCCTTTTCCTGCCTGAAAGATCCCTCTGATGCTTTTGATGAGATGACATCAAGGCATTTTTTCTGTGACAGTCATACATGGAACAGCGAACACAGAGACACTTTGAGTGAATGTCCATCCACAGAGGGAAAGATTGCAGGCAGTTCTCTGTTTTCTTTTCTCTCCTCTCTCCTTTCTTCAAAAATGGAGGAAGTCCAGAAGTTGTGTTTCTCTTCTGAATCTTATCAAGAGGAAGAGTCCAGTGTGTCATGTCTTATTTTCTGAGGTCATATTAGGAATCTCACCATCCAATTTCAGATGACCATATAGTAGGGAAGAATGTAGACACAAGGGAAGAGGAACATCACTGATGGCTGAGAACTGGTTGATAGTACAATACTGACACATTATTCTGATTTTAATATAAAATTTAAAAGAAATAGAAGTGCTTTGGAGCTGTGTTTCTTCTAAGACTCCCTAGTTAACTGGTTTGGAAAGTCACAGCTGATAGCAAAAGGACTGTAACCTTTAAAAACAAATCCACAGCTACTAACACAAAGAAGTGGACAATGACAGTTTTTGTCTACCTATCTCTTCTGTCTATTGTTTGCTAGATATCTATTGCTATATATATTTCACCTCAAAACTTGATGACTAAAAGCCATAATAGATTTTATTTATTTCCCATGGTTCCTGTAATTCAGGAATTTGAGAGTGGACCATCTGAGTAAATATTATTTGAAGTTTCTTGTGAGGTTGCAATTAAAAAATTGGTCAGGGATGAAATCATCTGGAAATTTGACTGGGGCTAGGGGGTCTGCTTCCAAAATGGATCACTTAAACAGTGGACAATTGGTCCTAGTCATTGTTAGTAGACTTCAATTCTTCTCTAATGAGCCCCTTCACAGGGTTCCTTCAGTTCCCCAAACTGGCAGCTATTTGCTCCCAGAACAAGTGATTCCCAAGAGTGAGGTGGAAGTAGCAATGCCATTCATGATCTAGCCTGAGAAATTGCACATCTTTTTTTTTTTCAAAATCCCACTGGTCACACAGGATGAATATCAAAAGGCAAGAATTATCTTCTAAGAAGTGTCTGTTCAGTTCCTTGGCCCATTTATTGATTGGATTATTTATTTCTTTGGTGTTAAGATTTTTGAGTTCTTTATATATCGTATAGTTTAGTGCTCTATCTGATGTGCTTGTGGTAAAAATTTGCTCCCATTTTGTAGGCTCTCTATTCACTTCACTGATTGTTTCCTTTGCTGAGAAGAAGCTTTTTACTTTGAATCCATCCCATTTATTGATTCTTGATTTTAATTCTTGAACTAAAGGAGTCTTATTGAGGAAATTGGGGCCTAATACAACATGATGGAGATTTCAACAAATATATGAAAAAGTGTTCAACATCGCTAGCATTTAGAGAAATGCAAATAAAAACTACTCTAAGATTTTAATCTCACTCCAGTCAAATGGCAGCTATTAGGAATACAAACAACAATGAGTATTGGCAAGGATGTGGGGAAAAGACACACTCTTACATTGCTGGTGGGACTGCAAATTGGTGCAACCAATCTGTCAAGCAGTATGGAGAATCCTTGGAAAATTGGGAATGAAACTACCACTTGACCCAGGTATCCCACTCCTCAGTTTATACCCAAAGGACTTAAAAACAGCATACTACAGGGACACAGCCACATCAATGTTTATCATAGCACAGTTCACAATAGCTAAATTGTGGTACCAACCTAGATATCCTTCAGTAGATAAATGGATAAAGAAAATGTGGTATATATACAAAATGGAATATTACTCAGCAATAAAAGAAAATCAAATCATGGCATTTGCAGGTAAATGTATGGAGTTGGAGAATACTATGCTAAGTGAAATAAACCAATCCCCCTCAAAAAAAAATGTCAAATGTTTTCCCTGATATAAGGATGCTGATTTATAATGGAGATGAGGAAGGCATGGGAGAAATAGATGAACTTTAAATATGGCAAAGTGGGGGAATGAGGGTATGGAAGTAAGAAAGATGGTGGAATGAAGTGGACATCATTACCCTAAGTACATGTATGAAGACACTAATGGTGTGATTCTATTTTGTGTACAACCAGAGACATCAAAAATTTTGCTCTATTTGTATAATATGAATTGAATTGCATTCTGCTGTCATATATAACAAATTAGAATAAATAAAATAAGAAATACCTGGAACAAAAAAGAGGTAAGAATCATTCAGAAGCTATCTTGCAGGCTGAGTCTACATAAATATATTAGAAAGAATCCAGATTATAATATTAGAAATTATGAATACTATTAGAGAGAAGACCATGTTTTCCAATTTTATGTATAGGATTCAATCCAAAACCTTGACACATTAAGAAAGATTGATTACAATCAATTTATTACCCCAAAATTTACCAGTTCAATCACTGATGTAGATTTTATTAAGTCATTTAGACAATATTTGTTTAAATAAAAATGTGCCTGTTATCGTCAAGGTATTTGACAATTGACCTACTACTGGTTGATTTCCAACATTTTTGTGTGATAGAAGCTAAATCTATAGTCCTGTTTTCATTTTCTCTTTCTAAAGTATGTTGGACATTTCCCACCTTCAGTGGGGAAGTTCAAACTTTCCCTCTGAAATTTGATAATTGAGTGCGGAAACAAATGGAAAATAGATAAACAGGGGGAAAACATACAAATTTATTACACATGTGCTCATGTGTATGGAAGTCATACAAAATATAAAACTTAGAGAAGGTCCAGATGATTAAAACATAAATACTCTTTTCATAGGGGAGAGGAAAATGGGGGAGAAGGCTACCAGCAACTTTAGAGGGGTAGTAAATGATTTGGGGAAGAAATAAATAAGCCCAGCAAACAGACAATGGCGTGAAGCAAAGTTTCTCTAGACTCTAGGTGTGGTGTTTTATTTTTAGTCTCTTCCTCTATGATATGGGTTTAATCTTCCTTGGTTAATGAAATTTCAGTAAGAAGATTTGTGTTCCTCTTTGGCAGATTTGGTCTTTAGGTAGATAAGAGAACTTCAAAGAAAGCCTCTCCCTGCGTTTGCTGCTCACCAGGTGCTCTCAGTTTGAAGTCCAAAGTGGCATTTTTTGGGGGTACATTTTTTAAGTCCTAACACAACTCTTTCTCACTCTTATGTAAATCTCAAAATCAGTAACCAATGAAACAAATTTTCATGCATTCACAAGCAGTTATTAAAATTCACTCTATGTCTAATATTGCTTAACCTGAGATATAGATTGAGGAATAGGATTCAGTCCCTGGAATGAAATAAATATACACTCTTATAGAAGAAATATTGTCTATTATGAGATAATTAATGCAGTGCTTAAGCGGAGGAATGCATAGAGTGCTATGAGGCCATAGGAAAGAACTACTCATGTCTCCCTGCAAGTTGGTACTAAGGAAGCTTCAGCAAGGGGGCAGTACCTGAGTTACATATTGAGCAATAGTAGGAGCTTACCAAATGGACTGGGATTGAGTGGGGTAGATTAGAAATTAAGAAATTTTATATGAAATGGCCAGAATGTGCAAAACATATCATAGCATGGCCAATGTATTATTTTTTTGTTACTTCTTTACCAATTTACCATAAACTTAGTGGCTTCAACCATACAAAATTTATTGTCTTTTAATTCTGTAATGGGTCCAAAGACAGACACAGATCTCATTGAAATAAAATCAAAATGTCTGCATATTTGCATTACTTTTTGGATGCTCTAGGGGAAAATCCATTTCCTTGCTTTTCCCAGCTTCAAAAACCATTTTCTCATTCCTTGATTGTGGTTCCCTTTCTCCATGTTGAAAGCCAGCAATGGTTGGTCAAGGCCTTCTCATGTAACCATCTCTCTGGTTCTCTGACTCTGGGAAAGATTCTCTGATTTTTAGAACTCACATGATTAGAGTAGGTCCACCTAGATAATCCAGGATAATCTGTTTATCTCTAAATTCTTATCCTTAATCACATCCACAATGTGCCTTTTTCTTGTAAGGTGGTATATCCATAGATTCTTATTCATAGATTAGGATGTGGCATTTTGGGGTACTGCTGTTCTGCCTAGCACAGTTTATTCAGAAAAGATCCAAATGTGCAACAAGGTTAGAATTTAGAGATCTTGGAAGTGAATGGCAAAAGATGAGGCTAGAAAAGTAGGGAAAGTCAGTTCAAGAAAGTATGTTGGCCTAAGGAGACTGGATGGTATCTTGTGTACAGGATGTTTGTTTTTTCATCATTACTTAACCCTATAAATAGCGTCCCTGCTTACCCTTGGGCTGATGGTTCTAGTCATACCTCTTTCTTTGGGTTGGAATTGTTACCCAGGCCTATCCTCTTGGCCTTAGTAATAAGTACAGATGTGATCATACTATGCAACCATAAGCTGCATCTTGGATTTCATACACAGACACAGAGAGAGAGAATATCTCTCTTGGACTAAGGTTGCTGGGTAGGATGATACAAGCTTGGAATTATTTATGGCCTCATCACTGAGAGTAAGCTTATCTATGTGTAAAGGATGTGATTATCAAAGATAAAACAGACAAGAAATAGAAATCCAAGGACATGATTTAAATCCTGAAAACCTTCCCTTTTCCTTTCAGTTGATCTCTTGCAACTGAAATTCCTGTGCAACTCATCCTATGTACTTTGAGGAGTCTTTGAAGGGGCAAAAGCAATGGAGTGATGTGGTCATGTTTTCCCGTGTGGTAAGATATAGAGTGGCTTTGTAGAAAGACAGACAGCCAATATAACCTTCCAGGTGATAGCTGACATATGATTAAATTAGAAAAGCCAAGCGAAGAGAGTAGAGAACTTTAGCAAGGAGTGGTCAACATGTCAAAAGTCAGAAAACAAAAGCAAAAAGCCTCCATGTGATTTAGCAAAGTGAGGATTGTTGGTAACCTTAATAAGAGTTATTTAAATGAGCTCATATGAGCTGAACTGTTGAATATTGAGAGTTGCACTTGAAATATTTTTATTGTTATATCTCAGTATAAAAGTAATCCCTGTTGTAGAATATCCAACAAACGAATAGATGAAAAATATAAAATCACCAAAGTATCATCACCAATAACTATTATTAATAATTTGATTATTTCATTCCAGACATAATATGATTCTGTATTTAACAATTTATTTTATATTGTTAATAATTCCCTTTGTCATTAATACTTTCAGAAACATTACTTTTGTTGGCTGCGTCATATTCCATTATGTGCAGGTGATGAATTTTTTAGAAATCTTTGTGCATGAACTTTTTAAATATTTTCCCTCAATTTTTTATCTCCAAATCAATGCTATAATAATCCAAGTTCATCTTTATTTTTTTAATTACCAATTGCATGCACATTTTTACTATCATGAGCCATTAGCTTTCTTCTCCCTCTCCTGAAGGAGCAAAGTGTGTCATTTAGCTTTCTTTTGTTCCTGAAATAGTAAAAGAATTCTTTTTTCTGTTTCCTTTCATATTTTTTAGATGTGGCATCCTGTTTCCTGCTGAGCTTTTTTGACCCAACTCCTACAAGCTTTTGCTATTTCTTTGTGATCTCCTTAGGAATTTGCCCTACATTCCATGTTCTGTGGCATTTCCATTTGTGCTTCATCTCCCTGTGAAGTTCTTTCTTAAGTAACTTTTATAGACCTTGCCAATTTTTTTTTCCATTGCAATTATAACAGATTGTGCTGCTGCTGCACTTTGGGAAGTGTTTTGCTTGATTCAGTCAAAAACAGCATCTTTGACCAAATCAACATTTGACATTCTGTCATTTACTTATTAAAAGCTCAAGTTCAAGATCACTGAAGAGGTAGATTTTCAGAAGAGACTTACATACATAGGGAATTTATGTTTACTATATTATTGTAGTTCTGTAACTTCTGACTAAATACTATACCTAGAAGGAGCATATTAAAAATTTTTGCAAGCTACAGGTTATGGTCCTACCCTTTTAATATATTAGCCAGCTAAATATCAAAATAAGTTGGAATATTAAAACAAAGGATTTGGGGAACAAAGTATGAGAACATTTTATACCATGCCACTTTTTTCCTGGAATTTCACTTCATCTCAAAATTCAAATGTTTTCAAAGTTCTTCTTACAATTTTACAAAAATGGTTTTTAAAAAACTTCTCATTATTGAAAATTTCAAACATATACAAAAGCAGAGAATTTAGTATTATTGTCATAGGAATTTAGAAGCAGTTTTTGCTAAAAAGCACTGACTCTTCACTTGGGACTTCAAATTTTCAATGGGTGGCTAAAAGCAGGATAAAAGCTTGGCATCTCTTCCTTCATTTTGTATATGTCTCTTTTACCACCTTCAACTTTGTGTCACATTCCTGCTCAGTTCTGTGGGTAGACATGGTAAGCATTTAAAAACAATCAAAATGCCTTTATAATACCTAAAGGAAAATCAAACAATAAGACCTTAATATCATCCAAGATCCATTTGATGTTCAAATGTTTCCAATGTCTTATAATAACTTAACCTTTTGTTTGGTTGAATTAGGTGCTAATAATATTAATATTAATACCCTACAAATTCTGATAAATCTCTTAGGGCTATTTTAATATATTAGTGTACACTTCATTTCTTTTATATTTTTCCCCAATATTTGTTGATGAAGCCATACCAACATGTTTTAAAACTTTCTTTTGTGAGTTTGATAATAATAAGTGATTCCAACACCTTTAGGATCTGAAATAGATGCAAAACCTGTTTTGTTCCTCAGATCCAGAGACTGAATAGGGAGACCAGGAAGAAACTCATGAGTAATTCATTCATCAAACATGTATTGAGTATTATAACGGAGAAAAAAGTCATACCTTCTTGTCATCTATTGCAAGGTTCAAGGCTGACACCACCCCTGTGATAAAAGACATACTAGTGATAGAAAAACCTAACAAATGTATTTAACCAAAGTTTTATGTGACATGAGAGCCTTCAGAAATAAGAGAAAACTATATACTTTTATGCTTAGATTTGATGAAGAGGGACAGTTATCATGCAGAAGTATGATTGGACACAAAGGAAATATGACCGAATGATAATAAAGTGTGGGGAGCTTAGCAAGGCCTGTTGGTTCAGGTTCTTCTTGTCCTCTGCTTATTGGGCACAATCCCACTGGAATAAGGATCTATGACCTCCATTCAGGCAAGGAAGGTAGAGAATTACTTTATGACTCTGATTCAGAGGAAAAGGTTAGGGAAAGGTCAGTGTGAGCTTGTTTCTGCAGCTTTCTAAATTGCCAGCATGCCATGTTTTGGGATATCTGGCACTTAACAGTACCTGCAACTGTTATATGTAAGTAATAAGGATATTGAAAATATTTATAACTTACTCCATACATAAGGTAAGCAATGAGAATCAAAAGAAAGTTGAATTTAAAGAACTAAGAAGAGATATCAGAATTTGATGACACATTGTCTAAGAGATGAAAAAATAAAAGGTTAATTCAAAGATTTCAAGCTTGTAATACTAGGAAAATAGACTAGTATATGGAATTCATAAAATGAAATATTATAAAACTTTTGCATACAAATTTTATTTATTATTTTGAATATTAAAGAAAACACAAAATTGTTAATGTTTTAAGAATAGAACTATTAGAATAATTTGTCAAGTTTTTTACATTATAGTAACTATGATATGTAGCCAAAGAATTTAAGAAAATGCTATGCTATATTATTCACAGATGGTTTTTGTCACACTTTCGTTTCAGCAAAATATATTTAAATACATTTCCAATTATTTAAAATGTGATATTATGAGCACTCCTTTCTAGAATGCCTTGTGCAGTGGTTAATCTTTTGTTATTGGAAATGAGCCCATTATATCTGTAAAATGCTAAAGAAAGAAATAATTATGCACCCAACTCTGGTTTTTAGGAGCAGATAATATAACTTTAATAATGTATTGAATAGCACTGAACACATCTTCTAGGTAGTACAAATTTATTAATTAGAACAAGTCACAAATACTTGAGTTAATGTGCTGTCAACAACTTAATTGCCTAGAGAAACAAATTGATTCTCACTAGATAATCTATATATCTTACTGATTTATTGAACTATCAAAACTATAAAAAATACTTCAAAGATAATGGGGAAGCCACACAGGAAATTTTCAAATTATTTTTTTATATATATTTTTTTAGGTGTAGATGGACACCACACAATGCCTTTATTTTTTTCAATGTGGTTTTGAGGAACGAACCCAGGTCCCACCCGTGCTGGGCGAGCACTCTACCGCTGAGCCACAATCCCAGCCCTTCAAATCATTTTAATGTTTTATTTACTTACTTCGTTGAGGTTCTTGGGATTGAACCCACATTTTAATATTTTTAGCCATAAAGTTAATAGCATAGAAAAGAAAATCACGGAGTAACACCCAAACACCTGCATGTGTTATAAAAGCATGTTATTTAACATTCCAATGGACTCCCAGTATGAACATAGAACAATTTTCAAATTTATAAAACAATGCTATGGTTTGAATGCAATTCCCAAAGTTCATGTGTTGGAAACATGATCCCAATGAAGCAGTGTTGACAGCTGAGATCTTTAAGAGGTGACTGGAGATGATTAATGTCATTATTACAGGAGTGGGCTCATTGTGGAAGGAATGGCATCCTTATAAAGAATGGGTCCACCCCTTTACGCCCTCTCACCTGCACTGTCTCTCCTTGTGGCACCTTCTGCCATGTTATGGTACAGTAAGAAGCCCTCACCAGATGTGGCCCCGGGATCTTGGACTTCTCAGCCTCCAAAACCATGAACCAAATAAACTTCTATTGTTTATTAGTTACCCCATCTGTAATTTCTCATTTTAACTGCAGAAATGGACTAAGACAATTACATTATCAATACTCTTTCTAGAGGTTGTCACAACCGAACTAATGTCTATCTTTGTGATAAAATGTCTGTTTTAGTTTCTTATATTCATTTATTTGAGGCTTACATAAACCAGACAGTCTTCTACATATTATTTTGAATTCTGCTTTTCTTATGCATATTTTAAAATGATGTAATAATCTAGGGTCCTTCTGAAGAATCAAAGTTAGGGATCTGTTTCCTTCTAAACTCACAATGTTAATTATGCTGAGGGACATATTGTCACTCATCCCATCTGATATAGGTGATGAACAAAAAGCATCAAGTTACAACTACATGTTGCACATTTACTACTTCTGTTATCTTGATGATTTTAATTATAAACACAATTGTGTACTTTAAATCTGCTGAGCACTCCTCAGTTGTCAAATTTATAAAATATATTTGTAATAAAAAGTATGTGGCAGCTACTGTGCAAAGTACTTTAGAGAAGAAAGTATTTCCATTTAATCACAGAACAATCTTGAGACATAAGGATATTTTGCTACTCACTGTACCTTTATAGCTTCATAACTGCAGCCTAAATGGGAAGAGATAACTTTTATTGTCGTAGTGTTGAATGTAGTGCTTAAAGATGAAGAAGGTAACAGTGAAGTACTTGTTTAATGACATGATCAGATTCTAAACAACAGGTGAATTAATGCCAAATAATCTAGAACTATTCCCTGTTCTTTAGAAAGTAGCCATTTGAGATGGTAAGGCTGATTTCATTTCAAGACTATGCCTTTGAGGTTTGATATTGTAAGTAAAATATATGATTTTATTTGATTTGTATGACATTGCATTTTGATACATTTTATTTTCCATTGAATGTGTGGTCATTGCCTTCCTTTCAATAATATTAAGCATGGACTTCCTAAAATGTGCTTCAGAGATTTTCTGTCCTTCAAGTGCTCTGATAAAAATGTCATGAGTACTCTTTACCTATATTAAGTCAGGAAACATGAGTGGTGCATCCTGTTGCTTGGAAATTCATGATGAAAATTAGTACTTAAACGTCTCAGAAAATAATAAAGAAACCCATTTAACTGTCTTTATGTTTCCCAAACTTCCTTGATCACTGAAATATATATATATATATATATATATATATATATATATATGTTTAATTATACATATAATTATATATATATGTTTAATTATATATAATTAATTAATTACTTCATAGAAAATTCAAAACCTTGTGTTAGCCCAAATTCAACCACTGAATATTTCTTATAAAGCAGTTTATTTTATTTTATGTGCCCAATATATTTAAATCATTCCTAAGAGCAGTGGTCAATAAAGATCATCATATTATCATGTCTCTAGATCCTTCAGATATGAATGCAACCATCTTTTCTTTCTATCATATACTTAATAACTAAAATTTACTCTTAAAAATATTTTTCTTTCCTGAAAAAAAAAATCAGATTCTGCAAATTCCAAATTGGTCAATGTTATTCTGAAAAGGAATATTTTAATCTTGATATCTTTTATACATGTAAGGTAAAACTAAAGGAAAATACTCATGTCCATTAACCTGCTATTTAAACATCTTTCACTTTGAGGCTGTGAAAGTCACTTCTCTCTGATTATTGTCCAAATGAAAGCTGAAATCTTCTAGAACAATAAACCTGCAGAAATAAAACACAGATTTCAAATTCAGTGGGTGGTTGGGCATTTGGACTGATAGCACACTGGTCTGAAAAATGAAAAATTTTATTCTAAGAGCAAGGCAGTGGGAGCCAAAAAAGCCAAGGTTCTTTTTTTAGGAGAGACAAAGTGATATTTTTCCTTACCCATTATAATGGCCATGGCTGACACCTTTACAACAAAAGATAGGTCAACGAGAGAAAAGCATAGCAAATTTATTTAACCCATGTTTTAAATGACACAGAAGGTTTCAGAAATGAAGATCCAAAGACTCAGGGAAAACTCTGTATTTTTATAGTTAAGTTTGATAAGAAGGGACGGTGTGCAAAAGTGCGATTAGAAAAAGGAAGCATAGATGGTGAAGACTTGGCTTCCGCCATTGAAGCTTAATAAACTCCAGGGAGCTTTGTGAGGCCTGGTTGCTCACCTTATTCTAAGGTAATTCTTCTCCCTAGGTATGGAAGAGATACCTATAACATGAAGACCTTCAGGTGTTGGGGACAAGGAAAGAGTTAACAGACCTTCCTAGGATTTATGATTGCTTTGTGGGGGGAGCTAGAGAGAGAGAAAGGAGGGCAGGAGAAATTCAGAAAGACCTTTCTTCTGAGGCCCACCCAATCTCCTCCAGCAGAAGTACTCAGCAAGCTGAGGCGCCATATTCTGGCGTATTATGTTCTCATACTTATGACTTGGAAATTCTTATTCTATGATGCTCTCTACTCTGTTCAAATCAAGAAGTGTTCACTTTTTGAAAATGACAGAAAGATGAAAAAGCAAAAAATTCCTTACCCTTGAGGAACTCCCACTAGTTTTAGGCATCATTCCCAACTTGGGGAAAATCAAAACAATTCAGTGATTAATCTTGGTTATCTAAGCAACAAACCTCCAACAGCGAGAGTCTGTATTCATCTATTTGGAAGAGTAAGCACAGTTTAGGACAGTTGACTGGAAGGATTTTCTAATGAAGCAAAAGTGATATGTCCACTTTGTACAAGGCATTCTACTCAGTACTGTGTGGGACACAGAGATGGTGAAGACTTGGCTTCCACCATTGAAGCTTAAAGTCTTGTAAAAAAAAATATATGTGACATGTACATAAATATTATACAGTATCAAAAGTGAAAAGTGTGATTTAAAAGACACAAATAATGTACCACAGTAGTAAGAAGAAGAAATGGATGATTAGTGAGAGTATCCCATGATGTTTTACAGAGGAGATAGAAGGACCTCAAAGGATCAACAGAATAAAATTATGAGAAAAAACATAAAAAGGAAGAGACTGCCCACAAGAAATTAGAGAGGAAGAAAGGATACGTGAATAAAAAAAGAGGCACAAAAGCAGTGAGTCAAGCGATGAGTACCAGTACAAGAAGGTCTTCTCTTAACCAGGAGGGAAGAGCATAGGAATTAAGTGGGGATATACTACACTAATAATGGACAGCTTTGCATGCCAAACCATATTGATGATGCTAGTATTCAATAATATAGTCATAGTAACAATATAATGGGAATAATTATTGTTAACATTTATTGAGTATCTATCAGATGCTAAGCACTATTCTAATTATCTCATTGAATCTCTCAATAATCCTGTAAGTAAGTATTCATAGACATTCTCCTATAGCTAAAGATCAATCAACAGAGAGATTTTACCCATTGTCACTTAATTTGAAGTTTGCTTAGAAAAGTTCCTAGAGTGGTACTAAGTCAGCTGTTACATGGCCTTAAACCACCCCCTTGTTACAAAATACAATTAAAATCAAACAAATACATGATACTATTCTAGACTCTTTTTCAAGGTAAATAACACAATGCATGTTTTTTCAGAATTTATTCCTTAAAATAGATTACTGAGATTAAGCTATATCCTCCCCATACCTAGCATGACATTTAGTTAATCCATAATGTGTATTGGATTCAGAGAATCAATGTAGTCATATAAATGAGCATCACAGTCTAAGGCTTATTATTGCTAACCTTTTTTTCCCATATTGTCTAGTCTCTAATATTTCATATTTTTTATCACGCGAAAGCATTATTTTTATTATCCTGATGTGAGGTTCAGCCATTGGTAGTTTTGAAGATTAGGAATAAATTGAAGAGCTACATGATGTTGAACTAGAACTACAAGACAGAATTTTATAAATCTTTTCTCATTATTTTACTTAAAGCACATCTACAACTATAAAAATATTATTAATGTTGTTATTTTACCACAGCATGATCATGATTTACTAATGATCAATTAGGCAAAATATGCATACAAAGTTATGTTCAATTAAATTATGTTTGATATAAAATAAATGATGAACAAAGCACATATATATGACAATCTTATTTTTAAAAACTAAAATGTTGGGAAATACCCCACGAGTTGTTAGAAATATCAACCTCAAAATTAATAGCACCTGACATTTTATTATTTGGGTGATAATAAAATTCTTTATATTTTGGCTATTTAACAAAATATAACCCATGCATTTTGTATGGTCACCTAATTTTTGATAAGAATAATTAATTTTGGTAAGAACAACACTTCCACAACAGAAAGCCAGTCTTGTCAAATCAGTAGAAAACAAAAATAAAAACTCAAGATAAAAATATTATAGTCTATCAATGAAAGAAACAAAACACATTAAATAAAATGTTGAAATTGAAAGTATAGATACATTCACTTAAAAGTTTAAGCTCTGATCAAAATTTTACACAGTAAGACCACAACAGGAGACTTAACTGAATGTCCATGAAAACCTTAAAATTGTTATTTGACTAATAGAAGATAACATGAAACAAAGTATTCTATGAACAGAGTAGAAGGCAACATGTAAAATTTATCTGTATATATTTATTTCAGTTGAAATACATGGCGACTATACAATTCAAAGCAGTATCAATGTTTGTCTTTCCACTATCATCTAGCTGCCACAGACTTATAATATTTTTGTTTTTTAAAATTTATTTTAGAATCTAGAAATGCTGAAATAGAGACTTCCTTTATTGACCACTAATTTTCTTATAACTATCAGTAATTAATTACTGTTTTATACAGAGATTGAAATATTATCTACAAGAACAAAACAAAAAAGAAATGAGATGATCATTTATGATATATTCTATAATCTTACAATAATAAACTGATTTTGGCCAAAAAGCATATTCGTATTTCCAATTACAAAAAGTAAAGAGAATATATAAGCAAACACATATAAAGGTAAGTGTGAGTTTCAGGTGCAGCTTTATTCTGTTGTCCCTCAAAAAGCTTGTTAGGACCTCAACTCTTATTGTTTCTTAGCTCTATTCTCTTCCAGGTTGGCTTCCTTCTTTGGGTTCCAAATGGTTCAAATAGATTGTCAGTACTACCAGCTCTGTGTCTTCACTGTTTTATGCCCTGTGAATGTAAAGGGGAAGGGGGCTAATAAAATTCTCTTGTTTTGGCTCTAAAACTTTTATGTCCTGAATTGGGCCCTTCATCCAACCCTGATTCAAACACTATGGCCAGGGGAGCAAAATAAGTGGCCAGATGTGTTATTTATTCTGAAAAATAATTTGGCCCCCCAAACTTAGCAACTTAAAACAACACACATTTGTTTACTATGACAGTTTCCATGGGCCAGGAATACAGAAATGGTTTTATTGGGCCCTCACTTCAGGCTTTTTTTTTTTTTTCAAATAAAACACTTTAATCAATATGTTGGCCAGGGTTGGGGCTCATCCATTGGGTCCACTGTGGAAAACTCTTGTTGCAAGTTCACTTTCATGGTTGTTTATGGGGTGGCAAATATAACTGTCCCTGACATAGTCCCAGTTTGGCTCTAAGTTGTATAGAAAAGAGAACAAAAAGCTCCTTTTCTACTCCCATGACTTTGAGTCATTATGAATCTCAATGCTTATAGCAAATTACCTAATTATATGTTTATATTATTGGATAAAGATGTTTTGTGTATTAATTTAACATCTCTAAGCCAGCTCTATTCTTTCTTTATTTTTGGTTTATATTATAATTTTCAGCCAGAGCCTCTACATGAAATAGGTTTAAACTTCTGTATGCGAAGTTGCTGGGATTGTCTTAAGTGTTTAAATTACATAGAGTCTTGAGATTAAAACTCTCTCAAAACTCATCCTAACCTTACCTAAAGAAACTTCTTATGGTCATTAGACTGTTTTATACAGAGATTGAAATATTATTTATAAGAACAAAACAAAAAAGAAATGAGATGATTATTTTATGATATATTCTACCATCTTACAATGAAACAGAACCAAGTGTTTAGCCCCAAGTTTTCAGGATTTTAGTAGAAAATGGAAATAAACATTAACTTTAAGAGAAAAAGAATTTGGGGACCTCTTCTATATAGAAATTATAGATTTATTAGTTGACTTTAACAAAAAGTAAACAAGTCTCTATCAGAAGGTATTTACCCATGAGATTTTGAAACAGTTAAAATTGTCAGGCAAAGATGAACAAATTCATTTAGTGACTAATTGATGTTCATACTTAATCATAGTGCATCTGTTGAAGAGTTATGAGTATTATTAAGTCTGACCCAGAGTTTTCTGATGAGTTCTTCCAAAATCATGGCCTTCAGACAGTACTTAACTGTCTCAGGGAGGTAGTTATTTGAAATTTGTTTGTTTCAGGAACCAATTTTTTTTTTGGGGGGGAGCCAATTTTTATGAATAGTATATTCATTTTTTTATTTTCAATACATTTTAATAGACAGTGATATATAGCTTATATTTATTATTATAGCATATATTCATTATTTTTCTAATGTTTATTCCTTGTATATCATATATGAAGTATATATTATAAGAACTTTCCTTATTTATCATCTTTAGTCCTCTTAACAATCTTCTTTTGAAAAAATTACATGCTAATTTCTTTTATAATCACTTTGTAATGCATGCACAGATCATCTGGAATTTTAAATTTCTTCTTCTAGTAATAGTGTTCATTTGCCATGTCTGTCAAGTGAGGTTGAGTCAACATTAGACAAAGTCTTCTCTATGGAAGAACCAATCCCAAGTCTAACTTCTGCAATTGAGGCCTGGCCAACTAAGCACCTTTCATAGGAAACACAATCAGCCATTGAACCAGAGCTTACTTGGAAGGTTCTAAGTGACCGAGGATATTTGGAGTTTCCCCCGCTTTAGAGATTATCCTCTAAAATATTTAGTTGGGTCATGTCATCTATTTACTCTTTTAAGAAGAAGAGCTTCACAGGCTTTTTCTGTCTCCCCTACTTCCAGCTTCTTCCCTGTATTAGTTTATCTCCTCCCCATCCTCCAGGTGATGTTTGTGCAACAAAATTTTTATCATATCCCTCCATTCCCAGGAAAGTTTTTCTTAACACTCAAGTCCTTTGACCATCTCCTGCCTACCTGTCCTCCCCATTCCTGTGCTCAGATTCTCTTCTTACACATGCACTTATACCGTTGAATTCCAGCAATAATGAATTATTCTAGCAATATGAATAATTGAATATATCTTTGCACATTCTGTTCCCTATGCCTGGAATACTTAACATCTTTCTACATATCTGCCTCATAAACTTGTACTGAATCTTCAAATCACAGATCAGATGGCCTTCTGTATGCAAGCCAAATTAAACATTCTTTCCTTTCTTCCACCTTTCATATACCTTGTACATATCTCCATGATTGGGTTCAACATCTTGCATGATATCTGTCTTTCCACTAAACCAGAAGATCCTTGAGGCAAGGACAAATCCCCCTTCCTCCTGAGTCTAAAACAAAGCTATCATGCAGGAGTACTCAATGACTTAACACCTTAAGTCACCACCTTCTGAATGAGGAGTCAAACATTTGCCAGATACTTAAAAGAAGGGGAAATGAGATTGAAATCAACAGAATTACTATTTTTTTCCCAATCAGGTATGGTCTATATATATAATTTTGTTTTCTGCCAGAAGATTTTAGCATTTTATACTTAAATTCCATTTCCTATTTTAGACCACACTCCAGCACATAAGTTGTCAGATCTGTTTAGTAAAGGCTGGTATTTCTTAAGTGCTCCTTGAAGCTTTTAGTTCAAAATAAAAAGCAAAGCCTTAGGGAAAATTAAATCTGAGCTTCTGATTTCCCTTAGCGTTTAAACACCAATGCATGATCTTGGAGTATTTTCCTATTTATTTAAATCTTGAATTTGTGATCCAGAACTCTGTTGACCCACCGCACTCCACGATTCCTGAAATAACGAATCCCTTTCCTTATTCTGTTGTCTGCCATCTCTGCTTGTGTGTCTATTTTGAGCTGTTAGAAAGGCTATCCTTTCATCAGTAGAAGCAGCATTATCCTTACTGCAGCATCTCTTTTCCAGCTGATTTTTATTATCACGTTTTCTCCATAAGGAATGCAGATGTGTAGTTTATATTTCTCAGCTCAGAAAACATTTGGGGTTGGAAAAATAAGAGACTGCTACTTTCTAATTAAAAATAGAATTGTTAGTCAGAATCTTTTTCACATTATTCTACAGAAGTGAATACTGTTCATGCCTAGCTCCTATGCCTGCAATACAAGATAGAAGACAGGAAGTCAGGCTCACATAGAGACCTTTAGTTACTACTTACATGTGCGATTTCTCTCCCAAATGTGGGCTCGGCCTTCTGAAAAAGTATTGCGTGCTCTTTGATCAGTCTTTTAAAAATGGCCAGTCTTTACTTGCAATATGTTGAAATAAATAAGTTACCATCCCTTTTCTTAATTATGAAGCTAGGAATAAGAATCATCTTTTATGACCATTCCTGTTCCCACTCTTGATTCTCTTTTTACCTTCAGATGATATCATGGCCATAGCACAGCTGCACCAGGGCTGTGGGGTAGATTGTGGAAAGGCCAAAGAAAGTGCCTGGAGACAGCATGTGAGACATATGATTTATTAGGGAAAGCTTACAAGAAATCAGTACTGCTCCAAGAAGAGTTCAGTGGCAATAGGCTGAACAAATAGCACCTCTGTCCCTCAGGGTGCCTCACTAAGCAGAGCCTCTCACCCTAATGGCATTTTGTATAGTGGCAGCTGGCCAGACTAGCGGCACATATCATTTCCATGGTGCCCTCAGATCCAAGCCCATTCCCACACAGAGAGGAATTTTATGTTAGGCTGCAGAAGCAGTGACATTGTCAGCATTAGCTCACTTAGTTTGCTTGTATGAGCAGCATCCCCAGGAGCAACTGTCCTGGCATACATACAAGAAAGTAGCTTTCTACAGATAACACTAATTTGCCCTAGTTCTCTGTGTGCTTAAGAGAAAGCCAGTGTCCTTCAAAATAATAAGTATCTAGAATTTCTGGCCCAGGTTTGCTCTCATTGTTCTCTTAACTGAGCTAGGTTTGAGGGAGCACACAGGGGGCACTCAGGGATGTGGGGCTTTATTGTCCCCCTTTTCTTTAAGGATGATGCAGATAAGTTACAAACACCAGACTGCTTTGTAGTGAAAACCTGACTGTTGGTGCATATTAGATAGGCAAAACCCCTAATGATATCCAGGGCTTGGGGATTCTGATCACTTCACAGTACTATTAGCTTTTGTTTGTTATTTGACTGAACTGCACACTCCATGCATTTTTTGTCTTATGGGAAACAAATGGAACTGGGCAAGGAAAAGCCCTGATGGCTTCAGAGCAATCTTCTTGGTTGAGGGATGAATGAACAACACAAGTATATGTTCTCCTGGCAGTGAGGATAATAGGCGATTCCCAGCATTGAAATAGCTCTTTCTGCATCATAGTACTTGTTCACATATGTTATTTAATTTCAGTTTCAAGTAAAACCCTGAGATAGATAGAGTGAGGGTGTCCCCTTATTCTACTGAAGCACAACAAAGTTCCAGAAATTTCCCCAAGCAAAATTGTACTTTTTCTGATGCTCCATATAAAAAATGGAAGCAGCATATTTAAATAGTGGAGAAGAACCAAGATTCAAACCCAGGCAGTCTGGCTTGAGAGTCAAGGCTCTCAACCTCCATGCTGTGCCACCCTCATTGAGGCAGCCATCTTCCCAGACCCCAAGTGCAAACATTCGTGCCTTGAAGACCTGCCAGCCACCCACGTGGATCAGCACTGAAGCAGCAGTCTTCCAGAATCACAGCAAAGCCTTTCGTTGGCATAAAACAAAAATACCCAAGGACAGGATTTATCCTCCTCCCACTTCTCATCATTCTTTCTAATTTTTCCTCATTGTTTTGTGCATTAGAAACCAAGAATGATGAATGTGAGATGAAGGAAAAAAAGAGAATAACAAACAAACAAAAACCTGAGAAATCATTTTAAGACAAACTTTCTTGCATGTGTATACGTGAGTATTCTCACTCGTGCAAAAGGGAAAGAAGTAAAAAGCAGTGTAGAATAGTGACCAAAATTTTAGACTTGGAGCCAGGCTCTCAGCCAAGTCCAACTTGGTGACTTTAGACAAATTTATAATCTTTCATAACCTGTTTATTTCCTTCCCTGTAAAGGAAATGGCAGTAATACTACCATTTCGCAGGGTTGGAGCCTCTCCTTTTTCTTCCTAGAGTTTCACCAAGTAGTAACTATTGAGGTAGGTGATATGTACTCTAATTTATTTCATCTCTGTTTGTAGTCAGAATAAGAAATCATATTTCTAAGTTTAAATTCCCCCTATCTTAAATGGCATTTTTCTAAGAGATAACTAGCTTTCTCCACTTGGCTATAAATTGCACAAGTGTAAGGATGTTCAAAACTCTCTCCCCACTGCCTGGTGAAATGCTTGGAACAAGAAGTACTTCATAAATATTTGTTGAAGAAATCAGTGAATGCTGAACAAACAAGGTACAAAAATAAGTATCTCCTTCTCTCCAATTAACTAGAACCTAATTGAGAAGCCCCTGAAAATAATTAGAATATTAGTTGCCTTCTACTTTTAAAAGAGAAAATTTAATTTGAGAAAACTAAACTAAAATAATGGATTCATTTTAATACAATTGTAAGAGTTTGGGTGCTGTATCCTAGAGTAAAAATGCACTCGTGATCTCTTTCATGGATACTCACTAGACTGCAAAACTGACATTAAGAACGAGTCAAGGAAGGTGGTTCCCCACTCTCAGTATCATCTTGGCATTGCAGTGTAGAGCAGGATATTAGCCTTTGGGTTTAACTCTTCGGCTGCCTAGAATTCTCTTTTCATAGACACCAGAATGGCTTTCTCTCTCACTACATTCAAGTCCCTGTTCAAATTTCACCTTTCTCAGGGAGGCATTCCCTATTCTATCTAAAATAAATCATTTCCCTTCCCCAATCATTCTTTAGTTTCTTTTCCTACTTTAAAAAAAAAAAACTTTTTAAGTCAACTTATTAATGTTTAATTAACCCACAATAAATTGAGCATATTTGAGCATACACTTCAATGTTTGGTAAATGTATACATCTGTGAAATCATTATCACAATCAAGAAAATGAGCATATGCATCACCCACAAGATTCTTCATGCCCTTCCATAATCCCTCCCATCCCTGCATAGACATTAATCTGTGTTTTGTCACTAGATAAGTTTGCTCTATCTAGAACCTTATATAATGGAATCACACAGATGTATTATTTTGTTATTATTGTTTTCGGAGGGGCATCCTGTTTATTTTTCACTCTGCAAAATTATTTTAACATTCATTTGTGTGTTGTGTTTATTAACTATTTATTGCTGAGTAATAACCATTTTACAGATAAACCACAGTTTGTTTTGTTGAATGGTCAACTGTTGAGGGAAAGTTAGGCTGTTTCCAGTTGTTGGCTATTACAAAGGAAGTTACTGTGAATTCTTATATACAAGTCTATATATGGTGTATGCTTTCATTTCTCTTGGATAATTATCCAGCAGTTCATCTAAGACACATAATAGATATATATCTAACTTTCTAAAAAACTACTAAACTGTTTTCCATCAGCAGTGTTTGAGAGTTCCAGTTGATCTGCATTATTGTCATTTGATCCTTATCATTATCAACACTTGATATGGTCAATAAGTGATATCTCATTATGGTTTTCATTAGCATTTTCCTAGACTAACAATGATGAGCATCTTTTCATATGCTTATTTCCATCCCTATATCTTTTCTGGTGAAGTACCCGTTCAACTGTTTTGCTCATTTTAAAAAAATGGTTGGTTTATTACTCAGTTTTGAGAGTTCTTAATATTTTCTGGATACAGGTTTATATCAGATATGATTTATAAATGTTTTCTTCTAGTCATGGATTTGCCTTTTCTCTTAACAGTACCTTCCCAAAAGTAGAATTTTAAAATTTTCATGAAGTTGAAGTTTAACTGTCAAATTTCTTTTTAGAATTATGTTTCTGGTATCTAACCTAAATTCAAGATTCTTCCTAGATTTTTTTAAAAAGTTTCTTCTAGGTGTTTTTCATGTTAGTTTTTATATTTAGGCCTATAATGCATTTTGGGCTAATTTTTACATAGATACAATTTGTGGATCAAAAAAGTTTTTTGCATGTGAATATTAGATTGTTCTGTTGTACTCATTGAGAAGTCTCTCCTTTCTCCACAGAATTGCCTTTTTACCTTTGTCAAAAAACAGTTGACCCTCAGAGTATCAGTCTATTACTGAACCTACCATTCTATTTCATTGATCTATTTTTCATTCTTGGCATCAACACCCCATTGTCTTGATGACCATATGTTATAATAAGTGCTAAAGTAAGGCAATGTACATTTTCTAAATCTGTTCTTTTTCAAAGTTATTTTGGTTACTCTTAGTCCTTTGCATTTCATATGAAATTGACTATTTCTACTGAAAAAAAAGGCTCCTGCTGGTACTTTCGTTAGGATTACACTGAATCTTTAGATGCAATTGGGAAAAACTGGCATATAACAAGGTTGTCTTCCATCCATGATAATTGTTTATCTTTCCAATTTTTAAGACTCTATATTATTTTTCTCAGCAATGTTTTATAATTTTAAGTGTACAAGTCTGGCATATCTTTTGACATATTTATTCCTCAGAACTTCATAGTTTGAGGTGCTATTTTAAATTTGCTGATTTTTAGACTTTTTATATTTTTTTCAATGTTTTTATTGGTACATTATAGTTACACATAACAGTAGGGTTTGTTTTGACATAATCATAATTCATGGAACATAATTTCCTCCATTTCAGTCCCTGGTACTTTCTCTTTCACTCCCTATTTCCCCTCCCCCATTTCCCTTCCTCTATACTACTTGTTTTCCTTCTATCATTTTATTAAAATTGGTGCTTTATAGGTATGCATAAAGGTGGAGTTCACTATGGAATATTCATATATAGCATAATTTAGGATAGCATAATTTAGGACTTCAAATTTTGATAATCTATTATTAATATAGATAAATGCAATTGATTTTTGCATATGATCCTTTATCTTGAAATCTTACTAAACTCACTTTTTAATTCTGATAATTTTTATGTGTATCTCATGAGATTTTGTATATAGAAAATCCTGTCATATGTGAATAAAAACACTTATTTCATCCTCTTTAATCTGGATACAGTTTATTTTATTCCTTTTTATGAATAATTGTACTAGCTAGACCCTCTAACAAATGTTGATTCTATTGTATCACCTTAAATATGCTGTTGACCATTTACCAAAATTTGGTTATGAATCTTTGCATCTATGCCCAACAGATATTGTTATGTAAAGCTTTTTTTTCTCATAATGTCTTAGTCTAATTTAGTATTTGAGTAATGCTGACCTAGTAGAATGAGCTAGCAAATATTCTCTTCTCTTCAAATTTCTGGAAGAACTTGTATAGAATTGGCATTATTTCTTCCTTATATATTTGGTAGAATTCAGCACTGAAGTCATTGAGGCCTGGAGATTTCTTTGTGGAAAGTTTTTAAGTAAAAATACAATTAATTTAGTAGAGAGCTATTTAGTTGTAAGCATTCTCATAAGTGAGACTTGCCAATTTGTGCCTTTCAATAAACTTGTCCTTTTCATCTGAGTTGTTGAATGTATTGGCATAAAGATGTTCAATTTTACTCATCAACTCAAATAACACATTTTGGTTTCATTGCTTTTTCTCTATTGATTTTCAGTTTTCTATATATTTATTTTCTCTCTGATCTTACTTCTGTTTACTTTTTTTTGTCTTCTTCTTTTCCTTATTTCTCACGGTGAATGCTGAGGTTATTTCTTTGAAATTCTCTTCATTTATAATGTAGACATTTTAATGCTATAATAAGTTTCTAGTACAACTTTAGTTGTACCTCACAAATTTTGATACACTGTTTTTATTTTTATCAGTTCAAAACATTTTCTGAATGTATTTAAAAATATCCTAGCAAAACTACAAACAAATAAAAACATAAATCCAAAGCTGAAGATGGTTATGAGGATATGAAATAGTAGTAATCAATGAAACTACAATAACTAAATCTAAATTAAAATTAGTAGACCAACTGGAAATATTCTGTGTAATAATAAATAAGGATTCGGTCTTTAGGAGTCTTGCTGAGGAAATTGGTTCTTAGGCTTATGTGATGGAAAGTTGGGGATACATCTTCTTCTTTTTTTCTTTTTTACTTTTAAAAAATTTTTAATTTTAATTTGTTATATATGATGAGAGAATGCATTACAACTCATATTACACATACACAGCACAATTCTTCATCTCTCTGGTTGTACACAAAGTAGAGTCACGTCCTTCATGTCTTCATACATGTACTTAGGTAATGATGACCATCACAGTCCACCTTCTTCCTACCCCATACATCCTCCCTTCCCCTCCCTCCCCTTTTCCCCTTTACCCTATCTAGAGTTCATTTAATCCTAAATACCCACCACCCCCCACAGCATATTAAGAATCAGCATCCTTAAATCAGAAAAATCATTCAGTATTTGACTCATTGGCTAATTTCACTTAGCATTATATTCTTCAGCTCCATCCATTTACCTGTAAATGCCATGATTTTATTTGTTTCTAATGCTGAATAATATTCCATTGTGTATATATACCACATTCTCTTTATCTGTTCATCTACTGAAGGGCATCTTGGTTGGTTCCACAGTTTAGCTATTATGAATGACATTGAAAACTACAGAATGCTAAAGAAAGAAATTAAAGAAGATCTTAGAAGATGGAAAGATCTCCCTTGTTCTTGGATAGGCAGAATTAATATTGTCAAAAATCACCATACTACCAGAAACACTATACAGATTTAATGCAATTCCAGTCAAAATCCCAATGACATTCCTCATAGACATAGAAAAAGAAGTCATGTAATTCATCTGGAAAAATAAGAGACCCAGAATAGCTAAAACAATCTTTAGCAAGAAGAGTGAAGCAGGTGGCATCACTTCACCAGACCTTAAACTATACTACAGAGAATAGTAACAAAAACATCATAGTATTGGCACCAAAATAGACTTGTAGACCAATGATACAGAATAGAGGACACAGACTCTAATCCACATAATTACAGTTATCTTATATTAGACAAAGGTGCCAAAAACTTACTTTGGAGAAAAGATAGCCTCTTCAACAAATGGTGCTGGGAAAACTGGAAATCCATATGCAACAAAATGAAATTAAACCCTTATCTCTCACCATGCACAAAACTCAACTCATAGTGGTTCAAAAACCTAGGAATTAAACCATTTATTAGAAGAAAAAGTAGGCCCAAATCTCCATCATGTCAGATCAGGCCCCAATTTCCTTAATAAGACTCCTATAGTGCAAGAATTAATAACAAGAATCAATAAATTGGATGGGTTCAAACTAAAAACCTTCTTCTCAGCAAAGAAACAATCGGTGAGGCAAATAGAGAACCTACTAATTGGGAACACATTCTTACCACACGCACATCAAATAGAGCACTAATCTCTAGGATATATAAAGAACTCAAAGTCTTAACACTAAAAAAACAAATAATCCAATCAATAAATGAGCCAAGAAACTGAACAGATCCTTCACAGAAGAAGATACACAATCAATCAACAAATATATGAAAAACTGTTCAATGTCTTTAGTTATTAGAGAAATGCAAATCAAAAATAGTCTAAGATTCCGTCCCACTCCTACATCTGCTTCTAGTAAGCACAGGATCTCTAGGTAAATTGATGTAACTGGATACTATTATGCTTAGTGATATTTCCAGTCTCCCCCTCCAAAAAAAAAAAAAAAAAAAAAAAAAACAAAGTTGAATGTTCTCTCTGATATGTGGATGCTAACCCATGAAGGAATAGGGTTTGTGGGGAGCGAAGAATAGAAGTTCATTGGATTAGATCAAAGGAAATGAAGGGAAGGGATGGGAAGATAGGATAAGGATACACAGTAATGAATCAGACATAAGTTTCCCATGTTCATATATGAATACATGACCAGTAAAACTCCACATCATGTACAACCATAAGAATGGGACCCTAATTAGGACAAATTATACTCCATGTGTATATAATATGTCAAAATACACTCAACTTTCATGTCTATGTAAATAAATAAATAAATATTTGGTAAGGAGGCAGAAAATGTAGTGTTAGACTAGAACAAGATTTATTTAGTGATCAACAATAAAAATGTAAAATTTGGTCCAGAATAATTAAGATGGGTAAGTTAAATGCATCTAAGATTCACACATGGTTGTAGGAAAGGGGTAATGAGGAGCAAATATTATAAGGATATAATTTAACTGTAGTAACAGACATATAGAGTGGCTCAGAGGATGTCACATACTGCTAATGGTAATGTAAAATGATACAACCGTTATGGAGAAGAATGGATGAGTGGTTAAACAAACTGTCTTACATTCATACTACTACTCAGCAATACAAAGGATGTCATGGGAATTATATTAAATGAAAAAAACTGCTTCCCAAAGGACATATATTATAGAACATTCTTGAAATAACCAAAATGATAGAGATAGGATACAGTTTAGTAGTTGCCAGGGAATAAGGAATAGGAGAGAAGGGGAGATGGTTGTGTCAGTCAGGTTTTCATTGCTGTGATCAAAATGCTCAACAAGAACAACTTAGAGGTGAAGTTTATTTTGACTCATGGTTTCAGAGGTTCAGTGCATAATTAATTGACTCCATTGCTGTGGGCCTGAGATAAGGCAGAACATTATGGTGAAAGGGCAAGGTGGAGGAAAGCCACTCAGCTCCTGGCAGATGGGAAGCAGAAAGAGGGAACTAGGGACAGAATGTATGATCCCCAAGACACACCTACCAGTGGCCTACCCCCCCAGCCACTCCCCACCTACCTACAGTTACCACCCAATTAATTCTTTCAAACTAGAATACAGTGGTAAGATTAAAGCTCTCATAATCTAATCACTTCACCTCTGAACCATAACAATGGCCATGGCTAGCAGGAAGGATTCTTGTGATAGTGCTGTTTATATTAACTGGTGATGGTCCCATGATCTTCGTATGTGATAAAATTCCATAGGACTCTACACACACACGTAAGTTCATGTAAAACAGATGAAATCTAACTAAGATCAATGGATTTTAACAGTATTGCTTACTTGTTTGTCATCTTGTGCTATAGCATTGTGATATAGATCAAGATGTTATCAGAATAGTGAAATCTTATAGAGAATCACTCTATGAATACATTTCTTATAATTGCATATGAGTCTACAGTTATCTGAAAATTTAAAAATAATAACTTTAAATAAGGGGTGGTCCTTGAGATATCAGGCAAAGAACTGAATAAACTATGGCAATATCTGTATTCTGGACTATTCTAAATGATAAATTAGAGCTTAAATTTACTTAGTAGAAGTTCCATAAGACTTTCTTGAATGAGAAAAGCGAGGTTCACAGAAGTGTGATATGATTCTGTTTTTATGAAATAATGTGAAAAATACCTCACATGTGCATATATATCTGAACATCTGTGTGTGTGTTATTTAAGCATGGGTATATGTATACTAGATTATTAACATGAATAACCTTGCAAGAAGGATGGATAATATGGATTATAGGAAGTAGTAACCAAGAAAAATGGAGACAAAAAAAAACCCCAAAGCACTAAAATACCATGAAATAATCATAATGTATATTTATATTCAATTATGTTTTGTATTCTTATGTACTTAGAGAAATATGAAGAAATATTTTTATTTTTATCTTCATTTTATATCTTATTAAATAATTTTAAACATGTTGAGATATAATTCATATGCCATTCAATTCACCCACATACAATCTAATGGATAATAACAATCCAGTGTTTTTTAGGATATTCACAATTGTACAACTACCACAATTATAAAGCATTTTTATCACCCTAAAAAGAAATCATTATCTATTAACAATCAGTCTCCATTTCCTCCAAAATACCCTTCTCCAGCCCTAGACACACTTAACCTACTTTTTTTTCTATATAGATTTGTCTCTCCAGAACATTTTATATAAATGGAATCATATAACATATGGGTTTTTTGTGATCAGCTTTTTTCACTGGGAATGATGCTTGCAAATTTCATCCATGTCATAGCATGTATTAGAACTTGTTTCTTTTTATTTTCAACTATTATTCCATTGAATGAATGTACCACATTGTATTGTATTTATCCATTCAAAGGTGCAGGTTTGGCCATGGGCACTGTCATCTTGGAAACGCCCTTGTCTCTTTCACTAATCTTTCTGTTGTCTGCCTCATTTGATATCACACCTAGATATTAGGTTCCACTAATTGCCAATTGATTGCTCTATGGTCAATTTCCTAAAGTATAAATGGTTCCAGAAACTGGTCCAAATAAATTTAAGCAGTGTTTTTAAGTCAGTCTTTGAGGTTTGTTCTGATGACAGCAGGGCTCTTGGAAATGCCTCCTTTCCTGGTTCTCTAAACTACTGGGCTACCATTTAGTTTGTTGCTCTAATGCAGTGTACTAGTGTTTTATTCAGCTTTTTTGCTGCTGTGACCAAAAGACCTGATAAGAACAATTCTAAGGAAGAAAGTTTATTTAAGGGCTCATGGTTTCAGAGGTCTCAGTCCATAGATGGCCAGCTTCATTCTTCAGGGTTTAAGGTGAGGTACAACATCATGGTGGAATAAGTCAGGACATGGCCACCAATAAGCAGAGAGAGACTAAAATCAAATATATACCCCAAACACATATCCCTAATGATCTACTTCCTCCAGCCACACCTTACCTGCACACAGTTACCACCTATCAGGATTAACCCTCTGATTAGATTAGGGCTCTCATAACCCAATCATTTCATCTCTAAACTTATTATCTCACATAGGAGCTTTGGGGGAATACCTAATATTTAAACCATAACAACTAGCCTCCTTTTAATAATTTATCAGCAAAATTTCCATTTCTTTGTATAATTCTTTAGGCTTGAATTTCTTTTTACCTTTTCAAGTAAAGTCAATCCTGGCAGAGAGCATTGTAAAGCTTTTGGTTCCTATGGACTGACTCTCCCCTTAAGCAAAACCTTTGAGCCACTCTCCTGGGCACAGGATAGGGAAAATAGCCTCTGGTCTTCTTAGCTCACCTTTCTGGGCATAGAACCTCCACTGTAGAGGAATATGGTATCCCATTATTCTTGCCATACCAAAACGGAGGTAGACTCTGGGATCTTTGAGTGGGGCTCAATAACAAAAGAAGCTTCCAGCCTCTCCACCTTACTCATCAGGAATTTAATCTCTACAGTTTAGAGTTAGAGGATATTAGAAATGCTGGCCTGCCCCTTTTGATAATTACCTATTCATATCCTTTGGTTGGGAGCCCAGGAGAGAGTCCATCCTCTTGAGTGCCCTCATCCAGAATTAGTGCATGGGGACATGCCTCAGGTTGTGAGGGCAGGTGGAAGCAAGTCATGGCTAAAGTGTCAAGGAATCTTTCTGATATTACTAAGTCTTAGTAGACCTTTTGAATAAATATTCTTCATCCACTGTATGGTCTTAGGACACTGCAGAGGCATTGGTTGTTTTGTTATTTGGGGTTTTGAAATTTTGGTGTAGTCTTTTGTTTTGTTTCCAATTTTTAGCAATTACACCTTTTTAGCTGGGATTGGCTGTGTGAAGGTCCTCGCACTGCCTTTCTGGGAGTGGAACTTCTGAATTGTTTTTTCAGAAGACTGTGCCAAAGAAAATTCCTTGTTTTTTCACATACACTGAGCTTTGGTTTCCTTATTATAATGAAAGTAATAATCCACACCACAATGTTCAAACCCATGAGAACCCTAAATAAATGTTTTTTTTTTTCTTTTTCTTTTTCTTTTTTTCCTCCTGTCACTCCTCTTATCTGACTTTCAGAACTCAAAGAAGTTCTAGTTGTATAAGGGTGCCTGGTCAATAATGTGTTGTGATGCTTCCAAGAATTTCAAGACTGAGAAAGTATTTTAAGCAAAGTGAGGAATATATTTAAGCACTATTAAAAAAGTGATTTCAGGCCTGAACCAGGTTCTGTTACAACTCATGAAAAAAAATTCTTTAAAAAAAAAAAACACAAGCCAACAACATGGCTCATGATCTTTTTTCTCTTCCCTACTCTTCTTGACTACTTCCCCCAATTAATAATCTCTCTGAGCTGTATTTTATATAGCAATCTGAATCTTGAAATAACTCTCCCTTTCCAATTATTAAGAAATCAAAATCTCAAGAAAGCTATTTCCATTATCATTTTATTCATTTATTTAACAAAGATGATTTGCTATCTAGGAGTTTTATGGTGCTGTATTCTGCACTTGGCCCCTGTTTTGTATCTTAAGAAATGAGTTAGAATTTGAGGAACTATCTTGCCAATCCAAAATGCTATTTTCATGTTTGCTCAATTTTTATGTAGCTTATTCACCTACTCATAACTTAAAATGTTCAGGGAAAACACTGTGGATGGCATCCTAGGAGAAGCTATAACTGAGACTTATCTTTAACTTTGTGTTGTAACAACTGTGGAGCTGGTCAGGGACAAATAGAGTCTTGTTTTCAGCTACTTGTGCAGGTAATGTTGAGAAACTAGAATCTACCAAAATTCATTCATGTGCTCCTACAAATTCTTTGATCATCTGAAAAGATCCAAAGCAATCAAGGATAAACTGTAATCAGGTACACTGCGATCCACCCAGAGTTGCTTACTCAAAAAGGGGACAAGGATAATGAACAAAAACCCAGACCTAAAAATTATATTCAAAAACTAAAACATCTTCTTTTCAAAGATATTCAGAGTTTGGGGATATAGGTTAAAAATACAAATTTTAAATCTGAATATAAGAGAACCTTATGTAAGTTTCAATTGTTAAATTTTTGTTTAGCATTACATTATTTTGTTTAGCAGGTGCAAATTGAATTCTTACTATGTGCAGTGTCAATAAGGTATATTCCTTGCTTTTAATAAATGAATCTTATACCCAAATAACTATTGTGTAAGTTAGAAAAATTGTTTCTGCAATGCAACTTCTAAAACAATGCCCTTTAAGACAGAAAAGAAAGAGATTTATTCCTGTTAGGGAGGATTAGAAGAAGATTCATAAAGGAAATGGCAGCAAATGGATATAAGTGCAGGGACATAATGAAACCAGCCAGAGCTTATTACAGGCTGCCTTCTGAGATCAGCTAGTAATATCCCTTGCTGGAGAATTGGGGAAGGGGTATAAAGGAAAGAGGGAAAAAGGTTCGATGACTTACAGTCATCATGAAGACCCCAAAATGTCATCACAGGACTTGGGAGTTTATTTTGACGTCAATAGAAAACACATAAGGGTTTTGAAACAGGGAATAGTCATCAGAGCAGTGTCTTTGAGATTATTCTGACAGCATGTATAAATTAGATTTTAAAATACCAGAGGTGGGAAGACCAATATAGAAGTCATTGTTGTGTTAGGCTAGGTGGGCTGGAACTAAGAGTTCAAAAGCCAAAGGAGATGTCAGTTCCATAAACACAAAACAGGAAATGGAAGTAAGAGAATGGATGACACCGTGATGAAGGATGACTGCCACTTGGGGGCTGGTGTCAGTAGTGGGAGAGGGGTACGAGGTATTTTGAGGTTTAATGTCTGTGTGTTGGAGAGATTGACAGTGTCCTTAAAAAGAGAAAGGAAATAGGGAAAAACATGACTTAGGGAAAGAAGAAAAAGGATGTTTTATTTATTCAATAAATACTTATTGGGCACAATAAATAGTAATGTGTCCAGTGCTGTTCTGGAGGGGGAGAGAGTAATCTTGAATTTTTTTAAAGTGTTTCTGAGGAAGAGGCACTGTTCCCAAAATGTGTGACTCCGAAGGCAGAGCTGGAGCCAGAGAGTAGGAGTGAGGTAGGAAGTAAAATATCTTTCTAATAAATGGAGGCTTGTTGGTGAGTAGTAAGAGCTCTGTTACAGGCAGTATTCAAGTAGAAGCTGGGTATTATTCTTTCAGGAACACAGTAACAAGGAATTCTCACCTTAGGAAGGAGGTCAGACTAACCTTTCTTCAAGTTCTCTTCCAGTCTTAAGACTCTATTCTTCCTGATGATGTAGTCCTGTGAGTTCTATTATTAATCTCTGATTTCTCCCAATTATTAAATAAATTACTCAGTCTGTCTGCCATTCAGTAAAACTCACACATTTACATCTGTTATTCTTGAATTATTTTTGGTTAGGGCTCCTCTTCTGTATTAAAAAATTCTACCCAGTTAACATTACCTTTGTAACTATTTAAGAATTATAACCCTGGCAGATAGGGTTATAAATACCAGAGGGGAAAAGGATTTCTTGTGCCTAATAATATTTTTGTTTAGAAGAAGCCCTGGGAAACCGGGAATGGATTATCTTGACTTCAAGATTACGATGCAGTTTCTATATGTTGCAGTAGTTCAAAAAGGAAAAAAAGCATCTCAGAGAGGTTCATTTTTATACGGCATGTAAAGAAAAAGAATAATTATTCTCCAAACACTGTGAAGCTTTAGATCAGAAACATTTATCTGTGCTGCATTTAAAAGAATAAAAGAGGAAAGGAAGGGAGAAAAGGGAACAGGGAAAGAGGAACCTGTCATGAGCCCTGTTATAAGCTATAGTTCAAGCTTTGCAATTCCTGGTGTCTTTTGAAACGTAAAATTCCACAACAAATAGCCCGGTAATGTAGAACCAGTATGAAGATTCAATTCAGATTGAAGCACTTTGGTTTGCTTTTGAGTCTTGCTATTTTCTGCATTTGTTTTGACTGCTCTCATCATTCAAGATTGACGCTTGGATGGGTGTGTAGGAGGAAGCAGCAGCAGCAGGCTTACAGCTTGCAGACAAAAAAAATCTGCCTTATCTGATGGCTATTATTGAAAATGCGAGGTGTAGCCTGGGCTGGGTAATGAAGGGGAGCGAGCGAGGGGGAGCAAGGAGCATGGAGCTGCATACTGATGAGTGTAGGAGTACTTGATAAAAAGAATTCTGGCTGCTGGCCGTGCATTGCTCATTGTGGAGTACTCCAACAATCACATAGAACGCAGACCAGCCTAAGCTGACAGCTTGATATGCCTTCTTCTGCTGCCTGGTTTTGGGGGCTGTATGACGTACTGGTCGGTAGTAAAGATTAATATGTAAGAAATGTGGAGCTAGGATCAAGTCACACTCCACAGCCTGCCTGGCAAACTATGTTTTACTTCTGACTTTGCTCTCTCGCTGAGAACATTAATCTGTCAAGCTGGCGGGCTCCTTTGATAGCAACTTTCCCAGGAGCATGATGTGGCAATGCCACCTCTCAGCCCAGGACTACCGCTATTACCCCGTGGACGGCTACTCCCTGCTTAAACGCTTCCCTCTTCATCCTCTTACAGGACCCAGATGCCCTGTCCAAACAGTGGGACAATGGTTGGAAAGCATTGGGCTACCTCAGTACGAGAACCACCTGATGGCTAATGGATTTGACAATGTGCAGTTTATGGTAAGATGCTCTCTGTGTCCAGGGAGCTGCCTTTTGTCTGTCTTTGCTTCTTGTGTGTCTTACATAGCTCAGAGGCAGCCTGATTTGCTCCAAACCGATCAGTTTTGTATATGTAACTGCATCAGAAAATTGAATGCCCTTAGGACTAAACTTACTGTGTACATATTAGACACTTGCTGAAAATGAGATCTATGTGCATCCATATACATATGTGTTATATGAATGAGCCGGCAGAGTATTTATAGGCAATGGAGAAGATTAACATTTATATTTTCCTTGTCATTCTTTGTGTGATTTTTTTTATATAAATTGTGATCTTAGTATACCCAGTTAGATTGTATCACTCTTCAACTAATTCTAGATTCCTAAACCTTATTATTTTATTTGAGCATCAGCATTTAGTGATTAATTAGACAATTTGTTATGCTGATGGTGTAAAAATCATTCTTTCCTGATAATTATTCAATAAGCAGTTTAAATCATTCGGACACCCTTTGGTTCATTAGCAAACTGCTTCAGATGGTCAATTATGGGGAGTATTAACTTACTTACACATGCTGATTGAAGAGCAATGAAGTATTGTTTGTTACTTTAGGTGGAAAATAAACACTTGGGTCAATTCGTTGTCAGCATGTAGAAAGAGGGATAGATGCACTGAATACATTCATGTACTTCTGAATCCTGGTCTACATGCAGTTTAAACCTGGTGTGTGCAAACTTCCCACTGTGATGCATATAGGTGAGGAAGGATGGGGAGGTGTGCTGATGACAATCTGGCTTTCTAATCATTCCCATACCTCCCCCAGTGCTCATCAGTTCCTCTTGTAAAGCTACGTCACAGCCCTTATTGCCTTTCCTTGCTTTTAAGCTCCCACCACACATATCACTGATCCCTAAATTTAGAGAGACCTATGTAACATGGGCATGTAGCACGCAAATTACTTGTAGAAATAATTAATAGTTGTTCTTAAATAAAATGCTGGGGCTGACACCTGCAGCTTGCTAATACCAGAACTGATCGTAAAAATACTTAGAGCTAGTCAGATCTTTTTATTTTCATGTGATATTATTTTTTTCTCCAAACTGGGCTTGACTATGTAGATTGGAAGATTATTAAAATTCTTGAACTTCTGCTCCTTTCCCAAAAATGTGTTTGCTTGTAAACTTTGGGGGGGTGGGAAGCCATAAATTTAGTAAGTCGTGATTTTAAGAAATTATGTACATATAACATTTAATGAGTGTTTTGTTGTTTTTAAAAAATAATTAGAGATGCAGCTACTGTTATTTTTCTTGAATTTATCAAGTACTTTTAGTAGCTAGATAAGATGTTTTATTTTAAGAGGAAAAGAGGGAAAGTTCTTCAAATGCTGTGAAAGTCTTAGGACACTGAGATTTAAACAAACTTAGGACCCTAAGTTTAATTCCATTAAATGGAATTAAGAAGTAGGGTAACTATCAAACAGAATAAGTCATTTCATCATTATTTATGTTTAGTATACATTTCAACATCTTCATTCTTTCTCCCTGTCTCTATTTGAAATGGAGCTTTCTCATTCCCATCCCTCAGACCCTTGTCCAAATTTATTGTGGTCCATGAGAACTCAGGTCTCATGAGACCTCAGGTTTTTTAATACTCTCGGTCATTTGGCCATACTGAGATACTTGATTTCAGCTTGATTTTTCCTCTGAATGTTAAATACTATGAACAAATATAATCCCTTTTTAAAAGCCTCTGACTGAAAGGTTAATCACATGGGTTTTAAATAAGAATTTTGGGAGAGATCATAAAATACATTCATAAATAAATTATATACAAGCACTACAAATGTATCTGGAAGGTAAAGATCCTGGACATGTGCAGCAAAATCAAGGTCTAATCATAGATTATTTTCTTTACTTGTTTAATTCCAAGTATTAAATATAATTTTTCAGAAAATAAGAACACATTATTAATTCATGTGAGCCAAATACTTTCTTTATGATACAGAATTTAAAAAAACTTTTGAGTTATCATGTAGAGGAGTTAATTCATTTTGAAAATGAAGCATTCATAAAATGGTGTCATCAGTTACTGCTTTACATGCTGTTGTACACCATCTATTTGCTACTAGAACAAGAAATGAATTTTTACCTTTATAAAAATCATTTATTGATCTCCATAACCTAATTTATTTAGTTATGAACTTAAAGTACACTAATATGATTGGCCCACTTTAAGAAGCAGAATTCAATTATGTGGTGAAAAATCTTTTTTAGACTTGCTAGTTTTCACTTGGTATCATATTCTAGCTTTTGTTTTTCTTGAAGCACATTCTGACCTGCATTTATTCATCTTGTTGCCTAAGCAACAAGCACCACGCTTCTGTTAACTATGATGTAGTGCCGGTCTTATTAGTTTTTTAGAACAAGACAGTAGACATCAAGAGGGTATAATTAATGTTGGTGGAAACATCATAGTACATCCATGCATAGACATGCTTTATTTAGGAAACATTCCCAGGAGTTAACTTTTCATTTAATCAATATTCCATTAATGTGAGTTTAAAGGATCCATATGAGTAACTTTAAAGTATTTATTGAAAGCTTTAAACATTTTTTTTGCTAAATCTATTCTATACACTCTCATATATAAACACAATATATGGAAAATTTGTCTGCATGGCTATAATTAACTTTAATAGAGATTACTTATATCAATTCCTAGACATGGTTAGAGGAACTCCCATCCACTGCACTTGCTTTTAAATACCTGTCAATTGTTGCTTCTCCTTCAGGCTCTTGATACTTATCCTTGATTTTAAAGATATGTGAAATGTTTTTCTATATCTTCAAGTTAAAATACCAAACTTTTTCTTTATGCATTTCATTCTGTTTTGTAGAATAGTTGTGCACACAAATTGGACCCTTTGTATCCTTCAAAATAGCAAATAAATAAAATTGGTACAATCAAAGAATAGCTACAAAGTTACCTCAGGTTGCCTAAGACTTTGGTAAGGTCACACATGTGTTAAAATAAAAAGTCCTATCACAACAGAATCCTGAAGTCTTCCCTAAGTCCCACTCTGCTTGTTCCTCCCTCTGAAGTCATACTTCATCTCCTCCCTCCTGCTTACGCACTTCTGCTGCTCACCAGCCCTAGAAGTGCCGCTGGGGTCTTCTGACACCTCATTCCTTTACCCCAAATTTGCAACATACACAGAGTGTCTGTTTCAACGTTATTTTTTTCCACCAAGAAGTTTAGGTATAAAGTGAGTATTACACATAATGCACATGCTTCTATTTCCTTATTAGGTTTATTTCTACTACCACCTTTCTTTTCCTAAGTCTAATGACTTCTTCCCTAGTTTTAAGTCTCAAACCATCTCTTTTTGTCCCTATGACTTTATCCTTGGATTCTCTCCCCACACTTCACAGACTGCTGTTTTCTTTCCTTCCCCTGTCTTTTATTCCAAAGGTCTAACCCATTTCCTGCCTTGTTTACAGAGCTTTTCTTTAACAACTCCAGTCCATAGCAGCCTTTTTTCCCCCTCTGAATTCATATCATGGTTACATATAGTATGAAAAATTACATTTGGCATGCCATTATTCTCTCTCTAGAATTAAGTTTTAGTGGTTTATATCTTGTCTCCCCAACTAAACTAGAAGCTCCTCAAGTCCAGGTTTTACGTGTTCACTTCCCTTGCTTTACACACAACTCCTAGAATAATGCTGTGTATATATAAATCAGCCCCCAAAAACCAAATGCACAAAAGATTGTTATGGATGAACCTCCAGTCTCATTTTTAAACTAGTAACCTTGTTTTACCAATGGGAACATGTACCCTTCTCTAATTCATGCAACAAATTGTCTTTAAACATTTTCTGTGCCAGATACTGTGTTAAGTACTAGGAATGTAACAGTGAACAAGACATGACCTTTTGTTCTCAAGCAAGATAGTATTGCCCTCAGACCTATCATAATGTTTGCATTCACATCACACACATTCCTTCATTCATAAACACACACACTTGTGCATGTGCATGCACACAGATACACACTATATCTCAGGGATATTGGTCCTTTGTCTTTCCATCATGTGTACTTACTAGTAATTGTTTTTCCAGCAACAAATTATAGTAGTTAACAGAACAAGATATCTGTCATAGCATAAAGTAAAGAAAAAAATATAGGCACCAAAATTTAGCAGTGTTATAGTAGATTTATAGTCTGAAGACAGTAAAGAAAATTATATTACTTGGAGGAGGACTGACTCATGACCTTACCATAACTAGCTGACAGTTATATTTGTAAACTCTGACCAAAACAGAGGAAGCATCTTCTGTTCATTTTGGCTAATTTAACCATTATTAAAATGTTCAAAATGCAGCCTTTATGGAGTTAGATATGAAAATAATACTGACATCCTTACATGAACTGGCATTTTGTACACTTGGGTGAAGAGCTTTCACAAAGGACTTGCTGGAGGTCAAAGTGAGTAGTGCCTGTTAGATAGTGAAGTGAAGCCACAGAACTTATGGTAGTCATCCATCCGAACAAAAGATTTCAGCAAGATTGAGCTTACAAGTATAAATTTAATTGACACCCCCCCCCCCATTTCTGTGGTGCATTTTACATGCTCATGGACTTACATCTCTTTTCCACTTTTATATACCTTTGGCCTGATAAAATGACTTTTGAAGTATCTTAGAACCATGTTGGGATCTAAGTAACAAGTTAAACTTGTGAATTAGAAATACATATTGTCCCTAAAAGATAAAACTAATAACTGCCTGATGATTTCTTATTGAAATATTATTTAGGAAATTCTCATGGAGTTACTGAGATTGGAAGATATAAGAGAAAAATACCTATCTCATTCTTGTCCCTTCCTATATCTGAAACAGCCTAGACTTTGAGTTGAGTGGGTGGTCTTACATTGCAAGTGCAGGTATAATTTTAAAAACTCATTAGACCAGTAGTTACAAACCCAGTTTTGGTAGGGGGTGGGGGTGCAGGTGGGGGAGGTGTATATAATTTTTTCAACTACTGGCATTTAAAATCTGTCGCTATCTAAAAATCGGTGCCAAAAGGGAATCATTCTTTATCTGGACTACAGCTTAATTACAATCATAATAGATAACAAAAGTCTGGCAATGGTGTGAGAGAGAACTAAAGTAAGACTTCCCATTTGTATAGTTTTTCTTCTTTATGATTCAAGGTACTCATTGGTAAAAACCAATCTAATCAGGGTTCTAGGAGAAATATTCTTTTGGGTAGTTATTTAATATTTTGAGCTCTTTAAAGATGCAGGGTACAATACTGGTGCTGGCAGAGCTATTAATTGTTCTTGTGTATCCCATTAGCCTTGGAAGGATACTGATTGCTTGTGCAGCAGAAAGTTGGAAATGAGGTCATGTGCAGGAATGGCCATGTTGGAAGAATGGCTTTCAGAGAACACATTAGCCACAATTTTAATCGTGATAGAAAAGAGCCTTTTCTCCCATCTGGAAGTTTCTCTGATTAAATTTTTAAGCATTAAAATACACTGCCCCATTTTCTAATAATGCAGTAATATAACTCCCATTACTAACTAATGCTCACATGAATTGGCCTTTAATTTAGTCATGCAGCATACTTGCATAATTTGATCTCCAGTATTGCTTCAAATGACCAGATATTTGGGATGAAGAATTTACCTCATGAGTCAGAAAACTTACTAAAACTGCCGAATTAGAGGTTTATTTTAAGAAATCCAACCAGAATCATATTTCTTTTCTTCTTTAAAAGGAGATATTGCTCAAGCAAGTGTTCAATGGCAGTGACCTCCATTTCCTCACTTCCAGTCACCTCTTTACCTTCTTTATAATCCAGCCAGCTTCCCAATTTCTCTGCTAAAATTGTTCTCTTTTAAGTCAGCTGTGATCTGTTTCTTGGCAAATCCCCACCCAGTTTTTCCCCTCACTTCATTTCTTTGCCCTCTTTGCGGTATCTGATTTTCTCTCTGCATTCCTTACTGTTATTTACTCCCCATTTGGGTTCCATGGCACTACACTGCCCTTTCCCATCACTCTGTTTTAATCTTCCATGGGTAAATGTTGGTGGCACGCCGCCCTTCCATCCTCAGGGAGATCGTTGGTTCTCTGAGATCCGTATTAGTTCTCTTTGTTCCACCTCTTTCTACCTGGTTTCCAGTGCTGTTCAAGTACTCAGTAAACATTTTCATTTGCATGTATGCATGCAAAGCATTTGGCACAGACCTGGCGTGGAATAAATGTACAACAAATGTTAACTGTTACAGCAGCCAAAGTGATCTTCTAAAGCACACGTTTACTTTTGCACTACTCTGCTTAAGATCCTTCAGAGATTCTCAACTGCCTGTGGGAGATGGTAAGATATTTCCAAAATCCGTAGCTTGGCTTTCATATTTAGGAACCCTTGTGACCTGGCCCCAGCTAACTCTTCAACCTTTTCTCCGCATTTCCTCTCTTTGCAGTAGGGAACTGCATACTTCCCTTCCATTGCCTGGCTTTTGCACTTTCTATTCTCTCTGCCAAGAATCATCCTTTTTCCCACTTAACTCCTTTTTATCCTTTATCCCTTAGTTGTCACTTCTAGCTGTCAGTTCTTTTCTGACCTTCCAAGTATGGATTAGGATCCCTTCTTCTGTAGTATACTTTCTTAAAACATACATTATTGGATTATATCACTTATATTCTTGTCTGTCCATCCCTACTATCTCTGTCATACATAAACACTAGAACAGGGTTGGCAAACTTTCTCTGTAAAGGCCACTTGGTAAATAATTTAGACTTTTCAAACTCCATAGTCTCTGTTCTACCCCTTCAGTTCTGGTGTTGTAGCATAAAATAGTCACAGATAATAAGTAAATTGAATGGCTGCGATTGTGTTCTAATAAAACTTTAAAGAACACAGACAGATTAGGTCAATGGGCCATATAGTTTATTGACCCTGCTCTGGATCTTGAACTCCTCAAAAATTAGAAATATACTTTGATCCTCTGTATCTCCAGATCTAGCACATAGTTTATATGTGTAAACACAGCAAATGTGTAATAAAAGGAGAAAGAAAGATAGGAAGAAAGGAAAGAAGGCAGGAGAAAGAAAATGAGCCAGGTATAGATGGCTATACCTGCTCAAAGGGTTCCTGAAAGTTTATTTGTTTTCAAGATAACCCAGCTAGTAGCTGAGAATGTTCAGAGCAAGATTCGGCCTTCAGGAGTCTGACAAGAGCCAAGCAGGGTGTTTTTGCTTTAACTAAGCAGCCTGGAATACATTTTCAGCACAGGCATAGGAACTAGAAAAACACAGCTACAAAGAAAGTCTGTTGTTCCCTCTGTATGGAATTCCTTTCTCCTCCTTCTTCACCTAACTACTGTTCATCAATCAGCTTAAGCAACACCTCCTCCAGGAGACATTCTTTAATACGTCCAGCCATTTGGCTGGCATTCTGCCCATCTCTGTGCACCCATAGCACCCTGTTCTTAGTCCTTTCCAGCCCTTATTGTATTGCATTGCAGTTGTTTTATCTGTCAGATATCTGCTTCTACCCTAGAAAGTGAGTTTCTTAGAGAGAGAGAGCTTGGATCTTGTTTATCTCTGTATTCCTGAAGTCTAGCACAGTGCCTAGCAACTAGCAGCCTCCCAATAAATATTGATTGAATGGAATTTTTAAGTTCTATATAGTTTCATATAAATTATTTCATGTAATTCTCACCGTCACTCTATCAGGAAATATTTTTATCTCTATTTATAAACGAAGGGAATGGAACTCAACAAGGTTGAAAAAAAGAAACTTCAAGCAGAGTCAGAATTACAAAACCAAACTTCTCTGACCTTTTGAAATGTCCTTACTCAATTCAGTAAAGTCACACAGTTTCATCCTGTCTCCCTTCATTTGTTCAGCAAATGTTTCCCATGAGACACTGCTATATTGCAGATACCAAGCTCTGGCTCTTCCTTGAAACACCCCTAGTTTATGCTTCTTCTAACCCTTTAAAGGATTTCTTTATCTTACTGCTTATTACCTTCCCATCCCCCCATACTGCTTCTTGAGAAGACCTCTACTTTAACCAAGACAGAACCCTAATCACCAAGTAAATATGGACCTTCACTTTTGTCCATGATGGTCTCACAGTTCTGGAAGTGAGAAATCTAAAATCAAAGCATTAGAAGGGCTGGTTCCTCTGAGGTCTATAAGGGAAGGATCTGTTCTGGGTCTGTCTCCTTAGAGATGGCCATCTTCTCACTGTGTTTCAATACTGTCTTTCTGTTTGTGTGTTTGTGCCCAAATTTCATCATCTTATAAGGACACCAATCACATTGGATCAGGGCCTATCCTAATGACTTTAACATAATTATTTCTGTAAAGACCCTGTTTCCAAATAAGGTCCCATGCTGAATTTCTCAAGTTAGGACTTTAACATATAAATTTAGGGTGACACAATTTGACTCAAACAGTCCTCAATAGATACATGTACATATGTATCCTTTATTATCCCTCAGTAGGCCAAGCAGAGATAATAGTCATTCAAATAAATGCTTGCTAAATTGAATTAAAATCTATCTACTTGAGATTTATATGAGGTTTCAAATGCCTAAAAAAATCTAATAGTACTCTTTCATCAATGATAAGTGTAATCTTTCTACTAACTTATATTTTTCAGTATATGGGTACTATACAATATCATACTGCTAGTTAATATGAGAAGCAGCAAAACCAGAACAGAGAACTTTCTACCTATCTAGCCCAGCCTCTACTTATCCCTAAATAAATGTATTTCAAGAAATATTCATTTGTTTGACATCCTTACATTTGACAACAATCTGATAGAAGACCCCCCAAGAAATAGATGATTAGGTAATAATATTTTATAGAAAAAAAAACATAACTGACCTAATAATATAACCATCGCTTACTTTTGCATATATTATCTTTCCCTCCACCACAAATGTTACAAAGTATGTAGTATTATCCCAGTTTTACAAATGACAAAATTTAGTAATGGAGATGCTAACTATCTGATCCAAAGCACTCAAGAGTCAAATCCAGGTCAATGTGAGTCCAACAGAAAAGCTTCCAGCTAGAGCAGTATATCTGGGTGAGCTGAGAAAGGCATTAGTCTGGGCAAACAACAGTAACATAAGCATTCCTTGTTCTTGGGGAGATGATGATTCAGAGAAGCATTGAGAGAGGTGAGAGAGCAATTTGCCATGTGCAGAGATAGGGTAATCTAGATAAAATGCTTCTCACCATACACGGGGTTATAAAAATACAGATGAACTTCCAGGTCAAGTTTGTCCTCAGACTGTGACACCTTCTGAGTGGAATAATTTCATGCATACAGGTGACAGTACATCTAAATGCAGCATTGTTCATGAAAGACATGATTTGTCTTTCAGAAATAATTCTTCCTAAGGTATAATGAGTTGTCCTGATAAATAGCTACAAATATTTATCATAAAAACACTCAGGCTAGAGCGATGTAGTGACAACACTGAAGAGCATCTCCCTGACCTCATCCCAGACAACCCATATTGGTTTGTATATATCTTGCAGTTCTTAGACATTGAGAACTATCCAAGAGCACATGACCTACAACAGTACTGAGAAACAAGAATCTTTATGTCTCTACTTGTGAATTACAGAGTCATATAGGAGGAGAGAAAAATAAAATAAGTGATTAGTATAGGTCTCTGAGCATCAGGTTATTATTTGTGCCCCTCAATCCCATAGAATTAAATTTCATGTTGTCATACTCTTATCTTCTCTCAGCTTGAGCAAACATGATTAGGATTCATACATAAAGCATTGTGGAACATTTTGTATTTGTAAACCAAAGTCTGTTTAGATGGCTAGAAAGAAGAATTAGTTTTATTCTTTTAGAGTTTTAGAGACCTTGAAATTCAAGGCCTAGAAACTGAAGTGTCTCAAGTTTATTTGACAGAAGTTATATTACACATTATTTTATCAGAGAGTAGTAATCTTGTAAAAGAGGGAGCTGCCCATCCAGTTATCCACTACCCCAGAACAAATTAACAAGAACATTCAGTCTGGCAAATATCTACTCCAGAAATCCCTCAATCTTTAAAAGGAAGTTGCAAAAGATTATTCAGACCAATTCAACCATTTAAGAACTGCTGAATAAATAATAAGGAGATTCTTTTTGGAAGAGTGGGTGAGGGTTTGTTATATAGTCAAAAATACAATCCATTTAATTTCTGGTAAGTAATTATGGTACAATGGAAAGAAGAATACTATATTAAATTCTTACTGTATTTTGCAGTTTTAAAAACTCATACATTATCTCAATTTGAGAAATAGAAGAAATAGATTTTATGTTGAGTTCTAGCATAAATAGTTTGACACTAAGTAAGCCTTCTTCTTGACAATATCTCAGCAAGCTCAGATATAGCCTATTTTTTTTTCAAAAACCCTCCCTCAATTCTGTCTGCACTAGACTCTACCCACTTAACCCTTTTTACCTTCATAGCCAAACTTCTTGAAAGAAATGTCTGTACTTGGTGGTTGCCCTTCAGCATAATATAGTCAGGCCTTGAAAACATCAGCCTCTGACATTATCCTGGAGTCATTTATAAACAGTGAGCAGTGAACTCCTAATTGCCAAATACAATACATGCTTCCCAGGCCTTATATGCCTGATCTGCATAGGGTTTTTATTCTTTGTCCACTGCTCCCCACTGAGCTGCCATCACCTGGGCATCCCCTATCCCAGTGCTGCCCTGCTCTGTTTCCTTTGTAGCCTCTGGGCTTCTGCCTGAGGTTAACCTTCTGCTAGAGGTTAGCTCTTGACCCTCTTCTCACCTTACATTCACCTCAGGTGACTTCATCAATAGCCCACAAAGTTTTCTACCTCATATACTACTGACCCCTCAAACTCCATGTCTAAAAGCAAAACTATCTTTCCCCTAGAACTTATTCCATGAGAAAGTGATCAGTTGGGTAGAATGCTAATGAAAAAAAAAAGTGAGATGTGACTAGAAAGGTAACCATTGGTTTTGGCAACATAAAGGCCACTGGAGACCCTGACAAGAAATAAGAGCTACAGAAGCCATTTTGCATTGGATATAATACATGGTGAAAAATTCTTGAAAGAAATATTCCTGACTATGGGAGCACAGAAATGATTGAGTAGCTAACAAGTAATTTGGAAGTCAAAGGGAAGATTTTTTTTTAATAGGAAAGACTCGAGTCATGTTTGGGTACTGAAAGGAAAGTTTGGGTAGAAAGAAAAGTATTAATATTCAGAAAAAAAGGGGAGTCCACTAAAAGAATAAACATGAGAGGGATTGAGATCCAGAAACAAGTGGTGGGATTAGTCTCTAATAGGGACATCCTTATTGTAACAGAAGAGAAATAGAGAATATGAGTACTGATTTGTATATAAAGTGGTGAGAATATAGAACTCTATTTCCTCTAATGGTTTCTGTATTCCCGTGAGTTATATGAGACAAGGATGTGGAAGATTCAAGGATATATAAGATATGAAAAAAACTATCTTAGAAAATGAGAAAGAGCATTTATTAAGAGAATGGATTAGCATCATAGGACCATGTCACAGGCTTGTTTGAGGTTTATAATCATTAGGCTCTGTGTAGAAAAGACAGTCATCCTCAAGAAAAGTTGGAAAGACAGTGGCACTTTAAGACACAGAATTGCTTTTCATAGTCTGGTTTCTTCACTTACTGGGTGGGAGCCTGAGCTGGTCACTTAACCTTTGTGAACATCAGTTTCCCATGTGCAAATTGGAAATAGTACCATCTAGTTCACAAGGTGGTGTTAAGAATTTGATTAAGGCTAGCTGTGTGCTTTCAGTAAGCAATGAATCATAATGGGGACAAGAGTGCCTGTTCTGTTTATCTGGCAAACCACTTTAGAATTACTGATTAACCAGGACAGGAGTGCAGTGAGACATAGAAACTGCCACAAGGCTTCATGGATCTTGTCTGCATAAGACATTTGATGCAAGGAAAAAGCTTACATGAATTATTTAGGAACACCAAAATATACTTAACCTATCTCAGTAACCATGTATCAATTATAACTCCATAGGGTGTTGGAAAGTTATGCCACTTTAATTCACTCATACACACCACATACCTCATTATATTGACTATATATATGTATACTTGAAGAACTGAGCCACTCTGGTTTATGGCCCTGTGGTACTATATGTGACTGACTGAGTACTGTAGTACTTCTACAGAAGTAGTTTGCATTTAGTGCTCTCCTTAAGAAACACACTCAGGGACACTCACTTGTTATAAAATGTTCCTTTAACCAGAGTTGATCAAATTATGATAATTTGAAGACTCGGGAGTCTAGTAGTTTTGTCCTGAAGGATTACTAACCTAAACTTGCATTAAAACTATGAAGCATATTAATGTTGCAGCATTTTAAAATATGAATCTATGTGTTTCAAACCTGTATCTTTTATCCTGTAACATGTGCTAGCAATCTGAAGTAGAAAGTAGATAAACCTTTGTAAAGGGGTTCTTAGCTAAATCATTTTGAATGGATTTTTGGAGATTTCTTCATTCATTCCTGAGGGAATGAATGGAGTGCATACTATCCTCATCTAGCTATGCTAATTTTGATAGGGACTACAGAGAAGCATAATACAGGATCTGCTGAAGGATCCTACAATCTACTCAGGGAGCTAAGACTAGCATACTTAACAGCTTAACTAGCAATACACATTCAAATAATAATAAACGTCAATAGTGTGTTTTCACAGCATAGAATGTAATGGTAGAATAAGTGAATGTTATGTATCTGTGGCTGATTATTATTGAGAAAGAAGACAGGTCCGTTCACTGGAGTAATCAGAGAAGACTGTGTGGAGGAAGTGAGTTTGAGAAGCATTTATGTAGACAGTACATAAAGAATGGGGTGGATGACCTAAGATTAAATGAAATCGTGAGCAAAAGTGGTGAGATGTCAAAATACAGGTAGTGTTTGAAAAGCAAAGGAGATAATGGTCTGGCAACACTCCTAGGGATCATGTCATGCTTCTGTGAATGAAAATGTTCTCTACCTTGCAAGATCGTGGCTCAGACACTACACATGCACCATATGGGAAGACAGCTTAATGACCCATCACTGTGCCCAGATCGGCTCATCCAGATGGCAGCACACACATGCACTTCACACATACAGACAGCAAAGGAGGATGAGCAAGGAAACATCTGTCTGAGGCTGATTAACCATCTATTTCTAGACGATGCTAAAGAAAATGAAGTTACTGGAGTTACATTAGGCGTTTCTCTGAATAAGCCCATCTTCCTTAGGGCTAGAACACTGTCTCAAGCCAAGAGCAAATCTGTTTTCAATCACTTCGTATTATCTGGAATATCCTCCAAAATTATATCTATTTGCCTGCTAGAGCTTCTGATTCTTCAAAGACATTTACTGCCCCCTGTTACCAATAGCTAAAGCAACTCCCTTACTTTTACTCTGCAGCTAGGACCACTGCCAAGACACCTCTAAAACCTCCTCAGCAATAGAACTCAGCCTGAAATGTTCTAGGAATTCAAACGAAGAAATATTTGCCTTGTGGTCACTTTCACAAGCCTGACAATATGCTGGGCTTATTGTCTTTTATTTACAAAGATTGATGATGACAATGATGAAGAAGAAAACTTTTATCATGTTTCTATCCAGGTACTATTATTGTAAGTGTTTTACATATATATTAACTATTGTAATTATTTTAGAATGGTGACATACCAGGTCTCTCCTCCCACAAAACTCACTATCTACTGGAGAAGCAGACACGAAAACAAACAAATCCTTCAGTACTATAACTGACTGGAACTATAATTGAGTGACTCAGGCAATGCTCCATAGAAGAGGTCAGGTTTACAAGAACTCTTGATAGATTGGAAAGATTCACATGCTGACAAGGGCTGAGTGACAGGGGCAGCCTCACAGGCAAGCGGAAGAGCATGAATTTAGCATGAAGATGCACAAAAAAGGAATGGTACACAGGGGTATCCAGTAGCTGATCCAGTTGGTGTATAAGAGACAAAGGTGAAAGAAAGTAATACTTAAAACTAAAGGGATCGCCATGGGCCAGATGGGGAAGAGTCTGTTTTTATTCCACTCCAACTTGGATCTCCACAGGCCTCTCTATGTAACTGAGAATGGATGTTTGTTTATATCTGTCTGTTGATAAGTGTGCTCTCTGCTGGTCCTTTCCCCTCCATACCCTCAGCTCCTTTTAGTTTGAAGTACCTTGGGGAAAGGACATTGAAGGGTCTTCTCTCCTCTCGTCACCCCTGCAGAACCTCCTAGGGAGCGCTCAATGTCAGTTGACTGACTGGTTAATCATTAGCTCACGGTTGTATGTGATTATCTGTGCTACCTGACAAGGCCAAGAGTCTAGGGATGGTAATTACACTGGCTTCAGTGGGGACTTCTGGTGTCAGAGATCCTCTTAGAAAGCGTTTTATTGATACTAATTCAGGAGACAATTCTCTAGCACAGAGAAAACAGTTCCTTTTAGAAGCTGTAATCAGAGCTGACCATTTCAATAGCAATCTTCAGAGCCAAAGCCTAGGTGCTAAAAATTAAAGCTCCTCTGTTTCCTGTTACCCCACAACCAAGACAATGACAGCATTAAATAGGGTCTGTCTCCCTTGTGTCCTCAAGAGCCCTATTGGAAAAAGAATGATGACGAAGGGGCCTGGCAGAGGAATGAGTGAATTATGACTGGTTAATTGTTTCATTTAAAACCTGACCCTCTTCCAAAAAGGTGGTTTACATAGAACAATGTAATACCAAGCACAATCTAAACAGCTAACCAAAGTGAGGAAATTCAGAGAGGGAAGTTGATAGAAGAAAGCACACTTACAAAAACGATAAATAATTGAAGAAATAAGTATGTAATTTTTACAAACATCAAAACAAGTGCACAAATAAAACTTAAACATGTCGCTGCATTCTTCTTCCACTTCTGACCCCACTCTCCAGAAGCAAATGCCTTAAAAATTTCTGGACTGAGCCCTTCTGGTGGCTGTCTCCACGTGACATGTGTAGAGCCTGAGTACTCAATTTATTAGCATAGATGGTATTTACTCACATCCTGACCTAAGATAAGGATTCACCTCATTGCCCTCATCATTTCTTCTGTCTTCTAACTACCTGCATCGGAAATATTGTTACAAACTGAATCTTAGCCAACAAACTCAGGTTCTATGAAATATCACTTCTTTGTGTATTTTATGTCAGTTTAGCCTTGACTCCAGCGAAGAGTTAAGCATGAAATTCTACTGCCTTCAGTATTGGCTTCTCCTGTCATTGCCTATCCATAATACCAGAAATCCAAGTGTAGGCAGAAGCACAAGGAAAACTGTGCTCTGTGGTGCTGAAGTCCTCACGTCCATGCTTGCAGTGGAAGATGCAAAAATCCAGTGTTTTCCCTCCTGCCTCCGTGCCACTCAGGAGGTGCGGCAATCCTTATCAAGGGTGAAAACCCCATACATAGATCCCCCATGAGATGACACAGTGGTGATGATGGTCCCAGCCATTCACACTGTTATCCAAGCTGGAAACATGAGAGTTATCCTAAAACTCACCTTTTATTTATTTTAGTTCATTATTATTTTTTGCCTTGTTGGGGGTTGAATCCAGGGCCGTATGTATACTAGAGGAGTTCTCTACCACTGGGCTACAGTATCTTGAGCCATGCCCCCCCACCTTTTATTACTCTTAGTAATTATTTTATTGCTCTTAATAATTGTTTAATTCTTCCTATTCTTGATTACTTTTCCTTTATTTATATTTTCTGCTTCTACTTTATCCTTATGGTCTCCACAGTTCCCCCTCAGGTATCCTATCCCTGGCTGGATATCTCTGAGATTACCATATATGTCATTCTGGAACTCTCTTCATTGCATTATATTTTGAATCATATTCACTGTTTTTTGATGTTTTTCCTTTCTCCTTATTTTATTTCTCATATTTCTGGAGCACATACTCAAATTACTTTAAAAAAAAGAAAAGAAAAAAGGTGAAGAATAAATGAGAGGTGAATTCCTAAGTCCTTGTGAATCTATAAGTGCCTGCATTCTTTTCCTGATTAATACGGTGGTTTGGTATGTGAATCCAAGCTGAATCTAATTTTTCTCAGAGCTTGGAAGGCTTTTCCTTTGTATTGTCATGTTGGATGTGGCATATGGAAAGTCTGATATTGGTTCCTTTATAGGTAACCTTTTCCCTTTTCTGGAAGTTTCTCAGTCTTCTCTTTATCCTCCATGTCTTGACACTGTTCAACACTAAGATGTGACAAAGTGGGTGTCTTTCACTCTGTTTTGCACTTAGGCACTTTAAACATAAAGATAACATTTTGAGAAATAAATTTATTTGATCATTACTATGACCCTGTTTTTTTTCTTTTTTTTTTTTTTTCAATGAACTCCTACTAACCAGATTTTGGACTTCCTCAATCATTCCTCAATGTTTCTTAGCCTTTAGCTCACATTTGTCATCTCTTCTTATTCTTTTTCTTATATATTAGGAAATTGCTTTCAAACTTCAAATTGATTTTTAAAAGTTTGAGCAATAATATTTTTAATTTAACAAAGCTCTTCTCTATTTGTTTTTCATGATACATTTTCCTTTTCCTCATATGTAATATTGCTTTGAACCTGTCAAGTATAATAATTAGAAGTGATTTGTTTATACTTTGAACTTCTTGGAATAGTGTCTAGTTAGTTTTTCTGTTGCATTTTGTTTTTAACTTGGTCTTTCTCAGTTGTGCTACAGGCCATCTCCAGTGACTGATAGTGTGTGCTTTCTGTTCATATTTCAGAAGTAGGTGATGGAAAAGAGAACCAGAAGCTCTATGTACATATTCTTTTGTTTGTTTGTTTGTTTGTTTTTGTTTTTGTTTTTAACTTCCAGGCTTCATGTCATAGTGAGCAGGGTGTTCCCATGAGCAGTGTCCCAGTTGCTATTATCCTAGATGCTGTGGATCTCCCCAGAAATTTTTTAAAAATATCTTTGTAGAGAATAAGCTTCCATTTCATTTTTGAACTAAGGATGGAGGTTAAATGTCTGATATATGTGTGTGTGTGTGTGTGTGTGTGTGTGTGTGTGTGAGAGAGAGAGAGAGAGAGAGAGAGAGAGAACGAGACAGAGAGAGAAAGGGTTGCAGAGGTATTGGAAGTAGGAATGAAACTATTGCATTTACAAACCTTCAAATTTGTCACCATCTTCTCAGTCTCCTCCTCCATCCTTCATTCTTAGACTGAAATCTGATGAACAACTTGGGCAACATTTATTGGTTTGGGGCTCTTTGCAAGCACCCTAACCTGACACTCCCTCTACCCTATTGCATTAGTCAGTATTTCCCCATTCTTTCTTCTGAAAACTTATGAAATCATTTATACATCTAAAGATTTTCTCCAATGATCTTCATTATTGTGAGATGATGACATTCTTTTTTCCAGCTTTTTACTGTAATCCAGGAAGAAAAAGATAGACCAATGGACTCAGGACACAACTTGACATAGAATCCAGATATAGTCATACATTTCTTATTTACTCATTAAATAATACGAAGCAAGGAAAAACAATTTTTTTGTAAAAAGTAGTAGCAATATTAAGCCACCATTTATAGAGAGGTGGCATGGTATAAACATTAAAAGGAACATAATGCCTAGATATGTATCCCAGCCTGACACCTCTGAGCTGTATTACCTTTAGTAAACGACTTGATGTCTCTATGCTTATCAGGTATCCCAGTGCCGCAAGCTCAAGCATTGATTATCACCATTGCTATTATTGTCCCAATTTCGGACAAGGAGGCATGGAGAACACAGAGCCTCTGCAGTGATTTACTGTCCTTTTTCTAAGGTAGCAAAGACAGAGCCTGAAGTAAATAGGCTTTTGAGCATCTATAGTTAGGCTACTACTTTTTAGTTTTTCTTGCCTTCAAGTCCTGAAGGAAGTAGTAGCACAGATATTCATTTGAAAAATGCTGATAAATTATCAGAAACATGTTTCTGGACATGGAGTATGATTTTTGCAACAACTTCTTGGAATAAGGAAAGAGAAGAAAAGTGAAAAATTATGAGACCTACATTATTGTGGTTGTTTGGAAGAGGAAATGTGTAAATATCATGGAAGGCTCCTTTGAGAGCACATATGGAGAGGTCACTTGAAAGAATAGGAAGCCTCCTGTTCTTGTGATGGAAGGGCTAGCTCTAAATATTGCTATGACACCCTGTACTTAGGCACATGTTATCATGACACCGTATACTTAAGAGAGACATAAAATTGAAACACAAGAGCATATAACAGTGCAGTTTTGGTGTATTTTAAGTTAAATTTCCAACTCCAAGCCCCTTTTGAAATACCATTTCTCAACCTCAAACAAAAGTTAAAAAGATATTACCTTCCATGTATGATGAGTGTCCACTTCATGTGCTTTTTATAATTTGATACTCACAACTTGCTGAGGTATATATTGCATTTTAATAGATGAGCAAACAGAGGAGCCAACTAAGGCTCAGAGACGGTAAAGAGCACATGGCTGATCTGTAGGATGCTAATGTGTAAGCCCAGGTTCATTAGCATTACTTTTGTTTCTCTTCTACATATGTTATTATTAGGCTCCAAAACTGCCCCACACACTTTTTTGCTACTATGCCCTTTGCCTTCCACGACTCACTCTTCCAAATGAAATCATCTATTCTCAGTTTTATACCTAACACAACCCCTTAATCAACCACTATACATAGAACTCTCCATCACTTTTTATAAATCTTTCCTCTTTCTTCCTTCTGGCTTCTTTTTCTAACCAAAGTGATTTCTGCCTGCACCTGCACTTTCCTCCTGAGCTTCATGGTCCTCTCCTCTGAGGGCCTCTCACTGGCTTCTTCTTCCTCAGCTTCCCCCCAGGGCTCTCCCCTTCCCCACACTCTGCAGCCTCCAGAGAGGCCCACATTTCACCTCCTCCTCCCAGCCCCAACACTAGTTGCAGTTCAGCATCTTTGCTTCCCACCAACATTTTCTGTTGCTATGGAAACCGAGTGGCAGTGCTCAAAGGAGGGGGAGTCTTGGAGCACAGTCACTGCTGGCCTGGGTGTGGGAGGAGATGGTAGGCAGCTGGGGTAGGGGGAGGAGGAGAAGAGGAGAGACTAGAAAACTCAGGATCAGACACCAGCCAGGACTGGTAGAGAAAGGGACTTCTCAACTTTCTCCGTGAGATCGGTAGAGGCAGGGGGAGAGCAGCCTGACGCTGGGCTGCTTTAGCAGCTGCACCTCTCGGATGGCTGAACAGAAGGAGGCTGAGTAGGCGGCCCCTGTGGTGACGGAGCCTGGTTCCCAGGCTGCTTGTAATCTGTCCTTAATTTGCCACTGAGGAAGTTAACTTTATGTAGCTAAGAAAAAGGAAGACTCAGGGGAGCCATCATCACAGAAAATAAATATGTTCCATTACAAATGAAGTAACAGGATAATTTACAGTCTCAGAAGATGAGGAGACAGGGAGAAATGGCCTGTATCTAATGAAAAGTTTAAGCTAAAAATTAGGAGGGAAGCTTTATAGGAATGGTTGCTATGTAAAAACAACTGAGATAAAGGAGGACAGAGAAGCACAGAGCATTTTCACTAGCAGATCATTTAATCCACACCTTCTGGAAACTTATTTGTGCTTGACAAAAGGCCTGAGACCCTCAGACTTTTCATAACCTGAGAAGTAAGGCTTTCAAATATATTGTGCAATCAGTTTATGGCCAAAGGGTAGAGATGGCTGAAAACTAGAATAAAAATGTCAGGAAGTTACAACTGGAAGTGAAAATTTACCTTAATAAGCAAGAAGTTAAAAAAGCAAACCTTATGGGACTCAAGAAATCTCATACAATACAACCATTCACTCCTTAAACTAGCAAGTGTTCATTGAGTATTTACAGTGGCTAAGGGGTTGTACTGGACCATGGAGGCTGAGAGAGAAGATGGGGAAGCAAAGAGAAGTGAGCAATGAATGGCCACTGGTTTACTTCCACAGCTCTAAGCTGAGTAGAAGGGATAGGCTCACAAACAAATCATTCCAAGCACTTATATATAGAAGTTTTCAGCACAGATGTACTACAAATGCCTAGAGCATCATGAAGGTCTCTGACTGTGGGAGACAGGGAAAGCATGGCAGAAGTGGTTGAAGGGGTCCACAGACACAGAAACCCAGAAAATTTTGTAGCAGGGAAAACCACATGATCCAAGAGGCATAAATGTTCAGAAAACAAGAATGCTGCTATAGGCATAGTGTTTGGGAGTCGAGAATGGGAGAGAGAGAGGCAAGACATGAGGTTAGGAAAAAATTAGGACCCACACCTCAAATGACATCCTATGAGGTTTGAACTTAATTCTGTACAAAATGCTGGGAAAGCAAAGTGTCATAAGATTTGCACATTAATACTCTGACTTTGGTGGTGCTGTTGGGGATGAGTAAGGAGAGCCTATTAGGTAATGTGAGAAAGTTGCTGGCTGTAGGGATGGACAGAAGAATGAGAGATTCTGTAACAGAAAAATAGATAAGACCTGGTAATAACTGCCTTTCAGAGTAAGAGAAAGGGAGGAATCAAGGGCTGGCTGACTTATAAGGATGAATTCAGCTTAAGCAAGTAAAAATTCCTTTTTCAAAAATATACATGATGCCACCTAATCTGGATTCACATGCTATTTCTTCAAGAGCTGCAAAGGGAAAAAAAATCAATTAAATTTTACTCTACCAGCCTCCCTACCAAATGGTTCCTAAATATAAGACTTATCTTTCATGTTTCACAAAGCAAAATTATATGTTGAGATAAAAGAAACGAATTGCTAAGATTATTTTTAAAGTTATTAAGCAATTGGCAGTCCCCAGTGTGCCTTGACGTGTCGTTTAAGCACATCATACTCTGGCAAATGGCAGAGATCATAAAGAAGCATGGGTGGAACTAGACAAAGAATTGCTGAAATTGATATAACTTTCCAGAAGATTTAAAAAGGATGATGGTGTCCCTCCAAAATTAACATAAATAAAATTTCAAATTAAAGAAGGAACCAATCCATTACTTTTGGTTTACTCAAATAATAAACATAGGAATTAATACTGGATGAGCAGTCATTCTGTTCATGAACAATGATAAGTTTTGAGGTTTTCACACTTTTCATTTTTTATGTAGTCATTACTTAAAATCCCAGTGTATTCTGAACAGCTTCACAATGCCGAGGAGATGAATGATGAGTCTTCAGTAGGGAGATCAGTGCCAGTTAGATAGCATTTCCCCTATTTAACCAGGAGTGTTACCTTATTCACTTCTATACAAGAGTTAGGGACAATCACTTAAATGTTTTAAACTGATCTTCAATCTTTGTGCAGATTGATAGCAAGGTGGGAGATGGTGGGAAGCTCCTTTCCAATATCTCTGCTCCCTATTTGGGTTCTAAATTTGAGCATGCCTCTTGCTCTCTCTACCATATACCTACCCTTGGCCACTCTTTGGGTCATCTAGCTGGCCTCTGTGGCTGCTGATCAAATCATTCCTGCTTCTAATTTAGCCTATTGCACTGCCCCAGTTCTGATAACAATGGCAGGCCTGTCTCTGCCTGATCCTCAGTCTTGTCCCACCCTCCATGCTGCATAACACATTTCTTTTTCTCAAAGGTTTCAGCCAATGATTTGCTTTGGGATAAATAACTGAGGCCTACAACCCATCAACAAACTTATGGCCTTCTGTCTGGAGCCGTGAGCATTGCCTGATCCAGACACTCCCCCTGCCTCGTGGGAGGGGAACAACATCTACACACAGACACAACGCTTCTTTATCCTGGGCCACCTACTGGAACAGTCTGCTTCAGCTGCGCTCTGCTACTGCTGTACCCTACTATTTGGACACTAGGATTTACCCTCAGACCAGACCCCTTTCTCCACTACTGCAGCTCAATCAGTTCCTCAGCTCTTATTCCATCCCTCCTTTCCTGGCCCTGAAGTGGCCCCATCTGTCCCATCCTGCTGCAGTAGCTGACCATGCCCAGAAGAGTCAGACATAGAGTCATCTGTGTCCTGTTTAACCAGCCTCCAAGCTCCCAGTTTTGGGGTAGTTTATTTATTGTGTCACTGTCTTGGTAACTTCCCATTCCAGCTCTCCGGACTTGCTACTGCATAACTCCACTTCTCCCAGGCCTTGGAACTTTTCTTGTTTTCTCAGATCCTGTCTCTATATGCGTGCTCTCTCTCCTTTCTACCACAGTGGCAGGACTGAATTACTTCCACCCAACAGACTGGAAAATTTCTCATAATGCCAGACCACAGGCTGGTGCTGAGTGGCTGAGAAACCAAGTCAGAAAATCAAGTGTTGAGGATTTATTTCAACCAATTTGAGAGGAATGTACAGATGAGCAGGCTAGTTCCTGTTTATCGACTGGAATCCCTGGAGTCATTCGAACAGGTTCAAATTAGCTGTCAGTGTGGCTAAGGGCCCCACCTGGTTCTAAGTGTGCACAACAAAATTCCAACAGGAAATAATGAGCTCTTAGATAAAGGCTTCCTTTCCTATTGCCTGATAGTCTGACTCAGAGTCTTAGAAAACCCATTCATGGTCTCTGTCCAGATTTCACCAACTATGCAGCCGAGATAGGACACTAATGATGCTGTCTCTTCATATGGCATGTCACAGTGCTATTTATGGATTGTTAGAGTTTGAACAAGTCATTTTCAGAATCCATCCAGTATGTAGCTACTGTGTGGTTTTAAAATAATTAATCCTATGAGACAAAAAAGTATGATGCACATTTTATGCATGAAAAATCAATTCAAAGAGGTTAAGTGACACGCCCAAGGTCATTGAATCAACTGGTTAAAGAAATTAGAATTTCTACATAGGTAATATTAGTTTTTAGTTTTCAACATGTAGTTCACAAGTGGTATCTATTATGATACATTTTGTAAGTGTCTTTTCAAGTAAATTGTGTTCATCCTTATCTTAGCAATGAAGAGTTCCATTTTATAAAAGGAAGTATGATCTGTAGAGGGAAATAGGATTCATGGTCCAAAAATAAAGTCGTTACCAACCATCTGCTGATAGAAGCACAGCAAAGACTAGGAGACCAAGAAGGCACCCAAACAAGGAATTATCAGGTCTTCAAGGTTTCAGGACACAAAGAAGGCAAAACTACTGTTTCCAAGACCTCATGGCTCTTCGTGCAGCCAGGTGTCTAAGGCACTCTTTTTCGATCTGGAATTGTTAATGATTTCCTTCACAGAGGAAAATGATTCTCCATTGGAAAACAACCCTTTCTGAGTGATATTTAGTATTTAAAGAGAATACCATATGTTTATGTTTCCACTGAATAAAGCATCATATACTGTTTGTTTTTTCTGATTCTAAGGTCCCTTCCTCCAGAAACTCATAACTGTTTTCTTCTTTGTGAATGCTGAGAAATGGTAATAGTCCTTTTAGATCATCTTCATCATTTCAGAATCTGGAAGCATCAGCATTATTGGTGTCACACTTTTTTTAAAAAATCTGGAAATTGGGAAAAGTATCTGAATGAGATGGGATGAATAGGATGGTATAAAGTAGAGATTCCCCTAAGAGTCAGATTGTGTTTGCCATCTCAATGAGTGTGCCCAGAACAAGCGCCCTCCTACTTGAGTCTTTCCCCACCATGTTCAGCAACCCAATATATCAACCTGATATTTTAGGGATTCCACCTCTTGGGTCCCCTTCTTCCTCCGGGAGAAGTCTTTTCTGCTGTCCTTTAATAAACTTCTAATTTCTACTCTGAAAAAAAAAAAAAACCTGAAATTTTACAGGCAAGTTATTCAGTGTCCTGAGGTGGGAGTTTGCCTGTGGGCTTGCCGGGGTGCCTTAGAGGACTGATGTCTTTCAGCAGAAAGTTGCAATTCGACTTCTCAAGAAATAACCTCTTCTTACAGAACATATCAAATATATGGATTTTATGCTCTAATCATCTCCTAAGATTACCTTTTTTTTAACTCAAAATGTCCATCATGACTCAAGCCCTAACTGAATATTCTGTTTTTTTCCAAGATGTTAATTGGTTCTACTAATATACATTCAATGCCACAATCCACTGGTAACCCTGTTAATATTTTGGTTGGACAAGAAAGGATAGAATCTCAGTCAGTTAGAAGGGAATTTGGAAGCCATGTAGAACAATCTTTTTGCTTTAATAAATGAGAAAATAAATGTACAGAGCATTTGTGATTTTCTAAAAGTCTCACAGCTATTCCAAACTCCTCTTAGAAGTAAGTAGTGTGTATAAAATTTTAAAAATAAATGTAGAGCTGGGATAGAAGAGTCCAGGATTCTGAAACTTTGTTTTGTATTCTTACCCCTTCTCCTGGTCTCCTCAACATATCCAGGGGTATATGGCAGCATGCAATGATGCCACAAAAGTCATTAGATAAAGCACGACATGCCTTTCCAATACATCACTTTTAAATTCAGTGAATTAGAACAGGTAAGGGAGGAGAGGGAAGAGACTCCATTGTTTTTGTATGAAAAAAAAAACACAGATATTTTAGAAGACTGTGTCCAAATTTTGCTTAAATGTTTAATTAAAATACCAAATCAAAGGAATTTCATGTTTGCAACTTAATGCTTCAGGTTACACCTCAGACACCCTCCTCTGCCATCCAGGGTGTTCATTCTTATCCCTCTGGCAATAGCAGCACTTGAGTGGGAAAATTCAGAAAGTACCACATGACACTGTGCGGCTTCCTGCTTAGAGGAGTTAGCCTGACAGTAAAAACCCAGCTCAGCCACATTCTCCTCCCAAAACCCCAAGATTATTCATAAGTCCCATAAAGTCTGGGATCACTGTGAACTAAAACCATGCATTCTAATTAATTTTTATTTAAATTCTCAAAGTATTTTATGAAAAAATAAAGGCATCAATACCAGGAGCTCTGTGGGGATTTTGTTATTGTTGTTGTGTTTGTTTTTCAGTTTCTTGTATAATGTCAGGAAGTGCTCTAGAATTTATCATTGGTCTCTCTTATCTATTTTTTTCTTTGGTGTTTATGATATCATGTAGAGATTATATTTAATTTTTTCTTTATAGACAGAAATATCTGGATTCTTTAAATACTTTTCAAAGTTCCAGGTATCTATAACACCTTAATTTAAAAAAAAAAAGTTCTAGGGCTAGGAGTATAGCTTAGTGGTAGTGTGCTTGTCTAACATGAACAAGATCCTGAATTCAATTCCCAGCACCACCAGAAAGAGAAGCAGGGGTTGGGGGAGAAATAAAGAAAAGAAAAGGTCTTGAATTATTCTTCTCATCCATCTCTGCTACCTGCTAGAATTTGTTTCTTATCATGCCCACCTCCAGGATACTGGATTTGAGAAACCTGTGATTTTCATTGACCTTCTCTCTTTTTTATCTTATTTTAGTCACCCAGTCACCAGTATTATTGATTTTTACCTCCCCCAAATTTCTCAAATCTCTCACCTTGACTTTATCTATGTGGCCACAGTCCCAATTCATGCTCAGAACTCTTGCCTGAATTCAATCAACAGTATAACATGGAACATATCAATACATTATGGGAATGAAAATCTCTAATCTCTTGGCTTATAGTGACATAGTAGCACAAGAATTTGTGTACCATAAAGAAAAAAGTCCTGGGTGCATTTCTCTGATATTATTGTTACATACATTGAATATGAATTATTAGTTTAAGAAAATGCTTATTTCTTGCCCTTAAGAAATTGACCTTTTTGATGACAGGAACCATGTTTTATTCATTTCCCTGTTCTTAGTCTTCAGCTGTATATATTGTACCTGTTAGATGCTTGTTTAACTTTGGGAATGAATGAATGAAATCTCTCATATTTAAACTTTTTGCCTCACTATTGCCTCTCTTTATTCTGCATCATCAATTTCCCCCTGTTGATTATCCCCATAATTATGCACACTTGTCACAATAAATTCTAACTTGAATTTAAAAACTCTCTTTACCCTACATTGCTCCAATTAGTGCCCCATTTTTTTAGCTCTTCTTATAACAAAACCCCTCCAAAAGTCTGTCAGTAACATCTTCTCTAACAGATGCTCTGTCCTTATTGCTCTACCCAAACTGCCCTATCAAAACAGTCCCAGTTATTTCCTTGCTACCAAATACAATTGTCAATTTTCAGTTTCCATTTTATGTGACCTATCAACAGTATTTAATTCAGCCAATCAGTTCTACCATCTTAGATTCATTTTCTTCTAATACTCCATTATCTATTGCTCTTCCACCTTGCTGGCCATTCCTCCTCATTCTTTCTTGGGTTCTCCTCTACTACCTTTTCCAACTCAAACACTGGATTCCCCTATGGTTCAATCCTTTGTCTTCCTTTCTGTATTCATATTCACTTCCTAGTGACCTCATTCAGCCCCATGGCCCTACATTCATCTACACACTCATAACTCTCCCACTCATACCTGTAGCCCAGACCTCTCCCCTTAACTCTGAAATCTATGAAAATACTTTACTATTTATATCCAATTGCCTTCTTGACATATCCACTTAGAATTAATATGTCAAGAACTCCATTCTAATTCTACATTACACACACACACACACACACACACACACACTTTTACTTTTCAATCTTTCCTCAGGATAAAAGGCTATCTTTGTTTTTCAGAGAATGTTTTTCAAGAAAAACCTTCAGAGTCATCTTTGAATTCACACTCTCATATTTCACATTTATTCATCAGCAAATCCCATTGACTCTATGTTCAAAAACATCCAGAGTCTGAAGATTTTTCAACACTTACCACCTGCTTCAAGCCACCATCACCTGTCCCCCTGTATTATTGCAATGCCTCCTAACTGGTCCCCCTTCCTTCTGATTCCCTATAGTCTCTAAATTCAAAGTGATCTTTTCTAAAACATAGGTCAGATTGTATTACTCCTCTGCTCAGATCCCCCAAATTGGTTTCCCATCTCACTCACAATTAAAATTTAAAATTCTTATAATTGGCATCCAAGACCCTACATGAACAAGTTCTTCTTCCTTTCTAATTTCATCACCTACCATTCTTCCCCTGAGTGCTCCACTCCAATCATATAAGCCTTCTCACTTCTGAATCCAGCCAAGAATTCTCCCAATTCAGGGCCTGTGCACCTGCTGTACTGATTGAAATGTTCTTTTGCAGAGTTATCTACTTGATTTGTCCAAATTTCCATTCAAACGTCACCACATCAAGAGACATTTTCTCATCACTTAAATATAGCACCTCCCTCTTTCCTTGCTTTCTTTGTAACCATTGTGCCTAAAACCCTACTGTATTTATGTAGATATTTGTTCCTTAATTAGTGTCTGTCTTCCTCCCCACCCCTCACACCAGACTATAGGCATCATTAAAGCAGGCATTTTCAATTATTTTGGGGGGGAGGGTTATTGTTTGTTGGTTTGAGTTTTTGTTTTGTTTTGATTTGTTTTTTGGTTTTTGTTTAATTGTTTTACTGCTTTATCTCTATCATATAGAACTGTACCTGGTAAATGACATTCTATAAATACTTTTGAATGAATGAATTGAATAAATGGATAAGTGGCCTTGGAAGAGAGACCATGGAGAGAAGTTTGTTGCTAATGCATACTTCTCAATCCTCTACCTTGGTTTTATTAGTACCATGATTAAACAATTGAGATAACAGGCTCAGACAAGATAATAATATTTCCCAGGAAAGATCCAAGAATACAGAGTGCTGAGGCTGCTGAGGGGACTGCTGGTTGTTATAGCAACTCTTGAAATCCAGCAAGTTGGCAGGCAGCATGCATTTATGAAAACATGTTTATGGAACCTCTTAAACATTTTTCTAAATTGATTATGCATGAATTTTATTTGTTGACTCATATTAGGAGTTATTTACCATGCATTCACAGTAAGTTGAGGCACTCTGCAGTATACCCTGTAAAGGATTTTTCTCTAATTGTCAATAATCACATTTAGTTATTCTAAATGCCTGTCTGTGTTATCCAACTAAAAGGTAAACGGAAGTTAGGAGAAAACTCACTGATTAGAAATTCTTGAAGATTTCATGTAAAATCAAGAAAATGGTTCCAGATAGAGTCGCAAAATAAGAAAATTGAATGACCTCAACAAAATTTTGTATTTTGTTTCTTAAGAAATTTTCTCCTGTTATCCCTGGATCAATTTACTTCTCTGAAATCTTCTGTGTAATATATTCTCAATGAATATTTTTGTAAAGGATTCAAATTTGGAAGGGAGTTAACTTTTATTATATACCTATTAAATCTCAAGCATTGATTTACCACATATAATTTTATTAAATTTTCACAAAAATCTATTCTTATCCCCATTTTGTTTAATGTTTAAGGAGATCATATAATTTTTCCCAAAGTCACAGAGTGATAGAAAGGACAATCACTCCTGTTCTGTCTGACACCAAAGAACATATTTTCACACAGCTTTTAAAATAATATTACAGAAATCACTCTAGTTAACTTCTGAACAGAGTCGTCTGTTCCTTTGGTAGGATATTCCTAAGACCTTACTAATTCTTTGCCAAGTCTGAAAACGATATTAAGAATCTCAAGGTCAAAGAATTGTCCCCACCATCCACATCAGCTCAGCAGTGACTTTCAAGAACCAAATCATAAAGTAAAACTGTTACCCTTAGGCTTTGTTGTTCATTGAGTTGAACTCACTTCATTTATCAGCATCTCCATAAAGGGAACAAAGGAATAATTCTTTTCATTCACTTCTTGATGGCCCTTAACAACCCACTCAGCAAGCGGCCACTGTTCAGCCCATGGAGATAGTTATTATTAACTTTCCTCTCAACTGCCAGGACACATCGTGTCACATTCTACCATCCTATTTCCTCAAAGTTCTCTGTAAATAAACTGGGTCATGCCACACACCAATTCTTTTTCTCATGATACATTGATTTCTTCTCTTTCCACATTTACAAACAAAATGCAAAACCTTTAATACAGAAATAAATACTCCAGTGTGTGCCTTTGATGCCAACTCTATTTAGTATATTTGGGGGGGGGAGGGTATAAACACGGGCCCTTGTTTTCTCTAATTGTCAATAATCACATTAACCTGCCAACTGAACTCTTCACTCTCAGTCTTCTTTCTCTAATGTCCATCATACACACTACCTGGATTTATGCTATGGAGCAAAAATTCAATCCTATCAGTCACCTCATCAGAACTTCTATTACTAAGTACATACGAAAAAAATGTCCAAAACTTTTTTTTTTTTTTTTTTTTTTTTTTTTTAATTTATTTATTTATTTTAGTTCTCGGCAGACACAACATCTTTGTTTGTATGTGGTGCTGAGGATCGAACCCGGGCCGCACGCATGGCAGGCGAGCGTGCTACCGCTTGAGCCACATCCCCAGCCCTGTCCAAAACTTTTGAAGCTGGCATTCAATGATATGTTCACTGGGTAGACTCATTTTATCTCTTATCAGACCCCTTTAAATCTCAAATTGTTTTCATTATCAATCCTTTTATGTACCATGCACTTTATTAATCCTGTGCTTTTCCTAAGCCTCTTTTTCTTCTCCCACTACACAAAGTACAGGGGTAATCAATTTCATTCTTTTTATTATCCTTTATTATCACTCTGGCCAGATAATCCCTAAACCTATAACTTCATACTTGATCTCTCTCCTTAATGCCAGACCTATTTTTCCATATGATACTCCACAGCTACCTTGAACCATCATCCTCACCAACTCTGCTTCTTCTCCCGTGGTTCCTACATCAGTGAATGGCATCGCTCTTCTTTCAATCCTCTAATCCAGAAATTTGAATTTCATCCTTGTTTCCATCCTCCCCTCATGGCATTTCCACACCCTGCTTTGACTCTTTGTGACTTGATAATCTTTCTTTTCATCTCAACAAGAATTTAAGTGAGGTCAGGGAATGTCTTATGTGTATCACTCAACCTCTAATTCTTAAGTCAATGCCCTGCATTTAACAAGTTCTAAATTTTTTCTGGCAGAAAGAAATAATAAATCCATTACTTAATGTATTTGTTACATTCACAGATTTTTAAAAATTATTAGTGGATCCAAACTGTATAAATGAGATTATATGGGAAAAGAGACATACCAAAATAACGGCATTTGTAGTTCTTTATTTAAGAAAGTCCATGAGGGAAAAAAAGGCATTCAAGGCCAACCTTGACTCACTGTACCTGTGTGTCAATCCCAGCTGGTAAGTAGGTAGGGCTGACAATGGAAGTGATTTTGCACAGATGTCAGCCAGTGATGCTTAACATCAGAAGGCTGCTTTACCTTTAATAGCTCTGCTCTTACCAGCAGCAGCCCACAAAGAAATCAAAAATTGGGGAGGCTTATGAAGAAATGAACAGTATATTAGTATATTATAGTATTATATATCATATTAGTATATTAATATATAGTTTGGCTGTATATTAGTATTGTAATTCAATGGTTGGATGTTGAATTTAGTTTCATGTGACTTCTGTAACAAATTATCACAGTCTTATTATCTTAAAATAATTTATCCTCTCAAAATTCTGGAGGCCACAAGTCTGAAATCAGTATTAACGGGCCCCCAGTCAAAGTGTTGGCAGTACCACACTCCCTCTGGAAGTTCTGAGAATATGCTCCTGGCTTCCACTAACTTCTGATTAGTGGTATGCTGTCCACATACATTAACTTGTGACTACTTTCATCTCTGCCTATGTGTTCACATTGCCTCCTTATCTACTGCCTGACAAATATCCCTCTGCCTCTATTTTGATACATGTGTTTAGATTTAGGGCCTGTACAGATAATGCAGGGTAATCTCCCCATCTCAAAATCCTTAATTTAATCACATTTGCAAAGATCCTTTTTCCAAATAAGGTAACATTTATAAATCCCAGGGATTAAGCCTGATACCTTTGGAGGCCATTTCTGAGCCTGCTGCAGAGGCTCAAGGTTTGCCTAAGTGCTGGCATGAAGTCAACACTTAGTGAATGTTGGCTGCTGTTATTGTCATTACCCAAACCCCAAAACTTGGATTCAACACTTCTGGACATACATTAGAGATTCCTAAGGAATTTTTTACCCTTGCCATCCCTTGAATCCTGATAACAGAAGATCAGTGCATTCCAAGGTGAATTTTTTTTTTGATCTTTTATTGTTAAAGTTGCCTACAATTATTTTTGAATGCTCATTCATTTTCTTCTATCCATTCTTTGTATGTGTGTGCAGTTACATTTCATAGTGAACTAAAAATATGCATAATACTTAATTCAAGTATATGAATGAATAGGAGCTTATCTTCAGACTGGTGGATAGGTGGGCTCACAGCATTGCAGCACTTAATATTATATTTCAATTTGGTATACAGAATATTAAGTTCATTCCTGAAATCTCTTTATGAAAATGAAAAGATTTGAGTTTGCTACTGAATATAGCACTAGGTACTGTACAGTCAGTCTTTCAGGAAATAGCATTATATAAAGCTACCTAATAAAAACTTGTGCTGCATTAAAATATTCTCAAACTCAGTGTAACCAACTCTGTTCCTTCCCAGGATACACCAAGGTACAGAAGAAAATTTTCAAGCTTTTTAGTATTATAAAGACACCTATAATCTTGCTTTATTTTGGGGTGAGATAATACCATTTTTATAATCAAACTCAATTTATTTTATGTTACATTCATAATTCTCTGACAACTACTAGGTTACCATTATATAATAATTAGACCTTTTTCAAAGATAGCTTTTTTTTTTAAATTTTAAAGATAGCTTTTTGTAGAAGTTAATGTTTTTGCCTTTGGGTGGGTCCCAATATGCATCAAATTAGAATTTGAAATTTTCTCTACCAATATTAAGTTTCTCTTTCTATAAAATCATATTTATATAAAAATCTTGTGTATTCAGATGCATACTGAGCCAACATCCTAAAGCAGTCATAGTATCCACTGTATAGATATAAACCAGGTGCTAATGGATCACCAGAAAGGAAGCAATTAATTTTGCTTCTCAGGGTGGGGGAACATTCCAAAATGTTTGTATTATGTCTATGAAGGTAACTACAACATGTAAGTGTCATCTATCATTCTAGTACTTTATAGGTATAGAATTCATGCAATCCTTACAGCGATCCTTTGCAGTAGAGACTGTTGATATACCCATTTTAATGAGGAAATTGAAGGACAGGGAGATGATGTGACTTGTCTAAGTCCCCACAAATAGGAAATAGAAGAACCAGGATTCCCACCCAGGTAGTTTATCTTTACAGTCATCATTATTAATCTCTGTACTAAAGAGCTGAGCAAATGTCAATCATTAACATTTTGAAATCACAGTTGTTATTTTAAAAATTTTGGTTTAAGTATTCTGTTGTTCATTAGTCAATACAGAAATATTTTCTGACATAGTTCTCATAAAGGTTATAAGATTCAGAATCATTGAACCTCTTGGATTTTCATTTTCCTAATGAGTGAAATGAGAATGATACTATATCTGCCTATTATTGGATTATTGTGAAGTTTCAGTATATACATATGTAAATTCTTTACAAGCTGCAAAGTGTGCTGCAAATTATTACAAAGCTATTATTAATTCAATAACTAGGAATAAAGGCAAAAATTTAGAATCCGAAAGTGTGTTGGGGATTGGAAAGCTACACATTAGAGTACATGGAAAGGTGTAAATGAAGATCACCTTTTGAAGGACCTTGATAGCCATTCTAAAAAGGTTCTAATAAATAAATAAATAAATAAATAAATAAATATAAAAATAAATGCAAAATTTCTGGCCATAAGAGTTATGCTCTCTTTGTTATACTTTAAAATAACAGTTTGGATAACATCTTAGAAGATGAGAGCCTGGAAAGAGAGGGAGTTCAGTCAAAGGCCTGTCTGAAAGAGCCTAATTGAGAAAGGACCAGACCATGGGATTGGACTAAAAGAAAGGCAAAAGTCCAAGACACTGTAGAGGTGAAATAAACATGATGCTGGGGCATGGAGATTGAAGAAAAAGAAGTAGTTTAAAATTTTTTCACTCATTTTGTACATTTGGGGGAAAGAGATCTAATCATATTTATGTATCCCACTCATTCATTTAAAAATATTTACTGAGTACCTCCTAATGCTAATACTTTTTTTGGGTATTACTATTTTATGCTATCATTTTTCATTCTCTTTGACTATTGACAGATTCACTAAATCATTCAATCAAGAAGTATTTAGAGCACTGTGTTTTATGCCAGGTACAAAAGAGGAAACACCTAAATAAGATCCAAACTCATAACAAATGGAAGAGTCAAGACCAAAGTCACATATCAAATAGCAGAGTCCAGTGTCTAACCTTAATCATCTGCTTTTTTCTACATAATCCCCTTTGTTCAGGTTAGATTCTGGGTTTCCTCTCAGACATGTTTTAAGTTTAGGAATTCTGTGAGAAGTTAGAAATGCTGATTCCATGCTTAAGGAAAAATATCAATGCAGAATTAGTAGTCACCCTGTATTGGTGATATCTTAAGGATTGTGTCTGATGTTAAAGGATTTGAAACGTCATGAAGGTGCTTTTTGAAAGAGCCTAGTAATTTGTGACATAATACATACTAAAGGTTCCATGTAGCTGTTTCCCTGTAGTTACATGGAACCTTTAGTACATGTTTGAAGACACAAATTGGTGTGAACATACTTTATAACCAGAGATAAGAAAAACTGTGCTCTATATGTGTAATAAGAATTGTAAAGCATTCTGCTATCATTTATTTTTTAAAAATCAATTTTAAAAACTTATAATATAAGCTCTGGGGCTATTATTTTTAAAAGATTTTTTTAAAACAGTAATTGTTCAAAACTCAAAGTGAAGATGTGTTACTGTGTGCCCAGCAAGCTTTGTTGTCAATAAATACCAGCCAATCCATCAAAAAAAAAGTTCCATGAAAGGTTTTATTTTATATTTCTACCTGGGCAGAAAACTATTTGCAATATCTGTGAGCCTTTTGGCAGTAAGGACTGTGTCTTATTTATCTTGGTATCCGTGTGTATGTGTGTGTGTGTGTGTGTGTATCTTCATCTATCCTAGTATGTATGTATGTGTGTGCGTGTGTGTGTATATATATATACACACACACACATATACATGTATACACACATGTGTACACACACACACAAGAAGCATCCAATAATTGTTTGAGTGAATAAAAGACTAAATGGGGGATAAAAGCAAACAGTATGATATGGAAAGAGGATATGGCTGGGGTAAGAAGAACTAAATGTTCTGTCATTACATATATGACTTCTATTTTCCTTTCATAAAGTGGTAGATCATAGTGATGGCTGCACCTACTTCATGGGAATATGTGGGTGTCCAATAAGTTCAATTTAATAAGTAACAAGAATTTATAGTGTATCTATTGTGTACCAGGAACAGGGATTTACCAAGAATGGAAAACAGGAACACACAATGGAAAAATAAATGCAACTAATACAAATAAAACCAGACTATAACCAATGAAGAAAGAGAAGAAGCTTGTGTTCATGCATAGGTATCAGAGAAGCCTTAGGGGAGGAGGTTGAAATGTGAGATAAAAAGTATGAAGCATTGTCCCAAATGTAAAATACTAGTGTTTTCAAACCAGTCATTGCTATTAACACAGACACATTTTAATTGTTTTTAATCCATGCATTCCAGGGTCTATCCTATGCACCTAAGAACATTTTCCTAATACTCATCAATCCCCAACATGGGAATAAGTAAAAGGTGTGACTCTGATGCCAGAAGCCCCAAGTTGAAGCTTCATCTTCATTGCAGAGTTGCTTGCTGCCTTACACAAGCACAATTATATGAGCCTTTATTTCCTTGTCTATAAAATGGGTATAAGAGTAACTATACCACTTAATGACATTTGAAATAGTTACATTGTATGAAAGCAGTTTACAAATTTTAGAATATCATGCAATATAAGATTTCATCTATGTTATATGATTGGGGTAAATGCTAATCTTGGCAAACATGCTTTTTTAGTTTAGGGCTATAATTACTCAGCATTTCTGGTAAGTCAATCAAATGCTAATGAATCCTGAATCTACAACTGAAACTTATTGTCAAAAATATCCTCAAGTATGATGATCTGATGCTATTGACACAAGGCACATGAGATCATATTACTGCCACCATCGTTTTGTTGCCACGGTAACCATAGCAGGCTGGCAAGAAAGCTCCCTGACAGTTGAATTGGAAAGAACAAGAAAACTCAGCCCACTTCCTGCATTAAATGAATTACAAGTACGTGTAAAGAAAGAAAAGAAAATTGCTAACCCTTAATCAACTGCTTTTATTTTTTTCTACTTAAAAGGAATACAGAGCAAGAAGGGGACCTCTCTTTCCCACACACTGGGTTTCAGTACTTTCATAAGACTGGAAGGTGGCATCTAGGTATGGGCTATGAAGGAAAAAAAAAACTTAAAATACACATTAGCTTATATAATAGACTTCTCTCTCAGGTTTGTGCAGTATTAAGCAGTAGCTGAGTCAAACCTCTTTCATGTCTCTGGATTCAGAGCCAAAATAGAAAGCTATGAGGACAATAAAAAAAGTATCCTTCCAGCCTGAGAAATAGAAATGATACTTTAAAAAATACCTTTTACTATTATATAAGTCAAATAATGAGCACCTGAGAAATAAGTTCTGACCTGGGAAATAAGACTCACTTTTTCTTTAACTTTGCATGTCTTTGGTGCCATTAGAAAATGGCACTTTTAATATATATCGATAAATATTTATCATTTTAAATGGTGAATTTTGTGTGGGCATAAGGAGCATTCTGCCATTCTATGGGCAGGTTATCATTTTAAAATTCAGTGCTGTTTGGCAGACATTTTCTGAGTTCTGGCAGGTGCTGAAGACACCAGGTGAACATTAAGACGTGGTCACCGTCCTAATCGTCCTCCAGGGGATGGATATGCAGGCTGATAGTTTCAATGAAGTCTGCTAAGGACAGTGATAGTGTAGAATGCTTCTGTAGCACAGAGGAAGGACATCTTAATTTAAATGGAAAGTAGAAAAGCCACCTGAATGGGATGTCAAATCCAGAAAGAAACATAATGGGTCATCTAATACAGTAAAGCAATAGCAGTTTTAATTGTTCTTATCAGGTTTTTTTTTCCCCTCTTGAAACATTCAAGTTGCAGGAAGTTACCCAAAAAAAGTAAAAATTCATAACCTAGTCAAATAAATATCACATGCTTATTAATGACAAAAACCATATTTCTGAAAGAACATTTTACTGTTCTAATATTTCTGAGAAATGCTTTTATTTTTCAAACAAAGGAACAGAGGAAGCTTCCTGCTTCATATTATTGTATAAAAACAAAATGAATGAAAATTCTTTGCTTTTAAGCTCGACCCAGTGGCACAAAAGAAATGAGCATTAAAGGGGTAAATGAATAAATGACCTAAAATGATGATAAATATTTTAGAACTCTTCATAATATAATTCTCCAATCAGTGCTTCCTCTTCTGTCTCTACAGCAGAAAATGTCAGTTTTCATCCAAGAAACTCTTGGCATGGTTTCTTGGCTCCCTTCGATATCAGGCAGGATGTATTTCTATGATAGAATTTTTTCCCAACCTAAAGTAGGCTTATCTGATTTTATAGTGGCAATTTTGCACCTTCTTAAAAATCTAATTTGTTTTACCCTGAGCTGATAGCACCACTTAGTAAGAGATAATTGACCAGTAGCCCCATGGTAAGGGGTTCAAGCCTACTCATTGAACTCTTGCCTTTGCTCTCATTTTCTCAACTATCTGATGACACCTAGCCAGGTTTTGATTTGCTAAAATTTTAAAAGTAATGCAAAAGACCTCCTGGATAATCAGGAAAGATGCAGGCACTTACCTGGGCCTAGGACAAGCTCTCTGTCTCTTATATTTACATTTGTGGCCATAAATCCTGCATTCGATTTTAAGATCTGTAACTGATTAATGACTGATTTTGGGCTGATGCCACCATCTCTGGGATTTACTTTACTGCACAGAAATGTGATGAGGGTTGAATGAGATAAGTAAAATCAGTAAGGGCTTCAAATGCAAGCATCTGACCACCTGAATGACTCAGTGTGTTGATTAAGAATGTGAAGCCAGCTGAATTTAATGTAGGCTCTGGAATTTCCCAGCAAGGTGACTTTACCATGCCACATTATCTCCCTGTGCCTCAGCTCTTCCTTTCTTAAGTGAGGATAAATAAATGAATAAAAATAATGGCATTATTATCATTTACACATATTTGAATCCTAAAATCAACCATGCAACCATGCAACATTATTTCTGTTTGTCAGAGGAAACTCAGAATGAAAAAACTATTCTTCATTCTTACAGATGAAGAATCCAAGGTCCAGAGAGATATTCTCCCAGGCATGTAGCCAGGAAACAGAGAATTAGATTCCATCTCAAAAGCACATGTGCTGCTCCACCATACTCTGTTGGCATCTGGCTCAGGGCCTGGCAAAATGAAAGCAGCCCATTCATTCCTTTACTGTATGTTAATTGCACTGCACATACCTGCAGTCAGCAAGGTGACCCTTAGCTAGCTAAGCCTGCAATAGCAATGATTTTACTTGAGAAAATCAATTAGCTTCCATTGTCATTTCATAGAAACAGGTGTCTTGAGAGAATAAGGTGGAGAGGCTGGATAAGTTCTGATGGCTGAGAACAGTAGAGAAAGGTCCAGAGCTTGGGAAGGTTCTAGAGCCCAGTGAGAGTTCCCGGCCAGCTCAGAGCAACCCTGAGAGCAGGTATCAGAGTGCAAGGAGGAAGAAGCCAAAGGTAGACCACCAGTTCATGTTTTAACCTTGATTTCTACCTGCATGGCAGGGACATTTTCTACCTGGTGACAGAAATGACCTTTATGAGATCATTCTCTTCCCTTTCTCTTTACCTGTGAGTGATCAGTGCCATGTAACTGATTGTCCATTCCATGACCCTAGTTTCTCACCTATACTACTATCTCAACTTCTGTCTGGAAAAGAACTTGATTGCTGTGTGTGGTGGTGCACACCTATAATCCCAGTGGCTTGGGAGGCTGAGGATTGAGAGTTCAAAGCCAGCCTCAGCAAAAGGGAGGCACTAAGCAACTCAGTGAGACCCTGTCTCTAAATAAAATACAAAATAGGGCTGGGTGTGGCTCAATGATTGAGTGCCCCTGGGTTCAATCCCCAGTAGCCACCCCCCCCCCCCCCCCCCCGCCATCAAAAAGTGACTAAGTCCACAGAATTTCCTATCAAAAGCTTGTTCCTTTTCTTTTTAAAATTATAATTATTAAAACATATAAACATATTAATTATGTAAATTTATGGATTTTACTGTGACATTTTCATACCTGCACACATCATATGTCATACTCTAATAATCCCTCTTCTACTTCCAGGTCTTTTTAAAAATTTTCACATGTAAGAGAAAACTTGCAATACTTGTCTTTTTGCATCTGGCTTATTTTGGTTAACATGCTTTTCTCCAGTTTCATTCATGTTTTCTTCAGATCACATGATTTCATCCTATTTATGGCTGAGTAATATCCATTTTGTGTGTGTGTGTGTGTCCCATATTTTCTTTATCCATTCATTTGTTGATGCCACCTACGCAGGTTTCATTTCTTGAAAATTGTTAAAAGTGCTGTAATATCATGGATATGCAGGTATTTCTTTTGTATGCTAACTTCATTTCCCTTGGATGAATACCTCAAGTGATAAAGCTGGATCATCTAGTTCTATTTTTAGTTTTTTGAGGCACCTCCATATTGTTTTCCATAATGGATGTACCATTTACATTCCCACCAACAATGTATAAGGTTTCTTTTTTCTACATGATCTCACCAGCATTTTTTATTCTTTACCTTTGGATAATAGCCATTCTGATAGAGGTGGGATAGAATTTCAATGTAGTTTTGATTTGCATTTCCCCGATGGCTAAGGATATTGAACATTCTTTCATATTTTTATTCAACATTTCTACTTCTTGTGAGAAGTAGAGCATTTGTCCATTTTTTATTTTATTACTTATTCATTTTTAAATTTTTTTTAGTTCTTTATATACTCTGGATACTAATCTTCCATCAGATGAATAGCTAGTAAAGATTTTCTCCCACTCTGTAGATTGTCTCTTCATTATGTTGATTGTTTCCTTTGCTGTGCAGAAGCTTTTTAAATTGATATAATTCTATTTTTCAATTCTTGCTTTAATTTCCTAAGTTATTAGAGTTCTATTTAGGAAATTGTTGCCCTACCAATATCTGAAAGAGTGTGGGTGACAGCCAACGTCTCAGTTGGTGGGGTTTCTCCCCACTAAGGAGGTTATAAGCCACCTGAAAACTTAAAGTTTAAAATAATTAGTAAAAAAAAAATACAAAGAGTCAGAAATATATTTACAAAAGCAGAGCCCCTGATACATCCAGTCCACACAAGAGCTGGAACTAAACAAAGGAAAGATGGCTCTGGTGGTATATTTAAGAGGGTACATCAAAGGCAGGGATAAGGTTTCAAGGGCGGAGTGTTGCTTTGTGATGTCTTGCAGTCAGCAGGTTGATTGGCATCTTGGCAGGTCACACTCATCTCAAGTGCTGTGTGGGACAAGACAGAGTAGAATTTCACAATGTCTCTGGGCAATTGACCAGAGAAAATGTCCACTGGTCATTCCCAGATGTGGTTTGCATCTGGCTTATTTTAGGTAACATTCTGTCCTTCAACCTATGGACTGCTTGTGACATGTCTCCTATGTTTTCTTTTGTCAGTTTAATAGTTTCAGGTCTTACATTGAGGTCTTTGATCCATTTCAGTTTTTTTTTACAAGATGAGAGAGAGGGGTCTAGTCTCATTTTCTATCCAGTTTTCCCAGCACTGTTTTATAAAGAAGCTGTCTTTTCTCCAATGCATATTTTTGGCAACTTTGTTAAGAACCACTTGGCTATAAATGCATGGATTTATTTCTGGGTCCTCCATTCTATTCCACTGGTCTATGTGACTTTTTCATGCCACTATCATGCTATTCTTGTTACTATGGCTTTGTAGTCTTTTTTGAAGTCAGGTGTTATGATGCCTCCAGCATTGCTCTTTTTGCTCAGATTGTTTTCACTATTTAGGAACTTTTGTGCTTTCATGTGAATTCTAAGATTTTTATTCTTTTTGTTCTGTGAAGAATGTCGTTGGTTTTTTGATGGGGATTGCACCAAATCTGTGGATCACTTTTGGTAGTATGACCAATTTAACAATATTAATCCTTCCAGTCCATGAACATTCTATCTTCTATTGTCTTCAATTTCTCTCTTCAGCATTTTGTAACTGTCATTGGAGAAATCTTTCACCTCCTTGTTTACATTTATTCCTAGGTTGGTTGATTGGTTGGTGGTTTATTGAAGCCATTGTGAATAGGATTGTTTTCCTGATTTCTTCTCAGTGAGTTCATTATTGGTCTATAAAAATGCTACTGGTTTTTTAATGTTGGTTTTGTATCCTATTACATTGCTTAATCAGTTGTAAGTTTTTGTTGGATTTTCTAAGTATAGAATCGTATCATCTACAAACAGTATAATTTGACTTCTTTCCTAATTGTTTCCCTTTTATTTATTTCTCTGGTCTAGTGCTGGCTAAAATTGCAAATACCATATTGAATAAGAGTGGTGAGGTGAACACCTTTGTCTTGTTCTTGATCTTAGAGGAAATTCTTTCCATTTTTGTCCATTCATGTTATGACATCGGCTGTGGTTTTGTCATACATAGCCATTGTTAGGTTGAGGTATGATTTTTCTATACCTAATTTATTCAGGGATTTTATCATGAAAGTATGTTGAATTGTATCAAAGGTTTTATGTGCATCTCTTGAGATGATCATATGATTTTTATCCTTGATTCCATTATGTACTGTATTGCCTTTATTTATTTTCATATATTGAACTATTCTGTGTCCCTAGAATGAAACCAACTTGATCATGGCTTTTTATCATTTTAGTATGCTGTTGAATTCAATTTGCAAGCATTTTATCGAGGGTTTTTGCATCTATGTTCATAAAATACATTGGCCTATTGTTTTCTTTTTTCCTTTTTTTTTTGTTCTGTCTTTATCAGGTTTTGGTAGAAGGATAATACTAGTTTTGCAGAATTAGTTTGAAAGAGTTCCTTCCCTTTCTATTTTATTAAATAGATGGTGAGCATTGGAATTAATTATTCTTTAAAAGTCTGGTAAAATTCAACAGTGAATCCTGGGCTTTTCTTTGTTGGGGAGACTTTTTATTCCTGCTCCAATCTCATTGCTTATTATCGATCTTTTCACTTTTTAATATCTTCTTAAATTTTGGTAGGTCACATGTGTCCAGAAATTTGTCTCTTTCTTCTAGATTTTCCAGTTTATTATCATATTATTTTTTAAATACTCCCTAGTGATCCTAGGGATTTCAGTGGTATCTGTTGTAATATCCCCACTTTCATCTCCAATTTTATTTATTTGGGTCTTCTCTCTTTCCTTTGGTTTAGCTAAGTGTTTAATTTTATTTATCTTTTCAAAGAACCAGTTGTTTCATTGATTCTTTATTGTTCTTTTAGTCTTTTATTTATTTCTGCCCCGATCTTTCTTTATTATTATTTTGTTGTTGTTGATTTGGGGTATAGTTTGTTCTTTTTTTTTTTTTTTTTTTTTTTTTGAGGCTCAAGGGTTTATTAGGTTTTCTCTTGGTAACAATTTCATCTTGTCCAAACATTCTAAACATTCTGCTTCTGCAGTTTTATCAGAGTCTCAGGACAAGTCTGTTGAAAAGAGCCTGAAGATGGAGAAGCAACATGCTATGGTACAATAGTTTCTTGCACCCAGGGGTTTATTTCATTGTCGCAGGTTTTTGTCCCACCACAGTGATTCCTAAATGTCTTGATGTTACAGTGCAGGAGCTATAACCTTCTCCTGGTGGAAGCCAACTCTACCACTTTTGCTTTGGATTCCAAACTTCTTATCTTCTCTGTAGTATTATTATATTTATTATTCATTTTCTCTTGCATATGCTCAATCTTGCTTTCTATATTCTTCCTTTTGATTTCAGTAAAAACAAAACAGACCTCCTCTTCCTCCACTTGACTAAACAGTCCTTTCACTCTTTTAACAACTACATTCCTCCAAGTAGTTGTTAAGGATGCCAGCCATCTACAATTCCTCACCTCTCACTCACTGCCCAACCCTCTTGAGTCTGGGTTCTGGCCCCATCGCTCCATTAAAATAGCCCCATTGAAAGTCACCAGTGCCCTTCAGGTTGTAAATTCCCGAGATAATTTTTAATCCTCATTCAACTTTACCTCTCAGCAGCAATCAACAATGTTTATTGCTCTCTTCTTTCTGAAACAGAGTTCGTTTGATTTCTATGACCCCACAATCTCCTGATTTTCAACATCTTTGGTCAATTTTATTGTTTCCTGTGGATTTATCCTTTTCCTGTTCTTTACTTAATATATATATATATATATATGCATTATATATATATATATATACATTATATATATATATATATATATATATATATGTTAAAATAATTATTTCTGTTCCAGAGCTATTAGAATTTCAGATCTGTATATCAATTATCTAATTCTTTTTTGAATGTGTCAAAACATCTCCATCTTACCATATCTTTAGTTGACATCTGCCTCTTTTCTTAGGCCCTTCCATCCCTTGGGAGAGACTGTTATCTTGGTGAGAGAGAATTCCCAGCCTTCTGCTGCTGAATCTAGAAAAATCTAGTCTTCTTTTCCCCATTGCTGGGTCAGCCAGGTTATTGCACATGATTGGGGCTTTTCTAATTGCCTCTTTGCTTCATGATTGAAGGTCAAGGAAGTGTTCAGTGTTTATTCCAAGCTTGTTGGTGCTCAGATATAGTGGTTTTGGTGTCGTTTACAGTCCTCCATATGGTGCTTATTTGGGAGGAATCTTTCTCTGTGTCCTCACAATTTTTTGGGGGGGGAATCACTCTTTCACAATCAATTCTCATTTTATATGTTAGTTATGTTCATATATTAATGTGACAAACCCAAAATGGATTATTGTTTGGAGTTGTAAAAATTTGGTTTTGCTTTATAGGAAGATGAGCATTAATTGACCTATGTATGTGTAAGTTTCTAGTTTCTTAATTTAATAAATCATTTCTTCAAGACTTTTAATGCTTTCAAAAGCATAGAGTTCTGCCCTTGCCTACTTTGTTTTTTCATTTTTAAAATTTTAATTTGTTATATTGGACATAAGAATGCATTACAATTCATATTACACATATAGAGCACAATTTTCCATATCTCTGGTTGTACACAAAGTAGAGTCACACCATTCATGTCTTCACACATGTATTTAGGGTAAAAATGGCCATCTCACTGTCTTTTCTACCCCCTGCATCCTCTCTTCCCCTTCCTTCCCTTTTCTCCTTTGCCCTATCTAGAGTTCACCTAATATTCCCATGCCCCCGAATACCACCACATTATGAATCAGCATCCTTAAATCAGGAAAACATTCGGCATTTGGTTTTTGGGGATTGGCTAATGTCACTTAGCATTATGTTCTCCAACTCTATCCATTTACTGCAAATGCCATGATTTTATTCTCTTTTAATGCTGAATGATATTCCATTGTGTATACATACCAAATTTTCTTTATCGATTCATGTACTGAAGGGCATCTAGGTTGGTTTCACAGTTTAGCTATTGTGAATTGTGCTGCAATAAACATTGATATGGCTGTGTCACTGTATTATTCTGTTTTAAAGTCCTTTGGATTTAAAACAGCATAATACAGGATTTTTTAAAAATCCCAGTTTTCCAAGGATTCTCCATACTGCTTTCCATATTGGCTGCACCAATTTGTAGTCCCACAAGTAATGTGTGTGTCTTTTTCCCCACATCCTTGCTAACACTTATTGTTAATTGAATTCTTAATAGCTGCCATTCTGACTAAAGTGAGAGGAAATCTTACTTTTGATTTGCATTTCTCTAATTGCTAGAGATGTTGAATATTTTTTCATATATTTCTTGATTGATTGTATATCTTCTTCTGAGAAGGATCTGTTCAGTTCTTTGGCCCATTTATTGACTGGGTTATTTTTTTTTTAGTGTTAAGATCTTTGAGTTTTTTTATATAATCCTAGAGATTAGTGCTCTATCTGACGTGACTGTGATAAAAATTTGTTTCCAAATTGTCGGCTCTCTATTCACCTCACTGATTATTTCTTTTGCTGAAAAGAAGCTTTTTAGTTTGAATCCATCCCATTTATTGATACTTGATATTAATTATTGCACTGAAGGAGACTTATTAAGGAAGTCCGGGTCTAATCTGACATGGAGATCTGGGCCTACTTTTTCTTCTAATAGATGCAGTGTCTCTGGTTTAATTCCTAAGCCCTTGATCCACTTTGAGGTGGGTTTTGTGCATGGTGAGAGATAGGGGTTTAATTTCATTTTTCTGCATCTGGATTTCCAGTTTTCTCAGAACCATTTGTTGAAGAGGCTATCTTTTCTCCAATGTACATTTTTTGGTGCCTTTGTCTAATATAAGATAACTGTAATTATGTGGGTTAGTCTCTGTGTCCTCTATTCTGTACCATTGGTCTACAAGTCTGGTTTGGTGCCAATATCATGCTGTTTTTGTTACTATTGCCTTCAGTATAGTTTAAGGTCTGGTAGAATGATGCCACCTGCTTCCACCTTCCTGCTAAGGATTGCTTTAGCTATTCTGGGTCTCTTATTTTTCCAGATGAATTTCATGATTGCTTTTTCTATTTCTATGAGGAATGTCATTGGTATTTTGATCAGAATTGCATTAACTCTGTATAGTACTTTTGGTAGTATGGTGATTTTGACAATATTAATTCTGCCTATCCCAGAACAAGGTAGATATTTCCATCTTCTCAGGTCTTCTTTAATTTCTTTCTTTAGCATTCTGTAGTTTTTGTTGTAGAGGTCTTTCAACTCTTTCATTAAGTTGATTCCCAAGTTTTTTCTTCTTTTTTTATTTATTTTATTTTATTTTATTTTTTTATTGGTTGTTCAAAACATTACAAAAAAGCTCTTGACATATCATATTTCATACATTAGATTCAAGTGGGTTATGAACTCCCATTTTTAACCCAAATACAGATTGCAGAATCACATCGGTTACACATCCACATTTTTACATAATGCCCTATTAGTAACTGTTGTATTCTGCTACCTTTCCTATCCTCTACTATCCCCCCTCCCTCCCCTCCCATCTTCCCTCTCTACCCCATCTACTGTAATTCATTTCTCTCCTTGTTTATTTTCCCATTCCCCTCACAACCTCTTATATGTAATTTTGTATAAGAATGAGGGTCTCCCTCCATTTCCATGCAATTTCCCTTTTCTCTCCCTTTCCCTCCCACCTCATATCTCTGTTTAATGTTAATCTTTTCTTCCTGCTCTTCCTCCCTGCTCTGTTCTTAGTTGCTCTCATTATATCAAAGAAGACATTTGGTATTTGGTTTTTAGGGATTGGCTAGCTTCACTTAGCATAATCTGCTCTAGTGCCATCCATTTCCCTGCAAATTCCAAGATTTTGTCATTTTTTAGTGCTGCGTAATACTCCATGGTGTATAAATGCCACATTTTTTTTTATCCATTCATCTATTGAAGGGCATCTGGGTTGGTTTCACAGTCTAGCTATTGTGAATTGAGCTGCTATGAACATCGATGTGGCAGTATCCCTGTAGTACGCTCTTTTAAGGTCTTTAGGGAATAGTCCGAGAAGGGCAATAGCTGGGTCAAATGGTGGTTCCATTCCCAGCTTTCCCAGGAATCTCCATACTGCTTTCCAAATTGGCCGCACCAATTTGCAGTCCCACCAGCAGTGTACAAGAGTACCCTTTTCCTCACATCCTCGCCAGCACTTGTTGTTGTTTGACTTCATAATGGCTGCCAATCTTACCGGAGTGAGTTGGTATCTTAGGGTGGTTTTGATTTGCATTTCTCTGACTGCTAGAGATGGTGAGCATTTTTTCATGTACTTGTTGATTGATTGTATGTCCTCCTCTGAGAAGTGTCTGTTCAGCTCCTTGGCCCATTTGTTGATTGGGTTATTTGTTATCTTATTGTCTAATTTTTTGAGTTCTTTGTATACTCTGGATATTAGGGCTCTATCTGAAGTGTGAGGAGTAAAAATTTGTTCCCATGATGTAGGCTCCCTATTTACCTCTCTTATTGTTTCTCTTGCTGAGAAAAAAACTTTTTAGTTTAAGTAAGTCCCATTTGTTGATTCTTGTTATTAACTCTTGTGCTATGGGTGTCCTATTCAGGAATTTGGAGCCCGACCCCACCGAATGTAGATCGTAGCCAACGTTTTCTTCTATCAGACGCAGAGTCTCTGATTTGATATCAAGCTCCCTGATCCATTTTGAGTTAACTTTTGTGCATGGCGAGAGGAGGGGATTCAGTTTCATTTTGTTTCATATGGATTTCCAGTTTTCCCAGCACCATTTGTTGAAGATGCTATCCTTCCTCCATTGCATGCTTTTAGCCCCTTTATCAAATATAAGATAGTTGTAACTTTGTGGATTAGTCTCTGTGTCCTCTATTCTGTACCATTGGTCCACCCGCCTGTTTTGGTACCAGTACCATGCTGTTTTTGTTAGTATTGCTCTGTAATATAGTTTGAAATGTGGTATCACTATACTGCCTGATTCACACTTCCTGCTTAGAATTGCTTTTGCTATTCTGGGTCTTTTATTTTTCCATATAAATTTCATGATTGCTTTATCTATTTCTACAAGAAATGCCATTGGGATTTTGATTGGCATTGCATTAAACCTATAGAGAACTTTTGGTAATATCGCCATTTTGATGATGTTAGCTCTGCCTATCCATGAACAGGGTATATTTTTCCATCTTCTAAGATCTTCTTCTACTTCTCTTTTTAGGGTTCTGTAGTTTTCATTATATAAATCTTTCACCCCTTTTGTTAGGTTGATTCCCAAGTATTTTATTTTTTTTTAGAGGATATTGTGAATGGAGTGTTTTTCCTCATTTCCGTTTCAGAAGTTTTGTCGCTGATATACAGAAATGACTTTGATTTATGCCTGTTGATTTTATATCCTGCCACTTTGCTGAATTCATTTATTAGTTCTAGTATTTTTTTGTAGACCCTTTTGGGTCTTCTAGGTATAGAATCATGTCTTCTGCAAATAGTGATAATTTAAGTTCTTTTTTTCCTATTTTTATGCCTTTAATTTCTTTCGTCTGTCTAATTGCTCTGGCCAGTGTTTCGAGAACTATATTGAATAGAAGTGGTGATAGAGGGCATCCCTGTCTTGTTCCAGATTTTAGAGGAAATGCCTTCAATTTTTCTCCATTGAGAATGATGCTAGCCTGAGGCTTAGCATAGATAGCTTTTACAATGTCGAGGTAAGTTCCTGTTATCCCTAGTTTTTCTAATGTTTTGAACATAAAGGGATGCTGTACTTTGTCGAATGCTTTTTCTGCGTCTATTGAGATGATCATATGGTTCTTATCTTTAAGTCTATTGATGTGGTGAATAACATTTATTGATTTCCGTATATTGAACCATCCTTGCATCCCAGGGATGAATCCTACTTGATCATGGTGCACAATTTTTTTGATGTGCCTTTGTATCCGATTCGCCAGAATTTTATTGAGGATTTTTGCATCTAGGTTCATCAGAGATATTGGTCTGTAGTTTTCTTTCTTTGAGGTGTCTTTGTCTGGTTTCGGAATCAGGCTGATGTTGCCCTCATAGAATGAATTTGGAAGAGTTCCCTCTTTTTCTATTTCCTGAAATAACTTGAAAAGTATTGGTATTAGTTCTTCTTTAAAGGTTTTGTAAAACTCTGCTGTATACCCATCCGGTCCTGGGCTTTTCTTGGTTGGAAGTCTTTTGAGTGCTTCTTCTGTTTCATCCATTGATATTGGTCTGTTCAAATTGTGTGTGTATCCTCCTGACTCAGTCTGGGCAAATCATATGACTTAAGAAATTTATCGATGTCTTCACTATCTTCTATTTTATTGGAATATAGGTTTTAAAAATAATTTCTAATTGTCTTCTGTATTTCTGTAGCATCTGTTGTGATATTGCCTTTTTCATCCTGTATGTTAGTAATTTGAGTTCTCTCTCTTCTTCTCTTCGGTAGCATGGCTAAGGGTCTGTCGATCTTATTTATTTTTTCGAAGAACCAACTTTTAGTTTTGTTAATTTTTTCAATAGTTTCTTTTGTTTCAATTTCGTTGATTTCCGCTCTGATTTTAATTATTTCTTGCCTTCTGCTACATTTGCTGTTGTTTTGCTCTTCCTTTTCTAGGGCTTTGAGATGAAGTGTGAGCTCATTTATTTGTTGGTTTTTCCTTTTTTTGAGGAATGACCTCCAGGCGATGAATTTCCCTCTTAAAACTGCTTTCATTGTGTCCCATAGATTCCGATATGTTGTGTCTGTATTTTCATTTATCTCGAAGAATTTTTTGATTTCCTCCTTTATGTCTTCTGTAACCCATTGATCATTCAGTAACATATTGTTCATTTTCCATGTGATGTGGGATTTTTCCTTCCTTCTTTTATCATTGATTTCCAGTTTCATTCCATAATGATCAGATAAAATGCATGGTATTATCACCACCCCTTTATATTTACTGAGGGTTGCCCTATGGCATAATATATGGTCTATTTTTGAGAAGGATCCATGTGCTGCTGAGAAAAAAGTATATCCACTTGATGATGGTTGATATATTCTATATATGTCAGTTAAGTCTAGGTTATTGATTGTGATATTGAGTTCTATAGTTTCTTTATTCAACTTTTGTTTGGAGGATCTGTCCAATGGTGAGAGAGGTGTGTTGAAGTCACCCATAATTATTGTGTTGTGGTCTATTTGATTCTTGAACTTGAGGAGAATTTGTTTTATGAACGTCACAGCACCATTATTTGGTGCATAAATATTGATAATTGTTATGTCTTGTTGGTGAATGGTTCCTTTTAACAGTATATAATGTCCTTCCTTATCCCTTTTGATTAACTTAGTCTTGAAGTCGATTTTATTCGATATGAGGATGGCCACCCCTGCTTGCTTATGAGGACCGTGTGCATGGTATATTTTTTCCCAACCTTTCACCTTCAGCCTGTGTATGTCTTTTCCAATCAGATGTGTCTCCTGGAGGCAGCATATTGTTGTATTTGTTTTTTTAATCCATGTTACCAGCCTATGTCGCTTTATTGGAGAGTTTAAGCCATTAACGTTTAGAGTTACTATTGATATATGGTTTGTACTTCCAGCCATGTTTGATTATTTATCTTTTTCTTTAATTTAGTTTGTTTCTCCATAATTAGCTTTCCCCCCGCCCTCTGTCTTTACTGAGGCACTTCCCACTGATGGTTTTGGTTATTGTTTTTCATTTCTTCCACGTGTAGTGTTTTGCTCAAGACGCTTTGCAATGCTTGTTTTCTGGCTGCAAATTCTTTTAGCTTTTGTTTATCATGAAGGATTTTTATTTCGTTGTCATACCTGAAGCTTAATTTTGCTGGATACAGAATTCTTGGTTGGCATCCATTGTCTTTCAGTGTTTGAAATACCTTGTTCCAGGATCTTCTCGCTTTCAGCGTCTGTGATGAAAAATCCGTTGTTAACCTTATTGGTTTACCCCTGAATGTAATCTGCCTCCTTTCTCTTGTAGCTTTTAATATTTTCTCTTTGTTCTGTATATTGGATATCTTCATAACAATGTGTCTTGGCGTTGGTCTACCATGATTTTGTGTGCTCGGTGTCCTGTATGCATCTGCAATTTGTATATCTGTTTCCTTTTTTATTTCTGGAAAGTTTTCTGTAATTATTTCATTCAGCAGGTTACTCATTCCCTTGGTTTGAATCTCTATGCCTTCCTCTATCCCGATGACTCGTAAGTTTGGTTTTTTTTATGTTATCCCATATCTCTTGGATGTTTTTCTTGTGATTTTTTACCAGCCTTTCTGAGTTGGCTAGACTCTTTTCAAGATAATATATTTTGTCTTCATTATCTGACGTTCTGGCTTCTACTTGCTCCACTCTGTTAGTGATACTCTCATTTGAGTTTTTAATTTGGTTTATAATTTCCTTCATTTCTAGAATTATTGTTTGATTTTTTTTATTATCTCTATCTCCTGATAAAGATGCTTAACTTCTTCTTTTATCTGTTTATGTAATTCATTTTCAATGTGTTCTTTCACTGTTTGAATTTGCTGTCTCGTATCCTCTTTAAGGTTCCATTCCATCTGTCTAAGGTATTCCTTGAGTTCTTTATATGACCATTTTTCTGATGACTCTAGGTCCTCCTGAATATTTAGGCTGTCCTGCATTGTTTGTACTCCTTTTCTTCCTTGCTTTTTCATGCTGCTCATGTTACTTCTTGTTCTGTTTGACTGCTGAGTTACTGTTTACTCTTATAAATTTATTTGATGCTTGGGAGGAAGGATATTAGAAGGGAAGGGAAGAGGTCACTGTCGCCGCTGGTTTCAATGAAGTTATCTCCTCCGCCGCGTTATGGTGACGTCAGTTCTCTGCCATGGTGGTATCCCATGCAAATGGTGACAGTTCGTTCCCTTTGCTGGGTGACCAATGCAACGGGTGGGTCTTGACTGTCTCTCCCAAGCCCCGTTTCAAACCTGTGGCCACTTCCTATGAAGGCTCGGTTGTCTTTTACCTCTGTAAGTTCAGAAGGGCCGACCAGTTATTTCAGCGGGGTCGTTAGTGCTGAGTCACGGCAGTTTGGCTGCAAGAAGCAAGCAAACGGGAGCTTGAATGCAGCCGATCCGGGTTCGGTGTGTGTTCTGAGAAGCCCAGACTGTTCGCCCCAGATCCACGTCAGCTCAGCATTGCCTAGTGATCCTGAGCAAGCAGCGTTTAGACAGTTTACGACTCCCTATGCCTGCGCAGCTGAAGAGGTCAGAGACTTGATCTCTCCGTGCCCATCACCATGTGGCTGCTGCCTGATCATTAGGACCTTTTTTTTTTTTTGAGGCTATTGAAAATGGGGTAGTTTTCCTCACTTCCCTTTCAGAGGATTTGTCACTGATGTATAGAAATGCCTTTGATGGATGTTGGTTTTGTATTCTGCTACTTTTTGAATTCATTTACTATTTCTAGAAGTTTTGTGGTGGAATTTTTTGGGTCTTCTAGGTATAGAATAATATCATCAGCAAATAGTGCTAATTTGAGTTCTTCTTATCTATCCATATCTCTTTAATTTCTTCATCTGTCTAATTGCTCTGGCCAGTGTTTCAAGAACTATGTTAAATAGAAGTGGTGAAAGAGGGCATCCCTGTCTTGTTCCAGTTTTTAGAGGGAGTGCTTTCAATTTTTCTCCATTTAGAATGATATTGGCCTGGGGCTTAGCAGAGATAGCTTTTATGATGTTGAGATATGTTCATGTTATCCCTAATTTTTCTTGTGTTTTGAACATAAAGGGGTGCTGTATTTTGTCAAATGCATTTTCTCCATCTATTGAGATGATCATATGGTTCTTATCTTTAATTCTATTGATGTGATGAATTACATTTATTGATTTCCGTATGTTGAACCAACCTTGCATCCCTGGGATGAACCCCACTAGATTGTGGTATACTATCTTTTTGATATGTTTTGGTGTTCAGTTTGCCAGAATTTTATTGAGAATTTTTGCATCTATGTTCATTAGATATATTGGTCTAAAGTTTTCTTTCTTTGATGTGTCTTTGCCTGGTTTTGGAATTAGGGTGATTTTGGCCTCATAGAATGAGTTTGGAAGTGCTCCCTCTTTTTCTATTTCCTGAAATAAACTGAAGAGTATTGGTATTAGTTTTTCTTTAAAGGTCTTGTAGAACTCAGCTGTGTATCTATCTGGTCCTGAGCTTTTTCTTGGTTGGTAGGCTTCTGATAGTGTCTTCTATTTCATCACTTAAAATTGATCTGTTTAAATTGTTTATATCATCTTGATTCAATTTAGGCAAATCATGTAACTCTAAAAAATTGTCAATGCATTTGATAGTTTCTATTTTATTGGAGTACAAGTTTTCAAAATAATTTCTAATTATATTCTGTATTTCTGTACTGTCTGTTGTGATATTTATTTTTTCATCACATATATTAGTAATTTGAGTTTTCTCTTTGTTAGCACGGCTAAGGGTCTGTCAATTTTATTTATTTTTTCAAAGAACCAACTTTTGTTTTATCAATTTTTTCGTTTATTTCTTTTGTTTCAATTTCTTGATTTCAGCTCTAATTTTAATTATTACTGTCTTCTGCTTTTGGAGTTGATTTGTTCTTCTTTTTCTAGGGCTTTGAGATGTAATGTTAAATCATTTATTTGTTGGCTTTTTCTTCTTTTAAGGAATGAACTCCATGCAATGAATTTTCCTTTTAGTACTGCCTTCATAGTGTCCCAGAGATTTCGATATGTTTTATCCGTGTTCTCATTCACCACTGAGAATTTTTTAATCTCCTCCTTGATGTGTTTTGCAACTCATTGTTCATTCAGTAGTATATTATTTACTCTCCAAGTGTTGGAATAGCTTTTATTTTTTATTTTATCATTGATTTCAATTTCATTCCATTATGATCTGATGGAAGGCAGGGTAGTATCTCTAATTTTTTATATTTGCTAAGAGTTTCTTTGTGGTATAATATATGGTCTATTTTAAATAAGGATCCATATGCTCTTGAGAAGAAAGTGTATTCACTCTTTGAAGGATGAAATATTTTATATATGTCAGTAAAGTCTAAGTTATTGATTGTATTATTGAATTCTATAGATTCTTTGTTCAGATTTTGTTTGGAAGATCTATCCAGTGGTGAAAGAGGTGTGTTAAAGTCACCCAGAATTATTGTGTTGTGGTCTATTTGACTCTTGAGAAGAGTTTGTTTGATGAACATAGACATTCCATTGTTTGGGCAGATATATTTAGTATTATTATGTCTTGTTGATGAATGCTTCCCTTAAGCAGTATGAAATATCCTTCTTTATCCATTTTGATTAACTTTGGCTTGAAGTCTACTTTATTTGATATGAGGATGGAAACCCCTGCTTGCTTCCGCAGTCCATGGGAGTGGTATGATTTTTCCCAACCTTTCAGCTTCAGTCTGTGGATGTCTTTTCCTATGAGATGAATCTCTTGGAGGTAGCATATTGTTGGGTCTTTTTTTTGTAATCCAATCTGCCAGTATGTGTCTTTTGATTGGTGAGTTTAGGCCATTAACATTCAGAGTTATTACTGAGACATGATTTGTATCCCCAGCCATTTTTGTTTATTTTTGTTATTTAACTTGACTTGGTTTCTCCTTTGATTAGTTTTTCCTTTAGTGTAATGCCTCCTTTTGCTGATTTTCATTGTTGTTTTTCAATTCCTCTTCATGGGATATTTTACTGAGGATGTTCTATAGTGCAAGCTTTCCAGTTGTAAATTCTTTTAACATTTGTTTATCATGGAAGGTTTTTATTTCATCATCAAATCTAAAGCTTAGTTTTGCTGGATGTAAGATTCTTTGTTGGCATCCTTTTTTTTTTATTTGAAAACTTAGTGCATGCTGTTCCAAGATCTCCTGGCTTTTAGAGGTCTGGGTTGAAAAATCTGTGAAATACAAATTGGTCTCTCCCTATATGCAATCTGATTCCTCTCTCTTGTGGCTTTTAAGAGTCTATCCTTATTCTGTATGCTAGACATTTTCATTATAATGGGCCTTGGTGTACATCTGTTGTAATTTTGTACATTTGGTGTCCAGTAAGCCTCTTGTATTTGATTTTCCAATTCATTCTTCATGTTTGGGAAATTTTCTGATATTATCTCACTGAAGAGATTGTGCATTCCTTTGGTTTGAAACTCTGTGTTTTCCTCTATCCCAATAACTCTTAGGTTTGGTCTTTTGATGCTATCCCATAATTCTTGGATATTCTGCTCATGGTTCCTTACCATCTTCACTGTGTGATCAATTTTATTTTCCAGATTATATATTTTGTCCTCATTATCTGCCATTCTGTCTTCCAAGTGATCTAGTCTGTTGGTGATGCTTTATATTGAGTTTTTTTATTTGGTTTGTTATTTTCTTCATTTCAAGGATTGCTAATTTTTTTTCAGAATCTCTATCTATTTCTTGAAGTAGTCTTTTGCTACCTGTATTTGCTCCCTTATCCCTTTGTTGGTGTGATCAGTGGATGCCTGTATTTGTTCTCTCATCTCTTTTGTTGGAGTGATCAATTTTTGCCTGTATTTTCTCATTGAGGTCATTCTTTAATTCACAGATAATTTTAATTATGAATGTTCTGAAATCCTTCGCTGACATTTTATCAACTGTGCTATACATGATTTCTGTTATTGTAGTATCCTGGTTTGTTTGGGGAACTTTCTTCCCTTGTTTTTTCATGTTGTCTGTGTGATTTCCCTTCTTGCAGTGTAGATCTGAGGTTTTACAGTTTCTACACTACACTGTGCAGATTATCTGTCCCTTACCTTGATGTTAGGCTGTCAGACCCTGCAGGTGTCCCAGGATGAATGCTACTGCAACTATAGGAGGTGGTAACAATAACAAGAGATAACTCAAGGTAACAGTGGAGATGCCCCAAGATGGATGCAACGTCTTTCAGAGATGGGGCTGAAGGGGTGGGCCTTACACTGGCTTTGGGATGCCTGCTCCAAGATTCAGCTGTTTCTAGGCCCTGTCTGTGGACCCAAGATAGAGGCTACTGCATGGGGAAGGCTATTGGAATGGCTGCAGTGTCTCAAGTTGGAAGTGGATTAGACCTGGGCTCCCTTGTGGTGGTGGTGGTCCGAGAGGGACCCTGGCCTACCTTGGGCCCTCGCTCTCTGTGCAGGACAGTGAGGCAGGTCTGGGCTGAGCCTGACTCCAGCAGGTATCTTCTGGTGATGGGATGGACTCAGGCCTACCTTGGGCTGGAACTCCCACACAGGTCAGTGCGCTGAGCTGACTCCGGTGGGTGTCTGCCCTGTGGGCAGAAGTGGTCCTGGGCTTTGTTCTTGTTTTGTTAAGAACTTGAGATACATTACTAGGTTACTTATTTTGAGATATCTTTTTTTAAAAAAAAAACATAGACACTCATAAACTTTCCTCTTAGTACTGTTTTCACTGTATCCCATAGATTCTGGTATGTTATGTTCCCATTTTCATTTGATTTGAGAGATTTTTAAATTTCCCCCAATTTCTTTAATGACCCACAATTCATTCAAAAGTGTGTTGTTTAACTTCCATGTATTTTTAGTTTCTGTAGTTTCTCTGTTTGCTCAATTCTAGTTTCATTCCATTATGATGTTGTAAGATGCAAGAAATTATTTCAATAATTTAATTTGTTAATATTTGCTTTATGGTCTAATATGATCACTTTTGGAAAAAGATATAGGTGCTTATGAAAAGAGTGTGCATTCTGCAACTGTTATGTTAATGTGCATTCTATAGATGTCTGATAAGTCCATTTGATCTACAGTGTAATTTAACTCTGATGTTTCTTTGTTGACTTTTTGTCTGGGTGATCTATCTATTTGTGAGAAATGGGTGTTGAGAAAGATGATCTGCTTATGAGAGAGAGCTCCACTATTATTGTATTGGAGCAATAGTGTTTGTTTTATTAAATTTTTCAGCCCAGTGTTCAATGCATATTTATTTATAATTATATCTGCTTGATAAATTGTTTACCTATACATGGTGACCTATTTTGTCTATTATAACTGTTTTGAATTAAAGTCAGTCTGGCCATATATGAGCATAGTTATTTCTGCTTGTTTTCATATTCCCTTTTCTTGAAATATCACGTTATATCCTTTCACTTTCAGTCTGTGCATGGCTTTGTCATTGAGTTTCTTATAGGCAGCATGTTGTTGGATCTTGTTTTTTAGTCCAATCAGGCAGTGTATGTCTTTTAATTGGAGATTAAGACTATTTGCATTCAAGATTATTATTGAAATAAATGTACTTGTTCCTGTCATTTTGTTGTTTTTCTTCTGGTTTTGAATATTCTATGTTCATTTCTTCCTTTATTAGTCATCTTAGGGGTTTAATGGTTTTGTGTTTGATTCTTTGTAATTCTCATTTGCTTATCTATCTACTCTTCTAGTGAGATTTATTATTTCCTGTGCTCTGATGATTATATTTATCTTTATTTTCTGGATATATTTTTCCCTTAAATGTCTTTTGTAATGCTGAATAGTAGTCATGAATTACCTGATTATGCTTATTATTGATGGTCTTTATTTCTGTTTTTATTCTGAAGGATAACTTTGTTGGATATAGTAATCTATTTCTTTCATCATCCCGGTCTTTAGAGTTTCTTTGAGAAATCTGCTGTTATTTTGATGGGTTTGCCTTTAAATGTGACTGGTATTCCTCTCTTGTAGCTTTTAATGTTCTTTCTTTGTTCTGTACTTTTGGTAGCTTAGTTATAATATGTTATGATGTTAGGGAGAGGCTCTTTTATGTTCATATCTATTTGGGGTTCTAAGTGCCCTCTGAGGCTGGATGTCCATGTCCTTCCCAAGATTCAGGGAATTTTCTGTAATTATATCACTGAATAAGCTTTTTTATGTTTATAGCCTGTAGCTCTTCTCCCTTGTCTAATAAATATACAAAATACACAATTTTGAATATTTTGATCTTTTAATGATGTCCCAGAGATCTTGCATATTTTTCATTCTTATTTTTATTACTTTGAATGTAATAATTCTTCAACCTTGTCTTCAATTCCTGATATCTTTTTCTTCTTATTGATCTAGTTTATTAGTAAGGTTTTCAGCTGAGATTTTAATCTGTTTGAGTCAACTTTTTCACTGCCATGACTAAAAGACCTGACCAGAATAAATTGCAGAGGAAAAGTTTATTTGAAAGCTCGTGGTTTCAGAGGTCTCAGTCTGTGGACAGCAGGCTCCATTCCTTGGGGCTCTATGTGAGGCAGATCATCATGGCAGAAGAGTGTGGCAGAGGGAAGCAACTCATATGATGATCAGAAAGCAGAGATTCTACTCACCAGATATAAAATATATACCCCAAAGACACAGCCCCAATGACCCACCTCCTCCAACCATACCCTACCCACCTTCAGTTTCCACTCATTAATTCACTGACTGGATTAAGGCTCCCATAATCCAATAATTTCTCTTCTAAACCTTCTTGCGTTGTCTCACATATGAGCTTTTGGGGCATACCTCACATCCAAACTATAACATTATCTTACTTATCGAGTTTTTCTAATATTTCCATTTGGTTCTTTTTCATAATCTCTTTTTATTGAATTGCTCTCTCATATTCTGCATTGTGTTCCTTAATTTATTTGACTGTTTATTTGTATCCCCTTGGAATTCATTGAACTTTTTAGAAATTATCCTTTTGAATTCTTTGACATTTCATCCACTTTGTTATCTTTAGAATCAGTTTACTAGAGAATTATGAACTTTAAAAGTGTGTTGCCTAATTTTTTTTCATATGTCTTGTGTTTCTTATGTTGATATTTGCACTTCTGTTTGGATGGCTATTTCTTCCACCTTTTTGAGAGGGCCTTCATAGAAAGTAGTCTTCTCTTGATGATATGGCCTAGAATACCAGTTTGTTTGGCAGTTACTTCAACTTAAAGAATAGGGGAGATGAAAGCTCCCAAACCATAGTCCCAAGCTAAAGTGTTGCTCCTGGACTTTTATTCCCATAGTTATAGCAGAGAGAAATAACACAGCAGTTGTGGATACCATATCTATGAAGAACCTCAGCATCAGTCACTCCCATACTTTTATCGTTCTTCACACTGTTGACAGTATTGGAGGAATGACCACAGAGGGTGAACCCTATCTATACTGCTATCTAGACACATCTGGCTTGAACTACTTTTTGTGAGACTTTTAGAGAAAATGTGTCCCTCAGGGTCAGATTCAGTGTCACAGCCAAAGAAGCAAAAGAGAAACTACATTCTGAAATCCAATTACAATTAAACCTATGCTGAGGTTCCTCATAGATGCAGCACCACAACTGTTGTTATTTCTCTTTGCTGTTGCGATGAGGGAGGCAAATGCCTAGGAGCAGAACTTCAGATCCCCAACCAGGGTCAGGTCTACAGATTGGGGGCTTTTATCTCCCCTATTCTTTAAGTTGAAGTATTGGCCAGGGTTTGAGCAGGACTAAGTTGTGTTTGGAGTAAGGTGCAGTTTCTCTGAGATGGACTGGGAGTGTGTACTTTAGCAACAGAGCATCCACCCAAGCATGTTCAAAGTACCAGGCTCAATCCCCACCACCACAAAGAAAGAAAAAAAAAAAGATGATGATAACAAAAAAGTCAAACCAGATAAAGAAATAAAGTAAATACCAAATAAAAACAGTAATAACCACAATACCAACAATAATCTAAAAAAGTTAGAAAATAATACATATAAAATTAAAAGAAAGGAGTATAAAAAACAAACAGAAGAAACATAGAAATTAAAGAGAGAAAAATAAAAAACAATTGAAAACAGGAGAGAGGGTTTTTTTAATATTTATTTTTTAGCTTTCAGTGGACACAACATCTTTATTTTATTTTTATGTGGTGCTGAGGATCGAACCCAGCACCCGGTGCATGCCAGGCGAGCGCGTTACCGCTTGAGCCACATCCCCAGCCCCAGGAGAGAGGTTTTTAAAAGTTTTTAAAAAGTAAAAAAAATCAAAAAGAAAATTGTAAACATTAAAATGAGCAGAAAAGAAAGAGAGAGGGGGGAGAAATATACATGTATCAACTGAAAACAGAAATTACAAAGAAGTATTAATAAAAAATAAAACTTTTCTCTTTACCAAGGTGCTCAATTATGCAGGCAAGAATGGATGATCACATATGTTGCCATGTCTCCTGTGTACTCCTTGGAATGAGCAAAGGCTGGGAGTTATTCACTCTTTCTTTTACTTTTATGTGCTTGTCAGGCAACCAGCAGGAGTGTCTGGAGCCAGTTGGAATATTTTGTTTCCCTGCATGGCAAAATGAGCTATGGCAGAACTCAGAGCTCCCCAGGCAAAGATTTACTCTGGAGTTATTTGAGACGCACTCAGAACAGGGCAGACGCTGATGTTGTAATATGTCACTGAGGTAGCATGGAACACAGAACTCATCTGGTGCAGATTCCCTCGGGTGCCCTTTCTGCTATGCACTCAAAGGACAGGAGTCAAGTGCTGTAGTGTGTCAAGGACTCTGGGTCCTTTTATGATATATGTCCTTTGAGTGCTGGGAAAAACTATAGAGTTGCTGCTGTTCTTGCTGGGGGGGCGGAATGGTGGTGGGCTGTACACAATCCACTACCCATGACTGACATTCTGAGAGAGAGCTCCTGTAGGAAATCATACCTGACTGCTCCTTCCCTCAACTTGCTGGTTTTAAAGGAGGAATCATCTTCCATTTCTTCATGTGTGGCTGGCTGTCCACTTTCCCATCATATAGAATTCTCAGCAAGTTTATGTCAGAGGCCAAACCTCAGATCCCCTGGGGCCAAACTGAGGACCAAGGCAGCCACCCACTGAGCCAGTGTAATAATATTGCTACAGGGACCCAGAGATAGGAAATTCAGGGGTATATGGCTCCCAGAGTAGTACATTCAGACAAGACCTTCTGAAATGGCACTCTGTTAAACAATAACATAAGAATATGCTGGAAGTGCAGAGAATTTCTTCAGATCCATTTGGCTGAGCAGATTCCAAGTCTATTGTCTATTTATACTATAAGTTTACAAGGTGTAGATTTCTGTAGTAGTGGTTTTCTCTGGGACTCTGTTTTTCCTGCTTTCTGCCTTACTGCTATGTGTTCAATGTGGGGTACTCATTTCACCCTCTGTTTCACTGTTCAGAGTCTCTCCAAGCCACTATCCCCTATTGAACTTCAATGTTCACCCACTTTGATATGCAGCTGTTCTCCAGTTGTTTTGATTCGGTCTCATGGAAAAGCAGGTGATTTCTGTGTGCCTCTAATCTGCCATCTGGAATTTCCCCCTTTCTTTTTTTTCCCCCATTCCCTCTCAAATGTCTTTACAATTCCCTCCTTATCATCTTCCATATTCTAACTCCATTTCCCATGTTTTCTCACCAACCATTCCTCTAGTCACTTACCTTCTTATCTGTCCTCTTTTCAGCTTTAATCCTGGGTTCATAAATAAAATTGTCAGTCTTAAGAACAAAAATAAATAAAACAAAACAAACCCTTTCTCTTTATATTTATAATCTTACTGTCACTAATCTATTTTCCCTTCCCTAATATAATTCTCCATTCAAGAGCTGTGATTGCTCAATATTATTATTATTATTTTTAATTTTTGCATGAAATTCACACTTTTTCTCTGAGGGCAGATGTTTCAGATTGGTTCATGCTTTCATTCATTCATTTATTCATTTTTCAAGTGTTTAATGACTATCTTCTATATGTTATTTACTGTTCTAATCTCTGGCGATATTTGGTGGACTAAAACAAGCCTCTTAAGGCTTGAAGACTAGTTGGAAAGAGAGAGCTGAGCCACTGGATAAAGTGTATCGTGATTACTACATGGGAATTTGCACAAAATGAATTTTCTTTAGAAGCTGGTTTATCTTCACCAGCTGAATCTACCATAGCTATTTCACAATCATCACCTACCAAGATGGCTCAGTAAGAAAAAATTATTGGAGTAGAAGCCATAGGAATTATATTTGTTGGTCTTGCAGTTACTGGCTATGTTATCAGAATAAGCCTTACCTCTCTCATCTTTAAAGGCATGAACCATTTCTTTATTCTTTCTATTCTTTCTGGGGTCCCTAGGAAAAGTTCAATAAAAAAATAGATATATAAATATGTAAACATAGATATCCTCATTCTTAAAGTTTAAGTTAAGTTGAATGTCTCTACAGTTTAAAAAGAATCTTTTATGAAAAATCTTGTATGCTTTCATTTCTCACTTCCTCTAGCACTTCTATTTGCTAGCTATCTATGTTATTTATCTACTGTGTCATTCTGGGAGTAATTTCTTGCAGGAGCTCACCTATTTATTTCAGCCTCACAAAACAAAGAACTGAGCCTCAGGAAGATTGTGGCTAACCTACAATTGAACCTGTGTTACAACTCATTCTAGTTTGCAACCCTGGCCAGTTTCTGGCAGGCTTGGGCTTGATGCCAGGCTAATCTTTTAGTTACTAACTTCCACTGAACCCTCAGAGTATAAAGATTTTTATCATTGCATAAGGCATTTCTGTTTTCGTTATTTCATACTTTGTTCTAAATATTACAAAAAGGAATTCTGAGTGTTCTTTCTATAGAAATAAATATCCCCAAAGACAGTCCTTCTGAAGTTACAGGATGTCAAGTACATCTAGCTAACATTTTAATTTATGCTTCACTTATAAGTCTGAGGCAGCATGGTAGGGTTCCTGATTGATCATCTGGCATTCCAGCTGGCTTCTCTGTGCAGGACTATGTCAGTCTTACATTCTTTCATGTTCACCGGGCGCCATTGCCCAAATAGTGGGGGTGTAACTGCTATTCTTCAAAATTAAGAAATGGCTCCTGAGACACAAGAGTAGGATTAGAGTGATGGGATTACTACTTTCCATTATATATTAATTTGTTATTTTAATTTATTACTTGTAATAGCATTTCTTTTAATATGAACTTACATTATGTTCATTATTAATTTATTTTCACTGTATTAATTTGTTTTTGTATTCTCAGTCATTGTAATTAGTTTAGTGCAACATCCCTTGTTATGATGCTGTGGGATGGGGAGGGGAAACATCACAATAAAAACAGATCACTGCATAACATTCTTGCTCTGTCAGTTCTCAAGATAGTCATGGCCAAGAACTAGCCTGCCTTTTTTATATAAATAAAAGCTAAATGGAAAAATGCTCGATAAAATATAAATGATGATTCTAACTATCACTATTAACAAGTAATCAAACATTAGCAATCAAAGGACATATTTGGAAACTGGCAACAACCTGAAGGGCACTCCTTACCAAACTTTGCCACATGCATTATTTTTGTTGTATGATTATGGGGACTGAATACTTTTTAAAGTTTCAGTATATAATCAATATAAAATTATTTTGAAAAACTTAAATTAAATTTTATTAATATATTAAGATTAAATCCAAAATGTGATTTAGAAGCATGCATGAGTTTGGGTCACTCAAGAGTAGGAGAACACGAATTCTCTGACCCTTGTTCTAACCCTAGATTTTAACAAGGAATTCATAGCCTCTTGGTAACTTCCAAAGTTAATTTTTGGAGCACATAGTAGCATCTCAGCTATAAGTGCTTCAGACCCAGGTCTTCTTAGTTATTTCAGGATTTTTCTTCCATTACATCATGATGGTGATGATGGTGCTGAAGAAGAAATAGGAGACTCTGTGAAGAGTCTAGAATAACAGAAAATCTTTTTATCTGGGAAATTAAGCTGCTAGCAGTAGTTGACCCCCTTAAAGTGCCTGTTGAGAAAAATCATCCCCAAATGGAAACAGTGAGCATTTACACCACAATAAAGACCTAAATCCTTGCAGAGATTCCCAGTAAAGAATCTTTTAGAGAGAATTCCCCACCCCACGTCACACCCTGTCTCAGGGATATGATATGTACTTATTTGTGCAGAACTGTGCTCCTAGAATTCACTCATTTTCTTGGGCACCAGTTCCAAAATTCAGTCTTTATCTGAATTAACCTCTTCAAAAATCAGGTCATCACCAATTCTTTCACTCCTAGAATGTAAACTGTATGAGAACAAATCCATGCATGGTTTTCTTAACTCCTCTGTTTCTAGGGTCTAATATGACAGACAGTAGGAAAGTAAAATAGTCTTGTATGATTAAAATAAGTGTCCCAGAGCAAAGAAATTTATATTGCCTGTGACCTTGGGTTGTCTGCAAAACAGTACTGCACCCCCCTCAAGATTTTCTAAAATGAAATTTGGCTTTCTGACTTTTTTGTGTTTTGATGTCACATTTGCTTTCTAATTCTGAGGAGCTTACTGCTCCTTCCCTACAGAAACTTGCAAACTTAAGTTGCTAGTTTATAAACATATGAAAATAGACAACCAAGCAGATACTTTGCATGCTTTGAGGGGACAGAATGGAAAGAAGAAATTGATGGTCTTAGTGTTTTTCCTCTAGAGTTTTAATTGCATGAAAGCTTTCAAAAATATTAAACTGCTTTAATTCATATTTAGTTTAAAAGTATAAAGAATTAAAATACTTCTCTAGACAGTCTCACATTGATTTTTTTTCCACTGGGTGTATTTGTGTCCAACTATTTGAAGATTCAAAATATTCAGATTTACAAATAAAATAGCAAAAGCCACATACATTTAATGAATATTTATTGAGAACTCACTATATGTCAGGCATTGTACTCAAGCTGGGAATAAAATAATGAGCAAATTACCAAAAAGAAGTCTACCTTCATGGAACTAAATTAAGTAGAAAAATCTATAGTCTACTTAGTGAATGTGTCTTACCCAATGCAGGGGAATCAAGCCAGAATTCCTGGAAGAATTGCCCAACAGGAGCTAGCTAAGACAAAACTAGTAAGGATGATAGGGAGAGGGTGAAATGAGAAAGAGTTCCAGTTATAGAGAACAGTATTGCAATGGCCAAGGAGTAAGAGGACACACAGCTTTCAAGGAACCCCAGGAAATCCAATTCAGTTCAATTTAACCTGTATTTATTGATATCTACCATTTGTCTGACCTCTACCAAAAACTATGAGAAGTATAAAAGATGCATTTTAACATGAATCTTCTCCTAAAATTCATATGGGCTCAAGAACCAATATAAAAAAAAGTGCATTTGTTCATATAAAGCACCAAAATTAGGCTTAGAGGATGTCAAGTGGTGAAGACAAAAAGATAGCAATGTTTCCTAGGGCTGATCTAGAGAATTGTGTTATAGAATATGTAATAAATTAGAATCACTGTTATTATTTACCAGTGAATGCCTTTTGGAAAGCAGGATGAGCAAATATCTCTGGGCATTTCCCTTGCTCACCACCCAGCCCACCAATGTGCACACACATGCACACATGTACCCTCTCAACATCTAATCAGTAACCACCTTCCTTCCCTCGGTTGACCATTATCATCTTACTTACACTATCCCAAAAGCCTCCAAGTAGATCTACATACCTCCAATCTCATTCTTTTTAAATTCACTTTCCATCCTGCTGTCAGGGTTATCTTTTTAAAACACATATCTAATAATGTTCTCTGACTTAAAAGTTTTGAGGGCACCAGGTTTTCTACACAGTAAAGTCTGATTTCATCAGCATATCATTCAAACTCTCTCAGGCTCTCATTCCCAGACTTCATTTCCAGTATTATCCTTTTACCTTTCGGCCTGGTTTCTAGCCATATTTCACAGATTTGTGCTTTTGCTTATGCTGTGTATTTTGCCTGCTGAAACCCTATTCACACTGGAAGTTCACTTCTATAGTTACTGGTGCTTATGTGCTGGCATTCCACAGTATATATTAGAAGGCCCCACCAGATTTCATTCCCTTAGAGACCCTGCTTTGTTTGTTTATCTTTGTATGCCTTCAGTTGCTAGCCAGTGAGTATATAATGAGCATTGAATTAAATTTGTAAACTGTGAAGTATATGTCTATGTATTCTCATTTACCTACCTATCTAAATTCCTCTCCTAAGAATTTATAATCCATTAATTGTAGTAGGTAGGTATCATGTGCAGTGTATTGCCATTGCTAGAACAGGTGCAAAAAACATTTGCTTGCCTTTGAGGGATCCAACAGTTTAGTAGGGAAATGATATAAGAATAAGTCAAAGAGATAAAGAAGATAAAAAGAAGCGATAAGAAAAGGCATCATGATGCTTCAGTGGTTAGTTGATTGGATCTCTTCCTTGCTCTGAAAAGTACTTAAAGGATGACATAAATGACATCAAATAATTTTTAAAAGTATATGTAAGATGAAAGCAAGATAGAGATAAGGGATATCACTTGAGCTGGACCTTGAAAGGTCAGTGGAAGTTTGAATATCACAGGGAAAAAAATGAGATCAAGGGAAGGACAAAAGAAAATTGAGATAGAAAGGAGAGATACTGGTGTTCTTTGTGGGTAGTGTCAAACTACTCAAAATAGCAAGGAATCTTGTAAGATTGAAGAATGTAAAAGTAAGATTAAAAACTTGGGGAATTATCAGGGAATCTTTATGAGGAACCCTCAAGAAAAAGAATTGCCATGCAAAGTGCACCTACTAGTAGCTAAGTAACATGAATCCATAGGGCATTAGCGCAGCATGGATACCCAGCCTTTTCCAACAGTGTTTAACTCGGTTTCGGGAATGAGACAGTGGCATGGACCTTATCTGGAAGGACTGACAAATGCCCAGGATGGCAGAAGTACCAGTAGCCAAGTATTCCAGGAGAACAGGAGATCTGCACCAACTCCGCTGCTTCCTCCAAGCCTTTTGTCTTACTCAGGGCCTTCCACCAGTTTACCTTTCCTCTCCTGTGTCTCCACGTTCCCTCTCCATTAGTACTTTCTCTACTTCCTGTAAAACTTGCTTCAGTAGCTCTCAAAAGCAAAGGAAAAGAAAGAGAGGGGAAAATGAAGCAACCTTCCTTCAGTCCTGCTCCTTCCCTGGCTGTCTCCAGATCTGCTCCTTCCTTACTTACACAGACTTCTCAAAACAGTAGTCCACATTCACTGTCCCCACGCCTTTTACTTCACAATCCTCTTTGATCGGACTTGTCCCCACAATTCTCTTGGAAAGAGTTCTCTTGTGATCCCTCACAAATTGCTCTGTATTACCAAATCAAAGGGTCTTTCTGCTTCTTTTAAGGCCTCTCTGCCATATTTAACAGCTGGTTCATGTCCTGTCATGAAACTCTTTATCCCCTTGGCTTCCGAGACAACATACTCTCCCTTGTTTCCTCGTTTCCTTCTTCTCCTCACTTCTTTCATGGTGTTTCCCTGTTCTTCTCCGTGGGTGCCTTCATCCATTTCACAGTTACAGCTATAACATAGGCACTGATCACCTCCAAATCTACAGCTCCATCATGAACCTCTCTCCAAATTTCAGTCTCCTATAACTTCCTGCAGACATCTATTCCTACAATAGGCTCCAACCACATTCAAAAGAGAGCACATCATCCTTCCCCACCGCACCTTCAAACTCTCACCTCTTCCTGAAGTCTCCTTCACACCCGACCATGGCTCACCCAAACAAGAGACTTCACAGTCATCCTTGGCTCCATCTTCAACTGATGCCTGCATTCAATCAATAATCAAATCCAGTTTGGGCTGTTAGTATTTCTTTAATATCTCTAAACTCCTGCTGTAACTATCCTACTGCAGACCTTCACCATATCTTATATCATTGCTGCAAGAGCTCCCAAAATGGATTTGCAGCCTCCACCTTTATCCCTTCAAATCCATACTTTGAATAGCCACTGGAGTGTGCTTGCTAAATTGCAAAATCCTGCCATATCCTTTCTAGGCATAAATCATTCACCAGCTTCCCAGAGCTATGGGATGAATCCCACCTTGTGGCTCATTGCCTGGTCTCTCCCTCCCTATTTCTCCAGCTTGATTAACAATAAAAGCCTTGTTGGTTTTCACCCTCTCATTCCATGGCTTCTTTCCTCAGTGCCTTTCTTCCTGCTATAATTAATCTATGCAATGCTCCTCCCCCTGCCTCCACCACTTTCTGTATTCTGGTTAATTTGTACTCCATCACTCAGTAAGTAGCAGAGGTGTCACTTTCCCCAGAAAGTCTTTCCTGATGTGCATCTTTGTAATTCAGGAATCTTTTCTCTATGTAGCTATAATCAACATACTTGCTGCATCAAAAAATAATGTATTTATGTGCCTGTCTTCTACTGCCACCCCAAATTTACCCCACCCCTTTTAGGAGAGAGAATGACATAGTTACTTTAGATTTTTCAGTGTTTACCAACGTGTGCACAAAATGGCAAGCACTCAGTAAATGTTGTGAAATGGTAGTTTAAGTGAATGAGAGAATGAATGAATGAATAAATGAATGGGCCCCACAAGTCCAGGCAAGTTACAGTGTTTCTCTTTGTCCTCACAATCTTTTAGACAACTCAAGAACTTAAAATGAAAATCATATCTAATAAATGACTAGAGAAGCATCCCCTCTTGTTAGAGTTAAATGACCTCCATGGTTTCCAAGGGAATGGCTTCCATTTCTTCTTTTCTATCCACTTGGAAAGTTAAAGCAAAAGCCATAGATAACTGAGCAGTGAGCTATTTTGGGGTCAGTCCAACCATGTTCCCTAACTGAGTTTAAAGTTTAACTGAGAGGTACTGCAGATTAACCTGTGGAGTGAGGTAGAAACCAGATGATTATGCAAAGCTTCCATCCTGGGAGCATCTGCAGCTCTATAATTTGTGGGGCCCAGTCCAAAATAAAAACGTGGGGCCCTCTATTCAAAGAAAAGACAAAAGAATGTCATTTATATACACACATAAATGATAAATGGTCTTTCTCTGGACTCCCATGGTGTTTTAGTTTGTTTGGGTGCTATTTACTACTTAATCTTTTTAGTAAAGAAAAATTAAATTTTTATGTTGTTAGCATGAATTTTCCTTTTGTTTTTATATTGTACAATTCTGCTGTTAAGTGCAAATATTTATAAGCACACAACTCCCATGCAGGATCACCAAAATTATTCAATTCATATTTTGTAGTTTTCATCCAAAGAATGTACTGGACTGGTCAAGAAAACAAAAACACACACAAAGCCACTCCAGGAAGGTTAGGAGGAGGGAGAATGCCCCCAGGGGTGGAACCAGCCAAGGAAGCATTCTTAAACACAAGATACTTGTGTGGAGAGCGGATTCTCTCAGACACCTTGGAGCCTGCTTCCTGTTGCAGGACACTGGCTGGGTCTCCACTACCCCCCTGACCAATGCAGTGCCCTGACAGAGCAGGGTCTGGGGAAGTTGAGCCAGGTGTCTCCCTTTCAGGGGTCTATCCCTCTAATCCATGGCACACATGGAACACCCAAGAAATCTTAAATCTCTGTACTAGGGCATGCTTAGTACGGGACCTGGGTAGCCTCTGGCAGGTTGCCCAATGAATGTACCATGGTGTGGCCCGTCAGGTGCTATGAGACAGGAATACTGACACAAACCCTCTCATGCCAGCACTCAGGCTCCTGCTGGGAGTAAAGGATAGTAGCGGTTTCAGCTCTGGGCTGAGGAGGGGAAGTCAGGCAAGACCCATGGCATCTGGCAGCAGTAAAGGGGTTCTCTGCCAGAACCCACCCATATGCAGCAATGGGAAGCAAGGCACCCCAGCTGAAGTGCCAGGGTCCCAGCACATGCTCCATTGTCCCTTCAGACTTAACTTACAAAACACAAATTTAAAAAAAATAGCAGATTTCAAGACAGGAACTACAGAGCATTAAACTCCAAGTACAAGGCCCTTTGAGCTTTGGGCCCTATGGGATGCCCAATTAAGTGACTTGCCCAAGGCCACAAATTTAAGTAAATGGCAGAGCTAGGAATAAAACCTGCATTTTTTCCCCATACCACACATGCTGCCTCTTTCAGAATAGACTATTTCTGGCAAAAACAACATGAAACTAGAAGATTTACAGTGCTATGTTCTTTTTTAAAAAAAGGAGTTCCTGCAGGGATGCTTTATTTTTAGCAATTTTACTTTATAGTTTATAAAGCAACTTCACATAAATCACTTCACCACATCCCTAAAAGGTAGGTGTTATTCTTAGCCCCATTTTACAGATGAGGAAAGAAGTTCTTTGGCTCCAAACCACACTGCTAATGAAGAACAGAGCTGGAACAGGAACCCAGGAGATCCAGACTCCCTATTCCTTGGTTAATCTCCAATCCCTTGGTAAAAATTATAGGAAAATGGAGACCAATGGGCTGATAGAGACAACCTCTACCATCAGACCCCAATGGGTCAACTTCTTGTGGAAGACACTTGTCTATATGCCATAGGTGGCCAGGGAACATCTAATTCCACAGCAGGTCTGCCACTTACTGTGACTTCAATCAAGTTGCTAGTTTTCTCTCCACTTCCTTGTTCTCAATTCTAATAGCAACAGATTTGTAGATTTCTTCTGAGGGTAAAACAGTGCCTGGTCCACAGTTAACACTCAGCAACAAACATTCATCATTGTTGATTTGTATGAAACTTGGGACTGAGCCCAACTCCCCTTCTCCTATATGTATCTCTCAATACTGGACAATTACTTGAAGAAAATTACTTTCCCCAATATACCAGTATTATTTTGTGATTATTATTCACACAATAGGAGGATGTGAGTGCTCATATACCTTGTTAGAACATGCAGAACAGATGTGTGTTAGGAACTAACATCTGGTCCAAACCTCTCATTGTTCAGTTGAGAAAACTTAAGTCTCAAGGAAATTGAATGAATTTTTTTGTTTATACAATTAATTTGTTCATGATAAGTCAGAAATCTAAATTCAGTGCTCATTTCTAATAAATGTTGCTTCTGTTAGACGAAACACAACTCTATCATTATCATTATTTTAAAATGCTGATTTTTTCATAATGTGGCATGATTATTAAAAGCTGCAAATTCTTTTTATTTTGGTTGTTATAATTGATCCTGATGATCATTATAATCATTATACTGTGAAAAATGATTTAAATTCATTTGTGCTTCTTGTACACATAAATTGAAGAATATACCAGTATTATTTTCACAGTATGTTCTCTTTTTCCTTCCGGATAGGAAATATTTTTGAGCCATATGGGATCCTAATTCTCTGAATGCTTTTAGATTATCAGATGTCTCAACTGACAGTCCTGGATGAAAATCAAATCATGAGAATTTGCAAAACTGAAAAAAAAAATCAAGAACATTTTGGTGTTATGGTATACCGGCAATTCCATCTTTATCTTTTCTTCAATTAAGGGGGAAAAAAAGACATATTAAGTATCCTGCATATTAGAATTTCCTGATGAAACTTTTCAATCCTTTTCCTACTAACTTAGCTTAGTGACCTTTAGACAGTTTTTATGGATGTTTTTATAAATCTGTGCCTCTTGTTTTTACTTATGTATTCAAGCTTTATTTTACTCAATACTAAGCAAACAGGTGTAAGAGGAAATACAAAAATGCATACAGCATGATCTTTTCCACCAGGAAGTTTGCTGTCCAATCAAAGAGACATGACATAGAACACAAAGTAGACAGAAAGGAGATACTATGGCTGTGTACTACCTCTTTAACTAGACAAGGTGTGCCCATAATCATAATGCACAATTTAAGTTAATACGAAGAACTTCATGATGGTTTTAATATCAAATATCTTAAAAATCTTTCTTTAGGTTAAAAAAATTAGACAAAGGAATGGTTAATAATATTCACTATGAGGAAGGATATTCTTTTCTTTCTCTTAAAGGGTTAAGTAATATTACTTGATGAATAAAATGGTGTACACAAGAGCATCCTATACGGTGTCAATGTGGCACAAGGATAGGAGTGTTTATATGCCATGTACAAACCTTCTTTTTGTATTCAACCCACGGCCACATGACGTGGCCAGCCAGCCCCACGACTGCTCAGAGGACTTCCCTTCCTCATGATCTTGCTCCCACTGCTCAGCTAGGGCAGCTCTGCCTGTCTGCCTGCTTTGATGGCCCCACACTGCAGCTCAAGGTTGTGTGCCAGTGATTGTTCCCACCACCAAATTTCAAAAATCAAATAAGCCTAGAAAAAATTTTCTTAGGGTGGAAAATGTTTTTTATCCTAAAGTCATCTCCAGAAAAATGTCTTAAATACCAAAACTAAAAATAAACGTGGGGAAAAGTCAGAAATACTCCATCACTCAGCTGTTTCCATAAAGAGATCACCACTGCCCTCCACAGGCTTTCCAGGTGGCAAAGGACCTACCTACACAAACTCTTGAGACCTCCAGAGCCACACACTGAGGCCAACCCTGGTCAGGGCAACTTAGATGTACATGCCACCAAATGTTTTAGTGCTTCTGCCCTGATAAGATGTGTATGGATTTCAAGTTTTTTTCCTAAGAAATGCCAGACTTCTGCACAAATGTACTTCCTTTAGAACCATAACCATACAATCTCTGGATGCCTGCTGTCTTCAATTGCAAACTGAAAGCCACTCCCAGATTTAAAATCTGTCAACTCCAAGAACACTTGGATAATTTCATATCCAGTGTTAACAAGATTCAAAATCCAGAGGAAACTCTTTCAAGAATATTTTTATGAGATTTCACAATTTCAAGTCAAAATAAGAAGAAGCAGTGCTAAAAATTGACACACACACACACACACACACACCCCAACTTGGTTTGCATAACTTTCATTCTCTCTGATATCCCTTCTCTGCTATTCTTAGTGTTATTACACTTCAGTCTATATTAGGTGAGCAGTAAAACACTGCCGCCCCATTAGGACCTCTGTTACATGTGGCAGTACATGTTGCCATCATATTTTCACTGACAGATAAACCCTGGTCAGGGCAACTTAGATGTACAAGATGGAGAGACCTTCTTGTTCAGAGCCTACCTCTTCCATAGTCTCTGCCTGCCTGCTTCCCGAGAGATACCTACCACTGGTGTTCAGAGGACTGTGGGCCCATGCAGTTTACCCGCACATCCTGAAGGACGCCCACAGTACTTCCTCTTGGGCACAATGAGGGAGAAGGTACATTTCTCTCTTTTCATCAGTAAAGCAAAGGCTTCTCCAGTTTTCCAGTGGACACCTTCTGTCACATGTGCCACCACAGCTTTAAGGGAGGCTGAGAACATTTAGCGTAGCCAGTCTCTGTAGTAGAAGGCAGCCAGGGAGAGGGACTCAGCCTACCAACAGTGTTGCCACAACCTAGAAATAGAATCACTGGCACCGTGGAGTGTGAACATTTTCGGCATAATAGGTACTGCTAAATCTTCACCATAGTTGTATGAATTTAGAATCTTTATCAAAGGCTATGCTGATTTTTATCTTTGCCATCTGGCTTTTCTCATTGATTCAAATGCAAGATTATATTTGGTTTGGAAACTCGACTCCTGAGTGAGGCCAATTCCCATGGTCCTCCAAAAGGCCATATTTCTTAATGTTTCTAGGCTATTTCAGCTTCTGTTGTTGAGCTCAACTTCTATATCATCCAGTTTCCTCATCTATTTTTCACACCATAGCCAGAGTACATTCAAAGATGCAAATTAGTTTATGTCCTTCAGTGTTTCCCATGGCATGTAGAACAAATTCAAAGTCCTTCTCAGGGTCTACAAGTCCCTGCATTATTCATACTTTGCTTTCCCCGCTAAGGTCTCCTTCTCCCTGAGTCACTGAATTCCATTCTTAGTAGAATTCTGTGTGTTTCTAGACTATTCCTGGTACTTTTCTCACCTCAGTGCCTTTGCACCATTTTTACTTCTGCTTGGAATGCTCTTCTAATGGCTCTTGCTGGGTTGCTCCTTGAAATCCCTCAGGTGTTAATTTACACGTCACTTGCTCAGAAAGGCTTTCCTAACCAGTCTTTCTAGCATAGGTCTTTCTTGTTTTGTTTTGTTTTACCTCAGCACTCTTAACTTTCTAAATAGCAGTTAGGGTTAGGGTTAGCTGTGTGACCGTAGACAACTTATCAGCTTCTCTGTGCCTTCGATTTTTAATTTGATAAGGATAATAATTATAATGACCTCCAGAATCAAGCAATATAAAGCTCTCAATCCTGAACATAGTCTGAGGGACACAAATACCCTTTGTTCCCAGACATCCTCCACCTTAATTCATTTCTAGAAAACTTCATTTTCTAAGCTGACCAGACAGGTAGTCTGACGGGGCTCTGTAGAAGATCTGTATCCTTTACACCAATCCAACACCATGTTGTTATTTCTCACCTCCCTGTATATACCCAGCTCAGAGCAGGGTGAGTATGTGGTGCTTTACGCAGAAGCGCACTGGGTACTTTCATTAACATGCCTGGCTCTGGATTCCACTCAAGCCATTTTGAAGGGAAACTAACAGCTTGATCTTTCAGAAGATAATTTATTTGAAATAAAATGTGTTAGAGAAAGTATGGCAGTCGCTCTCAATGATCTATATGTCTATGTATATATTTGAAAAATAGTGTCATAGGAGTTACTCACTAGTGACATTGCACACCTGTTGACTGGAATCTCCGCACACATAATCTCCTACTGAACATGGGGTTCTCTTTCTATAGTGAAGGGAAACATCATCTCAGAGTCTGACAGTATAAAACACTGATCCCAGATCTATCATATACTGACTGAGTGACATTGAAGAAATAGTTTCACATTTTTGAGACTCAATTTCCTTATTTATACAATAAAGATAATACCACCCATCTTACAAGGTTCTTGTAAATTTTTTTTTAATTTTTTAGTTGTAACTGGACACAATATCTTTATTTTATTTATTCATTTTTATATGGTGCTGAGGATTGAACCCAGGACCTCACACATGCTAGGCAAGCGCTCTACCGCTAAACCACAACCCCAGCCCCTGTAAAATTTATAAATAAGCTAGACAAAGCTCCTGGACACAGTCTGCTTAGAGGCTGGTGGTTAACATTAATTTTTTCTGGCTCTTCTCCCTGCTCATTATGTGTGGCTGTGTTGGCCACATTCAGGAGCTTCTCTGCACCACCAGGAGAGAGTAGTTTTAAGAGGAAGCTGCAAGAAATACCACTGCGCCATGTTCCTCTGCCTTGGAGAGCTAACCTCGTTACTGCTCACTTTCTCTTGTGAGGCACTGGGAAATGTTCAGCATATTAGATAGGAGAGTAAAACTCAAATACCTGCCAAGATTATGTGCAGCCTACTCAAGGAAACAAACTTTTTTTAACTTCACAGCTTGTGATTGGGAAAGGACACAGGACAGCTGCTAACTGTTTTCCTTTCATCTCTGCTTTTGGCATATTCCTCTAATAGCTCTGCTATAACACTCGGTCTGCATCACAGTGGGAGCTGAAAGAGTAGAATTAAGGTGCCCCCCCCCAACCACAACCCCACCCCCTGCTCAGACTCAGCTTCTGGGAAAGGCTATTTAAAACATTTAATGTCCGCCCTACCCCTTTGGGGATGGTATAAACCCAGCTAGACACCACGCTTCAAAAAAGAAGGTAAGACTTTGCAGTCATAGGGAAAGTTTAGACTAGGAAACCCCCCAGGTCCCTGCCAACCCTGATTCCATGATTCAGTGAGCAGAGGGGAGGTCATACAGTTTTAAAACTTCTCTCCCATAGAGGGGACTCGTTGTTGCTGAAATGCTGTGAAACCAAACATAAAATACATTGGAACACTTGCTTTCACATGTGAAGTTCTTATGGCTCTAAGATTAAAATATAAATAGTTGAGGTTCAACCATGTTTTTGTAACTGAACCTTTTTCTCTCCTATATTACACTGGAAGTAATGTGGGCTAAGTTATGAGAAAGGTTCCTATCACCTGCAGGAATAAGTTAGTTATTTAAGTACCTATCTCATGGAGTTGTGGTGAGACTCAAATAAGATGTATTATACACACACATTGGAATATATACAGTAGATAGGTAAGTAGATAGATAAGTAGATAGAGAAAAATAAGAATACACAATGAGTTTTGTTCTCATCAACTTTTCCTATTGAAGAACCTATAAATTGGCTTCCTTAAATGAAGAGTTGGTTTCCTCTCTTATAGCTATGACCAAAGCAATACAAATTACTATATAAATAACTTTGCAGTATTTTATAAATACACATAATTCTAAAATTTGCATGAACACATGTCTCAAATGAATCATAATTATAATTTATGATTTCAGCAAATTGTGCTCAACACTTTAACAAATTACCTGCTTACTTAAATTCCTCCTCTTTTTCTGTAACTTGGAAACAAATGTGTAAAAGGGAAATAGACCTCAAAATGAAGAGGAAATTAATTAGTTATAAAGATAATCATATTAGCTATTAAATAAGACTCAAAATTAAATCTAACATATAGTTTTATTCTGCTAAAATATATGAATTGCATATATAAGATGCTCTCTTGGGGCTGGGGTTGTGGCTCAGCGGTAGAACGCTCGCCTAGCACATGTGAGGCCCTGTGTTCGATCCTCAGCACCACATAAAAATAAATAAATAAATATATTGTGTCCAACTAAAAAAAATAAATATTTCTTAAAAAAGATGCTCTCTTGCAGATTATGCTAAGTGAAGCTAGCCAATCCCTAAAAAACAAATGCCAAATGTCTTCTTTGATATAAGGAGAGTAACTAAGAACAGAGTAGGGACGAAGAGCATGAGAAGAAGATTAACATTAAACAGAGATGAGAGGTGGGAGGGAAAGGGAGAGAAAAGGGAAATTGCATGGAAATGGAAGGAGACCCTCAGGGTTATACAAAAGAACATACAAGAGGAAATGAGGGGAAAGGGAAAAATAATACAAGGGGGAGAAATGAAGGTCAGTAGAGGGGGTAGAGAGAGAAGAGGGGAGGGGAGGGGAGGGGAGGGGGGATAGTAGAGGATAGTAAAGGTAGCAGAACACGACAGTCACTAGTATGGCAATGTGTAAATCAATGGATGTGTAATTGATGTGATTCTGCAATCTGTATATGGGATAAAAATGGGAGTTCATAACCCACTTGAAGCAAAGTGTGAAAGATGATATATCAAGAACTATATAATGTTTTGAACAACCAACAATAAAAAAAAAAAAGATCAGAATGGTAAAAAGAGCATTGGTAAAGTTCTTTATTAGTTTTGATGTAAATACAAAATGGAAATCTTGGGTATTACTGGTGATATATAATGGTGTAAATCAATGTGACAAAATGTTTATATCAATAAATAAATCATTGCACAGAAAAAAAAAAGATGCTCTCTTACTGATTGGTGAGGTAACATTGATTAGAATCAATAGTCTATGTCATCTGAAATATCCAGAAAACTTTCTTCATAAGCTAAAAACATGAAAATTTCATTATGTGTGTACAAGAAATTCCATTGCAATTGAAAGAATACATTTAAATGGAAGACTAATGTAGAGAGATTTTTAAAAATGGACTACAAAAGTTTCTTCCAGTGCCATTTTGTTATTGTGAGAGAGGGAAATAAAATTGGACTTCTTCCATTATATGATCATTTATAGTAACCATGTTTCTGTATGATGAGCTAAATAAAGATTTGTTCCAACACTGACAGAAGTTTAAATTTACTATTTATTACAATAACTATTACCATAATCATGCAGAAAAGATGTGCATTGGGTTTACTTACTAATTGATATCAAATTGACTCCTTTTCTATAGAAGCTAAGACATATCATTTTTATTCCAAGAAAATTGTATGCACCATGTTATTTATGCTATAAAAATTTTTTAAAAACTAAAGTACATGTTTTTCCATGTGTGAGTTTGCAAGATCTTGGTGTAATTCTCTTATACAACTATCCTATTTTAAATTTAAGACCACACAAATTGTGGATAAGAATCTAATTGAGTTAATTATAAACCAAAAGCAATTTTCTCCAGTCAACAGTAGCCTCTTGATTTTTTTCAGTCTTGGACTGAATGGAGAGAGACTAAATAATATTATCCAGCTTATGCTTATATTAAGAAGAAGCCAACTCCCTCTGGTCCTTAAGCATGCTTTCCTAGCACTTTATATAACGTGATGTGAAGGAAAGATTTCTAAATGAATGTGATGTGACATACGGTTACGATGGTAGGGGAATGTCTGAAGCTGCAGTCCTTAGAGACAGAGCCATCAGTCTAGGTATCCTTAAGAGGTGATTTAAATGAAATGCAGTTTTACTTCTAATGGATCATTAAATACAAAATACTGCTTTTCAATCTATTGGTCACCTTATTAGTTTGTCACAGTTGAAAACATCGCATGCACAAAATATTCTCCCCATGGTCAGAGAAACTTCAGCTTTCAGCTATCAATGCATAAAATATGAGGTGATTTTTCTTCATTCCATGCTTAAGAAAGCAATAAAGACACCCTGGATTAGACATTTCTTGTCTGTGAAAGAACTGTTGTTATAAGAACATTGCCTTGGGCCTCTCTGATCCTTCTAATAAGTCATTGACTAAGCAATTTTATCTAAATACCTGTGCAGAGCGCCTGGTAGGGTGTCAAGATAATAATATTTTAGCAGTTATACTTGTCATTTTTATATCATAGATCGCTAGTCCCATAATAAAGAAATACTATTGAAAGTAGAATAAGCTTCTAATTTGTTTTGATGACTAAAAAGTTAGAAGTTTCCTAAAGATTCTAAATTCAATGTTCATAATGTTCATAAACTTTGACTAAGAAACATAAAATAATCATATCTTGAGAATGACTCATGAATATTTTTTATTTCCTGCTCCATTTTTGCCCCTACTATGTGAAGATTTCACTACAATTTCAATTCTGTGACCATAGAGCAGCACTGTCTAATAGAACTTTCTACAATGATGGACATATTCTAAAATCTGTGTTGTGCTTATAGTGGTCACCAACCACATGTGGCCAAGTACTTGAAAGCAAGATTGAAAAGAATCAACTAGATTTGGCATTTGAGAAGTCATTCTCAACACTTGGCAGAGAATTCTATGGAGTTAATAGAGGATAAAAGCCTATTACAGTGGGTGGAGGAGAAAAAGGGAGATAAAGTAGAGACAGCAGGTGTACTGGGGAGGTGAGGAGGTGGAGTACACTGGAGTAGGTGGGTGAGCAGAAGACAGGCACAATGGAGCTCTGCTGCAAAAACCAGTGATCTGGCATTTGTGTGAAAAATGGATGGAAGAGGGAGGAAGCTGTATTTTATGTTCAGTTTTTATTAGGAAAAAAAGAAGCTAAGCTGAGATTCTCTACCATTTAGTAAAAACAAGTGATAAAGTAAGAATAAATCCCAGTTCCACAGGAAGAATGGAAATGTTTATGTTCCTTTGGGCACCTTGAGGATGTAAGTCCTCAAATGTTTGAGTTTTTTTTCTGAAAATCTATAAGAATCCATAATACTATAAAATAAGGTATTCCATTATTTCCTCTAATAGAAATTTTATAAATTCATAATACTAAGATTGATTTGTCAAACAAAAAGGATGTATTCTTGAACTTCTCTATAATCATTTATTAAAGCTAACTTTAGGTTACAAATTCTGAAACATAAAATGTAATTTCAAAATATGCAATCTATTTTTATGTAATGATCCTATTCAAAAGTCAATCAGGACTGAAATCATACAATTTTTTGAAGTGAATGCATATTGTTTAAACTTTCATTTTGTAAGTGAGAATCATGAAGGCCAAAGAAACAAAAGACTCAGCCAAATTTACCCAACCATGACCTGAACCCAGGTTTTTAGACTCCGAGTCCCCTGCTGTTTAGACAGAGGACTGGATGAATGACACAGCAAGATATTTTGTATGCATTTTCTTTCTATCTATTGTAGAAAGAGAGAAAACATTTTCTTTTATATTAATTTTTCATCGACACACAATTGTACACATTTATGGGGTGCCATGTGATGATTCCATACATATATACATCATGTAATAAACACATCAAAGTGGTTAGCAGAATTCAAAATTTCTAACAGTGTGCCTCATGGAGGAAAAGAACTCTTTTCTTTATGTTTCCTGACTGGTGTTATTTGCCCTTAAGCACATTCTCACAATTCTCATTATGCCTCCCATACTTCTCACTCATTTTTTTGAAAGTGTTTGCTAGGGCTGGGCATGGTGGCACATGCTTGTAATCCCTGTGGTTCAGGAGGCTGAAGTAGGAGGACTACAGGTTCAAATCCAGGCTCAGTAACTTAGTGAGGCTGTAAGCAATCTAGTGAAATCCTGTCTCAAAATAAAAAAATAAAAAGGGTAAGGGATGTGACTCAGTGGCACTTACCCAAGCACCCTTGGGTTCGATCCCTGGTACCAAAAAAACAAAACAAAACAAAACAATGTATCTGTTAGGAAATTTGAACCAAACAGAAACTACTATCATGTACTTAATGCCTTCCTTAAAAATGCCTGACTTATCTACAATTCTTCTAAAAGACTCTTCCCTTACTGAAGACAGAAAAGATAATATTGGGGTGGCTTAGAGGCAGAGCGGTGGAGTTTAACGATTTGTTAAAATTATCTCAGTATTCAAAAACTGACCTCAGGTTTTCAGAATTATACATAGTAAGTCCTACAAACTATAGGATCTTTGTATGTTTGGGGTTTGTACAAAAAAACTGGGCTTTATATTTTGCATGAAATGAATGTGAAGGTTGTTAATACAGCACATAGAAAAACTGATTGTGCTCTAGCTCGTAGATGGCCAAAGGACTTTGTTTCCTTCTTTTTTGTTGTTGTTGTTGTTGTTTGGTTGGTTGTGGGGGGGGATGGGGGTCAGTAACTCCTTTGTAAATATCTCAGAAAGAGTAAAAATCAGATTAAGTATCACATATCTTGCTCATGTCGCAATAGTCCATTTCTGGAAATAATAACACTTTCTCAAAATGAAGTCATTTATATTCTTAGCCATGCTCTATTGTGTGCACTGAGTAATTTCTTGAGAGCAATGTTTCCTGTGGCATATTGCCAAGGCTAGGTTTATTTGTTTTTCATTAGGTTTTTCATTATCAAGCTGCTATGTACCTGAATCGTTCTGCTTCCTCTGAGATGGCTGGTGTAGCTTAAGCATAGGAATGATACTATGAGTAGGTGGAATGCTTTTGTCCATTGAATGCCCATTTTAAATACTTAGCTATGGTACCATTCTAATGGCTTTAATCCTTCTAAGAACAGTCAATTATCCATTTATAATGTAGTCTGATATTAAACTGTTTACATTCATCTATTCAGTCCCTGTCCAGGAAAAAGCATTAGTCTCACTTTGCACCATGCTAGGCCTGCCCCTCCTCCTCCTCTCTTATCCCAGGGAAAGCCATCCAGATCCACCCCTGTCCCAGCCTGGAACCAGGATGCATTCTGCATTTCTCCATCATCCCACATGTTCAATCTCCAAGTTAAACTTGTTGATAGTTTTCAAATCCATTTGCTTCTTTCTGACTCCGATGACTACTAACTTAGTTTAAGCCCAAATCATCTCTATCACAGCTGCAGCAACCTCCTCAACACCGTGGCCCCGGTATTGCCCCTTCCAGTTCATTTTCTTTTACTTTGAACTTATTTCTGCACCTGTTGCCATCCACAGTCAGGTATTCATAAGTGTTTTGTGTTATACACTAATAGAACAGAGTTTGGGGATTTTTCCAGAAAAGTAGCAATCCTGATTCTTGAACTTCTATAGAATCCTTAATTTTTAAAATACTTTTCTTTTTTTTTAATTGACATTATAATATTTATACTTAACAGTTACAGCATAATAATTTGATACATTTGTATAATGTGTAATGATCAAATCAGGGTAATTGGCATTTCCATTTCCTTAAACATTTATCCTTTCTATGTGTGGGTAAAGTTCAAATTCTTCTAGTTATTTTGAAATATATAATAAATTATTATAAATTATAGTTATCCTACTGTACTATATAGAACATAATAACAGTTTCTTCCATCCAAATGTATTTTAGTACCCAAGACCCAGCCTCTCTCCGTTGCCCTCTCCCCACTACCCTTCCTAGCCTCATGACACTCTCTACTTCTCAGCTTCCACCACTGAGCAAGAACATGCAGTATTTGTCTTTCTGTGCCTGTCTTATTTCATTTGACATAATTAGAATCCTAAATTTAAAGAGATGCTCTAGCTTACAGATGAAAGATTCAAATCTAGGGACAAAATGAGTACCTATAATTTCTGTCATGTATTAATCAGCAGCTTAATATAGTCATTGAAATCTGAGACTTTCAGGACTAGTCTAGTTCTTGGAGATTGTGTGATTCAACCTTATCATTTTATAGTTAAGGAAACTGGGACCCAGGTATAGAAATCAAAATGATCTTTCTAATTTTAGAATCCCACCATGTATCTCTTTTCTTAAAACCCGTCCATGGCTTCCCATGATGGTCCCAATGAAGTCTGAACTTCTTGGCATTGCATACAATGTCTGTGCAGTCTGGCCTCTGCTTATCTTCCATTCTTACCTTTTCTCTTCTCTCCAAATTACCCCATAACTCAATGCTTTTCAGTATACTTTGTCTTTTCTTATAGGTTATTGCACATAATATTCCTTTGGTCCCTCCTTCTTTGGGTCCTAACCACATCTGATTAAGTGTCATCTGCTCCAAAAACATCTCTCATATCCCTTCTGGACTCACAAGTGACTGTCACCACATAGCTATTCACAGCATTCCAACTGCCTTTGCATTACCTATGTCTATTACTGGATTGGAAGGAGTAAAGCCTGTCAGGGGCAGTGTCTGCATCCTATTCATTGCTCTATTTCCCCATCTTGATTAGGAATATGGCATTCAATATTTTAAAATTTATTATTCTCACTTTTAACATGCCTACTTAATGTCAATTTTTCTATCAGTCCTCCTCACAAAATCTGTTTTTAGATTAGTTTTTTTAAAAATGAATTGATTCATTCACATCAATGTGCAGGTCACTGATAATCCTAAATGACAACTCTTCCGAGATGCATTTACATTTTTACAGGAACAGAATCCTAAGTCACAGGGATGAATCTCAGTGTAGATAATCTGACTTTAAAAAGTAACCAAGAGAGATTTGTGAGGAGAGGGAAGTTTTCAATACCTCCCAATTGGTAACCCAGGGGACCAACTCTGCCCTCACCTGCACAGAAGAAGGACTTTGTGTCTTTGCTTACAAAAAAATCAGATCACTTGTTGGTTATTTTACTCTGTGTTAAATAAATTATTATTTCCCACAGTGTAAACGTTTAGTTTGTCTGTAACAATTCTGGTTTTGTTTCAGGGAAGCAATGTTATGGAAGATCAAGATTTGTTGGAAATTGGTATCCTTAATTCTGGGCACAGACAAAGAATTCTACAGGCAATCCAGCTCCTTCCAAAGGTAAGAAATATTTTATTGCCCTAGCCCTGTGTATGGTTCCTAGCAGGTTTAAGTCCAGGCTGCAGGGCATGTAATACAATGTAGTACAGGATATGTTGCTGGCCAGCTGGGAAGCTTCACAAATATCCATCCCCCCACCCCCAGGTGAGAACTCAGGTACAAGAAGGCTAGATTCATATTAAGTAAGTGCAGGAATGTCCTTGGCTTAAGGCCTCATTCCCCATAAAAAGCAGTATCTCTAATAGCAACTCCATAGACTTAGCCTCCAGCATCTCTATGAGGGTCCTGCCTAATTATTAGAGTCATCACTCAGGAGGTCCAAAATGTCCCATCCCCACCATGTATTTATAGTTCATAGATAGATCCTTCCTGTCTAGATGCAATTGGCCAAGGAGGCATCATTTTTACTGTAAACTGTGTTATCTGGCAACTCAGTTGATGTTCTGTTCCTAGATAAGCTTTTAAAGAAGCCTAAAGGAAGAGGTAGGATGTGAGAACTAGTCTTTCAAGATATGTAGGATTTTAATGGATAGGGAAAGGGAAAGGCATTTCAGGAGGCCAGAGGAGCCATCTAGTCCCAGGTATGGTCCAGGCCACAAATTGCTGAAAGCATTAGATAAATCATTAGTAATATAAAATCCAATGGGATTTGCACAACAGTGTGAATGTGCTAATGTCACTGAACTTATGCTTTAAAAAATTTTGTTAAAAGTATTTCATCACCATTTTTAAAATGATCAAAAAGAAAAAGAATCTTCGGTGTGATTAAAACTGGAGAGTGTAGTGTGCTGTCAGAAATAAAGCAGAAAACATAGATAGGGTCAGTTTGTGTCAGGCTAAGGAATTTAAAATTTTTTCTGTAGGCACTGGAGACTAGACATGACTGGACTACTTTATGCTGGTGAATTCTGGAAGCAGTTTACAAGAGGAATTACAAGGAGGGAAAGTTGAAGTGGGGTCATCCAGTTGGGAAAAGATTAGCGGAGGGCAAGCCTGGAGGCAGGGTAGCAGGAGAGCTGTAATGGATGCACCTGGATCCACAAGCTTTTCCTACATTTTGTACTCTCTCTCTTTTTTTCTCTTCAGAATGGGAAAGAAATATTAAACACTATTCTAAGGAAGTTATATGATAAAAATTGTCATCAGACAGTGAACTGAGTTTTTTCTGATAGAAACTTAACACTTGTAAATTGAACGAGAGCCAAGCATAGGAAGGAGTATAAAATCATATAATTTCCTACATTAAACAGAAAAGAATAAAATGTCCCTAGAACTAATTCTCAAAATAATCTGAATGAGCATACTGTTTATCTCCCTACTTTTATATCTTAAAATATTATTTCCTCCCAAGCTGAGGGGAGGCAGGTAGTTCAGTGGTAGGGTCATTGCCTAACATGCATGAGTCCTGGGTTTGATCTCGAGTACCATAAAAATCATCATCGTCACCATCATCAACACCACCACCACCATCACCACCATCATCACCACCACCACCACCACCATCATCATTATCATTATCGTCGTCATCGTCTGTCATCCTGGTGGACTACTTTAAGGATTTCTCATTTGTCGTCTCTAACCTGGAGGATTCACACATGTCTAACCTCTGTCTGGAATTCCCTCTTAATCTGTACAACTGGATTTCCACTTCTCTAAAACTCCTTCTAAAATGTAAACCAGTTCACATCACACCCAACTTAAAGTCTCCAATGCATTTCCTTCTCACTTAGAATAAAATTCTTATCTTGTCCCAAAAGTCAATAGGATCTGGCCCCTTCCTACCTTTGTGACTACATTGTCAGTTTTTCCTTCTACACTTCAGACACTTGGCTTTCTTTTTGTTTTCCACAATGGCAAGCACATTTTTGCCTCAAGGTCTTTCTGCATTGGTCCCTCTACCTGGAAAGCCCTTCCTTCAGACCTTTGTTCATCATCAAGTCTCTACTCAGGTGACACCACTTCAAAGAGGCCTCATGACCTAAAATCCTACCTCCTACCAGTTATCACTGTCCTTGACATTTCCCTGTTTTATATTTCTCCATAGTACTTATGGCTAATTGAAGTGTTATTATTTGTTTGTTTCTTTCTTTATTGTTTTTCGTCTTGCCCAGAGGTAGCAATGTCCTTGAGTTCAGGTACCATGACTGTCTCCCTTCTGCATACACAGTCCCTATAACAGTGTCTGCCACAAAGTAGCTAGCCAATAAATATTTGTGAAATAAGGGAATATACTCACCTCTCATTCCCCTGAGAATTTTGTATCCCTATGCATGTTCCTGTCAGAAGGTACAAATGATATGTATAGCATGTTATAAGCACCTGAGTTCAGGAACGGCTGAACATCCTTGAATTTTTCCCTCTTCTGCTTAGCCCAATATATCATTAAAAGAATGAATAAATGAGTGATTGAATGAATGTTTTCCTCACATGTCATTCAAATGTTTTTTTTTAAATCAGAGTGCTTCAATTTTAAGATAATTCTATAATCCTGAACATGCAATTTCATAAATATAAACAAAAGAAACTGCACCTAAAATTATCCAGGGAATAAATGGAGTATTTATTTTTAAGACAGAATATCATTCCCAATAGAGAAAACAATCTAATAGAAACAATACAAAATTAGGCTTCTATCAAGAGGCGGATAAAAGTGCTTACTCTGCACACAAATGAATGAAGACTATATAAGAACACCCAATCACGTCTGCAGCACGAACAGAAGGTTATAATGCTACGAATTGATGCTTTGCCTTCTTAGGTAATGAGCCCAGTCTTCAGATGGCTAATAGTGTAATATCACTGCCAGCACATTCATCTGGTTTCATTCCAACTTTGCACTGCCAGAAAATGGACAAAATGTCTCTTTCTTTTGTTTATATGATTTTGGTCTTCAGAATATTTGTTCTTCATCTGTCATGAGAAATATTCTATGATTACCACCTGAGATGCTTTAATTAACATATTGTGTTTTGTAATTGGTGAGATTGTTCCTAAACACAGAAAAGATGGTTTGCTAAGTACAATCTTGATCTCTTAGCATACTTCAAATGTCTTATTTTTGTATTTGTCGTTTCAGGTTTCTTCCTTTGGCAAGAAGGGATTTTATGTAATATGTTCTTTTTAATGTTGAAATATGCACCAATGCAAAGATCTGCAAGTCCTCAAGTATATCTGATAACATTCAAAACACAGAATACATTAGTTGGGCTCTGATCATAGACATCTTTAGAACAGTAATCACAGTCATTCCTCCCTTTCTTCATCCTATCCGTCTTACATACTTGACTTCCAATGTCAGTTTGCCCTTCCTTCACCAACTCCAGCTAAGTCTGTTCTCAGGCCTGAAAATTTCCCTGGTTTTATGAAGATCAAACTTCATTTTTTAACCTTTTAAAGAAAGGAAATATGCCTAAGATTTCCTGAGAAAGGAGTTCATTTTGTACATTCTTGGAGTTGTACTTTTTCCATCTCCAAGACACAGAGCAATTATCTAATTACTTATTTATAACATATAACTTACCTTTTTCCAGCTAAAACTGCAGAGCCAAATGTTTATACAGTGTTTTAAAATGTTTTCCTTTTGTCAAGGGCATGATCACTTTTTTCCTTTGGTAATATAATACCTGAAGGTTAGATAGGATTTTCATACTAAATGCTCAGAGGACTTTGTGTCAAGGCCCATATTGTGTCATCTGTCTTAATAGCACTCATCCTAAATTGAAAATGTATTTACCATAACTTTATGTCATATACTCCATTTTAAAATATTTTCTCTTCTAATTTTTTCTGTTTTATAATATGTTTTGAAGCTGTTTAATAGTGCTCTGTACTTTCTATACCCCTTTCCTTTGCTCCTACCCTTCCCTTAATCTGCTTTGATCTGACTCATTCCTCTGCTGCCACTCCACACAACTGATGCCAAGGTCACCAGTAACCAGCAGAGCAGAGATTTCATAAGCCCCTTTCCCTCTTCTCTTGATCTGACTTCAGTAGACACTGATATTGTTGACAACCATTGACACTATATTCTTTGGGATTCCACAATACCTAGCTACTCACTCTCTCTCTCTCTGCTCTTCTCCTTTGCTTACTTGCTTTTCTCAGTTAAATCTCAAAAATATGTGATGACCAGTGAATGTTGTTATCACAGACTCTTGATCATAGTGCAAGGTCTGATATTTATTGTTTTGTTCATTTCTACTGTACTGCATAGTGAAAACCAAAATTTTAGTTGCCTTTTACTTCTAAGTTTAGTTTAATTTAATCAGTATGTGTTTTAGGTGCATAGTTTCAATTATTTTTCACTGAATGACAACAAACACCTCTGATTAGATTAAATCACCACTTTGCTATCCTCAGTTTGAGACTTCGGTTAAAAAAAAAAAAAAGAGTCCCCTTTTGCCAATAGAAAAATAGAATTCTGTATTTCTACTACATAACAAATTACCACAAATTTTATTGGCATATATCAACATTTATTAATGCAGTTTCTGTGAGTCAGGAACCCAGGTACAGGCTGGGTCCTCTGTCTCTGAGTCTGTTCCAGGGTTACAGTCATCTCAAGACTCAACTAGGAAGAATCCACTTTCCAGTTCAGTCTCATGATTACAGGTAGGATTCAGTTATTTAGGGCTTTCGGACTGGGGCCTCAGTGCCTCATAGCTGATGGCTGATAGCCTCCCTCAGTTCTTATCACATGGGCCACCCACAGAGCATCTCACAATTGGAGCTAGCTTCAACAGAGTAAGCACTGCAGACAACAAGAAAGTGCTAACAGCATGGAAGGCACAGTCCTTTGTAACCTAATCACAGGAGTATCTTCCCATCCCTTTGCAATATTCCATTCCTTAGAATCAAGTTCTAAGTAGATCCAGCCCCCAGAAGGAGGTATTTATACAAGTTTGTAAATACCAGGAGGGTGGCTCTTTGGGCGCTATCTTGAAAGTCTGCCTATCACAGATGCACTTTATAATGATCTACTTTACAGTCCAGTTTCCATGCTATATCTGGGTTAAAATGGAAAAACCTATTAACAATAACAACAAAGGCATTTTTTATTTCTTTGGGCCATCTTCCTGGGACTATGATATTCACAGTTAGATGATTTGAAAGCCTTGTTTGCAAAAACCACTCAAAAAAAGCACATGTCTGTGGTCTGTAGGGTCATATTTAACATATCAATATATGGTACAATAATACAGAAATTAAAAACCTTTGGGGATTTTCCAATTTCACATAAAGACTTCATAGTTTCTACAGGGCAATGATATTGGCCAAATTATATTGCTATATTGTATGCATGTACAAATATGTGACAACAAATCCCACCATTATGTATGACTATAATGTACCAATAAAAAATAGGGGGAAGAAGACTTCATACTCCAAACACCACTAATCAAAGTGAGCCACACAAATCAGTAATTCCCATAAAACATCATAGATTTTTAAAAATATATTCATTCTTCAAACTGAAAGGAGCATATTTCTTCCTATATTGGGGAAGTGAGTTGATCAAATACTATTGAACAAGACTTAGCAAAGAAAATACATTTTTTTAAAAAACCTAGCAAAACTAGAAAGTTAAAAAAGGACCATAGGGATGAAAAGGTACTAGAGGGATTGAGAACTCAAACACCTTAAAGACAAGAAAATCTAGAATGATGGGAACTGAGGCAAACTGGAAAGCACAAGTCCTATTCCCTCACCCACCAACAAATTATAAGGGTTTTTTTCCCCTCAGTTACTTTGTTAACAAAACAAAGCACTAGGGGCCAGATTTGATTATAGCTGTCTCTTTGCTACTCCTGTGTCACAGGGAAAAGTATCTCTCCAGAAATGAAAGTCTTAATTTGGTAGGATCACAGATTATTTTAGAATTTGAAAAGAATATTATAAATGTGATATCTCACTTTAGCTTCCCATTCAAGACTATGCTCTTAAAGACTCCAGTTTCTTTCAATAGCCTTGAAATTCAGATGTTTGTTAATTCTAGTCTCAATGGATAGTGCTTTAGAGGGAAAAGGTACAACCAATGTAATTTCTTTAAAAGTCTAGAAAGGAAGGTTCAGTCTTATTTCCCTATCACTTAGAAAAATGATAAAAACTTATTCCTTTTTAAACTATTTTTCAGAATGGCAGTGACAAAATACAGGCTATAGGCACAGATGCTCTCATGGTACATTTAGACAGGGTAGCTTTTCATTCTCCCATCCCATCACTCACTCTTCATCTACCCACGTTCTTTTTACTTCCATTTCCCTTCCCCCATTGGCTAATGTCTTAAATTTTGTGACACCCAATGTTGGCCTAGCACTCAAGGGACATCTGTTAAAGACACACCACAGAACAGAGTTTCATATACACACATATACACAATGTTAACATGGAGGTCCCAATCTAAAATAAATATATAACTCAACTCAGTCTGATAAAGGAATAGAGTATTCCACATCCTGTTGGTCTGGTCCTTAGAGACACAGGCTGTGGTTTTCTCAAGGACCATCCCTTCAGCTCTGAAAATTATTTATTGTTCTAGGACAAATAGATGTACTTAGACCAGGGATTGGCAAACCTTTTCTACAAAATGCCAGATTGTAAATATTTGACACTGTATAGGCCATAAGTCTTCTGTTGCAACTACTTAACCCTGTTGTGGAATAAAAGCCACCATGGATCATTCAGAAATGAATGAGTGTGTCTGTGTTCTAATAAAATTTTATTTATAAGAACAGGAAATTGGCTGGATTTGACCTGTGTACCATTGTTTACTGACACATAACTTATATTAGCAACAAATCTCTAGCTAGATGGAGGCTTCGCTGTACTTCTGAAAATCTTCTAGACAGGAAAGATTCTGATCAGAAATATAGCCTACTACATCAGATGAATGAAAAGGGCCCAGGATGGCCCACAAGCCTCCTGGTATTGTCCCAGAGATTTGTGTAACACAGGTATTTTGTCATGACCAACAGGGATGACACTAGCTGCACATTTGTTAAAAGGTGTTGGCCCCATCTTCATGGGAACTCTTCAGGGTTCAGCATTTATATAAATCAATAAATAGGTGTTCATTGAATTCTTCTATATTCCCAGATCTAACCCCCAAACTATAACTCAGTGTTCTCACAAACAAAAAAGCAAACTACTCCAAAATCTCCTGTCTCAATGTGATTAGTTCTACCTCCTCTTCCCAATGATCCTTTATTAGCTTCTTATGTGGAGTCTGTTTCATGAATTGATACCCTCCAGAATTCAGTCCTAATTCTCTCCTCTTCTTCCTTCCCATACTCTCCCTTGGCACCTTCATCTGCCCCAATAGCTGTCGCTACCACCTACACATGAGTAAGCCCCAAACCACTGTCTCTAGATTTGTAGCTCTGCCTTCAGGAATCCCACATCTGGATATAACACAGAGCCTTCAGAATAAACATGTCCAAGCTAAGTTGCATTTTCATCAAAGAAAACTGCCTGAATTCTATTGCATTTATCTTTATTTATTCTACAAATACTCAAGGCTGCCTACTATATCCCAGGCACTTCCCTTGGCACTAGAGTTATAGTAATGAACAATGTAGGTGCACCCTTTACCCTAACAAAACATATATTTTAATAAGAAAAATGGATTTTGTATACATAAACACACACAACGTTTTAATGATATTTTCTTATATATTATGTAATATGGACACATTTATATATTTACAAGTATAATATTCATATACTACTATATTTTATATAAATTTATTTTAAAGGTTTAATATGTATATTATGTTTCAAAATAATATATTTTTATATAATCATATATAATATATTTTATATAATGATATATAATAATTTATATAATAATATATAAAATTTTAAAAATGTCATTAAAAGGTACAGGTCCAGGAGGATTAGTTATCTTGTTATAACCTGTAAATTTCAGGAAGAATTTGATACCTTTGGAGAATGAGGAAGGAAGAAAGAGTGATTGACTTAAGGTCAAACACTTGAGTAACCTAAGGTATGGAAATTATGAAGTAACAGCAGATCCTTGAGATCTTTCTTTTTATTCGTTAGCCTGGCACACTGTGTAATCAGGGTAGTGAACTCCAGCCACTGTAACAACTGCAAAATTATGGTGTTTTAACACTATTATTTTTAGTTCTTATTCATGCTAGGTCCAGAGTCAGGTAGCTCCCCTCCAAGTAGCAACTCAGGGATTGAGGTTTCTTCCGTCATGGCAGAGTTCTTTAAGTGCTACCATCTAAAGGCAGGGTAGAGAAGAGCATGGAAGACCACACAGTGTTCCATTGTCAGGCCTGGAAGTGCACCACTAACGTTAGACTACATTTGATTCACCATGATGTTCACGACCCTCGCTAAACTGCCAAGGAGAACAAGAAATATACTCTTGTCCCAGGAAATGATGACAGAAACACCATTTCTTTCTGTACCTCAACTGCCACCCTTTTTTACACAAGTTCCCTTCTAGTCACTCCTTAAAACTTACTTGAAAAAGCATTTTATGACATCCTCTCTCTGGGTGAGATTGAAAGTTTAACCCTTTTGTGTTCCCTTCCTACCCTTATACAAAAACTACCTATTGACTAGGTAGTCTCTCTCACTCAAGATTAGGATCTTTGCCATATCTATATTCATCTTCATTTCCTAAGCCTGGAGCACAAAGCACTTGAAGATAGTAATGCCCAGTTCATTTTTATTAAATCTGTGCTAAAAAGAATGCAGATTAGAGATCAAAACTGGGTGAGTTAGATCAGAAATCATAAAGGCATTTCCTGACTGATGCCTTTATCTTTAAATGTTTTACAAAGGAGTATGGCATGTTCTTTATGCATGTCAGCACCCACAACACTGGTGACCTGCATTCCTAGAGTCTCCCCCATGCCTCACACTTTCTGTTTACAAGTGAGGACTAATAACCAGTCTATTCTTGAAGGACACACAGGGAAAAAGAATGGCCGATGTTCCTTGAAGCTCAAAGGACAAAACCCAGTATATGTACAGAGTGCAAAATAGCCCTATCTATTGAAGCCAGATGGATATTCAGAGAACTATTGGATGTGAGAGAAGTACAGTCCAAAATCACTTAAGCTCTGTTCCAAAGTTTTTATGCAATTTCAGAAGGCAAAATGAAACTGCATTCTTCCAAACCTATGAGGGAGGATTTTTAAAAATATTTTAATTTAAATGAATTTGTCTTGGAAAGGTTTATTATGTATACCAGAGAGCTGAAATATCATTTTTACTCATAATCCCCCCTGATATTTACAGAGAAATAGGGGAGGAATTAGGCAAGCAAATAGGTTTCTACCTCCTGCTATCTCCAGCAGCTGTTGTCCTTCAACTTTGAGAAGTTCACCCCCATTTAGTAAACAGCAATGGCTCCCTTGGAGTTATACTTCGGCCAGTAGGGAGAGTGAAAGGGATTTAGCTATCTGAGTTCTTTCTCTTCCTTACATAATCCTTCAAAGAACAATTGAATTTAGAGCTGGAAGGAACCTTTAAATATCCAGCTCATCCTCTTACTTGAGTCTTTTCACAGGTGAAGAAACTAAATCCCAGTCATCTTAATTGACTTTCCCCCAGGCAGATTGCTCCTTCTTAACAGAACTGGAGCTAAAGCCCAGGCTTGGGTGCTCATGACAGTTGCCCCTGGGTGAATACTGTGCTGTGGCAGAGAGCCAGGGCCATGAGGATGCTTACATGTTTGTGATTGAAACTGAAAAGAGACTGGACAGAAAAAAAACCAAAGGACTCAAAGCAAGAACAGGGATGTCTATAAAACTAGGCTTCCTTTTAGGTTTCAGGCTTAAAAGGCTATTCTTGTAGCCTCCCTAGATCACTGAATTCCCTTCTCAAGGCTGGGAGGAAAGGGTTATGGCAGGGATCCAGAAACCCTGGCAGGACAGGAAGGAGACAGCCATGTCAAAGAATAGACCTACAAGACCATGTCAGCTGTCCAGAAGCCTCCAGGACTCAAATCTCTCATATGCCCTTGAAGGTGGCATACGAGAAGCTTCACGGATAGCACGCATTGCTACCTGCAGGAAGGCAAGGTGTAATGCAGTAATAAATAAAACCATCTTGTTTGTTTTCGTCTTTAATCTGGGTGGAGAGGAAGGAAGATTGGACAAGATGGAAGACCATTCTCTAAAGAGAGTGGGGACACATCTTTAGAACATTAAACCTCATGTTAATGACACTTTTATAGAATTAAGCCAGAAAACAGCATGGTATAGTGGTTGGGAACATGGCCAGACTCCCTGAGTTTGAATCTTGGCTCTGTTCTTTGCCTAATTGGGTGACCCTGGGCAATTTTTTAAACCTGTCTCTGCCAGTTTCCTCATCTTTAAAATGGATATAATGATTTTACCCACCCTGGAATGGTGTTGTGCTGTGCTATATTTGGATCTATTAAATGAATATTTTTTAAAAAGTTGAAGGTCGTGAACCAAGAACAACATGAGGTTCCTTCAGCCCATTAATTATATCTGAAAATTACTACTCCAGGCTTAAACAATAAGCAAAATGAGTTGCCTTTTATTTATTCACACAATAGTTTTTATGAACCATCCACCATCCAGGCATTGTTCCAGCTATTGAAAATGTGATTAGGAAATAAGACCTACAAGGTTATTGTCCTCACGTAGATTATATTCTCGTGGGAGATCCAGATAAAAGTAGGTAATTATAAGTAATATGAATGCTGTGGATAAAAATATTGAGCAAGAGAATGGACAAAGAATCATAGGGATGTCTGAATGCCATTTTAGGTGGACAAACTGGGCTTCAAACCCAGGCAACTCACTATATTGTCTAAGCACTGTATTTCAAAGGACAATAAGGATACTAAGGGGATATTGAGATAAGCAAGCTAAATAATCCACTTAAGTCATCTTAAGGAACTTGCAATCTTGCCAGGGCTCAAAAATGAACCCTCTTGAGCTTTTAGTTAAACCTAATTTAATCCTAGTTTAGCTACCTACTGCTTGAGTCACCTTGGGCAAGTTACTTAAATTCTCTAATCCTCAATATCCTTATTTGTAAAATGAAGATAATAGTGGAACCTGCCACATTAGGTTATTATATTACTCTAGACTACAAAAATCAATGAAGTTTTGACATTGCTTTTGTCAAGGACCAAAAATTAACCACAAAGGGACTCATTTCCTGACAAGAGAATCTGCCTAGGACTGTATTTGTATTGCACAGTGAGCTTTTTGTTCTATACTAGTGGATTTTGCACACTACAGATTTCTCATTATCTAAATAAGGAATAAAATTGCAGATTTGATTGTCATCTGCTAACTTAAACATTTTGGAATTTGGAGTTATTGTTTAACCCATCAAGAGCTAAAAGAGAAGGTGTTAAAATCATAACTAGAGCCTTCCTCTATAGAGATTAAATGACTAAGCTTAATTTTGACATAGCTACCTGTCTGACTGTACCTCTTAGAGGTAATGAAATCAGTTCCCAGCACTAAGTAAAAATGCAAGAAGAGTGTGGGGAGATGGAGAAGAGCTTAAACAGCAAGGGCTCAATAAATGTCTGGCACAGAATGGAACCAGACTAAGAATCTGAATAGTACGACCCTGATGGTGTAGTTCTCTTAAATTGTAAAGGCATTGGGATGTCATAGAAAAGCACAACTCCGTAAATTTTAAATTTTCACAAAAACTATAAAACAACATACCTACCATTTTGAATAAGCCACTGTTAAGTCACTGTTTCCTACCATTACTGTATAATCAAGTGAGTGCTAATTTAACAGTTGAATAGAATTTTACTAAATTCTATATTTTCAATCAGTAGCATTCAAGTCAAAAGACTCTGTTTTTTGGGGTCTGCAAATGTATTAATGTCACAGACATAGCACAAGAAGAAAAAAAATAAGATGAAATTACACATTCTGTGCCTTCATCTGGATTTTTGTCTAGATAGAGAAGTTAGGCGGAAATTCAAATTATTTTAATATGATGTGAACTATAATAGAAGTAAAATTATAAACTTTTGCAAGGCCTCCTGGATGAAAAGGTAGATGAACAAAAAGCCATTTCTATGCACAGTAAAATTTCTTTGTTATGGAATTTTGCAATAGCTCATGACACACCAATCAAAAAGTGACTACAAGCATTTGTTTGGCTTATTTAGTTAGATAGATGTGCTGTTTGGTCTTGTTTATAATAGCCATCCTCTGAACTGCAGCTCATACCATTAATCCAGCCACGAACTTCATTCTTCACTTCACCTTTCAATGAATAATAAGTCAAATACTTCAAGCTCAGAGGAACACCTGCAGTCAGCTTCGGTGGAGCAGGCCACAGTAGTGACATAGTTAATGTTCTTCTACCCCTAAACTAAGCACTTTTTCATTACATGATATTTCTTTATCGTTTATTTTCTTTGTTGGTAATTAATGGAATTTTAGATTTCAAAGACTGGTAGTCCTCACATCCATCTTTTGCCTGTGGGTTCTGGCCTGATGGTTGATCTGTGGACCCGCAGAGGACACTCTACCTAGTAATCCACATTTCCTAAAACACTCCTGAGCATGCCAGAAAGACACTGCAGGGCAAATCCTTGATTTCATAGCAAATATTTAAAAAGAAATTTCCAATGTGCCAGACACTATTTAAGTACTACTGGATTAACCCCTAAAGAAACTAGTTTAAATAGCAAAATTAAATCCCTGTTTTATAGGTGAGGAAATCAATGCAGAGAGAAATTAAGTACTTGCCTAAGGTTACACAGCAAGTAAGTGGCAAAGGCAAGGTTCAAACCAGTCATCTTGGTCCTGGAGTCTTTGCTCTTAATAACTACTTTTTTTCTACTTAGTCCATCACCAGAGCACCAGTCTCTGTACACTGTAGAATCACCCATCAAAGCACTCACCTTTAGAAAAAAGAACTGGCCATTTTTATTAGCTCCCACAGCACTGTTGTCTTCTATTTTAGTAAATAGAAATTCAACTTTCTTTCCTTTTTTTTTTTTAAGTTAGCAGATAACTGCTGCTCTTAGAGGAAGTGAACACTCAAGAAACAGCTAGAGTTCTTCATGTCTTTAAGAGAAAACACTTTTAGCTTTATGTGTTGTTCTATGAATTCATGATGGTATAAGTACTAAATAGATACACTTTAAATAATTTTAAGGTTGTAATTTATGAATCATAGAGTACTGACAGGTTAAAAACTTTTTCTTGAATTTTCTTGAATGCATTATCAATTTTAACCCTCGAGTCCTTCCTTATTTAGAAGCCACTGCTTGGTGGCAAAGGTTTATATTACAATATTCTAAATACAAAGCGGTAAATGTATTATAGAAATTTATGAATGTGAAAGGTACAAAAGAGATTATTACAGTAAATGTATAAAAGATTGATTTCCCTGCCTCTCACCTCTGGGACTCAATTACATCATCATCTGTCAACATTTTCTGGTATCCACTTTGGACAGAACACTTTTTACTAAGTGCTACCTGGTGTATATACAAAGTAGCAATTGACCTTACATCCTGACACCTCAGCATCTCCCCAGGCTTGGAGCCAGGTGTAAGAGAGCTGGTACAACTGTAGGTGCCCTGTGTCTGCAAACACCCATATAGCCATGCCAAGAGATTCGTCAGTAAATTGCTGATTCATCCATTCAACCAGATCATCAGTGTGTTTAGGCCCTATGCTAGGTTCAGGGATAAGAATGAAAAAAAAAAAAAGATTTGGTCTCTGCTTCAAGGAGTTCTACCTACTTAGAGTCAGGTATGTCGAAAATTAAAATACTGCGTGAAAAATGGTGCACGAGGAGAGAAGGCTAAGTGTGTGGGGATCAAGGAAATCTTTCTGGACAGGTGGATGATGCTTGAACTGATTCTCAAAGAATGAATAGATATTTTTAGCCAAACCTAGCATTCAAGGAGTCACTCAATAGAGAGGATGCTGCCTGTGTTCCTCCTAGGACTAAGGATATTAAGGAGAAAAGGATACCCATGTTCACCCCCTACCCCCGACACAATATGCCTTCATTCACTTCCTCATGTATTAACCCCAAGAGACACGGTAGAATAAACTCTCCCCAAACTTTTCCACCACTCAAATTTTTCTTATCAAACGTATAAAGACTTTGATAATTAAATTCTCCTATTTTTAATATATTTAAATGCATACTGAGGAAAATTATATATTCCTAAAGGTAGACCTTTGCAACATTTTACATTTATACAATTCCTAGGGTGATATTACATTTGTATTTTGTGCTTAGAAATTCTTGGTGAATTGAGGCTGAGGCTGTGGCTCAGCCGTAGAGCACTTTCCTACCATGTGTGAGGCACTGGGTTCGATTCTCAGCACCACATATAAATAAATGAATAAAATAAAGAGCCATGCATCTAAAAAATATTTTTAAAAAATTCTTGTTAAATTAAATAGTAATTATTAAAATTATTTTAAGAGATAATTGTCTAGTCAGGATTCCCATAATAGAGCTGAAGATTCTTAGTCACTCCATTGACTTAGGTAATTAAAAATTCTGAAATGACAAAAACAGACCATCATGTGGTCACCAATTCCCTGAGGATCCAGCTCTTGTTCAGTGTGGCTACTGCTCTCACTTGCCAAGGAGCAGTTTTTAGACCATCCCTTACCTGTAGATATACAAGCAGTATTCAGAAACCCCAACCAGGTCTATGAAATGGGATCACAATGACTATACAGGACAATCTTCTCTGCGTGTTCTAGACCTTACTGAAACTCCTCCTAGTGATTTGTTCTAGGTGTCTCTCATCAAATGTGTGTCATTGAGTAGACACTGGCTGACCCTATGACATCTGCCCTTTTTTGCCTGTTTTGCTCCAGCTTATTGTGTTGATGTCTCCTGTCACCAAGGCTTGAAACAAAACCACCAATCCCTATCCAAAAGTGCTGTCAGTCCTGTCAGTACCACTCAGGGTGCCAAGTCAGCCTCTGATGACTTCCAAAGGCTGCTTCAGAGCTGCAGGTGCCCAATGTGTCAGAGGTATGATGTGTGTGCTACTGATATGATGCCCAGTGTCTTCCCTTCAAGGGCACCTCAGCCAATGCCAACAAGATGTTCTGCCAATGCCGCTGAAGCCTGCCAATGTGGGTACCATTGCCAGCTGCCAGGGCCCAGTGTCGAGGGCACCAGTACTGCAATATGGCACCATCTCTGCTCACTGATAAAGCTGCTGGTGCCAATTCTGCTAACTCTTTTTGTTCCCAATGTCCCAAAAATGTTTCATGATATACTTCTTTTATTGAAGCCTTTTCATCTTAAGGCAAGGTCCTTGGGACCTGGACCTTAGCCTGGTCAGAGTGCCAGATCCTGAAATCTATCAGAATCACCCATTCTTTCTGATACTCATCTATTGTCTTTTGAATTAAATGCATCTGCCTTGACTTCTCAATTTGAGCAGAGAGTCTTTTGAGGCCCCTGAATTCCCTACTGAAAACAGACCCCTGCAAGACCAAGCCTGCCAGTCATGCATAAATTCCCACACATAACAGATGAACGCATTTCTGTTCAAGCTGAGATCCATACCCCACAGCTGTAGTCATCAAGCTGACAAACTCCAAGCTCATATTAGAGAACAAGGAGCATTTTATTTTGTGTTTTGGGAAATCGTGCCAATCTACCTTTAAAATATATCTGAAATTTGACTATTGCTTGCCACCTTTATTCCACGCCACCAATCTCTTTCTTCTGGACTACTTCCACAGCCTCTGAAAAGCCTCCCTATTAGCTGTTCTTAGCACAGCCTCCAGAGTGATTTCACTGAAGCACAAGCCAGATCATGCCACACCTCTGCTCAAATTCATGCACTGGCTCCCTGTTTCCCTCAGAATGAAAGCCAGACCTTACCAGGCCTTCAAGGCCTGGTTTAATCTGGCCACCAATTGCCCCTTTGACCTGCTCCCCTTTGCTCTGTGCCAGCATACACTGCACCAACCCCACTGGCAACCTTGTTATTCTTGGATCACACACTGGCCTCCCTCCTTCCCGAAGGCCTTTGCTCTATCTGTTCTCTTTACTTGGAATCCTCCCCCCCTAGTTGCCAACACAGCCAATGTGCCATCTTCAAATCTTTAATCAAATCTCACTTTCTTAATGAAACTCTCCCTGCACCCTATTTAGTCCCTCACCTCCCTCCACCACACCACTCTCCAACATTCTGATCACTCTGCTGTACTTTCTTTATTTCCAATATTTCTATCACCTAACATAATATACACGCAAAATATACACTTTATTTCTTTATTATTATTATTATTATTAGTTGTTATCTGACTCCCCGACTTAGAACATTAGCTCCACAAGAACTAGTTATCTTTTCGAGTTTTGGTCACTGGTACGTCCCACACAGTGCCTAAAATATAGTAGGCACACTGTTCGTATTTGTTGAATGAGTGGATGGGTGAATGGATGGATAGATGGTTCCATTTTTAACTCCATAAGTGAATGTGCATATAGTAATTTTTGACCACCGTGTGAATGGTATCCTTTGTGGTATTCTACTCAGGCAGAACATAAGTTATTCATTTGTATACTTCTAATTGGTTTTGTGGTACATATATCTGTTTGAAGTACTTCAGTGGATGATGTTATTATGCACATGCCTGGAGGCTGTAAGCAAGGACATGGCTTTTAAATATCAAATAAATAGAACTGACATTCAAAGCATTCATCATCTTTTGAAGACTCAAGTTTGGGAAAATTAGTTGAAACTAAAATCATGCAGAAGTCTCTCCTGATTGATAGTAGCATTTAAAGTTTCTGTTTCAAGAGGAAAGCGATGTGCTATATCAACCACCAAATAGCTTACCCGAATGTCAGAAAACATGTACTGCAGATAAAAAAGAGACCCTGTGCCTTTTTCTAAATATAGTTCACATCACTGGTAGAGCTTGAAAATGTGAATGACGGGGAGCATTGTTCAGCACCTTATTCTAGTTGCAATAAATCCTCAGTTCATCTTTAATCTGAGCCCTTGCTTCATAAAAGAGCTTTGCAACAAGGAAATAAATCAAAACAAATAGTGATGTTTAACAAAGGGCTTGAGGGTCAGCATTATCTCAACAAGGATTTTAGAAATAAGAAGATGATAGAAAAAATTCCATTTATTGAATTTTTAAAAATACACTTTTTACCCAAAGCTTTAGGGAAAAAATACAATAAAATCATTCAGTAAAATCTTCCAACCCCAGAACCACATTTATGCATGTCCCATATATGGCTTTATAGGTCTTTTAGTACACAGTACACACCAATCTTGCATGACAGACAGCTGTTCTCAAGTGATGCTACAGATAGAGTTACTACTCTTCATGTGCAGAGATGAAACTGAAAAAATTAGTGCCTGACTAATAGACCACTCGCACTGTTTACAAAGAAATAAATTGTTTTTGTAATTGTTGCTATTGTTATTTTTCCAACCATGGTTTGTAGCTATCTATGTTGGCTACTTTACTGTTTTAATTTGTGATTATCCTGTACTTCTGACCAAAGGGGATGCCCCTTGTCCCTAATGGATAGAGGCTAGACTTGTCTAGCTAATGCCTCTCTGATGATTCTATCCTGCTGAAAAGTTATTAGCTCATGAATCATGAAAACACTTCTTATCTATGCTTCGTCATTGTCTATTGTTCTACTCCCAGTTTACTCCATGATCTGACCTCAAAATTAGAGGGACCTCGGGCCTTTCCTGGCCTAGGTTTTAATTTTTTTCTCTTATTCATGAAATAGAAAACATGGGACATTAAGAGACAGTGTCCAGTCCAAAGTGTTTTACTTTCCCTTCTTTCTCCAAAACTGTAATGCCAAGTAATATCCAGATAACCTCTTCATTGTTCCTTCCCTAGGTCTAAAGCTGGGCATCTTCAACTGTTCAGGGACGCCAAATCACTGATGCTTGGCTGTTGGTGTGGAAAACAGAGAGGTTATTATTTTCTATAGTTGAGTCCAAAGCAACATTCAACACAATTCTCTTACCTCTGAGAGTTAAGGTGCCTCTCTATTCTTTTGCAGAAATTGTATCTAAAACGGAGTCTAATCTAAACAGAAGGGCTTCAAGCCAATGTTTTATTTGTACACAGACCCCTTCCTTGCCACAGCCACACAACACAGAGACCTTAGACCTTGCTTCCCCACAGCAGTCACAGCATATTCGTATTTCCCACAAAAGGAATATCATTTCATGGAGTACCAAGTTCTCAGACTCCATAAACAGAATTTCCCCAAACATCACCTAAAACTCTTCTCAAGTGAGATGACCTAAATGAAGTCACTTGACGGCCTTTAAAGCCCCATGTAGCTATTAGATGATGTTCTTATCATTAATAGTGCTATGCATCTTGTAGACATGTCCCTTCCAGCAAAGTCTGCACTGACGTAGCACTTGGATGTTGATAGGTGGACTTTTTTCTGGGGTCCCAGAGTCAGTGGATCAGCTTTTTCTTTCATGTTCAGTTAAGAGCCACTGATGAAACAGCACAGTGATGTCTAAGCCCAGTTCTTCCAGCCTGCAGGAGATCTGATCCTCTCACCACTTGATAGACCTGCATTTGGACTTGGCAGCACACTGTCTGCTAGCACCACTTGTCCTGGTTTATTTTCAGGGCTGCTGTTAGCTTGATTCTTGGGTAGCAGCAGGACAGAGAAGAAGAGGGTAGAATAAGGAGCTGGAATAAGGGAGGTACACAATGATATCAGCTGTGTGTATTACAAAAGCTTTACCAGGCAGGAAGTCTGATCATCTCAAAGCATATCCAGGTGGGAAAAGAGAAGCCACGGGTATATTAAGAGCTGAGGCTGGCACATTAGTGATATTGGCACAGGTGAGCTGATAGGTTTGTATGTTTGTATCTGGAAAGTAGTGTGCCACATGCAGACAGCCCTGGACCCCATAGGGACCAGCACCAGAATGTCGCAAAGGTACTTCACCCACAAACAGTTCTCACCAAGTGTAAGCCTCAGGACTTCCAGACGTTTACTGTGTTTAACACAAAGATTATTAACCCTAAAGTTAGCCCCAGCTATCCCCCCTGGCTCTGTCATTTTCAAGAAAGGCAAGTGAAAGCCCCCAAGAAAAAGACAAACACTCTCCATCAATCTTCAGGCCATTCCTGGACCCATTCCTGAGTCCTCACTTTTGCCCCTTTTAATGCCTTTTCCTTTGTGATTTCTAAAACTATCCTTTCTCTCATTTTCTTCTCTTACAAACTTCCCAAAAGGATAACTTAGCTTGAAGTTTCTATTTGCTCAACCAGGTGCAGCCAGACTTCTGTGTTTTCCTCAGTCACATCTCCTCTGACCTATTTGCCAGATCCCCAAACACTTCTTCTCCCTCATCTTCTTAGACTTGTCTGCAGCATCCCTCACTACTGACCAACCCTCCTTGAAACTCAATTTCTTCCCTCTACTTCTCTTCTAGTCTTGACTTTTTTGATTTTTGTTTGTTTGTTTGTTGTCTCCTGAGTGTACTTATCTTTTCCTACTTTCTTGAAAGATTTGGTTCATTCTTAGGCCAATCTCTTCTCATACTCTGATCACTCTGCAGTCTCGTCTACACATGATTTATGATAAAACATAATTATTGAGTGCTTCTGTCTTTCTCTGTGCCAAGTACTATGCTAAATTCCACTTGCATAATTTCACTAAATTCATATGACAACTCTCTCAGTTGTTGATATTCTTTTTGTCTCACATATTACTAATCAAAAAATGATGCTTGACAAGGAGAAGTAGTTTCCTCAAGGTCATGCAACTATAATTGGGGCAGCCAAGATTCCCACCTGTGCTGCTGACAGTGCCCAAGGTCATATGTCTCTCCAGACTTCTCAAAATTTAAGATGTGATTCCAAGCATCTTCAATTTATTTTCTTCCTTGGCTGGAAACAACACCATGTACTCAGATATCTAAACTAGAAACTTGGGGTTTTCTCAAATCCCCCCCTTTTTATCCCTTGCATAATTGTCAGAAGGGGTGAAAATATGATTGACAGAAATATGTCAACAAACACAATTAAAGGAAATGAAGCAACACATGTGAACATTTATGGCTACACAAAACAAGAGAAAATACAATGTACTGTCAATGAAGTTACAGACTCCTTATGAATGTTCTATATGACAATTACTTATTTTCAGTTACCTTTATATTGAAGGGAAGCTATGCAGCTGAAACAAGAAGCTTCATAGTATGGTGGTTTAAAGAATAGAACAGTCCTTTATCTCATATCACAGTTCTGAAATAAAGCAGTCCAGGTTTACAAGTTGGTTCTGCTCTATGCAATTCTGGAAGGATACAGGGCCTTTGATCTGTTCCTCCATCATCCTCTAAAGTACTGCTACTCCAAGAATGATCCATGGACTGACAACATTATTATCATCAGGGAACTTGTTTTAAAATGCAGAATTTCAGATATTCCTTTCTACCTGTTGAATTAGAATCATGTTAACAAGATTCCCCATGTGATCCTCATAAAAGCTGTGAGAAGCATTTCACAAACTTGAGGATATTGTTATGCCTGTAGTCAAAGCTTAACTGCAGGCATTAATGTTCTAGCTCATGGGAAGACACCCCCCCCCCAAAAAAAAAAAGCTAATCTAGGGCAAAGAAACTTTTGGAGCTGACCTAGAAGTTAAATTTACATGCCAAGCTTTCATTCCATAGTCACAAACATATTCTTATAACAGCAACAAGCAAAAAAGCTAATGCACCTTGTCATTAGTTGGGCAGACATAAGCCCAATTATAAGCCCCATTATGTAAAAGAAGAGACAGTTTTTGGTAAACCATGGTAATATCAGTCTTAATTGTGTAAAACTTTCAGACATAAAAAAAATATCTCCCTAATACATTATTGGCTTTTTGGAGTTTCTTATTATCTTGGTCAAACTACCATGCCAATGTCATGGTTTTTGCTTAACAACTGTTGCATTGAAAATTACTTTTTTTGTTTAATCCAAAATCTATTTTACTGTATATTATCTCTCTCATTTTCCTTCCCTTATCTCTTTTCCTGGCCTTCCTCTTGCTATAACTCCCATCTTCTGGCTCCATCATTTCACAGAGTATTGTTTTTGTCTTCACAGACAAAGCTGATTTTAAGCAGATAGAATGATAGATTATATATACATATATACATATACAGACATATATTATATACATATATGACAGACCACGCCAGAATATTCCAATAAAACTAAGAAATTGAGGGGAAAAAAACCTGTAGTTATCTCTAGTCTTATAAATATCTTCTAGATCAGTGGTTTTTAAACATTTATTTTTAAAGCACAGAAATCCTTCTTCCTCTTCTTGCCTGTTTAAAACATTTAAGATAGGAGCTACTTGGTTGAAGTGGAGCAAGCAGCTCAGAGCCTAGGCGTCTCTCTCTCTCTCTCTCTCTCTCTCTCTCTCTCTCTCTCTCTCTCTCTCCAGGATGCACTAAGACCCCTGGAGAACACTCGTATGCATTCAGGCAGAACAAAGAAACACGCAAGTTGTTCAGTAAAATATATCAATATATCTGAACTTTCCCAAGCCTAAAGCTTCATTATTATCTCCAATTTCTGTCCCAGCTTAAGTTTCCCTAGACTTTGGAATTCAGCAAGCTAACTCAGATGGCCTTGTGAACCTCTGTTGCATATGCCTGCTATCTGCCCATCATTCTGCCTCTGAGATTACAAACTGTGCCTATCTCCCGCACATGCGTGTTTCTGGCCTGGCAGCCCTGAAGCTATCTTTTCCTAACTCTTTCTTGCCAGATGTTTATGTGAGAAAAAAAGTTTAATCATTGCTAATTTGAGAAAGCAATTGCAGTACTACCTGTGGGTACTGCTAAAGTCATAAGAAAAATCTGAGGATGTGAGGGCGATCTGGCTGCGACATCTGTCACCCCATTGATCGCCAGGGTTGATTCGGCTGATCTGGCTGGCTAGGCGGGTGTCCCTTTCCTCCCTCACCGCTCCATGTGCGTCCCTCCCGAAGCTGCGCGCTGGGTCGAAGAGGACGACCTTCCCCGATAGAGGAGGACCGTTCTTCGGTCAAGGGTATACGAGTAGCTGCGCTCCCCTGCTAGAACCTCCAAACAAGCTCTCAAGGTCCATTTGTAGGAGAACGTAGGGTAGTCAAGCTTCCAAGACTCCAGACACATCCAAATGAGGCGCTGCACGTGGCAGTCTGCCTTTCTAATATCATTGACCAATCAAAACTATTTAGTCTTGCTATTCACAAACTGGGTTTTTTCTTAAAATAATAAAATCAGAAATTGAGTGTTTTAGAAGTGATCAAATATGTTTTCAATGAAAAATGATACCAGATACCAACAGATTTTCCTCATGAGAAAAATTTAGGATTTCCAGAACTCTTTCTCTCTAGAAAGAGACAATGCCTTTGAAGTAGACTGTGTAACCCAAATTCATGAGGCTATGTCAACTAGAAATTCATTATGGCAAAAAATAAAATTAGATTATTATGTCAAAAAAAAAAAAAGAAAAATCTGAGCACCATCTGACCTTTAGTCTATGTGTCCTATTTTTCTTTTTTTTTTTTGTCATTGGGCATATTTTTTTCCTTACTAGGCAAATTAATCAGATGTTAATTCAAAATTAATTCTTATACCATAGAATTATAAAGTTTAGGGTATACTGTAAAAAGAAGCTTTGAGATCATGGGTCCAACACCTTCACTTTATAAATGACAGTGCTTGGAGAGGGTGAAGTAATGGGCCCCAAGTCACATAGCCAATAGAATCAAACTGCTGGGCTAGGGAAAAAGTTCACTACATTTTGTAATAACGTGTACCACCTGGAATTGGCTCCTGATATATGGAGGTTTCTGATGACATGGAGAACAAAATATGTTTCCCCCTAAATGGATACCAAGCCACAGAAGTGAATATGTCATTTTCTTTCCATATGTTCATTAAATAACAGGTACTTAGCAAATGCCTGTCAAGTGTGAGATGCTCTCTTGGACACTTTAGGGACTAAAAAATGGGTAACACCTTGTTTTGTCATCAAAGGATAGACAGTCCAATGAAGAAAATACTACTCTCTAAGTAGTATTGAAATCAAACTAAAATATGCTATAATAGAATCATATGTAAATTTCTACAGAAATCTAGCAGAATACTTGATTAATTTTTACTTGGTAATAAGGGTAACCTTACAGAAAGCTTCACAGAGGAAGCAATGTTTAAGCAAGACCTCCTAAGGATGAATTTTGATGGGAGAAGAGGTGGAAACAGTGTTTCTGGAAGAGGAAAGGGCATGAGCAAAATACGGACATGCACTAGACTTGAAGTGGATTATGCCCAACAACCAAACTCACACAATAAAGAATTTCTTAGTTTAGGATTAGCCAGGATACAAAATAATTAGAAAAATGTATCTTGGTTCTCAAGAGGAGAAGTCAGTTCTTGAAAATACCTCCAGAAATAAGGGCAAAAGCATTACAAACATGGAAAATTATATTAGCAAAGATATGGTTGTGCTTTGTGTGGTGTATGTTCAGAGAATGGCTAGCAATTTAATGTATGTTTAGAAATATCCATGTGTCTATTCACATTTATTAGGGTACTTACAGCAGAGTTGTGACAGATCATGTAAATCCCAGTTGGCCTTGAATGCTAGAATAAGACACTTGGACTCTCCTTAAGAAGGAGCCACTACAGGTTTTTTGCAGACTTACGTGCCTTTTAGGAAAATTAATGTAGTAGCAAGATGGAAGCTGAGCAAAGATGGGAGGCCAAGTCGAAGGTTATTGCACTAGCTTTTGCAAGTGCTAAGGAGAACCTAAACAGGGTAGTGATGGTAAGAACTGAAATAAAGGAACAGATGGGAGAATTGCTTTGGAAGAAATTATTGCGCAGCACAGTTACCATTCTGCATATCATTAAATATGTGTCAAGTTAATTTTGCAACTTCATTTGGCTCTAATAGTTTCCTCTCTTCAGGTATGCAGAGCCTTCATAATTTATTGGTCATCTGTTCACATATTTTTAATTAAGACTTATAATTTCCATGAGGGAGACTATGACTGTTTTGTTCCCTACTATTTCCACAACATTCATCAGAACAGGCACTGATTAAATATTCATTGAATGAGTGGATGGGTGAATACTGCCCTGCACACATCCACATGCCCACTCCCAGGGCCTCTTCACCTTTGCACTCTACCCTGCTCCTTCTCTCATCCTCCAGCAGGCATTTCCCTCCCTCTCACTCTTTGAAGTTGGTCTTGCCTTTATGAGTAACCAGATTACTGCACAGTCTGCGTCCAGTGAGACACTGATGCAGGGGTGTTTGTTTGTTTGTTTTTGCAATCACTGCTTTTGACCAAGCTCATTTGACTTTCTTTTTGCTGTTTCTTTATATGATCTCAGTCATATCCAATGACTTTCTTGTCACGTAAAATATTGAAAAACGCAGTGCTAATCTATTTTAAACCTCTAGTTTTATTTCCTTTGCTCCCCACTCCCAAGTTTAGCCTTCTCTCAAGGGACCGGCTTATTTTTTCTGATTCTAAATTCCCTAGTGGAACAAGAAGGATGGGTTGGGGAAAAGGAAAACTTTTTTATACTTAATTAGGTTCACTTTGAAATTGTCTAATGTGTTTTGTTCCCTACTATTTCCACAACATTCATCAGAACAGGCACTGATTAAATTTATTCATTGAATGAGTGGATGGGTGAATTCTGCCCTGCACACATCCACATGCCCACTCCCAGCTAACACTGACCATCCATATCTTTTTAACAGGCAACCACTGATCTCTTGGGTGAAAGCCCATGGGGATCCCATTTTACAGTTTTCTGGAAGGAACAACTGACTCTTCCTAAGGGGTTCCCAAGACTCTCTAAGTTTGTGCCCAGTATCCACTATTGGTGGTCAGCTTCTTGGGTGAGCTAATAGCAAAACTTTCCTGCCAGACTCTCAGTTCAACTCCACTGTTCCTTTCCATCTTTCTTCTTTTCCTACTTCCACTTATTTCCTTATGTCAATTTTAAGAGTCAGAGCAGTTCCTGGTGCTTGGGTGACTATTTAAGTTAGTAGAGCTAGTTCATCACTTCTTAACAAGTCCTGGAGAATGTACATGGCCCCAGTGTTTCTAATTAACATGAAGGTACTTAATGTATTTTAACTCCCATTTTGAGTCCTGGACTCCAAGTGTATACACATGCATAACTTTCAGTTTTTGTGAACGTCACTAAACTTCATTTTTCAAACCCTGAGTTGCCATTTACATTTGTAGATACTGTGTAGTGAATATAGAGTAAGCCTCACACAAATATTTAATGAATAGCTGAAATAGGTCTGGTGTGCCAATGTAAAAGTGAAATACAAAAGTCTATGCAGTTTGAACTCTAGGGCAAATAATGAATTGCACTGTGACTTTAAAATAGAGAGCATTTAAACCTTGAAATGGAAATTAGATTGGGGAGTGGAACAACAGAAAAGAGGAAAGGAGAAAAAGTAACTTGAAAATGAAAAAGTAAGAAGAATCTCAAAAATGAGAATTCTGCATAGTGACAGAAAGCTCACCATGCTTAAGATTGAAATCTGAATCGCTGACATCAGACTAATCTTTTCTCTGCTCACAAATCAGAATCTCATAGATTTCCATTAATACTTATCTCCTTAAATTTGGAGGAAGAGAAAAGTCTATGACGTATTTTGCCCATTTTCACTGTTCCCACCAGGTATTTCACTGAAGGCTGACATCAGGTTAATAAGCTGGCAGCTATCCTTAAAAATCCAAGACCAACAGAATGGCATGCAAAGAGTTTTAGCAGTGAGTCACTTCAAAAACCAGGAACCACAAATTCAACTAAAATTTCAAATAAAGGCTAAAGGACTAGAATAATCCATACAAAATTTTAAACCCAGAAGTTCCTTTTGCTTAAGTTATTTTCATATTCCAATTTAAACTCAGAAACATTATGTTGCTGTCACACTTCTTTGTTCTCCTAAAGTATTAAAAAAAATCCGTATATAGCTGACAAAAAATAGGAGCCTGTCTGCCAGCAAGTTCTCTATTCATGTCTAACATACTGTAGAGTCAACGCAGAACACATGGTCTTAAAACATTCAAAAGCCTCTTTTTAACTGGCTTACCACAGCAGTATGTTTCTGCAGCATGTTTGCACTACCTACAATACATGTCTTGCATAAGCATGAATTCCTTTTGAATGTCTCAAGTCATGCAGTATTTTCACATGCTTTGATGTTGTGCATATGAAAATTATCATCTATATTTTGGAAATGCAGTTCCATGTGCCTTCAGCCTTGAATACCGATCAACTGACACCATTTTTAATTTCAGCCAACAAAATGACAATAATTTCTATAACAGAAGTTTGACATATTTCATTCTCTCAAATAGAGAGTTAATTTAGCCGCTAAATTGGAAATTTCTGGGTGTAGTTTTGAAAACTAATTCAGCGTGAAAATTACTAATGATTTAGAATTGTGCATGAAGAATTTTCATTTTCCTTATTTCCTTATCCAGAAACATCTGATGCTTCACAGATAAATTTGCAAGTGGCAAGATGTGTTCTGTTGTTGAAACATAAGACAAACAGTTTAAATCAGTCCTAATGTGATTTTCTTAATTACAGATGAGACCCATTGGTCATGATGGTTACCATCCCACCTCTGTAGCCGAGTGGCTGGATTCCATTGAACTGGGTGACTACACCAAAGCCTTTCTAATTAATGGCTACACATCGATGGACCTTTTGAAAAAAATCTGGGAAGTTGAACTTATTAACGTAAGTTGGTCTTTTACTGACCCCTTAGTCATTCAAACCTTGATAAATAAGATTTTATTGCAGGCAGGCATTTATTTTTCTTTCTTTATAATGGTTTGAATCCAACAAGGATTTACAGGTAGGCCATATGTTTTGAATTTTTGATGTAGGGAAGGAACTAAGACATAAAGAGAGGACTCTCAGGGTGTTTTGCATTATCTGACAAGACCTTCCAAGCATTTGAGGTTTTCCACTTTAGGAAATTTTGACAGTTTAAGATATGAATATGATAGCAAATAGTCTCCCATTCTGATCTTTGCTCATATTCACTGTTAAAGGTTTAAATTCTCATATTTCTATGTTATATTTCCTTATCTTTATTCCTTAATTTCACATACAGATCTCATGCTTGAAGAAGACTGCTTTTGCTCTTACTACATAAGCTGCTGTAATATCATCTTTTTATTTTCTAGAGTTGGTGTTCAATCAAATGTTGACTCTGTTTTATTCATACATTTGACATAGATTTCCTATAAAAATGGGCCAACAATATATGTCACCATATATTCAAGCCCAAAGAGATAATAAATCTGCATAAATGATTTTGATACCCTTCTTGTTTCATTTTTACTTTTATTCTTTCCTAGAGAATAAATGAAAGAACAAGATGAAAATACAAACAATCATTTGTCTGAATTATATTTGGCATTATAAATGTTTCTTTTTTCCCAAAGTGACTGAGAGAAATCACTTAATTATTTAGAGATTTTTTAAAGTTTCATAATGATTGGGTAAAAAGGTGTTTGTAAACTGAGAGATAAGATAAAGAATATCTGCTGGTTGCAAAGTGCTCTGTTCTACTCTTTATGCCACTTTCTCTCTAAAAGTACAGTTTTTTTTACAAATTACATGTCATTAATTAAGCTATCATTTAAGATAGTTATTATTGTTAACTAATAATTCTTTGCTTTTAAGTCTATCTTAAAAATATCTTTTCTAGAATACCCTATAGAAATTGTTCTTGAATTTTAAAATCATATTAAGTTGACAAACTCTTGTTTTAAATTTAACATAAGCAACGCTTTCTTGACCTTTTGCTGCTTTTCCCCTCATAAAAGCTATCTTTATCAAAAGAAAACTCACAGTCTGACTACAGCCTCTGATTAATTTCATTCTTAGTCTGTGTAGCAATGGAAATGAATCTACATGCTTTGGTTTTTGTCAAGCTAAGCTTTTTGGTTGTGTCAAGCTAAGATTTCAATTCTCTACTAAGAACTTGTCACTCATATCATAGCTACTAGTTATTTATTAAAGGGGGTATCTTCCATAGATCACAACAGGTTTGCAAGTTGAGTGGTAACCCAAATATCCATATAATATCCTCTGAATAAAACTGCTCTCCACTAAAGAGCAAATATTCATGAGAGGGAGCTTGTGAGTCATGCATTAGCAGTTAATCCCCACTGAGAAGAATGGCTTCCAGTAGGACTCTAGAATAACATGTTTTTATTGAAGCAAGGATCATTTACAACATGAGGCTATATATCTCTCAAAAATCCAAATACTTGGTCTCGTGTTGAAGATGGTGACTTGTATGCTCACTTCCCCCAAACCTAAAGTTACCAGTGGCCTAGAGATCTCTGCACACAGGACTTGTATGCAGTGACTGCAGGACAGTGATGCTACAAAGACCCTAGGTTTACTGCCAGGACTTGGGGGCTGATCCCAACCACCTTGAATGCAGAGAAAGTCTTAAGACATGAAGCACTGCCAATTTTACAGGTCTAGGTTTACCTCAAATTAAAGCATAAAATATACGTTAGTAATTGTTCCCTTTATTCCTAATCTGTGCTTCATATTCCAAAGATGATGTTTTATCAATAGTTCTGTTTTTCTCCTGTGACTGCCACTATCATTAATAACATCATGCTCTCAATTTTATGATATTTTAGGGTTAAAATATGAATACATGGGAGAAATTGTCAGGAAAATTGTTCCCTGTGCAGATGCCAGCTGGTTCAACCTCCAGTTTGAATTATTGTCCCTCCAACGGCTTGTTAAGAGAACTAATGACTAGTTAAGAGTGCACAAGTACATTCATTTTTTTTTCCACTCAGAAGTTACTCAGGGCTGGCATATGGTATTAGTAAGATCTCACAACAGTTCCAACTGCTATTGAAAACCACAACAGCCCTACATGGGAGAAAATTTAGATAGAAGATTGACATATTTCCTCCATGAAATGCGTATAGATTAATTATGAAATTAAAAATAACTGAGGACCATGCAAAATAACCTGTTATCCATTTTCTAGACAAAAAATGTATTGATATTATGAGAAATAATGTTAATTTCTCTTACCACTGTGAATCAGCTAAGGGGGCTTGGAAAAGACTAAATAAATTTGAACACTGTCCAATTTATTAACTTGTGAATCTCAGTGCTGAACATATGATTAATTTGTTCCCAGGGGCTTTATCACTGTTTACCAAGGAAATCATTCTAGCCCAGACTTATTATAGCCTACAATATTGAAAATGATTAAAGTACCTGTTGAATTGACAAAATTGAATTCAGGTGTCAGTACATTCTTAAATCCCTGCTCATAAGTATAGAATAGCTTTAAAAAGTTAATGACAGTGATTGTTTCTTTAAAAAAAAAAAACCTTTGAGTACAAACAAATAAAATAGCTAAATACATGTGTCCTATGTAAGTTATTTCACACGTCCCATGGAAATAAGTGAGAATAATTTGCCAACAATAAAACTTTATTAGAGATCATTTGCTTCTGGCCTAATAGATGCAGAAATTATTCTTGCATTCATTAGGACTGTGAGATTTCTTTTCTTTTCTTATCAATGTTATTGATTTAATTTCTACCTTTCAAGAGAAATTTTATGATAATCTAACCACTTAGAGATTTGCTAAGACATTTTCAAAGGAAACTCGATGGTTTTGCATTAATTCTTTGATAATGTGTCTTTATTTGCTTTAAATGATGTAGTGATATCATTCTATGAATATCAGATTTAGATTCATTACTTGCTTTGATGTTTTTACTTCGTGATCAGAATTATAAGCTCCTACCCCTAACTGTGCTATCCTCATTGCTATAACTTCATTGTTCTCTGTAAAACTCGTGTGTGTGTGTGTGTGTGTGTGTGTGTTAGATAAAGGCAAATGGTAATTTATGCTTATTAACCAAGAAAAATAATCAGCAAATTCACAAATTGTAGAGGAGGATGAATGTTCTAATTCCATTTCCAAACCAATTATTTTAAGTAAAAGGTGATGTCTTCACTACAGGACACTAATAAATGAGAAAAAATTCATTTTTCCACACCAGGGAGGCTACATCAGTCAACACTTCAAATATTAACAACTTTAATCAAAGCTGAAGGCTTTCAACAAATGACCTGAAGAGCGTATTCAAGAGTATAGCAAACTTTATAAATTATCTGTGGATTTAAACATTTCATTTATACTCATATATATTACACCTGGATCCTCATAAACCTTCAGGCCAGCTAGTTAACAGAAGCTCAGCTTTAAACTTTTTCAGGCACGCATCAGGTTAGTCTCCTGGATTCCACCACCCTCACCTCATGAATGCATGTTGCAAGTCTTTCACAGATTCTTCTGAAGCTTCTGTCACTTGGCTCAAGTTTGGAAAAAGTGGCCTTATTCCTTCTCATATGAAATGAACAAGCTTATCCTAAGTAAATATCTGTATTCACTTTCTATGGAAAAATTACAATTATGTTCTGATTTTCCAGAAATTTCTACCTTAAAATTTTTTTTTATTTTAGTGGACTTCTGCTGGGATTTTTCTCCACCAAGATTCCAAATTTCCTAATAAGAAGCCACTTCCATCTCTTGCCATTCTGCCTGAACATATGACCTAGATTTAAACTGTGCTTAGACTTCCAGCCTGTCCCCCCAATCCGCATGGGCTACAAAGTTCTCATCCTCAGAACCAGCTACATAATTTGAGCTTCAGTGCAAAAATACAGAGACCTTAGTCCAAAAATTTAAATACAGTGACTAGAAAATATGAAACCAAGCACAGGGCCCTTTGAAGGGCAGGAGGTTGTATAACTGCACAACTCACTCATCCCTGAAGCCAGCTTTGATCTTTATTTCATTGTGTATATCCATGCTTCTATCTGGTGTCATTTTCTTTCTACCTTCTTAAAATGGAGTGAGGCTGCTGGTGATCAGTTCTCTCAGCTTTTGTATGTCTGAAAAAGACTTTCTTTTGCTTTCATGTTTTTAAGGATATTTTTTCTGGGTGCGAAATTCTATGGTAACTACTTTAACAAATGTTGACACACTATGCTCTCTTCTGCATTATTTCTGATATGATAAGAAATCTTCCATTTGTTCCTCTGTGCATAATGTGTCTTTTTTCCTCTGGCTACACTTAAGGTATTCACTTTTTCACTGGTTTTCATCAACTGGATTATGATCTACATTGAGGTAACCTTCTTCCTGTTTCTTTTGTGTGATGTTTTTAGAGCTTCTTAGACCTAAAATTTTGGTCTTCATTTTTTAAAATACTGTTTTCTGTCTCTCTACTTCTCTCTGTACTCTTTTAGAACTCCAATTGCTTATGTATTAGGTCATTTAATGTTAGACCACAGCCTACCAATGTTTCATTCATATTTTTTCAGTCTTTTTATTTTAATCTATCTCCGTGGCTCATTTGGATAGTTACTGTTGCAGTGCCTTCAAGTTTACTAATCTTTTCTTCTTATAAAAAGTGACCTGTCATTATTACTATGAATTGTCTTTTTCATTGCAAAGGTTGTAGTTTTCATCTCCAAAAATTAGGCTTGAGTCTTTTTCTATTTTTCATGTCTCTATTTAGTATGCTCAATCTTCCCTCGAAACTTATTGAACATATGGGATACAATTGTGATAACTGTTTTAATGTCCTTGTCTTCTAATTCTAACATCTGTGTCAGTTTAGGTTGATGTTTTTCCTCATTGTTCTTTGCATGTCTAGTAATATTTTTTACTGCATGCTAGATATGAATTTTATCTTGTTTAGTGTTGGTTAATTTTTTATCCCCATAAATGTGCCTGAGGGTTGTTTTGGAACACACAAAAAAATTATTTGATAGACATTGATCCTTTCAGATCTTGCTTTTAAGGTTTGTTAGGCAAGACTGGAGCATTGTTTATTTCTAATACTTCCCACTACTGAGGCAGGATGCTCTAATTACTTGACCAATTCCCTTGGAATTTCAACGCTTTCCAATCTGAATAGTGATTAAACTATTACCAGCCAAGTTTGAAATTTTAGAACTATTCCCACTATTTCTTTTCAGTTCTTTTTTTTAACCTCATTTCTCATAGTTTCCTCTCATACATAGGTACTCAATACTCTCTCCTCTCCAATACTCTTCCAGCAAACTCTAGCCACCCTGGTCTCCCCAGACTCTCAGCTACATCTTCTCCAATCAAGGGGTCTTCCTCCTCTCTGCCCCATGGCCTGGAAATTCTCCCAAAGTAGCAAGCTTGGGCAGTTGTAGACATCATTGTTTCCCATCTCTCAGGCATCACTGTTCTTTGTTGCCTTGTGTCCAATACTTTAAAAACCAGTGCTTCATTTATTTTGCCTACATTATTAGTTGTTTTAAGTAGGAAATAAATCTGATGCCTGTTACTCCATCTTGGCCAGAAACTGAACTCAATGCTTCTTACATTAATCCCTGAAGGCAAGGACCCCACACCTAAACAATTGAGTCAAAATTTTAGGGGCTGGAGTTGTGGCTCAGCAGTAGAGCGCTCGCCTCACATGTGTGAGGCTCTGAGTTTGATCTTCAGCACCACATAAAATAAAGTTCTTGTTCCATCTACCACTAAAAAAAGAATAGTTTAAAAAAATTTTTTTAGATCGTGGTACCTGGGCATCCAGAGTTTCTAAACACTCCAAAGTGACTTTTACATGCATCCTGGGTTGATAGCACTGCTATAATCAGTGGGAAGCCAAGAATTCTAATCAGAGAATGACATGATCAAAAGCAGTAGGTAGGGACCAGAAGCTGACGCGCCTAAGACAGGAAGAGCTGATCGTGAGGGAGGAAGGAACTGAGTCAGCAATTTTTCTATACAGTTATTCCTAGCAATGAATGTATTAGGTGGGACGGAAAAAAAAAAAACCTGTATGCCACCATGGAACCTGAGGGCATCCCTGAATTAGAAACCCATACATACAGAGTCAGTTTTCATAATCACAACCCCATTTATCAAGAAGAGAATAAATTAGTATTCAAAGAAGGCAAGGGCAAATAGAATACATTTCAGAAGTGTTTTTTAACAGTAGCTAAAACTGCTTCTTTCAGACCCTTCAAAGAATCAGCCTCCATTATGTGAAAATTATACTTACTGTTTATAAAGTAAAAGGTAGGACATACAGTGTGTGTCAGAGTTTCAAATGTGCCCTCTCTTCTTTCATCTTTATCTTGGAATCAGGTCACTTTACTTTGAATCCTGTGTCTACCTTTTAGCATGTGATCTTAAAAAAAAAAAAAAACACCAACCCTCTCTTAGACTCAGTTTCTCTTTTGTAGAGAGAAGATAATAATATCTGTCCTGCTGGTTCTATGGATTTCCTGTGAAACTCAAAATCAAATGGCAACTTTTTCTCATCCATTTCTTTCTCTTCTCTCCCTATTTTATTTTTCTTTGGCCTTTTTTTTACAGACGTCCCCAGATCCCTTTCTCAGAGGTAGAATGGGGCTGGTCTCTTGGGGCATAGTCTCACAGCTTAGTTGCCATTTGCTTCTCATACCATCACTCACCCATGGGAGCCTGGTCACCCTGCTTGATGTGTTAACTTTGGTCTGCAGGAATTACTGCTCAGCTCTGTCCTCCCTCTCTCCCAGCTCCAACCCCTTTCACCTGCCTTGAACTCTGTGATTCCAATTTGCCACCAGGCATCATCTTTTCCTATCAGCCTGTTCAAAATTTCACGGCTTGGCTTTACTCAAAATCCTTTCACTCCTGGAGTGGGAGAATATGAGAGGAAAGATACAGTTTCAAGATGAAGCTAAACATTTCCCCCACCTCCATTTTTTCCCCCTGACTATGTCTAGGTAAGGATTTCTCGTGTCTTTTCCTCCCAACAACATAAGCATTTTCTCTTGACCTTTAACATTGACCTTGAGCCACTAGATTTCTTTGTTCTTGAAACAGAGGGCCTTGGGGAAGAACAGGGTAGCAACTCGGAAATTAGGGTTATATTCATTCTCAAATTATCATAAATCTAATCTAATCTAACAAATCTAAGCCCTTATAGAATCTTTCCCAAGTTGTAGCTTGTTGATTCCTAAATGTGGAAACTTCTGTTTTTAATGTAGCACAGTAATTCCTTTTCACTGAAACTATACTGATATTATGTCATTTCATCCTTCGTAACAAAATGCTCAGATTTCTAATATGGCTTGAAGATTTTTGTTTAAGAAGACTTCTTGAAATATGTAGTACAGAACCTGTTAATAAAGAAATGTAGCTACATCGCTGTTAATTTATGGCAAACTAACTCTGTGCTTCTAGGAGATTTGAGAAGGGAACTATTCTAATAAATGGTTCTATAGTATAGGAAATAAAAAGAAAAAATCCCCCATAAATGCAAATACATACATAAAATGCAAATAAACACTGTTTATGCTGCTCTAGTGGAGAAATACTTTTGGTCCTACTTAAGAAAAGATCTGAGATTATTCTGGAAAGATAAGCCTCTACTGTCATAGATGAAAGGGAAGACAGGTCTTTTTCCTTGAGGAAAACTATTAAGAATTTTGAAACCTAATATACAAGCTACCATGGAAGAGATTGACAATAAATAAAGACTGAGAGGAAATCATGAAGGTTAACACTGTCATCAAGGTAGGAGTATAAGATTTTTATAAAGCCATTATGGAAATAAGTAGAAGAGAAATAATGAGGCAGGTGATTTTGTAGCTTAGGGTTCATATCTATTTTAAAGATGTTTACGGGTCACTTAGAGTTTAAGTTCAGCTATTTTAGTAAAGAGATGTATTATGTTAAATTGCAAACCTGTGGCCTCAAATTCGTTTTGAACTCAAGGGAAAAGCTATTACTTTGAACCTCAAAAAGCATGCAAATCCCTTATTGTACAGACTTTATGCCTGACACCCTACCGCCACCTGGTGGCAACATACCTAAAGTACAGGACAAGATACTAAACTGAAGTTTCTTAAATGCAGAAACTAACCACAAAACTGAAATTATTCAGTGCCAGTTCTGTACTAATCTCTGATTGATTCTAGAATTAATGTAATAAATTATAAATCAGCAGAGATGTATATGTAGACATTCAGTCAAACATCAAATTTAAACACCATATAACTAAAATTTATTAATAAAATGGGGGAAACCCTCTATTATGTATTCTATCAATTTGATTAATTTGAATAACAGTGCCCTTTTAAATATGTGCACATTTTCTAGTAACACATTTATCATCATTTATTATATTTTTATAGGTTGATTTTATAGACTATATGTCTGAATAGATTCTTGGAGTTTTAAAAATATTCTATTGCATAATAGTGGTAGGGGAAAATGTAAGCATTTTACAGCCTTTACTCTAAAAAAGAACTTCCAGACTAATGAGGAAAACAAGACCTACACAAGCTTCAATAAGAGAACTGCTGAGAGGAAAACAAATATAAAAGTGGTTTCTGCATCTCAAATGGGAATACAGGGTCTTTCCTGATTGTAAGGGGTGGGAGTAGAGGTGAGTAGCAGAACAGGTCGGGGAGAGGCTCGAGTAGAGTAGTCCCAAAAGCACAGTTCAAAAATCAGTCTTCAGAGTTGAATCCCAACTACACATCACATAATTGGGATTCTACCCTAGGCAAGTCACTTGACCTTCTCTTAGCTTCCATTTCCTTGCCTCTGAAATTTGGATAATAACCTTATACATCTTCCAAAGAATATTGTTGTCAGAACTGAATAAAATAACCCAGTAAAACGTTTTTCACAGTGCTTTGCAAATAGAAAGCACTCCATTTTTGTTTAAAGAAGTCCAAATGAAGGGACAGCTTCCAAGTTCCTAAGATTGATGGAAAGCATTATTAGTGATCTATCACCACAACAATGCTGCGTAACAACCTGTTCCAAAATGCAGCGCCTAAAGCAACAAGCTGTTCAGCTCATGAGTCTGTGGGTCAGCAGTTTTAGGATCAGCTTGACTGGAAATTTCTTTTGGTTTCAGCTGACTCCCTCACACTGGAAATTGGTCTGCTGGGGTCTGAGAGTCCACTGATCTGGGATGGTCTCAGCTGAGACAACTGGGACTTTATGTGCCCCATCCTCTCACATGTTATGGCAGGCTTGTTCTGACAACCAAGAGAGAGAGAAACAAAAATATGCACCGTGTTTTCAAACCTCTACTTGCTGCATATCTGATAACAACTGGCCAAAGGAAGCTCCATGGAATATGCAAAATCAACTTGGGGGGGGGGGAGGATATAATTTACCTCTTCATAGGAGAAGCTGCAGATTCTCATAGTAGATGACTAGATGCAGGGAAGGATGAAGAACAGGACCATTAGTGTAATCAGTCTACCGCAGAAGTTGTGATTAGAGAAAAGGAGAAAGGACTTCAGAAATATTTAGTCCTATCATTGTTTATCAGCCTCTAATCAGGATTTGTGAAAACAAAATTATCTCAGAACATCTAAGACGATTAGAGGGGGGGGCCATGAGATAAAAAAGGGGCCTTAAATGTATGGAAAATTTTGGGGTCAGGAACTTCAACCAACACTCAGTAAATAGAGAATAATAACTCTGATGATGAACACACTGTATGATAGTGGAGTTGCCAGATCCATAAAAAGCTGAAGAATTGTTTATGGAATTTATTAGCTATCAAACTAAATTATTTTAGAAAATTAAACTCTAAAGTGTTTGTCTAATGGAGAATCATTATCATGCCTTGCTCAAATATTTCTTGCTCATCCACTGTGCCCAAAGCAGATATGCAACAAATATGTCCTTAATGGAATTTGGTTCCTTAGGTTAATTGAATCTTCTAGACAGGCACAGAGAATAATCATCTTAACAATGATAGGAGTTTCAGTACCTCCTCCTGCATTTCCCCTTCATTAAGTGCTAGTCTTTGTTCAAGATTTTTTCCTCAGACTCCCACCCCTGATGCTGCACTCTTAGATCGTATCATTTAGGGAAAGGCTTCAACTGGGACCTTCAAATAGATGGCTGCCAAGAATAGGTCTCTGGCCTAATTCCTGAGATCCAGGCTCTTAGCCCTCACATCATCATGTTCTCTCAGGGAAAAAGAGGCATCCCAAAGTCTTGGAGGAATCTGGGTCTGGAGCTAGACTGCCGGGATATGAATCTTGGTTGTGCGTTCTTTATCATGTTTATTAGCCATTGTCAGCTCCACTCAGTGTAGATGTATTTTGTTTATTCCTGTATCCCCAGCTCCCAGGACAGTGCCTACCACGCTGGAGGTTACAAATAATTATTTGCTGATTGACTGAGGGACTCTTACGTGTGAGAAGGTAATCCAAGTGCTGTTCATCAGACCTTAACCTTAGAAGATGCACACTGTTGCCATTCCCATTTTACAGATGAGGTAGTGTCTGACGGGAACTGGTTGAGTGTTGATGAAAAAAGCATGGATAGTCCCTGATAATTTATATTCATGAGTATCTTGTACCGTGAAAGGAGTTACACCAGCTGGTCTTGAACCAGAAACACATCCAACAACAGAATGCACACCCACGGTCTTTTCCCTCATGTTCTCAGCTCCCAGGGAAATTTTCCAATAATGCTACTAGGATGGCTGCCTTGGGGAGCTCCACTTCTCCCTCATGGTGGCCACTGGATAACACATGCTGCTCAAGATGAATACGGATGTGACTGTGAGGATGTAGTTATGATCACCACTACATATACATGCACACATACATATGTGTGTATATGTACAGAGAGAAACAGAGACAGAGCCTGAGAGGAAACAGAGAAGAGACTTCTTTTACCACCTCCCAAATGCCAAAAATTAAATATGGACTTTAGAAATGACACTAAATAAAGGAAACACCATGCCCTGACCTACTTTATGCTTTGGTCCTTAGAAGTCTAGAGAGGTGGGGTTAAATGGAAAGCTCAAAATAAATAAATATACTCCAGGTAGTATCCTTTCTCCCATAGTTCCCCCACCCCACTCCCAAAATATAGAAATAGATCATCCCACATACGTGTGTCTTCTTGGGCCTGGCCTTAGCCAAGAAGAGCAAGTTACAATGCAAATGCCTCTGGAGAGAACTAAACATATTAGTCATCCTTATTACTGTGAGCTACAGTGATCAGATCATCAGTGGTGTTTCACCTCACCAAGAAGTTCAGGATTTGATGCTTTGGATGTAGAGAATGGGAGGAGGGAGATTTAGGACAAATTTAGAACTACAAGAAGCACCAGAGGGAAAGCAGGCTTTGGTGTGCTTAAGGCAGCAGTGTGAAGAAGAGGCTGGATTTGAGTTAAATTCAATGAGCCAAATTCAAGCTTTTGTTCCTTACCTCCTCTTAGGCAAGACACTTAACCTCTGTAACACTCCTTATATTTATTTGAGTTCTTCTCCCATCCCTACCAGACCCCAAATTCCTTAATGACCTGACTTCAGAAGGCGAAGCTATGTCCACCCTTGTGTCCCTCACAGTAATCACAAAGATTATCAGAAGTGGCTCTTTAAGGTGGCGTCATCGAGCACAGATCTGAATTAACTGTGGGAAATGACAGGATTCCAGGCTGAGAGAAAAAACCGCAAGGACACAACCCTGAGGCAGGAGCACGCTCAGCCTGTTGGAGGGACAGCAAGGAAGCCAGTGTGACTGTAACATTGTGAGCAAAAGTCTGGTAGGAAATGATGTCCAAGAGTTGGCCAAGGAGCAGGCTTTGTGAGCTGCAGAGGGACTGGATATTTTCGGAGTGTGAGCATGAGCATCAGAGGGGTTCTGAGTAGGAGAGCGGTGGTTTGGTTTATGGTTTAAAGGGTCACTTGGCTGCTATGGAAAGAACAATTCTGGGTTTGGGAAGAGACAAGATGGTGGTGCCTGTACTGAAGTGTTTGTGGTGAAAGGTGAGAATACCTGAGTCCAGATTTACAATGAAGACCCAACTCATGAAGTAGGGATTTATTTATTAGAAGCGAAATGAATGGAATCGAGAATAAGTCAAGGGTTTGGGGCCTGAGCTATTTCTTGAGATTCAGAAGGAAACTAAGAGAGAGAAAAATCAATGTTCCACAAGGATATGGTGAGTTGGGCTACATACCATTCACGTCACGTAAAAACATCCCGAAGCAATCATATATAGGAGTGTGTAGCTTTTCAGCCCTTCTTTGCATTTGAAACAAAATGAAGTTACTGACGATCATTGTGATCCATGGCCAGGAAAAACCAATGTCTGGCCAAAAAACATTTCTGCACTTTGTACCCTACATAGAGTGTAGCCTTTCATGCAGAAGCTTTTCATCTCCACCACCAGCTTTTACAGTGAAGAGATGGGGTATGATGTTCTTTCTCCACCAATACAGGCAAGCAGCACTCCTCAGCTATCAGCCTGCTAATTGTCAAGATACTTGACTACATCTTTAAGACAGTTTCCTTTAGTAGACACAGAAGAATGACTGTGGACCCCTTTAAAAAAAATAAATAAAGGAACTGGCTTCACACATAGTGATTGACATGTTGCCAATAGCCAAAGTGTGAATTATTTTATCTATTTCCTGCTGACTTTCCTCATAATTTGCTGTTTCCCACAGATCTGAGAACACCTTAAAGGGAAAACCCTCAAGGTCTTTCGTCCTGATTTTCACAATCAGACATAAAATACCGTGACCTCTTTAAAGTGAATTTAAAAGAATTGCCTAAGCAAAGCTATCTTATTTTTCATTAAGATCATTATTTCACAACCACCTGCCTATGTTCCACAGTCATCTAAATATTTAGAAACTTTTGACGAAATTCATTTCATCGAGCAAATCTATTATGGTGCCCTGAGAATGCTTGGTTCAGTCTACCACAGGCTCAAGACACAATGGTGAATATAAGTTTCTAAGCAGACAGATATTTGGTGATATGTAAATGAATGCAGAGATATTTTGAATATAATTAAATCAACAGGGCCCAGTATTTGCAAAGTCCAGTCATCTAAAGACAAAAATATCCACTCTGTTTTACTCTATTTCATGGGCTCCAAAGTGCCACCTCTTATGAGATGCATCATTATTTTATATATTGCAAAATAGAAAAAAGAATGCTGCCAATTAAACTATGACCCAGTACTCATTGATGATTTCGTCCAACATACAAATCTGCCACAATAGACTTGTACAGCTTTGACATTTCTTTCATTTAAAGCACTTTTTAAATTCTTCCTGACTTTGTTAAGGTCTTTGGAATGCAATATGTCATCTTTTTCATATTTCACAGTAACAGAGCATAACATGGCTTTGTGTATGTATGGACATCTTCCTCTCTTCAGTCCCATAATGCCATCTAAAAAAAGATATGGGTAATTGCTTTTTTAAAATGTGTATGTAATTGTAGTTTCTTCTCCAATGAAAAGATTTGCTTCAGAAACATCAAATTAGCCTCTCTCTACTCTATTTGTACCTTTCTAAGTACCAAGTTTATTTTCATACCAAATTATAATCTACTCTTTTTAAGCATAGTTGAAATGCCAATTATAACCAACATGTTAATAGCTATGACCAACCATGTGTACTCAGGCCATGACAGCCATGTCACAGCAATCATGAAGCACCACTGATGACACAATGCAGTGCCATTTCAGAGAGGGTGAAATGAGGGGAAAGAGTGGGCTTTAGAATCAATGAAATAGGTAGAAGCAAGGCATTGTGGGAATGCAAATGAATAAAACAGAGTTTAGGTCTTGAGTTAATATTTTCCTGCTGCTTAGAAAATGAAAAACTTCCATTCTTTTTTATTTCCATAGATTTAAAATGATATTGTGCTCATATACCAAGAAACACCTCAGATTCTGTTAAGATGTGGCAACATAAATGAAGTTTCTTCAGGAATCTTTTTCGGTTGTGGTAGTTGTCAGGCATTGACATCACTGACTTGTGCTGCTGCAGTCCCTCATGCGTCTCCTGCTTTAAAATCACTGTGCACACAGCAAAACTATCAAAACCACCCTCAGGGAATGGAGGTGCAGGCCTGTGTGATTAGAATACTCAGAGCAAAGGGAACACAGGACCCACTGCAGTGGGAGGCTGGGAGAGCTGCTGTCAGAGTTGATGAACTGCCTGGCCATGAGGTGGCCTGAGCAGCTCACCCAGTGGAACCTGGGTCCCTTTCAGACCCTTCCTGAAACCTATCCCTGGCCATCAGCCCTGCTTGCCTTTTCCACTTATTCCTGGCATGGCTTCTGATTCTAGCCTGGAGATCACCTGATGCTTTGCAAACTCCAAACATGTTCTCCTTTGGGCAATTAGAGTTGCTGTTCCCTCTGCCTGGGTCATTTTATGTCATCTTTATCTTCTTCCTTCCACATCATCTCAGCTTAACTGTCACCTCCTCAGGTCAAGGGCTCCTCACCACCCAAACTGGTTTCTCTTCGTCCTCTATCATATCATCCTGGATATTTGTTTGCTTGTTTATTGTTTGTTTTTATAGCTCTAAACATCCTCTTTATCCATCTGCTTGTTAATAGCCAGTTCCCTTCACCAGAATATATGCTCACCTCTGCATCCTCAACACTTGGAACAAATAGAAAGAAGATGGTCAATAAATATATGATCAATGTACAAATGAATAGACATCTGGATTCTTAATGCACTGGTACTTTTTAATATTTGGCTTCATATCTTGTTCTCCCCTCCTTCTTCCTATCTATCTTTCATCACCAGACTTCACATTTATGTAATTCTATGATTCCTTAGTTAAAATGCTCAGTGTGATGTTCCTAAAAAACAACCCATAACTGCGGACTCCAGACCTGTTTGCCCTCACCCTTTCTTGTATGCAGGGCCTTTCTTTCTCCTGTTGCTGCTTTGGGCAACTGCAAACCTCAAGGACCTCTCAGTGTCTAAATGGGCAGCAACAGCAGCAGTGTCTGGGGAGGGCTCTTACAGAGCAGCTGCTTTTCAGCCACCAGATCCTCTCTGAGCCCCACCATCCTTCCCTTTCATATCTGTCAGTGTTGACTCCCCTCCAAGGTCCTCCCCACATCTCTGGAACTGGAGGCATGTCCAGCTCAGCACTTCTCTAGGGCTTGTAAAGCCTGACTGCTCAAGCTTCTTGGGATCACTACTGGAAGTGATTCTTTTTTTTCTTGAGCATATAATAATTTCTACTTGTGGAAGAAAGATCCAACATGCATCAAACAGCTGCTGACTTTGCAAAAGTTATAATCAGATGATGGTCAACCATAGGAGTCTTTTATTGCTCTGATTATTGCCAATAGAGTATGTTTGTGTGTGTGTGTGTGTATGCACACATGCACATGCACACAAGCACACACAAGAGTTAAAGCAATAATGATAAAAGTTACTTTTTTTAAAATTGGTTTGAGTTTTTCAGAGTAACTGGGAGAAAAATTCTCTATGAGCATTGGCTCTGCTACCCTGGAATGTGAATGGTATTCACATGGTATCAAAGTGTGAAATATGATTTGTCAAGAACTATGTAATGTTTTGAACAACCAATAATAAAAATTAAAGAAAAAAAATTAAAAAAAAAAGCTGAATCACAGTTCATTCTTACTCATCTTAACCCCAAATAGTTCTCTTTATGCCCCATCAGGGATGCCCTTCTCCTGTGTCCTTAAAGACCCCATTCCTACTCCAACTGGCCCCATAGAGGAGAGAGGTCATGCCAATCCCATGCAGAGGCCACAGCTTACAGTTGACTGAGGACTGCCTCCATTTAACATGTATTCTCTTCATTCTGAGTTTCCTCTAACAAATACTAGGTCATGACATTTAAAGCAGATGACATTGCTACTGCTTCAAGCCTTTTATTGTACTAGCTCCTTAAGGTTGCTGTATGAATTACACAAAACTGGGTGGCTTAAAACAGAAATTCGTTCCATCATCGTCCTGGAGTCAGCAGGGCCATGCGGCCTCTGAAGGCTCCAGGGGAGCACCCTGACTGTCCCTCTAGCCTTGTGGCTCCAGGTGCTCCTGGCTATGGCAGCATCGCTCCAGTCTCTGCCTTGTCTTCTTGAGTCTGCCTCCTTCTTGTCTGTGTCTTCTAATCTTGAAGGACACTTAATTCGTTTGGGGCCTACCCAGGTAATCTGAAATAATCTTCTCTTGAGCCCCATTTAGCAGGATTCACAAAGACTCTTTTCCTAATAAGGTCATATTCACACACTCCACGGAGACATATCTTTTGGGAGGTTGCCATTACATCATATAATTATTTTCCTTCCTATCCTAGAAAATATCTTCTACTCACCTTATTTTTCTGTGTTGGACTCACTAACTTTCATTTTTTTAAGCTGTGTAAAGAAATGTTGATAGCAATTTAAATTTTGTATTGGATCAGAATTTATTATTATTTTTAGATTTCATATTTCAAAGTAAGGAATTATTTTCTTATTATACTCTAGTCTTTTTAAAATTATAGGTAAAAGATGGATGGCTTTGGATTATTATTATTTGGTGTTTTTAGGGATGAATTACTTTCCCCCCAGTTAACAGTTTTTAACCCTCATATACATTATGATCACCTGGGAACCTTCAAACAACACATGCCTAAGATCCATGCTGGCTAATTGAATACAAATATCTGGGGATGGGCCTGGGTATCCATAGTTTTTAAGAGCCACTAAAAACTCACTGACTAGACTCACCAATCCTGCCTTCTTCAACACCATTCATTTATTCAATAAAGTAATTATTATGCACTTCAAAATGTGCCTTTGTGGAAGACAGAAGTGTACACAAGACATACAGGTTTATGTTGTGTGCCTTAAGCTTTGAGTACCTGAATGAAACCTGACCAATGGTAGTTTCAACCACACTGGCTGGTGTGAGCTATGTTGATTGGTCAGCAGCCTATAAGTGGGCACTTGCTAGCATATCATTTAGGGGCAAAGCCCTTCTGTCTTTTCTCTGCACTTATTAGATGATGGTGGTTTTTCTTCACACGTTCATGTTTTTCACCTCATAACTCCAAGATGGCTACAGTAGTAGCTGCAGGCATCACATCTGCATTGTTAGATGAAGGAAGGGGAAAGGGAGCAATAGGGATGTTTCGTTTATCATGAAACCAAAAGTTTTTCCAGAAAGTTTTCAGCAACTTCAGATTTATACCTCTGTAGCCAGACTGGGTCACATAGCCACTTCCCGACTTCAAGGAGCCTGAGAAAGTATGTCTGAGCCTTTTCCAACCTTGGTAAGGGAAAGCAGGCAAGGGAGGGGAAATTTGGATGGATTTTGTACTCTCCAGTTGGTAACATCTGTCACAGAGCAATAGAAACCACTGAGAGAACAGGGGCCCTCTGGATAGGTCTTATCTATTCATCAATAATATTCAGTTGAATTAAAAGATCCTCAACCTGTGAATTCTTTGGTATAGGATGTAGAACAAGAAGAAACACAGATTTCTTTCTTTAATCAAGTTGATTTGGGATATTTCTAGAAGGTATAGGATAATTTCCAAACTTTCCTCATAACCACATCAAACTCTTAATTATTCAAAACTTTCATTCACATAGAGATTGTTAAACATAAAAAAAAGTAAAATCTTGAAGTTCCTTTTAAAGAGTCAAAACAGAAAGGAAAAGCAGAGTTTAGTTTGTGACTGATTTTGTTCCAACTTTTTCCACTGATTTGATTCTCTCCTTGGCCCTTCTTGCAGACAGATGGATGAGCTAAAGTAGAGGGATTCAGAAAGAGGGAAGTCAGATGTTTATCTTCATTACATTGTGGCCTCAAAATGACCCTTCTATGCATATGTAGAACTTTAATCAGTGGGAATGCATGGTGGGGTCTGATCTGTTCAGCCCACTGATCGTTCACCGTCTAAACACTGTGTGCCAAGAATTATGCAAGGTGCTGGAAAGACTGTGAGTGGGACCTAGGTCTTTCCTTTGAAGAACTCACAGTCTAGTGGAGAGCGAGTAAACAGTCCCAACACAGCACAACACACTCCATGTAACCAGGAACTTAAAATGAGCTGAAAGGAATCCAAAATGTCTTCTTGGAGGACATTTACAGTATAAGGTAGAAGTACTCTGTTTGGTTGGGAGGAGGCGGCAGTGAGCTGTTGGCCCCATGTACAACTGCAAGCACCAAGAAATAGAGCTCAGAACCAGGCCACGTGGAAGCACCAGCAGCCCCCATCACGGTGGCCATAGTGGTGTGAGGTCCTTTTTCCCCCTGGGTCTCATCCAGCCCCTCCCACGCCAGAAGCAGAGGAGGCTGCCAGTACAGTGACTGCAGCCACACAGAGATGTGGTGGTGCTCTTTGGAGTGTGCCCAGGCAAACAACCCCAGTCACCCAACCTTGAAAGACAGGCATTGTGAGACCCACTACAACAGCCCTCCTTTTTTAGCCTGAGGGAAGCAGACTTAAGGACTAGGAACAAATCACAGCTCTTTCATTGACCCCCAGGCAGGTGAGCAGGATACATTCCCTTACTTTCTGAAGCATTTTAACAGTGCTTTATGATTGACAAAGCTTTCACATTCCTCAGATAACTGTTTCTTAGGTCAGTGAGGTGGGTGTTATCAGTCCCATTTACAACAGGCAGAGGAGCTCTCACACATTTAGAACAGACATGGCAGGGCCAGAGCCCAAGCCCAGGTCTGCTGGAATCAAGCACTTTCCAGAGATCTCAGTGGGCCTTCAGTCAATCCTTTTTTTAACTTAACTACGCATGTTTAAAGCTGCCATCTCCCAGAACTTCTGTTAAACATTAATACACCTAATTCTTCTGGGTTTCTTGCCAAATGTTGAAAGAACACCCTCCTTTGCACTGTTAGATTTCTGTGGAAGTCTTCATCTACCCATTTTTATTAATTCACCTGCTATATGCAGTGATGGCTTCCCGTCTACTCCCCTGACAAGGACTTCACTGTGGATTGTACTGTTGAAGGAGTGCAAGGGGGAGATGGAATTGGGCTCCCAGCAATCCACCTTCCCACCCCATTAACTGTGGGCCAGCCCTGAGCACCAGCCCAGTAGCTGCCTTTCCTCCGCCATCCAGTGAGTGGCAGCACACTTCCCACTGGAAACAAAGTCAAGTCCTTTATTTAATGCACAGCATGTGGCTCAGGAGGGAACAAATGGGGGGAAGGTGGTTTTATTGGATATTTACCATGTTAATGATGGATCTCTATTTTGTACAATCTGTACCTTGCTGGGGAAATGGGGATTTTCTTTTCCAATTCTGACAATCCCACCTCAGAAGAAAAGCAGCAGGAATCAGTACACAGCAGCCTACTTTCATAACATTTTTAATATAATTACCTACAGTTGGTTAAGCCAGCAAAATCTTGTATTCTTTTTTATTAAGAAATAATTATGCATGTTTACAAGTAGGCTTGATTTATTGAGTGCAGATGATAACTACAACTCCCAGTTTGGATTTTCTTGATTTCTTTATATTGTTTTCTGTCTGCTACATGAAAATCTTTATATTAATGAACTTGGTTGCAACCAAGGGCACCCATGGTCCCTTTTAAAGATAAAATATCATTTATTGTTCATTAAAGGAGCTACAAAAATACCCTGGCTGTACCTTTTCTAATTGTTCATTCTTTAAAAAACAATTGAATTTCATATTAAAACAACTATGTAACATATAAAAGTAGCTGCCCTACCAGGAAAAGGGAGACACGTGGTCATTTCTGGGCTGCTTCGGGTAAGGAGCAATTAGAAGATCTAGATAAAACTTTGTACACTATTTAAATTCTATTATTCTGTTGTACAGATATGTTTTTTTGTCATTCTCATCCAAGGATTCTTTTTATTGAAGTAAAATAACCTTCATAGGTAACCATATTCTAAAATTCAAAGAGGAAATAATTCAGAAGGAACAGGTTTACAATTTCTAACTTAGTGACAAAATTATCTCTCTAACCTTTGGTCTCATTATCTTGCTGACATCTGGATCCATAAACAGAGTAAAGCCCAGAGGATGTCTCAGGACTTTTTTTTTTTAACAGAAGCTAAGTGAGAATAAATGCATAATACATACATGCATTTTAAATCACACTGTCCTTCGGAGCTAAAGAAGTTGTTATAAACAGTGCTTCCCAAACACTTTTACTCCCTGAAGCAACACCTTGTTCTTCCCAGTGCGTGAAAACAATGCTTGAATATTAGTCACCCATCATCTCTGCCATTTCAAAAAATAAAGAATGAAATTTGGAGGCTAGTGATTTATGTTTAGCTTTAACAAACTGTAGAAGGAATAGAAAAGTATAAAGATGTGTTTATAACATTTATTAAACTTCTATTATGTGCAAATCAATTTTCTAGTTGCATTACATATTTTGATCATTTTCAAAAATAAGTAATTTACTTTGATAAGAATAGCAAATTATACTGAATATAGTTCTAAACTAGAAATAGTATATTTTTGGTATGAACATTGAATCTAGAATTTTCTTTGTTGTTAGTGAACAACATACTCCTTGATTATTCTGCAAAATATTTGTCAAAGTTCATAAAACTTTTAAAGTATGCATTTTTCATATCCATAGAAATAATGATAACAACAACTGACATTTTAAAGCACCTTGGAGATAATAATGTGTATCTTCTATATAATTCTAGTTTTTTCCAACAATACACTTTTAGGAAGACAAGGTGAATGCTAATTTTCTGCTTTGCATATGGGGAAACTGCAGCTCAGAGAAGTTAAAAACAGTGCCCAAGGCCAATGCAAGAAGTACAGACACAGTCTGTGGGGTTGCAGTTCCTCTGTGCCCTTTGCAGCATGCCACTGACTTCATCAAGCATCCTTTCAGCTAAGTCATGGTCGTTAGCATAAGTTTCTCATCCACAGAGTTGACAACCTCTTTAATTTAGTGGAATGTTCTGCTCTATTAAAGAAAGCAATATAATATGCTGGAAGTTTCATGCAGTCCCATAAGCAGCCATGAAAATACTCAGCAAATCATTTCACCTCACCAGTTTCCTCATCTGGAAAATGAAGGCTTTGGATACATGTTACCTAAGGACCTCTGACTGTGCTCAGCACATGGAAACCCTCAGATGATTGCTTAATAGATTCTATTGTATTATTTTTTGATGTTTTTCTTACTACAACCTTAGCTATCGCTGAATAAAGAGGGAACCCAGGTTGAGGAGGTGTCCAAACCAGTTTTGAAGGACAAATTGGGGTCTCTCCTGAAAAAGACTGTCCAGATGGAGTGAGCAGCAAGTGGTTCAGACATGGCAACAATGTGGCATGATGGAGGAATGCCAACTCTAAAGCACAGGGGCTGGTGCCCAGTGCTGGGAGTGACAGAAGATCAACCATGCCCCTCCTCTGACCGTAGGCCCCGGCTGCTGAGGGGAGAGGCCTCAACTTTAAACCAAGATTGCAATCTTTCACTATTACATGAAATGAACATTTTTGATTACTAAATTGAGATTGTTTTTCTATCTAAAGTGACCACAATTTTTTTTTTAACTAAAGAGTGAATAAAACTGCCCAAGTTTTTTTCAGAGGCAGGGAGAAACTAGTGCCACTGAATAAATTTAAAGTAATAGTTGGGGGAGAAGAACTTGCCTTATTATATTACAACCATGAATCACACATGCTCAATATACTTGTTTTATATCCATATATATGAGTCATGCACCTAGAAATAAATAGAGTAAAACAAAATTAACTCTTTTTTCTTTACAATGGATGGAATCATAGTATCTCAAAGTCACTATTTTGTGGCACTCTCTTTGTTCACTTTTGTAAATACAGAAATTTGGGACATAAGGAACTTCACTTCAGATCATGCTCAAAAACAGATTTTAGAATAAATGTCTGATATAAATTTTCCAGTTTTAAGAAAGAATTTATTCTGCAAATAAGCCCAACCTTCCCATTCTCCAATGTCAATTAATTGAGAGTTCTGATTAAGTGGTTTTGAATAATTGAAGTTTGACTATATTAATTCAGTTCTTAACTCAAGGTAACACATTAGAATTCCAAGACCAGGCTGCACCCTAGACCAATTAAGTCAAAATCTCAAGAGTAGAAGCCAGGAATCAGTATTTTTTAATGCTCTCCCAGTTGCTTTCAATGTGCAGCCAAGGTTGAGAACCAGAGCTATTTTATTTAACCAGAATAACATTCATATAAAATTGGCTGCCTAGTTTTTTTAGAATATATATTACAATGATATCCTATTGAATATGTAATGGTATATCCACATCAAAATTTTAAAATATATTATGAAGATAATAAATGAGATTTTTGCTCATTTTTCAATTTAGATGGAAGTCAAGACTATTTCCATTTTATTCAGTGTTTATTGAATTGGTCTTTCAGTAAATCTGTATACATGCTATGTAGTAACAATTTAGTACTGGTGATTAGTAATTCCTTCACTAATTTGAACACAATGAATTAGCAATTGTGTTTTTGGTCAAGATTTTTTTTTCTGGGTGCTTAAGTAAATGCATCAAAAGAAATCAATTATGCACTCTTGTGATTTGAGTATGAACAGTCCCCCCAAAGATTTATGTGTTGAAGGCTTGGATCCCAGAGCAGCAATGTTCAGAGATGGAGATTTGAGGAAGTGATTTTGGATCATCGGTGCTCCGACCTCTTAAATAGATGGATCCACTGATAGATTAATAATTTGATGGCACAATGGGGAAGTGGTGGGAACTACAGGAGGTGGGGGTCTTGTTGGAGGAAGTGGATCTGGGTTTCTCTCTCTCTCTCTCTCTCTCTCTCTCTCTCTCTCTCTCTCTCTCTCTCTCTCTCTCCCTCCCTCCCTCTCTCTCCCTCTCTCTCTCTCCTTCCTGGCTACCAGAAGCTGAGCAGCTTTATATCTGCCATGCCCTTTCTCCATGTGCTCTACCTTAACTTGGGCCCAAAGCAATGGAGCCAGCTGATAGTGGACTGCCACCTCTAAAACCGTGAGCCATAATAAATCTTTCCTCCTCTAAGTTGTTTTTCTCAGGTATTTGTGACAGTGATAAAAAGCTGACTAACACATAGGGAAAGTCTTCAATATATTTCTAGTAACAATATCTGTGGGAAAATTATGTATAAATGCACATATTAAACATGTGAAGGACTCATTCCATTCTTTAGATATGCAGACTTTTGATTATTTGATTTTATAAAGAAAAAAACAGACTCAGGAGAGTTAAATCTGAACTCTATATAAATTACTTTTTCTAGATTTCTATTATTGAAGTCAAATGAGAAAATCCAGATACACAAAGAACCCAGACTCACAAACTTGTATATGAGAGAGTGATCAATCACATTACAAAAAGGAGTTTCTGCTTTACAAAAGGGTTCATTCCAGCATTTCTTTAACTGCAGGCCCAATAGTTTATAGAATACACATTCTCCTAGATGCTCTAAGACTCTGAGAGCCTAGCTATTTTAAGTAAAATAAAACCTCTTGTTATGCAAATTCTTCCCTGTAATTGATCTGTTTTGTATACGTATAAACTTTTCCCCTGTAAATCTGAATTTGCTAAAGCACTCTTCTTTAAAAAATGGGCCTCTGCATTTACGTTCTTGTTTGGAAAAGCAATGGACTTCCAGGCAATATGGCAGAGTAGTTAGTTAGCCTGAAAATATATATTAAAGACATCTGGAAATCTAGATAAAATACTCTTTTTTAAAAAAGGGTTTTATATACTTCAGAGCCAAAGAGAAAAGTAATAACTCTGCACGACACAGAGACTAATAGGGAACTAAACTTCCCAGCAGTAAAACTCAGATCTGACTCTGTGTCTGCTCTGGGGGAGAGCCTTGTAGGCTTGCAGGGTTTTATTTTTGTTTTTTGGTTTTGGGGTTTTTGTTTGTTTGTTTGTTTTTTGTTTTTGCAGTTGTTCTATATCTTTTAAAATTATAATTATGAGCACATAGTAATTGTATGTGTTGACAGAATTCACTGTGATATTTCCATACATGCATACATAATGCATTAATTATGTCCACCCACCTTTCTATTCTTCATCCCTCTCCCCACCACCACCCTTCCCAGTCCCTCTGAATTTCTTCCAGTCTCCCTTTCTCCTTGCCCTTTCCAATCTCTACTGACTACGATTCCATTCCATAGTTCTCCAAGATTGACTTACTGGTTTCTTTAAATGAGTGAGAACGTGTGGCATTTGTCTTTTAGTATCTGCTTGTTCCAGTCAACATAATGTACTTCAGTTGTATTCGTGTTGCTGCAAATGACAAGATTTCATTCTTTTTATGGCTGGATATTACTCCATTGTGTAAATAAACCACATTTCATCTGCTGAAGAGCATCTGGGTTGATTATGCATTTTGGCTACTGTGAATAGTACTGCAAAAAACATGGAGGCGCAAGTATGTTTTGGGTATAAAGATTTCATCTCCTTTGGGTATAAGCCCGGTAGAACAATTGCTGGGTCATATAATGTTCTAGTTTTAGTTTTCTAAGGAATCACCATGCTATTTTCCACGCTAGTTTTACTAATTTACATTCTCACCAGCAGTGTATAATTGTTCCCTTTTCTCTACATTCTCACCAGCATTTACTATTCCTTGTCTTTTTAACGAGTGCCTTTCTCACTGGGATGGGAAGATATCTCTTTGTGGTTTTGATTTGTACTTCTCTGATGATTTGTGAAAATGAGCAATTTTTTTCATGTATTTGTTGGCTATTTGAGAAGTGTCTTTAGCTCTTTAGCCCATTTTTAAATTGAATTGTTTGTTGTTTGTTTTTGTTTGTTTTGGTGTTCATCTTTCTGAGTTCCTTAAATGTTCTGGATATCAAACCCTTATCAGGTATACTGTTTGGAATATTTGCTCCAATTGTGTAGGTTTTCTCTGAGTCCTGTTGATTATTTCCTTTGCTGTGCAGAAGATTCTTAGTTTGATGTAATCCCCTTTTGTCTATTTGTACTTTTTTTTTGCCTATGCTATTAGAGTCATATCTAAAAAAAATAATTGCTGACACCAAGATCTTAAAGTGTTTATCCTATTTTTTGGTAGGAATTTCATAGTTTCAGGTTCAAGATTTAGGTCTTTGGTCCATTTTGAGTTGACTTTTGTGTACAGTGAGAGAAAAGGATCTAGTTTCATTCTTCTGCATATACTTAGCCAATTTTGCCAGCATCATTTATTGAAGAGACTGTCTTTTCTCCATTTTTTTTTTCTTTTTGGTGCTTTTGTCAAAAGTCAGTTGGCTATATGAGAGTAAATTAATTACTGGGATCTCCATTCTGTTCCAGTGGTCTATATGTCTTTTTTTTTTTAATGCAAACACCATGCTGTTTTAGTAACTATGGCTTTGTAGTATTTTGAAACTAGGTATTGTGATGCTTCCAGTCTTGTTTAGTTTTATTTTTTATTTGTTTGTTTACTGTTTGGGGGTTTTTTGCTAAGGATTGCTTTGGTTATTCTGGATCCTTTGTAGTTCCATATGAATTTAGGTGTGGATTGTTTTGTTTTGCTTTTGTTTTCTATGAAGAAAGTCATTGGGATTTTTATGGGAATTGCACTGAATCAAAAGATTTCTTTGGGTAGCATGGCAATTTTAACAATATTAATTCTTCCAATCTGTGAGCACCAGATATCCATCTTTTTGTGTCTTCTGTGATTTATTTTATCAATATTTCATTGTTTTTATTATAAAGACCTTTCCCTTCCTTGATTAATTTTATTCCTACATATTTTTCTAGCCATTGTGATAGGATTACTTTCTTAATTTCTTTTTCATCATCTTAATTTCTTTTTGAACTTGTTTATAAATTCTAATAATTTTTGTTATAGTATTTAGGTTTTCCTAGGTATAGAATCATGTTGATACCACTGGTTATCAGTGAAGAGTCCTGCTTCCTCACATGTTGAGGTACAACATTAGAGAAGCACGCCAAGGCAAGCATATAAAGCAGAGTTTATTTAAAAAGGGGTAATATAGACTTCTCTCTGGAGGGAGAAGGGGGCCATGGCTAATATTCTGGTGTCCCAAGAAGTGAGGGTGTTTTGCCTTTTTATATGTCCTAGGCTTCCTTTGTTTTCCTACTCTTTCCCTTTTCTCTCTCCTTCCTGCTTATATGATTGGGCCCAAGAGACACTCAGTGGGATGGCCAAAGGGTGAGAAGCAGATGGGCTGGAGGGGCCAAGATGGTGTGATCTAGGCAGAAAGGGGGCATAATTAACACCCTGTAGGAAGGAACAATCCTTGGGACAGGTTACCTTAACAATAGGTTGGAGCAGGAGCAGGCTGTCTTGGTAAGGGTGGAGGGAGGGCATTAGCATTTCCATCTCTCTCCAATTTACTGGACCCACTCAAATTGGCCTCCTTGATCCAACCTGACTCAATTTACCTATCTATACTGAATGCCTATCTGGCTTCAGTGTCATCTGTAAACATGAATAATTTAACTTCATCCTTTCCAAAATTTGGATGCCCCTTATTTTTTTCCTTTTCTTTGTTTCTCTGAAAGTGTTTCCTCTAAGATCAGGAACAAGACAAGAATGTCCCCTCTCACCACTCTTATTTAATAATAGTGCCGGAAGCTTGTATTTCAGCATCCTCTGCAGGTCAGGAGACAAAGTCTTCTATCCCTTTAATGTAGATCACTCACATACCCTAAACCATGAAGAAGCTCCACTCTAAGTAAAAATATAAATATGAACAAATAATCTGTCCATTGGCATAACAAAATAGGAGGATAGGTTGTCTTTTTAGCATGAGTTCAGGATGAGGGAATAAAAACACTTCCTGTGAGCCCTGCACAAGTACCTCATTTTAAGTTATTGATGCAAAAAGTTTCAAGTTTAAAATGTTACATAAAAATTGGTCCCAGGCTGGAGACACTTCAAGGATACTTTTGCCAAAACCTCAAATCAGATTTGTGTGCCCAATATGCAGCAAGCACCAAACACAGAACACTAGTGCTTGGAGTAGAAAAAGCTTAACCAAGAAGGTACCAAACAAGAAGATGGGGGACAGACCTCAAACCTGTCATTCCCAAGCAAGCATGGTTATAGGTTATATGACTAAAAAGGGCACCGGATGGGGTGTACAAGGGGGAAGCTGATGGGTTTACAAGTTTCAATAGAATTAAGGCTTTGAGACTTTGTGGCACTAGTGGACATCTGGTGGATCACTGAGCAATCTATGATTTTATAAAATAAGCTTGTAAATCATCTTGTGACACTTATTGTCCATTCTTCTGTAACAATGACAACAAGGTTATCAACTGATAGTTATAGCAATGGGAACAGGAAGTAGGTGCTCAAGGTCTTGTTAGCTTAAAAGAATGTGTTCTGTTTGGTTTTTAAATTTTACCTGAGGAGGGAAGATCGTTCAAATCTCTTACAAGAAAAAAAAAACAATTACTAATTTTGTTTTGGCGGCTTGGTTACAATGCCAATTGAAATAAACTCAAAACATCTCTGGAGAGACATACCTTGAGCTAAACTAACATAGTCCTGTGTCCTTATTCTAGATCAACTTGGCTAAGTTGGAATTATTTTTCTCAGAACGCCTTTCCTTTCTCAGAACTTATTTCTCAGTTGGAGTTGGCCGTAAAGAGCATTGGCTTGAGAATTGAAAGGCACAAGTGAAGAAGCAGCCATTTTTGCATTTTGCAAGGTCAATATAGGTTAGTAGGCATTGGCAATTTGCACATATCATCACTAATCTGTTAACTCATTGTTCCTGAGAAGCATCTAGAACTGCAACACTCTAGCTTCCACCAAGTTTCCTTCTTTGGCTTCCCTAAATCTTGGGCCGTGTGTGGATACCATTCCATGATGAAGAGTTCAGGCTTCTCTGCAGGTAACCAGCATCATAGAAATTAAAGGTCCTGAGAGAATAAATGTGTTAGTCAGCTTTTACCTGCTGTGACAAAATGCCTAAGATAATAAACTAGTGAAAAGAAAAGTTTTATTTTGGCTCACAGTTTTGGAGGTTTCAGACCATGATTAGACACTCCTTGTTGCTTTTGACCTGCAATGGCATTGGTACTTCATGGAGGAAGCACATGGCAGAGGAAATACCTTCACTTCATGATTGGGTGCAAAAGAAAAAGAGGAAGAATCAGAGACCCACTATCCCCTCCAAGGGCAGACTCCCACTGGCCAGAAGACCTTCCATTAGGCTCCATCTCTTAAAATTTCACCATCTGCCAATAGTGCACATTGGTAATATGTGCAAATTGCCAAATATTAGGTTGCCAACTTTTGATTGACACATCATTTACTTTGATATATCCACATGTACAATCAAGCTACAGCTATTTTATCTCCTTAAGGAAGCTTGAGATGTTCCACTCCAATCCATTTTGGTTAATTATAAAATGTCACCCATACCAGGAAACTTCATTTCCCTTATTTCAGAATTCTTGGCAGTGGCAGTAGTGATCTGACTGCCAAAGCAACATACCTAATATTGGCATATCAACAATTATGTAAAATATCAAAAATCACTGAAATGTAAAATAAAAGAGAATTTCCTGGGAATTTATGATGGTTTAACATGAAAAAAATCTATGATATAATTCATTACATTAAAAGATTAAAGGCTAAAAATATGCTATTTTATCAAAGAAGCAGGTGAACTTTTGGCAACATTCAATACAGATTCAGAGTAAAAATTCTTATTACATTAGGAATTGACAGAAAAATTCATAGCATAATTAAGTATATAAATGAAAGACCTACTTAAGAGGGAAAACTCAACATTATCTTGAAATTATGTAACAAGATGGCAGGTATCATTTAATATTGAACATGAACAGTATAAGTATTGTAAAGAAAGAAATGACATAGCCAGTATTCACAAACTACATGTTAGTATATTTTATTTAATGGTAAATTTTAGGTGCAATGTCAGATCTTCAAATTATAGGTAGCTTAAACCCAACAAATTTATTTCTCACTCATAGTTTAGTATGAGAGTTCTTGGCTGGGCATGATTACTCAAGGACCCAACATCTTTCTCTTTTGTCTGTGACTGCCTTGAGATTCTCAGAGTCCCCTCTAATCATTTTGCAAATGAAAAAAAAAAATGGAGATCCATATGTAGGAAGTTTTGTTGACTAATTATAACACCATTTCTGTCCATATTATATTTTCTAGAATTCAGTCAGTCACATGGCAAATGTGGTCTAGCTGTGTACCTGGGAAGAAGAGGGAATTGGTTTTGTAAGCATTTTTTTCTTTCCCATGCCGTCAGTGTAGGAAGTTCAAGAAACTGTAGACACAAACTTTTACATCTATTAGAAAATTTCAACAAGATTGGATGCTAAAGGTTGGATATTTGCATAATATATGAACTGTCAATTCACAGAAAATTCAAATGACTAATAAACATATGAAAAGATGTTCAACATCGCCAGTCATTAGAAACTGTAAATTAAAACAGCAGTAGGGGATGATTTTGTATTCTTTATATTATGAAAAATGTAAAATGTTGATAATACCAAGACAAAATGTACCAAAGCAGGAACTTTCATACATTACTTTTGATTGACACATCATTTACTTTTATATATCCACATGTATAATCAAGCTACAGCTATTTTGTCTCCTTAAAGAAGCTTGTGATGTTCCACTCCAATCCACTTTGGTTGTTTATAAAATGTCACCCATATCAGCCAACTTCATTTCCCTTATTTCAGAGTTCTTGGCAGTAGCAGTAGTGGTACCTTATCATGGCCCCTGTGATCTGACTATTCCTAGACAGAAAGACTCTTACTTTACTAGATCCTAAGCATGTCTCCAAATGAGGAACAGCCCCTAAGTGCTTATTTCACAATACCATCCTCTGTGATGTGAAAACTGCTCATGAGATCCTTATTTTGAAACTGAACTTTCTTTTTATCTTTTTTAAAAATTTAGAAGTCTATCCTCAAAACAAATGTTTTGCCAATTTCTAGGGGCAATAAGATTGGCTAAAATTTCTAGGGGAAAAGAATCCTCCAGAGTCAAGTATAAGGCATATTACAATTTGGTATAATGGGAAAAGCATGGGCTTCAGAACATTATAGGCATAAGCTGGAATTCTGGCTCTGCCACTTGCTAGTTTGGGGACCTCTTAACACTTCTTAACTTCAGTTTTGATATCTGCTTAAAAAACATGGAGAAATTGTATACCTCAGAGAGTTGTCATAAGGATTAAATGCAACGTAAACAAAGTTTCTGGCATTGCAAGTGTCATTAGATGTGAGCCCACACCTCCTACCAATAGTCACAGAATGTGCCACTTTTGGAGTATGCCAAATCCTGTTTTTTTGGTCAATTCACCACTTAGCATTCAGTGGCAATTTTTAACCTTCTACTCTCCCTTTCTCTGTACTTTCCTTCATTGTTATATTTTGCCTCGTGGTTTTACCATTCTTCAAATGTCAAATTAAAGAAATCATGTTGTAATAAAACTATAAAATTGAACCTAACAAAACATTTTACATGATATGCCTTTACGTCATTCATTCATCTTTTAACAAGCCAAGGAAGTAGGTAAGTTTTAATTCACGTGCCAAATAATAATGATAATAATGATGATGATGATGATGATGATGATGATGAACAAGTGTGCTTTAGGTAGAAAAATAATGTTTTAACACATATTAATTCAGAATCACTAAGATGCACATTTTAATCATTGATTTGATAATTGAATCATTAAATTTAATAATTCTTTCTCAAATTTTTTTGTGGGGGAGTAGTTACTGGGACTTGAACTTGAGAGCAAGAATTACAATAATTCTCATTAAGATTGAAGCAGCAGCTTTATTAAGTTTTTAATTTTAAACATCATGTTTCATTTTAGTAAATCACTTATATTTGGGCAGTATTTTGTCAACTGCAGTGTAATTCAATTAGCCCAAAATTCTGTCAATGTTTCTAGTTTCTGGCTGCATAAAATTAACAATAGATAAAATACTTTTATGTTAATAAAATAACACAGAAATAAGCCAGTCACAAAAATACAACTATTGTTTGATTTCACTAATATGAGGTGCCTATAGTTGTCAAGTGTATAAAGCCAGAGCAGAATGGTGGTTGCCAAGAGCTGCAGAGAGGAAGAAATGGGGAGTTGGTGGTTAATGGGTATGGAGTTTCAGTTGGGAAAGGTGGAAAACTTCTAGAAATGGGTGATTGTACCAGTTGCATAACAATGTGAATGTACTTACTGACACAGAGCTCTACATTAAAAAGTGGTTTAGATGGAAAAAATGAGAAAAACATACAGGCTTTGAATCCACAACAGATATCAGGCCTATTTCATTACACTTATCAGCTGACTGTTTTCAATTTGATAATTCTTTCTCAAACTTTTTTTTTTGGGGGGGAGTGGTTACTGGGGCTTGAACTCAAGAGCACCCAACCACTGAGCCACATCCCCAGCCTTTTTTTGTATTTTATTTAGAGACTGGGTCTCACTGAGACTTAGTGCCTCATTTTGGCTGAGGCTAGCTTTGAACTCACTATCTTCCTGCCTCAGCCTCCCGAGCAGCTGGGACTGTGGGCATGCACCACCGCACCCGCCTTTCTTAATTCTTCTTTTTTTACATTTTTAAATGTTATTAACAAGTATATTTATGAAAACATAATTTTTAAAAACTCAATTACAAGGCTGGGGTTGTGAATCAGTGGTAGATGAGCTTGCCTAGTATGTGTGAGGAACTAGGTAGGTTTAATCCTCAGCACCACATATAAAAATAAACAAATAAATAAATTTATTTAAAAATTTAGTTATAAATGTTACAAAGAAATATAATGAGAAATGACAACTGTCATTTGATATAGTTGCATTGATTACCTTATTTCTAGCTCCTTTAATGTATACTAAAAAACAAAATAATAAAGTTGTCATTTTAGTTTTAATCACATAAAACATTTTCAAGAACAGCCTTAAGATTTTTTTTCAGCCTTAAGATTTTTGAAATGAATGTAATAACTGTATTTCTAGCAATTTCTCAATAATTGTACTTCTAGCAATTTCTCATTCTTAACACTCTATTTGTTGGTTTGTGTGCCCCTCCTGCTGCCTTCTTCAAAATATTCTCATCTTGGATAGGAAAGGTAGCAGAATACAACAGTCACTAGTATGGCAATATGTAAAAACATGGATGTGTAACCGATGTGATTCTGCAACCTGTATACGGGGTAAAAATGGGAGTTCATAACCCACTTTAATCAAATGTGTGAAATATGATATGTCAAGAGCTTTGTAATGTTTTGAACAACCAATTAAAAAAATATTCTCATCTTGGGTTCTACTTTCCCCTCTTCCAGCTGAGATATAATTTAGACAGCTTTCTATTAAATGGTGAATACATGATATGTTTTCTGAGTTATAGTACATGTAAAAAGAGACTTTCTTGTGTTATAATACAACGTTTATACCAAAAAGGGGTGACACATGTGCTAAAGAATTGGCCACCTTCAACTTTGGGGCAACTATTGATAGCTCAAGGTAGCTAGAACCTTCAACCAATTGTCTCTGTTATAAGCAGTCATATCTAGTTACTCTACTGTGCTTTAAAAACAACATTTTTCTATATGTGAGATGAGGAAAAAGGGGGGAAGGCATTATAACTGATTTAGGATAGAATTATTTTCTTCTTACATATATGACAAGATAGTTGTGTAGAAATTTGAATCATAGTTATTTCCCCCAAAGATGGTGGATATTACTTCATTTTCTTCTTGCATATATTTTTTTCTAAATAGAAAATTGAATTCAGGTTTCATTTTTTGCACTTGTTAGTAAACTTTTGTCCCTTCTTTCACAATAGTACCATCCATGGTGCAATTCTTATTTTTTGAATATTGGAACTCTACAAGTTCTGTTTTTAGACCTTATAAATGTTAACCTTTTAGGTAGTTTAAGGAACATTCTTTCAAAGTGCAGCAGAGTATTGGTCATTTCCATATTTTAACTTTCTTCCTGAATTCTCAAAACAAATTGCTTTTGATTATAAAAAATGGACATTCATGTAAAGTTTATGCATAGAGACTAGCTCAGTTTGAGAAAATATGTCATTCAGTGTCACTATATTAAAAATATATAGCTTTGAATGCCTTGATGTTGTAGCCAAATACCACATCTGTTATTCTGTTTTATGGTAGTATTTTTATTATACTTAAGTACAGAATAATTTTGATTAAAAATATCCCTTTGTCAGCTACTTTACATCATACTTCAAAACACTTGCTTTGATAAGTTGGATATCTTCCAACTACTCAATAACTATAATGACTTGGGCAGCAAATACCATTGCCCATTAACAACTTTTATCCTCTATTTGAATTGTTATATAGTTTTAATTGACTTATCTGATGTTTTTGTGACTCTAAATTATGAAGGTTATTAACTGATTCAAATACCTTTAAAATCAGAAACATTCTTACATTTTAAATATATAATTTTGAATATGATTTACAGATATTTTTAAATGATCAAACCCTTTAGAGAAGCCAAAACTGAATGGGAAACTCAAAACCATCCCGAAACACAATAGAAAGTTAAATTAGAACATATCATCTTAATGCCAAGATGCTAAGCTGGTTTGTAAAGAGCACTTGTAACAAAACAGTACAATAGCACAGTTGTCAGATGACACATAATGTTTGTTTCACTCTGATTACACTTAGGCAAATTTTGTCAACACTTTATTTCACAACAACACAGCCCAATGTTACTATATATGAAAATACTTTTAGATTAATCATCACTAAGTGGGTTTCATGAGTATAAGTGACAAAGAATATTCATCAAGCTCATTCAATTGACCCAATAATTTCAAAAGCAGTTCACTGCTACAATTTGTATGGATCTATTCTGTTTTCACTATAATTTGATCTTCATGTAAAATATTCTATTAAAAATACTTAAGATTGTAGGAAACAAGCACCAAAATGGTATGGTTCATTCTCTTGGTCAGACCATAAATGATTGCTTTCATCATAATGGAAGACAGAAACTGGTCAGCATGTTCCAAAGGCCCTTCAATTTTGAATTATCTCCCCTCTACCACTTCACAAAAACTCACAGGCTGCAATGCTCTGACTTCCACAAGCAAATGTTGTCTTTTACAAAGAAAAGTGCCGGATTTATTGTAATATTTACATATTTATTATCCATTTGACATACATAAAACTGTGCTGCCACTTTTACTATGTTATCTTTTTTAACGTTACTGACAAATTTTTAGTCTTGTACCCCAACATTATTTTTCTCATAAACTCTGTGTTTTATTGCTTGATTATGCAATAAACATGGAAACATATGATGGAAACATCATAGCAGAAATTCACATATAAAGGTGTGTAAAAGTGCTTTGTAATTTCTAATGTGATAATTTGCTATTGATAGTACAATAAATAGTATCTATTATTCTAAGAGGAAGAAAAATACTACTTTCTTCATAGCCTGAGTTTCAGAATATCCACATTTATAGGAAGTAATTTTTGAAATTCTGGAATCAATTGTTATCTCTCTAATCTTAGCTCTCCTTCAACCAGCAAGTGTTTGAGTGATAGACCTCCAAAATAGCTACACTAAGATTATTTCAGTCACACTTGGTTGTTCATGTGAAAACTTCAAATCTCCCAACTCAAACACACATTATTCTTTCATTTATGCAACTCCCTTTTAGTAATTCAGGATCTGATGATTTAGGTAGGTGTTTTAGGATTTTTATTGCTGTACAACAAAGTGCCATAAATTTAGCAGCTTAAACAACATGAATTTGTTTCTCAGTTTCTTCTGTCTGAACACAACTTAGCAGGGTCCTGTGCTCAGAGCCCTATAGACTGCAGCTCTGGTACATCATACGAGGCTCAGGGTCTTCTTCCAAACTCATGTGGTTGTTGGCAGAAGTCAGTCCCTATGACTGTAGATCTGAGGCCCTTGGCTCCTAGAGACCACCCCTTCAATACAATCCTATGAGTCTAGCAGAATAATCTCTCTAGAAACTGGTGTTCATTTACTGGTTCCTGATTGAGTTAAATCCACCCAGGATAATCACCCCTTTGATTAACTCAAAGTCAATTTTGTAAGGACCTTAATTACATCTGCAAGGTCTCTTATCTTTGTCATGTAACCAAATCAAAAAAGTGAAGATCCCTTCATATTCACGGACCCTGCCCACACTTAAGGAGAGAGTATTATACAAGATGCATAATTATTTCCAAAGAGAATTATACAAGAAGCATCATGTACAACTATATCACTTTTTAGCTGTGTAACTGTGGACCAGGTTCTCACCTTCTCTGAGGCTCAGTTTTCTCACCTGAAGAGTTGATAAAACCTGTTTCCTGAGTGTGTGAGGCTTTAATGAGTTATTTCATATGCAGTATCCGGGAGCATAGTTATTTAGTACATAATGGCTCTCCAGGGTAGGTGTGTGTAAGTGTGGGAGTAGGTGTAGGTGTAGGAAGTAGGTGTCCTGACCTTTGTTGTCCCATTGTGAAATAGAAAACATACTGATAACTGCTAACATCTGCTCTATGCCACTTTCTCTTCTAAATACTTTATGTGTGTTGAATCATTTACTCCTCATAACAATCTTCAGAGTCAGGGAACAATATTACTCCTGTTTCTTATGCAGAGAAATTGGGACACAGAGGGACTAAATTATTTGCTCAAGATTCCCAAGGTAGGAAAGGGCAGAGCCAACTTGTTAACCTTCCTAACCCTACAGCCCAACTGTAGATTCCATGTTCTTAACCATTAGACTCCTCTGCCTCTCACAGAGGATGACAGAGAACATCAAATGGTGGGCCAGGGCCCCAGACCTGTTTTCAATAGGCAAGGGTTGCTTCGGGCTCTTCCTGCCTCTCATTAGTTCCCTGCCATGCTACCACCCCCTTCCCTTGCTATCTCCCTTGACGTTACCTCCAACACTGTCCTTATCCTACACACACTCTCAATGAGCTTTGCTCTGATTGAAATGATGCATTGTTATTGCCCTTGAGACAGTGGCTTATAAAGATTTCTGGTTTAATTTGCCCCATGTTTCTTTTGCATAGATGACTCAACTTTTAAACAGAAAAAAAAAATGATATAATCCTTTAAGAATCAGGGGGCTAATTACCTACTGGTGAAAGAATATGGGGGAGGAAATTTTGATGGAAGATTTTCAACATCATTCAATTCTCTTCACTTATTTCAAGTTCCACCCAGTTTCCTTGACTCTCTAAACTCCAGATGCATCCTGCCCCATACAGAGACAGAGTTCTGCAGGATGGGGAGCCAGGGAAAGGAATCCTTAACCCCTGGCCACAGGAGGCAGTGGACTAGAGATCTACACAAAGTAGGACATGTTTCTCTTCTCTACAAAATGTGGCTCCAGGGGTGAGGGAAAGTCACAGGAAGATGCTGAGTCTTCAAGGAACCAAGTTGAAGAAGGATGTTTGGGAGAACAGAGAACAAAGAGTTCAGCATCCCCTCCCTATACTGGCACTCTTCTTTGAACTACAAACTGTCCACTACTTGAAATTGATTCTACCAGGAGCTGTGTGCTCAAAACTTATAATCCCAAATAAAAGGAGAATATTTAGATTTACTTTAATTTTTCTTTTAGTTCTGAGTAATCTAGATGCCTATGCAGTAAAGTGATAAGGATTGAGTATCCCTTCGCCAAAATGCTTTGGACCAGAAGTGTTTTGGATTTCAGATTTTTTTTTAATTTTGGAATATTTTTTTATATATAATGAGATATCTTGGGGATAAGACCCAAATCTGGACATGAAATTCATTTAAGTTTCATGTAAGCCTTAAACATAAGCCTAAAGATAATTTTGTATAATATTTTTTATGTGCCTGTGTTTTGATTGCAACCTGTCACAGTGGAATTTTCCACTTGTGGCAACATGGCAATACTCAACAAGTTTCAGGAGCATTTCAGATTTCAGATTTTCACATTTGAGATGATCAACAAGTATCTGTAATCTGAAGCAACTGATTCTTGTACCAAACAGATTCTTTTCTTTGCTTTTGGAAGTAAATTCCAGAATTTATCCATAAGGAATGACCATTAGTATCCATATTGACACACCCTTCACCTTTTCCCAATGCCTTGTTCTTGCTGAAGGTGAACTATGACTGAACTAACCCTATTCCCCCATCCATGAAGGTTCCAGTATGCTGTGCACTACTTGGGATCCAGATAGGATTCTCATTTTTCATCACCACCTTCCTTGACACTAACTCTTACTTCAGTCATTGGCACCCTGAGCTTAAGGGTGCTAGTGGGTTTCTGCTAGGGGTCATTTCCTTTTCTGGCATTGAGTACACAGCAGGCTTGCACTCCACTTATTGTATCTTCTTCTTCATGCAATTGTGCAGAAATTTTTTGATGTGTCTAGCATATGAACAGCACTGTTCCCTAGTTTATATAATTTTTTATTTTATATTTTTAGAGCATTTCAATATCACTCATAAAAGGGAGGATGTGAGTTCAGCATTCCTACTTGAATTATACTCTTGGATCAGTAATCAAGCATTCAGAACCAGAGAGCTCAGAGCTCTTCAGAAGAGCAGGTTGAGCTCAGATTGCAAGAAAGTCCTGAGTAGCTAATTACTGTGTCAGCCAGATTGTAGGCAGCTTCCCCAGGCATGGAAAAGTACAGTCCACAACTGGAGCATGTTGCAACACCACCAAAATTCTTAGGAAACTAAAATTATTACCTATCATAAATGTCTCAATTCTTCTGCTCTGTTAAAATTTTCTCATTGGAATTAAGACAGTAGTGATTTGCAAAGCCTTTTCTTATCCCTCATATTTTGGTTTACATGGGTTGTCTTGAAGGAAGAAAGGAAATAAGGAGGGAAGGAAAAAAGAGAGAAACATTTTGATACTTTCTTATTCTCAAGGCTTTGATCAAAGTTTACCATATTAAGATGTAAAAGAGACTTCCCTCTGTCTGAGAGCAGGTACCTAGGGTCCAAACCTGGGGAAGGTGGTACTTTGATACCTTATGTAACAAAAGGAGCATCCACCAGATAACTTTCTCAGAGCTAACTAAGAAGTAGTAAAACTCCTATTATATTAACATTCCTCCTCTAGCTGCCTCAACCCATGTGCCAGGAGGGCGTCTTATCAGGCAAGGAAATGCAAGCAGTGCAGGAATAGCTGGTAGGATGGTTGAAGCAGCTGAGGAGGATGAACCCTTTGATACTGGGCCACAGAGAAAGCAAAAAGATGTCAACCCATCTCGTCCCTTCTCCCGACCTTCAAAACAATAGAAACTGAGTACTCCTGAATGAGGCACCCTAAAACTGGAGAGTCCCCACTGCATACTCCAAGGTGAAAGAGTCACCCCTAAGAACACCCACATCAGGTCCTTGAGTCACTAGTGAAGCCATCAGTGGAGCAGATGAATATCTTGAACTGGGTGTGAAGTTGCCTGTGATACAAGTTTGCACTGGACAGAACATTTGATGACTGTAAGTGACTGGAGTTCCTACCCAAGATGTCCCTGAGAGAGAATTGTCTAGAAGAGTTAGAAGATTCAACATGGATTTAGGAGCAATGATTAGAGATAAAAACATGTTTCTGGTTGCCCCTCACCATGGTCAAATTCCTCAGTAACCAGGTTATAGAAGAGCAAAACAAATCAAAACACAATCTGCTGCTCTCTTCATGAGAAGTCTAGCAGGCCTCATGTTTATTCGAATCCTCATATCTGTTTCCATAGAGACATAACATCTGCCTACATATTTTCCAACTCACCAAGTCTATCATTTCACAAGTTCTGTGGTACCAGATTAAACAATATGATTCTTTCATAACTAGTTCCTGATCATCTTCCTTTAAAAATAGCTAGTGGGTAGGCAGAGAGCTCCAGCTCCCACGTCACCTCCCTACAGTGACTATGGATTTTATAATAGGGCTTATTTGGAGAAAAACAAAAACAGTGGAGCAAAATCAAGAGAAAACTCCTCATTTTTTATGCTTCTATATGACATATTTTGGATTTTAATCGTAAGACCTGTCAGTTTGTATAGTTTTCAGTAGTGGTTGAGAAGCGGCATAGCTCAATAGTTAAGAATTTGTGTGACCTGGGGAGTTGTCTTTCCTGACAGAGAAACAGTTAATAGTGAGTGATTTTAACTCTGTGTTTCAGTCTCCTCAAATGGATAATGGTGTGTGTGGGGTGGGGGGTAGTGATAATTACGGAATTTCTATTCAATGGCCAAGGAATAATAGAAATAAGACATTTCAGTGCTCAGAACGTTGCCTGGCCTACAATCAGAGTGCAGTGTCACTGCACATTATGAATTAGTGTCATTATCATCATCATCCTCAGTCCACAGGCAGACCTCAAAGCCAATTTGAAATCCTTAACCTTCACTCATTTCTGAGATTTCAGAAGCAGTCTGGGCTTGAGTCCACACAGGGCAGATTTGCAGCAAAGGATAAGGACTCTGTTTCTGATGTTGAGTCCCTGGTCTATTGAGTAGGACTATTGTCCTTTATCTTGCTTTGCCCTTAGAGAAGTCCTAGCCCACACATACCTAGTCCACACACAGACAGACCCCAGAGAGGTGTTCAGGGATAAAGAAGAAGAGGTAAGAAACACCTGGTGCATATTCGTCTAGTTTGAAATCAAATCTGAATTAATTCTCCATTCCAGTGTCCCGGCTAGACGTGAATCCTTCCCAGCAGGGACTGTATTCCCATTGCTAGTGCAGGACCCTTAGGACATATTATGGATGAATGAACAAGTTGATTTCTCCAAAGCTTTGGTGCTGGGGTAGAGAAAGTTGCAGTAAACAAGTCTTCAGCTGGTATATCAGGACAAGAAGGTGAGGCTTTGGTCAAAACTCCGTGCTTTCGTAGGTTTGTGTTCTCTCTTCCCTGGCAACCCCATGTAGTCTGTATGAAAGTACTTCTAAGCTGAAATGTGAACCAAGCTGTGGGGTCTGACCTAGAAAACTAAACTACATGAGCCTCTCACTTAGAAGATCCTAGTTTATAAGCCTCTACCAGGGGCTTTGTTGGGAGGGGGCAGAAGCTGTGCTAACTTCTCTCTACCTCTTCAGTGCTAAGAAGACTTTCAGCATCATGTTTTATCCCGGCTGTATCCCAAGAGCTACTATGACAAACCCTTTAGCTGTACTGAGTGGGCTCAGAATGCCATCAGCAAATTGAGTTATCAGAATATGTTTTTGACTCACATATGCTTTGAATGGTGTGTGTGTGTGTGTGTCCCTCATTTATATTAAAGTCTTATTTTATGAGTCTTATCCCTTGAACCACAGAAGCAAATACATATCCCTACACAGAAACTCAAGGCTATTCACTATTTGACTGGGATCTTCCCTTCTGTTTGCTTGCTCAATTTAAAAGTACTTGCAAGATTCAAGCCAAAGTAGTCCTGAGGGAGGAAGAGAAATGGAAACAGGATGGGGACAAAAATAGCTAGATGTGGGGCATTCATGTCAAGTGATGCAAATAATGTTCAGAAACAAGGCCATCAGAGCCAATCCTTCCTGTGGAGACATCCACTTTTTAATACCATAACTAAGCCTCTTACATGTTTCAAATGTCCATTGTTGCCTGCCCATGTTTTAAGCAAGGATTAGAAATGCACTGAGCCTCATCAGAGTGGGTTTGGGTGAGAGCAGATGCAAAGGAGCTGTTTGTGCAGGCAATTCTGATCATAGCCCTACTGTCACCCTGGGCCACAGGGATGAAACCGATGCTTGTATGATGCTCTGCTTGGCTGCAGAATGGAGCAGATCATGACCACGATCCAGCATTTGTTCCTTGTTTAATGAACACTTGGCTCCTGGTGGGCAACTTAGGAAATATGTGCCTATTAGGAGGTGTCTGCCTTCTTCTATAGGGTCTCCTTTTCATTATCTCGTTTTTCATGGCAAGAGACTTCTTACAAAAACAGAATATTTTACCCTGTGGGAAAGCTGTTCCTCCTGCCTTTGCTTCTGCCCCCACCGGATGTTCTTATCTGCTCCTTGCAAGGGCACAGGCAATTATAGAGCAATACGTCTTCCTCCACACAATTACAGGCAAATATTATAAAAGGCATGCAGATGGCATTGGAGAAAAACCTTCTGCTGCTCCCATCTCTTTAGTTTAAGGAAGAGATAGCAATTTCTTTTTTAGTAAGCAGTTCATTCATGTATCAGTGAGCTGAGCCAACAGATGTTTATTCCGTGTCTCTTTGATGTTGGTGTATATGGCCACAGGTTTGATACTTAGCACCAACACCCCACCCTCTACCATGGGAGATCTTTCATGGGCCATGGCTTCCCCAGCCCTCCTGGTTCCTCATGAGCCCCACCTCTTGCCCCCTGCCTCACGATAATCTCTTCTTCTTTTCTTATTTTTTTCTAAAGCAGAAAAATCAAGTTATTGCTGTCTTTATGCTGATCTACTGTCCTCATTCACTCATTTACCCAAGATTTATTGAGAACCTATCACCAAAATAGAAATAAGAACAATTTATCTTTATTCACTGTTTCATATAGATAGATATTACATGTATGTATATATGAGATATACATCTACACACACACACACACACATATCACTTAATCTTTGCAACAATGCTGTAAGGAAAATATTGCTATGATCCCCATTTTCCAATGAAGACATTGAAACAGAGTAAAGAAACTTGGCTGGAGTCACATTATTGCTGCAATAGGAATACTTTTGCATCAAACTAACAGAAAGTCCAACTTACATTGTTTGAAGCAAATAGACATTTATTTCTCTCGTATAACAATAATTACCATAAACCGGGAGGTAATTAGTTCCCAACATTAGTTCTGTGGCTCCACAACGTCAGGGCTGGCATCTCTAAGGACTAACTTTTCTCTTTCCTAATGAGCTCACAGTGACTGCCCTGAATCCAAGCATTTTGTCCACACTAAGAATAGGAAAAGGATGGTGTCATCTGGATTTGCTTTTGTCCCTTTCAGTAGAAAGTCAAAGCCTTCCCAAAGCCCCAGACCAGCTTTCTACTTACCTCTCACTGGCCAAGTCTTTGTCATATGGTCACCCCTAGCAGCAAGAGACTAACCAAGTAAATTTTAGGGGTTTTTTTTCTTTCTAAAGTCTCGTTAATGGATGGTATCAAAGCAAAAGTGATCTTAAAATGTTTGGTAGATCAGCTAGCTGACAATATATGTGTCCTGGTAGTAAACAGTTGCAGCCAGAAGGGAACCCCAGAGAACACAGCTCTAACCAGCAGGCTCTACTGCACACATCGGTGCTGGCTATTCCATGGTGAGTAAAAGAGACATGGTCCTGCCTTCATAGAGATGTGAAGCAAATAAGTACACAAGGAAATAGATGATTTTGAATTCCTATAAGCATTAGTAGATAGAATAACAGGCTTTTAAAATGCCAGAAATAGCGAAGGCTATCATTCTTATCTCCATAGGCTACAAGAACACCAACAGCCAATGTTCATGAACTGGAAGATGTGATATTATTAAAATGTTCATAATACCCCAAACAGCCCACAAATTGAATGTCAACCCTATTAAGATGGCATTTTTTTCACAGAAGTAGACAGTATAATGCTAAATTTGGAAATATAAAAGACTGAACAGCCAAAACAATTTCAAGAAGGAAAAAAAACTAAAAGCATCACACTTTCTGATTTCAAAATATATTTCAGAGCAATAGTGATTAAAACAGTATGGTGCTAACATAAAGACAGTCTATAGACTAGAAAACCCAGAAGTAAATCCATGCATATGTGACCAACCAATCCTTGACAAGAGTTCCAAGGATACACACTGAACAAATAATCTCTTCAGAAAATGGTGTTTGGAAAACCAGCTCTCCAGTTCAACTCACAAAAGCCAAGCTATGGAACTGACCTAGGTGCCCTTTGACAAGTGAATGGATAAAAAAAAAAAGTGATACATATACACAAAGGAATATTACTCAGCCATGAAAAAGAATGGATTTATTACTTTTGCTGGTAAATGAATGGATCTGGAGACTGTCATGCTAAGTGAAATAAGCCAATCCCCCCTAAAAAGTCAAATGTTCTAATCTGTGGATGCTAACACACAATAAGCAGGGGCGGGCAGGGGGAATAGAGGTTCATTGGATTAGCAAAGGGGTTGAAGGGAAGGGAGGGAGATTGGAATAGGAAAGATAGTAAAATAAATCAGACATAACTTTCCTGTGATCATATATGAATCCACTACCAATGAAACTCCACACCTATACAACCACAAGATAGGGATCCTAAATAGAATAAGTCATACTCCAAATATGTATATATTGAAATACACTCTATTGTCAGGTGTATATAAAAAGAAAAAAATTTAAAAAAGAAAGCCAGTTCTCTATATGTCAAAGAGAGAATTTCGAACCACATCCTATGCTACACACAAAAATCAACTCAAGGTGGATTAAAGACCTAAATGTAAGGCCTGAGACTATAAAAATATAGAAAATATAATGGAAAAGCCTCAAGACATTGGTCTTGGAATGATTTCACAGATATGACACCAGAAGCACAGCAACAAAAGCAAACTACAAGTGGGATTACATCAAACTGAAAGCTTCTGCCCAGCAAAGGAAACAAGGCAGAAAAAGGAAAAGGCAGCTCACTGAATAGGAAGAAATATTTGCAAACCAAATATTGAACGAGAGTTGATCTTTAAAGTAAGGAAGAAACTCTGACAACTCAAGAGTAAAATAATAATAACCCAATTTTAAAATGGTCTAAAGACTCTAAGAGACATTTCTCCAAAGAAAACATAGAAATGCCCAGCAAGTATATGAAAAGATGTTCAACCCCAATGAGATACTGCTTCACTCCTGTTAGAACAGCCTTTATCAAAAAAATGACTGATCTCACCACACACACACACACACACATGCACACACACAGAAAAAGTAATAATAATAATAATAATATGTGAACTGATGATTATGTTCATTAGCTTGATTTTATCATTTCACAATTAAACAATATGAAAACATCACATTGTACTTAAATATATACAATTTTTATCAATTATATCTCCAGAAAAAATAGTTGGGAAATACAAATGTTGGCAGGAATGTGAATAAATTGAACATTTGTAACACTGCTGATAGGAATGTACGATGGTCCAGTGCCTATGGAAAGCAGTGTAAAGATTCCTAAAAATAAAAAAAAAAGATTCCTTAAAAGATTAAAAATAGAACTACTAGATTAAAAAGCAGTCCTACTTTTAAGTGTCTGTCAGCAAATGAATGGGTAAAAAAAATGTGTATATATACAATGGAAATAGTATTCCGCCTTTAAAAAAACTGAAATCCTGCTATTTGCAGTGACATGGATGAATCCAGGGACACTATGATCAGTGAAATAAGGCAAATGCAGAAAGACAGATCCTGCATGATCTCACTTATATATAGAATCTTAAAAAGTCAAATTCAGACATAAGACAGAGTAGAATAGTGGTTACCTGGAGTCAGGGAGAGTGAGGGGAAATAATGTTAGTCAAAGGAAACAAGATTTTAGTTACAAGACTAAGTTCTAGGGATCTAATGTATACTAGAGTAATTATAGTTAATTATACTGAATCGTATAACAGGTTTTGCTGAGAGTAGATCTTTTTTTTTTTAATTTTTGTAGTTGTAGATGGACAGAATAATAGAGTTAATAATAGGGTCAACCCTTAATAGGGTTGACATTTGTCCCTGAAGGACTAATACTGTATAATTTTTGCCTTTATCAGGTATCTAAAATAGTCAAACTCAGAGGCTTGGAGAGTACAATGGTGGTTGTTAGGGAATGGAATGTGGTGATGGAAAACTGCTAACCAAAGAGCGTAAAGTTTCATGTGCCCATCTTTAACAATACCACATTGTAGAGTTAAAAAGGTTTTAAGAGGGTAGATATCATGCTAAGTATTTTTACCACAATAAAATAAGTATTTTTACAAAGAAGCCTTTTACACTGACTTTTCTCTAGTTCTTACTCCACCCTTCTTTGGATAGTCCATTCTGCTGGTCATTATTATTATTATTCATGTGTATCACCTTTTTCTGCCTTTTCCAATTTTTCTCATCTTACTCTTTTCTCTGTTCCTCTTCTTTCTTTCCTCTTCTTTTACCCACACATTTCTCAGCATTTTACTGAGTTTTATTCTTGTGAATGGACATTGTTCCTATGTTGGCTTCTACAGAGTTAGGAAGAGATTATTACTCTCCTAAAAATCACAGTGTGCAACTTCAGGCCTCAAAAAGAGCCCAGCTATTCTCCTTCATGCTGTGGGAGAAGAGAATTAAGTGAGAATTGTTGGTAAACTAAGAAGAGCAGCAGTTCTAGCCACTGCATGCTTCTGATGTCAGCCAGACATGCTGTGCAACCTTGGGAGAGCCCAACCCATCCACATGCCCTTCACACGTAGTGCTGGCTAAAAATCACCAGCTCGTAGCCCGAAGCCCACCATCTGCTGAGCAGTTACAGGTTAGAATAGCAGCGATTCTTTCGCTTCCCTTAGATCCTGACCTTTTTTCTATCTATGCATAATAAATCATGGATATAAGGGATTAACCGCTGACCTAGCATTAATACTTACTAAAATTTGATATTTCATAACCTTTTACATTTCACCAAAGTATCATTTTCCAGAATATTTGTTATTTCTCTGACCCAGATTCCAATATAATATATGTAACATCTGTCATCACCACCAAGATTCAGAGGCCCAGCTGGCTCAGTGACAGGATACTGAATGGTCTGGACACACTGTAACCACATGAGCTATTTTGTTCCCAAAATGAAATTGATTATAAACTCCAGTTTGTGTGCCCATGGATTTATACAAAGGTCAACCTGCTAGTGTAACCCTTGGCTGCTCCCTGCAGAGTACTCTGCTCTTGTTCACAGAAAGGATGACTCTGCAGTGAATGCAGATGAATTGCTGCAGTTTACCTTGCTCACTGACTGTCATGGAAAATTTAAAGCTCCAGATGCCTATCAGGTGTATTTCTCATCAGCCAAATGTTGAACTCTGGCTGAGCTTCCCAATGCAGCAGTGTGCTAGTTGGTGAGGGATTGGTGGGCAGGGACTTCCCTTCACAGACTGAAGGGCAGCTTTATCTTTCAAGATTAACAATTACTACTTCTGTTATAACCCACAAGGAGATCATAACCACCGATTTCACTGGTTTTTCTCTGCAATTTAGCAGTGGTAAAGCACAAGGATCATGCAGTAAATGAAAATTCCACTAGGTGGTTCTGGTGTTCTTCTAACCAGACATCCGAGGTGCCAAAGAACTTGCTCCATCCTTTGATGTTCCAAAGGTACAGCAAACATGAAAGCAAAAAATGTTTTTGTTGCTATTATTTAATATTCGTTCTAGATATGTGAATAGATTAGTATTTGTAGTAGTTGATCAGAGACTAAGCTTTTCCAGAGTGTTGAGGGTTTTTTTCTGCCTCTTTTTTACATAGACACATGAAGGCTGCATTTTAATTTTCTACCTTTATTTTTATGGCTAATAAAACATTAATTTATGTACTTTTGACACTAATTTATGACACAAACACACCATTTCCCCACCACTCATTTGACAAAATCATTTATATAAGGACACAGTTTCAAAATAAAGGAATGTATTATCTTCTGTGAAGCCTTCCTTCACCTCAAAGCAGTACAATTCTCATTCTTAACATTGCCATTAATGTTTTCAGAAACCTTTTAAAAATGACCCAGGTTTATGAGTTCCTCTTAGAATCCTTATAAGAAAATCTTCTCATATGGTTTAGAATATAATGATAAATAAAGCTAACTTAAAATCTGCTTAGGTCACCCTGTTTCCAAACATCATCTCGGGTTCATCATCCCTTGTCCACTTTCCCTTTAATGCCTACAGTCCAGGGTCTTTCTCGTTTGTAGTAGGATTATCATGAAGTATCAGATGTCTTCAGCCAAAGCACCTGGGTAAATTCCCACAGTGCCAGACACAGTGCTGAGTTCTCAGGACAGATGACAGCTGTTCCCGTGCCACCACATTGGAAAAGAGGCACAAGGACAGTTTCCACACAGAATTTCCACAAAGAATTCCAAACCAGAAGACAGGCCAAGGCAGTGTTTATGAACATTATCAGAGGTAATTAAAATGACACATATTTTTCATTTCAAGAGAGAAGAAACATGGCCAAATTAAAAATGAATGCAAACTCCAAAGAACCTTGAAATGGACCATTTTAACATAATAAATTGGGAACATTTTTAAAATAATAACATGAAAACATTTAGATATCAAAAGATTGAACATGAACATGACTCTCTGAGATGGCAATAGTAATCAGCACAAAGCATTTTCTAAGTGTGTGTTGGTTACTTACCCTATTGCTTAAATGTTTAAAAATTGACCACTAGGAAGATTATGATTTTAATGTTTTTATTTTTAATAATAGGTTATAAATAATTTCTGTTTAAATTAGTTCAAACAACTCAGAAATATGTAGAATACAAAGTGAAAGTGTCTCCTTGCCATTTTCCCACTGTCTTCTACCTGCCTAATCCCAGTCCCCAGAGAGAGAGATAACCTTTTAAAAATAGATTGTCATATAGCCTTCCAATAATTCTAACTTCCTGTTAGCACATGTGGTACTGTTTTAGTGTATTGATGGGTATATTTTGGGGTAAAATCTGAGTAAATTCTACATTTCTTTATTTTAAATATTTTTTAGTTGTTGATAGATCTTTATTTTTATTTATTTATATGTGGTGCTGAGAATCGAACCCAGTGCCTCACACTTACCAGACAAGTGTGCTACCAATGAGCCACAGCCTCAGCCCCACATTGTACATTTCTTTTAATAAAATATAAGCATATACCATCCCTATTGTTCTAGTTCTTGCATTTACATATTTATTTTTAATCTGCTCAATCAATAAATCTACTACCCTATAAAAGTATGACCGAAGTAGCCTGTTAAGTGGTGTGAAAGGCAAATACTGCCAAACAGTAATCCAAATTACCTCAAGGGTTTTTATTTTTGTTTTTGGTATCAGGGATTGAACTCAGGGACACTAAAAATTGAGCCACATCCCCAGCCCTATTTTGTACTTTTACTTAGAGACAGGGTCTCACTAAGTTGTTTAGTGCCTGGCTTTTGCTGAGGCTGGCTTTGAACTCATGATCCTCCTGCCGCAGCCTCCCAAGCCACTGGGATTACAGGCATGTGCCATGGCACCTAGCTAGGTCTTGACTTCAGTTGCCAAATACTATGAAGAGTGTTCATCATTTATGTGTTATTTCTTAACATCCTCTTTCTGAACTAGTTTGGCTTGCAGAACCCATCTTTTAAGAACCAAGGGTAAGGGGAATAGAGTAGATAGTCTCTTTTTAGTGAATCTAATGAAAAGGGCTAGGAACACTAAGACCTAGTACTTTTTGCCCCCTTAATAATTGATAAGATTGAAGTTTTAAATTCTGTACATTAGAAGCAAGTTCTTGAATCTTACCATGGTCGGAGACCCTGAAAGCTCTCATGGAGGCACTGGCTCCCATCCAGAGTACCCTGATGATGATGATGGTAACTAGTGAACATCTCTTGCCTTCCAACTTCAACTTGAAAATAGTCTGACTCTCAGTTATGGCTGCTACGTCTTGTAAAGTGGAACTAGAGCTTAATTTATTCTAGGGCTAATTTTTCCCCACCACTGAATCAAAACTCTTCTCAATATTCTACTCAATGCTTCATGAGTTATGATTTTGAGAACTGGAACTATTCCCAGTCCCCAGTGAGCTCCAGACGTTCCTCCTCTAGTCCTTCCATGGTTCATCCCCCAGCCAAGGGTAGTTTACTCACATGTATATACTGATGAGCTTTCATTGATGATTCAAGGGAACCCCTTGAATATCTAGAAGGCTTGTACAGGCACGCATGCTCCCTCCCCCACACTCCTATATTCTTTCCTGTAAACTCTAATTGCACTGGTCTCCCTGGGCTTCCAGTTATGCCTTCTGAACTCCAGGAAATGCCCTGGATGCCAGGTTTAAAAATCTATGTGTGTGTACATAGTTATATATACCAACATGCTTGGGCATACATAAGCACACACACAAGCACTTGGAAAACAGGAACATTATGTGATAGTTAATAAATTAGATTTGTATAAAATTAGTTCATCATTGGAAACCAATATTATTTTTAATGTAACCAAAACTTACTTACTTGGCCATTTCAAATCACATTCTTTTAAATAGGGCTGAAATGAATATACTAGACTTCAATTAGGAAGATTAAATATCATTTTATATATAGTTAGTAATGTATTTATTTCACAGGGCAAATTAATGAAGTAAAATTAACGTTCATTAGATTTTTAAACAGAGTTGAAAGTATTCTATAACTCACAGCTTTATCCTGCATAATAGTCATTATTTTGCTTTCAGCACTCGGCCCAAGAGTTTTCTCTTTAAGTATCAAAATATATCATAAATGAAGACTAAAATCTTTCCTGCAGCTCACTCTTTCCTTAGAGTATTTTTGAAAGCCACTGGGCTCATCTGTCCATAAAGAAACAGAGGTCATTTGATTAAATTCCAAGCATCAAGAAAAGCTTGCAGTGGCTGATAAATACATGGAAAGGAGAGTGTAAAGGATCTGCCATCAGCATGACCTTTGGAGTAGAGAACCAGCCTCTCCTATCGCTCATCAATTTTCTCAAGGGTAATGACAGCAAATCAATAGACCTCAAGAACCAAATATGTAACTGGGTTCATTGATATTCAGAGGATCCATGGCTTGAAGATATGAAGAAAAAAAAAAGAAACCACCACCTAAACACATCCTCTTATGCACAAAATAATAGGCTAAAGACCTCACACAGGTCAGAGACACTCCCTCATAGCTTTGAATCTCAGAAAGTTTCTGTAAATGAAGCAGAAACTTGAGAAACTATTTGAGAGAAGTAAAAAAAAAAAAAGATGAGAATAAGGCAAGGAAAATCCTCGCTCATGGAGCTTTCATTCTGATAAAGAGAAATGACCATACGCAGGTTAGCAAATAGAAAATTCCAGACAAGGATAAATAGGCTAATAGAAAATATAGGAGTGGAGTACTATTGGAAATAGTATTCATCAAGGAAATCTTGAGCTGGGGAACTAGCCCAGGTTATTGCACATGCTAGGCAAGTACTCTACCACCAAGCTACATCCCCAGCCAAAGAAATTCTCTCCGGGTAGGAAATTCGATCTGAGTTCTGAAAGGAGATTTGTAGAAAGAGCTTTCTAGCCAGGGGACACAGGGTAGACAGGACACTTGGACACAGAACATTTGAGGAACAAGTGTGGCATTTTGAACACTTTTTGTACATTTGAACATTTTGAACACTGGAACAGAAGAAGGTCAGGGTGGCCAGAATTTGGTGAATGTCAGTAAGATAAGTTCAGAGAGGAGGGCAGGAGCCAGTCATTCAGTAAGTCCTGCCCATCAGAACAACTTGTCCTGTAACCTACTGCTGCCCCATGCTCCGCGCCTCTGTGTCATCATTTGTCTCTGCCAGCCATCTGTCATTTTGTATACATCCTCTTCTATTATTACCTTTTTACACACAAGTATTCTATTTCTCCAACTGGTTTGAAAGTTTCCTAGCAACATGACTAGATATTTTTCTCTGTAGATCCACACAAATTATTTGTTTATAAGTAGGATTTTTAAAATTTTTGTGGTTTTTTTTTTTGGGGGGGGGGTACTCGGATTGAACCCAGGGGCACTCAATCACTGAGCCACATCCCCAGATCTTTTTATGTTTTATTTAGAGACAGGGTCTCATTGAGCTGCTTAGTGCCTCACTAAGTTGCTGAGGCTGGCTTTGAACTCGCAATCTTCCTGCCTCAGCCTCCTGAGCTGCTGGAATTATAGGTGTGCACCACCACGCCTGGCAAATTTTGTGTTTTGTGTGTATGAAAACATAGTATGTAGACAATATAGATTAGTGGTTAAGAGTTTAAAATCAGAAACCAGACTACATAGAATCAAATATTGGCTTTTATTACTTATTAGCTATTACTAACTTATTAATTTTTAGCAAGTTAATCTCTCATTGACTTGGTGTTTTCCTCAGTAAATGAGAGGACTAATTTTACCTCTGAGTAGTTTTGAGGATTAGTTTACCAAATTGTGTGCTTACAGACTGTTAGTTACCATTATTATAGATTATTAAATGATGTTCAAGTAGTCTAATAGGCAATCAAAGTCATACACTACATGGTTACATTTACTTTCAAAAATGCACTAAGTGAAGTTGATTCATATTAACACAGATTGCATACTAATAATTTAGAATTTAAATAATTTACTACTAAACTAGTATATAGAACTTTCCTACTTCACTGGAGAAAGAGCCATTATATATCTAAAATATAGCTTAACAAGAAAAAATTATCCTTCCAAGTATCCTATACACAAACAACATGTCCAAAAGATATATTCCAGCATTTTAAATATGTACCAAATGTGGCTCTACTTATCTATTTGTAAATCTGCACTCACATGTAAACCAATAACATATTACTTTAAGTTTTCTCAGAATTTTGCCTCTGAGTATAATGTCTTTCATAATTTTGATCACAGTTTAGGAATTATTAAAGTTGAAGTCATACATGTCAACATTCATCCAGTGTCCAACCCAACATCCTTGGCATTAGTTTTCCCTCATCTGTCTTCCTCAAGTCCCTCATCAAATTCACACCAGTCTCATCAACTCTCTTTGACAAAAGCCTTTTGAATTTCTCCTCCCCATCACTTATTTAAATGCCTCAGTGCAGGCCTCAATCTGCCTACCTAGCCTGTTGACACCAGGGCAGAGAGATGAGGTGCCATAATCCCAATTTGGGCATACAACACGTACAGCACAAACAGACGGACACATAATCCCAAGCCAGGCATGTCACATTCACAGCAGATCACCTTCAGCCAGCCCAGTGCTACCTAACAAAAACCTGAGCTATCACCTGTCAGCAACTCAAACATCTGTTACCCTAGTTTAGAGCAAACAGTTCATCTCTTTTGCATCTGCACAAGTAAATATCTCAAAACAACTCTCATTGGACCTAATAGCATTGGCTTAAGTCTTGTTACCATTGAGGAGCCAGTCACTTGGCCCAGGGATGTGATGGTTAATTGTCTAGTCCTAGACCATCACAGTTCCCTATAGGGAGTGTCATTCCCCCAGCCTCAAGTGAGTTTTCTATAGTACTTGTCACTTTGCTTTGTCATTAATTTTCCCATTGCTATGTCTCAACTGGACTGTGAGCCTCTCAAAATGTTATTCTTTGCATTCTCAGTGCTCACTCAGAACACAGAAAAAAAAAAGTAGGCATTAAAGAAATATTAAATGAATAGTTAATATCTTTAACAAATACATTAGATTCTTCTGTCTGTGAGATTTTCAGCTATTACATGTGAGAGTTGATATAAAACATTTCTCCTGACCATGTAGTAAAATGGAAGCTGCTTTACAAATATGAGATATTTTATTGTTGTTTTGATAATATTTCAGGGAAAAGTCAAAATTTATTTACATGACATATAAATATCACTGTAATGATTCCTGTAAAATTTGATGAAGTATTTTAAGGACACTTGTCTCTGAATTATTTTACTTTTAATTTTTAAAGAAGTCTGAGTTTTTAATTTTAATGATATTCATCAGTATAATTATGGCCTTCTCTTTATTGCACAAATTACTCATTCATGTTATACTATATATAACACATTTCTGAGAAAAAGTAATTAATTCTTCCATGATATTCAGACTATTTACCTAACACAAGAACAAACATGTCAAAGGAAAAAAAAATACAACCCCAAAGAAGCTAGGAAATAATACTCAATTCAAAGGATAAAGGAGTTAACAGAATCAGACCTAGACATGGTCCACATAAATGTATTGGACAGGACCTTTAAAATAACTATGATTCAAGTGTTAAAAGATTCAATAGGAAGGGTAGATAATAAACACAAAAAGGTAGGAAATTTCAGTGAAGAGAAGGAAATTGGCATCAAATGAGGATGTTCTGAAGGAATGTTCCTTATAATTGAATGTCGTCAGCAATGAAGAACTTCCCTGATGGGCTCACAACCAAATTGCACATAGCAGAGGAACAAATCAGAGAACTTGAAAATACGTTAGTAAAAAATATCTAAACTGAAACACTAAGAGACTAAAGAGTGAGAAAATGACAGAAGCAGAACATCCAAGATCTGAGGTAAACTATCAGATGGTCTAATAGACACAGATGGGAGAGCCAGGAAAAGAGTGAGAGAAACACACAAGAAATGACCTGTCATCACAGAAGTCTACAGCCAGCATAATGTCTTTGAAAGCTAAAGGCAAAATAAAGACCTTTACATATAAATAAAAGTAGAGAAAATTTTTTGATGGCAGACCTGTGTTAAAAGAAACATTAAAGGAAATTCTTCAGATAGTAGAAATATGACTCTAGGTAGAAATTGGAATCTACACAAAGAAATGAAAGAAACTGGGAATGTGAAATGTGGATAAATATGGCACATGTTTTCTTGATCATTGCCTTTAAAAGATAATTGAAGTCTAAAACAAAATGTGAATAATTTGTTGAGAAGTTTATAGTGTATTAGAACTAAAAGGTATACCAAAAGCAAAAGGTAGAAGAAGGAAATGGAAGTATACTGTTATAAGATTTTACACTGCATATAAAATAATATATATTGTTATATTATTTGAGGGTAGAGTGTTAAAAGTTGAGATGCAGGGCTGGGGGTTGTGGCTCAGTGGTAGAATGCTTGCCTCACATGTGTGAGGCACTGGGTTTGATTGTCAGCACTGCATATAAATAAATGAATAAAATAAAGGTCCACCAACAACTAAAAACATATTTTTTAAAAGTTGAGATGCATTGTGTAAAGCCCAGAGAAATCACTAAACATAATAAAACAAAATAAAGTCAATCATAAAAAAATTATAAAACATTTCTCTAATACTGAAGATTAAAATGGAATCATAAAAATATTCAAAGAAAGCTGGAAAGGGGGATCAAAGTACAAATTGGACAAAAGAAAAGGCAAGATTATGGATTAAAATCAAAATACTCATAATTATATATAAATAACTGAATATCTTCTTAAAAACCAGAGTTTTTTATATTGGACCAATAAAAGCTAGACCTAACAATATTTATCTATAAGAAACCCTAATAAATATACAGACATAGATAAGTAAATATCCAGACTTCAAGAATGCTGGTACTAAGGACTCAGAAAGAAGGGAGGAACATTTTATTGGACACAGACCAAGGGAGATTCCTGTTGTGAATTGGCTGAAGAGTTAGCCAAGTTGCTTATTGCAGTTATGTGGAAAGCAGAATTTGTATACAGTGAATTTGAATATATGACTAAGGAGGTTTCCAGGAAAAGAGTTGAAGCTTAAGCTTGGTTTCTTCTTGCTGCTTATAGTAAGTTGTGAGAAGAGAGAAATAAATTGAGGAACACAAAGAAATACTGACAGTTGCCTTACAAAGGCAAAAAATGCTAAAAGTCAGAAGTGGCCACTGAAACAGCAACATGGAGAAGAGTCTGAGTATGTATGCTACATCTCTGCTGAAAACTCAGAACGATCAAAAGGCCGAGCACTTTCACCACACAAAATACCCTTCTAAGAGACAGAGCGTTTCTCATAGATCTTCTCAATCAAACCAGAGGCCTAAGCTGAAAGTCTGTATCTCAGTAGAAGCCAAAAATAGGAAAGGGACTATCTTGAAAAAAATGGTGAATGTGAGGGTGAAACCCAGAGCCCAGAGGGCAGAGTTGAGGGCCATTGAGGATTATTCTCAGGCTTATGAAACTTCATGGCTTTTTCCTCTCTAGTATTTGCTCCTCTAGATTTCAACACTACTTCATTAGGTGACTGATTTTTGTATTCCACCTGGTTTAAATTACTTACATGATTTAATTATTGAGATTTTAAACTTTGAACTGATGAGGTTTTGGACTTTGCACTGATATTATTATCAGGACCTTAAGAAATGGTGATTTTTTTTTTTTTTTTTTTTTTTTTTTGCCTGTGAGGATGAGGACAGGATCTGTGGTAGGCAGTATGCTGCAGATGGCTCCCATAACCTTAATCCCTAATTTTTTTTCCAACTTGGGAAGACCATGTCTCAAAATAAAACATAAAAAGGTCTGGGGACGTGGCTCAATGGTTAAGTGCCCCCTGGGTTCAATCCTTAGTACCAAAAGAGAGAGAGAGAGAGAGAGAGAGAGAGAGAGAGAGAGAGAGAATGAGACTTTAGTCTTACAACTGCAAATAACTGAATTTTGCCAGCTACCTGAATGAGCTTGGAAGAAGAGACTTCTACAGAGCCTTCAAGTAATAGTCCAGCCCCACTGACCTTTGATTTTGGACTAGTGAAACCCTAAGCTGAGAATCTAGCAAAGCCCACTTGAACTTCTGACCTACAAAACTATAATATATATATATATATATAGATATAGATATATATATCTATACCTATATATATATATAGATATATATATAGATATTATTTTAAGCCACTGACCATGTGACAATTTATTATTGCAAGCAGTATAAAACCAATACAGATGAAAAACAACCAGATAGTCACAGTTAGTGGCAGGATAAATCAATACAACCATTCTAATGATAATTTGGCATTAGCCACTAAAATGGAAGATGTACATATCCTATGAACTAGCAGTTTAACACCTACAACTATGACCTGATTAAATCTTACATATGTGCACCAAGAACTTATACAAGAATTTTCATATCAGTATAAAACTGAAACTTCAACCATCAACAGTAAAATAGATAAATTATATATATATTCATATATTCATAGAATATATATAAATGGAAATGAACACATAAAGTCACACATAAAAATATAAATGAACCTCAGGAACATAATAAAGTAAAAAAAAAGAAAAGCATAAATATGTGATTCCATTTATGTTAGATTCTTACATTAAAAAATATATAAAACCTAAGTATGCACGCACATACAAACACGTACACACAGAGAGAGGGAGAGAGAGAGAGAAACATATATGGTAAAATGATTAAGCAAAGCAAAAGGATGATTTAAAAAAAACATCCTCTAAGAGGGAGGGAAGGAGATGGATTCAGGAAGGACACACAGATGACATCAGAAATAATGATGTCACACACTAGTGACCATTGTATTGTCTGTTCTTTTGTTCTTGCTACTGGAAGGATAGTCTGCAGAACAGAGCCGTTGGCATCCACCTGTGATTTAGTTAGGAATACCAAAAACAGGCCTCAACCCAGACTGCCTGAATCTGAATCTACATTTTAACAAGATCCCAGGTGGTTTGTTTGCACATTAAAGTTTTAGGAGCACTACTTTAAATTTACATATATTCTGTAAATATTCTTTTGTATCTAATAAATATTTAATAAAAACCATTTTGAAGTATTGATTCATGTTCAATATCACATTCCAGTTAAATTAATGGAAAGATCTTTGAAGTATTCTATTTTTTTCTTATAATTAACCCCATAGACTGATCCATCTAAAATGAGAAAAGGTGACTGCAAATATCCCACATGTGAAGCCCAGTTCAGTTCCCTTCATGAAGTAGCTGAAAAATGATGAATTATTGCCATTCATATCAGGTGCCCCCTTCTTTCAGGTACTCCTTTCAACATCTTGGCAGTTTAGTCCCTCTTAACAAGATACAAATATTAAACTTATTATTACATCTGACATTAACTGAACGGAATTTTTTAAGAATTATAATACAGTCATTGACATTTATGTCTTCCGTAAGATTGTTTAATCTAAGAGCATTTAAAACAGAGTTGGAATTTAAGCTCTTGGTCATTATAAATTGGATAAAATTTGTGAAGCAATAATTTTCAAACATTGGACCATAGGCAATATAGAAAAATAATCTCTAAGATAAGGAAAAGAAATGAAATTATTTCTATATTTGTCCCAGGATTCTACCTATAGGCCATTTATGGACCATGAGCAGAGGTAAGGGTAACCCCAAAGAGCTTGGCTTGATTTCCTTGCTGTCTCAGAAGACACAGATGAGAATTTGGGGAAGCTAAGGCTAGAAATTGAAAGGCAAAAATTTATAAAGAAGGGTTACAGTGTGTGGGGATCAGGGAGACCTAGCACCAAAAATCTGCATAGTCCATGCTGCGTACTAGGCCATGCAACTTCACAAGCTAGACAAAGAAAACCAAGAACTTATAAGAAGTTCAATGTCCAGAACTTGCACGGAGTGGGAAGACATTAAATCTTGACAAGTCAGTGTGTAGAGTCCCCTTGGATTACCTAGGCCATTAAGTGAGACCTGACAGGGTCCATGTCTTTATAGTAGGGATGAACTGTGCCTAGAGAGAAGAAAGACTACTCTAGACCCACTCTAGCAGAGTTTTTAAAAGGATTTAAAGAAATACTTAGCTGTCAGCCCAAACAAAAAGTCAATACTTTTAATAAAGTCAAAATCCAGACAACCAAAAAATGTAGCATTCATAATTATCATCTTATCAAAAATTAGACAAGACACAAGAAAATGAGACATGATACCAAAAGAAAAAAATCTTAAAATAGAAACATACCCAGAAATGACAGTGATAATGGAACTAGCAGACAAGGGTGTTAAAATAATTACTATGAGCGAGTGTATGAAGGAAAACATGAATATGAGGAGAGAAATGGAAGATGTTTTTGTAAACACCCAAGTGGAATTTCTAGAGATGAAAAAATACAGTATTGGACATTAAAATTTGACTATATGTATTAAGAGTGGATTATAGACATTATAAAAGAAAAAAGCTCATGAACTTGAAGACATCATAATAAAATCATCCAACATAAAGTGTGAAAAAAAAAAACAGTGGAAAAATTAACAGAGTCTCAGTGACCTGTGAAATAATATCAAGCCACCTAACCTATGTATAATTGGAAAACAGTGCATATGTTTAAAATGAATGGAATGCTTGAAGATATAATAGCCACCAAATTTCCAAAAGTTTGATATTAGAATTATACATCCAAGAAATTCAATGAAAATCCTAAGGAAGACACACACACACACACACACACATACTTCACAGTAAGGTACAGCATGATCAAATTACTAAAATTTCCTAGAAGCAACCAGAGGAAAAAAGACAAATGTAAGAGAGTTTAAGCTTCTTGTCATAAACTGTGGAAAACAGAAGACCATTAAACAATATCTTTAAAATGCTTCACAAAATAAAACTGTCCAATTAGGTCTATTTGAGTATACATATATGTGATATAGGACACAGGATATAGTGTGTGTGTGTGTGTGTATGTGTATGTGTATGTATATATATATATATATATATATATAACATATCCTTTGAAATAAAAGTGAAACAAAACTTTTTTAGACAAAATCTGAAATAATTTATTGTCAGCAAATCTAAATTGTAAGATATGTGGAATTTCTGTTAGAAATAAACTAACCAGATAGAAACTCAAATCTACACCAAGAAATGGAAGAGCTGGGAATGGTAAATATATGGGTGGATGTGAAATACTAATTTCTCCTTTTAAAAATTACTTTTAAAAGCTTGTTGATTTTAAAGTAAAAATAATTACAATGTACTGTGAATTTTTTATCATATATAAGTAAAATATATGATAACAATAACAGGAAAGATGAGGGACTAAAAGTACAACTGTTATAGGGACCACATGTGTACAGAAAATGGTATATTATTTCAAGATACTCTATGCTAGGCTAAAAACTAATACTCTAAGTCTTGGGACAGCAACTAAAAAATAAATAAAACAAAAGGTATAGATAATAAGCCAATAATGGAGATAAATAGAATATTAAAAGTCCAAAAGAATGCAGAAACTGAGGGGAAAAAATAAGAATAGATGGGATAAATGGAAAACAAATAGATAATAGATTTAAATGCAACATATTAATAACTACATTAAATGTACACTAAAATACAAACATTGTGTTTTAAAACAATACCCCACTATATGCTTCTATGAAAAGAATTACTTTAAATATAAAGATATGCATAGATTACACCAAATTGGACTATACTTTTCCTGGCATGAGAATGAAAGCTCTTTGTTGATATTCCATATCTCTCCCACATTCCATAAGGTAACCTAATTTGATAGCTCATCATTTAAATCTAGTTCAAATGTTATTGAGCCCATATTAGTCTCTACATCATCACTGTTATTTCTTAAGCTATCAATAATGTCCATTGATTATGTTAATGTGAAGCACAAACTATTATTTCACATATTTGAATTTTATTTTAGCAAATTAGAAGTTTAAGTTTAATATGAATATTTTATGTCTGTACTTTGATTCTCCAGTCTCTACTGACTAGAATATCCATTAAGAATGATATTTTAAACAGGACACGGTGGCACACACCTGTAATCCCAGTGACTTAGGAGGCTGAAGCAAGAGATCACAAGTTCCAGGCCAGCCTCAACAACCTAGTGAGACCCTGTCTCAAAATAAAAAAGAAGAAGGGCTGGGGATGTATCTCAGTGGTGGAGCAACCCTGGGTTCATTCTCTAGTAAGCCCCCGCCCCCTCCCAAAAAAGAATACTTTACTTTCCTCAAGGCAAAGGGGTATTTTTCTCTGGTAATCGTGTTTTTGTTGTTGTTTTGTTGGTTTTTTTGGGTAACAGATATGACTAGTTTACTAATTACAGGCCAGCATCTTTTTAATTTAATTTCTAAATATGAAGTCAGAGTTTGGTGATCATAGATCATAGAATTTCCATTATAATATGCAACATTTAAACACTGAAAGTGATGCTTGCATTTTCCTGCTTACATATGAATGGATAAATGCCTTCAGTTTTTTTGTGACTAAATTTAAACTTTCTGGAATCTTTGCCTTTAGAATGTGCTAATCATATACCACAAAATGCTGCTGACTTCTATAGAAAATAACTCAGCCAAGGATGCTGAGTTCCATCTTTGCCATGAAATGCAAATTTCTTAAAAGACTGAACAAGATTTTCTTAATAAAATAATTTTAAGTTTTACTTTTAGGGCATCTAAAGCATACTAACAATATTCTCTGAGTTGCTGGAATTTTCAGATCAGTATTTAGAACTGATCATTTTCATTCACTTTAAATCTTTGTCTCTAAAATCTCATTGTACACCAGTACTTACATGCTATGCTATGTTTTTTCTTCACAGTACTAAGGATTGAACCCAGGGCATGCTAGTGTATACTATGAAAAGCCAATGAGTCATTATTTATTTCCATTTTATTATTACCCACTAAATATGCTCATAATGCTGATACATCTGGGCAGTGCCTATCTGAAGTCATTCCTGCCCTGTCATAATCCCACATCCCCCCTTTCCCCAGACTGCTGTTTTAGGAATAAGTTCCCTAGCTTGAATCAAACACCAGCCAGTAGAGTAATATGTTTAACATGTTTTTAACATGATACAAATCTCAGATACATGGAGCATGTAAAATGAATTTCTTCCTCTTTTTGTAGCTACAATTATTTTTCACTTTAGGCACACAGAGTTGACTAATCTATACTCTTTTTTTAAGTTTCTATTCTTCATTTATTTGTGCTAAGAAGCAATTGTCAAGGACATACATTGAATAGAGGTAGATTGCACAACATGACCCTGGAGTACACACGGTATGGTGAACAAATGAAGCTTCCCTATTGTCTAGTCCATGTCTCAGTCTATAAGCACTAGGTGATCTGATCCCGGCCTACTCAGTATCCATTTACCATCAAATGACATAATTTCACTCTTCTTTATAGCTGAATAGAACGCTATTGTGAATATATACCCACATTTTCTTTATCTATTCATCTATTGATAGACACTTAGGCTGGTTCCATGCACAGATTTAAATAAATAAACAAACAAACAGAAGGAATACCAGTAGAATAGAGGAAGGGGATCAAGAGGAGAGAAAAGGGAAGGTAAAAGGGGAGTAGTGGTGATTGAAATGAAAGAAATTATTTTATATGCATTTTAAAATATATAAAAATGAACCCAAATATTCTGTGTTACTATAACATGAAAACAGAAACATAAAAATAGTCATATCAGAATTAAAAAGAAAATTCTGGAGGGGTTGAATTGAAATAGAAATAATATAAATAGCATAAAAGGTAAATTTTCCTTAAGACAGTCATGAAGTAGCCCTGTGGAGAGATGATGGGTGTGTGTGTTATGGTTTACAGAAGTGTCCCCCAAAAGCTCTTATGTGAAACAATGCAAGAAAGTTTAGAGGTGAAATGATTGGGTTATGAGAGCCTTAACCTAATCAGTGCATTAATTCACTTGAATATATTAACTGCAGGCAGGTAAGGTGTGGCTAGAGGAGGTAGGTCACTGGAGATGTGACTTTGGGTATATATATATATCTGTCCCTGGTGAGCAGAGCTCTCCCTGATTCCTGATTACCATGTCTTGACCTTTTCTCTGCCATACTCTTCTGCCATGATGTTCTGCCTCACCTTGGGCCCAGAACTATGGAGTCAACCCTCTATGGATGGAGACATCTGAAACCATGAGCCAAATAAACTTTTTCTCCTCTAATTGTTCTCATTGAGACTTTAGGTCATGGTGACAAAAAAAGCTGATGAAAAATTCCACAGGGAATTGGCACCTAAGCTCCGTGAAGGCTGAAGGAGATGAGGTCCAGGAAGCCCCTCAGGCTGATCTCAGATGGAGAAGCTCAGAAATCCAAGGAGTATAAACCAGCAGTCACCCTCAGAGCTGTGCTAGGAGCTGAAGAGAACCTTCTAACCTGAAGCAGTAAATATATGTAAATGAGTAAATATATCTGAAAGCCATAGATAGTCTAACTTAAAGACAATAAATAAGACTATTACTCCAGTGAAAGCAAACGTAATTCTTGTCTCTCATCACTTGTCACAGCAATACAGTGGGACAACTAATACCTGAGCCATGCATCTGTTCATAGCACTGTGAAACTGAAAAGGAGGCAAGCAAGCCTCCTCTCTGACAAACCACAGAATCATTCCTCTTCTGGTAAAAGGACAATACCAGCATCTCCCATGTTCGTGAAGCCTGTCTCCATCTCTTTCCAGACAGAGGGACAGCCATAACTCAACCCCTTGGTTGCTGCTAGATCTTCAAAGAGGGGGAGCCTGAGACATTTAGGAGTAGATGACCAGCCCACCTCCTCTATAAAGCAGAGACGACTCACACATTCCTTCACCAGAGTCTTAGGTGAATCTAGTTACCATTCTCTGCCAAAAACATGTCCACAGTCCACCCTAACTCTGGAATCCCTTTAGTCCATATTTATCCAAACTCACAAGAGTTACACCCTCTCTTTCTCTACACTTGAGGTTGGTTTTATAATCAAAGAGATAGACATATTTTTAATTTAAACATTTGTTAATAGAATCAAGAAGGAATATCTAGAATGCCTTTACCTTTGCGGTTTTACTGGTGTGGTTTTTTGTTGTTGTTCTTATTGTTACTTTAATTAATATTTTTTCAATATCTCATTTAATTATGGAAAAATAATAATTGTTAAGCTCATGAGCTCTTGCCGCAGTCCGGCTGGGCAAAATAACCGGGAGGTGACAAGCAACTTGAAGGTTGAAGCGGGAACTACTTTATTGCAAATGAACTCAGTGGGAACTGAGCGAGAACTCAAAGTAGCGGGCTCCTAAGGTAGCGGAACCGCTTTATTGTGGGACAGCAGAGGTATATATACCTGATTACACACAGTTTGACTCAATTAACATCATCTAGATACAGCAGTCAGCCAATAAGGAATCCTCACCATCTTAATGGCTTGTTGGCGTTGCTTCACAAACCACTCCTCCTGGCAAACTGCCAGGCGCCATCTTGACTTGATTTGCATACCCAACAAGCTCTAGAACCAGAAAGACTGGGATTTGATCTCAGGTTCCACTACTACATCTAGAGATTTGGTATTATCATCTCCATTTTATAATAAGGACACAGTAGCTAAGAAAAATTTTAAACTTAGCCAAGTTCACCCAGCCATCAAGGGGCAGAATTGGGATTTCAACCTTGGTCTGCCTGATTAAAGTCACAGCTTTTCAGGTCTTCCTGCAATGTGTAGGCTCTTGTCACACACTGTGATTCTGAAACTTGGGGGTCCCATGTCACTTTGAAAATATTAAGAAATCTATAGACTTTTTCTCCAGAAATCACATGTCAAGGGTTAATGGACTCTTTGGGACCCAACCCAAGGAAGCCTGCAGATGAGATCAAGTACCGTTGTTGCTGAGCTATGGCAGTTGGCGCAGTGTTCAGAGGGGTGTCTTCTCAATCATGGTGTACCTTTCAAGAAGTGGTAAATGGGTCATGAGTAACCCAAGGAAGATGGTCCATTCCTGTTCATTCCTTATAGTTTATCAGGCATCTCTTCTGTACCCTGCAGTCATGGAGGATGAGGTATTAAAATCTGGCCCCCATTTTCCCCTTCATGGTATCTAGACTCAATTTTGATTCATATTAACCAGATTTTTGTCAATCAACTTAAAGAAAATTTAAGTTGACACATGATTAAAGGAATAGAAATTATAAGTTACAGTTCATAATTTTGCCTAAGGGTGTACTGAGGAATATTGACATCATTCCTATTTTCATTCATCCAGGTAGTCACTGAACAGATATTGACTGAGTGCCTGCTATGTGCCAGGCACTAGAAGAGGCTAGACAGACTGATGTTGGCAAGGATGCATGGTCCTTTCTATGCCTGTGTAAACAGGAAAAAAAAATTGGCACTCTAACTGCATTCTTGAGAATTACATTAAGGGTAAGAAGGAGTGTTAGGGAAGAAAATAAGGGCCAGAGTAAAAACATGAAATTGTAGCAAACAAAAATTAAATGAAGTGATTAATATACATAGTGAAGAATAAAGAAAGACATGATGGAACTTGTATAAGGAAGTAAAAAAAACATGTAAATATATATTGAAAAGAGTTGTTACTCGTCTTGAAAGCAAAACTCCATTAGAGAAACAGAGGGCAGTAATTGAACAAAACAGTAACTGCCTGGAACAGAGTAATAAATAGTCCCTGGGAACATTTCAGAGGCAGAAATGAGACTGAATAAAGAAGAAGATGTAAAGATCAAATGATCTGAACGCCAGTTTCAAATTGCTAGTTACATGTCTGTGAATGACTCATTGTTTCTCATTTTCTTTCCCCAAATCTCATTTTTTTAAAATCCAGAAGAGCTAGCTATGTAGTTAGATAGAATAAGCCTGGGTCATTGAGTAACTTCAATAATAGGTACACCAAGTGAATTTCCATTTCTCTGTCCAAGCCCACCGAAGTCCATCTTCTGAAGTATGAGTCTATGCACAATAATTCCCAGAAATGCCTTTCACAGCCTTGAGTCAAACGAAATTAGTAGCTAATTTACAGCCCCAGAAGGTTTCCCAACACTTGCTCTTAAATGCAATTTGTGTTTAAAATGAAGTGTGGTATTTGTTTTCTCATAAAACAAACCCAAAAAGTAAGCAAAAACAAAGATATTTCTATTCCACAAAATCAACCATCTGGGGTTCGGTCAAGATTCTTTAGTTATTTATATAATTCATACATAGGGGCTTGTTCGTTTGGTTTACTTTGATTATTGGTTTATAAAGGCAGTATTTTTGCAGAGCCTATGACTATGGAGAGGAAAAGTTAATTAAAACAAACAACAAAAAAATTCTCACAAAGTGTTTGGCCCACAATTGGTAATTAAACTTCTCCAATTTTCAGCTTAGTTAGATTTCATTTTGCCCATTTACCAGGAGGTGACACCACGAGCCTGTGCAATTCTCTTCCATCCTGCTTGGCTGTGACACCTGGCCCTCTTCCCAGTCCTGTGCGGATCACTTTGACATTTCAGTTCATCTGGGTGGTTTCTGTCATTTTCTGCTTGAGAAAATCGAGGACCAGGGTAGCTAAGTGACTTCCTATTCTCCTTCCGAAGTCAGCTGAGCCAAGCTCCGGTTCTCAGGCACATCCTTCTCCATCCAGGCAGCAGCTCTTCAGATTTTCAGCTCTGTTCCAGGTTTATTCACTAGGACAGGAGAGTGTGGGTGCTGCCAGAGAATGTTCTGGGGGCTGGATGCTACTGTGAGAAAACCAACGCATCATTAGAACATGTTCTTATGCAGTTCTCATCTCATACTGAAAACTTGGTGCAGGGGACGTTATTCAATTTTATTATCATATCAGAACCATGTCCCCCAAAATACTGCTTTTATGAAGGAAAAGGAAAAAGCAAGGCAAAGTTCAGTTTTAATAATTTTCTTTTCTTTTAGGTTATTATTATTATTTTTGCTGGTCCAGAAAGCCCTTACCTTCCCTACTTCCTTCCTTCCTAGGTACAAGGGCAGTGTCCTCTCTGGTGATCAGACAGCTTTCCACTATTAGTTTCTGCATTTTATTTAAAATCATATGAATCAGTAGGAACTCAGAGGTCTATATCATTTATTGGCTTTGTGATTCCTTCATAGGAGGTTTAAAGAGATCACAATAGAAGATTAGATCCCCTCCCCTCTCCGAGGCTGCATGGGAATGTGTGGTTTTCATTCTTTTCTAAAGTACAACAGGGAACTGCAGTGAATTTCCAACAACCTACCTGCCTTGATTTTTTGGTCTCATGTGACTCATCTAAAACAGTGGTTCTCAAACTTGAGTGTCACCTGGGAGGCTTATTAAAGCACAGATTCCTGGGCCCCACCCCAGAGTTTCTGACTCACTAGGTCACCTGTAGGCCTTGAGAATTTGCATTTTTACAAATGCCTAGGTGATGCTGGTCTAGGAACCAAACTTTGAGATCTACTGGCCCAGAACAGAGGTTTTTCACCTCTGTCTACATTAGAATTACCAGGGAGTGCTCTTTTAAAAAGATCCCTGCCCCATCCCAGCCATAGAGATACTCTTGTGATTGGTCTGGGGTGATGAGTAGACAATGTTATTTTACAAACTATGTCCTAGTGATTCTACGACTGTACTACACATCCTATGGGATTTTGTTTAAGTGTACACTACTATTCTTTATTCAGCTTCCCTCTTTGTCTTTGGAATACACCTTGAACTAATGCTTCCTCTGCCTTTCACCATGAGTTCTCTAGTGTACTTCCTGTTTCCCCTCAAACCCCCTCTTGAACAGCCTTAGTGCCCACCCCAGCCCCAATCCATGGCAGCCAGCGTGTGATCATGCCCTCCTCTGTCTTTCATGTGAGGCCTAGCGACTCCCTGAGGACAACAGATCAGCACTGGCTGGGCAGCTTGGTGTAGGCTACTCTCCAGTCTCTGCCTGGATAGGTTTCAGGCATTTTTATAAAGGCATGCATAACTAGGTGATCTATCTAGGACCTTCATTTTAACACTTGAAAGTGTCTCAAGATTTTTGATGCAGCTAACTCTATTATTAGGGAATATCACACAGCTCGATAGTTAATTAGACTTTTATAACCAAACAGACTCCCATGCCCTTTTTGTAGGTTCTTTCAATGACAACATGAACTGAAACCTCTCCTGGCCTAGTCTTCAATGACACAACTTTGACATTTAAAAAGAAGTTACATTTTCTCGAGGTGTTTGTTTCTCCTCTTTGTTTTTGTATCCTCTCATTCATTGTGTAAACAATTCCAGAAAAATAATTCCCTTACTCTTATTCAGTACCTTGAAGGGAAAAGAGCTTGACTTTTCATCCCATATGTATTATTTGGAAAGCAAACCATTTATATTAGGAAGACATGGAATAGTGTTCACATTATCATGTAACTGCTGCTCAGACTAGACTAAAAACCACAGAAGTCAGAGTCATTTCAACTAATGGATTACATTCACAACTAATTAAATTGAAGACACAAATATGGCTTACATCTGACTTTTTGCCCAACAATAAAAATAACTGACATTTGCAATGTGCTCAGCATGATACTGGGTATTTTATATGCATTGCTTCAATTAATTATTTCAACAAACCTGAATCTGGTACAAATTAGAAGAATGAAGTTCAGACAGTAGACATCTGGCTCAAGTAATGAGGTAGAGTTATTATGATGATTACTACAGTGTAAGCTAGCAATGCCAGGACTACTTTACTATTCCTTGCACCTAGAACAATGCCTAGTAGTTGATTGCAACAAATATCCTTTAAATGAATGCATGAATGAATGAATCTGGAGTCATTGCCCTCTGATAAGGTGCTCCTCTCCAACTGAGTGACTTTTAACAAATGTGTAAATCTGGGATGAGGGACTGTGAGCTCAGAGGAAGAGGCACAAGCCCATTCAGCCTCTACCAGATAACAGGCAAGACCTCCCCAATTATTTGAGGCACATAAGGAAGTCTGTGGCTCAACTTCCTGAACAGAGATGGGACAGCAGCAGGAAAGGACCTTGAAGTTTTGAATAGTATTCAAAGGCATCAGTGGGGCTCTGGATGTACTCAAACCCTGGCATTTAAATTGTCTATTGTACACAGCCAGCAAAATTGCTGACATGCAGTAATAGAGACTGACAACCATGAAAACATTTATTGCAATGAAATTTTTATTCATCAGATCAATAGGAATCTAATTTAAAGCTTCAGAATCAACACTTTTCTTGTCTGCTCACTATATGCCATCTTTTCCCATATTATCAGATGTGTAATATTTATTATAAAGTATAACCACAGGAGTCATTAAGCCATTAATTAAACAAGATACTCATAATCATCACCTAATACGTTCTCATAATCAAGATAGTCTCCTTACTTGATATGATTTTAATTTATAAATTATATCATTAATATATCTAAATGCTGTGGTAAATTAATAAATAATCACCTAATATAGATGTAACTGTATGTTAACAGAGCAGGCATTTTACTAACAAAGCAGGCATCTCTTTAAATAAATTAAACACATTGGCAGTGGCTGTACAAGCTCTTCTGTGCAGCAAATTGTTTCCTTTATAAATCAAAGTGCTTACAACTTATAAATATATTCATATGATTTTCTAATGCTGATTGACAGTCACTGATGCAATATTTTTAAGGGTATAGTACAATACAAAAGGACAGGACTAATCTTATTATAAGCTTTGGCATGTGTGTTTGTGTGTATGTATATGTGTCAAACATGTGTCTTCCTGGAAGATTCACCCTGCTTACCAATTTGGAGACTGGTTTTATCATAGCCAAAGAGACTTTGTACTATTTCCGAAAATTCTTTAGCAGTATTGGGTTGTTGACCACCTCATCACCTTAGAGGTGAGGCAAGGAAGTATCAGATTTACATTTTTATAGCTCCATTATAAGATATACTGCCATATGCAAACTGTAAGTCAGAGGAAGAGAACCAAGAGGGTTTTTTCAGGCTTTTTAACTAGAAAACTTGGTTTTAGTGCTGTTGCATATTTATAAAACATAGTTATTCCCAATGAAGTTTTTAAAAATCATCTGAATATAGATGTGTGTGCATATCTGAGGGTGGGGAGAGGTATGCAGACATAGAAAGAGAGAAGAGACAAAGTTAGAGATTGAGACTAGAATAATAGTAGCTAAGATTTCTCATCCTGCTCTTTGTCCATCAATGTGGGCATAAATCCACTGGTACTCCAAAGCACTCCTTAGGTAATGAGAACAAGTGAGGGTTTTATTTTTTCTTGGTACTCCCCATCATTACCCACTCCCCATCTATTTACAAGTAGTCAATCTCCATATATTTTCTTTCCCAAGCTGTATACCTACTCCAGGAGCTGCTGCAACTAAGGGTAGATCAGGAAGTGTGGGCAGATGTGTATAAAAGAAGTCATTCTGCCATCTTTCTGTACAGTGATAGCATTAAGGGATGGCTTAAAATGGGATCTTTAGTCCCCATCATTGTTTTTATGATGTTGGAATGGAATCCAAGATCTTGCACAAGCTTGGCAAGCACTCTATCACTGTGCTACATCACCAGTGCTAGCCCCATCTTTATTAGTCTCCCCCCAAGCTATTGCAAACATATGTGTATTAATATAAGTAATAATTCTGATCTTGCTTTGCAAACTCAGCTACTAGAGAAGTTCCCTAGGACCTCTACTGATCATATCATCCCCTGTAAGGCTGTGCTCCATAAAAATTATAGAACATCTGCTGTATGTGCAGTCCAGTGCAATCGGATTCACTTACTCTGTAGGAAGTTAACCATTGTCTGTACCACATGCAGAGCCCCAAGAACCATGGGACAAATCCAGAGAAAGGGACTTTTCCCCCCTCTGGAGATTAAGAAGAAAATTCTATTCTTTGAACTATACTATAATCTCTTAATGTAAGATAAGATATCATATTCTGGACTACATCTGAAGTATATTTAGAGATGCACTCACTTCTAGCACTATTAACTTATTCAATAATACCGTTTGAAGGAGAAAACATTTTTAGAAGTAACAAGATTAAGAAAAGTGCAAAGAGGAGGAAGTGGTATGAGCTGAATCTTAAAAGGTGAGTTGGTGTTCTCTAAGTGGAGGAAAAGGCAGTGGAGTGAAGGGAGGGGGAGGTAGTAGCGAATTCAAGGCAGACTGCAAAGATCAAAGACATGAAAATCAATGTATGGTTGCACCAGAGCAGGAAGTCTGCTATGTCCAGCCTTATATTCCCAGAGCTTAGCATATCGCTTGTAACATAGGAAGCACTTATCTTCTATATTTGAAGATAAGTCCATTAACTACAGGTAGTTCAATATAACCAGTGTTAGGACTGATATGTTTTGGAGGAATAATCTCAATAAATTGAGAGATAATCAGAGATTAGATCATGGTTCTTGTAGGCCAGCCTGAAAATTTGGGATTTTTATGGACTAAAGGAAGTATATGAAAAAATTTTGAGCAGAAAATAATATAGCTACATTTATATTTTAAGAAAAATTATTCTGAGAGCTATAGGAAACACAGATTGGAGATTGATAAGCTAATAGAAGATTGACATAAAATCCAGGCAAAAGACTATGAAAACATAATCCAAAAAAAAAAGCAGCAATTGAGGTAGAGAAGGGAGATGAGTTCTAGAGATGGTGTGAAGTAAGGTTCATAAGATTTGGTGACCAGTAGACATAGGGCCCTGCAAATGGAAGGAATGAGGTATGATGCTCAAGTTACATGCCAGGTGTTACCAGTCATTACATTCATAAGGAAGGAGAGTGGATTTGGAAGGAAAAGAATAAATCCTATTTTAAACATGTTGAGTCTCTTGGGAACATTGAAGGGGAAACAGCCAGCAGACTGTCAGATCTCCAGTCCTGGAGCTCAGGCAGGTCTGGGCCTTAGTCAGAAGGGTCTAACTTCCAATGTTGCTTCTCAAAATGCTTCACATATTAGGAAGTAAAAGGAAGTGTTGATTTATATGTGAGGGAGTTAAACACTTGATTAAGTTCCTGCTTATTCATTCATTCCACAAATATTCAACTGCCTCCTCAACATCTCCACTTGTCTAAAAGAATTGTCAAATTCAACATTGCCAAATCTAGTTCCTAATCTTCCCTAAAAAACTTCTCCTCCTGCAGCTTTCCTCCATGTAGTTTGATGGCAGCTGCATCTTTGTAGTTGTTCAGGCCAAAAATCTTGAAAGCCTGGATCCTGGATGCCTCTCTGTCTCTCATACTCCAAATCCAATCTTTTAGCAAGTCCTGTTGGCTCTACCGTCAAAATATATCCAGAACATAACTGTTTCTCACCTCCCCCACTGCTGTTTCCCTAGCCAACATCACCTCTTGTCTATATTATTACAGGGCCTTTCTAATTGTTCTTCCCACCTCCATGACCTTTCTCCCCCTTCAGGACTTTCTCATTAGAGCATCCATAGTGATCCTATTAAGATAAGGTCTGACCTCATCTTTCCTATCATTTTTCCAAGCTCCCTTTACTCCAAACTCAAGAAACCTTTCTTGCTCTTCATTTCAGCATAAGCCCACCTCCTGACCCGTGTCCTCTCCCCACATTACTACATCATTTACCTCATTTAGGTCCTTCCTTAAATTTCATCCTCTCAAAGGGGGTTTTCTCTAACTCCTTACTTAAAAGTAAAGTACATTTCGCCAATTCCCAAACTCCCTTCTGTAAGTTTTCCTACAGAACATATCACAGTTTAATTTATTTATTATTTATTTGTAACTTATTTGTCTTTTGTATTTATTGATCCACTGTAATACAATGTTCATGAAGATAAGCATTTTTGTTTTAATAGGTTATTAATCCCCAGTATATATAACAACATCAGAATGATATTATGTTATATAGATAGACTATCCCAATATTCTATCTCAGTCACTCAATAAATATATAAATGAAGGGAGGGAAAGAAGGAGGGAAGACCTATTGCTCAGCATTATTAGTTATGTACAAAATTGTATAATACATGTCCCTGCCCTCCTTGCAGTCTGTTGGCAAAAATAAGACATGTTCCAAGAAAAAAGGTTAAGTAACAAGCCCATGCTTGAGTCATCTAGAACATTGTACTGTATTCCTTGAGCCTTTATGAACCTAAGCTAATAGAAGATTGTAGGGGCACTATCTGTTCTCATATTTCTCTTTTGTCAACTGGTGGACAACATTACCACAAAGTAGACATTTCTCTACTAAGTTCAGCAAAACCTCATGTGGTTTTCAGACACATAAAAAAATTGTATAATAGCACATACCATCAAGTTCTAAAAATACCCCTTCATTCTATAGGCAATTAGAGGATCATACTCTTTATTTGTTAGAGAACTTCTTAAAGGTAAACATTTTGTCATGTGAATATGTAGGCATTTACAGTTGGAAATTTTTTTTCACTTGAGGCTAGGTTTAGAGTCAGGTATACTCTTCACTCTAACTATGACATTTCTTGTTTATACTTCTAAGCTTAGTATTTCTCATCTTTAGCCTTTAAAACTTGAACTATGGTGACAATGGAGTGAAAAACAAAGAGGCAGGTCTCTGGTTTTGAGAATCATCTCAGCTTATCTGCTATATAGAACATGAAGATGAATGTAGACTGTCTATAGAAAGAACCATCCAATGAAGGCCAAGGCTTTATCTCTACAATTTATTCATGCAACAGTTATTTATTTGTAATACAATCAATAGTCATTCATTTGATTGTCTAATCTATGATGGATGAGATGCTATTGATGTAAAAGTGACTAAGACATAGTCTCCACCCTTGCCTGAGTGGTAAGAAAGGTGTGCACGTGGCGGTGATGGAAAGACAAAGGTGCTTTAGCAGTGGAGAGTCCAGGGTGCCACAGAAACAGGAAGAGATCAACCTGTAAGTAACCTGCTACTGCTTCTTTGCCACCTTGACCCAGAATCAATTGACCTGCCCTTCATCAAAGCAACAACCAAGGTATATATATCTTTGTCCATTTTGTGCCTCTGTAACAGAATACCACAGACTGGATAATTTATAAAGAACAGAAACATATTGCTCAACTCGAAAGGCTGAGAATTCTAAGATCAAAGTCCTGGCAGATTCATTTGTCTGGTGAGGACTGCATCTTCTGGAGGGGAAAAATGCTATGTCCATACATGGCAGAAGGTAGAAAGGCAAGCTCTGAGGCTGTTTGCAGCCTCTTTTTAAAGACTTTACTCCCATTCACAAGGGAAAAGTGACCAGTCACCTCTTAATGGCCCCACCTCTTAATATTATTACATTGGCAGCACCTAAATATATAGCAGATTATTTTAACTTTTTAGAAGTTTTTTTCTCCCTTATTATTAGGTAAAGAAAAGAATAGAAACAAAATCAATCCACTATCACCTACTTTGCTATGAATTTATGTTTGAGAGAGATGCAGACGAAAATAAAATAGAATTCAAACATCTTGAAAAGCACAATTTAGTATTTAAGTTGGTGTTTGTATTAAGTACTATCCAGGTGTCTACATGGGTTAGACCAGGGTTTCTCAACTTTCATAAAGCATTTCAGAGATCATACTGAAATACAGATTCAGATTCAGCAGGCATAACAAACAGCTCTAAGTTTCTGAATTTGTCACCAGCTCCCAGATGTGCCAGTGCTGCTGAACTTAGGATGACACTTTGAGTAGCAAAGCTGTAGATGATAAGGGCCAAAGAACTTCAGTGATATGAATTTCAATATTTAGGAATAACCACATCAAAGAGATGGGACCCAAACTGGAATTTGAAAAATGAGGAGGATCTGAAAAGCTAAACTGAGAAAGGAGAAGTAGCTTGAGTACCAAAGTAAGGAAGCAGCAGATGCACTCAGGAGAGAGAACACTATTTGGCTGAGATTAAAAGGAAAATTGCTTCATTGAGGCTTACACTGTAAAGATGGAAAGATCCTTTCATCAGATTGGGAGATTTGGCACACCAGACTAAATACTATGGATTTTATTCTACAATCAAATGGACATTTATGGAATTTGGGGAGGGTGGTGAGAAGGAGTACCTTTGAATCAATATTGTAGAAACATTAATTATTAGGCACAGTTATTATAGTGATTTTAGGATGAGACACAGATGTCCTGGATTAGAATAGTGTGTGAGACAGAGGGCTCTGAAGAAAGATGTAATTCTTATCCAAAAGATTCTCAAATGGGCACAATCGGTATTTTGAAGGAAGAATTAATAAAAAATAACAAATAAAGAAGTTAAAGATGACAATGATTTCGAACTTAGATGACTTGGAGAATGGTGGCAGAAAAATGTAGGCTGAGAAAGAGGTGGCATTTTTCAGAGAGCAGATGATGAGTTTGTATTTAAGTATGTGGCGTTTGAAGTAATAGCAGAATTCCAAATGGAAACATCTGGTAAACTGTAAGGGGTGTGAGGCGGAGATCAGGTAGGGGGTCATCACTATATACAAAGATGTTAGTAAGTCTTCAAAGTGGTGATAAATGAAACCATGAGGCAGGGATAGGTCCCTGAGGGTCCTGGATACTGGAGGGTCAGAGACAGAGAACTGAGGACCAAACCTACAGGCATGTTCTTATTTAGGGGACAGAAAGAGAAAGATGAGCCTGAAATGCCAAAATACACTGTTGAAAAGAGAGAGTTTCAAATAGCCCATTATCCATCTTGCCCATAGTAAATGAAGCCTTTAGCCCATATATGGGATGGTCTCGATTGGCTTTGGCAATGTGTGAGCACATCTGCTTTCCATTCTTAGCACACTTTGGGTCATACTTGGCTAATGTGTCCTTAGAAGGCCAAGGTTCCAGCTTTAGTTTTATCATATGCCTGCTTCCCCTTAATCTCTCACCACAGTATATTACCAGTAAAAAGGGTAAAAAATATTGCACTTCTACAACTTTCACGAGAATGTTGTAAAAGCACATACATAATTTTTAAAAACATAAATTTCTGTGAAGCCATCAGATTACTTTTCTAATTCATCAAGAATGAAAGCAGGGGCTGGGGATGTGGCTCAAGTGGTAGCGTGCTCACCTGGCATGCGTGCGGCCCGGGTTTGATCCTCAGCACCACATACAAACAAAGATGTTGTGTCCGCTGAAAGCTGAAAAATAAATATTAAAAAACAAACAAACAAAAAGAATGAAAGCAGGTTATATGCAGTTCTCAGACTACTGTCAAACTTAACTTCCAAGGAGAAAACACAAACGGAATTATTTTTCTGAATTAAAAAAAAAACAGATCTAGGTTTATAAAGGTATTTACTAGATTCTGTTAAGGACTCTTATGCTTGATACTTTAACAGGCAAATATACCAAATATAGAGTTAAATCAACAAGGACCTTGCTATGAAAGGGCTTTTAGAACTGAGTAAGAAAGAAGAGAAACACCAGTCATGAAAAATAAAACACAAATCAATATGTAACAAATGCCATAAGACCCGTATGAACCAAGTACAGTTGATGTTCACAGAAGAGGAAATCTCTGACTGAGGGTTAGATTGGAGGAAGGTCTTGAACAAGGGTAAACTGTGACAGATGGGGAGGAAAGGGAGGGTAGGCCATGTAAGCCCAGAGGGAAGAGGGCACTGCCAGGGCTCGGGCAATGACAAGGAGCACAGTTAGCCTGGAACATGGAACAATTAGGGGAGCAGCAGGAGGCAGTCAGATTGTAAAGGGCACAGATGCCAGACTGAGGACTCCGGGCTTTATTCTATGGATAGTGCTGCATGATGAGGGCAACAAAGGGCCAGGAGAAGCAAAGAAGCACAATTGGGGCCATGTGTAAGGTGGTTTGGCTGGGGCTAGGCTTCTGGGAGAAAAAGGAGACACTAGAATTTGGGTAATATAATGAATTTATTTTTTCAGTCACTCATTTAAAAAAGGGGAGCATATATTCTGTGAAAACTGTCACAGGTATATCCTTGCAAAGGAAATTATCCTTAATAGAAACATGGGAGGGATGCCCTCCTTGCATCCTGTTTCATGGTTGAATGTAAAGTTTCTAAATAGAAGAGGAATATACTGTTCACTAAAGCCAGAAAGACTGGCTACAGCACAGAACAATGTGCCACCTCCTCCTGATTAGGACCAAAAGGGGGTGGGACAGTTGAAGTGGTGATTCTGAACCCTGTGGGGGTCACAGATGCCTTTGAGACTTTGCACATAGTGTGTGTGTGTGTGTGTAGTTTCATATTCAATATTATGGGGTTTAGACCCTCTGGACCCCATCAGAAACTTTAATTAAGAATCTCTAAGCTAAAAAAGGAAAAAAATAAGAGCTGCCCCAGAAGTCTTATCAGAACAGAAACCCATAATTACAGAAGCCACATGATTCCACTGTGGCTCCTTGCAGGTATTTGGTGGGATGATTTCCATTGATCAGTTAGTGTTTTTGGAAGCAGGACTCAAAAATTTTTCATTAACCAAGGTCATTCTGCTGAGAAACAGGATTTGAAGCCACTAACCTAGTTTCTTCTTGACCACAGCTCTAACCCTTCCTAGACAGGTGGAACACTGCTGTTTCTTAAGATCTTCATAGAAATCTTTTGATGTGTCATTATGGGGAGTTACTAGTTGAACCTGACTTTGAGATCTCACTACATCTTCATTCACTCCTTTCATTTCACCCCTTACTAGGTGTGGCCACCATCCCTGCTTGGAAGACAGACACTCCCTCTTTCAGCCTTTCATAATCCCAACTTTTCCCACTGTCTAGTTCTAGTTCATCATCATTCTTATGGCTCCTGACTTTCCAGAGCTTAATATTAGAAGCTGTATCTTGAAAATGAGACATACTTGGGTCTTTTACTCAAATTTTTTTGAGTATATTATAATTATACATAATAGTGGGGTTCATTGTGACATATTTATATATGCATATAATATAATTTTCTCCAACACAGTACTGGGGTTTCTGATGAAACTCTTGAAATTTAAAGGGGGCTTATTCAGAAAGACCCATGGATCAGAAACTTGGCTGTATCTCTTAGCTAATCTTTGACCTCCATACTAGTTTGGGTCTCCTGCAATATCTCTGTCTCTGCAGGAATCATGGAAATAGCTAAAGAATAAGGGATTAAGGATCTGAAGGCAGCCATTAATTCATGCTTCTGCTGTCCAACACTCCTTTTCAGGAAGACAGCCTATTGCAAAATCAAACTGTTAGTTTCCTACAGGCAACCTAAGGCAGTGTCCTTTTTCTTGAAGATGCAGATAGCATCTTTTCTTTTTCAATTCCTTCCTCCTCCCACTCTCCTCCCCAGGCCAAATTCAGCCACTTTGGACCACTAAGGACCAAGGGAGCTAAACCACAAAAATCAAGATAAAAAACGAGTATTAAGAAAATTCTCTGGCTTCCTACCTCCTAGTTTTGAGCTTTCTTTTTTTTAACAGGTGGGTGACATTGCTTGCTAGGTCAGGTTTGCTCAGAACCAAAGAATGGAGGTGCCAGAACAGATCTGAGGAAACAGCAGCGGCTGTGAGTTCCAGTCTCTAAGGCGTGTCTTCAAGTTTTCCTAAACTCCTCCTTTTGAAGTAGTTCATATTCACACCTGTCTTTCTCAGAAAACTATTTTGTTCCTGATGTGATAGAAAGTAAAGTAGTTCTTACTATCTATGGGCTCTTGGCCCTGCTGCTTAATATCAAAAGAACCTCATTGGGGAGCTGGGGGTGGGGTGGAGAGGGAGACAGAGAGACAGAGAAACAGGCATAAGTGTTCCTCCCTTATCAGCCTATTGTGGATTTCAATGTGGATTCAAAGTGTCAGGCTCAGAATAACCTTTCAGTGTAATTCCCTTCCCATCCCCAGCCCTATTTTCCAGGTCTTGTTTAACCAGTTTAAATTTCAAGCTGCTCAGACTTAAAAGAATATATCCATCCCTGAATATATACCCATACCTGCTACTCCAGAGCATTGCTCCACCATTAGTACCCAGATGATCATGAGCAATTGAGTTAGCCACCAGAGCCTCAGCTTCTTCATCCTTAAAATGGCTTCTTTCTGTAAATGGCCTCCAAAGTTCTCTCCAGCTCTTTCCCTCACTAGTTTAGACTAGAAATAAACCAACCAATTCCCTAAGTTATTACAATGCAACAAGTGTTCCTGCAGCCATTTCTTAAGCTGTAAACACAGAAAATAGCCCAGTGAGATTTAGAACAGAGGGGAAGGTATTTAAGGGTAAACAGCAGGAGTTCTAACCATTACAACCAGGCATAAAGATACAGGGAAGAGAGAGAATGTTAAATTACAATTGAAGCGCAGGTGGAAATTATGGCAACAAAAGTCATACTAGCAAGAGCTGCTAACAGCAGGTTCTATGGTCCAAGACAAAATGTCATTTCCAAAGGTTTTTAATAATTGTGCTTCTGCTAGAAGATTTGTAATTACAAACATGAATAATCCTCAGCATAAATCATTTCTAAAGATAGAGGCTGTAATTCTGTTCCAGACGAAGAGCTAAATAATATTTCACACCGGTTGGTAAGTGACAGGCAGTAACAATCAGACAATTAGGATGATACATCCACAAAATTAGAGTCAAAATATCCCATATTCAGATGTTGAGTCCATCAAAAAGGAAGGGATGTCATCATCTGGGCTACCGATAATGGGAAACTGTGCCACTCAAGGAGAAAGTGCAAGAATATTCCCACTCAGGATGCAGCGGTCATCACTTTGGTGATGAGTTAATACTCAAAGACCATGGAGGAGAACTTTAATCTTAAAAGATAGCCAAGAAAATTATTTCAAGTGGAGGGATATGGTTGGTGGAAAACATAAAACCCTAAACGTTGAATTACTGGTTTGCATGTAGACCTTGTGTTTAGCTTGACTTTTCCATGATCTGTGACATTCATTGGTTAGAAATCATTGATAGGTAAGTCAGGTAAACTTGGGAGTGAGTGAGTTAGGTGGCTTGCAGCTGGAGTCATCCTTAACTCCTTTCCTTCTCTCACATCCCACACACACAACACCAGGAAATCCTATCAGCTCTGCCTTCAGAACACATTCAGAATCCAAACCACTTCTCACCACCATCATCATTACCACCCTGGGCCAGGACAACAGCAGCTCCAGCCTGGATTAGGTCTCTGCCAATTGGCTCCCATGCTTCCTTTTAACCCTCCAGAGTCTGCTCCTAACACAGCCACCAGAGTGATGGCTTTTCACTACTCTGCTCAAATGCCTTCAGTAATTACCCATGTCTCAGAGTCTAAACCAAAATCCTGCACTGGCCAAAGGACCCACAGGACTCCCTGTCTCCATTCCCAGCACATCAGCCTTGTTTCTTCTCTAACACTTTCAGAAAAGCCTACATCTTAGAGAATTTGCACTGGCAGTTTCCCTACTTCCAAAGCTCTTCCCTAAATATTCATGTGTGCTCGTTTCTCAAAAGTTTACTGAAATGGCACCTTTTTCCTGAGATGAAACCTCAGCACCTATTTAAAATTGTAATCAGTATTCCCATCTTCCACCTGCAGCCCCCGTCACTCCCCAGCTCCTTCATCTTGCTCCTCTTGTCTCCTTCTAACACACCTGTTTTCTCCTTTATTATATTTATTATTTACTTATTTAACTCTTCCTACAAGATCGGAGCCTGGTACACGGCACACATATGTAATTATTTGTAGAATGAATGAGGAAATAACAAAAAATCAAACTCCAACAGGCTTAAACAAAGAAAATATTTTCTCCCATAACTGGAAAGTCAGGGGAGATAGGAGGGAGTACTACTTCCCTATGACATTTCTAAGTCAATTTCTTCATTGGGCTGATAACAAGATGGCTGGAAAAGTCTTAAGACCAATTGGGATTGTTCAAGATGGCTCTTTGAGACTCTCATTTGACTAAGGATACTTCCCCTTGAAGCCCCATCAAAGACCTGCTACCATCTCATTGGCCCAAATTGATCTAGTCTTTGTTGCTGAGCGAATAATGACTTTGCCTCACTGTGAAGGATGGAAAAAGCATGATTGCCTTGGCTATGATTCATCAAGGTCCACCCTAATCACGTGGTCACCTCCCAGTGAGGGAGGGGTATGGAGAGGAGACAAACCCAGTGTCCTGTTCTCAACACTAGCCAGATAAACAGACAGACAGAAGAGAAGCCAGAGACTGAAAACTCTGAAAGCATCTCAACTGATTTTCTGATGATGAAGACCTGAATTCAGTATCACGTGACCTTTATGATTCCTTGGCCATGCATGGGAGTATCAGAAGTATAGTGTGGCTTTAATGCAGCAGTCTCACATTGTCCCTGCTGATCCACATTCACACAGTAAATATATTTAGGAATGACTACAAAACAAATTTGTAATTGATTCTGTTTTCCCCAAACCCAAATATAACAAACGTCGCATACTCTTACAGTTTATAGATAGAGAACAGTGGCTAGAATATGGAATGCTGCTAGCCCTATTATTTTTTATTTGTTAAATGTGCAACGTTGAATAGGATGGGGACATACAGGACGTGGAATCTGATATTTCTCATTCTGCAATGTTTTGCCTTATGCACAAACTACAGAAAAGCTTATCACCCCTTCAGATTTCCAATCAATAATCATTCCTCCTGAGAATTGGCTAGATTCTCTCTTTGCTGTTGCAAAAAGCAGCGGGGGACAGGAAAGCCTGGTCTAATTGAATTAGAAAGAGAAACAAAATTCCTGAGAGGAATGATGAAGAAGAAGCGTTTTTTTAGACACAATTTATAAACATGATCTCAGGCCAACAGTGGCTGGATTATAACAGGATCCAATCTATTGGACTGTGAGAGGGACTAAAAGGAAATAAATTAAGAGCAGATAGATTCCTACACGTAGACTTCCACATAAGTATCCAAGTATCTTTGGAGGTGATTTTCTTAAATTCATGTATCAAAAGAAGAACTTCACTTTTTAATTTATTTTTATTTATTATACTTATTTATTTATTTTGTGGTGCTGGGCCTTGCTTAAGCTAGGCAAGCACTCTACCAACGGAGCTATCCATTCTTTAACTTTACTTTTTTTTAACTCTAAAATTATTTCATTCTGTGGTTTGATCTTTGGGTAGTTGTTGTTGTTGTTGTTGTTGTTGTTCTGGGAGTTGAGAGGGAGAAGATTTAGGACAGAGATAGTTTCTTAAATAGTTTACTATATTTCCTAGATTACGTGTGTATGCAGTTGTGTGTACAGTTATCATGTAGGCAGGACAATGGCCACCAAAGATGTCTCTTCCCTGGAACTTGTGAGTGTGTTAGGGTAGATAACAAGGGCAAATTAAGGCTGCAGATGGAATTAAGGTTGCTAGACAGCTGACCTTAAAATAAGGCATTTTTTAAAATTCTGGAGTATCTTAGTGAGCCCAGTGTAATTATAGGGGTTCTTGAAAGTAGAAAAGGGAATCAGAAGGAGGAACCAAAAAAAATGGCATGAGAATAACCCAGCCTGATTTTGAAGATGAAAAAAGGTGAGCATGAGCCAAGGAAACAGGCTGCTTCCAAAGATGGAAAACACAAGGAAATGAATTCTCTCCTGGAACCTACAGGAAAGAATGCCCTGCTAACACCTTGATCTTTGCCCCATGGATCTGTGTCAAACTTCTGATGGACAGATATGTTTTAACTCATTTAATCTGTAGTAAGGTGTTACAGCATCCATAGAAAGTTAATTTGGTTATCATTTCATAGACTCACAAATTGCAAATAGAAAAGTGTTGAAATAGGCTTGAGTTTGGAACATTTTCAGATCCTTTAAAGAAGTAGATTAAAGGCTGAACAAGATCCAGTCCAATCCACCTTATCAAATAGGAGCATATGTTGAGAATTGAGCTCTGTTATCTGTGTTTATGGCCACTTCAAGAAATAGCTGTGTACTACCCAGTAATCATAAGCCAGAAGACCGCTGAACAGGGTGTACAATTGTAAGAACATTAAGGATACAAGAATTGTATTTGCTTTTCATGTAGAGGCAGATTCTCATTTCTATGATCTTCTATTTGCCTGAGTATAAGAAATCTTGTGCTTTTTTAAAGACTATGAAATTATCTCATTTGAACTCTTCAACGTTTTTGGATGAGGTTTGATGTTGTTAAATGTGAACATTGATCTTCATATTTAAAGATGATAATTCCAACAGAAGTTGCTGTCTTGAAGCATGATCACTCCATGCATCAAGTACTTATTTTGACCTTCACTGTGTGCAAAGTAATATGCTAGGTGATGTAATTCAAGGGTGAACAAGCTACATTCAGCCCTTCCCTTCACAGAGCTTAAAATCGAGTTGAGTGCAGATATACACAGGTAATTACAACACAGTGTGGTGAATGCAATGATAGAAGAGGGCCACTGCTGAGGGGCCCTCTAGGGGCACCTAGCCCAGACTTCGCAGGAGGTGGCAGGTGAAGAGAAGAAGCCATGGACTTCTAGAGAAAGCCATCCCTTTTGCACTGCTTTTAGCAGAGGGCTGACTTGGGTTTGCAGAGCCGGTCTTATTCATGCTGACATCTCTTCCTGTTCATCTTGAAGACCATGCCTAGACACATACCCTGTTCTGGACTCTGCAGCACCTTAACCATTCAAAAAGTTATTTAAAGAGGGAATTCAAAACAGCTTTCAAAGTTATGGTTGCATATGTTTTTTAAACTACCATACTGGTAGTTTGATTTTTTCCTTTTCCAACTTACTATGTCCAACTTTTATATCCTGCCCGTCATATTTTGCTACTCCTAATATAAGAAAACCAGTATTTGAGTTTTTTTTCTAGTTATAAAATAATCCAAGTCAATTTTAGAAATTTGTGAAATTGCAGAAAAGTATAAATTAAAAACATGTTTTTGACACCCTACTCCCACTAACCCAAGGGCTATATTTGCCCAGATTTTTTAAGCATATAAATCATTATTTTCATATTCATTTCTGTGAATTTGCCTACTCACTAAAATTTAATTGTAGCCCTAAATCAATACTCTCAATCCTTTTGGGGAATTTGCGGACGTGCACATGGGCAGAGCAGCAAAAAGTTGGCCAATGCTCACTTCCCAGCTCAGCTCCAACAAGACCACACAGCCCTCTTATTTCTTCTCTCATACGATAACAAGTGTCATTGGTGTTCTCTGTTTACTGCCATCTTTTTTACATTTCATGCTTTTTGTTGGTGATTTATTTCCCTGTTTAAAATAGCCTGTGAGTACAGTGCTAAGGGGCCTTCTAATGTCCCTAAACATAAGAAGGCTGGGATGTGCCTTCAGGGGAAAGTCCATTTGTCAGAAAGGCAGCATTCAAGCATGAGTTACAAGGCTGTTGGTTGTGAATTCAATGTTAATGGATCAATAAGATATATTAAATAAGGTGTCTTTAAGTAGAAAGCACACATAAGACAAGGTATGTATTGATTGCTTGACAAAAATTTTGTGACCAGAGGCTCACAGACCTAACCTTGTATTTCCCCTAGGCACAATGATTCAGCATTTGCCTTTTCGGTGTTTGTAGTGACTTTACAGAACATAATTTTACCATTAATAGTAAGAATTGACTGTGTTTTCTTTATTCCCAAAAAAGAAAAAGAAATCACACCACATGTTAATTTTTGTATCCTACTTGTTCTTCACTCAATCTTATGCTCTGAACATTTTTCAGTGTCATTAAATATTTTTAAGATATGACTTTTAATAATGGATTCAACCAAATGGATGTCCATGGTTTATTCATTTCTCTCTTACTACACTTTAGCTTGTTTTAAAAGCTCATTGCTGTACACATATTTTTGTGTGCCTCATTCATTCGTTCCTTCATTCATTCATTCACTTATTTAACAAATATTTATTGAGCATCTGTTATGTCTCAGGCCTCTGCATAAGAATACACAAATAATAAACACCAGTCTCCACCCTCATGAAGCTTATCACCAACTGAGACAGATAATAAACAAAAATTTATGTGAATAATTTGTTATGCTAGTAGAGAGGAGAACCAGAAGCTACAGAAGTCCTGAGGCCCTGACCTTGGTCACAGAGGAGTTCCTGAAGTAACATTTTCAGCCGAGCCTGACAGAACTCAAATCGGAATATTCTAGAGTCCTGGGTAAGAGGCAGAAGAAGGGTTTTTCTTCTTTCCTCCTCTCTCCCTGCCCACTACCCCCATAGCACAAGCCAAAGGAGTCAGAGGGCTAAGTTTCTGGGTGCATGTGACCCCAGGGTCAAGGTTCTCCTCTGACTGCCTGCTAGTAACCCAGAACCACCCTTTCTTCCACTCCACCAGAGAGAAAGCAAAGGCATAAGAGGAGTGGCAGTTAGACCAGGCAGAGGGACACCTGCCTGGATGAGGTCCTCTACTAGCAGCCCTTAGACCAGTGGGATCTGCTGGTAGAAGAGAGAGGTCAAATGTAACTGCAAGTCTCTTCAGGGTGGGGCCTAAATTCAGCCATGAGGTTATCTTACCACTGCCTGAGCCCACCACAAATGCAGTCAAAACTCTCTCACTGTGCTTTTTCTCCAATAGAGGTGCTCTCAAAATCATCCTTTACTGTTGTTAGGAAGATGAATTCAAATGGTTATTTAGGGGCATCAGTATACAGTTTGAGAACAAGTTGGTAATATTAAATCAAGAACCAATTAAAAATTATCAGTGGACCTCATTCCACGCCTTAAGAAAACATTGCTAAGAGGTCCCAGTGTCCACTTGACCAGGGAATCTTAGAAACCATTTCCTATGAGAGAATTAAAGAACTTGTGACAATCTGAACATCAAGGAATAGGGACACTTTCTAAAACATTAAAACTAAGTCTAACTATTAACTAGGCATTGCCACTAGAGGTCCTGCCCACCCGACTTCAACAGACTTATTAGACTCCTCTTGTAACTAACCCATGAGTGGTATGGTTTATAACATATGGCACTTAAGAGCTTGGAAATATTTATTCTCTCAAAAAGATTAACTTTGGCTTACTACACATCTGCTTATTAGAAAATTCTTTCTTAGAACAAAAGAAACTTAAACCAGTTTATAAGATAAACTGACATCCATTCCAAAGCAGGAGTGTCCAAATTAGTAATGCATATGGTCAATTTGTGTGCAGAAGGCCTCAGTGCCCAGGATGAAAATTAATAGTGGCTTATTTACTAGTTATTTATTGTGATTCTCTAGAAAACCCAATGCTGACAACATATAAACTAATCCCAGTAAGGTTTCTCCAAACATCCTTACAGAAACTTCAAATTCAAATTTGAATACCACTCTAGGCTAATATTAGCTGATGCTCACCCACAGTTTTCACCAAGAGATGCAGTTTGAGCCTAATCTGGCACCTCACTCAGCTTGCTAACAGCCCCTAGGTGAAAAAGAGAGGGGGAGGAAAAGGTGTTCCTTACAAATGCAGAATCAGACTTGAGAACGTTTTGCCTTTTTGTTATCCATGCAGTCTGAAGTGCATGGTTTCCCTGGGTTTTAGATAGAGTCCACCCCATCTCACTGTCTTATTAACACAATCATTAACTCCTTCCAGGTGTATCATCCTTTACAAATTAGTAATGACTTATTTACCAGTTATTTATTCTCAAAATGCTTACCAGTACATTTTCTTGCTAAAATTCAACACGACTTCTTGCCTTTCAACTCCACTGCCTTCCCACCAAGGCCTTTTCCATTTTATTACAACTGGTCAACACATCTTCAGCTTGCCCAACCCTCACACTCCACACACCTTACGACAAGTTTGTCCTTAGCTTTTCTTTTAGCAATGTCTTCAGAACTTCCTTCCAAGAAATTGTCAGTTTTCTGCAATGTGGTCTATTCTTAGTGAGCCCCTGCTGAGGACTCTTAGACTCTCACGTTTTCATATAAGTGACTCAGTAGTTTGGTCTCAATAAATAACTGCAATTTCTGTGTGTGTTTTCCCCTCAAGGACAGACTTTAACCTTACAAAGACAGGGTACTAAAGGATCTTTCACAACTACAGTTGCATTTTTAGGAAAAATGCTCACTCTGCCTCAGGTTTTCCGAAGCCCTCTTTTTCCATCCCTGGCATTTAAGCAGTAGTTCTAAATCCCTGGCTGATGAGAGAAATCATCTAGGGAACTTTTAAAAAGTCACAGATGCCTAGACCTCATCCCATACCAACTGAATAGAAATTCCTGTGAGCAGGGCCTGGGTATTGGTATTTCTGATAGCTCCAGGTGAGACATGCAGGCAAGATTGAGAACCAGCTCCTAGTCCGTTAGGACTGCTATACTCATGTCACTTGATCGAGATGTTTTTAGAAAGAGATTCCACTAAAACCCATGGGAATTTAACATATGGTAATAATAATGTCTCTTTGCATTTGCCTGGATATTTTAATATTATTTGGTACTCTCACAGCTCATTTGTTATTTGCATAATTAATCAATATTTATGCAACACATACCAGGAGCCATTGCAGGTGCTACAACAATAAAGATGAAGACATAGCAATTGCCCTTCAGAGACATACAGACTTGTAAATGAAGTGAAATACACTTCTACACAAGTTACTATAAATGGAAATTCTGATATTCTCCCTCTTCAACCCTGTGAATCATCTTGCTCATCCCTGGAATATGCATATCCCACTTTGAGGCCACTATTTAACAAATCCATGAGGTGGTAGGACAAATATGGATGCTTCTTGACTTACAATGGTGTTGTAGCCTAATAACTCATCGTAAATTGAAAGTATCATAAGTTGAAAGTGCATTTGGTACACCTAACATGCGAGACATCATAGCCTAACACTATTCTGTAGAGTGTCATTTGTGTCCTCTCACCATAATGTGGCTGACTGGGAGCTGTAGCTAGCGGCCACTGCCCAGCATCTTGAGAGAGTGTCATAGTCATAACACTAGCTGGGGAAAACATCAAAATTTGAAGTATGGTTTCTACTGAATGTATATCATTTTTGCACCACTTTAACTTCAAAAAATCATAAGTCAAATCACTGTAAGTCAAGGACCATCTGTAGTAGGAAAGTTGAGCCCCAGAGTTACAGAGTGACTTGTTGGGGTCATGCAGCTAATTAAAGCATAGGAATGGTGGGATTCATAACTAAGACTCAGGCCAATGTTCCATCCACTACCCCACATCAACTCCTGAGTTACACTCCTCACCACAATTTCTTATGAAGTCAGAGGATCTGGACAAGGTATAGCTTTGTGTTCAATTATGTAGTCTTTCCCCATCTTACCTGAACAAGAGAGAAATTCTAACAAAGGGACCACTAAAGGACCATTAGGGTGGCATTGAGTTAGCACCACTATATTGATATCTAGTAGGGAAATAATTTATTAAAAACAAATGAGGAATGGAAGTGTCTCAATGAATAGAGAGCTATCAGCTACTATATGAATGAATTATTATTTTCAAAGAAGACAGCAGGAAACAATATGGAGAGAGCACCAGATTTGGAGTCAGGGAATTTGTGTTAGAATCCTAACTCTGCCACTTATTATGTTTTGCTTGAACTTAAAAAATTCACTTAAGCTTATTCACCTGTGAAGTGAAGTTGGATAATTTCTATTCCATAAGATTGATGTGAATACTAAATAAACTCAATAGGTGTTCTTTTCTTTCTCCTTTCCTCAACAAATAGAATGCCAGAAGTGTACTAACCACTAACATTGGACTGAACGTTGCATATAATTGCTTCCTTCCTTTCTATACAGAAAGCATATTGGAATTTTAGAAAATTCCAGCAAGTTATTACTGTAAATTAAGTACATGCTTGCTTCTTGACAGAAAAAGAGTTGACTATCTTTTTCTATATACAATAAACTAGCTTTTTTCTATGTACATTAATAACTGCCATTTATTGAAAGCCTACTAACTGGCTAGGATTTTATAGTTGCTATACATATGTTATTTCATTTAATTTTCATAACACCATTTATAGTAAGAATTTTATTACAATAATTTTTTCTTAATATTTTTAGTTATAGATGAACACAATACCTTTATTTTGTTTATTTATTTTTATGTGGTACCGAGGATCAAACCCAGTGCCCCACACATGCAAGGCAAGTGCTCACCGCTAAACTATGACCCCAGCCCCTATTGTGAAAATAATTAGTAGAGGATCCACAAATAGAATTCAGTCCTATTTGTCCACAGTTTTATCTCTTAGCTATTATGTTAGGCTAAAGGTGTGAATCTAAAACTCTCATTTCACAAACTCTTTCACAGAACACTAGTTTCTTGAGATAAAAATATTCACCTGAGAGTCAAGACTGTCTATCACAAAAATCTCCCAACAAAGAAATTCTCCAGACCAGATGACTTCACTGGTGAATCCTACTAAATAGTTAGTGAAGAATTAATGTCAATTCTTCTCCATTTCTTCCAAAAACTCATTTTATGAGGCTAGACTTACCCTAATACGTAAGTGAGACAAAGACACCTCAAAAAAAGAAAACTATAAATAATATCTCTGATAAACATAGATGCAAAAATCCTCAACAAACACTAGCAAACTTAATTCAACAACATAGTAAAAGGATCGTACACCATAACCAACTGGGATTTGTCCTTGGGATTCAAGGAAGAAACAACATATGAAAGTCAGCTAGTATGAATATATTATCATAATAAAAGACAAAATCACACAATTATCTCAATAAGTGCAGAAAAAAATATTTGACAAAATTCAGCACATTTTCATTACAAAACTCTCAACAAACTAGGAATGGAAGTAAAGTACCCTAACATACTAAAGGCCTTTTGTGATTAGCTCACAGGTAACATCAAACTCAATGATGAAAAGCTCACAGCTTCTCTCAGATCAGACACAAGGCAAGGATGCCCATTCTTGCCACTTCTATTCAACATAGTACTGAAAGTTCTAGAGAACATTTAAACAAGAAAAAGAAATGAGAATCACCCAAATTGGAAAGGAAGAAGTAAAACTGTCCCTGTTTACACACAACATGGTCTTATATATAGCACTCCCTAAAGATTACATTTTCTTTTAAAAAAATTACAACTAATGTGCAAAGTAAGGTTGAAGAATGCAAAAACACATGAGTGGAACTACATCAAATGTAAAATCTTTTTTACAGCAAAGGAAACATCAGCTGAATGAAAAGTCAACCTACTGAATGGGAGAAAATATTTGTAAACTATATATCAGACACAGGGTTAATCTCCAAAAATATGTAGATGACTACCACAATTCAATACTTCTTTTTAAAAAATCTAATAACCTGATCTTAACCATGAGCTAAGGACTTGACTGGAAATTTATCCCCCCAAAGATGTAATGTACAAATGGCCACAGGTGTATAAAAAACATGGTCACTGTCACTAGTCATCAAGGATATGCAAATCAAAACCACATGAGATATCACCTCACACATGTCAGGATGGCTATTATCAAAAAGGTAAAAATCAGCAAGTGTTTTCAAGAATGTGTAGAAATTGGAACCCTTGAACACTGTTGGTAGTAATGCAAAATAGTACAGCACTATAGAAAACAGCATTGGAAAGCAGTATGGAGATTTCTTGGAAAGCTGGGAATGGAGCCACCATTTGACCCAGCTATTCCCCTTCTTGGTCTATTCCCTAAAGACCTAAAAAGAGCATGCTACAGGGACACTGCTACATCGATGTTCATAGCAGCACAATTCACAATAGCAAGACTGTGGAACCAACCTAGATGCCCTTCAATAGACGAATGGATAACAAAAATGTGGCATTTATACACAATGGAGTATTACTCTGCATTAAAAAATGACAAAATCATAGAATTTGCAGGGAAATGGATGGCATTAGAGCAGATTATGCTAAGTGAAGCTAGCCAATCCCTAAAAAACAAATGCCAAATGTCTTCTTTGATATAAGGAGAGTAACTAAGATCAGAGTAGGGAGGAAGAGCAGGAGAAGAAGATTAACATTTAACAGGGATGAGAGGTGGGAGGGAAAGGGAGAGAGAAGGGAAATTGCATGGTAATGGAAGGAGACCCTCAGGGTTATACAGTGGAGGGGGTAGAGAGAGAGGAGGGGAGGGGAGGGGAGGGGTGGGGAGGGGGGAGGGTGGAGGATGGGAAAGGCAGCGGAGCACAACAGACACTAGTATGGCAATATGTAAATCAATGGATGTGTAACTGATGTGATTCTGCAATCTGTGTATGGGGTGAAGGTGGGAGTTCATAACCCACTTGAATCAAAGTGTGGAATATGATATGTCAAGAAATTTGTAATGTTTTGAACAACCAACAATAAAAAATTTAAAAAAAAAAGAAAACAGCATTGAGGCTCCCCAAAAAGTTAAAAATAGAACGACCATATAATTCAGCAATCTCACTTCTGAATATTTATTTAAAAATCATCGAAATCAGGAACTCAAAGAGATATTATCATCCCCATGTTTATAGCAGCCCTATTCACAGTAGCCAAGATGTGGAAACAACCTAAATATCTATCAGATGAATAAAGAAAACATGGCATGTACACACACAGTTGTATATAGCAGAATACTATTCAGACTTTAAAAAGAAGAAAATTCTGCAATATGAGACAACATGGATGAAACTTGAGGACTTCATACTAAGTAAAATAAGTCAGTCACAAAAAGACAAATGCTGCATTGTTCCAATTTTGTATGAGGTTATCTCAAATGGTCAAGTTTGTAGAATCAAAGAATGCAGTGGTGTCCACGATAGATGTAGGGGGAAGTGGTCAATTACCAATCAATAGGCAAAGAATTTCAGTTAAACACGAGTACGTTCTAGAGATCTGCTGTACAACATTGCACCTGTGTTTAACAATAATGTATTGTATAGTTAAAAATTTGTTAAGTGAGCAGATATCAGTTTAAATGCTATTACCACAATAAAAATGAACTTTAAAAAATAAAATATGTACAGTACATACACAAATAATTTTAAAATAAAAACATGTATTTGTGAATATGTCTAAATGAACCCTACAATTATGTATAATTATAATGCAGGACCAAAAACATTAAAACCAATTTTAAGGAGATTGGCAAATAAATAATCACATAAAATGATAACCATTTTTTTGAAAGATGGACTATCACAGCTACATTAAGAGTTTTCACAAAACCCCACATTTTTATTATTATTATTAAAGATTTTGTGAAGCCCTGCAGGAAAGAAATCAATTTGTTTTGACTTAGCTCAAATTTCTCAAATTTATTTGCCCATACAAACCTTTCTGTTTTCCAGGAATACATACTAATATCACACAGGAACAACTTTTAATAAAACTAGTTTGGGAAATGCTTATCTATAAAAACCACAAGACTACTTCCATTTGATATATTTTGTGGTGTTATCAGAAAGCTAAAGACAAATGAAATAGTGTGTTCTCCTAACCCTTCGTAAGATTTAGTAGGTACAGAACAGGGAAGATTATATGGCTCTTTCCTACAGCAATAATTCCACAGATAAGCTTTTAGTCTTTATCACTTGCTACTCATCATACTTGGTCCCTTTCACAAACACAAAATTTGTTTTGGCAAAAGGCAAAATCAAAGGCATTATTAAGTGGCTCTAAACATCCTGAAATTAAATGATCCCATTTTGTGTAAGCTTTTCAGAACAGAGGAATGACTGTACTGAACACCAAACAACTTATAAGAGAAAACATCTCTTACACAAGTGGCTATGACTAAAGAACATTTGCTCCTTATAGAGAATTTTCAGTGGTAGTGCTGCAGGCTGGCTGGGGAGTGCTGCCTAGCAGAGTAGGGAAACCGCAGAGAGCTGCACATGGTAGTCATCTGTGATTCCCTGTGGTCCCCCGTCAGGATCTGGGGAATGCAGAAGGACATCACAGTGGGGACAGTGTAAAGAGATACAGGTAGGAGCAGCCAGGGAAAGCCAGGAAAACTGAGGTTCCACTATTGGCCTGAGCTCTTCTGGGCAGCCACTGATCAACACAATATGGATTCAGGGCTTGTTAGGATCAAATGATTAGGTGCCCCTTTCCAGCAGTTTGCAGAGGCTTTGAGAAATTATAATCAGAGGCAGGAATCTCTTCCTGGCAAAATGCCTCCTTGTCTTTGCCTAAATAAAATTGTGGCTTGGAATGTTGACAAACCAACCAGAAAACAGAGGTGAAGGCTGGGGATGGGTAGACGCAGGGATGAAGGGCAGTATGAATTGTCAGTAGTACTAACAGATTTTCTTTCATCTCACACGAAAGTGTCTGGGAAACATTTAATAACATGATTAGTCTGGCTCCACTTTTTTCTCCAGGGACAAAAAACATGGTTGTAACAGGAAATTAATATAAAACAGTAACATAGTGTGTTCTGTGTCAAATGTGAAGAGTTCACTTATTTTAGAAGTCTAGAGGGCCATTACTATATGGAGATAGAGTCCTCCACTATAATCCTAGAAGAAAAGACTATTATTTGGTTGCTCCATTGTATTTTCCCAGAGCCTCAAATTGGTTATTGTGCCTTATTCTCATCTAAATAAATTATTTCCATAATACTAAATAAAATTTCAAATCACACACACAAAAATAATTTTCTCCCTTTGGTCAGTAACCAGAGGCCTCAAATTCTTCCATTTTTAAAGTTTTACTTTAGTTATGTTCAAAATAACCTGTTTGGAAGATGTTGTTGATTGGGCTTGATATTGAAAGCATTAGCAGGGATGTTAAACTTTACAGAGCATTTCATCAACAACTCAAGCCACCAATGTCCATGATGGACAGAATCAGGTTGCTTTCTCTTTCTGGGGAAGGAGAGTAGCCTAACAACTCTGATTATCCTCAGGCTATTGCTCCTGGTGCCTTAAAAGCCATCCCTGAAATGTCACTTGCTGTCACCATCATGTTCTGCCAGAGCTGCCAACAGCATGGTAACTTCTGAGTTGTCCAAATAGAGGACAAAAAAGAAAAATAATAATAATAATAATAATTTTAAAAAGGAAGATGAGCCACGAGTGGACCATATTATTCCACATTGTTTTTAATAAAACCTTTATTAAAATATAATTCACCTACCAACACATTCACCCTTTCAAGGTATATAGTTCCATGGTCTTTACTGTTTTCACTGAATTATTTGACCATCACTATGATTAAATTCTAGAACATATTTACTATCCCCAAAAGGAGTGACATCCCTATTATCAATCATTCCCCATTTCTCTCTCTTATCCCTGCTTTTTTCTCTATCTCCCAGGACTCTACCATGTCATTTCATTGAAATAGAATCATGTAGTCTCTAGTCTTTTTAAATTGGTTTATTTCATTTAGCATGTTTTTAAGGTTCTTTCACATGGAAATATATGTTAGTACTTAATTCCATTTTATCAACAAAATTTTATTCCATTGGATGGATATTCCATCTAATCATTCAATGATTTATTTATTTATCAGTTCATCAGTTGGTGAACATTGGGTTATTTACATTTTTTACTATTAAAAATATTACTAAAATTTTTTTTAAATATTACTAGAAATGTTCGTCTACAAAATTTTATGTGGGCATAGTTTTCTATTCTCTTCTTTTCAATTCTAAGAGTGGAATTGTTGGCTCATATGGTTAATCAAAACTTAACTTTTGCTAAGCTATTTTCCTAAGTGGTTGCACCATTTTGAAATCCTATCAGTAATATGAGAGTTAAAATTCACCCACATCTTCGTCAATATTTGTTATTGTCTGTTTTAGTTTAGCCATCTTAGTGGAAATAAAATAGTATTTTGTTGTAGTTTTCATTCTGCATTTCCCAAATAGCTAGTGAAGTCAAGTAACTTTTCGTGTGTTTATTGGCCATTTGCATTTCTTTTTTTGAGAAATATTTATTCAAATCCATTGTACTTTCTAAGTTGAATTATCTTTTTATTGTTGAACTATAATATTTATATATTCTGGATAGAACTCTTGTCAAGTGTTTGATTTACAAATATTTTCTTCATTTATGTGGTCTTTTCATATTCTTAAATATGTCCTTTGAATCATAAGTTTCTAATTCTGATTAAGTCCAGATATATATTTTTGCTTTTGTAACTTGTGCCTTTAGTGTCATTTTGAAGAAGAAGCTATTGCCTAATACAGGGTTCTAAAGATTTTCTTCCATGTTCTCTTCTAAGTGTTTTATAGCATTAGCTCTTTTATTCAGGCATGTTATTGTTTTGTTTTGTTTTGTTTTTGATACTGAGGATGGAGCCTAGGGGTAATCTGCCAATGTCTGGCTGGGCACAAATGCCGCAGTCTGGCTGGGCACACAATCACGAGCCACCACACAGCTTGTAGATTCAAACAGCAACTCTTTATTCCCGAACTCACACCAGCCGTCTACAAACACGTTCTGGGGAAATCCACGTTCTCTGCCCAAATCCACCTCCACTGGGCTTCTATCTCCCAAAATATACTGTCTGAATCCCGTGAGAACTCAAGGGGAACTCAGGCAGCAGGATACGCCCTATTCCCAGCAGGAATAATCTTAAACCTTAAACCTGGAACCTAAACTGGGAACGCCCTAAACAAGATTATCTTAAAACCGGGAACACCCTAATCTGCCTTGGTCCTTGAGCAAGGTTAAGTACATTCAATGTCACTGCAACATGGGGTACGCTGGCAAGGAAATTGTCATACTTACTTGGCTAATGGCTCCCAGCATCTCCCCCCTTCTGATTAATTAAACAACAAGCAATGTGGCTTAAGGACCGTGCCTGGTAGGTTGTCCAATTCAACATATGGTTCTTACCCGTCATCGGAAAACTGACTTTTAGGCGTCAGCCTCCTGTCTTAGGTTGATACCACTGCAATTGAATCATACCCGTCACTGACTACCGGTCCAGCATACAGCCATACTTGTGGATAGGTCTATGCACCAGTGGGGGGGTGAGGTTCTTTGCCTCACCTCTGTTGGCCCCCAAATTTGGCCTTGGTGCCAGTGGGGGAGTGAGGTTAATGTGGCTTATGGACCGTGCCTGGTAGGTTGTCCAATTCAACATATGGTTCTTACCCGTCATCGGAAAACTGACCTTTAGGCGTCAGCCTCCTGTCTTAGGTTGATACCATTGCAATTGGATCATACCCGTCACTGACTACCGGTCCAGCATAAGCCATTGGCCCCCAAATTTTAGACCATCACTAGCAGAAGGGAGGAGGATACAGAAATGCCACGACACCAAGCCAATTGACGGCTCCTTGGGAAAAATTGCATCACTGGTGACACCATCAGCAAAGATATGCCAGCATTACCACAATTCGCTGCACCAAACGATAGTTACATAGTCCAGGCAAGTTCTGCAAGCAGTTCAAAGCAGAGGAATCTATCAATATGTCCATTTCCTCCCCAAAATCTGTCTCCTCCCAAAGTAAGTTGACTCTTTGATTGAGCATTACTTGTTGAGTTCTTCACCAGCACTGGGATGGAGATAGGAATTCTGGCAATGATGCTAAAGAGACATTATCCTGAAAAGAATTATTAAATATAATGAAAAGGAAAGGTGAAAGTAAACAAACAGATCTGTTAACCTACTTTAAAAACAATCCTTAACAGCTTTTTACCTAATTTAAATTAGTAAACAAACAGATCTGTTAACCACCTTTAAAAACAATCCTTAACAGCTGTTTACATAATTTAAATTAAACCATTTAAATCACGTGAATAAAAAAAATAATAATAATTCGGATCCATTTTCTCATGAGCGCTCCTCATATAAGAAATATGGACATACGCACATACAGACATACAACACAAAACACAAGAGTGTACACAAACGTACAACACATAAGAAAATAGTAAAGGCCTTGTAGCTTTACCTAGGTGAAATCTCCATTGCAATGTTTAAAAACTCCACAGTCAAAAAATAAAACTGATCAGAAAAACATTAACCTAGGTTTGTATGAGCTCAAAAAATAAAAATAGAACCTTATGATGTGGAAAAATGCAATAATAAAATAGCTATTGAAAAAAGCATCCTGGTTAATCACTGTCGCAGATGTAAGAATGGCCAAGCTGGAGTTCTGGATATCAGCTGTTATGGATTTGAGTCAAATCATCTTCTTTTCGATCTGTAGAAACTGTTTTAGTTAATCTCTCTGGAATCCAAATGGGCTGCTGTTCTCCCTGTGGAAAAACACAAACAGACCCCCGACTCCAGACAATCACTGGGTCAGGACCTTTCCATTGTCCTGTTAGAATATCTTTCCAAAGTACTTTAGGCTTATGTACATTTTTTGGATACATATGCCTTTCCGCAGCACTAAGTCCTGATGAATCCAAATTTAAAAAGTTTAGAGTAAAAAGCGTTATTTTAAGTTTATCTTTGGGGGATATATACCCCCTTCCAATTCCCTCTTTTTGCTTTAATAAGTATGTTTTAATAGTTTGATGAGCTCTTTCAACTATGCCTTGTCCCTGTGGATTGTATGGGATTCCTGTTATATGAGTAATACCAAATGATGAGCAAAATTGTTTAAAAGAGGTAGAGGTATAGCCAGGACCATTATCGGTTTTTAACTGTTTAGGAACGCCCACAGTGGCAAAATTTTGTAAGCAATGAGCTATAACATCTTTAGTTTTTTCTCCGGCATGAAGGGAGCCCATCAAAAATCCAGAAGAAGTATCGACTGTAACGTGTAAATATTTTAATTTTCCAAATTCTGGCAAGTGTGTGACGTCCATCTGCCAAATATGGTTAGGTATCAGTCCTCTAGGATTGACTCCAAGATTAACTTGTGGTAAAAATGTCACACAATTTTGACATTGTTTTATTATATGTCTGGCTTGTTCCTTAGTTATTTTAAAACGCTTTTGTAAAGTATTAGCATTAACATGAAACCTTTTATGAAAATTTGTAGCTTCTTCAAATGTAGAGAAAATATGTATGTCATGTGTAGTTTTATCTGCTAAATCATTGCCTAAACTAAGGGCTCCAGGCAATCCTGTATGTGCCCTAATATGTCCTATAAAGAATGGATCTTTTCTGTCCCAGATTAGACTTTGTATAGTGGAAAACAAAGAGAAAACAGTAGAAGAAGGGGAAATCCTACCAGCATCTTCAAGAGATACTATAGCATTAACTACATACTGACTATCAGAAAATAAATTAAATACAGAATCTTTAAACATCAAAAAAGCTTGTAAAACTGCATTAAGCTCTACCTTTTGAGCTGATTGTTTTGGTACTAAAAATGTAAAAGTTTGATCTGGGGTAACTACTGCTGCTGTACCATTATTAGACCCATCAGTGAATATATTTGGAGCATTCATGATAGGTGTTTTTCTTGTCATTTTAGGAAAAACTACAGGATGCTTAGACCAAAAAGACAACAAAGGATTAGATGGTAAATGATTATCAAATGAAACATTAGATTTACACATGATTATTGCCCAAGTATTTAACTCATTAGCTAACTCATCAATTTGATCCATAGTATATGGAGTAATAATTTTATTGGGAGAAATTCCAAACACTCCCTTCGCTGCTTTTATTCCTTTGAGTATTAATTGTCCTACAGCCTCAGGATACCTAGTAAGAATCGTGTTAGGAGAATAAGATAAATGTATCCACAATAATGGACCTTCTTGCCAAAATACTCCTGTAGGAATATTTTTTGTTGGTAGTACAATAAATAATAAAGGCAAACTTATATCAATTCTATCCAAATGTATGTTTTCCATATATGTTTCAATAATTTTTAATGCCTTTCTTGCTTTAGGAGTTAACATGCGGGGTGAATTTGGATCTGATGGACCTTTTAGAATATCAAATAAAGGTCCCAACTCTCCTGTTGGTATACCTAGATAAGGCCTTATCCAATTTATGTCTCCCAATAACTTTTGAAAGTCGTTAAGTGATTTGAGTTGATCTACTCGTATTTGAATTTTTGGTGGACGGACCATGGTTGAGGATAGTAGAACTCCTAAATAATTAATTGGAAAATTTAATTGTACTTTATCTATTGCTATCTCTAGATTATAATTTTTTAATAAGTTTGTAAGTGTGGCATAACATTCCAGCAATATGTTTTTATCTTTATGTGCCAATAATACATCATCCATATAGTGAAATATTTGTAGTTCAGGATTTTGATTTCTAAGTGGCTGGATTGCTTTGTTAACATATATTTGACACATAGTTGGACTGTTAGCCATCCCTTGAGGGAGTACTTTCCATTCATATCTCTGATCAGGACCTTCATGATTTAATGCAGGGATAGTAAATGCAAAACGTGGACTATCCTCGGGATGAATTGGAATTGAAAAAAAACAATCTTTAATATCTATAGCTAAAACATGCCAGGTTTTTGGCAAAGCAGACAATTGAGGAATCCCTGATTGAGCAGGTCCCATAACAACCATCTCATTATTAATGGCTCTTAAATCTTGCAATAATCTCCATTTACCAGATTTCTTTTTGATGACAAAAATGGGAGTATTATGGGGAGATATGGAAGGTTGTATATGTCCTTCCGTTAATTGTTGTTTGACCAGATCATGGGCTACTTGTATCTTTTCTTTAGTCAGGGGCCACTGAGGAACCCACACTGGTCTTTCTGATTTCCAAGTAATTTTGATTGTCTCAGTGGCCCTTTCTGAAAATCCAACCCATGTCTGTCTGTTCCTTGATCTATTTGTACTGGTGCTGCTATACCTTGCCCTTGTTTTCCTAATCTTTTTTCTTTCCTAAAGCCTTGTCTAGCTCTAGTAGTGGGCACATTAGGATTGATATTATTTGTTAACGTCAAACCTAATTGATCTAGGACATCTCGTCCCCATAAATTTATAGGAAGATGATCCAATACATATGGCTGTATAGTTCCTTCACATCCTTCAGGATCCTTCCAATCTAATATCATAGAACTTCTATGGGGATTAGTCGCCACTCCTAGGCCTCGAAGCGTTTGAGTGGCTTGTTGTAATGGCCAATGTTTTGGCCATTCTTGACGAGATATGATGCTAAGGTCAGCTCCTGTGTCCAGTAGCCCATTAAACTCATGACCTTGAATATTTAGTTTTAGCATTGGGCGAGAATCTAAATTTAAAGACAACATAGCCCAATCTACACCTGTGGAGCCTAATCCCCTGGAACCTCTTTCTACACTATGACTAGGAAATTTATTATGTAGGCTGGGTATTATTAACAACTGTGCTATTCTATCTCCAGGTGAAATTACTGATATACCTCTTGGAGAACTAGCTATAATTTTTATTTCACCTACATAATCGGGAGCAATTACCCCAGGACTTATCATAAGTCCTTTTAATGTAGATGAACTACGTCCCAGTAATAAGCCTACTGTTCCTTGGGGAAGAGGTCCTTTTACTCCTGTGGGAATGATTTGAACTCCCATCTCTGGAGTTAATACTGCTCTGGCAGAGGCACAGATGTCCAACCCTGCGCTCCCTCGGGTTTGTCTGATGAGGGATTTAATGGACAATGTGTCCTGGGCACTACCCTGATGGTGTTGCTGGGATCCTCCACTGCCCCGTATATTTGTGGTTGTGGGCCCCGGAGCATTGGGCCCCCCTGTCCGTTTTTTGGCAATGGAGCCTGATGCCTTTCTCCACGATATCTTGGATAAATACCTGGTCTTTGTCCGTTTTTTGATAAGGGAGTACCTTCTATGGTGGTTTGAGAACGGCATTCATTAGCCCAATGTCTCCCTCTACGGCATCGTGGGCAAATACCTGGTATTCTATTCCTTTGATACCTACTTTTGTTAAACCCTCCTCCTATGGGGCAATTCCTTTTAAAATGTCCTGTTTGTTCACAATCATAGCATGTTTTTGGCCTGGCATCTAAAGCCTGTTGTACTGCAGCTGCCAAGACTTGTCCTTGTTCATTAATATCTCTACATAATTTAATATATGTGTTTAAATCTTCATGTCTCCATGGTCTAATAACCTCTCTGCAGCAACGATTTGCTTGGTCATAAGCCAGTTGTTTTATTAATGGCATTGCTTGTTCTGTATCCCCAAAAATTTTGGCAGCCGTTTGAATTAGCCTATCTACAAAGTCAGCGTAAGGTTCATTAGCTCTCTGTATTACCTTAGATAGCTGACCTTGTAAATCTCCATGTCCTTGTAAAGTCTTCCATGCCCTAACTGCGTCTGCAGCAATTTGTGCATATATAGCAGGATCATATTCAATTTGTTGCCGTTGACCCTCATAAGGTCCTTTTCCTAACAACATATCTAGATTTCTTTGAGGGTAACCGGCTGCTGCATTTCGCCTAGCTGTCTCCGCACAAAATTCCTCATTGGCAACCTTCCATAACAAATATTGTCCTCCATTTAGTACAGATTTACACATGCTAGCCCAATCTGCTGGCGTCATGTCCAAGTTAGTAATGGACTCGACCATGCTTACCGTGAAGGGAGCTTGGGGCCCGTAGGTTGTTACAGCCTCCTTTAACTGCTTCACTGTTTTAAAATCTAAAGCACGGTGAATTCGCTGCCCTCCTGCCTGTTCAAGTACAGGGCATGCTAATCTTTGAGGTCCTGTCTCAGGATCCCATTTATCAACTACGGGGTTTGAGGGCCACTCAGCTGTCTCCATCGGTGGGGCTGTTGGTTGAATTATGCCCTCTTGTGATAAAATGGAGTTAGTAACAGCCTCCTGTTGTGGCCTTTTTCCTAACAACCCCTTTTCCTTTAAATTTTCTTCCTCTGTCTGACTAGCTCGAGAGACCTTCTCTTTTGCTTGATCTAAAATGTCTTTCTCCATGGTCTGAACCTCTAACAATTTACTTAACATCTTTTCGGTTTGTTTTTTACTAATTTCTAATCTACTATAAAGATAACGCAACCCAATAAGATAGCACAAAACAAAGCCGAAACTGAATGAAACAAAAACGGAATAAAAAATCGTTGTATCAATTTTCTCTTCCTCAGGGCCGACAAACTTCAAACCTTTAGTCAACCATTTTTTCCAGTTTGCCTGAGAAATTTCTAGGGATAGGCAGCTTGAAACAAAAACAAGATAAATCAAAACAATAACACATTGTTTTTTGAGTTGGTCACCCATTCTTTCGCTCTTCCTCAGGGGCGAGCAATTTCACTTACCTCCAAGCTTCAGAAGTTCCCCGTACAAGCCACCAAATGCCAATGTCTGGCTGGGCACAAATGCCGCAGTCTGGCTGGGCACACAATCACGAGCCACCACACAGCTTGTAGATTCAAACAGCAACTCTTTATTCCCGAACTCACACCAGCCGTCTACAAACACGTTCTGGGGAAATCCACGTTCTCTGCCCAAATCCACCTCCACTGGGCTTCTATCTCCCAAAATATACTGTCTGAATCCCGTGAGAACTCAAGGGGAACTCAGGCAGCAGGATACGCCCTATTCCCAGCAGGAATAATCTTAAACCTTAAACCTGGAACCTAAACTGGGAACGCCCTAAACAAGATTATCTTAAAACCGGGAACACCCTAATCTGCCTTGGTCCTTGAGCAAGGTTAAGTACATTCAATGTCACTGCAACATGGGGTACGCTGGCAAGGAAATTGTCATACTTACTTGGCTAATGGCTCCCAGCATTAACTGACTATATACCCAACTCTTTTTACTTCTATTTGGAGTTAGGGTCTCATTAAGTTGTCTAGGCAGGCTTCAAATGCATGATCCTCCTGCCTTAGTCTCCCAAATACTGGGATTAAAGGCATACACCACTGTGTCTAGCTCTATGATTAATTTTAAGTTGTTTTATATTGTGTGAGTTGTGGATCTAGTTTTATTCCTTTGAGTGTGGATATTCTGTTGTCCCAGAATTTTTTGTTGAGGAGCCTCTTCCCCCTCCTTTGAATGGTTTTGGCACGCTTGTTGAAAATTAATTGACGATAAACATGCATTTCTGAAAATTAGTGATTTTATTCCATTGATCTATGTTTATCTTAATACTATTACCACTGTCTTGATTAATATAGTTTGGTGGTAAGTTTTAAAATCAGAAAGTGTGAGTTCTTCATCTTTGTTCTTCTTATTCAAGGTTTTGTTTCATTTTTGTTGCTGTTTGGTTTTTGGTTTACTTTGGTTTTTGTCTATCCTGAATCTTTTGTATTTCCATGTGAATTTTAGGATTGCAGCAAATAGAGGCAGCTGAGATTTTAACAGGAATTATGTCTAATCTGTAGATCAATTGGGGGATTATTGACAGCCTAACATTATTTAGTCTCTTAATACATAAACATGAGTTGTCTTTTCATTTGCCTACATATTCTTTAATTTCTTGCTATGATGTTTGGTAGTTTTCAGCATGAGAGTCTTATGTTTTAAAATCTATTCCTAGGTATATTGTTCTTGAAGTTATTGCATAAAGATTTTTTTCTTAATTTCATTTCCAAATTGTTCATTGTTGGTATGTATAACTACAACTAATGTTTACATATAGCTCCTCTTCCATATCGTATAGATTCAACCAACTATGGATTGAAAACATTAGGGAAAAAATTGTGTCTGTGCTGAACACATAAAAGACATTTTCATTGTCATTAATCCATAAACAGTAATACAGTATAACAACTGTTTGTTTAGCTTTACATTGCATCAGGTATTATAAGTAACTAGAGATGTTTTAAATTATATGGGAGGATGTACATAGGTTATAAACAAATACATCAAATACTTCATTTTGTTTAAGGAATTTGAGCAGCCATGATTTTGGCAAATGCTGGGGGTTCTGGAACCAGTCTCCCACAGAACTGAGGATAGCTATATTGATCTTATATGGACTTAATTAGCTCTAAGTTTTTGTATGTATATGTTTCTTGAGATTTTCTGTATAGAAGATCAGATCATGTAAAGAAAATTACTTCTTCCTTTTCAGTTGGAATGCACTGATTTCTTTTTCTTGCCTTGTTATCTTGGCCACCACCTCCAGTACAATGTTGAATAGAAGTGACAAAAACAGATTATCCTAATTTCTTATTTTTTTCCCCAAAGGATAGTTTTTGCTGGATATAAAATTCTTGATTGACAGTCTTTTCCTTTCAGTACTTTGATAAATGCCTTCTGAGTTCCATAGGTTTTGATGATAAGTTGATTGTTAAACTTACTTAGGATCCCTTGAACTTAATGAATCTGGCTCTCTTGGACTTTAGCTTTTAACAGTTTGACTGTGGTGTATCAAGGTGTGGATCTCTTTGAGTTTGATAAGGAGTTCACTTGACTTCTTAAATTTGCAAATTAATATTTTTCATGAAGGTTGAGAAATTGTTCAGCTATTATTTCTTCCAGTATTCTTTATCCCCCTTTTTTTAACTCCCCTTTCTCTCTCTCTCTCTCTCTCTCTCTCTCTCTCTCTCTCTCTCTCTCATTCTCCCATTACACAGGTCTAGTTACACTTAATGACACTCTATAGGTTTCTAATATTGTTTTCCTTCATTTGTCCCTCAAATTCATTGATCTCCATTAAGATTATATTTTTTGCTTATTCTTTCTTTTGTTGAGACCCACAGCAATAATGTCATTTCGGTACTGCCCAACTTCACAATCCCTATTTTATTCTCTTTGATTGTTTCTCTTTATTGGCTGAGACATTGTTTTCATACTTTAATCTTTTAAATAATCCTTAAGTAATTTGAACACATTTATGTTAGATGGTTTAAAGTCCTGGTCTATCTAGTTCAACATACACAGCTGCCAGACAGGTTAAATAGTGACAGTTCTTTGTTGCTATTGACTTCCTTTTTGCCTGTGTATAAGCCATACTTTGCTCTTTATTTGCATGTCTTCTAACTTCTCATTGAACTCTACATATTTGAAATAATATATGACAATTATAGAAACCATATGACTCCCTCCTCTCTGGTATTCATTGTTGATGCTCTTTGTTGTTTTTGCCGCTGCTGTTTATTTAATGATTTTCCCATACTAATGCTATTAAGTCTGTATTCTCTTTCAGTGCAACAACAGAAAGACATGCTCATTTAGATTAGTGGACAGCTAATGATTAGACAGATTTCCTTAAGTACCTTGAACCAATAAGTCTCTGAGCCATTGCCAAGGGGCTTTGTGTGTGTATTGGGGTAAACCTTCAATGTTCTAGCAGTTCACGACTCTGCCTTAGCTTTCACATCCAACTTGTACAGAACCTCAAGATCAGCCAAAAGTGAGTGATTAGGGTCTTATCAGGTCTTTCCTGGGTGTATGCCCAGCCCTGCACATGTGCATGTTCATCTAGATTACCAGAAATGTATCAGAGCTTTTCAAAACCCCTATGGAGTTTTTCCTATGAAGTTTTTAGTCATCCCATATTCAGTCTTCACTATCATCACTGCTTCTGGAAGCTTTGATGTTAAACAAATGCTGCTGATGTTTCAACAAATGCGGGGATAGGGTCTGTTCCCTTCAAGTGAACTCTTCATACAGGCAAATAAATCCAAACCTTGATAATGGAACTTTTCAAGAAGCTTCCAGACAGGTTAAGTAGTGACAGTTCTCTAGGAATGAGATGTTGTGTTGTGGGTGCTCCAAACCTGTTCTGCCTCTTCCATGACTGCGAGGCTGCTGGTTTCCACAGCTACCATGGTGGCAAGGATACTGTGGAGCTTTGACAAGGCAGATGGTAATAAGGCAAGTTAAAATGCCACGAGGCTTATTGTTCTTACTGATAGCCATTTTTAAAATAAATGCTTGTTGTATTGTTACAAGATTTTGATTATTTTCCAAAGTTCTGAACAGGTTGATTTTGACCGATTTTGCAAGTGTTCCTGCTTTTTGCGAAGGAGTGACTTTTCAGAGGCCTCACTCTGCCATTCTGGAAGTGCTTCTCGCAAACGCATTATTTTTGATTTTTAAATCTTTCAGAGTTTCTAGAAAACAAGCTACATTAAATAGCATGTCTAAAGAAGGTGTGATGGAGGAAAGCTGAAGAGAATTAATGATGTTCTAAACAAGCCTGTTCATTTGTGAAATGTTGATTTAATGTCCACTGTATGTCAGTTACTGTCATAGGTATGAGGTATACAAAATGAAAAGGTTATAACATCCTACAGTGGACTCACATCAACAAGGAAAACAAATACCTAAATAACCAATGTAATACAGTGTGGTATTTATTATAATAGATGTAATAGCAAATTTTGATAGGAGAGATTAATTCAGTGTGAGAAGTTTATAGAGAAGGTAATGTAAGAGCTGAAAATGACTGATGGGTTGTAGTTTGCCAAATACAAAACAGAAGCAGAGATCCAGGTAAAGGTGGATCTCTTTATTGTAGAGACATTGGGTAGTGCGGGGTAACTAATGCCTGGGAGGAAGCTGTGACTGAAAAGAGGACATAAAGTGAGACTGTGAGAAAGGAAGGAAGAACCATTAGTCTTTACATAATGGAAATTCATGTAAAGATTTTAAGTAGAGAAATCATCAGTCATTAATTTATTTAACAGGTATTTATAAAGTGTCTGTTGTGCGTTGGGCCTGTTCTAAGCATTGGGAATCAGTAATAGGGTACTGACTTCACAGGGTTAATCTTCTCAGTGGGGAGAAGAAACAGAATGAGAAAAATATGAAATATATAACATAGATTTAGGTTGGAATGAGCACTATGTATTAATGCAGGGGAAGGCATGAGAGGGTTGGGGAGTACTTGGGAGTCAGGAATGTAGAAAGCTGTGTAGGAATAGTCAAGGGAAGCCCTCTCTGAAGAGGAGAAAGTTACTGAAATAAGTGAGGGAGAATGTCCTCGAAGATCTGAGGAGCGGCAAATGGGAGAGGAACAAAGGTGCACTTGACTGCTCCTAGGAATGATGGAATGAGGGAAGGTCTGAAGAATCATAAGCGGTTTGGGGAGTGAATGAGGGAAAGGATGGAAAGAGATGAAGTCTAACAAATAAGCATGGGTCAGAAAAATGGCTTTATAAGGCAAGGAAAGGAGTTTCATTTTACTGGGATGGGAAGGGAAGATAGGGGGGGCCACTGGAGGCCATAGATCATTATCTGATCTACGTGTTCAAAAGTCACTGATTGCCTGCACAAAACAGACAATAGAGGGGCAAAAATGGAAGCAGAGGACTAGTTTATTAGAGAGATTATTGTGGCCTGCATGGTGGTTTAATGCGGTGGGTAAAATGTGCTTGGATTTAAAAGGCATTTACTTAGAATCAATGCAACAAAATTTGCTGAAGAGCTGGACCTGGTGGCACATGCCTGTAATCCCAGTAGCTTGGGAGGCTGAGGCAGGAGGATTGCAAGTTCAAAGCCAGCCTCAGCAATTTACTGAGGCCCTAAGCAACTCAGCAAGACCCTGTCTCTCAATAAAATATGAAATAAGGGCTGGGGATGTGCCTAATAGTTAAATGCCCCTGGGTTCAATTACCGCTCTCTCTCTCTCTCTCTCTCTCTCTCTCTCACACACACACACACACACACACACACACACCCACACACACACACACACAAACTGCTGAGGAATTATTAGGAGACAGAAAAATATTGAGCCTGATTCCTAGGTTCTGAGCTTAGGAAACAAAAGGTATGATGGTGTGGATCATGGAAAAGAATGAGACAGGAGAAAGGAAGGGGCAGAGGAAGAACCAAGGGCTTGTCTGAGGCTCACTAAGTGTGAAGTTTGAGATGTCTTTTAGCCTTTCAAATGCAGATGTCTGATGGGAAGGTAGATATTTGAAATTGGTATTCAAGAGAGAAGTCATAACTGGGTATAAAAATTTGAGATTCATGAACTTAGAGTTGGAATTTGATGAGTCACCTAGGGAATGAGTGCAGTGAACAAATTTGTCATTTATGAGTAAAATATGATAAGTCGTTTTAAGCATCATTTTTGTGTAACCTGAGTACAAGTTTTATTTCTCCTTTTATGTGCCCCAATCTCATCATCAGTATTTTCTGCTGCTTCATTATAAACCAATTAACGTCATACGGCTACTATTAACAGTAATAGCCGTTAAGTGCTTCCTCAAGGCAAGCAGTGGACACAGAACTGTATAAGAAATATTCTCTTTCTGTTCTTATGCAGAAAGCTTATCAGCTGTGGAGTTTTACATTATGCGATTCTGCTATAGTTCATTATTCTTAACAAAGAAAAGTGTCATTGCATATAATAGAACCATATTTTGTGTGTTATAGGTCACTTTCATTTGGAATATTGTTAGGCAAACACTTCTTTGTCTCCTGTCCATCTGGAATTTGAATATTAAAAATTTTGGAGCAGGCTCAGCATTTGCATTAGCAAATAATGTACTTTGCCTTCCTACTCATTTAACTATGGAAATTAGCCTGCATTATTATTTGATAATCTGGTTCAAAAAAAGTCTCAGTTTGGGGTAGGAGCTTAATTTCCCTATGTGATAGAAATTATTTAGTGAATTGATTAAGAAACAGAAGGAACTTGTCTCAACTCTGAATTCCTTCCCAGAAGCCCTTAAAGCCTTCTCAAAGGAAAGAAACTTTCTTCTGATACCATTAGCTGTTCTCATATCTAGCAAAGGGGTTACATGACCTCAATATAAAACTAAGTATATCAATTTCACATTTGTGCCCTTGATGTGATGTGTTTTGGGGTTGGTGGTATATAAGAGCAAGGTAAAATTGGCCAAGGGGAAAAAAATTAGAAAGGACAGACAGGGTGGCTTGAAGAAATCTACTTGGGTTTCCTGAGATTGGATACACAAAAACACTTGGAGTAAGTATGCATTTTCAAAACTAAATATAGACTTTTTGTACATAAGGAATTAGAAAAAGAAATAGTCTCATGAGGAAATACATATTCTTAAAACCTGTGTTATCCACCTTATTGAACAGAAATAAATGACAATGAAAAATGGCATTTATTTTAGATATGGGAAGGATACTATCTGATAATGTGTCAAAAGGAGCCACCTGGAGGGAATATTGGCACTTTTAATCTTGGAATGATATTACAGGCCTTTCTGGGAAATGGAGGCTGCACACAATCTCAGTCCTGCAGTGGTGGCTTGGTGGCTTGTCCCTATTTTAATCAGATGCTGCTGCCTTCTTTTCCTCCTTTCCTGAGGGAAGAATGGGGGGAAATGAAGAGTCCAGGCTTAAATGGCAGCATCTATGTCTGCAGTTCATCATGCCCCCTTCACCATTTGCTGTAATGCTGGTTGCTTGCTTGCAGTTCAAGCGGGAATTGAATAAGAAGGCAAAGCATAAACCTATTGCTAATGAATGCAAAAAGAAATGGTTTCTTTGGTATCCCCAGAGACATTAAGAGCAAAACGGGGCAAGGAGAAGGGAGGCATTAGAAGAAAATAAATGACCCTGAGAAAAGAAGGGAAGATGAAAAATTAGAAAGGCTAGGATTTAGGGAACTGAATGTTGACTCTAAAACAAGTCCCTAGTTGTCAAATTAGGTGGGGAATGTCCTTTTTTTTTTTTTTTTAATGTTGATTGGTGGTTGGGAACAGTAGTGGGAAACCCATTTATTGGTTATCCAAAAAGTTATTTCTACAAATTCACCATACATTTATAGTGTGGCTCCTTCATCCAGATAGGAGGTGTGCTTTTTGCATTTGTTAATGAATTACAGAACAAAAGTCATTGAAAACTAAGCCTTTGGGAAGCTTTGGGTTTATCAACTGTAATTGTTTTATATCAGTCAACCAAAGCCTTCCTTGCACATCAAGTACATCATCTTTCAATAGAAACAGCCCTGTTAAACTCTGAGGAAGAGAACCCTCAGGGAATCAACTGTTGTGCAAAATAATAACTGTCATGTTTTCTATAAATTTCTAAGGAAATCTTATTTTTACACAGAAATCCACAAATAAATCAGAACTTAATGTGTGTTTGCAACATTCATGTTATGATCTTAAGACAGAATTACACCAATTTAATTCCTTTTCTTGTGCAGTAACATAATTAGGTTTGCCTTTCTGATGAAGTAATCAGAAACAATATACAGGGAGCATGGATTTATGTCCTCAAAGGAAAGCCACCAATGAATGCCAGTTTTGAACCAGGGATCAAATGCACTTACTCAAAAACATATGGATTCCCTTATATTCAGAGTAATAAGTGGTTAAAAGTTGTAAAAAGGGATAAAATATCTGTATTTTAAAGTTGCACCAAGATGCCTCTGGGGCTATGATATTATCAAATATTAATATCACACAATAAAATTACAGAAAACTCTAAATAATGAAAAATACCATTCTCAAGCAGAGCTGCCACTTGAGGGCAGATAACCAGCACTGAACAATTGTAGAGTAATTCTGAATGTGTGAGGGAAAAGGACAAACTGAATCATGGTTTCCTTGTTGATGTCATGCAGTAGTAAAAATTGCAAGAGCAGATAGACCTCACATTTGCTTGAGGTTATAAGAGGAAAATATTTTTGTGCTGTAATTTCTTTTCTTTAAGATACCATTTTGAAAGGTATAAAAATTTAGCTCAGACTGTATAATTTATTAATATTTAAGACTTGAAACTCTCTGGAAATAAGGTTCTATACTAAATGTCCAAAAATCCCTTCAAATTAATCCTTATAGCTACCATCTTGAGAGGTGGGTTTCCATTTTCATTTACAATCACTTTCCTCAAAGTGATTTCCTCAGAGAGCATATGCCTTATAATCAAAGCATACCAGAGCAAGCCAACAGAGCACAGCAGTGGGCCATCTGGGGACCCTTAAGTTCATTCTTCTCTCCTCTGCTCTTCATGCAACAAATAGAAGACAGGCATGGGAATGGGGTGATGTTCCTTATATAATTAAATGGTGCCCAAAGTGTCAAGCATTTTCTTTGAAACCTCATTAGAACATGGCAATAATTGACAGGGTCTATAGAAAACATGCTGAGCTACTCGAACAAGTGGTATGATGTTATGGCTATTAAGGTGAACCCCGGCTGCAAAAAAAAAAAAGGAGAACCATGGAATGCAGCATGCATGAGATCTGAGATGATTCCTCTGACCTCAATATTATTGAAGGTGTACTACAGCCCCCTCCACCCGCCCTTTCAAGTAACTTTGCAATTCTATTAGATCACAAGTTTGTCGAGAGCAGGAACTATGTTTATTACCTTGGCATTTGGGGAACATCCTTGGCATATGGTCTACACTCTGACATGTGGCAAGTGTTCCCTAAATGTTTGCTGAATAAATGTAGAACATGAAAATAGAGAAAGGAAAGGAAGGACAGAGGGAAAGAGGAAGGGGATTTCAAGAAGAAAGAAAAGGAAGGAAGGAGAGGAAGAGAATTTCAAGAAGAAAGATAAGAAAAAATAGCAGAGGAAGGAAAAAAGAAGTGCTTTTAACAAGACCTAGAAATTATTCTCTCTCCTTGTAACACCAAGTAAATTGTGTGTGTGTGTGTGTGTACTCAATCTTGTTTGAAAATTGAAGCTTTCATTAACTTGCTTCTATCCATAGCTTCCATCAACTGATGAAATTACTCTCTAATTCTTATTAAGTCTAATATACCAAGCACTTAGTAGAACAGCAAGTTTTCCACTATAAGCTATGTGTTGAGATGTTGGTTGAAGCTACACCTCTCAGGAGAGTGCACTGCAAGTCAGCCACTCATTTCTGGCTGCAAGCAGTTGACGAGGTAGGTGGACCAGGACTTGCGAAGCATTCTGTGCTCAGTAACACTCTTAGCTTTGGAGAGTAAGTACATCCCACCCTCAACCAACAGCTAGCAGTTTTATCTGGATTCAGATGCTCAGCCCTTGAAACACATCTGAAAGGGCTTTTTTTCAAACAATCTAAATGAACATTGTGTCTTTATTCCTCTGTTATGTAAGATGTGAAACTTGTAGGGAGGTTAAAACAGAGTAAGAACTCACAGGCAAGCTGTAACTCACTATATTTTCTGGTGTACATCAAATTACAACTTTCATTTATCCATCTAGAACTTGGGCCAAATTAGTGCCCATGTTAGAAATCATGAACCACATAACATCAAACAGAAAGAAATTACCTAAGCAAAAGTTTGGTTAGAGGCAAAGCAGATGCTCTGAAATCTCTATCTCTGAGAATCTTCTAAAATTAGAAGCCACCCACTAATGTAGATTGCTCTGGATTGTTTAGATAAATTGGCTTGAAGGCAAAGAACCAGAGATGACAGAACTGAATTTGAATCAGGCTATGACTCTGGTACAGATCAGCTGTGTTACCTTGAAAGGGTTTATTGGCCCCCAGAGATTCAGACTCCTCACCTGAAAATACAAGTTAAGATAAAATCTAATCTTTTAATTCATTTTTTAATTCACTCATATGCTGTGTACATATTGAGAGAGCATTTCAGCTACAAGTACCCAAAAGAAAAAGAACTTTGGGTCATCACATATTCTAAGTGTGTAGAACACTGTATGGCACATGGAGAGTCCTCCAGAATTATCGTTAAACCATGTTATCTAGTTGTTATGGTTTGAATCTGGAATGTCCCCCAAAGGCCCATGTGTGGAAGTCTTGGTCTTCAATGCAGCAGTGTTTAGAGGTAGAGCTTTTGCTCTGGGGACATGATTGGATCATGAGGGTTCTGACCTCATCAAAGTATTAATCCATTGATGAATTCATAACTGGATGGACTATTAGGAGGTGGTGGAAACTGTAGGAGGTAAGGTCTAGTTGAAAGAAGTAGGTCTCTACGGTGTGCCAGGAAGGGTATATCTTGTCCTTGGCTCCTTCCTATTTCTCTCTCCCTCTTCACCCTTCCCAGCTTCCATGAGGTGGGCAGTTCTGCTCCATCACACCCTCTCCATCATGATACCCTGCATTACCACAGGCCTAAGAGTAATGGAATCAGCCCACTAGGAACGGAATCCTCTAAAAACATGAGTCAAAATAATTTTTTTTTCCTTTAAGTTGTTTTTCTCTGGAATTTTGTCACAGCAACAAAAAGCTGCCTAATACATTATACAGTGGGAAAATAGACTGCATGGATTTGACATCCAGCCCCTCTACTTCTTAACCTCATGACCTGAGGGCAAGCTATTCCACCTCTCTGTGCCACAGTTTTCTTATCTATGAAATGGGATAGCACTAATAGAATCTACTTTATTATAGCAATGTGAGGATTAAATAAAATACCATAAGTGAACTACTAAGAACAGTCAATATTCCCCAAATGCTAGTTGCTTTTAAAGTAATAATAACAGTAGTAATAGCATTAGTAAGCCACTGGACTAAGCCCTAGGCATACAAAAATAAAAAAGACATGGGCCCTACCCTCAATGAGTTTTCTTAGTGGAGAGTCCCACTTAAGTTAAATTGGCAATTATAACATGAATGTAATATTAGTGCAACAACAGGTGACTATGGAAGTAAAAGCAGGTGCTTCACAACACATTTGGTGGAATCAGTGAGTGTTCCCTAAAGATAGGACGTATGTGGCCTAAAGTAAGTTTCTGTAATTAAGTCCTTCCTCCCTGATGGAAGAGAAACCTATGTGTGGTCATCAGATATCACTGTCTGCTAAAATTTGCCAGATGAATCACAGGACATATATGGTTCCCTTTCTCTTCCTGGAAAGATACTTCCTGTAATTCTTACTTTATAATATCAAGTAGGGTGTAGAAGACCTGCTTAGCATGATGCCTTCATCTCCTCTGTAGACCAAGCTCTCTAACACAGTGGCTTTCAGGCTGCATTGCATTGAGCCCTGGGGTTCTACAAACATTCCTTGGGCCCAATCTGCTGTAAGTAGCATGGAACTTGGACTAAGAGAGGAACTCCAGAACCTCTGCCCTATAATGACCAAAAATATGGAGATTTATATATGATTTCTTTAAAACTGAATACTCCTCTGTAAAAGTTAACAATAATGTTTAAGTTTTAAATCCATTGCCTTAGAGATTCTTCTAAGAAGCATCTTGCAGCAAGACCATGATTCCCTGCTCCCGGGAAATGCAAATGCCTGGCAGAAGGAGATTTTGAGAGGCAACTAAGCAATGAGTTTTCTCCCTGGCATATTTCCCAGCCTACCATGGCAAATCAAGCAAGATATTTCTTTTTAATGCAATATTTCAGGGAACATGGTCCAGTGAATAAAACATCAAATTTACTGAACAGTGAAATATTACAAATCCTCTTGAAGTATCAATTCATGATTTTCTTACTTGGTTTCAAAGTGGGCCACATAGTCTAAAGAGTAAATGTAGGTTCACATAAACAGATTATAGTTACAGTGCATCTATATTAGGGAGGAAACATTGATTGATCCTTTGATTCCACTCCATTTTTAATCATTTTACATGTCCAGGCTATTTTTAATTTCTCTTTAAATTGGAAAAGTCACTAAGTGGTGAAGGATACGGGGATTTTCAACCCTTATCTCTCTACAACAAGCAAAATATGGTACCAAACCAGAAATACTCCAAAAACCTGTCATATACAAGTGGTTATCTCATTAAAATAGAGATACATTGTAAAGTAGATGAATAAAAACCATCTAAATAAAATTCTTCCTTTACATTTTAATTTCATTTAGTAATACTTAAGATAGTAATACATTAATATTCCTCAGAGTATTCTTATGTCATAAGCATGTACAAGGAAAGATAAAGACATATGTCATGCATTTTCCATACAGCTGACCCTTAGTGAGCAGTCATTCGTTGAATTGATGGATAGATTTTTACTATCTTTACCTCGTTTTCACAGTTGAAGAAACAGATTGAGGGAGGTTTCCAATTTTCCAGATCTAACAAGAGCCAGGATTGAAACCTGGTTTGTCTACTAAGATACTCATACTCTGTCCATTATGTCAGAGTAATTGGCCCAATAATTGAGTGTGTCCATCTGGTTTGAGCTGAAGGGTATCCTCCCAAAATATCATTTGTTGAAGTCCTAACTCCAGTACTTCAGAATGTGATGTTACTTGAAGCTAGGGTCTTTTGACAGGAGATCAAGTTAAAATGAGGTAATTAGTATGGATTCTACCTCACTATAACTTGTCTCCTTATTTAAAAAAAAAAAAAAGTTGGAGGCAGGGCTTTGGTCCGTGGCATTTGGGATAATGCCAGGTAGTAACAAAGGCAGAGTTGAATGGTGTTTCTATAAGCCCAGGAGTGACAAAGTTTGCCAGCAAGAGACACAGAACAGACTTCCTCCCCAACCTTACCAATGTACCTTTACCTTGTACTTCTAGCCTCCACAACTGTGAGACAGTAAGTTTCTCCTGTGTAAGCCACCCAGGTACCACAACCCTCACTAACAAGTATAGCTTTCAGATAATTGGCTATTGGTTAGTGGGCTTTTCCCAATTCCTGAAGTTATTGAAATAGAAGTCTAGAGTGGGGTCACTTGTTAGTGTACCTCCTGCCTTTTACTGTCTCCTGGAACTTGTTTTTGCATTTATTCTACACTCACAATTGCAGATTTTGGGAAATACAGCTGAGTACTTCACCAACCACACAGCTTCCATTCGGTCATTCCACTTTGAAAGAGACCCTATGATAACATAAAGTTGATGTTTCCCTGGAGTTTAAATAAGCACAATTCAAAAGAAAAATCTCTCCCAAATGACAAAGTGTTGTCTTTTTAAAGGAATCTACTTAGATAGTTTTGAAAGACAGGCAATTGGAAAGTGGGTGCTGGGATCAAAGAGGTACAATGTGTTTAAGAGTCCCATTGCAAATCAGTACAGCTCCAGCTTAAGAATTGAGGGCTTCTGATTCTGTGTGAGAGTTTAAGTAGATTGAATTATGCAGTAACCATAATTTCCACTTAGTAAGAGTATGTTCTGTACAGAGTACACAATGATGGCCTCCCCACCCTGGATCTTACCTCTCTCGTTACGTACTTAAATGGATCTGTGTGTGCTGGATCCATTGCAGTGCTTATTGGAAGTCATCAATGTTGGCTCTACTGGGAACAGGCATTATCACAGATTAGCTATTTCTGGAATAGGATCACACAATCCTGCGTTTTCTTTTGTACAAAATCTTCCTTCACAAAAATTCAAATACATCAAAATAAATTCTAAATGATCTATGAATTAGATGTAAAAGAAAAATTGTTTTGAAACTTAGAGGAAGTAAACAAAGCCAAATATTTTCCCAATCTAGAAATCAGAACAGGATTTTTTCAGGGAAAAGAAAACATCCCCTTTTTTTGTTTTGTTTTTATCTAATCATACGTGCATGGGATTTCCTTTGCTCCACTTAACTTCCAGTGCCTCCTCTTCCCATCCCCTTCTCTCCATCCCTGTTCACCATCCTCTACTCTGCTGGTCTTTATTCTATCTATTTATTGGGTTTTTAAAAATTGGTACTCTATAGGCATATGTAAAGGTGGAACTCACTGTGGTATATTTATACATGTACATAGCATACGTTTTTCAAATTCACTCTCCATTTCCTTCCCTCTCCTGTCTCCCCTCCCACCTCAACTTCCCTCCTCTGCTCTGCTGATCTATCTCTGTTCCTTCACATTCATCTTTTTTCCTTTACTTTGCTCTCTAGCTTTCACATTTGAGAGAAAATATTTTTCCCTTGATTTCCTGAGTCTGGCTTATTTCATTTAGCACAATGTTCTCTAGATCCATCCATTTACCAGTAAATACCATAATTTCATTCTTCTTTACGGCTGAGTAAAATATCATTGTTTATATATACCACATCTTCTTAATCCACTCATCTCTTGATGGGCACCTGGGCTGGTTCCATAACTTGGCTGTTGTGACTTGCACTGCTATGAACATTGATGTGTCTATATCACTATGATATGCTGATCTTAGTTCTTTTGTATAAACACCAAGGAGTGCGATACCTGGGTCATATGTTAAAGAAAAAAAACTTTTAAACAAATTAAAAAGGAGAAGATCAATCATTATATTGAAAAATATGAAACTTTACCTCAAATAAAAATGAAAAGAGAAGCAACAAATTATGGGGAATATTTTCAAAATATATTGATGAGCATCAGTCTTTTTTGAACTTCTATTTGTTGTTTTTTTTTTACATGACAGTAGAATCTATATTTATACAAACATTGAATGTATCTTATCCTAATTAGGATCTCAGTCTTGTGGATGTACACGATGGTGAGATTCATGTGATGTATTCACATATGTACATAGGAAAGTATGTCAGATTAATTTCATTCTCTTTCCTATTCCTATTCTCCCTCCCCTTCATTCTCCTCTGTCTAATCCACTGAACTTCTACTCTTCTGCTCCACCCCACCCCCCCATTATGAGTTAACATCCACATATCAGAAAGAACAATTGACCTCGGGTTTTCTGAGACTGGCTTATTTCACTTAGCATGAGAGTCTCCAAATTCATCCATTTACCAGCTTATGTCATAAAGTCATTCTTCTTCATGGCTGAGTAATATTTCACTGTGTATACAAACCACGTTTTCTTTTTCCATTCATCTGCTGAAGGGCACCTAGGTTGGTTTCATAGCTTACCTTCTGTGAATTGTGCTGCTACAAACATTGATGTGGCTGCATCACTGTAGTATGCCAATTTTAACTCCTTTGGTTATATATCTAGGAGTGATAAAAGTGGGCCAAATGGTTATTCCATTACTAGTTTTTTGAGGAATCTTCATATTTCTTTCCAGAGTGGTTGCATCAATTTGCAGTCCTACCAACAATGTATGAGTGTACCCTTTTCCCCACATCCTCACTAACATTTATTGTCACTTGTATTCTTGATAGTTGTCATTCTGACTGGAGTGAGGTAAAATCTCAGTATAGTTTTAAATTGCATTTCTCTCACTGCTACAGATGTTGAACATTGTTATATAGTGCTCTTATAAATCCATAAGAAAAATGTAAATAGCCCTAGAGACAAATGGACAAAAGACATGAACCAATTCAATTCACAGAAAAAGAAACCTGGGGCTCAGCAGTAGCGCACTTGCCTGGCATATACGAAGCAGTGGGTTTGATTCTCAGCAACACATACAAATACATAAATAAAATAAAGGTCTATCAAAAACTAAAAAAAAGGCTAAATGTAAAAAAAAAAGAAGAAACATATACATATCCCATAACATATGTAAAATATGCAAGCAACTGAGAAAACAAAAATTTAAATAGTAGTTCCTACCTTTCCCTATTTAACTGACCAAGACAGCATGGTCAGTTGAAATAGCTCCTCTCATAAACTAAAGGAAGTGGAAAGCAGCAGTCCACGCCTGAAAATAAAGACGAATCCTTATCTCAAGAGCTTTAAAATATGCATACTCTTTAATCCAAGAATATATTTTAAAAACTCATCATAAATGCCACAAATATTGATACACAAGGATGATCATCATGGGATTCCTTGTAATACAGAAAAAAATTGAAATGATCTAACATCAGGGAGGTGACTCGGAAACACTATAGTACGTGCATGAGTTGACGTATCCTCTCTTCTACTCATTTCCCCTCCTGCTGCTGCCTTGCTTCCTCGCTGGCTACTCCGGGTTTTCCGTGCCACATGGCTTGTTGATTCACAGCTTCTGCTTACAAACGGCTTCTGCTGATACGTGGTCCACTTAGCCTCCTCTATGTCATCAGTCTTTCTTTGTGTTTCCTCCACATTTCTATTGGTGCATTATAGTTGTACATAATGGTGGGACTTGTTATTACTCATTTGTACGTGCACACAATATAACCATGTAATTTGGCCAATATCCCTCCCCAAAACTTTTCTCCTCCCTCCCGTCTTCCCATCCCCTGGTCTCTTTCCTCCATTCTGCTGATCTCCCTTTGCTTCATCAGTAGGTACCATCTTGGCCTATACAGCATAGTTCCAGTGCCTCCGTATTCTCATATCAAAATAACATCACATTGACCTCAAATTATTCCTCTGCTTTTCTTTTTCCATTTTGCTGAAAAGGGTAGGAGCCATTATGTATTCATTTTGTAAACCCAGTACTTATTGTGGTTCTGGCACTCAATAGGTATTTGTTAAACAACTCAATTGTTAGAAGAATTAAAAGAAATAATGATGGTTGGGCCCTACCGTCATATCTGGCATAAGGTAGCTGCTCAACAAATGTTTGTTTCTTTTCTCCACTCTTCTCATTTTCCCAGTCCCATTTCTCCTTTATTCACGCAGGATTTATTTCACTAAGTGGTCCCCAGACAAAGTCCACTCACTAATCCCAGAACATTTTTGTTACCATGACCATGAGATTCATTAACTAAGATAAATAACTGAATGCTTAGAGTAGCTCAGCTGATAAAAAAATTAAAAAACAAAATACAATTAGATAGAAGGAATGCATTCTTGTGTTTCATAACACAATGGGATGACTGTGGTTCACAACAGCATGCTATTTTATGAGAAGATGCAAGAAAGGAGCTTGAAGGCTGCAAACACACACACACACACAAAAAAAAAAAAACTGACAAGGAGACAGAAATGCTAATTGCCCTGATCTGGACAGTACACACTGTATACATGTATATTAATATATCACACTGTACCCCATAAATATGTAAAATTACTATTGTGAACTAAAAAGAAAAAGAACAAAGGCTTTCCAAATTTGTGTTCTTACCATTTGTTCCAGTTTGTTTATCTTTTTCCTCTCTTCATGTGAATGGAAACTGAACCTACATAGAAGCACTAAACCACTGAGCACCAGTGATGTCCTTTCCACTGTCCTTTACTGGTTTTGAGGCAATAAAACATTGGATTTTCAGGGACTTTGGCTCTCTAGGGCATAGAGGAGGAGAGTAAGTCCCTGACACTTACTGAGGGTGATATAGGGTGGGGATTGAGCCTCTGGATCCAGACTGCCAGGTGTGTGATGAGAGGGTTGCTGAACTTCTCCCTACATTAGGTTTTCCATTTGTCGAATGGTAACAGCAGTAGTTAAATTTTAGAGTTGTTGTACGGATTAGGTAAATTAGCATTTGCCAATACCTATCATATAATAATGACCTTGAGAAGGTTGCTAGTATCATGGAAGACCTGATATGCACCAGCCGTTATCACACACATGCTCTCTTAATCTTTGTAACACTTAAATGAATGGTGATGTGTAACTCTGTGATGAAAATGCCAACGATCAGAGTGCTGAGGGGCATCCCTAGTACTCTGACCAAGGGAACTTCAGCATGGCCATGTCCAATCACTGTGCCCTGATAAGATGGTGTGGACAGTCAGTGTCAGTATTTTGTTAAATATTTTGGATATCACCTCTGGTGGATCTTGTCAATCTGTCATGCCCAATGTCATACTGTAATTCCATTCTGAAGGGAAAACTCTGTTCCTGACCTGCTTGGTAAGCATCCAAACATGTCTGACCTCTCTGAGGTGAATGGTGTTCATTTACTCGGTAACAGTTCAAAATCATTTCTTCCCTCATGGAATATGTTGGATAAACTGCTGCTTCCTGCCTCCTCCTTTTATCGCCTCGCCTTAATATGGCTGTCAGAATGGAGAGCAGCTCTTCACGGATGTAGAAGAGTGCTCAGCAGTAAGCTGATTTAATTGGGATGTTCTTTTGGATCAGCCCACTGAGGCATTTGTATATTCCGCTGTGACATCATCGTGACTTATCTTAGCTGATTGTCTGCTCTAAACCTTGGATTGCTCCCTGCGGCTCAGTGGTTCAGCAGTGAATCATTCTTTTTTTTTTTTCCTTTATATTATGACTATAACTTTTATTACTTCCTGAATAATGGAAGACTCATACACAGGGCTTTTCTCTGAGCGATCAGAACATAGCAAACGTATGTCAATAATTGTCCAGCCACAACATACCCAGGGTATGTGATTGGGGCAGGAGTAAGTGGGAAGGCCTGTAAGGTGAGACCCTAGAGATCCGCTCACCCTCGGCCCAGCACTGTTCAGTGCTTGTGAGTTGGGCAGACGCTGCCTCAAATGTGGAGGCTAAGAGTAGTAGGAGGAAGGAGAGCTGGAGTTTTGTCTTGGTTCTGTCCATGAACCAAGACTGGGTGTTTCTGGCAAGTTGCTCAACTTCACTAGGCTTCCTTGAAAAAATTATTTACTCATTTATTCATTCATACATTTTTTCCTGAGAATATTCCGGAGTGCTGAATTAGCTTGCTCAGGATGGCATCACAAGGCACCACAGACTGGCTGGCCTGAACCATAGAAACTTATTGTCTCAGGGATCCAGAGGCAGGAAGTCTAAAATCAAGGTGTTGGCAGGACTGGTTCCTTCTGAGAGCTGGAAGGGAAGGATGTGCTCCAGGCCTCTCTACTCGGCTCATCGATGGCCATCTTCTCCCTGTGTCTCTTCATATCATTTTCCTTCTGCACATGTCTCTTTCTCTTCACATGATGCTCTCTCTTTAAGGACACTAGTCACATTAGATTAGGGGTCCACCCTACTCCAGCATGACCTCGTGTTAACTAATTATTTCTGCAATGACCCTATTTCCAAAAAGGGTCACAGGAACTTCAACATATGGATTTGGGGAGAGACCGAGTCATAATTCAACCCACAACAGGTACCTACTATTTTGAGCAGTAAACAAGGAAAACCAAAAAAAAAAAAAAAAGGAAAACTTCTTTAACAAGTTTACATTCTAGTAGATAAAGTGAGGCCAACAAATACAGTAAAAATATATAGTATATTAGAGGATGATAATGTGCTTTCGAGAAAAGTAATACAGAAAAGGGGAAGGAGAACTGTTGTGGTTTGGAGTGAAGTGTCCTCCAAAAGCTGGTATGTGAGACAATGTAAGAAGGGTTAGAGATGAAATGATTGGATTATGAGAACCTTGACCCAATCAGTCCATCAGTCCTCTGATGGGATTAACTGGGTGGTAACTGTAGGCCGGTAGGGTGTGGCTGGAGGAGCTGGGTCACTGGTGGCATGCCTTTGGCATATATATTTTGAGTTGAATGTAGTTTCTCGCTGCTTTCTGGTGCCACACTCCCGGCTGCATTCCTCCACCACCCTCTTCCACCATGATGTCCTGCCTGAGGAATGGAGTCAGCTATCTATGGACTGAGACCTCTGAAACCAGGAGCCCCTAAATAAACTTTCTTCCTCTAATTGTTCTTGTTAGGTTACAGCAGTGAAAAAGCAGACTCAAACAGGATCAAATCATCCTAGTGTAGGGGAATTCATTTTAAATAGGGCAGTTAAGAAAAGCCTCACTTAGAAGGTTCACTCGAGTAGCAATGGAAGAAATAAGGGAGCAATCCATGCAGATACATGCAGGTAGCTGGGGAAGGGGTAAGTTGGGCTGGGGATGGTCCAGGCAGATGGAACAGCACAATGCAAACACCCCAAGGTAAGGGCATGCCTGGAATGTGCAAGACCAGCAGGTAGACTAGTATAGTTCGAGCAGTTCAATAAAGAGAACCATGGTAGAAAAAGGAATCTACAGGGACCAATAAACATAGAAGAATGAGAAGTAGAAGAGCAAGGCTCATATAGACCAATCTAAAGACTTTCTCTGGCTTTTACTCTGAAAAAAACAAAAAAAAAAAGCAGGGAGATACTGGAGGATTAGGTTGGAGGAGTAATTGCTAGGATTTGGATATGGCAGATGATAGGGACCAGTTGGGGATTCCACAGGTTTGGGCATAATCATCTGACAGGCTAGGTATACTCTTAGCTGAGATGAAGAAGACTGTAGATAGAGCAGATTTGGGACAGAAGCTGGGAATTTGTTTTGGGACATCTTAAGTTTAACAGGCCTGCTAGACAACCAAGCCTAGAGTTGTGCATTGAGGAGGTATCGACATTGTGTCAGTGTTCAAAGTCACAATCACAAAGAGGGTGAGAGTAGATTGGAAAAAAAGAAGCAGGCCAGGGCTGTACCAAGCAAGGCATCCGAAATTAGAGGTCAAGAAAGAGTATGAGAGGAATCAGCCAAGGAGACAGAGAAGGAGGAGGAAAACCAGGAGATGTGGTTCTGGGCATGGAGGTTCCTGGGTCAAAGCTAGGAATTAGATTTAGCAAAATAAAAGTCACTGGCCATCTTCATCTTCACTGGCCTCATCAGTAGAGGGCAAGAGGAACACTTGATCAGAATTAATTAAGTAGAAAATTGGAGACCATAAGTACAAACTAAAGGAGCTTTACTGTAAAGGGGTCAGAGTAAATCAGACATTTCATACTAAATACTTTGAAGGGTCAGGAAGATTCTACAGAAGAGTGAGTTTCTATATTTTGATTGGGTATGTGTAGATAGATCCTGGAGAAATAAAGAGCAAATGTCCTGCCTAAAAAAGGTATTCCAATAAAACATAGAAACAACCAACATGTGTCAAATAAAAAGTATCTCTAGGTCACCATTTTGAAATACCTGGATGAAATGATCCCCCAGGGTACTTCCAGTCTAAGGTTTGGCAAATCTAAGCTATGAGGACAAATTAAGTCCAGGTCATTTCATGCTGAACCTATGCCTGGGCTATAAAAAGCTTTGGTTCTTTCTGAACTGAAGCTAAGCCTTTGTCATGATTCTCCAGGGATTTGTGATGGAATCCCTTTTTTAAAATCTGTTTGTAAACATGGAAGCCAGAGTTTCAGAGTGAAGGCTTTTTGTTTTTAGTTGCCAGACCTTAATTTTACCTATTTATTTGTATGTGGTGCTGAGGATCAAACCCAGCACCTCACATGTGTTAGGCAAGCGCTCTACCACTGAGCCACAACCCCAGCCCCAAGTGAAGACTTCTTAGCCCAGCATCCATCCAGTGAACAGCAGATATTTATTAAGCAACAGCTTTGTATGCAGATGCTGTGGTATGTACCATAACACACGAGACTATCCCTGTCTTAAAAACCTCCAAGAGTTCACAGATTGATGGAGAGACAGATAAACAGACACATGGTTTGGAAAGCTCTCTGGCACAACAGTATGGCTTGAGCAATGGAGGATCTGCCTCTGGTTTATGGGGGAATAAAATGATGCTCGGGCTGAGTGTTGGTGGATTACTATGGGTGAAAGAGAGCAGAAAGAGGGGAAGGTTACAAACATGATTGCAAAGCAATGTGGCCTGGTCTCTGCTGGCATGAGCCCAGGTTACTCTGTCAAGATTGAGGGATCTCTATGCTCAGAGTAGTGGTAAAGGACAAACAGGCTGCAGTCAGACTTCCTTGGTTCATAACCTCAGCTCTGCCACTTGCCAGAGACCCTGAGTTAATTTCTTATCAACTCTGCCTTTAAGTTTCTGTCTCTAAAATTGAGTATATATCAGCACTGACTTCATAGGGTTCTGGTGAGAATTAAACACATTTAATGAAGCATTTCTGGTACCAAGCAAGTGCTATGTGTTTGCCATTATTATCAAGGAAAATTTTCAGGAGGTGGTCACACACAGAGAAAGAACAATATTGCAGGCAAGGAACGGATTGGAGGATATTAAAGGCAGAGAGAGTTCTGAAGGCAAAGGTACACAGTCAAGGCCTCCCTGGAGGCTTTCAAAGTGTTCAGCTGAGGAGAGTCTGAAGTCTAGAGAGGTAGGTAAGGTCAGGACTATGCTTCTTCCTTTGATAATAATAAATGACTTAGGCATGGAGAGCTTGAGGGTTAGTTCTGACCAAACCATAGGAAGTTTGTAGGGGTACAGAGATGACGGAATAACTTTGGTACAGCAATAACTGAACCAGCATCCCTGGTGGCCAGAGAACTGGCTTGTACCTCATCAGTTTGCACACAATACCATAGGAAACATTATGGAGAATTATCATTTGGCATGAATCCAAGGGCTCATTGACTCTGGATTACCTACTATGGTCTATTTAAAAGAACACACCCTAAACTGACTAAATTTAAGGTTAGTACATTAATTTCTTATAGCAACAGCAATCCCACTCCTGTCCCTGCTCTCCCTCAGAACCACTCACTATGCTTTTACTCAGTAAATATTTGGGGAAAGATTCGTGCTTATAATCTCAACATGTAGATTAGTTTCTTGGGGCAATACAGTTTACATTACAGCCAGTGCATCCAAATCTCAGGCTGAATATAGGTCTCTGGAGACTCTAGGATCATCTCAGCTTCATCATCTTGGTTCTTTAGTTTTAGGAATACAATGACAGCTGTTGCTCATTCAGGCATAAATCCATGAATTCATTTTTTAACTCCAGAAGCAAGCAGCAAACAGTTTTATAGTAAGTAGTCCAAGGGAACCTTGGCTCAGAGCTTGTCATTAATATGAAGTTCATCAGTAAGATATCACAGTTTTTACCACAGGATTTTTATCTCCAGATGGTAAAGATGGGGTGTCATTGAAATCCCCCTTCCAACTGAAGCCCTTCCTCAATTCTCCATATGTTGACAGAGAGCCCATGCAGACATCTCCATAAATGTTACCTCTGTGTCTTCTGACATCTGCCAATGTCCTGCCTTACCATTCCCTCAGATGTTCAGAGTTAGCTACCTCAAAATCTAGGATGCTCCTTCATTATCTCATGTTCCCAGATCATATTGGTACTACTCCATTGGAGATCACCAGATCCCTGGTAAACAAAATTTTACTAAAGTCATAAATATTGAGCAAATTGGCTACAGAATGCTTCTCTTGTGTCAGTGAAGACATTTGGAATGGAGTTGGCTTGGTTGTTGATTCTATTTTACTGTTGATCATCACATTAAAACTAATTTTAAATGCACTATTTACAACATTTCTACCAATTTACTAAAATTCACTGGATTCTTTCCTCTACTGATTTCCATGCTGGTTTATAAGTCTGGCAATTTGCAGTAACACCATTTCTGATGTATTCCATCTCTTTCATCTCCTAATTAAAGTATGTTTTCTATTTTTCTGAGCTTTCAACATGCTCTCTATATTTTCATTTAAAGGTAATTATGTTTGCTCTTTTGGAAGCCTGATGATTAAATATATTTCAGGTGCCAAAAAGCTATATCTCTTCTAATTCTGCCCTATTTTCTCCTCTTACTTACAATTTGTTTTAAATATCATTATGTCATTACCAATAAGAGCAAGCATTTGTTGAATGTCCACCCTGCGAGGATGACATCACTCTAAGTAAAATAAAAATATATAAAATAGGATGTGTGTGTATACATACAAATCTGTGTATATTTGTGAGTCACGGTTCACTCCTCTGTTCTGTTGGTCTTTCTTGTCTCATTTAAAGCAAACCTGTATTTCCACCTGAATTTCCCTTTAGCCTCCTTCGTTTTGAATTTTCAAGGCTTCCTTCTTTGTGGATGTACTGATAGAACATTGTTCAAAAAGCACAGATAGGCACACAGTCTGTCAGGAAGAGTTAAAAACCTCCACCTTCCCAGCTAACTGTGGCCCACAGGCTGCTAATTAGTTTGATGGATCAGCACCTGGTCTGGTTATGAATGCTCAGAAGCCCATTGGCTGCTGGCAGCTGATTCCTGGCTCCCTGAGGTTTGGAGATGCATCAACCTGAGAGGAGAGAGCTGGCACTTGCTTAAAGGGTAGCTGTAGCCAATTATTCATGTGCTCCTTTGAACTTGACTTGGCTGAAGAAAGAACCACGCTCTTGGACGCATTGGAGGCAGCCTTTTCTTGCACAATAGGTTGCAACTACCTGGCGCACTTTCTCTTTTTGGTATCATTACAGTGCAGTGACAAATATTAGTACATTCCTACAGTTATCTAAGGGATAACTGAATTGTGCTATGTATACTTTGTTAAGATCTTGTTCTTTCCTCTTCTGCTTTTTGTTCCCTAGGAATGCTTAAAGTCAATTTGTCTTATTCTTATTTCAGTAGCGTTTTAAAATGTACATATATTGGTAATGTCTAGTTTATATGACACCAAAACTCTAGTCTGGTAAAGAGCACAGTATGACCAGGGAGGCAGTGTGAATTAGGCATGGGTTTGTGTCTCCATTTTGCTGTATTAGTAGCTGTGTGACCCCAGGCAAGTTTCTTAGCTTCTCTGAGCCTCGTATACCTCATCAGTAAACTAGAGAGACTAATTCCTACATGGTGGGGTCATTGAAATGATAGAATAAAATTATATTAATTTTCTTTCCTTAGTAGCTACTACTTATATTGATATATGTGCTGGGCCTGATTGTAGGACTTGCAGAATATAAACTAAACAGAATACACATAGCTGCTGTTATACCTCAGTCCACATCCAAATGCACAGCCCAAACAAACAAACAAACAAAAACAGGTCACACAGAGGAAACAAAGAGCTATGTCATAATAGCCATCATCTCTATTCTCATCTTCCAGCACGTTATCTATTTTCATTTGCACCAACATAGACACAAACCTCAATACCTCTTTAAGACACTGATCCTCTCCGCCACACCCCCATTAATCACATACACACAGACAGCATTAAATTGTCACACATAAGGCCAGTAGTCATTTCGTCTCTCCTAAAGAATCCATGAAGGTGGGAAGGTGGGGGTGTTTAAAGCATAAGCCTACACAGACATTTGTTTAAAGCCCCATTCAACATTTCCACTCTCTAAGCCTAAGTATGGTTATTGTACTCTTCCCCCACAAGGCCTTGCTGACTCCTTTTTTGACCTCCTTTCTCTTGGGAACAATACAAACTTTGTTGTAAGTGCAGAAGTTAAGCAACTTGTTTTACCTGAGTATGTCCACAGGGTCTCACCCTCCTCTTCACGCAGCTTATTGAAATGGTTCTTCCAAACAAATATAGTGCCAGAGTAACGCAAGTAGATAAAATTCTCCCCATCTCTTAAGACACCATCATGTTGAATTTCCACAATAACTTGGTGAAATAGGTGTTATACCAGTTTTATAGATAAGGAAATTAAAACTCAGAGAAGTTAGGAACCACCCCAATATATAAGGCCCCATCTTGTGCATATGTTGTGAGGATGACATTAAGTGTTTACCCCAGAGCAAGTCACAGTGAAGGTAATGGTGGCCTCCCCTAGCAGTAGGAATAATGGAAGTACACACAAGGGAAGCCACACCCTCGTCCTGTCCAGCTTGCACTGATATCATAGTGAATGCCAGCTGCAGAGCTGGCTATATACTTTGCCAAGAAAACATGTGAGACTAACCAGGGGCAAAGGAGACAGTCACCTTTTTCTGAAGGCCTGCCACCCCAACATGTGGCAGACGAGTAACTACCAATAGTTGACAATCTCTAGACGAGGTATGCTGGGCAGTTGGGCCAGGGGTAGGAGAGAAGCTGTTGCTAAATCACCCACCATGTTGCCCCCTGAGCAAGCCATACTTCTGCAGTTAGGGGCAAAGATAGCTACTGCCTTGCCTACTCCGGCAAGTCATGAGAGGGTGACCTTCCACCCAGAAAACTCCTAGTATCACCTAAGGATTGAGGAAGGAAAAGGAATGAGTACAGGAAAGTCCATCCCCCACACATATCAAGGCCACCAGATGGCTACCCAGCAACAGTGGTTAGGGGTCTAGTCAGACAGAGGAGGCTGGGTGGGGCCCTGGGCAGCATGAAGTTGAGCAGCCAGCCAAGAACTCACACCAGGAAGGCAGAATCATGTGTCACCGGAGGCTCCAAGTTTGACTCATGCTTCATAGTCCCATCAGACTTCACTTTCTAAATAATCTGAGAATTATTTAGAAATGCAAAACTGTGACTGCAGAGCTTTAAACCAAGCTTTGGGCCCTTCTGAGAGTTAGGCCTGTGGGATGACCCTGGTGTATGTGTATAAAGCCAGTCCTGATCAACAATGAATATGCGAATGCAAGATGTCTGTCAAAGGGGACAAATTTGCAGTTATAAGTTTTGGAGCCCTAATATATACCATAATGACTCTAGTTAATGATAATGTGTTAAGTATTTGAAAATCACTGAGAGTAGATCTCAAACATTCTCACCATACACACAAAAAAGTAACTATGAGGACGTTAATTAGTTTAATTATGGAAATCATTTTATAATACATCAAAACATCATGTTGAGGGCTGGGGTTGTGGCTCAGTGAGAGCACTTTCCTAGCACTCATGAGGCACTGGGTTCAATCCCTAGCACCACATAAAAATACTAAATAGAGGTATTATGTCCATCTACAACTTAAAAAAAATATTTAAAAAAAATATCATGTTGAATACCTTTGAACATATTCAAGTTTTATTTGCCAATTATACCTCAGTAAAGCTGAAAAAAATAAAACAAAATTTGTAAAAAACCAATAATCAATATGCAAGTGCCTCAAAATATTTTAGTGCTATATAAATGCAAAGCATTATTACTATAATCACTACTATGTAATAGTAGGCCCTAACAACTCTATTGAGCATCTACTTAATAGTTATAGGTTTTTAAGAGCAAAGGAGAATTCTGACACTTTTGTTTTGGAAGGAAAAATGTTCTTAGCTTGGTCAACTGACCAAAGTCACACATTCTGAATGAGAGGGTGAAGCCAATCTTAAGGGAACATCCTTACCCCTTGAAATGCATCTCTCTTGTAATACGTATGTCAAGGCAGAGATCCTGACTCCTTCTCAGATCATAATTGTGGGTCCTCCCTTCTAGGTGGGAGAAAGAACCCCCTCCGCAGGCTCCCTATAGTGCCTAACCCCTTCTTCCTTCGAGAACATGGGGCTCTGTGTCATACCTGGCATCAACTCAAATTTCAAAAATCAGGGGCATCCTGGTGCTTTGGGTCACTACTTGGTCCTCTGAGGATGGGACTGCAGCCCTCACCCCACACACACCTTACACACAGACTTGATTCCATACATGTCGATATAGTAGATCTGTAGGGGTATTTTATATATTTATAAGAGCATCCAGTGATTCAGAATAAAGCAATTATTAAGCAGTCTCAGTCCTCATCATAATTGGAGAAAGCTGAGAGAAAAGGGAGAAAAGGCAAATTAGACTGTTCGCATCCTCCATGCCCACTAGGGACCTATTTAGAGGCAAGTAGTAATTTACTAAATGATAGCCTGATGGCCTGAAAGAGTTAATATGGCTTCCCACATTATTTCTACCCAGGGAGCCATTTCTGCCCTCAGGGTACTCTGGCTCATTTTATCCTAGGTCTTGACAGCATATAGCTCTAGAAGACTGAATGGGTTTTCACAACCCTACTCTACAGCCCCTGCCCTAGTGCTCAGCAGAAGGGGATTGGAATCCTTAAGCATCATCCCCATCCCCTCCACCTACAGTCAGAAAGCCCAGGACCCTGTGTTCCTTTGGTCCTTAGGAGTCTTGACTTGTGAGCCAGTGAGAGTGAAAGCAGGCATTACCAGGCATCAGGCGGAGTGCTGTCCCTCAGGGGAAGGAAAGTTTAGAGCAAAGCTTTTGTCAGTCACTGTTCTGACACAGCACAGCATCTGACAGCTGGCCCAGGTAGTAGCTTCAGTGTCAGGGGAAATGCATGACTCTAGGAATTAGGAAGTCTTAGTCCAAGTTATGGTCTCCTTACCAAGCCGTATGACCTTGAGCCAAAGAACTCCATTTCCTCACCTATATAATGGGAACATTATCAGTAACACCAATCTTCTGGATTGTTTCAAGGATTAATTGAGATATACTGCAAACATATTTTGTCAACTAGAAATATCTTATACAGTGATCCCCCCTTCATGGTTTCACTTTCCTCAGCTCCAGTTACCTGTGGTCAACTGCGATCCAAAAATATTAAATGGAAAATTCTAGAAGTAAACAATTCACAAGTTTTAAATAACTTTCATCATAGCATGTTATAATGGTTATTTTATTATTAGTTAATATTATTAATATCTTACTACACCTCATTTATAAATTAAAAATTTTTACAGGTATGTATGTATAAAAAAAACCATAGTATACATATGGTTTGGTACTACCTATGATTTCAGGTAACTCTTGGGGTCTTGGAATCTATGTCTGGCAGAAAAAGGGAAACTATCCCAACTGCTGATTATTTAAGGAGATAATGTTTGTGCTGTTTGATCTTAGAAATCTACTTAATTTCTAAGACTCTCCAGAATTTCATCTGGAAAAACAGTACTAAAGTAATAATAATGACCCCATAGGGTTTTTGAAGTCATGCATATAAAGGGCCTGGTACGTAGTAGGTGCATAAGAAACATGTTTCTTCCCTTGCTCCCTCTTTTCCATCTCCACAGATATCAGGTATGACTTCCCCTTGGCTCCTGGCCATATTCCTCAAGGTTGGACTTCCCCCATCCCCAAGGAATGCTGTTGCATTCCTATCTGAGCTCTGGCTGACTTCCTTTGCTTCCCAGGGCACTGGTAGGAGGAGAGAAGGGAGAAATCACCTTTGGGGGCTGACCACAAAAATGTTATTTTGACCGACATCATGTGATTAAAGGTCTGTACAAAAACTGCAAGTCTTTTAAAAATATTTGCTTTTGGTGTGCGTCCGTTTCTGTTCTTGATGATTTCCTAACACTGAACTAGATTTAGTTAAAATTTTAAAGAAATTTTTACAGAGTTATCAAGTATCCTGGGAAGAACTGACCCTATTGATTTCCTGTACCTCTTGGATAGAACCACCCAGTGGTTGCTCACCACTTTCTACCACTCTCTAATTTCTGGAGGCCTTCTTAGCCTTCCCCTTCTCTCTCCCTCACCCCCCACTCAGTTATCTGCATGCCACACCCATGTCTCTGAACCCATCCTTTATCCCCACCTCCACAGCCCTTTCTTCAGTCCCTTATTTTTTCTTACCTGTATTTCCACAGGGCTTTCAAAATATTTTTCATGTCATAAGGTTGTTTGAAAATTAAATGAGATAACACATTTTACACTTGTAAATGTCACATGGTACATGATACCCTGGCCTCTGGTGGGTACAAAATAAGTCGTAACTACACAAACGTTTTAGAAAATAGATGCTCAGTAAGTATAAGAAAGAATTTGTAGTAGTAAAGCCTCAAAGATGGAATGGGCTTCTTCAGTAGATATGAGCTCCATGTCACTGGAAGAGTCTGAGTCTTGGTTATGTGACTCTTTCATTAGAAACATCAGATAGGAGGCTGCGATATCTTAAGGTTTTTTCCTGAATAAATAAGGACATTTTCATTTACATGTGGCAGAAACACAACACAAAATGGGTAAAGCAAGATGAGAAATGAATTGGCTCACATAAGTCTCACATAAGTCTGGAGGTTTCAGGCATGATGTAGCTGAGCAGTCTCTGGAGTCCCTCAGTCTGTCACTCCATCTTTGTTCTGCTTTACTCAGCACTGGCTTCACTCCTGAGGATACCTGCTCCCCAGGATATGCTTGGCAGCTCCATGCATTAAACTCAGCACTCTGGCAAAGCCAGGTTCATCAACTCAGAAACACCAGTGAATAGAGTGTTCCTCCTTCTCGATAGTTCCAGCAGAGGCTCCTCCTTGAACAAACCCTCCCTGAATGAACCATTGTGGCTGAGTGATGGAATCTCCAATTGCCCAGTGGATGTGGGTTTCACTCCATGGTCAGCTCTTATAGGATTATATAGAATTCCATGGCTGAGTGTGGGAGAGGTTGGTACCCAGTGAATAATCAGGCTATTGATAACAGAAGTAGGACTGAGTGTTGAACAGCATAAAATGTGGATATCAACTTTCCTATCCTCAGATTCAAATATTCCAACCCCAAATTATTTCTTAATATTTACTATGTAATTCTTCCTTACTTTGTTCTTCTAGCATATTTCAACATCCTTAATGTGCATTGCTGAAAAATTGTCATAATGATGCACATAATCACAAATAAATGAGAGCCTATCTTATCTTCATAAAATACTGAGGAGAAAAAATAAACCTTATTTTTATGAGTCTATAATATAAAATGTCACTGTCCACTCCCAGGTGCATGAACTTCTCCTCACTTACTCAGCAGACAAGCACACAAGATGGTGCTGTGAGAATGAGCTTTGTTATTTGGATATGTTGAAAAATTGGAGAAACCTCTCAATTCTGAAGCCTTATGAATTAATACTAGGGTGAGTTAATTCTCTAGTTGATGAATTATTGTGCTGCAGGCATTGCGCTAGTTTTTATATTGGGGCACTTATTTAATCCTTGAACAACATCTTTAAAGAAAATAATCTGTATTTTATAGATGTAGAAACTGAGGTGCAAAAAAGTTAAATAACTTGATCAGGATCTATAACTAGTAAATGACAGAGCTGGACTAGAACCCAGTTCTTAGACCATGGATATGTTATATCCTTGAGAACTAGAGTTCTCCAATATGCCTTAAACCATGTTTTCCTGAACAACAACAACAACAAAAAATCAGAGTTTATGGTTTGACTCATTTCAAGATAGCTATTATGGAAAACTTGGGATGCATAGTAACTAAGTGAAGCAGATATACAGATCAGGTTATGGAGTCTTCTCTCATTACTAGCCTTGAAAGTTGCTGTGAGTGTTGAGTTTAGCTGCTCTCTTGGTTAAGGGTGTTAAAGGGTGAGGAACTTTGCACCTGTGCCATGCAGCTGACACTAACTCATAGGGGCCCACTGAAAGCAAAGGCTGCAAGCAAAAGGCTCTGCTATGGCTCAGTGGAGCTGCATATGGCTCAGGCCCTGTATGTAGTTAACATCCAAAAGAAGTCCCTAGGTCGCAATTCAGAAGACTGGGGCAGAACATTTCTGGCAGATGGGCCTCAGTGTTTACATTCATTCCCCCTGGATTCCAAGCCTGCTTGCCTTCAGGAAAGAGCCAGTCCCTACTGCTCACTCCGGTATTCAGATCTGTAAATATGCCCATGGTTAATAGGCAGTCTATAAGTTGTTTCAAATTTGTATCCAAACAAAGGGATTTTTCTATAGTAAAAGCCTGATCAGGCAATAAAAATAAATAATGAAATCTATGAGTGCTGGAAGTTGGTCTATGCCTTAATTGCCTGGAGTAAAAGGGGGAACCATGCTGCTCCTATGATAGTTGTACACCATCGATAGCCACACATGTACATTCACCATTTCCAATGCCCAACTCTCCAGGACTCCTTGATTCTGTTGCATCCTCATCGCACAGAGTCATGCTCTCTAGCCTGTGTCCCAAAGCTTGGGCTCTCTTCCTCCCCACCCTCTCTGACTCATTTCCATGCCCTCTATCAAAACATGCCAACTTTTTCTTTCAAAATTCAAAATGCTGCTTTCTACATATTAGAAGGTAAAGCTCCACATATCGTGATTACAAATCCGCATTTATAGTGCTTCTGTCTCTACAGCAGCTTAGTTCTGAAATAGCTATTACAAACTCATTCACATGGTTGCAGAGATTCATTCTGGGTTGGGATATGCCACAGCTTTTCTTACCTAGCTATGTGGTCCAAGGTTCATCCTACAGCTTAATGGAAAATGAGGTCGCTGTCCAAAGTTCTGACCTCAAACCTTTTCCTTCGTTCTACTTGTGAGCTGATGATAATCCACTCCCAGGCCTTCCAGCTACCAGGAATCAGCTGAGAGCTCATTTGTTTCTCTTGCCCATACTTCTGCCTGAGTTCCAGATTGCTATTCTCTCTGATTTCTACTTGCTTCTTCTTGTAGAACAACATTCAACATGTCCCAACCTTTCTTTCACTTGTTCAGCAAACATTTACTTTATTCCTATTTAGGATCAGGAGTTGAACATAATTAGAGGATCACATAATCAAGGTCCTAGACATCATGAGTTGTATATGGAGATTTATAACTAAATAAGTAATTATAAAAAATGACAAATGCAATATTAGTGGAGTAAAAATTACTATGGGTGCAAAAGGGTATTGCCTAGGTCAGTTCAGAGCAAAGGAAATATAAAAATTTTCCTAGAATAAGGTACATGTTAGTCAAAATCCATAAGGATAAATTGGAATTACCAGAGAAAGAATTCCACATTAGAGTTCCATCTCTAAATTATCTTCCTATTCTCCAGAAGCCAGCTCAAGATTTGGCATCATAGGCAGTCAGTAGATCTCTGCATAATGAGTAAAAGTATTTTTATATCACCACCTGTGAAAGATCACTAATACAGTATAAAGAATCATGGGACAGCTCTGTGCTGAACACACATGCACACATATGCTCACACATAATTTCTAAGATTGACTCTAAATTATCAGAACTTTACTATAAAGCCAAAAGAGGCACTCACTCTTACTTCTCCATCATCTTTTAATCCTATTTATATCTGAGACTACCTCCTGGGGTTTGTTTACTTATTTCAGGTATTTCCGTCCTTAAGTTGTGTAAGTTTGGCATTATAATTCTGAAGGAGTGAGGCAGTTCTAGCTAACTAGGTTTGTGCTTTTTAGTGATACTTTGAAAGAAGTCTTCCTTGCTTAAAAATGTTCAAAACAAATGACAAGATCTAAGACATAAGAAAGTGGAATGCTAAGATGAGCTAACATTGAATTAAGAAAGATCTTTTGCTGTAATACTCAATTATAAGAGTATTTCTTCCTCCAAGAATCTCAAAGCAGTTCTCTTAAGTATGCAGTTCTAGCTGACTTAAGACCAAGTCATAAATAAATTTGTATTCTATCATGGAATTTCCTGTTTGATCCACGGAATTTTATCTACCTAATTTTAGGTGGTATCTCTCAGGTCTGTTGAGAGGGAAGTCTGTCTTTGTGTTCATTATCTTCCTAACCCAGGAAACTGTCCTCATGCTAGATTTGCATAATTCCCCTACATAGCTACAGCTAGGACAATCACCCCTGTTAGCACTTCCCCTGTTCTTCAGGAAATCTTACCTTAAATTTCTTCCTGGGAGGGTAACTATCACTGAAGTTTCAGTAAATATCCCTATTCTATTTTCAAGCTCTCTTTATCAGCACGTATAGCTCAGTGTTGTGGATGTGAGGGGTATTCAATAAAGATTGTGGTTTTATATGCTAGGGATTGAACCAAGGGCCTTACACATGCTAGGCAAGCACTGTACCACTGAGCTGCATCTCCAGCTCAATAAAGGTTCATTTTATTTTATGTTTTAGCTAACATTTTTGGAGTGCTTATTTTGTAGAAAATACTATAGTTAATGTTTTACATGGTAAATCAGTTGGGGTTCAATTAGAGAAGCAAAACCAGTAGGAGACATACTCTGTGAGATTTATTGCAAGAAATTGGCTTATGTGATAGTGGGGACTGGCCAGGCATGTTTGGGATCTGTAGGGCAACCCTTCAGGAAGGATAGGCTGGCACTCTTGCGAGTGGAAGGAAACTGCTATTCACAGCATCTAAGATAATCTCCCCTAGAGCCAACTGATTATGGACTTTAATTACATCTACAAAATATCTTTTCAGCAACATGTAGGCTAATGTTTGATTGAGTAACTGGGAACTTTAAACCAGCCAAGTTAGCACATCAAAAACACCATCACATATGGGTAATTTCATTTCCTCCTAACCATATTCTACGAAGTGACTTCCATCATCATCATATTCCTTTCACAAACTGGAACAATGAGGCACAAAAAAGTTAAGTAACTGACTAAAGATCACAAAAAAAGTGGAATATCCAAGACTTGAACCCACAGATATGATTCCAAAGTTAGGAGCTCAACTACTACATTACACTATCACCAAACAAATGAAAGAGTTATTGAATGTCCATTCCTCTACATCTGTAACCAATATTGTTACTCAAAAACAAAAATCTACAAGAGAATATTGCTCGGGGAAATGTCATTTTTCATAGTTGAGAAACCAAGTAAACACGTATTTTTACCTCAAGTCATAGGAGTTTGCATCGCAGAATGAAGATATAACTAAATGATCTGACTTTAAACCCCACTGAGAATTTACTAATCTCAAAAAAAGATATCCAAACTGTCCCGTCAAGGAGTCAGGTCACATTCCTTACAGAGTACACCAGTCAAGAAGCCAGGTCATGTCTGGTCTTTTCTCTCTCTATATTGTAACATATAAAATCAAAAATCTTTAGGATTTTTTTAGATAAATGATTCCTTCATTAGCTTTTCATCGCTGTGATAAAATACCTGATGAAAACAACACAAAGGAGGAAAGATTTGTTTCAGCTCATGGTTTCTGATGTTTCAATCAATAGTCAATTGACCCCATTGCTTTGGGCCTGAGGTGAGGCAGAACATCATGGCAGAAGGGCATTTTGGAGGCAATGAGGGCAACCTGGGAAGCAAGAGGAAGAGAGAGACAAGGAACAAGATATAGCCTACAGGGGCTGGCTCCAGGGACCCATTCCCTTCAATTAAACCCCCCACCTTCTATGGTTTCTACCACCTCCCAATAGTGTCATCAAATTACAAGTCCATCAATGGATAATTCATTGATGAAGTTAGAACCCTATGATAAGATCACTTCATAAAAGCCCAACCGTTGAACACTGCTGCACTGGAGATCAAGCCTTCAATGGAGGAGACTTTGGGGAACATTCCAGATCCAAAACTCATAACAGTATAAGTTAAATGCTCATCATACTCACAGAATGGGACAGGCCTGGGTTTACATCCTGACCTTGGTAGTCAGGTGGCTTTAGAATTTCACAAATTTCACAAAAGCACATAGGAAGGTGGAGAAAACAGTAGACATTTAGACTGTCTTTTTAAGGAAGACAGTGTTGTCCCAAAACTATTAGTTGCAGTCACTTAAGTCCCCCCACCCTTTTCTTCCATCTGTAAAGTTTGGATAATAAGAAAACTACTTCAGAGAGTGTGAGAATCAAACAAGATAATGTACAGACGCCTGGCAATTCATAAGTGCTCAGTAAATGTTACTTTTTATGAAAAGATTTATATTTCTATTTTGGTGCCTGAAGTTTTGCAACTGATCAAACCTTTGTTTGCTTTGGTTTTAAGGCAATAAATGCATACTTTTAAAGTTTAGAAAATGAATGTTCCTTGAACAAGCACTGTTTGGAGTTCAACATAATGTTATGCATTTCCTTAAATACTCTTGTTTGAAGTGTCTTCGTTCCAACCTATTCACAGACCCTTTGAGGACTATTACCTCGTTTTGAGACCTCAGATATTCTCTGTGGGAATCTGAGGCTCTCATCCGAGACTAAGTGGGCAACTCACAAGTGCAGATGAAACACTGAAATGCCAATGAACTGAAGTGTGTGGATAGTCGGTTGTGTTCCTGCAACTGTTAGAATATTAGACAATCTAAGCCGCAAATTATTTTTATTTATCTATGGGGGGGAGCGTTGGGATAAAAGGGGGGGCTCCCTTGTCATTTAAGGTCAGAGGTACTTGATTTAATTGGTGTAATGTTGCAAAGAAGACTTTGCTAAAGTAAATTTCTACAACCGTTAGTAGTAGTACGGTGGTAACTTTGGTGGAAACCAGGGGCAAGAGCGAAGGGTATTTGAACAGCATCAAAATCTTACTCGAAATCTTAATCGTGACCGTCGAAGCCTAGTGGGGTCCCATCTACCCGCTGAAAATAGAGGACAACAAGTCTTATGGGATGGGGCTGTCGGTCCACACAAGTCGAGGACTGCGGTGGTTTCTCCGGCGTCGTAAACACTAAGCAGCTTGGACAGTGGGAGGAAACCCGAGGTGGCCTCTGGGGTACAGCAGGACCTGCCTTCTCCCCCTCTTCCTCCTCCTCTCCCCAGAGGCGGCGACGGCAGTGACGGCGGCGGTGGCGGCTGTTGCCACCGCTGCTGCCGCTGCCGCTGCCGAGCTGGTCACCTGTGCGCCTGCGGAGCTGCCAGGCAGCTACCGCCCCGGCGGTCTCTCCGAGTGCTAGGAGGGGGCGGCAGAAGAGCGAGATATCCATAGTAACAGAGGATGCCAGGGGCGCCGAGCGCGAGCGAGTGCAGGAGAAGGAAGCCCCCGCGCGCCGGCAGCCCGCGGTGCTAGGCGCCCGCAGCCCCCGCGCGCCTAGCCCCGGCCCGCGTCGCTCAGCAGTTAGGGTCCCACCGAGCGGTAAGCCCTCCGCGGCAACTGAGCCGACACCTCCCACCCGCCCGCCGCCCACCGCGGGAAGCAGCCGCAGAACAATGGAGAGCGCCGCCAGCTGCCCTGGAGACCGCGCTCGGGGGAGGACGCGCCGCCGCCACCGCCGTAGCCACCGCCGCCGCCCGGGCTGGCGCGCGCGGTGTGGGGCAGAGCGCGTGCGAGGGCGCGCGGCGGGGGTTGGGGGCACGCGCCGCGCGGGGGGCGAGGGCGGAGGACGCGCGCGCGGGCCCGGGGAGCTCGCGGGAGAGCCCGGCGCTCGGCGCGGTGCAGCGCAGCGCGGCCAGGCTCCGCGCCTCTCCCGCCCTCCTCGGCGCGCTCGCCCTCGCCTCTGAGCTCGCATTTGCTGTGGGCGCCCAGAAAGATGCACAGAGGCAAAGGCTAGGGGAGCGGAGGTTCGAGCCACATGTCCGCGTCCTCGGGGGCCGGAGCCCGCCAGCCCTCGCGGATCCCGGCTCGCGGCCAGCCCGCAGCCCCTGCCGTCGCTAGTGCCCAGCGGCTCGGGTGAGTAGCAGCGTAACAGCGGGCGGCGCGGGGCACAGCTTCCCGCTCTGACCACGGCCCCCGCTCGCTAAGATGCGGCTCGGAGAAGTGGTGCTGCAGCCGGGGCAGAGAAAAAGGAAGCCGAGTCTAGAAATCCGAGAAGGCTGCGGAAAGGTTTTGCCAGGGCATTTGTTGCAGCCTTGGCTAGCGGTCTCTACTGTATGGGCTTTTTTTTTTTTTTTTTTTTTTAAACCTCTTTTGATTATTGATTCCACTACCACCCCCGGGTTGGGCTCATTTTCTATTTCCTTTCCTCATCCTTGGGGCTTCGAGGAGTTTGAAGCGGTAAATTGACGGGTGTCTTTCCAAATAATTTGACTTTCATGAGTCTGTATTTTTCAGAGGTCATTTTGTCTTTAATATTAGAAAGCCATGCCAGCCCCATGTAATTTCCAGGTGTGCTTTGAGTCACCGTTCAGGAGTAGCATGAAGAACAGCCGGTGGAGGGGTTGGTATTGAGTGTGCTCACTCCGCGTATTTTTTATACACTGATCAATCAATCGGAGAGGGAAGTGGGCATGGACTTTCCATTGCTACGCCTTGGAGAGCTGTAATAGAGCAGCAGAGACTGCAATTTGCTGCTTTCGTGAAGGTCGGGTCAGCATTTCCATTGAAATGCCAATTTCTGTGCTTGGAACTTGCGTGTAATCTTACTCCAGGCTAAAACTTGCCAAAGCCAAACAAGGTCTTGTTTTTATAAGGATGCCTCCACTGTTGCTTTATTTATTTCTTCAAGAAAACCAGCCCTTTATAAACAAGAGTCCCTAAAACAAATGGGCGGCTCAGGAAGGCTTTGCATTTTCAGCGATTGCCGGGAAAGGCTAGCCCTCGCTGCAGTTATCATTTCTTGTCTCTGAGCAACTGAGATATTAGTTTGAGGACTAAAATTTCAGTTCTCGGGTTGCAGATGTGCACCGAACATATTGTATAAGTAGATGGGAGGCATGTGAACTTTGGGGTCCTTGACTATTCTTAAACACTTTTTAGGATAATGTGGCTTTCGGCATCTGGAAAGACAGAACTATAGGAAATAGTGTTGGAATGGCAGCTTGAGGAATTTAGTCCATTGTAAGACACATCTGAATGTTGGCACCAGTTACGGAAAGAATCTAATTCTCTCTAGGAGTCTTTACAATAAGGTAGATCACAGTTAAAGTTCTGAGCCAAAGGAAGGAGAGGATTACAAAAACCCCAGAGGTTCCTGTGTTTTTGGTACTCAGCAGATGAGCATATGCGAGGAGTTGCGTGGTGTCTGGATTATTTGAGTTCTTAGTGTTGATGGCTCTGTAACAAATTAGAATGTAATGACTGGAACTGGCATTATGCTATGGTAAAGGCTCCTTCAAAAGTGTTCTGTCGCATCAGACCCGAGTAGCACTTGACATCATGGCAGTGATCTTCTTGGATTCAGATGCAGGAGAAAGGAGTAAAGAGTACAAATGAAATCAAAACAGATACATGCTATCCAGGAAGGCTTCCTGACAGTGCCATACAAAAACATTGCTACAAAAACTTTTCTTTTAAAACTTCTGGATGTGGGGGGAAGTATATTGTTGGGAAAAGAAGAGAAGAATCAGTGCTTCTTGCTTAGGATGGGATCTTTGCTCTTTAGTTGCTAATTGCCAGACTTCATTTTACTGCATTGAAGTTATTTTGCACTTTTGTAATTTTAGTGGAAGCAATATTTTTTCTTGATCAGTGACAGTAGAGTGACAATAGATTCATATATCAAAAATGAGAAACCACATATTGTTACATTTCCCCAAGGGGGAATGTTTTTTCTCTACTTAAAAAGTAAATTGCCATTAAAATAATTTCAAAATACAGATGCAGCATGGAATGCTACTTAATAAGATACTTGTGGTAATTAAATAGTTTTTAAAAATTGTATGATTCTATTCATTTGTCAGCAATCCAAAATGATAATCTCTGAGCAGTTATTAGCAATCTACAAGTTTGCAAGTTTAATCAAATTTGTATACATGAGTTAAATTTAAATAGCATTTCTTGTCTAATAATTTACTGCATGTGAAACATCTGATGAGAAATATTATAGGCTTGCTTTCTTTAAAAAAGTAGTATTTGTTTAAAGTTACTCTATGTATCCTAAATAGGATCTAAATTAGCAGACATTGCATTGTACAGGAAAGGCATCCTTAATAATCATTTATGATGTTATTATCCTATTTTAAATGATGGCAAATATTTTCCAGTTCATTATCAAGTCATTCTCATTGCACCATTCATTGGATAAGTATTTTTGAGCACCATGTGTTTGAAAGCAGGTTAATCTTTCCCCAAATGAAAGGCAGACATGTTCTCAAACTAGTACATTGAACTAAGTGCTTTGGTGGTGTTACTGATTATAGCATTGGCAGTCCTTAGAAATACCAAGTAGAGTTTATTGACGTCCTTGTTGTTGACCAAACACTGGTGTCAACATGTCACAATGATATTCATCAAGCCAGTAAATGTCTTGGGAAGAATGAACAATTAGAAAATTAATTAGGAGATCTGCCTGATTAAAGTCATTGATGACCATGAATGAAACATTTCCATAAATGTATTTGGTTTTTACACCTTTTGGGTTTTATAGCAGTAGCTTAGACTTGGTTAGTATTTACAGGTGCCAATACCAGCAGTCAAAGTGTAAGGTCTCCTGTAGGCCACCAGTAATCAACAGAAGTATGCACCGAATTTAAATTTATCAGTTGGCTACCTGATTTTTGTTGTTGTTGTTATTTGTTTGTTTGTTTACCTTCTGTGGGCAGCAGCCAGTAATGAAGTATAAATGCTTGCTATTGAATTTGATAGTAGTGTATATGTAGTAAACTGAAAAAAAATTGTTGTATGCATATTTCTTTGAGTAAAAGAGAACATTAACTATAATGTCTTTACTTTTTAATTAATATTTTGTTCCTTTAAAATGATTATTTTCAAAGTGCAGTATTGTCAATATACTTAATAATTTCCTTGAGAAAGAACATTTACATAAGTTCATTTATCTTCCCACAGAACTGTCAATAATGCATTGTTCCAGATCTCTATTTTTATGTAGATATAACCTTCATGTAAAAATTAACCTTTCTTATAATTCTAGTATGAGATGAAAACCATTTCTGTTCATCTGATTTTTGCTTTTTTCCCCCTTGGAATCATAAGATAGTTTTTTAGAAGTGAAAATATGATTAAGCTGAGTCATTTTTTTTCTTTAAAAAAGTGGGGGTATATTGGTTTATTTAGATGGAAATCTAAGATTAATTCTCTAGAAATCTTATGGTTAACCCCTCTCTCAATTCTTATATTTACAGAACAAAGACTTACTAGTAGTTTTCTCATATGGCAATTGGAAGAAATATAGAAAATATCAAAGCAAAATTGGAATTAGAAGAAGCAGACATGCATGTTCTGATTTCTGGTTTTGTTTTAGGTAAATCTCCAAAGTCTTATATGTTACTATTATGGATACATATCATTAGGAAAAAGTGTAACTAAAAACTAACCTCAGAGGATGCACGTAAGAACATGCTCTGGAAAATCAATGACTATATTAAGATCTCCCTAGATACCAAAGATTGCCACCTTTTGACATCCTGCCATGGTAGAGAGCAGCCTCTGAGATGCATGGGAAGACCACTAGAGTCATTAGGAACCCCCAGCACTATTTGGCCTTATGTTTAGATAATACTTAACATCTGTGGTGCAGCATTAGACAGGGTTAGGTTTTGTGGCCAGTGAAAAACCAAGAATTTTTCTTGCCAACGAAAATTATATTTTAAGAATATTTGAACATCTTGTCATATTTAAGGTACAAATTTATCTCGAATATTTTTTCATAACCATAAGCTTTATGATCTGTTTTTGTTTTAATTAAAGCCTGAGAATGACTTGCATGTAGTTGTAACTACAACAGGTGGTATGTTTTATGTTGTGTAATGTTCATTAAAGTCTCATTTCTCTATGTTTAAGAATCAAGACCATGTTGTAGTTATTTTTCTAGAGATATAAAATGTAACTGTAAAAATAATCTGCTGCTCCTCATTCCCATGATTCATTTCTCCAGAAAAGACTTGCAGACCATATGCAGTTTCTCTCGGCTCTTAATGTATTTGTGTATGTGTGTGTGTGTGTGTCTTAGCTGTCATCTTATGTAAAAATAATTGATTCAAATTGTTTTCTTACACTATAGTATTCCCTCCAGAATGGAAGGTTTGGCATTGCCTCCTCAATTTCTCCTAGGGGCTGGTTGGTACTCCTGATATGAATGATGCTATTTATTTCATCCTACTGGTAGATTAGTCATGAAAACTCATGCCAAACCAAATTTGGGACAGAGCCTCAGATTAGAAATATATAGTCCTTCCTAAATTTCAAAATTATTGACAAACTAGCTCTCCCTCCTTGTATCTACTCAGAGCTACTCCCGACAAGAACCAGACTATCGTGGAAGGTGAAATTTTCCCATAGCTAGCAGGAGAAGCTTTCCCTCCATCTTTCCCTGACCATTCATCACTAATTTTCCTCCTACTACTCCCTGCTCTTAGCTCAGGTAGAGCTTCCAAATCATATTCTGGGTAATCCTTTGCTTCTTAATCTCCTCTCTCCCTGAACCTGCACATCAACTCCATCTTTCCTCTCTTGCATTTTGGATACAAACAATGACTCAAGTCATGACGGATAAAACAGTGTTGCTAGTGATGTGTCCATTAGTAAGGAGCCAAAAGCTATAAAGTTTAAAGTGAAGTTATACCTAGTGAAAACCAGCACCAGAAACTTCTGCAGCTCTTAAAAATGCTCTGAAATTCCCTTCAAAATATTCACAAAGTCTCTGCCAGAATGAAAGATTAATAATAATTGTAATTTAGATAAGTTTCTATTTAGATAAGTTAAAGGGACTAGGGATATAGCTCAGTGATAAAGCATGTGCTTAGAATGTGCAAGGCCTTGTGTTCAATCCTAGCACCACATATAAACAAACAAAATATCACAGATAAGTTGTTGTATTTCTTCTTAATTCTCAATTTTCCCAATGATGATTCATCATGTTGATTTTCTAATATTTTTGTTGCAGCTTTGCAGACTTTTAGCCCATTATGTGTCCAGTGGATTTCTGTGGGCTAGACTTGATATGTGTTATCTATTCTGTGGCTTATTTAAAAGAATGTGAATTCTGAATTCTTAACAACTGATTTAAAATATAACTTTGCAAACACAACCCACCTTTTCAACCTGAGGAACACTCTTTGTGTGTCTGCACTCACTGGAAAAATGTTTATTGAATATGTGCTCTCTTCTAGGCATATTCTTCAAGCAGAGACATCTTGGTGAAAAAGACAAAGGTCCTTGTTTTTTAGAGCAGATGTTTAGTGGGGGAGGGTTTATACAAAACAAATAAATAAAGGGGAAGATAATTTCAGATAGTGATAGGTGCCTTGAAACCCAGACAGCAAGCCGAAAGTGAGGTGGAGGGAGAAAAGGGTACTGCTTTCAGAAATCCCTCTTAGAAGTTCTCCCTGTAAAAGTGCTCCTTAAAGAGTGACCTGAACAGTGAGGAGGGACCAGCTGTCCATAAACACTGAGGAACAAGCACTCCACGCCAAGGAAACAGCTCGAGGTAAAACTCTCAGGAACAAGTACAGTGTGTTTGAGGAACAGGGAGCATCTGGTGTCTGCATCCTGGTCACCTAAGGTCAGCCCTGTTGGCCATGCCTAAGAGTTTGGACTTTATTCTAAAAACACTGTGAAGCAATTGGAAAATTTAAAGCAAGAGGTGTGATCACTTTACCTTTGAAAAGAACACATGACTGCTGTGTGAAGAAGAGACACAGGGACACTAGGTAGAAGACTGAAGGTAGTCTAAGTGAGGATTGAAGTGGTTCTGCTGGAGTGGTGGCCTCAAAAGAGAGGAGATGTGAAAAGATTCAGAATTTCAAATTTCAAAGAATTTTTTGGAGAATATAAGAAAATAACAATTTTCCAAAACTATCTCTTATCTTGGCATTTTTAAGGAGTAAAATAATTATTATTTTTGAAATATTTGGTATATGATTACAATAAACACATAACAAAAGAGTTGATTTTTTTAAATGACCCCAAATCCTAGGTCCCAGAAATAACCACCGGTAGCATTAGACTTATTATTCAAGGTGCCTTTTTGTGCATGTGAACGAAGGAATCAGTACTGGATGCATGGATAGAAAGATACTTTATAATAATGGAGTCTCACTGCAGATACTTTTTAAAAATAAAAATGCATTAAAATTTGTTCCCTTGCATTTAACAGAAGAAGAAAATGGGGGTAAACAAAGTTAAATAATTGAACTTGAAGTAAGTGTCACTTTACTGTAAGTTATTATTTCTAAAATATTTCCCCTTATAATTAAGAAAATGGTGATAAAAAGAGGGTTAAGCAGGAATAGAGAATTTGTGGGAAGGTGATACATTCTAGGAGCCCTCTTTAGGAAAATGGAGTACATTTTACAAATTTTACAAAATCATGGCCATGTGAATGCATTGTGTGACCCCTTTCCAGAGTGTGGGGACAAGCACATTGCCTATGAGGATAAGGGACATGATGGTCAAGCCTCCTTAGCTTCATAGTAAACCTACCTCAGGGTTAGATTTGAAACCACATATCCCAATTTTAAACACATTAGATTCTTTCCTTGCTAGGAGATTTGCTATTGCCCATCTCCCCTCTCCAACCAACAAATTTATTTTAATATATATTGACCATGTCGTAACATTTACTTTCAAGTCTTCAGTCATAATCACTCTCCCTATTTAGTATAAATTCTTATGTTAAAGTGGACCCAGTGCTGCCCAGTCCTTCTGTACATCTTCACCATTTCTGACAGAGTTCTTGTGCTCATCTCTTAATTGCCCAGATTTCATTTTCAACTGTCTTTGTGCTTATTTCAAGAAAGACTCATAGACCCTGCATTTCTGAGTTTTATTTTTTGATATCTGAGGATGTCTTCCCATTGCTTTTGTAATTGAACAATATCATGGCTGATATAATGTTCTTATGCCACGTTTTCTTTCCCTTATAATTTTGCAGCCACCACACCATTGTTTAATAGCATTTAATATTCACTCTGCCATCTGAGACCACCCTTTGTAGGTGATTTGCTTTTTCTGTCTGAATTCCAAAGAATTCTTTCTTTATCCACACAGCTCAGTAACATAGCTAGGCTATGTCTAAAATCTACAATACTCTTTAAATTCTAGGGTATCATAATCGTGGGTTTCTTAAACCTTCCTTTTATTCCATTTATATTGTTGCCTCCTCAGGACCATCAATTATCCTTCTTTTGGTTCATCTTTGTATTTCTTCCCTATCTATTAGTTTCTGTGTCAGGAATTCAATTTTCAGAAGTGTCTACTCTGTTTCTTGATGTTTCTAATGGGTTTATTGAGTCTAAATTGATGTTCTTTGGCCCTTAATTTGTATCATTAGGTCCCTAATATCTCTTTTCTTTCATTCAAATTGTTTCATGATTCTGCCTTTAAGCTTCAGTTTTTATTGAAAACATTCCTCTGTAGTGGGAGTTTGTGTGAGGGTTTCCTTCTGTTTATCTATAGAGTCTAGATTTAACTCCATGATGTTGTGAGTCTTGCAGTTTATATATTTTCCTTTCTCCTTTTCTTCCCCCACGCCCTCCTCCCTTCTCCCCTCCTCTTCCCCTTCCTCCTTCCCCTTAGAATGCTTATGTCATGCTTTTTCTTTCCACCTTTCTGGTCCTTGGGCAGCTTTGCCCAGACATAGTATAACTTCTTTGATCTCTTCCCACATTCTGGGGGACCATTTTGCTGCTTCTTTGAGTTATGGTTTATTGCTTGGACCCCTCCACTCTTACATAGTCTAAAGAAGTTATAGAGGGAGCTCAGTTCAAGCTGTGTGGTCAGATTTCCTGGGCTGTGCTTTCTTAGATTTTGTTAAATGCCTCCTTGCACCAAACTGAGAAGGAAGAGAGGCGATAGCAAGGAGGCCTTTTGTGCTTCCTGAAGGTCCATGCAAGCTCATAGCTAACCTGCAGATACCCTGGGACTTTGTGGGTTTCTCCTGTACAGTGGGCAGCCCAGGAGTCCTCAGTTGGCACTGAGTCAGCCCTTTGCTCTTTTTCTCTCATTTCACATGTTTCCATTACTCCTTGGTAGAGAAAGGAAACATATAAGGATATTCACTGAGTGTGCTTTTCTCTAAATTTAGAATTATTAGTGAGAATTCTCAGAATTTTGTTGCCTCAGCTCCCTAGGGAGTAAGAACAGGGTTAAGAATGAAACAACACTATATGCCTTTTTAACTGATCTAGAATCTTCTCCCTTTCCTTGGCAGCCATTTTTGAAACTTATTATATTTGTTTATGTTCCTTTTCTTGAGTGGTTACTGTCAGTTCTCTTTCCTTCTCTTTTTCTCTAATGCTTACTAATTTTTTTCTCATTTTGTTAGGCATTTAGGAAGGAACTTTCGTGAAACTATTTAAATTGCCATCTTAAATCAGACTGGAATATTGGAGCAAGAATTTAGAGATCTTGCTAATGAATTTATTTTAAAGGCGAGGAAAAGGGCAGAGTTATGGGTGACTCCTTAAGTTTTTGCCAAAGCTACTGATGGTTGATGAATAGATGAGGCTTTTAGGTGGGAAGAGGAATTAAGAGTTCTGTTGTAAGCATTTTAAGTTTGAGAAACTTGACACTGATGTGGAAGTGTTAAGCAGGTAGTCGGGTCTACTACTGTGGAGCTCATGGGAAAATCAGGTTGCTGGACACACATCTGGGTGGCTCCCTTTATAGGTAGTATCAAAGGCCCACTGAGGCGTAGAATAAATATAGGGAAGTGTATAATGAATTATACAGTAATAAAGATGTCTGTACTTATGAACTCCATAGGCTCCAAGTAAACTGTTCTTGATCCAACAAATATCTGAAGTCTTTCAGTATAAACAAATCAGGTTAATGTTTGGTATGAATTATCCAGTCTTCCCTCCAACTTTAAATTTCAGGATAATTTATCTTAAATTGTACAGTTTTATCAAAAAGCTTAAAAATGTCTTAATGACCTTACTTAGTAAAGCATGTAGAAATATACCCTTTTGTAGTTGGGGGTAGAAGAATCATTACATAGCAAAGCATCTGACACAAGGGGCAAATGATAGAGGTTTGGGTCCATTCGGACAACATCACACACACGTCTTCCCTCCTGCTTTCAGCTCACGCAATTTCAGACCTTATCCTTTCCTCTGAGGCTTTTAAGTAACCCTGGAACTATTCTACCCCTACCCTGAACTGCTGTAGCTTTTTGTGCCTTTGTTTTGGTATCTGCATGCACATGTTTAGATTCTCGGACTGTCAGCTACTTGAAGGCAGGGACTATAACCTTTGCTGCTTCACTCTGAAAGTCCCTGGCACATAAGGAGGCATGGCCGTCAGTTTTAAAATTCACATGTATTTATATATTCAGAGTACCTAGAGCAAATTAAATTTGGACTTTCCTGTTAAATGAAATAGTTTTATTCAAATCGCAAAATATAATAATTTATAAATTGAACTGGGCATCAAGACTTGAGTCCTTTTCACTGTTGTTTGCCAATGGGTATGACCTTCAGCCCGGCCACAGTCTGGCTGGAGTTCCTTGTCAGTCAAATGGCAGTAACTATTTGAGTATTTCCTGGGTTATAGAGCATGAGGCCAAATGAGATCATGTATCTGAAGTTCTTATTTAAAAGAAAAACACTATAACCATAGAAAACATTCCCATTCCTCTTAACAAGTGGGGCAAGTGACCAATCTCTAATTGATTCTTAGAGACTTGGGTGTGTAAACTGCTGCCTTCTCCTAAAACCCACACCCCCAACTCAAACAGGTTGTTTTCTATCCTCCTATCACTTTAGAATAAATCTGATTTATTTATCATATTTAATAAAGATTACTTTCAAATATAAGAGCATGGGCTTGGCAGTAATGTGAGAATGAGTGAAAACAATGTGGTAAATTTAAGTATTCATTTCCAGCTTAGTTCTTCTCTAGATTTCTTTATATTAATTCCATGCACTAATTCGAAGAGCTTTTTTTGAATTGCATCTCTACACTGTAAACAATTATAAATAAAAGTAATACATATTATGTCAACACAGAAGTGTTGAGGTAGGTGGGTATCGGTTGTGCCATTGAAGTGATAGGTTTGGATTGCTGTGAAGAACTTGTCAAGTTGTCAAGCACAGCTGAATCTGTCCATGAAGCAATCTGTGTTTGTTGCTGAACAATGAATGCTTTCCTGATTTGTGACCATCATCATGTGGGCCAGGGCTGTAGCCTGCATCACACACCAGAAGGAATTGCTTTCAGATTGGGACTTGAAGACTGGCCACATGCTGAATTTTGGATCTCAGAAGTCAAATTATATAATTGTTTCAATCACCTATTGACCTTTTAAAGAGATTTTATGCACAATATTGGAAATCAGATTTTTAGCAAAATTGAAAGAGAACTTAGATTAGTTCTCTTCTGGATTCCCCCAGATGTTATAAATTTAATGCATTAAGCTGTTTTTTGAATGTAAGAACTAATTTGGGATCCCTTACAGTGAACTAATTACTCAGAACGGTTATGTTGTATTTAAACAAGTCAGCATCACCCCTTCAATAAATAGAAGTCAGTGTGTAAGATCCTGTTGGAATTCCTTTGTCTGTGAAACGGTACAAATAAAAATTTAGTAATGGTGGTGATTCTTAAAAAAAATAATAAAACACTAAATCTATTTGAAATATTATTGTTTGTGACCAGCTCAAATAATAGCTCTAAATAATGACAATTTATTACTGCATGGTTTTTCAAAACATAGGTGATAGATGCATCTAAAATCGTTAGCAATTGTACCTTAATATATACTTTGGCTTAATTAAAATCTTAATGTGCAGTTTATGAACATTCTTTCTACCTAATAAATAAATAAATAAATAAGGATTTTTTTTTTCTTTTTTGCAGTATGGCAGTTACTTGCCCAGTTGCTAGGTAACAAGGCAGATCTCTATAGCTTTATCTGAACACACAGCAGATGATTTTTCAATGACAATTATTTATATCCAATACATTAAAGTATGCCATATTGATAATGATTAGACAAATTGTGGGTGCCCTGAGTGCATTCACAAGTAAGCATGCAGCAATTCACAAAGCTAGTTTTTGTTCTAATCTTTTTTAAAAGCAATTATTAATCTTTGTCACTAAGAATGACCAGTTTTCCAGCAAAGCTGCAATAGCTAAGTTGTTTATTTGTTAATTCTTCCAACTGGTTGGTCACAATCAAGAGCTTTGCCTTACCTTTCCAACAAACTGTAGGACATATCCTATGGAAAGGGATGTTTGTTTGCCATGGTATCCAGGCAAATGTTACAAAGTTTGAATTTTTGAAAATTGATAATTATTCTTTGTATCACTTATCATGACTAATACTATAATCCTTTAAGAATTATAGCCCTACACCTGGAAGTAGCAATTGATTTGGAAGATATTCTTGTTTGAAGACATTAACTGAATTTATTGTTTTGGGTTTTTTTTTTTTTTTAATCTTTTGGTACAGAACTGAAAAAATCACAGCAGCATAACACCAGTGTTACATAATCAGCAATGGTGTCTAATTGTTAGAGATCTTTTAACAAATGTTACCATTAAAGAAGAGATCTGTGACTTAAATATTACAATCAGTGCATATCTATAGTAAGAAAAGGGAAAAAATCTCTTTCCACTGATCTGGATTTTCTCCAAAATACTTGCCTTTGATCAGATGGATTCATTTGCTCCAAAGCTGCTTCATATATGTCACAAACTATGTGAAATACATATTTGCTCGAAATTGATTTTGTCCTTGTCATTTATGTTGGTAAATCTAGATCATTATTGGACAGAATTTATGTATTAGAGTAATAATTATTTGTTACAGTCTTTTTTTGCATAAAAGGCCAAAATGGTGTTTTGGACTGTGATAAGAAAAGGTGTCTATTGAACATCACCTTTTTTGTGGTACCACAGCTGCAACTAATCATCAACAATTGAATAATTATATATTGTAGCATAATTTTCTTTATAACATAAGAAATATCACAATATGTAATGCTAGCATGTAGGTTTATCTGAAAAGATTTAGTTTATAGAACAATAGCGCATGAGAAATTGTGGAGAATATTTGTTTTGAAACTATTTTTTTTATGACTACAGAAAGAATGCATTCTGAAGAATCAGAAAACAGACAGAGATGAGTTATTACCTGACTGCTAGGAGAACTCAAGATAACCCTGTCTTTATAAGTCAGCATACTAGGAAGCTAGTTTACATAGAAAATAGTTTAGCATGGAATCTTGCACTTTGATAATACCTACTAATTAAATGCTTACACTCAATAAAATATAGCCCTTGCTGCCTGGAAAGCTATAAAAGCCACCTGGAATGATTGATTATTCTCAATTGCTGTAGTCTTGAGTAAACCACAGGCAAGGCATATATTTTATTGAATATGGACCAAAGGACTGAGCAATTTACAAGACAATTTAACAGTAATTTATTTGATTCGTCATGCCACGGTGTTCAGTTATTAATGTGGCATTTAAATAGTACATATAAAATATAAATCAACCCTCTGACTTTTTCTCCATTTTATGAATTATTTATGGTGACATACAAGTTTGTCTTGTTTTTAGACAATATCCTGCTATTCAAATCACTTATTATAAATTTTTTAAAAAATTTTTAAGTCAGAGAATCAAAGCAGATATCTGTTTGCCATTTAAAATGATTTCTCTTTATAATTTAGAATTTGCTGCAAGATTTCATTAGGTCTTTTTCCTGTCTTCCCCTTAGAAATTAGGGAGAAAAACCATATTTATGCAGAACTTTTAAGGAACCTGTCCATCTTTTGAAGCCGGATACTTTTGTACATTCCAGTTAAGGTCAATTTATATTTTTATTTTCTGTTGTCATATTACTCAAACCCAGTTCCATGTGATGCTGCCTTTCTTTTTATTAGCACTCTTATTGTAGTCATTTTTTTAAATTACCATGTGTATCTTTTGCTGTTGTTTTTGCTAAATTATTTTAAATGATTTTTAATGAACATCTTTTTATTTTCTCTTTTGATGCCTGAACCTGTCTTAGCCTGTAGAAAAACTAGGTAATCCTAAATATGACCTGTTATTGTCTCACTTTCAGGCTTTGCTTGCTTTAAAAGTACTCTGCAGCCATAAAAATAAAGCTTGTAGGTTTGATTTTATAGCTGTCAGAAGGTCAGCATCCCTGGGATATGAAGATCACTTTCTGCAGAGCATTGAGATTGTTTCAGTTCTGTATTATTAATATATATTTTATATTTCTATTCATTATTTTTTACACTGTACAAAAAAGAGAAAAGCCAATGAATCTCAATAGTCAATTCCCTTTTTGTTTATTCAGGCATGGAAATCTTGACTGAGGGTGAGAGTGATATTGAATAATCATTTTAAAAGTAAATGTCACTTCTGATGGAAAAAATTATTCTAATCATGTGTGCATATGTGCGTGTATGTGTGTCTGTGTAGGTCAGTATGAAGATAATGAGAGAATTTATTTGTCCCATATTCCGGGTACCTGAAAAATCTAAATCTAATTATGCATACCATGTGGTATTTTGCTTAAATATTATTTTTATGGCACTTTTTCTCAGAAGACCTGCAGAAACTGTTAAGGAATTTTCAATGAAGGTTTCTTAAATGCCACAAAAACATAGGAGGAATGGAAATTGAAACTGCAGGGGCCGGGGGATGGGACAAGAACCAAGAGACACACATAAAGTAAAATGAAGAGCAAACCTAAAGGTTAAATTTTAATAGCATCAACAGATTATCCAGTACTGGTTGCTGCTTTTCTGCAGAGAAAAGGAAAGAAGAATGAGGTGGGGTCATTTGTCAGCCTCGAATTGCATCTTAGCTCCACTCCTTATTAGATCTTTTTGCTTTGGAGAAAATTATCAAACTGAACCTTTCCTGGACTTCCTTTTTATCAGTAAAATAATGATAATATCTACCTTGCATGTTTATTCTGAGGACTGAAAATTAGATATATTGTATTAGATATAATACACAGTAGGTTCTCAATAAATACTACTATTATTTTATGAAGGTCTAATCTTATTATAGACCTTATTTAGTCAACAAAGGTCAATGCATCCCCAAAGTTAGGGCCATAAGCAATATATCCAAACCTTGCAGATCTGAAGAATTTTGTAGCCAGTATGGGAATTTAATACCTGAAGCAAGCCCAAGTGGTTGAATATGACACCACAAATTGTCCTCTACACAATACCAGGGGGCACCGCTCATAGGATGTCCAATAGGATGTCCTGTGTGTTGCATTTCCTTAGAGTTTCTGCATTTGAAGAAGCTTAAAATCAAGGCATTAAACGTTTTGTTTTGTTCTAAAATGCTTAGATTTTGAAAGCCCTCTTTTATAAAAGAACAGGGGGTGGCAGAAAGTTAATTGCTCCCAGATTTATTGACTCAGACACCCTCATATGAATCTTTATCTCTTAACAGGGCACTCTAGCCAACAACAGAGTTGGCTGAGGAATAAAATTATTGGTAGTCACGTCAATTATGTCCCCTTTATGCCTCTAACCTGTTTAATCAGTTTGGTTTTGCCAACATGATTGCATTAAGTCCTTGCTTTAATAAGAGCCTCAGGAGTGTCTGGGCCTCCAGCTTTCCCCTCTCTTCCTGCTGTCCTGTCCTGTCTTCCCCAGTACTCACCTCACCTCAGACAGTGGCTTGATCCACTCTAGGCACCGAGCTGCAGTGACAGGACAAGACGCTTCCACAAGGAGTTCCTCACTGGGGGACAAGCAGAGAAGTTGACAAGCAATTATTCTAAACTTTTCCATCAGCAAAGCCCTCTGTTGGCTCCCTCAGAGTTTAGGCAATAGGACTTTGTAAGTGCTCAAAAGTAGGGCAAAGTATAGACGTATCCAGAAGGAGGTTTTTCCCCATCTTTCTCCTTTTTATACAAGTTTTACATCCTCATTATTTAAAAAAGAAAAAAAGGAGAAAATGGAGAGGAAAAAGAATAATTTGTTATTTCTGTCAGTTAACACTTTAATCCTCCTAGACATAGTCAATTTTAATTAAACCATCAGAGTATATTGAATATGCCCAAGCCATTTTGAAGAAAAAAGTAAGAGTAGGTGACAGATTGGATTCCTCAGGTAGGCTGTAAGTGGCTTCAGGGCAGGCCCTGAGTCTTGCACACCATTTTTGTTTTCAGTCAGCCCTGGTATGTTAAGACTACATAAATATGGATGGAATGATAAATGGTGTTGGGGAGTAAGGGATGTGTTTGTGATTAAATGGCTAGATTACTTTTTTTCTCACTTAAAAATTTTAAGATAAAAGATTTGTTGCCACATCAGAGAAATATGACTTTTGCTAGACTCCTCTTAAGAAAAGGGCCACAGGGGAAATTCTTGAAGACTGCTTTCTTGTCCCTATTTTGAATCCTTCCAGAACTAAAGGGTGACCCATCTAAATAAACAAATGAAACCAAAGCTAGCCCCCAGAACAAAACACAGCAGTGACTAAAACCATTGATCCTCATGAAAGTCATAACACCTCTTCTCTGTGACTTCATTAATTCATTCATGCTTGCCCTGTGTACATCCTTCAAGGAAGAGGAAGAAAACTAATTAGGACCACTTCTGCCTCTAGTTTTTACTTACTGAACATTCAGTCTGCTATACTACCTGAGTGATCAGCATCTTCAGCATGACTTAAAATAATCTTTAACTAATGTTTCCCTGTTATCAGGGTCAGCCTGATGTTGTTGGCAGCAATGTGTTTGGAGAGATTTCCAGTCTCATTAGAAGTTTTGGATAATAACAATCAAGATGACACCCCAGCTCCTTCTTGTACAGAATTTCCATTGATACTGCCCCATCTCTGAGACCTCTTTCCATTATCTCTTTACTCCCAAGAGGGACTCATTAGGCTGTAGGTTGACTGCAGTTCAGTGTCCTCATAGGTGCCCATCACTTAACTACAGAATGTTTTTACGAGTCACTTAGACCCAAACTGGCCCCCTTAGGTTGGCTGCGCTGCTGTTCTGGTTAATTACATGTCATCTAATTGCATAATTTAGCTATATATACATAGTGACCTGAAGCCAAGTACTTTATGGTATAATTACTGTGAATAAACTCCCAGTGAAAATATAATTTAAGTACCTGGTGTAAAAATGACACTTTTAAAAGACTGTTTTGGCTTTTTATAATGCTTTTATGTATTTTTAAAGAAAGCAAGCTAAAAAATACCATGTGACTTCTCCCTATACTCTAAGACCATTAAATACTATTTTCTGTAGTTGCTCTTATCTTTGATCTGTTCAACTAAAAAGTTTGATATACCCATAGTTATTGATTCTGAAGTTTTTTTTCTGCATACTCATGCTTATTTTGGTTCATTCCAATTATGCTCCCTATTGTCAACAAAACCTGGAGATCAACCACTTTAGCCATTCAGGCTTTGGATGAAGTGTCCTCTTCCCTGTGAATTCAAGAAATTCAGCACATCATTTGAATTCTTAATCTGGACCCACCATAATGCTAGAATCCCAGGATGCAAGGACATGTGAGTCCCATTATGTGGGAGAGGAGCAAGAAGGTAATAGACACCAGCGTACCTGGTGATCCGTCGTGTAACTGAGCAGATCACAAGGGGCATTGGTGACACAGGGAGACACCTTAGCCCTACAGGACAGCTCATGGGAGACTTCTCAGAGCAGGTGATAGTTGAGACTCATCTGCAAGAATGATCAAGAGGAAAGGATGAAGAAAAAGGGCACTTTAGTTAGAGAAAACAGCATGTGTGGAGGCATGAGGCTCTCCATGTGGTACCTGTGGAGCTGCTGGAAATATAGTATGAGCCTGAGGAAGAGGAGAGAGAGAGAGAGACTTAGACATCGGCCTTCCAGTGATGGGAGGCCATTCAAAAAACTCTAAGCAGAGGAGTAGTATACACACACACACACACACACACACAGTGACCCTGCATTCCTTATCCTCTGCTGAGTTGTTTGTCCTTAAATACCAGCCCCTCCTTTAGTTCCTACTGGGCTTGATCCAAACTATAGCATTTTCTAGGCCAGATGAACTGAAGAGGCTAAATTTAAGAGCCACAGGCTCTTGTCTGCCAAAGCAGGTGGTCTGCTGTAACAGAGAAGTTTAGGTTTCATCGCTGCATTCCTTTGCCCTTGTTACCTCCTGCATGCTGCTTTCAGAACCAGCGTGCATTGCACACAAGCCCAGCCTTGTCTTGAAATGGGTGCAGTCCCCAAATGTGGTGGTGGTCTGGGCCTGTTCATTCATAATGTGGGCCTGTGGGTTCCGGGCTGGCAACATAGAAGAATAAAACAGCTCACCTCCCACTGTTTACAGACATGTAAAGGATTCCAATGGAGTATAATAAAGGCCACAGTAGAGAAACTAACAAAGCAGAAAGAAGGAAGTGGGGGTTGAAAACGACTTCTTTCAGGAAATAGCAGCTGCACACAGTCCTGAAGAGTGGAAGTGGTGTACAACCAAGGTTAAGGGCAGCAGAGATGCTAAGGACTGGAAGTGCTTCAGGCCTGAGAGTGGAAAAGGAGGAGGGAATGATAAGAGAAGGTAAAAGGATCGGAGGGGATCAGGCCCTCCAGGATCTGTACCCTGTGCCAAGGCCTGTCTTGAAGGGCACAGGAAACACCAGAGGGTTTTAAATGGGGAGGAGAGCAGATTGCAGAGGGACAAGGTAGAGACAAGGAAATTCTTCTTTGACACTGGGATTGAGCAGAATGCCAATGAGAAATAAGGTACCTGAGTTGCATCCAGAAATGGACCTGAATGAGAGGTGAGAAGGCAAAATTGAGGGTTTTGGTGATTCCATGGATGTGAAGATGAGTAAAGATGGGATCTAGAGTGAAAAAAGGTAGTCCACAGTCCACCGATGGTACTATTCTTATAGGCAATTACACCTCTGGTGGATTTGAATGCCATGGTGCAGTCATAGTGAGAGGTACCAGCATTGTCACTCATTTTTATTTTCTTGTCCAAAAGTCAAACTCCTCTTTAAGCCTTATGTTTTTCTCTCTTTTGTAACATTTTCTCTTCAAAACCTGTGAGGAAGCTTGTATAAGTGGTAATATCCTTACTTTGTAGCTACAGACAATTGTATACAAAAACACACAGCTAATGTGGTAGGTTAGGATTAGAATCTTCTGCCTAACTCATGCTTCTAGACTGCACATTTTGTTTAAAAGACACATTGCTAGATTATGTAATCCTAGTGAAGTAGAATTGATTTTTGGTTTACAGCAAATAGTCAATGATGAACATCTAGAACTGTATGTAAAGTTTTTCTCTGAAATTTATCTCTTAACTTTACCAGCTGCTCACAGTGAGCATTTTAATAATTAGCATTTATAGATGGCTCACAATGTGCTTCACATAATATTGATTCATTTTGTCCTTTAATCCTTTGAGTAGGCACTATATTAACCCCTTTTTGGATGACAAAGGTGAGGCACTGCAGTGTAGGTCACTGGCCCAAGTTCACCCAGTCAGTGGGTAATTGAGTCAGGGTTTGAACCCAGACGTCCTGGCTTCGGAGCTTCCTAATGTCATCACTGTGATAAGAACGATTACAACAACTTCATTCCAACTTTGTGACCTTAAGAGTAAACTAGTCCAGGACATAATCATTATTTTTTTGGAACCTCCTCAGGAGCATTCGTTTAAGGGATTTTAACTTTGAAGAGATTTCTGGAGGCAGAGGAAGTAGCAAACCTCCACAGTGGTGCTCAGAGACCTCTCAGAATCAGTCATGACTGCACTGGAGAGGGTTTCTTTACCCAGAAATCATTGCTGTGGAGCTCTGTCTCACTCAGAACCAGATAAAAAGCAAGACAGTATCTCAGAGGGACTGTGGATGACTTGTTCCTGCCCCAGGATAGTTCATTTAAACTGCAGAGTTTTGTTGCTGATCTTGAAGGTTAAAATTTATAATGATAAAATCCAAAGATGAGTAAAACTCAGCTCGTTTAAACCTAAAAAATCACTTGGGGGCAAGTCATATAATGTGCCTTCATTAGGACATGTTATTAAAATCTCCATGTTATAACTGTATTACAGTCCAGTTTATAGCAAGCTTCTTCCTCTACATGGGTTTAAATGTTATTAATTTCTAGTTTCTTTCTCCTTTTATGTGTGAATTTTTGCAAATATTTTTTCAAATATATTTACTTTCCTGAATGTGTATTTGTTAGCATTTTTCCTCCAAATTCAGATATTCTTAATCAAGTTTCTGATCCCTCTGATCAATAAATCTTTGTGCTTCCCACCTCCCACTCTTGTTCTTCCCTTTTTACAGACCATTTAAAGAATGTTCTAGTCACAGCAAACATCAGGAGCCCTCCCATCACCTCTTAAACACCTTCCTCCCAGTGAGATTGGTTGAAGTGCATTATTTCCCATGGTTTATTATCTCCTCAACCCATGCTCAAGCCAAACTCACTTAGTTTTGTGAAGGAAATTGTGTGAGACATTCCTCCAAATGCTCTAATAAAATTCAAATCTATCACATCTGCTCCACTCCCTTAAACTAGTAATCTTGTAATTCCATCAGAAAAGCAATCAAATTTGGTGTGCCTTTTTTTTTTCCTTCATAAAGCTCAGTTTCTTATTACTTTTGGGTTTATTCCCTCTAGATGTTAACAGATTTTTTATTACTCACAATATTGCAAACTCGCCAAATTATGATTTCCAGGGTCACTTTCATTGTTTTGAACATAGAGGCTGTCTTCCTTTTGCCTCATTCTGTCGTGCCTAAATATTTGGGTTCCTGTTGATTGCATGTCTTACGTTAGCCAGATTCGTTATTTATGAGGATGGTAGTGTGAGGAGAAGGTAGTCCCCCTGCTATCCATCATGTGAAACCCTCTTCTCATGTCATTGCCAAGTCAGCCTGACCTCATGGGCACTTTCTTGCTGGGGCTCTGCTCTACCCCAGGGTTCTGTGGTTTCTAATATCCTTCTCCCTCACACAAACCATTCACATCAACTCACCTGCTTTTTGCTGTCCTTTAGAAGAGAGCACTCATGTACTTCATTTCTCTTTGCTTATCCCCAGGCTCTCATGATTGTGTTTATTGATGTAGTTATTTTTACCTCTAGGACTAGGACTGTGTTTCTTCAATTTCACAGGGAGTATTCATTGAGTCTTTGGTTCTTGAACTTCACCAAGATGACAGAGTTCTCAGAGTTCTCCAGGGCCTGATTCAGAGCAATTGGCCCTGTGGTTCCTTCCCTCAAGTGAGCATTCCTCTAGCCAAAGCTGCACCAGGATACAATCCTTTCAATTTTGTAAAGGTCTCTGCTTCTATTTTTTCTATTATCTCATCCTCAATTACTTTCTTCTCTGTTAATAAACCTATCAATAGGCACTTTTTTTCCATTGGATTTTATTATCTTTTCTAAGCTTTATATTCCTTAATACATTTCTTCCTCAACAAACAAATATAACTATACTTAAAACTATGTCAGAGACTTCAGTATTAACAGATTTATTCCAGGGGAAATGGAGATCTTTTTGTCTCCCCATGTATTCACTCAACAAACATTAAATGAGTAGCTCCCAGGGGAAATGGCATGAGAAATAGATACTCAACCTAGGATAACCTCAGTCCTCTTTCCAGATCTGCCTGTCTTTGTATTACTGGCAGATTAAGGAGAAGCTAAGTCTATAGAAAAGAGGCCCAGAGGTTGGAAGGAGAAAACTAGTATTAGGTTTGTTAAGAGTTTGCTTTGTCTAGCATAACGAAGTACCAGGGATGCAGTGCCTTGAACAACAGAAATTCATTCCCATGGTTCTGGAAGCTGGAAGTCAAAGTTCAGGATGTTGGCAGGGTTGTGTCTTCTGAGGCCTCTCTCCTTGGCTTGCAGAGGGCCACCTTCTCCTGTATCCTTACAAGGTCAACACTGTCTGTGAGGCCTGTGTCCTGATCTTCTAAGGACATAGGTCCCATTGGGTTGGGGCCTACCCTCATGACTTCACCTACACTTAAATAGTTCTTTAAGGCTCTACCTCCAAATACAGTCTCATTTAGAGGTACTGGGAGTTAGGGCTTCAACAGAACCATTTTAGGGGACACAACTCAGCTCATATTTTGTATTTAGTCTCTGGTAGTATTTGAACTAATGGCTTAACTGGACTTTAATGTCACTCAACTGGAAGTATACAGGATGAGCTCTTATGTGCCCAGCTAGGCTCTTCAGTGTTTTATATTAAAATAATTTATACTAAATATTATTGTAAATATCCTAGATTTCCTATGTAGCTCTGTTTAGAACTGAAATATTATAGAACTCACTACTTATTAAAGGCTAAGCTTTATTCCTGGAGTCCCAGGACATGTGACAATAGGTGCACCTCTTCTGTGCTGCAGTGAATGCTACACCACATTCATTATCACTAGGGAAAGGATTAGTCTTTAAGTTGCTTAAACACCAGTAACTTGTTCCCACTCTAGAGAAAAGTTCATTTATCTTAATTTAGAGAGATCATTTTATAGAATTTAAATGTAGATTTAAAATATAGTTTTAAAAAAAACTCCTTAAAAGGAATAACTGCTTCTTGGATGTTCTGTATGGGAAATTTTTTTTGTCATTGTTAAGTATGAGAGTTTGAAGTGTCTTTGTATTCTCAGCCATTTATAATTTTTCTAGTGTGTTTAGTGTGTCTGGCTGGTAAACTTGTGTAATGATCAGAAGATGTCAATCCTAATTTCAGCTGGGCCACTTGCTTCTTTGTGATTTGCACAAAGCTTTTAATTTTCTTGAGCTTCTGTTTCCTCATTGGTTAAATGCAGTTTTATGTGTGTGTGTGGGTGTGTATACACACATACTTATTTCATATTTTATACTGGTGTGCTTTTCCACTGTAGAAATTGTTACTGCATTAATATGCAAGATAGTACTTATATTTTTAAATACCAGAATTTATTTTTAAATAGCAATATGTTTTTTGAGTGTGCTTAGCTTTTTGAGTTCTTTATATACCCTAGAGATTAGTGCTATATCTTATGTGTGAGGGGTAAAGATTTGCTCCCAAGATGTAGGCTCTCTATTCACCTCACAGATTGTTTCTTTTGCTGAGAAGAAGCTTTTTAGTTTGAGTCCATTCCATTTATTGATTCTTGATTTTAATTCTTGTGCCACAGGAATCTTATTAAGGAAGTTGGTGCCTAATCCTACATGATGGAGATCTGGGCCTATTTTTATTCTATTAGATGCAGGGTCTCTGGTTTTATTCCTAGGTCCTTGATACATTTTAAGTTGAGTTTTGTGTATGATGAGAGATAGAGCTTTAATTTCATTTTGTTGCATATGGATTTCCAGTTTTCCCAGCTCCATTTGTTGAAGATGCTTTCTTTTCTTCAATGCATGTTCTTGGCATCTTTGTCTAATATAAGATAATTGTAATTTTGTAGATTAGTCTCTGGGTCCTCTATTCTGTGCCATTGGTCTATCAGTCTGTTTTGGTGCCAATACCAAAACTAATAACCTAATCAATAAATGGGCCAGGACTTGAACAGACACTTCTCAGAAGATGATATCCAATCAATCAACAAATATATGAAAATATGTTCATCGTCGCTAGCAATTAGAGAAATGCAAATCAAAACCACTCTAAGATTTCGTCTCACTCCAGTCAGAATGGCAGCTATTATAGAAGACAAACAACAGTTAAGTGTTGGCCAGGATGTGGGGAAAGATACACTAATACACTGCTGGTGGGGCTGCAAATTGGTGCAGCCAATATGGAAAGCAGTATGGAGATTTCTTGGAAAATTGGGAGTGGAACCATCATTTGACCCAACTATCCCTCTCCTAAATACCCAAAGAACTTAAAAACAGCATACTACAGGGACACAGCCACATCAATGTTTATAGCAGCACAATTCACAATAGCTAAACTGTGGAATCAACCTAGATGCCCTTCAATAGATGAATGGATTTTTTTAAAAATGTGGCATATATACACAATGGAATATTACTCAGCAACAAAAGAGAATAAAATCATGGCATTTGCAGGTAAATGGATGGAGTTAAGAGAAAATAATGCTAATTGAAGTTAGCCAATCCCAAAAACCAAATGCCAAATGTTTTCTCTGATATAAGGAGGCTGATTCATCATGGGGTAGAGAGGGGGAGCGTGGGAGGAATAGATGAACTCTAGATAGGGCAGAGTTTTTGGAGGGGAAGGGGGGGCCTGGGGTTAGAAATGATGGTGAAATGTGATGGACATTATTATCCAAAGTATATGTATAGAGACACGAATTAGTGTGAATATACTTTATATACAACCAGAGTATATGAACCACACTTTATGATGGAAGAGAGAAAAGGGTGAATGATAGTATTTATATGAGCAGAAAGTAATAATGTCTTGCCAAGATAGAACTGATTAGAAAAAAAGAAATTTGAAATTCAAAAGGTATAAGATATAAGAAACCTTGCAGATCACTTACATTACATGAGGAAGAGGTTAAAATATAGACCATTAAAGTCATTCTTAAGGTAAAATGAAAAAGATGTCTTTGAGGCAAATTTTAAAAAGGGATAAGACCTAGACCCAGTTCAAAGAAGTGGGAGGAAATTTCGATTAGATGAGAAAGGACAATGAAATAGTGACATCTTCCTGCCCCTACCCCAAGTCTGAATAATCAAAGGCATGACACGGGCCTGCACAGAATATATCTTTTCTTACAAAATCACCCATGAGGGACTTGTCCTGTTTTGTTATGCAAAAGCATTTTGTAGGCACCATCAGAGCCTGGTACAGCACTGAGGATAGCACAAAGGAGGTCTGTCGTGGTCCTGCCTCCCAGATGCCATCACAGATGCAGAGGGTGAGATGGATATCCAGGCCCTGCACATTTCCACGTATTGTGCAAGCTGCGGTGCTGGGAGTGAAATATGGTCAGGGGACTGCCACCTCACATGCGGTTAATTGGGGAAGATTGAGTGGATGGGGTGGACAGCAGGGGCTGAGCCTGTTTCCACATCAGCTCGCAGCCAGACCTCCAGCTGCTGTCACCTCTTCTCCCAGGGAGTCCTGGATCCTGTGGCATGTTTTAATAGGAAAGAAAATAAAAAGAGGAAGGAAGGACAGAGGAAGGGAAGAACTTACTCCAGAAAGCTCTTGTCTTCTCTTTGCTTCTGTCTAGAAAAACAGCCTCTGGGACCACCATCTTTATTGGCCCCACACTCCTGGCATGTTCCTGAGGGCAACTGAACAGATCCTTCCCCTGCTCTGGGGGCATGCAGCTGACCAGTGTTCTCCTCTGTACACTGATCCTGAAAGCAAAGAAATCATCACAGAGAAGGTTTTTTTTTTGTTTGTTTGTTTGTTTTTTTTAGCCTTGTCCATGTGCTGGGCCTCTCCTAAGTACTTATGATGTGTTAAATCACTGAATTCTCATCTTCCTAATAGTTATAGGATCTGGGTAAATTACTGCTCTCCCATTACAGAAAAAGAAACTGAGGCTCTAGCCCTCCTAAACTCCCTGGTGGCTGAGCCAGGGTTGGGGTCCAGAGCATCCCTCTCAGCTACTTTACCCAAAGTACAGAAGGTAGGCCAAACCCTGTCATTGACAAAAGGACATTCAGTTTTCAGGACATGTTACCCTAATTTCATCATGACCTTTTCATGTGAAACACAAGATTTTATTACCCATTTTACAGAAATGAGCTCAGAGTGACAGTCAGTGATTGAATAACCAAATTATTATGAAAGAAGGGTCATGGACATGGTTTCTTTTAGTTTTAAAACTCAACTTCCCCCTCAGGACAAAACTGTTTATATATATTTACACATGTGCAAGTAAATTTTGTGCAATTTGTACCATTGTACAAAGCTCAAAATAAGAATATTGCAAAAATTTATCCAAGATGGTTGTCACAACCATCTAGAATTATGGGATTTTAGCTCTTTTAGTTTTACCAGAACTGGGAATTAATGCTAAAAGACAGCACCAGATCTTTAGGTCTCGGCTTCATCCAGGGACCCATAGTTCCTTTGTCACCTGGGTCAGTGCAAGTCATATCCTGACCCAAGAGTCCTGAACCTGACAGTCACATACACGACCTCCTTTCTTCCGGGAGTACCTGGCTGTGACCAGCCCTGCTGTGGGACTCTAACTTAGGAGCAGAAGGGGGTTGGAGGCAGAAACTCCTCCCAGGCCTGAGTCTTATTTCTCAGTAGACATTGAGCATTGAGCATGCATCAGGGTCTGTGGGAGACACTGGAGACATAATTAATGGTGAAGAAAAGCATAAAAACCTCTCTCCTCATGGAGCTTGCAGTCTGAGCATTTTGGGGACACACTGCAAGAGAAAAGAAGGCTCAAGGGCTGCTGTGTAACAACAGGTGCTCTGGACCCATGGAGGGGGACGCCTAGGGGCCCTGTCCACAGCTTGCCATCTGTGTATCCACAGTTGTCATCTCTCTCCACCAATCATCTTCATGCACTTAGATGCATCTTACATCTTTAGAGCCTTGAGTTTTTCTTCTTAAAAAATGTGTATAAAATGCCTCTAAAAGAACTGTATAAGAGAGGAAATGAGACCAGCACACTAAGCAGCTAACAGTGCCTGTAAGGAACTGAATAAAGATTAGTTCTCTGCCACAAAGTGCCCACCCCACCCCGCCCCTTGGTTCAGGCACTTTCCCATCCCAGGGCCCTGCCAGTAGATCGGATAAATAGTAATAGATCATAATAAAATAAGCTCCTGTCTGTGAATATTATCAGATAGGCTTAGGTCTCAGGAGCCAGTGTTAGCCATGTCGTCCCACTTTGTAGATCTCCTTTTTGATTTCAGCTCAATCCAGATTCTTCCCTTTCTTTTCAGAGATAATCAGCCCTTTCAGGGAGTTTTGTTTTTCATGACGTTGATACTCTTTTTAAGGGGACGATTAGCCATGTATCTGAGAACATTTAGGAACACCTTATCTACATAGCTACAGACTGTCACCTGAGTGTTCAGTGCTCCATAGAGTCATGAGTGTGGCTTTCTTTTGAGGTTTCTTCCCTAATGTATGCATACTGCAAAAGATTTTGAAACCGTGTCTCTGCAATGTGCACCATCCATGGATTCTTCCACCTCCAGAAGGCTGGATTCCTAGTCTGTAACATGAGGCAAGCCGCTCCTGGGACGTTCCCAGCAGCCCACACCCAACACCAGTGTTCCCGTTCCTGTGCAACCCACACTTGGCACCTTCCTCCAGCCCCTTGGCTGGGTGCATTCTGCCTTGAATCACAGTTTCATGTGTCTGACTCTAGGCCTTTTCCCTCCAGTCTCTGAGCACCCAGAGCTGCTGAAACATATTTATTAATCCATCAATGTGCAAAGCAATTTAATCAGGGCTTTGATGGGAGACTGAAGGAGAAGGCTGTGAGAAGGAGTGCTAAGGGGGAGTGGGCTGTAATGAAGAAAACACCTAAGTGGGATCCAGGGACACAGAGGATGCTTTACCTCCCATAAATGGCAGAAGCATTGAGAAGTAATACCCAGGGCTAGGATATCAGTGGTGGCATGCTTGCCTTGCTTGTGCAAGGCCCTGGGTTTAGTCCATAGTAGTGCAAAAAAAGAAAAGTAATATTCAGAAAGAAAACTGATTTATATTCTAAAAGACCTAATTTTCTTTAAGAAGTGTATGATAGAAATGAAGATGACAGCTGCCTTTTTCCTACGGTTATCCGCTGATTGCATTTGGTCATATTTCATTTTGATTCAGCTCTTTCCTGTCGGTATAATATCACCATTACATTTTTATGCCATTTTAGATTTTCTTTTGTTGTCACATGTAGGAAATGGATTACATTCTTCTTGTCTGTGAAACCAAAGAGATTGTTTTGTTTGGAGAGGGTCTCACACTGTGTGGACCAGAGAGTACAAAAGAGATCAGGTACCGGAGTAGTCTGTCCTCAGAGATGAGCTTTATCATAACCACTCTAAAGAGGGATTAGGGTAATGCAGTTGACCTGAAAGCTCGCTCTAACCGGTAGTGACAGGAGCCAGGGCAGATCATTACTCTGCTCCTTTGGATGGCTGCCTCATGGTTACAGATTCTGCTTCTGTATGAAATTCTTTTTCAAGGAGCTTACATTCCCCCCCCCACTTACCTCTTCCCCCTACCCACCACTATCTTCTTCACCTCTGCAATCCTCAACTTTCCCCATGGGGATTTTTTTCGTGTATTCATTCATTCAGTCAGTATTTATGTAGTATCTCCTGTGTATCAAATGAGGTGCTAGATGCTGGGAGATTTTAAAAAAGCTCTGTTCCATCTTTACTCAGAGACCCAGTGGGGGAGGCCAAGTGATACAGAGACAGTCTGAAAGAGAGCTGGGGAGCGATGCCGCAGCTCTGGTGGAAGCGCAGTGGAGGGATGAGGAGGAAGCGAAGCCAGAAAGAAGGTCAGGGGAAACTCGGAGTAGGAAGTGATGTTATATCCGGAAAGGAGATGCAACTTAGCTGGGGCCATTCTTCTTAGTGTGAGGAAGGTTGCAGTAAGTGACGGAGGAGAGTTGAAGGAAGTGTCTCACAAAGAGGAAGCAGCACCCACAAAGGCACCGGGACCAGGGAGAAGAAAGCTCCATGTGTTCAGAAAGCCTCATGTGGGGCCCCTTGGCCATGCACCAAGGATGGGAGAGAGGACACAGCAGTAGCTGGAGCCAAGTGGGAGAGGGCTAAGCCCTGCTCGTGAGTACACACCAGCGTGTAGGCAGCGGGGAGCCTTGGAAGAATGTGATCAGGAGACATCAATAGTTTTGGAGGCTCATTTTAGTGGAGTATAGGAAATAGATGTCGGAAGGTCAAGACAAGACAAAAGAAAACCACTTCAAAAATCACTGTATTGTGGATGAGAAAAGACAAGAGTGTGGTCAGGGATGGTTGTGGTGAAGTGGACAGATTGGAATTCACTGAAGTGCTGTAACTGGAGGACACCATGATGCTGCTAAAGCCACACTGGCCTCTTTGCTGTTCTATAACCATATCAAGGACACCTCTGCCCTAGGACTTGCTATGGTCTGAATGTTTTTGTCCCCCCTGCCCACAAATTCATTTCAAATTCTAAAGTGCTCATGTTAGGAAGTGGTGCCTTTGAAAGGTGATTAGTACTTTAAGACAAACAAACAACCCAGAGACTCCCTCACCCTTTCCACCATGGCCATGAGAAGACCATGGTCTAGGAGAAACAGGACTCCACAGACACGGAATCTGCTGGCATCTTGACCTTGGATTTCTGGTTTATAAGCCACCAGTCTATGGTATTCCATTACAGGAGCCAGAATGGACTAAGGCAGGACCTTAGCACCTGTTGTTGCCTCTGACTCCAGTGATTTGCCCTCAGAGATCTCTGTGGCCTCTCCACAGAGATTTTCGAATCTGGGCTCCAATACCACCCATGAAGCCCATGCTGACCAGTTGTCATGAGGGGCAAAAGGTGCGACATCTGCAGTTGAAGGGAGAGATAAAGAATATCCACACATTTCTGCCCTTTTCAATGTTTTATTCACTCAAATCATTTAATACAATTTTACTCTATAGGTTCTGAATCAAGGAAATGACAATCCTTAATGCTAGGCACTTCAATAGACATAAATCAATGTCGCAGTCTGGCTGGGCACAATTCAGGAGCCACTTGTCAAAAGAAACTAACTTTATTTTTAGAACTACACAAGCCAAACAAAACAGCTCCTCAGGAAAAACCCTCAGAGCCCAACTGCCACCACTGGCTTCCCACAAGCCTCTCAACCTCCCCCACTCCTCCTGCTCTTGAGGCCGATTGGCTGGGTCGCGTGGGCGGAGCCAAAAAAGTCCCCCAATGAGTAGCTCCGTGGTCTGAAAGGGCAGGGAAACAGCCCAATGAGCATCACCGCAGAGGAGCCAATCAGCTAGAAGTTGCTGGGGCCGCTGTGAGCCAATCATCAGCTGGCAGTCTGAAAGTTTGCTGGGGCCCCCTCGGCTGTGGCTCTCAACAAATCAATTCACACAAACAATTCTAGATTAATTCTAAGCACTGCAAACACACTTAATCATGACAGGCTCTTGACAGACATTCCCTCTGCATGCTAAGTTCAAGTGTCAGATCAAAAGTCTCAAGCCTTAGGCTTTAAGTCCAGCAGACTCACACTCACTCAGACCATGATGATGAGGAATCAAGGCAGACTTCTCCTGGAGTAGAGCTGACAGCCGGTTGAGGAGGCTGTCTTAGGGGGAAGTCCTTGTCTCACCAGAGTCAAGAGGCTGCTGTAGAATTTGAGAGCAGTGAGAACAACGCAGAGGATCTGGCAGATGAGAAGAGTTGGGATGTCAGTCCAGGTCCTCCTCATGCTCTCAGGCTTGTGCACATCAGTGTCGGCTGGCTGAATGTCTGTTCATCTGTTCCTTCATTTACACTAAATTCTAGGACTTTTGCCCCACCCCCCTTTCAATCCCCATCAGCTGCCACAGGGTCTCTCAGTGATGTCATTTACCCTGGGGTTAAAACATCTGGTCTAGTGGCCCCCACCCTGATCTTTTGCCCTTCCTTTTTGCCTTTCAGAGAGTTTATCAGGCTGAGGAGAAGTGACTTGTTTGTGCCTGAGGGCCATACTGGAGGGCTCCATTAGGTGTGCCTGGTGAGACTGCAGGTTTCAAACTGGAGTTTTAAAACGAAGTTGCTTAGGCTCAGGCCTAATGCCATCCTCACACCACCCTGCTTAGAGCTACGCTCCCATGAACCTGATTCCTGCATCCCCTGTCATGTTCAAATTTTCACTGTTTCATTTATTCATCTACTGACATTCTCTGTAAGTTTGATTACGTTATGTTCATGATCTTTCTCCCTTCTAGAATATAAGCTTCACGAGAGCAGGAGTGCTTTTGTCCTGGCTAAGGATGTTGGTGAGGTGTTCTGAGTATCTGAGGGCCCAGCTACAGTTAACCCTCGTGGCTATGTAGTGGCTGGCAGCAGAAAACAATGTCGGGCAGGAAGATGCATGATTTGATAGGGGCTGAGGACGTGGAAGGCGAGCAGAGGAAAGATGAGGGCAGTAGGATGCTGAAGATGTAAACGGCGCCCTGCAGCTCATCCTGGATACGCAGGGACAGGGAATCCTGAGTGGAATACAGGAGAAACACAGGGGTGAAGGTCAGCGAGGTCGAGGCGCACGAGTGGCGAAGACCTATGTGAGTGTTGGAAGGATGGAAGAAAGTGACCAGTCACTGTTCAGTCCTCAGTCACCCACTTCTTATTGGACACTGTTGTAGTAAGGATTCTCCAGAGAAATGGACCAATAGGTTCTGCATATAGACACAGAAAGATTTGTTTTAAGGAATTGGCCCATGTGATGATGGAGGCTGGCAAGGCCTAACTCTGCACTTGAGTCCCAAAGGCTTCTGCTGGTCCACTCCAGGGAAGTCAGTCTTCTGTGCTATTCTGGTCTTCATCTAATTGGATGAGGCCCATTAGGAAGGGTAACCTGCTTTATTGAAATCTACTAATTTAAATGTTAATCTCATTCAGAAACACCCTCACAGAAGCATCATTGATATTTGATCACATTTCTGGGCATAATGGCCCCCGCCAAGTTGACACACAAAATTAACTGTCACAAATACCTGTAGAGGGCCAGGTCTAACTAAGGGACAGCTAGGGCAAGAGAATTCCTTCTTTTGAGGAGTGTGGAGTCTCAAGGAGTGTATGAGCTCTGTGGACACTGAAGTAAATAGCATGACAATCAATCTGCTTTTAGGCCACCTCCAAAAACGTAAACTCGTCTTTATGTTGAGGATAAACCTGATACCATGTATGCATGTATATTTGTGAGTAAAAAAAAAATATTACCAAAACATTGAACCCTGCTGTATTACCTACATTGCAATTAGCTTTCTATCAAGATAGCCATGAGAAAAGAATTCACTAATATTTGTGGACTTTTCCACCTCCTCAAGTTATCTGGTTACATCTTTAGATTTTATTTTCTATTGGCTAATGTATAAGTTTTGTTTTATTTTGCTTTTTTGTTGTTGTTGTTGTTCTAACTAGTTGTCAGTGATCTATACTAAAATGAGAAAATAACATGTTTTGTTTAATATCTTATCAATCAAACTAACATGAAAAGTAACAGATTTTATTTTTACATATAAAAATACCCTCCTCCCTGCAACACTGAACCTGTACAACCTATATACTTACTCAGTGCCTCCTTTAGAAAAAAAAAGGAGATTAAAACATAATTTCCACAAACCCCATAAAGGAATTAAAAATGTGCTGCCATAATCATACCGATCAGGTCTCCATCTAACCAGGCATGGAGCACAGAAGCATCGTGTGGGCCACACTTAGGGTCCTGTGGGTTTTGCAGCTGACACGGAACATTAGGTGCTAATTTGCATAGCTGATGTACTCTGTTCATTGCCTGTGGAGAGCCTGTTAGCAGCAGAGGTCACAGGAGCCCAGGTCCAGCAGAGCTGCAGAAAAAAACCTGTTGTTTTGTTCTTCTCAGGTGAGAGAGGCCAGAACCTCTTTATTAATTAGTCATTATTAATAATAAACATTTACCAATAGGTTAGAAGGGTGACTCCACATACTGAGTGTAAAAACTGTATTATGCAGGGCAAGACTGGAATTGCTGGTGTCCCTGAAAGTACCTGGAAAAGCATGTCTGTGATGAAGGTATCTCCCAGTCACAGAGAAGTGCAGGACCTGAGAGGTAGTGAGAACCCCCAGTGATGTGAATGGATTTCAGATAGAGCATATGGGGTTCATGCCTTGGATGTCATGTCCAGTGATCTTCTGGTTTTCATGCAGGGACTATATTGGACCATTAAATGCAACTGTCTATAGTAGAGATTTATTATTTTATACTGGGAAAAATTACTTAGGAACATATCCCTATAGAAATGCACACTTTGCACTCCACATTTCAGAATACTAAAAATGTGTATAATAGATAAAGTAAGTTTGTCCTGAACAGCTTTTGCAGGGACACAAAGAGGATGTGCATTATTGATTTCTGCTTGAAAGTGGAAAGTGAAAGCTTATTAATATGCTTGGCTTTTTTTTCCCCAAAGGAACACATTTTCAGAATGCTATACTGGTTCATATTAATACATTTCCCCAATATCTAAAAGCCAGTCATTGCTAAGTTACATTATTTGAGTAAAGGGTTTTATGTAAAAAAAGGTATATTCAGATTAAATGATGAAATTTTACATTTTCAGTGTGTTGTAAAGCTGAGTTCCCACTTCTCATATAAATAGCAACTATATAAAATTATTTTTCAATTTTTATAATAATAATAGTTGCTAACTATATTGAGTACTTGCTATACTTACTATGTACCAGTCAATACGTAAGTACTTGGCATTTATCAGCCTTTTCATTCCCACCCTTTGAGAAAAGATTTATTAGTCTCATTTTACAGATGAGAACACTGAAATGCCAAGAAGTTTAAGTGATTCTCTCCACGATGCACTGCTGGGTAGTGCAGGATGAATTCGTATCTGGAGCCAGCTGACTTCAGGGCCTGTACTGTTATACTATGTCAAGGTCAAGTCATTAGCTTTACTTTAAGAAGAGGAAACTTTAATGTCAGCATAACCAGACCAAAATCTTATTACACTGAAGCACAGCTAAAACAATTCAGATAAAGAGAGAACTGACCTAATTGACCTTACCTTTAGAAATTTGATATAGCAAATTCATCTCTCAAAAACCATTACTGAATGTAAAAAACAAAAGAAAATGGGATTTGAAATATAAAGAACATTTTAAACTTGTGAAAACAGGAAGGTCAAGATTTTTTTTTAAATCATCTCTCATAAGAGGAAACTAACCCCAAAAGAAAAGGCAGCATTACTTTGTCACATTCTTTTTCAAAGGCTGAATCTCAAAAACTGTGATTTGCAGTGGAAAAAAAAATAGCTTATCAGAACTCAGAAGTCCCAGGATTTAGACCTGACTTTCCTGTTCACTCGGGGTGACCTTGAGCACTTCACTCTCTGAGTCTCAGTTTCCAAAAAAATTAAGACCTTTTTTCTTCACTAGATGAAGTAAATACTAAATCACTAGAGTTGTTGCCAGCTCTAATAATTTATAAATATCTTCAGAGTAGAAATGCGTGTAGAACTTTCACATGCTATCTTAGAATCTTAGAATCAAAACTAATTAAGCTCTTTTCTAAGATGATTATTGTCAGGGTTTTTTTTCCCCTTGATGAGACCAACAGCTGGGCAAACATCATTTTTCTTCAAACATTGGTAGTTGATCGCATTAACTCCATCATCGCGGTTGATCTTTGGCCATTTGCTGAGGCAGCTAAAGTGTATTTATTCCCGAGAGCTGTGGGATCTCATCCTGGTAGTATAAAGCCACATGGAACTGTTAGAACAACAAGGACGAACTGCTAAATCAACAACACCCTTGCTTTCTCCTCTTTCTCCTCCTCCTCCTCCTCCTCCCCCCTCTTTCTTCTGCTCCTGTTTTTTCAGAGACACTAAATTGATTTTCTCATTATCTAGAAACTTGATAAGAGAAGTGCTAAGATCAAGATATGGAGGCTGATCCATCTATTAACAAGACCCTCACTGAGAGCTGGAGATCATGAAAGAGAAGCATAAACCCTGGAGGAGAAGCTGTCTTAATCTACTTTAAGACAATCTCCTATGAGAATGTGGGGTCTTCTCGCCTTTCTAATTCTGGGAGGGAGGGGATGTGCCAAATAGATGAATAGATGAACCTTGAAATGAGTCTTTCAGATTGCCACAAATCTGTCAATAATCTTTTTTTTATTGACTTAAAACCACTAACAGATTTGTTCGATGAGAGGAATGAGATAATTTTCTCTGTAGTGTCTTTAGAGGAAAGAGCTCTCTGAGGAAATCCATTTCAGTTTACCATTGACAGTGCAGTTCTCTTCCTCCTTTGAGGGGCCAACAGCATCCTGGTCCACGTGTCCTGCTAGTTCCCTCACCTCTGATCTTGAGCATATTTTAAATGAGGACTAGAGTGTGCTTCTCCATGAAGGTTTAATTAAGACATCTGTATTCATTCGCTAGCACTAGGCACATTTGTATCTCTAAGGAGCAGAGATAGACAACAAAGGGTCAAACTTACTGAAACAAAAGTATAGCATCCTTTCTTAAAATTCAGAGGCCCTGAGCATCTTCCTCTTGGCCTTTATGTGAAGAGCTGACAGAGGACAGCTTTGGCATGTGATGAGAAACTCAGGGTCCCTTTCAAATTCTTTTGTTCGTAGAAAATATTTCAGTGTCTGTGTTTAGCATCCAGGTGTGAAAATGATGTATATTAGGATATTCGGGACTGAAAACACACAGGTTTTTAAAATTTTAAGATTGCAAAGTTGCATACATTAACAGAACAGGTTTTTAAAATCATCTTAGGTTGAGAGAAAACGTGAATAGCCTACGTGAAGCATATGGTAAGAGCTGTTCATTCCATTTGCATTTGTTTCTGGGAGCTGTACTTATTGCAGCTTACAAAATCAATTCAGTTTGGCTTCTGTTTCTCCGTGCAATAAAGTATTTTCTGTGTAATAAAGAAAATATGGGCCCAAAATATGGATGTGAAAATGTTCTTGTCACAAATCAAAATGTCAGTATGTTGACCCAAATATGAACAAGTCCAAAAAGGAACTTTTTCTATTTTGCTTACAATAACTCTAAGAAAAATAGAATATATAAATTTCAGTTGTTTAAAAAACCACACAGGCCCTATACTTTTACATCTCCTGGATTGTATTGATTTAAATATCTCATACATTATCAATTTGAAAGTACATTGCATAAAAGATCATTTATTTTCCCTATTGTTACCACTGAAAACATTGAGTCAACAACCAAATTGTACTTTTCCAATAAAACTCTTCATCTAACAAGTCCTTTCTGTTTGTTGTCATTCATAGCTTTACTTCTGAATCATTATTAATCACAGCTCATGTGTTCAATCACCATAAACTGTTCATAATGGCTTATTTGTAGCTCTTAGGTTTCCTTTAATCTCCCCACAGTGAATTACAGTAGAACTCAACTCATTTGTTGGCATTATTAAATTGTTGATTAATGCCCAGGTTTAAAATTGTTAGCCTTTTCTTATTTTTATAAAGAACTGAAAAATCAAGATTTCCTTCTCTTGCCAAAAACCAGTCAGAATTTTCAAAATATTTCTCTTTTAAGTCTTGGGCTCTGATACCACCACATATGTGAAAGTTGTACTAAAGTCGTTTTGGGTAGCTTTAGCTCCCATGATTGTCTATTCTTAACTGTGGGTCAGAAGTCCTGGTGTTAGACCAAAAGCTCTTCTGGAACCCAGCCCATGTTTTATTTGTCTTGTGGGGAAATATTCCCACAAACTAGACACAGCATTCTTCAGCAAATAGAAACTCCATGAAAATAAGCATTTACTCACTTGACCGAGATCCCAGAATGAGACAATATCCCTAAGGGGAGCCAGAAATCTTAATATAAATGGATAATGCTTGATCTTCTCTCATCTCACAGAAAGCAGATGGCTCACAAGATTTGTGCCCTCAAGGAAAATTGGGAGAATGCTAAGGTTGTGTTTAGTTAGGTCTTCCAAAGAACCTAAGTCAGACATCACAGTTTCCCGCAGTGCAAGAAAAATGTCCCATCCATGGCTCCTGGTGGCATGGATTGTGCTTCCTTAGACACAGTGTGAACCCAGCCTATCCCTCCAGCCTTATCTTCTACCCAGCCAGCCAACCTTCCCTCTGAACAATTGTGTGGGTCTCAGCCCCTCTCTTCTACTCTGAACCATGGTTTTTTACTGATTCAAGACGCTTCTTTTTCAGGACTACAATCTAGTGTTGCCTTCTCAGTGAAATCACCCAAATTGTTTATGGCTACAGTTAGTCCCCACTATGACCTAAAGAGTCTGGGGAGAGGAGAGGGGATGGAGAGAGGTAGAGAATGCATGGGATTATTAAAACTGGTACACAGATCTGTGTCCCAGACTGGAATAAAACAAACAAACAAAATAACTATTGTCACATGGCCTATGAAACAGGATGGGAACACATGCCCCACAAAAGATTAGGATACAGCATAGTAAATTATTCAAGATGTAACTACAAACTTATTTCTTAAGAAGTTCATAAGCATACCCTTCCCTCTGAATATGCAGACTTTATGAATTATCCATTTAACTTTCTCTACACTTAAAAGATGTGTGATGTTCCTCAGCTAACTTATAAATACCCTGTATTCAGAAGCTATGTTTACTGAACCCCATAAAGAGTTCTTTATTTAATGCTTCTTCAGCCTCTACCCTAACCAATTTCATTCATTCATTGATTCAACCAACCAATGACATTGCCTCCCACCATATCAAGAGCATGAAGGTAAACTAGGCATGTTCTCCTAGCATCTCTTCTCTAGACTTACAAAGTAAGACCCAGGGAAATACGTGCCCCTCTTCTTTCCTGGGCTCTAATGGCTCTGTGCTCTGGATCCGTGCCTACCTTCCCTCTTGAAGCTCCATCAGGTCTCTTTCTTTCAGCCTCAAGTGCCCCTGAAATGGCACCCAGATCCTGGCTTCTGAAATCACTGTGCCCAGGAATATCAGAATACCTATGAGTCTTCAAGCATGGCTTGCAGGATCCTGTTACGCAAGTGAGTTGGCCTGTAACACCTTTTATGCTCCCTTCCCTGAGAACTTCCCATATGTCCTTCAAAACAGCATAAAATATCCTCAATCCTTGAAAATACCTTGTCCTCTTACAAGTACCTACTTCCTCTTCTGTGAGCCACAGCACACTATCTTGTCACATAGGACCAATTCCCACCCAACAGGGTGCTTCCTTACTTTGTTACGTACTCATGCTTCCTCATTAGATCAAGCACTTGTGTGCAGGGATTGTCTTGGAATCATTACCTCCCTTGTGTAGCTGTCACACATAGTTGGTATTTTAACAAGTGTTGTTCCATAATTCAGTTTTTCCCCCCTCTTACCAACTAGGACTTGATAAAAGTAAACACTTGCATCATGTCATTTTTTATTCTCTAATAGAAACCTTCCTTTAATGATGCACCTTCCTGTGGATTCTTCTAGATGTGGAAGAGAATATGCTTTTAAAACTCTTTTGGCTTTTCTTCTTTTGTTCCTAACTAGTTCTCCTAGACTCACAGAGGGCATTCAGTAGCTTACATCTTACACCACCCTATCCAACCTCTACAGGGAAGAAGCAAATAACACTCCTGACCATCCTTCTCATCATCCCATTATATAATAAAACATGAGGAAAGGGCAACTTATGTTAAGGCCATATCAGACACATGCACACCCACATGGGCACACATGCATACCTAAAATCATCTCATTTTGTTAACATAGGTGTGTCTGTATGTATATGTATGTATACCTATGTATGTGTGTGTGTATGTGTGTGTATATATACATCTTAATCCATTTTCTGTTGTCATAACAAAATACCTGATGCTGGGAAATTAAATAAAGAATAGAGGTTTATTTAGCACAGTGTTGGAGGCTTGGAAGTCCAAGAACATAGTACTGGCATCTTGTGAAGGCCTCCTTTCTGTGTCATAACATGGCAGAGTATATCACATGAGACAGAACAGGCTTTCCAGAGAGAGCTCACTGTTACAACAAGGCCACTCTTACTATAACACATTAATCCACAAATAGATTTATCTATTCATGAGGACAGAGCCCTTGTGACCCAATCAGCTCCCCAAGGTCCCACCTGCAAATACCAATAGCATATGAATTTGGGGATTAAGATGTTTTCAACATGTGAATTTGAGGGACACATTCAAATCATAGCAACATACCATTGATGCATTAAATGTTTTCAGTAGATATACAAAGTTAGCATTTTTACCATCTCCATTTTACAAATGAAAAATCAAGAGCTAAGAAATATGACTCCCTTCCCTCTGATCCAGCCTCTAGGAAGTAGAGCTAGAATTCAAACTTTGGTCAGCCTACATCAAAGCTAATACACTTTCTGTTATTCATATTGCTTCAAAAATAGGGAGAATTGATAAGCCTTAATGATTACATGGCTTATAGGTATAAGTTGTGGTAGATGGTTCATAACTATACTGTGCATACATCGTGAAACTACAAGTTGTTGATTTATTAGGCCTAAAATACGTTCCTAACCACTGAATATGCAACTCACAGAAGAACATAGTTCACAATGGAATTATTTCTATTTGCAACCTTCCATCTGAGACAGAGGACACTCATAATTCAGATGAGCAAATGAGGGACCAGAGAAGAACAAACACTTCTGGAAAGTCGGAAGGATCTAGGTCAGAGCACAACCCCATTGTGGACCTCAGAGTATGAGTCTGACCATTGAGCTTGACAAGAAAGAGTCCATCAACTGTTTGTCTTGTGGGAACAGAGTTGACACCCCGTATAATTAAGGATCCCAAACAACTGACTAAATTGGAAGGGTCACCAAGTTGATATGACAGTACCATTCATAAAAAGGGGATGGGAAAGACAGCAAAAGCATTTTTCATTTCACAAATATTTGAAGACCTTGTTTTTTTTTAAAAAAAAACATAGCCAAGAGCCAGCTTTGAATTCTGCATCTCCATTTCCCAACTTTTCACATTGATTGTGTATTTATATAGGCTGTTCCAGGTTTAAAGCCAATGCATCCCTACACATTGTGTATGGGTAAAATTAAGAAAAGAACAATTTGTTTTAGGCTGCATATTTTCTTCCTACGCTAGTTCTCTACTTGCTGGATATTTGTTATATGCCAGGTGCTCCATGCAGTTTTGGTGGAGAACCAGAAGTGATCATTTTCAACATCAGAAAATAAAATAGGTTACAGATATGCTTCTATTTTTAAAAATTGACAAGTAAGTGCATTAGGCAGCAATAAATAATATGTGGGCATATTTAAAGCACCTTTAGGATGAACAGATCAGCAAAATGCAGCACCAAAAGAACAGGTTTTGGTGCTATAAATAAGCTACTGCGTCTTTCAACTCCAACCACCATAGTCAGGATGTTGAATTCAAATACCTTCTGTAGAATTGTCCCCCCAAAAGGTGTTTTCTTTCAAAATGCTTGCAAAACAAGTATTTTGCAAGGATAGGATTTGTAAGGTGATAGTTTCAAAAGAGAGTCCTGTTTATTTGAATTAAATGGGAAATAGGTGGAAGCTTGAAAGATTGCCATGTTAGTTGACACCAAGGAAATGAAACGACCCTTCCCCTAATTCCATATCCAAATGGAAATATACACCATCTCTTGAAAGCTCCCATCTTTACCATGCTAGCCTCCATCAGAAATATATCCCTCATACATACAAGGTGTATAAGAAATGACATCACCAAAAGCAATTTAGAATCATATTCTAAACAGTTAAATTCTCTGGGCTTTGGTTCAATGGTGAAGAGATGCAAGTGTTAAATCTAACACATTCAGTTGCTTGCATAACCTCTTTGAACCAGTTGCCTCATTTGTAAAACAGGATTTTATTACTTTCCTTCAGGTTGGAAGAATCTAATGTGATAAACTATGCAGAAAGCCTGGCCCATCAACTAGTCTTATGTGACTTTTCAGCCATATCACTACATATCATCTGTTCATTTTAGGTTTCAACAGTTAATTTCAATGGTAGAAACAGAGTGAAACAAATGCAGTTCCAGAACCTCCCATGCCCTCAGATATGCAAATTGTTTCATACAGTACCATTTCCTGGAGTAGTTCCTATTCCCACCCCTGGAACATTCCTGGTTCCCCTAGCAGTTGCACCACCCACTGAATGGTTCAAACACTTCCCTGGTCTACTTTGAGCAACTGTGAATCCTTCTGTCTGCACAATTATTTTTATGAACTATGCATATTTAACTAGGAGAACAAGGAACCTACTCCAGAGTTGAGGAATAGTGATGTTCGTGTTGTTCTCCCTTGGGGCTGTGTGTGGGCCAGTCAGCTCATTTGGTTGGCATGTCTTGCTGATAGAACAGAGGGATGGCCTCAGTCCACATGTGAGCCATCTACTACTCCATTCCTGGTGCAACATAACTAAGCTTGGCTGTGGAGCAAAATCCCCCAAGTGTTGAGTGGCCCTTCTGCTTTCTTGTCACTTGTCTCATCATCTCAGATTTAGCACCATTTGTTCATTAAAACAAATCAGTCCTGATGCCTGCTCCATGCTGGGCCCATGCTGGGTGCTGAACTGAGTTCTGTAGACCTGAGCCCTGCCCTCATGGGGTCAACAGTCTAGTCTAAGGGAGAGGCACAGGTAAGCAAATAAGCAAATGTGTGATTGAAAATTCTAAAAATAACCATGTGAGAAGTAGACAGATTGCAGTAATAAAAAGGAGCAGAAGGGACTTAAGTAAAGAGGGGAGCCACTGAACACCTCTCCGGGGGTGTTATGTAAGCTGAGACCTGTGTGGGGAGACTGAGCCAGCCATTTGAAGAGCATCAAGAAGACTAAATAATATCCATTCTTTTGGTTACGTGTAGTGAGCCCCTATCTTGTTGGGTACTGTGACAAGTATAAGAATATGGGTACAACTTCTGCTCAGGGCACTTACGCTGTGACAGAGCTGAGACACATCACCACTCCCTTCAAAGACCCTCAGTGATGTTCAGAGGCTTTGCCCAGCATCAAGAGAAAACATATGACATTCTTGCTCCCCATTCTGCAGCCTCTCCTCCCAGTACCTGATGGAACTGTTAACACATTTGATAGGAATATAGGTTTCTTTTTGAAAGAGGAGTGAAAACAATAGTTGTAAACTCTCTGGCTTTGGAAAGCAAAATCATTCCTTATCCATACCTGCAATCATGTTTTCATGTCTTAGGAAAATTGACACATGAAGACAGAAAAAACCTCAGCCACTTTGCATCTTCTAGAATTCCTTAACCCAGACTCTGAACCTATTTTCCTCTCATTTCTTATATCACCTTGTTTTTCCAGAATGTTTTATATTTGTCAAAATTTTTAACATTTTTTTGTTTTGTATCTTTTGGTTCCTCATAATAACTTTGTCAATGCAAAGGACAGGTTTGGAGTATTGATGAAGCAAAAAGTTAATGGAAATTATGCTTTGGTTTCTTTACAAAGTACCCTCTCCCCAACCCCTGAGCTTTCATAATATGGAATACACCATGTTCCAAATGTTCATTTTGTTGAGGGAATTTTTCAAAGCACAAGTAGAAAAGCACATGAGGCTTTTTTGTTTGTTTGGTTGGTTGGTTTTTATTTGTTTGTTGCAGTGCTGAGAATTGAACCCAGGGCCTCATTCATGCTAGGCAAGCATTCTACCACCAAGCTACATGCCTAGCCTAAGATATGTGTTTTCAATCTGGTCTCTACCACGTAGGTAATTTGTCATCTTAGGCCTCAGTTTTCCTCCCTGTAAACAGGGATAACAGTACCAAATTCAGAGTTTATGGGGAAACAAGGAAAACACCAAGCCCAGCACCTCAACTGTGGCAGTCAAAGCACCTATAGAGAGTCCTCGGCCTGCCTTTGGACACTTTTTCTCAATGCTCTAGAAAAACTGAATTTGACAGATGCATAGAGAGTACTACTCATACAGCCTCTCCGTCCCCGCCAACCCTGTTCCTCCTTTCTGCATGATTGTAGTATTTGGCAACACTGTCCTCCCAAGCCCAATTTTTCAGTCATCCTTAAACAGAACTCCCCCTCCTTTCCCTCCTACATCCAATACTCACCCACCCTGCCCTTCTCCTCCTAGATAGCTCTCAGATCTTCTTTCTCTTCTCATTGCCATTCATTTATTCATTCAGCATAATGAATTTATTGAACACTATTGTATGCAGCCACTATGCAGGACATAAATAGTGACCAAGAACTATTCCTGACTCTCATCCTCACTCACTAGAATGTTTTCCATTTATTGACCTGTGGATGTCTTTTCTTTCCAATCAATTCCCAATATTGAAATCAGAATTATTGTTCTAATCTAACTTCTTTAAAACTTTATTTGGTCCCCATGGACTGCAACGTGACAAAAACTGCTTATATTTACTGAGCATGCACTGTGTGCCAGGCACGGTTCCAAGCACTTAAATATCTTGTCTGATTAAGCTGAAGACCAAAATCCTTTAACCATCCAGCTGTCACCCACCTTCACAGCCTCCTGTCCTGCCACTCACACACATGGTCCCCTCCTTGCCAAAATTAATTGGAAACCAGATAAACTTTTGAAACAATAGCAAATATATCATGATCTTCTGTTCTTCCCACTTTTAAGGCTTTACACATGATCTCGTCTCTGCCTGTAAGTTCCTTCCCTTTCTTCTCAACCTGGGAAACTCCTACTCATCCCTGAAGCCCGTCTCCCACTCTGTGAGGCCATCTGCAGCTCCCCAGGAAAAGAGCGTCCCTTCCTTCCAGTGCTTTCATGCCACTCTGAACCTATTCCCCATGTGCATCTGTCACTTCATCTTTTCCCCTAGGCCAGGAGCTCCTTGAGACAATAATTTTGTCCCATTCATTTCTGTGCACCCTAAGCAACCTCACAAGGACCCACACAGTCACCGCTCGAGGCGGATCTGTGAGTGAATGAATGCATACTACTCCTGGCTCCTTCTCTCTGCTCCCCAGCATGGCATGGCTCTCAGAATAGAAGCTGCCTGTGGAGACTGGAAACTGTAGGATGGTAACAGTTCTGTCAAGGACACAGTAACCAACTTTTACACAACGTGCTATGGCTTTTCAACAAGCTCTTTTCCTTCAGCGTTTTGCATTCTGTCTTGGCTGGCCTGGGTATGGTAAAAATGAGAGTGTTGGTAAGCAGGGCAGAGAGAGTGAAGAGAATTTTTTCCTCCTTAAGTATTACATCTCTGATCTCCATCATCTGCATTATATGGAAAATAACTTGTAGCCTCCAAAGGTAGCCTTCTGCCTAAATTTTCATCTAAGATCCATCCAAACACTTGGAAAAGCGGTATCCGGTAAGGAAGACCAGACACTTGTAATTTCTGATATTTAAAATTCAAATTACCTGGGGCTGGGGTCATGGCTCAGTGGTAGAGTGCTTGCCTAGCATGGGTGAGGCACTGGGTTCGATCCTCGGCACCACGTATAAATAAAGGTCCATCAACAACTAATAAAATATTTTTAAAAATTCAAATTACTCATCCTCCTAAGGTCTCCAGGTATGGGGAATAAAACAGCAGGTCATGAACTATGGCAACCAGAAGTCCTCCCACTTCCTGAAACAAAATTCAACAACTATATAAGGAACAAAAGATATTTGATTCTCTGCTTCTCAAGATTGGCTTTTTTCTTCATCTGTCTCTTTTGCAAGTCCAGGAAATTTTCTACAGTCATGATGATTTAATTATCAAGTAAACTGAACCAGTCAGGCAAAACCCATTTGTTCTGTGGTCTTCAACATCAGTTCCGATTCTCTAGCTTCCTAATAAATTGCTCGGCAGTCCAAATTAACCAGAGTTATACATCTATTTGACCTTGTATATAGACAAAATATTAGCCATGGGGACATTCTAGGTTTAAACATACTTGACTTTAGGCCCTTTTATACTAAAATGAATAAAAAGGTGATAAAAGAAATCTCTTTCCCTGTAATATCCTTGTAAATGAGTGTCATGTACTCTTCTAAGATTTAGACCTTATTCAGCTTCTACAGGGACTAGAGATTTTGTAGACAGCCATGTAAATGGTTATAAGATAGGAAAAAAATGTTTGAAAAGTTGTGTTTTATTAAATTCCTAGCTACATGCAGAATTTTTAAAATCTCAAATTCACAATTTATGCTATTCAGTTTTTGGTTTCCCCAAATGCAATCTTTTTTTTTTTTTTTAATGGTTTTAAAATGCTGTTTGGGAAGGTAGCATCTCTTCTCCCAGCCTCCTTAATTAGCATTTCTCATCTGCAGCAAAGCAATAGAGACAACACTCTAGCCAAGGATCCTGCAAGGATTTCTACCCCACTCCTCACCTTCCCACAGGGAGCCTTCAACACATTCTGTCATGTTCATGAGATGGGAATATCATTTTTAAAATGAACTTTGATGAGAGATAAATAAAAACAAAGAAAGGCTTGGGAAAGGAAGCCACTTACATCTCAAACAATTAAAATATAAGATTTCAACATTTGAGACATTGAAGTGATGTTTTAGTAAATTATTTAAATAATTGAGATTAGAATAATTCTATGGCCAAACATTAAAAGATAATTTTTCATATATGGGAATGGACTTTGAAATATAAATTCTTCATGAAAAACCACAAATTATTAGAATCTCATGAAAATCGAACCAGGGATTTCAGGAAGATTTCATTTAATCATGGGTGAAAAAAAAATGTGATATGATCAGTAAGCGTGATATTTACACTATGGGATGTTCGTCGTTAATTACACATTTCATGGATGTCGAGTGCCCACTGTGTGAGTGACATTATATTATTTAATTAATGACATGCTCCACACTATCATCATTCTTGGGCAATATAAGAATAGTTCACCAATTTTTCATCATATGTTGTTGCTCAGTCCAGTTGAATTTGACAGTTATCTTCAAGTGAGAAATGAATAATTCCTCACAGTGTGAATGGCATATATAAGTCATGAGTTTAGTGACAATTAGAGATTAAGTCTTGTTTTCTATCAAACACTAGATCATTGTCTATTGTACTGTTTTCATTGGAAATTTGTAAATTATGATGAATTATCTTGGCAAGTGGGGATATTATTTTTCCATTTGATAGTTCAGCAGCTACTTCTTAGAAGTCAATGCTCTTTCTGTTACATTTCCATCTGAAGCCCATAATTTTGATCCAGAAATCCTACTTCTGGTTATTTATCCAAAGGAATTTAAGTCAGAATCTTGGAGAGATACTTGCACTCCCTTATTCGTGGCAGCATTAGTCATGATAGCCAAGACATGGAAGCAGCCATGTCCATAAATGGATAAAGAAAATGTGTCATATACATACAATGGAATATTATTCAGCCTTAACAAAAGAAGGGAATCCTACCATTTACAACAATATGTGTGGACCTGGAGGACATTATGCTTACTACATAAGCCAGGCACAGACAGTAGTTGCTGTATGATCTCACTTACAAGTGGAATCTAAAATAGTCAATTTCATAGAAGCAGAAAGTTTAATGGAGGAGGGAGAAATGGGTATGTGATGACAAAGGGTACAAAGTTTCAGTTACACTAGAGTTATTGGAGAGCCACACAGCATAGTGCCAATAGCTAACGACACTGTGTTGTGTGCTTAAAATTTGCAAAGAGGGTAGATCTTACATGTTAGTCAGCTTTGGGTTGCTGGGACCAAAATACCTAACAAGAAAACTTAGAGGAGAAAAAGTTTATTCATTCTGGCTCACAGTTTCAGAGGTGCATTCCATGGTCAGCTGACTCCATTGCTCTGGACCTAGAGAGAGGCAGAACAACCTGAGGGAAGGGCAGGACAGAGGGAAGCTGTTCCCCTAGGTGGCAACCAGGAGACCGAAAGACAGAAGAGAGGAGCCTTAGGGAAGATAAGCCCTTCCAGGGCACACCCCCAGAGACATACCTGTCTAGTCAAGCGCCCCGCCTACAGTGACTACCCAGTTAGTCCATTCAAACTAGAATGTACTGATTAGGTTACAGCTGGCACAATCTAATCCTTTTACCTCTGAATATTCCTGCATTAACACAGAAGTTTGCAGGGGGGGTGGGGGAAGCATTTCATATCCAAACTATAACATCTTGTGTTAGGTACTCATACCACAAAAACAAAAAAAGGTAATAATAATAATAATAAATATAAACAAACTCATAAACAAAAAAAGATAATAATAATAATAAAAAGGGACAGAAGGAAGCTTTGGGAGGAGATGAATATCTTTATGGCCTTGATAATGGTGATGAATTCATGAGTGTATACTTATCCCCAAACTCATCAAGCTGTAGACATTAAGTATTTGCAGCTTTTTACATGTCAGTCATATCCCAATAAGGTCATTTAGGGGAAATATATACATGATTTTTCATATGGTATCCCAAGTTAATGTTTTTTCATGGAGCATAACTAGTTTGATACCATCATTAAAAATTCGGTTGCTGGTTTGTTTTGAGATACCTTGTTTCAGTCCAGTTTGGTTTGGTTTCACGCCACCTTCTACTATGCTACATGCTAGGAACACAAGAATAAGGTTTACTTCTCCCTGGAAGGAGATGTTGGTCTAGAGAAGGAAGCATGCGCGATAGACAGCAGGAGTGGTGGAAAAGGGGTTGGTGGACGTTTCACTTTTCACAAAAGTAGTATTTGATCTCTTGAAATGTATTGGAAATTGAGTAGGGGTTCACCAGATGGAGAAAAGATAAAGAACATTCCAGAAAATAGGCGCAGCTCATGTGAAAGTGTACTGGGGGTGCACACCTGGGCTTAAGAACATGAAGGAAATAACCCAGGTTACTGAAGATTAACTGTTCTGGCCTTCAGATCACCCTCCACTCCCAGAACCATCACTTCTCTCCATACCTCTACAAGACAGTTGGCAGCAGAGGTTCCCAGCTCATCCCTTCCATTGGTCAACCTGGTAACCTGCTGCAACTGCCCCTCTCCACACCAGGATGGGATGACCAGCACTGTCAGAAGCTCGTGACTTCCTGTCTTTTTAGTGACTCCATTCTCCAGCTTTGTGAATCACAGCTGGCCTAGTAAAGAGAAAGAGGGAGAAAAAAATAAAGATCAGCTCACACATCCCCAGCCCTGGGATTGTTATCTATGATGAAACCTCTATGAACTGGACTTTTAGCTAGCTAATGTCAGCCTTTGCTTTATTATTATTATTATTATTATTATTATTATTTATTCTAATTTGTTATACATGACAGCAGAATACATTTCAATTCATAGTACACATATAGAGCACAAATTTTTATTTCTCTGGTTGTACACAAAGTAGAGTCATGGCATTCGTGTCTTCATACATGTATTTAAGGTAATGATGTCCATCTCGTTCCACCATCTTTCCTTCCCCCATACTCTCTTCCTTCCCCTCCCTCCCCTTTGCCCTATCTAAAGTTCCTCCATTCCTCCCATGCCCCCCCCAATATGCATCAGCATCCACATATCAGAAAAAATATTCAATCTTTGGTTTGGGGGGATTGGCTTATTTCACTTAGCATGATATTCTCCAAATCCATCCATTTACCTGATTTTATTCTCTTTTAATGCTGAGTAATATTCCATTGTGTATATATATATATATATATATATATATATATATATATATATATATATATACCATAGTTTCTTTATCCATTCACCTACTGAAGGACATCTATGTTGGTTCCACAATTTAGCTATTGTGAATTGTGCTGCTATAAACATTGATGTGACTGTGTCCGTGTAGTATGCTGTTCTTAAGTCCTTTGGGTATAAACCAAGGGGTGGGATAGCTGAGTCAACCAACCAAGAAAATCTTAGAACAGCCTTTGCTTTTAGAGCAAGAGACAATGACAACCAACTTTTCCTAGGAATTTGTTTATTAAAAGGAGCACAATCTTCCAGGATACTGCTGGTGCCTGTGTGCATTCCTCAAGTCCCTTCTGCGGCAGCACTATGGCCCAGTGATAAACGGCCTTCCCAGAGCATGACTCAGATGCAGTGCAGCCCTCCAAATACCCGGGAAAGAAGTGCATCAATAAACTGCACAAAGACAGGAGAGGAAAAAATATGCGCACATTTCTAGGAAGAATTCCAATAAGGATGCAACGACAACAAAATGTATCATTTTAACCAAAAGATAAACTAATTAAATAATCAAATTAAGCAAAAATTTCATGCATTCTATAAGTATATCATTATACTAGATTACTTAACACACTACCTCATTATCCAAAGGTAATTGCGGTTTTATCATGGAAATATGCAACATTGAATCACTAATGCAGCCCTTAAAAAGTGCCTTAATTTAAAAAAAAAGTTTTAATTATCTGGGTATCATTACTGACTGACAGAGATTACATATTGTCCTCTAATCTCCCAGCCTCTTCTTAGCCAGGGTTTCCTACTGTGGCTGTAAGGATTTTAGAATAATGGTAAGAAGAAGAAGAAAAATCAACAGAATCATTTCTGTGATAGTTACATCAATAAACTTGAAAATACTTAGAATAGACTGCAGGGTTCATATTATAATACATAAAGTGCCAGCTTGGATAAGTACCCAGTTTTATATCTAAATGAGACTCTAAGAAGAAACCAACACTTTGGAGCAGAAGTCAGGCACAGTGTTAGGTACTTCCATTAAAATTCTCTCCCTTGAGCCACAGCAACTTGGGAGAGAAATGGCAACATGATATGATGAATATAAACAGCATTAATTTTGGAGTCAGAATTTGTATTCATATCCTGACTGTATCACTGCTCTGACAAATTCCTTACATTTCCTGAGCCTCAACTTATTCATTTCTAAAGTGGAGATAATTACTAACCTTGTAATGTTGAAATAGTGAGGTAAACAAGACAATTCATTTTATACATCATCTGATGAGTGTGTTCCCTTCCCAGCTGACGCAAGACTTTCCCTATTCCCACTAAATTTCTTCCTGTATTCAGCTAAAACTCTAGATATTTTTTTCATACCATTGGCAAAGCCACTGTCTTCCCCATCTCCAAATTGCACAATTGATTTCTTTTGGAATCTTAATGTAGGACATTACATTTGTCCCTGTTAAATTGCATCTTTCTGGAACCGTCTTTGCTTCTCAGCCTGTTGAAGGGATTTTGAATTCTGCATTGTGCCTTATTATCGTATTAAATATCCTTCACCATTTTATGTCATTGAAAGATCTGATAAGTGTTCATCTCCTGTCTACTTTGATGCCATTAATAAAAATATTGAAGAGAGCAGGATCCAGGGGCAGAGCCTCTGGCATTCAATCAGTGGTCCCCCTACAGGTTGTGACAGAGCCATTCATCAAGCTTCTTGAGTATAGATGTACAACCAGCTGCAAATCCACTTAATTTTTCACTCATAGAGCCCACCATCTTACAGATAATGAAAGATTTCATCAAGTGCTTTATTGGAATCAAAGACACTACGTCTATGGCATTCTCCTGGTCTGTCAACCTCATACTAATAACCCTGTCAAAAAAAGGAAATTAATATAGTTTGGCAAAAACTTACATTTAATGAGACCACTGAAGTTAGAAAAGAAGAGTGGCTGATGGCACAGGGATTGTGGGCAGAGGAAAGGCACCCAGACTGCCACTGAGCTGCTTTTGGCTGGTTGTGTGTTATGCTGATGAGCTGACCGTGTTCCATGGGTGGGCTCAGCTCTCCCAGTTCCAAACACTGAAAGAAGTTAACAATTTTTTAAGATTAATTTTATCCTAGGCACTATGCTAAGTTCTTTGCATATGTCTCATTTAATTCTGAAGATAACACTAAGAAATAAGTATTTTTTAAAATATTTTTTAGTTGATGTACCTTTATTTTTTATTTATTTATATGTGGTGCTAAGAATCCAACCCAGTGCTTCACACATACTAGGCAAGTACTCTGCCACTGAGCCACAACCCCAGCCCCAAGTATTGTTTTTTAACACTATGAATTTGGATGTGTTTAGGTGAGGCCTTAAATAATTGAGCAAAAGTCTTAGAAGTTAGTGGCAGGGCCCAGACTCACATCCAAGTCACACCAAGCCCTGCTCTTAATCACTGTGCCCTCCGGAGCGGATCCTGTGCCTAAGGGGTGTTGATTTAATTTAATTGAGGATAGATCAGCATACTAAGATTTCCAGTCTGTTAATGTATGCTGGGAAGGATTTACTCACTGACCAAGTACTCCACCACCACCCACATCTTCAACACACGCTTTCCCAGTGTCCAGGTGGGAAATCACCCTAAAAGCTGACTCAGTGATTGCTGCTTCCTGACCCCAATAGCACTGTAGGAAATGAGATCTTAAGAGTTGTTTTGTTGGGATCAATACAAGCCCTAATGAAATAACCCCTGCCTTGTGGCAGAGAGAACCTCACAAGTGGTCAGGGAATTTGCTTACTTCAGATGCAGTCTTTCTTTCCAGGGACACTGCCAAAGCTAGGCATTCTAATTCTCTTTTATCCATTGTTTCATTGACTGGATCTGCCCACTCCCACCCCACCTTGCTCCACTTTCCCACCCTGACACATACCTTTGTGTAACTGGGTTTCAGTGTCACTGATTAAACTGTAGTCAGATCTCCAGCCTATTCCTTGGCTTTTTTCTGGGCCAGGAAGTCATTATGACTCCATTTGCTCTGTTGAATGTGATTCATTTAGTCCCTAGAATGCAACCTTATTCTAGATCTTAAGGGTCGCCCCATTATCATCACCTGTTCCCCCTACAGAAAGAACCCATGTTGGCACTCAGTGATGACTACACTCTTTTTAAACATTCACAAGCCATTTGTTCTAAGTCCTTAGGAAGTATTAGCATTTTTACCAAAGTGTCATGGCCAAGGGAATTAAGACAACAAAAATGCACCCTTATAGGAAGCCAGTACTAATTCATTGTGTACACAGACAGCGAATATGTTAGTCATCCATTAGAACTATGCTCTTAAAACAAAGTGACCCTGTAGGTCACATTTCCCTGGAGATGCACTGGATATCTGACACCGGGTACATTTCAGGAGAACAGAGATCTCTCTGGAACAACCTGAATTATAGCCTTCGGGAATGACCTAATTTATACCATGCCTTCTGAGCACTAAATGCCTTCTCCCCACATTCTCCTTTTTTAAAACAGCTTTACTAATAGTAACATAATTATAGATCATTATCATTGCCCATTCTTCAGCATATAGTTCAATAAGTTTTAGTTTATACTGCTGTCCAGCCATCAACACAATACAATTTTAGAACAATTTCATCACTCCAAAAAATTCCTCACATCCATTGTAATCAGTCCCTGCTCCCATTCCTACCCTAGGGAACTATAGGTCTGTTTATATAGTTTTATATTTTTTAGAAATATATAAATGAAATCATACAATACAAAGTCCTATGTGTTTAGCTTCTTGACTTAGCATAAGGTCAACCCATGCTGTAGCACATACCTGTAGTCTATTCCTTTTTATTGATAAGCTATAGGCCATTGCATGAATATGCCATGTTTTACTAAGCTCTTCACCAGGTCATGGGACATAGGATTGCTTCAGATTTTCAGCTCTTGTGAGTAATGCTTTTTAAACATTCATGAATAACTCTTTGTGTGGACATACGTTCTCATTCCTCTTGGATGGCTTGTGAGGAGTGTAGACTTGGCTGGGTTGTATTTTCAGAAACTGAGCCATATTTTCAAGAGACTGGCAGTTTTCCAAAACCAGCTCTACCACTTTATATTCCAACCTGAAATACAGGGCTCAAGTGCGTCTCCGTCTTCACCACCACTTGGCATTATCTGCCTTTCTATTTTAGTCATTCTAACGGCTGTAGAGTGATTCCCAGTTTTATTCTGCATGCAGCTCTCCAGGAGATAAGCAAGGGGGACAGTGGAAGGGCTGGAGGTGGTGACAGTGGAAGAAAAGGGATGACCTGTCACTGTCACCTTCTGTTCCTTCTCATGCTGAAACTATGCTTAGGACAAACATCATCTACTTTCCTTATAAGGAGATTTTTTAAGCCCTTAACATCCTTTTTCTCAGCATTAAGGGCTGAAATACAGTGGACACCCCATTCTAAAGTGCTGTAGTATAGCTCGGCTTCATAAAATCCATGGATGCTTTTTAAAAACCTGAATTTTAGCTAGTTTTAGATAGATTTTTATCTACTCCCACATCCAATTCTTTCATCAGAGCCGCTGACAGGAAACAAAATTGACTGGATTGAATTCATTGCCTCTGAGTATCCTCTGATGGAGGGTGTTATATGACATTAAAGTAGCTACACAGCAAGAAGAGAGGAGCAGTGACAGAGCAGAAAAGACCATTTATAATCCAAAAATTGAATAACCAGACCCTCACTTAGCTAGTATTGTCTCTTGCAATTCAGTTTGTCTTATCTCTCTTTACAGGTACAGGTATATTTTAGTTAGCTTTTTGTCACTGCAACCAAAATACCTGACAAGAACAACTTAGAGGAGAGAAAGTTTATTTGGAGTACATGGTTTCAGAAGTCTCAATCCATAGACAACCAACTCCATTGCTTTGCTCTGGGCCCAACATGAGGCAGAACATCATGCAAGAAGGGCCCAGGGGAGGAAAACTGCTCCGGCTCCCTGTGGGGTCAGGAAGTGCAGGGAGGGTGGGGGACAGGGAAAGTGAACCCTCAGGACATGCCCTCCAGTGACCCCCCCCACCTCCAGCCATGCCCCACTTGCCTACAGTTGCCCCCCCCAGTCCATTTAAAGTAGGATGGATTAGGTTATAGCTCTCATAATCCAATCATTTTATCTCTGAATATTCCTGCATTAACACTGGAGCTTTTGGGGGACACTTCCTTTCCAAACCACAACAGGATAGACTCACATATATATTTCAGCTTACTTTATACTTATAGAAATATGCTAATGATGAATTTTGATAACTGTCATTTCATTTACAATACTGAGATCATCAGTCATACAATATAATTGATCATAAATTTTATGATCTCAAAAGTTGAAAGAAAATAACTTGGAAAATTATTTTACAGCTGAAAACATCTTGCATGGTTAGCAAAATATAAACAAAAAGTGGTCTCTATACCTTTTAAGATGCAAAGCATTTTTATGTACTAATAAACTTGCAGTCTTCAGATGCTATTAGCACATCATCACATCTCCAAGAATAACTTCAGATGTGGGATATTGCACGTATTTTCCATTTTATTTTATAACAAATTATTCCTTCAGTAATCCCAATGATTGGATTTTTGAGAAATGCAAATGAAATTTCTCCTATGAAAACCCAATTTCCAGCAAGATATACTTAAAAGTAACTTACAGGGAAATTGATTGGTTGGGTTTTTGTGTCTTTTTTTTTTTAATCTTCTAGAGCAATGTTTATGTGAAAATATAATCAGAAAATTAGTACCTTCATCAAGAGGTAATTCAGAGAGCTTTACAAGTAAGCTTAAGATTCTCATTGATTACAAAAGAAGGCTTTGTGCCTCCAGAACCCTTAAATACGCAGAGGCAATTATGCCATTAAGGTCTCTCTTCCATGCAAAGATTATCTCATTTCCTCACAATTAGTATTTCCTGTTTATTGAGACGGACTGTATTAGAAACATATATTTCCCCTCCTTACTCTTCCTCACTATCCTTTGCTTTCTCTGAAGATATAGAATTTGGAACCTCTTTTACTTCCTATAGGTTAATATAATTGTATTTTGTTGGCATCTATGATACAAACTGTTATTTGCTGATTACCTTATAGCCATTACTTTGAAAAGTAATTAGAGAAAGAAAAGAAGATTTGGAAAAAAGTCAGAAAGATTTTTTTAGATGAAGGAGTAGAGGTAAAGAGGAATTAGAATTGGTGAGAGGTAAGGAAGACTTATATCACCTGTGGCAAGACTGTGTGTAGAGGTAAAGGTGCTGAAGTTCAGAAGGAGCAGAAAATTCCTGAGAGTGGCAAGGGAAATAAATAAGATATGGGAATCCTTTCCCTTCCCTTCTTGCCTTTCAGAGACATCTCCCTGCTTCATCTGTCCACCTTGAAAGGGCTCAGGGCTGATATGTCAGGGGTGACCTCCTAAGTGTGTTGTGCACTAGATGCTAAGAGGGACCCTAGAATGCAAGGGTACTGTATCTGACTTCCCAGAGCGTAGGGTCAGGTAAAACACACACACGTAAAAGGAACGCTAGCTGTATATGCCAGATGGATCAAAAGTGTTGATAGCAGCTACAATACTAGAGAAGTTCAGAGAAAGAGGTTGATGGAATTTAAGTTGAGAGAGGAAAGCTTTGGGTGGATCTTGATTTCATCTTATAAGATTCTGATGAGAGGGAGAGCAAGGACCTTCTAGAATATGAAGAGATGTGCATGTGTGGGGCAAAGAGATCATAAGAGAGAGGGCTGGAGATGTGAAAAGCATAGTTTTTTATTTAAAACCTACTCAGAGACATCCATAATAGCACATTTAAGTAGCAAAGATAATATCCAAAATATTGCTAATAGGGTTATTCAAGGACAGGATAAGAAAGTTTTAAGTTTCTATTATACTTCAAGAGAAATATATACTGCTAGAAATTATAAATTTATAGGGTGGCTTCCTAGTCATTCTCATTTAATCCTCAGGAATCCTTTTTAGACTGGGAAGGCTGTGTAGGCATGAATATTTAGGTAGATAGATGGATGAAAGAGAAAAAGGGAGAACACACACACACTTTTTATTTTTCGTTTTCATAGCTCACAACTTGCTTAACATAGTGGCTGTGTATGAAAGACATCCAGTAATTATTTGTTGAATGAGAGTATTACTGTTCCCTTTAGATCACAATTCCAAGGTAGAAGGAAAGAGAAAGAACCAAACATCATGACTCTGCTCCTGAGGTCCTCCCCTTCACCATACTGTTCCAGACATGGATTATTGTATCTCAATAAATGAGAGAAAATGTCATAATCAAAACTTGGATGAAAGTTCAAATGAGAATCTCTGGAATTGTAGAATTGAGATAGGATGACCTACAGGTACATATGCCTTGAATCTCAGGTGGAAAGTGTTTAGGAATTATTATTGGGAAAGGAGAGAGCTTTCATATTTAATTGCAATTATAATTCAATAGATGAGAACAAATCTTCTGGTGGAACAGACCAGAACTTCCATTCTTGCTATTTAAGAACACCAGAGCTCCTGGGAACACTACAGTTTTGTTAGAAGAGGCTACCCTGAAGTCAGAGGAGCACTATGGACTTAAATGGGAGCTGCTCTCTTTAGTTGGCAAATATCTAGAAAGGAAAAGGGGAATCATCTAACCTCCCAGAATGGAAGGAGGTTTCAAATGCAGTACAAAGTTCTTTCCTCCCCTCCTTAAATAAAAGTCCAGAAATAAAAAGGATTCAGTCCCATGACAGTGATAACTAAACTCGCTGTGCGCTCACCACTGCTGCATGTGTGATCTCTGGAGAATTCCAGCTACATGTGCTATTTCACGTCTGTCAGCTAAATCTGAATCCCAAAATATAACAAATGCAAAATGTGACACTGAGGAACATTATGTGGATTTGTGATTTTCCCCAAAGGACTTAGTCCAGCCGGCAATAAATGGATTGAGATTTCATGCAGAACATGGAGACAGACGGTCGCTACATGACTTTTCTTCGTGACTCGACATGCATTCTTGCAGTTTCATTAGTGTTTTCCATATTGTGGCTACTGAAAATGACAATGAAAATGGAAATTGTAGGATAACAGGATCTTTTAAAGCATGTGGAACAGTCTATAAACAAAAAAGAAGCACAAACTATATTTCCAACAATAAAGGGAAAAAAATTATGAAATGCTTCTCTGAAGCAATATTGTATGGGGTTACTTAAAATGTCTACTCAGTTGTGTATGAAGAAGAGTTCTCTAGTTTTAATATTAAGTGAAAAAAAATTGAGGTAAAAATTATACATACAATATGGCCACCACAAAACATAACCACAAGGGAAAAATGAAAGAAAATATAACCAAATGTTAATAGCTTATGGATAACTTGTTGTCTTGTTTTTCTCTGTATTTTATAAAGTACCTGCAGTGGGAAAGCAATATTGTTATAATCAAAATGTTGTTCAATTTCTAAAAAAGAAAAAAATGTTTAATTTACAGCATATTAAATTCATTCAACATGTTTAATTTATATCACATTAAATTTAAAAAGAAAAAGAAAAAAGTCTAAGTGTGCTGACTTTCAACTTTTCTAGGACATGTATTCTGAGGTGAGATGTTCAGTGCACAGTCATGTCATGATATTTTCTGTCAGAATTCCCACAAATAAACCCAGACACATAAATGACAGTGACATAATATTATAGCATTGTCACTCAGCACAAATAGTTTCCTACTGCCCAGATTTGCAGTGGGGTGTCTGAAGTTGTCCTAATTAACACTGGAGAAAATTCCTGGAGGCCCCTGTTGTTTCAATAACATGTTTTGCCTCTGACCCACATTTCCCCTATGATAGTTGTAACAAAAACCATTTTGAAAACATGCAGGGGGCTGGGGATGTAGCTCAGTGGTTGAGCACTTGCTTTGCATGCGTGAGACAGTGGACTCGAGCCTCAGCACCACAAATAAATAAATAAAGATATGTGTCCATCTACAACTAAAAAAGAAAAAAGAAAGAAAGAAAATTTTTAAAACCCAAAACATGCAGGACTGAGTCTGTAGCTCAGTGGCAGAGCACTTGCCTAGCATGTATGATGCACTGAATTCGATCCTTAGTACCACATAAAAATAAATAAAGGCATTCTGTCCATCTACAACTACAAAAAAAAAATTGAAAAAAAAAAAAAACCATGAAGGGCTGGGATTGTGGCTCAGCAGTAGAGTGCTTACCTAGCATGAGTGAGACACTGGGTGTGATTCTCAGCACCACATATAAATAGAAATGTTTGTTTCTTATGTACTGGAACTCTGCAGTTGGAACCATATTCTTATGCTCACATATATAGTTATTTTTTCTTAGTTAATGGTTTGACTCTGCAGCTATCCACTCTTACTCCTCGATATCATTAGCTCTGTTAGTCAGGTTTCCCTTCTGAATCCTCCAACTAATTTGTGGCAGAAAGTCAGTATTGTTTTTTGCATTGAACTGAATAACCTCGATTTCTTAAAATAACTAAATTCCAAATATATTATTATTACTTTATCCTTTGTACCCACTGGGTTCCTTGTGCATTCCCTTGTTAACTTGTATCCAAGCAGTAATGAGAACACTACAGAATTCTCCTTTACCACAGTAACTGTTGCTTTGGGTCTTTTGTTGAAAACCAAAGGTTTACAGGTGATTGGTCGTGGTGCCTGGAGCAGTAGGATCCCACTGCTTTAGAATCCTCATTAAAAAGATCATCAGAAGTTGAGCTATTCTCACTCAAGGAAAACCTGGTTGCCTTTGGACTTGACTGTTCCATAATGACTGGCTTTCTTTGGAATATTCTCTGTGATACTATGTGGCAAATTGGATTTCTCATTGCTAGTGTGGGAGTTTCAAAGCCAAATGTTACCTTCTCTATTGTCCCAGTATTAGCCAACTTGCATGAAATCTTCAGTGGAAAAGGTTTCCTGTTCCTGGTCAATATATGTATTTTCACAGAGAATTCTGTGACACTTAAAATGTGCACCCTTCACAGAGTGCTTGGTCCAGCTAATGGACTCTGAGGGTGCATGGTAATCTTGACCCACAAAAATGAGGACTTGTTCCTCATTTAGGTCTTTTGACCTAAAACTTGAAGACTGCTATGAACCTTATGCAAAACTGAATTATTTCAATGATTTCAGATGGCTGAGACCCAATAGAAACATTTTAAACATGATCACTCAAAATAAGAGGCACCATCCTAAGAAGCGTGACAGTTGCATAAGCAATGGTATAGCTAAGGTCCCAAGGTGTAGAGGTGAAGAGCAAGAGGAGCATGTCCAGTGGCAAAGAGCAGGCTCAGAGTCAGGTACAAATCACAGCCATGGTGCCTCTTGGTAATGTGACCTTAGACAAGTTACTCTGCATCTCTGAGTTTCAGGTTTTGAAGCTCTCAAATGCAAATGATAATGTTATATTAAGGAAAAAATGAAATATTAATACATGTATAATGCCTAGCACAACTATAATATGGAACTAGAACATAGCAAATGTTCAGTGCATGGCAGTTATTGTCCACTATCTTCTGTGAGATGAATGAGGTCATTTCTGATAAACAGAAAAAAAGGAGCATTACCCACTGTTCTTAATATAACTTATCAGTCTATGTTAATTTACTACCATTTTATCTACCCACACTCTCCTTGGTTGTTGAATAGGAGGCAGCAGTGGAGCACCAGTACAGAGGGGGGAGCACCTCACTTTCCCTCCCATTAGAGATTAAACAGTGTGGTTGAGACCTTTTAAAGTAGGTCTAATATCAAACTAGGAGCTAGAAATCAAACACATTCCTACCAGGATAAGCTACTTTAATGAGAGATCTTCCAAGGCTACCCAGATCTCTTTATGTAAAGCACCAGCTTATTTTTTGACATGATTAACTTTATGAAAACGACCAAGTCCTCATTTTTGTGGGTCAAGATTACCAGGCACCCTCAGAGTCCATTAGCTGGATCAAGCACTCTGTGAAGGGTGCAAATTTTAAGTGCTTTCTATTCTCACAACCTTATTCTCCATCTTCCCAACACTGGATACTGCCATTAAAATTTCCTCATACTCTAGATGAGAAAACCGAGATCAAAGGAGTCACTTGCCCAAAATTGAGCTGTGGAAGAATAAATGAAAAGCAATAACAGGGGTTGCATCAGCTCAATTTTACCAGTTGTTTGTTTTTTAGTGCCAGTTTGTCAAAATAATTTGGAGTGTCTTTATTACAATAACAGTATTTCTTAGCAGGACTCACGGTCCCAGGGTAGCACCATCAGCACCAGGTCCAGTCACCTCCTGGGAGAAGGCAGTGGGAATTTTATGGGTGGGATTTATATCCAATAGAAGCCTTGGGCGAAGTAATTCAGAATAAGAATAAAAGGGAATCAGAAAACATAGTGTACTTAGACTTGCAAAATACCTTTGAAAAGGTTACTGTTGGATTTTTCTGAGATGGGGGAATACTTTGATCTTGATGCTTAAGCAAAAGAAACAATGCCAGAATGTAAGGGCATTTCTGCGGGTCGTATAAATAATGCTGCCTGCAAGTAATCAGCACTGGGACCACACTTACTTAGCATATTTATAAATCATCTGAAAGGAGTACATAGTGAAATTTCCAGATTTGAAAAAAAAAAACAAAAAAACTGCTAAGCTCTTCCAGGTAGTCAAATGCCAAGCCAGTTAATATAAATGCAGAAAGACAATGCAGGAATACATGAGTGGGCTGAAGGATGGCAGATGGGCTTCTGCGTGGACAACCGTAAAATAAGGAATTTAAGAAGAAATAATTCAAACCATTTCCCAACATTAAAGGGTCTTGAACTATCAGCTATTCCAAAATTAAGAGATTTTATAGTTAGTGTACGCCTTTCCCCTAGTTACTCCTACTGCAGCTGAAGAGCCAGACAGAAATTAGGTGTGCTTAGAAAGGACATTTTTAAAGTGGGCATGGAAGGCAGAAAGCGGCCTCCTGCTCAAACATACAGCCATTGGTGCACTTATGCCTGTGATATTGTACACCACGTTTTCAACTAATCTTAAAGAGTTGTAATAGGGTGGGAGATGGCCCACAGAAAGTCAACTAAAATGATCTGCGGGAAAGAGGAGCTGCTTTGGGGAAACAAATTTGCAAAGATTAGGATTTATCAAATCATAGAAATAAGGTAGATGTAGCCATTTACCTTGGTTAAGAGGCAGAAGACAGAGGGTGGGTGGAAAAGGCAAAGGCAGAGTGCTGTTTAAAAGCTAAACCAATTTAGTCGGAAAGGCTGACAAATAGGCCAATAAAATTCAAGGTAGCACAGGATACATGTAAAGAATTGCCTACCCCTGTGCCTTAAAACTTATAAAGAAGGGGAAAAATTACACAATCAGCAATGACTTTGGAAACCATTTACCCAACAAGAGTTGTTCTATGCCAGGACCTGGGTAGGAAAAGGGTAAATACCTTTTTTTTATGAGTGGATTTACAATATGTTGTTTAAAAAACTCAGGTATATTTAGAGATCTGCCCAAACTTTGCAGTATATACTTTTGAGAAAGATGAGTTTTATAATCAGACAAACTTGATTCAGACAGAGCCAGCATGTACTAGCTCTTGGGTGAGCAACTTAACGACTCTGTGCCACAGTTTCCTCATCTGCAAAGTGAGATGCTGGGAGGTTGGGAGGGGTAGTATTTGTAAAGCACCAGAACAAACTGGGGATGGAGGCTCCCTGCAGTTCTCAGTTCCCTTGATGTCTCCTGGACAGGTGCCTTTGCAGTCAGACTAAAAATCTTGTCCCAGAGAGACTCAGTCAAGTAGGCAGTGTTCAATTCTAACTCTAGTGTTGCTGCCTCCATCTTAATTAATATCCATTCTTTCCTATTCATTGAGCTGTTCTTTTGAGCATTGCTTCAGGTTGTGGGAAAGAATAAGGATAAGCATATCCTAGTGCCCTGTTCTCAGGGAGCACACATTGGGAGGGGTTGCACTAAGCCTGTAAGTAAAGTTATTTCAAAGAATGATACAAGAAGGTCATAGGGTAGAATACGCTGGGGGCTGGGGGTGAAGCTCTTTGGTGGGCCAGCAGGGAAAGTCCTTTCTGTGGAGATACGTTTGAGCAATGGGAGGATGAGACGTCTCTGTTTATCCCAAAGCATTCCAGGCAGATGGATGGGCAGGGCTGGAAGCTCCAAGGTGACAATGAATATGGGGTGTTCAAGGCATGGTTCTTAGGCCTGCATAACAGAGATCCTGAGTGGAGAGGGGGAGGCAAGGACATGGATAGAGACAGAGGGAACCAGACCCCTTTGAGGCCAGGAGAGGGCTCAGATTTTACTCCAAGAGCAATAGGAAACCACTGGAAAGCTTTCAGCTGGTTAGTGGTAAGAGTTTGTATTTCTGAAGGGTCTCAAGGCTGCTGTGTAAAACGGGACTCTGGGCAGCAGGAATCCAAGGAGAACCCTCACTGCTTCTTCTTTCCACCCAGACCTGCTGGCTGCTACTCTTTCCTACCTTTCTGGACCTGAGTGTCCCTCTGCCTTCACACTCCATCCCTCACAGGGGAAGAGGGCTAACTTTGCACAAATCTTTTTGCACTCCTCATGTTTTAAGACATATAAAAATGATTTCTTTTTCTCAAATGAAATAGTTAACCCAAATACATGTTGTTTCAGGTTTTAAAAATCAATTTGATTGGCCACAGGAAACGCATTTTGGCATCTCTGGGAGACAGGCTGCACGACGATCCTCCACAGAAGCCCCCTCGGTCCATCACCCTCAGGGTAAGTGCCGCCATGTTCATTTTGTTCTCTTCCCCTCCCCCCAATAATTATTTTGTGCAATAAAATGACTGAAGCAATAGATCAAGAAATATAGGCTGTTTTCTACGTAGCTTATCTGTATAAAAAAACAATCTTCCTTTAAAACAGGATTTGTCTTTCTCAGTTACTTAAATATATGTTTTAGAGATTTAGACATTTATCTATAATGGAATTCAGTCTGTCAAACCACGCCTCTAAAGAACCACACCTGTATCCCACATTCCCATCTACACCAAGAGAGAGGAAATGAGTTTTCTGTGAGACTCCTCAAGCCCACAGAAACGAAATCGATCAAGGACCACAGTTAAGTAAAGATCAATTTAAATTTAACCTCAGGGTCTTCTGTTTTCAAGAAGTGAAGATTGGCCATTTTTACTCACTTCAAAAATTAAGAATAGAGAATCCAAAACGTTATTTCATAAATCATATGTATCCCCTTCAGCTACATTTTAGAATTATGGGGTAGAAAACCCAGAGAGAAACCCAGAAGGTAAAGTGGAAGGGCAAGGAGGACAAGAAGGAAGGGGTAGAGAGAGATGATTCCAAGCAAATGGCCGTGGCAGGGAGTCGCCGCCAGCTGCTGGTTTCATGAACCCTACAGATCGTTTCTAAAATTCATCAAAAAAGCCAAGATCTCTCTGGCAAGTGAGAGAGTCCCCACTTGATTCTCTGTGTTTAGTCTGGCACTTGCTTGCTTCTGATTCCCTTCCTGCAGGTATCAGAAAAAGTAGCCATAACAAGCTGCACAGAAGCGCGGCCCTTAGACATAACTGCCCGCGTGAACCGCCTCTTATGAACTGCAGCAAACCGCAAGCGAGCGGCAGGGCGGCCGCGGGTCAGGCAGGGCAGGAGCCGTTAAGATGTTAAGTGTGACTGCGCTTTGAAGAAGAAGAAAACATACAGAGTTTTCGAGGGATGCATGAGAATTGTCTTCAGGAGGGAGCCAGGAGGAAAAGCCGTCACTTGGGGAGCTGGGATATACTACTTAAGGACTTGGGAGCAGTGAAAGTAGAAATAGGACTCATTTTTCCCCTTCCAGAAGAGGAGCCTCCTGTAAACTGGGTAGAGGGGTGATGAAGCTAGAAAGGGCTTATCCACCCGCCCTGCCCTCCGTTTGCTACATGGAAGGGGAGGAAGCCATAGGCACCATCAGTGTGGTCATGCTGAACTCCCAGCTACACACTGTGCTCCCTGGCCTTTCCCTTTTAGCCTCTTGCTCTGACTCCCCAGAATAGACTTAAGGGAACAGCAAACTGATCAAAGACAGAGATTTCCAAGCAAAAGTTTAGGACCTAAATCTGGGCAGGGAGGTCCATAACATGTCAGGGAGAAGTGGTCTACAGATTAGGCATGATCCCAGTCCTCTTCTTACCTGCCAACGCTAGAGCCCAACCTACTGCCTCCCCTTGCCTTACACCTGGCCAGTTTCCAGCTTGAATTGTCTTTGCCATTGAAAAGTATCCTCTGTCATATATGCATTGCTCTGCAGTCTGTATGTCGTGTGACATGCTGTGTTGCCATTGTGTCCTCTTCCCGGTCCTGTTGTCAGACCACTCTTTGGTGGAGGATCAAAACCCATTGGGTCCCATTTTAGCTTCTCATCATGGCACCTACCATGGTGAAGACACACTCCTGCAGTTCCCTTGTAAACACATGTGATAGTGTGCCGGGTGCCTGGCAGAGGTGGGCCTCCCTCCTGAGGTCATCCATGGTGCTGGTTTAAGAAAACAGAGCCTTATTCTTTGTACTTTAAACTTTTGACCGGAAATACTAGTGAGGGGTAATATTGACTTGATAAGGCCATTAATAAAATAAACAGTGAAATATCATCCATTCCTTTCAGTTGATTTAAAAAACGACTCCCCACCCCCCACAGTTTGTCTTGTCAGTATTTCGCAGTTTTGAAACCAAAGGTGAGCCACAAAAACATGGTATTTATTTCATGATGTATTTCCATTCAGGAACCCAGTGGTAATCACACTCCTCCTCAGTTGTCTCCATCACTTAGCCAAAGCACTTACACCACTGGTGGCTCCCTAGACGTTCCTCACATTATCATGCAGGGCGATGCAAGGAGGAGAAGAAATGAAAACTACTTTGATGATATTCCCCGATCAAAACTGGAGAGGCAGATGGCCCAGGTAAGGTGTTCAAAAGCCTCTGTGATGTTTTGCTTTCACCTGTACCAGGTAATGCACTCAAATATTGAACAGTAGCTTATAATGGATGCCTCTTGTCCATGCCTAACTGGAATTTTACCATTTTATAAAGTGTCCTTCATTCCCTGCTCTCTTGAACTAGCCTGGAACAGAGTTTTCCAAGAGAGGAATGTATATACATATCATTGTTATTCATTCCTACTGAACAAATCATGCCTGATGTCATTGTACCCCCAAGTCTTTGCTCTAAAGGGAATAATAGTGTGTCAGAATCCAGTCATCATAAAAATGGGTAATAAAACTCTAAATTTTAAAATGTTGTTTGGTCGGATAATAGGGCAGAAGTTGGAGAGGGGACTAACTCCATATAATGTTAATTTCCTCCCAAGCTGACATGTTTTTATCTACTTGTGCTACTGGGACTAGTGGCATTATCTCCATCACCTTGAATAGTTGATATTGATAGTGCTGCCTGACACAGATGATTGAAAAGAGGGCTCTGTCACTTTTACACCTTTCCTCAGAAGATTCAGTAGCCATAGCTAAACAGTGGTTCTGTTCTGAAGGTTCATTAGAGGGTTAGCTATCTTTGCAGCTTTGCCCTGCGATTCAATGATCTGATGTATCGACAATTATTGGCAGAACCAACTCTTTTCATCCTCATTCTAAGTTCAAAATGATGTGCTCAGAGTCTCTTTCTGCCTCCCACACCTGAGATGAGAATCTCGAGGTGAAAATTTGACTGTAATTGCTTTGCCTTGGTTGTTAAAGATTTTTCTCAACTGTTTGGTGAGATTCTGTTTTTAAAAAGCTTTTGATAAACATTCCGCACTGCAGCTCACAAAAGAAAAATGTGAAGAGAATGTTCTAGAAACCATGGCTATTCTGCCTGTAAATGCCTTGGAGAGAGAGGAACTGGAATACTGTCTCCTTTCCACTCTCAATATTGAATCATTCTCAGGGAGTGGCATTGTTGGGATTATGGATAATTTTTTATTGAAGGGAGATGGAAAATATAGGACAAATAAGAAAAGAATAATTCTCCCAATTTCTGTTGTTATGTATTGTCTTTAAATCTTTATTATGTTTTCAATGAAGTTCTTTTAAATAAGGAGTAGGAAAGCTTTCCCCCCAGGCTATTCGTTCTTTTTCTGCTATTTGTTAGTGTTTGTGGATCACATACGTGGTTCAGTATCTTCAGTGACAGCATTTCAGGGACTCAGCTTATTTTAACCTTGAACCATATTGTCTTCATGTATTAGTTCAAACCTGGACTTTCCTGAGCCCTCGTCTTCCCTGGGGAAAGCAGTATAGTTGTTTAATGAGCATTAGCTATTATTGACTGTGTCAGCTTCAGTGACAGAATTACCTGTCTCAGCTGCTCCTATAATTTATGAAATCACTCCACATAGGGCAGTTTTTTTTTCCCAAAGAAGAATTAATTATTCTTCTGCCTGTGTCTGAACACACAGAGATAATCTATCAGGATTGCTCCTTTAATTTCTTCCAGAGGTTCCCAAGCAGGGACAGGGGTACTTTCTGAACAGCCCAAATCTTAGTCCTAACACTGCAATCATAAATGCATCCCTTTTAGCAGTTGTCTTACCTTCAGAAAATTGAATGAACTTTCATCTGCCCAGGTAAAAAAAGCAAAAAGCGGAGTGAGATAAGCAGGCTGATGTGATGCAGTGAGCTGTATCGCAGCTGCGTGTGTGCTTGTTTACACGGAGCCAGCTAACTAGGGTCGAATGACTGATGCAGACATGGGCTCCATCAGCAACCAAGAGCTTATTAGAAGCTTTCTAAAATCCTGCAGTTCGATATAGCACTTTAGCTGCAGAGGAAATAGGAGATGGCACTACAGGAATCTGATCAATAAGAAAAAAGGATTCTGGGATCTTTAGATTGTGTTAATTGCAGTTTTTAAATTTGTTTTGAGAATGTCCTTACTCTGACAAAGCAAAAAACCATGGAGAAATGAATTTATCCCTCTTAAAAACAGTGTCATTTCAAAGCTTTAACCTGTCAAAACATGGAACACTCGGTCATTTTGTTGTTGAACAGCTGTATTCATGCGACTTTTCAACCTCGCAAGCACTCAGTTGATGTTTTTTCTTATTTTCTTTGTTCTTCTAATAATTTTTTAAATCATTTGCTTTTTAATCATCTGAAATATTGGCTCTAGACCATGTTTTTCCCTGGAGTTATATGTTAAACCAATAAAGTTGTGTCTTCCTAAAGACCTGAATTAGCAATTAAAATCTCCATAAGCATGCAGCTCCCTAGTTACACCTCTTCCCAACCAGAGCTGTCTGTGGCTTCTCTCCAGAGGTTGCTCCCAAGAGGCTTACTGTAGCTTGGTTAATGCTTGCCTAATCCACCTCTATTTCCCACTAAAATGCAGAAGTCCACCTTCAGGCTTGCTTTCTTACCTGCTAAAAGAAAGAAGAACTCAGTTAAGAGAAAAATCACCAGGACAGATTGATGTTCTTGGAAACCCTTCCGCTTCTGCAGGTTCAGCTGAGCTTGCCCTGGAGTGGTTTGGAATTCTGATCCTCGGCCAGAACCCCTCAGCTCCTGGTGGCGGTGGTAACCCACAGGAGTTTTGCCTTATGAAGGTCTACTTCACAGATGTTTGGGGGTGCTTTACTTAAGTGAGAAAACAATGCTGAAAGTTCATCAATTTAATGTCCATTCTACCTGTTAAGTTTATTTGTTAGCAAATACTTAAAATGTTTTCCCCTATTCATGATAATTATTATTCAGTGTTGTTTAACTGCTTGTTTTTAGTGGGAACCAATATTTAAAATACCTGTCTTGGAATACAGGAGATTTGCTAATATTTGACTGTCATTTGCTTTTGTTCTGGTATAAGCAATATTCAGGAGTTGTCTTAAGAAACAAAACTGAGCTCAATGCTAGTAGCATATTTTCAACCACTGCATGTAATGATGTAGACCTATCTGGACAATAGGCTTCCTACTATGCTGAAAACATAGCTTCTCTGGCCTATAATTCTAAGTTGGTCTCATTAGCCTAAAAGGTTCTGAGGTGCTTCCCCATTTCCCTACCCTAATAAGTGAATATTGCACTCATATTTATATAATTATACCTTAATGTCCATAGTGCTTTTAAATTTCTAGAGTATTTTTGACATCTGTTTATCTCATTTTAGCATGAACAAGGTGTCTTCCACACTGTTGATGTGCACTTAGCACATGGCAGATGAGCATTTAATTCTGGGTTCTGTGGAAATGAGATAGTAAATATAAATATGGGAAAGACACCAGAAGGAAGAAACTATTTTCACTATTTAGAGCTTAATTGCAATCCTTAGAAGTTTCCCTCAATGATGAGAAGTCAAAGGACTCTTCCAATGAATAAAGGAGGGTGATGGAATTAATAAGGTTTAGGGACCAATCCTCCTCCGACCGATGAAAGAAGGAAACAGAGTTTTCAAATGCTGAAGCTTATGACTATTGATAGAAGACTTTGATTTATGGAAATACATATGAAAAAGTGAAATAGTATGTGTATTTTCACAAAGTAGAAAAAAACTCCTCAACAATAAGAGAAATACTTATCTTTTTATAAACTTTAGCTTAAATATTAGTGAAAAAAATCCATAATGTTCAAGTTCTTCTGTTTTGAATGCTCTCATTGAGATACCCACAATATTGCCTGGGGCAGTATTTCAGGCCTGCTTAAGGCTTTTTCCAAATTGTGTCTAAATCATTAGAAAGTCAATGCAGTTGGCAGTCTAATATTTCTTCATCTAAACAGTAGCACTTAATAAGTATGACTGGATCAATTACTTAGTTATTTGAAAGCACTTTACATATATTAGTTCTACAAATGTTCATTCTTTTGATATTATTAAAGGAAGAGAGCCATGTGGAAGTGCTGCTATGGCCAGGTCCCTGCCTGGAATTCCACACACAGTGTCTTATTTAATCCTCACAACAGCCCGTGAGGAAGCCGAAGTGGGTGAGTGCTGTGCCTCACAGCAGGTAAATAGTAACTGTGTGACCTGGACCAAGTCGTGTGGTGTCTCCGAACTTCAGTTTTCTTGTCTTTGAAATGTGGATGAGGCCTGCTTCTCAGGTGTGTGTATATCAGATAATGTATGTGAAATCATAATTAAGCTGCAAAGTAATGGACAGATGGGTAGGGAGGTAGGTAAATGACTATAAATTCTAACATACCATCTGTGGGTCCCTAATTCAAAGGTCCTTGACTCATTGCAAGAACAATTGATGCCAAAAGCAAGTGGTCAGATGGCTGTAGCATTCTATAAAGACCATCTTTTTATTCCAGTGTTATCCATACTTAGAATGTATATTGAGAGTGGAATTGGAATATTCCTTTTGATTATCTTAAGTGTGTAAATACGAAGTCCACAATACAGCATACATCATGATACAGAGGGATCAGCCCCAAATACCCTCAAAGCCAGGGATAGCAGAGGATAGAAGGAATCCTCCGTCAATTCAAGTTACACAAGTATGTCCCAAAAAATACCTTATGGTAATAACATGTTACTACTATAACATGGTTACATAAGACAGTGAGAAGGAGAGGAATTTTGCCTTAAATAAAACTTAGAACTTTTTTAAAATACATAAAACACAAAATAGTTAGCTAGAGAAGTATGAATATTCCAGAAAGCCTTGAGGCAAACACCTAGTTCTCTCTAGAAAGTGAAAAGATTGTAATTTATCCTACTCTATTGGTCCTGAGGAAAAAGGCCTGTTTTTCCTCAAAATTCTACCCATCACTCTGGCATTATGGGAATTTACAGAATGAACCTTCAGAAAATAATACAGCTAGGTTGAAAGGAACAGCATTTAATGAAGTGATTTCCCCCTGAAACTCAACAAGTTTTCTTATTACTGTTAACAGCAGAAAATTTTTCACGTCTGTAAGTTAGTGGTTAGTTTTTAATTTAGATCTTCATCACATAGCTGCCACTTGGAAAGCCTCAGCCTGTCCAAGATTTCCAAATTTTCCTCCATGAAGGTCTAAAGAGCAACTCCTAATATTTAAGCACAGACAGATAAAATATAACCAAAAAAGAAGGTGAAGAATTAACCCAGTAAGCTCTTCCATCAGGAAGTTCCAACTTGACAGCTTGTCGGTTAACAAGCTGATACCCCACCCCAGGGACCATTGGAAATGTTGGTAATATCTTGCCCTGTTTCAAGTCAAGAACTCTAGACCAAAGGTCACCCATGACCAAAGGCATCACACCAAGCAGAAGTGGAAGAGGTGCCCTCGTACTTGGAGCTTAGACCTGAAGTCTGAACACCTTGTTAATTCACATGGTTAGTTCATTGCCTCTTCTCAAAATGCATCCTGCCCTCACTGTGACCATGTAGGGATTAGGAAGTTCAGTACAATTAGTGTATTATAAATCTTGTACATCACCCTTAAATAAATAATCAGAAGAAATGATTAAGTTGCTCGGATGGATTCTTCTTAGGTTTTGATACTCATCTTCCAAGTCTGGATTCTTCTGTTTTCTGTCAAGTCCCCCAAGGAAGCAAATGAGATGGCTGGGATTTGTCCTGACAGATCCCAGTCGGACCTAAACAGCTCAAGTTCTTTTGCTAGGAAAGCTCTGATGTTGCCACCTTCCATCCAAGTGCTGGGGCTTGATCCAGGTGACTGCTTCCAATTAAAACATGACTGTGTGTGTGTGTGTGTGTGTGTGTGTGTGTGTGTGTGTGTGTGAATCAATACAAGAGAGTCTATCTTCAACTGAATAAATAAGAAAGATGACAATATATGAAAGCCTATTTCAGTGGACTTGACCTTGTGATTTTTAGCAGTGCCTTAGGCCTGCTGACATTGAGCAGCTTGTTCTCAAAGAAGCACACCAGGCTATTTTTCTGCTTGTTAAGTTTTTTGAAAGTTCTTCATTACATTCAGTCCAGTTCTTGAGTCCACAGGTCAGAGTTTTGACTGTTATGATCTGACCTTGTTAAATTTTAAAGGGTAGAAGAATTCTTTTATTCTCCTTCTCCCTCTTCCTGTTCTTTTTCCAGTGTTGAAGAGGTTTTTTAATGTCTAAAGGAAATAGGGCTGATTGTGCAGTTCTGCCTCCATTAATTCTTTTGGTATATGACTGAAATAAAATATTAGTAGGGACTCTATCTCCAGATGGCTTAAGCAGAGAGAGTGTCACTTCTCTGTAACGTCCCTGTGGTCTTGGCACTAGGCATTCCCATGCTGCCTTGCTCTCCGCCTTCCCTGTCTCAGCTCTGGGCTCCTATGTATACTCTTCCCAAACAGCCTTTCTCTGCATGTGGGGAGATTCAAGCCCAGTTACTGCTAAGCTTGAACCTGCAAGAAAGACAGCTTACCTGTCCAGTAGCTCCCTCAAAGAACCCCAGGACTGTGTCCTTTCAGTTGAGATCAACCTTGTTTGGATCACTGATCCGTCCCTGAGATAATGGGGTAGGGGGTTAGGGGGTTAGGGGCAGTCAGGTTGCTGATACCAGAAGTGGGGCTAGTTTCTAAGCAGACAGAAATAGCAATTGTGGGCAACTGAATAAACTCACTTTGACTTTCTAATTATAACAATGTCTAATAGAAAATTGTTCTGTCAAATGGGTATTGGTTTCAATTTTTCATATTTAATTTGATGAACTTTTAAGAATGCCCAGATTTGAAGTAATGAGATCAGGGTTAAAAATCTCATCTCTGGTATCTATTACCTCTGTAACCTTGAACAAGCCCCTTAGCTACTCCACGCTTTAGTTCCTCTCTCTCTCTCTCTCTCTCTCTCTCTCTCTCTCTTTAATGTTTTTTAAATTTTTATTTGTGATTTAATGTTTTTATTAGTACAACATAGTTATATAATTCTCTCTTCTTAAGGTACAATTTTTGCCAACTATGAAGCCATACATTTGAGTTGTTTTTAAGAATTATTATTTTGAGGTAACTTCTAGGTTTCTCCTACATTATGCTTTTTGAACTGCAACTGAAAATAAATGCATTTAAAGTAAAAAATCATAGTAGTTATGTTTTACAAAACCATTCTATTTTCTAGCTTGTAATCCCAAACTAATATCTCTCCATGTGGAAACAGTAGTTCTTATGAATGTGAACACTGTCCAGGAAGTTCTTATCCATGCTAATTAGCCTTGGAGCTCTTTGGGAAAGGATTTATGATTTATATCCACACTTGATATTTTTACAATGTAAAGCATCTTTTAGAATTAGTGTATCTGAAAATGTATAATTAGATTTTATTTAAGAATATTCGCATTCTATTTTGGTAAAAATGTATATTGGCTACATAGAGGCAAGACCTAACATTTCCTGAGTCATTTTTTATTCCCCTATAATGAGCACTCCATAATGTTTTTCAACCAGATTCCTTTTCATTAGGTAATAGGTACTATAAAACTACAGGGTTCTAGAATATGACAAATTAAACACAATCTGGGAGGTTCTCAAATATTTTAGGGAAATAACTGCCTGGAACAATGGCATATTCCCTAACTAGCTTAGCACTGGTGGTTCATTACTGTCATCCTCAGACCAAGCACTAGTTAGTAGAAACTTCGAATGAGGAAAGTGAGACACAGAGACTTTATGTTGCTTGCCCAAAGCAAGAGCATAGGTATGGGGTCAGGATCAAACCCCAAAAGGTTCCCATGCAATATTTTGAGTTCCTAAAAGAAAATTCTATTAATAATATCTAATATCTTATGTAAATGCAAAATTAGCAGAGAGTGAACCTTCAAGGTAGAACAGATAAGCATTGTATTTGAAGAAAATCCTTAGCTCCTGACATCCAATGTTTTATTCTTTAAAACTCAGAGATAACAAACAATTGCTTCATGTAAACCTTTGTGAAGTAATGTGATGCCCTTTCTACATAGATCTCTATTTTAATGAGCTTTTAATTCGGAATCACAATAATTGCAGTAACTTACATTTATATTTGTTATTGGCTAGATTCTTGTGTTCTTCTGTTAAAAGAAAAGCAGAGAATTTTAGGGGGGGTGAAGGGACCTGAAAACATATGTAGTACTATCTCTGAATTGAGGGAAGCCCCTTTCTATCCTTGACAGGCAGCCACACATTTCTGCTTCAGCTTGTCACTAGAAAGTTGGTTCCTCTCTTTTTGAGGCTGTCCCCTCATTGGAAAGTTCTAATTAATACAATTTGTGTCTTATATTGAAATGAAATAAGTAGTCTTTCCAGAACTCTCCTACATAGTTAATGTAATCTGAAACAACAAGGAATAAATGTGCTCCCTTTTGCTGAGAATAGCCCTTTAAAACCAAAAACATTGTGGTATCTTAGTCTCTCTGCATATTAGACATATCAGTTTCTTTTCAATATTATCCTGATAAGTGGGAGCATCCTGATTCCTCAACTCTGGGTATATTTGCTTTGTTGATGTTCATGCTGAACAACATTAGCGTATTATTTAATTCTTGCACAGCTGTTCTTTATGAAAATTTCCCAGCCTTTATGAATGGCCATGAACCATGTTTCTCTTCCCAACCCTCAACAATGTTGGATTTACATTTACATTGTTCCTTTTGAAATAAAACAGTTTCATCAAGTTGTTCGTCTAGTGATCCTATATTCCTAAGACCTTTTTAGACCATAGTTGTCCCTCAGTATATCTGTGATCCTTCCCAGCTATGTACATGCCATTTATAAAACTTACCTCTCAAGTGGCCCTCCCATGCATTGAGTGAAGCTTCAAACAAGGTAGAGCTTAGGAGAAACTCTGTAGGTTTCTAGCAGAGACCTTTTAGATTGACATCATTCAAAATGATTGTTCAGCTAGACTTGTTTTTCTGTATTTTTCTCACAAGGATAAAATAAGGAAGTAGTGGGACCTCAGTAAACATCACTGAATGAATGACTTTGTCTAATCCCTCTTTTTAACCAGAAGCAAGAAACAAATGTTAAACATACAGTTAATAAATGTGCTTAAGTAAAGAAAATGACAGCCTTGATTTGTAAGAAAAGAGCATAATGTATATTTCAAAGAGATGTTACAGAAAAAAACATTACTTTGCAAAAATCTAGTTTCTTTGTAGCAATTCATATTATGATAAAGTGCTGATCACTGCTTTTCTAAATAAGTTATTAATATTTCTGCTTTTGACTAGTCCTGAAACATTTCTGAATCGGTAGTGATGGCATTCAAACTCTGAAGCAGAACAAGTAAAATGGCCCATGTGGCTATAAACAGTATGATCCCAATTGTCTTAAATTCCCTGCAGTACCTGAAGACAGTGAGCTCTAGTATGTACACACAACTTTCCCTTTTTCCCCTCTCTGCTCTATTTTTTTTCCTGTGAAGAGATTTCATAAATAATTGTGTAATGCCACTTAAGGGTACAACTGTCATGCTAGGGAGTACAGGTTATAGATTCTCCCTACAAATGGAAAGCCAGAATGCTGTCAGTCAGTAGTTTTCTCTACTGGGGCAGCTGAGGGCTTATTTTAAGTGCTATCAAAACCAGAATCAGAGTTAACAAGCAAAGGGAGGGAAGAAGAGGGGTGTGGAGAGGAAGAAGGAGGGGAAAGGGTACAGAAAAAGACCTTCAACTTGAACTGCTGTATTGGAATTTATATCATGCCAGTGGGCTTATCATAGGAACCAATGTGCTCTTTGATTTTTCCCTCTTTGGGATTAATTCTGACACCAGCAATCGTGGGTCATACATGCAGATGTTGTTGGAACTGCTATTGGCCTGACTTTTCCCTTCCAGCAGGTACTTACTGATCCATCCTGGAATCTTCTCGACAGACATAAGGGAAAGGTCACAAGTTGGGAAGGACTGCTCTTCAGAATGGTGGGGAAAGGACAGGAAGCAGCATTTTCTTGGGTCTATCTAGTGTTCTCTGCAAATAAAACAGCTCACCTCTTCTACAGGGGGCCACTAGTGCATTGCTCTCTTTCACTCTTTAGAACTGGAAATAGACACAGACACTGAACTTGGGACGCTGACAGTGCAGCTGAAGAATCTAAATCTCATATAGCTAGTTGTTGGAGGGCATCATGTTCATCTCCAAACTCACTTGAAAGGGGATAAGCAGGACCATTCAGTCTGCAGGTGGGACAGAGGAAATAATCTGATCAGACATTGGCCTGTGGCCTCTGGGTTACCCAGACGAAACAAAAGGTCTGATTTTCTGATTTCCAAGCAGGATTCAGTTAGTGCCTCTGGAAGAAGCACCCGAAGGGCCCTCACTGCTGGGAGGAAGTGTGCATCCAAGGTGTTTAGTGCACTGTTGTCTGACTGTGCTGAATTTGTTTGACTCTATCTTTTGACAGTTCTCATTTCATCTAAGTGTCTGCCCAAGGAGCCGCTGTGTTTGCTGGCTACTGGCCGAGGCATCCTCTGTTGGAGCACCCTTTTTTCTTCTGCCTTTGAAGCTGTTTTGTTTGCTTTTCAAGTCTGTTTTGGTTTTATTTTAGAAGCACTGTCATCTGAGAGAAGGCAGGGGCTTCATTATTCCTTTAGCTCTCATTCTGAACCTTTCATATTTCTTGTTGAATTCTTTCTGGTCAATTTCTCAACACCCTGAAGTGGTGAAAGTATTATGACAAACAGGAGAGAAACAGAGGAAAAGTCTCTTTTTTTCCCAGGGCTATAACAAGGCGGAAAATTTCATCTCTGATAGAATCTGACTGGAGGCCTCTATTCATAAAAATTTCTTTATTAAAATAGCTACACAACAGCCACAGACTCCCGGAAGGTGTCCGGAGCCTAATTGGTATGGTTCAGTAGATGGAGCTGTCATTAGCTTCCTCGATTGGGAGACCCACCATCAGACTCTCAATCCTAGTTCACCACTGACTCTGACAATGAAGAAAGGATCAAGTCCATAGCACCTCCTATTCTATGAACATGGATTAAGTGCAAGGCTTGTCCCTACTCACTTTGTGACCCACACCTTGCCTTCTGTAGATGACCAATAACTCTCTTTGGAGGGATGTCAGGGGGCCAGGGAGATAGGTTCTTATGCTCTAAACATTTTCAAGATTTATCCTTGTGCTTGAAGAACAATCCTTTGACAATGTGGAAAGCACAGCCTTGGTTCGAACATAAGATGCTGGGGAAATACATAAATTTTTAAAAAGATGCTGGGGGGCTCCAGGAAGGCTTCTCTGAGAAGGTGACATTGAAGCAGAGAATGCAGGGCATGAGGGAGCTAACCCAGAGTGTGGGCAGGAAGGAGGGACAAAGGCAGCTGCTTTGAAGCAAGAGTGTGTGCGGCTGTCAGTTACAGAGTGGAAGAGGGCATCGAGGAAGCCAGAGGACAGAGGACCTTGCAGGCCACTGTAAGGACTTTGAATTTCCTTCTCAGTTAAATGGAGCTGAGTGGCACAATCTGGCTTTCATTTTAAATGGGTCGTTTTTGCTCTTATATTGAGAGTAGACACTAAGAGAGCAAGAACCGAGGCACCGAGATCAGTTAGGAAACAAATGGAGTAATCTAAGAGGAAAGAATCAATGACCGAGGCCAGGACGTGAAAGGAGGGTGAGCTGATTCTCAGGTGTGCTGTGAATGAAATGTGATCCGTGAGAGAAAGGACAACTCTGACTGGGCACCTGGAAGAAGGGGGCCACCATTTGGTGAGATAAGAATGATTTTCAGAGGAGAGGTTATTAGAAGCTTGGTTTGGGGCATTTATGGATGAGGTGTCTATTAAATGTCAGAGTAGAAATGTCAAGTAACCACTGGATGCTGAGTCTGGACCTCAGGGGAGAGGTTTGCACTGGAGATTCAAACTTGGGAACCAGGATTGAGCAAGACAACCCAATATAGGAAGGGCTGAAGAAGGATCCAGGACTGTGCTCCAGGGATGGTCAGACAACAGGAACAGAGGCTGAGAATTGGAAGGGGTGACAAAATGTGTCCAATAAGTCAAGGAAAATGAAAAGCTGTTTCAGTTTCAGTGACTCAGGTAGGACAGGAAATGAAAAAGTGCAGTGCACACATGCCTCTTGGGAGTTTTGCTTAAAGAGAATCGAGCTAGAGATGGAGGGTGGGGTTAGGTGGAGAGAGGAGTTCATATACTTCCTCATGGAAGATGTTGCAGCACTTTCTGAGAATGTTCCAGTAAAGAGGGCAAAATAGACAAGGAAGGCGAGAGATTTATTTTAAACTACAGCATTGCTACCAACAGAGCAGGAAAAAAGTTTACCTTTTAGGAGAATAATTGTGGAGACTAATAATATTCTTTTTATTCTGTGATTAGATTTATATGCAATTGAGCTGCATTTTCTGAATGGAAGCCATGGTAACCTCAGACGCAAGATGATAACAAGAGTGAGATGTGTGTCGTTATTTAAGAAAACATCTCAGAGTCAAGGAGAGGTCTGAACTAAAGATAAAATTATACACCTTCAACTGGGTATTGACTTCATCATCAAAGAAATAAACATTAAATTCTCAATAATCTTTCAGTGATAAGACTTCTGTATCTTTGCTTAACCCTTATTTGTTTGTATTTCATCGTAATTCAGGTTCAGATAAACTAAGTTAGCATTTGCACTGTATGTGGAGAAGGAATTGAGAGAACCTTAATAAGCAAATGAAATTGCAGAGGGATGATTAACTTTTTTTTTCATAATTGTTTGCAAGCTCTCCACAGTAGCTCCTCTGACACAGGGGTGTGCTAATGACAAATGTTCCTTCTGTCTTCAGCAAAGTTGGCAGCCCTTTGTCAGCCTTTATGGGGAAGTAGGTAGAACTTTTCAAACAAGAAGTCTGCAAGGTTCATTTCTGGGGCATTTTGCCAAAAGTGCATTGGCAGTAGTGGCAACGATAAAGTAGACCCATTACAAATGGTAACATCTAACAACAGTGGGCGATGTTTGTACAGTGCTTTACTGATTAGCAAGGACTTGTGAATCCATCGTGAGACTCCATTCATTTTGTAACTGTGTCTGGGAGCCTTCTGTGTTCCAGGCCCCAGAAATTTAGCTGTGAAAAATGCCCCTCTCTCATGAAGCTTAACCTGAGCTGCATGAACAACAACCTGGTGAAATAAGTAGGTCAAGAACTAATGTTTGCCATTGAAGGCACTCTAGTGATTAATTAAAACTTAGATTTAAATCACTGCTTTTCTAGAAATTTGGGCCTCAGAAGAAATTTTATCATTGGTATTCTCTTTCTCAAAACTCAGGGCTTCAGTGCATGTTGGACCCTAAAATAGCGTGTTCATAAATATGAATTTCTGCAGTTCAAACTCTCCTGCACTTAAAAATTCATTCTAGCCCCCAGTGTCATGGTCCTGTGTCTAGGAGCAGAGACATTTCCTCATTTCATACTAGGAACACACCAATTACGTCTCATCCTCCTGGAGCAGCTGCCCCTGTACATCTGCTAAATTATTTTCTGTCAACAAAATGACTGGGGAATCTGGAATGTATCTTCTTTTAAAAAAAATCTTAATAACTAAAAGGAAAAAAACCTAATTAACTGCCTTTATTTTAAACTGTTTAAATCTGACTTTTTATCATTTGTACTGATGTACACAAGTATTAGAAATTATGGAGGCTTTACTTTTTCAACATTTAAAACAGCTTATAATGGAAAATGGTCACAGTAGTCATTATAACCTCTAAAAATGTGTAGAAGCTATTCATGAACTCTCTTCATCACGTATGTCTGCTGGTGAAATTTTTTTCCTTCATTGAGTTAATGAATTTTTTAAAATAGCATAAGTATGGCATGAGATCCTCTCTTCCCTCCTTAACTCTGTTACTGTCCTGTGGCTGTCAGCAGATGCATTCATGTCATGGCATGTCCAGTGGGTACTGTAGGAACTCAGTGCCCCACAGTCTAAAGAGTAAGTTGCCAGGAGCAGAGCCTGACACCTGTTCAGAGCTTACAAAGAGGTGGTGAGTCCCATCTTCCACCATCAGCCACTGTCCCCACACGCAGATCAGTTGGTGCTGGGGAAGGCAGAGACTTGTTGGAGTCCCTAAGGGAAGGGCTGAGACTTTTCCTCCTTTCCTGTGGGAGAAGGGACAGAGTGCATCCCCACACCCTCCCAGCCGGGCAGTGAGAAGGGGCCCAGCGGGAATGTGATCCAGGTTGGAGGTATCTGGTGTACATTAGGGCGAAGAGACCAGGCATGGTCCATTTGAGAGTAATGATGGAAACAATAAAACTGAGGTGTTTGGATCCCAGTGGAATTGAGAGTGTTCCACAAAGTGGCTATATTTCAATATACTCCTATAACAGGAGCCTCTGACTTGCACTCCTTCCTAGCCATCCCAGCGAGCTGATTCTCCTGTGTGGCCTGTGCAAGCCACTTAGCCTCTCTGAATGTTGGCATCTTCATGGCAGCCGACAAGTGGTCTATGGGTTACTATTGGCACTAGAAGTGGTGAAAGTTGTAGAAGCTGTAATTGATGTAGAAGAATTAGCTCAGGAATGTGGGTGAGAGTGCTGAAGGGCCTAGGGCTCCCTGGAAGCACATTTGGTGCTAGTTATGATAGTAATCCAGCTAAGCACACAGTTAGTGTAACCAGGCAACTGTGTCCTTGGGCTTTGTACTGTGGATTCAACCAAATGCAGATCAAAAATATTTTTTAAAAAGTTGAATCTGTATCAAACATGTGCACTCTTTTCTTGTCATTATTCCCTAAACAATAAAGCATAGCAACTATGTATGTAGCATTGATACTGTTTTAGACATTCTAAGTAATTTAGAGATGATTTAAAACATGTGAGATGGTGTGTGTGGGGGGGTTATATTACAAGTGCTATGCCATTTTATAAAAGGTACTTGGAGCACTCTTGGATTTTGCTATCAGCAGGAGTTCCTGGAACTAATTCCCCACAATTATGAAGGGACAACTGTATATTTAAATCAGATGACAGCTATTGGACACAAGGCCAAAGCCTTGAGTCGACTTAACCTTCTAGGGAACTAATGTTTGAAAGTTAGGAAGGGGCTGAGGTCGTGGCTCTGTGGTAGAGTGCTTGCCTAGCATGTGTGGAGTACTGGGTTTGATCCTCAGCACCACATAAAAATAAATAAATAAAGATATTGTGTCCATCTACAACTAAAAAATTAATTAAAAAATAAAGTTAGGAAGAAGAAAATCACCCATGGGGTGGGGATGGCCTGAAGTTTAGAGGGAGAACCAAGAAGAGCAGAGCAGGTTTGTGTGGGAGGTGGTAGGAAGTGCCCTTTGGTCAGACCACAGGAAATCTAACAGTGCCATTTACCTGACAGTGTGTCCACAGCAAGCCATCCAGATGAAAGAGGCTGCAGAGCAAAAGTACAGGTGTGGGTAGAGGTGCTATTATAACTGGAGAGAGATGTTGAACCTACTTTCCTGGGAGGATAGAAGAGGAGAGACATGAACAAGGATAAGCTAAGCTTTTTTTCCCATAGTTTGCTAATAATACCATGCTTCACTAGGTTTCTAAGCCATATTGGGGTATGTACTTATCTTCCTACTGCAATGATTTCTGTCTGGCCTGCGTGTGAATTCTGGGGATGCTCACAATGTTTCCTGAATGAGTCTAGGCCATTTTCTCTGATTTTCTGCCATTGTCTGTGATTCAGTTCACAGTGCCTTTTAGAACAAGGCCATTCAGGTAGAGAACTCTGGGAAGATCAGGCCGAGAGCTGGTCAGGTTATTTGGTGGTTTCTGCTATAACTCCTCGGAAGGCATCGTTATTTTGATGTTTGGTTCTGAGCAAACCCTGTTGTGTTTGACCACTACTGTTGTGATGGAAAGCCCAAATTGCAGAGCTGATTCATTAGGCTCACCAGTGCTGCTCTCAGAAGTTTCTGCTCCAGTAAAAGTAAAGGAGCTTCCCTGGCTCTAGTACCTCCCCAGTCCAGACTTTCCTGCCACCCCCACCACCACTCCAGCTGCTACATGGCAGACTGACACTTGGTTAGCTGCCATTTTGTCCCTCTAGGTTTATCAAGAGAGTAATAATTAAAAGAAAAGTCAGTTTGTTGTATTGCTTGTTGTTGTCATTGAAAGTAAGAAAATAAAAATGTTTTAAAGATTATTTCTGCCACCTTTGTTAAACTTAATGAAAATATTTATCCTCTGAAACATAGCAACATAAAGAGGGATGTTGCCCTTCTTTGGGGCAATTATAAAACATGCTTTGTTTTTTCTAAGATATGATTTCGTTTGTAATTTCCCTTAATATAACACTAATGCACATGTGGCCTTTTTTCTCTCCCAGCCCAACACAAGATTTCTTTAAGAGAAAAGAATAAATTGGAAGTCAATTATTAAGCCTTGGGTATCCTAAAATGTTCTTTGAGGGTTTTGTTGGGGTTTTTTGTTTTTTGAGAAATGTAGTTCTGGAATTTCATTATTTTCCTTCTTCCCTTCCTGGATGCTACTTTGGTAGCTGTCATGTTTTAAATATTGACAAGATGAGATAGTTTTCTGTTTATATCAGCAGTCGTCTGTCTGTGAGATATGGACGAATCAGAACGCTGGATTTCCTTTCTCAGCGATCCATCAGGTCCATAATGTAAGGTTACACATGGTTATTTTCTCTTCCTGAACTTGCGCTATGTAATATGTTGCCGTGTTGTCAACAGCTGGAGGTACTGTGTCCTGGCAATGCGGAAAATTTGTAATGTCTAGTGACTCCTGAGATTCTTTGTCTATTATACATTAACTGTGCCTTGTGACTAGTTGGTGTGCAAACATTGTCCTGAAATGAGAAACATACTTGGTTTTAAAGTCTATGGTTAAAATCTGTCCCATGTGAGTTTTGGCTTTCATTCCAGGCGTCTGTGTTAACTTACAGGAAAAAGGAAAAGGGTAAATTGATATATATATATATACACATGTATATATCAGTGTTATTCCTTCCATTTTGCACTTCCCCATGTCCATGGGTTATTCAGTCATTTGTGTCCAGTGATTCTCAAGGATTCATGTGCTTTACTTGTGAGAAATTCTTGAGTATGATTTGCATGATATTCTGTATACATTTTATGCAAATGTGGGAGGAGAGCCCAGGAGGGGCACTGTTACAGCTACAAGGTGGTTCTCAGCCGTTTTCCATTTATAGAACAGAACTGGTCTTTAGAACGTGTGTGAAATTGTGACCCAATTTACTCTGAGTTGCTTAATATTCAAATATTCACATTTTGCCTTTGCATATTAGAAATTTTCCTTTTCTTTTGGAAAGTAAACATTTTAATGTAATTTTTTTAAGTTTTGTATTTTAAAACACAACCCTGTTTTTACATTCTGTACAATTTTTCCCATTGGATGACCTGCTATCTGAGAGATTGAGACATTTGGTTGAGAATCACTGAGCAGAATTCTTGGGGTGGCATGCGAAGAGCCTTTATTAGGGTGCCCTGTCAGGCACATCTATCCTCCTGTGCATGGGACTTTTGAGGACTGATATTGCCTGGTACTGGTGCTTCCATGACCCAGCAGTTCATGAACTCATAAATGCTAACTAAAGCCTTTATGTGTTCAGAAGTGGCCATCTCTGCTCTTCATCAAAATATTAAATTCAGTATAACCAATTGCATTTGGTTATAATGAAAGAAGCAGTCTTTATTCTTTAAGACATTTTAAAAGTATTACTACAGCATCTGCTTTTGTATATCTGTAAATGTTTATAGGAGAACTTCTCTGATACTCCATCCAAATATATGTATAAATTTATAGACATAGAATTACATGTGGTATTCTTCAAAGCCTTAGAGAATACAGAAAGTAAATGTAATCGAATATATCATATGTATGGTTGGGTAGCCCATCTCTGAAATTTGTCAGAATTATTGAAAGTAAAACCTTCAAGCAACAATTATCATTTAAAATCATTTTAGTTTTTCACAAAGTGTTCTCGAAAAATAGAGAATGATGTTTGTTAATATTCAGTTCTAAATTTACTAGCAGGTAGGTGTGAAGAGTTCCTAGTAGAAAAGATTTTAAAGCTTCTATTAAAAAAATCAATTAAATCTTAATTTTAAAAAGTTTTGAAAAGAATGATACAAGGCTTGAAAAATACCATACCTTTCTTTTAATGTTAGAGACTCAGTCATAATCATGACTTTTAATTATTCACTGACATCCTTAGGAAATCTTTTTCTGAAAAAGAAAATGAGAATATAGAGATTGTTTCCCCTTTGTATTCTCAGTGCACACAGAATATATATGCTCCCTTCTGGGGAGAGGGCTACAGCATATGATCTGTTTTAGAATTTGCCTTAACTGTGTGATGTACATGAACTAAAAACTTGCAGCTGTTTATTATTTTTTAAAATAATTCAAAGTTTAAAAGCTGCCTTTTATAATCTGCCATTCAATAAAAATCTATCTGCAGACTTGTTTTAAAAGCATTTGTTTATTTGTTTGTTTATTAATTTATTTTTGGACAGAATGTCTTTATTTTACTTGTTTATTTAAGGATCAAACCCAATGCCTCACAGATGCTAGGCAAGCTCTGTGCCACTGAGCTATAGCCCCAGCCCTATCTGTAGGCTTTTACGAATCTTTATGTGTAATATCTAAATTTGTCTAGTGGCTTTACATTTTTTCAGCTGGTGGTATAAAAGAATATTTAATTTAATTATGTTAGATGTGGCCCAATTATATAGTCTTCCAAACTCAGCCAGACTATGAATTTATGGTTAGCAATTGGCAAATACCTGTTAGACAGAATCAGTTCTCCATTTAAAACTCCTAATCTCAAATTATGTTTTCCCTTAATGTTAGAGGGTTAATTTTTATTTGAGTTTGAAGAGGTAGTTAACAATGGACATTTCCTTCTGTGTAATTGGTGTCCTTTTGTGTATTTACAAAAAACTGAAAAATCTTTAAAGCATACATATAAAAAAATAATAAGTACCAAGTGAATGAGGTGTTAAACCATGACCAAATTCTTGGAATAGCATGAGCATTTACCTATGTTAACCTAAAGGAAAGATTTTTCGCTATTTTAAGCTCTAAAGAAATAGCCTGAAGATATCTATTAAAAGTTCCTTGAATCGTTTTCATTTCTCTTCTGTAATTACTTAGGCCCTCTAAAGATCTTTGTGTCAGTAAAAAAAATTAAATATTACAGAATCCTACCCCAAACTTTTCTTATTTCATTTTGTTTTTCTAATTAAATATTATTTCATGGTTTCCCAGGTTTAGATCTACTTCTCATTAAAGATGAATTTTGACTAAAGTCATTATTTCAGGCAAAAGACTTTGTACGTCTGTTTGATTTTTTTTTAATTTTTAATAAGCATTTCTTAAAGCAGAAAATTATTAGAGTTAATTTAAAATATTTGCTTGAGGAAATGTAGGTATCATATAGACATGAATGCACTCCTCATCAAGAGCTAACACGGGGCCTCACAGTTCAAAATTATTTTATGTATGAGGTAAAAATCCTTATTTATTTTTCAATTTCTTCTGCCATTCCATATAGTAACTACTCCACCCAGCTCCTCCATTGCTCATTCCTGCCGTAATTCCACCTCCAGGAGGGTTGAGGCCTAAGCACACCTGGTCTCTGAACTCTTTTGTCTTTCCTGGCAGCCAACCAGGTAAAGCTGAATTCCAGCCAAGGGCCAAGGTCATTCCTGTCCTTTACAAGAGTGTGATGTTAAGTCCAGTTGTTGGAGTCCCTCCATTGCCATTAGGTTAATTCCAAAGAGAAAAACCAACATCTGTATGTTAAATCTTCTAAATATTCTTAGATCTAAGATTTCTTTTTAAATAGAAAATGACGGATTCCCAGGAAGAAAAAATTATTTTCTTATAAATTCAATCCTAAGAACACTTTCCCCCTGAAAATGAATTCCTGGAAATAGCACTAAGGATGACAAAATTTGGTGTCTATTTCCAGGAAAGTCCATTCAGTCCCTGTAGGAAATTTTAAAATATTTGGACTGGAGCAATATTTCAAGACCAAAGAGAAAATAAGTCAAGGATTATGTTTCCCCCTCCCTTAATTATCTCCCCTGATAGCATCTAGAGGACAGCCTATCAGATCACTCTGGATTCAAAGCAGGCGATTTGTGATTTTTGGACAAAGTGGGGTGAGGAGAGCAGACGATGGCGCTGTCCAAACAGCTAAAGGAATGCGCCACTCATTTCTTCAAGTGGGTATCAAATGAAAGATCTCAATTTCCCAACAGAGGGTGAATGTGCTGGGGCTTTTTAGACCCAAAATGGCTGCTACAACTTCTGTGGATGATGTAAATATTTGGATCAGCATTTGGCTGTAGTTCTGCTTCGAGTGTATGGAACTCACATTAAAATTTAATTATGAAAGTGCGTGAGTTAATTGAACAATTAGAGAATGAGTTTGCATATGATTTGCATGCTTAACGTACTAACCTGCGAAATGTCCCCATATCCCTAGCTTCACTGCACCCACTCCCACCCCAAACCCTATTCCCACCCGTTTCCCTGCAACTCTTGGTACGCGCAGCTCCTGCCTTGTCTGTTCAGGCTTTTTGGAAACCTGCCTGTTGAGCTCGGCCAAGGTGAACCTCAGCTAAACTGAAATAGGGCTAATGTGAAGAAAGACCTATTGCTTGGTTTGAGTTGTCACATCAGCAGACCCTGATTCAAAGTATCTTTTAATGTCATCCAGATCCTCCTTTCGTATCATCTCACAGAGTTGCGTGCAAACTGTTGTTCTGTTAATAGTGTCGCCTGTGACTTAAATGTACGATACCTGTTTGCTATGTTGTTGTTGCTTTATTGGGGGGAGGGGCTAATGGGGAGATCAGAAGATGATTTGCTAGATTTGAGGAGAACTGTTATTTAAGAACTCTGTTTCCAGAGTTGCAAGCTATTTTAATTTAAAGCTTATTACACTCAGCTTCAAAATAATAATGAAAACTACATACCCTCCATTTCTAAGTTTATATGAGTTTTTAAAGAACAAATTAAAGTCAGTTGAAATGAAGAGTGGAGAGTTAATAAGGATCCAGACATTTGTAAGAGGAAAGGAATAAATCAAAATGGAAAGCCAGGGGAAAAAAAACTTAAAACTGAAATTAATTGCAGCCACTTATTGCTTTTAATAATTAAAAGTTTAACCATAAAGAGAAAATTTTAAGAATGACTCAGGGATAGGTCATAAAGCACACAGAAATGTTCAAGCTAAAATTATAGGTTAATTCTTTAAAATATCAACAGACAGAGACTAGAAAGATTAAGCGGTACACAGGTAACTTAGGGACTAGACCAAACAGACTTGGAAAGTAACTCAGAACAAAGAGCGAAGAGCTGGAGGGGTTCGCCCTGGTCACATGCACCATTGAGGAGCCAAGGAGATAGCACCAGGCTGATGTGACTCTTCCTCTGACTGGAACTGATCCATCTCCAGCACAAACACTCAGGCTCTCTACTTCTCTGAATGAGCTATGCATTCCTGAAGGACTCTAGAATTCTTCTTCTCCGTTTTCAAAGCCACTTAGTAATTTCCAGAAAATTAATTTCCAGAAAGCAAAGCTTTTGCTTTACACTTCCTACCTTTGTTGGCTATCTCATATTCCTGCCAGTGTAAGTCCAAATTGCACAGAGAAAATTGGAACCTAGCCCTCTTCCCCACAACACACACCCAAGATGAGTCATTCCTCGAGGCCTGTAGTTCTTTGACGGTGCTAGATCCTTTCAAAGAATTGAATGAAGACTATGGACTTCCTTTCTCTCCCAAAACATATATTCAGATTTTGTATTCTTATCCCAGACTCCTTAAAAATTCTCCTTAAGAAATCCCACAGAGCTGGGCACAGTGATATATGTGTATAATACCAAAGATTGAAGAGGCTGAGGCAGGAGGATAGAAGTTGAAGACCAGCCTCAGCAACTTAGTGAGATACTTAGCAACTTAGAACCTGCCTCAAAATAAAAGCTTAATAAGGGGTTAGGGATGTAGTAGCGCCCTCCCCAGTACCAAAAAAGAAAAAAAATCCCACAGTGTGTCGACCCATTTGCTAATACTTCTGTGGAACTTGGTCTCTAACCAAGGTTCTGTTTGGTTTTGGAGCTCATGAGACCTTTTTATGCTCTCCTAACAGCTGAAAAAAGTGATCTCTGATGATTCTATAAGGTCAGCCAAATTCAGGTTAGAAGAGAATGGCTTTGAAAACCTGCCTATATTTAATTTCAGTTATGTCCCTTTGAGAACAAAGCATTGAATTTTGAAGCATCAGAATCTTTGCCAGGGAAAAGAGTAAGAAATACTCCATGTGTGACATGTAAATCAGATTGGAGCCCAGAGAAGACCAGCCAACACAGGCCTTTGATTTGATGAATGCTCACACTAAACTTCATAGACGTAAAACAGATTGAGGCTGACCTTCTGGAAAGTGTTCACTGAAACAAGAGAATGTTCTGTTTTAGGTCCGTCCTCCTGGGCCTTTGTCACGTGATTCACCATCCTATGTGAAAGTGCTTATGCTTGTGAATCACTTTCTCAAGCACACACTTGTGAGCAAACTTGGCATTCAGGTGTTTAGTCTGCACTGGTGTGGAGGGTTCCTGAGGAATGTAGCTCAGCGTAAGGCCAAGCCATCGCAGCAGCACTCTATCAAAACAACTGAATTCCAATAAGAAAAACTAATCACCATTAGTAAATTTTTCTTTTAATATTTTGTTTAGTAGCATACTTATAGTATCATTTCTCTAGAGATATAAAATTATTCAAAGTGGATAGTACATGTCATATTTGGGAACTGACATTTATGGAACTGTGTATTCTAACATGAAAACAATTCAAACTAAAAATTTCATTCAAGTTTAAAAATGGAAAATTCTTTCAAAGATGGTATGTTTTTTCTATTATATAAGAAAATTATGACTTTATAAATCATTTATTAATATATCATTATGATTTTAATATTCACTAATATCTTCAAGTTATAAAATACTTAGCTTAGGGTATCTTTCTGAAGACAGAATAATCCAACTTCTTCAACCTCAAGATGAACTCAACTTTGGGAAATATGCTAATACGTATAAAAGCATCATAACCAATAAAAGTATTTACATATGCACAACACACTCAGATGTTTTTCCACATTTCCAACACGTGCATGTAAGGTGAACTCAGGCTAGCTAGAGGGAATGAACTTTGCTTACTGCTCATATTGCGTCTAGAATAAATGTCATTTTCAGACAGGAGACTGGGGAGAGCCTTCTATCACCTTGAGACCTCCAAATGAAGCCACGGCCTCCACTCCAGTACAGTACTGGCAGCATCACCCAGAAAAGCTCATCTTCCAATCGTGTGACTACAAAGCTTTTGTAAGTTACCCTGAGTTCAATATTTGGATACAACTGGGGATAAAGGGTATATTTTGGTTTCTTTACTGAACCAAAATGTCCATCACTGAAATTCCTAAATGAATTTCCCTTTCTCTTTATATATATATTTTTTTTTCTTTTTTTCTTTTTTATACCTTTATTTTTTAAGTGGTGCTGAGGATCAAACCCAGGGCCTCGCATGTGCTAGACGAGCGCTCTACCACTGAGCCACAATCCCAGCCACAATTCCCCCTTCTCTTTTTTTTAAAGTAGCATTCTACACATGAAGTCCAAATAACTAGACTTTATAATGCTCTAAATATTGTACACTTAAGCTCTGTTCTGCCTTCTTCTTATAGTGTTGTATATTTCAAAAGAAATGAGATCACAGGGCACAGTGACATATGCCTGTAATCCCAGTAGCTGGGGAGGCTGAGGTAGGAGGATCACAAGTTCAAAACCCAGCCTCAGCAACTTAGCAAGGCCCTAAGCAACTTAGCAAAACCCTATCTCAAAATTTTAAAAGGGCTGGGGATGTGACTGAGTGGTTAAGTGCCCCTGGGTTCAATCTCCTATATCAACCACCACTACAACAACAACAAAAATAGAAAGATATGAGATCAAGCTTAATTTAAAAGGAAGTGAGGAGGAGCTGGGGGTGTCAGTGAAAGAGCACTTGCATAGCATGTGCAAAGCCCTGGGTTCCATCTCCAACAGCCAAAATAAATAAATAGGGAAAATAGAATGGAAATGGGCATGAATGTAGAACATCTATCTATCTTCACTCACTCACCAGTGATCCCAGAGCATTGGATCCACCACTGTGTATAAAAATCAGATTCCTTTCATCATCAGCAGTAGGATTATATTACTGATTTGAGGATTGTTGTTGTTGGTTTTCCTTTTCTTTTTTTGCAGCAAAGGGAATAGTTATGCTTAGCTGAGAATTGTAATACAAATAGGTGAATGTTCAAGATACTGCAGGCTTTGGGGCAGGTGGTGGTTGTCATGACTACAGTAGGAAAAAAATGGCTGAATCCTCGCAGTGCATTGAAACCTCCTCTCCTTAAAAGAAACGTTTCAATTAGGGAAAAACTTTCCTGATAACTGAAAAGATTAGAATTTCACCAAGATCATTTTCCTTAATTTGATTAAGATGTGGGCATCCTAGTTATCTCCTTGCAGTTAGGGCCCTTTTTCCTTGGGCTGTTTTTTTTTCTTACCTGCAGCTTTGGATTTCTTTCAACAGTAATAGCCCCCAAACTGTAGGGTTAACATGGTTTCCTGCAAAGCTCAGACCCCAAATCCCTAAGCTTTCTGCACAAACCTCTCTTCAAGGTCTTGACCAGGCCCTTGCTACTCTGTGTCAGGTCATTGGCTTCCCAGGTCCACGACATCAATTCCCATACCTGTTTTTGCACTGTATCTGATCTCATTTCTTTTGAAATATACAACACTATAAGAAGAAGGCAGAACAGAGCTTAAGTCGGGAAGTGTCCTTCAAATCTAAAATAATTTAAAATAATTATAATATTCACATTAATAATTAAAATATTCACATTTTTTTAAATGTGCTGAGCTCTTTAAAAGAGGGGAGAATTTAAGAGGGAAAAATGACAAAAGGAAAGAACCCTGTTGATGTTTCAAAAGGTTGATGAGGAGTCAATGGTAAAAAGGCAGTCTAGACATTTTGCTCAAAACTATTTGTCCCTGGCTAGAAACATGAGTTAGTGGTGCTGGGTACCAGCGTGGTATTGGATCCCATCACCTTACAGTGAAGTGGCTGGTAATTCCTGTGAGGAGACAGTCTCAGCATTCCCCACCTCCATACAGCCCTCCAGGAGTCACTTTGCACCAGGACTCAGCCCATTCTGCTGTGGAACTGAAAATGGAGTTCTTCCTCCCCAGCCCCTGCCATCCAGGTCTCAGATGGACCAACCACAAGGCACACAGCTGTGAATGAAAAGGTCCCCAAACTGCAGCTCTGCCTAAGAACAACCTAACGTTAATTACCTATGCCGCCCAATAAGCCCCAACGGGGGCCATGTTTCTCAGCTTCTCAGCTGTCTTATACAACCCTGTAATTACACGGAGTAGTGTGAGTTATTTTTGCAGATATTGCTGCCTCAAAAAAAAGGGGAGGGGGAAGCATTTTTAGATGTTCCCATTTTGCAGTTAAATATGATCTGAGAGATGGCATCTTTAGAAAATGATGCAGTTTCATTATAAAGAGCAATTTACAGCCCTCAGAATGTATGGTTAATTCTGTGACATTCTCTCTTTGAATGCATTTTTTTAATTAATGTACATTTATTTATTTATGACAGTGGAATGCATTACAATTCTTATTCCACATATAGAGCACAATTTTTCATATCTCTGGTTGTATACAAAGTATATTCACACCAATTCGTGTCTTCATACATGTACTTTGGATAATAATGATCATCACATTCCACCATCATTATTAACTCCATGCTCCCTCCCTCCCCTCCCACCCTTCTGCCCTATCTAGAGTTCATCTATTCCTCCCATGCTCCCCCTCCCTACCCCACTATGGATCAGCCTTCTTATAAAGTTATCAACAATTTATAACCAGGAAGCCTAGCCAGTAGCACTTCCACAATTTGTTTTTTAATTGTTACTCATATTTAAACTCTCCTTTTCATAAAAGTACTCCTTTTTTTTTTTTGTATTTTAGTATTTAGGTTCTATGCTGATAAAAGAGCTCAGGGGGACAGAATCAACCCAAGATGCTTGTGCAAAAATGCGGGTAAGTTTGCCAAACTTTTATTTCTAGTAGCTGAAATACTAAATACTGGGTATGGATACAAATTGCCACCTTTCAGAATTACTGTTTTCTTCATCTGATGGTCTGCTGAATCACATCAGTATTACATAAAAAAAAAAAAGGTGTTTTGGCTTTGTTCATATTTATACTTAGGCTTGTAGTTTACACTTATACTTCACTGAAGTTTAAGTTAATGTCTCTTTAATATATTTATATCATATTACATTTGCTCTTAATTATTTTTAATGAATTTAAGTTAACTATTTATTCATAGAACACTCTCCAGATTAGGAGAAAATTGATCTTTAGTTTATTTCAAGAAAATATTCTAAGCACCCACTTGATATTTAGAGAATAATTCCAGAAAAGGCCACCAATTTAACTAAAAAGTATCAAAAGCAGAAGTATTAGGAATATATTATAGAAAGCTAAATTTTTTTAAATACTTTTAGTTGTCAATGGACATTTATTTTATTTTTTATATGCAATGCTGAGACTCGAACCCAGTGCCTCACACATGCTAGGCAAGCACTCTAGCACTGAGCCACATCCCCAGCCCCAAAGCTAATATTCATTTTGTGTCTTCTTAATTATTAATTTTTTAATAGAAGAAAAATATTCAACTCTTAAGTGGAATGAACCATTTGATGGCAGTAAATGTTTGCAGAAGTAGCAATTCCAAATGCCTGTGATGGGTAGCTAGTAGGTTTTTAGAAATCTATTTTAACCAAAGCTGATCTCACCATGCTACCACGGAGCTTTTCCTGTCGTGTGTCCCTTATTCTAGCTTCTTCCGAACAGGTGCATAGAGGATGGTGATATCTGATAGTAGGAATTAAGAATGCTGGACTTATTTAATATAACAACTAACTAAAGTCAAATTTAATATCATTCGAGTAAATTTAGCTTGTATTTGTGGCCAGTATACCTTGTCATTAGTTTTATTTGAACAGCTTTTAGTGGGAAATATTTTAAAACCATATAACTGAGCTAAAACAATTATGAAGGTCAATTTGGAATAACCACTGTTCATAGAAAGCTAACTATACGTGAATCTTCATGAAATTGAGACCTCAGTCTGAAATTACCAATTTAAAATTTTGATCAGTTCAACAGCAAAAAGGCTGAAATGGTTGCCCACATGTTTGGTAGCATACCAGTGAATTTTTATCCTAGGTACTGTGTTTAATGAAACTCAAGTTCTGTTGATGGTTTCTTGCCATATGAGTCACTTTTATTCACAAAAACAGAGTGATAGCAGCCAATATCTACTGAGTAATCACATTGTGACTCAGTGTAATTATTATCACCATTTACAGATGAAGAAACTGAGACTCAGAGAGGTTAAATGACTCTCTCAAGATCACACAGTGACTAACTTGCCAACCTGGGACTGAAATTCAGAACTGTCTAACTCCAGAGCTCAAGCCTCCCCCAATCCTCCTGAGCCTCTGCTTTCTTACTTAGAAAATGACATTAGATTGGACATCCTTTAAGGTTTTTCCTGGTTTTATAATTCTGGGAATCTTGTGTTCTAAGTATACACTCATCTGACCGAAATTGTGTCACCACTGGACAATGAGAAAATGGGAGAAATTTTCAGTGATCAAACCTCATAATGATTTCTGAGATATTCATGAATATGTCTGGGAAATCAATTTGGCCTCTCTGATTTAGTACTATTAACCAAATTACCTGGGTCCAGATACTTCAGTGTTCTAATCAGCATAATATTGCATTGTGCTTGTAGCATCATTTAAAATATGCCAGATCTGTGATTTGAGTTTCAGTCAATTTCTTGAAATTGAGTGGATTTGAAATTACATCCTGATAGCAATAGCAAAGCCATTTTAATAGTCTCAGTAGAGAATAATTTAGTTAAATACTTGTCTATTGCTTAAAATGAAATTCAGAAAAAGCTATTTATTTAGAAGCCATTCTTCTATTCTTTGGGGCATTTTTCTGGTTTGCTGCCCTTGGTGTTTATTTTAGATTGTTTACATGAAAATAGAAACTTTATTGCTTCCTGGAATATCATAAACCCTCTTTTTCCATTTTGATTAAATACATCAGTCCTTGATACAGCAGCTAACGTTGCATTCACTGCATTCACTGGAGCCCTTCAAAACCAGGCGCAGATTTGATCTGTTTTCTGGGACTGTTGTGTTGTGACTTAGAACTTGGCCAACTACAAATGGTGTGAATCTCAACTTGCAGCTAGTTTTCAGTGTGAACCCAATGTTGCAGTTTTCTCTGCTTCCAGTATGGTAGAATTTCAGCTTAAAATCCCAGTATAGTCAAGTCCTGCTGTGGGAAAGACATTAGGACAGTTGGTATTAGGCAGTAATACTAGTAGGCCAAACTATTTTTGTATTTAAATTATCTGGCTTTTTTTTTAATTTGAAAAAGTAATAAGTTTTCAGTTCAACAGCATGCCATTTAGCTGAAATTAAAATTCCCTTCCATTTAAAAAGTAAATCAGTGTGGTCCCTGAATTTTGAGAGATGTTTTCTTTTTTTTTAATATTTATTTTTTAGTTGTAAGTGGACACATATCTTTATTTCATTTTTATGTGGTGCTAAGGATTGAACCTAGGGTCTCACATGTGCTAGGCAAGCATTCCACCACTGAGCTACAACCCCAGCCCAAGAGATGTTTTCTTAAATGTACTTTGTTAACAAAGATAACTAAGATTAGGCTTCTGTTTTCACTGAGTTGACAAACCCGTGGAAGAAAACAACATGTACACGATTAGTTATCACAGAGTGGTAGAAGTACAACCAAAGAAGTGTCTTCATATTGCTATCAGCCTAAGGGACCATCAGTGATAATCCTGAAAATGACATAGTCAAGATCTCCTAGAAGCAGTTTATTTGGGGTTTTATACCAGTTAACACTTGTGTGCCCAGCCCTGCACAAGATACTTATTATCTTATTATTTCATTATCTTATTATTTCACTTAATCCATGAAGTAGAAACTGTAACCCGGATCCAAAATGCTTGGGACCAGGAGTGTTTCAGATTACAATTTTTCAAATTTTGGAATATTCACATATGTAATAAGCTATGGCACCCAAGTTGAAACACAATTTGTTTGTGTTTCATATACACCTGTACACATAACCTAAGGTAATTTTATGGACCATTTTAGCACACCTGCATTTTGATTGTGACCCATCACACGAAGTCAGGTGTGGAGTTCTCCACATATGGCATCATTTTGGTGCTCAGAGAAGTTCAGATTTTGTAGCATTGCAGATTTCAGGTTCTCAGGGGTGCTCAATCTATATGGTCATTGTCCCCACTTTACATATGGGGAAACAAAGGCAAGTAAACCTCATCACCCAGCAAGCAAGCAGTAGGCTCAGGATTTGAACCCAGGCTGACTATCCCCACTGCCCACACTGTGACTCTCCAGGCCAGACCACTTCTCCAACATGCAATGGAGCTTACATTGCCCAGAGTTTTGAAGCAGCTGAAAAGATGGATCATTTATATTTCTGAAGAACTAGCTTCGGGAACCCTCAAATAGTCCATAAGATCAGGACTGGCTCAATTAGACCATATATGTATAGACATATCTAGTAATCTGAGGCAAATTCCATTGTGTTAACATAAACAAAATTTCACAACAGTTCTTAACTGCATCCTTAGTATCTAGAGGATGTTTTTCCTCATAACACTTTAACACATTCATTTTTGCCCCAGCAAAAACCAAACACAATTTTCCCTTCTTGGAAGCATTTGGAGTGTTTGATAGTCACAATTGGTTAACTTTTAAGCTTATCTAAACCCATTCATTCATCTCTAAGGACCCTTCAGTTCTGAAATAAAGATAATTTTCACTGACTTCCTGGTGTTTTATTATACATATTATTTTCTCTAAAAATACACATAATCAACTGTGTTAGATGGAGTTTAATTCACACCATTCTACAATAAGAAACCATCTCTCTCGGTTTGCTCAGGTTAACCAGTCTTTTTTCCCCCTTCAAACTGTCTTAAGATTTTTTAAATTGAAAGGTTATATTTTTAGAGCAGTTTTAGGTATACAGAAAACTTGAGAGGAAGGCACAGAGATTCCTTGTGTCCCCTGCCTTTGCACACGCATAGCCTCCTCCAGTCACCATCCTCCACCAGAGGTGTGCATTTGTTCCAGCTGCAGGACCTACAGCCACACATCTTAACCTCCCAAGTCCACAGTTGACATCACAGTTCACTAACTTAGTGTTGTGCATTCTGTGAGTTTGGACAGACTGATGGTGCCCGGTATCCACAATTATATTATTATACAGAATAGCTTACTCCCCTAAAAGTCCTCTACTTTTTAGAGCAGTTTGAGGCTTAAAGAAAAACTTAGCATAAATTAAAGGTACCCATACACTCCTTCTGTTGTTGACAACTTGCGTTAGTGTGGTACATTTGTCTCAATTATGGACCATTATGGATACATGATTATTAACTAAAGTCCACAGTTTACATTGGAATTCATTCTTTGTTATATACTGTTTTGAGTTTTGACAAGTACATAATATTATGTATCCACCATTACACCTTGGTTACTTCCAAGTGTGGGCAAGTACCATAGAGAAGCTATAAATATAAGCATTTGTATGCAGGTGTTTATCTTAAGGTTTTCCCCACAACACTCGGATCCAAACTCTAAATAATAACATTTCTTCTGAATTGTGTCTAGTGAAAAGAATCAATAGGAATTAACATTAAACCCTGATAATTTTTTTATTAAGTAACTTGCAATTTCTGTTTTATCTTGGAGTTTTCAATAAAATCCTGGAATTAGGTATGCTTTGATACTGAAGCATACTTTTAGATAGAGTGATTGTATGAATTATTTTGTTCCTTGGTATAGTGCAGTCTGGCTGCTTATTTCCTGTATCATGACAGCTTTAAAGACATTTTTATTTAAGATTAAAAATCTAAAAACGCATTTTAGGGATGTGTGAAGAATGGTGAAAGATATCTGTTTAATCTGAACATATTCATTTAGCACTGCCTTTTATGTTATTGGTTGGGTTTTCCAGCTAAATCCATGCTCAGTGACATTCTTCATTTCTGAAGCAATTTCCAGGGAAATCCACTCCTCAGGTCACACTGCATAGATGCCTGGCTACTCATCCCACCCCCACCCCTGCTTAAAAGCAGAGACTGTGTGCATTATATCCTCATCACAGATTTATGGTAGTCCCTTACAAGGTGGTTGTGACATTGAGTAAAGTAAGATATGTAAAGTGCCTAGCTCAGTACCATCCCCTAACATACTGGCTTCCACCTCCAGAGGTTTTTAAAATGAGTAAATTCATAGATTTAGTTCCAAAGGAACTAAATCTTCCCCAATTCTGAAGCATGAGGGTACCATTCATTACCCTGGTTCACATAGGAGAGTATCCCAAGTCTTAGGAATACTATTCTTTTATTTCCATTTTTAAAGGGCCATTGCCAGAAGAGAGAAAAAATGAACAAGGGAACTATTCATAAGATGATATATGTAATTTTGAAATTTTATATTTTGGGGAGGTTATTTGTCCCAAAAATGATTGGGAGTTGCCTCTTTTTAATAATGTGACCGTCCACTAGACTGAATTTTACAAAGCATATTGCTTTGGATTTTCAGTGGTTTGGGGTTGTTGTTTTATATGAATAACTGCCACTCTGAAGATTCCAAGACATACAGAGTTTGGTGAAATGAGGATTTGCTCTGGCCAGGCCATCCCACTCAGCATTGCCCCCTGGGCTTACACGCACCCCATCTCAGCACTGAATTTTGCCCCAGGATTTAGTTATCACTAATATACAGGACTCCATCACTTCCCTAATTAAATTAAATACACCATTCGGAAACATCTGCTACTGTGAGAGGTGGGCCATTATATTCAATTTAACACTGCAGTCTTCTTTCTCTAATCCCATAGTTGACAGTTTATTATTCACAGGTGTTTGTAGTCATGGAAATTTATCTTTTAAAAAAAAAAAAGAAAAAGGGGGTTGGGGTTGTGGCCCAGTGGTAGAGCGCTTGCCTAGCATGTATGAGGCACTGGTTTTGATTCTTAGCACCACATATAAATAAGTAAAAGTCCATCAACAACTAAAAATATTAAAAAGAAAGAAAGAAAGAAATATCTGCTTTTAACCAAGATAAGGTGGGAATCTGCCTTCCTAGTGTGAGAGAGAATTTTTCAAGATTGTTTTTGAGTCGGGAATGAGCAGATCTTCTAGTGTGCTGAGGCTTGGGAACCTTCATTTCCCAGGGAAGTAGGCAGTTTCACCTCTCCTCCCACCAGGCCTCTTCCCCTGAACTTGTCTGGTTCTTTAAACTTTCAATCTGGAAGCACTTTTAAAGTATGAATTTTCAGATATATAGATTTCTGAATAGTAATCTGTCCCTCGGTTCAAGAATGAAGAAGATCTTTTTTCTATCTTTCAAAAAAAAAAAAATAGAGGAAATGAGATGAAAGCTTTTTTAAAAAGTTAGAATGTAGAATTTAAATGGGAATATTACATTTAATAGTCTCTTTTCTTAGAAGAGAAACTAAAATCATGACTAGTTCTCCTGCCTTTACACAATTCCTTCTGTGAGTAATTGTTATTTTCAGAAATAACTTAAGGAATCACTTCTTAGGAACTAGGCTGGGAGAAAAAAAAAACATGAAAACAATTGTTTTTAAAGTCTCTGTTGCTCTAGTTTCAAGGAAGAATCAAATATGTTTAATTTATCTTTCACTCTCTTCCAAATACTGCACAAGCCATTGAACACAGGTCTAAGCCCATAAATGTTGTGTGTGCGTGTGTGTTACAGTAGTGATACCTGGGCTGTGGGTGTGGCTCAGTGGTTGAGCATTTGACTAACACCCATGAGCACTGCCAAAGTGATACAGCAGCACACACAACCAGTCGTACTTCTAACTCCCTATAGCTGATCTTTGCTCTCACAGACCTTTTCCTTATGAGTGTTTTCACAAGGAAAAGTAGAAGGCTAACCAGTGCCACCCATCTTATCCCACCCATATTGTTCTCACACTTGTTTCTCTTTTTATTTTTGTTTGTATTGTTCACATAACTCGATCTTTCCTCCCACGTGACGCTACCGCTGCTTCTCACTGACAGATGATGCCCTCATGGGCATCTTGTGTCCTGAATCTCCACTTAAGTTCTTTCTAAATATGTTGATTGGGTCCATCTTCATTGACCCAAGTATTTTGTTCTGATGAATGCTCATGGTTCCAGCCACCATCTCACAGCCACTCATGGCCATCAAAACATGAAGCAGGCAGTATTCAGTGTTGGTCACAGATTTTTTTTATTTTAAGTCCAAATACGGCATTTATTTATTTATTTATTTAAAATTTATTTATTTATTTTAATTAGGTATGTATGACAGCAGAATGCATTTTGATTCATTGTACACAACTGCAGCACAACTGTACATTTTTATGGTTGTACACAATGTAGTATCACACCATATGTGCAATCATACATGTACCTAGGGTAATGATGTCCATCTCATTCCACCATATTTCCGGCCCCCATGCACCCTCCCTACCCCACCTCCCCTTTGCCCAATCAAAATTCCTCACTTTTTACCATGCCTCCCCGCTCCCCATTATGGATCAGCATCTACTTATCAGAGAGAACATTCAGCCTTTGGTTTTTTGGGATTGGCTTATTTCTCTCACCATGATATTCTCCAACTCCACCCATTTACCTGCAAATGTCATCATTTTATTCTCTTCTATTGCTGAGTAATATTCCATTTTATATATATATATATATATATATATATATATATATATATATATATATATATATCACCTACACAAAGCTGAAGTCATACTTACCAGTGATTTAAAAACTCAAATGTGTTTTTCATACATTGACACTTTCTTTTAACTGAAATCATAAATTTTTTAAACTTTACTTCTTATTTCAAAAGGAGTTCATGTTCATTATTGTCCACTTCTAAAATAGAGACCAGAAGGAAAATAAGAGCAACTTTACTGTCCTGTAACTTTACTGTCCAGGAGCGGTAAACACCTCTTTATAACATCTGCTTGAGTGTGATTCTTCAGATTCATTACTTACACATTCGGGGGCATCACTTTTCCACTAAAATTTGGAAATGGTCTGTACCTGCTATTTCATAATCTATTTTTAAACACAGTATGTTTTGAAATATTTTTATTCCAGTAGTATTCATCCTCAATATTACTTGTGGTGGTTGATTCCCATAGGCCAACCCATCCTTGGACCATATATATTTAACAGTTTCCCTGGTTGGTCACTGGGTCATTACCCTTTTTCTCAAATGGTAGCCAACATTCTGGGTGCCATACCTTTTCCTGCTGGGTCAAAGGGTATGTGCTTCTTGAAACTCTGGATAACTATTGCAAAATTACCTCCTGAAACAATTGCCCGTTCCTGTTACATGGACCTGTTACATACACTCCCAGAAGCAGTGCATGAACTCACGTTGGTGTTTGCAAGTCCCGTCTCTCAGCAACGTGTGCTTAATATCTTGGATATGCTCCTAGTCAAGGGAGAAGTGGGGAACTTTTATGAGAAACCATCCATCTTTGGCATGATGCCTGCTCTTATCAACATCTATTCTGGATGTAACTCTACAATCTGTTTTTATGACTTCTACTCTTTATTTTATGTGAAGAATGTTTTCTGCTTTCACAGTCCCTGAGAAACTAGGAAAGGATTAAATAATTCTTGTTAATTGCTCTCAAGACCAAGAGCTGTAGCTAAATGCTAATGAAGGATTTTTGGAAATCACTTGTCAAGTGGAGAAAGCCTATTTTGATAAACTGGCTTCTCTCTGGATTAATGTAGAACGTGGTACAACTGAGTTTACATGCATAGCAGCAGAGGACAGTTCTGACAGTGACTTTCAATCAAACTGATCAACTGCATTTTTAGAGCAGTAGTTCTTAAAGTGTGGGCCCCAGACATGCGGTGTCAGCAGCATCTGGAGACTTGTTAGAATTGCAAATTCTTAGGCCCCACCTGCAGATTCCTGAGGCTGAAACTGGGGGTGGGGCCCAACAATCTGTCATTCACCAAGTCCTCTTGGATTGAAAGTTTGAGAACTAAGGTGGGGTCTTCCGCTGGGCACTCCGCTAAGTCTGCTGTGTGGGCATGCTGATCTGGGTGGACACATCCTGTCGTTTTGTCTATAAACCAGCTAGGAGAAGAGGAACAGAGACAGAGGACACCACTTTGGGCTATGCCAAATTTCAACCAGAATTTGTGAGTTACACAGACTGGAGATGCATTCTAAATGGCCACTTGTCTGCTGTCTGTCCCTGTTACATGGACTTGGCTCTTGGCACCAGAGTTCTTATGACCAGAAAAACCCTTGAGAAGTCATTCAGCCTCATTTCCCAAATGAAGCCCACCCCTTGATCTTTAGTGACAGAGGTGACCCCACACTATTTTTAAAGTCATCCCAAGGAGATGGCCTCTAATAATCATTCTGCCCTCCCAGGAAGCTCTCCCCTTCTCTCAAGGCCCGCAGTTGCTTTCTGGTTGCAGAAATGAAGGCCTAACCCTCCTCTCCTCAAGGCTGAAAAATCCCAGGATCCTCACAGCTTTCTCCACGCCATAGGAGCCTCTTGTTAATCTTGCACTCACACCTGAATGCTCCTCCATGCCCTCCAGGACCTCCTTTCTTGCTCTGGGCACCAAGGCTCTCTGAAAAGTTTGTTGAGGCTCCAGGTATGCAGAGGTGGTTCTTCTTCATAGCACCAGCTACATGCTCAACACTGAGATCAACTCCTTGGCTTGTTTCTTTAACAGGCATGGATTTCAACAGCCATGAGATTGAACCCTGTGAGCTGCTACATTCAGCCATTTTTTACTTGAAAATATGACTTCATAGGGTCCAAAAGAAGATTGCCAGCTAGCGATTGTGGGGGAGACAGATCAAGAAAGGTGTGGGTGGTCCTCAAGGATCTCCCGGTGTCATGAGGGAAGCAGAGGCCCCAAGACCCAGGGAAGTGGACACAAGGAAGTGGCAAAGGTGGGGACACAAGAAGAAAGCCATCCTAGGATGCCCTTCCCCAGAAACTGAACCTCACACTGAGTTTCCAAGGGTAGGAGTTCATTTCAAATGGCTGCTTTGTGGTGGGCTCTTTATGCTTTATAACCCCACAACCTAGCTAGCTGCATACAAAATCCCTACAGTACTGCTGGTTTTCTGTATTTTGTAAGCATTTTAAAGTCACTGAAGGCTACCGAACGTAATTGTTTGATCTTAATTTACTTGCTGAAGCTGAATGTGATAATTAAGGTTTGTAACTAACTAAGGAAAATATTATATGGCAAAATTAATAGTTATTACTCAGCACTGAATGAATATTCAACTAGAAAGCATTCTCAGGGTAGCCATGAAAAATCTCTTCCTCAGTCTGCTTCAGAAAACTGGTTGGGGGCTTCTGACCGGGGACTACCTCACTCTTAGATTCCCCAACTCTGCTGCCGGCAGGGCACAAATGATTCTTACTGGGACCATGAGTACTGCAGACTCGCACCCAGCACAACAGCTCCCAGTTGAAGTGCTCCCTGTTGTAAACCATTCTGCTCTCATTCATGTTCTAGAAAAGCTGTGCTCTGAAGTCAGAGCACATGCATTCGTAGAAGGATATTCCCATATTGTTGATTCTGCATTCAAAAATGAGAAATCAGACTGGGCGCAGTGGTGCACACGTAACCCCAGTAACTGAGGAGGCTGAGGCATGAAAATTGCAAATTTGAGGCCAGCTTCAGCAACTTAAGAATGTCCTAAGCAACTTAGTGAGAGCCTTTTTTAAAATAAAAGAAGGGGCGGGGGGGGGGGGGGGTGGATGTAGCTCAGTGTTAAAGCACCCCTGGGTTCAATCTCCAGTACCAAAGAGAAGAAGAAGAAAAGAAAATGAGAAACCAGGGCTGGAGTGTAGATTTCCTGGCACGCAGGAGGCCTTGAGTCTGATCCCCATAGCAATAAAATAGAAATAATGTGAGAAACTACATTTGGCATTCCATATCATGGGCTCTGTATCCTCCAATGCAGCTAACCAAGGAGAGAAAATATTTTGGGAAAAATATTGTGCCTATACTGAATAGGTACCCTTTCTTTCTTGTCATAACCCTCTAAAGAGTATAGTAATATAGATTGTGTTAGGTATTATATGTAATTCAGAGTTGATTTAAAATAACTGAGAACATGTGCTTAGATTCTATGCACACATAGGCCATTTTAAATAATAGACTTGAGCACCCAGAGATTTTGGTATTGAGGGGTGTCCTAGAACCAATCCCCCATGATACTAAAGGACAACTGTCCTTATTTTCAGGACATGTTTTAAAGCTAAAATAAAAGCATCAAGGATGATTTCTGACCTGATACCAAACAACTCCTGATTTATAATTTATATTCCAGAGAAAAAGGAAAAGAAGAAAAATCATTACTTCTTTTTCTTGGTGAATCTAAAAATCCTTCCTTTAAAAAAAATGCTTGATTGTTCAATTACTTGTTAAGAATTTTTCAGGTGGCCACCTCCAGTTATGAAATTATGATTCAGTTCTATTCAATGATAAAAACCCAAGTACTAAATATAAGGCTGCCCTTGAATTTTATTTTAGATTCCAGAGATGTAACATCTCTACATAGCTAAATATTATTTCTTTTAGAACAATAAAAGGATATTAATCTTAACTTGGGAAATTATGAGCAAAACATAATAGATTGCCAGTATCACGCTTTTTGCAGGAGAGTAAGAAAAGATGCACGCCAGGCCTTACCCAAGAAAATTCAGCTGCTAAGGTCCTCAGAGCCCTTCATCACAGATTAGCCCTTTCCATATGGCTAGCACCAAACAGGAGGAAATTTGAAGACTCAGAAACCTCAGAAATTCCACAAAAAGCCTGGGGTAGAAAAAAAACAACCAGAAACCAAAGCCAACCAGAAGATAAACCTTCCCCTGAGCATTTTACTGGGGAAATGAGCCTGCAGAAGAGAATTACGTTTACACAAATAAATAAGGCTTGAATTTTAAACATACACTAATGGGCGTGTGAATTGTACAGAGCATGCGGGTTGGTCCTCAAAGCCAGTGTTGCCGAAAGAGCAGGGGCTTTGTCCAGTGAAGGAGGCACTTTCAATCTGGGAAAGGAAAAATGGTGACAGCAACACTGGAGAGCAAATGGAGAAGGTGGAGCTTAGACTCGTGATGGGACTGAAGCCCTGCGCTCTTTTCCACTCCTGGAACATCATCCTTAAGTGAAGTGGATGCTTATTTGGATTTTTTTTTTGCCTCCCTGAAGATTCAGTATACATTTTTTTCTTTTTACGAATATTCATCTTTCATTAAAATTAAGTACAAAAAGGCATCTGAAAGCTCCGTCAAGGTGCTCCATCAGAAAATCCGCTGAACAGAGTTGGATCGTTATCTCTTGTAGAAGTATAATTGCCTTGCTGGGGGGCACTACCATGCTGTCCTTGAGCTCTGGAGCCCGACAGCTCATCCCCTTGTCAAGGGTGCAGTGGGGAACGTAGTACAGTTTGGGCTCCAGATTGGAATGTGTAGCCACCCCCAGTGCTGTCATTCATAGAGGCCTGTGCACAGCCCTTGTCATTGACACCCCAGTTAAGAGAACAAGGATTCTTGGAACCCATAAAAGAAAAAGAAATGCCCTCCTTTATCTTCCCTTTGTTTTGTTCTCTGTTGGCCTCTGAAGCAGGAGTCTGAATCATGACAGATCACCACTGACGCACTCGGGTCAGCTGAAGGGCGTGGAGTTGTGACCCTCTGTTGTCTCATCTCTTGGCTCCCTTTCTGACATTCACTGCACAGCCCGTGTTCTCTTCTCTATCTGCTGCCCTTGTTCTCCTGAAGCTACTTTTCCATGTTGTTAAAGCCAAGGATTTAAACCCAAAACCCTCTAAACCCAAAAAAGTGTCGCAGCCCCTGTGTGTGCCAGCCTCTCACTAAGACCAGGTTTTGAGTCTTGTAAGTCCTCTGGGCATCGGGCATGGCACCTACCTCCTAACCATTCCCCTCCTTAGCTTCTCTGATATGTCTGTGGGCTTCTTCCAACTAACTCCTTTTGGATTCCTTCCTAGGCTCTTATGAATCAATCTTCCCCAGAGGTGTGGTCCTTAGCCCTGTTCCTGTTCCCTCCTTGAGCCACCTTGCCTGCTCCCATCTCCTCAGCCACCCTCTCTGTGGATGGACTTCCAGATCTGATCCTCACCTCTAATTTCCTGTGTGACATGTGCACCTGAGATCACACAGAGCATATGCAGGAGCGGTTTCCCCTTGTGTCTGTGCAAAAGCACGTTCCCCCCCCCCCAGTACTCTACCTCAGTCACCAATGGCTTCTTCGCCTGTGACCACTCCCACTCACTCACTGGGGCTCCTCCAGTTCTCCACTGCTTTACTTCAGCCAGGCTTGGGCTCCTCTGGAGTTGCACAACAACGTCTTGCCTGCCTGTGTCTAGGCTCCAGCTGTTTCAATGCATCTTCCACACAACCACTACTTTTTCTGCAACACAAACTTGGTTGTGTCCCTCCCTACTTAGGTCTTCCAGTGGACTCTAAATTGACAGAGTAAATCACAACCTTCCAAACCTACTGTGTCCCCCTCATTTCCCATCAGTTTCATAAACTTACAACATTATTTCTCACGTACGTGTGTGTGTGTGTGTGTGTGTGTGTGTGTGTCTTGACTCTGCTGCTGTAACAGACCTTTTTGTCCTCTTGTCACTTGGGAAATTCCTATTCGTCCTTTAAAAGTCAGCTTAATCACTCCTAGCAGGCATTCAGGGTTTGTTGAATGAATGAATGATTAAAGACTTGCTTCAGTCTTGCATGCAAAGTGAGATTCTCCCCATTCACTTCTCGGGAGGCGCTCTGTTCATATCCTTGTAGTTGCATTCATCATCACTTCGTTGTAGCTATTCTTCATATCTGACCAGAACAGGAATGACCTTGAGTGGCTCCTGCGTGTGCTGCCCCTTCCACTCCTTCTCTCAAGGTGGATGTCATGCCCAGCTATCTTTCCCACTGAGCCTAGTTGCAGCTAGAATCCTTCTCAACATAGCACTCAGGCAGCTTCTTTTAGCAAAGTAGGATTTGCACCCTCTGACACCCCCTGCAATAGATAGAGCTTTTCCAGTGAGGAACACAGTGGGCTGCCCCCGAATAATCAGTGAGTTGCTAAAAAAATAACAAGTGGATTTTTTCTTAATACTAAATAATATATTGGTAATTTAATCTTAATGTTGGCTACATATTGTGTCATGCTACAGATAAATCTGTTCAGGAGAATGTATTCATGGCAAGAGATGAGTGAGGTGATTTTCTGGAATCCATTGTTCCACTTTGCAGAAAGTTCTTTACACACACATTCATTTAACCAAACTATGACCTGTGCGGCCCAGCCCTCTCTATCTACAGAATCTAGTCACTGAGTTGCCTTAAAACTAGCGTACAGCATATTATTTCTGCTAGCCTTGCCTTTGATTTGCCTTGCACATTTTTCAAAAGTGATTGGGAAAAGCATTAAAAAGATGAAAGTATGTAACCTTATATTCCATTTTCATAATATTTCTTTTTGGAAATTGCAAAATAAGATTGGCAAGTCTAGGTAATTTGAAAACTAGTTAAAAACACTATAAGAGAGCTTCCTTTTTCCATACTGTATGAAACAGTAAATATCAAATAACAATACTCCTAATAAATTTTTGTCTTTGAAACAGGTTTGGTAACCCTCAGAAAGATATGTCAAAACAAACAGGACAATTTTGAAAGACGATATTGAAAGACCCTTTCCAAAGGTCAAGCAGAAGACACAATATAATTATCATTATCAAGTTCAATGTGTTTCATTCACTGTTCAATTAAAAGCCTTCTTTAGATCTGGTTGCATTTGAGAAATTAAAAATGGAACATTGTTTAATATAAATGAAGAAATCAAGAAAGTTTATATTTTATCCCTGATTCCCTTAATATTTACGTACAACAGCTGTTGTCAAAAGCACAAAGCAGAAGATTCTTGCGTGTCAGTCCTTGCGTGTCAGTGCAATACAGTAAACAGATGAGAAAACAAGAAAGAAAAGAAGAGACGGGCCTGCAAAAGCCTGCAGCAATTTCTAAAATAACAGTTTAACCACATCTGCATATATCTTGAAGCCTGTTCTCCTTTTGTAGCATCCTTTAATTTTTAATGAGTTTATGCTGTTGGTGAATTGTTGAAATGATTTCCTCTCTCTCACCTTTTCATGTGTTTTCTCTCCTATTCTGTTCCTACCTGTCTTATCTGGAAACTCCATCAGGCTAACTGTCAGGTAGGTTTTTCTTGATGTTTAATGTGATTATTAAGAGTATCCAAGGAGAAAAATCAAGTAAACAGTGTGTTGGTGACCAGTGATGGATGATGAGACTAAACAGAAAAGGCACATACTAAATTACAGAGAAACTTTTTGCAGATTCATAAAACTGAAGAGGCTGCAAACCCTAAGCACATTAAGCCAGTGTGAACATCTATCATGAGAACTTAGCCTAAGGGAATACAGCAGCTGTCCATGATTAAGTAGGTTACCTGGACTGTCCAGCATTTGGCTATGACTCAAAATACAGACTGCTCCTGGAGGATTTACTTGTTACAGAGCAGTTTCATATCCTTCGTGGTCACACGTGATTCTACTATAAATATAACATCAGCTTCTTTGGTTTGGGCCAGATTCAAGAAAAATTCACAGTGATATATTTTAAATTCCTGCTTTAAGTACATATCCAAACATCTCCTGTGACTTAAAGATTGTGACTAAGTGGTGGGCAATGGTGACATATATTTTATGAATGTTAAATGCACCCTAGGAGTTAAACCTGATGTGGTTTAAGCCTTGTCAAAGGAATGGAGACAGAGCCCCTCATTTTCCCACTGGTGCCAGGAATCCTCCTGCACCCACATGAAACAACGGGGCAAGCACTTTTTACATCCTCAAGTGCAAGACAGATATTTTATAAGCCCAAAGCACAGCTAAGCCCAAGAGAAGAGAGACAGACATTTAAATTAGAGTGTGTTTGGGGGTATACTTGATATGAGTGTGTGTGTGTGTGTGTATGTGTGTGTGCATGTGTTGTTTTTAACTTGAGTTCATTTTTATCTTTCGAGAGGAAAAATTATGTGCTTCAGTTGCCATGCAACAACACAGCTCTAACAGCTTTCTAATTTTAATTTCAGAAGTCTACAGAGCAAATGAAGAAGGTCCCTACTATTATTCTCTCAGTCTCATATAAAGGAGTCAAATTTATTGATGCAACAAATAAGGTAGGCACCACCCCTCTCTTGGATTTAAACACCAGGTATAGTCCTGAGTATGTGATCTAAAATCCCATTTGAGTCACTCCTCGTCCCCCATCTTCATGCTTCCTGCTCATACCTGGAAATTCTCTCTCTCTCTCTCTCTCTCTCTCTCTCTCTCCCTCCCTCCCTCCCTCCCTCCCTCCCTCCCTCCCTCCCTCTCTCTCATTCATATATATGAAATACACACACACACACACACACACATCTCATCCATGAAGGAAAATCGAGTAAACAGTCCGTTGGTGGCCAGTGATGGATGATGAGACTAAACAGAATATAAATATTACAGAAAGGCTTGTTTTATTTCAGGATCTTGATCTTGAACATATTTTGCTTTTATCTTTTTATGATGTCTTCTCTAACAGACCATGACCCCTTACCTGGCATGTTCCTTGGTAGCTAGAGAACATTAAAACGGGGGGTGGGCAGGGGGGAATCACTTAAAAGAAACAATGTCATCTTTCCTCCATGAAAAGAAAGATTACTAATCAGAGGGCTGGTACATCTCTGTGGAGATATCTATGTCCTTTCCTTTGGTACACAGAATGAACACCTGACACAGGAATGCACATTCTTCCACCTTTTGTTTTCTATAACTACTTTTAATTCCCATCTCCAGAGATGGAAGAGAGTTTCAACTGTTTTGTTTTCTCAAGAGACGCTACCAGAAAAGCAACTCTGCTATGGGAGTGGTCAGCAATTCTGAGGTCAAGTGTGGGCAACTGAGTTTTGTTTCACTTGAAAAGGATTCTACAGCTCCTTTGTGGACAAAGACCTCAGAATCCTCGTACTGAACTTGAAAGTTTATCCCCACCTGTCTTACCCCACTCTCCATAAATTCAAAGCTGACTGGCTCCTTTTCACAAAACCCTAAGTGTCCCTGGGTTTTATTTTCTCACCCTTTCTATTGAAAAAGTATAGGAAAAAAGAGATGAGGTGACCACTATTGGTGGACAGCAATTTCTCTTCTGCCCTGCACACCTAGACCCCCACCTGGACCCTCTGAGTTTTGGAGAAAAGGAATGGGAAGTCATGAAACAGACGTACTTAAACCTGGCGTTAGATACCAGGGAAAAGTTCCATGGGCAATGACCCTTTGGTGTCTATAATCGACCAATTAGAAGTTTTCTTGATTGGTTTTCTGTACAATTATTGCATTGGCAATCAGCTAAGCCAATTGAGCTAAGCTACTTGAGAAAGCAAGCTCAGTTTTAGAAAAATTCTGAAAGTCAGGCAGACAGCCTGTAACACAGCATTATCATGATGGCTAACAATAGCCAAAGCACTTTGAGAGCGAGCTGCCTGACGTGTGTAATGATGATGTCAGCCATTGAGTGTGTTGTCAACAGTTCCCATGTTGTCAGATTACAGTTGCGGAGACTCAAATCAGAATGATCCCAATTGATTTTTCTAATTTTCTTGGAAGCAATTTTAGTTTCCGGTACATAAAAGTATCTTATCCCTAAATTATATTCAGCTGTTTAAAAAGTTCTAAATGAAACACTCATTGGGTATCATTGCTATCTTTAAACAAAGATTTTGGTGCCTAGATTTTTCCTACTAACCTGGAGAAACTGTCCACTCCATCTGCATTTGAAAGACTTAAACAGCAGTATATTTTCAGTGAATAAGTTTGACACTCTCTTAGCTGACTTAGATTCTGATGATTTCTAAACAAGGGGCATTTGCCCTGGGAAGTTCCTACGGTCTTAAAACTGTCTTTCAGTGGTGGCACAACTGACTGCATCTGTCCTTTCTGACCCAGTCTCCACCATCACAGCACTGAGGGAGAACTCTGACAGGTCTGTTTCTTTTTGCTCACCGACACATGGAGGTATGTGAAGCCAATGCTCCTGTACCTCTAGGAGACATTTCTGACTCAGTCACCAATAATTAGATGAGTTACTCATACACAACTGCTTGCCAGTGACTCTTCTTTGAAAGCATCAGCAAAGAAAGATATGCAAAAGATAATTTTATATAAAGGTAGATACAAACAAAGAAGGCCAGCATACCTTTCAAGTCCTTGCAATGTGGTCCTCGGAATATTTTTGGAATATTTTTGAAATCTGCAATGGTGAAGTGCAGGTGCCAGCAGCAGGTGGGGCCACCCTCTCTATGACTGTATAGCAAGCAATACATGCCTGGCTCTTTCTGGAGTTTGAGGACATTGACTTCAACCAGCTGGGCAGCTAATCTCCCTGCCATATGATAGTGGAAAGAGATTAGGGGACGCAGAGTGATAGACCAGTGGTTGCCACGTGCGAAGTCAAAGCACAGAGATTGTTTTTAGAAGATAGAATAGTGCAAGGCTGCACTGGAGAAATTGGAATTAGAAGGCTAAAGCATGACCACCAGCCAGGGCTGAAGGACTGGCTTCAAAGGTGCAGAGCTCTGCAGGGAGGAAGCAGACTGATAAACTCCAAAGTCCTGCTCCCTGTTTTTACCTCAGATTCCCCCCACTGGGAAGCGTTGTCTAGGTGGGCTGCTTTGGTCTGAAGTGAAGACTTTGTGAAAGGCAAGTGTATTTGGAGATCTCATTATTATTTCAGGTGCTAGTGGCCACTAAGCCTATACAGAGGCACCCTACTATTAATAGTTGATGTGGTCCTGTTCTTCAGCAGCGCTCTCCTAACCACACATCCTCTCCCCACTCCGCTGGTGAGACAGAGGGGTTGTCTGCCTGCACTGGCCAGCTGGAGGACCTGAAGGCTTCCGCCCTTGGCTGCCCTGCCTTCACACAGCCTGTGGTCGTGGAGAAGGGTTAAAACTTGATTTCCTGCTCCCTAACTTGATGCTTCTGTTACTCCACAAGTGCCTTCCGCCAACTAGTTTGAAGTAGAATGGATAATTAATTATGTGTTAATTGCCCTTCCCTTCCTATTAGCCCCCATTAGACTGTGGTAAAAGACAAGTCTTCCATGGAAGTATTTCTTTCTTTTATTCTAATAAATAAATAGCTTTGGCTGAGTTCGTGGGGAAGGGTTAGGCACCTTAGTTATAAATGCATAAATGTATTGCCTAGCAACTTAGGAAACGAATCACTAATCCTGATTTAAGAAAGAAGAAGCAGAGAGTGATCTTGAAATGAAAATGGAACTTGGAATAGATTTAGTCCTAAAGCGTTTCAGAGGAATCACATCAGCTTGCTGTGGATCCACAGCCCAGAGGTAGCTCCCGCAAGGAATTGGCCTGGAGGCTATGACTCTTTGGTTACAGACAAAACCTTTCCTCAGATCAGCTGGGTTTTCCAGGAGGTGACCTAGTTCCTGCATCAGGGGAGCGCTAAGGGTTCAGTGGCCGTTTGCGTTCCTGTGCTGCCTCCCTGCTCAGTCTTCCATCCGGCTGAATTAGGAACAATGCCAGGCCAGAGTTTGTTTTTTGCTTTAATTGTTAATTTTTTTTTAAATGCCAACTTCAAACGTGACCAATGGTATTTTATAGGCTCCAAATATTCGGAACATCTGCCTCAGCAGGTGCCCACTGTTTTCTGTAGCACATACTTCTCAGAAAATTGGAGTCAGCTGAGACCACAGTCCACGTGTGTGCTGCTGTCCTTGACATCAAGTGCTCCAAGGGTGTCTTCAGTCAGCCCTCAGCCAGAGCTGTGCCTTCCTTCTGGGGCACTTTCTGAAGGAGACGCTGCTATCTCTCAGGAAAAGCCTGGCCTTGGGAGAGACTCAGGTGGATCCCCCTCGTGGCAGAGCTCAGATTGAGGGCTGAGGCCAGAGGCAGATTTCTAGGCTGCATCACTTCATTACCTCCTGTCCTTCTTAGAACCACCTTATTAATTGGCTGCACCAAACAATTCTGTTCTCCACTGGCCCAGCCATCCATCTCTTCAACTGTTTCTCCCTGTTGAAAGTAAGCTGCCAAACTGTCTATCAGGCCTCCCCAGTCCTCTTGAGGCTTTTAAAAGCTCTGGTCTCCTTAGAACATGCTTAGAAGGAGGGCTAATTCCATATGAGGAGTCTGGTTCTAAGCTGAGGAACAACTGTACCTCATAGTGACCTCACCTTTTACCTTGAAGAGGACCTACTAATTGATGTGAGACTGGGAGGAAAGAATGCTTTCCTACTTGACCTCTTCTCCAAGGAGGAAGCCAACATCCAGTCTCCATAGAGTCTACAGCTACGAATGTCCTTGGCCTTGGATCCCTCCTACATGTAGAGAATTGGCCTCACCATTCTGCGATGGTGGCCAGTACAGAGGAAGTTCCACGGTGAGATCTCTATCCTCACCACATTCTAGGGCTGGGGATGTGTCAAGATAATAAAATTATCTTGCTTTACTCCTAGCTTAGGCTGTGGGAACAAGGGAAAAAAGTTTCCACAGAGAGGGAAGAGACTGGTTTGGAGTACAGATGTCAGGCCTCAAAGGGCCATTTAAAAGGCTGCCCTGGGCTCCTGAGAATAGAGAGTAAGGGGCTCCAGAAACTTGTGGAACTGGGGGTTCAAAAGAAGATGAAGGGCGAGCACCAAGAATCCACTCTACCTACCTTGGAGTTGTGCCCAGGGCCATGATGCTGCCACACACTATTGAAAATCCTCAATAGTAGCATCCTTTGAAATGGCCAAGAGTCAAGGAAATCCATGCAATAAAACTCACAGGGCTATTGAAACTTCTGCAAAAAGTTGATCTGTCTTATGCTGGCAAAGGATCTCAGAACACAAAATGCCAATTTAGTTAAAAGTTGGAGCTAGTGCTCTTTTTCCTGTGATATAGATCCAGATAGGTGAGGCCAAATACACCCAGACTTTCCCAGGGCACCAGCAGCCCCCTGTCCGGTGATGGCAGACATTCCACACTTGCTGACGTCACACCTTTAAAGACTACCTAAATTTTAACCTTTCTTTTAAGACTCACTAGTTCCTGATGTCTTGTTCTACTTGAAGAAATGCTACCTGGATACAAGAAGAGAATCATGACCTTTACTTTGAAACTGTATCTTACAGTAGAATGTTTCTTGTTTATGGGATTACAGTTTCAATTTGAGTTATTTTTTATAGAGCCATTGCATGTAGTGACAGCATACAAGGCCACAGTGAAGAATGTATTAATTTAATTTTCTTTTTTGTGTTAATTCTGTAATTGCTCCCCAACCACACCACTCTGTGGAGTGAGGGACATGAAGTGCTTGCTCGGGGTGCTGGCAGGGAAGGACATTTTGAAAGCGTTTTTAGGCATTAATGGGTACATGCAGAACACTGTATTGCCAACAGGTTCTTTAAGACTGTGCAGTTAAAAAGTCATTAGGGTAACTAAAGCACTGAGGGTTTTAAATCTGTGTCAACTGCAAAAAAAAAAAAAAAAACATAAGTGGGATATTATAAGATGAAACGCGATGGCACTATTATGGGATTTGCTTTGCTTTTTAAATGCATCTGTGTATCAGAAGGAATTTCTACCAAGTTTTGTAGCCAGGATGATGCTCCATGGTTATTATGTTCTTTGGGACAATGGCACTAAACCTTTCCTCCCACCAGTTATTCTTGGAGACAGGCAGGGATGGGGCAGAGAGGAGAAGACACAAAGAAATTCTAGAGAAGGAAAAATGCAATTCTGTTAACCTGGGAAGAGAAAGTGGGGGATGACGAAAGGGCATCGCAGGGTACTCGAAAGAGCCAGAGCTCTACCAGCGACCTCAAGCTCCAGCCCCAGCTCCACACCTGCCCCATTTAAGGCATGGAAACCCTCTGAGGCCCCGTTTCCTCACCTGTAATATAATAATGGTAACAGTGGCACCCACCTTATAATTACACAGGTGGTTTTGAGAAGAAAGGATTGTCATATCCATAGGTCCCTGAATCCAGCAAGGTATCCAATGCCTGAATATGGCAGTGTGGCATTTCCCTTATCCTGCCCTAACACCACAGCCACCACACAATCTCAAGAGAACACCCGAAGGTTTCTTTCTGCCTGCCTGCCTTGTTCTGTACCTGCCAGCATGCTCGAGGCCCTGGGTTTAATCCCCAGGACCCCAAAAGAAAAAAAAGAAAAAACAGGACAAGCAAGCACAAGCCCCGTGGGGCGGGCTTTGGACAGCTCCTTGGGTCATAGTTCTTCTCATGCACAGAAAGTGGCAGATGGCCCTTTCCAAACAGAATTAGCAGGAAGCAGGCTGCTTGTCTTCAACTGGATGTGGAGAGTGGAAACAGTAAAATGCTTAGTAATTACTGTTTTTCTAAAAAGTGTCTGCCACCCAGACTGCTTCCGCGCACAGCACCTGGTGAGAACCCTGCTCCAGGATATGACTATTTTAGGTTGTTTTTCATTAAATGAAAACATTCCTTCCAGACCTGGCGTACATTTGCCCACGGGTAGCACTTTGGATCACTTTGAATGTTGCTGGTCTAGAACACTCTAGAAGAAGGAAAGCAGCTGCTTCCTAGGTTACTTGTCTTGGTTCTAAAGTATGATGGTTTCAAAGGAAAACAATGGTCATTTGTGTAATTTCTTCCAGAACATAATTGCCGAGCATGAAATTCGTAATATCTCCTGTGCTGCCCAGGACCCAGAAGACCTCTCAACCTTTGCTTATATCACAAAAGATTTGAAGTCCAATCACCACTACTGTCACGTGTTTACGGCCTTCGATGTGGTGAGTCCTGCCCTCCTGGGACAGATAAAATATCTCCCAAAATGTTCCTGGATTTTGTTGAAGGCCCAGCTTGTGAGTAACACATTAGCTTGGCTTGTTTACCGAACTAAGATATATCAAGAGTGTTAGTTTTCTCAGGCGATCATAATAAAATACCACAGATTGGGTGATTAAGCAACAGAGGTTTTTCACACATTTCTGGAGACTGGAAGTACAAGACCTACCTGTCAGCCAGTTTGGTTCTGAGGCCTCTCTCTCCCGGCTTCTCACTGGGTCCTCACATGGTCTTTCCTATGTGCATAGCTGTCTGTATCCAGATTTCCTTCTCTTCTAAGGGTAGCAATCAAATTGGATTAGGGTCCATGGCAATGGCCTCATTTTAACTCAGTCAACTCTTTAAAGGCTCTGTCTTCAAATAGGATCACATTCAGAGGTACTAGGGGTCAGAGCTTCAACGTACAAAGTTTGAGGTGCCACAGTTCAGCCCACAATAAGGGGTACAAAGAACTTTGGCAACTCAGCTTTTCTTGGGTATTTCTGTATTTTCACTGTTTCATTCAATTCAGAACTCTACTCCTGCCTGGACCTCAGTTGTCATTACTCAAATACCAACTTCACTTTTCACATTTCAGAAATTCTTTTTCTCTTCTGGTAAAAAAACACAGGAAAGTTCTTTCCATCTATTTGTTCCTTAACTACAGCCAACAGTTTCTCCAGTAACCATTCTGAGCACTAGGACATAATGGGTGTGTTTGTCTCCGCAGTATTTGCAATTTTCTGTATTGGATAGTGGTGAAATTAGACACCTACAAGTAATAATTGGGGACTCCGAGGTCTGGCCCATATGCTCATTCAGAAGTTAATCTTATAATGACTTCCTCATGCAGTCACACCACTTTTATTCATAACTTGTCAGTATGCCTAAAAATGAGTTCATATATTACAAACTTGGAAAATGAAAACCATTTAAGAAGATGATAAATACCCACAAGATGGTACAGATTGCTCGAGGCTATCTCTAGTGCAGAACATTGGACGGACGTTGCAGTTGCAACAGACAAAACAGATACGACTGTGACCCTGGAGTAATTCATAATCAGAAGAATTTTAAAATGCCACTTCAGTTTGATTATTCGGCTCTATTCATTGGATTTTAAAATGTAGAGATTTAGAGAAACAGACAGAAGTCACATGTGATGTACTCTTGGGAGGCCAGCCTATGGTTCAGCGCCATGGGTAGAAGACCATTTGAAGCAATCTCTTCCATTTCTGACAAACGCCATAAACCAAGGCCAGCTGTAATCCAAAACTGACACCACCCTACAACCTGTCAGGTTTATGCTCGTAGCCTTTGTGTCCTGCTGCATGTTGCTCATCCCTTTTAGATTTTTAAAGATTGAAAATGGGAAAGGATATTCATGGACCTTTAAAAACATTCCTTCTATTTTGGGAAGCATGAGGAGAATAATATAAAAACGGTATGTGGTAACAGTAAGGACTGCAAAGCAAAGCCCCCCCAAGGCTGCTCTAAAAATCTCTGGTTGTGTTTATTTGTACAGGATTAAAGTGTTGATTAAAGTCATTTCATTTGGGGTTTACAGGATGTGCAGCATTAGATTTCTGACGCCGTAAACGTAACCTGCCACTGTTGTGAAATGCAGTTGCTTCTTTGAACAGTCAAATTTCATTCCATCCACGTATATTTTGGGTTGCTTGTAACACGTCTCTCCATGGGAGTTGGATTGCTGTTGTAGACAGAGCAGGCAGACCAAGTTCACATCCATGATCAGCTACCTCCTCATTCCCCGGTCTTTGACAAATTTTAAAACTTTTCAGAGTCCCAGTTTCCTTACCTACAAAACAGAGACAAGGATCTGTGTCCCACAGGTTTCACCAGACTGAAATAAAAGAACAGGTGAGAGGCCTAAAGTGTTGGTTCCTTTGCCATCTCTTCCCTCTCCCTGCCTGTTGGCATCTGCTGACACTCTGTCCCTTTTTCTGCTAAAAAACATATAAGTTTTCCAGAAGCACATTATCAGGCAGTTTTCTTACTGCCATTCTAAAAGGACTTAAAACACAGAAATAAAAAATTAAAATAGAAGCAATGGAAAGAAAGCATTGAGTCCTTAGAACTTACTGCCTCTAAACAGTGTTTTTAATGAACATCATCAGAAATATTCTGATGCTTTTTCAGGATGATTTCAGCCTCTTCCTTGAATATTACAGCATTTCTTTCAATAAAATTGATTTTTAGGGTAATATATAATTTGCTTTCATGAGAGTATGAAAAGCATTGTTCTATATTCAGACTAAAAATGATACCTGTGGGCCATCTGCCTCCCAGGTTCTGTGACACCAGAATATGCAGCTGAAATTGCAGGGGGGATCATCAAACTAAAACTGTTTAGTTTTATGATCAACATAATGTCCCTGATTATATTTGGAAACTGTGTAGAGAATTGCTTCAACTTTTATCTTTTCATCCAGATGTTTGATTTAACGTAGACATTCACTAGCTTAGGATTCTCATATCTGCTCCAAAGGATTTTCATCTTACACAGATCTGCCATTTTAATCCTCTCTAGGTGGACACAGTTTGTCCAACTTCAAAAATAGTAACAAAGGCCAGCAGTCTTGACCTGGTCCTTTGAGCAATTCTGAGATGCAACAAGCTTTGCTTGTGCTAAAAAAAAAAAAAAAAAAAAAAAACTTCTTTGAGAATGGATTTTATATCTTTATATGGGGCAGTTCAATATTTCAGTCCAGTCTTAAAGCCTTCAAATTCTTTTGATGTGAGTCAGTCTTCTGGGATGCCCCAAATGACAAAATTTTTTTAAAAAGGAATTCCTTATAATACCTCAAGTACACATTTAACCTTTGAGCTGATATGAATGAGTACACATACATTTTAATTTCAAGGTTGTTGTTTCTTTGACCTTGTAGACCTTTTATGGGCTCCATTTTTATGTACTCTGATCACATTTCATGTGTTTTTATCTGCTATCTTCAAGAAAATTCAGTGACATCTAGGAAGTTTCCAGTTTATGGATAGTTAAATTTGAAATTCAGAGTATTTCCCCCATAGAAACTCCGTGGTCTAGGAAGGAACCACAAAGCCCCCTATAGAAGCTCCAAAGTGAGTTTGACCTGGTTTACATGCTACAGGACCCTGCAGAGCCCTGCCATGCCCAGGAAGGAGGGAGTATGCTGAGCTGTTTCTCAAGTTTACCTGGCCCTGGTAGCCTTTTTCAGAGAGCACTTCACAGGGCTGCATTCTGCAGAACACTTTTGGGAAATGTTACACTGATTGAGTTCTGTTTCCTTGACTTAGAATCTATGATCGATTCGATTTGTAATATTTTCAGTTTTAGATGACAAATACATGAGCAAGATGAAATGAGGGTCAATGTGTACTTACAGGTTGGCACCCTACTCTAGAACCTTACTATCATGGCAGCTGATTTCTGTTTGCATCACTGAATGACCAGCCCTGGAACACACCTCACCTCCATAAAAGGTTTTCCCACCCCATGATCTCTCACTATCACTGTTCTGGACAGTGATGTCTTAGGGGAAGAGGTAGCAGTAGGGATGGGTAGAAAAGAAGGACATCTTTTGAGACCAGGAGTTGTGAAGGTTAAAAATTGATTCATCTTTTGCCTCCTCCATTCTTATCTCAAATGGGATTGCAAGGGGGGGGGGGGAATTGAGATGGGAGTAGAGGAGGTAAAAGCTCCACTCCCAATGACCACCAGATCCCAAGGCTATGGTCATCTTCCTGAGAAGGCCACTATGGGTAAGCTAATAGATACAACCAAGGTAATTGGTTGTCTAATTCACTCAATCTAGAGTACTTAGTAGTAAAATTGGTATAGGTAGATCAAAAAGATTTTGATGCATTCTCTGTGAGAGTATCAGATGTGCTATAAAAATTTGGGAAGGGCCTCATTCAGTAGTTTCAAATATTGAGAGATTTTCTTGTTCTTTTCTCCTTAATAGCATTAGAAGCCACGCCTTTGCTGCTAGACCCTTGCTAATTCTCATTTCTCTATCAAGAACATGTTCGCAGTCTCTGGTATTTTTAACCATGCCCATTTTTCTCTTACTGGCAACTCCCAAATTCTGTCCTCTCCGTGTGCAGCTCAGGTGAGGCTGAGACTGGCTCAGGAATGTGCAGGGAACATTGAAGTCATGGTGCTGGTAGGCGATGCAGGTGGGAGATGGAGCGCCCTCTTCCCTGTGCTTTCTTGGCTGAGGGTGGGCCACAAAAGGACCTAAACTGGAGAGACAGAAATGACATCATGCATGAGAACATGGCCAGCCTCCTGTGATGGCTTGCTGTAGTACTCTACCACCAGCAGGTACCCAGCAAGCAAAAACATAGGGAGAAAAATGCTGGAGTCAAACACACTGCAATGTCTTAGGTGAAAAGGGAGCAGAATGGGTGGGTAGAAAAGAAGACTGTCTTGTGAGACAAGGAGTTGGGAGGGTTTACAATGGAGCCAGCTTTTACCTCCTCTACTCCCATCTCAAATGAGTGGGCCCTACATGGCACATGGCTGTGGGTCTGTTATGAGATTATTTCTTGTTTTTTTTCATCAGCTTAATGATATCTAAATTCCTAAACTTCTTAAACTCAGATTATTTTGGTAGAGTATTGAGGTTCCTGAAGAAGATCTTGAATGGCTTACACTGCAGTTGGCCCACAAAGTGGGAAATCAAAGGTGCAAAAGAACTTAGTAGTGGTGCTGATGTTAGCTGACCTCTGACCACTAAATTGTTTGTGGAGGTAGGTGGTCACTTTCATTCTGTTTCTCATTTTCTCTAACTGAAAATGGCCTCAACCTATTTGACTTTGAAAATAAATGGCAATCTTAAAGAATGTGAACATGTACAAAGCCCTTAAAACTGAGCCATCCTGCATTCTCTGGCTGGAGTCCACAGAGGTAGTAGAGCAGCAGCCAACAGGGAAATCAGGAGCCACTCCCTGGCCTGTCCATCCACCTGGCACTCACCAGCAAGCCAGGAGGGACCTCAGAGCTCCTAAGAGCAGCAATGGTCCTGACTCAGTTAAAAAGACAGCCTCCCTTGGCCCTTCTACACCAACACCAACACCTCCCTAAATAGAGTAGATACGTTAGCACCACAGGGTTTCACTTACCCATATCTGATCTCCACTGAGAATTAACCAGGCCATAAGCCAGCCACAGGAGTGGGTTGCAGAGATTAATCTCTCATCCTTTCTTTTTGGTGAATGTTATCAGTCTACTAAATCAATCCCACTTTTTGTTAATTTAGAAAAAAAGTGGGCATTCTGAGATTTTTTTTCACAGATAGACTGTTTTGCAGCATTTGCTTATATACAGTTACCCTTCAGTGTCCTGGGGGTCTGGTTCCTAGACCCCCTGTAGGATCAAAATCCACAGGTGCTCAAGTCCCTTATATGAAAAGGGGTAGCATTTGCAATAATTTATGCACAATCCTCTGTATACTTTACAGCATCTCTTGATAATTCAAAATGTCTCATACAATGTCAGTACTATATAAATATGTGTTCTAGTGTATTGTTTGGGAATAATGACAATTTTTAAAAATCTACATGTTTAGTATATATGGAGTCTTTTTCTAAATATTTTCAGTCTAATGTTGGTTGAATATACAGATGCAGAACCACCAATAAACAGAGTTGACTATAAGAAAAGAAGTGTTAGGTTTAGGATATGGTCTTTGGAATCAAACTGGTTTCGAGCCCCAGATTAGCTTTTCTTGGCTTCATAGTTTGGGCAGGAATGTCTTTAAGCCTCAGTTCCCTTATCTGTAAAACAGATATCCACCCCTGTGGTTATTGTAAGGATTAAGTGTATTCCAACAGGTGGTGTTCAGTAAATCTTAGCTGCTGAGAATGGTGCAAATAGGGGGAACAGATACACTGACGTTGTATTCTTGTTGTCAGACCCTGGGTGAGGATTTACATCCCATACTTTGGTTTACAACCTAAGTTTGCTGCTACAATATTCCACAGCTGAGGAAAGAAGTGAAAATCCTTATAAATGCATTCCTTTATTTATTGCATGTCTACCATGAGGCAGGCACAGGTCTCTGATCCCCAGGAGCTCAGGGTCCAGTTGGATAAACAGGACATAAACAAATAATTATAATAAAATCATAGCTATGCCATCCTGGAGTTGTGCCAGCACCCAGCAGGGCCGCATCTCCCAGAGGAGGAATGTGCAGGCTGGAAGCTGAATGTTTAGTATGTGTGAACATGTGGCAGGTTTGGAGGCATGACGGCTCATGAATTCACTTCAGAAGTATGAGCTCTGGGCATAATAAACAAAGAAAAATCGTTTATATTTAAAGTTGTCCCTGTACGTCCACAGATTTTGCATCCATGGATTCAGCCAATCGCAGATCGAAAATATTCAGAAAAAAGTTGTATCTTCACTGAATACATACAGACTTTGTTTTCTTGTCATCGTTCCCTGAATAATGCAGCATGACGAGTGTTTACCTAGCTTTTACATTTTTTAGGCATTGTAGATAATCTCGAGGTGATTTAAAGTATACAGGAGGATGTGCATAGGTAATATGCAAATACTATGCCATTTTATATAAGGGACTTGAGCATCTGTGGGTCTAGGTGTAAGGGGCTCTTGGAAACAATCTCCTCCATACCAAGGGGAACTGTACTATGATCACCAAACCAAGGAAATGGACCTGTCCATTTGAGAAAGATTTTCAACAAGAGTTGAAAAAAAACCTTAAATTTGGTGTGCACCCTGTTTCAGGTCCTCACAAGTTAGTAAAAAACTCACTGCAGCTTCCGCTAGGACCTTTTACTGTCGAAAACTGGGGAGAGGTCGAAATCTGGCACCCCTCTCTCCTGTTCACCCTTTCCACACATCCTTGCCAGGTAACAGAATTATGACTGTGCCCTTCTGCCCTAGCAGGCCAGTCCTCTAGATGGGTGTGAAAGTCAGCCATCTTAGACAGTGGTTCCATGAGGACAAGTGACCATAGGCCACAGTGTGTGGTCCCCATGGAAAACCTGGACTGTTACAAGAAAGCAAGTCATGGCAGTGAGCAGATAGCTTCTGTGCTTCGGATGAGGTATGACGTTAAACTTTAACAAACACTCTTTCAGAAGTACAATTGAAGAACTTGTGATGGCATATGAAACCCATTCATGGTATCATGTTACATGAAAAGCAATCAGGGAGCTGCACATAAAGTATGATTCTAATTTTGTCTTTAAATATAAATTACATATATATATATACAAATATTTATATAATGTATAAAAGCAAGATATCAAATAGAAAATACACCAAAAAGAAAATACGCTTTTTAAAATATAAGAAAATAAATAAATTAAATATAGATTATTTATATATATAAAATATTCACATAGTATATAAAAGTAAAATATGAAAAGAAAATAGGCTCTATATATTGAATAGTTGTTTGCAGTAACTATATCCCAACAGTGGAATTTTACAGGTGCATTCAATTTTCTTTATTTTCTGTATTTTCAGTATTTTTCACATGTATCCATATTATAAATTCATGACTCTTTTGTTAGATGAAATTAGCTCTAAAGAATGTATTTGCATGTTAGCCAGTACTGGCCCAGATAGGCATCTTAGCAGAATTCCTAATATTTATTTCTGAATACTGAAGACCTATGATTGGGCAACATTTATTTCTATAAACCTTCAAGATTAGTTTCTGGAAAGTACTTGAGAGAACTAACTATATAGGTAGAGCTAAAGAGATGTCAATGGATTCTGTGAATATGCCCAGAATGTTCTCAAAGTTATTTTTGCCTTAGGACGTGGGTGAAGCAAGTTGTAGATGAGGCTTACCCCAGCTCTCAAAAAACAAGAAATGCAAGCAAAATAAAGCCCGAAGAGAAACGGGGCTCTTTCTGGAGACCTCTCTGAGGACCCCGACTGAAAACACTTGCCTGTCTCTAGGCCACCCTGGTGTTGCTGGCATTCACTCAGCGGGTCTGCTTGGGGGGGAAAGAGAGAAGGAAGGAATCGGCTCTGGCCATCCACCTTCACCCTTGTCCTATACTTAGGAAACAAGCCCCCTAGGAACCTACCAGGCAACTCCAGCTGCTTCTTCAACCAATCCAACATCGTTGGCCCTAGACCTGCCCGGGAGACTTGAGCCCTCAAGATGTTCAGTCACCTGGGGAATCAGACCTATAAAGAAAGCCAGGATAGATGCCATGAGGCAAGCAGCATGTGCCCAATGAGGAGGACTCCTCACTTAGCCTGAGGGGACAGGAAAGGGGACCTGTAGGAACTGCCAAGGGGAGTGTTCAGGGATGAACAATAACTCACTAGATAAAGGTGGAAGATAGGAAAAGGCAGTCACCAAGAGCAAAAGCCATTTTTCAAGAGACAAAGTGCTTGGCAATTTGGAATAGCCTTTCAGGGGTGACGGTTGGAATGAGGTCATTTTCTGAGACACTAGCTAATGGATGGGTGAGTCCCTTGGTCTGGCCTTTGGGTAACGCACTGCTTTTCAACCTGCTATCAGCTATGCATGCCTCTCTAAGCTAGTCAGAGGTTGACTGACAGGCAACAGTTCCTCATCAGAGCGTCTTGGAGCTCCCAGAGGGAAGGGGGACCAAAAGGTCCCCAGGACCAGACCTACCCCTTAATGTCACCTCCTTCCTCAGTGACAGGGACTTTGCTTGTAGTCTTGGATACAGTGGTGTAACAGACTTCCCTAGGCTCATGACACCCCAGGATGGGCTCCCAGCTGAAGACACAGCCCTTTCCTTGAATGTCAGGGTCTGCACCTCTTCCTGGGGTGGGGGATTGAGCCTCTGCTGACCTCAGGAAGTTCCCCTGCTGACCCTGCACACTGAAAGATAGCCAGGGGTAGGCCTGTAGCTTCTGAGGCTCTGGAACTAACACACGTGTTCCTTCAATTCCAGTCTCAAAAATGTGGCTGTTGGTTCTTTAAAGCTAGTGGACAGTGCTGTAGAGAGTTCAGAATGGTCCCCTGGTGAATAGCAGCCTCAGAGCCTGGGCCAGGAGGGCCCCTCTCCCTGTGGGGTCCCTCTCCTCTCTGCTCGTTTCCTTTTTTCCTCATATTCACCAGATGATGTCGAGCCTTGAGTCCGTGTCTGATGTACCTTGTCAGCCTTTGGGACGGTGATGGGCTAAACAAAGTAAGCCCCGGAATAAATGTTGAAGTGAACACATGGACACTTCCATCCCACGCAAGACCCAAGGCAGCCTCCATGAATAGATAAGGATAAAATGTACATACATACAAATCCAAATTAGGGAAAACACAGACCAAAAGAAGATCCACACCGAAAGTTCTAGAACAGTTCTAGTGCCAGTAGGCAGCACGCAGGATTCTGTGTGTAATTATTAGAGCCAAGCCACAGATTTGGCTCTGAGCTTCTAGGAAGTCAAAGCAAATATGGAAATATAGTAATTACATGCTTCCTATTTATCTGAAAGGAAAGTATTCCCCTTACTCAGAAAACATCTCTTCAATGAAACTTAAGATCTGAAAGAACTTTTCCCCCATGTCCAATGAGGGGGTCTTTATGCCGGTGTCTGCGCCACATTCATACAGTGAATCTGCAACACACAAGATGGTTCTTGGCGGGGGGATCCCCCAATGAACGTGGGGGCAGGACACAAGCAGATTTATTGAAGCTGTGAAGGCAGGACACCCCTGTGGCACAGAACATGGGCTGTCTCAACTCAGACCTGGTGTGACTCCTGGCTCCACCACTAAGCAGCTGTGTGAACGTGGCCAAGTTAATCAATCAGTGATCCTGAGTGTCTCACATGAGAAAGGGGGATGATCATTCCTCTTTTGTAAGGCATTGTGAGGGTTCGAGAGTCCACAGAAGGCAGGCAGCATTGTGCTTGGGATGTAGTAAGCAGTCTCATGCAGCAGTTGCTAAGCTTTTGCTACTGCTGCTTCATCATCAGTATGGAGGAAATAAAGTATTATTCAAGTTCATAGGCAACAGGGTCTGGTGCAGAAACCCGACCTCACACAGCTACAAGAGCAGACTGACTGTATGTCCACAGGTAAATGTCCAATAACAACCTTTTTCAGTTGGACCTGACAGAGTTGGACTGTAGGAAGTTCAGCCCGTCACTCTGTACTTGGAGTAGAAATTTGGGGACTGCAGGTTAAAGGAAGAGTTGGGTATTTTAAAACTCAGCTGAGCAGGTGTTAAAATTGATATCCAATGTAAAAACTGAAGAGAGTCTAAACAAGATTCATGGCCAAGTGTGTGGCCAGCCAGCTGGTACATGGAGGTGCGCCATGCTAACACCTGCAAACAGGATCTCACTGGAAGACAGTTTGCAGCAAAAGAAGAAAGATGCACTTAGAACCCCAAGGTGAAGCATGAAGAATGAAAAAGATTATTGTACACTCAAAGATTTTCTCTTGTTTTTAATTGTCATCAAAATGAAAAACAAAATGGAAAATTATTTGTTGTTACTGTAAGAATTAAAAACAAAGTTCAAAACATACAAAGAAGTATAAAGAAAAGTATCCACGGTGTGGATGTGGTTCAGTGGTAAACCACTTGCCTCACACATGTCAGGCCCTACATTCAGTCCCCAGCACTGCGGAAAAAAAGGAGAGAGAGAGAAATCGTCCACAGCCTTAACACTCACTGATCACTACTAGTCATGTTTTAATATATATCCCTGTTTTCTATGCACATAATGGAGACCATCTGTATTTTAGCATATATATATTTTTATATAGTCTTTCAACCAGTTTTTTAAATGTCTCAATTTTCTTTTTAAATGGCTACCTAGTATTCTCCTGTATGAATCTATGTAGTATTCATAATCAGTCCCCTGAAAATTTTACACATCATAATGAGTATTCATGCACATATTCCTTTAAACCCATGAGCCTAAAGATTTTCAAAGTAAGAAACAGAAAAAAAAATCCTAGTGATGCACCAGTTAATATAAATTAATAGCCTGTGTGCCAGAACTCTCCCTGCAGGACACGTTGCCACAGTCTATGATACAGTTTTTCTAACATCAAATTGATGAGTGTGCCAGGCACAGCTTCAGTGACTCGGATACAGGACAGTGAAGGACGTCTCTCGGCCCCTCCACAAGCCTCTTTTGGAACTGAGGAGTGACTTCCTGGATCTTCCCTTGAACATTTCCTGGATGCTATACATTAGGCACAGGCCAGGCACCAGGGACATTTGGAAGGTGCTCAGTAAATATTCTGATGATGTTAAACTGTAGCCTGGCTACCTCGAGGAGCCCTCAGTAAATATAAGTAGCTTACATGTCCCCAGTGTGCATCCCTGGGTAACTATTAGGATCCATTTTTAAGATACGATGCCTTTTTAAGTTTCTCTGCTGTAACAGTTCTTAAGCCACAGATTTAAAATCCCCGGGCAACAGGAGAAGGAAAAGAAGAAAAGATTTTTATGTGCCCTGGCCCCAGCTGGAAGTTGCTCCCGGATGAAGTGGGATTCCTGCCTTTATCCTAAATCGCAAGACACCATTTGCCAGGAGGCAGCCTCTCAACTGATCCTCCCATGAGATCCAGCCAATGAAAGGATCATCCAGGAGCTTCAATCGTTCATTTTTTTTAAGTTTACAGAAGTCTCTTATTTTATCTCAAGTGTAGCTCTAAGTGGTCAAGAGCACAACCTACTAGAACACGTGGATCCAAATCCCAGCTCATCCAGGTGCTGGCTTCAGGAGCAAGTTCTTTATTTATCTCACGTGCAAAACAGGAACAATGGACCTTCAGCGTGGAGCTATAATTAGGCCTAAATGCCATAGTCCATGTAGAACACTTACCACAATGCAGGGCACACAGGAAGTGAGAAATGCTAGTGGTATTGTTATTAGGTTTCACGTTGTTATTAGTGAGGTGGGTATTGCAAATGGCATTATTGCATCTGTTATTATCCCCATTTTGAGAAAAAAAAACCGAGGCTTGGAGTATGCTGGTTCTAGTAATCACCAAATACACACACATGTGAGCATATTGCACATGCTGCCTTGTTTCATTGGTGATCCAGGGTAGAAAACACTCAAGGCCATGATAAGTGTGTCTCAAGAGACTCATGCTGGGCTGGGGTTGTAGCTCAGAGGCAGAGCACATGCCTCTCATGCATGAGATACTGGGTTCAACCCTCAACACTACATAAAAATAAATAAATAAAGATATTGTGTACATCTACAACTAAATATATATATATATATATATATATATATATATAGAGAGAGAGAGAGAGAGAGAGAGAGCGACTCATGCTTCAAAGGTCAAAGTGAGTAACTATCTTCCAGTAAGCTACATACCACAGAAGGAACCGTGGATGGCCACCCGTGGGGTTACAGCATTTGAGAGATGTGAGATTATGAATGTAAAGCTGAATGAGTTTGAATTTATGCCCAGATAGGGATAACTAGAGATGAGCGCACGATTGTGCTGACTTAAAAGGATACTGCAGCTCTGTGGTTTGAACTAGCACATGTGAACGGACACCTTAGTGCTCACTGTGACCCCTGTGACCTGCACAGACCTCAGCTTCTCCGCAGCCAGAGCTGGGGGGCAGGGGCTCCAGAATTGGCCTCTTGAGCCAAGTACTATTCATCACAGCTTAGCTTTTGGTTCCTCTTTGTGCTGCCTGAACCAGGGTCCGGTCAGCCACCTTTAGCTTTGGATGGTGTCCAGGTATGGATTGTGTGACAAACCACCCCAAAATGTTGTGGCATAAAACTTTACTACACTCACAATTCTGTAAGTCGGGAATCTAGGCTGGGCACAGAAGTTCTGCTCTGCTCTGCTGGAGAACATCTGGGGACTCAGCTGGGCCAGCTCAGATGGCCGACTCTGGGGCAGCTCAACCCGGGCCATCTGCCTGGGGCCTTGGGTCTCACCATGTGCCGGCTGCTGCATGGCTACTTCACGCCTGCATCTGGGGCCTGTACTGGGATGGCTGGAACTGCTGATACCCTCCAGGAAGCCTCTGAGCATGCTGACCTCAGGGCAGTCTGACTTTTACACAGAATTGGTTCCCCCGGAGAGAGAGCTCCCAGAGTCCCAGGCAGAAGCTGCAAGATTCCTCATGATCTGTAGCCAACAGGATTATAATTATACTATTAATATAATTAACATCAGTGTAATTAACATTATAGCCTTAATGTATAATTAAATCCTATTACAATATCATTTTCAGCCTTTGTCCCAATAGAGTGTCCTGCTCTCATGATAACAACTCCCCTCCCACCTTATGTGGTGGGAATGTCAACAGGAGAGGGAAGAATGACCCTGAAAATGGGCTTCCTCCCCTGTTTGAATGCACATCCTCAGGTAGCTGTAGCTCAGTGATAAAACACTGCCTAGAATGTGCAAGGTCCTGGGTTTGATCCCTAACAATGAAAAAAAAAAAAAAAGATTATGTGTCCTCAGGTTCTGTCTGATGAGAACCTGTTCCCACAAGGAGCCCAGTATGCTGGTATGTCAGGACAGTCCGGACAGGTAGTGTGGCCCTCCACAGGCTGGTCTCCATGCCCATGGGCCTCCTTGACATCCGGCATCCATATTTCAGACACTAAGCTGCAGAAAAGACAAGGAGGGTAGCAATGTCCAACTCTTCTCTATACATAACCATAAAAGAACATTATGAAACTCTAAAATGAAAAGAAAGCAAAATGTGAAAGAGAATGCAGGCCAGACCAGGACAGGCCATGTGGGGCTGCTGGTTTGGCAGAAACCCTTCCCCACTCTGGCCTCTGGATCTTATTTGACCAGTTTCCTAATACCAAGAAATAATTTAAAAAAAAAAAAAAGGGCAGAACCTCTAACTCATTATTTACAAAACCTTTTGGCTTCCCATAATAGTCATGTGAAAATTCTCACTTGCTCAAATGAGCAGTTTGACTTTCACTTGGAGACACTGGTGCTTTAAGCAGATCTCACTTTCCAGAACTTGTTGTAGGCTAATGATAAAGGAATTCACACTCTGGAAGCCCCACTGCTCCGGCATGGAAAGGCTGCATGGTGTGGGGTCCAGTGACCCCACCTTTCCCTTAGTCCAGTTTCTCACCCAGACCACAAGTGTCTGTGGTATCCCCCAACAAATGGACAAGACCATCTTCTCCAGCAGCGGTGAACAGAAATGGTGTGACTTCACCCTGACACTGGAGAAGTCAAAGGCTGGTCCACCTTCCCAAGGGACCACACGGACACGAAGAGGCAGAGCTGATAGTGCTGTGGGTGCAGTGTAGGCAGTGGAAAGGGCCCAGCCTTCTCCACAGTGATGGTCAGAGCTGTCTCCCAGCCTCCTCCACTGTTGTTTATTGGTGTGTTACTAATTTACTAGTCTGACTCACCCCTGGAGCAAATAGGGCTCTCCATTCCATCGCAGGGATGAGAGGGGCTTGCCATACAGGGTGCAGTATCTCCAGCAGCAAACATCTTTCTTGTAGGGCTGTTAGCTACTAATACGTAGCTCAAAGATGACCAATACATTCTTTATCAAACCCACGGTCAAGCTCAGGCATTTTCCCACTTGATTTTAAAACCAAAAAAATTCATCTGGCATTGACCTGAAATAGAATCAGTCCAGAACCCATGGTCCTCTCTCATGTGCTCTCAGAAGGCCATCCTATATTTCCATGTCCATCCTCACCAGTGGGAACAGTCCCCAACACTTCTTCTAAAACATGGAAGTTGGGCCCCCAGTATGCCTGGTGAAGGCGGAGGTGGACAGGAATGCAGAGGGCACAGTTGCAATATCAGCAGAAGCAGAATGCTATTTCTGTGATTTTGAGAAGCCATGAAAAGACATTGTAGGATCGTTTATAGAATGAAAACTTGAGACAGATGGCACCTGCTATCAGTGGTGCAGAGACTTTAAGAACACTTTTTGTGACCAGTATGTACCCACTTCTCTGACTCACTGTGACCTCAGGGTGTTGTGGGAATCCTGCCTCTTTGGGGCCAGACAATGTCATGTCTCCAGAGAAGACAGGGGGACGCTGCACTTTTGAGAGAAGGCAGAAATCACAGATACGAATGGAGAGGTGAAGAGAAGAAAGACAGAAATCATCTTGAGAGAAGAATGGAAAGTCCAAAGCAAAGAACCTTCCACCCAGGCGCAGCTTGGTGTGGCATTCTGACCCAACAGAATCTCCTGTCTCTTGCTGATTTGATGATAAAATATAGAGTGGACCCACAGGGAGAGCAAAAGCCTCAAGAAATAGATGGGTAATTGGCTCTGTTTGAGCACTGTTTGCATGCTCGCTGCTGCAACTGTGAGGCTCCACACCAGCATGACTAATGCCTCTCCCCTCAGCCTAAATTAGATTTTGATTGTGTTTTGTAGATGTTCACTGAATCACAGATGTTTGAGGTAAAAGGATCCAAACTTCTCAGGAACACCTCCCGTGGAGTGTGTGGGATCGTCCTCACAGACATGGCTGAAATGCCACCAGTAACTCCTTCCCTTCCAAGTCCTGGGAGCAGACCTGCTGCCCCTGAGGGAGCTCCCTATGGAGTGGGCTCCTGGGACCAGTGGGCTGCGTGTAGGCCTTGTTTTCCAGGGGTTAATCTACAAGCCCGCTCCTTAGCGTGGCTGTGAACAAGAGTGCCTCCTTGGTGACTGATGCCTGTGTAGACACTAAATGGGACCTGAGTGTCCAGTTCCTCATAGATCTCCACTGAATCCCTGCAGCCTCTGGTGGAGTAGCTCAAGGCGATGGCTAGTTCACCTCCATGGTGTTCCTCAGCCACTTTCTGGTTTGTAGTGCACCCATAGTAAATGCTTTCTCCTTGTTCTTACAGAATTTAGCCTACGAAATCATCTTAACACTTGGACAGGCATTTGAAGTCGCTTACCAACTAGCACTGCAAGCAAGAAAAGGGGGCCATTCCTCCACGCTTCCAGAAAGCTTTGAAAACAAACCCTCCAAGCCCATCCCCAAGCCCCGCGTTAGCATTCGCAAGTCAGTGGTAAGTAGAAGAGAGAGGCATTCTAGAAACCTCCAGAGGGAGGAAAAGGGAGCTGTGTGGTGCGGGTGGGTGCCACTTAGAATTCAGGGCTTGCCCTTCCCGGTCCTTTCCCGTGGCCGTTTCCGGGCTGGTGATCATCATTGCCTCGGCCTGGTTCCTTCAACTTCTTGAAGGACCTTCTCCCTGAACCTGGAGACTCCAGAGAAAATTCCACTTCCTCCGTCCCCCACAATAGCAGCAAGAGGGAGGGTACTGGCTGCCCAGCTGCTGTCCATGGTGAAGATTACCTGAAGGTCCAGGAAAGCTTGAGGATAGTGTTCCCATGGCCTCAGCTGCCATCCTATCAGGGGATGAGGCCTCCCACAAGCCCCTGGCCTCCAGAGAGATTTGCAGAGGTTGACAGTGAGGCTGCCTCTGGTACCCAGCAGGCGGAAGCTAGATGCTCGAGCATCGTCTTTTGAGAAGTGCAGGTCGTGGTCCTGGGCACCTTCCCTCCAGCAACTGAGGCTTCCTGCAGTGAGGCAGCTGCTCAGAAGGTGCCGCCCCCTCCTCATCATCTGCCTTCCTCCAGGATTCCTCCCCTTCCCTCCCACAGGCTCTGCAGACATCCTGTCCCGGCAGGCTCACATGACTTCATAGCAGTCTCCTCTGGTAGTAGCAACACCCCAAAGCTGGAAGGTTCCCAACAGCCTCCCATCTGCTTTCTGCTCCGGCTGCCGTCCTGCATCCTAAGAACCCCGGACTTGTATGGGGGAGGCCCCCAGAATGCATTGCCCTCTCACCCCTGAGTCCTTCCTCTGTAACCCTCCTCCTCCCACCAGCTCCCATCCCCAGGGTCGGGGCGGGGGAAGCACAGACATTTTTAATGCTTGCAGAGAAACACCTCCCTTGGTGACTGCGTGGCTTCCTGTTTACAACTTTCTTTTTGGCCCCACTCCTTGGCAACTTCAGCATCCATGGGTATGATCTCTCCAGTGCCTGGCCTCGCTATTCTCTCATAGTTTTCTTCCGGATCTTTCCCTCCACCCCAGCCATTCACCAGCGCATCACTCATGACTGCCAGCACCAGTAACTGCACCTTCTCTGAAAAAGTTTTACATCAAACACCACATTTCAACTCCCTGGTCCTCTGGCCTCAGCAACCCAAGCTCCCACTTCTCTCTTCAACCCTGACCCACTCCCAGAACTCTAGACCTATTATGTGTTCAGTTTCTTCTTGAATGTTTAGTGTTCAACAGACATCTGAAACTTGGTATGTCTACAACAAAATGCTTGATTTCCCCCTCAGAAATGCTCCTCTTCATCTTCCCAGCTCAGTAAAGGGCACAGCCATTCACCATGCTGCTCAACCCAAAAATCTACCAGCCACCTCTACTGCTGTTCTCCCCCACCTCTACCTCCAATCCAGGAGCAAGGGCCATTTGCTCCACCCCTGGAACACCTCAGTCTGCATACTCCTCCCCACTTCCTCTGCCATTCTTTTAGTCCAAGTGCCACCAACTCTCATGAAGCCGACACCCACAGACCTCCAAACCAATTCCCTTCCTGCATACCCAATGCCTCACCCATACCTAATGCTCCAAACACCCATACCTAATGCCTCACCATTACCCCTTGGCCCTCAGGCTTTCCCGTTCCTCAAATATATATATAATGCATGCCCCACCTGATGCCTTTGTGCCACCTGTTCCCTCCACCTGGAAGATCATCCTCCCAATTTCTGCACAAAGGATTCCATCTTGTCCTTCAGGTCTCAGTTACATGAAGAGGCTTTTCCTGACTGCCTCATCTGAGGTAGCCACCCTCAAGCACATGGCCTGCTTTCAATTGTGTAGAATTTACTAATGAGATAGTTTATTGATCATTTGTTTATTGCACATCTTCCTCCACAAGAATGAATATGTTTTAGGCACACAGGGATCTCGTATGTGTTGTCACACTCATGGAGTATCTGGATAAAGAAATTAGGAACTGGGGATAGACTTAGCAAGTGAAACTTTGAGAATAATTAGGCTGAGAAGTGTTCAGGAACGCACTGAATGTTTGGGGGATCATCTCAGACACATTTCTTCTCATGTAGGCTGGATACACTTGTTCACGGCTGGTACCTCTCTCCAACTTTATCATGGTCCCCAAAGACTTCCTCCAGAAGAGCACAAAGGGTTAAGTGCTGTACAGACTCATAGAATATTCATTTAGATGCCAGGAAATAAGAAAATATAGTGTGAATCCTGTGATGCTTTCCCCTGCACCAGGATCCTTGCCCCACAGCTGCCGTCAGTATTCCATCTCCTGCAGCTCCAGCCCTTTGTTAGGAAATATGCATGGATCCCTAAGGATATGTGAAATCCTCCCACACCTTGTGGAGACACAGTCAAAACACAGTAAAGGGTAGTCAATAGGGACAGATCCTGGAGACCTGGACAGGCTGTGAAGCTCACAACCAGAGACATGGAGGAGGCCTCCCGAAGCTCCCTGCCCAGTGTTCTGGAGCAGGGGCCAGGGCAGGGCAGACTGGAAATGCCAAAGGCCAGTCCCAGAAGAACTCACCCCAGCCCTTCCTCAGAGTTTGCAGTTCAAACTTTACCTTGGGAATGACCTGTCTGCGGTGCACTGGGACTAATCCATCTTAGAGCATGGTTGGGTTCAGATCAAGGCTCAGCCTGATAGGACCCCGCTGACCTCCTCACCCCAGCTGTCGCCCTCCTGTCTCCCACTGTGCAAACTGCCGCTTTCCCACACCTCTGGGTCTTGCATGCTGTTCTATCTCCCTGAATGCCTGGCCTCCCGCCTGGGGAAGGCAGACTCCCACTGGTCTTGCATCTGGCCTCCAACACTGCCTCATTCTCCTACCAGTATTTATTCAATAATTCATTGTGTGCCTATGTGGATGGGTTTCCCAAGTTTGGGGTTGGGGTGGGGGTAACGAACAACAGAGACAAAATCCCCGCCCTCCTGGGCTTGCGCTGTCCTGGAGGCTGAGCAGATGGACATCTTACGGGGAATAAGGCAGAAGAGGAGAGCAGGAAAGTTGGGGTGCTCTTTTGCATGGGGCAAACAGGTAGGACTTCTAAGTGGCCTTAGAGCCAAGACCCGAATGATCTTGGGGGTGCAGCAGACAGGTATCTAGGGGACAGCAAACCAAGAGGAGAGAGGCCTGGGCTGGGGTGGCACAAGGCAGGGCTAGAGGCAGGGCTAGAAGGACTTCGGGTGTGTTCCGCGATGGAGCGCACTGAAGGGTAGGAGAGGGGAGTGGCATGGCCTTCCTCACCTCCTCCAGGAAGTCTCCTAGCCTCCCTCTGCCCTTCACAGCTCACTGCCCGGGAGAGGAGCCCTGTTTCTGTCCACCCTCGCGGGCAAGGCCGGGTCTCACCGCCGTCACCCTTGCAGGGCCTGCTAAGGTCGAGCCCCCGGGGGTCCCGGTGGAAGCGCGGGGCGCGGGCCGAGGTGGGGGCAGCGACGGCCGCGCACGCGCCCAGCACAGCGCCGGATAACGGGCATCAGCCTTTCTGTTTTAAAGCAGATCGACCCGTCTGAGCAAAAGACTCTGGCCAATCTGCCGTGGATTGTGGAGCCGGGGCAGGAAGCCAAGAGGGGCATTAATACCAAGTATGAAACCACGATTTTCTGATACCCGCCGCCCTCGCGTCCTCGCGGTGCCTTGCTCGCCCGCAGCCCGGAGCAGGCTTTCCTTCGCACCCCGTTCCCAGCCCGGGAGGAAGACTGCTCCGCTCGCGTGGCCTTGTCCCGGGCGGAAGGCCGCCGGCCGTTCCTGGGGAGTCCTTTCTGCACCAGTGACGGAAAACGCCACCCAGACTCCCCGGCGCAGCCCCTGAGAGGCGCGAGTCGAGGTGGGTGTCCCGGGGCCCGCCGCCTCGAGCGTTTCCAGTGACTCGCCCCAGCACCGGGTTGGCTTTGGTTGGGGTTGACACCTTTTTTAAAAAAAGTAAAGGGGATCTCTAATACTGCCTAGAAGTATAGCAATCCTGGGTTTAGATTTCACTGTCCGCAGTTTTAAAGGTAATATCAGAACAGAACCCCCCTGTATCGCATCTGTAAAATCATCACATCACTGAGGATCGTTTAATGCAAAAGGACAAAAAAAAAAAAAGTGATTGCCAGGAAATTCTGTTACTCAGTTTCTATATTTGTGGATTTTATATGTAATCAACTATGTCAGATAATGAAAACCTTTAAATCTAATGATTGATTCAAAGTTTAACAATGATTTAAAACAGAGAAATTTATTATGCACAGAAAAATGTGTCTTGTATTAAATATTTTTATTAAAAGAATGTTTCATTAATGCATTGATAAGAAAACTAGGTTAGTTGTGCGGGATGTTTCTGGTTTCATTTCAAGTAACTAAATTTCTACTACCATGAGGACTGGCTCATTATGGAGAAATCCTGATGCTGTCCACCGAGTAGGAGATGCGGCGGGCAGACTGGCATTGACCAGAAGTGCTAGCACGTGCCTGCAAAGATTGTTTTTGTTTTTTAATCTTCACAGTGTTTTAAAGAACATGTTTAAAATGATAATAATAATCTAGGGCTCCTGCTGTCAAGATTTCTGTCCTGGAAAACTTGTTTGAGAAAGGTGTTAATAAAATTCTATTGCAAAAATTTTTTTCTAGAAAATATAAATACATTTAAAAAAAGAAATTCCAAAGTAATACAACTTTTCTTGAAACAGACAAAAAAAATAATGTTTGCTTACTATTTGATTAAATAAAATTTACTTACATTTCTTTAAGGTATTTTAATTTTTTTAATGTCTCTGTGGAGTATTTGTATGATACCATAATGTATATTTATGTAGAATCAAATTATATAAACAGTACCAATATCATTATAGAAAAATAACATTTTAATGTATATTGTTCTAACAATCACATTGTGAATCATTTTGAAGTTCATTATAGAGATATTGATAAATTGTGGAATTGTCTTAATGTTTTTTTAATTAACCAATATTATTTTAAACCTGAAATTATCAGTTACATTCATCAGTTGGTGAGTTTTGAAAAAAGAATAACTAAATTTTATTTCAAACTGACAAATGTATATGGTTTTAGTTCAGTGTTAAAAGAATTTTAATACAATATTAAATTACTTGAACTGAACAGTTCCTTGTATATATTTTGCCTATTCACTGTTGATATGTACGTAGAAAATTGAGAGTAAAATAACACTAAAATATGGTACCAAAAGGAAATTGTATAGGAGCAAAGTAAACAGTAGCTTTGCTGAAACAGAAGCATATGAAGCGTATGTGTAAATAAGTTTGGGCTTCCAGTTATAAATTTTGTAATTTTTGTCATTATTTATATCCTATTAAAAAAAAAAGAAAAGCACACAAAATAAAACAGAAGTTGTACAGCCACTGGTGCTTGGCATCCTTCTGTGAGCACCTCCCCACCTCCCCAAGGAGGCCAGGCCCCTCACACCCACAGCTAAAGGGTTTCTTTCAATTGGCAAAATGGCTGAGAAAGTTTGCTCATTGCTAAGTTCAACCAGTCTGAGAAAGAAACACTGGCCTTTGAGGTCTGAATTTCAGCCAAATGCCTCCATTCACTTTGTTTAAATATTAAAGTAGATTGTAAGGGAAGTTACTAACACAGACCTCCCCACCCTGGATCACTTCTATATTACACACAGAGGGTAAGATTGGAAAAACATCACACATGGATTCGTCCGTCCTTTCGTTTTTCCTACAACACATGTGCCAGCTGTAAGGCGAGTGATGGGCCATGCTAGAGCCATATTGGATTCTGTGGTCAGTGGTTCACATGCCATATCCTGTGACCTTCAGGGGGCTTATCTCCCCACTGCCCGGTCCAAGTCTCTTACCCTCCAAAATCCACACCACAGCAACCTCAGAGCTCTTCCCATCTGGCATGCAGAAATGTAGAGGTCCCAGGGCTTTGAACCCCAACAGTTAAAGCAATCCTAGGTGGGAGAGAGTGGCCCAGAGAAAAGCAGCCTTCCTGCAGGAAGCTTTCCCTGGGCTAGTGGGGCCCCTTTTTTTCTTTGTTGGCCAAGAATCCATTAATCCTGTTTATTATCTCTGTATATCAACGGATGGTTGTAACCTCATGAGCCTCATGAAAGCACATGGCACACTGTGGTGGGGATAACTGACCAAGCTGACTACCACACAGGTGTTGGCAGGATGTAGGGAAACCACTGGGGTAGGACAGTATCCCTGGGCTGATAGCAACCCGAGGGGGTATCAGAAAGGAGATTATATGGCAGGGCTGCCTTCCAGGTGGGGGACAGGGACAAGCTACAGTGACCCTCAGAGAGGAAGCCAGGGATTAAAAGACCCTGAACTCACTCTCCACCCTTCAACCTGCATGGCATGAAGGGACAGGAAGATAGTCCACAAGAGCATCCCCATAGACCAAGGCAGAGCAGGGAAGCAGCAAAGAACACCCGCCACCCAAAGAAGAAGGGATTGTCAGAGATGGTTTTCTTCAGGGAAAAAAACGGAGACTTTAATAACTGCAATAACCATGGGGTAAAAGGTAGACGGGGATCCTTGAATAATGCTAACATTATTCAAGAAAGGATTTGGATTCATCTTTTAAGAAAAGAAAAAGGACTCTAGTTCAATGACTCCATTTAAATTTTTTTCTTATTAACTTGTATTCTATGATAAATTTGGGTGAATGAACCCTATGAAAATATGCCTAGTCAGTTCATTAATAAGTCATAGAAGTGATTTTTCTCAAGACCCCACCAGATTTTCTCAAGTTGGAATACTTGGGAATTGTGCCAGCACATCTCATGTTTGGATAAGATGGAGCAGAAGACAGGCTTAGATAAAAAGGCATGTGCCAAATTCTCAAAAAAAAAATCAATAAAAATTCACACTTGGACTCCAAGTAACACTGCTCCTATTTTGAAAAGAAATGAAAATTTGATAAGTGGTCTAGCCTCCAGAGAATTGGAATATAATGAAATCTGTGTGGAATAAAGCCTTTTTTTTTAAGATCTCATATTTTTAAGTTATCTTTTTATATAGGCTATTCGGTGAGTATGTTTCTTATAAAAGCACTCTGATGGTTATAAACATGTTTTCTTAAAATATAAATGGGTAGCCAGGCAGGGTGGTGCATGCCTGTAATCCCAGAGGTTCCGGAGACTGAGGCAGGAGGATCAAAGCCAGCCTCAGCAAAAGCGAGGCACTAAGCAACTCAGTGAGACCCAGTTGCTAAATAAAATACAAGTGGGTCCAGCCGATGCAGGCCAGCAGTCTACCTGCAGCTGTACTGCATTTGGCTCCTGGCACCAGCCGCCCACACCCATTCACCACAGTCTGCTTCAGGGCATCTGCAGCCCAGCGTCTCCTGCCCCACTGGAGTCCTGCTTCCCAGAAAACGGTTCCAGAGCAGATAGGCACGTGCTGCGAGCTGGCTCAGGCCCCTTGCCGGATCCCCATGCCGCATACTGTGTGATTCCATCCGTGCTGGTGAGCTGGAACTTGCTGTGATTGAATTAATCTTTGATGCAACCAGAGAGTGCCAATTCCACTTAACTGTCTCCTGTCTTCATCTTGAGGCAATCTGCTTATTGAGAATCCGCTCGGTCTCAGCATGTGCCACTTCCCTGGGTTGCTGCTGCTGACAGCCTAGCAGTCCAGACCCCACGACTGCACTTCCTGCACTCGGTGTGAGACTCAAAGGGCATCATGGCTGCAAAAGTATTTGCCATCAAGACAGTTTTGGGTTTTTTCCCCCATCTCCAAAACCCCAGAGGCCTGTGTCTGTAAAAGTGCAGGGATGTTTAACTTCCCAAGAGCAGTTTAGCGACCAGGGATGGATGCAGACGTGTACCGAGGTCAGAATAGAGACCCTCCACGGATCAGCTCCAGTGCGGTCACCCAGCCAACGGTGGCCACTGCAGCAGCTGAGGTGACATCAGGGCCCTCACTTGGTTCAGACAGCAGAGGAACATGGGACCGGATGACAGACATCAGCACAGCAGACATCAGCACAGCTGAGCTGCCGCTTACAAGTCTCCAAGTGGGTCTCAGCGCCACAGTGAGGCCGAGGGGAGGTGGAGGCCGCTCTGCAGTCAATGTCAGCTCACAGCAAAGTGACGGAAACCCTTCAAGGCGATCCAGATTCAATACCCAACTTAACTGTCCTCCGGTGTCGGGGTGCGGCTCCCTGGAGGCTCGTGCAGCAGGCAAATGGCCACAGGCACATGGCAAGGAGTCAGGATGCCACCGCGAGAGGCTCAAGATCCCTCTGTAGTTCTCAAAAGTGCAAGTTCGGATTTTTGAGAGAGAGAAAAAAAGAAATCCTAATGTGTTAAGTGTTGAGTCAGGGAGACTGGAAGGGAGGAGTCTCAGAGCCCATCTTAACAGCCATTTCTGGGGCACAGGTTTGTGGGCTGGGGGTGATGGACAGTTCAGATGTCTTCGGAGCCACCTTCCCCATCTCCAGTAGCTTTATGACTTTCTGAGATTCTATACAGCTAGATATCCAGTTGCTCAGAAGGGGAACTGGGTGTTTGTAGCTGGGGTGAAGGGATAGAAGAGGCAGAGACCCAGGGGTCACTTATATTTGTTTACGGCTATTACATACCAGGTTGCTTTTAATCAGTTAAAAACTAACTTTGGAGACTAGTAGCAAAAATCAGAAATAATAGTGTCTTAAACAAGGGAGAAGTTGAATTTCCCCTAAGAACCTCAGAGATAGGACGCACAGGTCTAGAAGTGGTAGCTTTATGGTATCAAAATCTCAAGATCCTTCTCTAGTTCTACTCTGCCATTCTTAGCATGTGGTTCTACTCCCAAGTTCACCTCATCATCACACAGTGGCTGCTAGAGATGTAGCCAGTGCATCTCCTTCCAGGCAGGAGAAAGGATGGTAAGGACCAAAGGATAGTAGGATCGCCCAAATCAGAAAACTTTTAAGATCTGTCTAGGAAAGCTCCACACCACAATTTCTGCTTTTAGCTCATTGTCCACCCAGAGTAGGAGGCTGAAATATGTGACTGCTGTTGTTAGTAGAACACTATGGCCCCCAGCAACAGAGGGGCTTTTGGTGAGGTAAAGAGAGACTGGATATCAGGGTGCCACTAGAAGTGTACACACAGTGAGGATCATCATAGGAATAGGTAAAAGGCAAACACTCACACAGATGAGAATGACTGCACAGTGGCTATAGACGGCACTGGTGAGGATCCTGGCAGAGCTGCTGTAGAAATGAGCCCCCAGTTGTGTTAACATGCACAGCCATGCGGCCCAGCAACCCTCCCGGGAATGTCATAGCCGAGCAGATGTCAAAGAGCATGCAGCCTAGCCAACGTCACAGGCGTAACCAGGAGGGGCCTGGCAATGGGCTGATTGCACATCAATGGCCAGAGCAGAGGCCCCCAGATCTCCACTTCTGCTGCACACTGGAATCACCAGGAACTTGAGAAAACACTGCTGTGTAGGTCCCAGCTCCAGAGCTGGGGCGAGGCTCGGGTTTGGGGAGGTTTTTAAGTTCCCCAGGTAACTCTAGATGCTACCAAGTGTGAGAGGTATTGCTCCTGGATTATCAGGCCCTGCAGGGGGTCCCGAGAGCCCCCAGAGCGCCTCCCACCAGAGGCTCACTAGCAAATAGGTCCTGGAGAAGATTAAACCATTTGCTGAAGTCGCACAGCTGGAAAGTTGGTGCAGCCAGGACTTGACCTGGGATCCAGTGGCCAGAGGCACAACGCACCACCATACTCCTAAGCCCTGGCCGAGCAGTGAGCCGAGGTCCCTTGTCCCCACTCCCAGGCCTCCTGCCACACACAGCCCACAGAGGGTAGGCGGCAGCTTCCCTGATGAGCAAGGTCTGTCTCCTGCCACCCAATAGCCAGGAGGAGGAGGGGGGAGAGGGTGCCCAGAGAGGTGCATTTCCTAGAGGAGAAGCACAGGGCCCCAGTTTATAGACCAAGGAGACCTGGGCAGGTGAGGAATAGGGTTTGTAAGTAGGACAGAAGGTAATTATCATGTCGTTTATGAAGACCCGCATCTCAGGCGTGACATGCTCTGTGCCTCTCACAAACCCTGCACCTTGGGCATTGTGTTCCCCACCTGACAAACAAGGCCCTGGGACATTGCAACTTTTCAAATGGAAGGAAAAGGAGAAAGGGGGACGTAGGATCAAGATGGCTGAGGAAAGCACGTTCACCCACTAAAACGGGGCCTGCCGCTAATTTGAGATGAACTCGAGTTTCCAAGTAGATGTCACAGGCTTCCCCATGAGGGAGGTAACAGCAGGGCTCCCGCCTTCCCTGCTCAGTGCTGGAATCATCTGAGAACTCAGAGCAGGCTGGGCAGTGGCTACGTGCTGGCAGATACAAAGCACCCCCAAACTCTGCCGCCCACATGCCTCATATCAGAATGGTCCTGGCTGCTTTTGTTCAAAGAGCAAATCCTATGGGCCTGGTGATGGGGTGATCAGGATACCAAAAGTAGAAGCTCCTCAGGAGCAGAGAACAGCATCTGATGTCTTCTCCGACAGCTCAGCACTGACGCATCTGCCATGACGCACCAAGTGAATGCATGAAATGAATAAAGAACTAAATGCAGGACTGAAAAGATACTTGTGGGTCTTGAGGAGATCCAGGGGAGGCAGATGGCCAGGGGCTGGAGCCCTGTTCCCCGCTTGGCTGTGGGTCCTAGTGACTTAAACCTCTCTGCATCTGTTTCCGTACCAAAAAAGACACCTTAGAGCACTGTCATGAGATTCAGTTAAATACTGTCAAGAGAGTGCCCGGCCCAGGGCTTGGCACCTAACCTCTCCTCCTTCCTGAGCAGGATTTCTTATGTCTCAGAAAGTTCCCTGGCAGTGAGCAGGGCAATCAACTCAAGGCAAAGGTTTAGAATCTCTGCTCACCAAAGATGACTCAGAAATAAGATCCCCAAAATCATCACACAGGCCAGTGCTGATCTTCCTCAGCATCTGAAACCCAAGCCCTGTGACTCCCGGATGGGTGTTCATCGGTCACGAGACCCAGGAGAATTCCACTCTCGACTGTAACCTCTACTTCCAGCCCAGCAGGTCTGGGCCTTTCTGTAAAGAAAATCAGGTTTGGATTCTATCACTGGTTAGCTGCCTGGGGTTTGGTTCTTCCTCCAAAAACTGGGAATCCTAATCTGCCAATCTACTTAGCAACCTCACCATGGTCACAGTGAGGGTTGGGCAGAGCCTGGCTGGAATCCAGGAACTCCTGGGCTAAAGGGAGCGGAGGCAGAGGAACAGCTGCCCTGGGCCCAGCAGGGACTCTCACCTGCCAAGTGATCTCCATCCAGCACAGCTCAGATCCATACCACCCAGGCTCAGGCCTCGCTACGTATCCTAGGCCCGCGTGATGAGGAATCAGAGGCTGGTTTTCCACTCATTTTTATGCGATCAGCAGTATTCCCAGTTTGGAGAGCCTGACCCCATAAATGAATTTACAATGAGCAACAGCAACTCATTTTCTTGAATCATAATCGAAATGAAAATTTCCCAAGTTTTAGTTCTCTCAGGGCACCGTCTGACTCAGGAGCAAGTCACCACAATGCCACACGACTCCAAAGGCTGGCCTCTGACGAATCCCACACTGAGGCAGTTCTCCAGCCCCTTCCAGGTGACAATACACAACTGTGCTTCTACAGTGAAGCTCATGGCCCCAAAGCAGCTCCTGTCCCGATTCAGGCGTCTTAATACCCGTACAGCATATCCACAGTCCTAAGGGGGGGACCTCTGAGCAAGGAATCTATTGCAGTGACAATCTTCAGAGATTAGAATTATTAGAAAATCATTTTCTCCTTTTCTAAAGGTCGGTAAGTAAATTATAATGTAAAACGTCTGTTGAGTAGCACGTGTCCTCACCTGCTGGTAGCTGAACGCCCCGGGGATATGTTTATTCATTTCCTATAATTTGGTAGCAAACCTCGTTTATCCAAGTGAAGTTTTACTTTCCCCTAATGATGTTTCACAGTAAAGATACCAAATTGAAATGGGAAGATAAAGAAAAGGCAGGTGATAGGCTGTGGCTTGATTCGACGCCCTCGTGAGAGGTCCCACGCACACGGGAGCTTCAGTCCTTCTACAGATGTTCACCGAGGCTTTCATGACAGGTCGGGCTGCTAGAATCTGGTATAAAAGACAGAGCTGGTTTCCGAGGAGGACATGATGTAAAGGGCGGCCCCCAAGAGGTGAGCAAACAGCTGCAAAGCAACAGAAGCCGTGGTGGAGGAAAGGAGGCTGCGGAGGGAGGGCAGATCCCCAGCCCTCGAGGGTCACCTCCAAGGGTGTATGAAAGTTGGGAAGGAAAATGTAAAATTGGGGGTGGGAGGTGCAGAACAGAAGAGAGAGCTGTGCAGACAGAGCCACGGAAGCAAGAGGGTTTTAGCAGCAAAGCTCAACAAGATGGAGAGCAGCACTCGGGAACCATCATGCAGAAGGGCAGGAATGGCAGCAGGGTGGCAGGTCCGGAACTGTCCACGACATGGTCCAGATGACATCACTGGATGTGCCCGGAGTGCTTTCTAGGTTCGAGCAGTGACTTAAATACTCTGTGAGCATTGTCTTATCAAATTCTCACAACAGCCCTGGGAGGAAGTGATGCTCATTTTATAGACAAGACGAACGCTGGTGGCTTCTTATTTTCTTACTACGCCTTGGCCACATTCTCCCCAACAGCTGCCATTTGCTTTGTGCGCTACTTAAAAAATAGTGCCCGGTGCTACTTCAGCAGATGTTTGTGACGTACAGGACAGACAGATGGCTGGACAAACAGATAAAGGAATCTGCAAGGCCCTGCCCGGCATTTGCTACACCTCCCACACCAAACTGCCACTTTGGCTCTTTGTAGGACCTTTTCTGTCTCTTGTGCTGGCCCTGCATCTCATTGACCTCCAGACTGCCCTGGACGCAGTGTTGAGCCACCTGCCTCTTCTCCCTACGGGCACATCACAGCTGATGTCATCTGGCCCCGGGGCTATTTAAGTGCCATCAACTCACTATTTCCATCTCATATTTCTATCTCTAGCTTGGAATTTTCCCATGAAGTCCAGGCCCTCTGATCCAATCAACACCCTCACTTGGATGTTTAATTGGCATCTCAAACTTACGTCAAAACCTGCTCCCTTCATAGTCTTCAACTGAGTTGATGGCAACTCTGTCATTCTTACCATTGAACAGGCCAAAACCTTGGCATCATTTTTTTGTATATTTTCAACTGCCCATCACTAGTAAAAAAAAAAAAAACCTGAGGGCCGGGCATGGTGACAAATACCTGTAATCCCAGTGACTCAAGGAGGCTGAAGCAGGAGGATTGCAAGGTTGAGGCTAGCCTCAGCAACTTAGTAAGGCCCTAAGCAACTTATCAAAATAAAAAAATGAAAGGGGCTGGGGATGTGGCTCAGGGGTTAAGCATCCCTGGATTCAATCCCTGGTATGAAAATAAGTAAGTAAATAACTTGAGACAAATCAACTTAAAGGAAGGAATGGTTTCTTTTGATTTATTGTTTCAGACTTGGTTTCAGACTTGGCCATGTCACTTTGGGTCTGTGGTAGCACAATACACTGTGTCAAGAACATATGGAGGAAGGGGCCTGTTCAACTAACTCATGGTGGCCAGGAGGTAAGAGACAGGAAGGGCTTGAGGTCCCAACATCCATTTCAGGGGTCCTCCCCCCCCAGTGATCCTACCTCCCTTCACCGGGCCCTAATAGTTCCATCATCCCTCAATGGTACCACAGGCTGGTGATCAAGCCTTTTAACACAGGAGCCTTTGAGGAAAAACTTCCCCTCGACCCCAAAGGCTCATGTCCATTTCATAAAGCAACCTTCATTTAATCCATCTCTAAAAGTCCCCAAAGTCTAACTCTTCCAGCATGCTCCAAAGGACAAACCCAGAGTCTCCAATACTCAAGGCAAATTCAGATGTAATCCTGCAATGATTAAAAAAAAAAAAATACAAGTTATGTGCTTCTAAGAGAATGGCACAGGGTGAACACTCCCATTCCCAAAGGCAGGACTAGGGGTATTGAAAGGCAGGATCAGATCAAAGAAAGACTGAATCCCAGGAGGGGAGACGGTAATCCTAAGACTCCATACCTGGCATCCAGGACACTTGGCAGCATGAGGTGTCTTGGGCTGGCTCTGCTCACTGCCCACAGCATCCCTTAGCAGATGGCCCACCTTCCTGCCATCTCTAACTACCTGAGGTCTCCAGTGCAAATTCAGATTCACTCTTACAGCTTCGTGCATGGCCCTGTCAGGGCTGCCTGAGGGACTCAGAGCCTGCGACGAGCGGCCTGGCCTGGCCTCTCAGGCTTTCCAGTGACATCTCAGGGGAAGACCCCACGTCCTCTAACTCCTACATTCTGCATGCCCACAAAGCCAGCAGCACGTGGATGATGCCAAGGTCTGTCACCTGTGTGAGCTACATCAGGGACCATCTGAATCATGGCAGAAGCCTCTAAGTGCCCTGACAGCTGAGCTCAGGAAATTAAATTCCAGGCAGCCGATTCACTAGTCAGTCCAATGGAGAACACCACCCCAGGGCTCTCTTCTCAAAGGAAATTCTTTCGAAGTTCATACTTTCACACCTTTGAGCCTGTGGTGGGCGGAGCCTTGCTGATGCCTGACATGCCCTCAGGGTACCTTTCCTAGGATCCCAGTGCAAATCACTTGGCTGCTTTATATTGTGCTGATCTCTCCCGCAACTGTATTCTTTCTCCTTGGCCGGAACTTTATGCTTGGTTCTTTTCTGGCCAAATTACAAGCTTTCCACATTTTTCTGTTCAACTTCTTGCTCCCAATTCTCTGTGTAAAATCTGATGAAAAGCAGCCAGCAATACCCCTACCACTGTCTGAATGATGAAATTTCCTCCACGGGATACATAGGCACCTTTAAGCTCAACCTCCTACAGTCTCAGGGCATGGGCAAAAGGAAGCCAAATTCTTTGCCCCAGTATTATGTGGGTGGTCTCTAAATCCAGTTCCCAACCGGCTCCTGTCCATCTGAAACCTCATGAGCATCATCAATGACCTTTACTGTCTGCGTTTTTATCAGCATTTTGAGTCCTCACCAGAAATGTCCACTGTAAGTTCTTCTTACAGCATTCTGGGTTTCCTCCAGCCAGTTCCTCCAAACTTTTCCAGTTTAAACTCCTGCAAACGAGTTCCAAACAATCCTGAACCACACTGTCAAACACAGTCACGACCATGACCCCACATGATATCAACTTTCTATGTTAACTTTCCATCGCTGTTAATTAAAAAAAAAAAAAACACCTGAGGTAAATGGACTCAAGAGGAGGAAAGGCTTATTTGGGCTCATGGCTACAGCCTGTGGTTGCTTGGCCCTGGCGTAGCACTGCACATCATGGTGGGAATACGTGGCAGAGGAGGATCATTTCATCTCACGATGGCTAGGCAGTAAAAGAGACAAGAAGGGGTTGGCGTCCCCATGTTCCATTCAAAGGCAGGCCACAAGTGACCTGAATGAGCCCCACCTACTAAAGGTTCCACCACTTCCCATAGCACCACCATTTAATACACGGGCCTTTGGGATACGACTCCAAACTGAAGCAATTCCTCTCCCTCAACCTTTATCCAAGCCATCAGCAATTCCTATTGACTCTTACCCCCAAAATATATCCAGAATTCACTTGTTACGACCTCTACTGGCATCCTCATCTGACCCAACTTCATTCTGTCCACGTGATTACAAAGGCTTCTCAATGGTCTCCCTGTCCCCCTCTCAACTGAGTCCCAAGTGACGAAGCTCAAGTTTAAGTCTGATCACTCCATTGCTCAAACTCCTACACTGGTTCCCATCTCAGAGTCAAAGCAAAAGTCCTTACAGGGCCGGGGAGGTAATCCTCAGTGCTGCCCTGATTCCTCTCTGCCTGCCACTCCTGTTGTATTCCTCCCACTCTTCTCCAGCCACACCAGCCTCCTTGCTGTTCCTGGAACACTTTAAAGCCTGTACGTGCTGCATCCTCTCTGTGGCACTGTCTCCAGATGCATGCATGGCTCACAATTCCTCTCCTCTTTCAGGTCTGTACTCCAGGGTCACCACTGCAACTCCATCGAAAACCGTAACCCTTCCCACTGAATTTATACCATGTAATTGAGTGTAGATTAGTATATAATAGTAATATTATATGTAAGTTCCCAACGGCAGCAGTATTTTATTTTGCTAACTCCTGTATCCCCAATACCTATACCAAATGCCAGGCACACGGTAGATCTCAATGAATACTGTTCAATGAATAAGTGAAAGATATGAGTAGGTGAATAAATGAATTCTCTTTTTTACAGGTCCTTCTTCATGCCAGCTCACTGAGCAGCAACCATCATAGACACACACTGAAGAGACATGCAGAAAATTTGATATAACTGAATTTACATATAGTTAATAAGGCTTAGATGGAAAGGTTGATGGATTAGCTTTATCGTTCACATTAGTCTTCTAATCAACAGATAAAGATAAGCAAGGAGTCTGGAATAGGCCAAAATGTTTTTCCAAAAAATTCTAGGAATTTTATTTTTATAATTTTTTTAAAAAATTCATGTTTTAAAATGTATTCCAAGGCAAAAAAAAAAAAAGAAAATCATGTAAGTAACAGGTTTCAAAACATACACATTCAATATAAAAACATTCAATATAAAAACATCTTTACATATACAAAGTCCAATGTAATTTCACATACAAAAAACATATCAGGGAAAATGTTTAAAAATGTTCATCTGCAGCTACAACCGAATCCCCCTCATGACCAACTCCACGAGCTGCAATGTACGTCGCAGGTGTCTCCTTTCCTCACATTATCTCATCTTCCCATTTTCCTTTTTAGTTTCTTTTAAATATTAAGACAAAGCTCAATTGAGACATAAAAAGTTGATGTTTGCTGTTATACATTAGCAGTCAAGTGGCTTTTAACTCCAAAAGTCAATTCTTCATATTCTGAGCTATAGATGAGATGAGCCCTTAAACATGAAAATCAAATTAAAACTTGGACATTCTAAGCAAAACATTATTTACCAAAATTTCTTATAAAATTAAGATTTTTCACTTATCACATTTGCTTAAATCATAGTATGCCTATAAACTAGTTCCTCAACCTGTTCAAACACAAAAAACTTCCTTAATAATGTAAAAGATTTTATTTACTGTATTGTATTTACAGTTTCCACAAATGCTATATATGAATGTCTAATCTAAAACACATCCTTCTATCCACACATCATCTATTAATATGCACCACCAGCAGAAATGGGTTTGTTGCTTATATATAATTTTACTATTGTATACTAATATTCATTTGACTTATTATTTCTGTAATAGAAAAAAAAATCTTTGAATTTTGATTACTTTTATATGAAAACCACATCTGTTATAAATTTTCGTCCAATGCCCATAATAACGTTTAAACTTTAGTTAAAGTTTAACTAAAAATTAAAGATTTAAACTTTAAAGTTCCTAATCAGGAGGTTAAAAAAAAATAGCCAGCTATAGATGCTGGTGAACTTTCTCCATGTCCAAAGCTATTTTTCTCAGCTACTCTGCTGAGGCAGGAAGATTATTACTTGAGCCAAGGAGTTCAAAGTCAGCCCAGGTAACATAGCAAGCCCCATCTAAAAAAAAAAAAAAAAAAATCCCTGCATTTCCTGATTAACTTCACAGAGAAGGGGGAGAGAGAAAGGGATGGTACAAGAGAGGATGGAAAGTAAAGGAAGGCAGGGAGGGAAGGAGGGACAGGAGGAGAAAGGTTGGCTGAAAGGTAAAAGCTTCCAAAGTGACTGACAGTGACCCTTCTAGAACTGCACAGAAAATCAGAAAGAAGTCTCTTGAAATTCACAAAGAAAACAGCTCTAACAACACCATTTACCTAAAAGTAAAATGCAATTAGAAGAAAATTATTCTTTACTATTTCACATTTCTTAGGAAAGTATTATTAAAACTTGTGATTAAAATTGCTCCATCCTTAATTAATCTGATTTACTAACATTTAACTAGGGAAGAACAGCTTTAAAAGGAATAAAGTGAAGATCAAGAAAGGCCAAGTTCAGTCACTTAAGAAGTAAAAAAGCCACAGAAAGTAGGATAGCACCCACTCAATACTGACCACTAGAGTCCAGTTATGGCGAGCTGCCTTTAGCTACGGGGAGAAAAAGGGAAACCCATGAACTCTACTCTCTAACACATAATTTTTGCTTCATAGAAAGAACTGATAAAATCCAACACTCACTTATTGAGTTAATTAAAGGAAGTGTTTCAGAGTGTGCACACAGACACAGTATTTTTAAAGCAAATTTAAGGAGTACAAATAACCTCCAAGATAGTATTTGGGAGAACTATACCCCCTGGGGGTAGCTGTGGTTCAGAAAACAGGCCACTGTCACCCTGAGGCACAGCCTGCATAATGACAATATTAAATAAATATAGATCCTTCAAATTATTCTCATTAATTATGACAACTAATTTGAATGCATCACGAACAAATTTTACTAACAGTGCAACAAGGTACATATTTACATTTTCATTTGCATCTTAAGGACAAATTATTAATGATAATGATAAAAAATAAGATTAAAGGTGTGTTCACATGGGAAAAAGCTACACTAATATTATTCATCCAACCACAAACACTTGTAATGTATGCAAACCTGCAAAACAATTCACAGCTTTACAAAAAGTTGATAATACAGAGTTTATCATTTTTTTCCAATGCAAAATTTAAAATACTTTAACTTACATTAATTCTAAACCATTTTATTCTAAAATCTGTAAAATATATAAAATACCAAGATTGTCAACAGTCACATAAGTTTTGAAGTCAGAGGACACATGTATTTTCTTAAGATTAGTTCCATTTGTGTAGAAGGTCTGTAAGGATTCCCCCGTCTCGACATTCCACCACTGTTCAGAAAAAAATAAAATTCTCATTAGATTGGTAATTACACTACCTGACAGTTTGTAGTGCCAGCAGACCTATCACCTTCCCTCTCCTACCCTCAAGCAAACAGCAGGAAAGAGGCCCAAGATTTACGGCTGAAGACAGTATCAACCTGGTTGGCCTTTGCTGATCAACCCTGGTGATGGCTTCAGACCTACGCAGGTATCCCTACCCATCCCCACTCCATCCCCACTCCATCCCCACTCCAGCACTTCTAGAGAAACAAGCAGCTGTTTGAGAGCTGCAGGCACCAGGAGACAGAGTTCCTCATGGAGGACTGGGCTCTCCTGATTGCACATCTTGGTAGATGACTGCCCCTCTTTTCACTCCAGTGCCCCTCTGTAGTCACAGACTGGAATTCAGACAGACACTCAGAATGTTCTCTCTAGAGAATCTTCCTTTCCACCAGGCGTGATTCAAGAACATATGACCCAGTTTCTTTATGTAATGGTTTATGTATTTATTTAATAAATACTAACATCTCAAATGAAGCAGGTGCTTCCTTTCCCTTCCTTTCCCTTCCAATCTTTTAATTCACTAAGATTATAACAATATTTATATCCATTTGCCAAATAGAGACCATAAAGCTTACCCATGTATCTCACAGCTAAAACAAGGGCAAGAAACAATGCAAATGAACATATTTTTCAAAGGCCTCAGATGTATCAAGCTATTTGAGAGGCTGAGACAGGAGGGCAGATTCAAGGCTAGTTTCAGCAAATTAGTGAGACCCTGGCTCAAAATAAAAAATAACAAGGGCTGGGAATGTAGCTCAGTAGCAGAGTACCCCTAGGCTCAATTCCTAGTACTACAAAAAAAAGTCTTGAGTATTAGGAACACAGTGTCATCCACCTTTGTGTCCATGGCCAAGGCTAGCATTCTGCCTTAGCACGTTATGGGAGTCGATTATGTATGTTCTCTTTAGTCACAGGAACTGATAAAAGCATACCAGACTTGTTGAACCTTACTTAAGCAGAATGCACTAACCTGGAATCTTCTAGAACTGGCAATGTAATCAAGAGTTCAAAGGACACATTCTGTCCCGAGAGGAGACTCACTACTTTTCAGTGTCTAAGGCTCTTATAGCTTATCACCTAACCCACCATTTTACAAATAAGGAAGTGGGTTTCTGAAAGAAGAACCTGAACCCCAGACCCTGGCAGGTGGCAGAGGTGGAAAGATCTGGCTTCTGAATCCAGTGACCCTTCTTCCTTTCCCACTATTAACACAGACCTTGTCCCTGGAGACAGTTTAATATAGACTTTTAAAAATAGATGCTATAATAGCAGCACATACGCAGGATTTTCAGGGCAGTAAACCTACTCTGTTTGATGCTGAAATGGTAGATACATGTCATTAGAGATTTGTTCAAGCCCATAAAAGGTACAGCACCAAGAATGAATCTAATGTAAACTACTGAATTTGGGTGACAATGTGTGTCAACACAGGTCTATCAATTGCAAAGGATGCACCATCTCTGGTAGGGAATGTTGATAGTGGGGGAAGCGGCATACGTGTGGGGACAAGTGTATGTGGGAAATCTCTGTAATGAGGTATGATTGTCACACCCATTGTACAAAAAAACTGAGGCACCAGGAGATAGAACAATGTTGTGCAAAGTCACAAAGCTAATGAGTGGCACAGTCCGGCTTTGAACTCAGTCTGTCCCCAGGCCCACTCTCCCAACCATGACACTGCTGCCTCTACATGATGGTACACTTTCACTTACCACCATGTGTTCCACCTTTCAGATCAGCTTTTTTCCTCAGGAGTATGAATTAATGTGAATTTCTTGCATTATAACAATATGTACTCTGTGGCATTAATTCAGGTAAAAGCTATCTTATTTTTTCACGTACAAATAGAAGTAACTTTGAAAGTTAAAATCTTTTTAGCAACTGGATACCTACTTTATTTCACTGGCACTCAATTTAAATAGCTTGGATTCTTTTTAAAGTGAGCAGACTCAAAAGGCCTAATTTCTTGGCCACTACAGCAGCTGTTCCTTTTTACTTTTAATTTGTTCTGTGCTTTTGGATAGTCTCATTAACATGCTGGGTAGATGCAGGCTGGGCTATAACCATGCCAGTAATCAAACCAGAAGGCAAAAGCAGCCTGATCATCACTTAAATATACAGACTAAATATACATGCTACAGTTTCTTTTAGCCTTAAGACATAACCCCTAGAGCACACAGACCTGTTCTGCTGCTTTATTTCAAAATTCTCCAAGAGCTCCACAAATCTGGTCATTGATCTTTGTAACACCTTAAAAGCCAGACTCACAATTATGTGACAGCATTTATGGAGCTCAGGAAATCAAATGGCATGGTATCTAGAAGCTTGGTGTCAGAAGACTGAGCAGTTTTCAGGAACTAATACAGTTCAAAACTCTCAGCTTCTGACACAGGCAGCAATGACCCTCCTCTAAGCATTATCCTCAGAGGCAACCAAGAGTTACAGTTTACCTTTACCTTAAAGGAAAACAAGTGATGATCATGACTTGGGATCCCCTGATAACTGAATGAAGTTGTGCCCAAAAAGACAGAGGTTAATGCAGCATTAACACTGACAGAATTGTATTTCCAATGCAACCTTGTAAAGGAATCATAATTCATATCTTTTCATAGAGCTAAAAACTGTTACCTAATTTATCTTATTTTATAAGCTAGAGTTTTATGTTGTAGATAATTGCAATGATATGGGTCCCATAGAACCAAAACTTCATTCAAGTATTTCGGAATATCTAGATGATCAGAATCAGCTTCAGTTGGCTGTTTTCAGTAAGAAATATCAGTATCATAAGATCTTATATGGGATCTATTCTAAATGAAAAGCTTATAGAATTTTCAAGTGGTCAGTATAATATATAGTATCACCTTCTACCCATTTAAGAAGTAAAGGCTGGGCTGGGGATGTGGCTCAGAGATAGAGCACGTGCCTAGCATGAGTGAGGTCCTGGGTTCGATTCTCAGCTCCGCATAAAAAAATAAGTAAATAATGTAAGATATTGGGTCCAACTACAACTAAAAATATATTTTTTAAAAAAAGAAGTAAACCACTATTCTAAAGACCCTCAATCTTCCCTCTCCATGTGAACCTCTGGTAACTCCCACCAAGCAGCCTATCCACTTCCCTCATGTAACCATATGCCAGACCCCTCCTGCACTTTAGAGGCTTTATTTATCACCTGCCTCCCCAGACTATTAGCTGCTGTTAGGCAGGAACAAAACTTAACAAATGCGCCACACAGTAGTACCTGAGTACACAGTAGGCATGGAGAGCAATCTTACTGAATGGAGGGATTAACAGATGCAAGCACCAAAAAAAAGACTTTGAAGCACCACAACATATTCAAATCATGGCCCCAAGAGCCACCAGTAAGTTTGCAGAAGCCAACCCACTACAAAAAGCTGAGGAGGAAGACCTGGGTGTGAGTCCTGGCCCTTCTACTCACTAATTATATAATTTCAGGAAAGTCACAATGTCCACAAAATTCAGTATGCTCTTCTATAACCAAGGATGGTATAAAATGTAGGCTTCAGAAAACTAGCTAGTGAGATGACGAAGTAACACATTTTATAAATTATAGAGCAATATGCTGCTTTTATTATTGTTGTTGTTGTGACTGATATTGAAGAAAATAAATTCCACAAATATTTTTAAAAGAATTTCAACAAAAATATTTAATAATGAGTGACATGGAGGGTAAAATTGTTGAACACCCCACTTGCTTGCTAGTCATTCTGACCATCTAGATTTTGGTGAACTGAGAGGAGAGCTGTCATCAAAGCCTACAAGAGACCTGAGGAAAGCACCCTTGCTGACCTCAGTCTCATCACTGCAAAACAGTGACAGCAACTGCCCTTTCACTCTGCTGCACTATAGGGAGCCAACTGAGAAACAGGAAGTGGAACAGCTTGGAAAGAAAGGCAGAGATGATTCTTCTCTTTCACAGTCCTTCAGGAACTCTTACCTTAAGATATCCTCCAGCAGAGACAAGCATTTTGCTATCTGGAGAAAAACAAAGGTCCGTCACCCAGCCTCCATGGGTAGCAGCTCCTTCTTCTACTGAAACTGGAGCACACAAGTGAAGAAGCTCGCCATTTGAGACATTCCATATCTATGCAAACACAACACACAGTCCATTAACGGGTTACCCGGAAGCTTCTCTAGTTTTAAAATATATATTTACATATCTTTGGGATATATGGAGATCATTCTTACAAAGCAAAAGGATAGAGTGACTGATTCAAATGCTAACTCTAATTAAAAGAGGGGGCTAGGAGTATAGCTTGGTAGTAGAGCATGTGCTTAGCATGTGCAGGTTCCGGATTCAATCTCCAGCACAGTACATAAAAAAAGAAAAGAAAAATGAATGAAGGGAGATGCAAGAAATACAAAAGAAGCCATATAAACTAAGTGGGGAAGAAAAAAAAAGTCCAAAAGTTAATATCAAAAATGTTGACAAATATTATTCAAACATCTAAAGTATGTAAGTCCCTGTGAGGTTCTAAATACATATATTATATTCTAAGATTATTTTACTAGAGTCTTAACAACAACCCAGTCATTTACAGATGATGTCCATTTATTTCCTGTGATACTTAATACACAATAGTGAAATGCACAAGAGAATAATAAAAGAAATAGAGGCATACGTACAAAAGGAAATAGTTAAATCATCACTTGAAAATGTCTCCCTGAAGTCAGGCGCCATGGCACACACCTGTAATCCCAGCAGCTCAGGAGGCTGAGGCAGGAGGATAGTGAGTTCAAAGCCAGCCTCAGCAACAGTGAGGCAGCAACTCAGTGAGACCCTGTCTCTAAATAAAATACAAAATGGGGCTGGGAATGTGGCTCAGTGACTGAATGTCCCTGAGTTTAATCTTTGGTACCCCACCTCCCCACCAAAAAAAAAAATCAGCAAATGTCTCCCTAGAAATTTCAAGAGAAACTAATGGAAAAGAACATACAGAATTCAGTAAGACAGCTATACATAATATATATATAGGTAGATATAATACATATAGCTAGATATAAATATATATAGCTATTTTTATTTATATGTACAAAAATGAATCGTGTTCCTACATTATGAATAATCAAGTAGAAAAACAAAATTTTCTTCAGAAAATGTACCAGGGAAAATTTTTTAAATCACATTTGAAATTTTAAGAGTTTTCCTTTAGGGGGTTCTGAAAAATGGAACACTATCTCAACTTGTAAAGGAGCCCTTTCATCCAAAGATGAGAACTCAAAGCACAAGGAATATCCCACAGTGGCCTGCCACTTCAGCTGGCAGAGCATTATGCGAATGGGATAGAATAGAAGGTTTGTTCCTTAGTCCTTAAGGAGAATATTAATTTTACTGGACATCCTTTCTGATTACCTCTATTCATAAAAATTCCATGTTCTCCTGTTGGTCTGCATTATATGCCTACTCCTTGAGTTTCAATCCTCCATGTATATTGATCACTAAGCAGCCATTCCAATATCCACAATTCCCCATATCTGTCCAATCCTTTAACACCACCAGCTCTGACTGTTTTTCTGTGATTTCTGATCTCACAGCATGCAATACTTTCCAAATTGCACTGTATTTCCATAGACATGAAGATTGTCTCCCTTTTAAAAAAGACGTTTTCCTAAGTAAAATCGGCACAGTTTATATGTGTATCTTAAGCACTGCAGGATGGTAAAATCTGGCCTATCCTGCAGACTCTACCTCAGTAAGAAGCCCTTCAATGCCCACCCAATTACAGAAATGTGATCCTCTGCACTATTCAGTTAACAAAGCAGAGAGAAGACTGCAACTAACCACACTGTAAATGTTGACTAATTGGTAAAGTACTAAAGAGATCTTTTCTTTGAGCAATCAAAACCAGCAGAATTTGCAATTCATTTATAACCCAGACAATGATTTACAAAATTACTTTCCTCAAATTTTGCCACTAAAAGCAACCTTTGGTTCAAGTCCAAAAATTAAGATGAATCACTCTCAAACTAATGGCAGAGAACCAGCTGCAAATAACTAGGGCATTTGCCTCCTCACATATGTAGGAAATGCCTCAGTCTAACTCCAAAATGAATTCTTCCTACAGTAAAGGCAAACACACAAAAATATACAAAGAATGCTTCATCCAATCAGAACCCCAGGGCCTGTGCCTCCCTGTCCCATTATCAAAGGTCCCCAAGAGGTAAAGAGTGCAGGCCCAAGCTCCAAGAGGAGCAGTGCTCTCATGTAGCAAACAGCCTACCCTGATTTCTCCATTGTCATCTCCAGTTGCCAGCAGGGAACTGTCCACAGAGAAGGCCGAGCAGCGTACACAGCCATTGTGGCCTTTCAACTCATGTAGAGGAGAAGGGAGTTCAAAGCTCCAGATCTGGAAGGCAATTACAATTGTTTAGGAATGATAAACAAACTCAAAAACAAGCATCTGCAAACCTTGACTTGAGTACTATTCAGTCATAAACTCCATCAATGGAAGTTTGAAACATTTGCAGTGCATATACTTTAATGAGATGCCCAAACTCCAACTTGCAGCCCTATTAATTTTTCTGAATTTCCCTTTAATTACTCAAGTTAAATTCCACTCAAGGACAAAAGTCATACCTTCTTTATCTTTAGACTTAGAAGAACACAAATCAGTTAAGAACAGTCTGTGGAGTGACAGAGACCTGAGTATGAGTACTGGCTCCATTAAAAATAAATAAATAAATAAATAAATGTTGGGCACAATACCTTTATTTTAGTTAGTTAGTTAGTTAGTTATAGTTAGTTATGGTGCTAGGAATTGAACCCAGGGCCTAGTGCATTATTTATTTATTTTTATGTGGTGCTGAGAATCAAACTCAGCACCTCATATGTGCTAGGCGAGCAGTCTACCACTGAGCCACAACCCCAGCCCACTGGGCTCCACTCTTTACTGGTTCCTTGTGACTGAGGGTAACTCATATAAGCTTCTCCAACTTCAGTTTCTACATCTGTAAAATGGGGACAATGATAGCTACAGTATGAAGATTAAGTGTTACTATAGGAAATGAAGTTCTTAGAATAAAGTCCACCATATGCAAACCCTTTTTAAAGATTAGCCATTATGCTGTCCTAAAATATGAAACAGACATTAGATAGAAATTGTTACTATCCTGTTTTATACATTATTTGGACTCATAATACATAATCAATAGTACAGTTTTATGGGCGATAGTAGAGGATAGGAAAGGTAGCAGAATACAACAGTTACTAATATGGCAATATGTAAAAATGTGGATGTGTAACTGATGTGATTCTGCAATCTGTATTTGGGGTAAAAATGGGAGTTCATAACCCACTTGAATCTAATGTATGAAATATGATATGTCAAGAGCTTTGTAATGTTTTGAACAACCAATAAAAAGATAAAAGAAAAAGAAAAAAAAATAGTACAGTTTTATGCATGGACAGTTCAATTTATTGACATACCTTTGCAGTCTTATCAGCAGAGGTAGATGAAAACTTGGTAGCATCAGAAGAAATATCACAAGAAAGTACTGTACCCTGGTGACAGACAAAGTCTTTTTCCATTTTTCCAGTAATAGTATTCCATACCTTAAGAACAAAACACTTAGAAGTTAAACTTTTAAGAACATTTTGTATTAAAGAGCATGATCAACTATAAGACAGATCTAAAATATGGGTTTTAGCACACTAGTTATTCTGACTTCTTTAAGTAAGTACCCTTTGGTATAAAATGCTCACATATATACAGCAGATATAAGTGACCACAGTGAAAAAAAAACAGGAATATAAAAATTAGAAACTGCACCATTTAACATCTATGTGCTCTTGGCTACTGAAATATAATTGTTGCAATAGCAAAATACTGAAAAAAAATTAAAAACCTGAGATTCAAATTACCTTCACTGTTCCATCAAATGACCAAGAAAGCAATCCTGAATGTTTTAGAAGCCTGAAGTCTTTCACTGCTTCCTGGTGGCCTTGCAGAAGAACATATTCCTCTGACTGCCAATTCCATATCTGAATATCAAAGAAATAAGTTTGTTATAACCTCCCTCAATAATATCCCATGGATGGGCAGGGAGAGTATGCACTCTCAGTTCAAGTCCTTTATCCTTGTAGCACTCCAAACAGAGAGGAGTAACAAGGAATATGGTATCCACATTTTACAAAGACAAAAGCTGGGTTTAATTAACTTGACTTGGGGCAAAATAAAATATTTTTCTCCTAAATAAAATTTGTTTTCTTCAGTTGCTTGGAGAACAGTTAATTATACCAGAAGATGGAGAAAAGCCACAATATGGCAGTGAGCTCACCATCTGATTAAATTTTGCAGAGAAAATTATCCCAATTACATATTCACAGATTTCTGAACCACAAGCTGGGCACGTCTGTAGATTCTGGCTCCACTGAAGCTAGACCTATTACCCAACAAGGTCAGCTGACCCAAACAGCTTAAAATCAGGTCATAGGGTCTCCAAGCTTCAGAGACTTAGCCATCCCCTAATGCAAGCCTCAAAATGAAAGAAGAAGCAATAGGGCATTATTTTTCACATGGAGCTTCAGGAAGAGATCTTCAGATACAAGCGGACGAGGAATTAAAATAATGTCAGTAACTAACACAAAATAAGCACATAAGAACGTCTGAGACACAGGAGTGAACAGAAGAGACTATTTCTAGGCCATGTCCATGTGTAAAACATCCCATATTTACTAATCAAAGCAACTATATTGAGAGCCTTGTTAATTCTTGACTTCAGATTAACTCATTTAACAAATGTTTATTTAGTACCTACATGTGAGGCAAATGTGAATCAAGCAAGGATCTATCAAAAAGAAACCTGAGAGGCTAGAGTTGTGGCCCAGTGGTAGAGTGCTTGCCAAGCATGCATGGGGCACTGGGTTCAATCCTCAGCACCACATAAAAATAAAGATATTGTGTCCACCTAAAACTAAAAAATAAATTTAAAAAAAAAAAAAGAAACCTGAGTCTAGCATAAAAACTGAGACATACTAAAAAAAAAAAAAAAAAAAAAATCCTACATAGATGTCATGGTTTAAATCTAGAATGTCCTCCCAAAGTCTTGTGGTGAAAGTATAGCAAGGTTCAGAGGTGGGGCTTTTTAAGCAATGACTGGATCATGAGAGCCCTGATCTTATCAGTGGATTAATCTGTGTGATGGATTAATTCCCTGGTAGCTGAACAGACTACTGGGAGGTGGACACTTCCCCTCTCTCCCTCTTGGCTTCCCAGCTGTCATGCACTGAGCAGCATTCCTCCAGCAGGGCCTTCCATCATGATATTGTGCCTCACTTTAAGCCAGAGAAATGGAGTTGGGCAACAATCACCTCAATCCTCCAAAACCATGAGCCAAAATAAATCTTTCCTCCTCTATGCTGTTCTTGTCAGGTATTTTGGTAACAGTGACAAAAAGCTAACTAAAACAGATGATATTAATCGTAGAGATAAAAATTAAATGGAAATCAAAAAGCAATTCCTTACAGAAGATTTGGTGGAGATAGTGCATTCAAAGTAGGCTAAAGGAATGGTCTGGAAGTATGATTCACAAATTGAGGGGCTTTTCAAACAAAAGGAATAAATCTAGATTTAAAGTATAGGTGTACAAAAATGTTAAAAGAGTATAGGGACCGTTCCTAGTTCAATCTGGCTAGAACGCAGGAGAAGCAGAAGGAACAGTAGAGAAAAAAGGTTGGGAAGATATTCAAAGAGACAGCCCAAAGTGCCCATTGAAGGTGTGGGCCATCAGGCAGGCTCCAAAAGGATAAAAAGATAAAGAAAAATCAGCCACCAACCGAGGTAGGCCTATTACAAACATTCTGGGTCTAGTTTTTGGTGAAGTTCAAGCTGTAAAAATGTCCTTAAGCCTTTTCCTATCAGGCTTAAGCAAAACTATAGAAGAAACAACATCTCAGGCTGGGGCTATAGCTCAGTTGGTAGAGTGCTTGCCTCGCATGCACAAGGCCCTGGGTCAATTCCCAGCATCACAAAAAGAAAAAAATAAACGACATCTCTTACTCCTCTTTCTTTATTCCTTTTTTCACTGCTCTTGGAAGTCACCCTCCTCACCAAGCCCTGGCTCTCAGATCTTTCCCTATTTTCTGGCTCAGGGTGCATGTTCTCAAAAACAGGATCACCAGGAGCAGTGTATCCTGTATGCAAACTGGGGCTTTAGACAAGGAACTAGAAGTAAGAGTATTCTAATGAGAATGAATTAGAAATTTCAGTATTTTAAGAATGCAATGAGATATGCTGGGTGGTGGGGTGAGAACAGCTTTCCTGGCTCCCCAGACTATACCAGAAAGGATGGATACCCTGTGTATCTAAGCATGAAACACCCGAACACTTGTACTAGGAACTTCCTAGCTCCCTCCTACCCTCCCAGGGCTTCACCACTTGTACAGCTCGCCCTTGTTGACAGACACTACCAGTCTCAGCTGTGTCTGATTCAGTGTCCATTCCCAACTAAGGTGCTTACTGCTGCCCTCCACATCAAGAAGCCAGGGCACCTTCCTGCACAGATGTGACAAAAAATGTGACAGTCACTGAAGGGAGATTAATAATAGCCTTCCTAGCTTTATTACAGAAGATTTCTATGAGGCAGTGATGACAGTGATTTTTTTTTTTTTTTTTGTGAGCTCAAACTTAACATGCCATTTGAATCAACCTTGGTGTAACAGTTACATTCCCCCCCAAATTAGTCAAATGCATCGAAGTTGAGTTGAGGGATGTCTATTTGGCTATAACCTTTATGAGTATACAAACTACTGAATTTTTTCAACTATATAAATAAAACTTAAAATTTAAAAATGCTAAAAAAATTTTCCTGTACTTGCAAGAGTCAATAAATAATTATACAATGACTCAGGTGAGCATGGCTACTACTTGGACTTTATTTACTTACCTCAAGGTAAATAATCACAAAACTACCAAAGTGGACCTCAATTTTCATAACTCTGCTATAACTAGGTCACTTGATTCTTTGAATTTTGGCAATAACTTCAGCTCAACAGAGATTTACTGAATTTCTACTACATTCCAGGCAGTGGGGATACAACGATGAACAAAACAAACCTACGTTTTTAGTCATTTACTAAATCATAAAAAATCTAAAACAAAACTCAATCAGTCATTGTTTAGAAATACCTACCAAGAGCTCTGCTGCATGGAAGCACACTCATTAAGACACTGTAAATGTAAAAAAGTATTCTGAGCAGAACAGAAAAAGAAGATAAAACATAACTTGTATTTCTAAAAATAACTCCCATTCTGAAAGTATTTCTAGAAAGTATTTTTCCTCTGGCTGAGGGTATCTTTAAGCAGGTCATAAAACCTTAGGAATTAAAACTTCTAATAGAAAGACTATATACCATATGATGTCTCAACAGAATTTCATCAGATGCACTTTAGTTTTACTATTTCAAAGACATCTGGAGAGGAAAAAAATGTGACTATTACAGAGTTTCACAGCTAATAAAGGACCATCATGGGATCCTAAAATAAAAAAGTTTCTAGACTGAAGCCAAATTTCACTACACCTTCACAGGATCCACAAAGACACAACATAAAAAGACCTTTCTCCTAGCCAGTCGTGGTGGTGCACGTCTATAATCCTAGCGGCTCAGGAGGCTGAGGCAGGAGGATCAGGAGTTCAAAGCCAGCCTCAGCAACTTAGTGAGGCGCTAAGCAACTCAGTGAGAACTTGTCTCTAAATAAACCACAAAAAAGGGCTGCAGATGTAGCTCAGTTGTCAAGCACCCTTGGGTTTAATCTCTGGTACCAAAAAAAAAAAAGAAACCCACCTTTTTTTCTAAAACCATTTTTAATAGTATAGTTAACTAAATACTGCCACAAAAAGAAATATATGTACTAAATAAAAGAATATAGTGACTTCAGCTGAATATGCACTTATGTCTTTCCTTCTAAAACCCTGTTAAAATGGCAAGGTCAAGAGAATGGAAAAGGGAGGGCTGGGGTTGTGGCTCCATGGTAGAGCGCTTGCTTAGCATGTGCGAAGCACTGGGTTCAATTCTCAGCACCACATATAAACAAATAAATAAAGGTCCATTGACAATTAAAATACACACACACACACATATATATACATATATACAAATAAAAGAAATTCTAAATGTTTAAAAAAAAAAGGGGGGGGATGGGAAAGGAGACAGTGACACAATGTTGGAGCTGGAAAGCAGGAAAATGGTGACTAACGCAGCAGAACCAAGAAAACAGAATCCTAAAAACAACAGAGAAAAACAAAAAACAGATGCTACAAACTCCTGAAATGCTCAGAAATTGGAGGCTCTAAGGATATCCAAAGGTGGGCATGAGGATGGGCTACGATCAGAAGTCCAGGACTCCTGGGAAAACAGCAGTGGCTCAGACACCGTTCATTAGTCTCCCTGAAGCCATCTAATAAAAGCAGTCAGAGTAACTAGAATAACACAACCAAAACTGCACTAATGCTATCTGTAAGACCATGTTAAGTGACAAGGTATCCCCACAAACCCCAAGATACAAACGGATGGAGACAAATAGAGCCGTAAGACCTGCATGGGATTAACATCTACATAGGAAGAAGCAGAGAATCCCAAAGAAGCCTAGCGACACTTCCTGGACCAACCAGAAAAGAGCAGCAGAAACTGAGTACAGGAGGAGTAGGTACTGTCTGGAGAGGTAGACCAGCCTGGGCCATTAACTCTCAGAATTAACCAGGAAAACCCTGCAAGGAGTAGAAACAGAATCTAAACTAAGCAGAACAAAGATGATACAACAAAGGAAAGAGAAGGTCCAAAAACAACAGGGGAATGCAAGGTGCGAAGAGATCTCATGAAAATAAGAATGCATTTTTAACATTTATAAAAATGAAAGATTAGAGGCGAGAAGCTAGAAAGGTAAGAAACCCAAATGGGTTTCATCTAAGTCCATGTGCATAATCTGAATGCACTCCAGAAGTGATATGCTTAAAATGCACACTAGAATTCAGGCACATTCAAAATGTTCTTTTGCTAGAGAAATGTTTCTCTGTTCTTCTCCCTAATATTATATGTGTTAGGAATTCATTAGTTCTCTATTTTTCTGACCTGTTAAAACATTAGAAAAAACTGCTGCTGAATCCCAAAGTTATGAGAAAAGGGGAATAAATTGCAGAATAATGCTGCTACAGACAATAAAAACACACCAGAATCTTGAATTATAAGGTACCAGCACCATCTAGGATAGAACTGGAGTTTGGAGAACAGAGGGAGCAAGTGAAATACAGAACAAATGCTGACCTCTAGCATCTATTCCTAGTTCTCTTCTACCTATTTCTGAGAACCCATCAGCCAGATTTATCCTCCAGGCAGAAAATTGCCAGATTCTTTTCTAGGAATCTGAGGAGAAAAAGACAAAAGACCCAGAAATACTAACAGAAAGGTTTCCCATCCAGTTTACTTTTCAGAGAAGGTCTCAGTAAACACAGAAAGTTTTAAATGAGCCTTTTCACAGATATCTCAGGTACCCAATGATCACTGCATGGCTAAAGAAGCCTTTAAAACAAAGGCAAAAGCAACCAAACAGAAAAAGACAACTTGGAGGGCAAAAAGTGTGAGTGTGAGTGTGTGTGTGTGTATACATGCTCCCACACCCATGTGTATGCACGTGTGCAGGCAATTTACATATTTATATGTAAACTGCATATTTATATTTAAAATATATAATTTCTACATACATTGTATATGTGTGTATGTATCTCCTCATAGAGGAAAGAGAAGATATTCCATCTATAAAAAAAAGAACATAAAGCTCTTCCAAAAAAATAAACAATAAGGGCTGGGATGCAGCTCAGTGGCAAAGCATCTGCCTTGCATTACAAAACCCTGGGTTTGACCCCCAGTTCCAAAAATGACAAAAAAAAGAACCCTACCAAGATTAAATAATAAGAATAGACTCTTGGGCATTAAAATAAAAAGAAAAAAAATAGAATAAAACAGAAATAAAATGAAAAATGGCAGAAATTTAAAACTCGATAAAAAGGGTGAAAGATAAAACTAAGGACACTTCCAGGAAATGGAGCACAGTATAGAAAGCTGAAATATAGAAGATGAAAACTAGCTGACTGATCCAGGAGCCAACATCTAAATGAGAGGTGTTACAGAAAGAGAAGGCAGATTCAAACCAAATATATATATAAATATATGTAATTAAATATATATGTATGTAAAATATACATGTAGATAAATAGAGATATAAAAGAAATAATTCAAAGTGAACTTCCTAAATTAAAAACAATACATTTCCAATTAAGATACTAAACATACAAAACAATGAATGAAATCAAACACACACCAAAACACATGAAATTTCTGTGAAGACTAAGACCCTAAAATCTTCCACAGAGAAAGATTAGGAAACAGAATCGCTTCAGACTTTTCAACATCAACTTTGGAATTTGGAGGAAAATGAAGTAATAACTTCAAGTTTTAAGATAAAATAATAGTTTCCAACTATGACTAGAGAAAGGCTGAATTATAAATGTATTCATAGTATCTTTAGTACACAAAGTCTACTTAGTCATAGTAATAATACTAAAGACCTAAAGAAAATTTTGTCATACTGCATTAGGACAATGGGGTGTGCGCATGCGTAGACATACATATGCTAGAGGTAGAACGGGGGAGGAAGAAGAAAACCCAAATCTGCACCTTACTATAGGGAAGCCAGTAGATAATTCCTCAGATGGGAAAATCCAAAATAGCACTATCAGCAGGCCATATGGAGGTAAGAAGGTAAATATATCAAAAGAAACTCTAAAAGCTAAAAGTGGTAATTCTGAAGAATTAGAAATTGGAAGAGGTATAGTTTTCATAATAAGCCTCTTACTACTATCTGAGTTTTTAAAGTATGTTCATGAAACTTTAATGAAAACCAAGTAAATTTTAAAAGAACATATAGTAAGTCCACGATCTTCACTCCTTTTTTCATAGAATTTTCATAGAATTTCATCTCTGTAATAACTGTTATTCTTTATAAGAATGAAATTATTTTAATCAGATTTTATTAGTGCAATTACATAAATGTGGCAAAAATTTTATTTACTGATACAAATACAAATACCAAGGCAGACAAAAGAATTCAAATGAATCTTGGATTTTCAAAACAAACAACCTTCCAGTGGGGAGTTCTAAATCAAACTGCTCACCACACACAAGGAAAGGTAAGAAACACAAATGGGTTTCATCTAAGTCCATGTGCATAATCTGAATGCACTCCAGAAGTGATATGCTTAAAATGCACACTAGAATTCAGGCACATTCAAAATGTTCTTTTGCTAGAGAAATGTTCCTTTGTTCTTCTCCCTAATATTATATGTGTTAGGAATTCATTAGTTCTCTCACCTGAATTGAAGAATCATCTGAACTTGAAATGAGAGTCTTCTCATCAGCTGTGAACTGGATGTGCCGTACAGCTTTCTTGTGACCAACCCTGGGCTGGAAGACTCTGTTGTTTAGAAGTTCTAAAATCTTCAAAGTAGAAAAACACAGAAAACTTAATACAAAGAAATTAAGCAATACCTAGGCATTATGCCCACAAAGATACTAAAAGAAAATAGGATGAGAGAAGGGTACAGAATTCCCCTCTCATAGTTCTTTCAGTTAACTAAAAATACACAAGTGAATGGGACACAAAAATACACATATATGCATATATACACATTAGCACACACCATGTAAAATCAAACATTCACTGGAATGGCCAGATGGCAGGAGGAACCAGTGATCCCTCTGAATACTCAACTACCCAAATCATCAAATAAGAGGCAGTCCAGGCTTAGCCTCCAAAAAAAAAGACATTTATGATGGATGAAAAAGAAGAACAGTAAATATCCTGGATAAGACAAGGCAAGCTCTTCACAAAACAACAGAGATGAGAAAAGATAAAGGATGACAAGACTTAAGAGGGCTAAGAACTAATGTGCCAAATACAGAGATTCATAAATTAGTAATAGAAACTAAAAAAAATAATAATAATAATGACTGTCAAAAATGCTCTCAAATGAACTTACACCCTCACAAAAGTAAATATGGTTTCTTCGCCCAAATTAAAATGTAGTAAAATGTAATGTTTTGAACAACCAACAATAAAAATTAAAATATATATATATATATACATACACATACACATATTATGTGCTGGTTCTATGTCAGGTGTTAAGCTTAAAACTTCACATAGATCATCTCTCTGAATCTGCATCCCAATTCTGATACAAAGAAAGAACGTAAGGTTCTAATTGATGAAATGAATTGTCCAAGATAATAAAACTAGTAAGTTGTGGAACCTGATGTCTTTCTTTAGATATATTAAAACCTGCCTGCTTCTATTAGATAAGTTAATGTCTTCAGATTATAGTCAGTTAATAATAATGATGATGATAATTTTCTGCTATGGTTTTGCGTTTTACTTTTGTACACAGGAAAGAGTCTCATTTTTTCTATTTTTGAGTTCATGCATAGGGAGTTGATAGGAGAGACAAGCTTTCATGGCTGTGTCCATATACTTCCTACATGGCTAAGGCAAAACATCATTCTGTCCATTTTCCAGTTGAGGAAACTGGATCCACAGTTCCAGCAGAATTATGTTGTAAATCAGGATATTCACATTATCGCTCTTTCCACTGCACCATTGTTGAGGGACAGAACATAGGTTGCAATAAATAAATAAATAAAATAAAATAAAATAAAATGTAGTCAAGAAAGCCGAAGGAAAATAACAATGGAGTTAAATTCAAACCTAACCCATATATCTACAAACTGGCCCCTTGGAAAACAAAGAGAAGTAATGGTTTGGATCTGGAATGTCCTCCCAAAGCTCACGTGTTAAAGGCTTGGTCCCCAGTGTAGAAAGGGAGCCTAGTTAAAGGGAGTGGGTCCCTAGGGGCATGCCCTTGGGATTTCATCTTGTCCCCAGCCCCTCCTCTCTGATTCCTGGCAGCCAAGAGGTAAACAGCTTTCCTCTGCCACACCCTTCTGCTATGATGTTTCTGTCTTGCTACAGGCCCCAAAACAATGAAGCCAGTGGAGCATAGACAGAAAATTCTGAAATCATGAATCAAAATAAATCTTTTCTCTGCTAAGTAGTTCCTCTCAGAACTTTTTTGTCCCATAGATGAAAAGCTGAAACAGAACTGTGCGAATGGGAGCCTTCCTAAGTGAGCAGGATAGACAATTTCATAATTCTTCCAGGGAAGGCAGGGTAGCATAACAGTGGAGCGCAAAGGCTCAGAGACCTGCCTTTGAATACTGGTTCTACTAATTAGGAAAGTTGTAGAAATGAAGCGTTCAGACGTTTGTAAAACAAGAATAACAGTATCTAACACCTGGGATGTTTTAAGAATTCAATGAGAGCATCTGACACAGTAAATGTCTAATAAATGCTAGTTGCTATTATTTAGGCTGAACCACATGAAATTGCCATTTTATATGTTAAAATTAGATTTAGAAAGTCAGATATTGGTAATTTCACACAGTTCATTATGTGTGTGTGTGTGTGTGTGTATATATATATATATAACTATATATATGTAGTTTATATATATATAATGGGTGTGTATATATAATGTTTGAGGACTTTGAAGAGGTTAAGGATGTAGTAGGCTTGTTTCTAGATACATTGATGGTTAAAAACAAAAGGAACATGGTTGGGATGTAGTTCAGTGGTAGAGCAGTTGCCTAGCATGCTCAAGGGTCTGGGTTCAATCCCCAGCACCACAAACAAACAAACAGGTAAAAGAAAAAGAAGAAACAAGAACCTTTTCAGAATAATAATATACAACAATTTGTATATTATTATATACAAATATATAAAAATTATACACACACACACACACACACACAAAGGAAAGGGAAGACTAAGATTGACCTCTAAATGTACAATCATCTCTTATAGCACCCATCTTAACAATGAATTTTTCATAATAATGAAGAAAAAAATGAAGTCTTGACTCCAAATCCATGCTACAATGACCACAGGAAGTATATAATAAAATTGATGTCATTTCTTTCTTCATTTTGTGTATTAGTATTCAATCTCTTCTTTGTGGAACAATATAGACTTGAAAATATCTATGTAATTCCCTATGAAAATGAATCCAAAGTAAAGTAAATGTGGCTAATGAGTCTAGGTGAGACAAACTGAGAGAAGGAGCCAATGTTCTCAAAAAATTATTATACAAAAATGTGTTCTTCTGTGATGAATTTCACTTGTAATAAATACTATTTTTATCCAAATTATTTTTTAAAAGATTTTTTAAAGATGGACATATATCTTTATTTATTTTTATGTGATGCTGAGGATCAAACCCAGTACCTCACATGTGCAAGGCAAGTGCTTTACCACTGAGCTATAACCTAAGCCCCCCAAATTATTTTTATTATACTACCTTTTCTGCCTATAACCTGATTCCACTTTTAGTTACTTGGTCTTGTTAGATAAGGATTTCAGGTGGTGAGCAGATGTACTTCTAACACCAAATGCTAAAAAGCAAGGGGTGGCAAAACAGGCAAGCATAGCCCACCCTGCACTGAAACTCCCAAGGAGTTATCAGGACCAAAATGGAAACAATTTACATTCCACACCTATGAGCTTCTAAGAGGAGGAGAAAAAAATGCTTTTGTGTAGTTGGCTAAATCTCAGTGTTTGAAATGTGTGCAGAACAACAAAAACACTAGGTAGAAAATAAAAAATACAAAAAGCATGAGGTAAAGGCAATCTGAAAATTTACAAACACCTGGAAAAGGCTCTCACAGAACAATGCCTAAGAGATCACAGGGAGACTTGTCTAGTATGCACGTGTAGAATGCCAGGCATGTGCTTAATTTTAAATAAATTACTCTTCCGCACAGTTACACAGTTACACAAGACTAGAACTGAATACCTCAATGGCACCATCTTCATCTCCAAATGCCACATACTGAAGATGTGGGCTTAAGCAACAGCAGCTAACTTTAGCTTCAGTCAGGTAATCAATTTGACCTGTTTTTCCATTAATGAGCTAAAAAACAAGGCACATCAGTTATTAGGTTGTAGGAGCAGTTTTTCTTCTTTAGAACACAGGCCTCAATTGAAAAACATAAAATAAAACACAGAAAATAATTAACTGCAGCTCCCTGGGGAACAATGAAGCTACATCCCTGTCTCAGCAGCTGTATTTAGCACTTCATGCTTTCATTTCATTTCATCATAAAATAAAAGCCTTCAAAGGTTTAAAAGCAGCGCTATGCCCACCACCTGAGACACATCTGTCTGATTCGTAATCCCACAGCTAGCTCCATACCCTGTTTTCCATTTTTTCACAAAGTTCATTTTTAATAGGGTTATCATTTGTTAAAATATATTTTTCTGATATTTTTCAAAAGGGTTGGTGAAACAGGACTGAAACAGACATACATAAAAAGACAAATCTAAATTTAAACAGGAATTTTTTCCTCCAAATCACTCACATAGCATGGCAATTTTAAGAATTTTTAAGGGAGAGGGGCACAAAGTAAAGGGATATTGGAGAAGAACCCATAAGCATAATTTATTGATTGAATCTGTAATATTTAACTAAGGTAACCCAATTTCATAATCAAATGCTAATAATTACTTTTTGAAATCACACACAAAAAAGTTGCCTTACCACTCAACTAAGATATGCTATCTAGAAAACTATTTCTCTAGCTTACAACTGTCAGTTATTCCTTTTTTCCTTAGTGTCACAATCTAAAATTCTTGAATTATTTTTCAAAATGAAACAAGCAAATTTGTTTCAGTTATACAGATTACAGGGTCAACTAGGTTCAATCCTCAGCACCACTAAAAAACGAAAAAGAAAACAAAAAAATATATAAGGCACTAATATAATCCATCTGGAAAAACGATGAACTCAAGTTGCATCTTGAAAAAGAATCTGCAGGGCAAGAAGGAATTCACTACCTACCCCCAGCTCTTCTCTGACTGCTGCTCTTACCACCCCTCTCAGCCACAACTCAACCCTCACTCAGTTACACTAACTCCTCCTAGGTCCACTACCCAGCTGTTCTGCATGGTCCGGCCACCAAGAAGGCAGTCTCTTGTGTTGATCTTCCATGTCGGATTTGCTTTTTCCTGCTGTTACTGCTCACAATGCTACCCCCGCTTCCAGACTTCTCTACCAACACAGTGCCCACTGCACTGGACCTCTATTTGGAGGAAACTTTACTCAAGGCACCAACCTAACACCAACCCAGTGGCACTAACTTGCTGCTAAATGCTAATGTTCTTTAAGGCATCTGCTGTCTCTGTAACCACCATTCAGAGCTTCTAAATACCATTCCTCTGCCAATGGGCCTCTGGGAGCCTTTATCAATCAGTTGAAAAATGCCTTCCTCTTTATGTGTCCCACCCTAAAGTACACTGTTTGGGATCCCTGAGCAATATAGTTCTTTCAGTGGTACATCACAATCTTTTCCTTCATGAGAATTAATAAGCATTCAGAACAAATACACGAATGAATGAGTGAATGAATGAATGAAAAGGTATGCTTCAGTACACAAAGTCCAGCTCCTTCCTCAGTTCTGATGACTCAGACTCCTTCCCCACTTAAGGTAATTTTTAATTTCAAAGAACTTATTATCTTTCCTCTGCAAAAATACTTCCATTAGTATGCTCATCCCTCCATATATGCCATCAGACATGTCTAAATCACTATTGTAAACAAGTTCAATTGTGTCCTCATGGTATCCCAAAGACTCCGTGCCAATCAAGGAATGTGATCATAGATATCAATCAAAAAGAAGTGTGGTACAGTGAAGTAGCAGCTAATTTAATTCTAAATACTGGCATATCTAAACTATAGCTCAAGACCCATATATTTATTCAACTAATTCCTATGGGGCATCTGTTAGAACTATACAATTATGCCTGACCCCAAGTCCAAAACAAACAATAACTTTGAGTTCAACCAAAATAATTTTTCAAATTATTTTCTCAAAAAAATACTCACTTGCAGATGTTTCATATTGTCAACTGCAAGGACCATCACGTCATTTTCTTGAAACACAACATCTACTTCTTGCTTTAACACTATAGCAGAGTTCTTACATACTTTCTTTGTCTCCCAGACCTGATTAAGATATAAAGAAACAAAAATGACTATATATTATAAGTTCATCCTCTAAGATAATATAAAGTTTTATTCTTAAAGCAAAACACAAGCCACGCTTCATAATTAAAATGTCTATAATGCAAGAAAACTTCCAAATGTTGTATTATAACCCAACAATAAATATTTACTAACACATGCTATAGTGAGAAGCATTTAGTATTAGAAGTGTGGGCTCTGGAGCCAAAATGCCTCAGTATGAATTCTAGTTTTACATAATGTTATAACTTTGAGCAGTCTATTAACCCATGCTACTCAAAGATAAACACCACCTGCTGCTTCTCAAACTGTTTGATACCAGACCACAAGAATATACCAGAATATAAATTAATTATATCACTAAACATACTGCAACAGTGTGTTTCTTAACACAGCTTTTTGTTTTGTTTTTAAACAAGACCTTCTTGATGGAAGAAGCAGTAAGTTGACTTATATTCTAGCTCCAGCTCAACAAGACTGACACATTAACTAGCAGTGACCTTTCTGGGCCCAACTAACCTTCCTGTGCCTATTTCCTCAGCTTCAAAAAGGACTGTTGTTAGAGTTAGGAAATTAGTACACATATAATACTTTTCACAATATCTGGCATACAGTAAGTACTAAATAGGTTTTAGATACAAAATGTATAAAACACTGTATTAGCTGCCATAGTGCCAACCAGGATCCATGGACACAAAGACCCATCTATAAGCTAAAATGTGTGAATAGATCATGGAGCAGAGGAACACTAGAGATGGAGAGTAAATTAAATCTTTTTTAAAATTTTTTTTTAATATTATTTTCTAGTTATAGGTGGACACCATATCTTTATTTTATTTTTATGTGGTGCTGAGGATTGAACCCAGTGCCTCATGCATGCTAGGAGAGTGCTCTATCTCTGAGTCACAACCTCAGCCCCTTAAATCTGTTCTTAAAATCAGAATTTGATAAGTGTTCTTAGAAACTGACATAGAATTATATAGCATTAAGAGATATAAGACACATTCCCACAAATAAGGAAGGCTAGAGGGAACCTATAGGATGGTCAAGATTTCAAATGCAGAAATATAGGGAAATATGGTATTCAAAGCATAAGAAATCACTTAAGCAAAAGTACAGAAAGCAGGAAACTACAGGGTTTTAGGAAAATCTGAGCAGTCCAATGTAGGTTACCTGTAGGAGTAAAACGAAAGACAGATTGGAACAGAATGAGATCATACTGTGAAGCTTAACAGCAGGTTAAGTTAGAAGTATTTCCTAGGTAGTGGTGGGGGGGTATTTGTTTTGAGCAAATGCAAGGACCTGGGTTCAATCCCTAGCATCCTCCCCACTCAAAAGAGACAAGACTATATTGCACATAAGGAAAATATCCTGAAAGCAGCATGTAGAAAGCTTGAAAGAAGACTGTGGGAGAGCCTAATGTAAGACAGGCAATAGGTAATGAGACCCTAGGAATAGGAATGGAAAAGTTGAGACAATGATGAGAAAAATGAAAGGCAGAATATATTAGAATATGGGAATTCAAGTTAGAAGAAAGAGTCAAAAATTATTCTCAGGAATCAAGTGTAATATATGCAAATTAACCAAAATACAGTTTAATCATTGGACTTCCCATAGCACCTGACCCATGGTAATACTCAATGAGTGTCTGAATGAATGAGATCATTAAAGTCCACATAGTAGCACTTTTCCAGGAAGAATATGAACCTCATAGCTTCCTACTTTACTTCTCCCAATATTTCCCATCAATTTCTTAGTTGTAGAAAGTTTCACTCACCATCATAAATGTTTAAAATGAAAATCTCAGAATTTCTCACCCTGATTGTTTGGTCGTCAGAAGATGTCAAAAATGATGATCCATCAGGAGAAAACATCACACCATGAACCCAACTTAAATGTCCTCTGCAATCAGCTACCTTTACACATGAGTCTACATTCCATAACTACAGAATAAACACAGAATATAGGAAATAACATTCATAAACATTTTGAATATAGAAAGAAAACTTAAAATAGCAAGTATGGCTCAGCAATACCACCTCCATGAAAACAACCCCCAAACTATAATAATACAAAATGTCTTGTGCTAAAGATTATTCATTGTATGACTATTTTTAATAGCAAAAACTGAAAACAATCTAACCGTATGTCCATAGGAAACCAACTGAATAAAACTACATTAATCACATGATGGAATACTATGCAAACTGCAGTGAGAAAAGCACCCTGATAATGGCTAATCTGTAGGATATATTGTTAACTGAAGAAAAGCAAAATGCAGAAGAGTACACATACTATCATTTATAAAAAAAAAAAAAAACAGTTGGAAATATAAATATGGAAATATATGGATAGATACAGATATGGATATATATGCACACAGATATCTGCTTCTATATGTAAAAAGAAACACTGTTATCTATGGGGTAGGGTAGTATGATGGGGAAGAAGAATCAAGGATGATAGTGAAAGTTCTCTTATAAAACTTTGATTTTGGAATAATATAAATGTTTGTCTATTTTTTAAAAATCAATCTAAAAAAATAATAGCATGAATATAAGCAGCTTCCAGATACAGACTATTTTCCACTTCATCCCAAATGCTTGCAAAACCATAAATGAATGCACTAATTGTAACATGTACGCATTTCTGTTGTTATTCATGCTTATTACAAATTGTCTTTGTCTGCAACCAGCCCAGCTGTATTTTGTCCTAGGTTCTGCTATAAATTACTTAAATACATTCCAATCTAATGAAGTACCATATGTGCCTGAGTTCCTTTCATTACACTTTGATTACAGACCTACTTTATGATTTCAGATCTAGCATGGACAAAATAAGTACTTCATCACACGTCCAGTGGTTTTCATTCAGTGAATTAGTTCTATGGTTACAAACTAATTATATGAAATTTCCTCTTCTTTATCTCTAGAGTCCAAACTGGGATATATGGAGCTTAAAGCCAGAAATCAAAAACAATTCCACAACTGAAAAATCTCTCTTGAAAAAACTTAACAGCAATAATAATAACAACCCAATTAATAAATGGGAAAAAGAACCAAACAGACTTTTTGCAAAGAAGAAATACAAATGACCAACAAATATATGAAAAAATGTTAAACAATCCTAACAATCATGGAAATACAAATCAAAAATACATTGAGATTTCATCTCACTCCAGTTAGAATGGCAATCATTGAGAATACAAACAATAATAAATGCTGGCAAGGATGTGGGGGAAAAAGTACACTCATGCATTGTTGGTGGGATTGCAAATCAGTATAATTACTCTGAAAAGAAGTATGGAGATTCCTCAAAAAACTAGGAATGGGACCACCAGATGACCCAGTATCTCCTTCTTTAGTATTTATACAAAATAATTAAAATCAGCACACTATAGCTATACAGCCACTTCAATATTTACAGCAATGCAATTCACAACAGCCATGTTATGGAACTAACCTGGAAGCCTGACAACAGATGGAACAGATAAAGAAAATGTGGTATATGTAACAATGGAGTTTTACACAGCCATAAATATGTAAACACATTGATGGATATGGATGAATGGATATAAAGAATGAAATTATGGCATTTGCTGGTAAATGGATGGAACTGGAGAACATTATGTTAAGTGACATAAGCCAGACTCAGAAGGTCAAGGGTCAAATGTTTTCTCTCATATGTGAAAGCTAGGCAAAAATTAAGGGGGGGGGGGGGAGTGAGATCACTGAAGCAGAGGAAGGGGACTGACAGGAAGGAACAGAGACCAAAACAAAAAAAAAAGTGTGTGGGGGGGAGAATGGAATTGACCAAATTATACTAAGTACATATATGAGTATATCACAGTGAATTTCACCTGTATGTATACTTATAAAGCAGTAATTTTACAAAACTATAAATAAATTGAAGACCAGTAGAATAGAGGAAAGGGAATAAGGGAAGGGGGGAGAAGAGAGAAAGAAGAAGTACTGGGGGTTGAAGTGGAACAAATTATATTTCATGCATGTATGATTATGTCAAAATGAACCCCAATATTATGTATAACTACAATGCACTAATAAAAACATTTAAAAAAAGAAACTTTTTCCTCTCCTCCTTCCTTGTTTTCTCCATCTCTTCCCACTCATTTCTTTGTCACTCAGAGCCTCCTGAGCCAAGTCCCTATATTTCAAGAAGGAAGACATTGTTTTCTAGAGAGAAGAAGATAAGTATGCAAGAGAGTAAGGGTCTTACAAGGTTGAAAGAGGGGTTGTTCCTTTACTCCCTCTAAAAATCCTGACAAAACTTGGAGAGGGGAAAATTCCAACCACATCTACCTTGAGAATCTACAGATAAAGTTCAGGTTCCCTGGTAGATCTGACTCTTCTAATTCAAGATCTCTGCCCAGAAGTACCCTGCCCATACCACCCCGCTTCTTCCTACTGTCTGGAACAGAACTGGAGCGCGCGCACGCTCTCTCTCTCTCTCTCTCTCTCTTTTAACTATTTAAAAATTTATTCTGATTGAGCTACCATGAAAATTAATATATGTATTCATTTGACTAAAATAACATAAATATATAGCAAACTTTGATAAGTAACATCAAATATAAAAATTAAAATTTATTGAGCTGGGCACAGTGTGCACACCTGTAATCCTATAGGCTCCAGGGACTGAGGCAGGATCCCAAGTTCAAAGCCAGCCTCAGCACAGTGAGGTGCTAACCAACTCAGTGAGACCCTGTCTCTAAATAAAATACAAAACAGGGCTGGGGATGTGGCTCAGTGGTTGAATCCCCTGAGTTCAATCCCTGGTACCTATAAAAAGAAAATTTATTGGAAATAAATTTATTAGAGAACTGGAGTTCTTTAATTCACTGCCTCGGCTTACAACAGGCAGGTTCTCAGAGTAAAGTCTTTCAGTGTTACTTGTATTGCTGTACTTAAGAATCAGGGGCTGGGGATATATAGCTCAGTCCGTAGAGTGCTTGCCTTGTATGCACAAGGCCCTGGCCTGGATTCAATCCTCAGTACCACAAAAAAAAAAAAAAAAGAAAGAAAGAAAAGAAAAGAAAAGAAAAAAAGAATCAGGAGGCAGCCAGGTGCAGTGGTGCATGCCTCAACTCGGAGGTTGAGAAGGAGAATCACAAGTTCAAGATCAGCTTCAGCAACTTACATGAGGCCCTATCTCAAAATAAAAAATAAAAGGGCTGGGGATGTTGCTCAGTGGTTAAGTACCCCTGGGATCAATCCGTGGTACTAAAAAAAAAAAAAAAAAAAGAATCAGAAGGCACTTACAGAACTCATGCCTTCATCTGTTACCTCCACACTGAAGGATATAGCTTAGCAACTCTCCCCTAAAGCCTTAATAGTAAGAGGCAAGGTAGCAAACTCACTAAGAACTACTGAAATAAGCACCCAACACTGAAGAAGTATTTGCTGTAGTCAAGTGTCCCTTGAATAGAAACCTGTAAACCAAGGGAATTTTTCTACTTTCCAGATAAAGCCCTATCCCCTCAAACTACCTGATGGTGAGACCAAACCAAGGAATAGGGAGTATTAAGGCTTTGAAAAACTAATCCATCTTTGAAGGGAAAATACAATTCATTGTCTTTTGAGTAAATTAATAGAGCAACTCTGACAGGGATTATAGCTCAGTGGTAGAGCACTTGCCTAGCATATGTGAAGCACTGGGTTCGATTCTTAGCACCACATATAAATAAAATAAAATAAAAGTCCATTGACAACTTCAAAAAAAATAGAGTAACTCACTTGATAGAATTCTTCCAAGACTAGTTAGGTACAGACCCTGAATGTATAATTTATTAGGAAAGTACAAAATTATATGTATAAATAGTAATTTATAAGAGTCATTTTACTCTTTAGTGCTTGGCAATAAAAATAAAAATCTTATCTTAATCAATTCTAAATATAACTTCCATCTTATCCTACTCAATGATCTAAGAATCTGAACTTTTTTTAAGTTCATTTCTTTTAAGAAGAAAAAAGTCTGTCTATCCTTATACTGTTCAAGAGATGACATAGTTCAGCCTAGAAAACCAGTGGTCATTTCATTGTTTCCCCAACCCCCCCAAAATGCTAGGGATTCAATAAATGCCTGATGAATGGTACTGTCATTCCCTGTTATACTGTCAAATCAAGTCTCCAATCACTGTTGAAACACTAAAGCTGGCTATATAGTTCAATATTCCAAAGCTACAGGTTATTAGGCTACGAAGAAAATACTCTATAGTTTTTCAAGAAAGCATCGTGAACAACTAATGGTTTAGGCAACCCATTCCCTGTTATCCTTGGATCTCTAGAGACCCAGATGTCACTGAATAAATTCAACGACTTACCTCCACACAGTATTGGGACAAAGCCACCACTGCCAAATGGTTTTGAGGGGAGAAGTCACAGTACTGGATGGTGCTATGATGGCCTGTGTGGATTTCTGCCAACAGGCCACTGGTATAAATATCAAAAAGCTGTCAACATAAATAGAAGTATCTATGAAAGCAAAATATTTAAAAGATAAGCTATACCAAACTAAATCTAAATTTATTTTTAAAAGAATTTCCTCCCGTTTCAACTATAAATTCTAAGTCCTGAAAAACTACTATAATTACTAATACATTGTAGATATACATTTTATATTTAGCATAATTACTATAATAACTGGCATAATTACTAACAATAATAAATAAGATAATACATCAATATACATCAACTTTAAAAACACTGCTCATCTTGAAACAGTTTTTGTACAGGAAAATGCATCACAGATGATCTCTCAAGCTGGGCTAAAGAGAAATAAAAACCTTTGTGAATAAATGAATGGACTAGTCAAATTAACAGAGAGTAGTTCTCCCCAATGCTCATCTATTCAAAAGAGAAAATGCAATTCATAAATGAAGATGATCAAAATATACAGCACAGTCTTGCTAAATGAAATTAACTCCATTATTTCTATTTCTCTCCAGAGCTAACAAATTACTACATTACAATTCATCATTTTCCCATTTTTGAACCAAAAAGTTATTTTTGAGTAATTTATCCTTCTTTATTTCAATTTTTGAAAAATTTTAAATGCTGAATATACTTTTTAAAGTTTTTGCCAAATGATAAGATGGTTTATACTTAATGCATACATACAGTATATGTTGATACAATCTACGAATTCATGACCAAAACACAGTCCTCAGGAAGAAAACAGAGGTTCCCAGTGGGAGCCAGAAAGAAGCTTAATGAAGTGGTAGTGAGTACACCTGTAATCCCAGCTACTCAGGAGGCTGAGACAGGAAAATCATGAGCTCAAGGCCAGCCTGAGCAACACAGTGAGCATTTCAAAACATAGAAAAAGAAAGAGATTTAGTGAATGTAACCCTGGAAGCATGCGCAGATGGTAAGACGGTAAGCAGCACAGCTTTGGGGGCCAAAGCCAAAGCACAGGAAATCATATTTAAATGTTTCCCAGAGCAGGTTGTTCTTAAAACTTAGTGGCCCAGAGTGATACAGGAACTTTGCAAACTGGATAGAAAACGTCCCAATCATGAAGGAACAAAATAAGAAAAACCTAACAGCAGGGTTGAATTAACAATACCAAAGAGTGGGAAAGAAATAGGAGAAAGGGACAACTAAAAAAAAATTTGAGATCTACATGCAAAATACTCATAAGGGTAATTGTACAGTAGCTTTCTTTCAGCATGGTAAACAGATCTATAGGTTTTTAAAACAAGAAGGCATTTCATGCAACGTAACGTTATTTTCCTTTTTCACTAGATCTTTTAAAATCTTTTTTAAAAAATGATCATTTTAAAAAAATGATCAACATCACCGGTCATCAGGAAAATTCAAGTTGAAATTACAATGAGATACCACTTCACACCTACCGGGATGGCTATAGTTTTTTTAAAAAAAAGAAAATAACAAGTATTATCAAGGATATGGAGAACTTGGAATCCTTGTATGTTGCCTGTGGAAATGTCAAATGATGCAGCTGCTGTGGAAAAGCCTGGTGGTTCCTCAAAAAGCTAAGTACAGAATTCCTATATGACCCAGCAATTCTAGTCCAAGATATACACACAAAAGCAATGGAGCCAGGCAGAGTGGCGCACACCTGTAATGCCAATGGCTCAGAAGGCTGAGACAGGAGGATCAGAGAGTTCAAAGCCAGTCTCAGCAATAGCGAGGCACTAAGGAACTCAGTGAGACCCTGTCTAAATAAAATACAAAATTCGACTGGGGATGTGGCTCAGTGGCTGAGTGACCCTGAATTCAATTCCCAGTACCAAAAAAAACAAGCAGGGGCTCAGATACTTGTACATCAATGTTCACTGTAGCATTATTTATAAGAGCCTAAGGTAGAGAAAAGCCCAGGGCCCATACATAGATGAATGTATGAATAAAATGTGGGGAATATATAGATATATTATACATATACATATATATATATATATAAGTTCATGAATGTATAACACATATACATATATATAATGAAATATTATTCAGTTGTAAAAAAGAAGGCAGTTCTGATATATGTTATAATGCAGATGAACTCTGAAAACATATGCTTAATGAAATGAGCCGGAAACAAATAAACCAATATTGTATGATTCCACTTACATGAAATATCCAGAATAAGTAAATTCATAGATTATGTTAGAGGTTATCAGGGGTTAGCTAATGGCAAACAGGGAGTTATTAATGATTATGGAGTTTCTGTTTGGGGTGATGAAAAAGATTTGGAAATATGTAGTGGTAAAAGTTATACAACATTATGAATATAATTAATACCACTGAATTGTACATTTCAAAATGATAAATTTGCCAGGATCAGTGGCACAGGCCTGTGATCCCAGTGGCTCAGGAGGCTGATGCAGGAGAAATGCAAATTCAAAGCCAGCCTCAGTGAGTAACTTAGCAAGACCCTGTCACTAAATAAAATTTTTTTTTTTAAAAGAGCTCAGTGGTTAAGTAACTCTTGGTTCAATCCCCAGTACCAAAATAAAAAAAGACAAATTTTACATTATACATATCTTATTAATAAGAATAAATTTGAAATCTTTGAAACTTGCAAATGCAGTAGTTCCTTTCTGTTCTTAAAGACTTTAGCAAACTTAAGACAAACTTTAGACAAAAGGAGACCGTTTTCCTCTTAATTTCCTACCAGAGGAATAAAAATAAATACCAACCAAGATCCCAGCATCACAGTTACCAGATCAATAACAATCATATGCACAGATCCTTCTGTGAATTTTTATATAACTATATTATATTTTAATTGTGCTCTTAAAAATAATTTTTATTATTCAAGTCTTTTAAAATTACTGTTAGAAGAATATCAGTGAGCCGTAAATCAGAAGACTTGGCCATCCTATTCACAGTGCAACCTTAGACAAATTATTTGGCTGCTCTGAACCTCAGTTACCTCATTATTATCATAGGGTCATTGCAATCTGCTTTGTCTCCTAGGTATTTACTATCAAAAGAAATTATATGTGTGAGTACTCTGAACAGCACAAATATAAACACTCATTAGATTGGAAACAAGAGGACAATACTGTCTTTTCATTTACTTTACAAAAGTCTTACAATCTTGTTCAGTTGTTGATGAGTATTTCTATCAGAGTCACCAAATCATAAATTTTTTAGGGATACATAGCTCTTTGAAAAATCACCTAAATCAATGTATTGGAAATTAATGGGGAAAAAAAGGAAAAGGAGGAGGAGGAGAAGAGTGATGCAGAATTATTCCACATTTTAACTACACATGAGGAACAGTGGATTCAACATCACAAATTGCTTCTACAATGTAGGGTTACCCAAGGCATTAAATATGTTAGTTCCCACTGTCTATCTCCCAGAGGAGAAAGCAGTGCATGATATTTCCCACACCTATGTGACTATACACACCTTTTCTCACAAGCCATCCAAATCCCCCAGGAGCATGATTCCAAACAATAATGAAAGGTTGGGAAACCCTGCCCAGAATCACACAGCTAGACTTTATTTATATCAAGAAACAATGTAAAATGAAAAAATTAATAAAAATTTTAATTTTCTTTAAATCAGGCTAAATTTGGTTTTTAAAATACGAATACTTACAAAGATTTTATTTTTTGCTGCCACCATTATTCTAGCACCATCAGCAGACCAGGAACAACATTTCACTATCACTTCTATCTCGTCTTGAGGGTCCTCTGAATTTAGGAAGAACTGCTTCACATTAATGCTTTTCCTCTCGTTTGCTGATCTCACATCCCAAAGCTTCAAATTTAAAAAATAAAAAATAATTGTTTTTACTCTCAACTCACACCTCTAGAATTCCACCTGGATTAAATACCATGCGAACTTACTCACTTTACCTAATCAACTTTTACCTATACAGGACTTTCTATAAAACTTTTACATTAAGTACTTCTGTTTCATTGACCACCTTCCTAAAAGGAAAAAAATAAAAATACTGCCCAAAATGCAGGCTGCAGAACATAAAATTAAGCAAAAAGTGAGCAGAGCCTTGCTGGCGTGGAGGAGGCTCTAAAGGAGGTGTTGACAGGACGAATGTGGAAGCAGGAGGATGAAGATGCCAGCGACTTGCCGCTGCTGCCCTCTGCTGTCCGCCTTGACATGTGCACCACATCTACAGTAAGCACAGCAAGAGGACTGAACAGGGCCCAGACCAAGCCCAGTGGTGTGGTACCACTCCACAAAGCAACAGGAGACCTGAAAATAGGAAACAGAGATACTGAAAGAAAATGAGGCTTGGTGGAGCCAGATAATCTAGAGGCATGAAAACTACTGTCTCCTGAGAAATGAAGTAAAAAGTGCACTGAACCTCACTCTAGAGCAAAGCCACTGAATGGTACAAAACAGAGGCCTTCGAAAAGATACATCTTCCTTCTAGATCTCAAACAGTCCCAGCTTCAAAGAATGATAAAGGCTATCATGCCCGGACCAAGGGTTGGTCAAGGCCAAAAACAAAAACAAACAACAATGCTTCTCAGACTTGAACTCAGCTTCCAAAGCGGAACACCCAAGTAAAACCTGATTTGTCTGGCCAGGCACATCTTTAATTCTTTCTTGAGTTCAGAGAAGCATTCTATATAATAAGAAATACGGCCAAAACCAAAATCTTGCCACTTGCAATAACCTTGGATAAACTAACTAAAGCAAAACAGACACTGGGGACTAAAATATTTACCCTTCTCTAATACTAAAGAGAAAATAAATGCTTGAGCTTCAGTCACATCAGCCAGAATATAATGAGAAACCATACTGTTTCCCTATTCATAGGAAAGACAAAGAAACCACTGGTAGATTTAAGAAAGTCAAGGACTAGCTAGAGCAATCAGATAGACAAAAGAAATTAAAGGGATATGCATAGGAAAAGAAGAATTCAAACTATCATTATTTGCTGATGACATGCCTCTACATTTAGAAGATCCAAAAAATTCCACCAGAAAACTTCTAGAACTAATAAATTAATTCAGCAAAGTAGCAGGATATAAAATCAATACCCATAAATCAAATGCATTTATATAAATAAGCAATGAATCCACAGCAAGAAAAATTAGGAAAATCACTCCATTCCCAATAGCCTCAAAAAAAGTAAAATACTTGGTAATCAATCTAAAAAAAGAGGTGAAAGACCTCTACAATGAAAACTATAGAACACTAAAGAAAGAAATTAAAGAAGACCTCAGAAGATGGAAACATCTCTCATGCTCTTGGATAGGCAGAAATAATATAGTCAAAATGGCCATACTACCAAAACTGTTATACAGATTTAATGCAATTCCTATTAAAATTCCAATGACAGTCTTCAGAGAACTAGAAAAAGCAATCATGAAATTCATTTGAAAAAATAAGAGACCCAGAATAGCCAAGGTAGTCCTTAGTAGGAAGAGTAAAGCAGGAGGCATCACAATACCAGACCTTAAACTGTACTACAGAGCAATAATAACAAAAACAGCATGGTATTGGTACCAAAACAGACATGTAAACCAATGGTACAAAATAGAAGACACAGAGACAAACCCACATAAATACGGTTATCTTATACTATACAAAGACGCCAAAAATACACATTGGAAAAAAGATAGCCACTTCAACAAATGGTGCTAGAAAAGCTAGAAATCCATATGTAGCAAAATGAAATTAAATCTCTCTCACCATGCATAAAAATCAACTCAAAGTGGATCAAAGACTTAGACACAGAGACCCTGTGACTAAAAAAAGAAAATGTAGACCCAAATCTTCACCATGTTGGCTTAGGTCCTGACTTCCTGAACAAGACTCCTAAAGTGCAATAAGCAAAATGAAGAATCAATAAATGGGATGGATTCAACTAAAAAGCTTCTTCTTAGCAAAGGAAACAATCAATAATGTGAAGAGAGAGCCTACAGAATTGGAGAAAATTTTTACCACACACACCTCAGACAGAGCACTAACCTCCAGGATATATTAAGAACTCAAAAAACTTAACACCAAAAAAACCAAATAACCCAATCAATAAATGGGCTAAGGAGCTGAGCAGACACTTCTCAGAAGAAGATATACAATCGATCAACAAATATATGAAAAAATGTTCATCATCTCTAGCAATTACAGAAATGCAAATCAAAACTACTCTAAGATTTCATCTCACTCCAGTTAGAATGGCAATTATCAAGAATATAAGCAATAATAAGTGTTGGCAAGGATGTGGGGGAAAAGGTACACTCATACATTGCTGGTAGGACTGCAAATTGGTGCAACCACTATGAAAAGTAGTATGGAGATACCTCAGAAAACTTGGAATGGACCCACCATTTAACCCAGTTATCCCACTCATCAGCAATACCCAAAGGACTTAAAATCAGTATACTACAGTGACGCAACCACATCAATGTTTATAGCAGCTCAATTCAGAGTGACTAAACTATGGAACTAACCTAGATGCCATTCAACAGATGAATGGATAAAGAAAATGTGGTACATATACACATGAAATATTACTCAGCCTTAAAGAAGAATGAAATTATGGCATTTGAGGGTAAATGGATGAAACTAGAGAATATCATGCTAAGTGAAATAAGCCAATCCCAAAAAACCAAAGCCGAATGTTTTCTCTGATAAGCAGATGTTGATCCATAGTGGGGCGGGTGGACAGAGAAGAATGAAGGAACTTTGGTTTGTGTAGAGGGGAGTGAGGGGAGGGGTAGGATTGTGCAGATGGGAAGGACAGTAGAATGAGACAGACATTATTACCCTATATACATGAATGATTACACTACTGGAGTGACTCTGCACCATGTACAGCCAGTGGAATGAGAAGTTGTGCTCCATTTGTGTTCAATCTGTCAAAATGCATTCTACCATAAAATAAATAAATAAAAATTTAAAAAAAAAGAATTTTGATATAGAAAAAAGAAAAGGAAAACTAGCATAATCCAATTCTTTACTCCTGCTTAAACTACAACTGCTTTTAGAAGGACCTGACTACAGTCCTATCCAATGTGGTGAAATCCTACATGTTAGGGGATCATATAAACTAACGTCACCATTTCATTTTGAAGACACCATGGCACTCTGTCCAAGGTTCCTGTTTACCCTGTGCCCTTGTATGTTTTCAGACATTTTTTAAATAAAACTCCCTTTTGAAATAGTTTATCATCACAGTCCAAAAAACACACACTTATCAACTTGATACACTACAAAAAGCTTAGAAAATTACAGAGCCATTTGAGGCAGAAAATAATTTATAGTTCTCATCCTCTCAAATGGTAAAAGCTTTAGAAGACTTTGACCTTGAAATGCTGTTATCTAAAATCATTTTGCAGAACCTCTGCTTACTACATGTCACTGTATCAGTGTGAACCAGCCAGCAGTACTGGCTTAACAGCACCGTAGGAAAGCCACCACAGACACAGGCAGGTGTCCCCAAGACTGCAGCAATGTCTGTCCCCTGCTGCTAGTGATACTCACACATGAACACAGGAACCAAAACCTGCCCCTGAAAACTGAGGCCTCTTTAAAATTTCTTTATGAGTTTGAAGAAGTCTTAGTTTGATCTGAAGGAACACAGCAAGGGCTTATGATTTTTAATGCATTTATTAAAATATTATGCTGGTCACTTTGAAATTATATTTGATATTATATAAATGAATCAGATATAGATACTACCCTCAAAGAGTTTATAGGTCAGCAAGAGGGCTAAGATGAGCACATAAGTAACTCTAACCCTGGATACATACGATATATCATTTGAGAGGAAAAGAAAGCACTGTGGGAACACGGCATTCAAGCCGTGGGTTTAGGGAACACAGTATGCAGGTGACCAACTCACTCTACCACCTAAAGATTAGCCTACCTTATGCCACCTTATAAAAGAATTTCAACATCAAAAAGACAGAGGGAATACTCTAGGCCTTCAGCTCAGGGGTCAGCATACATTAAAGTACAAAATGGGAAAGCAAAGGTAACAAAAAGGGAGAACAAGTTCAATCTGGCTATAGCCTTAGGTACCTGAACCCTTTACCAACACAGTCCTCATCTGTTCTTTAGAACATCCTCTACATAGCTGGGCAGGTGGTACATGCTTTGTAGTCCCAGCTACTTGGGAGGCTGAGACAGTAGGATCACTTGAGCCCAGGAATTCAAAGCCAACTCGGTCAACATAGTGACGCGCTATCTCATTAAAAACAAAACAACAATATAATTTTAGCATTTCATGTTCCTCTATCACTTACCTTTCTCCCCAACATGAATAACTTAAGGCCAGGGAATGTGCTTTTTTTTTTTTTTTTTTAAGTATTTAAAATCCAAATGCCTACTAGCACAGTACCTGGTACACAGTAAATATCATTAAATGATCATAGGCATGGGCATGGGCATGAGCATGGGCATGGAAAAGACTTATAGGAGAGGTTAAGAAGAAGAAAAAAATAAACACTGTTATATTCAAATGAAGAACGCTTAACTAGGTTATCAATGGAGGTTTAAATACAACAAGAATAAGGATCAGATAAATAAAAATGCAAAATTTCACATTAATCCAGAATGTATCAGACTTTACAACAAAAAATGGAAACTTAAAACTGATTTTGACATTCTTCAAAAGCATATAGGTCAGAGAGAAGCAGGTTAAAAAAGGCTTGAGCAGTGAGTGGGTTGTCAGGAAACAGAGAAAAGCACAGATGATGGACGGATCTGGAACGTCCCCCAAAGGGCCACATTAAAACTTGGTCCCCAGCCTGTGGCACAACTGAGAGGTCATGGAGCCTTCAGGAGGTGGGAGTGCAAGGTTAGGTCATTGGGAGCAAACCCTCAAAAAGAATCATGGCTCCTCTCTGTTTTGTTCCAGGCCTAGGGGTGAGTGGTTCTGCTCTGCCCTGTACCCCCTGTCAAGGTATGCTGCCTCCCCCAGGTCCAAAGAACAACAGGGCCAATTATCAGGGACTAGAATCTCTGAAACCATGAGCCCCAAAAAACATTTTTCTCTTTATAACTTATCTCAGTTATTTGCTACAGTAACAGAAAGCCAACTAACAAAGTTTAGTCACAGAAAAAGAGAAAAACAGAATGACTATTTGAAAGAAAAATACACTCAAGAAAAAAAAATCCAAGGTTTTTCAATTTTTTTGTTTTATAGGGCCAGGAAGGGCCAAGAACATTTATAGATGGTAGGAAAGTATCCCCAAAAAAGCATAAAACCGAAAAAAGCAACAGAGAGAGGAAATAACAATTAAGCAAAGTACCATATAAAGGAGGGAGAAAAAGAAACAGCAGGAATAAGTAGTAGACTTTTGGGCAAGCAGAGGACTTCTTGTAAGAAAAAAAAAAAAGGAGAGAGCAGGGAGCTTTTACAGCAGTGTTTGAGGAGGCTCACTGAGGGGAGCTCTGGGTAGATGGTTTTAACCCTCTGAATTATAATGAGGTAAGGTAATTACCATAGAATCAAAAGGTTGGGGGCTTACAAACAGCAGGAAAGGACTGGAATAGGCACTACAGTGAAGTAAAGCCAGGCATGGTGGCACATGCCCTTAATCCCGGTGGCTTGGGAGGCTAAAGAAGGAAGATCGCAAATTCAAAGCCAGCCCCACCAACTTCATAGAGGCCCTGCCTCAAAATAAAAAAATAAAAAGGGCTGGAGATATGGTCCAGTGGTTAATTGCTCCTGGGTTCAATCTTTGGGGAAAAAAAAAAAAAAAGACAGTTAAAGCAGCTTAGATCATGATATCATCACAAATCTTAGAATTGGGGCTGGGGATGTGGCTCAAGTGGTAGCGCGCTCGCCGGGCATGCATGCGGCCCGGGTTCGATCCTCAGCACCACATACAAACAAAGATGTTGTGTCCGCCGAAAACTAAAAAATAAATATTAAAAATTCTCTCTCTCTCTCTCTCTCTCTTTAAAAAAAAATCTTAGAATTAGCAATGGAGATAAGATGGTAGAGAAACTTGGACTCAGAAATAAAATGCCTTCTTCTAAAGCCACTCACATAGTAAAAATCAAGAAATAATAGACTGACATGATGGAAAGAATATCTTGGAAGATGGCTGCCTTAACACATCCAAGGGTATTCTGAAAAACTTCCTACAACATGGATTATGCCAAAAGAAGGAATAGATATTCGGTATTTGTAAATAACAAATTGTAGAAACCAAAATCTGACAGGTGAGGACAATGCCTGAACGAGAGCCAACACTACAGAACAGAAAGGAAAATAGACACGAAAATGGTCAAAAATGGTCTTCATTTAAGACCAGAGAAAGGAGAGTCAATAATCAGGAGACAAAGTGACAATGGAGACAGAAATAAAATACTGAAATTAGGGTCTTATTTTAGAAGGAAATGATTTAAAGAAGAAAAACTTGGGGTTTTTAGGAATATAAAATTCAGGAGGTTAAATGAGATGTTTTCCCTAACTCTTGTGTTATTCCCCTATATGACTGCTCAAAAACAGGAAAATGGTAACACAAAAAGTAGAAGAAATAAGTGACAAATAAAAGCAGCCCTTTATAAACCTGACCCTATAGATCTCAAAATAGTGGATAAATATGTTTTTTAGGGATATAATGCTTAGCCAGGTTTGCTGGCGCACACCTATAATCCCAGTGGCTCAGGAGGCTGAGGCAGGAGGACTGCGAGTTCAAAGCCAGCCTCAGTGAAAGTGAGACACTAAACAACTCAGTGAGTCCCTGTCTCTAAATAAAATACAAAATAGGGCTGGGGGTGTGATTCAGTGGTTGAGTGCCCCTGAGTTCAATCTCTGGTACCCGCCCCCCAAAAAAGGATACATGCTTAAAATTTAAGAATTCCAATTACATGTATTTTAAACACAGGAAATCATTCATAAATAATTATTATGACAAATAATTAGTTATATTAAATATGTTCCTGGAAGTTGAAGGAAGAAGCTCTTTCTGTAGAAATATGAAAAACAGAGCTATAGTTTGAATCTTAAACGTCCCCCAAAAGCTCACAAGTTGAAGGCTTAGTCCCCAGCCACTGGTGATGTTAGAAGTGATAGAACCTGTAAGAGGTGGGGCCTAGTGGAAAGAAGGTATTGGGAGTGTACCCTTAAAGGGGACATTAAGAACCTCCACTTTGCTCCCCTACAGGCTCCCTGCCATTATATACTACCTCACTACAGGTCCAAACAAAGACAAGCAACCACAGACTGAAACCTCAGAAACCGTGATCCAAAATAAACCTTTCCTCATTATAAGTTGTTTTTTGTGGGTATTCTATTACAGTGATGAAAACCTGACTACCCATTTTAATAATGTACAAAAGCTTACCTTTAATGTTCCATCAGCTGAACAACTGGCCAAAAGCTCATCATCTGGTGAAAATCTACAGTGATTGACTGAATTTGTATGGCCAAACATGGTATTTCGACATTCTTTTTCATTCAAATCCCAAAGCTATTTGAGAAGGATAAAAGATAAATTTTAAAAACTAGTACTGAATGGGGTAAAAGTCAGAAATCATATGAATTTCTTCCTATTCTTCTACTTTAGTATGTTTAAGAATGATGCTCAATTCGTAGTAACACAAAGGTGTCAAAGTTAAACTTGTGATAAACAACAAGGCAGCCTTTCGATTGACATCTAAATCTACTAAGGAAGTTGAAAGCTGACCTGGGCTTTTAGTCTGAGCTTTAAATAATTAAACACTTACTGCTTATTTAAAATGAATGGTTTAGAATCAAAGTTACTTTGGCTATAAAAAGATACAATATATTAAGATAACTGCCCCCATATTTTTTAAATACTAGGCTATAAAAAATGATAATTTCTAAGATCTCCCAAACCTTGAAACTAGTCAATAGGCTAAAAGTTATGAATATTCTAAAAAATTATTCAAAAAATTCAAAGCACCTGTATTAAGTATAATACAGTAAATAGAGGGTTTAGAAAAAGAAATCAAATAACAACTCCAGTAAGCAATCAACCAAATCCAGAATGTGATATATTCCACAAGACAAATAACTCAATTCCTCTATCAAACCAATAGCACAAGAAAGGGGAAAAGGGGAAAGGGAGGTTTTTTAGAATAAAAGAAGCCTAACAGACAAAATAAATGTCAAGTGCCAAGTTTGTTCCATGTCTGATTCCAACAAGCCACAGGTAGAAAGACATGTTTGAGACTACTGGGGAAAGTGAACACAGATCAGGTACATTACAAAACTACTGTTTATTATAGTAGGTTTAATAATGGCATAGCACTAGTGTTTACACCTCCAAGGCTCATGCTGAAATATTTTGGGGGAAATCACATATCCAGGATTTGCTATAAAATGCTCTAGCCAAAAAGAAGGGTAGAGGGCATATATAAAATAAGATTGGCAAAACCTCATTTTGTTTATAATTGTAGCTACATGATGAATACCATAGAGACTCCTTATTATATTTTCTCCTTGTTTGAAAAATATTTTTAAATATATATGAAAAAGGCTACATTCACCTCTGGTGATTTGTACCAACTAATTTAAACCCAGGGAAAGAAATAATTTATCCCAAAAGTTAATCTTGAAAGAAATTCTTTGAAAATGATCAGTAAGTGAGATTCCTGTTCCTCATGTTCACCTCCTTCCGTGGCTCCTTAATCCTAGTTCTGATAAACCCAATTCTTCATGTAAGACAAGTTACATGGAGACAGCCTTAGTTTTACAAATTTTCAATGGCTTCTCAGCTTGCAATCACAGAACATGCTTTCTGGTAGTCTGAATGGTAACGCAGGTATGGCATGTCATGTCTTAAATTAAACTTTTCCTTAATTAAATCCCCTTACATATGGTAGAGACTTCTATCTATATTTAAATGAGGTAAATTTCCTCAACCTACAAGAAATTAAAAATAAACACCAAAAATAGGTCATATTTTAATAGATTTATTTTCATTTTAGAGAGTAATTTATTCCCATATAGCAAAAGTTTTCTGAGTAATAGTGAGTTACAACTATATGAAATATATATACATATATATCTATATTTTACTTTTTTTTTTTTTTTTTGCAGTATTTGGGATTTAACCCAGGGCCTCACACATGCTTGGGAAGTGCCCTACCACTGAGCTACATCGTCAACCTTTCTTTTTTTTAATCACTGCAATAATAAAAGCCCCAATAATATAATACATGAGAAAATAAAAGCCTTTGTAATGTATCTATAAAATTTATCTACATAATTCTCAATAGCCATACTTACTTTGAGGAAAAAATCACTTGACCCAGTGGCTAAGAGATGACTCTTCTTGGTAAAATGGCAACAATTGACTTGCTCTGAGTGCTCATCATAGGTGTGGACTAGTTCCCCAGTCACAGAATTCCAAATCTAAAGAGAATTTAAAAATTAAAATTTACAGATATTCTTTATTTTCAAAGGATAACATAAAAAAAACAAAATGAGGCACTTTCCAGATGCTTGTCATAACAGATTTTCCCATCAGAATGACACTAATGAATACTACCCTTTCTCTAAAACATGGCAATATCTGTCTCGATGGTTTTTATATTTGCTTTTTTTTTTTACTTATAAGACTACACATATCTTTCTATAGCATAAATGGAATCTTATGAAAATAGAGGATTCCCCACATTCATATGAATGACAGCACTACAGAAGTGCTATAAAGAGGATAGCATAAGAGACTTCAGATCAGACGTGTGAAGTTCAAGATTGGTTCTGTGTAGCCCACTGAGCCCTTACCTTACCTGAATCTCAGCTCCCTACTTAGCAAATGGGGATACATAAACATGTTTTACACAATTCAACATATCAAATCAGATCATGGACATGCTAAGTATCGACTCCAAGGTACCAACCACATCAATAGTAAAGACAGGCACAAAGCCCTCAGCATCACCAAAAAAAAAAAAAAGATTCCTCAGTAAATAAATAACAGCTTGAGAGTCTGATTGAGAGTCTGAGAGAAACCTAGCTATCAATCCTGTTATTATTACTTAATGCAAACTTGGGCAAGTAACTTCATTTCAAACTATTTTCTCCTCTGTAAAGTCAGATCAATACTTACTTTGCAAGTTGTAATGAAAAACTGATAAGGTGATATAAGGAAGAGTGTAGTAAGTCCCACAGTAAAGAGTAAACATCATTCTACTTACTGTGTAAGACAACTAAGCAAACGAAAGAAATAAATGTCCTAATAAATCTTCACTAGGACATTGACTTTTTAGAGATACTCATGTTCCCTCCCATAGCATTCCCTCAAAGCATTTATTAGAATCCCCAGAGGTCCAAAGAATTTATCTTATTTTGAAGCTCTTTAAAGAATATTCCTGCCTCTTGTTTATTTATTATTTCCCTTTACTCGACATAGTTCTGACTTTGGAACTGCTCAGTGCGGCCAAGTCTGACTCAGAGTGGAGGTTTCAAGAGTGAATTAACTCCTGGTTGTAAAGCCACCAATTCTAGTCTATCAAGAAGCAGGTTTTAACAGGGCATGGTGGCACATGCCCATAATTCCAGCAACTAGGGAAGCTGAGGTAGTAGGAGCATGAGTTCAAAGTTGTCCTCAGCAACTTAACAAGGCACTTGTGACTCAGTGAGACCCTGTCTCTAAGTAAAATATAAAAAAGGGCTGGAAACGTGCGTGGCTCAGTGGTTAAGCACCCTTGAGTTCAATTCCCAGTACCAAAAAAAAAAAAAAAGCAGGTTTTTCCAAGGTCTCAATTTTTTTTTTTTAAAGTCTTATTTTACCTTCATTTACTTCTCTTTATTTTATTTTTATGTGGTGCTGAGGATCGAACCCAGTGCCTCATGCATGTCAGGTGAGCACTCTACCACTGAGCCACATTCCCAGTCCCTCAATTTTAATCAGGACATTCGACAACCTCTTCATATCAGTGAAAACTCCAGGAAAACTCCCACGCCAACTCTCTTGTCCTTCCAACCTAGCCAGATTCGTATTCCAAAACACTTTTGAAAAAAGTCTGAAGTGAGGTCTCTCTTCCAAATTTTAGTGATAAAACATCCCCTAAGTCTTCAGTTTCTCTTAAATTCTGTATTAAATAAATACTCTAGCTAAAAGCCAAATTTAGGGACAAGAAACAAAAAAGAATAATTAACAAGATAAAAAATCATCCTCTTTTTTTTCTTGTTTTTAGACCAGCAACCTGTTAAGTTTGTCCACCTACCTGGTTTTGCACTGAATACCTAAGTTCATACACGTTTAAAAAAAAAAAAAAAATGGGTTGCATTTAACAAATTATGTCTTTTATGACAGGAATCTGATCTCAGACAATCATTTTGTGCAATAACACTTTAAATCACAATGTACTTGAAGATTTCAACCGACATTTAACCCATAGACCTGTCTATTAATAGCAGGCAAATTCATTAATCTGTAATTACTTTTCCCCACTGCCTGATACATACCTCAGGCTGATCAACATAAGCATTTGTGCTCATGTTTAAAAATAAAGAATTTTCATACAATGTTAATTTATAAGGATTCAAGTTAGTGATCAACAGGCATGAGTCCTTTAGTTAGTCTTTTACAGAAAAAATTAATTCTGTAATGATTACAATTCAAGAGGAAAATAGTTTCCTACCTTCACTTTTTTATCCACTGAGCAGGTTGCTATAAATCTGTCATCTGTAGAGAATGCACAACAAAGCACTTCATCCTCATGAGCTTTGATTTCTAGAAGTTTCTCTCCTGTTTCAGCTTTGAACACCTATACAAGCAACAATAAAATCTTTACTATAAATCACTGAACTCATCACATAATAAAAATCTTTCTTTAAAAGATCTTAATCACTGTTATTTATAAAACAGAAATGAACCTTAGCAAAATCATTCAAAAAATCAGAATTTCTGTCAGAATTTGTAAGCCTTCACATAAACAGAGAACTATCCATTGTTACATGTTGATTAATACCAATAAAAGAAATGGCTGGATATACCTTCAACTCTTGTGACCATTTTGGCAAATTCCTAACAATCAAACACAAAATATTTAATGCAATATGTTTTCTTTCTGGAGCTCAGAAACCAAAATTAGTAATCAGGTACTATAGAAAGAAGGCATGTAGTCCTTACTTCAGAAAGGCCAAAATTATTATAAAAAGTTTAATTAATTTGACCCTATTTCCTTCAAAATTAACAGGTAGAGCACAAATGCTAACAGAAATAATTTAGTTCAATTACTATTTACATCCAGAAACCTATTTCTAAGCCTTTGATAAAATAGTTATTGAATCACTATTTTTTCATCAGAGTCCTATCCACTACACTATTAAGTCCTTATATCTTTTAACAATTATTATTTCATCATTACCCACAGGCAGCAAATGGGTGGCAGATAATTGACAGGGAAGAAGATTCTTCTTTGTCATGTGGCAAATTTAGAATTATGAAAACACATAACTATATCTTTAAAATCTCTAGAGAAAACTTTCATAAAATATTCAAGAGAGCTAGGCATGGTGACGGCATGAGCCCATGATCCCTGCTACTCGGAAGGCTAAGGCAGGAAGATCACAAGTTCTGGCCAGCCTGGGCAACTGAGACCTTGTCTCAAAATAAAGAGGGCTGAGAATGAAGCTCTGTGGTAGAGCACATGCCTAGCCTTTGCAATCCCAATCAAGAGACTGGGATTCTCCACTACTTCTAAGTTTTAATTTTCTTTAATTTTGGCAATTAAACATATTATACTCTGCATAGGATTGGGTATATGCCTTTTTCAACTTGTCTCAAAGAGATTGTTTTACCTGTAAGGTTTTATCAGCTCCACAAGAAGCTATTCTCTGACCATCCTCAGAAAAGCATGCATGGTAAACAGCATCTGTATGGGGGCGGACAACTAAGCGGGAGAGATTCTTGATGGTTTTTTTGTTTCTAAATACAAGGAAAAATGAACAGAAATCTAGTAAGTGAGAGTAAAAGGCCTATTTCTTTTATAATAGAAACTATCTCGTAACATGGTTACATTTCGTAAAACATAAAATTCTTAAATTATTAACTGCAAATAAAAACACAGTTCACCTAAAGAAAAGACATAATTCAAGAAAAGTAATATTTTAAGAGAAATGTTACTCTCTATCAAGCAAAGTGCCATGTGTCACAAATGTCACTGAGTTGAAGGAGATCTAGTTTATCAAATGTCTTTTTCTATTTTTTTTTATATACTATTAATTATAACACACAGCTAAAACATTATGTAAGCATACTTTTGAAAAACCTCCATCTCTTAAAATTCAAGAAAGGATTACAACATGAAGTTCATTTCCTAACTAAAGCATGACACTACACCCACCATTATGGTGATGATTTTTTCTAACTACAATTACTCAGACACAGAAGAAAAAAGACACAGCAATGTCATTTTCTTTGTATCTTAATCTAAGGAATACCAACTATTCCATTAGTATAGATATTATATTGTTGCTCACAAGGTAAAGGATGATGGAATGGAATATGTACTTAAAGCAGCAGAAAGCACTAGAGTAGTGTCCGAATTTCATCTATATACACACCAGTCACTTTGGATATAGGTAAATATGTTAAAAAGCACTGTGCTTATTTGGAGTCAAAGATTAGGAGTTAAACCCAGAGGGCAACCTTACTTTATAGGGTGTGAAATTAGACAAATAACTCAACGTAAGATCCATTTCCTTGTATGTAAAGGAAATAATAATATTCACTATAAACTACAACTGACACAAAATACCACTGTTATCATTCTTCAAAAAAATGAACCGTGTACAATATAGAACAAATGATAAAAGAACACAGAAGTAAATCCGTCTATGATCCTGCATAGAAACTATGTATTATATTTTACTAGAAGTGATAAAACAAGTATAAGAACTAGAGTGATGAGAACCTGGAAAAGATAAGTTATTTGAAAAGTTATGAGAATTAGATTAAGAATATGGTATTTCCCTTTGATCTGTCTACTCAATTCCCCAAAGCTTAGAGTGTGACCTCTACAATGACAGGCATATAGTAAAGGACCAAAAATATTAGATAAATAACAAATGATTGCTTTGAAAATTAAAACTCAATTAAATATAAGTTTAGAATAATCCACACCTTCTACAATAAACAAACAGGTTTCTAGTACTGAAATTAAGCATTCTTTGATGATGGCCGGTTTAAACCCAGGTATAAAATAAATCTATGAATAAATATGACAGAATGTCACAGGTTGAAATGCAGCTGGTGCAATGGGAAAAAAAAATAGCAGGAAATAGCAAAAAAAAAAAAAAAAAAAATTCAACAATTCCCACAGGATCAAGAACTAAACCTCTGCCAGTTTGATAAGACAAAGTATTAAGATTCCATTTTAGCCATTAACCAAACAGGAATTTATTCAATCTTATACAAATCTCTACTGAACATCAACTATGTGAACCAAGCAAAATGCTAACTGCTATTCTTAATGACAACCTCTATCACAAAATGCTATGAAATGGCACTCTTAGGCAAGAGAAATTGAATAACTTTCCCCTAATTACATACAACTAATAACTACCAGAGCTGCAATTCAAACCCAGGCAGTCTAGAACCAGTTTTTTTAAGATTTTATTAGTGCATTATAGTAATGCATAACAGTAGGGTTCATTCTGGCATATTCATAAATGCATATAACGGTGTGCTCCATTTTAGTTTCCAGTGCTTCCCTTCTCCCTCTTCTCTTCCCTCCCTCTACTCTATTGATCTTCCTTCTTTTCAGAGTTTGGATTTTAACCTCCTAACTATTCTACAATATAAAATATATGGACTAGTATGGGAGAAAAACAAGTAAGCATATCATCTCGATAAAGGGTGACAAAGGAGTATTTTAGAATACTAACAGATCTGATGTAGCTTCAGTAAGTTAGGAGGGCTGCTTCCCTTCTTTCACTTCTTCTTGATGGAAGTGAAACCTCCTCTTGTGAAGAAAATGTTAAAGAATGATTAATTCTAGGAAGTGGGAAGGTAGGAGAGGAAAAGAAGTCTTTGACTTCTCGTTTTACAGATTTATAATTTTTTTACTTTAACCAGGAGGCATACAAGTTTAAAAACCAACCAAAATTTAAATTTAAAATTAAATTTTAACTAAAAAAATTTTTTTAACTCTCTCATCCAAGTTAATTACTCATCAATTCTATCCCAATTTTAATACATACTTCTGTTGCTGCATTTATCATATTATATTGTAATAAGCTTCTTTCTTCACTATTAGATTATGAACTCACTAGAGAAAGCCTGGACCCTTAGTAAGAGTACTTAGCACAGCAGAGAAAGTCATATGTTTGCTAAATTACCCTGAATCAAGGGAATCAGCTATAATTTATTTGAAGAAGGTAAGGGCCATAAAAATCACAGATACCAACCTGGAGTTCAATTTAGACATAAATTATACATGTGAAGAGAAAACCACTCATGTTTATTATATCCAGCTGTAAGAGAAGCATGGCACATGGAAAGAGAATGGAAAATAAAGCTAGACAGACCAGGACTTACGTCCCACTCAGCATGCCACAAAGCTTAATCAAGTCTCACCTCTCTGTACCTCAATTTTTTCATCTGTCAAACAGGACAATGAATATTTACCTTACAAGGTTATTCTGAAGACAATATAACAGACATTAAATAGATGGAAGTTTAAATAAATAAAATGAAAAGTTATTGACTTCTTTAAACCATCATGTCCCATCATCATATATATTAGACACCTATAAAAGCCTATAGAGTTTTGTAATACATCTATAAAATTGCTCAATTTAAGTTTTTACCAATGTCCTATTAATATGACAATGAGACACAATGGATTAAGAGGTAGAAGAGTCAGGATCCAGTAGACATTTAATAAGAGCTATGTGTTTGAGGCAAAGTGCAAATTTCTTTACAGCCATTATCTCATTTAAATTTTCACAATAAACAACATTTACCTCAAAGAATTGTTCTCTCCATTTTGCATATGAGAAAATAACCTGTAACTTGTTTGAAATCACAAACTACTAGATTTCCGCACCAAGACTCAAACCCAAGTCTGTGGCTCCAGAGCCCATGCTCTTCATCACTGTACTAGATTATGATAAGTCAAGCATCAGGTATTAATAGTTAGGATGGCCTGTCAAAATGCCTTAAGGGCAGCTATTTCTATGTACTTCATAATCATTTTCTCCTATTCTTATGTCTCTGGAACTTTTCACTAAGTAAGAATACTTATTAAAAGTTCCAGTTCTTTCCAAAGTAGTTACATCTTCCTGGAGTGAACTTATTCACTACCAGAAAAATAATGATATAGTTAGCACTCCACACCCTTTGGGGTTTCTCCCCTAACCTACTTACATCCACTCCAGGTAAAGCATCCCGTTATCGACCTCCTGCTTGGCCTGCAGCTTTGCTTGCTGATAAACTTCTGAAGTTTCTGGTTCACAGAGACCCAGTTGTACAATATTAGGAAATGGCTGTCGTCCAAGAAGGTGTCCATTTAAAGATAAAAACTCTTGAAAATTCTCACAGACTGCACAATCCTATGAATAAACTGAAATCTCTTAGAAACATAACCAGAGTCAAGATCTGACATTTTTCTGCTTCTCTGATCTTGTCATTTTAAAGACTTAAATGAAATATTCTCTATATGAACTAAAATTTAACAGCCAACCATTAGGTAACAAATACATAGTGATTCTCTTCTGCCTTTAAATACAGAGTAAAAAATCTCATTATCAGACACATTTCTTAACATTTTTTTTTAATACTGAAAACTTTACTTTCCCAACTTTCAAATTTTAATCCTACCTACATTCCCAGTAGGCAAGGAAGCAAATTACTTAGAGTGATAAAAGGTCAAAGCAAGGAAAATAGCTATTTTCAACTATTCTATTCTGCTCATCCCCACCATTAAACCTAGAATTAAATGTAAAAATGAGATGTACTTTAAATACAAACTTTTCATACTAATACATACCTTTTCATCCAATATATGCCTATATTCCACAAATTCATGAATCAGATGAGCAGGGCCTACAAGTTCTGTTTTGGCTTTAATCCAGTCCAGGGAAAACATTAAAGCACAAAGTTCCTTAAGAAAAAGAAAAGGAAAAAAGTGAAGTTGGCAGTACTGTTAAAAAGGTCAAAGAGAGCCAGCCGAAACAAGGATGCACTCGAGCTGGAGAGCCTGATGAGGACCTGGACTGACATCCCATCACTAGTCATCCTTTCTTGATCCTCTGCGTGATCCTCACCACTCTCAAACTCTACCGCCTCACCTGGATCCTGGTGAGTGCCACAACTTCTCCCTACGACCCTCTCTTCAACCAATCATCCACTCCACACCAGGAAAAGCCTGCCTTGGTTCCATACCTGATCACTGCGGCCTGAGTGAGTGTGCATCTGCTGAACATAAAGCCTAAGACTTAATACTCTTGAACTTGAATGAATGTCTGTCATTAGCCCGTCACAATTAAGTGTGTTTGCAGTGCTTAGAATTAATCTAGAATTGTTTGCTGTGAACTGATTATGTCTATTGCAATGCCTAACATTAAGAATTGTGGTTTTCTTGATTTAGAACCTATAGAGTGAAATTGTATTGAGTAATTTGAGTGAATAAAGCATTTAAAGGGGCAAAAAAAAAGGTCAAAGAATTTTAACATCACTATCCTAACACCACTCAGAGAAACTTAGCTGATACCTATAATTTAAGACAAAAAGGAAGCTAGCAAAAAGGAATACATCAATAGTTAAAAAGAAACATAAAATGAGCCTCCCATCTTAAAATCAAAATAAATTTCAGTTAGACTAAAGATTAAAAGAGAAAATAGAAAAACCCATGCTAAAATATGGGTAAATAATTTTGTAACCTTGGGGTGAAAGAAACCTTTATAATGAATGCACCAAAGCAAAATACAAAAAAAAAAAAACAAAAACAAAAAACCCAAGTGCCTTAAACAACCAAAAATTCAAATCCTCAATACAGTAGAAAGCAATACAAGCAAAATTTAGGGAAAAAAATCAGGAAAATATTTATTTGCAACACACACAACAGAAGAGGGCTTAATAAATTATCCTTCATAGAAAATGATAATAAAACAATTTAAAAATATCCCAAAAGAAAAAAAAATCAGTAAAGGAAAAAAACAAGTAAATTCACAAAATAAAATATATCAGTAGCCAAAATTTCACCAGTGATCAAAGTGAAACACAGAAATTGCCATTTTAAATAGGTTTTAAAAGACTAAAGGAATAATATTAGCTAAAAATCAAAGGAAATAGACATGTTTATCTATTGTTCAAAATATAAAAGCACCCCTCTTAACAGCAGTTTGGCAATCTAGATTCAAATTTAAACTCTATGCACTAGTTAAACCAGAAATTGTATCCTGAGACAACATTTAACCCAGAAATGTATCCAAAAACAACAACCAGATGAGTATAATTAACACTCCATCTATCAACCACCTGGTTAATCATAGTGTACCTATAATGAAATAGAATACAGCTTTAAAAATCATGTCGTTCTAGGGGTTGGGGTTGTGGCTCAGTGGTAGAACGCTCGCCTAGCACTTGCCAGGCCCTGGGTTCGATCCTCAGCACCACATAAAAAAATAAAAAGATACTGTAGATATTGTGTCCATTAATATTTAAAAAATAAATATTTTAAAAATCATGTCATTCTATTTAAAGAAGATGAAAAGACAATTATTAAATACAATTAAGAAGTAAAATTCAGGGGCTGGGATTGTCGCTCAGTGGTAGAGCACTCCCCTAGCATGGGCAGGACCCAGGTTTGATCTTCAGCACCACATAAAAATAAATGCATTGTGTTGTGTCTATCTACACCAAAAAAATATATATATTAAAAAAAAGAAGTAAAATTCAATATATACTATGATATTTCTATTACAATTCCCATTTTGGTTTTAAAGAACAAGTGTGTTTATCTAAGTAGCAAAATGAACTATACACAGAATTATTAGCAATGGTTGTAACTGATAGACCCAACCTGATTTTCTCTTAAAATTGGGAGCCATCTCGCCACAAAGCCATGAAAAGCTAATTTTGGCTTTACTATAAATTACTGCAAATTCTGAACCTGCTTGGAATGCCTGCCCGTTCCTTGAACTCACCCATACCTGGCTCTCTGACCAGATAGCAGCCCTCTCTAAAACTTTTGTGATGCCTCACAAATCTTGGCCTTCCCTGGCCAGAAAATGACCCTCTGTGAGGCTCTAATGACCTTCATAAATTCTGATGTCAGGGCCAGCAAAAATGTAAACTACCATTAGTGTTGTGCTCGTCAGAGTTTTGTTATCTGTAACCCCCCTTTGTGTAACTTTTTGGGCTATAAAGCTGGTCTGCAGGAAAGCGGCGGCTGCTGTCTTGTTCCCGAGGTTTTGGGTGGGAGAGGCAGCCCGGCCGGTCGAAATAATAAGCTTGCTTTAATTTGATTTTAATTGGAGTCAGTGGTCTTTTCTTGCGTCCTAGTCTAACAGTAATCTTCAACTTTCTTTTCTATAGATGTTTTCCTAAAATTTCCCAATGAAAATAAATAATTACCTTTAAGAGCAGAAAAAAGGTTAATAAGAAAAAAACTAATTCCTGCCACACTGATATATTTCAAAAGTTTTTTGGGGTATTTGTTTGCTTGTTTTTGGTACTAGGGATTAAACCCGAGGGGCACTCAACTACATCCCCAGCCCTTTCATTTTTATTTTCAGACAGATTCTCCCTAAATTGCTCAGACTAGCCTTGAACTTGCAATCTTCCTGCTTCAGTCTCCTGAGTAACCGGGATTACAGGTGTGCACTGTCACATCCAGCTCCACTGCTTCTTATAGCTTAAAAATAAATCCTTACTGCCCACAAAGGAAAACTACCAAGAAGAAGAAAATCAATTTTTAAGTAGTTCATTTACTATAGTTACTAAGTAAGATAACTTTAGTTCAGGTAAAAAATAGAAAAAAAAAAAAAAAACTTACATAAGCTATGACCTTATTTTTACTAACAAATGTCTAATCATAGGACAAAACACATTTATAAACATGACACTGAAGCAAAATACAAAAAAGAAAAAAGTGGTACATTTAACTACATAAAAATTCCAATCTCAATCTGGGCATGTAGTTCAGTGGCAAAGAACTTGCCTAGTAGGTGTGAGGCCATCTTCAGTTCCACATACACCAAAAAGAAAAAAAAAAAAAAAAAGCAATATTTTAAGAAATAAATAAACCAGGGGCTGGGGTTGTGGCTCAGTGACTGATTGCCTGCCTCGCATGCGTGGGGTACTGGGTTCGATCTGCAGCACCACATAAAATAAATAAATAAAATAAAAAATAGTGTCCATTTGCAACTAAAAACAATTTTAAAAAAGAAAGAAAGAAATGAAGAAAAAATACTTGAAGCACATACAGTGAACGGAAATTAAGATAAAAGAATTTTCAAATATGTCATCTTACTTTGTGCATATTGGCACTAGCCATGTGATAAGCCAGAAAGTTGTACCAATACATGCAGTCCTCCTGATCTGGGGAAAGAGTATGCAGCTGGTGATACCTCTGAAACTGAGTGATCATCTTCTTATGTAGATCCTGAAACAAAAGTACACATTTCAGAGGACAGAAGCAATTTAATAACTTAAGCATCATAGTAACTCCAGCTTCTAACACTATTAAGAATGTAATTTCTGGGGGCATAATGGAGTATAATTTCTCATTCTTCTGGTTATACATGCAGTAGAATCCCACCAGTTGTATGTACATAGGGTAATAATGTCTGATTCATTCTACTAACCTTCTTACCCTCCAGTATGGCCCTCAGGCACTACCAAGTCACTTCTCCCCACCCTGATAAACTCTGAGTGAGGACTGTAAGACTGTCCTGCTGATAAGAGGGAAAGGTGCCAGATAAGAGGGAAAGGCAAAAAGATCAGAGTGGAGACAACCAGACCAGTGTTTTAACCCCAGGGTAAATGATGTCACTGAGAGACCAGCCGGCAACTGATAAGGATTAAAGGGGGGTCCAAAGCCCCAAAATTTGGTATAAATAATAGAGCAAATGAACAGACATTCAACCAGCAGACAATGATGCCCTCAAGCTGAGAGCCTGAGGACCTAGACCTTTCCTTGTTGACCTGATCCTCTGCATTTTCCTCATGGCTCTCAAACTCTATAGCCACAACTTAACCCTGGTCAGAGCCACAACTTCTCCCTATGACCCCCTCCTCAACTGGCCATCAGCTTCACCCCAGGAGAAGCCTGCCTTGGTTCCTAATCTAATCACCAGTGTCTGAGTGAGTGTGTACCTGCTGGACTTAAAGCTTAAAGCTTGAGACTTTTGATCTGACACTTGAACTTAGCATGTAGAGGGAATGTCTGTCATGAGCCTGTCATAATTAAGTGTGTTTGCAGTGCTTAGAATTAATCTAGAATTGTTTGTTGTGAATTGATATATGTCTATTGCAGTGCCTAGCATTAAGGATTGTCATTTCCTTGATTCAGAACCTATACAGTGAAATTGTATTAAGTGATTTCAGAGCATAAAACATTGGAAAGGGTAGAAGCGTGTAGACATTCTTTATTTCTCCCCCTGGACTGCACAAGTCGCACCTTTTGCCCTTCACAACAGGTTCAATCTCCAGTACCCAACAAAAAGTGTTAAGGTTATATAAGATGTTGACATTAGGAGAAGATAGGTGAAAGATTTAATACATAGAAATTCTCAGTACTATTCTGTAATTTTCTGTAAGTCTAAAATTATTTCAAATTAAAAATATTTAAAATTGAAAATTTACAGAGATACAAGTACCTGAAGTTGGCTGCGATTCTTCTCTGTAAGAAAATCTATTTGAAGATCATGTAAATAATAACGAAACGACTTTCCATTCCGATCACAGAATAGGAGAGACTTATTAACAAACTCCTGCAATATGTCTTCAACTTCTTCAGTTTCCATGTCCCAGAGAATACATAATACCTGTGAATTATTTTAATTATTTAATGTGCCGTAGAAGTATATCAAATAGGACTTTAGAAAAGTGTTAACAGGTGCTGGGGCTGGGTCTCAGCGGTAGAGTGCTTGCCTAGCACGTGTGAGGCCCTGGGTTCGATCCTTAGCACCACATATAAATAAATAAATAAAACAAAAGTGTTGGGAAAAAAAGAAAAAGTGTTAACACACAAAAAAAACTGTTATCTCATATCCCTAGAAAAGAATGTCTCCATTTCATAAGAAGCCCAACTATTCTCCACATAGAAAAGAGAAAAAGATGTTGGATGCTTCCCCAGCTTCACCAGACTGGTATGCACTCAACAGAGAGTCCTTAATGGAGACTAAGAGTAGAGGACTTGTGTACCCCCCACCCACTACCTTGGTCCTGTAAATAATATCCTTCCGTTATCCTCTGCAACATGTCCTGCAAATGTCCTTGGCACTGTATCATAAATATCCAATGCTGAGAATTGCTGGTCTATGTATTACCTTTGTAGGCACCTTAACATCCTTCTGAAGGATAGAAAGATCTGTGTAATAATCTTTAATGTCTTCTCTGAGCATTTCAACACTTATAGACATGGCTTCATCCAGAGCCTCATAATCATAAGATGAAGATTTCCTTATTCTCTTAAACTGCTTGTTCTGTAGTTGCCTGAGGTAGTATTCCCACCGGTTGGGAAAATCACGTAAAAGTGCACCAATTAAAGATACCACAAGAGGAGAACCTAAAAAACATAATTGTAATAATACCATCTTATTTTAAAAATCACCACTAAGTTAAGGAACAACTTAGTCTTAAGAAACAATTCCTGCTGCATGTTATCCAAGTCTTAAAGATATATCTAACTCCTCTTTTACTTCTAGGTATTTGTTTTAAGAAAATCATCAGAAATAAAGAAGATATCACTGAAGGATACTCATCACATCATAATTTATAATAGTGTAAAAAATGTTCAATAATAGAGAAATAGTTGAATAAATAAAGGTATATCACAATATTGTGCCACTGGTAAATTTTTTCAAAAGCTACTTAATACCATGGGAAAATGTTCAAGATGTATAAAAAGGACAAGATTCAAAACTATGTTAACCAGGACTAGGGCTGTAGCTTAGTGGTGTAGTGTTTGCATGTGAGAGGCAATGGGTTCAATCCTTAGCACCACATAAACAAATAAAATAAAGGCATTCTGTCCACCCACAACACAAAAAGAATGCAAAAACTATGTTAACCATTATAATCTTGATTTCAAGGAACTGAACTCAGGGGCACTCAACCACTGAGCCACATCCCCAGCTCTAATTTGTATTTCATTTAGAGACAGAGTCTCACTGAGTTGCTTAGCACCTCACTCTTGCTGAGGCTGGCTTTGAACTCTCAATCCTCCTGTCTCAGCCTCTTAAGTTGCTGGGATCATAAGTGTGTGCCACTGCACCCGGCTATAATCTTGATTTTGATTTGACTATAGAAATTTTTCAGTTCTATATGTGAAAAGACAGTACAATAAAATTAAAAGGCACATAAAAAACTGGAGGGAAAATTTGCAAAAACATGATGAAGTGCTAATAGCTTCAATAGGGAATTTTTAAATAAATGTTAATATATACCAAAAAAGAAAAGTGAGTCATGGATAATTTCTTAAAATGCAAATATCCAATAAACAAGTATGATATCATAATGTACATATTTTGGTTTTTATCCAATGTCCCTGGCTCCTTAACTCTCTCCCAAAGACAGGCCACAGAAACTAGAATTTCTCTTTCCTGAGGTGGGTCTTAGAAACTCTATCTCTACCTTTCTGTCTTGGAGCTGGCTGTAAAGAAATTCTCTGATCTACTTTCTCTTATAGATCATAAGACCCCCATTTCAGAAGGGGTTCTGCCCTATACTAGAAGGCAGAAATGCTTCACAGAGAAAACAAGAAGAATCTGTACCAATAGGCCTTGCTGGGTTTCCCCACTCAGTTTATTAGCATTAGATCATACTCTTTTTGTCCAGTCACCTTTTTGTCCAGTCACAGCTGTCCATTCTTCAATCCTTCCTATGCAATGGAGTTTCCATTAAAAATACAAAAGGACCTAGTTTGGACAAATACCAGGTAGCTGAACACATGGAGGTTCCTAAGGGCAGCACACTAGAGATGGCATGGAAGCTCTATACCCCTTCCTCAAAACTTGCCCAGTGGATCTCTTTGTATCCTTGTAACAAACCAATAAATATGTTTCCTTGGGTTCTGTTAACTGCTCAAGCAAATTAACTGAGATTGAGGAGGGGTGACAAGAACCTCGATTTATAGCCGCTGGGTCAGAAACACAGGTTAAACATCTTGGAGCTTATAACTGCCATCTAAAGAGGAGGTAGTCTGTCTCCAGGGAGACAGTGTCATGATTAAATTACATTAGAGGCTAGCTAGCTGGTGAATACTGAAGACTTGATTGCTTGCTTGGTGTATGGAGAAAAATCTCTATACATCTGTTGTCAGAAGTGATCTTTCTTATCAGAGTACAGGAGGAAAAATTGAATCGGAACAAGCAAAAAGTTTAAATTCATTAAAAGAAAGTACAAATTAAGAAGACAATATCAGCTTTTACTTATCAAATTTGAATACTTATTTTTATAAAATCCCAAGCAAAGAAATTCTTAAATTTGACTTTCACTATAACTCTTTGACAGTAAATGTCATGTCTTCATTTCATTTTTCTCACTAATGCAGTCTCCATAAGATATTGTGGGAAAGTGTTAAATATTATTTTCATGACTAAAGGAGTACCATATCGTGTACCCAGAGAAGGACTTAAAATACTAAATATTCTAGAAAAGTTTAAGGATATTCATGTGCTAAATTGTCACATTCATTAGCTTAATTTACAGAAGGAGAATCATTACCCCTATAATCACCCTCATACACAAAATAAATAACCATACCTTTGCATTCTTTTATAATACTATGAGCTTGTTCTGGCAAATCTGCTTTTTTCATATTAACAAAAAGGGATAAAATTTCAAGTCCTTTTTCTTTTCCGAGGCCACTCTCCACAGGGACTACATATTTAGGACCTGCAACAAAATTGCAAGACATAGTAAGTAATTTGGTATGCCATATATTTCAGTGTAATTGAATTAAATAATGAATACCTTTAATTTAGTACCTTTATTAATAAAGGTATTTAAAAGTAAGTTAATAATCCTTACCCATTACTGAATCTGTAACACTCTTGTCTCTGGTTGTAAGAAGAATCTGACACTGATTGTCAAAAGCTTTTAAAACCCAAGAATCCCAAATGTCATCCAAGATCAACAGAGACCTAAATTTTAAAAAATTAAAAATAAACATAATGAATCACTAACAACACTTATTTTAAGCTTCCTTACCAAAAAAAAAAAAAAAATCACACGAATGTGTTAAAACCTACTGATTTAAAAAAGAAAAAAAAAAAGAATAGATGGCTAGTTTATGATTCTTCTTCCATTCTTTGCTATGTTCCTTTCTCAATATGCTAATTCAAATAAGGAAAAAAAATAGGCTTCCCTTTCCTCATACCTCAGATTAGGACATACTAAAATCAATGTCCTACAAAAAGAAGACTGTATGCCATAAAAGTATTAGCAATTCATTCAGTCAGTCATCTCTTACTGAGTGCCTAAAAAGAACTATCCAAGTAATAGGATTTTCCCAATTTGGTCTTTGAGTATACAGTTTAAACTCAAACTAGAACTAATAGGTTAACATCAGAATGAATTACATAATAATGATACTATGTGACCATACTCTACCCGTAACACTCACAATTTCATGTGTTCCAAGGTAATAGAAAGCTCTAGCAAAAATATTACTTTTCATTTGGCATATTAGTGAGTTTTTTCAAAGAAATCAATTTGCTTATCTAGAATAACAAAGAACTTCTATGCCAATTCATGACTGATCTCTCCAAAAACTTTGTTTGTTTGTATGGTACCAGGGATTGAGCCCAGGGTGCTCAACCACACAGCCACATCCCTTTTTTATATTTTATTTTAGAGAAAGGGTCTCACTGAATTGCTTAGGGCCTCCCTAAGTTGCTGAGGGTGGCTTTGAACTCATGATCCTCCCACCTCAGCCTCCCAAACTGTTGGGATTACAGGTGTGCACCATCACACTCAGCTCCAAAACCTTTTTAAAACTCACAAGAACAGATAGGGGAAAAAAATATAACTAAAACCTGATGACAAAATTATACACTAGCATTTTTATCTGCACAGCATACTACTATAAACTACAAAAAAAAAAAAAAAAAAACAGGGTACATACATAAGTTGGAAAACTGCAAAAGCATAAACCAAACGATGCTCAGAGAAAAAGAAAATGATCAACTTTCCATGGTCTCATACATCTGACAATGGTTGCTAAAATGCTTTCCTAAACAGAGGTCACTTTTAGTTTTGCAAAGAAGGGAAGCAGAACAAGGAAAAAGTTACCAAACAATTAAAGTGTGAGTAGCTAGTAATCTCAGTCCTACTTCCTCCTAGAAAGTAGATGATTAATAACTATCAAGGTGAGAAGATGATAGAGGGATATTCAGGTGAAGGAAGGAAGAAGAAAAGAGAGGCTTCCCTTTCTAGTGGGGTTGCATAAGAATCATGCAGCAGACTTTTCCAAAAAATTCTCCTTTCACCTTATAATCCCTACCAATTTGAAAATCTGCCATACTCAGCATATGTGAAAATATACTGCATTCCCAAAATACATTCATGGGGGCCCGAGGTATCCATCAGTACTACTGGTTGCCTGACATGTGCAACAGCCTGTGTTCCATCCACAATGCCACAAAAAATAAAGAAAGAAAGAAAAGTTCAAAGCCACTATTAATTCTCATCTAGTATACTATCCCACTCCCAAGGCATGTTTTGCTTAGCATTGCACTTGGAGCATTTGACCTGAACCTGGAACAACACTCAATGCTTGTTAAGTGAACTTGTTCAAAACTGGCTGCTAGGTCACAGAAAGCAAATTGTTTACTGAATCTCAGGTTATGTTGATTTTTTTATTTTAACTGATATGTAATAATTGTACACAATATAATTGTATGGTGTGACAATTCAATATGTATATATAATGTATAATGATCAGATCAGAGTAATTAGCATATCCATTAGCTCATTTATCATTTCTTTGTGTTGGGAACATTCAAAATCTTCTCTACTAGGTATTTGGAAAGATAAAATGAATTGTCATCAACCATACTTATTCTACTATGCTATAGAGTATTGGAAGTTAATTGTCCTATCCAATTGTATTTCTGTACTCCTTAAACACCTTCTCTCCATCCTCTTCCTCCAGACTGATTGATACACACACACACACACATACACACCCTTCCCAGGTTCTGGTAACCACTATTCTTTAATATACTTTAATATTAACTTTTTAATTTACTTATAAATGATTAGGCAGGTGTGGTGGTACACACCTATAATCCCAACTACTCAGGAGACTAAAGCAGGAAAATCACAAGTTTGAGGCCAGCCTGAGCAATGGAGTGAGACCCTGTCTCAAAACAAAAAAAAAAAATCAAAAAGGGCGGGGGATGTAGCTCCATGATAGATGCCAATAAGTTCAATCCTTAGTATTGAAGAAAAGAAAAAAATAATAAAATAAAAAGTTGATTTTTGTATGTTGATTCTGTATCCTGAAGCCTTACTGAATTCATATATCAAGTCTAATAGCATTTAGGTAGAATCCTTAGGATTTTCTTTATTAGACACAATTGGCTCATCAGTAGCAACTTTACATACCAAATATATACAAAATTTCTGAGAGAAATCAAGATAGAATTTCCATTCACAATAGCTATAAAAAAAAAAAAACCTAGGAGACTGAGGCTGTGGCTGGCTCAGTGGTAGAGCACTTGCCTGACATGTGTGAGGCACTGGGTTTGATCCTCAGCATCACATAAAAATAAAGGAGGGCTGGGGTTGTTATATATATATATAGCGGTAGAGCACTCAACTAGCGAATTCGAGGCACTGGGGTTCAATCCTCAGTATAAATAAATAAAACAAAGGTATTGTGTCCACCTACAACTAAAAAAATACACATTAAATGAAAATAAAAAATAAATCTAGGAATAAATTGAACCAAGGAAGTGAATGATTTCTACAATGTTGTCTTTCCTATTTGAATGCCCTTGTTTTCTTTCTCTTACCTTATTGCTCTGGCTAATATTTCCAACTCTATGTTGAATAAAAGCAGTGAAAATAGACATCCTAGTCATGTTCCTATTCTTAATGGAAAAAATTTCAGATTTTCCCATTCAATATATTGACTGTGGACTTGTCTCATATAAGCTGTATTGTGTTGATGTAGGTTCCTTCTATGCTTACCTTGGTGAGGATTTTGATAGTGAAGGTAATACTGTTTTATTTAATGCTTTAAGTATCTATTGAGATGATCATATAGTTTTTGTCCTTCATTCTGTTAATGTAATATGTTATATTTATTGATTTGTGTATGAATTATCCTTGCATTCCTAGGATGAATCCCATTTGATTATGGTGTATAATCTTTTTAATGTGTTGGGGGATTCTGTTTGCTAGGATTTTGTTGAGAAATTCTGCATCTATGTTCATCAGGGATACTGGTCTGTAGTTTTCTTTAAGGATATGTTCTTGTCTAGTTTTGGTATCCAGGTAATTCTAGTCTCAGAAGGAATTTGGAAGGGTTCCCTCCCTTCGAACTGGTTTGAGAATAGTTTAAAATAGTTTAAAATAGTTTGAGAATATAATTGGTCTCATTTCTTTAAAGATGTGCTAATATTGAGCAGTGAACCCATCCAGTCCTGAGCTTTTTTTTGTTGGAAGACTTTTTACTACAGTGGAGGACTCACTTAAGCATTTCTTGTAGGCCCAGTCTAATGCTGATGAATTTCTCAGCTTACCTTAAGACTTTATTTGTTCTTTTTTTTTTTAATATTTATTATTTTTTAGTTTTCGGCGGACACAACATCTTTGTTTGTATGTGGTGCTGAGGATCAAACCCGGGCCGCACGCATGCCAGGTGAGCACGCTACCGCTTGAGCCACATCCCCAGCCCTATTTGTTCTTAATTTCTGAAGGATAAGTTTCCTGGGCAAAGTACTCTTGATTGACAGGATTTTTCTTTTCCCCAGGACTCTGAATATATAGTTCCAATCTCTCCTGGTCTATAAGGTTTCAGCTCAGAAGTTTGCTGTTAGTCTAATGAGGATTCCCTTCTATGTGAATTCACACTTTTCTCTTGCTTCTTTAAGAATTCTTTGTGGGGCTGATGGTATAGCTCTATGGTAGAGTACTTGCCTGGCATGCCCAAGACCCTGAGTCAAATTCTCAGTACCACTGGGGGAAAAAATCCCTGTTTTTGATAGTCTAACTATAATATGCCTCAGAGAGGATCATTTTTGATCAAATCATTTTTGGTCAAAGAAGTATTTAGGGGTCCTTTGAGTTTTCTGGACTTGAATGTTTATATCTTTCCCAGGTTTTAACAAGTTTTCACCAATTATTTCATTAAATGGGTTTTCTATGTCCCCTTTATTCTTCTTCCATACTAAAAACGTTTGAATGTTTGCTCATTTAATGTCACTTAATGGTGTCCCATAAGTCTTACAGGGATTTTTTTTTTCTTTGATTGAGTTAGTCCAAAAGACCTGCTTTATCCAGGTATGGTGGATACATGCTTGTAGTCCTAGCTACTCAGGAGGCTGAGATGGAAGAATCCCTTGTGCCCATGAATTCAAGACCAGCCTAGGCACTAGTGAGACAACATCTAAAAAAAAAAAATCCTTCAAGGTCAGAAATTCTTCCTTCTACTTGACATAGTTTGCTTTTGAAGGTTTCACCTGTATTTTTTTATTTTAAGAATTTAAAATTTATCAAGTTCTTTAGCTCTTTGATTTCTTTTGTTTGGTTCTTGAAGTTTTCTAGCTCTTTGCTACATTTCTCACTCAGATCATGAACTATCTTCTTAATTTCCCTGAACTTTCTGTCTGTATTCTCATATCTCAATAAGTTTTCTTAAAACCATCCTGAATTCATTTTCACTTATTGGTTGATTTCCTTTTCTTTGGGATCTGTTACTAAAGAGTTATGGTGTTCCTTTGGAGGCAGCATGTTACCTTGCTTTTTCATGCTTATGTCTATATATTGATATTTATACATTTGGTGGATCAATTGCTTGTAATGGTTTTCATAGTAAAAGACTCTCCTAAAAGTGTGTCCTACAGTGTCAGTTGCGTAGGCTATGTCGTCTTTGGTTCCATGTGGACATAGAGTACAGTGTCTATGTGGCTTCAGCTTTACTCAATGTAGGTGATGCTTGAGGGTATCTTAGTGATCCTAGGCTGCAGGAATTTATGGGATTACTCCACCAGCTGGCATACAGCTTTATTAAGTGGGGCAGATTCACCAGCAGCTATGGCATGGAACGCCCAGGTATGGGTGTGGGGTGCTCATCAGTTTCCATGCATTACCTGGGGGTGGGCCACTCTGATAGGCCCAAACAGATGAGGTATAGTTGGCACTGCAGCCGAGGCTGGGTACCTGTCAGTTTCCAAGGGCAACACAGGAATTCCTCCAGTAGATCCAGGTGTGTTAGGCACTGCTATGAACTATTCACAGTTTTCATTAGCCAAAAAGGAGTCAGCAGCTCTGTTGCTGCCTATATTAAGACTATCTTACCCATAACTTAACGTAAGAAGCAACCAAACAGATTTCCCTGAGCAGCTAAGCCTGCTATGGCCCTAAGAAGAGGCTGGGCAGCCTTTGAGCAAGTCAAGCCCTCAAGACCACAAGAAGGTACCCTGTATCCCTCAGACACTGATGAGTACTTCATCTGGGTCCACTAGTGTGGCTTAGCTCCCATGAAGCCAAGAGACACTACAGGCATCTGCCCTGCTACTACTATTCATTCTGAGCCTTGCATTCTATAACTATAATGACAGTTATTGAATAAATTCATTATTGAAAAAACAAACACCTCCAAAAACTAAGACAACCCAATAAAATATCCCTTAAAAACTGTCCCTCCCTTGTGCTTTTTTTTTTTTTTTTTAAATAAAGCAGGGTCCATACCCTGTTCTATCAATCCATTATAAACAATTGATTCAAAGTACTTTCTAGCAAAGTACTTTCTAGGACCACTCACTAACTCATCTATATAAAATTTCTCAAGAACCTACAATGGACACATGAAATAATGTGATTAAATAGGATGCAAAAGAGGAAAGTGGCAATTTTAAGCCAAGTACCAGCTACTTTTTTTTTTTTTTTAAATAATAAGAAAAAATTGAGCGCAGTGTAGCATGCCTGTAATCCCAGCAGCTCAGGAGGCTGAGACAGGAGGATCGCAAATTCAAAGCCAGCTTCATCAATTTAATGAGGCCTTAAGCAATTTAGCAAGATTCTCTCTCTAAATAAAATATAAAATGGGCTGGGATGTGTCTCAATGGCTAACGAACCCAGTTTCAATCCCCGGTACCAAAAACAAAATAAGAAAGAGAACAGCAAGAAAGCAATGGCTCTTTCTTAGTCCCTCAACTGAAAAAAAGGCATGATGTCTTCAAGATGTTAGCAGGTAAGTCTAAAACACCTACTACATTTGACCACCTGTACCTTGGGTGTTTGCGCAGCATTAGAATGCGGAGACGGTCTTTTGCCTCTTCAATGTTAAGTGGAAGCCTCTGGGGGAAACTCTCATCCTGATCCAACCGTGTGCAAAGATTCTGTAGTTTTATCAGAAGCCCAGATTTGTCTTGTTTTCCAACTGAAACCCAATGAACACCCCCTGGGAAACAACCTAATGAGGAAAAGAATAATAAACTGAAGGCCTTTGAACAGCAATCCCCCTTTGAATAGCTTTACTATTAAGCAACAGATTTATTTCATTCTCCAATCTTGAATCTTTACCTTCTCTTAATTCAGGTTTTTTATTTTTTTCTTTGCAGTACTGGGGATTGAACCCAGGGACTTGTGCATGATAATCAAGTGTTCTACCAGTAAGCTACATCCCCAGCCCTTTTTTAATTTTAATTTTTTTGAGACAGGGTCTCATTAAATTGCCCAAGGTGGCCTTGAACTTGTGACCCTCCTGCCTCAGCCTTCTGAATAGCTGGCTACAGGCTATAAATTTTGATAGGCTATTATTGAGTTTTAAAGTTTGAATCTGAAAAGAAATTTAAGATCTAAATAAACTGAGGCTTGGAGGAAATCTTGTACTGATTATCAGGAAATCTCACCAAGCAAAATTTTGCTATCTTTGGTGTATATCATCAGTAATCATGGTATAACACCATTTTTCAGCCTCAACACTCTTGATGTTTGGGGCTGAATAATTCTTTGTTGTAAGGGACATTCATGTGCATTACAGGAAGATCAACAGCCATCCTGGTTTCTATCCCTTTGGGTGCCAGTATAATTCCCCCTTAGAAGTACTAAGAGCCAAAACTGCCTCCAAACACTCACTGTCAAATGTTCCCTGGACAACAAAATCACTCAGATTAAGAACCACTAATATGGGCTAGGGTTGTGGCTCAGAGGTAGAGCTCTTGCCTACCATGCATGAGGCACTGGGTTCGATCCTCAGCACCACTTAAAAATAAAGATATTGCATCCACCTATAACTAAAAAAATAAATATTTAAAAAAAAAAAAAACACTGATGTCCAGGATCACATAAGTTATTCATCATGGTTCTTTTATACAAACTTTTAAAGTAAGTTAAGTTCAAGTATGGCTCTACTGTTTACTAGCTATGCAATCGTTAGTAACCACAGTCACTTAACTCAGTCTCATTTCTTATACTCTAGTCCAGCTATTTCAGAGTTGCTGTGAGAAATTAACAACATAAAGCTTTGAAACTGCTGTTAATTGTAAAAGATTATAACAAACAGGATTACTGGTGTTATAAATCTGAGAGTACCTTATAAATATTAAGCTCTGAACTAGTAAGCACTTACAATAGTCATTATTATTATTACTGTTACCATCAATATTGTTAATTAAACCACATCTTTATTTACATATGTATCTTCACATGTGTATTTTCATACATATGTATGAAGACTCTAAAGTGTAGCCTTCAGACTTAATTGGCTTCTCACAGGTTAAAAAAATACACAAATAAGGGCTGGGGTTATAGCTCAGAGGTAGTGCGCTCATCTAGCATGTGAGGCACCGGGTTCGACCCTTAGTACCACATAAAAATAAAATAAAGGTATTGTATTCACCTACAACTAAAAAATAAATGTTTTTTTAAAATACACAAAATATGGGCTGGGGATGTGGCTCAGGCAGTAGCACGCTCGCCTGGCATGCGCGCGGCCCGGGTTCAATCCTCAGCACCACATACAAACAAAGATGTTGTGTCCGCCGAAAACTAAAAAATAAATATTAAAATTTAAATAAATAAATAAATAAAAATACACAAATATATTATATGTATATATAAGGAATCTCTATGTCCAAAATATGGTGAACAGTAGCATTAGATCACTGATAAGTGACATTAACCATAAAGATTTCTATTACATGATCATAAAAATATAAGAAAAAGAAAAAAACAAAAACATAAATTATATCCAAGGGCAGTTTATTTATTGGTATTCACAATAATTAGGTATAAAAATAAATCACTATTCTAAAAACGTAATCATACAAAAACCTTTGGAGAAAGCTTCTGTGCTTTAAAATCTCAGCGTGTTGATGCAGCTACCTAGTAAACTCACATTTTAATTTAAGGACTTAATAATGCTTAGGTTAAAAGCCTTTCTCTCCTAAATTTAAAACTAAACAGGGCATTATCAATACATGCACAAATAAAAATAAAAACAAAAACAAAAAAACACTACAAGCTTTACAAAGAAAGGTAGACAGAATCTCACTCCCCTGAAGCCATCTTGCGTTCCCTGCAGCTGTGGACTTCCTGTCAGCCTTCCTTCAGCACCCCATCATCACCCCTAACATTTCTGGATCTAAGGCATCCCCAATCCAATCACTGTGCTCCAAGTCAACTGCATACATCTGAGTCCAAGTCCCTTTCTTCTCTCAGTTGAACCAACTGGTTCTTCTGCCTCTGTTCTTATTTCCTAAATTCTCTCCTTTCCTCACAGAAACCAGAAAGATCTTTTAAAAAATACTCTGCTCAAAACCTTTCAATTGTTTGCTACTGAGCTAAAAATAAAATTCAAACTTCTTATGTGAAAAAGAAAAGCAGATCAAGTGACCAACATTTCCAAAGAAATGCAAATCAAAATCACTCTAAGATTTCATCTCACTCCAGTCAGAATGGCAGCCATTATGAAGTTAAGCAACAATAAGTGTTGGCAAGGATGTGGAGGAAAAGATATATTCATATACTGCTGGTGGGACTGCAAATTGGTGCAGCCAATAAGGAAAGTAGTATGGAGATTTCTTGCAAAATTGGGAATGGAACCACCATTTGATCTAGCTATCCTTCTCCTTGGTAAAATCAGCATATTACAGGGACACAGCCACATCAATGTTTATAGCAGCATAATTCACAATAGCTAGGGAACTAACCTAGAAGCCCTTCAATAGATGAATGGATAAAAAAATGCAGCATATATACACAATGGAATATTACTCCAGCAATAAAAGAGAATAAAATCATGGCATTTGCACGTAAATGGATGAAGTTAGAGAAGATAATGCTAAGAGAAGTTAGCCAATCCACAAAAAACAAATGTCAAATGTTTTCTCTGATATAAGGAGGCTGATTCATAGTGAGGTACGGAGAGGGAGCATGGAAGGAATAGACAAACTCTAGATAGGACAAAGAGGTTAGAGGGGAAGGGAGGAGGCATGGGGTTAGAAATGATGATGGAATGTGATGGTCATTACTATCCAAAGTACATGTATAAAGACACAATCTGGTGTGAATATACTTTGTATACAACTAGAGACATGAAAAATTGTGCTCTATATATGTAATAAGAATTGTAATGCATTCTGCTGTCATATATAAATTTTAAAAAATAGTTAAAAATAAATAAATAAATACTGATTTATTATTTCCACATTTCAGAAAGAACCTAAACATCTTAACTATGGGCACAAGAGGGAGCAATTTAGCCTTGAATGAGGGTTTACTTATAATTCACTCAGAGAAATTTATTCTGAGAAAAACTGCCTTTATTCTAAGAAAACAAATCCTATCCTACTTTCACATGAGGTTTTTCCTGTAAGCAATTTAATAGCATCAAGGAAATCCTGGGAAGGACAGAAACAAATAAGTAGGCAGCCTATATGAAAAGCTTAGAGTACAAATATATGATATGTCTAGATCATTGTACTGTCATGTGTAACTAATTAAAACAAATAAATAATAAAAAAGAAAAGCTTAGAGTAAATGGTCTAAAGATATGTCAACAATTTCTCTACAAATAAAATAAATACAGGGTTTAAACTGTGAAAAAAAAATTGGGTTACTTAAAAATATCTAGGCATAAATAGCTAAGAACTTAACATTTTTTATATCAATCACCTAAGATAACAAAATTTCTATAGAAACCAGTTTTAAAAAGTATGTAACCTTTCCCATTATCTACACTTTTAAAATAAAAGGTTTTACATTATAATTAATGGCAAAAAGCCAAATTCCTAAAGTTTTGAATGGAAGTAATCTCAAAAGAGTAAAATCTATCTTTGAGAAAGCATCTCTTTTTGTTCATTTGTGGTGCTGGGGATTGAATCCAGGTCATTGCATGGGCTAGACAAGCTCTCAGCTACCTACACAGCCCCAGAAAGCATCTACTCCTGAACTAGCAAACATACAAAAGCAAACTCAAGAGATTGAAGAGTTCAATATAAATGGTGAGGCTGATACATGAGGCTGATACAGGATGATATAAGCAAAACTTGGGAAGTACAAATTAGAATGCAAAAAAAATTATTAATTTGACTATTTGGGAATTAAAAACTTCTCTTCTTTAAGAGCATCCAGGACAAAGTCAATACAGAGAATACGTTAGAATAAGGTATTTACAAAGTCAAAAACCAAGAAGTCTAACATTGAGAACACACAAGAAACTCCTGAAAAGCAACAGATGGAAATCCCAATAAAAAAGTACACAACTGATATAAACAAAATCTATAAAAGAAAACCTAAAACACTAACAAGCTTATAAAAAAATATTCAAACCTGAGTTATAAAAGAAATGCAAATTGAAAGATATAACTTTACATCAGCCAGCCTTATAAAAATTATAAAGTTGGACTACACTGTCACTGGGAAAGTAAGGCTCTTGGAGCCCCCATACCCTGCTGGTGGAAACACAAACTGTGGTACAACCAAATTTGATGTTGGTATATCCCATCATTTAATTTAGCAACTCTTCTAGAAATATACACTAAAAAAACACTCTTTTAAAGATTCAACCCAGCTTTGCTGGAGCAACAGAGAGTTGGAGACAATGTACGTATTAAATTACTATATTAGGGGAATGGATAGTAAAATATGTTCATAGCAATCAGGTGTAACAAATAACTTGTATATTCAGCAACAAGGATAAATCTCAACAATGTCATAGGAGATAAGAAACACAATAAAATAACACCATAACATTTGTGCAAATTTAAAATATCCACATACAAACAACATAGACATTTTATAAAAGCATGTACAATACACAGGTATTTATTAAAAACATATATTAAATATACTGGGATTCTATTATTTATAATACAAAAAGGGACAGGAAAAAAACGAAAATGGGAATTTTGAAAAGGAAATAAACAAACAAATACAGTAAGAGGCTAAGGTCGAAAAGACATAAAAAAAAAAAAAAAATGAACCATGAACTAAAGGACATGATTAACTCAGTCCTCTGAACTTGAGATCTCACAAAAATATATGAGGGAAATGAATTAAATTTACATGTACTGGACAGCTATTAATATAGCTGGGATTTCCTCAACAAAATGGTTAATCTCTATTCTAAGATAACAATTTATACAATATGATTACTAAGTCATCTAATTCCATAAACTTATGTTCAACTTTAATCCCTAAAATTGAAAATTCATCACAATATAATTTAAATGGGGTATTCTTTTAATCCTATAAATTACTATATTATAAATACACATTTTTTAAAAGTTCATAATATTGAAATAAAAACTTATTTCTTTACACTAAAGGAACTTAAGCCAAATTTATGCTGAAATATCCTCAGTGATCAACTTTGCAATAGAGGTTAAAAAATATTTCCTAGCCAGGCATGGTGGCACACATCTATAAATCCCAGCACTTCAGGAAACTGAAACTAGAGGATTGCAAGTTCAAGGCCAGCCTCAGCAACTTAATGAGGCCCTAAGCAACTTAGTGAGACTCTGTCTCAAAATAAAAAATAAAATGGGGAGGGAGCAGTGGTGCATGCCTGTAATCCCAGTGGCTCGGGAAGCTGAGACAGGAGAATTGCGAGTTCAAAGCCAACCTCAGCAACTCAGTGAGACCCTGTCTATAAATAAAATACAAAGAAAAAGACATGGGGGGCTGAGGAAAAGGCTCAGTGGTTAAGTGTCCCTGGATTCAATCCCTAGTACAAAAAAAAAAAAAAAAAAAAAAGATCAGGATCAAAAATGTGGTTCAGTGGTTAAATGCCCTGGATTCAATCCCCAGTACCAAAAACAGATAGATAGATAGATAGATAGATAGATAGATAGACACTTGAATCTGAGATTTGCAAGAGGCTAAGTCACAGAAAATTTCTCTATAATGACAGAAGGAAAAAAATCAAAGATTGGGAATTAGACATTCTTCTGACAAGAGTATAATAAATGCTACTAACAAAGCAGCCTATGAAGTTATAAACTAAAGTCTTATGTGTACAACAGATATGCCCTAACATCCATCTTTTCAAATCTCTTAGATTCAGATTTTTAAATACTTCTTATTCCATTCAATTTATCAGCCTTAACTGCTAATTATGTCTCATATGCAAAGAAAGAAAAAGTTTAACTATAAGAAATCAGGAACTACCTTTGAATTTCCCTAGAAGAGTTCACAACCAAACACTGAGGAAGCTCTAGGACTATTCCTGATGAATATCCTCAGAACTTACCAGACTCACATCTACAAGCATGCCTGTAACCCTCCTCCGCCCAGGATGCCCTCCCCATCCAGTAACCACCCTTCCTCCTTTCCCTACTCTCCCATCCCTAGCTCATCTACCTAGTAAACTTCTATTTTTTTCTCCAAACTCCAGCTAAAATATCACCTTGTTGAGGAAACCTGTGCTATCTACCTATTTCCCCCAGAGTTAATGTTCCCTTCCTTTGTTCTAACTTTAAACCTTATATTTTCTTCTAATTTATCACATAATCATAATTGATTGTATGTCTGGTTATCCTACTAGACTATGAGTGAATTCCTCAGTTATACAGACTATACCTTCTTTTTGGATGACCTGTGCCTAAAACTGCCAATCTCAGCCCACCTGTGAACACCCATTGACTGCTACAGTCAAGTCCCAGGTTTTCTTCTTGGGGCTTACACACAGACAGAAAAGATACTAAGAATTTTTATTTATTTATTTATTTATTTTTAATATTTTTTATGTGGTGTCACATCAGAAAAGAAAGTGTGAGACAAAAAGATGGGGAGGAGTATGAAGATACTATGTATGCACTGCTGGTCTTAAGGAAAAGATCGTGAGTCAAGGAATGCAAGATTCCTCCACAAGGGGAAAATTGCAAGGAAAAAATTCTCTCCAAGAGCCTTCAAATGAAAGAAGGAAGGCCTCCCTGTTGACACTTTGATTATAGCCTAGTAAAAAAAAAACTCCAGAACTATAAGATAATAAATTTTGTTTTAAGCCACTAAATTTATGGTAATTTATTACCAGCAGCAACAGAAAACTAATAGAATGCCTAAAGAATTATCTTCTTAGCCACCAACACAGAGGTCAAAACTTACCTTCTAAGAGTGAATGATCTCGAACAGCTTCTGCAGCTAATACAGACTTCCCACAGCCTGCCATTCCATATATGGTGACCCATCCTGGGTCGCCATTCAATTTGAAGAGTTTCTGTTGAATTGCATTCACCAGCTTCTTTCTAGTAACAAAAACAACTGGCCTTTGTGGTACTCCACCTTCACACAGCACTGTCCTTACTGAAATCCAAAACAAGTATGCATGAATATAACTTTGAAGTGGCTACTTACATAATACCACAAAAAAATAAAAAGAACAAACCAAGGTCTTAGCCTCAGAATTTTCAAAAGAAAATGACTAGCATATTAACTTCAACTTTCTGATTTCTCAGAACATGGAGAAAAAAAGCAAACATGTATCCTTCAAGATGACTACAAACAATGGAATTGTCTATCAATACCTGCTTAATACACCCTATGACTCTCTGACTCTCCAGTCTGTGTCTCATACTAGAGACTGGGAAAGGTGGAATGTTTGCCTAGCATGTGCAAGGTCCTAAGCTTGATCTCCAGCATTGCAAAAAAAAAAAAAAGTGTAAAGGAGAAAATGTTTATGAAACTCCTTTCAAGAATATAGATCTTTTTATTCTTTCCTGTAAACTCTACAAACACAGAGAAGTAAAAAAGAACTTAAATAAGGGTCTCTAGAAAGTCTGGTTAACTCTAAAAATTAGGGCCTGCATATGATCTAAGCAACAAATAGCTCCCTGAGAAGAAAATGTGTTAACATCGAAATATCTAAATTGAAAATATCACAATTTTTTCATATGCATTTTTCAGTGAACTGATCATATTTTTCAGATTACAGATAAACCTGAAGAAATGTAGTAGCCATCATCATAGAAATATGACAGAAGGTATCAAAGGTACAAACCATATGAAGTTATTCCACCATTTGAATCTTTGCCACTGGAAGATGAAAGCACAGGAATGCCACTATGAAGAAGGGCAGCAAGATCTTTATATCCTTCATGTAGTAGAGCATTGTAGAATGATATATAGGAATAACTGTCTTTTTTAAGTATCAATTTAATTAGCATAGCTGCTCGTTGATGTTGTGTGGGCTAAAAAAAAAATAAGTAGTTTAGTATATAGCAATGAATATGTCTGCAACATAAATGAATGGAAAGACCCATGAAAAGTTCCAAAATTTCTTAAATTCTAAAAATTTTTAAGAAAGCACAGATTGCTTCAAAGGGCTTTACCTGATTTTTTACTTTTTCCTCTTCTGACACTGTTAAAACTCCATCACTAATCATGTGATCCATGATGTAGGATGTTTTAATGTCCTTTTCCAGAGCTTCTCTATGCTGAAGTAGACAATTTCGAGCTTTTGCATCCATTGTCCCTCAAAGTTCTTTCTCTCTGCACTGTCAACCATGAGCTACAGGCAAAATACCAAAATATTTGTCAAGACAATAAATACAGAAAAGATACATAAACTCCAGAAATAATCAAGAAATGTAAAGAAAGCAAGATTGTTTTCTTTTTCTTTTTTCTTCATCTTTTGCTTTTTTTTTTTTTTGGCTGAGACTTCTGAAAATGAACAAAAGCCAATGCTTTGAAAGGTTTGAGAAAAATAAGCATTCTTACTACTTGAGGAGAGTACAAATGATGTAACTTTTCTGGAAGGTAGCAAAAAAAAAATAAAAAATGTTTTAAAGAGTGCTCGATTTATCAGCATGTATACTAAAAATGTTTAAAATAGGCATTCTCTTTAACCTGGAAATCCTACTTCTACTTCAAAGAGATGGTCACACAAATTTATGCAAAAAATATCCACAAAAAGATTTAATGGATGGGCTGGGGATTGGCTCAAGCGGTAGTGTGCTCGCCTGGCATGCGTGCGGCCCGGGTTCGATCCTTAGCACCACATATAAACAAAGATGTTGTGTCCGCCGAAAACTAAAAAAAAAAAATAAAAATTCTCTCTCTCTCTCTCTCTCTCAAAAAAAAAAAAAAAAAAAAAAAAAGTCAGTTGATCATTTAAAAAAAAAGATTTAATGGAGGAGCTGAGGATGTGGCTCAAGTGGTAGCGTGCTTGCCTAGCATGCGTGAGGCACTGGGTTCGACTCTCAGCACCACATAAAAATAAAATAAAGATGTTGTGTCCACCTAAAACTTAAAAATAAATATTTAAAAAAAAAAAAAAAAAGATTTAATGGAGATGGGGTTGGGTTGTAGCTCACTGGTAGAACACTTGCCTAGCATGTGTGAGGCCCTGGGTTCAATCCTCAGCACCACATAAAGATAAATAAATAAAATAAAGGTATTGTATCCAGCTACAACTACAAAAAAAATTTTTTTAATTTAGTGGAGAATGTTTAGGTGAGGGGGAAAAAAGTGAACACAACCTCAATGTCCATCATTCTGAATGCAGATTTTTTTTAAGAAAATTAAGGTGCATATAAATAAGTATATGATACAGCCATTTCAAATTATAAAACACATTATCACTGTGTATTGACATGGAATGATATTCCTGATACACTGCTGACTGAAAAATAGAAATATAATCCCAAAAAACACAAAACATGTATTGAGATAATATAATTATACAGGGAGATGTTTAGAAGTTTTTCATCCAAATGTTTGGGCTATTGAATAGCAAGATTAGGGATTTTCCTCCTTTTCTTTTTTGTATTCTTCTATATTGTCTAAATTTTTTTTCAATACAAATCATTTCTACAATACTTTTTTTTTTTTAATTAAGATATTGGCACTGGGCATGGTGGAACATGCCTGTAATACCAGTTACTTGGAAGACTTGAGACAGGAAGATCAAAAGTTCAAGTCCAAATTTGCAGGGAAATGGATGGCATTTTAGAGCAGATTATGCTAAGTGAAGCTAGCCAATCCTTAAAAAACAAATGCCAAATGTCTTCTTTGATATAAAGAGAGCAACTAAGAACAGAACAGGGAGGAAGAGCATGAGGAAAACATTAACATTAAACAGAGATGAGTGGGGGCAGAGAAAGGGAGAGAGAAGGGAAACTGTATGGAAATGGAAGGAGACCCTCATTATTACACAAAATTACATATAAGAGTTTGTGAGGGGAAAGGGGAAAAAAAAAAACAAGGGAGAGAATTGAATAACAGCAGATGGGGTAGAGAGGGAAGATGAGAGGGAAGGGGAGGGGGGATAGTAGGGGATAGGAAAGGTAGCAGAATACAACAGTCACTAATATGGCATTATGTAAAAATGTGGATGTGTAACCGATGTGATTCGGCAACTTGTATTTGGGGTAAAAATGGGAGTTCATAACCCACTTGAATCAAATGTATGAAAGATGATATGTCATGAGCTTTGTAATGTTATGAACAACCAATAAAAAAAAAAAGTTCAAGTCCAGTCTCAACAACTAACAAGACCCTGTCTCAAAAAACTTTTTTTAATTAAATAAACAAATAATTAAGATTTTATAAAACAGTGATTATACTGAGGTCCTTAATGCTTAAAAGTTTTTTGTTTTCTTTATCCAACATAAGACTGAACACAGCATTGTTGGAATTGAGTATTAGTTCTCAAAGTTGTTGTCAGCTCTAGGTCTTCATTAGTAAACACACTTCTCACAAAGCATCAGGAAATACTCTCTGATATCATTTCTTGGATTAAGAGGTAACAAGGAAAGAATGTTCTTTACAGAAACATACTTTGATCGATTATACCAACTTCATTTTAAATACAATGCAATTTTTTTCCACAAGAATAAAACCCAGTTCAGAAAGTGTGAAAGTTTTTAAAACATCCAATGTATTATATTGAGAATGTCTAAATGGGGACATTAATCATTCAATACACATTTATGGCCTCTCCCATGTGCCAAACACTGAGACTACAGAGAAGATTAAGTCATGTACCTGAAGGAATTCACAATCTAGTAGAAGAAAAAGAGATAATTAGAATGTGAATGTCCTAATTGTAAGACTAGATATAAACACAAGTAATTTGGAGAGCACAGAAGAGGAACAAAAACTATTAAGCTTTGAAAATGATCATATTTCTTGAAAAGTCACCAAATGTAGTACTTGCAAAAAATAGGGAAACAGGGCATTTGCCCATGTTTGTTCACAAAATGCCCAGAACTGGCATGAAACTTACTGATTAAAAAAAAAGTTAGGATCACAATCAAGACTGTCATATTTTCAAAATGTTAACGTTTCTATTTTGTTAAACATAAAATACTTTTCCAATTTATAGTAATAAAAATTGATATCACAGAACAAAAGTGAACTTCCAGGTTCATAAATACTCTTAGCAATTTCAAACTAACTTCCAGTTTTACCCAGCCCTATTAAACTTACAGATATGAGTTTTAAATACTTCTTAAAACTTTGCACAAATTGAAATATGAACAAATTCTCAAAGTGTCCCACCTTTTGTAAACACATCAAAATGCAAAAGCCAAAAATCTTCATAGATGTAAAATACAAAGTAAATGCTAAATTCACCCAGGAAAATGCTAATAGTTTACTACTTCCTCGTTAGATAATTTCTCTTCCTGGTACAGAAGCAGAACTGTTATCGAATATTCCATGTCCCCAAATCCTCAGTCCCTGGAAATCGCCTAGAGAACCTCCAAAGAACCTAGTTCCGGGAGAAAAGCAGGGAGGTAAACTTAGCCAAACCTTTGTGCAGAGGTCTTACCGGGAGGAGCAGCCCTGCCGGGTCAGACTGCACGAGTGCAGGTCAGTGGCGGAGTACTGTAACCCCGACTTCCGACGGGGAATGGGGGCGCGGGGCGCAGTTTCCCAGCGACCTAAGCCGGGGCAGGTCCTCACCAGAGCCTCCGCAACCCGGAGTGAGGAAGATCCGAGGGCCCTCGGCGCGGGTGTCACCCCGCGGCCCGACCTCCGCAAGCCCCGCCTGCGGGCGGACCCTGCCCGGAGACACAAAAGGAGGAGGGCCACTAGAGCTGTCGCTCTTCCCTCCGGCTGGAGTCGCACCTTTCGGGACCCTGGCGCCGTTCGCCGCGGCAACTTCAAATCCTTGCAGGTCGCCTGCAGCCCTGCCCCTCGCTCTGGCTCCCTTATCCCTTCTGTCCAGGGCTAACGCATTAGGGTCCACTAGTTACCGCCTCCTCTCCGCCTCAGGACCGCTGAGCAGTCAAACCCCGCCCGGCCAGACCAGTCCAAATAGTGTGCCCGCGCGTGCAAATGCACACATCCTAATGTCCGCGGGGCGGCCGCCGCGCGCGCACAGGGACGCACCCTCCCATCCCGCGGTGGGGGCGTGGTTACGCTACCAGGGCGCGCCGCGTTCTTCGGAGCAGAGGGCTCGACGTGGCGCGTGCGGCCCCGCCCCGCGCCCAGGAGTCCCGGCAGCCTGCGCGCGCCCGCGAGCTTCGATTTCCTCGCGTTTGCGGCAATTACGCAGAGGAAGCGGGAGGTGTGGCCGCAGCGCTCCTCAGCTGGAGGAACCCGGAGGCGAGGAGGCGCGACGAAGGAGCGAGGATGGCCGGGAGAGGGATGGAGCTGGCTTCTGGGCGTTGCCCGGTCTGTCAGGGGGCGAGGCTTCCCAAGAAGTGGAAGCCGGCCACGTCCCGCTCGCTTGGGTGAACAGCCGCCCCGCCGTTGCGGTCCTCAGAGCGTCCAGACATGTCCGAGGTGAAGAGTAGGAAGAAGCCGGGGCCTAAGGGAGCCCCTGCAGAGCCCGTGAAACGGGGTGAGGGCAGGAAGAGCCCCGAGGCCCAAGGGGGCGGCTGGGCGGACCCGAGGACCGGCCTGAGCCTGCTGTCGCTGGGGACGTGCCTAGGCCTGGCCTGGTAAGTGGTCGCGGGCCGCTGGCGCCCAACCAGCGTCGCCCGGCTCTTCCAGGTCACTGTCCCGTCCTGCCTCGCCTGGCTTCACATCCCGCTAACCTTGCATCCCCCGGCCTGCGGCTTCTGTTCTCTGCCTCCATCGCAGAGGAAGGATACGGCCCAACTTTGTTCTTTCTTTCGCTCATTCCTTGTAACTCATTTTTCTTCCGGGCTAGAAACGTGCCCCTCTTCGCTCAACTGGAATTGAGCCTAAAGTTTGGGAACCAATCAGCCATTTGTTAAGCGTTGCAGGTTCGGCCACGCTTCTGCTACACGTCAGAAGCTTTCACGTTTACATAAACCGTTATCCGCGACAGATTTACCCCACCCCAGCTGTCCCTAAAATACCTGATGGAAACGTTTGCAACTTTAAAGAAAGTTCAACAGACATTAATGCTAATGGCAAAATTTAGAGGGTTTCTCATTTCCATCAATGTACATACGTTTGAATATAAAACCTAAGTTACAGATTTGACCGTAACTGTGAAGCTGCAAAATTTCTGTGTAGAACTTGTGTTTACTTAGGTGTAAACATTTGTAGTTTTTAAGCCAAACAAATAATGATATACTGGTGTCATTGGGGAAAATAGAAATAACCTTTAAACTAGTTGTTTTATTTTCCTGAGATAATCTGTTTCATTTTATAACAATACTGACACTTTAATAGAATTTTCCTCCATTTTTCACAACCTTCCAAAGTGATAGAAGTCTAGAAGAAACCCCAGATCTTTAATCTAGACTTTTTTTTTTTGGTACTGGGGTTTGAACCCAGGGTGCTTAACTACTGAGCTACATCCCCAACTCTTTTTTTATGTTTTACTTTTTTATTCTTTTTAGTTTTACAACTACATTCTGGTAGTTGTAAATGATGTGGACACACTGGTTGTGTATTCATATATGAACATAGGAAAGTTATGTCCGATTAAGTCTACTGTCAACAAATTATAAGTTGCTTCTATATCCCATATCCTCTCCATTCCCTTTGTCCCTGTTTGTCTAATCCAGGGAACTTCTATTCCTCCCCCACCCCCATCATGTTTTTTGGGTTTTTTTTTTTTTTTTTTTGTGTGTGTGTGTGTAGGGGGAACGAGTGCTGGGGATTGAACCCAGGGCCTTGTGCATGCAAGGCAAGCACTCTACCAACTGAGTTATATCCTCAGCCCCGCCATCCATCATGTTTTATTTTGAGACACGGTCTCTGTAAATTGCTTAGGGCCTCCCTAAGTTGCTGAGGCTAGCTTCAGACCTGCAGTCCTCCTGCCTCGGCCTCCCAAGTCACTGGGATTACAGGCCTACGCCACCATGCCTGGCTGCCATTCAATAATTTGATTATGTCCAGGGGGAAAACTTAATAGAAAACTAAACTTGAAAAGCTGATGCTTCAACTAAGAAATTTGCTATGAGGGATTTTTGTTTTTATTGTAGAAAGACAAAAACATGTTACATTCATTTGAAAGATTTTATCTGAGCTATGACTTTGAAAAATAATTTTTTTTAGTACTGAATCAATTATTTTTAGGATTAGAGGTGTATCTCAGTGATAGAGCACTTGTCAGCATGTTTGAGGCCCTGAGTTCCATGCCTAGCACCATTAAAAGAAAAAAAAAAAAGGTTTTTTTTAAATGGACAGAATCTACAACTGTACTAAAATAGTTGACTCTAAGTTGCTCCTGAGAAATCTTTTGCCACAAGAATTGAGTATATACATTTAGTTTGCTATTTATAGCAAAATATTCGTGGTAAATTTGGGGATAAAATTTTATCCTGGTAAGACATTTGCAAACATTTTCCAAATAAAAGAGCAAACATTTGCCATTTCTTAAATACTTTCAAAGCACAGAATTATAACAAAGTAGTTGAAATCTTTACCATTAGAACACATACTTTAGCTTCAAAAACTCAATCCACCAAATCCTTATTAAATGGTAACTTTACTGACACTATTCAGTTGTTAAAATATAACAGTGAATATGTGTACCTATAAACACTGCTTATGCATCCTCTCACACTTTGTCTCACTGAGAAAGTCTGAACCCTTGTGCCCCAGGAGGATTTCAAGGCATCACAATATATGAGTATCTTCAGATCTTAGTCTTTGGGTCCTTGTTTGAAAAATAAACAGAAATAACACATAACAAACTTAAAAGTGTGTTGTTTTCCTATCTTCTCTCTGCTAAATAAAATCCTGATACATCATCATACATCAACTTGATAATAAATACTGGAGTGGCCCAAGACATGAATTCAGTATCAGTTTGCATATCTCATTTCTAAAAGAAAATTTTCAGATAAAATAATTGAAGAGATTCTGCTTTCAGAAAATTAAAAAGGAAGTTACTAAACAAGACAAAACCTTTTACACAAGGATATTTAGTTACCTAGAAATTCAGTCAACTAGAGCTATAATCCTAGCAATTTACAAAGATAAGGCAGGAGGATCACAAGTTTGAGGGCAGCCTCAGCAACTTAGCAAGACACTGTCTCAATTTTTTTTTTTTTTGGTGCCGGGTTTAAACTCAGGGACACTTGACCACTGAGGCACATCCCCAGCCCTATTTTGTATTTTATTTAGACACAAGGTCTCACTGAGTTGCTTTGCACCTCACCTTTGCTGAGGTTGGCTTTGAACTCATGATCCTCCTTCCTCAGCCTTCTGAGCCACAGGCGTGCTCCATCATTCCTGGCTTCCAATTTTTAAAAAAGAAAGAAAAAGGGCTGTGGACATAGTGCAGTGGTAAAGTTTTAATCACCAGTACAAAAAATAATTTTTTTAATTCCATTGTGAAGATTATAATTTTCTTCTGGAAATTTCAACAAATTATAAGTTGCTTTTATAAAAGATTTTCATGACATTATAATTGTGTAGAAGAATTCAAAAGCTCTCTAAACAATATTTAGGGTTTTCTTCCTTTATCGTCCAGTATAACTTTGTCTATATAATCTTGGCTAACTTTTTCTAGATCTTTTGCTATTATTGTTATTAGAGTTTTATCTTTAAAACAGGATTGTACTTTAAACATGAAATATTTTCAGTGTTTTTCTAAATATTGGGTTCTGTACTAAAAATGAAGCTGTAGATGGTATGAAATATAGGGTTAAGTATGTACCAACCCTGCTAGTGACACTAAAAATTTTTTGCAGAAGGTTTATAATACCTTCCTTTAGTCATTTGCCTGTGTCATTATTAAGTTGAAATAAGAGCCAAAGGAAATCCTGTATTTACGTCTTCAATCAACTGTCTCCACCTTCTACAATTCTGAAGGAGCCATACAGAGGCAGTAGACCATTAGGGCTACAGAGCCCTAAATCTGTATGAGGTCTCTGTATATTGCAATGGTTTATGATAGAATGAAGAAGATTCCTTTTGGAAGGCCTACACTAAATTTAGCCAATTAACCTTTGTCCTACATTTAACATTTTCAGGGCCTTACCTATGTGATAGCAAGAAGAGATCCCAAAATAGGATAAGAGAATGCTGCTCCTTTAGTAACCTGTAAGTGGTCTAATCCATCTGTTCTATACTTCATTTACCATAACTCCAACCCCAATTATGCTTAATGTTCAAAGGAGACAGGGATAGGACTAGCTGACAAGTACAGGTAAACAGAAGGTAATCTGCTCCTTTATAAACCATAGGCACATAGGCAGGATGGAAAAACAGTTGTACAAAATAGTCAAAAAGAAAGGGCCAATGTACTTAAATAGAATAGCTGATGTGTTAAACTCTAGGTATTATTCTATGAACTTTTATAAATATGAACCTGTTTAATCCCTGTAACAACCCTTTGAGGTATTACCCTTGCTTTATAGATGAAGAAATGAGCAAAAGTTGTTTAATTTGTCCAAGGTGGTTACTACAGCTAATAAGTGGTAGAGCCAAGATGGTCCAGCTACATACTTAACCAGTATATGTACCCTTCCTTTGATACTAATACAAAATAAGACCAGACTCTAGAAATAGAGAGCCCCCAAATCCAGAATTAGTCATTTTCTTCCTTTCACTAGAAGCTCTACCATTCAGCAGACCCTAATTGTTGGTCTTTCACACTCACCTAAAAGATTAGAAACGGTTCTGTTAGAATATGCCTCTGACTCATGAAAAGAAAATGAAGCATCTTGGGCTCAAATCTGGATGCCAGATTGAAAAAACTTGGTTTTTCAAAACTGAAGCATCCCTCTCTTAGGGTACTTTCTTGACTAGAAAATCAGTCATTCTCTTCCTTAATTTTAAGTGAATTAATGTTGATCAAGCATTTAAAATAGTGTGGCACATTTAAATGGAAATAAAATGTATTATAATGTATTATGCCTTATCAACACCATGCAGACCACTTTTCATTTTTTCATTAGTATCAATAAGTCAACTTTGTGCATGTTTTTTATGCACTATTCATATGTAGCAAGGTTGAATCTTGTACTTTTTTACTTTTGTGAAAGGTTAAACGTAAGAGGAGAAAAACCTTACAAGTTAACATCAGAAATGATGTCTCTACTGATGTGACAGTTTTCTTCAAGTTTTTACTTAATGCTTGAATTTGAAAAGTCCAGAGACAGACAACATTAAAATATTTAATAAAATTGCAAATCCTGTAATGCATTTTTATAGTGAGTCAACTTTGATTCAGTCTTTTTTATAATGATTTTACTCTGAATAAACTCACTGATCTATACAATCAATCCATGAAGTAATACTATGGAGTATGGATGATAAAACTAGCCCCTAAAATTAGCTTTTACTTCTTTAGGCTGACCTCAACCAAACCTATACTGAGGGTTGGGTGGGTATCTTAAGATTCAAGAATGAGAAGTGGATAAAAAATTTCATCTGGGGCTGGAGTTATAGCTCAGTGGTGGAGTGCTTGCCTAGCACATGTGAGGCACATGTTTATTTTCATGTGGTACTGAAGTTCAATCCTCAGTACCACATGAAAATAAATAAATAAAATAAAGGCATTGTGTCCATCTACACTATATATATATATTTTTTAAAAAATTTGTCTACCCATCCATCTTTGAAAAGTATGAACCTAGCCAGGCTTGGTGTTGCATACCTATAATCCCAGCTGCTTGGGAAGCTGAGCCAGGAAAATCACAAATTCAACCCCAACTTTGGCAACTTAGTGGACTGTTTAAAAAAAATAAAAAGGCTTGAGGATGTAGCTTATTCATAGGGTACCCCTGGATTCAATACCCAGTACCCAAAAAAAAAAAAAAAGAAAAGAAATTAGGAAATGAAGGCTTTCTAATAGCCAGAAGTTTTGTTTAAAATTCATGTGATACACAGGAGAATCTGTGCTAATTATATAACCTGAAATTATACTAAGTATCTCTTGACAGACATTAATCTGTACCATCAAAAGAAATTTCAATGGGGCATGGTAGTGCATGCTGTAATCCTAGGTGCTCTCAAGACTGAGGGAGGAGGATTTCGAGTTCAAAGCTAGCCTCAGCAAAAGTGAGGCACTAAGCAACTCAATGAGACTCTGTCTCTAAATAAAATACAAAATAGGGCTGGGGATATGGCTCAGTGGCTGAGTGCCCCTGAGTTCAATCCCTGGTACCCCAAAAAAAGAAAAATTTCATCCAACATTCTGTTGGTTTAAAAAGCCAAAAAAAATAAAGAAGAATCCATTTTAGCTTTAGCAACTGAGAAGTCTAAAGATATCATTTATGAGTTCAAAACACCATTGCCTTTGTAAGAATACACAAAAGTCAGCTACACTTTTAAAAAAAAAAAAGTCTTTTACCTCTCTTTGAAGTCTTTGAAATCTTTAAGTGTTTTTAAGTTAAGTTCATTTCAATGGAAATGAATTTACAAAACATGGTCAATTAGTAGTCCTCATGCTGTGCATTCAGATCACCGCTGAAGCTGTTTAAATTTTCAATGTTCACATCATATACTAGACCAATTAAATCAGAATCTCTGAGGGTGAGGCCCAGGTATAAGATTTGTTAAAGCTGCCAGGTGATTCCAAGATACAGGGGAGCTTTTGAACCACTCTTCTAGGTAATGTTACTTAGGTGCTTCACTTGGTTCTGCTCCATTGCTTTTTTTTTTTCTCCCTCTCTTGGTACCAGAGATTGAACTTAGGGCGCTTAACCCCTAAAGATTGGGATACCTTTTTTATTCTTCTACCTTTGTTTGATGAAGAATATATTCCAACTTTATTATTGTTTTTATTTTGGTTTGGTTTGGGGATTGGGGATTTAACCCAGGGGTGCTTTACCACTGAGTCACTTCCCCAGCCCTTCTTACTTTTTGAGTCAGGGCCTCATTAAGTTGCTGAGGCTAGCATTGAACTTACAATCCTCTTGCCTCAGCCTCCTGAGTCACTGTGATTTCAGGCATACACCACTGTGCCAGGCTCATTATTGTTTTAATCTTATGATCAAACTCAGGGCCTCTCACATACCAGGCAAACTATCTACCACTGAACTACACCTCTAAGTCCTATTATTTTCATCTTTTCTGTTGTTACCATGGATTAAACCCAGAGGAGCTTTACCTCTGAGCTACATTCCCAGTCATTTTTATTTTTTCAAATAAAAACTATTACAGGTATGTGCCACTAGGCCCACTTCAGTTCTATTTTAAAATGACATCTGAACTGCTCTACATAAGTTGTATTGTAGAGTATAATCAATTATAGGGTTTATTTTTTTTTTAATATTTATTTTTTAGTTTTCGGCAGACACAACATCTTTGTTTGTATGTGGTGCTGAAGATCCAACCCGGGCTGCACGCATGCCAGGCGAGTGCGCTACCGCTTGAGCCACATCCCCAGCCTGTATTTTGCACCTTCTAATCACAATCACCTCTCTCTCTTCCAAATCATGATTTTTGCTTTTCATGAGTCTGTTCTTCTACATTTTAGCTTTTAAGTACTTTTTATAGATAATCTTTGTTTTTCCTACATTTTTTGTTTCTCCTGGAAAAACACTTTCTAGGTAAGTGTCCTAATATGGCTTTGAGAAAAATAGTTTAGATCAAAGAGCTTGTTCTAAATAGTTTACCATGACTTTCTCCAAAATGTTTCCTGTTTGTACATACATCTATTACAGATATCACACTGTCTTACTGTGCTGTGAAATGTAAACAAGGACAGAGTTTACTCTTGTCAAGAGTTAAAGCAGTACCTATCACATAGTATTTATCTGCATGTTATAAATGAAATACACTGACAAAAAATACAGCTTGCTACCAGAATTTATGTTCTTACCAGAAGTGGGTATAATACTTCTTTGAAATTCAAATTTAAATGAATATGAATAGGGCCATAGTGACTTTTTTTCTTTTAATCTTTCCCAGGTTTGTATTTCAACAGTCAGAAAAATTTGCAGAGGTAGAAAACAAATACCAGTTACTGAAAATGGAAAGCAAGGAGTTCCAAGGACTTCAAAGTGAAATCAGTTTAATTTCAGAAAAGGTAATTATTAATTTATTTGGGGAGACTTTCCCATTTTACTTCTCCTCTAGCCTTCCTTTATGCCAGCTCAGAACTTCTTTCTTCCTGCCTGTTTAACTGTTACTATTTCAACTCACCGATCTTCCTACCTCTTGACATTCTTCCTCTGATCCAATTGGATTTATATTGCACCTTAAAAGGACATGGATTTTTGTATATAACAATGTCTACTGTTGAAAAAGACCAGTATGCATTTGCAAAGCCCTGGGTTCGATCATCACCACTGCAAAAAAATAAATTTAAAAAATTTAAAACTTAAAAAAAGTAAAAGACTGATAGGTTCATATTGATATGATGTTAATTTTTTTTTTAAGTGTCAGGTTACCCAAGCAATGAAAACATGGTTGAGCTTTACATATAAAATTAGAATATGAATAGCACTTATAGATAATCTATCATTTTCTTTCCACATTTTAAGAATGTATGTATATGCATATAAAAATAACAGGTATGTCAGAAAAAAAATAACTAGCCTAAACATAAGTTTTGATTCTATAGCCGGAGTTCTAATGAAAATTAAAATAACACCTTGTAGGGGCTGGGGCTGTAGCTCAGTGGTAGAGTGCTTGCCTGGCATGTGTGGGGCCCTGGGTTCAATCCTGAGCACCACAAAAAGATAAATAAATAAAATAAGGGGATTGTATCCATCTATAACTAAAAAAAATAAAAATAAATAAAAATAACACCATGTATATGACATGTTTCTTCAAATTGCAAATGATTTCCAGCAGATGCATTATTTACTGTGATTATTAGAAATATGAAACCATCTTGTCACTCCCACATCTCTCAGAAGAGGATCCACTGTGATCATGTGGGCTGTATCTGGCTAGCAGTGACCAAGCTATCACTGGGAAACACATTTGTTCATCTATCCATCACTAAACCTTTACTCATGTTATCAGTGTGTGGTTGGCACCAGGGTGGTAAAGATGTTAATATAGACAGACATGATGGAGGGTCTAATTCCCTATTGCCTCATGAGAAAGATGAGCACATAATGCCCCAGAAGAAAAAAGTCATGAATGAAAATTGAGTGATTTATGCATGCCAGAGGATTCCATAGAAAAGGTGAGCATAATGGGCTTCTGGGAAGAAACTGAAAAGGACTTGGTATTTTGACATAGGGCTCAAATTGGAATCTGGTTATAAGCACTCTGGAATACTGAAAGAAAAATTTCAGGTACTAGAATTCATATATTTAACTAAAAGCTATTGAAAATAAATTTTGAACAAAGCCAGATTTCCTTTTTAAATAAAATATTTGGGTGACATAAAAAATTTTTGAAACATTTTTAAAATATCATCATTGAATCCAAGAAGTAGTCAGTCTTTTTATAGTTCTTTTCTAGGAGTAGTTTAATAATAGCTGCCTTTTCCCAAAGCTGGCCCTAAAAGTCAGCGTAATGCAGTAGGAGGGAAAAACAATTAGAAGTGGGCTCTCATCACAATTCGGTTACTTGGAACAAATTACTTGAACTTCCCTTGGTCTCTATTCAACATTCATTAAGTGAGAAATAACAGGATGAGATATATATGCAAACTGTTTAAAAACTTTCAGCTACTAATAATGGTAAGGTATTGGCTGTTTTCAAAAAAAGTGAAAAACTATTAGAATATATTGGCAGCCATAAATGCTAGTTACTGTGATGTATTAGTTTTCAATCGCTGTGACAAAATACCTGAGAAAATCAACTTACAAGAAGAAAGATTTATTTTGACTCATGACTTTGAAGGTTTCAGTCCATGGTGGACTGACTCCATTGTTTCTAAGCCAGTGGTAATGTTGTAGTTCATTGTGGTGGAAGGTGTGGAAGGAGCAAAGCTGCTCACATCTGAGCATCTGGGAAGGAGAAAGAGGAAGAGTGAGGAAGGGGCTAAGAACAATATATAGTCACCCAGGACTTGCTGCCCGCAAAGACCCACTCCCTCTAACTGGTTCCACCTCCTGCAGTTTCCACCACCTCCCAATAGCCTGTTAAGTTATGAATTCATCAGTGATTAATCCTCTGATAATATCAGAGCCCTCATGATCCAATCACTTTCCAAAAGTCCCACCTCTGAACATTGCTGCAAGCCTTTAACACATGAGCCAAACTATACCATTGTAGTGTATCAGTCATTTAATAATTTGCAATTAAAGCTTGAGATTATTATACTGAAAAATAGATTGTTTACTTGGGCTATATTGCCTCAAGTTTACAGTGATGTTCTGATGAACAGCTTACACAGGAAATCATCTTAGATTAAGATGCTCAGTTCTTCAAAATACTGCTAATTACCAACATACAAGTATATCTCAGAATTGGTTTTTAAAGGAATTTGTATTATGGCTACATGTGTGCATTAAAATAGTTTTTAAAAAACATTTCAGAGTGGTCTTATCTTATTAGTTAGTATTATTATTGCACATTGTTCCCACCTGTCACTTGGAACTACTATAGGTCTTGAATGGGATGAGCCCAAAAGGCTTTTATGTCTGCCCTTCTTCCTAGGCATCAACAAATGTGTTTTTTGTTCTCTGAGAAATGGGGACTACAAAAAAACACAAGACATGTATCTCTTCCTGAAAGGTCTTTAGAAGCTTTCAGATCTTCTTTATCTAATTTATCAGTCTGCTAATGAGTCAGACTTCAGAGTCACTTTTAAACCTTTCTTTATTGTACTCCTGACTTATTTCTCCTCTACAATCTTTTGCTCCTTGGGTTACTTCTGTCACGGTGAGATAGGTGAGCTCTCAGGCAAAGAAAAAAAGAAACCTTTACTAGATTAGAGACCCAAATCTAGGAGCATGACCAGCTATACTTGTGTCTAGTGAGATGAACAAAACTTCCAGCGTATGATTGCACCAGATCAATTAGAACAAAAGCATAATCAATTTAAATTTTAAATATCACTAGATTCAAGGACCTATACAATGTACCCACAAATGATTTATGGCTAGACTGCTTAAATTGGAAAAAACATTCTGAATGCCAAATATCAAATGATTGACATGGGATTTGATTTTCACAAAAGCGTACCTGGGAATCTGCAAGAAAGTACTACATATAGTCAGAGAGCTCAACTCTGGGTGTATTACTCTTCTTCTTGCCTCATGAGAAAGATGAGCATATAATGCCCCAGAAGAAAAAAGCTATGAAGACAAGGGGCATCCACACCCTGCCTTTGGGATGTATCTATCTTTGCTTTACTGTCTTTTATAAATGCATCATCAATTCTTTTCAGTGGAGTAAGTCAAGAGCCCACCTGGGCCAAGTTGAGGTCTCACTGCACCCTTGGAAGGACCTCCTCATACCCCTATTTGGTGACAGTGACTCTAATCATAGCCCATTCTGATTTGTTGTTAATTTCTTTGTCTTCCTTACTCCTTGTAGAGCAAACATCTTTTATTGCTATTTTTTTAGCACCTAGAAATGAAACTAGCTCATAGAAGACACTGGATAGATCTTATTGAGACTATAGAATATATAATACAGAAGATCCATAATACTTCCCCCTATCAAATTTGAAATCAGGAACTATGCTGTGTTTATATTTTATAAAATGTCTAGCACTAGCTCTGGCACAGAGTGAACATTCAAAAATTTTGAACTATACTTTGGAAAGTACATTAATAGATGCTACAATAATTCCCACTCTCAGGCTTATGGCTATGGACGTTTCTTTAGAAGCTTAGGATTCCAGGTGTGGTGGCTGAAGCCTCTTATCCCAGCAACTCGGAATGCCGAGGCAGGAGTATTGCAAATTCAAGGCCAGCCTGGGCAACTTAAACTTAGCAAGGCCCTGTCTCAAAATAAAAGGGCATACTCAGTAGTAGAGCACCCTGGGTTCAATCTCAGTACTACCCCCGCCCCCAAAAAAAAAAAAAAAGAAAAAGAAAAAAAGAAAGTATTAGGAAACATCAACAAAGAAAGGTATTATTGTACCATACTGTGCATAGTAGTTTTTTTTAAAATTTAAGTGATAGTAGTGTGTTGGATTATTTAGAGAGGAAATGACTGGAAGCAGATATTTAGATAATACTTCTTTTATAATATATCTTTTCTTGATCTTTGAAGTCTGGGTTGAGTCTCCACCTAGGTGCTTCCATAGATGGAAAATCACTGTTATAATGCAGATAAATGCATTTTTCCCCAGTTAAACTAAACTGCTTAAAGGCATAACTGTGTTATGTCTTTAACACAATTCTACAAACATTTGATATATTAATGATCATTTCTAGGCATTTCTATAATCTATGAAGTTATTATCTATGTGAATATAGACTTAATTAAGACCAGGACTGGTCTTCATAGTCCAGATATATATGAAGAGGTGTAGCAGGAGCTTAATATCAGTTGCTGATACTTACAACACTTTATCATTTGTGACTTGTCTCACTAAACTTTATTTATTTATTTTTGCATTACGATTCTTTATCACTAAACTTTTTTTTTAAATTCATATTTGCTTTGTAAGATCTGATTCTAGTACCTTATGCATAAAAGGTTGGCTTAAGAAAATTTTTTTTCAAGCAGAAACTCTTCCAGAATCATAGATTTTAGGGAAAATAACATATTTTTACACTAAATTGCAATTTCTAAAGTCAAATAACCATTAACATGACATCTTAACTAACTCCATTTGAGTGAAAAAGAGGACAGTGTGATACACTTCAGACTTTCTTTTTACATTATGTTTCTCTTGAATATGCTTCCATGGTAAAGCACAAATATCTAGGATTATAGCACCAAGTATGGTGGCAGCTCAGGAGGCTGAGGCAGGAAGATCACAAGTTCAAAGCCAACCTCAGCAATTTAGCAAGGCCCTAAACAACTCAGTGAGACCCTGTCTCTAAATAAAACACAAAAAAGGCCTGGGGATGTGGCTCAGTGGGTAAGTGCCCCTGGGTTTAATCCCCAGTAGCAAAAAACCAAAAAACGTAGGATTATAAATTTAGGTTTATATTTTTGTGGCAAAGGGCTAATCTGTATTTATTTGTTAAAACAACCAAGAAAGTAATAAATGTTTGTCTGTTTGATTCTGACATACTTGAATATTTTAGTCATGAATATTTTAGTCAGAATTTGAACTTGGCATTTATTATGCTCCTAATTGTTAAAAGTATATGTCTCTAATATAAAAAGTATTAAGTAGCCTTGGGAATTGTTTTGTGTTACAAATGCAGCTTGAGTCTACTGAAAGTATCCTGCAGGAAGCTACATCATCCATGTCTTTGATGACCCAGTTTGAACAGGAAGTATCCGGCCTCCAAAGATTCATGCATGACATTCAAAACAGTGAAGAGATGCTCACTCAAAAGATGCAAAAGCTTAATGAGAAATTCCAAAATATTACAGATTTCTGGAAGAGAAGCCTAGCAGAAATGAATGATAATACAGACATTTTCAAATCAGAAGCAAAACATATACATTCTCAAGTTACTGTCCAAATTAACTCAGCTGAGCAAGAAATAAAATTACTCACTGAACGGCTAAAAGATTTGGAAGATAGCACACTACGAAATATTAGAACAGTAAAAAGACAAGAAGAAGAGGATCTTCTGAGAGTAGAAGAGCAGCTTAGCTCTGATACAAAAACAGTTGAGAAGTTAGAAGAGGAACAGCATGCTCTCCTTGCCAGAGATGAAGATCTGACTGATAAACTTTCCAGCTATGAACCCAAAGTTGAAGAATGCAAGACTCATTTGCCAACAATTGAAAGTGCTGTTCTCTCTGTTCTCAGAGTCTCTCAGGATCTGATAGGAACAGAAAAGAAAATGGAAGACCTCACTATGAAGATGTTTAATATGGAAGATGATATGTTGAAAGCTGTATCTGAAATAATGGAGATGCAGAAAACCCTTGAAGGACTTCAGTATGATAATAGCCTCTTAAAGATGCAAAATGAACTGAATGTTCTGAAAGGAAAAGTTCATGATATTATAACATATTCCAGTACAAGAGAAAAGGGAACTTTAGAAGAATATAAGCTAGAAAATAAAGGAATCGATGATTTTTAAAAAAAATCACTGCATGTATTCTGATGAATCATTCAACTATGCATAAATCAATTAGTTCCATGGTTTTTGAGTTATAGTGTTATGCCTCACTTTATTGGAAAAATGAGAAGTCCACACAATGGATTTATCCACATAATCAAAGCTTACCTTTTTAAGGTCTAAACGTCACTTTAACCATTTTAAATATAATTAATTCTAAAGTTTATATTTATCTGTCTTTAAGGTGATATACTCAGTTTTTTAAATGTTTTCCCAATAGTTGATGAACATCAATATGAATTTCACCTATTATATTGGATCCAAATATTTTGCTATATCTGGATACTATTGAAGCATTTTTGCAATTCACTAAATGACCCAAATTTGCTATTTTTCAAACCTGTGTTTTCCTTACATCTTTTCTATCACCTGATCTTGCTCAGGTTGGGTAGTAACAAGTCTGCCTCAGTCAGTTCTTCACTTTCCTATGTTAATTCACTGCAGGCTAAGAGTCCGGACAGTCAAGTCCATAGGAATTTTGTAGGGGCTGGGGATAAAGCTTAGTTGCTAGAGTGGTTGCCTCACATGAGGCCCTGGGTTCAAACCCCAGCACCACAAAAAGAAAAAAGAAAAGGAGGAATTTTATCTAAAATAAAGGATAATGTGCCTGAAGATGAGCATGGGACTTTTCTGTGAATTAATATGCATTCTCTGAAAACTATAAAACCTAGGAAATATTTTACTTTTTGTTAAGGTTCTAAACTGTGTTACAAATACTTGCAAGAATTTTTAAATTGAGTAAATTCTTACTTAAGGCCTTTCTTATTACTTGTGTATGCTTCAAAGTATGAACTTACAGAATATCTTTGTATAATGGATTTTTTTAAGGTTCTGTGTTAGACTCTTGAGTTTGCTAGATACCTGATCTCCAAATAAATTGGTCTAGTTACAATAAAAATACCCAATAAGCCTGTGGCTTATTTTAAGTGGCAACATAATGATAAATAGTGATAATTATGATGACTAAAAGTATGTCATTAAGGATTCTCCAAACTTTTGGGACTAAATTTATTTTACATATTGACTTTATTTTATCTAAAATTATTTAATGTAGCCAATTATATCATATATTTGCATTGGAAGTTCTGTTCTTATTTCTTTTTGCCAGTAACTATCTCAGTTTTATAGTACAGTTTCAGTGGAATTAGACACAAACTTTTTTCATCAAAAACTTAAAGCAGTTCCTAAAGGTAGTTGTGATAGTTTTATTATGTAATTTTGCAAGTTTTTGGAAAAATACCTAACAAGTTCTCCATTGGAGTTAAGAAGGCCTGTAGTAGACAGACATTGAGTTATATAAACAAACATCTGTGTGCACTGACAAATTTGTGTTTGTATGCTTTTTTTTTTTAAATGCCAATAAACAAGATTATAAAGTTAGCTGGAACATCATTGTTTCTGACCTCTACACTTTAGGGATAGATGTGATTCCCCCGCACCCTCCCCCCGCCACTTGGTATTGAACCCAGGGGCAGTCTACCACTGAGCTTCATCCCCAGCCTTCTTTTGAGTCAGTGTTTCACTCAATTGCTGAGGCTGGCCTTGAATCCACGGTCCTCCTGCCTCAGCCTCCTAGTTGCCAACACTTCCAGCTGATCTCTTCTCTTGTGCTCTTCATTTTTAAATAATTGTATGTGTGCCATCACTTCCAGATGATCTCTTCTCTTGTGCTCTTCATTTTAAAATAATTTTTGCCTATCACCAGATTTGATTCAACTTTACTATGTACTTGTACATACCATAGTAACAGTTACTGAAACTTAAGGTGGACACCATGCTCTATGATAACACAAGGGGAATGAAAACCACTTCTACAAGCATTACATAAAAAACTACTGAAGGGCTAGGGGTGTAGCTCAGTGGCAGAGTGCTTGCCTTGCATGTATGAGGCACTGGGTTCAAACCTCAGCACCACATAAAAATAAACAAATAAAAGCATGCTGTCCATCTACAACTACAAAAAAATTAAAAAAAAAAAAAAAAACTAAAGTGGGGGGGCTGGCGTGGTGGCTCAGTGGTAGCGCGCTCACCTAGCAAGCGTGAACCCTGGGTTCGATCCTCAGTACCACATACAAACAAATAAAGGTATCGTGTCCAACTTCAACTAAAAAATAAATATTTAAAAAAAAAAAACTAAAGTGGGGCTGGGGTTGTGGCTCAGTGGTAGAGCACTTGCCTGGCATGTGTGAGGCCCTAGGTTCAATCCTCAGCACCACATATAAATAAAAAAAAAAATAAAGGTATTGTGTCCATCTACAACTAAAAAATTTTTTTTTAAATTTAAAAACCTATTGAAATGTGTGTGTTCCTTTCCGAAGATTTTCCTATTTAAAATATTGCTATTGGATTTAGATATACCTAATTTATCTTTGTTTCTTTTGTTCATGTAGTTAACACAAATATTTGAAATTTCTTAAACTCCCATTTACCAAACATTAAATTCAATCCTTCCTTAAAGGAAAATTGCCAATATTTGAAGATACATTTTTGTATATTTGTAATGGATAATAAACTTTATTATCAATTAACTTATTATATTCATGAGTCCATTTTTTAAATTTTTAGCACAAACCAAAGCTTTAAAAAAATACCTAATTTTTTTTGTTATCTTTTGAGTATAAAGTTTAAAAATACATTTTTATAAATGTTTTCTTAAATTTTGCCTAATGACAAACTGTTGACTAGGTGTACTTTTATATTTTATAATGAAAAATGTTGGTTTAATCTCAGCCTAATTGGAGTCCTCTGAATAACCTATAATCTTGATCAAAGTTTGATCTTATGTCATTATACAGTAATGATACTATAAATTCACCATAAACACTAAAAACAACTCTTATTTCTTTACAAGCTTATCTTATTCAGGTGACAAAAGCTCTGCAAATTTTCCCAGGGTCTATTTGTTTCAATTCAGCTATGAGCTATTAATAGTTAATTAAATCAACTATTGATTAATTTAATTGATTAATTTAATTCTCTCCCAGCTAAGAGAAAAGGATAAAATTAACATTTTGTGTGCCAAACATTTTTAGGAGATTCATATACATCATCATCATCAGAATTATATTGAGTGCCTGCTATGATGTGCTGTGCTAAGAACTTTACACGTATTACCACTTTTCCTCACTATAGGTTTGTAACTATTACACCCATTTACAAATAAGGAAATTGAGGATCAGCAAGATTAGATTATCACTGCAAGTTCTGTCCAACTCCAGAGGCTGAGGACCTCCTATCATATGATACAACTAGGGAAGGAAAAAAAAAATCACAAGAAAACTACTGTCAGTAGAACTATAAAAAAGCAGTAATTCAGACAAACATGTTTGTTCTCTACTATGTTGCCATTAACTAGACTATAAGCTCTTCAAAAGCTCTAACAATTGTTTGGACTTCAGGCATAAGAAGGAGGTATCTTAATTTGAGTAATGCTAGTAAGCTACATTTACTCTACCAGAGTAAATATGTTAGTAAATGATAACCTAGTAATAAAACAAATGAAAGTAAGTCAGCTACTCCTTTTACCCTTGGGAGACTGTTTTAGCAAATACACTGTTTAGCAAAAACAGTTTTGCAACCACTACTTGATTTCTTTCCTGCCTGTGGCTACTTCTTATATACCCACAATAATATTTTCACAAACTAACTTCTCTACTTAAAAAAATTTAAAAATTAACACTTTAGGCTACCTTCACCACCTATAGTTAATGTAGTATAAAGCTATTGAGAAAATTTCTAAAATACATTTTGAACCAAAACATACTTGATGGGACAAGGAGGGAGAGTTGCTACCTTGAATTAATTCTCTGCTCCATTTCATCAGTTCATTACAATTCTTTTACAGCTATATAACTGCTTCTTTTTAAAGATGTCATCAAAATACTATCTGAACATATATATTGTGGTTTTATTTCCATTAAATAAAACTATATTAACCAAAATAATTTCAAAAAGTGTTTGCAGAGTAAGCCAAATACAATTTAAGGAAGATAACCTATTAAAAAACACATTGAAGAAATACACATTTAAAAAAATTTTTTTTATATCTTTAAACTGCATCTTACTTTGTAAAAATGTTTTTCAGCCTGAATATTTGCTTTTCTATTCTTTGTTTTCTTTTGAGTTTTCAATAATCTATTTATTGACATTCTGCTTCCCAAACTAAACTACAAACTCCCCAAAACAGAGTTTGTCCTTGATTATACCACCACATCGTATAACGGTAACATTGTTGAATCCAACTACTTTACTATTAGTAGATTGCTATCAATAGTCTCCTACTTTAAAATACAATGCTTTCATAGAACAAGCTGTCAGTTAAATGAAAAGTCAAACAATTGATATACATGACAAATGAGGTTCCCTTTCCAGAGTAATCACAGTGTATATATCTGTCTTTGGGCATCAAAATTGATGATCTATTTCTAGCATTGCATTTGTTCTTTACTTCATAGTTCAGTACATAGTCTACAGGCTTAGTTAATCTTCTAATTGATGCCATTATAGTCTCACCTGACAATTCACATCCTTGCTTTAATTTCAGCTTTGTATACTTATGAGAACTACCTATCTTATGATCAAAATTTAATTTTCTCTTTCTCTTCATTTTATAAACTGATAGCACAGTGCAATAAAATTTAAAATATTCAAAGTACAGTAAAATATTCAACTTCCCCAAAAGTGCTGTAGAGACACATTTAGACACAAAGAGATTATATCAAACTAAAAATCTACAGCCAGCAAAGACACCAATCAACAGAATGAAGAGACAACCTGAAGAATGAAAGAGAATATTTGAAAACCAAATGTCTGATAAGGGATTAATATCCAAAATATATAAGGAACTCAAGCAACTCAGTAGCAGAAAACAACTCTTTTTAAAAATGGGCAATGGTCCTAAATAAAGATCTATCAAGACATAAATGATCAACAGGTATAATAAAAAAATTTTCAACATCACTAATACCAGGAAAATGAAAAATTAAAGCTACAACGAGATAACATCTCATACCTATAAAAATGTTTACTATCAAAAAGAAAAAAGGTGTTGGCAAAATGTGGAGAAAAAGAAACACTTTTAGACTCTCGGTGAGAATTTGAATTAGTACACCTATAGGAAAAACATTATGGAAGTTCCTCAAAAAATTAAAAAATAAAACTGCCATGTGATGGAAACATTCACTTCTAGGTATGTATCCAAAGAAAATGAAGCCAGAAGTAGAAGAGATACATGCATCCCCATGTTCTTTGCAGCAGCATTTTCAATAGCCAATTTATGGAATCAAAATAAGTGTCCGTCAATGGAGGAACAATAAACAAAATGTATATATACACAATGCAATACTATTCAGACTTTAAAAAGAAGATCATTGTCATTTGCAACAGCATGAATAAACCTGGAAGGCATTATGTTGAAAAAAATAAACTAGGCACAGAAAAACAAATACTACATGGTATAGCATGGTGACTATACTTAATAAATAATGTATTATTTACTTGAAAATGGCTAGTAGAGTATATCTCAAATGTTCTCACCACAAGTGGAAGGAAAAAGTGAAGTGAGGAATATGATCATTAACATGATTAATCATTTCAGTGTTTACATATATCAAGACATCACATTGTACTCCATAAATATATACAATTTTAATTTTATCAATTAAACCTTAGTAAAGCAGAAAAAAGGGCTTAGCCTAGTGGCAGGCACCTATAGTTCCAGCTACTTGGGAATCTAAAGCAGTAGGATCCCTTGGTCCCAAGAATTTGAGACCAACCTTGGCAACATAATGAAACCTCATCTCAAAAATAAAACAGTGCATGCCTGTAATCCCAGCAGCATGGGTGGCTGAGGCAGGAGGATTGTGAGTTCAAAGCCAGCCTCAGGAAAAGCAAGGCATTTTAAGCAACTCAATGAGACCCTGTCTCTAAATAAAAATACTAAATAGGGCTGGAAATGTGGCTTAGTGGTCAAGCGCCCCAGAGTTCAATCCCTGGTACCAATAAATAAATAAAGTAAAATAATTTCCTTTAACCCAATTTAAACATTATGTAATACATATATGTATCAAGCATTACATGGTACCTCATTAATTGTACACCTTTTATGTTGTCAGTTAAAAATTTAAAAAGTAGAAAGTTTTAAAAACAAAACACACACAGACACACATCCAAAAAAAAAAAACTTGGATAAAAAGAGAAGCTCTTTTGCCTTTTCTCACCCCACAAATATACCAAATTTCATCTGAAAGAGATTTTTTCCCTTCTCTAGAAATAGTAAATACTTCACTATCTCATTTAGAGTATTTTGTTGCTATATAGAGAATCAATGGTATGAAAGTAGTAACTCAGAAAATGTAACATCCAGTAACATTTTATGAAATTTCCTGAATGTTTTCCTTCTTATTCGTTAGTAATAAATTGTTCTAAAAGCTCTTACTTTTGAAGCCATCTTTTACCAAATGCTTTCCCAAAGAGCAGAAAAATTATAATTATAGCACGTAAAATTAAGTTGAATTTTAAATTTTGAGGCTTTAATGAATTTAATCATTGTGGTGTTATATTTTCTTATAGTGTCAGAAATGTGAAGCTCTTGTGGAAAAACTGAAGTCGTTTCAAATAATTGTACATCTAAAGCATCTAGAGGAAGAAATTTATGCAGTGAAATCTTGGTCCAGCAAGATGACTGAAAAACAGGATATACTGAATAACAATTTGACAACTCTTTCTCAAGAAATTACAAAACTAGACCAAAGTACAACTTCCATGGCAAAAGATGTTGGTCTCAAGATTACAACTGTAAAAACAGATATACGACGTATTTCAGGTTTAGTAACTGATGTAACATCCTTGACAGAGTCTATGCAAGAACTGGAAGCTAAATTAGAAAAAGTAGACAAAAATACAGTGAAAAACATAGGTGATCTTCTCTCAAGTAGTATTGATAGAACAGCAACACTTCGAAAGACAGCATCTGAAAATTCACAAAGAATTAACTCAGTTAAGAAGACGTTAACTGAGCTAAAGAGTGATTTCAACAAGCACACAGATAGATTTTTAAGCTTAGAAAGTGACAGAGCTAAAGTTATGAAGACAGTGACTTTTGCAAATGATCTAAAACCAAAGGTATATAACCTAAAGAAGGACTTTTCCCGGTTGGAGCCATTGGTAAATGATTTAACAGTACGCATTGGGAGACTGGTTACTGACTTATTACAGAGAGAAAAAGAAATTGCTTTTTTAAATGAAAAAATATCTAACTTAACTATGGTCCAAGCTGAGATTAAGGATATTAAAGATGAAATAACACATATTTCTGATATGGATGTTTAACATTGTTTAGCTTAGACTGAGGTATACATTTTTTAAAAATGGGACCTCTGTTATGTTGGGATGAAAACCAGTTTGTATTTTATTCTATTTTTCCCAGTAAAAAGTGTTTTTTTGAGGGGGGTTCCCAAGATTGAATTCAGGGGCATTCCTCCACTGAGCCTTATCTCTAGCCCTATTTTGTGTTTTATTAGAGACAGTATCTCACTGAATTGCTTAGCACTTCTTTAAATTGCTGAGGCTGGCTTTGAACTTTGAACTTTGAAATCCTCCTGCCTCAGCCTACAGAACCAACAGGATTATAGGCATGTGCCACCACACCCAGCCTAATTTTTTAAACAGACTGAACATTTGAATTTCCCAAACATGCTGAAACATAAACTTGCACCTTTACATAGCAACAACCTTATCCATCACCCTGGCCTACATACTCTTAAACAAACATGCCCTTACACTAGTGGGGAAAAGGAGAATCAGCTGGTCTAGCACTGGGAAATCTGGGCAAGGCAGAATCTGAATCCCTACTTATCTCATTGACTGATAGGAAACACAGTGTGTTAGTTTAAATATGAGGTGTCCCTCAATCACGTGAGACATTACTAGAACATTCAGAGGTGAAACGGTTTTAACTCACTGCTAGGTAGTAATTGGATGTTAACTATAGGAAGATAGGGTGTGGCTAGAGGAGGTGGGTCACCAGGGGCAGGTGTGTATTTTATTCCTGGTGAGGAAAGCTGTCTTTATTTGCTTCTAGATTGTCACATCCTGAGCTTTCCTATGCCATACTGTTCCACCAGGTTATTTTGCCTCACCTCGCCCAGACCAATGGAGTTCGCCTTCTTTGGACTATGATCTTGGAAACCATGAGCCCTAAATAAATTTTCTCTCTAAAATTGTTCTTGTTGGGTGTTTTGGTCACAGCAACAGAAAAGCTGAATTAAAGGGCTGGGGATATAACTCAGTTGGTAGAATGCATGCAAAAGGCCATGGGTTCAATCCCTAGCACCACAAAAAGGAGAAAAAAAAAACTGACTAAAATAGTGTGGTTGGGACCCTAACTGAATAACTATCCCAGCAAGGTATAGTGGCCCACACCTATAATCCCAGTGACTGGAGAGGCTGAGGCAGGAGGATCATAAGTTTGAAGGAAAGCCTGGGCAATGTAGTAACCCTGTCTCAAAAAAAAAAAAAAAATAGCTCAGTGGTACAGCAGCCCTGGGTTGAGTCCCAGTATGGGGGTTATGGGATAGGGGAGGGGACTACTACTCAGGGTTCAGGACTGTAGCATTCATTATCCAGTTAGAGAAACTCAAAGGAATAGCCAAGGAGCTACAGGAAAAGAATCAGCTAAGTAAATCTTTTTTTTTTTTTTTTTCTGTTAATTTTTTTTAGTTGTAGATGGACCTAATACCTTTATTTTATTTATTTTATTTTTGTATGTGTTGCCGAGGATCAAACCCAGTGCCACACACATGCTAGGCAAGCGCTTTGCCACTGAGCCACAGTCCTGGCCCCAGATAAGTAAATCTTTCTGGGTCTTTCATGGCTTTGAGAAACTATGGAAAGAAACAGTAGTGTCAGTCTATTTGGGCTGCTATATAATACACAGCAAAAATTGGACAGATGCTTTCTGCCCCGAGGGGGTCCCTCCCTGTAGCAGCAGAACAAGTGCTCCTCCAGCACCGCAGTACGCAGTACCCATGGCTATCTGCGAGGAGGTGAGCATGTTGGGCTTTGAGGAGTTCAATCAGGCTGTGGAACAGCACCTCGGCAAGACCATTTTGCCTACTTTACAGGTTGTAAGGACACCGAAGGGAAAAGCTGGTGTCCCAAATGTGTGCAGGCAGAACCAGTCATTTGAGAGGGGCTGAAGCATATTAGTGTAGAATATGTGTTCATCCACTGCCAAGTAGGAGAAAAAATCTTATTGGAAAGATCCAAATAATGACTTAAGAAAACAACTGAAAGTAACTGCAGTGCCTACACTACTTAAATGTGGAACCTTCAAAAACTGTTATAATCTGAGTGTTTTCAGGCCAACCTTGTGGTGATGCTGTTCTCTGAAGATTAAAATTTAATGATGGCAATTGTGTTTTGATTTCCTAGTTTGGTCTAGTATAAAAGAAACTGCATATTTGAATTCATTGTAGCAATAAGTATATGATGATGTGAAAATTAGCCATGTCTAAACAATAAAGAATGCTTTAAAAAAAAAAAATTGGACAGCCTATAAACAATGTTAAGTTACTCCTCACTGGCAGATTCTCCATCTGGTGAGGGCTTTTTGGTTCATACAGTTCTCCTAGTTATGTACTTACATGGCAGTTCTTTGAGGCCAATTGTATAAGGGCACTTACCTCACTCATGAGGGCTTTTTCATCATAATCAATTCCCAAATGCCTCTCCTCTTAATACCTTGCTGTTGGTTAAATAGGTTTTGGATAGATACATCATGGATTTTGGATAGATACATTCACAACACAGCAAATAGGTTACCTAAAACAGGATAGAAGGGGCTAAGCCGTAGAGCGCTCACCTAGCATGTGTGAGGCCCTGGGTTGGATCCTCAGCACCACATAAATATAAAATAAAGATGTTGTGTCCACTGAACACTAAAAAATAAATATTAAAAAATTCTCTCTTTAAAAAAAAAGAGAGAGAGGGTAGAAGATGGCATCTAGGAGGGGTCAGGGAAGGGATGGGTGTGGATCACAGGGGCCTTGCCAAGCCTGGACAAAGACTGCCTCAAGGCAACACAGCTGATATGTGGTAATGATGTGAACAGGAGTAGCTAAAGCCTCTAGAGAAGGAAGTTCTAACATTTCATACATCATAGGCAATTCCAATCATAAATTCTAGAAAATGAAAATCTAGTAACAGAAAGTGGTTGTCTAGTTTACTAGGATTCTCCAGAGAAACAAAACCAATAGGAGATTATATATGCGTAGAGAGATACATTTTTGGAATTGGCTCACACAAATAGAGATCAAGTTGTCCCATAACCTGACCTGCCACCTGTAAGCTGGAGAACCAGGAAAGCCAGTTGTGTTATTGGATCTGAGGTCAAAGGACTGAGAACTGAGAGAGCTGATGGTGTCTATGCTCAAGAGTAGGAGAAAATGGATATCCCAGGAAAATTCACCCTCTGCCTTTCCATTCCACTCAGGACCTTAATAGATGAGATCATGCCCACCCACGTTAGTGAGAGTCATCTTTATTCAATAGGCCAATTGAAATGCTAATCTCTTCTGGAAACACCCTCAGAGATATATCCAGAAATAACATTCACCAGTTTCCTGGGCATCCCCCTTAGCTCAGTCAAATTGACACACACAAAAAATAACCATTGCACCTGGGATAGAGTTGAAGGGAGGTTAAGATTACAAAGAGGTACAAAGAAATTTTGAATGTTTATCATCCTCATCATTATGATGGTTTTATTGGTAGATACATGCATCAAAACTCACCAGATTGTACAATTTAAAAATGTGCAGTTTAGAGCTGGGGCTCAGTGGTAGCCCACTTGCCTGGCATGTGTGAGGAACTGGATTTGGTTCTCAGCACCACATATAAATAAATAAAATAAAGGTCTATCAACAACAACAAATGTGCAGTTTAGGACTGGGGCTGTAGCTCAGTGGTACAGCCTTGCACATGTGAGGCACTGCATTCAAACCTCAGCACCACATAAAAATAAAGAGATTGTGTCCATCTACAACTAAAAAAATATTTTTTTTAAAAAAATTGCAGTTTATCAGGGCATGGTTGTGCACACCTATAATCCCAGCATCTGGGGAGGCTGAGATAGGAGGATTGGGAGTTCAAAGCCAGCCTCAGCAAAAGTGAGGTGTTAAGCAACTCAATGATAAATAAAATATAAAAAAATAGGGCTGGGGATGTGGCTCAGTGGTTGAGTGTCCCTGAGTTAAACCCCCAGTATCCCTCCCAAGATAAATAAAAATGTGCAGTTTAGAGGAAATCAATCACTCTTCAATAAAATTATAAAAGAAAAAATATAAAAAGATCTTTTTTAAAAAAAATCCACACAATATTAGCCCCAGTTTCAAATGCCAAATATAAAGGATGTCTAGATACAGAGTTAGGTACCTAAAAAGGAGTATTAATTACCATACCAGAACAGCTCATCTCTAAGCCTTGGTTTTTGCCATAGAAGAGGTTAAACATAGACTCCAACTTTCCTTCAAACTACTAACCAGAAAATGTTTTATGTATCCTTTTATGAAAAATTGAGTCATCATTACCAGAACCTTCTGTATTAATGAGGTTTCTCCAAAAAAATAGAAACAATAGGAATGTTTATGTACATAGATTTTTTTATAAGCAAATGGCTCACATGATTATGGATGATAGCAAGTCCCAACTTTGCAGGGTGACTCATTAGCTGGAGACCTTGGCAAGAGCTGATGTTGAAGTCTGAAGGCCAGCTGCTGGCAGAATTCCTTCTTGCTCAAGAAGGAGGTCAGTCTTTGTTCTATTCAGGCCTTCAACTGATTGAATGTGTATCGCCACCCACATTATGAAGGGCAATCTGCTGTACTGATTTAAATGTTAATCTCAGCCAAAAAACATTAAAAAATATCCAGAATTACTGGAGCGAATATCTTGGTACCATGGTCCCATCAGGTTGAGACAAAGTTAATTATCACATCTCAACACACACTCTCCCTTTTAAGGAAGGCTATGAGATTTAGCTTATTAGTAAACCAGTTATCTACCTCTGACATGTGTCTGTTCCACCTCTGCCTATTATTCAGACTCTTAGGCCACAGGTATAGCTCCAGAACAGGTTGACTATTCCTTCTCTATTCAAGTTTAGCTTTTAGATCAACTAATGGATCCAGGACTATAGCTCTTCCTCTAGATAGGAAACAGATACATTTTCCTTTAGTTGTTTCATTCGTTTGAAAACATTTATGAAACAATATATCCAGAACAACCGGACTGGTGCTTCAGACACACAGCTAGGTAACTATTGGTTGTTATTAAGTGTTCCTGATCTCACAGAATTGTCAGCTAAAAGGGGGTTTAGTTAATGCTCTGGTTTTAAGAAACAGTAAACAATTATACTTTTTTTAAAAAAAATTCATGTAATCCTAGCATCTTGAAAGGCTGAGGCAGTAAGATCATAAGTTCAAGGCCAGCCTCAACAATTTAGCAAGACCCGACTCCAAATAAAAAAATTAAAAGAGCGAGGGATGCAGTTCATGGTAAAGCACCTTAGGGTTCAACAAGATTTGTCAGGCATCAAACACTTCAGTAATATTATGGATCTCTCTATTCCAAAAATCCTATCACAAAAATATTAAATTCACTTTAAAATATGGCCAAAACACTTCACAAAGCTTTCACACAATAGTGATTTAATTAAGCTGCTACTCCATTTTCTGTTCAATTTTGTTGTACCTGTCATTCAGCGGGAATAATTTAGCAAAACCAAGCTTGGTTTGAATTGCTCTGAAAAAGACAATTCAATGAAATGCTACCTTTTCCCTAAATTACAACACAATTCAACTAAACTACCATTCTCCTGGGTTTTACTTCATGGAATTGATATTAGAAATTTTATTAAATGTTAAAAAAAACACCAATATGTATGCTATTAAAAGTTCCTTATTAGAATGTGTATTTTTATAATTAATAAATTAAATTTAAATCTGAAATGAATGGGAACTCGCAAAATTTTACTTGGATTTTGAGGATGAAATGGCTTATACTTATCATTCATGACTTGAAAATACATCTAATTATAGAGAGCAAGCAAATATCCACAAATAAAACCTGTTATCTCTTGAAAACAATACTTGAATCCTGCAATTCTGGCAGTGGAAATTCCTCATGGTGGGGAAGGTAGCTGAACTGTAACTGGAATAGTTTTTAGGTCCACCATTCATTTTGGGGTTGCTACAACAATGTTATTATTATTTTTTTTTTTTAGAGAGAGAGAGAGAATTTTAATATTTATTTTTTTAGTTATCGGCGGACACAACATCTTTGTTTGTATGTGGTGCTGAGGATCGAACCCGGGCCGCACGCATGCCAGGCGCCCTACCGCTTGAGCCACATCCCCAGCCCTCAATGTTATTTTTAATTCCAACTTGTGGCTGACATTCCTCCCAGCAACAGAGTCTACCCTTATTTTCCCTTAAATCTGGATTCTTAATAACCTAGAGTATGATGGAAGTTGTGTTAAGGTGACCTTGAAGGTCAAGTCCTAAAAATGTCAGCTTCAACTTCATTCCACCAGAGCCCTGAAAGGCCCACCAAGGCACGGTGTTCTGAGGCTTCTGAGCTTAGATGCTATGGAAAGGCTGAGGCACTAACAAGGTTAAGAGCACCTTTCCAGCCCAGAAAAGTGAAAAGCTTAAGACCTTCATAAGACCCACAGCCAGAAGAATCCAGCAGATACTCCTGAATTTCAAACCCAAAGGAAGTTTGAGATATTATACCATTAAATGTGAGCACTGTTCTACAACAATAACTAACACACTGTTAATACTGTAAAGTACCATAGCCACCACGTGGTTGGGCTAATAAGACCCCTTACTCTACCTTTTAATACTTTGGTCCAATTTTGCACCTGCAATTCTTCCTTTTCTCTCTGTTGCATCGATGAGATAAGGTCATGATATAAAGTTAACATGCAACTAGATGTATCTGGCTTCTAAATTTAGTTCACTAACCTTAGGATATGGAAGAACATTTCTTTTTCTCACTTGAAAACTTAGAAATTTCTTATCTGAAGTCACCATCTGTATTAGAGCTTGTTTAAAACTACCCAGATACTACTATACCTAACAACCTCAAGGTAAAATGCATTCACCTAGTTCGGTTTTCAAGCAGCAACTTTTTTTGAAAACCAAAACCAAAATTAAATTTCCTGTAATTTATAAACTCAGATTTGTGTGAAGAGAATTAGGTTATCAAATATCAATTGTTTTGGTCCTTTACTATCATTCTGGGAATTAGCCTAATTTGGATTACCTTCTTTTACTAAAAAAGGATCAACAAATATATTAGCATTAAAAATAGTACAGGTTGGGGCTGGGTCTGTGACTCAGTGGTAGAGCACTTGCCTAACATGTGAGGTACTAGGTTCAATTCTTAATACCACATATAAATAAAGAAAGAAAAAAAATAAAGGTCCATTAACATCTACAAAAAAAAAAAATTAAAATATTAAAAAAAAAGTAGTATAGACTGCTAGGTATGGTGGCACACACCTGTAATCCCAGCAGCTCAGGAGGCTGAGACAGGAGAATCATGAGTTCAAAGCCAGCCTCAGCATTAGCGAGGGTCTAAGCAACTCAGTGAGACCACGTCTCTAAATAAAATACAAATTTGGGCTGGGGATGTGGCTCAGTGGTTGAGTGCCCCCAAATTCAAAACTCCAGGCTGGCCTGGGTTGTGGCTCAGTGGTAGGGGGTTTGCCTCACATGTGAGGCCCTGGGTTCGAGTCTCAGCATTGCATATAAATAAATAATTAAAGAAGATTCATAACAACTAAAAAAAAAATTTTTTAAATAGTACAGGCTGTGAAAATTTGATTTCATGCTGAAATTAGTTAGTCAAAATAAAACCAAAAATGAATAGCCATATCTAACTACTAAATCACATTTTTGAAGATTTAGAATGTCTCTTAAAATGGAACTTTTTGAATGAGAAAACTGGAGACATGGGCTGAGGTTGTGACTCAGTGGCAGAGCATTTGCCTAGTATGTGTGAGACACTGGGTTCAATCCTCAGCACCACATAAAAAAAATAAGCAAATAAAATGAAGGCATGCTGTCCCCATCTACAACTACAAAAAAAAAAAATTAAAAACTGAGACGCGACACTTTATAAATACAGACTAGTCAACCACCAATAATTAGTTTGCTTTTTTCCCCCAGGCGGTCTTAATTCATACTTAATTCTTTCCAACTATTTCAGGGTTAAATCTTTAAAAACACTATAGTTTTAAAATAATTATTAACATGTTGGGCACAGTAGCACATGCCTATAATCCCAGCAAATTCAGAGGCCGAAGCAGAAGCAAAAGATTGCAAGTTCAAAGCCAGACCAGACAATTTAGCAAGACCCTGTCTCAAAGTAAAATTAAAAAGGGCCAGGGGTAGTAGCTGAGAGGCAGCACACTCCTGGATTCACTCCTTAGTACAATACAACAACAACAAAAAAAACTCTCAACAGATAAATCACGAACAGATGGGTTTATTTCAGCAGTTAAGTTTGAAACTCTTGCCTTATGCAAGGGTCCTACAGTGATTATATATCAGGAATTTCCTACACTGTCAAATATATAAAAGTTCCTTTTGCACTTTCTTCAACACTGATCAACAAGCAGATTCAGTCCATTTACTTTGATTCTATTTACTGAGTTAACCCAAGCTTCTTCTTCAGAGACTCTGGCATCTCAGGTGGAGGAGGGCGAGGGAGCCTGAAGTAGACCTTCACAGAGTCATAGATGAACCACTGTAGTGCAGTAAGAGTACCAATCATGATGATACGGGCAAAGAGTCCCTTCCACACACCTGGTTCAAACAGGAAATATGAATGAAAAAAAAAAATGCAATATACCCAAGTGTTGTTCTTTCTCTAATCAGGAGGAAAAAAATTCACCTTACCTTTAAATCCAAGTCTCTGAAGGACTTGAGAAGCACTGCTACCTTTCTCTTTATTCAGCACAGACACTACAGAATCAGCAGGGTGAGAAACAATTGCACAAAAGACTCCAGCTGAAAAAAAAGTTAAGATAAATGATTCAATATGAATCAGTTAAAAAAAATTCAAATCATAGTCAGCCTCCCTTTTCCATGCCTCTGAGAATAAACTTATAATTTTATTGAGAAAACCAGATTTTAGCTGGACATGGTGGCATAGGCCTATAGGCCCACTACTCGGGAGGTTGAGGAAGGAGGTTCTCTTTAGCCTAGGAGTTTAAGACATTGGCAACATAGTAAGACCTCATTATTTAAAAAAAAAAAAAAAAGGAGAAAGAGATAAAGAATTCAGGTGAGACTGGTAGATTATAAAGCAGTCTATTCTATGTAAAACTGAACAATTCTTTCAGTTTTTATTATTCAGATTTTAGTCAATACTTCTCTTTATTAAAAATTTGTTGTGGGCTGGAGTTGTGGCTCAGCGGTAGAGCGCTCGCCTCGCATGTGTGAGACCCTGGGTTCGATCTTCAGCACCACATAAAAATAAGTGAAATAAAGGTATTGTGTCCAACTACAACTAAAAAATAAATATCTTAAAAAAAAAAATCTGTTGTCGCTGGGGATGTGGCTCAAGCGGTAGTGCGCTCGCCTGGCATGCGTGCAGCCCGGGTTCGATCCTCAGCACCACATACAAACAAAGATGTTGTGTCCGCCAATAACTAAAAAATAAATATTAAAATTCTCTCTCGAGAGAGAATTGAACAACAGCAGATGAGGTAGAGAGGGAAGATGGGAGGGGAGGGGAGGGGGGATAGTAGGGGATAGGAAAAGTAGCAGAATACAGCAGTCACTAATATGCCATTATGTAAAAATGTGAGTGTGTAACCGATGTGATTCTGCAATTTGTATTTGGGGTAAAAGTGGGAGTTCATAACCCAATTGAGTCAAATGTATGAAAGATGATATGTCATGAGCTTTGTAATGTTTTGAACAACCAATAAAAAATAAATAAATAAAATTCTCTCTCTTTAAAAAAAAAAAAAAAAAATCTGTTGTAATCATGGCAACTTATCAAGATCCCATATCTCAAAATAAAAAGTGAAAACGGATGGAATGTGACCCAGTGGTAAAGCGCCCCTTTTGAGTACCTGGGTTCAATCCCAGGTACCCAAAAAACAGTTTTTGATAATTTTTTTGTAAAATGGTGCAGATCAATACATATATTCCCAAGCCTAACCATAAAACAATCCTTTTAGATTAGTTAGAAAATACTTATGAATCCAAAAGGACATATAAAATGTTATGGGAAAATGGGCACAATGGTGCATGCCTGTAATCCCAGCGGCTCTAGAGGCTGAAGCAAGAGGATCATGATTACAAAGCCAGCCTCAGGAACTTGAGGAGGTCCTAAGCAACTCAGTGAGACCCTATCTCTAAAAAAGGGCTGGGGATGTGCCTCAGTGATTAAGTGCCCCTGATTTCAACCGTGAATCAAAAAAAAAAAAAAAAAAACAAACATTATGGGAAGATAAAGCCACTTTGTAACCTTTGGAATACTTTTTCCCCACAAAAGAGGTCAATAATGAAAACAATTATTAGCCCCTAATTTCACAGAAAAATGTGTTCCAAATAACTCGTACCTATGTAACCTGCCACAAACGTTACAACCAGCTGTTCTGCCTTTGTACATTCACTTCGGGGCTTAGGAACCACAAACTTGTACAATGCTTCAACAGTACGTTCAAAGCAGGCAAACTTCATCATGGTGTATGGTATCTGTCTCATCCAGAGAGGAGCAACTCCCTTGTAGAATCTAGGAAATTAGGAGACTTATTTATACATTTGCATATGTTAATCTAGCTGATACTTTCATCATTAACTTAAGTGTCCGCATACCAATCGAGTCCTGATAGTAAAAAATGACAGCATAACTGCATGCCATTTCTATCAGAACCTTAGACTAGCATGCAGGTATATTGATCTCACATGCCAATGACTCAAGCACCTTTGACTATACAACCAAAAAAGTTGCCGGATGTTCTTTGACTGGAAACTACAAGAAACAAGAAGTTTACAAGTAGAACTCAGCTCAAGACTCATCCACAAAGGTGGATCTAAGGAAGCATGTTGTGGCCTGACTACAGGCAAATTCTTAACTATGAATGGATCACATGAGATCTAACAAGTTCTCTCAAAAGCAAATAGTAAATATTTGGGCCAAACAGTAAATGTCTGGGCTTAATTCAGGGCTCAAACCATGTACTAACAGAACTTTTGCCCCTAGAATTTAGGTTCTAGACATGGGTAAAGAAGACATTAAGGACTGGTGTTGTGGCTCAGCAGTAGAGCGCTCACCTCACATGTGTGGGATGCTGGGTTCGATCCTCAGCACCACATAAAAATAAATAAGTGAAAATATAGGTATTGGTCCAACTACAACTAAAAAAAAATTAAATATTTAAAAAAAAGATAACATTAAATAACATAATAGAGACAGTAAGTCTGCTGGGCTTAATGCTAAGCAATGAAAGTAATTTTAGCCAAGTGTTTACTTACGCTTTTAAGCCTTCTTCCTTATACATTTTGGGAGCTGCATCCCTCAAAGTGTTGGCATAACCTGGTTGGGTTTGAATCCGAACTTTAGTAGCTTCCATAGGAGCCAGGGCAATGTCAGCAAAGAATTCAGCACTGGCAGAAGCAGCCAAATACAGTGATGTGCGCCAGAGATAGGCATTCTCCTAAAAAACAAAACATAAGGAGGCATGTAAATTGCTGGAGCATTGGCTATTTTCAATTTAAGTGATAATTTCAGACCTTTGTATTTATCACACAGTCAGTCCCTAGATAACAAACAATATGAGACTTAATATATGTTGTATCTCATAAGTTGTAACTTCATGAACCAAATGTGAACATTTTTTTAATATCTGGTTGCAAGGTATAGTTAGCCCTACACAAAGGAATCCCAGAATCCTCCTTTTTAAAAAAAAGTGAACCTCAATCCAAATTATTTAGAAAGCAACATTGCAAAAGGAAAAGAGCACTGAAATTTTATGAAATGCTTTTGTTTCTCATCCTGTCTCTGCTAAAACAGCCTATGACTTGAAATAGATTGCTTACTCTTTGGAGGACCATTTCTTCAGTTGTAAAATAAGTTGAGTCAACCAAAAGCTAAGAAATTATTTAAGACTTTCAGTTTAAAAGTTAAATCACATACCTCACCAAGCATGTTGCTATACAAGACTTTGAAGACTTCATAAAAGCCAAACTTGCAAAGCCCTTGCATAGAGTAGCCAATGAAAGTTGGAGCCCATCCTTTAGCCAAACCACGAACACCATCTTCCTTAAGTGTAACTGAGAATCCATTAAATATGCCTTTGTACTTCTGGGGGTCCACCTTTATGTAAAAGAAGGAAAAAAAATTAAATGCAACAAAGATTTAACACTTCTCATATAGTTTTTTCCCTTTTGGTTCTAAAATAAAATTTCAGTAACTACACAAGGGAAATAGAGTTCTAACACACTATCAGGTTAATATCTATGTCTTTTATAAATGGAAACTTTTTATACATTAAGCTGAGTCATAAATCTTGGAGGGATAGTTAAGAGGGTAAAATTCCAACAACAACAAAAAAAAAACTGATGGTTTCTTACCATCTAATTCCCATTATTACTTTTTTTCTTTTTCTTTTGGTACTGGGGATTGAACTCAGGGGCATTCAACCACTGAGTCACATCCCCAGCCTTATTTTGTATTTTATTTAGAGACAGGGTCTCACTGAGTTTCTTAGCGCCTCACTTTTGCTGAGGCTGGCTTTGAACTCTCAATCCTCCTGCTTCAGTCTCCCAAGCTACTGGGATTACAGGCATATGCCACCATTCCTGGCATAATTCCCATTATTTTTAAAAAACTAGTTTTGAAGCTACTGTCTTAATAATAAGTAAGTCTGTATTCCTGATATGCTAAGTCCTCTAAGCAGATTATAAAGTCTTATGAATTAGACAATAAACGATTTTAGAAGATACATCAATGCAATAAGAACCTCTTTGACTTAAAAAATTAAATTCACTTCCAGAGACATTCAATAAGTTTTAGCAAAGGCACATTTCATATCCATTCTGTTAACAAACGGGAAAAAGCTTATCTCACTATTTCTGCCAGTACTACAAGGGCTGGTATACATCACCTTCCTCTCTCTCCTTCCTAATATTTCACCTCCTTTCTCTTTTAGGTAAGTAGACTTCTAATCCTGTTTGGGACAAATACATTTTTGATGTTTGATTATTTTTGTTTCAATAATCTTAATTAAAATATATTCAAATCTTAAGAAAACAAATAGATATACAAATAACTAAGCCCACAAACTTTTCATACTAAGATAATCAAGATCATTTTTTAAAAATTAGGGGCTGGGGTTGTGGCTCAGTGGTAGAGCGCTTACCTAGCACATGTGAGGCACTGGCTTTGAACTTCAGCACCATATAAAAATAAATAAGGATATTGTGTTCACCTACAACTAAAAAAATGTTAAAAAAAAAAAACTCACATGAACTCTATGCCTTGGTCTTATCAATATTTAGGGACTTAAAAGTCACTTCACATTAGCATACAAAGACTGATTACCTGCATTGATATAACTGCTTGAAGGGTGATTATTTGGGGCATAAAGAACCAGGAGGCCTTGAAAGGCTACTCTAGTCAGAACTGAAAACCAGTAGCAAAGAGTCATTTATCTCGGAGAGTGAATAATCTACCCATACTTTCTAGAAAGAGGCATTCCATGGATTTAAAACACTAAAAATATAAAGACCACATAGTTTTTTTTAAAAAAAATTAGGGTTTGGTTTCCTACTGAAGCTTCTAGCAAGTTGTAATACCTTCAAATTCTTTTCATTTGGGAAACCCTTGAAGATTACTTAGAATTAAATCACATAGAAAAGATATGCTGAATGTCATCATCTCAATACAAACCTGCATACGACATTTCACTAAATCCAGGGGAACGACAGCAGTGTGTGTCAGCCCACAACTTAAGACCCCACCAAAGCCACACAGTGCATAAAACTTCATGGAGCCATATTCACAACTGTACTCTGTAATAAGATAAGACACACCATGCATTTTAATAAAAAAAACTCTTTTGTTACTGGTCATCAACTTACCTCCTGGACAGTTAGGTTTCCACATAGCCTGTTAGTAGATATCTACATCTTACAACAGCCATGCTTCAACAATATTTTAGTCCAGCATGCAAGACAAACCTGCATTCTGCATTTAACCAGATCTAGAGGAACCAATGCTGTATGTGTTGTGCCACAACTAATAATTCCTCCAAGTCCACAAAGGATAAAGAATCTGCCAGATCCATAGTCACAGCTATACTGTTCTGATTGGGGGGAAAAAAAAAATCAAGTAAGAACTTCTTTAGAGATGATAAAGGCCATGGTGATGAAAGAAAACTGCTTCCCTGTGAAATAGTACTATCACAGCTAAACAGTTTTGGCCAACATTTAAAATTAAGTGGCTTTCCGTCTATTGCAAATTACAAGAAATCCACTGTCAAAATCAGATCATTTAAAAATTATTAGGATTTTGTGTCTGAGATACTAGTTGTCTCTTATTTTGCCATATTAATTTTTAAAAATCCTCTACATTAATGGATCCCTCAATTAAAATAAACATCAAATAGCAGCTTCAGAATACAAACGGAACTCAGAAAGAGCACCTGACATGTAACAAGCTTGCGAAAATTTCAAAAGTTTACCCCAGCAACTATCAATTACTAACCCCTCCTTAATGAACTCCTACAATATAAGCATACACAATTCCTACAAATACATGTCATATACAAATGTTAGCTTTAACTTATTACATTGAAAGAGAATGAGAGTGTAAGGACTTTTAATCCACACTAAAGACACAACAGAAGCACATGAATCACTGGGGATAAAAAACAACTTTCCATTTTACAGGCACAATGGAGGTAACATTCTCAGGACTCCTACAATTCCGTTTTCAGGTTTTCTCTGTATATACGCTCCACTGGGATTTAAAACACACACAATTAAATTAGAGCTGGGCCCAACCACCCTGAATCCCAAGAGATAAGCCCAAAGGGATGCCCACCAATTATCTCCTCTGTCTACCTGGGGTCATAAGTCACCTTATCCACCAGTAGCATTAAAACAAAAAAAGATCATTTACCTTGCATTAACTAAAGCTTGGGAAATATGAGTTAGGGAAGAATATTTTTAAGAAAATTAAAGGCAAATTAAAGAACAGGTGATACAGTTAGAACAATAGGTGGGCAGCGATTAGGAAGGAGACTTTACCCAAAGTCTGCTGACCAGGCAGACTCAAAGAAGAAAAGAAGCTATTGAAGCCTTGTCTGCCTCTATTCCCTTGGGGACAGAGAGGTCACGGAGGGACGCTGGGCCTAGGCCCTTCCACGCCCTTGAGGGAGGGCCAAGGATCCGACACCAGCCTACGGGGCAAAAGGGTAACATCCCAGGGCAAGCAACTGTGGTGCCATACACTGCGGTGCAACGGGCTGGCGCCTTCCCTGTCCTCCAGCCAGGCCCAGGCTTCAAAGGCAGAGCGGGGCAACAGTGGCCTTGACAACTGCATCGGGGCTGTCTGATCTCACCTTCCACAGCGGCGGCTGCCAGGTTGCGGGAACGTCGGGGAGGACCTGGGGGCCCGGTGGGGCTGCTGCTGGGCCCCGAGAGGCCATCGTGCACCAGCTGCAGGTGTGGCGCGTTGAAGGGGTTCGCCCGCGCCAGGTGCACCACGGACGAGTACATCTTCCTAAAAGAGGAGGAAGCGGCGGTTAAAGGAAAGGCAAGGGGCCCGTCAATGTCATTGGGACCCAAAGAGGGGCCTTCTTCCTTCCCGCCTCCGCGCCCTTGAGGAGGTCACGGCGCCTTCCCTAAGAGGCCGTGCCCAACCGGGCCTACTGCCAAGCAGCTGCCCCACAGGGGCTCCAGGCTCCGCTCCCAACACCCACCGCGGGGAAGGCCGAACCACACTCACTCCTTAAGATGGCGAACACCAGACCGCTCCCTCGGAAAGGCTGCGGCTCATAGAGGCCGAATGTCCTCCGGGTCCTCAGATCCGTGCCCTTCGCGCGTCGTCAGCATGACGCACTCAGCGCGTCACTGAGGCACGCGTCGCCTATTGGTAGAAAAAAGCACGGGGGCCCATAGCGTCATCGCGTTCTCCTAGCAACTCTATCCCCGCCCCCGCCCCCGCCCGCCTCAGCCCTTCCGGCCCAGCTTGTGCGCAGGAGGATTCGTACTGCGCAGGCGCGCATTCCGGGCTGGGTTTTTGAGTTGTGCTTATCTAGGACTCGTGATCTACTCTTTGTCCCTTCACCTTCAGGTGTCTCTCCTTGACTCCAGGAGTTCGGTTCTTTACGTTTGGTTTCCATTATATGGTGATCACCTAAAATAAAATAAATGCTTGACTGTATATTATTTAGGTGTTGCAGTTGGGACATTACAACTTCTGCCATTCTAGTATTTCCTTTTTTAAAGTTTAATTCACTGATATTAAACATAGGCCTGCCTCATATTTCATTAGACTAAGGGAGAATAGTTTGAAAGGAAATGTGCAGCAGGAACTCTAAAAAGAGACAAAGATAGCTTGTTGCTTTATCACAGGAGTCTACAAAGCATATTAAAATACCCAATAAATGCTTAACACATGGGAGAACAGAACTGTGCTAGAGTGAAAGTGACAGCTGATTTGTGTGTGTGTGTGTGTAAAATACATTTATAAAATCTTCATTAGACTCAGTTCAGTAAGGAGGAACCTAGTTTAGTTGAGAGTTTAGTAGGGGCTAAATCTATTCTCTAAAGAGGCCAATCTGTGTTAAAAATCCTGCGAACTGTTTTTGAATGACTATAACATCTCAGTGTGGAGAGGAAGAATGTTACAGATTCAGATCCCAAATTGACTTTGGCTGTTTTTAGTCTCCTATACTACCTATTTACTACCAACCACTGTATCTGGTCTGCCAGCCTCCCCAGTGACTACATTCCAGTATTGTTAAACCTAAGTGTCTTTAGCTTCCTAGGTTCCACCAACTCTAGAGCTAAGAATAACAAGAGATAGGGCTGGGGATATAGCTCAGTTGGTAAGAGTGCTTGCCTCACATGCACAAGGCTCTGGGTTTAGTCCCTAGCCCTTAAAAAAATAAAAGATTACATCTAGCTAAGAATGCTAAAAGATAACATCTAAAACTAATAGAAGAGATTCTCACTTTTCTCTTTGTTGTATGCAGCCAATATAATTGGTAAACGTGTTCATTTATGACTTTCTTGTTGTCTGTGACTATCAAACTTCATGTAACCACTTCTGCTACAATTTCAGTTACCCTGAATATGTTGCTCAGGGTAACATAAATTTGTGTTCACAGGCCATGTCACTCATATTTGACTCAGATAAACTATTTTCTTATTTCCTTTAAAGCAAAGTTTTTATTCTACAGCAACACCTGTTAGAAATCTTGCCCTTAACATTTTCTTAGCTCTGATGCAGTTATATTGGGAATTTACTTCATCTTTACTAAACCTGTTTCTTAAATGTAAGAGAGGGGCAGAGCTGGTCTCATTGGCTCATTACCTGTACAATTACACAGGCTCTAATGCTTGGTTCAAGATGCCATTTAAAAACTTTTTGGGCTGGGGATATAGCTCAGTTGGTAGAATGTTTGCCTTGCATGCACAAGGCCCTGGGTTCAATCCCCAGTACCAAATAAATAAATAAGTTTTAATAAATTTATGAACAAAGAAGTCTGAACTGGGTGCAGTAGCACATGCCTGTAATCCCAGTGTCTAGGGAGCCTGAGAAAAGAGGATCATGAGTTCAAAGCCAGACTCAGCAAAAGTGAGGCACTAAGCAACTTGGTGAGAACCTATCCCTAAATAAAATACAAAATAGCGGGGGCTGGGGTTGTGGCTCAGTGGTAGCATCCTCATCTAGCATGAGGCACTGAGTTCAGTCCTCAGCACCACATAAAAATAAAATGAAGTTATTGTTCTATCTACAATTTAAAAATATATATATATTTTTTAAAAATACAAAATAGGGCTGGGGATGTGGTTCAGTGGCCAAGTACCCCTGAGTTCAATCCCTGGTTACCACCCCTGCCCCTGCCCCCCCAAAAAAGAACTCTGAATTTTTCATTTTGTATTAGGCCTTGTAAATTTTCTGTTTCTGGATGGAAATAACACATATTAAAGATTATGAGAATCAGTGAGATGATATCTAACAATCTACAAAACATGCTCTATAAAATCTTAGCTGGGTTGGGGATATAGCTCAGTGATGCAGAAGGCAGTAGGTTCAAGTTATACAAAATTTCTGGCATGGACTGGGGGTATAGCTCAGATAGTAGAGTGCTTGCCGTACCTGAGCAAGTCCCTGGGTTCAATCCCCAGCACTGAAAAAAAAAAATTAGGCAAGATTTTAAAACTCTCTAATTTCACCTGCTTCAAGAAGGGAGACTGCCACCTAAAATTATAACTGGGGGTACAAATAGGCAGAATCCTAAGTAAGGCCCAATGCAATTTATAAAGTTATAAGAATGAGAAAGACAATATACTTAAAGAGTCACAAGCTGGCTGCAATGCCACACACCTATAATTCCATAGGTGTGGATTTGGAAGGCGGAGGCAGGAGGATGCCAAGTATGAGGCTAGGCTCTGCAACTTAGCAAGACCATGCCTCAAAATAAAAAGGACTAGAAATGTAGCTCATGGGGAAAGCACCCCTGGATTCAAACCCGAATAAACCCCCCTCAAAAGGAGGCACAGATTAAATTTTCAATTACTTCTTTATCAAAAAGCCTCTCAGAAGAGCTCATTTCCTCAAGTAGGGTGGACTGCTTTTCAACTTGGCTTTACCACTAAGTAGTGTGTGATCTCAGTCCATCCAAAGACTTGGCAGAAACCTGACCTGAGTTCTGTCATACATGTAGGATTGGGACATTTAGGAAGTATGTGTAGGATGAAGGTGGGTTTGCCAAGAATATGGTTCTAATTTACAGGCATGCTAATTTATAGTTATCACCAGCATCATCCCATTCTAGCAACCCTGTCCCGCCCCTTCCCATCCTCCATGCCCCACCCCAACACTGCCCTTCCTGCATAGCAAAAGGCCCAGGAAGAATTCAGGAGTAGAAAGTGCAGGAAGGGAAATAGTGGCAGACAAAGGTGGAAAAGTGCACAAACACCCACTTCTCCAGGGCCCCACACACCAGGAATGAGGAATTTGATCTTATGTAGACAGAAAACATTACTAGAGATTGACATTTAAGTGATTCCCAGTATATAGTAATTACCTTTTTTTTTTTACATTTATTTTATTTATTTCTTTTTATGTGGTGCTGAGGAACGAACCCAGTGCCTCACACATGTTAGGCAAGCACTCTGCTACTGAACCACAACTGCAGCCTAGTAATTACCTTTTAAAAATATATATACTTGTTTTTTAGTTGTAGGTGGACACACAATATCTTTATTTCACGTAAAAGTGAAATAAAGATATTGTGTGTCCACCTATGTTCAGCAAGCACTCTACCACTGAGCCACAACCCCAGCCCTATGGTAATTACTTTTACTCCTAGTCCCCTTCACTAGCAGCAGACAATACTGTTAAAGTTTTCTGCAAATGTTTCTGCTGGAGTAGTGGGTGCCCTTCACCGTGGTCTGCAGGTACACCTGGCCCAGGAGTCAGGGAAGTTAATGGAGAGCCAATGATAGCTGAAGGAACTGCCAGCCCAGCTCCTTCCCTGTGTCAACAAGGTGACCTTCAGAGTGTAAAAGCTGCTTTCTCACCTCTGCTTTCCCAGTGCTACACAAACTTCTCTTGTAGTTAACTCCAGCTCAAAACTATACAGGGTAGGGCACAGTGGCACAGGCCTGTAATCCCCTGGGCTGAGGCAAAAGGATTACTAGTTCAAGACAACTTAGAGAGACCCTGTCTTAAAATAAAAACTGAAAAGGGCTAGGTTGTAGCTCAGTGGTAGAACATTCCTGGATTCAAGCATAGTACTAAAAAAAAAGAAAAAAAAATCTGGGAAATAGAGCTCCAGCTTAGCTAAATTGGCACAGTAGACAAGCACAATAGTTCATCTCTTGTTAAACTGGCATCACACCTCTTTAAGTCATATTTAATTTCTAAATAAAGACTAAATAGTAAAGTCAGATTTCCACCTAACATAATGCAGCTGTCCCTGTACAATAGTAAGCAGACTAACCCTCTCCCTGACCCTGAAAAAATACAAAATCCATCTTTGGGTGATGTTCAGTCCAGCCAAATCACACTGCTCCTTTTATAACCTGTAACATAAATGCCAAGGTAATCAGATTGAATCCTAGTAACACATTTTATGTTCAAATGCAAGAAGTAAAGAAAAGAAAAAAAGGTTACTAGATGCACAGTCGTATTCATATCAAATAAGCATTGTGTCACTATCTTAGGAATAGAAGGACTTGACCTTTCCTTTGAAAGGGGTAAATTGACATGCCCCATACCACTGAAATAGTCACAGAGGGATGAATAAATTTCTTTTTTTTTTAATAATATCTTTATTTTTTTTATATGATGCTGAGGATCGAACCCAGTGCCTCACATATGCTAGGCAAGCACTCTACCATTGAGCTACCACCATAGCCCCATGAACAAATTTCTTGAGGACTATGATACAGTGCTGGAGAGTTGATACAGCTCTGAGGGGAGACAGTGAAGATGTATGACTGGCTCTACTAGGTGACAGTATACTCTTCCTTACTAATGAGTACCAAAAAAAAAAAAAAAAGCATTCACCAGCGCAATAGCTACTTACCAGGTGCCAGGGAATATATTGATTTTCTCTAGCACCAAGAGTACACCTGAAACAGCAGCTGCAATCATACATGATTACAGGTATGATAATCCCCTGTTATTCTCCAATATGTTATCTGTCTTCTACACAGGTTAAACAGGCCAATTGAATGGGGATGTGGTAGGAATCATCATTCCTGAATCTTGTAAGTTGATAGTGGCATTAATCTCTGTAATCTCTGCAGGAATGTGGCATTGATTTGGTTTAATATTTTGGCAGGTAACTTGTTTTCCTCTTGGCATTTTGTATCATAATAGCCCTCATTCCACAGACCAGGAAACCAATATAGGTACTCTGCCACAATTTTTTAAAAATATATTTTTAAGTTGTTGATAGAACTTTATTTTTATTTATTTATATGTGGTGCTGAGAATTGAACTCAGTGCCTCATACATGCTCTACCACTGAGCTACAACCCCAGCCCCATCTGCAAATTTTTGAATGTATATATTCCAACTGTGCATTTCAGAACTCAGGGAGTACCGTAAGGTAAGTTTAGAAACCCACTGGACCAGATTTGAGCTACACTCCACTGATTACTTGACCTCCATAAATCTCTGTTTAGATCGATGGCCTATAGCAGCCTTTGGGATCTCTAGGAATTAAGGTCAATTCACAGCCAGCATTCAGAAATATCTAAAAAGTTTATCTTTTTCTCCTATTTATTCTACAGTCAAACTAGTGAATGAATGTAGGTCACTTTGGGGAAGATTAGGAGGAAACTTTACAATATAATTTTTTTAAAAAATATTTTTATAGTAGATGGACACAATACCTTTATTTTATTTTATTTATACGCAGTGTTGAGGATCAAACCCAGTATCTCACACATGCTAGGCAAGCACTCTACCAACTCAGCTACAGCCCCAGCTCAACAATATAAAATTCTGATCGAATAGCCACAGTTTGTTTTGTTTTACTCAGGGGCACTTAACCACTGAGCCACATCCCCAGCCATTTTATATTTTATTTAGAGACAGGGTCTCACCAAGTTATTTAGGGCCTTGCTAAATTGCTGAGGCTGGCTTTGAATTCACAATCTTCCTGCCTGAGCCTCCCAATCTACTGGGATTACAGGGGTGCACCACCATGCCTAGTTTGAATATATATACTCCTCCAAAATTCACATTAGAATTTACTCTCAAGATGATGGAATTAGGGTTAGGTACTTTAAGAGACAATTAAGTCCTCATGGATGGGATTAGTGCACTTATAAAAGGGTTTGGGGGAGCCAGTTTGTCCCCTCTGCCTTTCCATCTCTTTTGCTATGTGAAGATTAAACCAGAGGCCACCACCTTGAAAGCAGACAGCAAGCCTACTTTTGGTGAGGGGCACTGGGGATTGAACTCAGAGGCACTCGACCACTGAGCCACATCCCCAGCCCTATTTTGTATTTTATTCAGAGTCAGTGTTTCAATGAGTTGCTTAGTACCTCCCTGTTGCTGAGGCTGGCTTTGAACTCGAAATCCTCCTGTCTCAGCCTCCGAAACTGCTGGAATTACAGGTATGCACCACTGTGCCCAGCAAGAGAACAAGCCTTTTACCAAACATCAAATCTGCTGATTTCCCAGCCTCAAGAACTATGAGAAACACATTTCCATTATTTAGAATTACCCAGTCTGTGAAATTTTGTTATGGTATAAGTTCAAACTAAGACAAGGGGTTAGCCTCCTTTACATTCAAAGGGCTCTAGATCTCTGACCAGAGAGAGGAATAGAAATTGCTTTAGGGATCAATAAAATAAAAAGGATTAGAGATATGGCTTAGTGGTAAAGCAACCCTGGGTTCAATCCCCAGTACAGTACAATGCCCACTTTATTGGAATCTCCATTGTGGAGATTCTGACTTTTGTTCTCCAGACTTCTGTTCACCAAAAGTCTGAAGTCTTTTCACTTATAGAGAAAAACTGAATTTAGTAGGCTGTTCATCTATTTTAGCTCTCAGGGCACCATAATCAATGAGCCAATGCCAAAAATCTGTGCAGATCAAATCATTATGATTATTATTTCTGTTGCCCATTACAGAAACCATGGTTGCCTGGTCTCCTCTGATTATGTGATACTACTTGAACCATTCACCCCAGAATCCCATTGAATTTAGAGGGCTCCAATTTGACAACAGGAATTCCTAACATCATTCTTGGCCTACAGAAAATGGCTTAAACATCTATCTCTTTAGGAATGCTGGACTTCTCCTATAAATCTATTTTAATATCCCTGATAAAGAATTGTCCTTTGGACTCTTTTAAGGAAAATAGTTGGGAATGGGCATTGAACTGTACTGGGGATTGAACCCTCGGTTGCTTTACTATTAACCCATATCCCCAATCCTTTTTATTTTATTGAGACAGGGTCTTGCTAAATTGTTGAGGTTGATCTCAAACTTGGAATCTTCCTAATTCAGCCTCCCAAGTCACTGGGATTATAGGCATGCAGCAGCATGCCTGGAAAGTACATCTTTTTTTTTTTAGTTTTAAGTTAGTTTTAAGTGGACACAATATCTTTATTTTACATTTATATGGTGCTGAGGATCGAACCCAGTGTTTCGTGCATGCTAGGCAAGCACTCTACCACTGAGCCACAACTCCAGCCCATAATTTTTACGTTTGTGTGTGTGTGGTGCTGGGGATTGAACCCAGGGCCTTATGCATGTAAGACAAGCACTCTACCATCTGAGCTATATCCCCAGCCCCTGCAAGTACATCTTAAAATGGAAAATTTAAGCCTTTTTTAACAAATTATGCTAAACAAATAAATAAGTAACCCTGAATATCCATGTTAGAAGAATGAAACTAAATTAGTATCTCTCACCCTGCACAAATGTCAACTCAAAGTGGATCAAAGACCAGAAAGAAACTGCAACTGCTAGAGGAAAATGTAGGCCCAACACTACAATGTATTGGCACAGGAATCAACTTCCTTAACATGACTCCAAAAAAGCACAGAAATAAAACCAAGAACCAATAAGTGGGACAATATCAAATTAAAAAGGTCTGTACAGCAAAGGAAACGAACAAGAAGAGAGAGCCTACAGAATGGGAGATGATATTTGCTAGCTGTTCCTCTGATTAATATTCAGAATCTATAAAGAACTCAAAAAACTTAATACCCCCAAAAAACAAATAACCCAATTAACAAATGGGTGAAAGAACTAACCAGACACTTCTCAAAAAAATACAAATGACCAACAAATGCACGAAAAAATCTTCAACATTTCTAGCAATCAGGGAAATGCAAATCAATGCAAATCAAAACTGCATTGAAGCTGGGTGTGGTGACACAGGCCTGTAATTCCAGCAGCTCAGGAGGCTGAGCCAGGAGGACTGTGAGTCAAAGCCAGCCTCCGCAATGATGAGGTACTATACAACTCAGTGAAACCCTGTTGCTAAATAAAATACAAAGTAGGACTGGAGATGTGGCTCAGTAGTTGAGTGCCCCTGAATTCAATCCCTGGTACCAAAAAAAAAAACAAAAAACCAACTACATTGAGATTTGATCTCACTTCAGAATGGCAATTATAAAGAATACAAATAATAATAAATGCTGGCAAGGATGTTGGGGGAGAGGAACTCTCATACATTGTTAGTGGGACTGTAAATTAGTACAACCACTCTGGAAAGCAGTATGGAGATTCCTCACAGAAAAACAAAACATAACAAAATCTAGAAATGGAGCTATCATATGACCCAGCTATCTCACTTCTTGGTATTTACCCCCCACCCCCACCCCCAAAAAAAAAACAAAGTTTAGCATTCTTTAGTGATACCAACACATCAGTGTTTATAGCAGTATAATTCACAACAACCAACTTATGGAACCAGCCCAGGTGCCCATCAACAGATGAGCGGATAAAAAAAAAATACGGTAAATATACACAATGGAATATTAGTCATAAAGAAGAATGAAATTATGGCATTTTCTGGTAAATGGATAGAACTGGAGAAAATCATTCTAAGTAAAATAGGCCAGACCCAGAAAGTCAAGGATCAACTGTTCTCTCTTATATGTAGAAGCTAAACCAAAATAAAAGGGGGCAGTACAAGGAGGAGGACCCCATGAAAATAGAAGAGAGACCAATGAAGAAGAGGAAAAGGATTGAGAGAAGGGAGAAGGTACAGGAAAAGGGAAGAATTGTGGAATGAAATCAACCAAATTATGCTATGGATGTATATGAATATACAAAGTGAATTTCACCTTTATGGATATCTATAAAGCACTAATTTAAAAAAATACAAATAAATAGAAGACAGACAAGTAGAGTAGAAGAAAGGGAATAGGGGAAAGGAAGAGGGGAGGGAAAGGAGAAGTACTGGGGACAGAATTGGAGCAAATTACATTCCATGCTTGTACAGTTATGTCAAAATGGACCCCAACAGTATGTATAAATGTAACACACTATTGAAAAAACAAATCGGGAAAAAACAGGAAATCTGCTGTAGCATTCTATTCTCTATCATCTATTAAAGAAAGATGATTCTGACTTTATTTAATGTTATTACAATAAATGTGGAACTACTGCAAAAAAAGGCTTTGCAGTAGGAAAGAGAAATTGGGCTCAACTATAAAAACAATAAAGAAAACTGGGGAAAGAAACAGGGTTGAGAGATTGATGAATAGGTTACTAATAGGATAGGGTATATCTTGCTAAAGTAATTTACAGCATTCTTCCTATCCACTGGGGATCCGTTCTAAACCCCCCATGGATGCTAAAAATGGATCCTACCAGGCCTTATAAAACTGTTTTTTCCTATACACACAAACCTATGATAAAGCTTCACTTATAAATTAAGTTCAGCAAGAGATTAACAATAATTAATAATAAATTAAAGTAATTAATAACTATTAATGTACTATGCAACATATAATAACAATGTACCATAATAAAATGTGAATGTGGCCCAGGACCCTGATGAACACCTGTAATCGTATCAGCTGGGGAGGCTGAGACAGGAGGATCATGAGTTCAAAGCCAGCCTCAGCAATGTCGAGGCACTAAACAACTCAGTGAGACCCTGTCTCTAAGTAAAATACAAAATAGGGCTGGCGATGTGGCTCAGTGGTGGAGTGCCCCTGAGTTCGATCCCTGATACTAAAAAAAAAAGTGAATGTGATCTCTCTCTTTCTCAAAATATCTCTTGTACTGTATTCACCCTTCTTGTGGTAGTGTGAGATGGTTACGATGCCACATTGACCACTGGTAACTGAAAACATAGAAAGCAAAGCATCAGATAAGAGGGATAAACAGGATTTTTGCTGAAGGCAGGCCAGAGAGATCAGATATCACTGGGAGAAGATGGGAGATAAGGAATCTGATCAAATATGGGGGCTGATCAGAGACTAAGAGTGAGGGATTCCGGATAAATTTGACAAGTTTCTTATTTTTGAATGAGCTTTTGGAGAGCACCCTCAAAGACGGTGCATAGTTGATAAAGGGATCAGATAAGCCTGACTAAAATCTGATATAGGAGAATCTTCATTAATACAGTGTACCTTCTTATTTGGCATACCTAGGAAGTTTGATTTGAATTTCATTCAGTATAGGCTACTGTTGAATTTAAATTTCAGCCAAACTATTAGTGACTCCCAGCCATTTAAGCTAAAATAGTAAATTGAAACACTCTGTTAATTTACTGTACCCATATCAATACATTTGGCTTGATTTGCTGTTATATTTCTTCTGTTCTACTTTAGTTATTGCTGCGTATCAAATTACTCCAAAATTTACTGACACAAAAGATATGTATTATCTCACCGTTTTCTTGAGGTTCAGGAACCTGGATATGGCTGCTGTGGGTGGTTCTGGCTCAGGATCTCCTAGGAGACTGCAGTCTGGCTGTGGGCTAGGACTGCATTCATGAAAGACTTGACTGGGGCTGGAGAATCTTCTTTCAAGCTCTTAGATTTGGCTATTGGCAGGAAATTAGTTGCTGGACATGTGATCCTCTGTGTAGAAAATCTCATGATAGTGCTTCCTCCGAGGGAATATATCAAGACAGAGAGCTGCCAAGTCCCCTTTATATCCTAATCTCAGAAGTGACAATCCATTACTTCTAGTGGCCACACTGACCATATTAGTCCATTTCCTGTTTCTATAACTGAATACTTGAGACCGAGTAATTTCTAAAAGAAAGTAGTTTACTTTGGTCCACACTGTGGCTGGGAAGTCCACAATCAGGTGATTTAATCTGGTGAGGGCCTCAGGCCACATTGACAAATGTCTGAAAGCAGAGGAGCAAGCAGGCATGCACAAAAGAAAAAGGAACTGAACCCCTCAAATAGCTAACCTATTTCAGCAAGAATTCTTCTGCTGTAGGGCCAGTCCCCAGGATCCAAGCACTTCCCACTAGGCCCCACCTCCCAACATCAACACCTTTAGGAATTAAGGATCAAATGCATAAATTTGGGGGAAACACAATCATACCATAGAAAAGAGTAACATTCACTAACACTTTAGTTATGTCTTTTTTTGTTTCAGAATCTTGTTTTTGTTTGTTTGTTTGATTTGTGGTCCTGAGGATTGAACTCAGGACCTCATACACACTAAGCAAGTGCTGTATCACTGAGCCACATCCCCAACCCCTGTTTGCTTTTAATGGGTCCATAATTTCTATTCTGAGCAGTGTTATAAGGTAAACACACATCCTTTTCTGGAAAGGTATCCTAGATAAAGTCTTGACTGTAAGACTAGGGGGCAACCTGTTTACCACAGCCCATGGTAAAAAAGCAGACCCAGCTCTGAGGCTGAGGTTCAGACTCCAGAAGTCACTCCTCTTTATGCAGGAGTTTGAAAACAGTGAAAGTGATACTTGTACATTCAGGAGCATTGCATTTGATAGGGAATAAAGGCATATGAATCTTTTTGCCCAGTCTCTACCTACTAGATAACTTGAAATTTCCTCCTTTCTGCAATTAAAAACATAGGATATGGTGCGTCCAGAGTAAAGAGTCAAACTCTAAAATAATCCCCATATATGGTACATGAATACGAGGCAACTTGAGTCACTCCATGGCTTCAGTCCATTAGCCTGACAGCTTTTACAGGCAGCTTGGCCTTTAGAAGTAGAGGTTGCCAATTCTGGATTCTCATTAAAGCACCTGGGCAAACACAGCCATTCTGAGACCTCAAAAGAGTTTACTAAGTCTGATGAGGACTCCTAGAAGGTGTCCTTTTAGAAAGATCCCCAGGTAATTCTTGGGAACTTATCGACACAGGAACTTAAAGAAAGACACAAGTGATAAAGTCTGTAGAAGGAGCTTGACATGAGCTTCCTATCTGTAACATGAGACATCATATTGAATTGCCTGGTTTGCCATAGAAAGTGCCCAATTACCAGAAAAAAAAAAAGAAAAGAAAAGAAAAAAGAAATCCCTAGGGTTGGGCTGTAGCTCAGTGGTAGAGCACTTGCCTAGCATGCCAGAGGCCCTTGGTTCCATCTCTAGGAAAAAGGAAGGAGTCCCTGCTGATTTAGTTTGCTCCACATTGACGGTGTTAGACTGTTCTTTTGTGTGTAAGAGCTATGGTGTACACCTTTCATATGCTATACAGAACAAGGAAACTTCTTGATGAAGTAAGAGCGGTACACCAAGGTGTGGTGGTGCACAGCTAGAATCCCAGCTACTCTTGAGGCTGAGGCAACTTAGTGAGACCCTGTCTCAAAATAAAATTTTGAGCTGAGTGGCAGAGCACTTTTCTAGCTTTTTTTTTTTTTTTTTTTTTTTAGTACCAGGGATTGAACCCAGGGGCACTCAGCCACAGAGTCACACTCACAGCCCTATTTTGAATTTTATTTTGAGACAGGGTCTCACTGAATTGCTAAACACCTTGCCATTGCTGAGGCTGGCTTTGAACTTGCGATCTTCCTGTCTCAGCCTCCCCAGCTGCTGGGATTACAGTCGTGCACCACCACACCCGAACTTTCCTAGCATTTTTAGACCCTGGATTTGATCCCCATCAACACATACACACACACACACACATACACACACACAAACAAAAAAAACCCTGCAACAAGAGGTATAAAAAAGGACAGGGAATATAAGCTCTGTAAAGTGCCATGGGTTTGTTAACAGAAATTTTTAGGAAGAAATATACTGGTCTGAAAAAAATTAAAAAGCAGCAAATGTTAAATAATGAATATAAAATGAAGGGATTAAAATTCAACAAAAAGAATAGAAATAGTTCCATTACAGGCATGGGTCTGAGTATATCTAACTTTTTGTTTTTGTGCTGGGCCATTGTGAACTGAAATGTAGTTTTGTCATAATTCAAACTTCGTACCACTTAAGGTACTTTTTTGCTGTAGATACTAAGAGGTCTATTCACTCATTAGTACAATACAGTTGGAGTCAGCCCTAAATTTGCATATATAATGAAACTTCAAAAAAATTCATTCAGTATGCTAGGATATCTCTAAGTTTGGAATGTAGTCGATTGGGAAAGAATAGCTTTAGAGAATCAAGCATATTCTTTTCTTTTTCTTTCGTGGTACTGGGGATCGAACCCAGGGCCTTGTGAATGGGAGGCAAGCACTCTACCTACTGAGCTATATCCCCATCCCCAAACATATTCTTTAGAGAGCAGTAGCTTCAAATGTTATTGGAATTAACTGACTGACTTTATTCTTCTGAGAGAAACTGAATATCAATGAGTCTTACACAATTACAATTCACCTATGAAACACTAGCAATTACTTAACTTTTATATAATTTGTGATGCTTGAAACACTGTGGGAAAAATATTTTTCCCTTTTGATTTCAAGAATTTCAAATTTTAAAAATATTTAAATCATTCCTCATTTAAATTACAAAATAGGGGAATATAAAGATCAAAGTAGAGCAGCTAATTTACTTGAACAGGGCAGCTCATGAATTGCAATAACTTGTTCCTCGTTGCTGGAATGATCTGACTGGACATATGAATTAAATGAGCAAGATTACTAATTTAACTATTTAAGTAGTATGGATAAAGTTTAGAAATAATTTTCTAATTTTAGAGAAATATGATTAAGCATCTGAAGGCTGTATAAATGGAAATGTAATTTATTCTTAGAATGGTCTAAATTGCAGCAGGAGGTGGTGCACTCCTGTTATCCCAGTGGGTGAAGAGGGAGGCTGAGACAGGAGAATCACGAGTTCAAAGCCAGCCTCAGCAAAGATGAGGCGCTAAGAAACTCAGTGAAACTCAGTCTCAATCAAATACAAAATAGGGCTGGGGATGTGACTCAGTAGTTAAGTGCCCCTGAGTTCAATCCCCTTAACCCTCCACGTCCCCCGCTCCAAAAAAAAAAAAAACAAAAAACAGTCTAATTTGCTATAAATTCTTTGCATACTGGAACAATCCAAGGTTTCTTATACTGTATTCTTGCACATTTGTAATATTTGTTCCAACTTTTTGTCTTTCAGACTAAGTTGTTTCTTACAAATTGTATGCAGCCTGAATTGTGCTTCCCCCCCCCCTTAAACCCCCAACACAGCTTTATTAACACCCCAGGGTGACACCAACGATTTTTCCATAACCCAACATGACAGCTCCCACCAGTGGTCCCGCTGCTCCCACAAGGCTTTAGCTTGGGTTGGGACACAAGGAGCTTCCATCACCATCTGGAGACTCAGCAGGGTCTGGCCCATCTGATCACACACCAGCAGGGACCTCGTCGCTGTCCGGGAGCTGTCACTTCCAGTAGAAGCTTCGATGGTCCCAATTAGGCACGTAGAGGGTGAGACCCTCAGAAGACCTGGAAGACCTCGGTCTGGGGTTGCTGCAGCGCGGAGCTGCGGCAGGGCCCAGTTCATTGTCTTGGACAGTCCCAGGATTGGGCTGAGCAGGAGCAGTGGAGGTCCCTGAATCCTCCATTGTTCTCCGCGGTTCACGTCCAAGGGTCGGGTGGTGCCTCCCTGGAGCTTCCGGGCCTAGGGAGTCACTTTCATGGGTGCACAGGCGCGGTGGCGGCCCTAGCAAGGCAGCAGCGTCCTAAAAGGCGCCGTCTCTACAGCTGGCACAGCAGTCCTGGGGCGCGGTTAGGGGTGTGGACCGTGCACTGTCGCCCTCTCCCCTAAGACAGCCTCCGGCTTCGCACAGCCCTCCGCCAGCGGTCCCCCGCCCTCTTCCTCCACGCAGCCCACGGGATGATCCGCCTGCACCCGCTGTCCACAGGCTGGGCAGCGTGCCAAGGCGCCTCCTGGAAAGACAGCCCCAGCAGTGGTGGCAGAGGACTGCAGGGGGTCATCGTCAGGGTTTTTGCCCGGTCTACCCCTTCCAGAGCAGCTCCTGAATTGTCTTTATATATTACTATTTTCATAACATTATTACAAAAATGAATTTCCTTCTGGGCTCTGCCTTACTCTTAAACATTAACCACTTTTAAATACCTTATTTTGCCATGCCCTATCTTTCACTCCAAGAAATACTGTGGAAAAAAAATAAAAATAAATCAGAACAAGGCAAGGTAACATAACATATTTTTAAAAATTTGGTGAAACATTTGAAAGTTTGCTTTAAGACAGTGGGTTCAAGGAAAATGGAAAAAGAAGTCAGAAATGCATGTTTTGACTGTTAAATATTTAATATAACATGATGGTTAAAACGTAAATATGTCTAGGAAAAATAGAAGACAATTTTTAGACCTCAGTACAATAATTAAAAACCAAATACATATGCTAGATTAATCTAAGGCACACAGTTTTGTCTTATTTTATTTTAGTACAGGGGAGTGAACCCAGGAGCATTTAACTGCTGAGCCACAAGCCTGCCGGTTTTATTTTTTTTGAGACAGGGTCTGGCTACATTGCTTAGGGTCTCCTAAGTTGCTAAGGCTGGCTTTGAACTTGTCATTATTTTGCCTCAGCCTCACATTTAAAATTATTTAATGTTTATTGAACACTTAGTTTAAGGTACTTAGTTTAAGGTACTTAGAACACTTAGTTAATATATTTTCAAAGTTCTATCTTTGGCCTCTCTTCTTTTATCTCCTCTTTCCTTTATTACCAGGGGATAAGCTTTCATTCTTCATAGGAAATTCTCAATCTTGTATTGTTCATGTTTTCTGGTTTTATTTATTTTCATTTTTAAGTAATTTCAGACTTACAGAAAGATGCCTAATACAAAGAATTTCTGTAACCCTTCATCCAGATTCCCTGATGTTGGGCTGGGGATATAGCTCAGTCGGTAAAGCAGTAGAGCGCTTACGTTCAATCCCCAGCACCACACACACACACACACACACACACACCAAAAACACACACACACACAAAAAAAAAAACCAGATTCCCTGATGTTAACAGTTTACCTTATTTGCCTTAACATTCTATCTCACATATTATATATACACACACCATATATACACACATATATGTGTGTGTGTGTATACACACACACACACATATATATTATATATATATAAAAGTATATGCTTTCTTACATACACATACATATTCATAGGTTTTCCTGAACCATTTGAGAGTTACCCTTAAATACTTCAATATGTTTTTCGTAAAACAACAAAAACAAAGAAACCAAGCACAAGGATCAAAATCAGGATATTAAGATTTATATAATAATTTAATCTATAAGCTCTATTCAAATCCTGCAAACTTCCCAATAATGTCCATTATTGTAAAAAATCAAAACAAATCAAAATTAATTTTTCTTCTAATCCAGAATCCAATCCAGGGACACATGTAACATTAATTTCCACGTCCCTTTAGTTTTCCTAAGTCTGGAGCAATTCTTTCTTCATCACTTATGACCTTGGCGTTTTTGAGGAGTACAGGACAATTATTTTTGGAGAATGTTATTCACTTTGGGTTTCTGATATTTTCTAATAGTCAGACTTAGGTTATACATTAGAACAGGACTGTCACAGAAGGGATATTCTCAGTTATCTTATCCAGAAGCACTTGATATTGACTCATCTCATTAGTGGTCAGGTGAACTTTGATTACTTGATCAAGGGCTTATCTGCCAGATTTCTTCATTATAGTTACCATTTTCTCGGCAAACAATAAGTAATTTGTGGGAGACACTGTGAGACCACTCAAGTATTCTGTTCAACATTAATTTTCACATCCATTCATGATTCTTGCCTGAATCAGTTATTACTGTGTTGGTTGTCAAATGGTGATTTTTCTAGTAATAAGTCTAGTCCTTCTAGACTTATTAGTTAGTATTCTACTATAAGGAAGTTCTTCCTTTCTTTTTTTTTAATATTTATTTTTTGGCAGACACAACATCTTTGTTTGTATTGAGGATCGAACCCGGCTGCACGCATGCCAGGCGAGCACACTACCGTTTAAGCCACATCCCCAGCCCTGTGGAAGTTCTTCCTTTCTGCCTAATCATTTACTTGTCACTTGTTTTTATCAGTATGGACTAAGAGATCTCAATTTTATTCAATGACTTATAATCTAACACTAATACATTATTATTTCCATTTTCATATTGTCCCAGATTTGATCTGAAGGAACCCCTTTAATCGATCTTTTATTCTTTTGACAAGTTCCCATTATTTAAAAAAAATTTTTTTAGTTGAACATGAACACAATACCTTTACTTTACTTATTTACTTTATGTGGTGCTGAGGACTGAACCCAGTGCTTTATGTGTGCAAGGCAAGCACTCTACCACTGAGCCACAACCCTAGCCCCAATACCCATCATTTTTAAAGTACTTTCTTATTTTCTGTCACAGCAACATGTTCCATCCTTACTTTACCCTTTTTCTCTATCCAAGAGTCTTGGAATCAGCCATTTCTCCGAAGAGTTCTCATTCCTTTAAGGACAGAACAGCACCTAGAAACCAAGATCTGGGAGAAAAATATGCTTATTGTTTCTGGGATGCTGTTGCTTCTAGGCTGTGTGAGTGGATGTGTGTGTACATAAATAAACGTGTGTGCGTACACACACACATACACACACACACACAATCTTAACTGGGAGCCCCTGCCATCTGACCCCTCTGTCCTTTTTTAGTGTCCCATCAATTTTTTAGCACATCCTTCACTTTTTCCCCACCCCATATTGGGGATTGAACCCTGGGGCATTGTACCATTGAGCTAAATCTCCATCCCTTTTATTTATTGAGATGATAGGGTCTTGCTAAATTGCTGAGAATGGGCTCAAACTTGCAATCCTCCTGCCTCAGCCTCCCAAGTAGCTGGGATTACAGGCATGCACCACCAAGCCAGGTGCACCATTATCTTCTGGTACAACACATTCCTGGCTTCTTTTGTCCTTTTCATGTCATAACCCTGAAATCAGTCACTTCTCCAGGAAACCCTGGTACCTTTTACAGGCTAATACTATTTAGGAACCAAAACCTGGTCAACTTTAATCCTTTCTTAAGGAAGGACTCACATTTTTTAATCTGTTCATTTTGGGCCTTCTGAACTGGAGAATTAGATTAGGTTCCATTGGTTCAGACTGAGAAGTTGTTCATCTTCTTTACATTCTTTATAGGAGTATAAATCAGGCCGGCATGGTGGCACATGCTTATAATCCCAGCTACTCAGAGACAAAGGTAAAAAGTTTTGAAAGTTTGAGGGTAGCCTGGGTAACTTAGAGAGAACCTTCCTCAAAACTAAAAAGAAAAATTTTTTTTAAAGGATTTGGGATGTAGCTCAGTGATAGAGTGCTTACCTAGCATTCACAGAGACCTGGGTTCAATTCCCAGTATCACACGATCGTAATTTCTACATGGGTCAGTTTTGCTCATAGGTGGACTCTTGGTATCCAGAGTGCCAGCCATTTATATAGGAAACATTCCATAAATACTTTCCAAATGATTTACCTGCTGCCAGACCTACTTTAGAGAAACCGTTTTGAGATAAGCTTCCCATCCTAAGATCAAGGGTCACTGCCAAGCAATTACATTCTCTGCATTCACTTGTTACAGCCACTTATCATGTTTCAGACTCAGCTTAAAATAGACTTCTCTCTCCTGCAATTTACCTTAGTGTTTATATGGTATTAGAACCTGCAGAAGCTGACAGCTTAGCCTACAAAAACTATTTTTCAGTGTCTCTTTTTCAAGATGCCCTGTTTTCTAGATTCTTCTAAATGACTCTGAAATGATCTTAGTAAATGTAGCTGCTTTTACTGAGACTGTGACAGTACTGACCTCTGTAAAGTCTAAAATGTCAATTCAAAATATATAGTTAAGTAGAGCATTTTATTTTTATTTTTCTTGGAAAAAAATGTGATTGTAGTCATTCTATCAGGAGAAAAAGAAACCATACCATTTATTTTAACAGAATGTTTCATGTGGGGATTGGTTAAACAGGCATTGGAGAACAGAGAATCTACAAAGAAGACTGAGGTCACAAAGATAGTAACTGCAGACAGCAGCTCCACCCCTGGTGCTAAAGGCACAAAATAAATAGGCTGGAATCTAAGAATTTAGCAATGGGTAGGAGGGGACCTATAGAACTAGATCCAGACCTCTGAGAAGGCTCTACCTGAGCGTCTCTGAGAGCACTCAGTGAGGCTGATTCTGGAAATGCCAGAAAAAACTGGAGACTGGCACCAGCTGTTGCTGCCAAAGTTAAGGGAGGAACACATGTAGGATTTTGACAGGATCAACAGCCAAGTCCCATCTTCCTCCTCCTGACCCATCTCCTCTGGATCTTCCTATTGGTGGAAACTAAAATAGTGTTTGCATCCTTGGAACCTTAATATCAGAGTGTAAGAAGGGGAGGAGCTGGGTTTGGAGCTGGTCAAGGAGAACTTTAAAACCAGGACAGCACTCAAAGGAGTTCAGGCCTAAAGCAATCTATCATATCAACACATTTAGACCTGAAAGACTATATTACACTGAGAACAACTGAATGCTCAGTATATAAATTTAGTGCATAAACTCAATGTTTTATGTTCAGCTTTGTTTAAGTCCTATGTTAAGATTTATATAGTTAATTTTTTAAAGTATTTTTTAGTTGCAAATAGATTATTTATTTATTTATTTATTTATTTATTTATATGTGGTGCTGAGGATCAAACCCAGGGCTTCACGCATGCCAGGCAAGTGCTCTACCATTGAGCCACAACTCCAGCCTCTATATGGTTAATTTTTAAAATAAAAATATTAAAGCATTATTATTGAAAATAATACAAGATGATTCATTGCAGTGTCACTTATAACTATTAGAAAGGATATAGTAAAACCATCAGTTGGGTTACATCAGTTGCTTTACTATAAAGGAATTAAATATAAAAAATCTGAATAGTTCAAATTATAAATTTGAAACAAAGGTAGAATTCTGATCTCTAGTTGGAGAAACAAATTATAATTTTAATGTAACTTTTTATTTTATTTTTTTAAAGAAACCTAACAATCTTGGAAATCTGCTTTTTAAACATATGGGGGAATAGAAGATGAAAATTAGTAGGGGCAGAGGAGCTGTATATAAAAATCCAGTTGAGAGCCAGGCACAATGGCACTTGTCTGTAATTCCAGCGACTCAGGAGGATGAGATAGGAGAATCTCAAGTTCAAGACCAGCCTCAGCATCTTAGCAAGACCTTCATAACCTAGCAAGATCCTGTCTCAAAATAAAAATAAGGTCTGGGGATGTAGCTAAGCAGTAAAGTGCTTCTGGGTTTAGTTCCCAATACCAAAAAAATAAAGAAGTAAGTCTATTGAGAGATAAAAAGAGGAACAAATAATAAGAGGGAGAACCTTACACAAAAGAAATACAGCTGGCGGTTCCTATTTAGGATTAAGTTTTACATGATTATATATATTCTCTCTGTCTGTCTCTCACACACCTCTAAAAGGGGAAAGGATGGATGGAGAAAGAGGGAGAATACCTTAGTTATCAAGACATATGATACTAACATTTTCTACCAAAAATTGTAAATTTACATACACTTTGGTCCAGTTACTTCTGGGAATTTATTTTACACTTATTATGTGCAGGATGATGTTATGTACAAGATTATTCATTACAGTATCACTTATAACTACAACTATTAGAAAGGATATAGTATGGGGCTGGGATTGTGGTTCAGCAGTAGAGCACTCGCCTAGCATGTGTAAGGCCCTGGGTTCAATCCTCAGCACCACATAAAAATAAATAAGTAAAATATATTGTGTCCAACTACAGCTAAAAAATAAATATTAAAAAAAAGAAAGGGGCTGGGGATGTGGCTCAAGCGGTAGCGTGCTCGCCTAGCATGCGTGCGGCCCGGGTTCGATCCTCAGCACCACATACAAAGATGTTGTGTCTGCTGAAAACTAAAAATAAAATATTAAAAAAAAAATTCTCTCTCTTTAAAAAAAAAAAAGAAAGAATATAGTAAATCCATCAGTTGGTTTACATAAATTATCCCATGGAATATTATGATACTCATAGCTAATAAATGTAAATAAACAAAACTAAAGTCTCCATTGTTAAATAAAAATTCACACATGAAATAGCATGCAAAGTATGCTACTATCCGTGTACAAGAGGATGAAGATTGTGTGTGTATGTGTGGGTGTGATATCATCTCTGGAAAGATACACAAAAACGGGTAACATTGGTTGTGAATGAGGCAGGAAACTGGGTAGTGGGGGCCATTAATGAGAAGACTTTTCTCTGTATCTTCAATATATTGTATTTAAACTTTTAAACCACGTGTATGTATCAATTATTACCTTGATATTTCACGATTTACTTTACAAGTTGGTCTTATAAAAGCCTCTTGTTTTTATGAGTGTTGTCAGTGAAAAATAAATGATCTAAACTTATTTAGTAAACCTCAGACCAGAATACATTATAATGGAAATAATGCTTAGATCCTACTTACTGATTCCCTATTACTCTACCTTTACAACTTATTTATTTATTTATTTATTATTATAGATGGACACAATACCTTTATTTTATTTATTTATATGTGGTGCTGAGAATCAAACCCAGTGCCTCACACATGCCAGGCAAGCATCTACCACCGAGCCACAACCCCAGCCCTCTACCTTTATATCTACTTTAGTGTAATTACATGAATAGTTAACATCTAATAGTATTATTAACCCAGAATGCAACATGAATCACTTCACATTGTTACTTATTACTGAGTTATACAGCGACATCTAGTGTAAAATCCCTTAGACTTGATTTTTGGGATTGTCACACCCAGAAGCCAATTTGTGCCATGGTAGTCGAGTGTTTCCAAGAGGCCAAAGAAAATGCCAGAGACAGGGTATGAGACATGATTTATTGAGGGGAAGACTTACAAGAGATAAGTGACTGCTTCAAGAAGAGTTCAGAGGTGATAGCCTCATAGACAGCACCTCTGTCCCTAACAGTGCTTGGCCAAGTAGTGCCTCCTGTTCTGCAGCGCGTTTTGTCCAGTGGCAGCTGGCTGGACTAGGACACAAATCCTTTCCCCCGTACCCTCAGTTCTGTACCCATCTCTACTCAAGGTTTTTATGTTAGACTGCATTAGCAGTGATATCATCAGCATTAGCTTGCTTGTATGACCAACATTTTAGGGAATAACTGTCGTGGTGATCATGCTAAAAATGTTCTAGTTCTCAGTATGCATAAGAGAAAGTCAATGTCTGTCAAGATAATATGTGTTTAGCCAGGTGCAGTGGCACACACCTGCAATCCCAGCAACTTGGGAGGCTGAGGCAGAAGCCTCAGCAACTTGGCAAGATCCTAAGCAACTTAGTGAGATGGTCTTAAAATATAAAAAAGAGCTGGGGATGTGGCTTTGTGGTAAAGTGCCCCTGGGTTTAGTCTCTACTGGGAGGGTAAGAGAGGGAAAGGGAGTGGGGGGTGGGTGATGGAGGGAGCGGGGGAAGGGAGAGAGAGAGGAGAGAGAGAGAGAGAGAGAGAGAGAGAGAGAGAGGGAGGGACATGTAGCTCAGTGATAAAAGTACTTCTGAGTTCTGTACACACACACACACACACACACACACACACTTTCCGACCCAGCCTTGCTCTTTGTGTTCCCTTAATTTGGCTAGGTTTTTGGGGAACAGGAAAGGGGCATTCAGGGACATGGTGCTTGACTCTCTCCCTTTTCTTTAGGGACAATACAATTACTATGTACTTATTTTAGAATCCCAAAATAAACAGCCTAGTCAAAATGTGCTTACTAATTCTTATTGTGACTTTTAGATTACAGTGCAAATTGTGGTACTGTTTGGGGTTCTTACCATACATGTTTTAGCCAGTTTGGACTTGACTATAGCAGTTGACCCTGCAATATCAAAATAGTCGTGGTGGTTGGGGTTGGGGTTATAGCTCAGTGGTAGAGCGCTTGCCTAGCATGTGTGAGGTTCAATCCCCAGCACCACATTAAAAACTAAATAAATGAAATAAAGGTATTGTATCCATCTACAACTAAAAATATTAAAAAGAAAAAAAAAGTTGTGGTGGTTGCTTTGAGACAGGGTCTCCTTAACCTGCTGAGGCTGGCCTTGAACTTGATATCCTCTTTCCTCAGCCTCTAAGTAGCTGGGATTATTGGTGTCTGCTATCATACCTGGCATGAGTAATTTATTTTCAATAAAAAGGCTCATGTAGCTCACAGTTCTGGAGGCTGGAGGTTGCTGCACCTGCTGGGCTTCTGGTGAGATCCTTGTGCTGCTCTCCATATTGGATAGAAAGTGGGCAGGGCAAGAAGGTGTGTGTGCAAAGGAAGTTCACATGGAAAGCCAGGAAGCAAGAGAAAGATAAGGAAGCCAAACTTGATTTATATCAACCTGCCATGGCACAAACAGTTCTACAAGAGGGAGAACTCATGACTCCCACCAGCTTTAATCTATTCAGGTAGGCTCTGCCCCAATGACCCAAACACCTCCAGATAGGCCCCACTTCTCAGCACTGCCACTTTGATTAAGCCTCAATGTAAGTTTTTTTTTTGGGGGGGGCGACAAATCATATTCAAACCATAGCACTGTTTAAAAAATTTACTGTGAAATATACTTAGTTTGTGAGGAGATAAAAATTAGGAAAAGCTTTGATTTATGTGTAAATTTTTTAATTACTAGAAATACTAGAAATATCTACAAAAATGTCTATAATCATCTTCCATTTAAAGCTGCCTTATGCAAGGTAGAGTAGTATAAAAATAGTACAGGACTTCTGTCCACAAAATCAAAATTTTATTTGTTGAATATTATGAAATTTGAAATCACTTGAGTAAAAATACCAGTATCATTCTTGACTAATAAAGGAGTAGCAGACAACAAGCATATACTTTGTGACTATCATTCTCTGGTTGGTAACAAGGCCCCATTGCTCCAAAGTAACTTTATTTACAAAGACAAAACAAACTATAAGTAAACATTTACTGATAACTTTTTCTATTAACTGCTTCTTTTTTTTAATTTTTTTTTTGAGAGAGAATTTTTTAATATTTATTTTTTAGTTTTCGGCGGACACAACAACATCTTTGTTTGTATGTGGTGCTGAGGATCGAACCCGGGCCGCACACATGCCAGGTGAGCGCGCTACTGCTTGAGCCACATCCCCAGCCCTATTAACTGCTTCTTTACTCACTATGGATTTACAGCCCAACAATCACATCATTAAGTTGAAAGTATCATAGGTCAAAGATGTATTTGTGTGTGTAATCAACTTTTAGTCACTGTGACCAAATCCTGAGCAGAAGGAATTAGAGGAGCAAAGGTTGATTTGGGACTCAAGATTTCAGATTTCAGACCATGGCTGGCTGACTCAACTCTTCTGGGACCAAGGTGAGGTAGAACTTCATGGGGGAAGAAAGCCACTCAGTTTGTAAGAAGTGACAGAGAGTGGGAGGAGCCAGGGATAAAATACATAATCCCCAAGGTTCACCCCTAGTGACTCACTTCCTTCAGTCATGCCCCATCTTCCTACAGTTACCATCTAGTAATCCATTCAAAATCATTAACCCATTAAGTGGATTAATCCACCGATTAGATGACAGTTCTCATAATCTGATCATTCCACTTCAGAATACTCCTGCATTTACATAGGAGCTTTTGGAGGACACCTCTTACCCAAGCTATAACAACATTTAATTCATTTGAGCTATGAACGTCACAGTGCAGCCTAGCATGGGTTCAAAACACAGCCCACAGTTGGGCACAATCTTCTAACCAAAGAGTACTTTTATTTATTTAAGTTGTAGATGGACACGATAATTTTATTTATGTGGTGCTGAGGATTAAACCCAGTGCCACACACATGCTAGGCAAGCCCTCTACCAGTGAGCCACAACCCCAGGCCCCAAAGTATTTTATAATAAAGGGTTGAATGTCTACTGTAACAATGAATACCTGCATCCAGAAAATGGTGGTGGTACAGTATACTGTAGAGCATCCATTTTTCACTTCTGAGATTGTGTGACTGGGAGCTACCCAGCATCCTAAGACAATATTGAACCCCACATACTGGGAATCAGTCAGGGAAAAGATAAAAAATAAAAAATTCTAAGTATGGCTTCCATTAAATATGTATCACTTTTTCACCATCATAAAGTTGAACACTTGTAAGTTAAACCATTGTGATTCAGGAATCCTCTATCTACTTTTAATAGTCTAGGAAATGGGTCACTGTTGTGTTGCTTTGGAAAAGCAGATATTATTTCTCCATTCCACTAAATAGGCTTCAGTTGAAGCCCTTCAATCAAAGAAAAAATTCCACATTATGTAAAATTGATTATTTTATTAATCAGTGTTGCCCACCAAATATTTATTTATATACAGAGCGGAGTCTGAATGTTTGGAGTTACTTGCTTAGTTGTGCCTGGTTTGACAATCTTTTGTAAGAATACAAACTCTTGGGACAGATCTGAATTTAAAACTTCAGTTTTGATCTGCTAACTGCGTGACCTCATGAAAATAACTTAATGCCTTTGGGCTATAGTTTCCTCAGCTGCAAAAGAAAGATTTAATCTTCCTTGAAATGAACAAGTAGTGAAGACAGTAAGCATTCTTTTTTCCTAAAGTAACGATTTAGGAACAATTTATTCAGTACTTGTTGTTTTATTATTAACACAACTCCAAGTTTTGACAGATAAATTAACCTGTAGAAATTAAGGATATTTCTTTCTATTGCTAGAGTTCAAATTTTTAAAAATAATGGGAATTTAATTGAACGGTTTTTCTGTGTCTTTTGAGATGAATACATAGTTGAAATAAGGAACAGCATATTTACAAATACAGACTTGAGTCCCTGATTTTGGAAACAATTAAAAGAATTAAAAAAGCAGATAAAGCTTGAAAAAAGTGTTTACCATTTGTAAATTAGAATTTTGCACAATTAACACAAAATAATTATGAAGATACCTAAGTAATGTATTTTATGCATGACCCACTCATTTTACTTAGGCTAAAAATTTAGAATTTTAGATTCAGCCACAAAAAATTTTAAAAACTTTAAATTGTGGCTAAAAAAAGGTAATAAAAAATTTTCCATGTTAACCATTTGCAAGTGTACAGTTCAGTAGTGTTAAGTATATTCACTTTGCTGTGCAACCCATCTCCAGGGCTTTTTCACCTTTCAAAGGTGGATTTTTTTTTGGGGGGGGGGTACTGGGGATTGAACCCAGGGGTGCTTAACTACTAAGCCACACCTCCTGCCCTTTTTGAGTCAGATAGGGTTTTGCTAAATTGCTGAGACTGGCTTCAAACTTGTGACCTTCCTGTTTTAGCCTCCTGAGCTGCTGGGATTGCAGGTGTGCGCCACCATGCCTGACTACACTGAAATTCTACATTAAATACCAGTTCTCTACTTCCCTCACCCTCAGCCTTGGCACCTTTTTCTCCCTCCCCCCAGCTCCCTAGTACTAGGGATAAAATCCTGGGCCTCACGCATGCTGGGCAAGTCCTCTAACACTGAGAATATCCCCAGCCCCACCTTTCTAGTTTGTGTGTTGACTTCTGACATGAAATAATACAGCATTTGAGATTTTGTGGCTTACTTCCCTTACTGTAATGTCTTCAAGGTCCATCTATATCACAGTGACAGGATTTGCCTCACGGCTGAACAATATTTCACTGTGCACATATGCCACATTTTTGAGAATGTTTGAATTGCTTCCACCTCTTGGCCATTTTAAATAACGCTACTATGAGCGCGCGCATATATATATATATATATATTTTTTTTTCCTGGGTACCAGGGACACTCATCCCCAGCCCTATTTTATATTTTATTTAGACAGGGTCTCACTGAGTTGCTTAGCATTTTATTTTTGCTGAGGCTGGCTTTGAACTCAAGATTCTCACGCCTCAGCCTCCCAAGCTGCTGGAATTAAAATAGGAATGTGCCACTGCGCCTGTGACAATTGCCTTTGAGAGCCTACTTTGAATTCTCTTGGATATATACCCCAAAGGGTGGTTACTGAATCATACAAATCCACTTTTTTTTTTAGATGGACACAATATCTTTATTTATTCATTTTTATGTGGCGCTGAGGATTGAACCCAGTGCCTCACTCGTGCTAGGCAAGTGCTTTACCACTGAGGCATATCCCCAGGCCCCACAAATCCACTTTTAACTTGAGGGCCGACTATACTGTTTTCCATAATGGTTGTACCATTTTATTTTCTCACCCGTGTATAAGGGGCCCAATTATCTCACATCCTTGTCACCACTTGTAATTTTTGACCAGCCATCCTGATATGAGATGATCATGCTTTCAATTTGCATTTCTGATTATGTGATGTTGAGCAAATTTTCATAAGCTTATTGTCCATTTATATATCTTCTTTGGAGAAATGTGTAATAAACCGTCCCCCCCACCCACCTTTTCCTTGCGAGACAGAGTCTCACTAGGTTTCCCAGGTTGGCCCCAGACTCCTTGGCTTAAGTGACCCTCCTGCCTCAGCCTCCCAACCTGGGACTTCAGGTATACACCACTGCACCCAGCTCCCTTTGCCCATAAATAGGCCATTTTGTTGTTCTAAGTTCTTCACATGTTCTGGGACATGATCCCCATCAGATTTTGCAAATATTTTCTCCCATTCCACAGATTATCATTTCATTTTATTGTGTCCTTTAATACACAGAAGTTTTATGTAAGCCCACTTTTCTCTTTGCCTTTTGTTGCCTGTGCTTCTGGTATTACTGCAAGCAAATTGCTGCTAAAGCTTTCCCTGTTTTCTTCTAGAAATTGTGTAGTTTTGGGTCTCAAATTTATATTTCTAATCCATTGAGTTAATTTTTTTTTTAAAATATGGAGGACAGTAAGGGTTCGACTTCACACTTCTGCACATGGATATCCAGTTTCCTACTGCAGAAGAGATCAACCTTTCCCTGTCTACAGTGCCCTTGGAGAAAAGTCATCTGACAGTAAATGTGAGGGTTTATTTCTGGGATTTCTATCCTACTTCATTGCCTGTAGGATTTCTATCCTACTTCATATGCCAGCACCACATTGTTTTGAAATTAGAAAGTATGGTACCTGTCATTGTTTTTTCAAGACTATTTTGAATATTTGGGCAAGACACAATCAACTCTTGAAAAACTAAGTCCAACATATGACCAACAAAAATCACTTTCTCCTTCGCCTTGGGAACTTTTCTGAATTTTAAGAAAAAAAATCACGAGCTATATCAGAAACAAGGTACACAGAAAGGTAAAATTTATGATCACAAAGCAACACTTAGATCAGTAAATACAGCATGGCCCTCACTTTCCTTCCCCTCTGAACACTTTTCTGATCACAAAGTCCTCCTTTCCACAGGTTATTGGTATTTTGATGTTTCTGATCATTATTTTCTTCTCTTTAGAGCTCAGTAGTAGAGCATCTGCTGCATGTACAAAGCCCTGGGTTCCATGCCCAGCACACAAAATAACCCAAAAGCAAACACTGGGGAGGTTTTACCATCAAGTGTGTTAATGGAGACTTGTGCATCTTCCCTTTTATTCATTTTAAAGTATTTTCTACTTTCCTTCTTTTGAAAAAGTCAGATTTTTTGTATGTGATTACTGTGGTTTTTTTGGTCAGTATACATTTAAGGCCGACTCAAGACCTGCTGGTCACAATGCTTAAAGACTCTGTTTCCTAAGCAACTGATCAGAGGCTTTCAGAGGTTCTGTCTTGTTCTGGAGGTCATTCCTAACAGGAAGGTTTGGCCCAGAAACACATGAGAGGGGAGTGACTGATGAACACGTATGTCTTCTGCAGGCACCAAATCTCTATCTTGGGTGCACCTGGGTTAATGTGGTAGAAGCCTGCAACTATGTCAAGAGGGCACTCGGGTATGACAATTACTCTGAGCTTGGAAGCAGATTCTCCCCTCCTGATCCCTCAGATGATACTGTAGCCATGGTGATGGCATAACTGCAAAGTCATGAGATACTGATCCAGAACTACCCAGGTTCCTTCCTTACTTATGATCCAGAAACTGTGGCAATTATTTCAGGCTACTGGATTGGGTGCTCTACCACTGAGCTTACATTTCCAGCCCTTTTTTGATTTTGAGACAGGGTCTCCATAAATTGCCCAGGCTGGATTCAAACTTGCAATATTACCCACAGGTCTCCCAAGTTGCTGGATTAGAGGTTTGTGCCATGGCATGCAGGTAACTAGCTAGATTTTGACATAATTTTCTATAAAATAATAAGTCTTCTTTTCCCAAACCAGAAACAAATAGTAAACTATTATTAATGTGAATAAAACACATGCTTCACACTTCTTTCCCATTTGAAATTATTCACAGCTACAATATCTATATGTTAAATTTTGAACAACAAAGTCAGTAGTGATCTAGTATAAAAGCTTTTGGTTTGTAGTTTTGACAAGTTTTTGGTCCTATTTAACACAAGGTTAATTTGATAAAAAATAATTATCAATATTTAAACTGCTGGGCTGGGGTTGTGGCTCAGTGGTAGAGTGCTTACCTAGCATGCATGAGGCACTGGATTCGATCCTCAGCACCACATAAATAAAGATATTGTGTCTACCTAAAACTAAAAAATAAATATTAAAAAAATATTTAAACTCCTAATAAATTTATATGACTATTAGTTAATAGGATGGTCAAATACTTTTTAAAAAAATACCACTTGTGGGCTGGGGATATAGCTCAGTTGGCAGAGGTGCTTGCCTCACATGCACAAGGCCCTGGGTTCAATCCCTAGCACCACAACAAACAAACAAAACAACAACAAACCCACCTTGCCCAAAGAATGCCCAATTCAAGCTCAAAGATTATTTCCAAAACTGCACTCATGCACCAAACATTAATGTATTTGGCACAAAGGGGGCTTGGAATAAATGTTTCTTGAAGAAGGTGGTGAAAAACTTTTAAACCACTATGAATATAGCATAAAAGCCACTGTCAGTTTAACTAATGATTCAATATCAGGAGAACATTACAAAACACAGGAATTCCCCTGTACTCAAAACTCTCATGTCTCGAGCTGGGGATGTAACCCAATGCTAGAGTACTTGCCTAGTATGCTTAAGGCCCTGTTTATTCAATCCCCAGCACCACAAAAAAAATCAACAACAAAAACCTACGAAATGACCCAATTTGATGGTGCTTCTCTAGTTCTTCTTACCCAAATCTTTGGCGAGAAGGATGATATGTGATTGCTCTCTTCCTGCTAAAACTACATCAGTAATAAAGAAATAAAAATGTGTTCGACACAATTGACAAAGATGACAGCAAAAGATACTTCAAAAAGCTGCGTGAAGGATAGAAAACAGATGAAATAACAAAAATTAGGAAGTCTTAAATTCAAATGGCGAATAACAATTAAAATAAGAAGTGATTAATCAAAACAAAAATAGTAAAGCTAGCAGTGAAATACTTAACCCTAAAAAAACCCTACTTAGAAATTTAAAAGAGATGCACCACCAAAATCATGGAAGGAACAGGGCTGAATAGAGAAATGATTATGTGTATTTGGTCCCCTCTAACATATGCAAATAGATCCATCATTTTTCAGATGAGCATAATCTCTCTGGGCATCCATTCTCATATTTGCCATGAGAGAATAATACCTACTTTACATGATTATCAGGAAGGCTGAGTCAATACATATCAAGGGCATAAGAGTAATATTACCTGGTACATGGTAAGCATGCAACAAATTGTTATTTTAAACCTTTCACACTAATTACTTTCCAATTAATTATAGTGTATTTATTACTTTAAAAACCATTGTTAATAAGATCACCATTGGAGACACAAATCAGAGATGTAACAACAGCACTTTCATCTTGTGAACACGATTCCACAATGAATACAACAGTGACTACTTTGGCTTAGTCTCAATGCAAGAGTGTCACAGATAAGTTCTAACAACAGTAAAGTTGGGGCTAGTATTGAGAGTAAATGGGAGACTTAACGTCATTCTGCAGATATAATGGACGTACATTGCTTACTTATGAACAAATGAGGACCTGATTACTACAGTAATTAGAAGTAACACACATAGGAATAGACTGAAATGAGAACTAAAACTCAATCCATAAATACACGAGAAATTTTACCTAGAAATCTTACTGTTTGAGCTATCTAAAAATCATATATTGCAACAACAAAACTAGAGGTTAATTATTTTTTTATTATTGAATTATACTGTAAATCTACATCTATGATTTAATCAGGAAGAAATGCTTTGTGTTTACAACAAAGACACATTTACTCTAGTGGAATAAAACAGACACAGACAAAAGACCAAATACATGTTTGTTTTTTTAAAAAAGAGTACACGTTTTACCCAGTCCTTTTGCTATTTTGGACCATACTTTTCCTATTAGAGAACTGATCTTACATAAATGTCAAGTAAAACATGCCTCCTCTGTGGCTCATCTCAAAGCAACATTTTAATTCAAAGAGGAAAGCTTTTCAGATCTATGAGTGCCTCTGCAGAATCAGACCTATAAGTATGTCTGGTCTGAATTGCAGAAGTTCAGTAAAAATGTCTACAAAATACCTAAAATCTAAAAATCAGAATAGTGCTAGTTCAAACAAAAAGTTTGGTGGTCTAAATACACCTTCAATTTCTTCCTTTGTTAAAATTATCTTTTATTTTGGATGGTATTTTAAAAATAACTTATGTTTTTAGTGTGCTTTATGGTCAATGACGATAAAGTTGCAAATCAAATGATTAAGTTTAAAGTTTTTATGTTTTACCTGATTCTACTGAAATTTCTTTCCATCACCTACAATTTTATGCAACCAAGTTATACATGAGGTAAGTTTTAGCTAAAAAGTTAAAATAAATCAACCACAAAGATAAAGCTAACCATAATTCAAGAGTATACAAAATCATAATGCCCACTTTGCACTGAAAGTTTACAACTTTACTACTTGTATGCAGTTTAAAAGCAAATACTTTTTTACTTTTTAATCAAACTATAGCTGGAAATATAGGTGGGGGGGGAACACTTGGCAAAAGTTTGTTTTTGGTAATAGAAGACAATGCAACAAATAATCCAAATGGAACAACACCAGTATTTAAATTTCTAACTTTTAAACAAAACACATACACTTACTTACTTTTCTTAAAAAAAAAAAAAAAAAAAAAATTCTGGTAGTAAATTGGATTGACAGAATCTTCAGTTGTAAATAAAAAGTATAAATTTCCAATTTTAGCCTTCTAGCTAGCTAATATGTACAGCCAGCTAGTTCTCTAAAACAAGTATTATGTCACCCTAAAAGATCCCTGCTAAAAATCAATTGTATTTAAATGGGTCTTACTGAAAGAGGACATTCATGATATTAGAAATCTTTTAAAAAGTGAGTATGATAGGGCTACAATAGCAACATTACTATCAATAAGTTACAGAAGAGATTATTGCTGTACTTTCCCTCATAAACACTGTCAAACTGTTTCAGTTACAAAAGTACAACCAAATTACTTTCTCTTACCAAATTTCAATGTTCCACCACTGTAAAATTTTATTCAGCAGAGAATAATTCTTAATCTTTTCTGTAAGAATTCAAAGTATTTAAATGTGTAATTTCACATTATACTACCATGTTTTGCCCTTGTTTTCCAAATACACAAAACAATATATTTTCCCAAAAATGAAATAAGATGTCCACATTAAAAAAATAAAGCCTACAAAAAGTTCCAGAGCTAAAAAAGATTATTCATATGGCACAAAGTGATCTCCCACTAGTCCAAAGTCCAAAACATTTAAATGAAGTTCATTCAGATATCTTGTTTGCTTTTCCATGGAATATTAAATTTGAAGTGAAATCACATTATTTTTAGTTCTTGAGTCAACAAATATACACAAATGTTTTTCTAGTTATTAAAAATAGGAGACCAAGTTGAATGTGCCAAAGTGATATAATTCAGGTGGATTTTCTATTTTCATCATGAAGAAAACGAGAGAAAGGATTTCCTTGGTTGGTTTCCATAGCTTGATAAACCAAAAACAAAAAAACTGCCACAACAACAAACAGCAAAATTTTTATCCATACGGGAATGGAACGTCCCTTTTTTGTCTTTTCTGATTTGACATCTGCCAAAGGAACATACTTAGGAACATATTTAGATGAGAAAGATTCCTCCATCCTGAAATCACCGAGTTCTAATGGCCGGCCTGCAGCCCCTTTGATTGGTCTGCGGCAACTAGCACTGTTGAAAGTAAAAGGAGAAAGAGAAAAATAATTTTAGATGAGCTCATGATTTGAACAAGTAACATAAAACGTCATACCACTTCTAATTCTAAGAATATTCTATGAGGCAGCAGTACAAAATTGATATATATAAAGCCACAAGGTCAAGTCAATTTAAAACTTCTAAACATTTTCCACTTTAAAAGTCAGATGTATTTTTTATTAGAAAATAACATGCAGAACATTGATAAATGCTCACTGGACTTGCCTTAAAAGTTATTTTTAAAGCAAGTACATTTAGGAGAAAATTAAAACATAAGGTAGTTTTGGCTGTGATTCTTTCAGTAAGGAAGTAATTCAACAGGTAAATCTAACTCTAGTTTTTCAATTAGAAAGAATAAATGCACGAAATAATTGATTTCCTTCAGGGCTTGGGATGTAGCTTAGTGGGAGAGCACATGTTTAGCATGGACAAGGCCATGGGTTCAATCACAGCACCATAAAAAATAAATGAGGGAAGAGACTGAAGGCCTGGGGTTATACCCCTAGTACTGCCAAATAAATAAAATTAAATAAATAGAAGGTAAAAGATTTATTTATAATCCTTCAACTTGACAAGTTATTTTTTTTTATTAGTTGTTTTGACAAATTAATTTTGAAAATGATTCAACTTTCAAGGACACGAATAACTTGTGGCTTAGGGGAATTAATCTGTTCCCCAAAGAACAGTTTAATTCTGAAAACAGAGTAAAATAACTTTGTAATGAAGAATGAAGAATTCCCTAGCAGAGTACACTTATACTTGATTCAGTATTTCCAAGTACCTAATTCCTGTTGGTGTAGATGCTTCATAGGGGAACATTTCCTTAAGAATATCTCTTTCTACTCTTCTTTCCTCTGTTTTTTCTCCCACCTAACAAAAAAGAAAGAAACAAGTTAAAATTCAATATAAGTGTGTAATAATTTTAAATAGAAGTTTTAGAGAACAAAAATGCCCTTTAATCTATCCTAGCTTTTATGACTGCCGTTTCTAAATTTATTACCATCTAGGTATTCACAGAGTTCTACGGCTCTCTTTAAATTTCATCATCATGAAGTGATATTAATGTGGCTATTGGGGGAAAACTGCCATGCCAATAAACAGGGGAAAAAAAAAATTCAGCAACCTAATGTGGCAGTGTAAATTCCCTCAATGATTTTCCATGTTTTTCATTAATAAAACATTAAGAATACATTTTTTCTTATTAGGAATTCCATAATAAAATAAAATAATCAAATATAGGAAGTGACCAATTAACATGGACCTTTAACCAATTCTAGTTTATGTTTAAAACTATAGGCAATGCAATCTCCTCAGCTTAGAAAAAATTTTGGCTTGTTTTGCTGTATATGTTTACCTTTAAAACCCACATCAAAATAATTTCATCTCCTTTAATAAAGATTCATAAAAATTATAATGTACCATGCAGTTAGTACTTTAAAGCATAATTATACAGGAGTTAACCCATTCAAGCACCACACAAAGTCACTTTAAAGTCCCATTATTTAACATTCCGACAGAAGAAAGATGTAGCATCCCTCACAGCCCAGGCAGCACTTCTAAACTTGCATCCATGACAAATAGAACATATTACAAGCAGCACACAAATGACCACTCCTTTGAAAACCAGAACTTAAGAAGGCACATAGCAGCAAAAGGGTAGTATTAGCATGGCATACTATATTAGTTAATTTCTGTTTTCACTATTAAAAGTGTCTTAAAAATGAGAAATGCGTGTGCGCACACACACACACACACACACACACAACCACCACCCAAGAAAGCTCTGTTCCCTCCCACTGGAGAAAAAAAAAAAAAACCCAAATATAAATATTTCCTCTTTAAAAGATCAATGATAGCATTGATCTAAATTTTATTCATTTACTTCAGCTCTCGTCAATGGTTTCTTTGGTGTTCTTCTGGGTATGTCTGAGAATTCAGTGATTGGCAGAATAGAAGTTGCATGCTTGAAATTTCCAGTCACCCTATTGACAACCTGCCAAGATTCAAATTATTCAGACTCAGAATTATCCAAACATAACAGACACTTAAAAAGAAAAGAAAATATTCTATTTCTGTAACACGTGACTTTCCCTTAACAAAAATTTAGGCAATGGAGCCCAGAAACACACACGTTGAGTACTTTATAGGTCTTATAGTTCTTCAAATATTTAGTAAAAAAGTATGGATTCTTGTGTGAGGAATTGAACTTATTTGTAATAAAATAGCTATATTGAAAAATTCTAAAATTCAGAAATATATGGGGGGAAAACCCGTTTGAAATATTAAAAATTTGTAGATTTTGAGATTTGCCAAAATTTACCACCTCCCCATTTCCAATTAAAGGGCAATTTTCAAAGAAGACCACTTGTATAGTTCACAAAACATATTTACTAAGGATTCGTTGCTTGAAGCCATTATAGTTTCAGCTATGGGAGTACTCTCTGAAATTACTGCACCATCTATACGAAAATGTTGTGAAGTTTCCACCTGTTAGTTTGAAAACAAAACAAAAACAATAAATATAAAGTAATCACTAAAACCCTACCAATCTGAAAACCCAATTCTAAGGAATAAGCCTTGCATCACCCTTTTCCTTGGAATTCTTCTTGACCCTCTTGGAGATTCCCTAGTTAATGCCTGCAGAGGTCCGCCTTTGGAAGATCCACTTGTCCATTCAGTCTCAGTTACTCCAGCTTGTGAATAGCTCTATTTAAGCATTGACACATTAAAAAGTCATATTCTAACATCAAACACCCTAAAAATGGCCACATTAGCACACTGCAAAGCCAACAAGTCTCCAAATGCCAGCATTTACAAATAATGCTATGCCTTCAAAACATTTCTATCGTACCGATTGAACATTCAGCATCAGAAAAACTCTTAAAGAATCATAAAATACACTGAAGAGTCCACCAATAAGAGGGGAAAAAAACACCAATTATCACTGGGTCCTTTTGTGACTCATTGTATGCTTGGGCAGGTCTAATAATGCAGCTGCAACTCTTGTCTCAACAAAGAAGCAGAATGATCATGACTTAAATGAAAGTCATTTATTATATAACAGGTCAATTTCCTTTTAAAACAAAAACACAAACTTTTGGCTGAGGATGTAGCACAGTGGTAGAGTGCTTGCCTAGCATGTGCAAGGCTCTGAGTTTGATCCCTAGCATTGCAAACAAACCAACCAGAACTTTTCTGACTGTTAGAACAGATCAAACATTCTTTTCATGTGATTAGTATTATTTTAATAGAAACAGTTTGAATTATAAACCATACTTGGCTATGTAAACTAAAAAATTCCCAGGTGTCAAACTCTTAGAAACAAACAGACTCAAACAAGAAAAACCTAATGATCATCCTAGTGAATATATAAACACAGTATGTCACTGCCAAACCACAATGCTCCCACACCTCATACAGAAAGATAGAAAGGTAATAGTGATGGTTACTACTTTCTAGTTCCGGATTAATTTCTCCCTGGAGGGGGGGAGGGGATCAACAGATTGTTTCCTTTTTTAAGAAATAATTTTATTAGTTCCTGGATGCTTACAGTTTTAAATTCATTAGGCCAAATATATATATATCAATCACCTGAACCTTTTGTTAAAATGCAGAATCTGATTCAGAGGTTCTGGAACGGAACCTAAGATTCTGCATTCCAAGTAACAAGCTTTCAATTTTGAAGCCACTATTATCAGATGATTATTTTAAATTCCTTCTAACTAGATAACATCAACTAATTATTAGTATTACAGCACAGTGTGCCTAGGTTGTCACTTTTCAAGATAATATTTTACCTAGATAACTGGTAGTTTTATGACCAAGTTAGTGTCTATTAAATTTAAAGACACATTTATTCTTATCCTGTAACAAGAAAAATTATTTTAAAATATGCAAATTTGTACCAAAACCTCACAAAGGAACATTGTCTCATGTGTCTGATTTTATATTTATCTGTACTTGGAATTGACATAAGAGTTTACTTTTTCTCACAATCTAAATCTGTATTCCTTATCCAACTAACAATTAGGAAATACTTGCTGAATGTAAAATTATAGTTAGTCTAAAGACAAATGTGTAAGCAAATCACAAAACATAATAAATGCTTAATAACAGTCAAATTCTTAAGTATTTAAAAATAAGAAAAAATAATAGTTTTAATTTGAGGTTCTCAATCTTGGTGGCAGAGTATCATCTGGGGAGAGCTTTATAATCTATTGAATGCTCCCAACCCTCACCTCAGACCAATTAGATCAGAATCCTTCTAAAAGGGTCTAGACAGGGCTGGGGGTATAGCTCATTGGTCAAGTATATGCTTAATGTCTGCAATGCCCTAGGTTCAATTTCTAGCACAAATGAGTAAACAAAAATTAAAAAATAAATAAATAAAAAAGGTCTGGATACAGTTAATTCTTATTGCTCTTAAGAGGATTCTAATGTGCAGAGTTGGGAATAACTGGCTTAATATAACTGCAGTAGATTTAACATGCACCTTGAAGTTAAGGAAAAAAATCCTACTTTGAATATTGGTCTCTTTTAAAAAAATTTATTTTCATGTGTACTTGGACAAAATACCTTTATTTTAATGTGGTGCTGAGGATAGAACCTAGGGGCCAGCACATGCTAGGCGAGCACTCTACTTCTGAGCCACAACCCCAGCCCCGAATATCATTCCCTTTTAAATAATTAATTATTCAATGCTGGTCAAAATAATTAGAAGTATTTTAAAAATATTTTAGTTTGATAGTCTATTTGACATGTATTCAGTACTTAAAAACTCTTCAAAGAATTACATTACTTGAAAGAACTAAGTTTATCAGTTGTGTAAGTGACACAATAAAACCAGACACTTTACCTATAACCAAGATGAAGGTAAAGGGGCTGGGGGAAGACAATCTTTTTCCTTAGAATTGATCATCTACCAAACTCAAGGTTTAACTTTCTTTCTTTCTTTCTTGGTACCAGGGATTGAACCCATGGGTGCTTTACAACTGAGCTACAACCCCCTTTTACTGTGCCAGGCCAAATTCCAGAACTTTGTTATGTTTTGGATTGAATAAATAATAGTCCATTAAAAACTTTACCAAACATCTACTGAAATAATAATTATGGTTAATTAAAAATAAAGTTTACATTTTTAAAGTTAAATTTCATTTAAAGTTCTTTATAATCTTTTGTGGCAGGAAACACAAGGAACGTTGGTTGACTGAGGGCCTACTTGAGAATTCTAAAAATAATTTATATTTCTTTTGTTCAGATTTTATAAGTTCTTGGAAAATTTCAACCAGTTTTATTAGTTCCCATCATTATCCAATTTAGGATTAGTGATCTTTACGGAAAACTGAGAACCTTTAACACAATTAAAAAAGATATTCTAGGGGCTCAAGCTGCAGCTCAGTGGTAGAGCATTTGCATGTGTGAAGCACTGGGTTCAATCTTCAGCACCACATAAAAATAAATAAATAAAGGTATTGTGTCCAACTAAAACAAAAAAATATCCTAAGGATTTTTTATTAGAACCCACATCATAAATGACTTTAAGCTGGGTGTGATGTCACCCGCCTGTAATCACAGCTGCTCCGGAAGCTGGGGCAGGAGGATTGCGTGTTCAAAGCAGCCCCAGCAACAGCAAAGCACTATAAACAACTCAGTCAGACCCTGTCTCTAAATAAAGTACAAATCAAGGCTGGGGATATGGCTCAGTGGTTGAGTGCCCCTAAGTTCAATCCTGATCACCCCCCCAAAATTAAAAATATAAAATTATAATTCAGTACTATAATTATTTAGTAAGATGATAAACAATGATTAAAAGGAAGTTCACTGAGATGTAAAATTAGAAATGTGATTGCTGTGTATTTTGCAGACAAAATAAGAATTGCAGTATCATCTATGTTCAGTGAGATGTTTTCATATTGCCTTCTGATAATATATCAGGCAAAAAGTCAGTCAAAAGACATTAAGTAGCTGAGGCACTTGAGAACATTCGCAGGAGAGCTAGGTTAAAAAGGCAATAAATCCTCATCAACAAAAAGATGAGAACTGAGCTGGGGATATAGCTCAGTTGGTAGAATGCTTGCCTTGCATGCACAAAGCCCTGGGTTCAATCCCCAGCACCACCACCAAAAAAAAAAAAAAAAAAAAAAAAAAGGAAAAGACAAACACTCACCTTGGCATTATTCATAACAGCATACAAGTGAAAATTACTCAAATATTAACCAAAAGGGAAGTGGCTAAATAAATTACAAACTGCAATACAAAGTGCAGTTGTACAAAACAATGAGGAACATGGATAAATTCAGATATGGAGTGATCTGGGATATGTGCTTAGGTTAAAGATAATGTACAAAGTAGGTTGCCTTTTAAGCAAGGAGAAAGGGAACAAACATATATACATACATATCACATATATGTATAAATAAATTTGTGCATTTACTTATATTTTCAAAAAGAAACTAACCAAAGTTTGGTTAAAGAAAAAAAAAAAAAAAAAAGAAAAAACAACAAACCCCCCTAACAGTACATTAAGTTGTGGCTTTAGGACACAAATAAAAAGTCTTTCAAGTATATTTAAACATAGCATTTGACTTTATATCCTAATGAAATATGCCCTAAAGAAAAGGAAAAATAAAGTCCTAAACCGCATTTAGCAATCTTATTGTTAGAATACTGTGAAACACCTGTGATACATAAGATATACTATCATTTGAAGAACCAAGATACCAAGCATTTTAGAAGAGATATACGTGTAACACCCAAAAGTTCACCATTCATTCATGATTTACTTTTCTCCGAAAAGGAGTAAAGCAATGGCAACTTCATTGAAGGAGCACCCTAGCAAGAAACTACCAAAGACATATGGGAGACAATAAAAGAATACAGGAACCAACTTAGTAATTCCCACTGACAAAAGATGGCACACTGTGGGGCCGGGGTTGTGGTTCAGCGGTATGTGCAAGGCACAGGGTTTGATCCTCAGCACCATATAAACATAAATAAAATAAAGGCATTATGTCCAAATACAAAAAAAAAAAAAAGATAGCACACTGTGAAAAAAAAAAAAAAACTAATGCTGTGGGGGGAAAGAAAAAATGACTATAGTACACATAGTACATCACAAGTCAATATGTAAAGTTTTATTGCTAACCCTTCGACATATTAATTATGAATATCAATTTGAAAACTGGCAAACAAAAGGCAAGAAAGCATTTCTCTTGGTTCTCTTGTATAAATTTTTTTTAAATATTTATTTTTTAGGTATAGATGGGCACAACACAATGCCTTTATTTTTATGTGGCGCTGAGGATCGAACCCGGGTCCCACCGGTGCTAGGCGAGCGCTTTACCTCTGAGCCACAATCCCAGCCTCTTGTATAAAATTTTATTTTTAGGTACCTGAGAAATTTATGAGGAATGGTTCTTTATTAAAAAAAAAAAAATCCTGGTCATAGATATAAAGGAGTGAGATACTGAGACAAATCACCATTTTATTTTATTTATTTATTCTTAAATTTTTTGGTAGTTAATGGATGGACAGAATGCCTTTATTTTATTTATTTTTATGTAGTACTGAGGATCAAACCCAGTGCCTCATGCATGCTAGGCAAGTGCTCTACCACTAAGCTACAGCCCTAGCCTTCACCATTTTATAACCATTTTATCTTTTGTATTGCTGTGAATTGAACCTGGGGTGTTGAGCATGCTAAGCAAGTGCTCTACCACTGAGTTACACCCCAACCCTCAAATCACCATTTTAGAACCTCAAATAAAATAATGGATTTAAGCAATAATCATTAATAACAACTGGAACCATTATAATGAAAGGCCAATGTAAAACTTCTAATTGGATAGATAATTCTTTCAATATCTGAACCTACTAATTAATTTTGGCATCATCAAAAGGGCATATATATCTATATCTATATCTATATCTATATATATATCTCCTGAAATGATCAATAGGAAGACTACAGCATCATTCTTGCCAAAGAAACTGAACCTGAATCTAACCAACCCTTCAGATCTGTTCTGTTCAACATGGAAGCCACTAGCCACATGTATCAATTTAAATTTAAATTAAATATAATTAAAGACTTGGTTTCTCAGACATGCTAAGACAAATTCCATGTGTTCAAACCCTAGACACTACTGTAATGAACAGCACAGATATAAAACATTTCTATCATTAGGGAACAATCTATTGGACTAACTTCCAGTATATAGGATACACAGGGTCTAGAAGAGCAAATTACATGATCTGACAAATCAAATCCAGAATGTGGGAGAGAATCTAATGACCTAATTTCTAGACCAAATAAATGGAGGGAAGAAAAGCAGTTTAGTAAGAATAGCCACAGACTTAGAAATCTAAAAAATTCATTTAAAAAATAAAATACAATGTATGGATCTTGTCTGGATCCCTGATTGATCCAAACAAATGTAAAATAGAAAAGTGCAACACTTCTAAAACTGGAATAACATGAACAGTTTAGATATTTAAAAAAAACTAATAATTTTACTAGGTAGGAAAATGACGCTGTCATTTAAATAGCTATATTTGAGAGAAACATTAAAATATTGACACTAACATGTGAAATATGTTAGGGATCTGCTTTAAATACTCCAACAAAAGGCAAAACAACAAAATCAAAAGCAATTTAAAAAGCTGGATGGAAGATGTAGGTGAAGATGAAACTAAATTGGTAATATATTGATAACTAGGACATCCTTGACTGGAGAGTTATTAAACTCTTCCCTCCACTCTTCTGTTTTACATTTTTTGTAATAAGTCCACAGTTTTATTCTGCCTGTCAACTCCTTAACCTCAACTCTCCTTTGACTATTTATCCTGCTCCTCAGTTTAGATTCCCCAAACAATTAACCATTAAACCATCTTTAAACCCCATACCTTCCTTTAAACTACTATCAGATCAGACACACATTCTTGGTAGACACCTTGCCTTCATATTCTGGAACAAAATCCTCCATGTTTGTCTATTGCAGTGCCTTTCATGATATTCCTAATTTCTTTTGCTCTTACTCTTATTTCTGTATTCCTTAATACGACTCTAAAGCTCTTTGCTAGCAAAACTCTAAAGTCAATGAAATACTTATTCTGGTATTTAGTTCTGTATCAAAACAGAACAGGGCTGGGGCTGGGGCTCAGTACCACATAAAAAAAAATAAATGAGTGAAATAAAGGTATCATGTCCAACTACAACTAAAAAAAAAAAAAAAAAATTCATTCAATACCCTACACATTTTCTGTAGCCATCCAGCTTATTTTTAATAAATGGTTCTAAAATTACACATACCAACTACATCAAATGAACAGAGGAACATGGCTTACAAGAACATGTTGGGTTGGGAATTTAACTCAGTGGTAGGTTCATGATTAAGACTCATGAGGCCCTGAGTTCAATCCCAGCTATGCATGCATATGTGCATATGAATACAAACACACACAAAATTCCATTTTAGGACATGTCCCCCCCGCCTCCCACCCTTACTGAGAATTGAACCCAGAAGCACTCTACCTCTGAGCTATATCCCCAGACCTTTTGTTAAATGTTGAGACAGGGTCCTGTTAAGTTGCCCAAAGACAGCCTCAAATTTCACTTCCTGACTGCCTCAGTCTCAAAAGTAGCTGGAATTACAGACTTATGCCACCATGCCCAAGTGCAACTTTAAATGATAAACAGAACATGGAAAAGATAAATAGCTAACTAGATAAAATTTTCAACTAAAGACTAAGGGCAACGAAAAAGACTGTAGAGATAAGTTATTAAATTAAAGCCAATAATTAGTTCTCTATAAACTAGTTCATTTATAACTATGTTGATTTTCCCCTTAATTTCCCTTTGCATTTTGCTTCTTACACAAAAAGTCAAATTTTCATCTAGAATATGAAACAGCGTCAGAGAAACACTACAAAAGACAAAGCAGGTAAAAGTAAAAGCAAATTCAGAAATCCAGAGAAAAAGACACAAATATAAAACTACCCCCTGCCTTTTAAAGAAGCTGTACCAAAAGCACTAAGACAGTTCTATCTTTTAAAACATTTCTCTCAAAAAGCTGTATGGTAGTAGAGCACTTGCCTAGCACCCATGAGGCCCTGAGTTTGATTTCAGCAACTGGGAAAGAGAGGCAGTTTGACCAGCTTTGAACCATGCTTAGTACAGAATCAAACACAAATGAGACTTTTATCAAACACTTGCTTTTGCAGTAAACATAACCTACAATACTGACATACCCCAAAGTTTAGATTTCCCACGCCATGTAGCTAACTATGAAATCAAGTTAATAGTACACTGAATCTGGGTATCAACTGTTAACCAAATTTAACATGACGGATGAGTGTCATCGGATTACTTGAATCTGTACATGTTGATTACAAAGCTAAATATACCTGGTTGTGCTCAAGTCTTCTTTGCTTGAGTGTTACTGGAGTCTTTGCTCTGCCCTTTAGTGGTTCTCTCTTCTCAAGCTTGAGCTCTATTTTAGAGTCTGGAAATAATATTGGAGAAACCATTACTTTCTGAAACATGTAAGTTATGTTCTCCTAACACAATTTGGGAATCCAGTTTTAGGCACATTAATACATAAAACAAATTTGTCTATTGGTGATATCTCAATAGACCAAAATTGTTTAACTACAATTTGTCTTAGAAACTTTTACTATTATATTCCATTTTTAAAAATTCCCTCTTTAAATCCCATTCCCACTTCCTACTTAATTCTCCTTTTCTTTTTCTCAGACTAATAGGATTAAATATAAAAGTGTATTCCAACTGCTCCTGGAGGCTTTTCACTAAAAAACAATTTCAAATGTGGGAAAAAGACATTAAAATAGTCAACACAGTTTGCCATTATTTTGTCCATGTAGTATATTGCTACTATATGACAAAAGTTAGCTTGTTAAATTTAAGTTTGGTGTGTGGAAAAGAAAAACCACATAGATTTTTAAGAATTAAAAAAATCTGTATTATATTAAGCCTCTAAGGTAATTGTCAATGATATTAACATGTAAGTGTAATCTAAAAGTCTCTTCTCAATGAGGGGTATAGCTCAAAAGTCCTGGGTTCAATTACCAGCACCCAATCAATCCATTTTTGATGCAGTCACAAAAAGTCCAGATGAAACTGAGATAAGGAATCTTGTTCACAGAAAAGTTGCAACAATCACAGGGCACTTCTTCCCCATAATAAAAATGTATTTCTTTGAAGATGAGTCAGTATTTACTACATTTTTCATAGATTTCAATTTTTCACTTTTCTGGTCTTGATTTTATTGTCATTTGAAGACCTCCATTTAAAAAAAAAATGTACCTTTCCCATTTTTGTGGTCATTTATTATAGTGTAGCAAACTTAGTTATCAGTTGGTTCTTCTAAAAACTTCTACCACCAAAAATTTGTTATATAATTTTCTTACCAAAAAACAAGAATGGAGTCAATTCTTAAAGCTCAATTTTGTATGAATTCAATGTAGTTGTGCTACAAAGTGGTCAAGATGGCTACATCCTGCTAACTTCCAATCTGATATTAGTCAGTCTAGAATTTATTTGCAAGTTTCCCAAAAAGAAAGGTGATTTTTATCAAGTTAGTTCAAACAGTTCAATCTTCATTTGGGAATAGGCTATCAACTATATTCCCCCATTTCCCAACATTTCCACTAATAGATATATTTGGTACAACCCTTAGCATCATAAAAATTTACTTTTATTCTTTGTTAACTTGAAATCTAAGAATTAGAAAGCACAAGGTAAAATACTTATAGCCAAGCAGAAACTGATTAGGCAAATAATTTATCGGATTACAGATTAATTCCCCTTACAAATTTAGATTCCAACAGTCAATAAAAACATGGTCTTCAATAGAAGAAAATCCACACAACAATAACTGGAATATTTAATTATACTATTGGAATGTTAAGTGAGTTTCAATGATGAGATGGAAATGAAATGTTCATCCACAAATATTCAACTTGTTTGAAACTTCAAGAATAAAGCACACGTACAACACGTTTCTGGAGACCACACAAAACTGTTCAAATTTAACAACTTTATTGAATTTGTAGGAGCATTCTACATCAATACATTTTTTAAAATCACAAAGTACTTAGTAGGTACATGTATACATGTACATTTTAGAAGACAAATAACAAAATTACTCCCAGAAAGCTGAAAAGATGGAATGTGTAGTCTAAGAATAAATGGATAGAGAACTGAAGGGACCATATTCTGTTATGCTGAGACTACCATTTCCCACAATGTCTCTACAATCAGATTCTTTTATCTTACAATCATAGAAATGAAAACAGGATAATACACTGTTTTATACAGACATAGACACTGGGATATAGTATGATTTCTTAAGGCTTTAAGAAAAAGCTGATAAATTTGCTTTTCGTATCAAGATTATTAAGCCTAATCATCCATGAAATACCACATACCTCAAAAGAAAAGTATTTTTTTTTTAAAAAGCCCCATCTCTCCAGTGTCTAGTTCATCTGACAAAATAGAGTGGTAGTGTATGCTTGTACTATCCTAGACTATTTACCAACAAGAGCAATGTCTTTCAAAGTGAGGTCCATGAATTGTTAGTTAATTCGGAAGTGATGAGGCATCTGTATCAGACTGTAAAGCCATACACTGCTTTTGCTATCAATAAGTGTACTACATAAATAAATCCTTTCATTGATCTAAAAAGTGCCTTTATATTTAAATTCTTTTATTAAAAAAGCGATGGGGGATGGGGAGACTAACCCAGGGCCTTGCACATACTACACTCCTGAACTATGTCCCAAACCCCTTAGTCTTAAAATTTTTGTGCATGTTCGTCTGTGGATCAGTAATAGTTTGTGAACTGGTTACTTTAAGTTGCACTGATCTTGAATATTATGAATGCTACTGCAGGTATCAGCATATAACAAACAAAAGAAAATAAAAGTGTAGACAACTTCTAGAAAGTGAAGTATCAAAAAGGATAAATCATTGCTTTAAATGTGTAATTAGTGTTTAATTCTACCCTAGATAGAAAAGAATATGCATATGATATTTGAAACAGTGAAGAATCTACTTATTTTAGTATTGAAATTCTCTCAGTTTTGAAGAGTTGTAAAAAGTATAATAGGAAACATTGAATGTTTGAGACAAATATATGATCTATAAAGCTTAAAACTTTATCAGCCTTTCTATCTGTGTAAATCTAAAAGAGCAGTTCCACATAGGGAATGACTTAACTATCTGAAATTCCTTATCAAAGATAAGACAGGTGACTTAGCTCTTAACTTTATTTTTTTCCACGCTTTTTAATTACTTTGTTTACTTCTCCTCCAAATAATGTTCCACCTTTAAAGGGAGTCACAGTCAGCTTATTCTTAGAAGCTGGATTAATTTTGCAATCCTTCAACCAGAGATATCGACGACCAAGAGTGGAAGATCCCATGGTATAGGCAGCCATCTTCACTTCATCAAATGCAGCTTCACAAAGAAACGAAGCTGCATCACATGTTTTGCTCAGAATATTGAGTGCCTGGTGTGTACGACTAGGATCTGAGCTAATAATTTGTGCAGCCTGACTAATGTCTGCTTGCATAGCCTTAACTACAAAGGCAGTGTGGGTTGCAATCTGCATCGTGGATGCTGCAGCTGTATATACTCTACAAAGTGTTAAGTCCAAGTGTTTATCACAAGACTCAGCAGAGCCCTCCTGAGTACCTGCTGGTGGGATAGTTTCAGAAATAAACCCTTGGATTTCATCATCTACTTTTGGAACGGATAATATCTGGGTCGCCTCTCTGGAAGAAATTGGATATTTGCGTGCCAATGAAGGCAACTGCCTGTCGATCTGCTGCCACTCCTCTTCAATTACTTTTAAAATAGATTCATGGAAGGGAAAAGATAGTTCTGAGCTATCAATGTTATCATGCTGTGATTTCTCAGACTTTTCCATGCCTAAGGTACTAAGTGCATGAGAGACAACAGTTTTGGCAAAAGAAGACATATGTTCAGATTCAGGTATATCCTGCAATACCTGGCTATCCTGAAATGACACAGAGGAACCTGAATCCCTCTCCTCTACTGACTTCTCACTGAGTCTAGGGAATTTTCGTGGAGGAGACAGGGAAGTGGTTTCTCGAAAACTAGATTGACCAATTCTCTTGCATATGTTTTCAATGTCCAGTGTGGGTATAGAGTTAGAAGTCCCAGGTAAACTATCTACCCCACCCTGGACCAACAGAGAATTGACATAATCTTTGATTGCCTGAGCAAGTTGTGGGGAAATTACTTGTGATCTCTTAGACTCCTCTAGTACTTCCCTTTCGCTGGAGAGAATGCGCTGATCTGAAATATTGGACTTCTCAGTATATAATGGCTGAATTCCACTTTTCTCTCCACGGTAAATATTTTCTACTATGTCTTTACAGTAAGAAGTAGTGGTTTCTTTAATCAGTGAAGGAGAAGCTGCAGTAGAGCCCAACATCGCAGCGAGTTCACGCTGAGAGGATGACGAAGAACTTTTCTCTACACTCCTATCATGGCTAGTCTTAGAGGAAAATAACAAATTCCCTCCAGAGGCTAAATTCTGCATCTGTCTCTTGCCAGGCAAGGTTGTGGCAATAAGAGGCTCCCTAGATGGGTCGCCCTTAGAAGTATGTATTTTCTTAGCTGCCTGTAGTTCAGTCCTGCCCAAAGGAGGACGGGTGGAGATTTCAGGAAAAGAAATACCCTGAAAAAATCCACCAGAGGGAGTAGCTGGAAGTCCAGAAAAAGGAGCAAAATCCCTAGTGGACTTCACTTTCTTGTGTTCTTTCTTCTTTCCTGTAGAGGCAAAAGAGGCAGGAAGTTTAAGCATTACTTGTGTTTGAGCTGGTTTTATTCTTGCCTCCTTGCTAAAATAGTGCTGTTGAAGGAAAAGACCCTATATTTCATATTCTGAACAATTTGGCAGACTGTGCCTTAGAAGGCAGAGCTTTTAGAGATTTGAGTAACTTGGGTCAAATTAGATAATCACAAAACTAATGAACAAGGCATATGAATCAAGAGTTTATAAATATCACATTGCACTTATCATTTTTAAAAGGACATTTATTTCATGTGCTAGTATCAAAAATTTTAAATATCACAAATTTTCTTTAAAATAGTAATAACATATAAAGATATGGTCAAAATATTTACTTTAAAGTTGCCATGAAATCAGATTATCTAGCAACAATTTAAATGCCTGTCAGAAAAAAATAATGTGCCACATTCAAATGCTACCACTATATATTAACAAGGAATAAAACATATACATACTTAATAAAGATTAGATTAAAAAAATAACATGGAATAAAAATACAAGCACAAGAAGTAGCATATGATTTATATAGACTTTTTTTAAAGTACAAAATAATACTATATATTAGATGAATAAGTATTAAAAAACTAAATAGATCAGTAGCTACTGATAGTGGTCACTTCTGTGGAGATGATAATGGACAAGGGCAAAAGTGGAGGAGAGAGTCTTTACAAAAATGAGATCTGAAGCAAAAGATAGTTAACTGGTAAGTTTGGGTAATAGAAAATTAGACACTTGTACTTTTTTGTTTCTCATACTTGTTTCAAGTATTTAAATCAAGTTACTTGTAGAATTACTCTAATAATATGAACAAAAATTACATATGTCCTGCCAATATTGTTTTAAACTTTACCTTCTTCATGAATGAAGTCTCATGAGAATCTAAAATAATTACATGCATTTACAATTTAAAAATTTTACCTTCTTCATTGTCACTGTATCTGTCAGAGTCATTACTTCCATTCTGCCTAGTATTTTCTGCTGACGAGGAAATTGTTGGTAGAGGAGTAGAAGATCTTGATTCTGGTCCTTGTTCTCTCAGTTTCAATAGCTTTTTCTCATACAGCTTCCTGGTTGTTCCTATATCAGGGCAAAACTTGATTTTAGCTCTTGCATTATCTTATTTAAGGTCTAGTTCAGAAATTAAATAACATTATAAACTCAATTTTTACCCTTTCCTTTCCTAAACTTTATTACTTAAAAATAATAATAATAATAATAATGGGGTCTTTTCAAAACTAGGAATTTTTCTGAGATTTTAATGAGATGATAAATGTTTCTTTTAATAACATGGAATACACAGTAGATTGGTATAGGTCTTGGAGATTAGCTACCAAAGAACCATGTATGACTCTTTTTTAAAAAATATTTTTTTTTAGCTGTTGATAGTCCTTTATTTATTTATATGCAGTGCTGAGAACCAAATCCAGTGTCTCACACATGCCAGGCAAGGGTGCTACTGCTGAGCCACAGCTTCCACCCGCCATGTATGACTCTTTTTGACTGCAAGTCTTGGACTTTGTATATTTTCTCTACAATTACAGAAGTATACGCCAATATAGAAAATTCTAGAAACAGATCATGCCCCCTGAGGAATATGCATTGATATATTATATATAATCATATATTATATAATTATATATAATTTTATTATACCGTACAATGTAATTCTATATAACAAACAGCTTTTGTTTTCTGTTTCACACTAGCTATATCTTTCCTTAATTTCTGTAAGTTGAGTAAAATGAGTATGGACTTTTATAAACAATACATATCCAGATATATAAAGTAGTCTTAAAACGAACAGCTGGTATACCATCATGTAATTTAATGTATGCTGGTACATATCAGCATCTTCCTTTTACAATTTTAAACAAAATCTTTGTGTTCAAAATTTTCTACAACTTAGATGATCAAAATGAATTTTTCTCACCTTGAGGTCATTGTCAAGACCCTCATAAAATAAGGTAAATGCTACCTTGCAATAATCACTGAGCCACATTCCCAGCCCTTTTTTATACTTTATGGGGGGGGTGGGGTTGCTAAGTTGCTGACGCTGACTTTGAACTTAAGATCCTCTTGCCTTGAGTGCCACCACAACCAGATAGTTTATCATTCTTTAAATTATCTTTAAATTCCAATCAAGATATGGCACTTTTAATGATAAATGGAAAACGGTACTAGGCTAGGAATTGAACAACTTTAGTTATATTAGTCAGTTATTAACCTACTGATGTGGATGAACTGGCCAGTTAAGTTAGCTGAGATTCTCAACTGTCATATTAAACCCATATGGGCTTGGAATAGTGGCGCACACCAGTAATCCCAGCAGCTTGGGAGACTGAGGTAGGAGGATCAAGCTAGCTTCAGCAACTTAGCATCTAAGCAACTCAGTGAGACACTGTCTCTAAATAAAATACGCACACAAAAAAGGGCTGGGGATGTGGCTTAGTGGTTAAGAGCCCCTGGGTTCAATTCCCAGTAAGAAAACAAAAAATAATTCAATATAGTCTCACCAGGTGGTGTGATATGTGCACCACATAAAGCAATCTCAACCACAGAGATAAGAGATTAGCTAGTTCAATTCTTTTATTTTATTTCCCTCGATAGGGTTAAGGAAATTAAAGTCTTGGTCATACAAAGGGTTAATGGTAAGACCAGCCCTTGGAACCCAAATTCTAATCACTAGGCAAGAAGAGAAAACAACTTAGGGCCTTGCTTCATAGAAAATATATTTGAAATTTTATGAACTTACCCACAATAGGACCAGGATTCACCCCATATTTCACAAGCTGATCCAGAAGTTCTTCATTAGAGAGCTCTGTTACATCTAGATCATCCTTATCTTCCAGTCTGGGCTTATCAGTTTTCTTTGTTGCTTTCTGTAAACAAAGTCCAATTGTCATTTCTACACAAATTTTAGAGTGTATATTTATTAGACAAATAATATGCTGTGTAAAATAAACATAAACATTCACCCACAAGTCAATTTATAGTTATACTACATTAAGCCATAGCAATTTGATTAAGTTAAAACAATTCATTATTTAAAGACATTCTAAATTCAACTATAATTAGACTGTACAAAACTAATTCCCACACAAATAACTTACATGTTAAAGCGATTAACTGTTGAAATATTCAATTTTGAAATACCTCTGTAAAGAGGTAGTAATGGCATCAAAAATTCAACAGCAAATAAATACAAAGTAAAAGTAACTGACTTTGGATAACATTATATATGTAATAATGAACCTTATACCTATTTTCTTTAAAATAAACAAAAATTATGCTGAATTTTTTATACTGTGCATTCCGCCCCTCCCATACTTTAACTCTGAGTCAAGTTCCCAGGGCTTTTTATTTTTTTTGAGACAGAGTCTTAATAAGATCCAGAGGCTGGACTTGAACTTGTGATCCTCCTGCCTCAAGTCTCCCAAGTCAATGGGCTTATAGGCGTGCACCACCATGCCCAACTATACTGTATTTCTTAAAAGATAACTCCTGAAGACAAGGGAGTCAGATCAGCATGAAAGAAACAAAGTGAAGCCAGACGCGGTTTAAACATGTTCACCCTAATGTAGTAAATATAATTTACTGTTGACTTTTTCTAATCCTTGGAGTTTTTTTTTATACTTTTTTTTTAGGTGGTATGGAGAATGGAACCCAGTGCCTCACAAGTGCTAGGTGTGTTCTATCACTGAGCTATAACCCCAGCAGTTATAATTCTTAAATCATTTTACTAGAATAGCCAAAAGAATGTGGAACTTTGAGAACAATACCAAGATAAGTTCTTTCCTAATTTTTAATATTTATTTTTTAGTTTTAGGTGGACACAATATTTTTATTTTATATTTATGTGGTGCTGAGGATCAAACCCAGTGCCTCATGCATGCTAGGTGAGCACTCTACTGCTGATCCACAGCTCCAGACCCCTTTTTAAATGTATTTCTTTTAGTTGTTGATGGACCTTTATTTTATTTTATATGTGTTGCTGAGAATCAAACCCAGTGCTTCACACATGCTAGGCAAGTGCTGAGCCACAACCCCAGCCCCTCAAAATAAATTTTTGAAATAATCTGAACAATGGCAGTATTTTCTCAAAAAACTATATAAATTTCCAAAATAAATAGTTTAAGCCAGTAAAAGTATGGATACCTTTTAAGATTATGGCAAATAGCCTTTACAAATGTCTGAATAATCCTAGAAAATATCAGTGTACCGAACAAAACCCAGTTGTTTAAATAATGGCCACAAATATCACTCAAAAAAATCACTCAGGCCTGAATTAGTATTTAAGGCAGGAGAGTTAATACTACACCTTAGAAATGTTTTATGAAAAATGGCTAAAATTATTAAGTTGTATGGATCAATTACTTTCCAATTAAGGTGGGGGAGTAGGCATCCTGGGAATGTACCAAAATTTCTCTTGTAACAAATAAAGGGTTGGGGATGTGGCTCAGTGGGGGAGCACTGGCCTAGCCATGTGTGAGGCACTGGGTTCAATCCTCAGCACCACAAAAACAAACAAAGTTTAAAAACGCAAAAAAAAAAAAAAAAAATAAAATAAAAAATAAAAAATTTGAATAAAGGCTTGGGATGTAGCTCAGAAGCAGAATACTTGCCTAGCACAGGCCCTCAGTTCCACCCAGCAAGCAAGCAAACACAAAAACTTCACATAATTTTTTTCCCCAGAGAGTGATAATATAAAGTCAATTCACTATATAATCTTTTAGTGCACTAATCTAGACTTACCAGGCTCAAATCTTGAAACTGTACATTTTGATGTCAAAATAGTTACCTAAAATCTAAGAGCTCTATATTTAAAGCCTTGAAATCTTTATAGAAAAGATTTAATCAAATCAACCTAATCTTGTGTTATTGACTTAACTTGAATTTTCCATAAAACAGTTTGTAGAGAAAAACTCCATTATATGATATAAATACTTTAAGCAATGAATAATTTAACCAGGTTCAAATTACTTGTAAATAATTCCTCCCAGCATAAGAATGTTCAAATTTTACTATCAACAAAAATTCCAATTTCTTGTAACATCCTGAAGTGGTTTTTTTTTGGGGGGGTGGGAGGTGGATGGGAGGGTGCGGTATTAGGGATTGAACTCATGGTCTTGCACATACTAAGCAAATCCTGTCACTAAGTTTTAAATCCTAGTTCTTTATATTTTATATTGTGACAAAGGAAGGTCTTGCTAGATTGCCCCAAATGGCCTAGAATTTGTAATCCTCCTGCTTCAGTTTCCAGAGCAGCTGGGATTATAGGTATGTGCCACCCTTGACAGGGTTACTAGCCTAAAGTTTCTGAGAAAACTGACTTTAGCATTCAACACAGCCCACTTACTTTTTATTAGTTATTTGTATACACCCTTTATTTTCTCTAAATGGTGAACTCCTTAAGTAGCAAGTCCCCAAGTGTAGCTTGTTATCAAAATCGCAACTATTTTAAAATATCTTGCTTCACTCTGATTCTTAAGTTTGGGCAGAAAAATCTATATTTTAAATGTGTAGCTTTAGTAATCTGGATGCAGCATTTAAGTGGGCACCAGAGAGCAAGAGCACTATCATATTTTTAACTCAAGCATCTTAGAACAAAAACAAAAGTAGTGCCTGACACAGGAGGTTCTGTCAAACAAATGAATGATGCATACATTCTTGAGAGGGAAAATCAAGTCATTTATTTTTGAAAATCCATTTCCTATTGGGGGGGCAGGGAGGTGTGGGGATGTGGCTTATAGGTAGGTGGCATGCTTGCCTAGTATGTGTGAGGCCCTGGATTCCATCCCTAGCACCATAAAAAGAGAAGAAATGACATAGATTTTGAATCAAAGTAGGAAATCAATCCCCTTACATTTTCTTAAACTTCGGCTGAACAAAGAAAACTTTAAAATGTAGTAGATAAACTCTGTGATTTTAAATTTAATCTGTAGGGGGAAAGTGCCAGAAAAGTAATTCATTTTATAAATATAAAAAAAATTGGGAGCCGGGTAGTTTGGTGTACATGATTAACAAGACAGCAGTTTCAATCAGGAAGAAGGAAACATTAATTGTACTAAATTCTACCTCCTGATAGTTTTATTCCTTTAAGTAAGTCACAATCTGTTAAGTTTCATTCAGTCAAAAATACAAAAATGATAAATTATTGTATAATGGTGTATTAAGAATCATAATGCAAAATTAAATAAATAAATAGATAAAATAAAAAAGTATCAATACAGGCAGCAAGAAGTTGAGGGAAAAAAAAAAAAAAACAAAACAAAACAGTGTACCTATGTACCAAGCACTCTTCTCCAGTTCGTTCCCAGATACCAGATGACATCTACTGTTTTTTTCTTTTTATATATATATATATTTTTAGTTGTAGTTGGGACACAATATCTTTTATTATTTTTATTTGTTTTTATTTTTTATGTGGTGCTGAGGATCAAACCCAGCACCTCACACATGCTAGGCGAGTGCTCTACCGCTGAGCCACAACCTCAGCCCTCTACTGTTTTTTTCAATTTTAAAATCCAACAATTCTGTAAAATAACTTGTTTAATTTCTACCTTTAATAGCAAAGATGCTGATAACAATACTATTATAAAATAAATTCTACTGAGCACATATTATATATTGATGTGTGTACTAAAGTGCCTCATAGTATTTGAGAATTCTAAAAAAAAAATCATGATAAAGATGCTAATATCCCCATTTTACTAAGTGAGGAAACTAAGGTCCAAGGCTGTAAGGCTAACAAGGGACATCTGCATACTATGTAACATAGTATCACTGAACAGACATTATATATCACTTTCATATACTTATCCTTTTCTGAAATTGTTATTACAGTAACTTTGCACTGTACTGCCCTGATATTAAGATGAAAACATCCAGAAACAATGACTATAACAGGTATCAATTACTGAGCACATGGCACTTCATTTATGCAAACTCATGTAATCAACCCTCAATCTGATAAGTGACTTTTAATTCCTATATTCCAGGTAAAAATGGAGAAACCTAAAGGCAATCAATGTTCACTGTTCAATAAGCAGCAGACCTAGAATTTAAATCTGTAACTCTTGATTCATTTAACACCTCATTAAGGAGCATTGCAATCAATTTATGATTTATGCTAACTTGCCTTTTACGGTTCTGCCCCAAGTCTTTAAACATTTCCTGTTAAGAATTAATCAGGTTGGGGGACAGGGAGGCTCACTGGTAGTATGTTTAGCCTGCATGAGGCCCTGGATTCAATCCCTACCACACCTTTATGCTTTGCACTTTGTAACAAAAAGGTAGGATGCAAACTCAACGAATGTTTATTCTTGTGTCCACAATCTAATTTCAGCACCTAAAATACTGGCTTCAAGATGAATAAAAGAAACAATAAAAGAAAAGAAAAACAAGAAAACTAAACCAAAATAAAAATTTTAACATGCAAATATTTGTCATACTACACATTCTAAGACATTATTGTGGTGGTACATACAAAGCAAATTCTCTCTTATAAAGGAATCTGACATGCAAAATAGTTTTACATATCAACTATTATAAATGCTCTATGGCTCTTGTAAATCCAAAGAACCCCTTCCTATCCCATATTAAAAAAAAAAAAAGTCTATTCAGACTTACTTGTAACTTACTCTTGTCTTAAGTATCTTTTTTTGTTTGTTTTTGGTACCTGATTGAACTCAGGAGAACTCTATCACTAAGCCACATACCCAACCCTATTTTGTAACTCACTCTTGTCTTAAGTATCTTTTTTTGTTTGTTTTTGGTACTGGATGGACTCAGGAGTACTCCATCACTGAGCCACATACCCAACCTTATTTTGTATTTCATTTAGAGACAGAGTCTCACGGAGTTGCTTAGTACCTCGCTTTTGCAGAGGCTGGCTTAGAACTCACATTCTCCTTAGTCTCCCCAACAGCTGGTATTACAGGCTTGCGCCACTTGCCTCAAGTATCTTTAAAACAGAAAATAAAGCTATTGACTACCAATATTAACTTTTTCAAGTTGTTATCATTGAGCCTGGCCAAAGGCATACATTTTTAAGTTTTAATCACTCAAGTGGGATAAGACAAAATTCTATGGTTATGAAATAATTCTCCTCTATAAAGGAAGCTGGGCATGGTGGTACACTCCAACAGTCCCAGTAACTAGGGAGACTGAGGTGGGAGGATCACTTGAGACCAGGAGACACCCCCTCACCGCCAGAGGGAGAAATATAACTTTTTAGCATGTCACTGGACACAGTAGTGTGTGTGTGTGTGTGTGTGTGTGTGTAGGGGGGCAGGTGTTGGGGATCAACCTAGACCTTCCATATGCTAAGCAGATCTCTACTAGTGAGCCACACCTTCAGTCCCACAGTAGATAAGCTAAAAAAAATGTTAATTCTCCCCCCCCCCAATGAATTGGGGTGAGAAATGGGTAAATAACATAATTTTTAGACCCAAGACACTAAATTTTTATGATGATGTGTAGGGTCTGCAGAAATCAATCTTTAAATTTCTATTTTTATTATCTTAATGTGTTATGAGCACATATTAGGGACTCAAAAATGATGGAAACTCCAAGACTTAAAGTTTTTGCATACAACCCAAACTTTATGGTTTAATACAACTACACCAACAAAGGGTACTACAGAAGAACTGTTGTTTTTTTTTTAAAGTGTGCTGACTGAAATGGAAGATATTTCACTTTTGACCAAATCTATAATGAAATAGTTTGAATACTGTCCCTTTTTTGAAGAGTCAGTGGAGGAAAATCAATAAGGGATAAACTTTACTTTGAAAGTAAGTTTTTGTTTAAAGTGGCTTTCTTTAAACCCTAAAATGGAGACATCAGAAACAATAAAATTTGGCTGCTCTTTTATTTATTGAACAAACACTTATTATATACTATGTGGCATACACTGCCTTGCATGATTTTTAGTTTCTCTGAAGCCCAGACTGAGACTTTTCGGATTAAATTTACATGTGTCTGTTACATGTTATTCATTTCCATTTCATTCGTTAGCGAAACACATTAGATAAAAAAATTTAAATTAACAGAGAATGTTGTAAAACTTTTGAAAAGAAATAGGTTGGGGTTTGGCTCTGTTGCAAAATGCAGCATCAAAAAAGGGGAAAAAAAGAAAAAGAAAAAAGAAAGAAAGAAAAAGAAAAGCAGCAATAACTTTGAGTTATAATAGTACCCAGCAGCAACAACTCCTACCACATTTCACCGTCTTTCATGAAAGCATTTTAAGTTATGCCATCAAGTTTTAACAACATTATGATACGAAGCCTGGTAACTAAGTATATACAAACCAACAAAAACACACTTAAAATTTACCGATAACAAAAAGCAAACTAATAAGCATTCGCTGAAGCCAATCTGAGATTTAACCAGGATCAGACATTTAATACCATAATCCCAGCGACTCCGGAGGCTGAGACAGGAGGACCCCGAGTTCAAAGCCAGCCTCAGCAACAGCGAGGCCCAAGCAACTCAGTGAGACCCTGTCTCTAAATAAAACACGAAACAGGGCTGGGGATGTGATGTGGTCACACGAGTGCCCCTGAGTTCAATTCCCGGTACCCCTCCCCCAAATTTAATACCGACACATCATGATGTCATAAAATAAACCTATCTCTTGGTTCCGAATCTTTCTTTTCTCAAGTAATATTAAGCAAAAAAGGGGTGGGAGGGGACAATCAACCCAAACTCATTAACTATAATTTCCCAAGATCGATGATAAACATTTAAAAAAAATTTTTTTAAGGTTCATTTCAACCTAGAGTAAAACTGCCGCGACAAGAGATGGCCTGTTGCTGGAACAAGTCAGACTAACAAGAAAACCCCAGTTCAAAAAGCCCTCTGCATGCAAACCAACAAAACCAATATGAAAAGGCGGGAATTTCTTTATTTCAAATTTTGCTTAGATATGAGTAGGTCGCAGACTGCCCTCCAGGGAGCGCTCTGAGACTGCTCTGCGCGAGTCATTTCGGTTACTGAAGCGGGAAAACGCTCGGACCTGACCTACAGCGTTCCGGGGCCGACCCCGCCAGGCGTTTGAAAAGCGCTCGGGGCCCGGTCTCAGGGCCCACTCCCGACGGCCGCTAGTCGAGGACCGGGGCTCTGGCGCCGCACAGCTCCCCGACGCAGCGTCCGAGCGCCCCGCGGCCGCAACTTCTGGTCCCTCCCTCGCAGCGCCCCGGTGCCGGAGCCCGCACCCCGGCGGCGACCGAGCTGCGGGCCGGAGCACGGGGACAGCCCCGCGCCGAGCGGGGGCGAGCGCGCGCGGAAACCGCCAAACGCCCGTCTTTGTGGCCCCGGCCGGGCGTCCTTACCCTGCCGACGGTGGCGCGGCCGCGGCCCGCGGTGGAGGGCCCGGAGCTGAGCACTGGGGTGGGCTCGCGCTCCTCGTCGCTGGAGAAGTCCGGGGGCCCCTTGCTGTTGGCGCCCGCGGCGTGCGGCGGCCGGTTGCGTGCAGTGAGGTGCTGCAGGTAGAGCTGCACGTACACGTCTTTGCGCTGCTCCCCGGCCGGGAGAGTCACATTGTTGGCGACCAGTTCACTCTTCAACTTGTCTTTCGTCAGGACCGAGGGGTCTTCCAGGAACTCCGGCATCTCCGGGATCTACTAGTCCCCTTCCCCGCAGCCTCACTGCCGCCGCGCTCACTCCTGGCCGGGGGCCGCGCTGCCGCCTCCGAGCCTTACGGCTCCCGCGCGGGAGGAGCGCCGCGGGGGCACGGCAAAAAACTCGCAGACACAAAGCGAGGCCAGACGCGGGCACAAAAGCGCCGCGAGCCCAACTACGGACTAAGTGCGGACAGGCTGGGAGGCTGCACCAACCCCAGCCCACACACTACAGCCAAGGCGAGAGCAGCCTGCTTCGCCCACGCCCCAAGAACGCGCGCCGCCATTGGCGGGCGGCGGGAGGAAGCGCGGCGGTGATTGGCTGGGCGGCTCGCGCGGGTTCCATTAGCCACCTTGCGGAGCGAGAGGTTGTAGAAACGCAGTTTAAAAGCTGCTCGGGCGGGAGCTCAGGCTTCTGGCCCGTTTCGGCTTCCCCCTTCCTCCACCCTTCCCTTTAGACGCTGATAAGGGACGGGTCGTACTGCTTTTGTGCTCCGTTTCCTTTCCCTCCTCTTGCCTGGGACACAGCTTCCATCCTGGGTCGGTCACCTCCGAGCAGGCCGAGTTCCACGCCAGCCCTGAGGACCCTTGGCTGGGCCTTTCTCCCTCCCAGGACACTGTTCATCAAAGAATAGGCTGCTTTCCCGAACGCTAGCTCTAGTGGGGAAGACGAGAGGCGAGGCATGCATGTTCGTGTGTCTTGATTTACTTGGAAGTGGAAGGGGCAGCACCAGGAGGCAAATTCCCCTCTGCTCGGAAAAGCTTCTTTTGTTCCTGCAATTCCGGAGAAACTGGACCTCTGCTATTAGTTTAAAATGTCCTTGAATTTGTTGACAAAATTGCATTCTTATATATCCCGTTTGCTTGTGACCCTACGGATTGGGCATTTCTTAATTATTTCATTTGAACAGTTACTTGGAGCTTACATAAATCCGTGCATGAATTTTTGCTGGACAGTCTCTCTTGGTTAGATCCCCTCCAGCCTTAAGTCTCTGACTATGACTTAAACCCAGAGAGAGTGGTAACAAATAAATGAAGCGCAGTATTTATAGTCAACTTCAAACAACGGAGATGGTACATTCTAGATTTTAATTTCGGACACAGCATTAGTGACCTATAATTAGGCCGGAAACTATAAATAAACCCATGTTAAACTGATTAAAATCCAGTAGAATCTGAAACATATACTCTAATTAAAATATCTTCCTGGAAACAAACACCATTGATGACATCAATAGGAACAAACACGTTTCAAGAATATACGTATGTAGATACGTTTCAAGATGCTTCCTAAAGAGAAGTTATCCTCGGATTTAGGTTGTCAGCTGACTCTGAAAAAAATCTCAAATTATGCTTTGTAAACTGCTTTAAAATTTTTTAAATGTTTACCTGATTTCTACATGGTTACATTGAAGTAAATTTAAAATAAATGCCATCACTAAAAATGTTTTTATGAATTCAAAGAAACATTCTTTTAATGACATTATTTTCCTAGAAGTGATTTTATTAATTCCTGCCTAAAAATCTCAATATTACATATATTTAGGCAACAGTATTAAACTCACTGATGAAAATTTAAAATTTTGTTTTAATAAAAAAGTTATTTTGTACATTTTTATAATCACTTATAAAAGTTGGGGTTCCCCCACCCCCATCACAGCTTCCCTCCGCCCCCCATCACAGCTTCCCACGGCATAGGTGAGTGTTTCTATCGTCAAAAAGGGAACTGAACTGAGAGATAAAGGACCATAATTTTGCGTCCCAATCTGCAATATACTTCAGTTATGTTTTCCAGTATAGTCTCAAATGTTAATGGACAGAACAAGTCTTGAGCTTTATCTCTGCAAGGGAATATACAATAGGTCTTTTGTGGATCTTCAGAGGAAGAAGTATTGCTGATATTTTGGTGACATTTTAAGATAATATTCTTCTACCCTAAGTTTTTATTTTTTTATTTATTTTATTTTTTTGGCACTAGGGATAGAACTCAGGGGCACTAGACCACTGAGCCACATCCCCACCCCTATTTTATAGTGTATTTAGAGAAAGAGTCTCACTGAGCTGCTTAGTGCCTCGACATCACTTTAGGTGGACACAATATCTTATTTTTATGTGGTGTTGAGAACCAAAGTCAGTGCCTCACATGTGCTAGGCAAGCACTCTACCACTTGAGCCACAAGCCCAGCCTCCTGAGGCTGGCTTTGAACTCGCAAATCTCCTGTCTCAGGCTCCCAAACCACTGGGATTACAGGTGTGCACCACTGCGCTGGCTTCTACCCTAAATTTGGTATGAGTACAATACAATACTACGGTCTCACTGCCACCTCAGTGTGCTTCCTGAAGATGCTGCATTGAAACTGTTTGTTTTGTTATCCACAGGACTTTTGCACCAGAAGTTTTCCAAGTAGTTTAATTTTTAGAGACAATAATGAAGCCAGAATTAAAAAAGAGATAGTCAGCATAGACAAATTGAAGAAAACAGACCAATCTGGTTTGGGTCCAAACGTTGGGTACTGTGCCTGTGGGAGACTGAAATGTTAATATCCCCAAAGTCCAGCCTACTGTGCCTGTGGGAGATTGAAATGTTAATATCCCCAAAGTCCAGCCTATAAGGCCCATCCTAAAGAATCGTTAATGAAGCAACTCCAGAGCAGACTGGGAAACTGCTAATTAATTTGCCCTGGGCCCCCTTTCTTCCCAGATCACTCCTTCCCTGGCCCTCTAGACCACCTGTTCCCCACCTTTTCGCCATTCCATCAATCATCTCCTGGGCCTAGCCATGTATGCAGGAAGGAAAGAGATAAGGAGGAAGAGAACAGGAGAACAAAGGAAGCCTAGGACATATAAAAAGGCAGAGCACCTACACTTCCTAGGATACCAACTATGGCCCACTTCTCCCTCCTGGGAAAAGTCTATGTTACCCCTTTTTAAATAAACCCTGCTTTATATGCTTGCCTCGGTGTGCTTCTTTAATGTTATCCTTCAACATGTGAGGAAGCAGAACTTGTCACTCATAACCTGTAGTATTGATAGCTCATCCTATTTTTTCCACAAGCAAAGGAGTATTGACCAACTATTGAGTCTGAAAGTTGTTTTAGAAGAAAGTACTGTGCCCTACAAGTCAAGATATGATTCACAAAAACTGCATTCTAGATGCCTGAAATTAATGTTCCCTAAACAAAAACTGTCACTTTCATCTCTTTTTCTTATTCCTGGACATGCTATCAATAGGAGGTTACTGCAGATACTACATTTCTCCGGAAGCATGATTTATGTCATAAGCTATCAGAATGAGACTGCCTTTCTAGATCTTTCTCTCCAAATCATGAGTTATCAAATTGAGACTTGGAATCATCCTAGGATGTATTCCCAGAACCATTACTTTTAGTGATGAATGTAATTTTTGCTTTTAACTCTGCTGTAGAATTCCAAAGTAGAGGATATTTTTCTCTCATATTCTATGTACCTCAAACTAAAGTAATTAGGCTACTGAATTTGTTCCTGATCACTACTTTCAAACTTCTCTTTCCTCCTCCAGGAACATTTGGAGTTCACATCATCCAGCTAAGTCACCCTCTACTATTTTTGCTATTATTTACTAACCTCCTGGCTAATCTCCTTCAGAAATTATAGATCTCCTTGCTCTAGGTTTTTCTCACTATCATTCTTGTCTACAGTTTATGCAGATTCAGCATCTTGTAGGTGATCTGTGCACTAACACTTAGCTAACACTAACACTAACACTTAGCCTCTTAGATCTTTGACTTCTGTATCTCCAACAATTTGTTCCCCTTTTCTATTGTATCGACTCTAGTGGTAAGACTATGAGCCTTAGCATCAATAACTACCTTACCTTTTAAAAAAAATTGTGATTATCTTTGGAGCATCAATTTTACTACCAAATTGGTGAGAAATAGAAACTTATTAAGAACCATCTCTGCAGGCTGGGGTTGTAGCTCAGTGGTAGAGTACTCACCTCACATGTGGAAGGCAATGGGTTTGATCCCCAAGCACCATACAAAAATTAATAAAGATATTGTGTCCATCTACAACTAAAAAAATATTAAGAAAAAAATCTCTGCTATTCCAGAAACATGGCAGAAAGGACAGAGAAGAGTAGGGAAGGGAGAAGAGTCCCAGGTAAAAAGTCTGTGATATTTCTTCCACTTGGGGTAGTGGGGCCAACTCATCCACAGGCAGTTCTGAATGCCCTCCGGTTTGGAATTCATGGGGTGATGTTCCAGGAAGCGTGCAGACTTCCCTCCTGCAGCTGTTCTACGTGAGTGAGATCCCCTGTAATCTATTTGGTTTTTGCCTCTGTCTGAGCTGTCCACTTTCATTGGAGCCACTTTATTTCTGAGTCCAGAGTGTGTGTGTCTTCCTTTTGTTGGAGCACATTGTTCCTGAATTTAGTGTTTGTCTTGAGGGCCAGCAGGCAGCAACATGGCATTCAGCAACATATTCCTAGGATACAGTTGCAATGCTCCTAGTCACTGCCTCTCAGTCCTTGCTGTTGTCAGGAGTACAGGCTGTAATCCTACCATGGGGTTGCTCAGTAGGGAGGGAGTTTTCTTCTCTTGACAAAGTATCCCAGGAGGACTTGCTGCTCTCTGCCTCCTACCCACTGTGCTCAACAAGGGGCTGGGCGAGGGGGGCTGCAAGAATATGTTGTGGGACTATACTGGATTGGGGTATCCTTGTTTGCAAGTTGCAGAGGGGAATGGCAGGCAGACTGGGTCTTCTATGCCCTTCTGTCCTGACAGTCCTCCTGAGGCAGCTACAGCTCACAGGACAAAAAGGGAAAGAAGTAAAGAGCAGGCTCACTGGCACTCTTTTTTGAACAGAGAGTGAAGCTGAAAGGATTGGAAGGGAATGGGCTGGGCCCACTTTTGGATGCGTAGGATAGGGTTAACTTGGACTGATCAGTCCCCCTGGTTTGTTTGTGCTGGAGCATCAGAAAGATAGCTATAATCTCATCAAATTTTCTGGTTACCTAAGATACTCAGGTTTCATATGGACCACAAACCATGTCAAGCATGACCCTCAGTTGTGAGGTTCTAGGTGGCTGGGGAGTGGCTCCCTAGAATAAATCAATGAATATTCCTCACATTAGTTTAGTCATGGTGCCTTGCGACTTAGTCTACCGTGGTATTCTTTGTGGGGTCGGTCAGTAACTGATGACACTTATCACTTCATGAAAACGTGAGAGGGAAAGTTGTACCATGTGTGCAAGACCTGCTTCTTCAGTTAGAAAAATATGATGTTTGTTAAGTGGGAGGACTCTTATGAAGGACAGAAGGACATCAAGGCTCCATATGTCCATGATGGAGCTGTTACAGTCTTTTCATTGGTAGAGTTCTGGGGCATAGTCTGGAAGAATGCCGCAGATGGTGTCAGATTCTGCCAGCTGTGAACCTGATGCCCAGCCTGAAGTCATAAAGTTTGCTATTTCTTCTGGCATTCACCAGTGTGTTCTCCAGCTTCAGATGTGGGCATGATGCCTTTATCATGACAGTTGTGTACAGAATATATGCTCTGCCTGAGCACTCTGTGAACCTCCTCCTACATGCCAGTGACCTCTGGGATGGACTGCAGAAGCTAGCTGTCTGCCACCTGCATACTCCATCACAAGGCAGATATTTTCAGTTGTTTCAATAATGTGAGAGAGTTGGATCACATTTGGGTCTTCCACAGTCTTCATTAGATCCACTTAGAATATAATGAAGAACAAAGTTCTTTTCTACCTTTTCGTAGGATTTTCATGGCTACCTCTGTACCCATGAGGATATGCAAGGTCAGATTCACCTAAGGAAAGTTTCCCTATTTGATTTCCCTTAGGGGCCTATATAACATGTGAGGGTTCCTCAATGTAGAAGCTGGTTGAAAGGCCCTGCCATACTCTTATAACCTCACTACTCTGACTATTCTCACTCTACAGCCTCAAAAGCAACACCAACTAAGGATTCTAGCTAAAACAAACAAACAAATAATAATAAAAAGAAAAACAAACAAACCCCCAAATCAAAAACCAATATGAAGACCAAAACCAAACCACTAAGTGAGCTAACTATCTGTGAGTCTGACAGGTCACCAAACAAAAGCTCCCTGTACTTATGGACAAAAATCAGTCACGCCAGAGCCTATATAGGTGTTGTTTGAAATTCCCTTACATTGATTCCTTGTGAGGTCAAAGCAGCAAATGGTCCAGTCACAACTTGGTGTAACCCACAGTGGTTGTCTTACTTTTTGGTCTCTGGGACCATTTTCACTTTAATAATAAGAAAAGAACCCTGGAAGCTTTTTCACTGCAGTGTGTTATAGAGAATGACATATACTTGCTTAGAAATTAAAACCTGTGGCATGCTTCAATGATCTTTTCAAGCCCAAAACTCTATAATAACTTTTGGCTTTTAAAGACCTCATCTTTAAAAAAATTTTTTTTTTTAGTTGTCAATGGACCTTTATTTTATTAATTTATATGTGGTGCTGAGAATCGAACCCAGTGCCTCACACATGGGAGACAAGCACTCTACCACTGAGCCACAACCCCAGTCCCCAAGACCTTATCTATACTTAATGTATTCAATTCCTTTTCCTTTTAACTCAAAATGATCAGTGTCAACTCTGATCAGAAGAAAGTGTGGCCTGTGTCCCTGGGACAACTGTTGGTGCGCTCTATATTTTCTTTTTCTTGTTATAGTAGTCTGTGGTCCTGTATTTTATTTATTTATATGTGGTGAATCAAAGCGAGTACCTCACATATGCTAGGCAAGTGCTCTACCACTGAGCCACAAACCCAGCTTCTACATTTTCTATTATTAAAAAAAACCCTGAAAAATTACGTGAACTCTATAAATACCCAGATGATCTCATCTAGATTTAACATTATAAACATTTTTCCACATTTCCTCATATATTTTTTTCACCAAAGCAACTTAAAGTTTATAGCAAACACCATGACATTTCACCCATGAATATTTCAGTATGTCTCTAAAAAAGACATTTTTGTTCTATTCAATTACAGTTTCATTGTAAAATGACCCACTATCACCTACTATCTAGTCCATGTTAAATATTCTTTTTTTTAAAATTTTTTTTTAATATTTATTTTTTAGTTTTTGGCGGACACAACATCTTTTTTTTTTTTTTTTAGTTTCTTTTTTTTTTTTTTTTTTTTAATTTTTTATTGTGGGTTGTTCAAAACATTACAAATTTCTTGACATATCATATTCCACACTTTGATTCTAGTGGGTTATGAACTCCCACCTTCACCCCATACACAGATTGCAGATTCACATCAGTTACACATCCATTGATTTACAAATTGCCATACTAGTGTCTGTTGTGCTCCGCTGCCTTTCCCATCATCCACCCTCCCCCCTCCCCACCTCTCCCCTCCCCTCCCCTCCTCTCTCTCTACCCCCTCCACTGTATAACCCTGAGGGTCTCCTTCCATTACCGTGCAATTTACCTTCTCTCTCCCTTTCCCTCCCACCTCTCATCCCTGTTAAATGTTAATCTTCTTCTCCTGTTCTTCGTCCCTACTCTGTTCTTAGTTACTTTCCTTATATCAAAGAAGACATTTGGCATTTATTTTTTAGGGATTGGCTAGCTTCACTTAGCATAATCTGCTCTAATGCCATCCATTTCCCTGTAAATTCTATGATTTTGTCATTTTTTAATGCAGAGTAATACTCCATTGTGTATAAATGCCACATTTTTTTTATCCATTCGTCTATTGAAGGGCATCTAGGTTGGTTCCACAGTCTTGCTATTGTGAACTGTGCTGCTATGAACATCGATGTAGCAGTGTCCCTGTAGCATGCTCTTTTTAGGTCTTTAGGGAATAGACCAAGAAGGGGAATAGCTGGGTCAAATGGTGGCTCCATTCCCAGCTTTCCAAGAAATCTCCATACTGCTTTCCAAATTGGCTGCACCAATCTGCAGTCCCACCAGCAATGTACAAGTGTACCCTTTTCCCCACATCCTCGCCAGCACTTGTTGTTGTTTGACTTCCTAATGGCTGCCAATCTTACTGGAGTGAGATGGTATCTTAGGGTGGTTTTGATTTGCATTTCTCTGACAGCTAGAGATGTTGAGCATTTTTTCATGTACTTGTTGATTGACTGTATGTCCTCCTCTGTGAAGTGTCTGTTCAGGTCCTTGGCCCATTTGTTGATTGGGTTGTTTGTTCTCTTATTGTCTAATTTTTTGAGTTCTTTGTATACTCTGGATATTAGGGCTCTATCTGAAGTGTGAGGAGTAAAGATTTGTTCCCAGGATGTAGGGTCCCTATTTACCTCTCTTATTGTTTCTTTTGCTGAGAAAAAACTTCTTAGTTTGAGTAAGTCCCATTTGTTGATTCTAGTTATTAACTTTTGTGCTATGGGTGTCCTATTGAGGAATTTGGAGCCCGACCCCACCGACTGTAGATCGTAGCCAACTTTTTCTTCTATCAGACGGCGCGTCTCTGATTTGATATCAAGTTCCTTGATCCATTTTGAATTCACTTTTGTGCATGGCGAGAGAAAGGGATTCAGTTTCATTTTGTTGCATATGGATTTCCAGTTTTCCCAGCACCATTTGTTGAAGATGCTATCCTTCCTCCATTGCATGCTTTTAGCCCCTTTATCAAATATAAGATAGTTGTAGTTTTGTGGATTGGTTTCTGTGTCCTCTATTCTGTACCATTGGTCCACACGCCTGTTTTGGTACCAGTACCATGCTGTTTTTGTTACTATTGCTCTGTAGTATAGTTTGAAGTCTGGTATCGCTATACCGCCTGATTCACACTTCTTGCTTAGCATTGTTTTTGCTATTCTGGGTCTTTTATTTTTCCATATGAATTTCATGATTGCTTTCTCTATTTCTACAAGAAATACCATTGGGATTTTGATTGGCATTGCATTAAACCTATAGAGAACTTTTGGTAATATCGCCATTTTGATGATGTTAGTTCTGCCTATCCATGAACAGGGTATATTTTTCCATCTTCTAAGATCTTCTTCTATTTCTCTCTTTAGGGTTCTGTAGTTTTCATTGTATAAGTCTTTCACCTCTTTTGTTAGGTTGATTCCCAAGTATTTTATTTTTTTGAAGATATTTTGAATGGAGTGGTTGTCCTCATTTCCATTTCAGAGGATTGACACAACATCTTTTGTTTGTATGTGGTGCTGAGGATCGAACCCGGGGCGCACGCATGCCAGGCGAGCGCGCTACCGCTTGAGCCACATCCCCAGCCCTTAAATATTCTTTTTAAAAAAAAAAAAAAAAAGATTTTATTTTTTATAAATGATTTTATATTTTATGATGGTAGCACTTCATTCACATTGTGACACTATAACAAAATGTTCTGTTCCCAAAGATACTATAAGGCATGCTATTAATACCTATGGGGCTGAGAGGGAGTGACCTTTCAGATGAGGACCCAAAGGTCCTCATCTTATTTCTTATCAGGAACCCTGAACCCAGGAGGCAGTGGGTTGATATATTCAAAGTGATGAAAAATGAAGCTGTCATCCAAGAATCCTATGGTCAGCAAAAATGTCCTTCCAATAGGGGAGAGCAGTGGGGGCAGTGGCAGATCCCTTGGTCCTTTCATACTGCTGTATGAAATACCTTAGGCGGGGCAACTTTTAAGAACAGAAATTAATTTTTCCCAGTTCTAGAGTCTGACAAAATCCAAAATCAAGGTGCCATGAGATACAGTGTGTTGAGAGAGTTGGCTTTCTCTTTCTAACATGGTAATTTGTTGTTGTGTCCTTGTGTGGTAGAAGGGGAGAAGGACTGAACTCACTCACTCCCTCAAGTGCTTTTTATTTATTTTGTTTTATTTTTATTTTTATTTGCCTCAAGATACTTGCAACTAAACCCAAAGTCCTCATATGTGCTAAGCAAAAGCTCTACCAGTGAGTTACATCCCCAGCCCTTTTAAGTTTCTTTTGGCACTGGATCTTACTAAGTTACCTAGGCTGGTCTCGAACTTGAGATCCTCCTGCCTCAGCCTCCTAAGTAGCAAGGATTCTAGGCATCTACTACCATGCCCAGTGTAATAAATATATGTGTTTCTGTGTTGTGTAGGATTAAATAGGCCTTATGTATTATAGACAAGTGCTCTTTTCTAAGGAGGGCACATATCCCATTCAGGAAGTTGGAGCCTCATGACCTAATCACCTCCTGAAGGCCCCATGTCCCAATACTGTTGCCTTGGGGTTGAAGTTTCAACAGAAATTCTGGAGGGATACATACATTCAAATCACAACACTAGGTAAAATGAGTTGAGGGAGTTGATCACCACTGAATATGCCCTGCATGAGGGGAGTCCTTCAGGTTGAACTGAAGGATTTTAGATAGGAACTCAGAGCTGAGTAAAGATGGAAAGATCTCTGGAAAGGCAAATTCATGACGTTATAATGGCGAATGCTACTTTTGTTTTCTGCATGATTTAAGAGACGAATTTAGCTAAAAAATTACTAGTCTACATTAATGAACATAATGTATATACATGCTCTTATCAGGAAATGCTTTAAGTGACAATACAATAAACACTGTAATGAAAAGTCAGGGAATGGGCTGGGGATATGGCTCAAGTGGTAGAGCGCTCACCTGGCACGCGTGGGGCCAGGGTTCGATCCTCAGCACCACATACAAACAAAGATGTTGTGTCCGCCAAAAACTAAAAAAAAAAAAAAAGTCAGGGAATGGAAGAATGAAAAGAAAAGAGGATCCAACTTGCTATTTATAAGAACTAACTGAGGGCCAGCCTCCAACCCTGGGAGAATCTGGGGAAATGTGTTTTAGGGAGAGGGAATAGCAAGGAGAAAGGTCCTGGGCATAAACGAGCTCAGGGAGATGGAGATACAAGGAGACCTGAGTGTGTGATCCCAGTGATGGTGCAACACCAAGTGGAGGTCAAATTAAGGTCAAACTTGGAATTGGTGATCTTATTTCCATTTCAGGTGAGGAAACTGAGGTTCAGGGACCCTTCTCAGACATCTTGATTCCAAAGTCCACTTCCTCAAAACACTGTAACACATTTGTTACACCTCCTGGGTATCTATTTAAGCTATGGTTGCAACAGACATAGATATTCAGACAGGCTGATTAAATATATTTAATAATTTAGTTCATTCCCCAATTGAGTTCATCAGGAGGTTCCCTACTCCTCAAATATCTCTGGCTTATCTTCCAAATAGTCACCAGAAGATTTTTCTTTAGCACCTAGTAAGATGAATGTTTTTCTCATTTTGAATTTGACTTGAGTCTGACTCCTATAAGATCTACTCTCTGTGTAAGTAAAGGACTAAGTGCCCTCCATAATCAAGCTGAACACACATAGAGCCCATCCAAGAGCACTGGGGACCCACAACACATTGGACACACAGTAAGCTAGACAAAGCTGATGGGAGAATTTGTGAACTAGAAGATAGTCCTGAAGAAACTGCTCAGGATGCACCACAGAGAAAAAAGAAAATGGAAAAGTAGAAGGCAGGCTTTGAAAGTCATGAATGCTTCAGAAACCAATCAGAATCTAGACGGAGAGAAGGAAGCATGCAAGAGAGCACACTCTAAGCCAGGATGCTCAAGCCCACATGGGCTTTCTCAGACATGGTCTTGCATTTGAGGAGCTGAATTTTGAGACTGTGGTGGGGAAAAGAAAAGAAAAGGAGAAGAAAATGGATGTTAACTAAATACTGATACATGTCACATACTGTCTCATGATCAGCATCACTTGATTGGTCCATAGACCTTGAAGCTGAAATCTTTGCTCCCATTTTGTCAATGAGAAATGGCTCACTACATCTCATTCATTTGGGTGCCCTTGGTGGTTAGCACAGACACACACAAACAATAAACACTGTTGAATGAGTGTGAAATGTGAGGCTTGCTATGGTATAGATATTAAATACTCCACAAAATCTCAAGAGTTGAAGACTTTGTTCCCAATGCAACAGTGTTCTGAGGTGGGACCTTTTAGTAGAGCTGTGACCTCATAAATGGATTAATCCAATGATGGATTCATAGCTTAATGGGTTATGAAAGGTGGTAGAAATTTTAGGAGGAGGGGCCAAGAAAAAGTAAATAGGTAGAGGCCCTTAAAGGGTATATTTTGTCTCTGGAACCTCTCTTTCTGCTTTCTGGCCATCTCAGGTAAGCTGCTCTCTGCCACTGTGCACTCTCTACCATGATGTCCCGCCTTGCCAGAGTCCCAAATCAATGAGTCCAAGCGGCCATTGAAATTGTGAAACAATTCAGTTGACTAACACAGAAGATTGGTACCAGAAATGGAATTGTTACTGTGACTGTATCTGACCATGTGATTCAGAAACCTTTGGAACTGGTTTGCAGGAAAAGTTTGGAGAATCGGGCTAGAAGTTGGGCTTAGCATGTTGTATGGGGAACTTAATAGGTGACTCTGGTGGCAATTTATAAAACCAGAATGCTGATAGGAATGCAAAAGTAAAGACTGTGCCGATGAAGTTTCCAAAGGAAATGAGGACTCTATTGGGAACTGGGATTAGAGACCATTACATTCTAGCAAAAAACTTACCTATGTTTTGTCCACGCCCTGAGACTTTGTGTGAGGCTGAGTTTAAAGGTGACAGAATAATCTGGTAGAAGAAATTTCAAGACTGCAGACCAGCAATGGGCAGCTGAAATTAAGATGACTCTTGTGAATTTGCAGGGAAACCAAATAAAACACAGACACAATTTACCTTTACACAAGCTTCAGGATGGCTTCCCCGCTCTCAGCCTCAGGCTCCCCAAAAGGAAGGGCAAGAGAAAGTCCTGAGAGGCTGGCAAGATAGAGAAAACATGTTTGGAAGTGAGCTTTTATTGGGGGGACTCTTGTTCTTATAAAGTTCTATCCAAAAAAGGGCAGGTGAGTGTTACTCAACCCTAGGGGCACACCCCACAAAGACCCCTTACTTTCCAAGCTAGACCCCACCCAAGCCACAGTGCGTGCAGTGGTTGGTCAGAATCTTGAGGCATCAGGACTGGAAGGTGTGGTCATTCACTGTGGCTCCCCACATAAGACAGCACAGCATTCAGGATCTGCAATGGCTATTGATGGCTAATTGAGCCAGATTTACAGTGAGAATGAGAAGCAAAAAGAAGAGCAGAAAGATTTTTAAAATTTGCAGTTTGGGACCAAGGAGGATGTGGTTGCTGAAGAGATTAGTACCATTAAAAAGAAGCCAAGTGCTTTGTATCATGGCTGTGGGATTAGGCCTTGAGGACTTCTAAGGAATTGGCCATACTCCCACCCATCCCAGGCTCAAGAGTGTAAAAATTGTAAACTAATTTGAAAGATTTTGCTTTGAGAAGAGAGCCATAGGACTCCTTGCTGGCACAGGGCTGCCTAGGAAATTGTTTCCCATGGTTCAGTTGCCAGGCACTCAAAAGCCATTGTACTCACATTCCAAGGGGGCCTGTCGATTCTTCCTGTTGGTGGTGAACCCTGGCATCTTGTACATGGTGCTTGTTTTGTAGCTGTACAAAAAGCAAGAGGTACAGGGTGATGGAGGCTTCCACCAAGATTTCAAGGGAGGGCTGGGGATGTGGCTCAAGCGGTAGCGCGCTCGTCTGGCATGCATGCGGCCCTGGTTCGATCCTTAGCACCACATACAAACAAAGATGTTGTGTCTGCCAAAAACTAAAAAAATAAATATTAAAAATTCTCTCTCTCTCTCTCTCTCTCTCTCTCTCTAAAAAAAAAAAAAAAAAAAAAAGATTTCAAGGGAAAGCATGGGAGGCCACACAGTACCTGGTAGGGTCAGAATCATTGTAGGCATCCCCTAAGGGTCAGATGCAAAAAGCTGTGAGTGAAGTGAAATCTACTACTCCAGGAGCTTTCTACTTTAGACATGATTGGGGAATGACCTATGACCCATGACCTGCTGTCTATAAGCTGGGAACCCAAGAATGCTGGTGATGTCCTTTTAGTCCAAACCTGAAAGATGTTGTAGCTGCCTTTGACCCAGTATGCAGAATGTGGCCACAGGCAGAAGTGAATCGGAAAGAAGAAATGTTTTATGAAGAGTGACAACTGGCTTTGTCCCAATGTCCCAAATCAACTACCTTACTCTCTACAGTTTTGTTTTTTTGTTTTGGTGGTGCTGGGGATTAAACCCAGGGCCTTGTGCATGTGAGGCAGGCACTCTACCAATTGAGCCACACCTCCAGCCCTACCTTACTCTCTAAATCTCAATTTTAAGGATCCCAATTGTTAACCACTAGCCTTTTTTTTTTTCCAGCTTATTGTAGTGTCCCTAACCTAAGACTTCTAAATCATTAATCCTTTTTAAGTCTAACATTTTCTATTTTCCTGCTTCTGCCATTATCAACTCATCCTGACCAACATTTTTTAGTTGTTGATGGACATTTATTTTATATGCAGTGCTAAGAGTCCAACCCAGTGCCTCATACATGCTAGTGGTAGAGCCTCATACATGCTAGTAGTAGAGCCTCATACATGCTAGTGGTAGAGCGCTCTACCACTGAGCTATACCCCCAGTCTCCCTGATCAACATTTTGGTAAATATCTTCAACTCTCTTAACTCAATGCCTCTCCTCTTTCTTTGTTGGAGTAACCTCAACCTTTCTTGGATTTAACCCTGCTTCAATTGAATTTTTTCTTACTTGCATCTGAACAGCAAATATTGCTGTACAAAAGTCATGAAATGGATTGACTGGTTTAATTCAAAAGACTTTAGTCCTCATAGGAGCTCTCAACACTATTTGGCAAAGTCATTCCATTCTCTGGATTAACCATTCTTACCTTTAATTCTCTCCTCAAATTTCTCACATCCCTTTCCTCCACTTCCTTTTTCAGCTTGTGACCTTGCCACATATTTAAGAAAATTAAAACCATCTGTTGAGACTGCTTCAACCTCCAGAACTGTAAATTTCCCTCATTTTCTCTTGCATCTTTTCTTTTTTTCCAATTGAAGATTTGTACTATCATAAGTAAGTTCTACCATTTGTATTCAGGGTCCTTCCCATTTCAAAGACTTGCTTCTTTTAGTACCCTTTCTCATGCATGACACCAACCTTGACCAGACATTTTGACAATAGGGCCAGAATAACAATGCTTAAAAACTCTCATTTCTTTGTGAAATGTTCTGAATTAAGGGGGGGGGGAAGCTATGTATTTTATAATATTCATCCAATAAAAAATTGATTTCCTATGTTAAAACAAGTATTAAAAATCCTTAAAATACAATATCAAGGCTCCAAACCCTGAGAATCAATGGAAAGATATTTCTATGCTAAAACAGAACTAAGGGGCTAGGGTTGTGACTCAATGGTGGAGCACTTGCCTAACATGTGTGGGGCCCTGGGTTCGATCCTCAGCATCACATAAAAATAAATGAGACAAAACTAAAAAAAAAAAAAAAAAAAATTTGCTCCAATTATTTTGTAAGAAAACTTTTTCATAGCTTTCTTAATCATTTGGATAACTGCCTCCATTTCCCATGTTATTAATATACAGCTGACTTTTTTGTTTTTCATGGGATTGACTATGAACTTCAGGGTGTCATTTCAAAAAGAAGTCACTTCAAACAGAAGATCGGTTTACATTTAAAATGATGTCAAAAATAGAAGAGCCAAAATCCTTAAAAAAATGTTTATTTCCCTTAAGCCATTTCTGGGAATTTGTTCCAAGGAAATAATCAAAAGTAGAGTTTGTTCATATTTGTTGTTTTATTATTTATAATGGTGAAAAATAAAAACTGAAATCTACAATAAGGAACTGGCTAAATAATTTATGAAATATCTATGATATTATGGTCATAAAAATCCATATATTTCATGGTCATTAAAATCATGTTCTTGATGTTTAAGAATATGAGGAAGAGCTGGGGGTAGAGCTCAGTTAGTAGAGTGCTTCCTCGCATGCACAAGGTCCTGGGTTCAATCCCCAGCACCTCAAGAAAAGAAAAGAAAAAAGTGAGAGAATGTTCACAGTAACATTATGTAAAAAGTAGAAAAAATGGAGTACTATGTAGAAGGAGATTGCAGTTCTATAAAGAACATAGATGTAACAGTGTGTGTGGAGATGTGCATATTTAAAAATCTATTCAAAGAAAAACATACTAACCTCATATGGACCAAAATGTTTGTAGTAGTTCCCAGGGGTAGTGGGGCATGGGTGATTTCTCCAAGATTTTTATAATAAACACATATGAATTTAAACCACAAATATTTTTCTTTTTAAATTAATGTGAGAAGTCAAGCAATCACTTGGTTTATCAGAATTAGAATATTTCAATTTTGCCTATCCCCAAACTCCATTTCATCAACTTATCCAGATCTATTTTAGGTAACTGATTTCAAATAATGGCAGAAGAGAACAGTTATTTATCAGGTGACATACATAGCTCAGACAATTGTGTACTAGTGAATTAATCCCCTTTTAAGAATAAGTAATATCATTTTTTTCTTTTTTTTTTTTGTAATGCTGGGGATAAACAATAAACCATAATGGCTAGGGTTGTGGTAGAGCACTTGCCTCACATGTGTGAGGCACTGGGTTTGATTCTCAGCACCACATACAGATAAATAAATAAAATAAAGGCCCATCAACTAAAAAAAAATTAAAAAAATAATAATACTCTGGAAAATTTTTAGTGAAATGGAACAAAGTCAGAATTTGGATTCAGATATGGATCTGTGTATTCTAGATCTTCTTTCCACACATCAACCCTATATAAAGATCAAGTTAAAATGAAGTGTTGGGTTTAGGTTAATTAAAAGTTACAGCAAGTCAGTCAATGGACCATTCTAAGAAACCATGTATGTTCACCTTTGGGAAAGAAGATGGGAACAGTGAAGTGAAAGTTTTACAGTGCATATAATAGTATTAATAACAATGTGTATATAAACTGCTTTACAGCTTAGAAAACATTTTGATGTATCATCAAAATTGTGAATAATAGCTCTGCATTATCCTCAAAATAAAATCTAAATTAGAATGTAAAAGGTCCTGTGTCATCTGTCTTGTTTACCTCTCCAGTTTTTTTTTCCTTCTTCTCTGGCCATACTGAAGAACTAAGTGGTCTCCAAGGAAGCTGTGTTAGCTCTGGAGGCTAGAAGTACAAGGTTAAGGTGCTAAACCTCACCTTGTATATGACAGACTTCTTGTTCTGTTCTTGCATGGCCTTTCCTCTGAGTGTGTATGTATATATATAATATATATACTTAATGTTTGTAGGTCCAAATTTAATCTTTAAAGGATGACACCAATCAGACTGGATTAGGAGCCACTCTAATGGCTTAATTTTCACTTTATCATCTCTTTAAAGGCCTGTCTCCCAATATATTCATATTTCAATGTACTGGGGATTAGGGCTTCAACATAAGACTTTGGGAGGACAATTTAGCTCATTAACAGAAGCAATCTTCTTTCTTCATCCTGGAACCTTTGTAAATACAGCATATTTCTGTAACAGTACTTCTTTGATCTTCACTTGTAAGAAGCATGTTGTTTCATTTGTATAAAATCACATTTTTGTGATGTAGACACAGCAGGTTGTATCACATTGTTACCAGCTCATATAACTGCTGAGTTAATCTCCCTGTTTTTAGCACCCCATACCATTTGGTTTATGCTACTTTTGTGGCATAAAACACAGTACTGGGGAGGGGGGCTTAAAATATATGTCTCCTGATCCTCAAAAAAGAAAAAAAATTTACTCAATGTAAATTTTACTGTCACCCTCATCTACAACACCAGATTCATCATAATTGGGGAGGTCTCATAAATATCTGTTGAAATGGATCTATTTTCAAATTGAACAGCAGAGAGAAAAAACAAACTACATCAACTGAAAATACAATGTCTAGCTATATGGCTACACTAGGTTGAATCATTAGAAATTATTATTTGATATTTTCAAAATATTGAGCAGGGGCTTTTATAGAAATATCCAATAAAAACCTAAAAATATTTCTCATAGCCTGTTATTCTTTTCTTTTTTTTTGTGTGTGTGCAACAAATATTTGTATACATTACCTTTAAGAAGGCACTCTTTAGTATAAAGAGATTATCAGTCAAAAGTGGTATGTGACTTGTTACTTGTTACAACTCACTTGAAATTGATGAAAATGTAATCCTGCAGCTTGTAAGACATTCTTTCAATAGTTCCCCACTCCCCCACCTTTTTAAAATCAAACATTTAGAGGGCTATCTGGAGTCACTTAGCTGATTGCAATCTTGGGTGACCCTTGGCAGATCACTAAAACCTGTGTGCCACAGCCTCATGTTATATTGGTCACACGTTGTACGGTTTTCACAGTGCCTGTGGCACCCAGTAAGGGCTAAAACTTATAAATCATAATATTCAAAACAGTACTCTGTTGTACTTGCTTTTAAAAGGCAAATGGCCTAAAATCATTTTCGGAAAAGCAGCCAGCACAGTATATTGCATATACGCTACAAAGGACCGCAGTGGGCTGATATGCTCAGTGATGCAGAGGTAACCCTTCCACTCTGTAGGCTTAATTCTCGGTAATAACAAAAAACTCACTGTACAAGACCAGACAGTACAAACACCATCCTTAGGCTTTTTACTATGTGGTAAGCTTTATCTTTCTGCAGACTAAAGGTTACTAGGATAACTTTTAACCGAGGAAGACTTTTGTTTTTTAATACTAAAATCATTTTCGAAAAATGGCGGGAACGCATCGAAGATTGTACAAACGGATAATTTCAGAAAGAAAAAAAAAAAATGCCATGACCCCGACGTGATTCGAACACGCAGCCTTCTGATCTGGAGTCAGACGCGCTACCGTTGCGCCACGAGGTCCTGCTGGGCTACGGCTCGCGCGGTTTCTTAGGACTCCGATAACATGGCGCTTCTTCGGCTGAACCCAGCCTCTTCTTGCTTTCCTTCCACTCGGTATCTGTCGGAGCTGGAGACCGGCTCCTTCAGAGCTCAACTGTCCCCGACAACTAGCTCTCTACCTAGATTGAGACATAGCCAGCGGGGAACCGCGATAGGGTTACCCGGTTAAGCGGGCCCCCAGGGTCAGGAGAAAACGCTCCTTCCTCTTCTTTATCGAGCCATTTCCGTTCTTGTGTGCCCCGCCCCCGCCCGTTAGGGGCGGAGACGCCGTCCTTCCTCTCCCCTCCCCCACGGATGGCGCGTGAGTTCGTGACCCTGAGTTGGATCCGACAGGGGAGCCACTGCGCATGCGCGGACCGGTGCCATCTGGCGCCCAGGGCGAGCTAGGGGCCCGCCAGAACCTGCGCTTTCCTTTCCGCCTTTGTCAACAATGTAGTGTTTTCTCTCAGGTCAATTTTCATTCCACACTGTGCCTTAAGCCTAAAGGTGATCATTTTGAAAATACATGGTTGTGCATTTAGAAAGGATGTCTCGACATCTTATGTTTGACAGCAATGTCATGAGGGTTAAATTTACAAAAGTAATATCGGGATATTAAAAGGATGAGAACCTCCCCGTCGGGGAATTGAACCCCGGTCTCCCGCGTGACAGGCGGGGATACTAACCACTATACTAACGAGGAGCCATGCGTATTCCCTTGCTCAGGTATTTCTTCAAGGAGTGTTCAGGTCCCCTCCTGGGTTCTGTTTCTCTTTGGTGTGCCGCCAGGAAGTGTGAAAGACCACTTTCCTGGAGTAGTTGCTCTGATTATCTTCCTTGGCAGTCTTAGACCCTTTTTCTTTTGGGGCGGAAAGGATAAGTGGTATAGGATGAGTGAAACAAAAATGCTTCCAATTTCAGTGGTGGTGAATTGTGTAAAAATAGCTTCCCGGGGTTCTTTATGCTTTCCAAGTGATTTAGGTGGTTGGCATGAGTTTTTTTTTGGATTTAATCAGGACCAAGGAAGGATATGTGACTTGAAACAGAATTTTCACCCTCACAAATTTTAATTTTCATTCGGAAGTTGAAGTTCAAGGGTACCACAACGGTTGTCAGATGTCTGCTGCAGTCAGAGTCGCCCCACAGCCTGGGGCCTCTCAGACAATTCGATGCTTTCGCGGCACAAAAGGGCTCAGCCTTTGACCAGCTGCAGCCATATGAAATTTTATCACCGGCCTGTTCCTGATACAATTTGTCTACAAATTCTAGGTAGTGTCTTCGATTTGCTTAGAATGACATAAAGAATATGTAAATGACCAAGTAATGCGCTTAAATTTAAAATTCAAAATAAGGATGTGTTACTGTTTAAACAAAAAAGTCAGGAAAGTACATTAACAGGATTATTTGTGCCATCCTAAATCTTTCCATAAACAGGAGCAAGCCATTTTCCCAGTGGGTCAAAGAGGGCCTCTCATGTCATCTTTTGACTGTCTCTAAATCAGTGTATTTAGAGTCACTGATAAACTGCGTGACTGAAAAGATTCAGTTTAGAACTTAAACTCACATGTTTTAAGAAATCCCTTTCTTGGCCGGCCAGGTGGAGCACACCAGTAATCCCAGGGCTTGAGAGGCTGAGGCAGGAGGATTGCTAGTTCAAAGCCAGCCTCAGCAAATGGAAGCACTAAGCAACTCAGTGAGACCCTGTCTCTAAATAAAATACAAAATAGGGTTGGGGATGTGGCTCAGTGTTGAGCAACCCTGAGTTCAATCCCAGGCACACAGAGAACCGTCCCCCTAGAAAAAAAAAGAAGCCCTTTCTTGCCGTGTACTAAAAATTAATGTATTTTTATAGATCATAAATTACATGCTACTTTTCATCTGATGAAAAGGATAATTTGTCTAATGCAAATATCAACCAATGGCAATTTCTGCCGAGTGTTTTGGCATGAATTCTTATTTTTTCACTCCTAAATATACCCAAACCCTCAAAAACTAAAAATAAACCCCCTCTTTGTCCTGGTGACTCTTTCCACTTCTTACCCTCAAATAACTCTATGCCAAAAGTCACTGGGATAACAATGGCGGCATCCTTTTTGTGATAAGATCCAAAGGACTTGTCCCAGGTCCCTCCTTTGACAGAGCCATATGTTGAGAACTCAAGGTCTCCTGAATCACATGTTTGCCCCCTGTTCTTCATGTGATGGAAGAGGCTTAATCTTTGTACTTTCCAGGAGAGACCATCCACTGAAGCTCTGGTAAAGCTATGCTGATGTTGAGACACATGTTGTTACTGCTCTTTTTGCCTCCCTGGGGAAACTAAGAAGTTGCCTGAGTCAGCACAGATCAGAGAGCAGGGAACTTAGCACCTGTTGTCCATCTTCCTAAAATGGAAAGGAAAAGAGAGGGTAATTAACCTGAACAGGGTAACGGAGTTCAGAGATTTCTCACTGTCAGCGCTGGAGAACATAAAGGTTAAGAATGTGACTGGCAGCACAGAGGGCACCGAATACCCTGGAGAGAAATTTCTGTAGATTGCATGATGGCAATCAATATTATTGAGAAGTTCAAGTCTTGCTTTGCTTAAATAACTGTTTGGGTAGCTTATCGCAGCTTGCTGAACAATTCATTTCATCTTCTAACAGCCCCATGAAGCCAATAGGGCAAATATTTTTATTTTACAGGTAGATGCCTTATCGGTCCCTAAATAGAATTTTGTAAGGGTCACACAAGTAGGAAGTGGTGAGAGGCCAGGAATCATCCAAGCTTTGATAGTAATTCCGCTGCTATTTTCACCCTGTTGCAAATTTCCTTATATATGAGTATTAACAAACAAATACACGCCATGCAGAGAAAACTTTATAACTAGTGTAAGCACGTGTCCTGCTTGTTCCTATACTACTATTGAGTAATCTCAAATTACTTAACAGACACTTTGTAGTTACTCATTCACTTAACAATCCATGATGTGTGCCAGACATTGTTTCAGATGTATGGTAAGATTTTTAGCAAATAAATCTTGTTCAGGTGGAACTTATGTTCTAGTTGAAGGAAAAAAGACAGTGAACAATGAGTATAATAAATAAAAGTAAGAGCAAAATATTAGAAAAGAGAATAGGGTATTTGGAGAATGATCAGTTAAATAAGATGTTCAACATAGGCCTTATTAAGACGCTAACATTTGCGTTGGAGTTGTGGCTCAGTGTTAGAGCGCTTGCCTAGCAAGTGCGAGGCATTGGATTCGATCCTCAGCACCACATAAAAATAAACAAATAAAATAAAGGCATGCTGTCCATCTACAACTATAATTTTTTTTTTTTAAAGCTAACATTTGACTAAACTTGAAGGAAGGAAGTGACAATGGTTATGTAACTCTGAGAGGCCTGGGGGCCTCAAAAGTGACTGTAAAGATAGTCTGATATTTGTTTGTTTTATTTTTAGTACTGGGGATTGAACCTGGGGCACTTAACTACTGAGCTACATCTCTGGTCCTTTTTATTTTTCATTTTGAGACAGAGTCTTGCTAAATTGCTTAGGTCCTAAGCTAAATTGCTGAGGTTGCTTTTGAACTTGCGATCCTCCTGCCTCAGACTCCCAAGCTGCTGGAATTACAAGTGTGTGCTACCACACTCAGCCTGATTTATATTTTAAAGGGACTTTGGCTACATGGTTGGCAGTAGACTGTAGGAAGAAAAAACAGAAGCAGGGAGACTAATGGAGTCTATTGTATTAATCCACATAGAGGATGAAGATCTCAGACTAGATGAGAGTCATAGAGAAGGTGAGCAGTGCTGATATATTTTCAAGTTAGAACCAACAGAATTTCTTTTCTTTCTTTTTTCTTTTTTTCCTTTTTTATATTGGTTCTTTGTAGTTATACATAACATTTGGATTCATTTTGACATGATTATAAAAGCACGGAATATAATTTGCTCTAGTAAAGTCCCTATTATTTCCCCTTTCCTTCCCCTCCTCCATTCCCCTGTTCCCTGCCCTCTACTCTACTGATCTTTATGCTATTTACTTACATATAATTAAATTAGTGACTTGTCGATATACATAATGGTGAGATTCACTGTGGTGTTTTCATATATGTACACAGGAAAGTTAGGTCAGTCTCATTCCACTGTTCTTCTCATATCTGTTCCCTCCTTCCTCCCTGTCAATCCCCTTCCTCTACTCCACTGATCTTTCTTCTACTTTGGTAGAATCCCCTTTACCCCTTGATTTCTTTTTCTTTTGTCTCTTTTTCCTATTTTGGACTACCTTCTGCACATAAGAGAAAACATTTGATGTTTGACTTTCTGGGTCTTACTTATTTCACTTAGTATGATAGTCTCTAGTTTCATCAATTTATTAGTAAATGTCATAATTTCATTCTTCTTTATGGCTAGTAATACTTCATTTTGTGTGTGTGTGTATTTTTTTCCTTAACCATTCATTTGTTGAAGAGCACCTAAATTGGTTCTATAGCTTGGCCCATGTGAATTGTGCTGCTATAAATATTGATGTGGCTGTATCTCTACAAGATGCTGATTTTAGATCTTTCGGGTATGTACTGAGGATTGGTGTGGCTGGGTCATAGAGTGTTCCATTATTAGTTTTTTGAGAAACCTCATATTGCTTTTCAGAGTGGTTGCATTAATTTGCAGCTCCACCAATAACATATGAATGTGCTTTCCCCCCTATATACTTGCCAACATTTATCACTATTTGTACTTTTGATAAATGCCATTCTAACGGGAATGAGATGAATTCTCACTTGATTTGCCTTTCCCTAATTGCTAGAGTTGATAGAAATTTTTTTCATATATTTGTTGGCCATTTGTATTTCTTCCTTTGAGAAGTGTCTGTTTAGTTCTTTTGCCCATTTATTAATTGGGCTATTTATTTTTGAGTGTTAAGTGTTTTGAGTTCTTTATAGATTCTGGATATTAATGCCCTATCTGAGGAGCAGGTGGCAAAGATCTCCCACTCTGTGGGATCTGTTCTTCTTTTCTTTGCTGTGCAGAAGCTTTTTAATTAGAGGTTGATGTTGTCTCAATTATTGATTCTTGGTTTTATTTCTGTGCTTTAGGAGTCTTGTTAAAGAGGTTAATTCATGAGCCAATATGTTGAAGTGTTGGGCCTACATTTTCTTCTAGCAGTTGCAGAGTTTCTGGTCTAATTTCTAAGTCTGATCCATTTTGAGTTGACTTTTGTGCAGGGTGAAAGATAGAGGTCACATTTCATTCTTCTATCTATGGATGTCCAGTTTTCTCAGCACCATTCCAATAGAATTTCTTGATCAAGTAAATTTGAGGTATGAGAGTGAAAGAGGAATCAAAGATGACTCTAAAATTTTGTAGCATGAGCAAGTGGAAAGATGGAGTTGCCATCACTGAGCTGGAGAAGGATGATATGCGACTTTACAGGGCACTATTCATTTTGATATTGCACATGAAGAGCATACTAAGGTTCAAATGTCTCCTTCAAATTCATTTGTTGGAAACTTCATCCCTGATGTAAAGGTTTTGAGAAGTAGGGCATTTAAGAGATGATTAAATCATGAAGGCTGTGTCCTTATAAATGGATTTATGCTATTATTGAAGAATTTGGGTTATTTGTCTTGGAAGTGGGTTCCTGATGGAAGGATAAGTTTCACTCTTTTCTTTCCCACCGTGCATGGGTTTGTGCTGTTTTACCCCTTTGCCTTTTACCATGGGATCATGTGGCATCCTTGACCTTGGACTTCCTGGCCTCCAGAACTGCAATAAATAAACATTCTTTATAAATTACCAACTCTCAGGTGTTCTATTATGGCAGCACAAAATGGACTAAGGATATAAGTGAGGAAGAGGCAGGACTCCATTCACAGACTCTCTGTGATGGTGGTGCCCCTTGGAATTGTGCAACATGGCAGCCCTGCATGTGGAGCAGTATTCTGGAGGGATGATCAGAATTCCAGTTTTGGGTGTGTTAAGGCTGAGACATGGAAGAGTCTATTAGATATGACCTCCTCATATGAGTACTCATTGTGTATGTCAAGTACAGTACTGGATACTGGAGACACAGTGATGAACAAAGATCCTGGTCTCAAGGAACTTTCATTTTGGTGGAGGAGACACTTTTCAATAATCAAAGGATAACACAAAAATGTAAAATTACAGCTTTGACAGTTACCAAGAAGATAATGCAGAGGGAAGGGCATCTTAAATAGATAGAATTGGATGTGCAAAGGTTATAGGAACTGAGGAAATGTGGTAAATAGAGGGTTTGAAAGAAGGCTGAAGTGGGTTGAGGAAGGGGGGTAGGGAGGGAGGAAGATCATAGGAGGGACAAAGAAAAGGCTGAAGGGAGGAGGATGATGCTGGGTCTCCCAGGCTGTGTTAAGGACTTTTTGGGGGCCTCTTATTCATATCTACCTACCTACCTACCTGCCTATCATCTCTCTATCCATCCACTTACCTATTTACTATTTTTAGGGTTTGTTGAAGTATAATTTACATATAGCAGAATTCACTCATGTTAGGTGTGCCATTCTATGAATTTTGGCCATAATCAGGATATAGATTATTTCCTTTGCTCCATCCTTTCCATCACAAAGTTGGCTTATCCCTTGGAAGTCATTTACCTTCCTGCAGCCCCAGAGAACCAACTGACCTGATATCCATTTCCAGAATGTCATATTAATGGAATTATATAGTCTGGGACTTTTGAATATGGCTTCTGTCACTTAGTGTAATGCTTTTGAGAGTCATTCATGATGTTTTTTTTTTTTTTAATTGTTGATTAATATTATATTTTATGGATGTTTATTTGTTTATCCATTTACTAGTTGATGGACTTTTGTGTTGTCTTCAGTTTTCTGATTATTAAAAATATAGATATATAAATATAAAACCTGAGTATGCAGATTTTTTCATGAATCTATGCCTTCATAGGATCAGCTTTGTTGGGTTTTAGGGTAAACATGTTTATCTTTGTGAGAAACTGCCACAATGTTTTCCTAAGTGACTGTAACATTTTGATCCTCCTTAAAAATACATGAGAAATCTTATTATTCCACTTCTTTGCAAGTACTTGGCATTTGTGTCAGTCAGCTTTCCATTACCATAACAGATGTCTGAGATAAATCAACTTATGAGGAGGAAAGGTTTACTTTGACTCACAGTTTCTGAGGTTTCAGTTCATGGTCCCATTGCCTTTGAAACAATGCAATATGGTGAGACTGTGTGGAAGAGGAAGCTGTTTACCTTATGGGGGCCAGGAAGCAAAAAGAGAGAAGAGGACAAGTTCCCAATGACCAAACTATCTTCCATTTGGCCCAACCTTCTAAAGATTCCACTACCTCCCAATAGGGCCCAACCTTTTTTTTTTTTCTCCCACAACATCTTTTATTTTTTTAATTTTATGTGGTATTGAGGATCGAACCCAGCACCCCGTGCCTGCCAGGGTTACCGCTTGAGCCACATCCCCAGCCCAGGGCCCAGCCTTTAACATACCATAGCAGTGTTGTGTGTTGTAAGGTAAGTTTTTTTTTTTTTTTTTTTTTTAATTAGGACTTTTTTTTTTTTTTTTAAAGAGAGAGTGAGAGAGACAGAGAGAGAGAATTTTTTAAAAATATTTATTTATTTAAGTTTTCAGCGGACACAACATCTTTGTATGTGGTGCTGAGGATCAAACCCGGGCCGCACGCATGCCAGGCGAGCTTGCTACCGCTTGAGCCACATCCCCAGCCCTTGAATTAGGACTTCTTACTCTACTAGATGTGTAGCAACATCTCATTGAAATCTTAATTGCCTTTCCCCAGTGGTTAAGGATCTTATCATTTTTTTTTTTTTTTCCTTTTTTGGTGGCAGTGCTGGAGATTGAACCCAGGGCCTTGTGCATGCAAGGCAAACTCTCTACCAACTGAGCTATATCCCCAACCCTTTGAACATTCTTTTTTTCATGGATTCACTTGAGCATTCAAATCTTTTGCCCGCTTAGAAAATTGAGTTGTTTTCTTATTATTGAGTTTTGAAAGTATAAAAAATATTCTGACTACCAGACTTTTCATCATATATATTTTGCAAATATTTTCTCTGAAGTTGTGTCTTTCATTCTCTTAAAGGACTTTAATTTTCTTTTTTGGCTACTGGGAATTGAACTCAGGGGTACCCAACCACTGAGCAACATCCCCAGCCCTATTTTGTATTTTATTCAGAGACAGGGTCTCGCTGAGTTGCTTAGTGCCTTGCTTTTGCTGAGGTGGGCTTTGAACTCGCAGTCCTCCTGCCTCAGTCTCCTGAGCCACTGGGATTACGGGCAGGCGTGCACCACCATACCTGGAAGGACTTCAATTTTTACTCTAAGAGTAATGAGAAATGATGAGAAAGTTTTAAATGGACAATTCAAGACCTGTTTTTCTTTCTTGTGTTTCTTTTTTTTCCCCCCTCTATTATTCTTTTTTCTTCAACTTAACCTTTGAACATAAAGAAAACAAGAACTTAGCTCAGGGCATTACCTAACTTTTTCTTCCTTTCCCTCTTCCCCATAACTGAATAAAAGCTAAAATTGCTCTTGGGTAGTTTTTGGATTCTATAAACATTCATTCACAGAAACATTATTTATATATATTAAGGCCCAAATTACCCACACCATTTTAGCCCTCTATAAACATTTAAAGGTGAATGTTTATGATTTAGGCCTGAAGGACAAATTTAGATGAGTACATGATTAAATTATTAAAGGGGGGGAAATAAACTATTGGAGATGCTCATACTTCAATATTGCCTAACCTAATTTTTTTTTTAAGCAGTAGTTTAAAGTTAAAACTAAGAGGCAAAAATCTGTCTTCCTCCCATTCAATCAGTACTTCAGTCTTTTCTTTTCCTCTTTATTGAAAAAACAAAAATCAACATTATTGATTTATCCTTTGTGTCAGGCATGAACCTAGGCATTGAGGAGTGGGTGGGCATACGAAAGAAAAAAGATAAAAGAATAAGACTTTCTTTTGGCCCTTGAGGAACTCAAATTTCATAGGGGAGTTGGACCCTTTACATGGTAATTATATTATGTTAAGTGCCGTGGTGGAGGCATAGCTCATGCTTATTGAGAGCCTATTAGGTACAAGGCTCTGTTTTTTTAATAAAAAATATGTATATTTAGTTGTAGATAGACACAATACCTTTATTTTGTTTATTTTTATGTGGTACTGAAGATCGAACCCATGCCTTACATGTGCCAGACAAGTGCTCTACAATTGAAACACAGCCCCAGTCTCTAAGTCTCTGTTTTAAGAGCATTACACAATATTGACCTTTCAATTGTTATTAATCCTATGAGCTTGATATAATAATTCTCTCTTTTACAATGAGGAAACTGAGGCACAGGAAGATTAAGGCTACAAAGCTAGAAAGCCAAAGAATGTTTGTATATGCAAAGCACCATGGGATTACAGAGATGGAAAGGCTGGGATGGTTGAAGTCCTGCTTTCCAGCAGGGCCTTTAAAGGAGGATGAACTTTAAAGGAGAAGGGGGAAAAATCTCCAGCATTCAGAGAAGAGGGAAACATGAGTGTAAAGGCTCAGAGCTTATGAAACTGTATGTGGGCATTTAGGAAATGGCAAGTAGAGGAGCTTCTGTGACCAGGGCGCCAGGAGGCAGGAAACTTTATAATGCATAGTTGGGTATAGTTAAAAATTCCAGAGTGGGCTGGGGCTGGGGTGTAGCTCAGTGGTAGAACAGGTGCCTGGCATGCTGAGGCCCTGAGTTTAATTTCAGCACACATACCCCACAAATCCCAGACTTGAGGAGCAGGCAGGTACCTTAACAGATCTTTTTGACACTTTCATTATACAAATAAGGAAACTGAGACCCAGACAGCTCCAATGATTATAACAAAATGCGTATGGCCTAGAAGATCTCCTCGCTTTGCTCTGTTGCTACAACCTACAGGCTCAGTGATTAGGTGTCTCTGGAGGTCTCCAGGGTATCAGGTCTTGGTGTTGCTTCTCTATTCCTAAACTGGGCTAAGTTTCCTCCTTTTTGAGGCATCCACCTGCTTGGTCATTGGCTCTGAGCCAATAGCCTCCCTGTTCCAGACTTTTTCCTGTCTTGCAGATTGCTCGCAGACCTGTCTGGGTAAGTAGCTGTGCTCATCTATCTGGCCCTGTCAAGTCCTTTGCTCCACCCAGAGGATCAGAGGTGCTGGTGACTCACACTACCCATAGCCCTGTGGAGACTGTCTTTAGGCTGTTGGGAAGGACAAATTTATTTTGCCTCTGGGGGTGGGATGCAATAGTTTCTTTCTCCTTGTTGCCTTTACCTGTTTCCTATTCTAAATGCAACGGCAACAGGAAAATTCATGCTTTTATTCCCGCTTCAAATACCAGACTGAGATCTGGTATGCAAGTTGTTGCTCTTTCAGGAAAAAAGCTTCCTGTAGCAGTTTTGAAATATATCATCCTAACTGTGAAGGACTTGTGATTGGAAAGTTTTGTTATCAGGATTTACAGGTAAAAATGAAATTTAGAAACCTAGTAAATGAAAAAGAAAAAAAAAAGTACAAAATAGCGTGCCGAGTCCTATTTTCCTGTGTGTTTATCAATCCTGAAAGTCTGGAGGGAAATAAGTGAAAGCAAAAATAGCTGCATCCCTGTTAGAATCTGTTGAATTGTCCTTTTTGCTTTTCTACATTTTCTGAATTCTCTACCATGGACTTATGTTATTCTTGAACTCAGAAAAGCAAATAATAAAAATATTTTTTATAGTTACTAATATTAGGCAAAACAGTCCCCAGGCACACCTGTGATGCTCTTCCCTAGCCCTGTGTTGCCTATTCTAATATACTCTGGTTTTTGTTAGCGAGAAAGATTGCATAATTTTGCGGCTTCATTTGTTTATTTCTAGTTCCTTAAGGCAGGGGAGGGACACACTCGACTCCAGTAAAACAGGGCGGGCAGCCTTTTCCCCTTGTCCCTTTGTCTGCAGGCCCCTGGGTTCCGGGTCTTTTGTTGTTCTAAGCACGGACTTCGATTGGAGATTTAAAGAAAAACAAGAGCTGGCCCTCCACGCGCCCTCTGGTGTCGCAATGAGGTATAGCACCAGACAAACCCAACAAAGATCACAGCCATTTTCACAAGGCGCCCTCCCCATCTGGTGACAGCCGGAGAGGGAATGTGGGGAATCTTAGAAGAAATCACACACCGACGGGCATGGCAGGCTGGGTCTTTGAAACTTAATCAGGGCCTGCAAGTTTGAGTACTCCTTTTTTTTTTCAAAATCAGCAACTGGACAGCAAGCATTTAAAAACATATATATAACTGTAAATCAGGGAGTTTCTCAAAAGCATTTGGTGCAGGGGCCGGTTATCTTTTTATTTTTTAGTTTTTAAATTTTTTTATTAAATTATTTATTTATTCTAATTTGTTATACACGATGGCAGAATGCAATTCATTACCTATTTCACATATAGAGCACACTTTCTCAAGCCACTGATTGTACACAAAGTATTTTCACCCAGTTATCTTGATAAAGTGGAGGAAAGGCTCTGAAGGCATTAGCATTTTAATCCCTCTGGGGACAGCCTCCAGCTCCCCAGACTCACTCAAATTGGCCTCCTTGATCCCACCTGACTCTTTTACCTATCTATACTGACTGCCTAATTCTGGCATCAATATCAATTAGTGCTTTGGATAATTCTCAAATAAATTAGGTGAAAAGGTAGATAGGTTTAATTTGACTGCCAGTAATGATTTTTACAACTTGGAGCTTTATCAGTAAGAGTTGATAGTGAAGGCACCCTTTGTTTACAGTGTATGCCATTGTATTGTGTTTTCCATCAAAGTATGTTTCATCCAATTACATTTCCACTAAAATAAATAAATAAATAGACAACAGTTTCAGGCTGAATGATTGATAGGACCCCAGGTATTGTAGTTTTGTTTGGATAAGTGACTGATGTTCACAGAATAAAATTCAGAAATATTAGAAAGTATTGCGGACAAAAAGTCTGTCTCCCATTTCTACTCACAACCACAGGCTCTCGAGTGTTGTCAGGATTGGTCTCACTGTTCAACAAGGTCATCCAGGGCTCTGAGTTCTTCTCTTTCTTCTCTGCAACCTTGTTGACTCTTGTTTTTCGTGATTGCAGGAGAGCTGCTGTGGGCTTCACGGTCACTTTCAAGGTTGAAGCATGAGGGAAAAGTCAGCTCCAGCCAACTTTCCTTTTGGATATTCTGGCTTTAACAGGAAGAAATCCTTCCCAGAAGAATTCTGGCAGTAGTTTCTCTGTTTCATTAGCCACTGTGGGGTAACAAGGAAACTGGGAAAGTACTAGCCAAATAAATGGGAGTGGATAGAAATTCAGATTTCTTTTTTTATATTCTAGTGTTCTGTGTTGTTTTTAAGAACTGAAAAATTTTTTAAATATTTATTTTTTAGTTTTAGGTGGACACAATATCTTCATTTTTACATTTACGAGGTGCCAAGGATAGAACCCAGTGCCCCGTGCATGCTAGACAAGCACTCTACCACTGAGCCACAATCCCGGCCCCACAACTGAAATCATTTAATACTCCCCCCTCCTTATTTTCAGCAATGACGTTTTAATCATTTTTATGTTAAGAGATATGCCCAGAGAATTATATACTGCACTACAATTTCAAATCAAAGTTGTATGTGCTTTGAAGGCAATCTGACCACATCCTTCCTCTCTTTCTAATCCTTCCAAGGCATCTTATTATTGGTTTAATTCCAACTTCCCTCATTATTAAAGGGGTTGAGCATCTTTGCATGATTATCTGTCATATGTATCTTCTCTCGGGTTAATTTCTCTTCCAGACTTCCCTAGTGGAATCACTCTAGAACGGAAGGACGTCGTTCAGAACAGCCATGGAGGCAGTTTTGATGTCATTATTATTGTAGGATTGAAGCCAGATTTAAAGATAGGTAGTTAGTGTAGCTAGGTAAATCCCGTCTGAAAGCTAGTCTTAATAAACAAAACGGAGTCCAAAAAGAAAAGGAGTCTGATCTGAGCCTGGGTAATCAGAACTATACCTGGGACATTGAAATTTTAATGTCCCCAAAGCTTCGGCAAATTCTAAAGAACTGTTAATGAAGCAGCTCCCAGCAAATAGGGAGGTGCTCATCAAACCACCCTAGGCCCTTCTTGCCTGGATCACTCCTTCCCTGCCACATCCCTACCTGTTTTCCACCTTTCACCTTTTCACCTGCATCCCCCTTCACATTCAGGATAGAAGGAAATAAGCAAAATAAAGGACAGAAATGTAGAAGGATAAAAGAAGACCTTAGATATAAAAGGGGTAAGACCTCCCCATCCCACAGATTCTGCCTTTCGGATCCCCTTCTTCCTCTGGGGGGAAGTCTTCTCTGCGATCCTTTAATAAAATCTTTTGCTTTCTGCTCTTTGCCTCCGCGTGCTTCTCTGGGGAAGCAAGTGTAATGCCAGATTCGTGGGACCCCCAATAAACCTCCAGGAGCCGAATCTGATGCAATCACAAAAGAGTCTTTATTGCAAACTCGAGCCTGGACTCAAAATCGTTCCTGATGCAGTGCGCCAGAGGAGTGAGTCCTAGCCCTTAGTTCAGAGAAGATTTATAGTTTTTGGGGGGATACTCTATGCGTCACAACATCACACAGCAAATCATTTCATACCGCGGGAAAATCAAACAACTCTTAACATTGATTAGCACATTCACTGGCGGGGGAACAAGTTGGGTAAGGGTGATTTGTTAGTTCAAGTGGTGGATACATTTGAACTGATTGGTTTAGGCCTCGAGGAGTTGCAAGAGTGTATATGATAAACTGCAGGGTTGCCTAATCATGATATCAATCACCCAAATTCCTGGGAGGGTCACCTGGCATTTCAGATATTTTCCCTGTCTCATGCTGATTGGTGGTTGCTAGGGGGTTGCTATGGGTCCTCACCTAGCCTAACTGAGTCAGGGACACCTGGCGCCACGGATCTCTCCAGTTATTTACAGACAAACAACTCAGCAGGGAGGCTCTGTGGGTTTGCCTCTGGACAGGCCTTGAGGTTTCTCAAAAATGGAGTCACACAGTTTCCCACAAGGACTGGGAAACAGTAACTGGCGGTATCAGGATTACGAAGGGAGACCATATTTCCCAGTTTGCCTGGGACAATCATGGTTTGTGCCCATTTGTGTTACAGTATGCACTTTCAAATGTGTCTCAATTTGGATGAAAAATTATGTGAATCATTTATTATATGAAATAGACATCAAAAATATCACAGTTGCCCTTTTACTCTGGCATCTCAGCTTGTAGGAACCAGATTGTCATGAAGGATAGAATTTGATCCGGCTTCCTTCGCTGGCAGATAGGGCCCAGAACAGTGCCTAGCACACAGAAAGTGCTTAATAAATATAAACGACTCAATACATAAAATCCATTGCTTGGGACTTGGCACACTGCCACCTGAGCAACTGGATTCTGTTAGCAAGGAATCTAGAGGATTGATTTTGGGGTACACAACTCCTGGCTTCTGCCAAAACATGCATTTTAGATTTTGATAGATACTGTCAAGTTGTTCTCCACAGGGGCTGAGCCAGTTTGCACTCCCACCAGCAATATGTGAGAGCATCTGTTTTTCTAACCTTCATCCACATGGTGTTATCAAAAATTTTATCTGTGCCAATCTGGTAGTTTAATTTGGATTTCTCATTGTGGAGAAGATTGAGCATATTTTCATATGTTTAAGAGCCATTTGAAACTTCTTTCCTGAGAACTGTCTGTTCATATCCTTTGCCCATTTTTTTTTTGAGTGAATTATTGGTCTTTTTCTTATCAGTTTGTGGGAATGCAAATAGTTGTTTCCGGTTTTTCATGTCTTTTGGGTTTATTTGTGGTGGTGTCACTAAGCAGAATTTTAAAAAATGTATCCATGTTTAACTACTTTTATAGCTTTTATATTTTGTATCATGCTTAGAAATGCTTTATCTACTCATGGATTTTAAAATGGTTCTCTCATATTTTCCTTTTTTATTTTTAGGCTTTCAATTCTCACTATAAATCTTGATCCATATGGAATTTATTTTGGTATAAATCTAATAGAGTTTAATAAACATTCCATCATTTTTCCCACTTATGAAAACTCCAGTGGGTTCCTGATTTTCAGAGACCGTTCACTATGAAACTCTTAACATTCTAAAGGTCTAAAGAATGGAACTTAAAGACAAAGCAGCTAGAAGAAAATTTTAATTTGTAGCTTCATGTCTTACAATTTCTAATTTTATAATATTATCTTTTGTAAGCATTTATGTGTTAAGTATAATATATACAGAAGACTGTATAAAAATACACAGAGTTGAAAGAATAATGGTAAAGGCTGGGATGGAGCTCAATGGCAAAGTGTCTGCTTTGCATTCTCAAAGCCCTGGGTTCGACCCCCAGTTCCAAAAAAAAAAAAAAAAAAAAAAAGAAAGAATAATGGTAAAACAAACACTTGCTTACTTGTTACCAGGAAATCATTGCCAGTAACTTGGAAGTCTTCCATGTGCTCCACTTCAATCATGTTCTCCATCCTTTCTTCAAGTCAGTATGCTGACTTCTTTGATAATTATTCCTTGCTTTGCTTTATACTTTTCATACATATACATATCTGTGAATACTACTTTGTATATATTTGACAACTGAATGACAAGCCCAACTACTATAGTAGACTCTCAAAAGAGAAGTTGCATGAATCTCTGGATCAAGCTTGATGTTAATGTTCTTGCGAGAGTTCAAGAGCCCCTTGTGGGAATCCAGAGATCAGGGTGCAGAGTGAGTTCTGGGAAACACAGGATATACTGTGTGTCTCAGATGGGACATCGGGGAGGTCTGAAGTTTGGGTTAGACAAGTGCAGAAGTATAGTCAAAGAGTAGGCAGCCTCCCGCTGCTTCCAAAGTTTCTATGGTTTCTCTCTTTCAGGAGAAAATCAAGCAGATCTCTTCTTTGGGGTAAAGTAATTTCCCCAGTTCATCCAGACAACAGTTGATGTTGAGAGTGTTGGTTTTCTTTCATCACATGACAAATCACCACAAATCTGGCATTTTAAAACAGCACGTTTACTATTTCCCAGTTTCCTCGGGTCACTCTTTTGCTCAGGATCTCATAAGCTGGAAATGATCATAGGTTGATTGGATCCCCAGCTGGAGGCTCAACTAAGCAACAGTCCATTTCCAAGCTACCTCAAGTTTTTGGAATTCATTTCCTTGGCAGTCAGAGGGGACTGCTCTTGGTAGTTGAGGCTGCTCTCAAGTGCACCCTCCACTTGATGGAGAATTTCCCTTTTGCTTAGAATCTCTCAGGCTTCCATTTCTTCTACTGGCCAGAGAAATGCTGTGTCTAAAGGGCTCAAGTGATTAGTTCAGACCTATTTGGATAATCTCCTATTTTTATAGTCAACTGTTTAGTCAATTTAATTATACCTGCAAAATTCCCCTTTGCCCTATAAGGTAATCATGGGAGTAATGTTTGGGGTGGAGTTTTTTTTTTTTTTTAATATTTATTTTTTACTTTTTGGCGGACACAACATCTTTGTTTGTATGTGGTGCTGAGGATCGAACCCGGGCCGCACGCATGCCAGGCAAGCGTGCTACCGCTTGAGCCACATCCCCAGCCCGGGGTGGAGATTTTTTAGAGACCCTTTTAGAATCCTGCCTAATGCAGCAAGGACAGCAGAGACTTCATTGGCAGGACAAGCCCAGATAGTATCTAGGACAGACCCAATTGTGCCTGCTGTCTTCATGTTGAGAAGACAGTCCATTGGTAAAGGATATCTTGGACATAGTTCTTTTGATGTGTCTGTGTTCTGCATCACACATCTCCAATATGGATGGATTGTCTTCTGTATTTGACTCATAGCTGTCATGCTAGAACCAGTTTTTAAAATTCTCTTTCTGAGAATCCCATTAATCTCTCTCCCATTGGATTGTCTCTTTCTTGCATCACATTTCTTCCCCTTTACTTTTATTTCTTTATTATTTTTTAAAAAATATTTTTTACTTTTTAGGTGAACACAATATCGTTATTTTATTTTTATGTGGTGCTGAGGATCGAACTCCATGCCCCATACATGCTAGGTGAGCACTCCACCACTGAGTCACAACCCCAGCCCCCTCTTTACTTCTAATTCTTAACCTTTCTTGCTTTATATATTTGGTGTAGCCAAGCCTCTTGGAAATATTTTTTTTTTTTTTTGGCACCAGGAATTAAACCCAGGGGTACTTTACAACTAAGCGACATCCCCAGTTTGTTTTATTTTTTATTTAGAAACTGGGCCTCTCTAAGTTACTGAGGCTGGCCTCCAACTTGCAGTTCTCCTGCCTTAACTTCCTGATTTGCTGAGATTACAGGCATGTGCTTGGAACTCCTTGAGAATGGGTACATGGAAGTTAAATATTTTGAGACCGTTTGTGTTTAAGAAACCTCTTGATTTTATGTACATACTGGATGAACTACTTAGTTGGAAATATAATTCTAGGTTGGAAGTTATTTGCCCTCAGGATTTTCAAGGTATCACTCCACGGTCATTGTACTGGCTTGTCTGCTGTCCAACTTCTCTTCATTTCCCCTTCTAGAATCTCCTCTGCATCAGAGGGAGAAACTGGTAACCGCATATCTTTGAATCTCCTTCTCCAGATGTGGGTCTAGTCTGAATTTGTCAATGAGAAGCACTTATCTAAGATGGAAATTGCAAAATAGCAATTTCTCAATTGCTATTCTGCAGAGGCTGCTGTAGGCAGACACAAGGGCTGGAGGCAAGCTCTTGGGTGTCTTCTGCTTTGGTGGTGCTGGTGGCTGGGATTGAAACCAGTGATTTACTTTAGATTGCTGAGATTTTCTATCACTTCCAGGCCCAATCCCTAATCTCACCTGCTTCTGTGGCAGCTCACCTGACCTTCACAGTCTCAACCCTTAGTAGTAGTATAAGTCCCTATTTCTGTACCTGGAGTGGCTTGTTTTCCTGGTCAAATCCTAACAGAATGGTTTTGCTTTTAGCATTGTAGTGGAGAAATCTGAAGACGTTTTGATTCCTAATACCTTATATGTGACACTCTCTTCCTCTCTGGTGGCCGGCAGAATCACCTCTTAGTTCATTAATGTTTTGAAATGCACATTGATAACCCATGAGTGATTTCTTTTTCTTTTTCTTTTACTCATAGTATATGGCTCCCAGGAAGACTTTTCTATCTGGTGACTTAATGCTCTGAAGTTCTGAGATATTTTTCTGGAGTATTTTCTTCTGTTTATTTTTTATGTCTTGTTGCTCTGGAATATCTAATGTCTAGGTGTTGGACTTTCTGGGTTAGACCTGTAATTTAAAATTTTTATTTCCTCTAGTTCTGCTTAGAATTCTTCTTTTAGGAGATTTCTTCAAATTTGTCTTCCAGGCTTTATTTTGATTTTTAAATTCTGTTAGCATATTTGAAAATTTCACATGCCCATTCTTACACTCAGATTATACTTTTAAAAACTGCTAACAATTTGGTTCTTGTTTTATGGAAACAAAATATTTTCTTTTCTTTCTGAGAACATTAGAGAGTGTTTTTGGAGTTTTATTCTTCCTTCACAGTTTCTGTTTCCTTCAAGTTGCTTTGCTTTGCTTCCTTCTGTTTTTTTTTTTTTTCTTTCCCCAGTTTTTATTTTAGGGATTTCTCTCAGACACATGATTGGAAATCTTTGGCTGTCAGCTCCTGATTAAGAAGAGTGAGAACCCAAAAGACAATGTGCAGTTCTGAGTGTGGGTGAAGCTTGTTCATGTGGGAGCCTCACTATAGATGCCCTGAGTGATTATCCTCTATCTCCATTTCTGTATCTTTAGTTCTTTCTTTCTTCCTTTTGAGCTGATTAGATGACTTGGAAACTGTTCTAATTACCTGCCTAGAGTACTAAGGTCCAGTTACAAATATTTTAGAATCCAAGTGAGTAAGGAGGGCTGAGGGTCTCAGCCTTCAGCCTTCAGTGAATACTCAGTTACTTAATATTTCTGATTTACATACAGGATGTATGAATCAGCTGTCCTCAAGTCTAGAAAATTCTATTTTACTTTTTTCAGTGAATAAACCATCAGTGTTGTGCTGGTGTGGGAGAAGGTCATTGGCCAGCTCTATGGGATAAGGAAGGGGTTTAGGGGATATACTGCTGTCTTCTTATTTTATTATCTTTCTTCAACCTATGTCCCAGAGGTCCCTGGTTCTACCAGTTCCAAAGACCTTTGAAGTGTTAGGTTGGTTCTCAGCTTTCCTCATTGCCAGTTAGAATTCTGCTTTATTGACTCTGCCTTCATTCATATGTTTTCCAGATTCCAACATTTTTTTTTTTTTTTGCCAATGCCTTCTCTCTTGTTTTCCAGATCTTGTAAATCTATCTATATATGTATATACCTTCACAATTGCAAAATGGCTCTCTTAACCCTAAACATCATATCCAACATAGCAGCATAAAACACACAAAGTAAAAAATACAGGTGTTTTTCTTTATGTTGAGGGCCACAACCAAGTCAAGATGGCGCCTGGCAGTTTCCAGGAGGAGTGGTTTGTGAAGCAACGCCACCGAGCCATTAAGATAATGGAGATTCCTTATTGGCTGTTTGCTGTATCTAGATGATGCTAATTGAGTCAAGCTGTGTGTAATCAGTTGGTTATATATACCTCTGCTGTCTCGCAATAAAGCGGCTCTCGCTACCTTGAGTGCCCGCTCAGTTCCGGCTGAGTTTCTCTGCAATAAAGCAGTTCCCGCTTCAACCTTCAAGTTGCTTGTCACCTCCTGGTTATTTTGCTCAGCCAGACTATGGCATCTTTATGTATAGCTCTCCTTTTATCAAGTAGATAAACCATTCCAAAGTTACTCCATCCTTAATCTGATTAGTCAAATTCTCATGCCCACCGTAGACTCATCCCTAAAGCAATCACAGCAAAAGGGAAAGGAAACCACTACAGTTCAGTAGATGGAACTGTGGGAAGAGCCTTCTTTATTTTTGTTTTATTTTTACCCTGTAAACAAGAAATAAGGGGGAATGGTAAAACCAGTCAGTAGGAAAAATTCAGAGAAAAAGTGTTCCAAACAGCTCACAAGAATGTAATGCCATTTAAGGTGCAGTAGTCACCACATCAGTAGAACAGAGATAGAGAACAAGGATACTGTTTGATAAGAATGAAATATATGAAGAGAATGAGCAAATGTTTCTGAGTTTGACTTTGGGAATAAACTTAAATCAATGGAATGAGAATTTGATTAAGTTCATAGTTAGAACCAGATACATCACATTAATTTTAATAACCAAGGAAGCAAAGAAAGAAAATACTTCCAAAGGGGGAAATTATTTTTGAAGTTTTTTGGACTTCAATTCATAAAAGAAATGGTTCTCATTTGGTGAAAAGGTCAGCAGACCTCTCTCTGTAGCTGAGGAGGATGGCTTGTCCTGCTGCTTTTGATGAATTATTAGAAGAATCATTCAGAAAAATCTGAAGACATTTAAGATAGATAATAATAAAATTGACTATACCTCATGAAAAACAAAACAAATAAGTATTTGCAGTTCTGTTTGAAATACTAATTCCTGAGTTCTGAAGGGATTGTGCCATTCAGATTCTTAGTCCCATATAACAAAACTTTAGCTAGTTTAAACAGAAACAAAATTTATTAAGATCTAACTGAGAGTTCAGAGAAACTGGGAGGGTCTCTAATGGGCTCCGTTGACAACCAGAACAATGAAGGTGCCACCATTGTCAGGCACCGGCCACCCGGTAGAGCGCCCTCTACCGCCGGCGGCCGTTAAGACCCCCCATTAGAACAGTACCTCAAGATGCGTAGGTTTGTGCACGGCTTGTTTCCTCAAGTTCTGCAGATTGAATTTTCATATGTGTATATCTGATCACATGCCAACTCCCCAGCTGCAAGAGAGGCTGAGAAAGCCGGTCTCTGATTTCCAGTTTTGCAGATGGGACTCATGAAAAATTCTGCAAACAAGAATTACATACAAAAAACGCTGGGCAGTCCTGCATAGGACCCATACCAAATCAAAAGATAGATAGGGTTGAAAGCGTGGAGTCACATGCACCCTAGTTCAAGTCCAAGCTGATAGTTTCTTGGCTGAGTCACTCTGAATCCACTACTCAACCTTTAAAGACCTGTTTCCTCATCTGTTAAATATGGATGATTTTACTGGCTATGTCACAGAGGTGCTATTAAGATGAATCGAGGTAGAGCAGAAGCCCTTTAGTCTAGCGTCTGGTGCTTGGTGAACAGGCTCATATTATTGTTGATGTTGTTGGTATTATTACTGTTGTTGATATAGGAAAATCAAACTGATGATATAAAATTTAACTTTTATAATACACTGACATGGTTTAAAATTTGAACCCCCTTTTAAGGTTAAAACAAATCAGAGGGGTTAATACCAAAATTGTGGTACATTTTAAATGCATCCGTTGTAGCCATGGTCTTCCTACATATTTCCTCCACTTTATCTGTTCTTCAATACAATCACAGAATTCCAGTTACAGGTCAATATATGTCCTGACTAAAAATCAAAGGAAAAACAAACAAACAAACAAAAAAACAGCTCAGTGCTTGGTGGTATTGATGGTATCATAGTTAGTATTTCTTGGTGGAGGTAAGAATATGTATACATACTGACATGTATTACACATGTATGTATTGATACCTTTTTCTTTTTTGTTTTTGGGGCTGGAGATTGAACCGAGGGCCTTCTGAATGTTAAGCATATGCTCTACCACTGAGCCATGAGTCCCCAGACAAACTGGTTTGATAAAACAGTTGGCTGAGAAAAGGATATTATATAAATATACCCATGAAATAAAAGGTGAGTGGATGCATTCCAGAGTGTATTACTACAGAAAAAAACACTAGGAGCAACAATGGAAACCCCTCCATGACCAGATTCCATTGAAATCCTCACTGTATTTTCAGGGATATGGTAGAATTTTTGGCTTTATTATGTGACATAAGCCTCCTGTCCATGCCATATTGTCACTTATCTTGTAGTATACAGGTAGAGCACCTCAATTTGGAGCCAGAAAGTGGGAGTTCAGTTCTCTTCTGTGTCATTTATTAGTTGAGTAACTTGTTCAAGCTTCAAATTCGTCATCTGTAAAATAAGGATACAATATTTTTCTTTAAGGGTTTTGTGAATTAAATGAAGTATGTTGGGTGTGTATTAAAATACCAGACACATAATATGCATAGGCCACATATGAGGAAGCCATACATTCGTGAGGATGATGAGAGACGGCAGAGATAATTTGGAAAAAATTATATAATAGCGCCAATTTTATGATGTTCTCAGATTCCATGGGTCAGGAATCTGACAGGGGACAGGGAAGATGGCTTGTTTCTGCTCCAAAATGTCTGCGGTCTCAGCTGGGGAGACGTGACTAGCAAAAGGTGACTCAAAAAGTAAGGAACTACACTCCAGTCAGAATGGCAATTATCAATAATACAAGTAATGATAAATGTTGGCGAGGATGTGGAGAAAAAGCTGCACTCATACATCGCTGGTGGGACTGCAAATTGGTGCAACCACTGTGGGAAGCGGTATGGAGATTCCTCAGAAAACTTGGAATGGAACCACCATTTGACCCAGTTATCCCAATTCTCGGTATATACCAAAGGACTTAAAATCAGCATATTACAGTGACACGGGCATATCAATGTTTCTAGCAGCTTAATTCATAGTAGCTAAGCTATGGAACCAACCTAGGTGCCCTTCAACAGATGAATGTATAAAGAAACTGTGACATATATATAAATATATAATATATATTTATATATATTGTGATATATATGTATATAAACTGTTTATAGCAGTGATATATAAACTGTGAGATATCTATCTATCTATCTATTTATAATGGAATATTACTCAACTATAAAGAAGAATGAAATTATGGCATTTGCCAGTAAATGAATGAAACGGGAGACCATCATACTAAGTGAAATAAGTCAATCTCAAAAAACCAAAGGCTGAATATTCTCTCTGATATGTGGATACTAACACACAATAAAGGGGAAGGAGAGGGAAGAATAGAAATTCATTGGAATAGACAAAAGGAAATGAAGAGAAGGGAGGGGAGATGGAATAAGAGAGATAATAGAATGAATTGGACATAACTTTCCTATGTTCAAAATGAGTGAAACTCCACATCATGTAAAACTGCAAGAAATCATACTACATGTATGTATAATATGTCAGAATACCCTCGACTGTCATGTAGATCTAAAAACAACAAATAAAAAGTAAGGATCTAGAGTCATTTGGAGACTTCTTGACTTACATTTCTGGTGCCTGGGCTGCCTTGACTTGCAGGTTGGGTTTAACAGGTCTGTCACCCAGAGTACCTGAGTTTGACCTCTGTGGGCCTCAGGCTTCTTATAGCATGGCAAGTGTATTCCAAGACAGCACTTAGACAAGGAACAAAGCAAGAATACCAGGGGAAGAGGCAGCATGGCATTGCAGTCACTTTTGCCACATTCTGTTGTCACCAAATTGCTGCCAAAGACAGCTCAGATTCAAGCAGAGGTGTATCAGATTCCACTTGTTGATGCAGAAGTGGCAAAGTTACATCACAGAAGAGCACAGGGAATAGGGAATATTCTCTTTGAAAGATGCATTCTCCCATAACCCAGTAGAGTGAAGTGGACTGAGTACTTTTCATCCTGGCATTGAAAGCATGGTCCATGCAAAGTGTTCTAGATATGTTATTAAATGGAAAAAGCAGGTTACAGCACAGTATGTGTGATTCCATTTTCATTTATACATATTCAGAGTTGTATATGTATGAGTGTGCATGCCTGGTGTGCACATGGGTAGGTAATGGGTTTGGTATATCAAGGACATAAAGTTAGGTAGGCAAGAAATGTAATGTAATTTCTTGCTAAAACTCAGTTTTTGATTTTTGTTCCCATATTCCCACCTCCAGAGTTCATATCTTGCCCATTATTTTTTTTTTAAAAATATATTTTTAGTTGTAGATGGACCTTTTAAATTTATTTAATTATACGTGGTGCTGACAATTGAACCCAGGGCCTCACATGTGCTAGGCAAGTGCTCTACCACTGAGCCACAACCTCAGCCCTCTTGCCTATTCTTTTTGGTACACTTAGTCACTTTCAGGTAAACACAATTGCTTTAGTGGTTTTTCAGTCACTCAAAGTCCTGATGTTTCAGAGTCATTTCCTTTCCAGGGGCAAGGGGACAATCCCAAACTGTTAGAAAGCAAAAAAGTTATTATTTTATATATCATTCTGCTACTTATGCACTGGGAAGAGAGTGATGTGTTTTCTGGATGATAAGAAAATCATGGGATTTTTTCCCCTCCCATTTTATCTGTATTTCTATAAAATACAGATATATGGAACAACATATATATATAGATAAAGATATAGATATATTCATGCTATAAAAACATATGAGTATACTATATTACACTTCTTAAGGATGCAACATTATTGGAAACATGAAGCTGGTGAGATTATTGCCTAATGCCTGATGTATAGTATAGTATAGTATCTGTATGCTACATTATATATTACTTGTACACTAGTTATTTATTGGATTAATTTTTATCCATAATCTAGATATAGAAAATCAAGATTTTAAATGCAAATAATCTCATTATATAATTTGATTTCATTCTTATATTTTTGTGGTGCTGGGAACCATTGTGCTGGCTCAACCACTGAGCCACATCCTCATATCTCCAGCCCTTGCCTTAGCCAGGCAAGAGATCTGCCACTAATCTATGTCCCAAGCCCCTGGGGTAAAGCTTTAATGACTATACTACAATAGCACTACATTGAACATGAACATATATTGCTAAAGGATATTTAGGGAGTATATTTAAGAGTAAACTTATAACCCAGTTGAAGCTCTTCCATTAATTTATCAGAGGCTAATGAAGCAATCAAAAGCAGAGTTAAGTGCTGGTTTAGTTTTAGAGGCAGTGCCTAGTTTAGATTAGCTTAGATTGGTGGGTTTTAACTTGCTTGATGGGTCATTCCTAGGTCAGACCAATCCAAGGGTTCTGGTCTGTAGCAATTGGTATGCTCTGTACTAGAAACTTGAATCCTAGGCCAGATGATGTCTGATTCAGGCTTGCTCAGTCCCCGAGGAAGGGGAGGAGTAGTGTTTTGCCTCACAGTCTCCTGTCAGTTGCTTCAGCCCAGAGCTTGCCCTGGCTGCCAGGATGGCATGCCTGTCTAGCAGAATCTACCAGCATACAGAGAGAAGAAGATTCCCGGGGCAGTGCCAACCTTCTTGAAAACAAATCAAGATTATTGGATGAGACCTTGGAAAGGAGAATGTGTGTGTTTGTGTGCCTGTGGTTTTAAACTAAGTTGTAAAACTTGAAGGGAAATCCTAGGAAAACCTTTCTAAAGGGAAGGTCAGAGGAACCTTCTAGAGAGCTGAAATGAGTACAATACCAGGATTTAAGCTATGAAAGTCAACTGGAAATGAACTTTTTTAGATAGAGGAAAGAAAGGTGATGTGTTTTTCTTAAACAGATCTGTTGACTCAGGAATTATTTTTTTTCCCCTCCTAGGAGACGAAGACCTGCCTGTCTAAAATAAAAATTAAATAGCGTTTTGATTTCCAGTTGTGTTATTTGTTTCTTAAGTTTCAAATTTATGAAAAACTGAAAATCCAATTTCAATTTTTATTGTCTTCATACTAAAGTATTCTGAATGAATCTACTAAATTTATATAGAGCTTTTCAGCTTTGATATGACAAAATGAAATCATCTAAGATAAAAATAATTCAATTACTTTTAATATTTATGTACTTTTTGGGGGGCAGGCTTTGCGAGCCATCCATGGGCTGTGTGTGTGAGCTATGTGTATTTGAGCCATATGAGGGGACTGGTCTGGCATTGTGGGCCTATAGGGCTGTGTGCAGTAAATGTGCCTTTCTTCTTGCTCTGCTTGTGATCCCACATAGCACCTGAGATGTGTGTGACTTGCCAAGATGTCAGTCAATCTGCTGACCACAAGACATCACAAAGCAAGACTCCACCTTTTGAAACCCTATTCCTTGCTTTACTGGGGTGAAATATTCTATTGAATGTCTTTCCCCTAATAAATAGAGGGGTTCTGGGTGTGCTCTCTCTCTTGCCCTCTTTCCAGTGCTGCTGAATGTGGAGCTGACCCTTAAGGTCTCAGAGCCGTCCTGCCCTTGTTCTTAGAAACTCCTGTTTGTGTTTTGCATGGTGTCTTGGCCATTTTCTCAAGTTTATTGCTGCAGCTAGCCCCTTTGAACTCGGCTCATCTCGCCAGCCCAGCCAGCTGGTTGGTGGCAGGTACCGGGGATTGAACTCAGGGGCACTTTCGACCACGGAGCCACATCCCCAGCCCTGATTTGTATTTTATTTAGAGATGGGGTCTCATTGAGTTGCTGAGTGCCTTGCTGTAGCTGAATCTGGCTTTGAGCTCACAATACTCCTGCCTCAACCTCCAGAGTCACTGGGATTACAGGTATGCACCAAGGCACCCGGATAATTTCAGTATATGTGCTGCTGGTGTGAGCGCTTGTGTACTGCTTAAACAAATCTGTTGATTCAGGAATTATTTTTCCCCTCCTAGGAGACGAAGATCTGTCTGTCTAAAATAAAATTTAAATAGCATTTTGATTTTCAGTTATGTTATTTGTTTCTTAAGTTTCAAATTTATGAAAAAAATATATTTTTTTCAAATTTATGAAAAAGTGCAACATTATTGGAAACATGAAGCTGGTGAGGTAATTGCCTAATACCTGATTTATAGTATAGGTTCCTGCATTGGTTTGGATCTTAAGAGTCCCCAAAGACTCACGTTAAAGGCTTGGTCAGCAGCCTGTGTCACTACTGGGAGGTGGTGGAACCTTTAAGAGGTGAGGCCCAGTGGAAGGAAATTAGGGAACTAGGGGTGTACCCTTGAAGGGGATATTGAGTTTCCAGTTACTCTCTCTCTCCTTTACTTGCTGGTGACCATATGGTGAACAGGCCTCCTCTGCCAGGTGTTCTTGCCACGATGTAGTGTACTGTCACAGGCCCACAGCAACAGGGGCAAGCTACCATGGATTGGAACCTCTGAAACTATGAGCCAAAATAAACCTTTCCTTACTGTAAGTTGATTATCTCAGGTAAGGAAAATTTTATTCCCTAAACTTTTTTTAGACTTAAATTTTATTTTTTAAATTAACAAATAAAAAAATATGTATGTATGGTGTACAATACGATGCTTTGATATATTTTATATATATATTATATATATATATATATCCCATACACACACACTCACACGTATGTGTGTATGTGTCATATATATGTATATACATACATATATATGCCAAATGAAGTTAATTAACCTTTTACCTTTGTTGATTTTAACAGAGCCCCTCTCTTCTCCAATGGATCAGGAATTACCTCCCTTCCATTGTCATGTGGCAATGAAGGTGAAGGGAAAGGAAAATTGCTTTGACCCTATTTTTTTTAGCTTTACTAAAAGTGTTTGTACAAAATATGATTAGGTTAACTAAGCCTCCTGTGTGCCTGAGAGTAAATAAGCAATAAAGATTAAAAATGAGTCTTACTCTTGGTGTCTCATATCAAATGACATTCTTAGCTTTCCATGTAGGACTGGATCTAAATTTTTAAAAAATAAGCCACTATTTTTTTTTTCTTTTGGAAGGGTTTCACTATGTTGCCCAGGCTGTTCTCAAATTGGTGGGGTGAAGGTGATTCTTCTGCCTCAGCCTCCTAAATGCCTGGCCACACCACTGCATTTTCGTCATGACACCCATGATAGTTATAAGTTCATAAACATCTATTGCTGGTACATAAATATATTGGATTTAAGAATCTGGATTTATCACAGTCTTCAGGAAATGGAGCATGCCCTAATGGAATCAAATGCATGGCTATTCCCCCACAGTTTACAGGATGGACCCACATATCCTATCCCTCATCTCCCCTCTGGGATTTCAGGAAAATATGATTTTCTTTGCTCTCATGTGATTATGTTCGCCTTCCTCCCCTACTCAATCATTGCTTGCATCCTCACAAACCAGGCAGGTTGCTAGTTAGTCCTTGTTTATTGGTTCATATCTTTTGGGTGGTAAGTACCAGAAATGGAACTCCAATTTATTTAACTTGTTAGAGTTTATTGGCTTACGTACTTCAGTGGCCTTCAGGTTTGGTTTGATCTAGAAGATAAGTATTGCTACACAGAATTTTGTTCATTTTCAATTTCAACCCTGCCTTCCATGGTACCAACTTTATTCCAAGGTGACCTGTCCTCCTGGGTACAAGATAGCTGTTAATATCTTCTGGGTCTATGGACTTCTTCCACGTTAGAGGGAAAATTGACTTTATCCTTTGACTATCCAAAAAAATGTTGGGCTTCACTCTGATTAAACTAGTTTAGGTCAGGTACTCACCAATTGCTGTGACCAGAGAAATACCACCTGGTGATAGTTTGTTGGGGGTAAAAGGTTATTGGATCAGGCTATTCAGAGCCTGGGGTTAAAGGGCTGTCAGTTCCACACATGGTTGAGCATAGAGGAAGGGCAGCTCCTTCAAGGAAGCTCTGAGTACTTTTAGAAAGGGAAGAAACGGGAGAGTAGGGGGTTGGGTTGTAGGAGTGGGTAGTTAACCCACGATACTTGCTGCTTTTTTATCCTCTGCTAACCACGATTCTCTAGTTGTCTTGCACTTAGCAGCTACTGAACTACTGAGCCCCATGCTCTGTCCTATTCCTTACCTACCTTTCTTGCCCTAGTCATACAGGAGGTATGTTTGGTTTAGAAGGATGATTCTCTGGAAGGTGGAAGTTTCCCGGAAGCTCATTCTTTTTTTTCTGTCCGAGGCAGTGAAGCCATGACCAAAGCCCCCCATCCCACTCCCATCCCCAGAATGCTAAAAATAAGGAATTGAGAAACACCGAGGTGTGAGTGTCTGCCGCAGTCCGGCTGCAGCAGAATAATCAGGGGGGGTGACGAACAACTTGTGTAGATTGATACAGCAGGAGTGGAAGCCGTTTATTGCAGGACAGGAGCAGTATTTATACATTCCATACAGCTTATCTAATTAGCATAAACTAGATGCATCAGGCAACCAATAAGGAATCTCCACACTTAATGACTCGCTTTTGTTACTTCTCAAACCATTCCCTCTGGCATTTTGCCAGGCACCATCCAGACTTGTTTACGAACTCTAACATTCCCCTGGCAAAATGCCAGGTGTTATTTTGACTTGTTTATAGACTCTAACATTTCCCCCTTTTATTTAATTTAAATAACGACCATAGTGGTTTTTACAGAAACACCATAAATAACCTGCTACAAACAGAAGGGAAGGATACAAAATGCCACAATACCAAGCCACTTGATGGCTCCATGCAAGAAGCCCTTGGAAAAATTATACCAGCAATGACACTGTTAGCAAAGATACTGAGTTACAATTATAGATTACAGTTTGTTGTCTCAGTCCAGGTAAAGCAGTGTCTCAATAGATTAACTTACAGTCCAGGTAAATCACAGTCCAGGTAAGTTCTGCAGGCAGCTAGCTTAAATCACAGTCCAGGTAAGTTCTGCAGGCAGCTAGCTTGATCCGAAGTTTCGTCCGTTTCTCAGCCGAAATCTCGTCTGGTTCTCAGCAACACTGGAAATTCTTCCATTTTCGTCTTCACTGGCACTGGGACGAAGGCAGGAACTCCGGATGGCTAAAGAAAATCCTGTAGTATTCTACTAAGAAAACAACCTTCTGAACAATTTAGTACATTATCTCAAGGTTTTTTTTTTTGCATTTGAAATAAGCATTAATAGTGCTCATTACTCATCAGCTTCCAGGTGTGGGAGAACCATTGTAGCTTAGTTATTGGCATTGAAAATGACCAAACATCAGGGACACCAGTAGTGTCTTCTGCTGGCTGTAATGCCTGGGCAGCCCCAGATGGCCCTGGGGAGTGTCCCCGACTCAAACTGCTACTGGGCACAGGGAGCAAGAGCCTGCGAGACTGTGCCTCCAGGTCAGGTCTAGATTTGGGTTTGGGCTCTCGGTAGTAGAAGAGCCGGTTCCCCGGCCAGGAGGCAGGGAAGGGCCAGTTGCTGCCGCCTCTTGGAAAATCCTTGCTGCGCTGTGACCGGCTTGCACACTCGGCAGTTGCCTCTCCGCTTCATGCACCCTCCGGTAACGAAAAGTATTTAGTAATAGCCTTTTGCTGCAACTTTTTTCCTGATAATCCTTCTTCTTCTGAACTTTCTTTTTCTTTCTGACTAGAGTTCCTGGGCTCTTATCAACACATGCCCTAACTATTCTTGGTTCCACTGGGGTGCTTTCTTCCCTTAGTAATTTACTTAACACCCCTTCCATATTTTCATCACAAAGACAATACAACATTTCAAGACAAAACAAGACACAAACATACTGTATCAATCTTCTCCATTTTCTCGAAATGGCCATTTTTCCTCTTGCCCTATCTGCCTAGGGACGAGCAGATTGCTCCCGTCCTATCTATGGACGGGCAGCTTTTTTTTTTTTTTTTCCTCACTTACCCCCGAGTGTCCCGGGGCTCCCCGTAACGGGCTACCATCTGCCACAGCCTGGCTGGCTGGGCAAAATAACCGGGGGGTGACGAATATCTTGTGTACTTGATACAGCAGGAGTGGAAGCCGTTTATTGCAGGACAGGAGCAGTATTTATACATTCCATACAGCTTATCTAATTAGCATAAACTAGATGCATCAGGCAACCAATAAGGAATCTCCACACTTAATGGCTCGCTTTTGTTACTTCTCAAACCATTCCCTCTGGCATTTTGCCAGGCACCATCCAGACTTGTTTACGAACTCTAACATTCCCCTGGCAAAATGCCAGGTGTTATTTTGACTTGTTTATAGACTCTAACAAGTGTCAGGTCCCTCTGGTCCTTGGCAACATGGCATTGCCAGGGTAAAGCCAGCACTGGCACGGGAATTGGTCATCCTGGCTCCAGTTCAGCATAGACAAGGTGGGCAGGAAAACCAAGCAGATAGGTCTGATGACCCTGGGCACGTTGTAAAGGGTAAAGTTTGATGAGGGGCCAGGGACCTCTGGTCTCTGATGTGAAGGTGGGAATGTGATGTGCTGCCCCTGAAGGACATATAGTCTCTGTGGCTGACACAACAGGCAGAATCAAAACCAGGACAGATGAGTACAAGAGAGAAAAGTAAATCAGGGTTTCACTCAGTGGGAAGAGGAGCATCTCCCTCCCAGTACAGTGAGTGGCAGTTGTTCATCAGATATTTACTGAGTTCTAATGAGGGACTAGGTTGGTCTTGGAGATAATGATGGACAAGTCCCCAATGGCACAAAAACTGCAGTAGGTTGGGGAGGATGTGTTAGTCCAGTTCCTTTTGGCTTTAGGAAGTAGAAGTGACCTTGCAAACTTATTGGAAGAACACTGGAGGGTCTTAGAGATTTCACAGAAGAGGCAGGAACTGGGACAGCTTGGAGCCCCTTACTATCGAGGGTTCACCGCCTGTTTTAAGAGTGATATTATGAGTGTAAAGGGGTTTCTGTATTCAGTATCTTTTGCCTCAGTTCCAAATACCTAGAGGGAGAATCTGATTGGCTCAGACTGGCTGAATCAACTCAGCTGACAATCAGACATGGTTGTCACGGTCCTACTTGTAACAAGAAGAGGTGGAATAGGTGAACCTGAAACCACTCTCTTTGTGAACAAGGGGGAAGATGAACAATGTCATTGCTATCATCAGTTCTATGCTAGGAGGCACATGGAATTAGGTGGGAATATATCAATATATCAGTCAAGTTCTATTTGGAAGCAAGGTTTAGAAATCCAGTTTAGGCCAGGCCTGGTAACTCATTTCTGTATCCCAGAGATTTGGGAGGCTGAGGCAGGAGGATTGCAAGTTTGAGGTTAGTCTCAGCAACTTAGTGAGATCCTGTATCAAAATAAAAAATAAGGGGTTGGGGTTGTAGCTCAGTAGTAGAGTGCTTGCCTAGCACATGTGAGGCACTAGGTTTGATCCTCAGCACCACATAAAAATAAATAAATAAAACAAAGAAATTGTGTCCATCTACAACTAAAAAATTAAAATAATAAATAAATAAATAAATAAATAGGGTTGGGGATGTAGCTTAGTGGTAGAGTATTTTTGTGTTCAACTCCCAGCACCACAAACAAAACAAACACCAGTGCTATATAATGTGTTCCCCAAAAGCTCATTTGTGAGACAATGAAAGAAAATTTAGAGGTGAAATGATTGGGTTACAGGAGCTTAAACTAATCAGTGCATTAATCCAATTGAATGGATAAACTCAGTGGTCACTGTAGGCAAGTTAGGGTGTGACTGGAGGAGGCCGGTCTCTGGGGGCATGCCTTTGGGGTTTATATTTTGTCCCTGATGAGTGGAGCTGTCTCACCGCTTCCTGACTGTCATGTCCTGAGCTGCTTTCCTTTACCACATCATCTGCCATGATGTTCTGACTCACTTGGGTCCAGAGCAATGGAGTTGGCCATCTATGAACTGAGACTTCTGAATCTGTGAGCCCCCAAATAAACTTTTCCTCCTCTATGTTGTTCTTGTCAGGTCTTTTGGTCACAGTGATGAAAAACCTGACTAAAACAACCCAAAACAAAGAAACCCAATTTAGGCAAAAGGGGAGACTTATTAGAAGGGCCACACTGAGAGGGCTGAAGGACAGGGACAAGTAACTTCAATGTTACTAAGTTTTTTTTTCCCCTCAGGCTCTCAACTCTGCTTCTGTGCTGTCACTATCTTTGTAGGAAATGTGGTCACTGGCACCTCTTGAGTCCCACATCTTCCAAGTCCCACATCTTCTGGCCTTAGCCACCACAGAAGAGTTGGCTCTGTCTAACTTCAGTATCATGTCAGATTAGGCCCTGATTTTCTTCACAAGACTCCTAAAGTGCAAGAAATACAATCAAGAATCAGTAAGTAAGTGGGATGGATTCAATCTTAAAAGCTTCTTCTCAGCGAAAGAAACAGTGATATGAAGAGTGTGCCCACAGAGTGAGAGAAAATCTTTACCACACCCACATCAGATAGAGCACTAATCTCTAGGATTTATAAAGAACTCAAAAAACTTAACCGAAAAAACCAAATAATCCACTCAATAAATGGGCCAAGGAACTGAACAGACACTTCTCAGAAGAAGATATACAAGTAGTCAATAAATATATGGAAAAATGCTCAACATCTTTAGTAATTAGAGAAATGCAAATCAAAACTACTCCAAGATTTCATCTCACTCCAGTCAGAACGGCAGTTATCAAGAATACAAACAATAATAAGTGTTGGTGAGGATGTGGGGAAAAGGTTCACTCATACATTGCTGGTGGGACTGTAAATTGGCGCAACCACTTTGTAAAGCAGTGTAGAAATTCCTCAGAAAACTTGGAATGGAACCACCATTTGACACAGCTATCCCACTCCTTGGTCTATACCCAAAGGACTTAAAATCAGCATACTACAGGGACACAGCCACATCAATGTTTATAGCAGCTGAATTCACAATAGCTAAAACTGTGGAATCAATAGATGAGTGAATAAAGAAACTGTGATATATATATATATATATATATATATATATATATATATATATATATCACATATAATATTATATTACTTGGTAATAAAAGAGAATGAAATCATGACATTTGCAGGTAAATGGTTGGAGTTGGAGACCATCATACTAAGTGAAGTAAGTCAATACCCAAAAACTAAAGGCCAAATGTTTTCTCTGATTAATGGATGCTGATTCATAAGGGGGCAGACATGGGAAGAATGGAGGAACTTTGGGTTGGGCAAAGGGGAGGGTGTCGGGGGAAGGGGTCGTGGGAATAGGATAGATGGTGGAATGAGATGGATCTTTACCCTAGGTACATGTATGATTGCCTGAATGGTGCTACTCTACATTGTGTACAACCAGAGAATTGAAATGTTACACCCATTTGTGTACGATGACTGGAAATGCAATCTGCTGTCATGTATGATTAAGTTGAACAAATAAAAATAAACAACAACAACAACAACACTCAGGGAGTGACCTCAACTGGTTGGTTTTAAGTATGAGTTCCTTCCTCAACCAATTAACTATATCTGGAGAGGTACAATAGTGTACAGATATAGTCTACCTTGAAGATGCATGATAAGCAAATGACAAGCCAGGATGATTGACATCAAATGCTTTAGGTTAATAGCCTTGTACTAGTCATCTATCGAGGCATAACTTCTTATTCCCAAACTTACTGACTTAAAACAGTAATAAACATTTATGATCTCACAGTCTCTATGGTTTGAAAATCAGGACTGGTTCAGGATTTCTCATGAAATTGCAGCTCCAGATGTTGGCTGGGGCTAAAGTTATCTGGAGGCTGGACTGGAGCTGAAGGGTCTGAATCCAGGATGGTGCACTCACAAGTCAGCTCCCTCAGTTCCTCCCCACGTGGGACTCTCCATAGGCAGCTTGTGTGTCCTTATGACATGGAAGCTGCCTTTTCCAAGGATAAGCTCCACGAGAGTGCAAGGTGAAAGCCCCAGTTTTCAATGGCCTACCCTTGGAAGTTATATTCTATTATTTCTGCAATCGCCTTTTCATGACACACATCACCCTTATTAAATGTGTACTGGGGGAAGGATGAGGCAGGGTGTGCAACCCAGAAGGTGTGAATCATTGGGGATTCTCTTGGAGACTGGCAACCACATTCCCTAAAACACATCAAATAAAATTGTGGTGTTAAATATTGTTGTATTAGGAAGGGACTCTGCAGTCAGGTCAGTTTGAGAAAAGATGTGTTAAACCAAGTTAAACCGGTTTGTTTCCTACAGTATTTCTATAGCAGTTTTTAGTACACTGATGTTGACTTTGAATTTCTGGAAGAGGGATAGAGTAAGTACCAGCAAAACGGCTTCCTTTTCATTCTCCAGCTCTTCCACCAGTGGGTCTCTCTCCTCTTCCCCATCCCCACTGCCTTCCCTCTAAAAGCATGTCCGAATGCTGCCAGTATCCTGTTAAATATGTTAGTATCTGACAAAGCAATACATTTTCACCTTGAGTTGGTTGTTCGGACCCTTCAAAGCCTTCCTGTTCATTTGGGCAATGGGTGTCATGAAAATCTAGGCCTGACTAAAAAGAGAAGAGACACATTTTCTTGGGAGGTATGCATCTGTCTCTGAGGGCGTCCTGCAAGAAAAGTTTTACCAGGCCTTCTGTGTCAGCAATGGTGTTGGGTGATGAGTCATAGTGACACATACTGTTGGAAGTCAGTGATCATTCAAATATGAAAGTTAGGACTGCTTCTTTCCGCTATTTTTGAGGATGGAAACACAGGGTGAAGGTTAGTAACATCTCATACTGTGAGTTTTTGCCAAGAAATATGGACTTTTCCCATCTCCTCTTATCTTAGTGTTGTTTGTTACTATTGTTAGGTGGATTATTTTTCATGGCAGTAATGCAATTGTTTGAAGTGTTTTATTGTATTTCTGTGAGCTGGCTATACCATCTTGAATTATTTAACTCAGTGTAAACACTGAGTGATATGTATATGAAAGATCCTACACCATATGTGTTTATGGAAATGTGCTTATTGACATGTCATTTCCAAGAGCAGCATCTGCTCTTATGCATCTTTTATAATATGTTGCATCAGGCCTATATGATAATTTGTCTTCATCATCTGATGTTCTTCCAACTTAAGATAATTTCCCTTATGTTTTTGATACATAATAATTTTTACTATTGGGGAGCAAAAAAGCATTTAAATTAAAAATAACAATGATCAATAAAATCTATGAAAATGTCTCTGCTGTGTTCTTTAATTTCATCATACCGTGAATGCTCTTTAGACAGTTGGGGTGAAGCTCAATAGGAGAATGCTTGCTTGCCCTTGTGAGGCCACAGATTCAATCCTCAGCACTGCCACCACCCCCACCCCACTGCCAAAAGGGAAAAAAAAAAGACTGAAAGACTGAGCCAAAGTTGGTGCAGTTAGATCAGGGTCTACTCAGTAATATCTCAAATGGAAAAATCCAAGTTTACATGGGAGACCAGGGCTCACAAAAGCTGCTGAAAATAAAATCTTCCCCTCCATCTTTCTTCTCTGGACTGAAACTTTGGGTACTTTGGGTACTTTGAAACTAAGTGTACTTTGGGTTCTTGTCTACAGGCACAAAATGGAGTCTGAAATCACCTAATGGTTTCTTTTAAATTGCAAATCCACCTTACCATACTTTGGCTGTCTTTGTGGAAAGGAAAATTAGTAAATCCCCTAAATACAACCTCACTGAGACCTGTACAGGAACAGCTAGCTCCTGATTTCGGTGAACAATGAGTCATGCAATGAGCTAGTGTTCATCCACCATTCTTAAAATAGCACTTGAAGCATTTCTATGATTAATAACATTTCCTGAGTTCTCAAAACAAGAGAATCGGGTCTATCTAGGGGACGTACTTCTTGATTTACCAAAACATACATTGGTTCAAATACAGTAGGGGAAGTGTACCCATTTTGACTGTTAAATCTGCTGCTTTTAAAACCAGGACAGGGGCCCCCTATGCCTTCTGATGTTGTGCACACCAAGGTCTGTTTCCCCAGTGGAGTTTGTAAACCTCTGACTAGCGGGATGCAAGATGATTTTAGGTGGTATATGGCTAAACTCTCAAAACAGATTCTTTTTTTTTTGTTGTTGTTCTAGGGATCAAATCCAGGGCCTTATACATGCTAAGCAAGCACAGTACCACTGAGGTACACCCCTAGCCCAACTTTCAAAAAATTTAATCATTATTTATTTATTGTACTGGGATAGACAGTGTACCTCTCAAAGTTTATATCCACCTAGAACTTCAGAACACAACATTTGGAAATGGGGTCTTTGCAGATGTAATTAAATAAGAATCTCTAGATGGAAGAATATTGGATTTAGGGTTGCCTCTAAAGTCAATGACTGGTATTGCTATAAAAGAAAGAAGAGGCGATTTGAATAGAGACATATAGAGAGAAAAAGTTTGTGTGGATATGGAGGTGGAGAGTGGAGTGATGTATCTATGAGCCACGGATGCCAAGAAGCTTGGAGAAGGCATGAAACAGTTTCTCTTCCTAGAAGAACTTGCCAACACCTTGTTTTGGACTTTTGGTCTTCTGAATCGGACTGTACATTTCTGCTTTGTCTTCCTTTCTTCCCTCCCCTCCCTACCTCTCTCTTTCTTTCTCCTTTCCTTCTTCCCTTTCTCTTTTCTGTTGTTTTAAGCCACCTAGTTTACAGTAATTTGTTATGGCAGCCTTAGAAAATGGATATACTTTAAAAGAGATCTTATACAAAATATACACTGTATAGAAACCTGTGATTTCTCAGCTGTTACTGGTGAGATTAATAGCCTCTAAATTTATTGAGGCAGTAAAAAAATGCATTGATCTTAAAAAATAAGCACACAATCCCATAAGAGGTAGAAAGATGCTGCAGAAATGGCGGTGGTGGTACATGGATGGAGGACCAGTTGGGGAAAGCTTGCTTTTTGTAGCCTATTGGCTCCTCCAGCTTTGCAGGAGGCCTGAGTTAGCTATTATCTCCATCTCTAACCAACTTTGTGACTTTGCGTGAAATATGAAGCATGGTCTTGAGCAGCTCCATCTTCCTCAGCAGTAATGCGAATGGTGATGAATGAAAGGAAAGTGACCATCAACTCGGAGCGACCAAGAGATCTTTATTGCAGCAGTGAAAAAGAGAGAGAGAGAGAGAGAGAGAGAGAGAGAGAGAGAGAAAGAGAGAGAGAGAGAGGAGAGAGAACGAAAGCAAGAGAAGGAAGAGAGAGAGAGAGGGAGACAGAGAGAGAGAGAGAGAGAGAGAGAGGGAGACAGAGAGAGAGAGAGAGAGAGAGCGAGCGAGTAAGAGAGAGGGGTCCAGCAGGAGGGAGTTTTTATAGCCAAAATCTGATGGGGTCTCTGGGTCTGCAAGCTGCCTTGTTGGCGTACAGTGATTGGATCATACAGTAGTGTCATCTTCTGCCTTCAGACAGACAGGGCAGGGGCTAGATGTGGGTTTGCGTTGCACCAGACGGGTGGGGGTCGAGTGTTCAGCCTTGAGTGGGGTTGAGTGTTCAGACTTGATGAAACAGGTGATAAAGGACCAGACAGAGGGGGGTTTGAGTGTGTGGGTTATCCTGCAGCTAACTTTCGTTGAGCCTGCCCTGCAGACAACTTAGTTCAGCCTGTCCTGCACCTAACAATGAATATCTTGCAGAACTTAGGTGGGGATTGAGTTCTTTTTTTTTTCCCACCAGTCTTGGAATATCAAAAACTTAGATATCTATCCATCTTTGCTGAGTGTGGGGGAGGAGAGCTCCTGGCAATTGTGTTGATGTACTAAAGAACATTTTGTGATCAGTGCCCTCAAATGCGAGTTGTGGGTGAGGAATATATAGGGCTGAATAACGTGGGCAGTGAGTTGTGGTAAAACAGTAGGAACAGATGCAAATGGCCCTTATGAATCACAGCTGAAGTCAACTTCCTATAATTTCTGGGTCTTATGCATTTTGTGAGTAACAATGGCTTTCATTTCTCCCTCTTTTCAATATTATTACCTCAGAGTTCATAAATGTGAGGAAAAGAATTCTAGATATAATTGGACATCTCTTAGACACAGGGAAGCATGTGTGTTTGAGAAAGTTCAGAGAAATTTTGTAAATTCAATGCTGATCTCTAGATACAATCCAGGAGAAGGCATTTAGAGAGAAAATTGTGATCACCAGGATTTGCTGGGATTCAGCACCATTTTGACAGGCTGAGAGCACTTGGCTGGAACCAGTCAGATGAAATGGAGCTAACATTCCCTTTCAGCTCTAACATCTATTGGTATCAGCCAATGGGTGGGCATTGTGTTAAATGCTATCTCATTTAACCATCTCTGAACCCACTGAGGTAGTATCGCAATTAAAATTCCCATGTTATAAGTGGGGAAACTAAGGTTTGCGGAGAGTAAGTAACGTTCCCCAGATCCTGGAAGGAGAGATTAAACAATTCATTCAATATCACGAAATAAACTAGTCTTCCCTTGGGGCAACCCCCACCCTTTTATTTTTCTTTTAGGGTGCTGGGGATAAAAATCTGAGGCCTCATTCATGCTAGGCAAAGGCTATACCATTGAGCTACACCCCAGCCCCAGAGCATGCACTTTTAACCTCTGTAGTGTGTTTCAAAATGTAGAAGTACCAGAAGAGGAAGAAGATTTCTAAATGATGGAATCAAAAGAACTTGGTCTTTGGAGTTCGGTAGGTCTTATCACCATGGCTCGTCCACTTAACAGGTATTTGACCTTGGGCAAGCTCCTTAAACTCTGTGAACCTTGGATTTCCAAATGGATTCAGTAATAAACACCTTGTAGAATTCCTGTGAGGATTAGGTAAAATGGTGAACCATATGGTGGGGGTGCCTGGGACATGATCAGCATTTACCAAGTATTTGACTTAAACCGGCTTAATCCTCACAAAGACCCTTTGAGGCAGGTATGCTGATCATTCCTGTTTCACAGATGAGAAAACCAAGGTTTAGCGAGTAGAAGTGATTTGCTCAAGATGACATAGCCTGTGGCAGGGCAGGAATTCAAACCCAGGAAGACCGACTCCATTCACAGTTCCTGTCTTCCTTGCCCACATGGAAAAGCTTGGGAATTGGAGTTAAAAACAAGCTCGAGAGGATTCTAAGAGTGTAGCAGCTAGTGAAAGAGCCAGTTTGGATTTAGGGTTCATTCATACAAAAATGGGGCCCAGTGCACAGCTGTGCTGTGTAGATCACATCTGAAGTGTTGTGTTCAAGTTTTGACAATACTTTTAAACAGAGATACTGGCAAAATGGAAATGACTGTGATGATGAACCCTCTGGCTCAGAGTTGGACCCCCTCCTCAGGGGCAGCTGCATTCAATGACTGGGCTGTGTGGAGGCGTAAACACGCAGTGCCCCCACCCAGCTCAGGACAGGTTTGAAGGGCCATCCCAGCTTCAGGGTTCCCTGTGTGGGGTGACTGAGGCCATATAATTCATATTTATCAATGGAATTCGAGTTGAAATGTCAGGAGTTACTTCCCCGTGGAAAGTTAATGAGGCAATGTGTGCTGTACTTCTGCTCCGGACTCGTGAGAATATTGGGTTGAGAAGGAACACCCATCACAGGAGCCCCTGACTTACTGTGATCAACAGACCGCCACCCCCCCCCCCGCCCCCAACCTGCGATACACATGTAGTGTGGAATAAGAAACAAATTTTTATTTTCTAAACAATGTTTTGGCATAATAACTTATCAATCCTGACTGATATATTCTCTCAGGAATACTGAAATTGAATTAATTCAACCTAAAATCTTTCAAAAGCCCTACTTTTTAAGGAGCCTGAAACATTAATAGGATGCATTTTTATAAATGCATCTATCCAGCAAAAATTTAAAAGCTCAGTCATTTCTGTAAGGTCAGGCACGTTAATCAAAAGAAGGCAGATTAAAAGTTGCTTAACAAGGCTTTATGGAGATTTGGTCCCTGGTGAGACCCTCTAGTCCAACAGAGCGATGGGGGGGGGGGAATTGCACCCAGGCTCAGCTGGATTGGAATTTTTTTGGGGGGGCTTAGGGCAGTAAGGGAGGGCTTGGGACAGAAAAGAGAGGTTTTTAGAGTCTCTTCTCCTCCTGGGGTTGGTCCGGGGATCTTGCTGAGATCCATGACCTTCCAGGATTGGTCAGGAGACCCCTCTGATTGACAGGTGGTTCACTGCTTGTCTGTCAGCGCCTGGTTGATTGTTCTTTTGTGTGCCTGGGTTGCCTAGTGCTTGGTTTCCTTAGCCACCTCAAATCGACCTAACAAATATCTTTTCTTTTGAGTAGTGACTACAACCAAGATGATCCTTCCAGAACCCCAAACTTGACAGTGATATTTGAAGGGAAAAAAGACAGTGGAAATTCACAAATGAAAAGAGAAATTCTAGTCTCAGTCTCACCAGGATATATCTACTATCAACAAATATAAACTCAGGAGAGACTTTATCCAGAGATTAATTATGGATTAGCTATGGCACAAGGCCCCATACCTACTTCATCTTGGGGAGAATCCATCTATGGGTATAACGCCTCTTCTCTCAGAGAATGGCATTTGTAAAGTTGTGAAATTTACAAAGCGGCTGTGCCCAGATGATTATTGGGGCTGTCAATTTTTCTTTTTTAGCATATTCAAAACCTTCTGAGACTGTGTTTCTGCCACATCATAGCAGCATTAAGTGTGGTCTCTGTAGGGAGTTGACTCCTCATTTTCAGGGAAAGGCACCTCTAGTCCTTTTCTAGGATGAGGGTTTTGTGTTACTTTGGCTCTTGTTTTGTAATTGCCTGGGCCAAGGGCCTAGCCCAGGCAACCTGTTGCCCGTTTTTATAGGGTTAAATACCAATTTTTATATTTAAATTTTACTTTAAATGAGATATATTCATTAATAAATGTAATGGTTTTTACATTTTTAGATGATTAAAAAAGTCAAAAGGATAATATTTCATGACACTTGACAATAATAGTAAGTCCAATTTTGATGTCCACGAAAAAAGTTTTATTGGAACACAGCCATGTCCATTCATTTCTGTACTGACTATGGCTTCTTTTACCCTCCAAGTCAGAGTTGAGTAGTGGCAACAGAGATTCTGTGGCCCACAAAGCCGAAAGCATTTATTAACAGTCCTTTCACAGGAGGAGTGCACTAACTGGTAGCCTGGGCCTAGGAGATTTTCCCCTCTTAGCAGATTCCTATTTGAAATTGTTGTTGACCCCTCCGATGTTTTACTACAGACCTGCTAAAAGTCAATACTTCTGTAGTGGGTTCTCTTTGCACCTTGTCTTTTCCTTTTTTGATTTTTCTGGGCCTAACTTCTGATCTTTCAGGGAAACAGACCATTTCCTTCACTACCCCTTTGCTTGAGGTGGTGGGATATGATCTCGTGGTCCATTTTCCTCTATGGTTCTCTGAATCCTTCTAGGGAATTCAGCCGAGTTTAAAAACATCTAAATCTAACTTTTTAAATTATTGCTTTCTTTCAGTATAAACAGAACTAATATGGGTGAATTTAAATATCTTTTTACTTTTTTTCTTTTTTCCCAATTTAGATTTCTCTTTTCCTAACATATCTTTCCAGATTTTTCTAATCTGGCTCTTCCTCCTAATGAAAGATTCAAAGTTAAGAAGTTTTGGCTTTGCCTAAAGCATTCATTGTTCACATACACCTTGTCTGCCTTCAACCTCCCAAAATGTAGAAACCCACATAAGAAATATTCTCCCATCAGATCAGCCCCTCACCCAGGCCTGGACTTACTATGTCTTGCCTGAGTCTCTATTAGCATGTCTCTCTGTCTCTTTTTTGCCTCCTAGAGTCCTAAGTGCATAAAATCTCTAAGCTTGTTTCCCCAGAACATAAGAAATACCAGTGTCTCTTTAAAATTACCACATAGTTAGGGATGTAGCTCAGTGGTAGAACATTTGTCTAGCATTTGCAAGCCCCATGGTTCCATCCGCAGCACCCGAAAAGACAACCCTGCATCTTGAAACTTGAATTCTTAAAGACTCCATCTCAGTTTTCCTTCTCCAATCTGTCCCCATGTTCTGGCATAACTACCTGGGATAACATTCCCAGGTATCAGAGGGATTCCTGGGTCCTTGGCCAATAGGCTTTAACAGGTTGCTTCAGGGTAGTTTTCTGGCCTGGGTTCCCTTTGAGGGATATATCAGTTTGCTAGGGCTTCTGTAAGATAGTACAAACTGGGGGGCTTGAACAACAGAAATGTGTTGGCTCTGAATCTGGAGGCTGGAAGCTGGTTTGGCAAGGCTGGCTCCTTGTGCTCTGAGGGAAGGATCTGCTCTAGCCCTTGGCTCCTGGATGGCTGTCTCCCAGTATCTCTTCACGTGATCTTCTCTCTAGATGTGTCTGTGCCTCTGCCCAAATTTCCCCTTTTTGTAAGGATACCAGCATCCTCCAGCATGACTTCATCTTAACTAATTGCCACCTTATTACCAAACTAGGTCACGTCCCAAAGTACTGGAAGTTAGGACTTCTACACAGAATGGGAACACAATTCAGTGCACAACAGAGGTCACTCCCAACTTCTTGATACCTTGGCCTCTCTTCCATAAGCTTTCGCCTGCTTTTCTGGTAACAATTCATCTTCTCATTTTATGGTTTGAGTTTTATAGACAATAAGGCTGGGATATATATATATATATATATATATATATATATATATATATTTTTTTTTTTTTTTTTTTTTTTAATTTTTTTTGGTCTGGCCTGGCTTTGAAGATTTTTTATTTTCCTTTGATATGGATTTAACTTTCCCTCTAGGGTTTCATGCCTTTGCCTATGGAATTCTCTCTTTTCCTCTAGAGTGTAACCTAATTGACCAATGTTCTTTTACTTTTTGTTTTTTTCTCCTCTGTTCTTGCTCTTCTAGTAACACTAAAACATGTCCTTGAAAATCAATGCTTTTCTCTCCTTATTTCCTGAGCAAAACTGTAGCAGGCTGAGGCCTTTTAAATTATTCTTTTTCATTTTGAAATTTAATTTTTTAAAGATTTAAAAATATGGTAGTAAAATACACACAACATGAAATTTACACCTAACCCTTTTCCTTTTGGTGGTACTGGGGATTTAACCCAGGGGTGCTCCACCACTGAGCTATATCCCAGCCATTTTAAATTTTTATTTTGAGACAGGGTCTCAGTAAGTTGAAAAAGCTGACTGAATTTATGATCTTCCATGCCTCAGTCATTCAAGTTGATAGGATTTCAGGCATATACACGGAGCCCACATTAACCTAATAATTTTTAAGTGTATAGGTCAGTAGTAAATACATTTACATTATTGTGTTTAAATTATTCTTACTCATTGACTTATAGTAATTTTGTTTTATTTGGTTTAATAATTTCATTGAGTTATTTCTTTTCTTCATACCAACAAGATGTCCTTATAGAGTGATTAGCTATATTCTTCTCTAATATTTAATTATGAAAATTTTAAATATAAAGAAAAGTTGAGGAAAAGTACGATAAACACTGATATACTTAAATTCTACATTCAACAATAATATTGAACCACATTCTCTTTGCTTTGTCAATCTGTACCTATAGATTTATTTGCATAAGTATATTATATGTGTGTGTATATGTACATACACACACACTTTTCTATACCATCTGAAAGCAAATTCTGGAAATCAGAACACATTGCCCCTAATAGCTCAGTATCCTTATAAAAATAAGGACAATCGTCTGTGTAACAATATACCACTATTGCCTCAAAGAAAATAAACAAATTCCCTAATATAATCTAATACTCTGTTTATATTCAAATTTCCTCAGTCTTCTCCAAATGTCTTTTCTAGTGGGTTTTTTTTTTTTTTTAAATTTTTGAACCAGAACCAAACAAAGTTCATACATTGCATTCCAATTCTTTTTTGGTTATCCATTGAAATACTTTCCCACTCTTTTGTGGTTGAAGCCAGCATTCGGGTCTGTTAAAAAAAAAAAAAAAGCCTTGGTGGATTTATGTAACAATCACTCTTTCCTTGGCTCTACCACGGTTGCAGTTCAAAACAAGATGGAAGGGAACAGAATTTGTGTCTGCTGAATTAGTGCCACCTTTAAATACCAGATGCTACAATGAAAAGCCCAGTCTTTTTTGGTCCATGTACACTTAACTGTTGTTTACAATTTTAAGTTCCAGCCTGCTGTTCTTTCTAAGAAACATATTAGAGGGAGAAAAACTGTTCCATCAGTGCTTAATAATATGGTAAAATAAAGTTTCGTAAATCTTCCCTGGTATGAAAATACTTTTTGCTGGGAGCCTAATCTTTGATTCAGTCGCACCTGCTTAGGTCTAAGTCTGCCAGAAAAAAAACTTCTCACGAATGAGAGTAAAAACCAGCATTTTATTTCTGTAAAACCTCAGCCAAAACATGTGTTGCAGCCTATAAGAGTCAATGCTGATAAAAGTACTATGGCCTCGGCTTCCCTCTGCCTTTATTTTCCTGTGTGTTATTTCAGTTGCCCTGCCACAGTGTTAATAGCCATCTGGCAAGATTTCCGGATCAATATGGCAATGGGTAAGGGAGGGTTGGGATGATGATTCATCCTACCTCTTCTCTTACTTCCTGAATTCAGAAATACTTGAGGTGTAGATTGAGGGATCCTTTAGGAAGTGGAAATAGGCTTGTTATTGTAAAGTGGATTGGAGAATGTGGTTGGACCCAGTATGGGGTCTCTTCTGCAAGTTCTAGACTTTGGGTTAACCTATCTAAAGGAGAGCTTGAGTGTTTACAGCAGACTCACATACCCAGAATTGCTACCTCACACTTGTGAGCCCCAGAAAAAAAAAAAAAAAAACGTAACTGGGTACTGTTTTTTTTTTATGTGCATATCTAACTTAAAAAATATTGTAAAATCCATAATTTTCAATGTGAAGTTAGATATGTCTTGACAAATATATAGAATCACACAGCCACCACCACAATCAAGATATACAACATCTCCATCACCTCAGGTAGTTCCCCCCCACCCATGTCTTTGTAGTCAGTTTTCCCTGCTCTCTACCCTTACCTCCAGACCCTGGCAGTCTAGGCCAGATCTCTGTCCCTATAATTTTTCTTATAGAATGTTATGTAAGCAGAGATGTACAGTATGTGGTATCCATGTTATTGCATGTGCTGGTAGTTTGGGGCCAGGAATTGAACCCAGGGCCTTGTGCATGCTAGGCAAGCACTCTACCAACTGAGCTTTATCCCTAGCCCCTTCAGTTGTATTTCATTGCGTGGATGTATCCTGGTTTGTTTATCTGTTCACCAGTTGAAGGATCTCCAGGTTGTTTCCAGATTTTGGTTATTATGAATAAAATTGCTAAGCATTTGATACAGATATTTGTGTGGACTTACTGTTTTAATTTCTTTTGGGTAAATTCCCAGAAATGTGATTCTTGGATCATATGGTGAGTATATGTTTAACTTTGTAAGAAATGGTGCAGTGCTTTTTAAAACATTGATTCCACCCAGTGGAGGAACGTGAACCAACGCATGTTATACTCTGAACACTCACAAGAAGATAAATTTCTCACCTGGGAATGAGTAAGTAAGGGGTGGGGAGAGATGATAGAAATACTATTTTATTGTAGTGAGTCACAAACCTGAATAAGCATTAGAATCTCATAGGAAGGTTTTATAAAGTTTGATGCTGGTTCCTGTCCTCCACCCTTTGGAATTAATAGTCTTTTTTTTTTTTTGTAGAGCCTAGTTTTAAAGGGTCCCACATGATTCTAAAATATAGCAAGAGTTGAGAAACACTGCCCCGGTGAACAGTCCCTCATGAAAATATGGTGCTTGTGAAAGGGAAATGGCTTCTTAAAAACCAGAAGACTATTTCCTTGATGAAAAAGAATCAGAAATATGACACAATCTGTGGTAACTTTCATGGTATCATAGGAGACTAATAACATTTTGACTTTAAATATATTTTAAAATCTTAATGTCCTGGATGAAGTTTTCTTTTTTTCTTTTTTTTTTTTTTGGTACTGGGGATTGAAGTCAGGGGCACTTGGCCACTGAGCCACATCCCCACCCCTATTTTGTATTTTATTTAGAGACAGGGTCTTACTGAGTTGCTTAGTGTCTCGCTTTTGCTGAGGCTGTGCTTTGAATTTGCAGTTCTCCTGCTTCAGCCTCCCAAGCTGCTGGGATTTATAGGCATGCACCACCATGCCTGGCATCTGGATGAAGTTTTAAAAATGTAGGCAAGTAAGAGAATGCAGTTCTGGATGGCATAGACCACTGTTAAATCTGATTTAAATTTTTTTTGTGTTCTTACATAAAAATCTTGGCTCAGCTATTCTTTTTCAATATTAAAAATATAAGAAGATTTACAATCTTTTGTTTATTTATTTATTTGGCTAACTCTGCTGAATCTTCTAAGGATATTACCTCTCCTGAGTGGTTGAATAGAGTCCTTTAGGATAAAGAGAATTCTATTTTAAATGGTTTCTGTGAGAATTCTAGGCTATTTTGGATTATGACTCACAAAACAAACTATTGTTTAGTATTTTTATTTGATTCGAAAGAAATGCCTTTTAAAGTAGCTTTATATGTTCTTGGGACCATTTAAAATTTTCTTACTCTCTATCATGTTCTTTTTGGTTAGTTCTCAGTAAAGAATGTCAACTGAGGTCTAAAAAAGTGAGGAATTATCAAAGAAAAGTTTTAATGATATGAAGAAGATATCTCTCTGCTATTCAAAGATGTTTTTCTCCTTTTATTTATAAGTAAAATAAGACAAGCTACTTCAGGATGATAATGTCCAAAAGCAAAATGTGAAAAAAAATCAGTTAATAAATACATGAAGTGTCTCACTGAGCATAAGAGTCTATGCCAGCCAAACTAGAGATTTGATGTTTGAGGACAATAGAAGGCATGTTTTGAAATGTCTTTCCTTACAGAAATACAGTATGAATTAAGAATTATGTTTTTTTGTGTGTGTGTGTGTGCTAGGGATAAAAATTGGGGCCTTATGTATGGTAGGCACATGCTCTGCCATACTACTTATGCAATTTTAGATTTTCCATGCTGCATGAAAGAGCAAAAACAAAGAGGCACAAAAATGCAGTTCCTTGATCATTTTTGAAGGGCACCATAGTAGTTCATTGGTCAAGATAAACTATGCAAACATCATTATAGCAACATCAACGGAACTGTAAATTTTAAAAAATGCACTTGTATTCCTGATACCCCCAAATGAATCTGTTCTTGCTTTTCATTGATTAGTCGGGACATTGTTTACTTAGCCATTTCCAAACAGTCTAGGTTTTGTTTTTGATATTATAAATATTGCCCTGAAAATCCTTCTACACACAGATTTTTAAAGTTAAGGGAAAACCTTGGGATTATTTTCCTAAAATGAATACATGGAAATAGAATTTTCAGATCAATGGACACAATGTTTTTATAGTTCTCTTTTATGTTCACTGTTCTTTCACAAAGTGTCTTCATATCCATTTCTTTTCTTCCTTTCTTTTGAGTACAGGGATTGAACTCAGGGGTACTCAACTACTGAGACACATCCTCAGCCCCATTTTGTATTTTGTTTAGAGACAGCCTCACTGAATTGCTTAGTGCCTTGCTGTTGCTGAGGCTGGCTTTGAACTCGTGATCCTTCTGACTCAGCCTTCCAAGCCTCTGGGATTACAGGCATGTATTTATTCTTTTTAGTTATTCATGACAGTAGAATGAATTTGGGCCTATCATACATACATGGAATATAACTTCCAATTTCTGTGGTGGACCACGATATGAAGTTACACTGGTTGTGTATTCATATATGAACAAAGGACAGATCCATTTATTTTCTGCAAATACAAGCCTACTGATTGGTCAATCCTAAGTATTCTAATTGAAAATTGGTGTAAGATGATACCTTGTTATTTCATGACTCTTTCTTTCTTTCTTTTTTTGTGGTGATGGAGTTTGAACCCAGGGCCTTGTGCATGTGAGGCAAGCACTCTACCAACTGAGCCATATCCCCAGTCCAATGATTAGTTCTTTATTGGAGGGGTTGAACATTTTCCTGCATTTGTCTTTACTAATTGTAATTTCAATTTTTTGATGTGTACTGTTTGATTATGTTGCATACTCACTTGTGTGCCAGGAATAAAATAATTAAATACAATCAATATATTATTTAAAAATTTAAAAAAAATGTTCATACTAACTTTTATAAGCACTTTACAATATTGATATCAACCTTTTGCTTGTCTAATTACTGCTCTAGTTAGGATCTGGAATGTCCCTCAAGGGCCTATGTCGTAAAGATCTGTTCCTTGTTATTATTGAAAGGTGGTGGAAACTTTTAGAGTTGGGGGTCTTGTGGGAGGTTAGGTCATTGGGGGTGTGCCCTTGAAGGGGACTGAGGAACTCTCCTCTCTTCCTCCTCATCTCTCTTTCACTTCCTGGCAGCCATGAGGTAAACAGGCCTCCTTTTGCCATGGATTCCTGCCATGACGTACAGTGTTGCCACAGGCTCAAAGCAACACCGTCAAGCAACCATGGACTAAAACCTTTAAAATTGAACCAAAATAAACATTTTACCTTTTTAAGTTGACTCTCTCAGGTATTTCGTTGTCATAACAGAAATTTCCCTCACACAGAAAATACTTGTGATAGTTAATCTTGGTTGTCAACTTGACTAGATTGAGAGATACTTAGAAAATAGGTAGCACATAATTCTGGGTGTTTCTCTGAGGGTGTTTCCAGAAAAGACTGGTGTGTGGATCAGTGAACCAAGTGAGAAAGAGCCACTGTGAATGTTGATGGCATCATCTAATGGGTGGGGAGGCTGATGAAACAAAAAGCAAAAGAAAGAAGCTCATGTGTGCATGTTGGACTCTTTTTGAGTGGGCTCATTTTTTGTGGCTGTTATTGCATGTGGACATCAGGCTTCAGATTCTGTAGCCTTTGAACATGGATTTGTCCTAGCACTTCTCCAGGGGGCTTTCAGGCCTTCAGCCTTGGACTGGGGCTTCATAATGGGTCCCTCTTGTTGAGGCTTCCAGCTTCTTGGACTAAGCAGCTATTGGTTTCCCTGACTCTCCAGTCCTCAGACAACCACTGTGGGATGATTCAGCCTCTGATTGTGTAAGTCGATCTAATAAATCCCCTCATACATATGTATCTTACATACATCATGTATATGTATGTATATATGACATATAAGATTATGCATATATGTCATATATACATACATATACAGATGTATTAAGATATATATGTATATGTGACCTATATATTTATATATGCATATATATTTTTAAATTTATATATTTATTTATTTTCTGTTGGCTTTGTTCCTCTGGAGAACTCTAAAAAAATTACTATAAATATTAAACATATTGTATTTTCAACTTTAGATTTTTTTTTTTAGCACAAGTTTTAAATTTTTCCATGACAAAATCATTAATCATTTCATTAATGGTATCTTCTATTACTCCAACACACTTCTCTAATCACTTCTCTAGAGGTTGGAGCTGAACTAGTGTCAGACCCCATGAGGGCCTCCTCCTGGAGCATGCTGGGAACTTAATTGTAGTGAGATGTGAGTGCGAAAACCAGGACTCACAGAGTTGAGGTTATTGACATTGGCCCTGCTGAGAAGCTGTCCCCCACCCCCCTTTCTCTGTTCTCTGTCCCAGGGTGGGTCTGAAGTCCACATCATTGTCTGAAAAATCCGGCTAGCTCAGTTCTCTTTGGGCAGTTATTTACTTCCAAGCGTGTTAACCTTCCTCTCCCTGCTGTTGTTTTAGTTCAGGCTCTCATGATTTATCCTCTGTTTTCTTTTCCTGTTTCTCCTGTTTTCTTCTTGTATCCCTCTTGTCCATTTTCCCTACTGAGTAAATGTAGGTTGAGTAACCCTTAAGAGTTGGGACCAGAAATGTTTCATATTTCAGTTTTTGAAATATTTCCATATATCCTGAGATACCCTGGGGATGGGACCCAGGTCTAAACATGAATTCATTTATCTTTCATGTACACATTATACACATAGCCCGGAGGTAACTTTATAATATTTTTAGCGCACCTGTGTTTTGACTGCATCCTGTCACATGAGGTCAGATGTGGAACTTTCCACTACTGGTGTCACGTACATGGTCAAAAGTTTCAGACTTTGGAGAATTTCACATTTCAGATTTATTTCACAATAATACTAAACCCATATACTCAAATTCCTTTCTTCTCCCATTTCTCCCTCTACTTTCTCCCTCTTCTTCTCATCTTTCTTTGTTTGTATAAAGCACTTTTATTCTCTTTTAAGCCTTTTCTAAGCAAAAGGAGCATTTGATTTTTGTAGAAAACTCAGGAAATGCAAATAAACAATAAAACATTAAATTACCTATACTCTTACCACCCAGAGATAAATGCTTTTTATCTTTTATAATCCTCTCCATAATTTTCTCTTCCATTTTCTGTTTTTCTAATTAATTACTCTTATATTTATAAAAATGGGACCATAACTCATACTTCATAACCTTCATTTTTTTCCTGCTGAAAATACATATGGCATATTTTTATAATAGTGAATTTACATCTCTTCCTGATTTTGGAGTGTTATTTCTAAAGTCCAAGCATGCATGCCATTCTTCCATTGAGAATAGTAAATCCTCGTTTCCAAACGTTTCTGTACTTTGGAATTATCTGGGATTTAAAAAAAAAAAAAAACGGAACCACCTGGTTCCATGCTTAGAAATTATGATTAATTTGTTCTCAGTGTAATTTGGGCATGGAGAATGTTAAAAACTCCCCAGGTGATTCTAATGTGCAGTAAAGTTTGGAAATGGCTGGTTGGGAGCAGAAGTCTGCCAACTACAGCCTGTCGAGCAAACCCAGCTGGCAGCCCGTTTTTCTATGGCCCCGTGTGTTTTACATTTTTGAGGGGTTAAAAAATGAAAAGAAAAATAATATTTTATGATACATGAAAATTACATGAAATTCAAATTTAAGTACCTATACATAACTTATTGGATCATGACCACACCCATTCACTTATGTATTTTCTACGAGGGCTGCTTTTGTGCTACAATGGCAGAATGCAAGTGGTTTGGGCAGAGACAGTATGGCTTGCAAAGTCTGAAATATTTCTTCTTTGGCTTTTTGCAGAAAATAATGGCTAGAGCATAAACTGCTTTGTGTCGCACTTAAAGCATTTCATGATATGGTCCGTGCTTCTCTCTCCCAGGTACTTCCTACTTGTGTCTTCAGCTTTAGTTACAATATCATCTAGAGCTCATCAAAGCCATCCTTTGGTATCTTTGCATATAATTTTTCTTTTTCCTGAAATTGTCATCCTTCCTATAAAACCCATATTCATCATTAAAGGACCCTCTGGGCAGACCCCGTTCCCCTTTTCTCTTTCAGTTGCTCTCTCCTGTCTACCTGTAGTTGGTATAGTCTTCACTCAAGCTTTCCTCCTAGGGCGTTATAACAATATTTTAGGCTTCTACTCTCCTGCAGTAGCCTCAGGAGGGCAGGGGCTGCATTTTACTAGTTGGTTGTTCCCGGCATCTAGCACAGGGTCTGTGTGATCAGTACATACCACTTATAGAATGTCCAAACAAATGGATGACCTGGTAGATAATTGACACAACTGTTGGAGATAAGAAGTCATCACAGAGAGAAGAGAGACATGTGCAACCCTTTGGAAGAGGAGATTGGTAGAAGGAAGTATAGGGTCAGAGCTTTAATATACTATAAATGGAAAAAAGCTGAATACAAAGTAATATGCATACTAGTGAAGCCAGATTTAAAGTTAGGTAGTCAGTGTAGTTAGATAAATTGGGTCTAATGCCGAGTGAAATCTAAAATGGAGGCCATGCTGGCAATGATTCCGGGAAACGCAGGACAACTCATGGAATGTTAATGAAGTCCCAAAAGGCCCTAGGCCAAAGTCCACCTCAAAGAAATGTTAATGAACAGCCCCCAGCAAAAAGGTGCTGACTCAGAAGTCCTTCCTGACCAGATTACTTCTTTGGCCCACCAGTGTCCCACCCCTCGGGCCTTCCCACCTACATTCCATCACTGAAAGAACTATAAAAAGGGGAGACAACATCCCTTCCACGGATTCCACCTCTTGGGTCCCCTTCTTCCTCCGGGAGAAGTCTTTTCTGCTGTCCTTTAATAAACTTCTAATTTCTACTCTGACCTTGCCTCGGCGTGCTTCTTTGGTGTTATTCTTCAACATTGGGGAAGCAAGAACTCGTCACCGGTCAACAGCGGTAACACTAGGATTAAACTTATGTTGGCTGACTTTAATTAATTACTTGATGATGATGGTGTTACTGCTTGAATCAAGCACTCATCCTCTGCAATGGCTGTCACTTCTGTTTTTTGTGGTGGAGATGTGAGGTCCTCCTGGAGCAGAGTTTCTTTGTGTGGGACAACCTCAGAGTGAGTCTCAGTTATAGGAATAAGAAGCCAGAGGGCACTGATTTAGCTTGGCAAAAGCCTCCACCTCCATATAGTCTACCACCCCTTGTTTTGGAGAACTTGCAGATTGATAAGAAGGAGATGGACAGACTGGTGTAGGACCTGAGAAGTATTCAGGAGGCTGATAGTGAAGACCTTTCTTTTTGGATTTAAAGGCCAGAGACTGTTGCTAGTGGTCTTAGGAAGGCTTGAGGGAATACAATGGATAGGAAAGCAACAGTTGCTCTCAGGAAAAATGTTTCACCAGGGCTGAGCACCCTGGCCCTCATTGTTGCAGTGAGGAGACTGAAAAACCAGCCTCTACCTCAGAGCAAAGCCTGTCCAAGGAAGGGACATCTCCTTTGTCCTTTGGAAAAACCCACAGAGCACTCCTAAGCACATTCCTACCCTGCTAAGTTGTTTATCTACAAATAACAGGAGAGATCTTCGGAGCCAGGTGTCCCTGACTCAGTCAGGTTAGGTGGGGACCCATCGCAGCCCCCTAGCAGCCACCAATCAGCATGAGACAGGGAAATACCTGGGATGCCAGATGACCCTCCCAGTGGTTTATGGTGGTTGATAACAAGTTGGGAAACCATGTAGTTCAGCACATACACCCCTCTTGGCTCAAACCAATCAGTTCAAACGAATACCCCTTTTGTACTGACCAATCACCCCTACCCAACTTGTTCCCGCCAGTGAATGTGCTAATCATGTTTTAGAGTTGTTATTTGATTTTCCCACGGTGTGTGATGATTTGCTAAAAGAGGCTATGATGTATGTGAAGTCCCTGCCCTCTCCAAAGAATGTATAAAAATGCTGCAAACCCTGGGCTCAGGGCCTTTCAGTGTCACCAGTTGCTGTGTGTGTGTGTGCGCGCGCGCACGCGCGAGGAGAACTGAGCTAGCTCGAAATAAACACCTCTTTGCTGCTTGCATCGATCTTGGGTCTCTGGTGGTCTTTGGGGGTCCCGAATTCGAGCATAACAAGACTACATCTGGTTGATATTGGATGACTCGTGGATGGATCTGTATTTATACGTTCTTCACAGTTCCTTCTTTCTTCTTCTAAGGAAAATGACCAGAACTGAACAATATTCTGACTATGGGATCTGAGGCTAGAGTTAATTTGAGTGTTAAAATAAACATGGCATTCAATAATTACTTTGAGTGTTAAAATAAACATGGCCTTCAACAAATCCCATCATTATGTATGATTATAATGCACAAATGAGAAATATAAAAAAAGACCTTATTCTGCACTCTACGCTGCTGGTTATGTGTGTAAAATATATATGCACATGGGCACGACAGAATGGTACTAAAAAAATATACAAAAATGACAAGAGTTGTGTTAAAATGACTGGATTTTAATTGGTTTTCTTTTAATACAGTTATGTCTTTAATAAAAAGAAAAATGGTATTACATATTTGGATTACAATTAACTTTACATCAAAAAACAATCCCCCAATAATTATTTTATTGTTCATTGTATTTTATAATTTAGTTATCATTTATTTTCTATATTTTAAATTTTTTGTATGGTCCTTTTTTAATCATTCTTCTTTCCCCTTCATTCCTGCTGTATTTTTAATGATTGTTCTTTTTTGTATATATATTTTTAATTTAGAAACAGGGTCCCACTGAGTTGCTTAGGGCCTTGCTGAATTGCTCAGGCTGGTTTTGAACTTGCAATCCCCTGCCTCAGCCCCCAAGCTGCTGGGATTACAGGTGTGTGCCACCACACCTGGCAAGATTATTCCTTACAGTAGTAAATATAGCTGGTTGGCACAAATTCTTGTTTTGATATCAGCTGAGGGCCTTCTTTGGATGAAAGAAGGTTCATTAAAAGAGAAAGTAATTATTATGCATATAATTTATTTTGTGACAGGCAATTACCTTGAGTCTTGCAATTCCATAATGTATAACTGGTAAGCATTCCTTGATTTTAAAAATGGCTATATTCCAGAAGTTTGTAACTCAGCTATTTGAACTTGAAATACATATTCCCCCCCTGTGGTGTTGGGAATAGAACCCAGGACCTCACACATGCTAGTTAAGCACTCTACCATTGAGCTATTCCCCAGAAATTTATTTGTTTTATACAAACAGTGCTATAAAATGGTGTCCAAGATTCCTAGACCAGACCACCAAAGCCCATGATCAGCTAAAAGAAAAACTTGGAAACATTTCAAATAAGAGTTTTATAAAAGAACACTTTAAAAAGTAGAGAAATAAACTGAAAGAAGAGTTTAAAAACAAATGAATGTTGGGGCTGGGAGTGTAGCTCGGTGGTAGAGCCCTTGCCTAACAAGTGCAAGGGCGTGGGTTCAATCCCCAATACTGAAAACAGAAAATTAGATGAATGTTGATTCTGGAGGAAATACATTCTGAGACAGCGAGGAGGGAGATGGATATGTTTGCTGGTCATGATTAAGGTCTTTTAATTGGAGGTGGGTGTTCTCAAAAATGGCATGAAGAGGGATTGAGAAGGGGGATTTTCCAGAATGAGGCAATTGCCCAGAGGTTGGAAGAAGATGAGAAAGGAGAAGAGGATGAGGAGGCAACATTAGCTGAGTTAGGAGTGAGAAGACAGAGGAAAAAGTGCTACCTATGGGACAGGAGCCCCTGGGCTGCTTTCTTTCCGTGTCTCTTTAGCCTCATTAATTTTGGCTCTCCACCATTCTCCTGTATCCTCAGGTTTCCAGACTTTCAGGTGAGCAGTTAGGAGTTGATGGAAGGTAAGAGTTCAGAACATTTGTTTGAAAAAATTAGGAGAATAATTGTATTACAATTGCAATAATTTGTTGTAATGGAGACAGACAGAAGGGGAGAGGCATATATATATATATATATATCTTCCCACAGAAGATTATACTGCCCTTCCTGGAAAGTATTAACACCTTCAGTATGGTTGGTACCCTTGAGGTCCAACTGAGCAGCATGAATAAAGCAAGGAGAATGGTGCATGATGAGAAATTAAACTTCAATGAGGCAGCCCATTAGCTTACTCACACAGTAATTTTCTTGTTTTGTTTGGAATGGATCAGTTGCAAATAGAAGTCTAAGTAAAACACAACCCCAGGAAAGAGTGACATTTCCCAATGATGCAACTGTTGCTTAATAATTTCCTGCTTGCCCACAAATTGACCAATTTCCGAAGGATTGAGGAGATCTCCTCTTACAATATGAATCAAAGAAGGAAGGGTTAAGAAATCCTACTACCTCATTGCCACATGCCTGGTGTACTTATAATAACTACAGATTTTCTGGGACATCCTCAATTCAAATACAGTTGACCCTTGAATGATGTGGGGGTAGAGAGCTGGTGTACTTGTAAGAGTAGGGTCTACTAGTACAAGGAGGTTGGATCTTTTGGCTCACTGCCCTCAGAAGAAATTAATAGTTGCATGGGCTAGTTCTTGTGAGAAAGTTGTTATAAGAGAGCAATACATGCTTATCCCACTCACTCTCTGGCTCCCTGTTTAACCTTTAAACCTCAGCGAGGCAGCCGACTAGCTTACTCACACAGTAATTTTCTTGTTTTGTTTCTCTTTTTAAAATATTCCCACTATGATGTTACCAGAGCCTATGCCATGCTGCCTAGACTTTCAATCTCCAAAACTGTAAGCTAAGTAAATCTCTTTTCTTATAAGTATCCAGCCTCAGGTATTCTGTTATAGCAATGGAAAACAGACTAAGATATGTACCATGTTACAGGAACTCTAATAGTAATATATATTATACATTGCAGTAAGGCCAAACTTCTTTTCCCCAGTTTTAATTACTTATCTTACATAGTCAACTTTCTTTTTGCTTCCCAGATATATTTTGGGCCAGTCATATAGCTCTGGTCTCTTTCCTGCAACAGCCCTATTCATCCCACTTATTATGCCTTTGCTTTTCTTTCAAGCTTAACACTTTCTTCCTGGGATCCTTTCTCTCCTTTTCTCACTAAGACCAGACTCATTTTTCAAATCCCAGCTCAATTCTGACATTGGAGAAAATGAGATGGGGGCTTTTGTGAGTTTTCTGGAGACTTCCTGTTGGAGACCTCTGACATTGCACAATTTCCTGGCAAGGGTGAGACATTCTCTTGCTGCCCTCTTATGACATGCCCTCATCCCTACTCCAGAGTTCACATTGCACAGCCTCTTTCGACGACTGTGATAGTCTGGACCCTGGTGGGCAGCTTCTTTGGTGGAGTTCTTTCAAGATGGCTCAGCCAGGCTGCCCTCTGCAGCATCCATTGAGTCTGCCTGTAACATGGCATTTTGACCCAGTAAACTCTGGAAGTACCATATTCTCTCTTTGCTCTCCATCACAGAACCAGCCAGCCCCTCTCCCCGAGGCTTTTCTGGTGAGAATCAGGTAATAGTCTCTGTTCTTCCCAAACTCCAGGGAACACAAATCAAGCTTTCTGTGGTAGGCAGATGTGGAATTTGTAAGTGTGTCTTTGTCAATTTTCTGTTGCTATAACACAATACCTGAGAATGGATAATTGATAAAGGACACAGGTTTATTTATTTGGCTCTGGATGATGGGAGTCCAAGATTGGGTGGTTTCACCAGGCGAGGGCCTCATTCTGTATCATAGCATGGTGGAGAAGTAGAAGGACAAGCGAGTGGTTTTAGAAGAGACAAAACATGGGAGTGGCCTTGTTTTATAGCAACTGTTCTCTCATTAACTAATCCAGTCTCATGAGAGTGAGAACTCACTCACTCCCATAAGAATTAACTCAGCCTACTGAGGAAGGCATTAAAAAAAAGTCTCTTACTGACCTAATCATCTCTTTAAGGCCTCACCTCCAAACACTCCCTCAATAGCAATAAAATTTCAACATGAGGGCTGGGTATACAACTCAGTTGGTATAGGGCTTGCCTCGCATGCACAAGACTCTGGGTTGGTTCAATACCCAGCACCCCCCCCCCAAATTTAGCATGAGTTTCAAAAGGGACAATCTATGGCATTATCTCACCTGGCAAAATGTTATTTTGCAGATGTGATTGAGGTTACGAACCTTGATAGGGGAGATTATCCTGGGTTTTCATGTGAGCCCAGTCTAATTGTCTAACCACAGGAGTACTTAAAAGTGGATAATCTATCCTAAGGGTCAGAGGCATGTGACATTCAGAGATTTCTCAATATTGCTGACTTGAAGATGGAGGAAGAGGGTCATGGGCCAAGGAATGACCTCGAGAGCTTGGGAATTGCCCCCGATATAGGCAACAAGAAGACAGAGACCTCATTCCCACAATGACTTGCAACTGAATGGGCAGGAAACAGATTATATCCTAGAGCTTCCAGAATGACGATGACATCTTGATTTTAGCTTAGGGAGGTCTGTACTAGACTTAGTCCCTGTGGACTGCAAGATAATGCATTTGTATTGTTCTATGCCACTAAATTTGTGGTAATTTGGTATGGCAGCAGCAGAATCTCATACACTCCCCACTTCCTCCCAGAAGTCTCTTGCAAACTTCTCAGCTCCTTCCTTGAATTATAGTATAGAACAGATGGTGTCCTTCACTTGGCAGGGACTCTGCCTCCATGTCCTGTCAACGCTTCTCTGGCAGTGCCTCCCACCTGGTTTGAGAAGGCAATGGTAATCTACACCACTTTGTTGTTCTCACTGTTTCTTGTATTATAGGCCAGAGGTGTTTTTTTTTTTTTTTTTTTTTTTTGGTGTATAGCACAACTTTTTTAAGCGATTTTACTGCCCCAGTCACAATGTAGGGGCAAGAAAAGTCCCATTTAACTTAGCTGGGTACATTCACAAATCTTTTCCCCTTGTTCTACATTTCGTGGCAGTCCCACGAAGACTGTTTCCATGTGTTTCCGTCACTGCTAGCTGCCTGAATTCCATCTGCCTGTATGAGTTCCATGTGTGAAAATCTGGTGACTGTCCTCTGCATTGGACCCAACTCTCACATTGGACTCTGTGGTTTGACTGCCTGTTTGATATTAATTTCTGTGACCAAGCCAGTTCCTTCATTCTCTCACTCTGCTTTATGTACATTGCCAGCAGGACACCAGGCCTTAGGCCTGAATCTTCCAGAACACAGGACTTCAGATTTGGAGGGGGTTGAAGGGATCCTAAAGATCAGCTGTTTCATTGCTTCTCTTATCTCACTTCCTAATCTTCAGCCATTCCTTCTCGTGGACCACCCAGGGTGTGCGTACGTGAGATCCACTGTTACTACATCCACTCTATTGGTAGCTTAGCCCATTACAGAAAATTTCTTGAGCTCCTACTGGCCATACCAGCCCCAACACAGAGCCTGAAGTTTGTCAGAAACTAGAGGATGAGTGAATGAATATTACTGTGCCCCTAAACTGGCTTTCATAAAGTAGTCTTTGGGACAATTCAGAGTAACTTAGACACCCTCTCTACAGTATAACTTTAACTGTATAAAGCTATCCTGTCCTAATTAAGTCTTTCCTTCTCACTTGATATATTTTCAAACCCCCAAAGCATATTCCTACATAACAATTATAACCCTTCTCTTTTCATTATGTAATAGCCTCTCTAAGGAATGTTCAGTTTTCTGGAATGCATTCAGCATGAGGGTGGGCCGGAAGAGATTGTGTAATCATTGCAAAATTCTCTGGGTTGAATCTTTCCAGGAGCCTTATCTCAGCAACCCAGGCTCAGGACTCTGCCAATAGTCACAGCTTCTCTGTTTCCCATCGAGTGAGGTTTGCAGATAGCCCTGCTGGGGACTGCAGGCTCATATGGAAGGCATCGTGGTGTGTTTTAAGTGTAACAGGATATCCAATGGGACTTTTTATGGTGCCTTGAAATTTCATCTGGAGTCCCAAAGCTGAGAAGAAAGGTGATAAGTATCCCCAGGTTTTGGAGTGGGGAACCAGCAATGCATATATCTATGCAGAAACTGTGGAAACTGGTATAGTGATTATTAATTTTATCTGATGCAGGAGAAAGGGGATCGGAGGGAGTCTTTAGGGTAGTGGACAGTGTTGTGCTGTTTCCTTTTTCTCTTCCTGTGGGGAAGCCCTCAAGGGAAGTAGGGGCTCCAGTGTCGTCCTGGGATTGGAGTAGAGCAGAGTGGAAAAGTTCATGAAGTGGACGTATGTCTTACAGAGTTCAGGGCCAAAAATGAGTGGAAGGTGGGTCTCACTTACTCCTTGGGGAGTCTAGGATACTAGAGGTTGGTTAGAACTGTAAATGAGTGGAGAGAACTGTAGCCGGAGCCATCTGGACTGCTAGAATTTGCAATGGTGAGGATGTGTGTTTCCCAGGAGTGACAACGGAAGATAGACAGCCTTGAACCAGGAGCACTGACGGTGGGTTGAGGAACAGCAAAAACTGTTCTATACTATACTTCAGAGAAGGAGCTGAGAAGTTTGCAAGAGACTTCTGGGAGGAAGTGGGAAAGTGCATTAGCTTTGAAGGAAACTTTTCAGCTGGTGGACCCACAAATGCATCCCATTGGAGAGAGCTATCTATGGGCTCCTTCTACACCAAGGCCATGGTCTGCTTACTGTATTGCAGCTGCATCTGCCATAAAAAGTACATTCCACCTTTCTCCTCTAATCCCTCTGTCCTATTCCTGGCAACAGAAAGGACAGGAGCAGAGGATGAGGGGAAAGAAAGTGAAGGAGGCAGAGAACAGACACCACCTTCTTTCCACACTGTAGGTACCACTGGTGGAGCTGGGGTGCTGGGTGTGGTGTCAGTGGGGATTCTGAACTGAGTATGAGATTGAAGTTTCAGTAGGACTTTTTTTTTTTTTTTTGTGGCGCTGGGGATTGAACCCAGAGCCTTGTGCGTGCAAGGCAAGCACTCTATCCCCAGTCCCAGGACTTTTTAATAAGTCTTAATTCTTGAAAGCAATTTCAAAACCTATGAAATATGCCTGAGATATCACCCAGAGGTGGGAAGAGGTACTGTGACAGAGCATGTTTGGAAAGAGTAATTAGAGAAACATAAGCTATTTCCAGTTTTTATACTACTGAGCTTATCTCATCTGATAAACTAAAAAGATAATTGTATCTACATTCCAGGGAGGCCTGGTGGAGGGATGGGTTGACAACAGACTGGTCTCTAGAACTTTAATATTATGGACTCTTTGTTGTTTTAGCGGAAAGTTTTTATATCATTATTCAATTTTTAAAAAGTTTTTATTTTAACATAATTTTAGCTACAGAAAAGTTGCAAAAATAGTATGGAGTTTCTGTATACCCTTCCTCCACTTTCCTCTAATATTAACATCTTATGTAACCATAGTAGAATTACTGAAATCAGGAAATTTACACTGATACAATATTATTAACTAATTTACAGATCTCATTCAAGTTTTGAGTTTTACCATGAATGTTCTTTTTTTTTTTTTTCTGGCCAGAAACCAATCCATAATCCCACATTTCTTTTAGTTACCATGTCTCCCAAAACTTCTTATTAGTTTTTCTTTGTGTCATTACATTGGAAAGGACATTAAAACTCTTTAGATGAAATGCCCTATGGGTTCTTGAATACTCTCTATAAAAATCCCTGTCAGGGGCTGGAGCTGTAACTCAGTGGTAGAACACATAAACATAAATAAATAAAAGTATTGTGTTCATCTACAACTAAAAATATAGTTTAAAAATCCTTGTTAGTCTATTTTTTTTTTGCCTGAAGATACCTCCAATGATGGTCTGTTCTAAAGGTGGCCCAGTTTTATCAAAAAGCTTACAGCCAGAATTGGCTTCCTTAAAGCTTTTACCTATTGATTTTGGTTCTTTTATTTTTAAAAAATATTTATTTTTTAGTTTTTAGGTGGACACATTATCTTTATTTTATTTTTATGTGGTACTGAGGATGGAACCCAGTGCCCCCTGCATGCTGGGTGAGCACTCTACCACTGAGCCACAACCCTAGCCCTTGAGTTTGGTTCTCACCTCAGCCTTGCCATTTATAACAAAGCAATTTCCCTTTCACATAATAGTCTTCAAATGTTTGAAGAATATTATGTTTCTACTTCCCCTGGATCCCCCCAACCTCCTGCCACTAGATCCTTTTTTCCTTAGGATGATCATCTTCAGTTCCATCCTATTCCTCAGATAACATGGTTATCCTACCTAAAACTATGAGCTTTAATTCAAACTAGCTCCAAATTACTTTGGGTCATGTATCTTGAACTAGCTCTAATCATGTATTCCAAACTAGCTATCGTTCTATATATCTATGTATCTATGTATCTATCACCTGTCGTCTCTCTGTCTTATGGTCATTATATTCCAAGCTAGATGTAGTTGTATGTATGTAGTTATATAGATATGGGTCCGTATATCTATCTATGTGGTACTAGAAAAATCAGTTATTCTCCATATGGATATCCTACCTTTGCAGGTCAAGATCACATTAATATTTGATTCATTTTTATAAAGATAGGCAGGTCCCAGTTTAGACATGTTAATTAAATAGTCACTTTCAGTGAACTTTTGTGGGTCATCTAGGCTCCTGTGAGAGCTGCTAAGAGAAGTTTGACATCATTTTTGGACAAACTTCTGAGGTAGGAAAGTAGATAGGGCATGTATGTTTTTGATACAAGACTAGATTGGCAAGATTCCAGTGGAAAATGATACCTGTCTAAAAGTTCCTAGTGTATGTCTTAAAAAAAAAAAAAAGAAAAGAATATATAATTTCAAAAAATTAGAACAAATTATCAATGTATTGGTAGGATCTAGAATATCCATTTATTGAAAAAGAAAGAAAAAGAAAAAGCAAGTATTTTTGTTTAAATATTCTCAGAATACAAGGTGGATTTCTCTCTCTCTCTCTCTTTTTTTTTTGTTGGTTGTACTAGAGATTGAACCCAGTGGTGCTCTACTACTGAGCTACATCTTCAGCCCTGTTAATTTTTTTTTTTTTTTTTTTTTGTGGATGCTGGAGATTGAACACAGGACCTTGTGCATATGAGGCAAGCACTCTACAACTGAGCTATATCCCCAGCCCAGCCCTGTTAATTTTTTTAAATTTGAGAGGGTCTCACTAAGTTGCCCAGGTTGACCTGAACTTGCCTTCCTCCTACATTGGCCTCTCTAGTAGCTGGGAGTACACTGCTGTGTCTGGCTCAGAACACCTTTAAAAACTGATGTATTGTTTGTACCCTGGCTCAAAATGCAAGCAATGTCTTAACTTACTTTTACCATGTGGCTATTGCTTATTGAAGTGTTGGAATACTCTTCTGGCTGTTATGTGTTTCCAGAGATAAATGGAAGGAAGAAGGAGGGGTTTTGAGATAGTGCATTTTGTCTTGGTGGTAAGCCCTAGAGTTACTGTTCAGGGGTGCTGGGTTCATTGTATCCTTTCAGCAAAGAATTGAACAACAAGACACAGAGATAGCAAGCAAGAAGTAGATTTATTGCAAAAGTGAGAGATAGACTTCTCTGAAGAGAAGGGGACCCAGAGCTGGGAATCCTGTGGGGAATTTTGGCCTGTTCTTTTTATGGTCTCTAGAATTTCCTCCTTTCCTTCTCTCCTCCCCTGTCCACATGCTCCTCATTATTATTGATTGATGTCCCCTCTGTCCACCCATCTCTTTTAGTTTTTCTATTGGGTCCCTTGCTTAGGAGCACCAGTATAGAAGTGTCTGTCTGGATCCCTTGCTTGTGTCCATGAGCACTTTTGTCAAGCAGGAAGTTGACCTCATCAGAAGACCCTCTCCATGCTCCTTTAATACAAGTTTAAGCTAGAACACAGTGCATCTATTCAGAGAGTCAGCAAACCAGCAGCTAAGACAGAGTGACACTAGACGAATACCAGCTAGATCTTGAAAAATTGGGTTAAGGAAAAGTTGACAACCGCTTTCCTTCCAGAGGTGGATTTCAGTTGGAATTATACTAGCATCTAGGTGGTGTGAACGAAAAGCAGTCCTGATGTCCTTGGCATTAGTATGAGCTGTCTGGACACAGCTGGGCCTTGATGTGTTCTTGGTGGTCATAAACAATTTCATGAACATCAACATCAGTTGAGGTCACTCTGTGACCATGCTTCAAAAAAAAAAAAAAAAAAAAAAGAGCCTGCATTGTCATGCCTGAACAAAGACCTCAGATGAACATTGTCTGAGCCACAAAATGCCAAAAGTCTTCCTCTTCCAGGCAGAACAAGTGGAGGCTGCTTCCTTACCTTTCATAATTGAGCCTTGCTCCGGCCTGTCTTCCTTATAAGTAAGACTTATTAAGATATCCAGTTATATGATTTCTCCTGCTTTCTATCAGTGTCAAATCCAGAGAGAATGCTTGCTTACTTGGACATGCCCCAAATCACTCAACCCAAGTCCATCTCCTGTGTAAGACCTTCCTAAAGTCCTCATGCTGAGACACCTGTGGTGGTTCTTCTTGCAGCACCCCATAATAAATCCAACATGTTCAATGTGTTATAGGTGTTTTTTGACTGGAGGGCACTGACAATGGAAACAGAGTGGAACAATATGTATTTGGCAAATGCTGGTAAGGATCAATCTCTCTTCTTTCAAAGATAAGCAAATCATAAAATTAAAAACAAACAAACAAACAAAGCAAAACCATGAAGTCTAGGGGAAAATTGATGGCTGAGTAAAGAAAAAGGACTACTATCCCTAGATTAGAGAGTGCCCCTAGCTGTATATTTTTGTAACTTCTACTTTTGTCCCATTCATTGGGAAACTAAAACTTATTAATAGAATTAATATCTTAATTGGAAGTATTAAGGAGTCAAACTGATACTATAGAAAATGAAAGCTATAACATCAAAAGAAAACTTATGGGATTTTCTTGAGTGTAGACAAAAATAAAGGGAAAAATCCCCCACATACAGTGAGTCAATAGAGGGCTAAGCATATAGTCCAGTTGGTAGAGTGCTTGCCTCCCATGCACAAGGCCCGGGGTTCAATCCCCAGCACCAAAAAAAAAAAAAAAAAAAAAAAAAAAGAAGTGAGTCAATGGAAGAATTTGTGTTGTAAAAAAGAAACAAGAACTACTGTAACAGAAACTGCACTGGTTACTATAGATTGGTTTGCGCAATATGCTTTCCCTCCTCTAAACTGGAAAGTCAGAACTTGCCCTTCCCAGAATGGCTTGCAGCTATGTATGTGATTTAGGCTCTGCCAAGATGATGCACTCAAGTGAGACTAGATTTAGCATAGACTCACCTGGGAGAGAGGGAGGTCATGGGAAGACCGTTTTGCTAGAGGTAACTTTCTAACTCTGAGTTGGCTTCCTGATTTGGGGTATGTGTGTGTGTGTGTGTGTGTGTGCTATCTGATGTGGCAGCAGCTCCTGTCTCAGTAGGCAGCCTCTTGACTCTGCAGTGGCAGGAGCAGTGGTTGGTAGCAATCCAGTGCTTGCACATACATTGGGGAATAGCTTATGGCAGCTCAGTCTAGAACAGTGCTTGCTGTCCTACAGAAATTTAATATGACATATATGTAATTAAAAATCTCTAGTAGCTTCAGTTAAAGAAGTACAAAAAATACGTCACATCAGTTTTGATAATATATTTTATTTAACCCTATATATCAAATACTTTATTGTTTCCACATGCCATCAATACAAAGTATTATTGAGCAATATCACATTCTTTTTCTGTTTTTGTCCCATTCATTGGGAAACTAAAACTTATTAATACTAGCATCTAGGTGGTGCAAAAGAAAAGCAGTCCTGATGTCCTTGGCATTAGTATGAAATAAAGAATATTTATTTCATACTTATTTAAAGTATGAAATATTAAAGAATATTTAATATGAAATAAAGAATATTTCACGTGAGACTAGGAACATTTGAAGTACTCAGAGTCTCATGTGGCTCCTGCATTGGACAGGTGTAGTTTTTCCAGTTCTGGTGATTTAATGCCTTGTAAAACGTATCTCTCTGCTTCAACTTGTGGGTCTTCTTTTCTTCAGTTGAACACTGGCTGACAGAGGTGTCATCAGAGTAAATTTAGACAAATTTAATTTAACAGAGTTTTATTTGAGCAAAGAATGACTCATGAATCAGGCAGCACTGACAACCAGACGAGTTCACAGACCTTGGCCCAGCAGTGTGAGCAGGGAGCGTTTTTTTCTAGACCAAATACTGAAGTCAAGTAGAGAAACCTCATGATTGGCTACAGCTAGGAGGGGTCCCTTCTTTGGGCAGGGTGTGATGAGTTGGCTGCCTGCGCTGGGTTGAAACCTGGCTGCTTGTGATTGGGTGTCATATTCTTGGTTACATTTTGATTTGGTTGCAGTTCCTTATATAGGAACTCCAAGTACAGAGACAGCCTCAGACCAAAGGCCTCTGCTTATTTAACAGAAGCAATAACCAGATGAGTGTAAAAATAAAAAAGATTCAATACATACTAGCAAAACTTGTGAAAAGAATGTCACACCTCGACACACCAGGATGAAGTTTTTGAATTGCAAAGATAAAGAATCTCAGCACAGTTGGACAATCCATCTGCACCCCTTTTCCCCTGTCTATAAAAGAACAACATTCAGGTCAGCCTCAGCCTCCTTCCCTGAAAAGATAAATGGCAAAGAAAATGGAATGGTGGCTGTGGATTTGGGGCATAAAAGGTGTGTCTTCAGAATAGTTTTTACTCAGTCCAGATGTTTTTCAGGTATAAATATGGAAGAAAGAAAGATTTCCAGAGGCTCATGAGATATAACACACAGAGAACTTTCCTGAAAAATTGTTTAATAGTATTTTCTTTTCTATGTCAATCTTTTCCTGTTTTATTTCTTTTTGTCTCATAATTTCTTATTAATTTTCCTGGCTATTTTTCTTTATCTCTTAGAGGCTTCTAAGATAATTTTATTAAGAAATGAAAGTTTGTTCTTTTGATTTTCTTTCTATAGTAACTTCATATAAAGGTAGTGTTTTTTTTTTTTTAACATTATTTTTCTTTCTTTCTTCTGAATTATAGTTGACAGGACCTTCCTGTCTTTCTACTTTCTCTTTCTGATTCCCTCACCCCCTCACTCCTGGCAGTTTTGAGGATGTCTCTTTTGTCCATGAAAGTCTCCAAGGTCTTTTTTTTTTTTTTTTTGGATTGTGATAACAACATTTAACCCGAGATCTAACCTCCTAACAAGTTTTTACGTGTACAATACATTATTATTTCTATTATTATTTGTGTGCTGGAATGGAACTCAGGGCCTTGTGCATGCCATGTAAGCACTTTAGCCCTACATTACTATTGATTGTAGGTCAACAGTGTTGACTTCAGGGCATCTGTGGGTGCTTTTGTCCCACAGTGATACTGGGGCCATTACAGATACAGTTCCTGAGCCCATGGAATGCTCGCCTGGGACTCCAGTATAGAGGCTTGCCTTCCTGAGCCCATAGCATCACAGAAGCCATGTGCCCAGGCAGAAATTTTGAACCTGAGAGCCCCTGCTTCAGTCCCTGGTCTGTGTGTTCATAGCCAGAGTTTGTTCGACTTGGTGGCAGCATCCCTTCTCACTGTCTGGTGTTCTGGTTGTTCTAGTACCATCATCAGTACCAGCCTTGCCCGTTATCCTTCAAAAGCTGCATTCCTGGCCAGCTTAGGCTGCTTCTGACCTGCCACCCAGTAGACTTGTTGCTTTCAGCCCACTTACTGTCTTGCATTTCTGTTCCAGTTCTGGACATATGTTCATTTTGTTTTTGAGAATGGCTGTGATGTTTGCCGCAGTCTGGCTGGGCACAATCAGGAGCCACTTGTCAAAAGAAACTAACTTTATTTTTAGAACCACACACGCCAAACAAAACAGCCTCTCAGGAAAAACCCTCAGAGCCTCAACTGCCACCACCGGCTTCCCACAAGCCTCTCTCTCCCACACAAGCTTCTCTCCACCTCCCACAATCCTCCTGCTCTTGAGGCCGATTGGCTGGGTCACGTGGGCGGAGCCAAAAAAGTCCCCCAATGAGCAGCTCCGTGGTCTGAAAGGGCAGGGAAACAGCCCAATGAGCATCACCGCAGAGGAGCCAATCAGCTAGATGTTGCTGGGGCCACTGTGAGCCAATCATCAGCCGGCAGCTGGAAGTTTGCTGGCAGCTGGAAGTTTGCTGGGGCCCCTTCGGCTGTGGCTCTCAACATCTCCCCCTCTCTGTTTAAACAACAAGCATGTGGCTTAGGGACCGTGCCTGCCTTAGGTTGTCCAATAGTACATATGGTCCTTAGGTTGGTACCATTGCAATTGGATCTTACCCGTCACTGACTACCGGTCCAGTATACAGCCACACCTGTGGAGAGGTCTTTGTACCAGCGGGGGGGTGAGGTTCTTTGCCTCACCTCTGTTGGCCCCCAAATTTTAGCTGGACGATCATGACAAGTAGAAGGGAGGAAGATACACCAAGCCAATTGACGGCTCCTTTTGGAAAAAACAATTTTCTTAACAATTTACATTGTCTTCACCGGCACTGGGATGAAGATAGGAATTCTGGCAATAATGGCTAAAGAAAAAATTATGTAACATTACAGAAGGCACTAAAAGAAAACAATTTTCTTAACAATTTACATTATCTTTAAGAGAATTATTAAATATAATGAAAAGGAAAGGTGAAAGTAAACAAACAGATCTGTTAACCTTCTTTTTTGTTTACATATTAAAACAATCCTCAACAGTTGTTTACCCAATTTAAATTAAACCATATAAATCACGTGAAAAAAAATATTTGGATCCATTTTATCATGAGCGCTCATCATATATGATATATGGACATACATACATTCAAACATATAACACAAAACACAAGTGTGCACACATAATATAATACATACAACACATAACATTATAGTAAAGGCCTTATAACTTTTTACAGGTGAAATCTCCATTGCAATGTTTAAAAACTCTATAGTCAAAAAATAGAACTGATCAGCAAAACATTAACCTAGGTCTGTATGAGCTCAAAAAACAAAATAGAACTTCATGATATGGCAAAGGGCAATAATAAAATAGATATTGAAAAAAGCATCCTGGTTCTGTTGCAGATGTAAGAATAGCCAAACTGGAGTTTTGGATATCAGTTGTTATGGATTTGAGCCAAATCATCTTCTTTTTGGTCTGTAGAAATCGCTTTAGTTAATCTTTCTGGAATCCAAATCGGCTGCTGTTCTCCCTGTGGAAACACATAAACAGACCCCCAACTCCAGACACTCACTGGGTCAGGACCTTGGTTAATCTCTCTGGAATCCAAATCGGCTGCTGTTCTCCCTGTGGAAACACACAAACAGACCCCCGACTCCAGACAATTACTGGGTCAGGACCTTTCCATTGTGCTGTTAGAATATCCTTCCAAAGTACCTTGGGCTTATGTACATTTTTTGGACACATATGCCTTTCCGCAGCACTAAGTCCTGATGAATCCAAATTTAAAAAGTTTAGAGTAAAAAGGGTTATTTTAAGTTTATCTTTGGGGAATATATACCCCTTCCCAATTCCTTCTTTTTGCTTTAATAAGTACATTTTAATAGTTTGATGAGCTCTTTCAACTATGCCTTGTCCCTGTGGATTGTATGGGATTCCTGTTATATGAGTAATGCCAAATGTTGAGCAAAATTGTTTAAAAGAGGTAGAAGAATAACCAGGGGCATTATCTGTTTTTAACTGTTTTGGAACACCCACAGTGGCAAAATTTTGTAAGCAATGAGCTATAACATCTTTAGTTTTTTCTCCGGCATGAAGGGAGCCCATCAAAAATCCAGAAGAAGTATCAACTGTAACATGCAAATATTTTAATTTTCCAAATTCTGGCAAGTGTGTGACGTCCATCTGCCAAATATGGTTAGGTATCAATCCTCTAGGATTGACTCCAAGATTAACTTGTGGTAAAAAGGTCACACAATTTTGACATTGTTTTATTATTTGTCTAGCTTGTTCCTTAGTTATTTTAAAGCGCTTTTGTAAAGTATTAGCATTGACATGGAACTTTTTATGAAAATTTATAGCTTCTTCTAGTGTAGAGAAAATATGTATGTCATGTGTAGTTTTATCTGCTAAATCATTGCCCAAACTAAGGGCTCCAGGCAATCCTGTATGTGCCCTGATATGTCCTATAAAGAATGGATCTTTTCTGTCCCATATTAGACTTTGTATAGTGGAAAGCAAAGAGAAAACAGTAGAAGAAGGGGAAATCCTACCAGCATCTTCATGAGATACTATAGCATTAACTACATACTGACTATCAGAAAATAAATTAAATACAGAATCTTTAAACATCACAAAAGCTTATAAAACTGCATTAAGCTCTACCTTTTGAGCTGATTGTTTGGGTACTAAAAATGTAAAAGTTTGATCAGGGGTAACTACTGCTGCTGTACCATTATTTGACCCATCAGTGAATATATTTGGAGCATTCATGATAGGTGTTTTTCTCGTCATTTTTGGAAAAATTACAAGATGCAATGACCAAAAAGACAATAAAGGATTAGATGGTAAGTGGTTATCAAATGAAACATTAGATTTGCACATGATTATTGCCCAAGTATTTAACTCATTAGCTAACTCATCAATTTGATTCATAGTATATGGAGTAATAATTTTATTGGGAGAAATTCCAAACACTCCCTTTGCTGCTTTTATTCCTTTGAGTATTAATTGTCCTACAGCCTCAGGATACCTAGTAAGAATAGTGTTAGGAGAATAAGATAAATGTATCCATAATAATGGACCTTCTTGCCAAAATACTCCTGTAGGAATATTTTTTGTTGGTAGTACAATAAATAATAAAGGCAAACTTATATCAATTCTATCCAAATGCATATTTTCCATATATGTTTCAATGATTTTTAATGCCTTTCTTGCTTCAGGCGTTAACATTCGGGGTGAATTTGGATCTGATGGACCTTTTAGGATATCAAATAAAGGTCCCAACTCTCCTGTTGGTATACCTAAATAAGGCCTTATCCAATTTATGTCTCCTAATAACTTTTGAAAGTCATTAAGTGATTTGAGTTGATCTACTCGTATTTGAATTTTTGGTGGACGGACCATGGTTGAGGATAATAGAACTCCTAAATAATTAATTGGAAAATTTAATTGTACTTTATCTATTGCTATCTCTATATTATAATTTTTTAATAAGTTTGTAAGTGTGGCATAACATTCTAGCAATGTGTTTTTATCTTTGTGTGCTAATAATACATCATCCATATAGTGAAATATTTGTAGTTCAGGATTTTGATTTCTAAGTGGCTGGATTACTTTGTTAACATAAATTTGACACATAGTTGGGCTGTTAGCCATCCCTTGAGGGAGTACTTTCCATTCATATCTCTGATCAGGACCTTCATGATTCAGTGCAGGGATAGTAAATGCAAAACGTGGACTATCCTCAGGATGAATTGGAATTGAAAAAAAACAATCTTTAATATCTATAACTAAAACATACCAGGTTTTTGGCAAAGCAGACAACTGAGGAATCCCTGATTGAGCAGGTCCCATAATAACCATCTCATTATTAATGGCTCTTAAATCTTGCAATAATCTCCATTTACCAGATTTCTTTTTGATGACAAAAATGGGAGTATTATGGGGAGATACAGAAGGTTGTATATGTCCTTCTGCTAATTGTTGTTTGACCAGGTCATGGGCTGCTTGTATCTTTTCTTTAGTCAGGGCCACTGAGGAACCCATACTGGTCTTTCTGATTTCCAAGTAATTTTTATTGTCTCAGTGGCCCTTTCTGAAAATCCAACTCATGTCTGTCTGTTCCTTGATCTATTTGTATTGGTGCTGCTATACCTTCTTCTTGTTTTTCTAATCTTTTTCCTTTCCTAAAACCTTGTCTAGTCATAATAGTGGGTGCATTTTGGTTGATGTTATTTGTTAATGTCAAACCTAATTGATCTAGGACATCTCGTCCCCATAAATTTACGGGAAGATGATCCAATACATATGGCTGTATAGTTCCTTCACATCCTTCAGGATCCTTCCAATCTAATACCATTGCACTTCTATGGGGATTAGTTGCCACTCCTAGGCCTCGAAGCGTTTGAGTGGCTTGTTGTAATGGCCAATGTTTTGGCCATTCTTGACGAGAGATGATGCTAAGGTCTGCACCTGTATCCAGTAGCCCATTAAATTCATGTCCTTGAATATTTAGTTTTAGCATGGGGCGAGAATCTAAATTTAAAGAAAGCATAGCCCAATCTACACCTGTGGAGCCTAATCCCTTGGAACCTCTTTCTACAGTACGACTGGAAAATTTATCATGTAGGCTGGGTATTATTAGTAACTGTGCTATTCTATCTCCTGGTGAAATTACTGATATACCCTTTGGAGAACTGGCTATAATTTTTATTTCACCTTCATAATCGGGATCAATTACCCCAGGACTTATCATAAGTCCTTTTAGAGTAGAAGAGCTGCGTCCCAATAATAAGCCTACTGTTCCTTTGGGAAGAGGTCCTTTCACCCCTGTGGGAATGATTTGAACTCCCATCTCTGGAGTTAGTACTGCTCTGGCGGAGGCTCAGATGTCCAACCCTGCGCTCCCTCTGGTTTGTCTGATGAGGGATCTGATGGACAATGTGTCCTGGGCACTACCCTGATGGGGTTGCTGGGTTCCTCCAGTGCTCCGTATATTTGTGGTTTTGGGCCCCGGAGCATTGGGCCCCCCTGTCCATTTTTTGGCAATGGAGCCCGATGCCTTTCTCCACGATATCGTGGATAAACACCTGGTCCTTGTTCGTTTTTTGATAATGGAGTACCCTCTATGGTGGTTTGAGAACGGCATTCATTAGCCCAATGTCTCCCTCTACGGCATCGTGGGCAAATACCTGGTATTCTACTTCTTTGATACCTAGTTTTGTTAAACCCTCCTCCAATGGGGCAATTCCTTTTAAAATGTCCTGTTTGTTCACAATTGTAGCATGTTCTTGGCCTGGCATCTAAAGCCTGTTTTACTGCAGCTGCCACAATTTGCCCTTGTTCATTAATGTCTCTGGCATCTAAAGCCTGTTTTACTGCAGCTGCCACGACTTGCTCTTGTTCATTAATGTCTCTACATAATTTAATATATGGCAGCATCCCTTCTCACTGTCTGGTGTTCTGGTTGTTCTAGTACCATCATCAGTACCAGCCTTGCCCGTTATCCTTCAAAAGCTGCATTCCTGGCCAGCTTAGGCTGCTTCTGACCTGCCACCCAGTAGACTTGTTGCTTTCAGCCCACTTACTGTCTTGCATTTCTGTTCCAGTTCTGGACATATGTTCATTTTGTTTTTGAGAATGGCTGTGATGTTAATATTTTTTCTTCTGTATTTTGTCTTTATGTGTAGGAGCAGAGTTAAGGACATCAAAATATATACTTACATTGCCATTTGGACAAGAAGTTTCTTTCTTTTTTTCTTTTTGGTACTGGGAATTGAACTGAGGGTCACTTAACCCCTGAGCCACATCCCCAGCCCCTTTTTGTATTTTATTTAGAGACAGGATCTCGCTGAGTTGCTTAGGTCCTCCATAAATTGCTGAGGCTGGCTTTGAATTAGTGATCCTCCTTCCTCAGCCTCCTGAGCTGCAGGGATTACAGGCATTTGCCACCGTACCTGGTGACAAGAAGTTTCTTAAAGATGTGTCCAGATGACTGAGACAGATATCAAAGTGAAGAATTTAAGATTGGGAAAGTTATAGCATTAAAGAGGGAAGTGCTGAAATTTATTAAATAGAGTCTAATTAATCAACTAATTGTAAACAGTTACAAAACCAAATAAGTATTAAAAGCAATTCTTTAAAGAGACTATACATAATTTAAAAGCAGTAATTTTTGTGATAGAGAACCACCACCCCAGGAGAAATACTGTATGATGAAAAGTAGCTTGGGACATTTCAGAGAGGTGACAATCAAAGGACATAACACAATGAGGAATATTTGGCATAATAACAAACATTGGAATGTGAGTGGGTGAAGGGACATGAATGATAGAAAGTTAATGTAAACCTTTGAAACAAAAGCTTAGAAATGAGGGAGAAAAAAGAAAAAGAAACAATTTAAATAATTCAGGGCTCAATGTAGAAATTTAAAACTGCAGTTATAGACCAAAGAAAACATGGAAAACAAGAACCCCCTAAAGGATGAGGCCACAGTTGTATTCAGCAGCAAATTAATATCCTCACAGGAATTCATTATTCACCAAGCAAGCATTAATCTAAGAAAAACAAACTGAACTGACTTCAGGAAGGCAGGAGGAGGAGCGTGGAGTATGCAACTGTTAAGAGGAATCTTTGAATCAGAAAGAAGAAACAGTGTGGAATTGGTATGTTTACTGAGAAACCAATGTCTCTGTTCAAGAAAATCTTGGGAAAATAAAGAAAAAAATAGAGAAAACAATTAAAAATGAGATAAAACTACAGACAGAAAAGGTTAAACTTTTTTTTTTTTAATAAGAAAGTTCTTTCCTGGGGAAGCATCACTGAAATATGTGTGGGTGGGATGATAGGAAGTCTGGGATTTGTTTTCAGACACAGCGCTCTACTTTAAAAGAGTGATTGGGGAATAGGGGAAGGAATATTGGCAAAAAGTGCTGATTACTGCTGAAGCTGGGTAATGGGCACTTGGGGGTTCATTATACTATTCTATCTACTTTATGTATGCTTAAAATTTCCATAATTAAAATTTTAGAAACTTAGAAGAGTATGTTATACATGACTCTTTGCTAATACTTTGGAAATCTATCTAATGAAGTAGATGATTTTCTGAGAAAACACATTACCAACACTGACTTAGAACTGGGTAATCTGAATAGAGCAACCCTGTAAGAAACTACAAAAGACTTACCTTCAATTTGCCTTCAAGATTTTATTCATGAGTTTCTTCGAGAAACAGTCAAATGCTCTGTAAATTACAGACATATCATTCAATGCATTCAATAAAGTTGGCACAACCTTGCCACTAGAATGTGATATGTAAAGCACAAAACTATCAAACTGAAAAAAAAAAAAACAGTTCAATGTAAAAATATGTATGAGACATTCCTAAGTGCAATCACAAGGATATGAAACTCCAGTGTGTTCAGTTGATCCAAGTCACTTAATCCATTCACCGTTCCCTGCTGCCCCCAACCCATACCACATATTGACTGGTGTCAACAGAGGGATGAACACTCAGGGTTAACTTGCTCTGGTGGTAGTCTCGCAGTTCTTCTCCTACAATAACAGGTTTCCAAGTCAGCTTAAGTCAATTGTGTTTGTTGCTATATTTATGTAATCTCATTAAATATTGATGTGGACTCGATGAAATATGAGAAGGGAAAAAGTGTTGTTCCTATGAACACTAAATTGAATGTATTGAAACAATTCAATACAAGTGAGTCACCAAAATATTAGATTAGGTGAGGATGAGATGATGGTAAAATTTGGGAAAAAGTGTAGATGAATTCTGCACTCATATTTTGTGAGCACTTTAAAATTACCTTCTTTAAAGAAACTAAATGGGAAATATCAATGCATCAGGAGTTTGATTTAGGTAAGAAAGATGGTACACCATCCTAATTAGGAAATTGATACCTAAAGAAAAGTTACTCGTTAAGGCAATACTAAGTAGTTAAGGTAAGCTGGTGTAAGTAGCTTGTTATACCTGACAAAATCCCCAACTATCAATGGCTTAATACAATAAATAGTTTTCTCAGTTACGTCAAGTTCAAAAAACTCTTCCTGATTGGTGGGCACCAGACTATTGCCATCTTTTGGCAATGACGTTTTCAACATGGGCTTCCAAGGTGGTTATGCTCTTCTGTATCTATCACAGAAGGGAAGAGTGTATGGAGACCCCCATGTGGAAGTCCTCATGGATGGACCAGGCCAGGGAGTAGCCACATCCTTTGGGTTCACGTTTCATGTACTATGACTCAGGTACATGTTATTGCAAGGCAAGCTGAGAAATGTAGGTTCACTATATGCCCTGGAAAAAGCAGAAACAAGGATAAACATTAAACCTATCTTTGTATACCCTACACCAATTTGGCAAATGGTTATTACATATATGTTAAAAACAAATTGTTTAAAGTATGTATATTTAGCCATCATCTTTTAGAGCAGGGTGATATACTATGGTGAAAATTCATGAACTCTGGAGCCAGATATCCTGAGGTCCAATTCCAGCTCTTACAGTTGTTAACTGTGGTGGCTTTGGATGATTTATCCTTTCTGTGCCTTAACTTTTTTTTTTTAATCTCTAAAATGGGGATAGTAGAAGTTTTAAGGAAGTTGACATATATAAAAACAAAGAGTGTTGTCTGGACACATGGTGATTATTCAGTAGATATTAACTATTACTTGACTGTATTGATTAGATAGCCAGCAAGTAGTTCTCACTATATGGGATATGAAAGCTTCTTTAACATTAAAAAAATCATATCTTAGAGGTATTATAAAAATACTTAAAATAAAAAAATAAAATAAAAATTTACTTAAACCAGTTTAATAATAAAGGAAAATGATTAGCACATATAAGGATGAGATGAAAAATATTTACCAACCAGTGCAACATAGGCATTAGAATGGACGTCTGACTATTAAGAATGATGTAAACCATGTAACCAGGATGGCTATTCCAGAGGGTACTGCTCAGTATATATGCTTGGGTTCATGTAATTGAAAAACCCAAAAGTAGGCTCCCTTCAGGTGGGTCCTGGTCTGGTCTGGTTACCCAAAAATATTACATCAAATACTCAGTTCATCTCTTTTCTGCTATGATATTAATTCTAAACCCAGTCCCCAAGATGGCTGTCAGCAGACCCTGGGGTAATGTACTTCAAAATTCTTATTTAATAAGAAATAGGAATTATCTTTATGTGAGCATTTATAGGAAGAATCCTGATATTCACCTTGATTAGACTGATTTGAATTTCAGTTCTGTCCTTTTACAATCATGGTGTTGGGGGAAATGGCTTGTGTTGAGTGGCTTGTTCAGTGTCTATACCCCCCACCTGGAGCTGGGGGGCTAGTCAGTTTTTCTGGAACCATTTAGATACCCTAATAAGCATTAGGATACTACAGGGGAGTTTGGATACTGGAGAAATAATCAACAAATCTTCTCTATATTCATGTGAAATATGCCATCAATAGATCTAATAAGAAAAATCACGATAATCTTAATGAATTAAAAAATATTCTACGTAAAACTATTTTACAGATTAAAGAATAAAATTTTAACATCTCCAAAGAAAAGTTGGTGAAGGGCATAAATAGATCATAGGAGGAATACAACTGATCAATAAATAAGTGAAAAGGTATACATAAGTGCATTAGTAATCAAAGAAATGAAAATACAAACATTCCTTTGTGCTTTTTTTGCTTTAACAATTGACTAAGCATTATGCAATGAGTAGAATTGTTCCAAAGAACCCAGTGTGTTTACCTAGATTGCTTGGCCAAAGGTTAACTGGGACTTGAGGTCTTGCAGTTCTCCCTGTTGAAGGGGAAATGTCCAAGCTCCGCTTCTCATGAAATTGGTGCTTCCTCCACCTGCCAAGGTGTGTCATCCTGGAATTGAAAAAAAGAGGAAGATAGTAAAACACCATGTCCCTGAAACACCCCTTTCATTCCCAAGAAATTCCCAACTTTGTCAAGTCAAGGAAACAATAAAAGTAGCACAGATGAGAATGTCTCCTTAAACATAATCTTGAAGAAGACTGACTCTCCCTCTCATCTGTGATGCTGTGTTGTTAGTCATATTCCCTTCACTGCCTAAAACATCAGACGAGAACAACTTAGAGGAAAAGTATTTTGGCTCATGGTTTCAGAGGTCTCAGTCCTTGGTTGGCTGGTTCTGTTGCTCTGGGCTTGAGCTGAGACAGAACATCATGGCAGAAGGGCATGGCAGAGGAGAGCTACTCAGCATCCCATAGACTCCAGAATCTCCAGGTGCTGGGTGCTGACATCTGGATAGCTGGCACCCTCAAATCAGGCTGCTGGTTATGCTGGTCATCTAGAGGGAAGGACCACGGTCCAGCATGACCAGCACGCCACTTCACAGACTGTGGGAGTAACTAGGAGCTCTTCTCCAGCTAACCCTGGCCTAGGATTTTTTTTTTTCTTTTTTCAATTGAGCCTATTCCCCAGTCCATTTCTTGTCATGTGGCATTTCACCCAAATTCTGTGCACTGTGTGGAAAGATCCAGAAAGGAACATCATACACAGATTAAAATTAAAAAAAAATATTCAGTGATGATTACATGCAGGTGATGAATATTCTTGTCTGTTAGCCCAAAGTTACCTACAACCTTCTGCAGAAGTAATTTATGAGGTACTTAAAGTGTCTTTAGTACATAATTTAAAAAAATGGAATATACATATTACATAGTTTTATTATTATAGAAAAAATATCATTAAGATACCAAGAAAATTCAATAGAAGTACTTAAAAGTACATAACAGAAAGCATTTCGAATGTAACATTAAAGTTAAAATGCATATTACTTTATTTTCTTCCACTGGAGACTTTAGCAATTAGACCCCTACATTGTCATTGGTAATCCAGGGGACAACAAAAAATCTGTCCCCTCCTGATTGTGATTTCAATGGCAACCTTTAAAATATTCCTCTGGTTCTGTCCTGGGGCTTTGAGGACTGAAACTGCATCCTAAATCTGAACAGTGAGGTTCTGAGTAGTGAGGCCATCTGGTGGCCATTGAGATAGTTTCCAGTTTCTGACACCCTCCAAACTTGAATGTGAAGCTGCAGCACAGTCCAGAGGACCTTTGTTATTTCCCCGAACGAAGTGTTCTGGAAGGTGTCCAGGATTCTACTGCCTAATCCAGATTCCATCGCATGTGGGCTGTTGGTGTTGCAGAAGGTTTTCACACTATGCGTTTAGCCTGTGTGCTCACATCCAGCCGACTTTACCTGTTCCCAGAGAGGCTCATTGGTGAATCACCTTGTTGCAGTGCAAAGTCTTAGGACTGCTGGAAACTTACAATGACATGGTGTGCTGTGAACAGAAGCAGGGCCAGGTTGGAAGGACTGTACACAGATGGAGAAAGACCTGTGTCTGGATCTTTCTAGTTTTAGTCCTTCGTGGATTTATAAACAATATGTTCAGTTCCCAGAAAACATATTAACCCCTGTGTGGATGAAGAGATGTTAAGATGTGATAAGGAACAGATGAGTTATATTTTCTAGGAATTTCTCTTTACCTGGAAAAACCCTTGGGCAAATATAAGAACATACTAGAATTATGACTTGAACTGTGACAAGCAAATATGCTTAGCCAGGATATGCAAATACTAGGAACATCCCTTTGACGATTTTTATCTCTCCTGTTGCAAATTCACAACTCCTACTTGACTCTGTATTGGTGGACTTCATACATATATAAACTCTTTTCTATCATTTTTAAGTGTGTGAGAGATGTTATTTTTCCTTTCAGTTCTCAATTTCTCTTTTTCTGTTTTTTTTTTCCTCTCCTTTGGACCAAAACATGTCCTTATACACTAGAGAAGCAAAATATCAAAAGCAGACTTTGAGCCAAGTGTTTTTCTTTTCCTTCCAGTCACTTAAGCTTTCTTGGACTGTCTTTCTGGGTTGGAATACTGCTTGAATAACTATGTGAATTATGAAACAAATGCAGACCTGTTCTTTGGTGACTGAGCTTGTGTAGGGAGGTAGATCAAAGTGACTGGAAGAACAACAAAGACCCAAGAGAATCGGAATGCATAGCGAACATGTGTGGAAAATATATCACAAACTTTAGAAGTCTGCACTGTAATATTAGCAGCTGATACTTGTGTAGTGATTTTGTTTATAACGTGCTTTTCCGTCTGCTAGCTCAGGACCACCCCAAAGGGAATGGCTGGACAGCCATCATTGTTTTGTTTTTTGCAAAGAAGTGCATAGGAGAGACAAAGTGCTTAAGCAATCCTCCCTGTGAGCATGGGAACTGGTATTTGAACCTGGTTCTTCTGAATCCAAATCCTTGCCTCTTCTGTCTTACCACAAACTCCACCTGTTTTGCTTATTCTACAAAGGGGTGTGAGCAGGATCACACCCCTTCAGTTAGCAGGATCAGAGGCTGCTGATTTTGCATTCCTGGGCCTTGTCCAGCCCCACACCCTCCATCTGCATAGTACAAATGCTTTTTTCATGGAAGAACTCCAGACAGGGAAATATTTTGGTGCCAGTCTGAGTTAAATATCAAAACCCTATTTGTGATTTCTGCTTAGGTTATGCTATGTAAAAGATTCCAAAGGTTGACACATGTGAGTTCATTTGGCATTCCTTTTTGGAAGGGAAGATAGAATTACCCTGTCCCAGCTGGGCCCAGCTGCCAGGGCTTATGCAGAATTGATAGTCAGAAGGAGAGCTAAAGCAGAGAGCTCTGGATCTGATTTCAGTAGTTCCACCTCAAATGGGATTTTTTTCATTGGTTTGGCAAGAGCCAGCTGGATTTAAAGTGAAATTAAACTGTGGACCCTGGGGGACAGCGCAGGAAATTACAAATGACAGTTGCTCATCTCAATAGCAACATCTAGTCGAGAGGCCTCTTCCAGGGACCCCGGTATGCGAGGAATGGGGATCCACTGGAGTCTAGTTTAGGGCCTTTGGGGAAAGTTGTTTTAAGCAGAGACTGACAGAGTTGGTTTTATTTCTTTACTAGACTCGTGATCTTGAATCAATCACATGGCTACTCTCAGCCTCGCTTTGCTAATCTGTAAACAGAAGAGTAACAATGCTTGCATTTCAGGTTTTTAATTCTTGTTGTGTGTGTGTGTGTATCTGAGTGTAAAGCATTTTATAAACTATGAAGTGCTCTGGAAATGCGGAGTTTATTATAGTTGTCATTACTTGCAGGTTTGATTTCTTTTTTTTTTTCCAAAGGGAGAGAGAGAGAGAGGGAGAGAGAGAGAGAGAGAGAGAATTTTAATATTTATTTTTTAGTTTTCGGCGGACACAACATCTTTGTTTGTATGTGGTGCTGAGGATCGAACCCGGGCTGCACGCATGCCAGGTGAGCGTGCTACCGCTTGAGCCACATCCCCAGCCTCTGCAGGTTTGATTCCCCTGCAAGAAAAGTGGATAAAGAAACTTAGGAAATAAAAAGCAATGCTGGAGAGAAGAAAAAGGAATGGTAGTAACACCATTCAAACGGAAATTTAAGTGTTTTTAAGTACCCGGAGCCATCTTAGGAGACATAAAAATAAGGTTCAGAAATACCACTTTTAATCCAGGGCTTTTGCATGAAATGGCACAAAGCTGATACCGAAACAGGCAGAGGAGGGAGTTGAAGGAGGAAAGAGGCGCAACGTTAATGGAACATTTGCAACTTCCAAGGCATTGTGGAAGATGCCATTATCTCACCAAGCCTTTGCACAAAGCGCGTACCAATTCACTTCAGAAAGGAGGAAACCAGTGAACCCAGAGTTACAGACAGGTAGTTAGTGTAGCTAGGTAAATCGGGTCTGATGGAGAAATGGATTCCCATTTTGAGTCAGGGAAATCGGAAACTCCCCTGGGAGATGGAAATGTCCTGAAGCCCAGCTTATACAGCCCATCCTAAATAATTGTTAATGAAGCAACTCCTGAGCATCGGAGGAATTGCTAATTAATTCTCCCTGGTCCCCCTTCCTGCCTGAATCACTCCTCCCTGGCCCCTCCAGCCCACTGTTTCCCACCTTTTGGTCATCTCCCGATTATACATGTACAGAATGAGGGGAAATGAACAAGATAAAGGAGAGGAATGTAAAAGGACAAAGAAAATTTAAGACGTATAGAAGGGAAGGGACTTCCTCATCCCATGAACTCCCCTTCTTCCAGCTGGGAGGAGAAGTCTGTTCTACTGTCCTTTAAATAAAGCTCCTTACTTCCTACTCTAGGCTTGCCTTGGCCAGCTTCTCTAGTGTTATACTTTAGCATTTGGGGAGCAGGATTTGTTAAGGTAACTAGTGATGGCATCACCAGTGTTACTGAGCAAGGGCTTGTTGCCTGGCGTAGAAGCCAATACTGTAGCATTGGGTTTTTGCAAAAAAAAAAAAAAAAAAAAAAAGCTTTATTGAGCGACTGACTGACTAGCAAGGAGGCCGGGGCTATAAGCTCCAATCTGTCTCTCTGATCAGTTGGTAGTAATTGAATTCATAGGAAGGCAGAGAGGAGAACTGCTGGTTGATTGGATGGCAAATGGCGAGAAGGGGCACATGTTTCTCTTGGCAGACAGTATTCTGTGGTGGGATGAGGGGGGAGTTATGTTCTGTGCAGGAGATTCTGAGCTTGTGGCATCATTGATGGGACAATGATGGCATCGGCTCCTGTCCAGTCTTGAAAAGCTGGTTCCAAACCATAAGAATCATTAGTGAAAGGCCTGGAGGCTTTTCCTGGAAGACAACTTAAGTGTGTCTAAGCTTTAGCTAATTTCTCAAGGATTCAGAGACACTGAGTAACTTGCTCAGGGTCACGTGGTCAGTAAATGACAGAGCTAGGGCTTGTCTACCTGCAGACCACTTCCTCACATACAGACACTGAGACAAAGCACCAGGTGTAAGTCAGATAATTCACAGGACATGTAATCAAAGGGGTGAAGCCCTGGCATCTGGGCAACTCCACCCTGTTTTCCGGGCACTCTTTCCACTTTATCATTCAAAGTCCTGTGTCCCAGGCTCCCCACCCCCACCCCATCCTCCCCTCCCCAGCAAAACTGGGACAGTTTGTCATCCTACAGCTGATAGCTGGTAGGTGGCTTAATCGCTACCAGTTTGGTCATGCTGTTCCCTTGGTGAATGTAAGCAGAACATTACCATCAACTGAGGACTTTCAAGAATGCGACGGAACAAGACAAATCAAGACAACTCTATAATTATGCCTGAAGAGAGATAAAAACAGAAATTGTTCAACGACAAAAATGACTAAACATCTCCCTCTTCTGGCTAACAGGAGCCACTACTGCTTCTTCTTCAATGATAATTCTAGCCCGGCTTCTTTTCTCCTGCCCACTAACTGTAAATGAAGGTAGTCATTAGATAGTTTTATTTTCTGACACTCCAGCCCAGCACAGGTCTCCCCTGCCTTGGGCCCTCCCACAAATCAGCTAACACAGTTCAGCTCCCTGCCTAACGTTTTCTCTCTGAGGCACTTCATGGTTCCTCATGGTGGGAAATGTCCTCAGAGCAGAGAGCTAATCCAACTCTTCGTAAGAGCACGGATAGGACTTGCACAAGGGCAGTGTGTGAAGAGGGGCTACACCTGCCTTGTGATGTTGTAATTCTCTACATCTAGGCCATATCTCTAGCTAGTCCAGATGCTTCTCCAGAGTATAATTTTTCACTAAAAATAAGTAGCATTGACTGAAAATTTCCACTCGCCGGGCACAGTATGAGGCTCTCTCCATTGACCCGTTATTACATTGACCCCTGTAATGCTCAGTCACATTTGCTGATGGAGGCACTGCAATTCTCATTTCATAAAGGCAGAAGAAGAGGCTGAATGCATCTATGGAAATTGCTCAGAGTTAGACAGTGGCAGAGCCAGAATTCAAAGCTGCTGAGTACAACTCTAGAGCTCTGCAGGCACACACCAAACATCGAATGTTTCGGGAATAAATCAACAAACAACCTGACTTCAGATGAATTAGGGAAGGTCTAGGTTAAGGGCTCCTACTATGGGTCAGACACTATTTTGAATGCTTGACCCTCATAGCAGTGCTATGCAGTTAGTACTACTAGTAATTCCATTTTACAGATAAGGGTACTGAGGTCCAAATAGGCATATATTTATAGGGAACTTACAATGAATGTTTTCATACTTTCTTTTTCTTTCTTCACCACAGCCTACAGAGTACCACATTTTACATCATCTATCATGTCCCCCAATTCTAATATGTACCATAATTTTATGTGCCTCTAGGAAAAAACAGAATGCTGCCAAGAACATTTATAGAGTTCTTAAATTGGACCCAGTTTTCAGACACTAAAACATGAGGAAAAATTGCATTTTAGAATTGATGATTATTTACCCCCATGAAACACCCGTAGAATCTCGGGCTCAGAAATGAATACTTTTCTAAAGGTCACAAAAGAGACAAAAGAGGGACTTGAATCCAGATGCACAGAGCATACTCCTTCTTCAGTGTTATAAATCTGATGGAAATTTGATTTTTTAAATTTAAAGGACAGCTTTTGGTGTGTGTCTGACTCTTTGTTGCCCTGAGAAAGAAGACTTCGGGCAAAGGGGTACTTTTGTTCTGTTTAAATCATGTCTTGTGAAGAGTTGAGTACTTCAAGTGAGTTTTTTCTTTTTTAATGATCCCTGCCAGCTTGTGAGAACCCCATCCCTCCCCAATTCCAATCCCTAATCACGATATGTAACCCAAGCCAGGTTCCTTTCCTTAGGTTTTCAAGCTACCCTACTTTCCCAAGAACACTTCTATTATGCAAGCAATAAGCCTATTAAATATCCTTTTGGTATGTTAGAACAATTCTGAGATGGGTTAAACTTAACAAAGTTTATTTGGGTAAGAAAAAGTTTCTAGGATTGAGATGCATTCCAGATCTTAGCTGGAATGCCCTATTCCACCACATGTGCAGATTATGTACAGACAGAATTGGAAGTAACACAGAAACAAGGTGACTGGCTGCAGTCAGCATTGGCCTTATACAAGGATGGCCTGATCAGTTTGCAGCCTGTGATTGGCTGCAGCTTAACTGCAGTGATTGGCTGACATCCAGTTGCTTAGTTACAATGGTATACTCTTAAGTTTGGTTATAATTTACTAGCACATAAAGTTAGGTTGCAGTTCACTATATCTGGAGGCTGCTTTGGGCCAAAATTTATCACCCAACTACAGAAACAGACCTAGGCCAAACTGATTAATTAAATGGACCTATATGTGCTATTGTCAGTCTTGACATTAGAACCAAACCTTGAGTACCGCTTTGCTTTTGCACAGTGACTACAAGAAGACCCTAAGAACAATTCAGCTTAAAGGCCACATCATCTAAAAGCTACTTATTTTTAACTGAGAAAAATATTCATCCTTTTCTCCTAACTACTTTTAAAATGAAGAGAGGTTGGGCTCACTGCTTCCATGTTTAACTGAAAGTCTATAGCCATCGATTGTGTTTTGCTGGGTTTTCTTCACAAGATTCAAAGCAGAGGTGGCAGTAAGGGATGGCTGTACGCAGGCCAGCTTTCCTGCACGGGCCAGGACATAAGAGGGAGGATAAAGGCAGGCCAGGGGGAAACATTCCATACTGCCAATCACAAGGAAAGAAAAAAGAGCAAAGAGATCAGCTAATATAGGGAGACAGATTATGAAATTGGAGGGAAAACAGGGAGCTTAGAAAGGGGATAAAAAAACTACAATGAATTGCAAGAGAGACCCAAATTAAGAAAGGGAAGAGAAATAATGTCCCTCATTATATTCAGGGGACTGATTCCAGGACACCAATGGATACCAAAATCCATGGGTGCTCTCGTCCCTTATATGAGATGACACAGTATTTGCATATCATCTATGCACATCCTCTTGTATACTTTAAATCATCTCTAGATTACTTATAATAGCTAGTACAATATCACTGCTATGTAAATAGCAGTTCTATTGTTATTGTTTAGGGAAGACAAGAAAACAAAGTCTGTACATGTTCAGTACTGATGCAAACGTTTTGAATATTTTGATGTGGAACCTATGGATATGGAGGGCTAACTTTAATTGAAAAGGGAGGATGGTAAACGGGATAAACAATAATACAAGAAAGTAATATTCTCCTCTTGCTTTTAATGAGGAACCACAAAGTTTTACCACATGAAAATTAAAATACACCCACTTCTGGGGGGTGGTTCCAATACGATAAGCTAGTGGCTGCTTGGATACAATGCACCAAGTAATTACAAGGTCTAACCACGCTGTTCCCAGCCCTGAATCATTAATCACCATTTCCGATGATGTTGAAACAGTAATGAGAAAGCTCGTACCAATAGTTTCCAGGTCAATTTCAAGCTCTGTTATAAGAGTCAGGGGGAGAAATCGATGGCATATTATTTTGCTGATTCTAAGTCGACATTTCAAACAACACAGTGTGAAAATATAGACAGTGCCCTTTTAAAGGTCAATAGTGATTTTCATTACAATCCCTGATTTATCATTCCGCCCAGAAGATTTGTTCTAGGCTGGGATGTAACACAAGAGTTTGCTCAACACAAGGGAAAATCAAAACAGAAATTAAAAAAAAAAATACTTAGCAGGACTTTCTCCTTCTTTACTTTTCTCCTTTGAGCTCAAAAGATAGGTATCTGAAAAGGCAAAATGTTCAAACATTTTGGATTTTCCTGTTTTTATTTATTTATTTATTTTTTTGGATTTTTTGAGGTTTTTTTTAAATTTTTTTTTTTATTTTCCTGTTTTGTCCAAGAGATATAATTCTCCTTAGCTTCTCTGTAGAAGCTCTGCTCCCAGTAGCTTGAGAGGTCTGGGGAAAGTGCCTTTCAGAGTTTCTCCTTTTGGCATTTGAAGAAACATTCTTTTTTTTTTTCTTTAATATTTGTTTTTTAGTTGTAGTTGGACACAATACCTTTATTTTTTTTATTTTTATGTGGTGCTGAGGATCGAACCCGGGGTGATTGAGGTGAGCTCTCTTCTGCTGAGCCACAACCCCAGCCCTTGAAGAAACATTCTTAAAGGACATTAAGAATTTCTTCTGAGGATCCAACATGGCGGCGAGAGGGGAGGCAGCGCTTTCAGTACCTCCTCAACAAAGGGGTCAGAGAGACGCATGGATACGCTTAGATATGGCCTGCTGAGAAACTCCTAGCAAAATTCCACTAAAGAGAGACCGGCCGGGAATTGGAAGGATTTTTGGAGGTGACAGTCTGCGCTAGACGAGTGAATCTCCGCCACGCAGCGCAGAGGTCCAGACCCGCCAGCCGCTGCCCGCGCGACTCGGCGACTGTCGGCTGCCTGCACGCGGCCCCTGCGTCAGGGCGGATAGCCTTCCCGCCACGCAGCGCAGAGGTCCAGACCCGCCAGCCGCTGCCCGCGCGACTCGGCGACTGTCGGCTGCCTGCACGCGGCCCGCGTCAGGGCGGATAGCCTCCGAGGCGCAGCGCAGCAGGAGCGGTGTAGGGACTCTAGGAAGAGGTCTCTCGCCAAGCCTTCATGAAATAGCAAACCGGGAGCTGAAACCAACCAGAGACAGACCAGTCCCACCCCTCCCTTCGGACACTCTGGCAAGGAGCCTGGGGCCTGCCATAGCAGAGTGGTGACATCACCGGAGTTCCGCCGACAGAATTCCTTCCCAGCGGAATCCACATTAGCAGGTGTGTGACTCCCACCCCCTCCAGATACAAGCAGCCAGGAAACCACCGGGGGCGTGTCTGTAGGGAAGCAGAGGGGACTCCAGATCCCCACCTCCCCTAAACACCAGCGGCGACACCCAAGATCTTAGCCGCCAGTTTCTGGGGGCGTGCCCACCAAAGGGGTCCTGAAAAATTTAACTGTTGGTTCCCAGATCACCCCACCACAGCACTGGGGCTTAATTGAATGACAGAGAGGGTGTTCATCGTTCGGGATATAGGACACGCGGTGGGGCTGCAAGTGTAATCAGATCCTTGGGGAACCACCTCTGGTGAACAGGACCTGGCTGGCTGGCTGGGAGGAGGAACAGGGGGAGGGGCCGGATAAGTGAAAGGGCTCTGGACTAACAGGATTGAGAAACTCCCAGGAGCCACCGTACAGGGATTTCTGTCAGCACATAGAGGGCAGAAGCTCAGCTCAGAGGGCACAGCTCCGCCTATTGGAAGAGAAGAAAATGGGATTCAGCCATAGAACAGGGGATGCCAGCATGGCAGAGATCTGATGTCATCGGAGAGCGGCCGAGGAGAAAACTTCATCGGTGCCAGCGGAGACGGAAACAGTTGGTCCCCTGGTAGGGAGGGTGAGTCACAGATACCCGAGTCTCTCTCGCTTTGTCGTCGAGCCAGAGGCGAGGAGAGGGGCCGCCGCCCACGCCCGCAAGGTAGGAAGACCTGCGACCAACCTGCAGATCAGGCCCAGCGGTCTGCAGGCGTGGTAAGAGGGGCAGGGCAGAGCCACCGCCCGCGCTGGCAAGGTAAGCAGACCTGCGACAGACCTGTGGATCAGGCCCAGCGGCCTGCCAGCGTGGTACACACTTCACCCCAACTGGAGTAGGGGCAGAGCAGAGCCTTAGCCCGCGCCCAGATCAGGCCCAGCGGCTCGCCTGTGTGGTGGTCAAGTGACCCCAATTGGAGTGGGGGCGGAGCGGAACTGACACCCTTGCCCACAAGGTGGGCAGACCTGCGACCAACCTGCAGATCAGGCCTAGCGGTCCCCGGGCGTGGTAGGAGGGGCAGGGCAGAGCCTTCGCCCCCACCTGCAAGGTAGGCAGACCTGCGACAGAACAGCGGATCAGGCCCAGGGGTCCGCGGGCGTGGTAGACACCTCACACCAATTGGAGGAGGGGCAGAGCAGAGCCCCTGCCCACACCTGCAAGGGAGAATTTTCAACTATTCAAGAGCAACATAAATATATAGGGGGGGGAAAAATTTCAAAAACACAACAGTTTCACCAAGAAGAAAGAAACGCAAGCAGTATGAAAAGACAAGGAAAGAAAGGACTACAAGCAATGCAGGTCAGCTCAACTTTAGAAGAGGTAACAGCTGCAGCAGATGGAATGTCAGATAAAGAATTCAGGATATATATGCTTCAGATGATCTGGAGTATCAAGGAAGAAATTAGACAGCAAAATCAGACAATGAAAGATCACTTCGACAAGGAATTACACAAACAAATCCAGGAAGCAAAGGATCAACTATACAGGGAGATAGAGGTTATAAAAAACAAACAAACAGAAATCCTAGAAATGCAGGAAGCAATAAACCAACTTAAAAACTCAATTGAGAGTACTACCAGCAGAGTAGAACACTTAGAAGATAGAACATCAGACAATGAAGACAAAGTATTTCAACTTGAAAAGAACATAGACAGCTCAGCAAGACTGTTAAGAAACCATGAGCAGAACATCCAAGAAATATGGGATAACATTAAGAGACCAAACTTAAGAGTCATTGGGATACAGGAAGGTATAGAACTCCATACCAAAGGAATGAGCAATTTATTTAATGAAATAATACGAGAAAACTTCCCAGACTTGAAGAATGAGACAGAATCCCAAATTCTAGAAGCCTACAGGACGCCGAATGTGCAAAATTATAAGAGATCCACACCTAGACACATTATAATGAAGATGCCCAACATACAGAATAAGGAGAGAATTTTAAAAGCTACAAGAGAAAGGAAGCAGATTACATTTAGGGGCAAGCCAATCAGGATAACAGCTGATCTTTCAACACAGACTCTGAAAGCTAGAAGATCCTGGAATAACATATTTCAAACACTGAAAGAAAATGGGTTCCAACCAAGAATTGTGTATCCAGCGAAATTAAGCTTCAGGATGGAAGATGAAATTAAAACCTTCCACGACAAACAAAAGTTAAAAGAATATGCAGCTAGAAAACCATCTCTTCAAAACATCCTCAGCAAAACATTACAGGAAGAGGAAATGGAAAATAACAATGAAAACCAACAGTGGGAGGTAGGACAGTAAAGGGGGGGGAATAATCAAAGAGGAAAACAAACCATGTTTAGTAACATAAATAAACAAATATGGCTGGAACAACAACCCATATCTCAATAATAACCCTAAATGTTAATGGCTTAAACTCACCAATTAAGAGACACAGGCTAGTAGAATGGATCTCAAAACAAGACCCAACAATATGCTGCCTACAGGAGACGCATTTGATAGGAAAAGACATACATAGGCTGAAGGTGAAAGGTTGGGAAAAATCATATCACTCATATGGACTTCGGAAAAAAGCAGGAGTGTCCATACTCATATCAAATAAAATAGATTTCAAGCTAAAGTTAATCAAAAGGGATAAAGAGGGACACTACATACTGCTTAAGGGAACCATACACCAACAAGACATAACAATCATAAATATATATGCCCCAAACAATGGCGCAGCTATGTTCATCAAACAAACTCTTCTCAAGTTCAAGAGTCTAATAGACCACCATACAATAATCATGGGAGACTTCAACACACCTCTCTCGCCACTGGACAGATCTTCCAAACAAAAGTTGAATAAGGAAACTATAGAACTCAATAACACTATTAATAACCTAGACTTAATTGACATATATAGAATATACCACCCAACATCAAGCAGTTACACTTTTTTCTCAGCAGCACATGGATCCTTCTCAAAAATAGATCATATATTATGTCACAGGGCAACACTTAGACAATATAAAGGAGTAGAGATAATACCATGCATCTTATCTGACCATAATGGAATGAAACTGAAAATCAACGATAAAAGAAGGAAGGAAAAAGCATACATCACTTGGAGAATGAACAATAGGTTACTGAATGATCAATGGGTTCTAGAAGACATCAAGGAGGAAATTAAAAAATTCTTAGAGATTAATGAAAACACAGACACAACATATCGGAATCTGTGGGACACATTGAAAGCAGTTCTAAGAGGAAAATTCATTGCTTGGAGTTCATTCCTTAAAAAAAGAAAAAACCAACAAATAAATGATCTCATGCTTCATCTCAAAATCCTAGAAAAAGAAGAGCAAAACAACAGCAAAAGAAGTAGAAGGCAAGAAATAATTAAAATCAGAGCTGAAATTAATGAAATCGAAACAAAAGAAACAATTGAAAAAATTGACAAAACTAAAAGTTGGTTCTTTGAAAAAATAAACAAAATCGACAGACCCTTAGCGATGCTAGCGAAGAGAAGAAGAGAGAGAACTCAAATTACTAGCATACGGGATGAAAAAGGCAATATCACAACAGACACTTCAGAAATACAGAAGATAATCAAAAATTATTTTGAATCCTTATACTCCAATAAATTAGAAGATAGTGAAGGCATCGATAAATTTCTGAAGTCATATGATCTGCCCAGATTGAGTCAGGAGGATATAGACAACCTAAACAGACCAATATCAATTGAGGAAATAGAAGAAACCATCAAAAGACTACCAACTAAGAAAAGCCCAGGACCGGATGGGTATACAGCAGAGTTTTACAAAACCTTTAAAGAGGAACTAATACCAATACTTTTCAAGCTACTTCAGGAAATAGAAAAAGAGGGAGAACTTCCAAATTCATTCTACGAGGCCAACATCACCCTGATACCTAAACCAGACAAAGACACTTCAAAGAAAGAAAACTTCAGACCAATATCTCTAATGAACCTAGATGCAAAAATCCTCAATAAAATTCTGGCGAATCGGATACAAAAACATATCAAAAAAATTGTGCACCATGATCAAGTAGGATTCATCCCTGGGATGCAAGGCTGGTTCAATATACGGAAATCAATAAATGTTATTCACCACATCAATAGACTTAAAAATAAGAACCATATGATCATCTCGATAGATGCGGAAAAAGCATTCGACAAAGTACAGCATCCCTTTATGTTCAAAACTCTAGAAAAACTAGGGATAACAGGAACATACCTCAATATTGTAAAAGCAATCTATGCTAAGCCTCAGGCTAGCATCATTCTGAATGGAGAAAAATTGAAGGCATTCCCTCTAAAATCTGGAACAAGACAGGGATGCCCTCTCTCACCACTTCTGTTCAACATAGTTCTCGAAACACTGGCCACAGCAATTAGACAGACGAAAGAAATTAAAGGCATAAAAATAGGAAAAGAAGAACTTAAATTATCACTATTTGCAGATGATATGATTCTACACCTAGCAGACCCAAAAGGCTCTACAAAGAAACTATTAGAGCTAATAAATGAATTCAGCAAAGTGGCAGGATATAAAATCAACACGCATAAATCAAAGGCATTCCTGTATATCAGCGACAAATCCTCTGAAATGGAAATGAGGACAACCACTCCATTCACAATATCTTCAAAAAAAATAAAATACTTGGGAATCAACCTAACAAAAGAGGTGAAAGACTTATACAATGAAAACTACAGAACCCTAAAGAGAGAAATAGAAGAAGATCTTAGAAGATGGAAAAATATACCCTGTTCATGGATAGGCAGAACTAACATCATCAAAATGGCGATATTACCAAAAGTTCTCTATAGGTTTAATGCAATGCCAATCAAAATCCCAACGGCATTTCTTGTAGAAATAGAGAAAGCAATCATGAAATTCATATGGAAAAATAAAAGACCTAGAATAGCAAAAACAATGCTAAGCAGGAAGTGTGAATCAGGCGGTATAGCGATACCAGACTTCAAACTATACTACAGAGCAATAGTAACAAAAACAGCATGGTACTGGTACCAAAACAGGCGGGTGGACCAATGGTACAGAATAGAGGACACAGAAACCAATCCACAAAACTACAACTATCTTATATTTGATAAAGGGGCTAAAAGCATGCAATGGAGGAAGGATAGCATCTTCAACAAATGGTGCTGGGAAAACTGGAAATCCATATGCAACAAAATGAAACTGAATCCCTTTCTCTCGCCATGCACAAAAGTGAATTCAAAATGGATCAAGGAGCTTGATATCAAATCAGAGACACGCCGTCTGATAGAAGAAAAAGTTGGCTACGATCTACAGTCGGTGGGGTCGGGCTCCAAATTCCTCAATAGGACACCCATAGCACAAAAGTTAATAACTAGAATCAACAAATGGGACTTACTCAAACTAAAAAGTTTTTTCTCAGCTAAAGAAACAATAAGAGAGGTAAATAGAGAGCCTACATCCTGGGAACAAATCTTTACTCCTCACACTTCAGACAGAGCCCTAATATCCAGAGTATACAAAGAACTCCAAAAATTAGACAATAAGATAACTAACAACCCAATCAACAAATGGGCCAAGGACCTGAACAGACACTTCTCAGAGGAGGACATACAATCAATCAACAAGTACATGAAAAAATGCTCAACATCTCTAGCAGTCAGAGAAATGCAAATCAAAACCACCCTAAGATACCATCTCACTCCAGTAAGATTAGCAGCCATCATGAAGTCAAACAACAACAAGTGCTGGCGAGGATGTGGGGAAAAGGGTACACTTGTACATTGCTGGTGGGACTGCAAATTGGTGCAGCCAATTTGGAAAGCAGTATGGAGATTTCTTGGAAAGCTGGGAATGGAGCCACCATTTGACCCAGCTATTCCCCTTCTTGGTCTATTCCCTAAAGACCTAAAAAGAGCATGCTACAGGGACACTGCTACATCGATGTTCATAGCAGCTCAATTCACAATAGCAAGACTTTGGAACCAACCCAGATGCCCTTCAATAGACGAATGGATTAAAAAAATGTGGCATTTATACACAATGGAGTATTACTCTGCATTAAAAAATGACAAAATCATAGAATTTGCAGGGAAATGGATGGCACTAGAGCAGATTATGCTAAGTGAAGCTAGCCAATCCCTAAAAAGCAAATGCCAAATGTCTCCTTTGATATAAGGAGAGTAACTAAGAACAGAGTAGGGACGAAGAGCATGAGAAGAAGATTAACATTAAACAGAGATGAGAGGTGGGAGGGAAAGGGAGAGAAAAGGGAAATTGCATGGAAATGGAAGGAGACCCTCAGGGTTATACAAAAGAACATACAAGAGGAAATGAGGGGAAAGGGAAAAATAATACAAGGGGGAGAAATGAAGGTCAATAGGGGGGGTAGAGAGAGAAGAAGGGTGGGGAGGGGAGGGGAGGGGGGATAGTAGAGGATAGGAAAGGTAGCAGAACATGACAGTCACAAGTATGGCAATATGTAAATCAATGGATGTGTAATTGATGTGATTCTGCAATCTGTATATGGGCTAAAAATGGGAGTTCATAACTCACTTGAAGCAAAGTGTGAAAGATGATATATCAAGAACTATGTAATGTTTTGAACAACCAACAAGAAAAAAAAATAAAATAAAAAAAAAAAAAAAAAAGAATTTCTTCTTTGTTCTCTGTCTTCCTCTATCTTGCTTTGCCCACCAGAGAGTATTGCTTCTGGAGATTTCCCCAGGATCTTTAGTGATCCAGGAAAAGAACGATTTCAACTCAGGGGACCTTGAATATTCCAGAAAGGGCCATCCTGTGTTGTGACTTCTGCTGATAAAGGCAAGGTTCATATTCCCTCACTCTCTGCTGGAGGTGGAGCACCATCTCCTGTATGCAATCCTAGGTGACCAAGCCCTTCTGTCCTCACTCTTGGGGATGAGCTGTTTACAGTATTCCATAACTTTAAAAAAAATGCGATATATATATATATATTTTAAATTTTATTTATTTTTTATTTTTTTGATATCAGTGATTGAATACCTGAGGTGCTTAACCACTGAGCCATGTCTTCAGCCCTTCCCCCGCCTTTTTTAAAAAAAACTATTATTTATTTTTATGTGATGCTAAGGATCAAACCCAGTGCCTCACACGTACAAGGCACGCGCTCTACCACTGAGCTATAACCCCAGCCCCTTTAGCCCTTTTTAATATTTTATTTAGAGACAGGGTCTCACTGGGTTTCTGAGGACCTTGCTAAGTTGCTGAGGGCTGGCTTTGCACTCATGATCCTCTTGCCTCAGCCTTCCTAGCTGCTTGGATAACAGGCGGGTGCTGCCGCGCCTGGCTACTGCCATAATTTTTAAAGTGAAGCACCTTCACCCCCAAGCAGAGACTTCCAGAGGTTAAATGATTTAGTGCCATGGGGTCATTTGCTAAATTCTTCAATTTCATCTTGATTGTGAATAAAGGTAAATTTTGATTCTTTAACTACAAACCCCTTTGTTTCAATTCCCAGCTTGTTCCAGAGGAGGGAAGAGAGAGACATTTATTGGACCCGTTGTAGATTCCAAAAGGCTGAATTTCTGGTTTTCCTGAAGCCCTTTGGAAATGTAACGTAAGTAGCTGATGGAATGCAGAGATTTTATGAGGCAGATTATTTCCTACGGGCTGGCTTCACTCATTTCCTAAACAAATATCTTTTGAACACCTGGTAGGAGCTATGCCTCCACAATGAGCAAGAGAGACACAATTCTGACCATCGGGAAGTCCTAGTGGAGAAAAAAACCAGAAACAAGAGGAAACTGTCATTAATTGTGCTCATTTCTATGATGGAAACAAAGGGCAACAGAGAACAAGAGAGACAGAGGGTGACTGGAGAAGGAATGGATTTGCCTAAAGGAGGGTCTTATTGTTGTACATTCTGTCATTAATTAATGATGTTTGAAGAGAGTTAGTAAACAGAGATCACTTATTCCACGGAATTACAATTTTTAGTCTCCCTCTAATTTGCACAGTTATACTAAGCTTATGACATATTACGGTGCATACATGTATTCAGTCAATGCAGATTTTTATGTCAGGAAATTTGCTAAGGCTATGGGGATGAACAAGACATCCTTGCCGCCCCAGGGAACCAGCTATCCATTTGGGAAAGACAGTGATATAAACAAATGATTATAATCTGATGAGATAAAAGACCCTGAAAAAATAGAGCAGAGAGCGATCAACTGGTGATACAGGAGTTGGGGAATTGGAATGCACCCGAAGCATTTTCCACGGAACAGGAGAGAAATGTGCTAAGGGCAGAGTGTGGCCAGTGTACTGTGGCTCTGGGCAAGCTGGACCATTCAGTCTCCTTCTGAAATAAAAGCTCAGCCTAATTAGAACAAGTTTTCCTCCATGAAGGTGTAATATGTCAAAATATACTCTGCTGTCATGTATATCTAAAAGGAATGAATAAGAAACAATAAAAAATTAAATAAAGGCTCAGTAACCTTGATTTTGCTTTGAAACCCTTCTTAAACTTAATTTATTATTTCCATTTGAAAATAAGCAAACCAACGGTAGACTGAGGCAGACATTATTACCCTATGTACAGGTATGATTACACTACTCGTGTGACTCAGCATCATGTACAGCCAGAGGAATGAGAAGTTATGTTCCATTTGTGAACAATGTGTTAAAATGCATTCTACGATCAGGTATAACTAATCAGAACAAATAATAATAAAAAAAAGGAAAGAAAAGTAAGCAAACCAAAAGTAAGCAAACCTCAGATAGGTTTAATGACTTGTCCAGGTCACCTCAGTGGAAGGAGGGCAGCCAGGTTAGAATGACCGTGAACATAAAATGGATTTAATTGGCATTGATTTCATTGGTATTGACTTATGGGCAAGGCTTGCTTTTCTGCTTTGTGCAGAATTTCTGCTGAATCCCCAGAGAAATACATAAAACCCCACCAGAATTTGCTGGTGGCTGTGGATCTATCTATGCCTCCTAATAAAATGTTTATTTTTTATTTTTTTATGTTTTAATCTTTCAAGCGGAGCAATACATTTCATTTTCGGCTAAAACGACAAAGTTTAAGAATGAAAAGGAGGGAGACTTAAAAACAAGGAAAAAAAAGTCAGTTTAATTATGATTTTGTTTGGTTTGAGAACAAACAATTTCTTGCTTAAGCTTTTGTTGAGCAGAGTAAAAAGGTATTTTCCAAAATATCTCAAATAGTCTTTAGTGAATCCGTCTTGGTGTGTATTTAAGAGGATAATTAGAGAAAATGGGGGGTTTAAAAGTGACTTATGCACTATCTCCACTAATTATTTTTAATAAGGAGTGATTCTGGGTGCAGAGTATGTTTTTTTCCCCCCATTCGCACGTCCAAAGCAGAGGCGTGCTCTCTGTGTGCCGAGGCGTATCAAAGCCTGGCTGAACCTTCCTTAGCAGGTCTGGTGGTTTGATGTTAGTTCAAAGGAAACCTCCAATCCCAATGCCTTTTAAATTTCTTTCTGCAAAATCAATTAAATGGGAAAAGCTTATATAAACCTCTCTCTATCTCTCTGTATGTGAATGATAAACCAAGCTGTTTCTCTCTAAAGTGGTCTTTGGAAATGTGTGTTTTTCTTGTGTGTAGCATACATCTATATGATGTTTCAAATATGATTCAGTCTTGAAAAGATGGATGAAGAGTGTGGTTGGGGGATGCTATTGGATGGCTCAGCTCTCCATGTCTGTGTCTGACCCCACTGTGGGATGTTGAATGCATGAATTCTATGTCTTAATTTATTTTTCCCACTGAAATTTTCTGAAGTACACTAGTAAGCATGTCATCCCCTCTCCTCCACACAAATAAAGAAAACATCTTTCACTTGATCTTTGAGTCCTGCGGGGTCTGGCTCCTTGCTCTTTCCTAGGCCCATCTGTTACCATCGTCACTCTTGTATTTCTTCCACTCTTCCTACCCTTTCTGCACTGTGTAGCACTTGTTACCATTTAGACCTCTGTTCTCATCCCTGCTGTAGGTAAGTCTTCCCTGATGTCTCTGAACAGCTCAAATCTTCTATCATCTGTCCCCATACCACTGTGCACCTTTCTTGGTGGTGCTGTCACCGTCGTTATAGCTTTGCATTTATTTGTGTGAGCAATTAATTAATATCCGTCTCCTGCACTAGATGGTAATTTCCATGAGAGCTGAGACTAGGTCTGTTCTTGCTCATTCTCACATCTCCTGTGCCAAGCCCAGATGTGTTGCAGGTGTTCAGTAGATTTCTTTTGTCTGAATGTGTAAGCGAATAACAAAATCAGTGGGTTTTAGGAAAAATTGGATAGAAGCAGGGTGGTATAGTGGAAACAGCACTGGCCTGGTGTCAAGAGCCCAGCACTCTATGCTTATTAAACCAATAAACTGATTATTGATTTTACCTTCTATTAGTTAAGTACAGTGAACAATTATGTTGGTGAGAAGAATAAGAGGCTGTCTTTGATCTTGAGGGTTTCACAGTCCTCAAGGAAATAGACATGTAAATTTGTCCTTAGAATATGTTTGGTCGGTACCATGATGGAAGCAAAAACGTCCTGGTGTGTGTGTGTGTGTGTGTGTGTGTGTGTGTGTGTGTATGTGTGCGCACGTGCATGGGTGCGCATGCATAAACAGTAGCATTAACATTGGCTTGGGGAGTTTGGTCAGGCGTCACGGAGGAAGCTCCTTCCATTTTGGTCAGGATGGTCAGGATGCCTTCCTGAGCTACACAAGCTGGAAAGTAGCACACCCCATTTCCCAGACTCCCTCGCAGCTAGGTTTCCAAATGCCATTTAGGTTTCTCCATCTAGATCCGACAGCTCATGATATGGAAGATGGGCATAGGTAGAAGCATCTCCCTGCCTCCTTGGCTGTTTGTGCCAGTAAGTCCAGTCACAGAGAGCTTTCCCCACTCTGCAGCAGTGTTCTGGTGCTTCCTGTCTGGTTCTGAGGGTGGTGGCAGGCAGTCGCAGCTGTGATAACTTCCCTATCCTTGTTCTACACGGTTAGTGGTATATGTCTTTGCATTCCACTGTTTTAGGGGTGGCCTTCTGACTGTCATCATTTGTGGAGGCTCAGCCTACACCCTATTCTTCCAGCCTTTGAAGAATCTTGTATGAGTCAATTTCCCTGGATTAAATCCCTTTGAATTAAAATAACTGGAATTGTGGCTTCTGTTTCCTTCCACTGAACCCTGACACATAAAAGGCTAGTGTGCTGTACCAATGAGGCAGTCGGTACAGGACTTTTCATTCATTGATTTATTCTACAAATACTTTCTGGGCATCTACTATGACCAGAAATTGATTACATAGTAGACTACGCTGGGCACTTGAGGATACAATGCTATATAAGAGTATACAGGGGAGGAGATAAAAATAATTAAAAACATTTACGGTAATTACATGTGGTGATAAATGAAGGAAATATAAAAGAAGTTGAGGCAGAGGATAATTGAGTGGGAGGAGAAGAATTTGAGCAGGTGGAAAAGTTGTGTCTGAAGAGGTGACAGTTGAAGAAGCAATCATGTGAACTGTGTGTGTGTGTGTGTGTCCATATGTAGAGTGGCAAGACCATTGTGGGCAAATGAACAGCACAGGCAGAGGGTCAAGGCTATGTTGTATGAATGTGGTATTGCTGGATCAAACAGGAAAACTTTCTAAACTGGCTGGGTAAGCTCAAGGTGACATTGTAAAGCTGGTGATTTGTTGCTAGCATCTCTTGTTGGCTTTTCAGGCTCATTCTCTTATCCAAATAGCTCCTTGCTCAACACTTCAGAAAACTTCTGCTGCCTATTCAATCAACTCATTCATGCAACAAATATTGAGCCCTTGCCACATCTCAGGGCAGTGATGACATTGAGGATAGATGTGAACATAAATTAAGACATGGTATCTGCCCTTGAAGAGCTCACAGGCTCCATCTGGGCCTCTCATACTCCAGGCATTAAAAACATTATGTCCATTCTGTTCTCATTCAAATACATAATATATTGGCCCCACCTTCAGAACTCAGCTGACCTGCTGACCCAGTTCCTAGAAATATGCTAATGATTTAATGATGTGCTCTACCTTCTTAGTGTGTGAGTTGTCAACATTCAGGTTTTGTTGGCATTCAGGAGGACTTTACTACAGTCCAGGATCTAGTCCTCAGCTTTGCAAACTCAGAAACCTGGTTGGCCAAGGGCACCTGAGTGTTGATTCATCTTTCTGGGATTGGCACTCAGAAAGAGAGTAATGAATAAAACCAGAAAATCATCTTCTTCATCTCCATTGAGAACTGTAAACGTCAAGGGAACTGGCCACTGGACTCTGAGCATATCCTGACCCAGATTATTCTTTCCCTGAAGGCATAACAACTTAGGAAAGCAAATCGGAGTTTGCTTGGTACACATGGATTCAGTGCTCAGGTGGTGAGTATTAAATGATATGGGTTCTGCTTTGTGTTCTTCCCCATTAAAGAAACACCTGCCATAGGGCTCCCTGGGCTGTGTCCACATCTGGATCCATGGCTTTCTTTTCTCCATACTTCTGTGGTTGATCCATCCCACTTCTGATTAATAGCTCTTTGGACGTGTAAACAAAGGGATGGCAAATATATGCTGACCTTGCCATCAGTCTCCTGCTGTGTGCAAGGCAGACATTACTAATTGATCATGACTTTCCTACTGGGCTCAAAAGAGGGCAAAAAAATCCTTATCTGCACAGCACTCCAGGGAAGCAGTCATTTGAATGGAACTGGCATGTAGGATGTAAATAATGTCTCTCCCTGGGTCATAAATTAAATTTGGTTAGAGTCCATCCTCACAGATTATGACTTGCATACTGATGCCGTGTCATTGACAGAAGGCAGATCCAAATTCTTGGTGGGGAGTGTGGCTTCATGATTGTCTTTCATGATATATTTATAATTTTGTTAGAACACTCAATGTTTTCATTCATTATCCCATAAACATCCACTGGGAACTATTAAATGCCAGGGTCTGGCTTGTACTGATGAGCCCTACTTACAGGAGGCTTAGAATTTAGTGGTCTAAACCTAGCAATTGTCAGAACTTGAAGCAGATTATCTGCAAAGTCAATGCTAAAGTCCAGTGTATCCCCAGAGGTACCTGTCCTCCTGCAGGGCCCAAATGGAACTTGGAGACAATGGCACCCAAATTATGGCTCAGTTACTTTCAGCTTATCAATTTGATTTTCTCTTTTGATTTGTGTTCTGCTGGACCCATGCTTATTTACAAAATATTTTAGTCAGTTTTTTTTTGTTGCTGTGACTAAAACACCTGACAAGAACAATTTTAGAGGAGGAAAAGCTTATTTGGAGGTTCACAGTTTCAGAGGCTCAGTTCATAGACAGCGGCTCCATTTCTCAGAGTTCAAGGTGAGGCAGAATAGAACATCGTGGTGGAAGAGGGTGGTGGAGGGAAGTAGTTCACATGATGATCAGGAAACAGAGAGACAAAGAGAGCTCCACTTGCCAGATACAAAATATATACCCCAGAGGCACGCCCCTAATGACCCACCTCCTCCAGCCACAACCTACCCACCTTCAGTTACCTCTCAGTAAATCCCATCACTGATTGCATTAAGGCTCTCATAACCCAATCATTTCTCCTCTAAACCCTCTTGCATTGTCTCACACATGAGCTTTGGGGGACACCTCACACCCAAACCATAACACAAAATTCTATAATGGTGCCCGAGCTTAGTTCTTGAAACACAGGGCTCTTAAAATGTTTTTAATGATTGCACTATAGTTATACATATTATTGGGGTTCATTTTGATGTAATCATACATGCATGGAATATAATTTGCTCCACTTCAGCATCCGGTGCTTCCTCTCCTCCTACTCCCCATCTTCTATTCTACTGGTTTTCCTTCTGCTCATTTATAGTCTTTTTAAATCGGTGCTTTAGAGATTCACATAAAGGCGCAATTCACTGTGGTACGTCCAAATGAAATTTGGACAATTTCATTCCACTCTTTCTTCCTTTTCCTCTTTTTTCATTATCCCTCTCTATTCCCTTTCTCAATACCATGCTCTCCTTTCTATTTTCATGGGATTCCCTTATATCCATGTTTACTCTTGTGCCTTATTTTGGTTTGGCTTCCATGTAGGAGAGAACACAGTCAACCTTTGACTTTCTGAATCTGGCTGATTTCAGTTAGCATGATATTCTCTATTCCATCCATTTACTAGCAAATTCCATAATTTCATTCTTCTTTATGACTCAATAAAACACCATTGAAAACAGGGGTTTTGGGGCTGGGGTTGTGGCTCAGCGGTAGGGTGCTCGCCTAGCACATGTGAGGCCCTGGGTTCGATCCTCAGAACCACATAAAAATAAATAAATAAAATAAAGGTATTGTGTCCAACTACAACTAAAAAATAAATAACTATTAAAAAAAAAAGAAAACAGGACTTTTAATGAAGGGACGGCCTTGTGTCCCTTTACCTTTCAAAGGCAACGGTGGAAGCAAAGGTATTTAAATTATCTTCCACCACCCAGCAATATCTGTTAGGATGTAATAAGAGGAGGCAATGATTCCATTCCAGAAGTAAAAAGTGGGAGGACCAGCAAAAAGGAGTCCATTAGGAGAAAGCAAATAATCCAAAGGGAAGGAACTGAGCCTGCTAAAGGGGAGGGTTAGCTGAGAGGATTGAGAAACCGGAGAGCCCGTGTCTCTGCGGCCCTCTGCCTGCTTCTTCCCTGTGGATGAGACTCACATGTTAAGGCTAATGGGTCAGGGAAGGTTCCACACAGGCAGTGCTGCCTGCTGCTTCTTGGAGCTCCCACTGTGCAGCTTCTGCTTCCAGAGCTGAGCTCTAATTCTTGAGAGAGGTGTCAGACTTCTCCAGAGTCTTGTGGTGTTCTCCTGGCGACGGGAGGCCTGTGCTCAGATGCTTGCAGCTGGGGCCTGTCTACCAGTTTTCTTCCCTTCACTTCCTCCTGGAAAAATTTATTCTTGCAAATGGTGGGCCTACTTTAATGTCAAAGAAGGAAGTAAAGGAGGAGAAAGGAGGAAAAGGAAAAGCAGAAAGAAGACTTGTATCAGAATATCAAGAGTTTGGGGTCAAATGTCTTTTGCAGTTACTAGCTTTGAGTTGCTGGATGAGCTATTTAACCTCTCCAAGCCTTGGTTTCTTCCTCTTCCACATTGAGATCATTATTGTGCTGATTGCAAGGGGTTGTAAACGAGGCATGATACATAAAGTGTCATGCCCAGGACGCAGATAAGGAATCAAAAATGGTGTCTGTGCCAATCATCCTGCTCACACTGACGCTGTAGCTGACAGCTGTAGCTGACAGCTGTCTCTAGAGCCTTCAGTTTTGTTATCGTAACAGGCGACCTACAGGATCCCTTCTTTTGCTGCCATTCCGAGAGTCTATGCTTTCATGATTAAGAGAAAAGAGAAATAGTTATTTTAGTCAAGAATGGACTGCATATATAATGATGGTCCCATAAGATTATATTGCCTGGTGACATCATAGCCATCTTAGTCCATGTAACTACATTCTATGATGTTTGCACAATTTATCAGAGTGTTTTCCTGTAGTTAAGTGATGCACAATTGCCGTAGGTTTGATATAAAAGTACAACTGACATTTGTATAGCTCATCAGGTTTGCAAGTTACTTTCGTATACACTTTGCATTAGAACCTTGTAGTGGTGATTTAATGGTTAGGGGTGATTATCCCAATGTACAGACAAAGAAACTGAGGGGCAAGTGAGCTACTCAAGGTCATGAGGTTAGAAACTGGTGGGATCCGGACTTATCTTTCTAACAGTGTAGGACTGCATTTGGAGTCCCCCCACCTCCGCCTCCTCCGTTGGCCTGCTTATCTGCACCCCTCCATTTCTTCTGACATCCTTTTGTCTGCCTGGAACATTCTCTTCTGTTGAAATATCTTCCAGATTCTGTCAGACCTGTTTTGTCCTCCTAGAACACGCAGTGGGTATGTGCGGCTCTCACAGTCCGCATTCCCATGTGACTGTCTCTTCTGCTGCACCGGCGGCTCTCTGAGAGAGAACCCAGGTTTTATTTATCTTCAGATTCCTCATTCCTGTCACATCATTAGACACACAGTAGGTTCTCAATAGATTTTCAACTAATGAAGGAGTATAAATGATGCTCATTACACATCAGCCTGGCTGGGCAGAGAGTCATATCTGATGCAGTCTGAAAATACAGTAGCTATGGGGTAGCTAGGGGGGTTGGTTCCAGGACCCCTGTGGACGTCAAATCCTCAGATGCTCAACTACTTTATATAAAATGGCACAGTATTTGCATATTACTTACATACATACTCCTGTATGTATACTTTATTTTTGGTGTTGGGGTTCAAATCTAGTGCCTTGTGCATGCTAGACAAGTGTTCTGCCACTGAGCTACACCCCCAGCCCCTCCTACATATTTTAAATTATTTCTAATAACACAGTTACTACTTAAGTAGTTGTTAGTCTTATTTATGGAATAATTATAAAGGGAAAAGTTCCTATATGTTCAATATATGTGCAAATTTGTTTTGCAAATATTCTCAACCAGAGTTTGTTGAATCCGTTGGATGCAGAACTCACAAATATAGAGAACTGACTTTATAGGGAAATGAATTTATTTTGAAAGGTCCTATATGGAAGTTTCTATATGTTCAATATATGTTCAAATTTGTTTTACAAATATTTTCACCCTAAGGTTGGTTAAATATGTTGGATGCAGAACTCACAAATATGGAGAACTGACTGTATAGGGAAATCAATTTATTTTGAAAAGTTCCATGTGAATTATTTTTTTAAATTTTAAATAAGACCTCAGTCTTTGGAACGTCTATAACAATTCTGAAAATCTACTAAACATTAAATTCACTTTCTTGGAAATTTTGATTGGTGGCCATTTTCAAGGTGACTTGCAGAACCATAATTATACTTGAAGGGTTAAATTCGATGACTATCACTCAATTCCAGGCATACCACAGATAGAGACTAACACAGAATTATGTGTTGTGATGCATTCATTGGAGACTTTGCTTCTTTAAGGCCTGTTTTTATTTCTTTCTCATCCTGGGCTTATGGATCATTTATTTTATCCCCTAAACGTTCAATCTGGTGGTTGTTTTAGACTACTTTGATAGGGTTTTAAATGTCACCAGCTCTGTGTAGGAGGAGACACTTCAAGGTTAATGAGAACCTAGACCACATTGAGTGTAAATCTAGTCCTCTGGATTGACAGCCATGGGTGACAGAGACTGAAGATTCCTGTGCACAAATAATGGGGGCAGCTTGACCTTTACCTGTGGAAGAAAATGAGCTGTCTCATTCTGAGCCAGATAGAGTCCTGCTGAGATTAAAGCTTCAGGAAGATCAGCCGGGGATTAAGTTGTGATGGTCATAACCAAGAAATTGGAGAGCTGGAAGGGACCCGGTGGGGGTCTTTTGTGTATGTGTGTGTACATGTAGATATATACAGGTGTGTGTATATGTGCGTGCGTGTGTGTGTGTGTGCATGGATATATATACACACATACATATAGGTGTGAGCGTGTGTGTGTGTGTGCGCGCGCGCGTGTGTGCTCATCCCTTGTGTTTGAGGCGGCAGGAACACTTGCAGAGATACACCCAAGGCGTCTGTGACTCCCAATGGAGGGCGTGTGAAATGTACTGCTCATGTGCACAACATTCACCACCCGCTCAAATAAGGCCCCTGAATGGAGGAGCCTTCCTTCCCCATTCTTCACTGTCTGTTGAGGGGAGGAATTTTCATTCTACTTGTAGAAGCTCAGAGGTGTGCATGCCATTCCCTCCTCATGCCCTCAGCAGCCTGGCTCCCTGCCCTGCAGGGGAGACTTCTCTGATCAGAGAAGGAGCCCATGTGCTCCTCGGAGCGCTCCCTGGGTTTCTCTCCAGCTTCGTGGATGTCTGGTCTGTGTGACTGGACAGGATATTGGACTCAGAAGGGCCTTGGCTTCATGCTTTGCTATTGTCTGTTTAAAATTTCTAACAACTTTTGAACTCTTTAAAATTTCCCTTTTGCATCGATCTTTGCAAACCGAGTAGCCAGTCCCACCAATAGCACACTTTTCTGCTTTCTGTAAAGAAGAGAATTCTAACCTTGTACAGGGAGGCTTGCAGTTTTGTGGGGGGATAAATTTCAATTTAGGGCATGTTCTGGCAAGCCCATTTGGCCAGAGGGCCAGGTTTGCTGCTGACCAGCTTCCACAGTGTCAGGTGTCTGGGAGGCAGCGCGGCATGTTGATTACAAGTGGGACCATGGCGACCAATGCCACCACTGCCAGGAACGCATCCTGGTTCTGCACTTAGTGGGTGCATGACCTTGGCAAATGATTCTACTCTTGTACTTCAGTTTTCCATCCTGTGGAGTGTGGGATATGCTTTTAAATGGTTTAACATTGTTGTGGTTTGGATGTGAGGTGTCCCCCAAAAGCTCATGGTGAGACAATGCAGGAGCACTCAGAGGTGAAATGATTGGATTATGAAAGCTTTAATCTAATCAGTGGATTAATCCATTTGGTGGATTAATAATCTGAATGCATTAATGGGTGGTAACTTTGGCAGGTAGGGCCTGGCTGGAGGAACTGTGTCACTGGGGGCATGCCCTTGGGAATTATATTATTCCTGGCTCCTTGCACTCAAGCTCTCTCTGCTCCTGGCTGCCATGAACTCTGTGGCTTTGCTCCACCACGCCTTGATTTTGTGCCTCATCTCGGGCCCAGAGTTATGATCAGGTGAATATGGACTGAACCCTAGAAATCATGAACTCATACTTTTCCTCCTCTAAGCGGTTCTTGTGGGTATTTTGTTACAGCAATGCAAAGTTCACTAACACACGTATCTCAGTGCTCGTGGTGCCTAGAACACAGTAAGGGTTGCTAATAATTGCTATTATAATCCCCTCACCATGGCTCCTCAACCTTATTTCTTGCTTGATTTGGATTTCAGAAGGGGAACATAGGGAGTTATTTATCGGGTTCTATAAAACTCCAACAAATCCTTCATCTCAAAAAAGAACCACAGATAGATTTTTTTTTTTTTTTAAAAGAAGGCTCTGTCCCTGCCCTCAGGGACGAGAGCTTTCTAAGCATTAACAACTAAATCCTTTAGAATCAGCGGTGACAGATGACCCTTTCTCATTTTAAAAAGAAGTCTCCTTTATCATTGCCTTTGTGACATTCTCCAAGGGCACAGGGCTGGGTATTGCCTTTGCTAGACAAGGACCACAAGCATGTACCTGGAGGATGGGGTACCTATGAGAGGTTTGGTTTTGCACCTTATGAATCAGGTCCCGTGCAGTGTTGGAACACCGCCGTGAGCCTGTGGTGGCTTAGCCATTATTCTCTGATCTCTGAAGGGGAGATCATTCTTTCACACTGTTCTGGGTCTCAAGAAGCGGGTGGGCTAGTGAGGCAAACAAAATGGGGCAGTCCGTGATTGGAGGGTGTGTGTGTGGGGGGGGGGTGGCAGGAGCAGAGAGGGAGGGGTACTCTGTCCTGCTGAAGGGGCCAGCAGGGAGAGCCTCAGAGGGGTTACCCTTGAACTCTCTTGAAGAGCACTTTCCGTGGTAGATGTGTGTGTGTTTCTTTTATGAAAAGTAAGATGAATGTAAAGATATTAATATGCAGATACAGTCTGCTCTCATGGTGGCAATTGCTTCCATTTTGGACTCATTGAAGTTGTAAATGAAAATCTTAATTTAAACGCTCTTCCCAAGAAAGGCTCCCTGCTCTTCCTTTCCCCAGAATGCCCATTGTGTTTCTTTAAGACCATCCTCACCCATGAGTCCTACCTCTTCTCTGGGAGTTTATTTCTGGCAAATAGTTTTCTAGACAACTGTGAAGGGCCCAAATTCTTAACAGCTTCCAGTGGCTTTGAGGGGCTGTGGTGGAGATGACATGGGGGAATGGGAAGGAAGGACGGTGATTCAGCAGAGGCCAAGCAGGCTGTCAGACTGGAGGGCCTGATACACGCTTGCAGGGGACACCACCCACAGTTGGAGCCCTCAGCCGGAAGCTTTTGAGGAAGGAATCTACTTCCATGGGCAGATGCTGCTAAAGTCAAAGACAAAACTCCTCAAAAAGAGTCCCAGATATGGCCTCAGAGCACCTTCTCAGTTGAAACCCTTTGTGAGTGAAATTTGTAAAGGTCTTCACTGTGTCCCACTCACTGGTGTGAAGATGGCGTGGTCTTGTGAGGAGACCTGGGCCTGTGTCCCATGCGGCTATAGACGACACATGTGACTATGGGTGGCTTCTGGAGTGTCAGTTTTCCACATCTGTAAAATAGTACCCCAGGGTCATCTTAATCCCAAATGAGATGCTTGTAAACTGTGAAGCACTTTGGGTATTTTTATTCCACATCATTATATATTTATTCCACATCCTGGGTCATGCATCAAAAGTACATAAAACCAGGAAGAAACCAGACCAAATCAAACAGAAACAAAGCAGAAGAAAAAGTGGAGGCTTTCTTTGAAGCTAATAAGGACTTGGAGGGCTATGACTGTCATTGCCCCCCTTAGGTGCAAAAGCCTTGAATTAATTGGCAGAAGCATTAGTTCGGAGGCCTGTGTCAAAACTAATAGAAGAGCTGGGTGCGGGGGTGCATGCCTGTAATCCTAGTGGCTTGGGAGGCTGAAGAAGGAGGATCGAGAGTTCAAAGCCAGCCTCAGCAACTTGGTGAGGCCCTAAGCAACTCAGACCCTGTCTCTAAATAAAACATAAAAAAAGGGCTGGGGAGGTGGTACAGTGGCTAAATACCCCTGGGCTCAATTCCTGGTACAAAAATAACACCAACAAAACCTAATAGAGGAAATGGTGAAATAATTTCTGTTGAAATTCATTATTTTTATTTTTTGGTAGTGGGGATTGAACTCAGGAGCACTTGGAAACTGTGCTATATCCTTGGCCCTTAATTTTTTTTTTTTTTTTTTTGTAAAATTTTGAGCCAGGGTCTCACTAACTTACTGAAGGCTGGCCTATCTGCAACGTGTCAGAAAAAAGGCTCATACTGCAGACCTCGTAGACCACATCTGATCATGTAGTCAAGACTACAGTTTGACTTTTCACCCTCTTTTCTGATAAAATTCTCTTTCTCCTTAATGCAAGGTGCAGAGAGGATGCTTCTCTTTGATTTAAAATGTAATAGAGTACTGCCATGGCTTAGGACTAATAAATTTATCCCCTAGTCACTGATCTGACACAGCCATGCCCATTTTTTTAAAAAAAATATTTATTTTTTAGTCATAGGTGGACACAATATCTTTATTTTATATCTATGTAGTGCTGAGGATCGAACCCAGTGGCCTCATGCAGGAAAGAAGAGCGCTGTACCTTTGAGCCACACACCCAGCCCCCGTGTCCATTTTATACTCATTCCATTCACTTCACTTTATTTGAACTCAACTAAATGTAATTCAATTCAATTTGGTTAAAAAGAAATCCTGAGCATCTGCTAGGTGTGCAGGGACCAAGGATGACCAAGGTGCTGCGTAGTATACTCTGCTTCCTGGTGTTGACATTTCCCCCTATGGCCACTGGGTGGCAGTGTGTCACAGTAAATGTTCATTTTGTGGTCCTGTTGGATTGGCTCCTCCCCCAGGCCTAAGGCTCAGAGATTGTTGCTTCTTCCTCGGATTTGTTTAATGCACACTTCCAAATTGAACCGACAGCTGGTATTATAGCCGTGCGTGTGCCGTATATGTGCTTAATTATACTGTGGAATTAAATTCAAAAGGGTGAGAATGTGGTTACATGTGTATGTTTCCAAAGCCTGCTCCAGAGTTCACAGCTTCTGCCTGGGGCTCAGTCAGGGATGAGGAACCCGCAGAGAAAGCGGAGGGAAGCCGCAAACCCAGCGGCAGGTGGTATCAAAACGCAGTGGTGCAGAGGTTGCTTCCCGGACCACTGGCAGCCACTGCCCTGGGGTGGCTTATCCTACCCACCTGCAGCCCTAATGCTCCCCTCTGCTCCCTGCTGGGTTGCTTCCTGGGACCCAGCGCCACCCCTCAGAACTTCATCTCCTAGCATCATGGACTTAGCACGGCGGACTACCCACAGAACTCTGGAAATTTGTATTTGCTAGGGACTTTGGAAAGACCTTCATTAGACAGAGCTGTGTCTGTCTAGGGATATCTCTGAGGGTACAGTTTTGGGCACAGAAGAGTCAATGGGAATAATCACAGTAGTGAAAAGACCTTCATCGCATATCTCCACAGCATCTCTTGTAGTAGGTGTTCTGTTGATGTTGAATGCCACCAGGGATGGGGAACTCAGTACTTGCAAGCAGGTCCTTTCCTTCTTGAAAGGAAGGAAATAGAATTATTTACAATTTTTAAATTTTCTTTGAGCTGAAATCTGAACTCCTGTGGGTTTCAACTGAGGGTCCTTGTTTTTTCCCCTAGGGCCATGTAGGCAGGTGGGTCCCGTAAAATTGCACATTCTGGCTTGGTATATCTGGAGGAGGGCCAGAGACTCTGCATCTCTAGCAGGCTCCCAGGAGATGCTGATCTTCCCAGTTCAGAGACCACACTGTGAGCAGCAAGGAATCTTTGGATTTATGAAATTGTCCCTGGGCTCAAATTTTGGCATTACTGTCTAGCTCTGTGACCTTGGAAATATTCCCCAAGTTCTGTTTTGTAAAATGGAGGTCATAGGCATGAATGAATAATGCCTAATTCATTAATTATGAGAACTAAATGAAATTATGAGTTTGTAGCTGCTGGAAAGGCTTTCAGCTGCCAAGTAGAAAAAACCTGATTGATATTAGTTTAAACAATTGGAGTTGATTTTTCTTGCAAAACAAAGAAATCTGGAGGTAAGTGGAGCTGGCATTTGGTCATCTGGTCAATGATAAAATCAAAGCTCCAAGGTCTTTATATGTTCTGCCCTTCATCTTCAGTGTGTTGAATTTTCATTTTCATACTTGTTGCCACATGGTCACAAAATGGTTGTCACAGCTCCAGCATTATGTGTGTATTCAAGGAAAAAATAAAGGGAGAAATATTAGTAATGATCATGTCTTTTTAATTTTTATTTCCTTTTTTTCAGTGTCAGAGGTTGAATCCAAGGTATAATACATACTATGTTATTGCTTTAATACTGAGTTATACCTCCAGCCTAGGTCTGGCTTACTTATCAGGAAAGTAAAACACTTTCTGAGAGCTCCCCTTATCCCTAAACAGATTTTTCCTTATGTCTCATTGGTCAGAGATGGGTAACATAACCACTCTTATTTTAAAGGGATTAATATATATATATATATATATATATATATATAGTAGTTGGACACAATACCTTTATTTTTATTTATTTATTTTGATGTGGTGCTGAGGATCGAACCCAGTGCCTTGCACATACTAGGCGAGTGCTCTAATGCTGATGTACAACCCTAACCCCCTTTTAAGGGATCCTTGCATAAAAAGTTACTGGCAAAATGGAATGGAATTGTTATGATTCATCGGGCTGAGTACATTGCTAGTCATCTACTCCAAATTGCAGTTTTACTGGCAAAGAAGACATGGAGGATAACACTGGGGAAGTAACTGTGGTTTTTAGAGCATGTCCATAAATTCTGACACTCATCCTTTTAGGGGACCGGATCTATGTCTTTTCCCCTCAGGTCCCATCTGTAATCAGAAGAGGATGAGAAAAGTAACTCTTTTGTGTGATTTTGGAGGCTGGGTCATGACGGTCATGCATTTTCTACACTGTTTCCTAGAACACTGGCCCTCAGAACCCTCAGGAGTTTTAAGAAGCTCGACTCACCTGAGACCACCATGGTGTAAAGAGCCAAGTGGCCCAGAGAGGGTGCATGTAGGTGCTGTGGTGGGTGGTCTTGGTTTATCCATCATCCCTGCCCAGGTGCACAAAGGTGGGGGATCAAGCCTGCAGATGACACATTCCCTGACTGTTGTATTGTCCTAGCACTGGGCATGAGATAAGCCATTCTTGCTGTGACCTGTGAGAATTCCTGACCTACAGAATCTGTGGGTATAATTCAAGGGTTTTTGTTTTAAACTTCTAAGTTTTGGGGATAAGTTTTAACTTAGTAATAGCAACTGGAAGAATTACTAATAGAATTAGCAATGGATGCTTCCCACAGTGCCTGCAGAGGGTAGATGCTCAACTATGCTACTCGTTAAAACTTTTCTTCGTTGTCTCCAAAACTGTTTAGTATCTTGGCACTCATGATTCAACTAAGCAACTCATGCTAAATATCTTTTTTTTTAAGAGAGAGGTGAGAGCGAGACAGAGAGAATTTTTAATATTTATTTTTTAGTTTTTGGCGAACACAGCATCATTGTTTGTATGTGGTGCTGAGGATCGAACCGGGGCCGCATGCATGCCAGGCAAGCACGCTACCGCTTGAGCCACATCCCCAGCCCATGCTAAATATCTTAATTTTTTTTTGGTGTTTCTTACTTGAGTGGATTTTATTTTTCTTGCACTCTCCTGCTTTCCTCTGATGATATGCCAGATGACATTCACGTTTGTTGAGATCTGGTTTCCAAAACCAATGATAATAACAATTGGGGTTTGTTGAGTGACTATTATGGGTCAGGCCTTTGATGAACACATCACCCTCTAAGGTAGGTGCTTATACTCAGCTTATACTTCAGGAAACTGAGGTACAGTGGGGATAAATACTTACCCAGGGTCACAGAGGTAGTAAGTGGTAGGTGCCAAACCATCTAGCCTAGTTGTTCCTCATAATGGACAGCAACATGTCGCCTATGTTTGGCCCATGGGCCAGAATGGGTCACATGTCTGTGTAGATGAATTGTTGGCCACGGGAAACAGGACTCTGTTATTGCTTTAGGGCAATCTCAGGTCATCCCTGGGAGCTGGGCAGATGGACATCCAAGCACAGGCTGGTGGCGTGGATAAGGAGGTCAAAGCTGTTGCGTAGGCAGGCAGTGGAGCCTCGCTTTCCCTAGATCAAAGACAGGCAATCAACTACTTCCTCTTTTTCTTTTCCTCAGACTCCTCTCCCTTTCCAACTCTCTATCCAGATGTTCCCGCTGTGGCCTGCTTCTCAGCCATCCCCTCTGCTAGTCTCAGTTTGGTCACTTTCCGGATTCCCCCATTTTCCCCCTCTCGTTTTTTCTCTCTTCCTTTTGGCAAAGACTCAACCCTTCTGTGACTGTCTAAGAGGCCTCTAAGAGGCCGTGTGCAGGAGGCACTTGCTCTGGACCTTGCTCGGGTGAAAGTGTCAACATTCCGTCCTCCTATTGGGTGCAGCATTTGGGTGGTACAGGATGCCAGGATTCCAATGCTCTCTCTGCATTTTCCTTTCTTCTTTTTTCTTTTCTTCTTTCCAATGTCTAGAAACCCAGAGTCACCCTGTTGCCTGATCCTTTGATGAAAACTCTGTTTTTCTTCTCAGAAACTCTCCAGGTCTTCTCTGTAACCTGGCTTCTGGGATTCTACAGGCTGACCCTTCCCCCCCCCCCCCCCCCCCCCCCCCCCCCCCGCCCCGTGTTGGACACCCATGGTGCTCTCCTGGGTGGAGACTTCTACCCACAGTCCTGGGCGCTGTGCTTATTTTATGCCTCGGAAGCCCCCTTCCCTCCGTTTTCTCTGCTCTGACTCATGCAGGTTGTGTGGCAGACTTCCTGGATTAACCCCTTCGCCTTCTGATGATTTATCTTTATTTTTGGTCTAGTTTCCTTTTCTTTATCTTTTAGACTTACTCTCTGTGAGGTTTTGTTGTTTTCCTCCATTGTTCAAACTCCTGATTGATTTTTTTTGATTTGCTCTCATCTTTTAATATCAAAGAACTCATTTTTGTTTATTAATACTTTCCTCTTAAACAATATATTTTATGTATAGAATTTGGCTCTGAGTTTTTTTTTTCTTTTTTAGGATTTCTTTTGTTTCTTGCATTTCCTGTCATCTCTAGTTTTTTTTTTTCCCCCTGTTCTGTTTTTAGTGTGCTGCGATGTCTCTCCTGGCAGTGCCTTGTTGGGCTGTCCTGGTTAATGATGTGGGCATCGAAAGGCAGTTGGAAGGCCCGGATGTGCAGATAGTGCTTGCTGATGGGAGGGCCTTGTGTAGGATGATGGGGGCATAGGCTAACCCGCTGATGGGATACCCCCAAATGCCAAAATGTGCAGCTCTTTGTTTTAGGGCCATTTCCAATCTGGCCTTAACAGTCCTAACAGCAGGTTACTGTAGCATCAGGTTTCTGCAGTGTTAACTTATTCATGTTCCTCAAGATACCAAACTTCCTTAGGCCTCAGTTTCCTTGTCTATAATTAGATGAAATTGGGCTAGGTGACCTCAAAGGACTCTTTCCGCTCTACAGTTTTATGATATGATTCAGGACAGAGATTAGTTTGGTGACAAAAGCATATTAGAGGGAATCAACTATGCTAAAATATAAAAATCCTTTGAAACTGTCAAGAGATATAGGCTCCTAAAAATCTAATAAAATTTTTGACTCATTGGAGACATGACTCAATGGGAGATAATTAGAAATAAACTTGGGAGGGAAGATTCCAAGAGGACTAATATTTGGTGGCAATGCCTTGATGAATTTTGCCTGTGGCCCCTATGATGCTGAAGTCCCTAGGTTTTGCAGTCTACCTTACGGGATAGAACTGCTTACCTAAGCTGGACATAGCTGATTGAATAGGGCCTTATAGATGCGGCGAGAAGGAAGGAATATTAGATTTTAATTAATAATAACCCATCCAAGACTCAGGGTCTTAGACTGACAGATCCCACACAAAGTTCAACATCTTGAAAGATTTCTAAAATTAGATTCTTGTTTAAATGAAGCTTTGTCCTTCCCCACCAGGCTTGTGAGAAGTGAAGGGGTTCTCAAATGTGGAAGGAAAAACATTGCTTGGAGATATGACATTTTTTGCATGGGAATGTTCTCTGTCTCTCTGTCTGTCTGTCTCTCTCTTTCTGTGTGTGTGTATTAAAATTAAAAGAAAGTTTTGGTTTCAACTCTACTTACTAAGACTCTAAATTCCTACAAAATTGATGCCCGGGTCCCTCCCTACTTTTGAGTAGATCATTCATACAATGTGGGTGCGTAGTAGGTGTTTGTTACACATTTGAGTAAATGAATATATTGAGATGCAGATGGCCTAGAAAACTGCTTCCTTTCCACCCACCTCTAACTCATGTTGAAAATCTATATGTCGCTGTGGAAGTTCACCATGTCCTAAGCAGGCTGGGGATTGGAACTGGGGCTTGTTTAAGAGATAAGGGTCCATTCAGCTGCATTCGATGGAATTCCAGTGTCACAAAATACCTTGAGGAATGTCTCCTCGGCCAGTACTCCTTACTTCAGCTGTGTCTCTTGTCCTGTCGTCACCTCAATATCGGATTGCCGGAGCAGAAATATGGCTAACCTGTCACAGTGGTATTTACACAGAGTTCGGGAGAGCAATGACAGGAGGAGACATTTAGGGGAGATTTCCTGGATTTATGATATTGATTTTTGTTCTTTGTATGAGGAAGAAATTAACATCTCTCCTCCTAAAAATATGTTCTCTGTAATGAGCCTGGTTAGCTTCATGAAACACAACTTACCAAGTTAGTTTGCCAGGAGGGGACGGAGATGGACTCAGAGAGGGCTGGCAACCTTGCCTGGCGAAGAGACTCTATTAGATCTCAGACGAGGAGGGAGAGAGCTCACGCTGCCCTTGCTTTTGACAAAGCTGATCAAAGACCAGCCTTAGCTGGGGACACTTGTTTAAGGAAGGGTTGAAAGAGAGGCAGGATTTTCCTACTAGCATAGACTTGAGGGCTGCTTTTTAATGTTTGTGTTTTTGATAAAGCCATACACTTATTTATTTATTCAACAACTATTTACCAAGGGCTAGACACTGTCCTTATCACATAGTCTGTAAAGAATTGCCTTGAGGAAGCTTGCAGACCGGGAGAGGACACCACCAGAACCAGTCTCCTAGCAGCCGAGCATGGAAACTTCAACTCCTGGGGAAATTCAGAATCTCCTTGTAAAAGGGGAAACTTGATTTCGGTCACACCTAATGTCTAGGTATCATCCTCAGTTCTCTGGTGCCCAGCTCCGCATGGGCCTGTGCTTTGAAATCAGTTCTTCTGAAAATATGCCTTTCATCATTTTCTCCTTTCTTCAGGATCTACAGTGACTTCCTGTGTTGCCAGCTGAACTCAAGATCAAAAGCCTATGCCTGAGTTTTAAGCCTTCTCATAATTCAGCTTCTCTTCCTTTCCGACCGCAGGGGCATAGCAGTGCCCCCTCCATCGGGGAGGTACCCTTTCCCCCTGAGATTATTCTCTGTCGGCTGGAAGCCTCTTAGAGAATCTTCAGCTTGTTAAGATGTTGGTAGAGAGCTCCTTCCCCAGGAGCTCTCCCACTCTCCAAACCCAGGGGTGCTTTTCCTGGGACTCACTCGCTCTTCCACAGCCCAGGAACTCCAGGGTTAACCCTGAAGCATCACCCTCAGCCTCCTCTTCCGCCCCTGGTGTGCTCACAGGTTGCATGGCTGGCGAGATATTTTTGCATCCACCCTGCGCAGCCTGCAGCCCCTCCCCTGCACTCTGTCTACCTCCCATCTTTGCTTCTCTTCTTGGTTTTTTTCAGGTACTACCTGTTTTTCAAGATCTGACACAGTGAACGTCACCCATGCATTTAACAGCTATTTATCCAGGATCTACAAAATGGACCCCGTGGTGGGAAACAGACAGTGTTGGGTTCTTGTGGAGTCTAGAGTCCAGAGAAGGGTCAGGGAGGAGATGTCTGCTAAACCACCATCTAAATCAGCAGGTGTCGTGTGGTGTTGGCCCTGCAGGCAACATGCTGGGGGTGTGTAGGAGGGGCTTGGGGAGTGAGGTCTGTGGGAACCTGCAACTGGATAGCTGATGGGGTCTCTGTAGTTGGGCCCTGGACTTGATCTGAGGTTGGGGACAGGGAGGTCAGGGAAGCTTTTCACGCAATCCCAGCCTTTGGGCCAAGGCTGAAGTAGGAGTAAATGTTCTTCAGGCAAGAGAGAGAGAGAGAGAGAGAGAGAGAGAGTCAGTCATACTCCAGTAGCAGGAGGTACAAAGACCCTGGAGTGAGGGAAGCTTTGTGGTTTTGAGGAATTGTCAGCAGCCATGTGATGGCTGGAAAGCCCCATCTTTTCTAGAACTCCCCCGAATTATATTCTCATATCCTCTTGTTGAGTCACTAGAAAAGCAAGTGATTGTTGGCTCTAGCAAGCATGAATTTAGGACCCGTTGTGCTCTGTGAAAGGTGCTGAGAAAGGTGCTCTAAGGACTCACAGTACTTTCCCTTTTGTAATGCTCATCCCACTGTTAAATATAGTTTATTATTCATTCTCCCTTCCCTAAGCCCCACCAGAGGCTATAAGATACATTTTGAAGAGATTTTCTCTTCTGTTTACTGGATCACTGAGATCCTGGAACCAAATCTGGCACATAAAATAGGTGCTCATATCTGCTTGTTGAATGAATCTTGTGTTGAATTAAAATAAAGCCTGTTGCCGGGCGAGGTAGCCCACGCCTGTAATCCCAGCAGCTGGGGAGGCTGAGACAGGAGGATTGTGAGTTCAAAGCCAGCCCCAGCAATGGTGAGGCACTAAGCAACTCAGTGAGACCCTGTCTCTAAATAAATACAAAGTAGGGCTGGAGATGTGGCTCAGTGATTGAATACCTCTGAGTTCAATCCCAGAAGCCTGTTGGAACATGGTTGTGACCTTACGTAACTTATGTCTGGTAACTGTTTTACATATTACTCTGCATTATTTTTTAATTGTTTCATACACAGGGGTCTCTTCCACTAGACCATAACCTTTCAGAGAGAGGACTGGGAAGTCAGGAATTATCTGTGCAGCCTGATTGTAAGAGTTCATTATAAGGAGTCAGAATCTAGCTGGAGGTCAGAAATTTGCAAATTAGAATCCTTCACAATAAAGCAAAGTCCTTTGAGAGTTCCAGGAAAAAAATCATTTTAAGAGCTTCTAGTAATAATAAATAATAATAATAATTAATAACAATAAAGTTTAACCGTCAATTTCTGACTTTACAGTATAGGCTTCCACATTCATGGGGAACTGAAGAAGGCTTGCAGCCTGCCAGGTAAGCACTATCTGTATTTTATTTAACATTTGAGAAGCAGAGCAGATAGACCAATCTCTGGCCACTTCCTAGCTCAGCATCCAGGGTCACCGCCTGAACTCTCACACGGAGAGGTGACACGAAAGGCCCTTGCTGTTATGAATGCTTCTATCCATGGCTTATTGCCTCCATTAAAGCCACACGGGTCTGAGATGGGATCCTTCACCTGGGATCTGAGGAGGCGGGCCTCGGTCCCCGGGGGGAAGGCCAGGGGTCATTTTACACCACGGTGAGCCTGACACAGGAAGCTCTTAGAGGGAAAACTCGTTAGCCACGGAGCAGAATTCTATCTGGGGCTTTGCAACTCTGTAATAACCACTCCAGTGACCTCATCCAGACTCATAAGGCGGCAGATGTGAGCAGGCCAGCGTGGCCTTCTCTTTTATGTTGCAGGCGATGGCTTCGGGGAAGGGAAGAGGGCGCGGTTCACGGGAAGAAATGAGCCCAAAGGAGACTGTGCCAATTACTGCACCTGTCAGTGTTCAACAACAGATAAAATTAATTCGGAAACCCAAACAGTCTGCAGAAAACCGAACACAATTATCTAAGAAATTAAGTTATACCGTTGCCATGACCTTTAATCAATCATCCGACCGTTAATGTTAATTTTGTGATCTAAAAATCATAGTTCTATTTGCATTTTAATGGCTGCTAAATGAGTGTCATCAGGAAGAAATAATGGCAGGGTGGCCTTTTGCGGCAAATTCTTCCTTCCTAATGGTGAGGCACAAAGCTAGGGAACTGGTGTTTGCAAAAGGTTTTGTTTCGCCTTCTAGCAGATGTATGGAGCTGCCCTTCTCAAATGAAAAAACAAGCAATTCCCTACAAATACCACCACCTGTTGTTATAAATAAATCCAAGCTGTAAAATGGAACGGAAGCTTAATGGCAAAATCATTACGTGCATCCTCCCCCCCTCCCGCCAATCCTTCATAATGGCCTCTTAACAACTTGTTCCTCCGTCATGTACCTTTTTAAGCTTTCGACCAGCCATCAGGTCCCATTCCTACTGTGGATTTGTGGCTAAAAATAAAAAGTCACCAACCTCAGGGGGATGGATCCCATGTCCATTTGCATGGCCAGAGTGGCTAGCTACTGGCTACATGCCACTCTGTGTTTAGGGTTCCCTTTAAATCTTAGTCCAGACTTCCAGTGGCGTATTTCACAGCTAATGAACCTAACCTTCAAGCGGGAGCATGAAATCCTAATTAAATCAGGGCATCGTGAGGTTATTGGCAGGCTGTTTATCATTCGGCAGGATCTTGCTTCTGCGAGCTGTATTCTTTGATTATCCCAACTCCCTTTGCCTACAGACTTTACCACTCCATCTATAAATATTGATTATTTAGGAGGTCCAGGATATTATAACTTACTCAAAATACTGTGTTCTTCACCTGAAACTGAGCTGCTGTTTTCTTGAAATCTCCTGGGAGAAGGCCTTATATGAATAGTTTCTTTGGATAAAAGAGGTCTTGAAATTATAAATTTTTGGGGAAACATCTTTAAAAATAAAGAGCTTCAGAGATTTTTCTGAGCGCAAGAAATTCAAATAAGGACGGGAAAAGAAAACATGAGAGATGAGTGCTAACTTACTTTTCTCTTCAAAGGAAAGATGGAGGTGGGGGTGGGGAATGTTCTTGCAGATTGCAGAAACTCCATTTCATAAAAGATTTATTAGCAGTGACAGAGGGAGATTGCTGAGTGGGACCCTGATAAATGCCTGGCTTTTCCGCCCCCCTGCTTTAAAATTATGGGTTCTGTCCATAAAGTACTGATTAATTCATATTCACTCAATGACATACCCTTTTTTTCCCTCCCCCAAGCAAAGATTGTAAGCATTTTACTTCAACAAATAAAGAACTCTGGGTGGGATGCATACTAATTCATTTAGCACTGGAACTGGCACTACAATTTATGCAGCTAATCACAGCAAAGCAGGAAAGAATCTTTTCTTTCCCTGTGACAAGACCTGCCTACCTTTCAGCGTTTTTTTCCCCCTAAGGTATTATTAATCTCTAAACTTCACAAAATTGAAGACTTATCTAACACCCTTTAAAGCAGAGTGGCGTCATAGGTAGCAACTCCCCAGGAGAGAAATTTCTTTGCTTTTTAAAAAGACTGACTGTTGCAATTGGAGTCTTTTCTTGTTTAAGGAATCCAAATAAAGTGGTGTCTGCTTTAAATTTCCAGGGGTAATTGTTTCGATTTGAAATTCAGCATTTATTTTGGAATATTGGGTCGTTCAGGCTGAGAATAATGGCAAAGAACCTAAGGAGCAGAGAGTAGATGTTAGGCAGCAGATTAAGAAGCAGCAGTGGTTGTTGGCTCCGGAATTACCTGAGAGAAACCCAATGGCACTGCAAGGAGAGGGCCAGGACTTCTTGCCTCATGGGGTGGCCTGACAAGTTACTTTCATTACCTCTCAGGGAATCAGCAAGTGTTTTTCAATTATAGTGAATCTTTAAGATTATGAAAATAATGTGTTCCTATTTAAAATGATGGAATATGTAGAAAATCTGTAGCCAAAGGATGATTTCGTAGATTAGCACTTTCTTGGCACCATTCTGGGTTGGTAAGAAGTTTTCCACAAAATGGAGGCCTGAATTCTGCTTAGAGAAATACTGGACTGTAACCTCCCTGAGGGCATGTACCATGTGTGTCTTGTTCACTTGGCCCAGTGCTTGGTGTGTGGTGGATGCTTGGTATGTATTTGATGAAGGAATGAAGTTGTAAATAAATATAAAACAATTGTGTATGCCCCAATTTGATTGGATTAACTTTGAAAAACTCACAGGTATTGATTGGTGTGAGTAGGAATCTAGGCTTTTGAGTAATTTTTAAGTAGTTTTGTTAAAGAGTCTAGTTTAAGTAAGGTAGAGAGCATGGTCAGTCATCAAGCTGTGGTGGTGGTGGTGACATGCAATAGTGGAAGGTTCTTTTGGTCAAGTCAGGAAGGACTCTGAAGTTGAGTGTGTCTATGTGCCAACTGTGGTTAGTTCCAAATTTACTTATTTCAACTCTTACCACAACTCTGCAAGGTATGCATTTGTTTCAGTCAGTTATTTTTTTTCTGCTATGACCAAAAGACTTGACAAGAACAATTATAGAGGAAAAGTTTATTTTGGGGCTCACGGTTTTAGAGGTCTTAGTCCATTGGTGGGTAGTCTGCATTCCTTGGGGCTTGAGGTGAGGCAGAACAAAATGGCGGAAGGATGTGGAGGAGGAAAGCCAGTCAGGATATTGCACCAGGAAGGGGAATGGGGAGGGGAGAGAGAGGTGCACTTCACTTATCAGGTACAAAATATATACCTCACAGGCATGCCCCCTATGACCCACCTCCTCCAGCCCCATCCTACCTACCTACAGTTACCACTCAGTTAATCCCTATCAGGGGATTAATTGACTGATTGAGGCAAAGCTCTCATAACCCAATCAATTCACCTCTAAACTTTCTTGCAGCATCTCACAACTGAGCTTTTGTGGGACACTTTCTAGTTTGGCTCAGAAAGCATAAGCAGTTGCTCAAGACCACAGAGCTAGTAAGTGGCCTACCTGGGATTTCCTTTGTGTGACTCCAGCACTCATGTTCATAAGTGCCATGCTGTACTGTCTAGAGTCTAGTTCAGTCGAAGATGACAGCCTCACGTGAGTAGCACATTCACAGTTGGCATGAAGGGATGTGAGTTTAGAAGATACATCATAAGATTTGGGTCCTGAGGAAGCCTGTATGGGATTCCTGGACGTTTTAATCCAGGCTCTTCTTAGGATCCAAGATCTGGAAACTTGTGTTGGGTTGAGATTCACACAGTTTTGAAGAAGCTGTGTTCTGATCAAGATGGCAGTGACCATGGAGCAAACCAAAGAGCAGTGGTCAGGGAGCTGGGGAATGGCATGGAGGGACAGGAAATGTAGCCATTGGGGGATGGGGCATGGGACTTTGGGCTCAGCTACTGAGAAAGTTGGGGCTCTACAGTTGAAAACTTGAGAGGCAAACAGGTGGAGATAGAATGTCATGGTTTAGACGTGGTGTCCCCCCAAAAGCTCATGTGTGAGACAATGCGAGGTTTGTAGGAGAAATGATTGGTTCATATCCTTAAACTAATCAGTGAATTAATCCCCAGTGGGATTAACTGAGAGGTAACTGGAGGCAGGAGGGGTGTGGCTGGAGGAAGTCTTTCACTGGGGGCATGGCTATGGGGTATATTTTTGTATCTGGAGAGCAGAGTCTCTCTCTCCTCTCTCTCTGCTTTCTGATCATGATGTGAGCTGCTTCCCTCTGCCACACTTTTCTGCCATGATGTTCAGCCCCACCTTGAGCCTGGAGGAATTGAATCTGCTGTCTATGGACTAAGACCTCTGAAACCATGAGCCCTCAAATAAACTTTTCCTCCTCTACAATTGTTCTGGTTGGGTCCTTTAGTCACATTTTATAATTAAAAGCTGAGTAATATTGTATAAGATCACATATCTTTTTTTTTTTTTTTTTTTTTTTTTTGGTGCTGGGGATTGAACCCAGGGTCTTGTGCATGCAAGGCAAGCACTCTACCAACTGAGCTCTATCCCCAGCCCAAGATCACATATCAGGGCTGTATCTGGATGAACCAGAACAGTTGAACAAGATGTTAAAAATTTGAAATTCTTGTGAGCCAGTTGTCATTACAAGCCCTGCTGAGTATCCACACACCCAGGAGATCTCACAGACTGCCCCATGAGCAACCACCTCAAGAGTGGTTCGTACAGCAGTGTCCCTGGGGTTGGTGTCTGCTCTAGCTGGGCAGTCCCTCTGCTAAGCTGGGTGTTTATATTTTTGTCTTTTAAAGAATTTTCTATTTTTAACTGACAAAAATTTTATGGCTTACAATATGAAGCTAAGATATATATAATGTATATATAATGGAATGACTAAGTCAAGCTAGTTGCCATTATGTATTAGCTCTCTCTCTCTCTCACACACACACACACATACACACACACACACACATTTTTGTGGTGAGAACACTTAAAAATCTACTCTCATTAATTTTTTTAAAATTTTATTTTTTGGGTATCAGGGATTGAACTCAGGGGCACTCAACCAATGAGCCACATCCCCAGCCCTATTTTGTATTTTATTTAGAGACAAGGTCTCACGAGTTGTTTAGTGCCTCACTGTTGCTGAGGCTGGCTTTGAACTTGCAATCCTCCTGCCTCAGCCTCCCCAGCCTCTGGGATTACAGGAATGAGCCACCATACCTGGCTCTTGTTATTTTCAAGTACACAATGTATCGTTATTAACTATAGTCACCCTGATGTACAATAGGTCTCTTGAACTTACTTCTTACTGAAGTTTTGTGCCATCACATACTCTTTTAGCCCTTCTAGGTGTTCATATTTTGGGTCTCACCCCTGGGTGGAAGTGGTTTTCATGGCAGGCATCCAGTCTGGCAAGCCAGTCTTCAATTAACCTAAACTTTCTACAGGAGAGCATTTGAATCCTATGAGGGTTCAGATGCAGAGGGGCTTGCCTGGTTTTCCTTCACCCACAGTAGCTCCAGAGAGGGCAGGATTGTCTCTCAACATCAACAGCACCAACCCAGCTTCTTGATTTTTGGGTTTCACCTTTAGCAAATGTGATAATCTCATTAAACCCATGTATAGATGTCTCCGAGGCAGTGGTGAAATGCTGGAGGGCAGGTAATGGACTTGAAGAGTGGTGACGTATTTCAGTGCAGGTGAATGAAAAGAATTGGATCTGAGGATAGCCGACTTGAGTTCAACTCTTGGCTCTGTCCATTGTTATCTGTGTGAGCTTATTTGAGTCTATTTTTGTAATAAGCTATGAGACTTCTTTCAGTCTCTTTGTAAAGTGGGTAATTATAACAACCCTACTAGATTCCTACCATCCCTGTAAGTATTTTCAACAGAGAAAGACTGAATTAATATAATAGATACAGCCTAAGACACAATGTCTAGTCTTTGAAGGGATTGAAAAGTTGGCAGAGCAGGCTATTAATAGTCTCCAAGATAGAATCCACACCAAATGCCATACTATCCTCTGCTCCAAAGAGCAGACATGGGTTTTCTGTCTGATTTTGTTGTGATGGGTTTGTTTATTGGAGCCCTTCTTTTAGAACTGTCTAGAACTTTTCCAATTTAAGTGATTCTGAAATGACATTTTCAAAACTAGCTGAAGACTTTCCTCTGCTGTCCCCAGCCTCACCTCACATCCCCATGAAAGCACACCCAGGCTTCATTACATTTACCAAGATAGACTCAAATAAATCCTACTGTAGATAAACAGCCTGCAAAATTAACCATGGGTGAGCAGACTGCCTCTAAATGCACTCTTTAAAGGGCATGCTCTTTAAGGGGAAAAATCAACCAGGGAATGGATTTGGAGATAATTTGTGTGTTGCAGGTGTGGCCTGATAAGGAACAAAAAAGCTCAATTTATGATTGTAGAAATGTAGTATGCGCCTCATCAGGGCAGCCTGTATAAGCAAAGTCATTTATTAGAGTAAGAGATATCACTCAAGTCATTTGTCAGGAATGAAAACCAATAACTATAAAAAATACAGCAAATTTGGTAAGTGTTTGTTATGTATAGTGTCTCTTCAGTGCTGCTGAATGTGATATCTGTTGCTGTTTCTACTTTACAAAGGAAGAAATTAACACCCACAAGGTTTATCATTTTTCTCAGTTTCCATAACTGGGAGTTGAAGTAGTGGTTGTCAACTCTAGGGGACACTGGACAATGTCTGGAGACATTTTTGGTTGTCACAACTGGGGTGGAGGAATACTAGTGGGATTTAGTAGGTGGAGGCTGGGAATGCTAATGTCCCCTGCATCCAAGAACTTTGTGGTGCCAAATGTTTGTAGTGAGAGGTTGAGAAACCCTGAGAAGGGAGGAGTGGCACTGTGCCTGTTTTTTTTTTTTTTTCTTTTTCCTATTTCTAATCCAATGCTTATTTCTCTACAAGTTTGATGGTGATGGAGAGAAACTGCTATCACTGACCACACCTTTCTCCAGGCCTGTGTTGCTCTGTTGGTTTCTGCTCAGCTGCTTCAGCTGGAATCAATTTGGTCATTGCCCTGGATTCCTGCCGAACAGGTTGTTGACTATTCTGAATATCACCTCTGTGTGTCACACAACCAAATTTGTCAGCATCTAGTCACTTGCTGGTGGCAGAGGAAGAATCTCCTTGCAATGGAGCAAACAGCCTGTAGGTTGAGGAGAAAAAACAGACCGGGAATATTCTTTAAAAAAGACTTTTCTTTTGCCAACTCTAAAAACATGGCCCTGCTCTGTGTATAGAGTGCTTTATCATTTTCAAAGCACTTTCAAAGCACAAATATTTATTGAGAAGAAATTAAGTGCTAAGTTCTGTTCCAATTCTGAGCATAGAATAGTGATAGAAACAAAGACTCTGGCTTCTGAGGGACAAAGGATGCAGACAATAAAGAAACAGTAAAATACCAGAGAAAGATAAGTGCTAGAGAAAAAAAAAAGCCGAGTGGGAGTATTAGGGAGTGTGGGTGTGTTGCTATTTCACATGGGTGGGCAGAAAAGGTATAACAGGTGAGATGTTACATCTGTGGAGTCATAAGGGATGGGAGGAAGTGAATCATCTGGATAGCACAGGGAGGAGAGTTCTAGGAAGAAAATATAGCAATTTCTCTGGAATGGGTGTGTGATTGACAAGTTGAAGGCAGAGCCAGGAGGCCAGTGAGGCTGAAGGGGTGAGGATAAGGGGGAGGAGCTGGAGGAGGTGAGGTCAAGGGGATAGCCGCAGAGGGGCCTTGTGAGGATTGGAGGACTTGGGTTTTACTCTCTTGGAGATAGGGAGCCAATGAAGAGTTTTGAGCAGAGGGGTAACATGATTGGATGTAATTTTTAAAGATCTATCTGGCAGCTACGCATGAATAAACTAGAAGAGGCCAAGGGATAAAGTCAGGAAACCAGTTCCAAGGCTATTGCAATAAACCAGAGCACTAACAATAATGGTTGGCACTAGAGAGGTAGCAGCGGAGGTGCTGAAATCAATCTAGTTCTGGAAGTATTTCAAAGAATGAACCAATGGGATTTGCATCATGTTGGGTATGACAGAAAGGAAGGAAAAAAGAGATGGCTTTGTGGATTTTGACCTGAACAACTTTCCCATTTAAGGTGAGGATCTGTTGAGGAAGCAGGTTTGGCATGAAACATTAGGCATTCCATTCCAATGCACTAGTATAAGAACCTTACTGTATATCCAAATGGAGGCATTGGATTATATCATATTGGATAGTGTTATGATTTGGATGTGAGGTGTCCCCAAATGTTCATGTTAATATAGTAATGTTCAGAGTTGAAGTGATTAGATTATGAGAGCTATAGCATAATCAGTGGATTAATCCAGTTGATGGATTACTAATTGGAAAGGACTACTGAACAGGGTGATAACTGTGGCAAATAGAGTATGGCTGGAAGAAGTGGGACACAAGGGGAATGTCATGGAGGAATTCATCTTCTCTGTGGCCCCTTCCCCTCACTCTCTCTCTGCTTCCAGGCCACCATGAGCTGAGTAATACTCTTCCACTGTGCCCTTCCGCCATGATGTTCTGCCTCACTTTTGGCCCAAAGCATGGAGCTACAATGGAGTCGTGGATGAACCTCTGAAACCATGAGTCAAATAAGCTTCTCCTCTAAGTTGTCCTTGCTGGGCTTTTAGCCTCAGAGATGAAAAGCTGACTAATGAAGGTAGTATACAACATACTCAATGAGCTGGGCGTGGCGGAATACAGCCTGTAATCCCAGCTACTCAGCAGGCCAAGGCAGGAGGATTATGAGTTCAAGGCCAGCCTGGGAAACTTAGTGAGACTGTCAAAAAAAAAAAAAAAAAAAAAAAAAAAGACAAAATACCCAAGCTAAACAAATATATTCAATGTTGTATCATATTTCTCTTTGAGCATAGGCCTGTTTAATTGACATGACTACTGCTGTGCGTTTAATTGACGAGATCATTCCAATATGGAATAGTCCTTTGCCTGCTTCTAAGACACAAATCCTTCTAGATGGAGAGTTTTGGATATAAATCAGCATAGAGAGAGAAATCTCTAACAGTGTCAGTTCTTAAAAATTATCTTTAAACCATGTTTCTTTATGACCTTTCCTAAAAAGCAAGGGATGGGCACACCAGGACAGAGGGCACATCCAAATAGAATGACTTCCTGAAGCAGGGAATCATGATCAAAGTCATGATCTGAGCAGAGCATAGAGACCCAAACAACTCAGTATTGAGAACACTTCAAATATCACTTATTAAAAAAAACTCTTCTTCTTTATGTATCCATAGAATCAACAAAAATTGAAAACTTACTGGGTATATTTGTGTTGTGGTTTGGATCTTCAATGCCCCTTGAAGACCATGTAAAGTCTTGGCTGCCCGTCTGTGGTATTGTGAAGTGGAATCTTCAGGAGGTGGGGTCTAGTGAGAGAAAGACAAGTCACTGCAGGTGTTCCTTGAAGGAGATATGGGGACCCTGGCCTCTTCTTTGCTCTCTTTGTTTTCTGACCATCATGAGACAGAGCTGCTCTGTCATATGCTCCTGTTATCATCATATGATGTCTTGAACAACTGGCTTGGTTTATTTTTAGCCAATCCTTTATCCCCACCCCCAACATTTTATTATAAAAAATTCCAAACGTACAGAATTGTTCAGTGAACATCCATACCTTCATCTCTGAGCTTTTACAATGCATATTTTTCTATATTTTCATTTTTCACAGATTTATGCATTTATCTCATCTTCTTTCTATCAGTTCATTTTGTTTTTTTGACACCTTCCAGGGTTAATTGCAGCTATCAGTAGACTTTGTTCTTAAAAAACTTCAGCAGAATTTCCATATTAAACCTTTTATGTTCCACATGTGGGTCCTTCGGTTTTTAGTAGCTTCTCGTAAACAGCATGTAGTTGAATTTTGAATCTGGATCTTATCTAAGCATGTACATTTTTGAAGAGGCAAAGGCCACCCCACCCGATCACATTGACTATGATTATAAAATGTCAATTCTTTCTTCTTCTTATTTCATGTGTTTCTTTGCATGTGCCTCAGTGACAGTCTCCTTTCTCTTGACAATCTTTAGTCACTCATTCAGGTTTTGCATGATTTTCTTCCTCCAGGGAACATATTCTATTTTTTTTCCACCTTGTAGTTGCCTTTAATTTATAACAAATATTCAGCCTAGATTTCTCTCTTCACATTAAGAATAAAGCAGCCTTGCCGGGTGCAGTGGTGCACACCTGTAATCCCAACGGCTGGGGAGGCTGAGGCAGCAGGATTGTGAGTTCAAAGCCAGCCTCAGAAACTTAGCAAGGCCCTAAGCACCTTAATGAAACCCTGTCTCTAAATAAAAATATAAAAAGGGCTGGGGATATGGCTTAGTGGATGAGTGGCACTGGGCTCAATCCCCAGTACCACACACACACACACAAAATAAAATAAAATAAAATAAAGCAGCCTTGTCTCTATGACCTCTTGCCTGTGATGAGATAATTCACACTCCTTCACTTTTCTTTGGAGGCTGATCCATTTCAAGGTTGTGTCCCAAGAAGTCACAGTCTCAGAGCATGTCATGCTCTCATCTTGTACAAGGGAACAAACTGAGGTTCACAGTGAGAAGAGAAAATTTTCTTCTTGTGCAAAGCCCTCATGTCTGAAGGGAGGAATTGGAGAGCTGGCCCGGGCACAAGGCTTGTAGTTTACCTTTCATCCTGAGCTTGGACGACACTCAACAGCACTGAAAGATGTTCCAGACAGATGAGAAAACATGCTAGATTGAGAGGCTCAAAGGAAATGGATTTCCCAATTCATCGCAGAAGTTGAAAAGCTTTCCAGGAGAATTCTTCCATCTCTATAATAAATTTTTTTTTTAGCCTATGTTCTGTTAATCTTTATGTCCACAATGGAAAGCCTTTTGCTTAATAATATCCCTTCAAATATTTGAAGACTATTCTTAAGTCTCCTCATGGACTCTTTGCTTTGAGAATAAATAATCTAAATTCCTTTAAACTTTTCTTATAAATTCTTCTTCTTGTTCTTTGATTAATCTTTATAGCTTTCCACAAAGCTTTCTTCTAATTTTTTTTTTAATCTTACTTCTAAAATGTAAAACCAGAAGAGAACGAAGTGCTGATGCTGATTACATGGCTCACAGCAAACTGAGTTCTTTGAGGGCAGAGGCCATTTTTAATTCGTCCTTGACTCTTAGATCAGTATCTAGCACATGCTTTTCCTGAAAAGAGCGGGGAAGTAAATATTTTAGATTTTGCAGTCCAAGAGACAATGTCCCTTGTTCTTTGAGCAACTGTCTTAATGCCCTTTTTTTTTTTTTTTACATTTTCCACTAAAAAAAGGTCTAAAAAATTCTTAGCTCAAGGACCTTGCCAAGACAGGCAGGATGGCCTTTGGGCTCTGCTTTGGGGAGAACTGCTTTAGATCCTAGAACAACGAGCAACACATTGCAGACATTTATTGTTAAATAAAAGAATGCCCACATCCATGACAGTTATTTCATACTTTATTTTATGTTCCTTTCTAACATTTCTATTTTGTTGTTGACTTCATGTGCTTGTCCTCTGAGATCTCCAGATCTTCATCTGCCATCTAGCCTCATGACCATCACTTTGCATGGGGTTTGTATTTGAGTAGTTACTCTCTAAATTAAAGTTGCTCTGAGATCTCTCTATTAGCCTTCAGTTGCCAGTGACTTTGAATCTCACCTTTAATTTACTGAAGCTGTTTTGAACATTTGTTTTTTTCCAAAGCTTTAGCAGCTGCACTAGTTTGAAGTCATCTGTGAGGGCAACAAGCAAGCCCACGGAATTGGTAGAACTGAAATGCTGGACCCCATTCAACCACATTCACTGAGCTTTATTTCCATTCTTTTATTCCCCCCTGACCCTGGTTCTGGGGATCAATCCAACCCCAGAGCTTCCTGCATGCTAGGCAATTGCTTTACCCATGAACTACATCTGCAGCCCTTTTTGTTTTTTATTTTGAGACAGGATCTCACTAAGTTGCTGAGGCTGGCCTTGAACTTTCGATCTTTCTCCTCAGCCTCTGGAGTAGCTGTGACTGCAAATATGTGCCACCACCTTGGGGGCTATTTCCATTCTTATGTCTCTTGTTTCCCTTGTAAGGGTTGCATTTCTACTTATTGCTAAGGAATAGATCACCAGAGGGTCTCACAGAAAAGGCTGGAACTAATAACAAAAGATAAAAAACAATACCACCCCCAAACCCCTTTCTTTCTTCCCCTTTAAATCTCTGGGCCTGTAGAGAATACTTGTTCCAGCCCAGGGCAGTGTGGAGTTCTGTATGAGTCAGAAGAGCTTCCATTCTGAGCTGAAATGAAGCAATCTTGAGGAGCACAAATCCATAGCATGAGGGGGATCTAGCTGCTTTACAGAATGCCTGGGGACCAATCGCTGGGACTGAGCACATTGCTCGTGCCACTCCCAGTTGCAGTTGAATTGATTCCTAGATCAGCAATTGCCTTTCTGCAGAAAGTCCTCTATCTGCAGTGACCTTGTGTAGGTACCAGGGTCCAGTGGAACCCCCTCTAATTCTGAGTAGTTCACGAGGAGCCATGACTCCTCGGTCCTCAGCATCCCGCCTTGGTCCATGGAAGGGCTATTTGGTTTAGCCAGATGTGTTGTCAAGGCTGATGGGAACATGGGAGGGAACACTCCTTTTCCCGTGAGCCCCCAACTAGCTGTTATGTAGTTACCACATTCAATCCAAGGGCACTGGGAAAAGCTTTACCCTGGTCCCTTAGGGGTGACATATGTTGCTCATAGCCTGGTATGTCTGGTCTTCTCTTTCCCTCCCTGCCCCTCTCCTTCCTTTTGCAGAGACTGCTTTGAATGCTACCATTTAAAATGTCCTGGAAAGCTGCACTTATTTACTTTATTTATAATGACTTTCATCTTAACCAGCTGGGGGAAGTTGTAAAATAGTCAAACCAGTGGTGGATCAATCTTTAACGTTTTTTTTTTTTTAATGTTAAAGTAAGGAAAATGATGACAATTTTAAGGCTTTATTAGGAGGAAATGATCCACAGGGCTGGTGGACAGCTGAAGGTCACAAATCAGGTGCTGCCTTTGGCTCAAGGATTCAGAGTCGTGTAGGCAACGGGAAGTGTGCTCCTCCTGAGTTTTATGAGAGTCCGAGTTTGGGAATTTATCAATGTGTGCCTGGGATTTGGTGGAATGAGCTTCTTCACCCTTCTCATAAAAACAAACCTGTGTCTGATTAAAGCTGGCTGGCCTTCCTTCCTTAGATACGGAAATTAATTCATTTTGAGTTTGGAAAGGGGATATCACATCTTTGTCTGGCTTAACTGATAAATAGCTTCATTTGCATGTGGGGATCGTGTTTATTCCGTACCTGGTAAAAGAACAATGACTTTGACATTGAATTTGCATATTTTCCATCACTAATGTTTGGAGAGCCTCTTTGAAAGTATTTTTAGATTCTGTATATACTCTCTCCTCTTGTATTTTTCTCAGAGATCCTTCTTTGTGTCTAGTCAGGATGGGTTCAGGCATGTCGAGGCAACAAAACCACTTCAAAACCTTTGATGCTGGGCATGGTGGCATGCATTTATAATCCAGCGACTCAGGTGTTTAAGGCAGGAAGATTTAAGTTCAAGATCAACCTTGGCAACTTAGAAAGACCCTGTTTCAAAATAAAATACAAAAGGAGCTGGGATGTAGCTCAGTGGTAAAGCCTCACTGGGTACAATTCCCAGTACCAGGGGTGGGGGAAATCTCAGTAGCATAATACAATGAAGGCTTATTTAAGTCTTATGCTACATGCCCATCATGTTCCACATGGCTGTGCTTGATGGCATTTTCTCTCCGAGACCCCCCCGCCCCATCTAGAACAAGGGAAGGTAATTTTTTTTTTCTGTAAAGAGTCAGATAGTAAATATTCTTGGCTCTATTGACCATAGGTTACAGCTACTCAACTGTGCTGATATAGTTTGAAAACTACCACATAGTGTGAAGGAATGATCATGATTGTGTTCCAATAAAACTTTATTTACAAACCTGGCAGTGGGTTGGATTTGTCTGCTGTGGTTTGCTCACCCTGTGGTGGGGAGGAGGAATGTGGTGAGTATTGCATAGATTCTTTAAGGTTCAACTTCCTCTTATATTCCATTAGCCACAGTGAGCCATGTGGCCATGCCTGACTTCATGGAGGTTCAGAAGGCCCTCATTTGTAGGAGAACTGGAAAAATGGGTGAACAGGCACCAACGATGACATATCCTTTTCCTTCTTTTAGAGAAGTTCAGCATTTCTAGACTAGCACATCTTCCAAAAACATCTAGCAACTGCAATCTAAAGAATGTTTTACAACTCAATTGCTTTGATGGAAGCCAACTTTAAGAGATGTAGAGCATCTAATTTCCTGTTGTCATTCTAAGTATTAAGTTATATGACTTTTTTTTTTCTTTAAGCTGCCAAGGTTCTGTTTGACTTCTTGCACCAATCTGTTGTGGCTAAATTAATCCATCTAACTCATTCCCAGGTGTTTAGATTTCTGGTTAGACTTCTGAAACCAGACAGTTGACAATATCCTTTATTCCTTCAGCTATTAAAAAAAAGCATGTACATATAGCTATGGAAGTCCTGAGCTCTCTCACCATTTGCTGGGGTAGGACTGGGCCTAGGTTTTGTAGACCACCTCGGCCTGTGTGACCCCTTTCTGTGTCCCCAGGCAAGGTGCAGAGCCAGAGTCTCCACCCCGCAGGGTCTGTAGAGCTTCCCTTGTCTTCTAGCATCCCCAGCATTATCTCTAAGCTTTACAAATGAGGAGACATCATTTCTTCCAGGAGAGGGCACTATGAACCAAGTCTTGAATGTTCAACTAGAGGCACAAATTAAGGATTAATGAAACCCATATTCAAACCCTGAAACTATAGCACCTGTCATAAAACACAAACCAAAACACCACACTAGGAATGTACTCTATAAAAAAAGAAATGCAATTTATTAACAACTTGTACATTCCAGAAGGTACAAAGTGCTTTGTTAAATCAAGCAAACATTTTTAGTGGATGTTTTGCTTCTTTTCTTACAAACTCAGGCTTTCTGAACCAAAGCCTGAGCTCAGTCTGGGCTGCTTTGGCGAGGTTCTTGGGATCTTGGGGGCCAGGGCCACAAGTTTGGTGCTGTTGAAAACAGAATGATTTGCCTCTTTAAGGCATCTTCTCTGATAGGAAAGTGAGTAACACTTCAGAATACAGAATACAAAATACAGGAAGACAATATAATGAACTGCAATGGTTCCTTAAGTGCTAAAATGGAAGATGCCAGATGTTCATAATATCGGGAATTTTTGAGCATGTAACTTGGAGGTTATAAATGATTTGGTCACACCCACCTTCTCAGTTCATTTGTACCAAAGTATCTCTTGCTCTGTGGTGTGCTCTTAAGAGAACAATCCACCCTCACCCTTTTTATTTTTTGCAGCAAATAGAAATTTGCTGCAAAACTTTCTCCTTGAATCCTGACTGTGACTATTAGGTTTCTGTACTTGTTCTGCCTCAATTTTATTGCCTATAAAATAGGCATAATTATAGTGCCTGTCTCTGAGGATGTCATGATTTCTTTTTCTTTTTTCCCCTCTGTATCTCACAAGTTTGCAAACTGTTTTAACCTCCCTTGTACTTTTTCCCCACATTGCTGCTAGATAACTCTCTCTGGAATAAATTTACTCTCAAGAAGATTAGTTATCAATCAAACATAAGATATTAAGGATATTAATGGCAATTTTATGGTGGTATTCTTCTCTTGGGTTGGGGAATTCACTTTCTTTTCCCAATTAATCTTTTCATTATCATACAAAGTACCCAATATATTCTTTTTCTGTGTGTGTGGTACTGGGGATTGAACCCAGGGCCTTGTGCATGCGAAGCAAGCACACTACCAACTGAGCTATATCCCCAGCCCCTCCCCCCCAATATATTCTTCCTGTTTAGTAAACCCTCCATACGATTTATTTATTGATTGATTTAGTTGTCAATGGATCTTTATTTATTTATTTATATGTGGTGCTGAGAATCGAACTCTGGGCTTCACGCATGCTAGGCCTCCCAGCCCTCCATATGATTTTTTTTCATGGAATGATGTCCTTTGGAGTTTTATTCCCTTTGTACAAGTACATTTCTGGATTAAGTCATGTCATGTCAAAAAGATACTACTAATGATCACACTAATAATAATTGACTACTCCCCATGTTCCAGGACTGACATTTTGCTATATGATTCTCATCAGACATTTAGGCTGCATCTCCATTTTACAGATGAGGAAACTGAGCGTTAGAGAAGTTAAGAAATTTGGTACAAGTCATACTGCCCCTGGTATGTTGACTTCAGTACTACATTAGATTTTCCTAAAAGGTGTTGCTCTGGTGAGATTCTGAATATACAAAAGGACAAAGGCTGGACCATATATAAAAATAGAACTCTGATTCACAATCTATACAAACCAGCCCAGGAAACAGATTTGGTATTTACAGGAAGCAGCCCAGGAAGCTAGCCTGCTATCTCTGAGTCAGACTGTGCAGGAAGTCAGATCGCTATCTCTAGCAACCAATCCAGGAAGACAAACACTGTAGCAATTGGCCCCAAAAGGCCAAGGATTGATTAATCACTGACAGCTTCACTCATTTTTGTTCCTATTTCCAATTTAAGACCAATCAGGGAAAGCCAAGTGTACATCCTGTTCTAGTTCTGATCTGGAATGTCTCCCAAAGACCTTGGTTCATGGCTGGTGGCTCTTTGGGAGATGGTGGTACCACTGGAGGAAGTAGGTCATGGGGGAGGTGTGTCCTTGAAGGGTGTATCTAGTCCATGGCCCCTTTCCCTCCCGCACCCCTTGCTTGCTTGCCACCATGAGGTGAGAAGTTTTGTTCCATCAGATACTCTTTGCCATGATGTTCTGCCTCACCACAAGCCCACAGCAATGGGACCAAGTGACTATGAACTGAAATCCCTGAAATCATGATCCAAAGTAAATCTTTCCTTCTGTAAGTTGTTTTCCTCAGGTATTTTGTCACAGTGAAGGACAGCTGACTAACACACACTCCTAACCAGTCATGTAGGATATCCTGCCGCCAACTTCCCCAGGCCAACAAACCTCCAATTGACATACCTGAAGGCTTTCTTTTTCTCCACTATAATGCATTCCCATTCCTCTGCCTGCCTTTGAGTCTCTGCCAAATACAAGTGACAGTGGCTGACTCTCTTGCTATATAACAAGCACTGAAGAAAGAGCCTTTGTGTGTTCTCATTTAATTGGTCTTCATTTATTTCCACACTGGTCACCATGCATTTTCTCTGGACTATGTCGATTCTCTTTCTTGTCCCACACCAGCTGCTTTCCATGCACTCGTGTTTGACAAGTATTTTCTTTTTTTTTCCTCCTTATTATTCAGGTTGACATCCCAACTACAGAGAATTCTGTCTCTCTGTCTGAAATTGCACACACTGGAGATTCATAGTGCTGTGACTTCATCAATTGATCAATCGTATTTCTATAGCTTCAGCTATTTCTGTTCCAATTTGCTATTGTCATGACCTGTCCACTGGTTTTCTCAAATGTCCACTTTGGTCATTGGGTAATGCCTTCACTTCTGCAGCTGGAGAGAGGATTTTGAGACATTTGACAAGCATTTTTAGGAAAGAAAACAACGTCAGTCCTGAGCACTACAGAGCTCCCCAACAGCTCAGAATTCTTCTGTCTCATGGCTGCTTCTTGTGTCACATGACCAAAGTCTGTTCCTTTGGTCTTTTTAGAAATTGCCATGGGTTAAAAACAGTCCAGCTGAGCTGTTGCTCACTCTTGGATTTTCAGGTCCCACTAATTCAAATATCTTCAAATACTATGAAGTGAAAAATGAACTAGTGCAAATCCGGGCAGGTAACACCTCAGCTCAAAATTGTGGATTTGGTCCTAAATGGCTTCATATGTCAAGATATCCACTCTTCACTCTGACAGTGCAGAGCTGTTTCCACAGTGTGTACCACTTCATGGACACTTATTGTGTGTCAGGAATTGTGTTAGGGACTAAGGAAACAGACATAAGAGCCTTGGTCCCTATGTCGAGTCATAGACCATATACATAAAATACAGCAGACAACACAAGATCTCACATTCTGAGTGTGGAATCCCTCTTGCTGGCACCAGTAACGGTTGGGTCTCATCTAGTCCTCGCACTTGTCACAGTGCAGTACAAATGAAAGAACGTTTTTGTTCACCCCACTGAACTGCAATCCCTCAGGTGACCCTCATCTACCTGATAGGTTGCCAACACCTCAGCAGGTTCCTGGTTCATAGTGGACAGGTTGACAGTATAGCTCTCTGCTCCAAGAAAAGCAAGGTCAAGTCCTGGCTCTTCTACATTTTAATTATGAGAACTAGAGCAAGTTGATCTTTCTAAGGTTCTGTGTTTTCTTCTGTAAAATTGGGAGAATAATAATTTTGGTAATCCACTCCACCTCAGATCATTTCCACACCATGGGCACATATTAAATACTCAATAAATATCTTCTGCTCTAACTATAAATTCAATTGCCTTGAAATTCCAGTGGCACAGATGATACATACTTCACAGTTGAGAGGAAGGAAGGATTGCTGGAGCATATCCTGAAAGTTGGGTGTTATTCTGGGGTGGAAGCCAAGTGAATCCGTTCCAATGTTATGTGGCACAAGAGCAAGTGATAATGTTATGCTGTACTTCTGAACAGCACATGCTAAAATAAAACATCTCGCTAATGATAGGGGCAGGAAGAACATGAATTCATGTCTTAAAGTAAGAATGGAAACATTTGGGAACTCCTGGTTTGCACAGAGAATGTTGGCAATCACCTTTCCATAGACATGTGGTAGAAATCTGATTTTTTTTTTTTACAATTGCTTCAGAAAAATGATCTTGGTCATGAGAGAGTTGAATAAGGGAAGTCAATAATTTCTAAGGAGGAGAAGAATTTCATCGAGTATACTTCATAGTGGAGAAAACGGGGAGGGGGCTCTAAGTTTAAATGCTCCCATTTCACATATCGATGCTGTGAATCCCAATTTCCCCTAGTGAGGCTAAAGTCTGTTGAGAGAATTGAATGAGATAGCAAACGTGAAATTACCAGCACGAAACCACATATTTTTTGAAAACTGGAAATATTCTGAAATGAATTTCCATTTTCATTCTCCTAGTGATAGTAACATTTGGGAATTGTACAGGAGACTGGAATAGTTATCCCAAGATGGGGAATGAGTGTGCATAAAAAATTCATGCAGAAATAGTGTGGTGGAGACTGCTGATTATCCTCCAAATCCATTCTCCTTTTCTTCAATTGTAACAGAATCCCTCATTTTATATGAGCCATGGCTGCTTGGAATGACAATGACATTTTCCAGCCTCCTTTGAGGGAGGCGAGGCCGTGTGGATAACTGGCCGTAGAGGAAGTGAAATGTGTAAACCACCAGATATTTCCTTGAGGAGAGATGATGAGCTCTTTTCCTTTTCCTCTTCGGATGTCTGGAATGTTGATTTCATGGCTGGAACTGCACAGAGCAGTCATTGGGACCCCAAGACACAGGTCTCATTTGAGGATGGAGAAGCTTGGGTCCTGATGGCTCTGGAGCTACCATGTCAGCACTGGACTGTGCTAGCTATGGAGGCAGAATAATTTCTATCTTTCCAAATCCACTGTTGTTTGGTCCTCAGGAAACAGTTTCCTTACAGGAAACACTGAATACTATTTTTTTTTTAAATTTAGGACAGATGAGGCTGGACACCCGAAGAATTAGCAGGAAGCAGGTTTACTGGCTACAGGATCCAGAGGGGCTATCACCTATAAATTCTCTGGACCATGAGTCTAGAAAGTCCTTGAACTTTATACCCAGTTAGGTGGGGGAGGGGGGGAGCTTGAGATTTACATTTTTGCAGGAGTCTACATAAAAGTAATTTTTTCTTTGAGTTCTCAGAAAGTGCTTTTTGTCTCATTTTTTAGAATAGTCAGAGGATTTACCACAAAAGCAGGAGTAACATCATCAAGTCCGTGGTTAAACTTGGTTTTTGCAAGAGAGAACAACAGGAAATAGAAAGTTCTAACCACACTGAGCTCTTTTGCAGAAATCTTTGCTGATATTCTCTTAACAAGAACAATTATGGTGAGGGTCTCTAGAGAAGCTTAAGATGCATTGGTGGAGGAGGGGGGTGCCACTACAATTTAACTATTGATACAGGCATTGAAAGACATGACTTTAAAGGGAACATTTTTTTAATATTTATTTTTTAGTTGTTGTTGGACACAATACCTTTATTTCACTTATTTATTTTTATGTGGTGCTGAGGATCGAACCCAGGGTCTCACATGTGGAAGGCGATAGCTCTACCACTGAGCCACAACCCCAGCCCTAAAGGGAACATTTTAAAAGACAAACTCAAGGCCCAAAAAGAATGTGAGTTCCTCACAAGAATTCATTTTAAAGAATGCCAGTCCATCAAGTTAAGGAAGGAAAACCAGCCCACTAGGTCCCAGTAAGAAGGCTGGCCAAGTCAAAGTTTTGATTTCATGTTATTCATTAATGAAAAAAAAAACATAGATAGTGTTGGTATGTGTAAATTGTATTTCAGCCTTTTATATTGATTCGGCCATGGCAGTCTGGAATTGCTAAGAATCCTGATAATAGTGGTGATAGAACAATGGTGCTTCTCTTTACGCTGGGTTTTTGGATAACTTGTGGACAAGTAAAAAAAAAATCATATCTGTGTATTTGATTTTTGTACTAACAAATCAGGACTATGCCCACCATATAATCATATCTTCTTGCTGATAGTTCAGTCATTTTTAATGATTTGATGATTCAACGACAATTGCCAATAATGAATCTGCTGAAAAAGGAATCAGAAAAATAATTCCATTGACAGTAGATTGAAAAAAACAACAAACCAGAAAACATACCAACCCTCACTCCCGTGCCCCCCAGGAGTAAATTTAACCAAAGAGGTGAAAAATACCTACAACAAAAATTACAGAACTTAGAATAAATAAATAAAAGGAGACACTAGAAGATGAAAGACCTCCCATGTGCATGAACAGGCAGAATCAATATTGTTCAAGGGCCCATCTTGCCAAAAATGCTCTACAGATCCAGTTCAGCTTCCAAAAAAATACCAATGACATTCCTTGCAGAAAGAGAAAAAAAATTTCTAAAATTCATATGGAAGAACAAAAGATCCAGAATAGCCAAAGCCATTCTGAGCAAAAGGAGCGATGCATCACAATACCCAATGTCAAATTATGCTACACAGCTATAGTAACTGTACTGGTACTGGCATTAAAACAGACACGTGGACTAGTGGAAAAGAATAGAAGTCCCAGAGACAAACCTATTCAGATGCAGTCATCTGATCCTTGACAAAGATGCCAAAAACATACACCAGAGAAAAGAAAGACTTTTTAACAACTGGTGCTGGGAAAATTGGAGAGCTATATGTAGAAGAATGAAACCAGTTTCCTCTCTCTCTCCTGCACAAACATTGTTTCAAAGTTCAGAAACTTCAAAACTGTTAGAAGAAAACATAGGGGTCAACACTCCCACCTATAGGCACAGACAACAACTTCCTCAGTAGGACCCCTAAAGCTCAGGAAATAATACCAATAATTAATAAATGGGATGACATCAAATTAAAAAGCTCCTGCATAGCAAAGGAAACAAGAGCAAGAAGAGAGTCTACAGAATGGGAGAAAATCTTTGCCAGCTCCTCTACTGGCAGAGGATTAATATTCAGAATGTATAAAGAACTTTAAGAACTTAACATCAAAAACAAACAAACAAAAAACCCTCAAAATTAATAACCCAATTAATACATGGATAAAAAAACATTACAGACATTTTTTTTTTCAAAAGCAGAAGTACAAATGGCCAATGAATGTTTAAAAGATGTTCAACATCTTTAGCAGTCAGGCAGACACAAATCAAAACCACACTGAAATTTCATCTCACACTAGTAAAAATGGCAGTCATCAAGAATACAAATAATTTATCACAATTTATCATATCTCTGTATACAAGATATGTTGATAAATTGTGGTATAAATGTGTATTAAGAATTTTAATGTTGGGCTGGGGTTGTGGCTCATCGATAGAGTGCTTGCCTAGCACGTGCAAGGCCCTGGGTTCAATCCTCAGCACCACGTAAAAATAAACAAATAAAAATATTGAGTCCAACTACAACTAAAAAATAAATTAAAAAAGAATTGTAATGCAAATAATAATAATAATAATAATAATAAAACTCATGTAAAAATAATAAATAAAAATTAAAAAAGAATACAAATAATAATAAATGCTAGAGGAGATATGAAGATAAAGGAACATGTTTACATGGTTAGTAGGACTGTAAATTAGTATAACTACTATGGAAATCAGTATGGAGGCTCCTCAAAAGACTCCACATGAAACCACCATATGACCCAGCTAAACCATGTCTCAGTATTTGCTCTGAAGAATTAAAGTCATCTTACTACAGTGATACATGCATAGCCACATTTATAGGAACACAATTCAAAATAGTCCAACTATAGAACCAGCCTGGGTATCCATCAATAGATGAATGGATAAAGAAAATATGATATATATATATATATATATATATATATATATATCTCCAAAAATGTTTTATTCACTCATAAAGAAAAATTAAATTATGTCATTTGCAGGAAAATGGATGGAATTAGAGATTATCATGTTAAGTAAAATAAGTCAAACTCAGAAAGTTAAATGTCATATGTTTTCTCTCATATGAAGAAGATAGAAAGAAAAAAGGAAAAGAAAGGTTGGTGGGTGGGTCTCCTAAAAACCAAAGGGGAGATCATTAGAGAAAAGAGACCAAGGGGTAAAGATGGGGATGGAGGGGAGAAGTGCTGGGGAGTGACACCTGCCAAATTATACTGTTATATTGAGTGCATTTATGAATAAGTAACAGTAAACTCCATTTGGTATGTACAACTATAATGCACCAAGAAAAAAATGAGGGGAAAGAAAGAATATAAGTCATGATAAATGTGAGGGTGTGGGAAAAAGAACACTTTTACACTGTTGGTTGGAATGTAAATTAGTATAGCCACCATGGAAATCAGTATGGAGGTTCCGCAAAAGACTAGGCGTGGAGACATCATAGGACCCAGCTCCACCACACCTCAGTATTTATCCTAAGGAATTAAAGTCATCATACTACAGTGATATGCACATACCCATGTTTAGAGTTCACAGTGGCCAAGTTATGTCACCAGGCTGGGTGTCTGTCAACAGATGACTCGATAGAGAAAATGTGGTCTATATACACAATGGAGTTTCACCTCCTCAAAAAGAAGAATGAAATTGTGTCATCTGCAGGAAAATGGATGGAACCAGAGACCATCATATTAAGCAAACTAAGTCAGATTCAGAAAGTTAAGGGTTCTGTGTTTTCTCTCATACGTGGAGGCTAGAGAGAAAAAAGGAAAACAAAGAGGGTGGATCTCAGGAAATTAGAAGGGAGACCAGTAGGATAGACAGAAGAAGAGGGCCAGGGGAGGGAGCAGCGGAGGAAAAGAGGAAGTACTGAGGAATGAAATTGGTCCAGTTGTGTTACATGAATGTGAGCATATGTCGCACTGAATTCCACTATTATGTATAATTATCATGCACAAAAAAAGACAACTGGTGTAAAAACTGGCCCCTCCCCATTCTTTCATGTTTACCTTCCGTCCACAGTGCAGTTGCTCCCTCACCTTCCAGGGAATGGGCCCATTTTAACTGCAGTACCAGAAAGTATGAGATGTCCTGTGTGGAGGGTAAGGTCATTGGGTTTGTGCTAAGTGGTCTTTTTTCCTGGTGTATCTCTTGGCCACCTCTGAATAGGAAAAGCCAAGAGAAGTTTTTCAAGCAGTTGGTGGGGCCAGTTCTGCTTCCCACTTCCTCTATGAAGGCTTTCCCCATGCTGCAGCTGTAAGTAGTTAAAAATGGCCTCAAAAGCTATAGTTGGTACCACTCCACTTGCCTTTTAACTTTGTATTTTGTGTTTGCAAAGTGTACATTAATGACTTCCTCTTTCTTCATCATAGCCATTTCTGTGTCTTGCTTAGAGTCGGCAAGCATCTAACAAGTGCTTGTTAATTTTTTTACTCCGTGTCTACGTGTTGGGTATTGGGGCAGAGTGGGCTTAGTTGTACCCTTTCAAACGTATGAATTAATCCTAAATTTATGGTAAGTCTTTTAAACTTTGAAAGTTGACTTGTTACAAATGTGACTTGCAAATAACTCTCTAACTCAGTGAGGCAAGTGGTTGATAAAAGCTTGGCCAGTAAATTCCAGTGATTTTTTAAATTTTTTTCTTGTGCTGGGGATTGAATGCAGGACTTTGTGCATGTGAGACAAGCACTCTACTGACTGAGCTATATCCCCAGCCCAAATTCCACTGATTTTTAAAAAGCACTAACCGAAGATGATTGAATTATCAGTATTTCTGAATTTATGGTAAATTAGTATCACTGTGCTTTGCAAGGTTCCTCATTATTTATTCTTTTAAACCCCATATCCACTTCCATTCCTTTTTAACATTTATACTAATGTTTACTGTGTATCTTTTCTTTGCATTTACAATATATAATAATAAAAATAACATACAGAACATACTATGTGCCAGACTCTGTTCTAAGTCCTTTATGTAAATTTATGTGTTTATTATTCATTTAATTCTCATTACAACCTTATGAGTCAATAATCCTTATTATACCCATTTAATGGATGAAAGAACTGCGGCATAGAAAGATTAAGTAACTTGTCTATGGTCATACAGCTATTAAGCAACCAAGTTGGGATTTGAAACGGAAAGTTGGAGTTGGAATCCATACTCTTAGTCACCGACCATACCACCGAAATGTGTATTGTGCTTTGTGTGTATGCATTTTTAATTTCTGCAGATAGAATTGTGTAAATAGTACTGAACTTGGTATCATTTTGCTTCTTTGCCTTTAGAAGCTCCCATGTTGCTCTGTCTGCTTAGGAGCCATTCTTCTGATTGCTGTACCCCAGGGTGAACATTGATTGAATTTTGCCTGTCTGCTCTCCCAGGGATGATACTCCAATTTCCTGCCTCCACAAATAATGCTGCAGTGAACACCCTCCCTCCGGACCTTCAAGAGAATCTCCTTGGGATATAAACCATGCTTTTGTTTCATGAATGCACCTCTATGAAACAGAAGCTAGTAAATTTGGAGCCCTTTTCTGGAAAAGTTACTTATGCCCTTGCAATCATGTCTCAGGCACAGTTTTGTGCCTCAAGGAAAACATGTATTCGTATGTATGAAATCAGAATCCCTTTATGTACTATCCACTTTTTAAATGTTTATTTAAGCCACTCATGTGCTGGGGTGTATTGGAGGGCTGACAGGAGGATGGCTAAGTTTTCTTTGCTCTCGAATAGGAAAGTGATAAAGATCTGGACTTGGATTTGGACATGGGTGCAGAAAACAGATGTGTTGCTTGCACCTCTACGAACAGGGGCAAGTTTCTTGAACCCTATAAAGTTCAATTTTCTCATATTTTAAATAGGGGTAATTGGTGGTGGTTGTGAGAATTAAATGAGATAGTATATGCAGAGAGCTTACCCCAGATCCTGACATAAAATAAGTGCTCACAAAGGTGGGAAAACCCCTGTCCTTGAGAAACTCCTAGCAGAGGAGGAGAGGGATGCTCATCCAGATATCACTAGGAAGTGTATAAGGACCATGACAGCAACATTGGCAAAGCAGCACAGTGCACAGAGGAAATGACATTAAATGAAAATCAATACAGTCATGTGTTGCATAACAATGTATCCATCAACAACGGACTGTGCATTCAATGATGGTCCCATAAGATTATAATGGAGCTGGTGACATTGTAGCCATTATGACACAGTAGTATGAAGCACTCACTACTCACGTGTTTGTGGTGGGACTGGTGCTAACAAGCCCAGGGTGCTGCTGATTATAAAAAAGCATAGCACGTACAATTATGTGCAGTACGTAATACTTGACTATGATAACAAATGGCTATGTGACTAGTTCATGCTACAACTAGACTATACTTTGTTATCCTTATTAGAGTGTACTCCTTCTACTTATTAAAATAAAATGTGTTGTAAAACAGTGTGCTGGGTTACACCAGCAGCAGCCTCATACATCTTGTGATTACTGTTTCTCTTGATGGCATCATTTTCTCTTGTGCTTGATTTAATCTTGTGTTGTTTTGCTCATTGTGGCTCTAAAAGCAATAAGCGATACCAACACCTATGCACCACACAGCCAGGTGTGTAGCAGGCTATGCCACCTGGGTTTGTGTAAATGCACTCTGTGATGTCAAGGATGCGATTGCTTAATGATGCTTTTATCAGAACGTATCCTCATTGTTGAGTGATGAAGGATTGTAGTTGCCTACCTTGTTAGAGATGCTGTCTACTGGTTATTTTGTTTTATTCTGGTCCTCTAAGGTGTGTTCACTACTTCTATTTGATGGCATTAGAAACCAAGGCTCAATGTCAACTTGCCATTCAAAGTCACTTTGCTAGTTGTGGTTTTTGTGGATTTGAATCCCTGCCTGGCTGGCTCCAAAGCCTAGTTTGTTTCAAAGACACTGAAGAGGAGCTGGGGTATTTGATCTGCAACATCAAGGATGAGCAGATGGATTGAATATGCAGACATTTTCCTTGGCACCTTAGCTTTGGCATCTTTTTAAAGAATCCAGTGATGAAGATTCATTATGGTCACAGGTTCGACACTTGGAGCACATTGGCAGTGTCATATCTGCCATCAGAAAGGAGCACATAGACATCAACTTATGGAAAGTCAGATTTTACTCTTAAAATTCCCTTAAAATAAAGTATTAGCTCTGTGTCTGTCCTGTGATGTGCATGCAGCTTCTATCTTCAAGCTTGTAGTCACTTTTCCCTGCGGAGTGGCATAGATTGCTGCTTCTTTGGACCACAGTGCCTCTTCCGTTTCTGTAATTGTTTTGTGTATGGTGTGGTGTTGAATAAGAATTGCATTGCTTTAATAACCACAGTCAAATTGGTGAGGCCAGGTGTCTGTACCAGAAACATGAGGGTCACTGCCTGGTGGAAAGGCAAGGGGCTGAGGTGGGCTTCACGCTTGTGATCTGCTCTTTGGGGCTGTGGGAAGGTCACTCGCTCACATGCTTAACCTATTTAAGATGTGGCATTAGTGTAAAAGTAGAGAGATGGTAGTTCACATGGGTATTTTGTTAAAAGAGGATTTTAAGGGAAATAGAGATATATTTGAAAAGGGCCCAGATGGAGGAAGACTGTGATGAATTGGACAAAGAGTTTGGGCTCCGTCATCTAGGGTGACAGGTGCATGTATTTGCATATGCCAGACCTGAGGATTTCTATATGATGAGAAAATTGTAGGTAGCCTACAGAGGGATTATGTATAGTCTGGACTGGAAGGAGGGTTCAAGACTGGAGTGTAGGAGACCAGTTGGAGGTGGTGACAAGAGTCAGAAGATAGTCAGTGGAAGTCTAGAACAATGATGGCGGTGAAGAGAAGTTGGCACAGCATAGAGATGCTGGGAAGGACCAGCGAGGCTGCGTGAGTCAAGGAGGCGCTGGGAGCAACGACATGGGTGTCGCACCAACTCCAATGGAAACGCAGGCTTGCCTCTCCCTCTGCGCCCCTCGCCCCTCACTCTGTGCTTTTCCTGTCTTGATCCATAAGGTAGGAACTTCTGCCTTTGGAGGAATGGAAGACTCGTGAGGAAAACTTGTCCTTCTTCTGTCCCTACTGCGCTGAGAGGAAAGTCAGGTTTGTGAAAGCCCAGCCCCTCTGGTTCTGTCTCCCAGCAGCCCATGTCCATTCCCTGTCCCTCCATATCATGAACTCGGCAGGACTGCTCAGACCTGTAGTGCAGGTCAGTCCTGTGACAGATCAATGCAAGCTCTTCCAGGGAGACTGGAAATACAGTTGATCATTTCAGCTCCGTACATCTGGGTCTATCTTGTCAAAAGGCCTGGAACCTTTAAGGGAAGAGATGTGATTAATTAGCAGCGTCCCTTAAATCCTAACATTTATGTCAAGGTAAAAATCCTAATTCGGGGATTCTTTGAAATCTTCTTCCTTCCTCCTTTCTTTTTCAAAAATTTTATCAAACCCAGTGACCTCTGTGTGTTTGGCTAAAATTAAATGTTTTTGCCCTTTTCTCTTAAATAGCTATGGGTGGCCATAATTCAGCAGGTAGGGCTATAATCAGCCCTGATAGGCACGTTCCTATAAATATATTATACTTCTATACAGTGAACACATTTGAATCCCAGGGGCTATAAAGAACTCTGCCATATATGTATGGTCATTTCTCAGTATCTGCAGAAGTTTGGTTTCCTCTTTGATACCAAAATCCATGGATACTTAAGTACCTTATATAAAGTGGCATAGTATTTGCATAGACCCTACAAATATCTTCCAGTAGACTTTAAATCCTCTATAAATTACTTACAATTCCCAATACAACATAAACAACACATAAATAGTTGCTATAATATATTGGTTAGGGGAATAATGACAAGAAAAATGTCTGTACATGTTCAGTACAGATGCAATTATTTTTTAATATTTTCCATCTGTGATTGGTTGAATCCATGGATGCAGAACCTATAGACAGGACTGGTTGTATATGGGCATGTGAGTGCATTATACACAGCCACCACAGGCACACATACTACTGTATGCAAGCACAAATATCATGTGCAAACATACACATCACACACACACAAGCTGTGAACACATACCCACATCACATGTATGGATGCACAACATACACACCCAAATGTCATAAACAGGCAACACACATGAAGACACACATTGTGTGTTGCCGAAGTCTGGCTGGGCTCCCAGCAGCGTGTATACCCCAGCAATCTCCCATGCACACAAAACATGTGAACACTCCCCTCAAACACACACACCACAAGTGCATACCCACATATACATATCACACAAACTACGAAAGAACCCGTGTAAAAGCTTCCTAACCAATTCTTTCTCATTCTCTCTCCTTTTCTCTTTAATCCTGGAGTCTATATAGGACTATACCAAGCACACGCACAGACTCAGAGCAAACCTCTGGACTCCTTGAAAAAAACAACTGCCAAGAACCTGGGAAGCCCAGCCTTTGTGCACAGCCCCCCCGACGCCTGTGCCTACTCTCCCGCCCCCAGGAACACACTCGGACAAAGAAGCACCTGCGCCCAGGCCAGACATCTTTATTTCCTTTTGCCTTTGATTAAGCCTCACAATAAAACGGCACACCAAGGGGCACGACATTACTGTGTCATTAAAGTGAGCATGTCACAAGTGAGTGTTGCTGAACCGAGATGCTTCGGAGGTTTTTATTTGCACTGAATCTTTGAGGCCAGCAGATGGAAAAAAATGACTGTGGCCAGAGCTCATGGAGGTAGGCTTCGTCTGAGAGGCAGCCTGCACAGGCTGTCCTGACCTCTGACCTGCTTTCCCTAGAAAAGGTACGTGAGTTAAAGTGTTAGATGCATAATCATAAACATAAACATAAACAGGACCCACAGAATGAAGCGCACACACACATGCACACACACACGCACACAAACTTATGCATGCACACAGGTATTTCTACTTGAGTGCTTTTTAAAGTCAAAATTGGTGTGTGAACCGCAGTTTGTTCTAAGGGACTCTTTGAATGTGTATCATTTAGCGAATCTGGAGCAGACCAAGTGTTTTTGCTGAAAATGGCCATTGCTCATAGCAGAGACACCATCCTCCTGTTAATGTCATTAGCAAGCAGAACGGCAGTGCCTACAAAGCTCAGAGCAGAGAAATGATACCCGGGGGAACCACACAGTGCCAAATAAATGTGAGGTGATTGACTATTTTCATCAGTACCTCCGCAGCGGGGTTGGAGCCCATTTATAAGGGGCTGCCTTGGGCCCACGGGGAAGGGGACAATCAGACGATCCTGTTGCAGTTCCTATTGTCCTCAAAGACATCTCTTCTCCAGGAACAAAGCCCGGGGTCACACAGTTTGTCCTGAAGAAACTCCTGATAAATTTTGCTTTTTTTAAAAAAAGCCTCTTTTCTTTGATTAGAAGTAATAAAGGCTTTTCCTTCTAAATATCTGTCCTGACACATCAAAAGCCCGAGATGAAAAATTCATTGTCATTTGCAAAGAATAGTGTCTTTGTGACTTGTTATCTGTTGAACTGGATGTTATGAAGTGTCTTTGAGGGCCCTGACAGCAGCTAGAATATTTTGCCTCTTGTGGCAAATGCAGTTGAAAGCATAATGATCGGGTGTGGGCTGGGTTGACCAGAACCTTCTCCCAGAACAGCCAGACTGTCAGTGGGTTTTGTGTATGCACAAAACTCTCCATTTTTTATCCCATTTCAATGGATGGGACTGACATCAGATGATAAGCTTATTGAATGGATAAGATGGATTCTGGAAACTTCTGTCCTTTTCATCTGGTCTGGATTTACAAACAACTCTCTCCTGTTGTTCAACTTTCCAACATCAGAATTGTCGCTGGGGCTGTGATAGAAAATAATGGCATGACATTAGACAGCAGTGGTCTCCTCTCACTTCTAAGGGAACAGGTGACTTGCTAATTGGGATGAACCACATCGTACCCGAATTCGAAAAAGCTTTCAAATTATAGCAAATTTTGTTTTCAAAAACAAAAACTGGATAAGTTGAAAGAACATGATCTTGATCCAAAATTGATTTGATTTCAAAAAATCGTAATTCTGAGGGGGAATGGGAAGCTTTTGTCTGATGGGCTCAGAGCTTCAGTTTTGCAAGGTGAAAGGAATTCTGGGACTGGATGGTGGTGATAGTTGCATAACAACGTGAATGGATTCAATCCTGCCAAACCACACACCTAGAAATGGGTAAGACAATGAATTTTTGTTACATATATTTCACCAAGATTTAAAAAAATAATCAAAATTTATAATTTCTAGATAAACACTAGTGTTAGAATAAATGGGGTTTTTGTTTTTGTGTTTGTCCTGCCTTAAAAATATCTAGCACCCTAAATGTCCCGTCTCTTTCATCTTACAGTGATAGTCTGAACGAAGTCTCTAAAATTGGCTTGTTAATAATTGCTTGGTGGGTAAAGCACCACATATAAGCTTGTGCAATTTGCTAATGTGATCTTTTGTTTTAACCTGATGTAAACTATGGTGCTCTAACCGAATCTTTAAAGATTTAATTATGCAGGAAAATATTCTTAGCCTCTCTCATTCTAAGCCAGCTAGTTTGCTATTCATTTATCTTTTAAAATAAAACCTTTGGCTTCTTTTATCTTTCTTTTGCTACTTTACTCCATTATATGCCAAAATAGCCTCCCTCTTTCAGAAACATTTTATACCCTTTACATGTTGACTTTTCAAGGAGAACATCTGTTTTTTTTTTTCTTCTAATTGAGAATGCATTGGTAGTAGGGGAAAGAACAATGGATGTGGAGCAAGGAGACCTGGGTTTGAGCTCCAGCTTTGCAGATTGTTAGGTTATTCCTTGGAGCCTCTCAGTTTCCTCATCTGTAAAATGGAGGCAATAACTGCCTTTCCTATGAGTCTGCTGAGAAGTTCAAAAGAAATAATAAAAATGCAACTTACTGAGTGTTCACTAGGTGTTAAGATCTGTTCTGAGTAATTTATGGGTATCAGCTAATTGAACCCTCTTAATAGCATGGTGAGCTATTATGCCTATTTCAAAGGTGAGAAAACTGAAGCCAAGAGAGGTGGAGAAACATACCAAGGTCACAAAGCTGGTCAATGGTAGAGCTTGAATTTAAACCCAGGCAGTCTGATTGGGAAGGCTGTTTTGAGTTACAATGTCATCTTGCCACTGTACAGATGTGAAAGTGCAGGTTACTTTAAAGCATCATATGAAGTGGAATGAGCGAGCATGACTGACTTTTTCTAGATTTACTTTCCACGTAGAATGCGATGAATGTAGATTCTGTGTCTCTCTTCAATTCAGGGACTCTGATTGGCTGAGGATGCAAATAATTCGAAATCATCTCCTTCACAGACTTTATCATTCTTGCTGTACAAACAATGGCAAATGCAATTATATTCTTCATACTTGTGCTTCTAAACTGTAAACCCCAGGAGGCTGGGGACAATGGGTTGCTTGTTATTCATGATCTTTCCACAAGCAATGCCCAGCACATAACAGGTGTTTAGTGGTAACCAGATCTAACATTTATTGAGAGCTTATTGCTACATGCCTGTTACCAAGTACTTTACATGCATTGACTCATTTATTATTCACAGCTGTGCAATAGCAGGCTATGGTGATCACCATCTCCATTTTACAGATGAAGAAACTGAGGTTGAGCACACTTAGGTAGAGTGTCCGCGGCGGTGCAGTAGTAAACAGTGGGATCTGGATTGCAATCCAGAATGTCTGCCTCTGGAGACTTTGTTTCATTCCAGTTCCTCTTCTGTGAGAGCCGCTGAAACCCCAATTTTTTCTAATGTGGAATTGGAACTAGAAGTGAAACGGTGCTGTGAAGCCCCTCTCCAGCAGAACGTGTGATCTCGGCTTTCCAGGCAGGAGCCATATGTTGGAAAACAGTAGGAAGAGACTGCAGGCTGGGAAGTTGGTGACCCTTCTTATGATGTGGTGAAACATTTGTAAACTATTGCTCGCAACAGCCTTGGAAGTGAGACCCTATGTCCCCTGGGTCTGCCCCTCTGGGGGAAACGGTTGAAAAAGGTCAGAATAATGATGTGTATTGGTTGCTTCTTGACATTTTTAGCAAACTTCTGAGAGAAGAAAATTGGGCCAGATGAAAGGTAACTGAGCTGTGCTAAGGAAAGGTCTGCCTTCTGTTTGTGCCCTGCAGCCTAAATTGACTGGGGATCTGAAAATGCGAGGCCGTATGGGACTGAAAGAGCCAGTTCCTCCTGTACTCCAAAGAGCTGGAGGCGAGATGCAGAGCAAGCTCTTTTTTGGAGCCTCCAGATCTTTCATAGCTCTTGGACAAGTCATCTGTGGAATGGTCCAGAAATAGTGCTGGGGCTTGGGAAGCCATACCCACAGTTTCTATGTGCCAGCTACTGGCAAAAGTGCCTCCCCTGCTTCTTCTCATTGATGCTTCACAACTGCTCTGAGGTCAGTATTCTTACTCCCACTTTATGGATGCTGAGACTCAAGCTCAGAGAGGGTAAAGAATCTGTCCTCAGTCGTGCTGTGCTGTTTTATACTGTGGACCCGGGATTTGAACCCAGGCAGGATTGGCTCCCAAATCTAGGCTTTTCCCTTCTCCTGGAATTGAGCCATCTCTCCCAAGGTGGGGTGAGGACATGTTTCCATGTAAAACAGTCTCTTGGTGACCATGGGCTGAGGGGCTGTCCTCTCAGTTTTGTGAGCTCTGCAGAGAGGCTCAGGCTGTGTTAGCATATCGAGCTGCTCCCACGCCTGTCCAAGGTACAGGGGCCCCTCGCTGTGCCCAGAGCTGCTGAGGCGCATACACATCGCCGTTCTTAGCATGTGCCAAGCCCCTCATGCTGAGCACAGCAAGACTCTGATGCCCGGATTTGCCAGGAGGGCAAGAGAGTATTTTTTCCTCAGGGGAAAAAAATCATTTTTATTGATACCTAGGAGAGAAACATTCCATTTTTATTCATAATTAAGGTGTTTATTTTCCATTTCGAGAAACACAACAGAAGAAAAATTAGATGGGAAGGGTCCAGCCAGATGGAGGCAAGCGAAATGAAACAAAGGAAGTCAGCCTTATTTCTACACTGTTAGGTCATAAAGGTGCATAAGTGAGCGTCTGTGGAATGGACATACACCTGTTTGCAGTGAACACTCATTATTCACGTGACTATGGGCCCATTTCTGTTCTAAGCCAGTGTCATGGATTATCTCATTCTGTCTTCATGCCACCATGAAACTGGCACTATTGTTACCCATTTTACAGACAAAGAAGCTGAGGTACAAGGGGTTCAAGCAGCCTCACTCAAGGTAACAGCTAATAACGGGTAATGTCAGAATAAACACAGGCGATACAGCTCTAGGACTTAGACTTTTAGCTGTTCATCATTGTGACAAAATTCCTCAGCACTCAATCAGAAGACAGCACTTATATACCTTTATAACTGTCAGATATTTTTATGCAATAACCTATTTAACCTCACAATACCACAGGGAGTTGTAATCTCCCATTTTGGAGATGAGGAAACTGAGGCCCAGAGAAGTTAAAAGACATTTAAGTACCAGAGTGCACATCTTTTGGACATTTTGCTTTTAAAGCACACCATCTGCCTCCATTTGTCCAGGCATAGATATGTGTCTGAAGAATATTTTAGGATATTATTATTATTATTTTTTTTTTTTTAATTTTTTATTGTGGGTTGTTCAAAACATTACAAATTTCTTGACATATCATATTCCACACTTTGATTCTAGTGGGTTATGAACTCCCACCTTCACCCCATACTTAGGATATTATTAACTAAATCAAGTATATGCATTGATTTTATATCTCATCATTTTAGTTTGCTCAAGAAATTTGCTGCCTCGGAATATTTACATTTATAACTCTGCTTCCTAGAAACAATAAAATAACCTCTTGATGTAGGTAATTAACAGAATCATAAAACATTCCCACAAATGGCATCTGCAGAAACAAGGTGAAATGAAGAGCTGTCATTTGAGCCAACCCCATTTTAAACTCATTTTAAAACATTTAACCAAAGGGAGATAAGCGAGAGATATGTCTCGTGGTTGCAGGATCATTTAACTAACAGCAGTGTGCTACCAAATTAAACCTTCCATTTAGAAACTCTGTGTGTGTGTGTGACACATGCACATGCATACACGTATGTGTAGGAGTGACTTTGCTTATATTAGCAAGTTGTATTAATAACTGGAAGAAGATTTTTCAAGGGTTTTACAGAAGTCAGCCTGTCCTCATTGTAAGAACATCACCCATCAGGGACTTCTGTGCCATAAAGAATACTTACAGTCTTCGGACCTTGGGCATCTCTCTCAACTTCTTTGGGCCTTTCTTTCTTAGTTTACAGCATGGTTGGCTGCAAACTTGTGAGAGAGGTAGACAAGTAAACAGATAAACTGCGATGATGTACTTTTAGTTGTGTTTCCAGAACATGCACCAACATTTCTTCCACAAAATAAGTAGTGTTAAGGATTGGTGAGGGTGGAGGGTCCATTTGGGTTGGTATGACCCGGAGATGGGGTAGCTTATAATAACAGGGCATTTCTCCAGGTTCTGGAGCCTGGAAGTTTAAGAGCAAAGTGCTGGTAGATTCAGCGTCTGGTGAGGGTCCTCTTCCTGGTTAACACATGGCTGACCTCTCCCTGCATTCTCACATAGCAGAAGGGGCGAGGGAGCTCTTTATCATTTACCTTTCTCGATTCTTTTACCTTTACCATAAATCCTTTATCTTTTACCACGAATACACTGGAATGTATTTTAGTATGAAGCTATTTCCATCGATTGGGCATTCATTTTTATTTTCCATGTGAATATCATGGTTTTAAAACTAGAGAGAGATGCAAGGCAAAGCATGTACCTACCCATCCTTTTTTCTTACAGACTTTCTTTCCTTAGTTGGTTTCATCTGTTTGTTCATCCACATAAACTTCAGAGCCATCTTGTCAAGGAATATGAAAACAAACACCTCTTCCCTAAAGTTGGAATTTGGATTGGGCATTGCACAAGTAATAGAAATAGATAAGGAGAAGAGATAACCTTGACAATATTTATCAGTTGGTAGCAGGATTGGCATCTGCACTTCTCACTCCATTTAAATGAAACTTTCTCTTCTGTAGGATGGTTTTAGTAAATGCCATTTTGTTCTATCTCAGACTGACCAATTGCCTCCGACTACTGTAAACACACAACACCATGGCAGGAAATTAATTAATTTTTTGAGCACTGATAAAATCAGGAGAGAAGGAAAACAACCCAGAGAGGGGACCTCTTAAGTTGAGAAGAAAAGTCTTCTTATGGACAGAAGGGTTGATCTATGGAAGGGTGCACCACCAAGACTGGCAGGGTCTGCCATTTTTCTACAGATTTCCAGGTAGAAAGAATGACAAGAAGACAGGAGAGTTTGGAGTGAGGGAACAGAGGACCCTCTCACAGAGCCTGTACCATCTGTCGGCCTGTTTTTCTATCTGGGTTTATTCTGTGTTTTTTTTCCCCTGAAAGCTGAAGATTGGAAGTGGCACAGGAGGACCAAGGTCCAAGGTGTCTCAGTATCTGTGTTTGATCATCAGGATGCTCCTCAATGAACTTACTTCAGAAGACTGGTGGGTTTTCAACAGGTGAATCTGTCCTTGAGGATGTCACTAGAAGAGGACATCAGGAAGTCAGAACAGGACATCAGTCAGTGCTCTTGAGTCAAGTGCTAGTTTTAGTCTCCAAAATTATAACCTTCCCTGTGTGGGGAAAACTGTACAACAGATAAACTGTTTCCTTAGCCATTATTTCGTTTCATAGACTTCTGTCCCTAACACCCTAATTCCTGGCCAACAACTTCTTGAGGTAGAGAAAGAGTCAGGGCAGGGCTTATTGCATTATTTTGCAAACAGAGAAATAAGTCAGAAAGGTCAATGACTTGCCTAGGTTCCAGGGAGAGGGGGTAAATACACTCAGCACCCAGGCCTGGCTGAGTGCGAAGCTCACACCCCTTCCTCTTCTGTGTATGGCACACCTGGCCAAGTCTCTCATCTCAAGACTCCAGACACTGTTCTGCTATGGAGAACAACACAAGTTGAAATCCATCATTCTCGTTTGTGTTAGTACCAAAAGGCAGCATTAAAAACCATTTGATATATAGTCATTTTAGTTCATTGTCTGAAATTAAAACTGCAAAGTAATTTCCTCTCTCAGTTTTAGGGGCAGCTTCTTGCTGTGACTAATATTAGTGGCTTTCAGTATTTTCATTGAAGCAGGGAATCTTGCAAATCGAGCAGTGACTCATTGCCAACGAGTGGCTAAATAATGCTGTGATGTGTCATCGTCGTCGGAGGGCTCAGGAAGTCTAGACATCCAAAATGGGTTGTTTTTCCCATAGGCTGAGCTCATCTTCCCTGGGCGATACAGTTCATGTCAGGTACCAGGAAGTCTGGCAGAGACTTCCTGGGGGAGAGCAAGTGGCTGGCTTGCTCTGTCATCCCCCATTACTTATCCTCAAGAGCAGAGGTCAGAGAACCACAGCCCCCCACTAGGACCCAGCACCTGTTTTTATAAACAAAGTGTGGTAAGAACACAGTTGGACTCCTTTGCTTACTGTTATCTGTGGTTGTTCCTCACTACAATTGCAGGATTGAGAATTGCTACAGGAAGTATATAGCTGGCAGAGTTGAAAATATTGATTATCTGGCAAATTTTATAGCAAAATTTCCCAAATGCTGTTCAAGACCCTTTGGCAAATGTAGTCATTAAATGACTGCCTTACAGTATGGAGATTCCTTAGAAAACTTGGAATGGAACCACCATTTGATCCAGCCATCCCACTCCTTGGTCTGTACTCAAAGGACTTAAAATCAGCACGCTACAGTGATGTTCAATGTTTGTAGCTGCTCAATTCACAATAGCTAAGCTGTGGAAACAGCCTAGATGCCCTTCAATAGATGAATGGATAAAGAAACTGTGGTATATATACATAATGGAATACTACTTAGCCTTAAAGAAGAATGATATTATCGTATTTATAGGTAAACAGATGGAGTTGGGAAATATCATGCTAAACGAAGTGAATCAATCCCAAAAAACCAAAGGCTGAATCTTTTCTCTGATAAGTGGATGCTGATCCATAACGGGGGGCAAGGGAAGAATGGAGGAAATTTGGATTGAGCAGAGGGGAGGGAGGGGGAGGAAATGGAGTATGTGTCAGGCAGAAGATGGTGGAATGAAATGGATATTATTACCCCTATGTATGGGTATGACTGCACGAATGGTGTGACTCTACACCATGTACAACCAGAGAAATGAAAAGTTGTGCTCCATTTGTGTAAAAAAAAATGAATTAATTAAAAAAATAAAAAGAGAGTAAAATGACTGCTTTAAGAAAGGATTGGTCAACCGAACATCAACTTTTTGGCAGAATTGGGACACAAGCAAGTGATCATAAAGGATGCAGCATAGAACATGTCAGGCAGATTAAAACCCTGGGACAGACTCAGGGGTTTTGATTTCTGCAGGTCTGTGTTTTCCTTGTGGGAGATTCTGTTCTTGGCAGGGTTCTCTCGAAGGATCTGTCTGGGCTTCAAGCTGCTCAATATGATTCCTCTCAATATGTTTGGGAACAATCTATCCTGCACTCCAAAAAGGGTTATTAGTAGTTTACCTTAATTACCAGAATTGTCTGCCAAGAAACGATACGAATATTTGCTAGTTTTAGCTTTTACGCGTATGGATGTTTCTGAAGTCATTAAAAGATTCCCTGTTTCTTCCATGGCTGAAGTGAGTGACAGAATGTGATTTAAATTTTAGTAATTGATTTATAAAGCTAGTCTCAGGACGTGCTGAACACCCTTTCAAATGGGAAGCTGGTCTCCAGAGGGGGACAGCCCCTGTCTAAAAGCAGCCATATGGGGTTCTTGAAATAGGCAACAACCATATCATATTTATTTTTTTCTGCCTTGTGGAAATATGTTCACCATCTAAAAAGCCTCTGGCTGAATGTACCCAAACATTTATTGCAACGAAGAAAGAACTGTTAACTGAATACAGGAATGAGAATAATGGTCCGGAGGCCCATACAGGGCCGTCGGAATTAAAATTCCAGCTCTGGCATGAATGCCTAGGCAGGAGGATTATCTCTTTTTACTTGAAGGGTAATTTAGCTGTCAGCATTTCCTTCTCACACTCCACTGTCCCTTTTCTATTTGACTTTTTAATTTCTTGCTATGAGTGAACCATCTGATTTTTTTTTTTCACAATTCATCTTTGTAGGGTTTAACCATTTTGCTTTGCTTGTATCTCATGGATACTTAGGTGCTTTGATGGCTGGTTTTATTTTTTTCCCCCCCAAGCTCAACGAACCCACTTAAGACAAATGTGAATACTCAAAAGAGGAATCAGAATCAAGGTGAGTTGCTCTGCCCTCAACCCCCACTGTCTTGTAGCTCTCATTACAAAACCCTTCATGAATCCAAGGAGACCAGGAGGCAGGAGCAGCGGCATATGGTGGATGAAATACCTCCAAAAGCAAGTGCCAAATGACCAGAACGCAAAACCATAAGCCTCAAACCCCACCTTCCAAAGTTTCTCTGATGGAAGTAACAAAAGAGCAAGCTCCCAACCTGCGGGACAGTGAGCTGACCGCAGAGGTCATTTAGAAAGGCAAACCTGAGTCCATTGTTCAAACACAGGGGCAGGACCGGCTGTGGCTATTGCATGGAGTGAGGGAAGGGGCAGAGAAACAGGTGGAGAACTGAATTCTGCAAATATTAGTAATTTTTAAAAATACAGGGTGTGAGCGTCTGAGAAGAGCTGTACAATGCTGAGCATCCGATCTAGGTGTGTAGGGAATGTGGCTCCGCTTTCCCGAGACTCTCAGACCCAGCTGGAGAAAGCCGGCTGGGGAATACCAGCTAGCGCTCGCTGCAAGGAAACTCAGAAAGAAATCTGTGGTACTTGTAGAGCCACCTGAGTATATGAAGTCTTAGGAGAATGCCCTCTTGAGATCAGGTCTGATGTATTATTGCCTGGATTAGCCTCATGGCATGAGTGGGCTCAGGTACCCTCTTCACTCCCTGGGGAATAACAGCTCAGGGTCTCAAGTCTCAGCATTGCCCTGAATGCTCCAACTTGTTTTTTTCATCCCCTGCCCTTCCAGCAATGTGTCTGGCATATACTTGGTATTTGAAACGCGTGTTGAACGAATGACCACATTCTTTAGGAGGAAATGACAGGCCCTGAGCAGAAGATAGAAGTAGGTTCAGATTCTGGTTGTATCCTTTACCGGCTGTGTGACCTTAAGCAAGTTAATTAGGTCCCCTGATCTTCACTATTCCAATCTGCATAGTGATCCTAATGTGAAAGGGCTGTGAGGGTTACATATGAGTGTTGGCAGCACACCTGTTAGAGCATTTGGGGCATAAAAAGCATTAATGCACGGTAGGTGTTGTTGGATAACATGGCATTTACTTTTCCAGAGTTTTTGCAGTGTATTGGCAAATACAGGGAGACTTTTGTGCTGTTGGAGTTGAGGGTGGTGAGATACAAGGAAAGGGCTGTGTTGACAGGGAGTTGGGCTGTGGAGCTCCACTAGGTGAGGGCAAGCAGTTGGAACCAAGACAGTGACTCCGAAGGTGAGTTTGGAGACCTGCCAGATAGTATTGGGGTGGGTCTGAACTTAAGTCAGACCGTAGCAAGTCAAAGAGGATGGCTCTGACCTGGCCCTTAAGCTAAGTGGGCAGTGGTTTCTTCACCTGAACCTGAAGGGATTAGGCTACCAGGTGGTCTCTAACCTGTCCTGGTTCTAGGGTAAACTTTAATTGAGATGGATTTTAAAGGGCATGTAAATAAGTCCAATAAATCAATGAAAGTCAGGAAACGAAATTCTGTCTTCTCTACCTTTGAATGCAGTTGCACTAGCTGCAAAGGGCATTTATTTACTCATGCACTCTTTATGTAATTACCTCAAAAGTGTCTGAGGGAAGATGAGGAATAAGGAGGGGATCCTTTTCTCTTACACGACTTGCTACTTTTCCAAGACATGTATTACTATTAGATTGATGGTAAAAATATTGTCTCTGTCTTCATGATGCTCAGGCTCAGAAATTTACTAGAGTTCAGTCTCAGGAAAGATAATACTATCACACACAGGAAGAAATATAATCATTAAAAAATAATCGTCTTGAATTTTTGATAGTGCTTTGCTTGTTTACAATTTTATTATTCATAGACATTAACTTTGCAATTATAAACCATGTTGTTGGCATTTTGGAACAGATTCTGACATCCAATTTGGTTTGCCAGTAGAGGGGATGAACATGTCAAGGAAATAGAGGACTCTGACAATGGATAAAATCCCATTTGGTTTCCACAGCTAATAATCTTGTTCAGCATACAAGATATTTGAACACCCTAATACGATTTCCACATTAAAAGCACGTTCCAGTCAATTCAAAAATTAAGTAAATAGAGCGGAGGCATACAGTTCTACTAATCTACCAATGTCATAAATTTAATGATTTTAGCAGCTCAAGGAAAGCAGGGATTGTTATAAAACTTCACATCGGAATGTGTTATAGCCTTGAACAATGATTACTTGTCATTTATTTGACACCAAAGGTGTGAACTGCACATTATAGGAGTCAAAGGTTTTGCATAAAACAAAACAAAACCTCTTTCTCCAAGGCTTACACTCTGAAGGTGTGCAAGGGACTCATGAGAATGTGTCAAAAAAAAAAAAAATCGACGAGAAGCATGGGGCAGATATATTCATAGCTAGCCTTGGAAAGGACACATTTTCTATGAAGCAGAACCCAGGATTGAATATGTACAAACTATTAAAGTTTTTCTAAAAGGAGGCATTTAGAAAAATCTGGAATTATTTTTGGCCATTCAATCATTCTTGATACAAAATGATCTCTGCCAGGTATACATTCCTATATATTTCCATCCAGCACTTACAAAGCCTTGGAAGAATAATGGAAAGACACACATTTTAATCTCTGATTTATCTTTGGAAGAATTGAGCTTTTAAGCATATTTCTTTGTTAGTGAAAATTTCCTTGTAAGTCTTACATTCAGCACTGTAGGCTTAAAAAATTTCCTTATTAAATATGTAATGAAACTTGTCCAGGAAGTCAAATGGAAAGAAAACGTGGTCTGGAGGTGTTCATGCTATTTATGATAGCATGGTCTTTTCTTTGGGCACCAGAATGATGAGCAGCAGTAGGAGAAGCAGAAGCCAATTTCTAGAATTCACCTCTTTTTTGGAGTGGTTCTTTTAATGTGGAACTCTATAAAGATCACCAGTTTTATTGGGGAATGGTTGAATTTACACTAAGAAAAGGATGATAACATTTACATAAAACTAACTTGAAAATGCATTATACCAATAAACATGGCACCACAGTCTTGAGCTAGTATTTTCTATAAATCTCTCTAGATTAAAATGTTAATATAATACCTCAGGAAAAGGTCCTGGTCCTGTATGGATCCTTTTCATTTCATCGTGGATTTGTGTTATGAGTTTTGGTGGTCCAATCTGGCCTGTGTTGCACATATCTGAGGCTGATACATGGATTGCAGACTTATCAGTTTTTCATTTTTAATAATTATTTTACAGTATGAAGTCTTCATCAATTGTCTTTTTATAACACTAGTTATATTCCTATTCCTAGCAGTTATGGCACCCATAAATGTAATGCTGATTACATTCTATGTGTTTTTTTTTTTATCAAGTGTCCATCAGAATGGATCTTTGCATTTTGACTATTCCAAAGATCCAGCATGATAGCAGAAAGTGCATCAGTTAGAAGTATTTTGAGCCTATCTCTTTACTCACTGTAATAGAACTCAAGTTTTCTTATTTCCCTCCTCTGTAATATGGGATGACTACCACTTTGCAAGCCTTTGTTTTCCAACCTCTATTTTCAATGAGGTAACAAATGTTAAAGTATCTTATTCAGAAGTTAGCATTTAATAGACATTCAAAACTGGTCTTACATAATTTCTGATTTATGTTTTGCCTGTGTAGAGACAGTGAAAAATAAAGGAAGTTTCTTAGAAGTGATATTTTGGGTTTTTGATCCCTGCCCCTACCCATGGTACAAAATAAATCTATGTTTACCCGATGGATTCCAGCTTCATTTTAAATGGGGTATTACATTAGTCAGGGTTCTCCAGAGAAATAGAACTAATGGACTTTTGGAGATATTTAGAAAAATATATTTTTTTAATGAGGGGTTGGCTCATGCAATTATGAGGGCTGAGAAGCCCTATAATCTGCTGACTTCAAGCTTAAGAACCAGAAGGCCTGTGGTGTAGGTCTAGTCCAGGCACCAAGGCCTGAGAACCAGGAGAGCTACTAGTATAAGATCTGGCTTGAGTCTGAAGAAGATGGATGTTTTAGCTCAAGCAGAGAGCAGATTTACCTTTCCTCCACCTTTTTTCTCCTGTTCAGAATTTCAGTCTATGAATTGAGCCCTCCTGAGTTGGTGAGGGTGCTCTTTACTTAGCTTACCAATTTGAATGCTAATCTCTTCTATAGATACTCTTATCGATACAGAAATAATGTTTTTCTGGCTATCAGGGCATCTCTTAGCTCAATCAGGTTGGCACATAAAACTAACCATCATTGGCATCTATTCTTCAGCAAAAAGTAGAATTGCAATGTACATTTGTTGCTAAGTTATAGATTTTGTTGAGCCAATGATTTTTCCTCTGTCTTCCAGAAATGCTGTATTTGGTTCTGCTTTTGGCCTTGGAAATGAGAAGAGATCATGTCTGAACCTTATAGCAGCAATGGCAACAGCCAATTATGTTATCCAGACAAACAAAGTTAATTCTAAGCCATTAGAAGGCCTCCTCAAGTGCTCCCATCAAAGATCTGAACCCTAGAGAGGACTTGAATTAATCCCATAGACCACTCTGATAATCATTTGTGAAGGGCAAGAATATTGAGAATCTCCCTCCCTCCCTCCCTCCATATCTCTCTCTCTCTCTCTCTCTCTCTCTCTCTCTCTCTCTCTCTCTCTCTTCTTTCTGGCTGACAGGAAGAAAAATTCTGGTTCACTTAAAAATGTAGATAACCAAATATCTCATCTCAGATTTGCAGCTGTGATGAACTATGATCTTCCATCAGCTAGTCTTTTGAATTTAGAGATGCTGTCCACATTTATTTTTTCATTTGCTTGTTGAACCCATTTTTATGGTTGAACAAATACATATGAAGAAAAGAAGAAATAACAAATTAACAAACAGCCCAAAGTGAAGGAGAGATAAAGAAAATGGTGCTTCTTCAGTTGTGTTAAACAGTATTATTAATTAAAACATTATCTGTTCCTGATAGAAAAGAGAATTTTTGTAGCACTTTGGTTTTTTTTTTTTTTTTTTTTTGGCATAGGGATTGAACTCAGGGGCACTCAACCACTGAGCCACATCCTCAGCCCTTTTTTTGTGTTTTATTTAGAGACAGGGTCTCACTGAGTTGCTTAGTGCCTCACTTTTGATGAGGCTGGCTCTGAATCCTTGATATTCCTGCCTCAGCTTCCCGAGCCCCTGGGATTACAGATGTGTGCCACTGCACCTGGCCACTTTTTTTTTTTTTTTAAATGACGATTTTCAGAGTACTTGGAATGGAGACAAAGGCAGAATCTGAAACCCAAGTGTCATTGGTTGATGCTTCCACAGCCACTTCAGCCAAGAGGAGATGATGCACAATGACACACAGATGAGCTTCAAAAACACAATGGTGGATTCTTCTAGTTTATGTGAATACATTGTACATAAATTTACAACTCTTGAATTCTGCACACAGGATACTGGGGAGATACACTTTAGACTTTATGTCTAACATCAAAGCAAAAGCTAGAATACAGAGAAAAACCACTGGCATTTATATTTCAGTGATCTTGACACACAGGATTATGAGTAGACATGAAAATATCGACCCAGCCTAGACAACACTGTCAGCAGCTGAGAAATAACCTGGCAGAGGAAGTTTCATCAGTGGCTTAGGAGATGGACCCAGTCAAATTCTCAACTGGATTTTGGGATAATGAAAATGGACACATGTACTTTCAGGTCCCCTAAAAAAATACATGGTAGGTGAATATTTGCATATTCCAACCCACACCCCACTTCCAACTTCCCCAGGCAATATGCTGTTGGACTCCCTTAATGACAGCACCCAGGACAATGGTGATGAGCAGCAAGCTGCTTGGGTAAGCGCAAGAATTTTGGAGACGGAAGGACTGTCTGGGTTTGAGCCTTGGCTGTGCCATCTGTTAGTTTTGGCAAAGTTATTTAACCTTCTCTTGTGTCTTATTTTCCTCATTTAAAAAACGGGCTAAAAATCCCTGAACATTAGCTCATAGGATTGTTGTGAGGGTTAAATGAGCCAAAAATGTAGAAAGTGCTTAGGACGGTGCTTGGCGTATATTAGGTGCTATGTTAGTGTTAGTTTCACTATCACTGGGATTCTATAATCCAGGGATTGCGCAAGAAAGTTCCAGAGAGAAAACATACCAGCTACGACACTTTCAATTGCAATTAGCAGAGACTCTAACCCAGATTGGCCTGAACAATAGAGGATATTGATCAGCTTAAGCATTTGGTAAGTTGGGAGGGAGAGGGCATTTCGGTAAGACTTGATCCAGGGTATTAGTGACAGGCTCAAGGAAAATAGATCTTTCCTCCTTGTCTTTTGCTCAGTCTTCCATCCATGGCCATGACATCTTCCCCCCAAAGGTGGCTTCTCTCTGGACCCCAGTTTTGGGTCTGCTGTGCTTCCTTGTTCACCTCTTATAAGAGATCGTCTTTGTCTTAAAGGTCATAAGGATCAGTGCTGAGCTGGTCAAAGAGAAATGGCAATAGTCAGAGAGATTGAGGTCAACTCCATCAAAAGATAAAGCAGAAGAATTTTAAGCTGAGGGGCTTAGGAGAAGGAGGAAGAAGGAGGCAAAGATGCTGCAGAGCAACAAGAGTGTCTATTACAGGATCTCTGTTGTGTGGCCTTTGGTGGCACTTGCTGAGGGTTATGCTTAGTTCTGAAAAAGAACAGTCACTGTGGCGATGACATGAGAAGTGAACTGGGTGACACTTTCTCTTGTGCAACTCCACAGGGACCAAGACGTCGCTCCAGGTGAGCCTCCCCTCTGGAGAGGAACTTAGGGAGCAGGTTACACTGTTGGGAATACATTTCCCTGCCTCCTGTCCACTCTGATATTTATTCTCTGAAGGTTCTTTTAATATTGACCCAAAGAGAGAGCACTAGAAAGAGCTAGGAAACTGGGTGGAAAGATCCAGAAGTAGAGTCTTTCTCTGGATATGTCTAAGAAGCAGGATCATGAGCAAGAAGACAAACCAGGTCGGGATCTCTGCTGTTTTCAAGTAGCAGCATGATCCTGGATGAGTCACCAACTCTCCCTAAGCCTCATTTCATTATTTGTAAAATGGAACTGATAATATAAGTTCCTTAAGAAGATAGTTACAAAGATTCAAAGAGATAATGCACGAATACCATGATGCACAGCATAAATGTTCAATAAATCTCAACTGTTAGCATTACTGTTGTTATTCTACTGGCAGCAGATACGGTAGAGGCCTTGTGTTATAAGGCGAGTAGATGTTCTGACTCTCCCAAGATAAACAGGAGATGTTGGGTCTGGTTTAGGCCTCAGGGAATATTTAGAATTTCCATGTTTTTCTGTATTAAATTAGAATTTGTTATATTGTACTCTTTCAGAAAAACATCTCTTTGCCATGTTCTGGATTCCACCCTAGTAGGAATTATTTAGGAAACTATCCTATGAGAATAACAAGCTTCATAGTGAGAAGTTAGTGGTAATGCATTGTTTAGTAATAAGGAAATTTCATGCAACATTTTCTTTGGGAGGGAATGCAAGAGAATTGAATATCACTTAAAAACCCAACAACCGAGGATTGATTAAATCAGTCATTGTTGTAAGACACTGTCTCTGTCAGCATGTTTTTGATTGCAGATAGGACGGTACTTCTCTCCTTACTCATGCTTTTGAATGAGCTTATACAACCAAGGTTATTAGTTATGTGAATTACAAGTGCAGAAGTAAGCTCCATATGTGGTATTTCAGGGTCTGTCTCAATTTCTCTGGATTCTTCTGTTTGAACTTTGATGTGTTGGCTCCATGCTTAAGCTGGCAGCAAGATGGTGGCAGTATTTTCAGCATCACTGCAAGACATTGCAACCTCCAGGAAAAAGAGCCACTTCTCTTTCCTAGAAGCTCCAGGCTGATCCTTCCTCTCCCATGAACAATACACCGATTAAATGAAGATTCTAACACTACAAGGCGAGTTTCCTCGAGTTTCTTCCCAGGAAATATTTGGCATTTTTTTTTTGTTTTCTCCTTCAGATGAGCTTTAGAATAAGCAGGTCAATTTTCATAAAATATCCTATAAGTTTTTTTTTTATTTTAAAAATTTGTTCTTTTTAGTTATATATGTGGTTCTACCATTCAAAGTTTTCTAAGTAATTTCCATACTGTTTTCCAGAGTGGTTGCGTCAATTTGCAGTTCCACCAGCAATGTATGAGTGTATTTTTTCCCCCACATCCTCACCAACATTTATTGTTACTCCTATTTTTGGTAATTGCCATTCTGACTAGAGTGAGATGGAATCTCAACGGAGTTTCAATTTGCATTTCTCTTGTTGCTAGTGATGTGGAACATTTTTTCCATATATTTGTTGATAATTTATATTTCTTCTTCTGAGATGTGTCTGTTTAGTTCCTTTGCCCATTTATTGATTGGGTTATTATTATTATTATTTTGGTGTTAAGTTTTTTTTTTAATTCTTTATATATTCTGGAGATTAATGCTCTATCTGAGGTACAGGTGACAAAAGATTTCTCTCCCATTCTGTAGGCTCTCTCTTCATGTTATTGATTGTTTCCTTTGCTGTGAAGAAGCTTTTTAGTTTGGTACAACCCCATTTATTGATTCTTAATTTTACTTCTCATGCTTTAGGAGTATTGTTGAGGAATTTGGTTCCTAAGCCATCACGATGGAGATTTGGGCCCACTTTTTCTTCTGGTAGGCACAGAATCTCTGGTCTAAAGCTTATATCCTTGCTCTACTTTGAGCTGAGTTTTGTGCAGGGTGAGAAATAGGGGTCTAATTTATTTTATTACATATGGATTTCCAGTTTCCCCAGCACCATTTTTGAAGAGGCCATCTTTTCACCAGTGTGTGTTTATGGTGCCTTTGTCTAGTGTGAGATAACTGTATTTATGTGGCTTAGTCTCTGTGTCCTCCATTCTGTATCATTGGTCTTCATGTCTGTTTTGGTGCCAATACCATGGTGTTTTTGTTACTATAGCTCTATAGTGTAATTTAAGGTGTGGTATTGTGCTGCCTTTTGCTTTACTTTTCTTGCTGAGGATTGCCTGAAACTCTGTCTTCTAAGTGATCTAGTCTAGTGGTGAAGCTTTCAATTAAATTTTTAATTTGGTTTATCGATTCCTTCATTTTGAGAATTTTTGCTTGTTTTTTCCCCCATAATCTCTCTTTATTGAAGTGATCATTGACTTCCTATATGTTCTCTCTGATTTCACTCCTTATACTGTCCTTTACTTCACAGATCAGTTTATTCTGATATATTCTCTCTATATATCAGAATATTCTGTATATTCTAAACTCCTTCTCTGACATTTCTTCCACTGTAGTGTGGATGGATTCTGTTATTGGAATATCTTTGTTTGTTTGGGGCGATTTGTTCCCTTCTTTTTCATATTGTTTGTGTGTCTACCCATCTAACAGTATGGATCTGAGGCAGTAGAGTTTCTACCCTGTGGACTTATAATGTCCCTGAATGTTCCCAGTACCTCACTGTTTAGGGGCAGACAAATAGTAGTAACAACCAATACAAACAATATACAGCATTAAACCAAATAATCCCTATTATGATGTCTACAAAGTTAATTATCACAATGAACAGAAATGATATGATCAGTTATTGCCTAAAATAAAAACAGCAAGTTTGTAAAAGGGTTTACAATTTCAAATGGTGAACAGGGAGAGAACAGAAGTGATATAGTATGTGAAGATTATGAGGGAGGAGAAGAGAAGGTAGAAGTAAAAAAATTAAAGGAAGAATGAAAGAGAGAACAATAGAAATTGAGTGTTAGTAGAAGAGAGAAAAAGAATCAAGGCAAATAGATAAGACAAAAAATATATATAAATTAAAAAAATAAAAAAATAAAACAATACAAACAAAACTAAAACATAGTAATCAAACATTTTAGTCCTCAAAAACTGACCCATGAAAAATAACTGGCTTCAAAAATGCTAGAAATGAGAAAAAACCCCGAATATGAGTATGAATAAATGTCCATGTACCATTAAGTTTGCAATTAAACAGAGTAAAGGGGAAAAAAAGAAAAAAGAAAAATAAGAGAAAAAATGTCAATGAAAAGTTATAGAATTCTTTCTTTTGGAGTTCAAAAGATTCTTGGCTTCTCTTCTCATCAGTTTTAGGTGGGGTTGTCTGGAGCATGATGCTCCACCATCTGGATTGCTGGAGTGAGAGAGGTAATCCCATTGGCACAATTCCTGGAGGCAGGGTTAGGCTTAGGTGGGCTCCAGGGTCTTTGCTGAGTGCAATTGGTCTGGAGATTTTAAATCAGTGCACCTCCAGGGCCCAGTACTTGCTGATCCATGTTGGAAGACAGTACTCCAGGATCTCCCCTGAGTTCCACTCATGTGGTGGAGGGGCCAATTCTTAGTCCCTTATGTTGCCTGTGGGCCCCATGTTTTCTGGTCTTGTGTTCATTTTCAAAACTCAATCTCTCCTGGACCCATTCTTCTGAATTCCATGGCCAGATAAATCTTTCCCAGTGGGTCTAGCAAGCAGCTGGACTGGAGGGGTAGGGGTAGAGCCGGGTGGGTTTCCACAACTAGTTGTCCCCTGTGTAAACCCCTGTCCATGTTTGTTCTTTTTTTGGTCACTTAAGTACACTCTATGTTGTGCAGTGAGTGTTTACTGGGCCTGCATTTCGGGTTTGCCAGAATCAGCTCCTTCCGCTGCCGGCCCCCAGGCTGATCTCCATTCTGTGGCTGCAAAATGGTTTTCTCCTTTGTTCTCCACATGCTACCTGGAGAGATGGTGGCTTCTTTCCCACATAAGGATATTGTGCAGCATGCCTTTTAGATTAGTCAGGCAATGTCCTTGATCTCTAAATGCCCCATACCCAGACAAGCCTCAGGCCTCCTAAAAATGTGGATTCTTTTAATTCCCTCACCCCTCCACTTTGCTCTCAGAGGGACTTCTCTGGCTGGTTCTTCCAGTCCTGCTATGGTAGTGGCTGTGCTGCTAGGGATTTCTTCCTTATTTTATTATATCCAACCTCCTGAGATCCCAATGTGCTTTGAATGTCCAGTTTTAAATTCCAGTAAAGTCTCCCTCCCCACTTTTTTTTGTTCACCCACCTTTCTGAGACACTCCCTGTCTCCTTTCTTGGTTTCACGCCATGGAGCAGCCAGGAAAGGAACCAACTCTATTCCGCCATCTTGGAAAACCTCCTCCTAGAAGTTTTGATAGGATTATTTAGAATTTATAGATTCATCTAGGGAGAAATGGGCCTAAAAGTTATTTTAATTTAAAAAACATGAAAGTGGAAACATTGGTTTAAAAAAAAGGAAAATAGAGAAGAATAAATAGGAAAATGGATGGGTAAAATACAATAGAATCATACCATAGAATACCATATAACAGTTAAAAGAAATGAACTGGCAGCATAGAGTGGCACTAAAAGGTACGATTCTATTGATGTAAACTAAACTACAAAAAGCACAGAGTATAACATTCTCTTATTCATAGGTACATGCATATGTATGTAAAAGCCATAAAAAGGCTTTGGAAGCATGCATCAAATTCATGATAATGGCTGCCTCTAGGGAGCATGGAAGGAGAATGGAGAAAAGAAAACCTTAACTGGATCTATAATGTTTTGTTTCTTAAAAAATATTTGAAACAAGGTAGCCTCTGGGGGTAGGGAACTGGATGCCTGGGTAACGGTGATTTTTTTTTTTATTATACATCCTTATTTATCTTTTATAATTTGAACCACGAGAATGTCTTATTGATTCAACAAGAATAAAATTATAAAAAGTCTCTGAAACACACAGCAATATGTTAAGGATTAAACTATTCTCAATTTACTTTCTCAATTTTTCATATTTGAAACATTTCTTCAAAAAGAAAAAAAAGTTAGTAAATTATATCCAGGTATCTGTGTGGGTGATGTTGCTGGTGACTGGCAGCAGCTGGGAGAAGGTGGGGATGGGGAGTGTTGATGAAGGTTGGCAGTGTTAGATCTCCAGGGTGCTATGTGTTCTCAGAGGCTGTCCCCATGAACTTGGACATAGAATGAGCTTGTTCTTCAATGCCCCTCCCTCCAGTCTCTTGGGCAAGAGTTTTGGAACTTGAGAAGAGTGGGCATGGGGGAGACAATGGTTTGCACCCATCTGAGTTCCTGGAGGAGTGATGCCTTGGGTTGTAACCTCATGAGTTTCCTCCCCATAAACCTCCAACATCTCATTCCTCTATGACTGTTCAAAATCCCGCACCATATTATATGTAGGGTGATAATCAAATCTCAGCTTTCTTTCACCTGCCCTTTGTCCTCTTTGCTCCTCTCTCCCTTCTCTTCCAAGAAAGGACTGGGCATATTACGTTTCTCATGAGGAAATAGAAGCTTAGAGGAATGAGAGAATCCCAAGTCTAGTGGGAGAGAGGGGAGCCAAGATCTTGTTCCTGGAGATGGAGGAGGAAAGAGTCCACTGAGGCACCAGGCTATTAGGGATGTGAGGTAAAAATGAGAGCAAGAGGTATTTTTTGGGAATACCAAAGAGGCACTTCTGGGAGTTTTAATGAGTAGCTGTGGATACCCTTTAATATTTGAAGGAAATAAGAAAGAAGATTAAAAACTCCTGGGCTCTACTTCTTTAAACACGACACTGCTCTGAAGTTGTAACATAGGGCTTTATGTGCATTACAATTATAAAGGGCTGACCCTACAGAGCGTGCACGGTGGTGTGGATTTTGGGGGGACTCATTTAATCATGCCCATAATACCAGAGCTGGAGGACTCTAAGGACTCCTTGGACCCGGGTTTCCATTGCACCTTTGTGTGGTTTTACAGTGTGAGCTGCTGCCTCCTTCATCTGTCTTAATCTATTCAGAAAAGGCAGTCCCTGTATGCCAATTAAAAATAAAAAATCTATTTAAAAAAGGAAGACACAGTCACTAGAAAACTGTGGGAGCAGAAAGCGGGAAAGAAGAATCATAGGTGTAGCAAGAACTTGCATACCCTGTAAATGAACATAGCAGATGTATTAATACACAGGGTGAAGGCAAGAGGTGAGAAGAAAAATTAAATGGTTGATGTGAAAGGGAAGAAGTGGGTCTCTCTTCATTTTTTTTTGTTCTTTTTACAGTATTAGGATTTCTTTCTTTTTTTTTTTTTTTGGGAGGGGGGAGAATGTTCTTCCCACCACAATTTAGAAGGATGTTGTTGCCCCGTCTGAAAACCACTTGAAATAATAATTGGTGTTATTTTGCAAAACTTACTAAGAATCACAAAATTATATGCTCAGGATATTGTGCCAGAAAAATTGCTAAACAAAACATATTTTTTCTTCCACAAACTCAACAGTTGCAAAGAGCATGCCATTAGACAGTTTCTTTGCTGAAGAACTTGAGCTATGATTTTCTGCTTCTTTAAAATTCATATTAATGACCTTAGATAGCAAGTTACCAGGGAGAGACTCTTTGAAGCATCTTCTTTTTAGAACCCGGGTGTTTCAGTATTGAATTTACTTAAAATTTAGTCTCTACAGTTTGATCTCAATGATGTAAAAATATATAGCAAGAAGGTTCCTAAACACTAAAATGTTTATCATTAATTTTCTCTGGGCATTGACATTCTGGATGATTTTATTTTTCATACTTCTTAATTTCCAGTTTTTTTTTGTGATCTGTACCTATAATTTGAAAAATAAAATAGTTTTTGTTAATAACCATTCTATATGTTTTTGTATTTTTACAAAGGTTATGAAGCAAAGAGATTGCTTATATTAATATTAATAGTGATTCTTACTGGGTTAGAACCCTTCTTTATTTTATAATTATTCTATAATGAACATGAACTACTTTCATAATAGAAAAAAAATTATTTTAAGAAAGAATTTATTAAACTTGATCCAAAGAAATGCCAAAAGGGTCAAGGCAGCTTAGCATTTTCTCTTCCACAATGGCATTCTGAATCTTTTGTGAAAGGGCATGTTTTCCCCTGATATCAATCTCAGGAGGTTGAAGGACATACCCTGAACACCTCTAGTTTCCTTTCATACCTGATTTGAATGTATTATCCTCATATATTTAGAAATTCTCTTGAATCTCACCATTACTCAACCTGAAGGGAAAAAAGTGCATTTGTGCCTAATTGTAATGAACACCTTATGGAAAGTATAGCTCAGGAGATACAGTGGGACAGAGCAGGACAGAACTCAGGGAAGTGGTTTCAACTGGATTGGGGAGGAGGTGGGCTTTCTTCTGGGTCTAGCGGCTAATTGTCACTGGGGGTGGGGAAGAGAGAAACTACAGAAAAAGAATGCAGGCTTTAAGTCAGGTAAACCTTGGCTTAAATTCCAGTTCTGCCACGTATCTGGCCTTGGGAAGGTCACTTAACCTCATTGACTGTGTATTTCCTCATCTTTAAAATAGTAGCGGCCCAGATTTGAGCTATTTCTATTATTTGATCATAAATAAGATTGGACTTTGGGTAAAGTTCATGACTTCTCCTACCAGTTAGGATTAAAATGAGCTGTGATTGGCAGAGACTTGAGGATATTAGCTTGAAAGAGAGTTTTAAAATCCGCCCCCCCCCATGCCTTTTCCAGTAAAGGCTGTTGTAGTGGATCCAGCCATGTGGCATTCTGGTTGTCACTAGTTTCTCCTTCCCCATCACTAGGCTGCAATTCCTGCCCTCATCTCCCCAAATGGGGTGCTAGACATCAGCCCATGCCTCAAGCAGCAGAAAGGAGAAAAAGGTGTACATGATCTGTCTTTTATGGAAGTGGCTTCTAAACAAAACAGTTGCCTTCAAAGGGACCCTCGGATGCCAGCTGCTGAGAAGAATCCTTCATTCAACTACATTGTAATAATAATGTTCGTCAGAGCAGAGTGCTATTGCCATATGTAATAAGGGTCTGGCACAATAGTGATTGGCAGATAATCAAGATTTTAAAAAGCAACGAGGATTAAGCATGTTATTATTAAATTTACATTACTATATTAATGAGAAATCATAATTCATTGTGAAATTCAAGACAGACCCTGAGAATCATCTCAAGTTGCATGGAAGGCTCTTATTGGCTGCTGGTTGCTGTATGATATGGGCAGGGAGGGGGTTTCAGTCAGCTTTTTTTGCTGCTGCGACTTCAAGACCTGACAAGAACAGTTTTAAAAGTTTATTTCAGGGCTCACAGTTTCAGAGGTCCCAGGCCACAGAGAGCTGGCTCCATTCCTCAGGGCTCCAGGTGAGGCAGAACAACATGGCAGAAGAGTATGTCGAAAGGAAGCAGCTCACATGATGATCAAGAAGCAGAGAGAGACTCCACTTGCCAGATACAAAATATATACCCAAAGCCACGCCTACAATGCCCACCCCCTTCAGCCACTTGCCTTCAATTACCACTCAATCCCACCAGGTGATTAACTCATTGATTGGGTTAAGGCTGTCCTAACCCAATCATTTCTCCTCCAAGCCTTCTTGCATTGTCTCACACATGAACTTTTGGAGGACACCTCACATCCAGACCGTCACTGGAGGCTATTGGGAGCAAAGGTGCAAAGCCAGACCTGGCAATATGCCACTTAGTATGTCCCTGTTCTCCGTTTTCGTCCTTTAGAGAACTCTTAAAATGTCATTCTTGTTTGAATTTCTTTTACAAACAAATGGTTTAGAGATCGCCTAGATTTGCTGAGGGCGCTCTCCAGCTGGGCACTGAGTGGAGCAGTTTCTGTATGTTCTCTCACTTAGAAGAAACTCACAGGGGATAAGCCTCGCCAGTTCTGAGGGAGATAGGAATATGGCGGCCCCAAATACGAAGGTTAGTTGAGCTGAAGACAAGGAGCAGCAGATTCAGGAAAGTGGAACATAGATTGACAAAGACCAGGTGTCCTGCCCCTGCTCTCTACCAGGAAGAACTAAGTTAACCAGTGCAGACAGCCTTCCTCTTGTATCAGCCGATGAGCCTAGCAATGAGGAATCTCAAAGCACCAATGGAATCTGCTTTAACAGGCCTTATGAACTAACCTGTCTGAGCCAGGTATTTGCCTTTCCTTAAGTGGCTTCCCCTAGGGAGTTAGTTTTTCCCTTGCTTTGTTACATCTCTAAAATTTACTTTTTTTCCCCCTTGTTGTCGTTAAAGATGCTGTAGAAGCTGAAATTCAAAGACACCTCTTTGAGAACTGCTCCTTCTCTGTGTGTCTCCCAAGTGCATAGGAAATGTTCCTGTTAATGAACTTGTTTGTTTTTCTCTTGTTAATCCATTTTTTTTATAACAGTGATCAATTTCAATTAAGACTCTGGGAGGATATGATTTTCCCCCTACATGACCCTTTAGATTACACGTGTGGAACTGAGGGTTAGAGAGAGAGGTAGTCATGTTTTCAAGGTCACTCAACCAGAAAGATGTACAGATCAAAACCAAATCTTCCTGCCCTTAAACATGATGCCATGTGCCCTCTAAGAATACTTGTCATTATCCTCAAGAGGGCTCTTATGTGTTTGAGGGTCCAGGGACACCACTCACATTGGTATTCCCAACTGTGAACATGAGCTCAGCCTGGTGTGGCCCAGCCTGTCCCGAGCATGGAGTGCAGGAGCCCCACTGCAGGTCCTTGCTGTAGACTTCGAGAGCAGCGATAGCTTTCAGGCTTTGCCCATTAGTTCCAGTTTCACTTTTGAGTGGCTTCAAAAACTCTTGTGCTTCTGTCTACTACATAAAAGTTGTTTATATTCCAGTTCACTAATTAGCTCTAGCCTAGTCTATGTTCTTACCACAGTTTCTCCCTTAATACCTCAACTGGAGATTTTCAAAGGACATGATAGGGTGGAAACATCTTTACTGTATTTGTCAGCAAAGACTCATGTTTTTTTTTTTTAATAGTTTCTTCATTATTAAAAAATATTAAAGTTGTAGATGGACACAATATCTTTATTTTATTTATTTATCTTTATGTGATGCTGCGGATTGAATCCATGGCCTCGTACGTGCGAGACAAGTGCTCTACCACTGAGCTACATTGCTTTTTGAGGCCTGTCTTTCCCCCTCCCTCAGCAAGTCACTGATGCTTTTTTTCCCTTTTATTTTATTTTTATTTTTGGTACTGGGGCTTGAACTCAAGGGTGCATAACCACTGAGTCAACATCCCCAGCTCTTTCATTTATTTATTTTTATTTTGATATAAGGTCTCACTAGGTTGCTTACAGCCTTGCTAAGTTGCCGAGGCTGGCTTCGAACCTGCAATCTTTCTGCTTTAGCCTCCTGAGCTGCTAGGATTACAGGCTTGCACCACTGCACAGGGCTTCCCATATTTTTATTGGTGCATTGTAATTGTACATAGTGGCGGGATTTGTTGTTACATATTTGTGCATGCACACAATATAACCATAGAACTTGGCCAATACCATTCCCCAGTGTCCCTCCCCCTCCCCATTTTCTTTTAGATGACAGGTATTTTCAAACTCTTCTTTTGTTGGCTGGAACACATAAGGCTACTGAGTCACAAAGTTAGATCATTCATTTTTAAATATTTTAATTAGTGCATTAGAGTTGTTCATAATAGTGGGGTTCATTTTGACATACTCATACATGCATGGAATTTAATTTGCTTCATTTCAGTCCTCAGTGCTTCCTCTTCCTCCCCTATTTTCCTCCCTCCCTCCTCCTGTTCTTCTTTCTCTATACTGCTGATCTTCCTTCTATTTATTCATTTATTTTTATTTTTTAAGATTGTGAGACCCTGTGTCAGGAGCCACTCTGGACAGGAGCTATGTATGTGCCAAGCCAGCCATGGGCTATGTGTGTGTGAACTATGAGCACTGAGCACACAAAGTGGACTGGACTGATGTTGCCTCTCTGGGCTGGCGACCTATGTGTCCTCTTCCCTCGTGCTGCCTATGATCCCCACATAGCACATGAGATAGGCATGGCCTTCCAAGATGTCAGTCAATCTGCTGACAGCAAGACAAAACAAAGCTAGACTCAACCTCCTGAAACCTGACCCCTTACCTTATTTGAATGGCTTCTCCCCATAAAAGGGTTCAGAACATGTTTCTTGCTCTCTTTCTTGCCTGCCTTGCCCCCCTTGTGGGAGCTGCGGCTGAGGAGTGGTCACTGAACCCAAAGAAAAGTTACTTTCTGTGTCTGTGTCTTTATTTAGTCCCCAAATTCATTTGGAGTGACCATGATCAGTTTAGTTGTATGTTGTGACACCCTTGGTTCTTTAGCTGATGTCATTTCTTTGCTAAGTATAAAACAAACAAACAAACAAAAAAGTTGAGATATTGCCCATGCCTGGAGCTCCCAGGGGGCCTAGGGTCTGTCCTCGAGACAACACAGTGTGGCCCATGGGACAGGGCTGGAATTAAAAAAATAAAATTCATGAAAAGATGACTAATAAACATGTGACGTGAAACAAATAAATATGAGAAAATATATACACCGGCTTGTAATCAGATAAATTTCAGCTTTCAAAATATAAAAAGGTAACTTATAAAAAAATTTTTTTTCATATGGTGCTGAGAATTGAACCCAGTGCCTCACACATGCTAGGCAAACATTCTACCACTGAGCTACAACCCCAGCCCTAAAAAATATTTTTTATTTGTAGATGGACACAGTATCTTTATTTATTTATTTTTATGTGGTGCTGATGATTGAAACCAGTACCTCAGACATGCGAAGCAAGTGCTCTACCACTGAGCTACAGCCCCATTCCCAAGAGGTAACTTGTTTGCTTACTGTATCAACAAAAATTATTTACAAATTACAACATCTAATACTTGTAAAATTGTGGTGACATTGGTGTTCTTTTACTTCAGCAAAGTAGACATCACCTTCTAGAAAGTAGTACCTCACTAGGTACAATTTCTTTGGAAACCATACTATGAACATTTCTGTGGATCTAATAGTTGATCCAATAGCTTTATATCTAGCAATCTTTCACGAGTAACTAATATGAAAGGGAAAATTCACACATAGGTATGTTCCTTTTAGTAGTATTTATTCCCCAAAGCCCATAGCTTAATGTCCAACTTTAAAAAGTGATGTCTTTAATTCTAAAATATAATATGCTTATTAAATATATATAGTTATATATTTATGATCGAATATTAAATTGAAGAAAGGAAACAAGTTAGCAAGTATACCACAATTATAAAGAATAAGATACATTTTAAAAGAAATTGACTTAAAAAGAAAACATTTAGTTATTTAGAAAAGCTCATCATGAATTCATTTCTATAAGCAGATGTTTTACTGGGTGCTAAATGAAGTAATTTTGTGAAATATAGCTTGTCATATTTGTTGATTATGACTCATCTTTAGGCATTAGTATCACTCCTTTGAATTGGAGGCAAAAATTGTTTTTGCAAGTATTTGCACAGAAATAAGGCCATGTGAGAGAGAACAGAGGGGCCTCTTCATCCCAAAGGATGCAATTTATTTATTTATTTATGGTTGGACAAAGTTGTTTTTGTGGATGGACTCCACTGTTCTGGAGTACAGCTGGGCGGTGACATCTGGCCTGTGGAATGCTGTGGTGATAGGGTAAGGATCAGAATCAGGGTCCTGGTGTCTGTATGCTGGGTGCCAGCTTGTTGTCTAGTCTTGGCTATAGTTTGGAAGATAACTGGCAGACACCAGTGTCTCCCTTGACTTTTGTGGCTACTGGGGCATCCACGGCAGCTGCTGCTGCTAATAGCTGCTATCTATAACTGCGGCTGCCCTGCTGGACCTAGCTAAAGATGCTCCTCCTGGCTTGCCAAGGGATTTTTCTGTAGCCTCCTGAAGTGGCAGTAGTGTGCTCTTCCACCATCTCTTGTAAACCGAGTTTGCATGGACCCAAAGTGCTTGAGCAGGTTGCCAGTCAAGGGCAAATCCTGTGATCAAGACCAAAGAACTGATGTGGTGGAGCAGAATTCTGTGGTTGTGTGTAACAGCTGATTGCGCCTCTGCCAACCCACCATTTTTGATTTTATAAACAGTATTCTTCCTGTCCTCAATGGAACAGTCTGTGGGGAACCCATCCTATGCCTTTCCTTCCTTGTGCTCCAGTATAAGCCCTAATAAGCTGCTTTGAGATGGTATTGCTTTTTGTGATTTCTATCTCAAACTGAGACGAGCCCATGGCTGAGCTGGTTACACCAAGAAATGGTAACACTAAAAGCTGAGAGTTGCCAACACCAAAATGTTTTTTTGTTGTTTTTTTTGCATTTTAATGATTTTCATATAAATTTAACAACAACAAAAAATCCTTGGCTGGTTGGTAACATATAATCTGGAGGATACTGCTGCTGAGTGGCACTACACATGTGGGTGTGGCAGACCTTAGACCCATCCACGATCTAGATTTCACTGACATCAACATTTTCATGGGCTTACAGCCTTTACTGCATTGAAAGAAATGATGCTTTTAACAGATCAAAGCCCCAAAGTCAGGTATCACAAGTTAAAACTCCATGTACAGAGGATAGTGTAACTCATAAAATAAGCCAAGTGGAACTGGATTAAAGTAGAGAATTCTTTTACTCAAAATTTCATCAAATATATACCATATCATAGAGACATCTAGCTCAGCCACCCATCAGTCTTCTTGACTTTTATAGTTCTGGATCTTGCTTTCTAATCCTAATTCTTCTAATCGAATTTTTCTGCCACAGTCGTCCAACTGAAGACTTTGTTTCAGAGGAAACAGAGAGATACTTGAATGGCAATTATTGGTGCACATTCTAGATGCTGTAATTGGCCTAAATGAAATAAAATTTATGTACAAGACATGTAGACAGAGGTGTTTTAAAAATAATTCAAGGTGAGAAAAACAAACAAACAAACAACAACAAAAAAAGACATTGTATGAAAGAAAAGATTCTGTGGTCAAATAATATGTGTGAAACAAAATTAAAATTTCTGACTTCTTATAAAAATGATTCAAGTTGATAACAAACATTTATTTTCAGTTCAAGTTTCACATTGCAAACTTAATAACAAGAAGCCCAACACTATGGGAGAGAACTTTTGAGGCAATTTAATAAAACATATGCATTGGAGAAAAAAAAAAGGAAATAGACTATATCAATGGAACAAATGAGTTGTGTTTGTGAATTTGAAGGTGAACCATTTTATTTTAATTTTTCAGACTTTCTGAAAATAAAAAAAGAGAAACATTGAAAATAACTCTGAATAAATCCAAATATCCCTTAATGTGTTTTAGCTTTAGACAATAAAAGATCCTTCAAAGAATGAATATTTTCTATTTTTTATTCTGAAAGTGGCCAGAATCAAAAGAGAGTTGCTTGTGTCTACCTTAACAAAATGAATAGAGCAAAGCAAGAGACTATAAAGAAGTTTTCATGCATGATTGAGTGACAGCCACTATTGCAAAGGACCCTGCCAGAACCACAACACTGCAGACGCCATTATAACCTTACATAAGAAATACTTTCTACAAGGACATCTGCAGAGCAACAAATGGTCTGTTCAATGAGGTACAACCCTTGTTATTAATTTTTGTGGTCAAGCAGTATTATTTCAAAATATCTTATGTAACCCTCCTCATTTTCTCCTTGAAAAAATTTCCCCTTGCTTCCCCTTTTTAAATATGCTTATCACATATGCAATGCTGTTGTGTCCCCCAAAATTCATCATTATTCTTGGGAGAATCTTTGTCTGATTGTTTTTTAGGTTGACAACCCAAGAATCTGTGCTATTGATTTAGAAAGCAATTCCTAAGCACATTTCCCTAAACTAGTTTGGAAGAAAGAAGATTCAAAAAGTAAATGTGTAGCCTCCAAAGGAGACCAGTTTATGAATTTGACCACATTCTGTATATTTGTTTCAAAAGCAGGTACATTTTATATAGGCTCATCCTATGCACAGAATTATCTAACTTTCCCCTAAAAGGAAGAGTGTTTTAATTATTATCACAATAATAATTAACAAGGATGCATGACATCTTAGCTGCTGGATGTGTAGATTAGATTTGGCTCAATTGGGCTGGGCTCAGCTTGTTCAATTTGTAGGTCTGGGATGGCTCTGATTTTCTGCTATAGATCTAGACTTAATTGCTTTCATATGTCTCTTATCCTCCCTGGAAAAGCTGTCTAGTGCGGCAGGTTCTTATAGTGATAGCAGAGAAGCAGGAAAGGAAGCAAAAATATTCAAGTCAGTCTTTGGACCCTTGGTTCTTTTCCTCCTGCCACTGGAAATCAAACCACTTAGTAGAGCCCAACTTTAAGGGAAGGAAATACATTTTTCATATGATGAGGCCATGGTAAGGGAGTGGTCAACTGACCATAAAGTCTACACCAAGAGGTGGGAAAAGATATTTGTCATAAAGCTAGAAAATGGTCTAGTGGTAAATTAGGTACCCAAATTGAAGAGGATTATTGAGAGATCATACATACATATTTTGTCTCTGCCCTGGGGTTTCTGGCAAGAAGTTCCTAAAAACCTTGGAACTCCAGAGTGATGAGTTTTTTTTTTTTTTTTTTTTGCTATGCCCAGGGCTTCTATGCTTTTAAATATTACATGTAGATGTCAATATATTAATACACTTCCAATACCTAAAACAATTTTTTTTCTAGTTAATTATACATGTCAGTAGAATGAATTTTGACATGTTCTACACAAATGGAGCACAACTTCTCATTCCTCTGGCTGTACATGGTAACTTTTCCTCCTTTAGTGTAATCACACATGTATATAGGGTAATAATGTCTGTCTCATTCTACTGTCCTTCCCAATCCCACAGTCCCACCCCACTCCTTCACCCCTCTACACAAACCAAAGTTCCTTCATTCTTCCCTATCCCATTGCCCTACTATGGATCAGCATCTGCTTATCAGAGAAAACATTTGGCTTTTGTTTTTTTTTGGGACTGGCTTATTTCACTTAGCTTGATATTCTCTAGTTCCATCCATTTACCTGCAAATCCCATAGTTTCATTCTTCTTTAAGGCTGAGTAATATTCTATTGTGTATATGTACATTTTCTTCATCCATTCTTCTGTTGAAAGGTGTCTAGGTTGGTTTTATGGTGTAGCTATTGTGAATTGAGCTGCTGTAAACATTGATGTGGCCATGTCAGTATGGTATGCTGATTTTTAAGTCCTTTGCATATAGATTGAGGAGTGGGATAGCTGTGTCAAATGGCGGTTCCATTCTCAGTTTTCTGAGGAATCTCCATACTGCTTTCCATAATGGTTGCACCAATTTGCAGTCTCACCAGCAATGTATGAGTGTGCCTTTTTCTCCACATCCTCGCCAATACTTATTGTTGCTTGAATTCTTGATAATTGCCATTCTGACTCAGTGAGATGAAATCTTAAAGTAGTTTTGATTTGAATTTCTCTAATTGATAGAGATGATAAACTTTTTTCATGTTTGTTGATGGATTGTACTTTTCTGTGAAGTGTCTGTTCAGTTCTGTAGCCCATTTACCAATTGGGTTATTATTGTTATTATTTTTTATGTTAAAATTTTTGGGTTGTGATGAGTGTCTTTTGTGTGCTAAAGAGAAAACTGCTCAATAACTTCAGGATGATAAGTGATTTTAGGAAGAGCAAGGCAGCATTAGAACTTTATTTTTTAAATTTTTTTAAAGAGAGAGGGAGAGAATTTTAATATTTATTTTTTAGTTCTCGGCGGACACAACATCTTTGTTTGTATGTGGTGCTGAGGATCGAACCCGGGCCGCACGCATGCCAGGCGAGCGCGCTACCGCTTGAGCCACATCCTCAGCCCCACATTAGAACTTTAGAAATCTCAGCTGAAGGTTGAGTTGATCACCAGTAGCCACTGATTTAATCAGTCATGCAGATGTAATGAAGCCTCCATAAAACCCTTAAAGGACAAGAATGGCTGAACATGTGGGGGCCCTGGAGGAGGGTGTGTCCAGAGAGGACATGGATACTCATGCTCCTTCCCTATGCCTTTTCCTCTGCATTTCTTCTGTTATTATTTAGAGTGAGGTGTCCCCCAAAACTCATGTGTGAGACAATGCAAAAACATTTGGAGGTGAAATGATTAGATAATGAGAATTCTAACCCTATCAGTGGGTTCATCCACTGATTAATCCAGGTGCTTGGCAGGAAAGGTGTGACTGGGGAGATAGGGCACTGTTTGTGGTTTACAATTTGTCCCTGGTGACCAGAGCTTTCTGATTGCCAGGTCCTGGGAGGCTTTCCTCTGCCATACTCTTTGGCCAAGATGTTCAGTCTCACTTGGGCCCAGAGCTATGGAGTTGGCTCTCTATGGACTTAGACCTCTGAAACCATGAGCCAAAATAAACTTTTCCTCCTCTACATTGTTCTTGTCAGGTCTTTTGGTCACAGCTATGAAAAAGCTGACTCAAACATCTTCCATCTGGCAGTTAATCTGTAGCCTTTGTACCACCCTTTAGAGTAAATGAATAAGAGTAAGGAAAATGTTTCCCTGAGTTTTGTGAGTTACTCTAGCAAATTAATGGAACCTGAGGAGGGGGTTGTGGGGCACCAAGCTTTCAACCTGTGGGATCTCATGCTCTCCATGTAGACAAGTGTGTTAAATTATGAGACATCCAGTTGGTGGCTGCAAGGGGACTGCTTAGACTGTGGAGAAAAACTCCCAGAGCTGGTCCTAGGAACATCCATGCTGCATTGAGTGGGTGAGAGGAGGAAGAGCACTTTGTTTTTCCTGTCTCTTACAGTGACAGTTTGAGAAAAGGTCATATTGGACTTTTCTGTGCCTAACTGTTCTGACTACTTGCCACTCTTTGGTTAGCTTAGGAATTTAAGAACAGCAACTAGAGAAAATGGAGATAGCCCATACAGAGTCTTTCAGTCAGTTTGACCAAAGAAATGGAAATAGAAGAAGTCTTCTGAATATTGTCCCAAGTAAAAGTTTTGGAAATAAATATATAGATTTTTTTCAAAGCCAGGCCAGGCTTTGTCAGGCTAGGAATACTTGAAGGATCTTGTTGCACACACTAGAAGCACAGACGGTTGTCTGATACCAGGTCAATACTGATGGAAATAGTGCTTATGCCCCACAGCAAAGGAAGATGAACAAGAGAAGCTAGTTGGTTTTCTTCATCACTTGATTTGGCATTGATTTCCAATTTTTTTTAAAGGAAGTTCATCCCCATGGAGTCAAATGTGAGGCTAAAACATCTGCTACCACAATCACAGATGAAAGTTTTTTTTTTTTTAAGAGAGTTTATGAAAGAATGAGAGGTCCTTTCCTCTCTAAGTGAAAACTACTCATTTAAGTTCTTTTCTCTTCCACAGTTTCTTCTCAAATCAAGAAACTGCTACTATCTCAATTATTTAAAAATCCAGATTGAAAAACAAATTAAATGAATGTAAAAATGAAGCACATTTATCTAAATACCAAGACAGATGTTCCTTTCACAGATCTCATAAATCTTCTTATTCTAAGAAAACAGGATTTCACATTCTGGTCATGGTGCAGATGCAGTCCCTGGCTTTAGGAAGTGTTTTAGGTTCTCGTGGCCTCAGTTTCCTAATCTGTAAAGTGAGTTAAGAGAGAGGCAAGCTGCAGGTGCCACCTAGGGTAGTGGGCTTCCTCCAGGTGAGGGAGTCACCACAGATCAGGGGATGTTCCTCCCAATTTTGCAAAGAGAGAAACTTTGAAAACCAAAACAGGCTGAAACAAATCCGTGTAGCCCCTTGTAGTCAGACACTTTGATGGAACTCCAGGCTGCACCACCAGTTAGTTGTACCATATCATGCAAGTTATGTAAACTCTCTGTACTTCAATTTCTGTGGCTACTAAGTGTATAAAAATGCTGCCTACCCTGTAGAGTCATTATATAATGTATGCAAAATAGTTAGTTCAAGGCTGGTTTTATAGTTAGTGCTCAGGAACGTTAATGAACATTTGGATGCTTACCTACCACACCTTTCTTTTTTCATAAAATCATCTTAATTTTGATTTATTAAAATCAAAATGTCAGGGAAATAGCACACCCTCTTCCCACCCCAGCCCATGGCTAACTGACATCAGTTTTAGGGGAGGTCCTGATTATTCAAACCTAGTCATTTTCAAACTCTTGTGTCATCAGAATGATCTGAAGGGCTTGTTTAAAAATGCATCCACAGATCTCTGGACCCCATCCCTAGAGTTTCCAATTCAGTAGGTGTGAGATGGGGCTAAGGTTTTTATTTCTAGGAAACTCCCAGTTGGTCCTGATGTAGTTGGACCAGGAACTATACAAAGAACCTCTGGTTTGATCTAGTCATAGTGTCACATCTCTATGACCTGGTTGACCTAGTGATACATCAGAAAAGCTAGCTACTTCTAGAGAAGCAGCTTCTTTATTAAGAGAGTGACAGGTTCAGGACATGCTACCTTAGAAGATGGCACCTGGCATTTGAGAAAATGCGGAAGCAGGAAGGGCCCTTCCACCTTTCCTCTCCCCTTCTTATGAATTTTCCCTGAAATTAGGTCATAGGATGCCCAACCAGAGGTGTCCTCTCCATTTCTCAAGGAAGACAATGTCCTCATTTCTGAAGACATAGAGATTCTTTTTTTTAATTGATTTAAAAAAAATGACAGCGGAATGCATTACAATTTTTATTACACATATATGCCATAATTTGTCATATCTCTGTTTGTATATAAAGTATGCTGACACCCAATTCGTATCTTCATACATGTACTTTGGATAATGATGTGCTAATCCCCTGCCCCCTCCTTTTCCCTCCCACCCCTCTTCCCTATCTAGAATTCATCTATTCCTCCCATGCTCCCCACCTCCCTACCCAACTATGAGTCAGCCTCCTTATATCAGAGAAAATTTTCACCATTTGTTTTTTTGGGATTGGCTAACTTCACTTAGCATTATCTTCTCCAACGCCATCCATTTACCTGCAAATGCCATGATTTTATTCTCTTTTATTGCTGAGTAAAATTCCATTGTGTATATATGGCCACATTTTTTTTTATCCATTCATCCACTGAAGGGCATCTAGGTTGGCTCCACAGTTTAGCTATTGAGAAGATACAGAAATTCTAAGAGTTATCTCAGCAAATGCCTTACTAAGTGCTCTGGTTTATCAGCATGAACTCATACCATATTGTCCTCCAATCACACTGCATGACTGTCCAAAACTACACCATTTTCCCCGAGTCCTCGTGTCTTCCTTTCTGAAGACTCCTATGCCATGTAAAACTGATATTAAGTAAATTTGTATGTTTTTCTCTTATTGATTGTTTTGTTATAGGGGTCTCAATCACAGACCTAGCCATGGTGAGAAAGCTCTTCTCCCCTACAAGAGCTTCAGGACCACATGTATGTGAACTAAAACTTTGCCGCAACTGCTGAGATCTTTCCCATGATAATGGAGCAGTTAGCTTTAGGATGAAATCAACCAGGATTTGACCATGTTTAATGAAATGCTGGAACCCCGAAGGTTGTCCTCACTTGGATTTCTGATGATATGAACCAGTGAATGTTCTTATTGTTTGAATAAATTTGAGTTGGATTCTCTGTTCCTTGTAACCAAAAAGCATTCCGATACAATCATCATAATCATTGATACCTTTATTTAATATTTACTATGTGGCAGGTAATCTGCTAACCTCTTTGCATACATTATCTTATTTAAACTTCATAGTAACTCAATCAGGTTAAGTATTCCTCTTACAATCATTTTGAAGCTGAAGAAATGGAGGCCTGGAGAGGTTAGATAACTTGCTCAATGTCAGGCAGCTACTACTAGAGCAATATTTTAACTTGGGAGTTTCTGCATCCTAACCCAAAGATCGAGCCAAAATTGCTTCATCATACTCTAATGGTCTATCTGTAGCAGAGCGTTAGTATATCCAGGAGGCAGAGTTAATACCAGAGGAGGTGAATTAAATGTGGAATTGAGAAAAAGGAGGGCAAGGATTTTGATGGAATGTTATGAGTTTATGAAGGTTCATAAGATGAGGTCTAATAAATTATCCATTTTCTAGAAAAAGGAATAGAGTTCTATACTTCTCTTCCCTGACAGGAGAGCAGTATCCCAACTTAGTTCCTGCTTTCTGGTCCTCTTTCTCTGAGTCTTTATTCTGTAGGTTATGCCTCCATTCTGTTCACCTGTGTTTGCCTCCGTTTCACCTAAATTGCACTTAGGTCTTCCTGAATGTTCCTAGCCACCTTTGCAGACAATTACTTACTCATTTATTATTTATTTGTTTTAATTAGTTATACATGACAGCAGAATGCATTTGATTCATTGTACACAAATGGAGCACAACTTTTCATTTCTCTGGTTGTACATGATGTAGAGTTGCACCATATGCGCAGTCATACATGTACCTAGGGTAATGATGTCATCTCATTCCGCCATCTTTCCTACCCCATGCCTCTTCCCCTCCCCCTTCCCCTTTGCCCAATTGAAGTTCCTCCATTCTCCCCATGTGCCCCCCTAACCCCTATTATGGATCAGCATTCACTTATCAGAGAAAACATTTGGCCTTTGGTTGTTTGGGATTGGCTTACTTGGCTTATCATGATATTCTCCAACTGTATCCATTTACCTTCTGCAGACAATTTTTAACTTCTTTTTTCAGTGGGTTTGTCTCATCCGTGTCAAGCATACCAACAAGCACAGGGTAGAACTCACCAGGCACTTGCATGACATCACCTAGATTTGCCAGGGATAACATTTTATATGTTTACCTCAGACCTCTCAAGGAAATGACAGGAAAAAAAAATTATAAAGTGAGAAGGTAGCATTCCCATATTCTTTTTTCTATTTTTACTAACCAAGTAGTATTGTTTTATGTCTTTAAAAATTTATATAAGTGGCAAACCTGTATATACTGTACATATCATCTTATACTTTGTTTTTATCAAAATGTTATTAAGATTTAATTTATTGTAATAGCTTAAGGCATTAATTTTATGAAGAAACCCCATTTTATTAACCATCTTGATGAGTGCGTGGCTTCTCCTGGGTGGATATTTAGGAGTGGAACTGACTCGTGACAAAGCTCAGTTTTAAGTGTACTAGGTATTGCAGAACTGCTCTCCAAGGTGCTGAAACAATTTATCCTCCGGCTAGGTCCATGTGAATTTGCATTTTCTACATTCTTGACAACAATTTGTGCTAACGGACTTACTATTTTTTAAGTTTTTTTTCCCCCTGGGTACTGGGGATTAACCGAGGGGCATTTAACCACTGAGCCACATCCCCAGGGGACTCCCTCCCCCCTTTTTTTGAGACAGGGTCTCACTAAGTTGCTCAGGGCTTTGCAGAGTTGCTGAGCCTGCCTTTGAACTTGTGATCCTCCTGCCTCAGTCTTCCGAGTTGCTGGGATTACAGGCCTGTGCCACTATGGCTGGCTAAGGTTTTGTGAGAGATATTATAGAAAACATTGTGAAAGATATTGGGAAAAAATAGACCATACATTTCCCATTAAATCTTCAAGGCATCTTTGACCATAAATTAAGCTCCTGTACATAAACCCAGGTCTGTTTCCAGGCTTTCTCTTATGTTTCACTTGCCCACTGTCTCCCTTTGTTCTATGATGTGACCCTATAATAAATGTTGATATCTTTGAGGCTGAGTTCTCTGTCATTATTCTTTTTCAAATTTGTCCTGTTTATTCTTTGCTCGGTGTTGTCCTATTGGAATTTTAGCATCAACTTGACAAGGTCTATGGAAAACCCACACAGATTTGACTGGAACACATTGACTTTATAGACTGATTTAGAAAGAATTGCCATCTATAAAATACTGTCTTTCTTACCCCTAAACATGCTGCATTTTCCCATTTATTTCCAGGTTCTAAAATTGACATCCTTCAGTAAAGTTCTATATTGTTTCTGTAATATTAATGCACATGGTTTGCCAACTGTGTTCCTAGTACCTTATATTTTTGTTGCTACTTGTGACTGTGACAATTTTTAAATTATGTTTTTTTAATTGGTTGTTGCTGTTATAGAGAGATGTTATTGATTTTTGAGTATGATTTTATATCCCCCAAGCTCTTATTGCTTTTAATAGTTTCTTTATATATTCTCATAGATTTTTCCTGTGCAAACAACACTAAATACAGTTTTGATTCTTATTGTCCTATCTTTACATTTCATCTTTTTCTCTCTTCTGGTCTTTTTTTTTTTAAGCTACGACTTCCAGGAAAATGTTGAATACAGGTGGTCCGAAAGGGCATTGTTAAATCTCAGAATGGAGCACTTAAACATTTCACTATTCAGCATGATATTTGCAGAAGGTTTTTGGTAGGTGCCCTTTATCAAGTAAAGAAAGTTCTCTAGTCCTGCTGGCTAAGAGTTTTTACAATACATGGATATTGAATTTCATCTGTTCTTTTTCCACATTTTTGAGATTGTGGCATGGGTTTCTTCCTTTTTTTTTCTATTAGGGTGGGGTATTACCTGGATTGATTTTCTAATATTAAGTCATCTTTATACTTCAGAGATAGGCTTTGCTCCATCAGGTGTATTTATTTTAATTTATTTTTATTTTTTATTGATTTTATTTTTTTAAATATATGACAGTGAAATGTATTACAATTCTTATTACACATATAGAGCACAAATTTTCATATCTTTGTATAAAGTATGTTCATGGCAATTCATGTCCTTTATACATGTACTTGTTTTTTTTTGCATTACAATTCTTATTACACATATATACCATAATTTTTCATTTCTCTGTTTGTATATAAAATAGGTTAACACCCAATTCGTGTCTTCATACATGTAATTTGGATAATGATGTTCATCACATTCCACCATCCTTGCTAATCCCCCCCCCCCGTTGCCTCCTCCTCCCTTTCCCTCCTTCCCCTCTTCCCTATCTAGAATTCATCTATTTGTTCCATATTCCCCCTCCCTACCCCACTATGAGTCAGCCTTCTTATATCAGAGAAAACATTTTTTTTGGATTGGCTAACTTCATTTAGCATAGTCTTCTCCAATGCCACCCATTTACTTGCAAATGCCATGATTTTATTCTCTTTTATTGCTGAGCAAAATTCCATTGTGTATATATGCCACATTTTTTTTTATCCATTCATCCACTAGGTTGGCTCCATAGTTTAGCTATTGTGAATTGTGCTGCTATAAACATGATGTGGCTGTGTCCCTGTAGTATGCTGTTTTTAAGTCTTTTGGGTATAGTCCGAGGAGAGGGATAGCTGGGTCAAATGGTGGTTCCATTCACAGATTTCCAAGGAATCTCCATATTGCTTTCCATATTGGCTACACCAATTTGTAGTCCCACCAACAATGTATGAGTGTACATTTTTCCCCACGCCCTCGCCAACACTTATTGTTGTTTGTCTTCATAATAGCTGCCATTCTGATTGGAGTGAGATGATATCTTAGAGTAGTTTTGATTTGCATTTCTCTGATTGCTGGAGATGATGAGCATTTTTTCATACATTTGTTGATTGATTGTACATCCTCTTCTGAAAAGTGTCTGTTCAGGTTCTTGGCCCATTTGTTGATTGGGTTATTTGTTTTTTCATTGCTTAGCTTTTTGAGTTCTTTATATACCTTAGAGATTAGTGCTCTATCTGATGTGTGAGGGGTAAAGATTTGCTCCCAGAATGTAGGCTCTCTGTTCATCTCACAGATTTTTTTTTCTGAGAAAAAACTTTTTAGTTTGATTCCATCCCATTTATTGATTCTTGGTTTTAATTCTTGCACTATAGGAGTCCTAGGTCCTTGATCCATTTTGAGTTAACTTTTGTGCATGGTGAGAGATAAGGGTTTAATTTCATTTTGTTGCATATGGATTTCCAGTTTTCCCAGCACCATTTGTTGAAAATGCTATCTTTTCTCCAGTGCATGTTTTTGGCACCTTTGTCTAATATAAGATAATTGTAATTTTGTGGGTTAGTTTCTGTGTCCTCTATTCTGAACCATTGGTCTACCAATCTGTTTTGGTGCCAATACCATGCTGTTTTGTTACTATTGCTCTGTAGTATAGTTTAAGGTCTGATATAGTGATGCCACCTGCTTCGCTCTCCCTGCTAAGGATTGCTTTAGCTATTCTGGGTCTCTTATTTTTCCAGATGAATTTCATGATTGTTTTTTCTATTTCTATGAGGAATGCCATTGGGATTTTGATCGGAATTGCATTAAATCTGTATAGTGCTTTTGGTAGTATGGTCATTTTGATAATATTAATTCTGCCTATCCAAGAGCAAGGTAGATCTTTCAATCTTCTAAAGTTTTCTTTGATTTCTCTCTTTAGGATTCTGTAGTTTTCATTGTATAGATCTCTCACCTCTTTCATTGATTCCCAACTATCTTATTTTTTTTTGAGGTTATTGTGAATGGGGTAGTTTTCCTCATTTCCTTCTCAGAGGCTTTGTCACTGATATACAGAAATGCCTTTGATTTATGGGCATTGATTTTATATCCTGCTACTTTGCTGAATTCATTTACTAGTTCTAGAAGTTTTCTGGGCCTCCTAGGTATAGAATCATATCGTCAGCAAATAGTCCTAATTTAAGTTCTTCTTTTCCTACACATATCCCTTTGATTTCTTTCTTCTAATTGCTCTGGCCAGTGTTTCAAGAAGTATGTTGAAAAGAAGTGATGAAAGAGGACATCCCTGTATTGTTCCAGTTTTTAGAGGGAATGCCTTCAATTTTTCTCCATTTAGAATGATGTTGGCCTGAGGCTTAGCATAGCTAGCTTTTACAATGTTGAGATATGTTCCCGTTATCCCTAGTTTTTCTAGTGTTTCGAACATAAAGGGGTGCTATATTTTGTCAAATGCTTTTTTCTATGTCTATTGAGATGATCATATGATTCTTATCTTTAAGTCTATTGATGTGATGAATTACATTTATTGATTTCCATTTGTTGAACGAACCTTGCATCCCTGGGATGAATCCCACTTGATCATGGTGCACAATCTTTTTGATATGTTTTTGTGTTCAATTTGACAGAAGTTTATTGAGAATTTTTGCATCTATGTTCATTAGAAATATTGGTCTGAAGTTTCTTTCTTTGATGTGTCTTTGCCTGGTTTTGGGATCAGGGTGATATTGGCCTCATAGAATGAGTTTGGAATTACTGCCTCTTTTTCTATTTCCTAAAATAAATTGAAGAGTATTGGTATTAGTTCTTCTTTAAAGGTCTTGTAGAGCTCGGCTCTGTATTCATCTGCTCCTGGGCTTTTCTTGGTTGGTAAACTTCTGATGGCATCTTCTATTTCATCCCTTGATATTGGCCTGTTTAAATTGTGTATATCTTCCTGATTCAATCTGGGCAAATCATATGACTTAAGAAATTTATTGATGCCTTCAATGTCTTCTATTTTATTGGAGTATAAGATTTCAAATTTCTAATTAGTATCTGTATTTCTGTAGAGTCTGCTGTGATATTACCTTTTTCATCACATATGCTGGTAATTTGAATCCTCTCTCTCCTTCTCTTTGTTAGCATGGCTAAGGGTCTGTCAATTTTATTTATTTTTTCAAAGAACCAACTTTTTGTTTTGTCATTTTTTTCCATTGTTTCTTTTGTTTTGATTTCATTGATTTCATCTCTAATTTTAATTATTTCTTGCCTTCTACTGCTTTTGCTGCTCGTTTGTTCTTCTTTTTCTAGGGCTTTGAGATGTAGTGTGAGGTCATTTATTTGTTGTCTTTTTCTTCTTTTAAGGAATGAACTCCATGAAATGAATTTTCCTCTTAGTACTGCTTTCATAGTGTTCCAGAGATTTTGATATGTTGTGTCTATGTTCTCATTTACCTCTAAGAATTTTTAAATCTCCCCTTGATGTCTTCTGTAAGCCATTGTTCATTCAGTAGCATATTGTTCAGTCTCCATGTGATGCAGAAATTTTTATTTTTTATTTTGTGGTTGATTTCCTATTTCATTCCATTATGATCTGATAAAATGCATGGTAGTCTCTCTACTTTTTTGTATTTGCTAAGAGTTGCTTTGTGGCATAGTATATGGTTTATTTTAGAGAAGGATCCATGTGCTGCTGAGAAGAAAGTGTATCCACTTGATGCAGGTTGAAATATTCTATATATGTCAGTTAAGTTTAAGTTATTGATTGTGTTATTGAGCTCTATAATTTCTTTATTCAACTTTTGTTTGGAAGACCTATCCAGTGGTGAGAGAGGTATGTTAAAGTCACCTATACTTATTGTGTTGTGGTCAGTTTGACTCTTGAACTTGAGAAGAGTTTGTTTGATGAACATAGCTGTACCATTGTTTGGGGCATATATATATTTATGATTGTTATGTCTGTTTGGTGTATGGTTCCCTTGAGCAGTATGTAATGTCCATCTTTATTCCTTTTGATTAACCTTGGCTTGAAGTCTACTTTATTTGATATGAGTATGGAAACCCCTGCTTGCTTCCACAGTCCATGTGAATGGTATGTTTTTTCCCAACCTTTCACCTTCAGTCTGCCTATATCTTTTCCTATCAGATGAGTCTCCTGTAGGCAGCATATTGTTGGATCTTTTTTTAAAATCCAATCTGCTAGCCTATGTCTTTTGATTGGTGAGTTTAAGCCATTAACGTTTAGGGTTACTATTAAGATATGGTTTTTATTTCCAGCCATATTTGTTTATTTTTGTTATTGTACTTGAATTGGTTTTCCTCTTGATTAGTTTTTCCTTTAGTGTACTATCTATCTCTTCTGATTTTCATTGCTGTTTTTCATTTCCTCTTCATGAAATATTTTGCCAAGGATGTTTTGTAGGGCCGATTTTCTAGCTATAGATTCTTTTAACTTTTGTTTATTGTGGAAGATTTTTATTTCAATTTCAAATCTAAAGCTTAATTTTGCTGGATTCAAGATTCTTGGTTGGCACCCATTATCTTTCAGAGCTTGATATATGTCGTTCCAGGATCTTCTAGCTTTCAGGGTCTGTGTTGAAAAATCTGCCGTTATCCTAATTCGTTTTCCCTCATATGTAATCTGATTCCTTTCTCTTGTGGCTTTTAAAATTCTCTTCTTATTCTGTATGTTGGGCATTTTCATTATAATGTGCCTTAGTGTGGGTCTGTTGAGATTTTGTACATTCTGGGTCCTGTGGCTTCTTGAATTTGGATTTCGAATTCTTTCTTCATGTTTGGAAAGTTTTCTGGTATTATTTCATTGAATAGATTGTTCATTCCTGTGGTTTGGACCTCTATGCCTTCCTTTATCCCAACAACTCTTAAATTTGGTCTTTTTATGCCATCCCATATTTCTTGAATGTTCTGCTCGTGTTTTCTTATCATTTTTGCTGTGTGGTCTATGTTCTTTTCAAGATGAGTTATTTGATCTTCATTGTCTGATGTCCTATCTTCTAAGTGGTTTACTCTGTTGGTGATGTTTTCATTTGTGTTTCTAATTTGGTTTATTATTTCTTTCATTTCAAGGATTTCTGTTTATTTATTTATTTATTTTTGGTATAACCTCTATCTCCCTGTTGAGGTGATCTTTTGCTTCTTGGATTTGTTTATGTAGCTCATTGTCAAAGTGATCTTTCACTGCCTATATTTGTTCTCTTATGTCTTCTTTGAGGTCCCAAAACATTTTAACCATGTATATCCTGAAATCTTTTTCTGCTATAGCTGTCAATTCTTCTAATGATGTGTTGTTTTGATTTGTTTGTGGTACTTTCTTCCCTTGTCTTTTCATGTTGCTCATGTGTCTTCATTTCCAGGTCTGTGGATCTGGCGTGTTATTGTTTTCACCCTATAGATTTGTAGTGCTCTTGTAGGGTCCCAAGATCTCTCCTTTGTGGGGAAGGACAATTTTAACAGATCCCAATATCAACAATACATCACCTTTGAACAAATTGTTGTTATTAAGACATTTACAGTTTAGTCTCAATGTCCAGAAATGTTGGATTCAATTATTATTTAAAATATAATCAGTAGTTTCATATAAAGGTTTATAGTTTCTGGCAGTGGACAATGAACTGGGGGTAAGGCGTAGAATGATATGTTGAGGGGAGAAGATGTGAGGGTATATAGTTAATATATCTTAGGAAATGTGAAGGAGAAATCTAGTGAAGAGGGTTAGTAGTAGGAGAATAGATAGGAGGTACTTTGGGGTAGACAATTATGTGGGAAGACAGTAGAGTACATAAAACAAACACACATGTTTATAGAATAATACAGGATGTTAAAATAGTATAATTTGGAGGGTGAAGGAAGAAGAAAGAGAAAAAAGGGAAAGGAAGGAAGAAAAAAAAGAGAAGAAAAAGAAAGAAAAAAAAAAGAAAAAAGAACAAAAAAGAGAGGAAAAATAAAAAGGCTTATGCAATTACTCTATATTATATTATTCAGGTGACTCAGTCCTCAAAGTTCTATTTCATGCAAAGTTCTTGGTTTTACATATGTTGGGGATGTGAAGGCCAGAGGATAGTCGGGTAGAAGAGAAAGAAGAGAAAAAAAAATACTTTTGGAGATCCGTTGCTTTTTCTTCTCATCTAGTAGGTGGGGTTGTCTCATCCAGTAGGTGTCTCTGCCCTCAGGATGGTGTAGGTAACCAGAGTGTGAAGACTGGACCTGGTGTGGAGTGTCTGGAACTGGGGAATGCCACACACCAGTCCTAGGAGGGAAATAGTGTCTCACGGGTCATTTTTTGTGACCACTCATGTGACTTGAGTCCCCGGTATCGTCTCCCTCTCTTGCCTGAGTGCCACAGTCCGGCTGCAGCAAAATAACCGGGGGGTGACGAATAACTTGTGTACGTTGATACAGCAGGAGTAGGAGCCGTTTATTGCAGGACAGGAGTGGTATTTATACATTCCACACAGCTTATCTAATTAGCATAAACTAGATTCATCAGTCAACCAATAAGGAATCTCCACACTTAATAGCTCGCTTTTGTTACTTCTCAAACCACTCCCTCTGGCATTTTGCCAGGCACCATCCAGACTTGTTTACGAACTTTAACATTCCCCTGACAAAATGCCAGGTGTTATTTTGACTTGTTTACAGACTCTAACATTTCCCCCTTTTGTTTAATTTAAATAACGACCATAGTGGTTTTTACAGAAACACCATAAATAACCTGCTACAAACAGAAAGGGAGGATACAAAATGCCACAATACCAAGCCAATTGATGGCTCCATGCAAGAAGCCCTTGGAAAAATTATACCAGCAATGACAGCGTTAGCAAAGATACCGAGTTACAATTTGTTGTAGATTACAGTTTGTTGTCTCAGTCCAGGTAAAGCAGTGTCTCAATAGATTAACTCACAGTCCAGGTAAGTTCTGCAGGCAGCTAGCTTAAATCACAGTCCAGGTCAGTTCTGCAGGCAGCTAGCTTAAGCTGTAGCAGCAGAAACAGCAACAGCTCCGAAGTTTCATCTGTTTCTCAGCCGAAGTTTTGTCCAGTTCTCAGCAACACTGGAAATTCTTCCACCTTTGTCTTCACCCACACTGGGAGGAAGGCAGGAACTCCGGATGGCTAAAGAAAATCCTGTAGCATTGCACTAAGAAAACAACCTTCTGAACAATTTAGTACATTATCTCAAGGTTTTTTTGCATTTGAAATAAGCATTAATAGTGCTCATTACTCATCAGCTTCCAGGTGTGGGAGAACCATTGTAGCTTAGTTATTGGCATTGAAAATGACCAAACATCAGGGACACCAGTAGCGTCTTCTGCTGGCTGTAGTGCCTGGGCAGCCCCAGATGGCCCTGGGGAGTGTCCCGGACTCAAACTGCTACTGGGCACAGGGAGCAAGAGCCTGCGAGACTGTGCCTCCAGGTCAGGTCTAGATTTGGGCTTCAGCAGTGGAAGAGCCAGCTCCTCGGCCAGGAGGCGGGGAAGGGCCAGTCGCCGCCACTTCTTGGAAAATCCTTGCTGTGCTGTGACCAGCTTGCACACTCGGCAGCCGCCTCTCCGCTTCACGCACCCTCCGGTAACGAAAAGTATTTAGTAATAGCCTTTTGCTGCAACTTTTTTCCTGATAATCCTTCTTCTTCTGAACTTTCTTTTTCTTTCTGACTAGAGTTCCTGGGCTCTTATCAACACATGCCCTAACTATTCTTGGTTCCACTGGGGTGCCTTCTTCCCTTAGTAATTTACTTCTCACCCCTTCCATATTTTCATCACAAAGACAATACAACATTTCAAGACAAAACAAGACACAAACATACTGTATCAATCTTCTCCATTTTCTTGAAATGGTCATTTTTCCTCTCGCCCTATCTGCCTAGGGACGAGCAGATTTGCTCCCGTCCTATCTATGGACGGGCAGCTTTTTTTCATCACTTACCCCCGAATGTCCCAGGGCTCCCCGTACGGGCCACCATCTGCCACAGTCCGGCTGCAGCAAAATAACCGGGGGATGACGAATAACTTGTGTACGTTGATACAGCAGGAGTAGGAGCCGTTTATTGCAGGACAGGAGTGGTATTTATACATTCCACTCAGCTTATCTAATTAGCATAAACTAGATACATCAGTCAACCAATAAGGAATCTCCACACTTAATAGCTCGCTTTTGTTACTTCTCAAACCACTCCCTCTGGCATTTTGCCAGGCACCATCCAGACTTGTTTACGAACTTTAACATTCCCCTGACAAAATGCCAGGTATTATTTTGACTTGTTTACAGACTCTAACACCTGAGGATTTCTCAGATCCTGATCTCTCTTTTATGCCTCAGACTTTAGTCCCCTCCCCTCTCTTATTTATCAGGCCCTAACTACGGGACCTCTCACCCCCAGGCTCACACCAGGTGGGTGGCACACTGTTCGCACTGCACTGTTATCCAACTGAGAGCTGTTCTTGTGTTGGGTGGCCACTGTGCCGAGTTAACGCTGTTGGGGAGTGGAGAGGAACTAGAAATCAGGTACCTGCTTGAATGGTGATCAGATCTGGTAGCCATGCCCACCACAAAATGGCGAGGAAGGTTTTCCAAGATGGAGTCAGTCTGCTTCCAGCGCAGGGTGTCTGGTGATGTCGGGGGAGCTGGCAATGGCCTTGTGCTGTGGGTTGGTAGCAGCTGGATGACCTGCGTGGGAGCAGTGTGCAGTCTGGAGTTCTGCAGAGATGCTGGGAGGTGTTTCTGCTAAGCCACTTGTGAGCCATGTGGAGGCTAGAACTGTGGGCTTTGGGTCTGGAGTCTGGAGACTTACTCGAGCCCAGAGGCTCTGATTTCTGCGTGAGTGGTCGCAGCACTGGTGATTTCTGTGAAAATTCACTGGCCCCTGGAGATCTGATCTGGGAACTGCCCCACCTAATATGGCGAGAATGTTGAGCCAAGATGGCGGCAGCCTGCTGTCAGCGCCGGGGTGTCTGGTGAGGTTGGGGGAGATGGGCGATGGCATTGTGCTGTGGGTAGGGAGCAGCTGAGTGACCTGTGTGGGAGTGGAGTGGGTCTGCAGATGTGTTGATAGATGATTCTGCTAAGGTGCTCACGGAGTCTTGCGTGAACTGGAACTTCGTGCTTTGGGTCCTGCTGGAACACTGAGGCCTGGAGCCCTGTGTGGGGTCACAGCGCTGGTGATTTCTGTAGAGAGCAGCTGTATAGGGTCCTCTAACACTCTCAGAGATGCAGTATTCCAACTAGGTGAGATCTGGATCACAGAGCAACACAGATGCTGCCTCCCTCTGGTCTGCCTTGAAACTCCTGACAGTTGTGTGTGTGTGTGTGTGTGTTTTAATACTTATTGAATTTGGTTGCCAATCAATTATTTAAAATTCTTGCATCTATATTCATGAGGAAAATTGGCCTATAGTTTTCTCTTCTAACATTTTTTCCCAGTTCTGGACACTAAGGTCATATAATTAGCCTCATATAATAAGTGAAGGAATATTTTCCCCTTTCTATATGCTTGGTAACAGTCTGCATAAGTTAGGAACTTTTTTGTTATTTGGAGGTTTGGAATATATAGGCCCAACCGTTTCAGTTCTTTTATGGAAATGGGGAGTAGCATAGGTTTTTAATTACTGACATAACTTCTTTAATAATCATGAATCTATTCAGGCTTTTAAAAATTTATTCTGAGAAATGTTTGGTGATTCAACATTTTTTTCTTTTTTTAAAAAAATATATGGCTTTCTAGATTTTGAATTTATTGACATCAGTATTTTCATAAGATGCTTTTAATGTGTCTGTAATTATGCATGTTTTTTCTATATCTAATGTGCATAATTCATACCTTTTCTTTTTATTCCTTCTTGCCAGAGAACTGGCTTGTTTTTGATCTCTGCAAAAACTTAACCATTGGTTCTATTGAGCATGTTTTATTTTGTTCTTTGTTACTGTATGATGCATTTCTTTTTTTTTTAATTTTTTATTGTTGGCTGTTCAAAACATTACATAGTTCTTGATATATCATATTTCACAATTTGATTCAAGTGGGTTATGAGCTCCCATTTTTACCCCATATACAGATTGCAGAATCACATCAGTTACACATCCATTGATTTACATATTGCCATACTAGTGTCTGTTGTATTCTGCTGCCTTTCCTATCCTCTACTATCCCCCCTCCCCTCCCCTCCCCTCCCCTCCCCTCCCCTCCCCTCTTCTCTCTCTGCTCCCTCTACTGACATTCGTTTGTCCCCCTTATATTATTTTTCCCCTTCCCCTCACTTCCTCTTGTATGTACTTTTGTATAACTCTGAGGGTCTCCTTCCATTTCCATGCATTTTCCCTTCTCTCTCCCTTTCCCTCCCACCTCTCATCCCTGTTTAATGTTAATCTTCTTCTCATGCTCTTCGACCCTACTCTGTTCTTAGTTACTCTCCTTATATCAAAGAAGACATTTGGCATTTGTTTTTTAGGGATTGGCTAGCTTCACTTAGCATAATCTGCTCTAATGCCATCCATTTCCCTGTAAATTCTATGATTTTGTCATTTTTTAATGCAGAGTAATACTCCATTGATATCAAATCAGAGACACGCCGTCTGATAGAAGAAAAAGTTGGCTACGATCTACATACTGTGGGGTCGGGCTCCAAATTCCTCAATAGGACACCCATAGCACAAAAGTTAATAACTAGAATCAACAAATGGGACTTACTCAAACTAAAAAGTTTTTTCTCAGCAAAAGATACAATAAGAGAGGTAAATAGAGAGCCTACATCCTGGGAACAAATCTTTACTCCTCACACTTCAGATAGAGCCCTAATATCCAGAGTATACAAAGAACTCCAAAAATTAGACAATAAGAGAACAAACAACCCAATCAACAAATGGGCCAAGGACCTGAACAGACACTTCTCAGAGGAGGACATACAATCAATCAACAAGTACATGAAAAAATGCTCACCATCTCTAGCAGTCAGAGAAATGCAAATCAAAACCACCCTAAGATACCATCTCACTCCAGTAAGATTGGCAGCCATTATGAAGTCAAACAACAACAAGTGCTGGCGAGGATGTGGGGAAAAGGGTACACTTGTACATTGCTGGTGGGACTGCAGATTGGTGCAGCCAATTTGGAAAGCAGTATGGAGATTTCTTGGAAAGCTGGGAATGGAGCCACCATTTGGCCCAGCTATTCCCCTTCTTGGTCTATTCCCTAAAGACCTAAAAAGAGCATGCTACAGGGACACTGCTACATCGATGTATGATGCATTTCTGTCTCTATGTTTTCCATTTATCTTCTTCTAGTTGCTTCTTTTAGGCTTACTGTTTTTGTAACTTTTTGAATTAGATGCTGAAGTTTGTTACACTTTGATTTTTCTTCTTAACTAACACATACATTTAAGGCCACAGTTGTTCCTAAGTACTATTGAGTTGTATCCATCAAATCGAATATGCAGTACTTTTATTGTCATTTAGGTCCAAATATTGATCCTTACCTTTATGATTTATTTTTGATCCCACAACTTATATACAAGATGCTTAAAATTTCCATTTACTACCATACATAGTTTTGATGGCTATTTTTAAACTATTGACTTCTACTTTTATAATAGTTTGGTCACAAGATGTGGTCTGTATGCTACAGAATATTTTGAATTTATTGAATCTTTCTTTGTGGACAAGCCTTTAGTAAATTTTTGGTTAAGTTTTTAAAAAATGTATTCTTAAAAATAAAATGCATTCTTTAATTTGGTGTAGGATATAAGTTACAATCTGTTTGGTGAAGTTTATTACTTGTGTCGTTCCCTGTTTATTTCCTTATTGATTTTATTCATCAGTTATTGTGAGATTTTAAATCCTTCCCCCAGTGATTATGGATTTGTTCTTTTTTTCCTTGTGAGTTTTTGTTTTTGCTTTATATAGTTTTAGGCTATACTGTTAAGTACACACAGGTTCAAGATTATTTTCCTGATGAATTGTTCATTTTATTATTACATAGTGTTTTTTTCCTTACATCTATTTTTGTGGGATTTAGTATAACTGCATGAATTTTACTTTGGTTATCATTTTCCTATAATTTCACTTATTTTCTTTTTTGATTTCTTTTGACATTATGTTTTAGGTGTGTCTCCTACAAGCAGTATATAATTGGAGATTTTGCATGTTTAAAAATCATTGTAAGACAACAAGTGCTGGCGAGGATGTGGGGAAAAGGGTACACTTGTACATTGCTGGTGGGACTGCAAATTGGTGCAGCCAATTTGGAAAGCAGTATGGAGATTTCTTGGAAAGCTGGGAATGGAGCCACCATTTGACCCAGCTATTCCCCTTCTTGGTCTATTCCCTAAAGACCTAAAAAGAGCATGCTACAGGGACACTGCTACATCGATGTTCATAGCAGCACAGTTCACAATAGCAAGACTGTGGAACCAACCTAGATGCCCTTCAATAGACGAATGGATTAAAAAAATGTGGCATTTATACACAATGGAGTATTACTCTGCATTAAAAAATGACAAAATCATAGAATTTGCAGGAAAATGGATGGCATTAGAGCAGATTATGCTAAGTGAAGCTAGCCAATCCCTAAAAAACAAATGCCAAATGTCTTCTTTGATATAAGGAGAGTAACTAAGAACAGAGTAGGGACGAAGAGCATGAGAAGAAGATTAACATTTAACAGGGATGAGAGGTGGGAGGGAAAGGGAGAGAGAAGGGAAATTGCATGGAAATGGAAGGAGACCCTCAGGGTTATACAGTGGAGGGGGTAGAGAGAGAGGAGGGGAGGGGAGGGGAGAGGTGGGGAGGGGGGATGGTGGAGGATGGGAAAGGCAGCGGAGCACAACAGACACTAGTATGGCAATATGTAAATCAATGGATGTGTAACTGATGTGATTCTGCAATCTGTGTATGGGGTGAAGGTGGGAGTTCATAACCCACTTGAATCAAAGTGTGGAATATGATATGTCAAGAAATTTGTAATGTTTTGAACAACCAACAATAAAAAATAAAAAAAAAATAAAAAAATAAAAATCATTGTAAGAGTAGTGAGTTTAGTCTGTGCCTATTTATTATGATAAATTAAGTCTATATATTTTTGCCATTTTATTTTTGTACCTTATAATTGTCACACATGTCTTTGATTCTCCTCTCTCTGTGTGTTTGTGTGTGTTTGGTGGGGTCTATTGGATTACTTGAGTTTTCTTTATCCATATGGACTTTCCCACATCACCTTCTACTCTAGGAATTATATACTATTCTACTTCTTAGGTGCTATTATTCCTTTTTTTGCATGTTTAGTTAACTTCAAAACTCTACCCGTTTTCTGATCTTTTCAATTCTAACCTTGACTTATATTGTTTTTTGTAGTAGAGTATTCATTTCCCTCTTTTTTACAATTAAATTATTTATTTATTCTAATTTGTTATCTACCATGGCAGAATGGAATTAATTTCATATTACACATATAAAGCACAATTTTTCAAGTCACTGATTATACACAAAGTATTTTCACATCGTTCATGTGTTCATACATGTACTTAGGGTAATGATGTCTAACTCATTCCATCATCATTCCTACCCCCTTGCCCTCTCCCATCCCCTCCCTCCCCTTTGCCCTATCTAAAGTTCCTCCATTCCTTCCATGACCCGCCCCCCTATCCCATTATGAGTCAGCATCCTCATATCAAAGAAAACATTCAGCCTTTGGTTTTTGGGGATTGGCCTACTTCACTTAGCATTATATTCTCCACCTCCATCCATTTACTTGCAAATGCCATGATATTATTCTCTTCTAATGCTGAGTAATGTTCCATTGTGTATGTATACCAAAATTTCCCTATCCATTCAACTACTTAAGGGCATCTAGGTTGGTTCCACAATTTAGCTACTGTGAATTATGCTGCTATAAACACTGATGTGGCTGTGTCCCTGTAGTATGCTGTTTTTAAGTCCTTTGGGTATAGACTGAGGAGTGGAATAGTTGGGTCAAATGGTGGCTCCATTCCAAGTTTTCCAAGGAATCTCCATACGGCTTTCCAGGTTGGCTGTACCAATTTGTAGTCCCTCCAGCAATGTATGAGTGTGCCTTTTCCCCCACATCCTTGCCAACACTTACTGTTGTTTGTATTTTTGTTAGCTGCCATTCTGACTGGAGTGAGATGAAATCTTAAGAGTAGTTTTGATTTGCATTTCTCTATCAATTCCCTCTTTTAAAACACACACACACACAGGAGATAAGTCAATACTTTGATATTATTTTATATAATAAACACTTTGTTTCTGTTTCTTTGTTCTTTACTTTCATTTCTACCTTGTAGGTTTAATTTTCTTCTTGTTGAGAAACATTGTATCATACTTTTCTCTGTTTTCTTTTTAGTTACCAAACATATTAGTATTTATTTATTTATTAATGTTGCATTATAATAATATATAATAGTGTGATTCATTGTGGCATATTTGTATAATCACACATGAAGGACATATTCTTTCAATATCAAGGTCTGTTAATCTGAAATATCTTTATTTTGCTCTATTGTTAAAAATTAAATTATTATTATTAATAATTAAATTATTATTAAGATACACAGACTACCTCTGTTCTGGTTTCTATCATTTGATGAATGTTATATACATGAAGACATATAGTATATACTCTTATACTTGACCTTTTTCCACTAATAGTGTCTTTGCAATTCAACTGTGCATTGTGTGCTTAGTACTTAATACTTTGTTATCATTACTAATAACATTCCATTATGTAAATACACCACCATTTATTTATTCATTCACCTGTCAATGAGCCCTGGGCTCTCCTGACTACCAACCTTAACTCCAGTCATATGTCTGATATTCTGAGACCTTAGTTATTTGAGGGGCCAAACTGCATTCGATGACCCCATCCTCCTACATCATCTTATAATACTGCCATTCACTTCTTGGACCCTCATCCTTCTTTTAGCTTTCAAATTTCTTACCTTTACCTGGGATAAAAATTCTGCTCCTTCTCCTAGTTCCTTCAGTTTTTTTTTTTTTTTGCTCAGACTTTGAGAAATTTCTTAAAATCCAAGACTTTCTCTGATGGTACAATTGCTTTTCAAATTAGTCAGTGAGACTTGGAAGAGGTTGGTGCATGGGATGACTGCTAATGGGATCCCTCGTATATAACCACCAGTTATAACACTCACAGAACATTTACCATGCAGGGTATATTTAATTAAGTATTTTATTTAGGTTATTAGAAGATTATTATCTCATTTAATCCTCATACAATCCTGTGACTTATTCCCACTTTATGGAAGAGGATATTGAAGCATATACTCCGAAAGGTGACGTTTAAAATAAATGATGAGCCAGAATTTGAATTCGGATTTTCATTGCTGTAGAGTTGACTCTACTTTTAACCTTGTGGGAAACTCCATACTCTCACCTGGTTAATTACCTGGACTATCTTTTCCTTCTGGGGCCAGGGCATTTCCTAGTTACCTGCAGATCTTTCTTTCTGTTTTGTGGTTCATGGGCTGCTTTGGCTTCTCTGGGAAGCGTGGCTTACTCTCTAGGGATAGTCTCATTTCTGTGTAAAGCTCTTTGGTTCAGAGGTCCTTTTCCTTTCCTTTCTCCTTAGGGGTAACCAGCTTGCCAGGGAACCAGAGGAAATCAGAGGGAGGAATTAAATCTGCCTCTACAGGCAGGCCAAAGTGCTGATCTCCTGGCTTCTGAAAGACCTTTGGGTTGGTTAGTGATAATTTTCACAACACAGCTGGGCATTCAGTGAGAGAGTCTCTTGGATTAATTAAGCAGTGGTAATTAACTGAGTCTTAGACCTCAGTGGAGAGGTTGTAGCTGGTTGTTTCCCAGTTAGTACAACAATAGCTCTAAATCTCTCAGGAAATCTTATACAATTTCTGTCTTGAATCTTGGGAGCAGCAGAGCTGATTTCCCAGGAAATTTGGTGCCCTGTATTTATGAATAAAAACAATAAATATAGATGAGGTAGCTAGGCCAATTGACTATCTGTAATTCAAGTGTTCCTGTCTTGTCCATGGATGCATGATGCAAGAGGAAAAAAACCAGACCAAAACAAAAAGAATCTCAGAATATAGTGAATGGGGCTGAAATATGTTGTGGTTTGGCTTATAGAACAAATGTGAATTAGAAAGAAAACACAGTTATGAGAATAATTCAGGTCAAGTGCATATCGGAAGACCAAAGAAAGAAAGAAAAAGGCCAAGAAAGAATAAGAAAGGTGAGGTACAAAGAATGTGAAAAATTGGTTCATAGGACCAATAGACCCATGAAGACTAGGGATAATAACAAAACATTGAGAGGACTTGAGAGGTTGTGGGTCACCTTACAGTTGCCTTGAAGGGTCATGGCTCTCCACACTGTTTCCATCCTGGTCTGAGGTTGTGTCTCTGAGTTATAATGCAGTCTGTAGAAGATGACACCAGTGTTTATGCCTGGGACTGTTCTCTCATCTAAACTCCTGCTCTGTGGGAAGCAGAGAAATGGAATCATGCAGTTTGGTCTTGTAATTCCACCAGGGGATCTCTCATCTTTTTGGAACCCTGAGGAAAATCTCAACCATCATGCACCATACATAGGGTAGATACAGGGGCTTGTCCAGAGGTGCCTGCCAACTGGCTCCATGGTGTGCTGGATGACAAGTTCTCACTGCTCCAAGGAGTTATTTTTACTCCGGGGCCATGACCAAGTGTGGAGAGAGAAACAGTGTGTTGCCTTGCGTTGGGAAAAGAGCCAGACTCCCCTGCTGCCTGGGTCTGAGGTAGACTGTGGGGAGCAGGGAAGGGTTGTTTGCTATTGATTTTCTTCTAAGTCTTAGGATGCAGTCAGTGTAAAAGGCCTCAAAGTCTGCAAGAGTGGAGTCATGTGATTGGGCCTCACTAGAGATGAATGATCTTTTCATTGAGGGGGTTGGGATGTGAGTCTGTCTTTTAGACTTTATCCAGTATCCCACCAGGAGGGGACAGCTCTGTCTGAGGAAATGTATTCCTCCAAGTTCTCCAAAGAAACAGAAGCAATAGGATCTGTATGTTTCTCTATCTGAGAGTGGGAGGCAGGAGAGAGAGATTGAGAGGGGGTGGGGGGATATTTATCTATCTAGAGAGAAACTTACTTTAAGGAGTTGTCTCCTACGGTTGTAGGGGCTGGTAAATCAGAAATCTGTAGGGGAGGCCAGCAGCCTGGAAATTCCAGCAAGAATTGATACTGCAGTCTTGAGTTCAAAGGCAAAATGTGGAACAGAACTCCTTTCTCTTGGGGGAACCTCAGCCTTTTATTTTAAGGCCTTTGGCTGATTGGATGAGTACCACCTACATTATGGAGGATAATCTGGTTTACTCAAAGTGGGATGAATCAATCTATAAAGCACCTTCACAGTAACATGCAGATTGATGTTAGAACAAACCGCTGGGTACCATGACCTAGATAAGTTGACATATAAAATTAGCCATGGCAGGAAAGGAGGAGAAATTCTTCATTTCACATTTCTTCTTGTTCTCCTCCTCAGCAGCTACTGGGCTGGAGGTGAGCGTGGGTGTGGGTTAGAGTTGCCCCAGTGGGTGTTAATAATCTGGGCTGGGCACTGGATGCTGTGGCAAGGGAGTGAGCCCAGAGAACGTGGCAGCACCCCAGGAAGAGGGGAGAGGGTCTCCTACCCACATTCCACCATGGAGTTGAAAGCAGAGTGGGGGTGAGTCTGTGGAAGTGAGCAGAGTCGGAGTCCCAGAAATACATCTGGTGGGCTAGATCCTCTGGGATGAAGCTCTGGGCTTTGATTTTTACCCTTGGTGGGCCTGGCCCCAGGGGAACTCAGGTCTTATGGCAGGCTGGAGGATTTTTCAAGACTTCTCGAAAGTCCTATAATTAAAAGCTTTTGGCAATATCCAGGGGCAATACATCAATGCCACTCCAGCCCCTTAGCCTTCCTGTTCAGCTGCTGTATTCAGAAACAGATTTCTGAGCCACAACAATGGGATCAACTGATTTTGTTGTTAAGCAGCTTCTAAGAGCATTTTGAAGTCTCAAAAATGCCACTGAGGAAAAGCTCTTCCAATCCCCTTCTCCCCTTTCTGGCCTCCCCTCTCTGTGGGCTGCAGAAATAGATTAACATTTGTTATGCCTCCATTGTAAGCAGTCAAGCAAGCGATCGGCATTTTATCTTTGGTATTTGATTGAAGGTAGAAGGTATTTTTCATTTATATTTTTTTTGCCTGAAGGGAAAGGGGAAGCAGATAAAAAGAAGAAAAGGCATTTTGCTATGATGTACTTCCCCTGTATATAAAAGTTGTAATCTAATGTTGTACTCCAGCTCCTTTCAATTCAATGAATATTCCTCCATTATCTGACAGAACACCCAGAGCTGGGGCATGATTACCTGAAACGTAGGGAGATACTGCAGTGGCAATAGAGTTGTGTCAAACATCTTATAAACCGTTTATGAATTCACCCTCATGCTTTGTTTTGCATTCTCCACAGCCTCCTTTGGATCGGTGCGTTTGCTAGTTCAGCAACCCTTTTGAAAGAGAGTTGTGTTGCCCGTTGACAATTAAGAGAGAGGCAATTAAGCTGATCCCAGGTTAAAGATATAGATATAAGTCTGTATTATTCCAATGCTGAAGATAATCAATCACAAATGCATTGTGCTGAGGATGGTGTTAGACTGAACAGAAGTGTGTGCACAAGTAGCTTCTCTCGCTGGAAACTCATGCATACTATGCATAGCACAAACATTAGATGCACTGAGATATAGAAAGAATACCTTATATGTGTTTAGAGCCTTCTACTTATGGCTCCACACTTCATTTAGGTTTTTTTCTCCCCCCCCCCCCCCCGCATTGAGCAAATCATCTCAACTCATGGTTTTTCATAGATGGGGGAAAACCTTCTTCTGTATTCTGAGGATGAAATTTCTGATCATGGAAATGAGATGGGAAACGAAAATCAAAGAGTTGACTACCAATTTAAAAAAAAATTTTTTTTGGTAGTTATAAATGGACAGATGCCTTTTTTTTATTTGTTTATTTTTATGTGGTGTTGAGGATTGAACCCAGGGCCTCACGCATGATAGGCAAGTGCTCTACCACTGAGCTACAGCTTCAGCCCCCAATTTTTTTCATTAAGGCACTTTCCCTCTTCAGACAATTTAATGGAGGTAATCAGAAAAAAATTTCCCTTGAATAATTCCCATATTTCCACATTTTGGACATTAATCAGTGGCCTCAGGAGGAGTTTAGAGAACATTAATTAGTTTTGCCTGAGGCACAGTGATCTAGACACTATGCATTTGACTGGAGTAAAGGGGGATGCATAAGAATATCCGGATTCCAGTTAACTTTGCCAAGCAAAAGTTAGATGTGCTGTCCTTTCATCACTTTTTAGGAAAAGATGGAGAGAACTGTAAAGGAGGATTGCATGGGTGCTGGGAGTGGCAAGAGAATCCATAACCAAGTTTCTTTATTCTGCCTCTTGTTCATCTCGGAGTCAAAATAAGAAGCATTTGCAGTATGGAAAATTATGTAAGGAAAGCATTCATATGTGTCTAGCCATATGGATTTAATATATATATAAATGCACACACACATTTTAAACATAGAGTGATTTTTGTTATTACAAAAGCAACCCATACTTATTATGGAAAAGTTAGAAAATACAAATTGATAGGAAATAATAATTTATTATTATTATTAAAATCCCCAAACCTCTCAATCAGAAATAATTTTATTTGTTTAAGTTTAGGATATCTGTGTATTCTATATATAAGACGTGAGAACAAAGTATTTATTTTGAAGCTAGTGGTAGCATTTCTTTTAGGGAGAGGATGATTTTTGTTGAAGAAGATTCTATGATGAATTTGCCAGGTAGGAAAGAGGTCCAAGGACTGAATGTTGTGGAGAACATTACTGAGCTCACCAATATCCAGTGTTTTCCTCCTGGATTCCTTTGCAGGTAGGCAAAGCCCTGTGAGTAATCCTGGCCAATGGGCTGCTGAGAAAAAAGTGTGTGTGTGTGTGTGTCTCTGTGTGTGTGTGTGTGTGTATGTGTGTGTGAGAGAGAGAGAGGGGGCGGGGTGGGGGGAGAGAGAGAGAGAGAGAGAGAGAGAGAGAGAGAGAGAGAGAATGTATCCCTCTTCCCAAATCCACACTCAATGACTTCATGTTAGTGTCTGAAACTAGCTATGGTGGGGACTATTTTTTGGCAGTGTTTAGCCATAAATAATGTTTGTCCTGATGATGGTCAAAACACGATGATGTTTAGTCAAATCTTTGTGAAAGTCCTTATTTATTCTTTAAGGATAACTTTCTAGAAGTAAAAAAAGTTGGCATAAAAGGTCTAAAACATTTTGAAGTTTTGGTTATGTTTCATTAAATTGTTCACAAGCAAGTTGAAATCATTTTATTTACAGGAACCTTCAGTTTTAGATATATCTAGTTTGATCAAAAAGCAATATTGTCAATGTTCTGTTTTATGATTTGGCAAATGCTTACTGAAAAGTTAGTTCTAGAGTCAGCATATAGCACAGAAAGATTTAATTGTTTCTTAATAATTTGGAGACTCAGAGGGAACACTTCTGTACAGAATTGACCACGGTTATCTTTTTAAAATTAATATCCTCTCATACCTATTCTCCCCTTATTCTTTCCTCCCCACTCCACTTTCATGAATGACATTATATACTTGAGATCAGAATCTAGGATTAAGGAAGGAAAAGGAAGAAAGAGTAGAAGCAGGAAAAGGAGTCTATTATGCATTTGTGTCCATATGCTCTAACCCTGAAAATAATAGATGCTGAATCATTTTCCCCAAATTGAAAGCATAACCTCTTTGATTTATCTTTGTCCTAGCAATGGTCCTGTGTTGGGGAGGAGGAGAAATTAAAATTCTTTGCCATAGAAAAGAACACAGGAGCATCCAAACCTTTGTCTTGCAAGGTTGTCTGTAAAGAATGAGTTAGCAGCCCGCTGTGGTGGCTCAGGCCTGTAATCCCAGCAGCTTGGGAGGCTGAGGCAGGAGGATTGCAACATTAAAGCCAGTGTCAGCATCTTAGTGAGGCCCTAAGCAATTTAGTGAGAACTTTTTCTCAATTTTTTTTCTCAAAATTAAGAAATAAAAAGGAAGGGGGATATAACTCAGTGGTAAAGCACTACTTGGTTCAAACCCTAGCAACAACAAACAAAAAAAAAAGAGTCATTAGGTGTCTAAAAGCCTCAAAGTTCCCACTTGTTTCTCAGTTGCTGTGTCCTCTTGCTCTTGCTTACTGTACACTCAATCCTCCAGCCTTACCGAATTGTTTTGAAGTTCCCCAATGCATGATATTTCTCTGAAGTCTTGACCTTGGCAGACTGGAATCTCCTTGCCTTTCTCTGTTCACAGCTTATACGATAATCTCAGCTCAGACATCACCTTCTGCTAGGGGCTCTGAATCCTCCTCTGAGTTAGCAGGTGCTTCTCTCTAATGCTTCTATCACATTCGGTGCCATTGAACAATATTGCCAATTTATTTATTTGTTTTCTTTGGACGAAAGCTGCTGTAGCACAGAGGTTGTCTCGGGTTTATTCCAATCATTTGTCTCAGGTTCATTCCAATCATCCAGAGTGGCTGATGTTTGATGGGTTATCAGCAAAAGTAAAAGTATGAACAACTAAAAAGCAACAAATAGACATAAGAGTCAACTCACAGACATTCTCGTGAGTCAGGTTTACAGTATAAGTTCAAATCAATTAAAAACATTTTCTAAGGGCCTGCATTGTGCCTGTGATTGTACCAAGTGCCCTGGTAGTTACAAGGCAGAGTTCATTTTAAGACACAATTCTTAAGGGTTTTACCATCAGCTGAGAGACTTGTAATCTTGTTCTGATGACAACACAGTTTCCTGAACAATTGAGCAACTGAAGGAGAGGTAGTGGCACACATTTGGAAGGCTATTATTTTCTTTAGACCAGAAGCTAAATAAAGGACACAGGGGTAGGAAAAGTTTTTAATCTAAAGTTGCAGGTAAAGAAAGATTTGACTGCTTAAAAATATAATTACACTTCCAAGATTGCTAACATGTGGGTAGGTAATTATGGGACTTGTCCTTGTAAAGATATCTAAGTTCTAAACTATCATGAAATTACAATTTAACTTTTCTAGCAAAATTTGTTATCAGTTCCTGGTTCATGTTAGTTTTCTGTGTGTGCAAAATTCAATAGAAGCCGTCGTAAGTGTTTTCTTCCTTATTAAACAGTTTCCTAAAATCCATAATTCAGTGAGACAATAAGTGGTTGCATTTATTTCTATACAATTCAGCTCTGCAAAGCCGCTGACTGTGAATTCGGTGGGGCATTCTTCTGCTAGCCAGTTTCTGTTATCAGCTACACAACATGAAAGAAGACTGTATTTCCCTGCTAATGGAAGAAACTGAAGGAGCATAAAGACCCTGAGTATTTTAAAACACTGGTTTGAATTGCAGCTTCAGATCTAAAGGGTAAAGAACAGTGAAAGTTCTGGAATAGATACATCATTTACTTATTTGGCACAAAGGAATTTTGTTTTCTTCTTATGTTAAATGAAATTACTCATTCTATTTGTGTACTGAACCCAAACCTTCACATCTTAGAGAAAGTTCCGTTCCTCATCAAATTCTATTCTTCTATCTCCTCATCTCTCAAATTTTAAGTACATAAGGACACAAAGGTGAACTTTAATTTCAGCACTTCCAAAATATAATTTATTTTTGTTTCAAGAAAGACCTTAGGATAAAAAAGAGATTTTCTATTTCAGAAGGGCCTTCCGATTGCAAAATCTTCAATGTGGCTCTCCAACGACAGTTAGTCCAAAATGCGCAATTGGGATTTGAAGCAGAGATGAAATAAATTGCAGATGCACTGTGATTTTTGATGCTGTTTTTATGTTTTTGACATTCTTTTAATGTTAGTTTGTAAATGAATTTTGGTAACACAGGGTAGTGAAAAAACATCTTAGAGGTGATTTTATTTCAAGAGTCCTTTATTCCCCCCTGTGACTTTTTGATTCAAAGTGCCTTTCCTTTGGCAATACATATAGATAGAACTATTGGAAAAGCCCAAACAAACATAGGAAAACCCTCCCAGCAAAATCTACTTTTCTCCACTTTCATGCTTTGAAAAAGTTGATGCAGATCAAATCCCATTAAAGTGAACAGAGATTTGAGTTGTGATGTTATTTGTCAACCAGAATTTGACATATCGCTCTAATTAACCAATCTGGTATCAATAGAATTACTCTTCTTTGCCTCAACCGATAGGAAATTAGTTGCAAATGCTTTTCAGCAGTTGGAGTATTTTTTTCCCCTGGGCTAATGGTGCTCTTCAGATGTTTTCCTTTAATTGCTTTTAAAAATTTCATTTTCAAATTACATGGCAAATTCAGATACCACCTACATGAGGATCATGAGAAATGTTCCAAGAAGCAGTTCCAGTTAAACTCATTTTCTTCATTTCTGCTTGGAGTCAGTTTTGAAGCTGATGATATAGAAGAAATGACCACTATAACTAGACTTTTGAAAGGACAGACCTATAACTCTTCACATTTATTTTAAAGGGGGAGTGCAGGGTTTTCAATGTTTCAGTGTCTTAAATTTTAAAATTTAATTTTTTGAGAGGTGGCTTGATGCAATGGAGTTAGCTAGAGTTGGGATCAAATGTTAGTCTCAATATTGAACCTGTTACTGTGGCAACTTAAGTAAATGCCCTGAGCCTCAGTATCTTCATCAGCAGAATGGGTATAATAATGCCCCTATCATGGAGTTGCCATGAGCTTAATTTTGATTACATATGGAAAGCATCCAACCCTGTAGCTGGTGCACAGGGGAAGCCATCAAAAATTTTAATGTCTTCTCTTACTCTTTCTTTCCCTTGCCTTTTCTGGTTGAACTAGGACTCCGATGTTTTCTAGAGTGCAGGATGGGATGCTGAGATTGAAGGGACGCTGTTAAGGGCCTCTCTGCTTACAAAGTCTTTCCTGGAATATTCTCTGAATTTCTTGATTTTAGAAATTAATGTTTAAGGGGAAAGTTAAGGCCTTATGTCTGGTAGTCCTCAGCTCAAATATAGGGATACTAAAGTGTCAGCTGGCATACATAAATGGAAATATTCACCATATGCCCAGATTTACTCAGCAGGTCTCAGTTTAGTCTTGGTCTGATAACTAATAGCACCCTTTCCATTTTCAAAAATGTCCTGATTTGGCTGAAAATTATGTGCTTGCTCGTGTTCCATGGTGAGAGGTCCCTTTCTGTTCACTGCTGTATTTAGAGTGTCTAGCATAGAGCACGATACATAGTTGATGATCAAAATACATTTGTCCTGTAAAATGATGCTATTTTTTTATACTTAGGCAATATTTCTGATTGTAAAAAATAGGACAGATTACCTATGGAACATTTGGAAACTTCTAAAAAGCAAAAGCCACTGAGATTATAACATATTTGTTAATATAATAAGATATATAATAATATAGGTTGCTTTATCACATAGTTAATTGTTTCTTGGAAAAACAGAGGACAATGTCTCCTCTTCTCCCCCTTCCAAAGGACAATATTTTAAGGATATTTGTAGCAAAGGGAGGTTGTTATATGAAACAAGTTGGCTAAAGCATCTGTCACGCTCACAGCCTCTTCTAAATAGGCAGGCCTAGATTGCTGGGTTTGATACTATGTGACCCTGCCCCACTGGCTGGAGCTGGTTGTATAAGAGATGGACTTTGATCCAAGAATAGTCAAATCAGAGGCTGGCCAGCAGCCTGGGACCTGGTGCAAAAGGATGAGCAGGGCTAATCATATTCTCTCTTTTGAAGCTGAACTAGAAACTACGGTTAGCAGTGGGATCTGAAACAGAAGGAATCTATAACCAGAAGCTATGAGGTAAGGTAAGGCCATGCTGGGTCACCGCAGGCTGAAGTTGGGAAGAAGCAAAACAAGAACCTTTGAAATAGAAGAAAACTATGCAGAATGGAAGGGAAGAACAAACCAGTTGCTATGAAGAGGAAGACAGAGTGGAGACAAAGAGGGACAGAGGCAGCATCAGAGAGAGATGGAAGGCTCTGAGTGAGGGAGTCATTTCCGTGGCTCTGGACCCATTTCATGGATACTTTTATGAAAATTCACTCTACTTTAGGGTGGCTTGAGTGAGTCTCTATTCTCTGTAATCCAAAAACTCTGTCTGGAACTACTAGTCCAATCTAGCAATGGGATCTGTGCCTAATGTGGGGGACTGTGGCATTAGAGAGCTGCCAGGTCAGGTAATAAGGATACAGGGAGCTCAGAGAACTCATGGGAAGAAATAACCAGCAGGCCTCTTGGGGACTGGGAAGCTGTCAGTCAGCGGCTCTGCCCATGTTCCCTTCCCCCTGCTGTTTCACCTTGGCTTCTCTGCGTTTTGCTTTTCCACACTGGCTACCTCCACGGGTCCCTCTGTCGTTTCAGTTGGGACTATGGATGTCGATTATCTGATTGCAGCCAAAAGGCAAAGGCGAATTGAGCAACGTATGTGCTGCCCCTGGATACTGCCCTGACCTCTGATGTGCATTCCGCTGATGGACTGACTGCTCAGCAAGTTTAAGAGCCTAGTCTGCCAGTTTCTAGGGAGATTTCCTCACTTCTATTCTCGCCTTGACTCACCTTCCGGAGTCTTCTCCTGCCTCTCCCCGGAGCTGTCCACAGCCCTAGTGCTGGCAGCTTGCCTTCTTTCCAGATCTGTCCCTGGGCTCAGCCCTTCCTTGAACCCATGCCAACCTGACCCTTCCCCAGAACTGGCTCTACTACAGATGCTTACTCTGCAGAGAGAAGGCTGTGCCCCACTTTAGGCTGGAATGAAGAAATAGCTGAAAAGATTACCCAGTCTTGAATACTGACAGATTCAGCACTACTTGCCTGAGGGCGTCGATTGTGTAAATTCTTCCCGCAGCAATGTGACAATCTCTTAGCAACTCTGAGCTCCTCTAGTTTCAGTTTAACAGTTAACAGGGCAGCGGACCACAGGGGAACTCATTTCATTCCAGAGAATGTTCACCAAAGCCACCCCAGCCTTGCTGTCTGTCTGAATCAGCATATCCCGAGGAAGGGCGATCTGGTTTTCTTTCCAAAATGTCTCAGTGGGGGTGACAAGAGAGACGTGATGACACACAGCCTTTGGAAATGGTCCACTATGGCCAGCTGAGGCTCTGGCTCTGTCCATGGGGGCTCGTGTCATTTGTTGCCACTGCTCCTTTCAGGTCCAGTGTCTTGATCATTCCTTCTGGGGGGAGGGAGCACCTCATGTTCCTCACCCCTGCGATTGCTTCACATTTGCATTCTACACCATTTTCATCTGACACCACAGATTCTGTGGCTGTCGTCCTCTCAAGGCTGTGAGGCCAGAACAGATTATATCTGACAAGTTGAAAGCCCCATAGAGCCGTATCCATAAAGGAGGAAAAGAAGTCAGGCCAAAAATTAAAGGCTTATCTTTTGCAGAGTGGGTTGTGGGCTCCAGTTTGTTTAGAGAACAAAAGGAAAGGACTGGCAATGGAAGAGAGGGAAAGGTGTGTGTGCATGAGTATGCAGACATACGTCTTTCATGGCTCTGTCCCAGGGAGCTAGGCACTTGGATTTCAGAACAAGTTTTTGACTCTCATGCAATCCCATCTCTCAAAGAGTGTGAGAAAATAATTATCAACAAAAGAAATTCTCTGTCTCTATTTTTTGGAGCCAGATCTGAGTGGATGGACCACTGCATGAGAGTAAGTCAGGCACTTTCTGAAGCTGTAGAACTCTTCCAGGCAACTGAGGGACCATTTTGTAAATGAGTCCTTGGACTGGTACCCGCAGAAATTGTTGGCAAGGTTGAAATGTACCCGGATCACTCCCTGGTGACCTGAAAGAGCTAATGAGTGCTTAAAGTATTCTTAGAGAGTTTTCTAAGTGCAAAACAAAATATCAAATCTACAGCATGTGTTGCGTGGCTGTAAGATACAGGCAGGGTTCTTGGTCACACAAGGGGGCTTCTGATCCAGAAGCATTGTAGCGGTAATCATGATCTTAATAATGGGGTTCAGAGAAGTACTTCCTCCTACAGCGCCCAGTGAGGAATAGCTGGAATTACCTATGTAGCCAGCCAAATGGAGACAATCAGCAAAAGCTGAACTGGAGTCATAGAGGAGTAGATTTCAGTTTAAAGACTGTCTTAAAACCAACCAACCAACCAACCAATTTATCTATACCACCACTTGGAGAACTAAAAGGAGTATTTTAATTTCTAGGTTGGTGCAAAGGTAGCTACACAGTCATTAGTAATCTATGACAATCATCTTTTTTGACTCTTCTATCCACTGTAGAAAATAATGAATCTATCTGGACAAGAGGCTGCTAAATAACTACTCAATATTCATCACCCCTTTTTTTCTTATTTAGAACCCTTATTTTAGTGGAGTAGCATCATACTTAGCTAAAAACAATTGTCTGACTTGCCTAGAAGATGGGAGGTATATATGACTAAATTCTAGCCAATGAAATGCAAGCAGAAGTTATCGGATGGGTCTTCTGGGAAATCTTAAAAATAAGCAATGACTCAGTTGGCATGCTTCCTTTATTTCTTTTCTTTCCCTTTCTTCCTACCTAGAATGAGCGAATGCTGAAAGCATCTGAATTTGCAGTAGCCCCTTTGTGAATATGAGGCAGCTCTGAGGAAGGAGGCTGCAACTCAAAGATGGCAAAGAAGAGCGATGGACCATCTATGATGAGGTCATGGAGCCGCCATACCACAACTAATTTAAGCCCTGTTTTCAGGTTTCTGCTACTCACAGTTGAGCTCATTTTCTAACTGACACAATATCCAAGGCTGGACCTCACGTCTTCTACTCTTAAATAGAAGTTATTCTGTTCACACAACAGGAACATCAATGGGGAATAAGATTCTAAAATCCAGCCAGCGCATCCATATGGATGGGCACCATATGGCCTCTCCTTGCTGCCAAGGCCAGTCTAACAGACTCAGGGAAGAATGTCAAGTGCAAAGTCAATAAATGACATTCTAGAATGCATGAGAGAGAGGTAACCTGAGTAACCTTGAAATAGCAGAGGTATTGATTCTGAGGTATTTATTAGAAAAAAAAATACTTTATGGTGCATACTGAAAATATCTTGTAAAGTCTATAAAGCAACTTTTACCTTCAAAGCATCAGATTGGTCAGCTGCTTTAAGTACTGTTATTTGTATTATTCATGTGTAGGAGAGCATTTTGGTTACATCATATCCATTTTTATCCTTAATACATATTTGTTTTATGTGTACATCTTAGAAATGTGTGGGCACTTGAGTGTAGGCTCTCTCCATTTCTTATCTTCCAACATAACACCAATCCACTTCCGAACTATATGCCTGGTCATTTCTTCCTATATTCTGTTTCTGGAAGTGCCACCTGGCCTAATAATGGTCTCCATTTATTGGATATCTAAGGCTTGCACTCCGTGAGTTAGGTATTGTCATTCTTATTTCAAAGATAAAGAAACTGGGACTCGGAGAGCTTCCAAAATTGACCAAAATTACACAGGCACTAATGAACAATAGAGCTAGCATGAAAATTTAGTTTGTGTATCAAAAATCCATTTTGTTTTTCAGTGCTGGGGATCAAACCCCGTCCTTGTGCATGCTAAGCAATTGCTCTACCACTGAGCTACATCTCTGCCTCAAAGACATTGTTTTAATCACAGTTTTCAATTATTCAACACATATTTGTTGAGAGCTTATTATGTGCTAGGTATTATTCTAGGGCTTGAGGATGAAAAAGCAAAGAGAAATTATAAACATTTCCTGCTCTTCCTAAGACTCTCTAAAATAATTCGGAAGGGAAGACAAATAAGAAACATAAGTAAGTAACATAATATAAGCAATTTAAGTGTGAAAAGAAAGAAGGCCATGGAGCAGGATAAGAGACAACAGACACGTAGTGGGGGCAGGCTAGGGACAAGTTTTCAGTATTCCATATGGTGGTTTGGGAATTTTTGCCACCTGAGCAAAAATTTGAAAGAAGTGATGTGAGCCATGAGGATGGCTGCTGAGACAACAGCATTCAGGGACAGAAGAATAATGGGTGCAAAGGCCCTGTGGTTGGAAGCAGGATTGAGATGAGCATGATTCTTGCTGTTAGGTCTGAGCGGGAATGAAAGGTCAGATCTTACACCATTTTGTAGACCATTTGTGAAGGCTTTGGTGTTTTCCTTTGAGTGAAATCGGGGGCTATCTGAATTGAAAAGTGATATGATCAGACTTATATTTTAAGGGGTCTCTCTGGCCACTATGTTGAGGTTAGACTGGGGCTAGGGAAATCCCAACGATGTCTTCTGTCCTTCTTCCCTTGAGGAAATGTGCAGGCACAGGCAGGTACTGCTGGGAGGGCCATCTTTAGAAGTGTTTTCAATGAAACTTTCCTGGAACCAACAAAGTTTTGAGCATTTATTTTTCTTCATTCATTCTATAACTATTTGTGCAACCATAGAGTAGCTTAAATTTGTAGAAGGAAATTGACAATAGAATTAAACATTGTGTTAGGAGGTAACACAATGTGTTAGGAGTTGTAGAAAAACAGGCTAAAGCAGGTAGGAATTTCAGTGGTAGGGCAGGTGGTGGTACAGGGAAGGCCTAGGTTGCAGTATTAATGGAGTGGTGAGGGTATGCCTCGTTGACAAGGTGTTTTGGGTTGGTAGTCAACACATCATGATAATCTCATGACGTCATTATCTAGACATGCAATATCAGTTACTTTCATGGATGCCATGCCAACCATTGATAAGGAATATAAGACAGCTGACATCTATTTCCTCTCTCCAACTGAGTTAAGAGGGTTGCAATGACTCTGGTCACCTTTATGTTCTTCACTGTCAGCATCTCAAGCCTTTGTCCCTTGAAAAGAAATCCGGATTGGCTCCTTCTCACAAAATGGAAGCAATCCCTGCTCTAGATGGATTAGTTTTTTGGAGAAACTTCTGCTTCTTTTCATTATGTAGATGATTTCAGAGTCATTTACAGGACCCAGAGACTAGATTAGCATGACATTGTTAATATGATATAATGGTAAAATACAATAGGAGCAATGAGAGCATTCCCTGATTAATTTTTCCTTCTCGTTCCCCGCTCTGTTTATAAATTCCTGATAGATAATGGAGTAATTAATCATGTTGTCATCAAATGGTTCTTTAAGTTTGGTCTAAAACCAGTGGAACAAAATAGAAGACACAGAGGCAAATCCATATAGTATGGTCATCTTCTTTTTGACAAAAGTGCCCTAGGAATTAGACCATAAAACTGCAATTGTTAGAAGAAAGAAAAGTCAATGCTCTACCATATTGGAGTAGGCACCAACTTCCTTCATTAAACTCCTAAAGCTCAAGAAATGAAACCAAGAATCAGTAAGTGGGATGGCATTAAATTCAAAAGTTTCTGAACATCAAAGGAAATAATTAGGAGTGAGTGAAGGGAAAGCCTAGAGAATGAAAGAAAATCTTTGCCAGCGACTCTTCTGATAGGGGATTAATATCTAGAATATATAAAGAACTCAAAAAACAACACTAAAAATAAATAAACCAATCAATAAATGGACAAATGAACTAAACAGATAATTCTCACAAGAAATATAGATGGCCAACAAATGTATGAAAAAATGTTCAACATCCTTAGTAATCAGAAAAATATAAGTCAAAACTACACTGAGATTTCATCTCACTTCAGTTAGGATGGCAGTCATCAAGAATACAAATAGCAATAACTGTGGGTGAGAATATAGGAGCAAAGATACACTTACACAGTGTTGCAAATTAGTACAACCAACTTACAGAGCTGTACAGATTTTCCTCAAAAGACTAGGAATGGAACCACCATATGACCTACTCCTTGGTATTTATCTAAAAGAACTAAAATCAGCACACTATTGTGATACAAGCATACCAATGCTTATTGTGGTGAAATTCACAATAGCCAGGTTATGTAACCAGCCTAGGTGCCTGTCAAAAGGTGAATGGATAAAGAAAAGGTGGTGTATATACACAATGGAGTTTTGCTCATCCATATAAAAGAATGAAATTCTGTCTTTTGCTGATGAATAGAACTGGAGAACATCATACTAAGTGAAATAATCCAGACTCAGAAAGTCAAGGGTTAAATGTCTTCTAGAAGAAGGAGGAGGAGCAGGAGGAGGAAAAGAAAGGGGAAGAGAGGAATCTCATGAAAATAGTGCGGAGGCCAATGGAGTACAGGAAGTTGAATCAAGGGGGAAGTAGGAAGGGAAAGCATGAGGAAGTTTGGGGGAATGAACAAAATCTAGAAAATTATGCTATATCCACGTACAAACATATCACAATGAACTTGTTTATATACATATAAGCATGTGCTTTAATTAAAATAATGATAATAATAATCATAGAAAGGATCAGTAGAGTGAGCAAATAGGAGAGGGAGGATGGAATGGAAAGGGAAGGTACTTGGGAATGAGATTGATCAAATTATGTTAAGTGCATGTATGAATATGGCATAATGAATCATAATATTATGTATAATTATGATGCACCAATAAAAAAGAAAAAAAATCCAATCTTAAAAAGATGAATAATAAAGAAATCTGCAGTATCATGGTTGAATCAGCTATGTAATGGCCATTACTGCCTAATTAGTTATTTTCTGACTAAATGGAATCATTTAACAATTTTAACAGATGTTGTTCATGAAAGCGTCAATTCTAGAATATATTGACGGTAATTACTAATGTAAACATTATCTAGAAGAGTCTAATTCAGCACTTTCCAAAGTCACTTCCATGGAACAACAGTCCTACTTGTTCTCAGACAATTAAAAGAAAGGGTTTAGTCATCCAGTGATTTTGCAGGTACTGCAGGCTGCAGCTCTGTTGTGGTGATCCTTCCTGTATGTTGATTTTTTAAAATAGCTTTTGAGAACCTTCCAGTAAATAGACTTACTTTGTTTAACTTCATGTTCTCCCAATTTTTTGATTATCTATATGTAATATGTCCCAATGAAATTTACAGGATGTACTCTAAGTGAATGTGGCTGATGTTACATTTCCTAGAAGAATAAACAGAATCGCTTCTTAAGAGGATTAAAACAATGGTTATTGAATGAGTGAAACTTGAGAGTTCATTCTATGTTGAATTGAAGGTTAAATGTTGAAATGTGTAGTTCAAAGGTGAGCTACACATTGGAACTTATTTTAATTCCTGCTCTTTATTGTGATTGTCATGCTAAAAATTTCTTCATATTCTTCTGAATCTGCAAATTGGGAATCCCTCTTGGGCTGAAGTTTTATGTAGTTCGGGATTTGGCATGTAGTCATAAAGTAGCTGGGGTCTCCGTGGTCACCACATTTCCAAAGCTAGTTATGGTAAAATATTATTGACAGCTAAACAGAGCAAGAGTGTGGCTTCTCATTTGTGACCCTTCTGTAATGATAACAAGAAATTCTGCAATAAAATTTACTTCCTCAGATAAAAACAAAAGAGAGAAGTCTCAAAGGCTGATAATTTGCTGGAGAATTTAGTTCTTTTTTTTAAACAATAGTTCATAGCACTAAAGTATTTTTTTGGGGGTGCGGGGCTGGGGGTTGAACTCAAGGATACTTAACCCCTGAGCCACATCCCCAGCCCTATTTTGTATTTTATTTAGAGACAGGGTCTCACTGAGTTGCTTAGCAACTCACTTTTGCTGAGGCTGGCTTTGAACTCGTGATCTTCCTGCTTCACCCTCCTGAGCAGGTGTATACCACTGTGCCTGGCAACTAAAGTATTTTTTAAGACTTAAAATAAATTCTCTTAACTGTCTAATCTCTTCCACAATTTGAAATACAAATCTTAAGAATGCCTGTGGTGGTGATTGATTTTGGCAGTGTTAAATTGTCAAAATTAGTTAAATCTTCACTTTTTGAGTTTATGCAAAATGAAATTGAAATGTAAACTTTCACTGAGATTCTTTTAGAAGGTTTCCCTGAAAAAATTATTTTTAATAAATGATCAAATTAAAAAATTCTCTACTACAGTGGACATTCTGTTTCTTCTCATTCCTCACTGACTACCGAGTCTGAGTTTTTCTAATCTTGAACCCAAATTTGCTTTTGTCATGCTTAACATTTCAAGTCCATAAGTTTTACTTATCTATTTTTTTTAATTGAAGGAAGATCACATTTTTTTCTTCATGAAGAAATACAGAAAAAAAGTTTCCCTGGAAAACAAGCCATATATGGAGTTGACCTCATATTTATGAAAAGTATTGGCATGGTCATTACAGTGTATATACAACTGTACCCATAGGTTTTTGTGTCCTTCCTTTCTTTTTTGTCTTTACCTGCAAGAGCATTATGTATTTCTTTCCTCTTGAGCTCAATCTCAGGCATGACACTTGTTTTGGCCAATACAGTCAAGCAGAGGTGGTGTGTGGCACTTTCCACCAGCTTATAGAGCCACCCCATGTTTTTTCCTATATCGTTTGCCTTCCTCCATGGTGACTGTGTTGTCCCAGGCAGAGATGTCCTACCATTCTAGGTCCCAGAGGTGATGGAGCAGATCACAGCCAAATGGCAACAGATCTGTTACATAAGGGAAAAAATAAACCCTGGTTGTTGTTAAGATGACGAGATGGTTATTGCCATAATCCATTATTTCTAGAGTAATAAAATCATTTTCCTCATTGGATTGTTTCCAATTTTCCTTAAAAAAAAACACAAAAAAACACAACATGATACAAAAGCAGAGAATTCAGCCAAACCACCATTTATCATTTAATCAATATTAAATGAATAGGAGGAATTGTGGGTGAGTCGATGCAAAGCTAACTTTCAACATCAACAATGTAAACAACAGAATTTTTAAACCACTGTAATATAGCTATTAACTGCCATTTAGCTTTAAGTAATGAAGCAAATAAAAATAGAGACCCTGATTCAAGGCTTCTGTTTAATGGACCAATTCCGACAATTCTTGAATGTGAACATGATATCTTTAATTTAAACACTTCCTATTCAGACCTTAATAATTGTCTTTGTGAATTGCGATTTAGTCTCAAAAGCACCAAGAAGAAGAGTGAAATTAAGTTTTTAGCAACTTGTATTCAAGTACAAATGATTCCTTGAGGCAGCAGTGGCTAGTTAGGGCAATAAACCCCTGGAATGTCATTTGAAGGTTACACAGTTTTTTTTTTTTTTTTCCACGTGAGGAGAGGCTCTGCAAGTTGTGACTTTCCCAGTGACTTCGTTGGTGATAGGGCAATGCTGATGCTGATGAATTTCTTAGTTCATAAATAATAATTAATTATTATTGCAGTAGATTTTGCCTCCTAAGGTAGGTTAAAGGAGTCCTTGGGAACTTTTTCTTAGCTGAATTTAATAAATGTCTCTCTCTCTCTCTTTTTTTTCCCCCCCAAGACAGTGTCTTGCTCTGCTCTGTGGTCCAGGCTAGCCTCAAATTCCTGGGCTCAAGTGATCTTCCTGCCTCAGTCTCCCAAAGAGATAGCATTTTTGAGGGCTTTTTAGGACTTCCAGTTCTTCTTCTTTTTCTTTTGTACCAGGGATTCAACCTAGGAGTGCTTTACCACTGAGCCCCATCCTCAGCCCTCTTTTTTTTTTAACTTTTAATTTATTTATTTAAAAAAGTTTTTAATTGTTGATAGACTTTATTTCATTTATTTATTTATATGTGGTGCTGAGAATTGAACCCAGTGCCTCACGTGTACCAGGCAAGTGTGCTACCGCTGAGCCCCAACCCCAGCCCCAGCCCCTTTATTTTTTATTTTGAGACAGTGTCTCCCTAAGTTGCTTAGGGCTTCACTACATTGCTGAGGCCTGTCCTTGAACTTGTGATTCTCCTTGTCTCCGCCTCCTGTGTAGTTGGATTACAGGCATGCGCCACCACACCTGGTTAGGAGTTTCAGTTCTGAAGGCAAATATTTTTTTTCTTTTTGATATGTAAAGTGTATGAATTACTGAGATGATTTATTTATTTTGATGAGGGATTTCAGAGTTTGGATCACTGGTGAAAACAAACGTGAATGCTGGAAGCTGAGTTACACAATTAATTCTGTGTGAACTTGCTCACAAACATGTAAGGAGGAAGCAGGTTAACTTTCCTCATCTCTGGACATAAGCAATTCTCTTTTAACTTCTTGAGAAATGCTAATCTGCTCCAATGGGAGGAAAATATTTGAAAAGTGCCTTTAAAGTGATTGATATTAATTTTGTTTGAGAAGAGGAAAATCTTATTGTCAGAAACTTTAGCAAAAAGAATTCTTAACTACGTTTCCACATTTGTAAATCTGTTTTTTCCACCTATAATTTTCCTGAAAAGAAGCCAGAAACTTAGAATGCTTTAGTTTTCCCTCTGAACACCATCCTATTTTCTATGTTATTGTTATTCTCTTATGTTGGTTATACTATATTATTAAATAACCCCTTGAAATTAGTTACTATGGTTATTACTTTTTAGAGTCTAGATCTATGTACTTCTGCAATCCAAAATTGAATTTTTCCCCACCATTACTTCTTGCAGCCCACTCCATCTTTGATGTTTTGATTTTTGCTAAGTTCAGTGTTTAGTGGTTCTTTCCTGGGGAGGCGGGAGGTGCTCTATGAAGAGCAAAGTCCCTTATTCTTTGTATGTCAGGAAGCCCTTATTTTATTCTCATCTGTTGAATATTAATTTTACAGGTTAGGGAATTCCAGCTTGACAGTTGTTTTACTGAGAGCATTTAAGATACTTTCCTTTGTCTTCCGGCATCTGTTTCTGCAGATGATGAATCTGTTGTCAGCTTGATTTCTGTCTTGGTGTGTGTGTGTGTGTGTGTGTGTGTGTGTGTGTGTGTGTGTATGTAAATGGTCGTTTTTCCAACATAGCTTTAAAAGTTGTCTCCAGTTTTGTTTCTCTACAGTTTCATTTTTGGTGCATTAGTTTAAATAGACATTTTTTTTCCTAAGAACTCCCTATGCCCTTTAAAATCTAACGACTCATGCAAACATTTCACCATTTCCAAGTACCTTTTTTATTTTTCTGTAATCGCTATTATATTTATGCTAAAGCCTTTCATTCTATCCTTTATGTTTCTTAATTATTTCTTTCCCTATTTGGTGTTATTGCTTTAGCCTTCTACTTTCCAAACCACTATTTTTCTTTTTTAGTTATTTCTAGTGTCTTGTTTAAGCCATAAATGGATTATTCCAATGTCTATGGATCTTGTTTTAGCTTTTTGGATGGGTATAGCAAGATACCATAAACCAGGTGGCTCATAAACAACAGAAATTTATTTCTCACAGTTGCAGAGGCTGAGAAGTCCAAGATTAAGGTGTAGGTAAACAGATGTGGTGACTGAAAACAGGGCTTGCTTCCTGTTTCAAATTCTGTCTTTCTCCTGGGTCCTTCCGTGACACAAGGGGCAAGGTTGCCTTCCTGGCCTCTGTTACCAAGGACTAGTCCCATCATCTCGAACATGTTCTATCTCCTAATCCCATCACTTTGGAAGTTTGGATCCCACCATTGGACTTTAGGTGGACGCAAACATTCAGTCCATAGCAATTTTTTATTTTGAGAAATTGGGTCTTTTTTTGTTTTTCTTTTTTCCTTCTCAGGTGTGTGTGTCTTTTCCCCAGGCATCTTGGCCTTGTCTTGATAATATTTTGTCTTCCTTTAACTTGTAGAACACGACTAACACACTTATTGGAGAAATTTCATTGTAGATCATGATTATCTTGATTCTTGCCAGCTATAAATCCCCCTTTGCTCTCTTAGGGCTGCAGGTTTCCCTGTGTGTTTTACAATTTTGGATTATGAGCTTGTCTTTAGTTGTCTTTGTCTCTGGGGGAGCCTTTTATTTTATTTTTTTGTGGTGCTGGGGATTGAACCCAGGGCCTTGTGCTTGTGAGGCAAGCACTCTACCAACTGAGGTATATCCCCAGCCCCTCTGGGGACGATATGATTGTACTTTGAGTTCAGGAGGAATTTCTGTTGGGTACTTTCACCTATGTCTTTGCTAGGGATCCATGTTTTTCAGTGGTTCTGGACCAGTTCTTAATGTTAGTTGCATGGTTACAAAAGTTCTCACTCCATTTAAGTCCTGTGAACTCAGGTCCCACACTCAAAACTTTCAGGTCAGAAAAGGTAAGCCATAAAGTTGATAGAGAGAGTGTTTGGCACTAAAGGGAGCTTTCAAATTTCTTTTTGGAAGATGCCTAGAGCCTGTTAAGGAATCGGTCGTAAAGTTTCATTTGCAATTTGCAGAGCAAACACAATGCTTTTTACCAGATTCATATTTTTATTTGAAGTAGTGTGGGGATAGGCTAAATTGTACTCAATAGTAGTAATGGCTATTTTACGTAGAAATAAGTGTTTATTTGTAGTAGATTGGGAAATGAGAAAAGAGGTTCAGGTAGGGTGAAAATTATCTCAACTTTTCCCTTGTGGTTGGAGCTTGATACACAGTCTGGAATTATATAAAGGTGCCTAGCAGCTACAATGCCCCTTTGGAGAGGTGGGGAACTCAATAAATATATCATTTAAAATCTATGCATCTGGCCAGGCATGGTGGAGCATGCCTGTAATCCCAGCAGTTTGGGAGGTTTAGTCAGGAGGATCATGAGTTCAAAGACAACCTCAGCAATGGTGAGGCACTCAGTGAGACCCTGTCTCTAAATAAGCAACTCAGTGAGACCCTGTCTTTAACTAAGCAACTCAGTGAGACCCTGTCTCTAAATAAAATACAAAATAGAGCTGGGGATGTGGCTCAGTGGTTGAGTGCCCCTGAGTTCAATCCTGGGTACACTCCCCCACCAAAAAAAAAATCTATGCATCTGGATTAAGCATAAAAAGTATTAAATAATATTTAGGTTTATTGTGGATTATATGCCAGTTGATTTAATGAAGTATGAGTTATTAGATTATTAGATTTAAATTTCAGAAAACAAATCAATCAAAATATTTGTCTCCTGATTTAATGTGGTATGATCTTGAGCTTTAGCTTCATATGAAACAAAAAAAAATAAGACATTTAAGTTGAAGACTAAAGTGGACCTTTATTAACTCGGACTAAAAGAGCTTTGATTGTAGTCTTTCTTTCCCCAACCTGTGGGATGTCTATGGCAAATCTTAGCAAATCCAGTGCTGCAATATATTAAGAGAAGGTTGATGTTCTGGGATGGTGTCTGGAGAGTGTAAAACAATATCAAGCCCAGGAGGACTTTGTTTTGCTGTATGGAGGTTAAAAATAGAAAAATAATGGGACTTCCATACTGATGGTTTAATAATTAGCAGCAGAAGAAACCAAGTAGCCTGGCTTGAGTTCAGGAAAGAGGAGGCCCGAATTTGGTTCCACTCTACCCAAGTATTTGAAAGTAGACAGAAAAGGTGTGTGTGTGTGTGTGTGTGTGTGTGTGTGTGTCTAGAACAGGAATGGAGAGTGGGGACAGAATCTCACTATGGGTGTGTGTGTGTGTGTGTGTGTGTGTGTGTGTGTCCAAGATCCTTGGAGGTAGAATACATGGATTCCAGGTTGACTCTGCTAATTCCTAGAGATGGATGATGATGACAAGTTGCTTGAACTCTCCATGCACCATTTCTCTCATTGTAACATGGAAATTTGAGTTGGTACAGGAAGCTGATATTCTTCACCAGTGTGTTGTGCTGCTGCATAGGTGTCTATGTTGTTCCTAAGGAAAATTGATGCTGAAAAATAGGAGTTTTAAATTATAAGAGGTTCTCAGGAATGCCTCCTTTATATGTAATTGAAACATCTTTTATAAGCGTATGCTTTTTTTTCTAGATAGCAGGGGACAGGAAGGAGCTATAGTTTCCTTTGAGTTTTTAATAGTATTCAAAATCCCCTAAAAGTAAATAGTCATTGCCCTAAAATTGCTATGAAGGGACAGGACTGCGTTGATTAGTGTTCAATATGAAGTAGTAAAATATACAGTGGAGTTGATGTAGTTCTCATTTCAACAAGGTGAGTGTTGGAGCTCACTGGAACATCAGAACAGGTGGAGGCCGAGATGTGTTTCCATGGTAACCAGAGAGTCCTTCCAAAAAGGTCTAGAAACATATACCCCCAAAGGACTTCTATTGGGACCACATGTGAATTGACCTTTAGAAATGTCCTAATTGGTCAGGCAGATTTTATTAGAACTGTGATTCCCCCTAATATTGTGGTTTTTTTAGAAGTTGGACCAAAGTGAGAATGATTGGCTTTTATTTCCTCTTTGATTTTGCTATAAATCTGGGTCCCTGGTCAAGATGTTTAATTATCCATGCCTATGTGTCCTAACTGGTGCATCCTATTCTTATTGACTTTTTAGCTTTGTTATATTGCAAAGACTTGTGATTTAATTTACAAGTGAAATGGTTACTTAGGTTAATACTGGCCTCTTAGAATTGGATATTTGTTTTTCACTTGTTCTTTGAGAAACTCCAAATTAGTGAGGGACATCCTTCAGGCAATGCTAACATTTTACATTTGAAGTTGAAATGTCAGATGAGATTTAGAGATTACTTAGAAAAAGGTAGTAAAGTGCACTGGGCTCTTTGGAGGGACTGAGGGATTCCAGTGCAATGCAAACATGTGTTCATGGTGGCTGTCAGTGGTCCTAGCCAGGTATCTCATTCTAGGCTTCTTGGCCAGGTACATGGTTATTTGCTTCCTGGCATAGAGTCTGTGCAACTGTCAAAATGGTCTCCTAGATCCCTTTGCCACTCTCTAGCTCTGATTTTGCTTTCACTATATTGTTTTACTTCTTGATCTGGCTCTCCATGATTACCTCCCTATTTTACTCATTTTAGAAGTCTCTTCTGAGAAAGTCTTGAGGGACTAATCCAGTCTCAAATGATCTCTCTTTTCTCATTATTGTTAACCCTTTATCTTGTCTTCTTCTTTGAACCCTAAGCAATTCAAGGATGGGATAGTGGCAGGGACTTACTGTTCCAATACATTCCCCTTCACTGGGTGTACAACTGGACCATGTTCTCAGCTTGCTTTGCCTTGCAATTATTCATGAACATGAAACTGAGTTGTTCTAGCCAAAGAAACATAGGCAGAAATGTGACTGCTGCTTCAGGCTTAACTTATTAAAATGGTCTGTACATGGTATCCATGCTCTGGCTGAAGGCAGAGGGTTGTGAATTTCTAGGAGAGGGTGGATCTGTAAGATGGAAGGAACTTAGGTCTCTGTAGTACCAGGAAAAAACATATGATACTGTTGGATGAGAAGAAGCCAAACATATCATGTATTTACCCATCAGGATCTCGAGACTTCTCTGTTGTAGCAACTAGTTTTACTATATCAAGTGTAGGGCTAAATCATATCACAGTTTCATATGTAATTATATAATTACATTTTTTTCTTTGTTTTTTTTCACAGTCCCTAGAATAATGTAGAGAGAGGTTCAAGTAATACAGGTTGCCTCCCCAAAATGATGATTTATTGACCTTCAACTTCCAGAGCAAAGAGAGAGAGGATGTTCTGTTTAGGACTAGGAGTGGGGAGCAAGAAAAAGAGGGGGACATAATAGGGGGTGGATGGTCCAGTCTGCATATATACTCAGGGTAGATAAGGCACATAGACTTGGTCAGAATAAGATTCTGATCAATGGTATCAAATAAACAAACAGGATTGTTATTGATTATTATATTAAGTAAATACCAGGAAAGGTATTGGTATGGATTATTACATTAGATAAATGTGTGGAGTGGTGGCATTATTGATTTTTATATTCAACAAATATGAGGATGGACAAAGCATATATCCCAACCAACCTATTGTAAAGTGACTTAAGGTCTTGAGCATAATTGTGGGACAGGGATTTATTCTATGATGAATGTTTTAGAAAATATGAGAACTTTCCTCATCAAATTCCCATTAAAAATAAAAGCAATTAGGGACACATATGCATCCCTCTATAAAACAGACTTAGAAACAGCAGCATCACTGTTAGCAACGAAGACCCATGGGATGTATCAAGTACCAAATGGTGAACAGAGCTTCTTCAAGATGTGGGACCAATTAAAGAAATCAAACTGAGAGATGGAACTCAATTGCAAAGAGTGGGAAAAATTTAATTATGTGTAAAATGCAAGCAAGGTTATCTATAATTGGAGGGCCATGGTTTTGTATTTCTGAGCCTGACGACTGCAGCTAGATACGGTGGCCAGAGCCATCCGTCATCTACACATGCTGTGGGCACAAGGGCCAGACCAAAAGCTGCTGATCAAGTTTGTGACGGTGGGACAGGAAGACATGGTTGTGATTTAAGCTTGTCTTCTTGAAAAATTCAAGGAAGAATAAAATCCTTTTTTTATTTGTTCTTTTCATATATACATGACAGTAGAATGTATTTTGACATACTATACATACATGGAGTATAACTTATTCTAATTAGGATTCCATTCTTGTGGTTGTACATGGAGTTACACTGGTTGTGTATTCATATATGAACATAGAAAAGTTATGTCCGATTTTTTTCTACTATCTTTCCTATTCCCATCTCCATTCCTTTCATTTTTCTTTGTCTAATCCAAAGAACTTCTATTCTTTCCATGTCCCCCCTCTTCCCTATGGTGTGTCAGCATCCACGTATCAGAGAGGATATTCGGCTTTTGTTTTTTTGGGACTGGCTTATTTAGCTTAGCATGATAGTTTCTGGTTCCATCCATTTACAGGCAAATGCCAACATTTCATTTTTTTTCTTTATGGCTGAGTAATATTCCACTGTGCCTATATACCACATTTGGAAGAATAAGATTCTTGAATTTAACCAACATAATCTCCCTGGTTAGATCACATGGCCCTAGAGAGGGAGTGAGAGCAAGACAGGGAGAGGAGGAGGAGTATTAGTGGGAAGACATTTCCCCCAAGTGGGATGAAGGAAGAGTCAGAGGAGAAGAGGGGGCAGGATGTGGAATCCCAATGCGCATGTGGAAAAGAATCTGAGGAATGCAGGGAAGGAGCCACACACACAAGAGAAAGACAGTTTCTAGAGCTCAACGTAGGTGAGAGTTGAAGACACAATAGAGGGGCCCACAGCTACCTGGACTGTGATTATCAGGGGGAGTAATTGATTCCTTCTCCAGGATGGTGAGTTCTTTGGCCCAGGGTCACATCCTGTAGCAGACATTTGTGGATTTTTCCTGCTCAGTTCTCACATGACTTCCGGAGGACCATCCCCTCCCTCGTCTCCGTCCACCTGTCTCAGGTAGGTGATTACATCCTTGGCCAGAGAGATGGTTCTAGGAATGTTGACTGTGAATGTGGTCTTCAATTGTCTTTAGAACATTTATTGGAACTGTTGATAAGGGAGAATCTCTTTATCTGCTGGACTTTCATCGATTGAAATGGTAGACAGTAAATAGAGTTGGGATAGAGGGTGAGAAAGGTGGGGGGAGAGGGAGAAGGAATGTTTTATTGTTTGAGCATTCGACTACCCTCCTGTATTTGAAGTCAGTTCCTAAAGTTAATCGCTTTTGTTTAAGCCATTTTCAGATTTTTGTGTTAAGTTTCTGTTACTAGCAACTCAAACCACCTCAACTAAGATCCTTGTACCTAGCATAGTGCCCTGGAACATTATAGCACTGTTTGTTGATTGATTGATTGATTGATGGTATTAATAATATATGAATAAAATTTCCTCTACAGGGATCTTGCTAATGAACAGGTTCAGAATGAGAATCTGTATTGCCTGGCACCTAATTTGTGACTGGTCCTACCACCCCTCCCACCTTCCTCTCCTGTCCCAGAGCACACTGCTATCAAGGCACTGAACACATTGTATTATAATTGCTTCCCTGTCTTTCCCACTAGACTGAACTCTGAGGATAGAAATTATCAGCTTAGGCCTTTGCTGCCTATCCCATGCCACGTCAGCCAGCGTCTTTACATTACATTTTCTTCATTGCACTTACTGCTTTTGAGTTTTAAAATTTATTCATGTGTTCACCATCCATGACAGCAGGGATCTCATCCGAGTTGCTCCTCACCAGTCCCCAGCTCCTGGACTAGTGCCTGGCACCCATGAGTGACACAGTAAGGTTGCTATAACAAATCACCAGAGGCTGGGTGGCTTGAACAGCACATGTTTCATCCTTACAGTTCTGGTGGTGGGAGGTTCAAGCTCAGGGTTTTAGAAGGTTTGGTGTCTATCAAGGGCCTGCTTTCTTCTGGCTCACAGGTGGCTTTCTTGTCACATCCTCAGAGGGTGGAAGGAGGGTAAGTGAGCCTTCTGGAGTCCCTTTTGTAAGGGTACCAATCGCACTCATGAATGTTCCACCCTAGTCCCTTTCAAAAGGCCCCATCTCCTAATACCATCACATTAGGGGTTAAAGTTTCAGATATGAATTTTGAGGGGGACACAAACATTCAGTTCATTGCAACAAGTATTTGCAGAGTGGAACCAGATCCCTGTCTTCCTTAGTAGAGAAAATTCCCCTCAATCAAAATATGGTGGAGAAGCTTGAAAAGATACAGAAACACTTCTGTGACTACGGAAAGGGCCTTGGGTCCACATTAAATTAGTTATCCTGCTTCAAATGCAAGAATACAAGAAAGGTTAAACCGACTGACAGGTCATGATGGACAGGCAAGGTCTTCTGACTCTGAGATTCTTGATTATTTTGTTGCCTATTTTATACATTTTGGTCTTGAATATTTGAGAAGAGTGATATTTAGGAGCCAAGTAAGTTTGTGACCACTCAGATAAAGTCCTTCACTGTCCCAGTAAATCTTCTGCTTTGGCTGTGGACAATGTGACCCAAAAGAGTAGCAGGTGGTGAATTATTAGTATAAAAATTTTGCATTTTTGAGGGTGTATATATGCAGAGTCCTGCTTATATGGCTCTGCTGTTCTTTCTAATAAAATGTTTGTGTTTCAAGAAATAAAAGTCAAAATATTGGCCTGCTTTTGTCATGGTTGTAGTATAATCCACCATGAAAAATCACAATATAATTTCATTTTTCCTTTGATTTAATGCTGCCAAAGAAGCCGGCTCCGAGAAACAAATCTACTTTTAAGCACACCTGCATGCAAATGGGATGTGGAGGGTAGCTTATCCTTTTACATAATAAATTAGAGGGTTCTCTTCTTCTGTGGAATAGATGTATAGATTAATAAACTCAGAGTAGGCTATGGATGCGTGGAATCAATGTAAGCCTGGTTAGAGATGACAAAGCGCTTCATGCCTGAGTGCTTGCAGCCTAATTCAATAAAACAAAATGAAAGGCAAATGCTTGAGGACCCAAAGAGAGGATCTTTATGAAAATATTAAACCTCCGTACAAAGACGGTCACATAACCCTCTTCAAGTTTGCTCCCAAGATTGCAAGGTAACGTTTGCGCTCCTTTGGGGGGAAAAATTCAAGGCGCTTTTGTGATTTTTAACAAAGCAACCAAAAGGAACCATTTTGAGTGTGGAAACCTATTCTTTGGTCTTTAACTGCAAAGTAAAATGCTGAAATAAAACCAGATATCCCCCCTTCCACCCCTGCCAATCAATTTGCAAAACTAAAGTATAAATCTGAACCAAAACGGCAACAGTGTGAAAAGCTATTTGCGGGTCTGCGGCCGTCTCTGACTCCATCAATTTGTTTTCCAGTCTTTGTTGCGATTTCACGTTTCTCACTGATCTCCAGAGACTGGTTTCCAGCTTGAGAAAAGAATATCAATAGCCCACGTCCTGCAGGCAGCTTCTCCGCAACAATCCCAATGTTTCTGCAAATCAGATCTTCTGTTACTTTTAATGACTGTGGTGAAACAACAAAAAAATATTCATTTTAGGAAACATGAAAATCAACAAAGCAATAATGTCTCAGTAAGAGTATAATTTGCTCCTTTTTTTTTTAGGTGTGGTCAACTCAAAGGCAAAAAAGAAGGAATCTATCAGTCTCTTCCCTGGGATTTCATAAATCCATAATTATATACCATGCGTTTAAAAAATGAAGCGAAGAACTAAATCTGGACACAACTTAGGAGGCAGAAGTGACACAGTACAGTGAAATAACTATCTGACTTTCTAACCAGGGTGGGGTGGCGTGGTTTCTGCTCTGAGCAATGTAAGGTGAGGTGGGTCACCTCTGTTAAAGTCTCCAGTTCCTCTGAATTCTGTATTTCACATCCATAAACTGGGAATAACAATGTTTGCTCTTTATAACTCACAGGGTTGATAAAATATAAAAGGACATGTATACAAATGTTACTAAATATTAGAACTATGTATGAATATACAAGTTGGCTATCCCTTATCTGAAGTGCTCAAGATCAGAGGTGTTTCAAATTTTGGATATTTTTTGAAAAAAAATTTTTTTGGATATTTGCACACATATAATAAGATTTGCACACATTTGGGAATGGTACCCAATGGTAAACGTTGAGAGGGGAGAGGAGGGGATGTGGGGATAGGAAAGATAGTAGAATGAAGCAGACATTATTACTTTATGTACATATGTGACTGCATGACTGATATGATTCTACAACATGTATACTCAGAAAAACGAGAAATTATATCCCCATCTATGTATGATATATCAAAGTGCATAAATGTGTTCTACTGTCATGTATAACTAATTAAAACAAATAAAAAATGAAAAAAGAAGAAAAGTAAACATGAAATTCATTGATGTTTCATATACCCTGTACACAAAGCATGAATAGACAATGCCGCAGTCTGGCTGGGCACAATCAGGAGCCACTTGTCAAAAGAAACTAACTTTATTTTTAGAACCACACACGCCAAACAAAACAGCCTCTCAGGAAAAACCCTCAGAGCCTCAACTGCCACCACCGGCTTTCCACAAGCCTCTCTCTCCCACACAAGCTTCTCTCCACCTCCCACAATCCTCCTGCTCTTGAGGCCGATTGGCTGGGTCATGTGGGCGGAGCCAAAAAAGTCCCCCAATGAGCAGCTCCGTGGTCTGAAAGGGCAGGGAAACAGCCCAATGAGCATCACCGCAGAGGAGCCAATCAGCTAGATGTTGCTGGGGCCGCTGTGAGCCAATCATCAGCCGGCAGCTGGAAGTTTGCTGGCAGCTGGAAGTTTGCTGGGGCCCCTTCGGCTGTGGCTCTCAACATCTCCCCCTCTCTGTTTAAACAACAAGCATGTGGCTTAGGGACCGTGCCTGCCTTAGGTTGTCCAATAGTACATATGGTCCTTAGGTTGGTACCATTGCAATTGGATCTTACCCGTCACTGACTACCGGTCCAGTATACAGCCACACCTGTGGAGAGGTCTTTGTACCAGCAGGGGTTGAGGTTCTTTGCCTCACCTCTGTTGGCCCCCAAATTTTAGCTGGACGATCATGACAAGCAGAAGGGAGGAAGATACACCAAGCCAATTGACGGCTCCTTTTGGAAAAATTGTACCACCAATGACATCATCAGAAAAAATACCCCAACACTACCACAAGTCGCTGCACCAACAGATAGTTCACAATGCATACAGGTGAGCTCACAATGTGTCCAGGCAAGTTCTGCAAGCAGTTCAGTGATGGCTATTGTAGAAGCTGTAGATTGGTTTTATCTTTGACTTCACCAGCACTTGGATGAAGATAGGAATTCTGGCAATAATGGCTAAAGAAAAAATTATGTAACATTACAGAAGGCACTAAAAGAAAACAATTTTCTTAACAATTTACATTATCTTTAAGAGAATTATTAAATATAATGAAAAGGAAAGGTGAAAGTAAACAAACAGATCTGTTAACCTTCTTTTTTGTTTACATATTAAAACAATCCTCAACAGTTGTTTACCCAATTTAAATTAAACCATATAAATCACGTGAAAAAAAAATATTTGGATCCATTTTATCATGAGCGCTCATCATATATGATATATGGACATACATACATTCAAACATATAACACAAAACACAGGTGTGCACACATAATATAATACATACAACACATAACATTATAGTAAAGGCCTTATAACTTTTTACAGGTGAAATCTCCATTGCAATGTTTAAAAACTCTATAGTCAAAAAATAGAACTGATCAGCAAAACATTAACCTAGGTCTGTATGAGCTCAAAAAACAAAATAGAACTTCATGATATGGCAAAGGGCAATAATAAAATAGATATTGAAAAAAGCATCCTGGTTCTGTTGCAGATGTAAGAATAGCCAAACTGGAGTTTTGGATATCAGTTATTATGGATTTGAGCCAAATCATCTTCTTTTTGGTCTGTAGAAATCGCTTTAGTTATCTTTCTGGAATCCAAATCGGCTGCTGTTCTCCCTGTGGAAACACATAAACAGACCCCCCGACTCCAGACAATCACTGGGTCAGGACCTTGGTTAATCTCTCTGGAATCCAAATCGGCTGCTGTTCTCCCTGTGGAAACACACAAACAGACCCCCGACTCCAGACAATTACTGGGTCAGGACCTTTCCATTGTCCTGTTAGAATATCCTTCCAAAGTACCTTGGGCTTATGCACATTTTTTGGACACATATGCCTTTCCGCAGCACTAAGTCCTGATGAATCCAAATTTAAAAAGTTTAGAGTAAAAAGGGTTATTTTAAGTTTATCTTTGGGGAATATATACCCCTTCCCAATTCCTTCTTTTTGCTTTAATAAGTACATTTTAATAGTTTGATGAGCTCTTTCAACTATGCCTTGTCCCTGTGGATTGTATGGGATTCCTGTTATATGAGTAATGCCAAATGTTGAGCAAAATTGTTTAAAAGAGGTAGAAGTATAACCAGGGGCATTATCTGTTTTTAACTGTTTTGGAACACCCACAGTGGCAAAATTTTGTAAGCAATGAGCTATAACATCTTTAGTTTTTTCTCCGGCATGAAGGGAGCCCATCAAAAATCCAGAAGAAGTATCAACTGTAACATGCAAATATTTTAATTTTCCAAATTCTGGCAAGTGTGTGACGTCCATCTGCCAAATATGGTTAGGTATCAATCCTCTAGGATTGACTCCAAGATTAACTTGTGGTAAAAAGGTCACACAATTTTGACATTGTTTTATTATTTGTCTAGCTTGTTCCTTAGTTATTTTAAAGCGCTTTTGTAAAGTATTAGCATTGACATGGAACTTTTTATGAAAATTTATAGCTTCTTCTAGTGTAGAGAAAATATGTATGTCATGTGTAGTTTTATCTGCTAAATCATTGCCCAAACTAAGGGCTCCAGGCAATCCTGTATGTGCCCTGATATGTCCTATAAAGAATGGATCTTTTCTGTCCCATATTAGACTTTGTATAGTGGAAAGCAAAGAGAAAACAGTAGAAGAAGGGGAAATCCTACCAGCATCTTCAAGAGATACTATAGCATTAACTACATACTGACTATCAGAAAATAAATTAAATACAGAATCTTTAAACATCACAAAAGCTTGTAAAACTGCATTAAGCTCTACCTTTTGAGCTGATTGTTTGGGTACTAAAAATGTAAAAGTTTGATCAGGGGTAACTACTGCTGCTGTACCATTATTTGACCCATCAGTGAATATATTTGGAGCATTCATGATAGGTGTTTTTCTTGTCATTTTTGGAAAAATTACAGGATGCAATGACCAAAAAGACAATAAAGGATTAGATGGTAAGTGGTTATCAAATGAAACATTAGATTTGCACATGATTATTGCCCAAGTATTTAACTCATTAGCTAACTCATCAATTTGATTCATAGTATATGGAGTAATAATTTTATTGGGAGAAATTCCAAACACTCCCTTTGCTGCTTTTATTCCTTTGAGTATTAATTGTCCTACAGCCTCAGGATACCTAGTAAGAATAGTGTTAGGAGAATAAGATAAATGTATCCATAATAATGGACCTTCTTACCAAAATACTCCTGTAGGAATATTTTTTGTTGGTAGTACAATAAATAATAAAGGCAAACTTATATCAATTCTATCCAAATGCATATTTTCCATATATGTTTCAATGATTTTTAATGCCTTTCTTGCTTCAGGCGTTAACATTCGGGGTGAATTTGGATCTGATGGACCTTTTAGGATATCAAATAAAGGTCCCAACTCTCCTGTTGGTATACCTAAATAAGGCCTTATCCAATTTATGTCTCCTAATAACTTTTGAAAGTCATTAAATGATTTGAGTTGATCTACTCGTATTTGAATTTTTGGTGGACGGACCATGGTTGAGGATAATAGAACTCCTAAATAATTAATTGGAAAATTTAATTGTACTTTATCTATTGCTATCTCTAGATTATAATTTTTTAATAAGTTTGTAAGTGTGGCATAACATTCTAGCAATGTGTTTTTATCTTTGTGTGCTAATAATACATCATCCATATAGTGAAATATTTGTAGTTCAGGATTTTGATTTCTAAGTGGCTGGATTACTTTGTTAACATAAATTTGACACATAGTTGGGCTGTTAGCCATCCCTTGAGGGAGTACTTTCCATTCATATCTCTGATCAGGACCTTCATGATTCAGTGCAGGGATAGTAAATGCAAAACGTGGACTATCCTCAGGATGAATTGGAATTGAAAAAAAAACAATCTTTAATATCTATAACTAAAACATACCAGGTTTTTGGCAAAGCAGACAACTGAGGAATCCCTGATTGAGCAGGTCCCATAATAACCATCTCATTATTAATGGCTCTTAAATCTTGCAATAATCTCCATTTACCAGATTTCTTTTTGATGACAAAAATGGGAGTATTATGGGGAGATACAGAAGGTTGTATATGTCCTTCTGCTAATTGTTGTTTGACCAGGCCATGGGCTGCTTGTATCTTTTCTTTAGTCAGGGGCCACTGAGGAACCCATACTGGTCTTTCTGATTTCCAAGTAATTTTTATTGTCTCAGTGGCCCTTTCTGAAAATCCAACCCATGTCTGTCTGTTCCTTGATCTATTTGTATTGGTGCTGCTATACCTTGTTCTTGTTTTTCTAATCTTTTTCCTTTCCTAAAACCTTGTCTAGTCATAATAGTGGATGCATTTTGGTTGATGTTATTTGTTAATGTTAAACCTAATTGATCTAGGACATCTCGTCCCCATAAATTTACGGGAAGATGATCCAATACATATGGCTGTATAGTTCCTTCACATCCTTCAGGATCCTTCCAATCTAATACCATTGCACTTCTATGGGGATTAGTTGCCACTCCTAGGCCTCGAAGCGTTTGAGTGGCTTGTTGTAATGGCCAATGTTTTGGCCATTCTTGACGAGAGATGATGCTAAGGTCTGCACCTGTATCCAGTAGCCCATTAAATTCATGTCCTTGAATATTTAGTTTTAGCATGGGGCGAGAATCTAAATTTAAAGAAAGCATAGCCCAATCTACACCTGTGGAGCCTAATCCCTTGGAACCTCTTTCTACATGTAGGCTGGGTATCATTAGTAACTGTGCTATTCTATCTCCTGGTGAAATTACTGATATACCCTTTGGAGAACTGGCTATAATTTTTATTTCACCTTCATAATCGGGATCAATTACCCCAGGACTTATCATAAGTCCTTTTAGAGTAGAAGAGCTGCGTCCCAATAATAAGCCTACTGTTCCTTTGGGAAGAGGTCCTTTCACCCCTGTGGGAATGATTTGAACTCCCATCTCTGGAGTTAGTACTGCTCTGGCGGAGGCGCAGATGTCCAACCCTGCGCTCCCTCTGGTTTGTCTGATGAGGGATCTGATGGACAATGTGTCCTGGGCACTACCCTGATGGGGTTGCTGGGTTCCTCCAGTGCTCCGTATATTTGTGGTTTTGGGCCCCGGAGCATTGGGCCCCCCTGTCCATTTTTTGGCAATGGAGCCCAATGCCTTTCTCCACGATATCGTGGATAAACACCTGGTCCTTGTTCGTTTTTTGATAATGGAGTACCCTCTATGGTGGTTTGAGAACGGCATTCATTAGCCCAATGTCTCCCTCTACGGCATCGTGGGCAAATACCTGGTATTCTACTCCTTTGATACCTAGTTTTGTTAAACCCTCCTCCAATGGGGCAATTCCTTTTAAAATGTCCTGTTTGTTCACAATTGTAGCATGTTCTTGGCCTGGCATCTAAAGCCTGTTTTACTGCAGCTGCCACAATTTGCCCTTGTTCATTAATGTCTCTGGCATCTAAAGCCTGTTTTACTGCAGCTGCCACAACTTGCTCTTGTTCATTAATGTCTCTACATAATTTAATATATGTGTTTAAATCTTCATGTTTCCATGGTCTAATGATATCTCTGCACCAACAATTTGCTTGCTCATAAGCCAGGTGTTTTAGTAATGGCATTGCTTGTTCTGTATTCCCAAAAACTCTGGTAGCTGTTTGAATAAGCCTATCTACAAATTCAGCATAAGGTTCATTAGCTCCTTGTATTACCTTAGATAATTGACCTTGTAAACCTCCATGTCCTTGTAAAGTCTTCCATGCCTTAATTGCATCTGCAGCAATTTGTGCGTATACGCCAGGATCATATGCAATTTGTTGCTGCTGATCCTCATAAGGTCCCTTTCCTAACAACATATCTAGATTTCTCTGAGGATAACCAGCTGCTGCATTTCGCCTAGCCGTCTCCTTGCAAAATTCCTCATTGGCAACCTTCCATAACAGGTATTGTCCTCCATTTAGCACAGCTTTACACATATTAGCCCAATCTGCTGGCGTCATGTTCAAGTTGTTAATGGATTCGACCATGCTTACAGTGAAGGGTGCTTGAGGACCATAGGTTGTTACAGCCTCTTTTAGCTGCTTCACTGTTTTGAAATTTAAAACTTGGTAACATCGCTGCCCTCCTGCCTCAAATACAGGGCATGTTAATATTTGAGATCTTGTCTCAGGATCCCAACTATCAACTGCGGGGGTTGGGGACCTCCCAGCATATGGAGGTGGCCTTGTTAGTTGGACACCTACGTCCTCTGGTGATAGAAAGGTGTTAGTAGCAGTCTCCTGTAGAGGTGGTGCTGTTGGTTGGACACTTACACCCTCTGGTGATAGAAAGGTGTTAGTAGCAGTCTCCTGTTGTAACTTTCCCCCTGACAAAATATATGACCTCCTTTCATCTCATTTTACAAAGAAAGTTCAAATAGGAATTTTTATTTAGCTCTGTATAGTGGCATATTGCTGCTTCCCAGATTGCCATAGAAGAACACTGATTTTTCTCTTTATATTTCCTAGTACAGTAGGTGAACTCCAGTTACTGACAAGGAAAGCACTATCAAGGCTCTCAAACAAATACATTTGCAAACGAAGAGAAAGAACATATTAGAAAGAATCAAAGAGGGGCAGGGTAGATCAAATACACATCTATTTACAACTCATGGATCAATTTTCAAAAATTAACTCACATCTATAAAGACTGTGGAAATGATACTGCACTTGAGAAATAAAGCATCTTACAGGAAAGTTTAATGTTACAGTATATTTAACAGTGTCACGTTCCTTTGGAGCACAGCGATGTAAAAAATGGCTCTAAGCCACATTTATGTATACTTTTTTTTTTAAAAAAATAGGAGAACTGTTCACTCTACCCTGTGACTTGCTTTGCAATGAGGGAAAGGTCTGCAAGCTAGGACTATGCATAACTATTTTTTAAGAGTGAGCAACCTCTACCCAGATGGCTAATATCTCAAATGAACAATTCATTTCATCTTGTAATTAAGTAATGTTTGCTGGATCTCAACCAGAAGCAGCACTGAGCTTCTCTTTGGCTTCCTATCATCACTGACACCTTACAAGTGAGACTGGTCTCACTAACTCATTGTCACTGTAGAACACATAATGAAATGCTTCAGTTTCAAGAAAATTGCATTTTATAACAATTGTTGCCAAACCAAACTTATCAAAACTGTCTTCTGCATTTTAATAGTATAATATAATATTCAATGAGGTATTTCAGTTAATGCATCCTTCCCCTTCACATATATTGAGTTATCCTAAAGATGAAGCTGCTGTGGGCTTTTATTTGGTGTTGCTTTATCTTTCCCACACAACTATGGGAAAATTCACATCTTTTTTTGGTTCATTGGAAAACAGAAACATTAGCCTTTATTTTTATTTTACAGCTTACTTCTCAGAATTGTTATTTGTGTAATTCGTGACAACAGGGGAGTCTACAGTGCTCAAATCACAGAAAACTACCACGGACTTATTAAATCTTAATCTTACAACCCTAAACTGAAAACATTCTCTATTTCAACACTGATGTAGGGCCAGCATTTTTTTGAGAAGAGTTTCATTCTCCTGTGAGGTACATCACATAAACATACTGAGCCACTTGTCAAAAGAAACTAACTTTATTTTTAGAACCACACACGCCAAACAAAACAGCCTCTCAGGAAAAACCCTCAGAGCCTCAACTGCCACCACCGGCTTTCCACAAGCCTCTCTCTCCCACACAAGCTTCTCTCCACCTCCCACAATCCTCCTGCTCTTGAGGCCGATTGGCTGGGTCACGTGGGCGGAGCCAAAAAAGTCCCCCAATGAGCAGCTCCGTGGTCTGAAAGGGCAGGGAAACAGCCCAATGAGCATCACCACAGAGAAGCCAATCAGCTAGATGTTGCTGGGGCCGCTGTGAGCCAATCATCAGCCGGCAGCTGGAAGTTTGCTGGCAGCTGGAAGTTTGCTGGGGCCCCTTCGGCTGTGGCTCTCAACAAGACAACATTTATATGAGATCAGGTGCAGAATTCTCCACTTATGCTATCACATTGGCACCCCCAAATTTTCAGCTTTTGGAACATTTTGGAGTTTGGATTTTTGGATTAGGGATGTTAAACCTGTAAAGTGTTATACTATTATTAGAGTAGATATAGTTTCTTTTTTAAAATATGCACAGTATTCTCTGTGAATTCTGTCCAGAAAATCCTACAATGTCTACTTGAAAGTAAAGAATTCCTGTATTTCATAGCTTATCTTGTAATTTTTAAAAATGTATCTGTGTGTTTAAGTATAATTTTTAAAAATTTTATTAAAAAAGTTTTTATCCCAATTTGTTTTATATGATAGCAAAATGCATTACAATTCATATTACTCATATAGAGCACATTTTTCATATCTCTGCTTGTCTACAAAGTATATTCACACCATTCATGTCTTCACCATTCATGTCTCATTACACCATCTTTTGTACTCTCTTGCCCTATCTAGAGTTTGGCTAATCTTCCCATGCTTCCCCTCCTAACCCCACTATGAATCAGCCTCCTTATATCAGAGACAACATTTGGCATTTGGTTTTTTGGGATTGGCTAACTTTGTTTAGCGTTATATTATCCAACTCCATCCATTTACCTGCAAATGCCATGATTTTATTCTCTTTCATTGCTGAGAAATATTTTATTGTGTATATGTACCACATTTTCTTTATTTATTCATCTACTGAAGGGCATCTAGGTTGGTTCCACAGTTTAGCTATTGTGAATTGTGCTGCTATAAACATCGATGTGGCTGTGTCCCTGTAGTATGCTGTTTTAAGTCTTTTGGGAATAGACCAAGGAGTGAGATAGCTGGGTCAAAAGGTGGTTCCATTCTCAGTTTTCCAAAGAATCTCCATACTGTTTTCCATATTGGCCGTACTATTTTGCAGTGCTGCCAGCAATGTGTAAGTGTGCTCTTTTCCCCACATCCTCACCAACACTTATTGTTGTTAGTATTCTTAATAGATGCCATTCTGACTGGAGTGAGATAAAATCTTAGAGTAGTTTTGATTTGCATTTCTCTAATTGCTAGAGATGTTGAACATTTTTTCATATATTTGTTGGTTGATTGATTGTATATCATCTTCTGAGAAGTTTCTGTTCAGTTCCTTGGCCAATTTATTGATTGGATATATATATATATATATATATATATATATATATATATATATATATATATATATATATATATATATATTTGGTGTTTAGCCTTTTGAGTTTTTTTTTTCTTTTATTTTGTTTTTAATTGGTTGTTCAAAACATTACAAAGCTCATGACATATCATCTTCCATACATTTGATTCAAGTGGGTTATGAACTCCCATTTTTTACCCCAAATACAAGTTGCAGAATCACATTGGTTACACATCCACATTTTTACATAATACCATATTAATGACTGTTGTATTCTGCTGCCTTTCCTATCCCCTACTATCCCCCTTCCCCTTCCCTCTCATCTTCCCTCTCTACCCCATCTACTGTTGTTTAATTCTCTCCCTTGTTTTTTTTCCCCTTTCCCCTCACAAACTCTTATATGTAATTTTGTGTAACAATGAGGGTCTCCTTCCATTTCCATAGTTTCCCTTCTCTCTCCCTTTCTCTCCCCCCACTCGTCTCTGTTTAATGTTAATCTTTTCCTCATGCTCTTCTTCCCTGTTCTGATCTTAGTTGCTCTCTTTATATCAAAGAAGACATTTGGCATTTGTTTTTTAAGGATTGGCTAGCTTCTCTTAGCATAATCTGCTCTAATGCCATCCATTTCCCTGCAAAATCCATGATTTTGTCATTTTTTAGTGCTGCATAATACTCCATTGTGTATAAATGCCACAGTTTTTTAATCCATTCATCTATTGAAGGGCATCTGGGTTGATTCCAAAGTCTAGCTATTGTGAATTGTGCTGCCATGATCATTGATGTGGCAGTATCCCTATAGTATGCTCTTTTAAGGTCCTCAGGGAATAGACCGAGAAGGGCGATAGCTGGGTCAAATGGTGGTTCCATTCCCAGCTTTCCTAGGAATCTCCATACTGCTTTCCATATTGGCTGCACCAGTTTGCAGTTCCACCAGCAATGTACAAGTGTACCCTTTTCGCCACATCCTCGCCAGCACTTATTGTTGCTTGACTTCATAATGGCTGCCAATCTTACTGGAGTGAGATGGTATCTTAGGGTGGTTTTGATTTGCATTTCTCTGACTGCTAGAGATGGTGAGCATTTTTTCATATTGATAGATTGTATGTCCTCCTCTGAGAAGTGTCTGTTCAGGTCCTTGGCCCATTTGTTGATAGGGTTGTTTGTTATCTTGTTGTTTAATTTTTTGAGTTCTTTGTATATTCTGGATATTAGGGCTCTATCTGAAGTGTGAGCAGTAAAGATTTGTTCCCAGGATGTAGGTTCCTTATTTACCTCTCTTATTGTTTCTCTTGCTGAGAAAAAACTTTTTAGTTTGAGTAAGTCCCATTTGTTGATTCTAGTTATTAACTTTTGTGCTATGGGCATCCTATTAAGGAATTTGGAGCCCGACCCCACAATGTGTAGATCGGAGCCAACTTTTTCTTCTATCAGGTGCAGAGTCTCTGATTTGATATCTAGCTCCTTGATCCATTTTGAATTAACTTTTGTGCATGGCGAGAGAAAGGGGTTCAGTTTCATTTTGTTGCATATGGATTTCCAGTTTTCCCAGCACCATTTGTTGAAGATGCTATCCTTTCTCCATTGCATGCTTTTAGCGCCTTTATCAAATATAAGAAAGTTGTAATTTTGTGGATTGGTCTCTGTGTCCTCTATTCTGTACCATTGGTCCACCTGCCTGTTTTGGTACCAGTACCATGCTGTTTTTGTTACTATTGCTCTGTAGTACAGTTTGAAATCTGGTATCGCTATACGTCCCGATTCACACTTCCTGCTTAGAATTGCTTTTGCTATTCTGGGTCTTTTGTTTTTCCATATGAATTTCATGATAGCTTTATCTATTTCTACCAGAAATGCCGTTGGGATTTTGATTGGCATTGCGTTGAACCTGTAGAGAACTTTGGGTAATATCGCCATTTTGATGATGTTTGTTCTGCCTATCCATGAACAGGGTACATTTTTCCATCTTCTAAGATCTTCTTCTATCTCTCTCTTTAGGGTTCTGTAGTTTTCATTGTATAAATCTTTCACCTCTTTTGTTAGGTTGATTCCCAAGTATTTTATTTTTTTTGAGGATATTGTGAATGGGGTGGTTTTCCTCATTTCCATTTCAGAAGTTTTGTTACTGATATACAGGAATGCCTTTGATTTATGTGTGTTGATTTTATATCCTGCCACTTTGCTGAATTCATTTATTAGTTCTAGTAGTTTCTTTGTAGACCCTTTTGGGTCTTCTAAATATAGGATCATATCATCCGCAAATAGTGATATTTTAAGTTCTTCTTTTCCTATTTTTATGCCTTTAATTTCTTTTGTCTGTCTAATTGCTCTGGCTAGTATTTCAAGGACTAAATTAAATAGAAGTGGTGAGAGAGGGCATCCCTGTCTTGTTCCAGATTTTAGCGGGAATGCCTTCAGTTTTTCTCCATTTAGAATGATGCTAGCCTGAGGCTTAGCATATATAGCTTTTACAATGTTGAGGTAAGTTCCTGTTATCCCCAGTTTTTCTAGTGTTTTGAACATAAAAGGATGCTGTACTTTGTCGAATGCTTTTTCTGCATCTATCGAGACGATCATATGGTTCTTATCTTTAAGTCTATTGATGTGGTGAATAATATTTATTGATTTCCGTATATTGAACCAACCTTGCATCCCAGGGATGAATCCTACTTGATCATGGTGCACAATTTTTTTGATATGCTTTTGTATTCGATTTGCCAGGATTTTATTGAGAATTTTTGCATCTATGTTCATTAGAGATATTGGTCTGTAGTTTTCTTTCTTTGAAGTGTCTTTGTCTGGTTTCAGGATCAGGGTGATGTTGGCCTCATAGAATGAATTTGGAAGAGCTCCTTCTTTTTCTATTTCTTGAAATAGCTTGAAAAGTATTGGTATTAATTCTTCTTTGAAGGTTTTGTAAAACTCCGCTGTATACCCATCTGGTCCAGGGCTTTTTTTGGTTGGTAGTCTTTTGATGGCTTCTTCTATTTCTTCCTTTGTTATTGGTCTGTTTAAATTGTGTGTGTCTTCCTGACTCAATCTGGGCAGCTCATATGACTTAAGAAATTTATCGATGTCTTCACTGTCTTCTATTTTATTAGAATATAGGGTTTCAAAATACTTTCTAATTATCTTCTGTATTTCTGTAGTGTCTGTTGTCATATTGCCTTTTTCATCCCGTATGTTAGTGATTTGAGTTTTCTCTCTTCTTCTCTTCGTTAGCATGGCTAAGGGTCTGTCGATCTTATTTATTTTTTCAAAGAACCAACTTTTAGTTTTATCAATTTTTTCAATGGTTTTTTTTGTTTCAATTTCGTTGATTTCCTCTCTGATTTTAATTATTTCTTGTCTTCTGCTATATTTGCTGTTGTTTTGCTCTTCCTTTTCTAGGGTTTTGAGATGTAGTGTGAGTTCGTTTATTTGTTGGTTTTTTCTTTTTTTGAGGAATGAACTCCAGGAAATGAATTTCCCTCTTAAAACTGCTTTCATTGTGTCCCATAGATTGCGGTATGTTGTGTCTGAATTGTTGTTTATCTCTAAGAATTTTTTGATTTCCTCCTTTATGTCTTCTGTAACCCATTGATCATTCAGTAACATATTGTTTATTTTCCATGTGATGCAGGATTTTTCCTTCCTTCTTTTTTCATTGATTTCCAGTTTCATTCCTTTATGATCAGATATGGTGCATGGTATTATCTCCACTCCTTTATATTTACTAAGAGTTGCCCTATGGCATAATATATGATCTATCTTTGAGTAAGATCCATGTGCTGCTGAGAAGAACGTGTATCCACTTGATGATGGTTGATATATTCTATATATGTCGGTTAAGTCTAGGTTATTGATTGTGTCATTGAGTTCTATAGTTTCTTTATTCAGCTTTTGTCTGGAGGATCTGTCTAATGGCGAGAGCGGTGTGTTGAAGTCACCCATAATTATTGTGTTGTGGTCAATTTGACTCTTGAACTTGAGGAGAGTTTGTTTTATGAACGTTGCTGCACCATTATTTGGTGCATATAAATTGATAATTGTTATGTCTTGTTGGTGAATAGTTCCTTTTAACAGGACATAGTGTCCTTCTTTATCCCTTTTGATTAACTTAGGTTTGAAGTTGATTTTATTCGATATGAGTATGGCCACTCCTGCTTGCTTCCGAGGGCCATGTGAGTGGTATGATTTTTCCCAACCTTTCACCTTCAGCCTGTGTATGTCTTTTCCTATCATATGAGTCTCCTGAAGGCAGCATAGTGTTGGATTTGTTTTTTTGATCCAGGTTACCAGCCTGTGTCTCTTGATTGGTGAGTTTAGTCCATTAACATTTAAGGTTACAATTGAAATATGATTTGTACTTCCAGTCATGTTTATTTATTTATTTATTTTAGTTTGGCTACTTTTTACTTTTTGGTTGTTTTCCTCCCCCTTTACTGAGATACCTCCCGCTGTTGGTTTTGGGCACTGTTTTTCCATTCCTCTTCTTGTAGAATTTTGCCCAAAATGCTTTGCAGTGCTGGTTTTCTGGCTGCGAAATCTTTTAGCTTTTGTTTATCGTGAAAGATTTTAATTTCATTGTCAAATCTGAAGCTTAATTTTGCTGGATACAGTATTCTTGGTTGGAATCCATTATTTTTCAGCATTTGAAATACATTGTTCCAGGATCTTCTCGCTTTCAAAGTCTGTGATGAAAAATCAGCAGTTAACCTAATTGGTTTACCCCTGAATGTAATCTGCCTCCTTTCCCTCGTAGCTTTTAATATTCTCTCCTTGTTCTGTATGTTGGATATCTTCATAATTATATGTCTTGGAGTTGGCCTATTACAGTTTTGGATGTTTGGGGTCCTGTAGGCTTCCAGGATTTGGCAATCCATTCCATCTTTCATCTCTGGGAAGTTTTCTAGGATTATTTCATTCAATAGGTTGTCCATTCCTTTGGCTTGAATCTCTGTGCCTTCTTCTATCCCAATGACTCTCAAATTTGGTTTTTTGATGAGATCCCATATCTCTTGGATAGATTGCTCGTGAGATTTAAGCATCTTTTCAGTATTGACTATATTCTTTTCAAGTTGATAAACTTTGTCTTCATTATCTGATGTTCTGACTTCTACTTGATCTAGTCTATTTGTAATATTCTCGTTAGCATTTTTAATCTGGTTTATGGTTTCTTGCATTTCTAGAATCACTGTTTGGTTTTTTTTTAAGATCTCTATCTCCTGGTAAAGCTCGTTCTTTGCAGTTTGAATTTGTTTGTTTAGTTGGTTTTCGAAATATACTTTCAATTCTTGGATTTGCTGTCTCATGTCTTCTCTAAAATTCCGTTCCATCTGAGTTAGGTATGCCTTGATTTCTTTCCCTGTCCATATTTCTGATGCTTCTAGGTCCTCCTGTAGATTTAAGTTGTCCTGCATTATCTGTACTCCTTTTTTCCCCGGTTTTTTCATGTTGTTCACGTTACTTTCCAGCTCTGTTTGACTGCTTAGTAACTGCTTTCTCCTATACATTTGTTTTGGCTTTGTTTATATTTGTTGTCTCTCCTTTGTGGTGGGAGATTATGCCTATAGATGTTGGGCTTTATTGTACTTTAGAGCTGATTCATTCAATTTATAAAGGGCTTCCGGATTTTGTATGCATATAGTGATTTGTTTTTTGGTCTTAGGACTTTAGGTTAGGTGCTATGAAGGTATAAGGGTTAGTATGTCCTGGCTATTTTAGAAGATTGCTCTACTGAAGGGGGATGCTAACAGTCAATTGGATCAGGGTGTTGGTAGTAGCTAGGTATTTAGGAGCACTATAGACGGCCTCAAAACATTCACCTGTTTGCATTTAGACAGTTACACGAAATGGAGGACGTAATGCTTGGGATGAAAGTTGGGGGGAAGGGGAAGGAAGGTGCTCTTGAAAAGAAAGAAGGAGGGGGAGTTAGATAGCATAGAGGCGAATGGAAAGAACAATAAAACTTAGAAGTGGAGAGAAAGAGGGAAAAAGGGAGAGAAAAAATAAAATAAAATAAGAAATAAAATTAGGTCTTAGAGATCCATCTTCTTCTCTTCCCGTAGGCAAAGCTGTGCCCTCCGGGCTGAGATTTGCGCTCAATGTGTCAACAGCAATCCCTGTAAGGCGTCTCCTGGGAGTCTCTCAATCCTGTTGGTCCAGAGCCTTTTCACTTCTACGGCCCCTCCTCCCCTTCCTCCTGCCAGCCAGCCAGGTCCTGTGCACCGGAGGAGGTTCTCCAAGGATTTGGTTACACTTTCAGCCCCTCTGGGTGCTCTATTTCCCTAACGACTGAGCACTCTCTCTGTCATTCATCTAAGCCCCAGTGCTGTGGAGCTGTGTTCTGGGAGTCAATAGTTTAATTTTTCTGGACCCCTTTGGTGGGCACACCTTCGGAGTCTGGCGGCTAAGACCATTGGTGTCGCCACTGCTGATAATGGGAGTTGGGGGTCGAGGATCCCCTCTGCTTCCCTCAGCCCCTACAATCAAGACCACTCCGCTGGCGGTAGGAGGAGTTGGGGGTCTGGAGTGTCCTCTGTTTCCCTCCGCCCCTACCGTCACGCCCTCTCAGTTGGCGGTTGGGGGAGTTGGGGGTGGGGAGTCTTCTCTGCTTCCCTCCGCCCCTACAGTCATGCCCACGTCACTGGAAGTATTGGGAGTTGGGGGTCGAGAGTCCTTTGGCCCTTACGGTCACGCCCACGGAGAGATTTTGAAGTTTCCCGGTTGTTTGTATCTGATGCGGGTGGGAGTCACACACCTGCTAAAGTAGATTCCGCTGGGAAGGAATCTCTTTGGCCGAACTTTGGTGACTTCCCCTCTCTGCTATGGCGGGCCCCTGCCTCCTTGCTGGAGTGTCCGAAGGGAGGGGTGGAACTGGCTTGTCTCTGGTCTGACACAATCTCTGGTTTTAGTTCCCAGTTCGCTATTTCATAAAGGCTTGGTTAGATTTCCTTCACGTCGTCTGGGGGGGGGGAGCCGTTTGCCGGGTGGGCGGGGCCGTTAGCAGAGCCGGGAGGGCACAGGCCGTCTGCCGGGCGGGGACCCTTCTCGCCGTGCGGGGGCCTCTGGGGGCCGCCTGCAGAGCCGGGCTGGTGCTGGCCGCGGGCGGGGCGCCAGTAGAGCCCAGAGGGCGGGGGGCCATTTGCTGTGCGGGCGGGGCATTAGCAGAGCCGGGAGGGCACAGGCCGTTTGCCAGGCCAGGCGGGGACCCTTCTCGCGCGCCGGCCGCGGGGGGCCGCTTGTAGAACCCAGTAGGCAGAGGCCTCCTGGCTAAGAGCCGGGCAGGCGGGGTGGCGGATCACAGAGCGAGCGGGGCCGCCAGGAGAGCCGGGATGGCGGGGGCCGTCTGCCGGGCCAGGCGGGGACCCTTCTCGCTGCCCCGGGCCGCTGGGGGCTGCTTGCAGAGCCGGTTGGGCGGTGGCTGCGGGATTGGACCTCTGCGCCTGCGTGGGCGGCCAAGATTCACTTGTCTGGGGCCAACTGTCACCTCTAATATAACTTACTAATTCCTGGCAGGTCTCCTTTCAGCGGAATTTTGCTAGAAGTTCCTCAGTAGGTAGAATGTAGCTGTTTTAATGGGTGTTTCTGATCTGGTTAATGTGGAGATACTGAAAGTGCTGCTTCCTTGCCGGCCGCCATGTTGGATCCGTGGCCTTTTGAGTTTTTTATAGACCCTAGAGATTAGTGCTCTATCTGATGTGAAAGTGGTAAAAATTTGCTCCCAAGCTGTAGGCTCTTTATTTATCTGATTGTTTATTTTGCTGAGAAGAAACTTTTTAGCTTGAATCCATCCCATTTATTAATTCTTGATTTTAATTCTTGCTCCATAGGTGTCTTATTAAAGAAGTAGGGGCCTAATCTGATATGATGGCGATTTGGGCCTGCTTTTTCATCTATTACATGCAGGATCTCTGGTTTAATTCCTAGGTCCTTGATCCACTCTGAATTGGTCTGTTTAAATTGTGTATATCTTCCTGATTCAATTTGGGCAAATCATATGACTTAATAAATTTGTTGATGCCCTCAAAGTCTTCTATTTTATTGGAGCATAAGATTTCAAAATAATTTCTAATTAACCTCTGTATTTCTATAGTGTCTGTTGTGATATTACCTTTTTCATCATGTATGCTGGTAATTTGAGTTCTCTCTCTCCTTCTCTTCCTTAGAGCAGCTAAGGGTCTGTCAATTTTATTTATTTTTTCAAAGAACCAACTTTTTGACTTGTCAATTTTTTCAATTGTTTCTTTTGTTTTGATTTCATTGATTTCAGCTCTAATTTTAATTTTTCTTGCCTTCTACTGCTTTTGCTGCTGGTTTGTTCTTCTTTTTCTAGGGCTTTGAGATGTAGTGTGAGGTCATTTATTGACTTTTTCTTCCTTTAAGGAATGAACTCCATGGAATGAATTTTCCTCTTAGTATTGCTTTCATAGTGTCCCAGAGATTTCGATATGTTGTGTCTGTGTTCTCATTTACCTCTAGGAATTTTTTAATCTCATTCTTGATGTATTCTGTAAGCCATTGTTCATTCAGTAGCATATTGTTTAGTCTCCAGGTGATGGAGAAATTTTTATTTTTTTAATTTTGTGGTTGATTTCCAGTTTCATTCCATTATGATCTGATAAAAAGCATGTTAGTCTCTCTACTCTTTTGTATTTTCTAAGACTTGCTTTGTGGCATAGTATATGGTCTATTTTAGAGAAGGATCCATGTGCTTCTGAGAAGAAAGTGTATTCATTCATTGAAGAATGAAATATTCTATATATGTCAGTTAAGTCTAAGCTATTGATTGTATTTTTGAGTTCTATAGTTTCTTTCTTCAGCTTTTGTTTGGATGATCTATTCATGGTGAAATGGGTGTGTGAAAGTCACCCATAATTATTGTGTTTTGGTCTATTTCACTCTTGAACTTGAGAAGAGTTTGTTCATGAATGTAGAGGATCCATTGTTTGGGGAATATAAATTTATTATTGTTATGTCTTATCGATGAATGGTTCTCTTAAGCAGTATGAAATATCCTTCTTTATCCCTTTTGATTAACTTTGGCTTGAAGTCTACTCTATTTGATATGAGGATGGAAACCCCTGCTTGCTTTCACAGTCCATGTGAGTGGTATGATTTTTCCCATCCTTTCACCTTCAGTCTGTGGATGTTTTTTTCTATGAGATGAGTCTCTTGGAGGCAGCATGTTTTTGGGTCTTTTTAAAAAATCCAATCTGCCAGTCTATTTCTTTTGATTGGTGAGTTTAGGCCATTAACATTCAGGGTAATTATTGAGACATAATTTGTATTCCCAGCCATTTTTGTTTATTTTTGGTATTTAACATGATTTGATTTCTCCTTTGATTAGTTTTTCCTTTAGTGTAATGCCTCACTTTGCTGATTTTCATTGTTGTTTTTCAATTCCTCTTCATGGAATATTTTTCCAAGGATGTTTTGTAGTGTTGGTTTTCTAGCTATAAATTCTTTTAAATTTTGTTATCATGGAAAGGTTTTTATTTCATCATCAAATATAAAGTGTAATTTTGCTGGATATAAGATTCTTGGTTGGCATCCATTTTCTTTCAGAGCTTGATATATGTTGTTCCAGTTTCTTCTAGCTTTTAGGGTCTGGGTTGAAAAATCTTCACATAATCTGATTGGTTCCCCCTATATGTAATCTGATTCCTTTCTCTCATGGTTTTTAATATTTTCTCCTTATTCTGTATGTTAGGCATTTTCATAATGTGCCTTGGTGTGGATCTGTTGTGATTTTGTACATTTGGTGTCCTGTAAGCCTCTTGAATTTGGTTTTCTAATTCATCATGTTTGGAAAATTTTCTGATATTATTTCATTGAATAGATTGCTCATTCCTTTGGCTTGAAACTCTATTCCTTTCTCTATCCTAATAACTCTTAAATTTGGTCTTTTTATGCTATCCCATATTTCTTGAATATTCTGCTCATGGTTTCTTACCATTTTCACTGTGTGGTCTACATTCTTTTCAAGATTATATATTTTGTCTTCAGTCTGAGGTCGTGTCTTCCAAGTTTTCTAATCTGTTGGTGATGCTTTCAATTGAACTTTTAATTTGGTTTATTGTTTTTTTCATTTCAAGGATTTCTGTTTGGTGTTTTTCAGAAACTCTATCTCCCTATTGAAGTAATCTTTTGCTTCCTGTATTTGTTTATGTAGCTCTTTGTCAAAATGATCTTTTGCTGCCTATATTTGCTCTCTTATATCATCCTTTAATTTGCAGAACATTTTAATTATGTACGTCCTGAACTCCTCATCAGTAATTTCTTCTGCTGTGCTGGCTATGGATTCTAATAATATGGTATCTTGATTTGTTTGGGGCACTTTCTTCCCTTGTCTTTTCATATTGCTATGTGTCTTCCCTTCTAGCACTGTGGATCGGAGGCATTACTGTTTTTACCCTATTGGAATATAGTGCCCCTGTGGGGATCCAATACCTCTCTTTGAGGTGAAAGACAATGTTATCAGATCTCAATATAAATAATATACACCCTAAAAACAAATGTTTGCTTTTAAGAGATTTAGAGTTTGGTCATAATGTACAGAAATGGTGAATTCAATTATTATCTATAATATACTCAGTAGGTTTGTAAAAGGGTTTACAGTTTCTGATGGTGGACAAAGAATTGGGGGTGAGGAGTAGGATGATATGCTGAGGAGGTAGGAGGTGAGGATATAGAGTTGCTATATCTTAGGAAGCGTGAAAGAGAAATCTAAAGAGATTAGTAGCAGGAGAAGGGAGAGGAAGTAATTTTGGGTAGACAAGTATGTGGGAAGACAGTAGAGTACATAAAACAAACACACACACATATATTAAGAGAAATAAAAAATGTTAAAATAGTAGAAATTGGTGGGAAAAGAGAAAAAGAAAAAAGAAAAAGAACATACAACACAGCTGTAATATACTATTCAGATGCCCCAGTCCTCGAAATCCTAATTCATGCAAAGTACTTGGTTTCACATATGTTGGGGATGGGAGGGCAGAAGAATAGAGAGGGAGAGGAAAAACAAATCTTGAAGGAAGAAACAGGGATTGTTTTGGTTGGAGATTCGTATCTTTCCTGCGTCCCTTCTCATCCAATATGTGGGGTTGTCTGTTGATACCTGGTATCTTCACCCTCAGGATGGTGAAGGTAACCAGGGTAGAGGCTGCTGGGGAGAGGGGGGAGTTAGAAACTGAGTACCTGGCCAGTGGGATTTGCCCCCCACTGAAGATGGTGATGAAGGTGGCCCAAGATGGAGGTGTTTGCTTTCAGTGGTGGGGTGTTGGTAGGTGGGGAGCTGGGCGATGGCATTGGACGGTGAATTCAGAGACAAGCTCTGTGGCATTCAGTGTGTGGCTGTCAGCTGACTTCAGAGCCTGCATGAGGTTTCCAGGTGCAGGCAGGCCACTGTACATAGGGGACCATCTCCACTGCGGCAGCGTCCCAAGATGGCGGTGACCAGGGAAGCCCCATGTTGGTAGATTGGGGTCCACATGGGAGTGGCCACCTGAGATCCTGTGTGTGGGAAGCTGCCAAGTGTCCTGCATGGGAGTGGCATCTGTGATTTCTGCTAAGGTGGGTGGACGAAAATTCTTCATGGGTGCTGATGCCAATGGTCCTGCTTGGGTACCCAGTAGTCCCATGTGGGCAAGTAGTTAGGAGACCTTCTCTGATGCTGAGGCCTGGATCCCTGGTGGGCATGGTGGCCGTGATTCCTGTGTGGAAGCAGGAATATTGCTTGCAGAGAAGCAGTATTCTCACTACTTGACCCTGGTCATGGAGTGACACAGAACGCTGCTTCCCTGTGGCCTGCCATCTTGGATGCCCCTGAAGTATAATTTTTAAGTATAATTTTCTGCATTTTTTCCCCTTCAAACTTCCCAATCCCCATAACTCTTCCTGGTTAATTCTTATTGAAAATTCAACTCAGTGTTGTTACATGTTTCAAGAAACTTCTCCCATTCCCAGGGATGGGTTGGTGCCTATTATGGTTTGGGTCTGGAATATTCCCCCACAAACTCATGTGGTAGGCAATGCAAGAATGTTCATAGGTGAAATGATTGGACCATGAAGGCTATACCTTCAGGAGTGGATTGATCCATTTGATGGATTAATACTTTGAAGGAACTGCTAGGTGGTAACAGTAGGCAGATGGGAGACATGGTCTTGGGCTGTATTTGTTTGTCGTCCTTCCCCCCCACCTCTGTCTCTCTGTTTACCGACTTCCATAAACTGAGCTTTCTCCACCATGCCCTTCTGCCATCATGCTCTGCCTCACCTAAGGTCCAGAGGCAATGGAATCATGATGACGTCTGAAATCATGAACCAAAATAAACTTTTCCTCTACTAAGTTGTTTTTGTCAGATATTTTGGCCACAGTAATGCAAAACTAATACCATAGTGCCTCACTACTGTGCTTTAAAAAAAATTCTTGAGTTTGTCTTGCATTGTTTTTCTATGTATCTTAATATTTATTTTTCTGTCTGCTCCACTAGATTATAAACCTCTTTTTTTTAAAAAAAATTTTTTTGTAGTTGTAGATGATCAGGATGTCTTTATTTTATTTGTGTATTTTTATGTGATGCTGAGGATCAAACCCAGTGCCTCATGCATGCTAGGCAAGCACTCTACTACTGAGCTACAGCCCCAGCCCTAGATTGTAAACATCTTGAGAGTGGACTCTGTATCTTAATCATTTTTGAATTCTCAAGATTTAGCAGTGTTTTCCATGTATTTGTTGTATTTGTAATGCCTGTCCTTATCAGATACATATAAAAGTACAAATATTCCTATTCTCATGTGAGGAGCCAGGGACAGATTTATCTGTTATAATAAATTGCATTTTTCTTTAGAAATTGTGGAAGCCAGAATGGTTCCCCCAAGATCCTAAGATGTTCATGCCTTCATACCAGCACCTGTGAATATGTTATGTAACATTAGTGAAAGGGACTTCACAGATGTATTTAGGGTTATGGACCTTAAAATCCAGGTCACCCTGGATTTCCTGGGTAGATCCAATCTAATCACATAAGCCCTTACAAAAACAGAGGGTGTGCTGGGCATGGGCCTTTAATCCCAGTGGCTCAGGAGGCTGAGGCAGGAGGATCACAAGTTTTAAAGCCAGACTCAGCAAAATCAAGGTGCTAAGCAATGCAGTGAGACCCTGTCTTTAAATAAAATACAAAAAAGGGCTGGGGATGTGGCTTAGTGGTTGAATGCCCCTGAGCTCAATCCCTAGAACACACCCTCAAAACAAAACAGAGGGTGTGCTCCCAGGGGAGGCAGAAGACCTGCGGCAGAAGCAGAAGTCAGATTCTGAGTGTGAGAAAGACTGCACTGTTGATGGCCTTGTTGGGGGCTTAATGCAAACAATGAAGAGGGACCTCAGTGAGCTGAGAGAATCTGCCTGCTAGTTTGCAAAAATGTGGGAACATCTACCAGGAACTGGATCCTGCCCAAAATGTTAATGAGCCTGGAAGCAGGTTCTTCCCCAGAGCCTCCAATAGGAGCCCAGGTTGGCTGACACCTTGATTTCAGCCTTAGGAGATCTAGAGCAGAGGCACCTAGCTAGTCTACCTGGACTTCTAATCTAAGGCAGGATGAGAGAATAAGTCTGTACTGTTATCCACTAAATTTGTGGCAGTTTGTTGTGACACTAATAGATTATAAATATGTGAATAAATTAGCTAGTTCCAAAACACCAGATTTTGAAAACATTGCATAAAGGTAGAAAAGTCTATTTTGTTAGAGACTATGAAAAGCCCCTTAAGAGGGACCCCCTGAGAAGTTTCCCAGGTTGGATTCCCAGAATGTCCAGCAGTGGTTGGATTGTTACTGAAAGCTTGGTGCTTGTCCTCAATGCCAATCCAATAATGAGGACACAGTTTTGAGAAAAAGGAAAAAGAAGTTTCATTGCTTTGCTAGCAAAAGAGAAACATAGGGGACTCTTGTCCCAGAGGCTGTGATTCTGCTCATCAGCAGTAACAGGGGCTTTTAAAGAGGTGATTCAAAGGGAATTAGAGAAATGCAAATCAAAACTACTTTAAGATTTCATTTCACTCCAGTCAGAATGGTAATTATCAAGAATACAAGCAATAATAAGTGTTGGCGAGGATGTGGGGAAAAAGGCACACTCATACATTGCTGGTGGCACTGCAGATTGGTGCAACCACTCTGGAAGGCAGTGTGGAGATCACTTAGAAAACATGGAATGGAACCACCATTTGACCCAGTTATCCCACTCTTCTGTCTTTACCCAAAGGACTTAAAATCAGCATATTATAGTGATGCAGCCACATCAATATTTATAGCAGCTCAATTCACAATAGCTAAACTGTGGAACCAACCTAGATGTTCTTCAATAGATAAATGGATAAAGAAATTGTGGTATATATACACAAAGGAATATTTCTCAGCATTAAAAGAGAATAAAATTATGGCATTTACAGGTTAATGATGGAGCTGGAGAATATCATGCTAAAGCAAAGTAAGCCAATCCCCAAAAAACCAAAGGCCGAATGTTCTCTCTGGTAAGTGGATGCTGATCCATAATGGTAGTGGTGGGAGCATGGGAAGAATGGAGGAAATTTGATTGAGCAAAAAAGAGGGGAGGGGGCATGGGGGCAGGAAAGACAGTGGAAGGAGATGGACATCATTACCCTAGGTACATGTATGACTGCACATAGGGTGTGATGATACATATTGTACAACCAGAGAAATGAAAAGTTGTGCTCCATTTGTGTACAATGAATCAAAATGCATTCTGCTGTCATATATCCCTAATTAGAATAAATAAACAAATAAATAAATAAGTAAAAAAGGCTACATTCATGCATTCTGTGTTGAAGTTGCAATTCACTTGTTAATTTGGGAGATAGTCATTTCTGAGATCTGGTACCATCCCCAAAGTCTGGATTTCTTCATTCCTATTGTGGGTGTGTGTACTCAGGGACAGATAAATCTGCCTAAAATGGGAAAGAAAGATAATCCTGTTTCTCCTGAGATTGGGGAGGGGGAAAGATAAGGGAGGAGGAGGGAGAGAGGAAGAGAAAGAAACATGTCCATTTAAAAAGTAAGTTGCAGTGGTGAAGCGGCAAGGACTATATTCAAAGCAGAAAGTGGACATTGTTACAGGATCCCAGCCTGGCTATGGTTGCCATCCTGACCAACTGGTCCAACCCATCTATTGGACCCTGAGAAGTTACTTGATTTCTCCTTAATTTGAAGCAGGTTACAAGCTAGATTTGGCAGGGGGCAGGGCAGAGCAGGAGAGATTGGCTAATAGCAAGAACTAGTTTGGAAATTTTTTTCTCAGAATTTTGAAGATGTCTCTGACCCACTAACTTCTAGAGTTTCTCTTGAGAAGTCCAATGTCATTCTGGTTCCTGGTCCTTTGTGGATTTTCCCCCCTTTTCAGAAGTTTTTTTTTTTTTTTAAATATTTTCTACATCCTCAATATTCTGAAATTTGACAATGATGTATCTTGGAGTTGTTTTTGTCATTCATCTTACTGGACACCCAACAGCTTCTTCTTCTTTTTTTTCTTTTCAGTTCTGAGAAATTTTTATATATTATTTCTTTGACAATTTCCTCCCATGCCTTTTTTTATGCTTTTAATTTGTGAAACTCCTATTAATAAGATGCCAGAATCTTAGATTGATTACCTAGTTTTGTTACTTTTCTTCTCAGCCTCTTTATTTTCTCATTTCTTCAGTTTTAACCTTTGATCCTCCTGTATAACTTTTTATGTTTCTGGTATAATTAAAAAAAAAAAAACAACCCAAGCTTTGTTAGTACATGTATATTTCTTCATTGTGAGGTAGCATCGTGCAGTTGACTGCGATGGAGCATGCCTACAATCCCATCGGCTCAGGAGGCTGGCCAGGAAGGTAACAAGCTTAACCGACCTCAGCAATTTAGCAAGAGCCTGTCTCAAAAAAAAAAAAAATGGGGGTTTAGGATGGTAAAATACCCCTGAACTCAATCCCCAGTAACCGCCCCCTCCAAAAAAAATAGCATCGTGTGCTTATTTCTAGGATACAATGTTTCATATTTCTGTAAGACTATTCCAGTTTCTTTTTGCATCTGTATATTTCTTGTTTCTATTTTCTTGAAATTCCCTTTTCCCCATTTGTTTTGGGGCACTTTCTTTTTTTCATGTTAGTTTCCACAAACACATTGTTTCCTTGACTGTTCCTATTTATCCAGAAGGTTCTAGAAGGTGGAGGGAAAGCTCCGGATGCCTGGTGGGTCTGACTGACTGACTCTGAGCAGGCATTTAGTGCTTTGGAGCTGAATGATAGCTGTCTGGAGAACAGAACCAGGGCACGAGAGAGTCCCCGGTGCAGTGATTAAAAATCAGACTCTCAGGTCACTGGCTGACTCCCAAGTTGTGCTCTGTCTCTTGTGACATGTTGAGTGGCTCCTTTCCTCATCTGTGAAATGAGGGTGTGAGGAGCGCCTACTTTATAGGACTGTTGTTAGAAATGAATGAATTAAGGTAGATGGAGAGCTTACCTTGTGAAACACAGTGAGTTCCAGAAGTGACCTATTTTTATTGCTATCATCATCACCATTAGGAACTTGCCCCCTCCCTTGGCTATCCTAGGGTCTGCCAAGCTGGAGGATGAGCTGTCTCCTGGATGGACGGACTTGGTACCTAGGGGACTTCCTAGCTCTTATTCTGGTTTCCAGCAATCATCTGGGTCTTCATTCCCGCCTCTCACTCCTTCAGAAGTACCTGGTATCAGCAATCCCCCTGCCTCTCTGGAGCGGATGCCCTTGCTTTTACCCTCTGCAGGCACTTGATTCCAGCTTTCTCTGCTAAGTGGGTGATAGGTGACCGTCACTTGTCCATCTCTCTGTGGTCTCCTTTCCTGTTCTCATTGGCTCTGAGGGTTTGCACCTTTTCTACTCCTTTATGGATGGTCTGGCTGCATTTGAGGAAGAAAGTCTCCAACTGGCCTTATTTCTTTGTCTCTGAAATGAGAGGGGTGACATTAGATAAACGCTAAGGCTTTTTTTTTTTTCCTCCACTAAAAATCTTTGCTCCTTTGTATAGATTTAATGTAATTCCCAGCCGATCACAGCTAGATTCCCTATCACTTATCTCACTCTCAGAATAGCAGTGATTATTTTTGCTTTTGTTGTTTTGAATCATTTTGAGCAAGAGACCCGCAGTGTGGCAAATTATATCTTGTGTACAAATTAGAGTAAACGAAAAAACACAGGTGACTTTTGTTCCCTTCTGCAGCACAAAGACCTTTGCCGTGCACCTGATTGATTGTAAAGGAAAACTCCACAAGCAGATGTGAGCTACTGGGAATCTGCTGATGGTAATTTGGGTGCCATCATATTTTTCATGCTGTGCTATTTGGCAAGCAAGTAGGAAGACTTATAAATTTTTGCTCTTTCTAAAAAAAAAAAAAAATCCAAAGGGAAAATGATACCAACATCTAAATTAGAAAGGCATTTCTTTTCTGTGGAGAATCGTAGCGAGTCCTAAGTCCATGAAGTCCTGTGTTGGGGAAGGTTGTTTAGATTAGATGTCACCTCCAGAAGTCTTTCACTCATTATTGTAGTGGAATAGAGAAGGGGTGCGTTGTCTTTGTCTTTGAAACTCTAGGACCTGATCTGACATTGAGTTCTGGTGGCCTCAGTGTCTCTCTAATGTGATCACTGCTGTTAATGACAAGATCCTTTGTGTTTTCTTTTGGTGTCCAGGAGAGAAACTTCAACAAAATAATGATGATTGCTAAGATGGTGGGTTATATAATATTAAAAAATAAAACTTCAGGGGCTAGGGATGTGGCTCAAGTGGTAGCGCGCTCGCCTGGCATGCGTTTGGCCCGGGGTTTGATCCTCAGCACCACATACAAACAAAGATGTTGTGTCTGCCGAAAACTAAAAAAAAAAACCAACCAACCAACCAAACAAACAAACAAAAAACTTCAGCTTCTTAGAGTCCAATGTAGTCCTTTCATTGCATTTGGTTCTTGTTTTTTCCGGGCATGGGGGTGAGAGTGGGGGGGTGAAACTAGTTTCCTCTGAAAAGTTTTCAACTAAAATAGGAATCTTAAATCATCAAAGCAAAGGAGACCTTGGCAATCTTTACTTTTAAAACCCTTTATTACTTTGGATATAGAACATTATTGGAGGTTTGTAGAAAAAGAGATTACTGGGTTGGGTACAGTGGTGCACGCCTGTAATCCCAGCGGCTCGGGAGGCTGAGGCAGGAGGATCACAAGTTCAAAGCCAGCCTCATCAACAGTGAGGTGCTCAGCAACTCGGGGAGACCCTGTCTCTAAATAAGATACAAAACAGGGCTGGGGATGTGGCTCAGTGGTCAAGTGCCCTGAGTTTAATCCTGGGAACAACCCCCCCCCCCAAATAAAAAGAAAAGGAAAAGAAAAAGAGATTACTGCATCAATATTTGACAACTTTCTATGTTAATCAGTGAGCTACTTTTAACAATATTCCTTTCATTTGGAATTACTTCCCCGTTCAAAATGATCCTTATCATGTTTGGAATGGCTTAAAAAAAATGAGACCGTAATTCGGACACATATTGTTGGTTAACTACCTAGCAGACCCTTCTCCCTTTATCTTTCTAGCAGAACCCCAGTTTTTTTCAGGGGAGGGGTGGCTATATTCTTCAGGGACTTCAGGCTCTTTCAAGGACTTTGGGGTCCCAACTTTAAGAGCTGAATCCTGATTAGTCTGAGGCAGCATGGTTATTCCAGTTCCCTTGCCACTGGTCGGCTTAGGAAGGAGCACGTATGTAATTGTGATCCGTGAAATGTGAGGCAAAGTCTGTGAAGCAGCTTCTGGGGAGCTTAGTTTTATTCCCAATCAAGCACTCAGAAAAGGGCTTTGTTGTGTGTGGGTATGATATCTGGTGCAGTTGCAGCCATTTCGCAGCCATGAGAGGATGTTCTTGAGGACCTGCACAAGGACCCGAGTTGCTGAATTATTTAATCTTGAAATAACCTCATCTTTGGACTCTGTGTTCTATAAGCCACTTCGAGATGGTTCTTCAGTTACTTATGTCTAAAATAATTTCAACTGCTACACTAACAAAACAGATTTAACACTTCAACTTTTAACGTTTTAAAATTTATTTTTAACTGATATATAAAAACATAAAAATTCTATACTTCCATCAGGTTAAACACATCTACCTCTTCAAAGGTTTGCCTTTTTGCTGTGGAGAAAACATTCAAAATCCTTTCTTGTAACTTTTTGAAACAGGCAGATATTCTCGTTGTCTGCAGTCCTCCTGTTGTACAATAGGAACCTCCAGAACTTTGTATTCTCTAATTATAACTTTGTACCTACGGACCCACCTTTTCTTATCCCTCCCTCTCCCTTACACTCTCCGGTCACTAGTGACCACCATTCTACTCTCAACCTCTATGAGATCAGCTTTTTCAGATTCCACAAGTGAGTGAGATCATGTGACCCTTTGTCCTTCTAGGCCTTAATTTTATTTTTTAGATTTATTTATTTTTTGCAGTACTAGAGATTGAATCCAGGGGTGCTGTACCACTGAGCTATATCCCTAGCCCTTTTTTTAAAAAAATTTTGATTTTGATATTTTTATCTTACTAGGTTGTTGAGGATGGCCTCCAACTTGCCATCCTCCAGCCTCAGCCTCCTGAGTTGGTGGGATTATAGGCATGTGCCACCATGTCCAACTCCATAATGCTTTAACTTTTGACTTTCTTCAAACATGAGAAAAGTATGATTAAAAAAAATAGAACTAGATGAAAGAATTGCAGGGCATTTTGAAACAAGGACCCCTGTGGGGCTGGAGGCCCTGGACTGGGGTCTTGGCAGAAGTTGAGCCAAGTGCCAGGTGAGAGGCCCTCCTGTGGCCTAGCTCATACCCCTGTAAAGGGAGCTGTCTTACTTCAGGGAAGAACCTGGGAAGTAGGGAAGTGACATCTTCCAAGGGGAAGGAAAAGAAGGAAGAGCAAGTCCTCAGGCTCAGACCTCAGTGGGAAGAGGGAGAGGAGGTATTTGGTGTTGGCTGCATCTTTGCATCCTTCAGTGACATCTGTGTCCATGTCACTGATGTTTCAGGCAAGAAAAGTGTCTGTTGTTGTGATTGTGGGGATGAAGGCGAGGCCATACTGAAATGGGTCCTTGCCATGGGCGGCCGTGCTGGCTTCTGGGGATATGGCCCACAGGTGCAAGGAGCTGGGCAGCACTGCCCTGCACTCTAGGCCACGGACAGGACAGGACCAAGACCCTGGACCTGGGCCAAGGGAGCCCTCACTTCCCCTCCCTACTCAGGGAGATTGAGCATGTCACCATGTCCCCTTCAATAGCATCTGCAGGAAGAGGGGTTGCCATGGTCACTATCTGTGGCCAATATTAAATTATTGTTTTCTATTAACAAATTGCCTTTGTGTAAACTAAAAAAATGCAAATATTAAAGAATCACAGAACATTAGCACCGAGAGGGATTTTAATAAATTATTCAAAAAACACTTATTTGTTGAGAAAGCATGGTGCGTGGTACTAGATGGAGAACAGGACAGACACTGTCTCTGTTCATTTCAAACTTACATTCTAGTAGATCTTAAAGATCTTACTGGATCTCATCTCCTTATTTTACAGATAGGGACAATTTTTATACCTCTCAGCATTGGCACAAGTCTTTTTGTCACTTAATAAAGGAGGGTGGGTCCTATTAGAAGAAAGCCTGTGTGTGTGTGTGTGTGTGTGTGTGTGTGAATCTTTTTGCTGTTAAGCTTACAGCTAGCTCTTTTTCTCATCTGAGGTTTTGGTTATTGCAGGGTGGGCCTGGAATTAAGTTTAGGCATAAGGGATGGAGGGAGCTGGATTTCTGTGCATAACAGGGGGAGAGAAATTTGGAATTACAATCGACCCTCCATATCCAGGGGGCTGGCATCCTCTGATTCAATCAATAGTGGACTGAAAATACCTAAAAAAAAATGTACAACTGTACTGAATATTCAATATTTTTTTCCTTGTCATTATTCATCAAGCAATATGGTATAGCAACTGTTTACAGAACATTAACATTGTATTATGTATTACAAGTCTCTAGAGATGATGCAAAGCATACAGGGCGGTGGCTGTAGGTCATGTGCAAACACTATGTCATTTTACACCAATTGCTGGAGCCTGTGTGGATTTTGCTACGCCCGGGATGTTGGTGTCCTGGAACCAATCCCCCTTGGATATCGAGGCACAACTGAATTAGGACAATCTGTGTCCGTGCATATGTGGTGTGGACTAGCAAGACTGTCAAAGACCAAGTGCCAGCAAGAAGTAGGGAGACTGGCGAGAAATCGCTGTGTGATCCTGACCTGGAGGACTTTCAAGATAAGACGTGACTGATATGTACTTTTAAGTTATTTGCCGTCTTATGCAGGGATGTAACTTTTTGGCAGTGACCTAGAAAACTTCAGCAAAAGTTTTGCTACACATCATGGGCTTTGTTCTCTTGCTGCTCGAGTGGGGAATTGGGGAGATAAAGCACAGTCATCAATCATGCCCAGGGCAGAGAACAGAAGCTCAGCAGAGGCAGGAAGATGCCCTCTTCTTCTCCATCTTCATCTCTGCAGAATTTTGTAAATGTCTTATGAAGGACTCTGGATTTTCCCCTGGATATGGAATTGGATTTGACCACTTTAATGACATCTTTGGGATGTCTGCTGGTGGCAGTGGTAGTCATCATAATGGTAATTATTCAAATATTGGATCACTGCTGTCCCCTGTAGACCATGAATTCCTTGATGGGAGGGGCCATGTCGGCTTTATTGATATATGCCATCTTGGGTAGTACTTTAACATAAGCACTCAATTAGTCTTCATTAAGCAGTTCCCTCCTGTTAGGGAAAGACTCTCATTTATATATCACGGTGTTTCTTCTGCCCTGCTTCCTGAGTAGCACCTCCACTCTCCTCAAAAGACTAGGAATGGAACCACCATATGACCCAGCTATCTCTCTTCTTGGTATTTATCCTAAGGAATCAAAGTCATCATACCACAGTGAGACATGCAAGCCCATGTTCATAGCAGCACAATTCACAACAGTTAAACTATGGAACCAGCCTAGGTGTCCATCAATGGAGGAATGAATAAAGAAAATGTGGTACAGATACACAATGGAGTTTTATTCAGCCATAAAGAAGAATGAAATTATGACATTTGCAGGAAGATAAATGGAATTTAAGAGCATTACATTAAGTGAAGTAAACCAAACTCAGAAGGTCAAGGGTTGTTAATTTTTTTTGTCATACACAGAAGCTAGAGAAGAAGGAGGAGAAGCAAGGCAAGGGGGGATCTCATGAAAATGAAAGGGAGACCAGTTAAGGAAAGGGACCACAGGGAAGGAGGGAGGGAAAATGAGTTATTGGGGGAGAATAATGACTAAATTTATTATCATGTCATGGGCTTGTATGAATATATAACAATGAATTCCTCTATTATGTGTAATTATAATACGCCCATAAAAATTCAGGAAGAAAAGGAGAATGCATCTCTCCTCTTTTTTTGTTTTGTTTCTGGAAGCAATTTTAAAATCCTAGACCTGATGCTGCTTTTCTGGAAGCATATACTCTGATGTCACTTATAAGTGCCAGTAGGAGGAGGAGCAAATGCTCAACAATGACCCATAGGAGATGAGATCCCTCTGGAAACTTCCAGATCCTACATTCCTCACTGAACTATATAAAGTGTTGAATGTCTGGCAGATGAGCTGTGGCCTCTGGGGAATATGTCAGGTGGTTCAGGGGAATAGAAGTGCAGCAAATTGAGTAGAACCCTTGATGCCTGAGGAATTCACTGGGTTTGAACCAGCCAGTCACTGTGCTGCCATGTTCCTGGCCTTCTGAAAAGACTGGAAAGGGGGAGCTCACGATTCCAAGGTAAATAATGCCTAGCCTGGGAGGCTGCTTGGAGATGTGAAGGATGGAGAGGAAGAGAATTAAAATGCACAGACATGCATCTGGAGAAGCTCAGAACACCTGAGTACAGAGATCGTGGGCTGAAAGGCTGATGATGTGGTTTGTGTTTGTGTTTTTAGCTGGAGGCTGAGACAAGGACCCAGAGCCCACTCATCACACCTGGTCTCTAGCCTTTGCGCCCCTGGGAATATGGGCACATGGGAGGAGCCAGGGCTCAAAGTGGTTGGGAATGGAAGGCCCAAATAAGTACCTATCGCCAAAGGGTCAGAAGAAACCCTCTAACCAGTCTGAAGTTGTTCTGGAAGTTTCCAGCTGGGAACCTTTTTTTAAGCTCAAAACTGTGGTGTGCGCGTACACACACACACACACACACACACACACACACACACACACTCCCCAGGGACCCTGCGTCTTTGTTTTCCTTCTATTGGAGAAGGGGAGAGAATATCATGGAGGTGGGATGACTAAAATGAGATTATTTTAAAATGCATCTCTTCCCCTCCAGCCTACGGGGGATTGAGGAGGATTATGTGCAGCTTTTGTGAAATGTCTTCTGTTCCTCCCTGGGAAAGGAACTGTAAATGTCAAGTCATCAGTCTCTGTGATCAGCTCATACCGGGCCTGGCAGGCTCCCCTGCGGGAGGGAAGAGCCCAGCCAGCCCACGCACCCGCAGTTACTGAGACCAAGGCTCCAGCAGCCCAGGGAAGCCAGCAGAGGGAGAGACGAAGGCAACTAGAGATGGGAAGAGGTTGAGGGGAGCCTGGCGACTCACCAGAGGTGGGAACCTCCCTGCAGAGGGTGCACAGAACGGAAGCAGCAGATTTAGCAGGTGATGCAGAACCTCTCCAACCCCAACTCCAGGTGCTTCCTATGCACTTGGTGTTCACAGAGTTCCCAGCCCTGGTGTGCGTGCAAGGCACCTGGAGATCCTGTTAAAATGAAGTGTCTGATTCAATAGGTCTGCTGCTGGCCTGGGTCCTGTTCTCTGATTAGCAAGGTGTTAAGAGAATCTCAGGTCACAAGTGTACTCCTAAGTAGCATAGCTTAATAGGAAGGAGAACGGACAAAGGACAAAGATATACAAACACGCTCAGCTCTCACTTAACCCCTAGTGTTAGGAGGAAGTCATCCAGATAACTCCTCATCTGTTGAATTTGAACTTGGAATACCTTGTAGGATTCACATATTTTTCTTTCTACATCTGCGAGCTGCTGGGCTGTTCAGGCCTCTACAGATGGCTTAATAATTCCTGAGCGTGCACTAGCTGAGGGGAAGGGCTTGCTGGGAAGTGGTTGTGAGCTTGGCATGTATTGTTGGCCAAGGATACTTCATAAAGCCCACAGGCCACATTGCATGTTCAGGAGCTGGTTTTGCACCGGCTACCTGGTTATACTAGAGAGGGAAGCTCAAACTGGGCCTTACGCTCCTCTTCTTCTCCTAGGATTTGCCAAAAAGGAAGAAAATTTAGTATTTAGGAAGTACTACAAAATGACAGCAAAAGAACTAAATTCAGGAGGTTGAATTTCTGTTTTTATTTTTTGGGGGAGAGAGAAATAATCTTCATAGGACAAAGGATGAAGCAAGGAGAAAAATGGCGGGGGGGAGAGAGGGGGGGAGAGAGAGAGATGCATGATGGAGAGAGGAAGGAAATCTCCTTGGTAGGTAAAACAGATTTGCCAAATATATTACATTCATTAAGATTTTTCTCTGCTTATAATGTGTGCTTTTCAGAGGCTTTTCTTAGCATTAACTGACGCTCTGGGAGAGGGGAAAGTTGGCAGAGAGAAGCCTAGCAAATATATAAATAAGCTTTGGAGGTTTCAGAAGTTTCATTTCCCACAATAGAACGTTCTCCAGGCTGGGTAAACTTTTTCTTACTTAAACAAATGCTTTGAAAGACAAAGATTTCATATTGTCAGTGGAACATTCAGACTAATAATTGCTTCTGCTCTTCCTGCCTCGAAGTCTCAACAGCCAGCAGATTTATGATTCACTTTCGGCAATGAGCTTCTTCAAATAAATATCACTTTCCCCGGCTGCAAATTGAGTTTTCTCAAACACATAGAGATCGACTTCACTAACAGGAACTAAGTTTTCTTGGTGTGTATGTATATATGTATATGAGATGATGAAGCTCTCTGTTTGCTTCTCCCCCACCTCTCCTTTGGGAAAATTGACTTAAAAACTTTGTAAAAAAAAATAACCATTTTTTTAGTGGTCAATTTGTAACCAGTGAAATTTTTGTTGGGGGTGAAAGGGGTGGACATGGGAAGGGGACACGAGGGGGTTTGACCTTTCTCTTAGGTGTGTGGAGCTATGTAGTCTAAGATCGGTGACTTGAAACCAGTTTGCTTTGTAGTTGGAGGGAGATAATTCCAAAATTCTTAAAGCAAAAGAAGTAATATAAACAAGTGTAGTCCCAAGAGTTACATGGAGGGCGAAGACCCCAAGTGTTGGGACTGAGACTTTTGAAGAGCAATCAGCCTTGTTCAGTGCTGTCTAACCTTCGGGGCCAACTCCATGAACATTGTGGGATTCCTTAAAAACACTGGGTAGCAGAGTGCCACAAAAGGTACAGGGCACTGATTCACAAATACCCTGGAGTGTGGGCCAGGATGGCAGGTCCCTAAAGGGTCCTGTCTCACATGGGTGGTGGCCTTCACCTACAGGTTCTCTTGTCCTAGGCAGGGGAGAAGATAACCAGGACTCTTTCAACAGACCTTTGACACCATTTCTTTGGCCTGATTCCATGATACTGCTCCAGGTTCTGTCCTCTGTCCCATCCCCTAGGGACCCTGGTGTGGCCATTGCCTTAATGATAAGATCTTTTTAGAGAGCCTAATGGGCCATGGGCTTGATGGTGCTAACCTTTTAAAAAAATACATTATCATTCTGATGCTAGTATTTTTGCTGCATTCTAGATGAAGAAACGGGAGTTTATAAAATGTAACAAACTTTTCAAGATCATACAGACTGGTAAGTGGTAGAATATGGATTTAAGCTCAAGTCTAAATCTGACTCCCAAATTTATCTTATCATTGATAACAACAAAAACAACAGCAGTTAACGTTTATTAAACGCCTCACTATGTACCAAGCCCATAGTTCCTGTTATTATTTAATTCATTTAATCTTCATATGAATCCTACAAGAGTAGCAGTGTTTTATGAATGAGTTGCTCAAGGTCACACAGCTGGTAATGAGTGGAGTCTAGAGATAAGCTCAAGTAGACTGGCCCCAGAGCCCCGATCCTTAGTCATGATGCCTCTTGGCTCCTTGATCTACATTGGCTTCCCTACTTGGGATTTCCAAATTTCCTACTTCTTTTTGTTGCTATACTCATGACCATGCCCAGTCTTTCTAGCTGAAGTGTCCCTTTCTGTTCCTGCACTGTTCCACAAATACTTACCAGGCACTTCTAGGTCCCAGGTGTGTGGTACTAGGCAACCAGGATGTGCAGGTCGATACCCAGAAGCATTTATTTAAAGAAATAATGAGCCCTTCTCTGAGCTAGTCACAACCAAGGAGGGAGACAGACAAGTCAACCAAGAATTCCAGCGGCTGTAACAAGTCCCGCAGTGGAGGTTAAGCAGGAGTGATTACTGACCTTAAGAAGGGGTGGGGGGGTGGGGGGGTGTAGGGGGTGTGTAGGGGGGAGCTGTCCTCCTGAGGACACTGCTTTGAAGAGGCCTCATTTGAGGAATCTGAGAAAAACGGTAGTCACAAGGCAAAGGAAGGAGAAAAGTCATCTCCAATAGAGGGAAAACCAGATCTCACTTTAAGTCCAACTCTCTCCCCTTCACATTCATGTGGTTGGAAGAAGTGGGTGATCTGTGCCTTGGGAATCAAACACGCATAAAAGCCTTCATAATAATAATAAAAGGTAACATTTATTAAAACCCTTTGGCAGGCCAGGCAAGTTTCTGAGTGTGTACATGCCTTCTCTAGTCTAATTCTCTGTGAAATTGATGTCACTATCATTTCCAGGTCATGGGGTACCTGGGGGATGAGCGGTTTCCTTTTGCATAGAATTTATTTTGCTTCAAAGATAGGGATGGAGGCATTTCTAAGGCGCTGTCCACAGACCACCTCCATCTGAATTACTAGAGGCCTTGTTTAAAATATAGATATCAGAACAGAATTATCTGAATCACACCTACATGTCCAAGGTGCTTCAGGAGCAGGCTGATCATTGACCCTCCCAGCTGGACAGCACTGAGCAGGTGGGACATATTGGTTGCCAGTTCATGAACTCTTCACCATCTCATTGGCCTTGAAAGAAGTAGCTCAGAGACTTCAAGAGCGGGTAGTGTTTCTCCAGGAGAGGGAGTTTTTCTTTCTTCAGCCTCAAAAATAGGTTCCAAGAAGATATTATTATTTTTATTTTGGGTAACTTTTTGTAAGATTCTAGGCCTTGAATCAATGGTTTTCAGAAACAAGGCTTCCCTTTTCAACAATGATAAGGGAGCGTTGACATCTCAAGGAGAGAGTTGATTCATGGAGTGGGCTCATCATGATTTTCCCCTTCAGCTTGCATCTGGCACTAGTGACATATCAAGAAGGTTTTATCCCACAATAAAAAATTAAAAAAAAAGAAGGTTTTACACTCATAGTTGGTTGGAATATTCTAGCACAAAAGGTGCTCTGTGCTCCCCTCTCCGATGGGAGGCAGACCACAGTGTACAGATTATAGAAGAAAAGGAAAGGCAGACTTCATTGGAAGGGACCAATGGTGTTCCTCTTAAGCCCAATTAGTTTCCCTTGCCTTAAGTGGCACCAAGGTTAAGGACTTTGGGATCATACAGCAGCAAAGATAGGCTCAATGAACTAAAGTCCAATGACTTTGAGTATTCACAGTGTAACATCATCATCATCATAAAAGCATAAAGAGACGGCAAAATCAAATCTCCATTTTTCTCTTGGTTCATGGGAGCTGAGCCCTCAACAATGTCAAAACTCTTTCAATTATGTATCTTCAGTGTAAATCAAGAGCTGGGATGTGAAATAAAGCTCAAGGGATTAACAAGGGCTGTTAAACTTTCTGCATCTCGTTTCCAAAGCACCATGTGGAAACAGGTGCATTGTATGGGCTCTTAGATGACTATTTAAGTGCAATTTTCACTACTGTATTCAGGTTTCCAAAAACTATTTATAGCAGAACAGGTTCTTAATTCCTAACAGGTTTGCATGTATTCAACGAATGACTTTGAATTTAATTTATACAGGTCGGAGAGATTTGGAGGAACAGAGAATATAATGCCAAATGTAAGAAAAAGCTTTATTTGTAAATGCTCATCCATCTGTATAGTACTGACTATAAAACCATAGTGAGGAAAACAATAATAGATGAACAAAATAGGCCCTCATATTCATAATTGTTCATCTAGGATATGATCAAATAAGCCTCGTCTACTTGGTGGAATTGTCATCAGGTTAAAGTGCTGTACATACCTTGGGAGCCTCTGGAAAGGGTAGGTGGACAGTTGGCTTTTCGGGCTAGAGAGAGACGCTGGAGAAAAAGCATAGCAATGATAAGGTAATAACTCAACAATCACTGGTTTAATGGAGATCTATTGTGTACCAAAGGATTGGGCTAAAACTTGAAATAATATAGTGAGCAAGAGAGGCACAGTTTCATTTGTTTTGGAGTATATAGACCTCAAAACAGAGGCAATGAAGCCAGGGGTTTTAATAAGGTTTGATTATTTCTATGATGGGAAAAGTACTATTGTATAATGAATCAACCCCAAATTCAGTGCTTAAAACAACATTCATAATTTCTCAGGTGTCTGTGGGTTGGCTGACCTATGCTGAGCAGCCCTGGGGATCTCTGCTGGACTTGGTGTGGTTGTGTGGGGAACAGCTGGTCTGGTCTAGGCTTGGCTGATGAAGCTCACCTGGTTGGCTCTACTCTGGATGCTCTCACCCTCCTCCTGGGATCATCAGGCAAGCCCAGGTGTGTTCTTACAGTGATGGTAGAAGAAGGCAAATGGAAATACATGAGGCCTCTTAACTCCTTCCCCTATAATGGGTACATTGTTACTTCTGCCTCAGGACTGCCCGACAGGAAAGCATCTAGAAAGATGAGACCAAGACAGAGCAACCAATGTACTGATGCAAGAAGTCCCCTAAGCCACCCAGGCTTTATGGGGTAATGACAACATGGACTTCTTGGAAGATTCCTCCACCCAGCTTACTACAAGTTCAGGGTTATCAGTGGTCCCTTAATAAAGAGGAAAGAGAGAATTCTACTGGCCAAAGAAAGTCACTTGGCTGAACTCAAACTTAAAGGCTGGTGAATTATTCTGTAACTCAATTAGTGAGAGAAACTACCAAGTCCCAGACACACTGCAGATATAGTAAACGGTGGTGAATTGGGGGAGAGTAGCGCACCTTCCCACTATGGAGCACGCACACCTAGTAAGACCCAAAAGACCAATAGGGTTTGCCCAGATGAGAGGGGGATGAGTGAGGTACTCAGGAGAAGACGTGTTCCAGGCAGAATAAACAACAATTGAGCAGTTCTAGTGGCAATCAGATGTGAGGGACTGAGGGTGGCCAGTATGGACGGATAGGAAGAAAACAACGGTGGAAAGAAAGAAGACTGTGGGGTCAGACAGGAAGGGCCCGATTTCCCATGTTAATGACAGCCTTCTCCTAAAGGCCTTCAGAGCCATTGAGGGGTTTTGATGTGATAGTCATTGTTTGCTAATTGTCATTAGAGCCACAGGATGTCCTTGCTGCAGTTTTCCATTGCATAAGCAACCGAGGCACGCCTTCTTCAGTATTTTGACCAGAGCTTTGTGCTATTTGTCCAACATATTCCCTCCCCTGGGCCCTCTGATGGATATCTCTGCACAATCCCATTCTGACCTTTAGTAATTAGTGCAAATATTTTAAGTTCAGCACATTAATTTCCTTTTGCAGGAAGAGTATTTTCTTTGAGAATCTTCATAAATCATTAAAAAAAAAATAATTGGCCCGTGAGAGAAGGGGCCATTTTTTGAGCAAATACCAGCAGTCTATCTTATTGTAGGTGAAGGCTCTAGATGTTGGGAACAGTTTCTGACCTGCTCAGCCCTTTGACCCACTCAAAGTAAAGAAATGTCTTTCTTCTTTTCTCATTCCTTAGGGCCCTTAATCCTTTAAAGTATTTTAAGGAGGTATCAAGGGAGAACCAGGAACTAGGATTTTACCCCCAGTTCTGCCACTGACTGCCCGGGGGACCTTGTGCAACTCATTTTTTTTTCCTTAATGGGCTTCTATGTTTTTGTCAAAAATGAGGTGCAAATGTTTCCCTAAACTCTTTCTAGTTTTAAAATTCTCTGATTTTTGGATTATGATCTGGAAGTCATGGTAATTGCACAAATAAAGATGTATACTTTTCAGTTCCAGAGACTACCTGATAAACCCATCACTATTGTGCAAAGTCAAGAGCTGGGAAGATTCATTAAAGATGAAGCAGAAGAAAGTCAGGAAAAGGACATTTGCATGCGTGCAGGCAACAAATGAACTTGTTATGAGTTAAGACATCTGCCAAGAGGTGTTAGAACAGCAGTGGCTCTTGCTCATCAGTTTGCCAAAGCAAGGGCAGTATTATATCATATATTGCGAACTAGAATTATGCTAAGGATCCTGTGGTTCCCATTTATTTAATTGTTTTACTTTTCTGCATGCCTCTCTTACCCTAACTCCTGCAATTCATGGCTGTACCATTACATCAAAATGTTCTCTGGGTCCAATGACTCTTTCAACAGAGAAAGAAGTACGCACCTGGCCCCAGGTGACCCAGACCTGTGAGTGTAGGGTTATTAGACTATCATAAATCAAAAATCAAGTTCAAAATTTACGTTTGCATGGAAGCTGAACATATTCAGTCTCCTGGACAGCAGTTCAATCAGGGTGTTCTGCCAGCTCAGTATCAGATGTGTTCGTGATTGCTGTTTATTCACATCTCATAGGCACAGGCATTTTCTCAGAACAGGGTGTGAAAGGGAAGTGGAGCTCTGACTGCTGTTTTGTCTTTCCAACCCTCCCCAGTATACAGGGGGCATCTACAACTCAAATAGTTAGAATTTCCCAGAGCAACACAAGAACTCAATCCCAAAGATAAATCTTAAGCATTCGAAAGGTATTCCAGCACTTTAAAAGCCAAGTTAGTTATTTCCCAGGGAAGGGTTTGGCTGGTGGTGATTATAGAAATAAATCTGCACTTCATTTTTAGCCCAGTGGCCCATTACAGCTTGCTTCAGATCTAAGCTCCCAAGAATAACGAGAGTCATTTTATGGGAATGAGAGATTATAAATCACCGACTCTGTCAGTTCAGTGTTTCCCTCCAGCCTTCCCTTTTCTGAGAGTTGGGCAGACAGCGACCCCAGAGACCACCCCTTTGAGAAGCCTCACCTGCTCTTTGTTTAGTTTGACTGAAGCCTGAAGTGGGTCCTGGCTGCTTCCCAGGGCCACCTGTTAGCCCCACAGAGCGAGGTGATTGAGAAAGCATACATTTTTAATGCACATCTAGTTTCAGGATGACTCTTGTTTTCTCTGTAAGTTTTGCTCCTCTGTTTATCAAAAACAGAACATTGCCTTAGAGTGCAAACCCCAGGTAAACAAGAATTCAACAAAAACCCTTGCAGGGATTTGAGGGGTCTGCAGAGCTCTGACCACGGAAGAGGGTGTCCGTGGGTCTCCTTTACAAGATACCACCATAAAGGATGCCCCTTTAACTAACACACTGGACCATTGCGGAGCTGGGGAATGGTTATGAAAGGAAGTGGCTTATAAGGGCTGTGGTCTCCAAGTTCAGTGCTTGTGAAAAGGAAAAAAAGAAAAAAGAGAATTTATTCTCATGTTCTCTTTGGTATTTACTTAAATTAACACATATTGTTAGGACTGTTCTCTCTCTATAGAATTTATCGGCATATTTGGTGTAGGCTTTAAATTTTATGTACCCATAAAGGGTATGATCAGACAAATTTGGGAACTAGTAATGCAGAGTCATCTTTCTTAATGAGAACTAGTTGACAAGATTTGCTTTGAATGCAACTCTTCATGTTAGCCACTATTATTATTTTTAGTCCTAAATGTTATTTTGCCAGCCAAACAGGCTGAAAAGCTTTGAGGGACTGAAGAAAGGGTGAGGCTAGAGAGTAAGGGAGGGAGGTGGAGAGAAATGGAAGAGAAGATGGGTAGGCAGCTTGGGGCCCGAGACCTCTCTACTCTCTTTCTGCCTTGAGACTCAGTGACCCCTGGCAACCATCATGAGGCAGGGGTGCCAGAGAGTTGTGAAATGCCCGAGAGGTACTCCATGCTCTCTCAGAGTGAAGTTACAACTACCACTAGCACCTGGAAAATTGGGTGTTGGCTGAAAAAGCAAGGCAGGGGTGACAATTATTAATGAATAATCGCTTAATACAAGGCAGATGCTAAAGTGATAAACACATCAATTAGACTGCTTTAAAAACTGTTCACGGACACATTCATCAGCCTGAGCTCCTTCCCTGGATCTGTCCTTCCTCCCCACCTTGTTGGTACCTGTATTAGGGTGGGTGGGATGCCCAGGGCTATGTCTTTCTGGATTTACGGAAATATAAACCAAAGTAAGCATTTTTCCATCTCAATTTGTCTTAGCATATCAAAGAGGCATAATGAGTTGAAATTATTATTATTTTTTTCATCTCTCTTATTCTGCTGTTGATTTACATACCAAACAAATGATACTGAGTGTGAAGAGGGGAAATTAGCATTCTTCTGTGGTAACCAATAGGAGACGAATGTTGAATCACTCATTTTGAAGATTTGACTGGTGCTGAAATGAACTTGTATTAATATGGCAAGAATAGGGGATAAGTGTATTATTCCATTGGGATGGTATGACAATTCATTTATCACCATTTATGAACTATGGGTGCATACACTGTCACAAATGAAGATGGATGTATTATCTCTTGAGGTCCCCCGACGCACAGAAGTAATGTGTGTGGGCACATGTGATTTTAATATATATTAACTTGCAAATAACTCTGTGAAGCACAGATGCCATTGCATGTGACAGGAAGGGGTGCTTATTAGTCAACACACGGCTTAGATGTAAGAGACCCAGCTGGAATTATGTGTTGATTGATCAAAACTACACTCATCCACCTGTTATCTTCATTTAAAAAAAATGTCAGGGATTTCTCTTCAGATAAGGAAACTAAAATAAAGAAATAGCGCTATGTTAAGGAAAGACAAAGTCTTGTGGTTTGGGAATCCTGAGTGATAATCCTAGCCCTAGAGACGGTCCAGTTCCTTGTGTTATAATTGTGTTGTGTTTTAGTCAGCTTTTTCACGGCTGTGACTGAAGGATCTGACCAGCCCAACTGTAGAAGAGAAAAGATTTTGGCTTATGGTTTCAGAAGACTTCGTCCATAGAAGGCTGGCTCTCTTCCTGGGAGACTGAGGCAAGGCTGAACATCATGGCGGAATGTATGGCGGAGGGAAGCAGCTTACATGTTGGCCAAGAAGCAGAGAGAGAGGTCTCCACTTGCCAGATACAAATATATACCCAAAGCCATGCCCCAATTCCCACCTCCTCCAGCCACACCCCACCATGTCAGTTACCACTCAGTTAATATCTACCAGGGGATTAATTCACAGATTGGGTTAAGCCCTCACAGTCCGATAATTTCTCCTCTGGACCTTCTTGCATTGTCTCACAAGTGAGCTTTTGGGGGACACCTCCCATCCAAACCATAACATGTTTGAAGAGCAAGATGATCTTTGCTTAGGGGAATTAACCAAAGAGAAGCCATTTACTTTATTCCAACTATGCTCTTCCTCATCTATTTGGAGCCTCCGTCATTTGGACTAATACTTATTTATCCTTTGGAATTTCCATTCAGAACTAGGGCTTGGTGAGACAGTGTCCTGTAAAGGGGCTACTTCCAAGGTTCTGCCACAAGTGACAGCTGGGCCACTTAGACAGGGTCCACATACTTCAGTTCTTGGCAAGGCTCTTGAACTGGGGACTAATGAAGAAGATAAGAGGACTTCCTGAAAATGCTACATTCAGTGATGAGCATGGTTCCATAGCCTAATGTGGGTTACATGTTATGATAACAGAATTAAAAATTTTTCAAAATAATACTAGTTATAAAATATTGAGCATCCATGGTATTCTAAGTCTTCTGGTAAGCATTTAATCCTTTTATCTCTTGTAAACCACAATAATTCTGTAAAGATGCTAAAATTATTATTCCCATCAGGTAAATGGAGGTTCGTAGAGAGATTTACTAGGCCAAAGAATCATAGCCCAGGCGGAATTCTAACTTAGTGCGTCTCTGACTTCAGAACTAAAGACATTCTGACAGCAAACCCGGTCCCCCTTACTAAGGTGATAACCAGGAGTTTGTGTGGCAAAACAAATAGTCCTCTGGAAAGCTCATGTTGTCCTTACCCTCATGAAGCCTGAGCGGCTCAGGGGATGTCTTGGTCTCGTCTTAGTTTAGGCTTCTTCCTAACATGTAGTCTTGGGGTGCCACCAGGCTTGTTGGCTGAAGAATGGGTTATATCTGCATTCAGCTCTCGTGGGTGTCTTCCTTCTCCGGTGTTGCTTACATATGTTTACATGGATGTTAGGAATTACAAGTCTTGTCAACAAGCCCTTGTCTCTGAAGCTGAAAAACTGGTTGACAGAATAATAAAAGAGTAAGGTCTTGTTACAGCAAAAGCCAACCATGTTCACATTAAATTGGAAACTTACCATTATGCATAAGCAGAACACAAGTATGCTGAACACACATGTGTGGAAAAGTCATGGGCAAGTTATGATAGGGTTAAAACTGAGTATGTGGGATGCTCACCTTCTTTATGTCCATGAAACACAAAAAGTTGTAGCTACGGAGACTATTTTGCAAATAACACATCAGAATGTTACCTGGCCTGGGTTAAATGTGGAACAGGATATCTAAAATTAAAACTAGCCAGGAAACCTGAGCTGTGTGATCATATTAGTGTTAGAAAAGGGCACTGAACTTGAGAGTGGATCTGGTTTCCAATCCCAGTGGTATCACTAGCTTGTTCTATGATCATGGCTGAGTCACTGAATGTCCCTGGCCTGCAGTTTCTTTCCTGTAAAATGATGATAATATATGCTTGAACTGTCCCCCCAGGTTTTGGGGGTGCAAATGAGAATGTTCACTCAGTCACGAATTTACCATTGACTGAGCATCTTCTGTGTGTTGAATATTGTGCTGGACTCTGAAGATGAAAATGAGTAAGATTTGTTCCCATTCCCTGATCTCACAGACACCTTGGGTTCTTCCTCTTAAGAAGCTCATTGTCTTGGGCACATAAAGTTATATATTAGGGAGTAACACTTTATGAATTCCAAAGCTCTTGAGCAAGATAATCTGTGAATAGTGTGTTCTGTGGTCTAATGAGCTTGGGAAAAGATTATTCACTATCTTTCGAAATTTGTCCTTGGAAATTCACGATAAACATTGAGCAGTAGAAGCTCTGATAAGTCATACAACAAAGAAGTGTGTTGAACTCAGTTTAGCCTAGTCTGCCCCAGGTTTATAGAAAACAGTGTGTGTGTGTGTGTGTGTGTGTGTGTATGGCGTGCCCCATTACCTACTAACACCCGGAGGAACACTTCATTTGAGAAATTTTTCTTTCATGAATGTCAAGTGATGATTTATTTGTCCCCATGTTGCCCTAACACACTTCCACTGGATTGTATTGCTTGCTTACATGTTTATGCCACTCATTCATGAGCTCTGTGTCTGTTCATATTTGCATCCCTAGGACTTGGGTGGGAGAAATGTTCCTGGCTCTTGAAGGCATTCAAACAGGGGTTATGAAATTGTATGATCATGTTTCATGCAGATGTGAGTGATCTGTCTGAAATTTTAAGATACCAAAAGGTAGTGATTCAACTTCCTTCATCTGCTTGTACAACATCCAACTTAATGACTTTAATCACATTTTTATTATAAGGGTTGAAGTTTAAAAACTACATCTTATTTTGGAAATAGGGTAACTTTCAATGGGAAAATAATTATTTTCTGTTTAAAAAGTGTTTACTCAACTTAATATTTTGAAAAAAAAATTTAATGAAAGGGTAAAAGATGTTATTCTTTTCCCTGGAAATAGCAGCCCAAGGTTATGGAAAAAAAAATTGTAACTAGTAGATTAAATATTTATTGGGATGGAAATCAGGTGAGATGGATAAGTCTTTCTGTGGCAGGATATTTCTGATAGGGGACCATTAACATGGAGAAAAAAAAAAAAACATGGAGCGCCACATTGGTGGAGTTTTAGTTTTATCCAGGAGGTAAAGACAGAGGGGTTGGTACTGCTGGAACAGCCAAGGTAAAATGAAATGCTAAGTATAGCCACCTGAGTGATAAAGGCTTTTCACGAGTCGTTGCGAGCTGTCGGTAGGTCTCCTCCCCAGGGCTCTTGGTGCAGCCAGCAGGTAGAAATGGTAGGGCAGAGCCTTCCCTCTTATGTTTCATCAGCGAGGAAGTAGGGTACAATAAACCCAGATCGAGTAAAAGAACAATTGAGCACAGTCGGAGTAGTGGAAGTTCGTGCTTAGAAAGTTCTTTCTGTTCAATCTTAAAAATACAGTTCTTATCCTTACATGTTCACGGTAAAAAAAAATTTTAAAGAATGTTGACAAATAAAAAGGAAAATGAAATAACTATATAATCATGTTAATTAATTAGAATGTGTATTCCCATTTTGAACTACTTTTTTTTGGTAAATATTTTGCACATATTTCCATAAGCATAGATAATACAAAGTATTTTATTAGCCCTATTTTTTAAACTTAGTATAATGTAATCATGTCTATGAATCATTGCATATTTGTTTGGGTGGCTTTATTGGCAATGTGGTGTTCTATTTCATGTTTGTATCATTTATTGAACCAGTTGTGATTATCAGAAATATAGATTATTTTCAGTTTTTACTATTATAAACAATACTGAGATGGACTTTTTCTACCTAGATCTTTGTCCATATTTGTAATTATTTCCTTTGGATCAATCGTAGGAAGTTGAATTATTAGTTCAAAGATAATGATTTTGATATAGTTTGTCAAGTTGACCTTTGGAAATGTTGAACCAATTTTTTATAACTGCTTCTGAGAAAAAAAGTCAATACTGTTTTTTTAATCATTGAAAATATTTGCCAATTTGATAGACAAAATGGTATTTACTTGTCTTAATTTGCATTCATTGATTACTTTCTAGCTTGATTTTTTTTAACTATTTTTTGCAATTTATTTATTTATTTATTTTTAATTTTTTATTGTGGGTTGTTCAATGTTGGCAACAGGTCCACCTTGGCCCCTGGAGCCCTACCTCCACTAGTTTGTTCTGCATGCCAGTGTGGCCAGCTCACAAGGCCATGGCTAACTTGCGGTTTTTCTGTTCCTGCTTATCCGTCTGAGACATATGTATCCCACGGGAATGCCTTGACCTTTTCTGGTCTGATGGACTTATTGTTAAGGGAGGTTTCGGTACCTGACAATAATAGATGTTGAAACTAAATTTCTCCCCCCTCCCTCCTGCTTTTGGGTAGTTTTCCACTTCTGCTGCTTGGGGTATAAAAAAAGGTGTGTTAGCAATAAAGATTATTGACTCCTGGATGAAGAACCTTGGTGTCCTGTGTGTCTTTTAACCTCGCCGTCCCTCGCCGGACTCGGCTCCCTTGGCCGGACGCGGCAATTGGAGGCTCCCACCGAGATCCGGAAAGCAGGGGTAAGCGGACGGGGCTCACCTTCTAAGAAAGAAGGGGGAGGATTGGTTTAAAGATAATTTAAAGAGACAGGGTACGTACCATGGGTAACTCAACAGCGAAGGTTCGTCTGGCCAACGAACTGAAAGAGCTGTTAAATACACAAGGAACAGGAATAAAAACTAAGACTGCAACCGAATTCGTTGAAATTATTGCCCAGGCTTGTCCTTGGTTTCTGACAGGAGGATTTCTTAATAATAGTGACTGGGACCTGGTGAGGCATGACCTTCAGAAATTATTGAGGGACCGGGGCTCGGACAGTGTCCCAGTTGCCACCTTTTCCTTATGGAGGTTGGTAAAGGATGCTTTATTAACAGATAAAGTAAAGATCAAGGATCAGCTTGCTGAATGTGAACAGGCCCTTAATCAGGTGCAGGAAGAGCAAATGGCAGAATCCTTAAAGGATGAGGGTCCTCTTGAGGACTCGGGCTCGGAGGGTAGGAAACGCCTCCAGATTTCTAAGCCCAAAAATGATCCTGAGGACCTCAGTTCTCTCTCTGAGGAAGAGGAGGGATTAGAAAGGGAGATAGAGAAACTAGAACATCGCCTTAAAAGGGCAAATGTGAGGGTGCCCAGGGCCCCCTCAATTGCCGCACCTCCTCCCTATAATCCTGATTGGAATGAGGACGCCCCTACTAGACGGGCGGGGGTCCACTGGGGTTCTAGAGCGGCTCAGGTTTTTCCAATGATTGAAAACGCCGATGCTGATGGACAGCCGGCCAGAGCCCATGTCCCCCTAGCCTTCAAGGACATAAAACAGCTTAAGGAGGCGGTCATTAATTATGGACCTCATGCCCCTTTCACATTGACCCTCTTCGAGTCTTTCTCAGCCAGTCAACTGATACCTAATGATTGGCAGCAACTTTGCAGGGCTGTGTTATCTGGAGGGGATTTCTTATTGTGGAAAAGTGAATATCATGAAAGGTGCCGTGAGCTGGCTCAGATTAACCTGAATGCGGGCCATCAACGGCGAAATGCTGAAATGTTGACAGGAACTGGGCAGTATGCCACCATAGGCCAACAAATTAATTACGACCCAGGTGTTTATGCTCAAATAGCCTCAGCTGCAGTTCATGCCTGGAAAGCCCTGCCCATTTCTAAGACTGAAGCAAAAATTTCCAAGATCTCTCAAGGACCCTCTGAACCTTATTCAGACTTTATAGCCCGCCTAATGCAGGCTGCTGGAAAAATATTCCCTAATCTGGAACAGGCTATGCCACTTATTAGACAACTGGCATATGAAAACGCTAACACTTACTGCCAAAATGCTATTAAGTCCTCCCGGGCCAAAAGTATAGATGACATGATTCGAGCATGCAAAGATATAGATGGGCCTCATATTACTGGTCAGGTTTTGGCTGCTGCCCTTAAGACTGGAATGCAAAAAGCTGATAACAGGGGAACCCGCTCTAAGGGGTGTTTTAAGTGTGGGAAAGAGGGACATATAAAGAGAAACTGCCCGGAAAGGAGCGAGGGTGCTGGCAGAGGGATGCCTAGAATTTGTCCTAGATGTCATAAAGGAAATCATTGGAGCAGTGAGTGCAGGTCAAAATTTGACATCCAGGGTAACCCAATACCGTCGGGAAACGGGAGCAGGGGCCCGCCCCGGGCCCCGGAAGCCAAAGTGTACGGGGCAGTGCAGGGACAGAACAGTGCCCCAGGGAGTGGGCGTCTCCGCCGCCTCCCACTGACCAACCCCTTTCTATCTGGGAACTCCCCAGGGGAACACCAGGAAGCGCAGGACTGGACCTCAGTTCCACCTCCCGAGCGGTATTAACTCCCCAAATGGGACCTCAGACGCTGCCTACTGGGGTTTTTGGACCCCTGCCAGAGAGGACGGTGGGACTAGTGTTGGGACGAGGTAGCGCAACTCAGTGGGGCTTGAAGATTCTTACGGGGGTTGTTGATGCTGATTATCAGGGAGAAATAAAAATAGTAGTAGAAGCTACCCAAGGAATTGTTATTCTTCCCCCCGGGAGCGTATAGCTCAATTGCTGCTGCTACCTTTAGCTTCCATTCCTGGGCACACCCTCCGTGGGTCCCGGGGCGACGGCAGCTTTGGCTCCACTGGAACTCCCCAGGCCTTTTGGGTAGCTCATTTGGATTCACGTCCCAACCTGACCATTGAGATACAGGACAAGGCTTTCAAGGGAATACTAGATACGGGGGCGGATGTCTCTGTCATTTCTGAAAAACAATGGCCACCTGCCTGGCCCCTCCAGAGTCCCTCGGCCATATTACAGGGGATAGGACAGACCCGACCAAAAAGAAGTGCCTCCTTTTTAAAATGGAGAGATGGTGAAGGACATAGTGGCCATTTCCAGCCTTATGTGGTGACTGGACTCCCCACGAACCTTTGGGGGAGGGACTTGCTTCATCAAATGGGGGCTATTCTCACTACCCAGACTTTAAAAGGAAATAATGACTTTGTTAATGATGCAATGCTAGACATGGGATGGATCCCTGGAAGGGGACTAGGAAAGAGACATGAGGGCAGAATATCACCCATGGATCCAGCAGAACAGGTTACCCGGCGGGGAAGAGACCGGAGAGGACTGGGAAATTTATCCTAGGGGCCACTGAAGTGCGGCCACCTCCACTGTCCATTACTTGGTTATCAGATGACCCTGTGTGGGTAGAACAGTGGCCCCTAACTAAGGACAAATTACAGGCCGCTTCCCTATTAGTTCAGGACCAGCTTGAGTTAGGACACGTGGTGCCCTCTACCTCCCCTTGGAATACCCCTATTTTTGTTATACAAAAGGGGTCTGGGAAGTGGAGACTTCTTCAGGACCTACGAGCTATTAATAAAACTATGCAACCCATGGGACCCTTACAACCAGGGCTACCCTTTCCTACTGCCATCCCAAAGGATTGGCATCTTATTGTTATAGATTTAAAAGATTGTTTCTTCTCTATCCCCTTAGACCCACGAGACCGAAAGCGTTTCGCTTTTTCCTTGCCTTCCACAAACTTTAGGGAACCTTACCAACGGTATGAATGGACTGTCCTACCTCAAGGGATGACTAATAGTCCTACAATGTGCCAATATTTTGTAGCTGAGGTTTTGCGACCCTTTCGACAACAGTTCCCACAGCTCTACCTCATTCATTATATGGATGACATCTTACTGGCAGGGCCCAAGAAAGAAAGACTTCTTCAATCTTATGAAGTCCTCCAATCCCTTCTAAAAGGGGCAGGGCTGGTCATAGCACCCGAAAAGGTGCAGTTTCAACACCCTTACAATTATTTGGGATACATCATTAATAACATAGGAATCTTTCCCCAGAGACCCCAGTTCCAGATAAATCAGCTCAAAACTTTACATCAGTGGCAGACATTCCTCGGAGAAATACAGTGGCTGCGCCCGTCCTTTCATATTCCAACTGGAGAGCTCAAACCCCTGTATGACCTCTTGCGAGGAGATCCTTCTCCTACGTCGTGTAGAGTACCTACACCAGAAGCCTTACGAGCACTGAGGCTAATAGAAGAGGCTCTGCAGGACATGCAGATTACGCAGATAGATTATTCTCTGCCCTTGTCATTTATAGTTCTACCTTCTAAAATTACCCCCACAGGAGTGTTCTGGCAAACGGGTCCCATTTATTGGGTCCACTTGCCGGCTTCTAACCACCGGGTATTGACTCCCTTTTATGAGCTAGTTATTAACTTAATTTGGAAGGCTAAATATTTGGGTGATGCATTGTTTGGAAAAACCTTTGACATACTTATTCAACCTTACACTCAAGATATGATACACAAGTTACAACAAGAACATGACCTTTGGTGTCTTTTCCTGTGCAGCTTCAAGGGTCAGATTGATAATCACTTCCCTAAACATAGACTTTTGGAGGGCTTTAAAAGGTGTCCCATTATCTTCCCAAAGATTATGAAAAGGGAACCTATTCCAAAGGCCCAAACTGTATATACAGATGGGGCCAAAAACGGATTTGCTGTCGTTTTTGATGGATCTCAAATTCTCCGACAACCTGTGTCAGGTCAGTCGGCCCAAAAGGCGGAAGTTGAAGCTTTAATCATAGCTCTCAAAGTCTATAGCTCTATTCCTCTTAATGTATATACTGACAGCTTGTATGTAGCCAATCTGGCTCTAGTCATAGAAACAGCATCATATATTGGAAAGCAATCCACCATCACAGAACAACTACAGGTAGTTCAGCTTCTCATTTGGGCTAGACGAGATCCTCTATACATTGGCCACATCCGAAGCCATTCAGGGCTCCCTGGACCTTTGTCAGAGGGCAACACAAAAGCAGACGCTGCTACTCATGCTGTTGGCCTTTCCTGTGTGACGACAAAATATGATAAGGCCTTACAATTCCATAACAAATTTCATTTAAATGCACAGTCTTTACGCTTCCACACAGGATGTTCACGAGACCAAGCTTTACAGATTGTCTCATTATGTCCAACCTGTGCACCATTTATTCATTCTCCTTCCCTTGGGGTTAATCCAAGAGGACTACAACCTAATGATGTCTGGCAAACTGATGTTACACACTTCCCTAGCTTTGGTAAGCTCTCCTTTATACATGTTTCCACTGACACATATTCTGGCTTCATTTTTGCCACCTTACATACTGGAGAGAAGGCTAAGGATGTAATCAGTCATCTTCTAAAAGTCTTTTCCTCCATGGGCACCCCACGATGCCTCAAAACCGATAATGGTCCCGCATATGTAAGCCAGGCGGTTCAACGGTTTTGCACCCAATGGGAAGTTAATCATAAGACTGGAATCCCTTATAATCCACAGGGACAAACTATCGTGGAACGAGCCCATCAACATTTAAAAACTTATTTACAAAAAACAAAAGAGGAGGAGATACACCGGAATTGTCAGGGACCACAAGCACTTCTAAGCATAACCTTATTTACTTTAAATTTTTTACTGACTGACACTGGAGGGCGCACGGCTGCACAACGCCACTTTTCCCCTCCCACTGTACAAGATGCTCAAATAAGGTGGAAAGATTTATCCACCGGAAAGTGGCAACCCCCGGCTCCACTCTTAGCTAGAGTGAGGGGAGCTGTATGTGTTTTTCCCCCAGGAACTGAGAAGCCCATTTGGATCCCGGAGCGCTGCACCAGACCGGTGAATGAAAATTCAAGACAAAATGAAGTTCCCAAGATGGCTGATCCTGCCGCTGTTGTTCTCACCCCTTCAAGTGAGTGCCGAGACACACCTCATGAGCTGGACCCCTCTTGTGGCATTCCTTCTGGACAGGTTTGCTGAAGGAGGGCTTGACCCCCCACCTGGGAATATTCATGAATATCTTTTTGGAGCCCCTTGTGAGTGTAAGGGAGGGCCCCGGCACTCGGCCCCCTCTGGTTATATCCAGAGCATTGATTGTGGGACTAAAGTAGCCTATATGGCGGCTGAACTCAATGAAAACATCGGAGGATTTAAGCAACCAAAATGGGTATGTGTTAATAAGCCTGGACTTGTTGTCCCTAATCCGACTGAGACTCTTGGAAGCTGTCCCGCCACTTGTCATTACACCCCGGCAATGCACATCTCCTGCTATACATCGGCCTCAATTTGTGTTAATAATCAAGGAAAACAGTATTTTGAGGCCATCCTAACTAACACCCGTGGAGAATGGGGGACCACTTATAATTATATTCCTTTTCTTGGTGACCGGGGAGGGGAAGGCATCACGACTCGGTTAACGGAGGCGGGATGTGAGGGCGTCGTGGGTAAACCCTCCTGCTGGCCCATGCAGGCCCCTATCGGAATCTCTGACGGAGGGGGACCCACTGATGCTATCAAACACCTTCAGGTGATTAAGCTTTTAAAGCCGGAGATCCCTAAGCCTACATACCACCCCTTGATATTGCCCAAATCCCAGTTTCCTGATTTAGATGCCAATACATTAGATATCCTAGAAACCACCTTTTCTTTACTTAACAGTTCCAACCCTACCCTTGCTGGTGATTGCTGGCTCTGCATGACGGCAGGTGCAGTCATGCCATTGGCGGTTCCCATCAATTATACCATTGATGATGACAACACATGTCAATCTGGGCTGCCCTTTAAGGTGCAGCCTCTAGGTGGTTTTATGTCATGCCTTCTAGGCATGATGCAAAATAATACCTATGATGTTGATGTTGGAGTCTCTTCCTTTGGAAACTGCTCATTAATAAAGAATTACTCCTCACCTACTCCGCCCCTTTGTCCCCCTAATGGTACAGTTTTTATGTGTGGTGGAAATTTAGCTTTTCCCAGGCTCCCAGCAAATTGGACTGGTGGTTGCGTTCTGGCATTACTGCTTCCTGATATCACGATTATCTCAGGAGATGAACCCCTACCCATTCCTAGCCTAGACATCTTAGTTAGAAGACACAAGAGAGCTGTGCAGGCCTTACCACTCCTTGTTGGCCTTGGAATAACAGCTGCTGTGGGTACAGGCACGGCAGGATTGGGTACGGCTATACATTCTTACCGCCGCCTATCTCAACAGCTTATAGATGATGTGCAAACCCTGTCGGGAACCATTAAAGACTTACAAGACCAGATAGACTCCCTAGCAGAAGTAGTTCTTCAGAACAGGCGGGGTTTAGACTTGCTTACTGCCAATCAAGGGGGAATTTGTTTAGCCCTTGGGGAGAGGTGCTGTTTTTATGCTAACAAATCTGGCATAGTTCGCACAAAAAATTAAACAACTCCAAGAAGACCTAGAAAAAAGGAGGAGGGAATTATTTGAGAACCCTCTCTGGACTGGACTTAATGGATTTTTGCCTTATCTTCTTCCCTTATTGGGACCATTGTTAGGCCTCCTTCTAGTAGTGGCAATAGGACCCTGCATTGTAAATAAGATAGTACAATTCATTAAGGATCAAATTAATATCTTAGCCTCTAAGCCAATACAGGTTCACTATCAACGCTTGAAGATGGATGATCGCCTCTCTGAGATATACTTCAGACCTATCCGAAGATGAGTGTCCTCCTTAAAAGAAGAACTCCTGCCATATATTTTCTCTATGCATACCTCTCCCTCTTGCCTTCCTGTACTAGGATCTTTGCTGTCTAATCTCTCGGTCCAATCACATCTGCCATTCGGCGGTGATGGTCGTGGGTCCCGTAGGTGGAGACGGTTAAGCGTTCACCGCAATAATGTCTTGATAGGTCATAACACCTTGAGCTGATCTTGTAGTACCCAGTGACGGGCAACTTTCACGCTTGCTGTGCGACCTAAGCCAGGGAATCGGGGCCTTCCCAGAGACGGGTAAGCATCGCAAGGGCTGTGAACGACCTAAGACAGGGGCTACTTGATTCCCACTGGCATGCAAAAAACAAAAGAGGGGGACTTGTTGGCAACAGGTCCACCTTGGCCCCTGGAGCCCTACCTCCACTAGTTTGTTCTGCATGCCAGTGTGGCCAGCTCACAAGGCCATGGCGAACTTGCGGTTTTTCTGTTCCTGCTTATCCGTCTGAGACATATGTATCCCACGGGAATGCCTTGACCTTTTCTGGTCTGATGGACTTATTGTTAAGGGAGGTTTCGGTACCTGACAATAATAGATGTTGAAACTAAATTTCTCCCCCCTCCCTCCTGCTTTTGGGTAGTTTTCCACTTCTGCTGCTTGGGGTATAAAAAAAGGTGTGTTAGCAATAAAGATTATTGACTCCTGGATGAAGAACCTTGGTGTCCTGTGTGTCTTTTAACCTCGCCGTCCCTCGCCGGACTCGGCTCCCTTGGCCGGACGCGGCAGTTCAAAACATTACAAATTTCTTGACATATCATATTCCACACTTTGATTCAAGTGGGTTATGAACTCCCACCTTCACCCCATACACAGATTGCAGAATCACATCAGTTACACATCCATTGATTTACATATTGCCATACGAGTGTCTGTTGTGCTCCGCTGCCTTTCCCATCCTCCACCCTCCCCCCTCCCCACCTCTCCCCTCCCCTCCCCTCCTCTCTCTCTACCCCCTCCACTGTATAACCCTGAGGGTCTCCTTCCATTACCATGCAATTTCCCTTCTCTCTCCCTTTCCCTCCCACCTCTCATCCCTGTTAAATGTTAATCTTCTTCTCCTGCTCTTCGTCCCTACTCTGATCTTAGTTACTCTCCTTATATCAAAGAAGACATTTGGCATTTGTTTTTTAGGGATTGGCTAGCTTCACTTAGCATAATCTGCTCTAATGCCATCCATTTCCCTGTAAATTCTATGATTTTGTCATTTTTTAATGCAGAGTAATACTCCATTGTGTATAAATGCCACATTTTTTTTTATCCATTCGTCTATTGAAGGGCATCTAGGTTGGTTCCACAGTCTTGCTATTGTGAACTGTGCTGCTATGAACATCCATGTAGCAGTGTCCCTGTAGCATGCTCTTTTTAGGTCTTTAGGGAATAGACCAAGGGGAATAGCTGGGTCAAATGGTGGCTCCATTCCCAGCTTTCCAAGAAATCTCCATACTGCTTTCCAAATTGGCTGCACCAATCTGCAGTCCCACCAGCAATGTACAAGTGTACCCTTTTCCCCACATCCTCGCCAGCACTTGTTGTTGTTTGACTTCATAATGGCTGCCAATCTTACTGGAGTGAGATGGTATCTTAGGGTGGTTTTGATTTGCATTTCTCTGACAGCTAGAGATGTTGAGCATTTTTTCATGTACTTGTTGACTGACTATATGTCCTCCTCTGAGAAGTGTCTGTTCAGGTCCTTGGCCCATTTGTTGATTGGGTTGTTTGTTCTCTTATTGTCTAATTTTTTGAGTTCTTTGTATACTCTGGATATTAGGGCTCTATCTGAAGTGTGAGGAGTAAAGATTTGTTCCCAGGGTGTAGGCTCCCTATTTACCTCTCTTATTGTTTCTTTTGCTGAGAAAAAACTTTTTAGTTTGAGTAAGTCCCATTTGTTGATTCTAGTTATTAACTTTTGTGCTATGGGTGTCCTATTGAGGAATTTGGAGCCCGACCCCACCGACTGTAGATCGTAGCCAACTTTTTCTTCTATCAGACGGCGCGTCTCTGATTTGATATCAAGCTCCTTGATCCATTTTGAATTCACTTTTGTGCATGGCGAGAGAAAGGGATTCAGTTTCATTTTGTTGCATATGGATTTCCAGTTTTCCCAACACCATTTGTTGAAGATGCTATCCTTCCTCCATTGCATGCTTTTAGCCCCTTTATCAAATATAAGGTAGTTGTAGTTTTGTGGATTGGTTTCTGTGTCCTCTATTCTGTACCATTGGTCCACCCGCCTGTTTTGGTACCAGTACCATGCTGTTTTTGTTACTATTGCTCTGTAGTATAGTTTGAAGTCTGGTATCGCTATACGGCCTGATTCACACTTCCTGCTTAGCATTGTTTTTGCTATTCTGGGTCTTTTATTTTTCCATATGAATTTCATGATTGCTTTCTCTATTTCTACAAGAAATGCCGTTGGGATTTTGATTGGCATTGCATTAAACCTATAGAGAACTTTTGGTAATATCGCCATTTTGATGATGTTAGTTCTGCCTATCCATGAACAGGGTATATTTTTCCATCTTCTAAGATCTTCTTCTATTTCTCTCTTTAGGGTTCTGTAGTTTTCATTGTATAAGTCTTTCACCTCTTTTGTTAGGTTGATTCCCAAGTATTTTATTTTTTTTGAAGATATTTTGAATGGAGTGGTTGTCCTCACTTCCATTTCAGAGGATTTGTCGCTGATATACAGGAATGCCTTTGATTTATGTGTGTTGATTTTATATCCTGCCACTTTGCTGAATTCATTTATTAGCTCTAATAGTTTCTTTGTAGAGCCTTTTGGGTCTGCTAGGTATAGAATCATATCATCTGCAAATAGTGATAATTTAAGTTCTTCTTTTCCTATTTTTATGCCTTTAATTTCTTTCGTCTGTCTAATTGCTCTGGCCAGTGTTTTGAGAACTATGTTGAACAGAAGTGGAGAGAGAGGGCATCCCTGTCTTGTTCCAGATTTTAGAGGGAATGCCTTCAGTTTTTCTCCATTCAGAATGATGCTAGCCTGAGGCTTAGCATAGATTGCTTTTACAATATTGAGGTATGTTCCTGTTATCCCTAGTTTTTCTAGAGTTTTGAACATAAAGGGATGCTGTACTTTGTCGAATGCTTTTTCCGCATCTATCGAGATGATCATATGGTTCTTATTTTTAAGTCTATTGATGTGGTGAATAACATTTATTGATTTCCATATATTGAACCAGCCTTGCATCCCAGGGATGAATCCTACTTGATCATGGTGTACAATTTTTTTGATATGTTTTTGTATCCAATTCGCCAGAATTTTATTGAGGATTTTTGCATCTAGGTTCATTAGAGATATTGGTCTGTAGTTTTCTTTCTTTGAAGTGTCTTTGTCTGGTTTAGGTATCAGGGTGATGTTGGCCTCATAGAATGAATTTGGAAGTTCTCCCTCCTTTTCTATTTCCAGAAGTAGCTTGAAAAGTATTGGTATTAGTTCTTCTTTAAAGGTTTTGTAAAATTCTGCTGTATACCCATCCGGTCCTGGGCTTTTCTTAGTTGGTAGTCTTTTTATGGTTTCTTCTATTTCCTCAATTGATATTGGTCTGTTTAGGTTTTCTATATCCTCCTGACTCAATCTGGGCAGATCATATGACTTAAGAAATTTATCTACGCCTTCACTATCTTCTAATTTATTGGAGTATAAGGATTCAAAATAGTTTTTGATTATCTTCTGTATTTCTGAAGTGTCTGTTGTGATATTGCCTTTTTCATCCCGTATGCTAGTAATTTGAGTTCTCTCTCTTCTTCTCTTCGCTAGCATCGCTAAGGGTCTGTCGATTTTGTTTATTTTTTCAAAGAACCAACTTTTAGTTTTGTCAATTTTTTCAATTGTTTCTTTTGTTTCGATTTCATTAATTTCAGCTCTGATTTTCATTATTTCTTGCCTTCTACTTCTTTTGCTGTTGTTTTGCTCTTCTTTTTCAAGGATTTTGAGATGAAGTATGAGATCATTTATTTGTTGGTTTTTTCTTTTTTTAAGGAATGAACTCCACGCAATGAATTTTCCTCTTAGAACTGCTTTCAATGTGTCCCATAGATTCCGATATGTTGTGTCTGTGTTTTCATTTATCTCTAAGAATTTTTTAATTTCCTCCTTGATGTCTTCTATAACCCACTGATCATTCAGTAACCTATTGTTCATTCTCCAAGTGATGTATGCTTTTTCCTTCCTTCTTTTATCGTTGATTTTCAGTTTCATTCCATTATGATCAGATAAGATGCATGGTATTATCTCAACTCCTTTATATTGTCTAAGAGTTGCCCTGTGACATAATATATGATCTATTTTTGAGAAGGATCCATGTGCTGCTGAGAAAAAAGTGTAACTGCTTGATGTTGGGTGGTATACTCTATATATGTCAATCAGGTCTAGGTTATTAATAGTGTTATTGAGTTCTATAGTTTCCTTATTCAACTTTTGTTTGGAAGATCTGTCCAGTGGCGAGAGAGGTGTGTTGAAGTCTCCCATGATAATGGTATGGTGGTCTATTAGACTCTTGAACTTGAGAAGAGTTTGTTTGACGAACATAGCTGCACCATTGTTTGGGGCATAAATATTTATGATTGTTATGTCTTGTTGGTGTATGGTTCCCTTAAGAAGTATGTAGTGTCCCTCTTTATCCCTTTTGATTAACTTTGGCTTGAAATCTATTTTATTTGATATGAGTATGGACACTCCTGCTTGTTTCCGAAGTCCATATGAGTGATATGATTTTTCCCAACCTTTCACCTTCAGCCTATGTATGTCTTTTCCTATCAAATGCATCTCCTGTAGGCAGCATATTGTTGGGTCTTGTCTTGTGATCCATTCTACTAGCCTGTGTCTCTTAATTGGTGAGTTTAAGCCATTAACATTTAGGGTTATTATTGAGATATGGGTTGTTCTTCCAGCCATATTTGTTTATTTCTGTTACTAAACATGGTTTGTTTTCCTCTTTGATTATTTTCCCCCCCTTTACTGTCCTACCTCCCACTGTTGGTTTTCATTGTTATTTTCCATTTCCTCTTCCTGTAATGCTTTGCCGAGGATGTTTTGAAGAGATGGTTTTCTAGCTGCGAATTCTTTAAACTTTTGTTTATCGTGGAAGGTTTTCATTTCATCTTCCATCCTGAAGCTTAATTTCGCTGGATACACAATTCTTGGTTGGAACCCATTTTCTTTCAGTGTTTGAAATATGTTATTCCAGGATCTTCTAGCTTTCAGAGTCTGTGTTGAAAGATCAGCTGTTATCCTGATTGGCTTACCCCTAAATGTAATCTGCTTCCTTTCTCTTGTAGCTTTTAAAATTCTCTCCTTATTCTGTATGTTGGGCATCTTCATTATAATGTGTCTAGGTGTGGATCTCTTATGATTTTGCACATTCGGCGTCCTGTAGGCTTCTAGAATTTGGAATTCTGTCTCATTCTTCAAGTCTGGGAAGTTTTCTCGTATTATTTCATTGAATAGACTGCTCATTCCTTTGGTTTGGAGCTCTGTACCTTCCTGTATCCCAATGACTCTTAAGTTTGGTCTCTTAATGTTATCCCATATTTCTTGGATGTTCTGCTCATGGTTTCTTAACAGTCTTGCTGAGCTGTCTATGTTCTTTTCCAGTTGAAATACTTTGTCTTCATTGTCTGATGTTCTATCTTCTAAGTGTTCTACTCTGCTGGTAGTATTCTCCATTGAGTTTTTAAGTTGGTTTATTGCTTCCTGCATTTCTAGGATTTCTGTTTGTTTGTTTTTTATAACCTCTATCTCCCTGTATAGTTGATCCTTTGCTTCCTGGATTTGTTTGCGTAATTCATTGTCGAGGTGATCTTTCATTGTCTGATTTTGCTGTTTAATGTCTTCCTTGATACTCCAGATCATCTGAAGCATGTATATCCTGAATTCTTTATCTGACATTCCATCTGCTGCAGCTGTTACCTCTTCTAAAGTTGCGTTGACCTGCATTGCTTGTGGTCCTTTCTTTCCTTGTCTTTTCATACTGCTTGCGTATCTTTCCTGCAGGCGCGGGCGGTGGCTCTGCTCTCTCCTTATTCCAATTGGGGTGTCGTGGCTACCACGCCGACAGGTCACTGGGCCTGTTCTGGGCGCTGGCGGCGGCTCTGTTCTGCCCCTACTCCAATTGGGGTGACGAGTGTACTACGCCGGCAGGCTCCTGGGCCTGATCCGCCGGTCTGTTGCAGGTCTGCCTACCTTGGAGGCGCGGGCGGCGGATCTGCCCTGCCCCTCCTACCACTCCTGCGGACCCCTGGGCCTGATCTGCAGGTTGGTCACAGGTCTGCTCACCCTGCGGGCATGGGTGGCGGTTCCGCTCCGCCCCCACTCCAATTGGGTTCACGTGACCACCACACCGGCAGGGCATGATCCGGGCGTGGGAGAAGGATCTGCTCTGCCCCTACTCCAGTTGGGGTGACGTGTGTACCACACTGGCAGGCCACTGGGCCTGACCCGCCAGGCTGTCACAGGTCTGTTTACCTTGCAAGCGCGAAGGGCGGCTCTGCCCTGCCCCTCCTACCACGCCCATGTACTACTGGGTCGCGGGTCTGCCCACCTTGCGGGTGCGGGTGGCGGCTCCGCTCCGCCCCCTCTCCAATTGGGGTCACGCGGTCACCACGCTGGCGAGCCGCTGGGCCTGCTCCGGGCGCTGGCGGCGGCCCGGCTCCTCCCCTCTGGCTCGACGACAAATTGGGGAGACTCGGGTGTCTGTGCCTCACCCCCCCTACCAGGAGACCAACTGTTTATGTCGCCGCTGGTATTGATGAAGTTCTCTCCTCCGCCGCTTTCTGATGACATCAGATCTCTGCCATGTTGGTATCCTATGCGAATGGCAGCATTTCGTTCCCCTTGCCGGGCAACCAAAGCAATGGGTGAGTCCTGACCGGCCCTCAGCAGGACCCGGACCGAGAAGCCTCTAGCTTGATTTTTAAAATATTTAAAAATAATTTAATAGTCTTGGGATATAGCTCAGTGGTAGAACAGTTGCCTACTTGCCTAATATGCGCAGCCCTGGGTTCCATCCTCAGCACTGCAAAATAAAAAATAAAAAAATAAAAACCCTAAACTAAAGACAAAAACAAAACAAAACAAATAGGAAAAGAAAAAGTTTGTCATTGGCCACGTATTCCTTTTAATTGATTTTGTGTCCGTCGCCATCTTTTCAATTAGAGTGTTCGTCTTTTTATTGATTTGTAAGAACTCTTTATATGTTATCACTGTCACATTGTAAATAACATAATTATTCAAGAGCTCTTTTGTTCGTAAATAATAATTCATGAGCATTTATTTCGCAATTTCAGTTTATCCTGATAGAAAGAGTGGACATGTTGTCCCATTTCCTGTATTGTAGAATGTCTAGCATGGTAAAGAAGTAGCTTGATTGCTTGGTAGGAGCCCAAAGTAGCAAAAAACCCAGGATCCTCAGAAGTAACTGCCAGCAGTTAGACAGTGTGCCCTTTTGAATTGCCAAATAATTGAACCTTATCTGAGGACAGTGTCTTTCGACATATCAAGTTCTTCCTTTGTTCCTATTTTCAGATAAGGACAAGTTTTAGAGTTCAGACTTCCTTGGGAACTGACATGTTGTCTTCTTTCAGAATAAAGGCCAGGATAAATATAAACTTTTAAATTTGGCAGTTCAGCTGATTCTATTCATCCCAGACTCTTGTTAGAAGTAAAAATATTTTACATAAGCCGTAGACAGGTCCTACTGGTTCTCTCAATATCAAAGTTTTAAAAAATACTAGTCAAGCAGTTTCAACACTGTAATCCAAGCCACCATTTTCCACTGGTGTTTCATTTTCAGAATTTCCACAATTTAAAATATTTTGCCAATCTTGTTTTATTCAACTTCTCTACATTTTTTTTTCTTCTGATATTTTCAGGGAAATCTCTGTCACCTGTTTAAATTCATCTGTAAATATTTTAGTATACTTTTCTGATTTTAAAATCCTTTCAAATACTACTGGCAAGTTTCATCATACCTAACACAAATAACAATTTTTTTTAATATTTATTTTTTAGTTTTCGGCGGACACAACATCTTTGTTTGTATGTGGTGCTGAGGATCGAACCCGGGCCGTATGCATGCCAGGCGAGCGCGCTACCGCTTGAGCCACATCCCCAGCCCCAACAGTTTTATATCACGTAAATTTCAGTTATATTCTTTTTTCCTAATTTTCTCAGATGTGTTGTTCACCCTCTGCATGTGAATGTTATATCTATGAAGGCTTCTATTCTAAGGCAGTTGTCCTCCGGCTTCCTTTCCATACTATCAATTTATTGGAGAAACTGGGTCGTTTGTCTTTAAAATGTCCCAATTTCTGGATCGTGGTGGTGTTTAACTGCTTCCTCTTTTCTTTGCAGTTAGAACTAGAAGGCTAGTTAGATTCAGATTCAGTGCTTCTGGGCAAAAATTTTTGATAGGCATTGTGTGCAAATGTATTATCCTGGGGGCACCTCAGGTCTGATTGTCCCAACTTTAGAGATGTCATGATTGATTAGTGAGTTCAGAGGTGTCACCATGATCTTTCCATCATTCAGTTCCTCCCCACCATTGCACTGAAGAGTTTGGGATTTCATTGATATATATGGTCTACATCCATCATTTCATTAGGAGATGCAAAGTGGCAATTTTAAAATTATTTTCTCTGCAATTATTTTCTGAGAAAAATGTTAAGAACTTAAGCTCATCAACTATTTGGCTATAAAGAAATATAATTCATGTCGGAAAGAAAGACATATGCTTCATTCTTTCCCATTAATTTGTCATTTTGCAGTAATGAGTTGATGGCCTTAGTAACCTTTAGTGGTGGCCAATGAATGGTTTTTTTTAACATTATGAACTGATTGATTTATATATATTTACTATGATTCAATCCCTTGCTGTCATTGTTTTTTTTTGATGTTCAAATTGTCCCATCTTAGGCCAAATGGAGCCCTTTAAGTTAGTTCTTGCATCTTTCTTGCATGACCCCATTCATCTTACAACCTGTGAATTTTAAGGTATGCTCCACCTTCCCATCACTCCCTAACACGAGAACTGGACTTACTCTACCTTACTGAACTTGGATTCTTTAGAAGTCATGCCAAGCTTCACTTCCTTTAGAATTTAATTCTCAGACCCAGGTAATACACCGAAAAATGAATTCAGGTACCAAGCAGGCACTCGATCAATGTGTATGGTTGAATTAAATTCTGCTTTGTATTTCACATGCTAATGTAAATAGTCCATGGACCCAGGATGACTTAACTCATTTCTTTGAATAGCTCTAAACCCACACATATTGTTGTATCTTTGGAAAGGAGCTTAAACGCATACCTATCAAGCCTAGAAATATCTTTGTGCAATTGTTTCTGTCATTTGGTATATTAGCATTCTTCTCACAGTGCTTTGCTTATATATATTTAACAAGATGAAAGGTTGATGTGGAGAGAAGTCTTTGGACAGATTCGTTACCTTAGCAACCTTGCCCCAGACTTCTGCGGCCCTGACCCAGCTACAAAGTCCTTCACTGGCTAACGAGACACTCTTAATGACAGCTGGCTGAAACCCAGGCCTGCTGATAAAATGACTTCTTTTTTGGACAGTAACCTTTGGAGGAATATTATCTTTATCAGATTTTCCAAAGAATCCAAACACTGAATGCAGTTCCACTAATAACTATATTCATAAGGCCATCATGCTTAAGTGCTCTGGAGAAAGCATTAGGAACAGGAAATTAAGTGTTACAGAATAATTGCTAACCTCACCGCATAAAATAGAAGCCGGCCACCCAGTGATTTTGTGTTGGTAGAAGTCATTAGATGCCACTGTCCTGTATCATTGAAAGGTTGTTCATATAAAGGAGAGATTGTAATGGCCTCATTAGTCCCAACATTGAATCATATTAGGAAAACTGGAATGCCCTTTTGACATTCAAATTACATGTATAAATTTGTTGTCTAGGTGGTTTCAATAGTTAAAAAATCAAATTTTACCTGAACAAAGACTTTATCATAGCTGCCACTCTGTGAAAGCTGTATGTGAATAAAATCACATTTATCTATCTATCTATCTATCTATCTATCTATCTATCTATCCATCCATCCATTTCCTACCATTTACCAGGTGCTATGCTAGGCAGTAGGAGTGAAAACTAATGAATAAAATCCAGTTTCTGTTCTTTTTTTGAGGGGAGGGTACTGGAGATTGAACTCAGAGGCACTCAATCGTGAGCCATATCCCCAGCTCTATTTTACATTTTATTTAGAGACATGGTCTCACTGAATTGCTTAGCATCTTGCCATTGCTGAGGCTGGCTTTGAACTCGCGACCCTCCTGCCTCAGCCTCCTGAGTTGCTGGGATTACAGGCATGTGCCCGGCCAGTTTCTGTCCTTGACATATATTATAGTATGGTAGGGAGTGGTCAGTTTATTTTTTATTTATTTATTTGTTTATTTGGGGAGTGGTCGGTTTAATGTCACCTGACATACCACTACTTGAGCCCTTGGGACTTTAAATCCATTGGTTGCCCAGATACCTCTCTGGCCCATGCCCATATGACCAGAGCACTGGTTTACAGCTGGTATCCATTTCTGATCGATCGGCATCCAGGCTGTGTAATTAACATTGAGTTTGAAAATGTAATCTTTTGCCCTTTCCATCATTAGTGATCAGCCTTTATTTCTAAGGCACTTAGATACTTTTGTCTGGATTCAACAAATCTTATTTTGTAAATGAACCAAAGAACCATCATTAGAAAGAAAACCTAGGAACGTAGGGAGACATTCGGAACCCTTCTGTTAAATAAGAGAACCTCCCTACAGAAGGCAGAGAAGAAATTACAGATAAAACAGGCTCCTGTTCAGTGTATTCCATGAAGCCTTTACATGGAAGACCTTATGTTTTAGGTTTTACTGATGATTCAAGTTAGATGCTATTGTGAACTGCGTGTTTATGTTACCTGCAAGTTTTTAAGTTGAAACCCTAACCCCCAATGTGATGGTGTTAGGTGGTGAAACCTTTGGGGGTAGTTAGGTACAGATGATGCCATAAGGGTGGGGCCTTGGGTGGCATTAGTGCCCTTTTAAGAAAAGGAAGAGACACCAGAATTCCTTTTTTCATCACTTGAGGATACAGTAAAGAAGGCAGCCATCTATCAGCCAGAAAGAGCCCTCATCAAGAAGCGAACCTCCTGAAACCTCCATCTTGAACTTCCCAGCCTCCAGAACTGTGAGAAATGTCCATTGGCTTAGGCCATACCATCTGTGGCAGACTCCTAGTTAGGTCAGCACCCTCTCTCATCCTTACTATTAAACACACATTTGTAAAGTCCTTAGAAGTGCTGCGGTGCTAGGAACTTGGATTCTGTCGTAAGTCACAGAACTGACACTAGCAGAAAACATATACGGAAAAGATGGGCTCATAAACAGCAAACCTTATTAAAAGCTAAGGTTTTATTAAGAGCTTAAGCAAGAAAAATCCATGGAAATCTTGCCTTTATTTTCTGGGGAAAAAAAAGGAAGAGTTTTTGTCACAGGAAAACGTGTCTTTTGAGCAGTATCCATGGAATAAGGACAGAAATGATGTATTTCTTTAATTTTTTTTTTGTTGGTGTCTAGAAGAACTGGTATGTGTTGCTTTTTAAAAACTGTGAATCATGTAATTTACTCACATTTCTCATTTCTTTTGGGTGCCAGGAGACCCAGAGATAAAATTCAAAACTTGATGTCTGGATAGTGGTTGGGAATCTCAGCATAAGTATTTATGTGTCACAACTGCAGGGACTGTGTGTCACCAGCCCTGGCATTACCATTGGCCTCTTTTTTTTTTAATTTTTTTTTTTTATAATGCAACCAAACCTACTTTGATTTTTTTTTTTTTTTTTTTTTGGTAATGCAACCAAACCTACTTGGTCTCTTCAACTCAAGTCTATGACACAATAACTTAGCCTGGGTGGCTTAAATGACAAAACATCTTTTTCTTACAGTTCTGGGGGCTGGAAGCCTTAGATCAGGGAGCCAGCTTGGCCAGGCTCTGGTGAGGGCTGTCTCCTGGTTTATAGATGGCTGCTTTCTTGTTGAATCCTTATGTGGTGAAGGACACTACACTTATTATGGGGCTTCATCCTCATGAGCGCATACAAACCTAATTATCTCCCCAGGCACCAGCTCCTAATGACATCCCCTTGGGGGGTTAGGCTTGTGTATATAAAATTGGGGTGATATATTGCAAACATGCCATCTTTAAAACCCTTTCCCTTGGGCTGGGGATGTGGCTCAAGCGGTAGCGCGCTTGCCTGGCATGCGTGCGGCCCAGGGTTCGATCCTCAGCACCACACACAAACAAATGTTGGGTCCACCAAAAAATACCTAAAAAATAAATATTAAAATTCTCTCTCTCTCTCTCTAAAACCCTTTCCCAACCAGAAAGAGGTTCACATATCCAGGGTAACAGAAGAGGTCTTTATAAATTGCCTTTGGTGCTGCTGCTTTTCTGAGTATCTTCTTAGGCCTCCACATATTTTTTTGATCTGTTACCAGGCTGAAACTACCTTATCTTCTTGTTTCCACCGTGGTGCACATATCCACCCAGGAGGCTGCAAGCACTCTGTTGTGGTCTTTTAACTCTCTCACTAAAGTCTCTCAATTGTTCTAAAATCAATAGTAGCTTCCATGAAGCTACCTCATTCTGCAGAGAAACTTGAAATAATTTGGCCTAAAATCTTTCACGCAGGCATGTTGGTGCAGAAATTCCCACATGTATCAGGTATGAGTCCCAGGCCACTATTTAGGTGGCCAAGAAGAACTGTCTTTGTTTTCCTGTGTCTCAACTTCATCTTGGTGTCGAGTCGTTACTGTACCAAGGTGGTAGAAACTCAGTATCACATTGCTGGTGGGACTGCAAATTGGGGCAACCACTCTGGAAAGCAGTATGGAGATTCTTCAGAAAACTTGGAATGGAACCACCATCTGACACAGTTATCCCACTCCTTGGCATTTACCCAAAGGACTTAAAATCAGCCTGCTATAATGATGCAGCCACTCCATGTTTATAGCAGCTCAATTCACAATAGCTAAGCTATGGAACCAACCTAGGTGCCCTTCAACAGATGAATGGATAAAGAAAATGTGGTACATATACACAATGGAATATTACTTAGTCATAAAGATGAATGAAATTATGGCAGTTTCCTGCTGTTAAATGGATGGAATTGGAGACTCATGCTAAGCCAATTCCCCCAAACAAAAGCCAAATATTCTGTCTGATATGTGTATGCTAACACACAATATGGGCTGGGGGAGGGAAGAAGAGAAGTTCATTGGAGTAGACAAAGGGGAAGAAAGAGACGGGGTTGGGGATGGGAATGGGAAAGACAGTAGAATGAATTAGATATAGCTTTCCTAAATTCATACATGAATACACAACCAGTGTAACTCCACATCATATGCAACCACAAGAATGGGAAGTTATACTCCATGTATGTATAATACGTCAAAATACATTCTATTGTCATGAATAACTAAAAAGAACAAATAAAAAATAAAAAAGAAAGTCAGTATCAGTATTATCACCACCTCTTAGATTCTGAGGAGCTTCCCACAACCTCAAAGTGCTTAGGGAGTATTTAGAGCTGTCTATAGTTGTATGAGGAGGTGACCTCACACCTTCAATCCTGTCCATGTGTCTCAGGCTGGCTTCTCCATGACCTAGGACCTTGTTTTGGACACAGTCATCATGGCTCCTGGGCTATGTCAGATATGGAAATCCTGAGGCTGCTTGTGGTCCTGCCTGGCCTCTATTTGCTTTGCAGTCATTTATTTCCTTTAGTAAGATCTTCAGAAAAGGAGGCTGTAGGGCAGCATCTCCTGGGGTCTGATAACTTCCTTCAACAAATATTTCTCCCTTTAGAAAGTTTTTTCCCCCTAACTCAACCAACCCCATTACCTCTCTTCTAAGTTAGTTTGTTTACTTTGTTTTCATATTCCAACAAAATCATGCCAGCATACACCAATTATTTGCTGATTAATTCTCACGGTTTTCCCCTTATTTGATGCCAGGAAAAGTTATTTTCTTTTAAAAAGTTTGCTAATGTGCCTAAATAGTCCAATAAATGAACTCATGAATAACATGAATCATGACTCAAACAGTTATGTTCATGCTTAAACAGGTTCCTAATTCCAAAACCCCTTATAAGATTTGGAAATATTAATATATTTTTTTGTGGGAATTAAAGAAATAAAAATGGTTTGCTTCAACTCTTCTGGAGTTTTATTATAATTTTGTTTACTGGGACTGCTTAATCTTATTTGTTTTATTAGATCATTTGTTACTGCTCTATGAGATTCCAATAAACTCTTTAATAAACATCAAAACTTGAGAGCTCATCACTCCCGGTTATCTCTCCATAAACACTTGTTAACCCCATCCTGCCATCAGGATTTCTTACAAAGCAGATTACCTAGACATTAGGTTATGATTTCTTTCTTTTTTTTTTTAAAGTGTGGGTAATAGCCATTACTTGAAGAAACCAATTATAATGCAGTTCTACACGGTACCACTGATCAAATTACCCCTTCCAAAGATGGCAGTTGGGAATATTTACTATGGAAATATTTGTCTTTCAAACGATTTCTTAAATCAAATTGCAGTATACATAACCAAGAATTACAAAGACTGTCTCTGTCAGGAATATCTCTTGAGATAGGAAAAGCAATTTTCCAAATAAAAGTCAGGATTCTATTCCTTTCTTAGAGCAACATTTCACCTCAATTGTGTGTGATTCAATATTTTTCTGGTCAAACATTGAGGGCTGGGGTTGTGGTTCAGTGGTAGAGTGCTTGCCTCACACACGTGAGGCACTGGGTTCGATCCTCAACACCTCATAAAAATAAATAAAATAAAGATACTGTGTCCATGTATAAAAAATAAATACTTGGTCAAAAAATAAAAAATTGGTCATATTAGGCATAATCTTGCCAGCCCAAATACTTACAAATTCTACTTGGTAATCTGCTCTAAGGCATTCCAGTTGAATATAATAGTTTCCTTTGAATTAAAAAAGAAAAATATGTGGAACTGGGGAATAGCACATAGGAAAAATATATACCTCTAATTTTTTTTTCTTCTCTCTTGTTCTTATCCAAGGGATCAAAACTACCAACAGTACCTTCTAAATATAGTTTGTCACTCTCCATTGTCTTACTTGAGTCCACTATCAACTCTTGCCCAGCTAACAATGTAGCCCCCCAATGGTTATCCTACTTCAAGTTTGTCCCTCTCAAAGCCTGTATCCTGTTCTAGAACAACAGCCTCCACAACATCTTTGGTGTCAGGGCTGAGATCCATAGCACGAACCACAAGACCTTCAAAGAAGTAGGTATCTTGTTGGAACCTTCTTGCACCATCTCCCTGGCCCATCTCCCTTGCACCATCTCCCTGGCTCAGACTTTCTCTTCTGGGAACAATTCACCATCCACTCCAAGATGTTTCTCACTTCTACTCTTTTGTCTTTATCTCTAAAATAGTGCTGACTTAATGTGTCTTGGATGCTTGGAAACTCAAAACAGAGGGAAGTTATTATTCTATGGCTCTGGCCCAAGAAGTAGGATGGGGCAGTGGACATAGCATTTGGCTCCACAGCTGAGTTTTTATCAGAGTCGTCCAAATCCCACCTTTATTTCTTACAGGTATATGATTGTTTTGTTGTTGTCTTTCACTGTGGGGAGTATCCTACTTTTCATTGGTTAAAAGAAAGGGTGAAATTAAGCTGGTTTCTGGAACATAATAAAAACATGGGAAAGGTTAGTTTCTTTTCTTTTTCTTTCTTTCTTTTTTTTTAAATGCCACCAAATTCCATCAAACTCTAGCATTTAAGAGAGCAGCCATGTCTGCTTATAAGTGCCTCAAATTGGTTATAGCTGATTACTTTTCTGTGCTGCCCCACAGGCCCGTATTAACAATAGAATACAGAAACATAAATCTTGAAGCTCATTCCATGAAGGATGAAATATTAAGTTTTTTATTGTCATTTTGGTGGAATTTTCCTACCAGATTTCTCCTAGAAATGATGCAATGGGAAAAGCAACCCTGGGCATGGAACTTTTGCAGGATGTAGATTGGAGGGAAAGATCCAGAAAGTAAGTCCAGAGTCTGGGGGACCCTTGCAGAAAAGTGGCAAAATGAATAAAAAAATCCTGAAAGTCTGGGTGGCAGCCCCCTTACATCTGACCTACCTCACACCTTTGCCTGTGGCCAGCTTTCTTCTGAGAGATTCAGAAATGATGACTAACTTTGTGTCAGTGGCTTAAAAAGAGAAAATCACGGGAGTCCAGCATGATGAAGTCACTGAGCCAGGACTTGGCCACTGTCCCTAACTGCAGCCAGGCCTCATGTTGAGAAGGCAGAGAAGAAGAAAAGCAGATGGGAGAATGAAGAGCAGATGCAAGTTATTTAAAAGTAATACAATAATTCAGCAGAAACGAAGTGGAAATTCAGCTATTTATTGGGTATGACATTTGGATAAATTAAACTGAACAGAACAGAACATCTAGGCAATACCAGATAGGAAAAAGGAAAATGAGGGTGAGGGTTGGCGGATGAGGGAAGGAGAAGGAGTAGATGAAAAAAAAAAGAGTTTAGGGCAAAGGGAAAGTCATTTGCATTGACTATGCACACTTAATATTCAGATTTTCATTTTTTAAATGAAAAATGTAATCATACATATTTGCAAACAGCCAGACATTTAATGCCAGGTAGATAAAAATGATTTACCTATTTTTTTCGCCTTTGCCTTCTCACGACATGTATACAGAAACATAGATACACATACACTCATGCATGCACACACTCACACACGTACACACTCACACACACCCTTTTCTCTTCATGCCTTTGCAAGATGAATTTTCAGATTTAGTTTGGTTCACTGCAATGGCAACAGAAACTTTATAAAATATGCATGCTCCCATTCAAGAAGATCCATTTCTTATTTTAATTGTTCATTTTTGATCTGTGGCTGCTCTCAGGGTTATGGGATAGCTGGGGTAGAATTATAGATGGACTAAAGAGTCAGGCAAAGCCTGTGGGGAGAGAGACAGGTGAAAGATAAATCAAACCAGCAAAGAGGGCGAGTAAACAGCCAGCCAGAAACATGAAAATGCCTATTAAATAGAGATGGGAGCAGCTATTTGTCAAAATTTCTAATATTGATTGTTGATCTTTCTGCCTGAGAGTCAGACCGTGGCCATTCTTAACTGATTTATTGAATAGATAACTTTAAGGAGTTTGGGTTTGCTTCATCTAAATCAACATTAACAAACTTCAAGCAGAATTCTGAATTTCGCTTACAAGGGAGTTGGTTTCAAGAGGGAGACAGAGTTAATTTGTCAAGTTTGGCCTCCTACAGGGTAACACTCGCGCTCATGCCTTCAAAGTAAATTTGGCTCAGTCCTTTGGACATTGAACCAAGATTCTAATTAAAGGAAACTCTCTTCTCAGGGTTTCCACATTTGGCAAGCCACATTTTCATATAGGTGCCTGTGTAAATGTCATTATTTTTCATCTTGCAAAGTATTATACCTTGGAGACAAAAAAAAAAAAAAAAATCCAGTCCTAGCCCCAGTCTTTCTCTTTTCAAATGTTTTCCTCTTTTGCACCTGTCTGCCACCTCCACGGTGGTGACACTGCTGTATTTTCCCTTTTCATTTCCTTGCTGGTAGGTCAGGCCTAAAAATAAAGAGTAAGATGACAATAAAAGCTCCCATGGAAATAAAACAAAGGGGAGGAAACGTGAAAGGGACTTGGAAAATAAAAGGATACAAAAGCACAGTAATAAAGGGGGAGAGTTGAAAAGATTGTGGAATTAAGAAAAATGTGATAATGCGATCTTAAAAGAAGTCTTAATCAAAAGGCATAGGAAAGAGGATTAAAAAGGAAAAAAAATTAAAAGCAAGGAAAAGATTTTTTTTTCCTTCTTGGTTATGTTTCATCACCTAAAAGAAAAAAATTTCAGGCAAACCTATTACATTTTATTCCAATTATGTAACAGTTTATTACAAAGTACAGGAGATGAGAAAATAAATGATAGAGAAGGCAAAATATATTATCTCTTTCTCTCCAAAAAGTGTGAGTCTGAAACTGGCCCTGAACTCAACTCTGGTGGGTGCATGACATTAATGGAAGCCACCATTAATTTGGAGAAGTGACTCTACCATCTTTTCCACAGAGCAGAGCTGTCTTCCCCAGAGTAATGTAAACAATCAACCATGAAGAAGTTTTTATAACAGCTGTGTGGGTTGTGGAGTATGAACAAAATGTAGCACCAGTTGCATAAATTTCTACAGGATTTTAATCTATCAATTACAGATAATAAATATTTTCTTTATTTACCTTGAATGAACCACACCATGTGTATGATAGAATGTGATTCAGTATAAAGGGCCATACATACATTCACATACACATACATAAGAAATCCTAACCCTCAATGTGATGAAAAGAGGAGGTCTTGGGGAGGCAATCAGGTCATGAGGATGGAGCCCTCACCAGTGGGGTTAGTGCCCTCTTGAGAGACTGAGAAGTTGCTCTTGCTCTGTTCTCTGCTATGTGAGGTTACAAGCTGAAGATGGACATTGGTAAACCTGGAAGAGGGCCCTCCCCGGACCTCTTGATCTCTGACTTCCCAGTCTCAGGAACTGTAAGAAATAAATGTTGTTTAAGCTACTCAGTTTATGGTATTTTTATAGCAGCCAAAATTAAGACAAAAGTTTTTACACATAGTGTATTGAACCAGGGCCATGTCAATGGACATGTAAGATCTGGCAGAATTTTGTCTGTTATACCCGGTGCTGTACACACTTACCCTGCTGTAACGACTGTGGGGCTCAGGGGAAGGGTGCACATGGCTTCCCACATAATATGGCTAACAATTTAAAAGTTATAAATCAAGCTCATAAACTGTTAACAAAAGTCTGTACTACTTCTTTACCCTGACAAATATATTTATATAGCATGAAATGGAAAAATGGGCATAAAGCTATGTTTTTTAAAAAACATAACTGAAAATTAGGAAAGTATTAAAGACTGAATTTAATTATTATTGCACATGTCTTGGTACTTCTGGTAATAAACTTTCAATATTTGGATTAATAATAAAGTAAAGCATATAATTCATAATTTGTTATATATATGCTGTAAAATTTATTTTTCCTATCTTTATTTTTAGCAAAATTACTTATGTTACTGTAGTCAAGATTTTTATTTAATTGTATTCCACTACAGTAATGATTTCAGGTAACAAATATAATTGTATCTAAAGTGTACAAACTGCATAAATTTTTATTAAATTGTAAATTAATATAAGTGTAAACCATTGATTAATTAAAATTAACTTTTATATGTCTTCAAAAAGTTGTTTTTCTTGGGGCTGGGGATGTGGCTCAAGTGGTAGCACGCTCGCCTGGCATGCATGTGGCCCAGGTTCAATCCTCAGCACCACATACAAACAAAGATGTTGTGTCCGCCAAAAACTAAAAAAATAAATGTTTAAAAATTCTCTCTCTCTCTCTCTAAAAAAAAGTTGTTTTTTTTTTTAAAAGAACAATCTAAGTATAAAGGCAAGGGGAAAAATTTAATGGATTGAATATAAAAAATTAAAATTAGCTGTTTCTTACATATTTTTATTTGAAATTTAATTAAGCCTCATTTAATATTTAATTAAAATATTAAGGAATACTTTTATATTACTAAAATATCTTAATTGAGATGAAATATAACTTCATATAATTGTAAAGCTGTTCAGTTCTGGGGTCAATATCCATCCAGCGGCCAAATTAGAAGGAATCATATCATGTTACAATTAGGAGTAATATAGAAGTAATATTAATTGTTTATTTTGACTAATGTTCCTCAACCATTATTCAGCAACTGCGGATGGAGACCATCATACTTTGAACACTAAAAAAAAAAAAAAAAAACCCAAACCAAAAAGCAATAAAATGTTTGATGAGCTTCATTGTAAAGAAAGAATGCAAGAATCTACTGCATCCCTGCTACCCAGCGGGAAACTCAGCCAAGTTGGTGCATTTGCCTTTGCTCTTACAAAAACCTTTGGTAGCTTACATCTTTCCTGCTGTTAGAAGCAGTGGTCTTTGCTGACCTGCAGTGGCCCAACCCACAAATTTCCACAGTATTTGGACAGAGTTGTCTTTTATTTTGAAGCTATAGGTAAAAAAAATGAGAAGTTATTTTTCCATGGGAACTGAGTAATATTAGGCATGTGAATGTATGTTTAGGATTAAATTTGCACTGAATTGTGCTGAGTGGCAGATCCTCTATGACAAAGATGCCTTCCTGCTCTTCAGTAAATTAATTTTGTGTGTCAGAAATAGGACCCTCTTAATCAGTCAAAAGGGACCTCTTTTGCCCATGTCATACTGTAGGGAGTAACTCTGAATGTGCACATTTTTATGAATAGTGTATGCAGGATGAATTCCCTTGAAACTCTATTGTATCAAAGGGTATAGACATTTTAATTTTTAATAGATATTACCAAATTGTTCTCTTGAGTGTCTGTGGCAATTTACAATCTCAATAGAAATGAAGAGAAAAACTGTTGCCCACATCCTTGTTAATAGTATCTTATCAAACAGTCTAGATCTTTGTCCATCTGTCAGGTGAAAAAGGATATCTTGTTTAGTTTACATTTCTCTTATCATGGGTAAAATAAAAAATTTTTCATATATTTTCATTTTTTAGTATTCTCCATCTGGTAAACTATTCATATCTTTTGCCCATTTTTATATTTTTTTCCAGATTTTTTTTTTTTAATGTAGACAATTTTTTTTGTACTGGGGATTGAATCCAGGTGCACTCAATCACTGAGCCACATCCCCAGCCCTTTTTAATATTTTATTTACAGACAGGGTATCACTGAGTTGCTAAGGGCCTGGCTAAGTTGCTGAGATTGGCTTTGAAGTTGTGATCCGCCTGCCTCAGTTTCATGAGCCCCTGGGATTACAGATGTGTGTTACTCCGCCCAGCCTGAGTCAAATTTTTAATCATGTATTTTTGAATTCTAAAGTTTTTAAAAAGTAATACTTAGAAAGGCTTTCTCCATTTGAATATGAACCTCCTTCCTCAGCCTCCCAAGCCACTGGGATTATAGGCATGTACCACCATGCCCGGCCTTCTAATTCTTTAATGTTATCTATTTAATTCTTACATGTAATTTCTTTAATTTACATTTTACTTTTAAATATTTGATCTAATTTGGGGTGTATTTTTGTGAAAAAATTGTGATGGAAAAATGTAGTGTTTTTCTCTGATGGATATTTTGTTGTCCTAATAGTATTTATTGAATATTTTATCTTTTCCCACTCATTTGAAATATCTTTAGTATATATTAATTTGAATATGCATTTTTTCAGGTCTTTTTTGTCTGTTCATTTTATTTATTTGGCTATTCATATTATGTGTTTGTACCATGCTATTTAATTCATACAGTTTTATTTTACATTTTAATATTTGGTAAGGCTAATCTCACATCATAATTTTATTTTCTGCCAGAATTTCCTAGTATTCTTCCTTCTTTTTCCCTTTGAACTTTAAATCAGTTTAGTTCCAAAAAAATTCCTTGATAGATTTTTTGGTTTGTATAAACTTTTAAATTAATTTAAATGAGAATTATTCCTGTGATGCTAAGACTTTAAGAATGTGGTATTCTTTTCCATTAGCTTACATAATTTCTTGTTGAACTTTTTAGTTATTTTGTGTAGCTCCTGCATATTTCTTATAAGGTTCATACATAGGCATGTAAGGTTCATATATATATATGTGTGTGTGTGTGTGTGTATGCTTTTGTAAATAAAGGTCTTTCATTTTTTTCTTCTAATAGTTATGTGTGTGCATGAAGGCTATTGATTTCATACATAACTTTTTTCTTTTTAGCACTACCTTATCAAATACTCTTAGTGTTTTTAACAATTTCTCAGTTGATTTTTTGGGGTTTCTAGGCAATCAACTTACTTGCAAATCATGGTAGTTTTATAATTTTTAACCTTTCCTTCATTTCAGTTGCTTAAATGCATTGGCTAGGCAGGTGCCCCAGGGTAATAAGAAATATTATAGCACAACTAAATTTTGTTTCTAACTTTGATAAAAATGTGCTAGTATTTTTCTATTAATTGTGATATTAACTTTTGGATTGATATGTGTTTATATATTTATCATATTAATGAGGAATCTATTAATATTTCATAATTTTTTTTCTTTTAAAATTGGGAATAGAGATTGCATTTTATCAAAGGACATTTTAGCACCCGTGGAGATGGTAATATTCTCCTTTTATCTGCTTGAATAAAGTGAATTTTATAAATAGATTTTCTAATATTTAACCCTAGCATTCTTTGTAATTCCAGGGCAAAATCCATTTAGTTCTGATGTTTTATTCCTCTGATACTTTCTGAGTTCTGTTTCTCGATGTGTTATAGAATTTTTGCATCAGTATCTGTAGGAAGGATTAGTCTTTCGTTTGGATTTTTAAAAAAATATTATGGCATAAATGTTACACTAGCCTTTTGAAGCTTTCCCTTTTCTGCATACTGGGAGAATTTCTCTTCTTTGCCTTTTCCAGTGTTCTTTACCCTGGGTACCAATGAACATTTGGATTCCATGGGAGTACATATGAATTAAATGCCCGATTTTCTGAGAGTGAAATCAGTTGGCCAAGTATGTTGCCCTACAAAATTTTTAGCCTTCTAAAAACCCAATGTCATTCTCAGCACAGCCCTGATCAACTCATCTCCCCAAGCCAAGGTGGACGGTATGCTGACCAGTCCTTAGCTGTTCTTTGAGGTCCTGTCCAAATGATTCCTTCCCAATGGAGCCTTCCTAGTCCCTCCAACTGCAAGATGGTCTCTCTGAGGATAACTACATGTTTTAAAATATTTTTTAATGATAATTCCATTTCCTGATTTATTCAACAGATTCATTAGACATTTGTAGAGATTAGACAAAATGCTTCCATGATGTTATATCGTTAATCATAGCCCTATGATGTGAACATCTTACAGATAGAGAAAAGTTGATTAATCTAGATAGACTCAAGAATTCTTTTAAGTCTCAGAACTGATAGGCTGTAAAGTAGGAATGTAGCCCCATGATATCTGATTCCACACCAAACACTCATTCCACCAGACCATGTTGATAGAACAGCAGATCATCTTTATGATTATTTATACATGTCTCTCTCCTCTTTGAGATTCCAAGCACTTTTAGGGAATATCTCATTTCTTATTTCTCTTGGAATTCCTTAAATCTTCTTGCACATGAAAAGAACGGAACAAAAGCTGAACAAGGTGGTAAAAGTGAGCAGAATCGAGTAGGCACAGTGGCGTACACTTGTTGTTCCAGCTCCTTGGGAGTCTCAGGCAGGGAGATCACAAATTTGAGGCCAGGCTGGGCAATTTAGCAAGACCCTGTCTTGAAATAAAATAAAAAGGGTTGGGGATGTAGCTCAGTGATAGAACGTTTGCCTACCATGTGCCAAGCCCAGGGTTTTTGATTTTTTTAGGTTTCTAGGCAATCAACCTCCTTGTAAATCATGATAGTTTTATAATTTTTAACCTTTCCTTCATTTCAGTTGCTTAAATGCATTGGCTAAGCAATGACACACACACACACACACACACACACACACATATGAGCAGAACAAGTATCTGAAATTTGGTTCCAGTAAAACTTCAGAATGAATCATGGAGTTTTGTTCATGCATTTAATCCCTATTTATAGTCCATTAATCCACACATTAATAAGTTCTTGTCAAAAATATTCTCAGAAGGTATTTCTGAAGTTACAGAATATGAGATTTGCTTTCATGGTCATCCAGCTATGGAGCATTCTGGTGGATTGTCTCTGGGGCCAGGTCAGTGGGCAGCATTTCCAGTGTTAATTGTCTGCAGCTTTGCTGGAAGCTGGAGGACTGTGGAGTGCTGCTTATTCGTCACCTCCTGGGTGCCTGATTGCTTTCTGGGCCAGACAGAGCTGCAAACTGGTTTCCTCTAGAAGTGATCGGCCTCCCTTCCTTAGTCCTCATAGAACTCTCTCTGGACCTTTCCCCTGGCCTCCTTCCTACCGGGTAGTATAGAGATTCCCGTCATTTCCATGATTACACAGTAAGCACCTGAAGGTTGGGGGCCCTGTGGGATTCATCCTCTTGCTCCCCACTGTGCTCATATGGTGCCTGGTGCATAGTAGGAGCTCAATGCATTTTAAAAAAGTGATTAAGGTAGGTTCTAAATTCAGCAAATATTGTTCCCCCTGTTTTACTAGCACCGTTTCAGCATCTTTGCAGCTACCCACTATTCATGTGGGTGGTAGGAGCTGAAATTGCTGAAGAGGGATGTAATTTCCCTTGTTAATATAATTACTGCCATATATTATCACAGCACTAAAGTCATAACATCCTCATTTTCCGTGGCCTATACACATCACCAAAATTATCTCTGGAGGAGAAATTCATCACGTTTGTTTTCTGTCTCGGAGTGAAATGCTGCCAAGTTTGGCGAATCTGCGCTCAGCCCCCTTCGGGTGACAAGTGGGTAAGTGGGGACATTTCACCTCTTCTGAATAAGAAAGAGGTGAGGGTCTTATTTGCATCCAGATCATTTACTAACTGTTTGGATTCCCTGCTCAGGATTGTGAGCGTGCTTTTCTCTGGGGGTCTTTCATAGCCCAGGGGAAATAATGAATGAGGAACCCAGGAACCTGGAGAGGGAGCAGGAGAGGGAATTTTTGAACCCGACTTGCCACCAAGGCAGCAACTGACAAGGCAAGGACCGGATTGCAAATGTGACTCTGTAATTAGCTAGAAATAGTCATCAACACAATCTAATAGGCATTTTATTTAAAAAAAAATTTGGGGGGACAGAGACCCTGCTGCCAGGAGTCTTGTTTTAGTCCACATTTTAAAGGGGACTTTACTTGAAGCTAGACCAAGCTGGTCCTTGTCATGTTCTTGGGGTGAAGTGGGACATCTGCTCTGTGTGCCGGGGCTGCTGTGGAGGGTCAACGGTGGGGAAGAAGGGACAGCATCATGTTCCACCACAGTCTGTAACCACAGCTGGCTGAAAACTGCGCCGGGTGTAGGCGGGGGAGAGGATATGTCCCAGTAGCAATCAGGGCCTCACTTGTAGGGAATCTCCTCCGGCCACTAGGGTCAGAGTCAAGCTCAGAGGCCAGTGGCCAGAGTTTGGCTAGTACTTTTAATCATAAACAAGAAGAGGGTTTCTAAAAAGAGGGAGAATCTACAATAAAGATCCCCAAGAACAGAATCCAAACCTGGAACTCCTATCACTAGAACTTTGAACTTCTTCCCGTGAACATCCATTATCTAGGCATCTACTCTAAAAAGGGCTTGGCCCTGGCTCTACCTAACAGTTCTTTATTTGCAATGACTTTCAACCCTGCTGAACATCAGAGTCACTTGGGAGGCTTTCAAAAACTAATGTCCAGGCCCCTGTACATATGTGTATATATGCACTATATATGCATTTGTCCCTAGGAGATTTGAAGGTATAGTCAGATCGAGTATCACCGTCAACTAGATAGTGTCATAGGCAGGAAGTGGAGGCTTGAGTGACCCCTAGAGGGCAACAGGAGCATCACCAGAACAGAAGCAGCACATGGCATGGAATTTATGGCTGACAGCTACTATTTATTATGTACTATTCACTCTGTGCCAAACACTTTCTGCATTTACTCATCTGATCCTTCACACAAACCCTCTGAAGTAGATTTTTATTAACTCCATTTCAAATGTGAGAATGCTAAGGACCAAAGTCCCAGAGTTGAACTGGACCTTTAACCCAGATGAGGATAGGACCATGGCTTCTTGCATCAGCCTAATAGGGCTACTGTAATGACTTCTATCTGAGTGATAGGTCATTATAGCATTATAGTGCTGAGTTTAAGAATTTGGGCTCTGCTCGATATCAAATCAGAGACTCTGCGCCTGATAGAAGAAAAAATTGGCTCCGATCTACATATTGTGGGGTCGGGCTCCAAATTCCTTAATAGGACGCCTATAGCCCAAGAGTTAATAATAAGAATAAACAAATGGGACTTACTTAAACTAAAAAGTTTTTTTCTCAGCAAGAAAAACAATAAGAGAGGTAAATAGGGAGCCTACATCCTGGGAAGAAATTTTTACCCCTCACACTTCAGATAGAGCCCTAATATCCAGAATATACAAAGAACTCAAAAAATTAAACAATAAGATAACAAATAACCCAATCAACAAATGGGCCAAGGACCTGAACAGACACTTCTCAGAGGAGGACATACAATCAATCAACAAGTACATGAAAAAATGCTCACCATCTCTAGCAGAGAAATGCAAATCAAAACCATCCTAAGATACCATCTCACTCCAGTAAGATTGGCAGCCATTATGAAGTCAAACAACAATAAGTGCTGGCGAGGATGTGGGGAAAAGGGTACACTTGTACATTGCTGGTGGGACTGCAAATTGGTGAGGCCAATTTGGAAAGCAGTATGGAGATTCCTGGGAAAGCTGGGAATGGAACCACCATTTGACCCAGCTATCGCCCTTCTCGGACTATTCCCTGAGGATCTTAAAAGAGCGTACTATAGGGATACTGCCACATCAATGATCATAGCAGCACAATTCACAATAGCTAGACTGTGGAACCAACCCAGATGCCCTTCAATAGATGAATGGATAAAAAAAAATGTGGCATTTATACACAATGGAGTATTATGCAGCACTAAAAAATGACAAAATTATGGAATTTGCAGGGAAATGGATGACATTAGAGCAGATTATGCTAAGCGAAGCTAGCCAATCCTTAAAAAACAAACGCCAAAAGTCTTCTTTGAAATAAGGAGAGCAACTAAGAACAGAACAGGGAGGAAGAGCATGAGGAAAAGATTAACATTAAACAGACGAGTGGGGGGAGGGAAAGGGAGAGAGAAGGGAAATTGTATGAAAATGGAAGGAGACCCTCAATGTTACACAAAATTACATATAAGGGGTTGTGAGGGGAAAGGTGGGGGGAAACAAGGGAGAGAATTGAACAACAGCAGATGAGGTAGAGAGGGAAGATGGGAGGGGAGGGGAGGGGGGATAGTAGGGGATAGGAAAGGTAGCAGAATACAACAGTCACTAATATGCCATTATGTAAAAATGTGAATGTGTAACCGATGTGATTCTGCAATCTGTATTTGGGGTAAAAATGGGAGTTCATAACCCACTTGAGTCAAATGTATGAAAGATGATATGTCATGAGCTTTGTAATGTTTTGAACAACCAATAAAAAAAAAAGAATTTGGGCTCTGGAGTCAGACTTCCATAAATTCCAATCCTGGCTCTGAGGTTTAAAGCCAACGATCTTCTTAGTTTCTCTGACCCTCAGTTTTCTCACCTGTACAATGGGGATAGAATGGTTGTGGGGATTAATTGAGATGGTTCTTGTAAAGCTCGTAGGATACTGGCTGACCCAAGCTAAGTACCATGGAGTGCTGACTGTTATCATTAGTACTGGGTCAGGGCCTAGAGGCATGGTAGAAAATGCAGGTGTTGAGCCTAGAAACCAGTGATGAGGCACTGAAAAAGGCATTCAGAGACTACGTGGGAAGATGCTGATGTGAACTTTCTGCACCTTTCTCAATAGGACAGGGGACATGGAAAAATGAGGGAAAGGGACTTAAGGAAATCAGTGATGTGCTTGGGTGCTCCCTTCCTCCACGTCTTCCGTCTTGAAGCCTCTCCTGCCATTGCTCCTCCATCCCTCTGTCTGCCAGCTGTGATCTAAGGCTTGGGTCCCATCTTAGGTGATAATGGCTTAAGAAGGTACTCATCACAGGAGTATTTGGCCTTTGCTAAGAGATTCAATTAACCTTTAGGACCTGAAGGAATTAATCTGTCATGGTGTAATTTAAGGCCCTGTAAGGGGTAATGGGGATACAGTGTTGAATGGGGGCCGTCCCTTAAGTCGGACAAGATAGATTACTGCTTTGTCTACTCAAGGGACTGTCACCAGAAGGTCCTCTGGATGGCAGGGCCCACCTCCATTTTACCTTGGTATGCTCTAAAGTCTTATGGTCAGCCATGGGGACATAGTAAATTCTCAAAAGCCTGTTATCGAATGGAATTTAAAGATCATATTTAATTGTCATATTAGTGTTGCTTCCGAAGGTCTTCATGAAGGCTTCATAACCTTTAAAGCAAGATTTTGAAAAGTGAAAAATATTACTGAAGTAGATGATTATGTTTTATCCCCTTAATAATCTCATTTTCCTTTTACTTCCAAAATTCATTTATCCATTCAGTGAAGGTATATTGAGTGTCTACTCTGTGCCAGTTTCTGGGGGAACTGTTCTGGTTGAAGGTATTCTTTCCAGAATTGCTGGATGGTTTCCTTCACAGTCTACTTGAAGTTGGTCCATCTCTCCCTCAGGCACCTCTTGGTTAAGAGAATAACTGCTCTTTGGATCTAGGTGCTCAGGAGTCCCCAGACTTCAGTTCCTAGTGCTTTCCTACTTACGTGCTAAGTATGCTTTGATGAGTGTTTGGGTTCTATACATTAAAAAATGGTAGTCAATTAAAAAAAAAATAGAATATTCCACTACCCCTCAGTTAAAATCCAGTTTGGGTAGAGATTTCTCCAAATGCATTATGAAGCACATCTCCTACTTTTATTATTTAGGACCTAGTCTTGTGACTCTCGATGAACTCGAAGCTCTGATGCTAACATTAGCTTTTCTTCCGTTACTTAGTTGACTTCCTGGGGAGAGAGTGTGTAGAATGTCCCTGCTGACTGCATTAGTGAGTGTTGAGGCCGGCACCACATTGAGAGTGAAGGTAGATGGTGTCAGTCATAGAACCTTCAGTGACAGCAGAGCAGAGGACAGTCATTTTGCATTTCTGACTATTTTTGCAGGCTGAGTTTTCACTCTGGGGTTGCATTCGTTTTTTTGGCTTATTGTTTCAATTTTTGCATCTTGGACAATTTTAACGGTTTGAGAAGGCCGTGACTCTGGGGACGGGCTTCTTGAGCTTTACCATATGAAAAAGGGAAGGGATGATCACACAATGGCAGAGAGTGGAAGGAGAGCCTTGGGCCAAAATGGGGATGGAAGAGTCAGAAAGGCAGAGGAGAGGGGCACACAGGGAAAGACTGCAACCCTGAACGTAGATGCCACTTCTCCTGGGGTCCCGCTGAGCCTCAAAGGAAAATCAGGTATAACCTTTCCGTGGCGCTGATGCTCATTCAACATTTCTTTATGGAGGTTGGACTTTTGCAACTCTGCCCACACTCCCCAGAGAAGCGGGTGGCATGGCAGGTGGGCTGGGGAGAAGCCTGTACAGGGGAGCAGCCCCTTCTCTTGGCCCCTGTCCTGAGTTTTCTTCGACCTGTTCCATGAAGTGAGGCAGCAGGGGTCCTCTTGTTGTGTCAGGGTCAGCAGGTGGGATGGGAGGTGCGCAGACTTTGGAGGCGTCTAGACCCAGGGTTGAGTTCCTGCTCTGTCTCTTGCTAGTTGAGTAGTTTATGCCACGTGGCTTCACCTCACTGACTCTTCAGCTCAGAATCTGTAAAATGGAGACCATAAGAATACACATCTTGTAGGACTTGTTGGTGAGAATTAACACTGACCTACTTAAAGTGCTTGTGATTAATTTTATGTGTCAGCTCAGCTGGATCACGGGGGCTCAGACATGTGGTTAAACATTATTTTCGCATATATGATCTGAGAGCATGCTTACAGATGAGAGAGGCATTTGAATCAGGAGATGGAGTAAAGCAGACTGCAGTCCCCATGTGGGTGGGCCTCATCCAATCTGTTGAGGGCCAGCTGGGGAATAAGGTAGTAAAAAGGGGATTCTCTCTCAGCCTGACTGCGGGAGTCTGGACATCATCTTTTCCTGCCCCTGGACTGGTGCTATGTCATTGGTGCTCCTGGTTCTCAGGTGTTTGGACTTGAACTGGAATTTACACCATTGATTCTCCTGGTTCTGAGACCTTCACACTCAGACAGGAACCACACAGTCCTGGGCCATCAGCTTGTAGAGAGCAGATTGTAGGACTTGTCAGTGTTAGTCCTTCCTGATAATAAATCTCTTTCTAAATATCTGTACATGTGTCCTGTTGGATCTATTCCTCTGGAGAACTCTGGCTAATAAACACACTAACGCACATAAATGGCAAGTGATCAGTAGACAGTAGTATGGAGTATCCATAGAGACCATTCGGCTTTACCTGAGCTGATTCTAATTATGAGAATATATAAGTTGACAAAATTGTCATTTTTTTTTTTAGTGGAGGTGCATTTTGAAGATAAATCTCATTTGACAAAGATTCCTTGAGTGCTGATCACCAACCAATAAACCAACAGCAAGACAAGGGTCAAGATGATGGGTATGGACAAAAGCCACAAGAGTTTGAAAATCGAAGTGATTAACTTTGTTCGTAGAATTCAAAAGGGATGGACGGTCAAATCTGGCAATTGAAGAGGGGTGAGTTGTCTGGCTAGAGACAAGAGCTTCAGTAAGGACTCGGCGGAGGAACTTGACCTGGTTTACGTGGGGAAGCGGCCAGTAGGCTGGTGTGGTGGGATTGCCGGGCACTTGGGAAGGAGGAGTGGAAGGTAAAATTGTAGAGACCAGCCGGGGACCGAGCCTGAAGGAAAAGAGGATGGATCACATAGGCAGATGAACGCAGAGTTGGAAAATATCCCTGAAAGAACAGGACTGCTGGAGGGAATGAGAGAGAGATTTAATAGCGTTCAAGGTCGTTTTTGGCAGAGGACAGAAGGAGAAGTTCAGCCTGAAGAAGTCTCTAAGTGCAGCACTAGGAATCACATTCTGACTGTGACCCTGGGCATCTCAGTGTTTTTCTGGAGGAGGGGTGGGTGGAGGATGCCCAAGAATAAGCCTCTGAAACACAAATGGGCGACAGTTGACCAGGCACGCTGACCTCCCTGAAGCACATTGGGCAGGTTTAACTGTATCTGTCCTTGCTGGGACTTCAGTGGTGGGGACCAGGAAGGGAGGGGAGGCAGCTATATCTGGTATGACAGACTTCAGAAAGACCCCACTCATTAGCTTGTCCAGGGCAGACAAACTGGGCCACTATGAAAGCATTCAGGGGAAGGTCACTACCCGTGGGTCATTCCAGGTACACCAGCCCTGGGGTCTAAGGCAGCTCTGTGGGTTCCAGACACGCCCTGGTCAGGGAGGCCGTGTTCCTAATATCTTTCATCCTTTGGTCTCAAGTGGTTCTGAGGCCGGGTTAGGCTGAGGCACTCCTTTAGGTAGACAGTCAGCCTTCATCTTTTCCTTTTTTAAAGATGCCTGTAGAATAGGAACACTGTTATGCAAATTAGTTAGCAGCTGCTGTACACGAATGTTTAGAAAATTAATATTACTCACATTATACAGGACGGAAGCAGAATTTTAATGAAGCACAGAAACTACAGGCACATTGACCCCTTCCCCTTATCAGGGGAATCTCAGAATGCATAACTTTCCTTGCGAAAACTTCTCATTTCCACTAGGCTTCTATTGGCCTATTAGGGACAAAAATAGCACATTCACAACCCAAAGGAGCAAATATTTCAGAACATATTGTACTAAAATATGACAGTGTCAGCTAAACCATTATCTATACTTATTTCTCATTATTAATTCTTAACAATTAGCTGTTCTTTGTTGCATGGTAATGGGATTTGCCGTACTGTAAAAAATGCTTTAAAGTCGTAAGTGTCAGACTTTGTTCGTGCCGATTCTGTGAGAGATGATTGTTATTTGCACTGCAGACGGCTGGGGACGGGCATTGAGCAAGAAGATGGGGTGGGGGAGGGGGAGAGGGGAGAGGTGGGCTGTGGAGGGAAGGAGGAAGCAACCCTTAAAGGTTCAGCTCAGAAAAGCCCGTCTCTGCAAACCTGAACTTAGACCCACCTACCAAGTCACTGGAAAGGCCTTAGCTGATTCTGGAAGATGGGGGACTTAAGTGACAGGATCAGGGGTGCTCTCTTAGGTGAGTGAGGCCCCTGGGGAAAGGATGTGGAAGGAATTGGTGCGAAGGAGGCAGACAGCAAGAAGTCAGGATGGAGAAATAAAAAGAATGGAGGTTGCAGGCCGTCCTCAGATGGCACGAGGAGCAACCATCAGGGTCAGCTCTGCAAAGTGCTCTGGGTAGGAGAACATTTCATCCAAGAGAGAGCTCAAGGAGGAGAAGGACGTCACACTTTTCAGACAGAGTTGTCTTTTCCATGATTTAGAAACTCAATGGGTGCAAAATATAGTGTCTTCTGGTATCAGGGAAAACCAAGGGTGGCCTGGCCAAAGAATAGCACTGGTCATAGCACAGGGAGGTGCAGGAGTGGTCAGAGAAAAAAGAAAAAAAGAACCATGGACCAAGAGCTAGAAATTACACAAAGACTCTTTGTGGAGAAGTTCACTTTATACAAATGTGCTATATAGAGAGTGTCTGATACCCTCATTCAAATGCACTACCATCCACCCTGGGAAGAAAGTGTGTGTGTGTGTGTGTGTATGTGTGTGTACGTGCAGATGTTGGATGCTGTATTGGTAGGTGGGTTTAGTTCTTTATTGTTGCTACCACTAGCATCAATATTTTTTGAGCAGTCACTGGGTACTGTCACTAGGTGTTGGTTGACCTGACTCTGGTTCTGGTAAGGTCCAATTGATATTTATTATCCACAGTATATCTGCAGGGCTGTGCTGGATGTGGCCATCATCAGCTCTCACGAGCCGGCACCCTGATGTTAGGTGGCCAGCCTGAAATCAGTCATGGTGGGAATTTGCTACCATAGGAATTGGTAAGTGTTGCAAACCAGAACATCCTCTCTCTGCAACCCCATCAAAGAGCTTACTAGTAAATGTTTGCCAGCACATCACTGGGGCTTTGCTTTATTAGATGCAGAGGAAATAGTAAGGAAATCAACTCCTTTGAGAGAGAAGAGCATGGCTACTTGCCGAGTCCTTGTCCGTTTTTCCATACTAATCTGTCAGCCAAGAGTGGCAATTATGTCAGTGGTGGAGAGAGTCTGCGCACTGCCCTTGAACTGCCCATCGAGCCCCGTGTTTGTGTTACAGCCTTAGCTGAGGTCTTCAACCTCTCTGAGTCTCAGCATGCCCACCTCTAAAGGCCGGAGGGGGGAGGTTATCTTGCAAACATCTATTTTGCAATATTATTGTAAAATTCAGAAACAATATCTCTGTAATAGGTGCATTTGTTAAATGTCTGCAATTTACTTGGAAATGCACTTAAAAAAGATAGCTTGGTAAATGGATAGAGGGATGGACATTTGAAAAACCCAAGTACGGCAAAATCATAGAATCTAGGTGGTGTGTACGTGCGTGTTCACTGTAAGATCTTGCAAGTGTTCTGCAATTTTAGTAATAAAATGTGGGAAAAAAAGAGAACAGGATCTAATAATAATACTGACAAAAATAGCCACATCGTATGATAGCAATAATAGAAACAGCTCATTTCCTATCACCCTCCTCTTCCTTCACTCTGCTCTGGCCCCAGTGGCCTTGCTGATTGTGGAGGACACTGGTCTGGTCTCTTCCCCCTGGTTTCCTCCAGTGTCGGTGACACTGCTATAGGGATCCATATGCCTTTTCAGGTCATCGTCCATGTTTTATCCTCTTGTTCAAAATTCACTAACTACCTATTTACAATTGCACACCTTGATAGGAATGGCGTGTCCTATCTTACTTTTTGTCTTTATTTTCTTCTACTTATCTGCTTTACACCAGGTGTGTTGGAGCAAACCTGAAATCTCAGATACTTGGGAGGCTGAGGCATAAGGATCACAAGGTCGAGGCCAGCCTCAGCTAGTTAGCAAGGCCCTAAGCAACTCAGTGAGACCTTATCTCAAAATGAAAAATAAAAAGGGCTGTGGGTGTGACTCAGGGGTTCAGCACCCCTGGGTTCAATCCCCCTGTATCAAACAACAACAGCAACAAAAACTGCCTTATATTTTTCTTAGTTTATTATTTTCTCCTCACAAGAATGTAACATTCACAAAGACAGAAGAGTTCTTATCTCAATGATAAGAACAATATCCAGATATTCAGTAGGTGCTCAATAAATATTCACTGAAGAGGGTAAAGTTTTGGAGAAGGGACAAGAGAGAGGGAAAAAGATCTTGAGTCTCTAGGGGTGGCAATTTAGGGGAAGGCAAATGACTGGCAGATAAAGGTCAGTTGGTAAAATGTGCTGCTGCGGATTCCTTTGGGACCACAGGCTGAAATGGGTCATCAGCTGTCTTCCCAGAGAGCAGAGAGCTTTCCTGCATCTATTTGTTCTTTGAGGCCTTCAGCTCAACAATCCTTGTACCAGAAGAGGCATGTTTGTGGGTGGTATTTTGGGTCTTCTAGGAATGCAAGTAGATTACTTATCTTTTTTTTTTTTTCCCTGTACCAGGGATTGAACCCAGGGGTGCTTAACCACTGAGGTACATCCCCAGACCTTTTTATTTTATTTTTTTTTAAATTTAGAGACAGGGTCTTGCTAAGTCGCTTTTGGCCTAAGTTGATGAGGCTGGCTTTGAACTCACAATCCTTCTGCCTCAGCCTCCTGAGTCGCCTAGGATTGCAGGCGTGCATCACTGTGCCCAGCTGCAAGTAGATTACTTGGGAGGAGATTCTAGAAACACTGGCTAGGGAAAGGAGAATTGTCTAGGGAAGGGAGGCAGATGATTTAGTCACCTTTTTTTGCTCCTATGACTAAAGGACCTGACCAGAACAATTGTAGAGGAGGAAAAGTTTATTTGGGGGCTCACGGTTTCAGAGGTCTCAACCTCTAGACAGCAGGCTCCATTCCTTGGGGCTCTAGGTGAGGCAGGACATCACGACAGAAGAGTGTGGCAGAAGGAAGGCGCTCTCATGATGATCAGAAAGCAGAGACAGCGTCCACTTGCTAGATACCAAGTCACGCCCCCAATTCCTACCTCCTCCAGCCACACCCAACCTGCCACCAGTTACCACTCAGTCCCTATCAGGGGATTAATTCACTGATTTGGTTAAGGCCCTCACAATCCAATCATTTCTCCTCTGAACTTTCCTGCATTGTCTCACATGTGAGTTCTTGGGGGACACCTCACATCCAAAACATAACAGCAGATAATAAAAGGATACATTTATCAACGGGTCACACAGGAACCATTGAGACCCATCCCTTATGCAGGGAGGGATCTGGGGTCAGTATGTACCTATCCTTTTCTTGAAGGCTGCTCCCAGGGGGTAGATTTCCTGACACTCGAAGCTTGTGTGCTTAGGCTCAGGAGGCCAAAGAGAATTCTCAGACAAGGGATGCAGATGCTGGCTATTGTAAGGAGTGAAAGGGCTCAGAAAGAGATGGGTGCTCCACCCATATCTGCAGTGAGAGAATGAAGCAAGGTGTCCAAAATCAGTATGGTTAATTGCTGGTTTAACATTCACCTGGCTGACCCTAGAGAAGCTCTAAAAATATCTGTGAGAGCATTTCCTCTTAACATATTTGAATTTGATTTTATCACCCGAGTCATGAATACTTTGCCAGTCAAACAGAAAATCAGAGCTTGTTTAGTTTATGGAGGGAAAAAAAAATTATGATTTTTACCTATTATATTAAATTTAAGACAGTCTTTTCATCAAGGCTCTAACATTAATCTCATACATAAAATAGGAGCCTCCCGAACAAAATAGAATTCACAGATACAGAAGTAAATGCGCTGACATTAAAAATTTTCCGAAATATCAAATAGCTCCAAACTAGAATTAACTACCTCATAAAAAAAACCATCGCGTTTCACAGATTGCTGTTTATGACTAGAGCTAATAAGTTGGACCAAAGGGAGAGATACAGTCCCTTAAAGCAGAAATAAACAAACTAAACCACCACTCCTGGAAGCAAAAGGTTATTTGGAACTTAACAATAAAGTTACAAAGCTTGAAGAAGAAGTAAAGGCTCATGGCCCCATTCCTCATTTCACCCAGGACCACACTGCAAAAAAAAAAGAAAATTTTTTTTGTTTTATTTACAAAGTTAAAGCACTGCTCACGTTAGTGGGCTTCCTCTAAATGGCTGGTGTTGTAGGTATTCAAAAAAGGGTGGAGCGACAGGTTGAGTGGCTATGTGGGTTTTAACTGGTTGGGCTGCATTAGGAGGAGCAGCAGGGTAGAGTGGCTGGTGTGTCCCTTGGACAGAGTCACATCACCTTCCTCTGCCTCCCCTCATTCATTCTGCCGCCTACTAGCAGGTGACCCTGGTGAGTTATTAAACCTTCTGGTTTACAGTTTTTTTTTTTTTTTTCAATTAGTGGGAATTCCAACATCATACTTCCCATTCCCAGCACCGGCCCTTCCTGTTCTTCTTGCCCCTTCATTGATGTAAGAATTAAATGAGGGAACACAGGCAACGTGTGTAGCTTAATGCTGATGAGATCAGTGCTTGAGAAATCATAACTACAGAGGGGGGTGGGGGGGTGGGGGGGGGAGGCTGGGGTCGTGGCTCAGCGGTAGAGCGCTTGCCTAGCACGGGCGAGGCCTCTGGGTTCCATCCTCAGCACCACCCAAAAATAAATAAGTAAAATAAAGGTATTGTGTCCAACTACAACTAAAAATTAAAAATATTTTTTTTAAAAGAAATTATAACTATTATGTCCACTCATTCACCTGTTCAGCAAATATTTATTGAGCATCAACCATGTGCCAGGTTCTATTCAATAGTCTTGGGATACATAGTGAGGGGAAACAGACAAAAAAAAAATCCCCACTCTGGTGATGTTTATATTCTAGTGGGGAGGAACAATGTGGACAATAAACACCTGACACAGCTGATAAGTAAATTGTGCAGTTGATTAAAAATATCAAGAAGAAGAAAAGGAGTAGCAAAGAAAGTTGGCTTAGATGTTCCTGGAGATAACATTTTGTAATTTGACCTATGGTGATCAAGGTGGGCCTTACTGAGAACAAAGATCTGAAGTCGGTAGGGAAATGGGCTGTGGGTATCTGGGGAAGTGTGTTCCAGGCAGAGGCAACAGTCAGTGCAAAGGCCCCGAGGACACTGCTTGATTGAGGAATAGCAAGGAAAGGGCTGCTGAATAAAATGGGAAGGTCTGGATATAAGGAGAAACTTGACCTGAATTATGCCTGAGAAGATCCCTTTAACTGCTGCGTTGAGAAGAGACTTTCTGAAATAAAGGCAGAAGCGGGAGGCCCCTGTTGGCAGGAGGCTGGAAGCATAAGCTGCTCAGGTGTTGGATTCTGCTCAGCCCAGGAACGTGTCCGGACAGGTCAGACGTGGAGTGTTGAGGAAGGAGAGGCAACTTGGGCAACTCTAAGCCAAGGTTTGACTTGAGGAACTGGAAGAATGGAATTGCCATCAGCAAGAAAAGACCAGCTGGGGCGAAACAGCGCTGGGGCCTCTCTGGGCCTGTGTTTGGACGCATTGAGATTGGAAATCTGTTAGGCATCCAAGGCAAGTCGAGAATTTGAGACAGGGTCTGGGGAGAGGCGGGGGATGGAGGTGTCCCTGTGGGTGTCGTGGGTTTACCTATGGTATCCGAGACTCTGAGACGGGGCGGGGTTACTGGGGACACAGTCCAGGGCACTCAACACCAAAGCAGGAGAAGAGGAGGTGCCCGCAAAGCCAACAGGAGCAGGCAGCAGGGCAGGAGAGGAGCCGGGCAGGCGTGGAGTCCTGGAGAATGTGGGGAGGAGAGAGCGGCCATCTGTGGGTCCAATCTGGACCGTCAAGTGGGACGAGATGGGAGATCTGGCTCACAGCCCAATGGGGGCATTGAGAGGGACAGAGAAGGTGACCAAGGGCTGAAACCTGGACCCCCGTGGGCTTCAGGGAGGAACCGGAGTCAACAAGTATAGACCAAAGAAGCAAAGGGGCCAGGAGGTGGATTCGTTCCATCCTTCCAACACCTCCACGAGGCTGGTGCTCCTATGACTGCCTCCATTTACAGATTAAAAACCCACGGGCAGTTCTGCAGCCTCTCTCTTCTGCTTACAGCTTGGCATGAAGGAATTACCATGTCAGTGCACTTGACAGATGATTTCTGTCTTAGCATCCGTGTGATTCGCCATTACACAGATGAATCAATTTATTTAATCAGTCTTCTTTTAGTGGAAATTAAGGTTGCTCCCCATTTTTGGCATGTGGGATATTATAGACAATGTTACAAGGAGGAGTCTAAGAGCTTTTAAAATCTTGTGGACTTGGCTAACTGGCCCTTCAGTGCTGGTACTAAGGTAGCTGCCCACCCAGGGGGTATACAGCAGTGAGCAGATGTCCCTGCGGATGCAAACTATAATAGGGTTCTGTGAGTTCTTAACTCTACCTAATCTTTTCTCTCACATGGTAAAATTATGATAGGATTATTTTAAAAATTGCTGCTGGCGAGGTTTCCTGGTGCATTGGGATCTCTCATTCCCCCTTTAGATTTGCTGCCAGACACTAAACATCAGCAAACATTGGAGATGGTTCTGAAAGGAAGAGGTGGAGGTATCATTTCTCTTAGAGAGAAGGCTGGTGACATTCTAGTGACAAAAGCTGTGGTGTGTTAACAGCATTACTTAAAGGTCACCAGATGTGGGATTAAATTGTCACTAATCTATTTTTTATGCCAATGTGAAATTGACAATTCAAGGGAAGCGGGTTTCTTTATCAGTTAATGTCACAGTGTTCAATAATTATTGTATTTATTATTTCCCCATCCAAAATTAAAATCCTGATTGGCGAGGAAGCAGTTTATGAGTCTGGGGAGATCTTCTGACATTTCATATAATCTCCCAATAAGTCAGATGGGTCGTTGTTTTGATGAAAGCTGTGGACAAAGTGCTATTAAAACCAAATGTAAGGAAGACATTATTTTTGTAAATAACTAGGGTGATTAAAGCTTTGTTTCACATCATTAAAAATGTGTTACTCTCTCCAGCCTTGCTTCTCCCCAACGCTGTGCAGCAGGAGACAAAAGCGGTTTGAAGAAAGCAAAGAAGAAAGATACACATGTAGAGAAAAACCCAAGGAGAATCACAAGTCGGATCCTAGAAGGCTGAGCTAAGTCCGCCTGCAGGTCCTTTGGGAGTGCCTCGGTGCCCTTAGTGATCACCAGCTTCTGGAACTTTCTGACCATATCCGCTGGGTGGGCTGAAGGTCTGTGTGAATGCCATTTCAGTATCACCCTGGTTCTTGTAGCATTCGGGTCTTATCGATCAAGTGAGAAGTCTTAAAAACTCAGTGAGGTCTCATTTAGGCAACATTCGACTTCTGCCAAGCCTTCAGCCCCCCATAGCGCCGGCATTATTGCTCACACAATTAGAGATGGCTGCCTGGGAGAGGTTCCCTGCAGCCACTCTCTCCCAAGTCCATCCATTTCCCCTTGCCCAGCATGCCGCGCCTGGCTCATTTCAGCTTTCATTAGCCTCTGCGGCTCCTGGGTGTGAAGGTGCAGCTCACCTAATCCCAGCCATTCTGGAGTGTGAAATAAAGCACCCCGGTCTTTGGGACTCAGCTCTAGTCACTCAAGTATTTAACTGGAGGCTGAGAAACGTGGTTTGTGTGTGCAGGTCAGGCCCATCAAGAGGGAATCATCAAAAACCCCGAGGGTTTCTGGGCTTCCATTTTCTCTCTGTGAAAAGGGACAGAAGCTGCTCTGCCCCACCCCCACATACATAGGGATACCTCATGCACACATGTGCAGGAGCTGGTCTGGGGTCAATGTGGACTGATGGCCTGGGGGCACGCCCGATTGATCTGGTTGAGAGAGGAGTCAGTAAGTGGTGTGGGCCACGGTGTTGGGGTAGTACAGAAGTCACTTCTCTCCAGTGGATTTAAATCATGGCTGTTGTGGACGAGTGTCTCATACATCATACACGGGCTTAACTAAAAATAAGTTACTTAATGAAAGTCCACCTTCTGGCACAGAAGCGCATACGAGGTGTTCAGGAATCTTGCTCTCCTCGCTCCTAGTCTGCTATCTGCAGTCTGGGTCCTTCCTGCATGCTGGCAAAGCTGTCACTCAGCACCTCTCAGCTTATCACCATCCTGGGTAGAAAGAGGTCTCTTCTCCAATAATTCCAGCTAATGGTCTGGCTCTGCAGACCAATATTCTGGTTTCGGCTGCATGCCTGCCCTGGTCCAATTGCAAAAGGCAGGAAGATAGGACACGTCTCTGATTGGCCAGACCTAGAAGCCAGAACCATCTCTGAAACCACAGAAGGATCCATCCCATCCAGGGCACGGGGCCTGAGAAAGGTGGTTTACAAAAGAAAATTGGGGTCTTATTTCCAGAAATGAGAAAATAGATCCCGGATTGTTAATAATAACAGACATCCTGTGTATGGCAAAACCAGACCCTGGGCTTCCTCAGAGCATCAGGAATCAGAGTAATACTGCAATGTGTGCCTTCAAATGTAAAGAAGATCACGGAAAAACGCATCCAGCTCACACAGCGTGTTTTATGTAGAGAAAAGTGTTCATTAGTAGTGGGATGAAATGAAATCGTTTGGGACATAATAAATGCATAGTATATGGTTGAGATTTTGGTGGTTGATTTTTATCGTTGTCTAGATGCTTTTTTATGTGTGCATATTTTATCACATGTATTGTTTATGATAAAATATTTTAAAAATATAATACATGACCTTACTCCAAAAATAACTTTACAGTTGCTGTTTGGTGTCCAAGCGTGGATAAGTCCAATAAAATGGGTAACAGGAGGGATGAATTGGAGGCCCTAGGGGGTCCAAGGGAAGGAAGTTATTAGAGATGAAAAAAGAAGTTGGAATTAAATGACATATGACAGTTAAAGGGAGATATATATATATATATATATATATATATATATAAATAAAATAAAATATGTAAAATAAATTATATTTATCATTTTTTATTTTCCTACAGAAAAGTGTCTGTTGTGCAAGAAATGGTCCTGAGAGACAGTAGAATCCCACAGGAACACAGGCCTGATTCACTCTTCCTGGAAATCGTTAGCGGGAACAGGAAGAAGCAGGGTTTGTAAATTAATAAGCGGGAAGCCGAGCCCTGGGATCTGTTTCTTTCAGTTGCCTGGTTAACCTTTTACTTAAGGGCAGCAGATGTTTCTGCTTGCATTTGAGTTTTGCAATTAATTCTGAAGGCCAATAACTCCAGGAAGCTAAGAATTCTTTTCAGGTGAGATAAACCTGAGAAGGTTGTTCAGATTTTTAAAAATGGTTTATTTTTTGGCATCGATGGTTGGTAAAAAGCAGATTCCTAAAATCTTTCTGGTTTCAAAATCGTTCCTTCCCAGATGTGACCCAGCCAGCAAGGTAGCAGTTGTATTGGGGGGCTTGGTCAGAGAACAACTGTGTGGTTCTTTTCTTCCTTCCTTTGTTTCTTCCTGTCATCTTGATGAAGCATCTATTCTTAGCTGAGACTGGACCAGGTGAGGCAGGCAGGGCTCCTAGAGCATAAGATTTAAGGAGCTGCTTACTCTCAGGGTCACGAAAGCACAGTTGGTGTCTGGGGGTGATTGCCTTCATAGATTTTATGTGTAAGAAGACTTGCTCATCTCACCCTGGTTCTGGGCCTACTTTTATGAGCCAAGTTCTTTGAAAGGTGTTAGAGATACAAAGAGAAGTAAGACATGATCTGTGAATTCCTGCTTGGGAAGTCCATGAGTGGTCAGGTTAAGCTCTGAGAACTCTTATGTTCAGGGAAGGGATATAAAAGTAAACTTGAAGTTCAAGTCCTCCAGATTGGGGCTGGAGTTGGTACAGAGAAGCATAGAAGTCTAAAATGGCCTTGGAGCCACTTGGTCCCAGGGATCGAACTGGAGGGTACTCGACCACTGAGCCACATCCCCAGCCCTATTTTGTATTTTATCTGGAGACAGGGTCTCACTGTGTTGCTTAGTGCCTTGCTTTTGCTGAGGCTGGGTTTGAATTTGGGATCCTCCTGCCTCAGCCTCCCAAGCCGCTGGGATTCCAGGCATGCATCCCTGTGCCCAGCCTTAGAGCCACTTTCTGACACTTGCATTGGAATTGTCTTGGAATTTTTAAAGCAAAAAAATTAGGCCTGTGATAGAGTGTGTGCTAAGTATTCACAAGCCCTGGGTTCAAATCTTCGGACCAAAAAAGAAGAAAAAGGTAAAAAGTTATGATGTTCTTATTATTAGTGGTATTGATATCATGATCTAATAGAACAAAGGATATCATCATCATAATAAGAATAAGCACATAATAGCCACTAAGAGATTCAGTTGATATTTGCTGAATACATAAGAAGCACATTATTCTGCTTACTCTTTACAGTGAGTGCTTTGAGGAAGGCAGAATTATTTGGATTTCGTAGAAGAGATGATTGAAGTTCAGAGGTAATAAGTCCTTTGCCTAAGGTTGGCCAGCATCAAGGGGTAAAGCCTGGATTCGAACCCATGTCTGTTCTCCACGTTGCCTCCAGAGTCAACGCAGGTCTGTAGACTGGCAGCTTTTCCAAACCTTCCAACCCTGAGTAAACTTAAAAAAAATTTTTTTTGGTGCATATTTTTTTTTTTTAAAAACCAACCTAAAGGCAAACCAAACCAAATTTCTGAAAAAAGTTTCTCAGCTTTCTGAGGTGACACCTGGGTGAGAAACGTGGCCATCTGCGCTCTGAACCCCCCACCCTCTTCACCACAGCACACCTCTCACCTTCTCTCTCTTTCCTGTGCTGTGCAGCCGCAGAACCGACCTGGGAGAGAAAAATAGAAAGACTGTGGGAACCGCTGTCACCTCCCCACCACCCCCAGGGACCAGGAAAGCCTTTAGGCCCTGCTGGGTCAGCCAGACAGACTCTGGATTTCTGTTCCTCTATGTTAATTAGAAAGAAGAATCTTAAGAGCCAATTTTGACTAAGAGCTCTGTGTCCAATTTTCTCCTGGCCCTGATTGTGAGCAGCCTGATCAATATTAAATCTAATTCACAATGATGGCCCCTGTGAAGTCGGCAAATGTTATGTCAACATACCGTAATGACTTGGGCTTCCTGAGCGCACTTGTTAGCAGCGGCCACATCTGCCACTACCACTCTCTTAACCGCACCCCCCTCCCGAGCCACATCTGTGACAACGCTTCCCCGGGTTCTTCTGCCTCCTCTTCAGGCACGGAGCCCCTGTCCTGTCAATCCTGGTGGCTCCATGGTTGTCTGATGTACTCCAAAAGAGAAGGAGAACACAATTAATTGTTTTTTTCCTCCCACAACTGATGAACCAAAGAAAGAAATAATTGCTACTCAGTTTTAATAATGGCACATTTTTATGAAATTTCCATAAAGACAATTTGGAAAGGAGTTTGGGGAGTATTTCTCCACGGGGGGCCCCAACTGGTTGGCATTGTTTCATCTGTGTTTACGTGATTACAATATTCCGCTTCGTTTGAATTTGCATCCCATTGCCTCCAGGGCAAGTTCTCGAGACTCATTTGTGAGGCAATGAATAACAGAGTTGTAATGGAGCACGACTCCCAGTCTGGAGCCTCACCTCTTCTGGGGATGCAGCTCGGCTGGCACTCAGGTTCTAGGGAGGCCGGCAGGAAGCAGATGTTGTTCACGTTACCGTCCTTCTCCAGAGCCCCTTGGGCTGGCATTGTTTGTGAGAAAAAGTCTTAAAATTATTTCTTTAGTGCTTTGAGACAGGGAGTTCCCGTTGTGTGCTCCAGCCAATGGCAGTCTCCTGTTTGTCCCAGGAGGACTTACCACCCAATCCCCATCCCAGGAATTTGGCCCAGGCTGTGTCCCCTTGGCCTGAAAGATTGCTCCTTCTCCTTCTTCCCTAGATAAGAATTCTTCCCTCTTCAGAAACCAGCCTTCCATGGGGTGTCTTCCTCCAGCCCCCTCACCAGGTTGAATCTTCCCTTGTTAGTTCTCGTTGCCACCTCTCCTTCCCCTCACTTGCTACATTTTGTTGGGGGCGATTATATGATGAACATCTTCCTCTTAGTGTGAACTCCACAGGAGCAACAGCCTCATCTGTCTTAATGTCTGACTAGAGACTGAGGAGAGTGAGGGAGTGAGCCATGTGGCTATGGAGAAAGACTATTCAGCAAGTACAAAGTGGCCACAGCACATCTGGCCTGTCTGGAAATAGCAAAGAGATCATCAATGGGAGAATAGTTGTAGCTCAGGTGAGAGACATCATGCCAGGATGGATCAAGTAGGGCCTCCTAGGTCATCTTAGGGACTTTGGTTTGTTGATTGGCTCTCCTTAGTTATGATTAAGATGGCTGCTCTAGAGCCTGGCATTCTAACCTGTGGCCAAAGGAGAAGGGGAGGGCGTGGGCATGAACCCTTTCTTGAAGGCACCACCTGGAAGAGGCACACATCATCTTCTCCCATTAGGCAGAATTAGTCACGTGATCACGCCCAGTTGCAAGGAAGACTGGGCAGTGAGTCTCATTTTTTGTGGCCAAGGGTGCAGAGAAAGCCCAGAGATTCTAATATGTATCTGTTTTTGTTAGAGCTTCATGGTTGGACGTCGTAGTTGGCTTCATCCCCACAAACTCATATGTGTGAGATTCTAATATTTTTAAAAGAAGGGGGGAAACATCTTGCAGGAGTGTGACAGTCTCTGTCACAAACCCACTCTCTGCACAAGGAAGACATGAATAATCTGATGATTCTTCTACTAATGGAATCAGTGTTCAGTGAAAGGAAGCTACAGTGAAAATCTCTTCGCCATAAAAGTTCTTCGTTTTTGGGAAATGTGCTGAAAATCTTTTCTTGTTCTCTGTGAAGGTGTTTATGACCCAATGAACTAAACAAAAAGCCTCATCAGCTGATAATTAACTAAGGAGCAAGACCCAGGTAGGATTAGGTTTAACTATTTCTCTCCTCTGTCATAAGGAAAAATTTTCTTTGCTATCACCTGCTCTGCAATGTAAAAATATACGATTCCCCTCGTTAAGCTGTTTTACAATGGATTCTGTCTTTATCCACCTAAAGATTCTGTACCGACATTAAATTTTGTGAAGCGTGTCTGACTGAGCTAATGATGGAAAATCTTAAAACAAGACTAGCACAGAAAGCAGTTGTAGTTCATAAATGAAACTTACTGTCACTTCAGAAATAAATAAATGAACAATGAACTTAAGAGGTTTTTTATTCTTTGGTCATCTAGAGAAAAGCCCTGTTCATAACACCATACAAATCATATTTTAATGCCTGGTGTTTGAAAGAGCAACAAAAGCTATGATTTAAGAAAAGAAAAAAAAAAGAGGGGGGGGACTTTTGCCTTCTCCACACCAAAACACCACTTGGAATGGTGTATTCTTTGACAGTTAATGTTGAATGAATGAATGAACTTTGAAAAGCTCTCTGATTCCTAAGCATTAGAATCTCAGTGTTGGAAAGAAGCTTGATGATCAGGCATTTGGTCTTAATTCGGCTACAGCATCTAGTTTCAACATTTTACGGAGGACCGTGCTGGTCCATTTTCCATTGCTAAAACACACCACCAGAGACCGTGTAAGTTATGAAGAAAAGAGGTTGATTTGGGTCCCAGGAAAATGGGCTGCATCTGGTAATGGCCCTCTTGCTGGCAGAATCCCCAAAGAGGTCAGGGCATCATGTGATGAGACAGGGAACATGTGTGTACATGGTCTCTCTTCTTCTTGGAATAAAGCTACCAGTTTTCAATCATGGAGGCCTCACTCTGATGATCTTATCTAATCCTAAATACCTCTAAACACCCTAGTGGAACTAAGCTCCCCCTGTCGTAATACTGCACATGGGGATGGAACTGCATCTGAATTCTGCAGGGCACAAACCATAGCAGGGACTGACTGACTTCCATGATACTCAATTCCTTCACTTTACAGCACAGAGAGTTAGAACTTTCTTGGTTTCTTAAGTCATGCTGTAGTTTGGGTGCTAAGTGTCCCCAGAGGCCTGTGTGTTAAAGGCTTGGTCTCCAGAATGATGCTGTTGGGAGGTTAAGGGACCTTTGACAGGTGGGACCCAGGGGAGGTCCTTAGACCATTGGGGAAATGCCCTGGAGGTAACTGTGGGACCCTGGCCCCGTCCCCTCTCTCTCTGTCTTGCTTTCTAGCAGGAGGTGAGTGGCCCTGCTCCGCCACATGTCCCTTGCCATGATGTGCTGCCCTCCCACAGGCCCAAGGCAGTGGGGCCAGCGGATCAAGCCTGACAACACAAGCTGCCTTCTGTTTCTCTGTGTCCTCAGTGTGGCCAGCATGAGGTAAGCTTAACTGCTGTCTCCGATGGATGGCTGCCTGCCTGGTAAAGGGAAGGGGGTTCGAATGCCTGCCCTTCCAAAACCCATGTGTGTCGTGGTCATCGCAGAGCTCCAAGATCACACCAATACCACTAGGTCAGCTCTGAGGACAAAGCAGGGAAAGTTAGTGGTTAGAATTTGTCACAGCCCCCCTCCCCCTTGCTGTCTGCGTTCACATGAGTCGCCTAATAATAATTGTTATTAATTGCTAATGATGATAGGATATTTAGTACGATAGAAACTGTGCTCAGCTATTTACATACATTTTAATTTAATGCTCCTATAATGCAGATGGAAGATACTTTCACTGTGCTCATTTTTAGAGATAATGGCTCAGAGAAATTCTGTAGCCTGCCCCAGGATGATTCCAGCCCTGTGACATTACATCTGGGCTTTTGACCTTCATACCGCGCTGCCTCTCCTGACTCATGAAATCGTAAGCAGGTCTGCCCACAGTGAGGTGGCAGTATGGGTCCCGGGAATCCAGTGTGGCAAAGGACAGGGCAGTGGTCACCAGCAAGAAATAGGAGGAGGTCAGTAAGGGCAGCCTGGCCAACCTGTGGGTGATGGCAAGTGCCCCCAGAGGCCAAGAGCTCCGTGTGTCACAAAGATCTGGCAAAAGGCAGAAGACAGGGCAAGCCTTGTGTTTTTAAGAGGTCATAACGTTGAAGTGATTATGATATGCCCAGTGCATCTCGATTTAAAATAAAAACAAGAGAAGGCATCAAAAATAGGTACGAAGATGTTCAATGTAGTTCTCTTTTTTTCCCCAGGCCTGAAGACACCTGAGGGACCCAGCGGAGGTGGAGCATATTTACTGACCTACCAGAGCCACAGACAAGCAGGTGGTGAGGGGGGGACACTGACAGAGAAAGTGAGACAGGAGCCCCGTGGTGACATGTGAGGAGGGACCTGCATTCACTGAGGTCTGGAGTTGGAGGAGGCTGGACTGATCACACAGGCCTAAAGTGAGGCTGGATTGACAGAGTGGCCCAGGGGCTTCCTCCTGAGGTTGTGGGGGGCATAAAAATCCCAGAGATGAGCAGGTCTTTGGGTGCTGATCCAGATGGCTCTGATTTTGGCTAGAAGTACTGATTTCAGTCATTTTAAGATGGCATAGACTGTAAGGCACTCCTTGATTTAACAAGCAGCACTTTAGGAAAGAAAGAAATACTGAAATCAACGTACCCATTGATTTCTAGGCAGTTCCAGAACTCAGACATGTTAAATGTGAAACGTGTAAGTAAATACCACGGTGAATCGAGTAAATAGAACTCTAACCCAGCTACCTCATGAATGATTAAGAACAGAATTTAAAAAATGAAGTGGGATGGGGAGGAGCCAAATTTATTAAGCATCATGAAGAAAGAAGCAGATACAGCCAGCTCTCTCCCCTGAGCGTCACCTGCTTCTGTTTCCAATCACCACGTTCTTCTGGGGGCAAAATGTTGGAATTTCCTCTCGAGCATTGGGACTAACAGCTGCAGGTGTTGGGTTGGGTCTAGACATCGTGGACCAGATAGATGTGTCAAGTTCAGGGGTCTTGCAGAGGAGGACAGGTCCCCCCATTCTGGGCTTTATTTAGAAGCGAGGTTATCTCCTCAGCCTCCCTCAGAAAACTGTAGGGGGGCTGATCATCGCAGGCTCAGTCACTTTAGGTTGCCCAGGGTGACAAAACTAAGCTTATGCTTGGAGGGATCTGAATTTTTCACCCACCGTCATGAGCCTGAGGCTCTCCCAAAGCAGGTGACCACTGACATGGACTCTCCATTTCTGAAGATTCCAAAGCGAAGAGAACAGGAGAACAGAGAGCCGAAAAGAGAAAGTCAAGCTTTCCCAAGAGGGCATGGCGGTTACCACCGCTTCCATTTTCTCTTGAAGCCAAGATAAACATTCTGGTCAAATGGAAAGTACGCCAGTGGAAATACCACTCTTTGACACCATCCTGTTGCTAAGGTAACTCCAGAGATAGAAAAATTTCAGACAAATTATTAGTATGTGCCCCTGAAGACCATAAGCCACAAGCAGAAGACTTAGCTGTCAGGATAATTCTATGTTACATTTTCATTTCGCATGGTTCAATTTTCTTCATAATCAATATGATGAATTTCAGTTATTGCAAAATTAGTGTTTGGACAGGAAACACAATTCTTTGGAAGACAATGTTGCTGCGGACATGTTATGTTAAAGGGGGGCTTTAAGCTCGTCTGTGTTTCTCAAAGTACCTTCCCTTCAGCGACATAAACACTGAGCTGATTTTCTTATTAAACTTTATTAAAACAGGGGAACTAAATTGGGGCTTGTCACCAAGTCCGTGTGAGGGGCATGCAGTTGCTTTCTTTCTATAGAGTAGCCAGAGACTTGGTTGACGAAGTTGAATGTTCTAGTCTATTTTTTTTTTCATGTTTTGCTGGACATTTTCACAAGAGGGTCCCAGGATGTCTGAAGCCAAGTGTACCCCAAAACTGGGACTAAAAGTTAAGACTTGGGATGTGGAGAGTGTTCTTTGAGGTCTTTGCACTGTAAGGACCTCAGAAGAACAGACTTTCAATGATCGTTTGGAAACTTGAATGTTTTAATTAGGAGAAAGAATAAAGGGGGGGACGGGAGGGGGGAGGGAGGAGAGAGAGAGAGAGAGAGAGAGAGAGAGAGAGAGAGAGAGAGAGAATATACAGACACAAGCTGAGCACAGGACAGATAAACAATCATTATTAGGGTTCCTTTCTCTAAGTTAGGAGCAAAATCTATGAAGCCACAAAATCTCCCTTTCCTGTTCTCTTTGAAAGTTCAATCTGATGTCTGTTTTTGCTGATGAACATCACAAGAGTCTTCCATTTCACAAGGTCCCCCAAAGTCTGCCTTCGTTCAAGGTGAGACTCGAGAGACACCCGAGGTATCCTCCACAGGGATTCAAAGAACCTGTGTGCTTGTTCCAGACACAATGAGCTCAGGCAGAAGGTGGTGTGGCGATATCAATTATTCTCACTGAATAGCGTTGCTACCCCCCCTTTTGTGTGTCTTTTTGGAATAAGAATGTACGCTGCCCTTATTAATCCTACAAAATTACTTTTTTTTTCCTGGTCCTTAGGAAATCTAGCAAATGCAGACAGTTTCGGCGAGTTAGCAACAGCTACCAAAAAAAAAAAAAAGAAATCTAATTTCCACTTGAGCAGCTCTAAGGTTAGGTCAGCAGAAAAAAAAAATAAAAAAGACCCACAGTAGCTTGTGTTGATGAATATTTTATAAGCTCTACCATCTAATAAAAGATGTATTTAAAAATGGGTAGGATGCTGGTTAAGAAAATGTCATATTATTTAATTATGATGTAGATAAAAGTTGAGTTTCGGGTGTAATGAGAGAATCAAGACAAGCTTGATTTGGGGCCTTTAGACTCTCCGTCCTGTTCGCCACAGATCTACAGAGCTTGACCCGTGTGGAGATTATTTAGTGGCCTCCATGGGCAGGAGAAATCTTTAAAAAAGCTTCTAATTAACACACCCAGTCAATGAAATTGCATACCTCATTATTTGAATCAGGGCCATAAAAGAAAAAAGGGTCAATAGAACCCCAAATGACATGTTGGCAATATGTGGGGCTTATTACCCATAGAGTTTAGAATTGTACTCACGATGATGATGATGATGATGATGAAGAAGAAGAAGAAGAAGAAGAAGAAGAAGAAGAAGAAGACAATGACAACCCGAAAAATAGCAGCAATCATTCATTGAGCACTTACTATGCGCCAGGCCTAGTGCTAATTTGTTTTACATGTCCTATTCCTTCTAGCCTTCACAACTCCATGAGATAGGTATTATTATTATCTTTTTTTTTTATAGCTAAGGAAAATGAAACCTCAGTTCTCCTAGATAGCAAGTCATTGAGTTGACTCTAAAGTCAACCGGCTATTCTGGAATGAAGGCCCCAAATCCCACTTCTTTCCAATAAAACCATATTTTATTTTTTATTTTTTAAATGTGGCCAATGGAAAGATGACAAGTATTCATAAAAGAAATTAAAATACTATTTTTTTTCCCAATCAGCTCATATTCCTTAGACCATTGAGAGGAGCCAACCCAGATCCTTCTAGCTGCTTCCATGGAAGGTGGAGTTATCATCCCAATTTTAGCCCCAGCTCCAGCCTTAACAAGCTGTGTGACCTTGTCAAATCACTTCACCTCTCTCTGTTTTAGTAGCTTATTCTCCTAAAGTAATACTTGCCTCTCTCTCCTTGCAGGGTTGTGTTGAAGAACAAATGTGATAATGTACCTGAAAGCTTTTGGAAGAGCTTCAAGTGTTATGTAAATGAAAGGTGGTAATTAAAAACCTCCATAGAAGGGCAGCCTATCTCAGTCATCAATTATCATGTTTTCTTCCTTGTCAGGAAACCTATATTTTTCATGATTCTTGGGGGTATAGATAGCTCTCTGCAAAATTTTGTTTTGTTTGGGAAATGTGTGAAGAAAAGGATCATCCTGACAGCTCAAAACCTATTTATGATAAGAAATAACCACATATAAATTGATGAGACCAAAGGCAGATGCAGTCTCATGTGAAATTGTGAAAATTCATACCTCCATTTATTGGTTTTTGTATTTAGTTATAAGGAGATGGAATATTTAACTGGCATAACACACACAAAGCTCAACTCTTTAAATAAGAAAGTGGTATAGAAATTGACTTATTACCTAGAAAAACAGAAAAAGACTTCTGGGGGAAAAAACCCCATGAAAAATAGGAGCATCAATCAAAAGGCTTGGTATGTTCCCAAACACGGGGAACTCGGATATGGGGACACACCTGGAAAATCTGAACTCATTCTTTGTGCACATTATATTTTTGATGAAAGTTAATTATATTTCTGAATGAAAAAACCAAAATGGAATGAGAAAGGAGTGTTGCTCCTGAGATAGCAGGAGGGCACAGTGGCTCCTCTTGGCTTTAGGAACACTTGGCCTGGAATTCCAACTCTGCTGCTCATAAGGAACTTTTGCTTCTATGGAGCCACGGCATATGAACTACTTCATGTCCTAGGCATTGCGTGGCTGGACACTGAATAACGTCATCTGAATAAGACTGGTCAATGTAACATTTATGTCTAACTGCCACAGAATGTCTTCCTTGGGTGTGGAGCTGAGGGTCGAATCTAGGGCCTGGTGCATGCTAGACAAGCCCACTATTACTGAGCCACATCCCCAGGCCTAACTGCCGTGGACTTTCTAAACTTTCCTTTAGTCATATAACCTTTCAGCACAGATAAATAGGGACATGTACCAGACTGAGCTTCATCTTCTCATTTTTCTTGCCAAAGATGCTCACGGAAAGCAAATGGGATTGACTGGGTCATTGAGAAGTTGAGTTTGGAGAAAGACAAGACAGTACCTGGATAATTAGCTCTATCCAGGGAAGGAAATCCAGAGCTCACCACTTTAAGCATGCTCAGGTGTACGGAATTTAAGGTCTAAGATGACTGGGAAGGTTAAATCTGTCGGGGACAGCAAACTGACATTAAACCACGTGGATGTCCTTAATTAGCTACCAGGAATTGGTGTGTGCCACAAAGTGGGCAGGGAGTCAAACCTTTGACTCAGAGCTGTTCAGAACTTACCAAAAAACTTGACATAAGAAATAAGTCTTTACATGGAGAGCCTCAGTTCTATAATTTATTTTCAGATCTAAGCTGCATGGTTAGAGCCTTAACTTAGCACGATTGGCCCCTCTCAAAGCTTGTTTTTAGTAATCTAGGTTAAGCATCTTGTCATTAGCCTCTATTGAGGGATGGTGAAAGATGTGACCCTGTGGAGTGAGCACATGGTTCTCTCTGTGGCAGGGACCCTGTCCTTCCCAGAGTGCCCCCTGACTGTGTGCTTGTGGCTCTCAAACCTCTCCTCTATACTGTGAGTAGAGATTTTTTTGGACATAGTTTAGTATCACTTAATGAAGAGGAGACTTTCTGAGACATGCGTTGTTAGGCGATCTTATCATTCTGTGAACTTCATAGAGGTCACAAAGGTATAGCCTACGTCACACCTGAGCTATAGGGTGTGTGTGTAAAGAGTAAGCGCACACACACGTACACATACCAGACATACACACATATAATGGTGTATTCTGTTGCTCTTAAGCTAATGAAGAATAAAACAACACGAGTTTAAATCAAGCAAGAGAGAAAAATATATGATCAAGAGATGTGGTAAACACGAAGAAGGATGAGTTGCTACCGGTAAAGTCTGGCATACTGTTTTATAGTGAACTCTTTTCTTTTAAAATATTTTTTTAGATGTTGATGGACCTTTATTTTATTCATTTATTTATATGCAGTGCTGAGAATTGAACCCAGTACCTCCCACATGCTAGATAAGTGCACTCTACCACGGAGCCCCATGCAGTCTGCTTTGACCAAAGTGGTGCACAACTGTAACCAGGCATAAACATATCATTCCCCTACATGATAATGTCGACTGGCTCTAGATAACTACAGAACCAAATATTCTACGTTATGTGCCTGGCCTCCCCTCTTGCCTTTAGCCTCCTGGCCTCCTGCTCCTGCAACACTAAATATACAGACACTGTGCGCTCAGCCTACGGAGTCTTCCCATGTTCGTCTTCTCAAATCACTCATTTTCCAATCCTCAGCTCAATGTTTATCCTCTAAGATTTTTGCTCCCGAAAGCGGGCTTAAGAGCTCTGTTGCTTGCTCATGTCCTAATTCAAATGACACCTTTACTGTTTCATAAGCTCTTTTGTCTAGAGAGGTCTGCCTCCTTTCCAGACGCAAGTCCCTGGAAGGCAGGGTGGGTTCCCCACATCCGAAACCCCAGGATCCTCTGCGGGACCCCGACTGTTGCTGCTCCTCTCCTCCCTGGTGCATGCACCCTGCCCCCTTCCCTGCTTTCTTTATCCTTCTGGCCCTCGTCTTCAAAATGGCTTGTCAAGGCCTAGGAGAGTTGGGAAGGCCAGCTTTGACACATTTGAAACAAAGAGGTGCCATCTCTCAGATGGAAGTGCTTGTCCAAAAATTCACCTCCGTTCTGACTTTGTGTGACATTTCCCATCAGGGACAACATGACGAGTTGTCTTTTTGAGTGCTTCTTTAGGCCAAGTCTATTAATGCCAAGTCTATTAATGAGATTTTGTTTAGTCCAGTGTGAGTCAGAAGCCGAGGGTGTCTGCTCACAGATGTGCATTAGAAGAAGAACAGGGCTTGACTGGTAAGTGGCAGCCCCATCTTTAGGGCTGAGGTAATTTTCCAAAGCTGATTTTCTTAGTGTTCAGCAAAGTGGAATGTAATTTTAATTTGCAAGAAGAACTTTGGCTTCCATGAAACATAACTATCAGCTTTTTTTTTCTTCTTTTCCTCTCAAAGCATTCTTCACAATGATGCCAGGGAGGTCAGAATGGAACCATTAGAGATACAAACAAATTTAATAAAAGCAAGACTCAAAACAAATTAAAAAGTCTGTTCTGGAATTTTATTTTACAACTTAGGGGGGTAGGGGTAGGGGTTTGGTGGTGCCAAAGAATTCAGTAAATTGTTTTCATTTAATGATGTCCAAATACTCAATATAAATGTGAGAGTAAAACATCACAGGAATGTATATTTAAAGATATTACAAAGCCAATTTGAATAAAGTTTTAGCTCTCCAAGCGTTCGAAGGCATCAAAGACATTTATCTCCTTGCAGAGGATACTTTAAGCAGAGGATTCAAATTGGCAAAACTTTTTAATTGGTTCACTTCTACAGTGCCACACATAAAAAGTTTATGGAGGCAACAATTCATTAGACACTGCAACATCAGACCAGGACATCAACTATTTATAACACTGCCTGCCACTCAGACATGCAGCCACGTCAGGACGAGATATGAAAATCCACCAAGCGCAGAGATTTTTGTTAACCATTCATTTCCTTTTGTAAAGTTGAGGGCCAGATGAAACACACTGCTTCACTTTGGTCTTCCTAAGTAAAATAGGAAGTGTAGGTGAGTGTACTCTTCAGATATCTAGCATCATGGAAAGACCATCAACTCCAATGTCAATAAGCAAACCACACTTAAACGCATGGATGATGGGAATCCTTCATTCTCTGGGCTCTTTCTTCTTCTTCCTCCAGCCACATGCCCTCCAAAATGTCTGGAGTACCATTCACACAAGGGTAAAGGACAGCATAGTGCTTTCATTTTGGATTCTTCTCTGAAACATTATTCTAAGTACAGGGCTGGGAGGAATAGTTTAGAGATGATTTAGTCATCTATACAAGTAGGAGTGAGGGCCAGGGCTCTCCATGGGCTATGGGAAGGAGGGCTTTGGCACATCACAGATGGTAATAGAATTCTGATACAGGGAGACATTGTTTTGTAAAGAGCAACCTTCTGTACTTTTTTCTACCATTTTTTTTAAACAGAGAGGGAAAAACAAAGAATAGGCTATGAAAAGCTAAGCATCATAATAAAACCAACAGACATTTACAGAAGTTATAAGAAGTCCTTTTATTTAGCAAAAGATTAGGACTGAGGACAGCTTCTCTTATTTTTTTTTTCACCTTATAAGAGACAATGGTCTAGGAATTAGGACCAGCTTTAGGGCTGGGGGTCTCTTTAGCCCAAGAGGACTGGCGCTTTGCTAGGGGAGCAGAGGCGAGAGGGTCTCAGCTTGAATGTTAAAAGAAATCAGGTCCAGGATCTCCCTTAGATACAACATCAATATCCAGGGCCCATAGTTTTTTATCATGTGACTTTTTGAATGTATCAAGGGATTCTGATGAGAAATTGGGGAGAGAGGGCGGGGGGAGGGAGAGAAACTGCAGAATAAAATCGATGAAATTATGATGTGTGTGTGTGTGTGTGTATGTATGTATGAATATACCACAGTGAACTCCACCTTTGATGCATATCTATAAACACCAATGGAAAAAAAAACAATATATAAATAGAAAGGAGGCCAGTAGAGTAGAGGAAAGGGAACAGGGGGAGGAAGGCAGGGAGGGAAATAAGAAGCCTGGGACTGAAATGAAGTAAATGATATTCCATGCATGTATGATTACGTCAAAAACGAACCCCAAGTGTTATATATAACTATACAGCACTAATAAAAAATTTTAAAATAAGAGAGAGAGAGAGAGAGAGAGAGAGATTCGTTCATTTTCTTTTTTTCTTTTTTTTTTTTTTGGTTGCACATCCTGCTCTGTAGCTGGGGTTCCTCAGGGAATTGCTTGCCTAGGTCCAGCACACAAAATCCTGAAATGTGCTATGCCCAGGAAATGTGCTGAGCAGTGATGCGGTGGGGTGGAAGAGTCCTATTGCCTCCTGTCCTAGCCCACCCATCACAGGGTGTGATGGAGCGTGGAGGGCTCTGCCCTGTTCTGTGAGGAGGTGCAGTGGTAAGTTAATGAAGATTATAATCATCAGAATAAAAGGAAGGTTAATTGAACACCTACTGTGCACTGAGTCCTATGCTAGGGGCTTACATGCAATAACACGTCATTACCGAATCCTTATTTTTACCCCTAGAGATCAGCATAACAAACCCCATCTCATGGAATCCAACAGCAAGGCTTGGAGATCCAGAGGGACTTGTCTAAGTTGTACAGTGAGCATGGAGGAAGCCAGACTTCAAACCCAAGTCTGCATGGCCTTGCTCCTGGCGTTGTGGCATTTGGAGGCTATCTCCAACCACAGTCCTTCAACCTCTCAGTGGCTCAGTTTCTTTACCTATTGATTCTCTTTTGTGTGTCTCTCTGCCCTGGGGTGTCCTCTGGCTACTGCAGTGTGTTAAAACACAGGGCCAATCAGAAGTGCTGAGGAGTCCCATTACCTGCAGGATCCCCACTAGCCCACCCTTGCCGGGCTTCCTTCTTGCCCTCTCTCATTCTCCCCATTTGCTCTGGGTATTTCCCCAGATCACCTACCTACCAAATACTCATGACCTTGTCTTAGGCACTGATTTGGAGAATTCAAATGAAGACCACTTCTTACCCTAAGAAGGTCTTCCATCTGCAGCCGATGGTAGAATTATGCAGTATTAGAATAAAAAATCAAGACAGAAGAGACAGGCCCGTTGCAGACATCTGAAGGCACAGGGAACACTGAAACCATGTGTTGCTTTTGTGCACAGACTCAAGAGGGGGTTTTAGACGAATACGGACGTCTCCCTGCTCCTAGCACCATGGCCTTGCAGAGAAACATTTTCTCATGTTTACATATGTCTCTAAGCCTACCAATTTCAGTTGGTAGGCTTCCAATTGACTAATAATGCGGGAATAGCTTCTGAACAATAAAATGAAGTTTAAACTTGACCACATGCCCCTTTGATGCTGCCCCAAACCAAAGAAAGAAGCTGAATGAGAAATGATACGAAGAAAGATGATCTTGCTACATCTCACTGGAGATGCGCGGCTCCATTCGCATTTTGGTTTCATACTCAGACTCTGCCATGTTATAGCTAAGTCTCGACTTTCCCTTCCTTGAACAAATTAAAACGCAATTGGGTAAAGAGACATCTAGAATACCAGGCAAGCGTGAAGGTGCAAGAGATCAGCTGGGCCTTGCCCACGGAGCTGAGCGCCTGTGAGCATCCAATTTCCTTCCCATCCTTTGAATTTGCTGTTATTATTAAGTAGAGTAAATTCAAGTGGTAGTTCATTAGCTGGGATAAATGGGCGTATCTGTAGGGAAGAAAATTTGGATAAAAGAAGAAAAGACTGCGTGTATGTATAAATGACATCAGGGTCCTGCTGATAATGAAAAAAGAAATAACTTCTTCTGTGATTCTTGCTTTCCTATCATTACCGGAGAAGGAATACTGCCAGCATTGAGCCTCATATTTAGTTTTCCAAAGAGGGCTGATCTTCTGCTGATGCGATAATAACTCATGTACACCCCGTGTTCCGCATGCAGGCTAGGGTTATCCTTTCTCTTTCATTTGGCTTCGCCCCTCCAATATTCTCAGATTCACAGTTAGTTATAAAGGAGATTTATGGTTCTGAAATATCCTCTTATTTTCTTCCCTTCTACTAATGAGTTGTATGAAATAAGTATGATTTTCCTAATGCTCATTTTAGTGTCAGAAATATAGAATTTAGCAAGGAGCATCAAAGCACTATTAATGCTGTAATTTAGTGACAAAATACCTCTCAGTTTTCAAGTGCCTCTTGCTATATTTTTTCATTTCAAAGGATTTATTGTATTATTTCCTTGGCTGTAATGGCCGGGTTCTAGTGTAATAGGCTTATTTTGATATTTTCTCCACAGTTTAAGTTATTTCAATAATAACTAACTCCACCTTTGAATGACGCTCAGCGAATAGGAAAACAGTGGGGGGTCCCATTTTATTTTTTTCCTTCTCAACACCTTCAGGGGGTCATTTCATCCTTGACAAGAGTGTGTGGTGTCTGAATACTGACTGGGATCAGAGCCCTTTCTTTCCTTAGCTGAGGAAAACTGTGTCTCTTGGATGGGTCTCCCTGGCCACCTATCCAAGTTTAATTTTTTTTTTTCAAAAGTTTGAAATAAGGTGTCGATGTCAGCAATGAAAACAAATTTGTGACACAGATTCCCAGAATTAAGCAAGTGCTTGAAGTATTGTGGTTTCTAACTACTGGCTAAATTGGAATTTGAACATAAGTGAAGGATCAAAACAATTTGATAAAATTCTTACTTCTTCATCGTCTTTCGAATATTCTACTCTTGGCTCTGTGAATTGTTTCGAATTTTACTGGCACGGGATATCAACAGCAGGCAGGTAGGTAATAAACTTGATTCAGTCTTTTGTAACTGGCAAATAGATGTAGCATGTCTGAACATTTTTTCTGGGATTCCTGGAGGGGTGGAACAGAGAGATGTTAACTATGCTCCTGAAGAAGCATTAAAGGTGATTTTTCCTACTACCCAGCTTTATGGACCCATGTTTATGCCCTGGGGAGTTTCAGTGATGGAATTGAACTGTGTATGTCTATCCCAAGGAGGCTAAGCAGAAACTATTTAGCTCCAGGGGCCATTGGAAATCTCCTGGAAATCATTTGTATTTTCAGGCATCCAAAATTTTGAGAAGTTACAATTCTGTAGGCAATAAAACTGGGTAACTAAGAGTCCTTGAAACAGACTGGATATCTTTGGAATTTCCTTTTATTGCAAATATATAAAAACATGTACATGGAAGTTTTAACAAAGACCCCAAATTTTTATATTATGATACATATCCTTTCTCTGTATTCAATTTGTTTTTCAAATCAGTCATTGATTAGAAACAATAATATTCTCAGGACCAGTGGTGATACCTTTTCCTGGTCTGCTATCTCAGAGACATTCTTCAGGAGAACCAAATGTCACTAGGCTATAGAAGAAGAGACTCTTTAACTCAAGAATTTACCCTTTAGGGTCAGTGGCAATAACCTCCTAACTGTCTAACTTCCACTATTGACACCTGGACTATTCTCAACACTTTGGCCAGAGACATTCTTCTAAATAAAGTCAGATAAATCACTCAGGTACTCAAAATCTCCAATGGCAACTCATTTCCTTTGGAATAAGAGCGAGTAGGCATGTGACTTGCTTTCCAAGTTATTGCAGTTACAGTTTTACCAAATGTTTTGCGGCTGAAGATCACATGATCTCCAGTTTTCTGGCTTGAGTTGTCTATTTCTCTTCTAATTGTAAATTGGTAACTCATATTTTACATTTTAAGATAATTTAACATTCAGTTCTTACATTATATTAGCTAATATAGTACTAGTTATTCTTAAAAGAAAAACATACATCTCTACGGCTTCAAATGGTACAAGGTTACTTCTTGCTGCCATGGGTCCTTAAAGTATGTCTTAGTTGGAAAGCCTGCCAAATGGTCAATCAGAAACCCAGATTCCCTCACTCTTGTGGATTCTCCCTCTAGGGTTTTAGAGGGTCCCCATTAAGCCAGGGCATGGGAGAAAGTAAGATGGAAGACTGCTACAAGTCTTTACATACATACACAGTTTTCTTTCCACATTCCACTGGCCAGCACTGAATCACTTGGTCACACCTACCTACAAGGAATGCTGTGAAAAGCCATCTAAGAGCCTAGGAGGAACAGGGAATGGTACTGTTGATCAACTAGTTGGCTCTGCCATACCTACCTACCATTCTTTCCCTTAGTTATTAGATCATATAACTAATCATAATTTTTTTCTCATTTCCCAGTGGTTTAGGACTTGCTCTGTTTTGGATAGCTGTGTGTCCTGGTGACAAAAGAACGTGAGAAGAATAACATAGAATTTTGTTTCATGGTTTCAGAGATCTCAGTACCTAGATGGTCGACTCCATTACTCTAGGCCCAAGGTGAGACAGAACATCGTGGCAGAAGAGCATGGAGGAAGAAAACAGCGCATGGTATGGCCACTGAGAAGCAGAGAGAGCGCCACTTACCAGGGACAAAATATAAACCTCAAAGACATGTCCCTAGTGACCTATGTTTTCCAGCCATCCCTACTTGCCTAAGGCTACTGCCCAGTAAATCCACATCACAGGATTAATCTACTGATTAGGTTACATTTCTCATAATCGCATCATTTCACCTCTGAAAATTTTTGCATTTTCTCATACAGGAGTTCTTGAGGGATATACTTCAACCTAAACTGAACCATGCTCCTGCATAGCCATCATGCTTGGATGTTGTGATATATTCTCTTTGGATAGAAGGGAAGGACATAGTCTCTTGGAGTTACATACACCTGGGTTTACATCATAACTAGGGTGCTTACTAGTCACATGCCTTTAAGTTATTTAACTTCTCCTCCCATCAACATCTTCATGTGCCATTTAACATGTACAAAAAAAGGTAAAAAAAATACCTGCCTTATAAGATGATTTAATAAGAATTATGTATTAGAAAGCAGAATAAAGAGGGTAAGAACATGGGTTCTGGAGTAGGACTGTGTGGGTTGAAATCTTGGCTCATTGTTTTAGGTGATGGATGAGCTTCAGTTTTCTCATCTGCAAAATGGAGGTCATAATATCATCTATCTCACAGAAGTTTGGAAGGATTATTCAATGAGTCAGTACATGCAAGATACTCACACTGGTGCTTGAAACATAGAGCAAGAGGCATCTAAGGGTTAACCTTGATCCAGAGTATCTGGTACATACTACAGGCTCTTGGTAAGGGTTTTTTCTTTCCAAGTTGTTGCTACTTGGGTTTATTCTTTCAAGTAACTTTTAAAGACTGAAAACACCCAAAGGACTCCCCAAAGGGCTTACAAGCATGGGATTTCAAGCATCTTAATGGGACATCAAGGAGCTGATTGTGTAGAAAGCCCTTGTCACATGACCACTTGCTTTGATAACTTCAATGCTGGTTCTGGGTCCTGGAGGTAATTGCCAAGAGAGGACATTTACCCAAGGCTCTTTGAAGTGATTTTTAAAAATGTGTGATGTGAGGTTAAATGGCACATGATTCATTACCAATTTAGGGTGCACAATGGAGAGGGGAGGTTATTCAGGGTACCAGGCTCATCTTAGTAGAAGATTACAGTCTGAAAAATTGTTTAAAGAGAAATATAATTAGAATAATGGGACAACATAATGGGAAATCAATGCTATTAATGTAACTGCTAATTACTGTATTAGAACATTTATCCAAATCCCTTCTCCTTAAAAGTAAAAAACGTGAAATTAAGTCACTGCAGTAGAGAATTCATGTAGGGGGACTCAGGGATTTTGGATTACTTTGAAAAATCTGCTCTGAACAATTTGCTATTATACCAAATGTTAAGCTGGATCCTCCTGGTTTCAGGGAGCAGTTTGAAGTGGAGGACTTATGTTCTTATAGGTTCTGGGCAGTGAAGAATGTCCTAATCCTGTTTGAAATGGACATTTTGCTCTTGACCTTGGAAGCGTTGGTTTGTTGAATGTGGGTCTTTTTGAAAACACCACAAAGCTGGACTTCTGAGTGCTGTGAATACCTTCTAGGGAGGTGAGGTAAAGGGCTTGTACTGATTTGGGATTGTTTGGAGTGAAGTAGACAGTGCAGCATTCCTGGCAGATAGACCTTGGTCCCACATAAGAAGAGGGGATAGAACTGGGGTCAAAGGCCAACTGTTCTGATTTGAATTATCTGGGTACAGTAAGATGATGGTTTCCTTGGTATCAGTGGGAGTTTATGTTGGAGCCAAGGGTGTACCAGCTGGGGGTGATGGGAAGGCCAAAAGTAAGGTCTAGAGCTAGGAACCAAGAGCAAGAGGCTCAGAACCCCAAGCTAACAGGAAAGGAAGGAGATTTTTTTTTAATTGTAGAAAAAAATATAATAAAATTTGCCATGTTAACACAATTTATTTTATTTTATTTTTTATTAGTTGCTCATGACAATACAATGATCTTGACAGAACATATTTTAAATGTACAAATTAGCAACATTAATTACTTTTACAATCTTGCACAACCGTCACTATTACCTATTTCCAAAACTTTTCCATCACCCCAAACAGAAACTCTATAACTATTAAGAACAATTTTTTCATTTTCTCTTTTCCCCCAGCCATTGATAATCTCTGATGTTGTGGTTTAGATATTAAGTGTTCCCCAAAAGCTCATGTATGAGAAAAATGCAAGAACATTAAGAAGTGAAATGATCAGATTATGAGAGGTGTAACCTAATCACTGATGAGGATGAACTGAGTGATAACTGTAGGCAGGTAGGGTGTGGCTGGAGAAGGCAGATCATTGGGGAGGTGTCTTTGAGGTATATACTTTGTCCCTGGTGAGCAAAGAGCTCTCTCTTTGCTTCCTGATTGCCATGTCCTGAGCTGCTTTTTCCCACCAGGCCCTTCTGCCATGATGTTATGCCTCACCTTGGTTCCAGAGCAATGGAATTAGCTGTCTATGGACTAAGACCTCTGAAAATGTGAGCTTCAAATAAATTTTGCTTCATCTGCATTGTTCTTGTCAGGTCTTTTGGTCACAGCAGTGAAAAGCTGACTAAAACATCTGGTCTACCTTTTGTTCTTATGCGTTTTCTCATTTTAACTAACTCATACATCATCTTTTGTCTGACCTATTTTAGCATAATGTTTTCAAGGTTCATTCATGATATAGTATATCAGAATTTCTTGATTTTAAAGGCTAAATAAAATTCGTGTGTGTGTGTGTGTGCATGCCATATTGGTTCACTTATTCATCTGCCAATGGACATTTGGGTTGTTTTCACCCTTTGGCTCCTGTGAATCATACTGCAATGAACATTGGTATACAAGTGCCTGTTTGAATCTCTATTTTCCATTCTTCTGTATATTTACTTGGGAGTGGGATTGCTAAGTCATATGGTAACTCTGTGTTTTGCCTTTTGAGGAATAGCTAAATTGTTTTCCTGGAGTTGTTCTTGAGACCTGGGAAGCAGGGTCAGGTATATAGAATGGGGATGAGGACTGATACTAGGAAGTGGAGCAAAGGGGTGGAATCTGGGTCTCAGAGAGCAGAAGCTGTCTCCTGAGAATCCTGAGTCTCTCTGACTATCTTGGCCAGCTTGGTGGGACTATGTTAGAGTGTGCAAAGTGGCATTTTATGTGCACCTAGAGCACCTCTTTGACCTGGGACAAAGATCAAGAAACCAGAAACGTATGGAGGCAGAGTCTATGGCATGCGTGCTGAAGCTTCCAGGGGTAAAGTTCAGCTGAGTTAAGGTTAAGTCTTGCCTCTAATCCCAGGAGACCTGGGGGAATCTGGTCAGACTCAGTTAAGAATTGTGAGGAGCAGACACAGATAGTTGGACCAGGAGGCTGTGCACTAATTCAACAATCAGATGGTATTTGAGTTAAAGTCACTCTAGGCACCCATACTAATTGTGGGACAGCTATTTCCAAATGACCCATGGTGGTCAAAATGGCAGGTTTTTTTATTGTCTCTTTTCACACCCTCTGTTGAGGCAACTCAAAGCAGTCTTACTACCCCAAAAGCACAGGAGCTGGGCCCAGCACTTACTTGTATCATCCAGCAACAGGGTTTTAGAGGATCATCTAGGATATCTTTTTCTTCTTTTCTGTGATTCCTTTACCAGAAACTTCAATATCACCTGGAAATGCTTTAGATCAGTAGTTCTCAAACTGGAATTCATATACCTAGAAGACGCTAATACAGATTGTGCAGCTCTGCCCCTAGACTCTGCAATTCAGTAGGTCTAGGTAATAGTCCAGAATTTGCATTTCTAAAATGCTCTCAATTGTCATCTGTGGGCTTGCATTTGGCTTCACATGGTGGGATCACAACTATAGCATCTAAGAGACAGTCCCAGAAGCACTTTTCTGTTGTTTAAACACCCATAGGAATTCATCCAGGTGGTTAGTCTAGTTAATATGTATCTTCTGAATGGAGTGGTCTGAGAGTCAGCATTCCTTACACATCTCAGACGATGCAGAGCCCCACTGGTCCTTGAATTACACCTTTAAGAGAGAATCTAAAAGCTGTCTGCATATTGGAATCACCTCCAGGAGATTTTCAGACATCACAGTGCCTGGTTCTTACCCCAGAGGTTCTGATTTAATTGGTCTGGAGTAGGACCTGGGGTTCAGATTTTTGAGAAAGTTACTCCTGGGATTCTGACATGTGACTAGGGTTGAGCGCTTTGTACATTGTCCTATTTCTTGCATGTGTGTTCTCCTTCCTGCTTTCTTTCTCTCTAAACACTTCTGATTAAAGCTCCCAACTAGTTGATCTCTTGTTTATCATTCAAATTGCCTCCAGATTAAGTTTTCTAAAACTGATTCTGAATGGACTTCTCCTTTGTAGAAAACAGATTCCTCAACTCCCCACACCCTCCAGGGGTCAAAGCCATCTAAGGTTCACCTTTTATCTTCTTTGGGGCAGCTCCAATCTGCTCTTCCACCACAGTTACTTCTGGACTGAGCCCTGCGTCTTTAGAAAGCTTAACTGAATCTCTGTCCTCTAAGTACACTAGCTTTTCCTATCTCTCAGCTTTTGCTTGGGTTGATTCTCTAACTGGTTGATCTTTTCTATGTACAGGTATCTGTCACTCAAGGGCCGTCTCTGCTTTTACTTATTCTGACAGCTTCCCCTGCTCTCCCTATAGCTCATGTAATCCTTTTCCTTCTAGTACTTTCTTTTGCTATTCTTAAAGCACTTATTTTTTATCCCTGGTATTTCTGGCATTTGCCTTCATTTACCCACCTTTCTGGATTGTAAACTCTTTGAGGCCAGAGCCTCTTGTTGCTCATCCTTGTGTCCCTGGTATGTCCTATACCTTGCCTGGCACATAGCAAGTCCACAAAAGATTCGATAAGTCGTATCCAATCAAGTCATTTCCTTCCATGTTATTAATTCTATTTTGACCTCTCTGCCATATGCTGACATTTTAATCTCACTGCCTGACATTTAGTACATCCTTAGGGATTTTGGCTAAATAAATGCTTTTCAGAAAGCTCCAAATCTACTTTATGCAGATGCAGTGTAGTGTCTATGGTGTCTTCCTAAGTTGGCAATGTTTTAATTGTTCACTCTTTGTTTTACTTTGTGAGGATTTTGATTTCTTTGGGTCCTGAGACAGTGTGGGATCCTATAGCAAGCCAGAGGCCACATTCATCTCTCTTTCAAGAAACTCATTATGTCCCTAAAAGCTTTGGAATGCAGTGGTAATGAGACAGACATCTAGGAAGCAGATCTAGCACTGAGCCCTCCTTGTTGTCCGCCTAGGAACTCTGTTAAGTGGGTGATGGGACTTGGAAGGTAATGATGTTTCTGGCAATTAAATTGTGTCCTCAGCAGTCACTTGCAATCCTGTAGGAACAATTATAAGGAATCCCCTCTCATTTGGCACAATGAGATATGAACATTTTCTAACTGGCTAATTAGTGTAGTTATCATATTTTAGCCCAAAATGTCAATGTGTAGGGTTTAATTAGTCTGCCCTAGGATTATAAGATAACTTCCTAGTTTAGTCAGTCCGTCAGCATTTTCAAAATTTGGGAAGATGCCAAGAACTATCACCTACACACTTGCATAAACTTTTAAGCAATTCTAGAAAAATCACTTCACGGAGGAAATAAAGTTTCCAGAAATAAAAGTCCTGAGTTAGATGTAAAGAGAAGTTGTGATCAAAGGAATATGTAATTAGCGGGCAGTGGAGAGAAACCAGGACTTGATGTTCTGTTGTTTTTTATTTCTACTTTCAGAACATGGGTGGTTCAGACAAGGCAGCCTCTGATTTAGACTTCTGAGTTTTCCAGTAGTGGCATCTGATTCCAACAGGTTAAGCTACATGGCAATTTATTGGCAGGATATTCGGTAAAGCTTTGAATTAAAGAAGCCTCTTAATAGCTTGGCCAGGCAAAGTAGGGACCAGAGAAGTTTCTGGGACATAGATCATAGGAATCAATGGACATTGTCTTCAGGATTTTGCTTGTGGGATGGATGTGTTGCAAGTAGTTTCAGTTCTTTTGGTTTTCCAGAGAAAAATCTGCCTTGGCTTATTTAAGGTCATGAAATGGGCTAAAGAATGTCCCCTCAAAAATTCATGTCCACTTGGAACCTCAGAATGTGATCTTATCTGGAATAAAGGTCTTGGCAGATACAACTAGATTTTAAAGGTTTGAGATGAAAGTATGCTGGGTTAGTTGGACCTTACATCTGATGAGTGTATCCTTATCAGAGACAGAAAAGGAGGAGACAGAGGGATATAGAAGAGAGGATGTGACATGTTGGCAGATATTGAAGTGATTTTCTGCTGGCAATCATCTTAAATTGAAAGCTAGACACAGGATAGAGTGCCGGTCAGTGTTTTGTTGCTGTGACCTGTGACCTAAATTCCTGACAGACACAGCTTAAAGAAGAAAAAGTTTATTTTGGCTTATGGTTTCAGAGGATTTGGTCCATGGTTGGCTGGATCCATTGCTCTAGGGCCTGAGTGAGGAAAACCGTCAGGGCGAAAGGGCACGGCAAAAGAAACTACTCATCTCACAGCAGCCAGGAAGCAGAGAGTGAGAGCAAGGGCAAGAGAGAGAAAGAGTAAGGGAGAGGGAGAAGATAAATCCTTCCATGGGGACAACCCCTCTGACTTACTTCTTCTAACTAGGTCTCACCTCCCAGTAGTCTGTCTATTCAACCATCAATGGAATGATTCGCAGATAAAGTCAGAGCCCTCCTGATCCAATCACTTCCCCCCAAACCCCACCTCGGAACCTTGTTGCATTGGGGACCAAGCTTTCAACACAAGCCTTCAGGGGACATTCCAGATCCAAACCATATTTCTCTGTCAGAGCTCCAAAAAGAACCAATCCTGCTGACAGCTTGATTTTGGACTTATGACTTCCTAAACTGGGAGAGAATGAGTTTTTGCTACTTTGTGGTCATTTGTTCTAGCACCCTCAGGAAATGAATACTGTCACGTCTATTTGTCCAGACGAAGTAGGGCACCTTAATTGACAGTCTCATTGTAATCGAATGCCATGGGGTAGAGGGACTTCTCCAAAGAAAATACAGTCGTTGTCAACACAGAAAAGAGCCCAAATGGAGGGCAGGAACCACGGGACGCCCACTAAATATTAGAAATCACAAAAGAGCTTCCATTACATTCCTCCCTTCTCTGGGAGGATAAGGTTGAGAAATATGCTGTCTCGTACCTGCCTCAAGTGAGATTTGAAGCCCGTCTTTGGATTTTCCAAGTTATAACTAGTAAAGTCTTTTGGGGAGACGTGGTGGTGGTGTGGGTGGCAAGGGCTGCTGGCAGGCAATGTGTAGGACGAGGCCTCATATATATGGTCATAAAGGAAGCATCTGAAATAAATGAGAATCTGCTTTTGTACTTATTGAAAGCATTTCAGAATAATGATCCTAACCTCATGCCTAACTGGGATATTGTGAAAAATGTAGGCTGAACGTAATCAAAAGAATAAACTCTAGTCCATGCCCAGAGAAATCATGATGAACTAAGTGGGATTTGTTGACCTCATTTGGGTGATTTTTGTATTTCATTCCTCTTAAGTTATTAGATATTCAGTGTCCAGAGAGGTATATTTGTGTTTATTTCCATTGTAACTCTGAGATAACAGTAATTGATATTTATGGGAGACTTCCCATAAGCCAATAACCATGCTAAATTTGTTCTACACACATCATCTTATTTAATCCTAATGGCTCAATAGTGTTGATATTGTTAGTGACTCTGATTTTGAGGTGTGGAAACAGGCTCAGACATGTTAAGTTGTCTAGGGTGTCACATAACCTGTTGTTGGTGGTATCAGGATTCAAACTTGGAGTCTTGACCTCTAAATTAATTCTTAACTAATGGTTTAGCTGTTATATGTACTTTTATTACGAATATACACATAATTTCATTAAGAAGTGTCATCTTTGTTTGGTCATTTTTATAATCTTCCAGAAATCTTGCTCTTGTGCCATATTCTTTGGAATCTTTAAATTCCAATGGAATAACCAGAACTTTCTTTGTGCCGTGAAGTGTACTGCCTGCTAAGCTAATCTCTTTTCTACTGGGGAATAAGTATAACATGAACTGGTTTAGCTAGACTGAAAATCAATCACCAAGGCCACCAATGATGCTTAAAAAAATCAAAAGCAGTTAGCATACAAATGAAAGTGATTCCCTATAACTCTATGTGGGACAAATTTCCTGAACTGCACCAATAAATCAAGGCTGTTGAGGTTCAGTTATAAAGGAAGATAGATTGGACAATTTTCCCGTTACAAACAAGCTGTTTTGTACTATGTATCTATCAGCCAGTTATTCAGGTCTAATTTAAGAATGTGCAAGTAAACAGGGCCAAATGTATTTAAATATACTAGTATTAAAAGTTGCCAAATGAGACTGCATCAACACAACTGGATTATTTCTGTAATCTTCAAAGTGCCTTTTGCATAAATGCAATTAGGAATTCTTCACTATAAAAACCTAGTCTGTGTGAACACCTCCTCCTCCACTCTCTGAGGTTGAATTTTGGTTATTATTTTTTTCCATGGAAGACTTCTGGAACTCACGGGTTCCACTATATACCTTCTTCCATGGTGCTGTGTGATTTTGCTGCTAGGATATTACAGATACAGATGAAGCCAGACAGATAAACCTACTTCCGGCTTCCATTATCTTGAGAAGTTGTCTGACTTCAGGGCCTCGGGATCCTGTCAAGTGTTTAGATAATTTGTATCAGGACTCAGGGGCTGTAAATCAATAGAGAGGATGCTTTTCTCTACAGGATCTATGTTCTTTATTCTCTCTCCGAGTTGGACCAAGACACACCAGGAAGGTTGATACTACGAACAGGAGAATTTGGGGGTGTAACTTCACATTGGTAATATCAAATATTTATTCCGCATTTATTTGAGCCCAGGGAAGGTTGGAAGTGAAGGACCATTGGTGGCAGCTCTGAGCCTCTCTGCTGTTCAAAGAGATCTGACTGACTTCAAACATGCCATGTTTTACCTGCTCTGGCACTACGGCTTAGATCTAAGCATGGGCGCTGGAACCCAACTGCTTGGTTTCAGATGCCAACTTTTTCACACACTAGCTTGTGACCTTGGCCAAGTTCCTTAATTTCCATGGAAAGGGAGACAAATTTTTATCTCCTCCCTATCAGGGTCTCTTGCTGGACCTGAGAGTCAACCTGACCTAAGGTAGGTTAACAGGAGAAAAGCATACAGCTTTGACACATAGATAACTCCCTTCCTACAAAATGAAGACCCCAGGAGGTAGAAAAATCTGGATACTTATAGATAGTACATGGAACAAAGAGTGGCAAGTGTAGAAAAATGGGGTGGCGGTGGGGGGGGGGTTAAAGGAAGATGAGAGATATTTTAGGTCTCCACTTCCCATCTCTGGTGACAAGGATGTTTCTCCTCTCCTGGTTCAGGGAGGGCAGATGTTACTTTTGTAGCTGCTGTTTTTCAAGTGCCTCTGGCTTAAAATAGTCCTGATGCCAAACTGGCATGTTTTGGAGTGGTGTATTCTGCCACTCTTCTTTACGTATGTCAATCATCTCCCGTATAATATGCATTTCATACTAGTGTCCAACTTCAAGGATTGTTTTGAAGTTTAATTGGGATAATCCATAGAGACTGGTGAATGGCACGTAGGGATCCTATGCTAATTATTACTATGATCAAAACGAATGTCCTGGAATTGGGGAATAATTGTCAGTTTGCTAATAGTATCATTCTCCTTCTCGCCAATTTTGGCCTTGTTTTCCTCTGGGAAATCATCCCTTGTCTAAGCTGGGTCCCTGTGGTTTGCATGCATGACTGTTTCCCTTCCTCTTCTCCTAGTATGGAACTGGCCTTTGATCTGGGTTTGGTCCCTTGGTCTATTGTATTACTTCATGACTTCAACTACTAATTAGGGCAAGGATAGGTTTGTGGCTCAAGTTGGGATCAATGAAACCCTGTCCTGAGGCTTTGGCAGAGTGTTGGGAAGAAGAAGATGAAGTTGCTAGGATGTAAGGTGGGAGCCTGGAGGCGAGAAGATCTGCCATCTTGGCGAGGTCTGCTTGGGAGAGAACCTGCATAAGGCAAGGCAAGGCAGAGAAATGGAACGGGAGGAGTCTGAGTCATGGTCACATCACTAGGTCCTGGCCTCCTTGAAGCCAGAGCTACAACCAGACTTTCAGACACTGGCACCAATAAATGCCCTTTTGCTTGAGCTAGTTTGATTTAACTTCTAAATTGAAATTAGGGTGGGCATATGTCCTTGTTTCTTATGGACCAGTCCTGGTTTATACCCATTGTCCTGGCAATTATTAGTCACTCTTAGAAGCGTCTGATTAAGAGGATAGATTGTGTGATCTTTTAAGTCCTGGTCAATACAGCAACACTAGATCTCCCCCACCGACCCCCCACCATGGAGTCACACTTCCCAATAGTTTCTCAAATTATTCAGTACATGCTGTACTGTGTTCTCACTGAGGAAATTCTGGTACATATGCTTGTCTCCACCCCTTTCCATATCTAGTGACAGTTTAAAATCCTTTTTAAATTGACAACTGCCACATGGTCCCCAAATTCCAGCTCTGTCCAGAACTTAATGGTACTTAGGAAACTCTCTAGTCCTGGTAAGGAATAATTGGACTTCTCCAGGGCAGCAATAGCTCTCCCAATCTCCCGCTCACCCCTCACTAAACCATGTGAGAAGAGACATATTACTTCACTCTGGGTTCTGGGCTATCTATCTATATGTCTATCTATTTTTTTTTTCCTGGTGATAATGGCAAAGTTGAAGACATAAGTAACTTATGTGGGAAAATATTCTTGTTTAGGCAACATGGGTTAGCAAACATATCTATAGTTAATATTTATTATTTACTTTTGCCAGAACTAGGGCTAAGTGCTGTGTGTGCATTATATTATACAATCCTCACAGTGACACGCTGAAGTATGTACTATCAGTTTACCCATTTTTCAGATGAAGCAATTAAAGCAAGTAATTGGCAGAATCAGGATTAAAACTCAGGTCTGTTTGATCCCACAGCCTTTGTTTTGCACTGGGAAGAAGCCTCCACCTGAAGTCAGGAACCCTGGTGTTCCTTTCCCTGTCTGTCCTTAACCAACCAGCTGGGTGACCTCAGGCAAGGCCTTTATTTCCTTAACTGACAAATAAGGGATTGGATTAAGTGACCATGGAGGTCTCTTGGGGTCCAAGGAGTTTTTGATTCTAGGTATCAGGGCATGGGGTCAGGAGTTCAATTTTTCTTTAATGTCTGAATGTCTAAATCTTCCCTTCAGGACAATGCATTCTGTCATGAACCAGTCACCAAGGCTCCCAGTTGCAAATCAAGAATAAAAGAGAGGGGGGTGGTTTGTGGGGGTGATGAAGGAGAAGAATTTCCTTCTGCTAGATATTTAGAAAATGGTAAAATTTGCATTGAAAGTGTATTATTATAAGTAGAAAATAATGATTAATGTCATTTCATGTTCTTTTCACAAGTCATGATAGATAATGAACAATGATAACACTATGCATGATTGCTGATCCTTGTGACATTCAAAACAGATTCAAAATTCCTATTCCATATACAGGACTCAGTTAGGGTGCTATATTAAATTCAAACTTAGGGATCAGATTTAAAATTCAAATGCATATCCTTTTTGCATTTCTATTTTGACACAGCATTACAAATTACTCACTGTAATATGAATTAAAGATGGACTTTGGCACAATGTGGGAAACATGAAAAGAAATCCTATTTAAATTTAAATCCTTTTTTCCCTTTTCAGGCTTCCCCCCCCATATTTCCACCCCCAATATATCTGCTAATTATCAAAAGTATTGCTGTTTAAACAGTGATTTTTTTTTCATTCACATTTTATTATTTTCTGTGGCTAGCAACTGCCAAGAATCAGTGTTGATAACTTGAATCACAAGTATTTCATGGTGATATTCTTAAATAAAAGAAATTTAAAAGTACTTCGTCCCATCTACGTTTTAGTATTTACCTAATGTACATGGCACAGGGAGAACTGATATAAAAGAGGACAGAGTGGCAAATGTGCTTCTAAGTTTATTACAATAGAGCCAGTGAAATGTGCAAAGTGACAAATTAAATTTAATGTTCAGGTGCATTGTTCATTTGTTTGGGGGGGTAAAAAGCAGCACCCTTTGCGAACCTGATAAGAATTAATCAAATTTTAATTATGCCATGTGCAATCTGGACTCTTTAGCATTTCATTGCAAGTAATCACTGGGGCATCTCAATCCAAATAACTGCAATTTTTTTCATTTTTAAAATGGCCACATGCCTCTGTTGTGGTTTGGATTTGAAATCTCCCCGAAAAGCTTCTTGTTGATGCAGGAGGTGAAATGATTGGATTATGAGCCATTATCTAATCAGTTTACCCCAGTTTGAATGTACTAACTGGATGGTAGTTTTAAGCAAGTGGGGTATGCCTGGAGGAGGTGGGTTACTGGAGTGTGCCCGTGAAGGGTTGTTCTTCCCTGCCGTTCCTTCCCCCCTCTGTTTGCTTCCTGGTCGCCATGAGAAACACAGTGCTCCTCCTTATGCTCTTCTACCATGATGTTCTGCCTCACCTTGGGCCCAAAGCAATGGAGTCAGATGACCATGGAGTAAACATCTAGAACTGTGAACCAAATAAACTTTTCCTCCTTTACTTTGTTCTTCTCAGGTATTTTGGTGACAGTGGTGACAAAGTACAGGTTCCTGTCAATCATTTTAGGACCTTCTATTTCTTTTTTTTTTTTAGCAACCTTATTTCTTGTATGACATAAATAATATCTTTAATGTTTTTCCTTTTAAGAGAGGGGGACATTTTGTTTGCTGTTTGTATAAATGAAGGTGATGCCTTGAAATTGTTTATCCAGTATTGTGAGATGAAGTTGTGTGAATTCAAATATTCTCCCTGCTTTCATCAAGCAGGGAAGCTCCCTGAGGTTAAGGGCACAGTTTGTCACTACAGAGATGGAACCTGACATTTTGACCTCATTAATGCTGTGCTATAACAAAGCAGGTGAACCACAAACCTAATTTAGCAAAACAACCAAACCCATAAAAAAGGGCAAGAAGAAAAAATCTGAGATGCCTCCAATAAACTTTTATTATTGAACTTAAAAATTCTTTTTTTTTTTAAATTGCCAGAAGCTTCCCGTCTTTGTGTTGATACTTAGGCTGTTCTGCTTATGAATGCTTGCAAAGTTACCACACAAGGTCAGCAGAGAAAACTCAATTCAGAATTGCATTCATTTTTGTGCTTCTCCAATCCCTGAAGGTTCTTGTTTAGCCTTCAATGAAATCAACTCTGAACTAATCAATGAGAAATTGCAGAGAATATAAATCTTTCAAGATCAATAATTTGTACAATAATTACCTAAACATATTAGGGGAGCACGGTAGTGCATCGTCTAGCAAATCCCCGGCTCATGCTCCTGATGTCTCTAATGCTCAGTCAGATCTGATGGAGTTTTACCTACCTTGCCCTGGTTTAGGATAATCCTGGAGTTCAAGAGAAAGAATATCGTAAGGTTTTCTCCTAATTAATGGACATTAAAAAAATGAACATACATAACTCCTTTAAAAGCCAGGTTGTTTGTCAATATCAAAGTTTAAAAACAAGGGTTTTCAAAGCAAGGGTCCTCTCATGTTTCTGAAATGCCAAGTTTATTCTCTTCCCTAATACAGCCTATATAGGCAAACACAGCGTTCAGTAACCAGCTGTGGCTTCACATTAGAGATCTGACACGAGAGACTCCCCTTCCTTCCATGAGCCCTGGTCACTAGTCTTATTGCTTTTCAACAACCCAACGCTGTGGTGTCCAGGAGTGAGTGTTGAAGTCATGAATTGGAACCACCAGAATGCTGTGAGCCTGGGGTTCCAGTTAGGACTGTGTTGAAAGACCTTTAACTCTCTCAGCTTCAGACCTTATCTCTAAAATGGATGTCATAGTCCATTTATGCTGATAAAACAAAATACCTGAATCAGGATAATTTATAAGCAATAAAAATTCATCTCTCACTGTTGGGAGCCTGGGATGTCTGAGAACAAGGTCCTGGCAGATTTAGTGTCTGGTGAGGACCTTGCTGCCTCATTCCAAGCTGGTTTCTTGAATGCTGTGTCTTTACTTGGTAGAAGGGATGAAAGGACCAAAAGAGCCCAAAGGATTTCTTTTCTGACCTGTCATAGGTGCTAGTTCATTCATGAGGGCATGGCCCTCATTACTTAATCGCTTCCCTAATAGGTCCCACTCAACATCACCAAGATGGGATAAAGTTTCAACATGCATTTGGGAGGGCATTCCAGTCATAGCATAGGGGTTACAATAATGCTGAATACATAAGGTTAAATGCTGGTGAAAGTGCTCTCTGAATTGTTTACTTCCTGTATTCTGTGGATCGTTTACTGACATAAAATAGCTTTATGTGTGAGTGGAGGAGTCGTGGTGGAGACCCAAGGACTTCATGGATGTAGTCAACAAAGGAAAAACTCTGGAGAACTTTCCACGTGAGCTGCATTCATTCATTGCACAAATATTACCCGAGTGCTGACCAGGTACCAGGCAATGTGCTCTCTGTTGGGGTTACAATGGTGAGAAAAATCAAGCCCAGAGCTTATAATCTAGCAAGTGAGAAAGACTTTATCATTAGCCAGAAATAGAGGTCAAACTGAAAATGTGATGAAAACAGCAAAAGGGATGAATGTGGTGCCTAGAAGTTGTATACTGGCAAGTTGAAGAGATGCTGACACACGTGTATTAAGTGTACTCTACCTTCCCACGTGCTCTGTTAGGGAGGAGCTCAGGCTACTGAGGACATGTGAGGTCCTTATTGTCTTTTATTTTGAGAGTGGATAATGTAAATGTGTCCAGAATAATAGTTTCAGATCTTACTGGGTTTGTGATTTTTTTTATTTTGCCTAAATAGCTTCAGAATATTCTGTAGGTTTGATGGCACAACCATACTCAAACGGAATGGTGCTTTAGTCAGCTTTTCATTGCTGTGACTAAAAGAACCCGACCAGCACAATTGTAGAGGAGAAAAAGTTTATTTGAAGGCTCACAGCTTCAGAGGTCTTAGTCCATAGAAGGCCTGCTCTGTTCCTCAGGGCTCCAGGAGAGGCTGAACATCATGGCGGGAGAGGGTGGCGGAGGGAAGCAGCTCACATCACGGTGATCAGGAGGCAGAGGCAGACTCCACTCTCCAGATACAAATATATACCCAAAGCCAGGCCCCAATTCCCACCTCCTCCAGCCACATCCAACCTGCCTCCAGTTACTACTCAGTCCCTATCAGGGGATTAATTCACTGATTGGATTAAGGCTCTCACAATCCAATCATTTCTCCTCTGAACCTTCTTGCATTGTCTCACTAGTGAGCTTTTGGGGTACGCCTCACATCCAAACCATAATGAATGGGTTAGAAAAGAAGTCATTAAAAACTTAGCTTAACACATAGAAATTTAATGGTAAAGTAAATTTTATAATTGGAAAGAAAAGTATGCTTTGTTAGCACTCTTAGAAAGGCAGTGTCTGTCGTGCCCAGAACCAGGCTTTCAGGATGGATATAGGTTTTTGAAAGAATGAAGTAAAATAATAATTTACATAATTCCAGGTGCACTGGACTCTGCATATCTCCAATTATATATGAAATTTAAAGGCACTTTTTAGATAAACTTTATTCTTTTTTTGCAGGGCAGGGGGAATAAGACGCATTTTGTTGATAAATTTTGTTTTCAGGGTAGATGGGAGGTTTCTTAAAACAAGTTTATAGAAGGAAGACTGGAGGGAGTTTTTTCTTTCCCACCTTGCTGCCCATATGTGGCATAGGGAGGCTGTTTTTCTCATTGTGATTGCTTTAAAGAAGGTTAACTCTTCAACTTTCAAGTAACTTTGTATTTCACAGTTTCAGTAAAGAGGATTCTGAAACTAGGATGAATGTCACAGAGACTCCAGTAGTTTATATTTGTACAGTAATTTATTGTTTACAAGGAGAAACTTTGTTCTTGATCTTAAAGTATTGAAAAACACCAAAGAGGGAAAAAATATCCTGAAGTTATTCTATTATTGCCATATTAGTTTTTTTTTCCCAAAAAGTAACATTAAAAACTAAGATAAAAGGACAAGTTTAAATAAAGCTAATTGAATCTTAGTGGTACAAGAAACAGAAAGAGGTTCAAAACTATTAAAATCTGCATTTCTTATATCTGTAAGTAGATATTTTTATTTATTTATTTTTAATTTTTATTGTTGGTTGTTCAAAACATTACATAGTTCTTGATATATCATATTTCACACTTTGATTCAAGTGGGTTATGAACTCCCATTTTTACCTCATATACAGATTGCAGAATCACATCAGTTACACATCCATTGATTTACATATTGCCATACTAGTGTCTGTTGTATTCTGCTGCCTTTCCTATCCTCTACTATCCCCCTCCCCTCCCCTCTTCTCTCTCTACCCCCTCTACTGTAATTCATTTCTCCCCCTTGTTTTTTTTTCCCTTTCCCCTCACTTCCTCTTGTATGTAATTTTGTATAACCCTGAGGGTCTCCTTCCATTTCCATGCAATTTCCCTTCTCTCTCCCTTTCCCTCCCACCTCTCATCCCTGTTTAATGTTAATCTTCTTCTCATGCTCTTCGTCCCTACTCTGTTCTTAGTTACTCTCCTTATATCAAAGAAGACATTTGGCATTTGTTTTTTAGGGATTGGCTAGCTTCACTTAGCATAATCTGCTCTAATGCCATCCATTTCCCTGCAAATTCTATGATTTTGTCATTTTTTAATGCAGAGTAATACTCCATTGTGTATAAATGCCACATTTTTTTTATCCATTCGTCTATTGAAGGGCATCTAGGTTGGTTCCACAGTCTTGCTATTGTGAATTGTGCTGCTATGAACATCGATGTAGCAGTGTTGGTAAATTCTGGGTCACTATTTTTTTTTTCACAATGTACATTCTTTTGGTCATCATTTGCTCTCTTTTCTCCTTCTGGGACTTAAATTGTAGATATGACAAACTGTTTGATACTGCTCCACAGCTGAGTCTCTTATACACCCTTCCCTAAATTTCTGTCCTTCAGATTAGATAAATTCCATTGATTCTTATTTAAATTCAGTAACTTTTCCTTTGACTCCAGTTTTATTTTAAGTCTTATATAGTGAAATTTTCATTTTGATATTGTACTTTTCACTTCTGTAATTTGTTTTTAAAATATATTTTACATTTCTATAGAGATTATTCATCTTTTCATTCATTGTGACCATGTTTTCCTTTAAGCCCTTGAATATATTTATAATAGTTCCTTTAAATTTCTTGGCTGGTAAAAACTGGGATATCTTGGGATCTATTTCTATTAGTTGCATGTTTTTTCTTGATTATGAGCAACATTTTCCTGTTTTCTCACATGTTTAGTTACTTTTAATTTTTATGGCAGGACTTGAAGAAGATACATTTTAGGCAGTCTTGCTTGTAATGCCATTTAATAGATATGGAGTTTTGTTCTGGCAGACAGTTAAATTCCTGGCCAATCTTTTTAGTCCTGCCAGGGTTGGTTTTGTTCTTTGTTAAGTTAAATCTATTAAGTTTTGAACTTTGTCCCAAAATGTAGTCCTTATTCTATGGTCCACTGGTTGCTCATAAAACATGACCTTATCTACTGTTTGAACTGAGTGCCCAATGTATTAAATAAACTATTTGATTTTGACCTCACTACCCCTGCATGACCCATATTGACTCCATTCAGAAATCTCCTTGAAAAATCTCCTTTGAAATAATGACTCAGCCCCTGATAGGCATTCTCTTCTAGACCTTAAAAAAACTTACCCTCTACAACTGAACCCTTGGCCAAGAACGCAGAGTAAATACCCATCGTTCTTTCAAGCCTCATTTTATCTGTGCAGCTCTCTCTTTGCAATACCCTCCTCCACCTGTGGCTTCCTCAGTTCAGTAGGACTTCCAATGTCTACTTGGCCTCACTTTGTGTGATTACTTCTCTTAAAGAAGATAGCCTGTAGTGTCTGCTGCTCAATGTCTTAAACAACTGCCATATGTACTTTGTACAATTTCAGAGTTGTCTTTAGTAGGGGGCAAATCTGGTACCAATTATTTTGCAATGACTGGAAACAGAAGCCAGACCATTTAGATTCTTTTGCTTTAAATTTTTCACAAACTGTATATTCCTGACACTTTTAACACTCCAAAACTTCATCTATATTGCTGCTAGAAACCTACCTGAACCCAAAGTGATTATGGTTTAAAAAACAAATGCTCAGAACAAGGCAAGATGCTGATTTCAAATTGTAAGATTTGACTACTGTAAAATGAGGCTACCTAATCAAAGAACAAAGAGACATCAGACAGCATTTTCACTCAACAGGACTTTCAGGCATAATCAGTAAATTAACCAATACTTCAGAAGCTTTAAATTAAATTCTCCAAATTTAAATGATGACTAAACAAATGTGGCAATACATGTGTGGGTCCACATAAAATAAACTTTTGTTTAAAACATAAATATTGACAAGAGAAAGAGGAGAAAACTCTCCATATTAGATACCTCTCTCTTATCTACCTATCACCTACCTCTCTCTGCTTGTCTGTTTTTGTGACATTGATTGAGTCACAACTATACAGTTAAGAACTTTGCATGTTATATTATATTACATTTAATCTTCACAAAATACCTTTGAGGTTAAGTAACTTATCCAACTTTACCTACCAGTGATCTTGACTAAGCCAAATCAAATCTCAGCATTCAGGTTTCCTGGTACTGTCACAATAAATAACCCAGAAAGTAGAGTAGAGGTAGATGTTTTTAGAGAAAGATATTAAATTCTGACCCCCCCCCCAAAAAAAAAAACAAGTCATAGTTGTGCACACTACTAGATTCTTAATATTCCTTCTACTCCTGTGACAAGTTGTGATTTGTGGGTCTGTTAGTAGGGTTGGCCTCCATCGAATGCACTAAATTTATCCTGATATTGTACCAAAAATGACTTAATGTTATGTATAGGTGGGAAGAATCATATTGTTCAAGAACAAAAGTTTGTCGCATCACAGTTTATGGGTTTCTTGAGGTTATAATATCCCCTCTCCAAATATGTCTTGTCTCCTATGAGGCTGCTTCATGAAGTAATATGTCATAAGAACACACTAACCCAAACCCAAACGTCTCTCCTTAAAAATCATGGCTCCTTTCTTGTTTTCCTTCTCTATACTTCCTCATCATTCTTAGTCCACTGTCACACAACTTGGTTCCACTGCATAATCTGTAATATCACTTAACTTCCATACAAAACAAACAAGTAACACAACACGCATACACCAAAAAGCTTTTGTAAAATAACTTATTGTTTTCACATCAAGTGAGTCAAAAAAAGATTGAAACATTAATATATTCAGGGATTTTTTTGTGTGCAGTGTTTATTTATTTATTTTTAAAGAGGCCCAATTCATGGTTCCTGGTGGGTACCAAAGCAAGAAAATTCCCATATTTTCTAGGTCATATGGCTAAATGGTGCCTCATTGGATTAGGTTGATTTTTAAGGAGTCTCTCATATTTTCAGCTTTTGTTTTTTCCTTTGTGTTTTTTCAGATTTGTTCACATCCTTTGTTACGATGCTCACCTTCTTTGGTGTTTCTGAAGCTCCGTGGTAGAAAGGAAATGTCAGATGATGCTGGAAAAGCAGGCCGAGGCGATAACAAAGAAAAATTAAAAATAAGAATCACAAATAAGAATAATGTAAAGACTGAAGCTACTCTCTTGCTGCTTTGCAAACAAAGGAGCGTTCTCGGAACGATTCATTGGTTAATTTAATAAATAGCGTGCAGTTTGTAAAAGCATAAGCTGTGTGAGTGCTATGTTTCAGATGTAGTATGCCCCTCAGGGATGGATATGCTGGATGGATTTGTTCCCCACTGGGGTGGACTTGAGGTCGGTGAACCTGTAAGAGGTGGGACCTATTGGGAGATGATTAGGTCATGAGGCTCCACTCTCGTGAAGGGATCGGTGCTCTCTCCTGCAGGTGGATTTGGTCTGGAAGGAATGGATTAGTTCCCATGAGAGTGGTTTGTTACAAAAAGGGTGAATCTGTCCCCACTATCCTTCTTTCTCACTAAAACATATACCCCTTCTGAACACAGCTATTTCCCTTTGACTTCAATTCCATGTTGTGGCACAGCCCGGGTCCCTGGCCAGGACACCAGCACCATGCTATTTGGGCCTTCCAAACACTGGAATCATGAGCCAAATAAACCTCTTTTCCTTATACATTACTAAACATCAGGTATTTGCTATAGCAACAAAAAAGTGACCAAGGCAGTGATAAATCTTTTTTTTTTTTAATTAGGCAATAGAACTATCTTTGTTTGGAAGGAAGTTGGGCATTGAAATAATGCCAACCGTGGCTTATTTAAGTTTGTCTTGATTGGCTCCCTGATACTCAATCAATTCACTTTCCACTGCAAGTCAAAGATCTGATCTGAAGCAGAGGCACTGTTAAAAGAATTTTGCCATTAGAGACACTAATAAGCAAAGGGTAAGACTTATCCTTCCAAATGGATCTTTAATAAGAGATCATGTCTTCTTTTGCTCTTCTTGTTTCCCCATGGTTCTTAGAATTGGTTGCTGTACCCAGCTGATACTTCATAAACTTATGCCTACTGGTAGAATTTCAGACTTAGAAATGTAGAATGTCATGAGATCAGTAAGGGTTTATGCACAAAGGGAAGAATCTCTCATTCAAAAAAAAAAAAAAAACCAAAAAACCCTTTCCCTTGCTCAGTTTGGTGTCTTTTATTTTTTTTAGAAAGTTCTTTGTTTCAGAAGAAACTATTTTAAATTTGATCTAGTTTAGTATGTACTTTTAAGAAGTATTTTATACGTATGATAAAAGTATGGACTTCAGATAGTAAATTCTGTTAGTCATTTCCTTTTAAGTAATTTTCTACTTGGCCTTGGCTTGTGCAGATAGTCTGAATGCAATCAAATGCTAGTCAAATGCATTTTATCTTGGTGAGTGGTTTGCTTCTTAGATATGTATCTTTATAAATAAGACAGACATCTCTTATATTGAAAGGATTTCTATTTAAAACTAAATTCTGCAAAGAAGTTTCTGCAGATTTTCAATGGGATTTGAGTATTAATCATCTTCACATATACTTTTAATATTCTTTTGGGGACCTTAATGTGGTAGGGCAAGGGGTTTTATTTAGTTTTTCTTTCAAGGGACATTGACTCATAGAAAAAAATCAATTGAGGGTAACATCATTAAAAGCCAGCTTGATATTATACTCATTAATTCTATAAAGACTAAGAAGCATAAAACTATTAATAAGTATAAGAATAGAAACATACATTTTATACTTTCAGTAAAGAGAGAAGCATATGAGGGGTGGGAGGAAGGAATAATGGCTTTGGGTCCCTCTCATTGTTTTTCAAACATTTATTTCCAAGTAGTTCCAATACAGAAGACAAAATGAGCTATGATAGCTCCTAGGGGCCTTCCATCTGAACTTGAATTTTGTAATGCAAACAACATTATAAAATGAATGTTCTTTGCTGGTTAAAGTTTTTTGATAGAATTGGTGTTGGAGGATAATGAATCATGCTTACCCTGTGAATTTGGTACTCTAATTTGAAAAACATGGTGCTGTAACACCTCACATAAATATTATTATACTGAATTTTGATATTTGCTTGCTCATTGTCTCCTCTATTACATGCTGAGTTTCTGGAGTTCAGAGGCTGGATCTCATTTTTCTCCACATTATTGAAGGCAAGTTTTGCACTTGGCATTCAGTGATATTTATTATTTGTCTGCTAAATGGAATTAAATCAGTGACTATTTTGCACTTGGACTGTGAAAGTTCCAACAAACTGGGAGCATCTTTGAGGAAAATGACTACTAGAGTTTGTATCCCAAAGGCCCATATTTTAAAGGCCTGGACTCAGGGTAGCACTCTAGGGAGGTGGTGGAAACTTTGAGTATTGGGGCCTACTGGGGGGACCTGTGATTGTTAGTGTGTCCTTGAAGGGAATAGTGGGACCCTGGCCTTCTTCCTGCCTTTTGCTTTCTGGCCATGAGGTGAGTGGTTCTGGTCGACCACATGCTCCTTCCATGATGTGCTACCTCCCTATAGACCTAGAGTAATAGGATCATGCACTGGGATATCTAAAACTATGAGCCAAAGTAAACCTTTTCTCTTCGTAAGTTGACTGTCTCAGATATTTTGTTATACTGATGGCAAGCTGACTAACACAAAGATTTCTGTGACAATTGTTCAATAGTCTATCTTGTTTACAATGTTTATAAGATGGGCTGAGGCATAAAAAAGTGGGGGCAAGTTTGGAATAGTTGCCAGCATGAACAAGCTCTCTTGGAGCAGTTCTCCAAGGTATGGTGGACTGTGGGCACCATGACATGATCAGAAGAGGCTTCTCTCTCCTTGTTTTTTTGTTGCAAAGGACACACAAATCCACAGACTTCATTACACAAATTCAATAGGCTTATTAGTCTGCTAGAGGTGCCATAAAAACATGCCACAGACTGGAAGTCTTAATTAACAACTGAATTAATTTTCTCACAGTTCTGGAGGATGAAAGTCCAAGACGAGGATGTTGGAGTTGGTTTCTCCTGGGGCCTCTTTGCTATCCAGCAAATGGCTGTCTTCTTACTCTGTCTTCCCACGACCTTGCTTCTATGTACCCCTGATGTCTCTTCCTGTTCTGGTAAAAACATCTATAAGATCAGGACCTCATCCATATGATCTTATTTAATCTTAATTGCATTTATAAAGTCTCTGTCTTTGACTATAGTTCCCCTGGGGGTTAGATCTTTAACATATGATCTTTAGGGGGAAACCATCCATCCCATAATGCTGGGTCACTCAGAGTTACTTACAAATAAGCTGTGAATTGAGTGGTGAAGGGTCATCATATTACTTGAGGCTCCTACATAGTCCAGTTTGCATCCTACCATGAAACCTGGCAGCACGTTAAACCACGTACCTATGGCATCTGTGTTTTTTTTCAATATGGCCTCAATTACCCCTTCTTCTTGCTGACACTGTCAATCATAGTGCCTTATCTTCTACCTGCCAGGGGTTAAACATGTGACCTATACTAAGCTAGTGTGATATTGTGATACAATAAGAAATATATATATATATATATATATATATATATATATATATATATATATATATATAATTTAGTTGTCTTTCCTGAAATTCTTGGAATTTTCTGCATGAGTAGGGATAAGGGGAGCATGTTTTGGTGTCCATAAGTCTCTTTCAACTATATCTGAATTTAGGCTAGTGAGGGGACCCTTGGTGTGTCCCTAGATAGTTTCAGGATGGGGGTTGTTTGCCAGAAGAACCATGTGATTACATATGGACTTTTTAGCCCTACCCCCTGAAATCTAGGAAGGGGCTAGAGATTGAATGAATCACCAGTGGTCAACGATTAAAATGATTTAGTCAATTATACGCCCATAAAGGAACCTTCATAAAACTCCTTATGTGACAGGATTTGGAGAGCTTCTGAGTTGATGAGTAGGTCAAGGTGCCGGAAGGGTGGTGTGCCCAGAGAGGGTGTGGAAGATCCATGGCAACCTACCTCCCTGTCCCCCTCCAAGTCGTCTTTTCCATTTGGTTGTGTCTGAGTCGTATCCTTTCTCATAAACTGGTAATACGAGGTAAAGTGCTTTCCTGAGTTCTGTAAGACTTTCCAGCAAATTATCAAAACTGAGGAGGGGGTCTGACTTTGTGGAGTGGTCAGTCACAAGTCCATATAGCCCAGATTCGTGATTGGCATCTGAAGTGGGACTGAGACTTTGACTTGTGTGGTATATATGCTAATTCTGAGTAGTTTAGTGTCAGAATTTTGTTGAATGACGGACGCCCAGTTGATGTCTGGAGGATGCAGAATCCGTTGGTATGAGGACAAAGCCCATGTGTTTGGTGCCATAAGTGGTGTTGCAAAAGCAGTTGAGGTTGGTCCTCCTGAAATTTCACTCTTTTAGCAGAGTGTGCCAAAACAAAATGGCTGCATGTGACCCCCCGGGATGGTGGCTCTCTAAACATCCTGTCCACTCCTTCCGACTGTTTATTTCCAATACTGCCTGGTTCTTATTCTTTCCAAAGTACATTGGCTTCTCTTTGATTCCCTTTTCAATAAATTCTCTCCCTAGCACTGGATAATTATGTCTGAAATACCCAGAATTTGTTTCTGTTGCTTGAAATAATAATATTCTCTTGTAGTTACACGGTGTTTACCATTGCTATAAAACTCTAGTGTATGTGCTTAATTGAGTGGAATTTTTGAAATCATGAACAAAATTTTTTTCTTATCAGTGCCTCACCAATATGGTCTTGGATGAATCTTGGTGTTCAGTTACTGTAGTTACGTAAGTGAATAAATAAGCAGATTTTCTTTTTTTTTTTAGGGTTTGCTTTTGTTGGTAATTTTGAAACATTTTTGCATTTTTATCATTTTTAATGCATTTGGTTTGACTCTAATTCCTCATTTTCATTGTTCCTTTTGTGAACACGGTACAGATAGGAAGGCTATGGGGCAGCTTACCCTGTCAAAGTAAGACCTGGATCAAGATGTCTGCGTACTACTGTCTAGCGGGATGGTCTACTAGGTTCCTGACCTTTGGAAATTAATCCTGAATCTATTGAAGCACAAAAAGAGTGCACTCTTTTGTATCCCAGCCCTCACAAAGAAAGGAAAATAGGAAAAAAAAAAAAAAAACAAGTGACAGGTGTAAAACCAATCTTCTGCTTAATGAGTAACCAATCCTTCTGGGGACAATAAATAGCCAAGGTGCTAAGAAGAGAAGGTGCACAGATGTCATCTCCTATATTTTGATTTAGGAAAAGCAGGGGGGAGCATAAAAGCCCCTACAGGAGGCTTTACTTCTCCAGCTGTGGCAATGGCCAGTCTTAGCCAGTGGGGGCCAAGTACCCTCCAAAGAGAGAGCAGATTCTTTTGAGCTCTCTGGAAGCACAAGACCAACATCAGTGTTTGTGATGGCAGGAAATGCCAGCATGGCAGAGCTTCAAAGAGAATTGGAAACCAACTACTTTTTACAAATAAAAAATAGAGAAATAGAACAGGTTTCCGTGCTAGGAATGTACAGATTCAAAACTGTATTTTATTTATTTTAGTGAAAATTTTTCCCTGCCAAGTTTATTTTTAAAGTAATAGAGTGACTCTGCCTAAATTGCTTTATGGAATGATTTTATTTTTGTCAAATTCTTGAATGTTGAGAGATGGAATATAGATCTAATGCTGTTTTAATGAATAATGTTGCTATCTTTGGTCCTTAAGCAGGTGACTGATTTCTGGAGCTTAGAAAGGTTTTTTTTTTTTTTTTTTTTTGTGTGTGTGTGTGTGGTGCAATCTCCAGTACCTTCACCTACACAAGATGGCAACAAAGGACACAGGTTGGGATTCATGATTGTGTTATCTATGACCTTTGGGTGGTTTCTTCTGTTGAAAGCAGTTCTCTCAATGCTGGATAGAACATTTTTAAATTCTAAATGGTATTTTCACAGTAAATATTTTTCATGGAATTGTGAAGACTTTGCTCATGTACCAAGCAAGGCTTTCATTATAAAAATTTGCTTTTGAAGCTAGAATTCCTTAGAAAGAGGAAGAGTTTTTGAGTCGACTTTGTGATAGACATTTTTTTGTTCTTTGAGAAAGTTGAGGCCTACTTTATTTAGTCTGTATCTGAAAATTAAATGAAATTTCAAAACCCAAGTCTATTTTTTTCTTTGAACAGTTTTTCCCTTTGGTATTCTCATTGAGCTTATTGTTTGCTATTTTTAAACCCCTTCCAATAACTTTGGAGACACCTAATTCCCTGAATTAAAATATTTTGAGATACTTGGAGTAGTTTCCATTTTCCTATACAAACCCTGATAGATACACTGATCATGAGAGCCTAACATAGCCAGGTTAAAGGAGCCGACTGGGCATCCAACACAGACTTGTTTTGGTTTTTAATTTTGCATGTGGTCATTGTATTTCAACTGCACAGAGCAAGTTAAACTATGTGTGCAAGACATTCAAGATGGGCCTGCAGACAGCTAATCTGACTCCATTCCTATATGTGCCACTGAGATTTTTGCATCTTTAGACCCAGAGAACATTAGGATTTAGTTTCTTCCCTGCAGAATAGTTGCCATTAAGTTTTGTCCTGGAGGATTTCCTATACTTGTATGATGAACTAGCAACATTTAGACATTTCCAGGCTGTTCTAGTAGTGCTTTCATTGGAGATAGGGCAATGTGGACATATGCTTATTAAAATAACAGGATGCTAGAATCATCAAGGTGAATAACCGACCTTGAGTAGACATAATGTTTTGGTTAGTTGACTACTCTTATCATATCATCTTCCGTTCTTTCAAAAGTTAAAGAGGTTGAATTCTAAGGGTATAAATGAAGACTTTCATTCATTCTTTTTTTTTTTTTAAGAGGAAGTGTAGACTAAACTATGGTTTCTTGCCAGGACAAATCACTGCACTTATTTATTTATATTTCCTATCCCGCCCTATACAAATGCAAATTTCTTGATATGTTTTGCTTAGATGTTTTTTGCTCACTGCCAACATATTCTTGATAAATAGCATAATCTTATCTACTCTAATCACTCAAGGACTTACTATGGAATGCATTCTGCAACCTAGCACTGGGCTAGGCCCTGGGGGCGGGGGATAGTGAAGATATGGGCTTCCTAAGTTTAATGGTGGTGACTTGGAGAAAACTGAGCTTGAGTAAGACATCTTTTCTGGAGTAAGGCTTTGAAAATTAAAAAAAAAAAAGCCAGCATCCTTTTATTGTGTACAATGTGTAATAACACCGTTGGAGACTGATAGGGTACCAGAGACAGCTTTTATTTTACCTGTTAAAGGAGATTTATAGAGAGCTCAGAGGGGCTCAACAGCAAACATTTTGATTTTATTCTAATTGGAAAAGACAATTTAATTTTATTGACAATTATAAGGGAACAAGGAATGTACTTAAATTGAAATTAAAAAGTAAAATTGTAAGCCAGTTTATTGTGATCTTGTAGCTTCTCTCCGAAACTTTGCATTACATGATCATATTGATACTCTTGCAGACTCCATTAAATTCTATGGTTTCTGATTATAAGAATGTAAGCCGATACATGATAGATTTAAAGGAAAACACTTTTTCTTTGTGTGTGAAAGGATGGAGCTCTTTACCTTGAGAGGGATTTGAAAATTGGGTCGCCTTTTTCATTTTCTTCATATTGATGGAATACAGGTCACTGGAGTCTAGCTTTGTTTAGCTCTTCTTGCTCCAGTTTGACAAAGTGATAAAGAACCTAATTACTAAACTGCTCCGCTAACAAAGATGGGGGAATCACCTTCTTTCAAAAGTGGGAAAGTAGCTTTTCAAGTGTATTGAGGGTCCCTCCGTTTCTGGACTTGAAATTTCTCCCACTTTGATCCTGGATGAGGAGGTCTGTGTTTTGGGCAGCAGAGCTCCTGATCAGCCCCCAGTCTGGGCATTGGAGGGCAAAGACCTCTGGAATCCTGTTTTTTTTTTTTTTTTAAGTGCTCTAAAGGGCAGGATTGATAGCTCTGAAACATTCATATTTACTCAATTAATGAGTGAAAGCTTCAGCATTGGGTGTCTAGACCTTCCTCAGCCTGGGTTTCTATCTTCCTGTTCCTGTATTTCAAATTTGATCTAGAGGTATAACTATGGGCTACTTACTTAATTTCTCCCAGCCTCAGTTTCCCTGTGAAATGGAGGTTCTTTTATTATCTCCTTTGTAGAAATGAAATGAGTAGGATTAAATACATGATATGATCTAGGAAAAGGATTTAGTATAGGATCTGGGGTACAGTGAGCACACAATGAATCCCACTCATCCTTGCCATGGATGGAAGTGCAGTCCCACATTTAGACTTGGAGACTGACATCCAGAGGGACTAACGGACTTCACAATGGTCACATAAGACCAGAACGAGGACTCACTTCCCATGACTCCTAGCCCAGTTCACCTTCCTTTCTACAGATGCCAACACTTCTGTAGGTGTTTTCTCACTCACTCTCCTAGTTCTATTTCTATTAATCCACAGAGAGATCCTAGAACTTCTATTGTTCCAGCACCCAGACCACAATTCTCAAAATAGATGTGTAACCCCGAAGGAGTATAAACTCTTTTTCCAGAATGAGCTCCCATTTCTGGTTCTGAAAAATGGGTTAGTTCACTGCTAACCAGCTTCATTTCAATGGATACTGAGTACATCCCTTAATTCCTCGAAGAGAATTTTTTTTGTGTGTGTGCAACATCCCATGTTCCCTTTCTTGTCCCCATGAATTTCCACAGTTGCCATCCTTCTCGGTATTTCTTCCCTCTCTGATCCTTTCAAAGTTGGTGTCCCTCAGATTTCCCTTCTTTAGTTATGGTCAATGTTCTTCCTGGTAGATAATGCGTTTTTCTAGGTTTAAGTATTCAACCATATCTACATCCCGACTTTGAGTGATCTCCTCATAGGGCACATTGAACAACTCGCTGTCTGTTTTCATTTGGATGTTTGTGTGGTACACAGGCTAGAGGCTTATCTCCCCTGTTCCTCTACCTGGGAACATAGGAAGAATGTATTTTCCAGCCCCTCCTGCATTTAGTTTGGGACCAAACGAATGAGCACTCGTCCTGAGTCAATGGGCAAGGGGATGACACGCGTTGATGTTACAAGCCAAGGTCTCCACAATGGGAGGCTCATGACATACGAGGACTCTGGATCCTGAGTCACTCCTTGCAAAAGACTTACCAGGAGAGCCGTCTGAACAACACTGGGCTACAATGAGAGCTGGGAATAAAGTTTAAGTCATGGAGATTTTGGGGTGATTTGTTGCTACAGCAGAGCTTGACCTTTATTTAAAAATGCAGTGTCCCTTGGGTGCCTTGAGCTTTGCATTTAAGTCTATTCTGTCACCAGATTCACAGCCCCTAGTCCTCAACCAAATCCAATGAAAAACCAAGCCCTGTGGAGAAGAACGTCTATATTTAAAAAATTATCCATCTCTCGTTTAAACTATTACCCTGATTCAGGCTCCTGCTATTTCTTAACCTGCTTGTTGACTTGAATTAATTTAAAACAAAGCAGGAAATCATCCCGTTAGGATCGTTGGTCCTTATTAAAGGTCGTTCCCTGCAGGGAACATAAGAGAATATGGTCACAGGGTAACAAAGCAGTTGACGTCTGGAAATAAGTAAATCTCCTGATCACTGATGAAGGACGTGGGGGCTCCCTGGCCTACGCTCTGTACCTGTGAGGACCCATCTACAAAGAAAAAAGGCACCCCGCACAATGCACACACGGACCAGAGGCTTAATGCAATTAACCACGGACACCCAGATACTTCTTAACTACCGTCTTCCACTCTATCTTTTCATCCACTCACACATGCTTTTGATAAAGGGTCAGGAGGCCAGCTGCTCACTGAGTGCAGATCAAAGCTGGAGCGAGAGTCTGGCAGGGGTCTTCTTGCGAAGCTTAACCTTACCTGGGAGAGTCAGTTAGCTCAAAACATTTCTAATCACCTGTGATCCCTCCTTCCATCTCCTGCAGAGTGTGGGACTGCAGTTGACAGCTCCCACACTCCCCTTTCCACTTAGTGAAGCTCCCTTTAGAAAAGCAGCTCTCATTGTTACCAGCCTAGATTCCCTCTCCTGTAACAAGTGAACCCCTCTTGGGTTGCCACTCTTATTTAGAAGCCCCTCCTGTGATGGCATTAAGCAGGGGCCTTCCATTTCTTCATTTCTGTGGCAGCGCCCCCTCCTCCAAACCCCAGCGCGCATTACCTTATGTCAACCTAAATAACCATCGGAGACAGATATTTATTTGGTAATAGAAAAACATTGCAATTGGAAATATGCATGCCAGGGAAAACCGAGTGTGCTCAGAGAGGTTGGGGCAAGGGAAAGGTTTTGAAGGCGAAATGAGGAAGATCACATAAGAGAGCTTGAAACAATAATCCTTGGCTATGAGGATTAAGAGCAAAGGAGGTGCCAGATCAAGACTGGCAGACAATTGCTGGGTAGATGTCCCTGCAGAGTGTGTGTGTATGTAATATATGTGTGTGTATGTAATATGTGTATGTGTGTGTGTGTGTGTGTGTGTGGTCTTTGTTCAAGTTTGTGGTTCTGGCTGAGTCTTTTGTGATAGTTCTTGTTATCAGGTGTCCACATGTAAGATACCCTTCATCAGAACCTAAAGGTTATTTATTTATTTTACTTTAATGAATAAATTCATTGTTTATTTTTGAATAGGGCTTGATAAAAGTGAATCTCTTTTGAGTCTGACAAATTTTTCGCTTGGAATATTTAAAAAGAGAAAATGAAAACCAGCCACCTGTTTAAAAACAGGTATCTTCTTTAATTGCTCAGCTATCCATCGTTTTGATCTATCTTTTGAGGACTAAAAAGATCCTGTGAAAACTTGAAATGACAATGAGAAATCTGGGAACTACCTGGAGGTCTTTGGATGCCTTTGTGATGAGAATTACAGGATCATCAGAGAGCTCAACCCAAACTCGGTGTCTGAATTTTCCTGGCCCCATTCAGTCAGGCATTTGGGGGATCCTCTTTGGGTCTAGGATTGTTTCCCATGTAAGTGTGAAGTCAGTCACACTGGTCCTTCTCACAAACCTTCTTTAAGACCTTCTTTTCTCTGTTTGCTTCCTAATTCAACTCTGTATGTTAATGTGGCCCCCTGGGGGAGAGCTGAATTCTCATTATGGGGTCCCGGTAGGTCCTTCTACAGCTAAACTGGCCAGACAGGAAGAGGCAGAAAATGGTGTCATCTACAATTCCATGACAATAAGAGTCATTCTGAGACCTCTTCAAACAGTATTGGCTTTTAAAACAGGACTACTCATTGTGAAATGAGAGATTTCTCTCCCATTAGAGATCCTGAAGGTGAGCTGATTCTAAGAATGTTCTCTCTGGAATTCTTCCAAACATGGCAATCCTGTGCGGGTAGGCCTCTCTGCCTAGCGAGGAGTTGGCTCTGTTAGGCATCTCACTATCTGTCATGGGGAAGAGGTGCTCTGCGGTCTTCATCTTGTGAATATTCCTCATATACAAAAAGAGCAAAAATTTTTAAAATGAGAATGTCAATGGTGAAGCCTTTCTTGTTTTCTTTCCTATGAGGTGCATGGCCAGGTACTATCCTACCTCCCTGCCTTCAGATGCACCCAAGCCTTGCTAGGAATGCCAACCTTCCTACCCTCCCACCCACCCTCAGCCCCGTGGGTGCCAGTGTCATTTTGCAAGCTCTCCTTTCCACTGCAGTCAGCTGGGGTCCCCTCGTTTAGCTTTCTATGTATGTGTTGATATCTAAAAGGGGCTCTTTATTTGGGACTTTATGAAGATAATAAAAGTGTTAGCTGCCTTAACTTATTTTCAAAGCAATATGGGGTATAAATGACTAGACTCATGCTGTGGAATGAGAATTAGCAGACAAAATTATTTATAAACAAAGAATTATACATGACACATGGGGTCTGATGCTGCCCAATTTTCTCCTCATTAAGGAATTGACAAAAGGCTTCGTGGAGCAGCCAAAAGAAGATTTCTGTTCTATGTTGGTGTTTTTTTTTTTCTTTTTTCTTCTTTTTTTTTTTTTGTATCATCCAAGTTCTACTGGGTCTTGGATTCTTTCTATGCATACCTCACAGTTTTGATCTCACATCTACACTGAGATGTTGTTTTCTTCATCCCGAGTCTCAAAGTTACAAGAGCATTATGTCCTCACATTACAAGAGTAGCTTCCAGAATGATTGGATTCTGAGCCAAACCTTGACTCTCCTTTAGGATGCTCACAGAGTAGAAAAGTCACCCTCATTTCTCATCCTTCCTCAGAGGACACAGAGGTGCAGCTACCAGGGGTGCTATGGCCAACACGCCCCACCCAGTGTCCAGTGTGAACATCCCTTGTAGTGTTTGTGTCTGTGCCTTATCTCCTGCACTAGACTCCAACCTCTTAAAGTTGTCAGCAGGATCTCATTCAGTTTGTCCCCTCCAGGACACCTGGCAGTCTTACATAGGCAGATGCTCATGAAGTGCTTAATAGATTGGATTGCATTAACTATTACTCTTGAGTGCACAAAAAGGGGTGCTGGAACTCTGAAGAGCCTTAATTCACCTCATGGGGTTATGCGGAGATTCTGTCAGCCTTAGTTTATCCACCCCGGCTCTCCACGGGCAAAGTCAATGCCAATTAATTCCAAGCTTCTGCAGTGGAGAGAAAACACATTTGCACCTACAGTCTGATCAGATCCTTTCCTGCTGTATATCTCAGTGATCATAAAGCAGGAAGACCCCTGGGAGTCTATTCTATTTAGGCAAAGGCAGGTATGCTGGGGAGCTTTGTATTTGTACACAAACACAGAAAGCAGGGCTTATTTTTGCAATTACTTGAGAAGGCTGCCCATGTTTTCCAGCATGTAAATTAGGACTTGAAGGAAAACATCTAATTGCATTCGCTCCAACTAATTGCCAACTCAAAATTTTAGATTAGTGTGCACACCATACTTAATTTTTTTTGTTATCGTTATTAATAACACACTTAGCTCTGTTAGAAGAGAAAATAACAAGCAGGAATTAAAGACTGGAGGGCCGCCCCACTAAGAAAATGCTTTGGGTAACAGGGTAAAGAACTCATGGGAAAAATGTCAAAGGCATGGCTAAAATTCCAGACAAAGATTGCCTGGGTCTTGTGCTCTTCTGTTAGTTTGTTGGTGAAATAACAGATGGGATTTGGAGTCATTGCTCTTGTTCTGCCACAAGGAGGGGCCATGGTTACAACCACCAATGTGTCCTTGACTTTTATTATACCAGTAGCCTTTCCTGTGCAAAAAACAAAACCCACTTAAAAAGAGCTTTTTAAAAAATGTGCCTCACATCCAGAGAGAATGGTATGGTCTTTTGTGAGTAATATAAACACACTCTGATATCCTTATGTTATTAAATGAACATTACAAAGCATGACAGAATCACAGTCACACACACAGACTAAGGACAAACGGCGATGCTGACTAGACATGAAAGGGGAGAAGTTTTTTCACATGTTGTCAGGAAAAGGTAAAAAGGTAACCGGCAGCTTCAGAGTTCTGTTCTCTCAGTAAGAGTTATTCTCCAAAGGACACGAGGAACTTTTTGTCCTTCTGAACACAGAAGTTAAAAAAAAATGTATCCTTGATGCTGGATTTAGCAACAGCAGATCTGCACATCTATTTAGCATTGGGAAGACTGCATTCAAAGATGGTTAGTTTGGGGTTACTAATGAAGGAGTAGAAAGAGACTGGATGGACTTTGGAAAAGCAGCCGAATCAATGACGTGTTCCCATCCCATTAACCTCTTCATCCACCCTCGATCAGTCTTTAACAGGCCCCTAACCAAAGCAGGCCCAGTGCAACATGCCTCAGCCTACACGTTCTGGAAAGTCTCTATCTTTGCGGAGTCTCCTGACAGGTGGAGAGAAAAATTTTAAAAAGAGACACTAGCAAGTATACCTATAAATTGTGTTAAGTGTCATGAAGGAGAAGTACAGGGAGTGATTAAGACCACAAAAGTTGCATCTAATTGAAATGGGAATGAGGCTTCTTAGAAAAGCCTTTTGCCTTTTTCAGCAAATGACATTTAAGCTGAAACCTGTAGGATGAGTAGTATTTAGTCAAAGCAGGGGGAATAGATCTTTCCAGGCAGATGGGAGGACAGGTGTGAGGGCCCTGCAATTGACGCAAGGGAGGGAGTGGAAATCAGCTCTTGAGGCTGGAGCTTGATGAGTGAGGGGAGAGTGATTTGAAAGGAGCTGAGAAGATCGGAAGAGCTTGGACCACATGGGGCCCTGCAGGCCCTGATAGTATCGAAGTTTAGATTTTTATCTTCTAAGCAATGGAAGCATTAAAAAGCTGCTGGAAGATAGAAAGAGGGAAGCGATAAGAATCCATTTAAAGAGACCTCAATAAGGAGAAAGAATGGCGAGAATAAAAGCCAGGTGCCCGGATGGGAAGAGACTTCCAAGGGGCTGCTGAACATTCACCTCTTCTTCTCAAATTCTCCACTCATCACTCATGCAAAACAGAGCACACGTCCCAAGCTCTGTGGTCAAGTTGCTTTGGAGTGGGTTGAACCAGTGAGAGGCTATGGAGGGAGGCTGGTGGAGAGGATCAGGGGCACTTCCCCTTGTCCCTCCCTCCTGGTAGGGCACCTGTCGCAATGCTTGTCCTCTTTGGTGTCAACGGCTCCTGGGCAGTCTCTTGGTCCTGCAGGGTGCTCTTAGTGGTTTCTGTTGTGACTCAGCTTCCCCAGTTCTTGCACTTTAGTAACGCTGCTGCCTCCTTCTGGGGTGACAGTGGCTCCCTGCTGGTACTCATGTCTGGTTTGCATCATCACCTTTGTCACCAATGTGCTTTATTACATTCCCTCTGCTCAGAGGTTGGACTTTATTTTTCTGGCTGATCCTAACTGATGCAATGAGCAACAATGACAACCGAATCCTGGTGACTGAAGAGTGGATGTGGGGGAATCGGGATAGTTTTTGGAATTCTGTGTGAACTAAGTGAATTCGGTGGACAAATGTAAGCTACATGTAGCTTCCTAGCACCCTGAGCAGGATTAATTAATCTCTGGCCAAATTTAGCTGGCATAGATGGACTCAGGAAAACAAATGACCATGGGATCACCTCCTATATGACACGGCTGTGCCCTGAAGCCCTCATTAGTGGTCCCCAAGTGGCCAACAATTGGAGTTAAGCTAATATCTCTCCACCCACAGACTCCCACCTTTGTATCCTCATTTCTAAAGCCAAGGTCTGAATTATTTTCTTGGGACTACAGAAAAAAAAATTTGAATAAAACTCTATGAAAGAATATGTCCTTAACATATGGAAAAATTGATTTTCCTTTATTAAGAAATAACATTTTCCCCCATCTATTTCCTAGTTCAGTTCTTCTTCTCTTTTTCTTAAAAGATCAATCACTTTCTTGTTTCTTTTCTTTTCTTTTTAAAAGCAGGCTATTCTAGAAGTTGCCATCTATTTTCCTGACCAGGCTTCTCCTCGTCCCTCTGCTTATTCCCCTCCGACGGAACTCCTGTCTGAGTTGAGTAGAGCTCCGTCCTCCTCTGTCCTCTGGTCCAGTAGAACCAACACAGGACTCAAGAGTCTGTGAAGCCACAGGGTGTGTGGAAACAGAGTGGGACAGAGCAAGGCTTCAGTGACTTCCTGCTGGGGTCCCCGTGGGCTGGACTGTGCCTGTCAGGATAGTGACAAGCCACAATGCATCTGTGGACCTGCCTTTGGAGCTCTCGGGCTGAAGAGTAAACTCTTCTTGAAGATTTTCTGAGTTTCTTTTATACTATATTTGTGCCTCCCCAGAGCCTGGAAAGAGCTATCAAGAAAAGCTACCAAGAGATTAATATAGTGGGATTGTTGGACTTTTGCAATGATCTCAAGGGCTGTGGGTCATAAAGGGTTTCTTCCTTCCTTCTTTCCTCCCCTGGTCCTTGCTTCCAACTTTCCTTTCATCCAAAAAGAATTTTGAGCACTTGTGTGATTATTAGGGACAAATGAAGTCAGGTGTTGTAAAGTATGTGCCAGAGATACAAGGTAAAGATTTAGTCTTGAATGTTGGACACACACCGACACACACATCTGAAAAATGGAATAGCAATACTAAGGTAGACACGGGTTAGGAAGGATGAGATCAGCGTTTTAGTCTCAGTGATGCCTTTTGTTAACTGGGATCTTGAGCAGTCCCATGGCCACCCTACATACTAAGTCATCTGTGCAATAAAAGGATTGAATGAAAAAGTTTCTAAGTCCTGCTCTTGTTCTATGATGAGACACTTCGGTCTCATGATTCTTTTATGTTCTTAAAAATTAACAAGAACTCCAAAGAATTTTTATTTAAGGGGGTTGTATCTCTTGACATTTACTAGATGAAATTTAATCTAGAGACATTAAAAGATATTTATTCATCTACTTCACAATAAGAATAACAAAATCATTGCATACAAATATAAATTTGTTTTTCATGAATAACAACTGTATATTTTTTGGAGGGGGAGGGAAATTCTCACAATTGTCTTTGGCTTGACCAAATTTTAATCAGGCTTCTCTCTTCCCACTTGGTGCCTACACTCTGGCTTGACCCCCAGGTTTGAGCAGGCAATGAAGCACAAAGGGGCAGATCATCTCCACATAATGACTAATTTGGGGACAAGTAAACACAAACAGAAGTAGCTCTTGTTGAAGTCCTGGTTTTCTCACCTGCTTGTTGTACCTGCTTGCCCTCCTCCCCTGCATGGTTCCTGCCAACCCTGCTCACCCTTTCCTGCACAGTGGTCTTCCTTTAACCAAGGTTTTGTTTTCTGTAGTTTCAGTTACTCTCATTGAATCATGGTTCAAAAATACTAAATGGAGAATTCCAGAAATAAACAATTTACAAGCTTCAATCACAAGCTGTTCTGAGTGGCAGGATGATTTCTTGCACCATCCTACACTGTCTCTAGAGCTAGTGAATCACCCTTTGCCCAGTGACACCACCTGCCTATTAGTCCCTTAGCAGCCATCTTGGATTTTGGACAGACGGTGGAGGCCTCACCATGCTGGTATTTGAATAACCCTTATTTTTCTGAATAATATCCCCAAAGCATGAGAGTAGTGCTGCTAGCAATTTTATCACAGGATATCATTATAATTGTTCTATTATTTTATTATTAATTATTGTTAATCTCTTACAGAGTCTAACTTACAAATTAAACTTTATCTTAGATATTTATGTATAGGAACAACTTTACACATGGTGTTCTGCACTCTGGTTTCTGGAATCCACCACAGATAACATAGCACAGGAAGGTACCACTCACTGATAAGGGGGGTCTACTGTATATGAAAAGCCTTTCTCTGTTCTACTTTGTGACACTCACAGGTCCTCATGTCAAAACATTTTATTTATTATTTTAGTTTTTCTAAATGAAATCTCTCCTCTAAATCTGGTTTTGTTTTTATTTGGCACTGAAGGAGAAGAGTGGCGTTTGACATTTTTGCAGAGCTCCTTAATGTCCTATTTACTATTTTCTCTTCCTTCTATCTGCTGTGATGCATTGCTTGGGTTGAAGTGTGTGAAGAAAATCTGGCAACACAGTTATCGTTAGAGAAAGGAGGAACTGCAGGACCCCCAGCACCACACTTTGAGAACTACTGTTCTGGATATTGGGAAGCAGGAAAGAGCTGGATGTCAACCAGATTCTATAGAATAGATTTTTGATGTATAAAGAAAGGGCATCCCCTACACAGAGAATAGTGTGACAAAAGTCAAGGAGAAAGTGAGCAAGCTGTTTAAGTCTGTAGAGAGAAGGTCTGAATGTACATGAAGCTCAGGTTATGGGTGAACTTAGGATCCTGAATTCTGGCTTCTCCACTGGGAGGTCATAGATAAGGAAATAACATTGTGAAGATGATGTTTTAAGATAATAATCATGATATTAATAAGCAGGATCTCAGGAAGCATTGGTTCAAGGGGAGATAAAAAACGGTAGGGCCAGTTAGGATAGTTCTGCACCAGTCTTGACACGAGGTGGTGAAGGTCTGTAGTGGAGTGGTCATGCTTGGACTGTGAAAGGATGAAGAGATAAAAAGGACACTCTGAGGGGAGATTTGACATCATTTACCATCAAGATCAAGGGGTATAAGAAGTCTAATCCTAAGTTTTGAGCCAAGTGATAAACAGAACAGAGGCAACATTTTGGGTGATAGGGGAAATCTACTAAAAAGTGTTGGAGGTGGGAGATGATGCTAGAGGTAACTTTAGTACAATTTAGGAATTGAAATTAAACATCTTCTTCCTGTTATTTAAAAGATCCTTCATGATCTGGCTCTGCCAAATCTGGGACTTCCTTACTCTCTCATTTCCTGTGCTGTGGACACTGAGTGCTTTCTGTTCCTCCAATGCCAAGTTCATGGTAGCCTCTAGCACCTCTGCAAGAGTGCTTCCCCGTGTCTGCCTTCTCTCCTCCCGGGTAGGTCTCCCCACAGCTGGCCCCTCCTTAGCACTGAGGTTTTTGCCCAAGTGATATCTCCTCTAAGAGTCCTTCTCTTTCTACCAGGTTTGGTTTCCTTCTAGCACTTGCCATGATTTAAATTTGTTTATGTATGTGTGTTTACATGTTTATCTTTTTAAAATCTCTTCCCTTTAAAGTGTAAGCTCCATGAAAAAAAGACCTTGTCTGTAATGTTCAATTTTGCATTCTCAGGTGACACATAGGAGAGCCTGAACAAATATTTGTAGAAATTGGAAATGGACAGCACTGTATAGAAAACTCAGGTGTGCCTCTGTAGACCCAGCTATTTAGGAGGATGAGGCAGGAGGATCACCTGAGCCCAGGAATTTGAGTTCAACTTGGAAAACATAGCAAGACCCCATCTCCAAAAATTAAAAAAAAAATAAAAAGAGTTCAGGGTTTCTTTGGGGAGTGAGATAGGGACATACATTTTTGGAAGTCATGTCAGCATTACAATATGATGAGACTAGAAAATACAGGACATCTGCCCCTGTTAACAAAGAGGGCAAGATGGTGTGACAGCAGGATGCTCAGGGCCTGCAGAGTTGGTGTCACCAGTGTGAGGGGTAAGGAAATTTCCCCCTTGCCTTCTGAAGTTTCACTGGAATGAACTGAAAATAGATGAAACAGGAGAAAAGGCATATACTGTTTAATATACAAAAGGGGAAAAATTACAGCAGGGGAAAGTCACAGGAATGTGCTTACCCACCAGCCTGACATGATTCAGAAGCCCATATGTCCCCCCCGACTTTTTTTTTTCTGTGGGGAGGTGGAGGATGGGGAATGTCAGGGAATGGGAAATGGTAATAACTCACCGGGCCCAGAGAACACATGAAGGCCTGGGACAAAGTTCACCTGGCTGCAACACAGACGCTGGATTATAAATGATTCTCTGTGGGATTGAAACAGGGGAAAGTGGTGTGTGACCAAAGTCTGTCCAGGTCTGTTGACAGACGTCAGACATTTCTTCCTATACTATGAGTTTAGTCTCCTCTGGTTAATGAGCTCTGAGGAGAACACTGAAGGCAACTGCGTTCCTCCTGGGTAGATAAGGGAATTTGCAGAAGGCCTCTCCCCACACTGGAAGGAGGAGAAACAAGGGAAGGCCAGGAGGATCTTGACATCAGGGCAGGCTCTAAGGCCTCTCAGTGGGCCAGAGCCCCAGGTCTGTGGGGCACCCTTTCCTGAGCCACAACACGAGGCTACCAAGAGATATGAAGAACACTGCCAGCAACCACCGCCTGCTGGGCTGAAGTCACAAGCCTGGGGTGGAAAGGTCATCCATCTCTCAGTCTTTTCCGTAGTAAACAAACCGTTTCCATTACAACAGTTTTGATAGAAAGTTGAGGAAAAATTGGCAAGCCCAGCTAAACGATTCTCTGGGCTCCTTACCTCACACATCCTATCCAAGGTCACCTTCTGTGAACACCATTCTGGACCACCTAGTTCATCTTCTGCCACCTTTCCTATCTCAGGGCTCTGAGGATTCTCCCAGTGCTCCTGGGTGAGCCGATGGTCCTCTAAAGACAGGTTGTCTGATCCAGCCCTGTCATGCTTAGGAAAAAGGAGTGTCCCTTTTTAGAGGGAGATGTATTCTTGAGCCTCACTGAAGGATACATAGAAGTTAGAAAGCAGAGATCTCTAGAAAAAGAACCTAAATTGGAAAAAGATGGAATCCAGAAGACAGCTTTGGAGGCCAGGCAATAAAAAAGACACTGAGATGGCCTGAGGTAACCTTCAGATGGAGCCAAGAATCTGGGTTTTTTTTCTAAGCAGGACTGCTATAAAACAGATTTTTTGTTTTCCTCCTAATGTTCACCATTTTTTATAGTTTCAACCTTCATGATTTTTGAGTTACAGGGTCCATTGTGAAGAATCGCACAGCATGAGATTGTGATAACGTGAAGCCTTTACCCAAGGGTTGAGGTTTCAATGATAATCTTTGGAAGGCATCTGCGCTCTCCACTGTATCACCAATGCCAATGATATTCTTTGGTAGATGTCATCTAATTAAATGATCCCTGGTAATTCTTGCATAGTTCCTTCCTGTCCAGTGTTGGTGGGACCTGTGACAATAATGAGATATCACTCCAGAGATTATGTTATGCCATATGGCAAACAAGTGAGCAGGAGAACAGTGAAATCTTTGCGGATGTAATCAAGGTCTTGAATGAGCTGTTAGCCAAAAGGGAAATCATTGATTAGTTCTGACATAGCTTGGTGAACCCTAAAGTGGGGCTGTGGGTGGCTTCTGGGACATGAATGTGGCTTCCTGCTGTCAGCCAACCAAAGAACAGAAGCCTCTGTGGTATAACTGTCAGGAAGTGAATTCTGCCAACAACCATGAGTTTCAGTGAGAACCCCAAGCTCCAGAAAGGACCCCAGCCCAGCCAACACCGTGATGCTACCCATGAGTCTCTGAGCAGAGGATCTGGCTGAACCATGCCTGGATTTCTGATGTACAGAAGTGGGGAAATAATAAGCAGGTGTTGTTTTAAGATGCTAATTTTGTGATAATTTGTTACGCAGCACTAGGAACCTAATACATATTCCAATTAGTATTTGTATATTTATTGGCCTATCTTAACTGAACCTTGGAACCTTCCTGGATCTCCCTGTGACTATGAATCACACTGATAAAACAAGAAAACAGGCTAATGATCCACACAGTTCTACAACATTGCCATACAGGGACCTGCGCAGGTTGTCTCATTTAGAGACTTATTAATATTGTTTTAAAAAGTCACTTAAGAGTCATTGCTCCAATTTTCCTTCTTAATAATAAAATCTTATTTATTCCTTTTCTTCAAATATTAAACAGTTCCTTTAAGCTGGGTCCCTAATTCTTTCCCACAGCTTCCCCCTATGCAACTCTCCTTCCACCTTGGCCTAAGTTGATGTTCTTTCTGTTGGGGATGCCTGGTCTCTTGATTTCTCTTTTTCCTATAAGCCATCCTCCACACGGTAGGAAATCAAACCATCGGATGATGTCATTTCTCTACTGTAAGACTGAACGTTTGTGTTCCCCTAAAGTCCATATGTTGAAGTTCTAATGCCCACTGTGACTGTTTTTGGGAAGTGGGTCTTTGTGAAGGTAACTAATGTCAATGAAGTCAGATGGTAGGGCCTCATCTGAGACCATCAGTGTCCTTCTAAGAGGAGAGAGCAGGGTGCTGGTGTGTGCTCTCTCTCTCTCTCTCTTCATACATCATGGAGAGGCCCACGAGCACACAGAGAGAAGGCACATTCTATAAGACAAGAAGAGGATTTTCCCAGAAAAAGTGGAAATTTTGACCTTGGACTTCTAGGTGGAAACTTTGACCTTGAACTTCTTGGCCCCCAGAATAGTGAATGTGTGTTCTTTAGATCACCCAGTTTGTGGTATTTTGTTATGGTGGCTGGAGCTGACTACCATGGAGCCTTTCCTCCCAGGATGCGTGGAGGCCCTCCCTCCTCTCCTGGCCTCCTCACCCCCCTTGGTCAGCTTCACTCACATGGGCTTCACTTTAGGCCTCTGAATATGGTCGAGTTCTTTCCCTTGACAGCCCTCACTTCCAGTGAGTGGCTTCCTCTTGGAATACTCAGTCCTTTGAGATCTTAGCCCAAGAGTTCGTACCTCAGAGATGCCACCTGAAACCCTTTCTGGGTAGAATTCTGCCTCCTCCCATTGTTCTCCATCATGTAACTTGGTGCTCATTTGGTGGTATCCTTCTTGTATGGCTCTTGCCCTGGATAGGGAATTCCTGATGGCAGAAGCACCTCTCTCCTATATGCCACCTTGTCACCAGGGCTTGCCTCACCGGCTGGTGCGGAGCAGCTGCCCAATGCTATTTGTGGAATGAATGAAGAGCTGGCCTCTGAGTTGCATGTCTGTTTACTTTTCTCTACCTCCTTCCAGGAAGTGGGAGATCCGCCTTCTACACCCAGTTGTCCCTACTGTTGCTGAGTGCCTCAGGGATGACCACTGCCATTGGCAAGGATTCATCTTCCGGGAAACTGATGAAGAATAAGCATGTCCCCCCCCACCCCCAACAAACACTAACTATTCATTTTGAAGACAATGGATGACCTAGTTGGTTTTCAAACAGTTCGGTTGCCTCCCTGGTAATGCTTAGGGAACAAAACCAGATAGAAAACATGTACAGTAATGTGATTTCTTTGAAAATAATGTGATATGAAGAGCTTGTATCCAAGGGTTTTTCATTCATTCTGATTTCTCTTCAGTTTCCCAAAGCCAGTTTTTAATGGCCTTGGTAATAATGCTACTGTATTTTAAAAAAATCTTCATTTTCATAATTCATAATTAATGATTCTTTAAGTTTTTAAGAATCCTCCTGAAAAGACTGTTTTTTTTTCCTTGAAAGAGTTTTTTATTTTTTAAAAAATAGACCACAAGGGTAGGATTCCCCTCAATATGAGAAAGCAGGAGGAAAGAAAAAAAAATCTGAAATTTTTAGAGGATAAGTTTTCCAAATTTGGGTGCATGGGGAATTGTATTTTACTACAGCTTCTTAAAATCTGAGTCTGAATGCAGAAAAGATTTTCTAATTCATGAGATATGATAAGCGTTACATATCGCATGTTTTTTCTCTCTGATCCACAAAGAGGGGTACATTGGGTGTCCCTGTATCTACTTTGCTTTAGGGAAAAATTCACTGTCTTCCCTAAATCATAGTTGAGACCTACCTCATACATCCTCCCAATTACTCACTATTCCCTTTAGTAGGCTTACTATCTCATTAGAAAATGCTCTACTACAAAAAGGCACATTTACAGAGTACTCGGCAAAGCCCAGGCGTCTGATTTAGGGCTTTCCCATGAACCACATCGTGCCTTCTAACATGAATACTCTCTGAAGTCCAGGAGAAATACAGCTGAGGATGCTGTTCCACGCAGCCTTCACAGCTCGGTTCAAATCCCACCTTCTCCACAGTCTTCTCTGTCCACCAGTGTGGATCAAAATCAAATGCCTTCCACTTCCTGTAGAAGGAAGTATAGTTTTGTGATTTGGGCCCACATGAGACAGTAGAGTGGTGAGACCTGGCCACGCAACGTGCTCCATTAACCCCATACTCAATTGTTTAAAAGCACTGCAGTGGCTGGACTTGACCCTCAATGCTGGAGGAGGATTCCCACACGACAGCCGTAGCTAGACCCAATGTGTTTGCTACTTAAGCCTTTATTCTGGTCTCTTGATTTTCTGGTCTACGCCTCTGGGTGTTTTTCTTAGCTACACTTAATCACCCCAAGGAAGAGGATTTTGTTGGATGGTAGCTGCCTCCCTGCTATCACAGGCCTGCAGCAGATGCTCACTGATTTTATGTCTATTGGCTGCCTGATTGACATATTGGTGCCCATGTGTGATGGCTGCATTATGGCTGCCTCCAGCCTGCTGAGTGTGTTCAGCTTAATGAGGAGCTGCTGGATCAAGATTCCATGGTCAAATAATTTTGGGAAAAGCTGAGTTTAGCAAGGTTAAAGTTTAATACTTCTCCTTACTGCAGGATTTTTTTAATAGCCGGAGAATGTTAATGAGCGCTATGCATTTTTAAAAGGGGTATGATAGAGATGATTGGCACTCTCGACCCCACTGCACTTCAAGATTATATTTCTCAGATTCCCTTACAACTAAGGTTTTGGATGAGAATTCTGTTCTGTCAATTACATGCGTTCACATGAAATTTGGAGAGTGAAAGAGGCAATTTTCTTGCAATTGTTGATCTTGGTAAGAAGTCATTGTTTATAGGCAGTTTTGGCTTTGTCATGTGACAATGGCAGCTTCCAGCCTTCTGTGTGTGTGGCTGTCGTGAGGGGGGGGCCCTTGAACTAAATAGCCTGGGGCAGCCTCTAGCTTCTGCTGCTCTTGCCCTTCCAAAAATTTTTGCAATCACCAAATTTCCCATATTAAATTTCTTTTCTGCAGAATAGTTTGTGTCTCCTGTGCCGAAGCTCAAAACTGGTGCAAGGGACAGATAATGTGAAATAATTTTGTTTTCATGGCCTCCCTCTCCAAGACCATGGTTCTTCAGGACAAATTTTTGGGAAATTGTTTCTGGAGAGAACGCTGAAATCAATATCAGAAGGTCTGCGTTAGTCAGGAGTCCACCATTTCTAAGTTGGGGAGGTGACATGCCCTCTGAGCCTCGAGTGCCTTTTTCTTATTTGAAATATAAGGACAATAATTCCTGCCCTCCAGACCTCACAGGGTTGTCACGAGAATCAAATGAGATGATGAATGTGAAAGTGGTTGGGAAGCTGTAAATTGTTATAGAAATGCGAGGCACCGTCATTAGTCATGCTGCCATCTATGAAAATGAATGTTAGATTCATAATGCAGGAACATCATTCTCATAAGGATTGCCTGAGTAGCCTATGGTTTCTTGAAAACAGTGGTGGTTTGATAGATTCATCAGCCTGGAATGAAAATACCACCAGCTTTGCAGGATAGAATAAACCAAAGGGGACATTCCCCAGCTCCTAGGGTGGTCTCTTGGACAATGAGTGAACACAGGCTTCTCTATCCTCCCCCATCTCTTCCAAATGAAAGCCTTTTGGGAAAAAAATTGTTCATGGAATCCTTTGCATCTTCAGAACAGACCAAAAGAAATGCAGCAAAAAAACATTTCCTTCGTTTGATTTTCGGTTGCTGAGATGGGTCCTTTCATTAGCAGACTGAGTACAAACAGCCCCCACAGTCTGCTCCAGTAATTTCCAAAACGCGATTTACATAAATTTAACTTTGTAATCTTGTGGTTGTATTGCTGCATTAAAATGACATCGTGTGACACACGATGGGGGTTTCGTATGTTGATATGGAGGCTGACTCTTTTCCAACAGCTGCTCAAGTGGAGGTGTCTCTAACTTAGCAGCCTCTCCTTTCTCAGTCAGGACTTAAATATTCAGCAAGTATCTCAGAGCTGGTCGCTTTTGGAAACAAGAGAGACGTATACCACTTTGCTTTACACACAGAAAATTTGAAGTTAGTGAGTGGTTCCTATCCATCTGCTTCATTCCTTCCTGGGAACAAACTCACCTGACTGTAAGCAGGTCAGCTCCCAGTGATGGTCCTGCGAATGCACAGGACCTCGGGTAAGTAGCCTTGAGGACTGAGATCCAGGATTAGAGAGGAGCAAGAAGAGTCATGTGGTTCCCAAACCTCCTTTTGTTGCCAGCACAATCTAAAATCCTATGCAGTCATCTATCTCCCCCGAAATAAATGGCAAATAAATAACACTCTTCAACCAGGGACTTCTTGAGGCTGGAATGAGCTCCGCTTCCCCATCTCAGTAGCTTGCATGTGCAGACCTAATAAACACCTGTTTGTGAATGAATAAATTGAAACTTTTCTTAACTTTGAAGTTTTCATCCACACCCTCAATGACAGATAAGGCATTTAGGAAGAGCTAAAAGGTTTATAGGATCTGAGGAGAAAACCTGAGTATGTAGAAGAGGTATTTGGACTCAGAATTATGTTCCTTTTCTATTCTGTTTCCCTTTCCTTTCTTTCTGTTTTTTTTTTTTAAATCCCTCCCTCCTTTGAGACAGGGAATGCCTTCTGTGTCCCAGGGTCCCTTAAGCCACAAGAAATATAGAGGATGAAATGTTCTCTCATAGCACTCTGTCCCTCTCAACCCCACTCGTTACATTTGAAATTTTGTGGTTAAGACCTGTCTGCTTTTCGGGACTGTAAGCTCCGTGAAGGTTGGGACCTGGTCTACTTTGTTCACTGCTGTGTCTTTCATGTCTAAGGTGGTGCTCTGCTCATAGTAGCTGCTCAATAAATAATTATTGAATGACTCTGGACATTTTTAGGATTGTGTATGCTCCTTGTTGTCTTCTGTGTCTCATATCTCATTTGGCTCCTGCTTCTTATTCTATCTGTCAATCATTCTCACAGGGTTGCCAGTGATCTTCATATGTTTTTCCTAATGCACTCAAGAGCACTCTATTGCAGTTGGCTCAAATACAAGAGCCCTGCAGTGTAAGCTGGGGATTCTGCTAGATGCTGGAGGATAAATCCTTTTGTAAGTCTACAGCTGATTTAGGGAGCAGGAACATGCACATGGCTAGTAAATAATTATAAGAGTCAGGAAAAATTAAGAATCCCATAAATGCTTCAGAAGTTCTATAAAAGGCGTAGTTGCTCAGAACTAAGGTAGTTGGGGAAAAACCAAAAGGAAATGGAACTTGAACTAGGTCTTTAGCAATGGGTAGTGTTTAAATAAGCAAAAGAGGCAAAGAAAGGATCCCAACAGCATTTGTAGGATGTAATTGTGTAGGATGTAATTTTGGAGAGATGAAATCAGACCTGAAGGAGAACATTTGCGTGCAAGGCAGAAGGGGAAAGTTTAACTGGTGCCCAGTAAAGGATTATTGAAGGTGTGGGAAGTGGGGAGAAGCAGCTCATGCAATCGCCTGTCTTGATGGAACACAGCGTTGCTGGTGGGCAGCTTGTCTTCCATTAGTATCCTCTCTCCCCTCTCTATTTCCTGGATTTTAAATTTCTCATAGCGTGCTCCCCCAACACACAGCTTCAACTCCTTAGAAACTACCACCCGTGACTCCATCTCCACATCCACCAACACTCCCCTACCCCTAGTCTACATTTAGCTGTTCTCCCACCCCTCCAGTTCATGTTCTCCAGATCCACTTTCCACTTCTTGACTCCTTAATCCATCAGTCTAGCCTCTGTTCTAACACTGAGATGCCTCTTGTCAAGATCACGATGGAACTTCTGCTAGTTTACAGAGGCCATATTCGGCTTTTATTTCACTGGATCTTGCTGTAATCCTTTATGCCCTCTTCTCTTTCCAAAGCTCTCTTGCTTTGGCTGCCAGGATGCCACTCGCCCTGGATTTCATTTTACAGCTTTGTCTCTTCTCATGGCTCTTTTCATCCACTCATCTTTTAGATATAGCCATTTCCTGTGGTTATTGTCCTAGCCCTTTTTCCTTTTATTTATTTTTTTTAATGGTTCATGAAACCATGGGACAATCTAGTGGAAATAAGGGTTTGGACTTAAAAGTAAAGGTTTGGGGATCATCAGCAAATGAAGGCATAATATTAGAGGGGAGGGAAGACAGTAAGAACCAACCAGTTCAAAGCACATTTCAAGGTCAGGTGTGATAGAGACTGAAGTGGACAGAGGTCAAGCAAATACCATGAGAGACTGATGAAACGGAGCTGGAGGAAGGAGAAATTTCAGAAACAAAGAATGTTACAAACAAGTTGGGTAGGCAAGGACAGGCCACGATCTGTTGAACTTGGAAAAAACTCGTCAGTGAGGGCAGTGTCCATGTGGTAGAGGGAGAAACTAGTTCTTCACAGACTTGTGGGTCAACGGATAGAGGTAGGGGGACAGGGTAAGAAAACAGAAAGAGGGTCCACAGCCCTTTTAGTATTGTGGCTGTAATGAACGGGGAATTCGATGGTAGAAAAAGGAGGATGTTGAATTTAAGCTGGGAAAAACTTGCTTTATCAAGTACTTTAGGCAAAGCAAAAGGTAAAATGCTATTAATTTTATATATATCACCAAGTTTGCAACCAGTCAATAGAAACAGACAAGAAGGCACAGAGATCCATATTAAGGAGAGCAGAGTACGTGGGGTTCCAAATTTTCTTGTGTTGTGGGCTCATTTCTATTCTTTAAGTTTAATATATGTCTGGTGATTCATTTCATCTCTTCACAGCAGTATATCATAATTTAATTTTTTCCTTGATGTGGGTATAAATGGAGATGCTAAGGCATATTTATGCATACAGGGTCACTGCTAGGTGCATGCACTAAATATTAATATTCCAATATTCTCTTTCCAGCTCATGAACCAAGCAAGAAATGCATTTTTCATAGCAATGATTTTTTTTTTCTGAAGCACAAGGCTAAGTGTGCTTTCTGTGTTCAGAGAAAACAGTATGATTATTATTACATTTTCCTACAGAAGAAACATTATTTAGAAAGCATGGTTAACAATGGAGTTATATTTTGTTTTCGATCTATTCAGAGACATACTACCCAACCCAACAGATCTGGATGTAACAAGTACTAATTGAAACCATCTACTGGTAGAGCTAGTTTGCTTTTGCAAACTAAACTCTCCTTTTTCACAATAGCATCCTGAGTTTTCTCTGGGACATTACCCTTCTCTCCTTCACAGTTTATAGATCTGTTAAGGCCGACTTTATTTTTGGCCAAAATAAGGCTTATGACTCAAACCAGGAAAATCAGAACACTGAATTTTCTTGTCCATCCTCCTAGTTCGGAGGTAACCTTGTGACCCAATATAGGCCAAGGAAGGCCCTATTAAAGCTTTAGGAACAGGTTTGATGAAAGGGTTCTGCAACTGTGAGGACTAGAGTTTGAAGCTTCCAGCTGCCATTTTGTTCCTATAAGGATGGTGCCAATCTGAGATGCAAATAAACGAGAACCCAGAGATGGAGAGAGCTGGATTCTTGGGGACATTAGTTGAGAGTTCTTGTCTCTAGGCCTATCTAGAGCATTGACCTTGCACTTTCTATTCATGTAAGCCAATAAATAACCTTCTGAGTTCCATTTCTGCTCCCTGCTGTTGTTGTAAGAGCCCTGACAAATGACCCACATGCCGCCACATTCACATGGGTGACCTTATGCAAGTCTAACCCCTGCTGGATAAGGATTAGCTCCATCCTATAGATAAAGGTCACAGAAGTGCTAAGTAATGGAGTTAGGGTTGGAGACTATTAAGCCTTGTGCTCAATCCATACATAGCACCTAGTTCCTTCCCATGACACATCTCTTTAAGTTTTTTAGGTGTGACATACAGTGAAGAATGCTATTGTTTTTCTTCACCCTACTGAAGTCACCGTTAAGTACTGATGCACACTTTCCCTGATTTAACACTATATTCTTCTCTTGGTTCTGAATTTAGTTTATTTACACTTTCTATGTCCTTTAATTCTTCTTCCTCCCTACATATTAGTGACTTTTCTCTAGACTCCTATTAAAGTTAATAGAGACAATTATAGGATATCCTGTCTCCAACTTCAAACACTTATTTTCCACCCTGCCTCTGTATATAGATTTGACTCTAATGTGTCTTATTTGCAGGCAAAGTAGATGATGATTTTTAGCACTTAGCCCAGGGCCTAGCACATAACAGACATGCAATAAGAATTCATTGAATGATTGCTTGAGTACCTATAGTATCTACTGAGACAATTTGCCTATTACCTTCATGAATGAATCTTCTGCCAATTTTCTTGAGCCTTTTATCTTCTCCATCTGATCTAGTATTCATTCATACCTCTAGATTCCCTATTGAGTGTCAAACAATGTGGGTATCTGGAACTCAATAAAAGGTATACAAATGTCCATGCAATTTTGTTTCAGAAAACCTGGGTGCAAGGTTCCTGTTCTCTTATATGGTAGTTCTTTATTCTTAACCAAGTTATTTATTTTCCTGAGACTTTTCATCACATGCGTTGTTTTGAGGATCAAAAGGAATAATAGTTATGAAGTTTCCATTCAAATATTGTCATTGGCATATTGCATACACTGGTGGGAAGGCCAGGGAGAAAGGAGCAAGATTTGTGTGGGGGGAATACAGGTTCAAAATCCCAGTAACAAATCAACCCAAATCAGCACATCAGAATAGCCAGGAAATACAAATGAAAACAGGAGGAGTTCAGGTCAGGAAAGTTCTGGTTCAACTTTGGTACTTTCTCACCCTATTCACCTTATTTAATTTTTCTCTATAGTGCTCATCATCTTTTAACATACTTAATTTACATGTTAATAATCTGCTTTGCCCTACTTGAACTTACGCTTCATAGGGACAGGGATTGAACGAGTGGGCACTGAAAGCCACATATCAAATGTATCAGAGATTGGAGGGAAAAGGAGAAAGCAGGACTAGGAGCTTGCAAAGTGGGAAGAAGAGGGAAGGAGCCAGAGCATAGATATTACTGAGAAGGGGGGGGGGCAGAGGCCATAAAAAGAGAATATCTTAAGAATAATCAGGACCTGGAGTGGAGAGCATCCTTTTCCTATTTAAACAAAACCCCACATCATTCTTATTTTCTTTTGCTCTTGACAAACCTTATTACAAGAGTCACATTAAATGACCTTTACAATTCAACATTCTACTCAAAGAACAAGATATTCCCAGTGCAAAATGATGGTGCTGCTGTTACCATAATATTCGGAGAGTTAGGACATCTCAGATCTTGTGCTTCTTCTCCTGGGCTCTATGCTCCTTTCACTCAAAGCACACCATGACACTCCTGCCTTGTCAGCTCGAGGTGTCCTCTTCCTTCCTTTCTTAAAAAAAAAAAATCCCCATAAGCCCTAATAGGATATAAGCTTGGAGGTTTAAGTAGCTTTTTGCTAGTGAGTAAATAAATACTTCAAGTACATATCGGATGCACAAGTCCACTTTGGGAGAAATGCATCACGGGTCAGGCAGATCCTGAGAGCTCTCGTAATCACACTTGTTCATCTGTTCATGTGGCGTACACCTGTACAATTTTGGCACGGGCTTATGGTGTGGGAGAATCCAGGTTCAAAGCAAACTCCCCGTCTTTGTATAGTTCTGGGATTGTTGCAGGTTGTTTTCCTCTCTGCCCATAAAAACAAAGAATTGTTAGCATATCTAGAAACTGCCGTGGTCTTTTGGTAAAGGGATTAAATACAGATGCCAAGAAATCAACCTGGATTTAATTTGCAAATACTTTAAAGCAGGCAGCAGAAAGACAGCTAAAGGTCTTTAGATTTGTGTTAAAAACAAAGAAAGATTTCCCAGACAGGGTGTCACCTGAGAGACATTCCTTATTTTAGGAATATATAATTAAGATGTTTTGGCTGGCATTTGGTAACCTCCAAAAAGTTCAGTCTGATATTTCTATATATTTTAAACAAATATCTAATAGCCAAGTATATAGAAGATGGACAGAAAATACAGAAGGCTAATGACTATTTCTAAGTAAAGGCTGTTTCTTGACTTTTTAATGTGTTTAGCAGAAGGCTTAGAAGCCTAGAAAATGTTGAAAGATGTGGGTTTTTACCCTCATTTCTCCACATATGCATTATGCCCTTCCAGTACGATATGTGGGATGGCAAAGTATTTCACTCAAAGTGCTTTGAGTGAAAGGAGCATAGAGCCTAGCATGGCAAAGTATTGTGCTTTCTTAGACATAAAATGAAGAACCCAAAGACCTGCATGAGTGGAATTCATTTTTGGCCTTCATTGTAGGAATAAGGATGTGGGATTCCTAAGCAGAACTCCCTCACCTTTGTGGAAAGACAACCACGATTTTCCCATGCATAGCCCTGAGAGTGCACCCCAAGTCTCCCTGCTCTGTTCAGCAGGCCAGGGATGTCGGAATCCTGCACATCCAAAGGAAGGTCTGGCCCTTGATTGGATCATGAGAGTTAATCTCCAAGGCCTTGGAATATCTTGCTGGATGAGAGTGTCTTTATTTACTGGGACCTTGAACCAACCATACCAAATGTTTTTTACCACTACTACTAAAGTGATTTATGGGGAGGAGGTTGGGCCACACAATATCAGTGTGATTTCCCAAGGTGTTGGAGGCTGGGTAACTAAGATCAGTCACCCATGTGTTCCATGTCCTCCATGCCTGCAGGCCTGACTGACTGTCCAGTAAAACTCTGAACTTGAAGTTTTGGTGAGCTCTTCCGGCTGGAAGTACTTTATATATGACTTTACACATCATTTCTGGAAGAACTAAGTGCTGTCCTTCTGACCCCACTAGGAGAGGACAACTGGGAGTGTGTGCTGTTCTCTTCTGAACTCTGCCCTGTGTGCCTTTGGCCTGTGCTGGCTGCAATCTAGGTCTTCTTGCTATAATCAACACAATATGGAGCATAACAGCTTTCCTGAGTTCTGTGCATCCTCCTAGCATATCATGGAACCTGGGAGCTGTCTTTGGAACATTTAACAACTCCCTGGTTCCAGTGGGAGGGCTGTCCTTGCATTCTCCTTTGAAGTTTGTATCTCCAGCAACTCCTGTAAACAACTGGCTGCCACCTCCGTGCAGACAATGTGGCTGTTTTGTCCCACTTACAAGGCCATCCTCATGTGAGTGCCTTTAAAAGGGAGAGCAGGAGCCCAAAGTCCCTTTTCTGGAACTTGGCCCCACAGCAAATGTAACTGAGTCACAACCAAAGCATGCCTCTGTGCAGGATGTGGGAAGATTGGGAGAGAATCATTAACTTTTATTCTTGTGTGGTAGCTGGCTGTGATACTTCTTGTAGCCTCTTGAAGGTGGCAGCTTTCAAAAAGTCATTAATCTGCCACCTGGAGGAGAAATTCATGACTCTTTCTGTGACCTGTGTATCGTGTTTCTGTAGGGAGGTGTCAATCATTATTGGACTCATTAAAATCACCCTCAAAACAAATGTCAATTTTCCTTGCTATCGTCTCCACAGACTTGCGTTAGACTCAGACTCTGATGCCAAGGAATTTAATATATCTGTCCTCGCTCTTTTGGAGGAGAACAGATATATTAAAAACAAATGAGGCTGACAAAACTTCCCAGGTGGCTCTAATGCACAGCCAGTGCCTGCCATGGCCTGGCTGATGCCAATCCTAGTCATGAGGTGTGGTGGCCTGGTAGGATGATGAGGTAGACCTGTCTGGCTGGGGTAGGGGGAGAAGGTTGGAGAGGTAAGGGACAGGTTGAGGAAAGCCATTAAGGTCGAGTCAATGAGTGTGACATTTGTCTGTGGGATTAGGGAGCTTTCTATGGTCTCAAGAATCTGTCTTCACTCAGATGCAAACCTCTGACAGTCATGTTGCACTTAATGAATCACCTTTGCAAATGTTTCTGTGTTTTCTCACTCTCAATCCATGTCTCTGTTTCCTCAAATCCAGTGCAATGTCACTCCCATCCAGAAATATGACTGGTCTGCCTAGATGTGGTTGCTCCAAAGATTATTTATTAATTCCACACTTAACCCAAATTCCAGAGTTAACCCAAATTTTTGTAGTAGATGTGTTCTCGAAGATGGTCTGAGGAGTCAATGTTTGGTATACTGACTTTCTGCTTTTCCATACATTTTCAACATAAAATCATACATGCGTTTCTTTGGAAAACGTTTTAACATCCAAATCCAACAGAATCACGTTGACTCAGTAACCTTTTGGAAATCACGTCTAAAAGTTATTTGAGTCAAGTTTTCCTGATGAAATAATAATGCAAAAAAATAAGTCTTAATATAAATGCAAAAGAGTTAAGTCTATTTCTAAAATTGCAGTAACTTAAAGGTTTAGAGAAAAAAAAATTACAGCAGTATCTTATCTGAACATAACTCAGTGATATTACAAAAAATTGCTAAATGGTTTAAGAAACCTGTAGCTGAAATGTATGTGCCTCTGTGGGCATAATTCTCCCCAAACTCTGAACATTTTGTAGGCAAAGCTGATTTTTAAAAAATGAACAAGGTGATGTGGGCACAGATAAGAATCTGAAACCCTCAGCAAATGAGCAACTGGCGACCCCCTGTGTGGTCACATTTTCTCCTCTGCTTTTTCCTCCTATTTTGACACAGTTAATAAGGAGAAGAGCTGAGACTCCAGCAGTTCTAGCTCCATATTCATGGTTTCTTCCAATTTACCACAGCTGCCCTCAGCAGTGGTCATTAGTCTTTGGAAATATTCTTCATATGGCAGATTGTAAGTCCTCATTCACAGTAACCTCTAAACCAACAATGTTAAACCCAGAGCTCATTCTTTCTCTTTGTCTCCAAACTTGCCTGTCTCTTGACCTGTCATCAACTCAGATACTCAGCACACACACTTTAGGTCATATTGGATCCTTCTCTTTCCCATGAGGACATCCACTTGGTTCCCAAAGATTCTGTTCTCCTGAGACCTCTCAATCCCTCCCCTTTTTGCCTCGGCTGCTTGTGAAATGTACCAGCTCCTGGTCTCCGGGTTCTAGTCCCTCTTCTTCCAATCTAGTCTTTACAACAGAGAAGCCATTTCTGTTTCTCTTGCTCCTGGACTACCATTTCCCTATCTGTACTTTGTAAAATTTTCTTCATTTTATGAAGACAGCCCAGTAGGTCCTTTCTTTCTTCCTCACTGTGGTAGAGTGATTGCATTAATGACCCTAATTAAATGACTTCCCTGTGTGTCTGTGTCCTATGTCCTGGAGTGTGATGGCTTCTTCCCAAATCGACACCAAGTTCAGTTTTCTATTTTATTTTTTTAAAATTTTTGTTCTAATTAGTTATACATGACAGTAGAATGCACTTTGAAATAACGTACAGAGATGGAGTATAATTTCTCGTTCTTCTGGTTGTACGTGATGTAGAGTCCCACAGGTCATACAGTTTTTGACTTACTTGGAACAATGGGACAGTGACAAGTTTGATGCAAGCAGAGGCCTCTGTCAATTTCTGTTTCCCTTCCCCTCCCATCCTATGCATTTTCTCTGAGAACATGCCTAGAAAATCTGCTGGAAAAATGAGACTATGGAATAGAAAGCCAAGTCCATCAAGGTGACCCAGTCAAGGGTATCTTGGCCTGGTTAGCCTACATCTGATTTCGAATATATAATTGTACCAAGTTGAGATCAGCAGAATCCTTCAACTAACCCTTAGATTTAGGAAAAATAAAAATGGTTGATGTTCTGAGTCCAAGTTTGGGTGCTTTGTCATGCGGCATTAGCTAACTGCTACATCCACAATGCTTTTTTTCTGAAATATACCCATAGCACTTTGTACACACTGTTATCACAGCTTTTATTATGTCTGACTCTCCTGTTGGACTGAATCCCTTTAAGTCCCGGGCTGCATTTTTTTTTATCCCTAGTATTAAGCACCTGCCCTACTACATAGTAGCTCCTCAATACGTGTTTCCTTAGTAAATTAAGGCATGCCTGTGTACATCAAATCACTTCTTTCCAATCTATAACAAAGCAACTGGAGTAAAACAGTCTTTGTTTGTTAATTTTGCCATTCTTTTAGGCTTAGTGAGAACACCTGTTTCTGCCAAGACTGTGTGCTTAATTATGAAAGAAAAGGCTTATTGTATAGATGCTTAAAAATCAGTGCTTATTCTGAGGAGTTTCTTTCTTTCAAGTCTTATGTTTAGGGATTAAGTAGCCTTGTCCAAGAGAGAAAGCAGCCAGTCACTTCAGGTCCAGTTTATGGCTGTGACCTCCCAAGGGAAGAGTATGTGCTGGATCTAAGATTTGGAAAGGACATCTTCCCTCCAGGTTAGAAACAGGGTAGATATTTAGAGAAAGCCACGTGGAGATGAGAGCTCGTTGAGAGGATTGTAGACAATTCTTCACTGTAGACAATTGTAAAACCTGTATAATCTTTTAGTTCCACCATCTTTTTTCTTTTTGGAAAACCCAAATCAAGTTTTGTAGAGAAAACTCTATAGGCAGCATGGGTTGCATTTCCATGCAGAGGTGAAAGCAATGAACTATTTTTAATTTTTTTTCCAGAATGTATGTGTATATATTTGACAGTCTACAAATCTTTAAATAAACTTCTTAGATAACATGGTGTCTTAGTTTGTTTTGTGTTGCTATAACACAGTGCCACAGACTAGGTTACTTCAACAGAAAATAAATTTATTTCTTACAGCTCTAGAGGCTGGGAATTTCAAGGTGGAGGGGCCACATCCAGTGGGGGCTCTTTAGCTGTGTCACAAAATGACAGAGGGCATCATATGGTGTGGGGAACTGTGCCAGCTCAAATCTCTCTTCCTAACACCATTATTCCCATTATAGGGGCCCCACCTGCATGACCTCATCTAACCCTAATTACCTGCCAGAAGGCCCCACCTCTAAATATCATTAACATATGAACTTGGGGATTATGTTTCCAACACAAGAATTTTTGGGAAAAACACATTCAAACCACAGCACACAGTGCATTTGTTTTTCTCATTTATGAAACATCACAGTATCACCTTTGCCTTAAAAACCAAGTTATTGATTCATGGCCTGCCTCATAGAACACTGTGGACCCAGTAGACATTTAATGAACTCATTTACCATGTCTCAGCCTGCCCTGCCTTCCACCCCTTGGAGGTTTCTGAAACTTGAGTCATTCCTATCTCCAGCCTCCTTGGTACCAGAATTGGCACAATATTTGTTCCGTATCGACACCTGGATACTGAACGGCATCATCGAGGCAAGTATGTTCATGGACTTCATTTCTTTTTGGCTTTCTATTGCCAAAGTTAATTGCTCGATTAAGTAAATGCATCTGACCTGAATAGCAATTAAAGATGTTTTGGGAGAGTTGGAGTATTGAATTTCACATGCAGTGACCAAAGGAAATTCAGGTTAATGTTCTGAAAACTTTTAATCAATAGAAAGGCCTTTCTTTACAGAAAGAAATTGGCCTTGACAATAGACAGATTAAATCCAGGGTCAGAAGCTCAAATGCCCACAGGAGCCAGACAGCCAGACAGGTAAGAGAAATGGGTTGAGTGGGTGGGAATGGTGTACTCGAGTGAACTGGGGGTTGGACACTGGGCCAGTCTTTTCTTCCCCAGATCATTGACATTTCTAAAGGAAAAATGGAAATTCAGATTTTATTTAAATGTGCAATGAAATTGGAGGTTAATTTTGTCAACAACTGATTCAAGAATATGGATTATTCTCATGGCTATTAGCTTGCTTCCTCGAAACTAAACAGAAACAGTTTATGGATTTTCCAATTGTTCTTTCCCCACTATAGGAATTAACCATTATTCTGTTTTGACCTGTGACAGCAACATCACAGGAAGGAATGAGAAATTACCTAGGGGACGCCTAAAGCTAAGTTTCAAGCAAGCACCATCTATTGAGCAGAAAATCTGCTCACATGACTGTCTTTGAATATATTTGCTTCCTGTAAGAAATGCTGCGGTTTGAGATATGGAAATGGCACCACATTTGGTGCATGGAGAGTCAAGTGTCTAGGGACACGGACCTCTGACTCAGACCCTCCTCAGGTGCATACCTAAGGTCCAGGTTAGACAAGGCCACAGCTCAGTGAAAGGGACAGCTGGGAGAATTCATACCTTATCCTAATGAAAATACCTACCCATATCCTTCCTGGTAAATTATGTCTGTAGATTATTGCATTAGAGGTGAGTTGGGGAGTTCAAGTATGTACAGGGGTGTCTTTTCCTGGTTCACACTGATACAATGGGTTTCTTGGTACCTAACTGTGGCCATGTCCCCACAGTGCCTTCTTGTACCCTGGTCATGGTGTTCCCTTCCTTGGACCCCTCAGGGTTCCCAAAAGCTCCAGACACTTAAGAATTAATTCTCCTAACAGGACAGACTTTTGAAATATCTTGCGGTCTTAGTGTTATTTTGGATCCTCCAAGCAGAGCACCAGAACTCCATGAAAAGCAACATGGTTCTGATATTAGAACATTTTATTCTTTCTTCTTTCCTTTTGGTGGGAAGAGGGGCCAGAGGGAGACTGAGATGAGTGGGAACAGTCGGCTCAAGGAATACAATGCTTATTTTACCAAAAAGCCAGAGGTCCTTTGTCCCAGTTCCAATATATGGTAGATACTCTTAAGCATATTTTGTTGGTTTCATCTTGCATTTTCTATCATTGGAGAATTTTGACCAGCTAATTTTAAAACAGAGTTTTGTTTTGTTTTGTTTTTTTTTCCATGCAGATATGCAGGCTCCATACAAATTACCCTGCAGTAGCTGTGGAACAGTTGGAGAATTCCCTGTGTTTAGTGACCTTCAAGTCACACTTCAAGCTGTGCAATGGTGTCTTGCTAGCACAATAAAACATAGATGAGTTGAGACTGGCTGCAGAGTCAGGAGCAGGTATTTTAGTGTTTTAATAATCTGGCTCCATTCATTTTGGTGTACACGTCTCTATTTTTGTTTTCAGTTAGAACCACCAAGAAACCAGATCCGTGCGGACGCTTTTGTGAACATGTCATTTGCAAAATCAAACGTCCAAGGAAGCAGTCACACTTGCAGAGTTACACATGCCGTCAGCTGCTTTTCCTGTAATGACCACCCGAGAGCCCAGGCAGAGAGCAAGGAGAAAGCAGGAAGGGAGGGAGAAGGAAATGAGGGCACAGAGCTAGGATTCCACAAACAAGCCTTTTCTCTAATTGCTCCCTCCTGTCACAGCCACCACAGCAGTAGTGGCAGCCTCTGACCTTAGCCGCCGTGGTCTACCTGGGTAACGAGGCGCCACGCATCAGCAGAGAGGGTGAAGGCAGTGAATTGCACCTCATTCTGATAAACACGCAAACCATGTTTTGGAGTTTGGAGACTGTGTGGGGCTGAACTGTGTCCCCCAAAAGATTGGTATCCTCACCCCCAGTTCCTGAGCACGTCAACTTATTTGGAAATAGGGTCACTACACATGGACTTAGGTAGAAGCTTAGAGATTGAGAACATAAACTTTTGGATTATACTCATGCTCAACTGAGGAGCAGGTTTGATCTTGGGAATGTTGCTTAGACCCTTTACTTTACATGGACTTAGGTAAGTGGAGATGAGGTCATGCTGGAGTAGACTGGGCCCTGGGTCCAATATGACTGGTGTCCTTTTAAGAAGAAAAGAGACCCAGATACGGGAAGAAGAAGGTCAGGCAACTATGGAGACGGAGCTAGGTGAGATTCATCTACAAGTAAAGGATTGCAGCAAACCACCAGAGGCTAAGGGAAACGAAGGATTCTCCCCTACAAGGAAGGTTTCAGAAGGAATTTTGCAAGGTGTGCAAAAATCACACCTCCAGAACTGTGAGATGGAAATGAATTTCTGTTTCTTAAGGCACTCGGTTTGTGGCACTTTGTTACGGCAGCTCTAATACAGAGACTCTGCCTTCACCGGTGAGTATAAGACATAATTTTGAATTTAAGGATCTGTTACAATTTAGAACGTTCAAATAGCTGAATTTGGGGGAATACTATCTGCCAGCCTGCACTGATATTGGAATTCTCCCACTGGAAGAAGCTTAGAGATTGAGAACGTAAACTTTTGGGTTATGCTCATGCTCAACTGAGGAGCAGGTTTGATCTTGGGAATGCTGCTTAGTCCCTTTACTTCTCGGGATTCCTCATCTGTAAAATGTGGATAATAACAGTAGCCGCCTCTGAGAGTGGTTACAAGGATTGAGTGAGATAAAGCACAAATTCATGATTATTCAGTAGCTATTTATTGAATCCTGGTATATGCTACGTTTCAGGCCACATGGGGGAAAATAGACAAGGAAAAAGATGATCACAAACTAAAAAACTGAAAGAGACATAGTGGCTTGAAATAGACTAAGTTGGGCAGGGACCCGTTTTCAATAAGAAATTCATGGACCGCTACGATCCAGAGATGAAACTAAGCTGACACAAATAGGGTGAAGAGGTGTCAGCCGGATGAAGAGTTAGAGAAAGAGACAGAAGGAGGAGTGTGTACAAAGGCCCTGAGATGCAAAGAACATGGCATGTTCAAAAGTGTGCTTTGGCAAGGGCCAGAGTAGTGTTCTATTGCTGCCATAACAAATCACCCCACACTTACTTGCCTATAACAATACCTATTTATTATCTTACAGCATCTATGAGTCAGAAGTCTGACCAGAAGTAGGATCTCTGCTTAGGGTTCCCCAAGGCCCCAAATCAAGACATTACCTACTATGGTTCCCATCTGGGGCTGGTTATCCTCAACGGTCCTCCATTGGCTGAAATGCAGGATCTTCTCCTTATTTCATAGCCCATTGATTAGCCCCTTAAGTACATCTGCTGTTATATATTCATGGATGTGAGATCTCAGCAGTTTCACAGCTTCAGGCACTGGGGCGTGGAATCTTCTTAATGGGCATAATTCTGCCTACCATGCTATGATAACTGTGGAGAGAATCTGATGACGCAGGACATGGTAAAGATTTTGGAATTTAATTTAAATGGCAATAATTATAGTAATCACTACTACCCTGTAACTGCTTTGTATAACATCTATTTATTAGCACTAAGCACGCGGCCGACATTAAGAACATAATCTCGTTTGGTCCTCCTATTAGTGCTTGTAGAGAAGTCCAGTCCATTTGCAGATGAGAAAGTTGAGGCTCAAGAGTTTCCAGTGTCTTGCTGGGCGTGGTGGCGCACATCTGTAATCCCAGCCACTCAGGAGGCTGAGATAGGAGGATCGAGAGTTCCAAGCCAGCCTCAGCAACAGCGAGATGCTAAGCAACTCAGTGAGACCCTGTCTCTAAATAAAATTCAAAACAGGGCTGGGAATGTGGCTCAATGATCAAGTGCCCCTGAGTTCAATTCTTGGTACAGACCCCGCTTAAAAAAAAAAAAAGAGTTCTAGTGTCCTAAACAAGACCATACATCTCTTGGCAAATCCATATTTAAACCCAGATCGGTTTCCAAATTCCATTGGCATTTTAAATTCAAATCGCCCTTATTCAGGGATACTTTGAAGATATTTAGTTTTAGAGGTTTTAACAGGGACTTTCTGTTCTTGGGGGCAAAAGCATAATTGCATATAAATAGTTGTTTTTCTGTTTGACTCTTAACTGTGTCTATGGAAGCTTAATAATTCCAGTTATTAGGATTAATAGGTTGTAGTTCTGGTCCAAGGCAGATATGATATTTGTATGTGAAGCAGAATTTTAAGAGTCTCAGGAGCTCAGAGGGAAGAATCAAAGATACACTTTTCTTTTTCTTTTTTAGAGAGAGAGAGAGAGAGAGAGAGAGAGAGAGAGAAGTTTTTTAATATTTATTTTTTAGTTCTCGGTGGACACAACATCTTTGTTTGTATGTGGTGCTGAGGATCGAACCCGGGCCGCACGCATGCCAGGCGAGTGCGCTACCGCTCGAGCCACATCCCCAGCCCAAAGATACGCTTTTCTTAACATTAAATTGGTGAGCTTTTAATTTTCATGGGACAGATATGTCTGTGAATATTATCTCCTGGTTTTACCTTGGATATACCTTGACTTTTGTTGAGGGCATTGAAATTTGAAGGTTTTCAAAGTAGGCTAGGGACCATGGTAGGAGAACCAGGAAGTCAGTGTGGAATAATGCGGTCATAGCATCTTTACTCCAATTTGGATCTCGTCCGCATTTGGGTGCTGGGGATGGTGCACATAGGTACAGCACTTGTCCAGCATGTGAGAGGCCCTGGGTTCAAACCCCAGCACTGCAAAAACAAAGATCATCAGCATTTTTGATGACAGAAACTTTGCCACTTCTACAAATTGCTTCATCATCAGCTTCCTAAACCTTCTAGTCCAGGTGATTATAGAGAAACACACTTTTGCTCGAGGCTAGAGAATAAATACACCTGCTCTTATCCCAACGGCCAATTCATTTACCTTTTGTTCCACTTTGCCAAGGATAAGTTTCTAGCTGTTTGGCTCCTATTAGCCCCTACTCCTCACCGTCTGCGTAGCACAGTGATCTCTGTGTTTAAGAACCCTGTAGGCAGGAGATGCAGAAGGCTGTATTTGTAGAGCCCAATGCCAGGCAGTAGACAAGCCTTTTCCAAGGGCCTGCAGGGGAAGAGGGACTCTGCTCCTCTCAAGGCAAGCGGGTGGAAGTATTGGAGGGGAGGAAGGAATAGGGGAAGTGCACGTCCCACGGACTGCAGACTGCAGCTCTCTGTGTCCTGGGAGATGGCCTGGTGTACTTTCTAGAAATGGTCAAACCCCAGCCCCCAGGTAGCCACTGGTTCAGGCTAACTCATCATTAGTTCATATTTCAGTGCTCATCGGGTGCTGCTTCTCTGGGCTCGCCGAAGCCAGAAACACTAGCTTGGAGGATTTGTTGCTAGAACCCAGGGCTCCAGGAGAGAATAAGAAACCGGCGTGTATCCACATTGCCAAAACCCATTTCTTTGCAGCTGCAGTGCAGAAACAGATATCAACACATTTAATCCATGCAGGAGGGGAGAGAATTCCACCCAGAACAAAACTTGGTTTGCCAAGTTTCTTGCTCGTCTTTGCTATACAGGGGGTAGGAAGCGTTCCCAGAAAGAGAACGCCAAGTGAAGTTACGACAGACTCAAAAACGGCAATTCACAAGAGAGCAAGCTCTTCGACAAATGGAAAAGTGTAAATGGTAATATTCCAGCAAATTAGCTCCTAGAGAAGCCCGTAGGCAGAACTGTAAGCCATTATAATTAAGGATTTGGAAAATATCAGTATTTAATTAGAGCCTCTTTTTTTTTTCTTGGTAAAATGCTGTTGTTTTGCTGTAACTTCAGGTGTAAACAACTAAACAGATCCATTTCAAAAAATGTGTTTTGCCGTAAGCCTAGAATCAGTGCTAATACTAATTTGCTTATCACGGCTCCTCCTCGTGGTTTGTTTCTGATCTGAGCTGAGTTTTAAGGGCAATTTATCTTCAGTTCCCAAATGCAAACATCTCCTGTTCCCAGGCTGTGAGAGGTACTTACCCACCAATACTCAGTCCGACTCCATCCAGCTACTGTGACTCACTCAATCTAATAAGCACAGTCGCTCTAATAGTGAATATGTATTCCTGGGGGCTGCGGTAGACAAGGAGTTTTCAAATCCATTTCCAATGTAATCAAATGTCTCTACAATAGGAAAATGAGTCGGCTTTATCCGCTAACAACAGCCAACGTTTTAGCAATTGGTTTGTGCCACCTGAAATGCTAATGAGAAAACACAGTAACGACCCAGGGACTGCCTGGTGCCCCTCTCCCCATCAGTCTTTGCCCCTCCTTTTGCACCTGTAATTCCTAACAAGAGACAAACCTGTATTCCTTTACCGATATGGGGATGCGTGTAACTCAAAATGTTTTCCTGCCCTGATGGAGAAGATGAGGCTTCATCAAGACGAACGCTACAATTTAACGCTTCAGAGAAGCAGTGTATATCATTACCCCCTCTGTAGCCAAGTGCACTAATTAATATTTATTGCACCTGTCAAGCCAGTAGCCACCGCCAATCCATTCCTGTGGCACTTCAATGGGAGACTGGACACCATATTTCTCCTTGGCAGGCATGTTTGGATCCTCGGCAAAGACCAAAGCAACCCAGGGAGACCCTGTCTCTAAATAAAATACAAAATAGGGCTGGGGATGTGGCTCAGTGGCCGAGTGCCCCTGAATTCAGTCCCTGGACCTCCCCTGTTCCTCTCCCCAAAAGAAATTCTAGTGTCTTAACCAAGACATTGTAAACCCTTCCCTTTCTCTTGTGAGATTAAACCATTAATTCTATTGGTGTTGATTTTTATCCTTGTTGGGAATTGCTATTAAAAAAAAATAAGCAGGGTTGGGGGAGGGTGAAGGCAGGGTGAGAAACAGCAGCATGTTCGGGGGCAGCTGTCTAACATATTTATTAGGATGAGGATCCACAGAACCCCCCGCCTTTGCTTTGTATCAGACACCCCTTAAAGGTTACAGGCGCCGGGGGAGAGACGGCTATAAATCCTCCTGAAGTTTAATCAAAAGTGACAGGCCATCAAGAGGGAACGCGTTATTAAAACTATTTGGCTTAAAACTTTGTTCAGCATTGTCAACAGATTCTCATCACCAACAGGTAGCTAGCTGGCAACGGAATTAATTAAGCGAGAGTGAAATAATAAATGAATCCTGATATTGCACCTACAGCAAGGAATTTGGCACTCCGAGCGGAGAAGTTTCTATCGATGGTGTGAATCATTCTATAGTGCATCCGAGTGAGCCCAGCACGGCTGTGGGACTGAGTTTACTAAAAAATTTAATTAGGAGAGCATGTAAACCATGCTGCAGAAAAGTAGGGCACCAAATGCTGCTTTATTTATTTCATTTTACTTTTTTTTTTTTTTTGCTAATTCTATCAGAGAGCACCTGTGTCATTAGAAACTGCGTGGCCCAAACTGCCAAACTTTTGATTAACAGGAGGAAAACACGTGAACTTCTTGCTGAAGATAATCTAGGACATTATATATTTTTTTCCCTTTGAAATAACTGCTCCTCCCTCGAGGACAATAATATTAACGATGATAATAACAAAGCAACAATAGCAATAATAATAAAAGAGCCAGCCTGTTCTGAGATAGTATGATGCCCTAGGTATTAAGTGCTTTACATACATTATCTCATTTAATTCTTACAACTCTTTGAGGTAGGAGTTATGAGTTCCATTAGACAGACGAGGAATTGAGGTTTGGGGGGTGCCTATAGCCCTCGTCCCTCAGAGGAGGTGAAACGCCAAACTGCTCTCCTGACGGGATGCCCTTTCCTCTGAGACGCAGGCTTCTTTGGGAGGCAAATTAGGATAACGTGGGAAGAATCCATTTCTATGAGTTAGTGGTACCTCTACAACTCTCTATTACTGTCCCCTGGCTCCTGCTTGGGTCCTTGACCGTGTTCTTCATGTCCTGAACCCTTATAATATGTTCTAATTCTTTTCTATTTTGATTGTCCCCTTCTAGCCTTCGATGCCTCTTGGGTATTTTAGCCACGACTCATTCACGATCAGTCCTTCATCCATAACGTGACCCTAGCGTGGCCTTCCGTTTTTAAAATTCCATTTCTCTCTCACTTACCGATGGGCTCGGCACACCCATCAGGTTGGCGCCTGCAACGTCTTTAACTCCCTTTTCCAGGGCTTTCCTGCTCCATAACCACCCTACGATGTGCTTGTGCGGTTATCTCCCTGGAGGTGGAACTTTCTGTCATTCCCCACTCAGCCGAGTCTCTTCAGTGTAAGATGGGGGTATTTCTTCCCCCTTCACAGTGCCATTCTAAAGACCGTATAAGGTGACGGGTGTCAAACCTTTAGCATAGTGGCAGGTACCAGGGGGACACTCCTGACCAGCAGAAGTTTTGCACGTGGCTTCGAAGGGTGGTCCTTAGGGCAGCAGCAGCAGCAGCCCCTGAGAACACAGCAGAGGTGCCAATTCCTGGGTCCATTTCCCCAGCTGAATCAGGACTCCAGGGTGGGTCCCAGGCATGTGCATTTGACCAGCCCTCCCGCAACTGGGATCCACTACTTTGCACCCCAGCGTTCCTCCTGGTTGTGAGAGTTGCCTGTTAGCTGCTGCACACCTATTCTCTCTTCCTGTTCCTCCTTCTGGATAGTGTGGCAGCCTGCCCACCTTCTTTCTCTCCGTCATTCTCTGTGTCTGGGGAAGAGAATTCACCTGGCTTCAATCTCCAGTGACCTTCCTACCGGGAGCTGTGCTTCAGTGCTGATCACCTGCCTCTCTCATGCCCCTATTCCCCGTCGCTGTTCCTGGGTAGGATCCCCTGGGTCAGGGCTAAGTCTATGCACTGTGGATTGTCTGCCTCACTTTTTACTCCTAATGATTACTCCTAATAATAATTATTGCTGAAAGCTTAACTTTGACTTAATTACTGCTTCATGCTGGAAAATAAAAAAAAAAAAGAAATGCCCTCAATTTTTCCTTTCCTGAGCCATTCAAACACCTGTTACCATGTGGGATCATTCACCGGTGCAAAAGCAAATATTTTTGTTTATGCTTCTGATGTTTCTTCCTTAATATCTTTAGAAAGACATAAAATCGGTATGAAATTCAAAACGGGGACTTGCGCTCTAAACAAGCCTGGGTGGCGTTTTTCCTTCTCCTGTTGGGCATATTTTAATTCAACTCTGGAAGATGGTTGCACACATCATTTCCTCCTCATCTCTGTTGAGTGAAGTGTTTTGAATTAATTTCCCTAAATTATTAATAGCTCGAGATTGGAAAGCGTTCCACCCTTGGAGTTCATGTGTCCTTGTGCCCTGCGCTGTCAAATGGCAGCCTTCACACGCAGAAGAAGGCGCTCTGCTGGCTGGGGGCAGTGTTGGCTCCAGCCTATCCACAAAGAATTCTCCTGAAGACCCCATTGCACAAGGGGGTAGATATTTGAGTTTTAATGAGATCAGGACAGTTTCCTGGGTATTAATTGATTAGAGTTATAGCATGGGATGGATCACTCATTTATTCGACAGAAATAAAGTAGGCACTTAGGAATATGATAAAATGTAAATCGAGTCACAGATCTTGTCCCCCAGAAAGGAGTTTGTAATCTAGTGGGGCAGACAGACATTAATTCATCAAGTAATCAGGATGCATGTCAAATGGCAACTATGATAACATGAAAGAAAGGAGGCAGACATCTAAGTGCGAATGTGACAGGGGAAACGACCTAGCCTTCCTTGGGAAGTGGTTGTGTACCCTGAGGCGAGGCAGGAGGAACCTGATTTAACTCAGGTAAAGGGTAGGATGGATGGGAATGGGCATTTCAGGTGAAAGGAATGACATGTGTGCAAATGTCCTGTGGCAGGAGGGAGCAAGACATCTAGGTGGGGACAGGGACAAGATTGGAGTGACTGGAGGTCAGGAAGCAATGGAGTACCATGAGAAGCTTTCAGCAGGGGAAGATGTAGATAGGTTTTGGCAAGATCACTTTGGCTGTAGTGTGAGGTGTGGATTGTCAGGAGGTCAGGGATCTACCGAAGAGAATCAGGTTGGCTTGGGAAGCTCATGTCTGCTTTTGGACTGTTGAGTTTGATAGGCCACCGAGTACCTGAATATTTGGTCTGGTGCTCAGAATTAAAGTCTTAAATGGTACACATACATTTGAGACTTATCTGAATATATGTGGTCAGGTAAACATGATATGGATGAGAAGGAAGACAAGGGCCTAGCATCTAACTTTAAGGAAAAACAACATTTTATGTCTAGGTAGAGGAGAAGTCAGAGAAGGAATGGTAGAGAGGGGAAAGGAACCCAGAAGAGGGAGATATCACTGAGGCCAAGGAAAGAAAAATATTTCAAGAAAGTAAAAGGGGCCAACAGTGTCAAAATATGCTTGGAGACAAGGCCTCAGAGAGTCTACCAGATAAGCAGCAATCCATGGCTTTGTTTATTTGATGTTGGACTTGGAGGAAATAGTGAGCAAGCATTAAATAATGTTCCTTGGAGAAGATCTAGATACATACCATCCAAGCTCTGCACCTATCCCCTGAGATCCCAGAGAGGGGGAAAACAAAGGAGATCCTCTAAGGTACAAAATGCAATGAGTCTATGGCAAAGCAGACTTTGGAGGCGGACACCCCAATTTAAATCCTGACTCCCACACGAGGCAACTTGAGTGGATTTCTTCATCTCCCCAAATTTTAGTGTTTTTTTTTTCTGTAAGATAAGCATAACTACCTTACAGATCATTGTGATTAAAGAGAAATGTATCAAAAGCCTAACGAGATATATTACCCACAGTAAAGGTTAATAAATAATTGCCCAATCAGTAAATGAATGTTGCATTTCCAGCAAGAGAATGATGAAGAGATGTGCGTTTTAGCTTATATAAAATGTGCAAGGATATGTTAATGTGCACACATATAAATGTCTCTGTATATAATATATATGAATGGCTTCGAAATGGAATGAATGACTATAAAGGATGCTCATTCCTGCCACTTGGAAAGGGGTTTCTGACGATGTGCCTCGGAGCTCTGTCCTCTCTGCCCCTGGTACATTAACTTTTTCAATTAGTGTCTTTGATGAGTCTAACAACAATTTTATGAAATGCTTATGTAATCAGATGATATGAACCTGGAAGTGGTAGTAAACATAACCCATGACAGAAATAAGGTTGAAAAATCAAAACCAAAATGAAAACAAATGGTCTGAATCAAATCAGACAGAAATTTAATAAATCTAAGGATGAAGTTCTACTCTTGAGTCTAAAACCAACTGCACCAATTCAAGGACAGAGCAATTCATGTGACTTTTGGTGGGAAGTTAGAGGCTTAAATGAACAGTGAGTTCAATATGAAGCCATGGTGAGCGACAGCTGCCGAAAAAGCTGTGACAGAGATTATTGTGATAAACATAATCTATATTTTTATCCTCTTTCTGTGCACTCATCTAGACTAAAGTTTCCAATCTCCTTGTGATGTTATTTTTGCTAATGGAACAACAACAAAAAAATGAGATGGGTCACCTTTGGACCGAGGTAGTTAAGAGCACTAAACCTTCTCTACACTTTCATTTCTCCCTTGACATAGGGCTGGATTTATAGGGAACTCTGAGGTTCTGGAAGGTTACAAAGTCCAGGTCCATGAAACATTGCATGGAACAGTCTTCTGTTTTTTTTTTCTCTTGACCTATGACCTTATGTCAGCCAAGAAGTGAGCAGAACCAAACCTTTCATGAGTGAAGCCATGGAGACTTGAGATTGTTATCATGGTGGCCATAAGTATTTTTGATGACAAACAACAACCCAAACCAAAACCAAACCAAAACTGCTATAGTCTTCAGTCATACTAGTGGAAACATGGTGTCCAGAATAATGGAAAATAATATTAGTGGGAAATGCCACTCATTCAGGAAGAGCTAATGACTTGACCAAGGTTTTATAGTCTATTACAGAGGCATAGACCACATTCAGAGCATGATGTTTGGTTAATAGCTTCACACAAGAAGACAAGGACACGCTGGTGGAATTCTTGGCCCACAGTAGGCACTCAATAAGTACCTGTCAAATAAATAAATATCGACATGTATACATTGAGTCAAATAAACACAAGGAAAGTTGGTAACCTGAATCCATGTCCTATTGAGATGGTTGGAGGAACTGGGATTGTTTGGAAGAAGACAGAATGAGATTCACTAACTATTTTAAAAATCATTTCAGTGAAAAAGATTGTATCAGTTCTCTGGGACCTCACAATGTGGAACTGGAATAAATTTTTTGAAGTTACAGTAAGATATCTCTGTTTGTTGTATGACCCAGGAATGTATGGAAGTCCCTCTCCACTCAGACTTGTTCAAAGGAAAAACATCCTTTATTAGCACTGGGATTGTTTCAGCAAAGAGTGAATGACCACCAGTTAAGGAGATTGTGGGGGAGACTCAAGTGCTGGATGGAATACTGGACATCCCTTAAAACCGCTTGTAGCCTGAAGTCTCAGTGCTTGCATGTTTCTAACTTTCCTTATTATTATTTTAATTGCATAAACTTATGGGATACAGTATGATAATCTGACACATGTGTAAAGTGAGTAATGATCAAATCAGGGTACTAAATATTTCCATCTCATTAAACATTGTTTTTTAAAGCTTTCAATTAACATGTAAAAATTGTACATATTTATGGGGTTCAGTGCAATATTTCAATACATGCACGTGATATGTATCAATAAGTCAGGTAATTAACATTTCCGTCTGCTTATCATTACTTTGTGTTTGGAGAGTTTGAGCTCCTTCTCTGCTAGTTATTTATAAAATCTATAATGGGTTCACTAGAACTTATTACTCTTATCTAAACGGGTTTTGGGACCCATTTTCCAGCCCCCCTCTATCCCTCTCCCCACCCTTTCCAACCTCTGGTAATCACTATTATACATTCAGATAGATTTTTAAAAAAACATTCACATAGGAGAGAAAGGAACAGGCAGTATTTGTCCTTCTGTGTTTGACTTCTTTCACGCTACATAATCCATTTCGCTGCAAATGATAACATATCATTCTTTTAGGGGATGAATAATATTTCGTTGTGGTATATGCACATTTTCTTTCTCCATTCATTTGCTGAGGGGCATCTAGGTTAATGACATGGCTCTAACTTAAACTCATTTAGAGGTACTGTCAACAAGGTTATTGAGCACAGAATCCTGTGGTGGGCCCAACATAATGTGTCTATTGTGAGAGAAAAAAGATGTCTGTCCTCCAAGTAATAGTCATTATTCTATTCCTTATAGAGCTGGGATCATTAACTTCTCCCAACTGTCATCTCCAGGTTGCTAAATGGGACTCTGCCTGATCATTTTCTATCGTGAAAACAATACTTACAAGAGGGTTTTGTTTTATAAGCCATTCTGAACCACAGTAGAGTATTTTTTTAGGGTTGATTTGAAATCTATTGCCACATTAGGTGGTGTTCTATGGAGTGGCCACAAAATGCCTTTAAGAAGGTTCCAATCGGTTAGAATCAGTTCTGCCATTGATTCTAGTCAATGGACTAAAGTCAACAAAGACCTGAAGTATGAGCTCAGCCCTGGGCACACTGTAGCTGAAGGAAAATGCTTTCCATCTCCTGGTTTGAACATTTCTACTTTGAGGGTGAAGGGACTGCAAGCAGGTTTCCTGAGAGGAATTGCTATGGTTTGGATAAATGTTCCCCAAAAGCCTATTTGTTAAGGGTTTGGTCCCCAGCCATGGTGTTATTGAGAGGGGGTGGAAACTTGAAGAGGTGGGGTTTAGTTGGAATTTGGTCATCAGGAACGTGCCCTTGAAGAGGATATTAGGAGCCTGGTCCCTCTTTTGTCTCCCACTTTTGCTTTGTAGGTTACTCACTACAAGGTGAGTAACTCCCTCTAATTCATTATTCTGCCATCATGTACTTCCTTGCCACAGGCCCCCAAAGCAACCCAGCCAACCAACTATGGGCTGAAACCACTAGAACTATGAACCAAAATAAACCTTTCTTCTTTTTCAATTGCTTATCTCAGGGATTTGTTACAATAACGAGACGCTGACTATCACAGGGATATTGTCAAGATAAAAGAGAACCTATGAAATTGCTTTGCATTTTTAGAAAATATGTAATAAACCATGGACAGTAGAGCCAAAGTTTGCATCAGCTATTCCTTTAGGAGTCAGAAGGGAAAGCTGGATTCTTTCATGGGTTCTAATCATGTTCATCAGCCTAGTCAACTAAAAAGTTAATATGGTAGACCTCAAACAGCTAGGATTCCCTTTATCTGTATGCTGATATGAAAATTAGAGATCATTACTTAAAACCAATTATTTGTCTCAGGGTGAGTTGGTTGAATGGCTGGTATTTAGTAAGATCCATAGACCAAAATCAAGAACTTGGAAATTTCTATCTGTACAACCGTAAAGAGATACGGAATCAAGGGGTTAAAGAACATGCTGTACCTTTCTCTACGAAAGGATATACATCTACAAGAAAGTATGCTGATATTTGATGAGGGTTTTGGGAAAATATTTAGATCATTTCCACAGAGCCCCTGATATTCCAAAGGGCTGTTAATCCCTCTGAAACTTTTAATGCCTTAATAAGTTCTGCAAATACTTTCTGAGTAAACACTAGGAATGAACAAATTGAATTTTAAAGTGAATTCTTCATTTTATTCACAGTTGTCACACATTCTATTTCAGATACCACTCTGGCAGAAAAAGCTCTAATTTGAGAGAAGCACCCAATAGTCCCACCTAATATAATGAAATCAGCAGGACTCGAAGCTCACCACAGTCTCCTCATTTGCTCTGCTAACAAAGGCTTTGCTACTGCTCACAAACCACTCACATTTCTCAGAATGTGTCAGGTCCTTTACTGGGCATGAGGGACACGGAGGTTTATATGACACAGAGTGGCTGTCTCAGAGGAGTTCACAGTCCACAGCTGCTGGGACAAGATTTATCCAATGCACTAATTCTGGGCTTTGGATGAATTTGAGGCTAGATTAACAGGGAACATCCTGTGGATACTTTCTTAGCTTTGATTACTCATTTCTTGAATCCTCTTCTTTCTGGACAATATTGTCTTGGGTTGTAAATTCTGTAGATTTTCATGTAGCTCATTCAGGCACAGACAGAAACACTTCAAATCTGAAGGATGGGACTTCCTTTATTCATGTTTCCTGGGGAGTGCTATGCACTGTGGACATATTTAATTAATTGTCCCCCTACTGATTGCTCCTTCTGCAAACAGAATATTTTTTTTTGTTAAGCTGCTAAGGATTGAATTGTGTCCTCTTCTAACTCATGTTGAAGTCCTGGCTCCTAGTACCTTAGAACATGAGTGTGTTTGGAGATAGAGTGTTTAAAAAGGTAATTAAGATTAAAGGAGGTCTTTTGGGGCCCTAATCCAATATGACTGATGTCCTCATAAGGAGAGGCACCAGGGATGCTTGTGCCCAAAGAAAGCCACGTGAGGACACAGTGCGAAGATGGCCATCTGCTAGCCGGAGGGAGCCAAAAGAAAGCGAGACCTCAGGAGAAACCACACCTGCCAACACCTTGATCTTGGACCTCCAGTCTCCAGAACCAGGAGAGAAAAAATTTCTGTAGGTTAAGCCACCCAGTCTGTGGTGTTTTGATTCAGCAGACCAAGAAGACTAAAAGAGCAATACAGTAGCTATTTATGATACTGCTTCATTTTTGGTAAAGTTGCCAGATCAATATTAGTTAACTTTTTGTTTATAGACTTATTAAAAGTTTTGACAATTTTCCAGGGCAAAAAGGAAGTAAAAAACCCATTTTTTTTTCCTCTTTGGACTTTTCAATTGGCCATGTTAAGAAAGGTTTGATATTTACAAGGTTGGAGAACTTGGCTGCATGGTAATGCTGAGTCCCCACAGTGATGTTCAGGCTGTACAATGTACCAGAGAAAGTGTACCAGGGGGATCTAGTGTCCTTTTCCTGCCCATCTGCATTGGGGCATTACTGAGTTAACTTTTTAAAGTCCCAAGTATTGGAAATATATCTGGAAGAACTTCCCAAGGACAGGTATGTGCTAAGGCAGCAACACTAACAGGAGTTCAAATGAAAGAAATGACATAAAATTGCATTTCCTAAGGAGGGAAATAACACTCAGGAACATTAAATGATTTAATTATGCCTGAACGAGCTTTTTTAAAAAAGCTAAAAATGCCATAAAAGCAAAGTATGTCAGGATGTAAGTTTGAGAACGCAGCCATGAGAAGAATCTTGGAACTAAAGTATGCAAAGTCTGTAATCACCTGCAGTCACACTGGAGGCAGCGAGAACCCTCCATTAACACCTATTTTGCTTTTTCTAGGACAATGAGCTGGAGGAACAGAACAGTAATTTTATATATTACTGGGGCTTAACAACCTACTACTAAGAAACATCTCTGGGTCTTAAGATTATTTCACTTAATCATTCTCAAAAATGCTAGTTAATATTTTAATATATACTGTTAAACTTAACCAAGTTATTTTAGTTTCCTTAAATTCATACATACACACACAAAAAAAATACCCACCATCAAAATCCACACAGTGTCAATACAGTGACAGATATATTCTGTCATTAATGCCTGAAAAAAATATAAACATACAATCATCCTTCCCTATCCTCAGGGAACTAGTTCCAGGACCCCCATGGATACTAAATTCTGTGGGTACTCAAGTCCCTTTTAAAAATAATGTAGCATTTTTATATAACCTACTCACATCCCCTCCTGTACTTTAAATCATCTCTAGATTACTGATAATACCTAATACAACATAAATTCTATGTAAATAATTGTTAAACTATACTGTTTAGGGAATGAGTACAAGAATAAAAAGTCTGCTCATGTTTACCGCAGACATAATTTTTTTTTTCTGAATATTATCTACCCTTAGCTGCTTGCATCTTTGGATGCAGAGCCCGTGGACTGGGAAGGCAAGTTGGATAGTTAAATAAATATTGTATAGATGTGTATGTATCGAGACACTTTGTGTATCCCAGGCACTTGCTGCATTCTGACTTGGCTTGGGGGAAAAAAAAGCCACCTGCCTCTTTACCGTCAAATGTTTTTTTCTAGTTAAATCAGAATTTTGAATGGACTTTGATTTAAATGGATTCCTCCACCACTTCTGTGTGGTCAGGTTTCAGTTGTAAACTTTAAACAGAATACAAAATGGTCCATGCGGAAAGGGATGCTAAGTCCCACCCACTCCACGTTTCCTGGGATGGTGCGGGTTTTCTTTTACCGTGCCAATTAGTGTTGGACTTGTCTTTTTGCCATACCATGAATTAAAAATGAATGATTGGGATGCTGGAAAGCTAACCAGTTTCTGGATAGAATTCCCTGGACACTGCTGTTCTTCCAGTTGATCTTTCTGCCCTCCCTGAGTTGGCAAGTACCAACTCTGGTCTCACCCACCGCTCACATCTTTTCCTGACAGATGGTTCTTTTTGCTAGTCAAGATCCAATCTGGTGATTTACTTTAATATGCTTTGGCCTAAAGAATACCCATGACAGACAGCTAGGACAGCCTCCTAAAGCAAAATTTTGCAAAGAAAAAGTTAAGTAGACACATGCTATCGAGGCTGCGTTCCATTTTATGGACCCCATAAATCAGAGTATTTGTCAACAACAATTAAAATGTAGTTTCCCTGGTAATAAACATTACGGGGGATGAACAAATCAAGTTTCATTTATTCTGTCAGAAACCGAAAGTGGGAGCTTCATATTATTTTGTGGATAATCTCCGAGGAGTAAACTAAGCACAATCACATTCTTGATTTTAATTAAAACTCTGGGTACCTTTCAAGTTCCGTTAGGGAGATGTCCTGGGTCTGCTTAGCTGAGGTCTGCACTGCGAAGTTAATTTGACACATAACATATTTTTCATGAGGTAACTGTCGCAGGAAGCCATTTGTAGGAGCAGCCTCTCTGGTGCCCGTGGGGCCCACAAAAAGTAATGACTTCTCCTGAAGCAGTAACTTCGCCAGGAAGTACATCTGCATAACAGTCCCTGAAGCCCTCCCAATAATGTCATTAAGCTGGAAAAATCAAAGGAAAAGGCGCCCAAAAGATGCCGTTAAAAATGTCTCATCACTCACCATCCACAGAACAACAATAGAATTTAGCCATGGAATCATTTCAGATCCCAATAAAAGCAAAACCACCCCCAAATACCTGAAAGGTGATGGAGGCCGAGATTAGGAGCTGTGCCCAGACCTTGCCGCCCAGGGGACGGCCACGTGCACAGGCCTGCGTTCTTGCTTCTGTGTGTGAGGACTTTGTTCTGCAGGAGGGAGCTGGAGCCTCCACTCAGTCATTTATTTTTAATGTTACTTGACCAGTGGTTGCTTATAACCTGCTGATTTCTAGTTGGTCTGTTTTTTTTTTCCTGCATCATACCAACAAACCAGAATATGGCCCCATTATTCAATTTACAGGTGATGTATTGTCTTGCTTTTCTATAACGTCGCAGAACTCAGAATATTGGCTGAAAAAACATTTCAACTTATTTCTGCCAAGTATGGAGCAGAACGAGGATGCCAGGTGGTGTGAGATGAGTTGGCTGGGGAAGGGCTGCTGTTCTGACCAGGGAGGGTCTCTCCCATGGCCCTTCTTCCTGATCCCCACTACAAACCTTCTCCCCACTCTTCCTGACTGGGATTTTCCCACAACTGAGTCTGAAATGTATATGCTTTCCAGGGCATGTCTTAAAATCATAGGAAACCTGGGCTACGAGTGGCCTTTGGAGACCATGTCACCCAGCTCTTCTCTTAATTCACAGGTGATGAGGCTAACGCAGGGAAAAAGAAATAATTGAGCTTTTCTAGGTCTCTCCAGTCACGCATGATCACTGGTAACTTTTAGTCTGAAAGGCACCTGATTTATATTTCCAGGTTAGAACTTCTTACTTCCAAGCAAGTATTATTCCATGTGACAAATTGTGACAAGATTGGAAAGGGTTTACAAGGATGGGGCATGTATTCATTGCTGGGTGGTAGGTGATATGACCTTTGTACCATGTCAGTTTAGCCTCATGGCACTCCTAAGAGCCAAGGTCTGTTATTAGCTGTATCTTACATATGAGGAGACTGAGGCACAGAGATGTTCTGCAATGTGTTCAAGGTCCCCCAGCCTGTGAGTGGAGGGCCAGGGCTAGAAAGCCAGGCAGCCTGATCCTGGCTCTGAGTTTGCTGTCACCCTGCATGCCACCATTTGCTTAACAACTAATGAAGCATTGAGCTTGGGGTTGACAGGGAAGCAGAGATGGATATAACTTGTATCTTTCAAATAAATCTCAGTATCCTTAAGGCCGACCGGGTGTTTCTTGCAGTACATGTGAATGGTTTTGTCATTATTAATAACTCACAAACCTGAGTGCAGTAGATATATTAATAAGTGTACTGTGTATGGGTCTTTTATTATATACTCTGTATTGTTCTAAGTTCTTGATGTAAATCATCATTAAGATTCCTAACCATCTTCTGAAGATATGTTATAAGCCCCACTTTTCAAGTGAGTAGACTGAAATTCAGTGAGTTCAAGCACGTGTCAAAGTGATACAACAACTGGATCCCAGGCCATGCCAAAGTCAGTGCCACATGCTAAACTGTATCATGGAATAGAGCAAGTGGCCCAGGTTGCATGGGTGAGGCCTAGAGAAGAATCGAAAAATAGTGTGCCAGCCCTGGAAGGGCAGGACCCTATCTTATGAGTTATGTGGCTGAGAGAATAGGGTAGTGTCCTATCCATACCTTTGTTCTCAATTCACTTCTAGCACATAGCTCCAGAGACCAAGAGCTGGATAATCACCTATCTGTTGGATGAAGAAGAGAAGCTGGATAATAGCCTCGTTTCTGCAGGTTTATTGATATCATTATCCATCTAAGATTTGTTTTGCAGTTTTAAACTTATTTTGCAAGTATGTAAATGCTCAGTAAAGTTGGTAATTATTCTCTGAGTTGATGCTGAGCAGGGAGAAGAAAATAATCACAAAACAAAGTCTGTTTAGACCAGATCCCATTCAGGTCACACACAATATCACTGTCTCACACCTTAGGCACTTCCCTGTGTAGCTTTTTACCATTAGAGAACGTGGGACCAGGTATCAAGATGGGAAGGTAGTATCCTGGGTATCAACACACAAGAATTCCCTTCAACTTTTCATATTCCTCACATTAACTGAGCCCTAGGGAGTAGCAGAAGCTGCCCCTGGCCAATGACAGGATGGATTTACAGAAACCACCGAGGCTGGGGTTGGGTGGTATTCAGTGACAATGGCACTGTTGCAAAGCCCTTTATTCCTTTTGGAGGCTCTACTATTTCCCTTTGGATTGACTAACTCCAACACATCCAATGGCTTGAGAGTTAATGCAAACTGCCCTCCCCACCCCAATCTCTTTCAGAAGCTCAGTTCCTTTATTTGTAAAATAGTGTAACAAAATCTAACTTCGATGCTGTAAGAATTAAGCATAACATAATAACAATTGCTCACTTTACCGCTGTTACATCTATGCCAATCTATGTTTATTAACTATCACCTATCTATCTATCCATCCATCTACCTAATTGTTTAATCCTCATAAAATCCTATGAGGCAGAATCATTTTCTCCCTTTAATGGGAGGATAACAGAATTACCAAACTCAGTTCAGTAATTGCCCACAATTATGTCCTAATGCAGATCCCCAAGGCCACATGGTTTGGGACCCTATAAAGCCCCTCTGGGCCCAGGACTGTGCTAGTTCCTAGAGTGGCTGCAGACAAATGTGTCTAGACTCTGAATTCAGTTTTTTTCCCCTGAAAGATTGGAGCTGAAAAAAATCAAGAAGTACAAGAAGAGCATGAAATTATGACCAGTGCCATGTTATGGCTTTATGCTTTCCAGCTTGGCTTACATTGCCCAGTGAAGGTGACAGCATATAAGGGGAGTGTGTCTATCTACAGCTGAATCTCTACTAGTGCATTACCTGATGAATTACACTCCTGTTGGCTCGTGGAGAAGCCCACTGTGGCTGTTAGGGCAGAGGGTGTAAAATAGAGAAAAATATTCTGGGAAGATATAGTGTGCCCAACAGCCATTATGGATGATACAGTTGTCCTCAATACAGTACTTGGTTGGACTTGAAAAATTCCCTAGTTTTTTGCAACATGCAATTCAGGTCTGCCATTTAACCTCTGTAATGTTAATCTGTATAGCCACGGGATATCTTCAGTCACAAGACAACAAATAAATCTCTGGTTTGGAAGGTCAAAAAACCACATCACCATCACTCTAGATTCTTCCTCCAGCATCCCTCCCCCGTCCTTGGCCCCCATCACTTCAAATCCCCTGACGAAATGGAATATGTAGCCATTCAAAAAAATACGTATCATTGCAAAGGTCAAAGCAGTAAATTCCAATGCACAGAGTCTAAGAAGGATTACACTTCTGATCCCCTGTCAGATGACAAACATCATATTTGGAGGGGAAAACATCAGATGGCTATCAATCCACTCTGGACCAGAGTGCAGGAAGAGTCATGAATGTAACTAGTCTGGCCCCAGAAGGACTCTGGGAAATCTCCCAAGGACATGCTGACAAAGATTCTATTGCTCTTGGTGGTATGTAAAATTCAAAAATAATTCAGCTAACAGTACTGGTTCTAGTTGTGAGCACATTGACCGTCCTTTTCTTGCAGGATTTTTTTTCCTTTTCTTTCTTTTTTTTTTTTGCAAATAGAGGAAATAACATCTTATGTATATCTGAAGGTGTCCCTCATCCTCATAAGAAGTGAAGAGAACTTTATTAGAAAAAGGAATCATGAAAAGAATAAAGTACTACTACTACACTTTCATGAAGAACTGCAAGTTCGTATTCAATTTGAAGTGTGAGGCAAATTAGAATTATGTAACATCAAGTTCATAGCTCATGCAAAATGAGGGTGGGATGTGAAACTCTGGAAGAAAAAATACGTGGGGATGATGGATGGAAGAGGAAATTCTTTGTATTTGCTAATTTTCACGGTCTGAAGTCTGAAGGAAAATTGGGGTGTACAAGAATATGTGTCAAAAAGTTTTAGCAGAAAGGAAAAGGTTCTAAGTAGACAGACTTATGATGCTTTGGGTGGATCAGAACTCATTATTCAGGTTCTTGCTACTCAAATTGAGGTCTTTGAGGCAGCACAGCTGCTCCGCCCGGGAGCTTGTTAGAGGAGCAAACTATCAGGCCCCACTGCACAGAATCGGAATCTGCATTTTAAACAAAATCTCCAGGTGACTTTCTGCACTTTAAAGTTTGAAAAGTACTGATGCAGTCTAGTGCTTTGTCTCTGGAGTTATCAAAATTTTCACCTTTTTCTCGTCCTGCTTATTTACTAAAATCCCACCACATGGTACAATTGCAAAGAGAACTAAGGCACATATTATCTGCTAAATATTTTTCTTTAAAAGAAGCAAGACAAAGGTTTGACTATCTAATAAAGCTTTCCTTTGACCTCCCTAGCCTAAGGCTGGATGTAAATAGAAGTTGCATTGTTTAACACAGAGGCCATTCCAAGTGGCATCATGGCATCCACTGACCTCTGCTAACTGTACAATAGACTAGTTAAGCTCATTGTGACCCGAAGGCCAGCTAATAGCTATGTGTAGAGAATGTGCCTTGGGAATGTGTATCTTTCCAAATGACAAAATATAAATTAAAAGTTGAACTATTAAATGAACTGTGGAGGATATAATTATTCTTCCCTTTCTCTCTTTTTAATGGAGCAAGGCTAAGTTCAGATGTCAGACCTCAAATTGAGGTCCCTAAGCATTTCTTCTGGCTTAGGAATTAGGATTAATCCAGTAAAGGAGTTTTCCAAGGTAATGTCTCCTTGGTAGGCAGATTTCTGGATCCTGAGACTATTGGAAGCACATGAAGAATGTGGTCTGCATGTGGTGAATGACTGAGAACAAAATTTAAGAACCTACAATTTGCTTACCAACTGATCTTTTTTTTTTTTTTAAAGTCCAGACTCTTGCCATTAGATGATAGGAAATCTGATAGAATCACCCACCCTGCCACCAATGTGGTACTCATGTAAATCTCTTTGGGACAGGAGAATAAAAAGGGACAGAGAGGAAAGAAAATGAAATGATCCAAATATTTGAGATAGTTTTTAAAATTTAATTTACTTATTTGTTTCAAACATTTTTTACAGGTCCCCCTCTTCTAGTACTCTACTAGGCATCGAGACCATCATAACACACAGAAAATACAGCTTAGTGAGTGCTGGTGGGAACCCCTCACTAAATAAGTCAGTGGGTAATGAAGGATCTGTCTGCCTTGTGCTTGTTTTATGCCTCGTGTTCTGTGGAAGGCCAGAGAAATGAGACATAGGAAAGTCTCTTGAGAAGGATTTAGGTCACGTGGAACCAGTGTCATTACCTTTCCTTCCCCCCCTCTTTTTGTTTTTGCTTTGCAGTGGGGAGACCACAGGTGTAGTCACAGCCCTCAAGGAGGATGCATTCACCTAGAGATTCCCTAGTGTCTGCCGAGAGCTTTGCATTTGCCAGTTTGAGCTCTATGAGTGTCCATGTTAGGACTCTTCTTGCTCCTTTCTCACTTTCACAGGCAATTTCAATAGGATTTCAGAGGCCCAAGGATTGGGAAGGAGAAGGATCTTAACGGGATTATTCAAGAAAATAAATAGAGGAGAGAATGAGAAGTAAAAAAGGGAGAGAGAGAGAGAGAGAGAGAGAGAGAGAGAGAGAGAGAGAGAGAGAGAATGGGACATATGTCTTAATTTTAATCTTTTGGTTTTGGAATTATTTTGTGAAGATTTGTAGGAAAAAGGACCCCCTTTGCATAGCGCATCCTACTCACCAAAAAGGGTATTATTGTAAAGATGAAAAAAGGGCCTTCATTCACAACCTGTAGCTTCTGGGTGATGGCTTCACCTGTGAGAGGCTTAAAAAAACAGACTCATTTTCAAAGCTTTTCAGCCAGTAAATAACATTTCATACAGAGAGATTTCAATCACCCAAGGGCATCTGTCTTGATGACTCTATCTGTGGATAGCAAAATTATCAATGTTTATCAGGGGGTGAAATATTGGCAAGTCCATTCTGTATCTTATTATCTGAAAAAAAAAACTCTTGTTTTTCAAGCAAAAATGTCTGACAAGCAAACCACATATAATGATGTATATCAGTATCTCACCACACGATCTCTATCTCTAGACAATTTAAATCAGATTTGAGCAGGGAAAACGAGATGCTGATGAGAATATTAGTCAGTGTTTTCAAACAATGGGCTTGAATTCGTCTTTGCCAAGATAAGAGTTCAGTCTTGCGATCAGCCAGGAACATTAGCCAAAGTTAATATGCTTCTTCGGGTGTGTGTGTGCCCACCAATGTGGCACTGTTGAAAAGACTCATCTGCTTGGCCAGATACCATCTCTTGACATGCTTCTTTCTCTTTCTTTGGTCTTCCCAGCTTCTCTGAAGGCCTCAGGTACCTTCTTACATAGCTAGAGGCCTTCCCTGGGGAATGTCATGCCTGAGATTAAATGTGTGACCTCCCTCCTGTCTCGTCTCTACCCCCTCAACTTCTTTAGTCATCAAAGTTGACTTAGGGGCCAGACTGTGTAAGGGCTGAACATCACATTGCAATTATGGATTTTAGTTTTCTCGGAGAGGTAGCTTTGGGTACCTTAGAAATACCTAGAGTTACTTAGAGTTTTGTGGGAAAAGCAGCCCGAATGATCAGGAAAGAAATGTCAAGAGACTTTTGGTAGTTTGAGTGGCAGGGTTGAGACCTCATCCTTAGGGAGGTATAAAGGTGGTTTTAGAGGTAGAGATGCTTCAGGCCTCATTCCTTTGGGGCAAAGAGATGGATTTAGGTGCTCTTGTGCCAGCCTGTGTCTCGGGGAGTGGGAATTATGTGAACTGAAAATCTTTCCACTAGAGTTATAGCCTTAGAGTACCGAGGGAGTGGGACCACGGAACTGGACGTGGCATCTCACAGATGGGACGTGAGCCCATGGATTATGGAACTGTGAATGATAAGCGTTAACGTAGACACCGTGTGGTGGGCAGAAGCAGTGGCATTGGGTGGTGGGGATCTGCGGAGTTCTCCGTACACCTGGAAAAGGAGGAGAAGTGATTTACTTTTGTAATCTTTCTGTAGTTTCTGGACCATTAGTTGGGACTCCTTGAGAGGAAAATACTGATCTTTTGCCTGGATGGTAGGAGGTGACTCGAATGATTATTTGCAACAACAAACAAGATGTGATTTTCCTTGTACTACTGTATTTTGGAGAAGTTCTTGCCAGTAACATTTAACATTAGAAGTTATATTTCAACTTGATGACAGGCAGGAGAAAACTTCTTATATTTTTATAATAATCGCACCACAGTTCATATGCTTTTAGGTATTTCGTGAAAATAAGGTGTTGCCTAATATTAACGATTAAGCTATATAGTCATTTTAGAGTTGGGCTCTATCCTGTCACTGGTCTTCCTGGTTACTAACATAACACTGAAAAGGGAAGGAATTCAACCCTGGTCAAACTGAGGCCTTTGCAAGAGCCATATTCTTACCAGGGATTTATCATTCATTGACTTAGTCATTTACTCATTCATTGATTAAACACTTACTGAACATCCAGCATATATCAAACACTGTGTGGGAAGCCAGGGTTTCAACTCTAAAGGGGATGTGATGTCTTTTCTTAAAGAATTTACAAGTTATTAGGACAGGGAGTCATATAAATAAACAGAAAATCATGTAGCTTTGTGGTCATTGCTTCAACAAAGGTATGCTCAACATGTCACAGGAGGACATAGGCTCAAGACATAAGCTTTGAATTTGGGAAGAAAGGTTTCTCAGGGAAGGTAAAATTTTAGCTCAGGTTTTTGAGGGCTGGGAGATGGGGAGTCATTTATCAGGTGGATTAAGAAAAGGGCAGGTCAGATTGAAGAAGAAAGCTAATGAGTATAAAATGCTGTAGGGCAAAATCTATGCCACAATAGCCAGTGGGGTGGTTTGATGGTGCAGCTCAGAAACTGTGTCTATAGGGGCAATGGCAGAACATCATTCCAAGGCAGTGCCCAGCCTAGAAGGGTCTGTCACTATAAAGCATGAGCGAACAACCAAACTTCTAACTCAGGAGGGAATAGAGACTTTCCTTTGCTATTGTAGCAGTCATCATGTGCAGAGTGAGTAGGCAAGGAGAGATGCATTTCTTGAGGTTCCCAAATGTGTACTGATCTGTGGAATCACTAACAGCAGCAGACACAGCTACAGTTTAGTTCAAGAAACACTATTTACAGGTGTTATTGAAGACAGCCATCTAAATTGGAGAACATGACTAATGATTGCGGTTAAGATTCTGATGTCCAAAGTGGGCAGACCTGGTGAGTGACATACATATTATAGGCATTACCTAAAGTCATACAGATATTTGGGAATATTAAACATTTTAGTGTCATTGAAGGGTTGGAATTAAGGGAGATGTATAGAAAACAGTGGGTTGCATGCCATGTTTAGAAATTTCAACTTTACTTTTTATATCATTATCATGTGCTTAGTGTCTGTGAAGTGTTTGTATTCCTTAGGATTGCATTCAGCAATAAGTAGCATAAAACTCAAAAAATGCAGGAGCCTAAGTGGTAAAGGAGTTGAGGATTCTTGTGGGATGTTCAGGACTGGTTCATGGGTCAGTGCTGTCATTAGGGAAGCAGGCTCCCTGCCTACATCTCCCTGCTCCTCCCTCTTCTGCAGGAGTTTGGGATGGTTGCCACCTCCAGCATTACATCTTCATTTTAGGCAAGAAGAGGAAGAAGTGGAAAGGCTACAAGGGAAATGCTTTTCAGAACTTCTATCTACATCTTATTGCTGAGATTGTCACTTAGGCATGCCAACAACCAGAAAATCCAGGAAATGACTATTTTTTTTCCATTCTTCTTCCACTTTTCCATTCTGTAGTAGAGAAAAATAGAAATGGGTGTTGGCATGGATTAGTGAGCCAATCTACAACATCAGACTCAGTTCTCCATTATGAAATAGTTTCATATAAAAATTTGGGGGACTGCTTGGCTCCTCTCGGAGGCTCATCATGCATAGAAGTGTAGCAAAGTCTCTGTGAAGTCTTGTAATAAAGAAACCCATTTAAACGTGTTTAAGGCAATGTTGCCCCAAATGATGTCACCACAGGACACTTTCTCAATGAAACACCTTCTAGCAATGTAATTTGAAAACTCACTGAAGATTTTTATAAGATAGGAGACCTAAAATGTATGTTTTGAAAGATAATGTCAAGTGAGATTGGAGATGGTAAAGAATGTTGACAGGAACATTATATGGATGCTACTTTAAAGGTTTAAGCCAGAGATAATTTAGGCTTGCTAAGGGAGAAGCACTGACACTTGAACGGAAGGAGATTCAAGTGATGAATTAATATTCATGGGGGAGTATAAAAAGAAATTGGTGGGTAATAGTGAGTAAAAAAAAGAAGGAACTTTGATGAAACAAGAACTACTGAAGCTTCTAACTTATTCTACCAGGAGGACATTGGTGCCATAAAATGATATACGAAATCAGCAAGAGAAACCAAAAGAAATGTTTAGTTTTGTCTCTGTTGAATTTGGACAGACTGGATAAGTATAATTGACACCAATATTACTGCAGAGAAAGCAAATTGAAACTTCTACCATAAAATTTTATTTAAGGATAGGAGGAATATTAATCCAATCTAGTTTTTCTTTTGGAAAGGAAGAAATCTGCTTTATCATTTTGGTATTTATCCTTCCATTCACATCTGCTTAATTCAAGGAGGGTTTGATACAGCATATTATGTGCTGTGTTAGGATATGAACAGAATGACGAGTTTGGAATCTACCATGGGCTTAAAATGTGAAAACAGCAGAAAGCACAAAGAGCTCTGGATCAGTAAGGTAGAAAGGGGATAAGAAGGAGGGAAAATGGCTAAGAACTGATAAAAGGATAATATTTTAGCAAGTAAAAATGGAGGGGGTGGGAACTCTCTTACTAAACGTTAATACTGCATCTTCCTAAAGGTAAGTTCCTTAGAAAAACTCCAGGATAGACATGTTATTTTGTTTACTGTTGTATCCCTACTACCTAGAAAATGCCTCACGCAGAGCAGATGTTAACAAATGTGTTGTTGAAAGGAGGAGTTAATAAATGGATAGAACATCTTCTCTTAATATGTTTTTACTGCTCTTTGCCACATATCCATGGTGAGCTTTTTGGAAGACACATATGGGTGTCCTTTCTTCTAAATGCATTTAGCAGAATATGAAGAATCAAAGTTTCCAGGAAAATTTTAGTTTAGGTTCTTATTTTCCATTTTTACATGAAGGGTCAGGAAACTAGGATGTCTCTCTTGTCTGCTGCTATGTTGTTTGGCCCACAATGTTTGGCCCACAGATACATGTAGAATGGGTGAATGAATGAGTGAATTAAATAATAAATCCACTAATAGAAAAAGATCATTCCTTTTTTTTTCTTTTTAAATTCCTGGTGACCAATTCAACACCCTTAATCCCACTCTCCCCAGTGATGTTAGACAGCCATGAAAGGTGATTTTTCAATTCCCCAAAAGTTGGAAGAACTCATCAGAAATCTGTCATAAGCACTATCCTGTGTCACATATGAAATGTGGGAAGCAGCTGCAGAACTTGAATAGCCTCATAACATATGCTAATAAATTTTGTTTACTCAAAAGAGGCAAGTTTATTTGAACAGTTGGACCCAATGTCTAGCCTCTTTTTATTGCTTTTTAAAAATCATGACAGTATGGCACATGGGGTCTTTGTACCACTCAAGAAAGAACAAAATACTAAGTTTTATGACAACTTTGTTTTATGTGGGAAAAATGCCAGAGATTTTATTACTTCTCAGTATATACTTCTCTCTCTCTCTCATATATATATATATATATATATATATATATATATATATATATATATATATATATATATATTTTTTTTTTTTTTTTTTTTCCCCACAGCCTATGGCTGTCAGGCATGTGTGTGTGTGTGTGTGTGTGTGTGTGTTTTCCTGGGAAATTCCAAGGACTAGTCCTTGGGTTGAGGACAAGAACATTGACTTCTTTGCAACAAGTACACTTCAGAGAAGGCTAAGCTACATTAATAAATTTTGATCAGTGAAGCTAAACTGTTTTCATTTTGTTCAAAATAAAAATAGATTTTTAACTTTAATGTTAAACAGAGCTTATGCTAATTCTACAAAATTTGAGCAATGTAGAAAAAAAAAGATAGGATGTAAGTTAGCTTATACCTAACACTAAGGTCAATAGAATGAAGTGTCCATTTCTCTACCTACCTTTTCCCATGCAGACTACTGGAATGTCAAATTTAAATCTTTGATTTCATGGTAGGCTAAATCACTCTTGAAAGCACAAAAATATTATCAAGAGCAAGAACCTTAGAGCTATCTCCAAAAAGTGCATAGTACTCTGTAAGAGCCTATACTTCTTGAGTCTGTAACAAGCTTGACTTTGGTTTTCTCTCTTATTGGATACATTAATAGTGGCTAATGTTTATTGAGCATTAGTTATCTACTTCTAAGTGTTTTGGATCCAGTTAACTAGTATTATATGTTTTACATGTAAGGAAACAGATTTATAGAAAAGGGAAATGCCTAAAATAACATTCCTAGGAAACACATTTTTATTTTCTCAAATTTCAGTCCCTCATTTTTCATTAAAAATCATGAACATCATGTTTAATAGTGAACATGTCGGAGATGAAGAGTGTGCCTTTGTGTGTTAGGAAAGAGAGGAATATAATTACATAATTATATTAACAAAGGAATAGATTCAAATCTCTAAGAGAATAACTGAGAAAGTCAGGAGAGCTCTATACTCTAGAACAGTAAGAATATTGTCTTATTTTCTGATGCTCCTATAACACATTATCACAAACTCAGTGGCTTGAAGCCACACAAATGTTTGTCCTTATAGTTCTGAAGGCTAAGTCCAACACAGGTAACATTAGCTAGAATCCAGTAGTTGCCAGGGCTATGTTCCCTTCAGGATGATCTAGGGGAGAATCTGTTTCTGTGCCTTTTACAGACTGTTGAGGTCACCAAGCATTCCTTGGCTCATGGCCTCTTCCTTCATCTTCAGAGCAAGCAATCGTTGCTCAAATCCATTCCCTTTTCACTTCCCATCACTCTGATCTTTTCATTAAAAAGCCTCCCTCTTCCATTTGTGATTGGATTGGGCCACTCTGTATAATCTAGGATGAGCTCCCAATTCTACGGTCATCATATTTACAATTTCCATTTCATCTATAACATGCTCACAGGATCAACAGAATAGGATATAGGTAATTTTGTGGGAGTAATTGTTCTTCCTTCCTCCTTCTTCCCTTCCGTCCTTCCATCAGCAAATGAACTTATGAGGGCCTCTACAGTAGAAGCATGGTTCTAGATTCTGAGAAGATAGCAAAGAACTCAGCCAATCCCTGCCCTCATGGAGCCTATGTTCTAGTGGAGGAGATGAACGATAAACCAAAACAGAATATCAGGCTGTAGAAAGTACCTCGAAGATAAGGAAAGTGAGGAGACAGAGAGAAATGGCACCCGGGGATCATACAGCAATTTTTGATAGTGGTTAGGGCGAGACCACTCTGAGAAGACGACTGTGGAGCAAACTCCTACGTGAAGTGAGGAATCTGAGATGAACATTCCAGACAGAAGGAGCAGCAGTGCCAAGGCCATGGTGTGAGCCAGACTGGCATTTTGGAGAAAGAGCACTAAGGTCAGCACTTAGAGAATGAGGGAACGAGACCGGCCTGGGTAAGAGATGAGGACGGTCAGGCAGCAGCAGCCAGGTCTGCTCGGGCCTGGAGGTCATGAGATTAATGATGGGAGCCACAGAGTTGTGATCAAAGGAATGACTGATCTCATTTGCATTTGAAAATATCCCTCTGCCTGAAGTATAGTTAAATACATTTGAGAACATAAGAATGGAAGCAAAAGGACCAGTGAAAGGCTTCCGTAGTGATCTAAGCAGAAGGTAATGATGCCTGGGACTCTTGTAGTGGGACAGATTTTTGAGGAGTGGTGAAACCAAGCAATGGACATGTTAGATTTGTCTATTAGAGAGCCAAGGAGAGATATTTTGAAGAAAGTTGTATATCTGGGAATGGGACTTGAAGAAGACATCAAAAATAGAGACAGAACTTTGGAAGTGATCAGCTGTGGGAGTCATGCATGGAGGCTGGAATGGGGGTTAGAGATTTGGGGAGGGAATTGCTTACCAGGGTACTCAAGATCTCTGAGCTTGTGGTCACTTAAGGTAACAGGTCAACACAGGTAAGAGTTTTCTTGATCCATATGCACTTTTTTTTATTGGTTGTTCAAAACATTACATAGCTCTTGACCTATCATATTTCATACTTTAGATTCAAGTGGGTTATGAACTCCCATTTTTACCCCGTATACAGATTGCAGAATCACATCAGTTACACATCCACTTTTTTACATAATGCCATATTAGTAACTGTTGTATTCTACTACCTTTCCTATCCTCTACTATCCCCCCTCCCCTCCCCTCCCATCTTCTCTCTCTATCCCATCTGCTGTAATTTAATTCTCTCCCTTGTTTTTTTTTCCCTTTCCCCTCACAACCTCTTATATGTAATTTTGTATAACAATGAGGGTCTCTTTCCATTTCCATGCAATTTCCCTTTTCTCTCCCTTTCCCTCCCACCTCATGTCTCTGTTCAATGTTAATCTTTTCCTCCTGCTCTTCCTCCCTGCTCTGTTCTTAGTTGCTCTCATTATATCAAAGAAGACATTTGGCATTTGTTCTTTAGGGATTGGCTAGCTTCACTTAGCATAATCTGCTCTAATGCCATCCATTTTCCTGCAAATTCCATGATTTTGTCATTTTTTAGCGCTGCGTAATACTCCATTGTGTATAAATGCCACATTTTTTAATCCATTCATCTATTGAAGGGCATCTGGGTTGGTTCCACAGTCTAGCTATTGTGAATTGTGCTGCTATGAACATCGATGTGGCAGTATCCCTGTAGTACGCTCTTTTAAGGTCTTCAGGGAATAGTCCGAGAAGGGCAATAGCTGGGTCAAATGGTGGTTCCATTCCCAGCTTTCCCAGGAATCTCCATACTGCTTTCCAAATTGGCCGCACCAATTTGCAGTCCCACCAGCAATGTACAAGAGTACCCCTTTCCCCACATCCTCGCCAGCACTTGTTGTTGTTTGACTTCATAATGGCTGCCAATCTTACTGGAGTGAGAAGGTATCTTAGGGTGGTTTTGATTTGCATTTCTCTGACTGCTAGAGATGGTGAGCATTTTTTCAAGTAAGATCTCTGAGCTTGTGGTCACTCAAGGTAACAGGTCAGCACAGGTAAGAGTTTTCTTTGATCCACATGCACTTTGTGTGCACTGGGTGGTGGATGAGTAAGTTAGAAGATGAATGAAACAAGGATCTAGATGTCCTGGATGGAATTCCAGTTCTTCACTTCCAGGCTGAAACCGCGGGTGTCCTCAACTCTGTTTTCCTAACAGTGGGAACAAGAGGAGTGTCCATTTCTAGGAACTGTTGTGAGGACAAAGGAAGGCAAAGGGCTTAATTAAGTGTCTTGAGCAGAGTAAGATCCCAGTCCTTAGTAGCTGGGATCACAGTCAGTATTGACCAAATCATCATCAATCACACTGCAAAATAGTGTCTCAAAGCTTCAAACTTATTTTTAAGGAATAACATGTTGGAAATATTCGCCCCCACAGAAAGAAAAATGATAATAGGATGTGATTAATTGATAACGAGTCATTCTTGCAAATATGTTTTGACATACAGATGAGTTCACTCATTTTTCTTTGCATTGTAACCAATTTTATGTATCTCTCGTCCAGTTCCAGTCTTCCTGGTCTTTATCATGTCCCCATCCTCTCTGCTTATTCCTGGTGTTGCCAGTTAACCTTGAGTGTCCCTCTTTCAAGAGGGGTTTTAGATCCTTCCACATGAGTCCATGTTCTGAAGCAGTTTTATTTTTTGAGTGTTCAACTCTCATAGAAGACACCCTCTAGAAATGAGATGACCAAGTGTGTATTTGCTAAAGATTCAGGTCTTAGAGTACCAATAAGAAATAGATGAAACACTCAAATTAGAATAATTAGAAGATTTTTTTTTATTAGTTGCTCAAGACAATACAATGATCTTGACATATCATACATTTGATCCAAGTGAGGTATGAATTCTCATTTTTCCACGTGTACAGATTGCAGGATCACGTTGGTTATACAGCCATGTATATACATACAGCAATACCAGTGTCTGTTTTTTTAACAAAGGGAAAAGGAGAATGTGGGGGAGCCTAGTAATCAGGGCCACCCTCTATGACTTGGGGAAAAACATCTGGGCTTGAAGAGCTGGAGAGAAGGGACAATTATAGGTTCTAGTCCAAGAAAACTCAATATTCAGGGCACCAGGGAAATAATTACCTGACCTCACTGTCCTCCCCCTCCAGCTCCCACCTCTCCTGTCTGGACGTCTGATTGCCAACTCAGCTGGAAGCCAGGGGTACATGAACCCGCTGATGTGGTCCCTACCATCTGGGGAGGCCCTCTTCTGGGTGAGGAATGGGTTTGGGGTGGGTGCCCAGGACATTTGAAGGGACTTCAGTAGCTCAGTAAACATAGCTGGCACAATGCCTATTTTGGGACTTCTCTACTAAACACCTGTTCTCAATACAAACATCACCTGTTAGGGAAAAAAAAAAAAAAGCCCTTTTCATCTTTCTATCCACTCACCCAAGACATGTGGACTATCACTGTGTAGCTTTGTCCACCCCCGCCATTTTACCTTTTCTCCTCTTCCCTCCTTCTCTCTGTAAAAGGGATTTCTTTAATTAGACTTCAAATGAGAATCCTTTTATTGAATGCCTCCTTTAAAATAGCAAAATAAATAAATAAATAAAACCGTAGGAACCTGATCCAAGCAAAGCACCGCATCCCCTTCTTTCTTGACATGCTTTATTTTCATGGGTATGACTCTCAGAGTTCCTGGGCCCGGGATGGTATCATCTCTGAGACTCTATTCAAGAGTTAATGTTCCATAGAAGGTAATGAGAAACAAATGAATCTTAAAAATATGTCATAAAAGCCATTTTAAAACGTCAGCTCCAAGTGCCCTTCTAAAGCTGGTTACTTAAGGATTCAGTGTTGTAAAAGGAGCACTGTAAGTTCGTGCAGACTAACAATAACCTATAGATTTCTAAATTGCTCTGGCCCTAGAGTTAACAATGTCTCTGATACAGAAACACATTGAAGAATTTGCCCAGGTATGCAATCATAGGAGTGTTCTCAAAAGCCACTTCCAACTCTAAATAAAATGAGGGTTTTCTTTTGAAAGGGACTCCCTGAGTCCCCATACTCACAAAAAAATAAGCATCGCTAATTGGGCTCTAAAAGGAGACTAGGAATATTTCTAGGGCTCTTCTGGATGGAGACCAAGTAAAAGGATCTTGGCTTTACTCTGGGTTTTCTTTTGAGAGTGCCGCATTGACCTACTGCATGGAGAGGAGAGGCAGTGGCCAGGAGGAGCACAGAGTGGGAGAAATAGCAAATAGGGGGTTCTGGGGGCTGGAGTTGGCTTTGTGCTTAGACAGAAGGTGATGACCGTGGCGCTGGAGTGGGGCTCTTTGACTTGTAGCAGTCCACCATTCGTGCGTGCGGAGCATGGCTTTGGAAGCAGGTGGGAATGCCATTCTTGATTCTCTTTTCTAATTACGTGAAGTGTGGAAAAAGGATATTGGAAATGGAGACCCAGCTGTGCCCAGTGACAGTTCAAACACAATGAGGACAAAGAACTCGAGACGCAAAAGGGAAGCTGTTTTAATCTCAGGTGTCTGCTCTCTTCTTGCATTATTATAAAGGAGAGCCAGCAGCAATAATGGAAGAGAAATAATAAAATGAATGGGTCCCCCCTCACCCCCTTGTAGTTCCTTCTGCCACCAAACCTTGAAGTAATCAGTCAAGAAAAAAGAGAGCCCACAAGACAAAGTGAGGAAGATGGAGTAGGTAGCTAAGTGTGGAATTCAGAGGGTGTCAGAATGGCATGATAGGAAATACACAGGGAGATGCTCTCTCACAGAGAGAAATGGAGAAGAGCGTAGTGTTTACCTCAAGAAGAGGTAAGCACTGACCTCTTTCCCCTCCCCTCCCCTCCTCTCCTCTGTCTCTTTCTTTCTCTCCTTCACAGGGTGTTAGAAATAACTCCAGAGCCTTCACAGCTTGTGAGCTGCCCACCAAAGTGTTGGAGGAGCTGGAATCTCAGGGCAATAAAAATAATTCACGGACTAGTCTCTTCATGTGTCATAGACACAGCTTGAACAGCAGCACAAACTTCATACAGTAATGCAGATCCATTTTGTCGAGTGACTTTAGTAGCTAAAGTTTTGCTGATTACATCATGTGCTATTTTTAGGCAGACTTCAGTGTCACCATGGAAACTGCTTTTGCTGAAAACTCTCACACTATTTCCTTCGAAATTAGCCGTAGAGAAGAAAACCTTTGCAGAAAACTAATAAGGAACAAACGAGTTAGATGCGAGGAGAAAGAAAGAAAACCAACTTAGTAGGTCAAAAAGACATTTGTATGTATGAGACACCTAGGCATGTGTTTGGGGTATCATCTATACCTCTATACCTGTATGTAAAATCACTAATTTTGTTTTTTAAGTTTTTTTTTTGACTGGCAACTGTCTGAGACCATGACACAGTGCCGTTTATTAGAAGGGTACGGCACTGCATATCAATCTGCAGGGAAGTCTGTCCCTGAGGAAAAGGGAAACGCAGTTTCCTAGCAACGAGATGTGTTGGAAAGTTTTACAGGACAATTCTTTTGACCAATGGGCAACTTACTGGGGTGTGAACAGTTTTTGTGAACAGAACAAATTCTCACACCATGCTTGAGAAGACAGAAGTAGTCCCTTCAAACTCTGCTTTGGGATGAAAGATGGCTAATAAGGTGATGGCAGATGGCAGTTATTTAATGCTGGTGGGTTTTTTTTTTTTTTTTTTTTTTTGGTACTGGAGATGGAACTCAGGGGCACTAGACCACTGAACCACATCCCCAGCTCTATTTTGTATTTTAATTAGAGTCAGGGTCTCACTAAGTTATTTAGCACCTCAGTTTTGCTGAGGTTGAATTTCAGCTCTTGATCTTCCCGTCTCAGCCTCCTGATCCCCTGGGATTACAGGTGTGCACCGCTGCACCCGGCTTTAATGCAGTTTTGAGGTCTGTTCTTTGGTAGGCAGGATGGACACCTTAAAAGAGTTCACTAATACCAGGAACCGTGAAGGCATTATATTACAGGGCAATAGGAACTTTGTTTAGATATAATCAAGGTTATGGGCCTTAAAATAGAGAGATTCTTCTAGATTATCTGTATGGGCCCAATTTAATCATAGGAGTCCTTTAAAAGAACAAAACTAACTTAGCTAGAGTTCAAGAGGTATGGCAGAGGAGGATGTCAGAGACATTCCAAGCATGAGAAGGACTTAACTCAGTTGTTAGCTTGAAAATTGGGGCCTAGGGGAGAGTGGTTACATGGAAACTTTAAGGAGGAATGGAATTTTTCCAACAACACAAGTGAGCTGGAGTTAGACTAAAATTCTCCTCCAGAGCTTCCAGATAAAAACAAAGGACTGCTGACATCTTGATTTTGACCTTGTGAAGTCTAAGCAGAGTTCCCTGTCAAGCTAGACTTCTGACCCAGAGAACTGTGAGATAATGAATAGGTGGGTAGGTTTGGGGCTATTTGTTACTACAGCAATAAGAAACTAGCACATACCTCAAAATTTTTAAGTTAGAAATGTAGTTTACTAGTGAATTTTCTTTTCTACTGCTGTGAAAGGGGAAAAAGATAACTTCTTTGGGTGCTTTTTACAGATCTCATTGTTATTTTTCAAAAGCCTTTAAAATCTTATACTCTTTGACAAGCAATTATACTTTCAGAGCTATATCTCAAGGATGAATATTTATGTAAAATTGATTTTTATAATATTGCATATACCAACACAAAAAAGAAACAACCTAACATTTTGGCAGTAAGGTTCTGGATAAACAAATTATAGAACATCTGTTGAGTGGAATATTTTCCTTCATTAAATTATGCTGTATTAAAATAGAGGTTGACCTGGGACAAATTTTCATGTTATATATAATTAAAATTTGGGGGAGAGTAATTAAACATTTTATATCTGAATTTAAAAGGCTGGATATATGTTAAAGTGTTGAATGCTCTTTCTCTCTGGGTGGTGGTAATATATATTTTTCAAAATTCCCTTTGATGAAAATATGTGATTTTAGTAATTGGGAAAAAAATCCCAATAGATATCATTAAAATTATAAAAATAAACAGAAGAGCTTGATACTGAGCAGAGTTGCTGGGAATGGAGAAGAACTGAGGCTATGCCTCAAATACAGCTTCTTTCAAATGATTTACTACATAGCTGGCTTGGACATGGGACTCTGTGACTTCATCACTTTTCAAAGCTGGCTTCGGGATGCACCTTGAGCACGCTGACCTTTGTACTAGGTAGGATTTGTGCAGTTGTGAATGATAGATACCTGTTTCAAAGCAGCCAATCCTCAAGTAACGTAAAGTTCTAGTGATGGATTCTGGTTTCGGGTAAGTCTGGATCCAAGTGCTCCACCAGTGTCTTCATGGCTCCCCATTTCTCCTTACCTCTTGGATGACCTCTTCATTTAACCCAGTAGAAAGAGCTTTGATAGCAAAGTCCATTGAGGACACGGGTTAGTCTGGTCACAGGGATCAGGGAGATGGGTGCTCGTAGGTTCTACCTATGTCAGGGCTAGCCTTGTCTGAGAAAGGCTTTTCTAGGGTAACTAGAGATTCTGTTAGCAAAAGCAAGAGTTCAGGAAAAACAAGAGCTACCCATCAGATGATCTGCACAGGACCCATGACCCCCCATCCAGATAACCAGAGTCCTCATTGATAAGGATTCAGAGTATTCATTACTAAAAGTCCCACGCTGTATTCTTTCAAGAGAGGCTCATATTCCTAAGGACTCTTCTTCTATATTGAGGTGCCATGTAGACCATCGCTGTCATCTGTTCCACGTCCTCTGTCACCACCCTTTTATTTCACCACATCTGAAACTCGAGGGGAATTCTTTCTGTAATTTGGAAAAAACACTATACATTGTCATATTAAGAACTATTACTGACATTAAGGCTGAATTTTTTGACTTCTTCCAGCTCATATGACTTTGTGGCTTTTCTGGCCCAGTGTGAGTCTCACAGTAGGAAGTCTCGTATATATTTGCTGAATGAAGAGAAGTTTCTGACTTCTGAGGTTGGAATACATGTTTGTCTCCCTTCTTTGTTTAGGTCTTAAGCTCACATGATATTTACTGTCAACCCCAATGTCTCCTTCACTGAGGCTCCCAGAGAATTGAGCCCCCGTCCTGATTCCATGAACCCCAGAATTCCCAGGTGGGCGCTCAAATGGTGTTCTCTAGTCACACCTTACACTAACCAAGGCAGCCTTCCTTACACATAGTCTAAATTCCACAAAATGGAAACCTATCTTTCCATACCTTTTCTCTTCTGCAGGGTCCTGAGCTGCTAAATTTGGTGTGGAATTTTGAGAAAAACATTTCTTATAAGAACTTATAATAAGTTCTTACCAGTCTTTGGAGGGGGGGGTGTTTAGACAGAGTCCCTGGGATAGGAGGAGGAGCGGTTGAGACACCATTTCGATATCCTGAGTTTTCTACCCCTATTTATTTTTCTCTATAAGTACATTGATATTTCTGGGTATTCTTTGCTAAATTGTGCAATAGGGGCCCTAACGTTTAAGGTGTTAAACCAGTAGGAGCAAATAAGGAGTCGAGGACTTGCTGTACAGTATCCCTATTGGCTAATGACCGGCACTGTGCAGATAGCAGGGTGACCTCTGGTCTGTCCCACTTAGAAATCCTCTGTTTCAGATGTTGTGCAAGGATCTTTATTCATAATCTTCTTGGACTGGCAGCAATTGTCTTGCACATCTTAAAAAGTCTTTAAAAATACTCTTGAGCATATGAAAAGGCCCAGAAATCAGAGGCAGTGTGTACTTTCAGATTATTACCCATCCCTTGAATTCTCTTTGGAGGATACTTGCTAGATAATTACCAGAACAAATCAGTGAGTGACTGGAGGGCCCACAAGGCAACAGCTGTCCCTAGACACAACAGCAAAGTAGGCAAAGTTGTCATTTAGTGTATTTTTTCCCTCCCCCACTCCACCTCCCACCTCTGGTTTTCCCATGTTTCATGTCACTTCTCTCCTCCCCAGGCTTTCTGGGACCCCCAAATGTACACTCCACCAAAACAAAAGCTGGTCTTGCCCCAATCTCTTTTCTAGAGATTATGCAATATTCCAGTTCCTCAGGCATCCTTCTAGAACAATAGCTCCTTTTGTGTGACAATTAGCTCACCTGGGCAAAAGTATCTATGCCACAGAATTCGTGTTTCCCATATTGTTTGCAGGTTAGCAGGGGATTTCTGGAGACAGTGGATTAACAGGCTGAAGCCTGAAGTCTGAATGACCTTTTCTTCATAGTGCTTTACCTCAGGTTACATCATACCCAGTATTCTTTAACCAAATATAATAAGAAGTACATTATACTTCATATGTTAGTTTTCTTTCTTACTCCTATATAATTCATATTTTTGTTCTGCTATTCAGTGACTAGTGGGCTCGTGAACCCCACCAACAATCCAACGGCTTAATCACCTAGCCACCAAGCTCCCTTTGCTAAGCCCATTTGCCCTGTCCACACCCCTAGCTGCTGCCTCCTAGTCAAATCTCCTGCGTCCTTTGGTATCTCACGGATTCTTTTTTTATTCTCTTTTTTTCAAACTGGTTCATTCTTCTCTGATGAATTAATGGTCTCATTAACTGGTTTCTCTTCTTTTGCTTCAAAGCTGAGCTTCTGCGAGAATCACTTGGACTTCTCTCCCTGGATCTCTAACCCATCCCGATAATTACAAAATTCTCAGCTCAACATCTGCCCAGTCTTAATCCTGTTGCCCTTGCTTTGATTTAATTCCTGGTTATATTTCCTTGAGTTTCTCCAGTTGTTTCCTGTCTCGTCTTTTTCCCTGGGAAAATCTATCTCCTACACAACTTGAATCACCCAGTCTTAAAATGCCTACTACGGCTCACATGTTTTTGTTTCTTCATTGCTATTCCAAGATTTTTGCTTCATCGTTTGCACCTGTCTTTGAAGTCTTATTCTTTCTTTATCACTTCTCCTCTTCACCCAAGTCTCCTCTTTGGCAATAGACAACGCTCAAAAGAGATCCAGGTAAGTCTTTCATTTTCTATTCCTGAAAACAGGAGGTGTTTTCAGGAATAGAAAATGAAAGACTTACCTCCTATGTTATTTCCTCAAGGCTACTGCAATGATTACCATAAACTGGGTAACATACAAAAGAAAAAACAGAAATTTATTCTCTCACAATTACAGAAGCCCTAAGTCCAAAAGCCAGCCATTGGCAAGACTCCAGGAGAATCCCTCCTTGCTCTTCCAGCTTCTGGTGGCTGCTGGTGTTCCTTGGTTTATGGCGGCATCACTTGGTCTCTGGAGTCTTCATGTGACCTCCTTTCTTGCCTCTGTGTGTCTTCTCTTTATACTTGTCATTGGATTTTTGTCTACTCTAAATCTAGGGTGACCTTGAAATCTTTCCCTTAATTATACCTGTAAAGATACTCTTTCCTAAGGTTATATTCAGTTTAACCTGAGGTCCAGTCTTGGGTGTATCTTTTGGGGGTTATTCAACCTATTACTCCTCCCTCTTCTGAACCTGTCCCTTTGTGATAACAACACTTCCTCTGGAACAGCTTCCTTGGCATTTTAACTTGACTACAACTGAGCCAGCTTTGGAATCCCTCCTGAATTCCAGTTTCCTCCATGGGGTCGCTCTTGACTCCAGAATGTCTCTCTTTTAAACTCCCAGAGGAATTTGTACTGCTCCCATAAAAATTACCTTAAGATACCTTGATCCAGAAGTACTTATGAACCTATCCCCATTCTCTGTCAGACTTTCAGTTTTTGAATGTAAGATCACCTTTGCAGCCCTCACCAGAGATTTCCAAGTTGGACCCATTTATGCATGAGCTGAATTGAGCGGGCTATAAAGGCAAAGTTCTACTGCAGGATTTCATGTCCATAGATGGACAATAGGGTCTCTGTGTGATCTCTTTTGCTCTATCCGGATAGGAGCTTTGGGGAGAGAGGTGCAAGTTGAACACAGCAAAGCAGCTAAGCATTCCCCATTCAATCTTGTAGCCCAAGGTAAAATATCAACCGAAAAGAATGCTTTTGAAACACCTGTACCTGGCACCAGAGTTTTTTAACTTGTTTTTAAAAACAAAATTGAGCAATCTTATAATTCCTTGACTGCTTCACACTAGTGGAGCTCCGTGGTCTTCCAGCCCAGTCATAAAGATAAGAGTGTGATTTGCCCAAAGTCATACAGCTGGTCCGTGGCAGAGCCAGGATCAGAGAATCCAAGTCTCATTCAAAACCGAAAAGTAGCTTCTAGTGTTTTCCAGTTGAGAGATAGCCAATTTGATCTCCTTCTGTGAATCCCTCCACACTCTAATTAAGAGAAAGGATGACAAAATTTACATGGTTTTAAAGAAGCTTTGGCTTTCTGAACGCCTTTGGCATGAATAGCTTAAATTGGAAAATAAACAAGTACAAATAACACAGAGATCTATTTCTCATATTTTTAATACATTAAATGGCCTGTTTGTTTTTCCTCTCATCTTTTCACATTCTCTCTAATAAGCAGAAGTCAGTAGATCATGTGTGCATTGGGTCTTGTAGTCATTAGTGTGAATCAGAAAGGTTGTACTCTAATTGCTTACACCCTGCATCAAGCACTCTGGTGACCAGGGTGCAAACCACTTTCCTTAGCGACAAAGTGAATCTCTAGGTCAAAAACCCTCACCATGGTTTTTGTAATTCTTAGATGTGTTGTTACCAACATGGGAATCATTAGAACCTATTCTTTTAAAATTACACATCCTCATTATAATCATTTTTGGAATGAAAAGTCAGGACCAAGAGATTTGTGCTTGATTTGTAAAATTATATATTTGGAAATCTGGCAGTGATGCAAAATTAAATCCAATTTATCTATGCATTTAGCAAATCAAGGCCTTTCATGAAAAAAGAATAGAACTGGTTAACCAAGAAAATCCAGGCCATGTGGTCATTGCAATATGCTTTATCAGTATTATTAAAAGGCGTATGTAAATAATAAGTATACGTTCTCAATAATATCCTAAAATGAGGATTGAATCATCAAATTAAGTGAGATCATGGAGTAATTGATGAGAAATGGATTCGAAAATAATACTCAGATTGCAGGGATTATAGTGTCTTATAATCCCTTGTTATCTTGATATTATGCTTTTGTTAATAATAACAATCAAAATAATGATAACTGATATTACTGAGCTCTATGTTAAGCCTAATCTATGTTGGTTCATTAGCAGAATCTAGTTTCTTCCGAGCTTTGTGTCTATTCACTTATTTGGTCTCCAGAATAAACCTATGACATAGGTGCCAATAATAAAGCAGGCACTAACATTATCCCAGTTCACCATGGTTCAGATGAGGAAACTGAGGCACAGAGAAGTTTAAGTAACATGCCTAAAGGGACATAGGGAAGAGTGAATTGTGGAATGTAGGCTGCTCCTGAACCTGTTCTCCTTTCTCTCTCTTTCTTTCTCTCTATGTATCTATCTATCTATCAACACACACACACACACACACACACACATATATAAATTCCACAATTCTCTCCATATCTATCTATCTATCTAGAGAGATAGAGATAGAGATAGATAGATAAAGAGAGATTGATTTTATATATATATATATATATATATATATTTAAAAAATTTACTTATATGTCACCAGTTCTTTGGCTAAATAGAATTCAATCCATTTTGTCCCATCATCCCAGATGTGAAGTATTTATAAAAACTTAAATATAGTATATAATGTGAAATATAATTCATTAATACATAAAATAATTATATAACATAATTATACAACATACCAACATAATTATGTAAACATATAATGCAACTATATAGTATATAATATAATTATAACATTAATTGATATTGATTGATATAATGATATAAATAAGCAGTAGATTATGATTTCTAATCTACTTTAATGTACTTGTGCCCTTTTCACTGAAATGGTCACAGAATTGACAACTTGGGACCTAATGCATTAATGGAGTTTAAGGAAGTCTAGGGGATGGGTAAGATGGTTCTGAAGTAGTGTGTGGGTGACTAGGTGTGTGCTTTGCTTTCTGGTTAGGTTTTGGGAGGGTCCATGAGGAGGAAACGCTTTTCTTTCCTTGAATTTATTTCTGACTCTCTGAAATGCCAAGGTCCCTTTGACAGCCACACACAGACACACACACAGCTCAGGCAGCTACTCTGGCCTCTGGCACCAAGCAAAGGAGGAGCATGCTGATGGCCGAACAGCCCCACTGTGCAGCCAGGTGCCCTGACGCTGTGCAGGTGCCGTGAGACAGCGGGCTGGCTGCTGGCCCTACTCTAATTGCCGTTCTTGTCACTCCTCTTGTCTTCCTACTTCTTCTACATGGGTCCCCGAGAGGCCCCATCAAGGAGAGCAAGAGGAGAAGCAGCGTGGATCAGTGTTCAAACATGAAATGGTAGATGCTTCGGGACTGTTTTCTTCCAGGAAAGAACTCTTCCACTTTTCCTTTCTCCTTTTCTCACATCTAGGGTTCTGGGAACAAGATTTATGCATTGCTCAGGTTATGGTTCCTTTCTTGGTGTCAGATTTTTTTTCTTTTTTTAACGTGGGAAAAGCTTTGGTTCTGTCTATGATCTAGATCTTGATCACTAAATCACCAAGGTTTGATTGTCAGCAAAGCATCCTTGAGAGTTGAGTGGACTTCCACGGTGAAGCAGGTCCACGTGGTAGACCAGATAGCCTTCCTCACCCTTATCTTTCAAGAATTGTTTCCTTCTGTTCCCGAAGACAGTGGGCAGGGGGAAAAGTGGACTGATATTTTTCTGGGGCTGTCTTATGCCATGGTGTTCTATGTACATCATTTCCTTGATTTCTAATAGCAACTCTGCGAGGCAGACATTATCACCCCATTCTGAAGAAGTGAAATAGAGATTTAGGCAAGTTCAAAGAGCTCAGGTGGTAAAATTGGGATTTGACTCAGTTGGGTTGACCCCAAAGTTAGCGTTGGTTCCCTGATTGCATTAACATGGGGGTTGGGTGCACTTTAATTGAAAGCACTATCTTCAACAGAAGAGACTGAGCCTTTCAGTAGAATTTGGGACATACACTACCTTTGAGGAATCTTCAGGAAAAAATTTTGACCAGAAGTAGCAATTTGGTGGATAATTCTTCCAGGTGGTACTGTACCATAACTAGTCTTTATCACATAAAGGGAAAAGAGATTCCCTCCCAGAAAATACAAGATTGGTGCATTCCACACAAAACACAATTCTTACAGTCAGGCATGACCTACCAATTAAGGACATCTTCCTCCAGGCAACTGATTGCCATCCATGACAGAAATATAAGCAAGACTCATGTTAAATAGATTTGTTAATAGATGATTTCTATTTTCCCAACTTCAGTCATTGATCTTAGTCTCTGAATGTTTGATTTTTTGAGTGACATGACAGAGGTCCTGCCTGACAAGCACCATACCTGGGGATTACCTTAATTGGAAGTGACTGGAACACTGATACTTGTCTCCTTCTCTTCAGTTCTCATACTGTCTCCAATGGAGAACTCATTCCAATTCCATTGCTTCATTACCCTGCTATGTACATAATTTCTAAATCAGCACCACTCAGGCCCTGCTTCTACACAAATAGCCCCTTGCCTACTGGATACTTCCAATTGAGAGTCTTACAGTCAGAATTCCCAAAGCCAAACTAATCGTCTCCCTTCAAAATAAGCTCTCTCTCCCAACAGCCCACCTCCTGGAAATTCCAGTGTTGGCTATCCTTGCTTCAGAATTTTTTTCTGACCTGTTTCCTCTTCCTCTTCCTCCTCCTTCTCTTACTCCTCCTCCTCTTCCTCCTCTTCTTCCTCCCCCTCCTCCTTTTCCTCTCCTCCTCCTCTTACTACTATTATCCTTTTCCTCCTCCTCCTCTTCTTCTTCCTCCCCCTCCTCCTCTTCCTCCTTCTCTTTCTCCTCCTCCTCCTCCTCCTCCTTCTTCTAATTGAATCCAGGGCCTCACATATGCTAGGCAAGTGTTGTACCAATAAGTTATATCCTCAGTCCTTATCTTTATTTCTTTGCAAGTTTGATCATTAGTTTTGCTTCCTCATCTAGGTTTTTGTGGACACTCCTCTGAACTTTCAATGGTGTGCCTGGCTCCTACCTTTATAGACCTCAGTTCGGTTCTTCTGCACCTGCAGATTGGTTCTGCCTTCAAGTTCTGGGAGTCTTCCTATTTCTAGACAAGAGCAAAATTAAAAAAAACAATCATTTTCCTTCCTTTCAGGAACAAGCCCCATCGTTTTAATCATGCATTACAATTTTTTTAAATTAATATTTTATTAATTAATATGTGAATATTCTCCTTGTAAAAATTAACACATTACTTTTAAGTCAAAAGTCCCTATTGATTCTCTGTACCTGCCCCCAGTGAATTCTCACTTTGTTTATATCTTAAGTCTTTTTTAAGCCTCAACATGCATATGTGTATTCATAGAAAATCTATACTATTGTTTTCTTTTTTAATAATGCTTACAAATGAAAATATCACATGGTCTATATTCTGTTACAAACTTCACTTACCTTCCATTATTTGACACACATTTATTGGGTGGGTGCTAGGGGCCAGGCACCATACCAAACCACTGAGAACATGTTGAACAACCAACAGAAAAGAGAACCCAAATCCCCGAGTTCATAAAGTTTACATGAATGACCCATGAATGTGTTACCAGATGTGCAGTTCACAAGTTCACACTTGTCAATGACCATGGTGTATTCCATAGCATGGTTATGTTGGGATTTATTTGCCCATTTCTATGTTGATGGATGCTTGGATCACTTCCAATGTTTTGGTAATACAAACAATTATGCCATGAGCACCTTGGGCACATGTGTGTCTCTCTAGGATGATGCGAAGGGGTGGAACTGCTGAAACATGTGCCCTCCAAGGTTCCAGTACTTCCAACAGCATGGGTAAGAACTCTCACTTCTGCGCACCTTTGCCAGTGCTTAATATATCCAGATTTTAGGCATTTTACCCATCTTATGAATGAAGCATGGTATTTTGCTATTATTTAATGTTAATCAAATTTTATAAAATGCTCACCTATGCATTGAAGTAGGTGAAATGGATAGACTAAAATGTTACAAGTCATTATTATTATTAGCATTGTTGTTATTTGCTCAACTCACCCAATATTTTCTAAACTGTGAACCATTGCAAATATGTGGCAATTTGAGGTGCTCCCTCATTCACACATCTGCTCTTTCTAGAATTCCCTTGAGAAGGAAGCCCGTGGCAGGGCCTAACTCAAATGTAGACAGGGAGATATGAAAGAATGCAAGGAGAGATGGTGAGGAGTGAGGGACAGGAACAGAGCAGGGCTGGTGTGCAAAAATTGATTACTGAGACGTGCACACACATGCACACATGCAAACTTGCACAGACCCACTCACACATGGGCAAAGACCAAGGGTGTCAATCTGTGCCTACTCTCTGGCAGCTGTGAGAACATCAGAGAAAGACCTGGCAGGTATCCAAGAGACATTTCTGTGCTTCCTGTCATGAAACATCTGCTGAGGGGATTGAGACAAAGTCCCGAGACTCTGCCCTGAGCCAAGGTAGCTTTGATGTTGGCCACCAGGTTCGTAGACTTGCTCTCTCTATCCACAAATCCATCACCCTTCTTCTTGGAGTGAACCAATTACCATGCTACCATCAGTTCAATAACTTGGTGGCCTGGGGAATCCTCTTGTTGCAGATGTCTGGGCATCCGGGGAACTTATCTCCTAATGTCTTCTTGAGCTGAAAATATGTACTTGAACTTTTAGCCTCAAGCACCATGACAGATGACTTGAGTCCTGAGAGATGCGATTGGGGAATCCCAACATCTCTCCAGCTCAGATGCCAGGACCAGACCTCGGATGAACTGCATCTGGGTGAACTTGGGGATCCCCCGCTTTTTCTTTTTTATAATTTTGCCACATCAAACATGGATGGAGACAGATATGAAGGGCAGTGCAGGTGGAAAACTGACATCTAGTGATCACATGAAATTAAGTTGCTAACTGGGCCTGTAATTCCAGCAACTTGGGAGACTGAAACAGGAGGATCGCAAGTTTAAAGTCAGCCTCAGCAACTTAATGAGGCCCTAAGCAACTTAGTGAGACCCTCTCTCAACATAAAAAAAAAGAAAAGAAATAAAAACAGAAAGAAAAAAAAGGGGCTGGGGATGTGGCTCTGTGGTTAAGTGCCCCCTGGGTTCACTCTCTAGTACAAAAAAAATCAGCCACTTTTGATCTAGTTAACGACACAGTAATTGGAAATGTTCAGAGTGCAAGGAACCAGTGACAAGAGGAACAGATTAGCCATTGAGAGTTCACAGGGAGGAGAAGGCAAGGAAGGAGTGGGAAGGTTATTAAAACATCACAGAGGATGTTTTTAAAGAAGCAGCTCCACGTTTATGGTTCCACACAGAGTTTAATGGCCATTGTAAATCACCTGGTATTTGCCCATAAGATGCTCGAGCTTTCTGTGGGCCTTTTCTTGCTACAAAAGTAGGTCTGGATGTCTGAATTTGCCTTTACATAACTGTGGGTGGTTGTTGAGGATGAATGTATGGGGATCCCAAAGCTGGGTCCAGTTTGGTTGGGGAATCTTTCTCAACTGGGGTTTCTCATCCAAGGCTGCACCCTGGAGGTGCATCGTGGAGACAGATTCCTGGGTTTCAAACCCTGTGTCAACCCCTGTAGAACAGGGATAATGGTGGCAATTCTTACCTGGTGGGATTGTGTGGGAATGAAGGGATCTAGGAGGGGTCTTCCTACTAGCACTTAGAACAGCCCATTTGGGCCAATCACCGCATCCTTTTGCCTAGTCTGTCCATGTCTCCCTCTTTCTCCCTATTTGAATGGTCACTGCCCGTGGGACCTTGGTATTTGGAGGAATCATTTCCAAAATATACTTCCCAGGAGCATGTTGAGAATCTTGCTATAGGATATAAGACAGTAATCAACCCGGGTTTTCCTTCCATTTATCCAAAATAGTCAGATTGATCTTTGATTAAAAAAATAAACCTTCGAGGATGCTCTTGACCTTGTACCTGGCTGGGCATGGGCCTTCAACAGAGCAGCCCTGAATGGTACAGGAGTCACTGTTGGTTCATGGAGGTATGGTGGCTGCATCTCTCTCACGCACTGGATGTCCCTTCAGTCCTCAGCCCACCTCTTCCCACAGAGCTCAGTGACTCCTTGTAGAAAGGAGTTGACTCCTTTTAGAAAGACCCATCAGGAAGAAAGTTGACCTCTCGGGCGTGAACCATAATGTGCACACTGGCACATTGAAAGACGTTTCTCACTGCAGAAAATTGGCTTGCCTCTGGGATAAAAGAAGTATTCAGATTTTTTTTTGGTGGTGGGGGGAGGAGTGACAGTGTTAAAGTTCTTCACCAAATGCTTCCCCTCAGCATTTTTCCAATTTCTCATACAGGAGCCCATTTCTTTCCTTTCTTTCTTCTTTTCTCCCAAAGATACAGGCTAACAATGTCTATAGACGTATTGAACTTCGTTGTTTTAATTCATTTTCAGGAATTATTGACCCAGCAGAACTTAATGATACTTCAGAGTTGAGGCCCTTTGTGTAAATCCTTCATTCTTTGCAGATTAATAGCCAGATGGGATCTGGAAGGACTCCAAAGTCCAAATGCTAAAATCTATACCAGACTTTCAGCTGAAAGAAAGTTACTGTTCCTGAATAACAACTTTTTAATTTTTTTAATTAGGACAACAGCAACAATGACACCAACAAAATTCAGTAGATGACCCTTTCCTTGCTCAAAAAGAAAGTTTTTTTTTTTTTTTGTCTTTTAGAACTAACAAACTCCGATCAACTGGCTGAAAATCAGGAACATAACATAAACTCACCATCTCCTCACAAATGTTCTTTGTAGATGGCCTATAAAATCTGATTTCTAACAACATCAGGTTGATTAAGTGTACATAGAGCAGCCATATCCCCAGTCACTAAAACAGCTTTTATTTTAACTTAATTCATAGAAAATTGGGAACAATGTACTCCTAGGTTCTGTATAAAAAGTCATCCTTTTATTGCTGGATTCGGAAGTAAAATTTTTATTTACATATTTTAGTAGGGAAGCTCCTGCCCCCTGAAAAGAGACCATGATATCAGGCATTTGATTGACTTCAGCTAGGTTCTGATGACAGTATGAGAGAAGTAACTTCAGGACCTGGCACTTGGATGACAAAAAGGCACTGGGAGATGGAGGCAGGGCGCTGTCCTACTGTGGGAGCCCAGACCTCCTTCAAAGGAGCCCAAGCACAAAGCCCCAAAACCTGTCTGACAAACACAGCCCTGACTGGCACCGTTACTACCCAATCAACGCATCTGCCCATTTCTAATCCTTCAATGCAGAAGAGACAATTCTACCACCCTACATAATATGTACCAGCTGAACGGATCCCAATTTATCAGGGAAACTATAAATTGCAGAACACCAGGCTGCAACTAAAGTAATAAACCCTGTGATCTCTGTACCATACATTTTCAGCTGTTATTTAAGGTCTCCAAGGAGATCGGTGCCATAAAAACCATTTCTCAGGAATTCTGCCAGCGATAGAAGCTCACTGCTCATGCTAATATATTACAACTTGTTTATCACAGTCCAGAAGCAGCAGCAGCAGTGGCGGCATTACCAAGGGAGGGGAAATGAAGCGCACACCCTCCCAATGGGCCGCCAGATTGTTGTTTCCTATGTATACATACAGAAGCAAGCTTTTCTTTTTTTGGTTCTCTGTCTCGTCTGTACCCTCTCCCCCGAAATAGCTCCCTAGTGCAAAGGGACTGAACAGGGCTTCTGTTGATCTTCAAATATCCTCTCACCCTCCGTACAAAGATAACATGCAGCTGTTGGGAAAAGCCTGTGCAAATTTGGGGGGTATGTTATGAGCTTGGGAGTTACGTAGATCCAGACGCAAATTCCGCAAAGGATCCATGTGGCTTCTGCTGGGCCGTCTAACTTCTTTGAGTCTTCGCTTCCTCATCTGTATTTTTGCTTATTTTTTTTTTTAAGGAAAAACAATGTGTCTTGTGAGGATTCAATGAGATAACAGATGTAAACCGCTTATTACAATGTCTGGTGTAAAGCTGGAACTCAAAAGGTGTTAGTTTATTTCACTTAATTATTCAATGAAATGAACAAAATACAAAAACATTGATTTTATAAAAGACCTAACTATATTTGAAACAAAATCTTACTCTATTAATTCTGGCCATTTATCTATTAGATTTTTTTTATTGGGTGGAGGGAGGGTACTGGGGATTGAACCCAGGGGCACTTGACCAATGAGCCACAAACCCAGCACCCCACCCCCCAACCCCCCCACTCCCCTGCCCCGATTTTGTATTTTATTTAGAGACAGGGTCTCACTGAGTTGCTCAGCACCTTGCTTTTGCTGAGGCTAGCTTTGAACTCACGATCCTCCTACCTTAGCCTCCTGAGCTCAGGCTGGGATTCCAGCCATGTGCTACCATGCCTGGAAACCTCTTAGATCTTTAATGCAATTTCTGGGGTGCTGGAAAAACCCCCTGTTTTAGTTTGTGAGGGATGCCATCACAAAATACCATGCACTGGGTGGCTTACATAAGCTTATTTTCTCATAGTTATATGAGGCTGCAAGTCCAAGATCAAGGTATTGGCAGGGTTGCTTTCCTCTGAGGCCTTTCTCTTTGGCTGCAGGGCCATTTTCTCCATATACCCTCCTATGGTCTTCTTTCTCTGTGTGTCAATGTCCTCATCACCTCTACAGTTTTGATCTTAAATGTTCCCCAAGGTCCTGAGTGTGAAATGCTGGATTGTCATTCTGGAGCCTTTGTTTGTTTTGTTTTTTTGGTGCTGGGGATCGAACCCAGGGCCTTGTGCATGCAAGGCAAGCACTCTACCTACTGAGCTATATCCCCAGCCCCCATTCTGGAGCTTTTGGAAAGTGGTGGAAACCTATAAGAGGTAAAGCCGAATGGGAGGTTTAGGTCATTAGAGATGTGCCCTGGAATGGGGAGAGCAGGCTCCTGCCCCTTCGTCCTTTTTCACTTCATGGTGAGCAGCTCTGCCCTGCCATGCACCCCCTGCCCTGAAGTGCTGCCTTACTACAGACCCAACAGCAATGGGACCAGTCCATCATGGATCGCAACCTCCAAAACTGTGAACCCAAAATAAACTTTTTGTTTTTATAAGCTGTTTATCTCATGTATTTTGTCATGGTGATGCAAAGCTTACTGATACATCATCCTATGACACCAATTATATTGAATTAGGACCCATCTCAACAACCTCATTTTAACTTTACTACGTCCTTAAAAACCCTATCTCTAAATATAGTTGTATTCTAAGGTATTAGGCTTAGGATTTCAACAAATGAATTTTGGGGACACACAATTCAGCCCAGAATACCCCTCTCCCCTGCCACCCCTGTTTTTGCAATGGAAAGGCCTGATTCCATTCAAGGAGCCATTATGTGCTCATTATCATCTTCCAAGCAAATTTGGAAAGCTCATCCTTTATATTGTTTGATACAGGAAACAAATTCTAGCAGACATAAGAATTACAATAAATATTATTATCTGATGATGTCCTCTGCCTAATTGGTTATCCAGTGAAGAACTTAAGGAAAAGCATCAAGCCTTTCCAGTAATGGATTCGTAATCTGATGGCTGTGAAATCCTTCAGGTTGCCGAAAAGTCATTTCCCAGCCTAATAGAGCTAGTAGTTATCTAGCACACTGTCATGGTTGGTTTGGTCCGTGATGGATAATGGCTGGATCGCAGAGTTGGACAGCTGTGCTGTGGAAAGGCTCTGCACATCAGGATAGGGACTTGCTTCTCAGCTCTAGGGACTCAGTCTTGACAGCCCAAGGGGACTTCTTGTCTCCGTGTGACCAGTGTAGCAAGCCAAGGCAGGGGGAGCCCAGCAGCTGAGCCACAGGGTCTAGTTCTGAAGAGGTGCATGGTAGAGGAGAAAAAGCTACCGAGCCCCACGGATTCCAGAGCTCCCTGGGAGGTCATGAGCTGCTCATCCAGAGGTCGACCTCCTCCTCCTCCTCTTCCTTTTCCTTTTGCTTCTGGCTAACATTTATTTAGTAAGTATCATGAGGAGATAGAGGGCTTCATGCTTTATCTGCTGTTTATCTTATAATCTTTGTTGCATTTGTGAGCAGGAGACCTTTGGCTATGACAAAGAAACCACAAAATTTCAGTGGTTGAACCTATAGGGGTCATTTTTTTTTTTTTTTTTTTTTGTTGTTGTTCATATGACCTTTTAATATAGGGCTCTAGTCTCAGGACAGCTTTCTTCAACAGGCTCTGTCCATGGTGCTGGTCCACCAGCCCTTGGGTCCTCAGAGACCTGTGGAATCCTCTGCATGCAGCCAGCTGGTTGAGAAAAAGTAAGGTGAGAAGATTCATCTGCTCCTTTAAAATCCCAACTGGAAGGCAGATAGGTCATTTCTGCTCATGTTCTATCAAAACATGGCCATACCTGGCCACTAGAGAGCTGGAGAAAGCAGGGCCTGGGTGGGCTATTTTCTTCTTGGTGGAACTTAAAACTATGCAAGTTTTGGGGGGCAGTGTGAGATTTTGGTAGACAGCTGCCATCTCGTCCATTCTATGAATAAATTCACCTGGTAAGATGATATCATTTATTTATTGATGAGTAAATAAAAATCCAGAATAGTTAAATATATGACTTGGCTAATCGGTGGTATAAACAGAATACTGCACAGGCTTGTCTGCAATCTTTGACTGCGAATCCTGTCTTTGTAACCAGTGCTCCATCTCAGCACTCCTCCAGATTCAATGCCTATCGACCTTCTTTGCACCCAAGAGTCCTCAGCACCCTCTCTCCCCTCCCCAAATCAAAGGTTATCAAATTTGCTCACCCTACTCTGGGAGGCAGCCCAGCTCCAGCATCCTTGCTGTTCTTCTCTCCTGTTTTCTTTCTGCCCTTCTTCTGTGAAATTTCCAGATTCCCCTGTGCTTTTTCCAAGCTTCATGATCCTAGTATCTTCTCATCTCCCGTCTCTCTGTGTCACAGAGCATGGAGCCCTGATGATCTGCTTTCTCAAGCTTGTTCCAAAGATGTTCTAGCCCCAGATATCAGGTACCCCCCATCCATTCATTTATCCCCTCTCTGATATCATTCTGTGGCAGGAACTGTGCAATTTGCTTGGTAGAAATAGAACTCAAAACTTAGCCTTAAGGTGTTCAAATTCCCATTTCAGGACCCAACGGTGCTGGTTCATCTTCCTCTGTTCCACTGTTAAATGTTCTATTCCTTATTCATGCCTTATTCCTCTTGAAATACTCAGTCATTTCTAGCAATATTTGTCTTTAGTTTGTTTGCTTCCATACTTTGTTTATCAAGTCAGTCTCTATGAAGTGGAGACCTCATTACTTCAGTTTCCAGCTCTAAACCTTCTGTGGCTCTATCGACTACAGATAAGGTCTGAACTCTGGAGGATAACAGACAAACCCTCCTGCCATCTGACCCCTCTTGGTCTTTCCAGTTTTATAACTGTTTCTCCCTTTCATGCTTCTCACCCTTACTGAACTGCTTATACTCCATCTTAACTGCTCAACTGAACATATATCCCATGTACATCTTACTCTTTCTCATCTTTGAAGACTTTGAACAGCATAGCTTCTAGTATGAGTGAGTCCATTTCTACTCCATAAATACATGCTAATGAGAAGCTAATGTCCCAGCCTGAAATAACCTTCTCCTCTTTAGCACGTCTAAATGCTGAACATATTGCTTTGTACCTATTTCGTGGCAATACATTTATTGTACACATTATTATATTTGCTTTATGTATGTACCTTATTGCTCCTATTAGATGGTGCTCAGGGCTATACATGATCTACTTTATGCGCTGCACACCAAACCATCCTTTACCTGCTCAATAGCTGAGCACAGTGTTCTGTACGTAGTCCAAAAAAGTGTGTGTGTGTGTGTATGTTAGCTTTTTTTCCCCTTGCTGTGACAAATTCATGAGAAAAACAATTTAAAAGAAGAAAGATTTATTTTGGCTCATGATTTCAGAGATTTTAGTCCATGGACCATCCATTCCATTGCCTTGGGCCTAAGGTGAAGCAGAGTACCTTGGAGGAAGAGTGTGGAATAGGAAAACTGTTCAGCTCAAGGTATCTGGAAGCAGGGAGTCGGGGGATGGAAAGGACTGGAGACAAGACACACTCTTTCAGAGCATGCACCCAGTGTTCCTCCATCGAGGCCCTACTAACTACAGTTTCTCTCTGCTTCTAAGAAAGCCACCCTCAAAGACTCATGTACTGCAGGCTTGGTCCCCAATACAGCAGTGTTCAGAGGTAGGGCTCTACCTTGGATCATGAGGCTCTGACCTATTGGTGGATGAATCCACTGATAGCTGAATGGACTCCTAGAAGGGGGTGGAAATTTTGGGCCAATGAGGGATGGTTGGAGGAAGTAGGTCACTGGAGTGGGGTGTCCTCGGGGACTGTGTTTTTGTCCCCAACCCTTTTTTCTTTTTCTGTTTCCTGGCTGCCGTGAGATGAGCCATTTTCCTCTGACATGCCTTTCCTCCTGGACATTCTGCCTCACCTCAGGCCAAAGGCTCACCATGGAATGAAATCTCTGATTCCATGAACCAAAATAAACTTTTCCTCCTTTCACTTAAGTTGATGTCAGATATTTTGGCCGTAGTGATGAACATGTACGTCATGCTAGACGCTAATGGCTGACAACTGCCAAGCCATTTCTAAAGGGGATTTTAATAAGGAATCCAAGGAAATGAGTTTCTACTTGAAGAATTCAGAGTTCAAAGAGCAAGTGAGAAAGGCATTTGGTGTCAGGGTTCCTCTGATCACCCCCTATAGACAATAGGACCTTCAGTACAGGGACGACCTGTTTGGCTTCTCTAAAAGCAACCATGCCTCTTGGAATTGGAATGTAGAGTGAGCTGCTGGTGGAGTCTGGGGTACTGGAGTGGGAATGACTGAGTCACCCATTCAACACAGGGTTGGGGAGGATATTAGTTGAGTGAGTAAATGAAGGCATCAGATCTGGGGAGTAACTAAAAACTCTAGTGTAGGGCTCTTTGCAAGAGTCGGCTCTCTGGGTGCTTCTTTGTGAAAAGGGGAGGGAAGGTCCTCGGATGAAGCTTCACTCTTTCATTTAGAGAGCAGACAGCTCTCTAACGGTGCCCTCTGATCCCCACAAGTGTTTCTGTCCTCTTCATTTGGTGCCAGTCCTGGGGAGCACAGACACAGGCTGGGGTTGTGTCGTTATTAGAGACATTAGCCACCAAGGGAGCCTGCTCAGGGCTTCCCATGGCTTGCTGCTGAGCAGAAGTCCAGAAGCATCACCAGGCTCCGCATGATTTAATTAGAGACAAGATTTCAAGCTTTGTTTGTGTTCCCAGGATTTGGCATGATGGTACAGCTGGGACTCCAGTGTCTTGGCTTCCTCTGTCGAGGTAATTGGTACAGCAGGGAGGGCTTTATTAGACCAATGGTAAGTATTCTCCACCAAAGGTTTCCAACACCCTCAATACCTTTCACCGATTTTAAATAAGTCTCTGAATACAATCCAGCCAAGGAAAGCACAGGTCTTGGAAACTCTTGCTCCCATTCTTCAGAAAGACTTGGCATAGACAGGCTTTGAAATGGGACATCTAACTCTTACCTTAGAGACAATAAGTTAGCTCTTTTTATTTTTTATTTTTTTTATCAGTCTTCTCTCTAGCTTATCTTCTTTGGTACATTTCAGAATGTTGTCAGTCCAAACAAGAAGCATAAGACTCCATCATATCATTAAGGCCTATTTACCATTGTGTTTTTCTTTGTTTTCTGATAGAACTCATTCTCCCTGCTGATCAGCCTCCCATATCCAGATAATACAGTGTTATTCCAAGTGGAGAAGACATCCGTGGTGTCATTGGCCCTTTCTGTATACCCACAGCAGACAGTACTAATTGACCCCAGAACACTTTCTCTATGAGCTGACTCTTATAGGCAAAGTTCTACTCAGGAGAGACCCAGGCAGTCACCAATGATTAGTGAGCGTAAATTCGTGAGATAAAAACCTATTTTTCTAATTAGGCTGTTTCTATTGACTCCTAGAAATAAAAAGTGGAGATTTAGCTCCCTTACAAAATCCCTTCTCTTATTTTTCTTTTCTCAACATTTTTTTTTAATACTGATCATCTTTGGAATTTTACAGAGTCAAAATTCATCATTTTTCTTTATCAAGTCTTAGCAGTATTTCTTGATTTCCTGCCTTGTAAGGAAAGAGCGTTAGTTTTCTTTGTCTCTCTTCTCACATTTTAAAATCCTTGTCCTATAGCTTTCCTCCTGCCATGATGTTAACACTGACCTCCTTTTCTTCATAGAGTGGGTCCTAATCCCTCTTGATGAGACAATTACCCCTGCCCATCTATTATATTTATCCTGCTTTAGTTTCCTTTATGCCATTTTTCACTACTTGAAATATTACATATTTACTCATTATTTCTCCTTAACTAGAATTTAAACTTCATGAAAGGAGGAAATTTGTGTGTTTGGTTTAGTGTGATATCCCCAGTATTCTAGCAGGCACAGAAGTGAAGTGTTTAATAAAATACCTGCTTAGATAATAAATGAATTGCAGCGGGGCTCCAGATCCCAGCTAACTTTTATTGGCAGAACTAGCCCTTGGTGCGTGAGGGAGTATCTGCCCTTATGATACAAAAGGACCATCTCACCTCTGCCTCATCAGAGTATTGAGAACTTCCATTGAAGGCATTCTCTAAAGTAAGATCTTATTAAAAGAAATTTGCTTAAATGGTTACCTAGCTTAACCTTATGAAGCATATTAACCTACTCTGGAATAGAACCCAACAGGCAAATTTTGATGAGAAGAAGTTCAAATAAGAGAGAGGTTTAGAACATGAGGTTGCTTAGGGAGGTCAAAGTTTGGGAGATGTGGGAGATGCAGTTCAGGAAACATAGAAAAGGAACATCACTACCTAAATTATTTTCTGTCAGACTGAATAACAACTACTTGTGTAGCAGGAGTGTGCCAAAGAGACCTGGCCTTTGACAGAGACAGATCTGGGTTCCAGGCCTTCTCTGCCACTTCTTGGCTCATGATATTGGATGAGTTACTCAACCTCTCTGAACATTAACTGGTGTTATTCATAAAACAGAACCCATGTTGGATAACATCTGTATATGCCTTGATATGTTGGGGAAGACAAGGAAACACTTGAGGTCACTTTAGGGCTACCTCAGTAGCTCAACAGCATTAATGAGCAAGGTCAGAGCTCAGTTTGTCTTTCTCCTCTTAAAATGGCCATGGTGGGTTATCTTCATATGATAGGGGTGGAGAGTGGGAAAAGGTCTTCTCCTCATATTCCTCTTTCTTTAATCAGGCAAGAAGATTCCAGAAATCTCCATCTAGCAAACTTCAGGCATGCTTAGCTACAAAGGATCATGGGAAATAGGTGTATACAATTTCAAGCCTCCATCCTGGAAGGGAGCACCACAGAGGCACAGGGAATCACAACTAAACAATGCTTGTCTCAGAGACCAAATGGAAAAAGGACTCTGTCATCAGAGTGGATATTTTCATTCTTCTGCAGTATATAGGGTTGACCAGGCTACAGTGGATAACACTAAAAGCAAAACAACAAAACATCTTTTTGTAATTCTGAAGAATGACTTCTTAATCCAGGTTATCATTTCCTAGTATGAACTAGACACATTACAAATGTAAACTACTTTATATTTTTCCAACATTTCATAAAGTAGCTAGTATTTTTCTCCAGGTATCTCAAAATGCCTAGGAAGTTGTCCAAAGCCTCCTAGCTAATAAGCAGTCCAACTAGGAACTGAAGCTAGATTTTTCCAATTCCTGTTCTTAGGCTCTTCCCCAATTGGCCACCTGGCCCAGCCAGGAAAGATTGTCTTCTCAGAGGAAGTAAAATGGTGTAATTACTGCTTCTGAGGTCTTATCCAACACAGTTGTGTACGAGGTGAGCTTTGTTTGATGGCTTTAAAGATCTTTTAGTTACTTTTTTTCTCCCTATGGACGTAACACTATTTTTATAATAATAATAATAATAATAAAAAAAGAGTGTGTTTAGGTGTGATCCAGTGATTCTGAATACTACTTTTTCCCCCCCACTTCCATGATTAATTTTTCACTCTGACTGCTCCACTCTTGTTTGCAGCTCCTGTGGTTGGATAAAGCCAGGGCAATTTTTGGAATGTCAATCACTTTGAAGGGCGACTTTCTTGCATGACTTGGTAAGATCTGAAAGGAGGATAACCACAATAGAAAGGCTATGGTGGGGCATCCCCAGGCAGCTGGCAGTCTTGAGCATCCAAATGTAATTGCTCTATTTTATTCACCACAGCCTGCCTGCTGTGTTCATCAGACTGCCCAGTGGAACAGAAGGTAATCAGGGCTGAGATGGCCTCAGAAAGTCAGGCACTCACAACCAAAGTTAAAAATATGTAAAAAATTACTCAGATGTGATTTGCTCTCATAGAACTCAATTTCTGGATAAGAACAAGAGGAAACAGTGCAAAACTGGGGCACTAAAATTCATTTTGACCAAGGAAAATGCAGGGCGAGCTGTGAACTTTAGTATCTGACTGCCCATAGTAAGTGCTTGCTTAATGCATAGACAAGACAGGGAGATTCATAGAGCAGTCGACTGAAGGCATTTCCATTTTATTTAAGGAACTCTTTGATCTGTTTTGAAATTTAGGATTCTGCTTTTGACTTTGCTAGATAAAGTTGGAGTAGAAATGAATTATTCATATGAAATATTGCCTCAATAACACTGCATCAAATAAACATAATGAAAAGCTGCCCATGTTATATAAGGGAAGCTAAGTCACAACTCTTTTGAATTGCAAAGTTAAGCACTTGGGGGCTAGACTCTTCTCCACCATTCCTCTATGGAAGAATCCGCTTAGGAGGATGTAACACTCAGATCCTTTTTATTTCTGTCCAGACATGCATTTGTGGTTTATGAGTTTAAACTACTGTTGTAACCATGATGTTATTAAATCTCACAGTCCTCATCCTGATTCCATCCAAGTCATTGGAGGCCAGAGAACATTTTCCACGACATTGTATCCAGTGTCACTCCAACATTTTAAGTTCACCATAGAAATATGGTAACCAATATTCTCCCCCTACCCACCAATGAATTTTGCATAGTATGATATTTTCAGCAACCATTAAAGCTTACCCACATCCATGTCAATAGCCAGGGAGGGAAAACTTAAATAGCACCCTCACTTATCAGCAGTGTGTGTGTGTGTGTGTGTGTGCATGTGTGCATGTGCGTGTGTGTGTGTGTGTGTGCATGTTTAACAATGCTTTGACTAATAGATTAAAAGAGAAAGAAGAGTAAACTAAACCTAAATAAATAGTGTGTGCCGGGGGAATTGAGTGCTGCTGAAATTCAATAGATAACACTTGAATTCTTGCTGACAATTCAACTTTAAAGAATTGTTGTTCAATAAAGGTACAGGAAGTAGCTGAGTCAGCCCAGGGGAAAATGGTGAGGAAGGCAGGGTTTGTGTTCGGTGTTGCCCTTGTCTCTGTCCTCTGTCCTTTGGACCCTTGAGGTCCTACAGGAGCAGGCCCATCCCCATGAAGGTGTTCTGAGATTCCTAGTCCCTGACTCAGGTTCACCTGGGAGCTTTGTAAAATGGGATTCCAGGGGCACACCCTAGACCTGAACTGGAGTCTCTGTGAGTTGTGGAGCTTCTTCTGCTGTCTGAGGAACTGACACTGAGCTGGCTAGGGGACCCACTATGAGGTGGGGGGTCAAGAGCATGAGGTCTGCCATCGTCTACAAGGCAACCTCGGGGAGAGTCATGGCTGTAGGCTGGATGCTCCAGTCTCCCCGGCTTCACATGCTGACGCTGTGATGCCCTATGAAATGACATTAGGAGGTGAGGCCTTGGGAGACACTTAGGTGAAGATTGGGTCCTGAGGGTGGGGCCTTCCTGATGCGATAAATGCCTTCACAAGGAAAGGAAGACAAAGGAGAACGCTCCCTCTCCCCAGGATCAGGCACCGAGGAAAGGCCACACAACTAGACCTTGAGAGAGTGGCTGTGTCCAAGCTGGAAAGTGGGCTCTCACCAGACACTGAATCCTCTGGAACCTTGAAATTGGAATTCTCAGCTCCCGAGACTGTGACAAATCACCGACTGTGGCTTAAGATAGCCAGTGTATGGCAGTCGGAGCTGAGACACTCATGTTCTGCCTCCATTTCTGCATCTGTGAAGTGGGGACGGCAGGGCCTGTTTCTCAAAATGGTTGTGAGATTTCACTGATAGATTTACACAGATTCTTACAGCTATGAAGTGACTTGGACAGGAAGGAGTCTGGAAAGGAATCCGGGCTTGTCGGTGCTAATCTTAGGCCACTCAGATTCAAGTTTAGGTTTCTTCTCTTATAGGATAAGAAAGATAATAATTGTTCTGTTTCAAAAAATTCTCCTGAGAAGTAGATGAGACAGTGTAAATAATCCAAAGTAGACCTTTATATTTGTTAAAAAGCAATAAGTATAAATGGAGGCCTTGGATTGGATACCCCAGCCTACTGCCCATAGCCACGAAGCCCAAACTCAAGTCAACCCGATTTCCTAAACACCAGCTTGGATCATAAGCAAAACATGAAAGGTAAGCTCTTTGTCCTTGTCAGTAGGATTCAGTGGAATTAAACCAATTGGCTATTGATGAGTAGCTTTAAAACGCTTTGTTTGACTTAAGAAGAATGTTAATGTCTAGCGACTCTTTTAGTCAGCTTTTTTTTTTTTTCCCAGTGTGACCAGAAGACCTGACAAGAACAATTGACAAGGACAATTTTAGAGGAGAAAAAGTTTATCTGGGGCTCAGAATTTCAGGCGTCTTAGTCCATAGACTGCCAACTAGGTTGCTCTAGGCCCAAGGTGAGGCAGAACATCGCGGCAGAAGAGTCTGAAGGAGGAAGGTGGCTCAGGACAGGACAATCCGGAGAGAGAGAGAGCGAGCTCTGCTCATCAGGGATGAAATGTAAACCCCAAAGGCCTGTCCCCAGTGACCCACTTCTCCAGCCACACCCTACCTGCCTGCAGTTAATTAACCACTCTGTTAATCTCTATCAGGGGTTTGATGCACTGATCAGACGAAGGCTCTCATAACCCAATCGTTTCACCTCTAAGCTTCCTTACATGGTCTCATACATAAGCTTTTGGGGGATGCCTCATATTTAAACCATAACAACAACCAACCAAGAAAAAGTCAGAATATATCCTCCTCTATGCTTCATAGACTGTATTGTAACTGTCAGGAACAGGACTTCTGAGAGCATCGGTCTGAAGACTTCTGGCCCTTGAACTATTCTTGTGTATGCGCAATAAACTTTTTAAAAACTTTTTAACTTGATCTGATTTTATTTTCCACATATTAAATAAGTAAATGTATAACATAATAATATAACAACCTGAACATAAACTGTAATGTAAATTTTTATAAATGCTATTTAGGTATGTGATATTTAGGTATATGATGTGAATATAATACATAAATAAAAAAAATAATGATGATAGACTCCAAATTCTAAATTTATATAACAGGCAACCTATTTGATATTTTAAGTTTGTGACACTGCTTGTCAAAAGAAAGCACCTTTTGTTTATCGGTGGGGGGGGGTCTTGCTGGGTGGTCATGGTGTGAGGTGCTTTTTAGCATGAAACACTAACTCTTATAAAGCCGTCACTCTGGGGCAGGCGCAATTCCAGTGCTTTGCATGCATGAATTACTCTCATCATCACAATTTCTAGAAAGCTCTTCTTGTCATTGCCTTTTTACAGACAAAAAAAAAAAAACAACCATGAAATCTAGAAAGGCAAACGTGTAACATGCCCAATGTCACACGTTAAACGTTAGATTACGATTTGAACCTAGGTATTCAGGCTGTGTAGTTAGCTCTAAAGCAGAATTCTAAACTGTATTTATAAAATAAAATATTTTTAATAATATTCTGCCTAATAAATACTTGTCCAGTGAATGACTAAACCTTCCTTGGAACACTGAGTCTTCTGGAGACAGCACCACCAGAACAAGAAAGGAATGATTTGACTTCACCTTCTCACGTTTCCTAACAGATTCCACCTGGTGTGCTGTGCTGAGACCTGGGTGATGTTTAAATGGTATATGTCATTTTCATATGTCTCCAATCTCTTCCTCCTTATTTCCCTCCTTTTTTATTCACAGGAATTTATTAAGCACATGCTAAATGCCAGGCATCCTGTGAAGCTCCAGGAGTTCAGCAGTAACCAGAGTGACATGGGTTTGGTCCTCAAAGAGTTAATGCTTTAGAGAGGAAGAGGCAATATAATAGGGGCAGTGGTCCTGAGGGTATCTGGGTATCTTAGGGGATTGGTTACAGGTCACCCTACAGATACCAAGATTCACAGATTCTCAAGACCGTTTGTGAAATAGTGTCGTAACCTTTACATATAAACCCTGAGCATCCTCCTGGGTACTTTAAATCCTCTATGAGTTTCTTGAACACCCAATACAATGTAGATGCTATGTAAATAGTTGTTATCCTATATTGTTTAGGGAACAGTGACAAGGAAAAAAATTCTGTATGTGTTCAGTACAGACACAATTAAAAAACATTTTGATTGGCAGTTGGTTGAGTCTCTGGATGCAAATCTGTGGATACCCAGGAAGGACTGTAATTTCCAAATGTCTGCCGTGAGCCCTGCCTGGGTAAATTGAGGGTGGGTGGGGAGAGTTCATGGCTGTGTGTCCTCGGGGTCAGGGGAGGATGTACTTTCAAAGCCAACACTGGAAGCCCATGTTAGCCAGGGGACACTGTGGGTGAAGACTTGGGTGAGTGTTTCAGGCACAGGATGCAGCTTGGGCAAAGGTCTGGAGGCAGGACAGTATGGCTTGGTGGAGAAATTCAAAGCAGATTTCTTTTTTTTAATGTATTTATTCTAATTTGTTATATATGACAGAAGAATGCATTTCAATTCATATTACAAATGTAGAGCACAATTTTTCACGTCTCTGGTGGTGCACAAAGTGAAGTCACACCATTTGTGTCTCCTTACATGTACTTAGGGTAATGATGTTCATCTCACTCCACTGTCTTTTCTTCCCTCCTGCCCTCTCCCTTCCCCTCCATCCCCTTTGCCCTGTCTAAAGTTCCTCTGTTCCTCCCATGCTCCCACCCCATCCCCATTAAGGATCAGCATCTTCATATCAGAGAAAACATTCAGCATTTGGTTTTTTGGGATTGGCTTACTTAACTTAGCATAATATTCTACAGCTCCATCCATTTACCTGCAAATGCCATGGTTTTATTCTCTTTTATTGCTGAGTAATATTCCATTGTATATATATATATTACATTTTCTTTATCCCTTTATGTACTGAAGGGCATCTAGGTTGGTTCCACAATTTAGTTATTGTGAATTGCGCTGCTATAAACATCGATGTAGCTGCATCCCTGTAGTATGCTGTTTTTAAGTCCTTTGGGTATTTACTGAGGAGTGGGATAGCTGGGTCAAATGGTGGTTCCATCCCAGTTTTCTGAGGAATCTCCATACTGCTTTCCATATTGGCTGCACCAATTTGCAGTACCACCAGCAGTGTATGAGGGTGCATTTCCCCCCATATCCTTGCCAACACTTATTGTTGCTTGTGTTCTTAATAGCTGCCATTCTGACTGGAGTGACATAAAATCTCAGAGTAGTTTTGATTTGAATTTCTCTAATTGCTGGAGATGTTGAACGTTTTTTCATATGTTTGTTGATTGATTGTATGTATATCATCTTCTGAGGAGTGTCTGTTCAGTTCCTTGGCCTATTTGTTGATTGGGTTATTTGTATTTTTGGTGTTAAGATTTTTGAGTTCTTTATATATCCTATAGATTAGTGCTCTAGCTGATGTGTGAGTGGTAAAAATTTGCTCCCAACCTACAGCTCTCTATTCACTTCACTGATTATTTCTTTTGCTGAGAAGAAGCTTTTTAGCTTGAATCCATCCCATTTATTGATTCTTGATTTTATTTCTTGTGCTATAGGAGACTTATTAAGGAAGTTGGGGCCTAATCCAACATGATGGATATTTGGACCTACGTTTTCTTTTAATAGACGTAGTTTTTCTGGTTTAATTCCTAGGTCCTTGATCCACTTTGAATTGAGTTTTGTGCATGGTGAGAGATAAGGGTTTAATTTCATTTTGCTGCATATGGATTTCCAGTTTTCCCAGCACCATTTGTTGAAGAGGCTATCTTTTCTCCAATCTGTTTTTGGCACCTTTTCTAATATAAGATAACTGCAATTATATGGGTAGTCTCTGTGTCCTCTATTCTGTACCATCGGTCTACCAGTTTATTTTAGTGCCAATATCATGCTTTTTTTGTTACTATTGCTCTGTAGTGTAGTTTAAGGTCTGGTATAGTGATGCCACCTGCTTCACTCTTCTTGCTAAGGATTGCTTTAGTTATTCTGGGTCTCTTATTTTTTCATATGAATTTCATGACTGCCTTTTCTATTTCTATGAGGAAAGTCATTGGGATTTTGATTGGAATTGCATTAAATCTGTATAGTGCTTTTGGTACTATGGTCATTTTGGCAATATTAATTCTGCCTATCTAAGAACGAAGTAGATCTTTCCATCTTCTAAGGTCTTCTTTAACTTCTTTCTTTAGTGTTCTGCAATTTTCATCATAGAGGTCTTTCACCTCTTTTGTTAAGTTGATTCCCAGGTATTTTGTGTGTGTGTGTGTGTGTGTGTGTATGTGTGTGGGTGGGTGGCTTTTGTAAATCGGGTCGTTTTCCTATTTCTCTTTCAAAGGATTTGTCACTGATATACAGAAATGCCTTTGATTTATAGGCATTGATTTTATATCCTGCTACTAGGCTGAATTCATTTATTAATTCTAGCAGTTTTCTTGTGAAAATTTTTGGGTCTTTTATATATACAATCATATCATCAGCAAATAATGGTAATTTGAGTTCTTCTTTTCCTATCTGTATCTCTTTAATTTCTTTCATCTAACTGCTCTGGCTAGAGTTTCAAGAACTATGTTAAATAGGAGTGGTGAAAGAGGGCATCCCTGTCTTTTTCTGGTTTTTAGAGATAATGCTTTCAATTTTTCTCCGATTAGAATGATGTTGGCCTGGGCTTCGCATAGCTAGCTTTTACAATGTTGAGATATGTACCTGTTATCTCTAGTTTTTCTAGTGTTTTGAACATGAAGGGGTACTGTATTTTGTCAAATGCTTCTTCTGCATTTATTGAGATGATGCTATGATTCTTTAAGTCTACTGATGTGATAAATTACATTTATTAATTTCTGTATGTTGAACCAAACTGGTATCCCTGAGATGAACCTGACTTGATCATGTTGCACTTTCTTTTCGATATGTTTTTGTATTTGATTTGCCAGAATTTTATTGAGAATTTTTGCATCTATGTTCATTAGAGATATTGTTCTGAAGTTTTCTTTCTTTAATGTTTCTTTGCCTGGTTTTGGAATCAGGGTGATATTGGTCTCATAGAATAAGTTTGGAAATGTTCCTTCTTTTTCTATTTCATGAAATAATTTGGTATTTGTTCTTCTTTAAACAGCTTGTAGAAATCAGCTGTGCATGCTTCCAGTCCTGGGCTTTTCTTGGTTGATAGGCTTCTGATGGCATCTTCTATTTCATTGCTTGAATTGATCTGTTTAAATTGTGTTTATCATCCTGATTCAGTTTGGGCAAATCATGTGACTCTAGAAATTTGTTGATGCCTTTGATATTTTCTATTTTATTGGAATACAAATTTCCAACATAATTTCTAATTATCTGCCGCAGTCTGGCTGGGCAAAATAACCGGGGGGTGACAAGCTACTTGTGAAGATTGAAACAGTGGGAGCCACTTTATTACGGGACAGCAGAGGTATGTATACCTAACTAATTACACACAGCTTAACTTAATTAACATCATCTAGATACAGCAGTCAGTCATTAAGGAATCCTTATCATCTTAATGGCTTGCTGGCGTTGCTTCACAAACCACTCCTCCTGGCAAAGTGCCAGGCGCCATCTTGACTTGGTTGTGGCCCTCAACAATTATCGTCTGTATTTCTGTAGTGTCTGTTGTAATATTTCCTTTTCCATCATGGATGTTAGGGGTTTATCAATTTTATTTATTTTTTCAAAAAATCAAATTTTTGTTTTGTCAATTTTTTTCATTGTTTCTTTTGTTTCAATTTTATCTCTGATTTTAATTATTTCCTATCTTCTACTGTTTTTGGTGTTGATTTATTCTTCTTTTTCTAGGGCTTTATGATGTAATACTAGTCATTTATTTGTTGACTTTTTCTTCTTTTAAGAAGTGAACTCCATGAAATGAATTTTCCTCTTAGAACTGCCTTCATAGTGTCCCAGAGATTTTGTTATGTTGTATCAGTGTTCTCATTTACCTCTAAGAATTTTTTAACCTCCTCCTTGATGTCTTTTGCAACCCATTGTTCATTCAGTAGCACATCCAGATGTTTGAGTAGCTTTTATTTTTTATTTTATCATTTAAAAAGTATTTATTTTTTGGTTGTAGTTGGACACAACACCTTTATTTCACTTATTTATTTTTATGTGGTGCTGAGGATCGAACCTAGAGTCTTGCACATGCGAAGCAAGCACTCTACTGCTGAGCCACAACCCCAGCCCTTTATCATTGATTTCTAATTTCATTCCATTATGATCTGATAGAATACAGGATAATGTCTCTATTTTTTTTTGTATTTGCTAAGATTTGCTTTGTGACATAATATATGGTTTATTTTAGAGAAGGATCCATGTGCTGCTGAGAATAAAGTGTATTTGCTCATTAAAGGATGAAATGTTCAATATATGTCAGTTAAATCTAAGTTATTTAATAATACAGTCGTATTATTGAATTCTATAGTTTCTTTGTTTAGCTTTTGTTTGGAAGACCTATCCAGTGGTGAAAGAGGTGTGTAAAGTCACCCAGAATTATTGTGTTGTGATCTATTTGACTCTTGAACTTGAGAAGAGTTTGTTTGATGAATGTAGATGCTCCATATTTGGGGCATATATATTTATAATTGTTATGTCTTATTGATGTATGGTTCCCTTAAGCAGTATAAAATGTCCCTCTTTATCCCTTTTGATTAGTTTTGGCTTGAAATCCACTTTATTTGATATAAGGATGGAAACTCCTGCTTGTTTACACAGACCATGTGAGTGGTATGATTTTTCCCAATGTTTCACCTTTAGTCTGTGGATGTCTTTCCTATGAAATGAGTCTCTTGAAGGCAGCATATTGTTGAGTCTTTTTTTAAAATCCAATCTGCCAGTATGTGTCTTTTGACTGGTGAGTTTAGGTCATTAACATTCAGAGTTATTATTGAGACCTGATTTGTATTCCTCTTCACTTTTGTTTATTTTTGGTATTTAATTTGAATTACTTTCTCCTTTGATTGGCCTGTCCTTTAGTGTAGTTCCTCCCTTTGCTGATTTTCATTGTTTTTTTTTTTCTCTTGTTCTGATTTTCATTGTTGTTTTTCATTTCCTCCTTGTGGAATATTTTGCCAAGAGTGTTCTTTAGTGCAAGCTTTCTTGCTGTGAATTCTTTGGCTTTTGTTTATCATGGAAGGTTTTTATTTCATCATAAAAACTTAAGCTTAATTTTTCTGGATATATGATTCTTGGTTGGGGTCCATTTTTTGTCAGAGCTGGTGTATGTTGTTCCAGAATTTCCTGGCTTTGTGGGGGGGTGGTCTGGGTTGAAAAATCTGCAGATATCCTAATTGGTTTTTCCCTATATATAAAATCTGATTTTTCTCTCTCTTGCAGCCTTTAAAATTCTATATTTATTCTGTATGCTAGGCATTTTTATTATTATTTTTATTTTTTAAATATTTATTTAATTAGTTGTACTTGGACACAATACCTTTATTTATTTATTTTTAATGTGGTGCTGAGTATCAAACCCAGGGCCTCGCACATGCCAGGTGAGCACTCTACTGCTGAGCCCCAGCCCCAGCCCTAGGCATTTTTATTATAATGTGCCCTGGTGTGGATCTGTAAGCCTCTTGTATTTAATTTTCCAATTCATTCTTCATGTTTGGAAAACTTTTCAATATTATTTCATTGAAGAGATTGTGCATTCCTTTGGTTTGAATCTCTGAGCATTCCTCTATCCCAATAAATATTAGATTTGGTCTTTTGATGTTATCCCATACTTGTTGGATGTTCTGTTCATGGTTTCTCACTGCCTTCACTGTGGTCAAGTTTATTTTCAAGATTGTATATTTTGTCTTCATTGTCTGGGTCCTATCTTCCAAGTGATCTAGTCTGTTGGTAATGTTTTATATTGAGTTTTTTATTTAGTTGATTGTTTCTTTTAATTCAAGGATTTCTGTTTTTTTTTTCCTCCTAGAATCTCTCTTTCTTGAAGTAATCTTTTGCTCCCTGTATTTGCTCTCTTATCTCTTTGTTGGAGAGATTGATTTTTGCCTGTATTTGCTCACTTAGGTCATTCTTTAATTCCTAGATAATTTTAGTTATGTATATTCTCAACTCCTTCTCTGATATTTCATCTACTGTGCTATCTATGGGTTCTATTGTTGTAGTATCTTGGTTTGTTTGAGGGCACTTCCATCCCTTGTTTTTTCTTGATGTCTATGTGTCTTCCTCTCTTGCAGTGTAGATCTGGGGTACTGTAGCTTCAACTCTAATGTCTTATAGTGTCCCTTCAAGTTACCAATACCTCACCTTTAAGGGGGATATTATTATTACTGCCCTCAGTAACCAATATACAGCCATAAATCAATTAGCTTCTGACATTTACAGTTTTGTTGCTATAAACAGAAATGATGAGTTTGGTTATCTTCTACCATATAGTCAGTAGGCTGGCATAATGGTTTATAGTTTCTAATGGTGGTGGTGGCGGGATAGGCTGAGATGTTTATGAGGTAGGATGTGACAATTTAGAGTTATTAGATTATATGACTAGTGAAAAGATAATCAAAAGAAGTTGGCTGTTAGCAGGAGAAACAAGATAGAGACAACCCCATGCAAGGCTACCTCTTACCTTTGCACCAGGATGATGACTACTAGCACCTCTAGTAGAGATATCTCTGGTGCAACCATTCCCACAGGGTCCTTGGTGACATTTTACCATGTCCTGATTGTTGTCCCTAGATAGAAGTGATGATATCCCACTTTGGTGGTGGTGGCCACATCAAGCCGATAGGTACCTTAATGTTGGGCTATGGAGCCATACTTTGGTGAATAAGGAACTGCACTGCAGGCCTGGTGTGCCTCTCTGAGTGCTCACAGTGTGCAGGGTTTGGACCTTTCATGGCGGGCAGGCTGTGTGGTGTGCTCCAAAGCAGCTTTCTATGCCTGGAGTTAATGTTTCCATGGGGAAGTCTGGAGAGAGTTGAGGAAGGAGAGAGATCAGATGCTAAAGAGTTTATGGCTTGAACTTCCGGCTCAGAGCTGTGGGAGCTGTTGTGGGCTTTCAGCAGGGATGTGGCACCAGGATGAGGCTACTACCTTGAGAAGACAGCTCTGGTAACAGTCTGCAGGGAGCGAGGACAACAGAGGAGCATGGAGAAGCTGATGTGGCAGCCAGGTGGTGTTGACAGTTGCCTGCACCAGGGTGGGGCTCTGGGATAAAGAGAGATTTAGAAAGTACTCTATGACCAACTGGATGTGAGTGGTGACCATGATATCTTAGGGCTCCCTCTGACAAGAAAACAAGTAGAGAACTGAGCATGTTTAGACCAGGGAGGTAGAGTGAAGAGGGGGCAGGAGAGGTGTTTTCAAATATTTAGCATAGCATAGCTTTTAAAATGTTTTAATTTTATTATCTCCCTCTGAAAAAGTGACCAGCTAAGAGCACATCTATTAAAGTGTAGACACAACAAAATAAGCTAAGTGGGTGTAGAGGGTGCCAGAGTCGAACTGCATGCTGGGGCTTCAGAGTTGAGGATTCGGATATTAGCAAGTCCTATGAAGAACTTTCTGGAAATTGTCTGCTGTTCCATTGGGGTGAGCTCCCCATTCCTGGATGTACTCAAGCAGGTCTGGCCCTAATCTGCCAGGCAAGGTTTTCCTATTGAGGGGGACATCTCGTGACAGTCAGGGCCCCTTATGACTGCTAGTAAATATGGTATGTAAATGACATTCCCTTCTCAGGGGTGTCTGTGTCTCTCAGGGCTCCACCACTCTCGTTAGTACGAGGACCACACACCGATCCTCCTGGGATAATCTTTCCAGAGAGTGTCATCGCTGTCGTCCCAGCGTGTGCCATCTTAGGGATCTTTTACACTAGTCTCCAGGTAGGGTCTTTTCTTCTCCACAGAAAACGAAACAAGAATTCACACTTCACCAAGTGAAAGCTGCCTCGACAAGTTCTTTTTCAGAGAATCTTGTTTTATAATCTAATGAGTGATTCTAACACTGGTAAAGAAAATAAGAATCCAGAGGAAAACCTTGTATCGACTCTGCCTCTAGTTGGACAACCCAACAATAAAGAGGCAGAGAATCGATCTGATGATCGGGATCAAAGTGCGTGTGAATTACGTGTGTTGGTTCTGGTCCTTTTTGAGAGTCCTTACATTGCTCTTCAGAATAAGAACAAATGGCCACTCAGGACCTTCCCCAGAGCTGTCATATTCATTTTACTTGTGTCCAGGTTTTTAGTGAGGTTTGCTGAATAAATAGAAGCCTGTTGCCCCACGTCACCTCTCTTCCTCAGGGTTATGCTTTTAAAAGCATTCTCAACAGGAAATACGTTTCATTAGTGCCTGGAAAATAAATTGGTGATGTGACAGATTCTGTGATTTGATGGAAGCTCAATTATAATTGTATAACATAATATAGCAAGTGCAGACGAAATCCTATTAGGGTCTGGAAATCCAATATCTCATCTCTATGACTTTTAATTGATCTTTACACATATTGTCATTGCAGTCCAATATTCAAGCTGATTCTAGTACACATAAACAAATGTAAGCATATTAGCTCTGTTAATAATTTTAACAAGTAATCTGTATTTCCCATTAGGCTGTCTCTAGTTTTGCCTTGGCATAATTAAAGATCTCATCAGTGATAAGCCTGATGCGTTATTTAAAGGGTGCGTGTTTTGAAGTCTTGCTTTTATCATTAACTGCATCGTGATGTAATTGTGCACGGCCATCATTAAAAAATTTAGACCTTCTCTTTCTCCGAAGCAAATGTGAATGGTGATGAGGAGAAGGCACCCCCAGGGATGGGGTAGAAACCACAGGCAAAGAGTCGAAAGCCTGAGTTCTAATCTTAATTTGCCACTCAATTTGCACACTCAGTGTGCAATCTTTAACCTTCCTGATGCTATGTCACCACCTCCAGTGGCGCCTGCATTCTGATTTCTGTGAGGCAGAGGCTAATAATTGACTGTTGCATATAAACACTGTTAACATGTTAACATGTTAAATGCGTTTAGATTCATTTTTGCTCAGTTTCATGTAGCTGGACAATGCAGGCTCCAATGTGTGCATGGAGGAAGCATTCAGGGAACGTGTATTTTTGCTCATTATTTCTGCAATGTCAAGCTCAGTGCCTGACATATGCTATGTTTATTGAATGAATGAGTGAATGAATAAATGAATGAATGGATTCTAATCTTTTTGCTTTCACATGGAGACTGATTGAGGAGATTGGCTTGGCTCTCCATCATCCCTCCTGTTGTTATCTTTAGGCGAGGTAAAAACATCCTTAAGAAACCTCTGAAAGGACACTCTAATGACATGACCCCACGTGCCTTCTCCCGTCCTTAATGAAATGGAAGTGAATCAGAGCACTCACCACTGCCTCTGGGACCCTTCCCCCATGCTAGCCCATTAGGCAGAGCACAGAGTGGAGAGACTCCTGTCACTCAAAGGCACAGAGACCCAATTTGTTAGTTTCTAGCCCACTCAAAGTAAGAACTATTTGCGTGTCATACAGATGCGACATTTGAGAACATTCTCTGAGCACTCAGATAACATTAAAGTCTAAACCGTGTTGTAAACAAAAACAACTTTTAATACCAGCTCGACTAATCCAGTGCTTTTGTTCATTAGGTAGAGCAAACATTCTGATTTACAATCAAATATCTAAAATTACCATGAAAGGCTGAGAAAAATCCTCCCTATCGTGAGATTTTATCTCAGCACACAGAACTGATGAGATTCATTCCTTGATAGACAATTTCCATGCACAGGTGATCTTGGCAAACATCTTTTTGGAGTGACTTTTAGCAAATGGGTGGCTTATTCTGGGGTTTATCTGTTTAAATTCATCACTTTTTGAAATCGTCTTTGCATATATTAGCCTGTACTGAGTTTATTTTCATTTCACCGGCTCTTTGTTTCTTTGGATGGGCGATGCTCTCTCCTCATTTCATCTGATTTGCTTTTGAAGTGATGAGCCCTTTTCTTCTTTAGGTGTTTGTCTTTTGAAAATAAATCGAATTTCCTGTACATTAAAGAAACTAGATGAACTCAGATAGCACGCCCGCGTGAAGGGGAAGAGCCCCATGGTAAAAATTACCAGTGCTCCTATTCCTTTATGATCAACGTCTAGAAAGAAGCTGTGTGAGAGACTTGGGATTCCTGAAGTGAGCAAAGTGTCACGTCCCTTCAAGGTGACACCATCGCCTCCCGGATTAGTGACCCTTTGCTTGCTTTTGCCTGTTTGCACAAGCAGAAGCTTTTGATGCATTCCCCAAGACCCTTAATTCCTCTCTATTTGGCACGTTACCAGCAACATAAAAAAAGAGAGAAAAGGAGATGCTCTCATTTTATCTTCGAGCTCCTTAAATATTTATGTTCTAATTTGTTATTGACTTCGTGTGAAGTTTTATCAAAATATAGATGGAAAAGTTTAAAGATTGCTCCTGGGAGAGCACTTAATCCATTTAAAAATAAATTTCAAATGGCCAGATTTTCTGGGCTTAAAACATGAAGCTAAGAAAGAAAGCAAAACCAAACAGGCCCAGTTGATATGCTGACATTTGTAGGCACGGATAAGGAAAATTTGGTAGTGAAAATGCTAATCAAATATCATTGTGAGTACTCATTTTTCCATCTTTAAAAAATATTTGATGGGAGCCTTTACTAGGTTTCTATTTTAATTGCTTTTCATTGGCAAAAAAATGAAACTTAATTAAAAAAACACCCCAGGGTAAACCCACGGGATGATGTTTAGTTACATTTCACCTTCCATTTCGATCTCACTCTTCGTATACTCATGCTTCTTAGCTATTTAATGTATTACTTCTTCCAGAAATAGTTAACATGTTAAATGCAAGGGGTAGGCAATAGGGACAGCAAAGGACTGAATGTCTAATAGTGAAATTTCAGAGAACAAAAGGAAAGATAAATTGAGGCAGAGCACACGAGACAATTTTTTTCCTCCCAGTCTAGCCTTCTGGGCCACACTTTCTGGATCTCAGGGCTTGAAGATGCATCTAGCATCTCTGTTATGCAACCCTCTCATCACAGCTGCCTTTAAGACAGTCCTTCTCCTTGGTGATGCTGCTGCTAACTTAATGTCTTTGACCAGAGTTATTACAGCAACAAACAATCCATTGCAAATAATAATAATAATAAAAATAAATAATAATAATAATAATAATAATAATAATAATAATAATAATAAAGCTTGTCTTGCCAAGGAGATGTTGAGCAGATACTGTGAAATCCTAACCCAGGGAAAGATTTTATCTATCTTTCTATCAATCTATCTATCTATGTATGAATCTATCTAAGATGAGATACTGCTCTGTGTGTTCCAATTGCTAGAGGTTTTTTCTCATTTGCTAGTATATTTTTCCTTTTTTGCTTAGATAAGAATTTCTCCTATTTTTAATCCTCAGATGAGGCCCAGTTCATGCAAAAAAATCGGGGGGGGGGGCCTTAAAACAAAAACAAACTTGAAAGAAAAGAAAGAAGGAAGAAGAGAGAGAGAAGGAAAGCTACACTGTGTGCTCCCAGATTCCCATCTTGTCTCACAGAAGCAAACACAACTTCCAGGGAAATGAGCAGAGTCCCTACAAAGAGATCAAGAGAGGAAATAGACTTTTTTTTTTTAAATAAAACTAACAAAACCTTGAATAGATTAAACACATCTTACTCCAAAATGGCAAGTTGAATTTATATGTATTTTTATTTTTTGGTACAGGGGATTTAAACCCAGGAGTGCTTAGCCACTGAGCCACATCCCCAGCCCTTTTTATTTTATTTTTTAAAATTATGAGACAAGGTTTCATTAAGTTGCTTAGAGCCTCCTTAAATTGCTGTGGCTGTTGGTCTTGAACTTGCAATCCTCCTGCCTCAGCCTCCTGAGTCACTGGGATGACAGGCCCACTCCTTGTATCCTCTTGTCCCTGATGCAAAGCAAGATCTGCTTCAGTCAAAGGTTCAAAGGCCACTGTCCTTGAAGATGTTCCATATTCTGACACATCCTTTCTGTAAGTTCCACCTTCCTGAGCTGCCTATAGGTGGCAGACTTCGCAACGGTGAGTGTGCCATGGCGTCCAACCTGGGGCTATCGCCTGAACAGAGCTTTTAGATCCCCCCCATCCACGTCCAATGCTCATGAAAGTCAATGGTGTGACAGTGACGATTGTTTGCCTATTGTGAGTAAAGGCCACTGGGTATTGGAAACTCCTGAGAAGGGGCTTCCCAAACCTCTTGTATCACCTGCATGTCACCCAAATGTAATACCCAAGTTCTGGTGTGATTTCTTGCTACAACACCAGGGCCATATTTGCTGTTCAGACATGAGAGACAGAAAATCTATTAGGGTTCTCCAGAGAAGCAGAACCAGAGTCAAGAGTATATCAATATATGTTCTTTTTTTTCCCCTTAAGGAGGTGCTGGGGATTGAACTTGGAGCCCTGTGTGTGTTAGGCAAATACTCTGCCACTGATCTGCACCCAGCTCTGAGTACACATATATTTATCATAAAGATTGGCTTGTGCAATTATGAAGGCTGAGAAGTCCCACCACCTGCCATCTGCAAGCTGGAGATCCGGGAGGCTGGAGGTGTGGTTCAGAGGCCTAAGAGCTAGAGAGCCAATAGCGTAGATTCCAACACAAGTCAGAAGGCCTGAGGATCAGGATGCCCGGCACAGGAGGAGATTGATGTTCTAGCTTAAGCTGTCAGGCAGAGCGGAGATGGGGCAACAGAGAGAGAGAGAGAGAGAAAGGGAGGACTCCAACCTGCCTCTACCTTTTTGTTATTAGGCTCTCCGTGGACTGGATGATGTCCACCCAGACTGGGGAAAGCCGCCTGCTTTACTCAATCCACCAGATCAAATGCTGATCTCTTTTGGAAAACCCCCCTCACAGACACAGTCAGAAGCCATGTTGAACCAGCTACATGGCCAACCTGTGGCCCAGTCAAACTGGCACACAGAATTAACCATCACATGCAGCTACTCTGAAACTGCATGCTACCTGCTGGGGTCCTGAAGAGGTTGATATGGCAGGTCTGGCCCAGGCCACTGAAGCTCTCAGGGGTCCTACATTCCAGGGGGAAGACTGGCAACCATGTCCCACTGCTCCAAGATGAGCTGGAGTGAAGGGTGACTCCTGGAGGCAGGCAGAACACAGTTTCTACAGCCACATGCAGTGACCGGTGGGATCAGAATTGTGCTTTAGGAAGATCCCAATAGACAGAGCATGGTGGCATGCACCTGTAATCCCAGCTACCGGGGGGCTGAGGCAGGAGAATCTCAAGTTCAGGACCAACCTGGCCAATTTAGGTAAGACCTCGCCCCCAGATTAAACAACAAAAGGCTGGGGGCTCTAACTCTGCTCAGGGTTAGAGCAACCTTGGGTTCAGTACCAAACCCCAAAACTAAACAAAACCACAAAAAAGCAAAAACCAGAAAAGGTCTCAACAGAAACAGGAGATGGTGAATGGATATATCAGGAAAGGATGCTGGGGATGCCTGACTGAGCAATGCAGAGACAGGGAATGAACTGTTTCTAGAAGTAGCTAAAAAAGCAAGGCTGCTTCTAGGAAGCAGGACTGGGATTGGGAGGCACGTGGAGGGAAGGGCGTGCCTGTCTGCCAAAGCCAGGCCTCTTGCTCCTATTTCATGTTTAAAAATCAGGCATACGTGTGTATAGATGCAGTATCCTAGACACGTATGCATGTGTGTGTATGTGAATATGGGTGCCTGTGGACATGTATATACATGTGTGTGCAGGTATATGAAGACACGTATTTGTTTTCAAAATGAGGAAAACATGACTCTGGGAACTGTGGTTCAGCACTGGAGAGAAGACACCAGTTCATAGGTGACCTCCGCAGTGATTACCAGAAAAACTTGCATGACCTCTGGCTGTCCCTCTCTTGGCCTCTCTCCCCTTCAGTAAGTGGAGGCTAAGTTAGAACAGGAGGAAAGGGAGAGGGGTGGATGGTGGAAGCTTGCAGAAGCATCAAGACCCAGAGTCCATGGTGTTGGACAAGGTGACTGTCTCCTTTCTAGCTGGATTCAGGGTCTTCTACACCCTGGAGGAGAGACTTGCAATTCATTTTTATCTTCACCATATCTATTTTGTATGCCTTTACCAAGTATGCACAAGTTTGCATAGGTACGCTGGTCTCCTAACATTCCTTCACTTGAATCCTTCCTTCCTTCCTTCCTTCCTTCCTTCCTTCCTTCCTCCCTCCCTCCCTCCCTCCCTCCCTCCCTCTTTCTTTCTTTCTTTCTTTCTCCTCTCTCTCTCTCTCTCTCTTTCTCTCTCTCTCTCTCTCTCTCTCTCTCTCTCTCTCTCCTTTCTTTCTTTCTTTCTTTCTACCAGAGGTTGAATTCAGGGGCACTCAACCACTGAGCCACATCCCCAGCCCTATTTTGTCATTTTTTATTTAGTGTCAGGGTCTCACTGAGTTGCTTAGCGTCTCGTTTTTGCTGACGTTGGCTTTGAACTCGCGATCCTCCTGCCTCAGTCTCCAGAGCTGCTGGGGTTATAGGTCTGCACCAATGCACTCAGCTTCTTTTATATTCTTGTTTTTCCTCTTGTTTTTTTTTCTTTTATATTCTTAATGTGATGTATATTTGTGTGTGTGTGTGTGTGTGTGTGCGCGTGCGCTTGCACTTGTGTGTTTGAGGAGGTGAGGTGAGCAGGGAAGAATGAATAGTTTCAGGAGATGAACTTGATAACAGAAAAGATTTTGCTCCGTTTGTAAAGAATAAAGTATTATACATGTATATATATTTCTCCCTGCTTCCTTCCTTCTTTCTTCCTGCCATCCACCCATTTGAGTTTTCTGTCTATATTAACTGATTTGCCATCACAATTTCTTTGGGGGAAACCCTAATTTCAGTCTGACAAAGACACATCTAAAGTCATTAAAGTCTGACCCTCTACCCGTTTCCAGTGGGCTCAGACTCAGTTCCGATGATCTCATTCATCTGTTGAATACTAATTGAGAGTTTGTTACCCAGACATTTTGTCAACTGTCTCAGAGCTCATTCCAACTTCTTTTCCCTTCCTTCCTTTCATAGAAGACACAAAGCTTACATTTTCAGATGCGTAGAAGCTAAAGATAGTCATGTAACACTATTGTGACTAAGGAAACATGAGTAGGAAGTCTCTTATGAGATTCATGAGATGTCTTTTGTTTTCTTGATTCAATGAGTAACACCATCTGCCTTTATTTTGCACCAGTTATTCCTTCATTTTGCCTGAAATAAAGATTTGATGGCTGGAACTTTGGCAGCCATGACATGATCATGAAGCAAGTCCAAGGGAATTAGGGACCACTGACTTCCTAATAGACTTCACCTGATGAATCACCAATGGCAAATATCTGTCAGACTTCATGTTGAAGCGCTGTCAGATGGGTTTTCTAAGACTCACAACTGAATGTAGTCTTTGATATAGGCAGGCATTGGGAAAATAGTAACAACTGGGTAGGACAGAAGCTCTGGCCCCTGGCATTGTGGACTGAGCAACTCCACAGGAGGTGAGATTTCAAGCTGTGTCCTCCACCGACATGCCTTAGATGTTCAATGTCTGAGGACCCTAGAGCACAGAGGCTTAGGAAAATATGTCCCTGGCTATTAATGCTGAGTCAGTGGCCACTCTAGTGTTAATCTTGCAAGCTGGAGATAAATTATGCCCTGTCTCCACCAGACCGAAGCTTTACTAAAGCAGCATTAATACCTATTTATATTTTTCTATCAATATTTCATAAATGTGAAGAGAAACAGCTTGAAAGAATTCAGATTATTTTTCTCTATGTGGGCTTTCACGAGCATCAATTATTGCTGTGGGGGCACCTTCAGCACTGCCTAAAGCTACAATAAATTCCCTAGTTTTAACTTTGAAGATTTTAGAAATGCTAATACGGGGATGTGTATGAGTTATTACTCCTGCTCTAACACAGTGATGTTCCCCTGAAGAGTAAACAAAATCCTCACGCAGGTCTAGACAGATGATCACTTTTTCTGGCTCGGGTTGGCGGGGCTGGGAGTGGGAGATGGGAGAGCACGGGTGAACCTCGTAATTGTTTCAAATTCAGTTTCTCACCAAGTGAAGGACATGGATAGGCCAAAGAACTTTGGTATGTCTATATTTTTTTTTCTAAATATTTTTACATTTTCTAACATATCTGATTCTTAGAAAAATATTATTCAGCATATGGGTTCATTATAATTATTTCCAATTTATCGATGTGGAAACCAAGGTATAGTGGATTTTCCTCTTGATGGGCTTTAGGGTGGCATCTCAGCATTCCAGGAAGATGAAATGCATCACCAGTTGGTGTAAAAATGGAAATCCAGTGGACATGCCTGCTACTTTGCTGTCTTTTCAGTTTAACAAACAAAAAAAAAGTAGGCCAATTTCCTTTATTTTAGTCTTAAAAGCAAAAACCATGTTATCCACCAAAGTACAGAAATACCTATGGATTGATTTATATTTTATCCAGATTGAACCAGGGGAGGGAAGGAAGGAAAGGAAGGAAGGAGGGCCATAGCAGGCATTGGGCAGCTGTGGTGGGGGCCACAGTGTACATCATCCCAGCACCTCTGAAAGAACTTTGTGAGGAACGTTATTCACAACTTCCAGGTGCAGAGAGAGGGTCAGACAGATGAGATCACTTGCCCAAGGCTCTATAGCTGGGTATCACAGAAGAGTGGTCACCGGGGGCTAAGTTTTCAGGGCCCAGGATCTTGCCAGTGCACTGTGGCTTCAAGAAGAGTTTGGTCTAAGGGATGATGTGGAAGGGATGGGAATTGGACTTGTGTGAGAAATCAAGTTCCTGCCTTCCTGGTAGCTACCAGGAGGTTTGGACTACAATCAGATTTTGCTTTACCCCTGACGACCGCAGAGAGTAACATGGTTAGAAAATGTGAATTATGTCTTTATGGTTGATTGTTTTGAACCCTATTTCCATATCATCTTATTAGGATTATTCATGTAATCTTGCAAACAACTCAATTGTTTGTAGAATGATGAGAGAATAAATATTTTGTAAACACATGAAGTAGATTCTTTGATAATAAATGAGTGCATTTATGGAGGACATGTAGGACATGTAGAATCGTTATCCACGGCTTATTAAAATAGTTCCTGTCACTAGTTGCATGGTGGTGAAGGAAACTCATACATGAATTGAGTCTGTGATGTTAATACACCACTGTTCACTATGAAGAACTCTGGAAACCCTCAATTACATCTACCTCCTCCCTAACAGGGACCAGATTCAATCCTCACATTTTTCTTGTTTGCTGATTCTTTTGGGTGTCTCATGTTCCTCTAATATTTAATTTTGTGTCATGACTTTAATATCTATAACTAAATTATTGAAGAGTTTTGCTCTGTCATAAAATGACTTTTATTTTTTCTCAAATCACAATCCCAAATGTGCTATATTAAAGCTTGTTTTCTCGTTATTGGAAAAATTAATATTTATTGAGCTAACTTAATTACTTTTGCCCCTGTAATTCATGTTTAATAATCACATAAACTTTATGATATGAATATTCTTTTCAGCCTCATTTGACCGAGAAAGACACTGAGGCACAAAGAGGTTTCTCAACCAGCGAGGGGAAAACCTGGATAAACCCGGAGGATACTGTCTCTATGAGTCAGCTTTCTGTTGTTGTGACAAAACAAGTGAGACAATCAATTTAAAAGGAGGAAAGGTTTATTTTCCTCATGGTTTGAGAGATTTCAGTCCACAGTTGCTTGCTTCTGCTGCTTTAGGCCTGCGGTGGCACAGGACACCATGGTGGGAGTGAGCAGCAGAGGCCTGTTCACCTTTTGGCAGTCAGGAAGCAAAAAAAGAGGAAATGGCCAGGATTTCAATATCCTTTCCAGGGCACACCCTCTGTGACCTAACTTCCTCCCACTAGGCCCCGCCTACTAAGGATCCCACCACCTCCCAATAGCACCACCCTCTGTTGACCCTCCTTCAACACATATGCCTTTGTTTTTCAAATCCAAACTGTAGTACTATGCTACAATTTCTTTTATTGCTGTAACAATAGATTTTCTATCACTTTCAGGGCTGTTAAAAGCACAGTTTGGTTTAAAACTTCATTCCTGCAGTTGATTTTTAAAAATTCAAGGAGATTTATTGAGCCATAATTCATATGCAATACAACTCAGCTATTCAAAATATACACTTCCAGTGTTTTTTACTATCTTCATTTTTAACATATTACTATTGAAACAGTTACTCTCACTAGTTGCTTGACTGGAGGAAACTTATATGAGTGAGTCTCTGATGTCGATAAATTGTTCTATGGGGGAAAAAAAAATCAGGAAGCCCTCAGTTACATCTGTTTCTTCCCTAACATGGTCCAGATAGAGTTTTTCAAATATTTTTCTAACATTAGGCCATTATCTCTTTTCTAACATCATGTCAAACTAGTTTTGGAATATTTCATCACCCCAGAAAGAAATCCTGTATCCACAGCAGTCCTTGTTCCTCTTACTTTTACTATGGCTTAAAAAAAATGGCCTATCATATGATTTATGATAGAAAATTATTCATATGTTCTATAGAAGAATAAGTACTCTTTGGTTGGGTGGTGTGTTCTATAAATATCTGTTAGGTCTAGTGGGTTTTATAATGTCATTTAAATCTTCTAGGTCCTTGTTGGTCTCCTGTCTAGTTGGTCTATATGTTACTAAACTGAGTTATGGAAGTCCCAATCATTACTATTGGATTATCTATTTTTCCCTTCAATCTTCCAGTTTTTGTATTTTGGGGGGATCTATTGTTAAGTACATGTATGTTCCAATGTATTATATCTTCCTGGTGGATTGACTCATTTATCTTTCTAGAATGATTCTTTCTAGCTCTACTAACATATTTTTCTTCTAAAGCATATTTTGTGTGATATTGGTTTGATTCCTCTAGCTCTCATACTATTTCTGTTTTCCACTTTTTATTTTAAACCTGTAAAGTGTGTCTCCTATAGACAGTATGAAGTCAGATATTTGTTGTGGTGGTTGTTGGGGGTGGGTACTGTGGAGTGCACCCAGGGCTTTGTGTCCTTGTGCATGCTGGGCAAGTGCTCTAACACTGAGCTACATTCCCAGCCCCTCAATCTTGTTTCTAAACATTTTATCTGATAGTTTCTGTCTGTTTATTGGATTGTTTAATTTTTTTCACATTAACTTTATTATCGATTTTTTTTTGGATTTTTATCTTCCAGTTTATTTTTTCAGTTTCTATAAAACCTCATGTCATTTTACACTCTGTTCTTCATTTATTGTTTTCTTTTACATTAAATATTTTCTAGTGAATAATAAAAGAAATTAAAAGAATTTCTTTCATGATTTTTAAAGTATAGCTTTCCTATATCCAAGGATTTAATTTAACTGAGTTATCCATTTTGGTGGGGCCCCACTACTAAGTGTTTGAAAGGGCTTCCAATAGTTTTAAAAAGAGTTTAAATTTAGTTTGGAACGAGAGTGTATAAGATTTTAGTGGTAAAGAATTAAAGCAAGCATAATTCTTAAAATCAATAACAGAAAAGGATAAGTATATTTTCATAAAATGAATTATAACTTTAAGATCAAATTCAACAAATAAAGAGAATTATATTCCAAATATTAAAATGTTGCTTAACCATTCAAGCATAACTCTCCAGTTTGCTATTCTGTATAAATCCTCAATTATCACAGATGGTAAAGCAATGAGCAAGTCTTTCATTTTTAAGAATTTATCACAAAATGTCATCACAAAGCACACGTTTTCTATACATAACTTCAGAGAATGTTATGTGCTGCATTGTATCCCTCCCAAAATTTATATATTGATATCTGATATGGTTTAGATGTGGTGTCCCCTGAAAACTCATGTGTCAGACAATGCAAGAAGGTTTAGAGGAGAAATGATTGGGTTGTAAGAGTTTTAACCCAGTGAGTGAATTAATCCCCTGATTGGGATTAACTGAATGGTAACTGACATGGTGGGGGGTGGCTGGGGGAGGTGGGAATTGGGGCGTAGCTTTGAAGTGTATATTTGTATCTGACAAGTGGAGATCTCTGTCTCTACTTCCTGGTCATCATGTGAATTGGTTCCCTCTGCCACCCTCTTCCTTTGTGATGTCCTGCTTCACCAGGAGCCCCGAGGAATGGAGCCCGCTGTCTATGGATTGAAACCTCTAAAACCATGAACCCCCCAATCAACTTTTCTTCCCCTAACTTTCTGGTCAGATTCTTTTAGTCACAGCAACCAAAAAGCTGACTAAAACAATATCCTAAGCTTTGATTCCTCAGAAAGTGACTGTATTTAGAGGAGGGTCTTCACAGGGGTTTTTGGGGTGGATTTGAATCCAATATGGCCAGGATCCTTATGAGAAGGGAGGATTAGAACAGAGATAGATGCAGAAGAAAAGATCACATGAAGATACAGAGAGAAGGCAGTGATTTGCCAGGTCAGGGAAAGAACCAAAGAGAAACAAGCCTATCAAATCCTTGATCTCAGGCTTCCAGTTCCCAGGATTGTGAGAGAAAAAATTTCTCATTTTGCTTAAGTCACTCAGTCTATGGTACTTTGTTATGGAAGCCCTAATGAGTGAAGGACATTTCAAGGACATTTCCCATAGACCCTTCTTCCCTCCCTCCCTGTCTCCCTTCTTGTCCATCTTCTTGACTGGACCTGCCCACAGCAGACCTTCCGCTGCTCTGAACTGGGCAGGGAGGGAGGAAGTAGGTCATGGCTCAAATGCCATAGAGCTTGACAGTTCATATCAAGATTTAATAGATTTTCTTCAATGTTTTCTCTTTCTCCCAGGACACTGCTCCGTTAGGATACTTTCCAGAGATTTTAAAAAAAAAATTAAATCCATTGGATAACATGGAATCCACTTCCCCCTTTTAAATCCTTTCTTTCCTTCCTTCTTGCCTAAAATCCTCATTTCCCCCCTCCCTTCTGTCCTTGGACACATGTTTATTAGGGCCTGAGGCCCACCGCAGTCACAGTAAGAGGAAAATAACTTACCCAACAATTTTTATTTATTGTCAAACTTTCTGGGGAAACAGTTTGCGAAGTTGGAAGATCCAGGAACTTTGAATGTGGAAACCAGATGCCAGCCTTTGGCCCCAGGAAATATATGGAATATAATGGAATATCTAACTCAAAAATCTGTATTCTATGCCTTAGAGGAGTATATCTTAGTGGAAATTATGCATGTTTTGGTTTCAGTGTTCCACATTCTGGATTTGGCCCCAATTTTCGAGATTTTTAACTCGTTTAAATTAATAAACATGACACACATTATTGCTTTTTCTTTTAATTAATTTACATATTGTTCTAAAGCAGTAAACAAATGACTATATTTATTGTCTTTTGCCAAGAGTGGGCTTTTGTTATTTGGTCATAACTTTACTGAATATTTTCTATACCTAGATGTAGAAAAATTTCATTTATAGATGTTATGCATTGCATATATTAAAGTAGCAATTTATTTACATGTTTCTTCCAAATTGTTAGTGCTGCTGTATCAGGAAATTGAATAATGATTCTGTAATTTTCTTTATTAAAAATAGCTGAAGCAGTTGTTTTGAAACTAGTGAGAGATGAACCATCTCTAATTCAGCATGTTAATCATGGATGCTTGGGGGAAATATTTGATAACCAAAGTATTCAGAAAATTATTATCTCCTCAAACAAAAAGAATTAATTTTTTTGTGCACAAGTTTCTGCTGAACTCAAGAGAGGGAGATTAGTGCCCTGTATGTCCAAGACCCTATGCCAGGAACACAAAAGTCCTCGAAGGAGCTTTTCAGGATCAGTGACTTGTAACCAAGCTAGTGGTCTAAGAAACTACCTTCAAAGAGGCTAAAATAAGTAGCAGAGGAGGAAGTAAATGCAATTTGTCAGAAAGTTCAGGAAGCACACAGGAAGGTGATGTTGAGATTAATAGTATATATGCCTTGATTAAGATTTGATAACTTCTGTTTCCATGTCTTTGTACTTTCATTATGTTATTTGTTTAGTCTAGCCTAAGCATATTTCATTATTTTCGTTTGACTAGTTTTAAAGCTTCTTGAGGACAAGGAACTTGTAATAATCACATTTATTCCAAATGTCTCCTACTCCTTTCTATCCTTTGTACTCAATGTCCATAGTAGTTGCTAAATAAATGCTTGTTTAATTCAATTTAGCACTCTTTTAAGGATAAAATTATGCAGAAGTTCAGAGTGTTAATCTATATGGGCCCAAATATTTTTAATAAGAAGATTTAAGATTAGCAGATAAATGCTAAAAAGAAGTCAGGGCATAGAGGAGATAAGTTCAGAAGCATTCCCTCTTGAAAAAAAAGAAAGATGTTTTTAGATTGACAAAGACTGAATATATTCAAAATATACAATGTTTGATTTAATGTACATTTTATGATTACAATGTAATTAATTAATCAAATTAATTAATACATGTTGTGTATTAGATCCCTAGAACTTGTTCATCTTTTAACTGAAATTTGTGTCCTTTGATCAATGTCTTTCCATCTCTCTGTTCCCAACTCCTTGTAACTGCCCTTCTACTTTCTGTTTCTATGAGATTCCACTGCCTGGAAGATAATAGAGTGTTGGTCTTTCTGTATCTGACTTATGAAAATATTTTTGAATAGGAAGATGCTATGGAAGGATATTCCTGTTCATAGGTATATAAGAAGGAAAAAAATAAGTCGTGCATGTTAGCAATTAAGTAGCAACTGGAGTACTTAATTTTCACCCATGAGTACAGATTCCTTTTAACTTTTATTAAGGATTAAATACATTGTCGACCTGTGCAAGACTGGGTTATAAAGTATAAATGGCCAAGGGAGACTTGATTCCTGTCTTCAAGCATCTTTTCAAAATAAGTTCACATCAAAAACATATCCAGCATTGTTTCTCTTCCTCTACCTTCCCAATTTCTCATTATTACAACTGTTTATTCTCCTTACCCAGCATGAACGACATCCTGATTCTAAAGCTAATCTCAAGTGAGGAAGAAATCCAGACTGACTTTCCCTATTGGGAGGATTTGAAAGACACAGAGCCTGGCATGGGGGGCTGGACCACATTGCTTCCTTGAATCTTCTCCCAAACAGTTCAACTTTGGGATGGGCACAGTACTGTCAAGTGGCTCTTGGTTAGTTTTTCTCTTTCATCTAGCTCAGCATCTTTCTTCTGGTGAGCTTCTACTTTGGTCCCCACTCCTTTGTCAGACATGTGTTTCTGCCCATTTCCTTTGGCTCTCAACCTGTTCAGATCTTTGCAATCCCTTTCCCCCGAGGGTTGGAGCATTTATCTTGCCATCTCAGGCTGCAGGCCACCATTACTGTTCTTCCATATCTCGAGAGTTTCCTACTTTTTGACTTTGGCATTGCTATGTGCTCTAACTGTTCAGAGCAATTTACCTGGGATTAATGGTTTTCCTGGATTCTTTCTAAGTTCCTGGATTCTTTCTAAGTCTTAAACTACTTAATTGCCTTCCCATCGCCCAGGCTCTGTGGCCATGCCAGGTTCTGGGTTACCCTCTTCTCCACTGTTGCCCTGCCTGGCTTTTCTCCTCTGCCTTCCAGCTCCATGTGGCTAAGGTACTGCATACTCTAAACTCAGGTGTAGCTGGGCATTGCCAAATTGATAATCTTGTATTCAATGAAGCTTCTGATGTAGTTAGAAATTAATTTGAATTGCTTTCTTAGCAAAAAAAAAAATGGATTTCTCCCCCACACCATATGTAGTTCCATCCCCAAATCCACTTTTTAAAAAATATTAACTTTGTGTCCAAGAGTAAGAATTTCTTCCCATCCACCCCTGTATCTATGCATCCATCCAACAGATATTTAGCAAGAAACTTCTAAATTTAAGCTATAAAATTCAGGCTTAAATGTTGATTGGCAAAATCAAGCCATTCAAATGCTCCATACAAATATATGCTGATAGCTTCAGAGTTTCTAAGGAGATAACATGAGTTCTTTGATCTTTTTGTTGCTATAAAATTTTGAGTTATAAATTCTAGATCATGAGTGTAACTTTAAGGTTAAGCATATTTTAAGTTCAAGTAATAAAAATATAATCTCAACTCTATTAGGCAGGGTTTTAAAGCTAGCTGTTATATGTCAGGCACTTTACATACTTTATGAGATAGACTTTATCATCAACTACAATTTAAGATATGAAAATTTAAAAAAAAAATGGAGGCTTAAGGAAATTAAGTAACTTGTCCAAAGTCAATCATTAGAGAGCAGAGGACAGAGATCATAGCTTAGATATTTGTAGGTCGAAGGTCTGGGCACTTTTACTCTTACCATAGAATATTTCTAAATACTTAACAAAGACTAAGAGAAATATTTGAACTTTGACAATCTGATTATATTTAAAATATCATATTATTTTTTTTTTAAAAAGTTTGCTTTCTTATTTACCCTTAAAATATTCTAGCATCACAAGGTCATCTATAGTCACCCTTCAATCCCCAGATCCCCGTAGCATCACCCACAGTATTTGTCTAAGATCTCAAAAATCAAAATTAGAGCCATTAAGAAAAGAGAACTGACCAGGCAAAAGAGAAGGCCTGTCTTCACCTCTGTGTGGGCACTGTATTCAGGCTGCAGTGTACCAGTCCCTCACTCAAATGCCTTAACTTTGAATTTTGACCAAATTCTAACGATGTTTGTCATGTGGTTCCCGGCCCATGAGAGAAAGGATGAGAAAACTATAAAAAGCAGGAAAAACACTAAGAAAACAGTGATGAAGAGACCGCTTACTGTCAGCTGCTACACATACCTGCTCCATAAGGCTTTGGCCTGTGATCATTGCTTCTTGAGCCAGGGACACACATAATGATGAGTCTGGGGACCAAGTCAAAGATTGAAATGTTTCCCAGTCTTCTCCTTTAGAAGGTGGGCAAGTGTGCACTACCTTTAAAGAGTGCTGAAATCCAAAATGGTGGTAGAGTTTCAAGGAATAAACTTGTATTTTCTGAAAAATCCACTCATTGGGAATCTGCATCCCAGTGGTTCCTCTTCCCTGCTCACTGACCTTGGGAAAGTTTTCTAATTTCTCTGAAATGGTTCTCTTTTCTATAGAGTGAAGTGAACAATAGTAAAGAAATGTTATCTGGGAGGATTAAGTTAGATCAGATGCTAGCGCAGCTCATGGTAAGTAGCCAAGAAAGAGTTTGCTATTGTTTTTTTATGTTCTATCCATTTGCCTCCTGCCTATATTTTTACTTGGTTCTGTGGATTGAAGTTTTTGCATTTCATAGTTTGAGAAATTCATGCGTAGAGGTGAGTTTATTAAGGAGTGAATTTGCAGTGTCTTGAGACACACCCTTGCCTGAATTCCTCATTATTTTTTACAATTACATGAGACTCAAACTACATTTCTCATTTCTTTTTCTTGTTCAATCGCTCCATAAGAACCACAGGGCTACCAGTCTCCAGACTCCCAGACATCCATTTTGTGTGCCAGTAACTCACTGTGCAAACTCAGGTAAGCAGCTTAACTTCTCTGGGCTTTAGTCTGAGTTACTCCTTAATATTTCTATCACCTGTTTTTTATAGCATTTTCTATCAGTCTTTGGAACTGTCTAAATGCTTTTGTTTGGATAGGTTTGAATGTTTATTTAGTGTAGTGTTTAAGTATGAGGACTTTGGAGTCAGACTGACTAGTTTCAACCCTTAGCAGCTGTGTGAAGAGAGACAAACTGCCTAACTTGCCATTACTTGGTCTAGTAATTCGTGCAAAAGGGATAAAAGTACTTAATCCCTGGAGTTGCGAAGATTGAAAAAATCACAAACACACCTGCAGCATTTGAAATCATGCCTAACGAACACAAAGTACAAGTCCCATAAGGGACACAGAGATGAATATATTTTCAAAGAGCTGGCAATTTAGTAGGGGTAGATAAAAATATACATCCATAACAGAGCAGAATGCATACATTTTCAACAGAGGAGACGTTGGAAAGCCAGGTGGCCCCTGGAGGGAGGAGAAATTAATTTCAATGGGAATTGGACTCATGAGTTAGGTCCACTGTGGCCTGAACATTGAGACATGAGCTGGTATTAAGGGAAGGGGTTCTTGACAGAAGGGAAGGTACTAGGGTGGGAACATGGGAGTCCCCAATGTGGCAGCTCCTCAGATGGAAAGCTGAGACTAAGCAGTGGGAGATGAAGTTGGGAGAGTGGCCTGGGATGGGATCAGGAGGAGTTTCAGTGTTTTGCTAAGAGGTGTTTCTCTAACAGAAACAGAAGCATTGAAGTTTGTTGGGCAGATAGGATTCCATTTGTGAGTTGGGACAAATGATACTTGGCAAGTGATTCTGCTGAGAAGAAATTAAAGGAGAAATGAGATGGGGATAATAGTTATGGGGCCTTGGAATAGTCTGGGTAAGGAATGATAGGGCTCTAAATTGAAGAAGTGATTGCCCAGATCCAGAGAGGGCTCAGAATTGAGAACTTAGAAAATAGCTACTGTCATAAATTCTTTTTTTTTTTGGCCCCAGGGATTGAACTCAGCGGCACTCGACCACTGAGCCACATCCCCAGCCCTATTTTCTATTTTATTTAGAGACAGGGTCTCACTGAGTTGCTTAGTGCCTCACTTTTGCTGAGGCTGGCTTTGAACTCACCATGCTCCTGCCTCAGCCTCCCTGAGCTGCTGGGATTACGAGTGTGCACCACTGTGCCCGATGCTGTCATAAATTCTATGACCTGTCCAATGCAGCTTTTTCTTCCTGCTGTGATCCCTTCTGTTGGTCTTGCTACGTTGCAAGGGGTTCCCTCTGTGGCCATCCTCCTGTGTCTAACTCACTCGCATCGAAGCAGGGACGGGTTAAATGGCAAGCCGTCAGCTGGCTGCAAAGCCAGCAGCTTTCATTCCCATTTGCTTAAGGTGGGGGACATTTTTAGAGGCAGAAAACAATCACACAACAAATAGCTTTTGTTTGATGAGGGAAAAGCTTCCAAGCAATAATTAATCTGAAAGACTTCTTTTTCTTACAGGAAGCCAACAGATTGGGAGGTGCATTCAACCTCTTCATTATACAGCTACAATAGGCATTGTGGAGCAGGGATTTTGCAGGGGGCATTTTGTAATGTGCCATCTGTGGTAGAGGGAGCATCGTTCTTTCATCATCGCCTGGGCTCATGTAGCATCAAATAGGAAAAGGACCATCTAGATCAATACAAATAGCCATTACAGACACCATGTATGCATTTCAAGGCAGACATTCTCTTTACTTGAAAGGGTGCATTTGAAGCAATTGCAGCTCATGAGGATTCTGTTTAATTAGTTATATCCTGATATGACAAAAGAAGGCGAGGTTCATGAATTCATGTGAAATACAGCTTAGAAATAGATCAGAGAAGACTGATGCAGCAGAGTCACACGTGGAGACCAGAATCAGGTAGAAACATAAAATGGGCCGGTTCAGAGTGACGGTGATGTTCTGATGAGAAGAGATTGTTAATGAAGCCTAGGACCATGCTGTAGCAATTATTCCTCATTGTTGTAGATGAACATGCATCTGTATGTCCCTTCATACACATATGCATATATGAATGCATGTAATTTATAAATATATGTCAGTGAAGAAGAATCCATTCGGCAAGTGTTTATTGAACACTTACTATGTACCAGACATTATCCTAGATGCGAAGGATCAAATAATGAACAAAAATAGAGCTGTTCCTAAAGAGCTCTAGAAGGAGAGATAGCTATTAAATGTCCATCAAATCAGGTAATGATAGGGGCTCACAAAGAAAATGAGAGAAGGTTAAGAGGATAGAGAACGAGAGTAGGAGAGGAGCTTGATGGGAAGGGCCACTCTAGTCAGGTAATGTTTGGGCTAAGACTTGAGGGAAGGCTTCCAGTGATCTGGAAAGAAAGATAGTCCTATTGGAGGGAATGGGAGGTGTGCACTGAGGTTACTGGGGTGTTATTGAGGAAGAGCAAAGAGGCAGGTACCTAGAGAGGGAGAGGAGATAATAGGAGGCGATTCAGAGGGACTTCAGGCCTTGCAGGGCCTTGGAGTGGGTGGTAGGACCTTGCTTTTATGCTGATGCAAAACCTTTAGAAGCCTCTTACTAATATGTCTATGTGAACCACGTGAAGTTAATTTTGTAACTTGGACCTAGTTCTTCATGGTCCCATTTTGGCATTTGAAAAATGGTCCTCTCCTGTCTCCTTTGTCTTCTCTGTCCCAACGCACAGCGAAGATAGATTTGGATTTTGTTCTTGGCGCCAGTGCTGTGTCCTTTGATAGTTTTTATGAAAACACTCTTCTTATTCAGTTCCCTCACCAAACAGTGGTGTACCCTCACCAAATTCACTCTATAAATAATTTAGTAAGGAAAAGGATATAAGAAAAAAAATCCACAGCAATTTCCAAATGCATGGTATTATAATGCCTCTGTCTTTCTAGAATTTCCAGAGGGCTTAGTATGTGGTAGGTTCTCAGTAGAGACTTATGGAATTGAATTTGAAAGCTGAAACAGTGGTGTTGTGTAAAACATTCTTCAAGTTTCTTTAGGAATAATGTAATTTTATTCACTCAGCTCAACAGATTTTCTTGCTGGGGAACATTGCCCTTATTAAACAGAAGGTGAGATTATGTGTTCATAATGTTTACAAGAAAAAAAGTTTACTTTTTAGATAAAATACATTTCATTATTCCTTTCACAAAATTTTGAAAACAGTTTTAGAAAATACTTTCTCTTGTAAAACTTTGCAGAATGTTCCATGATTCATTTCAAATACTTTGAGTCTATTGTAAATGGTGTAGTTTCCCTCATTTCCTTCTCAGAGGATTTGTCACTGATATACAGAAATGCCTTTGATTTATGGGCATTGATTTTATATCCTGCTACTTTGCTGAATTCATTTACTAGTTCTAGAAGTTTTGTGGTGGAGCTTTTAGGGTCTTCTAGGTATAGAATCATATCATCAGCAAATAGTGCCAATTAGAGTTCTTTTTCCCCTATGTGTATCCCTTTAATTTCTTTCGTCTAATTGCTCTGGCCAGTGTTTCAAGAATTATGTGAAATAGAAGTGGTGAAAGAGGGCATCCCTGTCTTGTTCCAGTTTTTAGAGGGAATGCCTTCAATTTTTCTCCATTTAGAATGATGTTGGCCTGGGGCTTAGCAGAGATAGCCTTTATGATGCTGAGATATGTTCCTGTTATCCCTATTTTTTTCTAGTGTTATGAACATAAAGGGGAGCTGTATTTTGTCAAGTGCTTTTTCTATGTCTATTGAGATGATCATATGATTCTTATCCTTAAGTCTATTGATAGGATAAATTACATTTATTGATTTCCGTATATTGAACCAACCTTGCATCCCTGGGATGAATCCCACTTGATTGTGGTACATAATCTTTTGGATATATTTTTGCATATCAATTTGATGTATGCATGCTGTTTTGTGAGGTGACTTTTTAGCAACTCCCATTAAGAACTGGTATTTAGGCAGGCGGGTGTGATGGTGCATACCTCTAATCCCAGTGACTTGGGAGGCCAAGGTGGGAAGATTGCAAGTCCAATGCCAGCCTCAGCAATTTAGCAAGGTCCTAAGCAACTTAGTGAGATCCGTCTCAAAATAAAAAAGGACTGAGGATGTAGCTCAATGGTGCAGCATCCCTGGGTTTAATTCTGGGGGCAGCGGGGTGGGGAGGAGAGGGCACTTCTATTTCTTCGTTCCTTAATTTGAGCATGGCCACATGACTTGCTTTGGCCAATTGAACATTAGAACATGGGAGGCAAATATCGCTTTGACAAGCACTTTTGCTCAGATCTTGCTGTCCCTTACTTCTTTGGGTAGCCCTGGGACCATGACCATATATCGCCTGATGAGGGACAAGCAACATATGGTCAGTTACTGTTACCCTTGCCAAGAGCCAGCTACCACCAGACACGGGAACAAGGCATTGTCCACCAGTTGACAAGTACAGGACTGAGCCCAGCCAACATGACACAGTCCAGAGAGGAGCCAGCCCAGCTGGGGATACCCCAAAATGTTCATCCACAGAATGTTTGGGACAGCAAAACCTAACTAATGCAAAACCTAACAATTAATTCCCATTAATTGTTTCTATGTTTTGAAGTCCAGAGTGGATTTTCTTTTTTACCTTCTTTTTCCAAAACACACTGTAGAAGAGACAACTAGTTCTTCTGACAGGGAACTATGAGTGGTGGGGATATGGAACGTGAGGGGTTAAATCTACAAACTGAACCACCCTGCCAACTCAGTGTTTTTAAAGAAGTGACTCACACACAGTCATCCTGACCCTGCTCTGTTCTTTCCAGATTTCAGACCCTATCCCTAATGCCCCCTGTTGTCTTTCTTAGACACCTCACTTGCCACTATCTTTGAGCAGCCTGCTTTGGCAATTAGGATTTCAATCTAATGCCCACAGCTCTCCCCACTCTTCAACGTCCAGCCTATGTGGCTGAAAAGGATTTAAGGGAATCAGTCTCTGACCCTGTCCCTGCTCTGTCTCTGTTGGCAAGATGCACTTGGAGATTTCTTTTGCAGTATGATTTGGTCACTGTATTGTTTGCGGAACAGACAACCCAGGCCTAAAGATGACAGTGTCAGCTACAACCCTGTTGTCTACTTAGAGCTCTTTTATAAATGGGAGGGTAAATAGACAAAGGTTCCTTGTGTTCAGACTTTCTTTTCCTTAAGGGATCCAAAAGATTATACTCCAAATGTTGGGTATTCAGCACCTTGCTAACAATATTGGGACAAGGATCCCTGGAATTAGGGGATCTCTTAAAGCCTGGCTTGCCCCCTCTGTCTTCTTTCCTGGTTACCCTTTCCCATAAGTTCGGTCCCCTTCAGGAGGTAAAGTGAGGCACCCGTCTCGGTCAGTGTACCTGATCGCTTCTTTCTGCTTTGTTCAGGTAAGCTCCTGGACTCCAATCACAGAGATAACATGACTGCTTTTGGATCTCTATTCTCTCTTCTGTTGTGCTTCTGCTTTCACTAAGATAATTTTGTTATTCAAGGTTACTTGGAAGCATGTTATTTTAGTCAGTTCTCCTTGGAATGTAAACATCTGTGAATAATCTTCTTAGACTTGAGATTGAGACCAAAGGCAAAGCTGCTATAAGACGTAAGCAGGAGATCTTAATTCGTTTCATTTTAAAATAAAATATAACTTGGATCTCTTTCTTTCTTTTTTCCCTTGGCCAAAATTTTTACTCTTCCTTTAAAAAAGAATGTGTTTGTTTTTAAAAGAACTGAAGTTAAAACTCCTTTTCCCTCCAGCTCCCTAGTCCCGAGTTCTTGACTCTGTAGCCTCTGTTATGACTCAGAATTCTGAGAACAAGTTTCCGTGGCCCCTTCCTTCACCCCTTCCTCCTCTTAGTTCTGTGGGATGTGCAGTCTCACAGAAGGTCTCTGTCCTCTGCAGGGACTGTACTCTCAGAGTGACAAGGCACTCTCAGAGCTTCACTCTGCTCAGTAATAATGATTCTCACATTTATTCTCATGTTCTTTGTGCACAGAATTTGGGGAATGAGGCCATTCAACTTGACCAGTCTTTTCTATACGCCTTATAGATAGAATCCCAGAAGAAAATGTCCTCTTTGTTCAACCTCCTATTATATATAACCTCCTCCCTGGCATGATCTGACGGTTGGAAAACAGCCCTTGCTTGGAGAATAGCAATTGCCAAAATTAGACATGTGTTATTTTGCATGAAATCCCACCATGAAGAAATCCACCCTTGTTGGTCATGGGATAAGACATCAGCTTTAAATAACTATGTCTGTCTGGTATCTCAGTTTTCATAAATAAACTAGAAATAACTGCTATTAGGCAAATATCAATGGGCTAAATGTTTATAAATGTACATGACAGAGGTGAAATATCAGAGGCATAAGTAAGAACACTGAAACATCAATTGCTAAATATAAATTCAAGTACTCTTGGCTTCTTAAATTCTATGAAGTAATATCTGTGTATGTGTATGTAATTAGGTCTATTAATTGTATTTTTGTAAGTTATTGGTATATAAAAAACAGTTTAAGTTTGCTTTCTTTCTGAGTCTTCACCAAAAGTTACTGAGTTAAGATTCTAATTAATGTGTTAATTCCATGAAGAGGGAGCAAAAAGAAATTAAGCTGTGTTTCAATGGGAACATTATTAAGTATAGAGTATTTTATTTCATCGAGGAAAAGAGCAATTTTATATAAATTCTGAAGTTTTTAAGGATTGTTTCAAAATGACAAATTCAAGGAAAGAAGGAAGGCACAAAGGAACCAGTAAGTAGCAATGAAAGGGAGGTGAAGAAAGTTGGATATATTTTTGGTAAGAAGGGTTGGAGAGAAAAGAATATTTTGGGATAAGAAAGGCCTTTGTGTGGCGAAATCAGATTTTGTTCTAAAGCCAAATGATTGCATTGTCCCAAGATGGGAAAAGAACAACAGTAAAGTTAGAAGTTAGAGTAAATCACAAAAGCTGTGAGTAAATTGCATAAGGTTGTGGAAGATGAAACTTAAGGAAGACTCTTATTTGTGTGAGATCCAGTTGGCTGGTTGCAATTAAGAAAAATAATTTCAAAGGTTTTCTAAAAATCAAAACTTAATGCAGATATAAAACAAAGTCTTATTTCCTATGTTTACAATGATTAGGTTCTTTTAAGATATTGATCTGCTCTTGGTAAAGTTTATAAGAACTGGCCTAGAAAGCAAAACATGTACATTTTATTAAGATAATTTCTTGGATTTTTTCTGCTGTCTTTATTACTTTTTTTTTTACTTAGGAAAAATGAATCTTAAATCATCTATGAAATTTTACCTAAACTTGTCCCACTCAAGAATACCCCTGAATCCATTTGAAAACTCACTACAAAGTCCTTATGCTCTCTCCACTAAAACAGAACAAAACAAAACCCCTAATAAACAGAGAAAAAAACTTCAAGCATTCAACACACCTACACTGAGATCTCAGGAGTGTTCTTTGCATAAGAAGTTAAAGCCTCAACCTTTGTATACATACTGCAGAAAGAAGGATGCGGGAAGACGGACACACTTCCAATGCCTGGGAACACTTAAGAGGTCTACAAGAAACTTCTAAACTTAAAAACAAGGCAGAGATGCTGGGGATGGAATCTGAACAGGCTTGCCACACCAGATTCTTGTGCTCCTCTGAGGGAGGACACCTCAAGGCTCACCATTAGACAAAGAGACTAAGACCTTGAGGGAAGAGGATACTTTCCCATGGTCAAGATCATCAGTGGGCAGAAGGAAAAAGTAGTCAGCTATGGATCCCTATTTGTCTTCCTCTTGCACATGGAAATCAAGAGTTCATCCTATCAAATTCCCCCTTAGAATGCATCCTGAAAAACTGAACTAAAAGCAATGAATACTCATCCTGTTTCCATTTCTCCAAAGAACCCAAAATCTTATTCCCATAAATTATAGTATCTGACCAGATCAGAGATATACTGAGGGCTTCAACTTCTCATCAAAACTCTAACCATGGTTGGTTTAAGTCTTTTGCATCCCCAGTTTTGATTCTTCTCTGAAGCATTGATAAACAAATTCATGGAAGAGATTCTAGCAAGTCCTCTTCCATATGAATTCCTGATAAGGGTAGACCTATTTTTTTCCAAACATGTTGGTTTTTCTATAAGTGTCTTTCACAAAGTTGATATGACTGTAAAAGAAAATTGTTTCTTTGTGCAAAATTACTATAGGAACTGGATTTGGTTTTGTTTTGCTCTTGTTAGTTTTGTATTTTCCCTTAAAAGCTTTGTAACTCTTTCCTTTCTAAATTCTGCAGAAGTACCCTACCTAACAAAATGATCTGGTTCGGTGTTTTGAGATGATAGTCATTGCCTCAAAAACAGATAAGATGAAAATTACCAATGAACTTCAGGTAAGCTTGGCTTAAAAGTTGTTCCTTCTAAAACTCTTTGGTTCTCAAGTGTGGCTAAAAGGGTTTTTGATATTGACTTCCAATCATCAATCATTTGCCTTTAACATGGGACTAAATAAGACCAGTAACTGGAACAGATACATCCCATAAATGAGGGACAATGAAAAACCCAACTAGGATGATTGATCAGCAATGTCTTTCGGGAAAAACTTTCAGAAAGATAAGGGGAAAGTAAGAGTATAAGAGATGTCAAAATTAAGATGAAGTTACTCATGTCAAGCCTACCAAAAAGTAAATAAACTCAAAAGGTAATAAAGGAAGGGTTCTTATGCCTGAGTGCCTGATAATAATTACCACAAATGATTGCCAAAACCAATCCAAAGTTTGTCCTGAGTCAAATTCAGCTTGATCTAATAAACCTGCTAGCCTCTTTCTTGGTTCTTCAAAACATCTTGGTAAAAAACAGTTATTAATATTTCTGATAATAATTATTTGTTGAAAAAAATTGCACTTTGCTATCTTATGTATTACTGTGTAACTATGATCTTATCTTTATTTATTATGTTCCTCTCAATCAATCTCAGGGATCAAAATTCAACTACTACCCAAGACCATTCCTCTGTAGACACTCCTGACTTTTACCTGATTGCCCTGATGTTAAATTCCTTATCCATGTCCTACCCACAGGAGACTCTTGATCCCTAAGACTACAACCTTTGTCAGCAGGAAGTAGTCAAAGATAGACCATGATAACCATTTCCCCCAAAGACTTCATGGTCTCCAGTTCTTGAGGGGGGCATGATAGGAAACAGGTGGACATGAGCAGTGGGAACATGGGAAATGAAGGGTTAATTCTACAGAAGGAGCCTAGACGATAGCTCTCAATATGTTTTTAAAGAAACAACTTACATGAAGTTATCCTGGCCCTTCTATGACTGAAGATAATAAACATCATATTAGTCATAGAGCTAAAGAGTGTTTGCCCAAGATTCTGATAAAAAGAAGATAGATTGCCCTGTCAGGAGACTGGAATGCTCAATGGTCTCAAAGTCTATGAAATCAAGTTCTAGATGAAATCCACCTGCTTAAGACAGGATGACCAAAGTTGCCTTTAGGTCCTTGGAATATTATTTGATCTTATTATAATCATAAATTTTCACTCCCATGGGCTTCACTTAGACACTCATGAGTAAGACATATGCAATAGGGATTTAGAAATCTATTATTATCCAACTCTCAATCAAAGAGGTAGGAGATAGTACTGAGGTAAGACCCTCTGGAAACTGCTCCTTGGCCCTAATAAAAACTGAGCTCATGAAGAAGTGAATTGTCAATCTTCTCTTGAACAGCTACTCTCTCCCTTGAAGGCTTACCAGGAGACTTCTTCTTTCTCTTCTAATAAACTTTGCTATGCTTTTACTATGCCTTGTTGTCTTGCTTAAATTCTCTTGCCAAGGCACAAGAGCCAAAAACTCTGCACAAATTTTCAATAGCACTTCACTATCCATTTTTCTCTTCTTTAGTTTTATTAATAGACTATCCCTTCCCTTCACATTAGAGTTTTTGTCTGGGCATATATAGCTGTCCAGCTTGAGATTAAATTTTCTAGTTTCTCTTGCAGGTAAGGCATGGTCATGTGACTCAGTTTTGGCTGCTAGAATATGAACAGGAAAAATATGTGCTGCTTGTTTTCTGCTCTTTTTCCTTCCCATTTGTCTGGCTGGGAAATGGAACCACCTTAGACCCAGTGATGGAAACCACATTAAAGATGGCAGAGATAACGCACCAGCTCTGATCTAGAATAACTTCACAGATCAGACCCACTTACCCATCCTTGACCATCCATCTACCATCATTATCTGAGAGAAAAATAAACCTCCATCTTGAGTAAACCCCTGTAGTTTCAGGTTTCTTTGTTATAGCAGCTTGACTCTTATCTAACTCCTACTTCACAAATATGCAGCAGACACAGTACACACATACTCTGTCTCATGCAGCACTTAGAACTCAGAAATTCAATAAAGAATTCATGCACTTTTTCAGTAACAGTTATTTTGTACTATTTTGTACTAGGCACAAAGTTGCATAGGTAATTATAAATTATATATATATATATAAATTATTTTTGCCCAGAAAGTGACCAACTAGGAAACACGGAAAAAAAGAAATTGTAATATAAAAGGGAAATTAAAGGTAAAAAGTCTTATAACAGACTCTGTCAGGGGTAGGCACCAGAGAAAATGAAAGGATTTGGACATCTCTTAAAAATTTGCTGCAGTGGATAAAACAGGAATCATGGAATGAAACATCCATTCAATGCACCTGTACAATTACTTTCACAGAATTTGGAGGTCTCCTTTCACTTGTTTCTGGGTCACTAACCTTGAGCTGAAGCAGGGTAGGGGGTGGCTACTGGCTTACTGTTTTCTCACTTCAGACTTTCAACACTAGCTTTTCAAAGGGTTTTGTGTGTTGGGTAGAGGGGTGGCAGAAGGGACAGGGGTTAGGTTTAGAAGGATTACTGACAATCCTGTAATAACTTTTGAAATAGCTTTTCAGATCAATTCCCATTCATTTCCCACTTTACAGAGAAGAGAGGACCAGGGAAGGATCAACAGTTATGAGAAAAACCACGAGGAAAAAAAACCCCACTCCCTACACCTGGAAATGGAAGATATCTCTTTGTTCTCATATTCCATTTTCTTCTCCCTACCATGTCCTGTGGCTTGCTTATGTTTTCCTCCTGTCATCCACCATGGATTTTATTTTATATGCAGACTAGCCTCAGAAGCTACTAAGTGAGAAATCATTGCACAAGTTCAAGAAGAGAACAAAGAGACAACCCTACAGTACTAAGAGATGCTAAGCATAAAATAGAGTTGTGTCAAATTGGGAAGTCCTGTCTGCTTCCTCTTCTTATACCAAATTTTCTATCATGCTCATTTGCAACATTGATACTTTCATCTTGAATTATCTGGTCTTGCTCTTTGTGAATGATTTTCCCCTCTCTTTCCTACAACTTCAGAATTTCTTTCATTGTAGGTGATAGAGTATACACCTTCATACAAATCATTGTCTCAGTTTCCTCATCTGGAAAATTACTGAGTGATCCATGATATCGCTTTTGGGTCTTGAATTTCATAATCTGTCCCCCTCTTATAAACATATTGATTAAAGTATGGTGATAACTGTAGCTACAGTGACAACAGAATGATGAAACGTATTAACATTGGTGTTAATGCAATAATCAGCTGTGTTTTGTTCCATATGGCAATTTATTTCAACAATTAAGCCCAGCTCCATCTGTTTTGGCATCAACAATGTTCAGATGGATTCCTGAACCACATCTTTGGAAATTATTTTATGTTTTTCAAATATTGCTACCGTCAATAAATGACTGTGTGGAGTCCTTCTGATTAAAAGAAAAAAAAAAAAAACCCAGGAAGGTCAAAGCTCTTCTTATTTGATGAAAGGATTGTTTTTTTTACTTGACCTTATGGATATGTTGTGCAGTTTAATCGATAGTCCCAGAAAGGGAAAATAAATCTTAGTGTTGGTGTAGAGGAAATGGGTGAGGGGCACTGGTTTCTGGAGCAGGCAAAGCAAACTTTGACGCTGTTGGCAGAGGATTTCTATTTTTCTGACCTGAGGATCATGATGGGACAGGATGTGCTCCCATCTGTGATGGAGACAAGACAAATGGTACATTCTGCACATCCTGCAGGGGTGTCTTTCTTTGGCTTGGGTTGAGCTGCATTGACAGACTAGCAATAGGGAACATTTGTCTTGATCTTTATAACACCTGACAAGAGGCATGATTACTGCTGTAAGGGTATCAAAATAAAGAAAAAATGGGCTGTCTGAGCGCCCTGTTATTTATCACATTCAGGAACGCTAACCCAGACTAGCGGGGTAGAAATTCCTTGTCAAATTGCCTCTAAAAATCATTATTTTCCTCCCTGAGACAATATGCGAAGCCCATGGATCTCACCTATGCTGTCTTTCTCCCTCTTGGCTTGCAAGTTGGGGCCAGTCTTCTCCTGAGACCAGGCTGTGTCTCCACACACTGAGAGTCGCCTCTGTGTGACCCTGCAGTGTGCCTGTACGACAATACACACACCACTTTCTGCTTGTGCAGGAAATACAGAAAATCGCAAGCTGGCAGCTTATTAACAAATATTGAATGTATGCAGCAAAAATTCGATTTATTTTTTTTCAGCAAGTGATAGGATGTCTCCAGGCGAATTAGAGCTGGAGCTAACTTTGTTCAGCCTTCTATTTATTTTTCCCATTCCTTTTGTTCCTAATCAGGCAGGTTTTCTTCTGGGTTCCAAATACCCTCTCTGTCTAAATCATTGCAGGTCTATTGAATCCTGAACAAAATAGGCTTACGCCCTTTGTATTAATACATATTAATACCATGAGAGAGAGGTACAAAGCCACCCCTTTGCATACAGGCTCCAAATTTCATAAGTTTCATACCAAATGCCTTTACCATAGAGAACACACGTTCCTGCCCATGTGTAAGGCCTGGATGTGCTATGGACAAATGATTTTTTCCCAAAGAAATTATGAACAATAGATAGGTCTAAGTAGTGTTTGCTTTGAAAGGCTACCTCCTTCAGTGTATGGCACCAAAGTGAGTTTTTCTTTTTTTTTTCTTCAAAGTGTTCTCTTTTCACAGGCCTTTGCAAAAGAGGGCACTTGCTCACAATTCCTCATGAAGAGCAATTCAAGAATTAAATCAATGGCTATGTCCTGAAGCTTTTTCAGAATTCAACATTTGATTTGGACTTGACATTCTCCTGTAGGGTTTAGAGCAGTGGTTCTCAACCTTGGCTTTTCATTAGAATCATCTGGGGACCTTTTAAAGAGTATTGATGGCCAAGACCCTTCCCAGACTAATTAAATCAGAATCTCTAGGGGCGGTACCAGAGCACTGGAACTTGAAAAAAAAAAAAAAAAACCACAAAAAACTCTTTGGATGATTCCAATGGGAAGGAAGGGTTGAAAGCCAGTGGTTTACAGGGATTTATCATCAGAATATATCCAAAGAACTCTTTTTCCATTTATTCATTCAATAAGTACTTCAGTGACTACTACCTGTCGGAAAAGGGACCATGCAAAGGAATTTCTATTTTCTCCAAGTATCCAGTAAGTTAATAGTTGCTATAAAATTTTCATTCATCCATGCAAGCTGATTGAGTCCTACTATGTACGGTGAGCATTGAGGAGTCAGCCATAAGCAAGACAGACAAGGCCTCTGCCATCACTGAGCTTACATTCAAGGAAACAAATTTTAAAAATAGATACTGACGGTGAGAACCACCAAGAAATAAAAGCATAAGAAATGTGACAGAGAGTGGCTATGACAGAGAAGGAGTTCTATCACAATTCTCTGAGTCCTGATAGGAATGATTTGAAGGAAACAATGAAGGGGACTTCTAGAGGGAGCAAGTCCTGGGTAGAAGAAGGATGAGTAACTGCCAACTGAGGGTTGGAAGTCAGAGTTGAGGTCAGAGAGGTAGGCAAGAAGCAAAAATTTTGAAAGTCAGTGGTTTACAGGGCCTTATAACCAGACCATATCCAAATAACTCTTAACAGAAGAAAGCCCACAAAATTTGGAGATGTAGATTAATGTTTCTGGGCACCCGAAGATGTAAGAAGTTGCTTTGATAGGGGCATTCAGACCTTGAATTGTACTTTGGAGGACACTACCTGAGAAGCTGGGGGAAGGGGAAGATCGATATGGTTTGGTTATAAGGTATCCACAAAAAGTTCCTTTGGTAATGCAGGAATATTCAGAGGTAAAATGACCAGATTATGAGAGCTATAATCTTATTAGTCCATTCTAGCTAGTGTGTTGTGGCTGTTGGAGGTGGGTCACTGGTGGTCATGCTTAGAAGAATTACTTTCCCTGCAGCTCTTACCCCTTTCTGTCTGCTTCCTGGCTACCCTGAATTGCACAGCACTCTCCCACCATGCCCTTCTGCCATGACGTTTTGCCTCACCTTGGACCCAGAGCACTGAAGTCAGTCCACAGTGGACTGAATCTCTGAAACAGTGAGGCAAAATAAACTTTCCCTTTTAAAATTTGTTCTTGTATGGTATTTTGGTCACAGTGACCAAAAGCTGACTAACAGAAATTGATATTGAGAGTAGGGTCATTGCTGTGACTAACCTGACCATGTAGCTCGGAAGACTTTGTGACTAATCTGTGGGAGAGTTTTGGAAAAGGTTGGAAATGCAGGTGACAGAAGCCTTAAAATTTAGTAAGCAGAGCTTAATGTATGATTCTGGTGGGAGCTCAGAAGACAAGAATGTGGACAGTAAAGGCTGTGCTCATGAGAGGGAAATGAGTACTCTGTTGGGAATAGGAGCAAAGGCCATTCATATTAAATTATAACAAAGAACCTGTCTACATTTTGTCATGTCCTGAGATTTTGAGTGAGACTAAAATTAAAAAGTGATGGACTAATTAATCTGGTGGAAGAAATTTTTTTTAAAATTTTTTTAAGAGAGAGAGAGAATTTTTTAATATTTATTTTTTAGTTTTCGGCGGACACAACATCTTTGTTTGTATGTGGTGCTGAGGATCGAAGCCGGGCCGCACGCATGCCAGGTGAGCACGCTACCGCTTGAGCCACATCCCCAGCCCTGGTGGGAGAAATTTCAAGGTACACAATAGTTGGTCAGTTGCATGGATTTTGCTGGCAGGCTTTAGCTATATTTGCCTTGAAAATCAGTGGCAAAATCAGAACTAAAGTATTTGACAAAATTTCAGTTTGGCCTGAAAAGTTCCTATAAAACTGGAACTGAGAAATTTGTTATCATCAAAAAGATAATAGTCACTGAAGAGATGCTATGTACTTTTCACAGAGACAATAGGAAAGATGCCTTGAGGTTATCTCTAAAATATGCAAGAGCACTGTTATAGGCTCAAGGGTGTAAAATCCTTCACTAGACCATGGGGTTGCCCTGCTCACTCAAGGTGCCTAGAAATATATATATTTGGTACTGAGTTTGAACCCAGGGGCATTTAACCACGGAACCACATTACCCACCCTTTTTGTTTTTAACTTCAAGACAGGTTCTCACTAAATTGCTTAGGGTCTTGCTAAATTGCTGAGGCTGGCTATAAACTCATGATTGCCCTGCCTTGGCATCCAAAGCCACTGGGATTACAGGTGTGTGCCACTGAGCCAGCTTATTACTCCATTTTGGAGTGGGAATGTTTACTCTGTGCCACTGTTTATTGGAGATCTATATCTATATCTATATCTTATTTTTGATATTTGTATGGGCTCACAGTCAAGACTTTGTTTTTGAGTCTCAGGTGAGACTTTGGACTTGGACTTTTTGGCAATGCTAAAACTGTTAAGACTATAGAGAATTTTGGAGATAAACTAAATGCATTTTGCATTACGAGATGGACATGAGATTTGAGGGCTATTGATAGAATGTTATGGTTTGAATATAAGATGTCTCCCAAAAGCTTCTGTGTTAATGCAGGGATGTTCAGGGGTAAAATGATTGGACTACACCTAATCAGTCTGTCGTAGGTTGAATGGACTAACTGGGTGGTAACTGTAGACACAAGAGGCATGGCTGTTAGAGATGTCACTGGGGGTGCGCCCTGGAATGGTTCATCTTTCTTGTGGCTCCTTCCCCTTTCTATCTCTGCTTTCTGGTCATTATGAATGCATCAGGACTCCTCCACCGTGGCTCCTGCCATGATGTTCTGCCTCACTTGGGCCCAGAGCCTTGGAGTCAGCTCACCATAGACTAAGCCTCTGAAACAGTGAACTAGAATACACTTCCCCCTCTAAACTATATTGTAGGGTATTTACATCACAGAAACAAAAAACTCACTAACACAGAAGGAAATATAGATAGTGGGATTATTTTCTGTGGACGTGTCCCAAAGGCTTAGAACAGTGCCTGGCACCAAGAAGGTGCTCAGTCATATTTGGTGAATCAATGGAAGTTCCATTGGAGGTACTAATAGCTATGTTGGAAGTTTGTGTGAGATGTAGATGACTGCTGTCTTGGCTGGAGTTGAGAAATTTTCTGGAAAACGTAGCATTTTTTTTTAATTTTGAAGGATGTATAGTTTCCTTAGGAGAAGATGGAAGGGCATTTCAAGTTGTGCCAAGCAATAGGACCTTACAGAAGCAGGAGAACCAGGAGAATGCAGGGTCATGAAAAGTGAAGATGGATGGAGGGAGCGACCAATAGCATAAGATGTTGATGAGAACTCAAGGCAGCAGACTGTGAGGTGTGAGAGATATGGCTGTGTATTGGGGCTGGTGGAAAATGGATCGAAGGATGAAGAAGTATGTGGAGTGACAGCTTGGAGACCAGCATGTCTATTCCAGACTCTGGCATATAATGAATGGCAACTTAAGAGAAGATGGCCTTAATTTTTAATGAGACCAGGTCAGTTAAGCATGCTAGTAGGCAAAGGAGAAAAAGCCAGCAGAAGAAGACAGGATAGACAATAGAAGAGGGTGATGTTGATGCAATGTGGTCCTGGGAAAAACAGAAATGGAGGGAATTAAGAGGACAGAGAGGGGGTATTTGCCTGAGAAGAACTCATTCCTCCTTAGAAACTAGAGGTTCATGGGAGTGAATGAGAATCTCACCAGTCAAGTGGAACCCAGTAGTGATTCATCACAAATACTGTCAGAGAAGGTAGTTTTGTCATAGAAACCAAGTCTGCATGGGCATCTAAATTGAATCCTGTCAACTCATTTTTTTTTGTTGTTGTTGGATAGTAGTTAAGAAAGGTAGCGGCCTGGTGCAGTGGCACACACCTGTAATCCTAGTGGCTTGGGAGGCTGAGGCAGGAGGTTTACAAATTCAAAGCCAGCCTCAGCAACTTAGCAAGGCCCTAAACCACTTAGTGAGACCCTGTCTCAAACTAAAGAATAAAAAGGGCTGGGGATGTGGCTCAGTGGTTAAGCATCCCTGGATTCAATTCCTTGTATCAAATACAAACAACACACAAAATAACAACAACAACAACAAAAAGGTGGCAACTGAGGGAGTCCTTAAAGAGGAATGTTCAGGAAAAAAAATAAACTGTATAAAACACAGGATTTGCTATTGTGGCATTTTCTAACTCGGGAGTTTACCAAAAACTGGTTATGGCTCCACTGTTGTTAAGAGAGACTGCATTTTTTTTCTGATTTTTGTTTTAATGTAAATGATAATCTGCCAACAAAACTATTTTAAAACTGTTGAAATAACTCAGAACTTTCCTGCAAATTTTAATTTTCTTTTAGTTTGCAAAGATAGATGATATTGTATATAGGATTGGCATGAAGGTTATGTGCCTTTGGATGTCCCCAGGGACAGCATAAAAAAAAAATAATCCCTCAAATTCAGTTGTAGCCAAAAAGTATTTAGTGAGTTGAGGACCCTGATGACTTAGCTTTTTTATTTTTTACTTTTTTATTGTGTCTGAAAATTAACTTCTAGCAATGAGAAAATTGAAGATTATAATAATGAGTGGATTTTGCAGATCAAACTTATGCTTATAAACTTCGTATTGGATGGGTAATCTTTCTATTCTGCCATGAGCCAAAGAAGTGGGTTGTCTCTGAATATAACTATTATATTATCAACCATAATAGTTTTTTCCTCAAGGGCAATTTCTCAAACACATGATTTCAAAATCAATAAACACCCCATAGCCTCCTGTTTCAGAATTTACTTATTCATGAGATGCTTATCTCTCTGCAAATTCCCAGGAAGAATTCTTATTGCTTAATCCCACCATATTGGATAGAATGCTTATCAGTTCAAAATTAGTTCTTATTAAATTTTCTTGGCAACTTTGTAACTGTCTCTGGGGCTTCTCCCCTAGAGAGTTACTTTTACTTTTAAATCTTAACATGAGTAGAAACTCATTTTAACATCCTAAAAATCATTAAATGTCGGCCTTCCCATTTTGCAACGTGCCTGATTTCAGTGTTTACTGGGGGACAAATGCCATATGCTTTTTTTTTTAAAAAAAGACTATTTTGTAAGACTGCATGTTTTCATTATTAGACACTAACAGTCTCCATCGCTGACAGGTAATGACAGATCGAAAGCTAGTAGAGGCAAGTGTAGGTTCCTTCTCATTTGTCACCTTGAAGGCTCTTTCTGATGTGCTTTTGCTGGGTCACAAGATCATTACCAGCTTCTCTTCCAATCTAGGGATGTGATCTGGTGTCTACAGAATTCTTTTTCACGTACATGACCAGGTAACTAAAGAGTGGTGGTCTGTTCTTACTCCCTGAGTGTAAGAGGAGATGCCTGCTAGAGATGGCCATGACCCCAGCACTACTGCTCTGCTGTGGACTCATTTGAATAATCTCTCTACTCATTAAACACAGCTGCAAGGCAAGAGGCAGCAGAGTTCAAAAGGCAAGCCAAGGGAATATATTAGTAATAGAATTAGAGTTTAAGCCTTTAGGCGTGTTTCCCCAATATTTTTGTACTTCATTAATTACAACAAGAACACTTTTGTCACTTACTAAAAAAAAATTAAAAAAGAGGTTAGAGGAATATTCTAAGAAATGTAAGTAAAATGTACATATTTTATCAGTGTTAGGTATACTGCAATTAAATTTTAAGAAAAATTCTGAATGTGATCCAACAAGTCATTTCCTTATTGTAGAATTTAAATCCCTGGTGAGCTGAGATTATTTGGTGCATTTTAGCTTTGAGACTCACTCCACCCTTGATGTAGCATGTGACCCTCCTCACACAGTCCTCCCAGCTACTTGTGAAGATGTGTGTGGGGGGGTGTTTTGTGTGTGTGTTTGTGTATGTGTGTGTGTATGTGAGTGTCTGTGTGTGTGTGTGTGTGTGTGTGAGAGAGAGAGAGAGAGAGAGCGAGAACGAGCGCTCTGTTGGGTGCTTTCTAGTCTAAATTTCAGAATCTCTCTTGCTCACACCCACTTAGAGCAACATATCTATTATAGGACTAGAAAATATTTAATGAGAGAGAAAACAGTGGAAGTAAAGGTGTAAACCAAAAACTAAAAATCAAAGTTCCCTTTGGAGGCCCTCACTGGCAACTCTGGTTCTCCTTCCTGCCTCTGACGTTCAGAGGCTCTTTGGGTTCCTCTGGCTTTGCAGATGCTAAGGTCACAGTTTCCATCCCATCCATCTCCTCCCTTAATCTTGCCCCTCATACCATCTTGTGTGGATGACTCATCAACATGACATTTTAAGATATTAAAATACATTTAAATTCTGAATATGGTTTAACTCTGCATCCAATTCTATATCCTTTCTTGGGCCATGGATTGAATTGAGTTGAGCTTTATTACCCTAGGGACTCCTGTTCTTTTCCAATACAGAAGCAAGTGACATTCACTTTGTCACATGGTTTCTGGAGGGAATTTAAGGATATACTGAAGTCCAAGGTTGGACAACTTCATTGTTTCTTTTCAAGCACTGCCTGAATTGACAGAAGGTGAGATTGGTGTATCCCGTTAGAGGTTATAGAGGGATTCTGGTTTTCTGTTTTCATTCTCGTTTCCATATTGAATGCTTCCGAAAACCTCATGCAAAACGCTGACTCAAAGTAAATATTTTGAAATCCAACTACTGAAGATTTTTTTTTTTTGGCTAATTTTTAAAGAACAGATTCAGCATTGTATAAATAAAGAATTCATCTCAGGTGAATTTTCAAGTTAAATGAATATCACCACTTGATGGCAAAGTTTAAAGAATAGAACAATAGTTTATCCCTTAATTTTGGGTTTGATTTTCACCTTCATGATTGTAAGTTTGTATGTACTGAATGAGAGGCTGAGAAATGACCCGCCTGAGTAGGACTTCAAAGGACCTTTAAATCCTAATCCCTAGAACCCCTGAATGTTTTCTTGTATGGAAAAAAAAAATGGTCATTGGGCATGTGACTAAGTTAAGACTCTTAGGGGTGGGGACATTATCTTGGGTTATGCTTTGGGCCCTAAGGATCCCTCTACAGATACAAGAATCACTGGGAGATTTGACACCCACACAACATAGAAGGTGATGTGAAGAGGAAATGGAGACAGATTTCAAGACACTAGCCTTGAAAATTGGAGTGATGAGAGTACAAACCAAGAAATGCTAGCAGCAATCAAAAGCTAGAAGAACAAGGAATGGATTCTCCCCTAGACCTCTGGGGAAAGTACAACCTTGATGGCATCCTTGTTGTGGCTGTAATACTGATTTTAGACTTCTGACCCCCAGAACCTCGAAAGAATAACTTCCTGTGTTGTAAGCCTCCAAGAATGTGGAAATTGATTATAGTGGCAATAAGAAATGATTACAATAGGTCACTCTCATAATATCCAACCATTGGGGCACATTTGTCAGGCAAATGAACTTACATAATATTTAAAATTCCATTTCTTCAAATGATCTTCTAAACAATTGAGAATATAACTCAGCTACCTGCTTCAACCTATCATCTATAAGCAGAAAAAAAAACTTAACAAAAGGAAAAGAGATATTGATTTAAGGGATGTGGATCAAAAAATATATAGACATGACAATTATGAATTCATTCCTCTTATTTCTGGCCTAAAGGGAACAGTTTTACAACGTGGGTACTCTTTGTCAGGAAGTAAGTAGGCACTGGATTAGAAACAAAGGGCTCCTATTACACCAGGATTTGCCTCTGCTGTGTTTCCATTTTTAGTCACTTGTCATGTTCTCCTAGGGGAAGCTACAAGTAGTCTGGCTGGGTCTTTAGTCCAGAGAAGTAAGATGCCCACCATAGCATTCCTGTACCTGACTGGGACCCTGATCTCTGATCTTTGGTCCCCAAGAAGCAAAACCAGCCCTGAGATCTTTTACAAAAAAAAAGTATTATTAATTAATTAATTTCCAAGATTTCTTATGGTACAATAAGTTAAAACCAAACCAAACCAAACAAACAAACAAAAAACCCCAAACACCAAACATATATTAGAGGTGCACAGCATGATGTTTCAAGATATGTATAATTTGAGAAATAGTAATTTTTACCAAGCTAATTAATATATCTAGCTCTGGAGCTAGTTACTTTTATTTTTGTGTGTTGAGAACATTTAAGATCTACTCTCTTCATCTATTCAAGTATACAGCACAGTTATTAACTATAGCCATTATGACCTACTTTATAACTCCAGAACTTACTCATCCTTCATAGCTTTGTACACTTTGGTCTCTCTGCTTCTCCCAACCCCATATCCTGGCCACCACCCTTCTATCCTTGGCTTCTATGGGTTTCACTCTTTCATATTTCACTAATAAATAAGATCACGTGGTATTTGTATTTTTATGCACGGCTTATTCTGTTCAATAAAATATTCTCCAAATTTACTTCATCTAGTTATCTGTTGATGGACACGTAGGTTGTTTCCATGTCTTGTGAATGATCTGCAAAATGGGAGTGCAGATATGTCTTCAAGATACTAATTTCATTTCTTTTGGACATACACCCAGTAGTGGGTTGCTAGATCAGAAGGTAAATTCTGTTTTTAAATTTTTGAGGAAACTTCTGTATTGTTTTCCACAATGACTATACCAACTTACATTCCCACAAAAATTATACAAGGACTCTTTTCTCTACATCCTTATTGACACTTATATTTTGCCTTTCTAATAAGGATGGTGATGTCTCATTGTGATTTTTATTTTCATTTCCATGATGATTAATACTGAGTATTTTCTTCTCAAATATCTGTTGGTCATTTGCATGTCTTCTTTGGGAAAAAATGTATATTTATGTCCTTTTCCCACTTTTTATATTGGGGGTTTATTTTCTTGTTATTGAGTTTCTTACATGTTTTGGATATCAACCTTTTATCAGATGTCTGATTTACCAATATCTTCTCCCATTTCACAGATTCTCTCTTCATTCTGTTGATTGTTTCCTTTGCTATGCACAAGCTTTGTTATTTGATGGAATCCCACTTTTCTATTTTTGCTTTTGTTACCTATACTTTGGTGGGATTATCTTCAAAAACATCATCATCCAGACCCAATGTCAGGAAACTTATTTCCTAGGTTTTCTTCTAGAAGTTTTACAGCTTAGGGTTCTACATGTAAGTTTTATTTCTTTTAAGTAGATTTTTGTGTATATTGTGAGATATCCAGTTTTGCAACTAACATTTATTGAAGAGACTCTTTTTTCCCCTTTGTATGTTCCTGCCATTGTTGTTGACAATTAATTGACCATAAATGTCTAAATCTATTTTTGGACTCTCTATTCTGTCCCACTGATCTATATATGCTGGTTTTCAGGCTATTGCCATGCAGTTTAGATTCTATAGTTTTGTAGTACATTTTGAAATCAGGTAGTATGATGACTCTAGATTGGTACTTTTTCTTCAAAATTGCTTTGGCTATTTTGAGTCTTTTGTGATTTCATACAAATTTCAGAATTGTTTTCTGCTTTGTGAAAAATGTCATTGGAATTTTGATAGACACTGCCCTGAATCTGTAGCTTGAGGGGCATGATGATTTTAACAACATTAGTTCCTTTAATACATAAAGGTGGGACATCTTTCCATTTTAATGTCTTCTTCAATTTCTTCATGTAAAAAGCCTTCTCTTTCTTGGTTAAATTTATTCTTAAGTGTTTTGAGTGTATGTAGCTATTGTAAATGGGATTGTTTTCTTGATTTCTGTTTTAGATACTTCATCGCTAGTGTCTAGCAACACAACAGATTTGTGTATGTTAATTTTGAGTCCTGAAACTTAACTGAATTAGTTTATTTCTAAAAGCGTGTGTGTGTGTGTGTGTGTGTGTGTGTGTGTGACAGAGAGAGAGAGACAGAGCGCGAGAGCGTGTGTGTATGTGTGTGTTTGTGTGTGTGAAGACTTTAGGTTTTGCTATGGATAAGTTCATGTCATCTATGAACAAAAATATTTTTACTTCTTTTATTCTGATTTGGATTTGTTTTATCTTTTCTTTTCCTTTTCCCCCCTAATTGCTCTGATTAAGAAAATAGATATTTTGCTGGAGAGCCCTTAGAGGAGGAACAACATCTATTTTACTTCTTCACTTGGAAATCACAAACAGAAGAACTTTAAGGCATATTCCAGGTATCTTTAAGCCAAAGTATTATATGGGCAATAGAGAAACTAGATAGTAAGCTACAAATGACTGTTGGTTAGTGGATCAAAGCCAGTTAAATAAATTTAAACATTCTCTCGCACTGGACCCAAAAGATAAACTCATTTAACACGCAAGGGTTTATTATGCCCTTTCAGTGGTCTAATTGAAAAAACCTAACGTAACCCTCATGAAGAAGTCATTTATTTTAAGAGCCTGTGGTTCAACATAGCTACTGATTTTAGACTCGTTTCCCTCACCAGTGAAATCCTAAAAAGGTTTTTCAGGAATGTATTATTTTGACCTTCAGTTGAAGAGAAACACCATGCTTGGGAATTAAAATCTCTTTCCTCCCATTTAAAATTGGGCTTATTATTAGCTCGTTTCTATAGGAGTGCTGATTATTTTCCTCCTTTCCATCTTCAATCCAATACAGTTTTTTCTGCTTTTTCCCCAGATCCATCAAAATTATTCTTCGGCGAAGGAGCAGCGATGTAGTAGTTAAGCCCTTTGGAATCTTTTTGTCCTTTTTTAAAATTGACTTCTTGGAAGAAGTGTGTGATCTGGTCTCTGCAGTGAACCCAGGGATGCGGCGTGCCATCTGCCCTGAGAAGAACTGTACTGGATGGAACAATTAAGGCCTGAAGGCTGCCATCACCCTGCTCATTGCTTTGTGCTGCTAACTTCCTGGGCTCCTCTTAGTAGCAGGCCTGGTGCTGCTGGGTGAGAATACAACCCTCAGAGCAATCTAAGCTGGGGTCCCAGGGTAACCATCTACATTCTGATCTCAAGGCGACCTCACATGGCACCAGGGGAAGTTCCCAGTTCCTTCCCAGGCCCTCTGGCAGAAGGGTAAAAATACTACTCTATGCCATAGATTCTAGAGTACATTTTTCTCATAGCCTAGCATCTTTTACCATTCTTGGCATTTCAAATCACCTTTAGCCTGGATTGACACAAACTCCTTCCCTGGGAGATTTAAGTTGCCTTCTTTCTGCAAATTGCTTGGGCCCACTAACCTGAAACCACTTTAAAATAAATTCTCTGCTTGAGGTTTTTCAAGGCCGCACTGATGGTGTGAATTCAGACCAAAGCTTGGCTTGTGGCTCATATAACTCTGAGGAAACTTTTCAGTTTCTTCCTCACCTAGTACCAAAGCAGAGGCATTTATTCATTGTCCCTTTCAGTGTAGTGGGTTGGCTTCTCATTTACTCGAATGCAGAGGGTATAGTTCTTTTGTCTCCCCGCTTTATGTAGGGGTGCCTTTCTTCTGTTAATAAAACTTTGAAAAAGGGCTCAAAGTTATATGAGCCACAACAAGTTATGCTGCCTCTACAAATTCTTCAGCATCTAGACTCAATTTAATTCTATTACAGCTTAAATTCTTTCTCTAATAAGGGCATCTTTTGTTTTTTTTTTGTCCGAAGCATGCAGCCCCACCCCCAAATCTCCCCAGACTTTCCCTTAAGATGGAACAAGCTTGACCAAAAGTGGCTCCATGTCCAGGTTTGTTTTTCACAGAAACATCAGCCTGGGGGTGGAATTTCCCACTCCATGACTAGGCCAACTGGGGTGAGTTCAGTCTTTTTAAAACTTTACTAAAGCATACAGTTTAGTTGCTTTAATAAAAAATAAAATACTTTTTAAAATAAAAGATAAAATAAAATACAGTTTAGTTTCTTTAGTTGGAATTCACCTTAACCCCACGTGATCAAAGTGCCCCCAGAGTTCTCAGCTGTCTTCATTGCTGGGCCAGGGACAATCACACCATCACCCTGTCTTCATCCTGTTTTAGCCGTCTCCCCTCGCAGGGTTGCATACTTTCCGCCAAATGTGCTAATTTGACTTTTCTTCTCAACTAGCTAGCCTGGAAACGTTTCTACTGTACACGGCGTTCCCAATTTCCTCACCCGGCGGCACGTCCGACATCACTCAGGCCGATGCGGCCCACCTCTTAGAGTGTTCCCTTTTCTGGCCTTTGTCTGTTTAGGCTGTTAATAACAAAATACCATAAACCAAGTAGTTTACAAACAACAGAAATTTACTTCTGGCAGTTCTTGAGGATGGGAAGTCCAAGATGAAGGCAGCAGCAAATTCAGCACCTGCCGAGGGCCCACTTTTTGGTAGAAGCTTCCTCTCATTGTGTTCTCACATGTGAAAAGGGGCATCATACTCTCTGGGATGAGAGCAACGGCCCAGCAATGAAGGCAGCTGAGAACGCAGGGGGCCCTTTGATCACGTGGGGTTAAGGTGAATTCCAATTAAAGCAACTAAACTCTATTTTATCTTTTATTAAACAAAGTATTTTATTTTTTATTAAAGCAACTAAACCACATGCTTTAATAAAGCTTAAAATCAGTGTATCCTGTAAATACACAAATCTCATGCTTGAGGGTGCTACCTTTATGACCTAATCACCTCCCACCGGCCCTGTCTCCTAACACCATTGCCTTGGGATTAGGATATCAATATATGAATTTTGAGGACAAACATTTAGACCATAGCGGGACAGGTTAAAGATATTCCTATTCCAAAAGGAAGGAGGGGTGACAATTTACAAGAAAGTCCAAAGCTCAACATGGCAAACAAAATATATTCGTTAGCCTCCAGTATAATGGTTTTTGACTTCATGTCCCGCCCGCTGTACACACTGGGGTAGAATTTGGACTCCCAAAACTCTGAGTGGCTCTGCTCCTGTAGCTTGTCTGGGTGCAGCCCCCACTATGGCTCTCACAGGTTGGAGTTTCATGCCTGTGGCTCCCCTAGGTTGGAAAGACCACTCTACTGGTATGAGGTCACTGGGGTAGCCCCATCCCTGTGGATGTACTAGGTATTGCTCCAGAGATGACTCTCTGGTGAATCTACTGTTGAGGTAACTTTCTGCTTGGGTTGTCTTCTCAAGGTTCCTGGTGTCTCCATCCTTTGCAATCTTGGTGGAGGTAGCCATACCCCATGCTTTCTGCATTCTGCAAGCCAATGGAGATGGCTCTGCATGGCTGTCACCAATGTTTATCACTTGTTCCTTTAAGAGGGACAGCCACCTTAGTGTAGGCTGTACCTGGACCAGTTGCTAAGAATTACTATGCCAGGATGGTGGAGACTTGAAATCATTTTGCTTTCAAGGACATGGCACTCTGTGCTTGTGATGGGGTGGGGACAATCCCTAAAATCTCTGAAATACTGTTGGGGTCATTCTTTCATTGTTTTGATTTATACCATCTGGCTTTTACCCATCCATATGAATTCCCCAACCAGGTCACTTGGCTACTCTGTTCATTTTTTTTTCCTCTCAAACACATTTTTTTTAAATTTTTTTTTTTTTTTTACAAATATGAAAGGGATGAAAATTTTCTAATTCTTTGAGTTCTGCTTCTTTTTGATTAAAAAAAAATCCCATTCCTAAATCCTTTCTCTCTTTTCTAGCATTACTATAAGCATTCAAGAGAAGCTGAGCTGCTCCTTGAACACTTTGCTTAAGTATTTCCTGAAATATTCAATTTCATTGCTCATAAGTTCTATCTTCCACAAAACGACATGCACACGACATGCACACAAGTCAGCCAGGTTCTTTGGCATTTTTTTTTTCTGGTGAAAATTGCCTTTTCTCCAATTTCCAATACTGTTCCTCACTTCTGTTTGAGACCTCATCAGAATGACCTTCAGTCTGTGCACCACTGCTTAGGTAGTCTCTAAGAAGACGGAAGCTCTCTTCTGCAGTTCTTTTCCTCTGAGCCCTCTCTAGGACTGTCATCTAACAGCCTGTTTATGGTAATATAAACTTTTCCAGCTTGCAGTTCAAAATTTGTGTAACCCATTATTAGTTGTAAATCGACTGCTGCATTTTTAGATATATGCATAGCAGCACCTCTACTTCTCAGTCTATTTGGGTTGCTGTAACAACATATCATAAACTGGGTGGCTTATGAACAACAGACACTTATTGTAATAGCTCTTGAGGATGCAGATCTAACATCAAAGCACCTGTGAATTCAGCATCTGGTAAGGGTCCTCTTTCTTGTGGAAGATGATTTTTCACTGTGTTCTCACATGCTAAAAGGGACATGGTAACTCTCCAGTATCTTTTTTTATAAGGGTGTTGATCCCATTCATGAGGAACACACCTTCATAACCCAGTGACTCCCTAACGGCTTTGTCTCCTGATACCATCACTTTGAGGGTTAGAATGTCAACATAGAATTTTAGAGGAATGCAGACATTTGGACAATGGTACTTCTCTTCTTTGACACCATCTTCTCCTGTTCTTGCTCCTACTTCTCTTATCATATCTGATTTATCTTAAGTGCTGGTTTCTCAGGATTCTTCCCAGTGTCCCTTTCTGGTCTCACTCTGTGTAACTTTGCCATTTAATTGATGCTCTCAGAGCTTCCATGATAATTGTTAGGCTAATGACCCCTTAGCCCTTATCTCCAGTCTAATTCCTCTGCTGAGCACTTAACATGTCTTTTCAGTTATCCTCAGACACCATCCAGAGGCGTCTGAGACTCCATAGTCTAAAAAGAGCTCAGCACCTTTCCCACAGATGTGTACCCCTTCCACATCGCCAGTCCTTGCTGGGCATCATGATGCAGCTTCTGGTCCTTCCTCCAAACCTTCTCAATACAGGAATTACTAGCTTTATAGACTAATTATTTTTCCTCTCTAAATCTTATTTTCTAATTTATAAAATAAGAATCATAATGCCTATTTCATAGCCTTGTGAGGACTTTACATATATCTATGTAGTAGGTAGCATGGTAATGACATAATAAGCAATGATGCCATATATAATACAAATTAATATTATTTTTATTATACTTTATTCCTTCCTTTTCTACAAGCCCTCAGTTGATCACCAAACCCTCTTTTGCTCCTCTCTTAATCCATGTGTACTACAAGTATCTTTCTAATTTACTCATTTCTTACATCCCAATGATAAAATTTTAGTGTCCTCTTAGGCAAATTATTTCCTTGTGTTCCGTCTTGTCAGCTGTCAATCCATTTCCCACTATTAACCCAGAATACTCTTCCAGCATGGTATTTCTGATCATGTAACACTTCTGCCTAGAAATCTTTATAATTTTCCATCATCCTCAATATGGTACCTGCTATGAACTGGTCTTTGTTATTTTGTTCTGCCTATCACCCTACACCCATTCATTCTGAACACCAACATAAGGCACACACAATCTCTTTTTTTCCCCCTCATGTACTTTGATTTTGCATTTCCTATTGGAATCCTTTATTTCTTTTCCTTTTCTTGGTTAACTCCAATTCATCTTTCAGGTCATGGTTCTCAAGTGTGGGTTACTGGTTTCTCCTTAAGCATTTCTTTTTTCTCTCCCACTGTTATGAAGGCGTAATTTACAAAGAATCTTATAACTGGAAGTTGGTACCCTGTCTTAGTCTGTTTTCTGTTGCTATAACAGAACACCTGAGATTGAATAACTTATAAAGAAAAAAATGTTTATTTGAGGCCACAGTTCTGAAGGCTGTAAAATCCAAGGTCAGTTGTAACAATCTTCTCTTGGGATAATTAATATAGTCCTATGAGAATGAGAATTCACTCACCAGAGTGAGTGGCATTTATCCATTCTTAAGAATTTTATCTCATGACCCAAACACTTCTCAATTGGCCTTACCTCCAAACCCTTCCATTCTGAGAAATTAAGGATCAACATGAACTTTAATGGGGAAAACACTATTCAAACCATAGCATACCTTTTGACCAACATCTTCCCATTTCCCCCACCTCCCAGTCTCTGATAACTACTGTTTTAGTCTCTGCCTCTGTGAGTTTGAGTTTCTGAGATTCCAGATAAGTCACACTATGCAGAATTTTCTTCCTCTGCCTAGCTTATGTCACTTGGTATAATGTTCTCCAGGTTCATATATGGTGTTGTAAAAGACAAGATTATCTTCTTTGTAGGTCTGAATGATATCTGATACATATATATGTGTAGTGTGTGTGTGTATCACTATATATATATATATATATATATATATATATATATACATACATATATATATCAGGTATCATATATCATATATTACATATCATATCATATATATCACAATTTATTTATCCATGCATCTCTTGATGGACATTTAGGTTATTTCCATATTTTAGCTCTTATGAGTAATACTGCAACGAACGTGACTCTCTCTCTCTCTCTCTCTCTCTCTGCATAGTGAACAAAAGCAACAATAAACAAGTGAGACTATATCTGCACAACAAAGGAAACAATCTAAAAAATGAAATGACCACATGCAGACTGGAAGAAAATATTTACAAATCATATAGGTGATAAGGGATCCAAAATATATAAGAAATACAACATATAACAATGCAAACTAAAATAAATAACCTGATGTAAAACTGGGCAAAAGACCTTAATAAACATTTTGTCAAAGAGTATATCCAAATAGTCAACGATTACGTGAAAAGGTGCTGAACACGTGAATCATCAGGAAAACTCCAACAATAACTCCATTGAGATGTTACCTCACATGGGTCCTCGGTGAGGTTGAAAGTGTGACCAAAAGGAATCCTGACACACTTTTGTGGTGTACAATGGTAGAGCTATTGTGGAAACTAGTATAGGGGTTACTTAAAAATTCATTATAGACCTACTGTGTTCAGGATTCAGCAAATCCTGTTTCTGTGTGTATGTCATAAGGAACTGAAATTGGGGTCTTGAAGAGCTGCTCTTATGCCCTTTAGCTCTCAGATCTACACTTCACATAATATGCTCGTTTACCTCTTCCTAGGGTTACCAGATTCAATAAATGCAGGATGCCCATTAAATTTGAATTTCAGGGAAACAAGGAATGATTTTCAGTTTTAGCATGCCCAAGCATCTTATCCTCTCCTATTAGACTGTGCTTACTTGGGCCAGGGGTCACCATTCCTTCCCGACACCTCACATGCCTTACTCACTGCCGAGTAAATGAATATACCATGCAATGCAGCCCAGGTGTGGGTTCATTATTTGCATGTTAGGTGATGACGTATTCCCGATCTATCATTTTGATACTATTCTCATCATGAAGCGTGTTCTCTTAGTTTCATTGTCTGTCTCTCATGTGTGTTTTAAAGCAAACAGAGATCATAGAAACTGACTGCCTGCACCACCGTTGGCTTTCCCATAAATGTCTCAAAATGCCCATGTTTGGAATCCTCATCATGTCAGAATAGAGTGTAAACTCCAATCACAATTTTCATTGTAAAACAAAAGAGAGGCAAGAATATAACTTCGACAATTTGACTCCCTTTCCCCTTTTTGTTCAGTTTGAAAGGCTTCTGTTCTCTTGAATACCAATGTTTTCTGTTCTTGCCTGGCAAAGACATAATTTAATCTCCAAGGTTTATTTGCCAAAAGAATCATTAGATGTAGATAAGATCCAGGGTTCGAGTTTTTATTAATTTGGGATGCATGTTCATCTGAGAATAAAAGTGTAGTCATCTCATAGGAAACTTCAAAACGAAGCTGCAATCAAAGGAGAATTCATGGATATTTCCAATCCATGAACCTATCAGCTTCCCTTGGCCAAATGAAAGTGTTTCTTGTGCAGATTATGAATGGAACAGAAGGAAACAGGTTTCAAAGGTAAATTCTTCATGCTCCAAGTCACTGAATACTTTCTGTCTAGAGAAAAATTGGAGAACAGGAAAATGCCAAGGGGTCTGACTGCTTCATCCTATACAGCGATCAACTGTGCTTCTTCATCGATCTGCTTTAACAAATAAAATGCTGGGTTCTTTCCAAGTTAGGACAAAACACCTTACTCTGGTTTTCCATATATTGTTCTCAAGGCAAGTACCAAGGTGATTATGGCCTGGGATGTTTGGCCAATGAGATGAATCAAAACCTTATTTTTTTTCCTTCCTGTTTTGGTTATCCAAAATAGGAACAGATTTTAGCCTTTGGGTGGTTGTATGATGTACACAAGTCTGAGACCAAAAAAAAAAAAAAAATCTACAAAAAAGATCTGCTCCAACCATGTTTCCCAGGGGATTAAACACATTAAAATCAAGAGGCGCTCTCATTGTAGAATTTAATTGAACTATTTCTCAGTAGCTGGTATTTAGTTTGCTTTATTTATATTTAATGTAGCTGCAAGTAGAAGACTGTGAACTGGGTCTCTGGGCTAATCATGCTGACGTGTTTAGGATGAAACTCTGGGGCTTTGCATAGCAGAGTTTCCGCCGTCAGGTCAGCACAGGGTTATTGAGTTTCTAAGGTTGAGGATGGGCCCGGTTAGTGCGCGTGCCTCCAGAACAGGAAAAGAAAATTGCACCTGGAGGCGACAGGAAGAGTCAAGAGTAATTTGACTTGAGAGAGCAAAATAAAATCCTGCAGGAGGTCGGGTTTGCTTTCGCCAGGAGGTGTCGCTGTTGTCAACACACATTCCCCGAGATGGGAGGGATGATGAGAGGAGGTGGGTGTCTGGCATCCTTTGACAGCAAGAGGAGAGAAATAAATTCTGGTTTCCCCCTTCCCACCTCCCTCCCTCCCTTGCTGCAATCTGTATCACCTGTGTATGTTACAGTAACAGGTGTGTTAAAACTTGATCACCGACATCGCGAAGACAAGTTCAGTGGTGGATGGAGAACGATTTGCATTGTCCTGGGGGGTTGCTCACCCACTTACACTTGAAAAACGAACTTCACTTTATTCCTTTTTTGAAGTAATGGTTATGAACTCATGAAATTTTAATATCAGGAAGTTGCAAGGAACCGAACCCTTGGCATCTCTCCATTCCTGCTTAAGTCAGTAAAATTCCTGAAGATTATACCCAACAGACAGAGTGGATGGACCTCGGAGTCTACACTCTGGGCTATTATTTCAGTTTTAAAATTAACGCTGGAAACTTCTGAGTCATTCTTATTTTCCCTCCAAAGTCAGAGTGTGGGGACTAAGATTCTGACACTATGTAATCCAGCTCTGTACTCTTCTTTGGCAAGTTATTTACTGTGCCAAAGTCTCAGTTTCCTCATAGAAAGGTGAGGGTGGCAATGCTACTTACTCTTATAAGATTGCGGAGAAGATTAATATGCACCAAGCACCCAAAACAATGCCTGGCAGACAGTTCAATGAGGATCAACTTTACCAGTGACTATTAGTATTGACTTCTGGACAGTAGAGAGGCCATAGTGGGACTTGAAGGTCACATTGTCCTTCAACTTCCCTAACTTGCCCGTTACTATTCCTTATGCCTTCATTTTCCTTTACATCCCCATATCTGGTCTGTTCTCTATTTGAGTTGGTGTTTTGTTTTTAATTTTTAAATTTTTTGCTGTAGATGGACACAATATCTTTATTTATTTTATGTGGTGTTAAGGATTGAACCCAGTGCCTCACATGTGTGGGGCAAGTGCTCTAGCACTAAGCTACAGTCCCAGCCCTGAGTTAAGTGTTTTATAAAACCTATTGATGATACTTCCTGAGTTGATTTCCTTTGTTGGAAGATGTTTTAATTTTTTTTTTCTCTTTCTCCTCTCTACCCGTCCAAATTCTTCACTCCCCTCAAACTCCAGATCAACATCCACCTCCCACATATAACCTTCCTCATCTTTCTTTGGCCAAATTTCTGCAGCACTCAGAGATTGCACTCTACAAACATGATTGCTGTCGTTACTGTTTCTTCCACCCTTGCGGTGTTAGGTATGTAATCTCTACTTCCTCAAATAGATTCTTTGTTGTTGTTTCTTAAGGGTGAAAAGGACATTTGCGTCTTCCTTCTCTTCCCTGTTGCACCCAGCTTAGTTCTGAGAATGTAGGAAGGATGGAGTGCGTTTTTGTCACTGGTTGATTTATTGAGAGTTCAGAATGTCAGGGAAACGTGTTGAGACAAACACAAGCAAGTAATTTTGAAACTAAGTAAGACGAAGGAATTCAGTGGGGACTCAGGGTGGAAAGTGGAGAAGGAAGACTTTGAGAGGAGTCACAGAGACCAGGTCTGACAATTTAAAACTGGGAGAAAAATGAGTGCCGGGGTACAGTTACAATTGATGGACAAAGGCAGGGGCCCCGCATGAAAGTGGCAGTGCGTTCTCTAGGAATTAGCGCTGGAGACTGGTTTGGAGTTTTCGCTCTGTCAGTAACTGGTTGTGTGACCTTATGAAAACTGTGTCACCTCCCTGGACCCAGGTTTCTTTCATTGTAAAACAAGAAGCTTGGATTAGATGACACCTAATGCCACATTTGACTCTAAAACAGTGTGTTTCTAAGATGGGGATGGGAGGCAATTTTAGACACAGAAGAGTTGGGTGCCAGGTATTCCTTTCTTCTCCCCCAGAGTGTAAGGAAATAGTATGAGGTGAAGCCCTGACCCTGTTCTGTCACTGACTCCCTCTGACCCACTCAATTAATCATCCAAGTGCTGGTGGAGCCCTGGGATGTGTCAGGCACTGAGCTAGTGCTGGCAATGACATATGTGCTCGATGAAATGGACACGTCCCTTCCTCTGAGAATTTGCAATCCAGTGGGGGAATATAGGCACAGAAACATAAAGCTGTAACTGGTGTCGAGTGCTAGGAAAGACGCGGATGTGCGGCAGGAGAGGGATCCAACTTGGACTGGAGTCTGCAAAAATTTCTGAGTGGAAATTATCCAGGTGTATGACAAGCAGAGGGAAAGAATATATGTGCACAGATTCTCTGGTGGGAGAGAAAATGGCAAGTTTGAAAAATAGAATAGTGCTGCTAGAACTGAGAGAATGAAAGAAGAGAGTGAGTTAGGTGATGTGGGAGAGATGGGGGTCAAATTGCGGGAGATATTGTAAGAAATGACAAGAACATTGTTTTTTATTTTAAGAACAGTAAGAAGCCCTGAGTGGGCGCATGGGCCATCAGCATGGTGACGAGTGGATGCCAGGGAACGAGGCTATCCGGGAGGAGCACGCAAGAATCCAGGTGAGGCGAGGAACCATAGCTGGGTCTAGAGAGGTAATGGTGGAAATAGAAGCATTTCAGGTTCTCATTTCCTCATCTGCAAAGAGAAGGGCTGAATCAAACGTTGGGGTCCTTTTTGCAATGTCTGTGGCTTGATAGAATGGAAATACTTTGGAAGACAGTGTGTCACTGTGTGAAAATATGAGTGGCATTTGCCAAGCCAATGTGTGCAGATGGGACTCTCACCCCCGGCCTTTTTGGGTGTGGGGTCTTTTTCTGGATTTGGGGGATCTCTCAGATTCCTCTCACAGGACATTCATGACACCGCAGAGACACAGCTCCAACCTATCTGTAGAACTTCCAGCAACTGCTCTTTAAAATTTGTACTTGGAGTCAAATTAGAACACAGGATGAGGAATTATTTAAATTTTCCTCTGGCAACCACCCTCCCTTTTTTCTTTTGGCTTTGGCTTTATGTGTACAGGAAGCTCTAGACACAACAAAACAAACAGCTTCATCTACTCATTTCACCGCCGGCTCCACTGGAAGAAATGATGAGAACACTTTGGAAACATTTTCCCTCAGGAAGCATAAATCCCATGAAAATCTCAAGAATTTTATATCAGAACTTAAGCTTCCTGATATAACAAGAAGAAGGGCAATCTACTGTAAATTTTACTGCTTTCCCCTGACCATAAAAAGATATGGTTATTGCAGAAAATTTGGAAAAAATGCAGAAAACTATAAAAAGAAAATTAAGATTACTCATAATCTCATTACCTAGAGATAAATAGGTGAACATTTTCACTGATTTATGACTAATTGTTTTGTACCAATATCAATAGGTACGGAAGTATATTTGACATATAAATATATATTCCCTTCTTGCGCTGCGGGGGCATAAGGGTTATTATTTAGTCTGCATATGGACTGCTGGTTCAAATTTACTACTTTAGGTTAAATTCAAGAAGTTTCTACTGTTCTAAACCTCAGTTTTCTCACCTCTAAAATAGACATCCTAATAACACCAACCTCTAGGACACTGTCAGAACTACATGAGATCAAATATGTAAAACACGTAAACAGCTCCTGGCACCAATACTTCAATTTGCACTAATAAAACATAGATTGTTTTTGTTGTAATATTTTGCTTTATTGTTCCTATGATCTTAGTTTTCCTTTTATTCTCTCTCACTTTCAGTTTGTCCTGTGATTTTGAAGGCACACATTCTCTTTTTAGTACTGGTGGCTGTCTTTGGGTTTTATTTTAAAGTTTTGCTTCGTCCATGTTTACTTGATCATTGAAGTCAAGCATAGTATATGGTGACCTTCTCCCTCCATGAAAGAAGTGGACTGTATTTTGGGGAAAAGAATATCTAGATCCTGGGGACTCTTCAGGATAGATGGCCCACTATGTGAACACATATTCAGAATTTTTGTAACAGGTACATTATTCATCCTAAGGCAAGATGAGTAAACAAGTCTCCAAGAGGTTCAGTAACTTATCCCTGATTACTTTGTTTTAAGGTGTAAGATTAGGAGTCAAACTCAATTCTTTCTGACTCCATATCTTTTTATGCCTGGCTCATTTCCTTACTATCAAGTGGTCCTTGAGGTCCTTTGTTGTAAACTTGTGGGGTCAGAAACTCACCAGTTTCTGTCTCGGTCCTTCCTGTCTCTTTTGGGTTCTGCTCCCATTTCCTAGAGCAGTTTGGGAGAGTCAGCCAGACACCTCCTGATTCTCCTTATGTTCTTGGATTCAAAGCAAGAACCATGAGGGTAAAAAACATGATCTTTGTCCTTAAGTAGACTTTGGGTGAAGTAATATCAAAATATGTAAAGTAATTAGAGAAGAATACAAAACTGTAAAGAATTAGAGTGAAAATATATTAAACAAATTATCAACTTATGAAAGTTCAACACAAGGGGAGAAAAGCATTGGGCACAATTTCCAGTGAAATTTTATCTCTACCCCCATCTTTTACTCCATCTGAAATGATATAATTATAATTGAGAATTGGGGATTCAAAGGCATTATTAGAGCTAAATGGTAATGCAATAGCAAAAGAAACTTCTGCAGGGGTCCTTGGCTGTTTGATGTAAATGTAAAACAGATTCTGGTAAAATAATAAATGTCAAATATAAAATCCATTGTTTCCAATTACTGCCACTTCACAGACTTTAACTACCTAATTTAGCCAAAGCATGAGGGGAAAATATTTTGCGCTTGAAAATGTAAATTAAAACATTTTCCAATGCAGCCACAATGCCGAATTACTGAGCTTGGCAGACCCCCACTCCATCTCCTATGGTCCATTACCCTGGCCCAGCGCCCTGGAGCTTATCGGGGCTGCAAGACATTCTTTGCTTCAGACTCTGCTTCTTTGATAAGGGTTATCACTTTGCTAGATGGAGAAAGCTCAGATGTGCCAATTTGGGGCTTTCACTAGAAATTCATGACAAGGTAAGGGGCATGCTGATGGCTTTTTTTTTTTTCAGAGTTATTTTTCTCTTTACTAAACAAATTGAAATACACGATCTGCGTGAAACTTTTGCAGACTTTCCTGGGAGTAAAAACACAGCTATTATTATTTTTTGCTTGTTCAGGCTCCCTCTTGATTTTAGGTTCTTTGTGCTGCATGGCTCAGAAAACAGGCAGGTTGATCTACGCTGCAGGGAGTTGACAAGAGGAGTTTGGAGCAGGATCAACTTGAAGACATGGCATGCTCTGGCCTCGTGCATTAAGAGTTCTGTGGGCTCATGGTTTCTCCCTGCCCAGGTCCCACTGTTTCGCTTCTGCTGTCCTCAGAGCTTCCCAGACTTCCCAGGAGGTCCTGAGTTTCTTCTTCCTTGTGTGGCCTGCCTGTGCTGTGGGTTTGCCTTATCTTGGGGGTTTTGGAGCTGTGTGATATGAGGCAAATCATGTGGTACCCAGAGGCCTCACGTGCCTGACTGGCGCTTGATGCCTAGGTATCTACTATCACGAATTATTATATGATAATTCCTCTCTCTCATCACCTAGGTTTTTGGGAAAGCAATTTTCAAAGTTATTTTCTAATTTTGAGATGCTTTAGGCTACTTCTTTTTTTTTTCCTTTCTTTCTTTTCCTCTTTGATTTGACTGCTCATTGATGTGATCTCCTGCCCCAGAGACCTCTTCTTAGAGCTTGTTGTGCCCTGTCATCATGATGGAGGACTTCCACTGGATTAAGGGATCCAGGAGAACAAGGCAGATGACACAAATGTGACTCATGCTCCAGCCTGCAAAGTGACACACCACTGCATCTTCAATATTCGACTGTTCATGCAGATCAACCCTGATTTAATGCGGGAATAGAAATACACGAGGGTGGTGAATGCCAAATGGTGAAGACTCCAAGAGGCTATCTTGGAAGCTAGCCACAGTAGAACCAACGGAGTCCTGACCGGTACACTATGGTGACAGATTTCTGTTTCTCAAAGTTGGGTTTTATATCATATAGGTATTCTGATCACACCGATCATCAACATTTGTTCTCAAGCTAACTGGCGAAATCACTTATATTTTGGAGTTTAAATTCACATATTTCTCTCCTGTTTTGCCACCATAGAATGTGAATTCATGAGTGGATAATTTCCTTTTGCCTAAATAAATTTCTTATTGGTCTAGGTTTCTTACTAGTTGGGTACATGTAGAAGTGGGGATGAGATCATGACATAAAGCAGCCAAAAAATAAATTGCCAAAATAGTTTCTTTGACTCTCCAAGTTCTGTCTTCTTCTCAGTTCAGAGGTAGATTTAGAAGAGGCGAAATGGAATTAAAATATCTGGCATTTAGATATAGTTTGCTATATACAAATTGTGTGATGTCAGTCATGTCACTTAACCTTGATGAGTCCCTGTCCTCATGTTTTAAAAACAGGGCTCAACAATTTCATCGTACAGTGAGGGTATGAGGACTCTATAATGTAATGCTTTATAAACTACAGGCAGTCCCTGGTTTAGGATGGCTCAGTTTAACAGTTTCTTGATTTTATTTATTTATTATTTGTTTATTTATTTTTAAGATGAACTGTGTCTCATTTGAAAAACCAAACACCTTTATTAGACCACATGACACAAGCATTTTTGGAATTGTAAACTCAAAATTAACTATCTTAAGCAAGGAGGGTTAATGTTACTTCTGACTGTTATTTGTCCTTGTCATAAACTGAAGCAGGACTTCCCTGGGTCTTGAAATGGGAGTTGCATGACCGCTTAGATAGATGACAAAGTTTCTTTGTGTTATAATATGTAATGTTTAGTTATAGGTACAAAGACACAAATCCTTCAGTTTCTTGATTTTATAATGGTTGTGAAATCAATGCTTTTTCAGTAGGAACTATTCTTCAGTTTTGATTTTTGATCTTTTCCTGGCCTGGCCAAATGCTGAACTATACCCTTGTGATGCTGGGAAGCCAGAGTGGGCCATGGTGGCTCCCAGCGAGCTGCCTGATCACAAGGCCACACAACCCAAATTCTATGGTGTTCCATGATGCTGAGCTATGACATTCGGTAGGCTGTGTGTATTAAATGTACTTTGATTTTATGATATTTTCCACTTATGAAGGCTTTGTTGGCATGTAATCCTACCATAATTCGAGGAGCACTTGTATCAGTCACTATTTGTTTGTTTGGAAAGGTATCATGGTATTGCTTTGGGAATCAGAAACTAGGTTTGGGTCTTAGTTTTGGCTCCTTCAGTCCTGTGTTCTTTTGAGTCGTTATTTATCCACTTTGGTTGGTTTAATAATAATTATTCAGATTTCATGCAGACATCTTTAGATTACTTTCTTAATATCTATTGTAAAGGGGTTGGGATGAAATATATTGTATCCTATATATCAAAGTCAACATGAGTAAGTGATTTATGTAATGAATGAACATTTATGGAGGCCAAGGATATGTCGGTTGTGAGCTGAGTGCTTTAGATACATTGGAAAACAAGATGGACAACATCCTTACCTTCTTAGAGCTTAGAGGAGAAACTAACAGATAGGCAAGAAATTACAAAGCCATGTGATAAATAGTGTAGAGAGACAGGTAGATGCTCTGGAAACCCATAGGAATGATTCTTAACCAAGACTTTAGGGTTACAGCAGGATTTCATGAGGGACGAAGATCTTAAGTGAGACCTGAAAGTTGAGTTGGAATTAATTAGGTTAAGGGAGGTGGATAGGGTTTGGGGAAAGAGTTCCTCAGGTGGAAGACAGAGCCTTGGTAAAGAATGAGAGGTAAGAGAACAATAAGGACAGGCAGAAATTTGTTCAATGTGCCAAGAGCCAAGAGGCAGAGAGGCAGAGAGGCAGAGTAGCCAGCTGTGAACTAGAAAGATGAAGAGATTCTTGTAAGTATAGTAAGTCTTTGCCCTGGATTTTATCTTGAGGCCAATGGGGATTCCCTGAAGGATTGTAAGGCAAGAGAGAGAGAGAAAAATCAGATTTGCATTTGAGAAAGATTGGCTACTGAGTATTTCTCAATGGGGCTGCTATTGGCATTTTGGTTGGAGCAGTTCTTTATCGAGGAGATTGATCATTTTAAATACATGAGGTCGACTATATCTATCCTCCCTCACCACCAAAGACATCCCTGTCCTAATTCCTGGCACCTACAACACTGTGTGCTATGTGGCAAAAGGGACCTTATAGACAGAATTAAAGTTATGGACCTTGAATTAGGGAGGTTGTTCTGTATTTCCCTGATATGGTGTGCCCCATCTAATCACATGGGGGAGAGCAAGAAAGAAGAGTCAGAAAAAAAACATAGAAGAAGAGAAGTCAAAAGACACAAGATAAGAAAAGGATTCAATCAACCCTTACTACCTCAAAGGTGATGGGAGCCATGAACCAAGAAGCAAAGGAGATCCCTAGGGGTTGAGAAGGATCCTGCTCACAGCCAGCAAGGGAACTGAAACCTCAGTCTACAGTTACGCAGTGCAGGATTCTGCCAACAACCGAATGTGCTTCCAAGGGGATTCTCCCTTGGGATTCCAGTTAAGGAGTGCAGTGCTATGAAACCTGAATTTTCGCACAGTTAGGGTGCTGTCAGACTTCTGATCTACAGAACTGAGATAATAAGCAAATGTGGTTTTAAGTTCTGAAATTTGTGGTACTTTGTTATCACAGCAATGGGAAATTAATACCCTTGGCCTGTCACTATCCCTGATTCCTGCCTCTTCAATGCCAACACCCCCCTCCACTTCCACCCCAGTTACTGTGACAGCCTCCTGTACCCTCTCAACACACATCTGCAGGCGAGCATAGGGGAGGGGTGCAGTTGAGACAGTGTCCTCCTGGTTGAACCGCTGCCGTGGAGACTTCTGGATAGGAAGAGCCCTGGTTAGAAGGAAGAGGAACCAGTTAGGAGGCGAGGGATAAAGTGGCCTGGAGGAACACAGTGGTTGTGAGAATAGAGAAGGGGATGAACCTGAGAGATAATTAGCTGGACTTGTCAGTGGTACTGAATAGGGTAGGGTCAGTGATCCCCTCTGTCCCTTTGCTTCTCTGCTGCTCTCTCCACCCCTCCACTATCCCCCGCCCCATCACTACATACTTCCAAGAGCAAACATTGCTTTTGCAAGAACCTAACTTCCCCTTCAGTGAGCAAAAGCACCACAGTCTCAAAATCATTGCCCATTTGTACCAGGCTCAGCCCAAGAAGGGAAATGCTTGCAGAACTATTGGAATCCCCAAAGAGCCCCTTGTGGCCTAATGCACCCAGTTGGTGAAACAGTCATTACTCGAACAGCTCTCAGTCATTGTACACCACAGTCAATGACAGGAAATGAAGAGATTTTATACTTTCTAACACAAGTAAGTCAGCAGATCCAAATGGCTGGAATGAAGTTTGAACCAGCTAAGCCTATCAAGCTAAGCCTATGCCATTGGAGAATATTTCACCCTAGAGGGCTTTGCATACACAGTCCTGCATCACATTTCCATCAGTGATGGACCACGGGCCACCTTATATGATGAGGGTCCCAATATTAGAGTGGAGCTGAGAAACTACTCCCTTCTAGTGACCTTACCAATGTAACATTGTAGCACAATGTAATGGTATGCAGGTTAAACAAACCTGCAAGTTGCCAGTTAGATAGAAGTGTAGCTCATGCAATCATGTACAGTGTCTAATACTCGATAATAAATGACTATGTTGCTGGTTTAGTATTTACTCTGCTTTCTATTGTTAGAGTGCAGTTGTACTTATAAAAGAAGTTTATTGTGAAACAGTACACCTCGTTACACCAGTAGCCGCCTCATCCATCTTGTGTTTACTGTGTCTCTTGATTGCATCGGGAGGCCAGAGAGAGTGATTGACCTATGCCGTCTGGGCTTGTGTAAGGGCACTCTCCAACGTTCACACAAAGACGAAATCACCTAATGTCACATTTCCCAGAATGCATCCTGTGGTTAAGAGACCATGGCTGAACTTTGTCCAAACGGGCTTCTACCCCTGTTTATGCTCATGTAGCCAACTCCTTCTACTAACTACCTTCTACATGAAATTCTCACCATGGTTTTATATATATTGTGGACCAGGCTATATGGGCAAAAACCAAACAGACTCCATTTTGCCCTGAGACTCCACGTCATGTAGGAAATGCTTCTCTTCAAATGTTTGAAATTTTTTCTCATGTAAGAAAAGCCCCACCTCTGTACCCATCAACAGTTGCTTAGCATAGCATGTTTGGCAACACAAAATGGCAATTCTTATACAATGTGAAAGTGTTCTCTCTTTGGTTCTCGTTTTTTTCTTGGACAATGTACCCTGTCAGAGATTGTCTAGACGTTAGTAACCATTCTTTAACTTGTACACAACTAGGGACTTTTGGGCCCACTCCTTTTTCTGCTTGTGATTTTAGATCTCATGATGTTTGTTTATGGTTTTGAATCATAGCAACAGCCACGTATGCTTTAATATGGCTTTGGACTATAAAAGGTGTACTCAAACCCCAGGAGCGGGATTGAAGGGTGTAGACTTGCAGTCTACCCCTTGGCCTGGCAGCTGGTGGACCCAGACTGCCAACTGGTGAAGAAAGTTAGTCTCTTGCTTTTAATTCGACTCAGTGATTTATTGCAATCCCTCCTTAGCAATATTGGACTGGGCTCCTAAGGAGGTAGAGCATGCAACAGGATGATTTCAAACTGAGTTTGCTCTTACTTCACATATCATAGCCCACTCACTTGCACCCCTAATCTGGCCTCTGTTGACTTCCCTTGCTTAGTAACTGGGAGGACCACAGGGCATAATTAGCCCAATATCTTGAGAACATGAATACACAACGAGTTACCCAAGACTCATTCGTCACGAGTGTTGTGGGAACATTTTAGAGTTGGTTTTAAGTGGAAAACTAAAATTCCCCTGGCATTTCCATTTTTCCTACATTCCTGAAAACAAGCCACAGGGACATGAATGAGGCATCAAGTCAAGCAATAATGATTCAATTTAATTTGTCAGTTGCTTCAGACATTCTGAATTTTTTGTGCTATTTCACACGAGCATTGGTGAATCTCACAGGTTTTCTTGGTTTTGGTGCTTTCGGGTGACATGTTCAGTGCGTAATATTAAAGCTAACTGGTGAGGTGTAATTCATGTGAGGGTGATGTCTATCAAAGTCTGACTAAAGGTTGCCACCCTATCCTAGCTGGCCATGGTACTGGGTACTTTGGCTCAAGATCCAATCAAGCAAAGCTTTCCCCACTTTCTCCATTTAAGTGGAGTCAGTTCTGTTTTTTACAGACCAGGGACCAGGACTGGTGTTTCTGGGTGTGCTCCCAACTTACCTAACTTGGGAATTGCTTTCCACTCCAGAACACCCTCTTTATTCTCCGCCTAGGAACCAAGAAAAATCCAAGGACATAAAAAACAGATCTCACTGTCAAACTCTCTTGGTGTCATTTTTCTGATGCTGACTCTGTCTCAGGACTTTCCTGATTTTATAATTGTAGCTATTTATATGATCTTGGATGGGCAAATCGGCTTGGGAGATAAGGGATGTGCTATGTCAAGATGCTCTAACTTTGGTTGGCAATTATCTTCTGAACATTTAGGAATGGTGACAGCTGTCTCTCCATTTTTGAATATATTTCTGGCATTGTCAAACCTTCCATCGCAGCAGAGGTGGGAGACGGGCCTTATAGGAGATGAGATAGCTAATAAAAGTATAGAGTTGGGATTTTTTTTCTCTATAAAAGAAAATCCATAAGTGACAAAATATTTCAGCAAGTCATTTTTCCTCCCGAATGTCTCGTGTGGTGCGTGTGCTTGGCACATGCACAAATTAGGTTTACAGATTCTGTAAAGCAATTCATCCTGCCCTGAATCTAATGCCAGTAATTTTTCAAGGAAGTCAGCAAAATGTGGCCTGAGAAGGAAAATGCTGTCATTATCAAAAAAAAAAAAAAAAAAAAACATGAAAAAAACCTCTGTTGTTTTTGTTCAATCTGCTATTGAACTGTGACTAAAACATTTACTCTTAACCTTTAATTTTTAATTTTGTTGTATTCTTCCTTCAAAATGAGGTTGAGTTCTAAGTCCTTGTACCCTAACATCGTGCTGTATAGTCATATAAGGGGTTTGTTTCAGCAAAAATGATTACTGGTATCTGTAATAGAATTGTAATAACTCAATACTGTTTCATAAATTTTTGATTCACTCTGCATTTTTTATTTGACAGCTTGCCAAGTTCCAGTTTTTATCTGATCATCTTTGCATCAATAATACATGAAGCAGAGATCTTCTGAAAAGCGGATACTTTTTCCCCCCCTCACTGAATGCTTTGCTTTTGCCAGCAAAAATATTGATTTGGATTTAATAATCTGTAGTCCGTTTGGTTTGATCACACTTAGCGGGAAACCCTAAAAAGAGCCACGGCCACATATCCGCCAACATGGAATCAATTGTGCTTCTCTAATAAATGCAATCATTGAACACCTGATCCATACTATTGCTTGTTACGTGTAATTGATTAAAGGTTTGACACAGTTGAGATTCAAATGGCCCCAGGTTTCTCTATTCAGATCCTCTCAACCAAAAAATGATAATCAGAACGATGCCGTAGAAAGATGATGTTTCTGATTGTAATTTCTCATCACCTCCGTCAACATACATTACAGAATTGTAACAGTGCTGCTGATCTCAGTCTTGCTTCCAGCTGTTCCTGTTAAAGATGACTGCGAGAGTAACAGGCCCATCCTATAACCTGCCTCCAGCATGGTTATAAATAATCAGCGTCAAGAATATGAACAGACCGGGAACTGGGAAGGCCCTCCACCGGTACATCTTCATCCTCTGTCCTATTTTCCATCTGGGTGGAATGTAATCAATGACATCTTTTAACATTCAGCATTCCCATCTGAAAGAAATGGCAGAATGCTGGTAAGCAAGAGAATTGCTAACCCAACAGCTGTACAACAATTAAATCAGAATTTCTGGGGGTACGGAATGGGCATTGGTATTTTTTCTAAATCTCTCCAGATCATTTCAATGTGCAGCTCAGGTTGAGACTTCGGGCTCCACTGGAAAGCTTGCTACTCTCAGCATCTCATGCGGCTGGCTGCCAGAATCATGGGCTTGTTAGAAAGGCTGAAACCTCAGGACCCCCTCCTAGGTCTACCAAATCAGAATCTGCATTTTGGCAACCTCCTCCCCAGATGATTTGAAGAACATTAAAATTTGAGGAGCTCCGGCTACTGATATAGAAAACTCTTTTGAGTTAGGCAAGCCAATCATTAACAGATCGGCAGCTTCCTGTGTTCCAAGAGGAAGTGGGATGGCACGTAGCAGTGGGCTTTGCTGTCAGGAAGTCCTAGGTTTGTACCCTGCTCATCCCAGCCATGAGCTGTGGAACTTTGGGTACGTCTGTCACCATGGTTTGATATTGTTTGTTTCCCTGAAGGTTCATGTGCTGGGAGCTTGGTCCTCATGTGGCAGTGGGAGGTGAAGCACCTTTAAGAGGTGGAGACTAGTGGAAGGTCCTTAGGTCACTGGGAGTGTGCCCTTGAAGGGAACTGTGGGAACCTAGCCTCTCTGGCTTCCAGGCTCACCCACGGGCTCTCTTCCTTATGCACAAACTACCATCATGATTTGATACAGCCAAGGGCCCTCACCAGTATCCAGCTGGTACCAGTGCCATGCCCTTGAAATTCCAAAACCATGAGCTACATAAACCTCTTTTCTTAATAAAGTTAGCCTGCCTCGGGTATTTTGTTCATAAAAAATTGATACGTACCTTCAAACTTTAGTTACTCGTCTGTTATAATACTAATAGCATATACCTTCCTGTAACTATTGTGAAAATCAATCAAAAGATTGCATATAAAGTGCTTCAGGTAAATTCCAGATGTACTGGAAGCAAACAATAGGTTTTAGTGATTAATACTAATATTTATATTAAAGTTGTTGTCTTTAGAGACCTCAATGATAGCTCTCACGTTCAAATGCAGGCAATAATTCCTTTTTATTTATCTGTTTACCATGAAATCCAACTGAAGCTCCCATTGAAGTGAACCCTAATGTCTACTTTACACTTTCAGCTCGCATAGGATCCCATTCATCACTTACAGGAGGGACAACAGGAAGGTTAATGGATGCTTAGGGAATCAGTGCCGTGGTGATCTCAATAACAATGCTTTCCCAGCTCCCCAGTCTGGGTGACTTGAGCTTAATTTTCTTTGGAAGCCACTTGCCATTGTGTGTAAAAGGACTCACAAAGCTGGCTTCCATGTGGGCCTAACTCTGTTCACCTAATTCTGGCCTGATTTGGAAAGCTTTCTTGGCTTTCTCCCACCAAATCCAAACAGGAATGGAAGATTTTATTAAAATGACTCGGGCCCAGCCTGCTCTGTGCTCTGAAACATTGATAGGAGCCAAAAATGTCCCCTGGTGTCCATAGAAACATTGTTCTTATTTTTCAAAATTAATCTAGCCGCATTTGCAAGGCTGCGTCGTCTCCATCAGAGTTCAGACAGCCAGGACAAAGAGCTGTTTTGATGTTCCCAGCTGGGAACCCTGCCCTCAGCAAATACAGTTGATATAAATAAATGGTCTCTTGCCTGCCTACATTCATGCCCATCTGTTTGGAGGGCATGGTGCCCAATCAAAAGTTGCCTAGACGCTCGCCACGGGCACTGGTGCCAAGGAACGACGATTTCGTGGCAGCCTGCCTAAGGCTGTGAGTGCCATCTTTTCAGTCGTGGGTTCTCATTCTGGACCAGAATGGGAGCCCTGGCACTGCGTGCTTCTTTCCTGTTGATCACACCTGTTGACAAGGCTGTGCCAAGCCAGAAGAAGAGGGAGAAAAAGAAAACTGCTGGGTAGGAGCATCTTTGGGCTCCCAGGGCATAATGAGCTCACTTAAAACAGATTCTAATTTAGTAGAGAAGATCTCAGCCCGTGGATGTTCTGATGGGGCATAAGATTTGGGGGGAGAGTCAGACTTACTTGACTTTATCGCAGGGGTGGAGGGCAAGCTGCTCCCGGCTGGCAACTCTGTCCCAGCTAATACAAGAGAGAGAAGAGATGTCTTCAATGACATCAGGAGCCAGATAAACCAAGTGGAAGGAATCATGCTCAGCCCAATGCAGTGTCCCTGGGCTCCCAATTTTCACCCACCTACTGACAACAATGAGGCCTGCTGTGCGCAAGTCACAGGATATAAAATCCAGGGGTTGATGGTACTTTGTGTTGTCCGACCTTGAGAGAGGAAATGAGGCCAGTTCAGAAGAAAGCACAATGGGGGGACTTTTTTATGCTGATAAAGGTGAGTAAGTTCCCTCAAGTTCGTTGAACACAATCAGAAATAAAATCCCATCACCAGGCGACCAGGAGGGCATCCTCATAGCAAAAGGTAGTAAATTACTAACCCCTGGACACTCTCGGACCCCTAAAGGATTAAAAACAGTGGTCCCAGCTTTGGAACACTGTGGAGACAGGGAGGGTACAATCTTTATGGATAAGAAATTCAAGCATTCTCCCTTGTCCTGTGGAGGGGAAATACGATAAGAAACCGCTGACTGACAACATCAAAGCAAAGTACCTATTTATACTTAACAGGGCATTTTGTTAGTCCAACATTTGCTTTTGATCCTAAATTTGCTCTGTTTTATTTGACTCCGAATAATCTGTCAGCTAGACTTATTGTTAAATCTTAGTGGAAGGCTGGACCGTGGCTTCCCAAGAGGTTTATGTGCTAATCCCTGACGCTTGGGAACATGGCTGTATAGTTTACATGGCAACAGAATCTGCAGCTGGGATTAAGTACTTTGAGGTAGGGAGATTATCCTGGGTTATGAGGCTGTTCCTGATAAAATCATGAGGGCCCCATCAGAGTAGAAGGCAGTGTGAGGAGGGAGGCAGAGAGTGAGTGATGTGCTGGGAAAATGGAAGAAGGGGCCAGAAGCCAAGGAATACCAGTGGCCAGTAGAAGCAGAAGAGGCAAAGATTTGGATACTCGCCTCAGAACTTGCAGAAGGATCCAGACCTGTTGGTACCTTGACTTTACCCAAGTGAGACTGGGTAAAGTTTGTAGGGTCCCTGACCCTAACCCTGCAGAATTTAAGGGAACAAATGCGTTTTTTTTTTTTTTTTGAGTCTCTAAGTGTGTGATAATTTGTTACAGCCACAACAGGAAACTAATAAAGTCCATATTGTTATGTAGCAGACACAAAGTGGCCCAACATGGAAGAACACTGAGGTTGCAGAGTTTGGAGCAATATTAACCATTGCCTGCTGTGATCAAATCAACTACAGTTGACTCTTGGACAATGCAAGGCACGGGGGTCTGGACAATGACTCCATTCACACATGTTGAAAAACTGAATATAACTTGTCTCCCCCAAAACTCAAGAGCCTGCAATTGGCCAGAAGCCTTACTCATAATACAAGAGTTGATTAACACATTTTTTTTTATGTGATAGGTACAAAGCGGAAAGGTATTTGAGAATCTCAAGGGGTCACTTTTTACTGTCATATGCCATTTACTGGAGAGTTGAGTGTCCCACACGAAGATGATCAGCGTCACATGGCATTTCAAGTGGATACTCACAAGGTTAAGTTCACAGCAGTAGCAAAAGGAGGTGGCTGCACAATTTTTACAGCAGTAAAGGATGCACTACAGCTCATTTTGTGCAGTTAATTTAATACTGCATGTTTGCCTTGGTTTCTATTTCTCTTAAGCGCAAATGGTGCCATGTACAGTCTGGGTCTGGGTTTGTATGCGTAAGCATTGATAAGTTTAACATTTTAAAAATAGGTTTGGGCAATATTTTTTTTCCATTCAAAAGGATACACTAGATTATTATAGTTTATATCGATTTTATATAGATTATATACATATATCTTATGTATTCATGAAATACCTTTTTCTTATTTTTTTGACATTTTTTAAGTTACAGGATTTATTTGTAAGTTTTTTTCCAAATTATCTAATCTGCCATAAATAAATAAATAAATAAATAAATAAAAATCTCTATAAAAGCGAACCCTTGCAGTTCAAATTCAAACTGGAATTGAGTTAGTTGCTTTTCCCCTCTAACTCATTGGCCTGTTTATCCCCCCCCCCTTTTGTTTGCTTGAGTCAAAAAGATCATTAAAATGCTTTTGATTTTGTTTTTCCTTATTGTCTCTGTGCAGGAATAAGTTTCTCTTTTTTAAAAGAGTTCCCTCTCATTCTCATCATTAAACTTGCAATGTTCAGCCTGTCAGGTCCGAATGCCACTGAAATGATTTCAACACAGGTAATGTCATTTCAAATGGCAAGCATTCAGTTCCCAAAGGTAGGGAATCATTTGAGAGCAGCCATTCAGGTTAAGTTCAACTAACTTTAACGTATCCCTACCATGAGCTGGGTACCATTGGGCATGCCAAGTTTGCCATTTGGAATAGCTCCTCAAGCAAGTCAGTGGATTAACTGAGAAACTGTGGGACACACACACAGTGTGAAATTGCTGTTATTGTTACAAGTTAATACTTTATTCCTCTCAGCAACTAAGCTAACTTTGTCGGGCAGCTGCTGTCGCTGAATGTTATCAGCCTGTGCCTGTCCACACATCTGTCCATCATTCCACTCTGCAGCTGGATTATTCATCATTTTTCTTCTTGCTTGGAGCCCTGATCTGCAGAAAGCAGACACTAGGACAAATTTAGACTTTACCTGTAGTTAAATTAAGCTTTGGCCAGGTTTAATACTCTATTTCTAAAATTTACCTCTTCTGCTTTTATTCTTCAATGCAACATAACACACACACACACACACATACACACACACACCAAATAAATATTAAGACTGTACAATAAGGGTAAATTAACAACATAGGCTTTCTTCCAGTCTAACCCATGTACTCCAAAGTGACAAATACTCAACAGAAAAAAGAACTGTTAACTATTTTACTTTTCTGTCAAATAAATATTTTTAACAAATCATTAAGTTTAAGAAACTGAGAATTTGTCAGTTCTTATATTGTTTTCTGTTGACCAAAGTTAAATGGCATCTTTTCCAAATTGGTTGTGTTTCATCCATGTTTTCTATCATTCAATCTGTTTCAACATGCATTTCAAGTTCTTGGCATACTGAAAAAAAAAATCACCCTGAACATGTCTTCATCTAATAGGTGAACTTTATTCTGCTACAGCTTTCTTTTAACAATGACAGTAAATATAAATATTTTTATTGGAGAGTTCTTTCCTCAAAGCTATTTTTATTTTTTGCTTGCAACCTGAGTTAGTGATAATTCAATCTTCTATTATGATGATAGCCTCAATATTTGAGATGCCTATCAGAGTGAAATGAAAACATTTCTGTAGAATTCAATAGACCGGAGAAGAAAATAATCAAAATACTATTCATTCAGTCACTTATCAACAAACATTTATTGAGTACTTAGTTGCCCTGCTATTCTATAATTTTTTTTTATTCTCTCCCTTCCTCTTTCTCTTAAAATAGCCAGTGGTACTTGAGAAACTGAAAATTGAAGATGAATAAAATACAGTCCTATCTTTATGGATTTAGAACTTAATAAGTGCTAACAATATTGTGCCACTAGTTCTTTACGGAAGGGTGCAGGAGGTACAGTTGAGGCACGGGGGAGGAGAGCCCATCTGTGCATGGGAGCATTAGGGGGTAGGCTTCATGGAGGAGGTATCATGTGAATATGTCCCCCCAAAATTCACATTGAAATTGATTGTCACTGTGGTATTTGGAAGTAGAGCTTTTAAGAGGTGACAGGTTGTTAAGAGAGATTAATGCCTCCTCTCCTTTTTCCCCCCTCTTATAATGAAAATGGGTTGTCACAAAGCCAGTCCAGTCTTGGCAGAGTGGTTTTCCTCTTCTATGTGGGCCTCTTTGCCCTCTTGCTTTTCCACCAGGTTGGGTTGCTGCACTAGACCTTCATCAGATACATTTGCCTGAGCTTGAACCATGAGCCAAGATAAGCACTCCCTTATAAATCACCCAATCTTGAGTATTCTATTAGAGCAACAGAAAAGGGACTGTGATTCCAAGTAAACAGGGTTGGGCAGATTAATTTTCTTTCTCTATGCAACAAATCATCACAAACTTAGTAGTTTAACACAATCAGTTTTTATTATCGTGTGGTTTCCACAAGTCAGGAATCTGGGCCCGGGCTAGCTGGGTTCTATGTTCAAGGTCACACAAGGGTACACTCCACATGTCAAGTGGGCTGTATTCTCATCTGGAGGTCTGACCGGGGAAAAAATCTACTTCCACATTCATTCAGGTGGTTGATGGCTTTTGCTTCCTTGTGGTTGTGTGCCTCAGACTCTTGCTGGCTATCAGGTGAGGCCATTCTCTGGATACTAGAAGCTGTCCAAAACTCTTAGCCATTGATCCCCAACATGGCCTCTGACTTTATCAAGTCAGCAAGAAGAGTTTCCATCCAGTCCACCAACATGGAGACTTATTCCACAGAACAAAATCATGGAAGTGATATCACATCACTTTTGACACATTCTACTTATCAGAAGCAAATAACAGTTCTCACCTGGACTCACAGGGAGAGAATTACACAGAGAAGAAACACCAGGATGAAGGATCCATTGGAGTTCACCCTAAGATCTGTCCACCACTTGGAATATTAAGAAGAATAGGAGGAAGAAGCAGATAAATAATAGAACATGTAAGGAATAAACAAGGTCCTATGTTCTGATAAAAGATGGGGGAGTAAAGGAAGATGGACTCAAGGCAAGACTGGGCAATTAATAATCATCGCTAATGTTTATATAATGCCCACTCCAAGCCAGAGTACTCTGTATGTATAAAATCATTTAATTCTTAAATTCCCCATGTGGTGGACATTACCACCATGAATAGATAAAAAAAAAAGAGTTCAATGTAGGTAACTTGACCAAGATCATGGAGCGTGTAAATGGTGGATCCAAATTGCTTGGCTACTGAGTCTGCCTTGAACTGTTATGCCGTAGTATTCCTGGAAAGTCTTGAGGTCTTCAAGGATTATAAAGGATCTTTTGAAGGGATTAGAATGTGGAGGCAATGAGGAAGCTCTAGAGAGGTTTGAATCTCAGACTGACACCCTGCCAGCAGCCCATGGAGGGTGCCTGGGGCTCAAGGACAGTGGTGTAGATGAGAGAAGAGGAGTTGCTGAGTGAGTGCAGGGGATAAAGGGTTGGGGAGAAGAAAGTGGATGTGAGATATTTAAAAATGTGTATAATCTGAACCAGTGACAGATTGTGAGGGCTGAGAGTCAGTGGTAAAACTGAGGAAGAGGGATATATCAAGGATAATTTCCAGGTTCCTGGTCTCCATGATTTGGTGAGCACTCATCCATTGGAGCAGGAGACTCATCCATTAAGCTCCCAGTTGCTGGAGGGCAAGGGCCGCATTCTGCTCATGGTTGCATCCTTTGGACCTGGCTCAGTGCCTTGCTCATAGTTACCAAAGCAAACTCTAGAACTTGTTCCACCTTTGTGTTTGTAACTGTACCCAACCTCTCTCCTTCCTGCCCACCCCAGTCTCCAGGAACCACTCGTCTACTCTCCGCTTTCAAGATGTTGTTAGATTCCACATGTGAATGAGATCACATGGTGTTTGTTTAAGAGGACAATAGTTATTAGTTAATAGAATATTCAATATTATTAGTTAATAGAATGCACGCCCCACAAAGAAATGGTAAAGGTACAAGGTGATGATATGCTAATTGCCCAGATTTAATCATTATATAATATACACATGTGTTAAAAACATCACAGTATACCGTATAAATATATAAAATTATTGTGGGTCAATTTAAACATTAAAATCATAGAAGAAAGCAAACACTTGTACTTTCGCTTACTATCTGCCACAAACATTCAAAGAACTTCACTTACATTAACTGTTTTGATCCTTATGACACTCTATGAGGCAGGTACTACTATAGTTTGTGTTTTATAAAAGAGGCAACTGCCAGAAGCACCCAAGAAATGTGCGTGAACCCAATCAGCATGGAAGCCTTTGGGTAGGAAAGTCTGGGGTCTGGGAACTCCAGTGGCTCTCTTGCTGGTTTGAGACCACCCAGTACGTGTGATATCCTAACTCTGTCAGGTTCCGCACTGCACTGGAGTTGGGGTGACCGGCTGGAGCCAAAAGCCACACAGCCCCTCAGAGATGGGTGTGGCTTGCCAAGATGCCAATAAACCTGTTGACTGCAAGACACCAAGAAGCAAGACTCCACCTGCTGAAACCTTATCCCTGCCGTTGATGTCCTCTCCCTTAAATAAAGAACCAGAGCCATTTTCTAGTCAGTCAGCTCCTATGTGGACTAGAGGACCTATCAGGAGCTCCCCTTTTTGAACCCAATTTCTGGTTCTATCTCTTATTTCTTTCCTAATTATTTCAGACTTTCATTTTCTCAGGTGGCTGCTCATCACCTTCTGAATAGGAAACTACTCTGGAGGGGTGCCGGCTGCCCCAGTATATGAGGCAAAGCATGGTAAAGTCACTTGACCAAGTTCAGACAGCTAGTATTAGGGTCAGGATTTCAATTCTCTCCGGAATTCATGTGCTTAGCCAGCATAAAATAAATAAGTAAAAAGTACTAGCTGGGCTCATGCCTGTAATCCCTGTTCTTTAGGAGGCTGAGGCAGGAGGATCACAAATATGAGGCCATTCTGGGCAACATAGTGAGACTCTCATCTCAAAAGAAAAAAATAAAAAAGGTACTAAATAATCTATTTAAATGCTATTGTGTGAGTTCACTTAAATGGGACGGCTATGACAAAATGTGATGAATTTAGCAAGTGTTAATGACCTTTGTATGAACGTCCATTATCCCATTTTAGGAAACTGTATTTTAAGGATATATCTTCTCTCCCTAATCCTGAGACCCTTGAGTAAAAGGGTTGGGTTTTGGATGAGACATTTCCACTATGTCTTGTTCAGTGTCCTCGATGACTGCGATCACTTTTTATTTTAACTGTATAATCTGTACTTTTCTAATAGCTTTCACCAACCTCACCTCCTTTGATAATGATGTCAAGTTGAAAAGATAAAGGTGGTGGGTGCTGTTATTCCCATTTTATAACTAGGAACATAGAGGTAGAGGAGAATGACCGAATTGAATCGAAAAGCTCAGTTGAGAGACTTATTAATAATTCTCCTTCATTATAATAACTTAAAATACCTTTAGACTATTTGCTGTGTGCCTAGAGTAAGGGGTGGGGAGACCTGTGGGATTGCCAGGCTGTAGGTCGATACATTCAACATAATGGCAGTCATTCTTTGCTATCATTTTCTTTAGAACTATGTCAGGGAAACAACGAGGACATGAGAACATAAGGTACAATAAAAAACTAGAAAGGACAGGAAAGTAAAACAATTGACGTTAGGCGACGGCTTCATTGATTAATTACATGGACATCACGTTGTGCAGTCCAGGGGAGGGGTCTATCTATTGTATAAATAAATTAAAAATCAAAAGCCAGGGGAGCAAACTGTGTCTGCCACGAGGACTCCAGCCCTCACCCCATGAGCACTGCCTACTTCTGTCACTCTGACCTCTCATCTACTCACCAATTCAAAATAAATTTAAGAAAATAGCCCTCATCAGCACTGTGGCTCTCAGACCACTCCACAGGCAAAGCTAACTGTCTTTGTTTCCCCTTCAAAATTCACCTGTATTCTTCCCTGATCTCTTCCAGTTGTCTCATTTCCTCCCATTATTTGAAGCCCATTCGCCCCGCCCCCGCCATTCTTTCCCTAACACACCTTACAAAATAGGATAACTTATTTGTCTTTTTTTCCCTTATTTTTCTACTCGGTGTTATCTGTGACTCTCCATTTTCCACCTGAATAGACCATCTGCTTTTGCTTCAAGAATGAGTTCAGGAAGATCTTCAGGGGTAGACTGACTTTGAAGATGACCCCTAATGGTGCTTAACTCTTAGCACTCATGCTTTTACATAATCCCTTCCCTTTGAGAGTGGGCTGAACAGAAGGATTTGCCAAGCATTGATAAAAGTGGTGGATGTGACTTCCACAGCAAGGTTACAAACAGTTGTGATAACCATCTTATGAATAGCCTGAGGTTCACCTTGTCAGCTTGTAGGACTGCATGAAGCTCCTACTTTGGAGAAGTCCATATGGCAAGGATCTGAGGACAACCTCTGACCAAAAGTGAGGAATTGGGACCTCAGCCCAGCGGTGTGGCAAAAGACAAATTCTTTCAAAAAAACTTGCAAAGAGCTGGGCATGGTGGTGCATGCCTGTAATCCCAGCGGCTCAAGAAGCTGAGGCAGGAGGATCTCAAGTTCAAAGCCAACCTCAGCAACTTAGCAAGGCCCTAAACAACTCAGTGCTATCCTGTCTTTAAATAAAAATACAAAAAAGGGCTAGGGATGTGGCTCAGTGGTTGAGTACCCATGAGTTCAATCCCTGGTATATATATACATATATATATCGCAAAGTGGATATATTCCCAGAAGAACTTTTGGATAAGAGTAAGTACATGGGTAACACCTTGGTTGCAGAAATGCAAGAAACAATACAATACAGGACTCAGCTAAGCTATTTGACACAGCAATGGTAAATGAGTACTATTTTAGCCACCAAATTTTGGGATAATTTGTTATGCAGCAATAGCAATATACCTCTCTTCCCAGGAGCTTCCCCACATTGTAGGCACCTCTCCTGTAAAGTCATCGTATAGCTCTATTCTTGCACTTAGAATACAATATTCTAATTATATTTGTCTCTGTTTGTGATTCTGCACGCAGCAACTTGAAGGTAGTGACCTGATTTCTCTCCCAGCACAGCATCTGGTTCAACAATGATTGTGTGTTAAGTAATGAACTTGTTTTCAGTGGCCCTCTGTGCCACTCTTCTGCTACCCATCACCTACAATTGGCACCACTGGGACAACACAAGATGGCTTGGATTCAATCAGCTCAGGTAACTGCTCTAATTCTTCCTGCGCCCCTGCTTTCTTTGCACCTTTGAACAATAAATCCATAGGAAAATCAAGAAGGGCAAATTTCAGACATGTCATCTTCTTTGATCTTTCCAGTCGATCTTAAGAACTAGGTATCAGGATCCTATATACAAATGAGAAAACTTGTGTCTTGGGTAGGGTTACACAGCTGATAAGTAGCAGAGCCCCAGCTAGCATCTAAATATGTCTGACTTCTAATTCCATGCAAATCTCTATTCATAGTTATGTTCTATTGCATCACTGTGGATAAAGATTTCTGTGCACTAGAATAAACTGTTGAAATGAGAACTATAACAAAGGTAATGCTCATCAAAAAAAAAAAAACTTATTGACTCCTATTTGTGACAGGCATTGTTCTAAATTCTTTAAATGTATTTACACATGAAATTCTCATAAAAATTATAAGAAGTCAGGGTTATCGTTATGTCCATTTTACAGGTAAGAAAACTGAGAGTTTTCCCAAGGTCATACACCCAAAAGGTGGTGGAGTGAGGGATTCAGCTGAGGTAGCCTCAGAACAAAAATCTGCCTGACGATTTATCTCAGGTCATTTCTTTGCTCCTATAGGAGAATGGAATGACAGCTCACTGCTCACACACATTTGAATCTTTGGTTTCTAAAATAAAATTAATCCATTTTTCCTTTGTTAATGAGCATAAATTTTTCTCTGGAGAGAGACCCCCTCCTGTTATGGATCCCCACTGCAATGTAGGAGCTCTAATTAAATCTATGCAAAATAGTTAAAAAAGGAAATAATGAGAATCTGGGATTCAGAAAGACATGACTCTGATAGCAACCTTGCACACACTTTGTCCACAGTATGCCCCTTCCTTTCAGTGTCCTATAGCCATGAGCAATGGGAAGGAGATGCAAAACATAAATTAATTTTTGAGAAAAGAAAGCTTAATTGGAAGATTTTTCTCAAGCAGGGGCACAGAGCATTATGTTAGTCTCCAATTCATTTGTTGAGGAGAATTTAGAAATTTAATTTTATCTTTTCCATCTATCATAATTGCCACATAAAAAGTCAAAGAGTTATGCAAGATTGGTGAAAAAGAACAGCTCTCTATCCTGTCTCCCACCATGCATGCCTCCTAGAAGCTACCACCTTAAAGCCTTTTCACTGTTCCTCTTGTTATTTACACACATACTTCCAAATAACTTGCTCATACTGTTCTCTCCTGATTATTTCAGTTTTAGATATCACCCTGGAGAAGAGTTAGTCACTGGCATTTTCTATGTCAAGTTAACATTTCCTTTTCAGGCATCTCCTCAAGAATAAAGAAAACAAGGCAAGGGGTTAATCCACACAAAGAGTACAAGCATATTTACACAAGCATCTTGGGATAGATGGGTTTGGGAGAGACAGCAGAGACCAAGTAGATGTGGGGACCATCCATTGGTGCTGTAGAATAAAAATACAAGCCAAAGCAAACCTGAGGAGCCATTTAAAATTGAAAAAAGATTTGCAGGAAGAAAATTTAATGAAACATTCAGTAGTGGCTAGTTTTATGTATCAAACATGCATATTCTTCCAACGAAATACTTTTGAAAAACAATATGACAATATATATCAAGTTCCATAAAAATGGTAATAGTCTTTGACCCAAGGGTCTACTCCTGCAAAAGTATCTTAAGGAAACAGAGGCAAAACTACATATCTCAACATGTTCATTAGAGTATTAACTCCTCATGAGAAAGAACATGAAAGACAGTTTAAGTACAAATTAACAAATTAATATAACCTTTAGATAATCATTCAGCTCTTAAAAGTGATAAACACAAGATTATATTAAAAAAAACAGGAAAAATTATGATGTTTTGTTAATTGAACAAAGCTAAGCACAAACTAGTTTATATTCTTTGATGTTAACCATGGTAACCAAGTGTGCCTACATACAGGGAGTGGCCACATTGCCAGGTCATGGAAATTAGAACTGGATGAATTGATTTGAATCTGGGTCCTTTATTTACAAGCTGTATGTCCATGGGCTATCAAAATAATCTTTCTCTGAGTCTTATCTGTTGCAGCTATAAAATCAGAAGAAAATATCAACCTTGTAGTGTTGATGTAAACATTACAGAAATTTATAATCAGCAGCTCATAGGGCACCTAACATATTATATAGTCAGGGCTTAATAGAAGATTCCAAGATTGCTAATCCATAGAACAAAAACAGAGGGCTAAATTCAGAAGGGTGGGGGTCTATTTTGGGGATTTGGGGAATAATAGGTATTGCTTTTCCCCCATTAAAATTATGTTTAGGGCTGGGAATGTGGCTCAAGTGGTAACACGCTCGCCTGTCATGCACGGGGCACTGGGTTCGATTCTCAGCACCACATAAAAATAAAATAAAGATGTTGTGTCCACCGAAAACTGAAAAATAAATATTAAAAAATTATCTCTCGGTCCAGAAATTTCTCGTGTTTACATGTTAAAGCACTGAAAGGAGCTTCATTAGAACAGACTGAGGATAATATTCTAATAATGAGATGTAAAATTCCTAACAGTTACTCCATTACAAGATGGACTGGGATCTTCTCTATCCCTGTCACTCACTAATGGATGCTATGGAATCCAGAAAATCTTTCCCTTTACTATGAGAGCAACAAAACTTTATTCTTTTGTTTGTTTAATTGCAGGTGTGACTAAGGTGGGTGTATGTGGGGGGAACATTGGAATGTGGAAATTTACAACTGTTCCTGGCAACAGAAACAAGAATGAAAATCCAAGGAAGGTTGTTATCCTTTTCCAAATTTTTTTTCTCATCAATGCTTCTTTGTATCTTGGGATTTCCTAGTGAGCTGTAACCTTTTGGAAAATAAATGGGGATAAAATGCAATATGAAGATTCCATGTTAAAAATTAATCAAGGATTGCAAGGCCATGATGATTCACTTTTCATAACGAAAAATAAAGTTAAATAAGTTCTCAAAAAAAAAATTCTCTCTCTCTCTCTCTTTAAAAAAAATTATGTTATATGTCATAATATTATTGGGGGCTCATATATATATAAATATTATATTTTATATATGACATATATTTATATATTATATATTCCTGTATATATAAAACAGCATACACATATACATACGTGTGTGCATATATAAGTATATACATATATGTATATATAACAGCAAATATAATTCTATCACCTTAACATAGCTCCTGTAGCTACCTATATGTTTATTATATGGAGATACCTATATATCAGCATTTTAAATTAATGGACACATGCAGTGTCTTTGACAGTGAGACCCATGGCTCTGAAGGTGCCATGAAGAAATGAGCCTTGGGAAAAGAGACAACAGGGTCCGGCGCCTTGGTCTGCTCCGCCTCTGTGATCTTCTTATTGCCCTTGGCTCGCCCTCCTCTTTGTTCTCCTGTGGACAAATGCTGCTGGAACTGGTGTATTCCTGCTAAATGGCATTTTAACCCCGCTATTCCCACAACTTTATGCTATTTCCTTAACGGACATTTGCATGGCAGATGGTGCAAATGGCCTAGCAAATATATCCTGGGTCAATGTTAAAAAACTGCCAGATTGATGGCTTTGTTGGCTGCGTGCCTCCAAGCAGACACACGACTGGAGATGGCACAGAGGCTCAATTTTCCAGACCAACTTGCGGGCTTTCTGTCCCTCCCTTGCTATGGCAATCAGCAGGACAGGTGAAGACAGGGCTAGTGTGACTGGCTTCACTTTTAAATAGACATTGATGTGGGCAGATGGGTTGGCATACAATGTGCTGAACTGGGAGCTAAACCTTTCTGCTCCTAATCCTGCCTGCATTAGATTTGCTCGGGGATGGAAGCCAACGTCTTAACCTGTTCATTTCCAGAGTGTTTCATAGGATATCGTTAGCCTTCTTTCAAGGAGCTTAGAAAGGGAGCAGAACATTTTATCTGAGTGGTTGAGGAAGACTTGCTTACTAACTACATCTTGGTGCTTAATTAATTCTGGGAAAGAGTTAATGATTTGATTTTTACCTTTTGTTTGTCCCTAGGACTTTCACCTCTGTAGAACAATTATTTTTCCATTTATGGTTTTTCTAACTAGACTGGAAGCTCCTTAAGGACAAAGAATTAGTCTGCAGATGCTTGTCTTCCTTAATACACTTAATAGGATTCTTGGACCATGCAGCTTGTCAGTGCCTAGTATGTTTGTAAAACAGGTTCAGCTGGCCTGGTTCTTTATGCTATGACAAAAGCCTGTCCTGCCCTCAGAGGGACCCTGTCCTGGCCCTCCTGTGGCCATACCCTTACTACTACAGTGAAGAGTCCCAAGGTTCACTAAATCCATAGATGACTCTGAACATGACCTGACACATAGCAGACATTTTACCTGGGTGTCTCCCTGCTCTTTATCTTCCAGTTTATAGCAGTGACCCTGAAATTTCCTATCCTGGGTTTACTTCTAGATCCTGAATATGCTTCCAAGAGAAGGCCTTCTTCCATGTTGGTCCAAGAAAATACTATGTTGCTGGTGGTTGTATGCTTAGACTTGCAGGGTGGCCAAGGGGTAGCTGTTTGCAGAAAGGGGAGGGAAGAAGTAGAGTTGATGCTTGGAAATGTGTGTTGGCAATGTATGCCCCCATCCTGCCGTGGTGTGGATGGAGCTGGTGGGAAGTGTGTAGCACCCTGGGGCTGATGTGCCCTGTGCAATAGTTCTTTGATGAGCCAAGGGTTCTAAATTTGAACCTGGTATTCAATTTTCTAGATCAAAGCAGGGCTATACAATAAGGTGAATTTTTCAAAGTAGGCATAAATTTTTTAAAAATATGGACGTATGTTAGGTGGGCTTTCATTTGTACCCTTCTGCCTATTTTAAGACAGGCTGATATCAATGAATTCAACTTGAGAAATAATGTTAGTATAAAAAGGTGATATCAATATCTATGTTTTATCCACTGGTTTAACCCACTATAGATACATACCTTTAAATGTAGAAAATTACAGGAAAAAAAAAAAAACAGAGGGAAAACCAATCTATACATGTATTGCCAGAGATACTTTTCTTATTAAATCAGATCAAAACACATTGCATCAGTCTTCGTTCCTTCAGGATTGGGAAGTGCTAGTAAATTAGGGAAGAATCTGAATTACAGAGTAGGTTGCAAAACAACATAATTTCATTACATGTAATCACAAAACTGATGATCAACTAAGTATCACTAAGTTGAAGTCCTATGGGCCTCCTTTAGTAAAAAGATAATTAGCCCATTAATGGGCTCCAAATGAAATGAAAAGAAAAGCTCTTAAAGTACTTGAAAATATTTTCTAAATGGTCCTTCCGCTTCATCTGTACTCTTGTATACAGATGATTTGCTTAGGTCATTTTAGCTCCTGACCTTATGAAGAACTTTAACCTCATTGAGGTAAAAATAGTCACCAGTTCCAAAATGAGGTCCCAGTTGGCAAGGCTTGGTGGTACTGATTGTCGTTCGTGAACATGATAGGACAGGTAAGATCATAGACGTGTCCAGTCTTCCTCCAGGAGACCATTTGAAGAGAATCATCATCAAGATGATTATTACAATTTATAGAAATATTTTATTATTCCTTTTCAAGTGATTTCTTTCTAAAAACCCTACTATAAGCAGGAAGAAATTAAATTCAGAGGGAAAACAAGAGCTTTATAGGCCATCTGCTCAGACTTTCAAATTTAAATTTTATACATAAGAGCACATTAGCTGTGGGGAAAAAATGTGATCACATTTTGTAGCTGTCTGAGCAAACGAAGAAATTTTCCTCTTTGGGTTTTCTGCGTGGAAGTAAAAGTAGCTGTTTGGCTGAAGGAAATGAAATGGCTTCAGTATGGGGGAAATTTGCTATTCACCATCTTATATTTATAGAGTGCTGAACTTACACAGCCCTTTATAAAATATGAAATAGCAGCCCTCGCCTCAGGAGTTCACAGGGATGTTAGACAAACAGTGTTCTTGGGCACCTCACAAAGAGAAAGCTGAGATAATGGCAGACTGTTGGTGGCCGTGTGTAGGGGATGGATCAGGAAGGGTTTCCAGCACATAGTGTGACCACCTGTGGGGGGGGGGGAGCCAGTCATAATGGGAGAGGAATGGTGCTCCTCTGCACCCCCTTATCTGAATGTAGGTCCCCAATACTGAGTCTGATCCTAAAGGCTTGTGCCTCTAAGAATCCTTTTTCCTATATAGGGACAGAGAACAGTGGCATAGAGTTGACAGCCTGCTAGATTCAAGGACTGCAAGGAGCCCAGGAGGATGGGTGACAGCCACAGGGCTCACACTGGCTACTGACCCCAGCTGGCTGCAGCTGGTGACTTTCCTTGGAGTGTTTGGGACAGCTCTTGATTAGGTCAGACTGCTCCTGCTGGCTCAGACCTACCTGTCTGACGCTCCTGACAGGAGGCAAGAAAGGTCACAGCGAACACCAAGACAATTAATGTACGCCACCCCAGCTTGTCTCCACGGCTGCCTCTGCTCCCGGATGCGGAGGGAGGGAAACCTCCATCTTCATTTGGTCAGATGAAGCCTGGCAAACAAACCCAGCCTTCTCCCCCCCCTTTGTTTTGCTATGAAAAGATAAAGGAGACACAATACGTGCCCAGCTGATAGAATGGAGGCTGATCCCAGTAAGTGACAGGCTTATACAGTCAGCCTCGGAGCTCACACCTTAAACAACTAGTTTAGGGAGCAGTGTGAAACATGTTTAAAAGTCCTAACCAAGGAAAGCCTGTTAAAGGGGAAGCTATGAACTGAGGGTCATGGAAAGCAAATTAAATATGTTTGATTTGATGCTATTATAGAAAAGTCTAGAAAAGCTTAAATTAGCCTGATAATAAATAAATGATGGGGAACACAGAAATCAATAGGAATGGCAAGAACTGGAAATCAAACTTCATTCAATCACAAAATCTTAAAAGCGAAATTGCAGAGTGGTTTGGGGTCAGTATTGGGGGTCAAAAACACCTGTATTTGAATCTCAGGTGTTCCATCTTCTTTCTGTGTGACCTTGAATAAGCTAATTATTCTCTCTGTGCTTCTATTCTCTCATCTGTAAAGTGGGGCTAAGAATAGTACTTTCTTCTTGAGGTTTTGGGAAGGGCTAAATAAGATAAACACATCAAAAAATGCTTGGCAGTGTTTGAGACTTTGAAAGTGCTCAGTAAATGTTAGCTATTTTGGTCTACTGATGTCTAAACTATACCTTGATGAGTCCTGGGTTGCATTCTAGAACACCTGTAAACTTAGGGGAAGGACGAACAAGGGACACTTGTTCTCCATCTGTAAGCAACACATATGCTCAGTTAAGATACTTTGCTTTATTTTTTAAAAAAATTTATTTAAACAAAGTAAGTTTTTAAAAAGGCACTGATCTAGTTAGTTTTCCCAGCTAGAAGGGGAACCTTGTCCCTGCCTATTGGTCATTCTGCTCCTTCGTGAAACTTTTCAGAACATGGGGCTCTCACCCACCCAGTTCTTTACAATCCAAGCTTATTCACCATATTAGAAAGATCCTGTGTTGACTGCAAAATCTGATTTCCATTCCTGGGTCTTAGCTTTATTGTCTAAATATGACAAATTTCTCTTCAGAAAAGGATCCCTACAGATATTGGCCAAAAAAAAAAAAATCATATCATTTGAGATCTTTGAATACAAGCAACAAAAATTGACTCTGATGAATCTAAGAAGAAAAGGAACTTTGGAATTTTGGAAAGAGGCCTGGAGAATAAGACTCAGCAGTAAAGACAGGAATCTTGGTGTTCCCAAGTGCTTGGCAGCATGATCCACCAAGGTCTTCCCTTCCCAGATTTGCTCAGCTCTTCTTGGTAAGGCATGTCCACTGTCCACTGTGAAGAGCAATAAAGTTGGCAGAATCTCCAAAAGTGGGGCTTGGAAAGGCACAAAGCCATCAGAAAATCTCCTACTGAGCAGTGAATCCTGGGTTCCTTTTTAAATTATTGCTTTATTCCCCATCTTCTCATTCCTATTCTACAAAATCCATTAGCTTTCAGGGCACCCATGTTTTAAGGTATATGTTGAGCTTTCAGCCAACCAGAACCTAAAGAGAGGCTTGCAAAATTTATTTAAAATAAAATTTATTTTATTTCACTAATAAAATGTAGAAAAACCAGTTAAACTTAAGTTTCAGATAAACAATGACTAGTTAGTGTAAGAATATCCCATGTATTTTAAATACAATCACATGCATATGACTCACTGTGTTCTACATCCATTCCAAGCCTCTGTTATGCTCCTGTTCAGTTTGGTCATTGCCTATTCCATATGGCTAATAGTTCATGTCAAAGCAAAGTCAACAAAATATATCCAAAGTCAAATTCATGATCTATCCTCATCCTATTTCAGCCTGCATCTTCTTCTAGGGTTGCCCATTTCCATGAACATCACATCTTCCAAAATTACTCTCATCCTCAACTGCCCACTCTTTCATTCTATTTACACTATTTACACTCTCCTGAGGGGTTTACTTCTTAGTCACTTGAATCTTGCTGCTTCTTGCTGTTGAGAGCCACAGCCCAAGGGGCCCCAGCAAACTTCCAGCTGACAGCTGATGATTGGCTCACAGCGGCCTCAGCAAACTTCTAGCTGCCAACTGATTGGCTCCTCTGCGGTGATGCTCACTGGGCTGATTCCCTGCCCTTTCAGACCACGGAGCTGCTCTTTGGGGGACTTTTTTTGGCTCCGCCCAGGCGACCCAGCCAATCGGCCTCAAGAGCAGGAGGAGTGGGGGAGGTTGAGAGGCTTGTGGGAAGCCAGTGGTGGCAGTTGGGCTCTGAGGGTTTTCCTGAAGAGCTGTGTGGTGCGGTGTATGTGTTCTAAAAATAAAGTTCGTTTCCTTTGACAAGTGGCTCCTGAATTGTGCCCAGCCAGACTGTGGCATCTTGCCATTTCTACCGCTTCTTACACTTTAACCCAGGCAAATCCTACCCTTACCTTTACTAATATAATAACCTCATAACCAACACCTCAGTATCCATTCTGACTCCCTACTGATAATTCTTTACCTAGTATCCTTCCACATCAATCTTTCTGAAATGCAGATCCACAACATGACATTAAATGGACCCTCCTCCATCTCTCAGCTTAAAATATTTCAATGATTTCCAGTGCTCTTAGATAAAACCACAATCTTTAAAGTAGGCTACAAGATTGTAAATGGCCTGGCCCCCAGATACTCCTCGCCAAACTTTATACCTAGGGTTGAACAAAGGTTATGGAATGGTGGTAGAAAGGTGGTGGTGGTTTGTTTCTCCTCAGATAAAGAATATTTTTTACATAAGATTCATCTCCTAGGCTTAGAGACTGCTTTAGTTTGTTAGCTGCTGCTATTTAAAACACCTTTGACTGGGTAATTTATACAGAATAGAGGTTTATTTAGTTCATTATTCTGGAGGCTGGGAAGTTCAAGGGCATAAAATCATGATGGAGAGCAACACATCATAAGAGAATGCTAGCTCAGGTCTCTCCTCCTTTCATATAAAGTCATTAATACTACATTTCCCTTGTCCATTTATTTTCCTAAAGAATTAGTTCTCCCAAAGCTTACTACATTCCACTGGAAGATATCTGGCAATGCTGGAGACATTGAGGATTGTCAAAAGTAGAAAAGGGGTGCTACTGACTTTGGGTGGGTAAAAAAGCCAGGGATACTGCTAAACATCCTGACACATGCAAGATAGCCTTTCACACAATAAACAATTATCTGTTCAACATATGAAGAGTGCCAAGGTTGAGAAACCCTGTTTTAGAGCCTCACTGCTCAAAGTGTGCTCCATGGACTAACAGTATCTGGATTATTGAAATGTAGAACCTCAAGACCCACCCTGGACTCTCTGCAGCAGAATCTGTATTTTAACACAATTTTTTGGAGAGTTGTATGCACACTAGAGTTTGAGAAGCCCCTTTCACAACCCTCTTCCCCTTCCTCCTTATATTTTCGACACCCTCTTCATTCTCTACTGAGCCTTACTTGCCATTCCACTGAGAAAAGAAACATTCAGAAGATACTTTTCGCATGATTCCACCATTAAAACTTCCTCCCACTTACATCTGCATTCGGTCACTCTGCTTCCTTCTGGATACAGGGGTTGAATGATGTGTGCTCCCTGCTAAGTCCAACCCCTCTTCCCATGCACAAAATCACATTCTCTATTGCCCACTAAAGGTCATCACTCCAGCCATAACCTCCTTCCTCTCAATATCATCATTTTCTCATTTCTCCTAGATAATTTCCATCAGCATACAAATTATCTGTTTTATTTTACATTGAGGAAAAAAACCCAAGAAAACAAAACAAAGCAAAATCCTCCCTTGAGTCTGCTTACCCTCCAGCAACCACTATTTCTCTGTTCCTTTTCAAACCACAATTTCTTGGAAAAAAATAATTACATGCTCTTTTCCAATTTCTAGCTTTATAGTCCCTTTTGATCCTAATTCTACCAGACTTTGCTTCAACCACTCCACTGTAACTACATTGTCTTCAGCAGCCTGTGTTACTAGTGACCAGTGACTACTAGAGTTCTAAGTTCAGGGGTTATTTCTCAGCTCTCGTCTTACTTGACCGTGAGCATCATTGGACAAACTTGAGAAACATTTCCTTCATTTAGGTTTCAGGACTTCTCGCTGCTGCTTTTACGCCCAACATACTGACCCTCTCTCTTCAGTCTCCTTTTCTGTCTCCCTCACTTCCACAGCCTCTTGACACTGTTGTGTCCTCCAGCTCAGTCCATGGATGTCGAGTGCATATTTACCATCTTACTACTCCAAGGGTAGGTTATGGAACCAGCACTACCAGCATCAGTTGGGAGCCTGTTAGCAAACACAGGATCTCAGGTCCCACTCTAAATCTTCTGAAACAGAGTTTGAATTTTCATAAGATCCCTTCAGGTGATTCATATACATATTGACTGACATACACCATTAATTCCTAGCCTTAGCTGCATATAAGAATCTCCTGGGGGGCTTTTAAATATCATGATATCTGGGCCTCAATCCAAAACCAATTATAGAAGAATCTTGTGGGACTATAATCTAGATATTAAGATGTTTAAAAATTCCCCAGGTGATTCCAAGATGGAACCGTGAGAAACTATGTAGTAGTCCTCATGAATACACCTCTTGGCATTCACATCCTTATTTATTACATCTTCTCCCTGAGAGTGGGAGGTGCCTGTAATTTCTACAGATAGACTGTGGCAAAGATGGTAAGGTGTCTCTGCCATGATCAGGTTGTGTGATAGGGTGAAAGGGGCAGGATGTCCTTCCTGAGTTTACTCTACACTGCATATGACACATTCTTAGCAAACTAAAATGAGAAGCTTCCCTTGTGGGCTTGATAAGTAAGTGACCATGTTAAGGGAGCCCCATGGGATAGTGATATGGTTTGGATCTTAAGTGTCTCCCAAAGGCCCACGTGGTAAAGGATTGGTTAGCAGCCTGTGTTACTATTCAGAGGCTGTGGAACCTCTAGGAAGTAGGATGTATGGGAAGGAAGTTAGGTAATGGAGAGTATGTCCTTGAAGGGAAGATTGAGACCCTGGCCCCTTTCTCTCTCTGTTTACCTCCTGGCTTCTTTGCTCCCCCACATCATGTTCCAATTTCCACAGGCCTAGAAACAATGGATCCAACCGACCATGGACAGAAATCTCTGAAACTATGAGCCAAAATAAATCTTTTCCTCCTCTTGAGTTATTTATCTTACATATTTGTCACAGCAGTAGAAAGCTGACTAGCACATGTGATCTCTCTATATATGGACAAAATATATACCACAAAGGCATACCCCCAGCAACCCACTTCTTCCAGCCATAATGGTTTCTAGATACTGTGAGCAACCTCGAAGACCTGAGAGCAGCCTCCAACTGGTGGGCAGCAAAAAGTCAAAGTCTATGGTCATGTAGCTGCAAGGAAACAAGTTCGACCAATAGCCAAACAAGGTTAAAAGTGAACTTCCAGATGAGGACACAGTCCAGCTGACACCCAAAATGTAGCTCTATGAGACTCAACAGAGGACCTAGCTAAGCCGCAGCTGAATTTCTGAATCACTGTAAAATTGTGTATATATATATATATATATATATATATATATATATATATATTTATAGTATATTACTTTAAACCAGAAAATTTGTGGAATTTTGTATACAACAATAGAAAGCTAATATAGCATCCAAGATGGAGAACCACTTATCTGGTGTACTTCATCTAGACCTAAGACTTCATATATGGTATCGTTATCTACTGCTGTTAACAAAGCATTCCCACACTTACTGGCCTCAAACAAATATGTTTTATTTTGCTATGATTTTTTGGGCTGCAGTTTGGGCTGAGCTCAGCTGGTGGACCTCTGTCCAACATCATTTCCTCTCAACCGGACTTTCTCACAGGTCTTAAACCCCAGCTAGGATGTAAAGTGGTTGAGGTCTTCTCCACCTGATTTTCATTCTCCAGCAGGCTAACCGAGGCCTGTTAACATGATGCTAGAAGAACTCCCACCTCAGGAGTAGAATTTGTAAAGCCTTTTGAAACATGGGCTTGGAACTTGCCGAAAACTTCCATTCTATTCTATGTAATTCTATTGATCAGAGCAATGCACAAGTCCTGCTCATAGAGAAATAAACTCCACCCACTAATGGGAGATGATGCATAGACTCTGTGGCCACCCTTTGCAATCCTTCCCATTATTACTCTCTAATCACTTTAAGATTTATGTTTCTAGCCAGACTTCTCCCTGAATTCCAGGAGGCTCTCTCTCTATACACACACACACACACACACACACACACACACACACACACACTTATATAACATCTCCAACTGATTGCCTAATAAGTTACTCAAACTGAACCCCATCTTCTTATCACCCCATTTTTAGTCAGCTTTTATTGTAGCTATGACCAAAAGAACAATTTTAGAGAAGGAAAAGTTCATTTGGAGGCTCCTGGTTTCAGACGTCTCAGTCCATAGATGGCTGACTCCATTCCTCAGGGCATTGAGTAAAGCAGAACCCCATGGCAGGAGAGTGTGGTGGAAGAAAGCTGTTCAGGACACGCCATCAGGAAGCAGAGAGACAGGGAGATTCTCCTCACCATGGACAAAATATATAGCACAAAGGCATACCCCCAGCAACCCACTTCTTCCAGCCATAATCTAACTGCCTATGATTACCATCCAGTTAATCCCTATCAGGGGATTAGTGCACTGATTAGGTTAAGCTTCCATAAACCAATCATTTCACCTCTAAGCTTTCTTGCCTTGTCTCACACATGAGCTTTTGGGGAAAAATCAGAATGTTACTCTGCTAGAAACTCTCTCGAACTTCCCAATTAACTTTTCATAGGAAAAGCATAACGTCCTATGAGTACCGGATGCTCTGGTCTCCTACTCCTTGTCTCCTGTGAGTTCCTCTTCTGTACACCCTGCTTAAGCCTTGTCAGCCTCCTTGCTGTTCCGCAAACACACCAGAAGTGCTTCTGCCTCGAGGATCTTCCTATCTGGCTTGCTCCTTTTCATCAGGTCACATTGTCATGGGAGCCCTTCCTTGTCACCCCTATAGAATGACAGCTTCCCCTCCTTCTCTGGCATCAGTATTCCCTCTTCTGCATATTCTGTTTTATTTTCCCCTAATGCATGTCACCAACACTGTCGATCATTCTCTGAGTCTCATCTCTCCCCTGGATCCATTCTTAACTTTTCTTTGTAGAAGTTGACCTCTAGAGACTGGGCCACTCTGGCTTCCTTGTCCTTTGGCTTCTGATTGGATTTGGGCAATGGGAGGAAGGTTAGAGAGATCCAGATATTCTCCCCTGGCCTCTTTCCTGCAGTGCTGTGGGTTTGGGAGTGTCTGAGCTCCTTTACCGGTTCCTATTGTGTGTTCCTTCTTTGTGTCTTTTGGGTTTTGGTATCTGTTCTCAGTCAAGGTTGGGGGGCTTGGTAACAACTTCTTGTTGTTGCAGTCCCTTAGTTGGTTCCCTTAACTTGCTCACACATTTGTCAGTCATCCTTTCATTAAGACTCTTTCTGGTTAAATCTCTTAAATGTGCCATCTGTTTCCTACCAGATTCTGACTGATCCACATGTCATAAACTTATGCATTTGTTTATTTGTTTGCTTAGAACACGAGCATTACAGGCAGGGAACATGTCCGATCATTGCTCTCTCCCCAGTTAGGACGGAAGCTGACATAGGGTAAATCCTTACTGAAGGCTTGCTGAGGGACAGAAGGATTCATTTGAGTGATGTGTTCCTGTGATGGCCATGCCAGGGGGCCCCACTCAAGCTGTTTTTCAAGGAAAGAAAGAGCAATGAGACCGCAAAGGGATTCTTGTTAGAAGGACACAGGAGCAGAGGGAAGCATTTAGGTAGCTCCTCTCTGTTATGAGGAAATGCTGCCTCCCTTGATCTTAGGGCCACTGACTTGGGAGTACTGTGAAGTCAGCAAGTCTTGAGTTCAAATCCTGGCTCCTTCACTTATAGAGCGGGGTGAATTTTGGTAATTTGCAAACCTGTCTGAATTTAATCTTGGTTGTCAACTTGATTCAATTAAGAGATGCCTAAGATGCAGAGACTTCTGGGTATGTTGATGAAAATGTTTCCAGAAGTGATTGGCATGTGTGACAGCAAAGACAGCAAACTGAGGGGGGATACCCACCCTGAATACAAGAGACACACAATCCAATTGAGGGGTGGGGCTGGATGGAACAAAAGTTTCCAGTTATTTCCCCCTTGCATCTTGCCTGCATTGCTGTGGATTTGGTAGAGGAGGCTGCGAGATGCAAGCTGGATTCTGATTGAGCAGGTGCTTTGATTGCTGCTGTGATTGCCTGAGGACATTGGATTCTAGCTTCTCCACTCTACCAAAGCAGACTCTGACCCGTGATTCTCCAGGGAGTTTCCAGGTGCTACATCATTGGCTTGTCTTCTTCCGAGGCTCCAGTTTCTTGCACCAAGAAGCTACTGATTCTTCCAGTTCTCCAGCCTGCAGATGGCCATTATGGAACTACCTGGCTTCGAATCCTATAAACCAATATAATAAACCCTCTTTTTATAATCACATATATACATTTACAATCATATATATTTTACAATGATATACATTTTTTGGCTAAAACACACATCTATAAATGGAGTTGTTGACCTGCATCCTATAGGCTCACTGTAATGATTACTGGTATATAAGATGCCTGAAAATGGTAGGTATATTGACAGGGAAAGCTTGTTGCTTTGTATTAAGTATTACATGCATAATCTAATTTAATCTTCCTCATGTCACTGTAAAGTCACATCTTCATTATTTTAAAAATTGGCACTCAGAGAGATTGAGGACCCTTTCCATGCTAGTCAGTGCAGAGCCAGAACAGGAACCCACTACTGGCTCACCATCTCCATAACCATGGAATTTTCCATAAGAAATATCAACATCTTCCTACTGGACACAGAACTGGGTGACTAAGAGCTATCCAGTACTTGCACCTTCAGCCCAGCATAATAATTTTGGAAGAGGAAGTGACTCAAATGGAGGAGAAATGGCCCATTGACCAAGAACAGAAACAATCATGCTGTAGCTTAGTTTGAATTGTGAGGCATGCTGCTTAATGATTCAACTGCATGTGAATGTATTTCTATATTTCAGAAGTTTCACTAATTTGCTCCAGTCTTTTTCCTAATTGGGTGGGAGACAACTTTCTTCAGACTTTTCAGCTTTTATTTTAATTAATCCAACCAAAGTTTATTGATTCCTTAAATCTTTTATTGGTTTATTAGATAACAGGTACCTTGTTGGTAGTACAATTAATTGGTCCCTAGCCAATTCTAGACACTGGAGAGAGGTATGTGAAATCTTGTGTTAGAATGTTCCCTGGGCTGGGTGGGGTAACTGACCACCATAGCAGCAATCATTTTGACCCCAGCACATAAGCAAGCATGAGCTTCATGACAGATTTTGCCTTTTGACATTGGATTCAATTCCCACAGTATGGCTGTATCTCACTTTCACTATCTAGGGCTTTTGTTTTGTCTATTCAATGTGTCTGAACTATGTTCATAGTGATTGGTAAAAATCTGTCTCTGAGCCACTGAGACACAGTAAAAAGACACATTTGGTATAACCCCAGTTCTGTGATGTATTAGTGCACTTAAAAAAATTTTAGAACAAGATACCTAAGGCTGGGTACTTATAAAGAAAATAGGTTATTTTGTTCGTAGTTTTGAAATCTGAAAGTTCAAATAGCATAGTGCTGGCTCTAGAGAGAGTCCTTTTGATTACAACACTTCATATCAGGTGGAACTATAATTGCAGAAGTATGTGTGTGTGTGTGTGTGTGTGTGTGTGTGTGTGTGTGTGAGAGAGAGAGAGAGAGAGAGAGAGAGAGAGAGAGAGAGAGAGAGAGAGAGAGAATGAGAAAGAGACCACACACCACTGGAGAGAAAGCCAGATCCTGGAGAATAGAATAGTCAGGCTTGTTTTCTTATAACAAATCCTTTGTGAAAAACTCACTCAGGAGTCCTATAAGGACAATTTTAATCCCTTCTGAGGACATGCCCCCAGTAATCTAGGACCTCCCACTAGGCTTTAACTTTTAAAGGTTCCACATCATCTTTAAACTACCACGGTAGAGGCCAATCTCCCAACATATGTAACCTTGGGAGTCACATTTAAACCATATCCAACTATAGCACATGAGTTACTCCTGAGACACCTAGGACATGAGACTGGGCCTGCTGAGCTTCAAGAGCCTGGGATTTGGAAAGTGAGGATGGTAGTACCTGCTCTATAGCATTCCTGCAAGGAGCTCTCTTAACGACCTCGGAGAGTCTGATGCTTGCTCAACTCTTCTCAGATATGCCTTAAGTTAACCCTATTAATAGCCCTATGAAGTACAAGTAGCATCCTCATACATAGGGGAGCATGCAAGTGTGAGCGTGCTCACACCAGGAGAGAGAGAGAGAGAGAGAGAGAGAGAGAGAGAGAGAGAGAGAGCGCTTGAATATCATGCTCAAGATCATACAGACTGAAGATGGTAGCAACTATTTAAAATGCAGGCAGCTGAACCGCAGGTGTGTGCTCCTCCTTGTTAGGTAATGATGCTCAGAAGAAGCATTTAATAGGAGGTTGCTGGTATTACCGTGTTGGTGATGTAACTGTATTGCCATTCTCACGTGGCTTCCTTCTCAACTTCTCAAATTCTTCAGGGTCTGTGGCTATTTGAGAGCATGTTCCTTTTTCTCATTCAACAGGTATTTCTGGAAGCTGGTAAGTGCCATACAGTGTCCTTCCATTAGTGAGATGAAAGACAGACCTGGCCCCTGGATTCCTAGAACAAGTAAGTAGAAGGTGTGCACTAAACAGGAAGCCAAAGGATGAATCAGCTGGGAGTGTGTGACAGGGGAAGTTGGGGCTCTAGGAGAGATAGAGACAATGAGCACAAGGGGCTGGGGAGCCAGGAGATCTCTGGGGTCAGAATGACTTCTTGGTCACTTTTTTTTTTTTTAATTTTCCCCAGAGGCCTGCAGAGGATGGATGCCAGTATTTTCCTTAGAAGAATTAGAACAGGTTATCAGAACTATTTTTATGTCCAATTTCTTATTTTTTTAAAGAACAAAACTCTTTATGGGTTTCAGAAATTTTATATCAGACCATTGGGAAAATGGAATTGATGAAATTGGTTAAGTATGAAAATATGATAAAGTTTCTTATTTTTTTCTACAGGAGTTTTCTTCCTTGCTAGAGATGTGGAAAACCCTCCATTTATGTGAAATCACATCAGATCTGCTCTAGAGATGACCTATCCCGTGGGTTTTAGGAATGCGGAAAGTATACTCCACATTCATCCACTGGGACTTTTGCCTCTAGATGTTCCCAAATTCTAGATCTTTCTTTCAAAAGGAGTCCTATGCCCTTAAGGGCTCTCTACCAATACTCAACTATGCCAGTATGTTCCCCTGAATCTGTTTTGAATATTTACACTTATGTAAATCAGTTGTTTTTTTACAAAATGTTGTAGTTCTGTGTATTATATTTCCAACTTAAAATCTAGAGAAGGATTTGTAAAAATATTTAGGATAAGAGACTGTAGAACAAACCCAATTCATAACATGTTATAAATAATAAAGAAGTAGCTTTCTAATTAGAAGCGGTTTCCCTAAATAAAGACATACCACAGTAGTTTATTTCTGTAGTCCTTTTTTTTAAAAAAAATCAATTCATCAGCATATCTGAAATCCATATACCAAACTGGCAGAAAATCAAGATATTAATTTTATATGGGAGGGGAAATCCCTAGAGAGTTCCATTTAAATATCTACATCTTGGATTCATTTCAGGTTCTGATTTAAAATCAGAGATTCAATATTTTATGGCAGATTATAAGACAGAATCCAGAGAATTATATGAGACATCTTTCTGACTTGTATTATCTCCTTGATGAACTAAAGGCTGCTTGCTTTCAGATTCATTTTCAGTGTGATTTCCCCATTGGGTACAACCTGGATGCCGTGGTGAGGAGCCAGCGAGACAACTCCAGAGAGTAACTCAGAAAACGATGCTATCACAGAGAGAAATGTCATGGGACAAGGGCTGGAAATTGGAAAAAATAAAAGAGGGAGAGGGATGGTGAGGAAAAGATGAGAGAGAGAGACAGACAGTTGACAGTTTTTATATGCAGCGCAAGTCAGCACAATACACTGTAAGAAAGAATCCATTGCCACCAATATGATCATTTGGTTCTTCTTATTTAAACCCTCTTTAAGCCTTCACTTGTAATTAATAATAACTGGTATTTTAAAATTTTCAGAAGGACTTCTATTAAGTGTTGAAACATAAAAGAAATATATTGGCCTTTCATCATCTCCAAAGAAGAAAAAAAATTCACGACTTATGTGTACACTTTGGAATCAAAGCCCCTTTTAAGTCTCTTGGAGCTTATCATAAATAGAATCCAAGTCTGATCTTTCCTAATAATAAAATAGTGGGGAAAAAGATAATGCATTCTACCATTTAAGCACTTGGGTCACATCATTAAGAATGGTTCAAGTAAGTGCTGTTAAATTAGTCCTAAGAATGCAGTGCATTAGGATTGGTGAAGTAGGAGGTGTTTTTCTATATAGATGCGGCTGCTGATTCATCAGTAATAAACTCTAGGGTTGTTTTCCCAGGAGCCATGATGGTAGGCTCTGAGCTCGACACTAAACCTGACTTCCTTAGTCTCCCTTGGGACTGATGGTGTTGGCTATAATTTCTTTTCTGGGGGGATTCAGAACTTCCTCCCCTTATTTCCCAAGTGGAGGAAACATACATTATTTACTAGTTCTGAATTGAGCAGGTTACTTATTAGAAAGTAGAGTTTTGATGGAGGTTCAAATACAGGTAATCAGCATCCTAAGACAAGGGAAGCATCCTCAGAGACAATATTTTTTTTCTTTTTATAAAAAAAAAAACAGACAGGCTTATATATACAGCTGTTATTTACATGATTTCTTCCCACTGCTACCTGAGACTTTGGAAGACAGACCAAGAGATAGGAGGTAAGCAGCTGCCTGCACAGATGTTGTCAACAAATAGGATTTGGAATTCTGATCTCTTTTGTAAAAGCCTATAATGAGAGACTTTTACCTAGGGATCTGGGGAAGAAGGGCATGTAACTGAACTTCTTTCTCTGTTTTTCCCCCCCTATATGCAAGCCCACCCTTCCCTCTTTAAATGTCATCTATGCTGATGTGACACCTGTAATGTTCTTAGCAGCGTGCTTAGCTTATAGTAAATGACATAGAAGCATCATCTCTTGTTAGTTATTATAGTTAATTGCCAATAACTATTCGCACTTTGATGTTTAATAGTTATTTCCAAATTAAGTCCAAAATGGAGTTGCTGGTTTGCTGTTGCCCCCAGCTAAGTTCCCCCGTTCTGTTTTAACATCTTTGTCATAGCAACTTGACCTAATGACTCAGGCCAAAAGCTTAAGCATCCTTGTTGATTCTTCTTTTTTTCTCTTATACTTCACATCCAGTTCGTCAGCAAGTCATTCTGGTTTAATGTCTAAGATAGAAAACAAACCCATCAATTGATCCCACCCTGGCTGCCTCTGTTCTCCAGCAAGTACTTCCTGTCTTGCCTGCAGGACTGTAGGAGCCTGCTCATTGCTCCTTTTGCATCCTGTCTTTTATATGATCCATTCTCCATGCAATGCCCAAATGTACATAGGGGTTGGGTTTATGGCTCGCAAGAACTCACCAGTGCACCTAGTATAACATTCAATCCCCTTCCTGTGGTATTTGAACCCAGGCTTTGGCTCTCTGACCTCCTGTAACACTGTAACTCTCTCTTCCTTGCCCATTACATTCCATGCAGACAGGACTTTTCTTTGTTCTTCCATCTACCCCCTCTGCATCACCTTTCTCTCTATTCCCCTGACTCTGTCTCCCTACACACAGTGGATTCTCAAAATCCAAAATCCTTCTCAAAATTCTGGTTGCCTGGGCTCAGGGACAGAGTGTTTGATTAGAGTGCTCGATGCCCTGGGTTCCATTCCCAGTATGGGAAAAAAACTCAGGATGCGGTTCAAGAGTTTCAGGCTTACCTTGACTCCTCAGTTCACCCCCAGTGAGCCCCCAGGCCCTTACTTCAAGGTAGTCCTGTCACTAGATTCACCTCCCTCTCAAACCATCCTCTCTGGGAACATGTCAGCTAGCGCTCTGGCTATGTCCAAAGAGAACTGTCTTAGTGCAGGCTCTGAGTTGTGAAAGTTGCTGATACCAACTATATCTGATTTCTTGTCAGATCAGAGCTGGGAGGTTACAAAGGGGGAGAATTTATACCTGCTGTGTAAGATAAATACTGTTTCAAGGACTTTCTAAAACCCAACCAGAAATCCCTTCTCCTGCAACTACCTCATGCTTTGCATGCCTCACATGTAGGCAGATTTCTGTAACACAGTTTATATTAATGTTAAGACTGCAACAATTCAGACAAGGTGCTCTGTACCTAAGACTTGTCCAGTATATCCATGGATGAGCTAACACCAACTCCTATCTGGAGTCTCCAAGACCTGAACTTTATATCTAATCACTGTATGCAAATTTCCCATTTTCCTAATAAAAACTTTCCCTTGTCTCAATCTCCTTGGATATGCCTGAAGCTTACTATGGCAGGTATATCCCATAGCAATGCTCTCTCTCTTTTATTTTTCAAAATAAACACCATTATTCTTTGGAGAATCCCTCTCTGATTATTATTTAGATTGACAGAGTGAGTACAAGCTTGTTTTGTTATTTTGTCTTTTTTTTTTTCCTGCTTAGGATAGTGCTGAACAATGAAAACGCTCAATAAATACAAATGCATACAAATTATTCAAAAGTTTGGCCTCATTCCATGGACAGGAGGCAGGAGTGAGGGGTCAGGGGATAAACTTTGAATGTTATTTATAGGTCACAGCAACACATATGACATGAAAGAATAATGGAAACACAGGAAAGAGCTGGTGGTTTACTTAGAAAAAATGAGGGCTAAAAAGAGTATACTCAGCCTCTCTATGCTTACATAAATAGTCAAACCCTTCTGTTGCCTATGAGTTACATTGTCTCACCAAACAAGGACAACACTCCAGGTCCTCTTTCTCTCCAAAATCATCCGTTTTTCATCCTCTACAAGATCATTCCAGTCATCATGAAGAGAGAGTGCGATTTTTTTTTTCTTCTTTTAAAAAATTGAAAATAAAGAAATAAAATCTCAATCCGACCCCATGCTCCCTTTGACTCTTACTCTGCTTTCCTTTACAGCAAAATTTTGCGGAAAGGGATGCTTATTCTTGCTGCTGCACTGCCTTCCCGGAACTCCCTTCCAACATGATCTAACCGCCATCACACCCCCAAAACACTGTTGTGATGACCACACTTGACCTCTACTTAGCTAATCTCTTGACTCTTCTGACTTCTCCTTGCAGTAGCCCTTGATCACTCTGTTGTCCTTGATGCACTTTTCCATGTGGCTTCCCGGTACCTCCCTTTCTCTCTCCCTTGCTCTCTCTTCCCCATCCTCCTCCTCTCTTTTTTCCTTGGCTTCTCTTCTCAGTGCTCTTTGCTGGTTTCCCTGCGTCTCCTTCAACTCTGAGTGTTCAGTGCCCCAGGACTCAGATCATGGGTCCTTTTCCATTTCTATCCTCACTGGCTTCCTTGCTGACTTCATAGTTTCAACTTTTCTTCTATATATTTATGATTCCCATATTTCCATCTCCAGCTTGAACATCTTCCAAGTTATGCCCATACATCGTCTCCACTTGGATATATATAATAAACCTCCCAGCATGAGAATGTTCAAAACAAAACTCCTGATTTATTCTTTTTCTATTTTCCACCAAAAAATCCATTGTTATCTTCAGCTCAGAAAATGTTGACTCTATCTTTATGGTTTCTCCAGTGGTGGGTGGGGGGACCTGGATCTGTGGAAACAGCCTGAATTCCTTCTCCATCTTTCAACACCCACATCCATTCTGTGGGCTCCACTTTTAAAACACAGCAACAATCTGATAATGTCTCTCCATTACTATCTTGGCCAACGCACCGTATTTTACCCGGGTTTCTTTAATATTCTTCTAATGGGTTTTCCTCTTTCCGTCCTATTCTGCTATGTTTGTTTTTAGCATGGCAGCCAGAGTGATAACTTTCAAAACCTAGATTAGCCAAAGTCACCACTTTGCTCAGACCAGTGTTTGCTTTCTTGCTTTAGAATTAAGCTAAATACCAGTAATGAACTCTAAAAGCTTTGCATGAATTGGCTTTTCATTACTATGACTGGAATATCTGAAAATAACAGTTTAAAATAGGAAAGGTTTATTCTGACTTGTGGTTTCAGAGGTTTCAGTCCATGGTTGGTCAACTCCATTGCTATGGGCCTGAAGCAAGGCAGAAAGGCATAGTGGAGAAAAAATGGTGCTCACTTTATGGTGGCCAGGAAGGAGAGAGAGAGAGAGAGAGAGAGAGAGAGAGAGAGAGAGAGAGAGAGAGAGAGAGAGAAAATAAACCCTTTCAGGGCATTTCCCTGTGACCTCCTACCATGCCCCATCTGCCCACAGTTTCCACTTCTCCCAGTACTCCATTCAAATGATTAATCCAGTGATGAATAAAATGGATTAATCCAATGATGAAATTAGAGCCCTCATCATCCAGTCACTTCCCCCAAGCTCACCACTGGACACTGACACTTTGAAGACCCAGTCTTTATCACATGAGCTTTTGTGGGACACTCCAGATCCAAACCATAGCAACTTCATTTCCTGCCACATTCCTAGCTTTCTGAGAACTTTATTCAGTGCCTACAAAGGCACCTGGCACCTTGTAGATTCTTAATAAATATTTTCTAAATCTGTCAAGTAAAAATCTGGCTCCTCAGGAAGGGAAAAAAAGTAATACTATATGTCAATAATTGAAAGTTGCTCAGAAACTCCCAGTGAGGTAAGGGACATGTAGAATTTTCTGGTGAATGACCCCCTCCTTTGTGACTTTTGTTTATTACCTTCTGTTTTGTATCTTTTTACCTAGTTCTCTTTCTTGCTTTTATTCCACCTGAGCAACACTACCTTTCTTATGTTTTTCAAACAAGCCAGGCACATTCCTGTGTTGGGGCTTCAGCACTTATTGATTTTTAAGCCCTCTTAACCCAACATCTGCATGGCTTGCTCATCCCTTCACCCCTTCAGTCCTTAGCTCAAGTGAGCCTTTTTATTTTCAACAAGTTCCTTCCTGACCCTCCTTTAAAATATTTTAATCCACACTTGTATCAGCTCATTTTTCTTCTTCCTGAAAGTATTGCTCTTCACCCAGCTGATAACTATCTGACACTTGATCATATTGTATTTTTATTTGATTAAATGGAAACGCCTTGAGGGATTTTGGTCTGGTTGGTTTTCTGTTGAATCTGCAACATTTGCACCAATGCTGGCACATTGGAGGTTCTCAGTACATGTGAAATGAATAGAGGGGAGAGATAATGAATGAACCATCTCTGATACAAAAAAGCTGAAACCTTCATTGGATGAGAATTTGAAAGACAGAAATCACAGAAATTGCAATAGATTTTTTTTTTGTGTGTGTGTGTGTGCATGAATGAAAAGAATTTCCAGAACATGATAGATTTTAAAATACGTCATTCTGGGTATTTTACATTTACATTGCTACGCTTGCTTGTAAACGTGATTTTAGATTTGTTCATTATAATCTATGTCTGCCTACTAGGGAAAGTTTACCTCTAAGACCAAATATGAGCACAGAGACTTCTTGACCTATGGTGGAATTATGTATTCCTGAAAAACCCATTGTTAGGTTGAAAATGCTGTAAGTTCCAAGGGAGTTTAATTCACCTAACCTAATAAATGTCATAGCTTAGCTTAGACTGCTTAAATATGCTCAGAACATTTCTGTTAGCCTATAGTTGGGAAAGATCATTGGAGATAAAGCCAGTTTTATAATAAAGTGTTGAATATCTCATGTAATTCATTGAATACTGAACTGATAAGGAAAAACAGAATTTTATGTGTATGATTTTGCATAATCATGATACAAAGATCAGTAAGTTGAACCATCGTAAATTGGGGGCCATCAGCATACGAAGAACAAATTGTGGTGGACTAAATTTAATTTCTAATTTGTCCTTTTGAAAACTAGAATTCCAGAAAAATGTGGCAGAGTTTATTTTTGTCACTGATTAAAAGTCTCCCATTAGTTTATTATGGACATAACGAGCAAAAATAAGCTAGACCTTATATAATTTGATGGATTAAAAGTTGTTTAACAACTAAAGTGATTGCCATCAGCCTATATACATATTCCACTCAAAGAGTCTTAATCACTACTCCATTTTTGATGAGTATTCCCCATCCTTTTCTTTTTTCCTCTAGGTAGTGATCTGTAGTACCCGGTGGCTCCCTTCCACGTCCAAATCAATACCTTCACCAGTAAGTTTATCAACATTGTTTTTTAGATAACACTTGGTTGGGAGAAATGGTAAATGTATTGAATGACATAAAGTGGGTTAGATACTCTCTAGGCTTGTTTGGACGTAGAGTTCCTCCTAACAAGACTAAGTATTTGGGGTCCTGCCAAATTTTAACAGCTGGTAGCACCCACATTAGATGGGACATACATAACTCAGTAATAGCACATGCGAAAAGACTTGGAGGTTTGATTAGAGAAGGTTGACGTGAAGTTGATAGAGTATGTTGACTTCATACATGATAGTCTAAGTTCACTGGGACACTTGTGTTTCCTGGACCATTGCTTGGTGTGTCAGGACATTAGTCTTGTCCACAAGGTCAAAATGACCCAGTTTTATGTCAGTGTGCCAGAATGTGAGCAGAAGAAGGGAAAGTGACTTTCTTTTTTGTTTTATAAAATTATTTTAAATTTATATATAATAAAACTCATGTTTTGGAGTACATAGTCCTATGAATGCATAAATTTTTATAGTCATCACACTTGGCTCTCTGGTTAGAGAATATGGGCTTCTCTTGGAGCTTTCTTTCAGAGTTCCATGTTTGGACTACCCCAGAGCCTAGATTGACATTTATCAGAGGCATGAACCAATCAACAAACAACAACAATGCTGTGGGGTCACTTTCAAGTCCTGAGTTCCCTACTCAGTCCTCTTGTTCTCAAGTACTTTTCAGAGCCCTCTGATAGTTCCTTTATGTATTATTCACAGAATTTTGAACTGTAATAACTGGGAGAGATACTATGGGTGTGTTTACTCCACCTTAATCAGAACTAAACCTTGTGATTTCCTCTTAAAGGCATGGATGGACATTCCTAATTGTGTTTGCTTCTATTGGTGAGAACTTAATAACGGTCACACCCAACAGCGAGGAAGGCTGGAAAATACATCCTCGAGCTGAAAAGGTAATGTGACAAGTTAAACTCTTTTATGAAGAAGGAAGGAATACAGATTTTGGAGACTATTGGTGGTCTGCCACAGGGGTGTTAGTGAAGAACAGATTCAATTTAGGTTGAAAGAATAAGATAGCTAATAAGATCTCATGTTATGTGTTTCTAAGTCTAAAATAGATTAGAATGAGACTCTTCCAGCCTCAGTTTCACTTTGCACTCCAGTATGCACAATAGAGACCAAAGCCAGGATCAGACTGATTGCTATACGCAGAACTGCAAAGGTGATAGCTACAAACCGCAGTGCAGAGACAGGAGAGATTTGGCAGGAAATATCTTTGTAAGAAGCTGTGGCCTTAACTTCTAGCCTCCTAAGGGCAGCTTCCATGAATCCATATGGAAAGCTCCAGTGTGTATTCATTATCACTGAGAGGGGAGCTGGTGCCTGACTTATATACCCGAGGCTGGAGGTGGCTGCATCTGATATACCCAAAATTCATTGAGACAATGGTGGACCATGATGAACAGAGAGACAGGTGGAAGACTATTTTTAGTCTATCCACCTAAGAGACAGACAACTTCAGAAGCAAGACAGTGGAAGAAAATAAAGAGGAAGGGTCTCAAAGAACCATAGTGGAGATAACAAGCCATCAAGTGAGATAGATGTTATGGTCAAGAGATTTTCCAGAAAAGAAATTTCCAGGGCTGAAATTCTCCACTAAAATACATGTATGGGTAGGCCCATGAAAGGGGGTGGGGTTAGTATAATACATCTACCAGTCCCAGAGGGAGCAAAGCCAGGATGTGATTCAAGACCTTGTCAACTCTGGACAGGTCAGAATTTATCTGGTAAGCAGAGAAACAGGTCAGAAACCAATGACCATACCACTACCTTTTCCACATGAATACATGGAGTTACCACCTTTTTCCTATTTCAGCCTTCTAATTTTGAGCAGACCCAAGCTGAGATATAATGTTGGATGAAATTGGCAATTTTGATTAATATCTTGAACTGGGCATTTTAACTACTGAACAGTCTATTTTTTTGTGACAAAGTGATATAAGGAATGTCTGTTATCTAAGAGTGAGAAAAATATCATGTTTCTGTTATAGAGAGAGGAAGTTTACTTTCTCTGATCATATTTTAAAGGGAAGATAGGAGACAAAATAGTGTTACATTTTAATTGTGCCACAAAGCATACTTCATCAATATAACAAGTACAAATATGTGGTATTTCAGAGGCAAGAAAAGAGAAAAAAAATTCTTTTGCTTAGTGAAGAATTTTGTGGTGCATTAAGTCACCTTTTCATCTGTGATCAAAATGCCCAAGACAAACAACTTAGAGGAGGAAAAGTGAATTTTGGCTCACAGTTCTAGAAGATTAGTCCATGGTTGCCTAAATCCATTGCTCTGGGTCCAAGGTGAGGCAGAATATCATGGAGGAAGGGCTTTGTGGAAGAATGCTCCTATATTCAAGTCACTCCTATATGGAAGTCAGGAAGCAGAGAGAAGAAAGCAGGAAAGAAGTAACAGGAAAAATTGACCCTTCTAGGGCTCACTCCCAGTGACTCACCTCCTCCAGACGTTTCCCACCTTCTACAGTTACCACCCAGGCTATTCAAACTAGGACGGACTGATTACATTACAACTTTTACAGTCCAATCATCTTACTTCTGAAAGGTCCTGCATCAATACAGGAGTTTTTGGGGACCGAACCATAAACATGTAAGCATCATATATTAAGAAGACAGAAAGAATCCATCAACATCAATGTGACCATAGACAAATCAGAAGGATCATGTTACTATTTTCTCAAACTTGAGGACTGTCAATCATGAGGAAGATTAAACATGCTCAGTAGACTACAGATGAAGTAGATGAAAACCTCATAGCATCATGTATGTGTGTATGTGTGTGTGTGTGTGTGTGTGTGTATCCTCTTTAGTAAACTTGGGGCTCCTCAGATAGAATATGCTACCTTGGAAGGTGCTAAACTTTGCATCATTGGAGATACTCAAGTTCACTGAATGATATAGTAAGGTCATTTTACAGGGGATCTAAACTCCGGGAGGGTGGTTAGAATTGATGATCTTTAAGGTCTTTTCCAGCTTTAACGTTATACTATTCTATAATTTCTACATCCCACTGAGCTTATACTTTTCAGAAACTGTAATACTGAGTTTTAAACATGAGCTAAATTGAAAACTCTGTGTACCCTCTTATGTAACAAGCATTTACTCTATCTGATCACTTCTTTTAGAACCCCATAGTAAAATGGCCAATTGGAAAGAAACTGCAGCAGGTTTTTAAAAACATGGAATTTATAACTTCAAAAAACATTGCTTTGAATAATGAGAGTTTAGCTATGTGTAAATGATCACTAAATTTACGGTTCATTTTAACTACAAAAATAGAATCTTTCCAGCTTCCCCTATCTTTCCTTTTCTTCCAGTGCTGCCTTGTCAATCACCCTCTCTCAGTTACCCACTAGCTCTTTACAACTCTATCCACAGAGAGAAAGGTGAATTTTTGTTGCAGTGCATCCAGGCCATTATCTGGACCCATCTTTCTGGAACACAGTTGAGGAAGCACAGCTGCTCCTGGCTAAATATGCTGCACGGGGGTTCCATGTGCACGTCTGTTCTTTTAAAGAGTTGTTTATGCCAATGGCTCTTAGATTTTTCTCAGATTCCACAATAGCGGGAGGCACATGGGGATGTTCAGTGGAGAAACAGTGATGGCCTATTCTTTTCATCTTTCTTTGGGGAGCTACTGAGAGAAAACCAAATTGGTCTTACAAAGAAAACCACATGGCTTTTAAGAGTGCTGGGCATTGCTTTCATCCTCACTTATTTGCTGACCATGTGAAAGAGAGAGACAAAGCACACAAGCTCCCCACCATTAATATGCCAGTAAGTTAGTTGGAGAAGTTAAACATGGAGAAGTAGTCACAGCAAAAGAAAATAGATGAGGGTAGTAAATATTATGGGTAGAATATTACTTTTCTACACAGTTGGGTAAACTGAGGCCCTTCCAAGTCTCCTGCTTTCCTGAGTACTGCCTTCTGAGAATCACTTGAAGCCCCACCCCTGGGTGTGACTGACATTGCTGTGTGCCTTCCCAGCAGCCATTGCTCTCTCCTTGCTCACAGGATCCTGTTGGTTGTGTAACCATGTGCTCAGCCCAAGGAATGAATCCGGGCTGGCTATCCCACCCCTTTATTGTGAATAATTGATAAAGGGATGAGAGTGTGACAATGAAATTTAAGGAAGTTCAGTGGATGGCTTCAGCTTCAAGGGAAGTTTTCCTTTCTGATTAAAGATCAAACAAACAAAAGGTCAGTGAGAAGGCTCTTTGGCCTTTTCTACTTTATTTCAAAGGTAGATGCTTATGTTTGTGGAGGTAACACTTTGACCTGGGATAGACATACTTATGGCATGAAGGGAGACATTGCTGACACATGATAGATGACAGATTGGTATAATCACAGGAACCAAGATCAACTTCTATTGAGACTTCCTAGAAAACAATTCCCGTGTTTGGTTTAATCTGCATATGCTTCTTTTACTTGCAGTGATAAACATGGCTAAGATTTTAGTCATCTCTTTTGTTGCTGTGACCAAAACACCTGATAAGAATAACAAAAATAAAGGAGAAAATGTTTATTTGTAGCTCACAGTTTGAGAGGTCTCCATCCATAGATGGGCCAAATCTGGTGCTCTAGGCCCGAGGGGAGGCAGAACACCCAGCAGAAGGGTGTAATGGAGGAAAGCAGTTCAGAATATGACAGTCAGGAAGCAGAGAGAGCAATCTCTCACTAGGGACAAATATATACCCCCAAAGGCACACCCCTAGGGACCTACCTCCTCCAGCCACACCCTACCTGCTTCCAGTTGCCTATAGGTAACTTCTATCAGGGAATTCATACACTGATTAGGTTAAGGCTCTCATAACCCAATCATTTCACCTCTAAACCTTCTGCATTGTCCCACACATGGGCTTTGGGGGGGGGGGATACCTCATATCTAAACTGCTAACTTTTGTTTTTTTGTAACTTACTGTTTGTGTCTACCCTCCTTACTTTACAAGAATCTTGGAACCTGGGTTCTATTGTAAATAATTCTGATGCCATGCCCACTCTCATCTCTTTGTCTCACCGAATGCTGGCACTCCTCAGAGGGCACTGGTTCGGTTTCAGCCCTTTCAGCTAATTGTGTCATTCTCCATTCTCCAAATGTCACAGGGATCAGAGGTAAGGATGGCATTATCCTAGATGCCTAGTGCCTGAGTAGACCATTAATTCTCTACTATTATGGGGAAAGAAATCCTTCCTCCTCCTTTGAGAAGGAAAGAGGAAACAGATTGTGATTATACCTGATTATGCCTAATAATAGCTGCCATCTGGCTCAGACATCCTCTACCCTTGCATGTTGTTGCCATGTTCTCCACCCTCCTGGGTAACGCCTTCACATTCCTTTTCTGAAGTCGTTGGCAATTGGTCCACAGGCTTCCCCTTTCTCTTAATACTGCCATCGGTATTGGTGACTTCAGTATCCATGTGTATGACCCTTCCCATACTAGAGTTCCTGGAAGAGGAGTTCAGACTTTCACTGCAATGGTGCTTTCATCAAGGATAGGCTTGTTAGCAAGCCATCTTGGACATCCAGGTTCACTTCTGGATGATTCCATTCTCCAGTCATGGACAGAGCCCTGTAGGTCTTGAATTTTCCCAGGTAGAACTTGGAACAAACCATGCCAGTTGTTTTCCGTCCAAATTTTTGGCACAGAGTTTGGGAGTCTAATGAAATTGGTGTTTTAAGCTATTAAGTCTCAGGAGAATTTGTTACGCAGCAATAGCAAGCAGAAATACTGCAACTGGCTTTCAGAAGAGGGCAATGCATTCGATGATCATTAAAGTCCTCAAGAGAGGACCTCTGAAACAGGGAACAAGACAGAACAGGTCTTATCCAGTAAAACCTAATGAGAATTACTAATTTCTGTACACTACCATTGTGCCAGGTACTGTGTTTAGGTCCAGAACATGACATTGATATCAAACAAACTCAGGTTCAAATTCCTGCCCTGATGTTTATCAGTTATGATTTGGGGTAAAAAGCCTCATTACATTTCTAAGACTCAGTTTCTTCATCTATAGAATGAGATATCGTAGGATGGTTTTAAAGATTAAAGATAAGATAAATTATATAAGCTGAGTGCTATTGACATTTAACAACTGGTGTTTACTTATAATAAATCAAGAATAATATGGTTTTGTGTTTGTCAGCCTTTCAAAGCTAAGACCAAAATATCTGACAAGAATAGTTTAAAGGAGGTGAGGTATATTTTGGTTCAGTTTCAGTTCCTGGTTGACTGGTTCCAAGGCAGAAACATCATGGTGGAAGGGCACTGCAGAGGAAAACTGATCCACTCATCACACACCAGAAAGAAAGAGAGAGGCCCTGGATAAGATATAATTCCCAAGGACACATCCCCTAGTGACCTACTTCCTCCAACCATGCTCCATTTGCCTACAGTTTCCACCTTCTACTTGTCCATTCAAATGATCAATCCATCAAATGGAATAATCCACTGTTGAGATTAGAGTTCTGATGAGCCAATCTCTTCCCAAAAGCCCCACTTCTGGATATTGCTGTATTGGGGACTAAGACTTCAACACATGAGCTTTTTTTGAGAGAACATTCCAGATCCAAACCATAATAGTTTCTGTAAAGAAAAAGTGAGAAATAAAGTAAGTGAGGCTACAGAATCTTAAATGTTGGGTGAAAAAGTTTGGAATTTGGGAGAGCTAATAACAGGTTTTCATCAATTTAATATTTTAATTTGTGTGGGAGAGTGGCTTGCGTCTACTAAAATTATATTTAAGGCTCACTTTACTATGTAACAATTTAATTTAAAAATACACAGTTAAGAAATATTTATAAAGTCAAGGGAAGAAAAAAATATATTAATTGCCAAGGACTGCCCTCATTCTCCCGAATGCTAATATTTAGGTAGCTTTTTGGTTTAGAAGACTGACTTGGTAGCTTGTTACAGGATGAACTGAAAGGTGGAACCCCAGAGGAGGGAGGATATTTGAAGTGTTTCAGTTCTCCTCATTACTGGGAGGTCATCATGCAACTATACAGGGTAGGTGGGAGGCTGGATGGGGGAGTTGTGACCTCCTCAAAAGAGGATGTGACAGGCCTTGGCTATCTGGGACACTCATGGTCAAATTCCCCTCTCCCTCACCCCAACATTTGATCATTAATTATCTCTCCTTTTGCTTGCACTAAAAATAAAACTAACGAAGTGTGACTACTAAGCAAGTTACGCTAAGATGTGTGAGCAATTTTGTCAGAAATATAAATTCTACATATTGCAGTAAAGGAAACATGGAATGTTTGCCAAGTTCTTGTGAGAAATCTCTGTCTAAAAATTGTGCCAGCTCACTAAATATAGAGTTGGTACGAAGAACAGAGCCATCGCGCCTGTTAAACCCATCTTAAATGAGATAATGGGGTTCGGCTGCACTTTACCTCATCAACTGCTTCTACCCCAGGGGAATTAGGAATAAGGTTAAGGGCACCTTTCTTCCTTTGATCCACTGTCTCCCAGTGTCTGTAGCTGCCCCTCCCCACAAAAGGTGCTAGGAAGTATCCATATGGTCTCCCACACCTGGGAAAAGAAGAAATCTCATAGGCAGATGGCTGAAACAAGGCCGAGTACTATTTTTGTATTGTTTAATATTTTTCTGATTAAAGAACTCAGGGGAATAGAGATACTCTTTGAATGTTCTCGTATTATTCCAAGACTTCTGTACCATGGACTTATTTATTTATTTATTTATTTATTTATTTATTTATTCAAGAACAAAAATTAGGTCTGGTTCCAAGGCAGTAGTCACCCCTAACATTAGAAAGCACTTAAATATGTTTGTAATGGACTGACTTGAAATATGGTGTGTTTAACAGGAAGTGGGGATTAGGTTGGGGAGAAGAGGCATGTGTGTGGTTTTGGATATCACAGTGATTAACGTGCGAATCACCTGTCTCTGGGAAGGTGAACTGTGTCTGGGGCAAACCTAAAGCTATACAGTGCCTTAGATGTAAAAAAGGACATGCTGGTGGAAGAAGGTGCTGGAAAAACCACCGTAGTGGGTTCAACTGTGCCCCTAAAGACATGTCTAAGTTCTAACCCAAGTAAGTGTGAATGAGACCTTGTTTGGAGGTGTAGTCTTTGATGATGTAATTAAGTTAAAGATCTCAAGATGAGATTACTATGCATGTAGGGTAGACCCTAAACCTAAGGTTGGTGTACTTATAAGCAGAGCGAGAGAGAGAGAGAGACAGACAGACAGACAGACTGACTCTTGGGAAGTAGAAATACACCGAGAGAGAAATAGTTGTAGAAGAGGTAGAGATTGCAGCAGTGCAACTGTAGGTCAAAACACATCAGGGGTTACTAGCAACAACCAGAAGCTGGGATACAGGCATGGAAAAGTTCTCCCTCTGTTTCCAGAAGAAAACATGATGACTTGATTTTGGATTTCTGGCCTCTACAACTATGAGAAATGCTTTTATGTTCGTTTACACTTCTAGTTTATGGTAATTTGTTATGGCAGCCTCAGGAAGCTAACAGAACCACCCAGAAAAATGCACACAAACACAAAGAGGAGATACGGGGCTGAGAGTGGGGACTTTGGTAGGTCTAGATTATGGTAGCATTAGAGTTTAGGGCAATAGAGATACTCTTTAAATGCTCTCATATTAGGCTGCTCAAAAATATGGCTATTCAATAAATTAATTAGGATTAAATACAATAAAAACTCAGTTCCTCAGTTGCACTAGCCACAGTTCAAGTGCTCAGTAGCTGCTGTAGCACACAGTTCCCAAGTGAGACAGCCCAAATAGGAACATTTCCTTCATTGTAGAAAGTTCCACCAGACTGCAGTGCTGTGGAGGGTAAATGCTGTAGGAGCTACAAATCAAGGTCCCATCTTTATGGGGAAGCAGCGTGTGTGGGGACCGTGGGCTTCAAATCTGTCTAATCACTCACACCTGCACCAGAAGATAGCAGTTATCGCTGGTGGTGTCACTTTTGATTATGAAGGGACAAAAACAGCAAGGTGTAAATATAGTGCAGCCACCTGTCTCAGGCTTCCTCACACATGCCATCTTCCAAAACAACAAACATATTAAATGATACTATTGATCAGCAATTCTCTCCCAAGCCAACATCCCAAATCACTAGGATAGCAACCATCAAACATGTCACTGTTATCTGTAAATGCTAGGTGAGTCATACCCAGGTGACCATATTTACCCAATTCCCCTTCTTGAATATTCCCAGTTCCTTTAAAATTTAAAGAGGAATATCCCCCCTTGGAACCACTTACCCTGAGTTCTCTTATTGAGAACAGCAGGAGCTCCTTGATGGGCTTGGGAAACTAAGGAAAGGTTTTTAACAGGGGATTGATATGATGTACAGTTAATTTCTCCCAAAAGATGAATCTGGCAGTGATGTTACAATGATTTGAAGAGATAAAGACGGGCCGTTAGGTGGTCTTGATGAAAATGGGAAAGAAATTATGCTCTGAATTGCCAAAGCTGTCTTCACTGAGATCCACCTGCTCAGAGCTATCTTTAGCTGCGGCTGGGAACACTTTATCCACATAACCTTTCTCTCCCTCACTTCTCTTCCCTCCAGGTACAGAGGAGGAGGAATCTGCAACATGAACATGAGAAAGTGCATTGCAGAATTATGAGTATGAGCGTGTGTGTGTGTGTGTGTGTGCTCGCGCGCACCTATATGTGCAAGACAGAACAATGCAGAGAGACACAGAGGCAGATAGACGAGACAGAGAAAAGAGAATGATTATATTTTTTGGGGGGTGGGAATGAGTGAGAGAGGCATTTTTGGTTACAGATAGTTTGAATGGAATCATGCTCCATGGTTTCTTACAACCTGACCACAAATGCATCATCCCTTTTACTCTAACCCTGCTTTCCTAGAACCACCAGGTGTCACCTGATTATGTCGTGCACCACTATACTGCCAACTTGTGTCCCTACCCTACTTCATCTGCTGGGCTATACGTTGTCTTCTCCCTGTGGTAAGTTCCTACTCATTTTAAAGGCCAGCACATAGGTTCCATAGGCAATTTCCCCCATCATTTCCCTTTCCTTTTAGAAGGTATTTCTGCCTCCTACCCCCCCCCCCATTCTTAAGTATGTTTGCCCACCAGGCAGAACTTGAGTTAGTTGTATTTGTTATGACTTTTTTCATACTTTATCATCAGAATTGATCCTTCAATGCACACCCAGGGAGAACATGCTTCATGGAGGTGTGAGTTGGGTGGGGTTGTCTTTAGTTAGGTGGGAAAGGTTAGGCTGGAGGGGAATCTCTCAGTCACATTTCTCATTATTTGCCATATGCTGCTATGCCCTGATTTCATTCAGTGAGGTTCACTGGTCTATAATTTCGAAGTTTGTGGCATATCATTTTATATCCAAATAAATTACTCATCATAGCAACAGGTCTCTTTCTTCTTATCACCTATCCACATATATTTTCTCCACTAATTCCATCTGCCCCATCCCCCATTGCATCCCATCTTAGAAAATGGTACCTCCCTCCACTTAATTGTGTAAGCCAGAAATCGGGGCTACTTACTGCATTTTGTTCCTTTCTCTTTACATTTCCTGTCATATCAAATCCATCATTATAATTTATCTATCCTCAAATTCTCTCTTCATTTCATCTTTTCCGCAACCATTGAGAAGAGTATGTTCCTAGAATATTAAGAGATTTAATATATCATTTCCCTTTCCATCTAGAAGGTATTTCTGCCTCCTCTCCCCCACCCCAATAGTACTATGGCACACCCACCAGTATCTTTTTTTTTTCTTTCTTTCCATAAAGTGGCCAGATTGACAACTCTGGAAGATAAGTTGGAGAATTTTATTCCTCTGCTGAATTATTTTAATGAATTCCCATTGTCCCGTGAATAAAATGGAAATTCTGGAACATGGCCTGTGAGGCACCATAAAGTCTCTCCCACCACTGACCCTCTGCTCCTGCTGCTATCCTCTTCCCACTCACTCTGAGCTTTCCTTACTCTGAGTGTCTTTCTTCAATCCAGAGCTTTGCCCAAATTCATCCGATTCAAATGATCTTCCTTCTGCTTGTGGAGTGTTGTTTCTTTCTCAAATATGACTCATACTTATAGAACTTCCTTAGCAAGGACTTCTCTGACCTTCACAACACATGGTTCTATTTCTACAATTTATTTTGTGCCATACATAGGACTTGTCACATTTGTCATGAATTCGGTGACTGATATGTTTGTTTGACTGTTGACTGTTTTCCCAGTGGACCTTAAGCCCTACAAGGGCATAAATCATGGCTCTCAAGTTCATTCAATCACTAGCATGGAGCCTGGTGCAAAGTATGTGCTCCATAAAACACATATTGAATACAAGGAAAAATGATTGAATATTTGGATTCCATTTCCCATTCATTAACTATCCCAATCTTGCTTATGCTTTAAGACTTACTTCAAAGTCAACTCTGCAGTTTTCTCCAATACCTGTATTCAACATGAACCCTATATTGTTGTATTTAAAGCATTGATTTTGAGAAGTAATATGTGCTATAATTGAGAGAAGAGTTACCAGTAAGCAGGACTTGAGGGGAATCCTTGCCTAGCATATTTTACCTTTGTGATCTACTCGGGCAAACAAACTCTCTGACTTTTTATTTCTTTATATTAGGGGAAATGTCTCCAACTTCACTTATATACAGTACTTGGTACATTGAAGGAGATTTGCTAAGTGCTATAGCTACTATAACATTGGTTCATCGTTATATGAATGATTTGAAAGCAAAAAAGTGAACCTTAAATGAAGGCATTTGATGTCTGTGAACCAGGTCATAGCAGTTTGATATTGGAGAGTATCCCAGGTACTACAGTCGTAAAATCCTGGTGTCAATCCCCAGCTTTAGAACTAATTGGCTGTTACTTTGTGTAACTTTCTTGTCTTTTTGAAGTTTAGTTTCCTGTTATAATAGAAATGATACTATCATAATAGGAGTCTTGTGAGGATTAAATATAACATATACAAAGGTCAAGACATAACTGCATAAAATACTTTTAACCCTATATCTATTTCACTCAACCAGGACAGAACTGTGGTTGAAATAAATGTAATCAAATCTGACATGCCTAATGATGCCAGTAGAATTCCTGTCAATTTCTTAAAGCAGCCACACTTACCAGAACCTGACAAAAAATAATTTTCTCAGATTGATGAATCCAGTGTAAAGGTCTGGGCTTTTCTCCAATGCCTGCCAGTCTGTTCTAGGTAGTAATTTCAGTCATTCTTGCAACAGCTGTGGGTTCAAGATGAACTCTGGATGGGACTGACTTAGTACTAAAACATGGTGTGTTACAATGGTTCCTGATCAGCTGGTAGGCTTGTCTTCTTGGTGAGACCTGAGAAAACTGCAGACAAAACACAAAGCTTTCTTTAAAAAGAATAACAAATACCTGATTCCTCTAGGGAAATATCCTTAATGCTCAATTAATGAAAGAAAAATGTATGGAAAAACATTTTAGCATATTTCAAAAGGAGAGGACCTAGGTCTGGTTTGAATAGTGTCCCCCCACCCCCCCGCCGCAAGTCATGTCTACCTGAAACTTGAGGGTACAATTTTGTTTGCAAATAGGATCTTTGCAGATGTAAAGTTAATATTGGGTCATACTAAATTAGGGTGATTTTAAGTTCAATATAATTAGAGTTACATGATCATTTTAATAGATGAAGAAATGTTTGAAAAAATTTTGATATTTTCATAATAGAAATACTCAACAAAATAGAGTATAGAAGAAACATACATCAACATAATAAAAGCCAGATATGAAAAATCCATAGTTAACATCATATTCAAAAGTGAAAACACTAAAAGCTTGTCTGATAAGATCAGGAACAAAAAGAAAGCCCACTCTTGGCACCTATATTCAACATTGTACTGCAAGTCCTAGCCAGTGCAATTAGGCAAGAAGGCAAGAAGAAGAAAGGAAAGATATTCAAATTGGAAAGGAAGAAATAAAATGATTTCTCTTTGCAAGTGACATGATATCTTTTAGACAGCAATATACAAATATGTTTCTATATGCTAACAATGAACTACTAAAAAGGAAATTAATAATCCCATTTATAATAGCATTAAAATAATAAAATTATTTAAAAATAAATTTAACCAGAGAGATGAAAAGCTTATATTCCCAAAACTATGAAATATTGATAAAAGATATTTTTAAAAGACACAAACAAATGAAGAGACATCCTATGTTCATAGATGGGAAGATTTAAAATGCCTGTATTACTCAATGTGATCTATGAAAGCAATGCTATTCTCAATAAACTTCCAGTGACATTAGTTACAGAATAGAAAAAACAACTCATAAAAGTCATATGAAATGAGCAGGGGATGTGGCTCAAGCGGTAGCGCATTCACCTGGCAAGCGTGGGGTGCTGTGTTTGATCCTCAGCACCACATAAAAATAAAATTAAGATGTTGTGTCCATCAAAAACTAAAAAATAAATATTAAAAATTCTCTCTCTCTCTCTTTAAAAAAAGTCATATGAAATAACAAAAGGCTCAGCATAACCAAAACAATCTTGAGAAAGAAGAAGAAAGTTGGAGGCATCACATTTCCTGATTTTAAATATATTACAAAGCTACGGTAATTAAAATAGACATTTGAAAAATATAGTCCAGTGAAAAAGAGTAGAGAGCCTAGAAATAAATTCATAAATCCATGCATGTAAGATCAACTGGTCTTCAACAAGGGTGCCACGAATAGACCATGGGGAAAAGATAGTCTCTTCAACACATGATGTTGGGAAAACTGAGAATCTATATGCAAAAGGATGAAGTTGGACCTCCATGTTATATAATCACATAAAGATCGACTGGAATGGATTAAAGACATAAACATACATTTGAAACTGCTAAATTCCTAGAAAAACATGGCAGGGGGGTGGTGGGGAAGCGCCATATCATTAGTCTTGTGCAATGTTTTCATGGATATGACACCAAAGTGGGATTATGTCAAACCAAACAATTCTGCACAGCAAGGAAAGCAATCAATGGAATAAAAAGACAACCCACAGAATGGGACAAAATATTTGCAAATCATTATATTTAATAAAGGGCTAACATAAAAGTATACAAGTAACAAAATAACTCAACAGCAATAGAACAAATAACCCAATTTAAAAATGGACAATGTGGATAGACATTTCTCCTAAGACATACAAATGGCCAACAAATATATGGAGAGTGTATCAGGGAAGAGAAAATCGAAACCTCAATTAAGACCCACACCTGTTAGAACAACTATTCTACAAAAAAATGATTCACAAATGCTGAGAAGAATGTGGGAATTGGAACTCTTTTAAAAAATTTTTATATGTTCTTTTTAGTTATACATGACAGCAAAATATATTTTGACATAATATATACATGGAGTATAACTTCTAATTTTTGTGGTTGTTCATGATGTGGAATTACACATGATGTGGAGTTATTTGTGTATTCAAATATGAACATAGAAAACTTATGTCTGATTCATTCTTTCCTATTCCCATCTCTTCTCCCTTCCCTGCATTTCCCTTTCTCTAATCCAGTGAACTTCTATTCTTCATCCCCCTGTGCCAGTGAGTTAACCTCTATCTATCAGAGAGAATATCTGGCTTTTGGTTTTATTTGGATTGGCTTATTTCACTTAGCATGATAGTCTCCAGTTCCATTCACTTACCAGCAAATGCTATCATTTCATTGTTCTTTATGGCTGAGTAATATTTTTTTTTTTAATTTTTTATTGTGGGTTGTTCAAAACATTACAAATTTCTTGACATATCATATTCCACACTTTGATTCAAGTGGGTTATGAACTCCCACCTTCACCCCATACACAGATTGCAGATTCACATCAGTTACACATCCATTGATTTACATATTGCCATACTAGTGTCTGTTGTGCTCCGCTGCCTTTCCCATCATCCACCCTCCCCCCTCCCCACCTCTCCCCTCCCCTCCCCTCCTCTCTCTCTACCCCCTCCACTGTATAACCCTGAGGGTCTCCTTCCATTACCGTGCAATTTACCTTCTCTCTCCCTTTCCCTCCCACCTCTCATCCCTGTTAAATGTTAATCTTCTTCTCCTGTTCTTCGTCCCTACTCTGTTCTTAGTTACTCTCCTTATATCAAAGAAGACATTTGGCATTTGTTTTTTAGGGATTGGCTAGCTTCACTTAGCATAATCTGCTCTAATGCCATCCATTTCCCTGCAAATTCTATGATTTTGTCATTTTTTAATGCAGAGTAATACTCCATTGTGTATAAATGCCACATTTTTTTTATCCATTCGTCTATTGAAGGGCATCTAGGTTGGTTCCACAGTCTTGCTATTGTGAACTGTGCTGCTATGAACATCGATGTAGCAGTGTCCCTGTAGCATGCTCTTTTTAGGTCTTTAGGGAATAGACCAAGAAGGGGAATAGCTGGGTCAAATGGTGGCTCCATTCCCAGCTTTCCAAGAAATCTCCATACTGCTTTCCAAATTGGCTGCACAATGGCTGAGTAATATTGCGTTGTGTATATCTACTACATTTTCGTTATCCACTCATCTATTGAAAACCACCTAGGTTGGTTCCAAAAGTAGCTATTGTGAATTGAGCTGCCATAAACATGAATGTGGCTGCTTCACTGTAGTATGCTCATTTTAAGTCCTTTGGGTATAAACTGAGGAGTGGGATAACTGGGTCAAATGGTGGTTCCATTCCAAGTTTTTTGAGGAATCTCCAGACTGCTTTCCTGAGTAGTTGTACCAATTTTCAGTCCCAGTAGCAACATGTGAATACCTTTCCCCCAACATCCTTGCCAACATTTATTGTTACTTGTATTCTTGATAATTACCATTCTGACTGGAGTGAGATGAAATCTCAGTGTCGTTTTAATTTGCATTTATCAAATTGCTAGAGATGTTGAACGTTTTCTCATATCTTTGTTGACCAATTGTGAGAAATTGGAACTCTCAAACAATGTTGGTGTGAATGGAAAATTTTGAGTCCACTCAGTAAAACAGTATGGTAGATACTCAAAAAATAAAACTAATATATGATCCAGCAATTGTACCCTGGATAGATAGCTAAAAGAATTGAAATCAAGATCTTGAAAATGTATCTGTGCACTCATGTTCATTGTAGCATCATTCACAGTAGTAAAGATATTAAAACAACTAAATTATCCATCAACAGATCAATGGAGAAAGAAACTGTGGTCTACACATATAATAAAATATTGTTCAACCTTCAAAAGAAGGAAACCCTGTCATTTGTGACATGAATAATCCTTGAAGACATTAAACTAAGTGAAATAAGCCATTTACAGAAAGATAACTATTATGTCACCTAAATGTGGTATCTAAAGTAGTCAAAATTATAGAAACAGAAAATAAAATGGTGCTTTCCAGAAGATGGATGTTGGGGGTGGGGGTTGTTGTTTAATGTGTATAGAGTTACATTTATACAATAAGTTCTAGAGATCTTCTGAACAATGCAGTGTCTACAGTTAACAACAGGGTATTATTCACTTAAAAACTCAAGAGGGTGGATCTCATTTTAAGTGTTCCTATCCCACACCCATAAGTGTGCACACGCACGCACACACACACACACACACACACACACTAAAAAAGGACACAAGTAAACTTTTGGAGGTGATGGACATGTTTATTATCTCGAGTGTGGTGATGATATCAGGAATATATGCATATGTCCAAACTCATCAAATTTGTATTCATTAAAAATGTGCATTTTAAAAGATCAATTGTAACTTAATAAAGCTATAAAAATGCTGATGAATTAATGTCACAACAGGAGAAACAGTATAACTGTAACAGTGTGGTCATCAGTTGTAACTGATGGCAGTTCCCCTCAACTCTCCCTGGCTGATCTTACCACCGCAGGGCTTCTCTGCTCCAGCCATGTGGGGCAGATGCAGGACTCATTGCTCCCAAGCACAGCAAACCTGGGAAGTTTATGGTGACAACATCTTATGGGATGACTCTTGACCAAGAAAGACAGGATCCCAAAGGAAAGGACTCTCAGAGTCACAGACATAATCCTGGGGCATTTTCTGCACAGCTCTACAGCTGTCCTTGCCAGTTAGAACTCCCATCCCACAGAGTGAATCAGCTAGATAGCCACCCTTGGGATGGCTTTCTTCCTAGTCCTCACTCTTTTTCCTTAGGGTCACTTTCTCAAATAAACTACCTGCACTCAAGCCCTTGTCACAGGCTCTGCTTCTTGGAGAATTCAGACTGAAATACAAGGATAATCACTGTTTTGTCCTGTAAGAAAGAAAAAAAAACATGTAAATTTATGTAAAGTGCTGAGGCTGGTGCCTGGCACATAGAAAGCATCCAATAAAGGTTAGCTGTTTTTTTCTGAGATGGAATGTTCTGGAAGATAAATTTGCAATATGCCATCATCAATCTCTCTTGCTAAGTGTTGAGTGGACACAAGACAGTAAAACTTGCTGGAGGTTTTTCAGCATCAACCCCCAGCTTCATTAACACAAGTGGGACTATAACGGCAGGAACATGATATCAAATTCCACTCCCCTTATGACACCCACTCAAAACCCTGAATCCAAGAGCTAAAAGTGAAATAGTACTGTTTCCCAGCCAGAGGGAAAGGAGAATAACAGCATGTGTCTTGTAAACTTAACAAATGTAATCACAGTAATTGAGCAGCCCAGGAAATAATTTGGCCAGCATAATTATATTACAAATTGCATATTGCACAATTAAACAATTGCGTTTTGGTCACAAATGAATCTCCAAATATACAATTTATAGTGAAGTGGAGATGTAATTTAAAATGAGAAAAGAAAAGCAAAGACACAAAATTCATTTACATGTATAACCATATTGGAGGGTGTAAAGAAAGTAATAGAGAAAAGATTAGTGTTTTGTAAGAAAAAAAAATACAACCAAATTGAATGACTATTGCCAAATTTTGTATAAGTACTTTACCACTGTTTGACTATCCAACTTGCAAGGAAACCCTAAAGACGCATTCCTTATTTTAAGTAAAATTCTTGTATTACAGATTCTTGACTTTGGCTCTTAAGCTGGATTAATAAAGTTCTGAATTTGGTGGGGAAATCCAATATCCAATCATCAAAACACAGGAGGAATCATATTATTTATTCTTATTAAATATACATAAATATATATATATATATATATATTAATATACACATATTAAATATAATAGTTGCTATATGCAAGAAAAATAAAATGTCTTTTCTCACTGTTCTATTGAAGTTTTCTGGGAATTTGGTCATTTTGTCTGATTCTCACTCAATACTTACTATGGCTATATTTACTATTTAGGATGATCCAGGTTCCATTTTAGGGGGCCCCACAGGGAACTTAATAGACATGGTCCTCCCATGACAAAAATGTTAGATGTGAGAAAATAGATATGAATAATTCATTAAATGATTGTAAATGTGCAAAATACCAAGAGGTAAGAGCATAGACTACCATGCATGAAGATAGCCTGATGGAGAGAGAGGGCTGGATTAGAGAGAGAGGCTCTGAGGGAAACTGAGGAGGCACAAGAAATCTAGGGCTCTTCTCAGAGACCAAATTTGACTAAATATTTTTTTTTTCAATCAGTAATGGGTAAAGAGTCTCATTGCCTGTGGACTCCAAATTCTAACTCCTGGTGCTGATGGGAACCATTTCAAGGCCACCAAAGCAATTGGAGAAAATATCTGCCCCCCCTCAAAAAAAATCTTCAAAATAGAACAAGTTCAGTGGTTTCAGGACTAGTTCTATAAAGAATTCTGGGTTTATCTCCTAGAGGGCTAGAGATTTAGTATATATAATGTATTGGATTTTTGATAAATGCGATTAAAAAGAAACTCAGACCCTCTTTGCTCAGCACTTAACAGTTTAGCAGTAGGATAACACCAGATACTTTTAAAAAATCAACAAAATAATGCACATTGTTTCTCAACATTTTTTTTGAGTTTTTTACTGTGTACCAAAGTCTCTGTTGAGAGCTTTATAGATGTTGACCTGCTGAATCCTCCTAACAGTCCCTGTTTTTTATTTTGCATATGGCATTGCTGAAGCTTAGACAGGATAAACTTATTCAGGACCTCAGGTAGTGAGATAGCTGGTATTGAACCCAGTGTCTTTCTGACCAAATAAATAGGTGCTCTCTAGCATTTTTCTATGAAGCCTTTCATCACCATGAGATAGGTTCTCAGGCTCTAGTTTGTTATTTCTAGGCTTGATCCTCAAAGTATATTCCCCAGAACAGTTGGCTTCACCTAGGAACTCCATAGAAATGCCTGAGCTACTAATTTTGGAGCACTTGGGGTAAAACCTGAAAAACTGAATTTAGATAAACCCTTAGGTGAGTCAGAAGCTGGTTACAGTTTGAGAGTGGCTGGTTTAGGCAAATGTGGGAGGTTCTGCAATGCCCTCTGTTTGTTTAGGATGTGACAGTCTCAGACAACGAGGTAAATATGGTTTATTGCCTCATGATGGGACAACTAAAGTCACAGAAAATTGATTCTTCATTCAACCTGCAGATCCATAGCATTTTGAGGGTCTAAAATTTCTCTCTTCACTGCCTTCCCCACACTAATGTATACTAGATCTTTGGTCCCTGAACTTTCTTAATTTTGCTTCACATCATCTTGCCTTTTAACACAGATTAACTCATTAAGAAAGTCTCTCTCCTCTTAAGGTCTTGGTTTTCGCTATATTCAAGGGTGTGTATCTTAGCTGGGAAATATGTCAGATCCACCATTAGAATGTGAAAATCTGATGGAATCCTGGGAAGTGAAGACTTTCTAAGGAAACTTAATGAATCCTTTTCTTTGCAATATGGAAGGGAATCAATGTCACAGGGAAGAAATGAGTAATAAAAACAAAGGAAGCAAACGGCCTGATGATAAAGGCAAATACTAGATATATGGAATTAGGTTTTTCTCATAAAAAAGAAATCAAATCTGAGTGAGATGGACAGTCACTGCACAAATGACATGTCCTAAGTTGTTCCTATTGGTCAGTCTCTCTTTCAGGTAAATACTTATCTGAGACTCAGCTTTACAGGACTCAGGGGTCATATAAATAAGAAAGAATTCCTAAGATGCGTTGAATAGGTCATCACATCTATGCTGATACAAACTCTGCAATATAGTCTTTGAATTAATTTAGAATATGCTGTGTGCTTTTCTCCATCTTGGAGATTTCAGAGCACATTTAACACTTAAGAGAAGTGCTTTGGCACATAAGCTGTTTGAGAATTTCTCAATCTTATTTTATTTTAGAACTATTTGTAAACAAAATCTCTTAATATTCTGGGAATATCCTCTTCTCAAAGTCTTTGTTACTTGAACACCAAATGGTTCTGGGTACATTGAGGACAGCATTATCTTTCATATCCAACTCATAAATTTGACATTTGGTGGTTGGTGCCATTCTGTCTCACTCTCTGGAATAAACAGTGGTCCTAAGGTATGGTGCATGGAACACGAATTGGATTTCCTGGGCAGAACCACTGAAACAAAGAAACTGAATAAGTGATTCATCTAATATTTTTGTGCTGTGTGGAAAGTTTCTTCACTTCTTCTATTGAATGAATCTCTCACAGGTAGTTTTCTCTTCCACGATGCAAAGCATTTTATGATTGACACCTTCCATGAGATATTCTTTTTTGTCATGCCTGACTTGGAGATGAAGGTAAGGAAACTCAGCCTTAACTGAAGGAAACATCGATCATGGAGGCAGCAAACAGGATTAGAAAAGCAATGAAGTTGGACTAATCTTATCTCAGTCTCTTAATTCTTGGCATTGCGATCTTCAGCTACAACCTCAATACTTCTCCTTTGCTGAGTCAGTCTTGCTAAGGAACATCTTAATCTGGTCTGTGGCTTAACGGATGCATCTTCCTTTTCGTCACTCAGCATCTCCATGACAGGTAATACTTTTGTCCCTTAAACACACAATCCTCTCTTTCTCTTTTTGCTGGATATGCTTCTGCTCCAAACACTTTCCTTTTCCCTTTCCTCTCAACTCCATTCTTCTAAACACTTCTGTTTAGACATGACTTTCCTCTGGAAAGCCTTTCATATTTGTTGGGGTTATTTTTAGTTCTAAGTGGTAGAAACCAAATCTGGCTTATTAAGCAGAAAAGGATATTACATGGTTCATAAAATTTTGGAGCATGCTGGCTAATCAAGCTCAAGGCTCATTTCCAGAGACTGTGCCCCAAGCCCTACTGTAGGACTCATCCAATGAAGGAACAGCCACTGATTACGTCACCTAGCCTTGAGTGTTAGGTATGGACTACAGCCAGGAACCTGACTTGACTGGAACCATGATTACTACCAGTATTCACACAAAACCTGAGTCAAGAACCTGACTTTCCAACCAGAGCAGCACCAATTTGAAGGCCAAGTATTTCCATGTGGGGCCTTTGGATTTAACTGTTCAAAGTTAAATGGAACAATACAAAATGGCTTTGGATTTAATTCTAAATCCAAGTCTCTCATACGTGTGTCTGAGTGGTGTGGTTTAAGGAACATACTAGGTCCCACTGCAAAAGAGGCTGGGGAGGCAAGTTTTCTGGGAAGTTAGATATATAAATCTGGAAACTTCATGTAGATTTGAAAAAGGACTCAAAGATTCTGGGCTACTATTTAAAACTACAAATATGCATTACCCACTTCCTAGTTTTATATCTAGGTGTCCCCTCAGCCTACCTGTCTCCTCTTCTTGGCATCTTATCCCACCCCCATATTATAATTGGCTCTCTACCATTTTAAAACTCTCTCCAGACTATCTCTGAGAAGAACGAACTGGGAGGTATGAGTTTCTTTTTATTCACAATTGTATTGCCAGTCTAAAGCTTAGTATTGATCTGCATACAGTAAGTATGCAATAAAGATATGTTGAGAAAATAAATTTGATTCAATTAATCTAGACTTCATTAAGTTGGCATCCAAGGAAACTTCATCTCATACCTTCTGCATCTATCTTATTATGACTCAGCCATAGCCTTGTACTAAATTTTTTCGACTTGCACTCAATTCTATGATTAAGGTGAAGAAAACTACTTTGGGTTTCACCTCTGTTGATGAGTTTGGCCCCAGAGCTCTGACAAGCAATTGCTAGCTCTGTGTTCTTGGAAGCTTTGCCTTTGTGTTCCAACCACAATGGAGCCTATTCCCACCCAGAGAAATGACACAGGGAAGGAGCAATTCTCTCTCACCTGCCTAACTTTCTCATTTTTCTAGATTTGGAAACTTTGTTCCCACCCTGTTAGTTTCTCTTTTAAAATGTGTTCTAATTAGTTATACACAACAACAGAATGCGTTTCATTTCACTATACACAAATGGAGCAAAACTTTTCATTTCTCTGGTTGTATAGGATGTTGAGTCATCAGTTTCTCTTGATTATGTCATTCCTCTTCTTATTTGCCTTACACATTTGGATAGGCTTCACAATTAAGTTTGCTCCTATAGCTCCAGGTCCGCTACCTCTCGTTCCTTTTTTCTTGTACTAGCCCTACACAGAGAGCTTAGCATTCCTCAAGATCAGATAAGGGTGCATGGAAGAGTATAGCATTTCATTTTGGTCTCACTGAATTTGAATTGTGGGTGGAATACCCCAGTGAAAATGCCAAGTAGGAAACACTGATCTTCAGCTCATGCATGAAATCACAGCCAGAACTGAAAATTGGAGTCACTGGCAAAGGAGAGTAGATAGAGTACACGATTCCAAAGATCTAATATAGAATGAGAAGAGAGACAGGGACCAAACTCAGCCTGTTTGTAAGCCAAGAAGAGCTGCTTCAAATGGGAAAACCAGATTGTGAAATAGATGGCCAGCTCCATTCCTTGGGGCTTGGAATATCATGGTAGAAGAGTATGCAGGAGGAGACCATCTGGGAACATGGCATCAGGAAGCAGAGAGACAGCTCTCTTCAACAAGAGCAAATATAAACCCCAAAGACATGCCCCCAGGAACCTGCCTCATTCAGTCACACCTTATCTGCCTAAAGTTATTATCTAGTTAATCCCTACAAGTGGATTAATACACTGATTAGTTTAAGGCTCTCAGAACCAAATCATTCCACCTCTAAACATTTTTGCATTGACTCATACATGAGCTTTTGGGTGACACTTAATATCTAAACCTAACAATCCCAGATTATTTCCCAGTGATTCACAGTCCAAGTTTCCTAGGAAGGCATACATGTGATATTTCTCGAGTCTGAGGGACACCTGACAAGGGGTCAGGTGTTCTACATGTGTCATCTTATTGAACCTTCACAAAGTCCTTGAAAGGAAGCAACGAAGAGTTCCATTATAAAACTAGAAAATGTGATTTACACAGGTAAATTTATTCAAGATCACTCATCTATCAAATGGAAGAGAGGAGATTTAAATCTAAGTTCTTGCCAAAATCTAGACTATTTTTCACTTTTTAATGTTGTCTTTCAATAAGACCTGACCTGAAACTCATTTTAAATGAGTTTTTGCCTTTTATTATATCTATATTTTCATCCAGGTCATTCCTAGTTTTTTTGGTAAGACATAAAAGCTTCAAGATATGGTTCATTCTGCTAGTCCTCAGGATTTAGGCATAAGAGTCAACTGAGGATAAAAGAGAAGTTTGGAATAATTCCTATGTATGTCAAAATCTCTGGAAAATGCCAAAGGTTTTTAAGGCTTTATGTGGTTCACAATGAGAAATGAGAAAGATAAGACTAGAAAAAGAAACCTCAGCTAGAAAAATATTTGGCCTATTTTATGTCTCTGGATCCTGTGTGGCTTTTCATCTAGATTACTTTCTTACATTGCTCCAATTTTCCCTCAGCAAATCCAAAGTAAGAAGTGAAGTAGAGATAAACTCAAAGAAGTAATGTTAAATCAATAGGAATACTACTACTAAAGTTACAAGCAGACATTATCAGAAAACCCAGAGGAATGTTTGAACAAATTACTAGAACTAGTGAGTTTAGCAAAGTCACTGGATATAAAATTAACATACAAAAAACAATTACATTTCTATCTCAGAACAATAAACATATTAAAAATAAATCTAAAATGATCATTTACATTAGCTCTTGAAAGTATCGAATACATAAGAATTTTTTTATCAAAAGAAGTACAACACTTCTACAAAATAAAAATTAACACATAGCTGAGAAAAATAAGAGACATTTTAAATAAATTAAAAGATCTTTATAGATAACAATATCATTAAGATGTCAGTTATCCTCAAATAGACATATAAATTGAATGAATTCCCAATTAAAATTCAACAGTTCTTATACAAATTTTAAAAACCTGTCCTTAAATTTTTATGGAAATGTAAATAACCTAAAATAGCCACAATAAAGTTTGTGACTTATTTTACCAAAATCAATACTTATAAAATTATACTGAGACAGTGTAATATGGGCATATTGGCATAAGCCTAAATAAAGAGATCAATAGAACTGAAGAGAGTGTCTAAAAATAGGACCACTCTTATACAATCAATTATTTTTCCACAAAGACTTCAATGCCATTCAATAGGTAAAGGAGATTTTTAATAAATGGTTTTGGGATGACCAGATATGTCTATGGAGAAGTAAATCTTAAGAATGAAATATCACTTGTGAATCTATTCGAGATGGACCATAAACTTCAGAGTAGAAGCAAAAGTCATATAGCATTTAAAAGAACATATATGAGGCTATTTTCATGACCTTAGAGACTATTTCTTAAATAGGGAACAACAAACATGAACAAGGAAGAAAAATTGAACTTTATCAAATTAAAAAACTTCAATAAGAACAATATTAAAAATATGAAAGGGCCTGAGATAAAATGTTTACAAAGCATTTATCTGGTGAAGAATTTGTAGATAGATAAACAAGCTCCTATAAATCAAAAATCAAAAGATAACTAAAAATTGGCAATGATTTTTATCCCTTTGATAAGAGAAATTGCCAAATTTCCCTTTTTGACATATGAAAAAATACTTAACATCATTAATCATCAAAAAAGTGTCAATTAAAACCATCTAGAGACACTACTGTGTCTCGAGATTAGTGAGAGTGTTGAAAAATGGAAACTGTACACTTTAAGAATAACTTTGAGAAATTAGCCATTTCCACTTAAACATGCACCTACTGATCAATCAGATACATTGTGAGAGAAATGCATACATCTATTGTCTACACAGGACTTGCCTAAGGGTATTTGTAGCCTCTTTATTCACAATAATAAAGTCAGACCCCTCCTCCACCTTATATAAAAATTAATTCAAAAAATAGCAAAGGCCTAAATATTGTGCTAAAACTATAAAACTTGAAGAAAACATATAGAAATCTTCATTAGTACAAATAGACAATGGTTTTGTAGGCCTGACATCAAAAGCATAAGCAACGAAAGAAAAAAAATACAAGTGTAATTTAATTAAAAGTAAAAAATTTTGTGCTTCAAAGGATACAATCAAGAAAATCTATGGGGTGGGAGGAAAATATTAGCAAATCATATATATGATAAAGGCCTAGTATCCCTAATACATAAAGAACTCATAATTAAAGGAAAGACAACACATTGCTTAAAATGGACAAAAAAATTCAATAGATATTTCCCTGAAGTACATGCAAAAATAAACAATATGCACATGAAATTATGATCAACATCATTAGTCATTAGGGAAATAGAAATCAGAACAATAATGAGATGCCATTTCAGAACCACTAAGAGAACAATATTTTAAAACACAGAATAATGAATATTGGCCAGGATATGAAGAACTTAGGCCCTCATACATCATACATTGTTAGTGGAATGTAAAATGGTGTAGTTGCTTTGGAAAATACTTGAACAACTCCTCAAAATGTTAAAACATAAAATCCAGGAATTCCCCTTTTAATTATACTCCCAAGAGAAATAAAAGTATACAGTCACATAAAAACTTGTACACAAATGTTCACAACAACATTATTCCTTAGAGCCAAAGGTGGAAAAATTCAAATGTCCATCAACAGGAGAATGCATAAACATTTGTGATATATCCACACAATGGCATAGTACGTAGCTACTAAAAGAAAATTAGTACTGATACATGCTGCAACATGTATAACACCAGAAAATGTTGTGGCAAATTAAAGGAGTTAGGCACAAAAAGTCACATGTTGTATCATTATATTTCATGAAATATCCAGAAAAATAAGATAATGGAAAGTAGATGATTTCCAAGGGCTGAGAAGATAACTAAGTAGTGACTGCTACTGGGTTAAGCAGTTTATTTATTTAGTTAGTTAATTATTTACTTATTTTTATTGTAGTTGTTTTGGGGATTGAACCCAGAGTCAATTTACCACTAAGCTGCATCCCCAGCCCATTTTAGTTTTTATTTTTGAGATAGAGTCTTTACTAAGTTTCTCAGAGCCTAGCTGAGTTGCTGAGTCTAGCCTTCAACTGGCAGTCCTCCTGCTTCAGCCTCCCTAGTTGCTGAGATTAGAGGCATGCACCACTGTGCCTGGTTTTGTGATTTATTTTTGAAGTAATGAAAATGTTCTAGAATTAAACTGTGATGATGGTTGAACAACTTTGATAACACACGATAACCATTAAATTGTGCATTTTGAAAAGGTAAATTTTTTGGTATGGAATTGCATATCAATTAAATAAAAGAGAAAAAAACATCATTTTGAATGAAAGATGTGAGGTACATGCTATGTGATGTCATTTATTTGAAGTTCGAGAACAGAAAAAACTATTCTATGGTGGGTGATCCAAGTCAGAATACCTCAGAGGGTGGACACTAACAATAAGAGTACACTAGCAAAATACAAAAGAGCTTAGAACTTTATGGGTGATAAAAATGCCCTTTATTTTTATCTGAATAGTGATTGCGTGGATATGTACTAGTCTAAAACTTCATCAGGCTGTGTATTTGAGATCTCTGTGCAAAATTTTATAAAGAAGAATAAATGAAAAGAAGACAAAGAAGCGGATTTATTTATTTATCCAAATGTACCCATTGAGAACTGACTGTATGCTATTTACTGTTGAGGGTTGAGGACACGTGAGGACACAGCAGTAAAAAAAAAAGAAAGAAAAGAAAAGAAAAAAAAAAGGATAGGAAATCCCTGCACTTACAGAGCTTTCACTTTAGTTATAGGGTACTGATGGTGGTGGAGACAAATATGCAAGTTTTAAAGTAAAATGCAGACTCTATACGATGGTGACTTTTGCTACTGACAAAATAAGGATATAAAGGGGATAGAGGGTGCTCTAAAAGAGGAGGAGTAGGTAATTTTAAACAGTGTTTAGAGAAGGTTTTGAGTAAGGACTTGATACTCAGAGTGGGTAAGGGACTGAGCCAAGGACATACAGGTGGAAGAGAAGGACAGGTCGAGGCAGCACATGCACAGAACCTCAGATGGCCCACGGCTGGGTAGTGTGAAGAATGATGAAGAGGTCCCCAGTGGCCGGAGTAGAGTATGAGGTCAGAGTGCTCATGGGGAAACCAATCAAAGAGGGCATTTAGATGATAATTAAACCCTATTTTGGGGAGATGGTATTGGTGTGGAGGTGTATCATGGTCTTACCCAGTAAGGACTCACTGTTCGCAACTGCTGGCATCAAGATGTGGAATGTCAACCCAGGAGTCAGTAATTATATCTGGGATCTCCAGAAGGAAAAGAGGATCCCAGGATCCAAGTAACTGGGGCAGATGACTATGTCAATGAGAGCACTCCAGGCGAATGAGGTGGGTCAAGTGGGGCCGTGAATCTTCTGCTTTGGTATATAAGTCCCTAAACAAGGTCCTTATTTTGTCCTTTTTAACTTGAAGAGTCTAAAATATTGACCATCCAGCCAAACTGTGATCTACAGAATTCACCAAGAATTGTGATCAAATAGTGTTGAAGTGATTGAAAGTGAGATAGGAAAGAAATTCTTCAATTAGTGAAATCTTTCCATTAGTGAAAAGGAAAATCACAAAGTCATTAACTGCAACAAAGAGTGGATGAAACAGTTTCATACTATAAGATTGAAATCTAAAGCCTGGGTTCCCTCCGTTCCATGCTTTTAAATATTTTTAGAAATCCTGCAGAGAGATTGACCTAGGAGTGGCAAAGGTTATTACCAGGAATAAAAAATATAGTTTCAAATGAACTTTTAAAAGTTACTGTCATACCGTTATCATTATGGAGATATAAATGGTTATTGTGTTGAAGGAGAATTTAATAGACAACTTGAAAACTATAAAAAGATTAAGTACATAATCAATAGTGGACCATCAATGTTGAATTCCGAGCAAGTTTTACTGCAGTTCGGAGACCAACTTTTCCTATGAAACTATTCTAAGTGTCCTTGGTTTCATCTCTAATGTCTTGCACAGAAGTAAACTTGCCATGCAAATTATTCATTGCCTGAAGAAACCGGGGCCACAGGAAGCTAAAATTAGAAACACCATCCAAAGAATTGTTGTGGAATATTTCAAACAACTGATGCTCCCCTCCATCATAGTCATGGCAGGGAACAGAAGAGGACGATGGAATAACTTTTAATGGCTGGATATTTTTCTGAGCTACTTCATTTTTAAAATTAACTCCAACAGTTGCTTCAAGTCAGTGGGAGACAGCATGAATGGTGAAGAATGTTGAATTTCAAGCAGAATGCTGATCTGCCGTTTTCAAGCAATGTGATGTTAGGTAAGGTACTAACCCTCTTTGAACCAAAGTTTCCCAAACCATGGAAATGGATATTTCTAAAATGCTCTGGTTATTGTGAAGAGTGGAAAAAGTGTGTGTAAAGGTTCTTAGTGCTGCGTCTGGCATGTATGGGTACCATACTTTAGAAGGTGAACCTCAGTTTTGTACCCAGGTAGTTCCCTGATCCTCAGACAACACTCTCCTGGGGATATGCCTTTTCTGAATCAGTTTACAGAGTCATGAAAAAGAGGCATTTTGTCAAAATATTCCAAATGGCTATGTGCGTTGTTTAAGCAATAAGGTAGCAAAATTAACTGGCCTCTATGGGAATAATTCAAAATGTTATATATAGACACTTGATTGTCCGTACTCATTTTATTCTTTCTAAAAGGTCAATGAGCCAAAATTCCAATAAAGAGTGCCAATACTAGATGCGTATTGGAGAGCCCCTGTTCCATTTAACAGCATCAACATGCTTTTTAACAGCATCCTCTGTACTTCTCCAAATCATCATATTGAGCTAATAGGCCATCATTTTGTAATAGGCTCTGTGTATATGTAGATCCTTGATTTTTCTTGAGAGAAACATCCAGATCTTTATGAATACCTTATTAATTCAGTTGAGATTCATCAACTTCCTAGGCAGCTCTGTTGCTGAGAGATAACAGCATTTTAAACTGTCATTAAAATTTGATCTTCCACTGTATGGTCATTTGTCATAAGGAAACAAAGCTTTCATTATGTCACGGGAATTCTGCACACCTCAATAATGAGCCATGAACAGCAAATGCCCATTGAAATGTGAATCCTCTGTTAGGCTGATTTCCTAGCTGAGGGGGGTTTGTTCTCAGAAACTAGCCTCATAATCACCTGAAACTCAAATTTCTGCTTCAGCAAAATAAAGTTTTACTGCAATGGGATGGAAAGTCTGGGACCCCTGGTTTCAGCGACTGAACCTGACCCAGATCTTCCTACCCTTTTGCCTTATTGGTTGTGTGATCTGGGATAATTAGCTGATGCAGTACCCCACCCTCCTAGAACAGGGTTCATATTCTATAGAATCAAGGAGAAAACACTCAAGGTTGGTGACAGAATGAACCCAGACTGTCTGGAGAAGGAGCCAACTCTTAGCCCAAACCCACCTTTGAGGAGCTTGCTTACACATTTCGTGGTCTTGCTTTCACACCATTTCCTCAAGCAGCTTTTCATCAATGTCTTGACTATCATCAACACATCACCTTAACAGGTTCAGGTGAAGCGTCCCAAAAGCTACCTTAATGTTTCTTTAAAAAGGCTTTGCTTTCTTTGACAAACACATATTTACCACCCAGTGTTTTTAAAACATTAGAGAGAATGCTCAACATCTTAAATTTTGAGATTTCTCAAATTAAAGTTCTGGTTTCTGGCTTTTCTTGAGAAGTTACAAGGCTCAGGCAAGTTTGGGATGGTGGTCCTGCTGACTACCACCATGATGCCCCAATGAGTAGCCACTCTTTTGATGGGACAAGGGCTACCCCAGACCTTCTAGATCCCACCCACTCCTACTACATAGCTCACTTATGTCACCTGCTCTTGTAAACCTTTGTGACTCCCCATTTAAATATCCCAGATAGTCTGGTGCCATCAACTATAGCAGATTGGTACCAGGATCACACAGAGAGGTGTATAGAAAATTACTGAATTTAAAACTAAAATTGTAATACTTAAGCAATAGAATCTAACCTACCTAGATACAAACACCTGTTTATATATTCACAGAGTTTCTGATTTTATAAATAATAGGTAACATCTATTTAATGCTATGCATTAACCAGATTCATTGACTTCATGTTTGTGTACTTATGAAGACTACGTTGACCCGTCCCCTAGCACCGGGGTGAGGTTCTGTGTTTGGTTTGGCGGGTACCGATGTGTCGCGACCCCTCGCCGGCAAGGGAAAACACGACACGGGATTCTTCTTTCAGCAGTTTATTCAGGTCTTGTTTCATGTATCATCTTCTAGTGACCCCCCGCCGAGCGCCCAAGCACAGCCTAATAAAGCTTACTCAAGTCCAATCCAAAGCTGCCACGCGGGGTTTTCTCATAGGGTGTTGAGGGACAGCGCGCCAACTTTCCCTAATAAGGAGTTGTTTACCAAGATCCACAACGGAGACCGGCGCCATCTTCTAATGGCGGCAACGGTCTACAAACACGGCTCACCACACCGATGCATGCTATCACCAGGCTGGTCCTTAAGCAAAACTTCCAGATATAATTCTCCTCTTTTTCTCTGTTTATGGAATCTTCCACCCTATGAATTAAAGATGATGGCATTCCGAATAGAAGGTACCAAATAGAGGCAGATTCCTGAGTCATTACTAGAAGAACTGCCACCTGACAAGGATCATTAGTGCTGGAGAAATGAACTTTGATTTGGAAGAGCCACTGAAATTGGGCATGTTTTGCAAAACTGGTAGTTGTCATGACTAATAGTCTCACTATTATTCTTCTTTCGGCATTTGACATATAGAAACTCAATCCTCATGGCTACTTGGTAAATTCTCTGTTATTCCATCTTATCAGTGAGGAAACTGAGGCATTGAGAGGTTAGTAATTTGGCCAAGGTCACAGGGTTCGTCAATGACAGGGCCAGGAGCTGAACACGGGCTGACTGGCTCCATTCTCACCATTGTCCATTCTGGGTATCAACAAATTTCCACTCAGCATGTGTGAAGGTCCTCACGTGAAGCCAGGTGCTAAGGATGCAAAGTCAATAAACACACAGTTCTTATTCTTAAGGAGCTCACATTACAACAGTGGAAACAGCCAAGTATATGAATTCAATAATTTTCTAAGCTTTTGGATCTGTCAGACACTTTATGGGGGAAGAAAGTCGTCCATGACGAAAGGCAGTAAAGGTCAGGTTAGGATGGAGACATGGAGGAGGTAGGGAACCATGTCACACTGGGAAGATGGGGACACATCCTGTGGGAGACTGCCACCCATGGCTTGCGAGGCTACTTAGACTTTTGCCAGTGTTAGATCAATTCTAAGGTGTCTCCAGAGCTGCTAGATCCCACCCACTAGAAGAAACAGGACACACCTCTTTCTTGTATACACAACCTGAAGCCCTTCCCCCCCGACTTGAGCCTCCTCTTTTTCCCCTGAAGTGATCATAACTGCTTTGTTATTTTAGGAGCAGAGACTGAGAACAATTAAAAAACCATCAATTACTGTAAATAAACTTGACAGTCAATATCCCTTATGATATCATAAACCCATGAAACCATTGACTCGCTCGCAGGTGAATAATTCTCTACAATCAATGATGACAATAATGCTTTGCTAAATTTAGAACCATCAAAATAAACATACAAGTACATAGGGTCAAAACCATTCCTCATATCCACCAGGGAAATTTTCATCAAGTTAATGTGCCATGATAAAGCAAAAACAAATGGGGAAAAAAAATCCACTTCTCCTTGAAATGTACCTTTTTTTTCCCTCCCTGTAGAGAATTCTAGAATTATTTTATTTTTTTTCCTAAACTTAATGATATTCTGTGCAACCATGATATTACCTGAGAAAAATGATCACTAGTCAGCATAGTACAGAGTCACTGCTTTTAAAATATTTGTGAGGGAGTTCAATTACCTGTAGCATCCCATGACTTTAGTTTGGTTATTGCAGCAATTATTTGTATTCCTTAGTTTTTGCTGTTTTCTTCATTTTATAGGTTTTGGTTGCATTTTGGATATTCTACCTCTGAAATATATAGTGTTTTGAAATGTCTTTTTTTTGGCAGTGGGATTTATAGTAAGCTGAAATTTAATATACCTTATATATTCAAATATATATTATCATTCAAATCTATGCTACTACGTACTCTGCTGAAGAGGGAGGCCAGACAGATGTGAGTTCTAATACTATCTCTGCCCAGTTCTCCCCTGTATATCCCTGAACTTAGTTTCCTGGTTTATGAGATGAAGTTAGTAATAGAATCTTCCTCATAATATGGAAAAGTACAAATGAATGACAGGGCACAGGTTCTTGGAGTGAATGTAGACAAGAATGAGCAGAGCAAAGATGGCAGGACAGCTAGAGGTGGGTTGAAGGGACAAAGAAGACTTCAGACATTTTCTTACCATACCATTGAATTATTCTTTTTTCACCCACAATTTAAAACATGGACTCTGAATTAACTAGCTGGATTTCCATGATATATATATATATATATATATATATATATATGAATCTGTATATCTATCTATCTGTCTATCTATCTATCTATCTATCTATCTATCTATCTATCCTGATTCCAATTTACCTTCTTCCTGTTGTAGTCTTGGCTTAGTCTCAAAATAATTGGGTTATAGTCCAGAATTTACTATTTATTGGCTGTGTGATTTAAAAGGGCTGCTGATCCTTTCTGAACCTTGGTTTTCTCAGCAGCAAAATGTAGATATAATTGTCTTACAGAAAATGGTGAAAGCTGAATGAAATATTTAGCATAGAACCCCACACCTCATATACACTCAGTAAATATATTCTCCCTTTTCTTTGCTTGTATGAAAAGTCCTCTGTAAACTGTTAGACATTTGGAAGGGTTGAATATCATTATATATACAGAGCAGCTGGCCCAAGGATTACTGCATTTATGCAGCTTCACAGAGCTGCATAAACACATAAATGTCTAGGTAGAACACACATTGTCCTTCCTAATGGTATCGAGTTTCTTAAAGTCAACCACGAGTAAAGAACGACTCCACAGGAACACAGATGAAAATGATGTCACTACAAACTTCAATTCTGGCAAAAGGTACGGAATGGAAATGATTAAAAATTCCATCCAGTAGAACATTACAAAAGTATAGTGGAATATATATATATTTTTTCCACTATAAGAAAGAAACTTCTGCTTTGGGCAGGTTTCTTGTGGGGCTTCCCATTTGGGTGAAAAATGGAATATTGATCCTTTGGGTCTCAGCCTGGGTACCTGTAAGCCCTGCCAAGCTTTCCCTTACTTGAACCTCTTGTTCACGGACGACTTGGGTTAAATTTACTGTCACTTCTTCCCAATCTCAGTAAACAAAGTTTCCCTGATCTTTTAGAAAAGCTACTCTGTCCACCATTCAAAGAAACCTCTGCCTAATCCCATTAAGTTTGTGGGTGTTGATCAGACTGCACTTAGTAACTACAGACATCAGTACTTCGTGTCCTTTTAACATCTTTCTGTTCAAACAACCTGTGTGAAATGTACTGACTGATCTTTAATGGGATAGTCAATTCACCTTTTCATTCCAACACCTAAAAAGTTTTCCATTTTGGTATTTATAAAAATTACTGTGATAAATCATGTTGAGTCCCAGTTCCATTTCACTTCCTATTAGATCCCATGCCAAATCTTGTTGGACCAGCATTCAATCTGCTTTCACATAATAGAAACCTTGTGTATCTGAGGAAGGAAAGTGGCCTTTATTTTTCTGGTGGTAAAAAAGAATTGTTCCTTCTTGCACATGCATCAAGGGAAGCAACTCCCTTACAAATCCTGCAAATCCTCAGTAAGAAGGTGGTTTATATCCCTGCTGATAAGTGACAAAACAAAGATACAATAACTGTGGCATTAGGAAGTTCTACGATAACAACTTTAGTATATTTATTTTTAGGAGCAGCTAAAATGCACATTTGCTTTTTGAAAAAAAATAGGTTAGGGAAATAGACCACTTATTAAGGCCATACAGTACAGATATTATGCTCAGTACTGATAAAATATCTCTAATTTAATCTTCCCAAGTTTATAAGGTGTCGTTAAAGATAGAATTAACTTCTCATCATTTACTTTCCAAGTGGTGGAGCTAGTTTTGAGTCCAGGTCTAGAAAAGTCCAAATTATTTTTACTCTACTCCACCAACTCTCTCTAACTATAGAAACTTGTAAGTAGAATCAGCTTTGCTTTAGAAATGTTTATGTCACTCACATTTTTTTTTCTGCATGGCTCTCCCTATTCTTTGATTATAAAATGCTGTATTAATGTATGTGAATTAGAAGAAACATCAACGTGGTTTTAAATTCAGGCTCTGCAACGTGCTAACTCTGTAACCTCAATCAAGCATCTTAAGTGCTGAAATCCTTGATGCTCTTATCTGTAAACTGGGGATCAAAATATCTGCATTCCATGATTGTTGTGAACTTATAAATAATAAGTACAACATATCCAGCAGGATGTCTGGCAGATTGTTTTCACCTAAGGCATCAGTTGTTCTTGTTATACTGAGTGGATATTTACCTGGTGACATTGAAAGCAGTTACTCCAATTGATGCTAATGTTTCGAACCAGAAAATTAGAATGTCTCCTTCATAAAGGATCAGGGAAAAGAAATGGATGAGAAATGGTTTCCTCACACACATAACTGCTGGCAATGTTGAAGAATTATTAATGCAATCTGCAAGGCAAATAGGTCTGTCAAAGGTCGAAATAACAAATGCATTCCTTTTTTCTTTCTCGAGTTTAAAATGGTCGGGTGAAAATGCTCACCATGAAAATAAATTTGGAGTTTTTCACTGAGCTTTTTTTATTCATTCTTTAGGGGGAAAAAAGTCATGCTGTAAATATAACAGGTCCTAAACTTTAAGTTTGAGTAATTTTTAAAGTGGAAGGCCAAATTATATGCATGCCACCTAGTAGCATTTTTCTGAAACCCCTAATATTACTCTAAATAGTGTCAAAATGGGCAATTTCTGAGAAAGCAGAAAAGAAATGTTAAGAGCATTTTATTATAGCATTTGATAGTTCTCTGGCTGACGACTCTCAAGTTGGGATTATTCTGGATAATAAGGATAAATGTAAGTAAACAAACATCACCTTGTAAATGGCTTCCTTCTCTTCCCTCTTATTCCTTAGTAGCAACAAATATGCAGTAGATACTGAAAATTTCAAGTGCAGGCTTTTATTGAGGTATAAATCATTAGAGACTATGCCTAATGAAAATCATTGCACAATCCATCTACTGGAAATCAAAAAGGTCACACATTCTAACCTTGAATTTTAGAACTGCTTGTTTTAAGCCTCAAATGTGTATGCAAAATTCAGTTCATTCAGGGCTTCTTACCATTTTTGCCATTAAAAAAAGAGAGAAGGAGAGATTGTCATCCGTCAAGACACTGAATATAGGTTGTCTACAAAAACTTAAGGAGAACAGTGGTTAAAATACCAGCCATCCACTCTATAGTATGCATTTCCCTATGTGGTTCTGTAACAACACCTTGGGGTAGGATGGCGGGGTGGACAGGGAAGTAGTTCAGAGGGACCTTTGTCATCTCGAGTGTATCACAACACTCTAGAATGGATGTTGATATTTTAAACATTATCCTTATATTTTTGCAGATGGCATGTATTCAGCGTCTTAACAGATGACAACCTCTCTTTCTGTTTCTCTCCTTTTCTATGGAAAAAAAAATTGTCAGAAACTCTGAACAAACTGAATTTTACATACAAATGTGAGGTTTCCATCAAGTAGTGTTTCCAAACGTTATCAGCATTGAAGCCAGAGAAGGATTCACACCAAGCCTTTTGGTCAAGCACCTCCTGCCCTTCCCTACATGAGACAGGACAAGTAACAGGAGCATGCACACCAGATCCCTAAGGAAGGGCCAGCAGAGAAAAGGACAAGAAGATAAAATGAGTCCATTTTTATCCCAGCTTAGTCTCAGCAGCTCAGTCTCATATCTCAAGATATGCTACCTGTAGAGGTCAATTACAAAAGTGGCACCTCAGGATGAGCAGACTTCCACCCTCATGCGTTGGTGAGACTGAAGAGAACCCATGGGGGACAGCTGTCCCCTGAGTGTTTTTCACCGGTGAGGATGGCAACACACATCTTACAGGACTTTTAGGAGGATTAGTAGACCTATATAAATTGGTTAGAACAGGGCCTGGCACGGTAACTACATTAGGTGCAATAATTCTTACCTTATTATAAAAGACCCAGTCCTTCTCATTATAAACATGCATGTCCATTGTTCCAGGCTTGGAAAGTATTTAACAAATACTTACATAGTACTTAATATGTACTTCACAAATGTGAACTAATTTATTAAAAAGAAAGTAAGTGTTATTTAGCACCCACACTGGTGGAGAGTTTATACAACTTGGCTATAGTGAGAACTGGTATCAGAAACAGGATTCAATGTCCAGAAAATCCATGAATCAAACCATTATCTTATGTGGCCTCTCAAACAGAAGGAGGAAGCAGAGAGACCTATAATCCCACCACCTGCAGAGTAATTTTGTTTCTGTGTTCATTCTCCCCATGTTAATTTCAAAGATGGTTTATTTTTTCATTTGATTATTTTACCTTGAGAGGATCATACTCTGATTTCAAGGTAGGGAAAAGCAAGATGGTTATGGATTAGTAATCGGCTATGCCCTAGACATTGCTCTACATCTTGTGCTTTCCAGTTTGAACTTCACAGTAGCCCTGGCAAGTAGGTTTTCTTTACCTCCATTTAGAGATGAACAAGAGAGGAAATGTCCATAAAGCCTTCTCATTCAAAATTAGCTATGCAGCAGAGACTAACACAGCAGTTTAGAAGGAAGAAGGATCCTTAAGGTACACTCTGCTGAACTTAAAGTTGAGAAAATAAGCATGGGGAGAATGCACGTGATGTTTGCAGCTGCAGTTCACACATCAGGTTAGGGACAGAAAGCAGACTTGAACCCCAGACCTCCTAATTCTACTTCAGTGCTCTTCAGACCACCCCACTCTTTGTCCCCTCTACATACCTGTGTGACATTTTAAATTAGCATTTTTTTTCTTGGTCTCTTTTCGCTGTTCATCTGCCCCCTGGAAGTGGAAGTGACAGAGAGTCAATGTTTCAGAGCTGATCTGTTCCTTAGCATCCTGCTTCGCGATGCACACAACCATCTATTTGTCTGCAGGACAAACTTGCCGATCCTCACGACTGCTTCTGTCTCCACAGATCAGTCAGGATATCAACACATTTCTCCGGTGGGACTCACTTTAATATGCAGAGGGAAGTTTGGGCTGAACAAGCTGGATTTGGGAGGACATCCCAGAAGCATTTTAAGTTATTGGAAGCTTGAAATAAAGAAAATACAGTGTGGTTGAGGACAGATAATACTGGGGGAAGTCGTTTGCGTTTTTGTCAGACGTAATACAGAAACTACAATAGAGAATCACACTGTGACATCTGAGTGAAAGGGTGGAGGGAATAGAAAATGCATTTCTGAAATAATGTGTATATGGCCGCTGAAAATAGACATGAGCAGAGCTGTAATAACAATAATGGTGATGATAAATCTCTCTGATATTGGGGACTTATTATATATTAGGTAGGTCCTGTGCAAAGACACTCCAGCTATATCACCTCATTTTTGCCTTTTAACCAGCCTAGACATAATCACAACCCAGATGAGGAAGATGAAATATCATGTAATTTACCACCTAAGTAATTTATAAACACAACTTCTAAGTGACAAGAGCTGGGGGCACAGTTTTTTAATGACCACCACATTTAGTTTCCTCAAGAATATAAGCTACATGAGGGTAGAAATATTTTTTTCTGCCTTACTTAAAGCAAAAATTTAAGGAAGAGATAAAACACTTAACTAGGATGAAAGATCTGAATGGAGCCAAACAACCAGAGAAATTGTAGCCTATCTTCAGAAGCCCATATTAGCAAGGTAGACAGAATGCAGTGGAGGGGTCAGGATGAGTAGAAGGCAGCCTCTATCACATAATAGAGGAGCAATAGCAGTAGCTAGAAGCATTTGCAATGCCCAGTCCTATGAAATGACAATTCTGCACAAATTGCTTCTACGGAGATAATAAGGATAATGGGAAAAGCATCTATTTTACTCACTCTCTGTTTCTAGAATTTAAAATAATAATAATTGCATGCAAAACATTTTGGAGGGCTACTTATTGCCATTCTGCCAAATGGGATTCCTCAACTCTCTGACTTCTGTGACTCATCTATCTGTGTGCAGATCATGGCCTGTGGTGGTAGCTGTGATCACGTATTTCATGAATCAGCAGCGGCTTTTGGACCCTGAACTTCTGTGTAGCTCCTGAGACTTTTTCTATTGAAATTGTATCTGACATCAGAGGGAGATGTACTGGCAGAGTAGTTAGTAGGATTTTGAGTCCCCATTGGGAGAAAGTGTACAATCTGGATGGAACAGACTAAGGCATGATCTCAGGAGGATTTTCTATCCTCTGACCTTTGAGATAGCTCTGACCTTTGAGATTCCATGACCTTGTCTCTAGCTAGAGAATTTTCTTGGCTTTATTTATTTATTCTGAGATAAATTTAAAATTTATATAAATGGCTATTGTAGGTGATAAGAGACACATTGTTGTTACAAAGTTAATGGATGACCTGAAGGCCAACTTAAGTGTCTCATAGGCCAACTTAGCTCTCATATCACTTAGAAGTTTGATGCAACCTGGCCTGGGGACTCCAAGAGACAAGGTCAGGCTACCTTCATAGATGTAACTTTCATGAACCTTAGAACAATATTTCCTTTGCAAGAGCAGTTTCAACTTCCTTTAAGAAAGAAACCCTGGTAACTGACCTGGACTAAATTTATGTATAAGAATGGGACAAACATGACCCAACTCTGAGCATGGTCTCTGTTCAAACTTCCTAGTTAGTTCATCCTCTGAGCCCTTGACTGTATCTGGTCCACAACTCTGTGCTCCTGCTGTCCTTGTAAGAGTATGGGCACATTAAACTGCGTAAGTGTCAGATGTTGTCTAAGACTCACCTTTGACACTAACTGGACTGAAGGGGACAAATGACCTCAGGAAGTTGGTGAACTAGGCCCTCCTGAGACCCCTGAACATGACAATGGATCATTATTTTCTTTTAGCCTAAAATCAGAGTAGCAGTAAAAACAGGGATTGGAACTTTGAACTTTTTCTTCATTCAAGGGAAGGTTGAATGTGAAGACGGTAGACCTTGAGTTCAAATCCAGCTCTTCACTTCCTGTGTAAACTTTCAAAAAATAACTTCAATTAGTTCAGTTTCCTCAACTGTCATTGGAAAGGTGGGTTACTAGTATCAGGCAATTATTAATGGTATTTTAATAAACAAATATGTTGCTTTGGTGATTATTTGAAGAATGTATGTAAAGAGCCTAACCCATTGTAGACACTGTAAATAATAGATTTTATTATTAATATTACCTGGAATTGAACCCAGGGGTGCTTAACCACTGAAACACATCCCAAGTCCCCACTTTTTTATTTCTTATTTTTTATTTAAAGACAAGGTCTTACTGGGGATATAGCTTGGTTGTTAGAGTGCTTGCACAAGGTCCTGTGTTCAATCCCCAGCACCACACACACACACACACACAAATTCTAGAGACAGGGTCTCACTAAATTGCTTAGGGTCCCACTAAGTTGCTGAGGCTGTCTTTGAATTCACGATCCTTCTACCTCAGCCTCCTGAGGTGCTGCGATTACAAGTGTGCACCATGGTGCTCAGCTTATATTATTTTTATCTACTGTATATAGGAAACATTAAGGCCAAAAATATAATAAATTTCTATTAAAACTGTATCAAATCCAAGACTTAAAACAATAAAATTCTTAAAAAGTTATATTTAAAATCAAGCACTGGGCAAAGAGTATTAACAAGCAAGTGATAAAAAAAGAAATGTAAATGAATGGTATGCTTGTGAAAAAAATCCCTCAATACCATATTTTATTTTCTCCAGGAGATGCAAAATTAAAAACAAATACTGTGTTTCACAAAACTTATGAGAAAAATAGAATAGCTTGATAACATCTTACAATGAAGATGACATGGGAATAGAGCAGAATGAATTACATGCTTTTATGAAAAGTAATTAGGCAATATCTACTAAAGATAACATTAGACATATTCTTTCACATGGCAACCTCACTTTGGAGATTGATTTTATAAAATAAAAAACACCAGTGGAACATCATATTCTGGATCATAAAACAAATCCTTAATAAACTTAAAAGGATTGAAATCATATAATATATTCCATGACAAAATGAATTAAGTTAGAAGTCAGCAAAAAAAATCAGAAGTATAATTTAATATTAAAATTTAAAAGATAGCATTTCTACCTAGTCAATAGTGAAATCACAAGAGAGATTAGAAAATATTTTGAATTGAATAAAAATTAAAATGTAAAATACCAACATTTATGACATTCAATTATCAAAATTTGTGTGACATTTATAACATGAAAAACTTACATTAGAAAAATTGAAAAGACCTCAAACAATGATTTGCCATAAGAAACCAGAAAAAAAAAGAACAAAATAAGCAGAATAAAGAAATAATCAAGATTGGAGTACTAATAATGAAATGGAAATTAGATAAACAATCAAGAACAGCAATAAATCTACAAGGTGGTTCCTTGAAAAACTCAATTCAGTGGATAAATTTTTAGCTAGGTCAATCTAGAAAAGAAAAGAAAAAAATAAAATTCAGTGAGAAGGCACAAATTACTGACATCAAGAATTAAAGCAATGATTCACTGCAGATTTTAGAAACATCAAAGAATAATAAATGAAAATTATGAAAAAAAACTTCATGTCAATTTGGTTGAAAAATAACATAACATAACCAAATTCCTTGAAAAAAGACCAACTACCAAGCTCAGAAAGTTGAAAAATAGGCAACATAGACATCCTTATATCTATTAGGAAAATTTTAGTTATATTTAAAACCTTTTCACATGGAAGACTGCAGACTTGGATGGCTTTGACCAGTGAATTATATCAAACATCTAGGGAAGAAATAATACCTATGTTGCATACTTTTCCAGAAAATAGAAGACAAGGGAAAACTTCCTAATTCCATTTATGAGGACAGTAACATAGGCCAGATGCAAAACTAGACTAAGGTCATTACAAGAGAATACTATAGAACAACATAATCAATTCCAACAACATAAAATATATAATATATCGTGGCCAACTTAGGTTTATTCTAAGAATTCAAGGTCAATGAGGTCAATGCAGCATTTTGGAACAAAAATTTACCAATTTAACTAACTAAAAAGATAATAAAACAAGTGTTAATAGATGAAAAACATAGAATAATTTCCCTCTGATAACAGAATAGCCACACTCACTAATTCTGTTCAGTGTTGTTCTAGAAGTCTTCATCAATACAATGACTCAAGAAAAAATGTATATAGATTGGGAAAAATAAATAACACCATCTTTTTCATATAATCATAAGTGAACATGGAAAATCTTAACCTATTAAAAAATCTAACTAATCTCATCTTTGTTATAGGATACAAGGTCAACATGCAAAAATCAGTTGTATTTCTATATAAAAGCAATGAATGATTGGAAATTACAATTTAAACAAATTTATAGTAACATTAACTATCCAAGAGTCCCCAAATTTAACAAAATTAGGTGCTAAATGTGCACACTGAAAACTGCAAAACTTTGCTAAGAGAAAAATCTAAATAAATGAAGAGATGTACCATAGTTTGGAATTTCAATACAACAAAGTTGGACCTTTTACACCATCTGAATTCAACACAGCACTCTAGTAACCAAGAGAACATAGAATCAGCATAAGGACAGTCTGCAAATAGACCAGTGCATGCCCGCTCAGTTGATTTTTTTGACAAAAAAATAAGAAATAGAAATTAGATAAACAGTAATAAGTATGATAAGTTATATTTCATCAAAATTGTAAGCCTCTGCTCTTCAAAAATCTCTGTTCAAAGAATGATAAACCAAACCACAAATTAGAAGAATTTTGGAAGATTTCTAGTTCATGATTTCTAAAAGCCAAGTAGGAAGCCATCAATAAAATCTATGAACTGTAAACTTTTATTTATTTGAAATTTTAGAAACAGCCCCATCTAGTCATGAAAGCAGATTAGTGGTTGCCCAGGGCTGGGGAGCAAAGGGATATAATGGAAACCTCTTTGGGTGTGGTGGATGTGATCTATATTTTAATTCTGGTACTTACACAATCTTATATATTTTGTAAATATTATTGTGAAAACATGTCCAACTGTGTGCTTAATATGGACAACTTTCATTGTATAAAAACCATGCTTCAATAAAACTTACTGAAAGAAGCAAACAAATAAAAGCATTTTCATCTAGGAAAGATGTATTAGGATTTTTTAAAGACACCCCCCAAAAATGAGTTCATGGCTATTACCTGGTTGACCATCTATAATAGATTACTGTGCACATTATAGTACATTCAACAAGAACATTAGGTAGCTTTTTAAAAGGTTTGCATCCATGTATTATTGGTTTGGAGATACATGTATGGTGTTTTGTAGAATTCCAAAGTAAAATGTGGAGAATATGCCTATGTTATTATTAGGGAACCTTATATAAGGAAGCAACTTTAATTTTTATCACTTTAGGGTGCTAAAATTAAAGGCAGGGAGCTGGGGAGATGGTGGTATTCTTTTGTTAATTACATCTGTACATTTTAAACACAATTACATTTTTCAATTTAAAACATATAATAATAAAGTTTAAGAAAGAAGAATAAGTTACCTCTTTCTGAAGGGCTTCACATTTTGATATTACTACCATATGTAATCATTTATAGTGCTTATGCATCTACATTGTTTGCAAATCTACCACATTTTATTTTAGTTGCCGGTTTGCATGACTGACTCTTCCTGTATTATAAATCCCTGGGAGTCAGGGCATGTCATATTCATCTTTGACGCTCTGGGACATTAATTTATCAACACTTTATCAAGTATCTGCAAAATGCTAGCCACTGGTCAAGGTGTACACATATTTTTTAGTATGTAATAGAGAATTAAGAAGTCTCAGTGCTTCTTAATTCCTGATTGATTTCAGATATGGAGGACATTGAATGAATCTACCACCTTCCCCTCTAACAAATGTTAAGAAACTAAAAAAACTTTGTAATATCTGTCCACTCATAACCGGGTTTAAAGTGGAATTTGGCTTTGCAATTTTAGTGTGAAAAGGGAGAGAGATGAAAAATTACATAAAAAGTCCAATTTAAATTGTTTTAAAAAGAAGCCATATGTTCTATATCTGATGTTCACTGCTCTCTCCCACATCCTTAAGACTATAATTTAAGATCATAAATCACAAATCTAGTGGAAATGAGGACTACTGACTTGCAGTAGAATTCACATTTTGGTAAAATTTAAATACATAAACCTATCTGTTTCTGGATAGAGGTGGTCTAATCTTTATGAACCAGTGTGAATTTATGAATCAAAATAACTGTGAGAATCTTAACCCTGGAACATTAATGGTCTCAAACTCCACAGGTCAGGGAGCCCTAAAGAGGCCCATATCCCACTCACAGCCACTGTCGGTACCTCTGTTCTCAGCTTCATGAATGGCATGCATTCGCAAAATGGAAACCAGCACCTGCCACAGCCCCCCTACAAGTGCTAACACAGCCTCAAGTATGGATTCCAGAGCCTGCTTTATAGTCCACACCCTGTTTGCTGTCTCTGTGCCCTTGGGTAATTTAACCCCCGTGCATCAGTTTCCCTATCTGTAAATTGATAATAATGAAACTGTCCACCTCAGAGAGTTCTCTAAGGGTTAATGGATTAACAGCTGTGAATCTCCTTAAACTATCTTTGGCCATGAGAAATATTCGAGGGAGAAAAAATTATTCCCATGCCTGGAAAGCCAGCTGTGCCCTCCTCCATTTCTGCTGATGAGCAACCCAAAGGCCTGCAGGGAGAGAGACTTGGGGCCAATTGAACCCATGCTCCGCTTAGCCTTGGTATTTTTTACCTCCTTCTTGGAACCTGGGGTGCCTTACCAGAAACGCAGACCAGAGAAACTTCTAAATGAAAATGTTCAGATGAAGAAAATGTAAACGCATCTTCCCCATGCCAAATTTCTTCATTCTAGGATTCTGGGGCTGGGACTTTGTCACAAATTTGAGCAATGGTGTTATAAAACAGACTGACAAGGCTGTGAATCGCAACACTACATCAAGCTGGAGTCCTAAGCTGTTACACGTTTTTTTTTTTTTTTTTTTTTTTTGCTTTGGGTTTTTACCCCATATGCTTAGCACTTCTGCAGACGTACTTTCATGCACTGAGATTTCTATTTCCCTGGGAAAAAAGTAACTGGGGTTTAAATCAGTCAGGATGCTGCAATCTTAGGGCAAGAGAATTATGACATTTGGGAATTAGTAGGGAGAGAGCCTCAGGAGGAAAATGTATGTTTCTCTCTACTCCCTTCCCTTTCCCCAAAACCTGCCTGTAAAGGCATTATGCAAGCCTGTTTTGGTTTTTCATTATGCTACAAGTCTTCTAAGATAAGAACTACCCCTTATTTATTTTTTATTAATAAATGGCAACCATAAAGACAACAGGTGATGTTTACTATGTGCCAGCTCTTATGCTGTGTCTTTTATATGTGTTGCTTTTTTAATACTTGCAGTTAATACAAGCTGTTACTTGTATTCCAGTTTAACAGAAGGGGAAGCTGAGACTTAAAAAGGAACATTAACTAGGTGAAGGTCATTCACATGGCTAGGGGTGTGGTCAGGTTTGGGATGAGGATTTGTCAAGCTTCAAAACGCATGCCCTTATCAGGCAGGTATTTTGTGAGTCCCACATGAGATATAGGTTTGTGCTAGGAATCTGCTGAGGGCTCAACAAATGAATAGTCCCTCCTTGGAAATAGCTTGACACAGCATGATTGACAGAAGCATGCAGGGGAAGTATTCAATAAGGCTATTCTCAACAGGTAGTGGGTATTCTCCATACTTAAAAAATATATGCATACTTATGCATTTCTTTATATGATTTATTACTAAACTTCTAGCTTTTAGATTGAAAAAGCATTTCAGAATAATGGGGCAACAGAAGGTATAATGTATCATAATTGCAAAGATTGTGGAGCAAACATTTTGAGCTTACTGGCTACATGATGCTGGTCTATGGTAAATAATTATGATGTCATGGGAGGGCCTGGACCTATGGTCCAAGGGACTTCGGTTCATCAGCTTTTGCTGCTTTTGTTTCATGATCATAAGGCCAAAGAGTTCAGGGATTCAGTTGATCTTGGTATGCTCACCTGTTGAATGGAGGTAATAATAGTGTCCTTTAAAATTGAGGATCATACCAGTTGGTATATATGAAAGCCTTGTAAGTCATAAGGATCCATCAGGTTCCATTTCCCCCTAGTTGCTAAGGCATTTGGAACAGTGTGGGGGTCTTATCCTCACAGGCCATGATGAGCAGATGAGAGAAATACAAGACAGGTGTACAGGAAGAATGAGAAGAAGGATATTTCCCTGGAATGATGTAAGGCGGCAGCATGAGCTGCCGAGGCCCCTCTTCCAATCTTGCCAAGTGACAACTGGCAGTTTGATGGGGGAACAAGGAGTAGAAGAGAACACGGACTGATGCTACGTGGCTGAGAGGCGCCAGAGGACATTTAGCTCCAGAGAAGTGGAAGGTGGGTTTTTTAAAGATTCCTAAAAGTGTGAAAGAACAAACAGAAGATTTGCCTAGGCACAGCTTTTACTACCTGGCATGGACTCAAGGCTGTGTCCTTCAAAATTCTTGAGTTGAAGTTCTAACCCCCAAGGGGATGATATTTGGAGATAAGACCTTTGGGAGGTGAGTGGGAATGGCTGAGGTCATGAGGATGGGCACTTCCTGATGGATCAGTGCCTTTATAAGAAGAGACTCCAGACAGCCTGCTGTCTTTCTCTCGGCCAGGTGAGGACTCGGTGAGAAGGCAGCAGTCTACCAGCTAGGAAGAGAGGCTTCACCAGAACATGTTTATGCTGCACCCTGATCTTAGACTCCCAACCTCCAGCACTCTGAGGAAATACATTTTATTGTTTAAGCCCCCCAATGTATATTTTGTTATGGTGGCCTGAGAGAGGACTGAGACACTGTAAGAATGTCAGGTAAATTTGGGAGAATATAATCAGCAAAAATATGGCGGACAGTCCATGGAAGACAGTCACTCGTTTGACAACCTGATAAACATGATTTTATCTCTTTTGTACTTAGGATCATCTCTTATATGGAAAGTCTCTACTGTCCAGTTCCCTTTTTTGTTTTCCATTCCACTGCAAATATAACTTCCTTTATGTAGTTCAGATTTGATCATTTTGGATTTTGAGTAAGAAAGAGTATTTTTAGACACCAGGTCTGCTAAGTCTGAATACATAATACACTTCGAACCTTATAGACAAGAGGCTTTGCGGACTACCTATAAAGGATTAGGTATTGAAAAGATGACTTTCATTTTAAAATCAAAGTGATGATAAGAGTAGAATGAACTAGTGGTTGTTTCACTTTTGGAATTAATAGTAAAAGAATCTGTTCCTGCCTTGGAAAAAGTCTATCTCGATAAGCAAAAATGTGATTAGTGCTTTCCACTTATTCCAATGACCCTCATTATTAGCTTGAGAACAATTATGTTTTCAAAAGGATACAGAAAAGTGCTAGTAAGACCGGTATATAAGAAATCAGCAAAATGATGGTAATGAAAGGGCAGTTCCTTGTGTGGAGGATATAAATTCACTTCCACTGTATCTTCCTTCCAATGAATTAAAAAAAAAAAAAGTAACTGGATGTCAGAATCTCAGGAGTGAGAAAAAAGAAGGCTTCAACTAAAATGTCCAGAGCCTCCACTGTGATAAGTTACTTCTGGCAGGTTGACACCCCTGATTGATCATGGCTTCAGAGCCACCTCCTTCTTGCCTGGAAACTTAACCTTCAGATTTTGGTAGCAATGAAGATTGACTTTGTGCTTCTCGTGGCACAGTCAGAGTAATTCAAAGAGGAGAATTACAGATCTTACCCCATTGTGCTGGTAAGGAAACTGATTTAGAAACCTGTTTGCAGAGAGCCATTTTAACCATATTATGGTCCGAAATTGGACACTCTTTTTGAGACAGGATGAAATTTGATCCCTTTGTCAATGACAATAGAGGGTTCATTGCTCACACAATAGAAGCTTGCATGTGGTAGGTGATTCCTCAAAATTTCTCAGCAGTTATAAAGCAAACAAAATCAGCTCTAGGGTAATGTGATTGTGAGGAAACTCAAGATCATGTGCAGTATACACCTCTCTTTCAGCAAAAAGCCCGATTTGACCATCACAAAAATATATATCTCCTTCACTGTATCTAATAAGATAGCTTTCGATATTGTGCAGGTCAAGTTCATTCCTGATGGTAGGGCTACAGAAGGCCTCTAGAGGCTAGCTAATTGACCACATTGACTCTCAGTGGGGTCACCCATTTATCTTGCTGCATTTTAAGCCCAATTTCTTCTTGTGCATTCTTAGAATGGAAAACAAGTTAACTTTTTCCTGTATTATAAATCCACTTGACCAGAAGGCTGTTCTAAAAGTAGCTTCATTGTTTTTCCTCTGTTTTCGGGCTGAGTAATCCTAAATTCTGTAGGTAGCCCCAGCCCCTGTTGGGACCTGCTTTTTTATCTCATAATTCACTCTTTGATGAACTGTAGCTTTCCGAGATCTTTCCAGTTTCAGTTGGGCACAACTGAAGATTGTCATCATGAGTGTATATCAACAATAAATATATGTGTATTTTGTCTGGAAGTTTCTCTCTAACTGGATTGCTTAGGCCAGGAGCCCCTTAAACCATTAACATTACTTCTTCTCCAAAAGCATCTCCTGCTGAAATGCATAAAGAAACTGGAAAGGAAGGGGGGTTGTTCATGAGGATCTGTGGTTGCAGATGAAATTTTTTCCACTAACTGGCTGGGAGCAGCCTGCAGGAGGAGATAGGGTGGTGCTGTGCAGAGAGCTCTGGACTGCAGGTCAGCAGGCAGGATGTGGCACGTTTACCCTTGCTCCTCATCTATGGGGTTATCTTGGCCATGTACCTGAGTCCTGGGTCTCTTGTCTGCATCAAGAAGATAGTAGCGAGAAGGTATTTCCAATCTTGCTCAGCTCTGAAATTTGTAATTCCACAATAATTACATGAAGCAGGGGTCTAAGAGGACATAATACAAATTATATTTGGTAGCCCAAAGGGTTGGTGAAGGCTTCAGCAGAAGGCCATTTGTATTTAGCGGAGATGCAGGAGAGAAGATTGAGAGTCTGGGTATAGAATGAAGATGTGGGATGCCTGGTAACTGGGGAGGGTGGCAGAGGGGGTTCTGTTTTGTCCTGGGCTTCAGCAATGTTGAAGGTAATGTCTGAACTCTTCTGTTTCCTTACATAAGGCCAGCTATGCTGAAATTGATCTCAATGATTCTAGACACATTTAGTGTTAACCTAATATATACCTTTGAGGAAAATCTTATTTGTTCCAGGCAAAATCATCTCCTCTAGAGTTGCCAAGTTGATAAATATCCTGGCAGAAAAGTTGATGACTCCCTATCAAGTCCTATAGTAAACCCAAGAGACAACTCGGAGGATTTATCTTTCCTTTAATTTCAAAAGACCTAATTCCAAAGACTCAGCATCTACAAAGCTTTTGAGGTCAGTGCTTTGGTTGGAGGTGTCTAGAAGTGATCAAAGGGCCACAAATGAAGGAAACAAAAACTGTCCTTGAACCTTAGATCAAATGAGTTATCATTTCTTTAATAGTTAAAATCACTATTGCATAGGGTTAGGTGTGTACCTTCTGGACTCACCCATGCCTGTGTTGGACCCCTGATTCTCCCATTTAATAGGAATGAGAGCTGAGGCAAGGGTGGAGGCTTTCTGATTTCTGTCTCTCCACAGCTATAAAATGGAGATAATAATAAAAGCTATCTCAGAGTTTTCATATAGGCTCAGTGATTAAAAGTTCTAAGTCCAATATGTGCATATAGTAAGTGGCCAATAAATGATGATGATGACGATGGCAATCCAGAAGCATACAAGAAGGCTTCTGAGTCAGGAGGCAAAGTCCTCAAATATGCCTCCAATTTCTTGCTGGCTGCTGGTGGTGGCTCTTGAAAAAAAAGCTGGAATGTGGCAAATATAAATTTCACAGAAATAGGTAGAAAACTGCTTGGAGCTAGATTCCCAAGCCAGGCCCGTGTCTGATATTAAACTTTCCTTGCAGTCATATGAAGTATTATTACTATATATTGCTTTGAAAACAAAACCTGAGACCAGTGTCCTCAAAGTTCCTGCAGGCTATGTTGATCGTCCAACCCATCTTGTCATTTTCTGATGGAATCATTGTTGTGATTATTGGGAGGCAGAAGGCTGAGATTGGCCTGTTTACCAATGCTTTTATTTTTATAAATACCAGTGAAAAACAACAAAAAAATTTCACAATAGTTGTGAATCCAGCCCTCTGTAGAGGAAGCCTTTATAATTATAAGGGTCTTTAGGAAATGCAAATAATATTACATTTGATGCAAACCCATCAAAAACATTAAAGTGCTTTATCTAGGGAAGTTTAGTGATAAGCTGAAATATTGCATTATTGAATTGAATATGAATGTCTAACAGTTGAACAGGACTGTCCATTCTTACTATAAATTTTGTTTCTGTCAATTCAAAATTCATATTTACATTCTTTTTTATTTTTTAAAATTTTGTGTACTTAAACAAGTTCAAGCTGCAAAAATGACATCTGTGTTTGTACAAGACAACAGACACCATTTGAATTTATTAATATAAAGCATTTTACACCTAAAAGAGATTCAAATAACCAATGCAGTAAGCAGATGGGAAACTATAATAAATAATCTGTCTTTCAATGACATTTATATCTTTTTCTCACTCAGCAATGGCAGACTAAATAGGCAAATGGACTTTTTTATAGTTATAGTCTAGGAAAGCTTATTTGAAGCTGCTTTTATCAGAAACTCTTTTTTAAAATATTGAATTGAGTATCATCTCATCAAGTGATCTGCATCTTATGATGTAAAAGTTTTAAGCCATTTTAGGGAAAAAACCCACTTAATTTACAAGGGTGTTCAAATATAAATAAAAACCAATAGTATTTTCTGAAATGGAGAACATTTTTGTAAAAGTACTTCAACCTAAGACATTTAAATCTAAATTTTGCTTTCAGATCCACTTATTCTAATACACAAAGGAAAGATCTAAGAGGAGAAAACTGAAGGGGCTAGAAGTTTCCAGCTTAAAGGACAGGAAGTATTGGAAATTTTTAAATTAAAAATTTATTAGAAGTTTTTGAAAGTTTTGACAAAGAGAATGGAGACATATTGTTCTCTGCCTTCGTTGACTTCAAACATACTTTAAAAACTTAAGAGCATGAAGGGTCTATGACATTCTCATGTGGAGGTCTTCATTGGAAATAAGGTACCAGAGTTTTTAACCTGAGTTAAAGAGTTAGAAAGTCCTCAAAGAATTTAAAATCCTTTTATGACATCTTTTAAAATAAGGCAGATTCTTTTCTATCAAGTTGGAGTGAGTTTTCAGGTGCGATTTCTTCAAATCCATTCCCACCCTTTTCAAACTCTTCTAGCTCAATTTGCTGTTGGCAAAAGATATGGTTTCTTTAAAAAGTGGCTTCAGTTCCATTCTTAGGAGAGGACTAGAGTATAATTCTTTATTTTTACTTTTATTGTGACCAGGGCCAAAGTCATGACTATCCTGCCAGATCTTTCAAATCCCACTGAAATCTGTCACAATCAAGACACATTACGAAGTGACTGCTTTTCTGGACCCTTTCATCATACATTTTTTCAGGATACATCTCATAATAATACATCTGTCACTGATCATGGCTTTTTCCCCCCTAGTCTACAGATAATTTGAGATGAAGAGTCATCAACCAGGGACTAGAGAATTTCCTGTAGATCGGGTGACATTGTGCAGAAGATTCAAGGATTCAACCCATAAGTGGACAATCGGGATCCACATATCATTTTTCTTTCATTCAGCTACTAACATAAAACAATTCTATGTAACTTTTTCAAAATGTTGCTTAATTCAAAGTGGGAGCTGTCATAATTTAGCACAGGCCTTTTTTTCTGAAGGACGATGCAGTCACTCAATATATGTCTCAGGTCCTGGACTGTTATCTGATCCTCACTGTTCTCGGGTCATTCCATGTATTTCTGAACATGGTTCTTGGACATAAACATTATGAATCTTTCTATTTGTTTTTCTAATGGAGAGAGGAAAGGAGGAAAAACGGATAATAATGAAGGAACTGAACTTTTTCCACCAGAAAGCTATGTTGTATGTAAAACTGATCTTTAGAATGGTTACCCAAGACAATGGGGGAGAGTGACAGGAACTGGATTGAGGTCTAGTGAGAAGCACTCTAAACTTTATAAAATTACAAACTGAGTGGTCATTGGAAAGAAACTAAAGGCTTTTTATAAGGCATACTTTTTTGCAAAGAGGCCAAACACTCTTACAAGTACTTCTAAAACTCTTACAGGGAATGAGGGTTTTGATTTTAAAGGAAGACTTTCACCATTTACTTATCAAATTATTTAACCTTTCTATGCTTCATTTTTCAAAGTAAAATGAAGACCAATATATATATATATATATATATGGATATATATATATACATATCCATAAGGCTGGTGGGAAGATTAAAGCCCATAAGGTACATGTACACTGAATATGGCACCACGAGCAGAGCAAAGCCATTATTATACTAGAAAACATTTAGTGAAGAAGTAACTGTAGATAGAAACCAAAAACAGTGTCTGTGTTGTCATCTATATCATAACACATCAGGATAGTCTCTTCATAAAGCTGTTGGTTTCATAGTTTCGTTTTAGTGCTGGTAAAAATATTCATCAGATAAATATTTGCGAAACATTTTATGAGTTTACCTAGGATCATTTCTGACATTCCTTCCTTTGTACTATATTTACAGACATATATCATCATGATTTATTTATGTACAGAAATACAAATGCTCTCCTATTGCTTACTACTTAGCATTTCAGGACTTTATCCCTGATAGTTGAGGTGAGAATTCACACATTTGGAGGTATTAATAGCTGATTCAAATGCAACCTCTATAAAGGACCCCAAGTTTCCTAGGAGAAGAAAAATTATAGACCTCTAATCTATGAGAGAGAGAGAGAGAGAGAGAGAGAGAGAGAGAGAGAGAGAGAGAGAGAGTGTTTGTGTTTGGAGGGTCATGAAAATGTGGAGCCCATTTGATTTAAATTTATTTAATTTAATTAAATTTATTCAATTTAATGGGGGAGAGGGATGTGTTCAAATTTGAAGCCAATGTACCAAATAGCTTACCATTATTTCCTCACAGAGATTCTTTTGATGAAATAGAATTAAAAACTCTTCTACACACTTAATGAACTGATGGAGGATTTCATTTTTTTTTTTTTTTGAGTTTGGCTTCACCATCAACTAAAAATATATTGAATTGCAAGTCAAGTCCAAATTCCAACCAAGCCTCTTTACAAATATGAATCATTTCCGAATTTCTATGACAACCAATTTATGTTTCTATTTCCCTGTGAGGCTCGAAATGACTTTGACCCAAATCAGGGCCATCTTTAACAATAATAATTTAAACTACTCAAACTCCCTCATATAATTTGAGTTGCTAATCTGTCTTGTAAAAATTTAAAAATTATTCATAAGCTGAGGTCACCTGATTGTGAAGACCAAATTTTCCAAGAACAGACATTCCAATTTTATTGGGTTTTGTTCAAGAAGTTTTTTTCTGCACTGATCCATCTCTTCTTGTTCTTGAGACTTTTTAATACCTCCACTCACTAAACCCCCAGATCTTCCTTTTACGCTGTGATAGGTGAATTTATGCAATTTAATAATATTTATTGGACATCTACTAGGCAGCAGGCTCTAGGCTCTATAGAACTTTTGGAAATGTGTAAATGAAGTCAGAAACAGGTCCTGCCCTCACAGAGCACTTAGTCATAGGTAGATGAAGACCAATTAACGAGGCATTGTAGTTAAACAAGGTAAGGGCTCTGCTAGGGACAGTATCGTGCCATGGCAGTACCCCTCAAGTTCCTTGATGAGGTGGCATGGATGCCTGAGTAGAAAGACTTCTCCCGCTGCTTCTTATTTTAAAACACAGCATGAAGGTGGAAGCAGCTCTATTTTTCTATTCTTGCTTACTGGCAGACTTCGGGGCCAAGGTGATGATCTTATGTCTGCCTGTGGTGGGTGGGCGAGGTGGGAGACCGGACGCCGCAGGAAGCCGTCTTCTTTCTAAAATGATAATGGTCCCGACTTGTCAAATAGCTTGCCAAAAAAAAAAGTGCCATTTTTTTTTTTAAATCCTGCTTGTCAACACTTCTTTAAACACAACATCTGAAGAAGAGAACACCGAGTTTGGCTCAGCCTCCTATATCCCCAACAAAGTCATCAACATCCTGGAGCACTCAGATCTTTTAAAGGGAGCTGGGAAAACTGGAAAGTTAACTCCTTGTTTCAGACTAAAAAAAGATGTCTGGAACTAGCCAGACTCCAAGAGTCACTGACAGAGTATTTGAAAAGTTCGTGGACCAAAGACACATCAATTTAAAAACTCCAAATTGATTGGCTTCTCGTTTCTTTTGACCCGTCTTCACTTCTTCTTCTTTATCCCTATCTGAAACATATGGAATTTTCTCACCACTTAAGTCCGTATCTCTCCCTCACTGGACGTCTCCATCTGAGGAAAAGCAACAAGAAGAAGAACCCAACAGTATGAGCCAATGTTTCATGGCACACCTGCTAGAACACAACATAAAAAAGTTTGGCCAGTGTTTGAACACTTAAGACTGTCCTAGAGTAAGTCTCCCTTCTTGAGCCTCAGTTTCCCCATATGTATGCATAGAAAAATCTCAAGAGTTGTGTTTTCCCCCCCAGCAGGGTTTTCTGTCCTTAAAATGTCTAAGTCACACAATTCCCATCCTGTGTGTTAGAACAGATTTTTGCCTGTTGTCTGTATGGTTTTATCTCATGAAGGTAAACACTGGGTAAGGTTGACATGGGATCACGTAGCTGCTGTCCTGCAGAGTGGAGGCTGCAGATTGTCCTGTGATATCTATACTTCTCTCCTCCCAAGTTTTAGCCAGGCGTATGCCCACTTGGCATAAAGAAAACATCCCCAGCTTCCCTTTAAGTCTCACCAGGTCTGTAAGTCCTGACCCGTGAGAGTCATTCATTCAACAAACAGTTACTGTGCACTCCCTGTACACTGGGCTCTAGAGATCCTGCACTGAATAAAAAAAATTTTTTTATTGTTGGTTGTTCAAAACATTACAAATTTCTTGACATATCATATTCCACACTTTGATTCAAGTGGGTTATGAACTCCCACCTTCACCCCATACACAGATTGCAGAATCACATCAGTTACACATCCATTGATTTACATATTGCCATACTAGTGTCTGTTGTGCTCCGCTGCCTTTCCCATCCTCCACCCTCCCCCCTCCCCACCTCTCCCCTCCCCTCCCCTCCTCTCTCTCTACCCCCTCCACTGTATAACCCTGAGGGTCTCCTTCCATTTCCATGCAATTTCCCTTCTCTCTCCCTTTCCCTCCCACCTCTCATCCCTGTTAAATGTTAATCTTCTTCTCCTGCTCTTCGTCCCTACTCTGATCTTAGTTACTCTCCTTATATCAAAGAAGACATTTGGCATTTGTTTTTTAGGGATTGGCTAGCTTCACTTAGCATAATCTGCTCTAATGCCATCCATTTCCCTGCAAATTCTATGATTTTGTCATTTTTTAATGCAGAGTAATACTCCATTGTGTATAAATGCCACATTTTTTTTATCCATTCGTCTATTGAAGGGCATCTAGGTTGGTTCCACAGTCTTGCTATTGTAAATTGTGCTGCTATGAACATCGATGTAGCAGTGTCCCTGTAGCATGCTCTTTTTAGGTCTTTAGGGAATAGACCAAGAAGGGGAATAGCTGGGTCAAATGGTGGCTCCATTCCCAGCTTTCCAAGAAATCTCCATACTGCTTTCCAAATTGGCTGCACCAATCTGCAGTCCCACCAGCAATGTACAAGTGTACCCTTTTCCCCACATCCTCGCCAGCACTTGTTGTTGTTTGACTTCCTAATGGCTGCCAATCTTACTGGAGTGAGATGGTATCTTAGGGTGGTTTTGATTTGCATTTCTCTGACAGCTAGAGATGTTGAGCATTTTTTCATGTACTTGTCGATTGACTGTATGTCCTCCTCTGAGAAGTGTCTGTTCAGGTCCTTGGCCTATTTGTTGATTGGGTTGTTTGTTCTCTTATTGTCTAATTTTTTGAGTTCTTTGTATACTCTGGATATTAGGGCTCTATCTGAAGTGTGAGGAGTAAAGATTTGTTCCCAGGGTGTAGGCTCCCTATTTACCTCTCTTATTGTTTCTTTTGCTGAGAAAAAACTTTTTAGTTTGAGTAAGTCCCATTTGTTGATTCTAGTTATTAACTTTTGTGCTATGGGTGTCCTATTGAGGAATTTGGAGCCCGACCCCACCGACTGTAGATCGTAGCCAACTTTTTCTTCTATCAGACAGCGCGTCTCTGATTTGATATCAAGCTCCTTGATCCATTTTGAATTAACTTTTGTGCATGGCGAGAGAAAGGGATTCAGTTTCATTTTGTTGCATATGGATTTCCAGTTTTCCCAGCACCATTTGTTGAAGATGCTATCCTTCCTCCATTGCATGCTTTTAGCCCCTTTATCAAATATAAGGTAGTTGTAGTTTTGTGGATTGGTTTCTGTGTCCTCTATTCTGTACCATTGGTCCACCCGCCTGTTTTGGTACCAGTACCATGCTGTTTTTGTTACTATTGCTCTGTAGTATAGTTTGAAGTCTGGTATCGCTATACCGCCTGATTCACACTTCCTGCTTAGCATTGTTTTTGCTATTCTGGGTCTTTTATTTTTCCATATGAATTTCATGATTGCTTTCTCTATTTCTACAAGAAATGCCATTGGGATTTTGATTGGCATTGCATTAAACCTATAGAGAACTTTTGGTAATATCGCCATTTTGATGATGTTAGTTCTGCCTATCCATGAACAGGGTATATTTTTCCATCTTCTAAGATCTTCTTCTATTTCTCTCTTTAGGGTTCTGTAGTTTTCATTGTATAAGTCTTTCACCTCTTTTGTTAGGTTGATTCCCAAGTATTTTAATTTTTTTGAAGATATTGTGAATGGAGTGGTTGTCCTCATTTCCATTTCAGAGGATTTGTCGCTGATATACAGGAATGCCTTTGATTTATGCGTGTTGATTTTATATCCTGCCACTTTGCTGAATTCATTTATTAGCTCTAATAGTTTCTTTGTAGAGCCTTTTGGGTCTGCTAGGTATAGAATCATATCATCTGCAAATAGTGATAATTTAAGTTCTTCTTTTCCTATTTTTATGCCTTTAATTTCTTTCGTCTGTCTAATTGCTCTGGCCAGTGTTTCGAGAACTATGTTGAAGAGAAGTGGAGAGAGAGGGCATCCCTGTCTTGTTCCAGATTTTAGAGGGAATGCCTTCAGTTTTTCTCCATTCAGAATCATGCTAGCCTGATGCTTAGCATAGATTGCTTTTACAATATTGAGGTATGTTCCTGTTAGCCCTAGTTTTTCCAGAGTTTTGAACATAAAGGGATGCTGTACTTTGTCAAATGCTTTTTCCGCATCTATCGAGATGATCATATGGTTCTTATTTTTAAGTCTATTGATGTGGTGAATAACATTTATTGATTTCCGTATATTGAACCAGCCTTGCATCCCAGGGATGAATCCTACTTGATCATGGTGCACAATTTTTTTGATATGTTTTTGTATCTGATTCGCCAGAATTTTATTGAGGATTTTTGCATCTAGGTTCATTAGAGATATTGGTCTGTAGTTTTCTTTCTTTGAAGTGTCTTTGTCTGGTTTAGGTATCAGGGTGATGTTGGCCTCATAGAATGAATTTGCAAGTTCTCCCTCTTTTTCTATTTCCTGAAGTAGCTTGAAAAGTATTGGTATTAGTTCTTCTTTAAAGGTTTTGTAAAATTCTGCTGTATACCCATCCGGTCCTGGGCTTTTCTTAGTTGGTAGTCTTTTTATGGTTTCTTCTATTTCCTCAATTGATATTGGTCTGTTTAGGTTTTCTATATCCTCCTGACTCAATCTGGGCAGATCATATGACTTAAGAAATTTATCTATGCCTTCACTATCTTCTAATTTATTGGAGTATAAGGATTCAAAATAGTTTTTGATTATCTTCTGTATTTCTGAAGTGTCTGTTGTGATATTGCCTTTTTCATCCCGTATGCTAGTAATTTGAGTTCTCTCTCTTCTTCTCTTCACTAGCATCGCTAAGGGTCTGTCGATTTTGTTTATTTTTTCAAAGAACCAACTTTTAGTTTTGTCAATTTTTTCAATTGTTTCTTTTGTTTCGATTTCATTAATTTCAGCTCTGATTTTCATTATTTCTTGCCTTCTACTTCTTTTGCTGTTGTTTTGCTCTTCTTTTTCAAGGATTTTGAGATGAAGTATGAGATCATTTATTTGTTGGTTTTTTCTTTTTTTAAGGAATGAACTCCAAGCAATGAATTTTCCTCTTAGAACTGCTTTCAATGTGTCCCATAGATTCCGATATGTTGTGTCTGTGTTTTCATTAATCTCTAAGAATTTTTTAATTTCCTCCTTGATGTCTTCTATAACCCATTGATCATTCAGTAACCTATTGTTCATTCTCCAAGTGATGTATGCTTTTTCCTTCCTTCTTGTATCGTTGATTTTCAGTTTCATTCCATTATGATCAGATAAGATGCATGGTATTATCTCTACTCCTTTATATTGTATAAGAGTTGCCCTGTGACATAATATATGATCTATTTTTGAGAAGGATCCATGTGCTGCTGAGAAAAAAGTATAACTGCTTGATGTTGGGTGGTATACTCTATATATGTCAATTAAGTCTAGGTTATTAATTGTGTTATTGAGTTCTATAGTTTCCTTATTCAACTTTTGTTTGGAAGATCTGTCCAGTGGCGAGAGAGGTGTGTTGAAGTCTCCCATGATTATGGTGTGGTGGTCTATTAGACTCTTGAACTTGAGAAGAGTTTGTTTGACGAACATAGCTGCACCATTGTTTGGGGCATAAATATTTATGATTGTTATGTCTTGTTGGTGTATGGTTCCCTTAAGAAGTATGTAGTGTCCCTCTTTATCCCTTTTGATTAACTTTGGCTTGAAATCTATTTTATTTGATATGAGTATGGACACTCCTGCTTGTTTCCGAAGTCCATATGAGTGATATGATTTTTCCCAACCTTTCACCTTCAGCCTATGTATGTCTTTTCCTATCAAATGCATCTCCTGTAGGCAGCATATTGTTGGGTCTTGTTTTGTGATCCATTCTACTAGCCTGTGTCTCTTAATTGGTGAGTTTAAGCCATTAACATTTAGGGTTATTATTGAGATATGGGTTGTTCTTCCAGCCATATTTGTTTATTTCTGTTACTAAACATGGTTTGTTTTCCTCTTTGATTATTTTCCCCCCCTTTACTGTCCTACCTCCCACTGTTGGTTTTCATTGTTATTTTCCATTTCCTCTTCCTGTAATGCTTTGCCGAGGATGTTTTGAAGAGATGGTTTTCTAGCTGCGAATTCTTTAAACTTTTGTTTATCGTGGAAGGTTTTAATTTCATCTTCCATCCTGAAGCTTAATTTCGCTGGATACACAATTCTTGGTTGGAACCCATTTTCTTTCAGTGTTTGAAATATGTTATTCCAGGATCTTCTAGCTTTCAGAGTCTGTGTTGAAAGATCAGCTGTTATCCTGATTGGCTTACCCCTAAATGTAATCTGCTTCCTTTCTCTTGTAGCTTTTAAAATTCTCTCCTTATTCTGTATGTTGGGCATCTTCATTATAATGTGTCTAGGTGTGGATCCCTTATGATTTTGCACATTTGGCATCCTGTAGGCTTCTAGGATTTGGGATTCTGTCTCATTCTTCAAGTCTGGGAAGTTTTCTCATATTATTTCATTGAATAGACTGCTCATTCCTTTGGTTTGGAGCTCTGTACCTTCCTGTATCCCAATGACTCTTAAGTTTGGTCTCTTAATGTTATCCCATATTTCTTGGATGTTCTGCTCATGGTTTCTTAACAGTCTTGCTGAGCTGTCTATGTTCTTTTCCAGTTGAAATACTTTGTCTTCATTGTCTGATGTTCTATCTTCTAAGTGTTCTACTCTGCTGGTAGTATTCTCCATTGAGTTTTTAAGTTGGTTTATTGCTTCCTGCATTTCTAGGATTTCTGTTTGTTTGTTTTTTATAACCTCTATCTCCCTGTATAGTTGATCCTTTGCTTCCTGGATTTGTTTGCGTAATTCATTGTTGAAGTGATCTTTCATTGTCTGATTTTGCTGTCTGATGTCTTCCTTGATACTCCAGATCATCTGAAGCATGTATATCCTGAATTCTTTATCTGACATTCCATCTGCTGCAGCTGTTACCTCTTCTAAAGTTGCGTTGATCTGCATTGCTTGTGGTCCTTTCTTTCCTTGTCTTTTCATACTGCTTGCGTATCTTTCCTGCAGGTGCGGGCGGCGGCTCTGCTCTCTCCTTATTCCAATTGGGGTGTCGTGGCTACCACGCTGGCAGGTCACTGGGCCTGTTCTGGGTGCTGGCGGCGGCTCTGTTCTGCCCCTACTCCAATTGGGGTGACGTGTGTACCACGCCGGCAGGCCACGGGGCCTGATCCGCCGGTCGTTTGCAGGTTTGCCTACCCTGCAGGCGCGGGCGGCGGCTCTACTTTGCCCCTACTCCAAATGGGGTGACGTGTGTGTCGTACCGGCAGGCCACTGGGCCTGTCCCGCTGGTCGGTCGCAGATCTGCCCACCTTTCGGGCATGGGTGGCGGCGCTGCTCTGCCCCTACTCCAATTAGGGTGGTGTGTGTACCATGCCGGCAGGCTCCTGGGCCTGATCCGCCGGTCTGTCGCAGGTCTGCCTACCTTGGAGGCGCGGGCGGCGGATCTGCCCTGCCCCTCCTACCACGCCTGCGGACCCCTGGGCCTGATCTGCAGGTTGATCACTGGTCTGCTCACCCTGCGGGCACGGGTGGCGGTTCCGCTCCGCCCCCACTCCAATTGGGGTCACGTGGCCACCACACCGGCAGGGCCTGATCCGGGCGTGGGAGAAGGATCTGCTCTGCTCCTACTCCAGTTGGGGTGACGTGTGTACCACACTGGCAGGCCACTAGGCCTGACCCTCCAGGCTGTCACAGGTCTGTTTACCTTGCAAGCGCGGGCGGCGGCTCTGCCCTGCCCCTCCTACCACGCCCATGTACCACTGGGTTGCGGGTCTGCCCACCTTGCGGGTGCGGGTGGCGGCTCCGCTCCGCCCCCTCTCCAATTGGGGTCACGCGGTCACCATGCTGGCGAGCTGCTGGGCCTGCTCCGGGCGCTGGCGGAGGCCCGGCTCCTCCCCTCTGGCTCGATGACAAATTGTGGAGACTCGCGTGTCTGTGCCTCACCCCCCCTACCAGGAGACCAACTGTTTCTGTCGCCGCTGGTATTGATGAAGTTCTCTCCTCCGCCGCTTTCTGATGACATCAGATCTCTGCCATGTTGGTATCCTATGCGAATGGCAGCATTTCGTTCCCCTTGCCGGGCAACCAAAGCAACGGGTGAGTCCTGACCGGCCCTCAGCAGGACCCGGACAGAGAAGCAGTTTCCGCGGGCTCCTAGCCCTGGGCCAGGGCAGTTCCGGGAGCCCGAACTCGGCCGCTCCGTGCTCGGTGTAAGCTCCGATAAGAGTAGGCTCCAAGAAGCAGTCCCCGCGGGCTCAGTTCCAGGAGCCGGAATTCGGCCGCTTAGTGCTTGGTGTATGCTCTGATAGGAGCAGGGTCCAAGAAGCAGCCTCCGCAGGCTCCCCAGCCCTGGGCCAAGGCGGTTCCGGGAGCCGGAACTCGGCCGCCCCGCGCTCGGTGTTCACTCCGATAAGATCAGGTTCTAAGAAGCACCCAGGCACTGAACCCTAGCAATCTGTCTGCAAGCCGCAGGCGAATTGCAGCCTGAAATTACCTGTTCTATGGCTGAATGAGCTGCGGTCAGTCGAAAACAGGGATGGTGACGTCAGCTTTCCAACATGGTGGCTGCTGGCCTCCTCTGTGGTCTGACCAGTGTGGAGAACCGAGATGGACCGCTTCCTTCCCCCGTCTCGAACCCAGAATTCAGCCCTGAGTACGGCTGGCAGAAACTGCAGCGCTGTATCCCTGCGTCGCTATCTCCTCGTTTCCCAGCGCGCGCTGCAGACTCTAGCCGCGGGGCGATTTGCTGAATAAGCAGTGTTACCCTCCGTGCGACAAACCTCTCACGTTTGAGTCCCCGTAGCCGATCCTCGTGCGATGGAAATCCTTCCTCCAGGTTCCGGAGCACCCCACTATTGCTGGAAATTCCTAACAAGATATCCTTTAGCCGTCCTGACTTGTCATACTCCCACACAGTGAAGCAGCACACGGGGGCAATGCACTCCCCTCGCCGCCATCTTCCTCTAGTGCACTGAATAAAATTAAAACAAAATCCTAATAATCTCTGCTCTTCCCCATGGAGTTTAGAGCCTATTGGAAGGACATAGGTAAGTTGAAAACATGATCTCAGGTGGCTCCAGGTGCAAAGGAGGAAAAGGCACCAAGGCAGGGGGATGGAGAGTGACAGGGAGGCAGGTGTGGTCTCGCCACCCATGAATTTGAGTGCTCAATGAAGACTGGCCTGGGATTCAGGAATTCTTGGGGTGACTGATGGAAAGGGGGACAAAAAACACATTGGGGTAACAGCTGGACAGATGTGGGGTAGTGAGCTGTGAGTATTGAGGTTTGGTTAGAAGCACCAAGTTCCCCCTCTTTACTCCTGCCATAGTGGTATAAAAGTGGGGGCAGGAGCAAAGTCATCCAGACCATACAAATCTTTCCCCTGAAGCCTCCTGCAGCTGCCATGAGCAATAGGGGAATGTGAACACTCATGTCATAAATGCATATGTCCCATGAAACAGCTTCCACTAACTACCCTTAAACCATCTGTTAGGTGTCATTTTTCTTTTCCTTCCTTATTCTTTTCTCCATCCTTATGCTTGGAAAAAAAGATTTGATGGTAGGATTTCTAACAGCCATCTTGGAATCATGAAGTGAGAACCAAATTTCAGGGAATTGGGGGGAGCTCAGTGCCTGAGAGCTTTAGACAACAGAGTCAACGTGCTACTCCTAGACTAGCATGAGATGAGTACCTCATTTACTTCAGAGTAAAACTAAACTTCTTTCTTGTTTAAGTCACTACTAAAGATTTTTCTACATTCAGCAAATCTATTCTTATCAAATACCCTAGAGCCTGCAAGTACCAGACCTATCATTTATCCCCAGAATGTTTTATGTTAGGTTGGTAACGTACTGTGTTAGACAAGTAATTTGGGAGGCAAAAAAATCACTGGGATTATGTCATAAGGAGCATTCTGAACTTCACTCTGTTTGCACCAGTCATTAAATATCCCTGATTTTGCTCTTGGAACATTTGTCACATTTATCCCTCTCCATGGCCTATGTCCTGCTCTCCTGGTCACTCCTGGTGTCAATGCACAGCCCTCCTGACTGACGCCACCTCTTGTCCTGTCTAGAGCCATCTCCCCCTCATCACCTCTGGGGTAAAAGTGCCCAGAGTAAGACTTAAATAGAAAGGAACAAAAAAAGAAAAAAAAATTGACTCTGTTACTAAAACCAGCAACATTCTCTCACCTTGAACAATGATTTTTAATCTTTTTCTGAAGATGACATGATTTTGAGTAGAAGGTTGAGAAGAAATAAGCAGACAATTCAAAGCATGCGTTTTCCCTTCAGTATCACACTCGTTTCCAAATAGAATTGTTCACCGCCATCCCCAGACACTCAACATACTCATGGATTCAGCAAACATGCACAGGTCCGTTGTGACATTGTTTTGTCCCATTGCATTACATCTCTTAGGTCAGAATAGTTTCCCCTCCCTCTGCATCATGTCACACCTCCAAGTTCAACCTTTTATTAAATGCATGACCCTAACACACTCAGTGTGGAAAAATAAAAGCTCTACATTTGACCTTCAAGTTCTGAATGTTGACCTACTATGTTGGTGGCCCACCCATGTGCCATAGCATACTCACCAGGAAGTATTAACCAACAAGAGAGAACTCAAATCCCACAGCATGGCATATACATTCTCCCTGACTTAGCCCCTCCTTGGTGCTCTTCTTCATTAGCATTGCCCTCCAGAGGAACTGAGTGGCTTGCTGTTATTCTATACTCAACCTTTATGTCTTTACAGTTTAGCTGAGGCTACTTCTCTGCAAGGAATGTGCCTAGGTGATTCTTTTGTTTTCTATACGTCATTTCAAATGCAACTCAACTGTGGCCTCTCCAGATAGGTCATTCCTCGGTTACTTCTCCATACTACCTGCATGGATTGAAAGTCGGACCCCAGATGTATGACCACCTTCTTGAGGGTGTGAATGTAATCTTATTTGGAAAGAGTCTTTGTAGATGTGATGTGATTTATGGATCCTGAGATGAGATTATCCTGGATCATCTGGGTGATCTCTAAATCCAATGTCAGGAGACAGACAATACAGAGAGGAGAGAAAGATGGAGAGAGGAAAGGCTGTATGAAGGGAAAGGTAGATATGGGAGGGGGGCAACCACAAGTCAAGAAATACCTGGAGTCACCGAAGGCTGGCAAAGATTGGGGAGGGCTCTCTCTGGAGAGCCTTTGGGGAAAGCGTGTGTCCCTGCTGCCATCTTGATTTCAGGCTTCTGAACTCCAGAACTGTGAAAAAAGAGATTTAGGTTGTTTTAAGACAGAAAATTTGTGCTAACTTGTTTCAGGAAATGAATCTTTTAGAATTATATAAGAAATGTTGTCTTACAGACCAATTATTTGTTTTTAAGTGTTTTAGTTTCTTCAGGCTGCTGTAACAAAAACCACAAACTGGGTGACCTATAACAGCAGACATTTATTTTAAACAGTTCTGGAGGCTGGGAAGCCCCAGATCAAGGTGCTGACCCATTCACTATGTTCACAGATGACACCTTCTCAATATGTCCTCAGGTGGTGAAAGAAAGACAAGGCAGTTTGGGGGGACTTCTTAAGGGCACTAATACTATTTACGGGGGCTCCACCTGCACGACCTAAGCACCTCGTTAAAGGCTGCACCTCCTAATATCATTGCTTTATGGGGCAGGATTTCAACCTAGAAATTTCGGGAAGACTGGACCATTCATTCTCATGTAACAAGGTAAGCCCTTTGAGGGGACCCCCTCGGTCCTCTTAAGTCCTTACATTCTGTGCCTAGCCAAGCACAGGGTTTGAGATATGGGTTTGTTAAGATAAAAGTAAGAATGGTTAAAGAAAAAAGAACCAAACATTTCAATACCTTGACTACAAAGTGTTAAACCAAGGATTTCTGAACGCAGCTTTGCACACCGGGCCCTGTATCAGTGTTGTCCTGAGCGCTCTGGCTCTTGCTGGGTTTTATTTAGCATCACACCAAATCAAAGGAAATTAGATGTTCATGCTTTCCTTGCTTCCTGGGGTTTAACCTGCCTTGTGCATGAGTCCTTCCTGCCTCTCACAGCAAGGCAGTGCCCGCTGCACCCTGAAAGTGCTGTGTTCAGCTCCATGGGAGGCCAAGGTCTACAGAGCGCCTCTGACCCCACCCCCACTTCCCATTCACTTGGCCTTTTTATTTAATTTGTTGAAGGCTGAATGCAAATGTTCGCCTCTGGCACTAATTCGTGTGGAGATGGGTGCTCACTCTGGGGTGTTTTTGCAGTTGTGGGTCATTTCCACAGCATGACGAAAGGGACCTTGAACCCACCCCGGGAAGAACCAGGTTTCGAGGCTTGGTAATCAGGTCCTCACACATCATCTCTCATTGGCTCAGACCCACGCACTCACTATGGTCACTATGGTCACTATGGTATTTGCTTAGGTTTCATGGTCTCTGAAGTCTTATTTCAACTATTTAAAAGGCCAGACACGAAGATGAGGGGACAAGTGATCAATACTCCTATGCGAGGAAGGGGCTCATTGGTGATCAGGAGGAAAGCTGCTCACGGGGCAGAAGTTGAGGAGAGCGGTGCTGTGTGTCCCCACTGCCTATGACTCCAGGTCACCCTGTGGGCTGTGTTTGGGCTGCCTCCTGGCTTTCTAGATATTCCTTGAAACTCATTTGGTCAGCTCTTGATTGAGCACCTACTGGATGACCAGGCACAGGACCAAGGGCTGGGATTATAGTCGTGAGAAAAACAGAAACGATTTCTGCTTCTGCGGAGTTTGCTTCCAGTGGGAGCCGGTGGCAAAGGATGTCGTGGTCACCATGGTGCACTGGAGGCAGCTGTAAGCCTCGGCTTACATAATAATGTACATAATAAATGTGCTCTGCAAGTTGTAAAAATATTTATAAAAAACAACATTTAGGACTATTTTTCCATGGGAAGGGCTTCCCACTAAGGCTTCTTTGTGCTTTTTCTGAAATGGATTCACCAAGGATAAAAGGCAGAAAGAGAGAACCTCCAACCAACCAAGCATGTGCTTGCTCCCCTGAGCAAGTGTCCTTGGGCTTTGGGGACATGCTCCTTCTGAGAGCTGGCTGTGTCTGACATCCGTAGATCTACTTGCTGAGTCCCTATAATGAAGATCAGGGTCATTGGCTCCTATGTGTACCTGCTTGCCTTAGAGGATGACAGTATTTTGGGAGACAGATGGGAAAAGTCACGGGGAGGTTTGTTGTCTGCGCATTGTACTCCCTGCTCATACTAAACAATAAAAAATTAGTTGAATTACTGGGAACTACCCAGTGAGTGATCATAAGAAAATGGGGATAAAAGGCATCGGTTAGAATTTCCCATCTGCAATATTAAAGGGAGATCATTTTGCCTGAAGATTAACTTGATGGTTAAATACTTGTGGGCACACAGGCTACACATGTGAAATGATCAGAAAGGTAAAGAAAAAAGCAGAACAATGGATACAACATGTAGACAAAACCATAGAACAACAACAGCCAAATCCCAGAGACTGAGCCAGACACAATGCATATAAATTCATGGTAATTTGTATCCTAAGTATCCTGAAACGGGAAGCAGCACCCTAGAGTGGAATCAGACAACAGTGGCATTGCGACTTCCTGACTTCCTCGTCTAAAACATCACAGTACTTAACAGGGACCAGTCACTTTACGCAATACTTTACATCCATTGTCCTGGTTCAAACCCCATCCCTTGTATGAGGTAGGTACAATTGCAAAGCACAAGACTAATTTTGTGATTAAATGAGCAAGTATACCAAAAGCTTCTATGACAACACATCAGAAGTTTTGTTAAAATACTATCATCATTTTTGAGACAGAACTCTTCTTAGATCTAGGTTTGCCACCGCTGAGCGGCTTGATTTGGAGAGTGTGATGCTTCATCTTTGTTAACCTCAGTTATATCTCCATCACAGAGTGGTCATGGCTATTAATCATATTAATACAGGAAGAGAACCCAGAATAATTTTGGAGCGTGGAGGTGATTAACAGAAATTAGTTCCTGCAGCATCAGTCTGATGGATGCAAAAACAGAGAGGCATTTATGTTTCCACACTCCCAAACTTGATCCAGGTTGGAGCTTCCAAACATGGTCCACATGTGTAATTAAAAATTTTTAGTAGCCAGATCGACAAAGTAAGATAAATAGGTGTAATCTGTTTGAATAATATATCTTATTTAACCCAATTTACTCAAAATATCTTTCCAGTATCAAATCAATATAAAATCATTGATGAAATATTTTACATTTTTTAAGGCTCAATTTTTCAAATCTAAAGTGTATTCTATTCTAAACTTATACCATATCTCAATTTTGACACTAAATTTTCATAGGAAATAATAATCTGTGTTTAGATTTTTGTAAAATTAACAGTTGACAATGCAAAGTCACATACCAAGTCGAACCTTAAAAGGTTTTTTTTTGGGGGTGGGTAGTGGATTGAACTCAAGGGCACTCAACCACTGAGCTAAATCTCCAGCACTATTTTGTATTTTATTTATAGACAGGGTCTCACTGAGTTGCTTAGCACTTCGCCCTTTGCTGAAGCTGGCTTTGAAATCGAGATCCTCTTGCCTCAGCCTCCCAAGCCACTGGGATTATAGGCATGTGCCACCATGCTCAGCCTTAAAAGTTTTTTAGTAAACAAATTATAAGTTTTTAAATGCAACTGACTAATTTTTTCCAATAAAATGAAAATTTCATCTCTCTAGTATACTAGTCATATTTTAATTATGTTGTAACCATATGAGGCTAATGGCAACCCTGTTAGACAGGGGGATTCCCTACCTCCCTACATGATCAGCCAACACTAAGAACACAGAAGAACTTCCCCTCTGTTCTCTCTGACATCAACCAAGGAGTCTCTGGATCAGTCTTCTGAGTTTGGGTAAGAGCTGTAGATTTTGCTGGAACTGTTAAAGATGAAACATGAACATCATGTCGATTTTTGTTAGGTTCTTGAAACTGGAGATGATGTTGGAAATATCCCTTGATCCTACAGGCCAGGGCTTGTATGAAGAAAGCTCCATGCTAGATGAGACCTGACCAAAGTTCTGAAGATTCCATTGGAACCAGATGAACTCAGTCACTCACCAACCGAACTGTTACAGAGAAGGCGGAAGTCTATTTTACTGGACAGTTTTCCAAATATTTGGTGGGTAAGAAATAAGGGAATGGCCATGGTCCTAAAATAGACAGTATAAAGGGTAAATAAACTATGAGGGTTTTCTTTTCCCTTAAATCTTTTTCTCAGAAAAATAAAACCTAGAGAGCTCTGGAGACATATGGAGAAGCTGCTAATTCAGGGAAGGCAGCAAGAGTTATTCTCTGGGATAGTGGTGAGATGTTACTTGAAATAACCTGCTTTTATTCCTTCAAACACTAACTGGTGGGTGGAAGTCAAAAGAGAATAAGAGTTAAGAGAAAGAGTTTCTAGCTGAGATAAATGAAAAGACTTGCAACCTGGAAAGAAGAAGCCTGAAGAAGTCTTCATAATCCTGGCCAAATATGTGACGTGCATCATCAGGAAAGCGATGTCAATATTTGACATGAAAGAGGCCCGGAAATTTAGAGTAATAATACTTAGTGCTTTCGTTTAAATCCAGAAAGGCACAGTGTGGATAATCCTTCACCATTAGTAATAAAGCTTAGTGGACAAAGGGAAACACTTTAAAATTAAAAGAGAATGAATGATGGCATCTCGATGAAGAGCAGGGTATAGAATATAGTCTGCTGTACAAAAGGAACATTGTGCAGACAGAATTAGAATTCTCTTAGACATCTTTATGACAACTTTAGAAAACAGGGAGTTAACAAGTGTGTAAATAATTTGTTTCTGAGTTGAATATAGAAATGACCTTTCGTACACACCTGCCACGTTAGGTAGACCTTTTATTGAATGCCAGATCCATCCCCAGCCCAATGCTTGGTTAAAATGCAGACAAGACTCAATGATTTGTCTAAGACTGAACATGTGGTTAATGGCAGAACTGAGACAAGAACTCAGGTCTTCAATGTCTCTCATCTATCCCATTCTTTCTCCACTAAACAGTGCTTGTGTTTTCTACAATTAAATGTGTAAGCATTTAAAGATAAATCAAAATCCAAAATTACTACCAGAACAGACTTAAAATTTGGTGTTTACAGAAAATTACCTATGAATATATACTCCCAAGTTATTCTGAATATGTGTTCTAGGAACATGATTGCAAATTTGAAAGCCATTACACATTACCATTAATACATAATGACTTTATAATCTGTATTAATTAAGGAAACATGGTATAGTAAGAGATTGTATTCCACTGGCTACTAATTGGGCAATCTCTCTAAAAGCTTTTCCTCACATTTCATATTTATTCTTCCAAAATGATCCTTTTGTTTTTTTCTACAGTGCTTACTTTCTAGTGCAGTATATAATTTGCTTATTTATTATGTTTATTGTTTATTATCTGTCTCTCTTGCCAAAATTGAAACTCGAAAATAGTTATTTTCTGAGTGCCTGTGCTAAGTGCTGTTCATGTGAAATATCTGTATTCAGATTTCATAAAGCTAACAATTGAAAAAGTAGCTTCATATGCACAAATCATTCCAAACATACTCAGAAAATATTTGTCCAATTTAATGAGAGAATGTTGTTTCTTTTAATGAAAACAACTTCATTCTTCTGGAACCTCCTGACACTATTTGGAGGAAGCAGGGGATGTGGTGTAGGCAATCTCCTATCTACCTTTCCTAGGGAATCCCTGGCTACACAGTAGGGTGGCAGAGGGACAGTTATTGTCATTGGCCTAGGAGATGCTGGGGCTGAGGAAGAAGTAAGGAGGAAATGACCACAAGAGGTTAAGGCCAAGGGACAAGAACAATTGGAGAAGAGAATTTGGCAATAGGGAGTTCAGAGACAGGATGTCATGGTTTGGGTAATTATCTCTGGAAAGCCCATGCTTAAAGGGTTAATCACAGCCTATGATAATAGTGGGACATGGTAGAACTATTAGGATGTGGAGTCTGATAGAAGGAAGTTAGTTCATTGGGAACATGACTTTGAAGAGGATATTGGGATCCCTGTCTGCCCCCCACCTCTGCTTCTTGACTGCCATCAGGTAAACAGGTCTTCTCTGCCACTTGCTCCAGCTACAAGGCACTATGCTGCCACATGTGCTGAAACTTCTGAAACTGTCAAAATAAACTTTTCCTTTTTAAAGTTTATTATCTCAAGTATTTTGTCATAGTAACAGAAAGCTGACGAATACAAAGGGAGTTCAGGCAACTGTTGTATGTGAGAAATGTAAAAAAAAAAAAAAAAAATCAAACAGAAAATATTTCAGGACCTAAAATTTGGAATTCCAAATCGAGTCTTTTTAGTTTTTTTTTTTTTTTTGACAAAGGAAGAAACTTTTTATTTAATCACTCTGGGTGTTGTTTTTTCTATTTGGAAATTGGAGATGATTACAAGAATAAATTATTTTTCCCTACTCTTCTTACCATCTCACTTCACCAAAACTCTGTCCCATATCCTTCCTGAATAGAATCCTCAGCTAATTCTTGTTCATGTACAGTTAACAGTTGTGATAACAATCATTAGTGTTGCTATTGAGATTGTGGAATTTTTGTTTTTGTTTTTGGCTTTCTGTCTTCAGTGGTGCACAGAGGGTCTGTTGCATCCTATGTGCACAATACATGTCTGATGAATAAAGGAATTAATTAATTAATTAATTAATGTGAATGACAAGTACTAACATCATAAATGAGCATTCCCTTCTTAATAAGTTGGATTGTTTCCAACAATGCCTTACTGTTCTACTTCACTTAGTTACTTTATGTATGCTGTCAGCAGATATTTATTGAACTCCCACTCTGCCCCATCTTTTCGATAGATCTAAGGAGTACAAAGTTGGAGACAGAGTTGCTCCCCACAGAGAGCTAACATTCCTGAGATAAATCAGACCTACCAACCCACATCTCCAGATAGCGCTGTCATTGCTGGTTTTAGTGGTGGAGGCAGCAAAGCTGTTGGGAATGAAGAAGGGACATAAGGGTCCTGGAGGAAACTCAGGAAAGGCATCTCCCAGGGGGGTAGTCTCTAAACTGAGTTGAAGATGGAGTAAGAACTTAGTGTATGAGCACTCCTTACAGAGAAAGCCTGGAGCATGGAGCACAGAGGTAGAGTAGCAAGGAGCATCACAGAGTTTCAAGATGGAGTGTTTGGGTATTGCGAAGGTCAAGGTGAAAAGTGGCAGGGAGTAAGGCTGGGCTGGTAGAGGTGAGATCTCAAGAGCCTTGTGTTTATGTGGAGAAGCTTATATTTTATCCTGAAGGCAATAGGAAAGCACTGTAGGATTCTTTGCAAAGAAGATCACTTTTGCATATTTGAAAGGTGCTGAAAAGTTGGATTGGGAAGTATCAATGAAGTTAGGAGAAATGTAAGGAGGTATCATCAGTAGTCCATGTCAGCCTGCCATAAATACTTACGAGTGATATTCGAAACACAAATTTTTAAAATTTAGTGATGGATCAAATCCATGGTAAGTAAGGGACAAAAATAGATAGTTGAACCAATTTCCAGTTTTCTTGATTGGGATAAAAATATCATATGGGGTGACTTGAAACAATCAAAGCTATCAGAACACATTTCTAGAGGCTAGATGCTCCATATCAGGCTATCTGCAGAAGCAGGATCCTTCTGAGCTCTGCAGAGGACGGCCCTTCCTTGGCCCTTCCTTGCCTCTTCCTGTGTTTTGGGCAGTTGTCAGTATTTGGCATTTCTTGGCTTACGTCTATCTGATTATCCAGTCTCCATCTCTGCTCTCATGGGCATTTTTCCCATTCTACCTATGTCCTTACCTGTCCTCTGTCTTTTTTTTCTCTTCTTATAAGGACATCAATCACATTGGATTTTGCTCACCCTACTTCAAACCATGATAGAGTAGTAGAGGCAAGTGTCAGGTAGCAGCAGGTTAAGATTTTAATACAGGTAGAAAGAAAGATGTCCTGGAGAGGGTAAGTATACTTAGCATGTCTAGTCATCTGACCATGAATGGGAAGAGAGAGAAAGAACTACAGGGAGATTCCAACAACCAAAAGGGGAATTCTTTATTTATTTGAAGCACAGAAAAGACTTGAATCGGTTTATATCCTGATGTATAATTTCAACAGAGGCACTTGCATGTGAGATAGACAAAAGAATTGTGATGAGGGTGATGACCCTCTTGCTCCTCCTGCCCTAATTAGTACCTCTTCTAATTCCTGGAATCTGTGAGTGTGCTACCTTACGTGGTCGAAGAGTCTTTGTAGATGTGATTTAACTGTGGCTCCTGTGGTGGGGAGATTATCCTGGGCAACCTGAGAGTATTTCATATAATCATAAGGATTATTGTCAGAGGGAAGCTAGAGATCAGAGAGGAGTGAAGATGGTGCTCTTTAGCTTTGAAGATAAAGAAGCTACCAGCCAAAGAATGCAGATGGCCTCTAGACACTGGAGAGGCAAGGGAAGAGATTCTCCTTGAGTCCTCAGAAGAGTCTTCAAGGGAACTCAGACTTCTGACCTCCAGAACTGAAAGGTAATAAATTCGTGTCGTTTTAAACCACAGAAGTACAATAATCGTAGCAGCCGTAGAAAATTAATACTGCCTTATAAATGAGTTTGTGAAATTTACAAATACAATTTTGGCCTACACATTTAAAATATAATGGCCTGTTCTCTTGCTGAGCTACGAGAGGGGTTTAGACATGTTTCCAGGGATAATAGAAGATAAACATATCTATTGCATAGTCAAATATAAATGTATTATGTAACAGTATACTCAAATATGCAGCAGGCCTTGTGATTCACTAAGAGATTTATAAGTTTTATTCTTTCCAGTCTTCTAAATTTAAATGAAATTCCAGTGCTCTTCTCAAACATTATAGAACTGAACAGACTTCTGTATTTTTGTACATGGACCCTCTAAGAATAGTTAGATATTTCTGAAATTAAAAATAAAATCAGCCTGATGATGTGAACAGAGCTTCCATATTTAAAATTACATATAAGATCGTTGAAGTTCAGGGAAAGCTGATTGATTTAATCTTTTCTTATTACTGGTTATAATAGAGGTATTTCTATGGTGAGAATATCCTTCATGAGGCAGGAATAATATTGTCTTGTTGCCTCTTTTAATCTCAGGGCTCGGACTGTCCCTGTGTTATTTTCTTATTTTGAGGGTCACTTTTCAACAGAGGAGCACAGCTGTATGTTTCCTTGAAAATACAAAAATAAACACAACTTCCTATTATATTTCAGTTTCATTACAGGACAATTTCAGGCTGACCCAGGCTGTGGTTCACTAATGTCCAATCATCATATGCAGTGAGGATAGCAGTACTAAGAGTCAGCCTTTCCTTCAACTGGAAAATTTGCAGACAAATGTTTATTTTATGAGGATGCTTCCTCTTCCCCATCGAGCTTACAGCACATAACCAATGCTGGCTGAATTGCAGCACTAAAGGCAATATTCAGAAATGACTCACATTTCCTGATCTTATTATTTACTATGGGTACACACCACACATTATTTACTTGTACTCACATTTCACAGAAAATTGCATCATTATAAATTCCTAGCCACCAAATAGCCATATATTTAAATGGTGCCTTCCACCTGCCAAAGAAGAGTCCACCTTTGGAGCTAGCAGACTCAAGACTAGCCTGGAAATACTCTCTCACAAGGATCATTGTCCTAAATGAGAAGCTACTAAAAATCAATAACGCACCACTTATTGATTCTGTAACCCACATACATGATTTGTTCTGCTCCAGGGACTCCGAGTGTTTATTCTCTGGTTTTGAAGTTTTTGTTTAGAATTCATTTCTTCCTCTAAACTCGTTATCTTGCAGAGCTTAGTGATTGTGTTTGAAGATTTTTCTCCTATCTCCCAACAATAATGACTGGCGTTACCACCAAGGTACACTAACAGTGGTTCCCATGTTTTGAATGCTTGCTAAGTGCCAAGCTCTATGCTCACGCTGTCTCAATGTGAGGCGAATACTACCAAACCCATTTTATAGATGATGAAATGGAGACTCACAGAACGCAGCATCTTGTTGAAGGCCAGTCATAAAGCTGGGGAATTCAGGAAGTAGGATTGCAAGTCAGAACTCTTTTCCCTTCCTCTCTATTGCCTTTCATGGTATAAGCTGTATGGAACAAATAATGAATGGACATCCTAATGTTTTAAAATCCACTTGCACAACTTTTAAAATGGCAATAAATGTTGCTTGTAAAAATAGAAGAATGATTCAGTGTTGGAGCACTTTTGTTAATGGTTTCTTAACCTGTAAAAATTTTAAACATCCCCGCTAAAGGCTATATTCTTAAAGACCAATTCAATCTATACCTAAAATTTTGTAGGGATCCTACAAAAGTCCTTTTCTGTAGACTAGTGTTGGAAAGAACTGGATTAAAAACATGCAGAATGGTTCCAGTTTGCTACCAAGGATTTGACTCCTTGCTAATCATCTTAAAAGCTTGATCATCGCTAGTAGATGGTCAACCTGAAAGGAAAACAGGGACAGCTTCAAGCATGTGAACGATGGGTGTCTAGTACAATAATTGTAGGATCCTATAGTCAGATGGGACATTTAATATTATGTGATTGCCATCTTCAATTTCTTAATATTTTTGCCTTTGGATGCCTGTTTTATATGTGAAGTCTTATGACAATGGAGTAGGTACTGAGAACTTGGAATCCTGGCTCACAGACAGGCTTGCCTGCCCAAGATGAGACCTTGGCCACTAGCTCCTCTGCTGTAGGAATAATTGGGGAAGTTTGGGTCCAAACATAGAAAGAGTCAGGGTCCAGAGTATGCCCTACATGATGAATTGTGGACAGACCTGGGGTGTCTGCAATGTATTTTCTTTTCTTGTGAGCATCCCCATGACCAAGGAAATGTGAGATTAGTCAGCAAATTAAGAAAGTACCAGGTACAAAGAAATACAGAAAGAAGATAAAATCATTTTACCAGATTTTTCTTAAAGGGGACTCACAATTTTATATTGCTGTGGGCCCAACAAATTACACAGCTTTCCCTAGGATGATTCTGTAACCCACATACATGATTTGTCCTGCTCCTAGGGCTCTGAGTATTTAACTTCTGGTTTTGCAGATTGTTGACAATAAATGGAGAAAAATATGGTCATAGTTAGATGGATGGCTTGCTTTTAAACTTTCCAGTCCAAATTGCTAGAAATTGGCTACATGACTATCAATGCTCATTTCTTTAGCGAGAACCTTTGTAGAAAGTTATTGCATTTCCTGGTCTTTTTTGTAGTTATGTCTGGCCGATAAAATGTGAGTTCAAGTGTGGCCTGGCCATATAAAAATCTTCTGTCCTCCAAGACTGGTCCAGTTCAAAGGATCCAGCAAATGACTCTAAGGAACTCTACAAGATAGAAGTGATACAAGTTTGAAGGAAATAAGATTTCCCAATCATCAATGTAAGATTGGCCATCAAACAGTAAGAAATACACATTGTGTAAAGTCACTGAGAATTTGGGGGTATTGTAGAAGTAGTATTAATTAACCCATTTAATATTTTCAAAAATAATATGTTTTTGTTAAGTAGAGACTGGAAGCTTACAACTTTCAAACCAAATGTGGTAAACACCTGTTCTTATAAATAAAGTTCTATTTGGAAAATGGCCATGTAAAATTGTTTATGAATTATACATGGCTATTCTCATAGTGGTAGAATAGTAATACAGAATGTATGTCCCATGAATCTTATAACATTTGCTATCTGTTCCTTTACAGAAATAGTCCACGGATTGCTGTCTTATGCATGACTGAAGAGGTTGTTGCATTGACTTTCATCAAATGTTCCCATGAAGACTTATCTAAGTTAAAGAATGACATATTCTGGAAAATATGCTTTTGATTCTTATTTTTTTCCTCATTTTTTTTTACAACTAAAGCAAGTTGTTTTACCAAGAGATATAAGAGTGAATCCAAGAAGATGTCTGTTCTTATGCAGTTAAAATTGGTAATAATGATGATGATAATACTAATAGCTTTATAATAATTACAATGATAACTGCTGGAGCATTTATTGTCAACAATGTGTTATGTATTAAATATTCTTTATATGATTTATTAAATGTGTTTATGTGATTCGATGCCTACAGAACTTTATGAGGTAGGAATTAGCATCTATTTTATTAATAAGGAATTTGAAGCTCAGAGAGCTGAGTGACTTTTCCAGTATCCCTTGGGCAAGTAGAGGGGATGGATTGAGATAAATCCTATGAGTCAGGAGAGCAGTGTCTCGGTGACAGGAGAGGACACAGTGCCTAAGGTGACTTCTTGACAAACCACCATGACTGTCTTTTCTTGAGTCACTGGAGACATTTTTTCAGGTTTGTAAATAAACAGAAGAAAGGTGTGAAACTCCCAAAGACAGGGAGAACAGGCAAAATAACATCATTTGAAAATGTAAACAATTCTGTAAGACAAAGCAGCAAGTGGATAAGTGGGTACTGATTGAAAGCATGAGAAAACAGAAATCCTCAGGGGATAAAGTCAAAAGGAGAGATCTATTAGTGTCATTAATCCCCAGAAAGTCTTAATATTTGGAGCTCACAGATACCTCTAAATATGGAGTTAAAGATGGAACTGAAAAAGACTACAAGTGGTCCCCCCAAAAATTGCTTAAATCCCCAGATTCACTCCCTTCCTCCGCCAGCCAAGTGACTACTCCTTTCCTACCCAAACAGGAAACATTTGACTAGCATGACTATTTATTTTATTGGCTAGATTAAGAGATGCCCAGATAACTGGTAAAGTCTTTTGGGGTATGTCTGTGAGGATTTTTCTGAGAAAATGAGCATTTTAACCAGTAGATGAAATACAGATCTGCCTTCGCCAACATGGGTGTTGGGCATCATTCAATGTATTTAAGGCCTAAGTAGAACACAAAGGCAGAGGAAGGATGAATTAGTTCCTTTTTTGATCTGGGATTTCACCTGTTCTCCTCCTGGTTTCTTGAGCTTTTAGACTCTGGGACTTGCCCAGCAAATTTCCCTTCTCCATCAGTTCCCTGGCTCTCAGTTCTTCAACAAAGACTGAGAGTTACACCATCGACTCTCCTGGTTCTCACATCTTTGGACTCAGACTGAATTATACCACCAGCATTCCTGAGTCTCTGGCTAGCAGACTGGATATTTTGATTTCTTGGCCTTTAGTGATATAGACCAACCTCCATAATAAACCTTCCCTTATATATTTCTATATATCTTATTGGTTCTGTCACTCTGGAGATTTGTCTGACTACAACCATGGAAGCTCAATTCTTGGAGATATTGACCCAATAGATGTGGTTAAGAAGTTGAAACAGAAAGATCAGTATTTAATTCTGAGAACAGCAACACCTTCCTGAGTTCTGCTTCCAGAATCCTGGTTTTAAGGTTTAAAACTTCGAGGCAAGAACACGGGAGATTACTCTTCAGTGAAACACAATTTCCCCAAAGTATAATCAAATAGACATGAACATTAGAGTCAACCAACACCATTCCCAGTAATCCTTCACTAGTTATCTAACCTGCCTTTGGAGATAAAGTTTTAAGTGTGTCACTCTTAAATAGACACACACACACACACACACACACACACTGATTATCAGGTTTTTGAGAAACTTCTCTGAATGATAGAAATAGACCCAAATAAGCAGATTTAAAAGAGATTTGGGGAACATACAAAGGGAGCAAAACAAAAGACAAAATAACTCCAAGTAATCTCCTGAAATAAAAAAAAACAAACAGGGTGCTATTTTAAAGAATTTTAAATGAGAAAGCAAAATAGACATTAAAAAATAAATTAGCACAACCTTTAAAAAAATCAATAGAAATGTTGAAGATAAAGTTAGGAAAATTGTCCAAGGAGAAAAACAAACGCAAATTGACTGGAGATGAATGTTCAGGAAGTTTCTCAAGAAGTAAAACAAAACAGAAACCAGTGAATTCTTTGCCAATAGAAACTCTGGCATGACAACAGAGAGGAAGAAATAATAAAATAATGATAAACTGAACATGGATGTTAAAATAAATCTGATTAATACATTTTAAAAATAGGATGACAAGATGAAAATTTCACTAGAAAGTTGACATCTATTAAAAATGATATAAAATTGTGGACTAAATAGAATAATGACAATTTAGAACTCAAGATATAAGTTTAAAGGCAGAAGATACATAAGAAGAGAGAATTGCTCAACTGGAAGATAATTCAATAGAAAATATTCAAACTAATTTTAAAAAAGGATTGAAGGATGGAAAGAAAAAACCCACTGAAAAGACAGAAGTTTAAAAGACAAATGAGATACAGTGAAATGTTGTAACATATGTATGATTGAAGTCCATGTTATCTATAATTGGAGTTCCATTAGGTAAAAGACACAGAAAATTGCAGAAGCTGTTCTAAAGACACACAGCCCAGGGATTTCCACAAAACAATGAAACTAATGAGTTTTCCAAAAGAAATGATGGCTTATAAAATTCAGGATATATTATGCACCTCGGGAAAATACAAAGTAAATCACTGATGACACCACATGTTAAAATTTCTGAAAAGAATTCTTGAGAACATAGATATTTGGGGATGAGAAATACATTATATTCAAAAGAGCAACAAAATAATAACAGAAGATTGATTTAGGGAAATAAAACGATACCAGAAAGTTGCAAAACAATATTTTTGAAATGCTAGAAGAAAAGAAAATTACTACCAATCGAGTATTCTCTCTCTCTCCAATAAGGGAAAATAAAATTTTTTTAAAAAAAAGTTTCACATATGAAACAAGAGAAAGATGTCTTAAGTCAATTAAATTGACAGGATTCATTGCAAACAGTTCCAGATGAAAAGAATCAGAGGAAGAAAGGAAGTTATTAATACAAAATGAAGGAATTATAAGAAGGAATGAAGAACAATGAAATATGAGTATGTGGGGAAAATATAAAATACTGAATATATAAAATGACAAGTCATTGAAGATTTAAAGGTTGAAATACATGTCGATTCAAATACATACTAGCCCAAAAGTGTTTCAAAAACATGTCCAATTAGTAATATATCCAAATGGCCAATTAATACATGGAAAGATGATCAACACAATTAGTTATCCGAGAAAGAAAAATAAAAAATATTGTTTTGCAACTTTCTGGTATCGTTTTATTTCCATAATGTATAATGAACATCCATTTAAATGGCAAAGACAAGCAAATATTAAAAGTTGGCTATTCCAAGTGTTGGTGATATTGGAGACAATGAATGCTCTCACATTACTCATGGAAATATGAACTGGCTCAGCCACTTTGGGAAAATTGCCTGCATCTTCTGAAACTGAGCATGTGCTTATTTAGCTATCTTACTGACAGGCACAGCCAACACAGAAACATACATGTGTATACCAAAATAATAGAAGAATATTAGGAAAGCATTATTTATTCTTTTTTTTTAAAAAAAATTTTAGTTGTAGATGGCTACAATGACTTTATTTTATTTTGTTTTATTTTTAGGTGGTGCCAGGGATTGAATCCAATGTCTCATGTATGCTAGGTAAACACTTTACCACTGAGCCACAACCCCAGCCCAGGAAAGTATTATTTATAATAGCTTAAACTGAAAACAAGTCAAATGTACATTACCAGTGGAATAGATGTGTAGTTTTAAAAGTGGCAAAATTGTGCAACAATTAAAGAGTCAGTTTTCTGAAACTTCTTCTAAGGTCATTTGTGCACTTCCATGTAAAATCTACTTTTAATTGGTGGTGGTGGTGAGGGGGCGGGGCTCTTTACCACAGAGGTGCCTCTCCAGTCATTTTTTTACTTTGAATTTTGAGATAGGGCCTTGCTAAGTTGCTGAGGCTGTCCTCAAACTTGTGATCCTCCTGCCTCACTTCCCAAAATGCTGGGATTACAAGTTTGTGCCACAGTGTGCCCAGCTATTCTTATCTTTGATTTTTTAATATTTCCACAAGTCAAAACTAGTTGGCTACCATTGTTTAGACTGAGACTGACCTTGTTAGTTCTCTTTTTGCATAGAATGGATATATCCAGGATATGATCCAAGATTCAAATAATACCTTCTCAAATTTTATTTTTATTTGTGGGGTCCATAGTGGCTTAGAACTTGGACTGTGAAGTCAGCCACTGGAGATCTATTTCTTTTTATAGTACAGGGGACTGAAAATAGGGCAATTGACCCCTGAGCTACATTTCCAGCAGCCCATTTCATTTTAAATTTTGAGACAGGGTCGCTCACTAAATTGCTGAGGCTGGCCTTGAACTTGGAATCCACCAACTTCAGACTTTAGAGCCACTGTAATTATAGCAGTGCACCATTGCACCTGGCTATAGTTCTGTTTCTGTCTCTGCCATTCACATACAGTGTCTTCTTTAGGTAACTAATACTTCTGTGCTTTTCTGTTTCCTCATCAATAAAATGAGTTTAAAAAAATCCAGTTTTAATAAGATGCCTGCTAAAACAATTTAGTAAGAACCCTTTCACACCCTCAGTATTTGATCACTCTTGATAGTTGGTTGGGTTCTGCATCCTGCACCATCCCCCAGGTGATGTCTGATCACCCTGGTCTTTTTTTTTTTTTTTTTTTGCAATGATCCTATTAGGTCAATTTAGCCAGAAGACTCCTTCCCACTAATGTTTCATTGCAGTAATTTTCCAACCACTGACTCCCAACAATTTTCTTGGCTATAAATCCCTACTGGCCCAAGTTTATTCAGATATGAGCCCCCTAATCTCTTGCCCCACTACAAAACCTATTGCAGTAGTCCCTGTTCCTGACTCTATGATCTGAAGAAAGCCTCCCTTAATGTGCTTCCAGAAATATCGAATATATTTTTTAACACAATATAACAATGAAGTAAAACACTGAAACCGAACAAATTGCTGCCATCTGCAACAATATGGGTGAATCTATCAGGTTAAATAAAAAAGCAGGTTCAAAGGAACACTTATTCTATAATTTTATATATGTGAACTTCCAAACCAGGTAGAATCAATCTATAGGAGTGCACATGAGAATGAAGGGTACTTTTTGTTGGGGAGGGTGGCTGATGGGGAATCAAGGGAGACATCTAATAAGGCAATGAAGATGAAGACAACCAGTAATGTTCTGTTTTCTGATCTGTATGGAATTTGCATTGGAGTACTTGAAACTTTAATCAGTTAGGCATTTCATAGTTTTCTCTGCAAAGTTTACCAATGAAAGGTTGACTTTGAAAGATAAAGAACAAAAAAAGCATGTTTACAATATCATTCCAATTTTCCTGAACAATATTACAGACATTTCAGAAAAATGATGTAAAGATAGATAAGAGACTATTCATAATGTTTACCTTTCAGATATAGGGTTATTTAGTGAGTTCTGTTTTTGAGAATTTGCATACTTATCTTAATTCTTTACAATTAAAATATGAATGTAAATTTTCTCAGGAAAAAAATGAAAACTGAAAAATGACAACACTGAGTTAGTATTTTTCCCTTGCTTGTCATATGGGAAAGACATGATGAGTACGAGGAATGGACACCCTTCTACCCTGTTGGTAGAAGTTGTCAGTGGAGACCTGTGTGACTATTAAAGAAGGTCTACTTTTACACTCAGGCAACACATGAACAAGTACAGAAAGATTTTCATGCAAGGGTGGTTTTCATGGTTAAAATGGGAGCTCTTGCAATGTCTGCAAAGAGATTGTTTCAGGACGCTATGACATGCTGTATAATCATTAAAAATGGTCACTTGGATCAATATTTATTAGCATAAAATGCATGTGCATTATAGAACAGAAAGATCATATTTAACAATTATCATGTGTTTCCATGTGTGTTGAGATAGAGCAACATTTATCTCTATATGTAAAAATATGTGACTATTACTTTTTTCCGTTCTTGTCTGCATGTTTGATTTTTGTTTTGCAACAGCATGTATAACTTTGTCATGAAAAAAAAATAACATAGCTACTTTCATTTTGGGGGGAATAAAGCAAATGAAGAGGCAGTGAAGCATGTGTGCCAGAGAATTATCATGTTTTGCTTTAATTTTCTTTTCCATTTGAGTCCCTGTCAGTGTTAGTTGAGGTGATCTTAAGGTACATTTGTCCTACAGCAAGCATAAGAAAAAAAGGACTGTCAAAGAAACCCATTATTTCTTGGCTATTTTTACTGCCATCAAATACTTTGGCCTTGTGTGAGCTATAACCCCGTCACCCAGCAGCTGCATGATGGTGTTAGGCTGGGAACAGCTTCCTTGAGCTGAGCTCCTCAATCTACAGTTTGTAGACTATAGTCACTTTCTGACTTCTATTCCCAAGCAGTTGAGCTGTGCTATATCAGACCTTGCCATTCACTACAGAATCTACCTCCTCATCCTCCCAGGCTAGAATCGTTCTTGGCACAGAGTAGAAGCTCAGTATATATTTGCTGATTGAATGAATGAATGATCAAGACCAATTGTTTTGTAAACGTCGATGTGCCAAAAGTTCAGGTATTGGTTATAGAGCCACAATTTTAGTGCTGATTAGGTTGTCATAAAATGATCATTCAGATAACATGGACCCAATATGGGTTATGGAAGACCATGCATCATATGATCAAAGTCATTTATTTTAGTTTGTATACCTTTTCACAGTATTCAAAATCACATTTGAAATGCTGGGGGAAGTTCCAGGGTTCTAGAGGATGTTTATTAGTAAAGTTACGATCTTGCAAACAATTAAGATCAAGTTTTCTGCTTGGTTTTGTAACTATATGAATTGGAAAACAACATTCTTCCCAAAGTAACTCACAGAAAAAAAAGTAGTAGGATAGGATATAAAATAATTTTATAGTTAGCAGTAAATCTTTGTGGAATAAGATCTTAATCTTTTTATGAAAACATGGGACCTGCTTCTCATTGCTGATTAGCTCTATGCAGAAACTACAGAGAATGGTAAGTATTCTAGTCATCTATTCTAATTAAAATTTAAATTGAAATCTGGGTTCTAATGAAGAGAAGCTTAGTGCCAGTCCTGTGGGAACTCTTCAGAAGGTAAGAGGGAAAATGCACAAAGGAAAAAAAAGAGATTTCACAGACATTTTCTTCCCTTGTGTTTTACTTGAACGTAAAATTTGTATTCTATATAGAAGCATGTCTCTCCTTGATGGAAGCCAATCACTATCCTTCTGACATGGACAGACTTAAAAATATACCATATCCCAAAAAAGCAGACCCAGCTCTGTCATTCCTTCTGTTGGCATTATCCCTCTGACACCATGTCTCAGGGAAATGAACTGACAGCTCAGCTCTACCTGAGAATGGATTCATTACTACCAATCTGGAGCATGCAATCTGGCTCAGACAGAGCTCATGTCAAAGGTTACTTTTGTGTCGGAAAAAAAAAAAAAAAAGTTGGGTTGCTAGAGGGATAATATGGGAATAGAACCTAAAACTCTCTAGAAAATTCTTATTGAAAAACTTTAAAAAATAACTCTGGATATCCAATTACTATATAAGACCCCATTAGGAGCTGTTTGTTAAAACACCATATACATATAGAATACATGTAAAGAGAGAATTGACTCCAAGCACTGATGAAAAAAATAAAATGTATGAAATAGAGATATTTCATAGGAAGTTATCAAAATGGCAATTTCTTACTAAATGCATTATTGTCATAAAACATAATATAAATTCAGGAATTGGAAAAATTGAAAAGTCCCTTATGATGTTTTAAAAGACCTACATTCACCCTACTTCAAAAACACATGATTTCAAGAATACTTTTATATCCAGATTCAACTGTTTTCCTTAAACCATCAACTGCATATATTGCTGAAAGAACATCATCCGTGTATCGTCTATCTTTCTGATCATTTCCTGCTTTGTTTCTCCATATTTGCATATTTCCCTCTTAATTGGGGAAGTGAAATTAATTTTCTATTCAGGATTCCTTCTTAGTCAAGAACAAAGGCATTTTATCTGCAGGAAAATATTTGAAGGCAGAAGCAATTCTAGAAAGGTAATAAACACTTGATAGGGCATCTTTCTCTGGCTGTGAGCATTCCACAGATGAAAGTTAGCAACTGTCGGATACCCTGAGTGGCAGGCTGCATGCTAGAGAGAGAGCTCCCAGCTAATCTGTCCTGAACACTATGCAGTGGAGCCTCTCGAACCCCCCTCGGTTCCTATGCAAAGAAGTGGCTGGGGACGAACATTTCCCCAGCAACACTTAAAGGAAGAGCACACTGCAAGAACAGCAGATAAAATAACAAGGGCATTTCTGGCACAGACTACCAGCAGAGTTTGATTAAAATATACCAAAATTGTGATTTTTTTTTCTTCCCTATTTAACTGTAAGACAGTCGGTGTTGCTTAATGTCATTGCTGTTAACAGAGTTGTCAGGCTCATCACTTTCATTGAATAGCAACTTTGCTAAGAAATGGTACAATTACCCCAAGCTCTATACAATTAGTTCATCAAAGTATACCCAAGCTTCAGACTGTGCGAGATCTTTGAAGAACATTCCTATGGTTTTGGAGTCTGCCCCGTCAAAATAACTCAACACGTCTGGTGAAAGAACAGAAGCTCCAAACCATCACTGGACAATTTTTATTTAGGACTTTCCCCTCCAAAGCAGGTCAGTCGGAGATTGGATAATTCCAATCTTCATCAGGAGAAAGTGCCTTATTCATGAAGGGATCATAGTGAGTTTTGAAGCACTCCAAGACTCACATGACCAAATCTGCCTTCCCCATGTTAGTCACAAGTGAAACAAGATTCCACCATTTTCCTTTGTTCATTCATTTGTTTTTAAATTCTCTTATTCAAGAAATATTCGAGTATCTCTCTTAACATTGGACTAAGCATCATAGGTGGTAAAAAAAAAAAAGAATAGAAATTCTAATAGGATGGAGAAAAGTTCACAAATAGCTAATATCCAAGTTATAAAGTGAAGGCAAAGAAGATAAAAAGTATTATGGACTGGAATTCAGATAGGAAGATTAGAGAAGGTTTGAGGCTGAGGCAGCATCTGAACAAGACTGGTGTTTGAATAATGGAGTCCTTGCTGATCTCTCTTTCTGGATCTCTCTGATCTTCATATGGTTGAGTCCTTCTTGATTTTTGGTTTGAGTCAAACATCATCCACTCAGAAATATCTTCCCTGAATACTCAGTAAAGTGATACCCCCTCCTCACTTTCTACTGCATTACTCAGTTTTATTGTCTTCAGAGCACATACCATACTCTGAAATTCTATCTATTGCTTTCACTCATTAGAACAAATGCTATGTGAGAGAACATACTTTGTCCTTCTTGATTAATGCTGCAATTCCAGGGCAGAGAATACTGACCAGCCTACAGCAACTGCTCGGAAACTGTAGATGAACAAATTGAATAAAAGAGATGGGGGGATTCTAGGTATAGAGAAGAACATATGAAATGTTGGCCAGATTATATTGTTATAGTATGTGCATGTACAGATACATCACAACACATCCCACCACTACCTACAAGTATAATGCACCAATAAAAATGTGGAAAGACCAAAAAGGAAAGAAAGAAAGAAAGAAAGAAAGAAAGAAAGAAGGAAGGAAGGAAGGAAAGAAAGAAAGAAAGAGAGAGAGAAAGAGAGAGAGAGAGAAAGAAAGAAAGAAAATGTCAAGGAGGTTAGATCATATGGATGCGAACAGGAAGCACAGGTCATGGTGGGAGGATGCATTCCACACAGCAGACTGAGGCAGATTTTGAGGATGTCAAATGCCAATTGAGATTTGGACTTCTTTGTGTTATAAGTATGCAGACAGATTTTGGAACAGAGGAATCCTCAAAAGCAGCTTTGGAAAAACTAAACCTTTTAGCCATGTCTAAGCAAAAGGAGAAAGAGGGTGAAGTCTGAAAGATTGAATTTGTTTTAGGGGGAAAGAACTGAATCACATGTGTTTGTAGAAAGATAATGGATGGAAGGCTAATGTCCATGCCTGTGTGCATTAGTGTCTCCATTTTCTTTTATGGGAATTGTTTAGATAAAAGTCATTCAAGGACTAGTATTCAGTAATCAAAAGAGATGTGATGGAGGTAAGGATAAAGGGAGGAAGGAAGGCTGATTCTGAGACCTTTATGTCCAAGCAGCCTGGAGCTAGCTGGAAAGGGCTTGCTTGGGCTGAGAAACATCCAGCCCCTGGATCCTGTAGGGAGGAGGAGATGGCCTTGAACTCTTCACATTGTTTCTAAATCTAGTCCTGTCTCTAAACTAAGAAAAACAATTTGGGTTCTGGAATACTTTTCCCATGTCCTGTTCATTCTTCAGGACAAAAAAAAAACATTTCATAGCATAAATAAAATCTTGTATCTATTGTTAAATCACACATACTAAAACCTGGTTCTCACATTTTGGTGTCTCTTAAAGAATATTTGAATACCATTTTGTAGATTATGGTCTACCTATTTTCTTATGACCCTGGTAAAGCTTCTGAAGAAGTCTCTAAGGTCTAAGGCCTGGGGAGATGGAGTACTCTGACTCCTGGTTATGTGCATGATTGAGCTTTAAGGGCTGAATTGAATTTTTATGGAATGCTAGACATCTAAGCATGCCTCTGTTATGGTTGTGATCTGGAATGTCTCCCCAAAACTTATGTGTTGAGGAGTGGGTCTCTAATGCAGAGGAGGGGCTCTTGGGAAGTGATTAGATCATGAAAGCTTCAACACCCTCAGTGGATTAATCCACTTGATGGGTTCAAAATTTGAATGGACTACTGAAAAGAGCTGGAAACTTCTGGCAGCTGGTGTATATTGAGGAAGTAGGTCCTGAGGGCAAGCCCTCAGAGACTATATCTCTATATAGTGTCCCTGGCTCCTTGTTCTTGACCTCTTTTTCTCTGCTTCCTGGCTCCTATGAGCTGATCAACCTTCCTCTGCCACAGTGTTCTACCATGATGTTCTGCCTCACATTGGGCCCAGAGCTTTGGCATCGGACAACCACCCCACTAAAACTCCTTTAAGTTGTTCATATCAGGAATTTTGGTTACTGTTATGAAAACCTGACTATCACCCCCAACGGAATGCTGGAACAACATGGAGCCAGTATTGTTAGGAGAGTCCAAATCTATACAGGACAAAGAGCAAGCAAAGGAGACAGAGTCTAATGAAATTCACCAAAAGAAAATCCCAGTTAGTCCTAGAATAAAAGATTAATGTGGTCACTCTGATAATTTCATGATTTTGCCATTTTGCCACAAGATTTAAATTACTCATCTAAAACTAAAACTTGAAAAATTTATATAGGATCGACATTTCACTGGAGTGATAAATAAATATTGGAAATTGCCCTTCAGTTGTAAACATATGTTTTATTTGTGTTGGACCGTAAAATAGTTGCACTAAGAACATTTTTCTTTCAAAGTTGCTGGAATTTACACTCTTGTAAATTTTCAATCTTCCTCAGAGCAAAAATCTCTTCTTGTATAAATTTATGATCCAACTGAAGAAAGCATCTAAATGACAAATTGTATACACAACTGGGTTTACCATGTTTTTTCATTTCTCTATTGTTCCTCCTCTCTCTCTCTCTCTCTCTCTCTCTCTCTCTCTCTCTCTCTCTCTCTCCTTCCCTCAATTTCTTCCAGTCTTTCCTCTTGCTTATGTCAATGCACCTGTTAATAACACTTGACCTGCATACCCTCCTGCCATCTTGCAGGTAGACATCAAGCAGAAAGGAGATAAAGAGTTGTCCTGGAAAGACTTCAGATAAAAGGGCATATCAAAGTATGCTTTTATTGCTAAAGTTGATATAGTCCTGATTACAAAACTTGCTCACACATGGAGGAGAGGAGAGGAAAATTAACAATGTCTGAACATCTCCTATGTACTAAACCTATGCACTAGGTTTAGTACATAGGAGATGTTCAGACATTGTAAAGTAGATCTGCCGGTATATATACTCATTGAAGTGTAGCATTTCCCTAGCTGTTAGGCTGTTCAGGTTGTATGTCAATGAACTACCATAGACTAGATAGCTAAAAGCAATAGAAATTATACTTCTCACAGTTCAGAGGGCTGAGAAGTCCTGGATGAAACTGTCAGCATATTATAGTTTAGATATAAAGTGTCCCCCGAAAGCTCGTGGATGAGACAATGCAAGAAAGGTTAGAGGTGAAATGATTAGGTTATGAGAGTTTTAACCTAATTAGTGCATTCATCCCCTGATATGGATTAACTGGATGGTAACAGTAGGCAGGTAGGGTGCTACTGGAGGAGGCAGGTCATGGGGAAGTGCCTTGGGGTTTATAGTTTGTCCCTAGTAAGGTTCTCTTTGCTTCCTGGTGCCAGGTCTTGAGCTCCTTCCCTCCACCACACCCTTTCACCAGGGTCATCTGCCTCACCTCTGGCCTAGGGCAATGGATTCAGCCTCCTATGGACTGAGACCTCTGAATCTGTGAGGGCCAAATAAAGTTTTTCTCTCTAAAATTGTTCTTGTGGGATCTTTGCTCATATCAGTGGAAAAGATGACTAAAACACAGCAGAGTCAGTGTTTGGCAGGCCTACCTGCTGATGCATAGATGGCAGCTTTTTTGCTATAACGTCACATGGAAGAAGGAGTGAGAGATCTCTCTGGGGCATCTTTCATAAGGGCATGGATTACATTTTTGAGGAATCAAAGTCCATGACCTACTCATTTCTCAAAGTCTTCAATTCCTAATATCATTCCATTGGGAGGAGGTTTTTAACATAAGCATTTGAAGAAGAAACAAACATGTCAGCTATAATCATCATTTTATAGATAAGCAAACTGATATAGAAAGGGCTAAATAACTCAGCCCAAGCCATCTAGCAAGCAAGAGCCAGAACTTGTTAGAGTCTGTAAACAAGTCAAGATGGCGCCTGGCATTTTGCAGAGGGAGTGGTTTGTGAAGTAACACCAGGGAGCCATTAAGTGTGGAGATTCCTTATTGGTTGACTGCTGTATCTAGTTTATGTTAATTAAGATAAGCTGTGTGGAATGTATATATACCCCTCCTGTCCTACAATAAACGGCTCCCACTCCTGCTGTATCAATGTACACAGTTGTTCGTCACCCCTGGTTATTTTGCCCAGCCAGCCGGACTGCGGCAAGAACTTGAACCAAATATGCCTTACTCAAGAACCGGTGTGTTTTCCAAGGTCAGTTACTGAATATCTGGCTTTTGTGTTTTGACACCAAGTTATTTCCATTTTTTTCTCCTAAGTAGTTTTTTAAAATTTCCAATTAAATTTCATCCAGTGTCTAATTTAGGCCTCCATTGTCTTCCTCCTGGATCATAGCTGAGAAGGCCTAACGTGCTTAACTCCTCTCTTGATCTCTTTTATTTCACTCCCCACTTTGCCCGAGTGAACATTCTAAGTACGGATGTACGGATATGATCATGTCATCCATTTGCTTTAAAATCCTTGGAAGGCTCCCCGTACCCTTAGGGTTAGGTTTGAGGACTCTAACATGACCTAACCCATATCTACTTCCTGTACTTCCCCAGTTCTTTCTCCCTTCATTTTATGTTCCAGACATATTAATTTTTTCTAAGTCCTCAATTATGACATGCTTGCTGTGCCAACCAGTCTTTGTACTTGCTGTTTCTTCTGTCACCTGCTATTTCTTTTCATTTTTCTTACTTCTAGTACCCTTCAGAATTTATTTGAAATGCCACTGCCTCTGAGAAGCCTTTCCTGATCTCTCAGTCTGTGTTAGACTCCACTATGCACAGTATCTTACCTCTGGACAGAATATTTATCACATCATGGATCATAACCCTAAGGAGGGTAGACATCATGAAAGTCTTACCCACCAGTGACTCTTAATACATTGTTCAGTGTCTGATGCTGTGCAATAAGCACTTGTTTTTTATTTGTTAAATATTAAATGAATTGAGGGTATGCTGTCTGCCTGTGTATCTCCTGTGTTCTCTGGGTACTTGGGAAGTATATATGAGTAGTGCTACATATTCCATGATATGCAAAAATTTTGTCATTAAATATCATGAACTGTGATTCAGTCACAAAATATTAAATGAATAATAAATGAATAGTAAATTAAATAATGCATACAACTACTTATTTACTCTTCTAGTAAAGGAATATTTGCCTGAATTTTGTATATATAATGCTTGCCGTATACTGTGCATACACATGCAAGAAAACCATTGCTCAAGAATCCAACAATCTTTTTTAGGGATGTAGAACACACACACACACACGCGCGCACACACACACACACCTGTTAAGCCAAATGGGAAACATTAAAGTAATTGCATTAGAAGTCCAGAGCCAGGGGAGATCACTGTTGCTTGGCATGAAGGGGTCTGGATGAAAGAGAGGGCTCCTGATAGATACTTAGAGCACGAGAATCCAAAGGGAGTGGAAAATCATTCTAGGTGAAGAAAGAGTGTGATCCATGACAGAGTCAGACATGGGAAGTAAATTAGCAGAAATGGAAGGATTTGTAGAGAGACTATGCAGACAGGATTGGACATGCTGAAGAGCTTTGATTTTTATTGAACCATAAAGCCAAATGGAGAGTTTTGCACTTTATACAATAAAATGATGTTAGGAATTTCTTCATATAAATGTGAAATTAAATATTTAAAGTTTAAAAACAAATGGTACATTTTCTGAATTTTTTTCAGAAAGGCCTAGGTGCTCCTTGTTCTATGTTCCTATTATAATTTGTATATACCTGCAAGATGGAAGTAATGATTTTATAATTCTTCAGCTGTGTTAGTTGGCTTTTCATTTCTGTAACAAAACATCTAAACTAATCAACTTAATAAGAGCAAGCATTTATTTTGTCTTACAGTTTGGAAGGTTTCAATCCATGATAAGTTGGCCCTGTTGCTTTGGGTCTGAGGTGGCACATCATAGCAGGAGCATATGGTGAAGCAAAACTGCTCATCTCATGGCTGGGAAGTGAAACAGAGGAAGAGGAAGGGACCAGGGTCCCATAATCTCCTTCAAGGGCAGTTTTCATCTCTTAAAGATACCACCACCTCTGGATAGAAGATTCACTTCCTTTACCACAGGATCCTTTCAGGCACACTTGTTATGGGGCAGACTGCTTAGAAAACATACCAAAATTCATTTTGTCTGAATTGGAGAATCTGTATTTAGCCAGCCAGCCAGCCAGCGGCTGCTCCCCACAGAACCCATAACTGTCTCTGCAAGGAACAGCCTCGAGCCTGAGCATTTCAGGGTCTGTAAGGGCAAAAACTGCAAAAACCACATCCGGATTGATGTAGCTGCAAGCAAGCAGGGGTGTAGAACCTGAGTCGAGCAGTGAGTGAAACAAGGCAGTGGGCACATTGGTATTTCCCAAGGGACTTTCCAGGTTGGCATAGCAGCAAGCAAACAGAAGGAAAGTGGGTTAAAATGACCCCAGTTGAGTACAAGTTAGAGAATGATTACTAACGTCTAGACAATGGATCCATGACAGGATACACTGCCCAAGAAAAATGGGAACCAAAGAGAGAACAATTTCACATTGTTTAAGAATTGCCATTTTGTGTTGCCAAACATGCTATGCTAAGCAACTATTGATGGGTACAGAGGGAGAGTGTTCCCATGGAAGAAGCATTTCTTATATGACATGGAGTCTCAGGGTAAAATGGAGTCTGTTTGTTCATTGTCCACATAGCATAGCCCATAACATATTTAGAGTTTAAACTATAGCGTTGGGTTGATAGTCTCATTTCCCACCGGAGTATAACTTACTTGAGTAAGATGGTTGTAATTTCCTTTTACATCTCTATTGCCTGGCACAGAGTGGCATGCCATAAATATTAGTTGAATGAATGATGAAATGAATTAATTAACCAACCAACCAGTCAATCACTGGAGCATTAAGGGATGATATAATAAGAGAGAAGAGAGAAAGGAGATCAAATGATTAATGGCCATAGACTAGGTATGGCCAGGCGTGTGCTTCAAGTAACTATAGGCACCAATGCCAGAGATGTCTGGGAGAAGTGAATGTCCCATATTTAGTAACAGATGGACTTTGGAGGCTGCATACGGAGAAGAAGTAAAAAGCAGACGTAAAATGATGAGAACCTCTAAAATGCTGAAACCTTCAAATCTGTAAGCCAAAATAAATGGACAATAGTGAGAAAATGAAAGAAAGAAAGAAAAGATGGTGAGCTTCCTTTGAAACATGTCCAAGAAATTCAAAGTAGCCCCCAGAGGAGATCTGCTAATGTTACTGGAGAAATTGGCCGGATCTTCACTTCTCAGTTCTCACTGAGAAGTCAACATTGGCATGAATCATTCAAATAAGATACTTCTTAATACTTCATTATATTTTTTCTTTTTCACTTGTGCATTATAATTATACATAATATATAATATGTGGCAGTAGGATTCATTGTTACATATTTGTAGATACACACAATATAACAATAAAAGTTGGTGAACTTTTGTTTTACTACTTTCCCTTTCCCTCCTTTCCTTCCTCTCTCTGGTCCTCTTTGCTTTTTTTTTTTTTTAACAAAATTATAAATAGTTTACAGTAACTCCCATTTGGACTCTGATTAAAATTTTACAGCAAAATGGCCCAAACAATATTATATAATCATTGTGTTCTGGGAGAGGATAGAATTTAAAAGTCTTCATGCTTTAATGTTAAATAAAATCTACTGAATGGTTAGATCATAAATAGTGGTTTCCTCCCCTTTGCCCCAACTTAGGTCACTGGGATGATAAGATCTTGAGTTTGGTTTTGGTTTTGCTTATCTGAATTATTAGTTCTCTAAAAAGATCCTACAAGCATATGTCAAGTAATAACAATGAGTCCTGATTCTATTATAAAATGGTTAAAGGAATAATTCAGAACACGTTCTAACATTGTTTGAAATTGCTGTATCTATTAGGGCAAGATTCCAGTTTTGGAGCTACCCATATACACACGAGAACAGAACCATCTATTTGTGAAATGAGAAGATGAAAAGCCTGCCAAACTATCCATCCTTTATGACCATCAAGTTCCTTTAGTTTACAGTATTATTTTCAATTACATCCTCAAGTGGCACTTTTATTTTATAATTTAAAATAGCAGGCTGGATAATATATATACCTGAGAGTAGCTTTACTACATCACAGTCAAAGGAAATAAATCCTGTCCCTTTCCACTCCAGTGTACTTATCTTGCAAATCTCTGTTAACTACACGGAGGCATTATGCATATGAGAGGTGGCATTTGTTTTTTTATTACCACTTGGTTGGAGTTCACTCAGTCATGCCCTGCATACTGGTCTCAGCAACGCGATATGTAAAATGGAATCTTTCCAACTCGCATCCTCTTTCTGCTTAAGTGTGGATTCGCCTGTTGCTCACCCTACATATTTTCTATGGTTTCCAAATACCCATCCACTGGCCCCTGATAGAGCAACTGCAGGAGAAGACTATGGCTCCCATCAGCTTAGCAAACAGCTGGATTCCCAGGCAGACCTTTTGGTTGGTGAGCAACTGCCTGGACTCCCGTGGCTCACATGCTCAGAATTATGTGCACAGAGGGTCTCCGCATCCTGCGTTTGTTTTTTCACCTCCTGTCGTGTTTAAGTCATAAAGAGAGGACTTTTCTCCATTTTCAAAACCCAAAACAACCTGCTAGGCTCCAGCATTTGCGAGTCCTTTCTTTTTAGGTTTCTGTTTTCTCTTTTCCTGCTGATCACTCTGGCTTTCAACCAAGGTTTCACCCTAAGACTCCCATCAGAGTCCTTAAAGAAGAAAGGTTTCCAGCATGAGTACACTATATTAATAAATGAAACCCAACCTTTTAAAAATTACACTGTCAGAAAAACCCATTAGGCTGTAAAGGAGTTGAAGTAAACATTAGATTTTAATATCTACTGCTGCTTAGATTTTTCTGAACTGAAAATTCCCCAGCGAGCACTTAAAACTTCATTACTCCACTGAAAGGTTGTGAAAGGCTATTTAAAGGTTTTCAATTTTGTTGAAGTCTAGAGGTTATTACAGCTGGAAAGAATACAAACCCTAATATTACAAGGAATGAAAGGAATGAAATTTATGTTCTCATCTTCCCTGCAGTTTAATCCAGGTCTATTAGATTTGTTGGTAAAAATTAGGGCAGGTTGAAAATTTTACAGGTTGAATGAAAAATAATATTTGGACACTATGAAAAGTATTGCTGTCTGTTTAAGACTTAAAGAAATGTTTTTTATCTCTCCATTCTCTCGTCTGAAGTTATTTCAAGATTAGCCTATGCTTAAAATCCCTGAAAGAGTTTTTAAACCCCAAACAAAAATGTAGTGCAAAAGCTGTAAATCCTACCTGGAAAGCCAATGTATGAAACGGGACCTTCAATTCAAACTCTCCAGTATAAAAAAAACCTAGCAGTTATGTTCTGCTCCCATATTTTTTAATCTTCATTTTTAGAACAAAAGAAACTGGTGTCTGCAATTTTTTTTTTTTGGCAAATTTGGTGTTGGTATCAATTAACTCAAAGTGTTTGATATTGTTGAGATACTTCATGCACCCTTCATTCTTATTTCAAAGACTCTCTACTTTTTTCTTCAGCCAGTCTTTGCACTGTGAAATGACTTTGACCTATTTTATATAATGCTATTATCCCTATTCAGGTCCATTCATCCTTGTTCCTATCTCCCCATCTATCCTATCATCTACCTATATGTCTATCTAACGTACCTAGCATTGTGCTGTGTGCTAGGGAGTCATGAGAATATTGCAGGCTATTGTGAGATGGATAATTTAATGAGCATAGGATGGAGTGAAGAGTACAATCCTGGAAGTGTGTCCAAGGAGCAATAACCTCTCAAAGGGAAGAGCCTGTTAGGGGGACTTCTTTAGGCAGGAGATTCTTCAAGCTATATTTCAAAGAATGAGTCATGGAAGGAAGGAGACAAAGGTAATATAACAAAAGAAATGTTATACATAAATGCACACCAGCATTCATGAACATAGCATCGAATTCAGGATGGGTTGGTGTGGAGGTTTGCCGTGAGATAAATTTGAAAAAGTCTTTTGGGATGAATGGTGAAAGACAGTCATTGCATGATGCAATGGGTTTGGTTAGGGAATTTTATGGTTTTTCTTCTGATTGTAAAAGTAATGATATAAACCTTTTATAAGACATATAAAATTTAGGAAAATATAAAGGAAAACATTTAAAATTCATTCATAATCCTACTAGTCACTGGAAAATACTGCTAATATTTTGGTGCATGTCTTTCCAATCTTCCTTCTATGTTTTTTTTTTTTTTCTTTTTGGCAAAGCTGAAATTAAATCATAGAATTCAGTGTATTAGTTTTAAAATAATGTTGTAACCAACATATGATTGTGTTATCTCTTCTTAGTTTACTTGGAATGATCATAATTTTTAATTTGACAAATGTTTAAGATACACAAAATAATAGTTGTATTTATAATGGTTCTAGCTTAGAGCAGGTCAGTGAAAATGCTCAAAAAATGTTTATTCCCCAAATCAAGATTTATTTTCCTTTACCAAAATTTCCCTTACTCTGTCCATGTTGCAATCTGAAAGCCACTTCTCTGTAACTATGCTTTATCCCTCGTCTCCTAAGGCTTCAGAACTTTTGTTCTAAGGGTGTATCCCCCATCTTTGGGTCCAGAGGTAGCTGTTCTCACTGCACATGCCAGTGTATGAGCTTAGGCCAGCTGCTGGAAAGTTTGGTGATAAAAGATAAAAGCTTAAAAATACAGGCAGATAGGAATGAGTCAGGGCATCGATGATATAAAATTATTTCTTGTTTGTATCATAACCTATCACAGTGAATGCAATCTTTCCTTAGCTGATGGATTTCCGTATTGTTTTTAAGTTTCTGACATAAGCAATGCTGTGATGACCCTTTTTTTGTATAAATATTTTTCTGAGATAAGGTATATGTGGAGCTAACCACAACATTTAGGTCAAATATTACCAATTGTTACTGTTAGATGTGAAGCCATTTGGGTAAAAAAAAAAATAAAATAAAAAGGAAGAATAACATTCAAGTTCCTGATTCATATTGCTCATTCTTTTCAAAATTAGTTTACTGATTTGTACTTCTGTAAGAGATAACATTAGAGCCCTCTCTTTCATTGTATCATTGTCCACAGTAAATAGTATCCCCCAAACAACTATGCTACTTTGATTATAAAACACAGCATGTCATTGTTTTAATTTATATTTCCTTGAGTATAAACGATGCCAAATATAAATTCAATATTTATTGGCTTTTTGCATATCTTCTTCTGTCTTCGTGTTCTTTAGCCATTGTTTGTAAAGGATTTTGAAAGCTCTTCTAAAGAACTTGGACTTTATCCAGTTGGCAATGAGAAGAGTCACTGAAGCTTTCGAAGTTTTTGCAAAAAAAAAAAAAAAAATTCTGTTGAAATGACCCTATCAGTAAATCATTCCCTGCTCCTTATTATTAGCTCCATAATAACAGTATTCACATATGGTTTTAAGAGAAAGAAGATAAGAATAATAACATGATAAGAAAATAATAGCTGCTATTTATTAAATGCCTTTTATATACCAGTGTTATCCAAGCAGTTCAGCATTATTTTAACTAATTCTCATAATATTGTAAGACAGGAATTATAAATTTTGCCCTAGAGCTTAAATTTTAAGAGTTGTCAGTTATTCACCTTTTCTTCCTCCTGTTCCTATTGAACACAGAGAACTCTAGTAACCTGTGATAAGAATTTCAGACAACTCCAAGCCCCATCTGGGATTTCCCATGTGACTTATTTAAATGCTTTGTCCTGATGCATCTAAAATATAAATGATTTGCTTTCTGTTTATATGCAACTGCACTAATTGATTTCAAAAATATCATCACTACTGCTATGAAGATTGTTTCATAAAGAGAGATGATTTAATGGCTGACCTCTTTGGGAAATCTCTTTTCGTAACATCATTAGTTAACAAAGCTGTTCAGGTGTGGAAGCCTCTGGGATTTCCCCTAAATTTTTTTTCCTCAGGTTTAAGAAGGATTTTATGATGCCTGTCAAACTTAAAGACTGACTATTTTCTAAACCAAGAAATGCAAAGAACAAACAAAAAATGGGTTCACAAGGTTGACAACATCGAATCATTTTTCTACTCAGAAATATATATTGGTTCTTCTTAGGTGTTACAGATTGGATATATTTACTTGAAAAGCATTCTCCTAAAAAAGGACATAAGCACAAATAAGCCAACAAATTTCTTTTAAAGTTTAAATTATAATAAGTGCTTTCATAGAAAACTACAGGGAGACCTCAATGAGCAACAGAGAAGACAGCTCTGTTGCAATGGTGTTTAGCCTGAGATTTGAAGGATGGGTTAAAAATAGCCTGGCCTATATTAGGAATAAAAGTCCAGGGAGAGGCCCCTAGCAGGAAACCACATGGATGGTTTGAGGAACTGAAAAGGTGAGTGTTGTTCAACCCAAGTTCAGTTAGGAATAAAATGGAGAGCTACCAATGAGTCATGCAAGAACTTGAAGGACCTTAACATTTTAAGAAAAATTGTTATCCTAAGTATAAGGAGAATTCATGATTTTTTTAAAGCAGAGGAGTGACATGATTCTATTTACAAAAGCTTTATTTGGCTACTCTAAGTAGAAGGACCAGATGGAGAAATAATAATAAAATGGAGAAAGGCCAGTTAGGAGATAAGGAAGCAATTTACTATTTTACACCAATTATGACTTGGTCTAGGGTCATAGCATAGAAGATGGGGGAAATGTTTTTATTGCTCAAGATACATATTAAAAGTAAAGAACTAAAAGACTTGATAGAGAATTTAAGGTAAAAGACATTTTCAAAGAAGATATCTGAATCATGAGAAATGGAGAGGGCTAAGGTACCATTTAACAGAGACAGTAGGTTGAAAGAGGAGTCTGGGGTGGGATTTATCCATGATTAATAATAATTAAAAAAATCTTCACATGCAAAGAATAGAAGGGAACTCCATTAATCTAATAAAGATCAGAGGAGAAATAAAATAAAGACTAAAAATAGAACTAAAAACCCTCAACCCTCCAAAACCAAACAACTCATTCAACAAATGGGCAAATGAACTAAAGAGATACTTTTCAAAAAAGAAGCATAGCCAGACATGCTGGCACATTTCTATAATCCCAGGGACATGGGAGGCTGAGGCAAGAAGATTCTAAGTTTGAGGCCAGTTTGAACAATGTAGTGAGGACCTAAGCAACTTATTGAGATCCTGTCTCAAAATAATAATAATAATTTTAAAAAGCACTGGGGATGTAGCTGAGTAGTAAAGTGCCCCTGGGTTCAATTCCCAGTACCAAAAAAAAAAAAAAAGTACAAAAGGTAAATAATTGTACAAAAAATGTGTTCAACATCTTTGGTCATTAAAGAAATGCAAATTATAAATACATTGAGATTCCATCTTATTTCAATCAGAATGGCAATTGGCAAGAATGTTAATAAATTCTAGTAAGGATGTGGAAGAAAAGGACTCTTACATACTGTTTATGGGAATAAATTTAGTGCAGTCACTATGGAAATCAGTATGGAGATGCCTTAAGAAAGTAAAAATTGAACTGCCATATAATCCAAATCTACAACTTCTTGGTATTTATAAAAAAATTAAAGTCAATAAACTTGGAGGCACCTGCATACCTATGTTTACTGAAATACAGTTCACAGAAGCCAAGTTATGAAATCAGCATAGGTGTCCATCAACAGATAAACGGGCGAAGAAAACCTGGTATAAATGCACAAGTGAGTTTTGTTCAATCATAAAGAAGAATGGAATGATGCCATTTGCAGGCAAATGGATACATCTGAAAACAACATGAAAAGTGAAATAAGCCAGATTCAGAAAAACGAGGGTCATGGGTTTTCTCTCACATGTGGAATCTAGGAGGTGGGAGGAATAAAAAAAGGATGATAATAGAAGGTAGATCATTGGAACAGAGGAAGGGGCCGATGGGAGGGAGGAGGAATAAGAGGAGGCTGTGGGGAATGAAACTGATCAAACTATATTATATGCATTTATGAATACACTCACCACTCTGTATAATTAATGTGTGCCAATAAAAATGATCAACAAAGTGAAGAGCTGATTTTTGAACAGATAAGCAAAGTCACCAATACTTTTTTTAAAAAGAGAGGTGTCAAATAAATAAAATGAGAGATGAAAATGGAGACATCATAATGGATACTGCAGAAATGCTAAGGATCATAAGAGACTATTACAAACAAGTATATGCCAACAAATTGGATAACCTAGAAGAAACGGATGAATTACTGGACATATACATACTACTAAAGTTGAATTATGAACAAATGGTGCTGGGCTTGATGGCTCATGCCTGTAATCCTGGTGACTCAGGAGGTGGAGGTGGGAGGACTAGTGGAGGTGGGAGGGCTGATGCAGGTGGATTCTAAGTTTGAGGTTAGCCTGAGTAACTTACAAAAACTGTGTCCCAAGAATAAAATAAAAAGGGCTAGAGATGTAGTTCGGAGGTAGAGTACGCCTGGGTTCAATCTCCAATACACACACACACACACACACACACACACATATATACATCATACATATACATATAGAAGAAGAAACATAGAAAACCTGAACAGACCAATAATGAAAAATAAGATTAAATCAGTAATAAAAGTCTCCTACCAAAGTAAGCCCAGAAGCTGATTGTTTCACTCCTAAATTCTACCAAAATCTTCAGAAGATAACTAACACTAATTCCTCTCAAACAAATCAAAAATTTGAAGAGAAGGAAATCCTCCTACAGTCATTCTATAAGGCCAGCATTTTCCTGATGCCCAAACCAGCTAAAGACACAACAGCAACGAAACTATGGGCCAATATCCCTGATGAACACAACACACTAGTAAACCAAGTTCAATAGCACATTAAAAAGATCATTCATCATGATCATGTGGGATCCACCTAGAGATACAAGGATGGCACAATGTATGCAAATCAGCAAGTGTGATACATCACATTAACATAAAGACCAAAAACCAATGATCATTTCAATAAATGCAGGAAAGGTACCTGATAAAATTTAATATCCTTTCATGATATAATTCTGTGACAAATTAGGTTCAGAAGGATTAAAGGCCATTTTTGAGAAACCCACAGCTCACATTATGCTAAAAGGGGAAAAATAAAAACTGATAGTTTTTCCTCTAAGATCTGAAAACAAGAAAGGATGCCCACTTAACACACCATTTTTATTCATTATAGTACTGGAAGTTCTAGCCAGAACTTTTAGGCATGAGAAAGAAATAAAGGGCATCCAAGTTGGAAAAGAGAAACACAAACTGTGCTTGTTTTCAGACAATGGAAAACTCCAAAGAATCTGTGAGAAAACTGTTGGAATAAACTCAGAAAAGTTGAAGGATATAAAATAGACACACAAAAATCAGTAGTATTCCTGTGAACTAATATCTGAAATATAAAATCAAGTTATCCAAAAATAATAAGTTATCTGAAAAAAGAATCAAGACAGTGATCCCATTTAAAAAGTGCAGTAAATAAATAAAATGCCAAGGTAAAATTTCACCTATAAAGAAAAATTTCTGCAGAGAAAAATATAAAACCTGGATGAAAGAAATGAAATAGATACAAATAAATGGAAAGACACCCCATATTTATGGATCAGAAGAATTTATATTAAGAAAATATCCATAGTACCCAAAGCAATCTACAATCCAACACAGTTACTAATAAAATATCATTGTCATTCTTCACAGAAATAGTAACAACAATGATGAAATTTATATAGAACCGTAAAAGACACTAAATAGACAAAACAATCTGTAGCAAAAAGAAGGAAACTGGAGGCATCACAGTATCTGGCTTTACAATATATTACAAAGCTATCATGACTAGAACAGCATGACATTGACATAAAAAGAGACTCCCAGACCAGCAAACATAATAGAGAATCCAGAAATAACCATACATTTATAGCCAATAGATTCTTTAAAAAGGAGTTAAGACACTCAATACGAAAAGGAAAATCTCTTCAATAAATAACGCTAGACATCAACATGTAGAAGAATGAACTACAAAAGTCAGCTCAAATGGAATAAAGACTTAAATATATGACCTGAAACTGAAAAACTACTAGAAGAAAATACATGGGAAATGCTTCAGGACATTGGTGTGGACAAACATTTTCTTTTTATATGACTGCAGAAGCACAGGCTACAAAAGTAAAAATTGACAAAAGGGATTACATCAAACTAAACTTCTCCAAAGCAAAGGGAACAGTCAACAGAGCTAAGAGACAAACTACAGGATAGGAGAAAATATTTGCCACCAGACATGTGACAACAGGTTAATATCTAGAATTTAATTAGAGATTCAAGCAACTCAGCAAAACTCAAATAATTCAATTTTCTTAAAATGGGCTAGAGACCTAAATAGACATTCCTCAAAAGAAGATATACAAATTACCAAGAGTATATGGAAAAACATACAGCATAAATAATAGGTGTAGATAGCCAACTACAAGTTAAAAAACCACAACTCTTGCATCAGGGAAATGCAAATCAAAACCACAGTGACCTGCAACCCAGAATGGTTACTATCAAAAAGAGATGTGTTGGGAGGAGAATGCTGGTGAAAATACAAACGAGATAAAAGGGAATTCCTACATGCTCCTGGTAGGAATGTCAATTTGTACAGCCTTATAGAAAAGAGTATAGAGGTTCCTTTAAAAACTACAATCAGAACTACAATATGATGTAGCCATCTTCCTACTGGTTTTTTACCCAAAGGAAATGAAGTCAGCATGTCAGAGACACCTGCACCTTTATGCTTATTGCAGTACTATTCAGGATAGCCAGTAGGAATGAGTCCACCTGGCAGATGTTGACATGTCTAGGAAATTATGGAAATTATAGGAAAGGCAAAAGGAAGAATATATTTAAATATGATTTCTATGACAGCTTTACATACAACAAGATAGTGGGTCTTGGCTTGATTCTGCTGTCCCCTGGGAAGTGCTAAAGTTCTGTAAGCAGCAAAGTGCCATGATCTGAGGTCCTTTTCAAAGTGACTGAGGGAATTGGGCTTCAGGGGACTAAGCCTGTGGTTTGGAGGTTCTTTTAGGTGTCCAGGAAAGGGATGCTGAGATCTGAAGGAAGACACTGGGTATATCTTTCATTTGCAAGTTCCCAGGATACCGTGTATTCTGCTCATGGGTGATCATGAATGTCTGGGGTAATGTTACATTTCTGTAGGACATAACACATGATCTACAAAGAACTTAAATAAATGCTTTTTCCCCCAGAAGCTGGATGGCTTCTGGATCTCTCTTGTAGGTCAGTCTTTGTATGACTTATTAGTGAACATGAAATAAGCATAAACCACATACCCTAGTGGATACTAGAGTCCTAGTTATTTACCTGAAACAAGAAACATAAGAAATTATGCTATTAACCCTATATGTAAAACCAAAGTTCTTATCAACAACAGCTTCTCTGTGATGGCCAAGCGTTCTTCAGTTATTGACAAGGCTGACTTTAGAGGTAAATAGCCAACCACAAGTCTTGAGAGAAAGAAGGGAGGTGTGTTTTACAAGAAGAGCAGCATGATTGGAAAGCCACTCTCAGGGAGTCCCTCCTCTACTCTAAGCCTTGCCTTTTACATCAGGAACAAATCTGACGGAGGAATCTCTGGTTTGAGTCATCAGCACATAAAATTCAATGAGTTAATAAGATTGCTTTTCTTTGTTGCTATAGAGACAATGAATATTGAGATCATATTAGAATGGGGTAAGAGAAAGGGGGAGATGGTACATAGGGGAAAGAAGTGAGTGAGATAACGTAACTGATATGGAGTATGGAAGATGGAGGAATTTTGTAAGGAAGCTATCAGCTTATTCATAATTTCAAGGAGGTCTGGTCGTCATGATTAAGTAAGTCCATACTGTACACATTACAGCTCACATCATTTCAGATTTATAAAGGATGTTAAATATCCTGTTGGCCAACTCTCATCTATGACAAGAGTACCCCTCCTTGTGTACTCTTGTACACCTGAGTGACCATGCACATTTACCTTGGAAACTTCCAGCGACATGCATCTCTTGATATCTAAAGGTTACTCAGTCTCACTGAGGTCAAGATTGAAATTTTGTCAACTTATTCCTTATGTGGAGACCAAATCTACGTTCTTGAAGCTGGTTTAACAACCAGACACACACTTAGATTATTTATTCATTTTTGTATTTTCTTCTTCCTTCCCCTAATCCATCATCCCCTTCAACCAAGAAATAAGCTTCAAGCATATGGTGTGCCCAATCTGTCTTTATATGCAGCTCTAACACGGGAGAACTGTTACCATGATCCCTCCAAGTTTTCTTAAGAGTAAAACTAGCTATTCTGTTTGTTTTCAATCACAATCAAATTCCTTTTTATTTCATATTATAAATACCATCCACTTGTTGTAACCACATTTTGCACCAAGGGTGGAAGAATCTAAAAGCGTTCAGAAAGATCCATTCATTTCAACCCAAACAAGCTATTATGCAGGCTCTTGAGAATTCTTTGCCTCCAAGTATTTGGTTTTGTTCCACAGGTGATTTGAAACTCCTTGTTTTGACAGCATCTTACAGAAAATGACTACATCTCAGTTGCCAGTTCTCAGAATTCCAATTATAATTTTTTTTAATAATGCTACTCTTTTGCCTTACTCAGAATAGTTTTATCTATTTTCTCAGGGATATTACTATAGTAAAACAAATATGTTGTTATTGTATGGATTTTCTACTGTCAGAATGGTGACCATAAAGCACTGATTAAAGTAATGTTAAGGTTTGGATGTGAGGTGTGCCCCAAAAACTTATTTGTGAGAAAACGCTAGAAGGTTTAGAGGAGAGATGATTGGATTATAAGATTCTTAACCCAATCGGTGAATTAAGCCCCTGATAAGATTAACTGAGGGATAACTGAAGGTATAGTTAAAGAGGTGGGTCACTGGGTGTATAAATTTTGTATCTGATGGAGTCTCTCTCTCTCTCTCTCTCTCTCTCTCTCTGCTTCCTGATCATCATGTGAACCACTTCTATCACTGTCCTCTCCTGCCATTCTGTTTCACCTCATCTGAAGCCCTGAGGAATGGAACCTGCTGTCTATGGACTGAGACCTCTGAAACCATGAGCTTTCAAATATACTTTTCCTCCTCTACAATTGTTCTGGACAGGTCTTAGTCACAGCAGCAAAAGAGCTGACTAAAACACAAGAATAGATGGTCCTACAGTACAGATTGTCACATGAAATGCCCTCTTCCCAAATATTCTGCCCACAAAAGTGTATATACTACAACCTTCCCTCCAGGTGCCTATACAAACCTTCCAGAGTGTCAAATGTTTGACTGTGAGGCCTGGGTCACCTTGATCTAACACGTGTAAAAATCCTGTTGCCAGCAAATATGTTCTTATTTTAAATGTCAATCATGTGTAAAAATAAGTTTCAATTCTCTCAACTTACTGGGCTACTGGCCTTCTCACTTGATTTTCATTATATATAACTGTTCTCAAATCGATGATTCATTGGCTTAGCTCATGCATATTTTCACAGCCCTGATTTCTCCCTGCAACATCAGAAGGCTTTCCTCTCACTGATTACCAATTTAGTACATAGCCTCTCTTCCCTCCTTTTGAAATTCACTTCATTTTAGACTGAACTTGATCCCTATCCTGAAACTGGTGAATTAAGGACTGCTAGAAAAAGCAAAACAGAAAGAAAATCCAAACATCTCTGCTGTGGTCAGCTTTTTCATTGTTGCAAACAAAAGATCTGACGAGAAAAATCTTAAGGAGAAAAAGTTTATTTTGGGACTAGTTTTCAAAGGTCTCAGTGCATAGATGTGTCCATTCCTCAGGGCCGGAGGTGAGACAGAACATCATGGCAGAAGGGTATGGTGGAGGAAAGTGACTCAGGGCATTGCACCAAGAAGAAGAGAAAGAGCTCTGCTCAACAAGGACAAAGTATAAACCCCAAAAGCCCACCTCCAGGGACCCATCTCCTCCAGCCACACCCTACCTGCAGTTAACCTCTATAAGGGGATTACTGAACCCATTAAATTAAACCTCTTACCACCTAATCATTTCTTCTTTAAACTTTCTTGCATTGTCTCTCACATGAGATTTTGGGGGACACCTAATATCTAAACCATAATGATCTCATAACTGGGTCATGGCTTTCTATACACTATATCATTTCCCTTTGCCAGGGACTGTTTAAGGAGCCCATGCAAATCAGTCACAGCCAGTGAGAAGGAGATGTCTGCTAAGAACTGTCGCAGAGAATTTATGCTCCTATAAAAGGGTAGAATAGTCAGAGAAGCCTCACGGCTCCCCTTCCCTTCTTTTCTACTTGCGGTGGTGTGAGGATATGAAGTTTGGAGCTGCAATAGCCACCTCTCAACCATGATGAAAGCCATTGCTAACACATTACTAATGGCGAGAGAGAAAGTCAGATGATGTCACTAAGATGCTCTATTGGCTAGCATTTACTCAGTAGCAAACTACTCCAAAATATAGGTGCTCAAAACAACCATTACTGAGCTCATGATTAGACAGCTGGAAATTTAGCAGGATATGGATAGGGGAGTCTTCTAGATTCAGCCAGCTTGACTCATGCCTCTGTAGTCAGCTGCTGGATCAACTGAGGCTGATTGGTCTTCGGAGTGGGGAGAGCACGGTGGTGATGCTCATTTCTGGTCCACATGGTCTCTCCTCCTTCGGTAATTAGTGTGGACTTCCTCACACAGTGGTCAGGTAGAATTCAAGAAGGAGAGTGGAAGTGTTCGAAATCTCTTGAATCCTCAAACATTGCTTTCTTTTTTTTTAAAAATTTTTTATTGTTGGCTGTTCAAAACATTACATAGTTCTTGATATATCATATTTCACACTTTGATTCAAGTGGGTTATGAGCTCCCATTTTTACCCCATATACAGATTGCAGAATTACATCAGTTACACATCCATTGATTTACATATTGCCATACTAGTGTCTGTCATGTTCTGCTGCCTTTCCTATCCTCTACTATCCCCCCTCCCCTCCCCTCCCCTCCCCTTCCCTCTTCTCTCTCTGCCCCCTCTACTGACATTCATTTGTCCCCCTTGTATTATTTTTCCCTTTCCCCTCACTTCCTCTTGTATGTACTTTTGTATAACTCTGAGGGTCTCCTTCCATTTCCATGCAATTTCCCTTCTCTCTCCCTTTCCCTCCCACCTCTCATCCCTGTTTAATGTTAATCTTCTTCTCATGCTCTTCGACCCTACTCTGTTCTTAGTTACTCTCCTTATATCAAAGAAGACATTCGGCATTTGTTTTTTAGGGATTGGCTAGCTTCACTTAGCATAATCTGCTCTAATGCCATCCATTTCCCTGTAAATTCTATGATTTTTGTCATTTTTTAGTGCTGCATAATACTCCATTGTGTATAAATGCCACATTTTTTTTATCCATTCATCTATTGAAGGGCATCTAGGTTGGTTCCACAGTCTTGCTATTGTGAATTGTGCTGCTATGAACATCGATGTAGCAGTGTCCCTGTAGCATGCTCTTTTTAGGTCTTTAGGGAATAGACCGAGAAGGGGAATAGCTGGGTCAAATGGTGGCTCCATTCCCAGCTTTCCAAGAAATCTCCATACTGCTTTCCAAATTGGCTGCACCAATTTGCAGTCCCACCAGCAATGTACAAGTGTACCCTTTTCCCCACATCCTCGCCAGCACTTGTTGTTGTTTGACTTCATAATGGCTGCCAATCTAACTGGAGTGAGATGGTATCTTAGGGTGGTTTTGATTTGCATTTCTCTGACTGCTAGAGATGGTGAGCATTTTTTCATGTACTTGTTGATTGATTGTATGTCCTCCTCTGAGAAGTGTCTGTTCAGAAGAAGATCTTAGAAGATGGAAAAATATACCCTGTTCATGGATAGGCAGAACTAACATCATCAAAATGGCAATATTACCAAAAGTTCTCTATAGGTTTAATGCAATGCCAATCAAAATCCCAATGGCATTTCTTGTAGAAATAGAGAAAGCAATCATGAAATTCATATGGAAAAATAAAAGACCCAGAATAGCAAAAACAATGCTAAGCAGGAAGTGTGAATCAGGCGGTATAGCGATACCAGACTTCAAACTATACTACAGAGCAATAGTAACAAAAACAGCATGGTACTGGTACCAAAACAGGCGGGTGGACCAACGGTACAGAATAGAGGACACAGAAACCAATCCACAAAACTACAACTACCTTATATTTGATAAAGGGGCTAAAAGCATGCAATGGAGGAAGGATAGCATCTTCAACAAATGGTGCTGGGAAAACTGGAAATCCATATGCAACAAAATGAAACTGAATCCCTTTCTCTCGCCATGCACAAAAGTTAATTCAAAATGGATCAAGGAGCTTGATATCAAATCAGAGACACGCCGTCTGATAGAAGAAAAAGTTGGCTACGATCTACATACTGTGGGGTCGGGCTCCAAATTCCTCAATAGGACACCCATAGCACAAAAGTTAATAACTAGAATCAACAAATGGGACTTACTCAAACTAAAAAGTTTTTTCTCAGCAAAAGAAACAATAAGAGAGGTAAATAGAGAGCCTACATCCTGGGAACAAATCTTTACTCCTCACACTTCAGATAGAGCCCTAATATCCAGAGTATACAAAGAACTCCAAAAATTAGACAATAAGAGAACAAACAACCCAATCAACAAATGGGTCAAACATTGCTTTCGATGAATTTTATTAGTTCAGCAAGAGGCGAGGCAGTCCAGCCCAAGGGATGGAAAATATCTTGGCCTCTTGATGAGAGGCATGATGAACAATTGTGACCATTTTTTTTCTATGCACCACAAATACCAAATGACTCTGGAACCACCTAACTTTGGACTTCTTGCAGTGTAACTGATAAATACCTCTATGACTTAAGCCACCATGAGGCACTTTTCTGTTACTTCCTACCAACACATTCTAATAGATCCAGTGCTCCCTCTAAGTATTCTAGCAGCCAACCCTTTAGCTGAGAAGTAGCCTGCACTCTTGAAAAAAATTTACAAGTTGAACTTTTGAATATTTAGAGCAAAATAAATATCTTGTATGCTATTTGGAATGCTGTTATGCTGAGAAAATGATTCTCTTTTCAATTAACACCATAGAAAATCTGCATTTCTGGGGCCTGAGAATAATTTCTACTTTTAATTGTCTTCCATGCAGTCCTTGTCAAAGACGAGCTGAGACAGTCACCATCCCAAAGGGATTACCTGTTAAATCTCTTTTCTCCAGATTCACTAATCTTTAATTTATTCCAAGCAGCTGTTTGTATGTTGGACTCCTCTATTAGATAGCAAAACTCAGAATGACCCAAACTGTGTTATATTCATTTTTTTCTCAATGCATCCTCTTCTTGGAGCACCTTCCTCATCACCAGCATCTACTTCTCTGCCTGGTGTGTAACAGGTATTATTTTTCAATTTGTTGAATTGAATAAGAGAATAAATCTTGATAAAAGTCATATTGAAGACTACACCAACTAGTGAGTTATTTGGCTTAACAAATATTAGTTTTTAAAATTCAGGGATCCCAAGGGAAAGAGTAAAGGGGATTTATGTAATTTATCTCATTTTGAATTTGTACTAACCATGCTCTAGCATCTTTTAAACTAGCTGCCTTAACATTGACCCTCCAGGTGTAAGTGGGACATTCCTTCTTCTGGACAATTCAATAATACACTTGAGTTACCTTGCCTTGGCCTCCTTTGGGAAGAATTCACTTCTAGGAGGCATGCTTTCCAGAATCAACACCCTAATCCACCACCTTCATCAGCTTTTCATAATCTTGGGCACTATAGATATGCTATAATTATCTCTGATGCAGGTACAAACCAGCAACAACACCTAGACCCTAAAGCCCCATGAAGTTATCACAGTTCCTCAACCCTGAGCCTGTGTACCTGCCTTGACATTTTCTACCCATGAAAATCACAAAAAAAGGCTCCTGCTCACAGTGACCACCCTGGACTCTGAGGCTTCTTCACATGTCCCTTTGCCCCACCCATGAGGCATACTGCTTCTCTTGGGAACCGTTTGTGTAGGGGTGTCTTCTCATTGGCAGTCACCTCCTGATCTGTAGTCTTCACAATACTCCAATCACAATAAAACCCATTAAAACAGTGTTGATTATTACGTGTTTGGCCAATGCCCAGGGAAAACACAAAATGAAGAAAAATAAAGGTCTTCTTTTTACTTAGACAGAATGGAAATAGAAAGTTTTGAGAAAAACAAATTTATGGAATATTGGAGGAAGAAGGAAAGCCAGTTTGTCAGCAAACTGAGGAAATGGGTAACGAACTCTCTAAATATAGCAAGAGAACACAAACACAAGAGACAACAGAAAGGGAGGTAGAAAATATAAAGCAATCCTCCTCACTTTAATATCGTGTCTTAAAATACTTGTTGAATACATGAATAGGGTTTCTTAATTTCTCTATCTCAACTTTTAAAAAGCCAGTTACCTAAAGATGATTCTTAAATGCAGCCAAGGTTGGGAACCACTGTACTAGAGCTATCCCACTCTAAGTGGGGTCCTCGGACCAACAGCACTGAACACCACTAGGAGTCATAGTATCCTGGAGCCACCTTGTACCAGCTTGGAAGTGTGATTGTGTATGACTCTGGTCAATTTTTACTGACACTATGTTGATAGTTATAATAGGAGGGAGTATTTACAATATGGAATTGGTAGATTCCCTTCTGAACTCTGGTCCCAGAGCCAGATGTTAAATATTTGCCAGCAAGTCACCAATTAGGTATTTCTTAGACATGAAGCATCTCAGGCTTCATCGAAACTACTGAAAGAAAATTGAAACTTTAGTAAAAGTTACATGTGATTCCTTTACATACTAAAGTTAGAGAAGCATTTGTCCAAAGTTTGATAAGCATTAAAGGCCCTTTAAAATGTAACTTCATACACAACTTCCAGTAATGCCCCCTTAGCCTTGGGGATACATTCAAAGACTTCCAGAAGATGCCTCAAACTGTGGATAGCACTGAATCCTATATATACTTTTTTCCCCCTGTACATATACAAATTCAATGCCCTCTATCTTAGCTAAACATTTACCACCCACTGTGGCCATCTATAACTCTCACGGTTTGAGGTGTGACAGAAAAACTACAAATTTCACATTTCTTCTTTGCAATTTCAAGGAAAGTAGATTTGTTCTTGCCATAGATCTTAGCAACCTCAGTATACAGTTTTCCTTTTCCTTTTAAGTAGAGAAACATCACCTTTTCAATTAAGGAAAGCACTTTCTGGCTATTCTTTGGCCTATCCAAATTACCAGTGTCATTACTCTTGTGCTTTGGGGCTGTTATTATGTAAAATGAAAGTTTATTTAATACAAACATTGAGATAGCATGACAATGCATCTGATAACAAAGATTTCTACTAAACCACTAACAGAATATACAATCTGGATACACTGGACAAAGAGATGATTCATGTCCTAGGCTACTCAGAATGGCATATAATTTAAAAATTATAAGTTGTGCATTTCTGAAATTCTCCATGTAATATTTTGGAGTGCAGTTGATTTTATGTAACTGACATTGCAGAAAGCAAATCACAGGTAGGGTGGGCTACCATACCCCCCCAATATCTCTCTTTGGTCACAGTGATTTCTCTTATTGTCCTTTCACTAAATTCCTCAAAGAGTCCTAGATCCTCACGTCACACCTCTTTGTGTTTTTCCTTTAACTTGGAAATACTGTTTTTTTTTCCTTTTACTGTTAAAATCAAATATCTCCAATGTGCAAATAGAAATAATTATTCTGCTTATCTTACTCCCAAACTTGTTACCCAGAGCTTTCTTTGGGTAGGTCTTTTACTACTTAATTCTTTCATCACTGTGTTTATCCATTAAGTACCATTATTGCAGAATGCCACGGAATGGACAATTTATGCAGAATAGAAGTTAATCTGGGTTACAGTTCTAGAGGCCAGAAGTTCAAGAGCAGGGTGCCTGCATTAGGCAAAGGCCTTTAGATTGCATCATCTCATGGCAGAAGGTGAAAGGGCCAGAGAGTGCAAGAGCCAGAGACAACAGAAGGTCAAACTTGCTTTTATAATAAACCCACTCCCAAGATAGCAGACGCACTCCTATGATAACATCAGCTCATTGCCCTTATGGCTTAATCAGCATTTATTAGACCATATCTCTTTATGCTGTTATATTAGGGACTAAGTCTTCAACTCATGAACTTTGGGGAACATATATCAATCCATAGCAATCACCAACATCATATTCACTTATGTGTTAGCTTATCATTACTGTGAAAAGTACCTGATATCAGTAATTTCAAGGAGGAAAGATTTATTTTGGCTCACTGTTTCAGAGGTTTCACTCCATGGTTGGCTGGCTCCATTGCTTTGGGCCTGAGGTGAGGTAGAACATCATGGTTAAAGGATGTGGCAAAACACAGCTTCTCAGTTCCTGGCAGCTGGAAAACAGAGGGGGAGACAGAGAGAGAAGGAAGGAGGAAGGGGCCAGGGATATAATATAGTTCCCAAGGGCACACCTTTAGGGACCAAGTGCCTCCAGCCATGCCCGCCTAACTAAAGTTTCTATTGTCTCCACCTAGTCCATTCAGCTATCAATGAATTAATCCACTGATGAGGTCAGAGCCCTCACTGGATTCATCCATTTCCTAAAAGCCCCACCTCTGGGCATGGTTGCCTTGCAAAGCAGGCCTTCAACACAAGCTTTTGGGGGATATTCTAGATGCAAACCCATAATAGCTTAAAATTGATCTCCGTTGCTTGCAAGATCTCTCAAAGGCAGGTACCATGAATTTCTCTGCAAATCTCTACAAATCAACACACAGTAAGTTCTCAAGGGATGCTCGTGAAATCTAAAAACCACTGCATTGATGAGATTTAATGCAAAAATTCTAAAAAATCTGGTTAGCTCTAATAACATATGAATCTGGGACAAATGTGAAAGAAAACCTCAGGAATAGGTATAAATGACAAAATAAAAGTGCTTTTCTGGCTACAATCTGTGCCTAAGTACTTAGGAATAACTGAAAATTAAAGGCTATTGGAGCTTGTTTTGTTGAATAATACATCTGCAAACTAGAAAACTGCATGTCTATTTTATTTACCAGCGCAAATGCCCATTTGCTCACAGACATAGCTGTTTGCAAGCAAATTTTGTTCCCATGCAAAACAAATGTAAATTTGGCATTAAACAAGTGCCAATTATTTCCTGAATGTGGAAGGGAAAGGAAGGGTGATTTAACAGATAGAGGCTCTGGACGAGGAAGCAGAGGAGGCAGCCTAGCTCAGCTGCACGGGGCTCTTTTATCACAAGGACTGAATGTTTAATCTGCTTAATTGGGTGGGCATTCACTGTCGATGAGCAGAGACCCAGTGTTCCATGTCATTTTCTTTCCCTAGGAGATGGCTGCTGTGACCTTCCACAGTCTCCTCCACTCGCTGCTGGAAAATAGGAAGCTAATTTGGGCTTGTTCTCATGTTTCTTTCATGCAGTGGAGAGAATTTGTTTGATAAGCCCTATGTTAGTTTTTATTGTGAGGCCTGATTACTGTGATTAATTTTAATACTACTAGTTACCATTTATTAAGGGCCCACTGGGCGTCAGGCTATACTGCAGAGCTCCAGGCTTTCTGTCTGTCGTTAAAATTTTAATCCTCCCCACAACCCTGTGGCTCTGTTTTGCAGATCAGGAAACAGAGGCTCAGCTTCCAGTCACATGTTGGTGAGTGGTAGAGGCAGAACTGCGGATCAGGTCTGTTTGCTCTAGGGCCCCTACCCCAACTCTTTCCCCTGTGCAATAGTTCCTCATTTTGATTTAAACTGCCTAATTAATCATGTCCCAGTTTGAGCATGTCAGCTATTTTAGAGAAGAACTCTGCTTCTTTCTTAGGGCTGCCTAAGACGAAAGACACAAAATCTATTTTGCTGGTACCACTACCTCTTTTTATCCTCACCCTCCTCCTGGTTCCACATACCCTACCTCATTCCCTAGGAGCTTGGTGTCTCCTGGGTTCCCACTGTGCTTTCTAATGCAAGTCCTCAGCCCTCTCCGCTCTGGGAAGTGCTGACCTCCCCCATGGGCCTCGTGCTTCACCCCATTCTTCATCCCATTCTTATAGGAACCCTCCCTTCCTGATACACACACACACACACACACACTGACACAAACTTACCTGTCTCATACTCTGAGCATTCCAGGCAACTGTAGCAAATACAGTAAACTATTTCTTTCTCATTCATAATAGGTTTCAAGAGACTGAAGTCTTATACATAGTTACACATTCAACAAAAAGGTAAAGAGTGCTAACTGGGTGCCAGATATTGCTACAAGCTCTGAATATCCCCTAGCCAATAAAAGAGCCAGTCCCTGGCCTCCTGGAGCTCAACTGCATACCTATTTTATACCTGGATCCCATTTTGTGATCAGAGGGTACACCAACCAAGGCTCACCATCTGAACATGGTGATTTACAAACAACCGGAAGCTCATCATTAATCTCTACATGTAGGAAATAGTGATAGTGTTTACTGAGCATTTATTATGCATAAGGCACTTTTATAAACCCTTTATAGATACTATCTTAACTAAATTTCACCAGCATTATTGCAATTTTGTAAAAGAGGGAACCAGTGAAAGAAATATAGTACTTATCTCTGGCTAACACAGCTTGTGGACAATGGAGCTAAATGTGAAAACAGGAATTGAAAACAGTTTAAATCTCCTTGTTCCACCATGACTCTCCCTCAAAGAAAATATCTTAATGCAGAAAAACTTTTGTGAGTAAAGATAACCACGGAGGATGTCTTTATAGAAGCAGGAAGTTGGCACCAATTGTCTCACCATGAGATGTTAAGGAGGTGCGAGTGCTTGAGAAGCTTAAAGAATCCATACTGATCTGGAAACTGAACAAGCACCCTATTGCCCCCAGGACCAGCATCTTCAGGCCCCTGACTGTATGGTCTCAAGGCAGAGCAGCACTGGCTGACCACATTTCTATAATCTTCCTGCTCTTTCTTTTGTTCTTTCTTTTGAGGACTCTTCCAATTTTTTTCCATTCTTATTTTTGCTCTATCATAGGTAAACATTCTCATTATACGCACGCTGGACAAAACTCGAAATGCTCAAAATGTAAAGCTCAAATATTAGTGGCATTGTAAAATTTGGAATAACAAAGAATGAACTTAGGTTCCAGAATAAAAGAGGTCCTTTTCTACATTTTCTTATGGGTTTCCACTCTATAATGGGAAGAAAAAGAGCAGAGAAGAGTGCAGAACACCCTCTGGAGGGGCTGGCAGTCTTGGTGAGGCTTCTGGGATCAGGCTTGAACTGATCATTATCTTGTGACCAGTGGCCCAGAATTTTCCAGCCAACAGGTCTTGTTTATGTGATCTCATAGAAAACCAAGAAAAGGAAAACTAAATAAAAGCTAGATACATTCTTTTTTTTTTTTTTTGCCAGTAACAACATAAACTGGACCACAGTGAATCCTTTGACATAATTTTATTATGAAAGCAATGTATTCAACTGCTGAATTTTATGATGTATTAAAGTAAAATAAAAGCAGAATTAAAATATCGTATTTTAATAGGATAAACTCTAGGCCAAATTTGTGCTGAATCTCAGACAAGTGTATCAGGTTTTAGGATAGACCTTTGTTTATCATTCTGACTGATTACTAGATACAAGTTTTCTCACCTATCTTTTCTTAATCTGCTTTTCTAACCATAAAATATATGCTTGGGTTTTAAAATTACTTTAAATTTATTTAGAAGAAAAGCAGGGTATAAATAAACTAATTAAAACAGTATGTTTGCAGCTCTTACATTCTTTTACCTATCCTGGGCTCCGTCATTTCTGTCTTCTCGGTGTAAGTCTTGCTTTCTTGGGTCTGATGATTATTTTTCTTGACAGAAAGTAAACAATTAGGATTGAGGAGAAGAAAATGCTTAAATAACTTTGCCTTTGGTGTCAAGCTCCAGTTAGAATCTACACGGGGGAAAGAGCGGTGTGGGAGAGATGATGGCCTCAAACAGCAAACACCAGGGAGGGTGACCCAACCTCTGAGATGTGAGAGCAAGGACCAATTAGCCAGAAAGTGACTGGGGGCTAGAGTCACAGGTCAGCATAAGAATTGCAGAGTGGAGTCAGGTGGAATAAAAAAAAAATGAAGGAAGTGGATTCCAAAGGCAATATCTTGAGAGTCAGAGAGAAGGCACTAGAAAGGCAAAGGAAAGATTTCCTGAGATCCATATGGTTATGCCAGTATTTGAGTTACCATTTGTCTCCACTGCCAAGGTTCCCATCTTCCCATGGTGACATCACGCAGCATGCATGCTTTATTCCACTCTGTGACCTCCCTTGCCTTCCTTCAGCCTCCACAGATCCCTCCTTCTGAAGCATTTTAACTTTTGGTCAGTTGTAGGCAATGCACACATAAAAGTGTGCTCTTGGTGCATTGAATCCTGGGGCTTCAAGGCTTTTAGCACAAGAAGCCGGTACATCTAATAATTGATTCTTCCAAACGGGACCAAGGTAGCTCTTGGTCTCTCCCTTCCCCTATGGATGGCACATGAAAGCACACAGTGAAAAGGAGCACGTTTCATCCTCAAAGGAGCCCCAAGCAATTCCTGTGAAATGGTTGTCCTTTTACAACAAATGGGTTTAGCATCCCTCATAACATTAATAAAATTATTATGCAAAGGAGTTGCTTTTCAAATCTACTGATAATTTTCCCTTTCCTTTTAAACATCAAAAAGAAACTAGTTTCTTCTACTGAGTTTGAAACATACCACTCACCAGGTCTTCCTTAGAAATCCTAGCAGCTCCCATGGCTTAGTCCCTGATGGAACAAAGGAGCGTATTCGTTCATTCATTTCTTTATTCATATATCCAAGAGGACCATTTTGTGAGAACTATGATGTGATGGGCACTGTATCAGTTCCTTAATAATTTATTAAAAATTAAGGAACTGGTATGTGTCAGTTGCCATTCTAGGTTTGAGAGAGCAAAGACCACCCTGTTTAAGGACGTAGAGGAAGAATTAACACATTAAATAAAAAGAACAGTGGGGACCTGAGGTAGAAATGGATAGTAGTTCATAGGGTGTGGAAGTTCCAGCTCAGGTTTCCTACAGGGATTTTGAAAGGGTTGGATGTTGACGTCACTTCTGATATCTAAGAAAAACTAAGGTTTCAGACTTTAGTAGGAGAGGACCCAAACTTCAAAGAGCAACTAAACAACTATTTTAATAGAAAACAAAACCATTTGCTGGAGCAGAAGTTTAGTCAGATAAAAGGCACAAAATGTATTATAGTGGAGAGCAAATCTCTCTCCAGGCATGGTTAAGGAGCCAACTTTTCTGAGAAGTGACCCTAGTCACCAGAAGGAGCATCACTGCCTGTGTGTATCCTCACAGAGCAGGGAATCAAAGAAAACACATATTCTTAGGGCTGGGGATATAGCTCAGTTGGTAGAGTGCTTGCCTCACATGCACGTGGCCTTAGGTTCAATCCCTGGCACCACACACAGAAAAAATCACACAAATAATAACACATATTCTCATCTTACATAGCAAATAGATGAATAGAATTACCGATGAACTCAGATCATATCTGGAAACCAAATCTTTTTCCACCTTAATATGTCTTCTAAGAATGATTCTGCCACTTGAAGTGTTTATTAACAGGTGAAAAAGAAATTCAACAGCCCCTTCCCTAGGTGGGCCATGTTTATCCATAAAGGTAGGTCCATAATATGTTGCCTACATGCATTGACACAGAAAGGACCACAGATTAGGGCTTTTAAGCCAGTTATATTTTAAAAGTTTAAATATTTGCAAGAGATGGCTTTATCTTTTTTATTCTCAAATGCATCTCCAAGAGCCCTTAGTAGTACTTGGTACTAAATAGGCATTCAAAAAGTATTTGTTAAATTTAATTAAGCTGAGGAGCATCATATATGAGCAGATTTACTGTGCCTGCAATGATTAGAGTATTTTGAAACATGTAAACCAAAGACTGGCACATAATCTTACCATGCACTTAATGTTATACCTCTTAAAAATTAGTCATGATTAATATTGTTCACAGCTCTTAGGCAGTGGCAAATTTTGAATCTGTGATTCTGGAACTCAACTTTTATATAGGTATAGAGGTTCAAAGAATCTTAGAGAAACAGGGCTTAGGCAACTTTTTTTCAAATGCACTTCCTGTTATCTTTCCATTTCTCCAAGTCACTGCAATCACTTCCTCTCTTTCAATTTTCCAACACTGCTGTTACTGAGGTTGCTTTTTTCCCCCCAAATCTAAGACTTCTTTTGAACTTCATCTGACTTGATTCTTCTGCAGTATGTAAAATGTTCAGCCATATTTTCCTCCAAGGTCTTTTTCTTTTGGCATTGGAAGAACATTCCCTCCTAGATCCCATTGTAACTCTTACATGTCTTTTTTTTGGGGAGGGAGGCGGGTACTAGGGATTGAATTCAGGGGCACTCAACCACTGAGCCACATCCCCAGATCTTTTTTTTTTTGTATTTTATTTAGAGATAGGGTCTTACTGAGTTACTTTGCACCTCACTTTTGCTGAGGCTGGCTTTGAACTTGTGATTCTCCTGCCTCAGCCTCCTGAGCTGCTGAGATTACAGGCATACCCCATTATGTCCAGGAACATGTCTCTTTCTTGATCACCTTTGCCAATGCTTGCCTCTGCAGCACACTTATCAAAATAACCCATTGAGGTAGGAGCTATTATTATTCTTATTTGACACATGAGGAAATTGAAATGAAAGTATTTTGCCTAATAATGCACAGTTGTTTAGATTTAAATCTGATAGGTCTACATCCTGTGTCCACGTTGGTATACATTGTCTTATTTCTCCAATGAGTTTGAATCAAATCATAAGAAATTTTAGAGACCATTCTAATAAAAATTATGCTATCAAGAATAACTAATATTTATGTACTCTTTACACCATGCCAAATACAGTTCTTAAGCTTCATATAATTAAACTATTAAATCTTCAAAGAGTTCTATGAGACGGGTACTATTATTCCACTTTAAAAAATTAAAAAATAGTATATAATTTCCTAAAAACACTAAGCATTTGGCCTCTATTCTGTAGGCAACAGAAACTCAAAAATATTCTTAACAAAGAGGGTGACAAAAACCTGTTCACTTCCATAGAAATATATATTCTAGAAGTATGGAGAAGAGATGGAAGGGATTATTTGGATGCAGGAAAGCCTGTTAGTACGTTGCTAAGAATGGTATAGATTCAAATGGCCAAGGTCAGGGTGAGGGATGAGGCAAAGAATGATGAAGGAAGGAGCATCTTGAGACATATTAGATCATTACCATCGAGATTCGGTGCCTGGCTGGATGAGGATGGCCGGAAATGAAGGAAGGATGGTTTCGGGCTTTTGAATAAGAGACAGTAGAAGCAGAGTGTTTGTTTAGCTACATTGTGAAATGTGGGTATTTAGCCTCTCGCTCTGGCCTTGTGCCCTATTAGTCTTAATTAACAGGGCTCGCCTGGGTAAACAGTTCCCCTGCAGGAGCCACGGTGGCCTCTGCTGCTTCCTCCAGCTGACGCTTGCTGTGCTACCACCTTTTCCCTTCAGGCCTGTTCTGGCCCAGGGAAGAGTGTTTAGGTTGCTGGCTCCGTGGCCACTCCACGATGGCTGTTCAGTGACATGGCAACACCATTCCCCTTCTGCCAGGCACCAGATGCTGCCTTGCTGGGAAAAATAAGAACCTAAAACTGTTCTTGGCTGAGTCTGCAGCTCCTTGGCAGCACTGAGCGAATAGATTTTGAAACCCAGCCCCACCCTGCCCATCCCACCTGTACTGTCTTGACTGACGGTGAAAGGTGGCAATCTGGATTAGATCTGGCAAACCCAACTTTTCTCGTGACTTTCTTCTTGCCTTTTGCAATGGGTATTTTATTTGGAAGCTAACAAATATTTATTGGCATGCACTAGAGTTTCACTAGAGTTATTGTGAGATGATGTGTGCATAATGATAACAAGGCATATCCTGAGCTTAAGGAGCTCTTGTGCTATTATTGGGGAAATAGATAGATGGAGAAATAGTGGAGATAGAAGATGGCACAGAACAGTGGGAAGCATAGGTTGGGGTGGGTGGTAGGAGCAGAGAAGAGGGAAGCACTGTGAATAGCCAATAGAACTGGATCATCTCTTTGAAAATACTTTCCATAAAGTTGCATGCTATTTCCCTGAAGGGGACTGTTAAGACAAGCTTCCCAGAGGGATGAGGGATGAGGGATGCTAAACCCATTTGTTGTAAAAGAACAACCATTTCACAGGCATCCATAATGAGTCCTGAGTGACAGGGAAGAGTTGTTTGGATAAGAGCATAAGTGGAATTGCAAGGTGATGTCAATATATAAGAGAACTTACGTACAGAATCAGGAGATAGTGCTACTAGTTTGAGCACCAACAAGAAGTTCCATGTGTCCACAAGCAGAGGTGGTAGAATGAAGATATGTTGAGGGATAATCCTGGAGGAGGCAGGGAGGTAAATCATCAATAGTCTTGAATATCATGATTTGAAGTTTGGAATTTATTCATAAGATAATAGAAAAATTTAGGCTGGAATGGAATGCGTTACATCTGCTCCTTAGATATTATACTACTGCCACGGGGGGATTCGATTGTAAGAATCAAAGCAGAGATGAGGAATCCTGTTAGGAGGCTGTTGCGGTCAGCCAGACAAGAGCTACAGAGAATCATCAAAAGTAGGAGCGTTGGGAAGAAAGAAGAGAGAACTGATTCACAGGATTTATAAGGTGAATGAAATGAGATTTGGTGTTTGACTGAATTGGGAGGAAAAAAAGACAAATAAGAGTGCATCTATCATCTTGGGTGATAGAACTGCATCATCTCTTTGAAAAGACTTTCCATGAAGTTCACTCAGTCACATTGTCACATCATCTCCCAGGACACTAGATTTAATTTCTCTCAAATTCCTGTTTTGAAGTCTCAAAGTTTCCTTTTGGATCAATGTCTTCTAATAATATTGAATTAACTCTTGAGCCCTGAAGAAAGTTATGTCACTGGCAAAACAAGTATCCTGATGGGTGTTTATGGATTATCAGTTGCCACTGGAGTCTTCTCTCCCTATTCAGAGATCTCTTTAATGTACAGTGCTTTGAAAAGCATCGCTGTTCATAATTTCATTCTTCTTTAAGGCTAAATAATATTCCATTGTGTATATATACCACATTTCCTTTATCCATTCATCTGTTGAAGGGCATCTATGCTGGTTTCCATAGCTTAGCTTTGTGAATTGAGCTGCTATAAACATTGATCTGGCTGCAAAACTCTAATACACTGATTTTTAAGTCCTTGGTATATACTGAGGAGTTGGATAGCTGGGTCAAATGGTGGTTCCATTCCAAGTTTTCTGAGGTATTTCCATACTGCTTTCCAGAGTGTTTGCACCACATTGCAGTTCCAGCAGCATTGTATGAGTGTACCTTTTCTCCCACCTTCTCATCAACATTTATTGTTACTTATATTCTTAATAACTGCTATTCCGACTGGAGTGAGATGAAATCTCGGTGTATTTTTTTTTTTGCATTTTTCTAATTACTAGAGGTGTTGAACATTTTTTTCCATATATTTGTGAAGACTATCATGCTAAGTGAAATAAGCCAATCCCAAAAAACCAAAGGCTGAATATTCTCTCTGATATGTGGATGCTAATGCAAAATAAGGGTGAGGATTGAAGAATAGAAGTTCACTGGATTAGACAAAGGGGAATGGAGGGAAGGGAGGGGAGAAGAGAATATGAGAATAGGAAAGACAGTAGAATAAATTGGACATAACTTCCCTATGTGCATATATAAATACATGACCAGTCTAATCCACATCATGTACAACCAACCACAAGAATAGGAAGTTATTTTCCATATATGTAAAATATGTCAAATTACACTCTACTGTCATGTATATCTAAAAAGAATACACAGTAAAAGGCATAGCTGTTTTGCTTGGGAATAGATTACATTAGTTTTGCTATTTCTCTGCAGTTAGAGAAAGAAATTCTAAGAACCTACTAGATTATTTCTCCATCAAGACACCTACAAACTAACTGGATTAATAAATCAGTAAACTTTTTTTCCCTCAATTGAAATGTCCCCTAATCTTCAGGTGACATCCATGAAGCCATACCCAGCAATTCCAGCTTCTTTGCTTTCTCTTCAACTCTCTTAGTGAGAGTAACTCCCATACTTTCTGTTCATTTGTGCCCAGCACCACATAGTTCTTTGGGATATAGAAGGAAACAGAGCAGTGGCCTGCACTCATGGAGCTTACATTTGATGAGAGAAAGCAGAACATGAGCAAGTAAACAAGTAATGGAACAGATAATTTTAGAGGCTGAAATGTTAAAAAGAAAATTAAAAGAGTAAGTGTGATTGTGATTGGGGCTGGAGAGGACTTGGGAATTTAGATTGGTCAATATGGAAGACTGTACTGAATCATGAGTGAACAGCAATAGAAACTACCCATGAAGTGGTTAAGAGGCATAGTACTTTCTGGGCAGATATCCTAAGGAAGAGGTAAGTTTGGCTTGTCCAGGGTAAATGAATGCCCCTGTGTGTCTGCAGCATAGTTTGTATCCAGTTGACTTATTTTATGCTCTACTTTTCCATATTTGCACTCTGTGGGTTTCCAGGCTAATTGGATTATTTGCATGGATATTGTTTCTTGCTAAAATTCTACACTCCTCAAGGGCAAGGGCATATCATATACTTCATCTTTTTTTCCCCAAAACTTCTAACACAATGCTAGAAACATTTCTAGGCGCTCAATAAGTTCTCTCTAAATTCAATTGAATTTGCAGTAATAGGATTGTTTTTCACAATATAAAGTGTGAACAAAAGAAATATCTACTAAACAGCACAGTGACACAATAAAAGGGGTTCAAAAACAGACAAATTGCTTCATAAAGACTTGAAGGATATATATTCATTTTAATGATTGTCATCCTCAAAGTTATTCAAGAGTCATCTTAGTTTAGAAAGTCATTTTCTATGACAGCTGTCCACATTTTTGAGAGAGAAGAATTTGCCAGGACATGGCTTTGATAATTACAAGTGATGCCATTTGCTGCTGAAAAACAAGATCCGGGAAACAAAGAAAATTTATTCTTGTATGCAGTGACCAGGACGAAGGGGGGAAGAAGGAGAAACAGGAAGAGGAAACCTCAAGACAGGGAAAGCACTAGGCTCCAGAACCCTGAATCCAAGAGGTACATGTTAAGAGAGGATGAATCTGAGCAACAATAAATAAGAGAGGAGACACAGGTGAAGGAGTGGAATTGATTAACTAAGACAGTCAAACCAGAGATGGAGTAAAAGTTAACAGAAGAGTGAGAGGAGGAGAAGTGTGATCAGACTGAAAGCAGGAAGACATGGCTGCCCAAAGGACCATCTTGGAATGAATAGATTACCTGGGTATAGCTGCATCATTTTCTCCTGCATCCTTTAGCAGAATCACAGATGTATATTCTGTACAGAACAGCTCACAGTATGATGCTTTAGTTTGTGTCTTCTCTTGGCATCATGGCTTTTCTCTTGGAAGGATCTTTATGGCCATGACCTCTGCTACCACGTCAACACCTAAAAGCAAATCTTCACTTCAAAGTCCTCCATCTCCATAGCCATGATCTCGGAGTTTTCCCCTCATTCACCTTTGATGAATTTCTTACTGTATCCATCACTGAAACACTTCCAGACCTCCTTCACTGTATCACCACCCCCATCACCACACAGGAAGTGATCAATCCAGCTTCTGCTTTAAAAGAAACTGAGGCCACCAAAACTCCCTTAACTGAACACCTACTTCCCTTTCCTTTCTACCGAACCCATTCCTCTGTCTGTTGACCTCTCTTTTCGAATTCACTGGCTACCCCATTTGAACCACAGGAATCACTTCTGATCCCTTCAATACCCGCATCCATCTAGTGTCTTAGTGCTGTCAATTCTCCCACCTGTACATCTTAATTCTAGCCCTTCTCCTCCAAACTAACTACTTCTGATTCTTACCAGTACTCTAATATTGCTCATCTTGATGGTTACAATGTTTGTCTTGTGACCCAATTCACTGATTGCTGCCCCCTCCAAATTTCCAATAAATATAACTTCTTATATTCTTCCTCAATTTAAACATCTTAGTATTCTTGACAAGGGACACAAGGTTGTTTATAACTTGCTCTCTATTTACTTCTCTGGGGAAACATGTCTTAATGTCATTCCTCTTCTACTTTATAAAATAGAAATTTTTTTTAAAAAATTATTTATTTATTCTAACTTTTTATACACGAATAGCAGAATGCAATTCATTTCGTATTACACATATTACACATATCAAGTCACTGATTGTACACAAGGTATTTTCACACCATTCATGTCTTCATACATGTACTTAAGGTGATGATGTGTAACTCATTCTATCATCATTCCTACACCATTGCCCCCTCCTTTCCCCTTCCTCCTCTTTGCCCTGTCTAAAGTTCTTCCATTCCTCCCATGCTCCCCCCACTGCCACATCACCATTTGAGTCAGCATCACCATTTGAGTCCGCATTTCTTTTATCAAAGAAAACATTCGGCCTTTGGCTTTTTGGGATTGGCTTACTTCACTTAGCATTATATTCTCCAACTCCACCAATTTACCTGCCAATGCTATGATTTAGTTTGGGCATATCATACACCTCTAGAAATTTGTCAACGCCTTTGACATTTTCTATTTGATTGGATTACAAATTTTCAATATAATTTCTAATTATCTTCTGTATTTCTGTAGTTCATCATAATATTTCCTTTTTAATCGTGATGTTAGTAATTTGAGTTTTTTATCTCCTTCTCTTCATTAGCATGGCTAATGGTTTGTCAATTTTATTTATTTTTTCAAAGAATCGACTTGTTTTGTCAATTTTTTAATTGTTTTTTTTTGTTTCAATTTCATTGATTTTATCTCTGATTTTAATTATTTCCTGTCTTCTACTGCTTTTTGAGTTAATTTGTTCTTCTTTTTCTAGGGCTTTAAGATGTAATGTTAGGTAATCTATTTGTTGACTTTATCTTCTTTTAAGGAATGAACTCCATGCAATGAACTTTCCTCTTAGAACTGCCTTCATAGTGTCCCAGAGATTTCAATATGTTGTATTGGTGCTCTCATTTACCTCTAAGAATTTTTTAATCATATTCTTGATATCTTTTGCAACCCATAGCATATTATTCAGTCTCCAGGTGTTGGAGTAGCTTTTATTTTTTATTTTATCATTGATTTCTAATTTCACTCCATTGTAGTCTGATAGAATGCAGGGTAGTATCTCCACTTGTTTGTATTTACTAAGAGTTGCTTTGTGGCATAATATATGGTTTATTTTAGATAAGGATCCATGTGCTGCTGGGAAGAAAATGTATTCGCTTGTTGACGATAATATATATGTCACTTAAGTCTCAATTACTGACTGTATTATTGAGTTCTATAGTTTGTTTATTTAGCTTTTGTTTGGAAGACCTATCTAGTGGTGAAAGAGGTGTGTTAAAGTCACCCAGAATTATTGTGTTGTGGTCTATTTGACTCTTGAACTTGAGAAGAGTTTGTTTGATGAACATAAATACTCCATTGTTTGGGGCATATATATTTATAACTGTTATGTCTTGTTGATGCATGTTTCCCTTAAGCAGTATGAAGTGTTCATCTTTATCCCTTTTGGTTAACTTTGGCTTGAAGTTTATTTTATATGAGGATGGAAACCCCTGCTGGTTTATGTAGACCATGTGAATGGTATATTTTATCCCAACCTTTCACCTTCAGTCTGTGGGTATCTTTCCCTATGAGATAAGTCTCTTGAAGGCAGAAGATTGTTGGGTCTTTTTTTTTTAAATCCAATCTACCAGCCTATGTCTTTTGATTGGTGAGTTTAGGCCATTAACATTTAGTATTATTATTGAGACATGAATTGTGTTACTGGTCATTTTTGTTTATTTTTGGTATTTAGCTTGACTTGGTTTCTCCTTTAGTTGACTGTTACTTTATTGTAGCTCTTCCTTTTGCAGATTTTCATTGTTGTTTTTCATTTCCTCCTCGTGGAATATTTGGCCAAGAATGTTTTGTAGTGCGGGATTTCTTGCTGTAAATTCTTTTAGCTTTTTTTTTTATCATGGGAGGTTTTTATTTCATCATCAAATTTGAAGCTTAATTTTGTTAGATATAAGATTCTTGGTTAGCATCCATTATCTTTTAGAGCTGGTATATGTTGTTTCAGGATCTCCTAGCTTTGAGAGTCTGGGTTGGAAAATCTGCTGAGATGCAAATTGGTCTTCCCATATAGGTAATAATATTATTTTTCTCTCTTGTGGCCTTCAAAATTCTATCTTTATTCTGTATGCTAGGGATTATAATGTGTCTTGGTGTAGATATGTTGCAATTTTATAAATTTGGTGTCCAGTAAGCCTCTTGTACTTGATTTTCCAGTTCATTCTTCATATTTGAGAAATTTTCTAATATTATTTCATTGAAGAGATTGTGTATCTCTTTGGTTTGTATCTCTGAGCCTTCCTCTATCCCAGTAAACCTTAAATTTGGTCTTTTGATGGTATCCCATAATTCTAGGATATTCTGTTCATGGTTTCTTGCCATCTTCTCTGTGAGGTCAACTTTATTTTCAAGATTGTATATTTTGACGTCATTGTCTGAGATCCTGTCTTCCGCATGAAATAGTCTGTTGATGATGCTAGCTATTGAGTTTTTAAATTGGCTTATTGTTTCTTTCATCTCAAGGATTTCTGTTTTTTTTTTTTCAGTATCTCTATCTCTTTCTTGAAGTAATCTCTTGCAACCTGTATTTGCTCTCTTATCTCATTGTTGATGTGATCAATGGTCACCTGTATTTGTTCTCTTACCTCTTTTTTGGAGTGATTGATTTTTGCCTTTATTTGCTCACTTAGGTTGTTCTTTAATTCACTTAGGTTGTTCTTTAATATCCAAGAATCCAAGTGTTTCCATGTAACACTCCCAATGACTAGTTGAAGTTCTCTCACCATTTTAGTTATGTATATTCTGAGCTCCTTCTCTGACATTTCACCTACTGCATTACATATGGATTCTATTGTTGTAATATCTTGGTTTGTTTGGGACACTTTCCTCCCTTGATTTTCATGATGTCTGTGAATCTTCCTCTCTTGCAGTGTAGATCCAAGGTATTACAACTTCTGCCCTATTTATAGTGTTCCTATGGGTTACCAATACCTCACATTTAAGGGAGAGATCAATATTACAGCACTCAGTGTACCCAACATGCAGTCATATATCAGTTAGCTTCTATTTTTACATTTACAGTTTTGTCACTATAATCAGAAATGATGAGTTAGGTTACCTTGTACCATAGAGTCAGTAGATTTGTGTAGTGGTTTTCAGTTTCTAATGGTAGAAGGGGAAACTGGGGGGGGGGGGTTGGCTGAGATGTTTATGAGGTAGGATGTGAGAATATGAAGGTATTAGATTATATGACTAGTGAGAGGATAATCATAAGAAGTTTGTGTTAGCAGGAGAAATAAGAGATAGGCAATCCCATGCAAGACTACCTGTTGCCTCAGCAGCAGGATAACTGTTAGCAGCCCTAGTAGGCAGCCAAGCCCACAGGGACCTTGGTGGTCTCTTACCAGGTCCTTATTGTTGTTCCTTGATAGAAGCAGTGGTGGCAGCCTCAAGCCTATGTGTACCCTGATGTTGGGCTGTGGAGCCACGTTTTGGTGAATAAGGAACCCCAGTGCGGGGCGGCTCACTGAGGGGGTGCGGGGTGTCTCTTCACACAGACAAGGGGTGGCTCTCTCTCCAGATCTCTGGGCCACCGTGTGGCAGGGCATGCAGGCCAAAATGGAGCTCTTAATAGAAGGGACTTCATGGGATGGTGGGTTCATATAAGACGTGTAACTTCCTCCAAAAAGAAAAAAAAATCAATGTATCCTCATCCTCTTTTTTCCATGTAACACTCCTAATGACTAGTTGAAGTTCTCTCACCAGTCTTTGCTCTTTGCCTCAGCATTTATATATTCTATCTAGAAGACTAATACATATTTCAGGCATCAGTTAGCACCTCTGGGCCATATGAGATATTCATGGTAGATAGATTATTAAGGCTGTTGTCCCCTTTATACAGCATACATACCTGGTGTGATGCCCTTTCCTTGATTTTAGGGGGAACTTGTGATTTGCTTTTAGACAGAATATAGGGTGTCATGCATTTGATTATATTACACAAGATTGCAGTTCCCCCGTTTTGCTGGAATCTTTCTATCCCTGACTGGCTTAGAAAAAGCAAGTTAGTTTTGGAGAGTGCCAATTGTTACCTGGGAAGAAATGGAAGCCATCATTACTCCAAACTATGAAGAATTGAGTCTGCCAACAGCCATGTGAACTTGGCCCCAGATCACACCTTGATTGTAGCCTTGTGAGACTCTAAAGAGGACCTTGAACCTGACCTGGAGCCTGACCTTGAGTCTGACCTGTAGAAGCTAGAAGATAACAAATATGTGTTCTATTGTTTGTAAGCTACTGAATTTTTAGTGACATCATTATGTAGTAATAGATGCTATCTATCTATACTCCACAACAGGCCTTGACCAAAGTACTTATCCCTTGCTTTGAGAGTTTCTGCTTGCTTTGTGTTTCTCCTCTGGCCTTGGACACCAGGGAGGAGATGAGTAAATCTTTCTTCATATCCTGAGAGTCTTGGCAACACCTAGGGCCTTTGGTATTTAATACATGTTCCTTGAATACATTTATTTACTATGATACCTTTAAAATACTTGATTCCAAAGTGATTAGATTCTTGATTGGGTGCAAGAGGATAAAACTTTTTGCAAGGAGATAAAACTGAAATAGATCACGGGGTGGGGGGGGCGTGGAATGACAACTCATGATGACATGCATCTAAAGCCAACTTTTCAATGGTGTCATCTTTTTTTTTATTGGTTGTTCAAAACATCACAAAGCTCATGACATATCATCTTTCATACATTTGATTCAAGTGGGTTATGAACTCCCATTTTTACCCCAAATACAAATTGCAGAATCACATCAGTTACACATTCACATTTTTACATAATGCCATATTTGTGACTGTTGTATTCTGCTACCTTTCCTATCCCCTACTATCCCCCCTCCCCTCCCCTCCCATCTTCCCTCTCTACCTCATCTGTTGTTGTTCAGTTCTCTCCCTTGTTTTTCCCCCCCTTTCCCCTCACAACCTCTTATATGTGATTTCATATAACATTGAGGGTTTCCTTCCGTTTTCATGCAATTTCCCTTCTCTCTCCCTTTCCCTCCCACCACTCGTCTCTGTTTAATGTTAATCTTTTCCTCATGCTCTCCCTCCCTGCTCAGTTCTTAGTTGCTCTCCTTAAATCAAAGAAGACATTTGGCATTTGTTTTTTAAGGATTGGCTAGCTTCACTTAGCATAATCTGCTCTAATGCCATCCATTTCCCTGCAAATTCCATGATTTTGTCATTTTTTAGTGCTGCGTAATACTCCATTGTGTATAAATGCCACATTTTTTTATCCATTCATCTATTGAAGGGCATCTAGGTTGGTTCCACAGTCTAGCTATTGTGAATTGTGCTGCTATGATCATTGATGTGGCAGTATCCCTATTGTACGCTCTTTTAAGGTCCTCAGGGAATAGTTCAGGTTACATCTTGATTAACAAGGTCCTTCATCTGTGCAGTCACTAGGGGAAATTTTTAAAGGATCTGGTTTCTCTTATGGTCTACTTTCAAAAGCACTGCCTTTTCATTATGAATAATCAAACACCACTCCAAAAGAAAGGCAAATGTAAAATGACTAACTTTTAGCTTTTAAGGTCTCCTATTCAAGTGAAAAGTAAAATATTTCTTTTATAAAACTGATGTTATGCTCTTACTTGGATAATTTAATACTTTGAAAAATAACAGTACGCTTGTTCCAACTTCTGGTTAACCAATCTGAGTAGTCTCTGGTTAAAAGCATTCAAATAATTAAAATGTTTTGAGGAGTTGACAAGACCAAATATTTTTTTTTTTGTTTTGATAAGTGTGTTCCCCCATAAAATTACAACACAGATTTCAGACAGGAACCTCATGAAGCTTTGCATATATATATTTACTGTTGGGTAGTCAATAAACATTCATTGAAGTGAATTAAGATCAGAGAGGTCAATGCATGTGCACAACAATCAAGCTAGGCTTGGGCCATAGTTCCAAATATCTCAAGTGACATTGAGAAAAGCTGTTGATGTTACCCTTCTCTTTATCTGAAGCCTAGGGAGAAAGTTTCTTCACCAGACTAGGAATGGTTGATGAGAAAACAATATCACTGCTACCATTTGGCCTGCTACTGGAGATCCTGAAAAACATCTGGGGGAAAGAAAAGAAGTGAAAATTTAAAGGAAAAACAAAGTAAAAATAAAATAAGACAGTTTAGCAAGATGGCTAAATGTAGGCTCAAAAGGCAAAAAAAAATGTATGTATTTATATATATTTTACATAATATATATAAATATTTACATATATATATAAATATAAAGTATATATAGTATATATATATATATAGCAGTTTATAGAAGAGCATTAAAAAAACTAGAAAAATGTAATGAAAATTAAACTATCATCAATAAGAGAAAGTACAAAAAATATTCAATAGGAATATATAGTCCTCATAAGGAGAAAATTTTGGAACTTGAAAAAAAGATAGAGAACATGTTTTTAATAAAGAAGACAAAATTTATGCTCTTGGATGAAAATGCAAATTATTCCCTAGATTTACTCACCCAAATGCAATCTCAACAGAATCTTACTTTACTTTTTTTGACAAACTCAGCAAATATTATAAAGTTTGTATGGAAAAATAAATCTCCGTAAATAATCAAAATGACATTAAAAACCACTGTTAAGAAAGAAGGATTTAGTCTTCTGATATTGAGGTATATCACAAAGTCATGGCAAAGATGTCAATGTTCTTGGATTGGATCTATGAATGTAAGGTCATCACGGTCACATCCAGACCGGGTGTCGTATTTGGTTTTGTTTGTTTATTTTGTGCATATGTGAACTGTGACACATTGGTTCCAAAATCTGGAGAGAAAACCAAAGAGCCAAGAATAACCAAATGTTGCAGGAGAAAAATGATGTCAGAGAATGGCATACAAAATGTCAAAACTAATATGAAGCTAAAGTAATTAAGATAATATGTCATTATTGCAGGATAGACAAACTGCTTAATGGAGCAGAATATAGAACTCCCTGAGCTGACTCACAGATTTGTGGAAGACTAATGATGGAACTGGCATTACAGAACAGTGAAGAAGAGATAGATCTTGCAATAAACTGTGCTAGGAGATTCATTCATATGGATAAAAACAGCATTGAGTTTTTATATCATACCATACTCAAAAATCAATTCCAGTTGCAATGTAGACTTAAAAGTGAAAAGCAAAACCATAAAACTTTTAGAAGACAGTATAAAAAAATGTGCAACTTTGGGATAAAGAAGAATCCTTAAAGTGAAAACACAAAACATAAAAGCCATTATTGTTATTTGATTGCATTAGGTTTAATGACTTCTCTTCATCAAAAATGACCAAAAAGCAAATGAAAAAATAAGTTGTGTACTGGCAGATAAGATCAATAGCCATAATTGTTACTAGATCTATCCATTTATCCATCTATCCATTTGTCCATTGATCTATCCAACAAGAGAACTAAAACAAAATAATCTGATAGAAAAAATATTAAAGGAAGACATAGAGACAATAGGAATAAACTGTGCATATATTAAAAAATGCTCAATCTAATCAATAAACATCAAAATGTTATTTAAGAGCATAGCTTCCCACTAATAGTGGAAAGGGTAGACCAATTGTAGTTAGTTCGCACAGTAAAATGTTATAGTAATTATGAATAAATGATAGCTACTCAGCACAAAAATTCATTGGCACAATGGAATTAGAAAGGACACATAGGATGATCTATTGTTTGAATTGGATATTATGTACATAGGAGTTTACTGTGCTATAATTAGACCTTATACATTATAAATATATTTTTGTATTTAATATATATTGCATCTAATTCAAAAACAAGTACTGATCCAATCATTTGCCATCTGCTACTGAACTGGACCCCAGAACTGCTCTGATGCTGAATACCCTTAAATATCCATGTCCCACCTGACAGAGAAAACGGACTTTGGGTCATTTTTTCCACAGAAATGGAATGTAGAAATTGACAGTGGGGAAATGTAACAGTGGTCCACTTTATGTTTAAATATAGCCCTTGCTGTTTTGCCACTAGGATTTATTTTTTAAATGGATATGTATCTTTGTCTTCTTCTCTTCCTGCTTCTCCCTAATCTCTCTTCTTAGGGGAAACAGGATTACTTTTCTTCCCAATTTTAGGCAGATTCATTTGTCCCTGAGTACACACCCACCAGAGGAATGAAGTAATCCTGTATTATGAGGATGGTATCAGAAGGTCTCAGAAATGACTATCTCCCAAATTAGCAAGTGAATTATAACTCCAACAGAGGATACATGTAATATGTAACCTATGAATCTTTAAAAGCCCCCCCATTCCTGCTGATGGGCAGAATCACAACCTCTGGGACAGGAGTACTCTGTATTTCTCCTTTTGTTTGCAAAGCAATAAAACTTATTTTTTGCTTTTCCTCAAAAAAAAAAAAAAAGTTCTGAGTAGTTTCAGGCATGGAGATGGAGGCTTGCTTGGATTTTGTCCTGTAGGACTGTGTATATGAGCAGGTCAGGCCTACTTAGGAATGCTAAATGGGTTCTTTTGACTCAGGAGGGATATTTCAAATGTCCCTCACAGTTATAAATGGATGCCAAAATTGAGAGTGTATGTTGTGGCTTATAGAGTCTGGAGGAAGCTTGCTTTCTTAAGAGAAGTCAGGGAAATCATGGAGCCAAATCACATCTCCCAGAGGGGAGGGAAAAAAAATGTCTTACTGTATGCTATGGTTTGAATGCTTGAATCCAAAATTCATGTTGAAATTTAATCCCCAATGCAACAGTATGAGAAAGTGGGGCTTTTAGAAAATGATAAGGCCATGAAGGTGAAGTGAATGAGATTAATGATTGATAAAAGGGACAGAGGGGAACTAGTTAGGTCCTTCGTCCCTTCTGCCCTACCACTAGATGAGGATACCGCTCACTTCCCTGGAGATGTAGCAGCAAGGTGCAAACTTAGAAGCAGAAAGCAGCCCTTGACAGACACCAAATCTGCCTGCACTTTGGACTTGAACTTCCCCACTTGCAGAACTCTGAAAATAAATTTCTGTTGTGAATAAATTACCAGTCTCAGGTATTTCATTGCAGACTGACAAATGTTCAAATTGTACCAGAAACATTGGTTGATAAAGAGGCTCATGATTATCCATCATAAGTCCTGCTCTGTCAACCGGCTTCATAAGGTGGTTAAGAAAATCAAATGAGGTAATGAATATAAAATGACCTGCTTCATGGTAAGTACAACAAATATTAGCTCGTATCGTTATCATTATCTTATTATAGAGTGAAATCACAAAATGATTTATTATTTTCTGTGTGCCACTCTTATGGGAATTTGCACATATATAGATCTACTAAAATGTGATCATTGAATTTAGGAGAATTAATTTTATCAGATTTATGATCCATGAGAACTGTGTGCATTGAAGTTTTTAATGTTTGTAGTATTCAGACAATTTGCTTAATTCAGAATGGCCATCAAAAGTCATAAATCTCCCCCCCGGGAGGGATATTGTGGAAAACAATCATCACTGTTGTCTTCCCTGCATAAGCTGATTGCTGATGTCTGTTCTTAAATGCAGAACCATTTTCCCCTAGCTCATGTCCTCATTTACTCATTTATCTACTTTTATAGGGGGAGAGACTAAGGGTTACCTGGACAGTTAAGAATTTGGAATTATTCCCCTAAGTTTCATCTCCTGTTTTGCTAAATTAGGTTTGACTCTAACACAAACAAGCAAACAAAAACAAGTCAGGAATTAGGAGCAAAGGCCACGCACCCCCCCCCGCCCAGCGCAAGCCCAATCCTGAGGCTGAGTGTATGACTGAGTAGTCACAGACGTAAAGAGAGATGTTAAATATTAGAAATTTTAAAAATCAATCAAAGTGGAAATTTGGGGCATTCAATTGTATCTTTCTGTACTCTATGGGATTACTTTTGGATCATTTGAGGAGGCAATGAAAACATCTGAAATGATTTCTGTAATAAGTAATTTCAAAAGAGCATATCAGGCAGGCTTTTAAAATGTAATAACAGGAGGGTGGTATTTTATGTAGCCTCCTCCCACATCTGACTGCTTAATATCTCTATAGGGAACACAATGCATGAGATCCAGATATCAGAAGCTAACTATGGCTGAAATGTGCATTTGTGCATTTTACTTTCTTGCCTTCTCCCTTTTATCCTTACTTTTTATACCATATCTTTCTTGATTGTGTTCATTTTGAATTTTTATAGCATTGTAGATACAATAAAAAAAAGACAAAACCATATGTCTGTTGATGACCTGATTCCAAGATGAGAAAGAAAAATGATATTTTTATATGTTTTATGTATTTCCTATGACCAAAAATGTGATTTTTCCAGCTGTTATTGTCTTGCAGAAGTACCTATTCCCTGCAGAGCAAATATGTTTCCTTTCTGTTCCCATTGGGATGATTTGCTGATTCTGATCAACCCCAGGTCCAGAGTCTGGCAGAGAATTATTCAGATGATTGCCCTGATTTCAGACTGTACCTAGCCTAGGAATACTCAACTCTAAGCCATCTCTCTGCAAATCGCTCTTGCCTACAATTTATTCACCAGTTCAGTGGTCCCTGATCCACAATTCTTTGTCATTGCATAATCGAAACATATTTTTCTCCATTACTGTCATCGAATGTCAATGCTGTAATCTGTTTGTAATTAGGAACACTTTGAAAATCCATCTTTCCTTTATCCCCTTCCACCATGAACTTTATAGAAAAATAAACGTGCCAGTATTATTCTTGCCCACAACAGAAATCAATCTATATCAAATTCCATGGTGTAAAGAGTATTAGCTTGTCACCAAAGACAAAAGTTATATTTACTTAAAGATGTGTCACTTCACACAAAGCTTCTCAGACCTGTAGTAAATAAAAAGGCATGCCCATTTAAGCACTTTAAAAAAGAATCATTTTGAGAAATATAATCCACTTGCACAATGAAAAGTCATGGAATGAATGTACCATATGCCAATAGAGATGTGCCTCAAAGAATAATGAGTTCCATTTTAGTGAGCTTGCTTTAAAGTTCATTGACATTTTAGCCAACATATTTACTGCCTATGAGCAAATGATTCTGAGTAATGGTGAAAAAGAAAGATGCACCAGAAAGATACTGTATGGAATTGAGTGGATTTTTTTTTTTCAATTGTAGCAAACAGCCTGGCTAATTTTATTTCTTCTATTTACTTTGGAGTAATTAACTTAGGAATTTTCATAAATAAAGGTTGTTTTAATAATTAATCATGACCTACCAATTTTGAGGCAAGTCAGCTCATTTATTAAAGAAAAAAGTCCCTTTATGTTTCAATGCAGATTAGATAAGCTCTTAGGCAGGTCATCTCTTTGAAAATGCCTATTAAAAAAATAACAGGATACCAATGGTGTGACCCTACATTGGGTACAACCAGAGAAGTAAAAAATTTGTGCTCCATTTGTGTACAATGAATCGAAGAGCATTCTCCTATCACGTATAACTGATTAGAATAAATAAATAAATACAACAACAAAATAACAGGATACCACCAATGCCATTTTCCCGCTGCCATTTGCATCAATGTTTGTTAGGCTGGACTTGTGCATACCATGAGAGTAGGATGAATGTGTGCCAGGGGGAATAAAGTGTTAAACTTCCAACATGATCTGTTTTCTCTATTAAAAGTTTCCATAGTCTACTAACTGGATTTTTGTTTTTAAATCTCAATTTGAAACCACCCGAACAGGAGGAGTCAGTCCAGGGTCACAAAGACCCAAATGCAAAGTTAAACCTTCAGTTGCGTCCAGGGGCATGTGTGCTGCCTGCCCCAAGCTCCGTGAAATGTAATTAACTCTTCTCTTCAGGAACAAAACAAAGCAATAACAAACAAAAAACAAAACTAATTAGAAAACTGAAAGATCTCCTAACCACAGGCTTCAAGAAACTAATTATCAAAAGAAAAGAAAACATTATATGAATGTTAACAATATCCATTTAAACAAGGTATTTTTTAAAGTGACATCCACAGCGATTATACCAATTAAACTGATGTCAGATTTCCTTCTGAATTAGATTAACTGAAATTTTGCTTTTCTTTGCATATTTCATAAGCCAATTTTCATAAGCCTGGTCTAAGAAGAGACTGGAATATTGTCCTTTGTTAAGGTTCATAATTTGCTTTGTGTATTACTGAAATTCATAAGAGACGTTAAAAAATATTTGAAAAAAATAGGCATCCAACGTTTTGTATACTTTTTGTACCATGTGTTTATTAGGCAAAAACCATATTCGTTCATTCAATTTTTATTGAGGGCCCACAATTCTCCACATAATGAGCTGGGAACAGGATTTTATACCATGATCAAGGACAATGGCAATGCCCCTGCTTTTACAGAGCTTAAATTCTGGTGGTGGGAGACAGACACCCAATGAGAAGATTGCATAAAAGTATCTCTTATGGTTTCATATTTGGGAAAGGAAATAATAGGGTGCTTTAGTAAGGAATAAAAAGCTGAGTCCTATCTAGATCGAATGCTTACAAAAGGCATTTTCAAATTATGCAAGTTAAGGTGAACCTTGAAGGATGAGAAGCTGGTTGGTGGAGAATTATCCAGATGGAGGAAACATCAAGTCAAATGGACCTGAGGCAAGCAAGAGCTTGTGATTCTCTGGACATCAGCAGAAGGTGGCCAGAGAATGGAGAGTAAGGGGTGGATGGTACGAGTGGAGTTATAAAAGCTAGCTCATGCTCTAATCATTCAGGGGATTGCAAGCAGCCTAAAGTTTGGTGAACTTATTTTATTTAAGGGGAACTGAGAAGGTACTGAGGTCTTTTTGGGAAAATGATATGAACTGATTTAAACTTGGCACATTCCTCTGGCTACTTTGCAGAGACTATACAGAGGGGTCAACAATGGAAGCGAGAGCTCAAAGAGGAGATGTTATAGTGGTCCAAGCGGGGAGGTCTGTGTTAGACTGGGGGATGGGAACAATGAAGAAGGAGAGAAATGGATGGAAGGAAGGTACCATTAAAGGACTGACAGGACTAACCCAGGCTTGAATGTCGACAGTGAGGATAAGGAAGGAGACAGAGGTAATCCCTAGGTTTCAGATGGGTGTCTCCCTCACTTATAGAGGAGAAAGACAAACTCTTCCCTTCCCGGGGTAGACATGATGTGACATTTGAGTTAGGTAAATGTCACTGCCTGTAAAGTAGAGAGAATTATCAACTGATACCATTAGCAGGGCATTGGGTCTAGATCTCTTTTCTGCTCTTTAATTTGCTACTTAGAAAATTATTTAATATCTTTGCACTAAATTTATTTTTCTGTGACATTGCAATAATGACATCAAAATGACCAATCTATTCTGAAATTTCTATAATAGTGTATGTGAAAACATACCATGGTGTACTAAGAAAAAACATAAGGTTTATTAAAATGTTTCAAATATACTTCAAATATGAACATTTCATTATATCAACACATAGAGCAAGTTTTGTAGCAACAACCAACAAGGAATCCCCCTCCTTTTTCTATCAGAAGATAGTCTCTTAATGCCTTGCATTAAGAAATAAAGCATTCATTGAAGCAAAAATGATAGTAATTAGTGTCATTTTTTAGCATGGTGAAAATATTTTGATAGATTATCTATAAGAATATCAAAATATAACCATAGGAAGAAAAAATTCTATATCAGAATACATAAAGGTATATTTCTTTTCCGTTTAATTTATTAAACTTTTAGACCTCACCTGACTTCCAATCCTTTGACACTTTTCTACCACAAGGTAAAAATAAAAATTAAAATGGAAATCACTCTTCTGAAAGCCACAAATTATGATCATCTGAATGAAAAGCTTTTGTGTGTGTGTGTGTGTGTGGGTGTGTATGTGGGTGTGTGTATGGTTGATCCAGGCACAGCAGAGTGGATAATTTCAAACAGAAGAGGTCTTCAAGGGAACATAATTCTATGTTGGGCCAAGTCTTTATGAATATAACCCCATTAACTAATTATACTGTGTGCTGAAACACATTACTAAAATCTATTTTGTAAAATTTGTATTGAAGCATAATTCCCACATACTGCAGAGAGTTAATTATTAAATATATTATCCATTGCAGAAAAAACAGTGTGGATAATGATGTTTTTGTAGGTTCCAAGTGTGAATGACAGAAAACAAATGTCATCATGTGCCTATTTCACACTGATAAAAATCATTCTATTAGATGTATCTCTGTGGCATACCTTTTCTAAAAATATGGAAATTAATACAGTCTCATGATTTGGAGTGAAAAAAAAGTCTAGGAAACTATTACCAATAATTCCCATTTTTACTATATTACTAGTGTTAAAATTTTAAAGTTTTTTTTCAGATATTTTATATGAATTGTCCTTATATTTTTAATTGATAAAATGACACCATGCATATATTTTTCTATCCTACTTCCCTACTTCATATTTTATTGAGAAAATTTCCCTATGAAGTATTATAGATTTAATCATCATTTATTTTGTACATAAGTACCTCAGAAGTTCTGTTGGAATTAAATGAATTGATCTAGTTTTATGAATTAATGTGCTCATAAAGTATATTGTTCTTATCCAGGTAGATAACATTTTTCTTATCTATTTAAATATTTTCTACTCTCAATAACATTCTGTTATTGGTGTCTCATGGATTATGTACTTCTCTTGTTCAGTTCATTGATAAGAGTTTTTCCTTGCACTGAAGAACTCATATTCCCTGATTTCTGACTGGTTATTGCAAGTAGAAAGGAAAAGCTATTGGTTTCTCTGTTTATTTTATCTGTAGCCAACTAATTAAATTTACTTATTAGGGGCTGGGGATGTGGCTCAAGCGGTAGCGCGCTAGCCTGGCATGCGTGCAGCCCGGGTTCAATCCTCAGCACCACATACAAACAAAGATGTGTCTGCCAAAAACTAAAAAAATAAATATTAAAAATTCTCTCTCTCTCTCTGTGTCTCTCTCTCTCTCTTTAAAAAAAATAAATTTACTTATTAATTGACTTTCTTGGATTTTCTAGGAAGAAACATGTATTACAAATGATGAATCATTTCACAATTTTCAGCAGTTTTTATCTTATATGCTTTTCTTAACTTATTGAATTTGTGACAGTTCCTAAAATAATGTTCAATTATAGCTATGATAGCATGCATTCTTAGTATTGGCATTAATAATAATCCTGTTAATGTCTTATTGTTGAATATGATATTGCCTCCTATCTCTGTACAGCTATTCTTTATCTTATTAAATTTCTCTCTATACTTAATTTATAAGAATTCATACATTTAAATGAAGATGTAGGATTTTGTCAAAAGATGAATATTTCTCTAGTTTCTCATATCTTACCTATGATCTATGAAAACATGAAGAATAAAAACAATCAAAATATATTGAAGATTAGTACTTTCCAAGTACTGAGCTAACTATTACATAAAATATCTCATTTAATCTTTACCACTTTATTAGGTAAGTACTATTATTATCCCCAACTTAAAGCAATTGTATTCAGAGTTTCTAATAATGAAGTGTCCTCATGTATTGGGAATAAGCTTTATTTAATTGTGTGAATTATTTATTATACCTGAACTATAATATTTTCTAGGATTTTTACACCTGTAGCAATATACAACAGTTGCTAAATAACCTCATTTAGTTGTATTCACAAACATATGAGGGAAATGTAATAATTCCCAACTTCCAGGTAAGGGAATGAGGACAAAAGAGGGCATAAAGTGATAAAGAGAATGTTAAAATATTGAACTATTAGTAAGTCACAAAGCTGATATTTGAACCCAGGCAGTAGGGAAAAAAAAGAAAAAAAAAACTCAGGAAGAAAAATCCGCCCCCCCCCAAAAAATAAAGCAAACCTGTATGGAATGCAGAGTTCATCTTTCTTTATGGATTTATGGGAATCATTTACATGTTTTGGGTATATATTGTTTACATATTTTGTCTTTTCATTGTCTCAGAGATGTTCTTTAGATAAAAAAAAAATAAGTTTTCATACACTTAGGTAGTTTTGGGTCCTTTCTGAAATATTTTTTTTTCTTATTTTATGGCCATAGAAATGTTCACACATGTTTTCTTCTAAAAAACAAAACAAAACAAAACAAAAAACCTCTCACATTAGATGTGTAATCCATGTAGAACTCCGTTAGTGTGAATGGTATGAAGTACTGATAAAAAATATTTCCCCCCTGGAGATAGCCAAGGGATCCAGCTTCAGTTACTAAACTGAGCATTATTTCTCTAATGCACTGGAGTAGTCACATTGCTATAAATTAAGAGACTGTACATTGCACATCAATCACTGGATTCTCTTTTCTCTTGGTATCCTTTCACTAAAATATACTGTATTAATTACTCTAACTTTATGAAAAGGTATAATTTCAGCTAATGTGGTTCCTTTCGCTCTGTTTTTCTTCTATGAAAATTGCTTTGTCTATTCCTAACTAATGTGGTTTGTTTAAGTGTCCCCCAAAGACTCTTGTGTTAAAGGCTTGGTTGCCTGCCCGTGGGTGCTTTTGGTGGTATAACCTTTACATGGTGGGAACTAGTTAGAGAAAGTTACGTCAGTGAGAATAAGCCTTCCACGTGGGTTTAGGGACTTGGGCCCCGGGCCCCAAACAATATAGACAACAAATCATACACTAAAACATCTGAAACTGTGAGCCAAAATTAACCTTTTCTCCTTAAAAGTTGATTTATCTCAGATATCTGTTACAGTAATAGAAAGCTGACTAACACATTCACTCTTTGCATTTCCATATACGTTTTAGGATCAGCTTATCAAAATTTTCACACACCTACACTTTCTTGCATTTGCTTGAGATTAAATTGACATCATAGCTCAATTTGAGGAAAACTGATACTTGTACAATATTGAGTCTTTCAATTTATGGTGAATGTTATTTCCTTCTTTTTTTTTTAGGCCTTAAAAATCTCTCTCAATTTGGTTTTATCATTTTCAGGAGAGGGGTCTTGCATACTTTTCATATTAAATTGATCTTGCATCAGTGATCTTGTTAAATATTCTTTTTAAATGCTAATGGCTTATTTATAGATTATTAAGGTTTTCTTCGGATATAATTATATCACTTGAAAATATTTATAGTTTTTTTTAATTCCCAGTTCTTATACCTGCTGTTTCTTTTTCCCGATGTTTTATACAAGCTAGGACATTATTATGGTTTGGATATGAGGTGTTCCCTTGAAAGCTCAGGTGTGAAACCATGCTGGAATATTCAGAGGTGAATTGATTAGATTATTAGAGCTGTAACCTATTCAGTGGATTAACCCACTTGATGCATACTGGATGGATTAATAATTTAAAAGGACTACTGAAGTGGGTGGTAACTGTAGGCAAATGGGGCATAACTGATGGAAGTAGGTCACGGGGTTGGGGGGGGCTTGTCTTTGGGGATCTTACTCCTGGCTCCTTGCACCCCACTCCCATTTCTGTCAGCTTCCCATCTCCCATGAGCTGAGCAACTTTCTTCACCATGCCCTTCCCCGACAATCTGCCTTACCTCCGACACAGAGCAATGGAGTCAGCCAACCATAGACTGAAGCTCTGAAAATGTGAGCCCCAAATTCAGCTTTCCTCTTTAAGTTGTTCTTGTCAGATGTTTAGTTCACAGCAATGAAAAGCTGACTCACACGGGTGTCCAATGCATTAGAATGAATGATATTCTTGTCTTTTTTTTAGTATTCAGAAGAAGTCTTCCAATAATGCAGTATTAATATTGTGTTTATGGATGATGTGTTGTAAATACTACTTATGAAGCTTAGGTAATTCCCACCTATTCCTAATTTGGTAATAATTAATTAATATCAATTATATGGAACGCTTTGTCCTTATTAACTGAGATGATCATGTGGTTTCTCTTTTTCCTGTTCATGGAGTCAATGATAGCAATAATTTTAGAATTTTTAACAACTCTGGCATATTTAAATAAGCTCCACTTAGTCCTGGTGCATTACCCTTTCTGTATGTGACTGGATTCAATTTTCAAATGCCTATTTACCTTTTTTGTAAAAGGTAACATTCATAGACATGTTAGACTGGTATTATTCACTCCTTTCCTGTATCAAAGTTATTCTGGCCTCATGAAATTACTTGGAAAGTTTTTCCTCTTTTTCTAGTTTCTGAATATAAGAGCTTTAGGTAATACTGGTGTTGTTTTCCTTACATATTTGAAAGAATTAATTTGTGAAGCCATCTGAGCCGTTCTTTGATTTATTTATTTTTTTCCTGTGGGAAAATTTTAATGATGAATTCAAAATTTTTTTTCAATTGATTTGATACTGTTTAAAATTTTCTTTTCTTTTATCTATTCTAGAGATTGTTATTTTCTAAGGAATTTGTACATTCTCCATCTAAATTTTCAAATTCTTCATTTTGAAGATGTTCATAATATTCCCTTATTTTATTTTCAATGATATAGAGAGACACTTCTTATTTTATTGTTCATAGTTTAGGTTTTGAGTTGCTTATTCCCTTTAAATAGTCTTGTTGGGTTTATCAGAGTTATCAATAGTATAAAAATTCATCTTTGGCTTTACTATGTGATTGGTTCTATTAAAATGATGACTATTGATAGGAAAGAAAAGGAAAGGGGAAAATATAAAATGATTATAATTAAATCATGTTATATACATATATAAATGTGTCAAAGGGAATGTATACATATATGTAGAAAGTGCCAATTTTCTGTATATTTAGAAAGTAACAGTCAAAAAATAAATAAATAAAGGAGTGAAAGGAAGATCAGTAGAGTAGGAAAGGAAGAAAAGAAGGAGGGAGATGGGGAAGAAGTGTGGGAATGGGGATTGAAATCCCATTCCTTGCATGTATAATTTTGTCAAAATGAACCCAAATACCATAATTTTAATGCTCTAATAAGAAACTGGTCACTTTTTACTTCTCTCTCTCTCTTTTTAATATTATAATGAAGTCTTGCCCAAAACTCTTTGATAGGAAATGTAAACCACTTTCAATATAGTAAAATATCTCAGGTAATTTATTGACTTTACCTTCCCTTGGGGATTCTCTTGGGCCTTCTTATTGTCCGACATGGACCAACTGATCTTTAGGATTGCTACCTTACTTGTATTCTAGTGTTTCACTGTCCCATCATCCTGGAGGTGCTCATTACTCTCTTCTGTGTACAAGTCATTTTGGCTTGGATCTCACATGCTTTTAGTTGTTTATTTAATAATACTTGTAGAACATTTTCTAGTAGCTTTTTAAAATACATTACTTAGCACTAACATTAGTTGGGGAATGCTTGCATCTGAAATTTATTTGTTCTACATTCAGACTTAGAATAGTTAAACATGATGTCTGTAGTCAAAGAGGAAAAGAAGTCTGAACAAAAGCTTGAGGGTTCCACTGACTTGGAGCAAGAGAACTTTATGATACTTACTTTAATGAAGTTAAAATATGATGTTGTTTGAAAATATTTTAAAAGATTCAAAGGAACAGTTTTTTTTCACATATATAAAGAGCTCTTAAAAACTAGTAAGAAAAGGACAAATCAATAAAAAAAAGGAAAAAAATGGAAAGAGAATAGGAAAAAAAGTGTTTTGGTCAAAAAATTTTGCAATTTACTAAGCATTTCTAGTAGGCAAAGAAATCTAAATAAAACAAAAATAAGATACGTTTCATTTCAGTATAATAAGTAGAATATATAAAAATTGATACCAGACTTATAAGCATATGTACAAATAGGCACAAACTTTCTAAAAGCAATATTGGAATGTTGATTGTTTTGAAGTTCATCTTTTTATAATTTTTTTCCTTTGGAAATATTCCTACATTTTACATATATATGCACACAAAAATCCCACTGCAGTATTGTTTGTATTTACACCAAGAAGGCAGTGACAGAAAAGTTTGTCATGAGGAAAATGGGTAAACAATGAGAACATTGTTAGAATGGATTAGTACTATGCAGCAATAAAACATAAAGGAAGAAAGAGTGAGAAAGAAAACAGAAGGAAAAATAAAATATTGTTGATATGGAAAGATATTTAAAATAATTGATATGTATAAGAACCAAGGCGGGGAGGCTGAGACAGGAGGATCACAAATTCAAAGCTAGTCTCAGCAATGGCCCTAAGCAACTCAGTGAGACCTTGCCTCTAAATAAAATACAAAATAGGGCTGGGGATGTGGCTCAGTGGGAACGTGCCCCTGAGTTCAAGTCTTCAGTTCCAAAAAAAAAAAAAAAAATTCAAGTTGCGGAACAAATATGTATTACTACATCATTTGATTAATTATAAGTTAAATTACTGAGAGAAAACAATCAAAAGAATGTGCATGAAAATTCTGAGAAATTGAAATTCTGTTTGTGAGTGATATTCACTTTTAATGATACTAGTTCCCAGATGTTTAAATTTTATATAAGTCTGCAAGACTATTGCAATTTAAAAGAAGCATGTGATGGTGTCAACAAATAACAACAGAAATGGGTTCTAGGTCTTCTTTTATTATGGATTCTAGTATTTCAAACACTCCCAAGGAGATCTATTTTCCTTTTCCTTATGTTTCCTCAGGGTACACATGCATGCTCTTATTCGTTTTGCTGTGAAGTGAGAACAATTGGTTTTGTTCTTATTAGATATTTGAAGACAATTATATCACAACTCCTTTAACCTTTCCTTTTGAATATTTAGTATTTCATGACTTCAGAGAAAAGTGGAAGACAACTTATTTTAAATCACTATGAAATTCAGCTAATTGACTTATTTTAGATATTAAATTGTCTCTTTACTTTCAAATTTGGCTAGAATAGGAACTACCTTAAGCAGTCATCTAACTTTCCCCATTAATTAATTTTGCTTTTTGAGGAACACTGGCTCAAATCTAGCTATAATTGAGGATAAGGCAGAAAAATTTCTTCTTAAGGGCAAGGGTTATAATATATACCGTGAAATGTGCACCTTATAAAAACTTCCAGAAATAAGCAATACAAATAAAAGGAATTTATATCGTAAATCATGTTTAGCATATCCTTGTATATAAATTTAGTATTACAGACCCTTATGTATTTATTTCCTAAGGGCACAGTCCTGCTTGTTCCATTTTGGTAAAATCACTATGTGTTAGTACTTTTCCAGTGGACCAAGAAATCCTGTTGCACTGCCAACGTACTCTCTTTTTTTTCCCCATTGTAAGAATCTGTTCACCCTTGTTCAGAAATAACTGCTGCAGCCTTCAAATTTAAATATTTATGAGGGTGGAAATTCAAACTGTGTCCTATTGGGGAAGGAAGCATGCTCTTGTGCTTGATTTTTTCCCATGGGATCTCAGAAGCACTTTTCTCCCCCTTGTTTTCTCATCTAATTTGCACAGATACAAATTTCATTAATATTTAAACCTAAATATTAAAAGAAACAAAATTCCAAACACAAAGCCCTTGATGTCTCTTGGCCGATCTGTGCTTGCCAGGCTCCTCGTCAGCACTGTTCCTTGGAAAAACCATCAATCCTGATCAGAAATCTTCAACTGCAATTCCGCCTAGCTTCTGGGGTGTGTCTGACACAAACATGGGGTAGCAACCGGGAAGTCAACCACTACAATGAGGGACTTGTGAATTTGGGATCCAGAGTGTGAAGAAAACTGGCATGTGTTAGGTGGGTTCTGAGAAATATCTTTAGGTGATTTTGTCTCTGTGTGAACACCCAAGAGTGTGCTGACCCAAAGACAGCTATGAGGTCACTAAGTGATGCCATCTAAAGGGACCGCCATTGTAGACACAATCCATTGTTGATGAACATGCATATGACTATAATTTAGATTTCAAGTTGAAGAGGACAAATTGGGATAGACCCTACAGGTAAGCTGTCTAGGATCTGTTCCAGATAACAAGAAGACAGTAGATCAGGAGCAGAGAACAGGCTGAGGGTGAAGTTCCTGAGTCCAGTAAAAAGAGCAAGCTCAAGAGATTAAGTTGATCATTGCTCAGAACTTCTCTGGAGCTCTCTTCCCATAGGAATCTCCACTCTAGATGAGAAGTAAACAAAAGAAGTGAACAGAAGACACCCTGGCTCTGTCATTTGGCACATATGTGCTAGCAGGAAAGACAGGCTTCGAAAAATTATTCTAAGGGTCTGCGATTTCAAAAAACATAAGAGTACAGGGTGCTATGGAAACATAAAACAAGTGGACTTATCCTTGGGCTGAAGAGTCAGAGAAAGCAGTTTGGGAAACATATTTGTTATTTGAAGCATGATTGAACAATACCTAGCTTAGAAAAAGCGGTAACAAATTTTCCAGGAAGAGCTTGAGCCAACACTGACTGCATGGATAAGTAAGAGTTGGTGCGAACCTCACGAAGCTCTAAGCTTCCTATGGGTCTTTTCGCAATGTGCTTTGAATATCTTCCTGAAGAGATAGGGAACTCAGAAGAGGCAGTGTGTCTTGTTCACTGGTGCTGTACCTCCATCACCCAGTACAGTACCTACACACGGTGGATCTGAACACTTTTCTGTTAAATGAACATGTACAATGTTTCTGTTCACTGAAATGACTGTGAGGGTGTCCATTGTCTCCCCAGTTCTAGGCTGAATTAAGGTTACACAACCTTATCAGGGAGACAATGGTGCCTCAGCTCTGTGCCCATGATCTGTGCTTCTGGGGGTTCCAAAGGTGGGTTAATCCTGAAGTCATATTAGGTAGTATAATTTTCTATTCATTTATCATCTTTCCATTACAAATTAGACCTCTAATATAGTATCTATGAATAAAACATAGTAATTTAAATTAATTAACATTGTGAAGTGTCATATGTTTTTCAAAGAAATGTTTTAAAGTATTAAAGTAAAAAACAATGCAAAATCTATTTAACATAGCTATTGGTTTTGTTGATCTTTGCCTTAATATTTCTTTAATTTAATTTAGTCCAACAGATTCATATGAAGCAAACAGCCCTAGGAAGTATACACACACATACACACACACACACCACATCCATATATAGTATATATATTTCTAGTAATTTTGAACTTCAGGGTTTTATAGAATCAAAAAATTCCAAATAAATCCTCTCTTTTTTAGTAGCAAAAACATAATTACTTGTAGGTTCATCAGAAAAAGGAAAGCGTCTTTATTAACCATTCTCTTGTCTCTTTGTCTACATTCTTTTCCCTCTCAGCTGAGATAAGAGAATTGAGAGCATACATAGTGTGACTCACTGGCCCAAATAAAATCCTCATGATGGTCTTTGTTTTTTCAAGCATAGTTTTTTTTGACAGGTTTTAAAAAATAAACAAACAAACAAAAGCCACCACCAATAACAACTACAATTGGAGATATTCTCCAATTTTCTTCCATTTTTAACCTTAAACCCAAAATACATTTAAGCAGACTACAGTAAGTCTTCTAATGGACTCTCAGTTTCTACTAAATGACATGGATTTCAGAAATCACTTTTGCATTTTTATTTTGAGATCTGCATCCCAAGAACTTCTACTTGTAATTCCATAGAGGTTCTTTAGTATACAGAGATTACTCTGCTTATTGAAGCATACCAGACTTCAAAATGGTTTCTAATTAAATTTGTCTAAATACTGATTTTTCTGCATAAGGCTCTATCTTGGTCTTATTTATTTTCGAGTTCTTGGTGCTGAACATTGTATCCGGAACATAGTATATGTTCAATAAACGCTTGTTAAATAAATGAATCTATAGATTGTGGATACAGAGGTTCTTTAGAATATCTGCACTATTGGAAGTTTATATAGTTCAGTTACAGTGTAATTTCAGATTCTCAGACAAAAGGTTCTATAATGACACATAATCAATAATAGTAATAAGCCTTATTATTTGGGAGTGACAACGGTTCTGCTGCTCCTTTAATGACTCATATGCCACAGTACATAATGTTTCTGTTTGATAATGAAACATTGCATCTTCTAGACAGTTTGCCAGACACAATGATCTAAATGGCTGAGTTTAAAAATAACTTCCAAGCAGTCTCACTAAATGAACAGGCTGTACCATGAGGACTAAGTGAAATATTTAGTTTTCAGGTTAAAATTACTGGTAGCAAGGAGAACCTGTTTTTATTGTGTGTAAAGCACTTATGTGCCTGTAATTTCAGCCACTGGTATAAAACAAAAATTTTATTAGAACAAAGTAAAATAAGTGGATAAATAGCTGTTCCTTATTTGTTTTCTTACGTTAAAGCATGTGATATTTAATTCTGTAGCTAGAATGGATCAAATCTCTCTACTGTTGGGAAGCCAAAAGTTGGATCTGAGGGAAAACACCAGATATTATTATACCAAAGTAATGTTTATTCACTTGAGTAGCCCACAAGGTTATGTATATGATCTATATAAACACATAAATGATATCACAACTATATACATATGTATATATGCATATACACACATCACAACACAAGCACATTGTCACGAAGGGCTGGGAGAGGAAATTTGCACTACTTGAATACCCACTGTGTGCTGGCTTTATCTCATAAAATTTTCATAACTTTTGTATAAAGAGGCTATAAAATTTGATAGACTAGCTCCTCTCATTATACAACAGTTGCATGAAAAGAAGGAGGAGTCCTGAAGTAGCCCATGTCTTACCACCACGGATTGAAAGAGTTCAGTGTCGACCCTACTTATCAAGGGACCCATCACTGCTTTGTGCAGTATGGAGAAAGCTGGCTTCCCACCAGTAAGAAGAGCAAAACAAATATGGGCTGACAAATACTGAGAACTGGCTTGTCCTTACCACGGCACAAAGGACATGAGGCTACTTCTCCAAATAGCTGTTACCACGTGCACAGATAACAGTGCATTTGCTCAGATGTGATGTCATGGAAGTGCTGTCTGCCAAACAAACCTGAGCTCTCCTAAAATGCAAATTACAAGGAATGATGCAAATCAGATGAAAAATGAGCCTTTATTGCATGCTGACTGGAAGAAGACCTGTTCTGCTCCGTGCTTCTGTTTCAAAGCTTAATTGGCCCTGCTAATGCATCCAAAAGCCAATGGGTATGCAGACACTCAACTTCTTACCCCCAAACAGCCACCTTGCACTTAAAGAGCCCTCACCTATTACAAAATACGGTTGCATCCCTGTATGCTTGAGACAGCATAATCCAGTCTGAAAGCTATGTTGGGAATATACTTGGGTTTTTTTCTTACTTTACCCATCCCTTTTATTCCACAGAATTTCAAATGTGGGATTATTTTCATATTCCAGAAAACCCCAGATAATTGTGAAAAAAATTGAGCCACTGGACTAAGAAAGAAATAAACAAAAGAATTCCCTGCATATCCCAAATATATAATTCCTAACGAGGAAAAAAGGAAAAAAAATCTCACCAGGCCACAATACTAAAAAGTAGATATGATATTTAGTACACCTTGTTTCTCCTCCAGTTTCTGAATTGTCTCCCCATTCCCCACTCTATCATCTCACTTTCTTACACACTCCTACCGGTTTTGCATTTCATGGTCCAAATGAGAGTTGAGATCTCTTGGGCATCTAGATATTTAGGCAATAAATGCCCAATGGTACAGGAATGATGATGTTTGCCAGAGCAGTGCTTATTTTTGCTTTTGTTCTCAAGGACTCTCTTGTGCAGTGCAATTTTCATAGTGTTGAACAATGAGGCTTTGCCTTCATCTTGGATCCCAACTAGGGGAGAAATTCTGTTTATCATGCGGCACAATAGAGAGCACAAAATACAGAGGTGGTTGGACGTACCAGCTGAGGTCAGCACCCCATGGCTACAGGCATCTTGGACAGCCTGTTTGAGGACATCAAGGTCCCTATCAATGGATAAAGGCCACTCAGAGCAAACTTCACACCAACACATCTGCAGAGAGAGAACCATCAGCCAAAAGAAATGAGGACTAATGGAAAGATAGCACTAACATCAGCACAGATGATAAGAAGCACACATGTGAAACCAGGAGAAGCCAAATAAAGAATCCAGAGTGGGTGGCAAGACAGGCTTTTCTTTTGACTCGTTGGGTTAAGATTGGTCATCAGCTTTTAAGTGTGGAAACATTTGCAGTTTATTTGGGAACCTAGTGGGCATAGGATTATGTGATTATTTTTTTTAGACCCTTAATCATGTTCTACTCTGCTTTACAGTGTATATTCATGTCATCCTAAACACTTTCTTTAATATTCAAGAATCCCAGAGTTAAAGGCCCTCCTGATGTTATCTTACACTGGTACATCTAGAGTGGACCTTTGAAGACTATTTCAGTTGAATAAAAGGGATCCAGGTTGGGTGGGGATAGGTGTCTCTCTCATGCTGCCACCTTAACAGGTCTTGTCTGGTGGGACTGCCACCTGTTGTCTCAAAGTCCTGAGCCATTGAAACTTTTGGTGACTCTGCTATTGTTTAGCATAACAAGAGCACACAACCATGGATGTTTTTTATCCTGGTTTCTTCCAGTATTTAAATAATCTAGCCTCCTCCTGGAAGGCATTATTTTTACACATTTTAGAGAAGGGTAAACAGGCAGAGAGAAGCACAGTGAATTCTCTGGAAAATGAAAACCTGATTTCGCCAGTCCTCCCTCAGGGCTAATTCACGATTGCATTCCCTTCCTGAGCAAATATACCCAAATCAAATCACCTCTCATCCTTGTCTTAACAACATCTACTTATGTAAGCCCTGCAAATTCAGAATCCCCAAAAGAAAAAAGGACAGAGCATTTATAGTTGTGACCCACACGATTTAAAGTTAGCTAGGAGGCTGGCAAGACACAGTGTCATCATGCTGCAGTTATTTCCAGAACATCAGGAGTCTCTTCAAGCCAACCCGCTAAAAGAATGTCACACTTGCCAACCTATGTTCTCCAACACAGTTCTCTTGAGACTGAGTAAATAGTGGAAAAATTTTTATCTTCCCCTATATTCAAATTAATTAACCAGTAAGTATTCATTACTGACCCTGAGACAGACAGACACCACAGAGACCTCACCAGTTGCATGGAATCTGGAATTGAACTTTATGGGTTTGGAGCCTGGCACTATAACTAACTGGCTGGACAGTCTCAGGCAAGTTACTTAACCTCGCTGTACCTCAGTATCCTTGTCAGCAAAATGTTGATAATAACAGTACCTGTATCACAGGGTTCAAAGTCTGGCCTGTTGTCAATGAGCTGCACCCTCAAGCTCTCAAGGAGCTTTTATTCTAGATGGAAGACACATTAAGACAAGTAACCAAAGAGCAGTAAGGGTATACTCATGACGCAACAGTAGGCCAGACGAGGGAACTGTCATTGATAGCAAAGCAAATATCCAAGGCTCATGGGACCAACGGGTGCTCTTGAATTAGCCAAAGTGTCCACCTGTAGGGTCATTCATTGAGCAAATGATTATGGAGCCCTTACAACACTATAGCCATTGTATTTAAAAGTTGACTCCCTTGATAGCAGACTTAGGTTGAACATTTCAGTGGAAGCAGACAAGAGAACATGAAATTGCAGGAAGGAAATTCTCATTGCCTCTCTCGCCAAAACCTATTCTTATATGTTTGGGTTCGGAGAAAAATCTGTAAGAATCTCTTTTGGGAGAGAAGCTAGAGGAAGGAGAGAAGGGTGTGCATGATGGCATTTAATTTTTACTAATATATTGTTTTAATTACTTTAAATAATCAAAATTACTTAAAAAGTAAACAACAACAAAAAAACATGACTATGGATTTGAAGGATTCCTGTGTGGCTAGTCCTTAGCAGAGTGATATGAAAGTGATAGAAACTCAGTATATTTTTGTAGAATAAAAGTGTGAATGTGTCAAGTAATTCTGTGTGTGTGTGTGTGTGTGTGTGTATCAGGGATTGAACTCAGGGGCATTTAACCACTGAATCACATTCCCCACCTTTTATATTTTATTTTGAGATAGGATTTCATTGAGTTACTTAGGGCCTTGCTAAGTTGCTAAGGCTGGCTTTGAATTTGTCATCCTCCTGCCTCAGCCTCTTGACTCTGTGGATTACAGGCATGCGCCATCGTGCCCGGCAAATAATCTTTCAATGAATCAGAAACATCATGGCAAAATATCTTTACCCAAAATATCAAGAAAATAATAATATCAAATAACCTTAAGATTGAATTGAATAAGAAATGGGCATAAAATTCACTAATTTAAGAACCTCTTCCTTATATTCCAGATGATTCTACAGGAAAAGGCAGCCATTACTCTTCTTTTTCTTCCAAGATCAGAAAAGGCAGCCCGGAGGTGGTCAGAATGACCAGGGAGTGAAGAGGGACACTGGAGAGAAATTATTTCAACATTCTTTAAAAATGGTAAGGATGACTTCATTTAAGGCTACTGTACCAAGAGTCAGGGCTATTGCAATAAGACAGAGATTAAAATCAACTCCAAAAACAGCAAAGGCATCTGAGGATACATAGTCAGAGTGAGGCGATCAGTGGATGAAAAATCACCAAGAAGAGATATCGAAGGTAGAATGAATGTTGCTAAATTGGCCTTACAGGATTGTTGCCAAAGGCAGGTCAAGGACTTAGATATCAAGGGTAAGGGGGTAAGAAATTTGAACAAGGTATCAAAGATGGAGGGAGTCTAGCTAAAGAATGCTTGTTAAAGGCAGGCCCACGGCTAGCCTGACTGAGAAAAGGACTCAGGGGAGGCTGACCAAATTAGGCCAAAGAGGAGAGCTTTATCAGGGGGCATCTCCATGGAGTGTGTTTTGGAGTCTAACTGGGTGCAAATAAATTCTGTACTAATAAAGGTTTGTGTCACTATCTTTCATGGTCATCTCCTGGGCATCTTCCTTGAATACTTGATGTTTCTGAAATGACCAAGACATAAAGCCAGTTTATTAGGCATCCTTTGGAGTCACCCACACCCCACAGTCCTCTCGGTGAGAAGTAACCCTACAGCCCACATCTGTGGGCCACTATTTCTCTTCCTGTAGCATCATCACAAATATCAGTGAGACATCTGTACATGAGGGAACTTTTGGTCTGCTCCTCATTCAAGTTGATTTTTGCTTCCTTGGTATCTTGAGTAAAGAGATTTTGCCGTGATATTTTTCTAATTTACTTAAAGATTATTTGACTTGTTCATTTAAAAAAATACATTGGGTACCCATAATTTTTTGGCTTGTCCTCGTGCTAGGTTATTGGTGTACAAAAATCCTTCCTAGCCAGGGCTGGTTAGATCAGAAAATGATGCTAGAAATTGTCCCAAATGTGAACATAGTGAATTGACTTAACTCCATAAGAACATGGTGAGCGTAGGGTTACACTGGGAGAAGAGACATACAATTTGCAGAGAGAATGTCCTTCAGCCTTGACTTTTTCTGGTCCTAGAGTCAGTTCAGTATAAAGCCTGGATGAACCTCCTACAAATGTGTCTTGTGTGTTCCTTCTACATTTTTTTTTTTTTTGTAATTAGGAAGGATTCTGTTCTTTATAACAAAAGATGCACAAAGCTGTCCTTCCAGCGTCACCATAAAATAAGAGGTTGTCTATATTCTTTTTGTTCTGAGAGGGTCACAGTTACTTAAAAACCAACACTAATGGAGGCTTGATGTGGAGATCACAGTATCTGTACCCACTTCTTTTCCACTTCCATTTGTGCCCTCGATTTCTAAGAACCTGTCCAGGGAGAAAAAGACTTGATTGGGCTAGATCTTTACCACCATCCAAAATCATAATACAATCAAAGGGGCTAGGGATACTAGAGACTGTTTTATCCTCTTTATGTCCCATCCCCAAGGAAAAGCAGACTTCTGATAGTCCAAAATAGATCTGAACAGAGACAAGCTCAGATGTCCACCCCGCAATCACCCACTGTCTTAACATTTGACATGCACGCATGCACTGAAGACGCGGCACAGTAGGGCTCTTCCTACTTCTCTTTTCACGGAAGGTGCTACTCCACAGGCTAAAAATTAACACTTGCCATATGCCAAAATCCTAAAAATTCCCTTTATATGCTCTATCTGTATGTGCAAAATGCCTTTTGCTTTAAGGAAGGATGGGGGAAGGGTGGGGAACCCACTGATTTAAAGGTATGATATATTCGCAATAGTCCTGAATTTTGAACTTTTACAGCGTGGGGGAAATAAGTTTAGAGTCTTAAAATGGTACTCCACAATGGTAGTTCACCGTCAAAATCATGTCTGATGATTATCAAGTGTGTGATTTTGCTGCACTAAAAGCCTGCTGAATTGGGTCCATTTCTGAATAAAAATTGCAACTACTCTCCCAAACACCTCCGCTCGGCTGGAGATCCGGTCCTCGAGTACACTCTCTGGTCTTTTTAGATTCCTATCGCATTTGCTTCTCAAATGCCTTTTCTTTCATGAAAGCCTGGGTGATAAAGAATAGCAAATATAACCACAGGTTTCAGCCATGAAAATTCAAGATGGGGAACAGGTTTGTAAGGGGACAGCTTCACCGTCCTTTCTCTGTGAAGGCTGTCTCCCACTGGGATACTAATGAGAAGGTAACACCAGCTATGAAAGGGAAAAGATGGGAAAGAATGGGATAAGTACAAAAAGGAAAAGATACTGGTAGCATTAAAATTTCAGAGCAATAGGGCATCTCCTGATAGCAAAACTGCCCTATGTCAGTCTGTTATTCTATGAGATTTCTCGGCTTTATCTGCATGTACATAAGCAGTTTGTAGCTAGCTATACTTGAGCTAGAAAGAGAGGCCCTAAAATAAGAAAATAGACATTTCTAATGAAGAAATGAGCAAATACATAGGGGGAACAGGACCTGAGGTCAGTTCATTTTGAAGATCAGGATCAGCATTTGTAAGCATCCAAACTGGAATTGTCACAGTCCAGATTATCTGATGTTGTTAAATCCAAGTCCCTGTAGACCATGTATGATGATGTCAGTCATCAACAAACAGTAACTAAAAGAATTTGCGTGTTGATCAATTTCTAATAAGAATAATGCTCACAGTCCGTGACCAATGATAGTATTGTACTTTGTTAATATTTTGTTAATACATTGTGACGCTTGCTGATAAGGATGGAATCGCCTAGGCTGTTAAAGCCAGACACTAGTTTTGATCTGGACTAAAGTCAAGAAATGAATTCAAAAAAAGTATAAAACTAGCTTCAAATAAGGAAGTGCCAGTTTTCCAGAGTCCTGGTGGCTGTGTGTCCCTAAAAACACTCTAGAAGACATGTAACCAGAACAATACCTAATATTTCTTGACAAAGTCAGGCAAGTGGCTGGTATCAGGAAAATTTCAGGTAATAACAATTCAAGATGCCCTTTATCTCAGTAATGGGGGTTGCAGAGAAGATGTGAAGATGAAGTGTCCTAGTCAGTTTTACGTCGCTCTGACGAAATACCTGAGATGGTCACCTTATAAGGAGGAAAGGTTAATTTTGTTTCACCATTTCAAAGGTTTCAATCTGTGATTGTTTGTTTGGTCCTGTTGCCTTTGGCCTGTGGCAAGGTAGCACATCATGAGTGGGAGGACACACAGAGGAAACTGCTTCCCTCATGGTGTCTAGGCGTCGAAGAAAAGAGGAAGGGGCAGGATCTCAATACTCACTTCAAGGGCATAGCCCCCAGTGACCAAGCCTTCTTCCAGTTGGCATCCTGCTCCTGAAAGTTCTACTGCCTTCCACACTGCCACAGACTGGCCATGAAGCAACACATGCGCCTTTTGGGGACATTTAAGATCCAAATCATAGCACAAAGGAATAATGACATAAAATCAGTCATTAGATTTTCCAACCTAAAGTTGTACTGAGGAAGACACAAGGAGGTCCAGAGATATACTGGAATCAAATCCCCTGTTCCCAAGTTTGAATTAATTCCAAGGACAGGGATGTCTCTCTACCTGTGAGAAGAGAGACCAAAAGAGAAGAAAACAAGAAGCATCTGACATCCTGGGCAGCCCTCAGTTGCTGACTTGCTAAAGAGAAGGGGGCCAAATCTTCAGAAAACGTCTTTCTGGATTGAAAAGGGAGAATGCGAGCCGGTCTTGCCATTTGACTTTTAAATGATCAGCCGGAGAATGGGATATGGAAGATATTTAGCATATGATGATTTTTTTCTAAGGTGAAATTAAAGCAAGATTTCCCCTGGCCAATAACCTTAGTAATTTATGAGTTAGAATATTATAAGCCCCCAAAGATCATATGCAAAATGCCAAAATCATCATGCAAATATGACAAATGGTATGGATGTAAAATAATTTTGAGGAGTGAGTACAGATAAATGCAGGGTGTAGTAAATAATTCCTTGTGGGGTAATTTATGTTAACAGTATCTCTGAAAAGTGGAATTTGAAGACTTAAGTTCTAAGAAACAACTACCCCAAAATGATAAGAATTATTTTCCTGATAGTCTCCTGATAAGGACTACAACTATTTAAGTGCTATAATTTCTGATTTTTTTTTTTTCACTTCTAGAAAGAAATAACCTGTAGGAGAGAAATTTTGAGCTGAAAGGAAACTTTGAGCTGAAAAATCTCTCCAGTGTCAGGAAGGGAAATGAAATGGCTTGCCCAAAAAGCACAAGTTGATCAGTTTTCATGCCACCAGAATCTTATAATATTCTGAAATTTCTATGATCCCAAACCAGATCCTTGAAGTCCAAACCATGTCAAGTCTTCTGTTTCCAAAGAAGTAGTTATCTTTCTTCCCTTAGAGTTATTGATTAGCTGTCGATAACTATCTATAACTAATAATTAACTATCAGTAGTTACTAATTATCGATAGCCAGCAACTGGCTTCTGAAACAGATAGTTTCAGAAGATGTTAATTATCTTAACTTATCCTTTATGCATGGAGAAGGAGGTGAGCATGAAGGCTGCACTCTCTACCCAACACCCAGGACAAGAAGCCTAAGAATCTGCCTTTCTCTGTCTGCACTGGGCTTCCCATGAGACCTGAGGCCACCTTCTCAACCTGCCACCGGGAGGTAATTTAGCACCACAAGGCTCTGTATTGCTATCTATAGAAAGAACATTAGCCCTGCTTTGAAGAGTTGCTTCCATAGTTTAAGGAAAACAAACAAAAACAAAACAACTCAGGAGAGGAAACAAGCTATTTTGCTTACCATTAAAATAAACCTTTTGTTCATGTTCAAACAACTCCAATGCTTTGGGGACCCTGATGACCCCCATTTTTGCACCAGTTTTGACTCTCCTAAAATGTCACATCATTAAGAATGAAAAGTAATTTAACTGTCCACCATTCGGAAGGCCAGGAGACAGGCTGGCTGGGATGGAAGCACCTCTCCCCCTCTCATAGTCCTGTTCTGATCCTGTGCCGCCGTCAGCATCTTTGACCTATATTTGATTCTCTTTTGCAATATGTGCTTTTGATCATGAATCTGCTGAGAAAAGCCTCCTTCTAAATGACAAAACAAGGTAAGCTGTTTCTTATTTGGTTTGAATATACAGGAAGCTGGTGACAACCCAATTTTCTTCTTCTACATCTAAGAAATCGAAAGGTCAGGTGTTAGGAGGGATTAAGGAGAGTTTAGGAGGCAAACCACCCGCTCAGCTGCAAGCCTTATCAGGAGCAAACCCTGCTATCCTTCATAAGCCTCCGGTGGGTGGCTTGTGCTCATGGCTGGCGGTCTGGGGTACACATTGCACAGTTTATCATGAAGCAGCATCTTTGAAATGCCAAACTTCATTTATTGATCTTACAATTCTATGTTATCTTCAACAAGCCACAGGAAAAGTAATACATTTTGTATGGATTAATCCTTGTAATTCTACCCAACGTACACCCGGAGATAACTCAAACTCCCTTTGTCTTCTCATTATCTAAACAGACATGTCTTTCTTTAAGTCATCAACAGAGGTCATCTCCCCAACGCCCTTGTGGAATATTCATTAATCAAATAACTAATTTGAAATGGACCTTCAAAGCATTATTCATTTCCCCAACATTCGCCCAACATCAGTTTAAATGCTTTGTGGGTATAATGATGAGGCTGATGTTTAATTAATTGTGAAATTGTGAATTAAGGCTAAGTTAAAAGATAAATCATTTTTTAGTGCAGGAGAGAAAAAAAAAAAGAGAGAGGACCAGAAAGAGTTCGCGAGCTACACTTGTGGTTTAGTGGGGGATTCGTAGCAAATGTCCCTTTATTCATTAGGTTTGAAGGTAAGTTCTGTGAAGCAGACCTTATTGGTCTAGCCTTTCCTGTTAGATTTCAGATTCAGCACCATGTCCATGAGAAGACACTGCTATGGGCCCCTGAACCTGGAAACCAACCTAAGTACAACCTGCTGTCCTCCACAAATGTTATTGTGGGAAAAGCAAAGAAAACAATCACTGATGTCTCAGGTGTGGAAATCACGGCTGTAATTTTGTTTATTGTGTGTGAGGGTCAGAGTCCTATATTTTTAACCCTGGGGGAAGGGTTTGATTTCTTCCTTGTTCATTCCTATTTTTATGTCCCCACTAGACCCTGAAGTTCATGGTCAGGTGCAGCATCATGACAATCAACCTGTATTGTTTGCATTTTTAAACCTGCTCTTCCCCTTCCTGGACTATTGACTTCCTGGGTACAGGGTCTGAGCATTATTCATCTGGACACATGCAGGATGGCACTTATCACTGTGCTTTCCAATGGATCAGACCTGGGTTTGTGTTTGCTCTCCCATCTTCCTGCAGTACTCGTCCTTCATATGTCCACATGGATCACTCTTTCCTTAGATACCTGCTCAGGTGTTCTTGATAGCCTTATCTAAAATCATACCTTCTTCTCTCTCTTATCCTGAATTTTTCTTCTTAGTACTTATTGCTACTTAATCTATTTGTATTTGCTGTTTACCGTCTGATTGTCTTTTCCCTCCTAGGTGTAACCTCCATGGGAAAAGCAACATTTATCCTTTTTAGTGCTGTATTTCTTATGTTGGCATGTAGCTACTATATTAATATTTGTTGAATTAAGGAGATAGCAAACTATTGGGAAAAAAAAATCTTTCTACTCTGTTTGTTAAGGTACCAGAGGCTACTACATGAAGAAAGACTGATTGAGAAGGAAGTCAATGAAAAAGCAGCTTCCAGAGATGAAGAGATGGATTATTGATTTGATCAGCTGGATCCAGCCATGCCTGAAACTTAATATCCTTGGATACTTCAGATTTATGAGGAAATACATTTCCTTACTTAGATGCTTTATGTTTTGTTTCTTTCATCTGCAACTAATTAAAACTTGATAAATGTAGGGTCACTTGTAATTCACTCATAGGTTAATTTTGTTAGCATCTGCCCACATATAGTACCATTTAGTTACCTTTCTGTCATCTGTCACTGTGGCTGTTGTTCACCCCCAAAGGCACCTCAGCATCTCCACGTGCCCATTCTTTAACCTTGTGAGTTGTATCTGGTTTCCAGGGCTCACCTCTCCCAGCCTGGTTCATCTCAGAGATTATCTGATGTCCACCTCCAGGTAAGAGTTTTCTGACTAATAGAACCTAATGTGAAATGTCTTCTCTGTCCAGGCTCTTCTCTAGATAGGAGTCACAGTACCTTGTCCTCTCTGGTGCCTTCTGAGCCACGGTTCTGACACGATAATCCCTCAAACACAGAACATAGGTCGAGCCCCAGTTATTTACAAAGGGTCAGTTGTCAGCTACCTGAATGCAAATGTTTAAGCTGCACTACTTACCAAGCCACATGGCCTCATGCAGATCTCTTAGCCCTCTTTGTAGTTTCCTTATCTGCAAATCCAGAACAATAGCATTGCCTATCTCACTGGGCTGGTAAAGGAGATAATGCATTCCCAGCACTTAGGATAGCATCTGCACATAGTCAGGATGCAGCATTTGCAGCTGCTATTGTTTTCATTATGATCAAATCAGCCCTCCAATGAGATGCCCTAAGAGTGAAAAGATTTTGTACCTCCTCGTGTGTTTCATAAAAGCTTATTGACAGTGTGAGTCTGCCTCCTTTTTTTTCTTTACTAAGCTTCCTCCATGGCTGCGTACTGAGCAACTTCAGGTAGCAGAAGGGCTATATTTTGCCCTTTTGTACTCCAGTGTAGTGATGATCAGAAGAGTAGGCACCAAATTTGACCTAAATTGAATGTAATTCTGCAACCTGCACACTCAGAAAAATGAGAAATTATATCCCATCTGATTCAAATGTATGATATGTCAAGATCGTTGTACTGTCATGTGTAACTAATTAAAACAAATAAAAAATAAATAAATAAATAAATAAATAAATAAGCAATAGCAGTAGGTACCCACTTTGTTAATGGTGAATCAGGTGGCTAGTGACTGGTCTTTCTTCTTCCTTTCCCATTGAGCTTTCATTTGGTTCCAGGGGACATAACCAATTTTCCTGGGCAAACTTGTACCCTACAATCCTTACCTGCTTTCCTTCCCATGGGGAACTGACCAGCCCTGGGGAGGAAACATCCGCATTGTGTATGTTTCGCTACCTCACAGAATTAAGCCTCAAGCAAGCCCTCCTTAGTCGGTTGGACAGCTTCTTTTCTGAAATAGAAGCCTGGAACCTACTTAAGCCTTTTGAGGCCAACAGGGGCCCTCAGGACAGCAACAATCTCCTAACAGTAGGCCAAAATGAGTTTCCTTAAATCGTCTCCCTTTGAGTCCATTTTGATTATGTCTCTGTCCTGAGATCCTAAGACAAGAATTAAAAAAGATTTTTAGTAGCTCTGAGTGAATGGCTTAGCCAATCAAAGGCTGAACCAATGAACGAATGAGAAATGGGTCAGGGATGTTTACTATCTTTTCTGTTCTCATGCCTGGCAAGAGAGGCGTTAGCCTGGCTTGATGCGCTAGCTTAACCTCATATCTTTTCTTTGCTGGATTTTCAATATTTTTAAATCCCCTTCATTCTTCAGCAACTGACCAAAACCTGAAGAAGCTGGAGGATGTGAAGAGAATGCACATGATGCTATCAGCTAACATGAACTGGGGTCTCTAGAGGGATCCCAGGGGATGGCCAATATGCCTCTATTCAATATCCCTTTGCTTCCTGCTTAGGCAAAGATAACTCATCCTAAATCCCAGAAAAGAAATTTTTTTTTTTTGGTCTGGTTGGTCCTTAAATAAGCCCTCCCCACAGCATTCCTGCCTACCAATGTTCTAACACAAGTGGTTTAGATGAAGGGGATCCCAAGCACTTGGAGTATAAAGGGTGATGTGCAGCTCAGATGTCACCAACCGTGAGGTATGGCTGAAGCGTGCTCATTGACAACTTGGTGTGGTGGCTGTTGTGGATAAACAGATAAAACTCAAATCCATGGGTCAATTACTCTGAAGAATGTCCAGCTAATTTTCCTGTTTGAAAAAAAACATGGGAAAGCTGTTCAGATGAATCAGAAGCTTTCAACTAGCTCAACTGCTTTGACTAACAAGTGGGTCTTGTGAACACTTGAGATAATGGTGGCAAGGTCACTAAGCCACAGGTGTTAAGGAGGGACCACGTGCATGCTTCACTTCAGAGAGATGCGTCCTTAGCAACAAATAATATAACTAACCAAGTTGTATTATTTCATCCTCAGCAAAATAGAGCTTCCTCAAGACATGCCTAACACAGTAAAAGCCAATTTGAAATCAAGGCCACCTTCCTCTTAAGAAAACGAGTGCTCAGGGAATTCTCTTGAGATTTCTCACTAAGGTGGCTCAACTCAGGAGCTACCTAATAAGATGCAGAAGTTGGTCAAATGTTAGGAATCCCAGTCCTTAGGATGTCATGAGTCAGCAAAATCCCTTTCCTGCCCCAAATTTTGGAAAACCAACCAAGGGCTGCCAGCATTTTCAGTTGTCAAACATACAGGCCACAAAACTAAATGAAACAAAATAATATTGCTCCATATTGTGACCCTGATTTAATAAAATAATACCTTAACAAATGCCAAAAAATAGAAGGGATATAATACGAGGGGAAAATATAGTTCTTTGAATTGATTTATAATTGGCTTTTTAAAAAAATTCTATGTTATTCTTATTATTCTGATTTTATGGCAAACGGGTGCAAACCTGATCAGGTACAGGTGTTCACAGAAGTCTCCAAAAACCAATAGTATAACTCTTACTCTTTAGATGGATGCTTCAGTAAGCTAAGGCATGGAGAGCTGCAGGAATTGATGTGAAATGTGTTCTGGCATCTACCTGTGTCCCTTGAACTGAGCCTTTCTGGGTCTAGCTCCTCCAAACTCTTTAGGTACCTCCTGCTCCCCGTGTGCAACCCAGGTGGTACCTGCCTTCCAACATGCAGCTCCTCACTGACTGTCAGGGGTCCTCTGTCACTTCCTCTCTGAGCTTCTGGCTTCTTGTCTGTACAAAGGAATGGAGGCTAATAAACTAATTTCTAGAACCCACTCAGTTCTGAAGCATTAGAATTCCAAAGATCTTGCCATATCATACTCAGAATCATCTTCCCATTTGTTCCAGAATCCAGTCATTGATATTTCTCCTGCAGCATATCTTCATCTGTTTTTCTGATAGAAAGGTTTTATTCTTGGGAACCCACTTTAGCCCCTACAGACTTTAGGCCTGTAGGGGCTAAAGTCCTTGGCCCATCACTTCACCATAGAGTTGGCATATGACCCACTCTGGGCTTGCTGAAACAGGACTTTTTGTGCCACAGACAGTGAGGGAGATGACTTTGTTGGGGACAGTGGTTGAAGAGTATTCCCTTAACACTTATGTTTATCAGGAATCTCATAATATAACCGTGTTTGCAATAAGAATCTTTGCAGATCAATCGAGTTAAAGATCTTAAGAGAGATCATCCTAAATTTAAAATTTGTTCTATATCCCACGATTGGTGAATTGATTCAAGAAAAGAGGTGTGTTTTTTTTAGGTACAGACACAGGAGAGAGACAGAGAAGAGAAGGCCATGGGAAGTTGGAGGCAGAGATTGGGATCATCTAGATGCAAAGGAATGCCAACAAATTTCTAGCAAACACTAAAAGCTAGGAGAGAGCCATGCAATGGATTGTCTCTCAGAGCCCCAGAAGGAAACAACCAAGCTGACACCCTGACTTCTAACCTCCCGAACTGTGAGAGAATACATTTCTGCTATTTTAAGACAATCTGTTTATGGCAATTTGTTACAGCAATCCCAGGAAATTAACGCATGGGGTTTGCTGAGAACTCATCTTGCCCACCAGAGAGAATTTGTCCTTAGAATGGAGAGAGAAAGAGTGAGCTTTGATCACCAGGTTGAGTCCCTGGATTGAGTCAGGCTTGAAGTCAGCTGCGCCTCTGGCCTTCCCAGTTTGTGAGCCAACTGTTTAAGTTCATTGGAGCAAAGTTTCTATCACATATAACTGACAGCACTAAGAAAACTGAATTCCTCTTTTAAGGTCCAGCCATGGGGCTCTTTTTTCCACAAAGCTTTCCCTGGGCTCTCCAGCCTGAATGGCTCCTTTCTATGGCTCTGTTCTACTCCCTCAGGAGATGCCATTAAACTCACCTTATCGGCCCCATGAGACCTTTAGCCTTTTGAAAGCAAGAACCCTGCCCTTATCTGCTTTTCTTTACTGCACAAGCTCTATTCCATTTACATGGCAGGTGCTCAGTGCATATTTGATGAACAGATACATGAAAAATTGAAGGAATAAAGAATGGGGCTTCAGCATTGATGGCTGAGAACAGAAAAAGCGAGTTTTGTGTTAAGGGCTCTCCTTGTGTTCCTGTTCTTACCAGACACACAAATCCTCAGCCCACTTGCTAAATAGAATCATAAATCATCCTACCAGGGAAACCGGCCAAAGTCCAGGGCTGTTCTGAGCAGGCATTGGGCCGGTTTCTCTGCCAGCACAGTAACTGCTGGGCTTTTGTAAAGGGCAGTTGCTACTTCAATTCTGAAATGTCTATCATATCGCTTTTTCCTGTTTCCAACCTTTCAGGGACTTCCCACTATTCTCAGGAAAATGTCCAGACTGGTGTTCATGGCTTACAATGTCCTTTGAGACCTGGCTCCCCCTCACCTCTCTAATCTCATCTCTCAAAACTCCTCCACGTTGAGTCTATGTTCTGGCTTCTTGCAGATCCCTGACCATGCCAATAGCTTCATTTGCTCTTCCTTTGCTTTCTCTGTCTCCCTCTTCCCCTGACTCTCTCTCCTCTAGGCCTTTGTTTTCTTCTGGAACAATCACTGTCCCCAGTTCTTTTTACCTAGATTATGCCAATGCATGTAAATCAGTCCTTTCTTGGACACTATATTCTCCAAGGACCTTCCCTCATTCATGGGGTATCCCCGGTAACATGCTTTGGAGGACTCTGAACCTCTCAACTATAGATTTTGCCAGACTGTCTTGTAATTACCCATTTATGTGACAAACTCCCTCATTACATATTATCTAACCAGGTCTACTCAGATCAATATTTTATTTCTAGCACATATCACACAGTGGGGATGCTCAATATATAGTTGTCAAATAGTTAAATAATTATATAAAGGAAGGAAGGAAAGAAGGAAGGGAGAGAAAGAATGAACTTCATGATAATTCTCACAGTCTAACTTGGTCTTAACCCTATCCTTCTTTGTTCATTTCTTTGCTCTCAATGAAAAAATCAGGTCTTCCTACTTGGCACAGAGGAGAAGAGAGGGAAGGAGTAAGGACTACATTATCTTTAGAGAAAGTGAGTAGGTCATTTCTAACAGAGTCCCTGTTCTCTCATCTGTCCATGAAGATGATAATGGACATCACCAAGGTCTGTTGAGTATTTTAAAGACCTTAAGAAATCATACAAATGCCCATGAAAAGTCAACCTAGGCTAATAAAACAAGAAGAGGCTTGGGCAGAAGGCAAAGTCCATGTATGGTAGTTAAGAGAGTTCTCTGCTTCTGCTTCTTGCCCTAGTGTAAGTGTTGGGGGGCGGGCACAGTTCTACTTGAGGGCAGCTATGAGCATGCAGACAGAAAATCTGTGTCCCTTTTTGATGGAGACATTGAACTGCTGCTATCAATTTTCCAGTCTAGTCTTTCCCTATTTGAGCAATTGTAGAAGCCTGAGTCACCATGGAGGTAATCATGGTCCATGGTGGACCTCAAAATGTGAGAGCAAGAAATGTTTTGTTGGGTTAAGCCACTGAGATAAGTTTTATCTTTTTATTACAATAGCAAAAACTTAGTCTATTTCAATTTGTTGGTTTTTTCTTAATCTTCAAAGATTTAGCATGATACTTATCACAGAGGAGATGTAAATGTACTATTTGTTGAATGAATGAACAAATGAATGAGTGAATGGGTCAAAAATAATTATGTGAAGTCATGTCACTGAAGATTCTTGCAAATCAGAAAATAGACTTTGAGGGTAAAATAATGACAGATGAAATAAATGTCTCCAGGCATTGCATCAAATAACCTTCTTGCTTCCTGAAGTAGGAGTAACTTTGTCAATAGACTCAGTTAAAAACACAAGCATTTTATAAGAACCACTGATGATAAATCTAAGTGTTTTGATTGTTTTAGTCCTGAATGGCTTTCTCCAAAATATCAGGAATGCAGGACTCGTTGATATTGGTCTTAGCTCCTCAGTGAGATTTAAAACTCAATAATCAATCCAGGAAGTGGCCTGCAACTCATGTGATTAAACAAAAAAAAATTCCAATACGTAGCATTATATCAAGTGGGGACACATTTTCAGAATTTCTTTTGGTAGAACTGTGTCACTCTGTGACAATAGTAACCTGGTTGGAAATAATAGCATAGCATACACTGTTATGTGTCCTTGTCCCTGAGTTGGCAGAAGCCTACCATCATCAGGACATCAATATGAAGGCAGGGGCTTTCTTCTCTAGTACATTGATTTTAAATTAAATTAACTTTGATCTTTAGGTCATCTCCCAGATTATAAAAGCTGAATGCCACATTAATGATGGAAACAGTAGGAGTAAATGTATTGAAGCAGGTTGAGCGATTTAAATGCTTTGAATGCAACTAATGCAAAACAAGGGTATTACAAGCCAGCTAATTAAGAGTTGTTTTCAGACATGCTAATAGGAAAAAACTGCTTGAGTGGATGATTCTAGGAAAATAGTTGGGATCTTCTGATGACAGCATCCTTCTTGTCCTGTACAATTTGAGTCCTTCTGTGGTGCCCTCATGAACTTCATTTTCCTCTTGAATCACAGTGGTCACATCTAGTTTCACCACATAATCCACTTTCAGAAGAGTGTATCAGTTATGTCTTGCCGCATGACAAATTACCCCCAAATTTGCTGACTTGAAAACGGCATTATTTATTTTCTCACAGTTTCTATAGATCAGGTATTTGAGGGCAGCTTAGTTGGTTACTTGCTGTAGGGTCTCTGTGCGGTTGCTAACGAGGTCATCTGAAGGCTTAACAGGGAAGGATCTGCCTGGGAAAGTATTTTCTTTCAAGCTCAGTCTAGTGGTCCAGCTTCTTTCAAGCTCAGGATTCAGCTTCTTGTAGGCTGTTGAACGGACAGACTTCAGTTCTTTGAAATTGCCCTAAGCCCTTTGAAACATTCACAGAGAAGCTCAAAACATGGCAACTTGCTTCATAAGAGCAAGCGGACAGAAAGAGGCAGATGGAGAAAGGAACAACAAGAGCAAAAGTGAGAGAACCAGCAAGACGGAAGTTGCAGTGTTTTGAAACCTAATTTTGGAAGTTCCATTCCACCACTTTGGGTATTATTTTATTCATTAGAAACAAGTCAGCAGATCCAGTCTATACTTGCAGGAATGGGATTGCATAGAGCTTGGATACCAGCAGGTGGGGATCCCTGGAAGCTGTCTGCTTCACATGAAGAACAGTAGCAGGAAGTCCTTCTCAGACTTTTTTCTTCCCTCCATTCCACACTTTTAGAAAAGGGCATTAAAAGGACATTTGTGATTGAGGTGGGTTTCTGTAAGTGAGAAAAGTCTTCACCATGGGCTACCATTTGAAGGTTGTTTAAATAAGGTTGGTTCCCAGGGTGGTGGTGTTGGGAAATGGTGTGAACCCTTAGGAGGCTGGTCCCTAATAAGTGGTCCTTGGGTCAGCGGGGCCTGCCTTCAGAGGGATTGAGGCACTTCTCCTGATAACGAACGAGGTTAGTTCCCATGGAGGGTTGTTATAGAAGTTCAACCCTGGCCCCACCAGTCTCTCTACCTTTTAGTTGTCCATGTGATCTCTTGCTCCTGCGTGTACTTCCACCATTGCCATCTGCCATGTTGTGACAGTCAAGAGGTTCTCACCAGAGCTCAATCAATGGAGATACCACATCCATGAATCTTCAGAACTGGGGGCTAAATAAACCTCCATACTTTTTAACAATACTGACTTAGGTATATTATTGTAGTAACACAAAATAGACTAATACAATATGTTTTTACTTAAAGATTAAAAGAATTTTGGATATACACCCAGAAGAGGAATTGTAGGGTCATAAGAAATCTCTATACTGTTTCCGTATGGCTTCACAGCATACATTTCTACCAACAAATTTAAGGGCTCCATTTACCCCACACTCTTGCTAGCATTCTTGTCTTTTTGATAACAGCCATCCTAACTGGTATAAGATAATGTTTCACTGTGGGTTTGATTTGCATTTCTTTAGTGATTAGTGATACTGAGTACCTTTTCCTATATCCATTGGCCATTTTTCTGTTTTATTCTTTTAGAGAAATGCCCATTTCAATCTGTTGTCCCTTTTCATAACTGGTGATTTATTTTTCTACAATGTGAGCTCCTAAAATATTTTAGATATTAATCCCTTATCAGATCTATGTTTAAGAAATGCATTCTACCAATATGTAGGCTGCATTTTTGTTTTGTTAATTTTTTTCTTTGCTGTGTGGGAGGGTTTTAGTTTGATGTCATCCTACCTGTTTAATTTTGCTTTCATTATCTGAGCTTTTGATGTGGTATTTGAAAATCATTGCCAAGGTTGATATCGAGGACCTCTCCCATGTTTTCTTCTAGGAGTTCTATGTTTTCAGGTCTTATCTTTATGCCTTTAATCTATTTGCATTGGTGTGTGTGTGTGTGTGTGTGTGTGTGTGTGTGTGTTTGGTAAAAGATAGTGTCCAATTTCATTCTTTTGTATGTGAATATCCAATTTTTTAGAATACATTTATTGATAAGACCATCCTTTGCCCATGCAGTTAGTGCCCTGGTTGAAAATCAGTTGACCATATATAGTTGGATTTATTTCTAGTTCCCTAATTTATTCTTAGCAATCCATCCTTCAGCTACCTCAAGAAAATGAAATCAATACTTTGTAGAGATATCTGTGCTCCAAAATTAATTACAGCATTTTCCCTAAAAGCCAAGACATGGAAACAATCAAAGTATCTATTGACAGATGAATGGATAAACCAACTGTACACACACACACAGGAATATTATTCAACCTTAAAGAAGAAAAGAATCCTGTCTTTCACAATAAAATGACTAAAATTGGAGGACACTATGTGAAAAAAGCCAGACATAAAAAGAAAAATAATGCATGACCTTATTTATATATGCAATATTTTTTAAAACAAAGAGTAGCAGACATGGAAATGGAAACATAATGGTGGTGGGGTAGGGAGAATGGAGAGATGTAGATTAAAGAGTACTGAGTTACAGTTATGTAGGATGAATGAGTCTACTGACATACAGCACAGGACTATAGTCAACAATAATGCCTTATATATTGAAAATTTGCTACGTTAATAGATTTTAGGTATACTTACCATATAGATGCACCTGTGAGATGATGTAGCAATGACTGTAGCAATCATTTCACTAGGTATATCAAAACACCACGTCAAGCCCACATGGTGGTGCATGCCTGTAATTCTAGCAGCTCAGAAGGGTGAGGCAGGAGGATCAAAGCCAGCCTCAGCAATCTAGTGAGGCCCTAAGCAATTCAGTGAGACCCTGTCTCTAATAAAATACAAAGAAAAGGGGCTGGGGATGTGGCTCAGTGGTTAAGTGCCCCTGGATTCAATTCTATTACCAAAAACAACAACAAAAAAAATTATGTCCTGTGCTCTAAATATATACAATATATACAATAAAAATTAAAGGCTTTATTGCATCTCACTCAATCAAACTTATAAAGCAATAAGAGTTAGTGCACATAGGATACTTATTGAATTCTGGGTGGTACTCTAAGTGCTTGATATATATTAACTCATTTAATTCTCAGGTACATATCTCCTTAAAAAAGCCTATAAAAGACTATTTTCTCCATTTTAAAGAATAGAAGACTGAGGTACAGTGTATATAAATTCCCCAAATAAGCTCAGCTAGTTCATGTAAAAATTGAGATTCCATCAAAATGATCAGAATCACGAGCCCAGGTTATTATGCATTATCATTCTCTTCCTTTCTTATGTGCTTTGAATGACCTGTTGGTTATAGACTGAAACGTGACCTCCTCTAGATAGGTTTCCTATCCCTCAAGATCTTAGAACTTTGGATAAAGTTCTTTAAAAATAGAATCAAGGTTAAATAAGATCATTGAGAGGACCCCCATGCTGGTTTACTGGTGTCCTTATAGGAAGAAGAGATTAGGACACGCAGAAGAAAATCTAGGCACAGGTGCTGAAAATAAAATGGCCATTTACAAGCCAAGGAGGGAGGATCTCAGAACAAACCATTCCTCTCAACACCTTGATCTTGGCCTTCGAGCCTCCAGAATGGTGAGGAAATAAATTTTTGTTGTTTAAGCCATCCAGTCTGTGGTTATTTGTTTTGGCTGCCTAGCAAACTCGTACGCCTGCCATGAGAAATATTAATATCCCGGGATGCTGTGCCATATTTTATCTGTGGCTTCCAGTGTCACCTGCCTTGCTTCAGCTTTCCTAGCTCTGGTGGTACAGAAAGCACTTGGGATTTGGCAGCCAAAGTGAGACTTATCTTTAGCCTGTAAAATAAGCAAGTCCCATACCTTTCACGTAAAGTGAGACTAATGACACCACGTCACAGGGCTGTGGAGGGGGATTAATGAGATAATGTAAAAGTGCCTGGCACAGCACCTGACATATATTAAATTTTTAGAACATGTCATTGATGCCTCAAACAGCAAGTCACATGTTAAAGCAATTACCGAGGACACAAAACAGAAGCAAAGCTCCTTGCTCATACTCTATGTTCATGGAGTCCTGGAATGAGATAAAAAAAAAATATTTTTTTTTTTCAGTTTTTCCTCAGTGCAAACTTTCTCTCAGTTGATTTGTTGCAATTGTTCCTCACATGAATTCAGAACCTTTCTGACATTTTCATGGAAATGCATAAATCTCAAGGGAACTCCAAAACATCTTAGTTTCTAGTCTTCTATGAACCCTTTAGATTGGAGATGATCCAGGAAAATACAAGATGCACTGCAACAAAATATCCATCAAAGTGGCCTGCAATGTTCTAGGCAGTAAGCCACCTGCCTAGGAACTGTCGTCCATTGACTGATACACAGACCGTCGCAGCCTGCATCAAAGCCAGGTTAGTTATAAGAACAGGAGACATATCAATTCTCTTGTATTTTACACAGATTGAATCACATTTGGGGCATTGTTCCTAATTGTAGCCACTTTTTAAAATATAGAAACGAACAAAGAATATGTATTCCTTGGATGATAAAAAGTCTACGTGAAAATTTTTTTAAAAGACATGAGAACACTTAGCCAGAAGATGAGAAGACTTCGAGAGGACACTTTAAGTGTTTTCAGCTCTGAGAATTCTGTCATGTGGATGGACATCTCATCTCTGTTCTTCCTTATAACAAAACTGCAACTTACAGTGAGGCAAAATTTGGTTCAATAAAACTAAACATGTCTGCCATTCTCCCTCAAATTCATACGGAGAAGTTCTAACCTTCAATGTGACTGTATTTGGAGACAGGCTCTTAAGGAGTAATTTAAAGTTAAATGAGGTTATAAGGGTGGGCTTATAATTTGATAGAATTGGTGGCTATAGGGACACAACTTGACCTGACTGCAGTCATATTGAGTCATTACATGCCATGAATGTCCCTGAGTAATCCTGATCTCTTTTCTCCATATCGTTCCCAACATACTATAATTAGACAGAGCCACTAGAGTGGTATGTGGAGTTTCACAATGGACCCTGGTGCTTTTAGTACCAAAAATATGCCCTTGGATATTAGTTAGAGATAAACATGTACCTTCTGCCTTGGAGGAGAGTCACTTTGAGCACTATGTAAGCCCATCCCCTCTTACCCAAGTGACAGGGATGCACCAGTCTTTCTGCTGCCTCTGAGCATGTTTCTGTCATGAAGTCTTCAACTGATAGTTCTCCATGCTGTCCTGGATCTGTCTGCCTCTTTCTTCAGTCTCAAGGCACCTTGTGGCCAGTTCCCAAGCACCAGGACTGGGTTTCTCCAGAACAGTGGCTTTATGAGGAGAGAAAGAATTCTCTTCTCTCCCTCTCACTCTCACATGCCCCCCAACTCCAGGTCACACACACCTCAAGGAAAGGTCATGTAGGAAAATACTAGAGGGTTGTCTTCTGCACACCAGAAAAAGGCCATCTTCATGAGCCAAACCTACTATGCTTTGATCTTGGATTTTTCCTGCTTTCAGAATTGTGAGAAAATAAATTTTTTGTTGTTGAAGCCACTGAGTCCAATAGTGGTTTGTTATGGCAGTTCAAGATGTCTAAGACAATGTTTAAAAACTAAAACTGAACAATTTGATAAGCATTGACTACCAAGCAGAGACCCAGGTGCATGTGAATGAGGGCATATCATAGAAGACATCTGTAGTGTAGGTTAGGACTTGCAGTGGCTGATATTTTTGGTCTCTTTCTCCTCTGATGTTCTGCAATTTCACAAGCCTTTAAAGTCATATGGACACAGAAACACTAGTCCCTCTGCTTATACTACTTATACCACTATCTTCTTACTTGATTGTGTTTTTTTTTTTTTTTTTGTACTGGAGATTTAACACAGGAGAACTTGACTACTGAGCTACATATCATCAGCCCTTTTGTTGTTGTTGTAGTTGTTGTTATGAGACAGGGTCTCACTAAGTTGCTTAGGGCCTCTCTAAGTTGCTGAGGCTGGTCTTGAACTTGCCATTCTCCTGTCTCAGCCTCCTAAACCATTGGGATTTTAGGCATGTGCCACCACACCTGGCTCTTCTCAAAAAAAGTGATGTAGACTAGATCTTTTTATTAGGGTAGTAGACTAGACAAAATAGTTTTATCACATGTGTCAGTACAGATTAATTGGCAGTGGTCTCCTGGAACACTACTTTGAGAAGGATTCTTGAAACTCAGAGGAAAAAAAAAATAATTAAGAAATAATACTTAAGCGGCCTTTGCCATGTGGTAGGCCTTGGTGTGAACATGGCATTTGTGTTGATTTACTTTATATTTGCAACAACTCTAGAATTTGGATTAACCTCAACTTTAAAAAAATGTGATGTGGCTCAGTGGTAGAGCGCTCATCTAGCAAGTGCAAGACCCTGGGTTCGATTCTCAGCACCATATAAAAATAAATAAATAAAGGTATTGTGTCCAACTACGACTAAAAAATAAATCTTAAAACAAAAAGAATGCCCCCAAAAGGCTGGGGATATAGCTCAGTTGGTAGAGGGCTTGCCTCACATGCATAAGGCCCTGGCTTCAATTCCCAACACCACCACATTAAAAAACAAACAAACAAACAAAAAGCCCAAAAGACAAGCAAATATTCAAAGGCCACATGGCTAATAAAGGGTAGTGCTAGACCACATCCCTGTCATTTGGCTTGAGGGCTTGCTAACAACTCCTACACTGTAATACCTTGTCACAGTCAATGTGTGATGTTTACCATGAGTGCTGGGCATTGAATAAAGTAGGTATATCCTTAGAAGGAATCAGGATCTGATTTGGGGGAAACTCAAACTAAAATGTGATCATAAAATATTTTTTATTTGAATTTCACAGTTCAAATTTAGAAAATTTTCAAAGACTTTTTAATAATCAAGTGAAAGATCAATGCTCAATAACCTAGACCCTAATTTATGGGGAGTGAGTGTTTGAAATTCTATGATTTCTTCTAATCTGTCTGAGGCTATGCTGTACCATTGTATGCCAGGAGGGGTGATAGAAATAGGTAATACCACTCACTAGTCATTATTTCTCTGGCTTTCATCATCCATCATTTCAGGAACTCCAACTCCCTCCTAAGTCAAATCTCCCTCTCCAATATTTACTTATATGAGCATGATGGCAATTGCAAATACTTTAGGCACACCCTCAATATCTCATTCTTTCCATTAGCTTCCCCCATCTTTTGGTCTAACTCACTGTGACAACTTGAGTTTTCCCCTTGCAACCTCTTACTTGGGATCCAATGGCTGCAAAACCATTTCCTGTCCCATCTTGTCACCCAACTGTGTCTGCTGAAGGAAATGTTATTGTCACTCTCTTCTGTGGTTTGGAGTTGGATGATCTGCTTAGATAACCATGTCTGTTGAGTATTCTATCAACAGCCCCCAAGTTTGACACATAACGGTAGGATTTTCCCTCCAGAAAAACACAATCCCGTCTCCAATTTACTCCAAAGGACAATTTTCAATATCTCACACCCCTCTGTATTTGACAGATTTATGAGACAGGTAAATGAGAGGCACTGGCTTATAAAATCTTTCCAAACCAAGCATTCATTGTGAATATGCCTGATTTTCTTATACTATTTGAAGAAAATTCCATGTCTTTCCTTGCAAGACACAATGTGTCTCATTTTAGAATTTATTTAAAATAATGTTTTCCACCAAATTGGCCTCAAGAGTCCTGCACCATTTCTCCTTCCACAGTTTTCTTCTGTTCCCTTTATTGTAGAGAAGGCTAAGGAGAAATGATAAAAATCTACAATTCTTGATCCTGCATTTTAAAATGCAAGATGTGAAAATCAAATAAAGTAGGTCAAGCCTTCTCCATATTTAGCAGAGACTAGCACTTTTCCATATCAGCAAATATTAAAGTTGATAGGCAATCAAAAGTGCTATATCTTCCTTTAGTATAAGAAAATGTTATCAAGAGGTTAGCATTCTATTTTTACCTTAGCCAAAGAAATGGAACAAATCCAACCATATAACTTTATTGCTTATGACTTTCTAGATGACTATTTTTTACATTTATTTTGCATTTATTAGGACAATAAGTAACAGTTAAACACATTCAACTCATTAACTCTGAGTGAAATTTGTTTAAATGCAGTCAGTGTTTAAGCTTATAAAACCTTCAGGGATTTGAAGCAATATTTAAAGTTGGAAATTCTAATAGAACAAAATGGAGGAATGAGCAAAGAGGAATAATACTTGAATTCAAAACTAGCGGTACCTGGGGAAAAACTTTAAGTCTTTGGTTTATTTTGTGATTGGAGAAGGTTATGAATATCCCCCATTATTCTGGGACATAATAGCACTCAGTTGGACAAATATAATAAAATGTGTAAGTAAAATTAAATGATGGTGCTATTATTCTCCCTAATAATAGCAACTCTAATATCTAGGATGCATGCTTGCTACGTTCCTTTAATGAAAAAGAAAAATGTGAAAACCTCTAAAGCAGGCCAATGCTATTAATATAATGAACTTTTTTTTTTTTTTAAATTCACCTCACTGTCAATGAATGCTTTAAATAACAACTTGGAAGATAAAGAGAAGATGCTGCTTTTACTTAATGGAGGAAGGCATTGGGTTGAAGAATTTCATCATGGGAAGGGCTGTAAGCTGAAGCCTCTAGTCTTTCATCTTCCAAATATGACACCTGCCTTATTAAGGTATGCAAAATAGAGTTGTAGTTACATGGAAACTGGAGCCATTGTTGGATGAGGATGTCATCTCTATCTAATCTGGTCCAGAGTCCAGACTCCCTGGAGTTTATACTGCTTGCTCCTCATGGGAAAATCATCCTTCTTAGGTTCAGCCAACAATTAAATCCAGTCTTTCGGAGTATGGAACACTGGCTTGAAGCAGGTCTTCTACTGTTTCCAGGGCACTGGCTAGTAATCTTGTCCTCAAAGCCTTTCATGGCTCATAAACCTCTGACTTTGGTTTTGCATCCCTGTTACTGCCTACATTTCTGGTTTTGATGTAGGACTTAGTCCATGTCTCTGAACATTTCTAGGAGACTCATCCTGCATCACCTTGCCATTTCTAATTCAGACTCTTGCAAGTCTCAAAGTACCCTCCCGCCTCTGTCCTGAGGCTTATTGGAAATTTATGTCTACCTAAATTTTCCTTCTTCCCTAAGTGATCATATGCAATTTAGCTTCAGTATTATCCCAGCCTTAATCAGAGGGTCTTGTGTTTGCCATGTGTTACCCTCTGGTGCCCTAGGAAGAGCATCCCTACCTTGAATGCAGGTTGACCTCTTATGCACTATACATAAGTCCCCTTTCTTCCTGTGTTTATGTTCCTTATCTCTCTTTTTTTACCAAATGGTGAAAACAGAATTTATAGGGCTTATTTAAGGAGAAGGAAGAGAGGAGGAAGTGGAAGAGGAGGAGGGGAGGAGGAGAAGCCATGTGTGAGGAGATTACTTTGCTGCTAACATCATGATGCATGTGCTGTGGTTAAACAGTCTAACCTGTTGCTAAACCACAACATGGAATCTAATGAAGGAAAATGATGATATCTTATCAAATCCAACACCAGCCCATAAGTGACTAATTCTATCAGAAAAAGCTTTAAAATGCCTGTCTACAAACTATGATATTTAAGAAGCCTAATGTGGCAACACAGTATATATGTATCAAGAGAGACCCTTGTTGGGTTGAATTTACATTTCTGGAATCCTAATATTTTTACAATTTGGGGAACCTCCTTTTTTAAAAAAAATAAAAGCACAAAATTATAAATGGCAACTTAGTCATGAGAGCAAATATTCATTTAGAAATGAGATCAGAAATCACAACAAGTGATTAATCTTTAAAGCTGCCCAAAATCACAAACATAAGCAACAATGTTCAAATCAGCCAACTCTTTGTCATATCTCTTTTGGTTACATTTTCTCTGATTGTTTCTTCATAGGGCAATAATTTTGAAATTTTTTTCTGTAGAAAATAATCAGTCTTCTAGAACTATAGACTGATATGCTTTTATTATCAATAATTTAGGGAAAAAATTTTACCTTAGTTCAGTAATATCTCACAAATTTGAGGAAATGATTATTAAGTTTCTTTTACATCCATGCTATAATAAATACACTCACTATTTGTAATACTGATATGCTTTGGGGCCCTACAAACACAGGAATTCCAATAAATTCTCTGTTATTATCACCATCAAAAAATTCAATCTTTGAAACACTTGTGGTTGTAGGTGCCATATTATAATGAGAATATCCCCAAAAGGAGAGAAATTCTATTGTGACCAGATATTGAAATGGATCCTCCATCTCCAATTTTACCTGCCTGTTGCTTAGAAGATTTTCCAAAAACAGCTTCTGGCTTCACTTGGTTCCAACTGTTTCTCCTCCAGGACTCACATACTCACATAGTGTGATATAGGACACTCTGGATGTCATGAAGCTGAGTAAGTTAGTGTAATGAATGAGAAGAAAATGCCTGGAAGCCATCTTAAGGCCAGGAAAACCAACAATACCTTACTGTCCACAGAAGAACTCTTGTGTCGCACTGCCGCAGTCTGGCTGGGCACAAAATCACGAGCCACTCAAGCAGGAACAAACTTTATTTCCAAAACTCCCAGGAATGCCACGCACGCGGCCTTCTCCTGGGACACACTACACCAAGAGGAAATCCCTCCTCCTGAATTCCCTCCTACCACACTTCCCCAAAGTAGCAGGCCAAGGCAGACAGCAGGGGTCTAATCTCCAATTGAATGCACATCTTAACATAATCATTATCATCTCAATGACTTGCTGGGGTCACCTTTCAACCAAAAATGCCATGTGTCATTCCTACTTGGCTATGGCTCTCAGCATCTCACGAATACATCCTGCTAAACTTGAATTAGTGTATGGAACACTGGACCTTCCCTTGGTCAGACTCCCAAAGTGCCTGCAACCATGTCACATCACCTGACTTAAAGGGAAATATGACAGAGTGGAGATGGGAACTCAAAAAAACAGTGGCCTTGAGTAATTGTGGTCCAATTACCTTATGTTTTCAGATTTTCCACATTTATAAAACCTAAAAGGGGAGCGTGGGCAATTAAAGTTTTCCAAAGCTTAACTTCATCAACTTTAAGGTAATATGAGTCTGGTACCAGCTGGCAATTTCCTGAGTGCCTAGGAAAGATACAAAGTTAAGTTCTCTATAGAAATTAATTGATAATTTACCTAGTATTTGGGAACTATCTTTTGAGAAAGAGTGTTTTAGTCAGCTTTTTCACTGCTGTGACTAAAGGATCTGGCCAAAAACAACTATAGAGGAGGAAATGTTTATTTGAGGGCTCATGATTTCAGAGATCTTAGACCGTAGAAGGCTGGCTCCATTCCTCAGGGCTCTAGGTGAGGTAGAACATCATGGCGGGAGAGGGTAGTGGAGGGAAGCAGCTCACATCATTATCAAGAAGCAGGGAGAAAGACTCCACTCAACAGATACAAATATATACACCAAAGCCATGCCCCAACTTCACCTCCTCCCAGCCACACCCCAATTTCACCTCCTCTGGCCACACCCTACCACTTCAGTTACCACAGTTAATCCCCATCAGGAGATTAAATCACTGATTGGGTTAAGGCTCTTACAACCCAATCATTTCTCCTCTAAACCTTCTTGCATTGTCTCACTTGTGAGCTTTTTGGGGACACCTCACATCCAAACTATAACAAAGGGCATTATCAACTTACTAATTAGGGTCCTACAGCAAGGTAGGAATATTTCCCTGACAATATCAACTGATGGGAATGGCACAGAACAGACTACAAGAAAAATCCAAAAGGATATTGAATTATTCCCATGGATCTTCTTGCTCCTTACTGAGGAGAAATTGTATACTACTATCAGACACAAAATATATTATTTGTAACTTGTTGAATACTTTGACATAATAAATCTATATATATTTGATCTCTGCCTGCAGCTCCTGAGGCAGAGCTCCTAAGACTCTTGTAATTTGCTGAGTGATGAGGGTCTTAGGAACCGCTTACACAGAGCCCTGAATCCCTTGCCATTTCCTGGGTGATGGGAGCCTCTTTTCTTCTAATGAGCTCTTAGTGGGCTCCTAGATGAGGACTGGTCACTAGAAAGGCCAGGCCAGGATAGGAAGCTTGGAATTTTAATCTCCATTCCTCATTCCTTGGAGAGGGGATTAGGGTTGGAAATTTAGTTGATAATCTGTCATGCTTAGTTAATAAGTCCTCCAGAAAATTCCCAAACTTCAGGGTGTAGAGAGCTTCTAGCTTGGTAAATGTATCCAATGCTGAAAGTGTGGTGTAATCCAGTCTCCAGGGACAGATGTTCCTGGTTTTGGAAGCTCCTGTGCTTGGGATCCTTCTGGACTTCACTGTATGTACCTCTTCACAAGGCTGTTTACTGTATCCTTTGTAATATCCTTTGTAATGTAAGTAAAGTCTATCTCTGAGTTCTGAGAGTTGTTTGAACGAATTCTTGAACTTGAGGAGAAGATTTTGGGACCCCTTGATTTGTAGCCAAGTAGGGCAAGAAGTGTGAGTCTCCTAGACACCCAATACTTGTGATTTACATCTGTAATGAGGGTGGTCTTGGGGAACTAAGCCCTTAACCTGTAATGTCTGTACTCACTCTAGATGGGTAGAGTCAGAAATGAATTAAAGTGTAGAACACCCATGTGGTACCTAAAAAGTTGGAGAATTTGTTGGTAGTGTCAAGAAGTAGTATAAACAGAGAAACAGCTTTCTTTTAGATATAACAATATGCTTTGAGATATTTATGTATCTTCCTATCTATTTATACAAAAGGCTACATGTATATATAATGCTATAACAAAGATCTTGATCATTCTCAAATTCTGCTGTTGTCTGTAAATCCCTCAGGTGGATGTCTGAACTGTTGGGACACTACTTGACTAGTATAGTCCAGATATGGGTGTCCAAGTTGGGCTCTACTAGAATAGCCTCCATACAGAGTTTTGCCTTAATAAGACTTCTCTTCTAGGTACACCACAAGTAACAGAAGAAGAAACCTATTTCAAGAATTGAAACAATTGCTTATATTATAAATTCATTATTTGAAATAACTAAAAAATTACTATCTTGAGATAAAGTTTAGTTCTAAATATAGTGGCTCTTCAGGTGGTTCAGAGAAATTGGAGGAAATGAAGAAAATTGTGACAACAGATGCAGGAAACTAATGGGAATCTCTGTGATTAAATTTAAATATGATTTAAAATGTTAATCATATGATCTGAGAATATTGGTCATTAAACAAACCACTTTTCTATTATGAAGGAGATATAGAAACACTGTAAATAGCTGTAGGAACAAAAAGGGTTTCTTATTAATAAAACTGTGAGAAGTGAAAATTATGAAGTCAAGATATGGACTCTAAATATATCTATAAAAACAATAGCAGCATAAGCTGTGAGGACAGTAGTCCAGGGCATATCCCTTTGCTTCTCAAATACCTACCCCAAGCTGTTGAAGGATTCAGTCTTTGTATATTTACCTGTTTCTTATGTGTATAATTAAAAATTTGTAGGAGAAATATAGGGCTTATAAACACAAAGAGGGGATTACCTAAGTTATTTTTCTTCGGGATTAAAACATATCTAATCCTAAATAGGAAAAAAAAAGGGGTTTCTATTCTGCAGGGTTTCTAGAAAGGACATTCAGAGCCTTGCTTAGAGAGAATTCCAATGCTTAAATTTTTTCATAAAGATAAATTTATGCATCTAACCACATTACAGTTATCTTGAGTCTTCTTTTGTTCCTTCTATAAAAAATTGAAGATCACCTTGTGTATAATCCTCTGCACACTAATCATTCACACAATTGTACTAAACTCTCCAAGTTCTGTACTTTCTTTTCTGACCAGAAAAAAATCGATTTATTTTGATGTTTTGCTCACATTAATTTCAATCCATTTTTATGACTCTCCTTTTACCTCAATCCATATTTAGTTGTACATCTCAGTTTAGACCATCTTATATTTAAAAAAAAATTATTGTTGTGTCAGTGAGAAATGTGTTTGACTGCAGGTAACAGAATCCCTCAACAAATATAGGAAAAGAATTTGCTTCTCTCAGGCAATAAAAGTCTGGTGTTAGTCAGTAAAGGACAGCCTGGTGGCATAATGGTATTATTAAGACCCTGTTATCCCTCCCAATCTTCTATTTAGGCTATTTTCAGCATGAGACCTTCTTCAACAAGTTGTAACCTAATGGTCACAAGATGGCTACTGCCACCTCCAAGCTCAGGTTCAGGTCACCTACCAAGATACATAAAGGATTAAAATCCTCTCACCAAGAGATAGAATCCACTTCCCCATGCACTGAATCTGGGTTAGCCTTGTGAATTACCATGATAAATAGAATTTGAAGTAATTAAAGCTATTCCAGCCTTGAGAAGGACTGCGGAAACTTGCCTTGATATCTGCTAGAGGATTGGGACCCTGAGAAACAGAGCCTGGCTACTCCAACGAAGGCTGCATTAGATGGGAGAGTCTCAAGTGAGCCATATGTGATGACAGACACATGCACGAGCCAGCCAATTCTGCAAGGAGAGTCTAGCTGAGCTCTACCTAAATCTGTGATATAATGAATCACTCACTGAATAAACGATTGTTGAAGTCATTAGGTCACGGGGCATTTTTATGCAGCAAGATGATTAACACACGTGAGCTCTTCAGAATTGCCTCGTTCCCATCCCACGTACACCCGAAGTTCCTTTGACCTGGTTTCTATTCTAGCTGAATGCTTACATTTCATTCTTCATCAATAGGAATTAAGTGGTGGCATTAAATTCTTTCTACTAAAGTGCTTTTAATAGTTTTGGGCAAGATAACAATGAGCCTACATGGCTTTCTCTTGTGCATGTCCTACATATGGTGCTACGAGTTTTGCTCAGATTAGTTCTAGGGGAGCAGGCTACCCAGCACAGTCATCCCTTTTTTGCTATTAGATGCTGCTGTGGGTGAAAGATGCTAATGTAACCTATCCCCAAAACTTTAGGAAATTCTTATTAAACTCTCAGAAACATCTAGAATCCCTTCTCTGTTCATTTGAGATGAAGGGCATCTTCTCCTCTTACCACTTTGTGAGTGGGTGGAATTCACAATGCACTAACTACCTCCAAAAGTCCCTCTATAACCTGCAGTAATCCATCTCTTGATTACCTCTTTGGGGTGCTGTTAAGAATTTCACTGAGTTTTTCATACTTCCCTTCCAATCTCACATCATGGCCTGTCACCTCACGTAGGAATAGGACACCTGTTTCTATTTGATCAACCTATACATTGAGATCAAACAATCCACACACACACAGGTTTGTAAATTTGCCATCAAATACTAGGATCAGATGGGGAAGAGGTAGAGAGGGGAGAAACTGAAGCAACTGCTTTCCAAGACTCAGAACTAAACAGAAAGTATGGCCTACCTGAGCTCAAGTTTTAATCACAAAACTTTCAATTTACTTGAACAGCATCCTGATCACTTGGGATTCAAAGCTACCTGAAGGACTATAAACATCATGTAATGAATGCCAGTGAGGAGGTGTCCTAAACGTGGAGAGGACTCCTGGTAGGTGCTGCAGGAAGCAGCTGCCCTACAATGTCTGTTCTTATTTAACATCTCCATTCATAAGCCAGAATAGGGAACAGACAGCACACTGATGAAATTCACAGATGGTACTCATTTGGGAGATATTATGAATACCAGGGATATCAGGGAAATGATACAAAAGGACCCAGAGAAGGAATAACAATGAGACTTGACTTTGAAAATGCAAAGCAATGTGTCTGAGTATAAAAAAAAAAAAAAAAGAAATCTTCAACATTTAAATAGAGGGGAAAAAACTGGAAGTCAATGTTGAAAGTGACATCGAGTTGGAAAATGGAGTTAGATTTTAAAATAGGCCTTTTAAAATAGAGGGGTGAATTTACTGGTCTATTTCTTAATTTTCCCTGATCTCTGAAAGCTGAATGAGATGTCCTTCTTATGCACTCCCTTATCCTTACCTTGGCACATTGTTCTTATCAATTATTATTTGATTTTTTTTTCTGTCCTTCCCTATCAGATTCTCAGCTTCTGGAACACAGGGACTTGGTCGTACTCATTGCTGTAAACCTGGAGCAGGGCTCAGTGACTGGCACATAGCAGGCTCCAGATGAATATATTTTGAAGGTAAAAATGAGTTATTCATAATAGCATTTCTTTGTTTAGAACATGATGGTGAAGAGTTATGAGATAACACTGATTTCAGGGTTCTACAGGAAAAGATGGAGGGAAAGAGAGTTATGGAGAAATGGTGCTGTGTTTTGGACTTTGAGTGCCACCCCCCAAGGCCCACATGTTAAAGGCTTGATCTTTGAGAGGCAAGGTCAGTGGGAGGTCTTTAGATCATTGGGTGCATGACCTTGATTATGGGATCCCAGGCCCTTCCTTTCTGAGTCATGAAGTGGGGCATTTTGTCTACCATGCTCCATGATGGGTTGCTTCATCACAGGTCAAAAGAAACAGGCCAATCCATTAGGAACTGGAACCTCTAAAACCATGAGCTAAAATACAAACCTTTTGTCTTCATAAGTTAATGATCTCAAGTGCAGATATTGTGTTACAGTTGATGGAAAACTCACTAATGCCAACTTAAATAAAGCTAATACTAATATTGGTAATAATAAGTAATAATACCACCTTTTCTTTTATAGGTCTTTTCTAATTATTATTTGAAGAGAAATGACTTTAACTCTCCTATTCAAATGGGACAAAGGGGATAAATCCCTTACTATGAAAATAAAGCATTGAAAGTTTAAGTGCTCTCTCTGACCTATAGAATATATTTTTGTTGGTTTGAGCATTATGTCAGACATGCAAGTCACAGCATGTGGTAAGACAGAGAAGAATGTGAAAGTTTACAATAACTGTTCTCTGAGTGTGGTTACCTCTACTTATGCCCAGAACTTTCTTTGGGAGCACACAAGGTCAATGATCTTCATAATTAAATACTACGGTGTTGTAAGCCTCTTTTACTCTCCTTCTCTCTTGATTGTACAGTGGAACTCTCCAGAGTCTCCATGACATGTGGGGATATCACCCAGCGACTAATGGAATGCTTGCCAGTGTGATTTTGTGTTTCAAATATTTTGCAGCTTGAACTTCTAATACATCAAATATTCACAGCAATGGCATACACAAACAAAAGGTTTTGGGGATCCTTGGCAATTTTCAAGAATGTAAAGCATTCTCAAGACAAAAAAAAAAATGAAAAAGAAAAGAGGGAGTGTTGGCAATTTCAGACTTTCGAATCAAACAAATATAAATTAAAATCCTCATCTCACTGATTTCTCAGTTATTTACTTTTTCGAAGCCTCTGTGTCCTGGGCATAGAGTGATATTTACCTCTGGAGCTGTTGTGAAGATTCAATAAGAAAACAAGAGAGCTCGGAGCCAACTACGGCAGTCAAGTCTCACTGAGTGGTTTATCATCGTTGTAAGGGAATGATGACACGGGGTGACTTCCAAGAACATTTTTATGACCCTCTGGAAAACAGGTTTCCTTTGCAGTACCCCATTCATCCTGCAAGGAGAGTAGAGGTGGGAAGGGGAGAAGGCAGAGCCCTCCTGCCTCCGCCTGGAGATCAATGAGAAATTGATGATCCTGTTGCTCTGGACTCCTGGAGGGCTCGGGTTCATTAATTTCAAACCCGTAGCTCGTAGCTCCTACGTGTAGATCAGAACATGAAACAGATGATGCCTCCCCCTCTGGTGGCTAGAGCAGGAAAGGTCATCAATTTCAAGCAGGAGGAGCAAGGGACCCTCAGTTCCTTAGTGGTGGCCTTCACTGAGACAAATCCCTGCAGCAGACACAGTCCTAGGTGTCTAGAGACACTCTCTTTCTTTCTGGGAAAGAGCTTGTTCTTAAGGACTGCTGCATTCAAAATAGTAATCCAGTGTCTCCTCTTACCCACAGTTTTGTTTTCTGCTTTTACCCACAGTCCAAGAATATCAAGTGGAAAATTCCAGAAGCAAACAATATATATCTTAAATTGTGCATTGTTTTGAGTAGCAAAACAAAATCTCACACCCATCCTGTTCTGTCAACCTGGGCATGGGAATCATCTCTGCCCAGTGTGTACAGCAGCTGTCCATTAGCCACTTAAAAACCATCTCAGTTATCAGATTGACTGCTATGGATTCACAGTGCTTGTGTATAGGGTACAGTACCATCTGAGCTTCTAGGCATCTATTTGGGGGTCTTGAAGTGTATCCCTTATAGATGGAGGGGATGTAGTATTAATGAAAATACTTTCAATCTTAAGAGTAACCAGATTTATATTTCTCTAAAGCTGCCTAATTAGCAATTCCACGTGCATAGATCTATAACATCAGAGCTCGAAGGATCTTGGTGATTATCTGAACTAAGCCTCTAATATAGACATGATATGAAGAAAAGTAGGCCCAGATAAATTCAAGTGGCTTTCCTGAGATTATACAAAAAAATGGGAAAACAATTTCTTATTAAAACGTGTGATGACTTGATTATGTGTGGGTGGATATTGTGTATTACACCCATTCTGCAGATGAGAGAACTGAGACTTAGGTTTAAGTATTTTCCCAGAGTTTCCATCTGAATAAAAAGCACATCCAGGAATCAAGTCCAGGTCTACAGAATGACTCATGTTCTCAGAGATCTGTACTTCTGAGAAAAGAAAACACGTGTGAGGAACATAATTCAGGGAACACTGATGTGACACCAGCATTGCCACCCTTGTCCTCCACTCCCCACCAAACATTTTAGACCTGCTGTGCCCTGACATGGTGCTGTGCTCTCAAGAATTTACAGAGTGGCCCCAAGTGGGAACCTGTGCACAGGACAATGGATGTGCTCATGGGAGACATCCACACTCTGAAGAATAGGCCTCCCTCAGGCACAGCTGGTGATGGAGGCCTGAAGCACTGTAAGGGTTCCCCTCCACCATTTTGCTGCTGCCATGGAAATCCCCCCAACAACCTAATCATTTTCACCGGTCACTTCTGAAGGCCTTAAAAGAGCAATGTCATTTTGGCAGGGTTATGCATTAACTTTATTAAATGATCACACATGGGGTTTTCATATAAATGCAGATGAGTTCCATGTTGAGGTTAGGAAGGAATGGGTAATTAGGATAAAAGCTAAAGTGGTGGGCAACTGGGGGGCCTCTGGTATCAAGGAAGTCTCATTCTTGTTCCCTCAGATATGATCTTTTTACAGATATAATATTCTTTGATCTCCAAACTGTCAAGGCTGGCCTACTGGTGCCCATTTCCACAGGTCGTTTTATGTAGCATCCCAGATCCTCCAGTCCTGTTTCTTCCAGTTCATTAGTCAACCAGGCCGTCATGTGACCCGCCCAGCAGGCATTCATCTGAACGCCCTGCAGGCAGTGCATTTCAATACCACAAGTACTTTTCTACCACATCAAATGTGTGGCCAAGTGTAATCTACCACCTACATCTCTTCCCTGTAGGGGCTCCAGGCTCACCCCGGTATGGCTGCCATGCAATAACAATTCCATTTCTAACATGCACCCATATGTCCTCATGACACATCTGTGAACAGTGTTTGCCTTCAGCCCAGGAGGGATGGGGGCCTTACTGAATGAAGTCCAGTGTTTTCCAAGACCGCTGGTAAGGCTGGTAGATGAGGTAGTGGTAGCTATGGCCATGAGTAGTGGTTGCCTCTGGGATGACAGGTGAAGTAAAGGAAATCTAAACAGGTACATAAACTAGTTTTGTTGTGGTGGTGATGCTGGGCTTGAACCTATGGCCTCCGTGCATAGCTGGCAAGCACTCTACCACTGAGGTATGTCTCCAGTCCCCAAACTGAGCTGATACTCACCTAGGGGAGCCCTTTAGCACTTCATGCGTCAGTCACCAGCTCTGCCTGATGGAGACCTATGCTTTGCAAAATTATTTGACCACAGATTAAGTGCTATCTAGAACTCTGTGGAATGTGTTTTGGAATGCACATTTGTAAGTGTATTTTTGCTTCATGAGTATGGAACAAGTTTGAATTACACAGACAAATTAGTAAATGTCTACCTAATAGTGTAAACGGTCTTTTTTGTTATTATCTCCTAATTGTGGTACTTAGAGCATCGGAGAAACATTCATGGATATGGGTCCCCCCCACCACCACCAATGCATTTCTTCTTATAAACCCTGGAACCTTCAGTAAGTTATTTAACCTTCTGAGCCTCTGCCTCCTCGTTTCTAGGGTACATATGATAATAGCTATCTACCTTATAAAGTTTTTATTATGAACTTAATAGATGGCAATCCTTATCATCACAATTACCAGTTAGGCAGTTAACTCCCCCACTGATCAGGACAGATGAGGTTGTGCTGCAACCACAAATGAATTTCAAAATCCCATGACTTAACAAAGATTTGTTTTCCACATATACTCCATGCTCACTGTGAGTTAGTAAAGGTCAATGCTCAGTAACCCAGGCTGATCCCCTTAGACTATAACTGAACCATTTGAGACATGCTCCGTCATCCCAGCAAAGGAAAGGAATTCTAGGGAGTCTTGCAACAGCAGTTAAATCATTTAACCAAGAAATGACATCTGTCACTTGAGCTCACAGTCCTGTGGCTAGATCTACTACTAGAGCTATACTCATGGACTCACCTAACTGCATAGTTCTAAATAGAGATGAAGCCCAATGAATGTTTGTTAAATGAAGAAGTGAAGGAATAACTCAACAAATAAGAATAAAAATTTTTATACAGCATTGTTTCTACATGCCCCAAACTGTGATTTACACTTATTTTTCTTGTTTGATGACTAAATGGACACAACCAGATATGCCATTGACATGGGTACTGAATCAGAAACATTTTCATAATATTTGATTTTAATAAAATTTGAAACCATTCTTTTCTCTTCCTTGGCAGCATCAGTTTAGAGGAGATAGCTCAAAAGCCCTGAAGTCCTGCATTCAGTCTGCCTCATTTAAAAACCATTCAAAGGAATTTGACGATGGCATTAGGTGTCTCCATCACGACTTTACGGATCAGTTAATGTGAGCTCACTTTCAAGTCCAAATCTAGAAGTCCAGGTGCATCTTAACTCTGAACCCTTTGAAGTTTACTCATCCTCATTTAATGTGATAATGTAATCTATATGTTCAGAACCATTTACGGGGCAAGAGAAGGAAAATGGCACACGGAAGCAGAGATGAACTGCTCTCAGGGGCAAAATCCATCTCGAACATGCATTTATCTCCAGCGGACACTGTTGTTTAAACTAAAAATAATCACAGTCAGTTCCGTGACATTAACCTGCTTAGTTACTACTGCATAAAACCAGGAATGAAAATGAGGGCAAAGGTCAGCACTGACTCTAAGGATTATTTTATTTCTATGCTAACACCGTTTCATTCTGCCTGCAGGAAAATGGTGCCTATGTGTCGGAAGAGCGTGCTGAATTCTCGGGTTATAATTAATATACTTGGGCTGTTGTTACATAGAAAAGATTAGAATTCTGAATACTCTGCTTACCCTGACAATGCAGCCGGATTACCACTTAATGCTTAGAAAAGACTTCGCCTGCTCCTGCATGCTCAATAGCATTATTCAGAAGGACCGCTTGCTTTCTTATTTCATTTTCCTTGTCCTTCACCATATTCGAAACAGGTAAAAAGGTAAACATATTAATAGGCTTAATATCCCCCCCTCCACCGAGATGCATGTGAATAATAATATCTGTCATGGAAAAAGACCAAAGAGAAGAAAACTCATTCCGGAAAAAATAAAGGGGAAAGGAAAAAGCCATGAGTGGGGGTGTGGGTGGGGGCGGGAAGAAGCTGAAAAAATAGAATTTGCATAATGAACAAAGGAAAAAAAGGTTAGCGCCTTTTATTTGTAAGCTGGTTCTTCTTGAGAATTCCTCAAGGATTAGAACAGACATTAGTCATATCCATACCAAATATGAGGGCAGTAGCCTCGGGGATATTCTTCCTTTTATTCCTCAAGAAACAAGCAATTATTTCTTATCTACAGGAGAAATCATTAGAGGTGGGGGGGCACACAGGAACAAAATAAAAGGAAATAAAATAAAATAAGATAAAATAATCCCCCAAACCCTAAGGAAGCAGTGGTGTTTTCCACATCCAACGTGGAGAATGGCTGTTTGTTAATGCGAAGCAATGCTGTCAGGTAGACTCCTTTTGAATCCTTTCTTACCTCGTCTCCCACTTCAAATAAACAGCAGCTACCTATAACAAAATAACAGTTATCAAACCTAAACAAATTGAAAGTTGTTTGCACAAGAGCTGATCTGTTCGGGCTGACCGCCACAGACAAAATGAAGCTAAGACATCTCATATAGTTATCTTCTGGAAGGTGAGCAGCTCAGGTATTTCCCTGTCCTCTCACAGTGGTATGTGTGTGACCGGGTGGCTTTAATATTGGGTCAGGGACCTATTTCTTAACTTCTCTGATGGATTCAAATGTCCCTTTGGTGTTCTGATGATAGTGTGCACTTCTCCCTTGTAACACTAACTGCCACTGGGTGTCTACATTTAAATAGATGATTATTTTAGGAATGCCTTCTCTATTCATTTGCCTCCCTTAGGATAGGGGACATGCCACTTCTTGGTTCACCATTATGCCCTCATCTCCTATCAAAGGTCCAGGCACATGACAGAAATACAATCAATATGTGTTAAAAGGATGGATTAATGAAAGCAGATAAAACTATCAATTTATCTAACTGACTGCCTGGGACTCTGACTTTCTGTATCATCCCGGATAGTTCTGTTGTTTTTGTATGCCACACCTGTGTCCATGAACTCTTTACCCAGGGATTCTGACTTAGTGATTTTTTTTTCTTACACAGGTCAATTTTATTTTTAAAGTTGCTTTAGACTTACAGAAAATTTATAAATACTGATACTCTGAGCCTAGTTCTCTGTTATCAATACCTTGGGTTTGTTACAATTAATAAAACCAATATTGACATACTATGATTAACTAGTCTATACTTCGTTCAGATTTTCTCTGTTCTTACCTAATGTCACTTTTCCGTTTCAGGATTCCATTCCAGACACCAAATCACATTTGATCATTGTATCTCCTTAGACTCTTCTTAGCTGTGACAAATTTGTCACAATATCCTTGTTTTTGATGACTGTGACAGTTTTAAGGAGTACTGGTTAGATATTTTATAGAATATCCCTCTGTTGGGCTTTCTGAAATACTTCTTATGATTAGGTTGGGATTATGGTTTTGGGGGGAGGAAAAGCACAGAGGAGAAATGCTGTCTGCATTACATCACATCACGAAGTAAATATTACCACAACATCACTGTTTTTGTGGACCTCAATCCCATGACTCAAGGATTGTTTGTTGGGTTTCTTCACTATATGCAGCAAAACTTGGGAGATCATTAAATCTAGAGGGCTCCACCCTCATGAAAGGGATTAGCACTCTTTACAAGTGCTGGAGGTTGAGGAAAGCACTCTCTTGCCCTTACCCCTTTGGCCATGTGAAAATATATATGTAACAAGGCATCATCTTGACAGAGAGCAACTCTCATCAGATACCAACATTGGCACGTAAATCTTGGACTTCCTAGACTTCAGAACTGTAAGGAAAACATTTCTGTTGTTTATGAACTACCCAGTCTGAGGAGTTTCATTTGTTTGTTTGTTTTTAATTGTAGCACAAATGGGCTAAGCCAGTGTCCCTTTCCTTTTTATTGGAGAATGATATCAAAAAACCAAGATCTTCATTCTCCTGGAGTGTTATTGCCCCCAAAACCCTCTCAGCAAAGATCAGGAGATATTAAGTGTACATTGATTCATAGATCTGTATCTATAGTTCTATAGGTAAACATTTGTGGATATAAAGCTAAATGAAAGTTCGCACTGACATCTACAATTCAAATCTACCACATCATCAATCATTCTAGACTCTCCCTGCTTTTGTGTAAACGCCTACTCCAATAGTGAGAAATCTGGCTCCTGCCATCTGCCATCCATTTACTGAATTGTTCAATTTCAGCACACATGTATAACAGTACCAGAAATTTTAACACATAACCCCTGTGGGATACAACTTTACCAGGTATTATACATGCTTAAGCACAGATCCTTTTGCTTTTAGTTATAGACTTGACTCATTTTCAAAATTTCTTGGGTCAATGCTTTTTCCTCCAAGCCCATCAGTAAAGTTGTTTCCTACATTTGGAATATAGTAACGTGGTTCTGCCTTTCTGCACTCCATCCTAGCATTCTCAGACCTCCTAAATGATACTTTTATTATAAAATATCGAGCTCACTCTTTTAGCCGTAACAGTCAATGGGTATTGATAAATTCATGATGTCATACATCCCAATAATGGCATCGTTCCCTAAAAGTCCCTGTGCTTCATCTATTCAATCTTCTCTTCCCTTTACCTCAAATCCCTGCCAAACACTAATTTTTTAAAATCAATATTAGGCATTTATATGTCATATAATTAGAATCAGACAATATTTAGTCTTAGAGTGGCTTTTTCACTTAGCAATGTGTATTTAAGATTCATCCAGTCTTTTCACGGCTTGATAGCTCATTTCTTTTTATTGCTAGACAATATTCCAGTGTATGGTATACACTGAAATAAAAAATAAACAGACAATTAATTACTTTATTTATTTATTTATTATTAGTATTATCAGTATTTCTCACTTATTTATTATTAGAAGAAAGGACATTCAAATTCCTTTGATTTTTTTTTTGGTAATTATAAATACAAGGATGTTGCAGTCCTGTGCAGGTTTATATGTGGACAGAAGTTTTGAAATCAGTTGATTAAATACCTAGGAGAGCAACTGTTGCATAATATCTCCAGTAAATTTTTATAAGTACTGAAAAATATCACTGAAGAGTGAGCTGGTAATATATATTTTTAAAACAATATATACCCGGTGCTGATTGTGTCCAAAAGTTTTTCCATAGGCATTTTTATATCCTTTATTTGTTCTTTCTGAAAATATTGAATATCTAATATATGGCCAATAATTGGCCAACAATTGGCTCAGGGATGGACTTGGGACTGTGGGCTCTGCTGTAAACAAAACAACAAATGATTCTTTCTTTAAGGAGCTTTTATTCTAATTAGAGGAAATAGATCATAAATAAAAGAATAAGTAAACACATAAAGTAACAAGGGAAGTTGAGTGCTTATAAAAATTGGCAGAGCAGAGTGGACTGAGAGCATCAAGAGGAGTGTACATTAAGGCAGATGGATTAGAAAAGGCTTTTCGAGAAGGTGACATTTTCTTCGATTGATGTGAGGAAGTGGGTCAGGAACAGGTGATGGTATATGCAAAGGCCCCGAGGCAGTAATAAACCTAGCATGTTCATGTTCTAGAACAAGCAGGGAGGTCTGCATGAATAGAGCCAAAGAGAGAGGGAGGAAAATGTGAGGCAATGGGATGGGAGAGAAAGAAGTTAGGGGGACAGGTGGTGAGACCTTTTACATTTATTCTGGAAAGACAGGAAGCCACTAGAAATTTCAGCAAAGGGGGAAAATGATCTGCTGAACACATCCAGTGGCTCCTTTTTCATTCAGAGTACAGGCCAAGCACTCACTGGAGAATTTGTGCTAGAGCAACTCACTGGGAAAAGACAAACACAGAAAGGTGCCAACAATGTCACTTTAAAGGTAACACTGAGTAAAGGGCATCTGATCCTGCAGGTGAAATGCCACCAGACAGTAGTAGAATGCTTTACATTTTTTAATGTGTCTGGCACCAAAGTCTTTCATTCTGTGCATTAGTCAAGGAAGACAAAGTCTCTGTTAAATTTGAGGAAATCAAGGCATAACAATTTTAAAGTGGTAGCCAACAGCAACATTAAATGAACCACAAAATTACTAAGTGCTAAGCATTTCTTCAGCACTATCTACACATGGTTCAATCCATTTAGTCTCCATCCAAACTCTATGACTTGTGCTATTGTTTTAGTCAGCTTTTTTGCAGCTGTGACCAAAAGACCTGACTAGAGGAGGAGAAGTTTATTTGGTGCTCACAGTTTCAGAGGTCTCAGTCCACAGGTAGCCGGGTCCATTACTCAGGGCCCACAGTGAGGCAGAACATCATGTGAAAGAAAAAAAACAGCTCAGGACACAGCATCAAGAAGCAAAGAGTGTTCTGCTAGACAGGGACAAAATATATGCATCAAAGGCATGCCCTCAGTGACCTAGCTCCTCCAGCCACACTGTACCTGCCTATGATTACCACCCAGTTAATCCTTATTAGAGAATTAATTCATTGATAAAGTTAAGGTTCTCATATTCTCATAACCCAATCATTTCACCTTTAAGATTTCTTGCATTATCTCACATATGAGCTTTGGGGGAATACCTCATTACCTAAACCATAATAGCCATTTTATAGATGAGGAAATGGAGACATATGGAGATAATACACCGTCCTCAAAATCACAGAGCTAAAAACTGAAAGAGTAGGAATTCACACAGTGTATCTGGCACCAAAGGCCTAATTCTTAAAAGCACTTGATTGATTTGAGGTCACATAGCTTGCAGGCCAAAGACTTGATTCTCTTTGTTCTTTACCCCCCAGAACAACAACTATTTGGTTCACTCATGTTAATTCCAGATACCTTCCTTGGGAGACTGCCTCCGCTTCTCTGATTCTGCTGTTTGGGCTAATCAATTGCACCCCTAATTCCAGCTCTGGCCAGCTATTCCATTTGGAACAATTGGCTCAGGGATGGACTTGGGACCCAAATTACTGGATGAGTATGAACTCTGGATTACTGTTGGGAAGAGAGGATCTTTATTTCCCCTGAATTTATTTGTGGGAAAATGCTGGCAGCCATATGGTAACTGACTGGAGGAGAAGGAGAACCTGAAAAAATTGATAAAGTTAAGGTTCTCATAACAAAGCCAATAATCAAGTGAGAGATGAAGCATAACTAAAAGCCACTGAGCTTGTTGGGGGTCTCTGAATCCTCCTCTGCCAAAATCTAGCTTCTCTTGAACCTTCCTATTAGTTGAGTTAATAGATTCCTCCTTTTTACATGAACCAAAAAAAAATTTGGGTCTCTAGCTTGTGTTTCAAGAATTCTGATACAGTACATTATTGAGTAGATCATACAACACAGTCATAAATGAGGCTTGATGTTTCACGTGGGTGAGGACACACTGAGGGGAAAGGAGCCCTCGCCTAGAATTAGGAGTGTTGGATCCAAATTCCAGCCCTACCAGGGAGTAGTTAGGTAGTCTTTGAGCAGGCTGCCTATTTCTTGAGCCTCATTTTTTTTCCCACTACAAAATGGCAATTATGTGAAATACTTTTTAGTGTTCTATGAAATAAATGTGATAACTTACATGAAAGCATTTATCAGAGTACTTGGTCGGAACTCAATAACATTAGATGTACTTCAACCCACACTGTGCCAAGAACAGCGTATTGACTATATGGTTTTCTGAACTGCAAGATCAACAGTTTTGGCATCTATTAACTATGCAAATACTATATGCCAGACCTTGTACCAAGGGGCTTATATGATATGATTATATGTTTGTTTCATCTTTGAGGAATGAAATAAGCTCAGAGGGGTAAGAAACTTAATCTACAGACAATCATCATGTTAGTGGCAGAACTAGGATTTGACTCAGGGTCTGGTGATACTGGAAGCCCACATTGTCTCCTCTGCATTAAGTTTTCTCCACAAATAAACTGGTTTATGTGCATCACAAATAAAGATGATAGGCTAACTCTATCTCCTAAAGAACATATCCAAGGAGGTTAAACTTACCCCTAGTCCATTGAAAATCAGGAAAAAAAAAGATGGGAGAGTACAATATTGTATTCATTGACTTATTTATTGACTTTGGAGAAGATACTGGAAAAACTGCACCATGGTGGTTTGGCCATTACTTCAGTAAAAATGAAACAAAGACTTTCCTACACATAGTTTCTGTTTTTCTTTCAAAAGAAGGGGGAAAAATCCACATCTTTTAATCAAGCCCCCTCCTTTTATTCTGAATCAATCTTAATATTTAAACAGATCTTCTCAATAATTAAAGTGGTCATTGTGGAAAGAGGCAGTGTGAGACAAGGATTTTGGGTTTGCTATGGTTCCAAGCCTAGGAGACCTGAAGTCTTAAATGAAGGAAATGGTAAAATATTGCTAAAGAGTTCACTTCTTGTTGTTCATTCATCAATAATAGATACTTTCACTTAGGAAGGTACAGCGACTCATACATTATTTGCCTAGTGTGATTTTGTAGTCCGAAACACACCCAAAAGACAACTGCACAACTGCACTCTCCTGTCCCCTCAGACATCTCTTCCCACCTAAGACCTGCTGGAGCTCATCTGCTCTCTTAACTGGAACTGCAATTTCATTCCATGTCTCGTCCATTTCCCTGATTGCAACTATTTAGTACATTCTCAAAGAAAGATGATTACAACTCACTGGTTCTTAATGCTTAATTTATTTACATGCATGCCTGCTACAGGGTTATTTTACTCGTCTCCTAAATGATGGCATAAAATCATTGAAAAATGATGGGCAATAAACATTGCTATTCCGCGGCAGCCCTCAGTGGAGAATAACACCCACTGTCACTACCAACATTGGTTGACCCGTGTTCCATCGCTTTAAAACCCAGCCATAATGAAGGCAGGGAGGGCATAAAATTCCTTTATTGCTACTTTGTTCTGACAATACATTACACAAGAACAGATTTTTTTTCAGTTAAAATAAAACCCATACCAAATTGGTATTTTTTTGTGTCACTAACTGAAGCAAAACCACATATATTTCCCCCTTTTTTCCTTTCTTTTTCTTAAAAGAATATCATATTAGTTTAAAGAAAGCGTGAATTTCTGGAACTATGACAGTGTTCTCATTGTCTCTTCTGCGACTGCCTGGGCAAGGCTATTCACATTAAGCTGAACAAATGCCACATTTGCATTTCCGATAAGTGCTAGCATTTTCTGCATTTCTTTGGCAATTCTCATTTCAGTGAGAACACCTGAAAAGTTACCTAAATTAATCTATCAGGATTGCTCATCATCCTATCCACATTGGAAGGGGAAAAGGGGAGGGGGTTTCCTCCAAATTATAAAAAGTCAAGACTCAGCAGAAAGGACATTGTTTTTTTGTTTGTTTTTTTTAGGGATTCAAATAAGAATGAAGCAATAAGGTTAAAAAGAGCAGAACCAGTTCCCCCCTCCACCCCCTACCTCCCGCCAAACAAAACAGTAGAAGAGTGTTGGTGCCAGCAGGCAAGGGGTATTAGCCCACATCCCAGAAAGCAGGAGGCATTAATAAAGGTGCTCCTCCAACTACTTCTTATCTCAACAGCATCCAACAGCTTTCTACTTCCTTCAAGAAAAAAAAAAAAACAACAAGTATATATATGTGTATATATAAAGGTGGCTATTAACCTCTTTAGATTTTAAGGATACAAAATCAAAGTAAGGCAGTTCTGGTTTCAGTAAAACATAGAAACATATCTTGCTTTCTACTCTCCAAGAGTCTGAGAAGGAGCAGACTTCACTAAATCATGATTATGAAGGCCTCAAGCATCCAACAGAGCATACCACAAACCTTCTCATGGTTTCATCTAAGTCTGACCTAAATGGAAGACGGTTGGTGGTCTTTGAAACAATGATTAAGACTAAAGATGGTTAGCCCAAGAAAGAATATTTCCATAAAAAGAAATGGATATTAGTGTCCCCATATAGAGGGAAGAGTACTTCTGAAAGAGAGTAGTAGAGGACAGAGGACCGAGGGACATAGCTTCTCCTCCAGCTGACTTGCCTGGCATTTTCTCACCCATTCATTACCCTTGTTCCTCTTTCAACAGGGAAAGAGAGGCTCCAAAATGACCTTTATCACTTGGCAAAAGAATTGGTCAGTTCCCACACTCCTCACATATCCTGGGCACAGATATGTCAGGCCCACCCATGATTGTGTGCATATTACTTAGGGAGAGTTTATAAATCAGAATTACTTAGTGTGTTGGTTTGAATGGTGATCCACCAGGATAAATCCATGACCCAATTCCAGGAAACTGTGAATCTTACTTTACTTAGTAAAAAGATCTTTGTAGTTCTCACTATGGTCCTGAGATAGGAATATTATGGATCTTCCAGGTGAGTCCCAAACCCAGCCACAAATATCCTTTATAGAAGACCCACAGAGAAGATAGTGTGAAGGTGGAGGCAAGAGACTGGAATGATGTGTCCACAAGCCAAAGAACCCTAAAGAATGAGGCAAGAAAGGATTCTCCCCTAGAGCCTCTAGGGTAGTACTGTCAACAACTTGGCTTCCAGAATGATGAGGGAATGCATTTCTGTTATTTTAAAGCACCCAGTTTCTGGCAATGTGTTGAAGCAGCCCTAGGAATCTAACTTACATAGGGAGATTGTAAAGCTCCCATATCCAGACATCACTATGTGACAATTAAATGACACTTTCTGCAGGTAGAATCTGGGCATAAAGAATTTTTACAACTCTCCCAGGAAACTCAATGGATGTGAAAGCCAAGAACCACCAATATAGGGTTTAGGCTATTGTACCTGCTTATTAGTTAAAATTGCTTCCACCAGACATTAAGTCAACCCTGACTTGGGAAAGTTCTTTTTTGAGTGTGTGAGTTTATCAGTATGACTTTTCTGATAGGTGAGTAGTGGCTGTTTGTTCTGGCTCATCACAATGGCCCCCTTAATATAAGCATCCTATAATGAAAAGAGCAATAAGTGCTACTATCTAATGAGTGCCTACTAGGTACAAATACTGGATATGAAATGATAATAAGGCAAACTTGGTGCCTCCCTGTGGAACTTACAGCCTAGAAAGGGATTATAAATATGGAAATTGGCAATTATAATATAATGTGGAGGAACAACAGTGGAGAAAGTACAGGGTACATAGAAGGCTCATGGGGAGGGGACATGTGACCTAGAGTTGGCATAAGGGAAGGTTCCAGGAAGAGGTGGCACCTAATGTAAGACCAAATAATAACCACCAAAAGTAGATTTGCCAGGTGAAGGGCAGGAGTCTCCCAGCAGAGGGAGTAGACAGGATTAATGAAGACACAGAGTAGGGGGTGGCAAACTAAGGCCCAGCTCCGTCTGCATTCCCACCAACTGCCCCTAATATCATCTATGGCCTAGATAGATGATAACATATGATTTTGGCACAAGTGTAAAGGGGAATCTTTGCAACAGAGACTACTTGGACTGTAAAATCTAAAAATAATAATTATCATCTGGTCATTTATAGGTAAAGTTTGTTGGCCCCTTCTCTAGAGCCAAAAGAGTAAGTTCACCATAAAGAGGCAACAGGGAAGAAGTTTTATATGCAAATGGGAGAGAATGATGTTGGGGAAGCTCAAGGAAGAACTGAGGCAGAATCTGAGCGCTTGTTAACCAGAAGGCAAGGTCTGGTCTTCATATTAGTCAGAGTTTTCCAGAGAAACAGAACCAATAGGAGATATATACATGCCTATATCACATAGGTCTCTACATATGTTTATTCTAAACTTTTCATGAGGAATTGGCTCATGTGGTTATGAAGGCTGAGAACTTCCAAGATCTGCAGTGAACAAGCTGAAGGCCCAGGAGAGCTCATGGTGTAGTTCCAGCGCCTGCGCCTCCTTCCCTACACCTCTCTCTCTCTCTCTCTCTCTCTCTCTAATTTGGAAAGTGTACAAATTCCTGCATCTATTTAAATTGGATTTCAACCAACTGGAGATTTGTCAGTAAATGGAGTCACAATAAATAGAGCACTTCAAACTTTCTTGAAGCTGAAGTAGTAATTTCATCGTCATTTTGATCAGAGGCAGTCTCCTGTAAGCCTTTTTGATGAGTTTTGTGAAAACAAAATCCATGTGGACTGGAATTTCTCAAACTTAGTTTCAGGTTAAAATTAAAGATAAACATTTACTGAGAGTTGATGTCTTGCAAAAAAATAATTTAAGAAAAATCCTTTCAAAGTCTTCCATAACTTGAGCATATTGGTGTGTTTTCTGAAATTCAAACTTTTGGGCATCAACTATCTCCCCAAGATCCCTTGATGGGATAGACCTGAAAAAATTAACTTAGGAGTACAATTTAAGCAATAAAACTGGTTAACTTTTTAACATCAGCACATCAGTGTAGAAAAATACGATGGCAGGTGTCGTATGCAATGGCTGAGGAATCCTGATGGGACCTCTGTTAATGGTCACTTCTGTCACTGGTCCATCACTGGAATGGAAAGGAACAAGAGTCCTTGTTTCCACAGTTCTACAGACTGTGTTTAAGCCCATTATGTCAGTTGCATTTAAAAAAATTATAGCTTATTTTATGTAATTAACTTACCAATATATCCAGTTAAAAAATAAAAATAAAAAGAGGATAAGTTTACTATTGTAGAAGGGATCTTGTGGGTTTGAAAATCTAGAATAACATATGATTTTGGAAGGAGGGGCTGATATGGAAAAAGGTAGGTGATAGAGATGAAAAAAGAGTGGCAACAGATGATTTGGAAATCTCCCTCCTGGTTGCCTGAGGGGAAAACTGATGCGCTTGCTAATCTTCACTCATATCCCTGGAGTTGAAGGCCATTTTAAAAAATTTTGTTACCCAAACAATTAATTGGAGAAAGTATTTTTCAACTTTTCTGACACAAGAAATTGTAATGTTCTACACATAAATGTTAACCAAAAATTGCATATGCATTATTTGAGGTCAGCAATGCCTGGAAAAGTAAGACCATCTCTTACTATGGTCCTTTTGTTACCAGTGCAAACTTAGGGCTAAATAAACTTAATCAATGTAGCATGTGTTCACTAGAGTGGCAAAAATACAAAATCTAATGTGTAAGAACTGAGTTCCTTGGTATAAATAACTGAGAAATAAAGACTGATCTGAAATGGAAAATAAAGGGAATATTTGCTTTGGATTCTGCTAGATGGAAATGTCATTATTCCCACTTTTGCTTTCCATAAGAACAGAATTCTTTTCTGGTTTCTCCACCTTTAATGCTGAAGAATACATTGGTATGCTCATTCTGGTTTACCCTTCTTTCTCTTGAGGGAGCTATCTGAAAGAAATGTACCTTTGTCTTGGTTTCCTCATTGTTCTTTAGGCATGGGTCAGAGGGGACATGATGCTGGCTCTAACATTGGTGTGACCAGCAGATATGTCTAATTCTGAGATTCAATAGTCCTAAGTCCACATGGTTTCCAAACCTGACTAGTTACTCCATCTTAATCTCTACCAGTATTTTACTTCTCTACCTCACATCTTTTCAAATTGTTAAGAACTCTTTTTCTAGTACACTTCATTTTATTGTATTTTTAAATAAATTGGAGATTTGTGGCAACTCTGCACTGAACAAGTCTATCAATGTCATTTATTCCAACAGCTCCAGTAATCATTAACATTTTTAGGAAAAAGTATCTTTAATTAAAATTTTTACATTATTTTTTGATATAATGCCATTTTCACCCTTTTAGACTATGATATAGTGTAAATATGACTCTTACATACACAGGAAACTAAAAAACATCTCTGTTTAACTCACTTCATTGCGATATTCACTTTATTGCAGTGGTCTGGAACAAAGCTTGAGAAATCTTGAATTTATAATAATATATTGTAATAACATATTGGGCAATTATAATCTTGAATCATGCCTATAATTGTTATACTGCATCGTTTAATGAATTATGATAAAGAAAAAACTATGTTATACAAGTTTAGTCCAGATTCTATTTTCTTCTCTGAATATATTTGATCCATAGTTTGTTGAACCATTGAATGCAGAACCTGTGGATAATGAAAGCCAACTATAATTATGATTAATATGATAAAGGACCTAATGGGAAAAGTAGACATGTAAGAACAGATGGATAATATAGACAGAAAGTTGGAAACCAAGAAAGAATCTAAAGGAACGTCTAGAAATCAAAAGCACAAGAAGATTAAACGAAAAATGCCTGTGATGGAGATTCATCAATAAACTTCTCCTGACGAGGAAGGAATCAGAGAACTTCAAGTCGGGTTGATGGAAACTTCCTGATCCAAAATGCAAAGAGAAAAGAACAAAAACAACAACAAAACACGTGAGAGCTGTGAGATGAAATCAAAATTTATGTTACTGAAATGACCAGCCAAGTTGAGAAATATTTGAAGGAATAATGGCTGGAAATTTTCACAAATTAACAGGAGACCTCAAACTCAAATTCAGGAAGTCTAGAGAATTTCAAGTAAGGAGAAAACTGCAAAAAAAAAAAAAAAAAAAAAAAGCCCAGAAAGGCAAATCATATTCTAACTGCAGAAAACCAAGATGAAAAGAAAATCTTGAAAGAAGCCAAAAGGAGAGGTCCTTGGGCAGGAGGGAATCTTACCACTGAGGAACAAAGGCTAAGAACTGCAAAAAAGAAATCCCCAACATTTAGCAGATCTTATACATTATCTGATTAGTGTTGACCAAAGATGGTACCAGAAATTTAATGGTCTTTGAGAATTTCAGCTTGGCAAAGCAAGCCAGTCAGTAGATGCCACTTGTCCTGACGTCACAGTCCATGAACTTAAGCCCAGTTAGCAGAAATGTTCCAGTGACAGCCGACTTTTGGCACATTGCATCTACCATGTGTGTGAGAGAAAGCATTTGCTCTGTACTGGCTTCTTTCTTAGAGATGGTCTCTGCAGGTCTTCCTACCTTCTAACAATGTTTAGAAAATTAGATGATGACAGCTCTAGTCACTGATTTTATTCTAGTGCTTTCCTTTTCCATCAAGTGTATTTAGAATAGCTCCACTCCCATTTCCCCTTTGGGTCCTGTGTTACTAGGACTGGGAGGTGCTCTCATGTAGGGTGAGCTATGGTTAGTATGTTGGCCTTCACTTGTTCCACGATACACCACATCTTGTAAGCAGACATTTTCAAGTTATGCTACTGGGCCCATTACCACTGATTCCTGTCATGGAATTGCTTAAGCCTAACATAACTTCCTGCCCCAAAAAAGTTTATACTGTTTACATAATTTTTAAATTCAGAGTCTGCTTGGAATCCTGTGGCTATAAAGCAACCATGCAAGTTTGAGGTTAGTTCCCTTTCTTAGCCCTGAAGAGAATTTGAGACAATACAAAAGAGGAGAACAATTTGGCCTAGAAGTCTACCCAAATAAACCAATTAGATAAATTATTTCATCTGCACAGAGGCAAAGTAAGTAAAGGGAAAGAAAAAAATCCATCCTGCCCACCCTGGAAACCAGAAGGAAGGATGTGGTTCTCAGAACACAGTTCACATTGCTTCCTCACAAAATTCAGTTTGCTTTTTCAAATTTTCTCTTGTTTAAATTCTTCTCCAAATTTCTGTTTTTCAAACCACATGTCTTCCGTCTTTCAGTAGAAGCTAGAGAAAATGTTTGCACGGAAGCAGTGTAAATAATTGATAACAGCATTTTAGGCAACTTCCCAATTTATGCTTTCTTCCTGGAAAAAAGTAAAAATAAAAACAAAACCCAAAGGCAACCCATAGAGATGAACTAGACATGTGAAACTCACCTTTACTAAGAAAAATAAAACCCAATTGTCATCCCAGCTTGGGCTGAGATGGGATGTGTGATGGCATGTGGACTGGGAAATGTATTTTCCAAAGGGTGAAAAGCTGAGTCTAATGCCTATTCTTTTAATAGTTAGCTGAACTATGAAAAGTTTGAGGAAGAAAGAAGGTGGGTAAAGGTGGATTCGCACACCTGTGCCTGGCTTACCCAGGGTGTGGATACTAATCCAACAGCTGATGAGCAGGAATTCCAAGTGGCAGTGCTCACCCTCAGGGAGCTGGTAGACCCATGAAGTTGGCGACTTGCAAGACAGGCAGTATAGTGGAGTGGTGAAGGGCAGCAACTCTGGAACTAGTCAGTTTGGGTCAAATTCTGGACCTTCTTAGCACTTTACTGTTCGCTTTAACATTTTGATGCCTCAATGATTATAAATGATGATGCAAATGGAGATGATTATGTGAGACCTAAGATTAAGTGAAAAACTATATAAGGTACTTAGAAGGGTGCCTCCCCACCCCCCAAAAAACACCATATACTATTTCTATTATCAAGTCCACTATTTTAGTCAGCTTTTTCACTGCTGTGATTAAAAGACCTGATATGAACAATTTTAGAGGTGGAAAAGTCCATTTGGGGTCTCATGGTTTCAGAGGTCTCAGTCCATAGACAGCAAGCTCCATTCCTCAGGGCTTGAGGTGAGGCAGACCATCATGGCGGAAGAGTGGGGGTGGAGGGAAGCTGTTCACGTGATGATCAGGAAGCAGGGAGACATGCCACTGCCAGGCACAAAATATGTATCCCAAAGCCACGCTCCTCCAGGCACACCTTACCAGCCTTCAGTTACCATTCAGTTAATTCCCACCAGGGGATTAATTCACTGACTGGTTTATGGCTATTAAAACCTAATCATTTTATCTCTGAATATTTGTGCATTGCCTCACACATGAGCTTTGGGGAGACGCCTATGATTTAAACCATAGCATGTATCCAAACTGCAAATGATGGGGCAACATGGAAGGAGTTGAGAAGTCAAGTACTCAGGACCTGTTGAGCTTGCATTAGAATTCTGGTTATGTTACTGCTACCACTAACTACATGTCACTTAATGTCTCTGAGATTCAGGTTTCTTTTTTATAAAATGTAGAAGGTATAGTCTGTCTCAAATCATTGTACTGAGCAGTAAATTAATGAAAAAGGTTTTAAAATTCATATCCTGCAATAAGTCCTCAATAATTATTTATATCTCTTCCTATCTTCCTTCACACCCCGACATCCAATATCCTTTATGCCTTCTCACAAAGTCTAACTCTAAAACTATCAACTATTACTTCACCTAACAAGATGGACTTGATCTGGAATTGATGCTGTACTAATGAACTGGATCAGGAAGTAAGGAGATGGGAGGTAAGAGTCAGGAATTAGGAGGTGAGATTGGGTTCCTGAAGTACCGTCTTGAAGACCAAGCTCTGTAACCACATTCAACCTCAAGTGTTTATTGATGCCAGAATAATACTAGTAGTCTCGTGCCGCAGCCTGGCTGGGCACAAATCACGAGCCACTGAAGCAGGAACGAACTTTATTTTTGAACGGCAAGAAAACACTTCACACACGCTCCCGGGGAATTCTCCTGAAGGCCACGCAGCTCCTCCAGGAACCCCCAGCCGGAAATATCTCTCCCAGAAATCCCTCCTCCTACACTTCCTCAAGCAATGGGAACTCTCTCGGGGAATCCCCGGGAATCCCCGGGAATCCCCTCGAGAACTCCAAAGTAGCGCGAAACTCAAAAGTACCTGCCGAGGTGGATAGTAATGCCTCGCCTGTCAACCAATACTGTTGGCAAAATGCCAGGGGCCATACAGACTAGGCCGTGGCTCTCAGCAGTCTCCGGAATTACAACAGTAAAACAACACATTCCCTGGCTGCAGATAACTTAGAAGAGAGAAGAAAAGCTCACTGGTAACTCTATGCAAATGACCATGATTTATATATCAACAAATATACAAACCAAATGTCACAGGAGTTCTGAAGAGTGAGTCTGTCTAGTTTGCTAATAAGGAAAAACTTCAAGAGAGAGATAATAGCTTATCTGGTCTTTGAAGCTGAGTAGGGTTTGTATTGGTGGTAAAGGTAGAACAAAGGTTTACCAAGACAATGGTCACTCTTATGAGTGGAATTGTGTCTCCCTCAAATTTCATATATGTAAATCTTGCCCTCAGTATGGTGGAAAGTGACTGTATGTAGAAGTAAAATCTTTAAGGAATTGCTTAAGTAAAATGAGGTTATCGGGGTGAGTTCTAATCCAATATGACTTGTATCCTTCTACAATGAGGAGATTAGGACAAAAAGACATGCAGGAATAAGACCTTGCAAAGACACAAGGGGAAGATAGCCATCTATAAGTCCAAGAGAAACTCTCAGAAGAAACCAGCCCTGCTAATACCTTGATCTCAGATTTCTAGCCTCCATAATCATTCAAACCAAATTTCTGTTGTTTAAACCACAGCCTGTGGTACTTAGGATAGAAAAAAAGGTTTGAAAGAAGATATAGAAACCCATTGAAAGATAAAAATGATTGCCACCACAGCAGTAGATAGGATGGACAGAAAACAAAACCACAACTACAATTGATGATTGATTACCATAAAAGATCTTAAGTAAGATAGTCAACACTGCCCCGAGTTAGAGAGATGGCAAGTAGATGCTCAGAGAGTCCATTCCTATTATTGAGCTTTAGGAAAATGATGAGGATGCAAGTCAGACTACAAGGTATTCAATTAAGAGTCACAAAGAAATACTGTCAACAGGTGACATAAAACTCAGGATTGTGAGTGACACTGAGAGGGAATGCCTCCTTCAATGTTGACCTCTACTCACCTCAATTTGCCCATCTTAATGCTGACCTTGTAACTGAATGAAGTGGACTTGATGTGTGGCAATGGAGAGTGATAGGAAGTGATATTAAGTGAGGAAAGAATGACAAATTCAACTTACTTTTATATATATATATATATATATATATATATATATATATATATATATACACACACACACACACACACACACACACACACACACACAAGGGATTGAACCCAGGGCACTTTACCACAGAACTACATCCCTAGCCCTTTTTAATTTTTATTTTGAGACAGGGTCTCACTAAGTTGCTTAGAGACTCACTAAATTGCTGAGGCTGACTTTGAACTTAAGATCTTCCTGCCTTATCCACCTGAGCAGCTGGGATTACAGGCATGCACCACCATGTCCAGCTCAATTTACTTTGTAAGTAACATTATTGTGGTAGCATTTTCAGAACACAAAATATATCTGTTTTAATGATATAGTTTCATTAATTTTGATAAATATTTCTATTATAACTACAGAAAAAGTCAAAAGAAAGACTATTTTTACTAACCCCCAAAATTTCATGTGTTTTTTTCTGCCATTCAGTATCTATACCCAAATCCCAGACTTAGGTAATCATTGATCTGTTTTCATTCATTATATATTGAATTAAAACTAAAATTGAATCAAATAGTATAAATTCTTATGTGTTTAGCTTCTTTCTTTCAGCATAGGTGTATTGAAGATTCATCCACGTTTTATAAATAATTTTTGCTGAGCATAATGGCACACGTTTATATTCCCAATGACTTGAGAGGTTGAGGCAGGAGGTTTGCAAGTCTGAGGCCAACCTGGACAACTTAGCAAAACCCTGTTTCAAAATAAAATATAAAAAGGGTTGGGGATGTAACTCAGTAGTAAAGCATCCCTGGGTTAAATCCTCAGACCCCCCCAAAAAAATTATGTCCATAAAAACATAATTTTATTTTTCTGCCAAGCAGCCTTCCATTGTATGGATGTACTACATTTAAAAAAAAAATGTGTTCACCTGTTTGTGGACATCAGAGTTGTTTCTCATTTTTTACTCTTATAATAAAACTGCTATGAATATTTATGAAGCTATTCTAAATGGCATGGTATTTTTAAATTCAACATTCCAATTATTTTTTTCTAGGACTTCTACAATTTTCTCTTTATCTGTTTTTCAGTATTTTGTTTATAATGAGTCTTGCTGCGTCTGCCTGCCTCCCAGTCTTCCTTTCTTCCTGCTTACAGTGTCTTGAGTTTCTTGGAGCTGTATGTAGGTTTATAATTTTTAACAAATTTGGAACATTTCTGATCCTTTTTTCCTCAAGAATATTATCTGAGTCAAAACCTTTTACTTAGACTCCAATTATATTTGTTAGACTCCTTGATATTTTCTTTTAAATTCCCCCTTTCCAGTATTTTTGACACTGCATACTTAATTTTTGAATAGATTTTGTTTTCATGTTTTTAAATTTATTGCTCTTTTTTCATAATATCTAATGGCTGCAATTCCTGGCCAATAAAATTTAAATTTTGTATATTGCGTTTTTCATTTATAAAAATTTTATTTTGTCCTTTTTATAATTTCGATTTTTATCCTAGTTACATTCAGACTTTTCCTTCAAATTCTGGAATATTATGAGCACACTTACCATTCTTTTCTGTCCATCTATCACCTCCATCATGCTTGGGCCTATTTACACTGACTAATTTTTTTCCTTCATGTTTATAAAACTGCTTCTTTGCATGTCTAGCAATTTTTTTCATTGAGTGGTAAACATTAAAATTTTATATCATTGAGGTTTTTTGGTTTGGTTTGGCTTGATTTAATTTTTCTCCTATTCCATTAATACTTGATGGCAGACAGGCAGTTAAATTGCTTATGGATAACTTTGATCCTTTTGAGACTTGGTTTTACATTTTGTTGCTGTTGTTGATGTTGTTGTTAACAGCAAGTGTGCTACTCTATTCCTCACTGTAATCTGTGCTTGTCCTGAGGTCTCTCCTGAACACCCCAAGTGTTGTAGGGGGGTCACTCCACTCTGGAAATGTAAATTCTTCCCAGTGTCATGTTAACTCGGGAAACTTTATAAATCCCTGGAATTGTTCTTTCTCTGAGGTTTTCCTTTGCTTGATTTCATGGAGTTTTGTTATATTGATTCAGGTATAGATCAGCATTTTACTGGATACCAAATTGGCCTCTAAGTTGATTTTAGGACTTCTTTCACTTGTGGCCTCATTTTTTTTTTCCTACTACTCTGTCCTGAAAATTCTAGCTGCCTCAGCTTCCCCAAACTTTAATCTCTGCTGTCAACTCAGAGGCTCTGTAGGGCTCTGTTTGAGTTCCTCTTCACTGCACATTTACCCAGAAATTGCCTTTAGAGAAAAAGCCAAGGCAATCATAGGACTCACCGCTGTTGTTTTTTTATTAAGGATCGTGGCCCCATACAGCTGTGGTCCAGTGTCAGAAAGCAGCTGTTAATGTGTTTCATTCACTTCTAATTTTTTATTATGAGAAGATGAGTCTGAATTGTTACTCTCTCATGTCCAGAAGCAGAAATTGTTCAACTTGCTTTTTTTTTTCAATGCTGAGAAAACCAACTAAAGAAAATATTTAGGACATCAATCTATGGAAGAACTATAGAATGGAATTCTTTTGCTTTTTATTAATAGCTGGACTTTATTGAGAATCCATCAATAGGAGGCACGGTGCCAGATGCTTTCTGTATATATCTTTTCTCATTTTGTTCTCATAATGGCATTTGAGAGATGAATTATTATTCCCACTTAACAAGTGAGGAAATAGTGGCTGTAAATAGCACTTAAGCAGTAGAGTTATGATTCGAAGCTGTCTACTGCTAACTCTGATCCATTTTGCTATGTTCCTCCTCTCTATTTGAATTGCTTGGAAGAGGGATAGAGTGGGTGGCAGTACATGAAGGATTAGCAGAGTAGAAAGAAGATTTTAGGGTTAAAGCAGAAACTACAGATAAGAGAGCATGACTGGCAAAGCCAGTGTAGGTGAGTGACTCAGATCCCCGTCTTAATCTAAATGGTATATATGTTCCTCACTTTGAAAAGCTCAATTTAAATTCACTTGCCCTAATTTTTCACTGGTTCTCTGCGCCATTCCCAAATTTCTGAAAGTTTGCAATTTTTCTCCTACCACTTGGAGCCTTTGGTTTGCAAGGGCTGTCTGGCCTCTTATTAATTTCCTCCGACTTCTTGTCACTCAGCTCTGGCCCCTGCAGGTTTTCTCTTTGGGATTTTTCCATCTCTTTCTGTTGCTATTATGAAATAGACCCTTGGTCTCTGGGGTTCTTTCCATAGAGTTTTAAGCATAGTTTTGCGATTCCTATTATTAAAAAAAATTCTTCCTCGATCATCAACTTCTGCCTAAGCATGAGCCAATTTCCTCACTTGTATTTTTGGCCTCTGTTCCCTGAGGATAGAACTCAATCTGCCTTGCTGCAGACACATCCAATGCAGCACCTCTCCCACCTGGACTCCTGAGCGAGCCACAGCCCACAAACAGCACTACTTGAAAAGCTCTTACGACTCAAATCAAACGGCTTTTCATCAGCCCTGCTTTTATTTAATTTAGCTTCTGATTTTGGAAATTCAATTGGTCATTAAAACCCTTTATCTGCCACAGTTATCCTCTTTCTCTTTTATGACTTATTGTGTACCCCAGCTGGGCTTTGTACAATTAGGCAGTATTTCATATTCTGTTTGGCTGGGGGCAGGGGTGGCTGAATTTAGTTTGGAAATCAGGATCTTTCTTGTATCCAAACCTGTTAGCTGTATGGTGCAACTCATCCCAGTTTTTGACCTCACTGCTTGTATCAGGAAAGATTAAATTCAGAGGTGGTTGGTAGGAAGCATCACACCTGCCAACATTAGTTGACTCCAAATGGTGATCAGGAGAGACAAGTTGAGCGGGACTCTGAGGACTTTTAAGCTCACACCAGAAAAGTGTGACCATCAGTTAGCAGTGGCTGCCATGTCGAAGGGAGGGGAGGGTGGTGACATATTTGTCAATCACGGAAACTTGTCCTTCCCTTGTGACAAATCATCTTCTCAAGTGCTGATCATTTGATTTCCCATTGTTTTCTATACTTTACCGTAGATTACATATTTTTTTTTCTTTTTTGCCTTAGTGAGGTGACACTCATTGTCCTTTTTCATTTATCTTGACGCCTAGGGAGTTGGCTACTGCAGACATCAGGACTATCCTTGTCCTCTAATTAGATATCTGCCATTTTATGATTCTGGGTCCAATTTCTCTCTGCCCCCTAAGTATCTAGACTAGAATGTGTTTTCCCATCAAGTGTCTACTTCTTATACTAAATTCTGATTTCTACACCTAAATCATGTCATTCTGATTCTAGATTGAGGAAGGGAAACTCAATATGTTCCCTTACATTTGGAATTTGAATTCATGGTGGGTAGTTACTTTTTCTGGTGTATTGCCCCTCGTTTCATTGTTTATGTGATGTGAATCATGTGATGTGAATCGTGTGTTCCAGACTTGCTGGCACCTTTCAAAAAGAAAGGCACTGCTGAAAGAAGTTCTGTGCTATGCTTTGTCAAACAAACGACAACAACAACAACAACAACAAAAACCATTTGTGCTTGTTAACAGTCTGTTTCTATTTTGGTGTCTGCTAATCTGACGCTATCACATATGTTTAATACATGGTAATAATGTTTATGGAATCACTTCATAATAATTACAGTAGGGGCCCAGGATCGCAGCAGCAGGTAAGACGTTATAGGCTTGTCAAACCAGCTTATTACAAACCCACTGCCCCTTTCTCTGTGAGTGCTTGCAGGCAGGCTGGAAGCCTGCTGCCACACCACCTTGCTGTCAGCCTGTGTGTTCTTATGGGGCTCAATTTGCAGCCTTTTCTACACCCCTGGGGCACATTTCCACACCCTGATGAGCTATCTCTGTTGGAAAACCCCATGTAATGGAAAAGTGCCCATAAAACTTCCATAGAGTATCAGAGATTGGAACAGTAGAAAGAAATCTAGCTAATAATAATAGCAGTGATACACATAAACATCTATACACATGTGTGTATGGATATACGTGTATATGTATGCATGTGTATATATTTCACTATATTTCAGCTTCTGATTAGGAGGCTTAATTCTTTAGAATGCCATTTGTGGAAATACCATTCTAAATGCTTCCTAGAGAATGACAGACAGAAAAGGTGCTATAATGGGGCAAGATAAACAGTAGCAAAGATGAATCAGTATTTTTTTGTTTGTTTGTTTGTTTTTTGTGAGATGAAACCAATAAGAGGAAGAATACCCCCAGAGAAGGAATTTTCCATCCTGGTCAGCATTTCTCAAAATGCATTTCTTGGAATTCTAGTCCTTAGGAAGTTGAGAGGGGCATGCCATCAGGAATCTATGCTCAAGTGAGATTTGTAAAATCTGGGTTAACCAAGTTAAAGGACTTCTTAGGTCTTTTAATATGGTAATGAGTATTTAGACTCCAAGCATGGGAACAAAGGACAGGGCACAGGGCTTTTCTCAGTTTTCTTGGTCACCAAATGTTTTTTTTTTTTTTTTTTTCAGAATGTAATTCAAGGCTGGTTTTGTAGGAGAGAGAAGCTGGTCCAGGTCATTTTATTCTGGAGCTCAGAAAACATGGATATTCCTAGCATAAACTTGAGTATACTATGAACAAACACATATGTTGTAGGTTTATCAAAATAAAAATTCCAAGACAGGACAATTAGCTAGAGCAATAGGAAGAAGTTCTTTGTGAAATATTTTGGCCTGGATTCGGAGTGGTGCAGAAAATCTAGAAGACATTTGCATGCTTATAATGAGCAGGCACAGGCTTCAAGTCTTCCTTTGAGGCTGTTTTTGAAGATAGATAACTGTTTAATGAGGTATTGAGTTTATAAAGGAGAAATTATAAATTCAAAACACTCACTAGTCTGATTTTTTTCAAATTGTCTTCCCACATTCACAGGAGTGGCCGAGAGGACAGGAGCCCTGCTTCATCACTTTGTTTCTTAAATCAGGAAGACAAGGTCATTACCATGATGACAGCTGACTCCATTTCTCAGGCCTGAGGTGAGACAGAACATCATGGCAGAAGGGTGTGATGGAGGAAAGCAGCTCAGGACAATACACCAGGAAGCAGAGACTTAAGCCCAGTTCAATAAATATAAACCCAAAGGCACACCCTACTTCCTCCAGCCACACCCTACCTGTCTACTGTTAACCACCCAGTTAATCCTTATCAGGGGATTAATACACTGATTAGGTTAGGCTCTCAGAACCCAATCATTTTACCTCTAAGTTTTTTTGCTTTGTCTCACCCTTGAGTTTTTGGGGGGACACCTCATATCTAAACTATAATACCGCCCATTTAAATTGCCCACTCTGAATCTATCACTTTTCACTGTATCCTTCCTGTCCATCTTCTAAATATCCCTCAGTCTTATTAAATAAAATTTCATTACATACTGGATTTGGTTTACTATCTAATTTGTCAAAGAATAGTCTATTCTCTCCTTGTTATGATTTGAATATATGGTGTCCCTCCAAAACTCCTGTGTTAATACAAGAATGTTTGGAGGTGGAATGATTGGACTGTGAGAGCTGTAACCTAATCAGTTCATCCTAGTGTGAATGGACTGACTGGGTGATAACTCTAGGCAGGGGGTGGTGTGGCTGGGGGAGGTGGGCCACTGGGGGTGTGCCCAGGGAAGAGTGCATCTTCCTGGGGGACCTTCCCTCACTCTGTTTCTTGGCTGCCTGGAGCACAGCAGAACTCTACCATGCCTTTCTACCATGGGCTGAACCTCTGAAACTGTAGAGCTAAAATAAACTGTTCCTCTCCTTAGTTGCTCTTGTTGGGTATTTTGGTGACAGCAGTAAAAAAGCTAACATACTGCTCCTTTTACTTTTTAATTTCGCCTCACTGCTTAACCTTTTGCAATCTGTTTTTCATAAAAAAGACTTCTCTCACCAGAAAATATTTGCAGATCATATATCTGGTAAAAGTTGAATACATGGAATGTACAAAGAACTACTAAAAGTCAAAAATCCAAAGACAAAACAACCCAATAGCCTTAAAGAAGAATGAAATTATGGCATTTGCTGGTAAAGGGATGGAACTGGAGAACATTATGCTATGCAAAATAAGCCAATCCCAAAGAACCAAAGGTCAAATGTTTTGTCTGATATGTGGATGCTAATTCACAATAAGAGGGTGGGGTGGGGAGAATAGAGGTATTTTGGATTACACAGAGGGGAGTAAATGGAGGAGGGTTCTGGGGATAGGAATTAACCAGAAATTTTACCCTATGTACATATATGATTACATAATCTGTGTAATTCTACATCATGTACAACCAGATGAATGAGAAGTTATAATCCATGTATGTATAATGTGTCAAAATGCGAGGAGGGAAGATGGCGGCGAGGGGAGTGCATTACCCCCGTGTGCTGCTTCACTGTGTGGGAGTATGACAAGTCAGGACGGCTAAAGGATATCTTGTTAGGAATTTCCAGCAATAGTGGGGTGCGCCGGAACCTGGAGGAAGGATTTCCATCGCACGAGGATCGGCTACAGGGACTCAAACGCGAGAGGTTTGTCGCACGGAGGGTAACACTGCTTATTCAGCAAATCGCCCCGCGGCTAGAGTCTGCAGCGTGCGCGACTGGGATAGTGACGCAGGGTTACAGCGCTGCAGTTTCTGCCAGACGCGCAAGCACCGCACTCAGGGCTGAATTCTGGGTTCGAGACGGGGAAGGAAGCGGTCCATCTCGGTTCTCCACACCGGTCAGACCACAGAGGAGGCCAGCAGCCACCATGTTGGTAAACTGACGTCACCACACCTGTTTTTGACTGACCGCAGCTCATTCAGCCATAGAACAGGTAATTTCAGGCTGCAATTCGCCTGCGGCTTGCAGACAGATTGCTAGGGTTCAGCGCCTGGGGGCTTCTTAAAATCTGATCTTATCGGAGTGAACACGGAGCGCGGGGCGGCCGAGTCCCGGCTCCCGGAACCGTCCCGGAACCGCCCTGGCTCCGGGCTGCGGAGCCTGCGGAGGCTGCTTCTTGGACCCTGCTAATATCAGAGCAAACACGAAACACCAAGAAGCCGAATTCCAGCTCCCGGAACTGAGCCCGCGGGGACTGCTTCTTGGAGCTTACACTTATAGGAGCTTACACCGAGCACAGAGCGGCCGAGTTCCGGCTCCCGGAACCGTCCCGGAACCGCCCTGGCTCAGGGCTGCGGAGCCCGCGGAGGCTGCTTCTTGGACCCTGCTACTATCAGAGCATACACCAAACACTAAGCGGCCGAATTCCGGCTCCCGGAACTGAGCCCGCGGGGGCTGCTTCTTGGAGCCTACACTTATAGGAGCTTACACCGAGCACGGAGCGGCCGAGTTCCGGCTCCCGGAACTTCCCTGGACCGGGGCTAGGAGCCCGCGGAAACTGTGTCTCGGTCCGGGTCCTGCTGAGGGCAGGTCAGGACTCACCCATTGCTTGGGTTGCCTGGCAAGGGGAACGAAATGCTGCCATTCGCATAGGATACCAACATGGCAGAGATCTGATGTCAGCAGAAAGCGGTGGAGGAGAGATCTTCATCAATACCAGCGGTGACATAAGCAGTTGGTCTTCTGGTAAGGGGGGTGAGGCTCAGTCACCCGAGTCTCCTCAATTTGTCCTCGAGCCGGAGGGAAGGAGCCGGGCCGCCGCCAGCCCCCGGAGCAGGCCCAGCGGCTCGCCAGCGTGGTGACCGCGTGACCCCAATTGGAGAGGGGGCGGAGCGGAGCCGCCACCCACACCCGCCAGGTGGGCAGACCCACGACCCAGTAGTACATGGGCGTGGTAGGAGGGGCAGGGCAGAGCCGCCCTTCGCGCTTGCAAGGTAAACAGACCTGTGACAGCCTGGCGGGTCAGGCCCAGTGGCCTGCCAGTGTGGTACACACGTCACCCCAACTCGAGTAGGGGCAGAGCAGATCCTTATCCCACGCCCGGATCAGGCCCTGCCGGTGTGGTGGTCACGTGACCCCAATTGGAGTGGGGGTGGAGCGGAACCGCCACCCGTGCCCGCAGGGTGAGCAGACCAGTGATCAACCTGCAGATCAGGCCCAGGGGTCCGCAGGCGTGGTAGGAGGGGCAGGGCAGATCCGCCGCCCGCGCCTTCAAGGTAGGCAGACCTACAACAGACCGGCGGATCAGGCCCAGGAGCCTGCCGGCGGGGTACAAACACCACCCTAATTGGAGTAGTGACAGAGCAGAGTCGCCTCCCTTGCCAGGAACAGACCCAGCATCCTGCAGGCGGGGTAGTCACGACACCCCAATTGGAGTAGGGGCAAAGCAGAGCCTCCACTCGTGCCCGAAAGGTGGGCAGATCTGCGACCGACCAGCAGGACAGGCCCAGTGGCCTGCTGGTACGACAGACACGTCACCCCAATTGGAGTAGGGGCAGAACAGAGCCGCCACCAGCTCCCAGAACAGGCCCAGTGACCTGCCGGCGTGGTAGCCACGACACCCCAATTGGAATAAGGAGAGAGCAGAGCCGCCGCCCGCACCTGCAGGAAAGATACGCAAGCAGTATGAAAAGACAAGGAAAGAAAGGACCACAAGCAATGCAGGTCAACGCAACTTTAGAAGAGGTAACAGCTGCAGCAGATGGAATGTCAGATAAAGAATTCAGGATATACATGCTTCAGATGATCTGGAGTATCAAGGAAGACATTAAACAGCAAAATCAGACAATGAAAGATCACTTCGACAACGAATTACGCAAACAAATCCAGGAAGCAAAGGATCAACTATACAGGGAGATAGAGGTTATAAAAAACAAGCAATCAGAAATCCTAGAAATGCAGGAAGCAATAAACCAACTTAAAAACTCAATGGAGAATACTACCAACAGAGTAGAACACTTAGAAGATAGAACATCAGACAATGAAGACAAAGTATTTCAACTGGAAAAGAACATAGACAGCTCAGCAAGACTGTTAAGAAACCATGAGCAGAACATCCAAGAAATATGGGATAACATTAAGAGACCAAACTTAAGAGTCATTGGGATACAGGAAGGTACAGAGCTCCAAACCAAAGGAATGAGCAGTCTATTCCATGAAATAATACAAGAAAACTTCCCAGACTTGAAGAATGAGACAGAATCCCAAATCCTAGAAGCCTACAGGACGCCGAATGTGCAAAATCATAAGAGATCCACACCTAGACACATTATAATGAAGATGCCCAACATACAGAATAAGGAGAGAATTTTAAAAGCTACAAGAGAAAGGAAGCAGATTACATTTAGGGGCAAGCCAATCAGGATAACAGCTGATCTTTCAACACAGACTCTGAAAGCTAGAAGATCCTGGAATAACATATTTCAAACACTGAAAGATAATGGGTTCCAACCAAGAATTGTGTATCCAGCGAAATTAAGCTTCAGGATGGAGAATGAAATTAAAACCTTCCACGATAAACAAAAGTTTAAAGAATTCGCAGCTAGAAAACCATCTCTTCAAAACATCCTAGCCAAAGTATTACAGGAAGAGGAAATGGAAAATAACAATGAAAACCAACAGTGGGAGGTAGGACAGTAAAGGGGGGGGGAAACAATCAAAGAGGAAAACAAACAATGTTTAGTAACAGAAATAAACAAATATGGCTGGAAGAACAACCCATATCTCAATAATAACCCTAAATGTTAATGGCTTAAACTCACCAATTAAGAGACACAGGCTAGTAGAATGGATCACAAAACAAGACCCAACAATATGCTGCCTACAGGAGACGCATTTGATAGGAAAAGACATACATAGGCTGAAGGTGAAAGGTTGGGAAAAATCATATCACTCATATGGACTTCGGAAACAAGCAGGCGTGTCCATACTCATATCAAATAAAATAGATTTCAAGCCAAAGTTAATCAAAAGAGATAAAGAGGGACACTACATACTGCTTAAGGGAACCATACACCAACAAGACATAACAATCATAAATATTTATGCCCCAAACAATGGTGCAGCTATGTTCGTCAAACAAACTCTTCTCAAGTTCAAGAGTCTAATAGACCACCACACCATAATCATGGGAGACTTCAACACACCTCTCTCGCCACTGGACAGATCTTCCAAACAAAAGTTGAATAAGGAAACTATAGAACTCAATAACACTATTAATAACCTAGACCTAATTGACATATATAGAGTATACCACCCAACATCAAGCAGTTACACTTTTTTCTCAGCAGCACATGGATCCTTCTCAAAAATAGATCATATATTATGTCACAGGGCAACTCTTAGACAATATAAAGGAGTAGAGATATTACCATGCATCTTATCTGATCATAATGGAATGAAACTGAAAATCAACGATAAAAGAAGGAAGGAAAAAGCATACATCAATTGGAGAATGAACAATAGGTTACTGAATGATCAATGGGTTATAGAAGACATCAAGGAGGAAATTAAAAAATTCTTAGAGATAAATGAAAACACAGACACAACATATCGGAATCTATGGGACACATTGAAAGCAGTTCTAAGAGGAAAATTCATTGCTTGGAGTTCATTCCTTAAAAAAAGAAAAAACCAACAAATAAATGATCTCATACTTCATCTCAAAATCCTTGAAAAAGAAGAGCAAAACAACAGCAAAAGAAGTAGAAGGCAAGAAATAATTAAAATCAGAGCTGAAATTAATGAAATCGAAACAAAAGAAACAATTGAAAAAATTGACAAAACTAAAAGTTGGTTCTTTGAAAAAATAAACAAAATCGACAGACCCTTAGCGATGCTAGTGAAGAGAAGAAGAGAGAGAACTCAAATTACTAGCATACGGGATGAAAAAGGCAATATCACAACAGACACTTCAGAAATACAGAAGATAATCAAAAACTATTTTGAATCCTTATACTCCAATAAATTAGAAGATAGTGAAGGCATAGATAAATTTCTTAAGTCATATGATCTGCCCAGATTGAGTCAGGAGGATATAGAAAACCTAAACAGACCAATATCAATTGAGGAGATAGAAGAAACCATCAAAAGACTACCAACTAAGAAAAGCCCAGGTCCCGATGGGTATACAGCAGAATTTTACAAAACCTTTAAAGAAGAACTAATACCAATACTTTTCAAGCTACTTCAGGAAATAGAAAAGGAGGGAGAACTTCCAAATTCATTCTATGAGGCCAACATCACCCTGATACCTAAACCAGACAAAGACACTTCAAAGAAAGAAAACTACAGACCAATATCTCTAATGAACCTAGATGCAAAAATCCTCAATAAAATTCTGGCGAATCGGATACAAAAACATATAAAAAAATTGTACACCATGATCAAGTAGGATTCATCCCTGGGATGCAAGGCTGGTTCAATATACGGAAATCAATAAATGTTATTCACCACATCAATAGACTTAAAAATAAGAACCATATGATCATCTCGATAGATGTGGAAAAAGCATTTGACAAAGTACAGCATCCCTTTATGTTCAAAACTCTAGAAAAACTAGGGATAACAGGAACATACCTCAATATTGTAAAAGCAATCTATGCTAAGCCTCAGGCTAGCATTATTCTGAATGGAGAAAAACTGAAGGCATTCCCTCTAAAATCTGGAACAAGACAGGGATGCCCTCTCTCTCCACTTCTCTTCAACATAGTTCTCGAAACACTGGCCAGAGCAATTAGACAGACGAAAGAAATTAAAGGCATAAAAATAGGAAAAGAAGAAATTAAATTATCACTATTTGCAGATGATATGATTCTGTATCTAGCAGACCCAAAAGGCTCTACAAAGAAACTATTAGAGCTAATAAATGAATTCAGCAAAGTGGCAGGATTTAAAATCAACACGCATAAATCAAAGGCATTCCTGTATATCAGCGACAAATCCTCTGAAATGGAAATGAGGACAACCACTCCATTCAAAATATCTTCAAAAAAAATAAAATACTTGGGAATCAACCTAACAAAAGAGGTGAAAGACTTATACAATGAAAACTACAGAACCCTAAAGAGAGAAATAGAAGAAGATCTTAGAAGATGGAAAAATATACCCTGTTCATGGATAGGCAGAACTAACATCATCAAAATGGCGATATTACCAAAAGTTCTCTATAGGTTTAATGCAATGCCAATCAAAATCCCAATGGCATTTCTTGTAGAAATAGAGAAAGCAATCATGAAATTCATATGGAAAAATAAAAGACCCAGAATAGCAAAAACAATGCTAAGCAAGAAGTGTGAATCAGGCGGTATAGCGATACCAGACTTCAAACTATACTACAGAGCAATAGTAACAAAAACAGCATGGTACTGGTACCAAAACAGGCGTGTGGACCAATGGTACAGAATAGAGGACACAGAAACCAATCCACAAAACTACAACTATCTTATATTTGATAAAGGGGCTAAAAGCATGCAATGGAGGAAGGATAGCATCTTCAACAAATGGTGCTGGGAAAACTGGAAATCCTTATGCAACAAAATGAAACTGAATCCCTTTCTCTCGCCATGCACAAAAGTGAATTCAAAATGGATCAAGGAACTTGATATCAAATCAGAGACGCGCCGTCTGATAGAAGAAAAAGTTGGCTACGATCTACAGTCGGTGGGGTCGGGCTCCAAATTCCTCAATAGGACACCCATAGCACAAAAGTTAATAACTAGAATCAACAAATGGGACTTACTCAAACTAAGAAGTTTTTTCTCAGCAAAAGAAACAATAAGAGAGGTAAATAGGGAGCCTACATCCTGGGAACAAATCTTTACTCCTCACACTTCAGATAGAGCCCTAATATCCAGAGTATACAAAGAACTCAAAAAATTAGACAATAAGAGAACAAACAACCCAATCAACAAATGGGCCAAGGACCTGAACAGACACTTCACAGAGGAGGACATACAGTCAATCAACAAGTACATGAAAAAATGCTCAACATCTCTAGCTGTCAGAGAAATGCAAATCAAAACCACCCTAAGATACCATCTCACTCCAGTAAGATTGGCAGCCATTAGGAAGTCAAACAACAACAAGTGCTGGCGAGGATGTGGGGAAAAGGGTACACTTGTACATTGCTGGTGGGACTGCAGATTGGTGCAGCCAATTTGGAAAGCAGTATGGAGATTTCTTGGAAAGCTGGGAATGGAGCCACCATTTGACCCAGCTATTCCCCTTCTTGGTCTATTCCCTAAAGACCTAAAAAGAGCATGCTACAGGGACACTGCTACATCGATGTTCATAGCAGCACAGTTCACAATAGCAAGACTGTGGAACCAACCTAGATGCCCTTCAATAGACGAATGGATAAAAAAAATGTGGCATTTATACACAATGGAGTATTACTCTGCATTAAAAAATGACAAAATCATAGAATTTACAGGGAAATGGATGGCATTAGAGCAGATTATGCTAAGTGAAGCTAGCCAATCCCTAAAAAACAAATGCCAAATGTCTTCTTTGATATAAGGAAAGTAACTAAGAACAGAGTAGGGACGAAGAACAGGAGAAGAAGATTAACATTTAACAGGGATGAGAGGTGGGAGGGAAAGGGAGAGAGAAGGTAAATTGCACGGTAATGGAAGGAGACCCTCAGGGTTATACAGTGGAGGGGGTAGAGAGAGAGGAGGGGAGGGGAGGGGAGAGGTGGGGAGGGGGGAGGGTGGATGATGGGAAAGGCAGCGGAGCACAACAGACACTAGTATGGCAATTTGTAAATCAATGGATGTGTAACTGATGTGAATCCGCAATCTGTGTATGGGGTGAAGGTGGGAGTTCATAACCCACTAGAATCAAAGTGTGGAATATGATATGTCAAGAAATTTGTAATGTTTTGAACAACCCACAATAAAAAATTAAAAAAAAAAAAAAAAAAAAGAAGTTAGGAGTAATAAAGAAAAAAAAATGCATTGCACTGTCATGTATGACTAATTAGAACAAAAATAAATAAATAAATATAGATAGATAAAATTTCTAAAAATTGGTCATAAACTTTGCTATGGTTTATGTATCTCCTAAGAATTTATGTTTTGGAATTCAATCCTCAACAAGAGGGTGGACACCTAGTCCATAGACACCTATGGTGCTTAGAGGAGAGCCATTGGGGATGATTAGGACTAACTAAAGTCATCTGGGTGGAGCCTCATGATTTAATCTGGGTGGCTTTCTAAGAAAGGGAGAGAGTCAGGTGCAGCAGTGCAGGCCTGTAATCCCAGCAACTCAGGAGACTGAGGCAAGAGGGTCTCAAATTCAAGGTCAGCCTGGACAACATGGTAAGACTCAATAGAAAGGATTAGAAATATAGTTCAGTGTTAAAGCTCCCCTGGGTTCAGTTCACAGAACTGCAAGAGACACACACATGCACAGGTGTGCTCTCTGTATATTCCAAATGATATCCTATGCCACCTTGGGACTCTGCCAGCAAAGAGACATTCACTAAGTTCAGCTCCAGAACCCTGAGCCAAAATAAACCTCTTATTTTTATAAAGTAGTTTGTTTTAGGCATTTTATTTTAGTAAATAAAATTAGAATAACACAGAAAGTTAGTGCACAGAAAGTTGCAGGTGAGATCTGGAATAGTGTTCTCAGCAACAGAAAATGCACTAACATAGACTTGAATGGGTATTTCTCCATAGAAGATACACAAATGGCCAATGAGCACATAAACATATTATCAACATCTTTACACATTAAGGAAACACCAATCAAAACCACAATAAAATACTATTTCATACCTATGAGGATATCCCCTAAAATAAGTACCAAGTATTGGTGAGAAAAGGGAAAGATTAAAATGAAACCCTGGCTTTACATGACTTCATTGCTAGTGGGAAAGTATAATGGTGCAGTCACTGTGGAAAACTTGGTTCTTCATAAAACTAATACAGAATTTTCATATGATACAGCAACTCCACACCTTGTTACATAACCAAAAGAACTGAAAATAACAATTTGAATAGGTATTTATGTAGCAATATTCACTACAGTATTATCCACAATAGTTAAAATATGGAAAGAATTCAAATGTCCATCAACAGGTGAATGGATAAACCCAATGTGATATATGCTTACAAGAGAATATTACTCATCGTTAAAAAAGGAGTGAAGGACTGATATGCATTAACACCAATAAACCCTGAAGATATTACCTTAAGTGAAATAGGACAAATATGAAATGAGAAATATTGGGTGATCCCATTTGTATAGGAGCTTTGGAATAGGCAACTTCATAGAGACAAGACTAAGATGTTTGGTTACTAGGGACTTGGGAACAGGGAGACTGGGGAGTTTTCACTTAATAGTTACAACAGAGTTTCTGTTTGGGGGGATGAAAACATTGGAAGAAAAGACAGTATTGATAGTTGTCCAACATTGGGAATGTGGTTAATGCCACTGAACTATGTACTTCAAATAGTTAAATGACAAGTTTTGGAGATATATCCACCAGTAAATAAATAAACAAATTATTAATTAATTAAAATAAAAACTCTCCCAGGAAAATTCTTCCTGAGACAGGTCAGGGCTTTATAGACAGACTCATGAAAATCTGATCTGCAAAATATTCACCAGTTGCTCAGAGGCCACTTTCCCAGGGAAACCTCTCCTGACTGTGGGTTTTTTAAATCCCCACTCTCTCTTACTTTCACAATCCTCATGTTCCTTCTTTGCTTCATTTTGTGAGAACAATATTCTAGGAGGAAAAGTTTATTTAGGGGCTCACAGTTTCAGAGGTCTCAGTCCATAGGCAGCTGGCTCCATTCCTCAGAGCTCGAGGTGAGACTGAACATCTTGGCAGAGGAGTATGGCGGAGGGAAGCAGCTCACAGGATAGTCAGGAAGCAGAGAGAGACTAAGCTCAGCTCACCAAATATACACCCCAAAGGCATGCCCCTAATGACCTACCTCCTCCAGCCACACCCTACCAGCCTTCAGTTAACACTCAGTTAATCCTATTAGGGGATCAATTTACTGATTGTGTTAAGACTCTCATAACCCAATCATTTCTCTTCTAAACCTTGCATTGTTTCATACATGAGCTTTTGGGGAACCCCTCATATTTCAAATCATAACATGTTAGCTGCATCATTAGGTCATCTCATTGTGAGAACATCATTGAGTGTACAAGGTATCAAGTCATTAGGTGATGTAATCTTATGGGTCCACTGTCATATATTTGGTCTGACAGTTATGTAGTACATGACTGTATCTGTATTTAATGTATCCCTCCCAACTAGAATACAAGTTTTATGAAGGCAGGTACTGCTACCTGTATTTCTTCCCTCTGCTCTGTCCTCAGTGCCTAGGACTGTGTCTGAAATACTGTAAGTCCTAAAATAAACATTTGTGGAGTGACAAATCAGTGGATACTTACCTACCAGAAATGTGGGTAGTCCTTGAAGGACTATCTCACAGTCCTTCTTCCTCAGCCGTCCTTCTGATGGATCAAGGGTTCAACCCTGTCTTACAAGGTGAGGTGAGAGCACTGCTTACGATAAAACACTTAGAAGATGGAGATGGCTGCTGAAATTGACTTTTTTAAAAAAATGTAAATCATCGTAATTGTATTTTTAAAAATATGAGCAATTCTCTTTGCCATCTAACCAGAAGCAGGCTGGGTGCCAAGGATTTTCTTGGAGCATGCCTACGTTTTGCTAGGGACTAAGCAAAAACAAAAACAAACAGACAAATATAACAATTTTTATTCACAAAAATGGTAATGTTGAGAAAATGGGAAGAAGAGGTGAAGAAACCTCTTCCTCAGAGCTCCCGATCTAAATTTCTGAGGTTCCCACTGGTAGGAAAGCCTGGGTATGTGAGCGTAGAGCCAGGGGTACTGCCATTGCTAGGTTCAGCTGTCAGTTCCTGCTCTTGAAGCTGTCTGAACCCAGGAGAGGCCTCCCAGCTGCTCAGGCTGCCCTTTGTGCCCCTGCCTTACCAGCTTGCCTCTCCCCAGACTCTATCTTTGACCTCTCTTCACCAGGGCTGATAATTGCCTTGTCCCTCAATTCTGCCTCCTTGTAGAATGCCTGAGCAACACTTCTTTTTCTCCTTTAGTCTTCATCTCAAGCCAATGCTGTCTTTGCATCTGTCCCATGATTCCATTTGAAAAGGATTAGTTGTGTTCCTAGTGCAAAACCGTAGGTATTCAAGAGGTCCAAGAAGATGGAGAGCTGCTGACCCTCCACGGTCATTGTTACCCTGCAAAGCTCAATATAGATACCTCCTCTGCTTTGAAATCTGTCCTGAGTGTCCCCATTGAGCCTCTGCAGTCATCTGTGCACTCCTCTATCGAGCTAAATGATCCCGAGTCAGTGTCTATTCTATTATGTGAATCCCTCTAGAATAACAAACATGTTTAGGTAGTTTGTACCCCTGTCCCTAGCTTCCTGCCTGTGATAGAGGCAATAATCAGTATAAATTTGTTGAACTTCTTTAATTATCTCTGCCTATCTGCCATCTCATTCGCTCTATCTGCCTTCCTCCCTCCTTTCTCCATTCCATCCAGTTTCCCTCCATCTTTCCCTTCTTCTCTTACCCTCCTACTTTGCCGCCTAAATCTAAAATTTTTAACGGACTCTTCAGAAGTTGAACATGACAATAGATATCAGAATTTTCTCACTTTCCCAGGATTCCTCCTTCCATCCTCAGTCTATGGCTAATGTTTAACCAGATACCTGGGCATCCCATAGCTCAGTCAAGTTGACACAAAAATTAACCATCACAGATCCACAAATAGATTTTACAACAAGAGAAAGCTAATGCTCTAAGGAACGTTTCCAGTGTCATCAACTGATGAAAGGTGGCTGGTGAGTTGCTTTAGTCAGCTTTGTAACTGCTGTGTCTAAAAGACCTGACAAGAACAATTTTAGAGTAGAAAAATTCATTTGGGAGTTCATGGTTTCAGAAGTCTCAGTCAATAGATAGCAGGCTCCATTCCTCAGGGCTCAAGGTGAGGCAGAACATCATGGCAGAAGAGTATGGCAGAAAAGAGGTTCAGATGATGATCAGGAAGCAGAGAGAGACTCTGATCACCAGATGCAAAATATATACCCCAAAGGCAGGCCCCCAATGCTCATCTCCTCTGGCCATACCCTACTTGCCTTCAGTTTCCACTTATTTAATCTCCAACAGGGGATTACTTCACTGATTGGGTTAAAGCCATCATAACCAAATCATTTCATCTCTGAATGCTCTTGCATTGTCTCACACATGAGCTTTTGGGGGACATATCATATCTGTACCATAACATATGTCTAAGAACTGATTTTAAATTGCTAAAGCCTATCTTTTTTTTTTTTTTTAGTTCTTCCTTCCTCCTATTTATACGTGTTGGGTATTATTTGGGTTTGTCCTCCAAGCATTCATGTGCTGGAAGCTTGGTCCTCAGTGTGGTGATGTGAGAGGCAGGGAGACCGTTAAAAGGTGGGAGCCTAGCGGGGAGATCTTGGTCTTCAAAGAGTACTGGTCTCAGAAGGAATTGATGTAGTTCTTGTAAGTCTCAGCTTAGCTCTTGCAAGAGGAATACTATAAAGAGTAAACCTGCCTCCCAAATGGCTCTCTGGCTTCCTGTTTTCTCCTGAGATTTCTTCCTCTCACACACTCTCCCACCATGATGCCGTCTTCCATGCTCTGGTGTATCCAGGAAAGCCTTCACAATGACTGAACATGCGGGGATGCCTGATCTTGGACTTTCAATCTCCAAAACTGTGAGCTAAATAAACCTGTTTTCTTTATGCATTACCCAGCTTTGGGTTTTCCTGTAGCGATGGAAACTAGACCAATACACCCCCCTAAACATATTTTACCTTATGCTGTTTTCAACCCTTTACCAAAATCAATGATTCTTTACCAGGGAACACAGATTCATTAAAACCCAACACATTTTGTGTGTGTGTGTGTGTGCATGGGCATGCGTGTGTTTCTGTGTGTCTAAGTGTGTGTATGTTCATTGTGTGGATAGAGGGTCCAAAGAATCTGTGAGTATTGTCTGTCTCCACCCCTCCCCAAAGAAGCTAAGAACTTCAGATCTAGATATTTTATTTTATTATGATATAAAAGGGGGAATTTATTATTTGTAAAATAAGTACAAAGTCATGGACAAAGAAACACCATTAAAAATGTATCTACAGTCATCAAAGTGCTCACCTAACCATAGGGGAGGCTTCAGAGGGACTCTTGTCATCAGTGGCAGGAGCCAGCTTCAATGTATCAGAATATCAAATCCACAGTTGAGATAACTGCACACAGCGATGATAAGCTGTGCCCTACATTCCAGGAAATGTGCAATACTCTGAACAGGATGACAGATTTGGGGTTTTATCCAGAAACAAATTATCTTGGTTTGTCACTGCCTTGTGGAAGTTCAAGTTTCTTAGCGTATGCAGCCTCAAAAGCCAATTCTTATTTGAAAATAAGTGTCCGTGGTTGCCTCAGACAAATGAGGACATTCACTAGATGTGTGTTCAATGCATGATAACATAAAAGATGAATTTATATTATCAATACAATATTATAGCAAAAATAATATTGTATTAGTAATATACAATGTGTCTTCCCTGATGCAATAAAGGGTAGGTTGGGACAATGTTCCAGTGTTGAATAAGTGGTAAAGCACCCCTGTGTTCAATCCCCAGTACCAAAAGAAAAAAAAATCCCCTCAATGCCTTGTCTATGACAAGTGCTTTGAAGACCGTGGAAGCATGTTAAATGGCTTTTATCTTTTCTTATGTCTTTGCAGAAATTTTGTTAAAAAAATAAATTTATCTTTCTAGAATATACTGCTATAATTCAACTTTTATCTCAGTGCCAGTCTAAGAAACCATCTTGAACAATTGTGAATAATGATCTTGTAGGCCTGGTTCTTAGTGGTTTATGTCGCCACTGGCATCTCATTCCACAGGGATTTCCACATACCATGCCCACAACCTCATCCTCACCCCCAGCAGCTGGTCATTAGCTATTCAGAACTTTAATTAAAAGGAGCCCAAGACATAAGCTCACAAGCTCTCTTTAGGGGATAGTCTTACCTCAGTGGCTAGCAGAGGAAAGATAGGGACTGTTCATGCCAAATGAAGGTTCCTTTCTGTCATTAAAAGTGTGCAGTTAAAGAAGGTCATGGAGGAAAGTAGGCCTTCACTTTCAAGCAGTACCAGAGAAATCCTTCTCATACAGTGATACCAGGGGATGGCTCTCTAGCCACAGCTTGTTGATAAAGTGGGAGGATCTGAGCTGAACTGTTAGGGGCCTTGGAATGGGGCCCCACTCCCACTAACCAATTAAGTCATCTCTGGTAGTCTTTTAACTTCTAACCATAATACCACTGATTATCTATGTTATCACATTGTATCCTCAAAACAGAGTTTTGATAAAGATGCATTGACTCCATTGTGTAGAGGAAACTGATAGCTTGAGTTTAGATAATTGGTCCAAAATCCTATAACTAATACCTAGAGAGAGGCTTCTATCTGACGTCAAAATTTAGATCTTAATCTATGGTTTTCTAGTGCCTCTTCCCAAGGGATAATCAACATTCATATTTCTGGATTGTTTGTGTGTATGTGTGTGTGCATGCACGTGTGCATATTTTCCAAACAAATGGAATAAGACCTATTTTTTGTGTGTATATGCTTAACGATTGCTGTACTGGACTAAATAAAACCTTTTATAGAAATCTAAATGAGGAAAGTACTATCCTGTATTCATCAGAGTTCAGCAAAGAAACATAACCCAATAGAAAATATATAGATATAGATATTTATTGTAAGGAATTGGCATGCAGGATTTTGGAAGCTAAGTTCCAGGAGCTGCAGTTGACAAGCAGGAGATAATGGAGACAAAGTGTAAGTTTCAGTAAAAGTACAAGTCCAAAGTCAGGAGATGACCAAAGTCTCAGCCTGAAGAAAATCAAGCAAAGAAACAACAAATTTTTTCTTAGCCATTTTGTTATTTTTTGTTGTTGTTGTTGGGGGGAAAAGGCATGGGGAATTAAATACAGGAGTGCTTAACAACTGAGCCATATCCCCAATCCTTGTTATTCTTATTTTGAGATATAATCTTGCTAACTTGCTTAGGGCCTCACTAATTTGCTAAGGTTGGATTTGAATATGCAATCCTCCTGCCTCAGCCTCCCAAACTGCCAGGATTACTAGCATGCACCACTATGCTTGACTTAGCTATTTTGTCCTATTTTGGCCTTTAACAGACTAGATGAGGAAGGGGAATCTAATAAATTTAATAATTAAAATGTGAATGTCATCAAGAAAGTGTGAAGAGCAATGACAGAGAAAGGGAGAGCAGAGATTGGGGTCTCTGATGACCTCATAGCTGTGGCATGCTTGGTGCCTGGGAAAGTTTCTGTGCAAAGGTGCAGGATGCCTAGCTGCAGGGGTAATGCCCTCCATGAGGAGGCTCTGTGCCAGAATTTTATCAGCCTCAACCTTGATCTCAGGTACATAGCTCCTGGGAATAAAGGATTGCTCTTGCCAGACAACTACAACATTTCACCAGCTTCACTACTCCTGAACTTGTGCACCTAATAGTAACTTCAAACAATGGATTTTCTTGATAACTACACATTGCAACTGTAGAATGTAACTATGAGAAAGCTGCATAATATTGCTAGCCCTGTAACTTTCCTGAATACAAAGAGTACTGTATGCATAGTCTTTAACCTGATGATGAGACACATAAATAAATATTGCTGGTGTAATTCTTTAGACTTCTCTATCAAAGAGTAGCACTCCACCTGGCCCTAGCTATATCTTCAAAATCCGTATCTGTGAGTCTTTATTTTTCTTATCCCCTTCACCCCATACCAGAACCTGCTAGGCTGGTCACACTGGTCATGGCAAGAACAACCTGCACAGAAACACCCAGAATGATGTTTTACCCAATACATGGTACTCCTTGGTCTTGTCAAGTTGACACATAAAATCAACCATCACAATCTCCAAATATATTTTTAACAGAAGAACTTCCAAGGAAGTTGTAATGTCCTCAGCTAATAAGAGGCAGATGTGATATCCAAGAATTGGTCTTTTGTTTCAAAGGCCTAGTCTCTTTTTAGTTCCTCCTTCCTCCTATCTATACCTATTTGAGTAGATTTCATCCTTCTTGATAGTGGCCAAAAAAAAAAAAAAAAAAGGCAGAGTAATTTGGAAAGATTCTTGGGATAATTTCTAGTAATCCAAGTAAATTTTCAAAGATATGGACTGTGAATTATGAGTTCTGTCCTTGAAGTGATATCTCCAAGTACAACAGGTAAGGCATTGAAGAATCACCAACTTGTGATATCACTACTTCAATTATATCAGAAAGAGATGAAAACAGCAGTAACCAACCCATATATATAACCCAGCCCATCTCCTCATGGTCTCATCAGTTGCCTACTATACATATGCCTCAACTATGGAAATTTTATTCCAATATTTCCTCTAAGATGGAGTTAAGTAGACCATAGGTTACTCTGTACCTAATTATTTTTAATTGAATTTTCAGCTTTTCATTATATTATTAACATATAGCTGGGGCAACTAGGAGTAATGCCAGCATTGCTTCAACTTCGCCAAAATCTTCAACACAGTTGGAGCTGTTGGTATCCAACAATGTTCTTGGCTCTGACTTGTGGCCAGAGAAATTTAAATATTTCATCATGTTTTCTATTTTTGTGAGTTTCCACAATACCTTCAGTTAATTTACTGATAATTCCTTCTGTTTTTACTAACTTGACCCATTATATTTACCTATTGCATTCCCTCTGTCATTAAACTCAAGGGTTTTTGGGCTGGGGATGTGGCTCAAGCGGTAGTGTGCTCGCCTGGCATGCGTGCGGCCCGGGGTTCGATCCTCAGCACCACATACAAACAAAGATGTTGTGTCTGCCGAAAACTGAAAAATAAATATTGAAATTGAAATTCTCTCTCTCTCTCTCTCTCTCTCTCTCTCTCTTTAAAAAAAAATAAACTTAAGGGTTTGGCCTTCACCTTCTTCATTTGGAAAGTCAGGATAGTAATACCTGACCTTCTTGCTTCATAGGCTCATGAAACATGCATGTAGTACCTTGAATTCCCCTACAATTTTTTGCTTAATTTAAAGTCAAATTCTTATTGCAAACCTAGAAAGTTATAGAATACCAAACTTGTGATTTTTATTCCTGTAAAAAAAAAAGACAAACACTTTTAATTGTTTTTTTTCTTAGTATTTATTTTGTTATTTGCCTTTATATTATCAAAAAACATCCTTTTAAAGAGCCAGACTAGGTAAGTTCTCTATAGGACCCATGAGTCAGTTTACAGGGTTTGTATGTGTCCTCTATTTTCTGTAGGATTTTTTTTTACCCTATAATCACTGTCCAGCCCTGTCTGGCATCCTCAACAATAGAATCTCTTTATTTCAATCTTTCTAGGCAGTAAACTTCTTGTCTTTTGCTGGATGGGGAGAACTGTGCACAGAAATGTAAGGTCCTAATGGTCCAAATAGGAGTGGGTAAACTGAGGCATGTGGTTCTAACCTGACTTGCTACTTGTTTTACAAATAAAGTTTTACTGCAGCACAGTTATGCCCAATCATTTAAGTATTGTCTAGGGCCACTTTCATATGGAAATAGCAGAATTGAAGAGTCACGACAGTCATGTAGGATGTGCAGTCTGGCCACCTACAAGCTGAATGTTTGTGCTCCCCCTAAACTCATGTCGTAAATGAAATCACCAATGTGATAGTATGAGAAGATGAGGTTTTTGAGGCATGATCATATCATGAAGGCAGAATCCTCATGAGTGGCATTGCTGCCTTTTACAAGAGGTCCCAGAAGAACTGGCTTGTCACTTTTCTAACATGTGAGGTTACACTGAGAAGACAGCTATCATTAGATACTGAATCTTTCAGTGCCTTGACCTTGGACTTTCCAGGCTTTAGAGCCAAGAAAAATAAATTTCTGTCATTTATAAGCCACTAAGTTTATGATATTTTGTTACAGCAACTTGAACTAAGACATGGTCCTTTGCAAAGGTTGCCAATCCCTAAACTATTCTTATATGCTTTCAATCAATTCCTCTATTTCTAACTCATCCTGTGTTACCAACTTCAGAATTACCTAGAGTCTTCTATTCTTCAAGTTTTTTAGAAATCTGTAGTACAGTATGAATCAGCTTTCTTCTTACCAGCATTTCCCTTCTATGTACATCGAGTTTTAGTTTTCTACTTCTGATATGTCAGCCAAAACTATGTTGATCTCCTCACTGTTATTTTAACTCACATTCTATCCTTAAAGATTTTTTTTTTTGCATCTTTTCTTGCCTTAGTGTCAGTTTAGTGGGATTGGAAAAATTTATTAGTCATTATTTTACAGGAAATCATAAGCCACTCAAGGTATTTCAAGCAAGAAAGAATTTAATTTAGGGTCTATAGATGTTTAGGACACTGTTGAAAGGGCTGAAATTTCAAAGATAAGTAAAACCTCTGCTTGTTTGCAGGTTCACCCTTAGTTGTTAGAGTCAGAAAGTTACAGGAACCAGCACTGATCAGTAATGCCTAGGACACTGAATCAGATGCAAAACTTTAGACTACCTTGGAGACACCCACAGACCTCAGATTCACTGAAGCCGCACCTCTGCAAATTCTTGCCAAGAAAACAGGAAAATCGCATCTTCCTCTCTTCTATTTTGTACTCAGCATCACTTCAAAACCTAGAAACACACTAGCAAGGGATTCTGGGAAATGTGCTCCCAGGTTCTAGCCTCTGGCAGAGGGAAAGAAGGGAAAGTCACTGTGTCACCAAAAATCTGGCCCAAAAAAAGCAAGCAGAGATGGACAAGGGATTTTAATCTACTGTGTTTAACTTTTCAACCTCCAATTTTTTCCTCTGTGGTCTGTGAAGCCACTGCTGCCTAGCAAATGGAACATGGCACTCTGAGTTCACAGATATGGGATGGACACTTACTGTAGTTTGACCTTGGGCAAATCTTTTCCCTTGAACAAATGGAGAGAAAGACAGACAAAAATAGAAATTTACCTTTTAAGTGCTGTGAAGAGAATAAGAGAGTATGTGTTGCATGTTTAGTAAACTGTAAAATGCCACACAAATAGAAAATATACCTATGTAGGCAAACTAATTTTGGCTTGTTTCCGACACCAAAGAATAGCAATGTATGTCTCCAGGGAATACATCTACTTGTCAATCTTGACTCAGACTTCTTTTCATCTATCCTTCTTTATTAAAAAAAGAAAGAAACAGAAATAAAAGCTATTTCAAACCCTAAACATAGAAAAATGTCACTATTGTACTACATTTATTTCATTCTTCATCAGCCTATGGCAGATGTTCTGACAGTTTTCAGCTCTAGACTTGAGGAAAAGTGGCCCAGAGTCTACTTTCTATTCCACGGCCTTGTTTTCACATAGAGGCCTCCCAATTATAAGAGGTAATTTTTATTTCTATAATTCCAATGGAAATTTCTTACTGGAAGTATCAATCTCAAATATTAAGTATGTTTTAACAGCCCCAAATGAAATCTCTCAGTATCTGTAATAAAATAATAAAATAAGTACTTTCACTAATTGGAAAATGGTTTCATTCTTCTTTTATTCAATATTAGTCTTCTGCCTTGATTACAGTTATTTGGAAATTAAAGTGTATTGAAATATGCAGGAAGGTCATGGCCAGCAGAGATGAGATTGTGTTTTGTGTTTGCTCCTTTTTTAGAAGGAGGGGGCTGAACATCACAGAATCATAGGAGGTGAATTCTCTTAGAAGGTTGGAGATAGAAGATTCAAATCATTGAAAGTAAGTTTATGTAAATGTGTAGGCAGAAGGTCATCAATCCATTGCCCAAATGAGAGTGTATTCAGATCTTGTGTGCTTTGTGAACTTAAAACAAAACACTGTTCAAATGCTGGGAAAATAGCAGAAAAAGAATGTAGTAATTCTGGGCTCACAAGGGGACAAATGTTGCAGGCAATTCTGACACGGAGAGAGCTTCCAGGAAGACTTATGCCCCAGGACAGGGCTTCTCAATGGATGTTTCATAGACCCTTAGGAATAGCAGATACAAGAGGTCAAAACTATTACAATAATATAGTAAGGCATTATTTGCCTTTTTAAAAAAATAGTGCTGACATTTGCCCCTAAGTAACATTTGACCCAATGATGGGTCCAACTGAGCGTGAATCAAGGAAGTGTCACCAAATTACTTAAGTTATGATATGCTTCACAGCCACACTCTCACATTGAAAAAAAAAGTTTCATTAAGAATCTTTATGATGAGGTATTAAGAATTAATATCTTTTTTAAATCTTGACCCTTGAGTATGTCTTTTTAGTATTCTGTGTGACTAAATGGTACATACCCACATAACCTAACTCGCATTCCAATGAAGGAAGAGTCATCTGAAGATTTGAGGTGCCAGTTGAACTAGTTACTTTTCTCATGAAACACCATTTTAACTTAAAAGAATAACTGACAGATAAGATATAGTTACTTTGACTTAGGTACTTGATGGATATTTTCTTAAAAATGAATGACTCTAAGGACTTTCTTGGTCTTAGCACCAAAACCATAGCCATTTTCCAGCAGCCTCTCGGTCTTGGGCAGACTGAAATGGTTGGTCACTCTAAGTGAACCTGTCATTTCAAGGAAGCACAGATTGTATTCTTATTGATGATAATATTTAAACTCCTAAGGAAAAATTGGAATTTTGGAAGTTGTATTGACCACCATGAGATTTGAAAACCTCCCAAATGTTAATGAATTTTCTGACAAGATGAAGGCAATCTTCATAAAATTGAAATGTTGTGTTGCATAATGAAATGTGTCAACATTTGGAAGATCTGCAAAGCTCAGTGAACCAATATCTTCCAAATGACCAGTGCATGATGTTCCAAGGTCTTGCATGGATAAAAGACTAATTTAAAGTACAAGATGGATCTATGAATTTTAATGTGATTGAGCACAAAGAGTTTACTGATATGGTTTCAGTTTCTACATTGCAACTAACCATTAAGAAACCACCACTTTTTGAGTTTGATAGAGTATCAAGGAAGAATATCTACAATTATCTGAAAAAGCAATTAAAGGTCTGTCATTTTCCAGTGATGTGTCTGTGAGGTAGGATTTTCTGCAACTAAAACAGCAAATCATGACAAAGTGACTATAGACAAAGATACAAGAATCTGTCTCTTACTAAGCCAATGGTAACAAAAGGTTTATAAAAAATGCAAAAAACAAAAATAAATGATAGTTTTCTTACTCAATTTTATATTACTTTGGAAAATATACATATTTTATAAAAGTATATTATTTATGGTAACAGTGGCTTTATATATATACATATATTTTTAAATAAATATTAATTAGGGAAATATTATTTAGGGAAATATTTGTTTCTTCTGACGTCTCTACTTTCTTTTCTTCCTAAATTATTTACTATCTAACATCAGTAATGACCTTCTTGCTGCTTCCATTTAAGTATTTATAGTTGTACTATTAAACATAGTATAATGGTGAAGCATATGGATTATGGAATCTAACACCCTGTGTTGTAATCCTGACTCAGCCATTTATTAGATGTGTGAATTTTGGAATTTTTTCTGTCAATATTCATATCTTAAAATAGGAGCAATGACTGTGCTTAGTTATACTGTAGAGATTAAATGAAACACACAGAGTGCTTAGGATACAGTGAGTGCTATAAAAGTAATAGGTGTAATAAACTATTTGGTATACGTAACTTTTGGAGATGCTATGTTTTGGATATGGTTTGAATGCCAGAAGCTTGGTCCCCAGTGTGGTGATGTTGAAGTGGTGAAACCTAGAAGAGGTGGAGTCCAAGTGGAAGGTAATTAGATCTTGGGGGCTTCACTTACAGAAGAGATTGATGTTGGGACTAGAGAGTAGATTAATTCCTTGAATATGGGTTGTTATAAGGGAGCCTGGCACCTGCCCCAAATCCCTATTCTGCACCTGACCTACCCAGTCTCACAGGATCTCCTGCTATTGTGAGGCCATCCCTGATGAGACAAGCTGAACTCTTGAACCTCCAGAATTGTGAGCTGAACAAATATCTTTTCTTTATGAAGTACCAAACCTCAAGTATTTTGTTATATAACACTACAAAATGGACTAAGGAAAGAAGAAACTGGTTCCGTTAATTTTTGTTTCCTTCATCTGTTACACAGAAACCTGGTATAGAATAAAAATAAAATAAGTGCTTGATGAATAATAATACCACTACTTACAGAATTTTAAAATTTATAGCATATATTCAACATATATTTGCTCATCAGATTCTTTCAACATCTTATTAGAGAACCAGATCTTTTTCTCCTTGAAGATGAGAGAGAAAATAAATAAAATACAGAAAAATAAAATTAAGCACTTACCCAAAATTATAGAGGAATATAAGTGGCAGAGTTGGAACTAAAACCCTGATTTTGGCCAATGACCTAACATCCCATATAGCATTATCCGAAAGATTAAAGAAAACATTGAGACATCCTAATTTTTGACCAAACAGCTCTGCCTAAAAGAAAATTCTTTCAATGAGAAAAATAATCTGACTTTTAATTTCTTAAATACGTATTGTTTTCCCAAGATAGAAGAGCCATCTAAAATCAGAATTATTTTAAACAATAAGAGTAAACAGTTTCAAGATGGTGTTTGTTTCTGAACAAAGAATGACAATTTGAATTTCATTTGTCATGCTAGGCAGAAAGGCATAAAAGATGAATTACAGTCTTATTCTCTGAGTATAAATGGAATCTCCCAAATCAAACGGCTCTTTTGAATTCTATGAAGAAATTCAGAAACAAATTAACCATGGAGAATATCAATAAATGTAGTTCTGGTGAGGGGTCCAGGGTAGGGTAGGTGGGGACATGGAAGAAATCACTGTGTACTGTAGAATGCCCAGATGTACATTTCTGTGCAAGGACCATTTTGCTTTGAGGCAATATCTAGCCAATATCCTGTCCCCATCTGTCCATGAATAAGGGTTCTTAACATTAGCTCATTACAGTTTGGTTGACAATAAGCTGTTTTCCTTTGATCCAAGTTAGTCCTTTCTCCTTCTTTCCAGCTCTTTGTGTATTCTCTTCAAGATCTCTCTGGTCTCCATGCTCACTCATTTTCCTTGCTTTTCTGAACTCTAACCAAGGAGTTCTGCAAAACATCAGATAGAGTTGCTCTCCAGGCCAATATGCTGGATCCTGATTCTGGACTCTTCACTTTAATTATATGTACTTTTTGGGCTTGATAACACTAACTATGGCCCTTAGGTTTTTGCTTTTTTTTTTTTTTTTTGGATGTATAATACCACAGGATACCTTTTTCTGTATTAGTGGTTGGCAAACTATATCTTTTAGGCCAATTCTGGCCAGCAGCCTATTTCTGCAAATGAAGTCTTATTGGAACACAGACAAAACTCATTCAATTTGGGATTGTCTGACAAAAGCAGAGACCCTAGGTCCCACAAAACTCAAAATGTTTAATATCTGGCCTTTAAGGAAAAAATCAAATTTGTAGAACATGCTTCTGGAGGGACACAATTCTCAGATGTAACATTTTGCTTATATTGTGCCATTTCTGGCTCTCCTTGCCTGCTCTGTCCTGAGATAACAACCCCTCAGCTAGCCATCACTGATTATCAGGTAGCAGAGGCCAATGAGCAACATTTATGTTAGCTTTTGTTTCAAGACTATTAATCTGAGAGGCATCTTGGATATTACCTCCCTTCTGTTCCACCATCTAGATTTTTCTGCAAACTTTGAGTTCTCTGCACATTCCATTTTTAACTTTCTAAGCCACCCCTAACCAGTAATTTGTATTTAAGGAGATATTGATCTTGCATAATGATTTTCTCTTGTATTACACACCCGACAACATTCTCCTTTCTTAACCTGGCCATCAGCTGGTTGACCAACGCGCAAAAACTCTTGCTCTTTTCTTCTCTATGTGCAGGATTGTTGTTGTACCTTTAAAAACGAGAATATTCTAGTGAGCTTGAGCCCTTCCAGCAGTGATGCCTGATTTGACAGAACTTTCAGTTCTCCTCTGAATTCATTATCTATAGCTGTGTGAAAAATTACCCCCAAACTCAGTGGCTTTGAACAACAGCATATATTATCTCACAGTGCCTGTGAGTCAGGAGTCCAGGTGCGGGCTTGGCTGGGTCCTCTGGCTCAGGATCACTCACAAGCGGCAATCAAAGTGTCGGTCTGAGTTGTAGTCATCTCAAGGCTCTCTACTGGGGAAAGAGCTACTTCCAAGCTCCCTCACGTGGTGGTTGGCAGGATGCAGTTCCTCCTTGGATGTTGGCTGGAGGCCACCCTCAACTCCTGCCTCTGAAGCCTCTCTATGCATAGGCAGCTCCCAACATGGCAGCTGGCTTCATCAAAATGAGCAACCAGGAACTATCAGAGTGCGACCGGGACAGAAGTCACCACTTCTTTGTAAACTGATCTTGGAAGTAACATCCTGTGCTTTTTGCCATGTTCTATTCATTAGAATTGAGTCACTATACTCAAGGGGAGGAGATAACACAAAGGCATGAAAACCAGGAGGTGGGGATAATTAGGGACCATCTCAGAAACTGCCTACCCTAGCCACCTTCCAGTATAAATATGTGCCTACAGCCTTTAGCTTTCCTCCAGTCTCTGATCCCTTTCTTGCTCTTCTTACGCTATTCAGAGCCAAGATCAAATGCCTGGCACTCTTAACATCCACACTGGAGCCTTTTCTATTTCCACGAACTGCAGTCTGGCTAATATTTCATTCCATCAGCTGAGCCATTATGCCAAGGGGTTGTTGTGCATTATTTCCCTTCGGATTTTGGAGACATTTAATGTTTAAGTAAGTTATGGCTAGAGCTAACAGCACATTCATTGCCCCCCATTGGAGAACTGAGTTACAAATACTGCTAAAATAAATGCTGCAATGTTAGTATCATTTTCATTAGGTGTTTCTTTGTGAGCAAGAGTAGATCTTCTGTTATGTGCATCCTTTTGCATTTTTTAAGTTACATGTATTAGATTGCTTTTTACCCGTAGCAAAACTGAAAGATCTCTCTGTGTGGAAATGTGTCTCTGCAAAAAACAAAGATTTTATTTGAAAGTAATATTGTAGAGAAAGTAATGCTTCTGATAGAGCCATTTGTGTACATTCAGTGTGTTCAGCATGATGAAATGAAGATTAATTTTGCTTCAGCCTAAGCCAAAAATAATACCAATGTTCTTTCCATGCATCACTTCCCCCAGAACCATGCAATAAGCACCCCCAATCTGCACATGCTCCATGCTATCTCATAACTGACTTCAAGGGCCAGTCTGAGCTCATATTAATGCCTGTTTCCAATTCCTAGGACACCTCTAACAGTCTCCTTATGATGCATTAGCCCTTCTGCTGCAGCCCCCAAAGCAGAGGAATAAGAGGAACTCAGCTCAGGGCTATAAAAAAAAGAGCTTCCAAAATGTCTTGACCTGCCAAATGAAAGAGAATTTAAAAAAAAAATAAATAAGGATTGAAATAAGCTGGTTCCCTTCATCACAGAGCAGTCCCTCCACTCTCCCAACCTAATTAGTGTAATTTGTGTTTAAGGAGATATTGATTTTGCAGAATGGTTTTCTCTTGTATTACACACATGACAACATTCTCCTCACTTAACCTGGGCAACAATCTGGTGGAGTGATGTGCTAAATCTCTTGTTCAGAAGTCTACCCTGGCATCGATGTTTCAGGTAGAGAGGAGTTCAAATCGCTGCTGCTGGTGTTATTGAATACATAAATAAACCAAGAAAATAGCAGAGGGCCAGGGAAGGAAGGGCTGCATTTGTCTGACCTTGTTAAAAGTGTTGAGCTGTGGGACTTTGCTTCTGCAATGAAAATGAGTTTTGCTGGTTTTTTCCTTTGGCTGGAGGCCCCCCGTGCTCTCTGAGTGATAACTCTGGCCCATCCCAGGGACAGGTAGAATTGAAAAGTCTTTTGATTTCCATAGGCTTAAGCCAAACCCCTCCAAACAAGCTATTCCAGAGCTGAGCTGGAGCAGGGCTAATGCTGCGGTTGGCAGCTCATGCGCGGCTCCTTGTTGGCGAGCCCAGCGTAGCTCTTATCCACTTCAGCTGTCTTTTAAAAGCCTCCTTCTCACAAAAGACAGAGCCGATCTCAAGGGCCTGGGAAAATAGAAAATTTTCACACTGTGATGGGAAACACTGTCAAGAACTGAAACTCCAATGAAGCATCAGGCACCGGTGTGTGGTCACAGACACGGTGAGGGAATCGGGCTGGGAGAAAGAGCAGCCTAAAAATTAACATAGAGAGGTAAGCTGGAATGACAATATTTAAGAAGCAACCAGGACCCACTCCCTCTTCCGAGAGTGCACAGCCAGTTTTCTTGTCATTTACTAACTCTGGTAGATATTTCTTCCCCTTCCAATTGTCCTCCAATGGGGTCTTCCGATGAGGGTGTAACCTCAGGCCAATGAGGCCCTTGACATTTTTGCCAGAAGTCAAAAAGTACATTGACTTGCTCCTTTAGAAGATTAATATAAAGGTTGCAATTCTGATATTGCTTGTTCCCAGGGCTTGGTATTTTGTTTTTCGTAGGTATTGAATCTTATCAAAGCCATAGCTTTAAGAAAGAGCATCATGTGAAATCATTGTACCACCATTTTTTTTTTTGCATTGCTATCTATCTATCCCTCTTGAAAGACTGACAGATCACATGCATTCAGCTATGTATTTATGAAGTCCTTATCACCAAGGCACCTCAAACCTGGAAAGATACAGAAGATGGCCTTTATACCCACACACCAGGGAGTGCGTCTGGGTTGTCCTAGCTGATGGTGAGAAAGTCGGAGGTTAAGCTTATTTTTTGATGGATGGTCTTTACATGGGTATTAGCTTATATTAAAAAGTAGGTTTCGAAAGAGTATTAATATACATGACAATGCACCACCCAGAAAAGTGTTTTTGAGCTTTTAAATATTCTGGGACCTGTCTTCCAACAGAAATTGCAATTTCATTAGCATTTATGACTAGCTTTCCAGGGATGTTTGCCAAAGGGATGGAAGCAGAAAACAAAACAAAACAAAAAACAGCATCAGCCCTTCCACAGGCCCACACAAAGGTGCTAATTAGTGATGGTTTTCCTCTATGGGCAATGGCTCTGGATGCTATGCTGAGAGTTGTGACCGTAGACCTATTTCTATTCTGCCTAGGAAAACAACAAACCTGTTAAATGAAATGGTAATTTTACTTTCTGGAGATTGTGTCAACTAATGGCTTCCAAGCATATGAGGAGTTATTAGGGAGAGGATTATAAGAAGTCGTTTTCTACACAGGAAATTAGTCCCTGTCTAGGTAAGGTGAGCCTGAATTTTCCAATTGTAAGACCGTTTCAATATAAAAGAGATCATACAGAGGGAGGTGAGAGCAACAGTCCTGTGATAATTGCTTTTCAAATTTAATGTGTTTCTTCCTAAAACTAATCCATGTTAACTTTATTCAAAATTTCTAATGTTCTAGGTAGAATCTGAAGTGAATCAACCAATTCTAGCAAGAAGCATTTATTGAATATTCAACATTTTGCTGCCACATCCTGTTCCTTCTTATCTCATCCCACTCTCCTAGTAATGGTGGGAGGAAGGCACTGTTGTCCTCATTTTTCAGATGGGGTTGAATCACTTCCAAAGTCATGTAGGTAAAATCTGACCCAAGCCAGGATTTAAAGGAAAGACTTTGATCTTCCAAACCTTCCTTCTCTATCGATCTGAAAGAGGCCTGAAGATAACACTGGACCTCAGCCCTTGCCCTGGGGCCTAGGCAGAATCCTTATTGTCTGAATGAATAGGGTTTTATTCAAAACCCTACTCAGTCCTGTTGGGCAATTTATCGGTGGGTTCATTTGATATCTAAATTCTCCATCCCACCTGATACTGCAAGAACAGTTCCAGGAATCTTCAGAACAGAACCATTCATTCAATAAATAATTACTGGGCACCTGCTCTATGTCAAATATAGCAAGTTGCTGAGTCTTGGAAAGAGAAGCTTCTCCTCTGGTGTTCTCTTCCTCTTTACCAGGGGGCCAGGGCTTCTGGGAAATGGGTGGAATGATTAAGTTCATACCTGTAAGTGTAAAAGGAAGAAAGGAATAAACAGAATTTGAGAAAGAGCTATGGCTTTGAAGAAGAGAGAAGCTGGGTTCCCCTGTTCACTGCAGCATATTCACAATAGCCAAGATATGGTATCAACCTAAGCATCCAACAGGAGAGTAACAGATCAAGAAATTGTGGCTTATGTACATACTGGGATACCATTCAATCTTTAAAAAGAAGGAAATTCTATCATTTGTAGCAACATGGATGAACCTGAAAGGCATAATGTTAAGTGAAATAAGCCAGGCACAGAAAGATAAATACCGCATGATCTCACTTACATATGGAAACTGTAAAAGTTTAATTCATAGAAGTAGAGAACAGACTAGTGGTTACCAGGGGGAAGGAGGAAGAGGGAAATACTGATTAAGAGATACATAATTTCATACATGACAGGATGAATTCAAGAAATCTGTTGTACTATACGGTGACTATGGTCATGGTAAATACAGTACTTTAGTATTAAAAATTCTAAGACAGTAGATTTTTCAGTATTCTCACCATAAAATAAGATTTTTGAGGTAATGAATATGCTAATCAGCTTTATTTAGCCATTCCACAAAGTATGTGTATATCCAAACTTCATGTTGCATACCATAAATACGTATAATTTTTGTCCATTTAAAAGCATAAGTAAAGAATTGGGTCATTTAAAAACAAAACCAGGAGTGGGTTAGACCTTTGAAAAATATATGTGCAATTAGCTATCATTTGAATTTTGAAAAGGGCAAATTTAGAAAAGGGCAAAAGACATGTTGTGCACTGGACTGGGAACACACTTTGCTCTAAGTGATAGTTTAGATGGCATAGGAAACCAGAGTCCTAGATGTTCACATTCCATTAGGGAGGATAGCATTGTAAGGGGTTATTGAGGCCAATCCAGGAGTTTCCTTTGAAGCAGACATTAAGAATGAGGCCATACACTTTACAATCCATTTCCTAGGATCTGAGTCAGATGCAGCCCCCTTGGTTTCCTTTTAAATAGGGCTTGGTTTGCAAGTTATTGATCATTTTTATAAGAAGTTACACTGATGAGGTTCTTTCAATGTAGATTCCATGGTCATTTTAGTACAGAGGTGAATGTCACATTTGGTGGCAATGTGAGAAGATGGAAGAAAAGACACGGATAAGGGGTGATAAGATATGGAAGAGGATCCTAAAGAAAGGTCCTGAATTAAGCAGTGGAGAAAGAGCACTTACTTGGTGATGCTCCTGGAAAGTTGCAGAAATGCTTTGGGCCCTGATCTATTTATTAGGTTCCTGAACTGCTTTTAGATTCCCAAGCAAAGTAGAAGAGTCCAATTGAATTCCCAGAGATCTCATTATCTCTTGAAAACCACGAAATAGACGGCTATACATCATTCACAAAAAGGGATGTTGGCGAACTTAGCTGTGATCTGCTTTCCTGATATCTTGCGATTTCCAGAAATTTCCCACTATTTCTTCTCTCTCAGCACCTTCATCCCATACTGTAAGGCAGAGAGGAAAGTAATAATGCACTCCCTAGACATCATACTCTATTCCACCAGTCGGCTCACTGCCTGTGAGTATACACTTTGATTTAGGCCTATTTTGCTGCCGTGAACCACCTTTTGAATTCTGAGTTTCGTATTCCACCTTACCCTTCTGATTCTGTCACATGGGAACCCAAGGAACCACTTTGAGGAATTATTAGAACAGAGGAAGAGGAAGAGCAGATCCATAAGGCCAGATTCACCAATGGGGAAGAGTAGGGAGGGGGAGGCAGGTTGAGAGCATCCATAAATTAATATTTTTGTCCCTCTAAAAGAGGATGCGGGCTAAATCCCAAACAGAAAGTAAAATATTCAACCCTATTGAATCCCTGGGTAATGCAACTTATCACCTCTACAGCCAATGGAATCATGTGATTTTCCCATGGAAATTTCAGTGCAGCCATAGAATACTCAAACTTGGGATTCCCACCATCAGAGGGCTCAGCTTTGAGACTTTGGGGTGACCATTGCTGATGTCCGGAGGGTCTAAAACAAAAGCTAATGCAGGTGGACTCTTAGGAAGAAGCAGTCCTGCCTAGAGTCCACAGGAAGTTACCCTTGATTAAACAGAGAGTGATGTCATCACACAAGAGGGTGGGGGAAATCACCAAGGAGCAGTAGTCTGTTTTTAAGGGAAATTACTTTCCAGTTAAATGTTTCTGGGACGCTATCAATTATCCTATAAGCACAGCAATTTAAATTGCCTGCTCATATCCTCGGAAAGAAAGGATGGAATCGATGTTTCTGTCACAACTCAAAAGGTAAAAAGTCATTCACTCATTAACCATTCAACAAATATTTAATAGTACATACTATAATTATTATGCCCTATGCTTAGCAAATGAAATACAGTGATAAGCAGATATGCTTTGCCCCTTAGCCTCATCAAGTTTAGCATTTAGCCAGGAAGTTACAAAACATACAATTACAAGATCTGATTATTACCATATGGAAGCCAAAGGATCAGGGGATGGGGAGTTAGTCTTGAGCTCACAAAGCCGCCCCCACCACAAGTTTAAGTTGAGCTTTAAGTGGAACCTGTGAAGAATGGGCAAGAAAGTTCCAGGCAGAGGGTCCAGGCTCTTGACCTTTCGTGGGGATTTTGTTCTTTGGTAATGCTTTCTCCCCGGGATCACAAGGGGTAGGGACCTCGTGGGAGATGGAGAACTCTCTCCCAGGGCAGCTAGCATATGTAATTCAAATGCAATTTCTGTCAATATCCTCCCCCTTTGTACTTTAATTAATGTGTGTCAAACACTTCTCTATCTTCTGCTCAGATCTGTGTCCGTGCTCATCAGTTCTGGGACGCTTCCAAAATGGTGATAGGCAGGTTTCCAAGAAAAATAGTCATTTTTTGTTGTTTTTCTTTCCCTCCCCTCTTCCATTAGCCATGGCCTCTTGCCATGTACAGTTTCACAAATGGACACAAACCAATCAATCACCCTTATAAAAATGTCAAAATTCATTCTTCCCTGCTGTGAAATGAATACACTGACCTTAACACAAATGTAGAAATAAATTAAAAAAAAATCTATCTCCACCTCGGACCCCTGACTGCCACACTTAGATTTCCACACTTTTCAGTTTGACAAGGCTGACATTGCTGAGAAAGAATTTTTTTTTCTTTTTCTTTTTTCCTTTTTAATGCTGGAAGCAGATAAATATTACTGCCCAAAATTTACTAATAAGAATTTGTTTACATGCCAACCCTGCCTGTCACAAAGTGCAGATAGGAAGAATCCTTACCTGTTCAGAGGGAAGAAATGATCGAGAGATAGGTTTAAGTTATTGGAGGGTAAGAAATATTTATTTAATATTGCTTTTTTAAAACGATGAGTTTTCTCAACCCAGAGACCTTCTCATACTTGCCCAGGATGCTTGCTTCATTATGTGTTGAGGTCTAGTTGACAGAACATACCATGGAATAATTGGCAGATGTTGGCTCAAGTCCTGGCTCTGACACTCACCATCTCTGTGACCTTGAGCAGGTCACTTAATCCCTTTAACCCTCATTTTGTTCATCTGTGAAGCAAAGACAAGAATATCTCACTCCTAGTGAATATCTTTTGTTGTCACGAGTCTGGCACCCCCTGACTCTTTTGGAAACTCTAAGTTTGGGGAATAACCTCACCTCTGTCCCTTGGAGAGACCATATGGTCTGCACTTGGACCATCAGAGCACCATGTCCCTTGGTCATGCAACCTGCTTTAAGGTAGTGCATGGAAGAGAAGGAAAATGGGGAGTTAAACTTCAGTCCCTTCAGATACTGTTACAGCTTTGGACTTTCTGGTTCCATTAATAAATAGATTCTTCTTTTTATATTAAGTTGTTCAAAGTAGATTTCTAAAACTTTTTAATTGCAATGAATTAACTTATGCATATATTTTGAAACTTGAACTACAATGCGCATGAGGTACTTAGTATGTGGTGTATGGCAAGAACCCATTAAGAGAGGCTTCTGGATTTATGATGAGGTTGCATTCTGATTGACCCTTGTAAGGTGCAAATACCATAAGTTGAAACTTTATACTTGACACAGCTACCTACTGAACATCCTCACTTAGCAACAAAATCCACTGGAGGGTATTGGTTGTTTTCTCATGACCGTGGGGTGCACTGGGAGCCACAGCTCACGGCTGTCGTTGGCATCTCAAGAGAGTATTGAGCAGCATCTTGCTAGCCCAGGAGATTCAAAAGTCAAAGTATGGTTTCTATTGAATGTGCATTGTTTTTGCACCACTGTGAAGTTGAAAACCTGTAAATTGAACCATTGGGGACCATCTGTGTGTGTGTGTGTGTGTGTGTGTGTGTTTCTGTCTATAGCACTTGAAAGCTGCTTAATGGGTCAAGAAAGAGAAAAACAGCAAAGCCATGGCTCTGCCCATAGCTACTGTACCCAGGAATCCCAGGGCACTTTTCAGCCTGTGTTTAAGGAGAAGGTCACTATTTTTCTCTCTCTCATTTATTCCTTTGCACACAAATACTGACATCATTGATAGCATCAAAATTTGAGGAGAGGACAAAAGGAAAAATGGAAGAGAGGAAAGAGGGAAGGAGGAGAGGAGAGAGGGAGAGAGGAGAGAGGGAGAGAGGAAAGAAGGAGGGAGGGAGACATCAGCTTTAGCAAGCTTTTAAAGAGGTACCACGGCATAGGACTCCTTACCTTCTTGTTCTGTGATTGTTCTACACTCCTGAGATACCTTCTCCCAAGGACCCTCTGACTGCTCCAGAACCAGCACATTCCATTTGCTTCTCCATCTTCCTTATAAAAGCCTATGTTTATTCAGAAACACACACACCCACAAACACATACACACAAACACACACACACACTGAAACCCAGTCAAGGGTCAATAACTGATAATAGTTTATTTACTCTTTTCATGAGCATTTTCATTGTAAAAGGGATCCAAAATACAAATAAAAATAAAAAGGCAGCATACTGTACGTGTCCAGGATAAAAGAACTATCAATGTGAGGCACCTACTATGTGCTGGGAAATTTGCACATTACAATGGTTTGGAGGTGTTTTGTTCCTGCTAAAACTCATGTTGAAATTGGATTGCCAAGATCAAGGTATTGGGAAGTGAGACTTTGAAGAGGTGATTAAGTCTGAGGCTCTACCCTTGTGAATGAATTAATGTCTTTCTCAGGGGATTGGGTTGGTTCTCTTGAAACTGGATTAGTCCTCGTGCAAATGTTGTAGACATAATTGTAGAGACTGGGTCTGGGACACCATGTGCTCCTTTCTTTGCAACTTCCTGGATCTCTTTTCACTTCTATACTATGTTATAACAGAACATGAAGCCCTCATCAGAAACCAAATGGATGAATTCAGCTGATCTTGGACTTCTCAGCCTCTTGAACTCTGAGCGAAGATAAATTTGTTTTCTTTATAAATTACCCAACCTCAGGTATTTCGTTATAGTGACACATAATGGATTAAGTCATATCTTACACAACTTTCGTAATTACATTGTGAGGTAGATGTTCTTGTACCCACTTGACAGATGGGGAAACAAGCTCAGAGAAGTTTAAAACCTTGCCCAGAGCCCCATAATGCCAAAGGAATGGAACCTGTATTTAACTGACCCCAAAGCCCAAAGTTTCTGGTGAAGATTCTTCCTGGTAACCCTGAATTTGCGATGGTCACTAGATGAACGTCACACTGACTCTGGCCATGAAGTAGGAGATACAATTCAGAGATCATTGACCCAGCACCATGATGGCTTGGAGGCAGGACAGAGGGCAGCAGAGTGACAAAGTGGATTTTATCTGAGGAGATGAATTTTTAAATTCAATAATGGGAACCACCACAGAGCTTTAAAAAGGAAAAAAAAAAAGAAAAATCTTGAGTTAAACAGATTTTCTAAACTGCATACCAGCACCTAATCTGTTTGGTCTGTCTCTTTTCTCTTTCCCTTTAATTTTATTTTAGCTTCCAGCCTTATGTGGTTGGCTGTGTAGGGAGGGAAAAGGAATTCTCTGTACTCGGCAGACTCTCTCTGCCGCTCTGCTTTCTCACATTGTAGTCTTAATTTGATCAGCAGTTATGAAAAGGAAACATTAATCCTGGAGAAAAGGACATTGTTCGTGGCCAGACAGTTTCGGTATTGCTTCTGAAGTGAAACGTTTTGTGCTCGGATATGAGTTTTGCCCCTTGGGACTCTGCAACTCCTTAATGTCAGAACAAAACCCCGGGACAAAGTTGCTTGGAATTGGACAGATGACACCTGGTACTGGAAGCTCCTGGGCAAGGGGCTTCTAGAAGCTGCTGCTGCGTGCGAACGTGGGAGGGAGGGGGTAAATGGGGAGGGGTGACAGACTTGTGGAAACGGGACAACCTGTCTCCCATGGTGACAGGGCAGCCTCCTGGGCCTGGTCTTGGAAGCCTAAGTAACCCCATTCCTTATGATTACAACCATCATTTATACAGCACTTAGCACACCCTTCTGTGACCACCTCATTTTGATCCTTATAGTAGTTGTTAGGGGTAGGGGCTATCATGACGGATAAAGAAAATGAGGTTTAAGGTTTTAAACAACTTGTGCGGGACCTGCCACGTTCTCAGTCACCACACAGTATGGTCTCCTGAGTGACTATTATGGACTAGGCCCTAAGCCCCAAGGATACAAACATGATTTTTTAAAAAGGTCACAGAACTATGTGTCTAGTAGAAGAAACTGATGAATGAGGCAGCTGCTATACCTTTAGCACCCAGTATAGTGTCTGGCTCATGAGAGACAGGCAATAGATACCCTTGAACAATGGGTGGATGGATGAATGGATGGGCAGACAGGTGGATGGACAACTGGGTGGATGGATGGAGTATAATACAGTATTATTGATGCACTAATAGAGATGAGCATGGGTACCGTGGGAACATAGAGAAGTGGAAGTCAAACCCTTATAAACAGGTGATGCTGGAGTTGAGTTTTGACGTAGTGGTGGAAGTTCTCCAGCCAGTGATCATCGCCCAGGAAGGTTGCCTCCATATTGCAATTTCCCATCACTCTGCTTTAGCATAGCAGCTCCGAGCTTCCAGCTATCATCCTGAGAGCCAGTGACTACAGAGCAACCTGCTCAGTCTTCATTTGCTCCCTTCCCTACGGCGTGGCCAAGCTCTACTCTGACATTGGTTTTCTTCCTCCTCTCCAATGCGGGAGTTGATGTGCATTGCCTGTGAGCCTGGTGTCTGCATTTCTTAAACTAAAGATCATTAACATTTTAAAAGCAGAGTGTTAGGTTCCAGGTCCCCATAAATAATCCTTACAAGAATCATAACAGTAATTAACAAAGCAGCAGCAACAAAAAATTGTTGTCTTGCTGCCATTATATAGTACTTATGATGCAGAATGGTCTTTTAATGTACATTATTTAATGATGGATCCTAACAGCGCTATGAGAAAGACAAAGCAAATAATGTTCAACAAATGTTCTTTGTTGATGTGGGTAGGATTAATAGTCAGAGGAGATGAAGGAAAGTATCAGGTGGTCACCCCTAGTTTGTTTAATACTGGAGATTGGCGGCCTATCTCATTGGGATTCATGGCGGCCTGGTTAAGTAGGAGCTTATGTTCCCACATTTACAATGAGTAAACTGAGGTTCTGAACGTGACTTATCCAGGGGCACCAAGTAGTAAATAAAAAAGCAGTGACTGTAAGCCAGTGTTTGTTATTGTCAATGCAATGTTTTTGCCTTTTAATATCTTACTTCCTCATTGCTCAAGAGATTTAGAGAAAGAGAACCAGTGGCTAAGCACCCCATATTCTTGAAGGGTTTATGCATGGGCTATTACAAATGTTAGCGCTCTTGCTAATCATGGCCAATAGGTCACAAAAACCCAAACCACCCTGGCTATAGGACACCCATGTCTGGAGTCAGGACCAGCTCTTGAACAAAACATGAAATAGCTAAAGTTTCAAAAAGTTTATTTTGAGCTCTTCAGTTGTCCTATAGGACCATTGTCTTTCACTCTTCCTTCTTCTTTTCCTTCTTTTCCTCCTCCTCCTCCTTCTCTTCCTCCCTCTTCTGAGTTTTTGATATTCTTTTGCCCCCTTGAACACTTCCTTATTATTGTTGTCCTAGATATTTAAATGGTGTTTGTGGTTCTTAGGAAGAAGGGGTGTTTGCGGGTGTGTGTTTGTGTGGGTGGGTGTGGGTGGGTGGGTGTGGGTGTGTGCAATGGGAGGAGACTTATTAATGCTTCTTAGAATCTTATAATAGGTGGAAGTAGATTCAGATCTGCCTTGAGGGGCTCCAGTGTCTCCCCCTCATTACCTCTAATGAAAATGGAGCTGCCTAGGCAAGGGGAAGCCATGCTTCCTCCAAGCTAGGGAAAGAAGAATGAGGAGGGAAACAAAGGAAGCCATAAAGAAGCTGGAAAGCCTGGTCTAACAAGGAGCTCACGGGCAAAGGAAAGACATGTAGGGCTGGATCAGGGGAGAAGCATTATCAGACATGAGGTCCGAGTAAAGAGAATCCAAAGAGGATGGAAGACCAGTAGGAGATGACACCTGCAGTCACCTGGATGAGAGATGATAGGGAACAGGAACAGCAAGGGAAACTGAGAGAACAGGAGCCCTAGGGGTAGTACAGACACAGTTCCCTGCCTAGACAGTCTTAGGAGCAAGGTAGAAAGAGGACACTCAGCCTAGGAGGAATGAGGGTGGGAGTCATCATCAACTGGGAAGACAGGTCCCATCACAGACGGGGCTGACTTCACCCATTGTCCAGTATTGCCAGGGCAGGGGTGAGGGTGTCTCTGAATGACACAGAGTGAAGTAGGAGGGTGTTCTTGGCATGTAAACCAGTTTTCTTTGCTATGCTGTCCTGATGATGTTAGGATTAACACCTCTGATCTCATAGGCCAACCAAGGGCATTTTCATGACTATGACTGGTCAGTGCTTCTGATTTATGTCCTGTCAGAAAGATCTATTTCCCCAGTAATAGCCATGTTTCCACTTGTGGTTTCCTTCCCCTGGGGACCTGAGAATGCAGCGAGCTCTGTAGCCTCCTGAGGCATATCACCTAAATGTTCCCCTTGGAAATTGCTCCTGCAAATATTCTCAGTCAAAACCCAATAAAATGTCTGAGCGCTTGTACTACCCTAGAGGCTGGGAATCGCACACTAGAATCGTAGCCCAGTGTATTAAACAAAACTCCCAACTCCTCTCCAACAGTACAGAGTTTTTGGAATTACATCTGGGCCTTAATCATCTGAAGGTTGACTTTGTAACTGAATTAAAAATGTGTATCTATCAATCACCTTGGGACATTTAGGGATACAAGCACATGAAAGATACAGGAGAGCCGGGGATATTGAGAGCAAGGGGTAGGTAGATGCCCAAGAATTATTGTTCCGAGAATTTCTTCCTCGACTAGGATTTTGTAAAAAAATAAAATAAAATAAAAATCCACATTGTGTTTTCTATACCAGAACTTCACGAAAGCAGATATTCATAAAAGCCAGCCCTCCAAAAGCAGTGACTTTTTTCTTCTCAAGAAAATAACCTAGTGGCATGTTAATTAGAGCACAGCTTGTGCTACTGTGCAAAACGAGTAACAAATGGTGGCTCAAGCAAGGTAAAAGCTTCTTCTTTTCTTGGGGTGTAAGTCCAAGCTACTGAGTGGTGCAGGTATCCTTCTGGGAAGAGGTTTCTTCAGTTCCATTGATTTCATTTCCTCTGAGGCTGTTCATCAGCAAGGTTGAAGTTGACCCACCGGCACCATATTTTATGTCTCAGCCCATGGCAAAGGGAAAAAGAGGAGTGTGGGCCAGCCATTTTCTCTTGAGGTTAAGTCTTAGAAGTTGCTCACCTTGTTCCTATTCACCAGAAGAGGTTCCTACTGACCAGAACCTAGTCAGGTGACAGGGAACTGGGGAATGTGATTGCCAGTTGGGTAGCTGTTGTCCCTGCTCCTCCAAAGCTCAGGGATATTGGGGAATGATTAGCTGTCTTTCTAAAGTGCTTTCTTCCTAAACTTCATCTCAAAAGGCTTTTCTGTTTGCTCTGGCCAAAGAACATCCTGAGAGTCTGGACTTTCCCATGCTGCAGCTAGCCCTGTAGCCTCCTGAGGAATATCACCTAAATGTTCCCCTTGGAAATTGCACCTGTGTGTGTTGCTCTCTGGTCCTGGAAAACCTTTCTTCTCCCTCTCCACCAGTTGGTCTCTTGCTCACCCTGATCTCACGTACTGCTTCCGGCAGAAGAGTTTTCTGTGTACACCATCTGGTCTCTCATTGGGCAGAAGGTGTTTCACTAAGGGAAACCACGTTGAACGCCATAGAATCGTTGCATCTTTTGCTAGAATTGGAATTTCTCAAGTCAGGCTCTGCCTTAGAATGGTTCTGTGGTTTTGATGTGGGCTGTCTCCCAAGGGTTTAATTTCAGAAGCTTGATCTTTAGAGTGACAATGAGGTGGTGGGACCTTTAACAGGTGATGCCTATTGGGAATCACGGGAGAGTTATTATAAGAGTACAAACCTGGCCCCTCTCCAGCCTCTCTGGCTTCCTGTCTCCCCCTGGGGTTTTCTGCCTCTTGCATGTATTTATGCTATGATGCCAACTGCCGGGAACCCTTCATTAGAGCCAACCGATGCTGGCACTTTTGGACATCTGAAATTTTCAGCTATATGAGCCTGTTTTCTTTATAAAGTACCCACAGTTATAGCAACGGACTAAAACAAATCCCTATGGCAAACTGATTTAATTACAATCTCTGGGGCCAGGAGCCAGGCATTAGAATTTTAAAAATGTTTCCTCAGTTGATTTAATGTACAGATAAGATTAGGAACTACAGAACTGGCTTAAGGGCAGAATTTTTATCTCCGGACTATTAACACTTATACCTGACATCCCATTGACATTCAATAAATTCTTAGTGAATGAACAAATGAATAAATGAAAAAATGACTTCTACATATTAGTTAAACTAGACCCCAAACAGGAATTAACAATTCATATCATTTTCTTGAACACAGAATATTAGCACCAGAAGGGACCTTCAGCAAGATAGAGATTCATCATGTCTGACAGATGAGGAAACCATAATCCAAAAAGGTCTTATGGCGAGTTTATAACAGAGACCAGGCTCATGGATTTCAAGTTTTTAGGATGCCACACAATAAGTCACCTTCACTGCATGTATCTATCTACCTTTGAAACAGAGAAATATTCCCCTTGCTTCACCTTTCAATGCAAGGCTGAGCTCTAGCTACCCCACTGAATTGAAATGGAAATGCTTTCCCTTCTCCAGCCTTTATTCATTGTTTGGAACCTGCTTATTATACCGTTTTACTACATAATGAAGACAAATGCCCACAGTTTAGCTGCAGATTTGGTTAATGACAAGATGTATAATAATACAAGATAATAGGGCCAGGCCATTGCATTCTAATTAAATATTTTTGTCAGATTCTTTCCCTCATTAATCTTCTTTTATTTGCCATGCTTTATGGCTATTTCACTTCCCACCTTGAGTATATGTATACACGTAATTTGAAGAACAGAAAGAATTTCAAGGTTTTTCTGGGAATTGGACTTTCTCCTCTCTGTATGTGTTTATTTGACTACAAACCATTGAGTTTAGAAGAGAATACATCACACGTAACCTGGGCAAGGCCTCTAATTGGTATGCTAGCCCACACAAAGATATCTGATTGCATTCAGTCACTGGCAGGGACGGAAAGCATTTCCAAGGGAAATAATATCTTGCTGTGAATCTGGGAATATCTCTGTAAGAACTGAACAGTAAACACCAGCCTTAATTTTAATGTCTCACAATTATGCAAAATTTTCAAAAGACGGGGTCTCTGGTACTCAAGCCCCCACCCCTCGGGACAGCCATGCTATCATAAAACTGTTATGGGAGTCAATGTCAAATTTCCTACTGCTCAGGGACGTGGAGTCTTAGAGCATGGACACTTCCAGATCATCATTTTCTCCCATAAGCAAAAGTATTTACCTATTAAGAGCCTTCGAAGGCTGAAATTCCGTGAGCTCTCTGGCTGCTGGCAATAACCCCTTTCAGGTTGAGCTTTGATGGGGCAGTATTTAGGTTCTAATGGCCCTTAAAAGCTGCAAGGTGCAAATGTGAAGCGATGAAATCCAGACACGGCAATGGCCATTTGCAGAATGATCCTTGCAAAGCTGCCGAGAGATTTGGCGGTTGATGAGGCATCTCAATCAAAATGTGCTCCCAGAAACGCGTTCTCCATGATACCTGTTTCATTTAATGGTGCTCATTCTCACCCTCCACCCTCCTTCCCACAACGAAAGATGATTACTCTGACAGCAAGCTGTGTCTCACCCATCATTTTCTGTCAATTTTCTTGCCTCTGGAAAGGATTCTATTTGGGTTCTTAGATTAATTCTCTAGGCAAAACATTCGCCCCCTATTCTTGCTATTCCTGTTCGAAATAGATATCCTGGGAGAGTTAACTGAGCAAACAAAAACTTAGATATGATTTAAACACAACACACCAATTACAAGTTTGAAGGGGGAGTAGGAAAGGATCCAAGTATAACTTTGCTGCCGAAGTGCACACTTGACATGGGGCATTGCATGAATCTGGCAATACACATCTGGCAGCTAAGCAGGATTGCCTCTCATTCTCCCATCCCATAATCTAGATTGATCTCTCACCAGCATCTGCAGCACAAGATGTGCATGCCCGATGGATATATAAGCCCAAGAGGAAAGTAGAGTAATAATGATCACATAGCAGCCACACAACAATTAACAAGAGTTTTTTTTTTTTTTACTAACCAGTTAGGGATCTTCCTTTTCTAGAGAAGTCACTTAAAGGAACCTGGATGGATGGCATTTGAAATATTTCTTGGGACTGAATTTCTGGGATTAAAGGATCTCATATACCCTTCTGTAAAGATATTTTGGGGTAGCTGTTCTTTCCAACATTGAGCACATTCAACCTCTATAAAGATGATGAATCCTTAGCGCCCAAGACTTCATCTCTCCACAGCTGAGCTAAGGAAATGTCTTGACCTATGCAAAACTTATCAAGAGCGGCAGACAGAGGTGACATTTAAAGAGACAGTGGAGAGGTCCAAAGGGAAAGGAGATGCCATCTAGCCTCAAGTTAAAATGGGAAACCCATTCCAATTGTAAGGCCTTGATCTCTTAATCAGTGAGGCTCTGAGGAGGGTGGCCACTTTTTCTTTTTCTTTTTTTTCTTCCCCTCAGTGCAATCAATTACTTGGGAAAAATCTAACTCTAGGATGTAAGAAGGAAGATTTCTGTTGTCAGTAGTGCTAGACCAAGAGGCCTTCATTTAGACATCTTAGTTAAAATTTATTAATAAATCAAGTATTTACTGGAGCAAATGCTGGGATACAGAGGAGTGCAAATACAAAGAGAAACATTAACAAGGGAAGGACTCCTTGTGGATGGTATAGAGCATTGGCAAGGCTAATCCCAGCCACACAGGAGGCTGAGGCAGGAGGATGGCAAGTTTGAGGTCAGCCTGGGCATCCTAGCGAGATCTTGTTTCAAAAATAAAATGTGCTGGGGATGCAGCTCAGTGGGAGAGCACTCTGGATTCAATCCCGGTACCATGAAGAAAAAAAAATAGAAAAGAGAACAGCTAAGCCTCACGTGCCAAAATGGAAGGCAGGAGGTGTATTGATCATTTTGGTTCCAGGAGCACAAGAAACATAAAGGATCTATTCCGTCATCCCTCAACCATGCTATGATCCATGGGAAACATTTTCTCAGGGCCCACAATGTAGGCAGGGGAAATTTCCTCTCTTCCATATGCTGGATTCCTGAGTTCTCCTGGAATGAGAGATGAGAAGCCTGATAAGAGTTTCTCTCTCTCTCTCTCTCTCTCTCTCTCTCTCTCTCTCTCTCTCTCTCTCACACACACACACACACACACACACACACACACACACAGAGAGAGAGAGAGAGAGAGAGAGAGAGAGAGCTACATTCCTTATTCTTCTACTCCTCTTTTAGATATTTATCTAACATCACATAAAAAGGCTCCAAATATTGCATGAAGAAGCCACACAACCCACATAGGCTTGTCTGACCACAGACTCTTCTTTCTTTCTGTGGAGTGCCTACAACCACCCTATTGATTTTGTGTCCTGCTGAAAAGAATCTCTGGGCAGTACTAGACTAACTCAAAGACCCTCTCTCCTGTTCTTACACCACAGCCTGCTTGTTAAACTCTCTGTTCCTCTCTGCTCCTTTCCATCGTATTCTCCCTACCCTATTTCCTCTTGCCTTTTTATCAGGATTCTCTCCATTGTCATTCCAGTGACTGCCCATACTTCACCAGGTGGGCCTAATGGGCTCCCTTAGGTGGGCTTCTCTTTGATTACTCCTTTGCCACTTTTCAAACCTAGATTCCTTTTTTTTTCCAGCCTACTTAACCTTCTGCAGGTCAGAGAGAGTTTCCTCCCAAGTAAGTTCAAGGATCTCAATAAAGCAACTTGGACTTCAGTTCCTTAATTTGCAGTTTACCATCTCTGTCAATCATTCTTCATGTTTTTAGAAACATTGCTTCTTTAGATAGCTTTGTATTATTTTCTCCTTAATACTCTTTTATACCACATTTTTTTTTTGTTTTTTTTATCCCATTTTTTATCTTTGTTTTATTCATTCCAAAAAAAAAAAAAATACACCAGAGACAGTTTTTATCTCCTTCTACATTATGTCTGCCTTTTAAAAAATTCACAGTACAATATTGCATATGTGTAAATAAATTATTGTAATAAAGCCTTCCACATATTTGTTTACTTGTGATATTTGATTTAGTTGGTTTCATATCAAGAAGTCCTACCCTTATTTCTCTAATCCTTTTTAATGAAATCTAAAATGGTTTTCCATATTTCTTTGTATTCATGTAAATTATTTGGTGCTTTATAAATTGTAAGATTTTTATTGTTCTGCCCAACTGCTCTCAATTAAAACACAAAAACAAAAACCTCGGGGTGTTTTGTTTTCTTTCTGAAGTCAACATAATACAACAATATATGCCTGATCTTCAGCTTCGGAAGTTCTTAGTGATGGTGATGCGGGCATTTTTTATAAGGGTATTTTCTTTCCAAATGCGCTTAATGTCTGCTTTTCATTCAGCAGTCAGTACACAGCTTTGAGGAGAACTAAAGAGAGAGAGAGAGAGAGAGAGAGAGAGAGAGAGAGAGAGAGAGAGAAAGAGAGAGAGAGAGAGAGAGAGAGAGAGAGAGAGTATGTTGTATGTTCTGTGTGTGTTTGCGCTTGACTTATGATGATTTGACTTTTCGATGGGGTAAAAGCTACATGCATTCAGTAAAAATCGTACTTTGAATTTTGAGTTTGCGTCTTCTCCTGGAATGGCAATACAGGGAGATACTCTTACAATGAATGCCGTCCAGTGGCTTCCAGTCAGCCACGTGATCACAAGGGGAAAACCTGATGACAGTGCGTTGAGTCTCTCAGCTCTGATGCTCCCTGGGTTCAGGAGTATTAAATACGTTTTTGACTTACATTGTTTCCAACCTATAATGGATTCACCCAGATGTAAACCCATTGTACAACCAGGGGCATCCCTCTCTCTATTTTAACACAAGTCTTTAAGCCTTATAAAAAGAAAACAGCATAGTCGCTACCATTTATGGAACACCGACCATGTCTTGTCAAGCTCTATCCGTTTTACATTATCTATTTCATCTAATTCCTGAGACACCATGCAGTGTGGACATTTTAAAACTTCCATTTTACAATTAAAAGAGCTGAGTTTGGGGGAGATAAAGCAATTTGCCTATAATGATGTGGCTTCTGAGTAGTCACAGTGGTTTTGAATCCAGCTTTACCCACATCTTAAGGGTTCTTAACTGTTAGGACAAAGCTCTAAATCTTGACCTGAAAACTATTGTTTATTTCCACTAATATGTGTTAGAACAGCAACTTTAGGCAGGACCCAGCTAGTGCTGACACAGCCCCACACGTGTAGATCAAAGACTTACAGACTATATGTAACCATCATTCTGAGTCAGACGCTGGTCAAAAGAGGTGTCTCTACCTATAGTGGGGGCAAAATGAGTTAGAACTTTAGAGCATACTACCCCCCAAAATATGGGGATGGGCTTCATGGGTGTTCAAGCTAGTGGTTACCTCACACATATACACACATACCCCTCACACAGGAGGAGAACTGCATAGCTAAAAGTCCAATAGCAGACTTAGCTCCAAGCATGGATATATGTGTCAGTAGCATGTAAACTGTGTCATTGAGAATCTCCTTCTCTCTTCATCTAATTTGGCTTCATCCTCAGGCAGGCTCTTCTCTTGCAATAGCAAGATGGCCACTCATAGCTACAGGCTTACATTGAGCTAGCTTAGTGTTCCTACTGGAAAAAGAGCTTCTTTTTTCTCACTGGCTCAACATAAGACCTATGATTGACTGGCACAGTATGAGCGACTTCTATGCAGCTACTTTGACCAGGAGAGGAGACATACAGATCATTCACACCAGGACCCTGGGTTCACTCCTAGGGCTAGAGGGAACAAAGGGGTGTCAGCCGGTCAGAACTACATGAACTGAATAAGAATGTTGCTGAGGGAAGATAAAATGGATTCTGAGTATCCGGGGGGGAAAAATGTGCACTACTATTTTATCCGGTGTAAAGCAGAGACCCGTGACAGCTGAGAACACAAGGACCAAGGTTGACTCAATACACAAGCTGCTGGACTGGTTTTCCTAGACTATGAGTAGCAAAAGATGAGATCAGTCATTTACTTCTGATTTATTTAGCTCTACTAGGAAGGAACAGAAAATTGTAAGGGCAAGGAGCCAGGCATTTATTCACGTAAACCTTCATTCATTCTACAAACATATGTCCTGTAATTCTGCCACTAGACATTGTGCCTGGTGCTGGGGAGGTAGATGAGATCCAAACTTAAAGAATTTATAATCTAGAAGAGAGAAAGTTTTAATTTTTAGCTTAAAACAGAGAAGTTTCAATTAATAGCTATAACACAAAGAAGTACAGTATTCTATTTTTCTCCCAAGGTGTTTTTGGTAGCAATGCCCTCAGTCTGAAGAGCATTTTCTAAAGAGGAGTCAAGCAAAGCTCACGTATTAGAACAATGTCATAATCAATCATGTGCCCGCGTCACTCATTAGGAGTCTGTTTGTTCTCTCTGGGATTCTAATGAGATTCTTCCTCCTTTAGGAATTCTAAATCTAACCACAGCTAACTCTCTTGAAAGTGAAATAGAAACAGGACAGAAATAGCCCCCAAATAATCTCAACTTGATTTTGCAGTGAATAGCAAAACAGAATTTGGCCTAGATCCAAATATTTGCTGTGAGACTAGAGATAAGTCTGGGCCTCTATTTATGCATCTGTGAAATGGGGATGGTAATACTACAGAGGATTATTGTGAGTACTAAATGAGATACGTACAACTCTTAGAAAAGCACATGGCTTGGAGTAAGTATAAAATCATCTGTTGTCATTACAGTTGTATTTTATATATGTTGCTATTATGATGATTGTTATGATTATGATGATTATATTATTGGTGTATTGAAGGTCAAAGAAACTCAGTGGCTTGCCCATTTCCCCAGCCTGTTAATGGCAGGATCAGGGCTCAGACCCAGGTTTCCTGGCCATTGAATGAGACCTCTTCCCTGACATCACTGTGCCTCACCATCATATAGTTTACATCCCCAATTACACCTGACTCAGGCTACTCCTGAAGTCATTTGTATTTTCTCAGCATATACCTTCTGGGAGAGCAAATGTGGCATTGACAAGAGTAATCATACTTGGCATTTGTAGAATATTATATACACTTCAAAGCCCTTTTGCATATATTTCCCCATGTGGGATTAAGCATTTGCCATGGATACTCCACTCATGGATAATCAAAGATGGAATTTTATGCTGGTTATTAGATTTGACTTCAGCTTGCTTTCTGGGAGACCCACAAATCAATTTATTTAGTGTAAGGCATATTCATCATCACCGGTTTTCAGGGAATTTAGGTCAGCCAAAATTGGGAATTTGGTTTGCATGTCTTAGGGAAAAAGAGGTTTCCAGGGATTTGCTTTGCACAGGTGGGGGGAGCAATGCTGACAGAGAAGAAGAGAGAGATTTGATGCAGAACTTGAGCTCTCTTATCAGTGTCCTGACAGGTACTTCGGGGAAGCAGGATGCCATTCCAGAGGCCCAAGAGCTGGGGCTGAGCCAGCCATGCCACCTCAGAAGAATGGATGTGCAGCCCCACTGTCTGCCCTTCCTTTATGTGAGGCGTGTATAAAAAGCTATCAAAATGCTGGTTTGAGGATAAAGGCAAAGGTTTTTAACTCAAAGGAACAACTTTGAGTTCCAATGCTCACCAAACACTAACTTAGAGCCTCTCTGGTCTTCAATGTCCTCAAGTCTTAAATAGGTATTGATGCATCATCTACCCGATGCAACTATCAGAGAACTAAAATACACGATTACAGTGCCTGTGTGTAGGAGGCTGAATATAAATGTTACCTTTTGTTAATATTACTTTATTATTAGTAGTAGGAGCAGTCACTCTTTTGGCAGCTCTGGGGGCTGGAATGTTATTCTTTATGTGCAATTTCTGTCTTCTGCAGAAGCAGCTTTGCGGGATAAGGTTCAAGGTGAGCTCTCAAGACTCCATAAACCCAAAGAGGTCTGGAGATTGGTGCACTTAAGGGGAGAATGGTCCCTGGTCTATACCGTTGGAAATCACTAGCCATTATCATGGAAGGAAGGGTGGTTCCAAGAGGAGTCCCACACTAAATGGGGGCTCCCCAAGGGTAGGCATGGTATCAAATTCCTGAGACATCCTGCACATAGTAGGTCCAGGAACAAAGAGTAACTCTTGGGAGATCTTGCTATTTATTGGGAGCTGTCAGGTTAGACCTTGGGGGACTACCTGGAGCTGGGCATCCCCAGAATCTCTTCTACCAGAAACAATTGCCGAAAAAGCCAAGGTCATTGAGAGGCGAGGGGGCTGAATTCCTGATTCAAGTTCTGTAGGAAATATTACTTGTCCTCTCTAGCCCACTTTACCCTACCAAAGACAGTCTTGGCAGGTGCATGGATGCCAGATTTGGATTGGTAGGGAGCTCACCAGAAAGAATTAGTATTTTAGTGTTTCAATGTCCCCCTGTCCCCTGAGAGACCTGATGGGACTGAGAGAGCTGAAGAGATTCTAAATGAATCTGCAGATTCCTGATGAGATGATGGCCTGAGAAAGGAAGGGTTCCATTAACAAGCAAAATGAGAATCCTTGTGTTTTATTTGATGGCAAAGGACATTAGCAGTCTACAAAGAGATTTCAGTGAACTTACATCAAAATTGAATTATCCAGCTGTGGGAGCAGCCAAACTTGCTGGACCCCCTGAGCTATGTAAGAATACCTTTGTCAGTTCTGAAATAATAAGCTCTCCCATAAACTTTACAGAGTGTTTTTTTTTTAATTGGGTTTCCCTTTTTACCCCTCCACCTTGGGATAGGTTAAGACTACCAAGTCAGTGACTTTTATGACTTTGGACATTTACTTCTCTGTATCTTGATTTTCTTTCCTTTTTTATTTATTTGTTTTTAAATTTTAATTTGTTATATAGGACAACAGTAAGCATTATAATTCATATTACACATATGGAGCACAATTTTTCACATCTCTGGTTGTGCACAAAGTTGAGTCACATCCTTCGTGTCTTCTGACATGTACTTTGGATAATGATGACCATCGCATTCCACCGTCTTTACTACCTCTTTCCCCCTTAGTCCCTCTCCCTCCCCTTTTTCACTTTGCCCTGTCAAAATATGCCCACAGCATATTTTGAATCAGCATCCTTAAATCAGAGAAATCATTCGACACTTTGTTTTTTGGGATTGACTAATTTCACTTAGTATTATATTCTCCAGCTCCATCCATTTACCTGCAAATGCCATGATTTCATTCCCTTTTAATGCTGAGTACTATTCCATTGTGTATATATACCACATTTTCTTTATCCATTCATCTACTGAAGGGCATCTAGGTTGGCTCCACAGTTTAGCTATTGTGAATTGAGCTGCTATAAACATTGATGTGGCTATGTCCCTGTAGTATGCTGTTTTTAAGTCCTTTGGGTATAAACCAAGGAGTGGGATAGCTGGGTCAAATGGTGAATCCATTCCCAGATTTCCAAGGATTCTGCATACTGCTTTCCATATTGGCTGTACTAATTTGCATTCCCACCAGCAATGTATGAGTGTGCTTTTTACCTCACATCCTTGCAAACACTTACGTTGTTTGTATTCTTAATAGCTGCCATTCTGACTGGAGTGAAATGAAATCTAAGAGTAGTTTTGATTTGCATTTCTCTAATTGCTAGAGATGTTGAACATTTTTTTATTTATTTGTTGATTTGATTGTATATCTTCTTCTAAGAAATGTCAGTTCAATTCCTTGGCCCATTTATTGATTGGGTTATTTGGTTTTTTGGTGTTAAGATTTTTGAGTTCTTTATATATTCTAGAGATTATTGCTTTATCTGATATGTGTTTGTGGTAAGAATTTGTTCCCTATTAGTAGGCTCTCTGCTCACCTCACTGATTCTTTCTTTTCCTGAGAAGAAGATTTTTAGTTTGGATCCATCCCATTTATTGATTTTTGATATTAATTCTTGCGCTATAGGAATCTTATTAAGGAAGTTGGGGCCTAATCTGACATGATGGAGATTTGGGCCTACTTTTTCTTCTAATAGATGCAGTGTCTCTGGTTTAATTTTAGGTCCTTGATCCACTTTGAGTTGAGTTTTGTGCACAGTGAGACATAGGGTTTTAATTTCATTTTGTTGCATATGGATTTCCAGTTTTCCCAGCACCATTTGTGAAAAGCCTATTGTTTCTCCAGTGTACGATTTTGGCGTCTTTGTCAAATATAAGATAACTGAAATAAATGTCCTCTATTCTGTATCATTGGTCTACAAGTCTATTTTGGTGCCCATACGATGCTGTTTTTGTTACTATTGCTCTGTAACATAGATTAAGGTCTGGTATAGTGATGCCACCTGCTTCACTCTTCTTGCTAAGGATTGCTTTAGCTATTCTGGGTCTCTTATTTTTCCAGATGAATTTTGTGACTGCTTTTTCTATTTCTATGAGGAATGTCATTGGGATTTTAATTGGAATTGCATTAATCTGTATAGTATGGTCATTTTGATAATAATTAATTCTGCCTATCCAGGAACAAGGGAGACCTTTCCATCCTCTAAGGTCTTCTTTAATTTCTTTCTTTAGTGTTTTGTAGTTTTTGTTGTAGAGGTCTTTCACCTCTTTCATTAAGTTGATTGGCAAGTATTTTATTTTATTTTTTTTGAGGCTATTGTAAATGGGGTAGTTTTTCTTGTTTCCCTTTCAAAGGATTTGTCACTGATATACAGAAATGCCTTTGATTTATGGGTGTTGATTTTATATCCTGCTACTGTGCTGAATTCATTTACTAGTTCTAGAAGTTTTCTGGTGGAATTTTTTGGGTCTTCTAGGCATAGAATCATATCATCGGTAAATAGTGCTAATTTGAGTTCTTCTTTATGTCCATATCCCTTTAAGTTCTTTCATCTATCTAATTGCTCCGACCAGTGTTTCAAGAACTATGTTAAATAGAAGTGGTGAAAGAGGGCATCCCTGTCTTGTTCCAGTTTTTAGATAGAGTGCTTTCAATTTTTCTCCATTTAGAAGATGTTGGCCTGAGGCTTTGCAGAGACAGCTTTTACCATGTTGAGATATGTTCCTGTTATCCTTATGTTTTCTAGTGTTTTGAACATGAAGGGGTGCTGTATTTTGTCAAATACATTTTCTGCATCCTTGAGATGATCATATGTTTCTTATCTTTAAGTCTATTGATGTAATGAATTACATTTATTGATTTCCGTATGTTGAACCAACCTTGCATTCCTGAGATGAACCCCACTTGATCGTGGTGTACTATCTTTTTAATATGTTTTTTTATTTGATTTGCCAGAATTTTATTGAGAATTTTTGCATCTATATTCATTATAGGTATTGGCTGAAGTTTTCTTTTTTTGACGTGTCTTTGCATAGTTTTGGAATCAGGGTGATATTGGCCTCATAGAATGAGTTTGGAAGTGCTCCCCTCTTTTTGTATTTCCTGAAATAAATTGAAGAGTATTGGTATTAGTTCTTCTTTAAAGATCTTGTAGAACTTACCTGTGTATCCATTCAGTCCTGGGCTTTTCTTGGTTGGTAGGCTTCTTATGGTGTCTTTTATTTTGTCTCTTGAAATTGATTTGTTTTAATTGTGTATATCATCCAGATTCAATTTGGGCAAATCATATGACTCCAGAAATTTTTTGATGCCTTCAATATTTTCTATTTTGTTAGAGTACAAGTTTTCAAAATAATTTCTAATTATCTTCTGTATTTCTCTAATGTCTGTTATGTTATTTCCTTTTTCATCATGTCTGTTAATATATTGAGTTTTTCTCTCTTCATTAGCATGGCTAAGGGTCCGTCAATTTTATTTATTTTTTCAAAGAACCAGCTTTTTGTTTTGTCAATTTTTTCAGTTGTTTCTTTTATTTCAATTTCATTGATTTCAGCTCTGATTTTAATTATTTCCTGTCTTCTACTGCTTTGGGGATTGATTTGTTCTTTTTCTAGGGCTTTGAGATGTAACGTTAAGTTTGTTTGTTGAATTTTTCTTCTTTTAAAGAATGAACTCCATGCAATGAACTTTCCTCTTAGAACTGCCTTCATAGTGTCCCAGAGATTTAGATATGTTGTATCTGTGTTCTCATTCACCTCTAAAATTTTTTTAATCTTCTCCTTGATGTCTTCTGCAACACATTGTTCATTCAGTAGCATATTATTTAGTTTCCAGGTTGGAAGTTGGAGTAGCTTTTATTTCTTATTTTATCATTGATTCCTAATTTTATTCCATTATGATCTGACAGAATGCAGGGTAGTATCTCTACTTCTTTATATTTGCTTAGAGTTGTTTTGTGGCATAATATGTAGTCTATTTTAGAGAAGGATCCATGTACTGCTGAGAAGAAAGTATATTCTCTCATTGAAGGATGAAATATTCTATATATGTCAGTTAACTCTAAGTTATTGATTGTATTCTTGAGTTTTATAGTTTCTTTGTTCAGCTTTTGTTTGGAAAATCTATCCAGTGGTGAAAGGAGTGTGTTAAAGTCATCCAAAATTATTGTGTTGTGGTCTATTTGACTCTTGAACTTGAGAAGAGTTTGTTTGATGAACATAGATGCTCCATTGTTTGGGGCATATATATTTATGATTGTTAAGTCTTGTTGATGTATGGTTTCCTTGAGCAGTATGTAGTGTCCTTCTTTATCACTTTTGATTAACTTTAGCTTGAAGTCTACTTTATTTGATATAAGGATGGAAACCCCTGCTTGCTTCCACAGACCATGTGAGTGGTATGATTTTTCCCAACCTTCACCTTCAGTGTGCGGATGTCTTTTTCTATGAGATGAGTGTCTTGGAGGCAGCATATTATTGAGTCTATTTTTTTTTTGTCCAATCTGCTAGTCTATGTCTTTCGATTGGTGAGTTTAGGCCATTAACATTCAGGGTTATTATTGAGACATGATTTGTATTCCCAGCCATTTTGGTTTATTTTTGGTATTTAATTTGACTTGGTTTCCTCTTGGTTTCCTGGTTTTTCCTTTAGTGTAATACCTCCCTCTGCTGATTTTCATCATTGTTTTTTATTTCCTTTTTGTGTAATATTTTGCCAAAGATATTTTATAGTGCAGGCTTTCCACTTGTAAATTCTTTTAACTTTTGTTTATCATGGAAGGTTTTTATTTCATCATCAAATATAAAGATTAATTTTGCTGGATATAAGATTCTTGGTTAGCATCTATTTTCTTACAGAGCTTGGTATATGTTATTCCATGATCTCCTGGCTTTTAGGGTCTGGGTTGCAAAATTGGTCTCCCCCTATATGTGATCTTATTCCTCTCTCTTGCAACTTTCAAGATTCTATCATTTTTCTGTATGCTAGGCATTTTCATTATAATGTGCCTTAATATAAATCTGTTGTAATTTTGTACATTTGGTATTGTGCAAGCCTCTTGTATTTAGTTTTCCAGTTTTTTCTTTATTTTGGGGAAATTTTCTGATATTATCTCATTGAAGAGATTGTGCATTCCTTTGGTTTGAAACTCTGTGCCTTTATCTATCCCAATAACTCTTAGATTTGGTCTTTTGATGCTGTCCCAGAATTCTTGGATGTTCTGTTCATGGTTTTTAACTATCTTCACTGTGTGGTCAACTTTATTTTCCAGATTGTATACTTTGTCTTCATTGTCTGATGTTCTTTCTTCCAAGTGATCTAGTCTGTTGGTGATGCTTCCTATTGATTTTTTTATTTGGCTTATTGTTTCCTTCATTTCAAGGATGTATGACTATTTTTTTTTCAGAGTCTCTATCTCTTTCTTGATGTGATCTTTTGCTAGCTGTATTTGCTCTCTTATCTTTTTGTTGGAGTGATCAATTTTTGCCTGTATTTAGGTCAATCTTTAATTCACAGATCATTTTAATTATGAATATCCTGAACTCCTTCTCTGACATTTCACCAAGTTCAATGTCCATGGGTTCTGTTATTGTAGTGCCTTGGTTTGTTTGGGGCAATTTCCTCCCTTGTTTTTTTTTCATGTTGTCTATGTGTCTTCCTTTCTTGCAGTGTGGATCTAAGATATTATCGTTTTTATTCCATATTCTTGTAGTACCCATGCAGACTGTCTGTACCTCACCTTGATGTTGGGCTTCCAGACCCTGCTGGTGTCCCTCAATGTATGCTACTTCCACTAAAGGTGGTGGTGGCAAAAGCCGAGGTAACTCAAGATAATAGTGGAGGTGCCCCAAGGTGGATGCTATGTCTTACAGAGATGGGGCTGAAAGGGTGGGCCTTACACTGTCTTTGGGATGCCTAGTATGAGATGCAGCTGTTTCTAAGCCAGGTCTGTTGTCAAAAGGTAGGGGCTACTGCGTGGGTAAGGCTACAGTGATGTCTGCAGTGTCCCAAGATGGAACTGGGTTAGGCTTGGGCTCCCAGGTTTGGGGGGGGTGGCAAACTTAAACCAACCTTGGGCCTGGGTCCCATGTATGCTGGTGTGAGCAGATCTCAGCCAGGCCTGAGCTCCAGAGGTGGTATACTGGTCAGAATAGGCGGTCCTGTGCTGCAGCCTGAGCTTTGGCGGGTGTCTGCTGGTGGCAGGATGGACCCCAGCCTACTGTGAGCCTGTATCTTGATTTTCCATTGGAGACTATACCTATTTCAAACAGCAGTTTGTGAACATTAAATGAAAAATGTAGATAAAACACTTTGCGTGCTTGGCGATAATCATCACCACAATCCTAACAATGATAATAACATTATTTAGTAAGTGCTTAGTATGTCCTATGTACTGAGATTACTGTTTGATCTCAGAGCAATCCTCAGATTTGATACCATTAGTATTAGTACTAGTATTAGTATCTTGATTTGACAGATGAGGGCACTGAGACTTTGAGAAGCAAAAACATTACTCAAAGTATCACAGTGAAAAGGTGGAAAGGCAGAACTTCAAACTCAAGTGTCCCCACGTTAAAGAAAATGCACTTGTGAAAGTTGTCAGAATAAGCATGGAGTCATTTATGCCAATCTCTATTAAAACAGTCTGGAGACCAAAAAAAAAAGGGGGGGGAGGGGGGGGGTTGGGGAAGAGACTCTCACACGCATGCCTGATAAAAACTATCACACGAACTCTCTATAAAAGCACAGTCTTGCACAGAGTACTTCCAAAAAGACATCTGTCTAGCAACTACTTATTCCAACTTAGACTAACATCACCCTTGTTATTATTCTTTATAACCAAGGAGAATTGTTTGAAAACAATTTATGTAACCTTATTCATTTTACTTAAAAAAGAAACCTTTATCTTCCTTTGCCTCTCTGAATAATATGTCTATGATTCCACAAACATAAAACTGCAGATTGCAATCTTCTCATTTCTGAATAAATTCATGGTGTTTCTAGAGAGCCACTCTGTCGTTCTTGAGGTTGACACACTTAACCTCTTTGCTACACTTCCCCAACGTATTAACTAGTTCTTCCACTCGTTAAGTATTTATTGTGCACCTATTATGTGTAAGACACTGCAAACGTCTAACCAGGAACTTCTTGGAATAGCTTTTTACAAACGGCAATTTATTATTTCAGGGTGAAGCCCGGTACTCAGCAAGCAGGTGCTGAAGAAACATGAGTTAGCTGTTGCCTTGTTATTTGCAGAACTGAAAATTACAAAGTGCAGTCCAGAAAGAGGGAGTTAATGAAACCGGATGGAGTAAAAGCCAGGAAACCATGATGAGAGGCAGTTTTCTATGATCCTTAGCTCTCTGTTTTTTAATCTCTGATGTTGTGTATTTATGTCATCCCCTTGAAGCAATTTTGGAAAATAGAAATCAGGTCTATTTCTCCTCTGGGCCTAGCATACTGCCTGGCCTTCCACAAGCCTTGCAGGTATCTGCTGTATCCGATCGAATGGGGAACGTGCTTGCCATCGGCGTTCTGCAACTCCCCCAGGGGGTTGACTTTCAAGAAAACGGGGAAGGAACTTGGTACATATCACCATTTCCCAAATTAAATACTGCCTTTGGTGGGCAGAAAGGCCCAGAGCTCTCTTCAGTATACAGCATATCTTTGGGAGAAATGGAGTCCGGCCGCCATCCTCAAGCACATGTGCTCTTTCTGTCACAGCCAAGGCGCTGGCCAGGCAAAACCTCTGCCTGAGAGAGAAATCCAGGAAGCTCTTCAGGGGAGCACCGGTTCAGTCAGGAAGCTTGCCTCCTACAGGACCTGGGCTCAAGTACAAGCCTCCTCTCTCTTCTAACATGAGACCAGGTTTTGAGCTGTGTCTGTCATGCAGACACCCCTGCAGGACCCTAAAAAAGAGGATGAGCAGCAGGATTTCCAGGCCTGCCCAAGACTGGACCCAAGCAGGCCCCACCATTCCCACCATTCAAAACTCGGATCCACCTACTCTTTATCTACGCCTTCCAATGACACCCAAACACGGTGCCTTTGGAGTCCCTTCTTTATTAGCATGTTAAGAAGGAAATCACTCAAAGGTAGAGAAATTTTTATCATTTGCCTGATGCATGTGAGAGAATAATCCACAGCTTTCAGAACAAATGAATTAGACCCTGGTAATATTCTGACAAAGGAGAGAGGCTTGCCTGCCTCACCTACATACAAAGCTGAGCTTCTTCCTCTCACTTTGAGATCTCGGCTGCTGCTGACCCACTCAGCAGTACCTGGGCCCAGTGGCGGTGGCCATATTGAAATCTGATCAATTAGCACCAGCTTCTTGGATGTCACATTGTCAATCTTATGGACAAGCTAGACTAAGCCCACAAAAATTCATTATGATTAGAAGGGTTAGGGAAGTTATTAGTTCTCAGACAATTAGCAAAAACCAGCAGGAAGCATATTAACTGCTAATGGTGGTGAGCTACTGTCTGGCAATAATAACTCCATAAAATATTTCAGAACATTCTTGATGAAGCAAAGGAAGTTGAAGAAACATGTCCCACCTAGCTCCAGTGTTACTAACCCCACATCAAGCAGCCTCTCCTTCAGTGACCCTGCTCAGCTACTTTCCCTTTGGTTGACTACCCTCGGCCAGGATGTCCCCTTGAGTTAACATGTAAGGTCAAAACTCAGACAATATTTTCTCCAAGTCACTGTGTTGCCAACTGCGGTGTGTCCTTGTACAGAAGGCTGTGAGGCAGATCTAAAAAGCTAAGTGGGAGACCACATTCAATATTATGTTAGCTATCCAGGACTCTGAAACCTTAGACCAGAGGTTTTGCAACTTTATTTTTCTCATCTATAAACTGGAAGTTATAACACTTATCATATAGGCAAATTAAAGGTCTAAATGAGCTGGTATGTGTTAAAATAGCCAACAAAAGTTCTGTCCCATAGAGAGGATGCAGAAGTCCTATAAGTGATGTCCTACAGGAAAACACCGCAGGGCACAAAGCAATAAGCATCCAGGATGGAAGTCTTTGGAGATGACTGAGGTTAGCTTTCAAGTCCTTTCAGCCTTCCTTGGGAAGAAGAAATCATGCTTTCTGATTAGGATATTTTGGAGAAGCATCAAGAGAGAAAGAATCCTTGAAATGGGCTCTGGCAGCTGTATAGATTGTACCATGCAGACATGAATGGAATACATTGCAGCAGTGGAAACAGTATAAAGAAAGAGGCAAAGAGGTGGGAAAGAATGATGGTTTGGGAAAACAGAGAAATCTGGATCATCCAGAAAAAAATATTTTTTAAATAGAGAAAGATAGATCTAAGGTTGAAAGGATTGTCTAATTCACTTGCAAGAGACCTTAACTGTTGGATCAGTAAGTTTGATCATTATACAGAAGGCAACATGGAGCTGTTCATAGTCATTTAAAAGAGATGTGACATCATCACAGTCATGAACCCTGTAGCCATAGTATTTACATTAATTTTCTAACTAGCCATGAAGTAGGGATTTCTCTGTTTAGAGTACAAAGTGACATTTACATGGTAAGACTGTCAAGGATCACCAGAACTAATAAAGATTCTTTCAATTAATATTTGGAGTAGATCAAACCATCCCCAAGTTCGTTGGATTGAAACCATAGCCTTTTATTTAGTTCTAGGGGTCATGAATTGGACTTTGTCTTAGCTGTGCCTGGAGTCAGTAACCAGGTCAGCTGGGTTTACTATGGGCAGGGGCCCATGGCTGTCCTTCAGGTGGCCTCTCATCTCCCAGCAAAGGGGCCAGGCTTGCTCACCTGGAAGAAGTGTGTTCTAAGAGGGTGAATAGTGGTGTACAAGATGGCTTCTTGAAGTCCAAGTGTGGGACTGGCCCATGCTAGTAGTCAAAGCTAGTCACAGGGTCAGACCCAGTTTGGGGGTAGAGAAAGAGTCCAACTTCTTGGGGGGAGGAGTTTCAAAGTCACACTGTGGAACTGCCTGAGATAAAGACAGACTACCTCATCCAGGAAAGAGTACCAATCTTAAATTTTCAAAAAGACAATTGGGAATGAATAAGTATATCCTTATATCTTTTTTATATTCTTACATCTCTTCCTGATTACATATTCAAGCAAAGAATAACAATAAATCTCAATACATCTTTCCATAATAGCAAGGCCTGGTTATCAAAAAGCCACACAAAGATTGGGCATTCAGAAATCCTAATGTGATTCTATTGCAGTAAGTTCTAAAGAGGAGTAAAGGACTTATGGCCTGCTCACCAAATGTAACCAAATGTGTTTGTGACTTTTTACTTGGGACAAAAAAGCAAAATTTAATGGACTATGAGGGAAGAATTGATCCATGAAGCAATTTAGTGGCAATTGCCAACAGCTTACCGAGAATTAAAGTAATAACAGAAAACTATCTGAAACCGTGCAAGAGAATAACCTCCAACTCTGAAAGAGAGATCATTTAGCAAGGAATAAAGAGAAAGAGCCAGCACAGTAGTACTGGAGACTGATTTTTTTTAAAGGAAATTTCAGGGGTTCTTGATTCCCATCCTTTTTTCTTTCTACTTCTTCTTCTTCTTGTAATGCATAAGGAAAATCAGACACATCATCACTAAGTCAGCATGCAATTAAAAGGGCAGCAGGACCTGCCATGATTTTGCTAAATCGATTTTTCTCAATGATGTCTGCAACCCCTCTGAGGTTTGGAAGCAGAGTCAGCTTAGCTTATCCATTTCTCCTTCCTCACACCCATGTGCACATTGAGATGGGTATTGTTGGATGCTCATGAATGCTAAGTGCCAGACACTGATTTCCATTCTGGGGAGGGGGTGGGAGAAAGCATTTCAGTCAATGAGTTGGTGGTCTGAATCCAGTTCTTAGCATACTGCTACCCATAGCCCTACTGTGCCAAGACAATGGGACCCTTTGTTGACAGTCTTGGCACAAGCACTAAGGATTAACTGGGCATGGTGCCTCAGCCACTCTCAGCTGCAGCTCTGCTCAGTTCAGAACACAACTAAGATCCCGGGGCCAGCCTGAGAAGGCTTCATTTGTCACTGCCCATGGCTCACCAATGCTGGGGACAATCTGTTGTTTGAAAGTTGTACACTAGGTTTTTATTTCAGACATAAGCTACTGCATGGCTCTTCTCCCTTATGAAGAAGGCAGCTAGCCCCATTATTTTCCTGCCAAGAGATATTTCCAAACCAGAGCAGATACAGAAGTATACTTTGTTGAGTGACCCATAGCTAAGAAAGTTAGTTTCTTTGCTGAAAAATGTGCAAAATGGAAACTTAAAAAACAATTTTTGAAGATTGACAGAAAGGCATAAATTACCATGGAGTAAAATTTAGCAAATCTCAGAATACTTTTCAATGGATTCATCATTCTGAGATATGACATCTATAAATATATACATTTGAAAGAGACTTTAAAAGGTAGAGTGGACATTCATGTGTCAGAGTGTATGTGTGTGAGTGTGGATGTATATGGTTGTTCTTGTTACTTGTGTGGCCTGGGTAGCATTTCTTCCTCTTTTTTTTTTTTTTCTGAAAACCTCTCAAGACACTTTTCGGGATTACCTACAACCATCACTTCATTATGCCCAGGTTCTTGATTTAGGTGAGATTGACCTAATCTCTTCAGCTTTGATACTAGGCATATGACTCAGGAATCACCAAGTGGACTATTCAGACTACCTAGTCTCAGTGACTGTTTCTTGAGGGAGCCATTGACTCAAACCAGCACAGAATCTACTGTAAAATTCTGCAAGTACTCTTAGGAGTGGGGGCATCATAATTTCACTAACTTTGCTAAAGGGGTAGAACATAAGTTTGGAACTGCTTCTTTTTATAAATTTTTAACTTTGTTTTAATTAGTTATACATGACAGTATAATGCATTTATGTACTTTGATATATCATACATAGATGAGATACAATTTCTCATTTTTCTGAGTGTACATGTTGTAGAATCATATTGGTCATGCCATCACATATGTATATAGAGTGATAATGTCTTTTTCATTCTACTGTCTTCCCTATTCCCACATCCCCTCCAATGGGACTGCTACTTGAAGCAATTTAATCAAAAGAAAAGCAGAAGGAGGGAATGAAAAGAATCAATTCCCGATGACACATTTTGAGTCTCTGGATCCAGACCTACCTAAAGCTTGATCTATTTCTTGGTTTTTTAATTATGTGAATTAATAAATCTCTCCTCTTATTTAAACCAGTTGAGATGCATCCTTGTCACTTGAAACTCAGAGTGTCCTCACTAATTCCTCAGATTCTCTATTTTGTCCTCACCCTTTGGGGCAGATGAATAATGAAGCCACTGAGGTGACGCTTTCTTGTGAGTTTCTAGACATAGAGGCCAGCAACAGATACACAGATTGTACTTGCATAGAAAAGAATGTCTTAACACTCAAAATTTTCCTAATATAAATTAAGCTCATTTCCTCTCAATAAGCCATAGAGAAATTTCAAATCTTCCTTTCTAAGATCTGGTTAAGGGGAAGATACAACTTAAAGTATCCCTCGGTCTTCCTTTTCAGGTTGACCTCTTTCCTTTGATCATCTGGTTTCTTGTTGCTCAAATATCATAGGTATCATTTTTTGTTAGTCTTTGGAAGTAGGGTAACACTAATCTGATCAGGTAATTCCCCCAGTGAAATCCCTCCATTGGATCCAAATGACTTAATATAAAGTCCACTTCTTTCTATGGTGTCTTGGTTCACTTTCTGTTGCTATTTTAAAAAATATTTGAAATGTACTTTTTTATAAACCTACTTTTTATAAACCATAGCAACCTAATATAATAACAAATCAAGTAACATTTAGGAGTTATAAGAAAGAGGAAAGATGTTTGTCTTTTTTTCTCCTTCAATAGCAGGAAGTAATAGATGATGTTTAAAGTTGAAAACTACTGTTGGAATAAAACCAAAGATTCCAACTTCTTGCAATTATTTCTTATCTTTTCCCCCTAATTTGTAGATTTTGAAAAACTGATTTTTTGTGTGTGAGAGAGAGAGACAGAGAGAGACAGACAGAGAGACACACAGAAAGAGAGAGACAAGAGTTTTTACAAGGCAAAGTTTAGCAATTCTTTGAGCAATTCTTTCAGTATTTTCTTCCACTTAATGTGGTGTAATAAACAAAAAAAATTTCTTTCTTTTCTGGAAATCTACTAACAGCATAGTAAAAGAATTTAGAACACTGTGACTATAAGGAAAGCAGAAAGAGGAATCATAAGCAGTCAATAGATTAAACCATTTCTGGAAGAGAAAACATAAAAAAGGTGTAGAATACTTTTTAAAAAGCTTAAAAAGCTGCAGCCTAAATATACTTACTTGAGGCAGGGAAGCAGGGACTGTGAGGGAAAGTTCTAGAGAATTCTGGCCCAATTCATGGAGGCTCCTGACTTAGAAATCTCAGGACAAGAAGACAGCAGGCCTGAGAAGTGGGCTGAGCACCAGCAACAGACTTGAAGCATGGAGCAGGATCCCGTCATCCCTCAGCTCCACTCAAGGAAACAGAGGGCTGGTCTTTCACATCTTGGGAAATGGGATTATTAATTGAAATATTTATGCCCCTTCTGAGGTACATGACTACCAAAGAGTATATAGTCTAGTACTTAGCTCAAAGTCATGTGATTTCTTTGGCAATAACTGTTAGCAGAAGGAAAGTGTTTCACTTCTGAAAAGAGTTTTGAAGGCCAGCACACGGTTCACCATGTCTCTGTTCCCTCTGCCACAATATTGCCATGTTCCTCATAACTTAGAACATAAGCTGGGTACCGTGACGCCTGCCTATATATAATCCCAGTGTCTCTGGAAGCTGAGGCAGGAGGATCACAAGTTCAAAGCCAGCCTCAGCAATTTAGTAGGAGTCTAAGCAACTTAGCAAGACCCTGTCTGAAAATTAAAAAAAAAAAAAAAATAAGAAGGGATTGGGAATGTGGTTCAGTGGTTAAGTGCCCTTGGGCTCAACATAACATAGAGAACCTAAGCTGACACAAGGTAGACTGTGATGATTTTGTTTGTTGTAAGCCATTGGATTCTTGGTGGTTTTGGTACTGTAGAGAGAGGGAAAAAAATAGCTATTTTGGCTGCTGTTGTATCAGAGTAAATAATTTATCATTCTTGTCATTCTTACATTTGGGCAGCCTATAATAGCCAGTGCCTTGTGCACTCACACTGAGGAAGAGGCTTCCTGTAAGTATCCTAGCCATACATAGTCTTCCAGTCAACAGCCGTCTTTCTTCATCTTTAATCATGTGAACAGAAAAGCGAGGTTCACTTTTAGAGGAAGTCCCAGTATGAAGTGAGAGAACAGCCCAGTCCAAAAATTATGATCTCAGGGAAAAACAGGTGATTCAGAAAATAGGCAAAAAACAGAAAGAAAATAAGGGAAGGAGGAAGGGAGGGAGGGAGGGAGAGAGAGAATGAGGAGCAGAAGGAGGAATGAGAGTAGGAGAGGAAAAAGAGAGAAAATAGAAAAAGAAAAAAAAATGTCAAGATTCGACTTTTTTTTCCCAAGGAATTTGAGAGGATGTCTTACCAATAATACAAGTTCTGGGTGGTGTGACAGATCTGTTTTCCTTCCTAAATCCATTTCATGCTTCTTCCTGACGGTACAAAACTAGACCATGTGTTTTCCAGGTTCCTTTAAAGCACTGTGGCATGTGACTAAATTCTGTTCCATTAATGTGAGAGGAAGCAATGTGTGGCCTGGCTGTGACCCAGTGTTGACCATGCAGATGAGAACAACCTCCAAGAGCTGACACATTGGTGAGATGGAGGGGACTTGAGTTCCTGACTGGTTTCAGGTAGAGCAGTCACCCTACCCACCACCCACAAACTATACAACTGTGAAATAAAGTTTAATATTACATAAGTCACTCTATTTTAGTTATCTTTTTTGTGGCTGTGACAAAAAGACCTGATAAGGACAATGCAGAGGAGGAAAAGTTTATTTTGGCTCAGAGGTTCAGAGGTTCAGTCCCTGGTTGGCAGACTCTCATAGCTCAAGACCCCAAGTGAGGGAGGCAGAACATCATGGCAGAAGGGACATGACAGAGGAACTCGCCTCAGGACATGGCAACAAGAACAGAGAGAGCTCTGCTTACAAGGGACAAAATTTATACTCCAAAGTTGCACTCAGTAACGTACCTCCAGTCATATTCTACCCGCCTGCAGTTATCTCCCACTTAATTCATCCATCAGTGGAATAATTCAATGATTAGGTTACAATTCTCATAATCCAATCATTTCACTTCTGAATATTCTTGCATGAGCTTTTGAGGTACACCACATATCTAAAACCATCACAGGGCCTATTGTGACAGCAACCCAGATTAATATCAATATAGAGATATTAAAAATAAAACAGAGAACAAAAAAGTTCAAAGAAATTTAAAACAAAATGGCCAAAAAATGAAACGTTAGAAGATAACTTGAGGATATGTCTCAGTACATATAGCTTTTAAAAACAGAAAACTGTAAGAGAACAGATAATAGATACAAAATCATCAATCCAGCAGGTCTAGAATCCAGGAGATTGAGAAAAAAGGATGAAAAATATAAGTAGAATAAAATTAGTGAAAAAAATAATGATTTTATTTCTATAAAAGATAGAAACAGAAAAGCTGACACTTCCTGTTATTTACCAGGATACTGGTTGCCTTGGCAGAGGATTGTAATAGACCAAGATCAGGACTTCTGGCTTGCTGGTCATTCTTCCTCCTGCTTTTACTGCTGGTGACAAGGACAGCTTCAGCTTGTCAAGTAATATTAAATATACTCTTATGACTTCATCATTTTTCTCATTTTTATTGCATATAATCTACTTCTCTAAGTAGATTATATGCAATAAAAAATTCAAATACAAAAAAAATAAAGAAATATGAACAAAAATTTCTAGCACTGAACCTACAGCAAGAAATATCATTCTATAATTTCTAATTCCAAGATATAAACTTTCTTTAATCCAAAGATGAAGAGATCACAAAACTTTCCAAAAAGGGGGGTGGGGAGTAGCATACAGAAGAATAAAAGTAGGTCAATATCAAACATCTCACCTCTAATAAGAAAGCTAGAAACTAATTAAATAGAGCCCTCACAATTCTAAGAAAATGATTTTGGATCCTAGAACTCTATACCTAATGAAACTAATAAGAAAATGTGAGCAGAGGCACAACTCTTTCTGATGTATGGGGGCCAAGAATGTTTATCTCCTTGTTTCAGTTAGTTATTTGAGGATGTACTCCAACAAAACAAAGGTGAAAATCTGGAAATATGAAGATGTAGGATATGAAAAATGGGGAAGCTAAATAAGAGTCCAGTGAAAAAAATGATGAGGATGATCACTGTCTAAGGGGCAAAAATAACAAAATATAAATAAAAATATAAAAGAATTGGTTAATACAAAGCCAAAAGTAGTTACCACCCAATTGGTATGTCTTCAGGAAGAAGAGACTGGATTTCAAAGACCAGTTAGAATGATTAGGACTATATCAATTACATTTTCTTCTTTTGAGTCAGAAGACCGTTAAAAATTCCAACAAGAAAGCAAAAATATTGTATCTCAAATGTAAAACAAATTAGATGCTGGTAAAGTGTAAGAACAAAATATCTTTTGACCTTGGTCCTGGAAGCATTCTATTTACGAGAAGCACAGAAAAACATTGAGCAAGAAATGGGATCAGAGTACAGCACTGGACCTTCAGTAAACTGTATTTACATAGATTATTTCATAACACAGCAAATGCTTTAAACACTTCTAACACTTAAATGAATTGCAAAGATTTCACTATAATTAGAGAACAAAATGCAAATGTTATCAGCCTCAAAAATACAAAGGTACTTTTACATCCTACATCTAAAAAAAATAGGGACAGGCAAAGTGGAAAGATGACAAAAGTGTAACATTGCTAATAACTTGATTTAAAAAATGCAGAGTCATGAAACTTTAAAAAAATTGTGCTAAGGCAAATAAATTTATGTTTATAGGACTAACAGAAATTAGAACAGAGAATAAAAGTGCATTGCTTTTCTCTTTATTAACCAAATATATAACTTCCAATAAGTTAAGAGAAAGAATTTGCTTGATGACCTCATTCAATACAATAGTCAAAGGAAACCTCTAAAAACTTAAATACAGACCTATATGTTGACAGGATAGAGCCTGGCACATAGAAGCCAGAATGAACAGTTCTTATGAGAATTAATACTTCTTTTTGTTTTTTAATTTCCTGTTTTGGGTTCCCCCTGGTCACCCTGACAGAGTTTGCTTCCTGTGCAGTTAGATTTTTAGACTCATCTCGACATTGCTACATAACACCCAATAAGACAAAGCTTCTTATCAAAGAATCAACAAAGATGTATAGATTTGTAATGAATGGTAATAAAAATTAAAGCCCTACTTTTGGGCAATGACTAATTCCCTGATTTGACTTGGAAACCTTTCAAGAAGAAAAAAAAAAAAATCCAGCAAAGACCAACACAGCAGTCCCAGCCCCATGTCTTTCTTAGGTCTCATTAGTTTGTCAGAGACACAGACAACAGTAGTTCTAAGCAGATACATTATCCATATTTACCTAGTTCTTTTTTTCCCCATACAAATCTATTTCCCTTGGCATCATTTCTGCTCCTCTTTCTATCAGTTGTGGGTGTAAAGTTTGATTAATCAACGATAAATCCTGGTTTAGCTTTCCCTTGTCTTTAATAACATCCCAGAGCTATTTGTTAATTTAGCATTTGCAACTAAACCTTTTTTTCAAGACTCAGAGAATGCTTTATGAACATGAGCCCACACATTTCTGAGAATATTAGAACATTTTCCATGCTATACCATTTTTCTCTTCAGAGGGCTCTTCTATCTTCATATATGACAAGAGCTAACTATTTCCCAGATTCTCATTATTGACCCCTTTCTCCATATAATGGGCTATTATCAATCTGATTTTAAAGGGTAAATTCTGCCAACAGATGACCTTTTCTTTGAAATGACACCTTTTAAACCATAAAATAAGAGAACAACTGATTTGAAACTATTAAGGAGTTAGGTTTTCTTTATAATGACAATGTCATTGGTGACAGAATTAACTGACTGTTATTTCTTTGCCTTCAATTAGATACTGAACGACTTCAGCCAGACCCCTGGGATTCTATTCCTATTAGCTGGCTAAGGTTGGGGAAACTGGTGAAGCATCTCTCACTGTGTAAATTCTTTGTATTTTATGGCTATTGCCTTGAATAATATCTATTAATCAAAGAGACTGGAGTTACATAGACTGTCCTGTCTTTTCCCCTTTTGGAGCCCAGGGTCCAGGCTCTGGCAAGTTGCTAGAGTTGCCATTTTTCAGGGATTCGTTTGCAGAGTAGCCAATTTACCTCGGGGCCTGTGTGGCTAACATTGAGTGAAATAAACCATGGGCATGTCACAGCCTGTCAGCTGGTGCAATTAAGTAATGTTAACTGCCTCGACTGTGGGAAGGGGTGGTTCAGAATCATAAAATGTTAGAGGTGGACCACACAATGCTGTCATTCTCTATGTAAGAAAACTGGATGTTGGGCTTAATGGGTTTGTCCAAGGTCACACAGGTACTTTGTCAGGGCCTTATGGTGCTGTGATTTCTGTATGCTACACCTGCTCACCACACTCAGCTGCTAGAATGATCCTCCGCCAGCCCAGTTTTGTTACATCCCTCCCTGCTCGGAAACCTTTAGTGGCCCCTATTGTTTCTTGCCTCAGAGCTGTGAGGGGTGAGCAGCTGGCGGAAGCCCAGTGCTCTGTCAGGGACCAGCCACCTGCAATGAGAAATAAATGGTCAGCTCTAGGAGCAGCTGTAGAAGTTACACAACAGAGAGAAAGATAATGGGGTTCAGCTCCCCGCTGTCTCACTCTAACAAGCTGTCTTCACTTTGAATTAGTCTGGACCTTGATTTTCTCATCTGCAAAATGAGAAAGTTAGATTTCGCTGATGTCAATGGTCCCCTCCAACTCAGAAAGGCTGTGACCCATAGCTTTCTTCAGTGTCCAAGTTGAGGTCTTACCAGGTACACGATGATGCCTTTGCCTCTGAGCACTCCCTGGACTTCTCTTTCTTCCAGATGCAGAAGAAGAGAAGAAGCTTGTACTTTTCCAGTCAGAATCCTGTAATTTTCCACTTGTCTAAGATAGAAGAACGAGGAATAATTGCAATCCAGCATCATCATCATCATCTGAATGAACTTATTTCTTTCCAGACGTTTCCTCCCTATTTGGAAGGAGCTTTGCTTTCCAGCTTGATTCTAACCAGTCTCTTCCTCTCCTAGCATTCTCTTCCTTCTCATCAACCGATCCTCTACTGCTACCATCTTCTATTTCTCTTCCCAGCCTTTCTCTCTGCCCCTTCCCTCTTCTTACGTTGTTTCTCTCATTCTTCTTTCGGTTTTCCTACTCGAGTGACAAACATCACCTGTCTATCACCACCATCAAAGACCGTGATCATTTCGTGGTCTAGAAAGGCAACCAGTCAATCAGAAGAGTTTTCTTTCACGTTCGAACCAATTGAGACGGATGTGGAACAGAACAGGGATTCCTAAAGGGATAAAGAAAAGCAATTTTCTCCAGAATGGAGACATAAGATTGCTGACAAGGGAACGACCCTGACCTTTGCCCTCTTAACTTAACAGAATCCTTAACTAAACTGTTTTATGCATCTAGAGGGAATGACCAGTGTAACTTCACAGCAAATATTTGACTAAAATACTCAGCAAAGTCCCAGGAAATCCCATTTCTCCAATTCCTCATGAGTTAGTGTCTAACTCAGGAAAGAAAGGACCAGTGTTATTCCACGTCAAGAAAAGTCAGCAACCCAAGCTTAGGCGGGTCTGCGTGCTCTGAACTCTGCATAGATTATCAATCTTCCCAGGCCTATTGCTTCAGGTTCCCCAGGCTTCTTTGACCCTTAGCAAGTAGCTTTTCTTTGCAGTGAGAGATGGAAAAGGAAACAGAGTGGAGGAACAAAATGCAAAGGGATAAAGGAGGAAAAAAAAATTCGACAGAGTGGGAGAAATGGAAGGGCTTCCATAAGAGAGACCTTATTCAACTGGCTTTCTGAAAGGTGTTCTCAACATATGCATGCTGAAAACACAGGATTCATTGCTTGCCAGTCAGTGCAATTCCCAGGGCTCTGCTTTCATTAAATGCAATTTCTTTTCCTCGGGCCTTCCATTTGCAGGGGCACTGGTTATGGCTTGGGATATTTCATCCATTTGTGACCTTTCTCTCCTGACACCCTGCTTACAGGCAAGTGTGCATGCCAGTTAACCTTCTCTGTTTTCCCCAGGTGACCTTATGAATTTCCAACATGAAAAATACAAAATCGCCAATTTGTTTTTTCATTACCCAGAGGATAAACACAAAGTGGGGATGCCTTTTATCTTGCTGCACCGGCAAACCTCCTCATTACTCGGCATGGAACAAACATTTGCTAAGAGTTAATAAATCCAGTGCGTGGCTTTCTTTGTGCAGGGAATGTCCTACCATCCAGGGCAATCTCTCATTAAGGAAAAAGAAATAGAACATACTCATATTTTATTCATGGCTTAAGAATCCCACGGGGGGAAAAGAAATCCAAAAATTTATAGACACTGAGAAACCCAAAACAAAAAAGGCCCCTACTTTCTTATTTCAAATGCCACCTTCTGACTTCCAATCCCTTTTAAGAGATGCTGATCCACATACACAGCAGTCACAACACTACTGCCTTTTCAGGTGGCCAGATGGGGCGCTAGCATTGAGCCAGGTGACATTTCACTATATCCCACAGTTAAAAGGGACCAAGGTGCATTAAAGGATAGCCCTGCCTAAATCCAAGGGGTAATACATTTTGTTGTCATCAATTACAAATATCCTCTCAAGACCATTTTGACTTCCTTCCTCTGTTTCCTTTGCACAGTTGTCTAGACAGAAGCCACATTAAAGCCATCAGCATAGCCACTCCAGCAAGTTTTAATTTACCAATGATTCCTGTCTCGGCTAGCCTACAAAGGCTTTGGTGATTTATTGGACCTGAGCAGAACTCTCATCCATTATAGTTTGTCTTAACTTAATCAAAGGTATCTTCTCCCTTCGGAGCGTCTCACCTACAAACTCCGCGGTCACCGTGATAAATGTGCCCGCTTGACTTCTTTTTCTGATTACGGTGGATGAAGCGTCACAAGCAGCTTGATACATTCTGTTAATGCTGTGGCTTCATTGCGGAGATGGCTGGAGTTATGTCGTACGGCGCTGGCTAAGCAGGGAGCTGGAAGGTGATTGCATTGGGGTTTTGATTGAGTGAGGTAATTGATGATTGGGAGCAGAACAGAATTCACAAGGATCTCTCCATTGTTTAAAAGATCAAGAAAGCAAAGCGGTTTCCTTGTTTGTTAAGAGAGATCTTCTCATCCCTCTCCCTCTACCAACATGAGTATGCATTCCCACCCCCACCTCCTCCACCCAACAGAAAGAGAGAAAGCGCCACACTCCCCAAGAAAGCATGAATGTCTTAGAATACCCTTTAATATAAACCCTCCCTAATCACAGTAAAGAGGACAAGGGTATATCTAAATAAATAAGAACTTGGAAAAAATGGCAGATATATTTGAAATTCTGTGTGACTGAAAACTTATAATTAAAAGAAAATAGACTCTTGAAATAGCCTAATATTTTTCTATATGGCAGAAGTGTCGTGTTCTCAAGTGGCATATAGTAACTGCTGAGGATCAATCTGTAGACTTTGTCTGTGACCTCCTCTTATTAGGCAAAGGTTTAGAATTGATGATCATGTTCTTACACTGCTATTCTTGGACAAATGCACCTAAATTCTCTTCTTTGTAAATTCTGCAGTTCTATAAGGAAGTGATTATTTTATTACTTATTTGCAACATGCTGTGCTTTGAGTAAGTGTCCCCCAAGGGAGGCTATGTTAAAGACCTGGTTCCTAGCCTGTGGTGCTATTGGGGGTGAAGGAAGCTTTAGAAGGTGGGGCCTAGTGAAAGGAAGTGAGGTCACTGTGTGTGTGTCCTGGAAGGGGATATTGGGACTTAAGCTTTTCCTTCTTCTCTGTTTCCTGACCACCATGAGGCGAACACATCTTCTCTGCACAATATTTCCTCCATGATGCATGTGCCACCACAGGCCCAAAGTGATGGGACCAAGCACCCTTGGACTGGAGACTCTGAAACCATGAGCCAGAATAGACATTTCCTTCTTGTAATTACCTCAGGTATTTTGTCACAGTGTGGGAAAGCTGACTAGCACAGAAGATCGGTACCAAGAAATGGAGTTGTGACTGAAATTGACAATGTGGTTCAGAAAGTGTTTGGAATTGTAGAGGGAATTTAGAAAAGTTTAGAGAAGTAGGTTAGAAAAAGTCTAGAATGCTGTAAGTGAAGCCTAACAGGCAATTCTAGTGAGGACTCGGAACACCAGAACACTGGTAGAAATGCAGACGGTAATGTTCACACTCCTAAGGTTTCAGATAGAAATAAGGGCCCTATTGAGAGTTGGCCTAGAGGCTGCCTATATAACATTGTGGCAAAGCATCTGGCTTCCTTTTGTCCCTTTCCTGAGATTTTGTGGGAGGCTGAGCTTAAAGGTAGCAGACGAGTTTCTCTGGCAAAGGAAATTCTAAGGCAGCAAAGTGGTCGGGAAGTGTCATGGGTATTGCTGGCTGATTTTAGCTCAGCTTATAATAAGAATGAGGAACAGAAAACAGAGTGAACAGAGTTAAAACTTCACAGCATGTTTAAAGAAAAGAAAAGGTGTGTCTCAAGTTACCACCAAATTGGGTAGAGATTGGGCCATTAAAAGGAAACCTTGCATTGAGACAACAAGAAAGAGGCATTGAGGGTAGCTTGGGAATTGGTAAGCCCCCCCACCCCCATGGCAGGTTCAAATCTGTAAAAATCTAAACTTGTTTCAGGGACTTACACTTGAGAAGAGAGTCCAGGGGCTCTGGGTCACACAAGGCAATTGAAGGAATTGTTTTCCCAGAATTCCTTTCCCTGTGTTCTACCATTAAGGCACTCAGAGATGACAGTATCTGTGGTTACAGTTCACACCACTGGCACACCTTGGCATCATCCATGTGAAGCTGGTATCACATACATACAGATGCAAGAGTTATGGGGTCATGGAGGCCTCCCATGAGATTCCAAAGGAAAGTCTAGGAGCAGGCAGTGTGTGGCAGGATCAGAGTCCCTAAAAGTAGACCTTAACAGGATGAAGCTACAGAAGTGAACCTGAAACTTTAGTGAAGAACCCAGTAAGTTAGAGATGCCAGGACTATGGAACACCTGTTGAAGGAAGCTGTGGACAGAAAGCAGAAAGCAGAGCCATCCCAAGAGAATGGCCCCGTCAGCTGCAACCAGCAGGGCCATAGAGGTAGGGTTGCCCAAGTCTTTGGAACACATCTTCTGCCACATTGTGTCCCAGATACCAAACATGGAGGCTTGGGATTTAATGTTTTGTCTTCTGGGTTTGGTCTTTTTTTGCTCTGATCCTTGCTTTGTTTTCCCATTTCTCCCTTTTGGAATGGGAATGCTTACCCTAGCCCATTTTATCTTGGAATTATGTAAATTGTTCTTTTGATTTCTATAAGGGCTCATAGCTGAGTTTGCCTTGAGTCCCAGAGAAGAATTCAGACTTGAACTTTTGAGACTTGCTTTACAATGAACACTTTGAGGACTTTTGGGGAGGGACTAAATGCATTTGGTATTATGAGATAAATGTGAGCTGATGAAAGTCAGGAATAGAATGTTATGTTTTTGATAAGTGTCCCCCCAGCATTTGGTGCTTTGGTCACCAGCCTTTGGCACTTTGGGAGGAGATGGGACCTAGTAGAAGAAAGTTAAGTCATTGAGGGTGTGCGCTTAAAGGAGATATTGTGATCTGGACCCTTCCTCCCTCTTTCTCTGTCTCTCCATCTCTCTGTGTCTCTGTTTCTCTCTGCACCTCTCTCTCTCTCTCTCTCTCTCTCTCTCTCTCTCTCTCTCTCTCTCTCTCTCTCTCTCTCTTTCTCCTTCCTGGCTGCCATGAGGTGAGTATTTTCCTCTGCTAAATACTCCCATCATGATGTACTGCCTCAGCACAGACCCAAAAGCCCATGGGCCAAACCTTCAAAACTGTGAGCTAAAATACATTTTTCCTCTTTTAAGTTGTTTGTCTCCATTATTTCATCACAGTGATGGAAAACTGACTAACATGTAACTCTGGCAATTAAACCAGTGTTTGATTTGCTCAGGATATTTGTCAAATGTCAATGTTAAACTGAATTGTTCACATTTAGGAAGTGAACCCTATTAGTTTTTACAGACACAAATATGAACAGAGTTCCAACAATAAGTATGAACTGATAAAGGCTCCAGTTGACTACTTCACTTTTAAATTATAATTCTGTTAGAGAGGAACTGTTTTCTGAATCCCAATGGCCAACAACTGCCTCTTGTCCCCACACCAACTTACAACATTTGGTACAGTCTAGTAGGAACTGTATGTATATGTTATGGTTTGGATGTTAAATGTGATGAGAGCCTTAACCCAATCACTGGGTTACTGAGTGGTAACTAAAGTGGGTAGAGTGTGACTGGAGGAGGTGAGCATCAGAGGTGCGCCTTTAGGGTATATATTTTGTATCTGGTGTGTGAAATTTCACTCTTCTCCCTGTTAATGTCCTGAGCCATTTTTCTCCATCACACTCTTCTGCCATGATGTTCAGCCTCATCCTCAAGCCTCAAGGATCAGAGCCGGCCTTCTATGGACTGAGACCACTGTGAGCCCCCAAATAAACTTTCCTCCTCTAAAATTGTCCTTGTTGGGTCTTTTAGTCAGGAAGCAAAAAAAGCCTGACTAAAACAGTATATGTATATATACATAAGTGTACACATATATTCTGTTATCATTTGTGGTGAACATATTTTATTCTGTTAAACGCATCAGAATATGGGGCTCTGAAGTATAGTATTTAGAAGAAACTCTTTCAGAAGACAGGCTATTGGAGAACAAGTACAGAGTTTAGATCAGGGGTCAGCAAAAGAAGTTTCAGGAAAATCCTGCCTATTGCGTTTCTATATATCACGTGATGGTTCAGACATTTTAAAAAGGATGAAAAATCACTAAAGAAGAATATGCAACAGAAATCATATGTGGTTCATATATGAACATTCATATATGAATGCTTATAGACTATACAAAATATTTAGAGAAAATTTTACCGACTCCTCATTGAAATTATATTAGGTAGCCAATCTGTTATGGTTTAGAGCTGAAATGTTGCCTCAAAGCTCATGTGTTGAAGGCTTGGTCCCCAAGGCAGCAGCCACCAGACGTGGGGCATTTGGAAGATGATTGGATCATGAGAGTGCTAACCTCATCAATGGATTAATCCATTGATGAATTCATAATTTGGTGGGCTGTTAGGAGGCAGTGGAAATTTAGGTAGTAGGGCCTGGTTGGAGGAAGTATGTCCTTGGGAGTATGTCCTTGAAGGCACTATCTTTTCCCTGGCTTTCCTCTGTGCTTCCCAGCTAACAGGAGATGAGCAGCTTTGCTCCACCATGTACTCTCTGCCATGATGTTTTGCCTTGCCACAGGCCTAAAATCCATGGAGTCAACTGATCATTGAATGAAACTATTAGCCTAAATAAAACTTCCATAAATTGATTATCTCAGGTATTTTTCCATGATACCAGAGGCTGACTAACACATGACTTGTGAGAGAGAATCTTTGAATCCGAAGAAGTATGATCAAGGCTGGTGTGTGTGTGTGTGTGTGTGTGTGTGTGCGTGTGTGTGTGTAGTGCTAGTGATTGAACCTAAGCCCTTGCATATGCCAGGCAAATGCTGTACCACTGAACTACACCCCAGCTCAAGGATAGGTTTTACATATATCAATCAAAAAAAAATAGTTGAAAAAGAATAGTATTAATATACCTAATATAAAGTCATAAGTTAGTGAAAATAAGCGGAAAACTGAATGCATCATCCTTTCTCACATTGTATAAATTCCTTAAAGGTAAAAATGCATTCTAGATTCTTGATTTTCCAGACACAAGCATGATTTCATGTAATTTTATTATTTCCTAAAGAGGTATTTATTTGGTTTTATTCTTGCAAAGAACTTAGTAGGGTATTTATAATGTAGATAATGGGGAACCCAGTAGGATATAGAATTCTAGGTTGACTGAAGATGTTTTTCTTTTGTATTATAGCATCTATTGTTACAGATATATCTGCTGTCACTCTAATCCACTCTTTTTTAAAAAAAAATTATGACAGTCTGTATTGGTCAGTTATTTTTAATGGTACATAATGACAAAATTTATTGTTACGTATTTGCATATGCACACAGTATAATAATATAATTTGGCCAATATCACTCTCCATCACTTTCCTTCTTCTTCTCCACCTCCCACTCCCTAGTCCCTTTCCTTTACTGATATCCCTTTGATTTTTCATGAGATATCTGCTCTCCCTTCTTTCTTTTCCTTTTTCCTCTCTAGCTTCCACATATGAAATAAAACATACAACCCTTGACATTCTGAGTTTGATTTATTTCAGTTAATATACAGTCTTAAGTTTCACCCATTTTCATGCAAATGAAACATTTTTATTCTTCAAGTCTGAATAAGATTGCATTGTGTATACATATCACATTTTCTTTAGCCATTCGTCTGTTGATGGACACTTACAAAGTCTCCATAGTTTAGCTATTATAAATTGTGCTACTACCAATATGGGAAGTGTGTGCAACTATACTATAATGACTTTAATTCTATAGGATAAATATGGAAGAATGGTAAACCTTGGTCATATGCTGATCCCATGTCTAGTCTTTTATGGAGTATCCACACTGATTTTCATAGTGGCTGTACTAATTTGCAATACTGCCAATAGTGTAAAATTATTGCTTTTCCCCCATTTGCTCACCAACATTTCTTATTATTTGTATTCTTGATGGCTGCCAATCTGACTGTTGTAAGTTGAAATCTCAGTGAAGTTTTGATGTTCATTTCCCTAATTGATAATGATGTTGAACATTTCATCTACTCTTGAGAGCTTGTTTGGAGGTTCTAGCAGGGGAGCACAGCCACCTGTATACTCTTGACCTAAGAACGGTCCTCTTCTTCAACTGAGTGTTCAGCTTTCAGGGAGACATGCACATGGAACTGTGAGGGAGGAAGGGGACACCTGCCTAGCCAGCCAGATCAGCCAAATCAACCCTGATGATCAATGGGATGACAGATGTCACAGCCAGATTGCCCTTACATCCATCTAATCCACTCTTATGAAGGTAATCTATCTTTTTAAAAAAATCTATTTCATATTTTCTATTTCTTTTATATTCTGCAATTACATGAGAATCTATATTGAAGTAGATTTATCTTACTTTTTACAACAGATTTTAAATAAGTAATTCTTTAATCTTTGAGCTTTTTATTAAAATTACAAAATACTTTTGGCCATTCTTTCTTTGAGATTACCTTCTAACCTCCTTCGATTCATTTAAGTCTAATTAGAGGTGTAAATGTAATTGCTCAATCTGGCTTTCTGCTTCTTTATCTCTGTTTTGCATTCTAGATGATTTCCCCAAATAAATCTTCTAGTTTACTGAAGTAAATTTACATGGAGTAAAAGAAAATATATAATAAATTATATAAATATATAAAATATCTCTTATCTGTGTTTAGTATTTACTTTAATCTGTCTACTTAGTTTTTCATTTTAGAAATTCTACTTGATTCTTCTTCAAATCCTCAATATTTTCCATTCTTGATTCTGTTCTTTTTTTTTTTTTAATCTTCTAAGTACTGTGAACATGCTTATTTTAATGTCTCAGATTGTACTATCCTATTTGTCATGGGCTCCTAGAACTCTCTATTGGGAAAGGTTTTAAGACTTACTTGAAAAAAATCATGGGAGTGGAAAGAACATGGTCTGAAGCCTGGCACCAACTTGCCATTCATGGAGCATGATTAAAACAAAAGGATAGAATACTGGAAAGATACGTTGGGAGACATTTAAAGCAGAACATTTCATTAAGTTTAAAACTATTGGAGTTTATAATGTAGGTAATGGGGAAAAATAGAATGTTAAGCAAGGAGATGATTTTGTAAAAAGAGTGCTTTAAGAATCAGACAGTGTCAGAATTTTAAGAAACTTTTGCAGTTTTTGGAACAAAAATGCTTTAATTATAGGGAGAAAAGCAGAATTTGCAAGATAAGTTATTTTGCTCAAGAACATACATAACTGAGGGAAAAGTATAAAAGCAATAAAATAAATAAAATTAAAGGAATTAAGATTGATTAGGAAACTGCAGTACTTCAGATGGGTAATGAAGAGATCTTTTAGTAGGCTGATAATATTTACAATAGCAAGAAAAGAGTAAAGAATTCGGGCTGGGTCTGTAGCTCAATGGAACAGCACTTGCCTAGCCTGTGCGAGGCACTGGGTTCAATTCTTAGCACCACATAAAATAAATAAAATAAAGGTCCATTGACAATTTAAAATTAAACTAAAAGAGAATTCATCTATAGACTTCTGAATGGATGTTTATAGATAGAGGGCAAAGAGCATGACAGAAAAAAAAATTTAAATTAAAAGCCAAGCTAGGTGGTGCTCGCCTATAATCCCAGCAATTTGAGAGGCTGAAGCAGGAGGATTGCAAATCCAAAGCCACCCTCAGCAATTTTGCAAGGCCCTAAGCAACTTCAGCTGGACTCTGTCTCAAAATTTTAAAAAGAGGGGGAGGGGCAGGGAGTACCCCTGGGTTTAATCCCTGATACTACTATTACTACTACTACTACTACTACTACTACTAATAATAATAATAATAATAATAATAACAATGATAATCCATTACAAAATAAAAATAAAAGCTGAGACAATTGTGTATGCACAAACATTATTGTAGGTATAAAATGTTAAAAGAATGTTAATATTTTAAAGTGTAAATTACTGACAGAGGAGAGAAGCTTCATGTCACCTAGTTGGCATTTGACACATGTGTACCTTATTATTATTTTACTGCAGGGGAAAATAATATTTGAAAGAATTTAATTTATTTGAAAGAATTTAGGCTTTGGAGTTAAAGAAAATATATAAGCTATTCAGCAACCTTTTGAAGTCTTAGATTCCTCATCTTCCTAGTTCACTAGAAAATTTTGTGAATCAACTATGACAAGGTGATATGAGGAACTTTGCAAACTGCAAAGCATTATTATTCAAGTGGGATATGATATTATTCTTCCTAGCCATGGTAATACAAACAGAGTTAGTGATCACAATCTTTCTGGCAGAGAGTTTAGAGTAAGAGGCAAGATTCTAGGCTCTGTTTTAGTTGCTATAACATTATGGTTATAATGTTATAACCCTATAACATTAGGGTTCTTTTAAACTTTTTCTTCTCTTGCACCTAAGTTTTTAAGCTATACAACATGGATAATTATGGTATATGTAGTTTTTTTGTTTGAATGATATTGGTATAATGTAGAATCTATGAGCAGACATAGTTGATACTTAATTACTGTTAGCTCTTATTTTCACTATGTCGATATGGCAAAAACATGCATAAGGCGCAATTATCTCCTTGGGGTTATGTAACACTGGTTGCTTGTGAGAGCAAAATTCTGCCTAAACTCTAAGGGACAGAAGATCTGAAAATTTTGACACTTAAAACTGAAGGATAATTTGATCAAAGCAAAAGAAAATTAACATAAATATGTTTCATATCCCAGCAGACATATATGAAGGGATAAAGAACATTGCTGTTTATGCTACGTTTGTAGTTGAAAGTTAAAAAAATTATATGGGGAGTGCCATCTTTTATTTTCTATTCTATGATCTTGCAATGATCACATCTCATTTCTTTTAAAAGATCCAGTTTTAGAAGGAATGGTTCTGAGTTAGTTTCTGCCTACTTTGTGGCCAACATACTTGTACTGACTTTCCTTAACCTCTGGAGAGTTCTGAAATGTGAGCATTACATAACATTGAAATGAACCACTGTGGACATTGGCGTGCTTGAGTAGACATTTCAATAGTTCACTGCCACTTAAAAGGAAAGAAACTATTAATTTCTAAGGCTCTATATTAACCTGCAACTGAATGTACCTGGCAGGTGTTACCCAGGAAGCTGTGTTTCCTCAGAATTAATGACATGCCATTATTGCAGCAATTTTTCTAAGTCTCGAGAGTGTCTGTAATTAAGAAGTTTAACTGTACTTAAAATGATCTAAAGTGTCATTAGTCCTGTGCTAAATCATTCCAGATTACTGATTTATTTGCCAGTGAAATTATCCAGGTAATTTTCTCAGCCTGACTAATGTAAGGTTTCATACATGAGCACTCCTACTAGATAAAGCTTTGGGTTTTCTTTGCAGAAAAAAAAAAGAATGTTTTGAAGCTCCACAATATTATATGAAGTTTTTCTGTTCATTTTCTTCACTGTTAAAGCATTTCCTCTTTGAGAAGTTGCACTAGATCATTGACTGCCATTAAATTTGAAAAGTGGGGTTTTTTTTAAGAATTTTTTTTAGTGGTAGATGGACATCATACCTTTATTTTACCTATTTATTTATCTGTTTATTTATTTATTTTATGTGTTTATTTATTTATTTTATTTTATGCCAGTGCCTCACACATGCTAGGTGAGTGCTCTGCTACTGAGCTACAACCCCAGCCTCTGAAAAGTGTAACTGAACACCAAGACAGCTCTGGATAAAGGAGGAAATCTGAAGACCCCTCCTGGCCTTCCGCCTTCCCCTCTCCAAACCTCCAGTACTCCCTGGAATAAGTAATCTTTGGGTCTTTCTAATTTCATTATTTTATCTCTAAAGAATACTTTCATTTCAAGTGTTTGGTTTATTATCATATTTTTATTTTTGTATTCTTCTCCTAGAAAAGTTCAAAGAAGTGAAGTACTTATGATTATTAGGAAAAAAAAACTAGGATGCAAATCTCATGTGTATATATGTCCAGTTTATGGTCTTGAAACAAAAATGGCCATGAATAAAATATTTAGAATTGGCATATCATTTTATGCAATCTCCAGTGTGATAATGAGGGAACAGAGTTAGGGGTTCAACATAACATGACTGTTTTCATTCATTTTCTTGTCAGTGCTTCACTTGGTTATGTTTAAAGTTTTCCAACTGTGGCTCTTCTAGTTCAGTCAATTATTTAGGTTTAGAAGAGTGACCTGGTAACCAGAATTGTGAATAGATTTATTCTGAGTTTTATTAGAATGGTAAGAGATACAGTGCTAAAATTCAGTTAGACCAAGAACTTATACAGGGTGAATGACACAGGGTATGTGAACAGGAGCAACAGGATTTTCTTGTAACCCAGAATCTAAAATTTGTGCCAACATAGCTCATCTCTCCATGCTCTCAAGCAGAAATTAAATTGTTTTATATGTAGTGCTCACATTTTACCCTTTCTTGTGATTTTCATTCCTTTGAGACGTTTGTACTTTTATCTGAGATCAAAATGGTCTGCCTAAACCAACTGTAAAAATACTTTTGCCTAAAAGACTTCTTTTAGAACCTCTATGTTTGCAAGTCCTCACTATTTTTTTTATTTATACAAAAACATTAAATGTATATCTTCATTTAGATTTATGATTCCAGGATGGAAGTTATTCTATTTCAGTGTTTTAGTGAATCTCCATTGTCCTTCTGCTTACATAATTTCTGTTTAGAAGTCAGTGGTAGTCATTCTGTTGCACTTTGAATTTAATGCAATTCCGTAAACTTTGGCTCTCCTAAGATCTTTTGTTTTTACCTTTGGACATTTTTTTCATGTAATATGCTCAAATGTAGTTTTCTTGCATTTATATTACTTGAAATGTTGGGGTTTGTTGAATCTAGTTGGAAGTCTTTTTATCAGTTATGGACACTTTTTATGTCTTCAGTGCTTATTTCTACTCCACCCTCTGCTCCCCTTCTGACACTTCAATTATATGTAGAGCTTTTAATCGTGCTTCACATTCTTTATAGATACCTTTCTAATGTTTTTTTTCTATTTTTTTCTATACTTTAATCCAGATATTTTCTAATGGTATATCTTCTATTTCACTAATTTTGTCAGTTGTTTCTAATCTCTGATCAAATCCACCTACTGAGTTTCTAAATATTCTATTCTGGAATTTCCACTCATTCCTAATTTTCTATTTTCAGTTTTGTTACTGAAATTCTTTCATTAAGGTTTTTTAATATATGAGTCGTAAATCTCTCTCTATGGTTCTCTTTCTTATAATTTTTTCTCTTGTTTTTTGATCATTTGCTCTATATTCTGATAAGCTTACATTTTACTGAATATAGTCATGATACATAAGAAATTATAAGAGATAATTTTAAGATCTAAATGATGTTTTCTTCCTCAACATCTACACTGTCCAGTATAATGTCAATTAAGAATATGCAGCTATTTAAACTTAAATTAATTTAGATTAAATTAAACTTAAAATCATTTCCTGAGTCATGCTAGTCACATTTCAATTATTCTGTAGTCACATGTGACTAGTGGCTACCGTTATACAGCATAGATATAGGATGTTTTCCATCATTATAGAAAATTCTTTTGAACAGCTTTACCCAAGAGAATTTATTTTTATGTATGGAAGGTACTTCAGTCTGTGACCAAGGTAGGTAAAAGCTGAGTTTTACTCTTTGCAAAGGTTGATCTTTCCTGGCTGTTTTTACTCTTTAGGTGAAGTCTTTCAGGGTTCCCAAGTGAAATCCTGAATCTATAAATCCTAAAATTCAGCCCCTTCCTCTTCCCTATAATTTTTTGTCTCTGTAGCTTTATTAGACTGTTCAAAGTTCTGTTACCTTCATAATTTGGGGGCTATCAATTCCTGCTTGACCTCCAAGTCCCCAGATGTCACTTACTAATAAGCAAGTGTGTAAGCAGAAAAAAAGCAACAACTAGTGACTGTCCCTGAATACACATTCTTTCTTCTGGGACTTTAGCTGATTAATACTGTCTTTCCTAGTATCTCTTAGATAGCTAAATGTTTTCTTTTTGAAACCAGATTTTACCATCCTAGCCCGAAGCAGAGTATTCCATTCTCTCAATAACTCTCTGATGTCAGGTTTTCAACCTCCCACAGAAGTGGAAATATTGAAATATTTTTGTCCAGGTGAATAATGACAGCTTTGTTATCAGGTTCAATGGCCAATTCTATCCTCATCTCTTATGGACTCACAGCAACATTTGAATGTTAATATTCAACTTCCTACTTGGATTTTCCAACTAAAAATTCAATAGGCAACTAAAATTTAATGCATCTAGTTATATACTCTTGACCTCACCATTGTGCTTTTCTCTCAAGTTTCTCTCGCTACCATAAATGACAACTTTATACAGAATTCTAAGTGCACCAGCAAAATACTTTGTAATCCTGACTCTTCTTCAGAGGTTTTTCATTTCATTCAGGAAAAATCACCCAACCTTTGCACTGTAGACCAGGCCATAAATAATCTCTCTTCCTTTTACCTTTTTAAACTTCATCTCTTTCCATCCTTCTCTTCTCTACTCCAGTCCATCTGGTTATCTTCTTGCATCTTAAACATTAAGAGCAGCTTATCAGGGTCTTCTTCTAGTAATTCCTCAGTTTGGATATGCTTTGCTCAAGTACTTATGAGATCTTAGCTGAAGTGTCACTCCTCACAAAAGCTTTGCCTAATTATACCATCAAAATTTGTTACCCCTTCCATCAGTTTCCATATCTTTACCTTGTTTTGTTTTTCTTTGCTCTTATCACAACCCAACAAATTAGATATTTTTGTCTCCTTTTGTGAGCTCTATCAGAGATACAATGTGTTTTTATTATTGCTGTATCCTCAGTGTCAATTACATGAATATAGAGAAAAAAATGTATCCCCATTTTTCAGGTTATCAGTGGGAAGAAGGAAGAGGTTACATGATTTATTTCAGGACACACAGCTAGTGAGGGGTGAAGCTAGAACTGAATCTGCTAGCTGGACTCCAGCTCTAAGCTCTAAACTACTTCACTGTACTCTCTCCTAACGGAGGGAGCTTTAATCAATAGACTCGGCCATGTGGATCCATAAAATTACTTTTGCCTACAAGAGTTGGACCACAAACCCAAAAGAAAATAATCTCTCCTGTGGTATGCCTCAAACCCTCCCTGAACCCTCTCTGTTATCTAAAAAAATGAGAGTGTAAGAGAAAGAGTCCTTTCCAATAGGAGCAAGATTGAAGCCCCTCTCTTATTATTAGTACTGTCAATATCAAGATAAAAATGATAAATATCTAAGAGAAGAAGAGGAAATAAGAAAGGCAGGATGGATGAAGAGACAGGAGGAGTAAAGGAAGGAGGAAAGGGATATATATATATATATATATATATATATATATATATATATATAGCCCTAGAATTGAATAAATAGCCTTTTCAGTGATTTTTGGTTCAATCTGAGAAAAAGGAGAAGGTGTGAAAGTAGTCATCAATTCTGTGTCTAGAAGCCAAAGCGCATACCCTCTCTTATCAGTTTGCATTGGTAGGATAGAGAGAAGAAAGGCAAAGAACGATGGAACTCTGATCAGAGAACAGAGGGACCATGTAACAAGAAAATCTGTCTCCTGGAAAGACTCAGAAAGCAAGCAAAATAACTAATCAAAAGAAGCTAATGGAATCTGTCTGCCAATTGCTAAAGTATTACAAATGGGTGTGAAGCTCAGAGACTTAGAAATAAAGATTTAGTAGAGGCTAGCAGTCTACCTCAGTTGTATGTTTAAAATTAGCACTTAAATAATTTTATAGAAGTGGCACAAAATCTAGTTAGAAAGGAAGAAAAGCATCTGGCCCATATTTTACATGTATCTTTATTTGCAAATATTTCCTTTGCTCTAAAAAAAAGAGCAAGGGATTTAAGGCTACCTATTCTACCTATGGGCAATTATCTATGTATTTGACAACTTATTTACCTTGAAGCTAAAATCTGCCTGTTTATAATTTTACCAACTGACACAACATTTGCCTTGCAGAGCTGCAGTGATAAACTCTGTCCATTTCCCCAGATAACAGTTCTTGAGGTATTTAATGAGAGTTCATATTCCCCTACAGAGCTCCTCTGTTCTCTATTCTCTGGTTTCAATTCTCATTCTAGGAAACAATTAGATATTTGGATCACAAAGCCATCTTGCTTAGATCTCAAATTTAATGTGTCTAAATGAACACAATCACTCCTATACCCCCTAGATCAGTACTTATCCCTGATTTTCCCATTTGTCAAGGCGCCATCTTGAGCTATTCTTTCTCTATGCAACCCCAAATTATGTAAATCACCATGTTGTTATGAATGTTATCCTATTTTTGGGGGTTCATTTTCATGTTCTCTGAAATACATGCCAAAATTACCTGTCCTTTAAATTTATAACTGATCTCACTTCCAACTGCATTTGTTTTGCTTAAAATTGTCAGTGGTTGCTCATGACCATTAAATAAAATGCAAATTGCTTAGCCGAGTATTGAGGCAAACCACACTATGATCTGATTCTATGTAATTTGCCTTATACTAGATATCTATATCAACAACAACAATAGTAACTAAAATGTATTGGCTACTTCTGATTCTCTACTATCTTTGATATGCATCATACCTTTTAGAACTATGTGGTCCAACATGGTAGCCATCAGCCATGTGTGGCTATTGTGCATTTGAAATGAGGCTAGTCCAAGTTGAAATGCATTATAAATGTAAAATACCTACTCAATTGTCAAGACTTATTATGCAAAAGAATGTATCACATCTTATTAATTTTATACTGATTATAAGTTGAAATGATTAAATCTGGATATATTAGTTTAAATGAAAAATCAAAATTACTTGTAGTTGTATCTTTTTTACTTTCATTATGTAGAGTTTGGGAAATTTAAAAATTGCATGTGTAGGTTGGTTTTCTTTGGTCTCAGGGATTGGACTCAGGGGCACTTAACTACTGAGCCATATCCCTAGCCCTGTTTTCATTTTTTTATTTTGAGACAAGGTCTCACTAAATTGCTTAAGCTCTTGCTAAATTGCTGAGGCTGGCTTTGAATTTGAGATCCTCCTGCCTCAGTCTCCCAAGTCACTGGGATTCCAGGAATGAGCCACCATGCTTGAATTTTTGACTCAACACATTTTTATTGAAGAGAATTGCTTTAGCATGACAAATAAGTATAGTTATAACTATATAGAAACAAAGACATTGTCTTAGAAGAATGACAGGATGTGGGGGTGGGGTTTTGCTTTTTTTTTTTTCAAAACAGTCTTTGCCATTGTACTTATTTGAAATAAAAAGCATGGAGGTAGCCCACTCCCCTGGCATGCACAGGGCGCTGGGTTCGATCCTCAGCACCACATATAAATAAATAAAGATGTTGTGTCCACTGAAAACTAAAAAAAAATATTAAAAAATTCTCTCTCTCTCTCTCTCTCAAAAAAAAAAAAGAAAGAAAAAGAAAAAGCATGGTGCTTAATTAAATTTTAAAATAATCGTACCCCTCTTTCAAGATAACTCTTTCTATGCAAAGTCTTCAAAACCCTCAGCCATGGGGCTAGAGTTGTGACTCAGTGGTAGAGCACTTCCCTGGCATGTGTGAGGCCCTGGGTTTGATCCTCAGCACCACATATAAGTAAGTAAGTAAATAAATAAATAAATAATCCATTGACAACTTTAAAATTAGAAAGAAAAAATTTCAGTCAGAAGTAATTTTTCCTTTATTTCTTACCTCTGTGGTTCTAAAACCTGCTCCATATTAAAAAACTCAGAGTATATGCTAAGAGTTGCAAGATACCCTATCCAAATGAATCTAAATTTCTGTGAAGGTCCAATATCATATTTTATAAAAGCTGGGCTGAGAAACAATAACTAACTGTGCATATAGCACTTAATAGATACTTTTTTGGGGGGATATGATAATTTTATTTTTTGTTACTTTTATTTCTTTTACTTACTAGATTTAAGAGATGGATCTTTGTATCCTCCATGATAGAAAATTTTATACATAATAGATCTTTTATAACTGTTAAATATATGCTGAGAAATTAAAAATCATTTCCATAAATGAAATAGTTGTAGGTGAATTTAGTTGTAGTAAATTGTGTGTGTCAATTACTAATTAAGCTCTTTCTAGTTCATTCATTTTTTTGCCATAATCCTGTGTTGTACGTTCTATTATTATCCCCATTTTTATGAAGATGAGAAAATGGGTGTACTGAAAATTAATCAAAATACATGTGACATTCTAAAAACTAATGACAAGGCCAGAATTTGAACACAGATTCAGCTGATTGCAAACCATCAAGGATTAATCACTATTATCTTAGAAAAATAGCAGATGTTCTTCTTTTATATATTGGGTGCTACCAAAATAAAGCCCAACCAGAAGGGTAAGACATCAATTAAGTAGAAAGAGAAAAAAAAAAATGCCCCTTCATGATTGGATTCAGTCATGGAAATAAGTAAAAAAGAAAGTTTAGCTTGAGCTGACATAGAAGTACTCTTAAATGTGTTGCAGAAAACCTATACTCTGAGATTTGCTCACATTAGAGTGAAAAGCTTTAAATTGTAGCCAAATAAATTATATTCAAGACTGAATTCAATTAATCAAACATTTGTTGAGGACTGCTATGTGCCAGGTGCCATACAATGTCCTGAGCACACAACGAATTGGTGCCTGACCCATCGTAGACACTGGGAATATTGACTACGTGGTCAAGTTCATGAATGCCTGAGCAAAGATTCACAAGATGTAGTTCCTACTTTAAAGATACTCACATTCTGATAAAGAAAACCTTTAGGTAATGAGACACTTGAAGCACAGTTTGATCTCTGTTATAAAACAGCTAAGTCCAGAAAGGAGAGAGGACATAAGAACATAAAGGGCCACCTAACTGAAGACTCCTAATGGTCACAGTGTGTAATCTCTGGCATGGAGAGGAAGGTTACCAACTAAAGAATGCTATGGAATACTTCTACTTAAAGTGTTCAGGACCCAGGAGTGTACCCAGCTATTTTTAATTAGCACTGCCAATAGGAAGCATGTGTTATCTCATGGAATGGAAGGCTAGCCAGGCGGGAAACAGAGCAAGTCAAAGTGTTGCCCTCAACTCCCCCTCCCCGTTCCCTGCCTGTGTTCCATCAGTTGCAAACTCCTGCCTAATATTTCTCCTTAATGGCTTTCTAATCTGTCCCCTGTCGTCTCCGTCTCCCTTGCTACCACTGTTTATTTGGTTACTAGGTTCTGATAAATTCCCTCCTGGATTACTGTGGCAGCCTCCCAAGGGGTCTTCCTGCCCCTACCTTATCTCTTCCTTCCACCCTGCAGCTGGAGAGAACTTCCTGAGGAGCAAAGCTGATCACAGTCCTCCCTGCCCCTGGATTATAAGTGGTTCTCTATTGCACACAAGATAAAATATAACTCCTTCTTTGATAGAACCTTCAGGTCTCTCCTTGAACCTCTTCTTTCATAGCCTGTGTCCGTGATGGACTGAATTGATTAGGTATCTTGAATCTTGTCCTGGTGGATGGTGTTTCTCAGCTTAACATCTGCTGTTGCTTTATGCTAAATGTTCTACCTTCCCCCTTCGCCTTCCTTTGCCATATTTCCTCCTACTTACCCTTAAAATCTCAGCTGAGGTGTGATTTCCTGGATAAGCTATTCCCTACTTACAAAAGTCAGGGTTGAATCTTCTAATACAGCAGTATTATATTGTATCATGATTATTTTTCCCACTTGAGCCTGAGTATCTTATGCTAAAAAGAAGTCAGTGTTTTTTCAGTGTCTATTTCTAATACCCAACCCAGCCCCTGTTGGATAGTGAAGTGTCAATCAATGTTTGCTTGGGTTGCCTTTGTTGTCAATGGGCCACAGAACAAACGCTCTCTCTCCTCAAGTAGGCAAGAGAATCTGATTAGAGAGGCTACCTGAGGAACTTTGTGCAAGTTAGAGGTTAGGTGAAGGTGGTAAAAGGAGATCTGTAGGTAGCCCAGTAAGGAAGGGCTACTAAGCAGTATTTATATCATCTGTACTAACTGAATACACTACAGTAAATGAGCTTGGCACGAGAAAGCTCTCCCCTGGCCAGTTAATCAGTGTAAACACTGTCCAATCCATCACTTACCTGGCCACCTGGAAATGCCCATCCTCCCCAAGTACTTCACACAGCCAAAAGGGAAGAAAATTTTCATCATCGATGAGTTTTTTTTTTTCCTTTTAATCCTCTGTTCCAATGACAAGAATATAAAAGTATGTAATCCTCTATACAAATGACAAGAATATAAAAGTCTCAATGTGATGTGAAGTTCATATCTTATTATGCATTACATTTTCATTAGAGAGAGTGATATGGAAGTTAATAATGTGAAATTGTTGTGGAGGAACTGCTACTATTAACAGTAAAAATAAGACGCTGAAATAAAATTACAGAAGAGGAAATATCACACCTTTGTTTCTAAAGAATTTGCATTGAGCTCAAAGAGAGCAAATAATGAGGAATGAAAGGAGGCTTTTGTTATTCAGTGATTTCTCTGATCTGCCAAAATGTCAAATAATCCATTTAATCAATCAGAAAATTAAAGAATGTGACAAACCTCAAGGTAGCTGGAGATTACAGCTTTGTGAAGTACTTCAACTATTGCATGAAGTTATGTCACAATAGCAATTACTTAATGATTCATTTTTCTATAACTTTGTTGTTGTAGACTACAATTTTAGTTTCAAATTAATTGCAATCCTGCTCTCATTTGAATTTTGTGTACTTTATTTGAGGATGTTTACATAAATTCTTTCAACATCTACTTTAATGAATCTCATTTTTGTAGGAGGACCATGTCTATTAAAAAGGAATTCTCACCATGTGTTAGCCAAAAATTCAATTATGATCCTTAAATCTATTTCTGGGAATGATTATGAGATCAAGATTTGGAGGTGATTTGAGGTTTTTGCAAAGAAACATGAAATATTCTGATAACAATCTAGGAGGGAGAAATCATTCATTCAATCATTCAAGAAATGTTGGGTTCCTGATTTATACCAGGCTTTCTGGTAAATTCTGGAGAAAAAAAACAGGGACAAAAACAGAAACAGCCCTGCTTTCATGGAACATAAGTTCTACTTGGGAAGAAAACCATGGATTAATCTAACAAAATGAAAATTTCTTTAGAAAGCCAGTCAAATGCCCTGAAAGAAGTGTACTTGGGTGGGAACATATAGCAAATGAACCAGACCGAACTGGAGAGGTAGGGAGTTGCATTATGGAAAGAGGAGAGTCTGAAATTGGAATAGATGTTTACTAGATGGAGGGATGTGAAGTGTGGGTTCAGAAAAGCTTCCAGATGGAGTCAGCCATGAGTGTAAGAGGTGGAAATGTACAAACATGTTTGAGGAACCGAGGGACACTAATGGGAGTGCAGGCCATGGTGGGGACATGGGTTTTATTTCGACAGTGTTAGAAAACCTCTAATGTGTCTTAAGAAAGAGAGGAAGTAGGCACCTGGGAATTGAATTTGAAGAGCCTATGTATGGCTGCATTGTGAGGCTGGGGACACAGAGAAGAGGCAGAATCCACTGGACTTGTAGGCCATTGTAGTAATTCTGCCACATTCACCTGGGGTAGTAGCAGTGGGACAGAGAAGTAGAGGGACTTCAAGGATATGTCAGAGAAAAACATCTCCACAACTTGGAACTAGACCAGAAATGGACCAAGAAGTATATCAAAGATTATTCCTGAATTTTACCTTACACAAATGCTATAACATGCCGAGACAGGAAGCTAAGTAGGAAGCTCAGGTTTAGGGCAGAACATAGCTAATTCGTTTTCACACATTGCAAGCAATATACCTTTATAACACTCCAGTGGCAATGCCTAGAAGGCAGTTATCTATATGGATTTGAAATCCAGGTGAGAGACCAAAGAAGAAGTTCTTGAAGCCACAGGCCTGGAGAGGAGATTTTCTAGGGAGAAAAGAGGACCTCCTGGGTCCTCAGGAAAAGACCAAGAATCTTGAGTAACTTCAGATAAGATATCTGGGCAAAAAGCAGAAGAGCCTACAAAAGAAATAGAATGGTAGCCAGACAGATACAGAAAAAAAAACCACAACACCATTGTGTTGCAGAGGCCAGAATGACGAAGAAGAGAATAAGTGAAATGAGGATTTAAATAGTTCATTAGGCTTGGCTACATGGAGGTTATTGGTGATCTTAGCAAGAGCAATTTACAGATATGTGTCATGGGTTATAAGGAAAGTTGGAGTGAACTGACAGCAAGGAGGAGGTAAGAAAATGGAGATTCTTGTTATGATCATAATATTAGCTGAGGGGTATAACATACATTATGTTCCAGGCACTATGTTAGGTTTTACTTCATTTAATCCTTACAAAAATCCCATAAGAAATACATTGCTATGGCTGAGAATGTAACTCAGAGGTAGAGCACTTGCCTAGCATGTGTGGGGCCATAGGTTCAATCCCTAGTCCCACATACAACAAAGAAAGGAAGGAAGGAAGGAAGGAAGGAAGGAAGGAAGGAAGGAAGGAAGGAAGGAAGGAAGGACATGTGGTTTTATTATTCCCCACTGAGAAAGTACATGAGGTAAGGGAGAGATTTATCTAAGAAAGTAGCTGAGGTCTAGGGCAGTAGCTGGGCAGCCTTGGGGTCAACCTATCCCTTGATTTTAGAGGGAATCCCTGGGATTGCACATGCAGCAATAGGAAATATATTTTTATTCCCTCAAGGCAGGGGAAATACTGAGCTTTACTCAGCTAACCAACAAAGATCAGAATGGAACATATTTTGTGCAAAAGTTGTCACCCTCAGCTAAAGAATACCCTTTAATTTTATTTCCACACCTGTAAATCAGTGGAAGGAACTACCCTGGATCCTTCTTTAAGGCATTGGGGAGGGGGAGAATATCAGTTCTGTGCATTCTAGCTTAGTGAAAGTGAGGAACCTGTGGCATTCCACCTCTAAGACCAGGGTTAAATGTTCTTCTCCAGGAGGTCTTCTCAGATATCCAAAGGAACCCCTTTTGTGGAGGGGGGACCAGGAACTGAACCCAGAGGTGCTTCACCACTGAGCCACATCCCCAGCCCTTTTTTATTTTTACTTTGAGACAAGGTCTTGCTAAGATGCTTAGGGCCTTGCTAAATTCTGAGGCTGGCTTTGAACTTGTGATCCTCCTGCCTTAGCCTCCTGAGCCGCAGGGAGAAACCCCTTTTCATATCCAGTTTCACACTGCTTATTCCACTGTTACCCCTCACTCAGTCTGTGCCCCGACATCATTTCATTAGTCCCTATTGGGGACCCTGCCTCTTGATAATATCTCCATCCCCTACACAGGGGGAATTGGCACATGAATCAGTGAATGAACTTAAACCTTCTCCCCAACTTCAAGTGAAATGACAGTCCCTTGCCTGTTTGTTTTCAATTTGCAACCTAATAACCCTGCATAATTTCTATTTCCTTCGTGCTACTAGAGTTTATTGGAACATTTCTCTTTATAAATGTCTTGAGCTAACCCTCAAACAATCCAAAATGGGAAGGATGGGAATTATCGTTGGAATATAAAGGAGTAACTTGGGCTTCTGGAAGCAAGTGACTTTCTCATGGCCACACATCTGGCCGGGGGCCAAGTTAGGCCCTGTGTCTTTAATGCCATTGTCCTGTCCACCAGATGCCATTGCACATCCCCCTCTGTATTCTGTCATCAAAAGTTCCCATGAATTGCAAAAAGGTGGTTGAGTCTCCTTGAAATACTTTCTTCTTCATTCCCTTGTATTCTTGATGTCACAAACCCTGATAGAATTAGGATAGAGGCCCTCCTCAACTGCATTGTCTACACAGGGAGATAGGGACACTCTGAAACTGTTCCCCACAGGGAACCAGTGACCCTTGACACTTTGCTGCCCTCGTGGGAGGCAACAAACTTACTGCTCACATACTCGGAGGACATTTTGCTCTGATAGGACACTACTCTCGGCCTTTTCTAGCACCCTCCTGAAATTTAGTTAGAAGTATGAAAAACATCAACAGGGCAGTTGAGGGGCTTCCAGACTCTTCCTTTTCTGAGCAAGTTTAACTACTGGAGAACACAAAGAAAGGGGCAGGGAGGTGGACAGTTGGTGGAAGGCCACAACTTTCTGATCTCAAAACTCTGGGAAGTTGGGAGAGAAGGGATCCTATTGTACCACCATAAACAAGACATAGGGGTAGGGTTGGAGCACATAGATGATCTCTTCATAACTGGCCCTCCCACGTGAACCTTGGGTTTGAAGACTGACATCAAAGGTAGGAAGAGAATAAATCAAAAGGAGCTCAATCAGTCCCACACAAGCTCTTAGAGCCTCAGTTTCCAATTCTTTTAAACAAACAAAAAAGGATATTAACCCCCTAGTGAGATTGTTGAGATTCATCAAAATAATATATGTAAACCACATGGTTCCTAATAGTTATGGGTGGATTACTGTTTTCTTAGTTCCTAAGCATATTGAGGGGGAAGATTATGGAAATGGAGAGATAGTGAGGCCTCTTAAAAGAAAGCTATTTTCTAGACTCAAGAGGCTATGACTGCAGAAGATGTTGGGAATCCAACTGGCTTGAAGCACTTGGACTTGATAAAACCGAGCAATGATGTGCTGAAATTGTTTTTCTGTAATCGGGATAAGAACAAGCCATAACTAAGAGGTGAAAAATGCAATTTGCAAAGTCATATGTGGTATTTGTGCAAATCCAGGTTTCTTTCAGGTGAGCCTCATGCCTTTCTGCTCCTGAATTTAAAATAACTTTAAATGACACATACACCTCTCTATACAACCATAGTAAGCAGTTATTAAGTTCATTCGCTTTAGCTCCTTTGGAGTTCTCCTGTCAATTTGAGTCATTCGTTTGTTTTACCAGGGCACTTACATTTTCTTTAGAGATATTAATGCCTATTGGTAAATAACACTGCAATCTCCATAAATAATTTGGAATTTCAGATCTTCTGCATTTATAGTAGGCACTCAGGGAAAGATATCGATTCACTTGCTATTTATTTTTTTTATCAGAACATGGTGCCCCACTTAAACTACCAACTGTTTCATCCTTTCCAATTGTTCATCCTTGTTCTAGAGGCGTCTAGAACAAGTTAACACAAGTTAACAGTAAGCAGAACAGGGAGTACAACTTGAAAGTTACATCCTACACATAAACATATCTAATCTCACCACAACAAGAGGTGCTTTTGTGAACCTTTTGACATTCATTTCAATAAGAAACAGGTGGGCATGATAGTTTAGGGGTGGCACGGTTACTCTGACTCCTTTGGGCTGACTCACAGTTTCCATATATTTCAGGTGCTGCTTGAGAATCAGAAATTCTGAATCCCTCCCTGCAAGGCTGCTAGTCTCCAACAGAATAGCTGCACATGACATTTCCACATATGTAGAATAGTGGCATTAGAAACTGTAATGAATGGCTTTCTTCCATGTCTAAAATAAGTTCTTTATTTTAGAAATTGAGATGAAAACTGAAAAAGTTAAGTAAAAATTTGACAGACACTCCCAAAAGGAGTAAAGCAAAAGAGTGGAGACAGCAAGATAATCTGGCTAACTTTTTAGTAATCAGCATAAAACTGATTTAAAAAAAAAAAAAGTCAAAAACTTTCTCATGCTCACTCTTAAGTTTGAGGCCCGCCCAGGCAACTTAGCGAGACCCTGTCTCCATGATACAGTGCTTGCTTAGCATGTGTGAATCCCTGGGTTCAATTCCCAGAACCCCACACCAAAAGGAGAGGTGGGGTTAAAGTTGATGGGAGAAGATACATTGAAGTATTATTTAGGAAAGAGGAAATTATAAAAGCAAAATTATGTGTGTCTAAGAAGAAAATAATGGTGAATGCATGGTTAACTCCTGGGGTGGGAAATAGAAGTGATTCTTTGTTATGTAGATATGTAATGTCAGCCTCTAGACACATGAATGCCAGGAAGTGTACTGACTTCATTCAACCAACACTTGAAGATCTATCCTGGGCAGACACAATTCCAGGTTTTGGAGATGAGGCAATCAAAAAGAGGCAGATTCATCCCCTGGCCTCCTAGAGCTTATGTCCCAATGAGGTAAGAAAATAAAAAGTAGGTAAATTTGTAGCATATCAGATGGCAAAAAATACTCTCCATGGAGCAAAACCAGAGTCTGGAGGAGGAAGAGATGTAATTGTATAGAAGATGGTTAGGGCAGGTCTCTCTGATAAGAGATTTTTGAGTAGAGAGCTGGGAGCGAGAAGGCCAAGGGGTAGTTATTCAGGAAGATTCTAGGAAAAGGGAAGAGCAATTTCAAAGTCTCTAAAACAGAATGTTTGGTTCCTTCCCAGAATAACCTGAAACCAGTGCGGCTGGAGGAGGATCTTGGGGAGAGTAGCAGGCGATGAGGTCAGAAAGATGGAGTGAAGTCAGACCACATGGGCTTTGAACTTAGGTAGGCAATTGGGTCTTCAAGATTTGTTGAAACTTTGTGTGTCACCTCATTTTGGACTACCAGTAAGTTGCTTATGTATTCTCTGCTAAAAAAAAAAAAAAAAAAAAAAAAAAAAAAAAAAAAAAAACTCCCACAATATTTCTATCTCTTTACAAAAAGGTATTTTTGTTTTGCTTTGTTTTGTTGTGTAATGCCCTATTAAAGACAGGAAAGAGAAAATAGCTAATGGAATCAAACAATGAACCATGAGGACCAATAGTATCACCTTAAACCAATTATTTATTTTGCATTATTTGTGATAAGGGCTGACGGCGAAGGGAAAAGTGAGGAGACCTGGCATCACTGACCTTCATCTCTGGATTGTCATAGGTCTAGGAGTCTCATTTATGAAAGGCTGTGAAAAGGGCCATTTGGTGGAATGTTGAGAGATGTTCTCAAACCCTATCCCACTGCACCCTTCAGCCATCAGCATTTTGATTCCAAGTCTAGCCTGTATGAACAGGATCTGTGGCATCCCTTTCTGAAATAGCTGTCCTTGAAATATTTGATTTCAATAATTGGTTTATAAATGGAAAATCTGAAGCTCATAACCAATGTTCATATTATTTGATGCACCCAGATTCTTGGTTCTGCTCTCATATGTAGGCCCACTTTGATCCAGAGATACTGGTTGAATCTCCATTTCAGTTATGCCTCACATGTACATGCAGGTGACTTTGGTGATAAAGGCAGGCAAGAGAGAGTTGGGGACAGCAAGACCCATTCCCACCCATGCCGATAGCTCAGAGTATGTATCTAGTTGGTGAGACCCAAATTGTGACTAAAAACATCAGATTATGCTATTTGAACCATGGAGTCAGAGTGTATGGTACCACCCAGAGAATGAGAGACTCTTGAACTCTATTTTTTCTTCCTAGGAGGCCTCACAAACCTATGGCACCATTTGGGATTTAAATGTGTTAGACAATGTGTGGTTTTCCCAAACTCTGATCCCATCGATGTTTTCCTCCAGTGATTAACACCACGTTGGTGGTAAAACCTCTGATGAAGAGAAACATCTGATAAGGCAGGCAGTGCACTCTGTCTCTCTTCTGATGCTTGGGTCCCCTGCCTGTGCCACTGTCAGGAGGGAGACTTACTCATTTACTTGCTGAGTGAGATCACTGTTCACCATAGTGTTGTGCTCCAATGGCCAACACAGGTAACCTCCACTGGAGTATTTACATAGGAATACTCTGTGACGTTTATGGCCAGCCCATAACCCTACCAAGGCCAGTGCTGTTGGGAGGTGCCAAGCCCTTCTTGATGATAACAGGTTTTGCACAAGTTGCCTCAGAGTTACACCAAGACTTGGAGGTTAAATACAACCCTACAAGAGGACAGGAGGGGGAAAGGAGTACATACATGGTTGTCCTTGAAATCACTGGCATGCTGAGAGCTTGCACTCATCCTGTCCCACATGGGCAATAGCTAATTGCAGCCCACTGAGACTCAGCACTCATTAATTTATCTAAGTGTGTCCATTAAAATCTAATATCTGCTTCTAATGGTACTTGTAAAGATATTTAGAAGTAAATATATTCTCCAGGGTAGAATACTTTGTGTGTTGGAAAATTTTCCTAGAACCACTCAATGGAGCTTTTCATGAATTCCTTGACTCTTGCTTAAGAAATTTGACTGCCATTCTAACTCCTGATGGTTTTTCTCTGATTCTGGGGAACTTTTCTTGCTCTGGATACCTACTTGTAATTTGTCTATGCCATTCATATTACATTACATTATTGAGTGGCCTAGTACTCTATCATATTGCAAACTTAAATTCATCTCATTCTTGAAGTGGCCCTTTATCTGTGTTTGAGTGTTTGCTCTGCTTCCCTAAACTTAAAATATATTTCCCATCATGATACAGTCTTTTACTTTTTATTTTTTTTATTTATTTTTGATACCAGGGATTGAATCCAGGGGTGCCTAACCACTGAGCCATATCCCTAGCCCTTTTTATTTATTTATTTTGAGACAGGGCCTCACTAATTTGCTGAGCTGACCTCGAATTTGCAATCCTCCTGCCTCAGCCTCCTTAATTGCTGGGATTACACATGTGTGACACAGAGCCTGGCTGTTTTTTTTTTTTTTTGTTTTGTTTTTTACTTTTTAATTGTCCTCATTGTTTTTCCTTGCTTCCACCCACTCCTCCTAACCTTGTTCTCTCTTCTTTTCCTTTCATTTATTTGCAAATATTTGAATATCTCCTAAATTTCATGGGCATTACAAAGACCTGGAAATATAGGATTTAAATGGGAATATATCAGATTTAAAAGATGAATATGATTATAATAGAAGAACTCTGGAGGCATGTGTGGTATCATGGATTTCCTTCACTATATTCTGTTTTTGAGAGCAATACATTTACATTATTCTGTAATTTAAAGGAGTTACCAGTATTGGGGTCCTTGCAAAGTCCTTTTCCTTATCTATAATTATTTTACAGATTTTAGCGAGAGTCAAATTCTAAATTTTATAGATTTAAAATAAGCATCAAAGTTAGAATTAAATGGACAACAATTTCCCCATGTTGTTATGCAAATCAGATGTGGGGAGGAAGGGCATGGTTCTTTTGGCACTATGAATGAGTAGTTTCTAAGGAAAAGGTACCATTTGTCCATTTAGGGAAGTGAGGACATTTTCAAAGCCCATCGCATTATATGGAGGAAAAGGAGAGGCAAAAGAGAACACAAATAATTTTTATTAGGAGTCCCATTGAAAAAATACAGAAAGCCAGTAAAAATAAGTACTTGTCAATATTCAATATTAAAACAGTTCCAGCAAAAATAAACATACAGAAAACAGTCAAAATGAATATAAGTGAGCAGTGAATTTTTAACAATTCAAGTACAAAAAATATATATAAATTAAACTATTGATCCAACCCGGGCATTTAAGGCCCATATGAAAAGGAGGTGGAACAAGACATTCTTGAAGAAGTCTTTTCTTTCTCAAGGTGCTGCTTACATCCAAAGGTGTTGTCTTAGACTAACATCTGAAGGAGGGGCGGGTACAGGAGGGAGAGAGAAGGGAACAGGAGGAGAGGGAAGGAAGGAAGAAAAACTAATATTTCATGAGCTTTAAAAAAGATATAATGTTAAATACTTTGTTAGGCTCTACATGCATTTTATCCTCACAATAGTCTTACAAAGTTGGAATTGCTGCTCCCCATTTTCAAGATAAGGAAAGAGGCCCACCCAGTTTAAATCCCTTGCCCCAAATCACACAGCTGAAGTTGGAGCAACTAGAATCCAGCTCCACTCCAAAGTCTGCCTTCCTTTCTCTGTCATCAGTCTTCCACCACCCCACCCCCTGCAGCACAAAACAGCTCAGTGGATTGATGGCATTCAAGAGGTGTTGCCCTAACCCATACAACGTATACCTTTTTTTTTTTTTTTTTTTTTTTTTGGAGCTTGGGAGTAGAGAAATCTGGACCACATTTCCAAGAAGGTAAATCTGACTTGTTTATTTCTTCTGTTTCAGAAGTAAGACCTCAACAGTTGACGGAAAAAAGGCATAGAAGGATTGAATGCTGCCTACCAGAGTGGTGGGTTACCATAGCTCCCCTAGAGGATGTTCATTAGTAGAGAACGGAGAAAAACGTATGATAAACAGAAATGCGCTATCCCGAATGTACATGTTAATCAATGATAACGAAGATGAACCAACTCTTGGCACCTAGATTCCTCAGCCGTCAAAAATCTAAGAATAAAGAAACTCAGGAACACCAAGCATGTCGCAGAGCTATACACTAGGTCATCGCTCCATCACGTCCACAGCTCCACAGGCTACCGTGCTCTATACTGATGGCCCCTTCTTAGTTGATGATTTTTCACAATGTATTTCATGGCTTCCATCCCTACATGAGACTTTATTACTATCACATAGGAATAAAAAGCCATAAAGCACTAGAGTGAATTTATCTTGGTCGGATGCAAAAACTTATTTTCTTCACATGACTTCACAACCATTTCAAAGCTAACCAATCATTTCATGCTACATTAAGGAACATTTTAAACTACACATAAGTGACAGGAAGCACACTTAAATTGTGACATCACAAATTAACAAGATTTTATCCTTCAACGACATTCTTAGCTACAAGGACCAAGAAACAAGACCAGGAGACACTCAGCAACATTCAGCCATTGAATTCACCAAAAACAAAGGACACTGGGGAGAATTCCTGGAGAAAAGCTCATCACTTTGACATTGAACTTGGAAACACATAAGGAAAGACAGAAGACAGACAGATCACTGAAACAAACTGAAACCAGGGGAATTATTCCAAGCCTCTTGCTTCAACTTCTCCCCCAGGAATCTGTCTTATATACCCACTGCCCATTTTTAGATGTTTCATTTGGGGGTGGGTGGGGAGGAGGGCCTTCGTACCTGCTTGCACTATGTAAGCATTAAGCCTCCTACAACTAAATAACAAAAAGGAAAGAAAGAATCAAGCCTAAGGGACATACTAAGGGACAATAAGTGCTAACTGCTCATCTAGAGCCTCTCATAGAGACTGACACCATCCCCCAACCCCAGCTATGGAAACAAATATCTAACTATGCCAGAAACAATGATGTGCACTGATATCACTCAGCAACCTAAATAGCTCAGGTCCAGACTCCAAGAACATTTTTTTTTATGCTGCATTAAATTGACGTAGCTCTTGGTATTATTAAGACATTTTTAAGTGGCTACACTGAACCCAATTCTCCAGGACCACTGAAAACTCAATGTCGTAATTTTCCATGATTTTTCTGTTTTTTATCAAAAATAAACCTGAGGTGCCTATTTACCAAACAGCATACCAGACTATTAAACACTGCCCTCTGCTTTATAAAAACGTATTGTATTATTGAAATTCAAATTAAAAAAAAAAACAAGAACTTGATTTTCTCTTTAGCAGTAAAGTCTAGGCAAGCTATTTCCACCTAGAGGTTAGTATAATGGACTCTTGGTTTATGTGAATCACAAGGAGACTGGAAATAGTTAAATGAAAGGAAGTGCATACATAAATTCAATTATCATGCATGAAACATGCAAATGATTTAAGCGCTGCATCTGAAACTCTAGTTTATATTCATTAATCTCAGGTTGCACTTTTGAAGGAGAAAGACATGCTAATTGGGTCCAGATTAATGCACTCCCAAACCTCTCCAATTTGTTTTTAGGTGAGGGTTAAATGATATGTATTAAAATAAACACAGCTGCTCATCTGCCTCCACCTCTTACCTCCTCGCCCCACCTCTACCGCTACCCCCAGCTGGCTCACTCCACCCCCTTATACCAGCCCAGCTGGCTCACCTCCCCTACCTCACCTCTACTTCCCTTAGAGGCGGTATTAAAAAGCCCTCCCATTGTCCTTCTGAAAATACCCTGGTTGTTCTCAACCCCATTTCTTAGTCCTTTTAGTATTTTCTTTTTCCCCACAAGCCACCAAACTCCAAAAAGAGAGTCAACCACATCTCAGTCCTGATGATGCTTAACTGTGGCGTTAAGAAAGTGTACTAATGGGACAGCAGTCAGGCCTTTTCTCCTATAGTGCATTTTTTCTACAAGTCTGGGCCTGAGTCCTTTAGACCAGGACCAATGGGTAGTTTGAAAGAGCCCGGGCACATGCCTGCTCAAAGCCAAAACTGCTTAAGGTTGGCATGGCGATCCTGTGACTCCGCTATGTGGGAAACTAGAGAATTGGGAGAGAATGTGGGGGTTTTGTGGCATTCTTTCTCTGTGGTTCACAAAGAACCTTGCTTTCCCACTCCCTCCTCCCTAGCCGAATTAGCCTTAGAACAAGAAAGTGATTATTTATTATTTATTTACTTACTTCTTTTTATTGGAACATGAGTTTGGGATGCAAAGAAATAGCACGTTTTAGGGAGGATCTTATCTTGTGGGTAATGAAGCTTCTGAAGTAGTAAAATACTCTGATCTGATCTTTAGAAAAATGAAACAAAAGAAGGACATGAGCTACTGGGAATAAACTCAGGTGTGAAGCAGGGACAGAAGGAAACTTCTTTGAAAGAACAGACATCAAGGACAGACATCAAGGAGTTAAACCAGCCACAAGAAAAAAGAAAAAAAGAAAAGAAAGAAAAAAAGCAAACAAAAGGACTTCAAACTAATTTCACAGCAAAAGTGATGTTTGATTTGAATCATGCTTGTCCCAAAGGGAAAAGGTCAGTCCTGTCATTTGATTCATATCTCCTCCTCTTTCTCCTTTCACATGAATTAAAAATTCAGATTGACCATTAATCATGAAGTGATATATATTCCTGTTTTTTTTTTTTTTCTGTTCCAAACTCAAATGAAAAACTTTGGATCACATTTGAGTACCCATCAGTTGGCTAATTCTCCCAACCTGTGTTCACAACAGAGAAAAGACAAGAACAAGGGCACAGGCAGGCACACACAGGGACAGAGATCACCGGACAGACACTCACAGCAATGCACACGAATACAGGCATCTGGGAACCGTCACAGGCTCAGAGAGAACTTTCCACCTAAATTGATTTCTGCATATTTGCAAATGTAAAATTAGTCATCGTAAATAACAACAAGGGCGAGACCAGGATTAAATCTGTCAATGTCCTGACAGATGCCCTGAGCACTGGTTAGGAAATACACTTAGGATAGTCAATGCTCCTAAAAGAGAAAACGATTATACGCTAACCAAACCCTAAGTACAAGCTAAAGATATTCACCTCATGAAGTCATTCCTCAACTAGCCCCTTGGCACTCGCTGGAATTATTCGCAGCACGAGCTCAACTTTCTCATTTTCTGCTGTCTCCATGTGGGTAATTTCTTTTTCATGATTAAAAGTGAGCTTGGCAGATCCTTCAAAGCGTGGTTTGGGGTGTGGTGGGGCTCCAAGGGCAGCCTTTGTCTAAGCAGGTTTCGAATAATTCATCACTGGACCAGTGGATGGGCAGGTCAGGGGATATGCACGCACCTAAAATGATTTTTTTTAAAAAAAGGGAAACTTTATAGACATCTTTATATAAACACATTTTTATACTGAATAATGCTGCTGACAGATGAACTATTTACCTCGTAAAGAATAGGGCAGGCTTTTCTCTCCCAAATAATCGCTCCGGCCTTCTGAATGTCATCCAGAAGCGATTCTGTCTCCTTCGACTTACCCAGCATCTGAGGTTGTGAGATAACCCTTGTAGCATTGGCCTCCTTCCCTGGCCCCTTCATTATTAGCCTCCTGGTGGGCGAGATAGAATACAGTGAATGTAATAACCCTACTCTACACAACAGGCTCGCTCTCTCTTTTAAATTGAAAATCCCCTTATTACAAAACAAGGGGTGTTCTTTTTCTTCTACCTTTAAGTAGGACTGCCACATTCATTGCTTTTTACAAAAACGCAGCTGCTTTCTAAGCTACAGATAAATAGAATCTGCTAGGCGGTAATTCTACTCAGTCTGAATGCATTATTTTCTAAGACACTTTGGCGAGGGGCTTTTTATTATAAACTGGAAGGAATGAGGAAAGTCCTTTTCTCTTCTAATTATGAATGTGTTTTGTTCCCTACTATTAACCTACAATGTCAGATTGAACTTCTTCTTCCTTTTCTGCAGCCAGTTCAATAAATCAACATTTTTTTTTCTGGAAAATTAGAGGGCTAATGATTAAGTCTTCATGAACTTCAATGGCAAAAATAAAAATAGCACAAAGAAAAAGCAAATGCAAATGCTGGAGCCATAAATATAGACAAGGAGGTGGCCTTCTGATGTCCGAGGAAATGAACTTTGTTTTGACACTCAAAAGTTTAGACAGACGATATTTACTTGTTAATTCAATAAATTTTAATAAAGTTAAAGGTTTCAAGGCCTCTTATAGAAAAATGTTTATAATGTGTCCACACTTCTTATGTTCATTGTTTCCTTGTTCACTATGGGTAATAGTAATTTTACGATTCTCACACTGCCCAAAGCCAAAGAAGAACTAAAGCAAGAGGAGTCAGGGTGACAGTGTATGGAATCTGAAATTCTGCTGACGTTGTTTTACCTTCCAAGATAAACACTGAAAAAAAAATGTTGAGTTCCTAATAATATCAGAAGGCAGTCAAGAAACTTCAGCAGCCTAGGTGTTGGTTTAATTTTGATCCCAATGTTGATGCGTCTGACTATAATATTACAACCAACTATGGTGGTGGTGCTCTAGGTCTATATGGATATATTGCCTTGCCAAGGGGGGAAATCCCACAGGGTATCAGTGGGGTTCCAATTAAGGAAAAATAAATACTGCTGTAGCCCTGACAGTAAGCAGAGGTTACCCGGGTATCACAGCCCAGAGGCAGGTGCTCAAGGCACAGATTGAAAGCTGAGGCTGTCACTCTTCTGCCCTCCGTAGTAAGAGAAAGCAAAGTGGTGGAGATGAACTGGGTACGGCAGATTGTTTCAGAATGATTTATTCTTGCTGGCTTATATTATTTTGAGTTTGGTTTCAAAAAGGGTGACAGTGAGAATCAAAGGGACCTTGTACAAAGCATAAAGTCTTTCATGAACCCTGATCTGAGATCACATGCATATTCAAGAGCCCTAAGACCCAAGTTAGAAAGAGAGAAGCACAGAAAGAAATCTTGAAATCATATTTGTGTCTAAAAACCAGGCTCCCTTTCCTGTGTAGTTCTGTCTGAAATTTTTATAAGGAAGATATTTATCACAAGTGAGATGTTGACTGAATTTTCAGAGTACCCACTCCAGGAAAAGGGTATGTGCAGTGAATGGTGGTGACAGCTTTTGAGATTCTACTACTCTGCTTAGATTTGAATCAATTTTCTGTCTTCTGATATGCCTGGGAACAAATGATGCCCCGTCAGGCTGTCGGCCACAGCATCAGGAGTCTAAGGGATGCTGAGCAGCCCAGCAGCCTGACTTATCCAGGATAAATAGCCAAGCCCCTTCCCTGAGACACAAATTGAAGTATATTAAACATTGCCATGAGAGCGAAATTGAATCCCTTCACGTCCATATTTGCATTGAGCTGACATCATAGTAACAAGCCCGCTTTGGCAATCAAGAATGTTTATTTTTGTAATAGACATGTAAACCAAACAGAGGAAAAAAAATATTTCAGTTGTATAGTTGAAGAAATTTAATTTACTATATATCCTAATAGAGAAACATAATATTTTTATAGAAACCGGTTTTCCTGGGCTACCTACAAAAGTCCTTTTGAGGATCTGCTTTCCTCAATCCTTTCTTGAACCCTTTTGACCCTGGCCATTCATTAACAGACAAAAGGTAGATGGGCAGGGTTCCCTGTGAGCATGTAAGGACAACATGTAATCACCATCTCTTGCCACTTGCATTATCATTTTAAGGTAATTAAAAAAAAAGTATGCTGTCCAGCATATGAACCACCAGTCAGAACCCTTGGCCTTCATTAAACTTTCAAAATAATGATGTTAGGAGCTCTAGGGAAAGTAACTCAATAGCAAAAGAGGCAGAGATGGCCATTCTGTGGAAGAAGACTGGATGGAACATTGCTTAACTCTGAGGCTTCACTTTGTTCTGTCTTTGGGAAAAGAAAACAAAGGAGAAGGAGAAATGAAGTAAAGTGGAGGAAGAGCAGAAAGGGGTGAGGGAGGAGGATGGCAGGTGTTGAAGGAAGAATAGGAAGAGAAAGGAGGAAATGTCCAGAGGCCACCCAGCACAACAAATGAATTATTTTGTTCCTCTCCGTGCAAAAATATTTCTCTTCATACAATTCTCCTGCCACTTAAGAGGAAATTCAGTTTTTAAGCTCTTTAAGCCTCTTGTCTCCTTGTAAGTTGAGGACAGTTGTGCCTCTTACTGAGTTCCTGCAAAGATGAAGTGAGGTTAGACAAGTTATCTAGCAGCCACCCTACAAACAGTAGTTATCTAATAAAAAGTAGCTGTTATTTTTCTTGGCCTCTCAATCTCAATGTTGCTTTAATTTCCCAGACATTCCACAAACCCTGAGAACACCCAGCCAACAAGAGAACCCAGTACACACCAGCCCCAGACAGCACCACCGCTTTCCTTTTTCCAACCCATTCAAATCACCTTCTGCTTCCATTAGAAAGTCTGAACATTGACTTTGTTTTACTTCCAGGTCCTGAAGGGCAAGAAAGATGATGTATCTTAGCAAAAGAGGAGACACTAAATGTATAATGATTAGATCCACTCTGTGAACTGAAAAGGCTTAATAGCTATAGCCCAGTGTCCAACGGACTAAGAGGTGACATCCACAGGGAGAGAGTAGAAACCATTTGGTTTTAAAGTTGCTGCCTTCTAATCCCAAACTCAAGTAAGCATGCGCATCTCACACGGAGGTGTGGTGGGCGTCTGGTGTGCACCCAGACACATGCACCTGCATTAACAACCTCTCAGGTGCACTGCAGCTCCACTCAAGAATCAAACCTCCTTTAATTACAGCACCTGACAGTCTTCCCTCTTCCCCAGCTGGTGATAAAGACACTAAGCTTATTGCAAATATTGGGTAAATCTGAATTGGTAAAACAGCCAGAATACTTTATCTTTGCTAAATAAAATACCAGCTAGCCATAAAGGACAGCATCAGGAGGGTGACTCAATTATTAAGATGGATTAAATTTCCAGGGACAAAATAGCAACTTACTCTTAAACATATTTTGTAGATTTCATTTTAACCCAAATATTTTGTGTTAAATGGAAAAATATATAAACTTTAATATGAAGATGAACAATGGTATGAGTATACTTAGTGTTTTTAGGGACAAAGCACATTGCTGTGAATAAAAAAAGAGTCTGTCTTCATAACCTCTTCCCCACGCCTACTTTCTAAATAGGGCTATTTGAAATAATCTCATTTCTATAAAGCCACGTATTTTATGAGATCAAACTTGACAAATTAGTGGACAAGAAAATACACTCTCAGAGAAGGGCAACTTCAAAAAGACATCCTCCTCCTGATGGCTGTTTGCCCATGAACATGACTTCCAAGCCCTAAAGAGGCTCCAAGCTCCACTGACCACAGGAAATTCCAGCCAAGATTCTAATCTCTGCAGAAGGCAGTAAGCAGCAATGGACAGAGACAGCAAGACAGAGTGTGCTTTCGAACATGACGTGTTCTACAAATGAGAGAACACCCAGAATCACATTCTGCACAGAGATGCTCAGAATATGAAAAGTAAGACAAGCTTTTTAAGTCTCGTCAAGGCTTCCTGACACCCAGTGCTTTCATGGGGTCAAGGAATGTGTCCCTAGCTTCTGTTTTCTGTTCTCCTTCAGGGAACACAGTGAAGAATGAGGCCACTCAGCTGCCTTTTAGCATGTCACACTTGGATAACTCCCTTCTTTACCAGGGAGTGTGTCCCGCTGCATTTGGACTCACAGAAGAAAAAACAAAATCGATGTAGAACAAAAGGAATTTGCATATTTTGGCCTCTTCTATTTAAAAAATTTAAAAATGCCTATGATATAATTAATATGAAAAAATTACATATAATAAAGTTGATTAAAACACAAATCATATGGGTAAAAACAGATGTAAGATAGGATGGAATTTACTAACTAGTTAAATTCAACAAGGGCTTCTCAAAGGACAAAATGCCCACTAATTTTCTCTTGCTAATATTTTGCTTTTGAAGGGGGCAATAAGTGGAAAGTCGTCATGACTGTAGATTCCAGAGTGTGATCCTTTAGCAAAAAATCTAAGAAGAGGAAAAGAGATGAGATGCATGGATTCCCGTGCTGAATGGATGCTAGGGCCAAGATGCAAAGAATAGATAAGTTAGAGCTTTGAAGGAACTAAATTTGAAGCCAGACAGTAAAACGGATTGAACCTTATTACCTCTAGTCCCTGAGAAATTCCCGAGACAGTTGGATGCAATTTGAAAAGGTCAAAAAAATATTTCCTGCACAGCATTACCGCTTCATGGTTTAAGGGTGTACATTTGTGAGATGCCAACTCTAATCATTTTTATTGACTTTGCTTTCCAGAGACAGACAGACAGTCTGGGAGACAAGACCAGTAGATAAGAGAAAGGCAATCTTATAAATGAAAATCTCTCTTATTTTGTTCTCTCACTTGTGACTGTGAACATTTCCAAATCATGCCTATTTAAAGAGAAATTACACTAACATCCCATTGAAGACTGACAGGATGGAAATGAAATCTGGGGAAGTAGTGCTATAATTCTATTGAGTCTATTTCCTTTTAATTGCTATTTTTTCCACTTCTCTATGCTAAACATTGGGAAAGGTAAATGATGTTGTACTTTAATCTACATGTGGATGTTTAAAGTGAAATACCATAGAGCACACCAGAGTAACTTATTGTCAGCATTTCTTTTGAAAAATGGCTCCATGAAAGAGGTAAATCCACAGGAAAAGGTGAAGATTAAACAAAACATAAATATGCACTCAATATATTATTTTATAAAAGGCTCGACTGTCATTAGAATGCTTTCAAATACAAAGAAAAAAAGGTGTCTCTTTTTACTTTAAATGAGATTTATATGCAATAAGAGCCTTTTTTAGCAAACAAATCTGTGGGTCTTTTTTTTTTTTGTCAAGTCACACTGGCTTTTGTGATTTTTTAAAAACTTCGCCTAATACAGGATGCATGATCCATTCCAACTTTGCTAAATTTTAATTAATATCTGTCTTTTCTTTGTGGGAGAAGTCATGTATTTCAGAGGCAAACACAAACAAGCCTATTTACTCTCGTTGAGCTGCAAAGCTAAAATTTTTCAATGGCCTTGGGACCTGTGTGCAGGCTTTGGTATGATGCTCTGGATGTCTGAGGCTGTCCTAGAAGCTCAGTAGGGCTTTTCAACCACAAGTTGTTGTTTCCTACGTATGTCCTTCATTCTAATCAATTCTACACCCCATACCACTCAAGGATGTCATGATGTAGCCTGTAACCCACCAGGTCACCACTACAGCAACACAAGAAACCAACTGCAAAATGGCTTTCAAAATATCAGGTCCCCAGAAGGAAAATGAAAAAAGCAAGTTTATTAGCTAGACATCTGGATTCTTGGCAGTAAGGCTAGAAATAACTTGCTTATAACCTGCTTTATTTCTTTCTACTTCACCTGGATATTTGGCATTGATTAGAAACAAGCAATTAAATTTAGTAAATCTCTAAAATCTTCACCTTATACAACATCTTAGACTTTTTTTAAAGTAAATTTTTACTGAAACTGTGATGATGCACACAGCCAATCACACCTAAAACTTGAGACTTTCCACATTGTTATTTTTGATGGTTCTGTTTTAGTAGCAGAAAAAATATTTCATATGTGTATCATTTGATTTCTACTACCTAAGTTCTCCATGAGCAAAAATTATAAAACTTGTCCAACCATTAATATCATGAATAGTGATAATCCTAAAAATAAGATATCCATGATAATAGAAATAATGACCATTAGTTGAGCATTTACTAGATGTGGGCATCTTGCAAATATGCCATCCCCTTTTATCCTCACAACCAAAAGTAAATTAAATGTGATTAAAAGAAAAAGAAAAAAAAAAACTTCTCCTAATGTTAGCTACTCACAAGGAGAATGAAGGACGGAGGTAAAAAGTATTCATCTAGGCTGAAAATGAGTATGTATTGATGGTGGGACTCAAACCCAGGCTTTTCTAATTCTAGTTCCTATTATTTCAAAGTGGTGAGCTTCTACCCACTCTCCAAAGGCATTTCAGAATCAGATGTTCCAGTTCTCTCAGCTCACACAACATTCTTGGAGCTGGGTCCATTGAATATTTGCTGCCTATGAACCCTGGGCCTTGCCCACCTGCGTATGCCAAAGTCCACAATGTCCACCACCTTCCAGAGCTACCACAAATGGTTGTTTCCTGGTGTCTTTCCTTTCCTCATAGAACTTAGTTGGCGAAGAGAATCACAAACAAATAGCAGCCTTCTTAATCAGGCTGTGTAGTTCACTGGCACCTAATAAATTGTGGTGCCTAATGGCACACAAATTGCTTTTCTATTTGAATTATCTCTAAATTATGCTCAGAGATGAGCAAGAAGATAAAATTTCATCTTAGCTGGGGCTGCATTAAGGCCAAATGTGTTAGTTTAATGAATCATTCTTCGAATACAACTTTAAAAGGGAAAATCTGTAGCTATTTTGTTATTATTACAGGCAAAGAAGTAGAATAAAAAGAAAATGATGATGGGTCACAAGGGTTGGGCACATAAAACCTTGCAGGTTCTTTGATTGCAATAAAATGTAGCAAACATTACCAGCTTCCAATAAAATGTTATTTTATCATTATTTGACAAATGTTTATTCTAGCCAGTTTACCAACTATCTCCCTAGCAATGACTCTTCCTATTTATATAGATTATGATTGTAAGTGAAACACCCCAGCACATGTTGGGCAGGTCCCTGTCTTCACCTGCCTTGGGTAGGCTCCTTCTGATCTCCTGCTTCCTGGGGAGAGCCTAGTTTACTTGTCAGGCCCCCCTTGCAGAAGCAGATCTTTCTTCCAATCCTGAAAGGAAACTCTCCTACTTACAAGGCCTGCTGGAGCTCAGGAGGCATTAAAATGAATCAGTAGGAGAAATATCAGCAGTGAGGCTACACTTCCTATAGAGTGATGTCCCTGTTAACGTCTAACAGCAAAAGCATTTAAAAAAAAAAACAGAAAGGTCCTTAGGGGCAGCTCCACAAAAGTAGAGTTAGGAAAAAGCAAGCAAAGAGGAGGCTGACCAGGAAATGAGCTTAAATCTGCAGTAGGAATCCCCCACTGTTTCTGGCTCCTTGCTCTTCTGAAGCAAAGAGCAAGGCAGAGAACAATACAGAGGAATGTAATATGAGGTCTTTTCTAGGAACCCCTGAAGTGCTTGGGAACAAAAGGAGTCCAATTTCTGTCCAAGGGAGAGGTAAAAAAATACCCTTCCCAATCATCAAAGTTTTAATATCTCATGTCAAGGAATTATATTATAAGCCTTGTTTATCTTCAAAAAAAAAAGGTGCCTGAAAAATATTTTTAACGTAGGCTAATTGGCTAACTTCTATCTTCAAAATAAGTTATAATTTCACACACACACACAAAATCTCTGTAATAAAAGCACTGGAAGAAAACATCAAGCTCGCTTATTATACGAGATTTCCATTTTACCTGATTCTTCCTGTAAGCATAAACTCAGCTTCAGGCATTAATATCATTAGAATTAACTTTCTAGAAATGATGCTAAGAAACAATGGCATTCAATTAAAACATGGTATTATTTATAGCAGTAGAAGCAGTTAACACACCTCAAACGCTGTGAGAGAATGAAAACAGCCCTTTCTTTCCCCTCTCTGAATAAAACAGTGTAATTTAGCAATTTCTAAAAGCCTATTATTAAGATTTTTATTTTAATCATTCTTCCAACATTTCAATGTCACAATGTTATAAATGCTTTGTGTACCTGGCTGTCCTTCTCAAGAGGATTTTGGTAGTATGAGAAGCCAAATGTTATCCCAGTCCATTTTCTTTGAATTACAGGATTCTCCAGAGCATATTATTTCCTGTTAGGAGAGAGCATGGCTTAATTTTTTCTGAATAATTTTCAAAATCAAATTTGAAAGTTTTCATGAGAGATGATCCTCCCTGGTGGGTGATATGAAGCATAACCTGAGGGGCAAACATGAAAATAATTAGCATAAAGCATATTAGCATATAGATGCCTTTGAAATAATAAACAGCAGAAAACCAAATGCTTATCCCCAAAAGAAAGTTATGAGAAAATATGAAATTAATGTACACTTCTCGCATGACAACTCTAAGCCTGAAACCCAAACTGAATCCTCCCTTTCCATGCAGGGTACAATGACCAGGGAGATGGAGACGCAACTCCCAAGCCAGCTCTCCTTGGCTCTGTTTGCTAATTATCACAACATGAATATTCTCTATTTACCCTTTGCCGCATGCTACCCCTTCTTTCTTTTAAAAGAAAAATATGGCAGGAAAACCAAGTATCTTCCTTCCCCTTCTTTTGAGAGTTACCACCAGATGTTCAATTGCAAAATTCTGTTTTTCCTTATTTCTTCCCCCTTCTCCTATCTAGCTTTCTATGTTTTTTCTAGATGGCATGCCAAATACTGAGCTTGGGGATTCAATTATCAAGAAAACTGAGGAGCCTCCACTAAAAAATGGGACATGACTTTGTGCTTTATAACAAAGGGCCATGAACTCCAATGATTCTTTTTTATATTTCAAGAACATAAATATTCTTGAGACACAAAGACAACATGCTGTGGTGTGATAGGAAGAATATGGTCTTTGGAGTCAGATTTTAAAATCCAACCTGGGTAAACTTAAAAAAAAAAAAAACTGGTTTGATACACTTAGTTTCAGTTTTCTCTTCTACCAAATAGTGATAATATTGTCCATTTCTCTGGGCTGTGATAATTAGAAGGTATATATGTAAACTACCTGAAACATTGTAGGTGCTCAATAAAGGTAGCTTCATTTACCTTCCTCAATGGCCTTAATAAAGACTCCATAATCAGAAAAATGAGAAATTATACCCCAATTGATTCAAATGTATGAATTTCCAAGATCATTGTAATGTCATGTGTAGCTAATAAAAAAATTAAATAAAAAAAATCTAAAAAAAACTCCATAATTTTCTGATTCTAGGACTTAGTAAGCCAAATACCATCCGATCCCCTTTTTGCATGTAATGTGGATAAATGCATGGCCCCAAAGACATTTATTCAGGAAAGATGCCATAAAATATGTCATTTTGTTCTAACCCATGTTGGCATGGGATTTTGGAGAGTGCTATAAATTGCACTGGAAACAATAAGGTGAAGAAAATTAAGATCCTGCAAATATAATTCATTCCATGGGGCCAAGAATGGGGTTTTAAATTGAACTTTGCAACAACTGATAAGAACCCATAAATATTTTGTGTGATTCAAAGGAAGTAAGGATCTGTGATCTGTATGCCTGTAATCCCAGCAGCTTGGGAAGCTGAGGCAGGAGGACCACAAGTTTGAGGCCAGCTTAGGCAACTTACTGAGATCTTGTCTCAAAAACAAAATTAAAAGGGGATGGGGATGTAGTTCACTGGCAGAGTGCCCCTGGGTTCAATACCCAGCAACACACACACACAAAAAGTAATTTCATGCTAACTGTGCATTAAATTATCTACCATGGGTGAATTTCCTGAGCAAGCCTTGGGTTGAATAGCTGAAACAAAATGTGCTTATATCTAAACACCATACATATTATTTTGGTCCTACTAATATATAGTTATTTTTAATGGTTGTACAAACAACCCTTCGAATACAAGGGAAGGGTGTTTCTTCAGTTACACTATTCAATTATCTCAATTTGTTTTCAACTTTGAACTTTTGATTGATGCTAATTACTTAACCAATGTGCGTTTTGATGTCTTGGCATATAAAATGAGATAGGAAACATTTATTCTAAAATACTGAATTCTGTAGGAATTTGAAAGTCAGTCTTGGTCTATGTCCTTTCTTTCTCTTTCCATGCAGCACAGATCTCAAACCTACCCCTCATTATCCAATAATTGCTCATACGTCAACTGTTCCATCAAAATCTTCCTACCAATTCCACCTCATCAATGCCTCTCAAGCTGCTGATACATAGTAATGGGACTGGGGCAGGGAAAACCTTAAGAAAGAAAAACCCCTACAGATATGCTTTCTTTGTGAGTTTATGGCAAGCAGGGTGATGAGAAAGTTCCATGGTTTTGCATGAACGAGTTGCAAAACCATTTGAACTTAACCTCATTGAGCCTTAACCTGGAGGCAGACTCCATGTGCAGGACAATCCTGCTGAATTTCTTATTCCCTGGGGCCTAATATGGGCCTTGTTTATTACCTTTGGGGGATAGTTTCAAAATGAAAATATTTAGAAAGAAATAGTAAATAAACCAAAAGATGGTGCTTCTTTGGTGTTCAGGATGTGAAAACATTTTGATTATCTACATGCTTCTGAAAATGGTTCCTCTGGCTCTGAAGGTAAAGGGCATTTTTTAATCAATCAAATAAATACATATGTATACAAAAGGTACTCTCAACACTATGGCAGACATATGGTAAGGTAAAACCTGTTCCCTTCTGTGCTCCAAAAAAGGATTGAAGGCACTACCGATTTGTGCCCTTAAGAATATTTCATCTTCTTATAGGGCTTTGTTTAATGCTTATTATGGAAAGATGAATTTGTTCTATAGTCAGTTTTAGGGTTTAAAACCATAAAAAAGGAATGAAATAAAACCCCTTTTCAAGTCAATTTCTATTAGTTATTTAAAAAATTCAGTGAGTTGACTTTACTTTGTTTTTATTTTTATTTTTTAATATGGTCAGAAATGACTTTATGCATTCAGACTGGAAAGGAAGAAGTTAACATGTCCTTGTTTGCAGACAATATGATCTTCTCTATAGAAATCCCTAAAGACTCTACCAGAAGACTGTTAGAATTAATAAACAAATTCAGTAAAGTGGCAGAATACAAAATCAATATACAAAAATCAGTAGCATTTCTATGCACTAATAATAAACTATCTGAAAAAAAATAAGGAAAACAATCTCATTTATAATGGATACAAAAAAATAAAACTCTTAGGAATAAATAAAACCAAGGAAATGAAATACTATACACTGGAAATTATGAAGCATTAATAAAATAAATTGAAACCATAAATAAATGGTAATATATCCCCCATTCATAGATTGGAAGAATTAATTTTGCTAGTGTGCCCATACTGTCCAAAGTGATCTATAGATATAACACAATCCCTACCAAAATCTCAATGAAATTTTTCACTGAAATAGAGAAAAACAAACAAACAAAAACCCCTAAAATTCCCATAGGACTACAAAATAAACAAAGAACTCTTGTGCATAAACAAAAACAAAACCAAAGTAAAAGTGCTACAAAACCTGACTTCAAAATATACTACAAAGCTATTGTATTGAAACAGATGAAAACAGCATGTTGCTAGCATATAAAACATACCCACAGACCTATGGAATGGACTAGAGAGCTCAGAAATAAATCAACCCATTAATAGTCAATTGATTTTCAGCAAGGGTGCCAAGAACACATATGGGGGAAAGATAGACTCTTTAATAAATGGATGTCTGGGGAAACTGGACATCCATATGAAGAATAAATTAAATCTTATCTCACACCATATACAAAAATCAACTCAACTAGATTAAAGAATTAAATGAAAGAGCTGATACTTTACAACTAGTAGAAGAAAACATAGGGAAAGAGCTCTATGACATCAGTCTGGGCAAGGATTTGGGGATATGACCCAGAAAGTACACGAACAATAAAAGTAAAAAGGAACACATGAGAATTATAGAAAACTAAAAAGGCTCTGCATAGTAAACAATCATCAGAAGAAGAGATAACTTATGGAATGAGAGAAGATATTCGCAAAACATAGTAGTTAATATTCAAAATATATGGAGAACTCAATTCGACAACAAGAAGATAAATAACCCATTTAAAAAGTGGGCATAGGACTCAAAGAGAGATTTCTCAAAAGAAGACATTCAAATGGCCAACAAGTATATGAAAAAAAAAATGCTGAACACAACTAATTATCAGAGAAATGCAAATTAAGAGCACAATGAGATATCACCTCACACCTGTCAGAATGGCTATTATCAAAAGATGAAAGATAATGTGTTGGCAAGAATGTGGAGAAATAAGAACACTTGTATACCCTTGGTGGGAATGTAAATTAGTAAAGCCATTATGGAAACCAGGATATGGAAGTTTCTCAAAAACATTAAAAATAAGACTACCATATGATCCAGGAATTTAAGTACTTGGAGTAAATCCAAAGGAAATGAAATTAGTATGCCAAATGAAATTAGTAACCCCACATTTACTACAGCATTGTTTATAACCACCAAGATCTGAAATTAACCTAAGCATCCACCAACAGATGTATGGATAAGAAAATGTGGCATATATCCACAACCAAACGCTATTTGGTCTTTCAAAAGAAGGAAATCTGTCATTTGTAATAACAATGATGAACCCAGAAGATGCTATGTTAAGTGAAACTAGTCAGGCACAGAAAGACCTCACCTATATGGGCTATCTAAAGAGTTGAAGTCACGGAGGGTAGAAGGGTGATTTACACGGGCTGGAGGGGGGAGATGGGAGGTAAGGGCTTTAGGAAATGTTGTCTAAGGATATAAAATTTCAGTTAGGAAGAATAAGTCCAAGGGATCTACTGTGCAAAAACGTGACTGTAGTTAACAACAATGTATTGTATTCTTGAAAATCCTGAGTTTAAGAGCTTTCACCAAAAAAAAAAAAAAATTAAGCGGAGGTAATGCATATATTAATTAGCTCCATTTAAATTTTCATTTATTGGGATTTGTTACCATGGACAACATTGCTAAGCGTTCCACAAGAATTTCCTCATTCAGTTAATAGGGGAAGAAATTGATATCTTAGCACATTAGGTAATAACAAGATTGTATTACATATAAATACTCATTACACAGAAAAAATCAGGAGGAGTGTGTGAACCCAAACAAAAGCTATTTTAGTTTTGAATGGGATTTATAAGACTGAGTAGTTCAGGAGAGGAAGGTGGATGACAATCGATTTTGGCAGCTAGACTGATTGGAGGAGGTGGCAGGGAAATGAACAGGTGAAACACTACTACTGTGTGGAAAGATAATAGAAGTGTTTCAGGGAAATGTACAGGCGAGGAACACAATTCAGATGTATCTCTGGCAATGGAGCCCCAGTACACAAATGTACCCCTGAAAATTGTGCCATTCTTTTGAGGTGTTATCAACCACTAGATTCTACACACTGTTTCTACATATCTGGAGGGCATTTTCATCCATTTTGAGGGGATTTGCAATTCTGGGTTGTCCCAGCACTTATGTGGGACAAATCCTCCTGAGGAATAGCAACTCACCTTTAATACCGGCCTCCCGAAATCCAGCTAAGCAGACCGTGCTTGTTGTTAAAATTTCTACTACATGTTTTAATTCCAAACCTAAATTTCATTATCCTTTCACAATTTGTACAAGAAGAAAAACTTGAATAACCATAAACAAGCCAAGATAACATCTCCAATACCAATTATTCCATTGAGCTCAGCGATATGCTTTGGGTTTGTTAACACAATATTTTAGCTGGCCCAGAAACCCACAGTATTTATTTACAGCATAAATCATCTAGTTTCCTTCTCTTTTTCCTTTTATGTTGAAGGTTAAGTAGGTAGGCAAATCAATGAAGAGAGCAACACAAAATAGGAAAAGCGATTGTACAGATTCCTAATTCCCCTTGCACCACTGGGCTGAACTGAATAGCAGATTTAAGAATCACACAGAACTGATAGATCATGGTTAGGTGATGATTTTTTTGCTAATTGAAAGGGTGGATACATTTTTGAGATGTCTTGTTTTAAATCCCGGAAGCCACACTTTAACAATACATGATGTAGAAGATCGGACTGGCAGGTTTGAAACCTGGCTGAGTAGCATAGTATCTGTGCTTCAGGTTTCCATTCATAAAACAGGGAGAATAAAAGCCCCCTCCTCTCAGGGTGTTTGTCAGGATTCGATGTGAAGCGCTTTCGACAGTGACTAGTACATAGTAAACATTATATAAATGTCAGGCAGTGTCATCGCCATTATTCCAACCCCATGTTCATCGTTTAGGAGACAATATCACCATGTTATGTTGGTATCAGCCCAACAGAGAACCAAATGCCATTTCTCTATGAGAGCCAATTCCTTCATTATCACATATAGTGTGCGTACTGCATGCCAAACAGTACACTATTAGGGCAGCCAAATGTCCTATCCTTCCCGAGTTGTAGGGGAATGACAGACAACAGGTAAACTCATAAGAGAATGTCAGGGAGTGAATGGTGAGTACTGTGGAGGAAGCTAAAGGAAGGTAGAGAAACACAGAGTGGCCTTTTTTTCTGTCCCCAGATTCAGGCCCGTTTGACAAAAAAACTTAGTGCACATTTTCGCTTTTCCTCCGAGGGGAATTTTCAGGCCGTCATTCTAGGTAACTGCTTCACTGAAATCCAAACCAGTTGGATAAAACAAAAATAATCCAACATATGAATGCATCCACACAGACATATGTACACTGGTTTTCTAAAATGTAATGTGTACGTAATTTCCCGAATGGCTGGTTGTCATATCCATCTGGTCTTATTTCCATAGCACTCGAATGCATCACGAAGATATAAACCCTAAAAGCTAGAAAACAGAATTTAAATACCCAAACACATAGGAGGTATGTTTTCAGAAGCAGCAGACCTCAAGGGAGCACTGTGGTAACTTCGTTAACTCCTCTGGCCAGAGTTGAGAGTAGCTGAGACTGAGCAGAAATGCCACAGGACATGAAAGACATTCCACTGCAGACCTCATTAAGTGGGCTTAAGACAAGCTTGACAAGCTAATGACAAAAATCTAATTTGGACTTTGTGGTCCTAAGAACTCTGAGCAAGTCCACATATACCAAAATTCTATGATGCGTGCTATCAGAAGAGGCAGCGCCCACTGTCAATTAGGCCTACAGAGTTCACAAACCAAAGGCCGGGGATGAACAGGGCCCCGATCCACACACTGAACAGGAATTCTTGTTCTATGTGCTTCTGGTTTGGGCTCTGGTCCTATTTAAATTGCACAGATGTCATAGGTTCCTAAATTAACAGAGGTCTCCAGGGAAATGTTCAGTGGACTGCACATATTGAACAAAGCAATGGCTAGATCCAGACTCCACATGGTACAGAAAGCATTTTTTGCTCTTGTTTGCCATTTCTCTAAAAGCCCTCTCCTATTTCTAAATTCTGTCAGCACCTGTGGGATTTGGACCATGTTGGATTTCACTTACTTATATGCCATTTCATAATTCTCTAGTTGTTCTAGGTGTGTGTAGGTCCACTTCTAACTACTTTTTATGTTCCTTGAATGGAAAAGCATTCACTTTCATGAAATAATAATGATTGGATGTATGTGTGCTACACAGAGTGGGAAGTAACTTACAAATGCAATCTTCATATAAATCTTATCATAATCAATCAACCCAATTTTATTGACAAGGAAGCTGAAGATTCACATAAGTTGTCAACCTCTAGTAAGTGAAGAACCAAGGATATAAACTCAGACCACCTGATTTCAAAGCTCATGTCTCTGTATTCTACTACCCAGTGCACAGGGGAATAAATGCTATTGAATGAATACATGAATGAATGAATGTCCTTCTAAATATCCTTAGAACTAAAATAAGAATTTACCACTTTAATAATTCTGCTCTTGCAGTAATAGATATATTATCATAAAGTAAAATCCTTGAAGGTACTATCCCTTACCTTAAATTTTCCATATTCTTATAGTGCTTTTGAAAATACCTCACAAATAGAAGATATTTAGAAAATTTTTATGGAATCAGTGAAATATTTTAACCCAAGATAACAAACTATGAATAGATGAGATGGCTTTCTTGGGATATTATCCTTCTCCTGTAACTAACTTCATTATAAGAGGGGATAATAGATTTTGTTTTTTCTGGAATCTGGTTCGATGTGCTAATTTCTTGAGAAATCCCTAGACATCTCCCCATGTTTACATCTCCAGGACTAAGGGAGACCTAAGCTTCTGGTCCCAGCTTTTCTGCCATTAGCCTGCCCTGTTTTCATACAAGCCCTGATAGTAACAGAAATGGTAATATTTAACTGTTATAAGCAACATAATGGATCAGAATATTTTAGTAAATGTGTATTGAGGAGAAACTAACCCCATCCACCTTTCAAAATGTGGACAGTACCTAGATGTCACAATGTCCTCATCCCTGGACCTATATTGAGATGTAATATTATTCTCTTGGGACATTACTCTCAATGCCATTATAATGTAGAGAAACTAGCTTCTTTTTCCAAACAGTTTAGAAAAAGATTCCAAGTGCATTCTACCTTCATTCTTTCCTGCTCTTCACTGCAATAAGAGAACTTAGGTAATAAAGAAGAATGTAATGCTCCTGGGAAGAATGTCTTGTTGCTGGGAAATCACAGAAGGTAACATGTACAGAATTAGTTTGGATTGATGAAATGTTAGATAGCTGAAAGAAATTATTAGAAGAAAAGGAAGCCAGAAATTCATGTATTATATATTTCCAGGAAGCCAGGTATTTCATTTTGTCTTTTGATATATGTTTATAAACACACACACACATATGCACACATGCAAATGCATATATGTACACACATATACAACATACTGGTGGGATTACAAATAGACTTTCACTATAGAAGAGTTTAAGTAAGTTAATGAGTGCTACATTTTAAGTTTTTCTCTAATTGCCTTTGTTGATCTGACACAGAGCTACTATATTAAATCCAGTAGTTATGGCTCTACTTCCTTTTAATTTGATATTAAAAGGAAGTGTTTATATACATTATGCAATTTATTCATCATACCATCACCATACATAGACATTGCCCATCTTTTAAGATGGGTAAACCAAGGCCCAAAAGAGTTAAGAAAATGCCCCAAGATTACACTTCTAGTAAGTGACAGAGGCAAAAATCTAAATTTAGGTCTACTTGTCTACAAAGCTTTGCTTATCCATTCAAATCCCATCCATTTACCCAAGTGCATTGTGTGCTATATTTTTCAGGGTACAATTCAAATGTATTTCATCCTTCGTGAAATATGAGAGTTCCTTTGAATTGAATACAAACTAATCAAAAATGTGCAGCTTTTTCAAAATAACCAGTAGCTTTCAAAATTATTAAATGCCCTCAGAGGGTTTATGTTCCTGGGGTTAGATGGCACACCACATCTTTTAATATAGGTCACTGAGAGGTACAAATGGGATTAATGGCCAAGATTTTTAATTCATTGGCAACCTCCACTTACTCCAGGAGCACTCTGAGAGCCCTACTGTGTGCATACCACCCCTTTGGGATAAAGCTGAGTGCAGGGAGAAGACAGACCCTAGCAAAGAAGTAACGAGTTCCCTCAGGGAGCCTACTATCCATCCTCTGGAAAGGAACAGAGTAAGGAAGCAGTGAGAGTCAAATTAATCTGAGAATACATTAGCAATACTTAGAAGTCATAAAACTAAATCAAAATTTCTTCAAAGGATTAAGTCCTACAGCCTTTAACTCAGTCAGACCTGCCTCCCCCACATGCCAATTAGAGTTCAAAGAAAAGATACATACACTTCATTTGCAGATCTGTTGAACCTTGGGCACAAGTGATAAATCCTTAATAAGTCAGAAAGATAGCTATATTTATTCTTAAAATTAACTAATTTGCACACCGAGGTTAAGTGATTTGCCTCAAGACAATTCATTGGAATGTTTGATAAAACTCCATAAAAATTCCATTTCTGATTTGACATCCCTGACCTGCTTTCCCATTTTCAAATTACCCTGTAGAAATGCTCACATGTGGCAATAAGGACCCCAATGCAAGACAAGTCCACATCTATACATGAAGCAAAACAACAACAAAACAACTTTTTACTAAAATTCCCAGAAAATCTCAGGATGAGTAAAGAATGCCCCAGCCATTGTTCCCTATAGAACAGAGAGCTGTGCTTCTGAGGGAGGAGTTTACTTCCTTTGTCTAGGTCCTAAAAGCAGACTTAGTTTGCTTTAGAGAACCTGGCAGTACAGAAAGTAAACATCCCAGACAAATCGAACTGGTTGGCTGAATCTGGCATCTAAATTGAATTCTTTGCTTAGGTGATTTAATTACAAACACACACACACACACACACACACACACACGCTATAACACTGAACTCTCTTGGTCCTTCCATAGAACATTCAGCAACAAAACCTTTCAAGTCTTCACCTCAAAGAATATAGAAACGTGCACTAAATACCATAATGCAAAAATGATGATCAAAGGCAAGAGAACTCTGAAGGTAACTTTCATGGTTTTTTCCTGAAAGTATACTATTAAAAAATCGTAACTCTGTTACACATGAATTTAATGTTTAAAATACTGAGATTAGCTTCCCTGATGAGACAGCAAGCAGCAACAATATCTTATTATTGATATTGGTATAGAAAATGGAACATAAAGAACACAAACATTCAATATATATATATTTTTACACTTTTGATGAAAGTGATCTCAAGTACTTTATGATTCTTCTGGACCAGTTTCATGGGTACTTTATCATTTTTATAGCAAAAAAATGTCACTAGAACAGAGCCATTGTCCCAAATTCCTCATTATACTATTCAATGCCATTGTGATTTTGCTAGATCTTAACCTATTGTAGAACCCAAATTACACAAAACTTTGGGGATAGAAATTAGCATAATTGAAATAATTCAATTTTTGGTAATTATAATTTTCACTTAAAACTAAATTAAATATGCCAAACTATAATTATGTTCAAATTTGCATTGTGAAAATTATCCCCACTTTGCTCACAGCATCCTAAAATATCTAATAGAGGATCTGAAGCCCTCAGGTTGAGTCAAGAGGCCTCATCTTCCCAGCCTTTGGGAAGAGGAGACTTATTACACATTAAGCACAGTCATTTAGTCTCTTGGGAAAGGAAAGAGAGCCGTTATTTCTTTACTGGATGATGTGCAGGATTTGTACCATAATCTTCAGGTTCTTCTAAGTTATAGGGCCATTAATGAGAGCTGAGTGCCACAGCAGAAGGTGAAAGATTAATGCTCTCTTTGTAGAAAAACCTTAAACAAAGCAGGTCGTGTTTTAGGACAGAGATAACAGGAAACAAAGACACAAAAAAAAGGCTGTAACATTTCAAACCAGGCCCCTGAAAACAAGCATTGCTTTGTGATCCATTTAAAAATGATAAAAGATTTCAGATCATCCAAAAACAAGGAACACTCACCTTTAGGCCCATGAGATATTCAAGGATTTTTAAGAATTCTAAGATCAATTCTTTACAATTATTATTTGCTTGGTATGCAAAAGGGAAAACAATAAAATAAAATACTACTCAGTGTAAGCTGTCTATTTAACTAACCTTTCTGCAATAAGATGAAATTAACCAGTTGATGTGATTAAACTTGCAAGATGGTTTATTTATCTTTATCTTTCGGATAGTGGGTGGATATAATCTGCAAATATATTGGTCAAGAAATAGATGAGTCTATATGCACAGGGCTGGCATCTTGTCAAAGCCCACAATGAGTTTCTCACAAAAAAAAAAAAAAACATATGAAAATATCTCCAGTTGAGTAAAATATTCACATTAATAACGGAATAAGGCAGAAGAACCCTGGCTGACATCCCATCTGTTCTTACGAATTAAATTTAGAAATCATATGTAATATAGACATTTCTTTCTGAATATCATAAAACCCTGACATATCCAGGCTTTCATTAGAAAGCTCCACAATGTGACTTGAATAACAATCTGTCTTAGCTAATTAGTATTTTCAGTTTAGCATATTCACTTCCAGACATATTGCTGTTTGCACATGGTAATTTAGGTAAACAGATACCATCCACAGCTGCATCAATTAACACTGCTAATCAAAACTGAATTCAGGTAATTAGGCACATTTATGCAAAAAATTGTGTAATTTTGGGGAAAAAACTAGATTCTTCAGTAATATGTCAATAAGTAAAAATCTCATTTTTAGATGAAGAACGAGGGGAGAGAAATCATCATTAATATATACATCATGCACCCAGAGTAACATTCCTAAATTAAATCTCAATCTGTAATTGGCCTGTATTTTCAGAAATTAGATCATATTTTTCATAAATGTTTTCTTCAATGTTTCCATATAGTAAAGTTGATTCACATCTGCCTAAGGGCTTAATCATCATCAAGCAAGACTCAAATGGTTAATGAATTCTCAAGTATTTATATAATTAGAAGGGATGTTGGTCAAACTTAGTCTTCCATCTTGCTTAGCATCTCTGGGGGAAGATTCTTTCAGTGTGTCTCATTTTATGGTTTATTTTAATTTTCTCTGCTACAAAGTACTTGGCATTTAGAATCACAATAATATTTTCTTATTTTTCTGCCGACACTCTTCAATATTCCTACTTCTACTTAATGCCCTTTAGTTGCTTTTCCATGTGTTTTCAAATTTAATATTTTAATTAAAATTAATATTTAATGAATTAGTTCTGTCTCTCTACAAATATAAACTAAATGGATAATTTTGACTAAATTTTCTAATCAGTTAATAAAAACTAATTTATTGGTGAGTAATAAGTGGCTAACTAGTGATGAACAGGTTCAGGGGGAGCGTTCTTAGGTATAAAGTTAATGCTAAAGTGAAGGAGAAAACCAGACCACCTTTTTTTAAAAAAATATTTTTTAGTTGTCAATGAACCTTTATTTTATTTATTTATATGTGGTGCTGAAAATCGAACCCTTGCTAGGCAAGTGCTGTACTACTGAGCTATAACCTTAGCCCTGGGCCACTTTTAAAAGCATTCTGTAATAGACTGGGGAGAAATTTAGGATGCATCTGCCTATCTATGCACCTATCTATCCATCTCAACTTCTTTTCCTCCTCAGATTCTGAAGTTGAGATTTATTTCTTAATGTGACCTTTGGTCTCCATAATGAAGTATTGGATTTAATGTCCACAGTTTTATTTTAATGGTAATAGAAGCTTGCAATCTGACTTAACAAACATTTCCTTAGTTCCCACTATGTATCAGGAACCTTCCAAAACCCCTGTGGGTGGATCTGGAGATGAATTTAGACTGATCACACTCCTCTGAGCCAGTTTCGGAGAGTTTACAAACCAATAGAATTATTTTCATAAGGTAGATATTACCAAGTGCAAATTTATCTGTCAGTTCCAAATTTCTGAGCCTCCTGGGTTAATTTCACAGAGCTTACTTTTTGCCTAACTCAGCAGAGTTCCTTTGTTCTCATATTAATTTAGAAATTGAGAACAAAAATTACCAAGTAGCATGCTATCTCTTTCTCACATTGCAGTAAACTGTACAATTTGTGTTCTTTTTTCATATTTATATAAAAGATTTTTTTCCCCACATACTCTTTAAATGTATTCAGCTTAAACTGGACAGTTACCTATGACACAGAAACCGAATAGATGCTGTGCCTATTATACCCAATTTTGAGAGCAGCAATTATAAAATGCAGAGGCAAATTTACTAATGGGTTGTCAAACTACATTTAACAATGAAATGTTGTGTCATGGGGCAAAAACACCTCTAACTTGAAGAGTCTGTTAAACAGAATTATTTATTAATTTTAAATGAAAGAGGTAAGCACAAATACTTTTAAAGACAATCATTTTAAAAGCCCAATAACTAGTGGTCAATTAAACTGAATGACTCAAATTTGAGGAGGAAAAATTCTTGTCTCCATGAATTGAGCCATCTGAGTGAAGTTCATGGCATGGGTGTACCAGGGAATAATCCCAGGCTCCTAACTATTTCTTTTACTTCCTCCAGAGCGAATTAGGAGAAGGTTCATTTTATCATTATAGTTCCTGACTTTCAGTAAATTTCTTTGCTCAGGAAAGGGATTAAAGTCATCTTTTAGAAATTTTGATCCTATAGTCATCAAATTTTAGCCAGAGGGAATGCCACAGATATCACAAGGGCAGATTTGGTAAAGAAAGGGCTTAAAATGTTATCAGCTTCCAACCCAGCAGCTAGACTACTGACTGACCACCTGACTTCAGGGAAGTTGTTCTCCACTCAATTGCAGTTTCTGGTCCATAAAACATGGCCCACAGACCCACCTCATTAGTCTCAGGGAGTACATGGAACATAGGAGGTGCTCAATAAAAACTTATTGAAGCTGGAGGCAGGTCAGTCAGTGATGGCTGCAGAGATGCTAATGCTGAAGACACTTTAGTAAGGATATGTTTTGAAGCACATCACCAGATTGCAGAGTACAGTTGGTGCTCTGTATCTACAGGTTTTGTATACATGGATTCAACCAACCAAGGATTGAAAATATTTAAAATGAAAAAATATTTGCCTGTACTAAACAAGCATAGACTTTTTTCTTTTCTTTAATCTCTGAAGAATACAGTATAAGAACTATTTATGCAGCATCTACTTGTCTTAGGTATTATAAGTAATATAGAGATGATTTAAAGTATACAGAAAGTGTAGGTTATATGCAAATATAATGCCATTTTATATAAAGGACTTGAGCATCCATGGATTTTGGTATCCCTGGTGGTCCTGGAACCAATCCCCCATGGATACCAAGGGACCACCATACTGTGTACGCTTGGTGTGATAATTTGAATATAAATAGCATAGGATATATCAAGTAGGCCACACATCACCACACCACAGTGGGCCACCTTCCAACTCACTCAAAACTAGTACTAGGAACTAACCTTCCCAGTTAAGACGAAAAGTTAACATTGGGACATTTATCGTTTCTAGACTATTTGAAAGACTTTATCAAACAAATCACAAGAAAAAATTCACTTGGCCAATACTAAGCAAATATTTTTTCCTAGAATTATTATCTGTTAAATAGAATAACATCTTAAAAAAACTATAGGTGAGTATTTATTTTTCCTATGAAAAATACCCCTGAAAATCCATAAGACTTCTACTTGCTATCTCTCTTTTGTTCAGCAAAATAAAATTGCTCATGGTAGGCATACTCTAAATTTTTGTGGAATTAAATTGCTGACTCACAATACATAATAAATAAAACAATATACTATAAATAAAATGATATCATTGGTCTTTAAAAAAAAACAGTTTGTTTTTTAAACAAAGGGACTCCAGCCAAAATATGTGGTCCATGAAAATATCAAATGGATTAGATTAATCTTGGCTTATTAATGGCAAAAAATGTTATTTCACAACAATAAGGGAAATGTCAGGTCTGGGATTGGGTGGATTAGAGGGGAACCAATTGCCAGAAGACAAAGGCAACATAAAGGAATAAAAATGTCTTCAAAGCACACAGAAGCAAAACAAATGATTAGATTTGGGACTTGGCAAAATACGATCTTATTTTCCTTTGCTTCTTCACCAACAATTTTTTCTTTCTGCACTAAGACAATATGAATTTCGCCTTCCAGAGACATGATTCTCTTTTATGAAAAAGAATGCTGATAATTAATAACGATATAGTATAGGAGATTATCTGTAGTTTAGCACTTTAGCTTTTTATGCTTAGAGAATGTTGCTAGAGTTGCAACAAATGTTCATACTGAAAATCGTTTTAAATAGTTCTCATAAGAGGTAGAACAAGATTATTCTAAATTGGAGAAGATTCTTGAATTGTATCTGAAGAATTAATAGTGCTTTTATCAAAGATGAAATGCAGTTAATAGTGCATATAGCAGTCACGGGTTTGTTTTTTTTTTCCTTAGTAAAGATTAACTTTATTAAGAGAACAATTGGAGCAAATGAATTTTTTAAAGTTTGACAATTCACTATGCCAAAACTAAAGCTGATGACCTCTACTTTATCAGACAATGTACAGAACAACATATTTGTTTACAGTTTATGAGGAATACTTGTCTCACAATTAAGAATTAGGAAATTATCCTTATAGCAAATAGATCTTAGTTAAACATATTATTAATTTATGCTTCAAGGAATTATCCAGCTCTCTAGAGGATGCCAGTCACTTTGGTAAGTGTGTATAATTTCAGTCTCTCTCTCCCAAGTATTTCATCTTTTGACTTTCCTTATAGGCCTACAGAGGAAGCCTATATCTTTCAGAAGGATGTTGAAAGCATACATGAAAAGCTCATGTAAAAAAATAAACTATAGCACCTCAGGCTTCTTAATTTTTACACTATAATACCTTGGACTTTTCTACCTTGACACATTCAGAGCGAATTCTTTGATGAAAAGAGAGAGAAATAAATTACAGATGGAATGAAGAGAATCTTTATTACCATTTTAATAGTTCATAGACACATGAAAGGAAGATGCATTCACTGGGTGGTGGGACCTAAAACTAAAAAGATTCACTGACTTAGCAATAATAAAAAATAGTATGATATGAAAAAATGAAAACCGTTTTTTGAAGCAATGTGAATATGCAAACTCTTCACAAATGCTTCAAGATAATTTAAGAAAGAGAAATAAAACTAAACCATTAAGTACCATTGCAAATAATTAGAGTTTGCTTCTCCTCTAACAATTTTTGAACCTAACGAAAAAGGGGAATACATCCAGAGATGATTAGAGATCCTGGGGAATAAAATTCCAGACATCAGAAATAATCAACTTTCAGGTACTGGTTCATAAGCAACTTCAATAAAACATGCGTTTTTCAGGAGCCATTGTATACATTTAACATTGATATAATATTCAGTTTAGGTTTTTGTCATTGGTTTGGAATAGAGATGTTATTGCTATTTATTCCTAACCTCTTCAGTACATTCCTAGATCATTTTTGTTTGGAGAGCAAGTATTTCCAGTTATGCAGAGCTAGTGGGAATGGTTTTGATGTTTTATGGGGTAGGGGAATGGTTCTTGGGACTTTCTCCCCACAGGCTCCCAATAATATACACATTATTTCTAGATTCTCTGCCACAGAGACACTTTGTCAGAGCTATGGTCCTTCTAAAGCAGCATATCACCAGACGTGCAAAAATGAAAATTAAAATAGGAGGGTTTTTATTATTATTATTTGAATGACACAGAATCTGCTCAATGTTTGCATTTAAATTGGACAGACTAATTCCAATCTGGCTTTTAATTTCTGAAAGGTTAATCACCCTAACAAAGGTCAATCAAACTTTAATCTTCAATAAAATTGCTACAACCCAATCACCTACAGGACACTTATTATATTCCCATTTCCATGAGAAAGAATGCATTCTATTCATTAAACATCACTAATCTTCTAACTCTTTACATTAGCACATTTTACCAAATATATATATATATATATATATATATATATATATATATTAATTCCTTTGAAACTCTGACAAGAGTTCATTTCCACACATCTCAGGAGGTAATCCTGTTTTTTAAAAATGGGACATTAGCTGTGAACGAATTTCTTGGCCCTTTTTAATCCTCATAGACCTTTGATACTCCACCAGGGTTCTAAAACTCTCCAATCTCAGTTACACAAAATATTCTGGAAGTTTAGCTTAAAAAAACAATATATTATTTTAGGAACTTAATCCTCCGTGTCTCTGTGACTGCCATTCATCTGCTTGTTTCTGTCCCTGATGTTTACTGTGTACAAAAGTTATTGATTAGGAGAAAGTAAATGTTAACCGTATTTGAATCACAGTAGAAATCTTAAAATCATTAATTCACTCACTTGATGAATATATATATATATATATATTGACTGCCTGATGACCAATACTGGGTAGAAGAAGAATCCAAGTTATAAAAGGAATCTCTTTCATGAAAATAACATGCTCCTGTGAAAATTACATCCACCATGTAATAACAAAGCTTCCACTTTTAGTTTTTCTCATCAGCGTCATTAAATTTTAGGAACGACTGAAAAGACGCCAAGACAAATTTTAAACCAAGGTTTGATACACAACATTTAATACTATCCAGACACTTAAAGGTTTTAATTCCATAAAATCATTCATTTTTGAACTTTATGAATGGGAAATTTTGATGTCAAAATTTAAAATCAATATATTGAGTCAATCAGGTCTCTTGTGATTAGGAATAAAACTATGAGAAAGTTTAAATGAACTGATTTAAAACATACATGCTATGCTTAAGTGTGTTTCAAAATGCTATTATGTAAGGTTTAAAAACTGCTATTTAAAAAAAGACACAAAAGACAATTGTAATGGTCAAAGGACTATTCACTCCTTTTTGCCATGATATCTCAGCCTGGATGCGCAAAGGGAAGGTAAAAGAACTTCAATGTATATCCCCAATATTGCAAATTGGTCACCATGATATTACAGTGGTGGTGTGACACAGCATAAATGACCCAAACTTGCCCTCTGTGTGTTTTTTTTTAAGACCCCTCCTCCCTCTTTTACTTGGATGAAGGGCTCAGGCATATACTCACAGAGACACATGCCTCTCCTCATCCATATGCATGCTCATTAATTAGCAATATGTGAAGGCTATAATTTGGGAAACACCCCAGAGCTTGAATATTCAATCAAGCAAAGCAGATCATTTCACAGACCTTGGTGAAATGAAAATACAGGTATAACAATCAAAGGCCAGACAGAGAGCAGCAACAATGTCAAGAATACCCGTCTTCATAAATGTTGTAAAAAAGCTTCAATCACTTTATGATTTCAGTCAAAACCCAGACCCCGCTGCCCCCCACTTTGAGCACCTCTTGAAACTAAAATAGAACATCTACATATTCTATAACCGCAGTTGCCCTTTTTTTTTTTTCTTTGCTGTAACTGGGTTGACACACAAAATAAAACAACATCTTTTACATTGCGGAACAAAATAAATCCAGTGCTACACATAAGTGTTCAATTAATATTTGTGACCCCATCGTAATTCTGAAAACGGACAAAGATTAGCTAGACATAACAAGAGGTAAAATATTGTTTTATATTCCATTCTCAGTATCAAAAGCTGTTTAGTTTTATTCCTGTATTTCTGGATTTGGGGGGAAAACCCCCCAAAGCTTTCAGAGAATATGTTGTAAATGCTTAAAAAACATAATGGATCTTTTTTTTTTTTTTAATGAATCATTTTGGTCGGGAAACAAAAAAGCCCACCACATGAAACAAAAATCTTAATAAGAAAACCCAGGATGTGAAATTATAAGACACATACCTTTGCCTTCCAAGTTTGCAGTTTCTCATCTTGCCGTTCAGCCTTGAGCAAAAGTCGACTCCTTGTCCCTGTGTCCCTTGTGATCTTCATGACAATGCCATCATATCCCTGGTAAATTTTCCGATTAAACTTTACCAGTGTAGAAACAACTTTGTTAATTATGATATTAGCCAGCTGAAGTGTGCCATCACTCACCCACTGTAAGGAAGCCAGACAGAGAGACATCTCATCATTGCAACCAGAGCAGACAGATAGATTTTGTTCCTTTCTCATACGTGTCACAGATTCCATCCCTTCTGACCCTCTCCTCAGCCATCCACTGTCAAATTTAGCTTCCGTGAGCTCCCAGCTTCCCTTTATCCCTGCCTCAGATCTGAAACCCCTGGTTATCAGGAAGACGCGCGTCACTGGCTGTCTCGAAGCAGGAAAGCAATCAGGTGAATACTACTTATTATCTCGCATTGCTTTCAGAGGAGTGACAAGATTGATTTAGGACCAAGAACACATTCAGATTTCAGACCTGTAGTTCCTAAGTTCCTAGTGTTTTAAGTTCAGGCAAGAGAGTATACGCAAAGTTGTAGCAGGGAGAACTTCAACCCCAATGTTAGGGCTAGGAGATTCTAGAAATTAAGAAGGGCATAAAAAAAAAAAATCTGAGTTCATTTTTCAGGTGCACTTCTATTTTCTTTTCTACCTGGAGAATCCACCTTCCTGGCTGGGTAGCCTTAAGTCAACCCCAGGAAGCAATATTTGGACTTATAAAGTTGTCTCTGCCCATCCCTTTTCCACATGAGGACATTTCTGTAACAGAAGGTTCTAAGTCCCCACCTTGGTTTATTTAGCCTAAAGACCTGAGAAGATAAATTCATAAATATTTTTAGATATAAGCTAGGCTTGTGCAATACAAATAAGAGGATGCTTCCATTCTGTCAAGAAAAAAAAAGGGTTTCTAAAATCTCACCAGAATTGGATGAGATGGGAAAATATGGATTCGGGAATTCTAAGAAATTTTAATTCGTATCTATACTGATCTAGGTATCTTTGTGAGAATAAGACACTCTTTATCCTTCACCCTCTGGGGCTGATGTTAAAAAATGAGTCATATTCCATATTCCAAAACAACAAAGAAGCTGGAAATGTCAGAGGATATTAGTACATTTTGGCACAATATCAAAGACAAACAATCTTTGTGACTTTTAGTAAAGCTCTATTTGGGAATGAGCTGTTTCTATTACGTTAGCTCTCACAGTTTTGGCAACTGCCACGGGGCCAGGTACATAGTAGTTACTCAAGAAATATATATGAATACCCAAACACATATTAAACACACCATCCTCCTCAAAGCCCAATTTACCTCCCCTTAAAATTAAGTAATGCAAATATTCATTCTTTAGGTATTGTTCACAACATAGTAATTATTTATGTAATATTTATTCAAAAGTATATCTTTAAAATACTAGAAAGACCATTCCCAGAAAAGAAAAAAATGTTAAAAAGGACATTTCTCAATAACTCAAATTAAAGGTTTCAATAATGTCCCAATGAAAATGATTGTAGCTCAGGAAGTTTAAATGAGTCAAAAAAATCTTTACTCTGACTGAAAATACTTTCTCCTAGAAAATTCAAAGAGAGTAATATATACTGCATACGCAAGGTTTTTCATTGCAGTAGAATCTATGAAAGAAAATAGGAAGAATTTAATGTCCCCAAATAAATAAATAAACTTTGGCAATTGTAGGCAGCTGTTATATGATAATGAGGAAGATTGAAAAAAAAATCAATATACTGAATGAAAAAAACCAAAATACAAAATGTTCATATATTGATTATTGAGTACATTTGAACATCATAATTAGATGTACAGTTGTACCTCAGTATTCATGGAAGGTTCCAGGATCCCCTTGGATGTCAACTCTAAAGGATGCTCTTGTTCCTTATTTAACATGACACGGTGTTTGCACAGAATGTATACACATCCTCCTATGTACTTTGAATCATATCTAGATTACAACATACCTATTATGTGAAGTTGTTATACTTTAGTTGAATAATAATAAGAAAAATGTCTGTATCTGTTCTGTCTCCATATAATTTTTTCCTGGATATTTTCAACCTGCCATTGGTTGAATACATAAAAATAAGACTCACTAATAGAGAGAGCTGCCCACAGCATGTACGATTATCAGTCTCAAACAGTAGAGTATATACTCCAGCTACAAAATGGGAAAAACAATAGTGATACCTACTCTAGAGGAATTTGGTATTAAGCCAAATAATGCATATATAATCCTTTGCATATTTCCTGACTTATGGTAAACACTCATTATATAGCTTAGTTATTACTTTTATAATAATTACCATATCAATAACTCTGACATGTCTTTATTTTTCTATCAAATAGCCAAAAAGTCACTGAATTAAATGAAGTATTTTGAAACAAAGAAAACTCAGTGTTTCAAAACCCAAAGACCAGGCATTGAAATGATCTAGATGGCAAAACTGGTTTGTAAAATAACAACAGCAATAAGAATAAACAAAAGATAATGAAACCTCAATTGCAAATTATAATCTGTATGAGACTTATAAGACTTTTTTAATTTTTTAAGACAGGTCTTATAAAGAAGCTTCCCATGTTGACTTCTCTATGGCCACTTTAATGACTATAAAGATGTGGAGCTGTCAGCACATGGAGATTATGATAGGAGAATGAACCTAGAGAAATTGGCATCATCTGAGAAATCTCAAGTGTTCTTATTTGGGCATTCTTATCCTTGTTTTCCAGTGTGGGCACTTGCTAATTTCTGCTTCCTGTGGCCACAAAGCCCAATTCAGAACTGTCACCTAAGAATGCTTTTCCTCCAGGGTACACAAGTTGCCACACATCAGAATTGGGTGTGGATAACATAAATGCAATGCGTAAGTGTGGACTACTTTAAAGGTTGAAGCAGTCGGTGAGGACAAGGCAATCTGGATTTCATAACCCTCTCCCTGGAGAAGAATCATTTGGGATCCAGACAAACCATGAAGCCTGAATCTCTGCTGCAGATGATGCCATAAACTTTCTTTCATTGGCTCTTATGACAGTCCTTCCTTTCCCTCTGATCACTTGAATATGTTTAATTAAGTCTCATATGTGTATTAATTTCAGACTCTAGCCTGCGAGATGAAGAACTGAATGCCTGCTATTCCCTTCTCTGTTGTGTCTTGGTCTCAGGAGTCAGACATTCTGCCTCCATTCCTTGCACAGCTCCTGTCTTATTAACTCTGAGACTTGGGGCAAGTTATTAAACCTCATTAGGACTGTTATCATCAACATCGTGTAACACTGTTATGAAGATCATGCATAACACATGTCAGTGCTTAGCGCATAGTAGGTATCTAATATATGCTCTGTCACTACCAGAGGAGCACTAGAATCTGATGCTGCAGCATAATATATGGACAAGGATCCTAGCTGCAGCACTACTTAACAGTAAATGATTGAAAATAATCTAAAAAAGCCATCTAAGGTAACTGATTCAATAAGGTGTATTATATCCATACTATGGAACGCCATACGATCATTTACATGAGTGGACCAGAAATATTGATATGAAGTAATTTATAGGATATATTTTAAGGAAAAGAAGAATGGCAGAATCACATGTACAGTGAATTATCCTTCTGTTCAATAAGGATTTTGTACATAATGTTTGTATATTTAGAGAAAAATCTCTAAAAAATACCTAAGGAACCACTCACAATGCTTGCTTTAGTAGGAAAATTTGGGCCGAGGGAACAGGAGGGGAAAGAGAACTATTCTTTACAGTATAAACTTTACAGTCATATAAATAATACAACATTAGCAAATTTTACAACTTAAAAATAAATCATTCCCCCTACTCGAATTTGCAGTCTATTTCGGTCTTTTATAAAAAGCTCCAGAAACTCTCCACTTTCCCATACTGATGGGAACGATTCACCAGCTGGTGTCTGTCCAGATGGTCAGCTATGCACACGGTACTGTTTTTCTATACCATAATACCTCATAACTACCTTTTCCTTTCTATTCTCGTTTCAATACTACTTTCAATACCATTTGTTGCATGAGTTCATTTTCCTCCTCCAGTAAATGTCAAAATATTGATATGCCTGCAGCATCTTCTTTTTCAAAGGTGGCTTCCTTAAAAAGGATTTGATTCAGTGCAAGAGAGAAACTGCATTCCTATGTTCCGTGCAATTCTAGAGTCATCTCAAGTAAGGAGTCCTTTCTCATGTTACAAATGTCCAAATATTTGTCCTCAGAGAAAGGGAATTAAGTCCTCCAGAAGCCAACAGGATGTCCTGATGACGGGCTTCTAATCGGACCAATGATGTCACACAGCACATACTCCACATACATATTAAATTGTGAGTTGAAAAGCTGAAAGTCTGATGTGGGCTTAAAACTTAGGGCATTACTTGTCTTTTCAAATGTGCAAATTTTGACAACTTATTGCTCATTGCAAATACTATGTAAACAAATGTCAACTGATATCTTCATAGAAATCTTTCAAGGGTTACATTTTCTCTTCCCATTTGAAATAGTCTTTCCTAATTTTGGAAGTTGCAGTTACTAATCACAGACTTGGGCATGATCTCAAAATGCCTGGATTTACCAGGGGGTAAGGAGTTTAGGCAACCTGTTGCTTTGTCTGTAAAATAGCGTAAACTTATAAGGGAAAGATGAAGGTTAAATGCCTTAGCTGTTGACTAAATGGTACACTTTGGGAAACACGAGGTAACAAACAGGTGTTCTCGTGGGCAGCAGCGTCACTGTCATCATCATTAATTCCAGACACTATTAGTTGGTCAGTCACAGCTGCAGAGTATGAAAAACTGCTGGTTCTTTCCATTTATTAATTTTTCTTTTCCTGAGCAAATGTTATCCATGAAATGCACACAGGTCCATATAGCAATTGGCTATCCTTATCTTATATACCAGCAATTCTCAGGCTTTAATGATTATGTAAAAACCAGGGGATCTTGTTAAAATGCAGATTTTGATTCAGTAAGGCTGGGCTGGGCGGGAGCTTGATATTCTTTATTTCTGCCAAGCTTGCATGTGACACTACTGCTGTGGGTGATGAAGTACCGAGGTTGTATCCCACCACGGACATTACGGAGAGTAAGAATGACATGCCCAGTAATGAGAGCAACGAATATTAAACCATATACTTATATATAAAAAAATTATAATTTTTTCTCTCTATTACTTACCTTGAAGAGTTGAACAACATTTAACATTTCTCAGTCCTGAGATAAAATGTGAATATGCAATCAGGGTACAATTTCTTCCCTGTGTTAACTCCTGGTAGATACAAAAGAAAAGAAAAACAAATAATTATGTAATTTTTAATAAAAAGAAGGATCACATTCACAAAAGTGTTTTAAAAGTGAACATGCAATGATTTGAACCTGGAGATACTTTAAAAGAATAAAAGCTGTTATTTTCTTTCTTGTCATAACACAAGTTTACAGTCATAGTTTATATTCACTCTGTTTGGCCCTAAAACAAAATAAGGTATTAACAAAATCCTTTTTCCTGTGAACTGTGCGCTTCTCTTATGCAACTAAATATTCATGTCTGTTTCTTACAGAGCTACCTAAAGCTAAAGGTTTAATCAGTAAGAGCATTGTACCTTCAGTAAGCTGGTACAGCCTAGCTCCTAATAATTCTGGAAGCATTTGCTAAGCTTTCATAATTATTTCCATTGCCATGAGCTAATTCCCTTGATTTGCTTGAGGTTAATTGTTGAAAAAATAATAGAATTTGAATATAGGAAAATAATACTCTAAATTCAAAAGCCCAACATCAGGCAAAAGCTTACTGGAGGGTATATGGTTTAACTCAATGCTTTGTTTTCATTTTGTTTTTCTGGCTTTTTTTACCCACTGAAATCCATGATAAGAAAACATTTACAGCATGACCAAGTACCACACACACTCCAAATCTATTTGAGAAAAATGTATTCATGAAATAATACTAAGCCTCACTACATACAGTGCATTCTAAAATTTCTAATTTTTTCCTCCTCCTCCTCCTCCTCCTCCTCCTCCTCCTCCTGCTCCTCCTCCTTCAAGTGCTGGTCATGATCTATCTGCTAAGTTGATTTTGTGATTTACAAATTGATCACTCAAACTTCTGGTTTTGAAATAACACATTCCTGGGCAAATTCTGGGAATGGATGCTGGTTCTCTGAAAGTTTGTGGGTATAAAATGTTCAGGTTCTCAATGTGACAGCCATAGATCAAAAGGAATGGTGAATGATCCTGAGCCAGCACATTTTAGTGGCAGGGACTAACTAGAAATGATCATTTCCACCAATGCAACCCATAAATGTTTTCTTCTGTTCCTTCTCTGGAGATAAACATTAGAAAATCAACCTTCACATTTAGGTAGAATGATGGAAATGAATTTAATCACCCAATTACTATGAGGAAAGAATAAGAAAGCAAGTTAAGAATGAATTAGGTAGGAATTGATGAACACAAAAAAAATGTGCAGAAAGCAATTTATCATCTTTTAAATAAATTCTCATGCTGTAAGCTGCATGTACATGAGAATTATATCAATGGACCAAATAGGTGTTATTCTACTCAGACTAGAAATTTGGAGATGGGCAAGTCACAAGAAAGCACAGATACAAAATCAGAGGTCTAAGCTTTCATTGACCCGTCCATGTGGGAAAGCCTATATCATGACTTTCAGAAGTTCAAGCAGCACAGAGTCTTATAGGCTAAGAGTGTAAGCATTATGGTTTTCATTTTTATAGAAGAAACACATCCACCATGTGTGAGAGAAAGCAAATAAGGTCAGGGAAATTAAATGAAGTACATTGAAACCACTCATCTTTGATCTTTTCTCTCAAATTGAAGCATTGATTGGCAGAATAAGTAAGTAAGCAAAACTACATTCCAGAGAGGAGAATAAAGAGGAATAAAGTGGACATAGAGGAGTAAAGCTATCTTTAGTGGTTCTCAGAGTAGTTCTGCCCAAAGAGGGATTGGGCAACCTTTCACATTTCCTTCCTGCAGTTATTCTCAGATTCCATATGGAAACCTCAAAAATAGTGATAAAAATCTTCCTAGTTCAGAGTGGAGTACCATGCGGGGGCTTGGGAGATACTTTTAAGTAGAAAAAAGTTAGGTAAGTATTTTTAAAACTGCAATATTATAGAGTTCTTTGAGGAATAAAATTCTTTATATGTTCTATTTCTAAATGAGCCTAAGAAAAATGTGTATTTTGACAATTCACTAACCATTATTAGTATATTCAGCCTAAATATGTTGGGTTAGAGTGTATGTTAAGTGTACTAGATGGTCACACAGCATCTTCCTGCTCTCAGAGAGGAACTTTTGTGTAACTCCCTCAAGGACCTGTGGCTCCTAGGAAGCATCAGTTTCCTGCTCAGCTGAAATTATTCTGATAGCTTTGACGTTAATGTGACCATCACCAGAACATGTTATACTTGAACATAAATGATTCTTGGAGATTGAAAGTAAACATAAAATAATCCAAGTCTCCAAAACACTAGATTAGAATATCAAAGGTTAATCAAATAAAAACTTGATCTTTTCTGGCTCAATTTACAGTAACTCTGTATTCTTTCATGTGGGCAAACAGTCCATACTGTTTTCTCAATTTTTCCACTTTTAGTTCACACATGAACATACACATATCATTTTAAAGATATGTCTTGAAAAACAATAATATTGTAGCATACTATGTCCTAGACTGATTTCTCCATATAATTTGTTCTGATTTAAACTGATTTTTCTCTGCAGTGCAGGTATCTTCATTCCCACCAAAAAGATGAATATTGCTCTTTATATTTTTGTGGTAGATTTTATAAGTAGGTTTTATGCCTTTTCCTGCAATGCAGTCTATTAAAAATATCAGGCTATTATGTAATTCACTAAGTTGAAATGATCAACTGTTACCATTTTCTTTGCAAAGCTGACCCTACCCTATGAAATGCACATATACATTCACAGGCACATAGTAACACACTCTCAAGTTGGATGGTCTCTTTCAGAGCAATGTAATTCAATTGCTTTGGGGATTTTTCAAGGAAATTTTATCATGCCAAACAAAGAAAGTTCAATCAAGGAATTGGGTTTTGTGCTTGAATTTTACACCGGCAAGTTTTATTTGTTTGTGTGATTATTAATTTCTTTTAGGAGCACCAGCTAGAATTGGAGTTTGGAAGACTATGCATTAAGAAGAAAGATGAAACAGATGCAATACACAGTTAAGATCAAAGAACCCCATCAATTCATTCGGAGAGTCAAAATCCAGCTGAGCCTCGGAGCCCTGTCTGCATAATAACAAAGGTTGACTAAAACATAAGGATTAAACAGATGAGCTGTCTCCTGTGGAGGCATGGGAGGGGAGCCCCACTGAGACACATGGAAAGACACTTTGGAAGCTCACACCTGCTCCTCCCCAGCCAAACCTACAGGAGACCAAGATGGCCAAAGACAGTCCACTAATGTCTGGAATTGCTAGCTTTACTAGAAAGGAATATATGTCTGATGGACATCTTTTTATTCATTAAGATATTTTTAGTTTAGGCAAATGACAAATTAATAAATCGTTTCCATTTGTCCAAGGTGACTTACCAAGTGCTTGACTTTCAAAATAAGAGGAAAAATAAATAAACAGGGGAAAAAAATGTTCTATGCCATGAAACAATATTGGGAGGATGCCTACTTCCCAAATATATTTTCCCAAATGAATAGTGCTTTTGAGGCAATCTTGAAAAACACTGGTAAATTTAGTTCCATTTTGCATTCTCAGAAAATTATTATTTTTAATAGCATGAAGACAATTCTAATTTCTATGAAGACATTGCCAGGTTACACTCATTGCTATCCTACATAATGTAACCTAGCCCTCTACAGTTAAAATATAGCACAGAGGGACTGGGAGGATAGCTCAGTGGTAGAGCACTTGTCTAGCACATATCAGACCCTGAGTTTGATCCCCAGCATGGTGACGAATACAGCACCAGATTCAAATGCATTTAAAATTCTGGGCCTATTAAAAGAATGTCACATTTATTCTTATGACCTTAGCACAATATTATATTAAAGTTACTGATAAATTATTCTGAATATCAAAATAATTTTCTTTTAAGAAAACTGAAGTACTTTTTAAAAGTTAATCAAGTTGGATGCTGAGGCAGGAGGATGGCAAGTTCAAAGCTTGCCTCAGCAAGTTAGTTAGCTATCTCAAAATAAAAAAATAAAAAGGGCTGCAGATGTAGATCAGAGATTAAGCACCCCTGGGTTGAATCTCTAGTACTGCAAAACAGAACACAATAAAAAATCATTAAGCAAACTGGACCTATAACAGACTTATTGGGGAAAAATTATGTGTTGTTGTTATTAAATTTCAAATAAAATCTAAAAACTAATTTTGATATGAATTAACTTTCTCAGGCATTGTTTGTCAGATAATTCAAATGTGCAATAAATAGATTCAAATAAGTGGCAAGCATTAGCTTTTGTTTCATTCACCAAAATGAGTAATATCCAATTTGAAATAAGAGCGACAAAATCTCCTTGAAGTAGGACAAACTATAAAATATCAAGAAATGACTCTGTTGAAACTCTGCAGGCTTTGATCTGATCTTGCCAGAGTCTTAATGACACTATCATTCAACCCACACATTTTGACAGAGTTGACTATGGATAGGCACTATGAGGGATACAGAGAAGAATCACACATGAACCCTAGGAAACAATCCTAAATCTTGAGTGTGAACTTGTGAAGGAGATAAATGCTGTAGAAGTTGCCCATGGCCTTCATTGGAAGAGGTGAGATTTGACTTAGAATCTGAGAAGATCAAGACAGAGGTAGAAAGGAAGGAATTGGTTCTCCAAGCACAAGCCCTGAATCCAAAAATTTCATCTGATCATTTTATATATCAATAATTCTGATTTATTTTTATGAGTGACTCCAAAGTTCAACTGCAAAATGTTATTATCCAAAACACACACATGTGCGTGTGCGTACACACACACACACACACACTTTTAAAAAAATGTTACTCTGCTCTGATAATCAGTGCCCACTTTCAGAATTTCTCTCTCAATTATAACCACACAGATAAGTAAGAATTTGTATGTGTAATCATTAAAGAAATTAGCACATCATCACCCCACTGTATTCTGGAAAGAAGACAACTGGTAACTATTCCTGGAGTTTAAGCTGATGGATTACTTCAAGGGTCAATTGCTAATACTTAGCTGTCTTTTTATTGCACCTGCTCTTTAACAACAAAAAAGTGACTGTAGTTTAGCTCAGGCACTGATAGAATGCACGCATGCACATGCATGCACATATAATCATTAATTTAAAGGAAAAAGGGAGACAATTTGTAAGAACATCAGTAAGGGAAAAGGCACATCAAGGTTCATACATTCTATGATAAAGTATGCAACCATAATCTCAAATTTTTGAACAGTCTACATTATTGTGGAATAATGCTTAAGATAATTTAGTAGAGGGCTGGGGATGTGGCTCAAGCGGTAGCATGCTCACCTGGCATGCGTGCCCGGGTTTGATCCTCAGCACCACATACAAACAAAGATGTTGTGTCTGCCGAAAACAACTAAGAAATAAATATTCTCTCTCTCTCTCTCTCTCTCTCTCTCTCTCTCTCTCTCTCTCTCTCTCTCTCTCTCTCTCCTCTCTCTTTTTTTTAAAAAAGATAATTTAGTAGAAAAAGCAAATTGTACAAAAATATGTACAGAGTAATCCAATTTTTAATGAAAAAGAAGATATGTGTTTATATATGTATTTATAAATGCTTCATTGTTTCTAGAAAAAAATCTCAATTTAGAGCAGATGTAGAGAACAGATTGACAAGGGAAGGTGTTCCCTTTTTAATTTACATCGATCTTTGCCACTTCAATTTCTTAACAATGAGCAACGACTCTAGTGTTAAAAAAGAAACTTTAAAAATTATATAAAAATTTAACTTTGAAGTAGTTAAAAATTTATATATAGTATTTGAAACATCCGTTAGATGTTGGCCAAGAATTTTAAATAACTCGGGAGAAGAGTGTCACTTGAAAAGGCTGTGAGGGGAAGCTGGCTTCCTTTTCCTTTGCTTAATTAATCCTCAAAATTTAATGCAATCACAGCCTGTAAAAATCATTCAGAAAAGTTAATGATGTACATATTGACTTCTATGTTACAAAAAGCCTTCTGTTTTAATTAACCTATCAATATTACCATCTGAGGGAGGAGACTTTATATTCACATCTTTAAAGTGTAGAGTCTAATATATATATATATATATATATATATATATATATATATATATATATATATATATAAACTAGAATTCTTAGACTAAATTATGTAATTATGCTGCTTGATCCTTCATTACATGAATAAAACCACCGCCCTCATTCTTTGACTTAATGCTGTTATGTCACTTGTTCTCATAAAATATTATAACTCAAACAGGAAGCCATTGAATAGCAATTTAGTTTCAAAATGATGCTCAATAGATTCATTTTACATCACTAATTTTACACTACCTAAAGACGGATATTTTTTCTACACTCAACACACCAGTTTTTAAAATAATGGACACAAAACTGATTTCTGAATTTGTTAAAAGTCAGAAAATTTCTTTGAGATTTTAAATATTGTAGAAAAGAAGGTAATTTTATCATAAAATTCTCTGTTGTTGAGTGAATTGATGTATTTTCTGGTTATCATTTTTCAATTTTTGAGCAGTTGGTTTTAATCTAAACTAACTTCACTTCAATTTGAAGAAACATAAGAGGAAAAGTAAATTATAGAAGAGCTATAATGTGATATAAATTAAATCGAGTTTTCAAATATTTCAATAGCACCACAGATACACACGTGCTCCTTGCTGGCTGCAGGTTACAGGGAAAGGTGCTGCTCGCTTTGTTAGGCCTGCTCTGAGCTGGGGGGCAACAAGGAGAAAACCACCGTGCAGGGCTCCAGAGAAGGAGCTGACAAGCGGCAGCCCCTGTATCTGCTATTTTAAGTTAATTTAAAAGTCACTTTCTAACTTGTGGGAATACTTGAGCAAACATTAAGTTCTTGAATGAAAGCATTCTTCCCAAATATGTAAATTAGAAAGTTCAAGAAAATGAAAAAAACAACCACCACAAAGGTTTTTCTCTAAATATATGATAAAAAGAAATAGTCAAGTGTTGTTGGAATCTTTTCTGTATCACTTAACCATAAATCTGTAAAAAATGGAGGCTCATCTATCCACTGTATGAATGACCAAGGACTTTTAGAAACTCTTGGAATCCAAAGGAAAAAAAATCTTTGAGATCACTTTTCCTTTTTCCTGAGCTTTCTAAGTTCAAATATTGTTCAATTTCATTGATGCTCATTTTTGCCTCCTGCCCAACACTTGGGACTTACTACTCTGCAGCCTTACAAAAGTTACAAAGATTAGAGAGGCAAAAATATGTAAAGTTCCATGGCATGTATTAGTAGCTCAACAAACACTGGTTGTTATGAGCTTTATGCAGTTCCCCTATCAGAAAAATCCACTTATTAATATAACAAATATTACTGAACTTCTAGTAGATACCAGATGTTATGTTGGGTATAGTGCCAGGTGATAAGAATAGAAGATGAATAAATAGGTAGTGTCCCTAAAGCAGATGTGAAATGGTTTCCTTGTTTTAATGTTTTTTTTTCAGAGAAAGTAATTCTATAATCTCCCCTGGCAATGTTTTCAAGTCTGCCAGAGCTTATTTCAACAAGTCTCAAAAAACAGTTTAAATACATTACATCTATGACAGGTATACCTTTAAAAAACATACATAATATTTTTCAGGTTATAAGGTAAGAGATACTGAGCAGCAAGGCAGAATAATAAAAACATATAAACATTTGGTCCATTTTACACCTAATTCTAGAAAGCTTAGAGTGAAAAGGAAACCAGCTAAATTTTAAATTTAGATTGCTTAAATTATATCAGAAACAGACTGCTCCCCATAGACTGGATAATATTTCAAACTTAGTTACCATTGATTATGATTTACTTTTATTTTAACTTTATTGAAAAATATCTTTCAATATAATTACTCTCACGCAGCACATTGAGGCGTGTGTGTGTGGGGGGGTTCAATGTCATAACTTTAGCTTTGAAAACAGTGACTATTTCATTTTTATAAAGGGTTCATAAAACCTGCACCTTTAATGTACTGAAATATGTCTTTAATTCTTCACAGTTTGTGTAGCTGCAGAACTTTTCATTTTTTTTTCTCAAAATATGTCTCCATCAACAATGGCTGAATTCATTAACTTCACTATTAATTCAAATCATTTTTTTTCATTTTTGTATGCCCTAAGTTTGTCTCACTAAGATCAGCCCTCTTTCTGCCTGCCCCCTCTCTCTCTTCCATAAAATATAATCAATCTCTATTATAGTCATGAAAATGGTATTTGTCACTTTGCTGTGAGAAAAAAATCAATATATCTTCCAAGGCTGAACAGGCATTTAATGCAATGAATTGAAGACCGTTAGAGAAATTTAGCTTGCCAAGAGTTTAGGACAAACTAATCGAAATCCAGAAAATTCACAGATGAGTTGGCTGATGAAATATACAGATATGCCATAGAAATTAATATTTGGGGCATTAGAATAACCTGTCATTTCCAATCCTGACAAGAAAATGGATTTAGACAGGCAAATCTCTAATGGGTCACCATTTTAAAAAACAAAAGTGAAATCCATGCATCATGAAAACATGTCTTGAACATGGCTGATAAATAAGAAAAGCTTCATTTTTCTATTTTTTTGATAAAATGTAGTAGGTAGAGAGATAACTTTAGAGTTGCAAAAACTGAGAAGCCTGAAAAGGATTTTGTCATATAGAAATATGAGATGTTGTCATATAGAAATATGCTGGCTTTGAGTATTTGGGGGACTACAAATTACTGCAACAGTCAACCATAGAGCAAAAATAGTATTGAATTATGGAATCTAAAGCACATCTTTTGTCTCCTACTCAAACATGCGCCTTACCCTCTCCTTCCAGCATTTGCTGAGTTACCTTCTGCCAAGAGGAGCACTAGTCCCTGAACAATTTTTTGTTTATAGAGGAATCCTTCTAATTAGCAAATTCTCTGTCTTAAGCTAAACTCCACCTTTTAAAAAAACTGCTATTCTGTGGTTCCAATTTTATGTTAAAACAAGGTAAACTCAGTCTTTTCCTTTCCTTGGAATTGGCCCCTCAAGGGCTAACGGACAACTGTCATTTCTCCTGATACTTTTCTTTCCTGGACACACTTATCTTGTTCCTTCTCCCAGTTCTTCTAGCAAACATTTAACACAGCAAGTAGTTTTCACACAATTCATGACTTTGTTTCCCTAAGACCTCCCAATTTACCAATTTCCCTTTTTCATTTTCATTACCAAAAAAGGTAAGAAAACAGGTATACTCAATAAAAACAAAGTCCTTTGGAGTCCTGTTTTACTGCCATTGGAAACTGTATCTATATGTCAATTAAAGCCACTGTACCCTTTGCTTTTTTGTATTATCAATAAGCTATCTCCTTCCATTCTTTAGTCACGAAACTGGTTTTCAAAAATCAAAACATATGGCTTTGGATCTGCTCAAGATAGTCTTGTTGGTTTAGTTCATGTGTCTCCAACAGATACCATTACATCCCAGAGCATGAAATAATGCCCTTGGCTGGCCTGGAAGATCTAATAGATTCAGTGATCCGTCATTGCACATTGAATAGTTTTCAACTACAACACGAACATCTCTGTAGGTTCGATCATTCCACTCTTAATCCTGCTGTGATTAGGTATTTCACAAACTCATTAAACCATCACTCTTCATTTCCTACGTGAGACAACGGAGGAACAGTGAGATTAATAACTTGTCCTGGGTCATACCATCAACTATCCCGGAATCTGAATCCTATATTCTTTTCACTATTACTTCCATGCAGTCCTTTTTAGGAAATTGAAAAATAATATGAAATGGGGTGTGTGGGGGGGTCAGAGTTCAGGGAGTTTCTAAGGAGACACCCTCTGGAATATTCATATTTGCCCTCATGAACACAAGTACAATTTCCTAAAGTTCAACTTAAAAAAAAGCAAGAAAGAAAATGGAATATTAAAAACAAATATCCCCCAAAACTAAAGGTTAGTCCATCTACTTGACAATGGAAATGAGTCAGATAGATGGTAATATATTAAATTTTTAAACATTTTTGACCATTTTGGTTTGTGTCCCTTGGAGAAAACATTCATGACAAATGTTCGTTTCACTTACCAGATCTCAGGAAGCATCTCACTATATGATGAAAGATGGAGATTATTTCAACTAATCAATTCAAGCAACTGCCAATTTAGTGAAAATATGCTTCTCATAGGGTAACTAATAGTCCATGGAGACAAACTGTGGATAATCACTTCTTTGGATAATGGCATTATGATCATACAGTGTACCAGTCTTTTTAACTATTTTGAAAATTCCTTCTCTTACTACATAACAGCACGAGATGGTGCACCTTTATTTATACCAAAGCTGTGGAAACTCAATTCATTTTACAACTTGCTCAACTACAAAATAAACAAGTGACTCACCGAAATCACTTATTGGATGACATCAATGAAAACTAAACATCTTAATTTTTCTGTGGGCTTAATCTGCCCCACTCAGGCATTTATGAATAGAATTTCTTCACATTTCATCTGTCGTCATTACCCTCAGAAAATGCTTATTGGAGAAGTTGAACTAGAAGTTTGACCAAAATCAGAAAGTTGCTTTTATTTCTGAGATCACAGACCAAATCAAGTTAATCAATCATATTGCTTTGCTCCTAACATCCCAGATACTTATACTATCTCTTTCCTAAATACATTTCCTCTTTTAGAAGATCCAGGGTATAAACAAGTGAACATGTATATTTACCAATCCATCCTTTGTATTAGGGGACAGACAGAGGAGGATGGTGGGAACAGGAGGTTAATGAATAATTCTATAAAATGGGCCCACTGTGCTCACTCACACAAGCTCTCTTGGCCAAAAAGCAATTTACCTGCAGCCCTGCCTGGCCTAAGTGGACAGGATATGTCACATCCCTCAGCAAACTACCTGTTGCATGCAAAGAAATACAGGCAGGAAATAATGCTGATAAGATGAACCCAAGTTATGAAAGGAGAAACATTTGTGATCCTTTACACAGACCAGATTCCATAAGATACAGATAATTCCTAACTATAAAACCTGTAAAAATGATTAAGAATCCAATTAGAACCAGTCAGCAGGGGCCAAGGTGACCTAGAGTTGTCATGACAATGGGGACTTGAAAGTCTGATGTTACTCTGCTGTCCTTCAAAAGTCAAGAGGTGGGCCTGGGCAGAACTCTCAGGGAAACTTCCCTGGCACCCCCAATAAAACTCGAGTGCAGGAGAGACACATTGTCTCTCTCCCTTTGAGAGTGTCCCCTTTCCCTTTTCCTTCAATAAACTCATTCCTGTTTCTCTGAGAGAAATGTCTGAAATTTTTCTGATTTTATTGCAAGAATCAGAGTTTGAAGGGTATCTTCACGTTGCCTCAGTTTCCTGGAAGCCCTTAGCTCTGTAACATTTGGACTGGTAAATATACTTAACCTAATTCGTTTAACCAACACATCTTTATTGACCACCCACTATGCGTCTAACACTGTATTGGCTGGCAGGGATTTGAAGACATGAAGCTTAACCTTCTTTGGGAAGCCATAGTCCAATGGTTGAGTCATAAATGAACAGAAAATCTCACTGTTATGGGGTAAAAAATGGCATTAGAGAATCATTTAAAGTCACATATATTACTAGCACCTAGTAGGCATTCAATAAATACTCAATAATATTTTTAAAATAAGAGTGAATCACCACTCTGCTAGGAGCATGGATTGCATCAGACTAAGACACCTGCGCTGGGACCTGAGACAGAGATCAGGAGGCAATGTGAGACCTTACTTATGTTTGTCTCCATAACATTCTGACTTCATTCAGAATGAGAAGGGAGAGGAAGGGGACAGGAGAGAAGAAAGGAGGGAATGAAAGGAGAGAGAGAAGGAGGCAGAATCATCTGAGAGAATTTTGTTACAAGATGATTTCGCCCCCCCCCACCCCCAAACACACACCCCCTGTAGGCTCTCGGGCTGAACATGAGAAAAAGCAGAGCTATTTTTATGCAGATTACACTGAGGCTCTGAGACATAAAGTGGCATGTTGGGATTTAAGTGGTTGAGGGCAGAACCAGGCCAGCAAGTTCAGCATCTAGTCCACTATGTCACACCCCAGAGAACGTATTAATGACAAGCCTCTTTATACCTGAAGGCAGCCCTCAACCAATTTCAACAGCAGTAAATTAAAGGTTTGACTTCAGACGCCAACAGAACAGAGGAGCTTGAGTATCAGCTGTACGCTGACAATGAGATCTTTATAAATAAATTTATAATGATCCCTTCCCAAAGGTCACTCTTTATTATCCCCTACTAACTAGAATGCAAGGGAGAATCCAAGCAATTACAAAGATAGCTGTTGAGATAAGATAGCTGGTTAAAATCCTATTCAAAGGATGAACTTTCAGAGTACTCATTTTACTACAAAAAAACTCTAGAAAATGAAGCCAATGAGTCAGTCTCTCTTTCTCCATTTGTGTTGTCTTACACAATGATGAATCTAGTAAGGAAGAGAAGCTGATTCCTGTCTAAATATTTGTCTTTTTTTAAAGCTGCCTTGGAATAAATTAAGTCTTTCTGCCTAAGCCCCTGAGACTTGAGTGAAAAGCACAAGCCATGGAAGTCTTGGTTATTTAGCCGCTGCCACCCTACATCTATCTTCCCATTGCTGCCTTCAGACATTTATACTATGTCCCACTGTCCTTCCATGCTACCTCTGCATCAGAGTCCTACTCTGAGCATATTAATTACTGGACCTTTTCTACTCCTGCTGCCAAGCTTTTCAATGATACTGGTCAAAACACCCCTGGGCAGGTAGGTGGCCTCTATTTAGTGTGACATCTCACTGCTTCTCAGAAATCCCTTCCTGGGCACCTACTCAGCGCCCCCCTGCCTTCTGCCTCAAAGCGGCTGTTAACACATCTTTACTACTTTGCTCTTGTCAGCTCTCAAATGACAGCTAGGCTTCCTCCTTCCCAAAGACTAACAGAGCCCAAGAGCAGGAAATTGCTTCATTTTACCGTCTTGCAATCTTAGCTTCTTGGCTCCCATCTTGGAGGAATGGGGTGCCCATGGCCCTTCTTCCACTTCCAGGGAAGTGACTCCGTAAGTAATATGTTCCTTCTCAGTCTCTCTCATCCTTAACAAACATCCTTCCCTTACAAATGAGCTCAACTATCTTCCTTTTCAAAACCCCTCATTTTTCTTTAACACCAAATTGGTAGGAAATGATAGCTGCCTACCAATGCTGACTCTTCCCTTGCTCAGGCCATATCCATTCTATCCATTATTCCACCTCTTACAATAGGGCTAACTTTTCCTCTTGTTCACTCTTTCTGAGATGACCACAAACTTCATTTCCCACCTAAGGCTGTCTTCATATTACTTGCGACATCGTGAAATTTGACAATGAACGCGACTCCTTTCTGCTCAAATCCATTTTTGCCTTGCTTTCCTGAGCAGTCGCTTATGTCCAAGTGTCCCTTGCTTTACTCTGTCCCCTTTGGTGGACTCTTCCATTCTACTGAGTCTGGAAATATAAGCAAGTTTCCCTCTATGATGCCCTTCGACTCTTTCATTCACTCTCCTAGACCAGGGGTTGAGGGGAAAGATGTCCACTGTCACATAACATTGCTTCCTCCATTCAACACTCACCTGTCCACAGGTAAAACAGTCACAGTCTTGAGAGTTCCATGGCCAGATTACAGTCCTCTGGAGGTTCAAACTTAATATTTATCTCTCTCCCTACCCCCATTAAGTTCACCCAGGGCTAACGTTCACCGCATGGCTTTCACATCTACAGAAGCCTTCTAGATCAGCACTCTTGGCCCATCCCTACCTGGTCCCTCTCTCTGTCCCATCACAGTCAACTGATCACTCACATCTTCTGACACTAACAGAAATGTTTATTGAATCCAGCTTCTCTTCCTTTTTCTCTTCATTATGGCCTAAATCAGCCCCTTATTATTTGGGAACCTAGAAAATTTCGAAATGCTCATAGTCTTCCCTTCTGATTCCTCCCCTGTGCAGGCACACAGACTTCTCCTTGACTGGCAGAGTTAGCCATCTTAAAAAACAGCCACACAGCATTTCAGGTCACAAGGTAACTACTTCCTACAATCTAGATTCCTGAGCTTTGTATTCCAAGCTCATTGCCACCTGGTCTCCTCAGGTCTTCTAATCCACTCTCTACCTTTCTCTGCCTCACATGCACTCACACTCAAGAGTTCTACCATATTGAAATTCCCAACATAGCCTGGAGTCTCTGCAGTTGCTCTCTTATCTGCCTGGAATAATTTTCCCCCTGTGTCTTCATTCTGTATATTTCAGCCATCAACTTCAATGTCATCCATTTAGGTGAGGCTTTCCCAGTTACTCCATAGATTTCCTGATTCAATCCTCTCTGATTCATTGTGTGGTAATTTGTCCATTCTCCTGTCACCCCTCTTGACAATGAAGTCCTCTAGAATAGAATTCATCTCATGCATCTATCTTTGAAGCCTAGCACAGTGCCTGAAATATAGAAGGTAATTAGAAAACTATATTGATAAATATTTTTGATAAATGAAGTATTTTACACTAATCACTGAAAATCAGAGATCAGAATTCAGACTGGGAAAGAAACTCAGCATTATTTTTTATTTCAATAGGCTTAGCATGTTAAATACAGACTAATTTCTTGAATTGGATAAATTGGTCATAAAAGAAGTAGATCTTTAAACCATTCTGTAAGGTTATATTTCAATTATAAATTTGAACAGTTAATAAGATAGTTTGATAGTTGATAAATATTTTTTAATTGTATTATAATATAAACTCTAATGTGGTCACATGTATTTATTCGTGTTTTTCATTCTATCTATCTGGTTTATAATTAAGATTAAAAGGCATTATTAAATATACTTACTAGTTAGAATGGATGCTTTCATAAGAATACATTTGAAAATATTAAAGTGATTTCACATATATGAAAGCTGATAAATATTTTAAATGACTCATACCTGTGTTTATTAAATTTGTTATTTATTTATCCTTTTGGCATTATTTAAGGAAATAAACTGCTTTTCAGGTACCGAAATCTGACAATAGTTGCTTTTTTTTTCCTACCTATCCCAAAAATGTGCAAATCAAATTATATATTTTTTGGCAATAAGAACATTGTAAGCAGAAGTCATCTTAAATTCATTCTTTACACTCTGTCACAGCAGTGATATCAAAACTTAAATCCTGCTCTGAAAATGTGCTTTGTATTATGCTGAAATTTCTAGAAGAATAAAAATATCTCTTACTCTGTTATCAACAAGCAACAGCAACTATGTACATTTTGTTAGTTAATAGACTTCTCCTTGACTTGCAGAGTTAGCCATCTTAAAAAACAGCCACACAGCATTTCAGGTCACAAGGTAACTACTTTCTACAATCTAGATTCCTGAGCTTTGTATTCCAAGCTCATTGTCACCTGGTCTCCTCAGGTCTCATATAAATGACAGAAGATGGTAATGCATGGCCTTGTCATCATCTACAGTTATGGTCTGCATGAAAGAAGCATTTGTAACTCACATTCAGAAACTTAAAGCCTTCCTTCCTGCAGAAGACAAGTGTTCCTCTCGGTTTTCTCTGTAAACCTTTTCAGTCTTTGTTATCAGACCCAAGCATTTGCCAGTGCACTGCTCTAAAAGAGATCTAAACACAGAACTGTGCAGCTGTCAAATTCTGTCTAAAATTTTGTCAAAACCCAAATTCCCTGAAAGCAGCCACTCATTTGAGGAGTGAGTAGACCTCACCCATTACCTGGGGATTCTTAATCAGGACTGATTTTATGTAAACTTGTGATTCCGTTAGCATAATCATAAGAATTATGTATTAATATTCTTCTACTTGCTTTGTGATTGTCGTAAGACAAATCATTACCTGAATTTTGCCTTAGACACTTCTATAATTTGGACACATCAGACAACTCAATTTTCACCCAGAGAGAAATTGGGAGGCAAGTAGTTACCCTTTACTCATGGTTTTGCTTTTTATGGTTTTAGTTACCTGCAGTCAACAGCAGTCTGAAAATATTAAATGGAAAAATCCAGAAAGTAAAAAGAAATTATTTATTAAGTTTTAAATAAGTTTTGTTACAGTATATTGTTGTGATTTTTCAATTAGTTACTGTTGTCAGTCTCTTCCTGTGCCTAATTTGTAAATTACACTCATCATAAGTTTATATGAATAAGAAGAAAACCATACATTATAGGGCTTGGTACTATCCACAGTTTCAGACATCCACGGAATGTCTTCAAATGTATCCCCGGCAGATCAGAGGAGACCAAGGAATTTTCCAATTAAAATCTTTCATAACCCATGACTAGCCAAGTGAAATAAAAGTGAATGTAATGTCAAGATTAAACTGAGAGGCTCTCTAACTGGGGTGGCCAAGGTTTCCAGAACGGTAATCCTTCCAATATTATTTCCCTTACCATTTCCTTTTCTTATCACGGAGAGTAAGTCCTACAGTGCTCTTCCATACATCCAAAAGTACAGGAATAAGTGAAAAGAAATCACTTCTTTTCCCTTTTCTCATATCCTGGATATAAATCAAATTGAAGCCCCAAACCATGTGTATTAGAATATCAAAGATATGGTAAAAAATAAATATGTGTCCCCTTTTAACAAACACAATTTTTTTCTAGGAACTTTTTTTTTCATGTTCATAAAAAGAAATACCAGCCGCAGAATCCTTCTCTATTGGTAATACGAAAGTATAATACAAAATATAATACAAAAGTATACAAGATGAGATTTTATGATCTCACACCCATTACCCATTCAGTTTACTGTGCTAATAATACTTTTAGGGAAATATTTGAATACTGTGATGAAAATGCTAACATAAAATAAGAAGTGTATTTTAAGAGACAGTCTTTAAGGTTGAGATTAAATCATCACTAGAGAGTATGTGTCTGTGCATTTGTAATCAGGCATTCACATCGACTTGCAGTTGGCTTAGGATTTAATATAGCTTTAATAAGACAGAGACATAATAATAAACAATTAACAAGATTCACATTTCTTGCTCAGCTTAAGGAAATTTCTGGAAGTCCATTAAAAAGAACCACAAGCTCTGTAATTGTGTATTTGTGGTTTTAAAGAACTTTGAGAATTGAGAGCCAAGACAAATGCCTTCCAGAAGGTCCGATTTGATTGGAACACAATCTTAGTGAGATACAGAGATGAAGAAGTAGAACAGGAAGGAGAGCACCAAGAAAAAGGAAGTGGGCTGAGCTTAAGATCTGAGTTTGATGCAGTGTGTGACAGAAGTACCTGGAATTTTGGAACAAGGGTATGACACACTCATTATAGAAGTCAGCCAATTGGACTCTGAAGGCTGCATTAAGTTTTATAGAAGAGGAAAATAGATAGAAGAGTAGGCAAAATATGTTAGAGTCTAGTGACAAGAAACGTAACAATGGCTATTGGCACCATTCAGTGTTCAAGCAAGGATTTCACCGTGGTGCAGCAGAGTATGGCTCCATTGTATGACATTGACATTAATTTCAAATGACTGGGGATGTATTTACTTTCCTTTGTTCACCGAACCTGAGGTCACAGTCCACTGGTCAGACTTTGTGGGTTTTGTGTGTGTACGTTTGAGTGCGAGTCATGCTGGGAGTGGCAGGCACCCAGCGTGGCTGCGGGATGATGGAGCATGTCATGAATGAGGTTCCCATGAATATCTGAATTTCCAGCATTAAATTGAGATCTTGAAAAGTTGAGAAGTTAAAATTAGATCTAGCATTGCTGTATCTATATTCTCACATGACAGCACATTGTTTCAACTGTCAGGCAGGGCAAGGCTTCTCCAGTTTGCCAAAGTCCCCAATATTATCCTGACCAAGACCCCTTCACTATTAAGATCCCTCTCCTGCTCATTTGAGCTCATCATCTCTCATTCGACCTTCCAGAAATTGTTTATATCTCGAGAGAATTGTTTCCAAATATTTTATCTTTGCCACATAAGCTACTAAGAAATAAAATTGACCTTATATATATTTCATTACTTACAAAGTACTTTCAATATTTTGGGGAGTGGTACCAGGAATTAAACTCAGGGGCATTGACCACTGAGCCATATCTGCAGTCCTATTTTGGATTTTATTTAGAGTCAGGGTCTCACTCAGTTGCTTAGTGCCTTGCCATTTCTGAGGCTGGCTTTGAGCTCGTTATCTTCCTGCCTCAGTATCCAGAGCCACTGGGATTACAGATGTGTAGTCACCCTATGAGTTAGGCAAAGAATAAGTGTATCATTTATATTTTCTAGATGAGAGTTAAAAAGGTGTGAGAGACCAAGAAAAATGCCTAAACTTACCCCTGGTCTCTGGTCTTCTGGTAAGTGGTCTTCCCAAACCCTCCAAGTTCCCAGGACTACACTTCAATTCTTAGATTGCAGGATTTAGCCAACAGGTCTATTCGATTATGATATCCAATTCTAGCTCTCACATTTGCTCAATAAAATTCCTCTTCATTCTAGAGCTGGTCTCTAAATTTTTCCCAACTTTACCCTTCATTCACTTCTGACTAGCTTCTACCAATCCTTGGCTCCCCTCTGAAACCCCACTTCCTGAGCAAATGTTCTTAGACATGAACTCCAACACTTGGCAGATTACTTTGTTAGTTATGCCCACTGCACATTCTACTTACCTTGTTATTACATGCTTAATGCTAGATGTTAAAACCACTAGATGTTAAGACAATGCTTAAGACTAGATATTCAGACATAAGTGCTTCATGAGAGGGAGTAAGTATCTTTCAATAACTGCAGTGTCTCCAATCCCTTGGAAGAACTGTGGCTGGTCCATGTGTGGGCACAGTGCCAAGCTTTTGTTTAAGTAGTTTGTTGCTACTTTTTAAAAAAATATTTTTGACTGTAGATGGACACAATACCTTTATTTTGTTTTTTTTAATGTGGTGCTGGGGATCAAACCCAGTGCCTCATGCAGGCTAGGCAAGCATTCTACCACTGAACCACAACCCTAGCCCATTGTTACTACTTCAATATTCATAGTACAGTCAGTCTTTGTATCATAGCAAGAACTCAATGTTCAAAATCAATCCTTATATCTGTGTGTCCTCCACAACATGGAAACCCTTTGCAGGTGGAACCAAGGCTTTACCACTATCTCTCACAGAGCTAGCAATCTCCCACAGGACCTGGCACATACTGGTGCTCCATAAATGAATAATCCATGTATGCCTGATTATATTTTAAATAACGGATAAGAACTCAAGACAGGGCAGTACTTAAGAACAAGAGCAGAGTTTCCTTGGAATTTTGGGGATACCAAGGAGGCCAATGTAATGATCAGCAAAAGCTCTATTATAAAGACAAGCAAGGGTTCTTTTATATCTTCTGCTATTATTTTAACCTGATTGCAGAGAAATCTCTACACTGACCAGGTTGTAACACATGCAATGTAATGACCAAGCCATGTAGATCTTCTAACCTAGTACCTCTTTCTTAAGTTAAAGGCCAATTAAGATGAATAATAACTAGTGCTAAATCCAAGTTAATGCAGAACTCCAGAAATCAGTCATGTGCTGGGAAGGGGGAGGCAGAAATCAAAACAGTTTTGTCTTGAAATCGAGGACAAAATATTGCTGGATAAACGTTAAAAAAAAGTGAATCTTACATTTTCTATTTATTAAGTCTTTTTATCATCAATATTCTGCAAATAATTTTACAATGAATGTGGAGATATGTCTCTGCTGTAGTCCCTGTTCTCCCTTGGAAAACCTGGGCTTACTATTTTTTCATGGCCACTCTATTTTAAGATTTATTTTCAGACATGCTGGAAAAGGGACAGAAGCTAAGCCTACTTGCTCTGCCCAGCAAGAAATAGCAGGAGACAAACATTCCTCCAGTTTCTGTGGGAGAAATGTTTGCTTTGCTGCCTTTGTTATCATTCTTCTATTAATTTCTTGAACCTGCTTGAATACAGTGGAAAAGAATATTAATTAATCAACACAACAATGAGCCTGTCCTCTGGAGATAAAAGCAATATACCTGCAACATGTAGTATCTTTATTACATCAGGAGCTAATTTACAGTGGTATGCATTTCTTGATTATACAAGTTATAGAGACAGTAGACCTTCAAGTAATAAATACATACCAAGCAAAATTAATTTGGATTCTTGGGGGCATATTGTCAAGACATTCTATTTAACTTTGGTTAGATAAAAATACACAAAGAATAGGGGCAGTGGCTTTTAACTTTTAACTGTATTTTAGAATATTTCCTATGCAGTATTATCCACAGCCTCACTGGTAAATATTGAAATAAAACCTATACTAAAAACTTCTGCTAACCAATGAGGAAATTGTCTCCTCTTTAGCTAGATCAGATTTTGAAAGCCAACAGCAGCACTCCTCAAAACTTTGTCCATGGATGGGTGCTGAGTTTCAAAGTTGTGTTTTCAGACCACTACAAGAAAGGCATAGAAATCATAGGCAAGCATTAGCAATATATAAAACAATGTGGCAGGGTTATTTTATGATGGTTGAATTGAAAAATAAAAAAAAGGGAGTTGACTTTATGTTTTTTATATGTTTTTAATTTTTCTAATAATTCTTTTTTTTGTATTTTATGAAAGCTAAATATGTAATAGATGATAAATTAAAAGAAAGAAAACAAAAAAAAAAAGGTCATTCCTAAGAATCCTAACACTCAGAAAGGCAGTGTGGTACAGTGTGCAGGGACAGGCTGACCTCATGGCATTCTAGCTCTTCCACATAAAGTCATGTGAAGAAGCGACTTAAATACTATGTCGCAAGACCTCACACATGGTGACATCTGCATCTCAGGATCCTTGGGAAAAATTCAACACTGGCTTTGGCATCAAAGAACCCAGAGTTTCTTCAACTATACAATACTCATAATAATATCAGTGTCACAGGGAGGTGCAAGGATTAGATAACTTGGGTAGAATCTATTCAGCCTCTAACAAACCCTTAAAGTTAGCAGTTTTTATCATTATTTAAAGTTTCTTATGCATAGTAGGTACTTAACAAAATTACTCTTCATTTTCATTTTCTCATTTATGTAGAGCCTCATGGCCTTAGTTCTGAGTGACGCCTCAGCCTGACCATACCATATAGAGATGCTCCTCAGAATGATCCGAATCCTGGTGGACCCCATCAATAGGGCCCATTTTCTTTGCCAGTGGACATTTCTTCTTTTCTATTTATACCTGAGAACATCCTCCTCTTTTCTATTTATACCTGAGAACATCCTTAATGCTTATCTGTGCATTAAATAATATAATTCTGGGAGTACTTATTGACTGTCATATGACAGGAATACATAGAACAATTTCAAGTAATGGAGGATATGTGGAAGAGAGATCCTCCTACATCTTCTTTCACAAATTGCTAAACATAATGACTTCTTCATGCCATCTCTTTGGGGAAAAACAATTACTTGAGAGCATAACTGGAATAGATTTTTAAAAGACCCTCCAAAGCTTCTACATCACTTTTGAGTTTACAAAATGCTGTGATCTATCTTGATTCTGACAAACTATGGGCAGAACCTTTTATTCCGATGTCACTGATAAATGAGGTTGAGAAATTAAATGGTTGTTCAAACATATATTTCTCATGAAGGTATACCTTACACTTGAAGCCTGTGCTTTAATTTGTAAAAATCTGTGTAGACAATACAGATGAAGCAAGTTACATTTTTTTAAAAAAAGGAGAAGAATATTTCAGGAGAATGTCTCAGAAAAAATAGTTTTGATATATAAAAAAACTTTACATCATGAATACAAACCTTTGTGAGAGAAATACAATGGCCAACTAAGAATGAATATATGGATGGCATGTGGGTAGGGGAAAAAATGATGTACATCCAAAAATACAGAAGAGTATTAGGAAAAAATGTTCAAAGGACAAAGCTTGTGTCTAAGGCATAACAAGATTCAAAACCCACAGACACAAATGAAAAGGGAAAAAAAAAAAAAAGATGACAGACAGACATTCCTAAATGGCCCTAGGCTTAGAGAGAAGCAGCCTTTGAGGATGTGGGACAAACTCCAAGAGAGCCCCAGCAGGCACCTTCAGCAGCGAACTAACCCCCTCTTGGCCCAGTTAACCATTACTACCCTGGAGAGCTCCAGAGGGGAAGGGAAGATTGTACTGTCAGAGGAATTTCTCCAGCTGCTACAAGATCTGTGCAATCTCATCAGCTCAGTCTTTGATCCCTGATAAGAGGTCAGTACCTTTCCAAGGGCAGTGCCCCAAATGTTCTCAGTCATTTAGACCTTGGTGTGGATGAACTGTAGGTCCTGACTTGAAAGGAGATTTTACCAGCAAGGGGAAACAGGCAGGGCACTGGGAAATCAGAGGGAGTAGGAAGAGAGTGCACCTTCTCAATGAAAGTCACCACTGTGCAAAGGCAGATGGTGCCTTTCCATGATTTCCCCCATGATTAGTCAACCAGTTCACCTTTTTTGAATATTAGTGCATTCTACTGAAAATGTATATATGGGATATATGTGTGCATGCAGACACAATAGATAGTGGCAATACTAAACATCACTGCCAGCATTTATTGACATTTTATCATATGCTAAGCACTGTACTTTAGGTTCACTACCCCCATTTAATCTTTATAGCCATCCTATAGGGGTGAGTGAGATGACTCCTCATTTCACAGATGAAGAAGCAGCCGTAGAAACTTTACACAGCTAATAAGCAGCAGAGCAGAAACTCAAAACAGTTAAGCCAATTCCAGTTTAAACACTACATCTGTGCACCAAAAAAGTTGTAATAATTTTTTCATACCTAACTACATACACACACAGTATTCTAGACGCCATTAAGAAAAGCAGAGCCCCAGATCCCCTGAGTTGTTAGTTTTCTGGTTTAACACACACCAAGTACACAAAAGATAGACTAAGAATGGGAAAAAATACAAGCAGCACTTCATATTCAGGAAAGAGAAGAAATGAGGTGGAGGGAGTGGAAATGGAAGTAAAATCTTAAAGTGCGGGAACATCTGTCAAAGGCAGAAATGGAAAACTAAGAAGAACTTTTCATAGCTCTACAAAAAGCAAGCAATGAAAATGTAACCTTCTTAAGCCTGAAAGAACTGCTCTAAGTTCAACAAAAATCTTCAAATTATAATAGAGCTTCCTTCTACATTCTAGCTGACCATCATTTGACTACCTCTGGATAGAGAAATGTGTGCAATATCAAATTCTTGTGGTAATTTACAGTTCACCTATCTATTGCCAATTCATGTGCCAATTCATGCCACAACCATGTACTTCTAGAATATGTGAGTCTGTTGGGGAAAGGGGATTAAATAGAGCCTGGTACATGACAGAAGCTCACTAAATGTTCTCCCAGAGCCATGAAAGGGCAAACATGGCACACACATCTCAAATATCAACTTGACTCAAGGGTAAATCAATTAAGACTTTTTAAAATAATAAAGTGATAATGAGACATAATATAAGAGAATGCAAAATGTGAGTGAATTTCTAAGCTGAAACCCAAAGCTCCAAATTAAAAGTGGTCTTGCTTTGTTATCTCCATGAGGCAACACCCCAGACCCTGAAGAATCTTTATTCTCTCTTTTCCATCATTCCTATTAGTTGGATAATGTGGATAAGTTTGGACACAGATGCACATTTCAAGGTGTGTATGTAGGTATTTGACTTGGATGATGGATCACTGACCTTCATATGTAAAAATCAATGTGGTATAAAGAAAAGAGTTCTCTTTTAAAGGAACTTTAAAGAGAAATGGCACATCTTCTTTTTAGCTGCAAGGGCATCACAGCCTAGCAAACCCCTAACAGCCACAGTACTAAAGGATGATGGCCTCCTCCTCTTGCTCCTCATAACAGTTATGCTGTGATTGACTTTTTATGCAACTCTATGATCCAAAAGCAAAAGAAAGATGTCTTAGTCTCTAGCATTTTTCATTTAACAAATTAATTAATGAAATTAAGAATCATATGTGTGCTTCCCAAAGCCTGCCCTTATATGTGACTCTTCTATAAAAATGCTTTGAAATTCAAAAAGCTCAGCAAATGTGAGGCCTCATGCTATGGACAATGAGGAGGCTACACTACAGTGCAGCTGAAGAAACCCTGTCCAATGACTGAATGAAATAGGCTGAATCCACAGCTTTGCTGCTATAGTTAAGCAGAGAAGTAACTTTGGAATATTTTGAGTTTATTGATCTTGGATCTTTCTTTAGAAAATAAATGAGTATCCAAGGTTCCTGTGGACACCAAGGAACATTTATAAATAGAAAACCTTTGTCAAACTGGAAAAATTGGATAAAAAAAATTATCTAATTGCTAAAACAGAAGGGACCATATGTCCTTAAGAAGATTCCAGGGATTGTTTTGATGTGGGCATCTATTGGCCTTTAAGCCTTCAAATTTTTCTTAAAACTTCAAAGAAAAAGTGGTTTCATTTTTCTACCTCATCCTCTGGTAAAGTTTGATGCAAGCTGATAACTCATTTCTATAGAATGGCCATAAAACGTGAGCAAAACACACCAGAGTTATGCTCCATGGTAAGATGGCACATACACAGGCTCTACCTCCAGTGAAAGAAGGGGCTTTGTGAAATTTATTTCAATAGATGTCCATGTGGACATCAGCTAAGATACATTTTGATTCATTCATGAAATGAGTTATGGTATTAGCACAGTGATCTGATGTATCTCAGAACTTTAGTCTTCCCACAATAAATGTAACTGTACTACATTCATTCATCCTAGATGACTCCCGTATAGGGATCCAAGCTTCCTTAAAAATATATTCAATATGAATGCAAACTGATATTACTCATCCCAATTTCATCATTTTCAGGGGAAACTCCCTCCAGAGACACATCCCACAGTCCACTGCTGTTCACGAGATTTAATGCCTTTCCCCCACCATGGCAACCCCAAGCTTTCATCCATATGGACTAAAGAAAAATGCATCCAATGTGGTAGAACAAAAGATCAAAAGGTCGAGGATCAAACAGTGATGTGATTTATAACATTTGCTTGATTGAGTGGATTTCATTCAGGGTGTAAGAAGGTTTAGGCTTACCACTTAGGAAATCAGTAATCATATTAATGGAACTCAGTAAAATTAAGTCTCAATTTCTTGTTCTAATAGAAGAAAAGCAGGACATGTAAAATGTATCATTTGAGGAACCTCACAAATACATATATTTAATTGGAATTTTTACCTTGCATATGTGGTTTCTAATAACCCAGGGGTTACTATTAAAAAATGAAATACAAAATAAATAAATAAAATGATTTGGAATTCTCCCACTACATTCTGTAGGCTGTAGTAGGAAGCAGCCCAATAACATGCTGAGTAGAAGGGGACACCTATTTGAGTTGACAAAATCCACCACAGTAATCCTCAAAAGTGAAATTTCTGCATCCTATAATCAGGAGTTGTTGGGCAGTTGATTAAGTACCCCAGGCATTTGATCCCCAACCTACTTTCATTTCTCCCCGCAGCTGGCAAACAAGAGAAATTAGACCAAGAACCTCAAGAAACCAAGTGTGTATTTTAATACAGAAATGCTTTCACCTGCTGTCCCACTGAGAACGAAATGGGCCGGGCTTTCAAAACGTTAGTCAGCTTAACTCCCAGTCGGTGGCACTGGGAAAATGGAGCCAGGCGGTCTGACTGCTGCTGCTGTCCTTTAACTGCCAACTGGAACACAAGAGAGGAGCCCAGGGGAAACAGAAGAGAGATGGATCTAGAAAGAACCGGAGGATTACATGCAGAAGCAAGCAAAGAAAACACTAATGAGTCAAAGACACCGTGCCCGTCAAAATTGGCATCTCAGACAATTCTCACGGAAGATAAATATGCCTCAATTAGTTGCCATTTTCCCCTCAGATATTCATATTTCATAAAACACAAATTATCTCGTAGATACCTATCTTTGCAATATTTCAGGAAAATCATAAGATCTGCTTACCCTAAGATCAGAAGTATTGTAAGTACATATTATTGGATAATATGTATTTCAGTTCAAATGTACAGGGTAGCAATGTTGAAAACACTAATGTTTTTGAACTACAAAGAGAGTACCTCCATTTGGATGGATTACGGTACATATACCAAACAAAAAGGCCGTCTATTGAGCATAAGCGTAGTGTGTCCACAGTCACCTTACTGACGGGTTCCTCTAGCATCTTGCCATTCATTGGCTTTTGTCCTTTTTTCTTCCCATGCAGACATTATATTATCACAACCATAAACACAAGGCTGCCACTTACCACAAAAGTCTTTATTTCCCCTTTTACTTTAGGAAACTTGAATGTATGCTATTGTCTTTGGTTTATTCATATTTAAGAATTCACACATCAGAAGTTACACCTTGCAAGGATTAGAAAGCACGCTTTGACCCTCAAAAGAATTATAATGAATAAAATTTATATTTTATTTAAATACATTGCGTTACATATTGAGTTATAGTTTTCTAAGCTTCAAAGGATAAAAAGAATTAAGAAATTGATTTATATACAAATAAATCATTATATATAGCCCAGCTTCAAACATTTCAAATTGGTCACAGTTTAGACAATGGATATGAACCATGTTATTGCATTTCTCTGTATCACATTGAAAGACATACACTTCCTTGGAAATGGAATAATGATAAAATGAAATGTAGTCTCATGGAATGTAAAAAAAAAAAAATCTTACCTCATCAGATGGGAAATCCAAAATCTTGCACTTTCCAATTATTTTATTAATAATGCAGTAGCATCTTCATAACACATAGCACTTGTTTACAGAACATTGTCTTTGGGTCAGAGTCAGGGTATTAACTGGTGATCCAGAGTATAAATTGTAAACAAGTTTTGTTGTCTCAGCCAGTGTGAAAAATCCAGGTGAAGGAAAAAAGAATGAGAATTTTCCACTGTCCAAGAAAAAGAAAAAAACAATCCTAAGGTCATTGTATGCATTGCCATGAACTTACTAGCAAATTTTATTTTTTAACTTTCTTATGATCAACTTCTGATCTGAGGATTACTATAACTCAAATTATATCTATCTCTCTAGATAGAGCAAAGTAGTAATTCAGTAATTTTCTACTTTAAAACCTGAATTATCTTCCTTAATCATCTACCCTGATCAAATTCATTATAAAAAAATGACCAATTTACCACCTCACTTTACATGAGGAAAACAATACTACAGAATGTGGGTCCCGGGGTAGAAAAACCAAATACTACCTAGGGACAGATGAGTATGCTATAGCATGTGTAAGTAACTTAAATTGCTCCAATTATTCTTTTGATCATAAAACAGTTCTATACCCTCCATGATGGTTTGCAAGACTATTCGCATTCAAGCACGATCCATTAGCATATAACATTGACTACCTTCTGGGAGCCAACTGACAATCAATCTCGTACCTTGTAGAGAGATGGAATAGCACAGGTCTCATAATAGGATGAGAGATGCAGGAAATGTTCTTCAGCTGACTTCCCATGGGACTTATACTTTCCAACCTAGGAACACTGTCTGCCTACATGGATGGAATGCTAAGCCATGCAGTCAGATGATCCATGCACTAGGTACAGTTTTGCAGCTCTGAAAAACCTAGAAGAAGCTGTAAAATAAGTCCACAAACATGCAAGTACAAAATTACAGGGCAAAATAGCTGGAAAATTATATAGGTCAAATCGGGAAGGTTAGTGATACACTCATACTTTTAAGTGAGCTCTGTAAATAAACTGTGTGTTTTTCCCAGAAACTAGTTTGAGAGACTAATTTATATGGTATAGCTCAGGTATGCTACAGGGAAGTTATTGAGTCTGAATTATGGATAAAGCATCAGTCCTAAAGAATCATTTTGTTTCCCCCAAAAGTACCCAAGAAAATTTAAAATAAAAATAGCAATCTAAGAAAAATAAATAATGGTAAATGCTCAAATTTGAATTACATTACCTCATTTATTTGGAAAAATTATTACTAGCTTTTCAAGATATAGTTTCCAATCACACTTGTTTCCAATCTAAATTTAGCCCCTGTTCCTTGTGTCATATTTCTTCAGGCATGAGAAGGAAAATCAATGCCCCTACTCACCTTTGGAAGAATTTCACTGCCAAGTCTCCATGGTTCTATGGGATCCAATAATCCGTGGCTCAGTATTGATTTTTCTATAACACCTGTAGAAACAGCCTCTCCTTCCTTTATAACAAAATATAGCAACAAAAATCGTCTTGTTTCTAAATGAATTAAGCATAGGCTATTAAGCACAACTTCATCCTGTAAGGAAATGCAGTTTATAATTTCTGAAGACGTTAACGTGGATTGTTTTTTTCTGAGCCACTTAACTACTGTTTCAAAGACCGTGTGAAAATATATTTTTAAAACATGATTCAAATGTAGTTTCCTTAGGTTTCTTGCAGCTAACTTATACAGCTAGTATTCATTTTTCCTAAGGAAATCAGCAAATGGTAAAACCTATCAAAGTTTAAGTCCCAATCTTAAAGTATCTCCAAAATCAAAATCCTTTCCAAATATGAAAACCACAATCATGATTTTAAAATTAAAACTTGGTGATATAGAGGTACTTGGAGGGACTTGATTAGAATATATCAAAACCTAGGAGAGACGGTGGGTTAGATGTGGGAGCGTGGGTGCGGGGAGTCAATACTGGAGATTGAATCTAGGGGTGCTCTCTCTGTTACTCTCCTCCTCCCCCCCCTCCTCCTCCTCCTCCTCTTCCTCCTCCTTCTCTTCCTCCTCCTTCTCTTCCTCCTCCTCCTTCTCCTTCTTTTTTTAAATTTTGAGACAGGTTCTGGCTAAGTTACCCAGACTGGCTTCAAATTTGCAATCCTCCTGCCTCAGTCTCCTGAGTCTAGGGGTATGTTTTATTGCATTAAAAGTATTGAAAGAACAGGCAAAGAGCCGCCCATTTTCCCACCTTCCTTGACAGAAATAAATGCAAAAACAAAAATCAAATAAAAAAAACAGCCACCACAAAGTCAAGTTCCCAGCATCCTCCACACACCTGATTTAAACCTCAAAGGTATTTGTTTCACCCTGGGAAGACTTCTTTGGGCATGTCTGAATATATCCCCTGCAGTCATTCTGCGTTGAGTGAAGCAGCTACAGTTGGGAACCCACTTCATCACCTACTCCATCAGTATGAGAATCTGCAAAACAAAAATGTAGTGTTAAAAGAAAAAATTCCTTTTACATTTGCTTTCCCCAGTAAAAATCCTAGGGAAGAAAACACAATATATGTGACATCTTGGTTAAGTGACACGCTGCACTCTGACAGGTTTGGTGTTAATACCTGACAGCTAGAAACCTGCCAGAACCACCTCCCTGCCACAGATACTTAAGCTCACGTGAAAACTTTGATTTGATAGTCTCTTGATTAGCTTTTGCAACAGCGAGTACTACTGCCTTTCAAGTTCATTATAAATTATGCTACTCTTCACATTACTGTCAATTTAGGCTTCCATTTTACTAGAAAGCAGGCGTTTTAACCATTCATCAAACCTGTGCACGTTTTTGAGTTAAAGAATTAGATCAATCCGAACTCCAGTTCTCAAGGGAGAAGTTCCATTGTTCATCAGGCCATGTCTACACTGGCTGAGCAAAGCGCTCTGTTCAGAAGGAGAAGCGCCTTTGGCAGCTAGAGTCCACATAGCTGACCCATGGACGCTCGGGTGGAGCTGCTTCACCTAATTACACAGGTGCAAGGACATTACCAAGCATTTAATGAAAACAACCCATGACGAAAAAGCACAAGGCGATTGCTGTTCTGAGGTATCTACACGAGTCACTTAGCACGCAACTCCAAGAAAAACATGTACATTTCGCAAGGATGACGGTGGATATGGGTATTGAAGTCACTGATGACTCAACCTTCAGTTTAACCTGACATTGTTCCTAAACAACAGAGTGGTGGCACTATTTTAAAATGCGATACTTTTTTTTCCTAACTGGTCTAGGTTAGGTTTACAACCCTACTCATATGAATGGTGAAAAATCAAAGCTTTAGAGTTCAAATATTAGAAAAGATAGTTTCTATCTCAAAAGGGAAGGTAATCTATATTTTGGAGGGAATATTTACACTCCTCTGATTTGCGCTGTCCAGGTTGAGTACCAGTTATGGGCAGATTCTATTCTGGTGACAGTACAGTGCTCTCGAATCATCCTGAACATTGAGATTCTTTCAACCAATTTTTACAATAAAAAGAGCTTTAGCAGAAATGTTCTACTAATAGCTATGAAATTATAGGCTTCCCCTTCCATCCACCCAAACAGGCTCCACCCTGTGCAATAACAGATACAACACTAATCACCTTTGGAATGTTGCCAGCCTCCCCCATTGGTGAGCTGGCAGAGTTGGACCAAGCTGCCTTGAAGGAATAAAGCCTGCCTTAACACCGTCTGCACCCGCAAAAGGCTTCAAGAGAAGCCAATCAGATTCTTTGAAAAGAGCAGGAGTGAAGATTGAGATGTGTGGGAATCTATCAGAACTGCAATCTACAAGATACACCCACTACTACCAATATCACCCCAAGATAAATCAGCAAGATCAAACTCTACACCCCAGGCTCCCTAATCACTTGTGCTTTACAAACAGAACTATCTCTTTATCTTCTGACATCTCTAGTTTCAGATTTTTCAAGATAAGTTTCCAGTCTCTCTGTTTCAGTTTGATAATCATATAATTTATATGTTAAATCCCCTTCTGCTGGGTGTACAATTCTGACTTCAGACTCTCACAGCACCACATTGGTTGATTAGCTTTTAAATTACCCCCCAAATTATAAAGCAAAAGAATTCCAGGTGATAGAAGAATTGCTTTATTTACCAAAATTCATGTAAGATGAGTGGAATCTTATATCTTCTTTTCTCATATGGAAACCCTGAGTACATTGAACTACATAAAACCACTGTCAGTATCTTTGCCACCGTTTCAAGCACCTCACCATGATGAGGATGCTGTAGAGACTGCCAACTATATACCTTTAGCTATGGTACTTAATTATACAGCAGGCACTGTTCCAAATCTCTGTAAATGTGAACTCATTCAATCCCATAATAACCCTGTAAGAGAGGTATTGTTACCTTCATTTTTGCAGATGAGGAAACAGAATCACAGACAGAGCAAATAATTTGCCCTGGATCACGTGGCTAGTAAGAGGAACAGCTGGGATTTGAATGCAGAGGCTCTCCAGAATCTCTATCCTTGCGTTGTATGGCAATGTGCCTTCTGATAAAACCAAACTGATACAACATGATGCATAGAGATTTAAATGAAAAGGTGGTGTCTCTACACTGGTGTTTTCCTTCCCGTCTGAGTGAAATCAATATCCCTGGAATGAAACTTTGCTCTGTGTTGAACTGTTCTGCCCACCAGGCTCATTTATCTATTTCTCATTTCCTGGCATTTTCTTTTATATTGAACCAGTGTCTCCTTCTTTCAGATTAAGTTAAATACATTTGGAAAAGAAAATATATTCATGAGCATCATTTCAGGGTATCATTCATACCTTTAACATTCAAATTTAAGATGTTCATGCATGTGAAGAATATCAAAGAAGAGCTATAGGAATGAATACTGAGGACAGTATGTACCCAAATGTAGTCTTAAGGCTCCCTGAGGCCAAACCTTGATGTTGCCTTTCGAAAACTGAATCATGATTTTATTTCCCTATGACTTAGTTTCTTTGTCTGTAAAATGGAAATAAAATAGTTCTACTGATTAGGGTTCCAAGGATTAAATAAATCAATCTATACCAAATGCTTAAAGCAGTACATGGCACACAGCAAGCCCTTGATAAATATATGCTACTATTAATTTCACATTTAGTTTATGTAGACTTGCCTCCCTTAGAACTAAACATCACCAATTAAAATTGTCATTGTGGTATGAAAGTATTTAATACTGATTTGAGAAAAAAAAAAACAGTCATGGTCATAGGAAATCCTTCCAGCATAGGAACAACTTGGTTCTAGATTTTTTACTCTCACACATCTTTACACATAGTTTTCTTCCTCTTTATTTTGCAAGAACATAAACAAATCACAGAATCTGACAGAACCACCCAAGAAGTCATCTGAGGTTATGATGTTGTCAAATCCTCACCTAACAAGCTTTTTTCCATAGAGTAAGGTTTTAAGTGACATAAAAAGATTGCTGGCTTAATTGTTTTTTATACCATAATCCAGGTTTCTCAATTATGCAAATCCAATTGACCTGGATAGCAGTGAAGTGATTTTAACAACTGTGTAACTCAATAATGGGAAAACTGTCTGAACATTTTGCTTATCTGTTTCTTCCTTTGCTCTCTTCGCCTCTTCAAGATTCTAAATGCTTACTTAGGCTTATGCTGAAGTCTCAACTCTTTGAGGCTAGCACGGGTGACTTAACTGCTTGGGAACCCAAAATAGAAATTTCCATCCCAGAGGGGAAGTACTACAAGTAAGAGGAGAAAATGACTGGCTGGACTCTCACTTGCACATAGCTCTTTGGTAAGTACCATACAAAAGAAACAGAACAGATTGAAATTTTTTTCCTCTTCAGTTCTAAAATGGACATCATCAGGGTTGGGGCTGGGGCTTAGCAGTAGAGCACTTGCTCAGCATGCACAAGGCCCTGGGTTCAATCCTCAGCACCAAAACAAAACAAAACAAAACAAAACAAAATAAAATGGACATGATCAACAGAGCATGAAAAGCCAAGAGACTCAGAAGGGCAACCACAGAGAAGCTATTCCAGGTCAATTCCCCAGGATGCGCTGAGGTGCCTTTTTGTGGACTGGGTATCACAGGGACTGGAGAACCACTTAAAGGTCCCCAAGGGGCTAGCAGTGAAAGGACCCTGTTTCATTTCCTGGAACCTCTTAGACCAGACTTTCTGTTGGCAATTGAGGGAAGATAAGTCTTGATGTACCAAATAGCACCTTGGTGAAGAACTGGAGAGGGGGAGACCCCTCTACCCTTGGTGAAGAACTAAAGGGTTGGTGTGCAGCCTCCTTTGAGATAAGGAGAGTAGACAAGAAAAGGATTGGTGAGACAAGGCACACAAAGTCTCCATTTTAATCCTACAGCTGCATCTGCACAAATTCATCTCCATCCACATCCAGGCCTCCCCTCAGACCGTAGGGATTCTATGAACTCATAGACCAAAGACTCTCATTCTGAACCAAGATCTCAGCAGTACTCAGCCTCTAGTTGTCTAGATGAGAATGGTGTATTCCAGAGAGAGCCATCTGCCAAAGGTCACACAGAGCAGTTCTAGGGCTCAAGCCCAAGGACGGTAGAAGGTGGTTGATGTGTTAGAAAGAAATTAGATACCCTGAGAGTAATTCAATTTCTCGAAGAAAAATGGAAAGCCCAGAAGAGATACAAACCACTTCAAGAGATGTCAGCATCCTCAACTGTGAACTATCCACACAGACAACAGAGGCAGCTAGAGGAGCTCATGTACTGGGCATTGGGCAACCAAGAGGACATGGCAGGGGCCAGGGGGAGGACCACGAGGCGCTAAGCCATGCAATCTGCTTTCTTCCTTGATGTGATGAGCTGCCTGTGGCAAAGGAAGTGGATCATTTCAGGAGCCATGTGGGAAGTTACTTGGTGCTCAGCTTTCCCTGTCAGGTCACCTGGGCACCATCCCAGACACACGGCCTTCATCATTATCTTCAACCAACAGTAGTAGCTGCTGAGGCCACTTCATCCCCACCCTGGGTCCTCTTTACCTGCCCCAGCATCCCCAGACCATCTAATGTGTTTTTCAGATTTTTCTCACCAAAATAACACAATTCTTACATTCTTGGGGGCAGTTTCATCTTTTTCTCATTTCCACACTTTAAGATTTCACTGAAGGCCATTTAAATCCTTTAACCCTAATTATTTTTAAAAGGATTCTAGTTAGTTTGTATCCTATATAAGAAAGAAAAAAAGTCTTCCAACACCAAATGGATTTTTTTTTTTTAAGAGAAAAGGATCAGTTCTACCGGGTGGCCCTCACTGGCCACTTCATGGACTGGCTGTCATTTCTCATGATCCTCTTTTTACGATTCTACACACAAATTCAACCCAGGTGATTTGATTCTTAATGAAATGAATGTGAATTAATTCTGATCATAAATTTTAATGAGACAATACTTCAGAGGCTCCTAGATGTTCCAAACGCCAAACTTAACCTTTTTTTCTGTGGTGAAACTTTAAATTCCTCTCTTAGGAAACCTTGACCATTTCACCCTTGGGTTTTCTGTGTATGTTTTTTTTTTTTTTTAACCTAATGAAATCATTTGCACACCAGCGAGGTCACAGGAGACTGACATGGAGTCTCCAGCTTGCCACTTCCCCACCTCCTAAGCCACTGCTCTGCATTCCTCGCATGTCTCTTTTGTTCCCAAGTTTCAGAATTCCACAGAATTCCAAGTCCAACAGCATGACACCAAGCTTGAACTTGCCATTATGCTTGATTGTTCAAAATTACACTTATCCCGGCATGCTGACAGAATTCCTTTCAATATTTTCTCTTTTGGTTCACGAAGTGGCAGTGTCAGACTTCAAGAAGGATCATTGCTGGGGCCATTTGTTCAATTCTTTGAAGACTGACATCACATTAAAAATTCTTTTCCCCAATCTTCTCCTATTCTCTGTATCCCCAGTATACTCGACACATCAGAAATAATTATAAGTGGCTTAATAAATACAGGAGACATTTCTTTTTAATATTCCAGAATGGAGGAGCTCAGGATTGCTTTGTTAGCAGCTTTATTCTAGCTGGAAATTTGCATTCTGCAGCAGCAATATCTCAACAAAAAGTGGAGGCCTGTTCTGATGTTCTAGATTTCTCTGGCTCAGTCCTGCCTCCTATGAGCACTGTTTGTGCCTTACAGATAATTATCAATGGCAAAAGCCTGTTTTCCTTGGAAATGTCCCTCACCTTCTCGTGCCACTTTTCGTTGAGAAGGTTTAAGGCAGTGACTTTTCTGTGTCACTTGTTAATATCAGGACAGCTCATTTAAAATAGACAGGTTTCTGATTAGAACAGGGGAGAAAAAAAAAGCAGGAGGTAATTATAAAGCCGTGTGTTCAGAGTTGTCTCTTATTTCACACACTCTCCAAAGAATGGGCACAGCCTGTTCTTGTCATCAGATGAAGGCAGAAAATCTATTTTGTATCCAAAGTAAAGGAAGAATGGCTAAATCCATATTTCCTTTCAAAGCTTAGTATTCTCACATATGGTAAAAAGCTATTACAAAGGGTTCTGCTCTGTCGTTGTATTGCAGGGTAAATAAAGCTGTCTCTATAATATGATGCGTCCTCTGTGCCTCTCTCTAGGTGGATGGAATGCCTGGTAACATGGGAGCCACTAACCCTTTGCACTGATACCAGGATTACAGCAAGATTTCTGAATCTCTGATTTGTCATTTGATGTTACCTTCTCTGACAAGCTTTAGGGGAAAAAAAAACCTGCTAACTGAGCCCACAAGAGAACAGGCTGAAAAACCTAAGGATGGCTGAACAACCCCCTGACACAAATTCTGAGAGACTAGTTACTGAGATGACAGTGGTTGATGGAAAAAGTTCTTGACTTGAGCAGATGAAATTGTGTTTCTTCTCTGCCACTTAGCTATGTGGCTTCGAGCAAACCACCTTGGCTCCCTCGGGTTTACTTGATAAAACACTGGTAATAATACATTGTGGGGCTTATGTAATAAATCAGGTATTATATACAACACTAAAGGCACAGGCTCCTCTGCATGATGCTTAAAACTGTTTTTCTTAGTAAGGACCTCTGGCTAATGAGCCAGCAATTCAAGACCACTGACATCAGATGCAAATCCAGGGGAAAATCCATAAATAATACAACCATATTTATTCAACACTAGGAATAGGACTTTTTTCTAAAGAAATACTACCATGCATAAAATTGGATCTTACATATATATCACATATGCAGGTGACCAATTTGAATAGCAGGGCAGTAAAATACTTGAAACTACATACAGAATAGACATAAATTAGCACCTCTTAATAATTAGGAGGCATTTCATTGTCTTATGACACCTAAGGGTCATAAGTATGATTATCAGAGCCTCATTTACTAGAGAGATGGATGGAATCCAAATGACTCTATGATATAACTGAGAATAAATGTTTGGAATTAATCCACACTATCCATTTTTAATACTGTCATGTACTTCTAGTTAAAAAAAATAGCATGACCTCAATAATTTTAAATTATGTGACCTGAGCTTGGTAGTGATTTGTATTCTTTCCAAATGAATGATGACCACAGCCCGAATTTGCACACTCTGAGACATCAGCAAGCATGATGCTCCCAGCTAATGCCTTTCGGGTGGTGTTCAAACCTGCAGTTTTTCTACATCTCTGACCTGTGGTACTGGGTTTGAAAAGAGTCATAGGAAGTAGCTGAAGGAAAGGGAAACAGAAGGAAAATAATAAGCTCTACTCTGACTAATTGATGAGACTGTCAAAAAGATGAACTGAATTAAGAGTCGAGGAGGATTCTGTAAGTTATACGACACTGGCACTAGACAAATGTAAGGTGTTATTATTATTACTATTAATAATCTTACTCAGCTACAATGGAAAAGTTAGATATAGCTGGGAAGAGAAGAGTGCTTTTTCAAGTCATGATACATTTACTCCTCTGTCATCCAATTCTTGCTCTCTCCGCTTATCGCTCAGCCAGCATGAGTGACAAGGATGGTCTATCCTGTTTTCTCCTGTTTCTGTCGTAGTCTGACACAGTTGGAATAGATGGGAAGATCTTGCAGAGAATAAGGCTTCAAGCAAATTCTGAAATTTTAAAATTGGGTGTTTCTGAATGGTAAGGCATCAAGGTGTCTGCAAATTTGAGGCTAAAGACATTCTTTGTTAATGTGGCTAAAAGTGTGTGTAGCAATTATTGTACGATGGTGAAATATTCTGGAGGCTCAACAGCTTCACAGGATCTCTGTGCAGATGCCATTGTCACAAAAGGCAGATACACAACAGAATGATCTCCACTTCTGAGCTTGGCCATCTGAATCATCTCCCGGAAATAAATAAGTCTGTATATGTATGTGTGCATGCAGAGTTGGGCATGGGCCTTAATGGCTGTATAATAATAAATAGATAGTTATAAAAATTCACTATAAGAATAATGTTGTAAAACTCTACAACACCATCAATAATCATTTGTGAACAATTTAAAAGTAAAACTAGATTAACAAAAGTGACACTCATTTCCCCACCATGGGAGGGAGGACTGTTTTCATCTCCTTAATTAACTAATATGAGCATCTTTAGGATATTAATGTAAGGACAGTGCAATCCATAGTGCTTATGAGTGGGGGGGATGTATGAATGATTATCTAAAGGGCAGTTCATTCCTTAATAGAATGAAGGAGGTTTATATCTGCTAGCATGGAATAGGTATATGTCACAAATGTTAAGTGAGAAAGCAACCTGTAGAATCCTAAGCATGGTATGGACCATACCATGGTTAGGTTTTAAACATACACAGAGACATGTAGACACATAGAAGAGTGTAAAAAGGCCAAAAATCAATTTGTTAATATCTGTTCTCCCAGGGAAGGGAAACAGAACTGGGGAGAGAAGCCAGGTGGCAGAGGGGGTGTTCCATTTTTACTCCTTAAATTTCATTATGGATACTATTATGTTATAATTAATTTTTAAAGAAATAAAAGAGCTATAAGTCATGGCACCTGTCCTCAGAGAACAACGAGTGTAATACAAGTCTTTTGTAATCAAGCCTGCTATTATCTACGTTGGTGACATAGTTCTGTAAAAGAAATACTTTTTAAATTGGTGGAAATAGCACCTTCTCTGGCATATGGCCAGTTACCCTTCACAAGAACTTCCAAAGCTTCATCCAGGACACTATGCTCATGTAAACCTCAAAGCTAAGGAATAGAAAATAATAGTAAATCCATCATGCCTTCAGCCCACTTTCAGAGTAAACAGGATTGTCCTTCTTGTTTTTAATTGGACAAATTAAAGTACTAGGGATAAAAACTGTATCCTACTTTTTAAAAACCAATCCATACAAACTTCAAATATAGAAAACAGTCTTAAAATTTTTCAACCTTATCTAATCCTTAAATTATTCCAGTATTTGTCTTTAATATAACCCCAAATTTTACTCATGATGGAAGTACACATTACTCTTTATTTTCATGAATTTAAAATAAAAATCACAACAACAACAACAAAACATGAGCTAAATGGGGAACCAGCGAACTACAATCAGGGAGTCAAACCCAGGTGCTCTCTGCCTGTGTAAATAAAGTTTTACTGGGACACAACCACACTAACTGTTTTGTTATTGTTGTTGTTGTTGCTGTTTTGGATACCAGGGATTGACCCAGGGGTGCTTAACCACTGAGCCATATCCCTAGCCCAATTTTATATTTTGAGACAGGGTCTTCCTAAATTGTTGAGGCTGGCTTTGAACTTGAGATCCTCCTGTCTCAGCCTCCCAAGCTGCTGGGATTGCAGGCAGGCATGTGTCATCATACCTGGCCAAACTCACTTATTATGTATTGTCTTTGGATGAATCTGAGCTACACAGTAGAGGTGACTATTCACCACAGAGGCCACATTCCTCACAAAAGCTAAAATATCACTAACTGGCACAGTCCAGAAAAAGTGTGCCAATCTCCAATACCTTAAGAAAAATCTCACTATGTATTTGCAAAATGGAAAGTACCTATGTGTCTTTTCCCATTTTAGCATGTCCTTTTTGGGAATCTTTATTTCAAGACTGATTCCTTAAGGCATGTGTGTTTATTCTCTGTCTGATACTAGGAGGCACAAACAGAGACAGTGAATAAATAGTATTGTAAAACACGGGTAGAGGGAATACAAATTAGAGTAGCTTTGCCAGCCATGTTTTAAAATCTGAATTCTGCCACTTCATTTACACCTACATTGGTCAAAGACTGGTCTTGTGTTGGGGGTACAAAGAAAGGCCTGAGTTGCATTTATTAAGACCATAATGAACCTTATTTTTCAACAGTCTTTGGAAATGTTTATAATTTTTTAAGCACTTCCCCAGCTCCTGAATGTCTCCACTTTACCCTGGAAAGATTCTGGCCAAAAAATTAAAAGTTGCTCAAGCTGAATTTTTGCAAAACATTTGCATGGATGGAACAACGCAGTCTACTGCCAAAGATGCTCCAATTTAATTCTGCCTGGCAAGTTGGCTGGGCTTGTTTGTCATTTCATTAACAAAAAATAAACCTCACTTTTCTTCCTGAGAAAACAGCAAGTGTAGTGCTTTTGGGACAGCAAAGCCCAGGATGCTACTTCTTGATATGAAATATATATATTTCTATAATGTGGATAAATAAAGCTTTTAAAAGCCTTTTTCTAGTATGGTCTCTGGCCAACCTGGGAAATTCAAGTTGTAGGTATGTGACTGAATAAAAATGACATGAAATACACCCTTAAATTTTTTTTTTAATCACAAAGAAGCAATGTCATAAGAGTAATATCATAGTAAGAGGATTGATCAGAAAGTTGAGAAATGCTATGATGCTCCATGCAAGCCAATAACTTGGTCTTTTTTAAATGTCAGCTTCATTTGGGGGCAAAATATTGGCAAAGTAGGGATGTAGGGAGAGAAGGTAAAATAAAGATATTTGTAATCTGGACTTAGTTACTGTTCCTCAGAAGAAATGAAAGGTCAAATTAAAGGTAGATGTACACACGGGTAATTAAGCTCATGTAAATATAACTTGGAAATCATATAGTTAATGCATTGACTGAACTATGCAGAATATAGACAGACTAAGGAGAGGTGGGATGGCCGTGTGGATAAGACGCATAAAGGAAAGGTACTTGGAGAAAGTGATGCATCTGTGTTGACTACAGGAGGACTAGGGGCGGGGCGGGGCAGGAAGAAGAGTGAGAATTGACATGGAGATGCAGTAGAGAGTAAACACAAACGAAACGATATAGTTGGCATGCAGAATTCTAAGCTGTTATATATTGGTAGAGAACAAAATTTAAGCTAGGTTAGAGACAGAACCAGAGAGAGGCAGGAAAGAGTAGATGCAGGATAGAAAGTAGATTGGGACTGCCTTGTACTCTATCTACAAGGTGGGGAAATGGTTGAAGCTTTTAAGCTGGCAAGCAGCAGGTCTACTCTGAGTTGTGTATTAGGTAGATTTGAGGCTGACATGGCCAGTGGGAGAAAAGCCATTTAAATGGTACAGATGTCTAAGCAGGAGGGAAACCATCAGAGGTGGCAATAAGTCTGAACTACAACAGTGGTAGTGATGATGAGAATTATAGAGGATTCAATAAATATTTAGGGTGAGAAATTAGTGATTCCTGGTAATAAGCTTGATGTGGAAAACAACAAAAATTGGAAAAAGAGGAGCCCCAGTGACTCTTGGGTTTCTAGCTTTGATGAACGCGTAGATGATGGTGGTACAAACCAATTCAGAGAGCAGAGAATGGGAAATCAGAGAACAGAGATAAGGCTAGTTTGCACCAGGTGGGTTGGAGGAAGCTTGATGGCGAACGGCAGGAAAGGGACTTGAGCTACATATAAAATGTCTGAGTGGTTGTAAATCATGACTGTGGATGGGAGTACTGAAGGGGAGTGTGCAGGGTAAGAACAAGCAGAGACAGAAACACCCAGAGAGCACGTGCACCAAGTTCAAGAGGCTTAAGTCAGGAGAGAGATCAGAATGAAGATGCAGAGGGACCAGGCCAAGGGAAAGGACGTTCAGGACAGGAGTAACATGGGTATACACTTGAACCAATGACCACCTGTCCTGGGCCACCAGCTCCGTCAGTGGCTGGTCAAGTTCTCTTTCCTCTGTCCTCTCTGTTCCCTACCATTCACGTTTGAGAAACTTCCTGAGAAATTTTCCCTGGTCTGAGGATGCAAGCAAAACATGGAATAAGTTGGATTTGGAGTCATTGTTTTCTTATTAAGTCTGCTCAGGAGATCAAGAAAAAAATATTATTTCTTAAACAATTACTATCTTTTAAAAATCTCTTCTTTCAATCCCAATTAAGCCCTGTCCACCATTAACAGAATGCTTACACTTTATAACAAAGCTTTTGCAATAGATGTGCAAGCCCATTATCAGACATTCAACATGAGATCTGATTTATTGGCAAATGAAGTGGTTATTGTAGATATCAGTATTTGTGTGTGTGTGTGTGCACATGTGTGTATGTGTGTGTGTGGTGCTGGGGATTGAACCCCAGGCCTCACATATGCTAGTGGTTTACCACTGAGTGGTTTACCACTGAGCTACATCCACAGTCCTCATTATTTTATTTTGAGACAGAATTTCACTAACTTGCCCAGAGTGGCTTTGAACTTGCAATCCTCCTGCTTCAGTCTCTTGAGTAGCTGGAATTTCAGGCATACACCACCACCACCAGGGTCACCAGTATTTTTCTATGCTTTAGAACCTCCTACCCTGGGAAAGAATGATGCAGCATAGTGGAAAGAGCATGAGTAGATTTTTTTTTTCCTGGCTTTGTATCTACCTCACTGCATAACCTTGAAAAATCTCTTCTCTAAATTCAGTCTTCATTACAGCTACAAAAGGAGGTGCTTCTACTTTATTGTTTCCTCTTCCAGAGTTACCAGGTAAGAAGAAACTATGATAAATAACCCACCTACACATTCCGATATTTAGGAAATTCAATCAAAATATGTTTTGTGGATACCAAAACAAACACTGAGCAGTACCAAGGTCATAAAACCACGGCATACATCTTAGATGAGAAATACCTACTAATAATAATCTTAAAAGCTAGCTCTACACATAGCCTTTTCTTTGTCAAATGAAAAGCTCATTTGAATCACACAGTACTTTTCTTTCAGAGTCCAATACCAAGGGTGTGATGACAAATCAAAGCAGGATTGTTGTAACCTTAGTACACATGTCAGTGTCTCCAAAAGCAGCATCAGAATGACAATTTCTAGAAACAAATGATTCATTTCTGTTCTGGTCTATTCACGAGAGAACATAACCACAGTTAAGATTCAATCTGAACTTCAGCAAGGCAACATCCATGAGTTTAGTTACCACACAGGCAGCTGCTTCTCTCTGTAGTGTGACAAGGCTGAGGAGAGGGACTGCTGAGAACTCTGGAGGGTGGGGACTAGGACACTGTGCTTTTAGCTTTCTATCACTTCAAGTAACACATACTTGTGATCCTGGAGATAAAATGGAATAAATTAAATGGAAAAAAAATATTCCCTTTCTTTTCTTCATCTCAGAGACAGAAGGAAAAAAAAAACATGCCAGTAAGTATGCTTGGTCCCCCTTCTAGAATTTGCCGGATCCTGCATATGCTCACTTAGTCTTCTTCTACATGTAACATTTTTTAACAGAAAAGCAAAACCTTCAATTTTTAATTCCTTTCTATCTACTTTTTTTTTTCTAGATTCTCCTTCTATGGTGTTGGATTTTGCTGTTGTGTTTAGTTTGGGTTTTGTATGGTGATTTTCCTTTATGACTACTAAATGTATCCCCCTTTATTTCATATCTACACTCTTGGCCAGGACTTGTTGACCTCTCACCTGAATTCTTGGGGCTTCTTTCAACTGGCCCGCTGATTTCTGAAAATTAAGGCTCTTTGTCTGTCTTCCTAAGGTTCTCAATCTTCAAAAATAAGCCTATTACCATATAAAGCAGAATTGCTCAAGTTGTATCCATGGACTTTTTGCAACTCCACTTTCTCCTTTAATTTCCACGCCATACTGCTAGTTTTCCCAACTTTGCAGTGCACATGGGCACCTCCCTCCACCAGGGTTGCTTCTGTCTTACCCCTTTCCAGTCTGCCAAGTCCTCAGGCAAGTCCTCTAATGCTTACATCATCTAACCATCTCTCTTTCATAAGCGTTCATCCAATCTTCTCCCTTGTCCCTCAACAATGCCCATCTCTAGACTTGTGTAAGAAGACTTGCTTTGCTGGAAATATCTAGAAAACAAACATCCCTCAGGTGCAATTTCCCAAGCACACACCACTCTATTCCATCCCATTTTCAGTACTTAAAATTACCCTATGTTTTAAATATTTCATGCCTTCATTACCTAAGTAGTGTTTCCTACTCCATGTTCATTTTGTCTATATGTTTTTTATTAGGTTTCAAACGTAAATGCGGGCATACTGTCTAGTCACAATTTTTATAATGTAGAAAATCTAATGTTGACGATAAAATAGAAAGTATGCATATTTACCTGTTCTTCCATGAGGATATAAATGGACAAATCATCTTGGTAACCCCAAAGCTTGGCTCTCTCAGCTCCCCAGTGGGCTTTGAAAGCACTAAGCCTGTTTCTTACCTTGCTCTCTGTCCTGTGGAGCTAATGCATCCATAGACTTGCCTTTGAAGTCAACTGGAACATCATGCATGGGTGAGCTCCAGAGAGCACACAAAAGCAAGAAAAGAAATCTGACATGTTATTCTTAACCAAAGGGACTGTACTATTTCTGAGTTTCTATATACACTTGGGCATCCCACAGACTTCAAGAGCCTGCCGATGAAGTAGAAGAAGATGTTGAAGTTAGCAAAGTCCTAGGAATGGGCAACAGATAAAGTCACAATTGAATCAAAGTTTTAAATTCCAAGCAAGTCATTCTCATGTGTTTTTTTTTTCTTTCCCCTTTATCAAGAGTCACACAAATCACAAATAGAAAATTCTCTAAGGCTAACAAACCACTCCCCGACAATGTCAAGCTCTTCTGCAAATGGCACCCACTCCTCATCTAAGGTACAAAAATTGCCTTGTAGACTAGCATTGAATTCCAAGCCCCAGACATTTATCCAGAATCTTTACTGAAAAGGAGTTATGCACATCAAGTCAAGAGCACCATCAACATCTTCATAAAGAAAAGCAAAAAGCAACTCTCATAGCACATAGCCCTCCACGGCCACTTAAAAAACACTCTCCATGGTATCAGTATATAATGCAACAACATGGGAAATATAAATCAGTTTTATACTACAATATCAAAACCACAGCATTACTCTAATCCCATACTCAAAGGCTTAAGCTAAATTACATTTGGAAACTAAATTTATTACGTACACGTCTTTTTATCCCATAAGTCCTTTCCTAAAAATGAAATAAAAGAACCAACAAAGAAGAAGAACCCACTACGTAATACATACTTAAACAAGTACTTTTGGGTGAATTTTCTATATTTCTCCAAATGTCTATGAATTAATTTGTAAATGGTGGATAATAATGATTCTTGCCTTATAGCCCAAATGAGTATGACGCCTGACATGAGGGAAATGGTCAAATAATGTTACGAATGTGGGTGTTATAATCCTTATTTTACAGAAGAAGAAACTGAATATCAAAGATGCTAAGCACCTGGCTCAAGGTGGTTGTAAGTCTGGAATTTCAATCTAATTTTTTTTAATCCCAAAGCCTGTGCCCTCCTGCCACAAAGGTTGCTTCTTCTCTTTGAGTCCCAAAGTGAAAAAGAAAAGGAGATGTCAGCTGAGAAGCTCCTCCAACACCATCATGCAAGCATGCATGTATTCTAACTTAAATGTGAGGATATTAGACTTTCAAAAATCATCCAAGGCCTTCCAATCACAGGATGCTAAACTCCAACATAAAAGGGGCCAAAACAATATGGCGCAGATAGATGAACATGCATCTAGGAATCAGAAACTCAGTGATGACTGACAAGAAATGAATTCACCAGAGCATAAAAATTTCTCTGTGCTCATGGACCTTGATACCATGCTATAACCTGGATTTTATATTTAAATATTTTGAGATGAAGGCTAGGAAGTTGACTTGCCATTCAAAGCATCAGTAGTCAAAATATTTTAGCTATATATTGGGGTGAAGACCTTGATGGTGAAAGCAGCTTATACCAAAGATAACTTTTTCTGCAATAAGCACACTGGAGGTGTACCAAAGAGATGCATCCTGTCCCCTCAGAGTGACAGATAAGGACGTCTGCTCCACAACAGATTTACTTCAGAGACATGACACTAAAATTAGCTGGAGGAAGACTTTGGAGTCCTGATCTAGCAAGTCAAAGTCAAACTGAGAATAGAAGAATCTTTAAAACAAAAACATGATCCCCCCCCAAATATTTTCTTTCATTTTTTTCTGATTCACAAATGTAACCATATACGACATCCCCCAATGTATGATATTTTGACGTTTTCAAGTGTTTTGTTGTCATCATTATTTGTTTCTCTTTTTAAGTAGCGTGAGTATAGGTCAGAAATAGCATTTCTTAGTCTTAGTCTCTAATCTTCATGTTCTTTATCCCCCAGTAGGGGATGGGGAGGTGAAGGAAGAAAATCCTATTGAAGAACTAGTCAACCATACTTTTTACATCCTATGGAGTTCAAAGGTGCCTTCTGCAAGTGGGGAGCAAGATGAAACACAGTGCAGGGCAGACTGCTATGAGAGAGGTTCCTTATTAGGGACTACTAGAGGCAGTCACAGTCACAGGGACAGGTATGTCATGTGTCTGCGTTATCTGTTTATACAGATGGATGGTGACCCTTGATCCCCAAAGACCCTGAGAATTGAAAGCTGCCACATCATAAAAAAGATGCTGCTACCTGTCCTCCATGACGTGTCTGATCTAAGTCCTTTCCCATGCTCAGGAGAACCAGCCTCATCCTCTAACTACCCTCCAAAAATGAACATCTTTCTCCCTGGATTATAGAATGCCACCTAAAGTCTTTGGGAGATGTCTAGTAAAATGGGTACACATTTTTCTTAGCAATTCTTCCCTTCCCTGAGCAGAGAAGGCAGAAACAGCCAAAGCTCTTCCCTCTATATCTACAGAACAAACCCATAAGATAAAAGGAGAGAATAACTGTCATTACAGGGTTATTGCTTTTTAACACACAGGTAACTAATGGCAAAACTTCAAGGCTTTTTAAATGAAGTGAAAAAAAAAATGTTTGGACTGGATAAGTTTTGGTTTTCTTGGAAAATGATGATGAATATGGACAAAAGTTTTTGTATTTCCTTAAAATCCTAAAATTTTATATTCAAGACAGAAAATGAGAATTGAACCACTCCCAAAGCTCTCTGCTTAATGCTAAGAGCTTTAAATAAAGATTTTGCTTATTTGGAATAGTGTTTTTAACACATGTAGGTAAAGGGCACAACATTTATGTCAGAGAACAAAGCCACAGGCAGGGCTTTACACGATAATGGATGTGAAGATAAATTTAAAGATTTTTGTTTTCTTTTCTTCAGTCCTGATGATTGAACCCAGAGGTACTTGACCACTGAGCTATATCCTCAATCAGTCTTTTTTTGTTTTGTTTTTAATTTTTTGTTTTGAAACAGGATCACATTAAATTACTGAGGATCTTACTAAGTTGTTGGGGATGGTATCAAACTTTTGATCCTCTTGTCTCATTCTCCCAAGTTGCTGGGATTACAGGTGTGGGCCATGGCATTTGGCTAGAATTGACTGACAAACCCAGTACTGTTTTGAAAAGGAACTTTTTTTTTTAATTGATGGGAATTGAACTCAAGGCTTTGTTACACTGTTCCAACTCAGCTATATCCTCATTCCTGAAAACTTTCCCATTGTATGGAATGAGTTAGTCTGTCTTCTAAAGACAGTGAAAAACTTGAAGGATTTTTTTAAAAAATAGACACATAAATAATGATTTTAAGTATTTTAAAAACATTTCAATTTACATATATGTCCAATTTTGGGAAGAATATCATGAAGTGTGATTAGGTCAACGAGAAGCTCCACTAGCCCCACAGTCCCCAAAGTGCACACAAGTGCACAAACACACTCACACACATGATTTATTACAAGGAAGTTTGGGGCAGTTTAATTATTAACACAACAACATAGTTAACTTTTTAATAGTTCTGTGCAAGTGAAAACCTAAAGCTTTGCTGATGAAATCTACTGAAAATCCATTTACTAGAATTAGCCTTTAGTCTGAATATTGTTATTGTTCTCACAACAAATAATCTGAACCAATATTCTGAGGCTAAAAGCTATATTTGATTGTTAATATTGCTTTCTACCTGTGAGGAAATAGCTTTTCCCTTCATAATACTAAAGTATGATTGCTAAGAGTAATTTCATTATATTATCCAATTAGTTCTTTAAAGTTCTTTTTCTCTCTCTAATTATACTCTAGTTGATGAGGGAAAGATCACATTTTGTTCTTTCATAAAATCCTTCACGGGGCCTTAGCAACTCAGGTCAGATGAAATAACTATGGGGGGAAGTCAACAGAATTATAGAGTGAATGAATGACTAAGTTTTCTCAAATTTGTGATAAAATTCAAAAGCAATACTGTTTCAAAGATCATATGCTATTCCACCTTTTACCCAACATGGAATGGGAAAAAAAAGTACCCCACATAGAAATTCTGAACTCATTTAAAAATTTTATTTTGTGGCAAAGAATTAGAAATTCATTGGCATATATGCCCATATATTTTATTGTATTTCCCAAACCAAAATAATAACACTAGTATCATCAAAGCGGTAATTGGAAGAATTTTCAATGTTCATGAATATTAGCATGTCAATGAGTGGCTGCGTGACATGAGGAGGACAGGATGTCATGGCATTAAATGAGTTGATTCAAACTGAGGACAACCAAACTCGGGATTCAGATGTTTCTAGCACTTTGATAGCACCAGGCTAAAAAAAAAATATGAGCAAACAACACACGCAAAAAAAAAAATTCAGTCTTTAAGATGATATGCCTATTTATACAGATAACTCTAATCCATACATTTGCTACTTGGGAAACTACCTCCCTGGACTGAATTAAGCACAACATCTGATGAAAGTCCGTCTGTCTCATGTTTCCATTATATAAGTGTATATCTTCTAGGTGGTGTCCCTGAAACTTGAAAGTTATACCATTCTCAATATTTTTTTAATTAAAATTAAAAGCTGCTAACATGAAACTATTTTCATAAATGTCACCAAATGGAATTTCTTTTAAAGATCAGCAGCATCATCATACAACACACCTAAAAATGGAATGGTATTATTCGTGCGTCACTTACAACATTTTACATACTAAGTCCAGAGCCAACCAAGCAAGCAGAGAACTGGGGAATTTTTTTTCAATTTTGATCTTCTGACCACAATGACTTACTAAATTAACATATTTAACAGTATCTTCCATCTGTATGTACATTCAAATTAGTATGCAATGTTTCCAAATTTGTATAATATGAATTCAAGAGGGAGCCAGAGGATCTATCTTTAGAAAGAGAAAACAACCAGTTAATTCAGAGGGAAAAAAATCTTCAACCAACTTAACTGACTGGGGCTGCATGGAGAAAACTGGCTGATTAAATATTTCCCTTTCCAACTGCATGTGGTGTGTTCTTATGGCAAATCACAGGGGCTAAATATTGTTCTCCATTTGCTTCTCTCGATTGTGCACCCAGGTGGCAGAGGGATCCCAACAATTACACACTGTAGCTAAGTGCCAAGGTTCATGCCTGAAATTAGTGTCAAAATGAAAGGACCATAGAAAGCTGGGGTCAAAGGGGACTCAAACTCATCCTCTGCATTTTATCGACATCAACACAGCATGTGACAATCATTTGGAGCTCAGCTCATTTGGGTAGCTCTTGTGGACTGTTCAGCTGCTGCTATTACAATACCAACTGTAGAAATAGTCCTAGTTTCTTAAAAGGAAGATAGCTGAAATTTATCCTCACTTTTCTTAACCAGTGAGTAGGAATTCCCGAAGAATGGGGAAGCTCAGCAGACGGCTCCCCTGTAAGGAAGTTACAGAGTACTTACAACCTGTTACATTCTCTGGTTTAGGAAACAGGTTCTCCAACTTGCTTTGCCCAGAAAAATTAGTACACACTACATGTATATTAAGTAAAAGTAAAGGCTCCTGGAAGTAAGTTCCTATATATATTTCTGTTTATATGATCCTGACTCTTACAGACAGTAAAACCGTTACACAGCAGGAGTCAGATGTCGCAGTTGCTTTAAAAAATATCCATCTGAATTTCCATGCGAAGTAAAATCTTTACCTTGATGACTTGGTTTGAGAGCCAATTAAAAAATATATATGTACATATGTGTGTGTGTGTGTGTGTGTCTTGAGATTTGAAGGCTAAACTTTCGAATTGAACAAAATCATAAAATTAACCTTGAGAGCTGCTTGTTAATAGAGAATTGCAGGTATTTGAAGGTTGAATTTGGCTTTTTTTTTTTTGAAGATAAAAAAATCCAATATGAAGTATTAACAAATAAAACTTTATAGTAGATAAGGAGATGTCTCCTTTTGGGGGAGAAAAAGTGGCCAGCAACTTTGATGATACTGACATATGTCCCAGAGAATAGAGAAATCATCAAACAAAGTGAAACGGTGAAACCAACTTAACATCAGCGGCATTGTGCGCCTGAGTGATGGAAAACAAATCAAACATAACACAACTTATTTTTTTAGAAACACCTAAAGTTTATTCCGTCTCAAACGCATGAATGTTGATAAAGTGACAGCTTCTTCCCAAAAGAAGCCAAAACATATTTGAAAGTAAAGACTATTGTCTATATTTACACATTCCTTAATAAGATCTCTAATCCTAATATATATAAAGATTTCGGGAGGCCTTGAGGTAGAGATTTTCTCTTTCCCTGCTAGCTTTCCTCCAGCTGTCAATCTCTCCTTCCTTCTTTCCCCTCTTCCCCTCCTCCCCACTTCCCAGCTTCAAAAGTGTGTCCACTGCACGCCCTCGGCCAGGCACTTTGCTAGGCCAGCAGTTGGGCCATTATTCCCAATCCTTCCAGTTCTATCCTTTTTACTTTCTATGCTTATTTCACTGTTGTTTCCTGAAACTCTTTGCCAATCTGTCAGTTGGGCACATCTGCAGATACAGACACAAGAAATGTGCCAAGTGTCATCTAGCCTCAAATCACCTTAGTTGTTGCAAAGGTCACAGGTCAAATGATTGATGCAGATGAAAGAATCTGAGGATTTCATTTTTAAGACAGGCTTCCTGAGAGTCATCATGAACTTTGACCCAAACCACTAGGGGATAGATGGCTTTGAGAAAGCAGTGATGAAATTGTTTCAGGAATAATCAGAGAAAATACAGGACAAAGTTCTTGGGGCAGCAAGATCAGTCTACCAGGGTAGAATTCCAAGTTGGAAATAGGAAATGATGCAGTTGGAAAGAATGACTGAAGCCATATAGTAAGAAAGCTAAAGAGTTTTGACATTTTATAATAGTGTCCTATTAGCTCTGGGGATGGGGAATCCCTAGATGCAGAGGGAAATAATAGGAGCACCAAGGGAGTTGTTAAGCATTTTTGTTCTAAGGTCAAGAGACTTGGGCAATAAAGTCCATGGGCTTTAAAGTCTGTTACATTCATCACTGTATTTTGAGCATCTTGAGCAAGCCTAGGACATTATATAATAAGTTTGTTGAATGACTAGAAAAATTCAAAGTACCTGAAGGACCTAGGTTTTAAGTCACCACAGCTGCTTACAAGCTTTGTGACCTTGAGGAAGTTATTTAACTTCTAAAGGCTCAGTTTCCTCATCAACAAACAGGGATGCTACCTATCCCATGAGGTGGCACGGAAGATTAAATTAGAAAATAAAGGTAAAGGGTTCAGTACATTGTCTGACATATAAGTATTAGCTATAAATAATTAAAAATCCTTAAAGTAGTTCAAGAAGCACTAGAAGGAAGTGTAGAAATAATAAAACCTATTTAGCGTCTGCTGCGTAGTGGACCTGAACATCGGAAGGACCAGGGTGCTTCTAGACATGTTTAAATGCATATGAGAAAGAGCAGTTCTTAAAGCACATTCTCACTGTTTTAGCTACAATGTTGTCTAAATTGCTATAGAATATAATGCAATATTATATATACATACACACATATATTTAAGCCATTAAAAGAATAAACAAGAGAAGTGCAAGTTTCAAATTGATATGGATAGTGATATGATTAGCTGATGTACAATTAGTGAGATTCCTATAATATGCAAAATCAGGCAAATAATATTTAATAATGAATTAATGGTGACTATTAATTAAAGAGCTACAAGATTACTGTCATTCATGTGGTAGGCACTGAATAAAAGTTTTTTTGAATGAATGAACAACTTCTAAATCCACATAGGAAAAGATATTTTTAAATAACATATTTGATTTCCATGTTTCAAATTTATAGCAGATTGAATTCTTCTAATTCTTTCTTGAAATTTAATAGTTTAAAAAATTTCTGCAGTACACTATGTTAAAACCCTTAAGACTGTAATAATTAACTACACACCACATGTTCCTGACCACTGTGTACGAACTTACCTGACCCTAAGGAAATTCCTGTCCTAGAGGTATATTTCAGTATTTGCATTTGAACTGTGGACTCAATTGTCAGAAAAATACAGGAAATTTGAGGATTTATACAGAATAAGTACACTGTGGCTAAATAATGTCAAGAAACATTAGGACATAATCATAGAGCTTAGAGATATTATTAAGGATGCAAAAAGATTCTGTCCACTATATGATATGATAATATAAAATCGTAAAGTCTAGCAACTCTCAAAGGAATCAAGGTCATTACAAGTGTATAAAGGTCATCTCTTAAAAAAGAGATGATAAATACTATCAAGTAAACATAATTTTCTTAAACCATCTGTCATTTAAACAAAATCTACTCAACCAATGGCAGTGAAAATTAAAATCTGCTGTTGTATCACAAAGATGATTAATACAAAACCTGTAGATAAAACTTTATTACGTATCTTTGCCAACAAGCTACAATAGTTACTTGGGGTGATATCTTCACTAGCTACTAAGGCCCCTCCTCTGCTAGTTAACTATCAACAATTAATTTCCTAGATGATGTTGTTTTAGGGGAAATAAACCAAGATACCCAAAGGAAAGTTTTTACTGAATTACATAAGGAACTTGCTACTACTGGGAAAATCTACATTCTAATAACACCTTGAACAGCATCCCAAGGCCAGCTCAAATCTTTCAGCACTTCACATACAATTTTTAATGAAGCAAGTTTGGGGCTATTTTTTCTCTCAAACTCAGACAAATAGGTCAGATAAATAGCTTCAAAGTCAATACAACTTTCTAGGTGACCAGAAAGACAAATGGCACACCTAAAAGACCAAACCCAAAATTATAGGAGGCAGAAAGAAACTAAGAGTAACCAGTTGCTCTGAAACAATGGCACTGGGAAAGAAATACTAATTTCAAAAATAAAGCAAACTTGGGGATATTTTCAAGTGTATCAGAAGAGAATCATTAGATACGAGAGCTTAATTTTACATTTTACAAAATAATTGGCTTGTTAATTCAGCAATATTATAGCCTGACTTTAAATATTCACTCTAATCAAATAAAAATGTATAAAAAAGTGTTCTAATTAGCATTTTGAACAACGCAGTTTGGAAGCTATCGGCTTAGTGCAACTTGCACAGAAAAATTGATGTAAGGATTTCATTTTGACTTACATGAAAATTGACCTAATATGTCACAACTCCAGTTCCCAGAGGATTTTATTCTTTAAAAGCTATGTGATTAACTTTACTCGTGTGTACATCTCCCAAAAGAATTGAGATGCCAAGATATTCCTGGTAATATTAGCTGTAATCTTCCTAAGTTTATATATCGGCACTTAACTATTCAATAAAATAGATTTAACAGCTACATATTTGCATATGTATTTTTATTTCTTAGTCCAGTTTTAAATTTTACAGAACACATGACATCTGATAACAAAGTAAAATTCATTTTGTGATAGTGCTTAGTATTTTTTCTTTCTCTTTTCTCAGCTTTCTCGGACACAAATACTATTTTGTCTTTCCTCTTTAAACCACAGGCTATTGTATCAAATATTCCTTTCTTTAAGAAACAACTAATTATCCTTAGGAAATGCCAAATTAAAACAAAAGTAATCTGGAAATACTGTTATCTCTAGAGCTAACTGCAATTTTGTGAAGGCTGAAATAAATGCATGAAGACTTTTCTGAAATAACTTTTACATAAGGATAAAATGATTTCTATATAAGAAACAATTACCAGCCACCATTATTAGCAAGCTAGAATGAGCAATAAAAACATTGTATTTGGAATGAGATATTAAAGGATAGCTATTAAAACATTTTACTCAATTTCTATTACACCTTAAAATGAAAGTCATCAAAATGTCATTACAGGCCTTTTCCCCAGATTCTTCAGAGAGTGAATTTAATCATTTCAGGAAATTGAGCGCTATCCAACATTCACTTAAATCCTTGAATTAACAGCAAAGTAAAACAAGATTCAAGATTTATAAGACATTTTATATTCAAATAGGTCCACATACATTCAGATACATACCAGGAAGTATTTGTCTTCAGATACCTAGAATTAAATATTTCTTGAGAAATTAATCACTCGTTGAAAATATTACCTTCCCAAAGACCTATAGTCAGAAACCCTAGTAAAGGAATCACAAGTTGAGCTCTGCAAAAACTGAGTTAACAAAGCATTGAGGTGTCAGTTTAAAAGAAAATCTTTAAAATATCAATTATTTGGAAATTAATTTTAGCCACAATTATTTCTTATGCCAGAGAGCTTATTAGTTTTGACTGCTGTTGTACTGAAGAGCTAAACACACATTGTACAGGTGCAATTACAATAAATAAAGGCAACCTTATTCGTTCTTTCAGAAAACCAGTACTCTGAAGAATTTTCAAGCCGGAAGAGACCTTTGACATCACCTAATCCTAGATTGTAATTTACTGGTTCTAGGAATAAAATCTACATAAAATAAAGACCATTTCTATCAATCCCCAAAGGATCATTTTCTCTAAAGAAATAAAAAGCCACTTATTTCCAAAGCTGAAAAGCAACAGACGAAGCACCTGATTGTATTTTGTTAACAAAAGCTAGCCAATCTGTAGCACAGTGTCTAACAATAAAATTCTCGAAGTTATTCTCTTTGAGTCTTATATATTAAAAATAATGTAAAATAGTCATATTTAGAAAGCCGTTTCCTAATAGAACTGGCAAGAAGGACATGAAATGGTTTAAAAATGGCACCTTAAAAATATGCTGATTTTTTTACCTTTCTGTTGGAGGAGGGTGTCACTTCTTATGGATCCCATTTTCTTGAAGATACTCAGTGCTGGCCGACTTGGAATAAAAAACCATTAGCATAATACTTTAAAAAAAAACCTGCCTTACGAAGCCGCAGTCTCTCTCAGAAGAAAGCTGATAGTGCTTATAAGCAATAAATGGCCTCCCTGATACCTATTCTGTCATCTTCATCTTATTAGCAGAGTGTATGTTCCCTGCAGCTCCCATCAATTAGTAGATTTAAGGGGACGGGAAATGTATTAGGGCTCATCTGCTGAATGCGGCTGTGGACTCCATTGCCTCTTAATCACTGCATCTCCTTTCTAAGGAGGGTCTAGAATGCAAGGAAGTCCGGGGACCATTAAGTGGCACACATACAGAGCATTCCTGGGAGTCACCAACCCGGGACTCAACTTTCCCTCAGAGAGCCAGCCCCCCGCGGCTGAGAGCGACAGAGCCGCCCGTGGCTGAGCCACACACAGCACATCTGCCTGTCTGTGCCTCAGCACTTGGCGAAGCAGACAGAGGCCAACACTGGCAGAAAAACTCCTCCTGACTTCTTGCTCCAACCAAATCCAGGCATTGAGGCAGCCCCTGCTAGGGAGAAGGTGAGGAAATGGAAGGCTCACCCTCCGTCTTCTATCCACCTAAGCCACATCATCGGAATCACAAATGAAATGCTAATGGCCAACTAAATGAATGCCAATTTCCTCCACTTTGCTCCAAGTTTCAGTGGCCCCTCCGCAATAAAAGACAGCTGTTTGTGGAGAATGCCTTGTTCCATACCATTAACTCAGAACAAAACATATTTTTAGTCCGACAGTCATGTTTACTTGTAAGAACTGATGAATTGCTGAGCACCATTTATTACTCCCAGACAAAGACATTCAGCCACAATTTTGGACATAAATCAAGGTACATGCTCCTCAATTAAAAAAAAAAAAGAGACTGCTTAAGTCCCCAAAACCACAGAGATTGAGGTCAGACTGGCCATAGCAACCACCAACAGAACTTAGGCCTCCAGGAGGACCTAGCAACCAATAAATGAGTTCAGATCTCTTTTCATCTCCACTGGTGTGAAAGCCAAAATTAAAAAGATTAGATCACCCTGCACCCATTACAAAAGGTGCCACAATGAAAAAGTCATTTCCAGCCTTTGAATCACATCAAATAAATAACATTCATCCCTGCTATAATGAACAACTTTCAAAGTAAATTGAATCTCCATAGTGCTGCTTTCCCTGGCTGCACAGTATTTACATAACAATATATCACAGGAAGCCCCAATGGGTCTTGTAAATGGGGGAACAGGGATAAAAAACATCTTTAGCCCCATTACTGTATATTCACACTGCTTTCCCCCATCCCTCTCATTTGAACAATGTGTGGTATCAGGAACATAAACAATGCCTTTAAATTGTGGGAATTGAAAGTTTTCAGTACATTTTAAATGCCTGGAACTCATCCCAATACACTCTCTTTGTGGAGCACAGAGAACATAAAAATCATTTGACCTCCTAAATCCATGCCCTGGACTCATTTTTGTGACAAAGAATTCTCATCTCTGTGTACACTTGCTCCTTTGTTCACACCAACAATTTTTCACCCTAAATATCTGCTGAGTTTTTATATATTACTTTAAAATGAAAACACATTTGCAGATTTTTTTGGAGCGTGCAGCTCATTCATTGTATGTCATTTCCTCGAAAGTACCAGGTATTCTCTATTGTTATAACAATGTCTACGAAGTTTTAGTAATACCTCCACACCCAGTGTCCATCCTTAACACTTTAATCTTCACTCAATGTCTCCTGGCTATTAAATAATAATTAAGCAGCAATCTCCCAAATCACAGCAAGTCTCATAAACTATTGTACATTTCATAGATTTCAAATGGAGTGTGTTCAAAATAAGACAGCTAAATCTATGGCAAAAATACACACCAGCACAATCGTATTTTTTCTGGCAGCTCACGTAGATATTACTATTTGAACTCCATGGGGAATCTCATTAATTTTTAAAACTCACTGACCTCAGTATGGTTGAGTGTAAAAATAATTACAAATTAAGAATGAAAGAGCATCACTTAATTTCTGCCCAGCCATATGTTCCACATTGCACAAAACATTGCTAACTATCACCAAACAGAATTTTTTCCAGATACAAATTTAAGCAGCATGATGAATATCACCACACAGACGTTAAAAGCAGCTCACCCTTCCTTCCACCAGCCCGCTCACACCTCACCTCCGATGATTCTAGTAACACAAAGCCGGAGAACACAGGTTTGAAGGCAAGTGACAGCCCCGATGATGCCCTCTCGAAAATATTTCCCTATGAGACTCGCTTTCTATCACAATGTCTCAGCCACAGGGATGCAGAAACGCTAGAATCAAGCATAAATATTTTCTTACCTAAAACTTGTCAGAAGGACGATCTTGTCATTGTTGTCACCTCCAGTGCCCCCTCTCTCACCATCGTGGAAATTGGCTCCACTATGTTTATAGCTCTGTGCCTCAGTGACAGCGGTGACACTCATCTGCCTGCATAGAACCTATGAGGGGGAAATGAGAGAGGGAGGGAGAGAGAAAGAGAATAAGACAGAGGGAGGAAGCGTGTGTGTGTGTGTGTGTGTGTGTGTGTGTGTGTGAAAGAGAGAAAGAGAAAGAGACTAAGAGAGCCAGAGAGACTGCTGACTTGAGACTAAGAAGCTAAAACCTCCGGCCAAGTCAAGCCTGAACAAAATGATCAAGCTCTGTCCTTCATCAAGAGAGTAGACAGATATATATATATATTTTTTTCTCGTCCACTGAAAAGTGGGACTGTCATTGGGGATTCTCACCAGGAAAGCGGAGACAGAGGCAGACCTTCTCCAGAATGCCAGTGCTGCCCAGCAGTCCGTGCAGAATACAGGTACCTATTGTTCCAGAGACAGATATGTAGCCAGCCAGTCAGACTCTGACAGATCTCAGCAAGCCAGTGAGCCTGCCTTCATTTTAACTCCTTCTTTACTAGTGCTTTTTGGTGAGATGCGAAGGTCTTCTCATCACCCATGAGAGATAAATGGGGATGATACAGATGAACTCACTGCAGAAACTAATCCTTTATCTTTTCAAAGGGGGGGGGGGCTATTTTTGCTACTACTACTGAAATGTTGAATTTGATGCAAGTGTCTTATTTTTTTTTTGGGGGGGTGGAGAAATGAAGCATTAGATTGCATGGGCAAGACTTAGCAAGTAAAAGAAAGCTTTGACATCCAAGATGAACAGTACAGCCAATTTAAAAAGGAAGAGAGTAATCGGGGTTATTTAAAACACCCTGAGTGTAAATACATATATTGTAAAACAGATAGGGGGATACTTAAGCCAAAGAGGTTCCAGCCTTTCGCATAGGGGTGTGGCACATTGAAAACATTCTGCATAAAAAGCCACCCCAGCGGACCTGTGTCCCCTAGGTCTGAAGTCCTTTTGGTCCACTTTTTTTCTAGACTTCACTGTTTTCTCAAACACCCCCAAAACAACTCCCATCTCCAATGCTACATCAATTTTAAATCATGCAAAATAAAGGAAGCTCAGAGAAAAATAACTTATTCTATCTTCTCCCTGTTGGATCCCAAGATCCAGGAATACATCTCATTCTTTCAATTCCTAGACCTTCATAAATGACGGTGGGTTTCTAACTTTCATTTTTGTGTATTAATTGAATAATTTTCTTTTAAGGAGTGGAAGGAGACAAAGTGCCTTGCATTTGAGTACTTAACAATAACATAACAAAAAGAAAAGTGGCTTGTCATTGGGTTAAGACAAGAAGTGGACCTGTCCTCACCCCCAGACACTTAATATATGAGCACTTTGGTTTTTTTTTTTTTTTTTCCTGGAATGAACTCCCATCCTCATTAATTTTTACCATCACTCAAGACACATTGTGTATAATCAAATATAGTAGGTGTGCTGTATGGTGTAGAAAATGGTTATGAAATTCCTTCATAAGATCCACAGTCAGGCATCACTTTACAAAGCCAGAGGGTAAATATTCCATGCAATGGGGGAGGCTTAGCCATGCATGGCTGTTAATGCTAATGAGACATGTAGAACATATCTGTGCACTGCCGAACAGCTTTCCCCAAGTATCTAGGTTTTGCTTTATTTATTTTTAAAAGCAAACTAATAAGAGATCGCATTGTGGTGCTTCAAAACTCCATTTAAGAAAAAACAAAAAACCGAGAAAATACAGGAACTTCCTTTCATACTGTCTGTTGTCCTAAATCCCAGCATTTCGAAACCATTTCAAGTCGTGCTAATTTAACTAGGACACTAAGCAATTAATATAGGCTTTAGAAACTCTTTCAGAAGTTAAAATTGCTTGACTTGGTGACATCTGAAACGGTTGCCTTGTGGTTTGTAGTCCGGGAGAGTTGTTATTATGTTCAAAATGTCAAATGACTTTTACCTGAACAAGGAAAAAAGTATGGATGGATTTTTACTAAATTCATCTTAATCTATAAGTCAGGAACAAGAGAATCTTGCAGTCTGTTTCTTTTATGTGCATAAACTGTTTTTTCCCCTGCAAAGGCCACCCATTTTAAAGAACATGCATATTTTTGTGAAGTTCAAGGGACAACTTCATTTATTATGACCATCTTAACAGCAAAACAGCAGAGGCCCATGCAATGAAAGAAAGGAGGATAAATTATAGGAACACACATTGAACAGAGCCAGATCACAGGAGAAGTGACAGCTTCCCAGCTTCCGTGCATAGTTCCCGTGACTGCCTTTAAGGCTGCAGTTTAAAGGGGGCTTGTAAACTCTCACTCCTGAGCATGTGATAAGACTTAGGTGTAAGTACATTTAATTAGAGCATTACCCAGGCCCCATCCAGATATTGTTATCTTTTGTGGTTTTTTTTTTTTCTTTTTCTTTTGATCTTTCTTTTCCACTTCTGTTGTCTTCAGAAAACCAAGTTTGGTGTGCCAAACAGATTTTAAATATTCGGCTCTTAGCATGTTTGAATAGATCTCACAGTAGGGGGCCATTATTTTCTGGAGGCATTTGCAGAGGGTTATCAGCGTTAATGAGAGTCATGTGCACATGCAAATCAAAACAGATACGCCATGGAGAATGTGGACGTGTGTCTCTCTGTGTATAAATGGATAGCTGTATTGTGCAATGCACACACTTTTGTATGCTTCAGGAGTAGGAAAAAAGATCTTTTTTTTTTCCATAATAGGGACCTTCATGAAGTCTCTGTCTCTGTCCCTAGAACACCCCTGAGGTATATACCACATAGCTCTAAGTTCAAAATTCATACGTCAGTCCCCAATTTGCCATGATTCATGTCAAGCAAAACTCCAACATGAAGTGTCCACCATTTCTTTAAAGAAAAAAGTAAATATCCTGTCCCATGTGCTGGGTCTCTAAGACCTATATAGAGGAGAGTTAGGGGTACCACTCATTCATAGTAGCAAGGGGCAGACTCGTTGCTCTAAGGGTCTTAATCTCTTTTTGGCCACATAGCTTGATCTGAGAAACCTCAAGTTAGGTTTCCCAGAAGAGGTGTGAAATAAAACCAGAATCCCTTCTTTATCTTACAGAATATTCCAGTTCTTTTGATTTGCCCCCAGGACATGCTGGGGACACACTTAGTTATTCATTCACACAAGGAACCTCACACTGGTATAACTTCTAAAAGACGCTCTGGGAATATTGAAAGTAACCCAACTTCAGCAAAGTTAAAAATAGTTTCTCCACCAAATTAAACATTATCTAAGTTCTTGACACAGTTATTAAATATATAGAAGATCACCTCTGTGCATAATCTACAAATGGCTTCAATTACATATTAAAATTATAATTAAAATCTTCATCTTTTCTCCATTAACCAATTTGAGATTAGAGAGTATATTCTGGTTTGGAGTGAAAGTTCGTGAGGAAACAAGATTTTTGATGGTGGCAAGTTGGAAATTCATGGCAAAATTACAAAATATTTCTAACAGAAAAGAATGCAAAACTATGAACAACTTCTGAGACCCTCTTTAGTCCATGTGAGTATTAAATACCATAAAGATATTTCCTGGTGACTTCTGCTCCACAGAACCTCACCTTCTTGAGAGAGAGACGGAAAAGCTAAAACTTCTGCAGGGTGCCAGAGGACAGTATTTGATAACATTCAAAATTAAAATCTTAAACAAATCTGATCATACAATTCGGCTGATTAGAAAACACATTATGAAATATAAACTAAGGCTTTCCAATAGTTAAAGTTCAGAGAACAGTAAATATTAGTTAGTTTTCCATTTAATTCATAACTAAGTGAAAGTATGATTTCTGACTGTGCTGTTTTGAAAAGTCATGGATAATTTAATGCGAAGTATTAGGAGGTACTTCACACCATCCAACTCCTGCAGTATTTCTAATAGAGGAAAAGCACACATTTTCCCTAATAATCCTCTCTACAACATAATCATATATATTTTATAGTCTATCAAGTTCAAATTCCTGACATTTAGTTTAAATTAGATAACAATTCGGTTTTAGAAAAGCTCAATGAAATATTTTACTCATCAATTAGTAAGCAATAAGATATTTTGAAGTAATGGTGGAGCCTTTTACCTTCTTTATTCTACAATAGCTGCTGGAAGTCAACTCTGAGAATATACAGAGAACAGAAAGTTAATATTTGAAGGTAACAAAGAGAAAGTATTTGCATTGTTGTATGTGTAAATGAAACAACATGTTTTCCCCAAGTTTCTATAAATGCTCTCATAAATAGTCTCAGACTTAAGGCACAATGAAAAAAAAAAAAAAAGAAACATGTAGCTGATTGATGAGAGTTGATATTCCACACAAAGGCATTTCAAAGAAGTGAGGAAACTCCCAGAAGGGGATTAGGCAGAAAACATTGGTAAAGATTTTACTACGTTTACCTTGTACAGCCTTTTTACAAATAAATCATGGAATATTCTAGAACATTAATATTTCCTCCAAGAGCTGCAATTCTAAAATGTTTTCTGCATTGACATGTATTATTCTGCATCCTATTCTTTGAGTGAAACAGGACCTACCTGGTTTCTCCACCAGTTGTTCCCAGAGCTTTGCAGAGATTGGCAGAATGTTCTGCTACCTGCAAAGCTGCAGGGAAAGTGCTCCTCTCCCATCTATTGGTCATGTGAGGTCTTCCCCACCCAAAAGTTTTGGTAAAAGTCAGGATAAAGCATGATTTATTAATTTGGCAAAGCCATTACAATCTTGCACTAAATTGCTATTGGCCCTTTCCCTAGCTACTGCTGTTTAAGGAACTCTTTAAAAACCAATTTAATTTTCTTCCACCCAGTCAAGTTTTCTCCACAGATAATTGGCTTTCATTATATGCACAAGAAGCATCAGTGAAGTCAGTATGTATGAGGCATTTAAATATTTTCAAATAAAAGTATGCCTGTATTTATGTTTGGGTGCCCAAACACACACTTGCATTTGATTCCATGGAACTGATCATTAACGTTCTTTAATGTAAGAGAAAGCACTGTGGAAACTGTAAAGCTTATGCAAGCAGCTGAGTTCATCATTAGTAGTAGAAGTTCAATAAACCCAGTACTGCAGATGTTATATTCTTCTCTTTCAAGCAAGTTCCTTGCACAACAGCAAGTGCCCCTTGACAACTCATGCTCAGTTCTTGTGTTTTTATTACTTTGGTTTCATTTTCTGATTTTTTTCTTAAGTATCATTTACACAATATCCCCTTTAGGATTTAGAACTTAATACATTATTGTCATCAGTGATATGATTGAGATGCCAGTACAGAACTGCTAATTGTTCATAAGTACCTTGAAACATTAGATTTTCAATGTTTATAATTGTCCGAATTCAGCATGACAATATGAAATCAATTACCATGCACATCAGTTTTTGACATTTCAATGCATTACAACAATAGTAAAGTTGCCACCAACTTTCTTTCTTAAAAAAAGAAGCCAGTTTCTATTTCCTTAAAAACTAACTAATGAAATAATATTTGATTGTAAACATTAGAGAAAGCAGCAGAGTAGCACATGCTATGTTGAAATGGGTCTACTTACTTAATTATTCATCTTTCTCTAGAATCGATTCTTGAAGTTGAAGCATTTCACATTTGAGAACTTTTCAGGGTCCTCTTTATCCCCTAGTCTCCCTTTCCCTGGTGAACTGTTATTAAATAAAAAGAGTCCTATTTAAATAACAGTATTATAAAAGTCACTTAACTTCTGAGAACTGACATTCTGAAACGCCTTCTTCACACAGGTGCCTGTTGCTGTCTGGTGTCAGATGAGATTCTCCAGAGCTGAGCAGTCACAATCTCCTTTGTTATTTTCCTTCCCAGGATCCAAGGTGGTAAAGTGGGAACAGGTTCTCCTGGGTATTGACTTGCTTTATGATTGAAAAGAGAGAGAGTGTGTTTTTTTTTTTTTTCAATGCAAGATCAAAGATAGACATGTCATGGGACGAACTGCAGTTTCTACGTTGAATTTGGATCTGAGACTTGCTGTATTTTTCAATGAAGAACAAACCAAAAGAAAACACAGAGCAGAACAACTAACTGTATGCTTGACTCCATCAAGTCACTGTGAATCAAAAGAGAAACACAAGCAAATGAGAAAAGAAAGAAAACATTCTGAGCAAGTTAGTTTCTTCTCTCAGTCCCACAGCATCACCTAAACTCCCAGACCTCCCTGCAGACCAGGGTGGGTCTTCCTCCTGTTGAATAGTAAACCGCTGCTGAGCACACAGCACTTAATGAAGCTGAGGTCAGGCTGCATCGAGTTGGCATTTGCAGTGATAACAAATCAGAAATGATAGCATCACAGAGATTTATGAATTTTTTACCCCTGTAGTCACAAACATCAGACGTTTACTTTATAAAGAGAGCTTTTAGATCCTTCCTGCAGTTTCCATAGTGATTTCATTTTTTCCCTTTTATCACAGATTGGCTGAAGTGCTGCTACCCTTTGTGCGTTAAAAGGCTTGTGCTACCAACTGTCGATATAAAAGGTAGCTGAGGCAGAGAGACGCAATATATACTGCCAAAAATAATTGAAACAGAGACACGTTGGTGAAAGGTTCCAGAAGGAAAAAAAAAAAAAATTCCTGAATCAATGTGATAGTACAGGAGAAAAATAATTTTGCCTGAATTCTCATAATTACTTTGAGTTAAATGTAGTTATATTTTACGTGGTGTACCATACTTATATTAAAACACTCATCATACAAAACATAATCCTTTCATAAAAGGCTTTAATATAGCTTACACTGTTCCAAGTGTCTGGGCTTGTTAAACATAAAAGTTCATTATGAAAACATTTTCACTTCAGTTACTTTAGTTTCAGCTCCAATGTTTATTTCCAGTACTTATTCTTCTCTTTAATATCTCATTTTACTCAATTTTATTTTTTTTCTAATAAAAAAAAACCTTATCTGAATTTTCAAGTTAATTCAGACTACCCACAGGAAAACAGCAAAAACCTGTAGAAGAAATTCACACATTCTCCCTAACACTTAATAAAGTGAGGACTCTATTCTTAATATAGTTCTACCTTGCTTTATATAGTTCTTTTCTCTATTAAAATGGAATCTTTAAATGAATTTTAAGTGTTATACTGACTTTTCTTTCAACTCTCATAGTATTGTACCTGAATAATCCTAGTCACAGGTTGCTATAATCCTAAGAGAAATGTCTGCTCTCTAACTACTTATTAAATATATTGAATTCTTGTCACGACACTGGAGATGTATGACAAATAAACTTTCAGCTCCAAATATACTTTTTTTGAGACCATGAGAAAAGGGAAATCATTGGCAATTGTAACTACAGTTCATGTTTTATTTCTACCTGCTAAGCAATTGATATGATAATAAATATAAAAATAATTACCATTTTAGTAAAAAAGAAACATATCTATGAAAGTTGTAAAGATACAATATATTCTTATATATTTCAGATTAAAATCTTGCAATTTCTATAAAGATACAGGGATCTATGAGCTCTGCCATATGGTTATTACAAACTATATTTCATTTCATATCATACTTTTCTTAAAATTTCCAAACAAGTAGCCTAAATCAGGTAGCTAATTTCTGAATTTTTACTCAGTGTTAATCAAATTATGCACCATGGTAAGATTTTCTTTCTTCTTCTCATTCTATTTTTATCTGGGAAAATAAGCTATAAAATAGATTTTTTAAAGAAAAGATATGGTTTGGCATATATGATGAGAATTCCAAAAGATGGTGGGACAGGGAGATGTGGCAGAAGGACATTATTTTAGTAAAGTTCTTTGAGGGTCAAGATGTAGGGATTTTTTTAAATAACTTGGTCAATGGTATGGTTAAATATATATATATATATTTATTTAAATAAAATTAAATAAAATTAAATATATATGTATAATTAAATATATATGTATAATTAAATATATATATGTATAATTATATATATATATGTATAATTATATATATATATATATATATATATATATATATATATATATAACAGCAAGACATAATTAACATGGAGATCTGAGTCAATCTACAGAATCACACTTCTGAACTTCAGAGTCTAAAACAGGAGGCCAAGAAGCAACAGAGTCCATATGGAGTCAGAAACTGAACAAATTCTTCTCAAACACGTCGCACGCTAGACACTGTGGTAGATACCAGTTGCTTCTGTATTTGTGGATCAGAGACATTCTTCTTGCATTCATGGACATTCTATATGGGAATGAGGTTGAGGGAAAAAGAAACAAGCAGCAAACAAATAAAATACATGATTTTATTAAGAAAAATGGCAATGTCTTTGAGACAGGCTGTGGGGGTAGAGTGTTCCAGACACAGCGAGATTGTTCTAGGCTTGAAGAAGTGAAAGAAGGCCAGCGTGGATACAGCAAGGTGAGAGCCCAGGTGATGGTAACAGAAGGCATAAACTGGTTGCAGGTCAATTTAGTTCCAACCATATGGGGTAACATGGAAGGGTTTTAAGCAGAAGAGTGACATGATCCAATTTGTTTTTTTTCAAGATCATTCTGCATGCCTCGTATAAAACAGAGTAGAACAAGAAAACTGTGGAAACAAGGAAATACATTAGGAGATTACTGTAGGGGCCAGTGAAGAGATGCTGATAGCTTGGATTGATTAGGGAAATGTTGTCAAGAGGAGACAATGAAGATGGATTTGTGCGGACAGTGGAGGGAGAAATGTCAACATGGGGAGATGGATAGGCTGTGGATGGCCAGTCAGAGGGATGAGCCAATGATTCCCAGTTTGTTCAGAATAGGGTTTGGGGGGGCTGTGGAATGGAGAACACAGAGGAGGGGAAATACTAGACAGCATGGGGAAAACAGAATTTCATTTCTAGAAATATTAAATTTTGAACTTCTGTGGCTGTCTCAGAGATAGGGTCTGGGTTGGAGATGTAAATTCGCCAGGGGTCAGCATCTAGGCAGCATTTAAAGACTTTTTCTTCTTTTTTTCAAAGAAAATTCAGCTGGCCAAAACTGGCACAGAAAGTAGAAAATGAGTTCTAAGCTGGAGATCTAAGAAATGTCTACATTTAAAACTATGATAAAAGGAAGCAGCCAAAGAGGTCGGGAAATAAAATAAAATAAAACCGAGACTGTGGGGCCTCAGAAGCTCAGGAAAAGCTCTTTCAGAAAGGAGGGAATGTTCCTCGGTGCAGAAAATCGCTGAGAGGTCAAGGAAGACAAGAATAGTAAAGAATCTTCTGGATCAAGGTCTGGAGAGTTCACAGGTGGCCTCCTGGGATGCTGGAGGGAGAAGCTAGAGAAGAACAAGTTAGCAAGGAAACTGGAAAGTAGGAGAGTCGACATCTCATGAATCTTTGCAAAGTTTGATCATGAAAGGAAGCAGATGGTCCAGTAGCTGTGGGGGTGGAGCTGGGCTCAAGGGAGGTTTCCTTTCATTGCTTTTTTTTTTTTTTTTAATATAGAAAAAAGATTCTGAAGCACATTAACAGCAATAGGATTAATTTATCCAGGAAAAAGTGTGGAAGAGAAAAAAGAGAATGAAGCTCTTGACAGGGCTAGAAGAGATGGGGCTCTGAACACAGGTAGAAAGAGGGGCCTTTGCCAGGGGAAAGGGGCAGGTTCCCCTTGTGGGGAGAAAGGAGGGAAGAGGAGATGGGTGGAGAAGCAGGTAGGTGTGCAGAGTGGGTAACGCAATAGGGAATGAGTTCTAGACTGACCAAGAGCTTCTGTTTCCTAAATGAAGTTTCAGCCAAGGTGAGCAGCTAAGAGCAAGAGGGAGAAGAGAGCAGACAGAAGTGGAAGACAGAAGGCAGGAAAATATGCCATTATGTTTTGGATGTGGGATGACCCCAAGAGCTCCTGTGTTCATGTAGGAATGGTCAGAGGTGAAAGGATTAGCGAACGAGAGCTGAAACCTAATCAGTCCACCCTAGTGGGCATAGAGAAGCTGGGTGGTAACTGTAGGCAGGTGAGCCACAGCTGGAGGAGATGGGACATTGGGAGCATGTCCTGGAAGGGTTCCTCTTTCCCTTGGTCCCCTTCGTCCTCTATCCCTGTCTCTTCTCCCTGGTTACCCTGAGGTTAGCTACTTTCTTCCACCCTGCTCTTTGGCCATGATGCCCTGCCTCATGTTGGCCCCAGAACAATGGACTCTGCCGTCTGTAAGCTGAGGTATCTGAAACTATGAGCCCCCAATGAACTTCCCTTCCTCCAGTTGTTCAGGTCAGGCATTTTGGTCACAGTGATGCAAACCTGACTAAAACCTAAGTCATCTTGCATTAAAGAAAAGTAACCCACGATAGACAGAAAGGAAGGCTTTACCCCACAGAGATGCTGCAACAAAGGTGTTACAGTGGGGGAAAGAGATCAGTTCAACTCTAATAACAACCAGGACAAGCGGAGAGTTATAGCCAGGGAACAAGTTGGGGTCAATGAAAATTCTTCAGAGGAAACAGGATAAAGGAGATTCAGACTAAACTGACTTAACAGGATTCTTGCTGAAGGCAGGTCAGGGTGATAAGATGCAATATTAATGGTGAGGATGAAGCCTTTGATTAGATACTCAGGGTGATCAAATAGCAAGGGTGAGGGCTTTTTACTAAATTCATTCAGCATCATTATTGCTAAAATGGGGCTAAGTAGGTCAGGGACAGAGCCAGGGCTGAGTCTAGTTTTTAAAAAAGTTCAGAGGAGGCTGTCTAGAGTTTGGTCCAAGAAAGACTTTGTCACTTGTGGGGTGGAAATATGAGCTTACTAGGTAAATATAGAAGGGTTGTCAGGCAGGTTTGAGTACCCATTTGAGCTTTATGATCTCGAATTTAAAATGAAACAAAATTCTGGATGCATGTTTGATTCCCCCCCCACCCACCCCGCCCCCGCCCCCGCCCCCGCCCCCACCCAATGAAGTTTAGCTATTTGATACAGGGAGGTACAAGGTTGGGATTTTGCCAAGAAAAACAAGGTGAATTAGATAAAGTGAACTGGGAGCTTTGGCTACAGCACAGCTATGGAATCCTGTCTGGGTAAACCAGACCCCCTCTGAAGTTAAAAGCAACTTCCTGATAACTGTTTTTCTGCATTCCATACTTCCTCCTGCTGAGGACAGACACCAAGGAAATAAAGACTGAGATATTCTCAGGCTTGCTAAATCTACATGGATATCACCTGGTTTTCACTTCTATAAATTTTAACTGTGTCTTTGGGACCACGGAGAAGCCATCTAGCTGCTTCTCCCCAGTTTAATCAAACCGCGTGAAATTCATCTTTCCCTTTTCCATTGTTTGCCAATTTCTCATGCAGGTGGGTGGCAGCAGAACCAGCCAGCGGCAAGATCCAGACAGGTTCCCTTGGCTGGTCTGCCAGTGACATGGGGAAGGAGAGAAGTGAAGCCTTCCCTCTCTGTTCAGGAATGAGAATGGTTAGGGTCCATGAATTGGAGATCTTGATGAAGTTGAAGATTGTATAAAGAAAGAGTAGAGTTGGGAGGGAAGATGAAATCTGAAAATGAGATGTTGAAATTGAAATATCAGAGGGAGTACAGTTTCCACCAAGGGTAATGGCTGTGACCACATCCCTATTTCTCGTGGTCTGTAGTAGCCACAAGAGGGAAATGAATACTTTCTGTTTGCAGACTTCAGAAAGCTCCAAGGAAATATAGACAGGAGTCTGTGTGTCCTAGGGACACACCTACAGGGAAATAGGTCTGAAGGCGATGAGAACCTCAATTCTAGGGTTGGGGGAAACACTAATGTGAAAAAGAAAATTGAAAGCAAATTTGAAGGAATCAGTATTGTCTGACAGGGTGAGCTTCCCAGGAGCTTAATAAAGGTATACATGAAAGGTAGAGGGAAAAGCACAACTCGCAGGAGGCAAAGAATAGGACAGCAGCACCTGTCAGGAGGGCAAAGACCAGATGAGTGGAGCTTTGTGAAAGTGTAACAAATAAAAAAGGCTTTGTAATTCTGTCCTGAAGAACAGAAAGGGGTCAACTTGCTGAGGTTGCTCATTCGTGGGTGCAGGAGCTTTTATAGAGTCCCTACTGTGAGCTAGGTGTTGGACACCAGGAGGCTGGAGAGCACGAACCTCACTTCGCAAATAAAGATGACGAAAAATGTAGAAGTAGTAAGAAAAAAAAAAGAGAGAGAGAGAGAGAGCTCATGTATAATGGCATAATTTGGCATGAACATACTTTATATACAGAGATATGAAAAATAGTGCTGTGAATGGATAATTATGATTGTAATGCATTCCACTATTGTCATGTATGTAAGAAATAAAAATTAAAAAAGTAAATGAGTGACTACTACAATTTCAGCCATTTAAAGCAATTTTCAAACATTGACTCTTACTAGCAACTCCATGTGTGGACACTAATATTATTTCCATTTTCCAGGTGGGCCATCTGAGGCAAAGAGAGCTCAACTAAATTATTCAATAGTCTACGATTTATACAGAGGAGGCAAGGTTTGGTGAAAGGTATCAGGCTATGAAATTCATCAGTCTCTTATCGGAAACTCTTGGACCCAGATATGTTTTAGAATTCAGAAATTTTTTGACCTTCGGGAATATAAGACAATGAATATAGTTATATTTCACAATATCCCAGTATAGCCTGAGACAGTGGTTGTTATGGATTTATTGATTTTTTTTAAGAGAGAGAGAGAGAGAGAGAGAGAGAATTTTTTAATATTTTTTCTTTTTTAGCTTTTTCGGCGGACACAACATCTTTGTTTGTATGTGGTGCTGAGGATCGAGCCCGGGCAGCACGTATGCCAGGTGAGCGTGCTACCACTTGAGCCACATCCCCAGCCCCAAGACCATTACATTATGATATTCTAGCACTGTTAGCAGTATAGATATTGAGCAGTATAAAGGAGGGACATCTGATACATGAGAACTGGGGGGGGGGCAGGGAAGAGGGTCAGAAAATAATTTCTGATGACACCTAACTTTTTTTTACTTTTTTATTGTTTCACTTTAATTATATGTGACAGTAGAATTCATTTTGATATAATTATACTAGCACAGAATATATCTTATTCTATTTAGGATCCCATTCTTATGGATATAAACCATGAGAGATTCACTATGGTATATTCATATAAGCACATAGGAAAATTATTTCAGATTCATTCCACTGTCTTCCCCTTTCCTTTATTCCTCTTTGTCTAATCTACTGAATATCTATTCTTTCCATCCCCTTTATTGTGGGTTAGCTTCCACATATCAGCAAAAATGTTTGATCTTTGGTTATTTGATCCTGACTTCTTTCACTTAGCATGATAGTCTCCAGATTCATGCATTTACTTGCGAATGTTATGAAGTCATTCTTCTTTATGAATGAGTAATATTCCATTGTGTGTGTGTATGTGTATATATATATGTGTGTATATATACATATGTATATATGGGGTGTGCGTGTGTGTGTATCACAATTTCTTCATCCATTTATCTGTTGAAAAGCTTCTAGGTTGGTTTCATAACTTAGCTATTGTAAATTGAGCTGCTATAAACATTGATGTTTATTATAATACACTATAATATACTGATGTTTACTATAAAACACTATAATATACTTATTTTAAATTCTTTGGCTATTCCTGAGAAGTGGGATAGTTGGCTCAAGTGGTGGTTTCATTCCTAGTTTTCTGAGGAATCTCCATACTGCTTTCCAGAGGGTTTGCACTGATTTGCAGTCCCACCAGCAATGTGTGAGCTTGGCTTTTTCCCTACATTCTTACCAACATTTATTGTTACTTGTATTCTTGTTAATTGCCAGTCTGACTGGAATGAGATAAAATCTCAGTGTAGTTTTAATTTGCATTTTTCTAACTGCTAGAGATGTTGAACACTTTTTTCATATATTTGTTGACCATTTGTATTTCTTCTTCTAAGAAATGCTGTTGTTTATTTGCCCATTTATTGATTGGGTTATTGGGTTTTGTTGTTATTGTTGTTGTTGTTTTGGTATTAAGTTTTTTGAGTTATTTAGATATCCTGGAAATTAACACTCTATCTGAGGTGCAGGTAGCAAAGATTTTCTCCCATTCTGTAGGCTCTCTCTTCATATTCTTTATTGTTTCCTTTCCTGTGAGAAGATTTTTAGTTTGATATCATCCCTTTTATTATTGATTTTATTTCTTGTGCTTTAGGAGTCTTGTTAAGGAAGTCAGTTCCTAAGATGACATGATGGAGAGTTGGGCCTACAATTTCTTCTAGTATGTGCATGATTACTGGTCTAATTTCTAGGTCTTTGATCCACTTTGAGTTAACACTTTAATAATAATAAAAATGATGGGGAACACTGATGGAGATCTTCTATGTGTCAGAATAGTACTATTCCAAATACTTTATACTTTAAAGAATATTCATCTACTCCTCTCAAGAGCTCTATGAGACAAGTACTAACTCCTGTCCCCAGTCCACAAATGAGGAAACTGAGGCATAAGGCAGCTAATAAATATGTTGCAGACTAAACAGTCATTGGGTGATACAGCCAGGATTTGAACCTAGGCAGCCTAGCTCCCAAGTTCATGTGCAAATTCACCACACTGCATATGGTATGTAAATACAGCTTTCCACATCAGTCCCTCACCCTGCCTGGAAGACCTGAGCATATCAGGTCTCATTCCTTTACACGGTACAGTGCCCGCATCTTAGTAGGTGCAAAATAAATGGTTGCTGTCACTCTTTCTATTACATAGACAATGTTCTGGAAAGTTGTGGAATGGTGAGGAAGAGATCTAGAACAAAGGATCCCAGACAGAAAGAGAGAGAGAGAGAGAGAGAGAGAGAGAGAGCTCAATGTGAGCAAAGGTATGGAAATCTATGGCAGTGATCCCTATTGTCTTTTCATTTTTTCTACCAAGGAAGAAAATCTTCACGTTGAAAGGGTTAGAACCGGGCTGGGGATGTGGCTCAAGCGGTAGGGCTCTCGCCTGGCATGCGTGCGGCCCCGGTTCGATCCTCAGCACCACATACAAACCAAGATGTTGTGTCCGCCGAGAACAAAAATAAATAAATATTAAAAGATTCTCTCTCTCTCTCTCTCTCTCTCTCTCTCTCTCTCTCTCTCTCTCTCTCCTCTCTCCTCTCTCTCTCTCTCTTTAAAAAAAAAAAGAAAAAGAAAGGGTTAGAACCAACAGGGGTTACAAACTCAAAACACATCCTAGAGCTGACCAGTAGCATAAATGTGTGAAAATAGTAGGCAAAGAAAATACCAAGAGCAGTTAGGATTGGAGAAACTGGAGAGTGGATGCCCAGCCTGCAGGCACTTGTTTTCAGAGTTTGTGAATACCAGTTTTGCATTCTTTGACTTCGATTTAGAAATGAGATGATATTTTTTTCAAAGGGCATTTAGGGGTTTTGAGAAAAATTCAAGTCTCAAGGAAAATAATGATCCAGTGAGACCTTTTTTTTTTTTTTTTTTTTTGGTTCTCATTGTATAAATAGATCAATGAGAAAAAAAAATCAGAATATGGAATATTGGCAAACAATGTCCCCATACTGAGTAAAAGAAGGATCATTGGATTCCTGAACCTACAAATCAATGAGTCTGACACCAATTTCTGGGGAAAATTCTACTAGAGATGATTAAATAGATAAGTTTTGAGCAATTAGCAAAGAAAGTAGAAATAATTAGAAGGAGCCTTAGATTCATAAAACATGAGTTATACCAGGCTAGGTTCATTTTCTTCTTTGAGCTTTCCCAGGTGGCAGAGCATTGTCTTAGACCTCTTGTGGACAAGATGGGAGCCCTTGGATGGATTTGTAGTGAAGAGACCTTGGTCTGTCTTCTCCCTTGGAGACATCCCTTAAAGAGTATAAGGTGGAAATGAAAGAATATATACTACAAGGGGCCATGAACAGCGAGAGCTTCCGGGAGCGCACAACAAGATCCCTATGCCTCATCAAGTAGAATAATACGGAGTCTTGGCCAAGAGCTAGACAGGGGTAGAAGGGGTCACAAGATGCTGTCTTTCACCCATAAAGGTGTGTAATGCGCAGAAGGAGATGGTGCAGGCAGACACACAGCCGACCCCGGAGGTGGCTGGGAGAATGCCTTCCTAGTGCATGGGGCACACTCAGAGGGCTCCTCCCTTGGTAAATCTCATCCAATCCCATAACCTTATTAATAAGGAAACTGAATACTGAAGGAGAAAAGTGATTTTACCCCGTGCCATAGTGTGCTAGGTGAAAACCAAAACAATGAATTTCTAGTTCCATGTTGTTTCGATGACTCTATAGCACAGTGAAGCTAATCTGGCCCCTTCTTCATGGTCCTTGGAAGCAGAGGGAGATAATGTTAATTGTCCCACCAAATCTCATTGCCTTTCCTCAAAGCTATAGGGTTCTAAGTGGAAAAAAAGAAAAGAAAAGCCCATCATCTGCAGGTTTGGAACCATATTTCAGCCTAAAGTGATAAGTTCTTTTAAGTGTCAAGGAGCAATTATGAATGAAATTTTAAGGATTCGAATCTGCTTCATGAGGATGACTGAATTTGATTCACTGATTTGTACTAAAAATCTCTTATTTTCCAGTGGAGAGTCCAGTCTATTAAACTGACAGAACTTGAAACCGAGTATGCAAATACTTTGCACCAATACATTAACCAGAGTCTGGTGTGCCAGTAAGCAGCAATTTTCAACCACGAAAGCATGCATGTTCTCCTGTCATTTATAGCAGCAGACTCCACAGGGGGTCATTTTATAAACCACTTAAATACTTAGTGCACAAAAAAATACTTAGTACAATGCTCCATGTCAGATAATTTTGACATGAACCATTTCCAGTCATGTTTTTTTCCTAAGAGACCTCAAATATTGTGCTTCTATAGGATGAAAAGCAAAATGTCACCTGAGCAGATCTAAGTGGCTCCACCAACTTTAGAATGGGAGGGAAAATTAGAATTAACCATACCCCTTTTATTTATCTATTATCTTCTAAGGTTTTACTTGTTCCTTTAGTGCATTATGATTACACATGATACTAGGAAAATTCTTTGTGAAATATTTGTGTATGTATATAACCTAATTGGGTAGATTTCTTTCCTTCTCCCCCTCCCTCCCCCTGATCCCTTTCCTCTGACCTCCTGGTCTCTCTTCTATTTTTAATAGATCCCTATTTTATGACGCTTTTTTTCTCTTTAGCTTCCACAGAGAAAAGTACATACCTTTTATATGCCAGGCACTGACATCTCATCTATTCCTCACAGCAATCTGTGAATTATTTTATTTATTAAACACACATGTGTCTGCATATTGATTTACCAGAAGAGATTGAAGTTGTCTCTGAAGCAGGTATAATATTGTAATTTTGCCAATAAAGAAACCAACATTCTAAGTTAATTGGTTGGCTCCAGGGGGGGACAGCTAGTAAGTGATGGGACCCAGAATCCTACATGGATTTGTTCCCATGAAAGCTCTGTGTGTTCCTCAGAAAGTGGTACCTTCTAGGTGGTATAAGGAATCAAGTTCAAGGAAAATGGACTTAAAAGTTGACATAGCTTTGTGGCATCACTTTGGTATTTATATAAAATCCATATATTTTAAAGATGTCATTTTTTCTTCTTTCTTTCAGCCAAGTCAATCAGGGCACTATTTGTTTTTGGGGGGTGGGGGGACCAGGGATTGAATTCAGGGTCACTCAATCACTGAGCCACATCCCCAGCCCTATTTTGTATTTTATTTAGAGACAGGGTCTCACTGAGTTGCTTAGTGCCTTGCCATTGCTGAGGCTGGCTTTGAACTCATGATCCTCCTGTCTCAGCCTCCCCAGCTGCTGGGATTACAGGTGTGTGCCACTGCGCCCCGCAAGGGAACTATTTTGATACAATGAGGTGCAAAACTGGTCTGATCCTAGTCTTTTACTGGAGCAAGTGTAGCTAGAAAAGGAATGGAGGAAGGAAGAGAGAACCAGATCTCTGTGGGTACCAGGTTTTTTTTTTATTAACCTGTAAAACAAGAATCACTGAATAGATGATTTCTCCAGCCCTTCTGTCTCTGAGCTTACTTACTTTCTTCTCTTAGAAAACTTGAAATAGCTCCATGTGGAGGCATATTCAGCAGTCACTGCAACATGAAATAAATTTGAGAAATTAAAAATTTGAACCTGAAGCAAACTTCTTGGGTTCCAGAAGACAAAGGCCTAGATTACAATACATTAAAAAAATGCATTTCTCCCTTGCTACCTTAGTCTTTATGATTTGGAATAGAATCAAGGGTAGAAATAAGAACTAGGTGGGAAATGTGGATCTGCTTCTTGTAATTCTAATCCAATCACAAGAAGAAAATGCCAAATATATCTTCGAAAAACCCATCATTAAATTCTTTGCTCATTTTTATAAGCTTAAGAGTTTAGATAGTTTTGATGCAAATTCTAGACTCCTGGGTACCTTTCATATTCAACCAACATGAGAAGTAAATATGCAAAACTTTATAAGATCAAAAATTCTTCCTCAAGGACACTTAATTAGACTCATTGCTTTGCTTTGCTTTGCTTCATATTTTCCAAAAGGAAGACCTGCTTTTGTGATATAACAAGACAGATGCCTGACAAAGTTAGCACTCAAGGATTTATGGCAGGTATTATAATTTTTTTTCACTTATTCACTCAACAAATATTTATAAAGTACCTACTATGTGCTAGGAATATAACAGAGTGGAAAAGAGGCTCATGGAGTTTAGAGCTAGTGGAGAAGCCATGAAAATCACAAAAGAAATGCTGATATTCTATAAGAATATAGAATTATTCTATAGGGCAGCTAGTCAAGAAGGCCAGGGAAGAATCTTTGAAGAGAAGGTACTGGGATGAGATCTAAGGGACAGTATTACTTAAGTAGGCAAAAATGAAGGACAAATTTTTGCAGGCAGGAGCAAAAGCATGTACAAAGGCCCTGAGGTGGGAGAGCACATGCCGAGTATAAAGTAAGAATAACTGCCCCAGAAAAAGCAAGGGAGAGACATGATGTGAGACGTACCTGCAGGTACAGGAAAGAGCCAAACCACAGAATTCTTGGCTGAATAAGTAAAGAGCTTTGATTTTTATCCTAAGAAAAATGGGGAAGCCATTTAAGGGTTTTAAAAATTAGGAGGATGAATGTGGCAGGTTGTTCACCTGAAATTATTACTCTAATTTTGATATTATTTTAAGAATGGCTTTCAAGTTTTCTCCTCCTTATTACCAATTCATATTTCTTTTTTTAAATGTTTATTTTTAGTTGTAGTTGGACACACTATCTTTATTTCATTTATGTATGTATGTATGTATGTATGTAGTGCTGAGGATCGAACTCAGGGTCTCGTGCATGTGAAGCAAGCACTCTATTGCTGAGCCACAACCCTAGTCCTCAATTCATATTTCTGAGATTTTCTGTTGGGAGCCTTCCAATTGGACCCAGATCCCCAAGTAAAGGGTAGCATTTGCTGCACTTGAATTTCACTTCAGACATGGCAGGTATGATCTAACTGCGTGGTCACATGAAATAACTTGAAATACTGTTTGACTCGCAGAAAACCAGATAGAGTTATCTGACAGAATGGAGGTACCATACTTCTAGTTAGTTTATTGCTCTTACTAAGAAGGAAAAGGACACAGTTAAAAGTTAGGCACTGAATCCTTCAGGTCTTAGGCTGTTTTAGTTCTCGCTTTCCTTTTAAAACAAAGGCTGAAATGTATATTTTAAGGTAAAATCTGTTTTTACTTATTTAACTATCATTGCAAAGAATAAAAAGTAATGTATTGGTTATTAAACATTTGTTGAAAGAAGAATGATCAGAATAATTGTCTGACACATGAAAACACTTGTCAGCTCAATGTGAGCTGTGTTATTTTCTGAATGAAGCTAACAAGCGTAAATTACATACCTTAAATACATGTTCAGGTTCAAGTGTGAGCTAGACATCAATATGGTACTGACATGATAAGTTATTCCTGCACAAGTGTAAGGTAAAAAGCTACACAATTGATCTACCACCTGTAAGGCGGGCACCAGATGAAGACAGGACATACCCTGGGTTTGATTTGGTTCTAAAAAGTAAAAGTCCAGCCAACAAAGAATAACACTGAAAAGACTGATTTTGCAGGAAGCAGCCTGTGGCGGTGGGGAGAAGAGATTTGCATCCTGAGCCACCCCACAGCTGGGGAGATATTTAAAGACTGAACCAAGTCCCATGTAATCCCCTGGTCCAAAAGAAAACTCCTATTCAACTAATGCTTGATCATAATTCTTCTTCCCCTCTGAACCTTCTGGCAAACATTAGGGTACAGAAGAAAATCTCTGTTTCAAGATGATTCATCAAGAAGGAACGGGTAAGGATGCTATGTAAAGATATTACAATAAAGACAATTTAAAAAGCACAATGATAGATGAAGAATGCCCACCAGAAATTGTTTTTAAAAGCTTCAATGGGACAGATGGAACATGAAAATATATTTAACTCTGAATTAAATAAGACAATTGTCTTTCGGAGGCAAGAACACAGCCTAACATGGGACCCCGGGAAAGAGATGGGTAGGAAACCTTAGGGGGTAAAACATGAGCTTCTGAGACCTGGGGGAAAGCAAAAGAAAAATTAAATTAAGAAACCAATATGAGTTAGAAGCAGCATAAGGAGATATAGACACTGCTAAAAGATACAAAGAACACAAATGTGGAAAAGTGTGAAAATCAAATGGAATGAAGGAAGAAAGAATGATAGTGAGCACCAGGAATGGTGGCACTTGCTTGTAATCCCAGAAGCTCAGGAGGCTGAGGCAGGAGGATCACAAGTTCAAAGTCAGCCTCAGCAACTTAGAGAGGCCCTGTCTCAAAATTAAATATAAAAAAGGGCTGGGGATGTGGCTCAGTGGTTAAGTGCCCCTGGGTTCAATTCCTGGGAGGGAAGGAAGGAAGGAAGGAAGAGAGGGAGGGAGGGAGGGAGGAAATAAGGTCGCTCAAACTTCTCCAAAGCAACATATAACTGACAAAATCCTAAAGACAGAAGGACAGTCATCTTAAAATATAAAACTATTTAAAATTTCATTCAAGCCCCAAAAAGAAATTAACAAGTTTTAAACATTGAAGAATTCAGAGAACATTTTACATGAGCACTTCAATAAAGAACATACTAGAAAACAAATGTATGCCAACTAAGAAAGAGCTGGAAAAAAAGTGATGGGAGAAGACCAAGAGTGAATAGTGAACCTACTTAACTATAGGATTAGATTAACGCAAGTGCCAGGGTTATGTTAAAGAAGAGAATATGATGTAAATGTGGGAAATTAGAAATGTTGTAACTAATAAAAGTTGGGGAGAAGGTAATATAGTGATTTTTCTCACTGTGGATGGATGGGGGTCAAAGAAAGTCAGTTACAGCTCACACATTGTAGAAAAGAAAAATAGTTTAGTGTTACAAAGAGAGTCAGAAGAAAATAAGATGCCCATCTAAAATGAGGTTGTGAGAGAGAAGGTGGAGGAGGAGATAGAAGAAATATTAAGACATGTTATTGCTAATCATTGTGAAAAACTAACAGATAATGCCAAAAGAAATGAGGAAGAAAGGAAATTATTAAAATATTTATAATGATAAACAAACACAAAAGATATAAACCTTCAAATGTGTCAGAAGAAATACATACATAAAGCAATAAAGAAAAGCAGCTGGCCTGATAGTGCATATCTGTAATTCCGGGGGCTTGGGAGGCTGAGGTAGGAGGATCAGAAATTCAAAGTCAGCCTCAGCAACTTAATGAGGCCCTGCCTCAAAATAAAAAAGGTCTGGGGATGGGGCTCAGTGGTTGAACATCAATTATACACACATACAAACACAAAATACAAATAAAATAAAATAAAATAAAATTAGTGAAATAATATCCTGCCTTTTCCAAAATCTAAAGTAGGACTAAGCTACTCCAGAAGATTTTTTTATGTTATATAATTCAAAGGAAATTTCAACACTACAGGTTTAGTGTGGGTGCACTGATGAGTTCCGGGTTAGAGTGGTTTTGTGTTTTGTTATGTCTGGTTTTGTTTTATTTATCTGTTCAGCATCCAGGTCCCTTCATACAGCAAACCCTTGGTTTTTGCCTGGAAGAACCACTCTGCCCATCTCTTTCACCAGATGCTTCAGGACGAGTTGGTGGAGAGGTGGTGGAGAGGCAATGCAGGCTACGCAATTGGTACTCTCCTACTCTCTCTCAACACAGTTACTCCAGATATGGACTCACAGCCAACGAAGGTTACTCAGCAAGATGTAAGCCCTGAACTTTTGATTGATCTATTAAAAAAGGAGACTCTGTTATAATGGCCAGATGTTGCATGTAAGTCAGAGTCGATGGGGGTCATTATATGGACCTGAGAATATTCTCAGTGGAAGTACAGCTGAACAAGAAATCTTTACAACATTGGAGCCCTAGATCAACCCATGCCTGAGGGTCAGAAGCTGTACGCATGGACTTTTTGTCTCTATTTACTACATTCATTTTCCTTATGCCATCTTGTGGACAGTTTTACCTTACCCACAACTGAAGTCAGAAAACTTGTCCAATGTTACAACCCTCGACTTTTTGAAATAAGGGATTTGAATTTAAGATGATCTGACTCCAAAGTCCTTACTCTTCCTAGAACACCTTAATGTTAAGGCCTCCAATACAAAGAGAGAGGAAAGAAAGAAAGAGAGTCAGAGAGAGAGAGAGACAGCGCACACGCTGCACATATTGTTGAACAACATCACATAGGAAAAAAGATCAATAAGCAAAGGGGAAAAAAAAAGTCCCTGAACAAAACTAATACAACCATTAAATGCAACAGTAGCATAGTGTTCAGGACCTATAGGTTATTTTATGCACCGAGAGGCACTCAGCTGCTGAATGTGTTGAAATCATCTTTTAGGTTTTCTCTCACAGACTGTGACCAAAGACTTTTGAGTCTCAGGAAAAGGGTGAGATTTCATCGACTGTTTCCTTCATGTTTTCCCCCAAGCCTCCAAAGAACAGAAACATAAGAGATAAGCTAATGAAATACAGTTAATAATTTAAGTTAGGACTTATTCTTTACAGGCAGGATTTCTTTTGACATTTGCAAAAAGGGGAAAAAAAATGAACAAAAAACTTGCCCCAGGATTCCAAACTGTAGGTGGCATCAAAGGAACTAAAACCAAGAGGAAAGTTCCATTCATCAGCTTCCCGCTGGCCAACAATTTCTTGTGATAAGAGCCCGTGGAAGATCACTGTAAGACACGGTCAACCACTTTTTCATACTGTTTTCCCTGGTGGAGGTAGAATTGATTTTCTGAAACGTATTCTGGGGGCTTGGTTCACTATGAAGTGGTAGGCAAATGAAAGGGGTGATACTAATAGTTTTTCTCATTTTGGAAAAATGTGATTTAGAGCAACGATTGAGTCTCAACTATGGGTGAGTTTGCCTTCCAAGAGACATTTGGCAGTGACATTTGGATTGGTATTATTGGTTGTCACAGTTGGCAGGTAACTCCAGGGGCAATAATCTTCCAATAAAGCAGAAATGTAGAGGACGACCTCCCACCTCACAGATGTTCTGGACCCAAATGTAAGTAAGTTACAAGGTTGAAAAACCCTGATCTCAAGGGAGTGTGCATATGCTCATCGTGCGTGTGCATGCACACATGTGCATCTATGGGTCACCTACTGGGTGCCTACTGGACACCCGGCTTTCTGAGGCCAAACTGTCTATGCATCTGAGCTCAGCATTTTTCCAATCAAGATATCGTCGCCCACCCACAATTTCAGGCTGCCCTGACGAAAGGAAAACCAGATGTTTATGTTGAAAAGATGGTTTCAGTAGCATGGATAAGATTAGTTTCACATCCAAGTCACTAAAATATCTCCAGGTGGGCTCTTTGGTAGCTGCAGTTTGGAGTAACCCGTTCTCCTCATTCTGGAAGTACTGTCACGTCTTGGGGACGTTTCTGTCCGATCCCCAGTGTTAGCACCTGTTCATCTGACAAGGATACAAACTCTCTCTAAGGCTCCATTGCCATGTGCTAATTTCCTGAGTCTTTCTGTCTCCCTCGTACTCGACGTCTCCACTCATAACCATTAATAGGTAAGCAATCTTCCAAACCACCTGTGGCCACACTTCAGCACATCTTGAGAGGCTCTTAGAAAATGCATTTTAAATAAACTCATTAGCAAAATAGGTATAATCAAATAACATGCTTAAAGGAAACCAATCCTAAAAAAATAAAAATAAAGGAGTGAGTCCACTAGCAAAACTTTCCTCTTCCCTCACACACTTGAAAGTGCCTTCCTACAGGACTGGAGAGTCATGGTGGGAGGCTTCGAAATGTTACTGTCCCCTACTGAGACCCCATGAGGGAAATGATCAGCACAAGGATAAATTAGGGATTATTAATGACTTTCTAGTCATTTTCTGACCTAGTTCTATATTTTTAGTGATAAATGTGGCTCAAACTTAACTATTTTTAAAAATTATTCAGAGGAAGCTGGAGTAGAATTAAAATCTTTCTTTACCCAGCTCCTGTGGTTTCTCCCCTCTTTGGAAGAAATCAGTATCAATAGTTCATCGTCAATCCTTCCCTATACATAGCAATTTCACATCCAATCACTCAGCAAGTGTCTGTTGAGTGCCTACTGTGTGTTTGGCTGGTAGGGTTTTAATGGTGGACAGAACAGAACTGTCCCTGGACCGTCTGGACACCTTATCCTTCAGTGAAGGGAGGAGATGGAAAAAGACAATATGCTTATTCAAACAAATAAAAGAATTATGAATGGTGATCAGTCCAGAAAAGGGAACAAATACAGAGCTGGAATAGAGAATGCTGAGAGGTTTGACTAGCTAAAGGGATGAGAAAACACTCTCAGAGAAATTAAAATCTCAAGGACAAGTAAAGGCAAAAAAAAAATGTGGAGGAAAGTTCTGCAACTTATTTTCTTCACTTGAAATATAATCCATTCATAAAAATTCTCTCGTAATTAATAATCAACTGAGTACCTTATCTGTGCCAGTCCTATGCCCTGAGGATAAAATTGTGAACAGCATCTCTGACTTCCTTGGCCTTGAAATCCAATGGTAGAATCGAGACACCCCTGATTAATTTCCATGGCTGCACACATTTCATAGTGTGATTCACTAATGTTTGTGTAGTCAGGCCCCCCAGGGTAGACATTTTGATTTTCTAGTGTTTAACTCTTAGGATCAATGCTCTGGACACATTTTTGTTCATACACAACTGTGCACATTTTTTGTAAATGCTAACATCATGTTTACTGTGTAACAGCACAATTATTAATGATCAGAGAATTATCACACTCATATGAAGATATGTACATTTCTTATCATTTATGCTTGTAAACAGCATAGGTACATTGAGAAATTTATCCAAGGCTGTAAGATGGTAAGTAGCAGACGGTCAGTGTATGGACAGAAATACAGATGGTCTGATGCCAGAATCTGCTCTACACCTCCCAAGAAATAGAGTTCTACATGTTGTTTTCTGGTTATTTAAGATATTTAAGGGGTGTGTGTGTGTGTGTGTGTGTGTGTGTGTGTGTTTTAAAATTTAAAAGAAAATTAAAAATATATTTTAACCATTTTTGTAACTTGGGTTCATTAGTTAAATCAATAAGGAAGCAAGTAGAAAAATGTCATTGTCATGAGTTGGAATTGAGCATTCTATTAAAAAAAAAAAAGTCTATGAAATATTCTTGTCTTCCACTATCTTGATGTTCTCCTGGACTGACTTCTCCTGAAAGAGGGGCAGATCAGTTACACACAAACTTCACCAGCTCCCAGCAAGAAATGGTGGTAAGGCTTCTGGGGTCTTGGTCTTCACTACAAACGGTTTACCATTACCCTACAGAGAGACTTCCAAGTTGTTTTCATGTTCTCCAGGAAGCACAAGCAGCCAGAACAGTAGCCCAAGGAATCCTCTCACAACACAGGTTAGTGTCCCAAGTCCTCAGATTTCAGGGCATCCCCTGGGAGTTCTGATATATGGCAAGGAGCGCCACATATCAGAGGTTGGGGACACAGGCTCTTGAGCCAGGTTGCCTGAGATCACATAGTATGACCTCGTGCCAGTGATTTATCTGTGTGTTGGTTTCCATGTGTGCAAAATGAGAATCTTATTAGGATTTAACTACGTAAGTCTTTACCAGTGATTGTGAGTATATTATTTAATATCTTTAAAGCACTTAAGACAATGTGCTAGAGTTAGCACTTGATAAATATGATTGGTTACTACATTATAGAGTAACCTTTAGGCCTCTTACAATTTCTAAGTTTCCAAACAAGTATCAATAGATATTATCTGAGAATAAATCTAAGTGGACATAGGAAAACCTCAGTGGGCCAGTTATTTTCGGTTTTCTATAGCTATCAAAATTAGAATGATATTTTTCCTTTTTTGTTTTCCTGTGTTTCCTAAGTGAATATGTATTACTCAAAAAAAGTCATAAAAAAGCAGCAATCTATTATTTAAACAATTATGTTTTTTCACCAATTCAAGTGGAGGAGAGTTAATTGAATGACCAAGCCCAGATTCTAAAAATAGATGTTGCCAGTATTATTTATAGTTTCTTTCCACTGAGCCACATCTCCAGCCCTTTTTTTTGTATTTTATTTACAGACAGGTTCTCCCTGAGTTGCTTAGGTAGGGCCTCATTATTGCTGAGGCTGGCTTTTAACTTGCAATCCTCCTGCCTCAGCCTCCAGAGCCTCTGGGATTATAGGCATGCACCACCATGCCTGGCTCATAGTTTCTTAATTCTTAGTTACTTGCCTTACCGTCACCGTTAGCAGTCACTATCTGTGATGACTATTACCACCATTGGTCTCATTATCAAATGCTTTCACTAGTGCTGATGCCTTAGAGAAGCAGGGCAGTTTTAATATTAATCATATCATTCTGGCACTCAGTTCCCTCATTTGTCCTGTGGGGTCAATGAGAGCCGCTCTACTAATACCAACATTTTGTAAGAGAATAAAATAATACAAAATATTACAAAGAATGAAACAGACATGGAGGCATATACTTGGAAAAAAATTCTCTTACGAATTTCATATCATCTTAATCTACAAGGTAGAAAAGAGCTCTTACTCTTCTTGAGGAATAAGGAAAGGAAGACAGAGCGTTTACGATGGTTTCTCGACTCACACATTGGATAGTGGTAGAGACTAAACTAAAACTCAGGGCCTTGATGCCCAATTAGTTCTCAGTGGTATCCTGGTTCAGCATTTATCTGCCTTCATCCAAAGAAATCCTCCTTCAGCAACTGAAGGTTTCTAGACCTCTACTGATTGCAGTCCTACGTCACAGCCAGTCTTGGAACCCTGGGGAAATTTTAGATCCATTTAGCGATGAGGTGAAGGCTCAGTGACCTTTTCAGTCTGATAATGCTAAAAGAAATGCTGAAAAGGTTTGGAAAACATGGGGAAAAACAAGAACAGATTATATTTGTTTATTATCTCCCTGCTAATTCCACCCCTCCAATCTACTTGAAAAATCAGGGTTCTAAATATTATGGAGAAAGACTATTAGTGATGTTAGGTTCTTCTGCCTTATTTTCTTTTGACAAAATAAATAGAGGATGGGATAAGATAATGCAAAATAAGATACAAAACTGGAGAGAGAGAGATACAAATAGGTAAATCGACTGAAAAACAAAGACAGTGAAAATTAATATTGCACCTTTAATTAAAAGAGGAGACCCCAAATGTTGATGGTTAGTTGGCATTTGGCTAGTCTTAGTTTCCAGAAAGTGAATTAATAAGTGATTGTTTTGATTACTTTTTAAGGAATTCTTCAGATTTTCTACAATCCACATAAATTGGGCTTATGGTCGTTACTGGCACTACGTAGATAATAATGGAAGTTGAGGTTGTTTGTTCTGGAATTAGGAGGAAGAGGTGGCAGGAGGGATAGAGCCCAACCTTCAGGCCTTGGCCCTCTTGTTTAACCCAACCCCTTGGACCCATCATTGAATCTATGGTTTAATCCACCTTCTTGGTGACTCAAATAAACCGAGGCCTGTGCAATTCAACCTGTGGAGTAATTCCGGTCCAAGGGAGACACAAAAGGGCAATTTTCTGAGAGCTTCTGGAGAAGAAGGTAGTGTGTTGTTTTTGAGAGAGTGGACTTTCTCTTTTGATCAGGTTGGTATGATATTTAGATATAAAGCCTAACATGCCAGTGTGTTCTGCCACCACTGAGCAGTTAGCCTTAGGATGAAGCTGACCATATGGAAAGATGGGAAAGAAAGGGGGTCTTTATGACATGGATGAGCAGCTGAATCCAGCCAACCCTGAAACCCAGCATGTGGCTAGACCTCCCGATTACAGACACCAACAGAGCTTCTTCCATGGCCGAAGCCAGTTTACACTTTCTATGAAGAGTCAGACACACATATGAACAGAGAGCTCCCCTGCTAGGCCCTCAAATTTATAAATAAGTGCTTTATTAAGAGGAACTTCCCAATTGAATTTCTTCTGCCTTATTTTCTTTTGACAAAATAAATAGAGGATGGGATAGAATAATCTCTATGACTACTTGCCAGATCTAAAAATGTATGCTTCTTTGAAAATTCCAACTATAATTACATGAGATTTTTTGAATTTCAGATATTCAAACTGAAGCTTCAGGTGTTTTGTGAAACTACTTGCTTTATGACAAACTCTCTCAATTTAGAGAAAATTCTGCCAGTTGTGATTTGATGCATATTGCAATGTTCAAAAGTGGAGAAAATAAACTATAATTCTAGGAAGAGGGAAGGAAAATGTAGACAAAGCTCATTAGCCTTGTCAGATATTTGATAAATAATTATAAACCAACTACAGAAAGATATGTGCATAAACCCAAACTTTGATCTCCTAGGGAAACAACCGTTCTTATAACAGTTTAAGTCTAATCATGCTCAATGTATCTTCAAGTTTGGAACATATGACCAACTGGAATATTCTTTCGATTCTGCTAGAATCTGGATTATTTTCCACCTGTCAATTAATTAATGTGCAGATTCTACCATACACCACATTTAAATGATGGGCTAAATAGCATATAAGATGGGTACTAATAAACAAAATTTGTGTCACACACTGAATGTAATCTTTTCAACATTAATGCTGCTGGTTAGACTGTGGAAAGATTAAGTACAACAAAGAAATATGCTCATTGGCTCTTAATGATCGTGACAGACAGATACCATAGCTTTAAATTGCTTTTCAAAGTCTGGATTCTATTTTTATAATCAATGCTGCAACTAAACATTCATCATTATGAAGACAAATCCTCTAAGTCATACACATATTTCTGTCTCCCTGTGACAGACATTGATTTAGAAAGGAAAGACTAGATCCAACCTCCAGGAAACAGCTGGTCTCCTTAGATAAGGAAATCATTGAACTGGCTTTTAATATTGTAAGAAAAAAGGAAAAAGAAAGGGAAAAAAAGAGAGATTTACGTAGGAACAGACAACAAAAGTCAGAACCACCTACATGAGAGAACACAATTTATAATTCACAGAACATAACTTAATTATCACATTTCTTGGTAGCTGGCTTAAACTAGAGACTCTGCTTTCTCCCAAACCTGAACTGGCTTCTTTGCTATTGATAGCAAAATAAGACATTCTGAGAAAAATCCAATGGTATGAAAGGGTTAAAACAGAATGGCTGAAATCCTGCATGGTAACGAAGTGGCTGTACCTAGTCGGCCACTCTTAAAAGCATAGGTAATGTGAAAAGCTTGAAGAAAGCAAAATTATCCAGAAAAATGCTTTATTTCCCTCTTAAATTAACAGGCCCATGTGGCACAATGATTAAATACATACAGATGCACCAGACGATCAGAATGTATGTAAATTTCCCTAGGTAATCAGCGATGGAGCACTATTTGCCCAAACTTCACAAGTTTTAGAAATGAAGGCACATTTTTATTTTGGTTGCCAGGAATGTTTCCCTTTTTAAAAAAATTTAAATCAGATCCTCCTTTATCCCAGGTGCCTTGGTAGAAGTCTCTACCAGAACCCACAGAATATCAAGATGAAAAGAAAAAACCATATCACCTCATCTAGATTTGAAACTAAAAGGCACCTTAAAAGTGAAAATGTGCTTTATGAAAGATCATTACAAGTCTCTCAGCTTTGTCTTATCGGTAGATGTCTTTGGTCAGCAATTTTAAGGAACTAGACAACTTGCAACTAATTTCCCTTTCCTAAATCTATAAAATACTTTGAGCCTCTGAGAAAGAAGAGATCCACTAAGTCAATGAAAGGAGATACTGAGAAAATTTTAACTAGCCCATCAATGGCTCCTCATCCTGCACAAACTACCAGAAAGCAGGTGTCTGTGTTGTACGGGTGCAGTATACATTTCATTTCCTTGTAACTAAAAGTGGTTTTAGGCAATGTACTCCTAGGATTTCACAAGCCAATTGCTAATTTTCAATTAGCACAGGTCCTGCATGGAGGAGTTCACCGGCATGGAAAATACAAACCTGAAGGCAATCCCCAAATCCTTATTTGGGGAGATTAAAATGCATTATATGATTTAAAAAATAGATTTTACTTCCTAGTTATATTTACCCTTCCCTAAAATGACATCAGGTTCTCTTTGGAAGGGCACACATCAATGGTAGCCTCTGAACATTTTAATGGTGTGGGAAACCTCCCTGCTATTAAAAAATAATAAGTATTATGAATAAACACAAATGCTTAACATGGATTTTTAGAGAGAATTACAAATGTGCACTCTACCACTATGTTTTATTGAAAACAAATAACATTAGAATGCATTATTAGTGATAGAGTAGTAATGAAATTATCCATAATCCTACCATGCAAATACAATTACTGTATTTGCATTCAAAATTGCAGATCACCTTCTGTGTGCATTCTTAATTCTTATACTTGCTTTTTTTTTTTTTTCCTTTAAAGGGAGAAACCCAAAGACAGAGCATGGAAGGGGGATAATAAGAATAGAAAAGAAGTCACAGATGATAAAGGAGGCCCACAGAGAAGGAAAGGGAGGGGGACATAGACAAGACACTGGGCAGAAAGGAGACCAAGGAATGAAGAATGTTGGGAGAAACAGAATTAGAAGAAAAATCCAGGAAACAAGGTTCAAGTGAAATTCCCTCGAAGAGGCTTATAAAAGACCTCTCTTGATATTAAAAAATAAAAAAATCTAGAGGTGGACAGAAGCAAGGTTGGTATGAGGTCATTAGCTTCCTCTTCCCACTATCCCGGCACATGGCTTCAACCTTGAAGTCACATCATCAGGTGACAGCAGCAACAATCCCACCCAAGGTATAAAGCGTGGAGGAGGAGGAAGAGCAGGGCAGAGAAGAATCCAGCTGGACTGGCTCCTTCGTGGTCTGCTGAGACTCCTACAAGCATCTTCTGCTACCCCACAGTACATTTTCACAGGGGCATATGTAGCTGCAAAACAGTCCAGGGGTTGTGGTCTAAAACTGAGTGGTGAAGTGTACAGAGGCCTATCCTACACAGCAAGGGAAAAATGAACAACTGCTGCTCCACCGAAAATTTTTCATTTAGCCACAGAATTGCCTGCACTGGAAAACAGCAATCTAGATCCAGATGAAATCCTGGCTCAGCCCTATGAGCCCTATGACCTCCTGCAAGATTCCGTGTTCAGTTATTATGAGGATTAAATGAATCAATACAAGCAAAGCACTCAAACGCTGCCTGGCACATGGGAGATACGGAGGCTATGCTAATTAGTAAGTTTATTTTCAACTGCTAGTTTTTTAAAAAATGATTTTTTTTTTTACTTCCCGGTATTCTGTATATCTTAAATATGTATAGAAAACAACCTTGATTTTATAAAGTTTCCTGGTGATTTTAGCTGTGCTGGTCTATCTGGGAAGAATCTTCTAAAAGTTCCTTGAAATTCAAAATTTGACAAGTTTTTAAATTATTGCCAGTGGTCACGTTGTATGGTTCTGTGATTGCCTGTTCTTTTTGATTTTGAGAGATTAGATAGGAAGGCCCACTCTTTAATACCCAAAGGTCAGGTAACGTTTAAAAACTGCTTTATTTCATATTGCTGATTTTTTTATTTTTAATGTCAAATTTGCTTTCTTTGTAACTGAGTTTGGGTTACTGGAAATAATGCTAAGAAGGGGCAAGAGGAGATGGAAAGAAGCGGGGAGATCCTTATGCAAAGATTAGAATGGTTAACCACTAGTAATAAATCCTGAACTATTCTTATGAACCGTAAGCCACTGACCATAGCCCTGCTGTGGTCCTTTGCCTCTGGTCAGACCCACACTTAACCTAAGCAAGTAATGATACCAGCAGTGATTTGCTTAGCAAATGGGTTTACAGAGACCTATTGGTGAGGTCTTGCTCTGTTCCCATTTCAACCACAAGGAAATCTCAAGTTCAGGAATATGAGACAACTAGTTTGAAATTTCAAAACAGCGAATGGCTGAATCCAGACACAAATTCCACATAGCCTCTTCAAATCTATCCCACTTTATTTAAAACTTTATCGATTCCATTAAACTCTGAAAAATGGATGTGAAAGGGACGGAGCGGCCTCAGAGAGGCATGCAGCCCGTGGAGGACAACCTTATCTCTGACCGAAGGATGCGCATCTGGTCTTCTCTGATGGCCTGGAGGGAACGTGTTATTTTTGTCAGGTTGTGAGGGGACAGATGAATCTTGCTGTTTGCAGAACTGGTTGGTCAATAGCTTTAGTGGGCATTTGATACTGTGTGTTGATATGCATAGCAGACTAGAGGGCTTGTCAGGAAGGATTGGGGATTTTTGTTTGGGCTCAAGGAATAGCATTTTATTTTATTGCTATTTCATATGAGTGAGGGAGGGAGGGAGAGAGAGAAAGAGAGGGGAGGCAGTGTGTGTGTGTGTGTGTGTGTGCGTGCGTGCATGTTTGGGGCACCCAGGAGATTTGAAGCAGATGGCAGCGAGGTTGGCAGGACATCTAAGGCATGATACTTGAAGGGAACACTTCTAAGTCTTTCTCACAGAAGGTGTGATCAGGTGTAACAGCAGAAGAGCCAGAGTCCTGAAGGACTGCAGGGCTACAGGCAGCAGCAGGACAGCTTTAGGACATGGATACTGAGCAAATATTTCCAATCAAATCTCTAGGGAAAAGGATTCCATTGATCAGGAAATGCAGGAGTATTATAGCCTCACATATTCAAAAAATTTTGTACTGAGGCCCTACTATGCTACACCAAACTGTGAAAATCGGCAGACTTGGTTGGCATTAGGTTTTCAAAAATGCTAGTCTTAGGAATATCAGAGCTCTGGGTCTCAGGGGTGACGATGGTTCCTGAACTTCAGTCCCTTAATATTGAGAAATATTAATGACACATTAATTTCTCTATAGAAAGTGGCTTATCTATAAGTGATATGCAGATATGCACTGAGCTGCAGTGATTAGGGTCCCTTTGAATTGTCCCAAACAAGTGTGCACAGAGGGCAGGGAAGATCAAAGGTTTAAACTGTCAGAAAAACTCCTCTGCCTTTTGAAAAAGCAACAAAGTTATAACAACAAAAATCATGTAATCCATCCATCTTCCACATGTGCTCACAGTGCCAATGCCTGTTGTAAGTGCTTTGCATGCCTTACCCAATTTGATCCTCATCACATCACTTTAAATGACGAACCAATCAATCAGTACCCACCAATGTAAACCCTGTTGGACAGATGAGAACACTCTAGTACAGATTGGGTAGATAATTTGCCCTATGTTACACAGCAAGTAAGGGTAGAACTGGGATTTGAATCAAGCACAAAGAGAACTGGGATAAATCACACATCAAGGATGGTGGGAAAGCCTCCATCTCACTGGTCTCTCCAGAAATCTGGGGAAGAGGGTAGCAGTTAATATTTTCCCTTATCCCTCTGGCTCCAATTACATGCTTTGGCTGAATTACTTTACCTTTCACACTCTCTTCTCATCCCCCATATATTGTCCTCATTCTGTACCATAGATGTGTTGCACAAATACTTTTCCTTAAAGGAAAATATATATGTGCAGGTGCAACTGCACACACCTATAATTCCAGCAACTCTAGAGGTTGAGACAGGAGGATTACAAGTTCAAGATCTGCCTTAGCAATTTAACAAGACCCTCAGGGTCCACACCTATAATCCCAGAGGCTCTGGAGGCTGAAGCAGGAAGCCTCAGCAACTCCTGAGGCCCTAAACAACTGAGACCCTGTCTCAAAATGAAAAATAGGGGCTGAAGAAGAGTGGAGCTCAGTGTTCAAGCACCCCTGAGTTCAATCCCAAGTACTGAAAACAAAAACAAACAAACCAACCAACCTAGGATTATAAATGAGCAATTGGAGGTGGGGTGTTGAGCTATTCCGTAGTGTACACTGTCATTCCAGAACTATAGAGAAATCAAGAAGAATTAGGCTTTTCTGTTGAAGTCACTTAGAATTTACTCAAGATGAGAACCATCAATCTAGACATATCTGGGCTACTTTAAAAAAAAAATAACCTCTAAGGCAACTCAACTTTAAGAATGATTTGGTGAGCTGGGTGTGGAGGGCATGTCTATAATCCTAGTGACTAGGGAGGCTGAAGCAGGAGGATGGCAAGTTCAAAGCCAGCCTTGGGAACTTAGTGAAATCTTATCTCAAAATCAAAAGGGTTGGTATGAGGCTCAGTGGTTAAGCACCCCTGGATTCAATCCCCAGTTCCAAAAGAAGACTCCCACTTACTTACCAAGACCCTGCTTGTACCTCATACACACACACACACACACACACATCATCGTGTTTATGAGTCCCAGTAGGAGCAGGAAAATTTTTAAAGAAATCTTCAAACAAAAACTAGATTTATAAGTAAAATCAACTATTTAACTCTACTAAGCTTAAAATTAGGAGCCCTAACTAAAAAAAAAAAAAAAAAACAGTGTTCCAAATCTGGTAATAAAAATATAGTACATTTGGCCAGCATAACTTTTTTAAAATATGAACTCAAATCCAGATGGGGCAAGCACTCTGCAGCTCAGCCCAGACCCATCTCTCCCTGCTGCTTCCATTCATTTGCGTTGCCATTCTGGGCTGTGAAAGCATTTCTACCTGTCACTCTAATAACAACTTATCCTCACTAAGCCAATTTAATGCATGGTTGTCAGCTCTCAGAGACCAGAGTTGCAAACCAGAGAACAGGATGTGGGGTTTGAGATATCCAGAGTCCAGTGTTAATTTTATCCATATTTCTAGAGCTGGAAAAAAAAAATAACACTGCTCAAGTGAGGTGAAATAATAGTGCTAAAAAATGAGAAAAAAATAAAATAAAAATCTCCCTAAATAAATTGGCAGCATCTGAAAACCCATAAGGCTTTTCCTCAAAAAAAAAAAAAAAAAACAAAAAAAAACAAGACAGTACACAATTTAGCACATGCTCCTAGACTAGGGAAAGAGGCCACAAATTTATGCAGATAAAAGATAGTCTCCTGGGAAAGAGAAATTCAGGAAAGAAAGGATGGTTAGAATTGGAATTTTAAAGTAAGTGGAACCTTTGGGGGACACAAACCAGCAGATTTTAAAAAGGTCATATTAGGCAAGATAACAGCCTCCTCCAGATCTCTCTCAAGTTCCCTGCAAGTCTCCGGTAGTGGTCACTCTCATTCAATCATTTATGCATTCAAAACATTTGTTAGCATCCATCCAAGACTTGCTCTGATGAGTCCTTGGACTGTATCACAAAACACCATAAAACCCACCTTGTCTAGTAGGAAAAAGCCAGACCACAAGCAAACATACAAATCATGTAATAGTTTGCAAAAGTGCTAAGTACTCTAAAGAAGGAGGAGTGCAGCTGGGTATGGAGACACACTGTCTGCAATCCCAGCAGCTCAGGAGGCTGAGTTCAAAGCCAACTTCAAAGCCAGCCTCAGCAATTTAGAGAGGCCCTAAACAACTTAGCAAGACCCTGTCTCAAAAAACAAAAAGGGCTGGGAATGAGCACCTCTGGGTTCAACCCCGGTACCAAAAGATGAAAAGAAGTAGGAGTGCAAGAGCCACTTTGGAATTTACTAAGGGTTTTGAGAGAATGAAGGAGTTTATATTTTAGAAAAACACTCAAAATTCAATATTTGGTCATCTGTCCTTCAAATGACCCTCCTTTCTGCTGCTCAAAGTCCAGTCACTGCTAGAGTCTAAGCCTTCCTTGTCTGGATTCGCCTTTGTTTCCTTGCAGGCCCTCCCATGCATCAGGTATCTACATTAACTTAGTTCTCTTGTTCTCTCTTTCCCAGGTCCTAGACACTCAGGTTTCACCTTTCACCCCCATTGGTATTTATCAAGTTATTTTTCTTAACCAGCCCAGAACTATCTAGCAAATTACCAAATCTTCCTGCACATACAATTGTTCTCTCCAAGGCCTTCCTCTGTCCAGCGTGGTTCCTAGTGTCTATGCTGAGCCTTTTGTGTTCTGTCTGAAAAGCCCCCTGCAACGAGGCCATTACTTCCTGGGGTCCTGTTTGCCCAGTGACTTCTTTCACTCAAACAGCAAGAACTTTGCCTAATGATATTTTAACACAAAATGCGAGAAAGATTTCCACATTCCATTTTTGCTAAGGGCATAATATGTATGTATCCTGGAACCAGCTATAGGAGCTGTTATTGGAGAAAAAAATGACTTTCCTTAAAAAAAAAAAAAGAAAGAAAGAAAAGAAAAAGAAAAAGTTTCACTTTAGGAAGAACTGTTCGCCAATGCAACCATTCAGCTAAGAGTTTGAACAAGTCATTTTAGTTGTGGATGCTAAGGATAATGAACCACTTCTCTTTTGCTGATCACTGGAAATGGCCAAATCATTATGGATCTCGGTGGTAGCTAATGGTCTAAGACAAGAGGGTTTGGCAAATGAGTATTTTATAGCTCAGTGGCTCTTGGAATGCAGGCTAGACCATTCAGGTATTTAAGTGTTATCCAAGGCCTCTTCAATTGAGCAAATGGGTCTATAATAATTAAAATACTGTAAACAGGGTGACACAGTTCCTGAGTTTTCAAAGAGATCTTCTTTATTCCTGCAGGAAGGAAATGAGCTGTTGCCTTGTTAGGAATGCACTAGAAGCATCCTGACAAGCTGGTGAAGGAACCTCACTTGTGAGTGCTAGGCCCCTGGGCTGCCCTCCACTGCGGCTCCCCAGAAGTGTCCGCAATGGGGGCAGGCCAGGTGACAGCAGCTGGGGTCTCCCAAATGCTCCTTTCTGAGGCTTCCTATTGCAAAGAATATCCTGCTCAGTTTCTGAGTCGCATTTCACCCACATGCTACCCTCTCACTAGAATTCAATGCACTGGGGAAATAAATAGTAGCTTCTGATTTCAAAATGATCAGAGGCATTTATTCCACCTATGGAAAAGCCTTCTTTTCTCTGCCTTTTGGTGGATATTTCATTTTCACAGGAGAAATGTGAAACACATCGCTTCTGGAGAAAGAGACTATCTAAGAAAGCAATCTTGATCCATAATGCTCTAAATTCTGGGCAGCAAATAGTCAGTGAGGGAGAATTTCTTTTCCTTCAATAAAAATACAAAAAAATTAAATTTTTTTTTAAAAAGTTATATTATAACAAAAGTTATAAAATAATATAACAAAAGTTATATAACAATATAACAAAAGTTATAAAATAATATAACAAAAGTTATATAATAATATAACAAAAGTTATATTATTAATTACAGCCCTGCAATATTTTGGTTGATCTTTTGCTAAGGAGAGATGAGAACCCTGAACCAAAGCATAACAAAATGGCATGGAAAGAAGGCCGGGCGTGAGGTCAGGTGATAGCTTGTTGAAGTTTAATTAGATGTAGCTCTGAGGTTTGAGAGAAGCTACCTGAGTAACCACAATAAATTGGCTTACAGGAAATACAAAAAAAAAAATCCTTGCAGGTACTCTTTCAAAAAGATATGACCTAAATAATAAAGGATGAGGGTGATTTTTGATTGGCTGTTTGGGGAATGTCATCTCCTAAGGGACAGGGTTCCTGTCTTTTTTCATTAATTCCAGAGTTCGACTAGCCTAGGGCACTTAGCTGATAAAGATTTAAACCATTCATAGAATCATGAAGTATGCTCAAAAGGACATAAAGCCCTCTGCCCATGTATATTAACTATGAGCCATATATTAAAAAGTAGTTCCTATCTCTTTTTTTTCCTCAGAAGAATCCAGAACAAGATATTCCAAAAATTTCCTTAAAGGCAAGAAGTTCTTCCTAATATTTCCTTAGAAACCCTCTTAATCTGTCAAATGTAGGAGCAGAGAACAGTTGCTTCCAATCACTCAAGTAACTTTGCTGGACTCCCACGAAGACAGTGATTAAGGCCTTCCTCTCCCCAGGGTCTTCAGCCCCAGAGAAAAACCTAGGTCTATAGCGCTTCTTCACCACACTGTTCCTCAAACCATTAATAACATTTAAAAAATGATGCCTTAGAGCTTTCCCACAAGTTCTCCTCAACACCCTTCCATTATTAGATTTATGCTTCCGAAAAGCAGTGGCTTTTAAACATCCTTCCCCTCTTAATTTTAGAGAATCTTTCCTTCTGGAAAGCAAGTGCTCTTGTCCTTGACAAGAGTGACAAACTGTCCCAGTTTGCAGGGAACTAAAGAAGTCTCCAAGACATAGGACTTTCAATGCTAAAATCAGGAGAGTTCGAAACTGACTGGAAGGAGCTGGTCATCCTACAGCCTGCTCCTGTGGGTAGAGACTATGGGAGGGGCCCCTGAGCACTATTCCTCTTCTGCCACCTCTGCCATTGGGGTGGTTTATGAACCGCTTCCTAGAGCTCCCAAGGCTCCAAGGAACTCAGATCATATTCCAAGGAATATCTGGAAGAGTGTCAGGTACTGGGCAGAGTGCTTCAGAAGCTGCAGCACTGCCATTTGGAGCAGGGCAGTTCTTGGTTGTGTGGCGCTGCTCCATGAGTTATAAGATGTTTTGCAGTAGCCTGGGCCCTACCCACCAGAGGCCAGTAGCAACATCCCAGAGGTGACATTTCCCCAACATCTCTGGATCCTGTCAAATCTCCCCACTGTGCTCTTGAGAACCACTGATATACAAAGTAATAATCCTCCCCTCCTTCTCAGGGCACAGCTCACCAAGTGGGCCATAAAGTCAATGTAGTGGGGCACACCAGCACTGGAAGAAAGAGTAAAGAGAAATGGAATAGGGTAGGGTAGGATGGCATGGAATGTCACGGAATGGAGTAAAAGAGGAGAAGAGGAGAGAGGGGAGGAGAGAAAAAAAACTCATGCTGTAAGGGTATTATTTTGTCAAACTTTTGCTCTAGATTTAAACATATGTGAGGGTGCATATTCTAGGTCACAAAATAAAATTATTTTTTATTATGAATAGTGCTCATTAAACTTTGGAAATGCTATGCTAGTCCCCATCCATCGGATTGGCACATATATTAAAATCCACGTTAAGATACCTCTATGTTCGGCCTCTACCATCCGCCCACCTAGACTCTGGTACCTAGTTATCCCTCTTTTGCCCAAACAACTCCATTAGTAGCTTAAATGATCCTACACAAATTACCCCTGACATTTATCCTTGTTTGTATGTATTAACTGCTTCAAATTTTTAACATCATCTCAAACTCAATTTAAGTGCAGGAAAGCAGGTGTCCTTGACATATTTAACATGGATACGCTACTTTCCCACTGTTTTGAGTTGCTCGCGGTCATTGTGTCGGCTGTGGGTGAAATTGTCTCTGCAGCATCATTCTTGTGTGTCCCCTTGAGTTCTGGGGATGCAGGAGGTGCTCAACCCCAAGCCATTTCTCACTCTGAGCTTCATTTCACTGCCTTTCTCCAAGCGGGCTGCTGCTGGGGGAAGTCTGTCCATCCGCGGGGTTTTGCTTTAAATCAAGGTTGTTCAGCATGTAGCTGACTTTCTCAGATTATGCACAGACCACACCTCGTGGACACAGTGGTCATAAACCAGGCCTCAGGGGACCATGACAGAGTGCCTAGTAAAGAAGAGAGCTGACATTTGAGTCTTCCTGAAGCTGGGAGGACTGTGGGCCTGGTAGATTTGTAGTCCTTGATCAGGAATCAGTTGGGCCATTAGAAAGAAATTATGGTGGGTTTGAATTTTAGTGGAAATAAACCTTGCCAGCAGTCCATCAACGACCATTTGTCTTGGTCATCCATTCACTTATGGTCAGGAAGTAAAAGTCAGAAGAATGGAAGAATTTGTGTTTTTCGAATGATGCCCGGCATAATCAGCCTGGGCTGGTGTGACCTCAAGGCCAGAGAACAGGAGTTCTCAGAAACTGTTTCTCCACCATGGTTCTCATTACATCTTAGGTGTCCATGGGGATGAGAGCCAGAGGATTCAGGCGCCCACATCTCTTTTCTCATTTACAGTCTCATTGTGGGTATTCTGGCTGAATTCCTTCCTTTCCCCACTCTGTAAGTTGACATCCGACCCCCTAGTACCTTAGAGTGTGACCCCTTTGGGAAATTGAGTCTTCAGATTATTCCTGTAATCAAGTTAAAATGAAGCCATTAGGATCAGTCCTAACTGAAGATGATAGGTGTCCTTATAATAAGGGGACTTGGGAGACAGAGAAGCACATAGGAAGTATACTGTGTAAAGTGGGCTATGCTGCCACAGCCAAGGAAGTTCTGGGAGAGGCCTGGAACAGACCCTGCCCCAGCACCTTCAGAGGGAGCATGGGGGGTCAATCTCATTTCAGACCTATATGCTCCAGAACTGCGAGAATAAATTTCCATGCAATTTGTGGTTCTTTGTTAGCAAAGCCCTCCCGTAAACTAACTCAGTGGAGAATAGTTTGATTATTTCCCATCACCATGCACAAATACACACAGCACACATACACACTACAGACAAACATGCTGCCTACATCATCAGAATTTCCAGAAATTGGACCCAGGAAATTTTTTTGACAAGAAAGATTCCTGGATATTTAGATCATCACTGAGGTGTGGAAACCTCTGCTCCATATACCCACTGCTTTTTGACATTTATACAATGGGGACAAGGAGAAAAGAATGAAATTCCAGGGTTAAGCAGCCCAGACCCAGATGTCATGGCGGCAAAGCTATAGGAGGCTTCCTGACCCGACTGGGTATGAGAGTTAATAACCATGACACCAAAGTTGGGGATGCATTTTGAGCTGTGTTTCTGGGAGGAGGGTGGCAATAGAAATGACTAAAAGAAAATAAAGTTGGAGACACTAAATCCAATTAGAAATCTATCATTTCACTGACACACAGCCCACTTTGAGTTTCGAGATCACGAGTAGAATGAGATTTCCATTCTGTGTTGGGAATTGAAGAACTCAAAACGGTAACAATATACTCACACCAGGACCAGGCGATGGCACAGATGGGGACTTCCCAGGATATGGGCGAATTTTCATACCAACCTTGTGAATGCGACCACAGCAATAGCTTACTATCAGATCTGATGCCAGTTTCTGGATTAAAGATAAATAAGGCAATGTTTGCTGGTATGAAACTCTTAACTCTACTTAAATCTCCTGCCTACAGAGCTGAGTTGTGAGAGGCTACTGCTTATGCCTGGGGTGCTATTCAAAGTTATGTGCCTGTGGATGCTGGATAAATACTTGTTGACTATCTGATTTAACCCCACCATGAAAGCTGAGCTCCTCTGCATTTTCTATAATCATGTCAGATACATTAGAACCAAAGAAGCAGCAGGGTGGGAGATTTCTCCCATCTCTATTTCACTCACTGTGCTCCTTATAAATATGCTGATCAAAACCTGCATCAAAGAGGAAACACATTTCCATATTCCCAGTTTCCTTTATGATCAGAGAATGGATCAAAGAGAAGGCACATCTCCACATTCCCACTTTTTCTTTTTCATTCCTGATTTAGGGGTCAGAAGAGACTCACAAGTAGAAATGGAGCGTGCAATGCAACCTCCATTTGGAGGTAGCACCCCCATATGAGGTCAAGGGTCAAGTATTTTCAAATTCTGTCTCCATGTGCACTTATAGAGATAGAAAAATGTCTTAATTCTTTTTCCTAATACATTCTGTTTTACTCAACAATGAGCATAACCATTTTTATAGTTTGATATTTGAAATAAAAAAGGAGACGATTATAAGCCTTAATATAGTACATGATGATTAAATTTTAGTCATAAGGCCTAATTTTAAAATAATATTTAGGATTTCAATTATAGTACTTTAGATATAACTAAGAGATGAAAATGAATTTGTCCTTTTTAATTGAAAATGTTCCAAGATCTGTCTCAAAACTGATTCTCTCCCTTGTTTGTTTAATTGACAATGATTAGGTTAAGTCTGAAAATTTTAACGGTTGACTTTTCTCTCAATATTTTCATTTCTTTCTGTTTTAGTTTTATAGATCCAGAAGTAAAGACCCATACTGTGAACACAAGTAATTTGCCTAACAACTTAGTGTGAATTACAGAAATTAAAGTGTGCTGTTGTATTAGTTTGAACAGCTTATCTAAGCTTATAATATTAATGATTCTGCCTTCCTTCTGTGAAGGTGCTATTGACCCTAAAACAATCTTATTACACATTTTAAAGAAAGTGCCTATATAAAAAATAAAAAGCTATTTTACTTCATAGTTGCAATTAGGCAGAGGACTCAGAATGAATTTCAATGCATTAAGAAATTTCATTTTAATAACAATTTATTACCATAGTGAAATGGAATATAATTTCTTAATACTTAAAAAGTAATCATTCATCCTGTTATTAAAGGGATTATGAAATACACCTTCAAGGAAGGAAAGAAGCAGAAAGGGAAGGAGGGAAGAAAGGAGTGAGTTCATTTGTTCTAAGAAGGCTATTGTTACTGAGATCTGAGCTCTCCTTTCATGTCATTGCAACCAGCTATATCGTGACAGCCACACCATGACTGCTTGAACTTTGGATTCTAGAAAATGTAGTTATTGAATGAGACGGAATATGAGGTCCTTTTCAGTTCTGCATTATTGTGCAATAAAAGCAGTCTGAAAGTGTCCATCAGAGTTACCGTATGAATATTCAGTACTAGGGATTTTACCTTACACAGAATTTCCAGAGCTCCCCTCTATCCTTCTGTGGTACTGAAAATATATCGCCAAGTTTCATTAGGAGATTTGGCAACTCTTCTATGGGCCCAGAGCAGAAAGTTCCCCAGCTTGCAGCATGATCAGCTGTTGGAACTCTCTGACTTGAAGTTGCTTGGCTTCAACACTGAATGGTCCCAATGAAGCCTCCTTGGGCCTCCCTTTCCTCACTCCACAGCCCAACAAGCATGGCTCCCTCACTCCCTCAGGTCAAGCAGCAGCAGCACCATCTTTCTGTCCTCTCAAGTCCCAGTTCTTCTCTGTGCCACTCACCAATGGCAAATGCCTTTCTTGAATCTCTTCCTTCTTACTTATTTCCATAGCTATGGATGCCTTCCATTCACCATTGCTAAGTGGGTTTTGGGGGGGTGCAAGCACTTACACACACACACATAAAAAAAAAAAAACATAGATTTATTTTTATGTTTTCATTTAAGTGTAGCTTCCATATGGTACACAGCTTGACAAATTTTAACTAACATACTGTAAAATGCACAGATTCATGGAGTAATATCTGCATTCACCAATGTAACAAGCAGCTGGATCAAGACAGAACATTTCCAGTATTCTAAAAGGTGACCTAACACCTCCCAGGCCTTGTGACATGAATTTCCCATCCCCAACATCCATGCTGGGGGAGAAATCTTTTCCCCCCAAGTTAAGGTTAAGTCGCAGCCTTCTCTGATTGTCCTGGTTTCCCACAACTCCTTCCTTGCTGTGTTCTCCTCCAGATGGCCCAGTGATTGAAGTCCTGCTCCAGCCTCTCATTTCTTTCTGTTTAAGCACAATAGGAATAGCCACCATTATACCACTGGCTATCAATTCTCTACTGACTCAAAACCTACTCCTCCCTTCCATAATATCCATATCCGTCACTTATGGAGTGCCTGCTGTATGCCGCCCCATAGGGTCACCCATAGAAGAATTATAGCATTCCACAATTCAGGAAAATCTGGCATGTGTAAGAACAATTCCAGACAGTAATGAACAGGCTTAGTCTTCATTATATGGACAAGAGGCACTAGGGAGAGGTGATGTGCATGGGATTCCATAGAGAGTGAGCAACAGCTATAGGGCCTTCAACTTTAAGCTCACCTACCCCGTTTGCTTCGTCGCACACTCTCTTCCATGTATTCATAGCTCCTACTATGTGATAGGTGTTATGTTATACACTGAGGATGCAGCAGTGAAGAAAGAAGAAAATCTCTACTTACATTCTGGTAAGAGAAAGCAGTAAAAATACAGGATGAGTAAGTAAAATACATAGTATTATTAGATAGTGTTCAATGCATTGGAGAAAAATAAAGGAGGGTGAGTGTGAGCAGAGAGATTGACAGGTTTTGACAGGGTTATAAACAGAGTGGTCAAAATAGGTCCCCGGGGAAGGTGACAGAGTCAAACCTTTTAGGATGCAAGGGCACCAGCCATGTGGTCATCTGGGGGAACAGTGTGCCAGGGGGAGGGAACAGAAATGCAAACGCCCTGAAGAAGAAAGGGTGAGTTGGCCAGTGTGGCTATGATGGGGCAAGTGGGTGGTGGGGGGGGGGGAGAGCAGTGGGTGAAGTCAGAGAAACAGCAGGGCTGGTGTTGAGCCTGGTGGTCCCTGAGATGATCTCCTCTACCTTATAATTATGACTACTGAGGTATGCTTTTGGCACATGTGTGTGTGTGTGACTATGCTATTATAAATCCAGATTTGATGTTTGTTTAGACCATTTCTCAAGCAGATTATGAGTTTCTTGAGGACAGGGAACATTTCCTGTATTTCTCTGGAATTCCAAAATATTCTAGTAAAGAGAACAAACACACCTCACTCTCTTCCTCCTCCAGCCAGAGGGGCCAGGGAGCTAATCCTTTCCTGCCAAATACTAACATGCTCTCAGAATCCCAAAGAACTAATTATACATGAAAGAGTTTCTACGTATCTATTACCATTTTTTCAGCCGCATTCACAGTGGTTATCATTCAATCATACATCAAAAAACCACTAAAGCTTAGCATTCTTCATAGAAAATCTCTGGCTACATTACATCGACAACTGTGCATTCTATTATGAACAACACACACAACAAGGATGGTGATACTGTAATTGTGTGATGTGATTTACAAAACATACTACCAGAAATAAGAAGAGGATACAAGGTTTCATTTTTTCAGCAGCCAATAATGGGGTGACTTTAGATGGCAATAAAAAAATCCCATTAATTGACAACACACAGTGCAGCTCTAACACAACACAAAACACATCCCCAATGTAAGCATCTAAGTCGGAGGTTCAGAAAGTCTTAAGTGTCATCCAAGAATGAATCCAATCCATTTGCTTACTTAATAAGTATTTATTGAGACTAGACTATGTCTTATAATTAGGAACACAAGGATGAGCAAAAACAGACATAGCCCGTGCCATGGTAGAGTTTCCCCTAATCAAAGTGCCTCATAGATACCACTATAAGTATCATGAACAAAAATTACACACACTCTGAGAGCCGATAGGAGGGGACTGTGACCAGTCAGGTGAAGTCTTACCTGAGAAAGTAAAGCTGGCGATGCAATACAAAGGACAATTGCGTTGCTTAACCATGCAAAAAGGAAGAACAGTGTTCCAGGAGGGAGTCTAGCCTGTGCACAGGTCCTGTGGCAGCAGCAGCAGTGTGGTATAGAGATGGCTGGTGATGTCACCCACCACATTCTTCTTGTGAGAACTGGCATAGAGTCATGAGGAGGGAGGTGCAAATACTACAAGGGAGAATCAGAAAGCAGCAGCTACGAGTGAGATCTCTGGTACAATCAGGAGCAGAGGTGTCCTTTCTAAGTCAGAGGAGCACCAAAGATTGCTCTCCCACCCTTCTCAGACTGGCCTCCTATGTCTGCAGCCCAAAAGTCTGAATTTTATTTAACACCTGGCAGGCTAGATGAGCTGTCTCATTTCTTTAGAGACTGATACAATGAGGTCCAAGAAATGAACAAATGACCAGATACACCTTAGGAGGTACTGAGCTTTTGCAGTGAGGTGGGGGAGAGAGGAAAGGTGAGGTGTGAAGCAGTGGACCCTGCAACAGCAGGGTGAGGGTTCTACAGAAAAGACTTCCTTCCTATTACTACACCCAACTCCAAGACACTACAGTGTCTGCTGAGCTCTTAAGAGTTGGCAAAATATTATTTCTTTGGGAAAGCATATAATCAGGTCTATTATTATGACTGTTTCTTACAGTTAAAATTAATATTTTGAGGGAAATGGCAGTGATTTAAGTGAAAAGGCTAGACAGAGGGGGTTTTTATACACTTTTTGGAGTCCTGGATTATTTGAATATTACTACTATTTTGCTAATGGACAATCACCCTGATTTATCTTACAAAACACCGAGCAATCAGTGTGAGAACTACTTAGTTATCTCAGTCCTGAAGTTTTTCTGCATGATGAATCTGAGACCCTGATGATATTTATTCATTACATTTTTAATGATATATCAGGTTACCATAGCAATTCTTATTCCCTGGAAACTTCTTTCTTGCAACACACATTTATTGTGTGCGGCATTAACAGTCTGATCCTATTGTTCGAGCTGTCTCGTTAGCTCCAGTAATCCTTAGCTACTTAAAAATGTTAAGCAGTAACAATATATATAAAAAAATACTTATTTAGGAATAACATCTATTTAAAGAAATAGCCCACCTTCAAATCACCCTTCACTCACGAGACTTTCATTGATCCTGTAAGCCATAATATTTATTAAGTCTTAGCATATTTAAGGGTTTGTGTCATTCAGTGTGATGACTAAACAGATATTCTTTTATATTGTTCCTCAATTATTTTTATGTTGCTCTTGTATAGATTATGGTTTCTATCAATTATAAGCTGTTATGGGTTGAACCATGTTCCCCCAAAGCATGTTGAAATCCTAAGGACAGTTATATATGAGTGTGAGCTTATTTGGAAATAGAGTCTTTGCAGATGACTGGGGTCATTAGGGTGGGTCCTGATCCAATATAACTGTGTGATTTTGAAAAGTGGGAAATGTGGACACAGGAAGCAGACCTGTTTACAGGGAAGATGATATTGAAACACAGAGAATGTCATATACTGATAAAAGCAGAGATCATGGGATGTTTCTACAAGCCAAGGAGCACCAAAAATTGCCATCAAACTACCAGAAGCTGAGAATAGATTCTCTAACACAACCTTCAGAAGCATCCAACCTGCCAGTACCTGATCTCAGACTTTTAGTATCCAGAACTGGGAGACACTAAATTTCTGATGGTTAAACCACCCACTTTGTGGTATTTTGTTACGGCAGCCCTAGAAAATTAATCAAAAAGGAAAGACTAATACCTTACTTTGTATCCTCATCTTCGAATGGGATGACTTTTATCTTTACTAAGAAGTAGAATAATTCTTTAGCAGAAAGTACCTTTCAATCATTAATTTATTCACTTGTTCATTTATCTATTCAACAAATATTAACTATCATGTCCACTGGACAAGATGCTCAGCAAAAGAATGAAGGTTGGGATATAAAGATGAATAATAGACTTTTTTCTGCAGCATCTAGTAGTAACTTCCTTATAGTTTCTGGCTGCTATCTAATAAAATTTATGTTCATTATTTTGTATGCATTTTCTCCTAAATCCTCAACATAAACCAGCAAAGGTAGGTAGTATTCTCCCCAATTTTCAGAAAATTTTGAGTAGATTACTAAAAATCATAAAGACAGTGAGCACCAAAATGATTAGCATTTTAAGTCTCAACAGTCTGACTGCTGGATATTTTTCTTCTACTTCATCCTGCCTTTCATGAGGCCCTGGGAATAGAGAAGTATGAGTGACTCTGACATAAGGAAGTTACCTTTTAAAGAGGTAGTGATGGACAGCACTTCCAAAGGCAGATAGAAAAAAAAAAGATTTCAGATGGTGAGAATGGTGGGAACCTAGAAGGTTTCCCCCACTACAGATTTTGTTTTATAGAAGCATAGAAAAATTGTGAAGGTTGTTCAAAAAGAGTCTAGAACAATATGCCAAGACCAGATATGAGGGTTTTGATATGATGTGCTTGGGTTTTATTTGGCAAGAATCAGGGAACCAGGAGAACAATTTAAACAGGGGACTTCCTTAGGAAGATTAATTAGGATGTATATTAAATTAAAAAACCATTTAGGGGATCATCATAACAGTCAAGAGGTAATGAGACTGAACAAGGATGACGGACTTACGAATGCAGTAGGGAAGCTAAAAGCATTGCTTGTAGAGGAATATGGTCAGCACTTGGTAAGTGCAGGGACCGTGACCACTGGGTGTGACTGTAGGGGTAACCACGCCATCCGCAGATACAGGGAAATCAGGAAGACAGGCTGGCTTTTAAAAGACATCCAAGTTGGAGATATTGACAAGGCAGTTGAAAAAGTAGGATTTAGAGACAAAGTAGATAAGATTTAATTACACTAATTGTGATCTGAATGCATTAATGTGTTTATTAAAGATGTTCATATGAACCAGACCATCATGCTAAAGATTGGAGAGAGGAGAGAGAGAGAGAGAGAGAGAGAGAGAGAGAGAGAAACTTCATCAATTCACACACTCCTTGGCCTGCAGAAATAGCTGCTATTGAAATAATAGGGATGAGGAGAAGGAAGAGAAGACTAGTAATGGAAAGGGCAGGAAAAGAGCAACACATGGATTTGGCAAGCAGGAGAAGATTTTTCAGAAGTTGGGTGATAATAGGAAAGGCTGTAAAGAAATCAGGGTAGAAGGAGGAGAATAAGGAGGAGGAGGAGGACAAAGAAGAAGAAGGAGAAGCCCTTGGGAAGAAGAGGTAGACTTAGAACGCCAGAGAAAACTGAGTGGTGCCCAACCAGGTCATCAGAGTTCAAAACCAGCAACCAGGGAAAACCAGCAATCCTGGTTACTGGTTTGTGAGAAGCCATCGACAGAGCCGTCAGTCTCGAGAGGGTGGACATGAGATACAGAAGAAACAAAGGAGCTGAAGTCTCTGGGCAAGTTTGGCATGTCCCAGGTGGTTGCTTCCTCTCCAAAAGATCATATCCATTTTCAAGAGGAAGCAGTTTGCTGAGTGAACCTGGCAAAATAAAGATGCAGGAGTATAGGAGTTAGGGTTAGCAGTAGTTGACTGATCTCTCTTCCAAAACAACCAGCTCAAGATGAGGACGAAAGGGCTCCCTCCAAGGAAGGCAGCTTCTAAGGAAATGATGTGGTTGCAAAAGAAGCATTTGAGGCAAAGGTGGGTGTGGAAATTATTCCTGAATAAGAGTTTCACAGGTTGGGGAACAGAAAATGTCGAGTGAGTCTGGGAAGGACCTTTCCCACATACCTGGGAAGAATTTCTTCATAAAAGGGTCAGAATTCTATGTCCAACAGTGAAATCCTCTAACCTGAGATTTAATATATGTGCTGAGGGCATGAATGAATATCAAATGCTAAAGCCTTGATCAATCATGATGACATACAAATAATCTTTTTTCTCTACCGGACCAAGCTTGGGGTTCTCTGCATAAAATCCTTCCTTTTCCTTTCTCTTCATTGCTGAAGGCCTGGTGATAATCTTTATATTTCCTAATGAACTCCATTGAATGGAACTTGGCTTTGATTAACATAAATAGGCCCTAAGGTACACAATTAGCCTCCCTTTCCTCTTTTTCCTCCTGCCTGAATCATGGGCATGATTAAAAGATTTGAAGGAAAACAAATGTTTCTGGTACAAATATTTGATGATGTTTGATGAGAAGATACAAGTTATTGGTCCCATGTTCTGGTCTACCATCAGAAGAGATGGATCTGATCACTGAAGCCTTATTGGGAGAAAGAAAATAGCAAGAGACTTAACAATTACAGAGTGGTAAGAGGACATAAACTCAAGCTCCACATCCAACTAGAAAAGGTCTTGGGAGGATATTGTTTTTAAAAAATACTGACCGTAAGTCCTCGTGGCAACACACAACTGTCTCTGGCCACCAACTCTTCTAAAATGTAACTGAGTTGACCCATCCTTGGGATACAGGAGAAAGGTCAGGATCAGAATCCTATATATCCAAATAGGGAAGCACATAAAGACTCTTCCAGAATAGGTTTGAAATTAGAGTGTATTTAATTCCAAAGAATCTAAAAATTGGTGTTTGAGACTGGAAACTATATCTCATTCACTCTTAAAGTTTTGTTCTCTTTTTTTTGCTTTTTAATTATTATTTTTAATTGACCAATTATGGGGTATAGTGTAGTATTTAAATCATGTATATAACCTGTAATGTTCAGATCACGCTAAGGGTCAGACCTGTCACCTCAGACACGTACTTGTTCTTTGTATTGGGAACATTCAAAATCCTTTCTACTAGCTATTTGAAACAACAATTAATTGTTGTTGAGCATTGTTATCCTTCTGTGCTATAGAACATTAGACGTTATTCCTTCTGTTCAACTCCATGTACTACTAAACCCCATTAACCACCTCCCCCCAACCCCCTTCCCAGGCTTTGGTAACCACTGTTCTTTTCTCTATATTTTGAGATCAACTTTCACTGGTGATGTTTTGAACCAACAAAGATTCAGATGAGCCAGGCAGAGGGAGTACAAAGTGTTGGCTTTGATAGCTGTTAGAACACACAGGTGAGGTGAGGAGCAACCATGAGCTTCCTCATCCTGAAGCTGAGGATTACAAAGACCTACTTGCTGGCTCACAGACAGCCCTGCTTCTGCAGACTCCCCACAGACCATTCTCTGCTCCATCTCTGGGAGGAAATGGGTGAAGGGGCAGGAAGGGAATGATGACACTCTTAGATGTCTCTGAAACTGGGGCAGGGCATTCCACCTGAGCTGTCCACCATTCAACTCTGTGTAAGATCTAGACTGCCCCGAAAGTGACCCAAAGAAGCCCTGAACACTTATTGGTGAATTTTCTTAGATAAGGTGATTAAAACTCGAGCAACGATGAGAATCAACCTGCTGAGGAAAGGCAAGGGTAAGAATAGCAAGGTCAGCACCATTTGGGCCAGAAACATCATTGGTCATTTTCTACCCAGTATTTCCTAATTTAATTAGATATGCTCAAGGTGGGATCTTGACTGTCCTTCCAAAGGTCTGTGCATTAACTTGTCCCCTTGGTGATAATATTAGAAGGTGGCAGAACCCTTGAGAGGTGGGGAGATTGGGAGGTCCTTAGGTCACTGGGGCCAGGCCCTTGAAGGAGACTGTGGGACTCTGGTCTCTTCTTCTTTTTCTTTGGCTTCCTGGTGTTGAGGTGAGGGGTTTGTTTCATCTCATATTGCCAATAGGATGTGCCACCTAAGCACAAGCTGAAAGAAACAGGGCCAAGTGATCATGGACTATAACCTCCAAAACTATAAACCAAAATAAACTTCTTCTCTTTGTAAGTTGGTTGCCTCAAATATTTCATATAGAGACAGAAATTCACTAACCCCCAATACAAAATTTGAAAACCAGGATTCCACTTACTGTATCCTTTGAAGACACTGGGTAGCCTTGTACCCCTGAGCCCATGTCCTAGCAAGACAGGTAGCCAGCTGGGAAAATTGTTGTGACCCTTTTATCCCCGCCCATAGCCTGCTTGCTTGCTTCACTTCCATGCTTATCTGGACCTTGGAGGAATTGGAGTTAGTAACCCTTCTCCAAGAATCAACGGATTACTAGTTTTGGATTTCTTTGGATTTCTGCAGCAAAGTATTAAACAAGGAAGCTCAAGGGGAAACAAATCGAGATGAGAAAGAAGAATTTCCAATATGCAAATCAGAAGCTGTCACACTTAGAGGAACAAGGGAGAAAGTAGCATTGGACAGGAACAGCCAACTATCAAGGATGGAGAACCGCTAGATAAGGGGCAAAAGGCAGCCAGGAAAAGTAATGCTGGAAAACCCAAGACATAATGTTTGGCCAAGAAAAAATATGACTTTGAAAATCACTAACCTTCTTTCCAGTTAGTCTGCAAAAGACAATATTCTATTTAACCAACTGAAGTCTAAAAGTATTACTGCTACTGAAGACCACTTAGAAGGACAAGGTGCAGGAAGTTTGGGTTCTGGCAGAAATGCACCTCAGATTTGAGGCAGATATTATTAGCTGTATGTATTATTAGCTGTGTGATCCTGCTAATTCCATTTTTTCTATTAGTGAGATGCCGAACTAATATGATTAAATTAAATACATAATACATCCCCACATCCAGCTTTCCCATTTAACTACTTCTTGTGTAATTACCAGGCAGCAACAGAATAGTGCCACTATATGGCTCTATATGGCAAAATCCTTCATTTTTCAGGTTTCTCACAGTTTTGCAACTGTAAAATTTTTCAACCTACTAAATTTTATCAAAAAAAAAAAAAGAGTGAAGCTTTTCGTATTTATCAACCATGTTCAAGAAATGTTTTCCTGATGCATGGATTTCACTTTCGTTTTTAAAAATGGTGACCCATTAGAGATTTGCCTGTCTAAATCCATTTTCTTGTCAGGATTGGAAATGACAGGTTATTCTAATGCCCAAATATTTATTTCTGTGGCATATCTATATATTTCATCAATCAACTCGTCTGTGAAGTTTCTGGATTTCAATTAGTTTGTCCTAAACTCTTGGCAAGCTAAATTTCCATAGACTATATTAATAATATCTAAGTTAGAGACAGATAAAGTACATTTAAAATAGAAAACCAAATACTACTACTATATTATTTCAAATATTAATCCAGACTAGACTCTTCCCAAAATAGGCAGGAATTAGTAGCCACAAAAACAAAACTACAACAAAAATAGCCTCCTAGGCACTTTTGAGTTGCTTTCAAACTAAGTTCCTTTAATGGATCTCTAACCTAAATATCTGTAATGAATTATTCTCAAAGATCTGTGCTGGCTGCATGCAGCCTAGCAACTTTTATATAGGAGAGATCATCCTGTTTTATAAAATTAATTGTTGGATTTAGAATGACATTTAACATTGTGTTCACTATGAACTTATCTACTGATTAGGTGAGGCATTTCATCTCTCTCTAGGCCCTGATAAGTCAGACAATAAAAAGGTTTGACTGGAGTGCTAAATTTCCAATGAGAACCATGCTGTATCTAACACTAATAGCAAACATGTATGCAGTGCCAAACACTTACATTTACCAGTCACTGCTCTAAAAAACATCAAAATAAATATGGGCACATATGAAAGAGCATATTTAGATAAAGGTTCATCACAATATCTGGAACAGCCTATGAGCCAGATTCTATTATTATGGATCCCATTTTATCAATGAGAAACTGAGATACAAAGAAATTGAGTGACTGGCTTGGGAGGTAAGGGGCATTTAACCAAGTGGAAAGTAAATGAAAAGTCAGGCTTTTAATCGTGAATGTTTGGGTGTGTTGCTCCTCTTAAAACCAATGACTGTATTTTTCTTCACTAGCATGAATGAACCTGGAATTGGTTTATAAAGTCAGCCACATCAAACATACAAATATGTCTTTATTCCTTCTAACGTGCAAGGATATCGGGTATATTATTATGTGTTTAGAATGGTAGCTGCTGGCTACATTCACTGGGATAGGCCATTATATAAAAATAGAACTTATGTGTGAATTTTCTGACTAAATAAAATAGCCATCATTTATAGAGCATGCCCTAGCCTATTTTGATAAACACATATTGAGTATTTTCATGTGCCGGGCTCTGCGCTAGTTTGAGGAAAAATGATGAATCTGACACAGGCCTGAACTCATCTCTTACAGGAGAGATGGGTACCATATTTGTTGATATGAAAGTCACTCAGGTAGCAGATGTATAAATGTGTGTTCATTTTACAAAGGGATTTTTATGTGTGTGTATGTGAAAGACATACTTTTTTTGAGGGGTGGGTGCTGGGGATTGAACTCAGGGGCACTTGACCATGGAGCCACATCCCTAGCTCTATTTTACATTTTATTTAGAGATAGGATCTTACTGAGTTGCTTAACACCTCGTTGTTGCTGAGGCTGGCTTTGAACTCATGATCCTCCTGTCTCAGCCTTCCACTGGGATTATAGGCATGTGCCACCATACCCAGCATGTATTTTTTATGATATATATAAAGATGGTGATTTTTATATTTCTGTTTGGAAAATATATTTTTGAACTTATAAAATAAACTGCATACTAAAATCTAGTTTAAAAATCATAAATATCTATTAAAAGTCTGCTAAAGGGAAGGGAAAACCTAGCTAAAAAAGAAAAGTATTGATATCAGTAAACACTAGTACCTATCAGGGTTGTGGTGACAATCAATTTAAATCTCAAGTGATATGAGAATGACAGAAAATCTTATCAGCTTTGTCACCTGTGCATTATCGTTAAGAAAACTACCAGGAGCATATAAAACCGTACCTTTATTAGATGTTTTATTTAGGCTCCTTTCTTGGGAGTGCACAATCTCCAAGCATAGTGCATATGCATGAGCTAAGCTGATATTTGGAAGCTATTTTTAGGAAGGTGCAGAGAGATACTAACATACACCAGCAAATATGGTGTTAGATTATTTTAATATAATATAGCTTAGAAGCATCATAATTTATAGCCAAAGGCTTTGTGAAGCCAAAGGAAAGATAGACAATTGTCACTAAGAAATACACACAAAACCAGACCTAATGCGCCAACTTACATACAGCTTGGGCCCAGGTTAAGCTTGGGTCCCTCCTGCCACCAGCAGACACCCATTGGAGCTCAGGCCTGGCCCAGATCTGCATCGCTGACCTGCATTGGAGCCAGGGCCCAGGGTAGGCCTGGGTCTGTCCCCCATACCACCACCTGGGATCTAACCCACTTTCATCTTGAAACACTGCAGCCATCCCAATAGCCTTCCCCACCCAGTATCCTCTACCTTGGGACAACAGACAGGGGCCTAGAAGCAGCTATATCTTGGAACAGGCATTCCAAAGCCAATGTAAGACTTACCCTTTCAGCTCCATCTCTGAAAGATGTTGCATCCATCTTGGGATACCTCCACTGCTACCTCAAATTACCTCCTGCTGTAGCCCCCACCACCTACAGTTGCAATAGCATCCATCCTGGGACACTGGCAGGGTTTGGCAGCCCAATATCAAGGTGAGGTATAGATAATCTGCACAGATACTATAAGATTATATGGTAGAAATCTAATACTTCAGATCCACACTGCAAGAAAGGAAATCACATAGGCAACATGAAAAAACAAGGGAAGGGGCTGGAGTTGTGGCTCAGCAGTAGAGTGCTTGCGAGGTCTGGGTTCAATCCTCAGCACCACATAAAAAATAAATAAATAAAATAAAAGTGTTGTGTCCAACTACCACTAAAAAAAAAAAAAAAAGAAAGAAAGGAAGAAAAATGCCCCAACCAACCAAACCAGGATGCTACAATAACAGAACCCATGGACAGTGCAGTTGGTGAAATGTCAGAGAAGGAGTTCAGGATATTCATAATTAAAATGAATTAAAGAATGACCTAAATGAGCAAATACAGGCAAAAATTGATCACTCCAACAAAGATATAAGAGAGCAAATACAGGCAACCATTGATGACACCAATAAACAGAAAAGGGAGCAAATACAAGTAGAAAAAGATTACTTCAAGAAAGAGATAGAGATTCTAAAAAAAAAATCAGAAATCATTGAAATGAAGGTAACAATAAACCAAATAAAAAACTCAATAGAAAACATGACCAACAAACTAGATCATTTAGAAGACAGAATATCAGATAATGAAGACAAAGTATACAATCTGGAAAATAAATCTGACCACACAGTGAAGACGGTAAGAAACCATGAGCAAAACATTCCATCGTGGGATACCATCAAAAGTCTAAATCTAAGAGTTACTGGGATAGAGGAAGACACAGAGTTTCAAACCAAAGGAATATACAATCTCTTCAAATGAGATGATATCAGAAAATTTTCCCAAAATGAAGAATGAATTAGAAAATCATATACAAGCAGCTTACAGGATACCAAACGTATAAAACTACAACAGGTCTAAACCAAGGCACATTATAATGAAAATGCCTAGCATACAGAAAAAGGATAGAATTTTAAAGGCTGCAAGAGAGAGGAATCAGATCACATATAGGGGGAGATCAATTCGTATCTCAGTTGATTTTTCAACCCAGACCCTCAGAGCCAGGAGATCATAGAACAACATATACCAAGCTCTGATAGAAAATGGATACCAACCAATAATTTGATATCCAGCAGAATTAAGCTTTAGATTTGATGATAAAATATAAACTTTCCACGATAAACAAAAGTTAAAAGAATTTACAACTAGAGAGCCTGCACTACTGAACATCCCTGGAAAAATATTCCATGAAGAGGAATTAAAAAACAACAATGAAAATCAGCAAAGAGAGGTATTAGACTAAAGGAAAAACTAATCAAAGGAGAAACCAAGTCAAGTCAAATACCAAAAATAAACAAAAATGGCTGGGAATACAAATCATGTCTCAATAACTCTGAATGGCCTCAACTCACCATTCAAACGACATAGATTGGCAGATTGGATTTTTTAAAAAAGACCCAAGAATATGCTGCCTCCAAGAGACTCATCTCATAGGAAAAGACATCCACAGACTGAAGCTGAAAGGTTGGGAAAAATCATACCACTCCCATGGACTGCAGAAGCAAGCAGGGGTTTCCATCCTCATATCAAATAAAGTAAACTTCAAGCCAAAGTTAACTAAAAGGGGTTAAGAAGGACATTTCATACTGCTTAAGGGAACCATTCATCAATAAGATATAACAATAATAAATATATATATGCCCCAAACAATGGAGTGTCTATATTCATCAAACAAACTCTTTTCAAGTTCAAGGGTCAAATAGACCACAACACAGTAATTTTGGATGACTTTAACACACCTCTTTCACCACTGGATAGATCTTCCAAACAAAAAAGCTAAACAAAGAAACTATAGAACTCAACAGTACAATCAGTAACTTAGACTTAACTGACATATATAGACTATTTCATCCTTCAACAAGCGAATACACTTTCTTCTCAGCAGCACATGGATCCTTCTCTAAAATAGACCATATATTATGTCACAAAGCAACTCTTAACAAATATTAAAAAGTAGAGATACTACCTTGCATTCTATCAGATAATAATGGAATGAAATTAGAAACCAATGATAAAGCAAAAAATAGAAGCTACTCCAATACCTGGAGACTAAATAATATGCTACGAAATGAACAATGTGTTGCAAAAGACATCAAAGAGGAGATTAAAAAATTCTTAGAGGTGAATGAGAACACGGATACAACATATTGAAATCTCTGGGATACTATGAAGGCAGTACTAAGAGGAAAGTTTATAGCATGCAGTTCATTTCTTCAAAGAAGAAAAAGTCAAGAAATATATGACCAAACATTACATCTCAAATCCCTAGAAATAGAAGAACAAATCAACCCCCAAAGCAGCAGAAGACAGGAAATACTTAAAATCAGAACTGAAATTAATGGAATTGAAGCAAAAGAAACAATTGAAAAAATTGACAAAACAAAAGTTGTTTCTTTAAAAAAATAAATAAAATTGACAAACCCTTAGCCATGCTAACAAAGAGAAGGCGAGAGAAAACTAACATACGTGATGAGAAAGGAAATATCAGAACAGACACTCCAGAAATACAGAATATAGCTAGAAATTAGTTTGAAAACTTATACTCCAACAAAATAGAAAATATCGAAGGCGTTGACAAATTTCTAGAGTCATATAATTTGCCCAAATTGAAACAGGATGATATACACAATTTAAACAGACCAATATCAACCGATGAAATAGAAGACACCATCAGAAGCCTATCAACCAAGAAAAGCCCAGGACCAGATGGATACACAGGCGAGTTCTACAAGACCCTTAAGGAAGAACTAATACCAATACTCTTCAATTTATTTTAAGAAATAGAAAAAAGAGGGAGCACTTCCAAACTCATTCTATGAGGCTAAAATCACCCTGATTCCAAAACCAGGCAAAGAGACATCAAAAAAAGAAAACTTCAGACCAATATGTCTAATGAACATAGATGCAAAATTTTTCAATAAAATTCTGTTAAATCAAGTACAAAAACATATCAAAATGATAGTGTACCACAATCAAGTAGGGCTCATCCCAGAGATGCAAAGTTGATTCAACAGAAATCAATAAATACAATTCATCACATCAATAGACTTAAAGAAACACATGATCATCACAATAGATGCAGAAAAAACATTCAACAAAATACAGCTCCCCTTCATGTTCAAAGCACTAGAAAAACTAGTTAACAGGAACATATCTCAACATTGTAAAGGCTATCTTTGCTAAGCCTCAGGCCAACATCATTCTAAACGGAGAAAAATTGAAAGCATTCTCTCTAAAAACTGGAACAAGACAGGGATGCTCTCTTTCATCACTTCTATTTAACATAGTTCTTGAAACACAGGCCAGAGCAATTAGACAGACGAAAGAAATTAAAGGGATATGGATAGGAAAAGGAGAACTCAAATTAGCACTATGCTGACAATATGATTCTATAACTAGAAGACCAAAAAAATTTCACCAGAAAACTTGTAGAATTAATAAATAAATTCAGCAAAGTAGCAGAATATAAAATCAACACCCCTAAATCAAAGGCATTTCTGTATATCAGTGACAAATCCTCTGAAAGTGAAATGAAAAAACTACCCAATTTACAATAGCCTAAAAAAAAACAAAACCAAAAAAAAAAAAAAAAACCTTGGGAATCAACGAAAGAGGTGAAAGACCTCTACAAAAAAAAAAAAAAAACAACTACATAACACTAAAGAAAGAAATTAAGGAAGACCTTAGAAGTTGGAAAGATCTACCTTGTTCTTCAATAGGCAGAATAATATTATCAAAATGACCATACTACCAGAAACACTATACATATTTAATGCAATTCTAATCAAAATCCCAATGACATTCCTCATAGAAATAGAAAAAGCTGCATGAAATTCATCTGGAAAAATAAGAGACCCAGAATAGCTTAAGTAATTCTTAGCAAGAAGAGTGAAGCAGGTAGCATCACTATACCAGACCTCAAACTATACTACAGAGCAATACTAACAAAAACAACATGGTATTGGCATAAAAATAGACTTGTAGACCAATGGAATAGAGACACAGAGACTAACCCATATAATTACAGTTATCTTATACTAGAAAAACGTGCCAAAAACATACATTGGAAAAGATAGCCTCTTCCACAAATAGTGCTGGGAAAACTGGAAATCTATATGCACCAAAATGAAATTAAGCCCCTATCTCTCACCATGCACAAAACTCAATTCAACATGGATCAAGGACCTTGGAATTAAACAGAGACACTGTGTCTATTAGAAGAAAAAGTAGGCCCTAATATCCATCAGGGAAATGCAAATCAAAACTATTGTAACATTTCATCTCACTCCAGTCAGAATGGCAGCTATTAAGAATATAAACAACAATAAGTGTTGGCAGGATGTGGGGGAAAAGGCAAATTCATACATTGCTGGTGAACTACTAATTGATGCAGCCAATATGGAAAACAGTGTGGAGATTCCTTGGAAAACTTGGAATGAAACCACCATTTGACCCAGTTATCCCTCTTCTCAGTCTATACCCAAAGGACTTAAAAACAGCATTCTACAGGGGGACACAGTCACATCAATGTTTATAGCAGCACAATTCATAATAGCTAAACTGTGGAACCAACCTAGATGCCTTTCAGTAACAAATGCATAAAGAAAATGTGGTATATATACAAAATGGAATATTATTCATAATTAAAAGAGAATAAAATCATGGCATTTGCAGGTAAATGGATGGAGTTGGAGAATACAATGCTAAGTGATTTAGCCAATCCCAAGAAAGCAAGTGCTGAATGTTTTCTCTGACATAAGGAGGATGATTCATGGTGGGGTTGGGGGTGGGGCATGGGAGGATTAGATGATCTCTAAATAGGGCAAAGGGGAGGGAGGATAAGGGAGGAGGCATGGGAGTAAGAAAGATGGTGGAATGAGATGGACATCATTACACTAAGTACATGTATGAAGACACAAATGGTGTGACTCTACTTGTGTACAAGCAGAGAAATGAAAAATTATGCTCTCTACATGTAATATGTATTATAATGCATTGTGCTGTCATATATAACAAATTAAAAAATACCTAATGATAAAAATATACACAGAGAACTTGGGGTAGAAAATTCAGATTGGAGGCTTTGTATATAGAAAAGTAATAGAAATAGGAAGGACTGACCATACAGAAAATATAGAATGAGAAGAAAATATTCAGGAGAAATTACTCAAAGAGTTTCTTTTTCTTTCATTTTTATCAGAATTCATAGTGTCATCCTCTACCCCACACTACTCCAGGATTCTTGGCCTTGTGAGAGCCAGATGATAAACAAAACCCTAGAACAATCCAGATTAAATTTAGGAAACTGTTGCAGGCCTCCTGAAACATTAAAGCTTCATTAAAGGTTTTGATTAAAGTCTACAATAGTGAAAAGGACCCTGATTTAGGGTAGTTAGGACAAAGGCCCTTTACACAACACACAATTTGGGAAGTTCAATTGAAAAGACAAGTCACACAGAGGATCATAAAAATGGTATACATGTGATGCCAATATTTTATTTTAACTGAATTTTAGTTAAAGTAAAAGTTTTTTCTTCAAGTGTGGTATTCCTCAATAATTTCTTCCATTATTTTGAACAGCAGGTTTTATGTGTGTGTGTGTGTGTGTGACTCACATTTATTTAGCTTTTCTAATGCAAAATTGGTTTCTATAGAAATAACAATTCCTGCCTTTTCTCCCCCCACTCATATATTATCAGTTTTATATAATGTTTAATTTACACCCAGGTGGGAAGTGAACACCTGACCCCTGACAAACCTGAGAAGCATCTGGTAAGAGCAGAAGTCCCCAGGCAAACTTGGAAGTCACCTAGAAAGGGTTTCTATTAAGAGATGCTAATTTACATCAGATATTTGATAATTATTTAAATAGAAAAGGAGTTGTACCATTTTCAAAAGGAGAAATAGGGAGTGATCTCACTCCAACTTGGAAGCTTCACTCTGAAAGTCAATAGATGTAAGGTCCCCAATATTGAGTTGAAATTCTCAGCCACTTGGAAAGTCAGCTTGAGACACCAGCCTCTCCCTCAACCTTTCCTGACATTCATGACTGGCAGGACTCTCTCCAGAGAACCCCTCAGTGATGCATTCAAATCTTACTTATGGTAATAGTTCATTTTCCTTTACTGCACAGACATTTATGAACCAATCTTATCCCTATTTATGGGTGAGAACTACTGAATAAAGTGGAGTATGTCTTTTTCATTTATATTCTTTGCAGAAGCAAAGTCATTTGCATGTGATGAGCCTCTGTATATGGTAAGTTGCACGGAGTGAGTGTGTGTGTTTGTGTGTGTGTGTGTGTACGCATGTGTACATGGTGACGCAGAAAAAAAACAACAACATTTTCTCCGTGGTTTACTGGTACATGCCTGTCCTCCTATAGATAAATGCATGTTCCAGAAGTTACCACTCACTTTCTATTTCTCTATATGTTAATATTACAGTGTTTACCTGACTACTACTGCCAGTAGACATCACAGCAATAGAGACAAAATGTACTTTTATAAACTGGTGTCTCTCACAGAGCCTGTCCTCTAGCATGTACTGGAATAATTTCTGAAGAATGAATGAATGAATGAATGAAAGCATGTGTACATGAATAACTGGAAAGTCTCCTAGAGATTTGAGGAAGGTAGAGAATGAGGAAGGCACAGAACCACCACCCAGGAAAGTGAGTTTTGACCCTTTCTTGACAACATAAGTCATACTCACCTGTTCAATATACTTTTTTCCCCAAAGGTGCATAGGATGTTATTAAATTTTAAAGCCAGAGAGGTCTTTAGAGATTATCTAGTCTACTTCATTTTAAAGATGAATTAACAGAGTGGCCCAATGTCACACAGCTTCTCGTGAAAACAAAATCAAAGCAGAAGTCATTTTGGCTAGATCCACTCCAACTGCCTCCTGGAATAGGTGGGTCCTCTAAATAAAGTCTTTGACCATGAGAGTTGTTGCTAGGAACTGGAATAGACTATGCAGAAGGAAAGGAGAGAAAAGGAGATGGGGGGAGAAGGTGTTTTCCATGCGGGGATGTCCAACTCCCATGCTGCTCTGACAACTGAGATAGTTATCTGTTGAGCTAGAAAGTGACAAAGCCAGCATGGATCAAATTCAGGTCTTCAACTTCTGCCACAGTTATGGTGTCTTTAAAAAAAAACAAACACTTTTTCATAAATACATGTGTTGAAAGTTCTAGAAGCTGATTAAATAAAAAACAAAATAAAAGACCAGTCAGCCTCGCTTTCAGTTCTTCAGTAAATTTTCCTGCAACAAAATTATAAAACTTAATGTCTCATGAAAGATAAAATAACAAAGATATTTAAAAGGAATAAGAAATGAGATATTTGAAAGAGTTGAGCCATTTTTCCCAAAGCCCAGAAGTCTAAACATTGAACATTTAAAACCATCTTTTGGAACTGAGAAAAATAATCTCTAGGGGAGGGGAGGTATCCACTCATTGAAGGAGTTGTAATGTTTTGATTTTAGGTTTCAACACCAAAAAAAGCCATTTTAAAATGGTAAAATTCCTCAAGTGAGGAATTTTAAGCTCCTTTCATAATATTTTTCTAGATGCCGACACCAATTCAACCAGCTGCCTTTCTAAAGAATCCACTAGTTTCCGGTTCCTCATGTTTGAAAGTGTCTACCACATCATAGGCACTATCAATACTTGTCAACTAAACAAGCAAGTATCACAGTCCAGAAAAATACTTACAATTTGGAGTGGGTATATTGCCTCTTGGGAAAGTTACCCTGCTTCTCTTATCATGAAAAGGAAGCCAGAGAGGTCTTCCCTGAGAATCCTTCTCTCGCTGGATGCCTATAGCTTATTCTGGAGGCTTAACTCTTACTGGTCGTTTGAGCTGACTTTCTACCTCATGCCCATTGCTGACATTCATTCTGTAAGGCAATACAAGTACAGAGCCAAATGGCAGCCCAGAGGTGCACTGGAGATGCTGAAAAATGGAAGTAGGAAGACACTGCAGAGGAAAAAGTTGGGCGAAGAAAGAGGTCAGTTGGACAACCACTCTTTGAGTATCATCTACATGCCAGGCATGACACTTGGCACTGGGAAAATAAGAATGTGTGAGTCTCAGAACCAAAGGAGCCCACAATTTAAGGAGGGATGAATTCTCACATCCAGATTTAATATGATATCACAGGTGCTATGATGGAGACTTACCTAGGATTAATGAGGATGGAGAGCAGAGAAATGTAGGTTGGTCTAGAGAAGTTTCTGGAATAAAGTGGAAGTCACATGAAAATGTATACAAACATTGAGCCAAAAGGCAATATCTTGGAGGCTAATAAAAATTTAGTATTTTTAATTTATTTATTTGTTTACTTATTTATTTAGAGAGATAGTTTCACTATACTGCCCAGGCTGGTCTCTTGGGCTCAAACAATCCTCTTGCTTCAGCCTCCCTGGTAGCTGGGGTTATAGGTATGTATCACCACACCAGACTTTAACATTTTTAGATTATGTGAAAATATATATATTTGACTAAAGACCAGAATAAAACCAGTGCTTGCTATGGTTAAATATCTATAGCCAAATATAGAGTGGAATTATAATAAAACAACCTTGTGCCTATTATCTATATCCATATCTATTTCCTGAAAAAGGTAGAACTTGTACAAGAGAAAAATAAACGGCCTGGTCTCACCCAGATTTTCATGAATCTATACCTCATTTTCTAGGGGAATCCATTCCACTGTGTTTATTTAAAACTATCTCATATGGTTACAGAGACAAATTTCAAGTCATTCATTCATTTGCCTCTTCAAATATTTATTGGAGATTTCCTCTGCCTGAAATTTTAGTTCCTTAAACAAACAAACAAACAGGTTTAATTGGTTGAAGGAGATAGATTGAAGTTGTGCTTAAACTGGTGAGTCTGAAGTGGAAAAATGGTAAAACACGAGAGCCCTGTTAAACATGCATGAAGGCAGGGACCCCTGCAAATGTCGGGTTGCCACAGTAACTGAGGCAGCCTCAGAGCTGCCTGGAAGGAGGGAGGGTACCCCAGAGCTGGGACGAATCAGGATGCGGAGCATGTGCTGATCAGCTCTACTTTTCTCTCCTTTCTCCCCACCTCTTCTGTTTGGGAGGAAGAAGTTGAAGGTAGAGCCTTGATAGAATGGAGGGTAGTCGCACCGAAGAGTGCTTGCTAGGTGTAAGGACAAGCGATTAATTGAAGGTTTGATGCTAGAGGGAACCTGCCGCAACACAGGGGGTTTTCAGGACTGAAGCCACAAGCACAGAGGTGCTTGGCTTCAGAGACTCACAGCACTCAGACTGCTCCAGGCCATTCAGAGCCAAAGCTGCTCAGTGGCTGCAGGGCTCTTTGAATCCTGGAGTCCCTGAGTGAAGGCAAGGCCCTGGAGGCAAGGGAACAGAGCCATGCCCTGACAGAGCTAGAGTTTTTGAGGGTTGGGGGCTGTTGGACAATCCCAGGTTTCCAACTCTGAAGTGGAAGGAAAGTGGGCAAGCCAGTGACAACACTCAGCCCCCTGAGGTTTCCTTCACAAGTAGAGACAGCACAGCCAGCTCTTTTCCTCGACTTTTGTATTCAAATTCAACAAGCAATTACTGAGCATCTAAAAATTCCTTGGGACTGTGTTATGTGCTTCCCATACACACTTCCTTATGCTCTTCTATTGGTGCTCCAAATTGAATATTCTTTCTCGCTAAGTTATAATGACAATGTATATGTACATTATCAAGTTATATTTCACCAATAAAACTTTTAATTTGCTTAAGGAGGGAGCTTCCATCTCGGAGTTCTCCAGAGACCCATTTGCTAGAAGAGAAACAGGCTGCTCTGGGTTAAGCGTCCTCAGATGCCAGCAAGCCATCTTGTGATAATGTGAGCAGACTGCAAGCACTTAGCCACACAAGCAGAGAAGAGAGCGGCTGGGGGAGTTCGACACCTGTTATCGAGCTCTTACGGGAGAAAATAAACTTACAAGTGGAAGAGAACTTAGAATTATCCTATTTAACTTGCCTATTTTACAGAGAAGTTTTGAGAATTGGAGAGATTAGGCAATTGCTCCAAATTGTATAGGTAGGTGTCTCTTTCTTAGCAAACATTTGTATGACATATTTAGTGTTATTTTCAGAGTATAGCATCATATGAGAATATATACATTGATTAAGAACTAATAAATATTTTTTCACAATAAAAGGAATAAAATGTCTACTCTGAATCTGGGCCTCACCCCTCACTATGCACCCATAGCATAATCTCATCCATAGAAGAAACTCTTCTTCCTCAGTGTCAGCTTGGATGTTGAGTTAGACAGATTTCTGTTACTGTAACATATACCTGAGATAATCAAGCTAAAAAGAGAAAAGGTTTCTTTTTGGCTCAGAGCTTTGGAGGTTCCAGTCTATGTTTGGTTGACTCCATTGCTTTGGGGCCTCTGGTGAAGCAGGACATCATGGTGGGAGAGAGCATGAGGGAGCAAAACTGCTTATTTTGTGACCAGGAAGTAAAAAAGAGAAAGAGGCTGGGGATTCACTATTTCCTTCAACGGAATGCCCCCCATGACCTAACATCCTCGCCTAGACCCCACTTCTTAAAGGTTCACCACCTCCCAGTAGCACCACAGTCTGGGACCAAGCCATTAACATGGCCTTTGGGAAACCTTTTTCTAAACCATAATAGGTCTTCTGATGAAGACCTACTATGACCTACTATGTAGTAGGTCTTCATGCTAGGTCTTCTGATGAAGTGTCATAGATGAATGCTGGCAAAGAGCACTTCCCCTCTGTACTGGGTTGAATGGTGGTTGCCAGAAAGATATGTCCATATCCTAATCCCCAGAACCTGTACCCATGACCTTAACTGGAAAAAGAATCTTTGCAGATGTCACTAAATTAATTATCTTAAGATAAGGAAACCATCCTGGATTATCAGAGTGGCTCCTAAATCCAAGGACACTTGCCCTTTTAAAAGATACAAAGAATACTAAGAGGAGAAGATAGAGATGGAGTGGCAATATGCAGATGGGGACAGAGACTAGAATTCTGCAGCCATCAATCAAAGAATGCTAACAGCCACCACAAGCGGGAAGAGGAATGCACCCTCTGGAGCCTTTGGAAGGAACATGGTCCTGTCAACAACTTGATTACAGACTTAAAGACTACAGAGCTGTGAGAGAATAAAATGCCTGATCCTTCTATTATAGCCATTTCTCCTTCTCTGAAATATATATGTATCTAGCCACTTTGATACTGAAGTGAGAAGATACAAGGAAGTTAGTAATAATCATAGTGTGTGTGTCTGTGTGTGTGTGTGTGTGTGTATTTTAACTGTCTTGTTCTAAAACAAATGAAGCACATTAAAGTGAGGATAGATGCATCCCTTTGTAACCAAGGGAAGAGAAGGTTAGAACAAAAGTTCCCTGACTTTAAGTTTACAGCTTCCTTGTATCTTACCAATTTCCTCCCATATTTCTTGCCCTGCAAAATACAACACAGGAATATCCACAATAAGGCAGAAAATTTGCACAATGAGGCTTCTTGCATCATACAGTAGCTGCCAAGTCCAGGCCTTTGTTACTTTCTGCACTGACTACAGATAGAACCTGTCTTATCCTCTACATTTCCAAAGTCAAATCCCATGTTTCCTAAATCTTTTTTTTTTTTTGTCTATAACGCTGTAAGAAATACATCATGTGGCAGTACACAAATACATAAAATTAGAGCAAAGCATGATGACTTTTCCTCTTTTGGCTCTCCCGTTTAAAATAGAAACCATGACACAAACTGCTATCATCTATACTCTGAAGCTATGAAGCTACATCTCACACCTTTTTAAAATATGGAGCTCATCATTTCACCATCTTAATTGAAATTCTCTGATGGCCCCCTTCACCTCTTTCATTCCAATGATGCTTTTTTCATTGAAAACCTACAGGCGTCACTTGGGGAAGATTGAGGGTTAAAAGAAAATAAATAAATAAAAAACTTAGCCCATGCCTTGACAGAATACAATATTTATAAATCACTAAGCCTAATATGTATAAATCCTCAATGTTTTCAAACTATCTCTTGCATTATCCTCTTAATCAGCTGGATTCATCCTTGGTGTGGTGTTCTATTTACTCACTTATCCTTCAAGATAAACGGTCTCAATTCTTCCTTCTTTATCCTCTAATTCTTTCTTTCACCCATGCCTCCATTATCACCCAATCCTTAGGCTCCTTCAGTGTCAAGATCAGCCTTATTAGGAAACCCTTTACACACCTTCTTGGCTAACCTGTCCTCTCCTATAGCTCCGGAAGACTATCTCTGATGACAGTAACCCATATCATAACGGGTAGTGCACATCCCTGACTGTGAGTCCTGACATTGCTCTTTCCTCTGTCAGTTGCTGATAGAGGTGTGCTAATATCTCCAACAACAGTAGTTGATTTGTTTATTTCTCTTTGCAATCCCGTCATCATATTTTTCTTGGAATCTACACTACCAACACAGTGCCTGGTCCATAGCAAGACTTGAGAAAGAAACGAAGGACATGCTGTGGGATGGGGGAGAAATAGGAACTCTGAATAGGACCACAAGGCTGGCTTCCATAATGATATGAAATTAAACACTGGAAAGAAGACAACGATGCCAGGGAGAGAAATTGAAAAGAAGAAGGTGGCTGTGGAGGGGAAACAAACCTTCAAAACTTTCAAAACCTAGCCTAGAAGTAAATCCAGAAAGAATTTCAATTTCTACAAAGCAACAGACCATTCAAATCCCTGCCCCACAATCCACAGCCTTAACCAGGCACCATGAAATGCGCTTTTTATTTTTTTTTTCCTGGAATTCATGCTTATAAACTGCCCCCTTCTCAGTTGCTTTCCATTGAAACAGTCGCTGTCCCTACCTTATGGAAGAGAGGGCCTGAATCATGTTGGAACTCAGCTGAAAGTCATTTTTAGAGTCTGAAAGTGCATAATGAGGTCTTCAGTTCTCCACGCCATGCTCTGATTCCAGGAAGCGCCACATTAGCACTTCAGCAGAGATCCACGCTCTGCTTAAATCTTGCTGGTGTCATAAAGAATGCTTAATGCCCTGTAATGCAGACTTCTGTTGTACAGAAAATGTCCTCATTTGTTTTGCACTGGAAAACTGCAGATGGATACCCTTAATCACACAGTTGAGGGAACTCACTTCCTAGCAGAAAGATGGCTTGATTGAGACCTCAGATGAGGGACTAATTCAAGTGGTCATTTGATGAGAAGGAAGAGAAATCTCTGTATTCTGCCAACAGGTCTATTAGTGAGCTGAAGGTAGGAGAGTTAATAAAACAGCACCTGACAGGACTCAGTATAAATTACCTGAATACACCTCCATAAAGTGTGACTTCTCTTTTCATAAATTAATAAGTCTCCATCAATTTTATGCCTTTCAGCTGTGATTCCCATCGAAGACCAGATTATCTTTCATGTTTTTTAAAAAAAGGCATGTAAGTAGCCTTCCCCCCCCACAATTGATAGATCTGCCAGATGAACTTCTCAGTGACTTTGGTTGTTAAATTCATTTATTTTATTCTGTAGAGATAGGACTTTCTAATGCCTTTGAGAAATGCTTGAAAGAAAGTCTGGTCAAATTCAAGATCAGAGACAGGGGCCTAAGAACATTCATCTTAGCGAGGTACAAACCACTTCATAGTTATCAGAGCAAGAGGACAAGCTTTTTTAGAAAAATTATGTAATGGATTTTGCCCTCCCAAGAGAAAGAAAAACATCCATTTGTGTTAAGTATGTGGATAGCCCTTGTCAGGTGCAATGATGCTGGAGTTGACTTTTCATTTTCAACCTGAAACGTCTTTGTTCCATCATGGTCATTGTGACCTCCCTAAGGTCAGACATTAGCTTGAAATGACTCTCATCGGTTAATACAGTCTTCTAGCCAGATTACTTATTTCTGAACTTAGCGTTCACTGTAAATTCTCGTCTCGCACGCCTAAGATGTGATTTTGTTTGCCTACCTAATTATTTTGTGTAACAATCAGCGAAAGAGTCAAAAAAACACTGAGATCAGGTCCTTTTCCTCCAATGGAGAAAACAGGATACGTGAAATAAAAATCCCCTTCTTTGCCCTTGAGAGATAGTGGGAAAGGCAGGCATAAAACCTGCATGTACAACAACAATGAGAAAAAAAATACTGTGATCTGAAACAGAGGTGATCACAAATTAAGAGAAAACTCCTACAAATTATACCACTTAAAGGAGTTTCAAATACAGTCATAGAAAGGAGGTTTTGCGAGAATTTCCAAGGACAACTTCAAGGAAGAAGTAGAAAATGTTAAATATAGTTTAGTTTAGGTTAGATTTTGGAGAAGGGTGTCATTTCATCTCTTTTTCATATTAGCTTTCTTTATTTGCCAAGCCCATTAGTTTTATTTATGTTGACATTCTCTCCCCGCAAAATTTGCAATCAGAACTCTCAATCCTGAAAGACAACTAAAAAAAAAAAAGGCCTTATTTTCCATCTGCTCTGTCTTTTCTATTTCTATTATATTCATATCATCTTCCAACTATTTAATCTGATCTTCCTGCTGAATATTCATATTTTAGTCTCAATATGTTATTCATTACTGCTCAAACTCACTTTCATCTCTTAGAATTCATTCTTTTTCATTTCTTTATCCAAGCTCCTCAAGTTTATTCATTACCTCCCATCTTGATCTCTGTAATTCACCCATGTTGGTCTTCTGACATTCTGTCTCAAAACACTATGGAAACCCTATTTAAAACCTTGAATCTCAAATAATTTATTCCCCCACTCCATCAACTACACTGATTACCAGCTCACTCTGCCTCACATTTAAATGGCTGACTCTCATTTTCCCCTAAGCACTTTATAAACCTTTAACTAACATTATCTATTTCTTCCACAAAATTACATGTATTTTCATCTCTTTGTGAAGCCTGTTTTCTAATTGGTTTCGTTTATTTAGCTTATCTCTCCAATTTTCTTCTTTTATAGTCATTTTTCATAACTCTCCTTATTGTGCCACTTTTAATCACGGAAATGCACCTTGGTTTAAATGGCCTGAAGATAAATATTGAAAATGCATATGTGAATAGTCTAAACTTGATTACCTAATGGTTTGGGTGAGGATAAAAGGAACACAAAGATAAATTGTCACCAGTCAGATTTAAGTACATCACAGGCTTTATCATTGATACTTCCATATCGAACGGCTCCTATTGCCCCTCACCACTGATCTTTCTTGAGGCTATTAAATGGGAAAATAATCCATGATGCATTCTTCCCCCCTGATCCAAATGTTACTTTTTTGGTAGAGCCAATATCTTCCAATATGGAGCAGATCATTTATAAATCAGAAGTTGAAAATTGAGCCTAGACAAAGAAAGTCTAGAACCACTGAACAGTTAGTTCTACCTGTATCTTTTCACTTGGCAGAGTAGCAAATCAATTCCATGGCTACTTATTTCATCCACTGATGCTCAATAAAAGATATTAAGATCACAATGAGATCAACAGCAAAATATAATTTGGTGGTTAACAAAATTATGAATGTGATTGATTAACATCACTCCTTAAAACACTAAACTATTTTTTTCCCATAGTTGATCAGATGTCAGGTAGCAATTTGCAGCATGATTCTATTCAGAAATCATGTCCTGATAAGGTTGTAATCTTCAAATTCAAAATCTGGCTTCTATCAAGGCAGGCAAAAATCAATGGAAAAGACCTATTTTTCTTCAATTAAATGGTGGGCAGTTCTTGTCTTTGTTTCTTTGGAGAAAGAGATACTTATAAGCAGGGTTCATCACCATCAGAGAAATCAGATGTTCTCATATCTGGTTCTAGGTTGTTTATAGTTCAACAAGTAACAACTCATTGTTTGTAAACCAAAGATGTTCCAGTCCAGCCATTAACAGTCCCCATTAATGTTTACACTCCTTGCCCTACAAGCCTCAGAGACTGGCAACTCCATGCAACATTCAGTTACACACGTGCATTCTCTACCTGTGGGCTTCACTAGGATTTTACCAATGGCCATTACCACACGTACAAAATAGGATGACCCTTGTGAACTTCCATAAGCTGTATTAAAACCTTCATGTGTTTGGCTAAATTCCAAAATCTAATCCAAGGCAGTTTTAGTGTTGAAATTCAATTCTGGGGAGCCATCTTCCTAAACGAGGTTATCAATTCAAATGGCTAGGGAAAGGATGCAGACAGATAACATAAAGGAGTGGAATAGGCCAGAAACCAAGTATAAAAAAATTGAAAGGTGGAGATTTGTTGGTTTAAGGGTAGGGCTCAACGATAATTATTGAGTCAAAGAAAATATATCTCTGAATCACAGGCAGCTGGAGGGCACAGACCTGCAGTTCTTATTACTATCTGAGCAGCAATTGCCTATGGATTCCTCCTACAAAGGCAATGTTTCATTTTTGCAAGGATGGCTTTTCTCTACCATGTACCCACACCTCCCTCCTTCTCAGTTGCCTGTTAATTATGACAAGCACCACAGGCACTTAGATTTCAATCAGTCTGGAGAATCAAGTTACTTTGACATGAGTTTGGATAAAAGGCAGAAGTTACAAGGAGGAACTCACTGAGCAGACCCTTTTCTTTGAGTTCCCAGACTGGGCAAGATTTATGAAAAGAACTCCTTTTTCCACAGCAACTCTGTTTCTTTCCCAGGGAGAGAGTTTCAAGAGAAAGTATGAGATACCCAGTTACATTTGAATTTCAGATTAACAAGAAATAAGTTTCAGTGTATGTTCCAAATATTGTATGGGCTAAATTCATAGTATATGAATTATAGTCATAACTTCTTAACATGAAGTTCAAATATAAGTGGACATACTGATTCTTTACATGCTAATCCTAGCCACACTGCCCAGGTTCAGCATTCTACATAGGTGGTACCTTCAGCTCTGGGTCCTCTTGCCCATGTGACAATACTGGATAGACAGAGAAATCTTTGGCCTACTAGTGGATAAAGCTAGTACTTGAACTCTAGAATCAACTGAACCTCTTGGGTCTACTCCCAACTCAACAAACTCAGAGAAAATGTTTATTTGATTCTTGTAAATTTATGTCAGTTTCCTAATCCATAAAATAAGGACCATGGCAAACACTCTATCTCATGCAACTATTGTTAGGAAGAAATGAAGCAATGTAACAAAAAGTGTGAGGCCTCCCATTTAGTATATCATCAGCACTCAATAAATGCTACCAAGCATTATTAAGCCACAGGAATGCCCACAGGTTGGAACAGAGGCAACCTTTGTGCTAGTTGAAGGTGCTTTTTAGCTCACATTTAAAATTACTTTTACTGATTTGACAACATTTATTTAACTATTCTCATATGAGCTAAGGGGAAATGCTAGGGGGAAATGTGATTCTAAATTCAAATTTGGGAAAAATAAGGCTTTAAATTTAAACCTAGGGCTCCAGTATAATCTTAAAAGAGGTTGCATTTAAGTTCACAGCATAGATTGTCAATTCTTCATTTGTTTCCAGTTCTATTTATCTCTTTGGTCTTCCATTCTCTCTTCTTTATCACAAGTTAAGTGAAAGAGCAGCAAACAGTCACTTGTTTTATGCCCTAGGCAGAGCAGGACACACTCTCCACCACAAATGATTTACTTGCCCTCCAGATAACACCCCTCCCACATCTCCCTGCACCCCACAACCACACAGGTATACCTGTCGCACTCAACCCCCCATCTGGAACTCTGTGTCTTGGGGAATCATTGTTCTCCTCTTAACTTAATAAGCTGGAAATGTAGACAGAGCATTTAAGAACCTGCTGGAGGGGGCCTGTGGGGAGCCTGCTGGAGGGGGCCTGTGGGGAGCCTGCTGGAGGGCTGAAATGAGACCAGCCCAGTTCTTGGCTCTTTGCCCAGGGCTCTAACAGACCATAGTGAAAACCTGGGTCTGCTGAATAGGGGCCCCATGGTTGCTAGGGCACAGGATGAAGCCAAAGTTGGAAAACTCTTCTGATGCTCCCCATGGCGATTAATCTGTTTGAAGGTCTGGGCTCTGAACCTTGGATTCCAGGTCTGCATTCCTTCATAAAACCTCGTGTTTTGAAAGCCACAGGCAATGATCCTGTGGATTTAACTAGATGCATTCTTACAAAGCAGAGTCCTAAAGGAAAGCTCCTAAGTGATTGGAATCTGCCAACATGCTGTCTTGTGCCCCTGGCTCCCAGTATGGGGGCCGGGGAGAGGAGAATCCCACGCCAGGTCAATTATCACTGCTTGGGCTACCAGTGGAGAATGCTGGGCTTCCTCGGAGACATGGCTGTCATCTTGGATGCTCTTCTTAATGAAGGCTTAGGCAGTAATCTGAAAGGTCAATGCTCACTCACACCGCGGTACTGGTGGCCACACTGAAATCGCATATCCACGGTTGGTAGGGTAGGGTCTGTTTCAGGCACAATGAGACTCACATCTCTGTAACCTGATAAAATGAAATCTATATGCTCTTTGCTTCTAAAACCTTCAAAGTCCTTATCCACTTCAGTGAATAAGTAAAAGGAAAGGTAAAGTCAGGCACCACAGCCTCCTACAAAGAAAACTGTGACCTTTGTTTCTGTGGTGTGTGTGTGTGTGTGTATGTGTGTGTGTGTGTGTGTGTGTTTCACTAGCTGTTGTTATAAGAACTACAGAGAAAAGCCAGAAAACAAAGTGATGAAAATGATTCTGGTTGAGAGAGAAAAATAACTCCACCCCATGCCAGGAACCTCAGAAAGGCGTCTCCTGAGAAAGTTTGTTACCCTGATCCTAATTAAATAAGTTCCATTTGGTTGTTCAACCTTATTTACTGATCTGCCTCATGCAGCTAGACGCCTACAGCTGAGGTCACACCACTGCTCAGAGAGACATTAGAAGCTGAGCTGCATGAGACAGACACAGTCCACCTCCTTCAGGTTTCTGTGCTTAACCATGTGTGTGAAAACTGAGAACTCAAAACTTGGAGCTCGGTGAGAGAGTGCCCAATATGTAGACTCGTGATTTTCACCTCCTGGGCTGCACTGCACCGAGCTGTAGTTTGGATCCTGATTATCCTCCAAAGGCTGATGTGCTAAAAGACTTGGTTCCCAGGCTGGTAGAACTGGGAGGTGGTAGAACCTTTGAAAGGTAGGGCTTAGTGGGAGGTCTTTAGGTTATTGGTGGCATGCCCTCAAAGGGAATTATGGGACCATGGTGCCTTTTGCTTCCTGGCTGATGAGGTGAGCAGGTTTGCTCTGCTACACACACCTGCCACAATGTGTTACCTCAACACAGTTCTAAAGCAATGGGGCCAATCAAACATGGACTAGAACCTCTAAAACTGTGAGCCAAAATAAACCTTTTCTCTTTATAAGTTGGTTAGCTCAGGTAGTTTGTCATTGTGAAGGGAAGCTGACTCACAATAATCTGATAGCAACATTCTGATTTTCCTTTCAAGAACCATGTTTCCTCCCTTATCCACAGTCCACATGGTTAGGAGGGAGTCTGATTCTATCTGTAATGGGACATATAACATAGGCTCAGGGAATCAGTACCTTCCTGTCAGAATAATTGGTTCTGTATTGTTCCTGAGACCCTGTTTAGGCCAACTTGAATCAACCTGGGACTCTGCTAAAACTAGGAGGAAAGAGGCTTTCTCTTTCCACTGTGCTTTTAAGGCTGGAAAAGCAAACATGCACTAAAGGAAAAGTGAGTGAGAAGGAAGAAGGCAGAGACAAGCCAAACTGAGTAAAGGAGAGAAACTCATTTCCATTGCTCCTGAGCATATTCTTACAGACAATTTTATAGCAAACCAGTGTTTTCAGTTACAAGAGCCAAGTCATCCTACCTCTAGCATAAGCCAACCTGGATCATCTTCTTACTACTTGCAACTGAAAGACTGTGGATGACGGCGCAAAAAAAGGGTTGTTAAAAGACCTAAGTTGAAAGTCCACAATGAGAATTGTGTGTACCAGGTACTACACATAGTTACATGTGTATGCAACTGCAGAGCATGCTCATGGATTCTGATTTCAGTCTCTGCCTCCTTCTCATCCAAGTTTAGCGACAGCTCACATCACCATTCCCAAGCCCTTTACCAACACTGCTAAGGAAACACTTCTTACCTGTCCTGTACCCTCTTCATGGTCTCTTGCATTGTCATTGTCCCAGACAATCCTACCAAGCAGCTAATTTTCTCTCTCTCTCTTCCTCTTTTTTTTCTTTACTTTTTGCAAGTATATATCAGTTATATGGAATAATGGCTTTCATATTGTCATATTTGTACATGCATATAAGATATCTTGATCATCTCCATCCTCTATTACCTCCTAATTCCTTCCCCCTCTCCTCTAATCCTCTTTCCATCTAAATACCAATGTCACTACAGAAAACCAGGGGAAAAATTCCTAAAATTTACATGGAAGTACAAAATTCCCAGAATAGCCAAAGCATTCCTAAGGGGGGAAAAAGCAATACTGGAGCATCACAATACCTGATTTCAAAACATACTACAGAGCCATAGTAACAAAAACAGAATGGTACTGATATAGAAATAGACACATAGACCAATGGAGGACACAGAAATAAACCCATGCAACTACAGCCATCTGATTCTTGGCAAAGGTGCCAAAACATAGGTGGGAGAAAAGACAGCCTCTTTCACAAATGGTGCTAAGGAAACCTGATATCCAGGCCCATACAAACATTGAAGCTAGATCCCTCCCTATCTCTTATCATGTACAGAGATCATTTCAAAATGAATCAAACATTTAAATAGAAGAACTGACACTTCAGAACTTAAGATACAGGCATAGGCAAAAAATTCCTAAATAGAACCCCAATAGCTCAAGAAATAGTGGCAACAATTGAAGAATGTGGCATCAGATTTAAAAACTTCTGCACAGCAAAGGAAACAATAGTAAAGAGAGAGCCTACAGAATGGGAGAAGATCTTTTCCAGCTATTCATCTAATAATGGATTAATATCCAGAATATATAAAGAAATGTAAAAACTTAATATCAAAAAAACAGAATAAACCAGTCCATAAATGGACAAATGAAGTAAACAGACACTTCTCAAAAGAAGTACCAACGACCAATGCTTACGAGTAAACTATTTCATTTTTAGCCATCAGTAAGTGCAAATCAAAGTGCCTGGGTGAGATGGAATCTCACCCAGTCAGAATGGTAATCATCAAGAATACAAAAAACCAATAAATGTTGGTGAGAATGTTGAGGAAAAGAAGACCTTATATATTTTGGGTGGGCATGTAGATTAGTATAGTCATTATGGAAATCAATATGAAGATTACATAAAAATTTTAAAATCCAATTACCATATGATTCAGCTTCACCACTCCTCAGTATATACTTGATGGAATTAAATTCTGCATACTAGAGACATACCTTCCTACCCATGCATAATAGCCAAGTTACAGAACCAGCCTAGGTATCCATCAATAGATGAATGGATAAAGAAATTGTGGTATATATAGATGATGGAGTGTTATTCATCCATAAAGAAGAACAAAATCATGTCATGTGCAGGAAAAAGCCTGGAACTAGAGAGCATCATGTGAGCAAAATAAGTCAGACTCAGAAAGAAAAGTATCACGTTTTCCCTCTTATGTAGAATCAAGAGGGGAAGAAAGACAACATGAAAATAGAAGAGAGACTATTTGGCTTATTGTTGATTTAGATCAAAAATCAGAAAACTATGAACTGCAGATCAAATCTGGTCTAATGCCTGTATTTGTAAATAAAATTTTATTGGAATAGCACATGCATTTATTACATACCGTCTACATCTTCTTTAGCAGTACCAGGAAAGAGTTGAGCAGTTGCAACTTTGTAAGTACTCATCAGCCAGTGTGCCTGGGTTCAGAGTCAGTAAGCGATTGATCTTCGTGATTTGTAATCAATCATTGGTGGTGAGGCATTATATGGAACCAATGAATGCCAGTCGCTGTTGCTGTTGTCATGGTTTCCAGACAGAGAGTATGGCATAAACCAAGATGCGAAAGTGGGACCAGGTGTTTGCAAGGGACAGAGAGTGGATTAGGGTCACTGCAGTATGAACCCGCAGGATCATGGGGGATAGAGATTGTGGAGAACCTTTCGTACTAAGCCAAGGTATTTAGAATTAATATGACTGCCTGTTTCCTCAGCCTCCTGGAAAGGCATAAGAAAAGTAAATTAATGCATAAGCCAACTGGCATTTGTCTGATCATATTTTCAGGCAAGCTCAAAGTGACATCAAACTAGAGATAATGGGAACCATGAGTCGTCTGCAGAGCCTTTGCATGCAGCAGGGACAAAAGCAAAAGCCCCGCGCTGACTTCAGGACACGTGGGCTCCAGTGCACCCAAAGCCAAAGCTGGCTGAATGACCTTGGCTGAGTCAACCCTCACAAGCCTTTAGTTCTTTTCTCTACAAAATGAACTAGACAACCTCAAAGGTTTTTCTGAGGCTGTGATTCTATTATCGTTGGCTTAGAGGGAATTGAGTCAATGGAGGGACTCAGGAGCTGAGAGCCGATCAAGGCAACAGAAGCTGAAATCTCATCCAAAGCACAAAGTTCTTCCCACCCTTGATAAGTTATCACAGAATCAATCTCATTCAGTGGACACCAGCAAAAAAAGCCAAGGGACCATCAAGATATCGCTCCTTCCTTTTTATTCCTGCCATTCAACCTACCATTAATAACTCTCCCCCTCTCTCCACTGCCTCCCCTTTCTACACCACCTCCTTCCTTCCTTCTTATGTGCAGGAAGACCTGGCTTCTGTTGGAGGAGGAGAGGAAGCCAGGCCACAGAGGAATTGCTGGAAAGCAAGCAGACTCCATCCTTCTACCAGCTTATGATTTTTTTTTCCATGTGTGTACAACCACTCTGTCAAGCTGACTTCTGCAGAGAAGAGAAAGAGAAGGGACCACAAAAACATAAAAAATAAAAAAAAAAAGACAGTAAGAATTCCAATGTGCTGTAGTGGGAGAAGTTGGACTTTTTATTATTATTATTAATCTGAAATAGAGTCTGTTGGAATAGGAACATTCTAGAGGAGCCACATTCTCAACTATTTTTCAAACTCTGAATTTTTATCAAGATCAAACCACAGAAGATGTTTTCCTATCTCCTAATCATTTATAATTAATTTGTCCTAAGCATTATTTCTTTTTTGGAGGAAGGTGTCAAACTAAAAATATTTATAGACATTTGAAATTTTAAATGACCATGGAATTATCCACAGAGATGTAATGTTTGATTGCAAGCCATTCCTCCACAGAAGCTCACAGCCACAACCTTTTAATTAAGGGAAAAGAGTCTTATTCACTCAATATCCTGAATTTCTTCATATGATTTGTTAATTTATTTACAAACATTACCTGTGACCATGTGTTCAACTCTTCTTGGGAAGTCTGCATGGCTGTCATCTGTTTAGTGTCTCCCTAAAAACCACTGCTTTGATGAAATAGGACATTCTGCATTTATGAGCATCAAAAAGGACTTCAGCATGGACTTACAATTAGACTTGCCAGCTGTATGCTTCAGGCAATGGCAACTCATGGCCTGTCTCACTGTCCCCTGACTCCAACTGTCCTTGCCTAATCCAGACAAAGAACCTCAATGTTTAAAGCAATCCTGTTCCTTCTCTCTCTGTCTCTCTTTTAATGTTTGAAAAGCAAATCCCGCTGTCATCCAGATCAGCCAATATTTCTAAATGGAATCTAGCATTAAACCCAGTAATGAAGGAATATTTGAGATAAAGAATGTGCCGAGAAGTTGTAGCTACAAGAAATACAGAGTTTAGATCAGAAAATATATAGCATCAGCAATCTGGCGACCATGTCCCCACATAAGCACTGTATGTCACACAACAGGCCAGCCAGGGACACATTACCTCATCTAATCTAAGACTTAGTATATATGCCCATTTCACAGAAAAGGAAGCTTCACAGAAATGAACATATAACTAATGTAGCCCATGGACATGTAACTACTAAGAACTTAAGTCACGATTAGAAATCAGATACAAGATCACAACTTCAGTAGATTATACACAATGGAACATTTTTTAGCCATAAAGAGGAATGAAATTCTGTCAACTACAGCAAAATGGAAGGAACTAGAAGACATTATGTTGAGTGATATAAGGCACAAAAAGACAAGGACCACACAGTCCCTTTGACATGTAGACCCTAAACAAAGTCAACCTGAATGTATAATAGTGAGTACTAGAGTTTGGAGAGGATGGGGTGGAGAGGGGACAAAGGGAGCTGGATTTGACCAGTGCTTGCTGCATGCATGTGTTAAAATATGGATCCCCATTATTATGCACAAGTAAAATATATTCATCAAAAATAAATTAAAATATTGTTTTAAAAGATCAGAACTTACTTAACGACTGTGAAAATTAGAAAATTGTGTTCAAGGGCACATGGTTAGGTAAATAGTTACCCTGCTTAATGACAGAGCATGTTCTGAGAAATGCACGATTAGGCAATTTCATCATTGCATAAACATCAGAGAATGTACTTACACATACCTAGATGGCATAGCCAACTGCACACCTGGGCTGCATGACACATGAACATACGATAGAACATTACTCCCATGGTCGTGAGATTAAAATCATGCCACCAAGATGCAGTAAATGAGATGTATGAGGCTGCCGTCAGTGTACTATAACATATTTTACAGCATACTTTTTTAATAAGTAGGAGTATATGCTAAAATAATGATTAAAAATAGTATAAAAATGTATAAACCAGTAACAGAATGTTTCATTATCAAGTGTTATGTATTGTACAAAATCCTATGTGCTATACTTTTATACCACTGGCAACACAGTAGATATGTTTACACCAGCATCACCACAAACATGGGTAATGTGCAGAGCAACCGCACTATGATAACTATGTTGTCACTCGGTAACAGAAAATTTTCAACTCCATTACAATCTTAAGGGACCACCATCATATGTGTAACCTACACTTGGCCACAACAACATTATGTAGCACCTGACTAGTACAAAGTGTCCCTGGGATAGACCCAGTTCCAGCTCAGGGTGCATGACTTGGGGAGTGGTACACTGACAAGCTTTCAGCCCCTGCCTGCCCTCTGCACAGTGGCTTTGTGAGGGGCGTGGCCTGTACCATTATTTTAAGGCCATCCTTCATGGCAGGTTACATACATCTAATCTCCGAATAAGGGTGAATTTCAGTTAGCTCCAGCTGTCATAACACAATTCCACAGATTGGGTGGCTTAAAGAACAGAAATGTATTTCTCACAGTTCTAGAGGTGGGAAAGTCCAAGATCAGAGCACCAGCATGCTCAATCCTGGGGAGGGCCCTCTCTTGGGCTTGTGGACAGCTTTCTTCTCATTGTAAAGAGAGCTTCTCATATGGTAAAGAGAGCTCTGGTCTTCCTCATCCTGTAAGGGCACTAATCCCCTGACGGGGTCCCTGCTTCATGACTTCATCAAATCCTAATTACCTCCAAATGCCTTTATGTTGGGGGTTAGTGTTTCAATGTAGGAACTTTGAGATAGATACAAACATTCAGTCCACAATAGCCATAGTGCCCAGATATTTGATCAGATACTATTTTGGATGTTTCTGTGAAATTGTTTGTTGTTGTTGTTGTTAATGTGAATAACATTTAAGTCACTGGACTTTCAGTAAAGCAGATTACCTTACAAATGTATGTGTGTGTGTGTTGTGGGTGTGGAATGCAGAAGCTTATCCAGTGAGTCAAGGCCTACACGGAACAAAGACTTATCTCCCATAAGCAAGAAGAAATTCTGTCAGCGGACTATCTTTGGACCCAATTGCAGCTCTTTCTTGGGTCTCCAGCCTGTCTGTCCATCTTAGATTTTTGTTACCAAAATCACATGAACCAATTCCTTAAAAATCTCTTTCTTTGTGAATATAGATATAGATACAGGCATAGGTATAGATGGTATAGCAGCATCGTTTCTCTGGTGATTCCTGAATAATACACCCAAAATCTAGGCTTGTCTCACAACTCCCAAGTTTGTCTTGATATCCATGTGACAAGATGGAAGATGACCAGCATGCAAATAAGAGCACTCTAGGTGGGTTGGAACACTACCGAAAGGTTGCACATTAATACAACTATGTCACTGTAGAAGGCAGTCTTTATGACAGGCTGTAGGTCTCCACCTTTGGTTCTGTCCTAGTCAACACTTTGTCAGTGGTTTATGATGTAGGATCATGCAAATTCAATTTGGGGATGAAATGAAGCCAGGAGGTATAACTAACCTAACAGATGACAGGATCAAGATTTTGACAGGTTGAGTTACTATACTGAAATTTTCAAGAATAGTGATAAAACCCTATAGGTTTGTTTGTTTGTTTGTTTAGACCAGTAGTTGTAGCACAGCCATAGATTTAAATTTAGAAAGGTATATTTTCAATCGTACAGTTGAATTCTGTTCTTTTCAAATTCGAAATGAGTCAACAATATCATGTAACTCCCTCTAAATGTTTTCAGTATTGAAATTAAAAGATAAAAATATTAATGAATCTTGGACATCATTCCTCTGTGATCTGCATAGGTCTGAAAACATCAGGAATAATACAACCAATTGTAAAAAGGGATCACATTCCCAAATGGATGTGTCTCAAGGAGGCCCTGAAGGGAAGACCCTGGGTATCAGTTAAAATGACTCAGTAAGAGAACAGAGGATAATCAGTAGGAGGAACTGAAGATTGATATAACAAAGGAAAAAATATCCAAAGGAAGAGAGAGGGATCTTCATGAACCGGGAAGAAGAATCAGTTTTATTTTGGTGCCTTTCTGAACAGCAGAACCAAGATGCAAATGTAAAAATTTAGGATCAATAAAAGGATAAGCTTTCTAAAAACTGGAAACTCTGGCCAGGTGTGGTGGTGCAATCGTGTAATCCCAGCAGCTCAGGAGGCTGAGGCAGGAGGATCACAGGTTCAAAGCCAGCCTTAGCAAAAGCGAGGCACTAACCAACTCAGTGAGACCCTATCTCCAAATAAAACATATAAAAGGGCTGGGAATGTGGCTCAGTGGTTGAGTGCCCCTGAGTTTAATCCCTGGTACCAACCCCCCACCAAAAGAAAAAAGAAAAAAATCTAGGAAACTCTGCGAAAAGAGGTAGCCTCAGCTGAAAGTGTCCAACTCAAGCTATGGTGTCTCTTTATCCATTATCTTTCTTAAATGGACAGTCCATGTCAGTAACATCCTTATACACCCTCTATCTTATAAAACCACTGAACAGAATAGAAAATAAGTTGGCATGACCTGATCTCAGTGAGCCATTGCTAATGCTTAGGAATCACCCATTTCTTTTGTAAGTATTTGCAATTTAGTTAATAAGTTTCCTAGAGACCGATATCAATTATACCAATTACTAATTTGGAATTAAATAATCGTATTTATAAGTGCTATTTTTCGATCATCACAAGCATGAATAACTACCACTACTATTTTTCTTATCATTTCTAATAATGTCTCTGTCACTATCATGTTTTAAGTACTTAATCTCATTTAAACTTTCCTTCAACAACTACCTGAAGCTTAGAGACCTTGGGACTCTAGACGCTAGTTTGCAAGCAGTGAAGCTAATATTCAAACCCAAATCCATGTGATTTCCAAGTTCCTGCTCTGAACTGCTGGACTCTGCGAGCCGGTCTCCACAGGCGCCACATGTGTCCTTATTCTCTGTTGTGCTTTCTTTCTTTCTTTTTTTTTTAAATTTATAACTTTTATTAAAATGATCCCTTCCAGGTTCTAAACAGGTTTTCTTTTTCTTTTAAATCACAGGTAAATGGTTGGTGTTTTTTTTTCCTAGTAGCTTGAGAAATAATGTGTTTTCTGTTGTTCAATCTAGTAATGAAGCAAATTCCAGTGATAGAATTCCCGGCGCTAAACCATCCTCAGAGTTTCAACAGACACGAGTATGGCAGTGTGTAAAAAAGTGGATGTGGAACCGATGTGAATCTGCAACATGTATACGGGGTAAGAATGGGAGTTCATAATCTGTTTGAATCAAATGTATGAAATATGATATGTCATGAGCTTTGTAATGTTTTGTTGTGCTTTCTTTATCGTGTCACCTGCAGGGCCTTTCTGCCTCTTCTGTGTGTACCCTAGAAGATCTGGCTCATCTTTGCTCACTCTGACTGGCTCTGCCCAAGACAACCTTTTGTCTCTATATAAAATGGTTTGGTTACAAGTAAAAGAAACTCATATGGAATGAATTTATTCAAAAAAGTGAATTTATTAGCTCACAAGATGTTTAAATAGCAGAAAAGAAAAGGGTAGATCTACTCTTGGATAACAAAGGAACAAGGACCAGACCTGCAAGCCTCTGCTCTCCTTGTCTGGCATCCTGCCCTGCCTGCCTGTCAGCTTCCTTCTCCAGTCTGACCTTTCCCACTAGGCAGGAGCAAAGGCCCCTGGCAGATTATAGTCTTAGTTTTAATTTCAGAACATAGCTTTTTTGAAAACTCTCTGTATTAAGATATATATATTTTTACAATAAACATACCCATTTAAATCATACCTTTCAATGGGTATTAATGAATTTGTACACCCACACATAATCAAAATTGCAACCCTAATATAGAATATTTTTATCACCCCAACTGAAGTTTGTAACAACCATGGGAAATATTCTGGTCAGATTTGAGCCAGTACCTCCTCTGTAAATCAGCTCTCAGGAGGACAAGAATCAAGGTGAACTAAAAATCAAAAGGTCAGAATGGCCAATTACTGTGGTGCATGACTATAATTTTAATCCCATATACTTGGTAGGCTGAGGCACGAGGATCTCAAATTTTAAGCTACCCTCAGTAACTTAGTAAGACTCTGTTTCAAAATTAAAAAATAAAAAGGACTGGGAATGTGGATTAGTAGTAAATCACCTCAAGGTTCAATCCCCAGTTCAACAACTAAAAAAAGATAGGAGTGGAGGAAGGGCAGATAGGCATAGTCTATAGCTCAGACATGGCTTATGGAGGAATCATTTTGAATTTGGGGGAAGAGAACAGCACTCTATATCAATCTTGGTCCAGTCAGAAGATCAAAACTGCATGGTAATTTTAACAGTAAATTTTTTAACACAGAAAAGCATTAGCTATAGGAGGACATTGTAGTAACAAGGAATTGGCAATAAGAAGTAGAGAAACTAAAGAGCATCCAAACAGCAGCTCTAAGGAATGGCCACTATTCCTAGGACTGAGATCTAGATCCTGGCAAAGGCAGGACCATGGCTCACCAAATGGGCAGTGTGAGATGCTGGTGAAACTTGCTGGAAATTCTTTCTCTGGAAATTTTCAGAGAGCTATTGTCTAGGGTCCCAGGGAAAGCTATTCACCATGAGGTATCTCATGGAAGCAATCTAATACAACATTGCCCGAGGCAGGAGCCAGAGGAGGCTGCTGGCCCACGGGCATGGGGATATGCTGTGCACTGAAAGAGTTGGAAACAGGAGAAGCCATGAGTACTAGGGAAGCAGGCACTGGAGAAGCCGTTGAGGAAGGCTGCCAAGCTAGCACTTCAAAACCAGGAAGCAAAACCCTTTCCTGCTACAATGGCAAAGCTCAACATCACACCAGCTGGTGAAGCAAAAATATCTTAAGGTCCCAGATCTATTTTCACAGATCAGGCAAAAAGAGGAAAAAAAATGCATTTGAGAAGAAATATGTCAATAATCAGCATGCACTTTAATTTGTTTTTATTAACCATCCTCTAGATTTTGTAGTTCACACTATCCAGTCGAATATTGATTACATGCCTTCCCAGTTATCACATAAATATATATTTGCGTGCATACATATGGACTGGTCTTGCCAACTGAATAGGAACTTCCAAAAAAAAAAGAAACACTCTGTAAGTTACCATACGTTCCCTTTCTCCCCTATCCATAGGAATTCCTACAGCGCTAGGCTCAGAGCAGTTTTTTAATGACAGAGATTCCAAAACAACCCCAGACCTCTACACCAGTGCTTCAAAAAGGAAGCCTCAGGCCAAAGCCACAGACAAGTCTGCTCATCTAAAACTTTTTATCTGCACCATGTTTTCTTTTCCTAATTTTTTGAAATGTTGAATTACTGGCCAATGTGCAAAATTGGAAATTTCACAAAGAAATGAAGAGTTCTGGAAAATTTGGAAAGAGATGACACAGTAGGTCTCCAAACACTGGCTGGCGTTGGGCATCAGCCGTCTTTTTAATTCACACACTCTTTATTTTGCCACAGACCCATAAGAACTGTTCATTTTGTCACAGCCCCATATGGACTGTTCATTTGCATCTTAAAGGTATTAGAGTTCTTTACCTCTGCTCTGTAGTCAAAGATGATTCACTTCTTTTGCCAGGTGAGGAACGTGGAAAACAAACACTACGTAGACATAAGTATTTTGCAAATACTAACCATTTTCAGTCTTCTTTGCAGAATTATTGTCTTTAAATTGGGAGGTCCTATTGAGTCGAGAAGAAAATTAACATAGCTTATATGAACCAAAGATCATTGGCAGGGGCTTGGAAGAAAAAGTAGACAGAATCTAACCCAAGAATCATCACTACTATTATCTAATCAGGAATCTGGAGGGATCCCAAAGCCTCCCAGATCTTCGGCTTCCTGATCTGTAAACAAAAAGACTGGCTCAGATACTGTGGGGTTCTAACAGGTTGTCAGAAGCAGGAGCTCTAACCATCAAAAGAAAAATTGAGGACCTTGTGCCTGATACAGGGTGCTGCATGAAACAAGAACTTTAAGTATTTCCTTGATTTTAAACTTCTCTTTGCTGGCTTAAGACATTCTTGGTTTGACCATGTTGCCATACTTCCTATACTGCCAGGTAAACACCCAGGGCAGTCTTGAAGAGAAATAACCATAGTGTGATCTCATCCTGAGAGCATTTTACAGAAAGTAAAGAAACTTTTAAAATGCAAGTGAATTTATTCCATTAACAAATACTTACTGAATGGCCAGCACCGTTCCACACTCTGTGTGGTGTATGCTGCAGACACATTTGTGTGACCTCTGCATTATGACGGACTATGCACCTCATTCGCAGTCAGCTTTCATGGGAAGCGTATGTCTGTACTTTTAATTACATTTTTAAATGAAAATTGTATTTTAGTCAAGTGTATGAAAACATAGGCCCTTCAGAATAGGACCATTTATTAATGAGGTGAGGTTACTTAATTACTTATCACACATTCAGAGGTGCAAAGAAAAGGTAGCTTCATTTACTCATTATTTCTTTATTTGATAAATAAATCAATCATTCTCCCTCAAAGCTGATTCTTGCGAGGCAGAACCTTTTAATCTGACAGGTGGAGTTAATCCAATAAAATGATATGAGCAGTCTCTTACCAAACACTGTGTTTTAGTATTTTGGCTCCTCGACCTTGCCATGCTCCTTCCCAGGGGTCACTGGAGATGTGGAATTGAGCGGGGTTTTATGTGACCTGTTGTGGATGCACATAGTATCCCCTGCCTCCTTGCTGATATGTTGCAGAGCTGCTAGACAGGGCTGCTCTCTGCTTCCTGGGCCATCAGCCACATTTAATGTATTGGTTACTCCTTCCTCCTTCTAGCACTTTCTTGATTGGGCTTCTAACCATCCCATCTTGGTCCTCCCCATGGCCTACCCGCTCAGTCCCTTTGGTTAGTTGCTCCTGATGTCCCGAGCCTTGAGCCCCTGGTCTTCTCTTCTTATTCCCTAGCTGATCTTTACAACTTCCTGCCTTTTAATAGCATCCATCTGGAGTAACCCTCAAATCTATATCAACAGACCAGACCAGCACTCTCCTCTGAAGTCCACACACATTTGACCAGTGTCCTACCTGGCAATTTCAATTAGATGAATGAAAGTCATCTCAGACTCAACATGTCCAATCTGAATTCTGACATCCTCCCTTCCACTTACCATGGCATGTACATATCATTCAGGAGCCAGACCATAAATCTTGGGGTCACTCTCAACTCCTTTCCTCAGTCTCTTCTGCACACAGCCAGTATGAGCCTTAAAAATTTTAGATAATGTTCTTTCTGATATACATGTGTCTGCTCAAAATCTTCCATTGCCTTTCTACTTTACTCAAAGTGAAGCTTGGTCTATCTGCTCTGATCTCCCACATCCTGTCTGATCTCAGGTTCTACTGCTTTATTTCTTGCTGATTCAAGTCAAATTGACCACCCAGCTCTTCTAAAAAGATGGATTGCAAGCTCTGACCTCAGGGCCTTTGCTCTAGTTATTCCCTTAATCTAGAATGTTCCTACCTACGACAGCCACGTGGTTTATACCTATGTATCTTTCATGTCTCTTCCTTATATGGAAGTCCTTCTCAGTATAAAATACTAACCCCTCTATTCTGATACTTCTTATCACCTTCCTTTGCTTTAGGTTTTCTATAGCATCTACAATCATCTGACACATTTCCTGTTTTCTCCCTCTCCCTCCCACCCCTCCTCTCCCCACCCCCCACTCCACCCAACCAGGATATAAGCTTTTTATAACCATAGAGACTTGACATGATCAATCTCTGTAAGATTGATCCATGCTGTTGCAAAATATTCTATTCTATTCTGCTACTATTGTATCTTCAAATGTTAGAGTGCTCTTTAGTACATCGTAGTTGCTCAAGAAGTGTTGGTTGAATTAATGAGTAAATGAAGAGATGACTCCTGACATTTGTCTAATCCTTTGCCTTTGAACATCATGCTAATACCCACATATTAGCCCTTACTCTATAAGCTTTGGCCTTTTGCTACTCATGTAACTTCTTCACCTTGACCCCAAAACTTTGCCAATTACAGATACCTTCAGCACCCCGAAGTCCTCATCTTGGGGCACCTGAAATCTTCTGCATAGTAAGTACATCACACCAAAGCCTGAGGCACCAGGAGCTCTGCCTTGGAGCCCTATCCACCCATTTTATGCCTCTACCCTGTATCCTCACCCCATGTCATGCTGAAACAGTTGTGCAAGAGGCTTCTCCTGATGTGCACAGTCTCCCCTCAGGGGCCAGGGAAGCATGTTTCTAGGCTGAGTGCTGAGAAGCTCCCCCATGCCTAACTGGCACTTTAAAAAAAATTTTCCTTAAGAAAATTTTAAATATACAGCAAAGTTGGAAGAATTTTAGAGTAAATACTTACATAGCTACATTCAGTTATTACCATTCAAATTTAAGAATATTTTTCTTTTATCACATATATATCCATCTGTCCTTCTCCTTTACCAATCCACCAATATATTTTATTATTTTGACATATTTCAAAGTAAATTTCAGATATCTGTATGCTGCTGCCTAAATAGTTCATCATACTTATGACTGAGTAGCTATACTTGCATTACATAACTCATATACAATGAAATATTCAAATCTAAATTACACCATTGTGGATGCTCACCAATGCATACACATGCATACCTCTGTGCTATCCAAATTTCTATCAAGACACTAGAACTTCACCACCACCCCAGGAAACGCTCATGTCTACTTCCACTCAACTCTTACCTCCAGCTCCCAGAGGCAACCAATGGTCTGAAATTTTTCCAATATAGATTACTTTTCACTTTTCTAGAGATTCATATGGAATAATACTCTACTTTGTTGAATGAGGCTTTTTTCACACCACTATGAACAAATATAGCTAGTTAAGTGTTTAGGTAGAAATATATTGATATCAAATATGATAGATAAATGGATGGATGGAAGGATAGATGAAAGGATGAATAAATGTCTGTGAGATTGATCCATGCTGTTGCAAAATAATGTATTAATAATATATCCCTTTTATTACTGAACAGCATCTCAACATATGAAGATACCACATTCTTTAAATATTCCAATTGATGGTCGCTTGGATTATTTCCAGTGTATGTTTATTAGGGAAAAGCTCCTCTGAACATTCCTGGATAAGTCTTCTCATAGACATGTGTTTTCATTTTTTCTTGGGTAAATTCCTAGAATTGAAATTCCTGGCTCATAGGATATTCATATTTTTACTTTCGTTTTAAAGAAAACAATAAAAATACCTGCCAGGACATTGTCAAAGAGTTTATACCTTGACTCTAGTCAACCATGTCTAAGAGTTCTAGTTCCTCTACATGGAACTGGCATCTTCAGTGTCCAAAACCTGGATCTCTGGCTTCTGCCCTGAAGAAAAGGAGATGAGAAATGATTATCTTCCTTTACTTCCATTTCTCTTCTTCCTATCATTCCTTTTTTTTTTCTCATCTTCCTGAGTTTTCCCAGCAGGATGAGGGAGACCTTTCTCCAGCTTTTTTGTTTTCTATCCATTGTGTTGGTAGCAGTTTGAGTTCCATCTAGAATTCACACACTAAGTTAATCAGGGGAAGTTAAACATAAGGGTTGTCCTTTCTGATTAAAGATGAATTATAAAGAAAAACTCTATATGGTACCCTAGGGCTGAGGGGGGGCATCCAAGGAAGGAAGAACTTGGAAGGGGTTCAGACATCATGGAGGAAGGTGTGCTTCAGCCTCGGCATGGCAGAAGAGTTTGCTGGCTTAGCCTGCCTGAGCTGGTGGGTGTTGCTGGACACCATGCAATGCTGTGGGGAGCAGACCGTGAAGCAGAGGATCAGCAGCCAGTGCCATGCGTGCACAGTGGGAACCCACGTACTTTCAAGGTGTGCTGGTGGCTCCGTGTGTGATTTGCCCTACACAGTTGCTTGTATGTTTCACAGAGTTCTTGTTACCACATGGAACACACAGAGAAAAGGTTCTCACCCGGTCAAGGCTGCTAACACACAGAATGTTCATGTTCTGGGCCTTTGAATGGGGAAGGCTCTGTGTAGCATCCTCACACCCATATTGCTGACCTGTGGGTCTGCAGAAAGTTCAGGAAGCTTGTTCTTCTTGCAGTGTCCCTCCAGTGCCCTCTACTGAGAAAGTTTCCGATCCTGCTCACTCTAAGGAGAAATGTTTAAAGGAACACCATTGGCTATCACAGGGCATCCATATGGAAGGGTACATTCAGACATGAGAGGCAACAGGTGAGGGTGGCCGCTGATGTAACACCCTTCTCCACTCCAGGCTAATCCTTAATGGTCAATGGGGAATGATAAACAGAAAACTAGTTTCCCGACTGTGACAGATTGTTTCAAAAATAGCCAGGGTAATTCCTCCCTTCTCTTGCAATGAGACTTTTAGTTCTTGCCATCAAGAGAGACAGTATCTTTCTATATTCCTTGAATCTTGGTTGACCATGCATCTTATTCATTATCTTAATGGCCAATAGAATAAAAGCAAACATGATGTAAGCAGATACTTGGAAAGTGCTTGTTCATTGGAGCTTGGTCTCTCTTGCCACTAGGAACCTTCTGCCACCATGGGAAGGAGTCTGGTTTAGCCTTCTAGAGGATGAGAGCTCATGCAGATGTTGAGTCCAGCCAGTCCAACATTCCTAGCTGACACCATGCTAGACCATCCAGCACCAGAGCCAAACCAGAACAGACCAAAAAAACCCACATACCAGAAAGCAATAAGAAATGCCTCAGCATTAAAAGAGAATAAAATCATGGCATTTGTAAGTAAATGGATAGAGTTGGAGAATACTATGCTAAGTGAATTAAGCCAATATCAAAAAAACAAAGGCCAAATGTTTTCTCTGATATGTAGATGCTGATCCATAATGGGTATGGTGGGGAGGGGAGCCTGGGAGGAATAGAAGAAGTTTAGATAGGGCAAAGGGAGGGAGGGGAAGAGAGGAGGCATGGGGGTAGGAAAGACAGTGGAATGAGATGGACATCATTACCCTAAATACACGTATGAAGGCACAGATGGTATGACTCTACTTTGTAAACAACCAGAGGCATAAAAAATTATGCTGTATATGTGTACTATGAATTGAAATGCATTCTGCTGTCATATATGACAAATTAGAATAAATAAATAAATTTTTAAAAAAGAAATGTTTGTTATTTTAAGTGATCATGCTCCAGTTTTGTGATGGAAAAAAACAGACACAAAATAATAAAAACTTTAATGAGAATATTTCCAAAAATGTATGCTCATATATTAATATTATATTATAGCAATAAACTATTATAAGCAACTTAATTACCTGGGAAAAAAAGCTTTGTTTACCCTAAGGAACAGGTTTGTTTGTACCTGGTGAGTCATTTTTCTTAAAGAATTAATCCTATTTCCTTTTTTACTCAGATACCAAGAAAAGCAGAGCCCACTTGTGGCTCATTTTTTAGCTCTTCTAAATGTTCAAATTCTTCTCCAAGTTTTAATTTTCTATTTATATGTTTCTCTGTTCCTAACCAATAACTCATTTATAATTTGCCTGTTTGGGTTTATATATTCACATAAGATGTCTCTAATGATTTTTTTTTTGGAATGAGATTAGATATGAGCATATATAATTTTTGGCATATAAAAATAATGTCACCACTTATGAATATAATGCTAAAACCATAAAAGACATTGCATTTTCTTTTATAATAAAGCTATTTACTTCACTGTATGAAGCTCACTTTTTGCAAAAGATCAAAATAAAATGTGTGATTTCCGGTTCAGACAATAATTATCTTGAATTAAAAAGCAATAACAAACAAAAACCTTCCATCTTATAAAATTTTGTTTTTATAAAATTGAGAGGGGCTGGGGATGTGGCTCAAGCGGTAGCGCGCTCGCCTGGCATGCGTGCGGCCCGGGTTCGATCCTCAGCACCACATACAAACAAAGATGTTGTGTCCACCAAAAACTAAAAAATAAATATTAAAATTTTCTCTCTCTCTCTCTCTCTCTCTCTCTCTCTCTCTCTCTCTCTCTCTCTCTCTTTCTCTCTCTCTCTCTCTTTAAAAAAAAATAAAATAAAAATAAAATAAAATTGAGAAAGATGTCTCTTATTTAGGTAGTTAGGATAAATTGAATGTAAGTCCAAATCAAAACAAAATTTTGTGTTTTCAAGTCATTACACACAAAGTAAAGCAATCCTCTAGTTTTCAAACTTTGGCATTGTTCCTTATATTACCATTAACCTGAGCTTGAAAGAACTTGGTTGCTTCTGTTTTTAATTACTGTATAATTTTTAACCAGACATTTGGATAATGTTAAACCATTTTGCAGGGTTGATCCATTCCTCTCCAAATCAAATCGTTCGTGAGAGAAATATGTTAAAGTTCATAGACCAAAACAAGTTACAGATCTTGAATTAAGCAAAAGTGATCTTTAAAAAATGAGGGCATTGCCCTTTTATGACAATAAATGTGGATCTACTATTTCAAAGTGGTCTACATACCCAGTTTTGGTGGGGGAGGCCAGTCAACTGTGAAATAGGTTGTCAAAAATAAAAGTCTAAAATATGATATAACTGCACCCCCCCACCCACACACACACAGAGACACCTCAACCCTCATTCTACTGGAAAGTCTAAGGTGTTCATTTACTTAGCAGAAAATCAGCTGAGCCTCCCTGCAGATAAAGTTGGAATTCCACAAATAAAATTCGCTGTGGTGACAACTCTCCCTGTAATTGGAATACTTCAAAATATTAAACATGTAATCCAAGAGTAATTGGAAGGCAGTGCACGTTTCCATAATTAGTCCATCACTTTTATTTACCTCATGTATAATACATGACAGCCCACACCGTAAAATAAATTAACAGCTAAATGTCAGATCTCCCCTCTTATTTAGGCCATCTGCCTAGGTGTTCAGATTGACACACACTGGCATAAGAAATTATAGAGACCAGACAAACCCAACTGTCAGAGAAGAGCTGCTGCCCAGTGGCTCCGACCTCAGGGTTTGCTCTTGACGGCTTTTCCTCCTCCACCATTCCCAGTCTTTGCCGATTTCCAAAGTCTAAATGTTTTACAATCTAAATTATTATTTTTGCAAGTCTTGACTACATTTCAGGACATGGGAAAATTGAATCATATATTTTCCTGCAAGAATATACATTATTTCATTGAAGAGAGAAAGTCTTTTGAGTTCTGAGCCCACCAGTCTTGGGTTCCCCCTAGGAACTTTCCAGCAAGGAGATTTTTTCCTCATAACTGAGTAATCTCTCTTTTCTGAAATCAATTTTGGAGATTCTGATTGGCACACTCACAATTGGAGGGAAGGGTGGGCTGTGCCTGTCAGCTCTGGGGAGGTCCAGAGGACGAAAAGAAAATTCAGAGCCAACATTTCTAGGTTTTATGCTTCCTGAACTCCCTTTCCACTCTTTTTTTTAAAATTTTGAGATATAATTCTTTAAATTTGTTATAATTAGTTATAACATGACAATAGAATGCATTTTGACACATCATATATTCATGGAGTATGACTTCTCATTCTTCTGGTTGTACATGATGTAGAATCACACCAGTCATGTAATCATATACGTACATAGGGTTATAATGTCCAATGCATTCTCCTCTCCTTCCTACCCCCATACTCCCTCCCCTCTCTTCACTCCCCTCTGCCTAATGCAAAGTTCCTCTCCATTCTTAAGCGCTCTAGTCCTACAGCTTATGAAAGTCTGGTCAATGGGGTGTGGCCCTCTCTATGTTCCCAACTGCCCAAGCAAAGACAATATCATGGTTTTGCCAATTAGAAAAGTCTAAGATTTCAAAAGCAAATTAGAATCCCACCATAATTGCCCAGTATGGGGCCTTGCCTCCTGCTGTCACCCACCCTTCCTTCTCATAAGCTTGGAGGCCTCCTTGAAACCCTTTCAAACTCCTTATCAGGTTCATTTCAGTAAGTACCATCACTCAAAAAGGGAAGGAGGGAAGACAGTGACTCAGGGACCAGTAATGCTGCTCCTTTGAGAAGTGGAAGGGGAAGCTGACAGGTAGGTTTCACCAGCCAAGAGCCAGGGCTCCAACTAACTTTATCTGACTAGGCTTGAATTTCGGCTGTAATGCAAATGCCTTTTGTGGTTTGGGATGAATTACATAACCATCTCTTCCTCCTCCAAAGAATAATAAAAAATAATTTATTGTACTTGTAACACACCTTTCATTGCCATAGCTCAAATGCTTAGATTAGCTCCCTCCCTACCTATCATGCTGTGATGTGAAAATTAATTAGCTAATGTCTGTAAAGTGCTTTCAAGATGAAAAGTGCCATATGAGTGCTAAGTGCCACCTATGAGTACCAATAAAGACAACCTCATAGAGAACATAATAGATCAGCAGGGGACCTAGCCAATAGCCAACTTGAAAAAGCAAGGGGAACAAACAAACAAGAGAGAAAAAAAAAAAAAAAACAAATACAGTCACCATAAGAAAGGGACTTCCCAAGTCATAAACTTTTTTAAACTTCCCAAGATGCAGACTTTTTGTGCAAGAAAAGAAACAGGCACACCAGGATGGAAACACAGCTTGGGAACAAGATGAAGGCCAATGATTTACTCGCTGGTGTCTCATCAAAACCCCTGTGCATTCTTGGGGGATGTTAGTATAATTAATTTCCAAAAGAGGTAAAATTAAATGAGATATGATGGACTATTTGCCTGAGGACCACTGGCCTTATTTAGAAAGAGGGATAAATAGATGTTTTATATTGACATCACTTTATCATTTTCAAAGTCCTTTTCCTGTAAGTCATCTCTCTTCACCTGCATATAACTATTTCAAGTGGATGCAATAAATGCTGTTATTCCCATTTTACATATGACAACAAGGGTCAGGGGACTTATCTGATCAAAATTATAGAGCTAGTAAGTGATAAAAGAGGAACTCCAACCTGTCTTCACCACAAACCCAGTGTTCTTTGTATGATTCCATATTAGCTAATGGTCATCATACAATTAGAAGGCATTGCCAATAGATTATGAAATATTTTAATGTTCAGTTTCCTTAAGCAACTCCTAGAAATTTTTCCTAAGTAGTTTAGCATATGCCAAAATATCTAGTATTTTATAGCTTTTTATAAAAATGGGAAAAAAAGAAAACCCAAATGTTTAGCACAAATGTCTGAATAAATACATAACCACAAAAGCAAATATTAGGGGCAACCATTTAAAATAATGTCATAGAAATATCTTTATTAGTATGAAATTCTTCCACTATAAATTGTCAAATATGTATAATATACTTTTTAAAATTAATTGTTCTATGCACACATCATAGAACAATATCTAGAAAGATATGCAATCCAATATAAGGTGAATTCCAGATGATAGGAAGGTAGTGATTTTCATTTTCATCTATTGGATCATCTGTACTTTCAGAGTTTGTTCCATTTATTTGTACAGTAGAAATCATGAATAAAAATCATTGCAACCCAAATCACTTTAAGTCACCACAAAGGTGCTGGATTCAGGAAAGATCAACCTTATTTAAAAAGACTGCTTACTATAAATGTCCTGAACAGAGCAAAGCCTGCACCTAGGAGAGGAAAGTGGGATTGCTCTACCCTCTACCTATCATTTGCAGCTCACTGGGAAGTGTCCTGGAAGATGCCCTTGCCCCTTCTTATACAAGGGTCTGCCTGAGCACCTGCTAGAGTTGGTTAGATCTCAAATGTCCATTCTCCTGTGTCAGATTCCTCTACATCACTGAGAATGTTCTGGCTGTGTATTGAAATGAACAACAGGCTCTAGAAACATACCACTGTCTCCTGGTACTAAGGAATATACTGTGGTAAAACTTGATTTAAGAATACAGGTAGAACTGGAAGCAACGAGTTTAAATTGCAGCAAGAGAACCTAACAGTAGATACCAGGGAAGGATTTCCAGATAGAGGAGAAGGAAGCAGGGAGCCTCACAGAAAGGCATTCTCTGTGGGTTTGGAGGATGTAGTCAAAGGTTTCTAGGGTTAGCAAGCTAGGTAGAATTACCAAATGGCTTTCTTCAATACTCCTAGTTCCTTCCATGGTGAATATGTTGAGATACAGTGCCCCTGATTATGTTACATGGCGATAGGTATTTTGTATTTGTTATTAGGTTATTAATCAATTGACTTCAAGATAAGCAAAAGTGAGTTACCCACTGGATTTAATGACATGAGTCCTGGGCCAGGGATGAGGAATATAGCTGGTCTCTAGAAGGTAAGAATGACCCCCAGCTCACAGTCAGCAAGAAATTAAGGACCTCCTTTGCATAATCACAGGAACCTAACCCTGTAACCCAAATGAGTTTGGAAATAGATTGTTCTTTAGGGTATTCAGATAAGAGTCCAGTCCAGCCAACACCTTGACCTTAATTTTGAGGGTCCCTAACCAAAAAGAAGCTAATGGAGCCTTCCTGAACTTCTGACTTATACAACTGTGTTAATAAACAGGTATTAAACTTGTCATGCAGCAACAGAAAACTAGTTATATAAGAAGTGAACTAGAGATTGGTTTTTTTCGTTTTTTTCTCATTTAGTCAGTTTGGAAACTGAGATACAGTGATGTTGAGTGATTTGGGAGGAAACTAAAAATGGACTGGAATACAGGTGACACAGGTGCACAGCTCAGCTCTCTGTTCTCCATCCCACCTCCCTGCTTACAGCCTGGCTCCCGGGATTGCATTTAACCAGTGTGGCTTATAGTCCAGGAGGAAAGACGAGATTGTCATTTGAGGTCCATGCCAGCAATACAATTCTAATATATTTTTTGAGTTCTAAAAAAAATGAACTAAAATTGATATGGAATGCACAGACACTTCTCTAATTTAAAAACAATCAATAATATTTATAAGCTTCACCCAAGACTTAAAATGCTGACAATGTTTTACGATCCACTTCCGTCTCCAATAAGTGACAGTTTCAGTTTTCATTTCAGTGAAGTTCAGCAAATTTTACCACATTCGAATTCCCTGGGAGGTTACATGTAGAATAATCTTTCAAGGCCAGTGTTGTACAACTTTCCCTAACAAAAATGACTTAAATTGTTAGGGAAAAAAGAGAGAGAGAGATGAAGAAAGTTGAGAAGCTTTCACTGAGAAAAAACGTCTTCAAAGTCACCTATAGTTTCATATTGTCTCTGTGACAGAATGCCAATGTACTATCACACATATTCCAGTAAAGTCTGAAAGCAGTGCCATCAGTTGCATTCCTAGCAATTGTCGAGACCAAGGAAGACATTAGCTCTTGTCTCTCTTGTGATTAATCAAGTATCATTAATAAATGTAACACAATTCATGATGATATGATGGATAATGGAGAATTTACTCATAAAAAATGAGTAACCAGGAATGAGTCTACTTACCTTCTATGCATGACTAAATTCAGATGTGTAAGAGAAAGGACCCAATCACATTGTGTTTGAAAAAGCCACTTTTTAAAGGTAATGTTTATAATTCCAGGATCATTCTGCCACCATTTACTTTTCCCTTGGACCTGGGTTTGCTATGGATTTTGTTCTCCCTCCTATTGTTATTCCTTAGGACTCCATGGCCTCCGCCATAGGACCATAGTACTGGCAGGAACCTCAAATGACAATCTTATCGTTCCTCTTAGACTACATACCATGCTGGATAAAAGTGATCCTGGGAGCTGGGAGGGAGGTGGCATGGAGGACAGAGTACTGGGCCATGTGCCCATGTCACCTGAACTCCAGTCCCAATTTTGCCACAGTTTCCTCCCAAATCCCTCAGTAGCACAGACAGTTATACTGAAAGGTAACTGCTGATCCTCCCAGTTAACCTATCAATTTCTACCAACCGTTACAATCACTCAAGAGAAACAAAGATTGTTAAATGCTTTTGAGGGCACAATTTGTCCTTCTTTGATTCCTTACTAATGTTTTCCACAAACACCTGTGGTGCTCACTTAATTACATTTTTTTCCCTATATTTTGTAGACTTTTAGATTCCAAATTCTAAGATCTTTGCAGGGTTTAACTAAGAGTGGTGCTGCCCAATGCAACTCTTTCTCATAGAAACGTTCTCTGGTTGTCCAGTATGGTAGCCACTTGCCATATGTGACTAATGAGCACTTTGGAATGTGGCTCTTAAGAGAAAGCAACTGAATCTGCCACAGTCTGGCTGGGCACAAATGCCGCAGTCTGGCTGGGCACACAATCACGAGCCACCACACAGCTTGTAGATTCAAACAGCAACTCTTTATTCCCGAACTCACACCAGCCGTCTACAATCACGTTCTGGGGAAATCCACGTTCTCTGCCCAAATCCACCTCCACTGGGCTTCTATCTCCAAAATATACTGTCTAAATCCCGTGAGAACTCAAGGGGAACTCAGGCAGCAGGATACGCCCTATTCCCAGCAGGAATAATCTTAAACCTTAAACCTGGAACCTAAACTGGGAACGCCCTAAACACGATTATCTTAAAACCGGGAACACCCTAATCTGCCTTGGTCCTTGAACAAGGTCACCTACATTCAATGTCACTGCAACATGTCAGCAACATGGGGTACACTGGCAAGGAAATTGTCATACCTACTTGGCTAATGGCTCCCAGCAGAATCTTTATTTTTATTGAATTTTAATTAATTCAAATGTTAATACCACGTGTGGCTATTGGCTACTGCATTGGATAATGTAGCCCCAGAGATTCAGGTCAGGATTGGCTTCAACTATTAAAAAGCCAAGTCTCTGGGAAGTTTGGCCCCTTGGTCATGAGTTTCTTCAAGAATGCTCATTTTACACTTGTGGTGTTGCTCTGGCTCACATTATCAGCTATTCACCAGATAAATATGCATATTATAACTACATTCCTTTCTTGCTTATAATAGGAATAATAGCAATAACAATGGCTCCTATTTACAGAGTGCCTATGGCGGGCCAGACAAAACTGCAAAGAGCCTTCTAAGGAAGGATTTCTGAATACATTCCTTCATTCATTTAATAAGTATTACAATGCAAGTTAAATAAATGAATCCATTGTGGTTTAGCTATACTATTCTTTGCAACATTTGACATTTTCCTTATATTCATCCACTATACTTTACCTCCTAATATAACCTAATGATCAAAGTACAGGAAAATTATTAGCATTACATTTCTTTCCACAAAGGTAAAATGCCTTTGGTATGATATTTCATCATATCAAAGACATCCACTGCTTTCCTGCCACGATTTGTCATTATGACTCTGTCCATTTCTCCTGGTTTCTTTAGAGCAAGGAACAAAACACAACTGTGGGTACAAGGGGGGAAAAAAAACCTAATCTGAAAGAGTTGGTACCAAATAAATTCCCTTAGACGTTTTGGATCGACATGCATCCAGAGACAAATTTCTGGTAGCTATAAAAGAGAACAAATTTCCTTGGCAGAGGGAGCGGGGCCAACGTGTTTGACAATTGGATGATATAGTGGCTAAGCCTGGAAAATGATGGGTGACAGGACGGAGAAGATGCCCAAATTCTTTATGCAAGGTCTTCTGCGAAACCTGGTGCTTCATTTCAAGAGCACCCTTAGCTGAGAACTCTGAGTCTGACACCACTTTTCTTTACAGCAATGACAAGTAACAGTCACCATCTGCAATCCACCAATACTCACTGTGGAGCTGTTTCTCTGTTTTGTTCTACACCTTTTATACCCAGTAAAACATTAAGGTATTTATGATCAAGTGTAATTCAACCAAGTTGGTAAAGTACTATCTTAAAGTTGAAGACTTAATAACAACTCAGATCAGAGGCTGGCTGTCACCAGCAGGCAGGGAGCTACGGCACACAAAAACACCAGTTTGTGTGATAAAACCTTGACAGTCTTGCCTACACACAAACCAAAGAAAATAACATGCCGGTGACAGCTACAACAGCAGCAATTTTAAACTTCTTACTGATGAAATGCACTTTGCAGTCATAACTCTTGCATAAATCTGGATGTCACTTTTCTCGTGTTATAATTTTGTGATCCAATGGATCATTGTGTAGACCCTATACCTGCAAATGAGCCCAATAATGCAGAATGTGCACAAATCATTGAGCTATCAGGGACATCAGGGGTTTGGCTGCTGGGGTTATTAACAGATATTTTTTCACCTAGAAGCACAGACTAAAATCAATCATTCTGATAACTAGGCATGGCATGAGCTGTCTGTACTTTCATTTCAATTTGATTAATCACATATACGCAGACCTTTACCTTAAAGGAGCAATTGTTCACATTTAATCACAAATAAACATTCACACATAACATCAGATGTTACTAAATTTAACCGCAATTTATTCTTCCTGTTTTAGCAAATATATTTATGATAATGTGGCTTTCTGCATATAAATACATTGCTTCATTCATTTGACAAACATTAAAATCGAAGCTAAGTAAAATTATCCACTGCTTTATATCATTTATCATTTGTCACTTACGAAGTTTCCATTCTATCTGCATATTTTATTGCACAACTTATCCTGATAATCGAAGTGCAGTTAAATTATTAGCAGTATGTTTTCTTCAGTAAAGTAGAACATGCTAGAGATCAGATTCCATCATGAGGCATGTCCTTCTTCCCAAGATTTGGTTCTGTCGCCCTGTCGAGAAATCAGGAAAATAAATACAGTTCTGGGTGCAGGATTTTTTATTTTAAATCTGAAATGGAGCTGGGACCAAGTAAATATCTCTTATGATCCTCCCAACATTGTTCTCAGGAAACATAACATTCCAGAAGGCACATCTGCTGTTACTATAACAACAGAAAGGCAGAGCCTGAAGAGAATATTCTGCACTAGAGGGCAGTCTACAAACCAGGAGGATTCCTGGGTTACCCTTCTAGAAGGCAAGGGGCATTTTTGTGAAAAGAAGCAAAACTTGAAGAGGGTTTTGATGTATGAATGGGGCATAGGGTTATGAGAATCTGGGGAACGTAGAAGGGCCGCTCAAGGTTTATAAACAGCTTCTAGATCAAAGGTGCAAAACTGCTCTTAGGGAAGCCAGCTATCAGGGCTGTGTAGCAAAGCATCCTGCTACTGGGATTTGTGCAGAGTTAAGAACTGGTCGAAGGAGGAGTAAAAAGAGAGGAAAGAACCTTTCTCCAGCTGTCTGACCCAAGGAACACAAGCACCACTTTCAGAGGGAGGTAAAGTCACGAGTCCAAGAGGGGACCAAGACACACTCTAATCACCCTGGTCCCTCAGAGTTGTGGGGAATGGTCTTGGGCATGGCTATCCAGGAAGTGTGGAGATGCTCACTGAAGAGCTGGACGTGGATGAGTCTCCATCAGCCCTTCTGAGAAGTTGCCTCTTTCCCTGCTTCACCTTCACTGGCTTCTTCTCAGGCCCTTGACCTTCTTGGTCTTTTTATTCAACTCTCCATGCTAGATTGACCTCTGTTTGGGAGTCCACCCCGTTTTGTCTGCTACCCCAAAGTAATGCTATCCAGGTCACTAGTCCTACTCTGCATTTCTAGTCTCTTGGTTTCAGTTTCTCCCAACCTGAGCTATGGCTCAGCCTTAATATGGAGTTATAGACTATCCCTAAATTGAACTTTGCCCCTTTTATGGTCAAAATGAGTCATCAGCTAGTTAAGTCACTGTCTAGTAGATGAAACTAATGTCCAGCTGAAAAGAAATAAGCAGATGTATAACTAAGTTGTTAATCTGTATTGATAATGGGAAGGTAGCTGGTCAGGGAAGACATCTCTAAAGAGTTGATATTTAAAGTTGAGATCCAAGAAGACAAATAGGTGGGCATGTGAATGATACCTACGAAACCCTCCAGCATGAAACAGCAACCTGTTACATGGTGGCAGAACAGAAAGACCAGGTGGGGCATCGCAGCTGCAAGCCAAAGACAGAAGCCCCTGAGACCAGAGAGAAGTAGGTACAGACCAGCTCATCGAGAGATTTGCAAGTCACAGTTAAAGAGTTTGGATTCTGTTCTAAGTTTCTCACATGGCATATTGTCACCAGGCCGGAAGAGACCTTTGGGACATATCCCATCTGTCAGGTAGGAGGTAATGCTTTTGTTTTTATCCACGCACCAACTTTCGTAAGTAAACTTGACTAATGTTTGTTTATAATCAGTGAGTAAGCTGCTACTTTAATACTGCTACCCTGGAAGAGGACCCTTCAAGGCATGTTAAATTAACTGATGTGAATAAAAACAATGAATAAAAATACTTCTCTCCTTTAATAAGAACTGCAACTCCTGTTTCCCTGGGCTTTTTCAGTCCCACAAGACCTTTTAAAGCAGAGTGAGCGTGTTCTGGTTCAAATGCTAAAAACATAATCTTGTCTCTCTCTAGTTAGGTTATGTTTCGAGAAGCCATTTTAGATGCATCTTTTTGAGCACAGCAGCTCTCGGTGGGTGGCTGTGGCTAAAACACACCCAGCACCACTGTCAGGTTGGCCGTGTTCCCCAAAGTCCCTGCTCACACAGAACCAGAAGCAATTCTGGTATTTCCTCTGGCACTTGGAGGGTCAGCTGATAAAAGAAGCCCCAAAGTTTTTTTGCAAGGTCCTGGTGCAAAAGCTTAGGTAAAATTCCATCTACCCCTCTAATTTGCCATTTCTACAAGGGGTTATGAAAACTTTACATGGGCACTGTCTGAATCTATCCATATGTTCTGCAATGGACCATCTCTTAGGTATTAGCTTCCATATGTGTATTACTCTAAAGAGAAGCAAAGTTTTGAAATGAAAATTGGATTTTATTCCAGTTTTGTAACTAATTTGTTTTGGGACCAAAGAAAAATTGTTTCCTCTCCAAGTGTTATTTTTATTTGTGAGATGACCTCTAGGGCTCCTTGCTGTTCTATTACTCTATGAATCTCTAGTAACGTGGACTCAATAACAATACTGGTATCAGTTATGGCAGGCTAAGCTGCTGTTACAAAAAGACCTGGAAATGCAAAGGCTCAACAAAATAGAAATCTATCACTATCTATCACACACTGGCCCAGGGCAGGTGTTCTAGATCAGCTAACAGCTCTGATCCCTCCAGCCCCCTCACAGGATTCAATTCAGGAAACTGCTGATGATACTTGGCCTCCAATGTCATTCTACTAAGTTATTGTGCTAATAACCCTCCAAGTCCATCAGAAAGGGGAGATGTTGAAATACAAGACCAGAGACATACTGCAAGACAACTAAACAAAGATGGTATGTATTTCTCCCTAGGTTACTCCTAGGCACAAGGATGGCTGCAAAATACAGTCCCGGATTAGATCCAGACATAACTCCATTAGCACAAAGAAGAGGAGAAAGAATTTGGGTAGATAGAGAGCACTTTCTGCTATATTCCTAATGCCTGTGTGATGTTTCAAAGACTATCAAGCTTTTCAACTACTGAATTTTCACCCTAGTTCTGCACGACAGTTATTAGGATCCCAGTTCTACAGAGGTGCTTAAGTAAAGCACATGAAGTCTCACAGTTGAGAGCTGATCTAAGCTTCAATTTCAGGTCTGCTGGTCAGTGGTTTCTCTATTATAAATACCAAATTGAAATATTTGCATTGCACATAGTCATTAGCATAAATTTGCATACGATGGAGTTTGAGGGACAAAGAAGCATCATTGTGAAAGGTAATGGGAAGAGCTAAAGCATGCCACACAGGCCCAGGGCTGGTCTCCAAGTATTAAGAGGACTCTAGATAACCTGATGAGAATTTAAGAAGTGAAATTTCTTTTCAAAGAGTAGAGAGGGTGGAGCTGATGTACTGTTGGTAATTGAAGCATTTGCTCATTTTTCTCTCACTCTCAATTGGCTTTCAAAGCACATCCAAGGACAGAAGAATTGCAAGAAACATTCTGATTAGGGGTAAAAGTGAATCAATAAAGGAGGCCAGAATCTGAAAATACTAAAAATAAAGATATATATGGTCGTTCCCCGCACACAGAGAAATGGTTTTGTACGGGCAGGTGGGTTTGCAGATTGCTAGAGAAGCTAACCTCCCTCCCATCCTCCACCCATCAGGCACACTCATAAATCATTTGCTGCTTCAACTCTTTTATGCTTGCTATGAAAATCCAGCCAAAAACTGCCGATAAACCAAGCTCCTGCCTTTTGGAGGCATCATCAAGCAATCCCTGAGCACAACTTGGAAAAATCCTACCTGGTTTCCTCTTCTGTGTAAATGAAATTTCTACAAAAACAAAGAGTCCCTAAGTATGGGAGGTATAATTATTTCTAGTTGGAACCTTCAAAAAAGATGGCGATTCTAATATTTCAGGATGGTTTCTCTTCTAACTCCCTCCCTATGCACAGTAATATGATTTTACAGAAATAAAGGACACTTTCTCACAAATCTGTTCAAAACTGGTCATTTTTTAAAGGGATGAGATTTTATGGGTTACTGACTCTACGTAAGGAATGTTGTGACGAGTCTCAGATCAGCCATCATTCATGAAACTTTCAAGTTCAACTCTCAGGGAAGGGACATTGGCAAAGCCCACCAAGTCAGTTACAATGGGCCACATGGGACAAGGTAATTTGTTATTTCACACAACAAGTTAATGCAGGTTTACCTGTGCCCTTTCTGAGAAGGGTAGAAAAGCTTATCATATGATTATATATGATTCTTCATGGAAAAGTTTTAGAATTATGCTACCCTCTATCCAATCATGACAAAGCTTTCCACTGAGTCTCCTGGACCTTATCTCCTAATTCATTTTGATTCTAGACACTCACAGGCATTACAAAGACAGCACTGGCTACTTTTTGTCATCATTTAAGGGAAGCTGGGGATTCTACTGAATGATGCCACTATGGCCTTTTAAAAAAAAAATCTAACTATAACCAACTTACTTGGGCAATTTTGAGTACCATTTTGCTTTTATAGCCAGCTCTGTCATAATCTGGGTTTATTTATTGAGCACTTTTGTGTCTGTGGCATTGAATTCAACAGATAATGGAGCAGAAAAGAGGCAAAAGTAAAGGGCTTTTACAATCTAAAGAAAAGAATCTAAATCTACCTCAAAATTTAATAGTGTTTAATAAGTACAGTTCATCCTAATGAGAATTTCTCTGGTCTTTTGTTTACACAAGGAAGCTCCAAGCTGGTTTAGGGTGTCACATTTATCACTGAGTTGAATATAAGCAAATCCCATTATACCCTAATTCAACTACTCAAACGAACCAAAATGAGGATTATGGTATCTCTTGTTTTTGTACCTCTTGATGCTACACTTTCTGTGTACAAACAGGAATGAGCCTAGTGCTTAGCAAATACAAAAGAAAAACAACCTGTTTTTCTCATGATTCCGATTTTGATTTTCTCATCATTACGAGCCCTGAGGCTCATCAGTAACTATGTAGGAAGAGGGGGGAAAAATTAAATGCAGTCACTAAGCAACCTAAAGCCAAGAACGCCCTGGGATGGTGTTAAGGTAACAAACAGGCCTCAGCAGCACGTCTTTCAAATATTCCCATCTCTCCACAGTCTCTCAAAACTCTGCAGCGTTCCAAACCTTCCCATCACACTCTCACTTAGAGAATGCTCCTTATTTATGATCACATCCACTATCATTTTTTTTTTTTAGAACTTCCAGCTCCTTTATCCCTTTCTGTCTCCCCTCCCAAGGACATAAATTGTGAACCAAACCTCACGTCCTGTTTTGAGAGTGCCAGTTGGACAGAGTGACATTAAAGACCAAGCCAGGAGTGTGAAGTTTGCCCTGGGGAATCCAGGTAGCTATGTAAGGAATGAATCCACACAGCTTCAGTTAGATCCACTCTTTCAAACTTAGACTCAACAGGGCAATGGGATGGGTGTATTTGTGCATATGAAGCTGCAGCCTTTAATATGAAAAAGTCTGATTCTACACAACTGTCACTTAGGTTGTTTGTTTTATTTCCCCCACCTTTTTTTCTCTTTCTCTTGTGTGTGTGGTGGGTCAGGGGGTAGTGGGTACCAGGGATCAAACTCAGAATCTCTCATGTGCTAGGTGAGTGTTCTATCTTTGAGCTACCAACCCAACCAGGTCTCTTTTTCTTAATGTCGCCTCCCCACTTGAACAGTGCACAAACTTATCTAAGTTACATTACTCTTTTTACTTTTTAAAGTTGCAGGAGTTCTCAAGGTCAGTGCTAAGAGCACTAGCTCACTTTAAAACTGTCATCCATTCACAAGTTTCTTCACTGACTACTTAATACATGGATAATATTAAGTAGGTAGGTAGATAGGTAGGTAGGTAGATGAGTGGGTGGATGATAGATATAAAACCTTGGGGCGCAAGAATTCCCAAATACCTAGCATTTCTCATCCCATCCAATGTTTTACTAATTGAGAAATAAGACCAAGGGGTCAAAAAGGACATTCAAGTTATTATTTCTTTGTAACGCTGACCACCAGATTTAGGCAGGATTATCACCCAGCCACAGGAGGCTCTGAATCAACAGAGCTGCAAGGTTTACATTATAGCCGAGAATAATTCAGAACACAAAACCCACAATCCAGATTCTAAGAGGAAGCAAGAAGCAAAGGCAGACCATGTGCACATGTCCAAATCTTCTATTGTTCAAACCTACGGCTGGACAAATCACTTCCTTTCCCTGGGTCAGAGGAGGATGCCAACGAGGCCAGCAGAATTGCACTTAGTGATGTCCTTTTATATGGACAGAAGTCTTGGGACTGGGGGACAAGGACCTCTCTCCCCACAGCATCCCCTAGGGATTTACTCTCCTAAACCAGAGGGCTTCACTGCTAACAGGGTGTGCAGGACTTCCCTATAGGAAGAAAAAGCCCCCACCATTATCAAGACTCGGGGGTCCTTTCTACATGCATGAGGATCCCATCAACAGAGCCCAGCTCCTTTGCTGATTCTCATTCTCTAGGACCACTGATCCCAGAAGGTTGCAAAGTAAGCAGAACCTTAAACCAATGGAAACCACACTTGCTGTTACCCCAGATTTTGACATGGCTTACCCTCTTACCACCTCAGGCCTTTACTCAAACATCACCTTCTCAGTGATGCCTTTCCTGACCGCCCTATTTAAAACTGAAATCCCTGGTCCATCTCAGCACACCTACCCAATTTCCTTGCTTTATGTTTTTCCCAAGGCACCAATGTCCACTTGGCAGGTCAGTTTGAATTATCAAAAGTGTGAAAGTATTTATTTTTTATCTCTCTCCCCAGTAAATGTCAATTCTGTAAGCTAAGTTCTAGGAGAGTTAGAACTTTTGATCTCTTGGTTTACTGCCACATCTCCAGTGCCGAAAACAGGGTGTGGTACTTGATAGATACTCAATAAATATTTATATGGTAAAATGACAAACAGATTCTGTTCTGGATTCAAAGCACCATAGGCTGCCAGAAACTGAAAGGAGATATTCCTCGGGGATCCAGTTTCCTGCCCAGAGTTCAGTTCTATCCATCCAGCAACTCCATGTTCATATCTTCCCAGATTTCACCTCTGTAACTTCCTTCTTAATATCCCCTGCCTTTGCAATGACATTGATTAATTCCCTAAACTGCAGAGCTTGTGTTTAGAGGGACATGGGAAAATCAACACATGGTGTTTGGTGACAGGCCTTTCCAGAGAGACAGCAGAGGGATAGAATAATGTGAGCCTGGTTCCTTATCCAAAGTTCTCTCGGCTAAGCCACTCATCCCTCACCCTCCATTCATCTCAAGGGGAGGAGAGGTCACAGAATTGTTACCCTGATGGACTTCTTTCACACAGGGTGGGGAGGGGGACATTAGAGAGGAGAATAAGCTTTCTCCCACAAGAAACCTTATTTATGGTCTAATGAATTTATGGCCTAGAGAAACAGACACCTATATTATTAGTAGGGGAAAAACATCTAAAATGATATTAATATAAAGTATTACAGGAACATCAGTGAGAAGTAACCAATTCTATTAGTTGTTTATATCCATCAATTGCTGAGAGACACAGCTGAGTCGGAATGGCCCCTGGCATTTCGCCAATAGTATTGATTGACAGGCGAGGCATTACTATCCGCCTCAGCGGCTACTTTGCAGTTCTCACGCTACTTTGGAGTTCTCCTGGGGATTCCTGGGGATTCCCGGAGAGTTCCCATTGGTTGGGGAAGTGCAGTAGGAGGGATTTCTGGAGGGGATATTTCCGGTTGCTGGTTCCTGGAGGAGCCGCGTGGCGGTCGGCAGATTTCCCAGGAGCCTGTGTGAAGTGTGCTGGTAGAGTTCAGAAATAAAGTTTGTTCCTGCTTCAGTGGCTCGTGATTTGTGCCCAGCCAGACTGCAGCAATCAATCATCTCTTCTGACAGGTGTCCCTAACCACCAATCTAAAAGTGGGCTAGCTTTTTAAACATTAAATAGGCAGCCATTCAAATATGTATCAAATATGTCCTAGAATATTCTAATTCTGTAGAGTCTTTTATTTATTGGCAAAGTAACTTCTTACATATCTTCCTATTCAATCTTCACTTCTCCCCCATCTTACAGCATGTGCACAGCCACACACCTTTGCATGGGAACAAATGCACACATCTATACTCATGTACACACATGCACAGAGGCACACACAGTTAGAAACCTGAAGGGTCTCCCAATAATCATTTGCTTTAGACATAGCTACTACCACATTTACCTGGGCAAATAATGGCCAACCAGAATAAGGACTATATTTCTAGACCTTCCTTCCATCTAGATGTAGGATAAATGGAATACAAGGAAGCATGACCTGGATTAGAAAGAGCCCCTTTGTTCCTCCACCCCATCCAGCTCACAGGAGTGTGGTGCTCAGAGATGGAGTTGGAGCAGCCAAAGTGGACCTCAGTGTGACTTAGAATGTGAGGCCACATGTGGCACAATGAGATGGAAGAAAGTCATGTCCCTGATACCATGAACTGTCTTACTAGCCCTGGGCCCAACTTCAATTGTTACATGAGAGAGAAATGCACCTTCATCTTGTTTAAGCCTTTGCAGTTTTATAATTTCAGCTATTCATAGCTCAAACCCAATCTCTCTCCCTCTCCATGTTGATCTCATCATAACTCTTTGTCCTTCCCTTTGTTTCTTAATGAGGTAGAGAGGATATTTTTCTACCACTCTTCTTTTATTTTTTTTCCTCCTACTTATTCCTAACCTTTCTTAACCCTGCTTTAAACAATCACCTCAAATGTTACTTCATTCTAAAAACTTTCTTATTTCCATCCCCAATCACCTCTATCCTCCCAGAGCAACTCTGCCAACTCAATAACCTACTGTATAATTCGTGTTTGGCTTATCTTCTTCTCAAAAGAGCCTTAAACCCCTCTTTTTTTTTTTCTCTTGGTACTGAAGTTTGAACCCCCAGGGGTGCTTAACACTAAGCCATATACCTAGCCCTTTTTTATTTTTTACTTTTAGATAGGTTCTCCCTAAGTTGCTTAGGTTCTGAATATGTTGCTGAGGCTGGCCTCCAACTTGCAATCCTCCTGCCCCAGTCTCCCTAGTTGCTGGGATTACAGGTGCGCATCACACACCTGGCTGAGCCTTAAGCCTCTTAAGGACAATAACTTAAATTATTTTATATCCCCAGAGTCTTGCAAAGCCTCCAGCACATATTGGACAAGGGAGGCAGGGTAAGTATTATTATTCTCATTTTAAAGATGAGGAAACTGAGGTTAGCCATTGATATAAGACCATCTAAGTTACTATTCATTCAGACTGCTTTCCTACTTTATCAGGATGTATTCAAATTACAAAATAACTGTGATTCCAGCCACTTGGGTACATCCTATGCTCCAGGTTGTTTCTTGTTCACATATCTAGGCATATATAAAAACTCCTAGAAGGCTGTTATACTAGTTTCATTTACTTAATTCAGCCCCTTCCACAGTCCTAGAGAGCAGTGAAGGTACCCACTGAGGTAGGGGAGCCAACCTCAGTCTCTGTAATGTCAAGCTCTATCCAACTTTCTTCCATCATTTTATTTATCTTCCTCTTAGTTAAAAGCATTTGGGGACAAATGTCTCAGGAGGCGATTGGTAAGTACCAGACAATAATATTTATACAATAAACAGACCAACCATTCTGCATGTTAGAGCCCAGTCATCCAACTCATAGACTCATTTAAATGATTTGTGAATGGGTTCATTATTAGATGCACTGAAAAACATAAAAACTTAACAGTAAACCCAAGAAATCCTCCTGAAACGCTGCATGGGCGATAGAAGACAATTACAGTCATTCCCCTCATCTGCGGCTCTGCTGCCAATGGTTTCTGCCCACGTTCCAAAAATATTAATAGGAAAATTCCTGAGGTAAAAATTCACCAATTTTCTGTATCGTCAGAAGGTCAATAGCAGCCTAACACCGTGTCATAATGCCTGGGACATTCGCCTCTCTTCACCTCAGCATGTAGAGACTGCCCGGCCTCACAGCACCACAAGAAGGGTGACGACAAGCACAGTACGATATTTTGAGAGGCCACATTCACATAACTTTTATTACACTATATTGTTAGAATTGTTCTTTTTTATTATTAGCTGCTGTTGTAAATCTCCAACTGCATCTAATTTATAAGTCAAACTTCATCGTAGGTATGTATGTACTGGAAAAAACATAAGGCATGAAGAGCTAGGTATGATCCTGAGCTTCAGGCACCTCCTGAGGATCTTAGAACATGTCCCCTGGGACTAAGGAGGTTCTACTCTATAGACTCCAAGTTCTGCAACACTTGGAAAGGAAGTCAGCAGGTCCTTCAGAAAAGGCTACCTCCATCTCTCTCTGTACCTCTCACCCTGAGAAGAAACTGACCACGTGAGTATTAAAGCAACAAGGTGATTGGCAGATAGCATTCGTTGTGATCTGCTTAGCTACTCCCTGCCTCTGTCCTTTGTCCATCCATTCACACGTTCATTCATCCCCCTAAAAGATGATGCTTCATGAGGCCACAATGAGCCTTTTCAAAAGAATCAGACCATTTTATTCCACTGCTCAAAGCCTGCTGGTGGCTCCCCAGTCTACCTGGAGTAAGGTCTGAAGTCCCTTGGAGGCTCACCTTGCCCTGTGTGATCTGGTCCCGACCTGCTCACCCTGCCTTGGACCATTCCACCCCAGCTCCTCCACTCTCCAAACACACCAACCAGCTTCCTCTTCAGGGCCACTGCATTTGCCGTTACCTCTACCAGGAACACTCTTCCCCAGACACATCCTGTCTCTCGCCTGGTTTCACTCATTTATCAACAATCATCTCTTCTGACAGGTGTCCCTACCACCAATCTAAGACAGCAACCTCCATTGTCTAATGGTGCTGCCTTATTTCTCTCCACAGTAATCCTCAGCATCCAGCATCACATTAGACATCTACCTTTCTTCTATCATCTATCCATTCATCTAGCTACCTACCATTTGCTTGCTTTATCTCTTTTCCACTGGAATATAAGTTTTGTGAAGGAAGGGACTTTGGCTCTCTTGTCACCACTGAGCTCTGTGCCTGTCATATAATTGATTCTCAATAAGTATTGACTAAGCAAAATCAAATTCATCTAACACATATCTAGCATATCTTAGACCTTGTCTTTATGGGGTAAGAAAGACCCTGTTCCTGCTCCTGTGGTATTGATGATTTAGCTGGAAAATAAATAGCTACCATTTTTTAAGCATTCTGGGGAAATTTTCATTCTACCTCTGGCCATAAACCTATTAACTTTAGGGATATTAGACCTCGAACATTTCATTTGGCTATTATGTAAATGGTCAAAGAGCAAAATCATACCCTTTAGGAAGCAGACTTCAGCTTTCCACTAGTGCTGCTTCCCCTTTATGGTCTCACCTGTCAGGCTGTTTAATAGGCAGAAATGACCAGGTTGTCTGGGAGCTTTATTTTCTCAGTTAATACAAGAGAATTTCATCACTTTTAACCTCTAGATTTAGAATTATCATGGCTGATAAAGTAACATTACCAATTAAATAATTGAGTATCTGTAAAATATGTACTGAAGACCTGAAGCATATAAATAACAAAGAAGACTAAAGAAATCTTCTAAAAAGGGATAAAAATGAATAATCGGTGAGTACTTTCTGTTTTTAGAAATAAATAAATCTATATGTATATGTTTAATCTATCACAATTGGCTCAGGATCTACTCTTTTTGCAGAGGAGGACACTGAGGCAGAAAAGAATAATAACTTGTTTGATGTCACACAGTTATTTAAGTGCATAGGCAGCAATAGTGTCACCGTCTGGCTCTACTCTTCTCCCTCGTAAGGCTGATGTCTTCTGTAGGATTTCTGACTTGTCTTCCTCACCTGGGGCAACAGTCATCTTAAAAAATAGTTTTTATTTCTCTTGCTTTTTCAGGAGTCTCCAATTTGGGGGATTTTTCTGCTGTTCTGAGCTCTGTAGTGCATTGCTGCCTGGGTGCTCTCCTGATGTGACGGCTTTGGGCTCTTAGACACTCTGTGGCATGCCCTTTCCTCCCTGTGATACTGATAGACAAAGGAATCTCTCTGTGGGTCTGTTCCAACCTGATTGCAACCCCATTTTGAATCAGAATTTAAGAACTTTGTAGCTGCGGGGTCAGTCAATTACAGCAACCAAAATCCACCATCTTGGCAAACAGTGGCAGGTGATGTTAAATGTGGGAACTTCTACGGTGAATGCTCCCATCCCCATTCCATGCCCTAGTTCTGATTCTGCTGCTTTAGGATATATCAACCCACGCTGTCCTTTAACTGCTCAACATATCACATGTGGAGTATTCTTGACTCCTGCTCAGTTTGGGAATAGAGAAATGAGTGGCAATGTTGATTGCTTTGGCTAAAAATTGTTTAACTGGGGTAACTGACTGCACTTTAAAGGTCAACACAACAAGCTATTAAATGATTATACTTGGCCTCCCTGCTTCTTCTCACTTAGTTTGAGGGGACGACCCTCAGAGAAGGACAAGCAGCATTTAAATCTTTCCCACACCCTAAGATGATCATGGTGCCATTGATGTGAGAAATGAAGCACATTGATTTCTGAAATGCATAGATTAGTCACCAAAGCAAAAATGTAAAGAGGATTCTCTCTCTTTTATTTTACATACAAGGTGGATATAAACCACTTTTAAGCAACCATTAAATACATCAGAAATGGAAAACTGCAGATAAAGTTTAGGAATGTTCATAGATTAAAAAAACACAATGGAGTTCAAAATGCTAGAAAAGAAATCAATATAGTGATAAACATTGATTATAGTGGGAAGAAACTCATAGTTCTTTAAAAAAATCAAACATATTTCCCAAAGATGAAATTCTTTGAATGTACATCAAAAACGTGATTCAAGCAGTTATTTTCTTGCAATTGAATTATGTTTTCAAGAATTCTATAGCTCACATAATTCATGGCTGTGACCGGTTCTATGAATCTGAATCTATCATAGAATCTTTTGAAAGAAAGGACTTATGTGAGGTTGTCCTAGCCCTCTGATTGTGAGATAAGGAATATTTAAACACTCATCCAATAGGTCATTATCTATTGCTCATTCTATTTTAAAGTCCTCCAGGGACATAGATGTCCAAGTTTTTTTTTTTTTTTAATTAGCTGTTCACATACTTAACACTTCAGCTGCTGGAAGATTCTATAGAGCTATCTTGAAGAGAGAGGAGAGAACCTTCAGAGAGTACTGATGTCTGCAACAGTGGCACCACAGAAGTGTAAGTGCGGGGTCAGGGGATAGAAGAACAAGAATGAAGGAAATAGAAGTTTGGAAACATTAAAGAATCAGTCTGGCAGAGAGTCCATTATCTGAGAAAGGCCTAGAGAAGAGGAATCAGCAGAAGTACACTAATTCAATCATCAGTGGACACAGAGGAGAAATCCCTCTGCATTTGAACTGGAAAGGGTCCTGAGTGGTCAAGCAGAAGTGGAGGAAAGCCTGTGTTCCATCTATGTGCTGCCATGTGACAAACCATTCCAAAATGTAACAACTGAAGATGATGACTATTTTGCTAGTATTATGCCAATTTGTAGGACTATGAATTTGTGCAGGACTCAGCTCAGTGATGCTTCGGTCTTATGCAGTGTTAACAGGTTGCTACGTAGTATTTGGTTGGCAGATAAAGTGTTCTAGAGGACCAGAGAAGGATGTATTCATTTGTTGACCCCTTGGGGATGGTCAGAAGGATGAGGTTCAGCTGAGCCTGTCAATCAGAAAACTTACATGTAGGCTATTAGCAGAAGGGTTCCAAGGTAGTTGGACTTGTTACATGACAGGTTGGGGTCCTTAGGTTATTCCAGGGGAGGCAGGAGAAAACTGCATGGTCTCATCTAGCCTCAGAAGTTCCAAATGCCACTTCTTCTATATTCTATTGGACAAAAAGGGCAGTAAAGGCAGCCTAGAGCCAATAGAAGGATTACACTCTTCCTTTCAATGGAAAGACTCTTTGGCCCTCTATAATCCACCAAAGGCTATAGTCATCTTTCCAGGCAAGCTTTCTGGGGAATCATGGATAAAAGCAAAGGTAGACATAGCCAATAAAAATGTATATGTCTTTGTTTGTATCCAAGCAAAATTACAATTGCGGTAATGGACTTGTGTAAGAATCATTTGTTCATGTGTGATCCTGGGGACTGACCCAGTGTGAGAAAGCAGAAAGAGTGAAGGTGAATGGAAGACACTCAAAAATTATTGAGTCTCTTTTCATGATGATTCATAGTGTATGTTATGGACCTCCCAAAAAGCAACTGGTCCCAGCTCCAGAGGAGCTTACACTCTGTGGTAATAAAACAGAATTGTAAACATACAGCAGAATTTATGAAATTTTAGAAATTCAGAAGGCTTGCTGATAGCAGTGTGATTAATCTTTCCAGTTCAAGATCAGAGGAAACTCCATGAAGAAATTGTTAAGCCAAGGTTGGTTTCATGGGGCAGGGGAAGGAGTTTGTCCAATGACTGGGCAAAGCAAACAGAATAGTGTGTGTTTGTGTGTGTGTGTGTGTGTATTTGTGATGCAAAATAGTTTAATTTGTTGAAGAATAAATTCTAGAAAATAAAATTACAGATGAAGATATTATAAAAAATATTTTAAAAATCTAGCATTCCATGTAATAGATTCTGAAAGTTAAAAGAAGAACTTGTAAAGTGTTAAGCACAGGTCTAGGATCAAACCCAGGGGCACTTAACCACTGAGCTCCATCTCCAGTCCTTTTTATTTTTTGAGACTAGGTCTTGTTAAATTGCTAAGTATGGCCTCTGAATTTTAATCCTCCTGCCTCAGCCCCCCAAGTAACTAGGATTACAGGCATGTACCACCACACCCAGCCATGTCTACCATATGTAAGAAAGATTATGCTGGGCCACAGTGGAGAACTCAAGAACCTGACTTGTCCACACCACCTCCCATTCTAAATGACCAGCACATTCAAGGTAGTATAGCAATCATCCAGAAATTCTTTCTTACAATGAACTGAAATTTCTCTTGTTTTAAATCAAATTCATTTCTTCTTGTTAGATTCTTAGAATACATGTTGTTGGTGCGCTACCATGTTCTTCTGGCTTCTCTTTTTTCCCCAAATTGAGAAGCTGTCTCTCTTATAAGCTAAAAACATACTTTGCAACACTAATACCTTTTTCCAAGGAATATATATTTGATGAGAGATGCAACCATTACAGCTTTAAGACCTTCCTACTCCTGCCCAATGAGCTCTGAGAGAGCAAAATAGAAGGAAATGCTTTGGCTCTTGCATTAAATGCTTGGTTTTTTATTACAAAATTTATTTATGTTTGACATTCTTTATGTTGTTGTTGCCTTCTAACATGTGATAAATTCTAACATGTGATAAATCATTCTTGAGCTAGAAACCACTTCCAAACCTTTCAGTAGCTAAGCTACTCAGTAGTTATCCTGTAAAATCAGAACATTGTGGGCCAGCTCTACATTTGAGGAATGTTCTTCATATTAGAACAAGATGACTTTTCAGGATTAAGAGGACTCTATACATTTACAGGTTGAGTATCCTTTGTCTTAAATGCTTGGGACCAGAAGTGCTTGGATTTGGAACTATTTGCATATCAATGTGATATCACAGAGACAGGATCCAAGTCTAAGCATGAAATTCATCCATGTTTCATATACCTTATACTCATGGCTTGAAGGTAATTCTATATAGTATTTTTCATGTGCCTCCATTTTGACTGCAACCTGTCACCTGAGGTCAGGTAGGGATTTTTTACTTGGGCCATTATGTTGATGCCCCAAAATATTCAGATTTTGGAGCACTTTGGATTTCTTATTTTCAGAGTAGGAACACTCAACCTGTACAATAAGGTTTTAACTGTATGTATGAAATGATTTTATTGATAATATAAAAGGTTTGAATGAAAAAACCCTGAGAGAGAAACATGTGGAATCTTCCTAATTTATCTACAGAAATAAAAAATCTCTGGAAAGACTGAGTGAAGTCTGTATCTAGACAATAATAACTTTTGAAGCATTAAATGTCTCACTTAGGAGTAGTTCTTAATTCTCATTTTTTTCCATCGTCATAAAAATTGCTGTATTTATTTTCCACATTAGCCATTTGAGGAGAAACAAAGACAATACACTTAGTGTGGACATCCTGAACAAGCAGGTATTAATTGTCTGTAATGCATGATCCAGTTCAATGGGTGTGAGAGTTGCAGCCAGGTGGCTGTTCTGCTCAACTCAATAGGTTACCTGAGCCACAGTGAGAAAGCATGGGGTTCGATGAGCTAGAATGGATTTATTATGCTGGACACTTTCCTGTTTGAAATAGCCTTTGTAGCTGACCCCTTTATGGTATGCTTTATTATATGAACAAAATTGCATTTTCCTCCAAGTACAACAGAGGGTGCTTGGTAGAAAATTAATTTTATTTTTAATTAGGAGCTGTTCACAGAGTCTGGTTCGTATCTCTTCCTGTCAGCACATCATGGTACTGCATTCTATGGGAACAGGAATTTTTAGCAGGATAGTTCATTTCTAGCAAAGATCTATTTTTTATATGCCTATTGTGCTATGTACATATAGCATTTCCTGAATCTCCTATCTTTATATTTCATTCAAAGGAGTCCAGGAAGCAGTAGAATAATATTTTGACATTTAAGCAAAAAAAAAAATAAAGGAATATTCAATCCTTCGAATAGTGGATATCAATTTCTAGCTGAACGTCAGAATCATCAGGCGAGCTTTTTAAAAACACCATTGCTCGTGTCATACCCGTTGTTATTTTTCTGAAAGTGTTCCAGGAGAGTCAATTGTGCAGCCAGGCTTGAAAGCCACCAGAAGATTCTTTAGAGATATGTGAGTTATATGGAGAGAAGTCTGAATAATGATATTTGAGAAATTTTATTCATGCCTTATTTTATTTGAGGCTCTTAAGTAGCATGTATGGTACTATAGATGACATTCCCAAAAATCCAACTGAAACTTAAGTTAATTTTAACAGCTAGTAAAAACCCACTGCAAGCATGACATGCCACCAGATGCTGTAAGGTTATATGAAATAGAGAAAAGTTTACTTCAAGTGTATTAGGGTTTATCAGAAAGCTGCTGAGTGCTAACTCCAGGGCCTTTATTTATGGACACCGCAGAGGCCCTAGCAATATAGTTTTATAAAATCTGCAAAAATCATGTAGTTTTTCCATTGTTGTCTCTTGCCCTCTCTAACTATTCCTGACCCCTTGGAGGCCACAATTTCCCATTTCTCAGATACCATACCCAGTGCTATCTGAGGGGTCAGGAATACTTCTGGTGTCCAGCAAGATAGAAACTGAGTTGAGGATATATTTAGTTTTTGTTCAGCAGAAGAGATTTATGTGGCTTATTGTCATTTCTGTGCATCCTTGACTAATTGCTGCCATCCTGGTCCAGAAAGGGTTTGAAGAAATACTCTTACTGCCCATTGCACTGATTCACTCAGGCTAGTGAGATAAAATTTCAGCACCAACAAAAAGCTCCTAATATCAATGATGACAAACTGGTTAATAAATTTTTGTCAATTCCAAAGAGAATGTGAGATTAGTCAACTGCACACAAAAGCTCAAAATGACCTGAAGTCATAGCTCATCTCTGAAAGAAAATATAAGCTTTCCCCAATTCGACAATTATTCCAATAATACATGCAATATGACCAATAACAAACTTTAAAGATGAAAGAAACTTTTTCAAATGTTTCAATAATGAATACAAACAGCCAGGCTGGAGGAAAGAAGGGATTATCTTTTCATCATCTCTACAGACAATAATATTCCAAAACTGTTATTAAATGAAGAGGTAAAGAATACAGCCAATGTATGCGTGGGGAAAAGTATTATAAGTAAGTGTCAAGAAGTTAATTATGTTTTTTTGATTATTTCTTTTTTTCTGGATCTTATGGCATTCATGAACCTTCTTGACAGATTTTTTTAACTGTGATTTGTTGTGATTTCTTTTCTCATTCTAAATAAACATTCAGTTTTACATCTATTTTTGTATGTGCAATTTAGTATCCTTTTTCTTAAAGAGAGCTTCAACAGTATAAGCTTCAGCCCCCACCTCGATCCACTCCTGCCTCAGGAAACTCACAAGCATTGGCCCATAATGACTTGACCCAGAAACAGTCATATGGTCAGATTCCACCTTCTTCCAAAATTAAAGCATTTGGTTTCTAAGAAAAAGAAGACAGAGTGGGAAGTAGATACTGCAGCAAAATTAGGCAGGTCAGTGGGAACAGAATACAAGGACAGTGACTCATTGATCTGAAATGATGAGGGCTGCATTATTAAAATCACTTTTATCATGAATACAGTGTTGTGAAGTATCTAATAAAAAAAATCATACTGTAGTGGCATCCCAAATATATGGAATCCATAGTGGAGCCAACCATACCATGGAGGCAAAACCAATTACAAAAGGGGATTTAGCAATGACATAGGGCAAGTGCTTCCGACCTTCATGCTGTTCTGTGAGCAGCACCAGTCTCCACCTAAGTGTGATGTGGGACCCCAGGTCTAGTGGACTTGGTTCTCATTTCCCAGTGCTTCAAATAGTGTCAGAATCCTCCTAGGATAAGTGTGAATCTAGTGTTCTCCATAGAACATAGGGCCTAAATAATAATGAATTTCCTCACTGGGTTATATGAAAAATAATTTTGTTCCCATTCAATTTTTTGCTTTTTGCTTAACTTTTCAACCTGAGATTTTCAAGTCATAAACAAAGTTGAAAGAATAGGATGATGAAAATCCATTTCTGGTGTATGGAAAGTGTTCTCAAATTGCCATAATTGTTTATCTCCATATTCATATTTCTATTAAAGTGCTACAAAATTACAGGCATTAGATCACTTCAACCCCAATACTTCAGAATGAGGCTTCCACACTATCATTACACCATTATCCTGCCTTACTGAACTAATGCTAACTCCCTAATATGATCCACATTCAAATTTTTCCAATGGTCCCTGACGTAACTTTTAGAACTAGTTTTTACCCAAACCAAAATCTAATAAAATTTTATACCCTGTATTTAGTTAATATACCTTTACTCTTTTTTACCACATGACATTGACTGTTTAAGAGACCAAATGATTTCTTATATCCTACATCCTGAATATATCTGAATATTTTCTCAACACAAATTGATTTGTTCTGTTATTCCACAACTTTCCTTTAACTACGAAATTCAATCTATATATTTGATTATATTAAAGAACACTTCATAAGCACTCTAAGCACTGACTTCAGAATATAATTTCTCATTAGATGAAAAACTTTCCCCTATTATCTTAATGTATCCTTGATAGACCTCTGATGTTTCTATTCAGGATTTTTTTATCTTTACAGATAATGATACTCAGGCTCAGGGGACTAAGGTACTTGCCTAAGTTCAGACAGTGAAACAATTTAAGATCACAAAGAATTAGCAAAACATGGCTTGTGTCTCTTTTTAACTATTCTTAGAAAGTAAAATGGGTTCATTCCTTGAAGCTTTTAGAGAGACATAGAAGATACAGAGAATAATGATTCAGATGGAAAGGTGCAATTGAATCAAGAAATAGATTCATAAGCAACAGTTTTATAAAAAGGTAAAAATGCTATACTGTGATAGGCTGGTGATATTCAAGGAACTGTGAGGTCAGGGGTACCCAGGAAACTCAGAACCCTAAGAATCATCCATGACAGCTTTTTCTCTCCACAGCTAAACCTGGTTGATTCTACCTCCCAAAATAAGTGTGAAGTCAGTCCTCCTTTCTCCATCATCCCTGCCACCAAGTTCCCATCCTCTCTCTTGGGTCAACTGCAGAGTCTATAGCAGATCTCCCTGCTTCTACTTCCCCTGTTGGTTCTCTTTGATGATTTTCCTCAAGCTACGAAAGGAATCTCTCAGGAAGTAAAACTGATCACATGAACTCTCTCCACATTCCAAACCCTCTGATGGCTTCCCATTCTACTCATAAAATCCACAGTGTTAATATAGCTAATGGGGCTCAGCATGATCCGGATTCTGTCACCCTCTCTCAATTAACTTCATGTTCTTTTCTTTCTCCATCTCTCGCTCAAATGATTGGCTTTATTTGTAAAAGGCATCATGCTCAATGTTGCCTTCAGACAAGTGTTCAACTTGTTCCCTCTGCCTGGGAGGCGTTCCCTCAGCTCTATCACGCAGCTGGCCTGCCCACCCTTGTCACATTTCTCTCTGATCCTCTGGTTAAAAGTTTTCTGACTTTTCAGATCCTCCTGGACCACATCATCATACCCTGTGCTTTAATTTCATAGGTCTTAGTCATCGTTTGCCTTTTATAGTAGACTTGTTATTATTACCTTCACCAGCCTGAAAACTTCATGAGGATTAAGACCACGTGATTTCAATCACCAAATGCATCACATCCCCAGGTGCATAAAGTTGGCTACAAAGAGAGATAACTAAAAACCAGGTAAAGGGTACAGAAGCCATAGCTCAGAGGCTGAGAAGGACACAGGCATAATGGAGGTCTCCTGTTCCCTTCAAGGACAAATATAAGGGACCTAGAGCTGAGGAAACACCTTAAAAACCCCAAGCACATTAAAGATCTTAAAAACCTTCCATGATTATTCCAAAATTTCATCCCACCCTGATGGGTAAAGATAAGGGATGGAGAAGTGAGCCCATTCCCACCCTTTTCTACCTCAATCTCTGCCCACTCCCATCCTCACCGCCTTTCCTCGAATCCCAGAGGATGAAGCATTCTCTTCTGGTTTAAGGTCTGCCTTTCCTCCTGTTCTCTTAATCTAGTTCCTTTCCATCTCTCTCCATTTCACCCCAAATTACTCTCTTTTTCCTGTCTTCAACCTCTTCCTCTCTCCAAGTTCTCCTTCTCCTAAGACTATAGACATAATCACGCCTCTGACTTCTAGAACATAAAATTCACCCTTGATTCTACCTCCTTCTACAGTTGTGACCTTCTTTTTATTATTATCATGATTATTTAATCATATTAATTATACATATTAATGGGGTTTCCCTGTGACATTTCTATACATGCATATGTGATATTCAATGTACTATGAGGTCAGGGGTACTCAGGAAACTCAGAACCCTAAGAGTCAAGCGTTGATCATATCTACCCTCCCTACTATTCTCTTACTGTCACCTCACTCCCACTCCCCATGTCCCTTTCCCTCCTCCAATAATCTGTCTTCTGTGGCTTTCTCTATTAAGAAAGTAGTTGACACTCCTGTTGTCACTTCCAAACCTTCCCTTCTTCCCACAGTATTCTGGCTTCCGCCCCTCCTGTTTCATTGGATGCTTCCATCAACTCACCAAGGAGCTCGGTATTTTAAGAGGATTAAAGAACATCTTTACTGCATCATTGGGCTGCCCTGCTGCATCTGGCAATGTCAATAACTCCGTGCTATTTGAAATTCCTCCTTCTTTTGATACTTGTGACCACAGTCCCCCATACCTTTTATCTTATTCTCCTTGAGCACCTCTTTCTCAGATTGGCCCTATTAAAAAATGGTACTCCTTAGAGTTCAGGCATTACAACTCCCTTCAATGACTACCACCTTTATGTTAATATTATTTCCAAAATTGACTGATATTTCTCTTCTTGAAAGTCTTGGTGGCATTTTTAAATTGATATACTCCAAACCAAACTCACCTCCTGTTCTCACTTCCTAATTCCCCTTCCATATTTCTCACCTTGGGTCCTTGTAACAACACCATATAGATAATACCTGAGCATTGTTCACTCAAACAGAACTGGGTATGAGAATAATCTGGGTACAAAGTTGCATGTCAATATAGAGAACCTAGTGCAGATGGTCCTTAACTTAAAATATAGGAGATCAGTAGGCATTCAGTAGAAAGCACTTTGAATTTTGATCTTTTCGCAAGCGAATTCCATGCAGTACAATCCTCTCTTTCAGTGCTGGGTGGTGGCTTCAACCTGGACCTCCCAGTCAACCACCCCAGAGGAAAACAATCGAAAATCTACAGTGTACCATGTTGTTAAGGTACAATGTCTGGTAGATTAAGTGTATTAAATGCATTTCCAATTTGCAATTTTTTCAATTTACAATGGGTTTACTAAGACTTAACTCCACCGTAAATTGAGGTGCATCCGTATTTCTTGAGTGTTGATGGGGTACCATGGGCAGCCTGGGTAATGGTCACAGATGACCTCACCTGACCCTCACAGCTCTATAAAGGCTGTATTTTACATATGAGGAAGCCAGTGCTCATAGAACTTAAGTGACAGGCCAAGGTCATCCAGACAGTCAGTGGCAGAGAAAAATTTAAACCTGGCCCTCTCTTTCTTAAATATCCTTGAGCATTCCCTCTCTTCTACTGCCACCTAATTATAAACTGAAGCTTCAAGTCCCACTTTCTGCCCGGTACCTGCTGTCCTCTCCTTCATTATGCTTCCCACATGGTCTCGAGGCACTTGACTTTTCATGAGTATAGAAGAGATGTAGCATTTTCATCGTATTTGTTTCAAGGATCAGCATGTGATCTGTACAACAGAAAGTTCATCTCAAAAGGTAAAGATTGTAAGACTAGCTGATCTGCCCAGGTAGCTGCAGGGAGGATTTCAGTCCTCTGAGTCATACCAGCAAATAGGCCAGTGCATGTTGTGTGCTAGTTTTTTTCCGGGCATCGGCAAGGTCATTCTGCCAGTTGGGATGAGCTAGTGAGAGAGCAAGGCAGACACACGGCCCCACACTCTTGAGAGACTTGAGAGAGGAGAAGGAGAAGACACATCAAGTTTCCATTTTAGGAATCCAATCCAGGACTTTCTTCTTTTTTAAATTAGTATTAATGGTTTCTAATTTGAAAATTATCAAGCTGAGAGGCAAAGGTCAAGAGGAAGGCTATATTGTATACTTAGTTCAAGAGGCTCGCGTGCTCAAGAGAGAACTTTGTGCCCTTTCTGTGCCCTTAGGTTTATTACGTGTTCAGTGCAATCAAGTCCACTTTTAATGACTTCTTTTCTCACATTTCAAAATGAATTAAAATCCTACTAATATCAGATATGCCTTAGCATCACTCTGCTTTCCAAATAGGATTGTTTCAAGGGGAAAAAATATGTCTAAACTTTCAGGCCATTTCTGCCCCCATGGATCTTAACATCCTACCACATCCTGGATCTTAGATTTTACTGTAGAACAGAGACAAATACAAGGAAATTGAGTTAAAGGAAATCTATAAATTATATGAAAGGAGAGAGTATCTCTCTAAAAAAGGTGAGATTTATCTCAATGTGGGTGATTATAATTTATAGAAATTAAACAGTTGATATTTCATATCAGGGTTGTCCTAAATCTCACTCCACATCCTTATTTATTCTGGGGATGAAGATCTCTGCCCTCCTTATTTTCTTGTATTTTCAACCCTCTCTTCTGGGACTGACTGATAGCAATTATATTTACACAATCCTCTTATCATAAAAATTAGCAAAAAAAAAAAAAAAAAAACTCAGCTCATGGTCATCTTACACCCTTCTCCTCTTCGACCAAATGTCAAGCTGTATTCATTGTCTGAATTCTTACCTCTCATTCATTTCTCAACTCACAGAAATCTGTTGACTCAAATAGTTGCTCCAACATCATCAGATACCCCCTGGCCCCCATATTGTCAAATCCTTAAGATATTGTCCACTGGGACCTTCTGGATCACTCCCACCCTTTCGATGCTCTCCTCTCTGGGCTCTGTACTATGCATCTCCTCCTTCCCCATCCACCTGCCCTGCTCCTCTTTCTCGGTTAACTTTTTCAGGTTTATCTTGTTCTTCCTGGATCTAAACACTAATGTCTACCAAGTCTTTCCCAGACTGCTTTCTCTTCTCATGCTACATAATTTACTGATGGCCTCTCCTCCCGTGGCTCCAGGTACTATATAAATGTTGACGACTGCCCAACCTGCATCTCCAGATCTTGCTTTTTGAGTCAGAGACCCTGACTGGGTTCTGGTTATGCCATTTATTTGTTGTCTCACTTGAACACTGCACAGATTCTCAGTGCCCCGTTCTCTCATATTGAGAGTAGACATAATAATAAAACTTCACTGGTAAGGTTGTTGTCAGACTTGCTGGAATTGATATGCCCTGACTGCCCTTTGACAGATACCTTGTCTGTAAAAGACTTTATGCATGCCATCTCTCCAGACCTTCCTCCACTTTAAATTCAATAACTCAATGATAAAAGTAGAACGAGAAAGCAAGACTTATAACAATGCCCTTGTATTAGTCAAGGGATCATTTGCCAGGATACATTCAAAAGGAGATAAATGTTAAAAAATAAATTTTGTCTAAATCTACCCTGAAAAAAGGAAGGATTTCCCATCTTTTTCATTAGGACCCATGAATTATGTGCACATACACAATACTGTGGATAGGGAAAGCCACTGGAAATGCCAGTACCTCTCAGGTGCTCCTAGAACAGAAAGGGTCAGCCTGTCCTTTGAAACAGTAGTGCTCAAACAAAAAGAGATGGTATAAAAGCAGACAGAAGAGGTATTAACCACGTCCCTTGTATTCACTTTTATCTTCTATTTAGGCAGAAATATTCTGATCTCCAAACCCCACTTAGAAGACCTATTGAAAGTTCTAGTTTACTTTGTCCAAAGGGTATTTATTATTTATTTATCCTGAAGTTTCCAGCAATTATTTGAGTGACATATGTGGTACTCCAGGCACTGTGCTAAGCAGTTGGGATAAAATGATAAGCAACACACACAGGAGCCCTATTCTCCAGAAGGAGAGACATACAGTTTATAAGCAAGATTCAAATGTATACCCAGAGCTACAAGAGGCACATCCTAGACAGAAATCCCAAGAACCTGCAGAAGGCAGTATTCCTGGAGCAGACTGAGGGAGACAGAGAGTGGAATAGGAAGAGATAGAACAGGACTTTAGGCACCTACTACCATGCAAGGGAATTTTGTTCCATTTCTGTCCCTTTCTACAGTGCTTTGCAATTAGTGCATCAAGAAATCTATTAGAGACTGTGATCAACACTGTTTAATGACAGAATAAGCTGGAACAGAGAGAGTATCAGAGTGTACTACATAGGGAGAAAGGGTAACTAATATTTATGTATATGAATGTGCATATACATACTACTTTGGGTTTCTCAACCCTAGCACTATTGACCTCCAGGCAATGATGACTCTTCGTTGTGGGGTTTGCCCTGTGTGCTTAAGTTAGTTTAGCAGAATTCCTGCCCTCTACCAGATGTCCAGCACATTCCTCTACCCTTAGTTGGGACAACTACAAATGTCTCCAGACCTTGCCAAGTATCTCCTGGTGAACAAAATCTCCCCCAAATGAGAACCACTGTACTAGCTGAAAGCCACCTAACCATGGGGTAAATATTTATAATCTCCTCTGCCCCCTCCCCAGCCTGATTCTTCACCCTGTACCCCTCAAAGCAATTCTCTTTACTCCCCATCCTTCTTCTCCATCTCCTGCAATATCTCTTCTCTGCACTGTGTTTACCTCTCATCCCTTCTTCCTTTCCTCCCCTCCATGAAACATCACAACCAAGCTAACTCTCTAAATCGCTTTTTGGAAATGTGTGGATCATTACCTTTGTAGACAAGGCCCTGCGGGAAACCACGGCAGCTTCTTGCTCAGGCAGCCAACACCTCTCTACACCCTGCTGCCTGATGACTGCCAAACAGGTGTGTGTTTCTGGATTCAGGATCTCTCTCTCCTCTCTCTCTTTTTATAAATCCTAATCTTTATGTATTCTGTATGAATTCAGAACTCATACATTGCTGGTGGCACTGCAAAATGGTGCAGCCAATATAGAAAGCAGTATGGAGATTCCTTGGAAAACTGGGAAAGGAACTACCATGTGACCTGGCTATCCTTCTCCTCTGTCTATACCCAAAGGACTTAAAAATAGCATACAACAGGGACACAGCCACATCAATGTATATTGCAGCACAATTCACAATAGCTAAACTGTGGAACCAACCTAGATATCCTTCAGTAGATGAATGGATAAAGAAAATGTAGTATATATTCACAATGTAATATTACTCAGCAATAAAATGAATAAAATCATGGCATTTGCAGGTAAATGGATGGAGTTGGAGAAGATACTGCTAAGGGAAGTTAGCCAATCCCCCAAAAAAAAACAAATGCTGAATGTTTTCTCTGATATAAGGAGGCTGATTATTTGAGTGGGATAGGGAGGGGGGGGCATGGGAGGAATAGACACTCTAGATAGGGCAAAGGGGAAGGAGGAGAAGGGAGGGGAGCATGGGGTAGGAAAAACGTCGAATGAGATGGACATCATTACCCTAAGTACCTGTTTGAAGACATGAATGGTGTGAATATACTTTGTGTACAACCAGAGATATGAAAAATTGTGCTCTATATGTGTAATATGAATTGTAATGCCTTCTGCTGTCATATATAACAAAGTAGAATAAAAAATTTTAAAAGTGATTAAAAAAAAAGAAACTAGAGGTTGAGGAGGGGGAAGAACCTCATCTTCTAGCAAAGCATTTAAGGAGTAGGGAGCATAATTCAGGAGACTTTTAAAGATACATGCTAGACAAAAGAACTCAGGCACAAGCAGAGGTGAGGAGCCCTGGTGACCTACCAGGTCTTTTTATCCCTAATTTCTTGGCTTTCTCAGATCTGTGGCGAGGCCTCTGCTCCCCGCTGTGAGCATCTGCTGTCTGTCTCACACTCAGAGCCCCTCCCCATGCAGAGGATGGTCTTGGTTACAGATCCTGCTGTCCTCCAGGAGGTAGTAAGGCCCCTGCTGTGTGCATTCACCCTGCCTCTCTCTCTGCTTCCCTGCTGTTGATGTGTCCAACTTGGCTTGCTCTGCCTCTGAATCCTCGTCCTGACTCCTTTTCTATAAGCTCAAGCTTTTTTATTTTTCTCAGTCTCCCATGTACACACTCCACTTTCCATTTTCTGCCTGTCCACAGCCGGTAGTCAGGGTGTGACCCTTCACTCTCCCTGAAGCGAAGCTTTCTCCTTCTTCCCTTTATTCCCCATAAACACACTCAAACACATGCATACAAATACGTTCTTACCCTACATAGTCTATAATCATGCTACTGGAAAGTAGACTGAAATGAATAGTTATTCTTCTTCCCAAGAGCTTTTTAAACATGCAACTTTGTTGAAACTTGCTGGTTTAGCTCTAGCAGAGCATGAATTTCTAGAGAGGATGCAGACACACCTCCCAGTCCTGGATGCTCATTATGGCCAATCAATATTTTTTAAAAGGAAATATCACCAGCGAAACAGGTGGTCAGGCATCGTGGCCCTCCAGCTAAGCTCTTGAACCTGCCTGAGTTCATGCTGTGCTTTCCTGGGTCCCACTGCCCCAACAAAAGGACCATTATGCAGACTTCATTGTGCTTCTCTTGCCTATTTGCCTGGGGGAGAATGGGAAGTCTTTCAAATGGGCCATATTATAACCATTGTAGTTCTCCGCTTGCCTGTCTGGATCCACTAGATGATAATAAAACCACCATGTATTTGTGTACATTTTTCAGAACATTTACACCCCTTATTCCCTTAGCAGCTTATTAGAAGTCCAGGAGGAAGGAAACAAAGGCAGGAGGGAAAAAAACACTCAGACATTTAAGTGACTAACTACTACAAGTTAGGCACCCTTAGGGTTTGTGCTGAGAGGAGCTCATTTCATCTTCATGGCAGCCATGCAGACTTACTCTGCTGATCCACATGCATAAGGACAGGGAAAATGTCACTTATCTGGCTGGTGCATAAGAAAGTCAGGTTCACTTGCTCACTCATTTGATGGGGCTCAGAACATCTTCGTGTACTGTTTTAAGACAAGGGAATTTGATAAAACAGCAGAAGCAGGAAAGTCTCTGATCTTTTCCCATCTTTCTCCCTTGGAGCAGATCATAAAACCTAGAATTTTCTGACATTCTCCCTGAAATAAACCAGGAGACATTATATGAGAGTGCCCTCCCTATTCCTGTGTCTGAAAACTTAGGGACATGGAAAAGAAATAAGCCCTGCAAAGCCCCCACCCCAGCTTATTAGCATTAGAGCAAAGAAGATTGTTTTCCAATCTTCTTCCTCCACAGTGGACCACTCTTGATCAAACCAAGCACTAATGCACACATGTGCACCTGTTTCTTTGATCCTAACTTTCCTTCTGAAGGATCCATGTCACATCAAATTTCATCCAGTAAATGTGCATGTTTTTCTCCTGTTAATTTGTGTTATTTTTATTTTTGGTTCCAGGCAGGGACCCTAGAGGTGGAGAAATAACCTTCCTCCTCTTCAGTCTCTGGTTACAGTGAAGGGAAGGCTGAGATATCGCACTTGCTCCAGAGCTTGCAGATAAAATCCTGGAATACCTGACAGAAAGCTGCTGAAATCTGAGAATTCTCACCAAGCTCAGTTTCCTTAGGTCTCTGCCTGTAGGGTCTGGTAGAAAGAGGAGGGCAAGATTTTTTCCCCTTGCTTTCTAAATTTAGATTAGTAGGAGAAAAACAGTCACTTAGACTGTGACTCTGAAGAGTCCTATACCACATAAAATTTGTACTAAATAAATTCATATTCTTTCTCTTATAATCTGTCTTTTACTACAGAGGCCTCAGCCATGAACTAGTGATTAGTAAGGAAAAGATATGCTTTTTTTTTTATGGTAGGGCTCTCAATGATACATGTTTACTATCCTTGTTAATAACACATTTTCTAAGTTAAAGCAGGGAAATAACAAATGTAATATGTCTCAAAAAATATTTTTGTGTTTTTTTTAAATTAGAGCATTATAGTTATAATAGTAGTTGGGTTAATTTTGACAAAAATCATACATGCATGGAATTTGACTTATTCCGTTTCAGTTCCCATTTCTCCAATCTTTCGCTCCTCTTTTCCCTCCATTTGCCTTCCTCTATGAATCTTCCTTTTGCTCATTAATTTATTTTTCATTGGTGCTTTCTACACATACATCAAGATGAAATTCACTGCAGGTAGCGTGATTGGAAGATATTCTTTTTCGTCTTCTACACATTTGACCATTATTTCAAAACTTGACTGTGAACTAGGAGCTGTTTGAGGTCCTGAATTCCATGGCATCTGTGTTGTATATAGGAGTGGAGGGGACACCATTTAGAGAAAACAAAAGTCGTTCACAAATACATACGATATGCAATACCAGCAATGACTAGAGGAAAAATAAAACTCCGTATGCTCATTTGGATCCCCAAAATACACACATGTAATAGCATGAAGAGGATAAGATATATGCACTATGGTTATCAAGGGTTTTGTCAGAAATCTTTGCTTTGAATTGCCCAATTTCTGTGCTAAGTGAAGCCTCCCACAGAGACGAATATCTTTTAAGGTGCTGTTAAATAAGTCTCCAGGAAGAGATGCATGACAATATGACTGCAACTCAAGAGTATGAATACAAAGCAGATGCCTGACTGCTCTGCTGGCCACAGGGCCTCTTATCCACATGCTTCTGGGAAGCCAACCTGGGCTGCATTTGCCCTCCAAGACTGTACATGTCTCTAAGAACTTTTCCTGGTAGGACACAACAGCCCTGCTCTGGACTCCCACTTCCAGTGTGTATGCTTTTCCCTTCTGTCCTAGGGACAGGGGACTAAGGTCATTGTCCTACTGTTATGAGGAAGGAAATGCCCCTCAGTCTGGAAAGAAGGGGGAGCAGAGTGTTCCTCTCTGAGCCCCTGTGGAAACTCGGAGAGAGAGGCTGTGCTCCTGTGTCTTCTCACTGGGTCCTCGCAAGCAGAAGCACTGCCAACAGTGTTCAGATCCCATAAAGAGGCTACTTATAACTGCTAATGTGGAGCAAGATAATGAAGGGAGGCCAGGAAGTGCTCAGCAAAGTGATAATAGGGAAATTATGACATCTGCGGCCCCATTCGGTCTCTAGTCAATAAAGCATGCAGCCCAAATAACTCTCCCATTTCCCCAGAACTGTTGGAAACAGGGCTGGTCTCACTAAGGGCTTAAAGGCCTGGAAAAATAGCATATAAGAATCTATGTTCTAGCTCACCCAAAAGTCAACCTGCTCCCCTCACCTAAACCACATGTGCCCCCAAATGACCACAGGCCACCCTGTCATAGCCCTGTGGGCACAACTCATTCTATGGCCTTTTTACAGCCTTATGTGTTTGCGGCACGAATTTTTCCCCCTCTAAGATCTAATTTAAAAGGGGAGGGGTTCTCTCTTTAAGATCACATTGCAAATGCTCACATCAGCTTTTAAGGGCCTAATATTTATATCTCCTCTTTCTGATCAGGAAGGTAGCTCTTTTTCTCTGTTGGAAGAAGAGAGCAGCTTTTTGGTTCAGGCCAAGTGAGTTCAACAGACAGCAGCAGTTTCATCTCTGCAAAGCACTGGGAGAAATTCTTACACACAGTAAGATATATATATATATTTCAGTTTTACAGAACTGAAACAAAAGCTTTTTAAAAAAGAATACCAAAATGCAGACACAAACACTTGGGTAGGGGGAGTGAAAAAGCCAATCCTTCTAGTATGAAGATGAAAAACCAACTCTGCTAATAAAGATCAAAACAGGAGTAACAGAGCAAGTAGCCATCCTCCATCATGTCATGACATCCCTTCAAATGCATCCTGGGAGCAGGTTTGGTGCATTAATGAGAATCAGGATTGTTGTCATATAATTAATAATTTCAGTCTTGTCTAAATATGTAACTAATCAGCTAACACAATCATAATATTTCTTCAACTACAATCTGAATTTAATTTTAATCAGCCATTGAAAAAGAGAGAAGACTTCCATGTTAAGGTAATGTGCCTTTAAAACAAAATTCAAATATTGGATGGTCTGTCCTATAAATCAACAGGAGGCATTACTTGAAGAGTGACATGAGCTTCAGCACACAAGTGCACTCACTCTCAAATTCAATATAAAATGTAATTCGCAGAAACACTGTCCAGAAAGCTAATGAGGGGACACCTAGCAGTAGGACTTTATTGTGTATACACACACACACACACCACCACCACCACCACCACCATCTTTACTTACAAATTATTCTATCACAGATGCTAGGATGGTTTTTAACAAAGCCAAACCAAACAAAGACTGTACATAGAAAGAATTTATTGAGAAGGACACACAAAAAGGTTATGATATTAAAGTAGGAAAAGGAACACAAATGCATATAACACACACACACACGCACACACACACACACTCCTGATAAGGGCTTGGTAGCCAAAGGAACAGGAGAACAAGCATAAGGGATAGAGGACTCAGAAGGTAGAGTATGAAAGGTCTGAATGGTTTGAATGACAACAGCCATTTTATCTAAAGTAGAACAACTCACAATTGATGGACGCTTACTGGTGGCCTCTTACCTCCTAAAACGGTTCCTGAGTTTATGGAGAGAAGGTTCCCAAGGACAATAAACCATCCATGCACTTTTCCATTGCAGCCATCATTTGTAAGATGATAATAATTGTAGTCCCTGAAAGCTCAGCCTCAGAGATGGATGGGGGACATGGATATCACAGGGATGTATGTGGAAGACAAGTCCTACATTATTGTAAACACTAGGGGTTTAATAACTAGAGACAGTCTCAGATTAAGAACTGAAGAGGAAATGCCCAGTGTAGTTGGATTGGGGAAATAGGAAGAGTGAACATAGAATAGTTATAAAGTGATAATTTCCCAGGAGAAAAAAAAATGATGAATTAATCTAAGTAGATTCCAGCCAGGTCTGTGGATAACGGAGAGAGAATATGAAAACAGAATAGATCCAACTTGCTCATTGAGAGTTGGATTCAAGTTACTGCTGTGTTTCATTTGGCCTGAACAATGTGTTTGCTATAGTTCTTCGGACTGGCAATTTAGGCTGGGTTCAGGGTAGTTTTTCTGGTCTTGGCTGGGCTTCTTTCTACATCAGCAGTCATGTACAGGGTGGGTAGGTGGGTTTGAAGATCTTGCCTGGTCACTACCACATCTCTAGAGTAGAACAAATGGGCTGGCTCAGTTCTGGTCCAGAAGGTCTCTCATCCCTCATATGCCAATCTGGGCTTATTCATATGGAAGTTGGGCAGGATTCCCAGAGAGTAAGAAGAAGCACATAAGAACTGGCACCTTGGAGTTGGGGTTGGGGCTTAGAGGTGGAGTGCTCGCCTGACATGTGTGAGGCACTGGGTTCGATCCTCAGCACCACATAAAAATAAATAAATAAAATAAAGGTATTGTGTCCATCTACAATTGAAAAACAAAAACTGGCACTTTGTAACACTCATTGCACTGTATGTTTTAAGGCAGTCCACAAGGCAGACCTGGGTTTAAGGTGTGGAGAAACAGATTTCACCTCTTGATGGGAGGAGCTGCAAAATCCCACTGCAGAGGGAAATGGGAGGGGCACACAGTGGGAGTCATTTCTGAAAGCCCTTTCCCACAACTGGTAGCTGAGCCTGCATTTGAGTAGCAATGACCATCAGGTTAGATTCCAAGTCACAACCACTCTCTAGATGACTATGCCGCCAAGGTTCCTGGCACTCCTGATGATCTCCTCATATTATAACCAGCCACTCAGATACATGTACACTCTCTGCTTGTTCTCCATTGTTTTCTCATTTGAACGCTTATTAAGGAATAGGCAGGGAATAAAGTGGGTTACTAAATCCTTCCTGGTGTGTCCAGGACTCTACCTTCTGAAGAAATTCTTCTTTCTTCCTCAAAGCAGAATATCTCCCATGATCATCTCTTTTGAGCCCCTGTAGTCTAATAACATGTATAAATGCTAACATCTGATCAAACAAATAGATATTATTTCTGGCAGATAAAATTACCCATGGAGATTCCTTTTAAGGGTACCATAGCCTAAATATGGCACATGAGGACCCCAAATCCCAGAGGAATGGCTCACTAGCCTTGCAAGAGCACATATCTGCCCACTGATAAGGAGCAGAAAGCCTGAATACATTTTGAAACACTTTCAAAATCCATAGACTAGAAAAAGACATTATTCAGATCATAAATTTCCTAACCATCCTCCCCTTATTCGGCTGTGTGTCTCACCAGCAATTCTAGGCAAAGAAATTCCTCCTGATGTCCTGGTCATGAAATCCTTTCCCTAATTCAAGTTCCTCTCCTCTGCTCCTCTTACCTCTAAGTGTAGGAATCTATGCATCTCTCAGATTGGGCTCCAAGGCCATTTGAACCTCCCCCAATTTCTTCCTCCTTCGTATCCTTGTGCCGTATACCTTCAGAAGGCTTTCTGTCACTCAGCGAATTTTATAATTAATTGTGCACTCATCACTTCTCTCTTCACTTACCACAGGTAAATTGGTAATTGAAATTACTTTTCTGAGGTCTGGGTAATGTTTACATTGTAGACCCTCTAAGACAGACCTTGGGAATACGTGAATATGTGATTTCAATCTTGGTTGAACAATGAGAACTCTTTCCAACCTCACATTAATTTACATGGTACTTTTATCTGTTCAGAACACTTGGCACATGTATTCCCTCATTTTGTACCCCAGCCCACCCCAGAAACCATGAAGCTTCTATGAAAGAATTGACTCCACATATGAATCAGGAAAGGGAGGACCCAAGTAGTAACATGATCTATCACCCAGATAATAATTGACAAGAAAACAATCCAGAACTCTTGGCTCTTAGTTCTTTCATTTTTCTTAAGGACTTAGTGACAACACTCTTTTTCTTAAATATGAACTGTATGGCATCTTGGAGGCCAGCTTCCCCATACTTAGTTGTGGATTAAGTATCCACGGTGCCTCAGTATGGGAAATTGCTTGGGTTGGCTGCTGTGGGTGTCCCTTAGCTAGTGATGGGCATGTGCAAAGGTCCTCCTACATAGAGGTGTCCACTTGATGGTTAATCTTTTATTGGGTTGGAAATGGAAAGTTGCCAGTTTCCAACCTACTTGCCTTCTGGCCTCCATTAACCTAATGGTTTTTCCTACTAAAACAGGTAACAAAAAAAAAAAAAAACACCAAAGCCTGAATATAGCCTTTTCCCATCCTTTCATTTAACTGGAGTCCCAGAACAACCCTGAAGGATAGGTTATTGCCACCCCTGTATTACAAACCAGTGAGTGGTAGGGGAAAAGAAAGATCTTCATTGTCATTCCTAGGTTAATGGCGGAGAAAAGCATACAAATTTATCTATAAATTTCGCATGACACAGGAGACTTTAGAAATGAAGGCTCAAAGCAACCAGAAAACATGTATATTTTTATGCTGAGTTTGATGAAGAAATGGATAGTCATAGAGAAGAATGATTAGACAAAAGAAGCATGGTCTAGTGGTAACAAACTGGAGAGACTTAGCCAGGCCTCAAGATCTATTAGTCCAGGTTATTTTCTGTGTCCCTGTGTCTTCACAGATGAGGATCTTCTTTTCTTTTAGGAATAGAGGGCTTCTCCTCTTCAATGAGAGTCTTATGGCCTGCTTTAGGGAAAAGAGGTAGAAGAAGGTCATGGAGTGACCTTCCTGCTTCTGCTGTTTTCTAAAATGTCAAGATGCCAGGCTGGGGTTATGGCTCAGTGGTAGAGCCCTTGCTCTACCACTACATGTGAGGCACTGAGTTTGATTCTCAGCACCACATATAAATAAATGAATAATGAATAAAACAAAGGTCCATCAACAACTAAAAAGAATTTTTTTTTTAATGTCAAGGTGCCATATTTTGAGGTAACATGTCCTGAACTCCATCAAAGTCAAATTTGGAGAGGTTAAATGACTTGACCCAAAGCTACATAGTTAGAGACTAGCAGATTCAGGGCTTTTACCCAAGTGGCCCTGCAAATCCTGTGACACCTGCCCACTGGCTATGGAACACTTTCTAACTACCTCAAAAAGCTCTTGAAGCAATTCTAGAACATTCTGCAGGAAATGAGTTCATTCCTTTCTGTCCTTTCTTCTCTCACAGTCTTTCCTGCAATGACTGGTAGCTTGATGATGACAGCTTTATTCCTTTGTCAGAGCGATGCAATAATATCTTGTTCAGATAGTAGAGGAGGCAGTTAGGAGCACTGTCTGCAGAGCCCGGTGTGTGAATCCATTCTGTGACCTGGCATTCCCTGGCTGTATGACTGGAGACCAGCTATTCTATTCTTCTTGATCTGCCAGGTGGGGCTGATAAGGGTAAGTGCTTCCTGTATTATTGTAGGGATTAAATGAGATAATTTGTATACAGAGTATACAGTACCCGGCATATAGTATAATGGGGTATAGGAAAAGCTACCCCAAAACATAGCACCTTGGCATAATGAGCACTTTAAGCCAAGGAAGACTGAGAAAATCACAGAAGCAGAAGGATCATACTACTCTCTCTCTCTGTTGCTCTTCTTCCATGAAACAAGGCCATAGGGAAATTATTTGGTCTCAATCTAAAGCAGAGGAAAGGAATGAGACACAGAGACATCAAGAAGAATCTGTACAAACAGGCCTGGCTGAGTCTCTCCCAATCCACCATTTGAATATACCCTTTATACCACTGAGCCACAACCCCAGCCTGGCGCCTTGACATTTTCAACCATTCTATATGACTACCCATTAAAATGCACTTCTCTCTGGGTCTTTGGGTTTTTATTTCTGAAAGCTCCCATGTGAAACTTCTTTTTTTAAATTTCTTTCTTTTTTTTTCAGTTTTCAATGAATCTTTATTTATTTATATGTGGTGCTGAGAATCGAACCCAGTGCCTTACACATACTAAGTAAGTGCTCTACCACTGTGCTATGACTCCAGAGTCCCGAGTGAAACTTTAACTAAATAAATTTGTAACGCTTTTCTCTTGTTAGTCTGTCTTTTGTTAACATGGGTATCAACCTTGAACCTCCTAATGGATAGATAAGGTAAAAACACTACTTTTTCTCCCCTACAGTGAGTTCTCAATAGCATTGATAATGACAATGATGTTGATGTTGTTGATGCATTTGTAAGAAACTAATATATGAAGTTTAATGGGTCTGGAATAAAAACATTTCTGTGAGAAACAGAAATAGATCCAATCTATCATCCCACTTGTCTAAAAATCAGTGATCATGGAAAGAGCATGTAAACCATGAAATGATTGTTTTAAGTAGATTGTAGGATTAATGGTGTGTGAATGTTTGTCACTGATTAATTATATATATACATATACATATCACTGCATTAAGAACTGTTGATGCAAACATGAATAAGACACAGGCTTGCTTTCAAAAAAAAGTCATAGAATTTCAAATAGAAAATGTTTAAATATTTCCAATAGCAAGACACAGGATAGCGCCTGGGTATGTAGCTCAGGGGTAAAGTATTTATCTGGCATTTGCAAGACCCTGGATTTGATTCCTGGCACAGAGAGAGGTGGCGGGTGGGGAGCAAGCTCAGGGATAATACCTAACAGTTATTAAACATTTTGCACTATGTGTTAACAGCTTTCCATGTATTAAATCATTTAATATATAGCAGTTCTCCAAAGTGAGCCTATTATCCCCATTTTATAGAGGAGGAAACCGGGACAAATGAAGCAACTTGCTTGGGGTCATTCAACTGACAAAAATTGAGATACAAACACAGGGAGTCTGACTGAGAAGCCAGACTGTGACACATCTATCTTTAAGGACTTTTACAGATCTTGAAATGAAGATTGGCAATAGGAGAGCTCAGGGCTGCAGCGGCAGTATTCTGTAGGTGTGAAGGCAATGTAGTCAGTAGGGATGGTCTCTCAGTTTTGAGGTGCATGAGGCAAATACCCTGATATACAACAGAAAAGGCTTCACAGAGAGGCTTTAGGAAAGTTCCAGGAATTCAAGGAGGAAAAGGGCATTTGAAGAGAAAGTCACCTTATCCGCAAAGATGTAAAGCTTGTGGAAAAACACATCTAGGATTTCACTTTGGAAGGCCCTCAACACTTCCCTTTATATAAAATGGATCAAGGATTCCCCTGAACAAAATGAAGTCAGGGCTCCCCCATCAAAGAGTAGGTTCCCTCCATTTGTCTCACTAACTCTAACGACAAGGACCTCATAGATGCCTCTCCCACATAGTGTGCTGCACTCAATGTGAATTCACACTTGTGAATGAATGAGTAAAGTCTCTTCTCCCAGCTGGAAAAAGACCAGAAACAAAGTGGAAACAGAAAACCTGAAGTTAGGTTGCATAGTAACAGTGAACACTTGGGGAGCTAGGAGTCAAGGAAAGAATATGGGGGACTCTGGGTTTGAAATGCTAATAGCCAGGATGCCTTTATTCAAAATGGCCCTAGAGGATGTTTTTCCCCCCTAGAACTTCTCCTGGCCCCAGGGTAAACCAACTTGCTTCACTTCCCCCATTCCACTCTACTTGCTTCTAATGATTTTTTTTTTTTAAATCTTTTACACTGAAGGGCAGGGAAAGTGAAAAGAAAAGCTGTGCATCCACCAAAGTTCAAGCTAACCCCCACCTAAACCATCTGCACCAGCCCCAGGTGGAGCTTTGGCTTTTAAATGCAGAAAAGAAAAACAAAGCCACTCAGAGATGCTGATCTTAAGTCTTTGCACTCTCAAAGGATTGCTGGAAGATACATCTCCATTTCAAAGGAAAACCAGACTTAGACTCCCTGAGTCTTTATAGGGAGACCTGAGTTAAGAATGCACAGGCTAGAGTCTGGATTAATGGAGAAAAAGGGCTCAGTTTGAAAAAGGAAGGAGAGATGGACACCTGGTCAAAGGAAACCTTAGGAATTATTGAAAATCACCCGCTAGCCTCTGAGACCCCCAGTTGTTAAAGACTCCCCAAATGGAAAACAGATTTCTAGTACAAATGCCTCCATAGATGCTAGTCCTAGCCCACAATGACACCAGTCAAAATCCAGCACTTTGGGGATGTGAGTTAGTGGTAGAGTGCGTGTCTGGCATGTGTGAGTCCCTGAGTTTGATGCACAGCACCACAGGGGGTGGGGGTGGAGGAGTGGGCAGTGCAGCCCTCCCCTTGTATTAATGGTTTCACTCTCTGCAGCTTCCTCTGACCTCAATGAGTATACCCAGAACAAACATCTAGCCAGGGTTGCTGAAAGTCTACAGCTATCCCAAGACTACCCTGGGGTGTCTTCATTGCTGGGGTTAGACTTCTGCCTCCTGGAAGATAGACAAAGAGAAATTAAATTCAGTGGTGTAAAAATAAGCAGTTTCTTGCACAGTGGACATTTTAAGTCAAGACTCATAGCTCTTACCTACTCCCCACCCCTATTTCATCTGTACAGAATTCACGGTCCTTCATCTCTCATGTCTTGTCACCAACTGTTGTCACTCCTGAAATGTTTGATGTCACCTTAGCCTCTCCTTTCTCTCTGTTGTTATCTCACTCCTAAACTATTATAATCCAGGGCACCAAGTATGTGGGTTCCCAAGTCCTGGGAATTGGTATCATCAGGTTCAAGACTATGCAAGGTTCTTTCCTAATAACTTCTGGAAGCCCCTGATATCTCTGTTCTCTGAACTCTGACTTCAGAGTGAGAACCTCACAATCCAGTTCCTGGGCATTCTCCCATTTGCTCTTAGATGTGTAGGGCAGTGTGTTATCAGCTTTTCAAAGCTGTGACCAAAGTACCTAACAAGAGCAACTTAGAGGAGGAAAGATTTATTTGGGGTTCATGATTTCAGAAGTTCCGTCCAGGGTTGGGCAACTCCATTGTTAGGGGCCTAAGGTGAGGCAGAACACCATGGTGGAAGGGCATGGGTGAGAAAAGCTGCACAGCTCATGATAGCCAGGAAGAAGATAGAAGGGGAGGGAGCCAAAGACAAAATTAATAATCCCCAAAGGCATACCCACAATAATCTACCTCCTCCAGCCATGCCTCATCAGCCTATAGTTGCCACTGAGTAAACCATCCAAATTATTAATCCATCAAATGGATCAATCCACTGATGAGGTTGCAACTCTCATAATCTAACCATTCCACCTCTGAACATTGCTATATTGGATAACTCATGAGCTTTTGGAGGTACTTCTCATATCCAAACCATATAAGCATGCTTTCCTTCCTTCCCCCACCTATCACGAAGGCTGAGGCCCTCATAACAAAAGGCAGATTAACAGGAGAAAAAGCTTACAAATGTAGGTAATGTAAGTTTTATAGGACAAAGAAACCTGCAGAAACAAAGTTCTGAAGAAATGGAGAAATGTGTATTTTTTATGCTTAGGTTTGATGAAGAGTGAACACTCATGAGACATAAGATTAGATCATGGGGATGTGACAGGATGGTAATAACTGGGAGTGACTCAACATGGTGAGTTTGCTCAGCTTGAGTGTCTCCATGTCTTCCTGGATAGGATTTTCTTTTCCTTTGGGTATAGGGTTAGCACCTCTGAAATGAAGCTTTTATGACCTACATCAGGGAAAAAGGCAGAAAGGAAGGTGGGAGTAAACTTCTTGCTATTTTCTCAAATGCCAAGATGCCATATTTAGAGGGTAGTTTTATTATTACTCAATATACCACCTATATGACCTAGATCCTAGATGAATTTCTTTTTTTTTCTCTCATGTTTTTATTAGTACATAATTAATTATATAAAATAGTTGGGCTCTTTGTTACATATTCATATGTGCTTCAAACATAATTTACTATGATTTATCCCCCAGTACTTTCTGTTTCCTTCCCCACCCCTCTCCCCCTGATCCCCTCCTCTACTCTTTTGGACTTACTTTTACTTTTTTACATGTATATTTCTCCCATTGGTGCATTATAATTATACAAAAAAGCAGATTCACTGTGGTATACTCATGGACCACATTAGGGCATATTCACAGCATATACTAGCTGGATTTCTATACCACACTAATCATCTTTATCTTTAAGGACACAATGCCTGAAGGCCACAAGTCCCTCTTCAGCTAGATCAGCCAAAATGGATTCAATGACTGCCAGAATGACAGCCAGCCAATCTCTAACTTCATATAATCCATCTGCATACTAAATGACACACCCCCAACACCATAACAGAGGGCAATTGCCATGACGATGAGCAGAAAGAACCCTAAAAGGAGCAAAAAGAAGTGTCCTCTAGATTCCCCCCAAATCATCCCAAGAAATAAATGTTCTCCCCTTTATTAGCCTACCCTACCCCTCATTTCTTTTACCCTAGATCTATAATCTTTCAATCCCCAACAAATCAAGAAATGGATTTGTGAGTCTGTCTCTTCTCTGATTCTTAGCCAACAATAAACCTTTCTTCCCTTCTCAAACACCGTTCTCTTGTTTACTGATTCTACAATTCTGTGAAGTCAAAACGACCCAGTTTTGGTGTCAAAAGTTTGAAACCGACTTGGCAGCCCAGATGAAACATGGTCCAATCAGCCAGGCTCCTGACCACAGAGAACCATTCTTGTGAATAAGAAAGCTACTGATCAGCAGCAAAGGAACTTTGGAGGTTGATTGTTTTCTCTGGTCTCTGGTGTCTGCTGTAAGGCAGGGATAGACGTAGACTGTTGGGGATCGCCAACCCCTGGACTCTTATTCCTGGGAGACTAAAAGAAATCTCTGCTATGAGACCATCCCTTCCCCAGCCCTTAGTCTCACTTCTGAGAGCTTGAAAAATATCTCAGCTGCAGTCCTGGAGCTCCTGATGGGAACTGGGAGACAATGACTAAGTGATGTGAGCATTGGGATCTGGTTTAGTAAAGTAGATGTCCGTTTACACTTTATCTACATACACTGTCTTAATTTTGGTGTTTTCTTTTGACTTTCTTCAGCACTCTGTTTCCAAACCCAAACGGGAAACTTTCTTGTAATTATCTGATCCATGATTCTCCCAGTATTCCTTTCTCTTCTATTTATCACACCCAAACTTGTGGGCTCTCATATTCTGAGATATCTGGTCTGGCTCTGATCTGATTTGGATGTGTGCTCTTGTTTAATGAAATTGTTTTTTGTGTTCTTTTATTTACTAGTTGGTTCTGTATTTGTGATAAGAGTCTAAAGGATTGATTTTGATGGCTGAAGCAACAATCCCATTAGAAATTTATTTGCATGAAGGTCCCCAGACTCCAGAGAAAAGAGATCATGCTTCTTCCAGCCCACTCTGGGTGACCCCAGATGACCAGGGTTTTAACAGAGGTGTCAGGGTAACTGACCCACAACAGGAAAAGATCTCACAGAACAACATACGTGTTCCTGGGTATGTTCCTAGGAACTGTACAATTACTCTGGAAGGGTCAAAGGAGTGGTCATTCTGCACCTTGAGCTACCCTAACTCCTTTGAAGTTTATGCCTTTCTGAGACATGTAAAAGGGTATATCTAGCCTATTGCTGACTCACTGTCTGGGAAGAAATCCTTATAAACAGCACCTTCTTATGGGACCTGGAATGCTTCCTGAACACTGACTCACAAAATGAGCCCTGAAAACAGCATTGGGCAAAATTACTTAAAACTTGCCAAAGTAAATTGACCCCAGAAATTCCTAGAATTTTGGTGTTGGGTAGCATACCTGTGGTCGTTTTGTTTTGGGAAGGAACTCCTCCTGCACTTCTTTTTGAGCTTATTCATATCTTATGGCTTTTTATTTTGTTTTGTTTGTGAATTCACTTTTGAGTTCATATTCTTATTGACTGGCATGCCTAAATTAAAACACTGCTGGATTTTTGTTTGTTTGCTGAATTTTTCTGTACTGAGGATTGTATCTGGGGCCTTGCACATGCTAAGTGACTGCTCTACCACTGAGCTATATCCCCAAACCTTTTTTAAATTTTATTTTATTTTTATATGTTGAAATAGGGCCTTGGTAAATTATCCAGGCTGGCCTTGAACTTGTGATCCTGCTGCTATAGCCTCCTAAGCCGCTGGGATTATAGGCATGCACCTCCCTGTCCAGCTTATGAGCATCATTGAAGATGATTTTTAAATTGCAATTGCAAAGTTAACATGTAAAAGCTTCTGCTTGCTTGGGGGTTTGTTAACTCAGACAATCCTACTTAAATGTAGAATGGCAAGAGTTAACTCCTTGAACCCCAAAGAAGAAGAAAGGAAGTTAGGGGGGAAAACGTATGGGAGATTTTTACTCATTTGAGACTAAGAAAAGAAAAAAAAAAGTAAAAAGGAAAGTTTTAGAAACCAAGATTCTATGAAAGCTATTTTGCCTAAAATATATTGGTTCAAGGCTTACATAGACTTGCAAATAAGAATCTTATTCAGTTTAGTCATATAAAAAGGTGACCTTAACTTGTTTCATTTTATCATAAATATAAATTGGATTTACCTGTTTGTAATAAATTGGGTAAATTTGAATTACTATATTATTCTCGCTCATGACTGGAATTTTAGCATGAAGGGTTGGTGATTTTTGGTTTGTGTGTGTATAGGTTACTGTATGATAACTTTGGATCCATGTTATATGATATATCTACAGAATAAGATCCCCAAGGAATCCTATTCAAATTGGCTACAGATAAGTGAGTGCTAACACAGATTAGAACTGTTAAATTAGCCAGAGGCCTTTCAGTTCACATGACCTAGGCAAATCTTTGAAAAATGAATTAATTTAAATTTATTGGTAAGATACAAATAGAAATATCTTAATAATTGTTAATGTACATTTTTGTCTAGGTTACTAGCCAATCAGGATTATGTTTATCCGTTAGATGTTTAAGATGCAAAGTTTATTGCTTTGTATTTCAAATACAGCACCTTTTAAAGTTTTCCTTTAGCAAAAAAAAAAAAAAAACTAGAAATATTGACTATGGTTGTCTGATACCTCAATTTTCACAGGTAACCTAGAAATAATTGTTTAAAAAAAATAAGTGAATTGAGTAAATATAAATCAGTAAATGTTTATAAAGGCATATGATAGAAATAAAACATATAAGTCATTTATAAGTTAGAGTACTAAAATGTCCTCAATTATTAAATATAAATTCAAGTACACTTAGATTTTAAAGTCTACAAAAGGATGTTCTAATAAATTCTTGGTATATATAGGAAAACAGTTCCAGATTGCTTTCTTCCTTGGTTTTATACTAAAAATAAGATTAATTGAGAGTTACCATTCTATTTAACATGTGTAATTCTATATACAAAAAATACAAAAAAATTTAAAGAATGTTTTGATTAAAAAAACTGGAAAAGCATAAAGTATTGTACCTTATCAAAAGGAGTAATCTGTCTAAATTCAAAAATCACATAAGAATTATTTAAAGATATAAATTTAAGAAAGAAACAAGGTAAAAACAAACCAGCTATAGGGAAAAATACATAGACAAGACAAAACCCAAAGATGTAAGCAAATTGTAGAGGGTCTAACAAAGATACAGGTTTGTGAAAGACAAATGTTATAGAAAGAAATTTATGAGTAATTAAGCTGAGCCATAATTAAGAAAATCATATATAGGGTTTTCTAAGATCAAAATTTAAAGCAGGGCTATAAAAACAGAACCTAAACTCTTTATGTTTAAAACAACAAGGTTTGGTCAGCTCTTTGTAAAATTTATGAAAAACCGGCCTAGAAAACAAAGATTTTGCATTTTATGAAGATAATTTCTTATTTTTCTTCTCTTTATTAGATTTTTTCATTACTTAGGGAAACTAAAGTCATAAAAGTTCTAGGGTTTGTTTAAGTATCTTATTTATCTTAAGGTCTTTTAAATTATCACTTTAACTCTGGTTAAATCTGATTTATAACTCTGGTTAAATGAACAACTATAAATATTCTAAAGATTTTATAAGATTTATATAAGCCTCGTAGTTCTGGTATAATGCTGTATATGAGGGGTTTTTTTCTTGCTTTTTTATTTTATTTTATTTTATTTTTTGGTGCTGGGGATTGAACCCGGGACCTATGCATGCAAGGCAAGCACTCTACCAACTCAGCTATATGGAATTGGGTATCAACATACTTTACATATAAACAGAGATATGAAAAATCATGGTATATTTGTGTAATAAGAATTGTAATGCAAAAAAAAAAACAAAACAAAGTACATGGATAAAGGCATGAATTGGCATGAATACACTCTATATACAAAGATATGAAAAATTATACTCTATATGTGTAATAAGAATTGTAATGCATTCAGCTGTCCTGTATTTAAAAAAATAAAATCAATAAAACTAAAAAAATAGTGCAAATAAACAAATTGTTTTGTCAATTTCTAAACTTGAGGAAAATCCTTACCATGACTATTCTAAGTGTTCTGTCATCTCAATTTTGATTCTTTAAACATTTACAATCAGATTCCTGGAGAAAACTGTAACAAGTACTTTTAGATGCAGCTTTCTGATAAAACTAGATCTATTTTACAGACAAATTGATTTTTTATTACTTTTTGTAAAAACTGAGATTATTACAAAAGTGTTATATTTCTTGGTTCAAATCAATTATGAAAACTGGATTTGTTTTGTTCTTGTTGGGTTTTGTTTTATGTTGTTGTTGTTTTTTTTTTAACTTTGTACTTTTTAACTATTGCCTCTCAAAATTATCCAGTACAACTTCTAACAAGATAATCTGGCCCACTGTTTTTGAGATGCTTGCCATCCCCTACAGGACACACAGAACTGAACTAAACAATAGACTCCCGTGTTCCTGATATCTGGAGAAGTTAATAAATGTTAGAATTAGAATTCACTACTATCACTTCAAGACTGGTGGAACAGGATTTCTGGGTGTTCAACAGTTGAAACTTGGAGACCAAAGCTACAGAGGATAAAGAGGTTAAGAGGACAGCCAACATTATAGCCTTTACCCACCAAGGTCAGCCAGGACCCAGGGTATGACAGTATCCCTCTGAAAGGGACGTGGAATTCCAGTGAGTCACCCAACCTCAAGATCAAGAGTCAACCAGTGCACATCTACATCTCAAGAGTCAACCAGTGCACAAGCTGCAAAGAGGAGGCCATTGGACAGTGGAATGTCCCCAGTGCTTCTAAGGGAAGCCAAGACCCATCTTGGCAGATGGCACAATTGGTAGAGAAAAAAGACTGAAAGAGACATGAAGTTCCTTACAAGGCCCTGAAAGTAACCCCCATGGAAACTTGCCTGGCTTTAAAAGTAAGAAAGGAAAAGGTTGAGCTTGGGGGGTTGATAGAGGGACCACCTATTCACTCTTGCACACCCTTTGAGCAGGTATAACCAAAGACAATGTGTTATTACGGAAATGAAAAAAAAGTCAAAGTAAAGTCATACTTGGAGAATTAAAAGGGAAAGCAGTGGTCTTTTTAAGAGAAACTTGAGATGTGACCAGTTATCTAAAAAAATCAAGACTCCAATAAAAATGGAGTCTTCTGTGTCAACCATATAAAAGTAACTAGAACCAAGGAGTAACAAAGAAAGTGTCCTTACACATGACAGCCTGATAATCACTATCAGGAAAGACTGTGCCAGACCACAAATTTTCATAGAGGCCACCACAACCTTATATGCAAAGTACGTCTATAAGGACATCTGCTCCACAACTGTGTATTCAGCCTTGGACTAAAGACAACTTTGTTGTTAATTCTTGTGGCCAAGGATTATTGTTATTTTGATAGTTCTGGAAGGTACAAAAAGCTTTGATATTATGTGTTATCACTATTCTTTATTAATACTCTTAGTTAATAGGTAACACATGTATTTTAATCTCTTCACCCCTTTCCATTTTATGAGTCATTTTGGGAAGAGAAATGGAGTGATTGATGGATTAATTATTTCAAAGGATGGAGTAATTGATGGTAATACAAAGCAGAGAAAAGAGAAAAGTAGAATTCTCAGGGCCTTTGGTAAGAAGAAGGAAAGAGAGAGCGAGAGAGAGACTGAATTGAAGAGAGGCTCTGCAGGCTACACTGGCTGCCCTAGGACCTACTCAAGCAGAGGCACCAATGACCACAGTGCTCAGTCAGAAACTGATGAGTCCCCTAGAGAATACAATGCACCTGCCAGTGAGTAACTTGGGCACCAAGGGGCCAGACCTTCCTGCATCTTAGTGACCATCAAGCATTCCAGGTATAACTTGACTCCCCAAAGACCCTTGGCTTCAGCAAGTGAAGGCATTGGATATTGTTCATGTTAATAAACCTTTCTAATGACTGAAAGGTTGGTTATCAGTACAGAAAGTTCCTTGGCCCACTCACGTACCCCACACTTAGAAATTGAGGAAATGTGATTGCACCTGTCTTCATGTTAATAGAGGATCAGAACAAAGGAGTACGAAGTGAGATGGGCTTTGAGGTGGAGTAAGATGTTGGTCACAATGCAAGCAGAGAAACACTGACCGACAGGAGAGGTCTAGTTCCCAGCCCCACTAGGTCTTCCAGGGATCTGTCTCTCAGTTTCTTAGCTTATTACCATTTTGTTAATTTGATATTCAAGTATCCCTCTGATGAAGTTTTGGCTTTTTGTGTGGGTCTGCCTTCAGGGGGAAAAACCAGTGCGAATATTCTAGCTACTGAACATTGCTATTGTTGTTGTATAAACTGGCTTTCTACTGTCTACATCAGGCTTTGCAAATTTGGATTTGTATCCAGTCACTACAAAAGACTTCAGATCTGCCGAGCAGCAGCCAGATCACAAGACCTGGGGCCTGTAATAGAGGTTGTTCTAAAGTGCCTGTGGTATTTAGTGGCCCACTGGTCATATAAAAGCACAGATATCTTCATCAGACTGGGGTTCTTTGGATACTCTATCTTAGGCTGTATAAGGATTCCTTACTCTAATATTAAATACCAGACTTCTTTTAAGGTAGTCTAGCCCAGAATGTTTAAAATATGGATAAAGTGGTTTTACTTAACATTCCCTGGTTTCTGCTTCTTTGGAATTCTTTGATAGTTACTCTGTTTGTCCTGCTCTATAAGCCATGTGTTTTCAACTGTCTGTCTCATTCATGAGTAAAAGGCTGGACCATAAAATTACAAATGACATAACTCAGGGACATGAACAGCTACATCTGCGGCCAGAAAATAATCAGACTTATTTAAGATTAGCTAGGGAAAATTTTACTCCTCTAATCAGGGAAACCACATCAGTTTGCATGAGGAGTAAAAGGAAGAAAAGGAAGATATGGGGCTAGAGATAAAGCTCAGTTGGTTGAGTGCTTGCCTCGAATGCACAAAGTCCTGGGTTCAATCCCCAGCACCACCAAAAAAAAAAGAAAAAAAAGAAAGGAAGGAAGGAAGGAAGGAAGGAAGGAAGGAAGGGAGGGAGGGAGGGAGGGAGGGAGGGAGGGAGGGAGGGAAGGAGGGTGGATCTTTATCCAGTGTACTATCCACATGACCTAAATGAATTTCAGTGCCATCTTAATCTCGTTAATCTTTGAGGTCAAGATGCTTGAAGGCCAGAAATCCCTCTTCAGGGAGACAAGCCAAAGGCAGTTAGATCTAAGATGGCAACCAGGGTGATCACCAGACAACATCTAACTTCAAAATAATCTCATCTGCATGCTCAACGACACAACTCCAGAGCCATAACAGTAGACAATCACCATGGTGATGACCAGAAAGAACCATAGAAGGAAAAAAAAAATGAAGACACTTCCAAATTCCCAGAAAATCTCTGCCCATTCCCAGCAAAGATATAAATATTCCTCCCACTTATGAGCTTGTCCCTCCCCCATCATTTCTCTTACCCTAGATCTAAAAGTTTCTGGTTAGTTAGCTTTTGGTTGCTGTAACAAAATCCTCAGAAAAACATTTTAAACAGGAAGAATTTATTTTGGCTCTTGGTTTCATAGATTTCAGTCCATAGTTGGCTGGTAGAAGAGCACAGTGGGGGAAAGCCGCTCAGCTCCTGGCAGTCACCAAGAAGACAGGTAGGGGGAAGGCCAGGGAAAATAGGTAGAACTCAAGGGTCTGACCCAGAGTGACCTACTTTCTCCATTTACGCCCCACCTGCCTATAGTCTCAGTAACCCTTATAGTAGTACACTTGAATTATCAATCCGTCAAATGGATTAATCCACTGATGAGGTTAGAGCCCTTAGGATCCAACTACTTCCTCAAGTCCCCACCTCCGGACAAAGCTTCATTGAAAGCAAGTCTTCAGCACTTGAGCTTTGGGGAGACATTCTAGATCCAAACCATAGCATTTTCCAACCCTCAACATGTTAAGAAGTTGGTTTTCTAGACTACCTCCTGCTTCTCCTATTCTTGGCCAAGAAAAAAAATCTTTATTGCACAATTGCAGCTCAATCTCATTTTGGGTTCCATGATTCTGGGGGAGGGGAGGCCCAATTTGGGCTAAAAAAAAAAAAAATCCATAACAGTGCATCCTGAACCACATCTGGTGATCATTTTGCATTCCTAGCTAGCATTTTACTTTCCCGAGAGTAATAACCATATGCAAGCATTTTTAACCTGGGAATAAGAAAAAAAATAAGAAGAATATTATGTGCTAGCTACTAAGCTATGTTTCCCATGTGTTCTCATTCAGTGCTGGCAAAAAGCCTTGCACATAGTATGTCAATGCATAATTTTAAAAATGCTAAAAACATAATTCTTACATAAATATATAGTAAGTATATGTTAAATTTTATGTAGCTCATTATTAAGGAAACTAGTAAGATGGCAAAGCCAATTCAAGTTTGAGAAATAAGAATTATAGTCAGGGTAGAGGGGAGAAAAAATATGTACACAGCATTGTTATGTTGCTAGAAAAGCTAGATAATGCCCTACGAGACAATAAACCCTAACTCTAGGGACTATCTTCTCCATTGGACAGAAATATACATCTTCACATCTTGTCAGCTATAGAAAGAACTGCAAAATATCTCACAAACTTACATTTTTCTAGAGTGTTTGAAACTTTTGGTGTGCTTTTTAAAAAACTTAGTATGGCATTGAAAGGTCACTTCATCTTCATTCTTTGTGCTTGTTTACAAGTTTTTCTTAACAATTGGTATTGTATAGAACTGTTTTACAGATGTGGAAACTGAGGTTCAGAGGAGTGAAGTACCTTGCCTATAACTACAAGTAAATTAGAAGAACTATAGATCTGTGCTAAAGTTTTGTCTAATTCCAAAGGTCACCTTTCTTCTACTGCATTATAATATACAGCTAGACACATAAAAGGGGTACTCAGTAACTATTTCTAAATTGACAGAGGAATACCGTCAAAGGCTTAGTTTACAAAATTTTAGCCAAGTAACTAAGAATAGTTAATACTTGTCCCTATATGTTTAAATTACTCATTGAGAAAACGTACACATGAGAGAAAGGGAAATACTACCGGGTGAATAATGAATAATGGTCCTTCAATCCTCCATCAATTCCTACATACTGGAGAAGAAATCAGCAATCTCCATTACTTGTCTACCAAAAGCACTGAGGATACAGCATCTTAACTTTGTAACAATTATCTTAGATAACAGTTGTGCATCTGGAATTTCCCCCAAAGGCCCATGTGTTGAAGGCTTGGTCCTCAGTGCAGCAAGGTTTAGAGGTGGGGCTCTTGGGAAATGGTTGAATCCTAAGGGCTCTGACCTCATCAGTGGTTTCACCCACTAATAATTGAATGGACTATTTAGAGGTGGTGGCAACTGCAGGTGGACAGGTACAGTTGAAAGAAATAGGGCACTGGAGGTGTGCCAATGGGGAACATCTTGTCATGGTCCCCTTCCTATCACTCTTCCCCTGCTTCCTGGCTGCCATGAGTTTAGCATGGCTTCTACCATGCCCTTCCTCCATGATGATCTGCCTCACCTCATGCCCACAGCAGTGGAGCTGACCGCCCATTGACTAAGACCGCTGAAACCTTTCTACATAACCAGTAAATCTATTCCTTCCTATCAAACAATATCCAATTCCTATGCTGCCTAGAGTGGTTGCAGTACTACTTCTGGACAGCAGAGGTCACCATTAACAGGTACACTCATTACCAAATTTCAATACATGCAAAAGAGCTAGAGGGGGGAGCAGTTTTACCCAAATTTTGCGCTCTGTGGTCTTTGTACACGATAGTCAATAATGTAATGCGTCTTTTGAGATTACTTTGTTCCCACAAACTCATACCAGAAAAATAAATTTCTCTGAAAGTCAGTGTTTACTGGTATTCTACTTGTGTCTTAACAGAAAAAGAAAAAAGAAAAAAAAAAGGAAATTGTTATACTAAGGAAGAATCTACCACTTATCCAGTCAATAATCCGCAAGTAAACAAGAGATAATTCCCATTAAAAATTGGAAAAATAAATTTCATATTCTCCTAATGATAATACATATCATAATCAAAATTATTTTACAAAATAGCTGTCTGATTATTGATTTAGAAGTCACCTAATAGCCTCATAGTAAAAGTAAAAGAATACTGGTATTTAAAGTTCCCCTTTTGATTTGAACAAATACTGGTAATGAAACATTCAAACCATAAATAATAATTCAAATCAAGAGTACTGAATTGTAAGTGGCTTCTAATATCTGAAGGTTGACACGTTGGTGCATAGACCTTATGTAGGCCAATGGTTCTCAAGCTTTTTTGACGCAGTGGCTCTGTATCAAAATCACCTGGATGCCTTGTTAGAACAGACTGCAGGTATTGGCTCAGAGTCTCTAATCTAGTAAGTCAAGAGTAGGGTCCAATGATTTCTAGTTCTAACTAGTTTTCAGACGCTGCTGCTACTGCTGGTCCAGGGACCACACTTTGAGAAGCACTGTTTTCCACAAAAGCCTGAATGTCACAATCCAACAACTCAACACCATGGCCAGACAGAGATGAAAAAGCTTTATCCTAGAATTCAATGAGCTGCATTTTGTTGGCTGGAACTCAAATTAATAATGTTGTTATTCTGCTGATATTTTAATCAAGTCCTTTGTCATCCCATTATTTTTCTTCTGCCCTTATCTCAATGTTATTAAATGTTTTACTGATCTGTCAACCTATCCAGCACCCCACCGTTTGTGCTGAATTCATTATCTTAGGTTAAATAACTTATAACACAGTTAATTTTTTTTTGGAATATTGAGTTCTGCTATATGGACAACAATCATAGAGGTTAAGAAAACAACTAATGCAGTGATCAAGCAAGAATTGAGAACAGTTAGAAAAGTCCTCACCAACCTCAGCCTGGGCTTTCTAGAAATGGAACTGAGTTCTGCCTTCCTGCAGCGTATCATTTTGCCCAGTTACCAGATCTTGACTAGGTATTCAACAGGCTGTAATAGAATATCAACGTCCATGCTAAGAGAGAGAACTTTCAGCAACAAAAATATGGAGAGTGAACATAACACCAAAACTACAGCAAAAATATCATTGACTCATGAATTCATCTCTCCACCTCCCCAAAAGATACATAAAGATCTTCATAATTTCATTCATTGGGTCAGACAGAACCAGGTAGGTAGCCACAGTACAACTAAAGGGTTCATCAGAGCCCTCATGAACAAATTCACCTCATCTCTCAGGACTATGAGTGAATGAAAATAAGAAATTACAATGGAAATCACATTGGAATCTTCACTCTGGGCTAGGTTACAACAAAGAATATAATAATATATAATAAATATGCAGCAACCCATGATGAAGGAGATGCTCTTTCTGCCAGCACACACATTCATCATTGCATGTACAATAGGCCAACTGCCCCACGTTGCATGAGAAATATTACCAGCTAATAATTATAGGTACAAGTTTCCTGTATGCAGACCAGGAAGTGGTGCCTACCACAATATGGGCCCCAACATACTGGCTTCCTATATGAAAGTGTGCTGTTAAAGCACTGTCACCCTTGGCTTTAGAGATGAATATTTGTAAAGAAGCCTCTAGAACAATAAATTCATTTCAGACCAAAGCTGCAATAAAATAGTTTAGGTTTAAAGGGCTAAGACTCCAGAAAGAGATTGGGATCTCCAGGGTTCTGATGGCAGGCAGAAAAGATGGATTCTAACTTCACCACAGTACTTACAGAAATAACATTTTATTAATTCAATCCACATACGGACTTCTTCAGGCAGAGAGAATTTGCATTTTAACTAATTCACTTTGTGATTGATATCAGAAATGGAGAAGTGTGCCCTATTAGTGATTAAAAAGCCTGAAGAAATTCCTGTCCACTGGATTTTGGGGTGGTGCTGCAAATCAGGTCTGTAATTGTTATGTGCCATCAGCAGCTTGTCACAGAGCACAGAGCATATGGCATCCTCCAAGGATTCGATTTTTTTTTCTTTTTTTAACCATTGAATGAGTCGGTCACTCTAACTCCTCTGTGGGATAACTCAGACAGCTGATCCCAACCAGCTTGAAAGTGGGAAACCTCTTTGTCTCACTCTCAATCTCACTGGCTTGTGTGGGGCTGCAGCATTTTGTCTAGGCTTCATTTAATAGTACGTAGCTAACTGTCATTACTACCCCTGATATAAAGAAGCAACAAGGTATTCAGTATATAGGGCATCCCAACCAGGTAAAGCTACATTTTTATGCAACCAAACAGTAGGTCTTATCAGACCGCATCCTAAATGGAAATAAATTGCAAATTTGCTTTTATTTCACAAACACTGAGAGACATTGAGAATGTCTTCAATTCAAGGTCAGCTCTGCTTAGAGAAAGAAAAATCTAAGAGACCATTTAATTGTCAGTGAAAATCTTGTAATCCAATTTACAGAATAATATTTTCCTTGTCTTTTTTGTTTGTTTGTTTTGATCACAGCAGGAGGATGTCTACTATAATTTTACTAACTATGACACTCTGGACACTTAACATATTCTTGAGCAAGGTCATAAATAACAGACTTGTCTGAGTTCTTATCTTTCATGGTTCACAGATCTCATCTCTTCTTTGATCACAGGGTAACTCCCAAATTGAATCTGTTTTTCTCTCCCTTTCCCTCTACAATCAACTATTTCATTCTGGACCAAGAGATTAATGAAATCATGGTTACAGTGAAAAGGGACCTAGCGAACCAAAGAATGATAAATGAAATAGAAAAAAAAGAGAGAGAAAAATATGCCTAAGAAGGAAGGTAAATAGAAATAAAGATCTTGGTGATTTAGCTTGAGCTTTGTACATACATTTCTGGATAATAAAATATAAACGGGGGTGTGGGGGGGAATCTCCAAAGAGATAGTTTAATCCCAAAGGGAATTTTTCAAATAGAAAAGATGTTTTCACAGCATTGTATTGGCACAATTTTCAAGTTTCACATTTAATTGCAATTAAAATGTTGAAACAGATTCTAAGCAAGATTTACTGCAAGCCTGAGTTACAGAAACAACAATTGAGTTCTGAAATGAAGGCCACCTCTCTTTCTAAACAATGGCTACAATGTGATTTAAATGTCTTAATCAAATAAAACATAAAGGATGTGAGACAGAGTGATATCAAAGAGAAAACCATGATGTCCTTCATAATTATCCAGCTGCCTCTGAAAGGGACACACTGGCCAAGTGTCCTGATTCCAACTTCTCTCAGATCTCCGAGTGTGGCCCCTCGGGAGCCCCAGTTTACCAGCGCAGTCTCCAGTGATTTCACAGGACATCTCCCTGCCTAGCCAACCTGGTTCAATTAAAGGGGGAGACATTAAAAAAAATGGGTCTGTGTCCTCTTTCTCTATCCTGGCTTGTCTTGTGTTCCTCCCTGCAGCTGTGCCCTGTTCCTTCTGTCTTAAGCCATGAGACTCACAGCTCTTAGAAAATCAGGAGAGGCATCTGGTCTAGCTGAGAAGAGTAATTTCTTAAAAAGATGGCAAGACTGCAGAGTGAAATTTTAATGATTAAGTAGAAAGGAAGGGAAAAGGTTAAAAAGAAGAAGAAGAAAAGAAAGAAAGAGAGAGAGAGAGAGAGAAAGAAAGAAAGAAAGAAAGAAAGACAGACAGACAAGGGAGGTAAGGCTGTGCCTAGCTACAGAGCAATTAAGAAAAAGTGGATCTCTAGAGCCTGGGAGTGGAGGGGGATCACTAGTTTCCTGAATTTAAGAACAAAATGCCCCAGAAAGTTGCCACCTCTGACACTGTCCTAGGCTCTGGATGGGGCAGTGCCAAGGTCTCTGAGCCCCTCCTTTCTTTAAGCAGGTATCCTGCATCTAGAAATTGCAGCCTGAACAGAGTCAGTAACATCAGCCCCAGAAATTCAATCAATGCCCAAAGGCCTCCTTTAATGGGTACAGTTCATGGGAGGAAGGCAGTGACTCTGCTCAGACATTCTTGCTTGCAATACCATGGGAGCAATTCTTTTTAAAGAGACAGCATTAATGTGAAAACAAAGGGTTGGAAGAAAAAAAAAAAGCTGAATACATGTGAGGTAATGCCATCACAATATTTAAGGAGAACAAAACTGTCATTTCCCTGAATTTGATTTATTAAGAAATATGCAATCAATAGTTGAAAGCAGCTGTCACCGAAAAACTTGTCTCCAAGGAAAAGTGCAATCTTGGCAAAATACAAATGGTATTAAAATCCATCTCTTCCCACCTCCCTTCCTCTGGCACGTCCCTGCTTACCCTTCAGGGGGCTTCTGTTGTCCCCAGAAGAAAGAGAAAATTCCTTGAAGGCTTTTAGCCAGACCCTTGTCTCCTCCCCAACCATCTAGTCAGCCTTGTCCCAGCTTGAGCCCCTCTGTCTGTCATCCCTGCCACCACCAGGCTTCCTTCCGCTGCAGGGTTCTCTACATGCTTCTCCTTCATCATGGGACACCCTTCCCTTAGCTCTCGGCCAAACTCAACTACAGCTTTCCCTCAGGTCTTCCTTCCGGAGCCCCCTTCTCAGAGAATCCTTTCCTGACCTCCCTTAAAGAGCTAATTCCACTGGTACAGGCTCTCAGCACCCCGTGTTACTCTCCCTCCTACTACAATTAACACTATGCACTTAATGTTCTAATGATGTCTGTCTTCCCCCAAGACTCCACACTCCATGACCATAGTGACCTTGTGCTTTTGCTCACCATTTACCCCAATGCCAAGAATAATGTCTGACATATAGCAGGTGCTCAATAAAAAAATTTGAATAAATAAATTAATGAAGGAAAAGAATGAATCTATCATCAGGTAGTTATCCAGCATAGATATAGATGATTCATCTCTTCTCTCTCTCTCTCTCTCTCTCTCTCTCTCTCTCTCTCTCACTCTCTCTCTCTCTCTGTCTCTCTCTCTCTCTCTCACACACACACACAAACACACATACGCACACTGAGTTATGGGATTATAGTTCCTTGCCAAAACTAATTCATTAATTTATTCAAAAAGCATTTATTGTGCTTCCTTCTAAGTAGATACAAAAATAAAGCACAATCCCTGCCCTCGGTGGCCTTATACTCTAGATTCTGTAAAATATCAGAAAACAAGTTCTTTTGATTTTTTTAAATCCAGTCAGTCTGTCACAACTACTCCATCATATAGTATAAAAGAAGCCATAAGCATATATAAATGAAGGTACATGGCTACATTACAATAAAACTTTGTTTACAAAAATGGGGAGCTGTTTTGGATGATGGTTGGTTGTTGGTTGGCTGTGGTTTGCCATCCCCTGCTACAGGAGAAATTGCAGGGTATATGTATAGACAAGTAACTTGAATTCACAGTAAATATTCTGGTTCAACAGCCATAGATTGGGTCCCTACTATGGACCATGCACTGGGATTTGCTTTGGGGGCACAAGAGAAGTCCAGGCTGGCCCTAGGGGAAACTCATCACCTAAGGAAGGAGACCCAGGAGCCCATACATTTTGATAGAACTGCTTATAAGTGAACCAGGATGAAAGTCCATATGTTACACAGTAAAAACAAAGTATTGAGAAAGCCCAGAGGAGGCAGGGATGCAGGCATTTGGACTCCTGAATGATTCATCACTGGTAAGTGGCACATAGAATCTGGATTCCTTGGGTTGGATGGTTGCAAAGGGGAAGGGGTAGGGGCCAGGGGTCCATGTAGGAGCTGGTGAGTGTAGCCTGGCAAGAAGGATCTGAATTAATGTGGCAGCTGTTGAAATGGAGTGGGGTGGGGGGATTTCAGGGATATTGCAGAGGTTCCATCTGTGAGACCAATTGCTAATTGCTTTATGCTATAGTGATACAGCAGCGCTGTCTTTTACAGTGATAATGCCATGAATATGAGTTCAGAGCTGTTTATCCAACAGTGGTAACAACAGATGCCCTGAGTCATCAAAACTCCACCTACTAGGTACCCAGTGACCTGCATGCATTCATAAATAAGACCAAGGTTGCAAACAGTGGGCACAGATGAAAAGCAGAGTTCTCCACATTATGCCTCTCAGGTTACCCGGCCATCATGGAAGCCCCTTTGATGGATGATGCTTCTTCTCCCTAATTTTCCATCTGATCTTTGCTTCTCAGTTTAAAGGAGACTGCTTCTTGGTCACTGACTTTCAAAACCCCAGGTCTTTCTGGGAAGACCCAGTTCTAACTTGGAGATCAGAGCTTTATTTGCAACTTGCTCTTCCCAGGGCTGGAGAGTACTGCTGGGGGTAGGGGGTTATTGACCTGGGGCCTGAGGAAGAATTCCGAGGCACCCCCCAAATGTACAGGGCACCAGGCAGTGAATCAACTGCTCCTGCATTCATTTCCTCCACACCTTCTGTTGGAAGTGCTAATGAGCAATGAAACCATGGAAGCCCCAGAGGGAGGCGGGAACCAAGGGGGGCTGATAAAGAGCACCACTGACTAATCATCCTCTGACTCATCCAGATCTCTTGGACCATCTTTCACATCCCAGTTGTTTTATAAAGCTCTGTGGGAACCCTCATCAAAGCTCCTCCACCTCAGAGCCCACTCTTTGCTCCCTGGTGGATTGTTCCTCCACAGCCTGAGAGTCACCGAGGAAGGGGATGGACCTGGGGGCTCTGACTCTGATTCCAGCTCTGTGGAGTAACTGATAACAGGTTATTTGCTCTTTCAGAATTTCCCCTCCACCCTCACAGTCTCACGGAAGGGGAAGTGACACTCATGACTGTGAAGCGTTATTTGATTGCACCATCTCTTACATGAGCGAGACCCTATACAAAAATAGAGGAGTGTTTTAGTCAGCTTTGCCACTGCTGCCACTAAAGGACCTCACCAGCACAATGGTAGAGGAGGAAAAGTATATTTGGAGGTTCTAAGTCCATGGACAGGTGACTCCAGTCCTTGGGGTTCAAGGTGAGTCCGGACATCATGGTGGAAGAGTGTGGCAGAGGAAAACAGCTCACATGATGATCAGAAGACAGAGATTCCACTTGCCAGATACAAATATATACTCCCAAGCCACACCCCAACTCCCACCTCCTCCAGCCACACCCTACCCACCTTCAGTTACCACTCAGTTAATCCCTGTCAGGGGATTAATTCACTGATTGGGTTAAGACTCTTACAACCCAAACAATTCTGCTCTGAACCTTCTTGCACTGTCTCACAGTGAGCTTTTGGGGGACACCTCATATCCAAACGGTAGCAAGGAGTATGATTTCCTGTCGTTAGGGAAGAAAAACAAGGCAGAACCCTCCAGTTCAAATCCCACCTCCCAACTCAGCGAAGGGTCTGATGATAGGCAAGTCCTGTAGGTGGTGGTAGGTGGTATAACACCTCTACGACAGAAGTGGCAAATGAGAAAGTGTTTTGGAAATGATAAAATCTACTTTCAGCTCAAATGAGAGGAGGCATGCTTAAAGGAGAGAGCACAGACTTTGGAGTGACATTTAAATCCGTGCTCCACCTGGATATGAAACCCTGGAAGTCTTAGAATATCACTTCTTCTCCTGCATAATGGGGAGAATGATCCCCTAAGGGATGGTCAGGGAGGATGCAGTGACATCTTGGAGGGTTTGGTAAACTGTAAAACACAAGACGGGTGAGAGCTGCTGTTGTTCCCATAACAGTAGCTGATAAATCACAGCCAAGCTCAATTCTGTGTATTGAGGAAAGTACAGAAAGGACATAAAAAGGAGATAGAAACAACAGTGTCAGACACTGGGGAGATTATAAAGATCATATTTCTCTATGCCAGTAAATTAATTCTTAATGGAGAGCTCCTGAGGAGAGAGAGCAGTTCAGGCTGAGAGGCCAACCTCAGCACTTTCCAAAGAGAAAGCCATTTTCCTTGGATCAAGCTGAACCTTCCCAGGTGCGGTTCATCAGCTCTTTGAGTCTCAAAGAGACTCCAGTCCCAGTGTGTAAGGTTGAAATTTGTCTATAAAAAAAGTAAACTTTTGTTTGCCAACAGAAGTACTCTGTAGCACCAAGAATTACAACTGTACTTTCATACAAATTCTGCAGAGACTTGAACTAGACCATGTGATGAGGAAAGAATATATTTGTTGGAGTTGGATCAACTTTAATTCCATTCCACTGAGAGACATGGTCAACCTCATTAAACCTCTTGCCCTCAATTATAAGTACATTCCTCATAGGTCTACAGTGAGGGTCATCTTGTAGGCAAAACCCTCAAGAAAGTTCTAGAGTCTTGGTTTAAAAACAAAACTAAACTAAACTAAAAAACAGTCCTCAAATGTTGGAGGAAATTTTGAATGGGGATCAGAAGAAAGTCTCTGTGTAACTCTAAATAATAAGCTTATTTGTGGTTCATGAATTAATACCAAAAATTAATGTACGAAGAATTTGCAAAGACCACAAATATGAACCAATTTTATAGCTAATCTTTCATTTGTTTTCTTTTTCCTTCTTTTTCAAAACTTGAGATGTACAAAGTCTGATTGGCTATAGTCATCTCCCTCAGTGACTTTCCTTCTCCTTCACCTTCCACAGGTGCATGTCTGTGTGAACACACATGCACGGAGAGAGAGAGAAACAGAGGAAAAGGGGGGAGAACATTTAGCTTTCATTTGTGCTTGTCTTGGTTTTACTAACTGATGCCCCTAGTGATAGACCCATTATAGACTGACCCTGTACTTGGTTGTATGTTGCCCAAATATCTTCTTCAATGCCACCCTATGAACCTGAGCCAGAATGTCAGAGGTGTACTCTCAGGAGCTGGATTTCTAGGTTATGAGACAGGCACACACTTAATGGTTTCACACATAATCATATTCTTTCCAGAATGGCTGTACCAGTTATGCTTCACTCTGTAGGGCATGAAGGATGCCTGCATCTTCAAATCTTTGCCAGTGCTTGATATGATTGGACTCTCTACTTTCTGCTCATCTGTTGGGTGTGAAGTGGCATGTTATTATTGCTTTAATTTGTATCTCTGATTACTGGTGAAGTTAAGTATTTGACTACTTACTTATTAGACAACCAGACTTACTCTTTTAGAAATTTCCTACCTATCCCCATATCTCATTTTTATAATGTTTTTAATTGTTGACTTATAATAATTTCTGGTTTAATTCTAAATAATAACTTCTTGCTGACTTCAAACATACAGATTTCTTTTATTTTTCACTGTTGATGTTGTTTATATATACTGTGATAAACAGAGACCTTTGATTTTAGTAAAATCCATCAGTGTTAGGATTTGTAATCAGGGGTTTAATTTATGAATTCCTTGCCTAAACCTGAAGTCTCAAAAACACTACTTGATTTCACCTGAGTTCAGAACCAAGAGTAGATAACAGTCACCTGTTATATTAGGCTCTAGCCTCCCCTGCTTGTTATCTTTTAAAAATGCCCTATAGTATCCTTATTTTCTATTCCTTTTGGTTATCAGACACTGGCACATATTTTCACCATATCAATATCAGTTTCTGTTTTCAAAAAAGTATGGGATGAACAACATTTACCTGTACTTTTGACTGATAAGATTAAGTGTATAACCCTTCTCAAGGGCATCTTCAATGTTGACCAAGTAAATTTTCCTGCAGAACTCCAATACATCATTGGAGTACATGGTACTACAAAATTAAAGTGTAGAGGTCTGTGTCTGGGCAGATCCAAGCTTGAATCCCAACTTTTTCAATCACTTTGTAATGCGAACAAAATTACTTGACTTCTCTGTATGGCATTTGGAAAAAAACAATGGCTCACATAGATAGATTGGTTAGAAATAAAATGGAAATAATAATAACTCTGCATAGGATATCTTGGTTAGAAAAGACTAGATTTTACTAAAGCTATAAATGAATTCTAGAATCTCAAGGACTGAACAAACCAAAATGAGTTATTTTTCTCACAAAGAAACATGTCCAACATAGGTAAGTTGCACATGGTCATTCCAAAGTCATGGTCAGACCAAAGCTGATAGAAACTCTATACTAGAATGTCACTAATCACACAGCTAAGTGGGAGGATGCTGTGGTTTACCTCCCAGATTCCTCCTACAGGGCTGAGGTGCCCATTACCCCAGAAGTCAAAAGTGTTGACAACTTATAGCTGGGCCCTTCATTGCCCTCAGCTAAAGGGAGGTGCTACTCCCAAGATTGTGCTTCTACCCCATAGAAGTCCACATCTAATAACTGGCTGATGTGGGCTATAATGATCTAGGCCTGTTATGCAAGGACAACTCTGAAGGGCTACCTCAATGACAGAGCTCCATAAGGGATTGACAGAGCTTCTGCTCAGACAAGACTTTATCTCAGTTCATCTTCTCTCTTTCTCCAACCCTGTTCCTTCACTCCATGACAGGTGTTGTTCCTGGGAACACTAGCCAATAAAATGCTTGCATAAAAATCTCTGCCTCAGAATCTGTTTCCTGGAGAATCAGACCTCAGAGAGTTAGTATGAGAAGTCATTCTAAGACGTTGACTTCAAAATGGGATTGTGGAGATGGGTCACCTAATGCTAGGTCTGGTAGGAGAGTAGGAATATCCCCTGGCAGGCTGAAGTAGTATCATTTTTAAAACTTTCATTGATAATGAAACACAATGGGAGAATAGTGAAAGGAAATCCACTGGCAGATGCAATATCTAAGGCACTCAAGAAGTTTGGGGGGCATGATAATTGGAACTATGAAATTGAATGGCTCTTATTGGGTGCTATGAATGCAATGAGGAAAGACAATGAAGGTCTGAGGATGGTTTATCTCCAATTTAAGGTAAATTGTAAAAGCCAGAGAACCTCCTTGGCAGCACATAAAAGACTCTTATCTCTTGTAGCCAGAGGGCAGAAAAAGCTGAGGACCAAGCCAGGACTTCATTATAAGGATATGAGAGCTCCAACAAAGGTTGAATTCTAAATCTCAGCAAATCTGTTTTGCCAAGGTCAGGGTCCCCAGACTGGGAAGGAGTGGGGCCTAAAACCTGGAATGGGACATCTGCATAGATGCACTTGAAAACTTTTGAGTTCCCAGATTTGCCTGGACCCTTTGAACTTGAAGAAGTGCCCAGAAGTTTGAATACATAAGGGACAAAACAACGGTATATGCTTATGATCTCATCTCAGGGATAAACAGACTCCCCAGCCCTCCATTATAATGCTGTCTGAAAATACTTAGACCATCTGGACACTCTTCAGAACATGACGCTGGTCTGCAATATCAATGAAATTATGTTAATTGGACACAATGGACAAGATGTGACAGGTTGATTGGAGGCATTGGTAGTTCTATGAGGTTTCAAGGAACCCTTGCCTTAATGAAGATTTTAAGGACCCAGTGGCCTGGGCCATCCCAGGACATCCCTCTCCAAAATAAAGGGAGGAAATTATGGTCTCTCATGCCTCCACTCCTAAAAAGGAAGCAAAACAACCCAAGTGTCTCCTTGGATTCAAGAGGCAGCATATTTTATGCTAGGATATTCTGTTGTGACTCTTTCATCAAGTGACATTGAAAACAACCAGAGCAGGTCCAGAGTGCAGCACAAATAGTCGCACCATTTGGGCCACCCAACCTGCTAGTTCCTCTTGTAAGAGATATTTGTGGTAGAAAAAGCACTTTGGACATCATGCAGCTAATAATTTCTTGCACAAAAGCTATTTAACCTTACCTTTGCCCTTGTCTCCTGAGACGTAATCTCTGTTTGTCTGGGAACCTTGGGTTATCTAGTAATAATGTGATTTCAGATGATGCTGGCCACACCTTAATGTATATAACTATACCAGAAAGGTCAACAATGTGATTTAGAATAGGAACTTTTGATATCAGTTGACCTGGAACCTGAGATTAAGTGTACCAGCAATCCATCAGTCATGTCTACGTAATGCCATTCAGTTGAAACCCTAAACACCAAGGTTTGGGTAAGCATTCCTGGTTAGCCATACTCTGGACATAATTATATGGATGCTGGCAAAGAAGTACCCCCTGACCTTGCAGAGGAGTAACATGGAAGCTCCCCATTTGGTATTTCTCTAGATTCTGCTTTACATACTTCTTTCCTTGGTTGATTTCATCTGTATCCCTTCCTTATAATAAACTATAACTGCATGATTGCTTTCAGTCTGTTCTGTGAGATCTTGTAGTGAACTGTCAAAACTGAGAATGGTTTCAGAAAGCCCACAAACATGCAGTGGTGTTAAGATGAGGGAAATATGATAGGGAACATCCCCTCTAACTTTTTAGTTGGGTTAAACTCACATGGAGATATTGGACAAGACCCAGTAAGAGAACAGTGTAGACCCCTCAGGATTCTAAAGCAAAACCATTCCATCTGCACTGGAAAATTATACACTTAAAAAAAAAAAGTAGACCCTGGCTTGGGAATGAAATTTAGAGACTGAGAATCACAGGTAGCTGGAACTCCCCATCATGAGTCAGACCTGGCATATACCACAAAACACAAAGCTGAACAGGCCCAACAGCAATCCATCATAAGGTAGAAATATCACATCTGAAGCCAGGCTCAAACAGGGTCATAGAGCACAAGTTAGCCTCCCAGACCCATATGGCATCATAATTGTACCATTGCTTCCCCTTCCGCTCACACCCATGGTCCCAGGGTTCCTTTACTAGCTGATGGAAGAACAAAAGAAGCCAATCTGGGTTTATAAATAAATTCCTTCAGGGTGCAAAAAATTGAGTTTTGCTGCCCTGAAATACTACAGTGAAAGAAAAATCCTCCTACTGAATGAAACATAGAGTTGAATACCTGGCCAGCTATTTTATGTAGGCAAAGAGGTGGTTTAAGTTTAAAAAAAATATTATATAGACTTTTGGACAATTGTGATTGGAAGATAAAACAAGAACTTCTTTGGACAAGTTGTGTAAGTGAACTTTTAGGAATATCTGCAATGTAAAAGGCATTTATTGAACAAACAATTTAGCCAACTGACCTGAGCTGGTCATCAGACCCACTGCCCTATCACATACCCCCCTACCAGAGCCTGCCAATCTGAGATAGGGCTATGGAAAGGTTCGTACAAGATACCACTGAGAAAACGACTGAGAATGACATCTTCCAAGAATGTGGGCTATTCTCCAGAACATAGGATACAGCTCTTGATAGCAGAGTGATGATTCCACCCCACCACACATACACAGATGCTCACATCCAAATCCCTGGAACCTGTGACTATCTTACCTTACGTGGTAAAAGGTACTTTGAGAAGGAGAGATTATCCTGGATTATCCAAGTGGGCTTAATATAATCACAAGAGTCCCTATTAGTGAAAGAGTAGGAGGGGCAGAGAAGAAGATGTAATAACAAAGCAAGGATGAGAGCCAGAGAGAGATGAGAAGATGCCACATTGCTGACTTTGAAGGTGGAGGAAGGGGCCAAGGCATATAGGTACCTCTAGATGCTAGAAAATCCAAGTTACAGATCTTTCCTTCAGAAGATGAAGGGGAGATACCTTGATCTGATCCCAGTGAGACTCATTTCAAACTTCACTTCCAACACTACAACATAATGAATCTGTGTTGATTTAAGCCACCAGTTTGATAAATTTTTATTGCAGCAATAGAAGACAGTATCAACCCAGTATTCCTAATCAATGACCGTTATATGGTTCTCTGTTGTTACCAGGTAGAATGCACGAGTCCAGGAACCAAGCAAAGGAAGTAGAGAATGAATATGTGTGACCCCCAACTCATTAGCCCATCTTTGGAGACTCAACACCTAGTAAAGAAAATGAGTCACATTATGCATATTAATGAATAAAATCATCAGTTACCCAAGTGCTTTGAGATTCTGTTTCCTCATCTATAAATGGGGAGAATATATACATCTCAAGAACTGATTTTATTTATAAACAGAGGCTGACACAATTCTCATCTCCAAGTAAATTTTGATTGCTCTCTCTCTCTCTCTCACTTGACCATCATCATCTGAGCCTAATTCTTTTTCTTCTGAAATTAGTTTATAATCCATTCTCTCAGCTGCTGCTAAAACAATAGTTCCAGCCTCCTCATCTCATACCTAGAAGGACATCATAGTTCCTGCTGGGCTCCCTACTGCAGTCCTTCCCTTTCTATAATTCCTCCACTTTGAAAAACCTTCAAATTCTTTAAGATATCCTTTTCTAATGCCTTCTATGGCTTTCCAGTGCTCTTAGGACACAAGTTTTAAATCCTAACCTTTGAACACAAGGAGCTTCACAATTCTAGTTTCTTCTTGGTTGTATAGGAAGATGGGCTGAGGACACAGAAAAGTTGGAGGAAGAGAGAGATTCCAGGAAAACTGGGTGTTGTCTCTGCATTTTCCTTCATAAGCATGTGCTGTGCAGAAGCTGAGGCATTTCTTCAAGATCCACAAGAACCTGACATTTGTGAACATCTTTTAAGGGAAGGTGATAGTGTATTACTGTCAGGTGTTCCAGAATGGTGATTCATGCCACAAGAATGTGACCACACTCAAGAAAATTGTCACTGGCAGCAACACATATTATAGTGGACAGAAGGATAACTCAAAGTGATATGCTGAATCTGCTTCTGGAAAGTTCTCTCTCCTTGGCTGACTAAATTGGGAACGTAAATGCATTTCTGTATGCACATCTGTTTCTGTGTGTGCATATGTGCCTCTGTGTGTGTGTGTATGTATGTGTGTGTGCAACTTCTGCTACTTCCAGCATTCCTGACAGAGCCACTCTTGGCCTCTGGGTAAGGATGCTTCTTAGTTATGTGGAAATCTTAAATATCTTGCAGGATATTTAGCATCCCTTGTAATCAGACATTAATGCCAATAGTGTGTCCTGGTTACTGTGACAACCAACCTTGCATTTCCAAATATCTACTAGGGTGGCATAACTATTCCCCATTGAGGAAATTGCTTGATAGAAACAAAGCTCCACAAGGGTGAGGAACCTACATTCACATGACATCGCCACCATCTGGTACTACGCTTTCCACAAAAAAGGCAACACAATCAATATTTAGGGATGAGCAAATGAATCATTGAATTAAAACTTTGCATTCATTATTTCCTGGCATAGCAAATTACACATGCACTCTTTTCTTTCTTTGGAATGACCTCCCTTCATTCTGGTAAATCTAGAAAAATCTACCCATCCAAAGTAACGTCTACGGCAAACTTCCAGAGTCCCCAACAGTTGGCCTCCAAATGTGCTCCCTCGGCTGCTTGTTTGTAGCTCCTCCATAGCTTTTCCTATAGTGAGCTGGCTTTGTTTCTGTGCCTCTGGACCTCATAAGATTGTGAATACCTTGGAGAACATGATTGATGAATTATTTATCCATATGTCCCCCAGAGTCTCAGCAATGTCCCTGACATAGTAAAGTTGATGAAAATTTGTTTAATGAGTAAGCCAACAAAGGATAGAAGAGAGAAGATTTTGAAGTCTATGCAGAATGATTTTTAAATCCAGGGGAAGATTCTGTGAAAACTTTATAGGGAAGGGATTTCCTATGTCAGAGAGAGCCTAGGATAAGAGATGGGTTTCTGGGTTTTAGCCAGAAGAGAGGTCAAGAGAGCATCTTTGATGCAGTTGGACAACAACCAAGAACACAGGAGAGGAATGTCCAAAGACAGGAATGCTACCTGAGCCCAAGTGGTCCATCCTTGGAACATAAGACTCAGAAAACAGCCAGATTCCACACACCTGGAGCAGCTCCTGCTTCAGCCCTCTGTGGGCCATGTCTGAGCCATGTACACTCTAAAAGACAGGTAGACATGGGCTCTGAGATCTGGCTGCCTGGCTTTAAGTTTTAGCTTTACCACTTAGCAGTTAAGTGACCTGAGATGCAGTCTTTACATTTTCCATTCCTCAGTTTCCTCATCTGTAAAATGAGGATGGTGTACATGTCTGAAGAGCTGTTTTGAGGTTTAAATGAGGTAATATCAGTAATATATTTAGAGAACTTCCTGATACATCATAAGCACACAGCCAGGATTAGTTGTATGGATGAAGAACTTATGCATCATTCAGAATCTTCTAAGAAAACCTCCTAGGACTTCTGAGTACCATCCAGGAAATGGAGTAGAAATCCTGATTTGGGACCATTACTCACAGAATTTTATTACACACACTTTGTAATTCTCCATTTGCAAATCCTTATCTACAATCTCACAGAGGTTAGCAGTAAAATCTCTAAGTGAAAGCCATTGTAATTTTATTTTGGAGGAAATGAATGAGGATAATGAAGAAAAAGAATCATCTGGCTGCCAAATTTTTTTGGGGGGTGAGGCACAGTCCTCTACCATCATGCAGGGGCTGACCCTTGAAAGAAGAACGGGAAGTCAGTCAAATCCCCAGGACATGAGGCCTAGCAGCAAAGGAAACAAGGGTCTTCCCAGGATAAAGAAGTGGCTCCAATGCTTCACCTGCCATTACAGAGCTCCCAGCAATGCCTAAAATTGACCTGTCGCCTCTGCCACTGAGCGCCCCATTTCTGGCATGGGACTGTTCTTTAAGAAGGTCTTACTTCAAAATGAGGAAAGGGGAAAAAAAAAAACTAGAACGAGTCTCATTGATTAAACTGAAGTTGTCACCAAAATTATCCATTTTTTCCTCCTTTCAATTTTTTTCCATTTAGTTATAGAAATATAAAACGTGTAAATGCATGTGTTCATTTAATGCACAATACTCATAAAGCACCATTGTATCCCCACATCTGGGTGAGGAAATGGAATGCTGGCAGGGTTTCAGACGTCTCTGTGGGCTCCTTGACAATCTTCCCCTTACTTCACCGTTTCCCTTGGATTCGCCTTTGCTCTGATTCCACTATTTTTACCAAATTATCATAACCCAGCGCCAAGATCAAAGCCACAGCTACATATTCATCCATTCAAAACATTGTTCTCAGCACCTCCTCCAGGAGCAGTGTGCTTCTGACTGACAGCAAGGTGAAGCCCTGCCCTCCAGGAGCTCAGAGTTGAGGGCTCAGGCCAGAAAGGAGCAAGTGCCACAAGCATGGTGCACATGTGACAGATAGCCCAGGTCCTCTGTGGCTGGGGGAGGACCCAGCTCATCCCATGTCCTGTGCCTCCAATGCTCCCCTACCCCATTTCACCATATGTTACCCCTGGTCTAAAACAAAAAATATCAACTCCCCTCTGATTGTTTTTGTCCCAAAAGGAATCTGGCACCAAGAACATACATCAGATGCAGGTTTGGCTCTAAGCTCTCCCTCTGATGAGCTGTGTCATCTTAGAAAGCCTGTTTAACTTCTCTGGGCTTCTGGTTTCTCAGTAGTTAACCGAGGATCATAAAGCCACCTCTTGCTGAGTGACTGTGTGGATCAATCCCATGATGACCACGGAAGCACGTTGCCTACTAGAAAGGACGGCTCAAAAGTTGCAAGCGATGTTCTTTCTTGTTCTCCTTTTGTCCTTGTTGAAACACATCTGTCCTTCAAGATTCAACAGCTCTGTCTTTTATGGACTCTCTAGCTTCCAGTCAGTCTCCCTGCCCCTTGACCCCCTTGTTATTTCTGTCAACCTCACCTCCTTGGTGCTGCCATTACTTTGTCAGAGCGAAATTTAGTTTCTCGAATCAGACCCTTGAGTATTTTTGAAAGTGGGATCATGTCTCATATCTCCCTGGGGGTCTTCACAGGAGCTAAAACCCTGCTTGATGTCATTTAGAACACCCTTTCTTGTATATTCATTGCTGACTGAGCATAGTGTACTTTGCTCTGTGTTGGCATTCAATTACGAGACACTCTTGGAATGATACTTTGATATAGTTCACTCAGAAATCTGTTATGAAATTAAAATGGCTGCAATGAAAAGAATACCGGCAATGCCTGAATGTGTAATGTGTTGTTAAGTTGACCTACCTGAAGAATCGCAAGTTCCAGATTCTGATTGACATTCCCCCTCCTCGACTGCTTTCCCCTGGCAGGTGTTCAAAGGTGCCCATCTGCCTCAGTCTTGTCACCTGTAAAATGAAGCCATTAACTGCTGCCTATCAATTCTGAACGAATTAAATGTCAACAAATTCTATGAATAAGCCTTTGGAATGACCTAGAAATAAAGAAAAAAAACTAGCTGGGCACATGCAAGTAATCCCAGTGGCTTGGGAGGCTCAAGCAGGAAGATCACAACTTCAAAGCCAACCTCAGCAGCTTAGTGAGGCCCTAAGCAACTTAGCAAGATCCCGTCCCTAAATAAAATACAGGAAAAAAAAAAGGGGTTGGGGATGTGACTCAGTGGTTACATGCCCCTGGGTTCAATCTCTGGTACCAAAAAAAAAAAAAGGAACCAAACATATTAAATAAATACGTGCTTATTCCTACAGTACCTCAAATTAGCCATGGATATCATGAACATCCACCAACCTCATGGACAATCTGCTCTACCAATTGTTTTTTACTAATTTAGTAAAATAAATAAATAAATTTGTTGTTCCCTATATCATGGATTTGGGGGTTGAGAAAAGAAAGTAAACTTCTAAATATCACAGAGAAAATCTCATTCTCCCCAGTCCATATTCCTTCTCATGCCTCAAAAGTCAGTGTTAAAGTGAAGAATAACAAGTTACCCAAATGATGTGATTTCTTTCACATCATTTCCCTTTGACTTTGGTTCAAAGCTGATAAGCCATAAATCAGAGGTGGAACTCTGATTTCAATGTACCCATTTTTAACGGGTACATTTTTAATGTTCTAAATTGTTTGCTTTTGGTCTAGGATTTGTGTACTTTTTTGCCAATTCACATAACCATGCACCAACAGTTGGTGTTGAAGATGAATAAATTAACTGCCATCAATAATTAATGTAACTTACTGTTTCTTAAAGGGAAAGTTAAAAAGGGAAGCTCAAGGAAGACAATGTTTAAAGCCAGAAAGACTCAAGTTTGAAACCCAGTCACTCACCACATAGATCACGGGTTACCTTCTCTGAGATTCTGTTTTCTCATCTACAAAATGAAGAGAATAAAATTGAGTTTGCAACACTGATATAAGAATTAGATGATGTTAGGTAAAATATCCATCACAGTGTTTGCTCTGAGGAAACACACAATATTTTTAAATGTCTCAGATACATGCTGGCAATTTACATTCAATCAGATTTAATCCAGCTCTCTAAACTTCTATTTTAACTGTCCTTGACTGGAAACCAGTGGAGGGAGGGCAAGAAGTGGTCAGAATACCCTGGGAAGGAGGGAAGGAGAAAAGGGAGGAGGATTCAGAGTAGAGTTTAGAAAAAAAAAAATATATTCAGCATCACCATTACTTTAAATTGAATTATTGGGTCATTTAGAATATGGTTTTCTGGGTTCTGTATAGGAGCCATGAGCCATCTTTCCGGTAGCTTAGATTTTGTTTCTAGTGGGTTGTGGTTTTTGTTGTTTTTGTCACTGCTGTTTTAATGAATGCCAGCAATGATCATTGTCACCCAAGAACAACTTACAAGCAGACATCCTTTTAACAACCAGCATTAACGGCGGCTATAGATTTCCTGGTTTCATCTGTGCTACTGCTGCTTATAACGCTAGAGTTCATAAAGGTGAAGAGTGTCTGACAGCATACTTCTGGCATTTGAAGATTTCATTTGACAATATCGACTGCAGTGAACTGAACACCCACCAAACAACACTGATAAGAGTATCTCTCGTGGTTTTGAGAGGCAGCCTGATACAATGAAAAGAGATGTGGGCTCCGGATTCACAACAGCTGGTCCCACCCCGGATTCTACATTGGATTTGCTCTGTGACCTTGAGCATTTTATTAAAGCTCCCTGGCACTGAGCAGCATCTGTAAAATTGGGGCAGTATCATTGTAATACAGCTTCGACTCACAGTTCGGTGGCATGGCGTTTCTATTACAATCTAGTGAGCACCAACAATGGAATGAGCTGTGCAGAATACAGAATAAGTCTTTGGCTGACAAACTAAGCTGGGAAGGCAGGACATAAACCCAGAGAAAAGATGGGGAAACAAATTCGGTGGAATTACTCTGGATTACAAAGAAATTTACAAATACAGCTTTAGATAGACTCGTATAATGATAATAATTAAGAGGCAGAGGATGCTGAGCCCACATTGGAATGGAAGGACAGGGAGATTGGACACTATAGCCCAGTTCCATTTCAACATTCAAAGCTACAATTATGGTGTTTGTGCTGGACGTCACCGCCAGTCCATTTGTATTTTCCTGGCTGGTGAGCTGAAGTCGAGCTTTGACACATGGATTTTGGCTCTACCTGGGGGTGCAACTCATGCTATCAAGACAAGTCACACATGCAAATGACCCTTACCTCTGGCTCTTAGCTGCAAACATGGAGGATGGAGTGGGCAAGGGAGAATGGTCCTGCATCTGTTTATGAATTCAAGGGCCTAGAGCCCAGGGAAATAGAGGGCCACTTTATTGCCACAGCTACTATTTCCTGATAATTGGAAGAGGGACTTTGGTTATAAAACAGAAACCAAAATTACTGCAATCAGCTAGGATGGAAACAAGGAAGGGGTGCCAAGTAGGAGCATGTGATGAATGGAGAAAGCAAGTGGATGGGATCGGGGGTAAGAGTCCTGTCACCATGTCCTAGAAGAGTAAAGTGAACCCCTCAAATGCAAGCAGGGTCCAATGAGAGGATTATATTTGAGAATCAGAGCATAGACTCAGTATGATTCCTAGCTTTGGTGAAAGAGCTCAGAGAAGGGTTCTTCAAGGTGTGGTCCACATACCGTGTTACCAGCCCACAGCAACAGAGGTACAGGCATTGAGGGTGAACACTTAGAAACTTTTACAGCAGTGTAATAGAGTAATTATATGTCTGTTGAAACTAATACTAACAAGAAAGAAATTGAGATGTTATGTTTATGTCTTCTTAAAATTTCCTTTTTTAGCACTTCATTTTTATGATGTTTTACAAAAGTGCTGGTTTATGAAAGATTTAGAAATTAAATTTTTTAAAATGGTCATTTACCACAGATAGCATGTTGAGAAGCAACGGTATCGTTCACACAATGTCTGCAAGTTAAAGGGCTTTGCAAGCGCACATCTGTCCAGGCCGCAGGTGGTCTCAAGGCACCTCAGTAAGCATCTCTCAAGCACCAAATAGCACGTTAGTAGGAAAGGAAGCAAATATAATGTATAAATAAAATAAAATAAAATATCCAATTTACCGAGAGGTGGGTTTAGACTCAAGCTATGTATCAGTCTGGATTTAACCAGAAGACAAAAATCACAAGGCAATTTAAACAAAGGAAGCTTGATATCAAGAAATATTAAGCTATGATAGGGCAGTAAACACAAAGATATAAAGAACACTCTCAGGGTTACCTTACCACTAAGGGATCAATACTAGAGGGGATCAATAGCTAGAGATCAGAACTCACTGGAAACAACAGAAATCTGGAAAGTTTGCTGGGTTCCCCCGGCCAGAGTTGGCCTATGGTTGTAGAACAAGCAGAAACAAACTTCCAGGGAGTGGGTTAGTTCATGTTGGGGCTGGGCACACTGAATTACATGGGGCACAGCTGCAGGCATGAGGCCTCAGGTGGGCAGTGTTCTGTAGGGAGGACCATGGCAAAGTGGTCATCTGGTGAAGCTGGGATTGCAGGTGACCAATGGACTGCATGTTCTGGGAACATGACTGGGAGAAAAAAAACTACCAGCTATCCAACCCCCACCTGCAGCCCCACCTCGCTTGTGCACCTCTGATGGACTACCCATCAGAAATGAGAAGGCAAAGATGGTGCACCAGAGTCCAAGAGAAGCCCCCTCCACCTACAGTATTCCTCCCATGCCTTCCACTGGCAAAAGTTAGCATCATGGTCAGCATAAAAGCTAAATGTTCAGTGTCCCACTTATTCTTGCAGAACACAAAGTAAGGACTGAATTTGGAGCTAAGAGCCAACACACTGAAAATTGGCACATGTTTAGAAAGAACAGTATTGCAACTGGAACACAGAAAAAAAATAACTCATAAGGCAATACAATCTTTAAAACATAGGCACTCATTTAGAAATATTAACTTTAATTAAACACCTATGGGGTACAGAGAATTCTGGAACTAGAACACATAACACACATACTTGACACATAACATCTGAGTGCTCAACTCTTGGTCAATTGTAGACTGATTTTCTAAAATTCATGCACAGCCACCCTTCTCTTCTTAAAAAAGAAGAGAACATGTGAAACTGTTGATATGTGGTATAGGGGCCCTGGAGTCAAACAGATGGATTGGAATCAGGCTCTGCCATTTTCAAGTGATGTCATTTGGGGTACGTTAACCTGATTTTCACTTTTCTCAAGTATAAATAGAATTAATAATACCTACCTTGAGGGCTAGTTGCAAGGTTTAGAAGCAATATATAAAACACCAGGTACAGTATCTGAAAATTAGTAGGTGCTGAATAAATGGTAGCTATCATGTGTAGGTGTCAGTTCTAACAAACAGGGAGACAAATCAGTTGAGCTAGGAAGTGTCCTTGACATTCTAAGGAAACATGCTGCTATGTTCTACAAGAAGCATAAATACAGATAAAATCTAGTAAAAGCTAATGTTGGAGTTCTCAATTACAGGCTAACTAGGAAAATGTGCTTTTCATTAAGAACATGCACCAAGTACAGCAGAATTAATGATCGGGCTGAGATCTTCAGCCCACACCCCACCTGCCTTCTTGTAATGGCCTGGTAGTGAATAGAACTAGCCTCTTGAATTTGGGCCTAATCATGTGACTTTATTTGACCAATCAGAAGTGGGTAAGATGTAAGGTAAGTGGGTAAGAAGTAGGTAAGACTTCCAATTGTTCCTGAAAGGTGTGTGCATGGTTGGCTATGCTCTCTTGTATTTCTGACATCTATTAGAACAATATTCTGATTAGCCCACAGATCCCAAGGGGAAGCTGTGACATGTGAAGCAGAGTGACCTCGCCAACCTGCAAATTCAGGTATGAGAATAAATAGTTATTGTTTTAAACCACAGGATTTGGGGGAAATTTGTTATAATGTAGCAGTGAATCAATATACCTATTAACCTGTGAGAGTTACTATTGAAAGAATTATTGTTTGGGGCAGAAAATTTGACCATATGAATTCAAGTTCACTTCCAAGTGTAAGATGCTATAATGTTCCCTTTCATTCATTCATGGGATGAACAGGCAAAAGACACGGAGCAGAATTTGTCTTATTTGCTGCAGAAAGAATGTTTTGTTTTTTTCTTAATTAACTTCCACACCATGAAAAATCTAGAGATTTCACATAAAATTCTTGCTTCTAAAAATTCAGAAGATATGTCAACATTAAGCCTCACCACAGCGTGGTGGCCTTCAGTGACAAGGGCCACGTAGTGTCTGTTAGACCTGGTGTGCCCTCTCCACTTGGTCATGCTCCTCACCACTCCCTACTGTATCACACCCACGTGAACATAGAGTCAGAGTCTCTCTTCCCTGGAGGAGTGGAGAAAGCCTGAGGAAAGGCCTGAGAGATTACCATGGCATGTGTGGGGGTGGGGGGGTGTGCATGCGTGCATAGTCCCACACTATAGTCCTGGTCAAGAAGAAAAAGCAGGAGAGTCAGGAATGAGTGAAGGCATTATCCAGAGTAGTTTTCGGGAGACCAGCAATCTAACAAAGGAAGCTCAGGGAAGGTTTTCAGCAGGGAAATCTATACAGGAATGACACCCCTCAGATCTTGGACTATGGCATTCTTAAAGCTGGATAGGAGAGATGGTACAGGGGCGGGGCAAATGGCAAGATCTGAGAGACACCGGACTGACCCACATGGGCAGCAATCAGAGACTTAGGCCATGAAAGAGCCCCGTTCCTGCCTGGTTCCAGCGAGAAACATTTAGCATCTTGTCTGGCTTTACTACTTTAAGTCATCTCTGAAATAATCAACAGAGTAGGGGAAAGGTGATGTTTAGGCTAGAGGGTGAAATGGGGCCAGGAGAGTCTTCCCTGCTTCACAACTGACAGAGATTGAACAGGAGGAGAGTGTGGGTAAATAGAGAGATGTCACAGCGTTTGCAGTAATGGCCTCAAGCCATGAGTGTCTCTTTTCTCTCTTTCTACACAGTCTGCATATATCCACCCACTCCTTGTCAATTCCTGTGCTTTTAATGAAATAGTGCATGTGAAAGCAATTTGCATAGCACTGGGCACATAGCAGGTGCTCAATGAATATTACCCTGCATCTGAGACTCTGAGTCTGAATCGAGATAGACATTTCAGTTTGCCAATCTGTATTTCTGTCAGGTCTGCAAGACGAGCGTCAGCTGTAATAGATTCAGTACTTTGAGGGTATTACTGCAGCTCAAGAGGAAGGAGACCACTAATGAGGAGGAGCTTCAGCAAGAGGAAGAGGATGAAAGAGTAACTCATACTTTTATTCTTACAGGAAATAATTGCCTAGAAATCGCATAAACTTTCCCAAGTTGAAAAAGAATACTGTACTTTAAATTCCCTCTAAAGCGCATGGTCTACTGACCACGTTTTTACCTGGAGCTGAGTCATTTGGCACAGTCAATGCAATTACAACCAAAGTCAATATACTCTTTCTGCTGCATATTTCCTTTCATCAGCGGGTTTCAAAGGGTTGATATCAGTATGGGGTGGAAACACTCTTCCCAGAGCATCTTAAGTTATGGAGATGTGAAGAATTTATTCTACCATGTTAATTTTTTATGGGAACAGTATGATATAGTAAAGAGTATTAAAGTGTCAAGGATTCTAATACTAACCCTTCCATGTATTGAGACTTTGGGCAAGTCACTTTATTCTCTGGGTCTTAGCTTTTCCCTCTAAAAGGGGATTAGATGAGACCAGTGGCCTCCAAATCTAGCTGAATATCAGAATCACCAGGGGAAACTTTTAGAAATTCAGATTTCTGGGCCCTAAGCCTATTACTCAGAATAAGAGATGGAGTCAAAATCAGGCCCTGAAAAAGGAACCACAGCATTCTCATTAAGGACACAAACCTGTAGTCTCATGGGAAATGGTGACCTTGGCTTACTCAATCACATCTGGGTGTCAGCTGGGGGTTGCTTGATGGAAACTGGGCTCCACAGGAACAGCTCAGCTCTAACCCATGTGCCTCCCATCCCACCCCAGGGACCAGAATTCTCAATGGGGAACACCTGGTGGCTGCATCAGAGGTGCAAAAGAACCAGATTGACCTCACAGGCTCATTTCATGACTCTCCTACCTTGTTATGATTTGGATATAAAATGTCCTTCCAAAATCTAATGCATTGAAAGCATGGACCCCAACACGGCCAGGTTCAGAGATGGGACTTTTAGGTAATGACTGGATCAGGAGAGTTCTGGCCTCACCAGTGCATTAAAGCATTTGATGTATTAATAATTTGAATTACTATGGGATGGTAATTAGGCATGGTGAGGCATGCCTGGAAGAAGTACATAATGAAGACATGGCCTCGGGGACTGTATCTGTCTTCCTTTCTCTCCTTTTCTCCCTCTCCCTCCCCCATCCTTCTCGGCTGCAGTGAGCTGATCGGCTTTCTTCTACTGTACCCTTCTGCCATGATGTTTCTGCCAGTCAGCCATGGATGGAATCTTCTGAAACCATGAGCCATTAATCTTTTCTTCTCTATGTTGTCTTGTCCGGTGCTGTTTTGGTGACAATAATGACCATGTCTGTTAACACCCAGTTGGCCCCAACAAAGCCTCTGCTAATATCAAAGGGGGGGGGGGGACATGTACTTTCTGTGGGAATTAGTAGGAAAGAGTGAACATTTGTGTAGAATAATCCAGTCTACCACAGGATGCCTACACACACGTATATTTAAATCCACAAGTGGCTTGGATGCACAGCCAAGAATAAATATCTAGAGTATTTTCTAATTTTTACATTCTAAGATATTTTAAACTGATAATGAGAAACTGAAGTCAGGTAGAGGAGCAGGTAATCTGGGTGAAATTAGTCTACATCAAGCAAAAGTCAACAAGATGAGGATCCAGTGAACTGAGAAAACAGGAAAGCAACTAACCTTCCTTGAGCATCTGTTATCTTCCAAGGACCTACATATGAGGCCCCTTGGCTGGTTCTTGAGGGAGCCCTGCTGGTTAGGTTTGGTTATTCTCATGGTTTTTATCCTCTTCTTTTAGGTGAGGAAAAGGCCACAGGAGACAGTTCCCTTGCTAATGGCTACAGAGCTGTCACGGAGCAGTGACAGGATTCCAATCCTCCTCTGCCTCCAGAGTTTCTGCTCCTTTCACTGCACCTATAGCTCCTTAACCCGAGGCTCTGTCAAGGACCCAAGCCAGCATGAGGTCTACTGCAGGCAACCCCACATATGAGGCTGCACACATCTCCAGAGAACCCTAGAGTCTGTGTGTCTCCTCTCACAGGTTGTGCCTCTTTTGTGGCACTTACTCGGTTTTATAACACAGTCCTTTCTTCCAGAGGATCTCTTGGCAAGTGACTTGATCTCTCTGTGCCTTGGTCTTCTCATATCTAAAATGGGCATACTAGAACCTATCTCATAGGGTTTCATAAGGAGTAATTGAGTCAATATTAATAACACCTGTGTATGTGCAAAGTCTGGCACATGAGAGGTGTTTGTTGAATAAATAATGGTCTCATTTGCACACGTCTTGTATATAGGCTGGAGCAGTGGTTCTACTGACCATATCCCACTTCCAGGAAATCAGAAACTCTGGGGATGAATCCCAGCTGTCCTCCAGGCAACCCTGACACATCCAAACTAGCTCAAGTGTCTTTCTATCCTCTGGCTCTTATTAGAAATCACAATAGATAGCAAAATAATAGTATTTGGCATTTATTGATTCCCCCAATGTTTGAGGCATACTTTGGGTACTTGGAACTCTCCTAACCACTCTATGAGGCAATTGCTATCATTATTCCCAATTTACAGAGGAGGACATTGAGGGGTAACAAGGATGAAGTAGGCAGACCTGGGATTTGAACCCATTTTGTTTAACCCACACTCTTTAAGTTCACCTGACATGGACGAATGGAGACCTCTGAATAAATCAGAAATAACTCATACTCACAAAGCCCTAGCTTGAACACAAACTTACCATCCATGACCACTCCCCCAACCCCCAGCCCTGCTCCATAGGGAAGTTAAAGATAGGAAACAATTGCTCTTCTCTGGGACTAGAAGTCACTGCAGCATCTCCTGTCTGCTGGGGCCACAGTCTCCAGTCCCAATTTGAGAAGACCTCCCAAAATTTTCTTGACCCTCTCCTCAGTCTCTATTTTTAGACCTCTGCTGCTCTGGATTCATCTGCTCATTGGTTTCTTTGGTCTCTAACTAGACCCCACCTTCTCCCAGGCTCACCCACATCTCCAGCCTCTTGGCCAGAAGAAACACTGCATGCTGCTAGACTTATTAGGACTTCTGTAGAAGACTCACCGAGCCAGCTCCTTTGGCTAATTTTCAAACCATGCTATCAACTCCATTTGTGCCTAGTTCTTAAAATACACAAAACAAGCTATCCTGGCTGTTGAGAGGCCATCTCTAAAGGGCAGCTGTGGAATTCCTGAATTTGTTTTTCTCCCAGTGCAGTTACATGAGATCAGCGTCCTCCCTCCACTCACTGCATTTGCAGCTGAGCTAGTTCAGCTTTCTCTTGGATTCTGAGCGCTTTAATCATAGCAACAACGCGCACATGGTTATTTATAAAGTGCCCTCGCTAAATCCAGGTGTGGGGCGGGAACTAATAAGCGAAACTTTAATCTCACCTGGGATAGAGGCCGTCTATGCCAGCCAAAGCAGCAGAAAAGAGCCGGGCTCCAAAGGGTCACCACTGGCCTTCCACGGCCCTCAGAGAGAGAGAGAGAGACAGAGACAGACAGCGAAGGCCTGTGCACATATGCTGTGGGGAGGGGCCCACAGATTCAGAGGAAACCCCAGTGGAGGCAGCAGCTGCTTTTGTTTCCTTGGAGGCAGAGCCCAGTGGGAGGGGGGAAGAAAGGAGCCAGAGGACAATTGCTAGAACGGCATTCCCTGGAGTTCTAAGGAGGCAATTAGAGCCACTGAGTTTGAGACTATCAAAGTGGGAGTGGACTTCGATGACCCCCTTGTCCAGCCCCCTCATTTTACAGCAGAGGTCACCCAGGCCCCCAGGAGGACAGTGATTTGCCCAGAGTCACAGCATCCATGAGGGCTGGGACTAGAACCCAGATCTTGGTACACAGCACAATGCTCTGCCTCTTCCAGAATCAAAATCCTCCCGGCAGAGGGCCTGTGTCTGAGGTCAGGTGAAGGAGCAGCCAAGCTCAGGGCAGGGCAGGGCCTGCACTCCGGAGCATCCTGGGGGCAGGGGAATTTCTCTTAGGAAGCACAGTCAGGTTCAGGAAGAGGCGGAGCCTGGGAGGGACAGAGGAGGAACATGGGGAGAGGCTGTTTGAGCCACCAGGCAATTATAATTTTCAGCTACCTGTGTAATGTCCTATGTACTATTCCTGCCACCTTCAGCAAAGATGTTATTCATCTCTGCATATCTAAGAGCCTATTCTCAGAGTCCTCAAGGGATCCTGCAAGGGAAGAATCCCAAGGTGCCTGGAGTCTGGCACTCTGAAGGGCTGGCCAGTAGTCCCTTAAGAAGCCTAATAAATCTGCTACCAAATGCGGAAGAAAGGACCCAAGGAATGTGCGCTGGCTTCGCCGCCCTCCTCCAGGAACAAGTGTCCTCAAGTCAGGCAGCCCTTGGCCCCTGCACCCTCTGCCCTCCTCCCTCCCTGCACACTTGCCCACCTGAATTGTCGCTTTGTCTCCTGGAGCAGTCTGGGCGATTTGCATCTTTGCTGTTCTCCGCTTAAAAATGACAGAAGAACCTCCACAGAGTGGAGCCCGCCCAAGCAAAATTTCTGCAGACACCAACAGGGGCACAGAATTCGATTTGACATTTAGCCAATGTGATGCCCCCTCCCTGTCCCCTCACGTACACACCACAAAGCAGACTGTAAGAAGTACAGTGCTGAGAAGGCGGGGTCAAGGAAGGCACTAAAGCGGAGGAGGCACAGATCTTCCTTCCATGGCCCATTTAGGAAACACTTCTGCCCAGAGATCTGTGCGCAAGAGTCACAGAGGTCAATGGCAACTTCTCCATCCTGGGTGTGCTTTCCCTTTCTAACCTTTAAAGAGGGGAGGAGAAAGAGAACCGTATTTCTCAGGAAACACACACATCACCACAATCAATTCTTCAACAACCCAGTGCTCTTCAAGTTCAAGATGGGGCTGTTGTATATCAGAGAGGTGAAATAGCTCATCCCAGGACACATGTTCTGTACCAGAGTCTACATCTGTATGCTCTTCCAGATGCCTGTTAGCCCTCTGGATGTTTTTTTTAAGGTGCTATATTTAGGAAAGGTAGCAAATATTGTCACTCAAAAGCCTACATTTCCTTCCAATTAAAAAGATATGCAAAAGGACCTCTTCTATTTATCTTTTTTATGTAACATGCCCTCTAGCGCTTTCTGCTGTCAGTTATATGGCTCACTCTCCAATCGCAGACAGAAGAGAAGGATTCACTAAAGGGGGGAACCTCTCCACAGCAACTTTTTACAAGAAGCCCTACGGTGGGACTAAGCCCTTCATCCATATTAATGAGGCATGTGTGGAAGTGGCAGGAGCGTTTGGAGCGTGGCTGAAAGAAAAGTGCTTCTTAACTTGGAGCTGATATAAAATACAAGCCGTCTGCTGGCCTGTGAGTACATTTGATAAGTTTTTAAAATGGCAGTTTCTTCTTCAGGGTTCTCAAGTACCAACAAAATAATCCTACAAAACATAGAATGCATAACCAAGCTTCAGTGGAGTTCCAGTGGAATTAGGATCGCTCCTGTTTATAAACAGTGGTGAGCCCCAATTCCCGGTGGTCCATCAGCAGAAGGCTCTGTCTTCATTACCTCCTTCTGTGAGGTGCACCCACCTTTGTCACTGGGAGCAGGAACCGAGGGCATTATGGGGGCTCACATGTCCATGTGTTGACAGAATGAAATGTCCAACAGCCAGAGGTTGGGACTTGCATTGGGATGTCACTGGGAGATGGTAGAAGATTCCAAGAAATTTATCACTGCTACCTTCTTGGTTTTTGATGCTGTCAAATGGGAGGTTGCAGCACAGGGACTGGGACAATGAAGACTGATAGAACCTGGTACTTCCAGATGTAAAACATTTCATCTTGATTGATGTGAGTCAGAGAAGTGGACCTCCCACTGCCCTACCGCAGGGATGTGCCACTTCCAGGCAGAGCTTTGGGGATAAGTGTGCTTCTCACATAGATGGCTTCCCAGGATGGTGCCTGCAGCTCAAAAGGTGACAAATCTCATCCTAACATCTTAGAGTCTTTGATGGAGTAAACCAGGAAAACCTATATTTCAAATCTTCCTTGTTTTGCTAGAGTTGGAGGCTATTTGAAAGAAACTTCTATGAGTGGGAGGGCAGGTGCCAAGCTGCTTTAAAGTGCTGTCATCAACAGGGGGCCATCAATCAGACTGAGGAGAGGACATTCTTCCCTTGTGTGGACTGAGCTCTACTGTCCTACCCCAAGAAGCTCTGGGCGAGTGTCTGGAGATAGCAGCACAAGCACACAGACTGCAAGTTTCACAGAGTCCTAGCAGAGCATCTGGCACATTTTAATGTTCAGTTAGTGTTTGTTTTAAGCATGAAAAGCTGGGGTTCTCAGCAAAGGCAATGGAGGGGCATCTGTCCCAGGCAGAAACAAGTAAGCCTGAGAGTTGGGAAGAAAGTGGGGATGGATGACTGATGTAACTGAAAAACAAGAGAGTAGGCCCAGGAGGGGCATTTCTTGGGGATTCCCAGAAACAATGAGGGGGGACATTTTTTAGAGGAACAAACTTCTCTTCAGCTGGGGGAGACTAGCTCAAACAATGGAAAGTGTTGGCCCGGTAAAACACACACACACATACACACACACACAACCCCCACACACACTTTTTCTCAAGTTTAAAATATCTTTTAGGCTCAGGGGGCTTAGGCAAGAGGATTGGAAGTTCAAAGCCAGCCTCAGTAGAAGCAAGTCGCTAAGCAACTCAGTAAGACCCTGTCTCTAAATAAAATATAAAGTAGGGCTAGGGATGTGGCTCAGTCGTCAAGTGCCCTTGAGTTCAATTCCTGGAATTTCCCCCCATATCCTGTAGTCCTAGCTTTATGACTTACAAATCAATAAATAAACATGTATTAAGTCCAACCTTGCCAAAAATATTTTAAAAATCTACTAACATAGCCTTTTTCTCCAGGATTACTAAGGGTTCAGAATATCAAATTATCAAAAACTAGTAAATTATTTAAAATTCTACCTAGCACCAAAGTACAAAGAATTAATTGAGAACAAGGGTTCTAAAGCATTAAACCTGAATGTAAAAAAATAATATGCTAAAAAAATAGAGCAAAAAGTAACTTTCAATCACTCTATAAATTATTTTCTTTCATCCCTAGACTGATGGGAACTTTTTAAAAAAGCCAAGAACCAGAATACCACTGGAAGACATCTGTTCCTCTCATCCTTTAGTGAAGTACAGATGGAGACTCCTCCGTGGTCTTGGTAAGAGGAATTGGTCATGCTCATTAGCCTGGGCAGATTTAGGTTTCAAATAATAAGCTAAATTGAGAACTACCAAGAGACCAACTCTTGTAAAAGCTGTACTGTAGCCTGAAGAGGGACATGCCAATTTTAGATTAATTAAAAAGGTTATTAAATTGTTCAGATGGCATGTTAATGAGCAATCTGCAGGGGCTCAGTCAACAGCCACACCTCCCATCCTTAATTACAGGACCCTTACTGTAAAGAATCTGGATAAGCACACAGAGGAGCTAGAAGAGCATCCTTCCTGAATATAATGTGAACATGGTCAACAGAGGACATCTCATGAAGAAAGATGGCAGTGACACATGCAATGTAAATTCTTTCAGAAGAAATGTAATGCTCATTGCAGCCATCTCAGAGACACTGAGATGTAAGAGTTAATTAAAGATACAACAGATCACATGCCTTTATAATATATTCTGAACCTAAGAGGTGCAAGTGCTTTGGTATATTTTCTAAACTCCCATTTTTCCAAATACTTGGTGATAAAAATTAGAAGTTGTTATTGTTTCTATTTTACAAGGTTCACCGAAATTTATAGATCAAGACATTGTAATATCCACAACCTATTTTAGCATTCATGCCAGAGAAAGACCGCACTACTGTCCAGATCAGTAATTCTCCAAGTGTGGGCCACATGGGGCTACCTAATGACCCCTTGCACTGATATATAATTGCAACCCTGCTTTGGTCCTTTTGTGTGAATTGCCCATAATTCCATAGATTTTAGTTGCTATAAACACCAAGTTTATTGTCTAGTAAATTCCTAATGAAGTTGATAATGGCTACTCAAACTTGGCATTCCTAAACTAAAGCTAGGCAGCTCCTAAAATTTATTGGGGAATATAATTCAATATTCTTCTAAGAAGTCTGCCACACAGTGCTTAGCAGGGATGAAAAACTCCTATTGCATAAGAACACTTGCAGATTACTGGAAGCCTCACAAAATTTAGGAAGGGTGATTTGTTTTCAGTGTATCAGAAAATCTGGAGCTATTCATTATTTGAATAGCTACCATTATTTTTTTAACTCAAAATTACTAGTAATTTATTTTTGTTACTAAGTTGTGAGTTATTTGGTTAATCCTATGGCATTCTTCCTGTATACTGAGATGCCACTGTCACCATGTTCTTTTCATTAGAAAATAGAAATAGATAGAATAAATGCATTGTGGGTTTTTGTACTAATTGGGTTCAGTAAAAAATAATGGAGAACATTAGTCTACACAAGTAATATTGCATAGCAATTGAAATATAGCTTCAAACCTTTTCTGAATATTTTTCATGACTAAAACATGAAGAAAAGTCAGAAGCCAATATATTTTACTTTTGTTCCTAAAATTATACCTTTAGAATAAATGAACCAATTGAATGAATAAACATTTATTATAGGCTATGTTGTGAATTTTTTTCAACTTTGTTATTTCAATACATTTCTCCAAATTAGGAATACCAGGTTTGCAAATAACCAGTTAAAAATAAATTTCACCCAGACAACAAATAATTTCTTAGTTTTAGTATGTCCCAAATATTGCACGGGAAGTACTTACACTAAAAATTATTTATGTAAAATTCAAATTAAATTGGTTGTGCTAAATTTGATCTGGGAACAATGCCCCCACACACACCAAAACCATCTTGTATTTTATAGAGAAAAGCAAGAGAATTTAATAAAGTATGTTTTGTCTAAAGTACCAAATCAGATTGATTAGTATTGCTGATCTGAAACATTCAGAGACTCTAAAAATCTGGGTTCATGATCGATTAGGAATGTCTGCCATGGATAAAACCCAAGGATTTATTGATACCGGTGTTGATTTTTTGCTGTTTCTGCCTAGTTGCTAAACTAGAACTTCTACCTTATAAAGTCTTATTAGAAGTTATCTATTGACTGGGACTCTTTCTTCTTTTGTCATGTTCTCCTTCACCTTTTATGGTATGGAATCGTTAGCCTTGGTCAGGGTCTTCATGTAGGGTTTTGCTTCTACCAAGAAATTTCTTCTCTTCTTCTGTGCCCAAGAAATTTCTGTTCATTCTTCAGATCCAGCCCAAACATCTCTCCTCAGATCAGCTTTCTAACACCCCAGAAAAGGTGAAGAATCATTTAATATAGACTCATTGCAACTCTCGGTTTGTGAACATTACATCAATATTTGATTCATATATTTTTCCCATGACTAGACCATAAAATTCTTAGAGGCAAAATCAGTCTTTGTTTTATTTGGCATTTTATCTACAGAATTTGGCATGGTGATTGCTATACATTATCTTATTAAGTGACCCCATCGTTTTCATTCTCAGGCTATAATCACAAATTACTTAAAGACTTTCTAAAGAAAATAAATAAAGTAAGCCAAGTACAAATCAGAGTAACTTTTTAATTTACACAGTTGCTGCTGTAATTTGGATCTTGACTGTTCCCCAAGGCCCACATGTTAAAGGCTGGGTCCTCAGCCTCTGGCAAGACTGGGAGGTAGTGGAGTCTTTAAAAGATATGACTTTGTGGAACGAAGTTAGGTCACTACAGGTGTGCCTTGAGCTGGACACTGGGATCCAGACCCTTCCTTTCTCTCTTTCCTTCCTGCTGCTATGTGGTGAGTAGGCCTCCTCTACCACATGCTCCCTGCAAAGCAACAGAGCCAAGTGACCGTGAACTAAATATTCTGAAATTGTGAGCCAAAATAAACTTTTCCTCCATATCAGTTGTTTGCCTTAGTTATTGTGTCACCATGGTGGAAAATTGACAAGCACACTTGGTGTCAATATCTTTATATATTTGGAAAACACTTCAGTGGAGAGTTGAATAGGGAAGAAAAGTTCTTAGGTATGTACATATTTGAGGTTTTGCCATTAGTTAAATAGAGAACATTTTGTTAAAATGTGTTCTAAGCATGCTTATTTAGTAAACATTTTTATCAATTCACTCATCTGCAATGGCTTTTTTGATATGTCAATAATATAGGCTATTATCCCCATTATTCAAGCACTAATCTAGGGGTTTCTATGATGCTATGTTGTAGATACAGTTAAGGCTCCTAATCAGTTGACTTTAATTAAAGTCTGTTTTTTAAAAAAAAAAATCCTACTATTTATGGATATTACAAGTAGGACTGATACAATCAGTGGAAGACTTTAAAAGAGGCCTCACTCCTCTCTGCAAAAGAAAACATTCTGAATCTAGACAGCAGTTATGGCCCCTGGTTATGAGTTCCAGTTTCTTTTATAGTCCTACAGATTTCAGACTTGCTTATTAACCCCCACATTCACATAAGATGATTCCCTCTGGGTGTGTTTGTATGTTCTATTATAATCTAAATGTCAATCCAGTTATGATGTGAATGTTTGGGTCTCCCAACCTAAACTGATATATTGAAACCCTAATCCTGACAGTGATGGTGTTAGGATGTGGGACCTTTGGTCAGTGATTGAGTCAGAAAGGTGGAGCCTTCCTGAATGGGACCAACACCCTTATAATAGAAACCTGGGAGAGCCACCCCTGAGGACACACAGAAGGCACAATCTATGAACCAAGAGTTGGGGGGGACTTCGCCAGACACTGAATCTGCCAGAGCCTTGGACTTCCCAGCCTCCAGAACCGTGAGAAATAAATTCCTGTCATTTATAAGCTGCCCCTGAACCAACTGAGACACATCCTCTATGACCAAACCCTGTATCCATTCCTGCCCCATTCCCTGACTCCTTAAGAAAGTTAATAAACTCAGGTGCAAGTAGATTTTTAAGAACTCAGGGAAGAAACTGGGCTTCATGCAGACCAACATGGTAGCGTGGTGGTTGTGGGGAAGATGGGGCGAGAGATGCAGCCCTCCTCCTTCAATGCCCCACCCCACTTTCTTACCACTACCACCACCAGCAACATGAGAAGGGCTACCAATGTTCACAGGGCCACACAATTGTGGTTTGGGGGAAGCGTTTCCGGATCTCCTAAGTGGGCAGAGGATTGGTTAACGTTTAGTTACCTAGATAGGATGTCATTGTTTCCTTCATCACATGCTTACGCATTTCCAGGAAGCTAAAGGCTTTACCTAATTGGCCTAGTGTTAAACTGATAATAGGTCATTGTAAATTCCCCAAGGCAGCAGCCAAACATCAAACTGGCTAATTAGCAACAAAATATTTCAAATATTGTTAACATTCATAGCAGGTTGTCAGAAGGGCAAATTCCCTTAGTATACACATTCAGATTCAAGTTCTGTCTTCATATACTTAAAAAAATAAATAAAATATTTACAAGTCACAAATACATTTAAAGCATCCTAGTCTTGTGTGAGTTCTTATGAACAGTTGCCTGTTCAATTTTCTGGTAAGTATTCACCAAAAGTAGCAAGAGCAGATTTTCTCCTTCTTCTAATGGTCAAGGTCCCAACTCACTGCAGTTTCCCAAATGAGTTTTTACGTAACTTGGTGCCCTCACAGCTGCATATATGGTGGTGTGGAGACAATGGAAAGGCTGACCAGAAATACATTCCTGACTGTGATTCCTGGCAGTTATTTATTTTTTGTGTGTGTGCCTGTTCAGTTCAATTCAACTAATATTTATGATGCAGACGCTGCGCTAGGTGATAGCAACACAGAAATGATTAATATCTAGCTCCGGTGCTCTATAGGTTCAACATCTAAATAATGAAATGCCATTCCTGTGATAGGAGTAGAATAGAGGCAGAGAACAGTAGGGAGAGTGGCTGGCTCCTCTGGAGAGGGTGGGAGGTCAAGGAAGTCTGTAGTGTAATACAACGTCAGAATTTGAATGCAGTGAATTGGAAATGCAAAAGTTAAAGTGCATTTGAACAGGCACCAAAAGGCTAGAATGGGATGTCCAAGAAAACAAACTAGCAAATCTTAATGGGCAACTAATTCTACTAAATAGCTCAATAACAACCCTGAGGAATTGGGAGAGGAAAGGGCATCTCAAATAAAGAAGAAATGGATGAAGTATTGAGTCCTTTTGGTGGTTGATAAGTAAGGGACTCCTACCAAGGCAGGTCATGGCCCTAAAGAAATCAGCCCTAGGTCCTAAGAATAGCCACATGTTTTGAGAGTCAGCATGTTAAAAGTAAGAATCTAGTATTTGTGACTTTGAAAGAACAGCATTTCTGTCTGATACTCAGACCTAAGCCAATAATCAATTGTTATTGCTGGAAACTTTGTTCCTGGCTATATCCCCCCATCCCCCTAACTCAAACACAAAAGATGCTCAATAAATAATAATAATAAAAAGTTATCATTTCTGGAGCTGTTTTTTTCTACATGTCAGAACTGTTCTCTTATGGGTATTAACAAATCTGACTAGGTTTAAAAAAAAACTAGGAGTCTCATGGAAAATTTGCATTCTCAGAATTTACAGTCAGCATTCACATGTACCCCCTCCGTGGGCAACTTCATCCCTGCCAAGGTTTTAACTACAGTGCATATGTAAATAACCTTCAAGGCTAGGTCCCAAGCAAATCTATGATGGGAATGCCACTTATGGGCTCTGTTTTTCAAAGATTTATGGAACATCCAAATGAAACAAAATAAATAAATTCCAATAACTATAAAAACCCACATTATGTGGGCTTCCAGGGAGGATTTTGTAGATCTCATTAGATAGCACTGAGGTTTTGTTTAGAACACAGAAGAAGTCAGAACCATAAAGTAGAAACATTTTGCTATCCTACCCCAGTAATAGAACATTCAGTCTCTACCCCTCCTCCATATACAAAAAGTTAAATGACAAACCATGTTAGAAACCTTGCAAATCTTACAAATGAAGCACAAAATGACAGGACACAGACATATGGCAATTTCTACCATGACCTTGCAAAACAAAATAGCATATTTTTGAATGAAAAAAGCAGGTGAGATGACATTTAATAAAGTAGGTTAGTGGAATGCCTCAGGATAACACCAATCTATTTACTAACTGCCATTTCTTATGATCATTTCTCTTAGTAATCTAGATCCAACAATCTGGAATCCAAATTTAATGAAACTCTATTAAATAGAGTAATTAATTTTGTTTAACTTTAAATGCATTCCAAAATATATGTTTATAGGGTTTTTGCTATTTCTATGGAACCTCTCTCTTAAGTTTTCAAAAGTATTTCTAAAAAATTTTCATAGAGAAAAAAAAATCAGTAAGAGAGCTTATGTATAATGGCATAATTTGGCATGAACATACTTTATATACAGAGTTAAGAAAAACTGTGCTGTGAATGGATAATTATGAATGTAATGCATTCCACTATTGCCAGTATGTAAGAAATTTTTTTAAAAAAGGTAATTTAATGGGGAAGGGGTGGAAAAAAAAAACAGAAAAAAAAGATGGAGGGAGCTGAAAGGTAAAGTAATTTACCCAAATTCCCAAAACTTGAGACAAGCAAGGCAGTGTTGAAACCTGTCTGCCCACTAAATAAAGGTGGTGGGAGAACACAAAGTATTCCTAATATCCCAGGCAAAAAGGTAGCATCCTTCCTTTGAGTAATTTCCCTTCCTAGGCCTCTTTCTCAAGATGCTGATAAGAAACATTGTTTTTCTCTTACCCTATTTCTGGATAGGCACTGTTAGGGAGAAAATAACTTTATAACACATTTTCATAAAGTATCAAAGAAAGTTATGACAAGAATAAACCTAACAATGAATTCCTGAAAAGCTGCTGACTTCACTAAAAACTTACTATTAACACTTTGGCATTTGCTAGAGCACTCATCCTGACCATGTTGCCTGTGCAAATGCAAACACCCATGTGGGGTTCCATCACAGAAGAAGTTTGCAAAACACTTTTGATTACAGCTCCTCCCACATTCCTCTTGGGATCATTAACATGGAACCATCTATGCTTTTTAAATTCTAACCCAGGGTTAACCAAACTTATGTGACCTGGACACTTCTACAACATACTTATGATTTTGTTTTGTTTTCAGAAGACATGTTAAATATTTCAGAACTATTGTTTTGTGGAGCACCTTATAAAGCATTGTTGCAGTCTATATATCATTATATATATATGGTAACTTAAGGGATATATAGATGTTCCTCTCAACACCCTTTAATAAAAACCAAAATGTCAACACTTCTTAGAGGTTATTGGACACTTGAAGTTTTTAATTAATATGCTTATTATGCTTAATATTCCAGGAATCAAGCATTTAAAGCCAAGAGGCACCATCTCCTTAAGAGAGCCAACCAACCAACAAGTCTAACCAAGCCCTTGGCTGCCCTGTCGCTATCCATTTCAAGTGGAAGAAAAGAGGCTACCACAGGTATGGATGAGCCCACACTCTGCTGCTATTGGTACATCCAACACTCGCTTCTCAGCCTTTTGGCTAAAATCAAATGTAGTTCACACAAAAACAGTACCTCCAAACTGTTGATTCCTCATCCTAAGTACTGTTCCAGTGTATGGCTTCATTACTACCAGCTCAGCCCAGATTTTTGTTACTGCAAATCATTCTGTTTCAGGCCCTCTTTTCACTAAACAGATCCCAATAAACATCCTTTACCCTCTATTGAAGAATCTAGAAATACTATGAGAACAAGTCCTTATCTTCAAAAACCATGTCATGCCCACTTTATATTTTGTATTACTCTCCATTCACTACAGAGGACAGTGTCTTCAGTCTTCTTTGTGAATTCCATCTCTTCCTGCCTTCCTTGATTTTCTGTCTATATTTTCCTTTCTTTCTCATTTTTCATCCAAACCTCATGCATCTTTCAAATTCTACCTCCCCTGACAAGGCTTTTAGTAATTTTACCCAACATTGATCTCTCTCTTTCCTGTACCAGAGTTGAGGGTACTATTAAATGCATTTAATACATGATTATATAATTTCATTTTATTCTCTGTTACAATTGTGTATGTTTTGTTCCTATCTTACCACCCCTCATTTCTAAATATAAATCTCTTAAAAGAACAAGCCTTGTCATAATCTTAATTTGTATTCTCTACCACATTAATCATGCACTGGAAATGTAAGAAATATACTTCCTGAATCAATGACTGGAATGAAAACAAAATGATAATTATAAATGGATATCATGCAATTACTAATGAAAGCCAAATAGGACTCTCCTTGATAACACATTATTTGGAATAATTTTAAAATACTGTCTACTATGAGCAGCATAATTCCATCTTTGTAATACTTTATAATTCAAACCTTTCATCATTGCAGACTATCTCCCCCCAAATGAACAAAGGTTTCTTTTCTCTAAGAAGGGATGGAAATGAAGAAACAGGCATGACTGTTGGGTTTTACATCTCCTAAAACCAGGGGTATGTTGGGCAGACCCAAAGGTGATCCACAATTATCCTTGCCTCTTACTATTTCCTCCTGTGTGAAATCCTCTCCCGAGTGTAGGCAGGACATATGATCTGCTTCTAACTAATGGACTTTGGGACAGATATAGGATACAATTTCTATGAATAATAAATAATAATAAATAACTTCTATCTTGCCTTCTTTGCTTGCATGCTTTTGATGAAGCAAGTAGCCATTTTGGAAATACCCATATAACAAAGAACTGTGGGTGGTCTTCAGCCAACAGTAAGCTAAGAACTCTGGCCCTCAGTCCAATAGCCCTGCAGAAATGGGATTCTGCCATCAAACTGGTGAGCTTCGAAGCAGATCCTCCCCCAGTGAAGCCTTCAGATGAGATCCAGACCTGCCTGACCCATTGATGGCAGCCCTATGCAAGTTCCCAAGGCAGATGGCCTAGCTCAGTCATTGGATTCCTGACCCCCAGAATCTGTGAGCTGGCAAATGTGTATTGTCTTAAACCAGTCAAGTTTGTAGGAAATTGTTATTCAGCAATGAATATCAAATAAGAGATGTTAAAGGAATAGGCTTCTGATTTTTTCAATGACTGACAGACATTAAGATGTACCCTATCAAAAGAACCAACTTGAGATCTAAATATTCAAGATAGACTCTCTCCCATTGTGAAAATGCTGAAGAAATTAAAACTATCTTAATGATACCTCATTGAAGCTTGAAATCACAGACACAATCATTAAGAATCCACATTATAACATTGTTTAAAGTCTTGGCCCCAGCATTTGGAGTAGATTTTTTTTTAAGTCTTTGTTAGATGTCTCTATCAGATGCGTCTGTCAAAGGTCACACATCCTAAAAGTCACTAACTCTTTGTGTAGAGTTTATTACGGTAAACATTTCATTACCAAGTATGAAAATTCTTTTAATTGGTAAACATCTATTAGCTAGATACTTAATGGGAAAGTACGTTGAAACAAGTGAGTTGAGAATTGCTAATTAGGATAAAAATCGGACTTTTTTTTACAAGTTTTCATCTCACATCACTACCTCATTTGTTCTTTGTTTTCTTTTTATTTGGCAGTTGAAAAAGCCCCTGGATATTTTGAATCTCTTAAAAATTTGTGATTGATTCAGTGAAATAGTGGCTCCTAGACTTTCATGTTTCAAGAACAGGGAGGTGGGAACTAAAAAAAACAGGTAGTTGAATGAATATATTATACTGCCATAGACAATAACTATGTCTATGGCAGACATTTGGCCAATTTTAGTATATTAAAACAATATCTGTGTGCTATGATCATTTCATAGAGAAAGGACAATTCAATCTCAAGTAGCAAAGACAGTATGTCAAAAAATACAAAACTTTAATTTCAATACGTTTTTAAAGGAAAAAGAAAAAGAAAAGCTAAAAATTTTCAACATAAACCTAGCCTACTATACTCCAAGGAAGGAAGTCTCATCTTATTTAGGAAACTTGAGGTGAACTTCTTTATAAATTCTGGATATATAATTGATAACAGCTAACAATATGTTTACTAAGGTATATGTGTTTCCATCAGCCTTGTATTTAAGTATATATTCAGATCTTTTGAAATGTAGTAATTGTCAAGTTCAGATATTTTAAACAAATTCTTCTCCATACTCCTACAGACCGAAATGTTACAATGATCACTGACTCAACTGATGACTAGGATCCAAAGATGACATTCCAGCCACCACAACCTCTGGGGCCGCCATCTTGGATCACAGCACAGAACCCCCAGAGGCAATAACCAACCTCTGGAGGCCTCCACATCCAAACCTGAAATGTGCACTGATGGCAACATTTTACAACTACCTTCCACCCCCATGAACAAAATTAAGTCCTCACAGAATCTGCCAGTCCCCCAAAGTAATGGACTTATCAAACTCTGACAGCAGAAAATCACTATGACTATATAGGTATCTCAGCATTTGATCTCACACTCATAGTGAATGTACAGATTGTTTAGCCACATATGTTTTTATTACTTTGAACTACATCATGGAATTTAATTGGCAAAAGCTCCACCACTCCAAGTATTGAGTTCCTCTATAGTTCTTTGGGGGTGACCTTTCATGGTGCCTATATGCTCCTTCAGAAACTTGGGGAACTATAACTGAAGGAAGCACTCAGGCATCTGTTGTGGAAAAGAGCAGTCTCTGAGACAAATGTCAGGGCTAGAATTAAGCTGATTGGCACACATTAAAATGCAACATAATAGTGTATTTGTCGCAGTGGCCCACTCCTGCAGTTGGCTCATGAGGAATAATGATGGCTTACTGACGAGAAACTGGGGCTCAGCCGCTTGATAACATTGTTGCGCTGATGGTTTGAAGTGGCCCCACTGTTGCCTGCATTTGGCAGGAAACAGCAGCCATTCACTCATTCAGGCAGGGCGCTAAAAAACAGAGCCTCAGCCACACACAACAATGTCCATTTTGAAAGGCTTAAATAAAGCAAGCTCTGCCATAATTTCTATTGTCATTCTTCTCCCACTGTTTATATAATATGGCCAGGAGTGGGACTGTAAACTCATATTACATTCAAGAGAGCCTCAAACAGCAAACACCAGGGCTGTGTTTTGCAGGGAGAGGATTACCAAGCTTCCCACAGAGGCAGGCACGCAGGCACACGCAGCCACCTGACTTATTAAAGCGGTCCTTTCCGGGGAGAAGAACATTGCCTCTGAAATAATGAATTAATTTGGCATTTCCTTCGGTCTCAGCGCACACTGTGCTTCCCTAACCATGAAAACAGCACATCTTCACAGAAACATCTCTAAAATGATGTGCCTACTCATAGAAAAGATCAATTTAAATACACTCAAACCCCAAGAGGGCAATTCAACCTGAAAAGTTTCCCTCCAAAGTTAAGACAGATTGTCCAACTAGTTTTCAAGTCCAGCATAGAATATTATCTTTGCCCGTATTTCAGCTTACAAACCCTCTCTCAATATGTGTGTGTACACACACACACACACACTTATTTGTAGCTCTTTATACACCAAAAACAAAGTTTTTGCTATGTCAGCATAAAGACTAGTGCAACAGAACTGAGAAAATTGTCCTGTAATACAGGGAATAGACAGAAAGTTACAGAACATGACTTCAGTCAGCATGGTTGCACTTGGGTTGATGAAAGAAAAGGAGAGATGAATGGGTTTATAAAAGGGGTGGGGGTGAGAGGGAGAGAGAAGTTGATTAAAATCATAGCTGGTGGGTCCTGAGTGGAAGATATGAATTTGAGAGGAGAAAGGCCAGACCTGGTGCAGAACAACCAGGATAAAATACAGCTTTAAAGTACAATTAGCAGATGGCGGGCCAGACACTATGCATTTAAAGGAAGAAGTGATAATTATAAACAGCTAAGCAGAGGATGGAAATCCAGAGGTGATAATGTGGTATTGCTGAGATGGGGAGGGGGTGGAACTCCTTGAATCAAGTGCAAGAGGACAAAGCATGCGGTCCACCAGCACCAGGGCATATTAAGTGAAAAATCAGAGCAGACAGCTGTGGGTTTTCTTTTTTTGCTTTCATTCTTAGGTCAAGTATTATTGCCACTGAATTTCCCAGGTTGGATTCTGCCTGGCATCCACCAAAGAAACTTTATTGTTAGGAAAGTTAAAAATCCCTTAAAACCATATTCTAGTCTTCTCTGTATTTTCCTGACAATAACTTTTGATGCCATAGACATGACACTTATTATTTCCATTCTCTATCTCTGAATAGGTGCTGGAAGGCTGTTTATGCCAAGTAATTTTAATACTGACAAAACCAGGAAGCATGGTTCATTAGCATGATGGGTAAGAGCCGGATACTAATAAGCAAGGGCAGTAAAGCAATGGTTCCCCGAGGTGGCTCTCCACCAGGAATCATCTGGTCAGATTTTAAAATTCCTCATTCCAAGACTGCATCCCAGGCAAGATAAAGAAAAATCTCTGGGGGTGAGATGCCAGATTTTGCTTTTGTTTGTTTGTTTACTTTGTAAGTTTGAGAACCTGTAACATTGAGAAATCCCTGTTTTCCATTGACTTTGGTTAATTCTATGTCTAGTCCATCCTGTTCAGTCCCTAGATCTTGCCCAGTAGACCTAAGGGAGCTCCAGTGTCAATGTTGTCAAATTTGAACTAGTTCATCTCCTTATTGGGAAGAGTCACTCCAAGAACTGAGGACATCAAAAGCTTGATGATAACAAAGGCCAATGGAGGTGGCCTCAGAAAGCAAGAAGCAGATCCAAGTTTGCAAAAGAAACTGCAACCCTGAAATAAACATGAGCTTTTACGCCCTACCAACCAACCCCTGGTGTGTGTGTGTTTGTGTGTATGTATGTGTGTTTTAATTTTTTTTTCATCCAAGTACCGTTGCATTTATCATTTTAGGGACAACACGAAGGAGACTACTTCTGAATTTTATAGGCTGAAAAGCAGACATTGGATGACTACTGATGGTTTTCTGCCCTTTAGGACTTTTTGCTGTAGGCTTTAACATTCTCCCTTAATGAGAAGTAACCTGCTAAAATTCAGGAGTTGTTCTGACCCCACAGGCTTCTTCCCACCCCCCCCCCAGGGACCCAAATGAGAATGTCTTAGTCCTAGACTCATTATCCTTTATAGCCATACTCAAGAACTATTAACTCTGGATTGAAAGTAATTCCCAAAATTCCTTGCTTAATTTTTGTTTTTTTCCATATCAAAAAGCCATAAAGGTTAACTCAGTTCTTTGTGAATCAGATCACTCAAAATAATTTTAGATAGATGCATTCCATATTGTCATATATATGGTATATGATGCATCACAACACCCTTTTCTACAGTAAATTTTTATACCTTCATTCTTTATTAGGGCAATTTTGTTAGTCCCTGACTTTAAAACTAATGTCTCGGCTATAAGTCCACAACCCCATAACACTCCTTAACAATTCCCTCTACACTGTTCTTCTTGTTTCTTAATTCTTAGGCTGTTTCTGAATTATTTCAGCATTTGTGTTTGTTACCCCTATTTAAAAAAAAAAAAAATACTTGCAATTACTCCCCAGAGTGTGATGAATGAAGTTCAAGCTCCATAGCCTTTCAAAATATTACATAATCAGATTCCAACCTTCCTTCCTAGCCCCTGAGATAACTGATCCCTCATTGTTTCTGGAATGTGCCATGCATGGTCCCCACTGATGTTCTGGTGTGTGTATGATCCCTCTTACAGTGAGGACTGTCTCCCTTCTCTCTACACTAGATTGGTTGGGTACAATGGTTCCCCTGGCTTGCTGTCAGTCATAAGTTCTTAACTTGAAACTTATATACTTCTTGGGTTTTTTAGGTGGGTTTGTTCAGGGTCGGGTGTGTGTCTCTTAAAATTGTTAGACAAAATTATATTTGACTATGGTAGGCTGTAACTCTGGGGGCCTGCAATGAACCATGCCTCCCAATATTCATGCCCTTGTATAGTTTACTTTCTATGAATATAAATTCAGAGGAAGTAACTCTGTGCCAGTTCTGGCTCAAACCTTAAGATTTTATGCTCTGAAGGAAGCCAGCTGCCATATAAAAGTTCCAAGTACTCTGGGACCACCAGACTGTTAGGAAGTCCAAGCAGTCACATGGAGAGGCCCATGAGGAAGATAACTGGTGCCTCCTGCCAAAAGCCAACAGCCAACACCAATTGCCAGCCTAGTGAGTGTGGCCATTTTGGAATTCCCAGCTGCTCATGTCCCAACTGAAGACAGATGAAGCAGAAGAATAGTCTGTCTCCAGGCAATTATGAAAAATTAAGGGAAAAATCCAAAATAAATAAATAAACAAAACCCTCCTGTTTTTGGTTTGGGTTAGGTGGCTTACTTCAGAGATAGATATAATAGATTAAAATGTATGTATGTGGGTGCCACTGGATGCAGATGTTTCTCTAAAAGGGTCCAGACCCTCAAAAGAGTTAGTAATACAAGTTAAGCACTGTAGTATGAGGAAGTCTCTGTAAAGTACCTACTATATGGGAAGTACTTGGTAAGTGTTATTATTACTATTATTATTATTATTATAACATGAACATTGTATTATAGAAATTCCAAGAAGAATATATCAGTTATTAAAAAGCATAATTTTTTACTACTTTCTCTGTTAATCAATGTTCTCCTGTTAAGGATATGGTAATATCTATCTATCTATCTATCTATCTATCTATCTCCTTTTCTCTCTCCCTCTTTCTCCATCACACACATACACACGCACACATACACACACACACACACACACACACACCTTATAGAGTTTACATAAGAGAATTCAGATAGTAGAAAAGTCAGTGGATATAAAATTTCAGCCGCATAGTTGCAATGGTTAATTTCGTGCTAGATGCCATAATTTCCTTGGTGAATTCCTTTAAATAAATCCGTATTCCTTTTTTTTCCCTCTCTTTTTAGCTTCTTTTCTAGAAAGGAAATGAATATATATATATATACACACACACACACACACACACACATCCTATTGGTTCTGTTTCTCTGGGGAAACCTGACTAATGTATTGGTTTTCTGATTTTTGTATGATGGGCTCACTTGAGGGCCTAAGATAATCGATATTTATTTAATGGAGACCTGACAAGTAGCCATATATAACATATCCTGACCTCAAATTCCTTTTTGACCATGAATTTATGAAAATGTTCCTTCAAAAATTAAGAAAAGATTCTAATCAAACCTGATGCTCTTTGAATTTATGAAGTCTCACTTTCTACGGTAAAGCCATTTTTTTTTTTTTTTGCCTAGCAGATCATGGAGCATTTTGCATATGGAACCATGGTCTCAGGTTCTTGTATTATCTACATTTTGCCCCAGGCTTTTTATGAGCATAGCAAAGTCTGCTGTCTCAGAAACAATATTCTTCCCATGTCACCCGTTTCTGAGGGCCTTTGGGCTCCATGATACCTAGCATTTCTCCTCTCTTTCAGGTAATATAACTGCCTGTATTATTTGTCAGAAAGGCTCTGTCATACATATTCAGGAAACATTTGCCTGGAAGATAAATGTAGTGAACAGTGTGCTATAGGTAGAAATGGAGCCTATCTATTCTTCTTTCACATAATAATGACTTCCTGTCTACTCTTTAAATGAGTATTTCTGGATCACTGGAACATTTTTTAAAAATTACTAAAAACCAAACTTATTATTCATCTGATTCTTACTTCACGTCTCGCCTTGGTTTAATGACATGACTTCTTTTTCACCACATCCATGTGTCATTTCTCACTTTCTTCCGTCCTTCCCTGTCTGTCTGCTGGGAGGCTTTATCTCACATTGGCTCTTGTTTTCTCCTTCCTTCTTTCAGACTTCTCTTCTGCTGGACTAAGGAAACCATTCCATTATTTTTCCACCAAAGATCTTTTATCTTTGTTGTGAAAATATAACTTTTCTGATTTTATTCTCCCCCATACCAAGATCTATATTATTTTTATTCTCACCTTTAAAACAACAGTTTTCCTATTATCACCTTTCTTCAGAGCTTTTTTCTCAGTAGTCGGGAAGACTAAAGAAATTAACCTGAACAGTGGTTGTTTCTTGTGGATCATTAACATACCTTAACCTAATTAGTCATGGGCAATATAAATACCAAGCAATATACTGTTGTAGGGGACACACAGGCAAGGCACCAAAGACAGCAGGAAATCATTTTATTTGGCTGCAGCCAGGTTCAGAGGATACAGCTTTTGCTATAATCAATTAATCCCTTGAACCCTGAGTTCAGGTAGTTTCAGAACTTTATACCCAGCATGTAAGGGGAGGGGCTCAGAAGTTCAGTCTGCAGAAGTTCACAGAAAAGCAGCTTTTTCTTTCACTGTTCTGGGCAAGTTAACCCATTAAGGACAACACCTGAGAAGGGGAGAGCTTCTTCTCCCTTCTCTTTCCTCTCCTTGACAGCTGTTACCATGGAGCCCAATGTAGACATCTCTGTGAAGCCCAGCTCAAGGGCAGAGGCCTTGTTATTATCTCTTTTTATTATCACATTTTGCATTTGCAAACACATTTCTACAAACTACTATACTGGATAAATGTTTGTGAGAATCAAGTAAAGGGGCATCCAGCACCTGGAGTGCTGATTTCTTCCAGGCCAAGTAATAGAGCAACAGGAAAACAGGAAGTTTACCTACATTGAACTCTTTTATAGAGACTCTTTTTTGATAGTCCTAAAATCAATTATGGTGAGATTTCTGGAGAAGCTTAATTAAGATTTTCTGAGGCGGAGGGGGGTGCCACTACAATACGACTTCCAGTTGTAGGATCTTCAAGTCTTACTGTGACGTCTCTGCCTTCAGTTTGTTTGGTTATAAAGGAAACTTTATAACAATAATAATATGTGCCTCAGAGCACTAGTGCTAGGATTACATAAGATTAGCATATTAAAGCATGTTATAAACTATGAAAGTGATAATATGAAGGTTAGTATCCAGTCATCCAGGTGCATATTCACCGGGAGACTTCCTGTGGATTAAAAATTAAATTAAAAACTCTGCCATAACAAGTCAATAAAGAAACTAAACAGCACACAATTACCAAACTTAGTCTCAATTGTGCTACATTCTTTCTGTCACCTAGAAACTAATTAGTACGACATAATCACATACTTCCTGCCCAGTAAACATACAAGTCCCAGAGGAACAAATGATTTGTATCATGAATCACTGGCCACTGCTTACTGGTAATTATCATATAAATGAGGTGCTTCAAGTTGACCTCTGATTCCCCAGTCCTTTTCTGAGACAGCAAAGACACACCAGTTATGCAAAAACTGGAGAAAATTTAAATTACTTTTCTAGCCTTAGCCTTCTGGATATTCTTTGTTTGAGGGAAAAGGTGTGTGTGTGTGGGGGGGGTACTATAACAGCGAAAACAAACTTATCAAAACATATACTAAAATATTAGTATACAGTGGTGCATTTAGAAATGTTCCCCAAAATTAAAAAAAAAGAAGAAAGAAAATTCAAGAACAATTTGTAATGGGCAAAAGCAACCACTCACTTTAGGTATATCAAAGTCCCTCTTTTCAAACTGTCCTTAAGGAGAGGTAAAGGCAACAGACAGCACCAGCTCTGGTCATGCTCAGCTTACCTGCATCTTATCAGCCACATAACTCATCTGACCCACAGTTCCTTCCTTTATACAAATAAGCAACCGGACTGGGCGATCATAGGGATCCTTCTTGGACTATTATTGCTCAATTTTGAATCTTGAAGACATATATCCCAGAATATGCACTAAATATCATTTAAAATATCATTTTTCAGCATTAGGAGCACATTGGCTAGGACTCCACTCTCAGAGAGTCTGAATTAATTGGTCTGGGTGCAGCATGAACTTCAGAGATCTTAAAAGCCCCTGGGTGATTCTAACATGCAGTCAATGCCAAGACCACCTTGAATTACCACGTATATTCTTGGACTATGGGTAGTTACTCTTCTTTTCCTTCCTCGTTCTCAGAAGCTAAACAATCTCTCTGAGGACACCTTCTGACTAAAGCATGGAGAGCCCAACGTAATTGTAGAAACCCTCCGACGTCGGCCATGGAGGCACCAGCTGGCCACTGGAACGCAGCAGTGTCACGATCAAGCACTCTTTACTTCCTTTCCCCACTTTCTCCAGTCCCCAAGACTCCAAGACCTGCATGGCTTCTGCTGCTCATCAAATATCGGAATATCACTGAACGAACCTAAATAAATGTTCCACAGTAGAATTCTCTAAACTATCTTACCAACTCAATGGAAGTACACCAAGGTGAGAGAATCCATCCCCATGGCATCTTAAATATGTAAAAGAAAAGCTTGTTCCATGAAGAGACAAATTAGCCAATTTTTCTAGGGGTCTTTGGTTTCATTCCTCCTCATCCACGGCCCCTCCTAGGTGCACACACTGGACCGTCAGGCCACCAACTCTGCTCTCACTGATACCAAGGTTCTGTGTCTCGGGGACCATGGATTTCTATTTCCTTTCAATATAGCATCACCATTCCTCATTCCCGGAGACACTCCTTATAGACTGGGTCATATAAATACTATAAATACTGTCTTATAGGAAGTCTCAGTAAAATACTGGTTGGATACATGAAATCAGTGGACTCATATTTTCTCACATGTGAGTTTGAAATATGATAAGAGCAATATCAAGAAATGATCAAATTAGGAAAAGCACACCAAAAAAGCTGACTTAGTGGGTGTGTGAAGCCACCTGAGGTTTGGTTTTGTAGGCCCTAGCCTCCAGCCACCTATGGGAAGGCTCTCAAATCGATGAAAAGATGAAAGCAAAAGTTTTTAGCACACTGAGGCTTCACCAGGAGAATGTCTGTTTGTAGTGCTTGCCATCCCAGCCCTTGATTTCAGTGATCATTATGTGACGGACAAGCAGGGCTAGAAATAGAAAAGAAGAACAATATTCTATCAGTCAATGTTCCTAGTCAATCAGAATAATTCATGTGTTTTCTCTTTCAAGAGTAAAATGTGGAATAGAATATGGTTGAAGTCTGAAGTTATCAGTGAACAAGAGAGAGAGAGAGAAAAAAAGACAAATTGCAAATGTTCTAGCCTCCCCATCCATCAGCTCCAATATCAAAACAAGGGCTACTTCATCATTTTGTTCAAACAGTCAAATATTCACAGAGGAGTTTTGACCAGGAATCTTCAACTACCGCCTGATTACTGAGCAACTCAGGCTGTCTTTGGTACTTTGTTCCAAGTCCTCTCTGATGACGGGAGAACAGGAGGTTATAAAATACTCAATAGCGAGTAAGGTTGTTGAACTGTCTGGCATCCCACTCTTCTGTGCCTTTATAAACCCATTCAGCACAAAATAGTTTTTATCCTGACTAATCATATCTGAAAATTACAGAGTGAATAATCACTCATGATTACAGAAACATCAAGGGGGCTTGTCTTCAGGCTGCTGAGCAGGGGCTGATTCCTGGCCCCTGCCCCTGAGCTTGTGACTCTAGAATGAATGAATGAACTGCAAGCAAATATTCAGAACAAATCCTGTGGCTTGAGAGAAGCAATTTTTTTTTTTTGCAGGGGGGTTACCAGACACTGAACCCAGAGGTGTGCAACCACTGAGCCATATCACCAGTCCCTTTTTAAAATTATTTTCTTAGAGACAGGGACCCATTAAGTTGTTTAGAGCCTCGCTAAATTGCAGAGGCTCACTTTGAACTTGCTATCCTCCTGCCTCAACCTCCCAAGCTGTTGGGATTAGAGGTGTGTGCACATGCAAAACTTTTTTTAAAGATGGGTAAAAGGTCAGTGTTCTGCCTAAGGAAGTGGGACTACTGGCCTTGAGCACCCCCAGTCAAGGAGAGAGGTAGAAGAAAAATAAAGCTGCCCCCCACCAGCAAAACAGGTGATTCATTCATTCACCTTGAGGAGGATCAGTAATTTTTAAGTCCACCTGCGAAATAGTTCATGAACCTGAACAGCAGTTTTCTAAATTCATTTCCTTAATGAATTGTCCTCCAAGCTTTTGTGAGGATAAGTAAGTATAGTCTCAGAGGCAGAAACAAGGTTTTAGAGGGTAGAAATAACTTGCCTACAGTCACATAGCATGCCTTAGAGACTCACATTTGTTTCTCATGCCACTAGACTGCACTCAGAACTGTGAAGGAGAAATAAAGAACTGGGGCAAATAAGCAGAACAATGGTTGTGTGCATCCTTCCAGAACATTCCAAGCAAGCTCCTTGCTCTTTAACAGGAAAGTGGCTGATGATCACATTTCCTTTTTGGCCTTTACATACTGGCTATTGGTTATTCACAAACATTAAATTTTTTAAAAAATGGAACTTTTTACTTTGCAGGATAATAAGCTTTATAAATCATATTCTACTCAAAAGGGAATTCACTGAATATGAAGACTCCAAAGGAATATCACAAAGGTTTCCTTTCTTGGTTTCCTCTATTTTTTTAAGTAGCACATAAGTTAAAAAGCAGTGACAACAGTTTCATTGGTGGTATTTTTGTTTGTTTGCTTCCCTGTGGAGTAGAATCAGATTTTTCCAGATGCCCCCACTTTTTACATTAACTCTCATGTTCCCTTTGAAGATTACGGGAATGTTGAGGGTATGTACTAAGTGATTCTCTTTTCCCACAAGTATGGGAAACAAAACTGTGCAAGAGAGGGTGAACAGGCCGGAGAATTGTAAAATCCTAGCTGAAATCCTAGCTCTGCCATTAGGCCTTGAATAGATCACTTTATACTACTAGACTGCAGTTTCTTTATGCCTTCCTCAAGCAGGAGAATGATGCCCAGCTTGCATGGCTCACGTCACATTGGGGTAAACGTTTGCCTCCCACAGTGCCTGGTTCATAGTCGTCGAAACCTGATGCAGTCTCAATTGGTTTAAATTTTATAGCAATGTTAGAAAAATGACTCCATCATACCATGAAAGTACTGTGAACAAGAATGCTACATCCCGGAAGAGCCACGAGGTGGCTGGGGACAAGGACAGAGAGAGGGCATCGTCCTTGCCCTGCCATTCTCTCTGAACCTTAGGCAAGCTCCTCTCCAAGTTCATTTCTTGATCTGTGAAAAATCAGTAAAAATAATACTTGCTATTCTGACTTCACACATTTGGTAGGGCAAATAAAATGATGTGCTTGGTAAGTGATGAGAGAATGTAGTGTAATTCTGAAACATAATGCAACAGCAAGAATGTGGGTAACTGTCTCACCTCTCAACTGCATACACACCAGACTTGTTTCCATGCATGAGAATGTTCTACTCCCTATTACTTCTTTGAACAAGTCTATGTGGTGGCTAACTTTCCACTTTTATCTAAAAAATGGCATGTATAGTTGCATACCCACATATACACAAATATATGCAAAGAATATGAAAGAATAAGAAATGCATTTGAAGCACTGAAAATTTATTTATTTATTTATTTGTTTATTTATTTATTTGGGTGCTGGTGATGGAGTCCAGGGCCTTGCACATGCTAGGCGCGTGTTCTACCACTGAGCTACACTCCCAATGTGTAAAATTTATTTTGGAATTTCTCTGTTTTGAAGTAAAGAAGAAGTAGTCCTTGATGATTTTTAAAGCCAGTTGAAAATCAATTACAGAGTATTATCCACAATAGCTAGCGTTTATTGAGAAATGATCACAAATTGGGTTCTGTTCTAAACTTTTACTTCTTTCATTCTCAGGATGATCCTGTGTTGGAGGTGCCAGAATTATTTCCATTTTACAGGCAAGGCAATGGAGGCTAAAAGAGGCTACGTGATATGCCCCAGGTCACATAACTAAGAATTGCCTATAATTTAAATTCAGGTTATCAGTTAAGTTTTTCATCATAACCACTACATACTTTTATTTATGTTTTTAATTTCAGATGATCGATCCTGCTAATGAAGTGATCTTAAAATTTTTACTAGGCAAAGAAGGAAAGGAGAATACAAGGTAAATACAAGAGAAAGTGGTGCATCCCAAGAATCTCTTGGTAAATCCATGAAAATTAAGCTAATTGATAAAACAACACACAAGTACATCTTACTATAGTACTAAGTCCATGTAAATTGTTGGGAGGAATTATAGGAAGTAGAGTAATTGTTAAGAGAGAATTTGTGAAAAAGGTCAGAGAATAGGTTGTTGGAGAAGTAGAAGCCAGTGTTGGGGTGGGGTGATGAGAACTTTTCTGGACAGACTACAACATTCTCATGCATGGCACCAAATCCTCTTAAGAAAAGTTGTTCATGTTCAAAAGGAAAAGAAATTTTAGAGATGAGATAAATGGGTGGTGGGTAGTAGAATATCTGTTTTTCCAAAGTCAAATGCAAACTATAAAATCTATACCAAGAAATGGGTTCCCTCTGGGGTAAGTATCCATCATCAAGAACTTTCAACAACCAGTCATCAGTCCCCACATGCCCTCTGTTGCAGCAGGCATGGAGGGAGAAACAGAAATTGTGTCCTCCTGTGGGGAAACGTTACCATCTAAGAAGTTTCAAGATCATGGATAGAAACATGAAGTGGCTGAAGGACTCCGGTGATCTATGTTATCAGCAAGTACAAAACAATAAAATGTACCCCTAGTTCTCCAAGGAGTGGGAGGATTATCCCACTTATTCTTACTTTAGATTGGAAACAAGGAGGGATTCTGGCTCCAGATGTAGTTCTGTGGAGGGGCCAAATCCCTGGCTCTGGGATCCACTTTCCTTTGTCTCTTTGTTCAGTTCTGCACTGAATTGTATTGTGTATTGGCTTCATTCTCCAATAGGCCACAGGATGGCTGTGGTAGCTCTAGACCTTTCACAACTTCAAGAGAATTGGAACATGACTTAGTCAGCTTTTTCAGCGCCACAACTAAAGACCTGACCAGAACAACTATAGAGAAGGGAAGGTTTATTTAGGGGTTCAGAGTTTCAGAGGTCTCAGTCCATGGACAGCAGGCTCCATTCATCAGGACTCAAGGCTGAACATCATGGCGGAAGAGTGTGGCAGAGAGGCGCAGCTCACATGACAATCAGAAAGCAGAGAGAGGACGACTCTCCTTGCCAGATACAAATATATACCCCATAGCCTTAATTCCCCCCTCCTCCAGCCATACCCTACCACTTCAGTTACCACTCAGTTAATCCCTATCAGGGGATTAATTCACTGATTGGGTTGAGACTCTTACAACCCAATCATTTCTTCTCTGAACTTTCTTGCACTGTCTCGCATGTGAGCTTTTGGGGACACCTCACATCTGAACCATAACAGAACATGAGATTAACATTCTCCTTGGTTCAGGGAAAAAAAACAGAATTGATTCATTGACTCTTATTGACTTGATTCTTCTATGTGCCTGAACTCAAACCATTGTTGATGGGTTTAACCTAAGTCAAGTGTTCTACTCCTGGAATCCTGGCTTGAGAGTCAGTCTCACAGGAGCTAATGTTGGGCATGTTCATTACCTCAAGTAAATTCAGGATATTGCTGTTTCAAGAAGTGACAGGGCCTCTAAATAGTAAAAAAAAAAAAAAAAAAAAAAAAAAATTCCACCTGAGTGTGCCCTGCAACCTGAAAACCAGGGTGCTGAACATGTGGTTTTTATCATCAGTATTTGTAAAAGTAATGTAAGTTACACTCTGTGGTTCTTGGAAGGTTTTGCTGTTCCAAAGTATCTTTCATGCAGCAACAAGACCATCTGGGTACTTGTTAGAAATGCAGAATCTTAGGCTACCCAAGGCTTGAGATTAATTTGGATCTGCATTCTCTACCAAGATCCCCAGGGATTATGTGGACATTAAAGTTGGAGAAACACCTTCTTCATGTCCCTTTTCAACCTACATCTGTGGCTCTCTGGTCCTGGTTCTTTTCTCCTAACAAAACAAGTGTTTTTATTATAAAAAGTGCTAAGGATAATGCTAATGTCAGCTAGGCATTTCCTCATATACTGATCCTAAATTTGGACATTTTATTATAGTATATCCATTTTAAAAACACATGGTTGGCAATCATGTCAAAGATGCTGGTCTTAAAACAGATCCTGTCCCTTGGGATCCTGAATAAATCACCTACCTTCTTCATACCTCCATTTCCCCAGCTGCCTTCCAACACTGTAGCAAGACTTAAATATAAAGTTTTCAACACAGCTCCTGTGGCATGCTTAAAGGGGGTCACTCACAGTGCTACCCCGGAGCAGTTGTTTCACACAAACTGCTCTTCCTTTTTCCCAATTCTAGATCTCCATGGATTTGCTTTAAAAATCCTAGAAACTCTGAATTAATCATTCCCACTGAAGCTCTAAATGGCTTGAGGAACAGGTTCACAGTTTGCTTTTGTTTTTCATCTTGGAGTTTCAGTTAAAATATTTTTAAGAGGAATTTTTTCTTTATAAAAAAAAATTCCAAGTTTTTCTCAAAAGAAAACACACTAAAGAAGCCCTGTAAGTGTTCACTCTGCCTCTTTTAACTCTTCCTGCAGCAGATGAGGAGGTCAGGAGGAAGTCTGAACCAGTAAAGGGCAGTGGGTTTGGGCTCTGTGTGGCTACTTAACTTCATTATTTTCTGTAGCCTTGGACCTAACCTTCATATGCCACCTTGAAATCTGCAATAAGCAAGTAAAACAGAAGGAGAGACAGAACAGATCAACCCAAATGCCATTTCATTTTGGAAAATACTATTAGGGACAATAATTTCTAAGGTATGTCAGCAATCATAATTATATCTAAATGCCCACACTGTACCAACTACTAAGGAAATAAAGGTTTTTTTAAAATTCTCAATGAAAATAGCAGCTATATGCCTTTAATACTACAAAAGTACCATAGTGGAATATTTGTGTCCCTGCAAACTTCACATGGGGGAACTTCACTCCCAAAATAATGATATTTGGAGATGGGGCCTTTTGGGAGGTGATTAGATCAGGAAGGCAGAACCTCATGAATGAGATTGGTAATTGTATTAGTCAGCTTTCAGTTGCTGTGACAAAATACCTGAGAAAAAACAACTTAAAGGAGGAAAGATTCATTTTGGCTCATGGTTTCAGAGGTTTCAGCCCATGGTCAGCAAGTTGAAGTGCTTTCAGCGTGAGGTGATGCATACATCATGGTGGAAAGACACAGTGGAGGAAAGATGCTCATCTCATAATAGCCAGAGAACAGAGAGAGAGAAAGAAAGGGACTGAGGACAAGATAAAGCCCCCAAAGGTATACCCCCAAGGACTCACCCTCTTGCACTAGATTCCACCACCTACAGTTTCCACTACTTCCCAATTGTCTATTCCCTCAATGGATTAATCCACTGATGAGATCAGCCCCTCATGATCCAATCACTTCCCCAGATCCCAACCTCTGAACATTGCTGCATTAGAGAACAAGATTTCGTGAACCTGGGGGACATTCCAAATCCAAACCACAGCAGTGACCTTATACATTAAGCCCAAGGAAGCCTCTTTGTCTTTTCTTCCATGTGAGAACACAACAAAAAATTTGCAGTTCACAAACTGCAAAAGTTTCACCAGAACTCTACTGTCACGGCACTCTAATGTTAGACCTCCCAGCCTCTAGAAGTTATTAAGAAATAAATTTCTTTTGTTTATAGCATTTTGTTATAGCAACCAACGTAGACTAAGACAATAAAATCCACCAATTGTAAGATTTTCTCTTTTACTTGACCTAAATGTGTGTGTGTGTGTGTGTGCATGTTCACAGGCACATATACATCTATTTCTCATTGTTTAATTAATTCCAGATCACTTCTATCTGTTATAGCCCATGGAGTTTTAAAACTCAGTATTGAGTATAGCATCTGTTTAATGAGAAAGAATAAACATTATCCATTTCATTGTTTACCCTAACAAGCATGGGGTTGATTGGTCATTGCAATGAATTAGAATTTTTTGACAAATTTTATGATCTTATTAACTGTCATAGACTTAATGAAATTAAAATTCCTTTTCTGATCAAGGAAAGAAAAAGTAAAATGACCCTAGGGTGAAACAGAAAAATCATTCAATGAAAAGTAGACTTGATTTCATTAGTTTCCTACTGTGTCTATGTCAAACAAAGTATCACAAACTTGAGTGGCTTCAGACAACAGAAGTTTATACTCTCATTGTTTAGGAAGCTTCAAAATCAAGTTGTCAGTAGGTTCAATTTCTTTTTGGGTATCTCAGAGTGAGAACATGTTCCATGCCTCTGGGGGTGGCTGCAGATTCTAGGTGTCCTTGACTCACAGCTACATGTCCTCTATCTCTGCCTCCTTTGGCTGACCTCCTTATCTGTGTGTCTCTCCTTCCTGTGTCTGTGTATCTTTCCTTCCTGTGTCTGTGTGTCTCTGTGTCTCCCCCTCTTCCTATGAGGAAACAAATCATACCGAATTAAGGGTCCACCCTACTCCAAACAGGGTCACATTCACAGGGATTGTGGTTTAAGATGCCAATGGATCATTTTAAGGGATACAATTCAATACAAAGGAGTTTTTCACCAACAGTGAAGGCAGGATATTGAACTCTAAGATAAAGATAAAATAAAACAACAAACAAACAAAAAATCTGAAAGCCACTTTCAAGAAGGCTTACTTTCGAGTCTTTGCTTTGTTCTTTTATTAGCCTCACATTGCATATAGCATCTTTTTTGCAATTCTCTATTCAAGACCCTCAATAATACAGTGATCCTGCCTGTCTAATCTCTTTTCCCTCTACATGTATACTTGGTGCCCTAGCTAGAGCAGACTCTTCACGATTCCCGGTGCTTGCCCTGTCTTCCCACCTCTGCCCCTGTCCTCTTGCATTCAGCCTGGAATGTTATTCTTTGTGTGATAATTTAGACTACTACTAGAAATTATAGTCCCCCTACCCACTGTGGGCAGGGGATCAGCTCCATGCATCCACGCTGGATTTGGACACAAAACTTCTTTTGGCCATTTGGGGTATTAGTGAATATGACACAAGAGAAGGCTTAAATGTGCTTGCATGGAGGACCTGCCCCTTCCCTTCTGCATCACCACAAAATGTGTATGCCATTGTGCCACCCACTTATCTAAGGGGAATGGGATACCCATGACATAGATGTGAAACCAGGCTGCAACTTGGAGCTGAGCTCAACCAGACCAAGACTAGGTCACCAGTCCCCAGCCAACTCACAGAGACATGAGCAAGATAAAATAAATGATTTTTTTTAAGCCACAGAGACTTGGGATGGATTCTTGCACACACGATCATGGAAGTACTTGGCTGTTGCATCCTGGGTTTTCTCCCAACCAAACTCAAAACCCAGTCTAAAATGAGACTTTCTCTTTTTTGCTTTCTTCTTTCTGAAAATATTTCTTCCTTTCTCTGAACTCCTCTATCATTTTAGCTATACTTAAACCAACCCATAGTCTCCTTCCAATCCCCCCTGAATTTTATTTTATATTTATCCTTTATTTTCCCAATTAGATTATCCACTACTGAAGGACAATATGTACATTTTGTTCATATGGGCCTTATCATAATATTCTGAATAGGTTATTCGGTTAAATTCTTTGGGGATCTTTTAAAAACTAAAACCAGAAAGAGAAAGAAAAGATTCATCCCTGGACCAAAGAATCATCACTTAAATTCAAATACTTATAAAAATAAATATAAGGGAAAGAAAAAGTACACAATAGCGTCTACAAATTAATTAGAGTAGTGAAAATGAATAACTAACAAAGTCCCTGCTCAAAGGTGGCTTAAGAGGCAGAAGATATTTTCCTGGGCCATGCCACCACCTCATCTTCCGTCTACTCTCCTTCCTTCCAGCCTGGGAAGTCTGTGATCTCTTTAGCATATAACGGTCAGAGAGAACTTTTCAGCATATAAATCATGTGTTTTCAGGCCTTTGCTTAAAACTTGCACTGAGTATGGAACACGAGCTCCCTAATGTGGCCTCTCTGGTTGGGACTCTGCCCACGCCTCCTATCTCATCTGGCACCACCTCATCTGCCCCATACTCTGGTAACCGGGGCCTTCCTTCTGTTTTCCGAACATATCAACCTATCAGTTTTGTTCACACCTTAAGGACATCGCACTTGCTGTTCCCGTACCTGGCTTGCTCTTCCCCTAGGCATTTGTAGAGCCGGCTTTGTCCTTCCACTCTGTTCTCAGTTTAGCTGTCAACTCCTCAGAGACATCTTTCCTGAACACACCAGCTCTTGGGGTCCGCACTCTCCCAGCAAGCCACTCTCTTGAAACGAGGGCACTCGTCTGTGTGTTAGAACCACAAGCTAGAATGCAGTCCTCTGTCCTTCAGCTCACTCTTCTGAACAGCGGAGTTCAGCGATTAGAGGATCAGGCGAGTTCAGTGATTAATCGATTGGGCTCTGGAAATGGACTGTTTGGGTTAGACTTTGGGCGAGTCACTTAGAAGCAAGGTTCTTAGACCTCAAGTTTCTCACTTGTGAATTGGAAATAAGAAACTCTCTCATAGCTTTGTTGTCTTTTAATATGTAAATAGCAATTAGAATAACAGCAGGCACATAATAAACACCCTATGAATGCTCACCTCCATCATTGCTGCTGTTATCTTATTATTCACTGGTGTATTCCAACACCTAGGGCACTCTTGGTCACAGAATCAACACTCACTAAATACTTGTGAAGTAGTTGGTTGAATAAATAAATGAAAGAAGGAAGCAGGTGTCCATCAGCTCCAATAATCTCATTTTGAAATGAAAAAATTAGTCTGATTCTATTTCCGACGAATTTGGTCAACTGCCTTACTGAATTAGAACCAAAAGAGAAACCATTGTGCCGGACTGCTCTCAGCACCATTGTACACATGGTTTAGATAAAGAGAACAAGTCTGATCATTTCCTAAAACTTGTTCAGAAAGCCAAAATATTCCCCAAACTGAAAACTCAGAGGAAATCAATTTCAGAACATGAAAGAAAAGCTCTAGAACTTTCCATTCCCAGGAGCTAGCTGGTGCAGACCCCTAACACAGTGAGGCTAAGTCAAACTAGAGCATCTCCCGAAGCAGTCCAGCATTATTTGGAAGGTCCACCTATCCTCTCCAGGGACAGTCGCACTCTGCAGCACCCTTCTGGGCACCAGCATCTTGGCCCCGTGAGGTGGTTTATGCGTCTAATGATGGGTGGGGAAGGAGAGGGGTAAATAATCCATCCGATCCAAGTCAGGCTTACTTTACCTTGCTGTCCTTGAGCCTCCCTGTGGATGCTTTTTCTCTGTCCTCCAAGTCCATTTAGGACTGAGTACGTTCCCATTAACACCAGACACAGAAATGTTGCAACGACAAACACAAACCAACATGATTCAACACCTTCTCAGAGTCTAAATGGTGACTGACAAATGTCTACACCCTCAAAGCAGAAAAATAAAATTAAAATGCATACTTTATAAATAATACTCTATGTTATCTCTCTCAATCTTAGGACTGCCTCAAATATTTTTATTAAAATGAAAAGAATCATAATCCACAGTCCATTTTAAATCACCTGGAGGGCTGGCAACAGTAAAATCAAAACAACCTGAGATTTGAGTCTGTCTTGATGTTTAGCTACCACAGACATCTCAAGTTGTATTTCAGAACCATTTCCAGTGTTTATTTGGAACTTTTTATTTTTAAAAAACAATTGCTAATGCTTCCAATCAAGGAACCTGGTAGCAATTCACCTCCACTGGAAACCGCACCACATACAGCCCGGCCTCGAAATAACTCAGTGTTATAGTACTTTTAACAAAGGCTCAAGTCCTCCGTGAAGCAGGATGGCTGCATTTCTAGGACATAACAATGACGCTGGGGGAAAGGACAGCATGGTTCACATATAGACCTGCTGCATGATTACAAGCTCACTGTCACTTCGGCAGTTTCATTATTTGGATTGAGGAGAAGAGACTTCAAGATCAGCACGACCCAACTGAGCTGAGCCTAGAAAATCCTGGAGTCCTGTCACTTTCCAATAGTGACACATTTCACGGCCACAAACAAATCACTCACTTCCACCTGCTCCTGCTCTAATTTGTCCTCCTTGCTGCAAAGGGGACAATATGACATAAATAACACCTTTTGGCAACAATGATATTAAATCATTATTGATTTTTGAATGCTCCAAATATACCATAATTAACAGGCAAAAAAAAAAAAAGATCATTTTGAAGATTCCTTTGGGGGCATATTTAAGAATTTTATAGAAGGAAGGCTACTATTCTAATTCTCAGTCTGCCACTAACTAGCCGTTACTAACTCAAGCTCATATTTTATCTTACCTATTCTCTTACCTTATCTTACCTATTCTCTAAAAATTCTTTTTCAAAACTTCTGCCCTTTCTTCCAGGGCTTTTGTGATAATCATAGGAAGTTATACATATGAAAGTACCTTGAAAAATATAACATATTATGAAAATGTACAAACAATATCAGGCACCCAACCAAAATTCCAGAGTACACCTTGATCTCTCCCTTGATTGTGAAGTTTTAAGAACTCAGCTTCTCTTTTCTGAATCACCAAGTACCAATACATGAAAAAGGGTTCTGCACTTTAGAAACTGCACCTACTTCAAACCCGTAACCAAGAATGTGTGTTTTCTTTCGCCTTCCACAAATGCATAATAAAAAGAGTTCCATCTCTGGAGAATATGCAGTTATCAAAAATCAAAATGAAAACTCTAAGGAAAATAAAAGAAATAGCAACATTCCCCATCGGCAGGTAAATAACTCTTTGAAAGATCACAGCTGAGAACAACAGTCTAGAGGAAGAACATTCTAGCAGGCATTGTTTTCAGTAAATAAGAAGGAAAGCAGATGCCACCCCACATTTTGTGAAATATTTATGACTCCACCATACACCCTTTTGGGGGAGCAAATTGATGACTCCTCTGTCTAACACAATCACCTGGGGTGTGCCAAGGACAACCTCCATCAATCACATTGATGTGATTTGTTTCTCCTTATTCAGAGGCTGCCTCCCCTTCAATCCAATGTCCAAGATGGAGAGACTGAAAAAGATGGAGTAGCCACAGCTCCTCTAATCAGCTTCTTCTTCCTTCTGTTTAAATGCCAATAGTTATAATGTTTGGAGGGTATTGCTGCTAGATATGGAAGTGTTTTGTCTCCTTCAAATTGGCCAAATGGGAGACTGTGCTAATCCCATTTCAGTCAAGTGCTATTCATTCCATATTTTCAACAACATGCATGATGCTATGTCACAAAGTAATATTTCATTTTGCACAAGGTTTAAAAATTAGACCAAATATTGTCTAAAATTAGATTAATAACAAAAATTCCCATTGACCATGGATAGAAGTTACTACTGCCCAAATAAATTTAAGCACACAGCCAGATTTAAATTAACTTCAATCCAGGTTACAGAGAACTGGTCATTTAGTCAGAGGTAGGTATTGAGCATTTATTGAGTGCTGGCAATGCATTATTCAAAGACGTTTCCTTTCTTTGAAGGGGTCTCAGACTCAAGTAAGCAAGGGACAGAAATGCACCAAGTGCTAAAACAGAGACATGTCTGTGGTACTTTAGAAGACAGAGAGACGCCTCCATTCAAGGAAGCTGTCTACTTAGAGGTTTGACCATTTCAAACTAGAGCTCAAATTCTTTGCAGATGTGAGAGCATCTTTGCAGAAGATGTATGTAATCTAAACTCTTGGTATTCAGTGTATGGTTCTTGGACCAGTGAGAATCAACACTACCTGGGAGCTTCTTGGAAATGTAGACTTGGGCTAGAGTGTAGCTTAGTGGTAGAGCATGTGCTTAAATGAGTGAGATCCTGGGTTCAGTCCCCAGCATAGGAAGGACAGGAAGGAGGGAAGGAAGGGAGGGAGGAAAGAAGGAAGACTCTTAGAATATACCCTAGACCTTCCAAACCATAATGTGCATTTTTAACAAGTACCACAGGTGATTTCTATGCATATTTAAATCTGAGAATCCTTGATCCACACTACAAATACAGTTAGGGGATGGGGAAGAAGGAGAGATATTGGGGATATTTAGGGGACAGACATGATGACAGGAGTTGTCAAGTACACATGAGACCAAAGTAGAGGATAAGTCCAACATTTTCACTTTGGACAGCTGGGTAGATGATAAGACATCACTAGTATAGATGTTTAAAAGAAGAAGAGGTATCAGGAAGATAAGAAGTTAGATCCGGGGATATATTTAGCTGAAGATGCTAGAAGATCATCTAGATAGAATTGGAAATATAGGTTTGGGGCTATTGAAAAGCAAGATAGAAACAGTTTATTTTATTATCATATTGTGGCAGCTATAGCCATATTGATTCCTTTACTTGGAGAAATGTAAACAGTGAGCGGAGACAAGGGCTGAGGACAGAACCAATGACATAGACATTAAGAAACCAACCAAGGAAGGGAAGTTCATGAAGGAAACTGAGAAGGAAAGGCCATAGAAAAGAGAGGGAAGTTAAGGAAAGTAATATTTCCTGTATTCCAAAGTGATCAGACTGAATTCTGATGTCCTGTTCAAGACAGCAAACAAAATTATATTTTAAAGCACAATACAAAAAAATGTCCATTATATCCACAAAGTGGCCCTGAAAGTTCTCTGATTAATTCCCAATTTTAAGTCTCATTATAGCTTCTCTAGAATCCCCTCTTTCAACTATCTTGAAGCATTTGCTTGGCCCAATTTGCATTTTCCTGCCTTTGTTCTATCTACCTGTCTCTCTTCTGGCCCAAATCCTAACCTGTCCACAGGGTCCAGCTCACATGTCACCTCCTCCAAGAGATCTTCATTGATTTCCCATCTATGATTATAATCAGATTTTTTTTTTTTGTACTCAGGGGCACTCGACCACTGCGCCACATCCCCAGCCCTATTTTGTATTTTATTTAATTATTTATTTACTTATTTATTTTGTGGTGCTGGGGATTGAACCCAGGGCCTTACGCGTGCAAGGCAAGCACTCTACCCACTGAGCCATATCCCCAGCCCTCTATGATTATAATCAACATCACCTTTTCTGACATTTGATCTCACATACTTGTGTACTTCATAACACCTCTTACTAAAACCTGATTTGTTTTAGATAAGTTCTAGATAAGGATGTTTGTCTCCACAGTGGCGTGATCATGTATCCCTAGCGGGAGGGAACCCATCATGTCTTATTCAACTTCGTTCACCCTCTATGAAAGATTCTTATAGGTAAGAGATCTTTACAGTGGACAAAAAGGAAGTACCAGTTTAATAGAATAAATCATTCCCCAAATCACCTTCATTTAGAGAACCCTCAAGACAGGCTAATTTAACAGAGTTGCGTTGATTCTTCCTCAAGCTAGTTACATTTTTTGATTTTATCTCTAGGAAGGCACTAAGAAGGACTAGCAGCCACTGCACCATCCATCCTTCCTGGGTCCAAGGTGCCATGATGAAGCCTTATCCCATAGAGCTCTCTTCTCCATCACCATTATCTCTATGAATCAGACTGTGTCACCTCCTTTCTCCTCATCCCCTAAGCCGTCATCTATTCCGAGCTTGGATAACTGCAACTGTCAGGAATCTTCTTGCTCAAAGATCTTCACACTCAGATATTTTTCCACCTTGTCAGTATAAATGTTTGTTCGTCAAAAACCAGTGGATAAGTTGTTATAATTCTTCATGTCTTGTGCCTTTTCTTCCTCAGGGCAAAACAGGGGATGGTCAGCCTCTTAAAAATGGACTGAACCCAGTGTTTTCACTTTAGAATGTGTGGTTTATGTGCCATGTGAAAAATTGATATAATAAAAGGAGAAGGAAAAAAAAATACTCACCAGGGACAAGAAAGCTTAGATACAAAATTTACCCATCCCCAAACCAGTCATCTGGTGGTAGAATTTCTGACTGAAGAATGGTATGGGAATATGGAAATTATAACGGGGGGGGGGATAGGAAATTGAGGACTGCAATTGCAAAGGCTGAATGATCTGCCAAATATGTCCTTCTCAATATAACACTCCCAGCAGAGAGAGAATTAAACCTCAAATGTGAGAAAGCACTCTCCAACTATTTTTATTCATCTAATAACCTACATTCTGTGATATATTGGTGTCACAATTCAGCTGAAGGAGATATTAAATGGTAATAGAACTGCATTCATTATAACCATCGACACAAGATCACAAGGCCAGTAAAGCTGGATTATGGTCCAAATGGTTGAAACTTGCAATATTTTTTATTTACAGAAGATTGTGTTGCCTGTAAAATGATGTCCAAGCCCCTTATATGAATATTCCTATGCACATATTTATTCTATAAAACAAAGGAGGAAACTGAAAAAAAATATATCTGTCATTTATTCACTGGGTCAAAATAAACACCATTATTTTGAAATATGAGCTGTTCCCAGCTAAAAATCAGATGTTAATATTATAAGAGGTGATAGAAAGTCTCAAATGAATGCATAAAGATCTTCTTTACCAAAAATCACCTACCAGTAAACCTAAGAATTTGATGATATAAAATGTTCTGATTTTTTTATCATGCTTAGACAAAAATAATAAGATGCTTCAATTTTTAGAGTATTGAATTTCCACTATACTTTAATATTCTTCTAAGGAATTCTTCCTTGGCTGATATTCTTACTGTCACATAATAGCTCGCTATGTGACTGGGCAAGTTGCCTAACCTCTCTGTGTCTATTTCCTCAAAATAAAATGAAGATTAAAATAGTACACACCCCCAATAGATTGTTATGAAAATTAAAATAGTTACTACATATGAACTGAGTAGAATAAGACCAGAGACATAATACCCACTTGGTAATGTTGACTGATTTTGTGGGAAATGTAGTGGACAGGGAAGCAGGATCAGTTCACACTCTTCCTGTTGCAATTTTGTAAACGTCGTAATTAAATTCTGTAGTGGGTGCTGACCCTTCCAAATTGTTCCCTGTTCTTTCCCTTTGCCAAAAGTAGCCAATGCCATATTTTAACTACAGTTTATGCTCCAAAGTGTTCACACGCCATTCTTAAGAAAATAAATTCATCACTATTCTCAAAACAACCTCTAGGTTATTGAGACACTAAACTATCCATTACAGAGATAATAAGAGATGCAGGAAAGGTTGCTAACCTTTGAGGTTGACATTGAAGAAAACAACATTGCCCTTTTCATAACAGGTCCCTGGGCAGCTTTCAGTGGATGGCCTTGAGTCCACTGCAGACCCTGACTGTACCTCTTCTTCATATGCTGTCTTTTTTTTTTTTTTTTGACATATGTAGTAATTAGGGGGAGGGCAATACTAGGGATTGAACCCAGGGATGTTCTGCCACCAGCCTTTTCTATCTTTTTATTTTGAGACAGGGTCTCACAAAGTTGCTGAGGCTGACCTCAAACTTGCAATCCTCCTACCTCAGCCTCCCAATCACTGGACTTAGAGGAGTGTGCCACAGGAGTCTTTATCATATTATAAACAGCAAAAGAAAATACATATCATGTATACAAAAAAGTACATCCAAATAGTCATTTCATAACACCTTAAGTTTCAGCATTATTCACCAACAAAAAGAAAACCCAAACCAATACCTAACTACCTTTCTTATAATTATACTAACCAAGGTATGAATTTCCAAAAGGTTCACAAGACAGTGATAGGAAACATAGAACAGATGCTGAAGAGAGATGTGAACTTTCCTTAAGTTTTTTTTTTTTTTTTGGTGGTGATTGTGTGTAAATTACAGAAGTAATATATTCTTACTATAAAAAGCAAAATGGAAAAGGAAATAAAAAATGAAAAAAAGCCAGTAATTAACTGCTAGCTATCTTCATTCTTATCTCTTTCAATAAGGAAACCAAATTAAACACCTGCTAAATAGTCTTCCAGAGGCTCATTAAAAATAGTATGTATACAAGCATCTAAAAGGTATTTGTTGTTTTGCAAAATTGAGCTGAAAATATACATGTCACTATGAAACTGATTTTTCCCATCTACTAAGCCATCACAGGTATGATTCATGTCATTAGATATAGCTCTAACTCATTTAATAGATTAATAGTATAATAAAATTAGTTTAAGGTTTTAATAACTACATAATAATCTATGCTTTAGATACCTCACGAATTATTCCATAACTTATTAAAATTCAGAGCTTTTCCAATATTTTTTAATCCACAACAAAAATCTGGGTATATTGATATTATCAAATGGGGGAACTGTTAAGTGAAAGAAAAAAATATTTTTGGTAAATATCGCCAGGTGCCTTCCCCCAATGAGTGTACTTGCTTACCATCTTTGCCTGAATTGGGTGCCATCACTTGCTTTGACTTTTGCTGATTTAATGGAAGAAAAGACATCTCGTTCTTATTTTATCATATTTCTCTAAATGAGGATTTCTCAACCCCTGTACTACTAATATTGGAGGTCAGATTATTTTTTATTGGTGGGGACTTTCTGGAAATGTCCTGTGAGCTCTCTGGTAGCATCCCTGCTCTCTAGGCTCTAGAGACCAGCAGCACCCTCACCCATCAGTGACAATGAGCTTGTCTCCAAGCACTGCCAGAATCACTCCCAGTTGGAAATGGCTACTGTAAATTCTTACATCAGAAAGACTCTGACTTTTAAAGATACTACCAAATTTACTAAATAGCAAAATTCCAGAGCTCATCTCTGAAATATTTTCTCAGATTTGATAGGTTTCAAAACCCAATCAATAATCAAAAAAAAATGTGAGGATATATTGCATCAACATACATGAACACTTCCCTACGTTAAAATTCATTTCACCCCAGGAACACTGAGAGCAGAGCCTTCTGACAGACAGAGAGAAGTTATTCAAAACCTAGGCATAATACATAATACCTGCTTTAATTTCAAAGTCAATAGGCAGCTTTTTTTTTCATTTCATTCCAACTCCCTGTTTATGACTTATGAACAGGTAAAGATAAAAAGAGTTGTTAAATATTTAAATATCTATTCACTGTGCCAAAATCTCAAGCGAGGCTGTTTCTTTGATTATTTCTTTTGATTATAACAGTATTTAGATTTAGTTTGAGTTTCCTAGTCCAAAATAGACAAATGCTTTTTCCTAGAACTGCCTATGACTGGTGAAAGACTTCCTGTTTTGTTAGGAAATAGGATTCCTAAGTATTTTTACCATTTTAATCTCTAAGACCAGTAACTATACAAATTCCTTTTCTCAAGGAAAAAAAATGGTGTATTCTAATTGTTTTTAATACAGAGCAGTTTTTCCTTGTCTCAGGAGAGAAAAATACCCAGAACAGAAAAAGCAATAGAAAAGTTTAATTGAAATTCAATACCAAAAGCAAAAACTAATATAACAATTAGTTATCTTCACCTATTCTTAAAATCAGGTTGATTGCTGCCTTTTTGCTAAAAGTGATAACATAAGACACAGAGAAGTTTTTAGCAAAGAAACTGACCTTTATCAATTTATTCCAGGAGTAATTTTCTGGCTTTAATTAGAAGTCAATATTTCTTTCTGATGAATTCATAAATAATAATTAAAAAGCTACCAGCCATTCCCAGCTGGCTTCGAGGTTTCAATTCTCTGTTAACAGCAAAGGGGATGGTTTTAAAAAGGCAAAATGCCAGTCATGAGATCTATCTGACTATTGATAAAACACTGACAACAGCATTACAGGGAATCAATCAACAATGCAAAAAGCTGACCAAAAGACAAACAGGGAAACCTGCTCTCCTGTGCAGGGCACAAGCTTTTGTGACAAAAATCACACGGCCTGACAAAATCTGTCTATTGTTAGAGCCCAGGCTTCTAGCACATACCACCCTTACTGAAGTCCATTTTAGAATTTGAGATATTTTGAGCTTAAAACTATTCACAAAGTATGTTGAAAAACAACATGAAAGATGTTTACCTATACCTATGACCACTCTTTACCTTCCTCCTCCAAAAGAGACATTTTTTTCCCCCTAATGCCTAAAAATATGTTAACAGAACAGTTTGTTTCCTAGGAGTGGGTGAGCCAATTAATAGCTTATATTTTCCTCTAGTTTTATTTCATTGCTAGCTATTTCAGGTAGCTGTTTAATTATTTGAATCCAAAAATGAGTTGAGAAATAAATCTCCCAACTAACGCTAATTGGTTTCTTTTGATGCATTTTAAAAAATCTGTATAAATCACTAGATTAAATAACAAGCAATTGGTGGTAGTCTTCCAATTACAACACCTCCAGAAAAAACCCTACTCTATAGAAGCAAGCTGAATTTGGGTTAATTTATTAATGCATTTGGTACAGCATATAATGAGGTTGTCGCTATTGAAGCCACTTAGATTCATTTAAGTAATCAGAGTTCAGAGTCTTTAAAAAATTAGAGTAACTTTTAGCTAAAAGATCTCCAAATCAGTACTGTGAGGAAGCAATCAGGCCTGCCGTGGCCGGGTAGCCCACAGAAGTCCTTGAAACAATCATGCAGCTGGGAAATGGCCTATCCCACCACTGCTGCCTTCCATCATCTACATTTAGAAGTGCTCATCTCTGCCCAGCACAATTGGAGATTTGATGCAATCATCCTAAAGTGTAGGACCAAAATGAGGAGGTCAGGAAGGCGGCCGGAGACTTTGACACTGCTCTTAAGCAGTGGGAACTGACTTTTTGTGGCCAACTCTGCTTTTTTCATCTTTAATACCTATAATCCAGCCCTAAAGCAAATATAAAGTTGTCTGTTCCCATGATGAAATAGAGTATTAAACAGACTTATATTATTTGCTTCCAGGACAGGTTATCATTATTGGCATATCTGAAGTGATCTATTTCTGAACATTTAAATGGTTCTTTAATATGTTTTATTCATAAGGAAAAATAGCGGCATGTCAAAAACTTGTGTGTGAGTGTGCATCAAGTAAGGTCATGGGGAGAGAGGAACATTGGAGCTATTTTTCTTTTTTATCTGTTGTTCCAAATTTAAATATTTAATTAGGGCTTAGAGCCTGATAATAATCCCAAAAATGTCATTCTGAGTCTTGTCGTCCTATGTTTTATCTGTTGTGGGATTTATGTCATCGTAGGGTTTAGGAAATTTTCATAATTGATTTCAATAATTTTAATCATGTGTTATTATTTCTTAATGTCTGTATGATCTAAAAACATAATCTCCCCGAGGTCACAGACTGTGTCTATTTTTTATGGCTTTATTGCCAGAGCCAAACACAGTTCCTGACACATAGTAGGAACTCAGAATTTCATACATATATATATATATATATATATATATATATATATATAGTGACATACACACACTTAATACACAAAACATAGTGCAGAGTTTAACTAAGTTTCATAAATAATTACAAAATATTCATAAATAATTACAAAACATACACCAATGATCACCACCCACATGCAGAAAGAGGACATTGCCACCTGTCCCAGGAACACCTCCATCTGTGCTTCTCCCACAGAGGGAGCCACATTCCTGTGTTTTCTTTAGACTTTTTCTGGTCTACATGTGCATCTTTAGACAATATTAATTAAACAAACAAAATAAAGATAAAATCATCAGAATTTATCTCATATTTGTGTGTAGATTCATCCATATATAATTTTTATCATATTTAATAACTTTAAATCTATGATAGCTATTACCAACTGGAAGGCCCTCCTCAGTGCAACACTACATACTAGGTGTTCATTTAATTAAATATTCAAAAAAATCCTAATGTCTAAACACCATTATCTCCAGCTATACATATAGATACTGAGCCAGAGAGGAAATAAACCCATCTTGAACTGGATATTATCTGACCCATAGAGCCATAAGATTGGGCATGCGTGGCAGCATTCCATCATCAGATTGAAGCAGTATTTATAAGATTGGGCTTGAAGAGGCACTAAGGCAAAAGCAAGTTACACGAAGAAGCTCATGGTTCCTCCCCCTGTTCTGTCCCAGCCTGCACCTGTGGCTGCTTGGGGAATTTCCTATGATCTGCTGAATGAAGAAGAAGGAACCTAGGTCTGGTTTACTAAGGGTTGTGCTGATATGCAGGCACAGCCTAGAAGTGTACAGCTCCCTCACTATAGCCACTTTTAGGGCATCCCTAAGTGGTAAAGGGAAATGTTCCCAGTTGGCAGAATTTAGAGCAGTGTATCTAGTTGTTTATTTCACTTGGAAGGAGAAATTATCCAATATGCAATTACAGACCCATTCAGATCCCTTGGCTTGGCTAGATGGTCAGGGCTTGGAAGGAACATGATTGGGAAATGATGGCAAGATAATCTGTGGAAGGAGTATGTGTATAGATACCCCTGAGGGACAAAAAGGGGGAAAAAAGGAAGCTATTTGTATTCCATGTGAATGGTCAACAAAGGACAACCTCAGCAATGGTGCAGGAAATTAGTAGCAATTTCATAATTAAGTGGTGAGGATGACTCATTCTGTGGACATCATCAGTCTACTTCCACCGTCACTCTGGTCGTTGGCAATGAACTCGTGAACAAACTTATGTGAAAGAAGTAGAAGACCCAGAAGTGGAACCCAGGTTTCTGGCTTTGAAGACCATGTTCATAACCACTACCCAGGGTTGCCAAATAAAATACAGATTCCGGTTACCTTTGAGTTTCAGATAAATCACAATTTTTTTAGTATAAATAGGTCCCAGATATTTTATGGGGCATAATTGCACTTAAAAAACATTACTTTCTAACAATGAAATGTAACATGGACTCCAGTATTTTGGGTTTTGCTATTTGGTTGTTTTTGTGTCAGGGATTGAACTCAGGGCTTCAGGCATGCTTAGTACATGCTCTATCTCTTTATTTGCTAAATGCAGCAACCCTACTGCTACCCTACACTACCTTCCCAGCCATAAACAAGCTGCTGTGCCTTCCAATTATATACCAGCTCCCATAACACCTTGTGCTTCTCCTTGGTGTGTTATCAAATTATAATAACTTATCTACTAAATTATTTTCTGATATTTAGATTCCCTCAAGTACATGAAGTTTAGAGGTCAAGGAACCTCACATACATAGACATGCCTAGACACACAGGTGCATTAGCTTAAAAGTCATTAAAACCTTTAACAGCCTAGATAGTTGCAATTTTCATGGCTATCCTGTTTCCTCTAAATACCTACTCATGATCTCCTCTACCCTCATGTTATTTTTACAGAAATCCCAGGAAGCATTTATTGTTTCTACAAATATTCCAGCATGTATTACTAAAATAGGACTATTTAAAAAAAACCCATACACATAAAAAGTAACAATAATTCTGCTGTCCTTAATAGCATTAACTATCCATTCAGTGTTCATTGTTTGCTGATTGCCTCAATAAATGTTTCACAGTTTATTTGTTTGATAAATATTTTCAAACACGAATATTTACTGAGGAACAATGAGACATCTGTAAATTGGATAGAGTCCTACAACACGTTATCATAATTAACACATCACTCATTTACAATTTAAGGGCCCAGTTCAAAGATGACCTTCAAATTCCTTTTATCATTATTATTAAAAGATACTAAAGCAAACATAAGGATGAAAATAGAAGGTAGTGGGGTGACATGATTTGTAAATGAAAATGGGCTTTAGTCTGTGAAGTAATAGTCTCTGTGGGATTTTAGACTCCTTACCACTATCCATTCAGTTAAATGCTTCTGAGATGTCCCCTTTCATCCACAACAGAGTCTATGCAAACAACTGTAACAGTATAAAATGTGTATAAATATTTTTATATGGTCTACATATGTATACATGATATATATGTGTGTGTGTATATATATATATATACACACACACACACATCTATATATGAGTGTTTTAGTATGAGAAATAAATAACTGAGCTCTATATCCATATAGATATTCTATATTGTTGAGAGCCACAGCCAAGTCGGGATGGCGCCTGGCATTTTGCCAGAAGGAATGGTTGGGAGGTGACGCCAGCGAGCCATTGGGATGATGGTGATTAAGTTAAGTGGTGTATAATTATTGGGATGGTGACTGATTGCTGTAACTGGATGATGCTGGATTGGGGCAGGCTGTGTATTCAGTTGAGTATGTGGACCTCTGCTGTCCGGCAGTGGGGCGGCTCCTGCTGCCTCGGGTGCCCGCTATTTTTGAGTTCTCACGGAGTTCCCGTGGAGTTCTAGAGAGTTCCCGTTGGGTTTGGGCAATAAAGTAGTTCCTGTTTGAACCTACAAGTGGCTCGTGACTTCCCGGTTATTTTGTGCCCAGACAGACTGCGGCACTATATTATAAAGATTCTTTTTTTTTTTTTTTTTAGTTTTCTCATTTGTATAATATTCTTTTTTTTTTAATTTTTTATTGTTGGCTGTTCAAAACATTACATAGTTCTTGATATATCATATTTCACAATTTGATTCAAGTGGGTTATGAGCTCCCATTTTTACCCCATATACAGATTGCAGAATCACATCAGTTACACATCCATTGATTTAGATATTGCCATACTAATGTCTGTTGTATTCTGCTGCCTTTCCTATCCTCTACTATCCCCCCTCCCCTCCCCTCCCCTCCCCTCCCCTCCCCTCTTCTCTCTCTGCCCCCTCTACTGACATTCGTTTGTCCTCCTTATATTATTTTTCCCCTTCCCCTCACTTCCTCTTGTATGTACTTTTGTATAACTCTGAGGGTCTTGTACTTTACATATATTCTAGTATGCATATATATGCATACTAAAGTAGTTTTGATTTGCATTTCTCTAATTGCTAGAGATGATGAACATTTTTTTCATATATTTGTTGATTGATTGTATATCCTCTTCTGAGAAGTGTCTGTTCAGGTCCTTGGCCCGTTTATTGATTGGGTTATTTGTTTTTTCAGTGTTTTGCTTTTTGAGTTCTTTATAAACCTAGAGATTAGTGCTCTATCTAACATGTACATCTGTTTATATACATATGTATGTGCCTATATTATGTGTATGTATGTTTCTAAAAACCAATTTCAGTATCTCTCTGTGATCCTGGAGAGAAGGGGAACAAAGAAGTAGAGTTAAGCCCCAAGTGCAGCTGCTTACCTGCCTAGGGACATTCTCCAGTATGTGGTACATGTGGAGGAATGCAAATGAAAGAAAAGGAGTTGATCATCTGAGGAAACAGGTATTTAATTTTTTAAAATTTTATTTTTACTGATTTAAAATAAATGATAGCAGAATGCATTAAAATTCATCTTACACATATACAGCACAATTTTTCATATCTCTGGTTGTATACAAAGTATATTCACACCAATTTGTGTCTTCATACATGTACTTTGGATAATGATGTCCATCACATTCCACTATCATTGCTAATCTGATGCCCCCTCCCTTCCCCTCCCACCCCTCTGCTTTATCTAGAGTTTGTCTATTCCTCCCATGCTCCCTCCCTACCCCACAATGAATCAGTCTCCTTATATCAGAGAAAACATTCAACATTTGTTTTTTGGGGATTGGCTAACTTCTCTTAGCAGTATCTTCTCCAACTCCATCCATTCACCTACAAATGCCATGATTTTATTCTCTTTTATTGCTGAGTAATATTCCATTGTGTATATATACCACATTTTTTAATCCATTCATCTACTGAAGGGCATCTAGTTTGGTTCCACAGTTTAGCTATTGTGAACTGTGCTGCAATAAACACTGATGGGGCTGTGTCCCTGTAGTATGCAGTTTTTAAGTCCTTTGGGTATAGACCAAGGAGAGGGATAGCTAGGTCAAATGTTGGTTCCATTCCCAGTTTTCCAAGGAATCTCCATACTGCTTTTCATATTGGCTGCACCAATTTGCTGTTCCACCAACAATTTATGAGTGTTTTTTCCCGTATCCTCGCCAACACTTATTGTTGTTTGTCTTCATGATAGCTGGTTTTGGAATCAGGGTGATATGGGCCTCATAAAATGAGTTTGGAAGTGCTCCCTCTTTTTCTATTTCCTGAAATAAATTGAAGAGTATTGGTATTAGTTCTCTTTTAAAGGTCTTATAGAACTCAGCTGTGTATCCATCTAGTCCTGGGCCATTCTTGGCTGGTAGGCTTCTGCCGGTGTCTTCTGTTTCACTGCTTGATATTGGCCAGTTTAAATTGTGTATATCATCCTGATTCAATTTGGGCAAATCATATGCCTTAAGAAATCTGTCATTGCCCTCAATATTTTCTATTTTGTTGGAGTACAGGGTTTTCAAAATAATTTCTAATTACCTTCTGTATTTCTGTAGTGTCTGTTGTGATATTACCATCTTCATCACATATGTTACTAATTTGAGTTTTCTCTCTCCTTCACTTCGATAGAGTAGCTAGGGGCCTGTCAATTTTATTTAATTTTTTTTCAAAGAACCAACTTTTTGTTCTGTCAATTTTTTCAATAGTTTCTTTTGTTTCAATTTCATTGATTTCAGCTCTAATTGTAATTACTTCCTGCCTTCTATTGCTTTTCATGTTTATTTATTCTTTTTCTAGGGCTTTGAGATGTAATGTTAGGTCATTTATTTGTTGACTTTTTCTTCTTTTAAGGAATGAACTCATGCAATGAACTTTCCTCTTAGTACTGCCTTCATAGTGTCCCAGAGATTTTGATATGATGTATCTATGTTCTCATTTACCTCTAAGAATTTTTTTAATCTCCTCCTTGATGTCTTCTGCAACCCATTGTTCATTCAGTAGCATATTGTTTAGTCTCCAGGTGTTGGAGTAATTTTTAAGTTTTTATTTTGTCATTGATTTCTAATTTTATTCCATTATGACCTGATAAAATGCAGAGTAGTATCTCTACTTTTTTGTATTTGCTAAGAGTTGCTTTGTGGTATATTATATGGTCTAATTCAGAGAACAATCCATGTGCTGCTAAGAAGAAAGTGTATTTGCTTGATGAAGGATGAAATATTATATCTATGTCAGTTAAGTCAAAGTTTTTGATTGTATCATTGAGAGATATAGTTTCTTTATTCAACTGTTGTTTGGAAGATATATCCAGTGGTGAGAAAGCGCATTAAAGTCACCCAAGATTATTGTGTTGTGGTCAATTTGACTCTTGAACTTGAGAAGAATTTGTTTGATAAACATAGATGCTCCATTGTTTGGGGCATATATATTTATAATTGTTATGTCTTGTTGGTGCAAATTTCCCTTGAGAATAATGTAATGTCCTTCTTTATCCCTTTTGATTAACTTTGGCTTGAAGTCTACTTTACACTTTTGATCCGAGGATGGAAACCCCTAGTTGCTTCCACAGTCCATGTGAGTGTACGATTTTTTTACCCAACCTTTCACCATTAGCCTGTGTATGTTTTTTCCCATCAGATGAGTCTCCTGGAGGCAGCATATTGTTGGGTCTTTTATTTTAATCCAGTCTGCTAGCCTATATCTTTTTATTGGTGAGTTTAAGCCACTAACATTCAGGGTTATTGTTGAGACATGGTTTGTATTCCCAACCATATTTGTTTACTTTTTTAATTTAATTTGACTTGATTTTCTTCTCTGATTAGTTTTTCCTTTAGGATACTACTGCCCTCTGATGATTTTCATTGTTGTTTTTTGTTTCCTCTTCATGGAATATTTTTCCAGGGATGTTTTGTAGTGCCGGATTTCTAGCTGTGAATTCTTTTAACTTTTGTTTATCATGAAGGTTTTTATTTCATTATCAAATCTAAAGCTTAATTTTGCCAAATACAAGATTCTTAGTTGGCATCCATTTTCTTTCAGAGCTTGATATATGTTGTTCCAGGATCTTCTAGCTTTCAGGGTCTGTGTTGAAAAATCTGCCATTATCCTAATAGGTTTCCCCTATACGTAATCTGATTCCTTTCTCTCGTGGCTTTTAAAATTCTCTCCTTATTCTGTGTGGTAGGCATTTTCATTATAATGTGCCTTGGTATGGATCTGTTGTGATCTTCATGTTTGGAAAATTTTCTGATATTAGTTCATTGAATAGATTTTTCATTCCTTTGGTTTGGAACTTTATGCCTTCCGCTATCCCAATAACTCTTAAATCCCATCTTTTTATGCTATCCCATATTTCTTGAATGTTCTGCTCATGGTTTTTTACCATTATCACTGTGTAGTCTATATTATTTTCAAGATTAAATATTTTGTCTTCATTGACTGATGTCGTGTGGTTTTTTTTTTTTGTTGTTGTTGTTGTTGTTTTTGTTTTTTGTTTTTTAGAACTTCTATCTCCCTGTTGAGGTAATCTTTGCTGCCTGTATTTGCTCTCTTATATCTTCCTTCAGTTCACTGAACATTTTAATCATGTACATCCTGAAGTCCTTCTCTGTAATTTCTTCTTCTGTAGATGCCACATCATGTTGTAGATGTGGTACCTTGATTTGTTTGGGGCACTTTTTTCTCTTGTCTTTTCATGTTGCTCGTCTGTCTTCCCTTCCAGCTCTGTGGGTCTGAGGTGTTATTGTTATTACCCTATAGGTTTGTAGTCTCTTATAGTGTTCCAAAACCTCTAATTTGTGGGGAGGAACAATGTTAACAGATCCCAATATCAACAATATATCACCGATAAACAATTCAGTGTTATTAAGACATTTTCAGTTTGGTCACAATGTATAGAAATGTTGGATTCAATTATTATCTATAATATAATCAGTAGTTTTGTAAAAGGGTTTACAGTTTCTGATGGTGGACAATGAACTGGGGGTGGGGCGTAGGATGATATGCTAAGGAGGTAGATGTGAGGATACAGAGTTAATATATCTTAGGAAGTGTGAAAGAGAAATCCAATGAAGAAGGTTAGTAGCAAGAGAAAAGACAGGAAGTAATTGTGTGTAGATAAGTACATGGGAAAACAGTAGAGTACATAAAACAAACACAAATGTATTTAGACAAATAAAGGATGTTAAAATAGTAAAAATTAAAGGGGAAAAGAAAAACAAAAGAAGAAAAAAGAAAAATAAAAAGGGCATATATAATTCATCTATATTTTATTATTATTAAGATGTCCCAGTCCTCAAAATCCTAATTCATGCAAAGTTCTTGGTTTCATGTATGTTGGGGATATGAGGGAGGGAGGATACAAGGGGGAGAAGAAAAAAGAGAAAAAAAAATTCTCGAAGAAAGAAACCAGGATTGTAGCTAGCTTTAGAGATCCATATCTTTCCTACTTCCCTTCTCATCCAATAGGTGGGGTTGTCTGTTGTAAGCTGGGTCTCTGCCCTCAGGATGGTGGAGGTAACCTGGATGGGAAGGCTGGTCCTGGTGCCTGGAAGTGGGGAGTGGCACCTGCCAGCCCCTACAGGGAGACTGCATCTCAAGGGTCTCTGTTTGGGTTCATTCATATGACCTGAGCACCTGGTCCCATCTTCCTATCTTGCCTGAAGATTTCCCAGTTCCTGGTCTCTCCATTAGGCTCCAAAACTTAGCCCCATCTCCCTCTCCCTTAGCAGTTCCCAATTAAGGAACCTCTCACACTGGGGCTCCCATGGGCGGTGTCCTAGTCACATTGTGAACCTGTCCCACTGAGAGCTGTTTTGTGTTGGGCAGCTACTGTGCTGGGTTACCGCTACTGGAGAGAGGGGGGAGTTGGAAACCAGGTACCTGGCCAGCTGGAGATCCGATCTGGGAGCAGCCCCCTCCAAATATGGCAAGGAAGTTGAGCGAAGATGGAGGCATTTGTCCGGTGGGGTGTGGGCAGCCAGGCGATGGCATTGTGCTGAGGGTTGGTAGCAGCTGAGTGTCCTGCGTGGGAGGGGAGCGATGCCTGGGTGTTCTGCAGCGCTGCTGATCCTGCTAAGGCCTGCATTGGCTAGAATTTCAGGGGGTGGGTGTCAGGAGCCAGGAGACCTGCTCAAATGCTGGAAACAGGTATTTAAACACAGCTTCTAAGGAAACCACATGTTCCCTGGCAGAACAGTAGAGAGGTGGAGAAGGTCTAGAAGCTGGCATTGAGTCTCTGAACATAGCTGGGCATCTGTGCTGGGAGACACCCACAGCCTAGGAAACGGCAGAAGCATCCTACAGCCCTTTACCAATGGAAGACACTGAGATTTCATTAAAATCTTTCCTCAAAATAAAACCTAAGCTGGATAGATTCCCTAGCTGGGTTCTATGAGACAATTAAGGAAGAAATAATACTAATTTCATAAAAATTGCTCAGAAGATGGAGGAATCCCAACACATTTTGAGGCCAGCATTCCTTGATTCCAAAAGAAAAAAAAATTTGAGAAATAAAATACCACAAACCAATTTCCCTCTTCAACATAGAACCAAAAATCATTGACAAAGTCCAGAAACAAATTTAACTAGAGGAATAGTAAATAAATTATATCAATTAAAAGGATAATACACCTGACCTAAGGTCATGTATCACTTCAAAGCAAGATTGATTTAGATTTCAAATCAATCCATATAACTTGCCATATTAACAAAATTTTAAAAATCACATAATCACCTAAATAAAGCAAGAAAAATATTGGATTATATTTGGCATCCATGCATGATTTAAAAAAACTATCAATACTCTATAAATACAAACATTCTCAATCCAATAAAGATGATCTACAGAAAACCTACAGCTAAGATCAGACTTTGTGATGAGAGATTAAATCATTTGACTCTATGAGCAAGAATAAACTAAGGTTTGACATTTCTATTCAAAGCTATATTCACAATAAGACCAAAAATTAAAAGGGAAATTGTTTATACTAAAAGGAATTTATTTATTTTACTTATTCTTTTGTGGTTTTTGCAGTTAGTGTGCTGCAAACTTCAAGAAATCCACAAAAGTAAAGTATTAGAATTAAAAAGTGAATTGAGCTTAGTTTCAGAACACAATCAATTAAAAAATATATGTAGTAGTGCTAATATAAATGAGTATTTTTAAAGCACCAATTACAGTAACATTCAAAACATAAAGCATTTGGGAAAAGTTTAACAAAATCAGTTCAAGATACTACAAAATAATGAGAAAAATTAAAAATTAAAGAGAGATTTGCCACATTCATGATGAGAAGAACACAAGACCAACCAAAGCCCCATTAGACCTTTCTGAAGATACTGACAACCAATTCTAAAATTTATATGGACATACAAAAAAAATAGACTAGCAAACCAATCTTTGAAAAGAACAAAATTGAAAGACTTCCCTAATTTTAAGACTAACTACGATCATCATGACAAGGAGATTTGAATATATAGATGGAAAAAGAGATCAGCAGAACAGAATACAGAGTCCAGAATTATATCTACATCACATGTTCAGCTAACTTTCAGCAAGGGCAATAAAACAATTCAATGGAAAAAAGAGTCTCTTCAACAAATGGTGCTAGAAAAATTGGTCATCTATATGGAAAAAAAAAATGAAACCTGACTCACCTCCTATCACCTACCTATATATATTTAACTAAATATAAAAGCTAAAAATATAAATCTTCTAAAAAAGAGATAGGGAAATATCTTTGTGACATTCTGAGATAAGCACAGGTTTCCTAAAAATGAGAAAATGCTAGCCATGATTTTATATATATATATATATATATATATATATATATATATATATATATATATGACATTATCAAAATCAAAACTTCCTATCATCAAAGGACACATTATGAAAATTAATAAATAAATTATAAGCCAGAATACCCTGATGCCAAAACTGGACAAAGACATCATAAGAAGACCACATACCAGTTTCCCTCGTGATCAGAGAAGCAAAAATCATTCATAAATACTAGCAACAATAAATGACCCAGTAAAAATGGGCATAAGTCTTAAATAGGAACCCTTTAAAGGTAAATAAATGGGCAATGAGGAACATAAAAATACTTAGCATCATTAATAATCAGAAAAATGCAAACTAAAATCACATTGAAATACCATTATATATTCCCTAAAATGTATAAGTTAAAAATACTGAGCACTCCAAATGTCCACGAAGTTGTAGATCAAGTGAAGTACCTATGCATCACAGGTGGTGATACAAAAGGACACAACCACTTTGGCAACCGTTCTGCCAGTTTCTCACATAGCTAAATGTATGCATGACCTATCATCCATTCCATCCCCAGGTCTTAAGATAAATAAAAATATATCTATACAAAAGAAACTATATGAAAATGCTCACAGCACCTTTATTCAAAGTTGTCCAAAAGTGAAATAATCCAGAATCTAACAAAATAAGAGGAAGCAAAGTACAGTTTATCCAAACTATGGAATATTACTCAGAAATAAAAAAGTAAAGTGACAATATTACAAAATTAATGTGCCTTAGAAACACCACCCTGAGTGGAAAAAAAAAAGACAGACACAAAGGGTATATACTGTGTAATTTTATTTATATGAATTTCTAACAGGTAAAACTAACCTATGGGTGAAATAGGCCATAACAATAGAGGCATTGATAGAAAGGGGCATGAAGAATCTTTTTGGGGTGGTAGAAGTGTTTATCTTGATGCGGGTATGGATTCTATAAGATAAACACTTCTACCACCCCAAAAAGATTCTTCATGCCCCTTTTTATCAATGCCTCTATTGTTACAGTTTATATATATATATATATATATATATATATATATATATATATATATATATATTATACACACACACACACACATTTGTCAAAACTTATTTCAAGGTCTAGGAATTTCACCGTATATGACTTACAACTTACTTTTGGAATGCTTTCTTAAATTTCTGTCAATTGGATTCTATCATAACCTAAGAACTAATCCAAAACATATCACCACTAACTAGATGCTACTAAACTCAGTATTGGGATTAGGCTTAGAATGCCCTGCTCTTCTTTGTCCACTTAGGACACTCTTATTAATCTTTAAAATCTAATACCAGGGCTCATTTCCTTTAGCAAGGTGACCTCTGTTATCCATCAGAGCTGGACATCATCCATCTCCCTACCTAAGACAAGGATTATCTTTAATATTTGAATCCTCAGTGGTGTCCTATACATGGTATATACTGTATTCAATAAATATGTATTTCACATTTTAATATGAAATACTTGCTTTCACCTTACATATACCAAGAGAATCTGCCATTTTTACACTTACAGGATGCCAGTTGTGCTGGGGTGTCTGTTGGGACATTAACTGGCCTGACTTCATATGCACGCATGCTTCTTCTTACTTGGCAGATCCATTTGAATGTCTACATGGTACCACAGCTTATTATGTCCACAGCAGATTATTGCCAGCTTCCCCTCCTTTGAATTCTTCTTCCTCCAGCCCTCCCTCATTCAGTGAGAATCTCCAGTTCTTTGTTATTTAAACCCATCAGTTGCTCAAGTCAAAAAAGGTAGAAGTCAGCTTGATTTCTCCCTGTCCTCCCACCTTTCCCCATCAGCCAATCCACTAGCACGACCTGCTGGTTTTTACCTCCAATACACATCTCCACCTTTCCACAACTGTCCTCCTCCAGATCTCCGTCCAAACCACTGTCTTCTCTTACTGTCACCTCCCAGTAGAACACCTTGTCATATATTCACCCCACTGTAATCCAATAATGTGAGTCAAATCATGTTTCTTACTCTTCTCAAAACTCATCAGTGTTTTCCCATGACACTGAGAATAAAATCCAAATTCTACACAATGCCTACAGGGTGCCGCATAACCTGTCCCCTGCCTGCTCTTTCACCTGTCAAAAGCCATCCCTTGTTCCTAGGCCACCTCTACCTTAAGCTCAAGCCAGCCTCATTTTCTGCTCCTTGTGTCTGACACCTACATATGTGTGTGTGTGTATGTGTGTGTGTGTTTTCTTCCAAACCTTTGTCCTTGAGATCTCTCTCTGGAGCACCCTTGGCCCTTGCACTTCCACTCATCCTTCACATTTCAACTCCAATATCACCTCCCACTTTATCTTAAAGACTTGATGACTTACTCCTCTTTCTCTTCTCTTCCACTGGAGTATAGACTCAGTGAGTCAGGGCCTGGATTGTATTGTTCACTTTGATATTCTCAAAACACAGTAAAAGTTCAAGCATGTAGAAGGCTCTCAATAAATACCTGCTGAAGGACTCAATTGAAAAACACGAGCCAGGTTTCCCAGACATTTAAAATTTGCTTGGCTAGAATTTTTTAGCTTGTATTTCTCTGATTTCATCCTTCATGATGGCCTTTATTTTTAACTTCTCTAAGTGCCTTCATGAGACAGCTGCACTCTCACTAGTGTTTCGGTATCTCTTAATTTAGTATCATCTGCAGATTTCATTAACTTATTGTTTACTGCTTGTTGAAGATCATTAATTAAGATGTTAAAAAAGAAAAAAAGCAGCAGCATTCCCTACATACTGCAGGAGCGTTTCTGATCATTTAGCCAATGTTGAGAGAAATTAAAAAAGCCTAAAAAATGTTTTCCTGTATATGTATGATCTATGCTACAAATGTTAAGCTAAATGTACTTCATTCAAAAATTTCATTAAGTTCAAAGATCAGGAAGGTAGGGAAAGAGGACAAATAAGTACTTCATAAGAAACTAGCTGTCTAGTATGCTGACTTTCTTAGGTGATTCAATCCCCATTATTTGCCAGTCAGTATTTGTGAATTCGTCGACTTGCCAAAATTTATCTGTAATGCAAAAATCAATACTCGCAGCCCTTTTTTGGGACGTTAACTGGCCTGATTTCATATGCATTTTGGTCATTCACAAGTATGTGCAGATTAGTGAAAAATCTGAATGACCTGCCTGAAGAGAAATACACAGAAAACAGAGACTATACTGAGCAGTTGACAAAAATGTTGTAACTGAGGCTCAGAGGAACCTAACACTGCATTTCCACTAGGGACTCAGTAGTCACCAGTCAGTGTTCCCATGGACCATGAATAACAAAACTGTATGCATAATGTGAGCATTACTTACAAACTGCTCCATCCAGGAAGAAATGCTTAGGTGAATATTTGAAAAATCAGAAGTTCAAAATGGGGCTGGAGTATAGACAATAAGGAAGGGTGTTCCAGGTAGAGGGAACAGTAAATACTAAGGCTTAGAGGAATGGTCAACAAACTAGAGTCCCTGGGACAAGTCCAGCCCCAGTTTATTTTAGTAAATAAAGTTTTATTGAAACAAAGTCACATCCACTTACTTATTTATGGTCTATGGCACAGAGGCACCAGAGTCCTGGTATATTTCAGGAATGAGAAGGAGTTTGTAGCCAATTGGTCATGTGGGAAAGGGATAGTTGAATTTAGATAATTGGCAGAAGCCAGATAATGAAGGGCCTCAGGCTGGGCAAAGAGTTTGCATGGGGGAGAATCTGGGGGTAACTGGATTCACAAGAGAAAGCAAGCAGAGAAGAAAGCCTAGAAAATGAGAGGTCAGTTAGGAGGACATGAGAGGAGATGGGGGTTTATTTCCTATGGTGACTCAAAGGGAGGGTTGAGGACAATTTGAATACAAGTCACGATAATTGAACATTTTTCTTTGGAAGAGTATGAAGGTCTCTGTATCGGATAAACTGTTATAGGAAGGTGCCATTCTGTAAGAGATTACAGAAGGAGAGTTTTGAGAGAGGGGATGAATATGGTTTTGGTCTTGGACATTTGGAACTTGACATGATACTGGGATATCCAAGTGCAGACATCCTGTGAGTATTTGCATATACAGATTTATAAAAACAGGCAGAGAGTTCTGGCTTGAATAATCAGATTTAGAAATCATCAGCCAAAACCTTGATTATATGTTGAAAACATGGAGAAGGATCCATCTATGGGCAACAGGCAGGCATAGGTGGTGTACAAAGATCTAGCCAATAATTTGTAACAGTGGCTAAACATGGGAAGAGCATTTGATATCCCCAGTATTACATAGATTTGAATTCTTATATGACAGAGCTGAGTCAAACTATATTTTTATCTTCTAAGTCCTTCTTAATCTAAATGAAAGATGGCTAGATCCATTCCACAACTTCACATTAGAAGTAACAGAACTCTGCAAGTTCACACCCTGCATACATGCCCAAGTCCAGGATCATATAAAATTTGATGGCGTGCTATCACATTGTGGAATTATGGTAGAGGAGAAATAGCAAACCATGGAGCATGCTATTATTCTTCTATGTTAAATGACCAAATAGTAACAAAAGACCACATAGTGATCATTTGCAGAGAGCCTTGGTATGGATTAACTTTATATAAGTGAGAAATAAACTCTTTTCTTACATCACTAAATTTTGGGGTCATTTGTTATACTATTGGTGTTAATTCCTCTTTCAATCTAAACAGCAATATAGCGGTATATTTATCATTTTTACATTTAAGTTTCCACATAAGTATATGTTTAAAGAAACAAAGGCTTCCTCTATCAACAATGTTAGAAAATTATCGATCTGACTTAATCTTTCCATTTTAAAATACGCAGATTCATACCTTTCCCAAGGCTATTCACCAAATACCTAAATGGTTACACTGACTTAGAAGCTCCCCCATGCAATCAATGGTACATATGGTGTCACTAGATGTGAACACTAAGAGAGACTAAACTGAAGTGAAATATAATGACTGTTTAATTGATCTACATGTCCATTCTGGGAATAAGCAAGAAAATGCTATCCTAGTCAGTAAATGTTCCATCCTTCTTCTCTTTATATATTCTAGGTAACTGAGGTCTCCTAACTTATTTTTCAAGTTTCATCATAGATGTCAAAAAATTTTTGACTTTGGGGTTTTATGTTCTTAAACTTCAGCAGTTATTTGCAAGCAGTTGAGCTCATTTAATATTCAAGACACAGCTAATCAAATGGCAACCAAGTATGTGCATGACACTGTGTTACATCCTAGGGTTATAGTGATGAATCATTCTTGCCCTCAAAGAAGAGGTCAGGCAGACACATAATGAAAAAATACAAAAGAGTGAGACTGTCAACCCATATATAAAAAACTGTAGGAGTCAAAAGTTAGAGCCACCACTATTTGATATTCTAGTGGTTTCATGTAATTTAATACCCTACAGGATCTTACATATCTTAAAGATTATTCATCATCTGTTAGGAATAAAACTCAGGAGAACAGTAATGAGTCTATTATTTATAATCACCCGTCAACACCTTCATATCGATGGTAACCACTAGTTCTAATGCATTTTCACTTTTAAATGGTAAAAATATCAACATTATCTGAGGTATTTCACCAGCAAAATACAAGAGAAGACCTAAACTTTGGGGTTAACATACTTGTGGATTCTACTGGTTTCTATTACACCAGGGAGAGGTGATGAATTTCTGTACTTTGTCTATTTGGGGATGGAAAAGAATAATAGAATCTTAGAGATGGAAAGGACCTTAGAGATCATCTAATCCAACAAGATGAATAAACTTTTCTTTTTCCATTGCCAATAAACTGGAGAAATGTGGTGCACACAACTCTTTTGAGTTATAGGTGGGCTGATGAATTGAGATGGCTGTGGTTCAGCTAAGACACTAAAGTTTCTCCGCACCGCAAAAAAGGCAAACTTTTTTTTTATACACCAAAGTCAATTTAAGTTAGATGGCTTTCATCACTTTTATGAATATAAAAATCAATGTGTGGGGGGAAAGACAAATAGATGAACTTCTACTGGGTTTCCTATGGAGTTTTTTTTTTTTTTTTAAGAAATGAATGTCATTTATGTCATTTATTGGATGTGCAATCTTTTTTTTTGGGGGGGGGGTACCAGGGATTGAACTCAAGGACACTCAACCACTGAGTCACATCCCTAACCTTATTTTGTATTTTAGAGACAGGGTCTCACTGAGTTGCTAAGCACCTTGCCATTGCTGAGGCTGGCTTTGAACTTTCGATCCTCCTATCTCAGCCTCCCGAGCCACTGGTATTACAGGTGTGTGCTACCACACCTGGAACTGTGGAGATTTTTAGCAGGTATCAAATGTTAAAAGGTACAAATGTTACCCCCCAAAAAATTTCCTTCATACTCTTTTTTTTAAGAAATTATTTCTGAAGATGACTGTGACATATTTTCAAGAAGCAAATAGAAAATACATTTAAGAAACAAGAATTCCTCAGTGGTGGATGATCAGACACTAATGAGATTATTTTTTTTTTAAGTTTTTAAACATCTAGTTCATAAGAAAAGTAGTCATGTAGAAGCTGGTTAGAATTCCTGGGATGTTTTAAAATTTGGCTGCACACAGCACCCACCAAAGTACCTTTTGAAAAATACAGATTACCACTCCAACCACTAACCACTGATTGAGGAGGCTATGCGTGAGGCCTGGGGACATGGATTTTTTTTTTCAACTTTGAAGTTTCCCAAGTGATTCTCATGTACAATTAAATGTGGGATTCACAATGCAAATTAGCAAAGTTTTTAGTAACAAAAATTATTTCCATTCTTACCTACTGGATACAAAGTTGATGATGTTGTAATGTAGGAAAAAACTTTTTAATTTTATCAAAAATAATTAAAACAGTGCACACCTCAACTGTCTCCTAAGAAAAGGATTTTTCAAGATAAATGATAAAGAATCAAATACTTTGTTACCCCAAAACACTCCCAGCCACTATCCCTATAGTTTGTTAGTTGACTATATTTCTGCAAAACGAAGAGCTGAAAGGATGCATCTCTGTTATATTTTGGTTGTGTGAATAATTGTTTTCATTTTTAAAATTTTAATGCCACCAACTAGAGGGTGGCCATTAGCTTTCCACGGGAGGTATGGTGGTTTGCTTTCTATCCTTTTGGGGGATGCTACTGCTTATTTTATTTTTGGTGGATTGTGCTATTTTTCTGGCCACAGGCACAATTACAAATCACCCTATAAATTGCTTTTACAACTAGAGCTCTGAGGGGGATTCAAGAAGGTTTTCTGTATGTAATTACCCAATTGGAAGTTAGCCAGATTCCCAGGACTGCAACCCTTACACTTGTGAACAGGACTATTTGATTGTTAATAATCATACCCACTCAGCATCCTGGTATTTAGAAATCCTTAGAAAGAGACTTAATGCTCCATGAAAAAAAAATGTGGCAGATCATAAGAGGAGCAGTATTTTCATGGAGCTACCTAGGCAGGGGAGGTCCCACCAGCTGACAATACAGCCGACTGGTATTCAAAGTCATCTGTTTTTTTGCATCCAAGGTGTTTAATAATTGAATGCTGGAACAGATGTGTATTTCTTTAAATTATCTCCAAAATCATTTTTTCTGAGACATTCTACACCTTTCACCTGGCTTTATTTCTACATGTTATATGTGTCATTTTTCTTCCCTTTCAATGACAATGTTGTTAACAAAACAGCTATCTGTGAGCGTGAGAATGGCCCAAGATGTCAAAATGTACTGTAATGATTTTTCACATTGAATGCATTTCATTAGTTGCAAGGGGCATCGATTGACACTGCGTGCTGTCATTTACCACTCCAATTTGTTGTTGTTGTGGTTGCTTTCTTCACAGAATAATTCTCTCCTTCTTTTACTCTGGCCATGTTTTTGGAACTGGGCATTAGTGAGATGTGGTGCTGCTTCCTCCTGGCCTATCAGGGTTCAGTAGGTTTTCTGTCCCATCATTAAGGCATCCTGCTGTCATGCCCTCATCCTTCTCTGCTAGTTAAAAGTGAAGGTGTTTCAGCAAAACTCTTCTCTCCGTGTTGCCCTGAATAAGTTCTGATCATCCCTCATCTGAAGGGCCTTCTTTCTTCCTCTCTATCTTTATCTAGAAGCTTCCTAGAAGAACTGAAGAGTTTAAGAATGGAATGCAAGAGTCCTCCTCACAAAGTTCAAATCCTAGCTTAGACATTCACAACTTGCATGTCCTTGGACAACTTGCTCAGCCTGTCTGAACCTCTACAGTCTTATCTGAAACATTAGGATACTCTTAAGAATTTAATTCACTGGGTTATAGGAAGGATTGAGTTTGTAATGTCACATGTACCCTAGTCTTTCAAGTCCCTGCTGTTCTGATGAAGCCTTCTTCTACTGTTCCAGCTTGCATCTATTCCCAAAACCCATTCTGTACCATTTAATGAGTAAATACTCATTTATACTTAATATGCATTATATATGCACATAAATATACGTATATGTATTTTGTGCTGCCATGCATTTTTTATTGTAATATCTCCCTCAAGATTGAGGAACTGATTCTTAGGCTTTTGTACTGATGACAGTGCTTGGCACCTGGTACAATATTCAGCTTTATTTTTTTGGGGGGCGGGGGGGTTGATACTGAGATCATAAAATGCTAAAAAGACTACTCAAGAAAAGTGAGGAAATTCTTCCAAAAAAGCAATTCTGCTCTACAATTGCAAATAAATCCCATCAGGAAGAAACAAAGTACCTGAGGAAGCCAATTCCCTGACAAGCTCAGGTTTTAAAATGGAAATATTCAAAAGGTGGTAAGAGGGTTCTTCTCCAGAGGAAAGAGGCAGGCTCTGATAAGAACTGGTCTGAAGGAAGAAAGCCACATGGGAACAGAGGCTCAAGGAAAAAAACACGGGCACTACAGAGAAGGCACTGACCAGTGTGTCCAGAACATGACATCGACGGGAATGAGCGGCTTTCTGCTTTGGGCTCCTGGTCTAATTTGATGAATCAAAAGGAGAATATGGCTATGAAAAGTAGGGGATTTCCAAAGCAAAAGGGGAGAGGCCTAGATCAGAAAGAATGAGAATATTTATCAGCTCTGAGGCCAAAGACGAAGAATGAGGCAGCATAATCTTGTCATGAGGGAAGCTGGGCCTTGGGTTTGAACTTGGCTGCCCTCCGCTCAGAACTATGTGACTGAGCAACTAACTCAGCCCCTCACTGCCACAGTTTTCTGATCTATAAAACAGAGAACACAAGCTTTCTTCCTAGCTGTGGTTTGGAAGGATTTTAAAAATAATGTGTGTTCAAATTTAGTCTGGTGGAATTGCTGAAGAAATTATAGTGGTGGTGGTAGTCATTAAGGGTGGTGATACTTATAACAGTGCTGTGGTCAAGGGTATCTGGGTTCTCTTAAGGGGTCCAGGTCTGCTGTCTGGCATGAATTTCATCCTAAAGGACCAAGAGCAACTTCCAAGAGGACTGCACAGACAGAATCTGAAGAATCAGGAAACCTGCACATACCTGTTGAGAGCCACAGCCAAAGGGGCCCCAGCAAACTTCCAGCTGCCAGCAAACTTCCAGCTGCTGGCTGATGATTGGCTCACAGCGGCCCCAGCAACATCTAGCTGATTGGCTCCTCGGCCCCAGCAACATCTAGCTGATTGGCTCCTCGGCCCCAGCAACATCTAGCTGATTGGCTCCTCTGCGGTGATGCTCATTGGGCTGTTTCCCTGCCCTTTCAGACCACGGAGCTGCTCATTGGGGGACTTTTTTGGCTCTGCCCACGTGACCCAGCCAATCGGCCTCAAGAGCAGGAGGATTGTGGGAGGTGGAGAGAAGCTTGTGGGGGAGAGAGAGGCTTGTGGAAAGCCGGTGGTGGCAGTTGAGGCTCTGAGGGTTTTTCCTGAGAGGCTATTTTGTTTGGCGTGTGTGGTTCTAAAAATAAAGTTAGTTTCTTTTGACAAGTGGCTCCTGATTGTGCCCAGCCAGACTGCGGCATTTGGTGGCTCGCATGGGGAGCGACTGAGGGTAAGTGAAACTGCTCGCCCCTGAGGGCAGGGCGAGAGGATGGGTAGCCATTTTAAGATTCCTCTTTTATTTTGCTTCACTTTTGTTTTAAGTTGCCTGTCCCTGGAGATGAGTGAGACGGAAGAAAAACCGCTCACATCTGAGGAAAAACTATTTACGTCTGAGGAACAGATAGGGAGAAAGGACGGATGCACATGTCAGGAGGATAGAAAGGCTATAATGACTTTTTGTTGTTCCCTTTTTATTTCATTCTGTCTCGGTTTTGTTTGGCGTCATCTTGTTGGGTTGTATTATAGTAGAAATATGGGATCAGAAATTAGTAAAAAACAAACTGAAAGAGTGTTAAGTAAATTGTTAGAGGAAGGAGGCATCCCAGTAAAATCAAGAGCAGTCAGGGCATACGTTGATACAATACAAAAATGTAGCCCATGGCTTTTTAAGGAGGAGTTGTTGTATATATCACAATGGAACCATCATGGTGAAGATTTAAAAAGAATAGAAAAGAAAAGCCCAGGGACTCTGCCAGTTGGCACATTGCCATTGTGGACATTCGTATCTTGTTTGCTTAGTCCAAAGCCTTCAGTTCAGACAATGGTAGAGGAAGGAGAAGACATAATGATTCAAGTAAAAGAGAAGGCCTCTCAAGCTAGTCAGACAGAGAAAGAAAGTGTAAAACAGAAAAAGCCATCAGGGGGAAAGTTACAACAGGAGACTGCTACTAACACCTTTCTATCACCAGAGGGTGTAAGTGTCCAACCAACAGCACCACCTCTACAGGAGACTGCTACTAACACCTTTCTATCACCAGAGGGCGTAAGTGTCCAACCAACAGCGCCACCTCCATATGCTGGGAGGCCCCCAACCCCCGCAGTTGATAGTTGGGATCCTGAGACAAGGTCTCAAATATTAACATGCCCTGTATTTGAGGCAGGAGGGCAGCGATTTTACCAAGTTTTAAATTTCAAAACAGTGAAGCAGCTAAAAGAGGCTGTAACAACCTATGGTCCTCAAGCACCCTTCACTGTAAGCTTGGTCGAATCCATTAACAACTTGAACATGACGCCAGCAGATTGGGCTAATATGTGTAAAGCTGTGCTAAATGGAGGACAATACCTGTTATGGAAGGTTGCCAATGAGGAATTTTGCAAGGAGACGGCTAGGCGAAATGCAGCAGCTGGTTATCCTCAGAGAAATCTAGATATGTTGTTAGGAAAGGGACCTTATGAGGATCAGCAGCAACAAATTGCATATGATCCTGGCGTATACGCACAAATTGCTGCAGATGCAATTAAGGCATGGAAGACTTTACAAGGACATGGAGGTTTACAAGGTCAATTATCTAAGGTAATACAAGGAGCTAATGAACCTTATGCTGAATTTGTAGATAGGCTTATTCAAACAGCTACCAGAGTTTTTGGGAATACAGAACAAGCAACGCCATTACTAAAACACCTGGCTTATGAGCAAGCGAATCGTTGGTGCAGAGATATCATTAGACCATGGAAACATGAAGATTTAAACACATATATTAAATTATGTAGAGACATTAATGAACAAGAGCAAGTTGTGGCAGCTGCAGTAAAACAGGCTTTAGATGCCAGAGACATTAATGAACAAGGGCAAATTGTGGCAGCTGCAGTAAAACAGGCTTTAGATGCCAGGCCAAGAACATGCTACAATTGTGAACAAACAGGACATTTTAAAAGGAATTGCCCCATTGGAGGAGGGTTTAACAAAACTAGGTATCAAAGGAGTAGAATACCAGGTATTTGCCCACGATGCCGTAGAGGGAGACATTGGGCTAATGAATGCCGTTCTCAAACCACCATAGAGGGTACTCCATTATCAAAAAACGAACAAGGACCAGGTGTTTATCCACGATATCGTGGAGAAAGGCATTGGGCTCCATTGCCAAAAAATGGACAGGGGGGCCCAATGCTCCGGGGCCCAAAACCACAAATATACGGAGCACTGGAGGAACCCAGCAACCCCATCAGGGTAGTGCCCAGGACACATTGTCCATCAGATCCCTCATCAGACAAACCAGAGGGAGCGCAGGGTTGGACATCTGCGCCTCCGCCAGAGCAGTACTAACTCCAGAGATGGGAGTTCAAATCATTCCCACAGGGGTGAAAGGACCTCTTCCCAAAGGAACAGTAGGCTTATTATTGGGACGCAGCTCTTCTACTCTAAAAGGACTTATGATAAGTCCTGGGGTAATTGATCCCGATTATGAAGGTGAAATAAAAATTATAGCCAGTTCTCCAAAGGGTATATCAGTAATTTCACCAGGAGATAGAATAGCACAGTTACTAATAATACCCAGCCTACATGATAAATTTTCCAGTCGTACTGTAGAAAGAGGTTCCAAGGGATTAGGCTCCACAGGTGTAGATTGGGCTATGCTTTCTTTAAATTTAGATTCTCGCCCCATGCTAAAACTAAATATTCAAGGACATGAATTTGATGGGCTGCTGGATACAGGTGCAGACCTTGGCATCATCTCTCGTCAGGAATGGCCAAGGCATTGGCCATTGCAACAGGCCACTCGGACGCTTCGGGGCCTAGGAGTGGCGACTGGTCCCCATGGAGGTGCAGTGGTGTTGGATTGGAGGGATCCTGAAGGATGTGAAGGAGCTGTACAGCCGTGTGTGTTGGATCATCTTCCCATGGATTTGTGGGGACGGGATGTCCTAGATCAATTGGGTTTGACATTGGCAGGTGGCATCGGCCAAAATGCACCCACTGTTGTGACTGGACAGGGTTTTGGGAGGGGAGGAGGATTGGAGGGACGGGAACGGGGTGTGGCGGCACCAGTGCAGATGGATCAAGGAGCGGACAGACATGGGTTGGATTTTCAGAAAGGGCCACTGAGACAATAAAAATTACTTGGAAATCAGAAAGACCAGTATGGGTTCCTCAGTGGCCCCTGACTAAAGAAAAGATACAAGCAGCCCATGACCTGGTCAAACAACAATTAGCAGAAGGACATATACAACCTTCTGTATCTCCCCATAATACTCCCATTTTTGTCATCAAAAAGAAATCTGGTAAATGGAGATTATTGCAAGATTTAAGAGCCATTAATAATGAGATGGTTATTATGGGACCTGCTCAATCAGGGATTCCTCAGTTGTCTGCTTTGCCAAAAACCTGGTATGTTTTAGTTATAGATATTAAAGATTGGTTTTTTTCAATTCCAATTCATCCTGAGGATAGTCCACGTTTTGCATTTACTATCCCTGCACTGAATCATGAAGGTCCTGATCAGAGATATGAATGGAAAGTACTCCCTCAAGGGATGGCTAACAGCCCAACTATGTGTCAAATTTATGTTAACAAAGTAATCCAGCCACTTAGAAATCAAAATCCTGAACTACAAATATTTCACTATATGGATGATGTATTATTAGCACACAAAGATAAAAACACATTGCTAGAATGTTATGCCACACTTACAAACTTATTAAAAAATTATAATCTAGAGATAGCAATAGATAAAGTACAATTAAATTTTCCAATTAATTATTTAGGAGTTCTATTATCCTCAACCATGGTCCGTCCACCAAAAATTCAAATACGAGTAGATCAACTCAAATCACTTAATGACTTTCAAAAGTTATTAGGAGACATAAATTGGATAAGGCCTTATTTAGGTATACCAACAGGAGAGTTGGGACCTTTATTTGATATCCTAAAAGGTCCATCAGATCCAAATTCACCCCGAATGTTAACGCCTGAAGCAAGAAAGGCATTAAAAATCATTGAAACATATATGGAAAATATGCATTTGGATAGAATTGATATAAGTTTGCCTTTATTATTTATTGTACTACCAACAAAAAATATTCCTACAGGAGTATTTTGGCAAGAAGGTCCATTATTATGGATACATTTATCTTATTCTCCTAACACTATTCTTACTAGGTATCCTGAGGCTGTAGGACAATTAATACTCAAAGGAATAAAAGCAGCAAAGGGAGTGTTTGGAATTTCTCCCAATAAAATTATTACTCCATATACTATGAATCAAATTGATGAGTTAGCTAATGAGTTAAATACTTGGGCAATAATCATGTGCAAATCTAATGTTTCATTTGATAACCACTTACCATCTAATCCTTTATTGTCTTTTTGGTCATTGCATCCTGTAATTTTTCCAAAAATGACAAGAAAAACACCTATCATGAATGCTCCAAATATATTCACTGATGGGTCAAATAATGGTACAGCAGCAGTAGTTACCCCTGATCAAACTTTTACATTTTTAGTACCCAAACAATCAGCTCAAAAGGTAGAGCTTAATGCAGTTTTACAAGCTTTTGTGATGTTTAAAGATTCTGTATTTAATTTATTTTCTGATAGTCAGTATGTAGTTAATGCTATAGTATCTCTTGAAGATGCTGGTAGGATTTCCCCTTCTTCTACTGTTTTCTCTTTGATTTCCACTATACAAAGTCTAATCTGGGACAGAAAAGATCCATTCTTTATAGGACATATCAGGGCACATACAGGATTGCCTGGAGCCCTTAGTTTGGGCAATGATTTAGCAGATAAAACTACACATGACATACATATTTTCTCTACACTAGAAGAAGCTATAAATTTTCATAAAAAGTTCCATGTCAATGCTAATACTTTACAAAAGCGTTTTAAAATAACTAAGGAACAAGCTAGACAAATAATAAAACAATGTCAAAATTGTGTGACCTTTTTACCACAAGTTAATCTTGGAGTCAATCCTAGAGGATTGATACCTAACCATATTTGGCAGATGGACGTCACACACTTGCCAGAATTTGGAAAATTAAAATATTTGCATGTTACAGTTGATACTTCTTCTGGATTTTTGATGGGCTCCCTTCATGCCGGAGAAAAAACTAAAGATGTTATAGCTCATTGCTTACAAAATTTTGCCACTGTGGGTGTTCCAAAACAGTTAAAAACAGATAATGCCCCTGGTTATACTTCTACCTCTTTTAAACAATTTTGCTCAACATTTGGCATTACTCATATAACAGGAATCCCATACAATCCACAGGGACAAGGCATAGTTGAAAGAGCTCATCAAACTATTAAAATGTACTTATTAAAGCAAAAAGAAGGAATTGGGAAGGGGTATATATTCCCCAAAGATAAACTTAAAATAACCCTTTTTACTCTAAACTTTTTAAATTTGGATTCATCAGGACTTAGTGCTGCGGAAAGGCATATGTGTCCAAAAAATGTACATAAGCCCAAGGTACTTTGGAAGGATATTCTAACAGGACAATGGAAAGGTCCTGACCCAGTAATTGTCTGGAGTCGGGGGTCTGTTTGTGTGTTTCCACAGGGAGAACAGCAGCCGATTTGGATTCCAGAGAGATTAACCAAGGTCCTGACCCAGTGATTGTCTGGAGTCGGGGGTCTGTTTATGTGTTTCCACAGGGAGAACAGCAGCCGATTTGGATTCCAGAAAGATTAACTAAAGCGATTTCTACAGACCAAAAAGAAGATGATTTGGCTCAAATCCATAACAACTGATATCCAAAACTCCAGTTTGGCTATTCTTACATCTGCAACAGAACCAGGATGCTTTTTTCAATATCTATTTTATTATTGCCCTTTGCCATATCATGAAGTTCTATTTTGTTTTTTGAGCTCATACAGACCTAGGTTAATGTTTTGCTGATCAGTTCTATTTTTTGACTATAGAGTTTTTAAGCATTGCAATGGAGATTTCACCTGTAAAAAGTTATAAGGCCTTTACTATAATGTTATGTGTTGTATGTATTATATTATGTGTGCACACTTGTGTTTTGTGTTATATGTTTGAATGTACGTATGTCCATATATCATATATGATGAGCGCTCATGATAAAATGGATCCAAATATTTTTTTTTCACGTGATTTATATGGTTTAATTTAAATTGGGTAAACAACTGTTGAGGATTGTTTTAATATGTAAACAAAAAAGAAGGTTAACAGATCTGTTTGTTTACTTTCACCTTTCCTTTTCATTATATTTAATAATTCTCTTAAAGATAATGTAAATTGTTAAGAAAATTATTTTCTTTTAGTGCCTTCTGTAGTGTTACATAATTTTTTCTTTAGCCATTATTGCCAGAATTCCTATCTTCATCCCAGTGCCGGTGAAGACAATGTAAATTGTTAAGAAAATTGTTTTCTTTTAGTGCCTTCTGGAATGTTACATAATTTTTTCTTTAGCCATTATTGCCAGAATTCCTGTCTTCATCCCAGTGCTGGTGAAGTCAAAGATAAAACCAATCTACAGCTTCTACAATAGCCATCACTGAACTGCTTGCAGAACTTGCCTGGACACATTGCGAGCTCACCTGTATGCATTGTGAACTATCTGTTGGTGCAGCGACTTGTGGTAGTGTTGGGGTATTTTTGCTGATGATGTCACCGGTGGTACAATTTTTCAAAGGAGCCCTCAATTGGCTTAATGTCATGGCATTTTGCATCCTCCTCTACTAGTGATGGTCTAAAATTTGGGGGCCAACAGAGGTGAGGCAAAGAACCTCACCCCCCCACAGGTGCAAAGGCCTATCCACAAGTATGGCTGTATGCTGGACCGGTAGTCAGTGACGGGTATGATCCAATTGCAGTGGTACCAACCTAAGACAGGAGGCTGACGCCTAGAGGTCAGTTCATCTGATGACGGGTAAGGACCATATGTTGAATTGGACTGCCTAACAGGCACGGTCCCTAAGCCACATGCTTGTTGTTTAAACAGAGAGGGGGAGATGTTGAGAGCCACAGCCAAAGGGGCCCCAGCAAACTTCCAGCTGCCAGCAAACTTCCAGCTGCTGGCTGATGATTGGCTCACAGCGGCCCCAGCAACATCTAGCTGATTGGCTCCTCGGCCCCAGCAACATCTAGCTGATTGGCTCCTCTGCGGTGATGCTCATTGGGCTGTTTCCCTGCCCTTTCAGACCACGGAGCTGCTCATTGGGGGACTTTTTTGGCTCTGCCCACGTGACCCAGCCAATCGGCCTCAAGAGCAGGAGGATTGTGGGAGGTGGAGAGAAGCTTGTGGGGGAGAGAGAGGCTTGTGGAAAGCCGGTGGTGGCAGTTGAGGCTCTGAGGGTTTTTCCTGAGAGGCTATTTTGTTTGGCGTGTGTGGTTCTAAAAATAAAGTTAGTTTCTTTTGACAAGTGGCTCCTGATTGTGCCCAGCCAGACTGCGGCACATACCTCTAAACCAGAGGCCAACAAATTTACTCACTTCTGGTTCTCAAACAACATAAGGAGAAAGGTAGAGTCCATGAATAGACCGGATAGCTGGATGATTTGAAACACTTACAAACAGGGACGCTGGGATGTGCCACAAGAAAACATCACGGCTGGTTGACTTCATTCCCAGTCCTTCCCAAAATTATCTACTAAAGCAAGTAACTGGACCACAAGATAAGCAATAATGAGTTCCATTAGGATAGAGACAGCATCGCTCTTGTCCATCGCCAACTCCCCCATGCCTGGTATACAGAAGACACTCAAAGATCATATTCAACACAAGTATGAATGAGTAGATGAATAAATCAGCAAGTGAATACATACATGAGATAGGCCTGCTAGCTCTGTATTTCTACGAGTCAGTTAACAAAATAGCATATTGTCTCTGCAGGTCATGTAGAGAACAGAGAGATAAAAGGACCCTGAGGAGACTCATAAATAGAGGAACCCTATACCCAAAGGGCACCGGTTAACTGATTCATGGCAACCTACATGAACAGTCAGGTTTCAGGCCTCACTGCTCCCTCCAGACTCTATTTCACCAACATGTCTCCTAAATCAATAACTGGGAGAAATATATGGAAGACAAATCAGCAATTTTCCTAATGATTTAGAGTTGTGAAGGCCAACAGATCCCCTAGATATTAGGACCCATGTTTACACATATTTCTGTAGGCTGGGCCAGCAGACCACATCTGAGAGGGTGAAATGTCTTAACATAATGACATGTTCGATTATACAAAGAGCTTCCGTAACCCTTGTTTCCTGTAGTCGTCTTGATCACGCTATAGTGGGTTGAATGATGGCAGCAAAGAAGGTATTTTCATCTGGAACCTGTGGATAGGAACTTATTTGAAAAAGGGGGGTCTTGGCAGAGGTAATTAAATTAAGGATGTGGAAACAAGATTATTTTAGAGTAGGTGGGCACTAAATCCAATCAAGAGTGCTCTGAGAAGAGAAGAGAATAAGAACATGATGTAAAAGAAGCCAGAGATGGGAGTGACAGATCTCCAAGCCAAGCAACAAGAAAGGTGGTCAGAAGCCACGAGAAGTGGGCAAGAGAGACATGAAATGGATCCTCCCTCAGAGCCTTATTTGAGACGTCTGACCTCCAGAGGATAAATGTTTGTTGTTCTAAATCACCAAGTTTGTGGTACCTTGTAACCTTATTAGGAAACTAATACAGACACTGGTTTTCAACAAAACAAGGCAAACGAAGCCCAAAGGGTAAGAATTTCCTGAAAATTCTTTCACTGGCAAACATGTTTCCTGTGCTTATATGAACCAGGTCTTATTCTAGATGTGGGGATTCCGCAGTGCACACCACAGAGCTGGTGTGAGGGCGCTTCTGCCCTGAGGAAGGTGGGCAAGAAGTAATGAGAGCCAGTGAGCACAGGAGACAGCGAGTGGTGGCCAATGGCACAGAGGAGAGAGAGCTGGCCGCAGAGAACTGGGCATGCTGTTTTATTTAATTAGGTCAAGGGAGGGGACATATGGGCAGATCTGAAAACTGTCAGAGAACGGAGCATATGGAAATCTGGTAGAAGAGAATTTCATGTGGAGGCAAGTAGTGGGGGTCCCGATGGGGAAGCTGGCTTAGAGTATTTGAGGAACACAGGGAGTCCAGGGTGGTTTGAATAGAATGAGCAAGGAGGAGAGACGAGAGAGACAATGGGAGAATCACGTGGTTGGGAGGGAAAGGACAGACTTCGTGGGTCGCCACAGGTGTTGTAGTATTTTACCTTCTGCACTGAGTTAAAGACACAGAATTCTTAGCAGAGGAAAAAATATTATCACACGTTTAAAAGTGCCATGCTCTGGGGCCTAGGGTTGTAGCTTAGTGGTAGAGCATTCGACTAGCATATACAAAGCCCTAGGTTTGGATCCCTAGCACTGAAAAATAATATTAATTATTATAATAAAAGTATCTCTGATGTTGTATAAAGAATAGACACACAGAGACACACATGTGAATTGAGGATATCCATCAGGAGACTGTGACAATAATCCAGGCAAGAATTGATGGCATTTGAACTTGAGAGGTTACATTGGAGGTAGTGAGAGGTGATCAGCTTCTAGAAATGTGTGAAGATAAAACTAGCAGGAATTTTGAAAGTAAAGGATGACTTCAAGGTCCTGGGCTGAGCAACTGGAAAGATGAGATTCTATTTACTGGGATGGAAATACAGCTAATGAGTGTCACAGCAAGAACTTACTTGAACTCAGATCCTGTATGCCCCTGTCCAGTGGTTGGTCCATTTTGTTCCCACAGGAGTAAGTTGGAGCTGTTCTAGAATTAAAACCAAACCCCAACCCCAAAATCTTCACCAGGTAGAAGGCTGGATGGAGCTGCCTCTGGGAAAGGAGGCAGAGGTTGGTGCAGCCTGATCCCATGGACTGGCTGGACAAGGACAATTCCATGGGCCAAGGGCATGGTTCAAAAGACTTGGGTCCTTTCATGCCGCCCCTGGGCTGAGCACCAACTTTGGAAGCCAGTGCTCCACATGTGGTACATTCATTTGGAAGCCACGCTGGCCCTCCTGCACAGACCAGACCCTCTGGAGACCGTGTTATTCCATTTAGTCTGAGCAAAACTCTGGAAATGCACCATCATTCACTTCTAAGTCAGCTTAGACAAATCACCTGCTTATTCATTCAACATGTATTTCCTGTTTGCTCCCCCAAGTATAGAGTTCTGTGCTTGGCTCTGGAAAATCACTGGAGAATTAATAGTATAGACAAAACTTCTGCCCTTCAGAAACAATGATAGAAAACACTATAAATACATAAATACATTTTTAAAAAAAAGTCTTCACAAGTACAGGACAGTTGGAGATGACTTAGCAAAAAGATGACTTAGCAGCCACATGATTAAATTTTTTTAAAGTGGAGGGCAAGCCCAGATCTTTTCTCCCCAGGAAAGCTTTGCTGAGACCCTCCACGCAGTCACATATCACCGGACTTCTTTGACCAAAGCAGGTTAAACAATGGTTCGTGACAACCAGACCTACAGCAGCACATTCTGTTCTCAGAGTCACACTCTTAGAACAAAGAAACACAGATGTGAGAGAAAGAATTCAAGGGCAGCAGCCAGAACAGAAGGATATTTGAAGACAGAAGGTAGAACAAGACAGGCTTGGAGACAGGGAGATGCGTGACCCTGTGAGGACGGGTTCTGCATGGGGGAGAATAATGATGCCCACTTCACAGGGCCACTGATACAATTAAATGTGATAATGTACATGAAAGCACTTTGCCGACTAGCAAGGACTCTACAAATGCTAGGCACTGTTATTAAAATAGGAGGCCTGTCACCTAGAAGAGGTTTCAGATGTGTTTTGGGTGTCCCCAAGAGATGGAGGGGGCACTAAGAGCCGGAAGCATTTCTCTTAAATCCAGTTGGGCTTTCCACAGACAGAAGGGGCTGTTTTGGCTAATTGACTCCTCCAGTTTGGAGTTCAGAGGCTGGCTAGCTGAAAGCACTGTGGCAACGTTAAAAGGAAATTCTCCCATTTAGTGGTCTGTAAGTTGGTTGGTTGGTTTTCTTTTCTTTTCTTTTTAAACAACTCTGAGGCCATCATGGTCATCTTCTTTTTTCTTATTGAGTCTGTATCAGATCCTTAGCTATATTCATTCCACAAAAAGATAATTCAATTCCCCCAATTAATCAGTAAAGCCACATGTGACTCCCTCTGTGGTGACGCAGTTATAATTATGTCACTTAAACTAGTCCCCTGATAGAACTTATTATAGAAGAGTTTAGACAAATTTGTGCTAATTCCCCAAAGGCCTACAATCAAAAGCCAATAATAATAATTATATATCTCACCATACCGTGGTATATGTTTAAACCAGTGAAACTTTTAAGAAAGTAGAAACAATGTAAATTATTATTAGATAACTGATAAACACCACAATGATGAAATGTTCTTGCTCGGGTAACATAATTGAGATGATAATTAGGCATAATTAGCATTATTATGAGTCAATCATATTTCAGTGAAAAGAAAACATATTTGGCTAAAAGGATACAATTTTGTAGTTGGTGCTGTATGAATTCTTTCTGGTTGAGCTAGGTCACCCATTGTATTTGCCAATCAATTATTTCAGAGATGACTGGAGGTTTCCATTTTAACAAAAGCCTATTTTAGCAAACAGCAGAGCTTTCAGAAGCCTCTCTCCTTGATGCGTCTGAAATCTTTTCACTATCTCTTGTCATTCTCTCTCTAATCCACATATCTCATGACTGCCAATGTCACAGCCAAGCCCACAACCTAAAAACAGCAGATGACAGAATTTAGGAGGAAAGGATCATTTTATTTTCTTTCTTGTATACTATATTTCTCTCATATATTTAGCAGGGAAGGGTAGGGAACTATATTTTATCATAGAAAACAATCTTTTCCATTTTCTCACAGTATCCATAATTTTTAAAGTTGCATTTACTCATTAGATTGAATTCTTGTTTATGCTAAACCTCCAGGAATGGTTTATTTTTTTTCCCATACATCTTTTAAAAATGAATTCTTAAGATCTTAGGAGAAAAGGGGGGGGGGCGGGAAATGTTTACAAGAGAAGCCAGATCAATTATAAAAGAAGACATGGAAATGTACTATGGGACAAGTTTCAGCAATTGCTTCATGAACGTAGAAAGGGGAAATGAGAATAAAGAGGAGACACACAAAGCTGTGATTTAAGTCCCAAGGACCTGAAAGTTATAGTGGTAAATGCCAAAGAGAGATTGAGCGTGGTGGGTTTAAAATGTAAAACAGAAAATGGTTTTCTCTAAGGAATGGGGGGAGGGGGAGTATTCAAAAATAGTCTCAAATGCACTTAAGAGAAAAAGAAGGCTCTAGAAGGGAAGCTGTTAGCAATAGTCACAGCTATAACAGTAATTGTAATACATATTACATTATATATATATATATATATATATATATATATATATATATATATATATATTCATATGTGGTATGTAATAATCACACAATGACTTATTTAAATATATGTAATTACTACATATATGATATAATATCAATGATCCCAGGATTTCAGCAATCACAATGGAAAACTACATCTTTAGCTCTCTTAATAAAATCCTTATCCAGGGGCAAGGAGTAAGTAGAGTTTCCATAAAAGGTAGTGGTAGGGAAAATAAAAATTTCATGTGAATAAAAAAATAAACCTGAATTCCTCCTTGATAATCAATAATTTCCATAAAATCCTCGAGAGCCCAAAGATCCCTTCAGATATAAATTCTAATGGAGACACAGAGAATGTTTACAGTTTAAATGATCTAAAGAAATATGATAATAACATTTTAAAAAATGAACTACAAGATGTTTAAAGTTAGACGATAGTAAATGCATAGCTCTTTACAACTCTCAATGCACTTATCCATAATTTATTAGGAAAATGTCAAAATGTCCTTGTCAGGAAGGTACACAGGATAATGGTACTTATTTTTAAAAACAGTTCATGCAAGAGGCTGCAAAATGATAGTCAGGTGTTCAAGGCACACTTCCAACTCTTCCATCTAGCCACCTACTTAAATATTATGGAACATAAATCAAGGAAAGCAACAACTAGAAATGAGTCCTTTAAATGTGCAGCCTTCCACAGTGAAATGCAGATGAGGTCTAGTGCTGTAATTGACATATTTTATCCTTGTCCTGAGGCTAAGGACTCTAAGCAACATTTTGAAACTTGTTTTGCCATCAAATCCCCCAGCTGATCACTATATTATCTCATTAGTTCAATAAAGTTAATATTTTTACTTCTATCATCTCTTGTTTTTCCATATGCCATCTTTTCACCTTAATGACATATGAACATGAAGCTACAATGTGAACAGGAATGACTTTTAACAAGCACATTGGAATGTCTGAAAAAGTGGCACCTGCTTCAAAGAAATTGCAAAACTGTATGAGCCCAGGTAGCAAAGTAGGATTCCATAAGGAGAATGCCTCTCTGTGTTTGAAGGATAAAATTTGGTTAGAGGCAGACTTTGTGGCATGGATGGTACAAAACACAATAATTTAACTTTCTTGCTTTGCCTGAATGCTCAAAAATCAGTATCATCATTGTTATTTTTAATTTGGGTAAAAGCATTACTATTTCCATTGCCATAAACCTGTTAAGTAAATAATATCTCCTTATGATCAGAGGGCACTAATACATACCTCATAAAAATTGTACTTTTACTATTTTGATATTCACCCACCCACCTAACCTTCCATCTGTCCATCCATCTTGTTAATGAATTACTTTTATGTGCCAGCCACCATATTAACTACTGGTGGTGTGTTGATAAATGAGAAATACACTATACCTTCAAAAAACATAATTAATGGTGATATTTGGTTCAAGGATGAAGTCATCAACAGTGATGCAAATATGAGATCTAAGAAATGAAGCTAACTATATGGTATTATATTTGTTTTAATCATTGATCTTAATATTAAAAGGTATCAAAAGATGTGGTCTGTTTAACATAAGCCATCTCTAAGTTCCCCTCCAGTACTGTGATTTGAGTCTTGTAATGTGGCTTGGGTACAGATCGTATGGTATATAATTAAGTTCTTGCCCTAAACAATAATGGGTATGCTGTAAGAACATAAATTATCAAATAAAAGGTGAGGAAATAAAATATCTCAAGGAAAGCTGGTGTGGTGGCACATGCCTGTAACCCCAGCAGCTTAGTAGGTTGAGGCAGGAGAATTGCAAGTTCAAAGCTGGCCTTAGCAAAAGCAAGGTGCTAAGCAACTTAGTGAGACCTTGTCTCTAAATAAATTACAAAACAGAGCTGGGGATGTGGCTTAGTGGGCAAATGCCCCTGAGTTCAATCCCCAGTACCAAAACAACAACAACAACAACAACAAAAAACTCTCAAGGAAGAGACCACCTAGTTAATTGCTAGAATCCAGAAATGATCATCTAACTTTCAATACTACATATTTCAGAAGAATTAATTGCAGTTAAAGATTTGGCATTTAGTTTTTTAAAAATCAATAATAATTAATTGAATTAAAGAACTCTCACTTCTAGACTGATGCCTATATTCTCTTTTTTAATTGATTTTATTTTTTAAATACATGACAGTGGAATGCATTACAATTCTTATTATCCATATAGAGCACAATTTTTCATATCTCTATTTGTATATAAAGTATATTCACACCAATTCATGTCTTCATACATATACTTTGGATAATATTTTCTTAAGTAAAACAGAAAAAGAACTCCACATTTGACTCATTTCTCATTTCTCAAATATTGTAGTTTAGATTGTAAATGACCCCCAACAGCTCATGTGTTAAAAGGCTTGGTCTCCAGCTGATGATACTACCAGGGAGTGGTAGACTTTTAGAAGGAAAGGCCTAGTGGAGAGAAGTAAGCCCTTAAAGAGTATATTGGGACTCTGGCTCTTTCCCCTCTCTCTTTGCCATCTAGCTATCATGAGGTAACAGCCTTCTTTGCCACACGCTCAGACCACCATGATGGCCAATCCAATGAACTGAAACCTCTGAAACTGTGAGCTAAAATAAATCTTTCCCCATCTAAGTTGATTTATCTCAGATATTTTGATACATCAACAGAAAGGTGATTACCACAAAAGCCCATGAAATTGCACAGGCCCTCAGGTAGATGCATATCCAAAAAGCAACCAAAAATCTAAAAGTCATGACTTTGAAGAAGTATCCTGGGGCATTTCATCATTACAATGGTGGAGTTTGTAGGAGGGCCCAGGACAAATAGTGAGGATGTACAAAAGTTGGGTGGCCCAAAAAGAGGGCTAAATTTCTACTGCATGTGCTTAGAAACTCAGAATAATGCTGCACTTCAGAGTTTAGATATAGGTTCTCTTGGCAATGAGCATATCCAGGGAATAAAATACCCAAGGTGCCATGCCATACTTACAGAGCACATGGCCAAATAAACCTGTGCATGAGCTCCCTTTGCAACATAGAGATGATCCCCAGCTGAAAAGGAACAAATTACTCTTAACGCAGAAGAGGAGGTTGCTCAGAAGAAAGAGCTATCTCAGAAGATACTGAAGAAACCAAAACTCGTGGCATGGGAATAAGTTCAGCATAAAATAAAATGCAAATCAATGTTTTAAAAAATAACCTGGATGGATAGGCAGAACTAACATCATCAAAATGGCGATATTACCAAAAGTTCTCTATAGGTTTAATGCAATGCCAATCAAAATCCCAACGGCATTTCTTGTAGAAATAGAGAAAGCAATCATGAAATTCATATGGAAAAATAAAAGACCCAGAATAGCAAAAACAATGCTAAGCAGGAAGTATGAATCAGGTGGTATAGCGATACCAGACTTCAAACTATACTACAGAGCAATAGTAACAAAAACAGCATGGTACTGGTACCAAAACAGGCGGGTGGACCAATGGTACAGAATAGAGGACACAGAAACCAATCCACAAAACTACAACTACCTTATATTTGATAAAGGGGCTAAAAGCATGCAATGGAGGAAGGATAGCATCTTCAACAAATGGTGCTGGGAAAACTGGAAATCCATATGCAACAAAATGAAACTGAATCCCTTTCTCTCGCCATGCACAAAAGTTAATTCAAAATGGATCAAGGAGCTTGATATCAAATCAGAGACACGCCATCTGATAGAAGAAAAAGTTGGCTACGATCTACAGTCGGTGGGGTCGGGCTCCAAATTCCTCAATAGGACACCCATAGCACAAGAGTTAATAACTAGAATCAACAAATGGGACTTACTCAAACTAAAAAGTTTTTTCTCAGCAAAAGAAACAATAAGAGAGGTAAATAGGGAGCCTACATCCTGGGAACAAATCTTTACTCCTCACACTTCAGATAGAGCCCTAATATCCAGAGTATACAAACAACTCAAAAAATTAGACAATAAGAGAACAAATAACCCAATCAACAAATGGGCCAAGGACCTGAACAGACACTTCTCAGAGGAGGACATACAATCAATCAACAAGTACATGAAAAAATGCTCACCATCTCTAGCAGTCAGAGAAATGCAAATCAAAACCACCCTAAGATACCATCTCACTCCAGTAAGATTGGCAGCCATTATGAAGTCAAACAACAACAAGTGCTGGCGAGGATGTGGGGAAAAGGGTACACTTGTACATTGCTGGTGGGACTGCAAATTGGTGCGGCCAATTTGGAAAGCAGTATGGAGATTTCTTGGAAAGCTGGGAATGGAACCACCATTTGACCCAGCTATTCCCCTTCTGGGTCTATTCCCTAAAGACCTAAAAAGAGCATGCTACAGGGACACTGCTACATTGATGTTCATAGCAGCACAATTCACAATAGCAAGACTGTGGAACCAACCTAGATGCCCTTCAATAGACGAATGGATAAAAAAAATGTGGCATTTATACACAATGGAGTATTACTCTGCATTAAAAAATGACAAAATCATAGAATTTTCAGGGAAATGGATGGCATTAGAGCAGATTATGCTAAGTGAAGCTAGCCAATCCCTAAAAAACAAATGCCAAATGTCTTCTTTGATATAAGGAGAGTAACTAAGAACAGAGTAGGGATGAAGAGCATGAGAAGAAGATTAACATTAAACTGGGATGAGAGGTGGGAGGGAAAGGGAGAGAGAAGGGAAATTGCATGGAAATGGAAGGAGACCCTTAGGGTTATACAAAATTACATACAAGAGGAAGTGAGGGGAAAGGGGAAAATAATACAAGGGGGAGAAATGAATGACAGTAGAGGGGGTAGAGAGAGAAGAGGGGAGGGGAGGGGAGGGAAGGGGGATAGTAGAGGATAGGAAAGGCAGCAGAATACAACAGACACTAGTATGGCAATATGTAAATCAATGGATGTGTAACTGATGTGATTCTGCAATCTGTATACGGGGTAAAAATGGGAGTTCATAACCCACTTGAATCAAAGTGTGAAATATGATATATCAAGAACTATGTAATGTTTTGAACAACCAACAATAAAAAATTAAAAAAATAAAATAAAAAAATAAAAAATAACCTGGATTCACTATTTACCTTGTACCAGAAACTATGCTAGGCATTAGGGATATAAAAATTAACAAAACCATCTCTAATTAACCTCCAGGAATTCACAGCCTAGAGAAACAATAATATGAATAAAAAATACAGTTGTATGATACCCTAATGATATGTGAGTTTCTGACAAATTCTGACATGCAACCAGCTCTGCCATTTAGTAGTACCTTTTTCCCTACCTGTATATTTAGTGAAGTTGTTGTAAGATTAAGGTCATTTATGTAGAGCACTTTCAAGGATACTTAAATCATACTAAACACTATAATATGAATTATCTATCATTGTAATTGTTATTGGTGCTAATATTACCCTCATGGTCTTAATAGACTATCCAATTCTAAACTGAACAAAGAAAAGGAAGTTCCTGTATCTTTTCCAGTAAAATAGATAGGTGCTTACATAAAGGGGATTTGTTAGCTCTATAAATACATACAAGCATGATTCTTACAAAGAAATGGTTGATTTTTCCAATCATTAAATCAATAGTATGTTTGGGGAAGATAAATATTTTAAGTCTAAAATCTTATTAATTCATATCTAAATAGAGGTCAACTTATATGGAAACCAAAGAGCAACTCAAAGTTAAAATTTGCTACTTTTACACACACACACACACACACACACACAGTTACACACAAATCAACAAAAATGTGTGTATAGATTAGCTAACTGAGCTAGGTTTCAAATGGTTTCCACATCCGAGATAACAACTTCTAGATAGTTTCACAAGCCAGAGTTCTAACCACCTTGAATTAAGGAAATAACAATGCTTGGCCGATAGGATATGGCAGAAAGGATGTGCCAGTGATGAGCTTAGGATTCGGGTAGCTATAAGCTTACTCTTTCATGCCTGTTCTGTACCATAAAAAAATAAAATACTGCCTCTGCTTAACTGCTTGTCCCAAGGGAAAGAGAAACTTATGGGATGGAATCACTCCAGGAAGATGCCTCAACCCAGCCCAGACTCAATCCGGGAAGAATGCACAAGCTAGCCCATCCACAGTTGGCTCCTGAGCAAGTCCAGAAGAGATGGGCAGAACAACCCAGCAAAGCTGAGCTTAGGTCAACCAACCCCATCTCCCCATGGGGAATTGTGCTATTTTAATAAATATTTTATTTATTTTTCATAAGCCGTTGAATTTGGAAATACTTTATTAAACAATAAAAGTGAACTCAGATAGTCAACAATGTTTTCAATTTTAAATAACATAACATCCAGCACTCAGTGTCTTAAGTTTTTTAAAATGTATTTTCACCAAACTGGAAAGGCCAATGGTGGTTCCACCTTGAGGTACAGTTTGACCTGGAGGTCCAGATGTCCTCTGAATCTTTCTACAAATTTCTTTGCATGGATCTGGCCTTTGGAGTCTTCCATAGGCCAGCTTCGTCCTCCACAAAACCACCCTCATGGTGTAAAAATGGCTGTAGAAATTCTGCATACTTCACTTTGCATATTTCATGTTGAAAGGGAGAGAGGGTCTTTAGGCCAGCACTCTAAACAAGAGTCCTGAGATTCTGTCTGATTTAGATCCCTGTTTCCCTAGGAACCAATGTAACCAGGAGAAGGGCTATGACTGATTCATCCTGAGTCATGGGTTCCCAACCTGAAGCTAGAAGAGTTGAAGTCATATTCACCAAATTCCATGAATTTTTTTTTTATCCAATGTCAGGGACTTTTTGGTTAAGGGAAGAAGGGGAAGGAAATGTGGAAGAAGCAACTCACAGCTTACACAATACACTGTCTTTTTCTGTAGGGCATTAACACATCTTTCTTGCGTTATGTCTGAGCTAGTCAAAGCCTCAAATTGTTACACCTGCTAAATATTTTTTTATTAACATCTATAAATACCTCTTATTGAATTAACTGTATACACTCAGAGGCATAAAGACGTTTTAAGATTAATAAGAGTGTAAAGAGATAAGAAAACAAAAGAAGTTAGAATACCACCATTTATTCCCCAGTAACTAGAAACAGCTTCTATTGGAAATCTCAGTGCCACCTGCTTTGCATCTGCTCCACCAACTGAGAAATGCAGGTCTGGCAAAGAGAGAAAATCCATTTTAAGTAGATCTGTGACAATACAGGGCAAGGAGGTCTTGAAATCCACCAAGGGTTTTAATCAATAAGACTGACAGCACAGAGCATGCCAGAAGCCAGGAAAGGACGAGTTTGTAAAAAAGCATTCAAGCAACAGCTCAAGTTGTAAGGTTCTGGCGACAAACTAGGGCCAGTGAGGCGGAGGCACATACCACCGTTTCTCTTCTGATCTAAGAAGGGTGAGGGAGGAAAGGCTGATTAGCTCAGGGAGGGTTTGGGTTTGGTCCTTTTAGATTCTAACTTTCCAAATCAAGGAGAAATTCTAAAACCCATTGTCTGATTTCAAAAAGTTGGGCTTGAAAAACATGACAAGCCTTTTCTTTTTGTTACCTAATTCTCAGCTGCAAACTGAAGCTTCTAGAGTGCATGCTTCATAAAAGGCAAAGGGACTTAATTAAATTTTGCCTGCCGCTTCTAAGTGGATTGCTGGGGTATACCAGGATTAATTAGTTTCGTGTTGTTAATTCAATTCAAAGGTTGCTGATAAACTAAGACCATCAAACTCCATTAGGAGAAACAAAAACTTCTTAATTATGACAACATCTTTGGGGTTGTGGATAAGTTCTATGAGCATGTTCAGGTTCCACCCTGGTTTTCTAGTACTATGTTGGAGCCACTGCAGGGGATCAGAGAACCCTCGGTGATTAAAAGCACTTTTCACCAAAATTTTAACTTTTCAATTTTGGTACCTTAAAAAAAATAATCCTAGTTTTCAAAGGTTCTTTTTTGCCATTTTGAATGTAAAATTCTATTTTTAAAAACCTAACCCCTTGAAGAATTATTCCAGCTTTTCTAGAGGCATGAAAGCACAAGGTTAATGAATATATTTTTACCTAAACTCTCGGTCCCCAAAATTCATTGTACTCTTACAATTGTAGTACCAGTTCCCTGTATGTGTAAAAAAAAAAACAAAACAATCTTGTATCACCAAGATATGAAGTACAGAGAATGCTGGAAATAGGCTCGGCTACTTGGTTGTGCAAATAACTGCTTCTCTCTTCCTCACCCCAACTTAACCCCAACTTTGAATGGAATCACACGTGATCATGCACATGTGTGAATGTGCGCACGCACATGCGCAAACACACACACACACAGGCTTACCCTCTGGTTTGGATGCACAGGTATATTGCAGTTCAAGATCTAGCCAGTTTTCACTGCAGCTTGCCATGTTGGGTCCCTTTAACATCTTTTCCTAGTTAATACAAAGAATTACTCTACATCTATAACCCTCTCTGTCTTCCCCCACCTAGAATGGGCATACATATACGTACACACATACACACATACACACACAAGCTTGTACAAATTCCTTCTCATCCCTCAGCTCTCCGGGCTTCCCTCACCTCACTTGGGACATACTCTTTGAGTTCCATGACTAAGTTGGATGATACTCTTATGGGCTAACTCAGCACCAATGTTAGCATGAATGCAATAATTGAAATAGTTCAATGGCCTGTTAAATATTGTAACCCTCATTAGAAATTTTTTTCTGAATGACAGGAGTGTCTCATTCATGGTTATATCATTCAATACTGTAGTACTTGGCACATGGAAATGATTCAATGTGTATTTTTTTTTAATGAAAGGTCAGAATAGTTGTAGAATTAGACCTGGAATCTCTGGGTTTGGATCCAGCCTAGGTCTCCATTAACAATCTCCTATGCTTCCCCTATTCCCCAACCTGGCATCTCTGTGGGCAGGGGGAACTCCTAGCAACTCCTCTGGCTGACTTTAGCTGCTTCCCAATGACCATTCCTCCCTTTCCCTTTCCCTTGTGAAATAATACTTAATATCCCTTTAACAGAATACTGATATGGAGTGGGGTTGGGTGAACAATTCCTATACTCCAGCTAAGCTAGCTATTGAGTAAGTTATGGGCATTAAAACATAAAAGTCAATGCTCCCTGGGATCTCTGGAAACTAAATATATGCTTCTTCATCAATCCTTCCTCCTTCTTGCTACTTAAGATAAAGAAGTAATGGCTGGCTCTTTAATAGCTACTTGGACCATGAAGCAAAAAGTTAAACATAAAAAGAACCCGTGTTTCCAACACTTTTCTGGAATCACTGCTCAAGCGACATCACACTCTAATGCATTTCCAAATTTCTTTTATATGAGAGAAAAGAAATAGATCTCAGTATAAGTCCTTGTTATTTGGGGCATTTTTAAACATAACTGCTTGACCAAATCCTAATGTCATGACCAGTACAGCAAGAGACTTTCTATATTGAAACACAGGTCTGGTGATCAGCTCCTGGTCCTCGTCCTGGGCAAGCCATAGAGCAGGTGAGGAATCCAGGTTTGGTCTGGTTACACATCTATCCCACATTTTTCCCATGCATAATCCTTCACTGGGGAGTGGACTCACACCTTCTACCAATCTCATGTCAGCTTTAATCAATCATTGTGCTCTGAAATATCTCTGGACTTTTACTTCACTGTGAAATATGTTACATTTATTTAGACACATATCCTAGACTTCAAGCTCCTCCAGGACAGGTAACATGTTGTTTGTGTGTATTCCTCTCATTACCCATTCAATAACTTAGCAGATGAATGAAAGGCTGTGTGTTTGATATTTTAATGCTAATATTATTAAGTATATTCTGATTAAGTATATTCTGAATACTACACAGAGAAAGGGAATATGGTTGTCTCATTTTTTTAAAAAAAAACTTTGTAACAGAAAACTTCAAAATAAGAAGGTTAATTCTCCAGAGATTATTATTTTATGGGATGCCCAAAATAGTTCTCCTCTTCCTTTATTCTTGGTCCTCTTACCCTCCTGTATTTTTCTCTGTAGCACTTTCCATGACCTGACATTTCATTGATCTATGATTGTATTTGTTTATCACTTGTCTTTTTTCCTCTGGAACATAAGCTCCATGAGAGTTTGAACTTAGTGAGTGCTTAATAAATATTTGTTGAACACATTCACTTTTCTTTGAGCATGGTCAAGTCAGAGTGCCCATCCACTAAAAATAACAACCAAAAAATTTACAGGCTCAAGATGAAAGGACTTTTATGTGAATAATTATGGGAAGGTCAAAAGCCAGCCTTGCTGATCTGGGTTTGGTGACTTAAAAGACGGTCCTACCTTAGACACACTGCAGCCTACTTTTTAGCAGCAGAGACCCTGTTTCAAAATCCAATGTTATACAAAACTCTGACCATCTTGTGGTAGGACAGTGACAATCCAGAGAAAGAACAACTGCTCAACATGCGCAGAGGCTCAAGTTGGCCCTGCCTGGAGGCAAATGGAAACCATTGCTCTGCCAAAGGATAGAAAGGAGGAGCCCTATCCTCTGGGCTCGGACCTTATCATCTCCCTGTGGCCCCTTAGGCATCTTTGGGGAAACAGGGCTTCATGAAAAGTCCTTTGAAAACCACATTATTCGACACCTCTAGGAAGACTTCCAGCTCCAACCATCATTAATCAGGTGGGATTTCCTGTCTAAAACAAGGAGGGAGGCCCAAGGTGGTGTGAGGTTCTCAGGGAAGTTGATGTACACTGATTTCAGAGAGAAGCGAGACAGGGAGCCTAACAGCAAGCATTTGTAAGCACTTAGATTATAATGGAACCAGGGGCAATAAGCAGCCTGGATTTTGAGATTGAATCAAGCTGAGAAAACCTAATTGCTTTTTTTTTTCTTTCTTTTTTTTAAAGGAGTGGGAATTGCATGATTAATAAAAGAGAGAAAGAAAATGAAGATGTAACACAACCTAATTTTGGTAAAGTACTTAATACAGTATCTAATAAAGTCTTACTTGCAAAATGAATTCAAATTGGATTGGATTTGGATTCCAGCATTCTCGACTGGCTGAATGCTGAGGCGGGTGATGCAGGGACTGAGGATAGATGCAATGTGTCACACGACAGTGGTGTCTGGTAGCCCTGCCCCAGGAATCAATGAAGCTCTAGTGTTAGTTAACAGCTTCATTAATGATCTACATGATGAGACAAAAGAGTATCTTAATGAATGTTATTGAGAAAATGGGGAGATGCCATGAATTCCACTCTCAACTAAGAGGTTTGCAACAAGAAAATACATATGCAGAAACAACAGGGAAGAAGCATCTTAGAACTTGATATTTTGCAGAAGATGGTTTGCAAAATGTTCAGGAAAATGTGTTTCTCGGGTCTCATAAAATAGCATTCTTGAAGATTTGATTAAAACAAACATTCAACTTAACCATAAAACGAAATGCTAGCCTACTCACCCAGGACAATTCCTTCCCCCAACAAAGCAAATATATAAATATATATTTGTGTCTTTCTGTAATATGTTTTTTTTCTTGGAATGTTAGAGAACACTGGTATAGGGTTGGTAGAAGAAATAACAGAGATTTAATTTTTGAAGAGATGAGGGGTGATATCTGCAGAGGGAGGTAGTATTCATAAATATCCCCTTTCCTCAGAAAATAATTTCAGGGACCTCTAGATACTTTTCAGATTAAGAGAAAAAAGAGACCTAGGAACTGATGATCTCAAGTTTATTACTTTTTTCCACCTTCCCACCCCCAACCCAGAACTATATAAAGACAGAGAAAGTCAACATGTTTGACCAGCTTTAACCAACTCCATGGTTAAAGCCATTCATTGAGGGTTTTGTCGTTGTTCTGTTTGTTGGTTGGTTGGTGATTTCTGCATAGCAGGATGAAAACCAGTCCTTAACCCAGGAAGCACACATTCTGGTGGAGAAAGAGCCAAAAACATAACATCAAAAGGAACAAGTGCTCAAATCTCCCCCATGACATGGGAGCCTGGGGAAAGGGAAGTCTTTATGGAGGAGAAAGCATTTCAATTTTGACTTGAAGATTAAAGAAGCATTTATACACTGTCAATCAGACAGAAGGATGATGGGGAGGGGTGTCAGGAGGAGCAAATGATTAGACCAAAATGGTAGAAGATACCAGAGTATGACTAACTTTAAGTTATTCAAACTCTTATCTTATTCATGCTGGAAATCACTGGGGAATTTGGGGTTGGAGGATATGATATTATTCTAAGCCTCCTAACAGTTTCCCTCTTCTTCCTTTATCCTCCTACAGTCCAGTGTCAGCACAGCTGTCAGTTTTATCTTGTTAAAATGTAACTCAGATCATGACATCGGCTCAGAACCTCCAAAGGCTTCACATCTCAGAGAAACAGAAGTTCAGGGCCTTGATATGACAGACAGTTCCACCTGCTCTGGCTCCCAGAAGCTTGCTTATTTCTTTGGCTACTGCGCTATCCTCTTGTCTATTCCATTCCAACCCCTGGAAAACATCAGGTCCACCTTGGGGGTCTTTGTGTCTGCTCTTGCTCTTAATCACACTTGAATCACATTCATGTTCACAACTTAATCCTTGAGACCCTACCCTAATGCTTTTGCAGTACTCTTCCTCTCTGCAACACACTTACCCAACTCCCTTGCTTTGCTTATGCACAGCACTCTCGAATAGAATGTATATCTTGAGTATTTTATTGTTTGCCTTCTCTCACTGGAAGATGAGAACTTGAGGGTAGGACTTCTTTTTTTCTCAGTATATTTTTTTTTCATTCAATGACAGTAGTTCTGAATCTTCCCACCCACCTCCAGATCAGGATTTTTATTTATTGTTTGTTGTTTGGTTGGTTGGTTTACTACTATGAGCCCCACAAATTCCTGCACATAGTAGATTCTAAATAAATATTTGTTGGGTGCAGTGGCACACGCTGGTAATCCCAATGACTCAGGAGTCTGAGGCAGGAGGATTTCAAGTTCAGAGCCAGCCTCAGCAACTTAGCAAGGACCTAATCAACTTAGTGAGAACTTGTCTCAAAATACAAGTAAGAAGGACTGGGGATATGACTCAGTGGTAAAGCACCCCTAGGTCCAATTCCCAGTACCAAAACAAAGGAAAGAGTAAAAAGAGTAATGAACGAATGAAGAATAGGATGAACAAGACGACGGTGAGATCTGCTAGGAGGCTCTTGCTATCATGAGGTACCCCTAAATAAGGGTATCCTCCTTGGAGGGAGAATAGTGGTTGCTGATACCAGAGGTCCTGGGAATGCATCATCAACAGAAATTGGATTACTATGGGGATGAAGAAGCTAGCAACCATTCAGAAAAAATAATTCCCAGCTTTTGACTAAGGCAATGAGGTGGATGGTAATTATATTTGCCCAGATAGGGAACATGGTAGAGCCAGAAAGAAAGGGGAATACTATGGACTTGGGTTCTGACATGCTGAGTTTGAAATATCTGATGGAAATTCGGCTGGGTCTAAGAGTTGGCTGTTAGAGGCACATGTCTTGGAAAGAGAATAGGAAGTGCTTGTCTTTGTTTTCCTCCAGGGTCTTCTCTATGCAGATGAAATTCCAAACGAAGCTATTCTGGCTCCCTACAGCCAGTTCTGAGCTGCAAAAAGTAGCAAAGCCACCCAGAGCACCAATAAAGGAAAAACTGTTTTTCTCTATTCACAACACTTCTGACACCAAATGTGTGGGTTTTCCACACCAAGCAATCCTCCAGTTCTCTAAGGGCACCACTTGGGTGTCCTTCAACTTAACTCAATTGTGATGTAAACTGCCTAGAGTTAGTGCAGACCCTACATGCTAAGGGCTCAGTCCCACAAGACTGGCCCCTCCTTTAGACAGCAATAGCAAGTCCCAGGTGTGTCACCTGTACTTCTAACCAACTCCCTATAAGTAGGGGCTTCCTGGAACGGTGGCTGCTCCTTGGGAGTTGTCTTTGGCAGGGTTACTTTTGCTTGCCTTCCCTTTGCCTGCCATGCTAAATTCTAAAGAAAAGTCAGACCTAATGTTTAAATGTTAACTGCTAAACAGCGTTTCTTTAGATTTACAGAACCTGGAACATCTGGTGACCTCCAGATAATATCAGAATGTGTAGCGTCCTTCTTTATTCTATTCCCATGCATCAACTAAACAAAGCTTGTACATTGCTAGGAAGTTTAACTTACAGAGAAGAAATATGTTTGTCTAAAGAAGTACAGGAACAAGCTATAGTCAAGGTCAACTGCAATGTTCTGGTCAATGAGAAAAAGGAGGCACACACCCTGGATGATGAAGACCCCACCTGACGTGCAGCCTTCCCAGCCATCGTCCCACTACACCATGTTTCCCTTCCTATGGAAGCCCCTCGGTTTACCTGTGTTCCCTAAGACAGTGCTCTGTGGACATGGCACCCTCCATCTTTTCAGGGCTGGCCCTTGAATAAACCTGATTTCCTTCCCACCAACTTTCCTCTCTTGAGTACAGGTTTTGAATGTCAAACAGACAGATAGGTTCACCCCTCCTGGTGTCTGATGGTTTGCTCTAATGGCTCACAAAGCTCAGGGAAACATTTACATACCCTTACTTTTTTATTATAAAGCATATATCAAAGGGTACCTATGAACAGCCAAATGAAAGAGGTATATAGGGCAATGTATGCTGGAGAAGCAGAAAGCTTTAATGCCTTCTCTGGCCACATCCTGCTCCCCGCACCTCAGTGTGTTCACCAACCTGGTAGCTCTTCAAATCCCATTATGTAGGATTCTTATAGAGCTTCCATTACATAGGTATGATCAATTCAATCATTGGCCATTGGTGACTGAACTCAATCTCGGGCCCCTTTTGTCTGCCAGGAGGTGGGGGCTATGGCTGAAAGTTCTGATTTGCTATTCACACATTGGTTCCTCTGGCAACCAACCCTAGTCCTCCAAGAGTCACTTTATTAGCATAAATGAAGGAGTGAAAGAAAAGAGCTTATTATGAATGATCAAACATGTTTTCCTCATCCCTCTCAATCAAAATAATACAAGGGGGAGAAATGAATGACAGTAGAGGGGGTAGAGAGAGAAGAGGGGAGGGGAGGGGAGGGGAGGGGGGATAGCAGAGGGTAGGAAAGGCAGCAGAACACAACAGACACTAGTATGGCAATATGTAAATCAATGGATGTGTAACTGATGTGATTCTGCAATCTGTATACGGGGTAAAAATGGGAGTTCATAACCCACTTGAATCAAAGTGTGAAATATGATATATCAAGAACTATGTAATGTTTTGAACAACCAACAATAAAAATTAAAAAAAAAAAGAAAATTCCAAGGGTCTAGGAGTTGTGTGCCAGGAACTGGGCATGGAGATCAAATACATATTTCTTATTGTCACTGCCAGAGAGGAATTCCAAGTGAGGAGGCTGAGCACATGAGTAGCAGGTGCAGAGAGCAGTGGCCTACCCTCATTGGTTCACTCATCAAGCTTTGAAGATGCAGTAAAGAGAAGACTTCTGTGCACAGGCACTCAGGCAGCCAGTAGAGAGACCCACTGGAGTGACAACCACTTCTTGCCCTAGGAACTCAAATCTTGTCATAGAATTCTGGAACATGGTTTTGTTGAATTCCCTCATTTAGACATGCTCTAAGGTATAGAAAACTTGGTCTTTATGGATGAGATAAATTTATAGATAGTGATATTTCTAAGAATATAATCTCAATTTTGAAAAACCTAATAAAATCTAATATAATCCTTTTAGTTGTTGATAGTTAGAATATGCCACCCCAAAATATGCTTATTTGGCCTTAAGATTATTTTGAGCTAATTATTTTGAGAAACTTTACATATAAGAAAAGTTCTGAAAACAGAGAAGTCACCCTCTTTAAAGAGAAATTTTCATCTATAAAGGAAATCTCCTTCGTAAGAGTATCTCCCTCTAAGAAAAGGATCACTAAAGCACTAGAAACTCTTCTCAGTGGAGAAGTTATGACTTAAATTTGTAAAACAAACATTATATTTGATTTCTGGTGGTCTTCCTGGTTACCGCTCCATAACTGGCCCTTTTCCTTACACTCTTCTTTCCTTGTTTTTTGGGGGGCAATGTTGTTTAAGACTGAAGTCTTACGACAACTCTTGAGATCTATTCTTGAAATTTGCTCTTTGATATGGTTTGGATACAGGAATGCCCCCACAAAAGCTCATGTTTTAAGTAATGTGGCAAAGTTTGGAGGTGAAATGATTGGATTATGAGAGCTGTAACCTCGGCACTGGAATAATCCATTGATAGCTGGATGGATTACTGGGTAGTAACTGTAGGCAAGTGGGACATGGCTGGAGGAAGTAGGTTACTGGAGTGTGGCCTTGGGGAATAAAACTATTCCTGGCACCTCCATTTCTCTGCTTTTTGACTGCTCTGAGCTAACTAGCTTTCCTCCATGTCCTTCTGCTATGAAGTTTTGACCTACCTCAGGCCCAGAGCAGTGGAGTCAGCCAACCATGGACTGAGAACACTGAAACCATGAGACCAAGATAAGTTTTCCTCTTCTGAATTGTTCTTGTCATGTATTTTAGTCACAGCACTCAAAAGCCAACTAACACTCTTGGAGAATTATCTCTGATTTCTGAGTACGTTCCACGTTCACAGGAGGGATACGTGTTATTAAATGTCTGCTTAATAATAATTTTGTTTTTCTTTTACTTTGTTACAGGGAGTCTCAACTAAGAACAATGGAGGACAGAGAGAAAAACAATTTTTTCCCCTTCTGAATTAAAAATATGTTGAACAAACTCTAAGAAACATATTCTCTCTAGGGGTAATGTACACACTCATATGTATATTCACATTACAGTCCATGAATTGAAAACTTTCATCCATAAGGCTCATGAAAAACCATGCCATTTTTTTCTAGTATGCATTTATACAAAGAGACCAAATAAATGTGCTGTAAGAAAGACTAATTTGATACTATGGTTCTAGGGAAAGACATTCTACCAGTTTACTCAACACAGTGGTTCCTAGTCAGAGAGTGTTATATGGAATGAATGAATAAATGAATCGAATGAATGAATGAATGGTGTGTACTGAAATTCTCTGAAGAAGCCACATTTATATTGAAGATGAAAGAGACTGTTTGAACTTGGCTGACTACAATATTCTGATTGTGGGGAGATGGAATGCTATAGGTTAAAAGCCAAAGGTAGGTTGGTCTATTCCTTTAACAGCCATTTACTCTCTGAATCTGACCTAACATTCTTGTGACTACTACACAAAATTCCTGGAATGCATCAGTAAGCTTAACACATCTCTAACCTTCACCAACCCAAAACTTAAGAATGGTATATGATAATATCTAAAACCTATAGACAAGATTTTACCACTTTGCTATAGCTTTCCGACCTGATGTCACCACTAGTATATATGGTGAATCTGTTGATTAATAACTGCTTTTGTTCCATGACTATTAGAGTTCACATAACTAACCTCTTCCATGATGGAGCATTCCATTTGGTGTTACTTGGGTAGAGATTCCCAGGTCATAATTACTCATATTTGATTCAGAATAAAACAGAGCAGTTCTTTTATGCTGACAATGTTATGAAATATATATGGATAAACCCCAAACATTCTTCTGTCCATTCACAGACCAAGTGACAGGGATGTTGAGGCAGCATCTTCTATGACTTTCCATTATCTCTATGTCTTTTTTGGTTTTTGTTTTTTTTTAAATTTTTATTGTTGGTTGTTCAAAACATTACATAGTTCTTGATATATCATATTTCACACTTTGATTCAAGTGGGTTATGAACTCCCATTTTTACCCCGTATACAGATTGCAGAATCACATCAGTTACACATCCATTGAATTACATATTGCCATACTAGTCTGTTGTACTCTGCTGCCTTTCCTATCCTCTACTATCCCCCCTCCCCTCCCCTCCCCTCTTCTCTCTCTACCCCCTCTACTGCCATTCATTTCTCCCCCTTGTATTATTTTTCCCTTTCCCCTCACTTCCTCTTGTATATAATTTTGTACAACCCTGAGGGTCTCCTTCCATTTCCATGCAATTTCCCTTCTCTCTCCCTTTCCATCCCACCTCTCATCCCTGTTTAATGTTAATCTTCTTCTCATGCTCTTCGTCCCTACTCTGTTCTTAGTTACTCTCCTTATATCAAAGAAGACATTTGGCATTTGTTTTTTAGGGATTGGCTAGCTTCACTTAGCATAATCTGCTCTAATGCCATCCATTTCCCTGAAAATTCTATGATTTTGTCATTTTTTAATGCAGAGTAATACTCCATTGTGTATAAATGCCACATTTTTTTTATCCATTCGTCTATTGAAGGGCATCTAGGTTGGTTCCACAGTCTTGCTATTGTGAATTGTGCTGCTATGAACATCAATGTAGCAGTGTCCCTGTAGCATGCTCTTTTTAGGTCTTTAGGGAATAGACCCAGAAGGGGAATAGCTGGGTCAAATGGTGGTTCCATTCCCAGCTTTCCAAGAAATCTCCATACTGCTTTCCAAATTGGCCGCACCAATTTGCAGTCCCACCAGCAATGTACAAGTGTACCCTTTTCCCCACATCCTCGCCAGCACTTGTTGTTGTTTGACTTCATAATGGCTGCCAATCTTACTGGAGTGAGATGGTATCTTAGGGTGGTTTTGATTTGCATTTCTCTGACTGCTAGAGATGGTGAGCATTTTTTCATGTACTTGTTGATTGATTGTATGTCCTCCTCTGAGAAGTGTCTGTTCAGGTCCTTGGCCCATTTGTTGATTGGGTTATTTGTTCTCTTATTATCTAATTTTTTGAGTTGTTTGTATACTAGGATATTAGGGCTCTATCTGAAGTGTGAGGAGTAAAGATTTGTTCCCAGGATGTAGGCTCCCTATTTACGTCTCTATTGTTTCTTTTGCTGAGAAAAAACTTTTTAGTTTGAGTAAGTCCCATTTGTTGATTCTAGTTATTAACTCTTGTGCTATGGGTGTCCTATTGAGGAATTTGGAGCCCGACCCCACCGACTGTAGATCGTAGCCAACTTTTTCTTCTATCAGACGCCGTGTCTCTGATTTGATATCAAGCTCCTTGATCCATTTTGAGTTAACTTTTGTGCATGGAGAGAGAAAGGGATTCAGTTTCATTTTGTTGCATATGGATTTCCAGTTTTCCCAGCACCATTTGTTGAAGATGCTATCCTTCCTCTATTGCATGCTTTTAGCCCCTTTATCAAATATAAGGTAGTTGTAGTTTTGTGGATTGGTTTCTGTGTCCTCTATTCTGTACCATTGGTCTACCCGCCTGTTTTGGTACCAGTACCATGCTGTTTTTGTTACTATTGCTCTGTAGTATAGTTTGAAGTCTGGTATCGCTATACCGCCTGATTCACACTTCCTGCTTAGCATTGTTTTTACTATTCTGGGTCGTTTATTTTTCCATATGAATTTCATGATTGCTTTCTCTATTTCTACAAGAAATGCTGTTGGGATTTTGATTGGCATTGCATTAAACCTATAGAGAACTTTTGGTAATATCGCCATTTTGATGATGTTAGTTCTGCCTATACATGAACAGGGTATATTTTTCCATCTTCTAAGATCTTCTTCTATTTCTCTCTTTAGGGTTCTGTAGTTTTCATTGTATAAGTCTTTCACCTCTTTTGTTAGGTTGATTCCCAAGTATTTTTTTTTTTTGAGGATATTGTGAATGGAGTGGTTGTCCTCATTTCCATTTCAGAGGATTTGTCGCTGATATACAGGAATGTCTTTGATTTATGCGTGTTGATTTTATATCCTGCCACTTTGCTGAATTCATTTATTAGCTCTAATAGTTTCTTTGTAGACCCTTTTGGGTCTGCTAGGTATAGAATCATGTCACCTGCAAATAGTGATAATTTAAGTTCTTCTTTTCCTATTTTTATGCCTTTAATTTCTTTCGTCTGTCTAATTGCTCTGGACAGTGTTTTGAGAACTATGTTGAACAGAAGTGGTGAGAGAGGGCATCCCTGTCTTGTTCCAGATTTTAGAGGGAATGCCTTCAATTTTTCTCCATTCAGAATGATGCTAGCCTGAGGCTTAGCATAGATTGCTTTTACAATATTGAGGTATGTTCCTGTTATCCCTAGTTTTTCTAGAGTTTTGAACATAAAGGGATGCTGTACTTTGTCGAATGCTTTTTCCGCATCTATCGAGATGATCATATGGTTCTTATTTTTAAGTCTATTGATGTGGTGAATAACATTTATTGATTTCCGTATATTGAACCAGCCTTGCATCCCAGGGATGAATCCTACTTGATCATGGTGCACAATTTTTTTGATATGTTTTTGTATCCGATTCGCCAGAATTTTATTGAGGATTTTTGCATCTAGGTTCATTAGAGATATTGGTCTGTAGTTTTTTTTCTTTGAAGTGTCTTTGTCTGGTTTAGGTATCAGGGTGATGTTGGCCTCGTAGAATGAATTTGGAAGTTCTCCCTCTTTTTCTATTTCCTGAAGTAGCTTGAAAAGTATTGGTATTAGTTCCTCTTTAAAGGTTTTGTAAAACTCTGTTGTATACCCATCCGGTCCTGGGCTTTTCTTAGTTGGTAGTCTTTTGATGGTTTCTTCTATTTCCTCAATTGATATTGGTCTGTTTAGGTTGTCTATATCCTCCTGACTCAATCTGGGCAGATCATATGACTTAAGAAATTTATCGATGCCTTCACTATATTCTAATTTATTGGAGTATAAAGATTCAAAATAATTTATGATTATCTTCTGTATTTCTGAAGTGTCTGTTGTGATATTGCCTTTTTCATCCCGTATGCTAGTAATTTGAGTTCTCTCTCTTCTTCTCTTCGCTAGCATCGCTAAGGGTCTGTCGATTTTATTTATTTTTTCAAAGAACCAACTTTTAGTTTTGTCAATTTTTTCAATTGTTTCTTTTGTTTCGATTTCATTAATTTCAGCTCTGATTTTAATTATTTCTTGCCTTCTACTTCTTTTGCTGTTGTTTTGCTCTTCTTTTTCTAGGATTTTGAGATGAAGTATGAGATCATTTATTTGTTGGTTTTTTCTTTTTTTAAGGAATGATCTCCAAGCAATGAATTTTCCTCTTAGAACTGCTTTCAATGTGTCCCATAGATTGCGATATGTTGTGTCTGTGTTTTCATTTATCTCTAAGAATTTTTTAATTTCCTCCTTGATGTCTTCTATAACCCATTGATCATTCAGTAACCTATTGTTCATTCTCCAAGTGATGCATGATTTTTCCTTCCTTCTTTTATCGTTGATTTTCAGTTTCATTCCATTATGATCAGATAAGATGCATGGTATCATCTCTACTCCTTTATATTGTCTAAGAGTTGCCCTGTGACATAATATATGATCTATTTTTGAGAAGAATCCATGTGCTGCTGAGAAAAAAAGTGTAACTGCTTGATGTTGGGTGGTATATTCTATATATGTCATATAGTCTAGATTATTAATTGTGTTATTGAGTTCTATAGTTTCCTTATTCAACTTTTGTTTGGAAGATCTGTCCAGTGGTGAGAGAGGTGTGTTGACGTCTCCCATGATTATGGTGTGGTGGTCTATTAGACTCTTGAACTTGAGAAGAGTTTGTTTGATGAACATAGCTGCACCATTGTTTGGGGCTTATATATTTATGATTGTTATGTCTTGTTGGTGTATGGTTCCCTTGAGCAGTATGTAGTATCCCTCTTTATCCCTTTTGATTAACTTTGGCTTGAAATCTATTTTATTTGATATGAGTATGGACACTCCTGCTTGTTTCCGAAGTCCATATGAGTGATATGATTTTTCCCAACCTTTCACCTTCAGTCTATGTATGTCTTTTCCTATCAAATGCGTCTCCTGTAGGCAGCATATTGTTGGGTCTTGTTTTGTGATCCATTCTACTAGCCTGTGTCTCTTAATTGGTGAGTTTAAGCCATTAACATTTAGGGTTATTATTGAGATATGGGTTGTTCTTCCAGCCATATTTATTTCTGTTACTAAACATGGTTTGTTTTCCTCTTTGATTATTTTCCCCCCTTTACTGTCCTACCTCCCACTGTTGGTTTTCATTGTTATTTTCCATTTCCTCTTCCTGTAATGTTTTGCCAAGGATGTTTTGAAGAGATGGTTTTCTAGCTGCGAATTCTTTAAACTTTTGTTTATCATGGAAGGTTTTAATTTCATCTTCCATCCTGAAGCTTAATTTCGCTGGATACACGATTCTTGGTTGGAACCCATTTTCTTTCAGTGTTTGAAATATGTTATTCCAGGATCTTCTAGCTTTCAGAGTCTGTGTTGAAAGATCAGCTGTTATCCTGATTGGTTTACCCCTAAATGTAATCTGCTTCCTTTCTCTTGTAGCTTTTAAAATTCTCTCCTTATTCTGTATGTTGCGCATCTTCATTATAATGTGTCTAGGTGTGGATCTCTTATGATTTTGCACATTCGGCGTCCTGTAGGCTTCTAGGATTTGGGATTCTGTCTCATTCTTCACGTCTGGGAAGTTTTCTCGTATTATTTCATTGAATAGATTGCTCATTCCTTTGGTTTGGACCCCTATACCTTCCTGTATCCCAATGACTCTTAAGTTTGGTCTCTTTATGTTATCCCACATTTCTTGGATGTTCTGCTCATGGTTTCTTAACAGTCTTGCTGAGCTGTCTATGTTCTTTTCAAGTTGAAATACTTTGTCTTCATTGTCTGATGTTCTATCTTCTAAGTGTTCTACTCTGCTGGTAGTATTCTCCATTGAGTTTTTAAGTTGGCTTATTGCTTCCTGCATTTCTAGGATTTCTGTTTGTTTGTTTTTTATAACCTCTATCTCCCTGTATAGTTGATCTTTTGCTTCTTGGATTTGTTTATGTAATTTATTGTCGAAGTGATCTTTCATTGTCTGATTTTTCTGTCTAATGTCTTCCTTGAGACTCCAGATCATCTGAAGCATGTATATCCTGAATTCTTTATCTGACATTCCATCTGCTGCAGCTATTACCTCTTCTAAAGTTGAGTTGACCTGCATTGCTTATGGTCCTTTCTTTCTTTGTCTTTTCATACTGCTCGCGTTTCTTTCTGCTTGGTGAAACTGTTGTGTTTTTGAAATTTTCCCCCTATATATTTATATTGCTCTTGTATAGTTGAAAAGTCTCCCTTGCAGGGGCGGGCGGCGGCTGTGCTCCTCCTCCAATTGGGGTGATCTGTCTACCACGCTGACGGGCCGCTGGGCCTGTTCTGCCGGTCGGTCGCAGGTCTGCCTACCTTGTAGGTGCGGGCGGCGGCTCTGCTCTGCCCTTACTCCAATTGGGGTGATGTGTCTACCACGCCGGCGGGTCGCTGGGCCTGTTCCAGGCACGGGAGGCGGCTCTGCTCTGCCCCTACTCCAATTGGGGTGACGTGACTACCAAGCCAGCGGGCCGCTGGGCCTGTTCCGGGCACGGGAGGCCGCTCTTCTCTGCCCCTCCTCCAATTGGTGTGACGTGTCTACCACGCCCGCAGACCCCTGGCCCTGTTCTGCCGGTAGGTCGCAGGTCTGCCTACCTGGCAGGCGCGGGCGGCGGCTCTGCTCTGCCCTTACTCCAATTGGGGTGACGTGACTACCAAGCCGGAGGGCCGCTGGGCCTGTTCCGGGCGCAGGCAGCGGCTCTGCTCTGCCCCTACTCCAATTGGGGTGAAGTGTCTACCATACCGGCAGGCCGCTGGGCCTGTTCCGCCTGTCGGTTGCAGGTCTGCCTACCTTGCAGGCGCAGGCGGCGGCTCTGCTCTGCCCCTCCTCCAATTGGTGTGACGTGTCTACCACGCACGAGGACCGCTGGGCCTGTTCTGCCGGTCGGTCGCAGGTCTGCCTACCTTGCGAGCGTGGGTGGCGGCTCTGCTCTGCCTCTACTCCAATTGGGGTGACATGACTACCACACCAGCGGGTCGTTGGGCCTGTTCCGGATGCGGGCGGTGGCTCTGCTTGGCCCCTACTCCAATTGGGGTGACCTAACTACCAAGCCGGCGGGTCGCTGGGCCTGTTCCAGGCGCGGGCGGCGGCTCTGCTCTGCCCCTACTCCAATTGGGGTGACGTGACTACCACGCCGGCGGGTCGCTGGGCCTGTTCCGGGCGCGGGAGGCAGCTCTGCTCTGCCCCTCTGGCTTGATGACAAAGTGAGAGAGACTCAGGTTTTTGTGACTCACTTTCTTTACCAGGAGACCAACTGTTTCTGTCGCCACTGGTATCGATGAAGTTATCTCCTCCGCCACTTTCTGATGACATCAGATCTCTGCCATGTTGGTATCCCATGCGAATGGCAGCATTTCGTTCCCTTTGCCGGGTGACCAAAGCAACGGGTGAGTCCTGACTGGCCCTCACAAGCCCTGTCTCAATCCTTTTGCCACTGCCTATGAAGGCTCGGTTGGTATTTACCTCCACAGTATTCAGCAGGACCCGGACCGAGAAGCAGTTTCCGCAGGTTCTTTAGCCCTGGGACAGAGCAGTTCCAGGAGCCAGAATTCGGCCCCTCCGGGCTCAGTGTATGTTCTGATAGGAGCAGGCTCCAAGAAGCAGTTTCCGCGGGTTCTTTAGCACTGAGCCTGAGTGTCTGTGAGACGCAGGCGAATGGCAGCCTGAAATTACCTGTTCTATAGCTGAATGAGCTGCGATCAGTCGAAAACAGGGATGGTGACGTCAGCTCTCCAAGATGGTGGCCACTGGCTTCCTCTGTGGTCTGACTGGTGTGGAGAACCGAATTGGACCGCTTCCTTCCCCCGTCTCAAACCCAGAATTCAGTACTGAGCACAGTGATTGCACAGCTGGCAGGAGGCCGCAGAATCCGCAGCACTGTATCTTTGCATTGCTATCTCGTTGTTTCCCAGTGCGCGCCTCAGACTCTAGCCGTGGGGCGATTTGCTGAATAAGCAGCGTGACCCTCCGTGCGGACAAATCACTCACGTTTGAGCCCCCGTAGCTGATCCTCGTGCGATAGAAATCCTTCCTCTAGGTTTTGGAGCACCCCATTTTTGCTGGAAATTCCTAACAAGATAGCTTTTAGCCATTCTAACTCGTCATTCTCACGCACAGTGACGTGGTACACGGGGGTGATGCACTTCCTTCACCGCCATCTTCCTTCCACCATCTCTATGTGTTTTGAAACTTATATTCAGGCTTGATTTTACCCTAATGTTTTTACATGCCATAACTTTATTTTTACATGCAGTTTTTGAGCAAGGTAACTATAGTCTCAAAAGGTCATATGACTGGAAACAGATCACTGGACTGTCCACTACCTTCCAAAGATGCACTCTCTGTCATCTCCATCTCAGGTAGAAGAAACAAAAAATAGGTATAAAGGAGACATAACAGAAGGAAAAGAAAATATAATTTTAATTTGAGTTTCTGCAAATCGTTCCAGGCCTGTCATTTCCAAAGCCAGTCTCTCTCTCAGGTCTGACAATCCCAAGTTCCTGGGAAATCTGTAAATTTTAAAGTTATCATAAATTTACTTACTTATAAAAATTATCTTGTACTCTGTTAATTAGCCAATAAATAGATTAAAGGAGAGATGATATTTTAAGAAATAATTCAGGGTACTCTCCAATGTTATTTCTCTGATCAGATCACAGAACCAACATCTGTCAAGAATCCTGAGAACAGACGGATATCATCTTTACAAACCTCCCCATGCCCACACCTCACCTTCTCTAAAAGAAGAGCCAGAAACCCCCAAACAATATTCCTCACTCTTGAAATGGCCCTCATTCTCCCTTGAGTATGTATTCTCTGCTTAAATAAATTCATCTCTGTGTCTGTACAAGGCACACACTGAAATTCTTCTTGTCAGGTAAATCAAGGACCCCACTTATCCTGTGCTGGGTTCCCCCCTCTCTGGGAACTCCTCTGCACCCTCTTCCAGTGAGGTCTATCCTAGTGTGACATTCCATCTTCTCTCGTGGTGAGTCATCCTCCTTACAGTAAGTCTTTATTACTTAAACTGTTTTGTATAAACTATTTATTTGAAATTGCTTATTAATGATAAAGATGGGTTCAATGGCTCAGTGGGTAATATTTTCTACCTGTGAATGTTGTTTGGGGTATTTCGTGTTGGAGAATGCACCACAATTTTTTCCAGTTAAGATTAATGGAAGATAGTTTACACTTAATGGCTTTTCACTTAATGATGGTTTTCAAAAGCAAAATCATTCAATGAAGGATAGAGGTTTCTGGTTTATCCTTCTAGTGTTTTTTTTTTTTTTTTTCAAATAAAAGCAAATAACTATTTCTAGTTAAGTAAAATAATATTAACAACCTGGTCCTTGTTTTTCTGTTTTATTTTGCTTGTTTGTTTTTAATGAAAATTACCTCTTGATTCCCCCTCATGCTGCCTATCTTTTGTAGCTATTAGGTCTGACTTGAAAATTCCTGCCCAACTCCCCCCATAGCTCCCACTTCGCTCAACAGTTTTTCCTTTGCTGGGGGCATCCGAGCAGCAGGGCAGCAATAACAGGCCTCAACACACTCCTCTGGATTGTCTTTCTATTCTGTTTTCTCCAAGATGTCCCGCCCCTAGCTAAGCTGAGTGACAGGAAAGCCCTGCCAAGACAGGAGCCCAGACTGTCTGGAATGCTTGAACACTTAATGACTCACAGCAGGAGTCCAGCTGAATGGAGGGAAGTGGCAGGAGAGGAAGGGAGGGAGGAGGTGGGCGAAGGGGACGGGGTAGAGAAAGAAAGGTGGTAAGGAGGATTTGGAAGGAGTACAAGTGGATGCATGTGCACACACACACAAACATGCACACTGGCCATACACAAAAAATCAATGCATGGTGCTCATAAATACTTATGAGAGCAAAACCTTAGCGTCAGGCTTACACCAAGGCCCATGAGAAAGTTATGAAATTAAATTCTCATCTTTCTTACTTCTGAGCTAGATTTCATAGATTTCCAACCCCCCCCCCCATTGGATCCCTAAACCAAGTCTCTTTAGTACTAAACCCATCTATTAATAAAAGGTTGGTGAGAGCCCCAAATGGAGCATCGTTAGCACAAATACAGTATTACGTTTGCAAGCAAGCTTTCTTTTATAGGGAATATACTTTTTCTAAAAGGTCTGAGAGAAGAACTAGAACATCCTCTCACATTTAATCTGCAGTAAAATGGAAGTTAGGTGGGCTTTTGGATTCCGAGATGAGAAGAGACAAACAAAATAACAGAATACAACCAGTGTTACTAAAGAACAGTTTCCTTCAGGGCTCATCTTACCTGGAAATTACTTTAATTAAAAGCTCAGAAATGGCAGGCATGGTGGCACAGGTTTATAATCCCAGCAACTCAGGAGGCTGAGGCAGGAGGATCGCAAGTTCAAAGCCAGCCTGGGCAATTTAGCAAGATCCTGATTCAAAATAAAACTCTATTAACTGAGCTATATCCTTAGCCCCTCAAAATAAAAATTAAAAAAAGCTAGGTATTTGCTTAGTGGTAGAGCACCCACCTCTGGGTTAAATTCCCAGTTCAAAAGATGAAAAAAAAAAAACACAAAACAACAACACAGAAATAAAAATTTTATTGTGATAGAGAAATCTACATTAATATTATATCATTAATGTGATTTACACCTGACAAGATAGAATCTAATAGAAAAGCTTGTCAATAGCATAGACATTTTACAGTCACTATTTTTCCCTAATTTTTTCAACTTTGCATTATGAAAAATTTCAAATATACGAACTAATTGATGTAATTAGGTGCAGTGAATATTAATTTACCCATCACCTAGATTTCATAATTATTAATATTCTTTCATACTTTCTTTACGTGTGTGTGTGTGTGTGTTTAGTTTTCTTTTTGCCAGATGACTGGAAGTTGCAAATAGCATAACATTTTACCTCTAAGTACTTCAGCATGCAGTATCTAAAAATGAAGACATTCTATTATAATTCTACATAATTGTATAATCATACTTAAGTTAATAATGATTCCATTATGATATCTATAATGCAGTGGGTATTTTATTTCACTATCAGACCCAAAACATCTTTTAAAGCTCCCCCTGCCAAAAAAAAACGAGGCCATAACTCATTTCCCATATTACATCAGTCTGTCCCTCTATCTCTTTAGTCTGGAATAGGACAGGTGCTGTGTGTTTTCTCATGACATTGACCTTTTGGAAAGATTTTGCCATTTCTTTGGCGAAATGTTCAATGTATTAATTTGTTCTCTTTTTCCTTTATTTATTACAAATCAGAAAGTTATTTCCAAATACTTGAGTAGATTCAGACTAAATAAAAAATTAAATTAAAAAAGAAAAAGAATTCAGTGGGAGCCCAAGGAATGTCTTCAGTAAGAAATAATTCCCATGATATTGATGGAATAAGTATTAGAAGTTAAAATTTTAAAAATAGAATATTAAAAGTAAAGTGGGGGGATGTTGGATCTTTGTGTTGCCTCACAATGGAGATGTGTAATGTTAGGCCATCCCAATATCAATGACACTGTGCTCATCACCTAGTCACATCTCCTGATTGTAACACTATGACCTTCCTTTGCAATTTATCAATCAATCCCTGTGATTGATCCTTTGGGTCCATTTGGATATCCTATGCCCCTACAACCTCTCACCACATGATTTTTCAAAACCATTTATGAACCTTATCTAAATCAAGAGTTTCATTTGAGGCTTCAGAATGGTGATTTTCTAATTCTATCATTCTACATCTAGTTGTAGAATGTTGCAAGGTAAGGAGGAACTTTCACTCGACAACAAGGGAACTATAGTTCCCCCAAAACATAAAGTAATACTTTATTTTTGCTTTGATGTGTGTGCGTGTGTGTGTGTGTGTGTGTGCGCGCGCGCACATGCGTAAGCATGTAATATAGGGGATTGAACCCTGGCATGTTTTGCATCTGAGTCACATTCCCAGGCTTTTGTTGTTTTTGCGTTTAAAAAACAGTGTCTCACTCAGTTGCCATGGCTGGCCTCCAACTCGACATCCTCCTCCAGCAGCCTCTAGGGTAGCTGGGATTACAGGCATGGCCCACGCTTCATTTTGCTTTATTTTTAATTGCCATGTATCAGAGCACAGAGTTCAGGTGATCATCACATCCAATGTTGTGAAATGATTCTCCTGTACTCTAACTCTCTGAATGGACTTGTGCTTTTTATTTATTCAATGTTTTAAAGTCAGTTATAATTATTATTCTTTTGATGCTCAAGAAGTCCCATAGGTTGGCTCCTGAGTCCTTTTGATATGACTATCTAGTCTTTTGAGTGCTTCTTTGTCTTCCAGCCCTAGATGTCACTTACCCACATTGTCCTCTGACCCAAATTTGGAATTAGCCATTAGTCCAATGAATTCTGGTTACTTTGAGTGGAGGATGGTATTTAGAAAACAAGATCCAGTATTAAATGTCCTCATTGCTGCTGGAGTCCTTCAGTGGTCTTGAAATTACAAATTCACAATGATGTTTTTCATATTTAATTGATAGGATTTTTATGAATGTCATTAATTTTATATTTGTATTATAATATCTTGACTTCCAGTAGCATCAGCATTTTTACTGGTTTTGTACAACAATATACATAAAATAGTTTGAAAACCGTAGTACCAATATTACTACAAACTACAAAATCATTGAAGGTAGTTTAGGATTTCTTCATGATTGTTTTTGATTGTATAGTCTTCTAATGAACCTCAGAGCATTGTGCTCAAAAGATCCCCATCTATCTGGGCCCACATTCTCTTACTCTTCCAGGTGTAAGGTGTAGGCAGTCAGTACTCAGGGCTGATCAGCTCATGGCCACCCTTGCCCAGACCCATTTCAGAAGAATAAGCAGGACCCTGGTTTGTCTGGCTCATCACACATGCCCTACCCCAACCACTGAGCATTAACTGGATTAATTTTAATTTTGATTATATCTTATCAAATGGCTTCCTCCCTACCTACCAAGTGGTCCAGACATAACTATAATAGAACCTCTTCTGCAAAGAGGTTCAAATGAAGCATCTCCTTATCCAACTAGGAATCCAGGAAATACAGTTGCTTTCTGGAAGTAAATATTTACAATAAACAAAAAATAAAGAAATGAAATGATCTGAAATCATTTCTTCATCAAAAAAATTTAAAGGCAAGGCATGGTGGTGCACTCCTGTAATCCCAGAGGCTCTGAAGGCTGAGGCAAGAGGATCCAGAGTTCAAAGCCAGCCTCAGCAAAAGCAAGGCTCTATGCAACTCAGTGAGACCCTGTCTCTAAATAAAATACAAAATAGGGCTGGGGATGTGGCTTCAGTGGTTGAGTCCCCCTGAGTTCAATCCCCAGTACCCACCCCCCACACACAAAAATTAGAAGACTAAAAAATTGGAAAAAGAATTAGTAAGACAATCAACAAAGGAAAAGGAATAGATAATGGAGAGCCCATTTGGGAGACAGATTGGCTTCAGGGACTCAGCCCATGGGGACCAGATAGCAGACACATCCCTTCAGAGCAGATGAACAGAAAGCTTTGGAGTACATTTACCTTGATATACAGCAATATTTATTGTTCATGTGGAGATCAGGCATTTGCTTACCTACTTCTCATACCTCATCACTTCACCCATGATCCTTAAGAAGTAAAATCACACAATACCTTCATATCTAGATAACACACAATGCTACTACTCGGTAAACCAGGAAGAGCCCAAGAGCTTGATTTAGTCTCAATTTATGTCTTGATTTTGCCAGTTGTCAGCATTGTGGAGTTCTTTTTTTGTGTTTTGCTTTTTGTGGCACTGGGGATTAGATCCAGTGGTGCTCTACCTTTGAACCACAGCCCCAGCCTTTCCTTCTTTTTATTTTGAGACAGGGTCTCGCAAAGTTGCTGAGGCCAGTCTTGAACTTGCCAACCTCCTGTCTCAGCCTCCTAAATAGGCAGGATTACAGACATACACCTTTGTATCCTGAGCATTGTGGTTCTGGACAAATCATTTGATTTCCGTGATCCTCATTTCTTTAGACGTAAAATGGAAGTGACAAATACTCTCTCTGTTACCACACACCTTGTCGTGGGAATCAAAGTCAAAACAGAATAAGAATGAAGTGCCAGAGAAATAGCAGGAATTGTTCCTGGGGACACCTTTAATCCCCACTTCTGCTCTGCACCTCCGTTGGCCCTCCCTCCCAGCCACCTGCCTCCCAGCTCCCCCCCACACAGAGTTCAACTCTAAGAGTTATCCTGACTTAATTGTGGGATTCTCAGTGTGCTCAAGCCGCGGACTCCATCCATATATCATCTTTGTATGTGCAGGCTGCTCCTGGTTGATGGCAGCTGTGCGCTGCTAATGGCCTGCCAAGCCTCAGAACTGCTCTGGTGTAGCAATTATTTGCATTAATCAAAGGCTTCAAGCAAATCTCCCACGTTTGGCTGACTAGTAAAAGTGTATATTCATGCTGTGCTCAAATGAGAGATTTCACAGGAAAAGGGGTATTTCAGACACATGTTGCTACCATGGTTCTCAGCTTTTGGCCAATCTCTCACTCATACAAGGTCAGTTTTACTGGAGGAAATTATCTGTAGACAAGCTTACTTAACAAAAGAGAATGTGGTGGCCTTAAGTGCACAGACGTACTTGCTAATTAATCCACATTAGAATGCATGGATACACTGTTGTGTCCATTCCAATTCCAGATTGGAATGTGAACTAATCAGCATCGATGGACACCTGTTTGAATAGTTCTAGGTGGGATTTTAAATGAGTCATTGGCAGCATTGCATTGAGGTGATACCATGGACAGTGGCATGGACCCAGGGAATTGAAGCCACTTTCATCCTGAGGGAATAGATAGCATCCATTTTTTAGAGGCTCCAAGTGGGACATCTCACATGACATTGCTCTGTGGCTACGTGAGTATTTCCTTTCACCCTCAATGGAAAGACGACATTGAAATATTTCTTGCCAAACTAGAACTGACTTGGAAATCTCAAAGTCACTATGGAAGAGGGCTCTGGGAGCTGGTAAAGGCTCCTGTCATGCCGTTGGGTTTCTCTCTGAAGTCAAACTAAATCTAAACTCTTTTTACCCATCTCACCCTGTATTATTCAGTTTTTCATTACTATATTTAAAAAAAAAAAAAGACCTGAGGTAATCCACTTATCAAGAGAAAAGATTTACGGTCTCTCAATTCTGGAACTCTCAACTGACCTCCAAGGTCAGTTGGCCCTGTTGCTTTGGGACCTGTGTTGCGAGAGAGAAATGCAGCCGGGGTCCACTATCCCTCTTGAGGGCATGCCCCAGTGACCTAGTTTCCACCCATCAGACTCCACCTCTTAAAGGTGCCGTTACCTCCCAACACTGTCAAGCTGGGAACTAAACCTCGAACACATAGGTCTCTGGGGAACATTCAAGATCTAAACTATAGCAAATCCAGATAGAAAAGAAAAGGGAGACTGGAAATTGCTCAATCAGTGTGTGGTGACTTTTTCTCTCTATGCTAGAATATTAGAATAATGAGAAGGAAATTCTGAAGCAATCAAATGCTAAGAAGCCCACTACACTGAGGCAGTATTCACTGAGGAACACAGTGGGTAAGATGTAGGAGAGAGCCACTCGGCTAAGCTTGACAGAATTCCTGTCCTTGAGCGGTCTCTGCTGATGCATCCTGAGTTCCTCCCCCTATCTGTAGTCAACTCAGGTTATTGCTTTAAAATTTCACCCTGTTTTTTTTTTTTCTAAAATAATAAGAACTTACATTTTAATGAAAGGATCATTATCATATTCAAGCATACTCTTTCCCACAGGACTTTATTCTTTGCATATTTATGATTCTGCTGGCCTAAAGCTGAAAGAAATTTACAAATAGAACAAAGGAATAGAAGGTGCTGACTTCTGAGAAGACCGTCATAAAATGCCGTTTGCAAAGATTATGTGTGGTTTGTATTGTCCACAGCCACTTGACCTTCTTCAAACAAACATACCCAAGTCTTACTCTAGAGAATCACCTTCTTCCTCACTCTCAGTGCTTCTGTTAGAATTGATCATGAACTTGGCTCCAATGGAGTTCATGTGATTCGGACCTGTCTCAGAAAGCATCATATCCCGCTGGGCCATGATGCTCAGTTTGGAAATGGGCATGCTCCCCAACTCAGCCAATATGTGCTAGTTCAAAACTGCTGAGAAACAGAGGGATTCTTTATTGCTTTGGATTTTTACCTGGGAGGATTTAATACTAGCACAATGGGCAGCCATCATTGGAAACACAATGGGAGAGATCAGAATTCAAAAATTAAGAGAGACCTGGGTCTGTACTAAGCAACAGACTTGCAATGACAGTAACCACTATATTCTATTCTTTCACTTAAGCCCAGTTCAGCTGGGCTTTTTGCACACCTAAATAAAACCATCTCAAGGAGATTCAGAACCATATTGCATATTTCATCTTCCGAAGAAGGAAATATTATTTCTTAGTCTATCCAGGCTGCTATAGCAAAATGCCATAGACTAGTTGACTTTTAAACAACAGAAACTTATTTCTCACAGTTCTAGAATCTAGAGAGTCATGGAACCAATAGGTATGTTGTCTGGTGAGGGCCCATTTTCACAGATGGAAACTTCTAGCTGTGTTCTCACTTGGTAAAAGAGGTGGAGGGTCTCTCTCAGTCCTCTTGTATAAGGACACTCAGGCCATTCATGAAGGTTCTGTCTTCATGATCTAATCACCTCCTAATACCACCACATTTGAGGTTTGGATTTTTACCTATGGATATTGAGGGGACATAATTATTCAATCTGTAACTTATTATAACCCTTTTCCTGACTAACTGATCATTTTAAAGTTACAGAAAAGGGTTCTTCCAGTCAGAAACAGAGAGACCTACTTGCTGGTTGCACAGAACCAGTTGAGAAAGTGGACAAGTTTTTATGTCAGGGTAGGCGTCCCTGGTTCTCATCTAGGAGGTGACAGGTCCCAAAGGGAGGACTGCTAAGGCTCCTCCAGCTCTACAAGTCCACTGGATACATGCCCGGATAAGGAGGATTTTGAGAAAGAACCAGAAAGAAAAATGTTATCTAACCAATAGGGCACTTACTCACATGGACAGGATTTTTGTGGTTCTTTAATCATCTCTGTCAGAGACCCTAAGCCTGATGGCAAAGGGTATGGTGTAAAAATAAATAAATCAAAGAAAATACACTTTAATATGTGTACTTCTTCACCTGCTAGAGAGGTCTAATATGTGAACCAGATTAAGCTATTTTCTAATTTTCAAACCAGGCCAGCTGGGCAAAGCAACACCGCCTTTGATAAATGAGAAGGAAAGCTCATTAAAGAGAACCTCCATGCTCCTTCTTTTTTTCTTTCTTTCCTCTTTTTTTTTTTACCATCAAGAAATTCTGCAAGCTGCAGTTAACGACTGGAACAGTCTGCAGGCTGCACTTAACAATCCACGTGGTGTTTGTGTCTGCTGAACTTGTGTATTTGCATTTAAAAGGGACTTTGGGCTAGATATAAACACTTTGATGAGATTTACAGCACAGACAAAGGACAGTTAACATTTTGATCCAGTGCACAGGAAGCTGAAAAGCCATCATTAAATTGGTAACCAATGGTATTGAAGTTCCCTTTTGAAATCACTGATTGGATGTTTGCAGGATGAGGGATCAAAACAGAAGACAGGACTAAAAGGAAAGGGGTGGGAACACTGATCTTGTTTTCTGAATTTAAATACTTTCACTTTGTAATCATAAAAAGAGAACAAAAGGTACTTTATAGATCCACCAATCAATATACACCTGGAGGTAAAAAATGGAATGGAGAGGGGAGTCATAGCACTCGCCTGTAGTCCCACCAGGGAGGGTGAGACTCGAGAATCATTGAGCCTAGGAGTTCAACACCAGCCAGGACAACATAAGACCCCATCTCAAAAATAAATGATGTGGAAAGAAGAAAGTAAATAAAAATTGGAATAGTACTTGGCCATCATCTGGCCACTCTGGAATGGGGACACAGTCACACTGCAGAATTCTGTGGTCAATGATGGATCACATATGCAACAGTGGTCCTCTAAGATTATAATGGAGCTGAAAAATGCCTATAACTGGTGACATCAGAGCCTCAGTAAGGTTCCAGAGCAATGCATGTGTCAAGTGTTTGTGATGATGCTGGTGTAAACAAACCTACTGTGCTGCCCGATCCCCGTTGAATAAAACCCAGCACATACAGTCTGTATGGTTGATAATACTTGATAGAATGGCTGCTGCTGGTTTATGTGTTTACTGCAATATGCTTTCTATTGTTATTTTAGAGTATACTCTTGCTTATTTGAAAAAAAAAAGTTAAAGTTTAGTGTGAAATAGTATGTCACGTGTGGCTGGCAGCAGCCTCGGACACCTCATGTTCACTGTATCTCTGGAGTAAGGAAATGCCCAAGAATTTCCTCTTGGGCTGTCCTGTTCATCACAGATCTGGGAGCCATAGGTTAATATCTGTATGCAACTTAAAACCCAGGTGTGTAGCACGCCATGTCATTAATGTCTGCACAATGACAAAGTCACTCAAGGACTCATTTCTCAGAACATGTCCCCATGGTGTAAGCAATGCATATCTGTACCTATCAGACACCCTGCCTTCAGGACAACCACCTGGGAACAAAGGAGAATAAGTTTGGAAATATTATTTCAGCTCAGAGACTACATAATGCAAAACCTCTTCCATCTCAAATGATTCTAATGCTCACAGAGCTCCCAACCAGTTGCTTAGGAAAGCCTAGAGCTTGGTCCAAGAGTAGCTGAACCTCATTTTCCTCATCTGCACAAATGAGTTGGGGTGGGGGGAGAGACTGACTCTCACTGTTTTCATTGCCATTCACAGAGATTACCTACTTACTTCACAGAGCTCCTGCAAAGATTTGATCCTCTCTGTAAACCTGCCCCTGATTCCACCACTCTAGAGCCAGTGCCTCTTCTTTTCCTATAAGACTGTATATATCTCCTTGTACAGCCCATATCCCAAAAGCCATTAATGTCACCTCTATGGCTTTCTGTCTCTGCCAGGTCACTGCAGGCTCATTAGGGACATTGCTCCAGTCTTTGACTGTTACTGGTTGATTATCTACTGTGTGACAAAAGCCTCTTAGGTACTCAGAATCCATCAGTGAATAAAGAGAATACAGGGAGGTACCTGCCCTCCAGGTGCTGACAATCTGGTGGCAGCAGAGGAGGCTGAGGCAGCCGATGATTACAGGACAATGAGAATGACAAAAATACAAGCCATCCTAGATCCTTAATTCTTTGTTGAATGTAAGTGAACAAATAAATCATTGTTTATTTCCTTCTCTCTAAAGGCATCAAGGACTCCTTAATGGCACAGTTTCAACAATTATAAAAATCTCATATTTGGCTGATGATCACTTTTTATATTTTCTACCTCTGTATTCAAAATGTTTAGAATTATGAGAATGTCCCTATTTAAAATTCAGTCTCAGTGTAGAGACAAAAAAAAAAAACCCTCCACATTTCAGATTTATTGGTGTAAAGGGTATGAACGTAGAACCCTTGATCTATAAAACAATGTTCCTACTGGGAATCAGACGGCACTCAGGGTAGACCGTCTACTGCACAATATTAGCTCCTTCTTTTGATTTTTATTTAAACTTTCTTCAAAGCTTCAAATTCTTCAGTAACTTCTAGGAGTGATAATTGTATCTCTCAGGAGGTATGTCTAATGTTTAAAAAGAATCCTCAACTTCTAAGACAATGATGGGGCTGTTTACACTTGCCGCAACCACCAAGTCTATTTATCAGTAGGCTGTCGTTCCTAAATGAGTTAATATAACTACTCATAGGGCCAAAGTTATTGATGTTTAGCATATCTCGGGCCTTTTGAATTAATTTTCTCACTGGTGAGTGGCAATGAAAGACATTGAGAGTACTTCCCCCCACTTTTTTTTTTTTTTTTTTTTTTTGGTGCAGTGCTAAGGAATGAACACCAGACCTTGCACAGGTTTGACAAGCACTCTACCACTAAGGCCAATCTTTAAAGCGTCATCTTTAACAGTGAGTAACAGAGTTGCAATGAAAAATACCCATCTAGCCTGGGTCTCCAAAACCTAGGTCAACTCTCCCGGCTGTATTTGTTTTACTTCTTCATCACAAATCACTTAGCTTCCTTGTACCCCAGTTTTCTCATTTGTAAAATGAGACAATGAAACTGGAAAATCCATTACAATCTTGTGCAGCTCTGCTCTCCTAGGATTCTAATATTTCCATTTTATCCATATGAGGAGTACAAAGCCCAGATCTTCAGGCTCAGAAACCAGTATTTTTCTGGGGGGTGGGAGGAAGTCAAATTCCTCATGGGTACAGCATGGCCTGATATTGAATACCTTCTCCCAAAACCTCCACCAGCTTTCCTTAGTCATTCAAAACCAAAATAGAAAACCTAAATAAAAGGAGTACGCTTGCTATGGAAATACAACTTTATAAAAAAAATTATAATAACAACTTCAGCATATGAGCAATTACACACATCCCACTCCCTCGTTACACATGCAGCTGCAACAACAGAGACCAGACTTCTACTCCTCAACCCCACCATTGCAAATAGATTAGCTCAAGTGTAAACAGGAGAGAAAAAAAGAAGAACTGATCCACATGTCATACATGTGAAAAAAAAAAATCAATACAGCTTGGTTTGAATCGTGCACATTTTGAGAATAAATTTCCGAATTCTTATTTTTTTACTGTCAACAACAGCAAGTAGTAAATGAGAGAAGCAAGACAAGAGGCAGGTATAAGATCAGAAATACATTGTTGGGGGGTCATTATAGTCATTGAGGTAAGCGACATAATGTCCAGGTTAAAGCAAGAATGGAGAAGGATTTTACTTGAAACAAAAATAAAAGTATATATAGCATTAATTCAGTTGTTGACTAAGTACATACTCCTGGGAAGGACTTAATTTGAGGAAGATTTACATTTATAACATTATTGTAATAAATTGTGTTGAAATGAAACACTGGGTTATCAGTTTGGATTAGAGGACTCAGATCTCCTGCAAAGATCTTTAGGTACAAGGGAAGACAGTAAAAAATGATGCACTAGTAAAATAAAATAAAATATAAAAATAAGAAACAGGTAAATAGATTATGCCATTAAAAGAGACATTGAGAGCCAGTTAAAAACCAATTCATAGGGACTGAGGTTGTGACTCTGCGGTAGAGTGCTTGCCTAGCACATGTGGGGCCCTGGGTTTGATCCTCAGCACCACATAAAAATAAATAAACAACAAAAAGGTATTTGTCCATCTACAACTACAAACAAAAATGATAATAATAAAAAAAACCTATCCAAGGTCATGTGAAATTTCTAAGTGTAGAATAATCACACTTAGTAAGAGAACTCTTCAACCATACTGGCCCAGGTAGTTGACTGTCATGCAATTCTGAGGAAAGATTGCCGAAAATCAGTTTCCCTGTTACACGGCCCTCCCTCAGACCACTCGTCAGAATTTTATCTACACTGGTCCTGCTAGTAAGAAAAACTCGGTAGCTCATAACTTCTTTGTAGCTTCTGACCCCACCAACAAGAAAACACAAAGTTACCTGGAGACTCAGTAACACCCTCAATACTTTGTTCACTCATCAAATTTGCACAGAATTTCTAACAAACACTGGATCAGGTGCTAGCAGCACAGTGGTGAAAATACCAGATGAAGTCTTTGCCTTCTAAGATTTGGCACCCTGGCTACTGGATGAAAGGTGGGGACTCAGGATCCCAAGGACCCCTGCTGAAAGACTGCAAACACCTGTCAGAGGGATTGAGGACATAGTCACAATGGCATTCAAGATGTGCTAACTCAAAATAGGGCACCCTGGTATTTGAAAAGACCCCAGAAGCAGGAAGGTCCTCTCACTTTCACCCTTCTCCTCTGACGCAGATCATAACAGCCTCATTCAAAAGGTCTTCATCTGTCTCTGAAGACACAAGGTCACACAGAAGAATCTGAGGTAGTTGATTGTCATGCAATTCTGAGGAAAGATTGCTAAAAATCAGTTTCCCTGTTTAGTAAACAGCCTTTGTTCAGACACATTTATCTACAACTATCCTTCCTTTATCAAACCTAGCATAAAAAACACATAACTTTTCTGATTTCCTTAGGTCTTCATTTCTGTAGGCTCCAACATCACATAAAACTTAGGTTGAATACATTTATATACTTTTCTCTTGTTGATCTCTTTTAGGTGCAGAGCCATAAACCAAGTGAGTGTGAAAAGAAATCTTTCTTCCCCTACAGAAGGAAAGTGTCAGAGGTCATTGCTGTAAACAACTATTGTGCTACGTGTGACAGTGGGGAGGCCAACATGGGGGAAATGGAGGCCTCCCACCTTAACCAACATCAACATGCCAGCCGCATGAAGGAGCCCTCCAGAAAGCACATTTTCAAGCCACAGTAGGCCTTCAGAGAACTAAAGTCAAGCCAATGTCTTGCTGTTATTTCATAAGAGAGTCCTGTCACGGGTTGAGCTGTGCCACAGATGTATTGACATCCTGACACCTGGTACATGGGAATGTGACCTCAATTGAAATGGAATCTCTGCAGATATAATCAGGTTAAGAAGAGGTCATTAGGGTGGACCCTAGTCTGATATAATTGGTGTTATTATGAAAAGGGAAATTTGGACCCAGAAATCAACATACAGAGAGGGAAGACAATGTAGGAACACATGGGGAGAAGATAGGCACATAACAATGGAGGTTGACATTGGAGTAATGAATCTTTAAAATGCCAAAGATTTCCAGCCAAAACCAAGAGCTGGAAGAGGAAAAAAAAAAAAAGATTTTTCCCTGCAGGCTTTAGCAGGACAAGGCTCTGCTAACACCTGAAGTTTGGACTTCTAGACTCCAGAAGTGTGATGCAATAAATTCCTTGTTATTTAAACCACCGAGTTTATGGTACTTTGTTATAAGAGCCCTAAGGAACTAATACAAACCAGAACCATCCAGATCCTTAATTTCCTGACCTTCATATATTGTGTACAATAGTCTATGTTTATTGTTTTATTAAATTTTGGTGTAATGCATCATACAACACAACAGCTGAGCCATTCTCAGAGCTGATCCAGAACCAACACCTTCCTACCAAAGTCCAGTAAATCTTTCTGCTGCATCAAACTTCTGCTCATTATCTTTGGGTATAAAAGAAAAGCCTCAAATATTTAGCTCAAATTGCTGATAATGGTTTTGGAGACATCAATAGAACTTTCCACCATGGAGTAACAAAGTTATGGAAAGATGGACGCCATCCAAAAGTGAAACTAATCTTAGCCTGAGTTCTTCTATATCCCTGTAGTAGAGGCATCAAATCAACAAAGCTCAATGATAAAATCAACAAGATGGACATCATATTACAAAGAGCATTATTTGTAACTGTTCATTCTCTCTCCAGATATAGATGGGTAGTCAGAAGGAAGTGAGGGAATAGGTTGGATGAGCATGCAGAGTGAAAACACACAAAATCCCTAGAAAATTCCATGTGTCAGTAAGGTGGAATTATTGCTCAAACTATTGCTCTTGTTTTTTCACAATTATTTTTTTATTCTGGCTTACAAATAGGTTCTTGTGTTCTCCCTCTCAGCCTCCTTAAATTCTTAAAATTTAATGCATTTCTTTTTTTATGATGGAAAGAAGAATAATGTGTAGTCTTTTCATATTTATTCTATTTTTTATTTATTTTTGGTGCTGGAGATTGAACCCAAGGTATTGCATATGCTAAGCATGTGCTCTACCACTGACCTACACCTCCAACTCCTGTATTCAGATCATTTTTTGTTTTATGGTACCAGGGATGGAACCCAGGGGCACTTAATGGTGAGCCACATCCCCAGCCCTTTTTTATATTTTATTAGAGACAGGGTCTCACTGAGTTGCTTAGGGCCTCACTAAATTACTGGGTTTCAATTCTCAATCCTCCTGTCTCAGCCTCCCAAGTCACTAGGATTACAGGCATGCGCCACCTCACCTGGCTTCAGATCTTAATTAATGATCTACTGAGTCTCAATATTATAATTATAGAAGCCTTTTGTTTCATGTCATTAATTTATTGATTACAATTTGATCTAGATAAGATCACTTCATAATATTTGAAGTTTGAAGAAGAAAAGTAAAAACAAATGTGAAATGCCTTGGTCTATAGCTTCTTTCTGGGAGAGGAAATGAATGAGGTTAATTTAGCCCAGCACAGGGTCCAATGTGAGGGTGGCTGGGCACCAACACTGCATTATCTGTCATTCAGGCATTTATGAGGCCATTAATTTATATAAAGCTATTTGAAGTCTCAAATCCCAAACCTCCCACCCCTAATCAGCATCTGATTACCTGTTATATTATTTTGCATTTTTGTTAGTATAACAAAAGTCAACTCATTTCAAAAGAAGAAAATTTCTGGAAAGTGTTAACCCTTTCTTTAACATGAAGCACTGAGTAAGTAGAGGGTGTTATTTCGTTTTTGTTCTTTGGGTCTCAGTTACCTTCCAAGGAGTTACACATGAACAGCATGCCCAGCTCATGTATTCATGAGATTCAACATTTCCACAGACATGAACTTCATGAGTTCATTCCAACACAGTTGAAATTCATATTTTTTTGCAGGTTTGTTTGCATTTTAATCAAAGCACAGCAAACAGCAAATGAAAATGAGAATTTTCCTTGGGCTCACCGTTTTTTTAAATGGCAACTATTGGCTGTGATTAAGTGAAGACAAAACTACATGCTGTGGCAGTTGAAATACTTCTGGAATTTATTAACTTCGGCATACATGCTAAGGCCAAATGAGCTTCTTTAATTTCCATAATGAAATTGTTTTTGTAAAGTTAAAAATACTGTAATGAGGCCAAAACGGTGTGCTTTCAGGGGTCTCCCATGGTGAAACAAATGAGATTTGAGCTTCTCTAATTGGGCGTACTGCAGGCTGGCTTGATATTCTCCTCAACACAGGATGTTTGTTATCCTAACAAAAAAGGGGTCTGCAGCTGTCAGCAGAGTGCTAGACAGGCTTTTCTAAAGCCAAACTACCAGGAGGAAGACTGAGCTCTCTGGCTGGGACCACCCAAAGGGAAAGATCAAGTACGGAACAGAGCTGCTCTTCCCTGATGAAGAAGTTATTCGAAAAGTAATTTGTTTACAGCGACCAAAGGAAAGCTTTGGAAACAACTGGGGAGAATTCCCACAATCCTCTGAAAGAATTTTATTTGATTAAGCAATGAATATGGATATCTTTTCTCTCTCTCTCTCTCTTTTTTTCCTCTTATGAATTAAATCTCATTACTCGTCAACACAGGCCTTTGGAGTCTTACTGTTCCAGGAGAAAACACAAAAGTTAGGCCCATTTTGTTGAGGCAGCTCTGGCAAACTCAGCTGGTGAGCCACCACTGTGGGCGCCATGGAAACAGCCCATAACCCTCTTTGAGCTTTGGAACCGTTTTGATGTAATATTGTCTTCATTTATTTTTAACCATTGCTTTCAACTACAAAGGGAAGTAAAATAGAAGGTTACAGTCAAATTAATTTTTAGCCACCAGAAGTAAGTCAGTAACTGAATTTTCCTACTTTGCAATAGGTGTTTTACTTTGGACATAAATATTCAACAGAATCCAGAAAGATGAATAATTTTGCTGTAAACTTACACTATTTGGATACATTTGCTTGATGCTAGACAAGTGAACGATTGGTATACTATCAAAATATATGAAAAATTAATCATGTATTCACCAAATGAATTCAAATCTCCTAAATCCAATTATTCAAAGGGATAAATATTTAAAGAATAATATAAGCTGCTATAGTAGGCTATAATTATATGTTATAATAGTAAAATGTGCTTTTCCAACAGTGTAGCTCCAAATGCTCTTTTAGTATTGTTCCAGAGAACAACATTATAAATCATCACATAGGAATTAGATGAAATAGATTTTATTATAATAAAGCTTTTTTCCCTTACCTCTAATTAATAGCTTCTACAATACATTATTTGATTGTTGTTCCTAATTTATTCAAGACATAAAACAATCCCACTTTTAATGAAACAAAAAAAAATGTCACTATTTTTTCTTTTCATTGGTCTTACTTTTTATTTCTATTTTTTTTCAATAAGCTTTCACATATCAGTCATTTTAAGGACTCTACCCAATCCTATATTTTTAAGATGAGTCTAAACATCAATGAAACTATTTGGGAGAAATATATCATTTTAAATTTGGTAAATATAGAATTTAAGTTAAAATGAACTATTAGCTATATACACGTTTTGCAGACAAAATTAACAAAATAAAATTGTAGTCCCAGAATGATAACAACACTGAAAACCACACAGGACCAATACACATGACTGTAATTATGCAGAATCTGAATTCTGGCCAGGCTCGAGGGTGTACACCTGTAATTCCAGTTACTCCAGAAATTGAGGCAGAAGGATCAAGTTTGAAGCCAGTCTGAGCAACTTAGTGAGACCCTGTCCCAAAATAAAGAATAAAAGGGCTGGAGATGTAGCTCAGCCATAGAGTGTCTCAGGATTCAATCCCCAATACTTAAAAAAAAATGCAAATTTTAAAATTCAAAAACAATAGCAAACCTTAGTGGTCAATAGAATAAACTCTGCAATCTAAGAGATATGGATCTGGACTGGAATTTCAAGTCATTCTCAATAATTGTGAGGCTCTGCATATCTCAGCCCTTTAGCGCTCAGTCTCCTTATCTGTAAAGTTGGAATCACAAAAGCATCTATCTTACAGAGCTGTTATATTAGATGTGACCAGGCCCATGGACAGTGCCTGCATGTTATCAACAATCATTTAAATATGTGATAAAGAGGGAGTCACAAAGAAGACAATGGTGATGATGATGTTGACATTGAAGATTCATGTACTACAAAATTCTTTTGAATGTACTGGAAATTATTTTCTTCATGCTTGGATACTGGAGTTTAAGAAGACAAAAAGCTAGCATGTGTATGTAAAATATTATTTTGTTGTTACATTGCTTGATTGAAATAGTATAACCAATGTGATCCTGCAATCTGTACACGTGGTAAAAATAAGAATTCATACCCCACTTGAATTAAATGTATGAAATATGATATGTCAAGATCATTGTAATGTTTTGAGCAACCAATAAAAAAAAAAGAAAAGAAATACGACATTTAGATGGGAGGAAGGTAGAATGTCTCAATGCTAAAGACAGGAATGGACTGAGAAGGAGGAGTTGGGAGACTCATTTCATTGGAAGAAAGAGACAAGAAGGACAATGGCATAGCCACAGACACCTCAGACACCCCAAAAGGATTTCTGATGTCAACAAGGACTAGAGGCACAACTCGGCTATCAAATGACAATAATCATGGAACAGAGCATTTCAAAGGGCAGGGACAAGGTTCATATCTTTGCAACTGTTCAAATTGGAACCATACGCACTTGAATTTCTTGAGACCCACAGAACAGAGGATGGGAGTATGATTTATTAATGGAAGTCTTCTCAAGTGGGAGTCTTCTCATCAAACATGCTGAAAAGTAGAACTTTTCTAAATGTTGAGAGGTTCTACAAATCCCAGCTAGATCAGTTACATTTCTGCCGATGTCAGTCAGCTTTCCATGACTGTTACGAACAAAATACCTGAGATAATTAACTTCTAAGGAGAAATGGTTTATTTTAGCACACTGTTTTAGGAGTTCTAGTCCATGATCAGGCAGAACTGTTGTGTTTAGTCCTCTGGTGGAGGTGCCCACCAGATGGCAATTGCAGGGAGTACATGGCTGAGCAGTAAAAAGAGAAAGAAAGGGTCCAAGATTTGAAAGTCCCCTTTGAAGGCACACCCTCAGTGACCTAATGAATCCCAGTGGGCTCCACCTCCTACAGGTCTCACCACCTCCCTGGGACAAAACTTTTAACACAGAGGACATTCAGTATCTAAACTATGCTCTCCTATACCAAAAGTATATTCCCTTTTGCTTTACATAATATTTGGCTACATCCTTCTTCATGATGAATAGCTCACATTCTAGCAAAAGTTGTTATATGTAAAGACAAAAACAAAAACAATTAAACTAATTTGCTTAGCAATAAATATATTACCAGGATCAATAAACAATACTCATTAATAACATTGCTCCACGTAGCGTCTCGCACTAAAAGTCACCATCCAGCATTAGAACAGAATGGCCATTTTATAGCCATTGAAATCATCTTCTAAGCTGTTGCTGTCAATGGGTAATAATAATAAATTCACTTTATAGTCTCAAATCCCTTATGGTATGTGGACATCTCCATTCACTAACAGCTCAGTTTCTTCTTAAATACAAAATATATGTGTATGTGTATATGTGATACTTACACTCTTAAGAAAAGAGCATTTACCCAGTTATATTTCAGAATGAATTTTCAATTGTGCAAAGCCTTTTGCAACATCTCCACTCATCTCAGACATGAATACTATAACATATATGGGCAGAGCTGAGGCAAATTTATCATGACAGCAACCAAATAATAAATCTGTATCTCTATAACCAGTTCCATTTCCGAATAATTTCTCTGTCGCACATTATTTTAGTCTGGCAGATTGCTCCATTCTTTTTTTTTTCCTTCCCTTTACTTTGGGGTTAAACTGCACTTTCAAATTCACATTATTTTTCAGATAGCATGTCACCTTCACTTAAGTTGTTATAGATGGCATTTCTCTTCTCTGAGCTCAAGCAGTTAATTGACTTGCATTGACCAGCCCACAGTGTAATCTACCACCTGATAATTGTGTTCTTCTTGGGCCACCAAAGTCTTAAGAGACAAAGAAGAAGGCTTAATTTTACAATTCTATAGTTTGAATTCTCATGATTTGATCATAACTTCTTTGATGTGCTGAAGGAGTCCATGACTGGGTGGGGTGGGATTTTTAAAATTTTTTTTTAGACAAATCCATCTGTTTTGTATTTAATATATGAAAACAGACCATATTATAACTAATGCAGCCATCAAAAATTTTGGTGACAAGTAAGGGCTCTGCCTGTTTAAGGGCTACTAGACAAATTATCTATTTATATAGGCAGGTTATTCCAAATAAAATTTTTTTTTTGTCATTGACATTATTAAAATAATGGAGGAACAGAAAAGCAAACATTAAGCGCTACTCAAGCAAATGTATTCTAAAATGCTCACATGCCAGGGATTTAATATTGTGAAGCTAGAACGGCAATATTTTTTTAAACCCACCAAGCCATACTAAAAGCAAATATTTCTGTTAATCCAAAAATATTAGACCATTAAAACCTGCTAAACTTGAATTTCACAGCTATTTTAGTCTTCTGTAAATAATTACTATTTCCACTTTTCTCTAGACAATTATAATACCAGAAAATGCTAATTCATACTTATCAAGAGAAGAGAAAGCTAGAAACCAGAAACATGCCCTGTACAGTCTGTTACTTTATTTTGGGCTAAGAGACTGCAGTTTTGACAGCAGGGCCATCTGCTACTAACTTTTCTCCTCATCATGATGCCAGGCCAGTCAAAAGCAATTAAACCTATTTTGCCATTATAATATGTAGATAATGATGATAAATTATAGCTTTAAAATGAGACTCAAATTATGCATACACTAGGTATTTTCCTTACAGCTACTGATGTAAAAGATATTCCTGTACTTGTGAAAATTTTCAGCTATTTTATTAATGATGTTAGCTCTATAATGAGCTACCTACCAGGATATTTTGCAGGCACAGAGCCTAGCAGTCATTATAAATCTATTTATATCCCAGCAAGATGTTTCAAGTGGAGAGCAGAGCCCAAACATTCTGCATTCGCTGTTGAACAAAATATATAGCACATACGGCTCCAACTTGCTATGTTTTATTATGTCACATAATCAATAAAACACATAAATACCACCAATAAAAAGTAGCAGGAAGAAAATTCTATGGCTCTGGCACAACATGGGGTTATGTGGCAGAGAGAAGATGAGGCTTAATGATTTCCAGGGACAGATACAAACCTATCATTCTTGAGGGAAGCCATACATTATATCTGATTTTCATCAAAAATGTTTGGACTTTTTTTTTCAGTACAGAAACTATAAATAAGTCAATGTTCCAAAATGATAACTAATATCAGTCTTTTAAAAAGAATGTCAGTGGGGATCGCATGTTGGACAACTGTATCATTTGTTTGTTTTGGCTTTTCAAATTTGCAGCTGATAGAACAATTATTTTTTTCTTCAGGCAATTTGGTACAATTTTATCTTCACCTTTTAATTATGTCAGAAAAGAAAGAAAGAAAATAACTGGAAAGAATCAAGAAACACAGCAAATGTCCTGAGTGTCCCACTCCCTGTTACAGCTATTTAAGATGCCATCTCTCTATGGCAGGTAACCAATGTGGCTTTGCTAATGGCGAGTCACAAAATTGAAGCCCTCCTTGAATGGCTTCCTGCAATTATTTTCTCTCATAAGAAACCATTTGGCATAGTCAACACGTATTAATTATGAACATCTAACTTTCCAATTCTGATTTATCATCAAAACACAGACTAATGATTATGGGGAGAAAGAAAGAAACAATTCTGTCAGAAAGAAAGTTAACCATATTGGAAAATGTTGTGTAATGCAGTAGTTCATTACAGCCTGTCTTTTTCATTACTCTGTAACACTCATAAATAAGTCAGGAGGTGGAGGAACATGAAAAAAATGAGATACCAGTTATATTTGCCATAACGCTATATAAATGGATGTAGTCTATTGATATTTTAATAGGCCTTCTCCCAAATTATATTGGAAACAGGAATCTCAATTGCAGCTAATCATCTATGTGCAGACAAGGCATTTTTTATTATGACTTACACAAGGATCCACCTCGATTTCATATCATTCTCCCAATCTTCCTTTTAAGTCCTAGCCTTAGCATCTGTGGGTATTTCTCCAGACAAATGTAAATAACAGGCATTTACCCAGGGCAGACAGATTGCCAATTCTAGAACCAACTGCATGGTTTCTTTTATTTTTTTCACCGTGATTTATCTTGTGAAGCCTTTTGGCAATAGCAGAGTTTTACAGTAGAAAAGATGGATGGTTGTATTCTTTTATCAGGGAAATAGTTCAAATCTTAGCAAAACAATGAGATTGTTTCTCTATGTGTTTAATGCAATGTGTGTGGGAGATGAATGAACGCAAATAACAATTCAAATTTTTATTGTATCAGAAAATAGTTTTTTCAATGAACAATTTAAACATTCTAAGACTGGTCTTAGCAAGAAGAAACTGAAAAGAGCAGCCATGTAATAAGATAGGAAAAGTAAAATAGAAAGGAGGAGGGACTATCAAGGAAGAAAATGGAGGCAATTTCAAATAATATGAAGGGTACAGAGTGGCACCCTCGCTTCTCCAGCTTTGGGAGATGCCTGTGGATGGAGGAAGCCAGCAGAGGGCTACAAAGCTTCTCTTTGCAGCTAGGTCATAAGAGGAGCAGGGAATATGATGGCAACAGCTTTGGAATCTCTCAGCTCTCAGGGTGCCTCTAGCTCCACCTGCTGTGTTATCTCACTTATTTTTCCCAGAGCCTCTATTCCTTCATCTGTCAAAAGGATAAATCCAGCTCCCTCACAGGATCCCTATGAAAACTGAAAGACATGACCCAAAAGAATATCTACTATGTCACTTGCACAGAGGTGAGGTGCTAATAAATGGTATTTGTCATGATTACCTCTTCGTTCAAGATTTATTTCAACTAATATTTGTTCCTGACTATAAAACTTACACCTTATCATCATGGAAAATATTTCCTTTTTGTCCTCTCCATCATAAAATATGATTTTTCCCTCTAATTAGGACATTCTCTGCACAATAAAGACCTCCACTTCTCCTGCCTCTGAGCGACCAGGAGTTAAGAATCTCCAAACTTGAGCTTCTAAGCCTTCTCTGCACAGTACAATCACCTGGGGCACTTTTGAAAATCAAGAATGCTGAAGCCCCTGATTAATTTATCTGTAAGACTTATTCTGAGATTTCTGAGAGTGACACAGGGGTTCTAACGTGCTTGGGTTTGAGCCCAGGGCTTCATCCTGTAGTGTAGGCGGAGCTGGGCTGGTGAGCAGAGGTGGGGTGAGTCAGGCTTGTGTCTAAGTAGCTGGTGAGCATCAGCCCTCAACTTCAGTTCCTATTTTTAAAGAATCTCTTAAGGAGTAAAAACATTTTATACTCTGTGAGGGTGAGTGGCATTTGGTATGGGGTATCTTTTAAAAACAATCCAAAACCAGCTAACTCAATATAACATATTCCATTTTTCCCATTTGCCCTTCATCCTCATTAGCAGCTGTCAATGAGTTGACATATTTTATTTCCCTTAGAAGAGAAGGCAAATTTCTCCCTAAAGAGTATGTGCCCATCAAGAGGATGGCTAAGGTGGCATGTGGACCATCAGCATCCTTTCCTTTATCCTCAAGGCTCGAGCTGTGCTCTGGGTGGGTCACATATCTCTCCCTATGTTTGGTTCCTTCAACTTTGACACTAGTTTGCCCTGTTTCTCCATATTTAATTGTGTTTTTTTCCCCAAAATTCTGGGAATGTAATGTGGTTTTTTTCTTTGTATTTAATGACAAGTGGGTAGTACTTTATTCGAATTGTATTTTTTAAAATGCTTCCTTAACAAACCTTTTAATCAAATTCTCCTCTAGAAATTAAAAAGTTGACTTGACTGAAACTAGACCCAAACCTGACTTACCTGAAAGTTTTACTGTGTTCCAGAAAGTCTGTTAATTCTGATAGGGCTCCATTCAGGAGGAGGAAGGATTAAATCACCCACCTACTCTTTCCACCAAGCTGATGAAAACACTGTGTTGTGTTACCTCCTCTGCACAGCTCTGCAGAAGCAGTTAACTGATAAACACTGACCCATCCACCAGCTCTGTTGACATTAATCAATTATGTTAGTACCAGACAAAAAATGATGAGCAGTGGGAACATGCTGTATGAATTCCTATCACATCAAAATAACTACATTGATTTCAATTCCATTTTACAAAGGAAAAGAAGAAAGGGAGTTTCCAGACAAAAAAGCAAGGGAGAGAAGGAACCAAGAGAGTATTTCTGGGTTATTTATTTTTTTTTTTAGAAATGTTTGCCTTGGAGCATACTAATTTAGAATGCATACTTGGACCTTACCTACTCTCAATAAAGTTTTTTAAAAATGTAGAACCAATTTAAACAGGTTGGGGAAGCCTGTTGGTGTGTTACTATAGCAACAGTCATCCCCAAGACGCATCATAAGCTAATAAGTTAACTAGATGCACCTTGTCCCAACCATCCAGCATAAGGCATGAAAGTAAACTGCTGTGAATCACTGGCAACTCTGCTGAGGCAGGAACGTGCAAACTGGTACACCAGGGAAGCCGATAATCCAATTTAGAAGTGCAGATTCTCATTTCAGTTTCATTGGCATGTTCATTTTGAACTAAAGGCATCTGAACAGTAATTCTATAAACAACCAGCATTTAGAAATCAGAGGCAACAAGATTCTCTAGAGGTATAATTGCTTTTAAACCAGGCAACCTGAAATTGTGTCTGCCTGGGAGAAGTGCAGGGGGGCAGGAGGGAATCTCAGCTGGGAAAATGAGCAGCTGGCCAAAGCATACCACAAGCTGGGGATGGTTTGGGTATCTCAATTTACCAAATATAAAAGGGGCTGGGGTTGTGGCTCAGTGGCAGAGTGCTTGCCTCACACATGTGAGGCACTGGGCTTGATCCCCAGCACCACGTAAAAATAAACAAAATAAAGATATTGTGTCCATGTATAACACACACACACACACACACGCACACACCAAATAACAGAATTCAATTCAATAATAATTCAACAAGATTTTCATAGCACTCACAATTGTACTAGGTACCCATTCATTTTTATAAAACTACATTTTGTGATTCAAACCACAGTTTGTTTTTCAGGAAAACTGATGATATAAATTAGTAAAACAAACCTTGTTTGTGGTTTTAATCACAACTTGGCCACGAAAACTTTGGAAGGTCACGTAACCTCTCTCATCCTAGTGACACCATCTCTATAATGGTGGCGAAAGTTTCATCTATGTCATGAGTTATGAGCATGCAATAGAACAGCCCGTGCATTTATCATCATTCTCAGTGGAATGCTGGCCCTGGTATTGGTAGCCACTGTCTATCCTTTGGATTCATCTATCCTTTCTTTGAATACAAAAGAAGATTCTATTGACCATGACCATGTGGACAGGCTCCATCATAGAAAAAGAAATGCTGCAACAAAAAGACAGACAAAAGATGGGTAACATTCTCATTCCTGTTTTGAGGTAGAGCTCTGTAAGCAATTAGCACCATTGAACGACCTGAATGCCTCAGGACGAATATAAAAATTTAAAAGGTTCTCAGAGGAGCCAAATAATAAAAACAATAGCAAGCCACTTTAATCAGCCCTTTGCCCCTGACTCTGCTTGGGCAAGGTCACCAAAGTCCCCATGGGGCAGCCCTAGACATGTTCATCATTCCCTCTCCATGGTGCCCTTCCTGCCCCTGGTTTCCAGGGCACCTGTTCTCCTAGTTTCCTTCCTGTATTCCTGGTCACGTTTTGGTTTCTTGTCTCCTAACTATAAAAATTGTAAAAACCTTAAAATCTCAGTGCTGGATCCTCTTCTCCAGCTACTGTCATCCCCTTGGTGATCTCATCCAGTCTTGTGGAATCAGATATTACAGATATGCTGAGGGCCCTCCCATCTTTATCTCCAGCTTTGACTTCCCTGACCAGTTTCCACCCTGACATCTAAAAAAGACATGCCAAAGGGAACACGTCTGAACTAACCTAAACCGCCAGCAGGTCTTCAAGATTTGTTCTACCTCAGTCTTCTCCCCTGCGGCCGGTGGAAACTCTATCCTTTCAGTAGAGACTCCCTTGGCCCCTCTTTCTTTCACATTCCACAACCAGTCTTTTCAAACCTTCTGTTGGCTCGACATTCAAAATATACCCAGAATCCAACTTCTGCTCCTCATCTTGTTCAGATGATAAGGCCCTACATGACCTAACTCCCATTGTCCCCTAACCTCATCTCCTTCTATTCAACCTCTAATTCATTTCCCTCTAGTCACATTGATCTCATTTCTAGAATGTTCCAGGCATGCTTTTTTTAGGACCTGTACCTTAATTGTTCCCACTGGCTGTCCTCTACATGAATCAGAAGACAATGATCCATTTCCAGATGCAGGGATACATCCTGACTAATCTAGGTCAATCAGAGCAAGATGTTTAACTGATGACAGTCTCTGTTCCTAGGTGGTAGGCCACTCCAGTTACACTGAAGGGAAGAACTTTGAGGCCACACTTGGAAGATGACTTTCTCTCTTACTTGAACAAGAAAATATGAAACTCAGATTACCACTAGCAGTCATCTTTCAATCACAAAAGGAAACACCTTTATTAGGACCAGATTAGAGAGACAGAAAGAAACTATGTCTTCAATGAAGTCATTAAGACCTGTTCACATCATGACCTAAACTAGCCTGTCTTATCCATTCAGGTTGCTATAACAGAATACCAGAGACAGGGTAGCTTCTAAACAATAGAAGGTGACAGCATATTTCGGTCTAGTGAAAGCCTGCTTTCTGATTCATAGACAGCACCTTCTAACCTTGTCCCCACATGGCAGAAGGGACAAGGAGTCTTTCTTGGTGTTCTTCTACAGAGCACTAATCCCATCCCTTAGCAGCTCCACCCCTATGACCTATTCATCTCTCAAAGTCTCCTCCTCCTAATACCATCACTTGGTGGGGGGGTGGGGACGGTGAGGATTTCAGCATACAAATTTGGACAGGGAGGCACAGGACAGAAATTTCAGACCATAGAAAAGCCCTGTCTCTGGACTTGTAGTTCTATAACATAAGAAACACCTTTAAGCTAGTTTGAATTAGGTTTCTGTTGTATTCTAAAGATACAGGGTTAATAAAGATGTCACACATGAAAAGTGAGAGTTAGGGTTAAACCAATTATGCCTGCCAGATTCCACTAATGCTTAGACCTCGATCCCTGGCATGATTTAATATCTACATAATGGAAATATTAATTCATATGACATGTAGTATTTCAACAATTAAAAAAAGTTTATTAATCATAAACACCACATAAGCATTAATTACTTCAGATATTCAAGTGTTTCATTATGAAGTATCAGGTAAATATTTTAAAAAGTAAAAGTTATAAAGGCCATTCAGATGGAAAAACTATTTGTCTTAGTGATTCCTTCACATTCCATGCCCATCTCACCTGAAACACCTGCAGCTCTGTCTTGGAGATTGATGCAGATGGTGACCGGTTCTATCCCCTCTCTGCGGCCACCAGCATCCTGGCCTGAACCACCACCATATTTCAGCAAGATTATTGCAACAGCTCCCCATCTCATCTCCTGGTATTTATACTTGCCCTTTAAAAATCTATTTTCCTCACAGAAACCAGAGAGATCTTCTGGAAACACAATTCAGGTCAGGTCGTTCCTCATCAACTCCCCTGAAGTCACTATCTGGCCCTGCTCTCTCCTTGACTTTGTCTTCTCCTCCTTCTCCCCACTCATCCCTGTTCCTTCTTGGTCATCAAGCAAGTTCCTGCCTCCTGGCTCCTCTGCCTGGAATATCCTCCCCTGAGAAATCCAATTGGTTTTCTCTCTTTCTTCCCCAGTATGTACTCAAATAGAATCTTAGCAGGAGACCAGTCCTCATCATCCCACATAAAACACGGCAATCTACATCCCCAAAGCCCTCTACCTTTACCTTGCTTTCCTTTATAATATCTGCTGTATCATTTATTTATTAAGATTTTCATTGTTATTTTTTTTCCTCCTCCAGGTAGAGGGAAAGTTCCATGAGAACAGATAAATGGTTTAAAGCACTGCTCTATCCCCAGTACCTAGAAGAGCATGAGCACATAGTTCACACTGAAGTTACCAAAGAGGCGAAGTTACTGAAGAGGCGAAGCTAAGTCAAGGCACCAGCCTGGAGCACTGCCTCTGCTGTACCATTTATTCTAGAACCCCATCCCCAGTTCACAGCAAAAGGTTAGCTCAGCAGGTCTGGCCTGTTCAAGCCCTGTACTTTGCCACAGGATGGACTGGTCCATGGATCAGCCCTGGGAGGTAAACCCTGAGATAACTTGCTTGATGGAGTGTCTTGGACCTGGACCCACAGACCACAGCATCAGTGAATGTCTATTTTTTTTTTTTTTTTGGCCTGAACCCTGGCTTACACAGTATCAATTTGACCTCCCAGGCTGGTCACTCAGTACTAAAGGTCAGTCACACAGGTACTTTATACCTATAGGGTTGACCCCCAATAAAAACCTTGGACACCAAGGCATGAGCCTCCCTGGTTAGGAATGTTTTACACATTGTCACATGTCATTGCTGGGCGATGGAGCACTGGGTGCGATTCCAGGGACAGAGGACAACTGGCAGCTCCTCTGGAATTCCCTGGATTCTGTCCTAGGTGCCCATCTCCTTTGCCAATTTTAATCTTTATCCTTTCTGTGATTAAGCCATAAGCATAAGTAAAACAGCTTTCCTGAGTCCTGGGAGTCCTTCTAAGAAATTGTCATACCTGAAGGTAGCCTTGGGGACACCCAGCATTTAGTCCATTGTCTAGCATACAATTAAGGAGCAATAAAGTCTGTTTGGGTGACTAAGTCAGCGAATGGTGTAGACAATGGGTTCATCAGAACTCCTTCCTGTCCACTCTCTCACTCTGCCTGTCACAGTAACACTTTCTCTCCTGTTCTTTATTTCAAACACCAGATCTCACTGCTGTCTAATAAAACAGCAGCCCTTCTACCTGTCACTAAACATAAGAAGAGTTGGAAGAGATGTAAGATTTGGAGATCAAGACCATTTGGGTAAACAGGGCTTTGCCTCTGCAGATCATCTTCTCTGCGTGGGAGAATTTGCTTTGCTGCCTCCATCCTGCCCTTTGACCTGGCTAGAACCAGACTAAAAAGGAATGCATCCCCCAAATTGGGCTCCAGCTTCTCCCTACTCTTCCTCATTGAATTAATAATAAAGGAACCTTCTTTATTTGCTTGGGATTTGACAGTCCATGGTGTGTCTTCATTGGACTATGCTGAACTCACGTGGAATGACATGTGCATGAGTGAGATTTAATGATGGCAGATGGCCTTCAAGGTCTTGAGTGGGTTTCCCCTCGCTCACCACGTTGACATCTATCATTTTAATAGCCACCTAGGAAGAAAAACTATGGTTCTCATTAATACCCTGAGTTTGACCTTGCACTTGTCTTGAATTGAAACTCAATTGTAGCTGAGAATAAAACTATGCCTATTAAAAGAGTGGAAAATCCCTCTTTCCTGGTACTCATTTTTCCCCACAAAGTACAAAACAGAAAGGAAGAAAGTCAGCACTGAGGAGGACAAAGTTATGGTGGGACACCCATATCTCTTTGAGATGCTCAAATACAGGAAACTATGAGATATCCTCCCTGACTAGAAGTTAAGGTAACTTTCTTATAAAATCACTTATCTACAGGGAAAAACACATGAAAATAACCTATAATCACAATTTTCCAGAATTAAGAAAATCAAGCTTATTGATTCTGTGAGCTACCTGGCAATCTAATAAGAATTGGGCCAAGCAAGGTGCTGTCTCTTGCAACCTGAGAATCCTAAATGATAGACATCATAGACCACTTTGTAGAAGAAGGACCCACCCTATAATCTGTCATGGGAGGGTTCAACAGAGTTCCACCGATGATTATAAAAACCTCCAGTGTGTGGTAAAATCCCACTGAAGCAATCACAGTCCAGTGGTATTTGTCTTTGTACTACATGTGGGTAGAAGATAGGATAATGTATTCATTGTTAAGTAAATGAACAGTACAAACAGAGATGAGATTTCTGCTGGTTAAGTATGAAAGCCTGCAAACTTTTAAACACTCATAAGACAATTCTTTTCCTTGTGGATGGGCTAATGGAATAAGTAGCTGTTGCTTCCCACATCTGAATATAATAGAATTTCCTTATGAAACCTATAATTCTGGCTTTGTTTTAAAAATTTAGATCAGACTTCCCTTCTATCAAGAACAGTAAGCCCAGTTTAATGGTGACTAGAATAAATTGAGTTTTTAGGCAGAACAGAATACATCTCCGGTCTTACATAATATTTTCATTATTCTTTTCCAAAAATTGTAGACTTTGATGTACTTATTCAGACATGTTTACAAAATACTTATTAAACATGTATCCTGAGTATATCAAAGTGTGATATCTTTTGAGCCACATAATCCCTACTCCAATGAGTTTCCAACTTAATTTTAGCATAGACAAATCCATGGAAAACAAAGTTAAAAAGCAAAGCAGCAATGAGACACACACCCAGTCCCTACCTTTGAGTCATGAGAAAGTTAAAAATAGATCTGTATGAGTAGACAGCCATACCATATCAATGTTAGAGAAAAGCCATCTTGGAAGACAGAGGAGAGAGCCTAAAAAGGCTTCCCAGGGCAGGTTTCAACTAACATGGAATTTGTCAGAAAAACATGATTTGATATGGTGAGAATTAGGAGGAAACTTTTGTAGCCTGAGTGAACTGCAAGCACAAAACCAAATGCCGAATGTTTTCTTTGATATAAGGAGGCTGATTCATAGTGAGGTAGGGAGGGGGAGCATAGGAGGAGTAGATGAACTCTAGACAGGGCAAAGGGGTGGGAGGGGAAGGGAGGGGCAGGGGGTTATTAATGATTGTGGAATGTGATGACCATTATTATCCAAAGTACAGGTATGAAGACACGAATTGGTGTGAATATACTGTGTATACAACAAGAGATATGAAAAATTGTGCTCTATATGTGTAATAAGAATTGTAATGCATTCCACTGTCATATATAAATTTTTAAAAATTAGGAAAGCTCATTTCTCCAAGGGGGGAGGCAAGTGGCGAATGTGCCTGCGTGTGGGACACATGAGGATGGAGACTGAGGCGAGGCTGGGCTAGTGGCTTGAACATGCTTTACCTGAAATGCTTGGGACCAGAGTGTTCCAGGTGTCAGAATTTTTTTAAAAGAATTTGGAATATTTGCATAAATGTAATGCAATATGAATATCATGGGAATAGGACACAAGTTGAAATACAAATTTTATTTATGTTTCACATATACCTTGTGCCCACAGCTGAAGGTAATTCTCTACAGTCTTTTTATCATATTGCGTTTTCACTGTGACTCATTCAAGGGAGGTAAGGTGTGGAACTTTCTACTTGTAGGATCATTGTTGGTACTGAAAACATCCCAGAGTTTGGAGCATTTAATATTGTGGATTTCTGGCTCATAGATGTTCAACCTGTACTTTAACTTGAAGGTAATGAATGACAAGTCAAGTGCTGGTGTTTCAGTAGGGACAGCATGATCTGGTGTGCATTTTATAAAGGTCATTCTGGCAATTTTGTCAAAAATAGGTTGGAGGGAGAAGAAACCAGGAGAAAGACCCATATTTCACTCATCCCAAAGCCTGTCCACTCTGTTGAACAATTAATGGTTGCTGGAGCTTGATTCCTCAGACAGAAGTTGTGAACTCCTGATCCTGGGACAGATCCAAACTCCAGCCATGCTGGGCACAGCCAGATTTGTTTATTTCTGTCTTCATTTGACCCAAAGCTTAAAATGAAGGAATTCTCCATAAGAAGCTAGATTTTCCCTTTCTCTGAAAAATCAGAGCCAGCAAAACCGGCCCACAGTTCCAACCAACATTGAGTAGCAGAGAAAACCCTGAACGTGAGGCATCAATAACTGATTTCTACAGCCACACCATTTCTACTGCCACTGGAGTCGAAGCCAAGTGTCTCAGCCACGGTTGTGGGCACACTGCTTATGCCTGCTCATGATGGAGCACACCGCTGTGGGACTTATGTAGCAACTGAAAACAAGGAAGTCAGAGGCAGTCTGAGAGCAGCTCATTTCCAGAAAAACCGGAGACAGCATATTTCTTTGCAGAAATGATTAATAGTCTATGTTTTTAGTGCAAATACGCTGTCTTTATTGGAAGAACACGGCTTCGGATGTTCTTTTGCTTACACCACGCTACCACACTCCTCTATGTTAACCTGTTTTGCATTTGAATTTCCAATCACAAAGGGGCAGTTGAGGGTGGGCCTTCCTGAGAAATTGATAACTGAGCTGAGACCTATGGCATGAACAGAAGCTAGATTTATTAAACCTTCTGTTACTATATGGGAATAGCAACTTGGGCCATTCACCAAGATTTCTGAATCTACTTGTATTTTCCTTCTGTAAATTGACTCTAGTGTGCTAAGGGTTGGGGAACACTGAAAAGATGGGAACTGAAATAAGTCCTATATTCATACAACAAGTATTTATTAATCACTTACCATGTTCTTGGCATTCTTCTAGGTTTGGGGAAGCACCGTGCTGATCAAGATAGCTACATACTAAAGTTTATGTAATAGCAAAGGAGATCCATTACAGTGAAATGTAAGTGGTCTATGAGCAGAGGTTAGTGTACCAGTTAGAACATACGCAGGGCACTGTGTCAAATAGGAATGCTTTCAATTGATTGACAGTCAGAGAAGGTTTGACTGATTGTCTTAAACAAATGGGTTAATGGCTCCAGGGAGAATTAAGGAACCTAGTAGGCTCAGAATCTGCTGACAAAGAGACAGTTCAGAATCTTGTGAAGATGACATCAGAGGGTACTGAAATGATATGGACCGAAGTAGCTGTATGCATGGGTAATGTGACAGGTATTGTAAGCCACTCTTAGGAATTTGAGCTATAAAGGAGAAGAGGGAAAAGAGGAAGAGCTGAAAGTGAGATATAGGATCAAGGAAGAATTTTTTTTTTTTTTTTACTAGAATTGAGCATATCTAATACCAGTAGGATCAGTACTAATCAGAACTCATTTGCAAATGACAAACCTAATCTAAATCCACTGAAGGAAAGAAAATGCCGTCAGGGCTCAGTCACTCCAGAGATGGACCCAGCATGCTCCAGGGACCCCAGCATGTCTCCAGGAGGCCTCTCTTGACCTGCTCAGTGCTGCTCTCAGACTGGCTCTCATCAAGTGCTGGAAAAAAGTGGTGAAAAGCAGCCACGGTTTAGGACCTCTGGTGGAGGGATCTACAGAGTCCAAGGATCGAGGTGGTTCAGCCTGAAGAGTGGGAGGTGGACAGGGTCAATCTCACCCAAAGCACATGGATGTGGACCAAGAATGGATGTGGTTTAAGAGCCACCTGGCTCCCCCCCACCAGAGGAGTGGATGCTATTATCAGATGTGAGAATGAGAAACAGAAGGGAAGCAGAAACATCACTAGGGTGATGGGATTGGCAGATCTTTACACAGGAGAAGCCACTGAGAGGGCTGATAGAGGACAACAAAAAAGACGACTAAGGTGATTTTGAACTTTAGAGACTGGCCAAGGGAGTGACAGTAAAGCTATATAGGGAGATGCTTGAAGAAGGAAAAAGTGAATGCTAATAATAGTTCACAAATCCTATGATTCAATGTCCTTTTAGAGTACTTCGATTTTACATTCTATAATAGTAGGACAAAATTATTGGAGTCTTAGAGAACAGACAGGAATGGGGTACATTCAAGGAGGTGTCCATGAAAACCGAAGGCTGCACAGGAATGAGGTTGAGATCTTGGGGGCACCAGTATCGCCCAGAGAACGTTGCTGTACCTGAACGTCAATATTCATTACTCATGGCTTTTATTTAAGTGGTCACTGAACCCCAGAAATACCGATTCAAAATTGAAAGGACTGTCCAAACCATAGGTTAACATTTTATGAAAAGAACATGAGAAGGGGTTCAATAAATAAAGGGAGCCACGGCCTCCACGAGTACATGAAGACCTGGGCCATGAGGGTCCAGGCTAAGGGACCAGGAGGTCCACTTGAGCAGCCCCTTCATTAAGCACGGTCTCCACGGGCAAGGGAGGAAAGAGCATCCAGAGAAGTAGAAGCAGCAGCCTGTCTAGCTTTCCTTTCACGAATTCTAAGATTGATTTAATATGAGAAAACACCAATATGAATGGAGAGGAACTCTGGAAGGCCTAATATCAAGTGCATTAAAAATGTATGATACACTGTCTATTCTCCTAGGAGCCCTACCCTGGACCTCTGTAGCAGAAAAGGTGACATAAAAATGTGATTAATAATATTGTAAATCCTGTTGATTGGAAAACTCAGGGACATATGACAAATTGACCTGACTCTCTGATTTAAACCAATATCACTGAAATAACCTTTCAGATCTCGAAAAAGAATAACGTCTTGCCTGCAGGACAGAACACAACACAAGAAACTGCGGCTGTCTTCCAAGGTTTGTTCTCATACATGAAATGCCCTCGAAGCATCTCACATCTGAACCTTTGTGTCTGGATTCCAAGCTCCCAGCCCAGAACTGCCACGATTTCATTAATCCTTCTAAGCTACTCACTGTGCTATTCGATGCAAAATAAAACAATAGAAGAAGGAAACAGGCCAAGATGCCCACAGTGAAGAATTCTCAGGGAGATGCGTTGAAGTGATTTCCCTGGACTTTCTGGCATTTTCCAAGAGTTTGTTTTGACAAAGACATATGATTGGGGAAAAGAAAATTCTCCTGTTTACATTACAAATGAAGAGGTTAAGCACAAAATGCATTCTAAAAATGAAAAGGTTGCAAGAGATCTCATCAGAGTCAGGCGGAAAAGCTACCGAGACCTTTGAATGACCAGTGTGTGGGAGAATGGCGGACAGGGCATCTCTGTCATGGCCTCCAGGCCTCCTGGTTCTCATGCACTTCAGAGAGAAGGGAATCGGGGAGACCTACTCCCTTCTGAGTAGACTCCTCTGCATTTAGGGTGGGCACTTTTACTTTTTCCTTCCCTGTGTCTTTTCTCCTGTTAGTGTCCCAACATTCCCCTGAGGAACCATCTCTTCCCCCAATCTTTGATCATGAGTATAGGGTCCTGTTGGCTCCACCCATGGTTCCAGGCATGGACACGGGACTCTCCTCTTGCCAATAGGGAAGCATATCTTCTGCCTGCAGCAGAATGTTCAGGAATGGCCCATGGCCAATTTAAGTAATGCAGCACATGAGGAAGAAGCATGTGCTCTTTTCAGACAAACTTGAAGAAGGATCTGTCCGTAATGGCTATGGGTATTTGGAAGGCACAGAAAACCAGAGAAGGAAAGGGGTCTGGAGAAGGATTAGGTTCTCTTTACATTGTTTGAGACCCTGGATCAAGGCATTCCTGAAGCTTTTCCTGCTTTAGGACTTTTCTGTTGTAAGCACCAATAAATTCTTTATATGCTTAAATCAGTTTAAACCCATTTAAGGTGAGTTTTTAACCCTTAAAACTATAAGAGTCCCAACTAAGGTACTTTTTCTGTATTTACTATCCCACCTGGGGACATCGTTTCCAAATTGTTGAAATTGGATAGTCCCAGCAGACAGCCTCTTGTAACTATAAGCCTCTTACTGCACCAATTTTAAGTGCTATTATAGCACTTTGTCTTTCACAACCTGAGTGCCAAGGTTTGCCCACTGAACACATAACTATCAATGCTTACATGACAAATAAATTAATTCTCAAGTTAAACAAAGAAATGACAATAAACCTACTCATTAATTCTGGCAGGACCCTCTTAGAGAAGCCAACTTGGGAAGAAAAGAATCTATGCTATTCCTCCTCCTTCTCCCACAGGAGAGGGATTCAGTGGCATTTGACAGCAAAACCATAAAGGTGAATGGATGTCAGAGAAGAGCAGAGGACAGCGCCTCTCCATCATGGTTGAAGATAATTCTGGCAGTTATTTAGCAGAGCTAAGGTCTGCTCTACAGTGCCTGTGCATTTTACTTACATATATTATACATTTCTTATATTAAATTTGTTAAAAAGGACACTTTTTAACTTCTAGGCAAATGCAATGATAAGTATATTAAGTCTGTGGTATGAATATACACCTCAGATGTGATACTCTTACTCAGTTCACAGACTCTATAACTGTTCATGGAAGCCTTGTAGGCAAAACTTATAAAGAAAAAAATACGCACCGGGATACCCATACACATCAGCCCACTTTGAAATAGTTCAAGTCTTTTCTGACACAGAGATACATTTTGATCAATATTAGACAGTTAGACCTTCTTGGCCTCCAGCCTAGGTAGCAGGTCACAAAATGCCAATTCCAGCTGAAAAGAAACTGTCTTCTTTTAAAAAAGACTTGTCTTTTTAAAAATCTACACATATTTTCTCATTTTCAAAATGATCATGTTCCTAATTTTGTTATATTTTAATGAAAAATTAAACATTTTAAGAACGCATGTAAAACAGTAAGCTATAAGGTGAAAAATAAGTCTTCCTCCTACCACCAGTCTTCTTCCTCAAAGACAAGTCATATGAACAATTTCTGAGTTTTCTTCCTAGAAGTTTCTATACACAAAACTATGCCTGTGCACGAGAAACATACATATTCAGATAACTGAAGTGCTTAGCAAGTCAGGAATCAGTACCCATTTCTCCCAAGCTGCCACCTGTGGTCTGAAAGGAACGATCTAGAACATGACCCTGATGGAGACATCTTCCTTCGTCTGCAGAGAAAAGGTAGCTGCATGTAGTGATGCGAACACAAGACCAGTGATACCCAGTGTCCATTGATACCCAGTGTCCTGGGATGAACGTGTAAGAGGACCAGTTAGTGCACATGTGCTTAAGGGCTGCTCCTACCCTGAGGTGCAGAGTTTGGAAAGGAGCTCAGCTGAGGACTCCATCCCCATTGTCTTCCAGGAAAGCTGGGACACAGTTCAAACTACACCTGAAGTTGGTTGGGTTGCTGGGAGGTCCACTAGGAAAGGAAGCTGAGGTCTCATTGGGACAGCAAAAGGACAATAGCTCTTCACCAAGCTCCAAAGGCTTCCAGGAAAGGACTCTTGCTAAACCTGTGATCTGTGGAATAATGGCTGAACCTATGAGAGCAAAGTAAAAATAGCTACACCTCCCCTGCACAACCAAGGGATGGATCCTGAAGACTGAGGCAACTCTGCAGCCATGGGCAAGGGTCATCAGGCAGTGGTCCCAGGACCCATCAACACCACATAGACTTTAAGCAAGAAACCAAAAGAACCAACACCAGGGCAGATCTAAGCAGACTGCTGCACTGGCGCCCCCTGCTGTGAGAGCAGGACTGACACAACCTCTTTGAACTGTGTAAGTCCTGGGGTTCTTGGACAATTCATAAGGACAGGTGACCACAGAACGATTAGTGAGAAAAATAAGAGAGATGGTCACCTGCAGACCAAGTTAGTGATGCACATCAATCTATTTACATATAATAATACATATTTTATATGTTTATATGTGCATGTATATGATCCCTATCGTATACTATTATTCAATGGCTATTTAATATAATAATGTATCTTGAATTTCTTATATATATCTGTATATCTATTGCATTCCTTTTAACAACTACATATAATTTCATTGTACAAATCATTTATTTAACCAGATCTCCACCAAAAAACATCTAAGTTATTCCTAGTCACTTGCTATCACAGATGATGTAGTAAGTATCCTTGCACATATATTTTTATTCATCAATGAGATGAATTCTTAGAAGTAAAATTGCTGGCCAAAGTATGTTCATTTAAAAAGATAATAAACAATGTCTATTTGTGCCTCCAAATGTTTTTATCAATCTCAATCTGTATTCCTACTAATAAGGCATGAACCATTTTCCCATATTTTTCCAAAGTATATAATATTAAGTGTACAAGTTTTTTTTTTCCATTTCAATGGTGAAAAATAAAATTGCATCTGATGGTGGAAAAAAAAATCCTAAGAGATCAAAACTATTTCCCATATTTTTTTCCAATGAGGAAATCAAAGTTGAGAAAGCTTGTTAAACTTGTTATATTTTTAATAAATAGCCTCTGATTCAAGCTCATTCATTCATTCATTCATGTATCAGAGTGTTCTATACTTGTTGATCTTATCTTTATATCACGTATTTAAGGCACATGCAGTTAACATCTCCATTTCACAAAGCCACATAACTAATAAGTGGCAAAGATGAGGCTGGAAGCTCAGCTGTCGGCTTGTTTTTAACTGAACAGCAAACTCTTATATAAAATATTTTCATTTTGCAAAGGGCAAATTGTCTCTGCAAAGGCCCTAGCTCTACATATCCATGTTTGTTGAAAACATTATAAGGAAATGTAAACGGATGAAAGAAAACCAGCCCATTGGGCTAGAAAGGGCCATATACTTGGACATCCATCCATTAGCAGTCCCCCTTCTTTCCTTCTCAGATCCTAAATGTGACACAGCCTCGGGGTTTCCAATGGTTGTCAGTCTTTCCAATGTACAGCTCCATGGCTGACTCACATGTGATAAAGTCTAATCATTGAGGTAGAGAGGTTCAGACTTGTAATGTCCACTATACTCTACGCAACTCTAAATATTATGGCATTGGCTAGCCATAGCAATGCTTGGAATGGCAAACAGAAAACCTTGGAAAAGTGCCAAAAATAAAAGGCATTCTTCTAATGTCTGCTTTTAATGAATGCATCTTATCATAGATGTTTTTGTGTCACAGTATTCTAAAATACAAATTTACGATTTATTAAGTAAAAGGGGGAAATGCTTGGCTGCCTTGGTATAATCCTTCTTAGTTTTATGAAGAAAATGAAGATGGGATTCAAAAATACTAAATACCTAAACAATAATTTTACACTTTAAATACAATGATAATACCTATGACTCATTCAATGGTAGACAGCCTAGTAATATTTCTATGCAAAATAAAGCATTTTACTACATTCATCATCTTTGAGTATATACCAATGTCCAAATAAACATAAATATGTAAATGTGTTTTTTACTCCATCTGAAAACTAAAAAGTCATCAATTCACATGATTAATTAATTCTACTAAGGCATTTTCAGCTTGAAAACTCAGTTTCAAATTTTCCTGGGCTGAGCAACAAGGGTGAGCACTGTCCATTTTTAATTTTTGCATCTCACTATTTTTTCTATATTCCATTGTCATGAAGTCAAATACCATGCCAAAAAGTTGTCTCACTCAAAATCAGATGCCATTAATTAGTTTTATTCGTGGACTTGAGAATGCAGTCGGCTCTTTCATAGGTCTCCTTTTCTTTGGTTAGTATTGTTTATGAGAAGTATTATTAGAGCTTTTTCCAATCAGTCAATAACACCTACAACCAGCCAGGAAGGACTTAATGCTGGTCCCATTCATAATAATCCCACCTTTGAAGTGAAGAGTTAACTAATCTCTTCTAGGGCTTGCTCACTCTAAAAATTTTCAGAACTTGAAATGTACTTTAGATAAAATAAAAGATCAATTATGACTGGTTGATTCCACCTGTGGGAATAATACCATAACCAGATTCCAGCCACTTTCTTGACCTCCCTATCTTTTTCTCTCTGATACCCAAGCAATATGACAGTCTCTATATGTCTACATAGGGAGAATCTGAGTGCTCATAAAGATAATGGAGTACCAATAATATTTTTAAGGCACTTTGTTAAAGAGTCATACAAGTCTAGATCAGTAGGGCTGATTCCCATGAAGCTAAAAGTAATGACACTGAGAACTGCATTCAACTGAGGAGTACCGGCCCGGTACAGTTCTGTTGAATACTTTTAAATAGATATTAAATTATAATATGAAGCTATTTTATAGAAAGAAACAGTCTGTGTGGTTTGTGAAAAGGTAGATTAATCCAATTAGCATTGCAGGCTGGTCTAAACAGTGGGAAAGCATTCATTAACTCACTCATTCAGCAGATATCTAATGAGCAGTTCTCTGCTAAGTTTCAGGGATGCAGCAGAGAACAGACCAAACAAAATAAAGCCCTTAGCTCATGAGGAAGACCTGCGATTAACATAGACACAAGTCCCACAGAGGTACGTCACATACTGCAGTGGATAAATAGAGATGAATGTAGGGAAAAAAGTATTTAAAAGACATCCATCAGAGGACTCAAAGAGAAGGTGCCCTTGGAGCACACCTGCAGGAGGAGGGGGAGCCAGGCACCCAGACCTGTGTGGAAGAACTTCTGGGTGAAGGAATGGCAAGGAGCACAGAGTGCTGTCAGGGACCAGCAAGGACAACTGTAGCTGGAGTTGAGTGGTTGGAAAGATATGGGAGATGGAGGGAGAGTGGGTCCAAGATGACGAAGTGGTCCAGGTCTGAGGCCGTGGAAAGGCTTTTATGCTGAGCAAGATGGAGAGCTGGGAATGATTTTTAGTAGAGGAGTTTCACAATCTGATCAAAAAGGGTCTTAAGGAAACACCCTGCTACTATGTTGAGAAAAGAGGAAGGGGACCTGCTAGGAGCCAACTGGGATCATCCAGGGGAGAGGGCAGCAGTTTGAACCCTGCAGTGGTCCTGGAGGTGGTGAGAGAAGGTGGTGATCTGGGTATCTGAGGAGTAGAGAAAGAGGATGTGCTGACTCACTGGATGTGGGCCTGAGAGGAAACAAAGGCAGGTAGGACCACCCAAGGCCTTCAGTGTGCGGAGGAGGAGTGGGAGAATTGTTAAACGTGAAAAGGAAGCCTGGGAAAGGATGTCTACGTTAAACAGTACTTCCAATGTCACTGACAAAATCGAGATAGGAAAAATGATTCCCATTGCTTAAAATCACCCGCAGGGCGGCTCACAAGGCTGAGGCAGGAGGATCGCTAATTCAAAGCCAGCCTCTACAAAAGTGAGGCACTAGGCAACTCAGTGAGACCCTGTCTCTAAATAAAATACAAAATAGGAATGGGATGTGACTCAGTGGCCAAGTGCTCCTGAGTTCAATCCCCAGTACCCAAAAAATAAAAAATAAAATAAAATCATCCACAAGAAGCACAGAAAAGAGATGACCCCCAAATGAAGAACAGGGCCCTGATGTGGGTGCTTATTACTCATAATTATATTTTAGGGGCAAATTATCAGAAACACTGATTAATTTCCAAAAGTGATCCTAGAAACCTGGGTTTCGTTATTCTTTTTGGCCACTTGGACTTCCACCCTTAAATGAAATTGTTCCATGGGGGGGGGGGAATATATATATATACACACACACACACACACACACACACACTTAGCATCCAACACAGCCTGGGCAAGGTGCTGGGCAACTTAGCAGGAATATTAGGCACTGGGGATGTAATTACGAATAACACACACCTTCCTGTCTTGACTTTTCATCTTTTTTGAGCATTTTGATAATGTGTGTCCCTGTCCTAAACAGGCTATTAGGATGGAGACGGTACTGTGCCATCACCAATGTGGAAACTGATTTAGCTAGAAATTATTGGAAGGAGTCCTGATGTGAGAGTACCAAGTGGAGAGAAAAGACAGGAAGGCTGGCATATGAAATTGATGTTAAATATGAAGTGTGACCTGGGAGAGAGCGGGGCCATTCATATTTACTATGTAGAATGTTTTCTATTACAGGCCCACTTCAGCTCTGCCTTCTTCTCTATTAGGGAAATCAGATGTGCCACATTAGGGATTTCTCTGGGGCTCTGAGGCTCAGCAGCTCAGGGCGACTGTACATCAAAGTAACGCGGCTCTGCTAACTTTAGACCAGAGCAGGAGGAAAACACAGGAGATGGATTTAAAATGTCACTAAATCAAAATGACTCTGGCAGTACACTAAATTGGCAGAATTAATCAAAGGGCTAACTTTGAGGGAGCTCACGGAGGTGAAGAGCAGAACATCCTACTGTCCCCCGGACTCCCAGAGATGTGGAAGCCACTCGAATGCCATCCCTTTCACATCCCGCCACGTAACTGTCAGCAGCCAGCCACACTCGCGGCAAACTATTCCTTGGCATCTTCAATTTAGTCCCATTTTCTTTGATCTACCCAATTTAGCCCTAGTCTTTTCCGCTTTTTCTAAATTTTATTTTTATTTTTCCCCTTTAGATGTGTGGATTTCATTGTAGGGATCCAAATTGATGGCAGAGCCCCAGTTTTCCCCTCTCCTTTATTAGAAAACGCATCCATATTAACTATAATGTACTTCTACACACACAATTTCTTGTCTTGTTTTTACTTCTTATTGATATAAGTTGTGCCCGATTTAGTTTGAAATAACATTGAAGGTACCTATTGTTACTAGCCTCTTTTGGAAGTACTTAACGTGCTCCCTTTTATTTCTTTTGTTCATGTTGATTCTAAGGACTTTTCGTTTTCTTTGCTTGCTTGCTTGCTTTCTTAACATTCATTTCTTCCATTTTTATGGATGCGGTACTGAGTCACAGAGGTAAAGTACCAGGAAGTCACCTAGAGCTGAAAATTCAACCTACAATGCCTTTCTCCGGTCCCTCCTGACCTCTCAGATCAATGGAATTTTACTTTTGAATGCTTTAAAGCTTCAGAGGCAAATCCAATAAGGGCGTAGGAATGCACCCTACCACTTCAGTCCAGTGTGCAGCTAGGGAGACAAAGAAGCTGGCCTCTCTGTGTGCATTCTAATCAAATCTCTCAGGAGACATTACCCCCCCCCATCCCACCCCCCAGCTAAGTACAGGAAATCTCAAGTTTTCAGCCAGTCTTCAATTTCCTAATCACAGCCTTCAATTCCCTTCCGTCTTTCTGCTGGCTAGCAGTCTCTGCCTAGCAGGCCTGGCCAGCAGGACTGGCAGCTTCCTGTGCTAAGTGTTCACATTGTTGAGAGGCAGCCGATGGGGGCCACCCTGTTCTAGCTCTGGAGAGGCTGTCTGGCCCTGAAAAACAGTTCTCTTCCTGGGGCCTCGCTCCCATAGTGTTCAGTAAAGCCAGATCTTTTTTCTCTTTCATTATTTCTTTCATTTTTTTTTGGTCACGACTTTTTAGCCCACAAACTGATAAATATGGGAAAAGTTCTTTTCACCAGACTTAGGGGAAGTCTCACTCTGATTGACTTTTAAAACAATTTCCATTTGACTTTCACATCGGCCACAACATAAAAGTGATTTGTTGGGTGTCACTAATGACCTTTCTCTGGAAAGCTTGAGTCAGATTCCTGACAACAGTAAACAGCATCTATCAAAATCTTCCGGCAGCACCTTGAAGCCGGTAGCAATCTGTCTGCATCTTCTCTGTCCTTCTAAATTAACCACAACCTCTCCACAAATGTGCGCACCCACGTCTAATAGATTTGCACCAGTGTTTTTGGCATTTCTAGTTGTTGTTGATGAAAATTGGGGTGCTCTACAGAAAGAGCAAACTTATCTTACCTAAAGTTCTGTAAAGATGATCATTGATCCTCATTTTTTTTTCCTGGGTACTCATGTTTACAGTGGAAGATTCTGGAGACTCTATGAACAACAAAATGAAGTCACCTGCCTGTCACAGGAGGAATGGGGCAGCACACACACTTCATTTTCCTAAAGCTAGAGGAGGGAGATATGGTAGAGGGTCAGAAAATACTGGAGAAGAGTCTCTCTTGGCTAAACAAGAGAAAAACAGTTTTCCACCATCTTTTGGAGAGTGATTTGTTGTTCCTGGAAAAGAAATCTATTTGTGTGGCTATTTCTTGTAATGTAATTAGTGTCAGTTTCAATGAGGAAAAGGTGTGTGTTCCCATTTTTCAAACTAACAGTATGTATGCTAGAATATCCAATCCCATTAAAAAGCTCTCAGTGATTAAATTGCATTATCATAACATGACCCAAGAAGACGATTTCCCTACGTTAATTAGCCTACGAAGTTTTTGTTTCTCTGCTCCTTCTTAGGTCTTTTGGGGAGTTCGTTTCTATTTTAGAATAAGGAAACTCTCTCACATAAAGACATGCCAGTGAGACTCATTATTACATAATTTTAATGCAGAAAGAAAAAAATTTTAATAAGACAATAAAAACAATACAGATGATCTAACTGAGAAAGTGGATGCCAGAAGAATGTGCCAAAAACAGAAAGACCACTCCCGCTTCAAAATGGGACATGGGTACAGCTCACATCTCACAGACACCTCTGAACAGGACTGTGCTCTCTCAAGGCACTCTGATGCTTATAAGGTACAAACCCAAGCTGGTCCTTATAAATGCAGGCAGACAAGGAAAGACAGCAGAACAAATCTGACGTAAACTTCCTGCATATATGTGAATATACCACAGTGAATCTCACCACCATGTACATGCTCAAGAAATTGACTTAAAAAAATAAAAGTAACTATGGGTAAATGGCAGAAAAACCAATAGAGGGAAGGGAGCGGGGGTGGGGGCATTGGAAGGGGAAGGAGAGGTTCTGGGGTCCTAATTAGAATAAGATATATTCCATGCTTGTATAATTATATCAAAGTGGATTCTACTGTCATGCATAACTAAAAAGAATGAATAAAATTTTAAAAAGAAAAGCCTCAAAAGGAAAAATACTAAGGAAAATGAATTTAATGACTCAGTATAAAATCAAGTTTTCAGAACCCAAATAGGCAAATGTTAATGCCAAAGTAGAGGAGAGTAGAGGAGAGGGGGGGAAGGGGAAACTGAGAGTTAGGGGACCTCATTGTCTCTGTCTCAGGTATTTGATGGACAATATTGTGACACAAATCAGGGAAGCTCATGGAACTTTCTCACTCACAGGAGAAGAAGTGGTGACTTTTGGAGAGTCGTGGATTCCTCTGAAGATGTGACTAGAGCTATGGGTCCTCTCCCCACAGAAATGCATACTACACTGTTCAGATTTTTGTCACTGTGACAAAATACCTGAGAAAAACAACTTAAATCATCTCACTCCAGTTATGACCTAGAATACATGGCAATGACCTAGAATACAAACAACAAATGCTGGCATGGTTGTGGAGGAAAATGGACACTTATACGTTGTGGTGGGACTGCAGACTAGTACAACCCCTCTGAAAAGCATTTTGGAGGTTCCTCAAAAACTAGCAATGGAAACCACCATATGACCCAGCTATCCCACTCCTGGTCATTTTGCCAGAAGTTTTAAAATTGGCATTCTACAGTGACACAGCCACATCGATGTTTGTAGCAGCACAATTCATAATAGCTTAAATTATGGAATCAACCCAGATGCTAATCAATAGATGAATGAATTAAGAAACTTTGATACACACACACAAAGGAGATCTACTCAGCCATTTAAAAGAATACAATCGTGGCATTTGCCAGTAAATGGAAGTAGAGAATATCAGCCTAAGTGAAATTAGCCAAACGCAGAAACTCAAAGGTGGAATGTTTTCTCTCATTTGCAGAAGGTAGAGTGAAATAAAGGAAAGTGGGGGGGGGGGGATAAGATTACATAAAGAACCAATCAAATTCAAATTAATAGATGAGGAAAGGAAGTCTAGTAGAGGAAGGAGAAGGGTAGAAAGGGAGGGAAAAGGGGGAGAGGGCATGAACTGAAACAGAATTCCATGCATGTATGAGTTTGTTGGGGTGAACCCAACTACTCATATGGTATATCAGTAGTTGGTATAATCATAAAGCTCTAATAAATAAATACTTTAAAAAAGAAAAACTTAAAGGAGAAAAGATTTCTTTTGGGCTCAGTTTCAGAAGTTTCAGTTCAAGATCAGCTGATTCCATTGCTCTGGGTCTATACTGAGACAAAACACATGGTGAAAGGGTGTAGCAGAAGAAAGCAGTTCACTTCATGGTGGTTGGAAAATAGAAAGAGAGGGAGGTGGGGAAAAGGGGCCATGGGCAAGATACAGCCTCCAAGGGCATACCCCAATAACCTACTTCCTCATGTACACCCCACGTCCTGCAGTTTTTACTACCCCCCAAGAATGCCATCAAATTATAAGTCCATCAATGGATTAATCCATTGATGAGATTAGAGTCCAAGATGCAGTCACCTTCCTGAAGGTCCCACCTCTGAATGCTGTGGCACTAGGGGCCAAGACTACAGCACATGATCATTCCAGACCCAAACCACACATATCACATACACAAAGTTTATATTATACTTTCTGGTGTTAGAGAATTCTCTAGAACTCATCTATGATTGGAGAATCTTATTAAAGAAGCCTTGTTGTTGAAACAGAGAATCTAAATGCCAAGGTTTCTTTTTTCTGTTGGATCAATAATCTGTTTGTATTGACTCATTATTCATTTTTTAAAAGCCATAAATGAGAGAACAGTGAGACTTCTCCAGGGGCAATGGATGACTATGAGAAGTTGGTCACTATTGGGACATGCTTGGTTAATACTTTCTACCAAAACTTAAATTGTAACTACTTCTTGGTAATGGATGAAGCTTATTAAGGAATTGCATCAAGTCCTGGCTTTCCAGGGTATTTGACAAAGTCATTATAGGTGTGCCTCAATTATTTTGTGCAATGGCTATTTGTCCTGAAATTCTGCTATATATATAAAATATTTATATTGTAAATCAAACCTATTTTAAATTGATTTAGCAAATAAACTTTGCTCCTTAAAAGAAATTTTATGGTGAGTCTTTTGGTGGAACTAATCATGACCCACAATGTTTTGTAAATCCTGTTTTATATATAATGCTTTGCTGAAGCTCCTGAACTAATTTATACATAGTAACCTGAACAGGTTCATAAACTCATAAGAGAATTCTGCTTGGAGGAAGAAAAGATTCGGTCAATTCTGTACTGGTATGGATTCAGGATTATAATTGGTCATCTGATTATGCCTTCTAGGCATTTATGGGTCTTGTGGAGTATTTATGGGTCTTGCCCCCCAAATTAACAGCACTAAGGAGGTAGAAATATAAATCTAGAGTCAGGGAGTAAATGTCAGAGACCAAAGACTCAAGGAAGAGAAGGCAGAGATGAGAAGGCATAGGTGGGCCAAAGAGAGTACCTGGTACCTAAGAAGAGCTTAATCAATGTGTTCAAAACAGTTCTAAACTAGATGCTAGTTTAGTGTGTGTGTGTGTGTGTGTGTGTGTGTGTGTGTTTGGAGAAAGGATAGGAGGTTCCTAGTATTTTCTTTATACTCTGACTCTATTTCTATTCAAGCCAAACAGTGGAGCTTCAAATTCAGGAAGGGTTGACAGAACAAAAAATGAAGAGAAGCACCTTTCCTTTTTTTTGAAGTTCAAAGCTTGGCCTTTTAGGTCTCAGAAGCTCAAGCCCAGAGGGAATGCAGGGAAGAAAGCTTGATAAGATAAAGAAAGGCCTCCAACCCCTCCCTATCCAAGAGCACAGAGAGTTCCCTGGGTCTAAGGGCTGTGGACAGACACGCAGGGAGTATGAAGGGAAGTCAGCAGGGAAGAGGTCAGTCTAGCCACATGAGCTGTCGGGCCAGGGAGGTGTGCGGGAAAGGGCAGGGATGACATCCAGATCAGTTACTACAGCAGTAATACTAATGAGAGTCACAAAAATATCTGCAAAAATGTGTTGAATGCTTACTATATGCCTATTTAATCACCTCACATATATTTTTTATTTCACCCTCACAACAACCCTAGCAGTAGATACTGTGTCATAGTTCCATTTTGTCTCAGTCTCACAGAGAGGTTAACCAATTTGGCAAGGCCTCACAGCTAGTAAATATTGAATAGGATTTAATGACTGTGACAATGGTATTTTAGAAAACTTCTGGCTGGAATGTGCAGGTTAGGATGGATCAGAGGGGTGGAAAGACTGGGATCTCACAAGTGATGAGAGACTCTTGCAGGGAAATGGTACATCCTGGGAATTGGGGCTCTGGGAACAGACACTTTGAAGTGTCAAAGGGGACACCAAAGTTTCCAGCCTCTGTGTTTGGGAGAATATCAGAAATTCAAAGAAAGGAGATGAGGGAATATGTCATATCAGAAACAAGTTTGGTTCTGATCCTCTCTTTAAGTCAGTGCAAAGACCCACAGTACAGCAAAGACAATCACGTCACAGCCATGCATGATCAATAAGTAATTCGCCAGCAATTTCTCATCTCATGAAATACTTGGATGATAATCAATGTCTGTGTCTAACTGTTTAAGTTGAGAAATCAGGGCTATTATGACATGGTACTGAATGGAGATCACGAAGGCTCTGGGGAGAACGAACCTCAAAGATTCCCTCTCAAAATATTTTATAGACAAAAGTGGATAACAGAGTGTAGGCTCCAGAATTAACAAAATCAAATTTTAAGATTTGAAAAGACCTCTTTGTTCCTGTAGTAGGCAGAAAAAGAGTCCCTCAAAGATGTTGTTCAGTTCAGGCTGTGATGACAAACTATCATAGACACCGGGCAGAAACCACACACTTTATTTGCGATAGATCTAGGGGCTTAGGACTCCAAGGTCAAGGGTCGGCAGATTTGGTATCTGGCAAGGGCTCGCTTGCTGGTTCACAGTCATCCTCTCACTGTGTTCTCATGTGGCAGAGAGGGAACTAGAGAACCTTCGAAGGCCCCTTTTTGAGGGCATTAATCCTAATCTCCAGAGTTCCACCCTCTTGAGCTAATTGCCTCCCAGAGGACCCACTCCCCTTATTGCCACACTGGGGATTAGGGATTCCGAGAGGACACAAACTTTCGGTCCACAAGGGATGCCCACAACCTAAACTCCAGAGCCTATGAACAGCTAGGCCACTTGGCAAAGGGGAATTATGGGTGGAGATGAAATTTCAGTTGTGAACCAACCTTTAGGCTGATTCAAATTAGGGAAATTGCCTTAGTTTACCCAACTGGGCTCAATGTAATCACAAGGGTGCTTTAAAAGGACAGACGGGAGACAGAAGAGAACCAGAGAGATGGCAATGTGAGGAAGACTGATGTCATGGACTTTGAGGATAGAAGAAGGGAGCATGAGCCAAGGAATGCAGATGTTTTCCAAAAGTTAGGAAACACTGAGGAATAGATTCACCCCTGGAACTTCTGGAAAAGACCGCACCGTGCCAGCACCTTGATTTTAGCCCACAGAGGCCATTTTCGACTTCTGATATCCAGACTATTGGGCAATACATTTCTATTGTTTTTAAACACTAAATCTGCAGTTAATTTGCTACAGCCCCGTCATAGGGAAACAACCTAGTACATTACAAAATATTTTTTTTTTCTCTAGGTGGTTCGTATTTTTATTTAACAACACATCTGTGGACTACAACACTTGCAAGAATCCTAGGTCTCCATTTGTATTCATGACAATGGGAACAGTCAACTACAAATTGAGCATAAAAAAGTTCTAGGGTCACCTCCTAGTCCCCATTTAGATTGGAAAAACCTGCTGGAAGCTGTGCTTAGCTTAGCACATCCTGCGAGGGAACCGCTTCGTTTTACCTGGACACATCCCTAATTTAAAACACAGACGGCCAAAACCACAGTGGTCTGTCTGCCCAGATAGAAACATCCTGTGTTCACAGAACAATGTAAGGGGACATGCCCGTGCCCAAGGGGGAGGCTCTTGACCACACCAATAGTTAGTTGGCACAAGAATGGTTGGGGATGTCACCTTATTTTCTTCCTGTCAGTGTCCTGTCTTCAGGTGTGCCATAAGTCCATCCTTGCCACCAAAAGCACAGCAGATAGTTGGGCTTGTGATCAGGTGGTCATTTTAAGAACACTGCAGCCTTTAACCTTATTAAGTCACAAGACAAGAGAATCCCAGGCAGTATGAGAGGCTGTAGTCCAATAAAAGTTCCTTTAACCAAGTCTCGAGTGGGATAACACAAGTTATGTTGCCTTGGAATGTAAAGTGAAACCTGCCCTGTTCAGGGGTCAGAAAGTAGGGGACAGCTTAACTTGGTTAAAAGAGCCCTTTAGCTCATTTTGTACAAGTTACTTGCTCAGGGGTCTCTGAGGTAGAGTCATAATTGTGCTAGGTCAGCATTGTTACCTGCATAAGTAACTGTATTACTCACCTGCTTAACTTGAATGGATTACAGAAAATAGCACCTCTGACTTTGCCTAATACTTTGAATTTCATGGGTGAACACAGATCCTCTAATAGAATAAATTAACCTCTGACCACATCATAAAGCAACCTCAAAAACTTGAACATCTTCCTAAGTGGAAAACAGGAAAGGTTGGAGCCAACTAGGACTCTGTATCAGCCTCAGAGAATTTCTGCTGCCAACAAGTCCTTAAACCTAGAATTTCCTCTCCTGTCCAGATGGTCAGATAATTGATAATCAACCAAGAGTTACTGGGAGTTCAACCAAGCATGGTGGAGGGACTCAACAAGTCAAAGACATGCCTCATGCCTTCAAGAAATTTGTAATTAAGTTAGGGAAATCAACCAGGGAAGGTTACAATGGGTAATTATACGCTTCTTTGTGTATTTATTGATTCTGCCTTTATGCCATCGTCAAAGGGATTATGGATATCTTGTACTGCTATATTCACATCAAGTAGCTCAAGGTATGTACTCAAAAGTGTGTAAGTAGTTGTTTAAGGACAAAGTAAGGCCCCATATGTATGAACAGCAGTATTAGAATTTCTAGGTAGATGTGGTTTAGGAGCTAGACCATCTGCTTAGAAGTGAAGTTCAAAGCCTTATTTTCCAGTACTATACATAGATTGAGAATATGCCATCTGAACATTAAAAAAAAGTTATATGTGTTCATATATGTACATGCATGTACACACACACATGGAACTTGGGGAGGCCAATGGACCTTATAGGATTGTAGATTATGGAAAAGTTTCTTTCCTTGATTGCTCTCTGTTATAATGCAATCCAAGTGCAATGAGGGTTTAAGTCGAAGAGAGATCACTTTTAGCAAGTTAAGAAGGATTTCATGGGAAAATAATGCCTTGTTCATTTTCCAAAAAGGTGAAAGACATGTTCTACTCCATTCTTGATATCTTCCTCTAGGAAGCAGAAGTATGAAGACATTCCCACTGTTGGGGCAGGGTCAGGAGGAGAGTCTCTAGGAAAGCCAAGAGTCAAAGCAAATTGATCACTGCTTCCTCTCCACACAATATAGGGTAGCCTTAAGAATCCAGATTGTCTGGATTTAAGTCCTACCTCTGTGGCTCACAAGCTGTGAGAATGAAGAAAATTACTTCCAGAACCTCAAAGGTCTTCATCTGTAAAATAAGGATAGTAATAGTAACTACTTATAGGCTAAGAGAAGAATGACCAAAACAATAATGTTCACCAAACAGTCTGTTTCCTTATGAACCCCTTCTCCTTGCACGTTAGTGATCTTGTGACTAGTTCTGGTAAATGAGCTATGAACAGGAGTACTGGGTGTCATTTCCAGGTCACCAAAGAGTTTAGGGACTGGCATGTAATTGTCCATATTATCTTCCCCTCTGCCGTCACGAACTATGATGTTCCAAGTGGTAGAGCCTCCATCATGTTGAATGTCTGAGTGACTGCATGGAGCAGAACACTCCCCCACAACCTGCCCAATTACTACCCACATTAGACAAGTTGCATGGAAAATAAATGATCTTTTGTTAACTTTCTGAAGTTTCAGGGTGAATTTATTATTGTAGCCTAACCTATTCTGTGCTGAATGTTGTAGCTGGCACTGTGCTTAAAAAAAATAAAAAATAAAATAAAAAAATAAAAAATAACTGCAGATAAAAGCAGTCTCCTAAAGCATGACTCTAGGATATGGCTAGAATGGAACTCAAATGCTACAAATTGAGCAAATGAACACATGACAAATGTGTATGTTGTTCAAGGGAAATTTTTTAATAATAATTCTTATTCTCACTGAAGAACATTTCTAGAGCCAGACAAATTCCAACTTCTCTTTAAGACTTCTGTGATTGCCAGGAGCTTAGAAGTTTCAAAAGAACCTCCCAACACCCATGTAAAATTAACTTGATTTTGTCCTGTAATTACCTGGACATTGTTTTCAAGCCTGAGTTTGCTTCAAAATAAATAAATAAATAAAATCACAGCAATTAAGTAATGTTTCTAAGATACATGTACCAAGGTTTTGGAACTACAAACATTATTGAAAATACAAAGCATTTTCTCAAATCACTTTTTCTAATTTGATGTCCCTCTCCTGCAAGACCCACCCTCTATTATCCACAGGACTTCCAAATCATTCTTTCTCTCTCATTCAGAGTAGTTTTTCTGACTTCAAATGGCAAGGGACCTACCTTAGTTACCAACAGCTTCCATGAACAAATGTTGTAAACTAAGTGACTTGTATAACAGAAGTTTATTGTGTCACAATTTTTGGAGGCTAAAAGTCCAAAATCAAGGTGACATAAGGTTCCCTGAAACCTGTAGGAGATAATTCTTTTTCCTTACCCCTTCCTACTTTCTAAAGATGCCTGTCAATCCTTAGCCTTTTTTGGTTTAAAGATGCATCACACCAATTTTGTCTCCATCTGTACATGACACTCTTCCTGAGTCTAGATCTTCATATTGCCTGCTAGGAGCTCAATATATCTTTTTTGGAGGGAGAAATACAATTAAAATTGTAACCAGACCATATTACTGTAGAAATAGGATCTTCCCTGAAGAATTTATCAGTTCTATTTGTTTTCACACTTCATGTTTCAAAGAGTACCTGATGCATCTCAGTTGCTGGTGCAAAGAGTTCCTTTCTATAAAAGAAATCCAGCAGAACAACAAGCCAATATTTCTACCAAGAACCACTTAAGAACAGTTACAGTGACACAGAAACCTGTAATCCCAGAAACTCAGGAGACTGAGGGAGGAGGATCACAAGTAGGAGCCCAGACTTGGCAACTTAGATCCTGTTTCAAAATTTAAAAGTTTTAAAAACAGCAGGCTGTGGCTCAGTGGTATAGAACCCCTGGGTTCAATCCCCAGTACTACAGAGACAAAAACAACAACAAAGAACCTTTAAAATTCAGGATGTAAAGACATAAAAACATGGTTTAAATCATCAGCAAGAAACTGAAACAACCAGAACTAAAGGGAAAATATGATTCCAGAGAGGGGAGAACTAGAAAAGGGCCCACTGAAGTTGTACGAACTGTTTTAATGATTTGGGGTTCAGAGCAAGAACATACAAATTTGGGTTGTGGGCAGAAGGCCACTGCTAGGGACAGATAAGAGCAGAGTTTTTTTTTCTACCTGTTAGGCAGGAAGACACAAAATTCAAGGTTTAAAAAGCCAAGACATTATAAACAGGGAATACAGACAGAATTAGGCCTGATTATACAAGCAGCCTTCCCATAAAGAGCACACCAAATTTTGAAGCTAGGCCAGGTGACTTAAAAGCTAAGCAGATAAACTGAAAAGCAGAGCAGAGGTTTTAGGATCTCAATTTTCAAAATGAAAAGGATAAGAGTTTAAGACCTGCCAGGAAGAGGGAACCAGAGAACTCCCCAGGCTCTCCAGAGGCTTTGAGAGAAGTCTGAGCCTTACCAAAATTGGAGAATAGCCTTCTCTGGGATTAGGAAATGGTCCAACTCTATCTGCATAGCACAATAAAGAGTAAACTCTGCGTAGAGGAAGATAACCTTCTCTTGAGCCACTATACTCTGTTTTTATAAATAATACCTCATAAACAATAAAAAAAATCGCTAGGTAGGCCAAGAAACAGAACATGTCCAAATACCCAAAGAAAAACTAGATATAGAATTAGTTCCATAGTTGATCTAGATACTAGAGTTAGTTGAAAAAAAGAAACCAAATCTTAAAAATAAAGGGGAAGAATTTTAAAATAGATGAAAAGATAGAGAATTTCAATAAATAATTGAAATGCACAAAACAGAATGAAATGAAAATTCTAGAATTGAAAAATAAAATTGATCAAGAACTCACTAGATGGACTTAAAACTACAGAATACAAGCAAAAGATAAAATTATTGTAATGCAAGTCAATTAAAAATATCCAAACTGAAGAATAGGGTGCAAAAAGGAATTGAAAATAAAGGGCATAAATACACGTGAAATGACAACAAAAGCCAACATATATGTAATTAACATCACAGAGGAAGAGTAGAACAAGAGAAGCAATACTTGAAGGGATAAAGGCTGAAAAAGTTCTAAAACTTGAGGACAATAACCCAAATTTTCAAGAGTTTTGAGAACCCTAAGAGAGTTAATGCAAACAATAAAAACAACAAACTATATCTAGCCATATCAAATCAAACTGCTGAAAACCAAACATAACAATAGCAACAACAACAAAAAATCTTTCCAGGCACGATGACGCTTGCCTGTAATCCTAGCAACTCAGGAGGCTGAGGCAGGAGGATCTTGAGTTCAAAACCAGCCATAGCAACTTAGTAAGGACCTAAGCAATTTAATGATAACCAGTCTCAAAATAAAGAATAAAAAGATCCTGCTCAGTGGTAAAGTGACCCTGGGTTTAATCTCCAGTATAAAAGGATGGATGGAAGGAAGGAAGGAAGGAAGGAAGGAAGGAAGGAAAGAAGGACGGACGGACAGACCTTAAAAGTTAGCAGAGGGGGATAAAAGTATGATCTTTAAAAAGCAACAGTGGGATAATTAGCTAACTTCTCATCTGAGATCATGAAAATCAGAAGACAATGGAATGACATTTTTTAAGTGTTAAAAGAAACAAACAACCAGGATTTCTATTCTCATAAAAATGAAAGGAAAACAAGGATATTTAAGATGAACAAACTCTCAAAGTGGAAAGAATACAATGCTAGCCTATCTGAACCAAAAATGAAATTACTGAAAGGATTTTTTTCAAGCAGAAGCAAAGTGATCCCAAATAGCAACATGGAAATGCAGGAAACCAATAAAAGCTAACATTTTTTTAAAAATCTGTCAGTAATCTCCATAATAGCAAAAAGTTCAGTACCTTATAGACATTTTCTGGCAGTTTGATCATCTTATGGTAAGTACCTTATATTACCTCCACCTTGCTCCAAATGGACAGTTTCCTCACTATGGTCTTCACTTGACTTGGATATTTTATATTCCTAAAGTGTCAAGCAACTTTAGAAAATAAAGGAAAGGTTAATCCTAATATCTATTCTTAGGTCAGCAAATGATTCTCCTTCATTTACTCTCTCCACTTAAAAATCCTAAATCCAACAAAGGTGGGTGCCCCAAATTTCTCCTTCTATTTATATCGTCTTCCAAAAAGAGATTACTTCAAGCAATCTTCATGGAGAGGAATAATTATTCTAAAGGAAGGAACTCACAGATCAGCTGATTTTTTTCACTAGTGACAATCCTAAACCTTTTAACTATATTGTATTTAGTTTTATCTGTACATTAGGAAGTTGGGGCGAAGAAGGGCTGAGAGTCATCTCCCCGACTCCTTCAAGACTTCTTAGATAACTTCCATTGCTTAGTGACTACCGAATGAATTCAATAATGAACCATCCTAAAGGTCTAAAAACTGCTACAAGGTTTAATAGACTATATAAATCTCTCCCCTCTCCCTTTAAAAAATGTCTCAGATCAGATGTCAGAGGAAAGGAAAACCTGGCCTTCCCCAGTGAAACAATGCTGTTTGCCTACCTTTTTTATACCAGAGGCTTAGCAATGCCATTGGTTTTCTTGGCTGCTATGCCTTTGTGCACAGAGGACATTGTGTGGCTCTCTTCATGCCACAGAGGCTCCCTGCAGTGAAAGTCTCCTCCAGAATGGGGTTTCTGAGTACAGACATTTTCTTGCATCTTATTTGGAGCTTTCTACAATAAGCCCTCTCCCACACAAATACATATTTTCATTACCTTATTTTTAGAAATGCAATTTGAAGAGGGAAGTGTGATTTGACATTCTAATTGTAGTGGATTCTTCCATCTGAGTCTCTCTAGGATCTGGCTGCAAATACAACAATTTTAACACTAGATTTCAGCACCCCAGGCACCAGTTCCACTTAGCCAGATTACAACCCATGTGCACTGCAGTCTCAGAAATACCTTCCCACACGTTCATTAGTCAAAATATATCATGCAATAGGAATATTCCCCTTTGCAGCACTAAGGGCATGATCTGGAGTGCAAGTGTAGGAAATAAGTTTAAGGTTCTAAAGTCCAGTGAACTGAATGCTCAGGTTTTTCTTAAGTAAGCTTCTGTTCCACCAAGCCACTAGCATCCTAGCCTGTGTACTGTATCAACAGCTTTAACACTAACAGGACTCTGAGCATTTTAGTCAGCTTTTTTGCTGCTGTGACTAAAATATCTGACCAGAACAATTTTAAAGAAGGAAAAATTTATTTGAGAGCTCACGGTTTCACAGGTTTTAGTTCATAGAAGACCAGCTCCATTCCTCGGGGCTCGAGGTGAGGTAGGACATCATGGCAGAAGAGTGTGACAGAGGGAAGCAGTTCTGCCAGAAAGCAGAGAGAGACTCCACTCTCCAGATACAAAGATATACCCCCAAGCTACACCCCCAATTCCTGCCTCCTCCAGCCACACCCTACCCACCTTCAATTACCACTCAATTGATCCCTATCAGGGGATTAATTCACTGATTGAATTAAGACTCTCACAGGCCAATCATTCACCTCTGAACCTTCTTGCATTGTCTCACACATGAGATTTTGGGGGACACCTCACATCTAGACCATAACACCGAGTAATTACTTTATCAACTGTGAGAAACTTCATTATCTGATTCTGACAGAGTCTCAGAGAGGGTAGAACCTGTCTTAAAACTAAGGATGTCTACTCTACCTCTCCCTTTCCCTTTTTCTTTCTTTCCCTTTCCCAATTCTTCTTGCATTCCTTTTTCTTTCCCTCCTTTCAGCCATTCTTTCCTTTATGAAAAATCATCTTAGCATCTAAGATGTTCCACATACTATTAGAGGCACTGAGAAGACAAAGATCAACAAGCCAGTGCCCCATTCTTGCTGGGGAGATAGATCAGTGGAAACAGGTAGTTAAAATGCAAAGTGAGACAGATAAGCTGGATTCTGCTGGAATAAGATGTAAGGAAAAAGATGGGGGGTGATTTCCAGCCCCAAGAGAAAGAGGGCTACATAGCTCTGCTCCTTCAATTAGAGTCTAAAGTGGAACTCAGACTGAGCATGCTGGGTGAAGACAGACAGCAGTAATACGAGATCACTGGCATTTGGATTGTTGGAGCTAAGGAAAAGGGCCAGCAAATGGGTCACTAGGAAAAGTCTGTCACAGGATGTCAATCAGCAAATATTTTTTAGTACCTATTGCATGGTAGGTACTCACTAGAGACTGGGGGGACACATGGGTGAGCAAAACAGATGTGGTCTTAGCCCTCTATGCAGTTACAGGAAAAAATATATATATATTTTCTCCCTTGTAGCACCTACAACTGAGAGGTATGGAGTGATGAGTTCTAGAAAGATTCTAGGGAAGAAGTGTTCAACAAGTCTCAAGGTAACTGACAGGAAAGCATGAACAGGGCTTCTGTGGACCTGAGTGATAAACTATGTAGGTGAAAAAAAGTAACCATCCCCCTGCAGAGACAGCCACCTGACTCTGGAACTTTAGGAGTTGGGAACTTGTAGAGCCCAGACATCTGAGTCATTCAAGCTTCTCTAAAGAAACAACCAATATATAGAGAGACTTATTTAAAGGAATAAGCTTAAGTGATTGTCAGTAACTGGCCAGTCTGAAATCCACAGGAAAGTGCTAACAGGTTAGAAATTCAGGACACTCCAGATGTTCTTGTTACAGTCTTGGGCAGAATTCCTTCTTCTCTGGGAAACCTGTTTCTGCTCTGAAAGCCTTCCAGCTATTGGATGAGGCCCTTCCACATGATGGAGGGTGAGATGCCTGATATATGGTCAACCGATTGCAAATGCTATTCACAGTGACAAAAGCCTTCCACAGCAATCTCTAGACTAGCATTTGACTAAACAACTGGGCACTGCAGCCTAGTCAAGTTGACACCTGAAATTAACCATTGCAGCATCAAATAGAGAATTCTTATAGGACCCACCCAAACCTGGTGTAAGTTGTTTCTTCCCTAGCATAGGATTGTTTCATGAGGCAAAGCCTGGAGACTTTCTCTTTCTTTCTTCTTGTGCAACTACAGAGATAAGTTCACCTAACACCATCCCTGGCTCTCATTCTGCCAGCCTGACTCTGAGCTCTGCCTAAATTCTCACTTCTGCACAGAAGTTCCATTAACAGTAACCCTAAGACAAAGGCTCTTCTATCCACCAGCCTCACGAGCATGCCCAGCTCTTGCTCAAGGCACAAGAGTCTCCTGTTTATCAGAACCATTTGTTGTTTTGTTATAGCTCAACCTAAACTGAGGGTAAAGCTTTATAAAGAGAGAAAGTAAACAGTCACTCTCTTGCTCCTTTGGTTTGAAAGACACAGCAGTATCTTTGTAGCATCCACAGCAGGGTTACTTTCAGTCCGTGATTTACCCAAGTATTGGTTTATTGGCATTCTTTCTCCATTGCTTAACAGTAAGTAGCTCTTCCAAAAATAGGTAAATAAACACAAATAAAAAGAGCAATAATTCCTATTAATTCTCCAGCAAAGCACAGGAACAGGAAATAGAACAGATCTTCATGTTTGTGATATCTGCCTTGGGATACAGTTTCCTAAAATTAAGGCCAAAACAAAGTTCACAGTCTCTGCTGACTGTATGTGTGGATACCAAGTAGGGTCACTCACCCGCTGGACAACAGTTATCCAGAGAGTCACTTACAGAGCTATAGTGGATTAAAGAAATGCTTTGGAACAGAAAGACATCTGACGGTGCAAGGACAATTGAGGAATTAGCATCAGGGAGGGTCATCTCCAGCCTAGGAAAAGTAAGCAGGGAAAACAGAATCAGGAAAACAAGGAGCAAAAACAATCCTGCTGCTTCTCTTGGTTACTGCTACAGTTTCCTAGAGCTTTGTCTACACTGGCCAAAGATTTCATTTTTCTTTGGAAGATAAGCAAATCTCAGTTATTCCAAGTAATAACATCATGAAGAACCACATTAACCAAATGCCAGTTAAGCCATAAATAAAGTTTGTAGGGCACAAGAGTGTTAGTCTAAAAGCTGAGTGTTATCATGATTACATCTTAGATAAAATTAAAAATAAATTCAAATTCATACGTTCCTGAGTATGGAGGGGGGAGGGACATGATGCCGCAGAAGACTTCATTCATTCATTCCATGAAGGTTTGGGAAGCAAAAATATCCACCTCCATCTTGAGGTTAAGAATAAGGAACACACTTCCCAAGTTTGATTTCTGACAGTTCCATTCGTTAACCATGAGGACTTCAATGTGTTCTTAAATGTCTATATATGTCATTATCCTCGTCTTTAAAATGTGAATAAGAAGAGTACGGGGTGGCGGGGGGGCTGGGGCTGTAGCTCAGTGGTAGAATGCTTGCCTCACACTTGTGAGGCACTGGGTTTGATCCTTAGCATCACATAAAAATAAATAACCAAAGATGTTGTGTCCATCTACAACTAAAAAAAACATAAAACATAAAATGAAGAAGATGATGATGATGAAGAGAGGAGGAGGAGAGGAGGAGGACGACGACCACCACCTTGATCTCTTAAGATTCTTATGAGGACTAAATAAATCTATAAATATAAAGTACTTGTTACAATGCTATGCTACACGCAATAAACATTTAACAAATATTAGCTGCTATTATTGTTATTACTGCTACTATTCTTTTGTAAGTTAATTTTAAAACAAGAACACATCCTGACATCTATGGTTGTCATTACAGATGGATTGTTAGCTTTAGCAGGTTTCCACCATACTTCCAGGATGAAATTAGAGAAAACAAAGTCCAGCACAGAACCTAGGAGTCACCTGACTATGTCTGGGTTGAGAACGCAAATCCTAGAAGGATAGAGAGCAATCTTAAGAGTATATTTTTCCTGGTGCTGGAGTTATCCATATGTAAAAGAATAAGACTAGACCCTTATCTCTTGATCTGCACAAAAATCAACTCAAAATGGAATAAAGACTTAGGAATTAGACCAGAAACTATGCAACTTCTAGAAGAAAACGTAGGTCAACCCTCCAGCATATAGACACAAGCAATGATTTTCTCAATAGGACCCTAAAGCTTAGAAAATAATGTCAAGAGTTAGTAAACATAGTGGCAAAAAATTAATAATAATAATAATAATAAACCTCTGCACAGCAAACAATTAGTAATGTGAAGACGGAGCCTATAGAATGGGAGAAAATCTCTGCTAGCTACTCTTCTGACAGAGGATTAATATCTAGAATATGTAAAGACTCAAAAACTTAACACCCCAAAAACCAAATAACCCAATTAATAAATGGGCAAATGAATAAACAGACATCTTTCAAAAGAAGAAATACAAGTGGCCAATAAATATATGAAAAAAATGCTCAACATCATTAGCAATCAGGGAAATGCAAAATAAAACCACCCTGAGATTTTATCTCATACCAGCCAGAATGACAGAATCCAAACAATAACAAATGCCACAGAGGATGTGGAGAAAAGGGAACACTTTAACACCATTGGTGGGCTTGTAAATTAGTACAACCACTATGGAAATCAGTATGGAAGCTCCCCAAAAGACTAGGCATGGAACCACCATATGACCCAGCCATATCACAACTTAGTATTTATCCTAAAGAATTTAAGTCCTCATGCTGTAGTGATACATGCATATCCAAGTTTATAGCAGCACAATTCACAATAACCAAACTATGAAACCAGCCTACATGTCCATCAACAGATGAATGGATAAAGAAAATGCAGTATATACACAATGAAGTTTTATTTAACCATGAAGAAAAAGAAAATTTTTTCAACTGCAGGAAAATGGATGTAACTATAGACCATTATGTTAAGCGAAATAAGCTAAACTCATAAGGTCAAGGGTCATTATGTTCTTTCCCATATGTGGATTCTAGAAAGGAAAAAGGAAAAGAAAGGTAGAAGGGGGAATCTCATAAAAATCAAAGGGAGATCAGCAGAGGAAAGGGACCAGGGATTGAGAGGAGGATACTGAGGGGCAAGTGCTAGGAAGGGAGATTGGCCAAATTATATTGCTATATTCTATGCAAGTGTAAATGTGTAACAATAAATCTCATCATTTTGCACGACTACAATACACAAATTATAAAAAATGGAGAGAGATAAAAGAAAGAATATATTTTCCCCCACTATTCAGCATTATCCTACATACCTAATAACAATGTCCAAGCTCAAGGAAAGATCCTGTCTTCTCAGATCTTGTGTGACTAAGCAAAGCAAGAATGCAGGCTTATATCAGAACAGTGATTGAGAAAAAAGAATACTGGTAAGATTCTGAACTTGGAAGACATGAAATTTTATCCAAAAAAGTAAAGAGGATGAAGGTGGTTACATAAGTCCAGGGGTACCCTAAAAGGGAGATGCTCTCTAGGAACTGGAACAAGAAGCAGAGACACAATAAGAATGGATTCAATCAGAAGATCAGAAATCACAGCCATGTACAATCAGTGAAAGGGTCAAGCTGTTCTAGGGACATTTTGATGGTTCCCAACTTCTCACTGGCCTGAGAAATTGTAGGCATTCAAATAATGTCCTGGCCAATGCTGGCTTTTCTCTATGGAACTACTCACACATTGCCTGGTGGATTAGGCCTTATGTTTGCACATCTCTTACCCTTATGAGATTGTAAGCATCCAAAAAGCATCAACTACTTCTTCAACCTGGCATTCTCTGAGAAACCTTCATATTACAGATATTCAATAAACATTTTCTGAATGAATGAATACCTACCATGAGCAAATTAGCAGACACCAAGGGAGTCTGATCCTGAGCCAACTGCCTTCTGAGAGAAATGTTCCCTACATCCTCCCTATCCAGAACAAAATGGTTTCAGGGTGTGGGGACATCTGTTGGTGTTGTCTGCCAAGAATCAACAGTGCCATCTTCCGAGAAGAACAAATCAATTTTCCTTTGGGGAGCTACCCTCTCCCACCCTTTCCTGGCGAAGAGTATACTAAGAGCTTAGCCAATCCTCCCCTACCCCTCCTTGAAATTCGAAACTTAAGCAGAACTTTAAGAACAGAAAACTAGACCTGATTCAGCTAGCAGTGATAATCTGGAGAGTTTGCCTATGGGCAGCAAGGGGAGCAGGCCTATGCTTCCTTAATTGTCTCAGTTGTCTTGATTTCCTTCCTCTCTGAGACCTAGTAATTGGAGCCAATCAGTCTCCCTTTATCCTTTCAATAAATTTCTTTTGTATCCAAGTTATCAAGTTAATTTCAATAGCTCCAAACTAAGGACCAAGAAATGCAGTATGATACCCTTGCTCTAGAATAATGGGTCTCAACTTGGTGCATCACCAGGGAGATTTTAAAGTCTCAGCATTTGGGCCACACTAAAACCAGTTACAGGGGACTCTGTTTGACCAGTACTTTTTTTAAAAATTTTATTTATTTATTTATTTATTCTAACTAAGTATATATGACAGCAGAATGCATTTTGATTCATTGTACACAATTTCAGCACGACTTTTCATTTCTCTGGTTGTACATGATGTAGAGTCACACCATGTGTGCAGTCATACAGGTGCCTAGGGTAATGATGTCCCTCTCATTCCACCCTCTTTCCTGCCCCTATGCCCCCTCCCATATCTTCCCTCCTCTTTGCGCAATCCTTAACAAGACTCCTAAAGCACAAGAAGTAAAATAAAAATTCAATAAATAGGATGAACTCAAATTAAAAAGCTTCTTCTCAGCAAAATAAACAATGAGGTGAAGAGAGAGCCTACGTTTGGGGAGCAAATTTTTGCCACACACACATCAGATACAGCACTAATCTCCAGGATATATAAAGAACTCAAAAAATTTAACACCAAACAACCCAATCAATAAATGGGCTAAGGAGCTGAACAAACACTTCTCAGAAGAAGATATACAATCTTTCAACAAATATATGAAAAAATGTTCAACATCTCTAGTAATTAGAGAAGTGCAAATCCAAACCATAAAATTTCATCTCATACTATTAAGAATGGCAGTTATTGCATGTCGGGGAAAAGGCACACTAATGCTATGCTGGTGGGACTGCAAATTGGTGCAACCAATCTGGAAAGCAGTATGGAGATTCCTTAGAAAACTTGGAATGGAACCACTATTTGACCCAGCTATCCCACTCCTTAGTCTGTATCCTAAGGACTTAAAATCAGCATACTATAGTAAACAGCCACATCAATGTTTATAATAGCAGCTCAATTCACAACAGCTAAACTGTGTAACGTTTGTTACACATGCCCTTCAATAGATGAATGGATAAAGAAACTGTGGTATACATATATAATGGAATATTGCTCGGCATTAAAATAGAATAAAATTATGGAATTTGCAGGTAAATGGATGGAGTTGGAGAATATCATGCTTAGAAAAGTAAGCCAATCCCACAAAACCAAAGGCCAAATGTTCTCTCTGCTAAGTAGATGCTTATCCATAGGAAAAATGGAGGAACTGTGATTTACCAGTACTTTTTAAAGTTCCCCAGGTAATTCTGAGAATAAGTGCTCTCAAAATAAATATTTTTTAAGAGACAGAGAGAGAGAGAGAATTTTTTTAATATTTATTTTTTAGTGTTCGGCAGACACAACATCTTTGTTTGTACGTGGTGCTGAGGATCGAACCCGGACCGCACGCATGCCAGGCGAGCGCGCTACCGCTTGAGCCACATCCCCAGCCCCTCAAAATAAATATTAATATACCCACCTACCTACTCTAAGGAAATAAGAAACAAAGTGATTTTTACAAGCAGTACATTTTAAAGACAAAATTTAATCCAGTAAAAAGAATTAAACTCCCAGTCAGAGTTTGTGCTTTCCCCAAGAATTAACTAGAATGCGGCTTTCATCTTTAATTGCTATTTTTACCAACAAGTAAATTTAAAGAACTTCACAACTGTAAGCACTTTCTAATTTTATTAACAACACAAGTAAAGCGCAGTGTCAGGGAGGAAAATATCCCTGTTGGCTTGCATTCAGTGGATCATAACAATCTATTCCAAGCTGAGAAATATTTCTGCTGGAGAAGCCCTAGAACCGTGTTTAAAGTGAGGCTGCCTTTGGTGACATTGGTTGTCTAGAAGCTGATCCTGAGAGAGAAGGGAACTGACACCTTTCACTTCCTCAAATCTTTCTGCCTTGTAAGAGACCATTTTTTTGAAGGTATATGAAATTCAATGAGGAAAAAGCTAGCTAAGGAGCAAAGCAATTAAATTCCATAGAAAACAATAAATGTGTCTACAACAGGAAAGACATGTTGAAATATTTGACATTTCGCTTCCTAAAGTGAGGACTTGCCTTGTCATAAGAATGGTTTCTGTAGAGAGACTAAGATAATACAGTGACATGCCAGCTTTGTGCATGCACCACACAGGGAAGCAAGGAGATGCCTCGGTGGCGGCACATCCCAACCCCTGATCCAGCTGTCCTGGGCTAGCCTGTGGTCACTCAGATCATTATCTTAGGACCATGACACATCCCCAGGGCAAAGTTCCTCAAAGCATACGTGGGCTATTTTGAGCTCTGCCAGGTCTCGAGGAGCAATACTGCACCTGCAGACCCAGCTCTGCTCCCCGGAGCTCTTGCATGAGCCCTGTTAACCCTAGAAGTTAATTAGGCCCATCCTATTCTACCAGCTACACAAGAGAATTTTTTTTTCCCTCTGTATTTTTACCCCTGGTGAAATTGAGTCCATTGAGAACAGGTTAATGAACGGTGATGCACATTGCATAGGTTCAACAGCAGATCTCGGGTGCTTTCCTCAAAGTCCTGCAACTGAATACAGAGATAAAGAGGAACACAGACCTCAAGAACATACCAAAGGACAATATTGGTACATTTTCAACATGATGAGAGGTGGGGACAAAGGGGGAGTTATCTTGCTTCATTTAACTTTTAAACTCAAGCACTATATCAAAATACATTTTTCTGGGTGTAGGAGTGCATGCTTATACTCTCAACAGCTTGAGAGGCTGAGGCAGGAGTATCACAAGTTCAAAGCCAGCCTCAGCAACTTAGTGAGACCCTAAGCAATTTAGCAAGAACCTGTCTCAAAATTAAGAAAGGATGGGGATGTGGCTAAGTGGCTAAGCACCCCTGGGTTCAATCCCTGGTACCATAAAAAAATTATATATATAAACATTGAAAAAAATCAAATAGGTGGAACTCACTTGTCTTTTATTTCCATTTGACCAATACTTAAGGAAATAACTCTTCTAAGCATAGCACAATCACTAGCAAACACTTTAGCAACACATTTGACAATAGGTCAAATACTTTTATTGTAAACATGAATTAAATTCAAGAGGCAGACTCTAGTGCACACTAAGCACATGTGGTAGAATAACAAAACTCCCACCTTTATAATTATAATACATTACCTCTTGCACTATGCTGTCAATTCCCTAGGTCATCATGCCAATGGTATTTCGAAGCAACTAATTGGCACAATCTTTGGCAAGACAGAGTCTTTCCTAAACTGAGAGGGTGATACTAATTCATTTTTTATCAGAGGGGAGATGAGAATGATCCACCTTGAGAGTATAACTAGTAGGGTTGCAATAGAATCATTCTCTGTGTATTATGGATTGACCACAGGGTAAGAAAAAAGCAGAGGATAAAGGAAAGACAGCTGCATTTGGGATCTGAATTCCCAAGTTTATATCCTGATCTTTCAAGTCACAAGTTGTGAAACCACACTGATCACCTCTGGCCAGTTTCCTCCATCATAAAAAGGGGATGCCAATTATAGTTGCCTCTCCAAATGTTAATGAGAAACAAATCAGCAGCATACGTTCAAACATGGGACACTTATGCTTGATATTTTGCTGAACTTGAACCTCAAACTTCTTAGCTTTAAGTAATGAACATTTGAACTGGCTCCCATGAATGCCTTTTTACTTCATAATGCAGAAGTCAACATCAAGGAATATCTGTGATCTTTACCTTCTTTAACATTTTCTATTTATTCCAGTTTATCTATAGTGAATACATGTGACTTGTTTTATTATCCAGTTTTCCATTAATATAAAAAATACCTAAGAACAGGTAATTATAATGAAAGGAAGTTTATTTATCTCACAGTTCTGGATGTTTAAGAGCATGGCACCAGCATCAGCTCAGTGAGTGTCTTGTGGCAGATGGCACCCTTAGGGGTTCAGCTTGACCTGAACACAGCCATCTTGGGTCAGAACCACTATGATCACCTCTGGGTAAACTTAATCTGTTTTCATTGCATAATTTTCCAACATACTATAAACAGACAAAACCACTAGATGAGTATGTGGAATTTTACAACCAAATCCTCATGCTGTCAGCATCAGGAATGCACCTGACATCTTTGATGCTATCTTGAGATAAGCCAGGTACATTCTGGCTTGGATGAGAGTCACTTTTTTCTTGATCTCTATATAAGCCCTCTCCCTTTGACTCAAAACATAGGGGTCTACTACTCTTGCTGCCACCTTGAGAGGTTGAGGCAGGAGTATCACAAATTCAAAGCCAGCCTTAGCAACTTAGTGAGACCCTAAGCAATTTAGCAAGAACCTGTCTCAAAATTAAGAAAGGATGGAGATGTGGCTAAGCACCCCTGGGTTACACTTCTGTAAGTCCCCAATGAATTGCACTCTGAGCCACCCTGGATCTGTCTGCCTCTTTCTCTAGACTCAGGCCACCTTGTGGTCACTTCCCATGCACTAGAACTAGGTCTTTCTGAAACAGCACCACAATGGTAGGAAAATGTGGGGAAAAACAGGAAGGCGAAGAACAATTCAGTGGGCTTAGCTTACGCTTGAGAGAACTCACTCCTGGTCCTAAGAGAACTACCCTCATTTCTCACAAGGGCAGCACTCCCAACACTCCCGCTAGTCTCCACATCTCAACACCTTCACACTGAGGATGAAGTCTGAACACACCCATCCATGGGAGACGTGGTCAAACCACAGCACAAGTGTAACCGGATAACATGTTTCACGCATAAAAAGATGTGGGAGTAGTTTACAGTATGGACTGAAAGCATTAGGTTCCGTGAGCACACATGGCTAACAGCACTGTCAGAGTAGTATGGACTAAAAAAGGGGCAGAATCTCAGCAAGTCAGAACACTAAAATTATTGAGGTGAAAATCCTACTCCATTCTTATTATTCCTCTCTACTTTGGGGTTTGTTTTTGGTTTGGGTTTTTTGTAGTTGTTGTTTTTTGTTTAGGGCACCAGAAATTGAACCCAGGAGTGCTTTACCACTGAGATACATCTCCAGTCCTTTTACCTTTTTTTTAGAGACAGGATCTCACTAAGTTGCTTAGGGCCTTGTTAAGTCACTGAGGCTGGATTTGAACTTGAGATCCTCCTGCCTCTGCCTCCCAAGCCACTGGAAATACAGGCGTGTACCACTGCACCCAGCTCCTTTGTGCTTTCAAGCTTAAGAAAAATTCTGTTTACTGTGGTCAATGTATACATATATAATTAAAACTGTTCATTTAGTGTCTGTTCATGGTAACAACTAATTACTGACATGGTAGGTATTTATAAACATTTCCAGATCAATACCATTAGAGTTATGGTTAGCGTTAGTATGCTTTTGTCTCCATTTTATCTACAGGACAGCCTAAAGTAATTCACCCAAGGTTCTGGCCAGTAAGTGGTTGTGGCAGGTTCTGTCACAAACCCTCTCAAATCCCTTCCACTGCACCTTCCTGCACTGTAGAGACCAGACAGACCCCTCAACCTAGGTACTACATGTGACCTAGGTTCTGGTAAGTAGATGAACCACAGGAGACTAGGAAGGTAGATGTGGGCCACAGGTGCAGAGGACTGATTCTTGGGCAAGCATAAGATCAAGCACTTGGCTCTTGAAGGCAGTGGTAGGAAAAGTCATGTGTCCAATTTGTAGGAGTGATAAGCAACAGGCAAAGTGGTAGCAGGGTCTTGTCTGGAGAAACCCTTTACTCTTTTGGAGCATTTCTCCTGCCTGTGTAATTTCTGTCTCTGTAGTATGTACACTTTGTTCCCAGGGAAGTCTTTAGAGTACCCACACCCCTTAGTAAATCCATTTCTATTTCAATTACCTGCAGTGAATTTATTATCTACAACTGAAGAATTGGGGCTGAACCAATGGACCTTTTAAACTTCACGCCTTCCCACCAACTCATAGTCTCCTCACCATTACAAACTCTTTTTGATAGCAATTAACTAGGAAGGGGGGAAAAAAACTGGATTTAAGCCACATAAGATCAAAGAGATGACTTCAAAGCAACCTGGCTATGACTGAAAATGGTCAAGAATCAAACAAGTTAAGTAAAATTACTTTCTTAGAGCAAGGAATCTGAAAAGGATTAAATCAACAGAAATCTGGAAAATCATCAAAATGTAGAACCCCAAATTCATCTAGAGTGAGAGAGAAATTGAAAGAATCTGGACACATATTTCAAGAGAATGTAGGATATGATACATTGATACGGACAAAGCACAGCACTTTGACATGGACCTAACCATAAAAGATCATACTGAGAATTATACTTTACTTGTTCAAAGATTGCAGGCTTGAAAAAATCTATCAGGGGTTGACCAACTATGGCCCACAAACAAAATCTCACCCACCAGCTTGTTTTATAAAGTTTTATTGAAACACAGTTACAACCATCATTTACATATGGCCTAATAATTACTTTCACAGGCACAGAGACCATCTAGCCTGCAAAACTCAATATATTTACTACAGTCCTTTTCCAGAGAAATTTTCCAACCCTTGATCTAGATGGTTGGGAGAACAAAACCATTTGGAATTGAGAAGTCAGTTTTATATATCTGTCAACAGAAGAGGAGAATATGTGAACAAAGGGTTTGAGGTTGCTGTCTAATGGGAAGAAAAGTTTTGACCCCTGTAGTGGAGGCAGTATCCAAGAGTATGCAGACTGGAGGTGTCCCTGTGAGTGCATAAGGGACCAGGGATGAAGAACATCACAGAGAGTAGAGTGAGTAGGTAATCGTGGAGGTTGAAAGAGATCAAACAGTAGGCCAGAGGGTAGAGATGATGAATCAGGAGAGAAAGAGCCCCAGTAGAGATGGAAACTCAGGCTAAAGCTCCACAAAGTATTTAAGAGAGGAAAGGGAGGTGCGGAGGGCTTGCCAGAGAAATAATAGGCAGCCCACAGCTCAGAGGCTGCGGTCAGAGTGGGCGATCCCTCGGAGGGCTCCTGTCATGTACCAGGCATTGTGTCGCGTCCTGGAGTGTGCAGGCTAGTTAAGGATGAAGGTGCAGGTCGTGGCCCCAGAAGCACTGCTGTGCCTGAGAAGCTGACTTTGGATCTGACAGTGAGGACGTCTCCCCATCATGGGACAGGGGGGTGGGCTCTGGGTAGCTCTGTACAATTTAGAGAAGTAAGGGCTGTTCTGAAAGGGGTCTCTGGGAATTTCGTAGAGGGAAATGGAGCAGTCCTCCAGAAGTGATTAAGATGAAAGGAAGGAGATGAAACGGTAGCCGGAAGGCGTAAATGGGTCTCACGTTGCTTTCTGAAGGATGGGTGCTATGGCCAAAAACTCTTTTCATCATCCAGGGATGTCGGCAGCAACAGCACTCTTTGTAATAGGATTTGACCCGTGGGTGAGCAGCTTCCATTCTCTCTGACTACCAGAAGATTTTTCTTAGCTGTGTTTTGGAAAAACAGAAAGGAGTGCCAACTCCACTGAAAGCCACTATAAATGCTACCCGCACCATGCCTGTGGCTACTTTATACAAGGGTAATGAGAGGATGACCAGAATAAAAATACTCGGTGGCCTTTCTCAGCAGCACACAGGTGCTGTGATTGAGTAAGCAGAGAAGAAAAAGCAAGAACCCTTCCCGAGTGAGAAGAGCACAACAAAAGGCAGCTATTAAATGCATCCACCAACCTGGGCCCATGGAAATGTGACGCAGCAGCTGCATTAGTCCTCCTGGTGAAATGTGAGGGCCCCTCAGAGGGGAGGTGGTGAGGAGCTGAAAGCCAAGACAATGCTATGACTTGTAAACTTATGGGACTCTGAGAGAAGGCTGGGGTTTCTCTATTCCCTGGTGGCCTTTTTTGTCACCTCCAAAGACTTGTACCTCAACCTCAAAGAAGTCACTTAACCTTCTCAGGTCCCTTTTTCCATCTACAAAAGTAGGGATGATAAAACTCATGCATTGCTCCTCAGAGAATATGAGCCACTGCCATCAAAATGTTTTATGAAGAGAAAGTTAGTGTCGTGGAAATGCAACACTTACGTGCTGACTGTGGCCGTTTTCTGTTTCTGAGGAGCACTTTGGGAACCACTGAGTAGTGATCTCTGGATGCCTGGTAGGCCTGAGCAGGGAGTCCTGGTTTCCAGAAGGGTCTCCATCAATGGCATCTCTGTAGGCTCGATGCTGGATACAGTAAAGCAAGGAGTGTGCGTGTGAAGGTGCCTGACAGTGACACTTGCAGCATACTGGTTAGGAGTATGGATTCCAGATTGGGATCGCAGCTCTTCCACTTTCTACTGCATGATTCTGTGCTCTGTCTCTCTGACTTCCATTTCTCACCTGCAAAGTGTAGATAATACACATACATAATTACGTGATGTAAGTCACGGAAAAAAGAGTAAAAGAACAAATGTAAAGCACTTACTAGTGCCTGGTACACAGGAAGCAATGCAGTATATTAACTGTCGATACTGTAATTTTAATACTAATAAAAGTTCTTGAATCTGCCTCAGAAAAGAGGCTACAAAGAGACTAAGCTCACTTGAAAAATCAGGGCGTCTCAAAAAAATATTTCTGGACAAATGCCCAAACAATTCCAGCAACTGTTAATTGTCTATTACTACCATGAGGCAGTCACAACACAGATAATGGAAGCCCATAGAACACTGCGTAATTCCATTTCACCTGACATGCTCAGCCTCTCTCCCTATTCCAGTAAGTCTTATAAGAAATACGAACAGGCAGCTCTATGCCTCTCCCTTCATATCTAATCTTCCTCCAGAGCCAAGAAACAAAATGAGGATAAGAAAGACAAAAATAAGACTGGTCTTGGGAGGAGCACACTGGTACCCCAGGATGGGAATTGGGATGTGATGAGAGTCGACAGAATATACTTCTATCCATGGAAAAATCTGGGTCTGAATTGCCTGGGATAAGGAACCCAGGGTCCTCGGGAGCTATGAGGAAAGAGGGCACAGCAGGTGGGTGCTAGGACATCATTCAGGGGGATGAACAGTGCCAGGCAATTCTGGGTTGAGGACTAGATCTCAGGAGCCACCGCAGACTCCATATTACAGGAGGCCAGGTAATGTTACCCCAAAACTTACTGAGTAGGAAAGGGGGGAAGAAAGGAAGAGGACACAGTAGAGAAGCTCACCCTCCAATAGCATGTTCTATCGGAGCCTCCAGGGGTAGACTCAAGGCACTCTTCTCACCAAGGGAGCCAACTCCCAGTTGGCTACAAAACATCACCGAAAAGAAAACCAGTAAAGTTAAACAGTCCAGAAGGCAGGGAAGTCTCCCTCATTGTTCAGTGAGAGCTACCAAGAGCTTTCTAAACACAGACTTTGTTTTCTGTTGCAGTTATTTGACAAATATCATTTTTAAGACAACAAAAAATAAAAACAATATTTGAAACCTTCCAAAAACTAAATTATATGGCCCACTCTCTAGATTTAACAAACATCTTTCTTCCCGCTGCGTTGTCCTTTATTAAAATCTAATACTAATGTGGGGTTAATGTGACAGCCCTGAGTACACAGACGAAGTTATAAAGGAAATAAGCTTTTATTACTTTTCCAAAGACAAAGCAATAACTTAGAATAACAGAATGATGCTAAACTTTCTACCGTGTCTCACCCTCCAAGTTTTCTTTTTGCTTTCTCCATATCTCAGGGATATTTTCTTTTTTTAAAAAAATTAAACTCCATTTACAAGTTTACAATAGATTAGCATGCAAGAGTAATAGCATGTTCTATTTTCCAGACGCAGGGAAAGCTATCTTTGAAATCAGTCTCCAAATTTACTTCTTATTACAGGTACATTGGGTTAATTAACACATTGATTGCTACGTGGGCCCCCTCCCTTTCACTCATCCCCCACATCAAATTAGCCAATGAATTCTTTTCTTCAACTTCCTGAATTGCTCTCCAGTGCATCACTCCTCTGAGCCCTCCTCTTATTTCAGATGCTGTCAATCTTCTCAGCATACACCTAGTCATTGAATTGAGATCTTTCCAAACTGTGCATCTAATTCCTCTTTCTGCTTAAAAATATTCAACAACTTCCCATCACTTGCAGAAAAGTGTCCCCAGTGTTCCATCAGCTCTTTCCTCCATCTCCCCACACCCACCTCCTTCTCTGCACCCCATATATATATATATATATATATATATATATATATATATTCCTAGCATGATCACCATCCATCACCACCATCTCAACTTCCACAGCTCCCCAAAACTGTGGTTCTCTAATCCCATGTGCTGTGATAATCTCTGGCTTTCCCCATTCTGTGTGACTTGTACCCTTCTTTCCTGTTTATTAGATTTAACGTCACATAGTTCTTACCATGTGCCAGTCTTGTTCAGTGAGCTTTATGAGCGTTAACTTGTTGAATCATGACAACCTTGTGAGGTAGGCACTGTTATTCTCATTTTATAGATGAGGAAGCCTAGGCACAGATCAGTTGTAAAATTCACCCAAAGTCACTAGGCCAATAGGTTGACAGGAGAAAGAAGGGAGATTCAAACCAGGTAGTCTAACTCCAGGGTCCATGCCCTTACCCACGCACTGCACTGCCTTTCTCTGCCTCTTCAATTCCTTGCTCAATTCAATTCTAGCATCTCCTCTGCACAGCCCTCTTATAAGCCTGATTTGCTAATCAACTCTTCCTCTGCATCTTGTGAAGAGACTTACATGGTAACTACCACAACTCTTTTTCTTCTTATTATAGACCACAAGTTACTCGAAGGCAGACACCATAATTCATCATGGTATCCCAGCACAGGTGCTCGATACTTGTTTGACAAATGACCCAATAAGGGTGATAGATAGCTTTATTACATGTTCCATAGTTGGCATACGGAGAAATTTTTAAACAGTGGAATCTAAGGATCCTTTGGTTCTTATAGCATTACAGCTAACACTTTATCTAAGTCATAAATTGCAAGGAAACTTTTCCTATCTCAACCTCTACTCTTGGTGGCTTTGTCACAAAGACCATTACTGTCCTCTGGAATGTTCTAAGATCCTGCAAATGCCCTGTATCTTCACTGTCCAATAAGGCAGCATTTGCAAACCATATAGTGACAAAGGACAAAGTGGTGATGGAGATAGGAAATGGAAAGCACCAAGGTGTGTGCCAAGAACACCCAGCACCAGAGCATCAACCTGCTGAGTTTGCCTGGACTGAGGGATTGCTGGGATTTTCACTGCCAGGAATGAGACAGTCCCTGGGGCAAATAGTTGGCCATCCTACTCCATGTCAGTACCTAGATGGATCCAAGAATACGTTCCACACAGGAGCTGAAGACAGTGAAACAGGAAAAGGAGTAGGAAAGGGATTGGAACTGGGAGGAGATGAAAACACATAGCAGGGAAGAGGACAGTTGTCTCGAAACCCTGTGTGCTATGAATTTCCACGTATCTCCACATTCTAATACTCAGCTTCTAGGGCAGAGATTTTAAACAAGCGTGTGTTGCTTGCTTGGGTGCCTGCTCTTTTTCCAAATACGCATGCATTATTTTACTCATCTGTTTCTTAGGTGGAGAACTCAAGATGACAGCCTACTCGACTCTTTTTGATCTGCCATTTAAATTTCCACTCTCATCCCATAATCTGTTAATCTTCCCCGTATCTCAGTGTAAGGTTGAATTAAATTCCCATATTGAATCCCAACATGAAAGGCATTTCTTTGTGAGCAGCTCAATATAATGTTCTTCTAAATGACATTTAAAATGTTCAGCCCGGTAATGGAATGATAAAGCAGGGCACCCGGTGTTAGTACACACTGGTAAGAAGAACATTTTTTTTTTATTAGTCAGAAACCAAAAAGATAGAACAAGATAATTAAAAAAAAGTTTATTCCTGCTAGACTGCCACAATGGTATTATGACTCAAAATATAATAGTCTCTGAATTCCTGTAGGAATCTAACTTCTTAAAAAGACATCAGACATCAAAGTCTGAGTCATGCCACATTAACCACTGATAGCCAAAGAAAAGTTTGAATGCCACTGGAAAGTTAAATATTAGACTTTCTGTGAAACATTTAAACTCAGAGAAGTAGGTATTGAAGTTGTCATGTACATTCTTTACAGGCTTCCAGATGGATGCTGCACCCCCCCTCCCGTTGCTATGGTGACCCAAATAAATTCTCTCCTGAGATTCATTGTCTCAGATGCCAATGCATCAGGTCAGGCAGGCAGGGAGGCTAGCAAATAACACACTGGCCCTGCACATCCTCACATTTTCCATGCAGCTACAAAGAGACATTCCTCCACATAGCACACCCAATTTCAACATTTCCAAAACTACAATTCCACTAGACTGAGCCAAAAGATGAAAAGACAATTATTCCAAGCTTCGTATTTCTTTTATTTGTCTAACCAGCAGAATGAATCCTTGCAGAAAGCCAAGAGGAAGTAGAAAGTAAGAAATTCTCCTAATGTCCACTTTGTCGCCTTCACTAAGACCTGAATGAGAGTTCCCAGTAGCACATAATAAAGCCAAAGGCTCTTACCATCTGCCCTCCATATAGCCCTATTATTTTTAGTAATTAATATTAACAAATATGGACTGGGGAGATGCTTATAGAGGATACACATATTATCCCCCCCAAAAAAAATTTGGTTCATAGAAAATATGCACAGATAGTTCTAGAGGAAAAGACTTTAAAGCTTTTTGTCACTAGAGATCCCCAATTTGGGCTTGGGGTATGACCCAGTGGGTAGAGAACTTGCCTAGCATATGTGAATGTGAGGTCCTAGATTTGATTCCTAGCATCCCCCCCACACACACACACAAATAATAATAAAAATAATAAAATAAAAAATAAAGATATACTATAACGTAAAGCTTCTAGTGTCTGGAATCCAGCCCCTATAGATGTTAAATATATATTGCATATAGAACAGGTATTTCTCAAGATAGATCACCTGTACAAGCAGTATTGGTCAGGAACAATGTGTGTAACATGAAACAGATACTATTCTACATCCCTAACAATTTAAGTTAATTTGACCTAAAGATGTATCATATTTCTATGCTAAAACTAATTCAAGGCACTTAATAAGGAAGGGTGACTGGGTATTCTACCCTGTAGCTGCTGGTAATGTACCCTCTTGCACTAACATTTACTCTCTGCTCCTAAGAATCGTCTCATCATAACCCCCTTATTAGTTGTTACCACCATTTTCCAGATGATGAAATTGAGGCAAAGAGAAACAAATAACTTGCAAAAAGTCACACAGCCAAGAAGTGGAACTGAGATTTGAATCCTAGCTCCATAATTTGGATTTGCAACCCCATGCTCTTATCCCTGATGGTCCCCGAAGCACTTGTACAAAGCAAACCTTGATTAGGTATTTTCTGTCTTTGAATCTTTGAGTCTATGTCATTAGTTATCCTCCACCTCTGAACACATTTCTCCACCCTACCCTTCTCCAAGTGCCCTTTATATCACCCCATCAGGGACCCGACGTCCTCTGGGGAACTTAGCACAACTAGAACAAGACTCTACTTCTTTGCCAGCCTTGTGGTCCAGGACAGAGTGAAAACACTCAGAAACCAAGGATCATGGAACAGAGTGAGGTTTCACTAAGCCCAGAGAGCTGCCAGAGGCTGCATTGCTCAGCATGAAGTGGTGATTCTGAAAAGAGTGAGCCCAGGAAGACAAACAGCAGCCTACCTTCCAGTTCTGCTATCATTTCTCCAGATGAGGAGAGAGGAGCAGCTAGTTGCTTCTGGGAACCCACAAGCCCAGGGACTTCAGCTAAATAGTAGGAAAGTGCCTTGACCCTGGACTTGGATAGACCAGAATGGGAAGCCTTTCGGACACAAATAACAAACACAATATGGCTGGACAAGTTCAGAGAGAGAGAAGATGGGAGTGACAGACCAATACTCAACCATCACTTGGCACCTGCCTTTCACTAGATCTCAGGCCCCAGAATGAATTCTTCCAGGCCCCCACACCCTCCCCAGCCCATTCCAGATCCCCAGGACTTGATTCTCCTTTCTTTTCACTGCATATTTAAACAGGGGTTGGTATCTGGGAGGTGGGGGGGGCCAGCACGGACATTTTTAAATGATTTTTGGACAGTAATTATTAGCCTTTTCTTATAAACCAGTGTCTTTCCCTTAGTATGGTTTCAACAATATGCATGCTTGAGATTCTTTGGTCCTGAAATGCCAGTTAGATTTCTTAATGGCTGTCGGTACAAATGGGACTGAGGAAATGAATTTTGCCTTAAAGGCAACTAACTTTTGGAGGCGAATATATCTCCTCTCTATATCAAGGGATACCTGTTCTAGACATCAAAGGGATCACAAACATTCATATTCCTCCCCAAAGGACAGCCAGGAATCTTATAAGCAAAGAATCCTAGCATGACTCACTTGTTAACGTTTGCCGCCTGGGGCATAAAACGTCTCCTCGACAAGACTTGGGGTTTTGGTAACTGCCTCTTAAGTGGATTCAGCTTTTAACCTGGATTTCGTATTTTCCTCCTTCGCTTCAAATGATTTAATTTCCCAGGAATTAAATTATTTTTTAGAGTTCCTCTAAATTAAATGAAGAGTAAATAAAAAGGCTTCAGACAAAAAAACTGAGTAATTTTATTAGGAATATGATAAATGTGATAGGTTGCAGTAGCCTGAAAATCCCATTATACGCAATTAAGGAGCTACATTAATATAATTGTAGATTTCCTAGCATTTTAGCCGAGTGCATACAGTAGTTACAGATAATTGCATAGTAAGGGGGGAAATGCAAGCTGTGAATCTGGCATGCACGTGACTAACGCTGTCAAATTAAAACCTGGTTGGGTTTCTCCTTGAGTTATTAGCTTCCAAAAAAACTTAATTTCTACCTTTTCAAGATGAGAAAATGCACTGGCATGCAAAACAAAATATTTCCTGTTAAAAATCAAATGGGGCACAATGAGATGACAGGCACCTTGAAAATATAGTAATAATCATTTGGATAACACCAATTCTAAATTTGTAACTCGCTGATGGGATCTTTCCTGAAAAAAAAAATTCTAAAGCAAATCCATATGTAAATAGCATTGTAGTAAGGATGAGTGACTTACTTTCACATTCATGATGCCCAGAATCAAACACTGTTTCCATGAAAATCATGCTGAAATTATAAAAGAGCCAGTGTAATCAAGATACCATAGACAAAGTACTCCACAAGGTTAGAAGAAATCTGAGTTCTTACTTCACTCTGTGGGCAATAAATTAAACAATTGCAAAATAAAAGTAAACCCTCTCTAGATCTCAGCTTCCTCAATTATAAAACTCAATGGTTGAATTAGATAAACCACAAAGGTCTATTCAATCTCCAGGAATTCTTAAGATGGGGCTCATAGTGGAAACAGCCCATGCAGAAGAAATGCTTTTTAGCTCTCAGGTTGCATTATTAATCTGAAATTGCAAATAATTCTAAATTTATTTTATATTTAGAAAGATTTTATTTGGTTGGAGCAGTTTTAGGCTTGCAGCAAAACTGAGCAGAAGGTGCCCAGATTTCCTGTATATGTGATGATCCCACATATGAATAGCTACTCCCACTATCAAAATCCCCCACCAGAGTGATACACTTATCACAGCTGATGAACCCACACTGACATATAATCACCCAAAGTCCATCATGTACATCAGGGTGAAAATTCTCTGTGTGCTGCTCACTCATCACCAATCCTTGTCCTAATCCCTAGCAACCACTGATATTTTTACTCTATAGTTTTATCTTCTAAATGTCCTATAGTTGGAATCACTCAATTTGTAGGTTTTTTTGGATTGGCTTCTTTCATTCAGTTATATGCATTTGAGTTTCCTTCACGTCTTTTCATTTCTCAATAACAAATTTAATTTTAGTAGTGAATAGTATTCTGTTGTCTGGAGGCATCACAGTTTATTTATTTATTAATCTACTGAAGGACCTCTTGGTTGCTTCTAAGTCTAGACAATTATGAATAAAGCTGCTGCAAACATTCACATGCAAGTTTTCTTGGACTTAACTATTTAGTTCCTTTGGACAAAGAGCATGATTGCTGGGTTTTCTGGTAACAGCATGTTTACTTTCTAAGAAATGCTAAACTGTCTTCCAAAGTGGCAGTACCATTCTGTGTTCTTACTGGCAATGAGTGAGTTCATGTTGCTCCAGCATTTGGTGTTGTCCATGTTCTCGATTAGGGCTATTCTGATGGGTGTGTAGGGGCATCTCCTTGATGATTTAATTTGCATTTTCCTGAGATATAAATTGTGGAGTGCCATTTTATATATATGTGTGTCATCTGTAAATCTTTCTGGTAGAGTCTTTGATCCATTTTCTAATCAGATTTTTTTTTTTACTTCTTATTTTATCCAAAACATAAAAAGAAATCTTTTGGATAAAACTTCTTTATCAGATATGTCTTTTGCAAATACGTTCTCCCAGTCTATGTCTTAGCTTTTTATTATCATAACAGTGTCTTTTGAAAAAGAGATTTCTTTAATTAAGTCCAGCTTATCGATTTTTTTTCTGTTACAGATGATGCCTTTTGTGTTACATACTAAAAGCTCCAAATTCAAGGTCATCTAGAATTTCTACTAGTTTACTTTCTAGGAGTTTCATAATTTTTGTTTTACATCTAGGTGAATAATTCACTATGAGTTCATTTTTGTAACGGATTCTTCTTCTTTTTTCTTTCTTTCTTTTTTTGCATGTGGATGTCCACTTTTTCTAGCACCATTCTTGAAAATACTATCTTTTGTCCATTGTATTTTTCTCTGCATTTTTTTAAATAGCTGAACTTTCCATTAATTTAGATTCACTTACCTTCAGATATAGTAGGTGCTATAGCTTTACTGTTTTCATCCCCAAATTCATATGTTGAAGTCCTAATCCCCAAGGTGCTAGTGTAAGGTATGAGGCATTGGAGAGGTGATCAAATTATAGGGGCAGAGTCCTCCTGAAAGAGGTAAATGTCCTTACTAAAGAGAGGCTGGAGAGCTCCTCACTCCCACCAAGAAGAGCACCCTCACCAGACACTAAATCTGCCAGCATCCAAAACATATGTTGTTCAGAGGACACCTAGCCCATGACATTCTTCCCTAGTAGTCCAAATGCACTATGACAAGAAGGAGACAATATGGAACAAATCCTTGATGTATCAAGAACAATATGAGCCATCCTCAAATATCCAAAATGTCTGTACAGTATGTGTATACCATATGGAGGAAGAATTACAAGAAGAATTTTGTGTAGTGCTAATTTCATATTAAAAGAGGTTATAAGAATTGTAAAGTCACTTAATTAATTATGTGTATAGGACCATCAATTATGTGTCTAAGACCCAGCAGTCAACACCCCTCTATTAAGTGGGTACTGGGTACTACATAGAGCACATTAGTTCCTTAATCCTCCCAAGTACCCTCTAGGGAAAGTACTATTATTATCCCCATTTTACTGATGCACAAAGCAAACCTTGGAAAGGCTGGGTGATTCACCCACGGTCATCTGGCCAGCATATACAGGAAGCAGGACTTCAAATCTAAAGTCATTTACAATCCTGTTCACGTGTGGACTCACTGCCCTGTACACATTAAAGAGGTGGAAGGGAAGTAGATATATAATAAACATCCTCTATCGAACTTCTCCTGCTGAATTCATGAAGAAGGAGTAACTGATTCTGTCATCTTCCCCACTCTTGCTCTTGAATGATGGAAAGCAAATGTTCTTGCTAACGGGCTTGGATGGAAGCTATCAACAAGAATGAAATCTCCAATGATAGCTGCCCAGAACCACATGGCAAAACATTATCACTCATATAATTCATGGAACAGTCAGTCGTACGTTTTCTTTAACACCAAGTTTAACTTTGCGGGAGGCAAGTTGTGTTATAAAACTGCAACAACCACCCAAAAAAGGAAGTTTGGAAATGTTGATATGATTGTCTATCTAACGGAAGGAAGACAATTTGCAGTGAAATAATTGGTACATTTCCCACTGCATTATGTTTCTCAAAACATGCTACTGTGGGTGGAGATTAGCTTCCCCTTTCTTCGGGAAGAAAATGACTTGTCTCCCATAGTGAATAGAACTGTCACTCTGAGAGCTGACAAATACTAACAACCTTTGGAGGTGCAGTGTGCAAGCATCTCAAAAGCAAATAAAATAAAATGAAGAATTCAGTAACCAAAGAAAGAAAGGTCATGGAAGGAAATAGTGGGGTAAGACCCTGAATAGTTAAAAAAAGAAATGGAATTCTGCATAATGCCAGAAACAAGTCATATATTAAAATGAAAGAAAACAAAAACTAAATCATTCTAAATTAAAGTTTCTTCCTTTTAATATTTACTTTCTAATGTTAGGCTCTATAACACCAAATAAATATAGTGGCTTCTATCCCATTTTTGCTAAAAATGCAATTGTACAATTAATAGAGCAACCCACTTACTAGAACCACAGATGTTCAGCATAATAGTATTCAGAGCCAGAGGTGGGTTCACTGGCTGGGGTAGCATCCACTCCATCATGTACTCCTGTGTCCTTGGTCTCCATGGTAGGATTAGAATAAGATTTGTGACCTATGAAATGGACTGGAAACCACAGAATGATGTTGGGTAAGTAAGCGTTCTTGGGAGGCAGTTATGGCAGAACTAAGGTTTTCACAGGTGGTAGCAGTCAAGAGAAGATTCAGGTCAACCAAGGTCTCCATTTTTCCAGTCAGCAAAAGCTCCCAAATAATGTTGTAAGAAATGACCGCATTTTCTTTTTGCTACTTTTTTTTGCAACAAATATAACTGACAAAACTCATATTCTTGTCTGTCAAGAAAAAATATTGAAATTATTGTTACCCTCAGTATATTCCCAACTACTTGCTAGCATAAAATGGGGAGGCAGATGTTGTTGCCCAAACCCATCGTGCTGTATCTTTCAGAAAGGGTCTTCAACCAATATGCTGTTCTGCATCTCAAAGGTGTGTAAATGCTCAAGGTGGAAGGGTCTTCAACAAATGTCCCAAAGGCTTGTGGAAGAAATGTGATTCTTCACAAATAACAACCATAAGAGTAATAAATGGCTAGTACCTATTGAATGTTTACTACAATCCATGCATTGTACTATGGACTCAGCATATGAGAAGTTATTTATTCTTCAGAATTCTATGAAATATACTATTATCAATCTCATTTGGAAGATTTAGGAGCAAAGGATTAGAGCCTCTAAATTCTTATTCAAGATGCAGCAGAATAAGGTAAGCAATCAGGTGAAATAAGCAATCAAATTTAGATTTGGAAATTTTTTATTGGAGGCTAGACACTGGGAATTTTAAGTTGTTGAATGTTGGATATTTTTGTATTCTTTTCTTGAGCTTTGTTCTAGAATGTAGTTAAGATACTTGGGAACAATTTGATTTTTTCAGATCTCGCTTTAAAGCTTTGCTAACAAAGCCCAGAGTGTTATTCAAGGGCTAATTATTCCCCATTGCTGAGGCAAAATTCCTTAGAATACATTTCCTAATATTCCATGAATTGTGAGATTTTCTACTCTGGCTGGTGGAAACAGGAATTGCTTCTAGCCCCAGGTCAGCTTCTACTGTCCCTCTAATCCTTTCAAGTGGTCCTTTATCATTCTGGTGTAGTTTTCTCACTTGAGTGTACTGGTCAGTACTCAGTCTAAGACTCAGGGGGACCTTCCTTAGATCTCCAGAGTTTTCTCTCCATGTGGCTCTCTTCTCTCACCTCTACTGTGCAAACTCTTGCCTTATTCTCTCGGGACTCAGCTCTGTCTTCTCAAAACAGGCTGACCACCCCACTCTGCCTGGGTTCCTCTCCCTGAAGCTCAGCCTTGAAATTCATTGCAGGCAGGAAACAAGGACAATTGCAGGGTTTACCTCTCTGAATCCCATCAGGAGTCATTGTCTTTCATGGTCTTATGTCCAATGTCTTTCAAACTCCTGGATCATCAATGCCATCCAGTTTTCTGGTTGTTTCAGTGTGTTAATTAGCTTTTCATTGTTATAACCAAAATACCCCATAGGAACAACTTAAAGGAGGAAAAGTTTACTTTAGCTCACAGTTCCAGAGGTTTAATCCATGGTTGGCCAAGCTTATTACTATGGGCCCAAGATGAAGCAGAACATCATGGTGGAAAGGCATGGTGAAGGGAAGCTGCTCCACTCATGGCATCCAGGAAGCAAAGAGAGAGAAGAAGAAGGGACTGCAGGAAAGATGAATCCTCTTAGGGCATACCCCTTGGAACCCACCTCCTCCAGCCATGCCCTACCTGCCTACAGTTATCACCCATTTAGTCCATCAAGTCTTGGATGTTCTCATAATTTAATCATATCACCTCTGAACATTCCTTAATTCACACAGACCTTTGTAGGAGACACCTCATATCCAAACCATAACACTCAGGAAAGAAAGTAGATCTAGTCCCTTCACTTTATCTTGGCAAAAAGCAGACATTCTCAAGCTTAGATTTGAAGAAAACCAATTGGGTCTCAGAGCCTGAGCCCATAACTGCTACCCTATATTTTATGAAACAGTTGGAACCAGAGAAGTTAAATGGCTTGCTAAAAAAATATCAAAAAATACCATAAGAATCCTATGTATTTACTAATAATATACCCCTCATACCATTATTTGTACAATGATATTAGAAGAAGTTTGGAGACATAGATTCAGATTCTCTGTTATATCTCTGTTACATTTCTACATCTATTTTCTACTAGGCTTACCTACTGGGTATTCCTCTGAGGGAATCCTCACATTTTCAAGTCCTGGGAGATTCATTCACAGACATTTTGGGAGAAGTCTAAGAAGCCCTTTTATGTTCATGAGTCTCACATCATTACCAGCAGAGTATGACTGAGGTGAAGCTTGCTGTCTGACCACATGAAGAAACTTGAGCAACGAAGACGTGAATTGTACCCCATGGATCACTTCCTAAAGAGATGTGTTTAAATCAAATTTAAATAAAGTAAATGATTTTTTAAGTCTACCAGTACAGCTTAGTATTTAAAAGTAATATTTTTGTGAATTAAATCAAAGCCCCTCTGTCTTCATAAGCCAATAGCACTTTGGTTAAGGGCTCAGGTTTGGGAAACTGGCAGGGTACAAAGCCCAATATACTGGCCATGTGACATGGGTCAAGTCTCTTAACACATTAAAGCCTCAGGTTTTATAAAATGAGGATGGTAAAAATACCTACTTCTTGAGTTGTTGGTAGGATTTAGTGACATAATCCTGGTAAAAGTACAATAACACAAAGTCTGATGCTTAGCACCAAATAAAATTTAGCTCTCATTCATTCACTTATATAGAAAAGCAAGAAATCCACAGTCAGAGGAAATGAGACATAAGAAGTTAACATCCTTAGTTAAAAGTTCCTCCAAGTGTATACTGGATTTTAGAATAATTTTAAACATATTAATAGTTAGACTGTTCAACCTTCTCTTTAAAAAAGATAATGAAAACAGTTCTTCCTTAGTATCATGCTCTTTAAATTTACATTACTTAATATCATTTATTAATACTTTTGTACCATGGTAACTAATTCTGATGTGTTCACATCCTTTAGATAGTATTGGAGAACCATCTCAACACAACATACTCCTTTATTATCATTCCAATCAACTACAAATTTATTTCTTCTCATATTTCAACTCACCCAAATCAAATCCTTTATCTCTAAACACTCCTATTATTTCCACAAATACACTTTTAAAAAGATACACAGGTGAAGCTTCCTTCAAAATAATAGGAAAAGGAAACTTCCATTGTTCTTTTCCAACTGCTATTTCTAATTCACACCCAAATATATCTACTTGCTACATCATATTTCAGACCAGCCATTTATATCAGTTCATAAAAGCAGATGCAGAAAATAAAAGAATTGACCCTTTAAGACTAGAAGATTAAATATAGTTATAATTTGTTCTTAAGGATTCCTAATGTATCTGCTTGAGAATTAATTCTAAGTATATTTAGGGTTTCTGGTATTCTTATTTGATAAATCTGGCAACTCCGAGTATGTTTGAAACAGGCATATGTTTGTGTATTCCCAAAGTCTAGAAAAGGCTATATGTGAACATAACTGTGCAAGTTGGTAGAATATTTAAAAGCTTGGAGATTGTCGATGGTATAAAATATGAATATTTATGATATCTGAAACATATTCATACAATTTCTCATTCCCTGGTGATTCCAACAAGTTCTAATGCAACACAAATGTAAAATGGCATCAACTTATTTAAATACAGTCTCCAAATCAAACACTGAGATGGTAAATGAAAGCAAACTTAGTCTTTACTTCAGAAACATCTTGTCATCAGATGAGTCGTTGCTTTATGCTTGTAGCTTCCTAGCATCTAGCAGACAGTAAGAGGGTCACACCAAAGCCAATTTCAATTAATTCAAGACAGAAAATTTCATGTGACACTATCAAACGCTTTACCAAAAATTGAGATAGATTGCATCTACAATTTCACATTACTTTTATCTACTGATCTTGTAGCTCTATCAAAAAAAGCAATCAAGTTTGTCTGGCATGATTTGCTCTTTTTAAGTTTCTATGTCATAATGTCCAATATCATTATCCTTATACGTTTCATCAATGCTTGAAATTTTTCTATTAATATTCTATCCTTTTAATATAGCTTCACCTTGCTTTTGCTATGTAATTATTTTAATGTTGTTCATTTTTTAAAGAACAACAATAATCATTATCATTAGGATAATGCTTCAGCAATTATTTCTCATATTTGGTTTGATAAAGGGACTAAAATCAATTCTAAAATGCTTATTGCACATTTACTAATTGCTTATTATTCTGACAAGCATTGTGGGGAAGATAGACTGGAAGAAGGAAATGTTTCTCTGGAAGACATGGACCTCTCACTAAGGAGATAAAACGTAGACCCATGGGAATTCTGTATTTAATGGTACCCAGTGCAAACTGTAGTAGGCTTAATTAAACACACACATAAACACACAAAGAAAAAACTTACTAATAAAATTCAAGTTTTCATGCTTTATATTTAGAGATTTTTTTCGATTCAACATTTGCATTTTTAACAAGCCCCCTCAGGAGATTTCTGCATGTTTTAGTCAGCTGTTGCATTGCTATGAACAAAGGACCTGATAAGAACAACAGAGAGGAGGAAGAGTTTATTTGGGACTCGGGGTTTCAGAGGTCCCAGTCCATAGATGAGTTCTAGGGGCCTGAGGTAAAACAGAACATCATGGTAGAAGTGCCTAAAGAAGGAAAGCAGCTTGGGATGTGGCAATCAGGAAGCAGAGAGAGTCCAGCTCACCAGAAACAAAATAGAAACCCAAGGCAAGCCCCCCAGTGACCTACCGCTTCCCATTACTCTCTACCTGCCTACAGTTACCACCCAGTTAGTCCATATCAGTGGATTAATGTACTGATTAGATTAAGACTCTTATAACTCAATCATTTCACCTCTGAAATTTCTAGCATTGACTAACACATGAGATTTGGGGCGGGGGGGTCACCTATTATCTAAACTATAACACAGCATAAACATTTCTTAAGCCACACTAAAAAAAAATTATCTGGATGGTCAATTATTATAGGACCAGAATAGATTTCAGCAATCTAGGCCAACATCATGCAAAAAGACTTCTCAGTAGAATAGGACCTTACAGAAAATAGATTTCTTATAATGTTACCTGATAATGTATTGGAATGCTTCAAAGTATACTTAATGCGGTAATGTAGACACTTTTATACATCACATGATTTCCTGCTGTTTGGTCAAACTAATTAGGCAGTAAAAGATTAATAAAGTTACTAAACAAAGTTAGTAAAGGCAATAAAGGATTAATAAAATTAAATTAAGTTACAATAGTTTATCCATGGAAAAAATAAACAAGCTTCTCTGTTGAATGAATTAAAACAAATTTAACACTGACAACTATTATCTAGATTGTTTTCACATTATATATGTTGGGTATATTCAAGAACTCTGAATTTATCAAGTTTTTAAGAGACAATCCAGAAAGCAATAGTTACAAATCATTTCAGAGTCACCAAGAGATTTTTATTCCATGAGTAAGTCCTGCAACATTCTTGGGAAAGCCCAGAGAGTTAAAGATGATTACTCTACAGTAATAAGGTACCAAATAAAAATTATTTGAACATGTTTAACTGCCTTTCTCTAAATATCTCAGACTGGTCTACTGTATTATTTCATTCCTTGTATTATTTATGTAAAACCAGCCTATCAGTCAAGGCCCAAGCAAGAAAACATTGTTTAAAACAGAAGAAATTTAATACTGGAGGGAACAATGAAGTTACAGAGAGATGAAGAACAGAACCTCTTCCCTAACTGAAGGGACAGTGGAAGAGGTGGTGTTTCCAAAGCTCAGTGATGGGTCACCTGAATGAAGCCAGAAAAATGGGGTCTTATCTAAAGGGACTAAAACAGTGGAAGAGCATCAGAGGCACATTAAGGAAAGAAATAGCCTGACCTCTCCTTTGATCTTTCCCTCCAGACTCCTGCAGTTGCCTCCCGGTGCTGAACCCCCCAAGACCCAGCCAGACCTGACCACAGAAATGAAATACACAGACATCAACTGCAAGGAAGAGGTCTAAAAGTAAATTCATCAAGGACTGTCTAGGAAAGACGGCAGTGGTGGGATGATGATGATGATGATGATAGTATTCTGTTAAAATGGAGAAATTTAGTTTGCACAAGGATTTTGAAATTTTTGTACATTCTCAGTCCAGTGAGTCAACCAGTTAATTCATTGCATATGTTTTATCCTGTTAGACTTTACCACTCTAGTTTCAAATGAATTAAAATTCAATGCTTGAATATGCTTCATTATTCTTTTTATTATATTAATAAATGCAAAATGCAAATCTTTTGTCTCTATTCATCTCTTATCCTTATATCAGAAGATATTCTTATATCATCCCTGGCATATTTTTAAGGATCCAAATATCTATAATTCATCTCATTTTTAAAATGGATATTTCTAAAAAGATAATCTGATATTTAAAATATTCAGTTGCTATAATTTTCCTACCATCTCCACTCATTAATGGAATTTTTGTACCTAATAATTTCTCTTTCTCATGAACAAGTCCAAGTCCATATTAGTCCCCTTAGTTCATAATTCATTTATCTGGTAGGAAGATGCAATCTCTCTCTCTCTCTCTCTCTCTCTCTCTCTCTCTCTCTCTCTCTCTCTCTCACACACACACACACACACACACACAAAATGGTATTTTTCCCCAGAAAAATTGATCATATTAATTAAGCACTGTGTTGAATATTTCTGTTTTTCAAAGTGCTTTGTATACTCTGTGTATGTGTTTGTGTGTGTGTGAGTGTGAGTGTGTGTGAATAAAAATGGCTTCAAGGATGACAAACAAATGCAATTAAAGGGGCTAGTATTTCCACCCATGTATTTATTCATAAATACATAAATGCAACATAGAAATGATTTAGCAATTTTATGATCATGTTCTCAGAACACATAATTCCACTTTGCCACAACAGTTACCCAAGCTCCACAGATTATATTTCAGTTGACCCTCTCTTGCTCTTAATAACCAATTGCTAGTCTCATCAGCTCAGTCTCCTTACTGACCATTTGACACCCCCAAGCATAATTTGGGCTCTGTGGTTTTCCCAGTCTACTTTTCCCTCTGCTCCTCTGCTCTCCATGACCTTTCCACTCCTCGATTCTATCTAAGTCCCTTCTCCATCATGTAATTTACCATGACCAACCAGCCGGAGAGATCCCTCCTCCTCCTCCTAAGTGCCTATTCGACTTCATATTTGTGACTTAATGACGGCTTATTATTTCACATAGGTGTATCCTCAAAAATCCTTTAAATTCTTGAGAATAAGGTCTGTGGTTTATTTACATCTGCAAATTTGCATAAATGTTGACTAGAGAGCAAATATTCAAAACATATTCACTGAATGCCTCTGAAGTTTCATAATCGGTTCAGGGTGGGGATATTGCTTCTGAAGTCACCAAAAGATGATGTGGAAAATACAAAAAGAAAAGATGTTATCGTAAAAATTTAGAAGCCTAGATGAGAGACCTATGACCTGGAAGGAAACAGAAAAGAATGATTTCAGGGATGCAGGAGTAGATCTCCTTTTCAAAAACTTCTCATTCATTCTGGAGAAGTTTCCAAGATATTTCTTTTCCCCTTTGGAAAAAAAATCATGTTTTTATCTTTTGCTGATTAAATTTCTTTTGTTTTAGACAGCAATATATTTTTGCTGCCTCTTGTATCTTGAAAAATAACTCTGAGGAATTTCATCTCATAGTCACTCTTCATTACCTGTCTTCTACCCTGTGTTAATTCAGTTTCATCAGGAGGATCAAATCTAAAGTCCATCTGTAGCTCTGATTAGGTGTTCACTAAATGTGATTTTAAAACTCCAGTCACCTGACATCATCATTCTCAAGCCTCCTGAAGGTCAGGGGGATTACACCAGTGACAATTAAGCAATGTGGGTCCCCCTCGGGGTGCTCCTCCCCCACCGCCTGGATCCCATCATTCTGGCCCATTTCCTCATTTAAACCTCTCAACGCCAATATGTCTCCAACTTAAAAATCAATTTCTCCCTGTTTCAGTTTCTCTTCCACAGTTGCTTCTTCATTTAATCTTCAGGGTCATCTCAATCCCCATAAATCTAAACATAGCAATCAAATGTCTCCTCTCTTTAAAATGTCTTGCCACAGGTGGGGCACAAATCTCCCTTCCTGATTGATTGGGCAATTTAAAAGAAAGATGGCAACAACAGGAAATGATATTTCCAGAGAAAGGCCACTTCATTGGGAAGACGGGTGGAGGGGCAGTTTTTGTTTTTGCTATTGAAAGGGTTTATATTTTAATACTTGCTCTAAGAGTGCTTTTTTGTTGAAAACACAATCTTGCCATTTATGAGTGAAACTGACCATCAAGGTTTGGATAGCTTTTGCAAGTGCTTCATTTACTAAAGAGAAAAGACTCCCATTAAACCTGAAGCAGACTTGGTCTCTCTCTCCACCATGTAGCTAGCAACAACACCACTCAAAATGTCTGTAGTAGGCTTTAAAAGCTGTGCTCATTGTTTTTTTTTCCCTAAACAAATACTGAGTGAGCACTTAGGATCACCAAGGTATTGAACTAGATGTCTGTATTAGTGCATTCTGGCTGCTATAACAAAATACCTTAGGCTAGGTAATTTTTAAACAATAGAAATGTATTGCTCACAGTTCTGGAAGCTAGAAAACCCAAGATCAGTGAGCCAGCAAATTTGGTCTCTGGTGAAGGTTGACTCTGCTTCAATGGCACTTTCTCACTTTATCTTTACAGAGCAGAAGGGGGCAAGGGCACTCACTTGAACTTCTTTTATAGGGCATTAATCCCATTTATGAGGGTGAAGTCCTCATGGTTTAATGACTTCCCAAAGGTCCCACCTCTTAATACCAACATCTTAAACTTATAGGTCTCAACATGTGAATTTGAGGGGAATACCAACATTCAGAACACAGCAATGCCATAGAGCCATTTAGGATTAATATGACTCAGTTCCTGTTCTCAGTGACATAAGTGTGATAGGCATGGGCATAGGCTATTAGGAAAAGGAGGATGTGACAAGTAGTGTACTCCATTCATTGACTCAACAAGTATTTATTGAATGCTATGTGGCAAATACTCTGCAAGGCATCAAGGATACCACAGAGATAAAACAGGCACCCTTGCTTACCTTGTGGAGGTCCAAAAAGACTGATGGTTGAGACACCATGAACACCATGTTTTAAAGGCAGCATATATCAGAAGGATGTGCTGCCTAGACCCAACAGTCAGGGATGTGATTTGGTCTGAAACCTTAAGGATGGATAGGAGGTGTTGAGGCTGAAAGCCTAGGGAAGAATATTCCAGACATCGACAAAGAAGGTAAAATTGCTGTGGGAGCTTTCAGAGGGAGAAATCCTTTGGAGGTGAGAAGGGGTGGTAGAAGGGGGAATGGGATCATCCTGGGGGCTAGAGCTGTAGCACGGGCCTTCACTACAGGTAGGACTTCATCAAGCAGGGATGATGGGGAGGAGATTGTAAGACAGACAAGATGGAGGCAAGCCAGGAAGGGGAGTGCTAGGGACAAAGAACATGACTCTGTTGGGTGTGTGAGGGAGCTCAGTGAAGAGGGTAGGGAAGCAGACTCAAATAAGGGCACACCATCTATATGGGCAAATTTTCCTAGGTTTGCAATGGAAATACCCCTGTAGGCTGGGTATCAACCTGAACTGGGGAGGTAGATCTAGACATGGAGAGGAAGACACAGATGTAAGAGATAGTCACAGAAGTATATCAACAAGATGAGTTGTTATAAGAGGTTTTAGGTATCCAGCAACTGTACTTTTATTTTATTTTATGAAAGAAACAAATACATATTGAGGCATATCTGCTAGGCCCTCTTCCAGGGGCTTCTAGGAAAGTATTTTATCTAGTCCCCAGGAATTCCTGAAATGGGAATTATTATGCTTTTTATACTTATATATCCTTAATATCATCCGAATATTAGAAACTGAGGCTCAGAGTAATTATAACTTGCCAAAGAGTGAAGTGTAAAGTCACGGAATCAGAATCTGACTTGTTATATTTCAAGACTAAACAAGGACACTTTGAGGACTTCTTTCCTGGTTCCCAAATCTTACCCCACACCCTGCATACCATTCCTCAGACTCTATTGACATTCAAAAAGGATCCTCAGTGCTCTGCAAACCTCTGATTGAATATGAGAAATTCCCAGAGGGTGCCCCAGCCAATGTCACACATATTTATCTACAGAATAAGAGAGAGATCTGTGATAAAACGTGCAATTGGAAAAGTAGGAAAAAATACAATTTGTTTCTAAGGTACGGGGTCCACTTCTCCCTGAAATTGCCATGGCAGGACATTGGCAGGATTCGAAAACCAGTTAGTGGATTCAGTATATTAACTTTTCCTTTGTTGCTTTTATTTTCCCTGTAGGGATCAAGAGATGAAGAACTCTTGTCAAAGCTCGTAACTCCCTAATTACTTAATTATTAACAGTGAAAACCTGATTTTCGAAACTGTTTAATGGTCATGCAATAAACCAATGTGAGATGACTGTGGAGGCAGCAGCACAGATCTCCACAGAGTTGAGTGAGGTTGTAGTAGCTGCTATTTCCAAGATGGAAATAGAAAAGCTAAGACTACATTATTGCCTGGGGTTCCCAGTCACCCACTGAACAGGTAAAATGCCTTTTAGACTCAGATAGGTCAAAGAGGGAATTGTTACATAACATTTTTTTTTCCCCAACCAGTCTTTGTCATAGCAAGTAAAAATAAAGTTGATTATTAGGCAGAGAGGGGAAAAAAAACATGAACCAATTATTAAGCCTATTGCATTATGCTTAGAGTTGTTTTCTGGTTCCTGTTATCACCACTGGCTGTGAATTTCAGCATTAATTATGTAGGAGCATCAAAAGTGTACTGATATTATAATTTGAAACCATTATACCAAGTGTCGCTACTCTAGCTCATCATGCCTGGCAACGAACAGGAAGGTGAAAAGCAAAGTGGTCATAAAAAAAGGAGAGGCAACAAATGAATAATAAATAGACAATCTTACATTAGTCATGGGGACGATGGGAACCCATCCACAAATGAACAGCACTGACCAAGGTTCTCTGAAGGCTCATCCATAGAATGGAAATGTCGTTTAAAAAGAGAGTCCAGCAGCCAGGTTGACTCTCACTGAGAGGAAGTATTTCAAGAGGACCTGGCCAGGCAGAGCATTTTAGAGTCGTCCTTATTAAGGAGGGGTGGCTTTTAAGGGTGTCATTTTGGTGGATTTTCTGAAGAAAGGGGTCCCTAAAAGGGTTGGTCTTATCTCTCCTCCTCCATCAGAGAGAAAAATGGAAGTGATCAGATGAGGCTCTTCACAATTCTACCAAATCCAGAAATCCATCCACAGTACTCTCTGTCTCTGTTTCATCCCTCGTGTGTGTGTGTGTGTGTGTGTGTGTGTGTGTGTGTCTGTCTGTCTGTCTGTCTGTCTTTTCTGGACAGCATTAACATCCTCAAGTCTCTTCCATATTTATTTTTTCAATCTGTCAAGTTCATCAACTCTTTGTTCATCTTCCAACAGAGGATGTTTCTTTCCTGTCCATTTTCTGATCTAAGCAAACCCTTCCCCATCTTCCTCGTCTCCCTCTTGCTCTTCATGTCCCTTAAATCTGGACCTTTGCTTTACACTCCAGTGAAACCCTCTTCCAGATCACCACTGTTGCTAAATCCAATGGTCATGTTTGGTTGTCATTTTCTGACTTCTTAGCAGCATGTAACACTATGGACCATAGTCCCTCTTCCTAGAAATGTCTTGTCCTTGACAGCACAGTTTCTTAAGTTGTTTTTTTTTTTTCCTACCACTCTCATCTTCTACTGGTCCCATAATTTTGGTGTTTCTTTGGGTTCTGACTGATTTACTCTTCTCACTTAAAGGAACCTAAACATGCCTATAACTTCAAGTACTGTCCTCCTTAGGCTAGTGAGTCTACAGTTGATATCTCTAGACAAGAGCTGACCTCTGAGCTTCAATTTACTACATCTGCTGTGATTTGAGTGTGCTCCCAAATATTCATGTGTTCTGACCTTAATTCCTCAATGTGGCAGCATTAGCCATATGAAGAGGGGTGTTTGACCCATGGGACAGAGCCCTTAGGAATGAATTAATGCTATTCTTGTAGAAATGAGTTAGCTAATGGGAGTTGAGCCCCCTTTTAATTCTTTCACGCATATCCTTTGTCCTTCCACTTTCTGGAATAAGTTAAACCAGCACAAAGTCCTTACCAGAAGCTGAGTAGATGTAGGGGCCTTCCCTGTCTTCAGGACCATGAACCAAAATACTGCCTTTCCTTTATAAATTACCCAGTCTCAAGTGTTCTGTTATAGCAACAGAAAAAAGAAGATAGCAGACAGTTGATGTCTTGCAAGTACCTTAAACTCAATCTATCTAAACAAAAAAACAAAACAAAACAAAAAAAAAACTTGCCCTTATCTTGGTAAATAGCATCACCGGATATTCACTTCCTCAAATAAGAATCTTGGAATGATCTGGGGCACCTTTTTCTCCTCTCCCTATTTCTCACCTCTCACATTAAATCAACCATTAGCCTATTCATTCATTCTACAAATATTTATTGAATCCATTATCTATGTTAGGTACTGTGGGGCATAAAACAAAGTTTCTGTCCTCATGGAATTCATAGATTAGTGAGGAAAACAGTTGTCACTAAGCAAACAAATACGAAAGCAGAAAATATAAGGGAAAATCACAGAGGTTAAAAGATGATCCTGCTTGGATTTGAGTTAGGGACAGGCACTGAGATGCATTAGAAAGGAGAACTGATAGGATCTCCTGACAGATAGCATGTGGGCATTTAAGAAAAGAGAGAGGTCAGGAATAATCCTGGTTTCCAAATTGCACATCTAGGTAACTGATAGTGCTGCTGCCAGGGTGGCAGAAGAGCGGAGAACAGGTCCATTTCTGACGTGTTGAGTTTGAGATGTGTGTTAGAATTGCAAATGGTCTTGTCACGTAGACATTTGGTCTCACAGCCTGAAAGTATAGCCCTGAGACAGCAACACAGAGACGATAAAAATCACCTAGAAAAACAAAGTAGACCCTACACTGAGAGAGGGAGGAAGCAATCTCAAGACCAACCCCATGGAATTCCATCATGGTTAGATAAAAGGAAGAAAATAACTGAAAGGAAATAGATGTAGATTAGAAAAAGGAAAAGATAGGTAAAAAAGTAGACTGAGAAGGAGAGAACTATATAAAAGGAAAAAACAGAAGAAGAAAAACTGAGGTCACAAAAATCAAGTCAACTATCAGAATACTGCCAAATAAATTGAGAACAACAAAGTGTCCACAGCCCCAGCACATTAAGTGACTAGGACTATGACGGAGGCAGGGTCAGAGGGATGGTGAAATCTTCCACTGGAAAACAGAGAGCTCCAATTTCTAAGTTTTTTCCAAATACAGCTAATTCATACTAATCTAGTTCAAGGTTAAGCCATTATCATCATTCATATGTCTTATATCTCCTTCAATTTATTTGCCATTCCACATCCAAAACAATCTTGCCCCCCAAAAAACAGCCCTGGGCATGCCTTTCCCCTGAACTCCTTGGAACTTCTTGGATACAACCTTTTTTTTTTTTTTATATACTGGGAATTGAACCCAGGGTCTCAGATGTGCTAGGCAAGCACTCTACCACTGAGCTCCATCCCTAGAAACACCCCCTACCCACTTTTTAATTTTATCTCTCTAAATTGCCCTGGCTGGGCTGGAAATTGTGCTCTTCCTGCCTGGGCCTCCAGAGTTGCTGGTATTACAAACTGCACCACCACGCCCAGTGAGATAGAGCTCACGTTTTTATGATGCTTTCAGTGGCCCTCACCCCCTGACCCCTGCCTGCCACTTCACTCTTAATTCATTCCACGTTCCCTTTTAAGGTCAGAACATTAGCCAGAGTAAACATCTAAGATTCAAGGTATACCTAATACTAGGGATACCCAGGATTGACTATGAATCAGAGCAGAAGAAGTAAAATGAGAAAAGCACAGATGTAATTTTGAAGGAAGGGTATAAATATGGTAAGTGTGTACAATGAAAACGACTTTTCTTACTTATCTTTAACCCGGGTCATGCCCCACTTCCGAATCATCCCCTACCTCCCCTGACATTGTGCATGATTAGGAAGGACCCCTGATGCTATTTGTTTTATGCATACCTTACAGTGCTAGACCTTTCCAAGAAGAGCTGTATTCCTTATGTTCCCAACTAGATTATGAACACCTTAAACTCAGGGGTACTTCCAGATGCCAAGAAAATGGACATCTGTCTTTGAATTCTGATTTCTCAAGTCCTAGGGAAATGTTTTCAAAAACCTCTCTGAACTTCAGTTTCTCCATCAGTAAAAGTGATAGAATACTAGGTGCCTACTTCATAGGATTGTTTTGAGGATTCCATGAAATGATAACTAACATTAAAGTGTTTACTACAATGCTCCGCATATAGTAAGCATTCTGTAAATTCCATTATTATTTTGACTACTGCTATTTTCTATAATCTAGAGTGATTTACACAGAACTGGGCACAGTCATTGCTTCACAAATATTGGTTTGCTACCTGATAAATGCTATTCAACACCTATTTTCCCATGTCTGTTATGGTATTATTCAAGGACAAGAGCAGTGCGTCCATCCTTATGATTAATTCTTTCTTCCTTTTTCATGTTGAGTTATGTAAATCAAGTTTGCACATTTCAGCCTTCAGACAGAAATGGAGTGGTTCTAATGTGATCTAACCTAAGAGGGGGGCAGGGGAGAGTGGAATTCAGAAGACTATAAAAGTTAAAACTTTCTGGTATAAAAGAAACAGCAGGCTGCCTTATGTTTTCAACATTAGCATTTAAGTTCACTGCAGCTGAACTCAATTCATATCAGTGGAGATTTATATCAAACAGTGGGAAGGCAAGTCATATCCTATTGCTGTCTTGCAGAATTATCATCAGGAATGTAGCCAATTTTAGCACAAATAAATGGTAGTTAGGGAAGTAACTTGTATGATCAAGTCCTATAATGGTCATTCTTTGATTCAGAAATATGTTCTAAACCTGTCACTTTGCATGAGCTTGATTTTCAAAGGAAAGAAAAGGGGAGCAGGGAAGCTATGCTTTCTCCAGTGGGAACAGCACAATACACAATAACAAAACAGAAAGTTAAAGAACATCCTGCTCACCATTTTATCATTTTAAGTATATAGAAAATAACTTTTAAGTGGTCAGTGCATGAGGAAGGATTAGATTATATACAACATAGCTCACTATCATTACTGTTACACATCTCGAAACTGCAACACTCCAGAAACTGTTATCTTGTCGGCAGTCAAAAGGTAGCTGAAAAGCTGGTTTGAATTTTCTCTTTTATCTCCTTTAGGAAGTAGGAGACGTGCTTTGTATGAGTCACATATGAAGAACAGAAAAACTGGCCTGGAGAATTAAATGAAGGTACATTTAGAGCAGAAAAGAGCCTCAAAGATCATCACTTTAAGCACCTCAGGAACAAGGAAATGGGACCCAATGACTTCTAACAGCCAGCCTAACGACAGATACACAAGGGACTACACCTGTGTCTCTTCCTGCCACCAAGTCATACATGGCCAAATATGGCCCAACATTGGTCACCTGGGAGTAAACACACGGATTCCTAAACACAAAGATTTCCAGAGTCAGAATTCTGGGGAGTAGAATCCAGAATCCTGTGGATTTAAAATATTCCCCAGATGATTCAGGTGCCAAACATGCAGGACCAACATTGAAAAGTACTGAGCAACACTGTCCATAACCACTGGATGAACTTTCCACTTCAGAATGAGGGCAGGTATGACCTGTTCATTTTCTCCAACTTAAATAGCTACCTTATTATAAAATACCACATTTGTAAATGTCATTTTCTACCAACCCATCTATTTACATCTAACCTAAAAGCAGTCAGGCTTACCCAGTTCGTTCTTTCTTTATAAAAGCATTGTGTGCATTATTGTGTTCTTCACCACCCCCCAAAAAATAAATAAATCACAAGATGATATGCTAAATATATGGATTCTTCTCCTTGAGATGAAAAATTGACATCTTAATTATCTGATGGTGTTACTATTATGTTTTAGATATGAGGTTTTTCCCAAAAGCTCATGGGGAAGACAATGCAAGAAAGTTTAGAGGTGAAATGATTGGGTTGTGTGAGCTTTAACCTAATCAGTGCATTAATCCAGTATCTGACATGGGAGCAGCTTTGCCCAACAAAAGGAGAACTTTAAAGAGATAAGTTATTTTCTCACCACAAAAGCTTATGGTTCCAAACCTCTTTCTCTGTCTCCAATCTGTATTTTAATTTTAGAGTCATGTACCTAAGTGTCTGTCACACATCTCCACTCACATTCACCAAGGGTAATCGAGACTCAACATGCTCCACAAATCAAAGTCATCATTTTCTCTCAAAATGATATCTACTCTGTGATTCACATATTAGTTAATTCACCCAATCATCTAGGGCAAAAATCTGGGAATCTCCTACGTTTGCTGAAAATTATTGAAATTTTAGTTGCAAGTGAAAGAAAATCAACTTGGCTTTGACTTGACTAGGAAACATAACTTATGGACTCACTTCATTGCAAAGACTAGAAAGAAAATCCACCTCCAACAATGACTAAGCAATTTTATAAAATCACTCTCCTGCCCTCTTTCCCTTCTCAGCTCTTCTGCTTCGTTGCCTTCTTTCTAGAGTGAGTATCTCACGCGTATATCCCCCCATCTTCAATTCTAATGAAAGAGGTGTTCTTCCTAAAAGTCTCAATAAAAGTTTTGGTTGAGGAGGGTCAATTGAGTTCAGTGCTTCCTCCTGACCCAGCCACTGGGGCCAGGATGGGGAACTGTTGGGTCACTTCCCACAGGTGGAGTGAATGAGATCAGAGAATGGACTGAGCTTGGAGGGGGATTAATCATCCAAAGGAAAACTGAGGTGCTATTTAAAAGAAGAAGAAGAAGAAGAAACAACAGTGGGAAGGACCTGAATTCCAGTTTGGATCTGGAGTGTCCACACAAGCCCATGTACTAAAGTCTTGGTCCCCAGCTGATGGCACTATTGGGAGATAGTGGAACCTTTAGGAAGTGGAACCTAGTGGGAAAAAGTTAGGTCACTGGGGCATGCCCTTGAAGGGGACATTGGGACTCCAGCCCTTCCTCTCCTTTTGCTGCCCAGCTACTGGAAAGTGAACAGGTCTCCTCCTCCCCATTCTCCTGCCATGATGGACTGCTTCACTACAACCCAAGAGCAATAAGCCAACCAACATGAACTGCAACCTCCAAAACTGTAAGCCGAATTAGATCTCTCCTCCACTTAGGTTGATTTATCTCAGGTATTTCTTTCAATGGCAAAAAAAAAAAAAAAAACCTGACGGGTACAGTGTACAGGCAGAAACATCAGATACCTTCTGTATCATCCTGGATTCCTCTTCTCCCTTCACCTCTGTGATCCTAAGAATTACTTAGATTCAGTAATACTCTATCCTTGACATGGCTCTCATTTATCACCTACTCAAAACTCTTCCTGTGACTCCTCTAGCCCTGCATCACACTGCAATTCAAAGCTGATCATGGTACTTCCTAGGCAGGTCTGACCACAGACTATACAACGACCAAGCTTTTTAAAGGATATTGAAGACTCTAGGATTTGTCCTGCTTTGGCTCTCAACACTTCCCATTTCATAAGTTAAGGTGGCTGATAACCATACTAACTAAAAAAGAAAACTAACATTTCTTGAGTTCTTTCAGGCATCAGGTTCTATACAAAGAACTGTCTGTGCTCTCATGACAACCTTGTTGCAATATTAATTTTACAGATAAGAAAATCCTACCTTGGAAAGGCTAAGGGAATTGCCCCAAGTCACACAGCTAATAAGCACTACAGCTACTACTGTTGGAACTCAGGGTATTCCTGAAAGCAAAGCCCAATCTCTTAACCATTATACTACATTGTCACACTAATCATTTCTCAGTTCTCAGTCTTGTCCTGCTTTTTTCCTCTACTGCTCTTTTCCATGTCCAACTGGTTCAAGACCCTTGTGCACTTTGAGATCTAGTCCAAGGGCTTCCTCTTCATAAAGCCTTCCCTGAAACATACAACACAGCTTATCACCCTCTCCTTTATTAGTGACGAGTGACAACTTATGAACATTGGAAAACTAAAGATTTAAGATAATGGAATGTTTAAATAAATGATGGTCTATGATAGAATATTAATATCAAAAATCATGTTTTAGAAAAGTATGAATGATCTGAGACACAGCTCTCAATAGAAAGTGACTGGGGAGGGAGGAGCAGGGTACCAAGTGCTATGTAATGCTGGCTTTTACCTTCATAAAATAATCTGTGCCCAAGAAATTAACATATTCTAAGTATAGAAGAGTGATTAAGAGAATGGACCTGAGTATGAGAAAGAAATGGGTTTGAGCTTCATCTCTGCCACTAGGCCTGGGGCCTTGGGAAAAGTACACAACCCCTCTGAACCTATGAATGGGTGTGTGTGAATAAATGCATGTATCTATACCACGTTTATGTCATATTTAATTCACTTCTATGCCTATATCTCTACTTACAGAGAGAGACAAGAAGAGAATAAGAGAAATGCAAAGAAATATGTGCCAAAAAGTAATAATGATGGTAATTCAACTGATGGCCTTTTTAAAATATATTTTTCTGTATTTTCTAAATATTCTGCAATGTATATATGTTTCCCTTATCTAAATTTTAATCCATTCTCTGCACTAATATGCAGTGTCTTGTTTAAAATTGCATCCAGGCATCTAAGTATGTGCCCTACATCACACCACACATGGCATCAGGGTTCAAGGACCTGCTGGTCAGCAATGTCACCACCAGGGCTAATCTGTCTGGTGTACTCAGGGGGTCTTCTTTTGAAATACAGTCAATTTTTTACAATTTAAGAACTAATTATCTAGTCTTAAATTATGTATATCCTTATATTCTACAACATTTCCCTCCTGCTGACCAAATTTGAAGGATCCATGGTTCCTTGATACCTCTACCATGACAAGAAAAGAAAAAGCAAAAGTGATGATATTCTAATCAATCAAATTGCTTCCTCAGTGGAACTATTGATCATCATGTTCACTCCACAAGTTCCAAGGCAAGAAATTTCTTTTAAAATGTAATGGCAGGCTGGGGGGAAATTCTCTCTCATAAGTACTTTTTTTTAAAAATTACTCTTTCAAAAAAGTAAAATTATTTATCTTGATTTTACTTTGTCTTGAGTATTTAAACATTATTCATTTCCCTGCCTTCTTCCATTGCTTAAACTTAATTTTCCTATTAACCTTATTTTTATCTCCCCTTTTTAGGAATCTAATGTCAATTTTTTTAAAGAGTTGGGATAGATATCTAGTCACCAAATAAATATCAATTTTGGAATTATTATTATTTATTTTTAGTGCTGGGATTAAATATAGGGTCTTGCACACAACAAGGTGTATTTCTTTTTTAACATTCTACAACTCATTCTCCCACTGAGCTACACCCCAAGCCACTCAATTTTGAAATTTCATGATAATAAATGTCATTTTCTGTTCTGTTTTGCTTTTCTTTAAAGCAGTTTCACATTCTTGACCTCACCTATCACTCCTTGCCCTGTAAACAGGGCAGTCATTTTTATCTATTTTACAGACAGGAAGATTGACTCAGAGAGTAAAAAGGAAAGAGTACAACCGCTGGAAGTAGACTACCCAGGTTGGAATCCTAGTTCTGTTCTGGCTCTATCTAGAGCCCTTGTACTTCTGTCCCTTGGCGTTGCCAAATGTAAACTGGGTAGGATGACGACGACAGTAGCTACCGTGGAGGATAACTGTGAGGACAGGTCATTAAGTTACACACTTGAGGTGCCCCCATAGGGGTCACAGTAAGGCTGATTTCAGAGGGAGAAAATGCTCTTCCAGGATTTTTACTGTATCACTAAAAGCCCATAAATTTTGTCCTACAGCCAGTGGTGAACAGAAGACTCTAGGAATAGGCAGCTGAGGGAATGAACCAGCCTTGCCAACTGCCAGCTGTGAAGCCCGGGGAAGCCCCAGAGCATGTGCAGCCATGTTTCCTCCACCATGCAATGGAGGCGAGAGTGGCCCTTCTTGGTATGGCGACCAGGCAGAGCATGTGGCCCAGTGCCAGGGCCACCGTAGGCCATCTGTAAAGATCACGGGCGTCACTGTTGTGGGGTGGCTCTTCCCATCATGCGATAGACCATGTGTGCCAAGAGTGATCGAAATCAATAACAATATTTTACAATTCACACTTTTTAAAAAAATTATTTAGCACTTTGTCAAAGTGAATTAAAATTATAGAAGATTTACTACAGATGGAGTAAAAGAATTGACCTGCCAAAATACAGAGTTTTGTTCAATTTTTCCTCCCAAGTTTCTGGATGACTGTAGGGCTTACTACATGGATACGTTTTTTTAAAAAGTAATTTATATAGAACTAATCCTTTTTGTTACATAGAATCCCAGAATTATATGATGAGTATGGACCTCAAGCACCAATTAGACTCTCATCCTAATTCTGTTACAAATATCGATAAAATTTAAATTTAGATTTTGTAGTTGGTTGCATTTTGTTTTGTTTTGGGGGTAGGGAGGCAGGTCATGTATTTGAATAATGGTAGAAATTAAGTCAGATTGTCTTCAATAGTTAAAATTAATTAAAAATCTACATGGCAACAGATTTTATTGAAGAATAGTAGCCATTTCATTTCCAGAACTATCATCTTAAAAAATATATCAGACAAAGAATATGGATAGGTTTCCCTTCAAGTTAAATCTAAAATGCAAAACCCTAAACCTGTCCAATGGAGACAGGATAGCTATTTGCTTTCCAAACGAGAACGCTTCAAAAAAAAGTAGCTTTCTTCCAAAATTGAGCTTTATGTGTATGTTCAGTGATTCAATGGTAAGAAACCCGATTTGCACACAGACTACAAATATTGAATAATTTGAGAAATTATTCTCGTGTCTACGGAATAAAAAGCTCATTTTTTTTCTCTCTGATGCCATTATTCTTATGCACCTTCTACAGACCCCATAGTTTAAAAATAATAATCAGTTTGGATGCCTTGACCTTCGTCATTCTAAAGCAGGTCTGGTGATCATGTGCACCTCACTGCTGCTGATGTGAAAAATGCAGCAGCCTGACAGCCAGCATTAAGCATCACACAGAAAAAAGTATAATTAGCATTTCTGTGCTAATTAAAAGTGATGCTGGGCTGGTTCCAATATCATGCTTTTAAATGGCTGATGTCTCAAGAGAACAAAGTTGGAGGAAAAAATGCATTTCAAATGAAAAAAAAAAAAAAAACCCCTTGAAAAACTTTCTTAAATGATCCGGATTTGTTGCTGTTGTTATTTACATCTCATTAGAATGGAAGTCTTCAAGAAGACTTCCTTTAATCAGTTTACCATTTTCACTTTCCCTGCTTTGCAAGCAGTGGGGAATTCAAGATGTTTTCCAGCTCCCTAAAATCCTCTGACCGTCTGCTTTCACACAAAATTAATTAAGGATTTTCTAAATAGAGAACATGCCATGAAAGAAAGAAGCAATTCAGGAGTTTCGGTTTTTCCTTTGTACAGTGCAAAGTACACAGTGTACTGAGCCACTTCAGTCCTTTCTATAAGTGAAAGTTTTAAAGACAAATACCACCTCCCGGAACCCAACAGTGTTTCAAATAAATAGATGATGACCACTGATTAAATACTTTTTTCCCCCTCTTCAAACACAGCCCAATTATTCAAAATCACAAAGGTTCTACATGGTGTTAAATCTGATTTTCTTTCCAAACGAATGTCGGGGTATCACCAAGAGGTAGGGAGAGAGGGAAACTATTGTTCTACCACATTCCATTCCTGTTAAATCAACTTGATATATGTGATAAATTAAGTCTGCACTGCAGGTCAGTGAATTTCTATTAACTACTTATTATGGAAGAAAGGAAAGCAGCCCAGTCAAGAACTCTTACACATCAGCCAAAGCAAGCTGTCACTCTGTTTAACTTTTACAATAAATGTTCCTGGGTCTCACACATGTGAAAGAAAAAACATCATCTGGCATTTAAGCTTTCATTGCCAATGTGCATTAAGTCAAAGGACCAGCCTAGCCTAGACTGATTACTTCTCCTGATTGAAAAGGCCAGGAAACTCTGGATTTTGCTAAGAGTTTTCTGATTTATCTTGTAACCATTCTAAAATAGGCCTCCAGGGGTTCTGAAAATACAGCAGCCCTGCTGAGCTTTGCTACAGCTGCACTCCCAGCTGTGGTCAGCCTGCTTCCATCAGGCCAAAGGACTGCAGAGAGGAAGTGAAGCCTCCCTCTGAATGAGTTTCCAGACAGGACGTGGCTCAAGTTTTCTCCATAGGGGCAAGAAGAGCTAGAGACTACAGGAGATCAATCTCAATGAGAACCTCCACATGAGGATTCCAACTCCTGAGATGGAAGAAAGAGCTGGGACCACAGAACTCAGGGGGTTCTTAGTCCCATGAGCAAGCCTGGGTGCCCTAAGGCTGACAGCACGCATGTGGCTATGACTACCCATCCACAGCGCAGAGACCATGTTGCTTTCCATCACTTCCTGACTTCAGTCAATTCAATGACTATACACCTCAGCCCCAGTAAGAATACCAAGAAATGAAGAATGAATGAATGAAATTAAAAATAATAATAAAAAAGCCAGAGAGAAGAAGAGCATTCAGAGAAAACAGAAATACATGTCTAAGAAAACAGATTTATTATGTCACGGTCTGCCTGCAGCCACCCCATACATCTCCTGCTCACTGTGTCTCGTGATCGCATCATTTCCCTGGTGCTTCATGATGTTTGGTTCATCATGGACCTAAGTTTAGTCCATTCTAAGTCCACTCTATGATGTTCACACCAAGACAAAATCACCTAAAGATGCATTTCTCAGAATTATACCCATCATTAAGCAGGGGAGAAAATGAGACTTGGAGGGCAAAGCCAAAAATTTAGCTTTTTTCTCCTCCCCCCCCCAAAAAAAGGTAGGAAGAAATGACAAAGGTACAATATTTAAACAAACAACAGAGAAATTTTTCTCTGAAGGCTTATGTCTGTAAGATAAGTGGACAGACATAGACTAAGAAGAAAACAAAGACATAAAAATTCAGATTCTAAAAAGAAAATCTAATGAATTTACAAACAGAAACAAAACAAGTTGCCACAAAGGAAAAAGATTCAGATGGGAAGCCAGGCACGGAGGCAGAGCCCTGTAATCCCAGAGGCTCGAGAGGCTGAGACAGGAGAATCATGAGTTCAAAGCCAGCCTCAGCAATGGTGAGGGGCTAAGAAACTCAGTGAGACCCTGTCTCCAAATAAAATACAAAATAGGTCTGGAGATGCTACTTAGTGGCCAAGTGCCCCTGAGTTCAGTCCCCAGTACCCACCCCCACCCCCAAAAAAAATAATCAGATGGACAATCAGACTTTTTATCTTAGGCACCTACCTTACCCTAAGACTTTATTAGGGTGAGGTAAGTAGAGGGAACACATGGAATATTGTAAGTACAGGGAAAATAAAGATAACCATTAGCAGAAATAATTCAGTAGATTTTCTAAATATATAAGAGGAAGAATGGAATGACAAAACCAATTAAAATCAGGATAAGGGGAAAGCAGAACAACAATATAAATCATAATGTAAGCCAGGCACAGTGGCGCACACCTGTAATACCAGTGGCTCGGGAAGCTGAAGCAGGAGGTTTGCAAATTCAAAGCCAGCCTCAGCAACTTAGCAAGGCCCTCAGCAAGACCCTGTCTCAAAATCAAATACAAAAAAAAGGGCTGGGATGTGGCTCAGGGCTTAGTGCCCCTGGGTTCAAGCCCCAGTACAAAAAAAAAAAATCATAAAGTAAGAAGAGAAGAATAAATTCAAGTCATTTTACTAACAGCAACTAGACTGAATTCTCCAATTGCAGGAAAGAGACTGTCAAATTGAACTAAAGAATATTTGTGCACATTAAAAAAACAATTATACTGTAAAGTGATTAAGAAAAGTGAACAACAAATGTATAAGCAAGAAAACAGCAAAGGTAATATTAATATGTGGTGAGGTGAAATTTAGTGTTAGAAGCCCTGATCAGGAAATAGAGGGTCATCAGGTTTTGATAAAAAGCATAAATGAAGAAGATACTGTGTATATTTTCTAAGATATTACATACACATATTATTTTATATACATATAAAATAATAGCTAAATATTAAAAAGCAAAAAATAGAAATGTGAGACCTTGATAAAATAGAGTTTTAGTTTGAAGCACTAATATATCCTTTTGAACATTACACAATTCAGTTTACGAAAATAAGGTCAGAGAGAAATTGTATAAGGCAATTTATAAACTTAATCCCCAGGACTTCAGGCTATGACTCTATGTAAGTTAAAATGAGTCCATAAGGGTGGGGTGTCCTAAGCCAATCTGATTTCTATCCTTATAACAAGAAGAAATTTGGACACAAGGAGTCATGAAGAAAGGCACATGAAGACAGGCACAGAGGAAAGATCCGGGAAGATTCCTGAAAAAGCAGCCAGCTACAGGTGGAGAGAAGCCTCCAAAGGAACCAAATTCACCAGCACCTTGATCTTAAAATTCTAGTCTCCATCACTGGGAGAAAATACTTTTCTTTTTTTTAAACCAAGCCTGCGGTATTATTATGGCTGTTCTACTCGATGAATACTACCTATATTAAAACTTTAAATTCTCAAATAGAGAATATATGCCTAATGTGTATATGTATGTTCAGAGAAACGATCCATGGATCACCAATAAAATTAACTATATACCTAACACATATAGAAAATCTATACTTTTTTGTAGAAATACATGCTAGGTTCTCTATTTATAGGCTGATACAATTAGAAATAAATAATAAAAAGCTTTTTCACATGCAGGAAAGAATAACTATTAGGAAATTAGGACACTTTTGGGAAATTGTTGGATTTAAATAGAAATCAAAAGAAAAGATGATAAACTATCTGGAAAGCATAATTAAAAAAAAATACTTTTAAACCATTCAAAACTCAGGGACACACCCCCTCACAACCAAAATCAAAAACTATGGGGACCCAAGAGAAAGAGGTCTAGTAGTACAGAGCTTTGAAAAACAAACAAACAAAAATTTTTAAAGCCCTAGCATTAGAGAGAAGCATTGAGATATGACAGGTTCTCAAACTCAGCATTTTTCAAGGCACTTCTGGCATATTTGATGGAATGTTAAATGTGAATCCATTCCTAGCTCCCAGGTACAAAAAATAACATTAACATCTCACCAGCACTGGGATAACTAAAACATTAGCACATTTTTAAATGTTAGGAAGAACAGATATTGCCGGTGCTCTTCCAAGCCATAGGAAATGAAGGAAATGTCACTAGTTGAATCTAGCTTTATGGTTACAGTAAATTGTGATAAGACAGAAAAAGAAAACACTAGTACAATCTCACTTAAAAATTGGCCCAAGTTGTTGGATAGAAAGACTTGCTACTATGAAACTGTCTATATCAATATCTATTTCTGTCTCTATATAGTTTTAATGCAACTTCAATTAGAGTTACAATATGGAATTTAAATTTTTTGGCTATAAAGATAGTATTTTATATGAGATGATAACAATCTAAGAACAGAGGAGAAAAGGATATAAAAAAATAAGAAACTTGCTTTACCAGATATCAAAACATACTATAATCATAACATGATACTAATAAATAGAAACTTAGATCATTTCAACATGATAAAAAATCAAGAATACAATGCTAACATATGAATATTTAATATAAAACAAGGACAGAACTCCATTTTGTTGGATAAGAAAATGAACACTTAATGAATTATCCTGGTCATCCATCTGCAAAAAAAAAAATAAAAATTATCTGGACACCATCTTAACACCATAAAAAAAAACTTTATATGCATTAAAAATGCAAACCTAAAAACAAAATGTTCATCAGTTAAACAATAATATTTTAAGAAAATCTAGGAGGTTGTGTGTTAAGAAGAGGAAGGGAGACATTTCTTATTCAAACTGGAAATTCATGTACTATAAAAAATAAGATAGACATTTGGCTAAGTAAAAACCACACTTTTAATGGCAAAGTTATCCTAAACAAAAAAATATGCAATGAATTTGAAAAATATAAATTGCAAAAGAAAAGGAAAAGAGTCCATCATACGTGATGGGTAAACAAAACACTGCAACAACAAGGAGATAAATTTTTCACTCCATGGGAAAACAATAGGAGAAATCTCATAGAAGAGGTGATATAAATTGCCAGAATTTTCAAAGATGTTAATTGTTACCAGTGTTACAGAAAATATAAAATTAAAGTAAAATATCCTTAATGCCCATTAGTTTGACAGTCACCCCTGTTGGTGCTAACATATCCATTTCATATTTCTTTTTTTTTTTAAAGAGAGAGGAGAGAGGAAGAGAGAGAGAGAGAGAGAATTTTTTAATATTTATTTTTTAGTTTTTGGCGGACACAACATCTTTGTTTGTATGTGGTGCTGAGGATCGAACCCGGGCCGCACCATGCCAGGCGAGCCGCTACCACTTGAGCCATATCCCCAGCCCCATTTCATATTTCTTAAAGTGAGCAAAAATGTGCACATGAGTAAAAAATGTTTTAAAATGGAAATGTGAACTAAAAAGCCTTTTTGATAAACAATCTGTCCACATGCATCAAAAATAAAAATATGCATTTCCTTGTCCCCAAAAGTTTCCTCTCCTGGGAATCTAATCAAAGAAATATATACTGAAACACAAAAGAATATGGTACAGAATGTTTACAGCTTATGAAAGCCAATAATAACAAAACAGAAATGAAGTGGAGGCACATCAGTTAGATTCCTCCTGGAATATTACACAGCCAACAAGAGGGATGAATTAGAACTCTGCCAATTGGGGATATAGGAGTTTCCACAAGATATTTTAAATACTTCACCAGATAGCAAAACTTATTATAAAAAGAATATGGTATTAACGTTTCTGAAAAACACATCATTATGAATCAATGGTTAAACTTTTAAAATTATTTATATTTTTACATAGTATGTGTGTATAGGTTTACACATGATTTTATGATCATGGAGACAAATACGCATATCTATAATATATACTTATACATACTATATTACATAAGTTTATCATACATTTATTTGCAATTTAATTATATGAGAGGAGGAGAGAGAATATAGCAATGGTGGTAGACAAAAAGAAGAATGAATAGACTGTACTAAAAATTTTGTATTTATGTAAAATTACAAAAATATATGATAAAAATTCTAAATATATATGCCTTATTTTATTATTTCTGCAGCACAATTTTTGCCTTTAATATCTGAAGTCAGAATGAACCTTACAATTGATGAAATCTGATGCTTTACAATTGAGTTTTTCTCCCTTCATAATGGAACATAAAATAATGGTGGCTTGAGTGTATGTGATATAGCATGATACTCTACCTTACCCCGCAAAAAGTGCTTTTAACCCAAGTTGATAATGTTGCATCCAATTGAAAAGTGGAAGAGCTTTACAAACCAGTCTTTTTCACATTGCTTTAAGTGGGTTTCTTTTTTTTAAAAAAAAAAAAAAGTGTACAAAGATAAAAATGGATCCATTAGGACAGTCATGTGATGGATGAATAATCTAACAGTGTATTATAGTCTTCTGTGTTGATTAAAGGAAGAGAGGTCACGTATTGCAACCCACACAGGGGGGGCAGTTTAAACAAGACTGTAGGATTTCATCGTCCCCTTTAGCAACCCTTAGGCATCCAAAGCAAGACAACCTTGATGGCCACCTCAATGGCTAACCCAGGCCCTGGTCCCCACAGTCTTCCTCCTCATGCTCTAGAGGATCTAGCAGAGCAGGAAAGCAGTATTTCTCTGGAATGTGAAGTAACTGAATATCCAGAGGAAACTGAAATTTGGCCATAGAATTCAATAAAACAGTGTGTTCATTTAAAATACTAGGTCTACCTGACTTCACTTGAGATTTTCCAAAAGTCGGCATTTAGGAACATGAAATGTTATCTGCATAAATTTTCCATTTGCTTTAAAAATAGTTCTTTACAATTAATATACAGTGAATACAATGAATTTATTTAGAATCAATGTCTATAATACTTCCACTCTTTTACAATTTGAATACCAATATAAACTCAGATAATCTAAAGCCAGTTTTTACATTTTTGACTCCTAAAATCAATTTTACTCTCTCATAACATCCTTTCACAACACTGAACAAGATCTCCTAATCTACAAAGAAAAGAGAAAAGACACGGGACCTCAGAGGAACATGGGCAAACACTTTGGTCCTAAGGCCACTGATAAAAATCAGTTTAATTTTAATTCCATGTTTTAATGGGTTTTGTCTTCAATCAATTTGGGTTGTTGTAATAAATTATGATAGACTTAGTGGCTAAAACAATAAATCCATTTCTCAGAGTTCTGGGGGTCAGAAATCCAAGATGAGGGTACCAGCATAGTCTTGAGTTCTGGCCAGGGCCCTCTTTCAGGTTGTAGATGGTCAACTTTTCCTTATCTCCTCACATAAGTGTGCAAAGAGCACTAGCTGTTTCTCTGGCCTCTTATAAAGGCAGTGTGTAGGTCAGCTTTCCATCATTGTGACCAAAATACCCAACAAGAACAACTTAGAGGAGGGAAAGTTTATTTGGGCTTATGGGTCCAGATGTTTAGTCCATGGGAGGCCAAGCCCATTGCTGTGGGCCCAAGATGAGGCAGAACATTAGAGAAAAAGCGTATGGTGGAAGAAAGCTGCTCCATTCATGTCAGCCAGGAAGCAGAGAGGGAGAGAGGGGGAATGGACCACAGGGAAGATAAAGCCTTCCGGGGCAGGCCCCCAGTGACCTACCTCCTCTAGTCACACCCAACCTGCCTGTAGTTATACCCAGTCAGTCCATTCAAACCAGTAAGGCCTGATAGCTTACAGTCCTCACAATGTAATTATTTCACCTCCAAACATTCCTGCATTGACACAGGAGCCTTTGGAGGAAAGCTCATATCTAAACCATCCCAGACAGCAATCCCATTCATGAGGGCTTTACTCTCATGACCTAATTAGTTCCCAAAGTCCTCACCTCCAAATACAATCACCACCCTGGGATTCAGGTTTCATATATGAATTGGGGGAGGGGGGGGAAGCATTCATTCCAATGCAGTCTTATCCTCACAGGTCTGACATTGACTTAAGAGTGGAAGAGATAAAATAAGAATTTGACTCAATTCTAGATCTTGGATGACTTATTATCAAGAAATAAGCCAGAGAATAAACATACAGAATGTAGTACAGCTAATCAATCCCTCCATGAAGGCTATTTAAAAATATATCATTTATAAGAGTATTCCCTAGTGATGTCCCCTTTCCTGTCCTTTCTCACCTCCTTGACCATCTGTGCAGTATCCAAGCTATTTTTAGATAATTAGGTAAACTAGTGGTTGGTACAGGATATTTTTCTGTCTCCAATCCTCTTCATCAGTGGTGATAAGACCCTAAATAGGATGGTGAACATGTTATCCTAACCCATATTCCCATTATTGACCTATTTATAGCTTAGTTAATTTTTTTCTTGGCAACTACTTCTTGTTCATTTCCTCATTCTATTTCTTCTAATGCCAATTGCTTCAGGAAAGATCTAGGGGAAGGTTTAAATTGGATTGGATTAAAATTAAATAAATATTAAAATTAAATAAATATTTTAAAAAACTTCTTTAAATGAAAAACATTTAAACTTTGGAAGATTTTAAGAGAAAACTCTCTAAACACATTCATCCCCCCCAAAAAAGATTCCAAATAGAAAATATAAGTCATTAAAATTAGGTCTTTTAAAAATAATACCTATTATTTGAATTGTTTGGCATATATTCTAGGAAAAGATGGGGAGCAAACAGGGTCAAACAGACCAAAGAATATTCAGAGACAAACAATGTGAAATTCTTTTTTAAATGAACCAACAAAAGAAAGTCCATAACCAGTACAAACCATGTAACAAAACTAATTTAGTTAAGTTAAATTAATCACAAAGAGGGGGAAAAAAATAGATGTTGGGATCAAAGTGAGAAGCTGAATGAAAAAAAATGAAGGAAAAAAAAACAACATCATTTTACCTTTGGTTTTGAGGAACAGTGGAGAAAAAGTGAGTGCCTAAAAATTTCTAAGCCCAGGGCCTCTGTGTATGGTTGTACAAGTAGTGAACTTTGCCAATACTCCCAAATAAGACATTGAGAGGAGCTGAACCCAGCCAGTGTTGCCTGGCATGGGATCATTTGTTTGAAGAAAGGGATATATCTGAAGGGATATATCTGATAAGAGGGGACATATATTTCTAATTAGCATGTGACAACTTTAAAAATGGGTACCAAATTCTTCATTACTCCTCCCATCAAGATGTAGGGGGCCTACAGTCCCCCAACTTTGAATCTCAGCTTTTTTAAAAAAAAAAATGCTTAATTGATAGAATATTGTAAAAGTGACAAAGTGGTAACTTCCCCTTCCTGCCCACTGGGACATTCACTTTTGAAACCTGGCCGCCATGTTGTGAGGAAGCCCAGGCAATATGGAGAGGCTTCATCCGGGTGCTCTGCCAGACAGCCCCAGTCAGGGGCTTGGCCACCAACCCACAACAGCCACATGTGAGAAGATGCCTACATGTGATACTCAGATTCTGAGTCACCTCCAGCTTTCCAGTCTCTCTACTAGATGCCCCCCCACCCTAAACATTGTATAATAGAGACAAGCCAACCTGCTGGCCCCCGTCTGAATTCCTGATCCACAAAGTCCATGAGCATTAAATAAATACACACACACACACACACACACACACCCCTTTCTAATTACATCCTCTCTCTCTACTTCCCCTTATCACACACCTTGTACTTTCTTATCTCTGAGCCTTTTCATTGCTAGTTCTTCCTCCTGAGATATTCATTGCTATATTCTTACATTCTAATTTGACTTTCTAATGTCAATATTTTCCGTAATGCAGGAAATTTCATCCTGAACTGACAAGCTGGAAGCTTCTGCTATAGTACATCATTCCCAGTGGCTTCCCCTGCAGCTCCTGGACACGCTTTCCTCCCCACAAGAACCACCCTCCATTGGTAGTGAAGGAAGAAACATGGTGCCAGAATCAGCCATGGGATCCAAGCTACCATGCCGTGGATTCAGATGAAGAGTGTGGGAGCCCATTCTCACAAAGGGAAGAGGTAAATGCCAGAAGGTGCCGAGTCAACTCTACGTGATCTGAGCAAGGGCCTCCATGGCAAAGGGTTTGGAATCCTTTAAACCACTTACTGACGAGAACTTTGGAGTAAGCAAAAGTGGAAAATACCTGAGAAATCACGTTGAGCCTTCGTTTCCTTTGGCTGGAGAAGAGCTGTTTCCTTTGGCAGCGGAATGAACAGCAAAATAACCCACAGCCTAAATTGACTGCAGCAGACACTGGAGATGGTGGAGCTCAGAAGAAGCTGCAGGATTAATAGAAACAGCTTAAGAGCTGTGAACAGGAAGAAACTCATTTCTTCCCTGTGTGTTCTTGACTCTTATTTTTGGTTTCTTCTAAGAAAAATACCTACCATGAAGCAATTAGGACAAGAAACAGACAGGATTCAATTTGAAAAAATGATAGTTTTGGGTTGGAAAAAAAAATGGACTCATAATGAAATAAATGCTGGTCTCAAATACAATCTTTCAGATATTTTGAAATGAGACAGACTTAATCTCTCAAATAACAAAGATTAGGCAAAAATGATAGAACATGAATGTCAAAGAGACTCCCAGGAATAACTGGAAAGTTGATAGCTGCCCTGGCATTTCCAAAATGCTGTTTAAAAACCCAAACACATTCTTTGACACAATACAAAAATCTGTGGGCATTCGATGGGAAAATAAATGTTTATTTTAAAGATAAGCTTTGAAATTTATAAATAAAAGCAAACAGCTCTTTTCCCCATTGTTGAAGGCACTGGAATTCTAACAAGCATTTCAGGGGGGTGGGGACAGTTTATCTCTGAATTAAAGAAACTGACATCTGTCTCACTCGTTCCCCATTCATGTGCCTTTTGCTTTTTCTGTCTGTCATATCTATTTTCTGTTTGATCACCATCTCTTCTCCTCAGCTTTTATTTTCTTGCTTGCTGTAACTCTCTTTTCAATCAAATAATCTATTCACTGTGACCCTACTCTGTGCAGGTCAGTTTGTTGAACCTTAGGAAAATATGACTACAATGGGAGACCTTTGTCAGGACAGGAAAAGCATTTGCGTTGAAGAGATAAGGACCCAGAGAGCTGGGATGCAAGGCAGCATCTTTCCAGAGGATGCAAAGCTAAATACTGGCTGCTGAGGCCAAGCACGGCATCAGAGCAGGGACTTGGAAGATGAGCAGACTCTGGCAGCAGGGAAGAACATGCTGGAAAAGCATAATAGGAACAGAGACCTAGGGTGGGAGAGTACAATATTTACTGCCAAGTTCAACCCAGTAGACTGTGTTGTTTTTAGTGCAGGGCTCACATAAGAGATGATTGCAAAAGCAGACAGAATTCAGATTGCAGGTGAATGTGAATACCAGGCAAAGGGATTTGGACTCTACTGTCCACCATGCAGAGACAGTAGTGTTCTTCTGATGGGATTTAAAAGATTTATCTTTGGGAATCCTCCCTTTCTCCTCCTCTCACTCTAGCCAGCTCTTCACTACTTACTTGTAACATTTGTAAAATAAAATGTTGTCCTTTTTATCCTATTCTCGATCAGATAAACTAAAGGTTCTATATTTATCAAGTCACCTGCATTGCTGGGATTTCGGTGAATGTGAAACCAAAGTCTCTACCCTCAAATGAAAATAATACTCAGATGTATTTATTTAGAAATATAAGATTTTGAAGATCATCTTTCAGATGAAAAGAAAGATGAAATAAATGCAGGTCCACTATAAAATCCAGGAAATAAGTCATTTTGGATATAAAGCCTATTTCATCGAGATCTTTAGAAATCATAACTAAATACTTGTGATTTAAATAAAATCTAATTGGTAGCCCTTGATCTGGCTTTGCCCAGTTCCTAAATAAAATACCTTCAGCCAGGCATAGTCGCATATACCTGTACTCCCTGCAGCTTAGGAGGCTGAGGCAGGAGGATCACAAGTTCAAAGCCAGCCTCAACAACTTAGCAAGGCCCTAACCAACCTAGTGAGACCTTGTCTCAAAATATAAATAAAAGAGACTGGAAATATATCTCAGTGGTAAAGCATCCCTGGGTTCAATTCCCAGTACCAATAATTAATTAATCAAAATAAAATACCTTTATACTCAGAGAGAAATATAAAACCCATTCCACCATAAAAAGAGAGAAAACCCCTATTATTAGCCTCTGAGAAGTATTTCAGCAAATATAAGGCTGAGGAGCATGAACTGAAACAGGCCGGCAGGACCTTGGAGACCCTGACCTGAAGGACCATACTCCTGCGTAGACTCACTCTCCTTTCTCCTCCTCTAACTCAACTACCTTGCTCTGTTTCTTCAGACTGAAACTCCCAGAAAATAGTGAGGTAAGACCGTGATGGTACTGAGGCTCATAAAACAATGCCCCTAAGTACAGTGCTTTGGCACGCTGGGCAGTTTGAAATAAATTACATTGGAAGGTCTCAGAAGCAGCCTCAGAGGCAAAGTCAGAGTCTCTGACTTTCTCCCATGTTCCTGTCTGCCACCCTGCTTTCTCCCTTGAAGTGAGAAACAGAAACCTGAATTCTTCCCCAAAGCAAGCCATGGAAAGTAGAACCCCTCTCCCCAAAACCAAGCCATAAAACCCAGAAAAAGTATTTGAAGACTTCCATCTAGAGAGGTCCCACCCTGTTGACAGCCACAGCCAAAGAGGCCCCAGCAAACTTCCAGCTGATTGGCTCACCATGGCCCCAGCAAACTTCCAGCTGCCAGCTGATTGGCTCCTCTGCTGTGATGCTCATTGAGCTGTTTCCCCGCCCTTTCAGACCACGGAGCTGGTCATTGGGGGACTCTTTTGGCTCCGCCCACACGACCCAGCCAATCAGCCTCAAGAGAGGGAGGAGTGGGGGTTGAGAGGCTCGCCTGAAGCCGGTGGTGGCAGTTGGGCTCTGAGGGAATTCCTGAAGAGTTCCTGTGGTGCTGCGTGTGTGTGTGTTTTCTAAAAATAAAGTTTGTTTCTGCTTGATAAGTGGCTCGTGAATTGTGCCCAGCCAGACTGCGGCACCACCCCATACCCAGGAGGAAAGAATGCCACACGGAGTTCAAGAAGAATCTGGACAGGCCTTGCTCCTCACTCCCCGTCTTCTACCTTTAGAACCTACTCGTTGTCCAGTCACATTTCTACGATTGTCCATTCTTTATCAAACTAAGCATAAAAACAGAATTTCCCTGGGACTTTGAGTCTTTGTTTCTAAAGGCTCTCATGTTTCATCTAAAACTTTTGTTTAAATGGGTTTGTTCTGCCCTTCTCTCCTCAACCTCTTTTGTTACAGGAGTCTCAGCCATGGACCTTGAGACAGGTGAGGAAAGGGATAACGCCATTCTTTCCTTCCAGCAATGAGTATCTCACTCTTCTATTTCTGGATGCTGTGGGAGCACCCTTCCCCTTCCTCAGGAGAAGGTCCTTCACTTAGGGGAGTCATAGGAAATTCTAAAGACTAGGTAGAGTTTTACAGAACTGACTACTGTACAAGAGTGTTGGGACTTTTACCTCCCTTGGGACCTCGGCCATTATTGGGTGTTGGCTGAGGTGGCCTCATGGGTTCTTCCAGAGCATTTCCATATACGTGACCTGGCTGGACTGGCCTTCTCGGGCTTTTAGCCCGCCCACTGGGGGGGGGGGGGCTGGCTTTTGACTTTAGCCCCACCTATTGGTTTAATCTGAAATCTGCCTAGGCCCCTTAGTGATAGTGAGGTAACTGCTCCTTATTGGTTCTTGCTACTGTCTCTTCTTACTCCCTCCTATCACTATATAACCTTGTCCCTGACACAATAAAGTTGAGATTATTGCACCTTCACAGTTGACTCATCTCCGGACGGCCCGACACCCTCTCGCTCAGCCCCAGAGACACTAGCTGGTGTAGTGCACTTCACTACCTCTGTCAGAGGGCGGTTCTGACAGCTGGTGCCTCGGAGACCACAGGCTGATCCTGCCTGTCTCCCACATACCCTTGTCGCAGGGAGCGACAAAGGGAATGCACCCTTTATAATACTTGGAAGAAGCCACGAATAGTCAAGAATTTAAGACCACAGGATGAGTTTTGAAAACAGTAAACTAAGTATAAAGAAGCTGAGTGAAACAAAGAATTATTTCCAGAAAACTTAAATTATAATATGAGAACTAAAACTCACATTTGAGATTCTAAAGAATAGGTTTCACCTAGGAGAAAAGTAAATCAGAAATAGGGATGGTGGAGAACTCGAGTAATGAGTTGTCTGTGAATGCCAGAGAGGAAAGCAGGACACATAATGGACTGTGACCAGTGGGGATTTGGTTGGGATAACAGAAACAGACCAAGAATTAAAAGATGGCCAAATTCAATGACGAAAATCCCATAAATGATTAGAGAGCTATCTAGGAGCAAAAAGGTTGGGGAGTTAACTAATACTTATTAGGAGTATTACAACTAAATGCATAACTTGAACCTAAGAGAGGTCACACACCTTTAAAGGTTTGGATTCTTTGGTCCCTTTTGATCTTATCTACGGTAGAGAAATACTATCTCCTAGCAAATAAATACAGAAACAAATGCCAGAACTTAAATCCTACATAAACTTACTTTATTTCTTTTTGCCTAAAATTGAAAATTGCAAAACAATTATAAGATAGAAATAATCATAGTTCCTTCATCATAGGATTAAAAGAGGTATGTTAAGCAGATCACTTAACTGGCACATAGCAACTGCTCAATAAATCAGTTGTATCTTTACTCTTCTTGTTGTTATTTAAATGAGAGGAATGAATTATTTTCATGGCCCTAGAGATTAAAAGAAACACATTAAAATAAGCTAGTGAAGCTGAAGAAGTACAAACCCCAAACAAGCAGTTTGAGAATTAGTTGCATCATTTAGTGGGCTACAGGATCCCACTATTCAAATCAGAAGGAACAACTGTGTAAATGGTCTATGTTCCTTATACCAAAAGGCACCAATCTCATTCACCTAGAATGGACTATGAGTCCCCTATAGTCACAACAATCCTCTGTTGCCACCCTAGACGCTATGCAATATGCATTCTCAGTCAACTGATGGGACACCTTATTAGCCAATGCTAACTGGTTTGGAGCGGCAACCATGATTAATTTTAGATAATAAAACCTACTGGAAATGTATCTTTTTACTCAATAAAAAATGTTTACATTAAACATGGAAATATTAAAATAAACCTAAAGAATTAATACTTTTGTGTGAAGTTTAAGAATAGGTCTCTACTCATGGGGTAGAGTCTATGTTTTGAGCATATAGAGAGGTTTAATGTTTAAGAGCATATGGCATATCATGAATATGACAGATTAGTCTCTAGATTCCAATTTAAAGGTAAAATTGAGTAATGGATTTTAGACTTTTACCAATAAGTGGAAATATTTAGGGAATTTAATTAAGTTTTTAAATATCAGACAGGTTAGGAGAACAGGATTTGTCATTGAGTTTATTAGATTTACAGGAGTTGTTAAGGTTTGGCTGGTAGTTAAAGCATTTGAAAGGCTTAAAAAGAAAACTGAATGTATTAAATTTATACATGGAATTTAAATACTTACGGGGATTTTATTAACTAAGTTATAAATGGACCTGCTTGGGAGTTGAATGTGTTCAACTTAAATGGATCAAACATTATTTCAAAGGCTCCCTTGAAAGCAATTGTTAAAATTTACTAGATTCATAAATCAAATAACAAAATGTGTAAGGTGAACTTAAAGGTTTGAAAAAAGCTGTTTTTTAAAAAGACTGGACCTTTAATAAAGTGAATATTAAATTAAAGTCTTGAATAACACCCTAGAATTTTTCTCTACATACAAATAGCTCTCCAATATAAAAAAAATCACAATTGACATGAAGATCTTGTCTAAGAATTTAAAATGTTTCTAAAAAAGAAAACTGTACAAGTGAAACAGAAGCAACAGAACTCAAAATTCCTTTCCAAAGCTGGAAAAAAATTATTTGAGTAAGCAGACCAAATGGGTTCATCATGTTCTGGGTAAAATTAGGAAGTAAGATTGGAGGCAAAAGGAAAAAAGTTTAATTATAAGGATTATGGGGCAAACATCATATTAGACTCCAGGTTTGCTGGTTGGGTTGTTTTTTTTTTTTTAAGTATTATCAACAAAGAAAACAATCAGACTGGCCTCCGACTGCTCCTCTTCATAGGAAAGGCCATAGGACAACAGATCAACAGCTACAGGGTTTGAAGGAAAAGTGTTGCTATCTAATCTTGTACTCACAATTTGTTATTCATGTATGAAACAAAGATAAAGACAATCTCCTGCTCAGGTATGAGGGGCTGGGGATGTAACTCTGGTAGATCACTTATTTAGCATGCAAAATCCTCGATTTGATCCTTGGCAACACACACACACACACACCATTCTAGATATGTAATGAATTTAAAATTAAAACTTGAAGATATATTCTCATGAACAAGGACGAATTACAAATATAAAGAAATTTTCTATTCATAAGAAATCAAGCAGTCACATCCAAGAGATTGATGGCGGGCAGGGCTGTGTAAGTTGACACCAAGTTGAAATCATTGTAATTTTATTTTTTTAAACAGGCCAATGGCATTGAGCACAGACATTGAACTCCTTCCATCCCAAGACATTTCCAAAGAACATAGGACAAGTCTTGTATTGGGATGCTGTGGAAAAAAGGATAGCATTCACATGCCAAAACTTTTTAAAAACCTTTTCATCAACTGAAGATTAAATCACAGGATGAAACTGAAGGAAGTCCTGGCTGTACCTTACTGCTATTCTACACCTGAGGATCAAGCTGGATTTAGAACAACTGGAGATCAGTCGCACTCCATTTCACTCAAGATGATCATTAACATTGGAAAGAGTATGGCCCCAGAATCTACTTGGCAGTCACCAAAAGCAGAAAACTGGCACATGTTAAGGGTATATTGGGTTGTATTGTAAAAGAACACAAGTATCAAGCCCCAACCTGATCTAGATTGGCACATACAGAAAACTGATTTGTAATTCAGAGAATTCACCAAACCCGGCCGGGGCGGTGGGGGAGATCCTCTGTTGGTATTCATTCATTCATTCATTTAACAAATATTTACAGAGTATCAACCAAGTAGTAAATGAAATAAGCATGATCTTTGTGCTCTGTAGCTTGCAGGAAACATTAGAAAAATAAATAAGTAATAGCAAAGACAGGTATAAAAATAGATGAGGTACCTGGAAACAGAAGATCATCTTTGAGACTTATAGCTCAAATGTGGGCATTTAGGAAAGACTTGCTAAAGAAAATGCTATATAATATTTGATCCATTGTATTAAGTGAAACATTTGGAGAACCCAAGGCAAGTGAATGAGTACATAAAAGAATAATTCAGAAAGACCAAAGAGCAAGGGTGAAGCTAAGAACCAAGAGAACGTGCTGAATTTAGAACCTAGAATAGAGGCAAGCAAGGGCTAGGTTTCAGGGAATCTCATGAGTCAAGTTAAAAACTATGGAGTTCACCCTAAGGATGATGTAAGCATGCTGAAGGATTGAAGGCAGTGGAATATGATCCAATTTCTTTTTGCAAGATGATTCTGTTAAGAATCGACAGAGGTTGGAGGCCACAGGCAAATGGCAGAGAAATGAGTTAGAAGTTTAGCTATAATAATTCAGAAGATTCATGATCACGCCTGACCTAGATGGTTGGTTGTTGATATAAAAAATACATCAGATTTGAGACATATAAAGGAAATTTAATCAGCAGGATTTGAGAATGAATGGTCTATGTTCCTTATTATTGCATAATCCATTACCAACAACTTTGCACAAACATTTTATCTTGGTGTCTACGGATTGGGAATCTGTGTATGGCTTAGCTGTGTCCTCTGCTTCATGGCCTCACACAAGGCTATGATCAAAGTGTGGGCCAGAAACAGGGTCTCACCTGAAGGCTCAACCAGAGAAGAATCTAATTTACAGATCACATGGATTTTGATAAGATTCAATTCCTTGAAGTAGATTGGAGGCCTCATTCCTAACTATATGGGCTTCTCCAATATGATGTCTTGCTTCAACAAAGCCAGCCAAGAAAGAATCCACTACCAAGGCAGAGGTCACAGTCTTATGTCACCTAATCACAAAAGTGACATGCTCATGCCATCTGATACAAGCAAGATGCCAGGGAAGACTATATTCAAGAGGAAGAATTTATATTAAGGCATTCATAGCAGGGGTAGGGATCATTGGGAACCACCTTGGAGTCTGCCTGGCTATGTGAGTTAGAATGAGAGAGATGGGATTGGATGGCCATACTATTGGGAACACTGAAGAAGTCATCATTTTTTTTCCAAAAGGAAGGCACTGAGTTTGGATCTACCAAGTTTGGGAGCTTTATAACACACTTATGTAGAATTGAGGGATGCTTGTCAGGATATAGGATTCTGATACTTAGTCTAGCTGCCCAGACTGAGGATAGGAAGCGTAAGCCTCTTGATAGGTCACTGAAGCTTTGGCAATGAAAAGATGACCCAAGGAGGGCAGGTAAATGAGCAAAACCAAAGGCACATAGAATTCAGCACCATAAAGTCAATGGGGAAAGTTTGAATGTGAATCTCTAGAAATAACAATCTGGTCATTTGTACATTTTTTAAGAACCACAGGTGATAATCATATTCAGTCAAGCTTGAAAACTCATTTAAATTTAAAAAAAAAAGATTAAACACATATACACCTGAGCTTTCATGATGGTTATCTCCAGGAGGTAGGATCACAGGTAATCTTGTTTTCTTCTTTTTGGTTGCCTGTAATTTTTACCTTAAATATATTTCTTGGATAAAAAAGAAACAAACTTGGCTCTTTTCAAAAATAGTTCTAGCACAAACAGAGCTTATCTAAAGGAGTACAAGAAAATAAATTTTATTACATGTCATATAAATAGAATTTAAAACATTATGAAAACAAAACAGACACATTTTTCACCTGTGCTAAGATTTTCATTTTAATGATAATACTCAAGGCTAATAATGCTATCATTGAGACAGAAACTATTATATATTGTGGGTTAAAGTATAAATTAGTACACTGTTACTGAAATGCAATTTGGCAGTGGGTATCAATACCCATAAAATTATGTATATTCTTGGATTTAATTCTATTTCCAGGAACTTATCCAAAGCAAATAATCAGAAATACAAATCAGAAAGATTTATCTACAAGGAATTCATAGTCATTAATGACTATGAATGACAGTAAAAATTAGAAAGAGCTTAATATCAAATAATTGGAGATGATTAAACAAATAGTGCATATACATGACACCTTAATGTCCTTTGATCTCCTCCAAGTATATACAAATGTGTCAAATTTCCTTTAATACTATACACATTTACTATAATGCTATAATGCTCTTTATCATAATACTATATGTTATATTATGACACTATATATACCTCATATATACTATAATATAGGTGTAATATAATACTAATTATAATACTAATATAATACTAATCTATAAGGTCCCATGATCTAGATTATCAGTAAGTGTAAACTTTCCAGTTTCCTCCATAGTTATCCCCTCTTGGATTCTGGGGTGGATTAAGTTGGGGAGGAAGACAGCATAGAATTCAGCTCTGAACACCTTTGCTCTTCACCTCACCTTCCTTATCTCCTACTTCTCACTGGCTTTCGCACAGCAGAGTTTATGTAACCCCAGGGACAACTCTTCCCTAGACACCAGAACACACAGGTCCTCAAGAGGGTTGGGGTAGGGACTTCAACCTCATGGAAGCTCATGGAGGCACTGCTTTCTCTGAGCAATGATTCCATCCAGGATACTTTGCAACCTCTAGGCATCTTCTCTCCGAGTGATTTCACTGAGAGCTCCTCCTGTGCCTTCCTCCAGGAATCCTTGTCTATTCCAAAGCTAACCCCATGGACAGACCAGGCTCTCCTGTCCTTCCAGGAGCACCTCAAGTAGGTGGAGGCCTTTTCAAGGTACCCAAATTTCCATGACAATTAAGAAATCCCTTCCTGTGTCTGACATTGATGAAGGTTGTCCTTCTTCAGAGACCTCTAAGGACAAAACTGACTTCTCTACAAGCCAGTAACATCTTCTCACTGATTTTTAAAGTATTTAAAATTGTTTGATTATCTTTTAATTAACAAATGGAAAATTGTATGTATTTATGGTGTGCAACACTGTGAAATGGTTAAATCAAACTTATTAGCATAAGCATTACTTCACATACTTACTTCCCACCATTTTTTGAGTCAGACTTCCAAACCTGTGCTTTTATCTTTTGTGTGAAATATATCATTCACATGTACATGTTTACATCATTAAGTGATCAAAAATATTGTTATAAATAGCTTCTCTGTAATATATAACAACCCAAACCTTTATAATACTCCATTAAGAATAACCAAGAGAACATTTATTCATCTATTTAACAAAATAGATTGTTGGGGGTTTTTTTCTATACAATGTAGACGTTGCAAGAGCCATTCAGAGGAATGATAGTCCCTGCTCTCCAGTACAGGAGAAATAGGTGAACAAAAATTGTTGTAAACATAATACAATATGAATTACGTGTAATATTGTGTTAAAAAATAATGGAAATGATTAATTTCTTCAGAAAAAAAAAAGAATCTCAAAACAACTATTAAAAAAAAGCTCTGTGAAAGACTTAGCAGTAAGATAAAGAGAAAACATTTCAAGAGTAGGCTGCTAGGTTTTAATTTGTTGCCTTTTAAAGCAAACTAAGGATTTATGCACTCTATTTTATAAAAAATTAATTCTGGGTTTTATTAGTTGGGAGACTCTGGGTTGTAGATCTTAGATAACAAACTTGAGTTTTTTGACTTGTAGGGAAGAGAATTTATTGATTTTTTTTGGGGGGGTGATATGTAGGAGATATCTCTATATAAGGAGATTATTTTATATATATATAATATATTACATATATTATACATATATAATATATATATATTATATATAATATATATATATATATTATATATAATATATATATATTATTATATATATAATATATATAATATATTATATATATAATATATTACATATATTATATATATATATTATATTTATATATATTTATGTATATATATATTATATTCATATATATATATATAAAAGCATTAAGGTCAGAACTGTATTATTATTGGTCCAGTTTCATTCAGGTCATAACCCTTGAATCAATCAACTGAAACTATGAGTATGGACATGTTTCATAAAAAATGTCAGCTCCTAAGGACCCACAAGTTGAAATAAAGGAACTATGGCTCAACAAAGGAGAGGAATATGGAATAGATTTTTTTTTAAAGTAACCCTTCTGTTCAGCCATGTAAAAATTTGAGTTCTTTATACTACAAGAAAGACTCCTGAAAATTATTCAATATCACATACATGTAGCTGGGCAGCCACCTTTTTATTATTATTCAAGGTTTGTATACTCTACAAAAATCAGCAGAACAATAAGTACTATGCAGTAGGGAGAGGGGAGGCACTTCTAGGCATTCCTGATAATCATCACGCTGAAATTACAAGGAAATCCCAAGTACACATTGCTCAGGGATCATCAAATGCAAGCTCTGATGTGATCTATTTCATGAAGCAACATTTAAAACAAAGAGAAACTCACATCTGCTCTATAATTTGTTCAGTTCTGTAACCACACCATGAAAAGTGCGGGTTTCATACTGTCCTCTTTACTGGATATCTGAATGAGTTAAACTAAATTTTATTTAACATCCGTTTCACCTGGTTAAATCTGAAGACAACTGCCCCAGCTCCTAGCACTTCATTGTTTCTAGGCAACAATCTCCTATAACTAAGATGTTCAGTGAGAAGCACTGATTAGTGAGGATCCTCAGACCCCTGCGAAACCCTATGCCTATTGAAATTCACTCTTGTATAGTAAAAGGACCATTAAAAGGTATGCCTATTAGGGAACAGCAGCTTTGCCCTGATGAATGTCAATATGTTTTACAGGAATAGTCATGGTCATTACTTGTACTCTCTGGAGTTTTCCTGAAATAATCAAAAGTCCAGGGGCTTAGCACACAGCACAGCAAACAGTTCTCAGATTGCTCCCTGAGCCATCCAAGTAGAGTTGCCAGAGTTAACAAATAAATGTACAAGACATCCAGTCAAACTTAAATTTCAGATAAACAATAAATTTTAGCAGCAGCATGTACTGTGCAATATTTGAGATATACCTCACTAAAACGTTAATCGTTAAAATACAGGTTAGCTGAGTAGCCTACATTTCATCCTGAAATCCTATCCCCCAAGGTCACTTTGGTATTGCCTTTCCTTCTTTTCCCTAAAGTTTTCCATCTAAATAGCTTCGAAGAATTAAAATTCACCAAGCATTTTATCTAAATCTTTTAAGCTTTTACCTTCCTCCATTTTGTGGTCATGAAAGTCTGAATTCAGACAAGAACCAAGGGATGGTGGAAAAGAAGAAACACAGAAAAAAAATGATAACAATTATTTTTCCTTTCAAATAATTCCTTTTTCCTCTTTATCTCTCCACGCCCTGAATAAAATACTAACCACGTGGCTAATGATCCCTTAGGTTAACCCTATTATAGATTCATGCTATTGTTACTTCCTGAAATACCTGGCATGCTGGCCACACTGAGAAAGTCCTTGCCAGGACACATGAGGGCCACTGCAGAGAAATGCTAAGGCAGCTCCCTGCCCATATATCACTAGCAGATGCACATCCCTGCAATAGGTCTGCTGCAAGGGAATGAGGAGGTCATACATCACCTCTCAGCATCTAGAATTTATATTTAAACCTATCCTTGCAATGTCAGGCCTGGGAGGTCCTCGTATTAAACACAAATCATAAAATACTTGAAGAATGAGCATGAAAACCATAACTCTTCCTTCCACTCAATGCCTCTACTGTCACTTCTATTTGAGAATTTTGACTAGTTTTTGTTGGAGGCAGGGAGTGTGTGGGGAAGTAGGAGGGTTACACTTGGTCAAGAAAAATAATGTAATTCTAGATTGAGGGGAGAAAACAATTTTACCCATGGCTTTAGAAAATACCATACAAACACCAGCCCCCCACCTCCCGCTCCAAGTGACATATGTTAGGTGGCCACAAACCCAGTTGCTAGGGCCCCACCACAGGACTCTTAAGGCTAATAAATGAAGGAGGTGGATCAGGCATTTACCCCCACTCTTTCTGTGTCTATGGTGGCACTTCCTGTCTCAGGGTAATCAAATAATTGATGAGGGAAATTTCTTCTTTATGGAAAAATTCTCACTAATAAAGCAGAACTCTGCCCAGAAGAAAGACTTTCCTAAAAAAAACAAAATTTGAATCCCACCAAACCTATAGATCACTACTTCATCATATTTACCTTCTGTGTATGTTGGAAATTTTTCATTTACAAAAAATATTTTTAAAAGAAAGGTATGCAGAATGTTCTTGAACCCTTTGCTTCAAAACTTGCTTTAAATTCTTCAAAGACACATCGTTAGTTCCTTTTCCAGTCCAAGTACATTCACCATCCTGAGCACAGCCGAGTCTTTCTTTGATGACTGAGGTCATCATTTCGGGCTTATTATAATAAGTTTCAAATAGGAGTTTCCATAGTTACTGATTTAAACCATGTAAAGGAGATTGAAATGTCTCCACACTAATTCCAGAATACTCACTCATTGATCATAGATAGTATTCAGGATCTTTCATGTTCTAGGTATTGCCACCCCTCTATTTTCCTGATATTTTACCATTTTCCAGTAGCATTTTATAAACTATTCAAATCACAATGAATGGAGTGAGCACTGGGGCATCCAGGTTACTTGGGTTGTGATTAGAGAAGGTTTAACTTTCCAACAGAAGCTTACAGCATTCTGTGAAAGGCACTGTTTATTCAGTCTTCCATTCCAGGTGCCGGACCCTTGGCTGAAATAGGATCCCCTGTCTGTCTGTCATAAAACCAGTGAGCTTAACTTCAGCAAGTGCAATGAAACCACAGAACCTGTGCACACAGAGGCATAAAGTCAAGACAGTAGAGTTCTCAGAAAAACATCTTGCTCTTTCTTATACAGAGGATGGGGGATGGTGCTTCCGACTCCATCTGATTTGCTTTTCCTCCATCTTCACCATCCAATTCTTACTCCATCCACAGTGGAGTGGCTGCACTCCTCACCAGTGCCCTTTGTGAAATCTCACATGTGCCTTGGCATGTACTTCCTGTGCCCTCATTATCCGTCATGCTGCTGGAGTGCTCTGCTTCCCAGTATCCCCTGCATCATGCTACCTTCTATGTACACTCCTGTTCACAATGATTGTCTCTCGGTTCACAATATTGTGTGACTTACTGCCTGTTTTCTGAACTCTTGTCTGTGGCAAAGGAAAGAGAAGGGTGTTTTTGTTTGTTTGTTTGCTTGCTTGCTAGTTTTATAGGGTATTGATTTAACATTGGAGCAGCCATCTTAAATGTTAACCACCATCTTGAGATAAGTTTCGCTTTCCTGTACTTCCTCTTACCCAAACTCCCCCTACCCCCATTAGTGACCTATCCTGTAGTACCACCGTAACCCTAAGCCAATCCCAGAAGGACAGGACCCCTTTGCTCTGGAAAGCCCCATGGTGCCATGGATCTAAGCCAATCCCATGCTATTCCCCAACGGCCTAGGTCTGCCACAAGCACCCCTGAGCCTATCCCATAGCGCCACAGCTACAACTCCAAACCCCCACAAAAGCTGAACACTCGAACATCTCGGGGCCTGTCTCCTGTCCATAGAGAGATGGGCTTTATTTGTCAGCTTTGTGTGGCTCTCTACCTAGTCTCTGTCCTTCACTTCTCGCTTGCCTGTCTCTTGCTTTCTCACTTTCCTTTCAAGTTTGCTCATTGTTTTTATATCTGTGGGAAGGACAACCACCTGATTGTTGAAAAGTGACCTTTTTCTGCTTTAGTTTCTGACCCTATGCCCTTGGTCTTCAATACACCCCCATCTCCCCTCTGGGTTCCTGAGGGGAGGAGCACATTCCTCATGGAGCCCTGCCCAATGCCAAAGAAGCTCCAGGGGCAACCTTCCTGAGGTTGGTTTTGCTTTTTTAAATTCCAAAGAGAAATTACCAAAACTTTGTTTGTGGGTAGAAGTAGAGATCAGTGCTCTAGGAAAGCAAAGGAAAGTCTACAAAACTCAGAACTGAGTTTTATAGGATAGAATCCCTGTCCTTTTCTGATTAGGGTGAAAGGAAGATCCCTCACCTCTTTCTTTCTTAAATACTCCCTTCCTTCTCCATCCAGCCTGACCGTCCCCACAGAAACCTTGAAGATTAAGACCACCAAACACCTGCCACTCCAGAAGCACAACGGGGAGAAGCATCAAGTTAAAGGTCTATGGAGATATGTCTTCCCCCAGAAAGGAGAAGTTAAATTCAGAGGGAAACAATGTAAGTGCTAATGGGATCTATAGAGAAATGAGGCCAAAAGCAAGAGTCCAGGAGATCACCAAAGACATGATAAGAAGGAAAATAATTACACTGCAGAAGGAGGAGGACCACAGTCTATAATAAAACGAAAGATCTAGGGAATAAGGAAAAGTCTCCAAAACTAGGGGCTACCAACAGCCAACTGACTATATTCAGAGAAAGAAGTGGGAAGCTGGACAAGGAAATGGAAAGTAGCCCTAACACAGACCCAGGGAAAGTCACTTCTGCCTAATGATCCATGGCTCAGGCCAGAGGAAGAAAGAACATCTCAAATAAATTGGATGGACCATTCTCTTCCAGATGACAAAATGGGAGACTAAAGATAGAACAGCTCAACTTGGTATTTAAGGGTAGAGGCAGGATGAACTAACCAGCATTCATAATTGAAGGGGACAGAACCTAGAGAAGAAGAGGCAGCTCAAAGAAGGGATAAATCCATGCCATTACTGGTGCAGCAGGGATGGGATTTAATGTTCCCAACTTGAGTGGGGTGAACTGAATTAAGGCAGTTGTATCTGCAGGAGGCCTCTGGGTCTTCTCTCTCCCACAGTCTTCAGTTCTGCACCCAAATGTGCAGGGTCTGCTGAGCTGTGGTGGCAGCTGGGGGTAGAGAAGGACTTCTGGGGTGGAGGGAAACAAAGGAGGAAAATGGTGGCTCCAGGAGATCAATTTTGGAGGGGAAAAAATCTATTTTCTACTTCCTTAAAGAGAAGGACACTAAAGTGATTCAATGATACAATCTGTTTAAACCCAGATCTACGACCAATATTCCTTTAACAAATAGTCATTGATCACCTACCACATTCAAAGCACCCACAATCGAAGTAGGAATCAAAGAAAATAATTGAGAAGGTGACATTGAATGGAATGGCCCAAAAGAGGAATTCATATCCAAGTTGGAAATTTAGTAACCTGGATTACACACAATATTGGAATGCTGACTCTCATCTGATCTAAATGCAGAATCTGTGCATCTACGCACCTACCAAAGTATCCAACAAACGAGTGTGCCAAACACTCTGTGCCAAGATTCGTACCAGATGGTGGGAATAAAGAGATGCCAGACATGATACTTGACCAAGAGTAGCTGTGCTAGTCAGAAAGAAGGGGAAAAAATTATAGCACAAACTATACAGATGCCCAAGGAACCATGAGGCTCAAGGATGGTGATCCCTTACTCCAGATGGCAAAAGTGTACAAAGGCATTCCAGACACAGGGAACAGCATTGCCAAAATAAGGGTAAGCATATTCATGGAGAGAAAGTCATTCCTTGCAGTTGGAATCCATGTTGCACAGGAGCAATGTAGAGATTACACAAGAGCGGGGTTTCTCAACCTCAGCACTACTGACATTTTGGACAGTACAATCTTTGTCATGGGGACTTCTCTGTGCATATAGGAGGTTTGGGAGCATCCCTGGCCTCTTACCCACTGGGTACAAGTAACACACACACACACACACACACACACACCATAGTTATAATCAAAAATACCTGTAAACACTGTTAAATCTCTCCTAAGATGCAAAATCAACCTTCATTAAGAATCACTAGATTAGATAGGTATGGGTCAATATAAGAGTGGTTTTGCAGGAGGTTTGAATTTTATATTCTAAGCAAAGGAAATCATGGGAGGAAATGATGTGGTCAGCTGTGTCTCAAGAAAATACCACTTTTTTATAGAAGATGTACAAAAGGACTAGACTAAGGAGTCCAGCTAGGAGGAGGCTATGAGGTAATGAGGGATACAAGCTAAACTGGAGCAATGGCATTGGAAGCAGAAAAAGGAGGCAGAAGTGGGGAGAGAGAAGATAAAATGATGTCATGCCCTCCTCTTTGCCCTCTCGATCAAACTAATAACCAGAGAGCAAGCAAACTAAATCTTAAAATGATTATCACTGGCAAATAGATTTACAGTGTGGTGATAGAAAAATGAATACTTCATGAAGCCTTCCCAAAGAAACATTACTGCTTTTTCAAAAATCATTTCACATTAAAATTAATACATTCATTTATTTAACAACAATACTATTAACTTCTAGGGCTACCAGAAAATAGAAGAAACTATGTGTAAACATATGTAGAATTACATGCATAAAATGAAACCATGAGACTTGGGTTGGTGGCCTGTGAAATCTGAAGAGACCTCAATCTCTCACTCTTACTGCTGCTTCAGAAACTTGCCCTACCCCAAGAATAAAAATTTAAATAAAATAAAACTTCAGGCAAACATCACAGTCTCTTTCCAGGAGACAATCCCTCTCACGCATACCTAAACACATTCTGTCCTTGAACTTATCTGGCACCATTTGTCCAAAGATCTTGAAGTGTCAAGGCATTTCAGAAGGCACTTCTGTCTCCTCTGAGAGCACCGTGACATGAGAAAATTAAAATGCCCTTGCTGGAATGACTGCCGGAGTGTGACACACAGGCACATCGTTTGCCATTACCTCCATTCCAGCTGAGAGCTGCCAAAGCAACAGCAGAATGAGCCCAGTTTATGGTGACACCGCCACATTCCACAAAGAATGGGCTGTGAGATTGCAGCTGACAGCCTGGTCGTCCTCCTGGTGGCACCTCCAGACCTCTCCCAGCACCACGCCTACATCTCATGTTCACCAACTTCTATCGGTCACCTCTGCCTGACCCAAACACAGAACCCTGTGTTCTTAGAGGCTGCCATGCAAATTGAAATTAGAGCAAAACCAAACAGTGGGTTGGCCTGCCTTGAATAGCACTCTGGTAGGAGAAGCATTGAATTGGCTATATTAACATTTTTCTCCTTTCAAGTCTTTTTTTTTAAATTCTCCTACCTTTTCTATTTCATTTTCAACACTCAGGTAACTGACTTTATTAACCAATCTCTCTGGAGACCGCTGGTCTTTCCAAGGAGATAGTTACAGAAAAAGCTTATTCTGCCCAAACTTACTATTACTGGAACACCTCAGGAGACATAACATTTATAAACTTCCTGTCACCCAATGTGCTGTTCAGAAGCCATTCATTTTAACTTAATTTGCAGGACTGAAAGTCTCAAGCTTGCTTGCTATATAAAAAGTGACTTTTTTAGCTATTACCCATTATCATTTTGCCTCCTGCCAATAGTACAAAGTTAAAGAGCATCACAGAGCTGGAAACCTTCCATTTGTAGTTAAACGATGATCTCCAAGACAGTTCTACCTGGAAGGCAGCTTCCACCCACAGAAAAAAATAATAATAATAATTTCAATATAATAAGCTACTCTAGAATGCTGGTGATATACTGTTTTAGGGTCAATTTTGAATACATCATAGAAATCTTTGAAAAATGTGATTTAAGCACCAGTTTTCCTGCTGCCTTGTCTTCATTTCTTTCTTCTAATATTTGTCTGTGCTTATTTATTTATGTGCAGAAAACTAAAATGCCTACCTCCAGAAAATTCCCAAACTGCTTATATAAGAAATCATGTACCATTTTATGGTATGATAATTGGAAAAACTAATCAAATAATGCAAATGCCCTTCTACAGAGACTGACTATTTGCAATTCAACACAATCACCACTGAGATCCATAATGGTAGGGAATCTAGATTCCTGAAAAATAAATTGATAATCTGGATATCCTTGGCCCAGCTATATAACCCCAGGTCATTCCCTCATGTACAGTCAGAAGTGACAATTAATGTAGAGTAGTAGTTTACTAAGGTAAGATGCCAAGACAGTAAAGTTATCCTCCTTTGAACCATGTATGAGTTGGGAGCTTATCTTTGGAAAGAAACTCAGGTTTTCTTCCCACCAATTTTAAACCATTAAGCCAATCATCTTAAACTAAATAGAATCATCTCATTCACTTCATTTGAATATTGATGCTGTCTTCACTCTATTGCTCTGTGAAACTATTTTTTGGCAAGGTCACACTGGTTTCATTTTTTGCTAAATCCATCCCCTTGACACTTGGGTTCACCTTAGTTGACCTCTGTCTTTCCTCTTCTCCTATCTTCTCTTTTTGGGGCTACTATTTGGAGACTTGCTCAACTTTTTCTTCTAGTTATTCTGGTGAATGCTCTATTTGAACCATCAACTCTCATTGCCAAGTGTCCTTCCTTGTTCTTTATAGTTTTCAATTTCATATCATTTGTTCCTGTCTTATAGAGGCAACAGACTCCAATATCTTCTTAACTCTCTCGGAGAATAGTAGTTATTATTGTTTTAAAATTATTTTGAGTTCCCTAAATTCTCTGTTTCTTCAGAGGTCAGCTTTTTGTGATTACCTTTTACTTACCTTTGATGTTGTAAACTTCAAATGTAAGTCCAGCTAAGGACAACTGGCCAGCTGACAGGCTTCCCCTTGGGATGGCGGGGTGGAGAGGGGAGAAACAGCTTTATCGTGAGCTACGTAAGTAACAGAACTGAAGGGCTTTATTCCATGACCATAACACCCACACTAACAGCCCAAGTTCTCCCTAAATATTTGTTCAATTTCCTTAGAAAAAGAATACACTGGATTTTTGTTTTGTTGCTGCTGTTGTTCTTGCCCAGAGCAAAATACTTGGTTGTCCAACTTTATGAAGGGAGAAGTAGACTCCCTGCCCTTATATAAACAGGTCTTTAAATATGACCTGCAGCTCTGGGTTTCTAATGCACAGTATAATGACTGTAGAAAATGTTCTGTACATTTCAAATGTACAGCTAGAAGAAAGGATTTTTTTCACCACAAAGAAATGATAAATGAGATAGATATGTTTAACCTGATTTAAATATTATATCATGTGTACATGTATCAAACATTATGTCATATCTGCTAATATGTACAACCTTTATATTTTTATGTAATACTCAAAAAATAAATTAAAAATTTATACATATATATGTATATATGCACAAATATATAAAACCTTCAACTCTCTGTCTACAAACTCTTGTTCCCACCTGCTAAGTTTATCTATTGCTCCCGAGTTTGAAGGCTGTAGGCTTTGGGGGATACTCTGGAAAATCTTACTCCTTTTTCTCAGATGCAACAACTTTTAGAATATTATGGTGGGTTTTTTCTGCAATCTGCTCTACCACTCTTCAGAGAGATTTCTAGAAGTAGAAAAAATCCATTTATCACCATTCCTTATGTAAATTGAAGGCATCAGCATTATTCTCCCCTAACTACTTGTCAGTCAGTCTTTATTAATTCAATATGAAATTGGAGTCCTCATAATTATTAGTAACTATTTATAATGTTTACTTCCTTATTCCAAAAGTTGCCTGCAGATGTATATTTATAATTTTCTGAGAATTGTACATGTGTCACAGTCAGTCTGAACCCAGGTAAACAAGAGAATGCTTTGTCTATGTGTTACTTTTATACATTAACAAAAACTAGAAAAAAATAGTTGGGTCAAAACTTGTTCCCTCAATACCCTATTATTACCTAGTGCTTTGTGTCATAGAGATTTCTCTTTCTTTATGTGGTAGTTAATAATGTAGAGATGAAGCCTGCATTCAGCTTGAATTTTGCTCAAAACCTTTTTGGGATTAAGGATTTTGTAGCAATGCTTTTACTTGTCTATAAAGGTACAAACACTTTTTTTTTCCAGGATATGTCTGAAAGCACTTAACTCTGTTTATTTTCTCTGGGAATTATTAAGTGCTATCAAAAGCTGACTCAATCTTTCTTCCATTTGGGAAAATTTTCTTCTTTATATCTTTTATTATTACTTTGATACCATGTGTGCTGACCTGGTCATCAGAAACCCCTGATATCCACACCTCCACTATCCAAGCTCCGGCTTCCATATTAACTTTACTGTTACCGCCTTCATCTTTTTTATCGCTTCTGCATTCTAAGAAGCCTCCCCAGATTCTCTTGGTGGTAACGGATGCAATTTTCTATAGTTTCTGTTATGTTCTTTCATCCTTCCAAAGAAAACTTCAATAACATTCTTCTGTTTCCTGTAGTAGTTCATTTTTCAGATATGTTCCATCTGTATCCTCAAGGCAATGATTCCTTTGCTCAAGTTACAGAAATGTTCCAGAGACTCCATATTGGTTTTATTTGTTTGTTTGCTTGCACACCCTTTTCCGAAGAGTTTAATTTAGGTCCTTTCTTTTAATGGATTAGTTACAAATATTGCTCTTAATCCTCCCATACCCCCCAAAAGCCTTCTCTGTCCCCTGGATGCCAAAAGAATTCCGCTCTGAACTCTTAATGTGGCGAGGTGGGGGGGTAAAAGTGGTAAGTACTATACTCATGTACATATAATCTAATCCTTGTGGTAGGTTGTATTTTTTTTTCCAAGATGGCCATGGAAGTAGCTACCCTCTGACACGCTCTTCTACAGTGTAATCTTCTCACTCTCCCATCAAGAGGTGGAACTGAACACTCCACGCTTGGATACACACTGGCCTCAGTGATTCAGTGATGCCCAAAGATACAGCCAAACTCACCACACTTCATGTTTTCAGAAACTATGTCAAGAAAGACCATGCACATCCATCTGTTCCATCTTTAGATGCTCCTCTTGGAACCCAGCCTGTGAGCCGTGAAGAGTCCAGCCACATGGAGAGGTCACGGGTAGGTGCTCTGGCTGACACTTCCTGTTGAGCTCAGCCTTCAAGTCACCACCACCCGGGGCCAGCCCTGAGAGTGAAGAAACCTTTATGGATTTGAGTCCTCTGCCATTTGGTGGCCCCATTCATTGTGGGGAGAGATGAACCGTTCAAATTACTACCTCATTAGCAGAATTCTGTGGTTGTTGCCTTTAGCCACCAAGTTTTGGAGTGGTTTGTTACATGGTGATGAATGGAAAAAATTTTAATCAAACTTCTTATATGTCTCCACCATTTATACCATCTGATTTTGATAAGCTGAGATGGAATCAACTTTTCTCCCACTGTTTGCTGTACTACTGATAAATTATTCTATTTCTGGATATGTTTCATTGGAACCTGAGAAGGAGTGCGAGGAATGCTAACAACCCCTGCTTTCCCTACTTATTTCCACCCCTTTCTTTGACTGACTTCCCATCCCAGATGTGAGATTCTATTGTCTGTCCACTTCGACTGTCAGCCCATTGTATAACTGAGGAGTGATGAGAAAATGGAAAGGCCACATCTGCCCCGGAAAGGAATCCCCATGTGGCATGAAGGGTTGTTCTCAGGGCTTTCTCACTAGTATGGAAGTCACTTCCTGTCTCTCCTCACTGGCCCTGCTAATCTGACTAGGGGCTACATGGTGTCCTGGTCATTACAGTTGTTTCAATCCTGCCCCTCCCTCACTGTGCTCTTAAAAACAGATTCAGCCACTGACTGACTACTCAGGTTCCAAAAGGGCTGGAGACTTTTCTTGAAGCAAGACCATCTCCTACAGAGTGAGGAAATTGTGTCCATTATTTACAATTTTTAGGGCAGTTGAGTGAATAAGGTGTTTTCCCCCTTAAGGACATAAATTTTGTTGTTATTAGATCACCTGTGGAGTAAACACAGCTTAGCATTCTGTCACGGACACGGTACCAACCCAAACACAAAACACCAGAGAGGTACCACAGGCCCGCATAATTCACTCTCTATAAACCATTGGGCCTCTACGGCTCATAAATATATTATGCCTTCTTTGAACTTTTATTATTTTCAACCCAGACCATACCTTGGGAGTGACTTGTACCAGAAGTTTATGACTCACTGTATAAACTAATCCTTTTTCTATTTTCCCTAGATTTTTCCTCCTGGCCCAATCATGGACTTGGGAGCTTGGTAAACACTCACGTACGGATGCCCTCTGTGGCCTTGTGGCTTTGATCACCTCCCCAGTGCGGCCTTCATCTCTGTGGACTGAGAGTCTTAATGTTCTCAGTCTGACCTTGTGGGTGAGCCCACGTATTCCATCAATCCTTTCATGCGCCCTTCACTGGCCTTTCTAAGAAACATATTTCTTTGTTAAGTGGTACTAACCACACACACTATGCCAGAGCCGGTGTCCCAGCCCTTTTCTTCCACTCTCTTGTGGCCTATTTAATTAAGCATGCTTATATGTTTTTAGTGGGTGGGGGCAAACAGGAAGGGAGAACTATTTCAAAGATCATGTCAGAACACGGTTTGGAAATATTTGGTCGCCCAAACGATGCCAGGGGAAATGACTCCCTGGACTCCTTTACTATCTATTCAAACTTGAACGGCACGATTTCCAAAGCATGTGGGAGCTACAGCGGTAGGCCTTGTAGGAAAACAAAGAGCCTATTTTTGTACAAATGTTCAGGGAGGAGGGAGAAAGGGAAAAAAAAAAGAAAACAACAATCCTAAATTTTGTGCATGGGGAAAAAAATTAAAATAGGATGGCAGCTTCATTTTGATATTTTGGTTCTTAGAAGCTGTTGTTTTTGTAGGAATGGGGAAAAAATAAACAAGTGGAACAGAAGGTGTTATACACAGGAGGAATATAAACACAGACTCATAGTATGTTAGTGCTTAGAGGAGAATGCCAAAGTTCCTTCTCAGTAGGGGTTTCCAGAATACAGGCTATGGACCAAAGAGGGGCTGCTACTGTGGGTTCCACACAGGGAGCTTGTTACAAAAGCCCCAGGAGACCCTCCCCGGAAATACCAATTCAGTAAGTCAAGGCTAATGTCTAAAAAAATCTGAGTTTGGGATTTTTTTTTTTTTAATTCTTCAGGATAATTGGATGTATAGCTAGGATCAGTGGTTTCCAAATCTGTAATTGTTTGGGGTTCATTGCTTTTTATTTTATCAGCAGAACCCTCCTCTGAAATGAAATCAATACACAGAAACCAAACTCAGAAAATCCCCGAGAGCAGCTCCCCTGGTTGAACTGGGAGTGCCCAAGCTGAGGCCTCCTTTCATCAGCACCCCTCCCTCCCTAAGAGATCCAGCAGAATTTAGTGATTCAGCAAATTCACCAGGGAATTTGAAAGTGACCCTGACACAGTTGTCCATGACTGCTCTCGACTCATCCCTTAATTTTTCTGTTGAGGGGACTGGCCCAAAGAGGTGATACCAAGTTCATACAGTAAAATAAAAGGCAAATCGAGACTAGAATTCAGAAAAAAATCCAAGGCTGTGTGCAGCAGCTGCGGAGAACATGGGTCAGCAGGAGGCCATGGTCAGCTCCTTCATCAATGGTGGACTCAGGGCCCCTTCCTGGAGGCCCCAGCTGTTCTTCCCAGAAGGTGGAGCTGGCTTGGCTGTCCTTCAGCAAGTCCAAGGAGACTTCATACACTCACCTCTCCACAAAGCCTACCTCCTCAGTGATGCTCCCAGGGGCATCCTCTAGCCTCCCATAGAGGGAGCTCCTGGTAAACCAAGAATAAAGCAAAGCCCACACATTTAACCTGTGGTGCACCAAACTTCTGTCATTTGCCTGCTTCCTGTTGCTCAACCTTCTGACAGTTCTCTTGTTTAACAGAATATTTACATATCCAATGAATGCACGTAATAAATGCATAAGTTTGGAAGCATAATAAAAACACATGCCTCTGAACCTTTCACCCAACTCAAGAAATATTTCCAAAAAGTGTTCCTACGGACCTCTTCGAAGCCGTCCTTGGGACCTGTCTCTCTACAGCCACACTATCGTCCTGACTCTTTGTTCTTTGTCCTTTTCTTGTATCAATGTGTAGAGTTACCACAGAAGGCCATAGACCTAAATACTATGTTATTTGGGTTTGCTTGATTTTGACATTTAAAAAGTGGCATCATACCACAATCGTGACACTTCATCTGTTGCCCTCCTGTTTCTGACATTCTCCTGTGTTCGCATACCACCGAAATCCAATCACTTTTTCCTGCTGTCAGGGGTCCTACAAGATGCGATTATATGTACCAGGCATCGTTCCAGGCGCTGGGATGCAGCAGAGAGCAAAGCAGACCAAGCTCCTCCTCACAGTGCTTCAACCCCTGTGGGCACCACCAGCTGCACATTTTTTTTTTTATCCTGTCTCCTATCGAGGCACATGTGGGCTTTGGGAATATTTTTCTCCTAGAATTTTTGCTACCACTAATAGGATGCTTTGTGGTCTTCTGTGCTTGCCTGCTAGAGTTTCTCTAGGGCAGTAGATCCCAATGCTGAGGGAAGATGAGAACCACCTGCAGAAGCTAATCCATCCCAGCTACTGATGATAAGAGATTAAGAGCTTGGAACCCTCAGGATGCAACTTACAGCACAGCCACACACAAAAATCACCTCGGGAGCCCACGTGACTTCCAGCTTCACTGGAGGCTAATAACTTTTCAAGACTTCAGAAAGCTAATTATTGGCCATTCTGCTCCCAAGAAAATGAAAGACAGCCTGGTGTAGTAAAAAGAAGAGGGGCTTGGAAATCAGAAAACTCATTTAGCTTCCTGACACTGCACAAATAAATAAATTAACGATCCTTCCTGGGCTTCGCTTTGCAAGTCTACAAAATGAGAATATTTATAACTCCTGGCTTATAGGTTTATGGTATAACTGGAGAATACCTTGTCAGGGATAATTACTGTTCACTGTGTTTACTGCATGCCAGGCTCTCTGCTGAAGCCTCCTGTACCGTCATCACGCTGAATCTTATGTGTTAAATGTTGTATCCATGGTGGACCCATTAACTGACATGCTCAAGTTCCCACACTGGGAGAATCCAGATCTTCAGCCTCGATCCATCCAATCCCAACTTTTTAACTCCATTACTAGATATGTGTCCTTTCTGAGCCTGAATTTCCTTCCGTGTAAACTCCACATAGTAGTACTAAGTATGACATTGCAGAACATTTAGCACATGGTCTAGAACTTAATCAGAGCCCAAAAGGTCTTCATACCTCTTACCCTACTACCATCACTGCCTTCCATTTTGCTATGCTTTGTTTTGTTGTTTAAGTTTTTTTTAATATTTATTCCTTAGTTGTAGTTGGACACAATACCTTTATTTATTTATTTTTATGTGGTGCTGAGGATCAAACCCAGGGCCCCACATTTGCTAGGCAAGCGCTCTACCGCTAAGCCACAACCCCAGCCCTGTTGTTTAAATTTCCTGTCTTATGAAGGTCATCACCATCTGTCCAGTTGTCCAAGCCACACTCCAGACAGAGTGACTTTCTAACAAAAATGATTGCTGAGGTCTCCTACCCAAAGCTCTTGATGGTTACCTATGCCCTTCAAAGTCAAGTCTAAACTCCTTAGCAGGCAAGGTGAGGCCCAGCCCCGTGTAGCCTTATTTGCCCTTTCCAGCATCTCTAGGCCCACCTCTCACCATATTGACAGACACAAAAACTACAGAAAGAAAAAGAAAAACTTGTCTTGTATAAGAAACGTTCTTTTTTTTTTTTTTTTCTTGCACTACTTGAGATTGAACCCAGGGGCACTCTACCAGTGGACTATATCCCCAGCTCTTATTATCTGTCATTTTGAGACAAGGTCTTGCTGAGGTACTGAGGCTGGCCTTGAACCAACTTTCCAAGACATTGGGATTACAGCATGTGCTACCAGCCCCACTAAGAGCCATTCTGTTGATATAAAGATAATGATCACTGTTATTCTCCATGTATTAATTTCTCTATCTACATTACCTTCTTAGCCCTCACAGACCAAGCTATATCCTTTCAGGACCTAAAAGACAAATGTCTTTCATATGTCCCTTACTTGATCACAGGCCCAAAGAGGTCACAGAATTTACAAAAGAATCCCTCCCAGTCCTGGTTCCACACTAACTGATTTCAGCAAAGAAGCCAATCCCCAACTCCTAAAGCATTTATTCTCTCAAAGTGACAGGTCCAGGACTAAACATATAGGAAAACCTCAGCCACACCTGAGGGGAGCAGGTGGGTCTTAGCCTTGGTGGCATGTCGGCCAGTGCATGCCAGGTGAACGTGGCTTAGAACCTTCACCTCTGTTTAGGAGAAACTGCCCACTGGTTTTGTAGCCAAGCTCTTCATTGATCATATCTGATTTTAAAAAATAAAAACAAAAACTGCACTAGACAAATTGTGCCCTCTCTCAAAGGAAACAACACTGACTTCCTGCAAAGCTAAGAAATTCTCTTGGGGCTAGGGTGGTGATTCCGTGGTACAGTGCTCGCCTGGCACATGTGAGGCACTGGGTTCAAACCTCAGCACCACATAAAAATAAATAAATAAAATAAAGGTCTATCAACAACTAAAAATAAAAATAAAAAAAATAAATTCTCTTCCCATCCAGTATACTCAACACCATCTAAAACTCCTTGTCCTCTTCAGCTATGTGCTCCTCAATGGGCTCTGCCTGGTGACACTGCCTCCACTTCCTCTTCATCTCCCCAGAACAAATGTCATCATCCTGGGACTCGGGGCTGCTCTGAAATCATGAGGGGCTGCCTTTGGGGGAGCTAGTGCCTCAATTGCACACTTGTTTCAACTACAGAATCACCCTCTGCAGGTTCTGAACTGAACCTTCTGAGGTTTGAGCCCCTGGCAGCCTGGTGACAACCAATACCTTTGCCACAGGCTCTCCAAGACAGTCTTTCCTAAGGTTTTGAATATTCCAAACAAAGAAGCGGGTCTGCATGCAGCATTGTGCGTAGTAGGAAGGTCTGCTTTTGGAGTTTTACTTTCCTGTACCATTTCTTTATCCCACTCAGGAAGGCCACATAGAATTCATAACAAGTTTAATCTATTAAGATGGCCTTTTCATCCCTAATACATGTAAGGCTAGTTTTTTCTGCTGACACTGAATGTATCTTTTCCTTGTACCATCCCTTTAGTTTCTGGACAAGGCATCTGTTTCTCTAACATGCTCTTCTAATAACTATTGTTCCCTATGGTGACAGAGATTTACGAAGCCTGTGAGCTCTGAGTCTGCCAATACACTGCTTTATTTAAACAAATCCTCTTCTTCTTAGTTTCCCTTCATTGAATAATACTAACCAGGATATAAGTTCCCATTAGACCAACACCTAAACCAGACAGACTATCTATGAACATCCAAGCTGGCTTCCCATTAATGTTTCTTCTCTCGTGCCATCCTTACAGTTGACCCTATATATTTCTTAGGAATATGAAATACTACCACCAAGCAATGATCTGAAAGTATGTGTCCTTCCAAAATTAATATGTTGGGACTTAAACTCCAGTGTGATAGTATTAAAAGGTGGGACCTTCAGGAAGTGATCAAATATTGAGGGCAGAGTCCACACAAATGGGACTAGCAACCTTACAAAAGGACTATTGGATGAACCAGACAAGCCTCTTTCACCCTCTATCTCCTGCTATGTAAAGTAGCTGCATTTATCACCACCAGAGGAGGCAGCAACAAGGTGCCATCTTGGAAACAGAAGCTGGACCCTCACCAAAATCAAAATCTGCCTGTGCCTTGATCTTAAATGTCTTAACCACTCTGGATCTGTGAGAAATATATTTCTGCTCTTATACACTACCCAGCCCCAGGTATTTTGTTATGGCAGTACAAAGACATACCATATCACCTTAAAATTCATTCAGTATTCCCTTGAGTATTTTACACACATTTTCTTTGTCTTTCCTCAACTTTGTCTAGATTATCTGGAACCAATTGGTATAACTATCAAGATTCTTGGGGGAGAAGAGAGTGAGTCAGATGATGAGTCAGATGATGTCACTCTGCTCAAAACCATTCACTGGCACCCCATTTCACTCAGAGTCAAAGTCAAAGTCCTTGCGATGACCTTGAAGGGCCTATACAGTCATCATTAGACTATGTAACTTTAAAAAAAGGACCACTTAATATTTTTCTGGATACTCTTTTGTTGGTTGCAGTTATTCCAGTTAACACTAAGATTTGATTTCTTTTCTCCTGATTCCCCTTGAGCCCCAGCCACCTTTGTGGATATAATAGCAACTAAAACAACTCTAGACTTTATCTTTCCAGTTCTTCAGGTTAAACTATTTATTGTCATCCCTGACTTTCTTTCTTTCACATCTGACATCCAACCTGTCAAAATATATCCAGAAGCTGACCAGCCTCCACTGCCACCATTCAATCCAAGCCACCTACAGCTCTCTGCTGAGATTCTGCCACAGTCTCCAGACTCCCTGCTTCCTCTTTAATCAGAGTTTATTTCCAGATCAACAACTGGAAATACTCTGTTAAAACATGAGTTAGATGATGTCACTCTGCTCAAAACCATTCACTGGCACCCCATTTCACTCAGAGTAAAAGTCAAAGTCCTTGCAATGACCTTGAAGGGCCTACACAGTATGGCCCCTGGTACCTCTCAGGTTATCTGCTCTTGACTTTTCTGCTCCCACTTCACAGGCCTCCTTGCTCCCCAAACCCATCACTCTCCTGACTCAGCTGTTTGCTTTGACCGTTCCTTCTACTCATGATGCTCTTCCCTTTAAACCATGTAGCTCCATCCCTCAATTCCTTCAAGTCTTATTCAAATATCACCTTCTCTCTCAGGTCTGCCTTGACCACCACCACCCCGCTCCTCCCAGAAACTCCTTTAACCTTGATATATTTTATTCTCTACAGCACTCATCATTTTCTAACACATTATATAATTCATTTTTAAATTATTTTTATTGTCCTATTTTCCTACTAAAACTTTAAAAACCACAGAGATAGAAATGTTTTCACTTTTTCTGTTTACACTATATTTCAATTACCCAAAATCAGGGCCTGATGCATAGGATGCATTCAAACACTTAATGAATGATTATTGAACAAATTCCTCCTTTTTTAGTACTTCCTTGAGGAGGAGGAACATAAGAATGAAATTTGTTCTGACACTGATCAGCCTATCCCTAGCCTTGATATATTATTGTGATTCGTCCAAGAATAGCTCTGCTTTTCATTTAAGGGCTCTCTCTGTCCCTCCAGATAATCAGTCTAATTTCTTGGCTTTCATTCCTCTGCTTTCCCTATTCTGCTAGCAAGACTGAAGTATGTTTTCCAGACCATTCTAGGTCCTGCCTGGCTTCCTAAGCAAACCTGGCTTCAACAGATAGAGCTCTCCAGAGCTCTCCAGATACAAGGCTCTTAAGTGGCCTTCTTGGCCCTTCAATCAGACTTTTTTGCTATTGTATTGTTTTTCTACTACAACACAAGAATCTGGCATATTCACTGTACATTATAGGTAGTAGCGGTTCCTCTTCCTCCTCTTTCTCTCCTCCTCCTCCTCTTCTTTCTTCTTCTCCTCCTCCTCCTCCTCTTCTTTCTTCTTCTCCTCCTCCTCCTCCTCCTTCTTCCCCTCCTCCCTCCTCCACTCCCTCCCTCTCTCTCCCACCCCTTCTCATAAAATTTAAACCTCTTCATGGGTAAAGCCACCATTGAAGTTCTGGAAGTCAAAATCTGTGGCCAGTGCTTTTATAGTCTACAATCCAGAGTAAAACTCAGACCAAGTATTAGATATAATCCTTAGAGTCTCATGGTCAAAGAAAATAACATCCAAGAAGTTAACACCTCTATGGCATCTCCTTTTGGCCTGAGTATCGTTAATCAAGGGTCAGTAATCTAGGGCAGTCCAACATTTCTACCTGGAACAAATCATTAAAAGTCAATGCTTGAAAAGCAAAGGGAACTTGGTCACTTCTCAACCATTTGACGACATCTCTGAAGATCTGGCTCAGAGACAGGACACATCCATACCAGAAAGGGGAAGAGATTGAGCCAGATGTAGCCAGGACCTTTCCCAGATTCTCCTCACCTTCTATGGGGAAGAGTGAGTAAGGTAGAAGCCAAGGCCAGGTGGAATACATGATAAATGTTCCTCAACTGTAGGAGATGTCAGGAACGTTAAGTCAGTATTTTCATCTCCACCACACGAACAGACCAAGTTGGCTGCCTTAGATCCATATTCCTGAGGCCTTAACATCACCATACTTCTCTGTATTCTTCTTTTGTTCTTCATACATACAATACTTATTAGTGTTCTCATTTTACACTAAACCACTACTAACATTGGGGCGAGACCTTGTCCATTTGAGTGCCAGAGCCTAATTCCAGAGCCTAGGACCATGCCTGGCTCATAAGGGCCATTTTATTAATATCTGTTAAATGAACAATTCAGCTCCAATCCATTTTATGCCAAATAAAGAAAATTGTGCTCATCTGACATATCCAGAGCTTGAGGCTGCCATACACAGTTTCATTGTAATTTTATTATTTGGAAGCTTAAATTAGCCCAATACTTATGGTGAGACCCCCTTCACTCTCTCTCTCTGAAGAGAGCGACATGGGCTGTGAGTCGGCAGGTGTTACAGTTAATAAAAGAAATCACTGAGTCCAATGAGGCATCTGAGTGTTTCTCTTCCTGATAATTGTATTGTTTCAGAATATTCCTAACTAACCATCAAAGATTCATTCACGCAAGGAAAAACTATATTTACAATTATCCCAAATACGCCTCCTGCAGTGCTCCAACTATTTCCCCAAAATAAAAGCTCTGTTCCTTTCTCCCATGAAGCGTGCACGCTCTTGAATCATAAAAACAGATTCCATCGCTGCTCAGCATTTGACTAATGGTTTTAGATTTCCAAACTGTGCTGTGGGATAAACTGTATACTTTAGTATGAGGTTTAAAGGGAACATTTCCCAAAGAGTTTATGGGACAAAGTACACACAGTTGGACAATCAGATGAAGCTGCCAGGGAGTCATTTGATAGGATGAATAAAGCTCACTGTAGAAAAATATAAGGGTCAAACTTTGATGAAAATGGCATGCACATTTCAGGCTTCTTCACATCTCGGTCATGTCTTAGAAGACAGTCCCCTGCCTTCTAAGTATAGAATATATGAGTTCTGAAATGCTCTCTGTTGATACCTTCTCCTGGCCTATTGAATAAGTTCTTACAAATGGAGACTTTCCCAGGCCCAGCATGGCTCCTCCAGCTGCCATCCCCCTCCTTCCTCCCCTACCTGAATTCCTCCAGACAGTGCACTCCTCTCCCCTTCTCCATGTGCACTGTTTGTGGATTTCTGTGACCTGCCAAGAGCTCCATCTTCTCCTGGCATCTAATGAAAGGTACCAACCAATGTCCAAAGTCCTTGAAATCTCTGAATTTGACCACAAGGCAGAAACTCCTTGCCTCTCCTCCTCTATGGCTCCTCCATGGCTCCTCTAACCTTACCACATTCCCTTTAGTGACTCCAATCCCTCCCTAACCACCTCCATCCTTCTTGTCTCCCAACTCTAACACGGCCAATCGTGACACTTCCACTTGGACATGGGCATCTCCAGCTGAACAGGAGCCAAAATGAACTCATGGTCATCCCCCAACCTGTTCTTTTTCCTGAACCCCCAAATGGAAAGCCAGGAGCCTGACCTCCCTGTCTGAAATATCAGATCCAACTCTTCTCCCTCTGTTCAAATCCATGTTCTCTTCCTTATCCCTGCTGTCTGTATCCTAATCCGGGCCCTATTCTTCCATTCTGAAGTGTTGCAACAGCCTTTTAGCCAACGGCTTCTTCTCTCTAGCCTTGACAATGCTGCCAACAAAGTTATTAAAGACCTAAATCGGATTATGTCACCTTTGCTTAAAAATTCTTCTCTGAATCCCCAGCATCTACAGAATAAAAGCCAAGGACATTCAAAGGGCACTTAACAGTCCATTCTGATTTGATCTCGATTCACCTTTCACCATTACTTGCCACCTATCCCCACCTCCGAATCTATATTTCAGCAATTTATAGCTGCTTATAGTTCCCTAAGCACACATAACCAGGAAGAATTTGCTTCATGGTACACTTGAGAAACACCACATTTCTTTATTTTTCTAGTTCAAATTAAAACTGCCTCAGTCTTTCTTTGCCAGAGTTGGTGGGAAATCTAGTCCCAGGGATTAGAGTTGTGGCCTTGGTTTACCGAGTTCTGTGAAAATCTCAGGACTCACCCCAGGAAGAGGTCCTGTCCCCAGTCTGCGAGTCTGTGACTGTCCCTGCTTATTTATATCATGCCTCTGTAATGCTTTCCACGGGGCAGGGGGGTGGCAATAATAAGGGCATCTCTGTGCTGGCCACTGTTCTCAGCAAGCTGCATCTATTAGCTTACATGTTCTTCCAAGCAACCTTATGAGGCAGGGGCTAGAGGGGCGACAGGATATTGCCTCCCCATGCCACTTGGGCAAACAGATTATCTTGAGCCATAGCCAGTTGAGAAGAAGCAGATATTAGAAAAACTCTCTGCCCTCCCCCATTTGCCTAAAAGCAGGACATACATTCACAAAAGTGTCTCCTCTCATCACTTTCAGGAGGACAACAGTTAATCACCAGTTGGAGATGGCTTGTTGGCCTGGAGATGACACCTGAGGAAGCTATGTATCAAGCCTCACTCACTGGCCTTTATCTCCCCTTAGTTCCCACCTACTCTCCTGCCCACCGTCTGACCAGCCGTGGGGTCTCAAATTCCTTCTCCTTTGTCTTGTCACTTCTCTAAAAATAGGATGTTCTATATTGAAGATGCCTGAGTTCCAAACCACCTCTTTGATTTACTTATTTCTGGGTACTCCCGGGAGTTCCATGTATAATGCACATGAGAATAAATTTGTTTTTCTCTTGTTAATCTATTCTTTATACAGGGGCCCCAGCCAGGAACTTAGAAGGGTAAAAGGGAAATTATATTTCCTCCTCTATGTACTATTCTTTCCAGCCCCATTTTGAAGGTGGGGAAGCCAAGAGACAGAGGTTAACTAATCTGGCCAGGGTGAGCAGCAAGGTGGGGGCTTGACCTGCCAGACTCCCCAGCACTTCACAGTCTTTCATGGTGTGGCTCTTTGTTGACTGATGCACTGGCCACAGAGGAACTCGGCCATTGCTCCTGAGACCACCAGTCTGATTGACACCTACATACAAGCATCCAAGTACCTCTTCCCTACTACGTGCTACCATCATATCCTGTGGCTAAGGAAATCCCCAAATCCCTGTCTCCTTCTCAAACTCTAAGAAGCCACTCACTCCTTTTGAGTCATTTCCCTTTATATTTCAAAGTATGAAGGCTGCACTCCCTCCCCCCGGAAAAGCTCCCCTGGCTCCAAGGCATCTGGCTCCCTAGCTCTCTCTTCCCCCTTGGCCTCATGTCCCTTAACACATGGGCAAGGTCATATTTGAGGGACTTTACATTTGGCTCTTTGCTTTGCCTGAAACTCGTCCCTAAGACAGACCTTATATGATCAAGCCTGCTGTGCTCACTTAGGGCAAAAAAGCAGAAAGTTGAGGATTCCTGCACCATGAAGAAACAGAAATGAACAACTCAGTAGCTTACACTGTTCTACAAATCTTGCTGTTCCCCCTACTCAGGATGGAAAATCTATGAAGCCATTATTATTATTATTATTATTATTATTATTATTATTATTATTATTATTATTATTATTATTTTAAATATGGCTCCTTAAAGAAGCTTCCTTCCTGCTTCCCATTCTTCTTCCGGGACTGAATCTCTACCTTGAACATCTTCTACTGATGAGCTTCCCACCACACACTGTAATGTCCTTAATATGTTTTATTGTTGTCCTTCCTATAAGATTGAGGTCTGCAGAGTTAGAAACTGGGTCTGATGAAACTCTACATCCCCAGTTCCCAGCAGCCACCTAGAAAAAAAGTTTAAAGACCCTAAATTGTTGGATAATCGAAGTGAACTGACCCAAGGTCTACACTGTACCCATCCTTACCTGACAACCTCTCCACCTTCACCACCACCCCCTGGCTCCAAGCCACTGTCATTCTCTTCCTGGATTAGTAAAATGTCCTCCATGCCATCCACAGTGCTTCCACATTTGTCCCCCTTTTTTTTTTTTTCAGGAGAGTTTCTAGGCATTTATTCCTAAAAAGCTATGTGCCTTCTATCTCTTTCTTTTTTTTTTTATTGGTTGTTCAAAACATTACAAAGCTCATGACATATCATCTTTCATGCATTTGATTCAAGTGGGTTATGAACTCCCATTTTTACCCCAAATACAAGTTGCAGAATCACATCGGTTACACATCCACATTTTTACATAATGCCATATTAGTGACTGTTGTATTCTGCTACCTTTCCTACCCCCTACTATCCCCCCTCCCCTTCCCTCTCATCTTCCCTCTCTACCCCATCTGCTGTTATTCAATTCTCTCCCTTGTTTTTTTCCCCTTTCCCCTTACAAACTCTTATATGTAATTTTGTGTAACAATGAGGATCTCCTTCCATTTCCATACAGTTTCCCTTCTCTCTCCCTTTCTCTCCCCCCACTCGTCTCTGTTTAATGTTAATCATTTCCTCATGCTCTTCCTCCCTGTTCTGTTCTTAGTTGCTCTCTTTATATCAAACAAGACGTTTGGCATTTGTTTTTTAAGGATTGGCTAGCTTCACTTAGCATAATCTGCTCTAATGCCATCCATTTCCCTGCAAATTCCATGATTTTGTCGTTTTTTAGTGCTGTGTAATACTCCATTGTGTATAAATGCCACATTTTTTTTATCCATTCATCCATTGAAGGGCATCTAGGTTGATTCCAGAGTCTAGCTATTGTGAATTGTGCTGCTATGATCATTGATGTGGCAGTATCCCTATAGTATGCTCTTTTAAGGTCCTCAGGGAATAGACCGAGAAGGGGAATAGCTGGGTCAAATGGTGGTTCCATTCCCAGCTTTCCCAGAAATCTCCATACTGCTTTCCATATTGGCAGCACCAATTTGCAGTCCCACCAGCAATGCACAAGTGTACAAGTGTACCCTTTTCCCCACATCCTCGCCAGCACTTATTGTTGTTTGACTTCATAATGGCTGCCAATCTTACTGGAGTGAGATGGTATCTTAGGGTGGTTTTGATTTGCATTTCTCTGACTGCTAGAGATGGTGAGCATTTTTTCATGTACTTATTGATTGATTGTATGTCCTCCTCTGAGAAGTGTCTGTTCAGGGCCTTGGCCCATTTGTTGATTGGGTTATTTGTTATCTTATTGTTTAATTTTTTGAGTTCTTTATATATTCTGGATATTAGGGCTCTATCTGAAGTGTGAGGAGTAAAAATTTGTTCCCAGGATGTAGGTTCCCTATTTACCTCTCTTATTGTTTCTCTTGCTGAGAAAAAAACTTTTTAGTTTAAGTAAGTCCCATTTGTTTATTCTTGTATTTAACTCTTGGGCTATGGGCGTCCTATTAAGGAATTTGGAGCCCGACCCCACAATATGTAGATCGGAGCCAACTTTTTCTTCTATCAGGCGCAGAGTCTCTGGTTTGATATCAAGCTCTTTGATCCATTTTGAATTAACTTTTGTGCATGGCGAGAGAAAGGGGTTCAGCTTCATTTTGTTGCATATGGATTTCCAGTTTTCCCAGCACCATTTGTTGAAGATGCTATCCTTCCTCCATTGCATGCTTTTAGCCCCTTTATCAAATATAAGAAAGTTGTAATTTTGTGGATTGGTCTCTGTGTCCTCTATTCTGTACCATTGGTCCACCCGCCTGTTTTGGTACCAGTACCATGCTGTTTTTGTTACTATTGCTCTGTAGTACAGTTTGAAATCTGGTATCACTATACCTCCAGATTCATACTTCCTGCTTAGAATTGCTTTTGCTATTCTGGGTCTTTTGTTTTTCCATATGAATTTCATGATTGCTTTATCTATTTCTACAAGAAATGCCATTGGGATTTTGAATGGCATTGTATTGAACCTGTAGAGAACTTTGGGTAATATCGCCATTTTGATGATGTTGGTTCTACCTATCCATGAACAGGGTACATTTTTCCATCTTCTAAGATCTTCTTCTATCTCTCTCTTTAGGGTTCTGTAGTTTGTAGTTTTCATTGTATAAATCTTTCACCTCTTTTGTTAGGTTGATTCCCAAGTATTTTATTTTTTTTGAGGATATTGTGAATGGGGTGGTTTTCCTCATTTCCATTTCAGAAGTTTTGTTGCTGATATACAGGGAATGCCTTTGATTTATGCGTGTTGATTTTGTATCCTGCCACTTTGCTGAATTCATTTATTAGTTCTAGTAGTTTCTTTGTAGACCCTTTTGGGTCTTCTAGTTATAGGATCATGTCGTCCGCAAATAGTGTCCCCTTACAGTTTGTTTTCAACCCAATAGCCGGGCTAATCCTCTTAAAAAATAAAACAGATAACATCACTCAAAACCTTCCAATGGTTCTTGCCTCCAATTAAAAGCCTTGCAATGGCCTGTGGGCTCTCTGTGATAGGCCCCCTCCCTCATCCCTACCGATCACCCAGCTGCCTTAACTTCTGTTGTTCTTTAAACACACCAGACATATATCCCCACCCCAGGGTTTGCACTTCCTGTTTCCTCAGCTTGGAACAATTTCCCCATACACCCTCACAGCTCACTCAATCACCTCCTCCTTTGTTCAAGTAAGATCTCACAGAGACCTTCCCCATCATCCTATGTTAAATGCCTGGCTTTATTTTCCTTCATAGAATCTTTCACATCCTGTATAATTCAATAATCAGAATATGTGTCTATGTGATAACACAGCATAATTTACTCACGGATCCTATTTCTTGCCTATCTTTTCTACTCAAAATGCAAGCTCTTTGAGGACCTGGCATAGGAGACACTCAGTACGTCTGTGTTAAGAGACTGATTCTTAGAACAAAGGACATGATGTCTAGTCTCATCTCTGCTTCTAACAGAACAAGTCATGTATTATTAGATGCTTCAACTCTGAAATAAGGTTGGGCTAGAAGATTCCTTAATCAGAAATTTATAATAGAATAAGAAAGAAAAATCTAACATTTTTTTTCCTGCCTACTTTTGGCTTTTATGCTCTTTAAGGAAAAAGTAGTCATCCAATCACAATCTCAAAACATCTATTGATCCTTATACATAAGAATTAGCCTCTGAAAGAAATCCAATCCTTTCCTCTAATAGTAGTCTATAAGGAGACACACACACAAACATGAAAACATAACCCCCCCACACACACACACACACCAGATTATGAAAGTATCACAAATATTTTTCACCAGAATTCCTATCCAAAGACTTTAGAATCTTTCTCAAGTTCCTGAAAACATCTATTCAACCTGAAATGTATCCAAAGAATTGTGCCCCATCCAGAGGCCTCGGGGTTGAATTCCCTTCCCAGCTTGGACTCTTGGGCTGTGTTTAGTCCCAGGTGCCTCTGAGAGATTGCATGTGTCCTGTTCCCACACTTACTAAGCTCCTGCACCAAGCTCTGGACTGATTCTCACAGGCTCTAGCTGGCCAATGACAAAGCTCCTCCAATTATGCAAATTTCCAGCTGGGGACACCAATGTCTGTTCTTTAGAGACTCAGCTAGACCCTTGGTGAGATATAATAATGAATAAGACATTCTCCTTGCCCTCCAGGTGCTTACAGGCTAATGATACCTATAGAACTAATTAACTTCTAAGGGAAAAGGAGAACTCTCCAGTTGTCCCAGTTTTGCTCACATTCAAGTTAGACAAAGTCACACCAATTGCTTGTTGGTCTCTGTAAACGAATACCAAGGAGAAACCACTGCCAAATCAATACATTTTAATTGGAAGTGTTTATGAAACCCATGAAAGTTTCCTAAATGTATTAATTGCTTCCCAAGGAAATATAAAATTCACAATTACGAAAGCCACAAAAATTAATACAATGACAGCTCTAAAGGATTGCTTTGTAAACTGTTGCTAAATGCATGAAAATAAACCAATTGACCTTTTAAAAGGTTTTTTAAAAAAAAACCCACAAAACTCTGAATGATCAGTATCCAAGAATTGTTTGCCTTGAGACTAACTTACTTAAGGCAGCATTGCAACTTAGTTAAAAGAGATTTTATCAACTGTATCATTAATTTTAGAAAAGTTATTTCAACAAAAAAAAGTGACTAAAAGGTTAGATGTGAATTATCCTCCCCTTCCTCCTACACCCACAGTGTATTAGTAAAGGTAGAAAAAAATCTCTATTAGTTTTAAATTTAGACTTTAAAAAGTAGTTGGAGGTGAAAATAGCAATTATCTGTATCCTACAATTCTTTTTTCATTTAAAGTTTCTACTGAATTGCATCAGACAATAGACAGAAGAGCAGGTCTTCTGGTAAAATACCACACACACAGCTTTCAAAATTTGAAATCTCCTGTGGAACGAGTCTGCATTCAATAAACATTTCTGAGCAACTTCCATGTGGCTTTTGCGGTGTTAGACATTAAGAAACAAAGACAGAAAGACCCAGAACCCAGTCTCAGGGAGTACACAGGCTTAGAAGAACAGGGGTATTTGCTTTATCAATGTCACGTACACTGGGAAGTGAGAGCCCAAGAAAAGGGACACTCAAGTCTGTCCACTAAGGATGAAGCAGCACAGCTGAATATAAAAGTGGATTAGACTTTATCAGGCAGTGAAGATGGGCTCACACACTCCAACAGAGGGACCATCATCAGTGAGAGGCACAAAGACCTGAAAAGATGTGTCAGGGTCAGAAAATAGCAAGTAGCTAAGAGCAGACCCTTCGGTGTGGGAATCAGTGGGACATGGAGCTGTATAAGTAAGCAGAGACCAGACAAAATTAATGATCAGTGATTGAGCACATATTATGTTCCAGGCACAACAATAGGTATTTTACATGGATTATTTGATCTCTCCAAATACCGTGAAGTGAGTACTATTATTATCCCAATTTCACAATTAAGGAGAATAAGGCTCAAAGAGGCTTTTGTTAACTCAAGATCTGACAACTGGGCAATGGCTTTGAAACCATCATTGTTGAGGGTTCCTAAGCTTAATCACCATTCAAACGATAAAGTATCTTATACACTAAACATAGGAGTTGAGGAAGATCATTTAGGCACTGGGAAGCCACTGATAGATACCAAGCACAGGAGTGACATTGTTGGGTAAGTAAAATGACAGCTCTGAGGGTCTGGAATAGAGATTTTTCAGTTTTGCAGGTTGTAGGAGCAGGAGGTGGTTGGTTGGAAGAGGGAAGGGCACAAAGGTCAGTGTCCCAGTGGTGATGAGATGCATTGCTTAGGAAAAGAGAAAACAGAGGCCTGACTTGGGCTGTAGGAGTGGAGATGGAGTGGAAGAGGCAGATACACAAGATATTCAGGAGGTAGACTAAGAGAAGACTGGGCAATACTGATGGGCACTGGGTACAGAGCAGGTGCAGGGCAGAAAAGGGAATTCAATGTTAGGAAGGAAATGTCTTTCCCACTCCTGATGTTTCCTTATACACAAAAAGACATCAATTAATATAAAACTTTTCTCTGCCTTTTTACTTCAACACTCCTGGAACTATAGCATTTTTCCCCTCAGGTTGAATTTGATAGAGAAAAAGGCATTCCTTCTTCCTCTCTCAGGGACAAGTTACCCTTAAGAAGGATACATGTCCATGGAGCAAGGAACCTAATAATTTGAGAAAATAATCTGAATAACCACAGACAACTAGTGCATGACCAGGAACATCTAGAAAGAAGACAAAAAGAGGCAATTGAAGGAGTACGAGTCACAAGTGTTGGGTGGTGCCCGTGGTAGTGTGGGGTCATTTGGTGGTATACAGAAGCTTAGATGGTCCATGTGGCCAGTTCTGACAGGCAGTTGTCCTGGACAAGAGGCCATGTATGGTTGTCCCACGGATGATCTTGGCTTGTGGTGGCTCCATCTATAGCATGTACAGACAGACCCTAACCCTAACCCTAACCCTCCTCCCCTCCTCCTCCCTCCTCCTCCTCCTCCTCCCACATGCCACTGTGCCTGTGACAACTGTAAATACCACATCCAGGGAACACAATTTTGCCAGGGCTAAGAAACAACAGCCCAAACACTGGGATTTGCTTGTTTTCTAATCAGTGGTTTTGAATGTCCCTTTAATTTTTTAGATTCTTCACAAGATTTGCTTGTGGGGATTTGGAATTCTATCAGGACAACTTTCAAAGGATAGAAAGACTTCCTAATTCTGCCTAGATTCTACCTGGGCTGTGGTTCTTAGAAAATCCCCAAATATATCTAGAATCAAGAACAATTCTAAGACTGCTGGAAATAACAAATTGAGGAGAATGGATTATTGATTTAACTTTCCTTGAACTTCTAAGTCACCATAGCAAGAAAATACAGTTTGGGACTTGAATTCTTTTGGATTTTATTGTCTGGAGATTTTCATTTCTCCCTAAACCATTTATAGGGGAATGATCTTCAGTTTGGACACATCTTCATTCTGTTGGAATCTGGGTTTTGAAGCATCATGATGCTGTCATTTAACTTCATTGCAGGACCTGGGCAACATGCCACCATCGTGCAATGGAAAAAGAGAGCAAGGGTCAATAGTTGGCTTTGGGAACCAAATGGCCTTGGAGCTACTTTAGTTGAGACTTGTCTGATCCATTTTAGAGCCTTCTTAGTAAAGTTTTCACTGCCTACCTATAGCTCCATGATGATCTTCAAAGAAGCAATGGAAGAGGGAGGTGGGAGCATGCCAGTCCACGGCTGCTCCTCTCTCCCCTGCACCTGAGCCTGGCTCCAGTTAACAACGCTTACAGCTAGTGTTCTCACTCCAGAGGCATCTCTTTAGTGAAGACCATCCATTACAATAACAAACTTGATCTTGTTTTATCTCTTTATCCTTTGGCCTGAATACCACCTGAGAAAACAAGAATCTGAACCTTCTGGAGGTAGGGCCCAAGCATCAGTGTGTTTTAAAAGATCTTCACGTGACTCTAATGTATAGGCGGGGCTAAAAACCAATGAACTATGTGACCTCTAAAGTACCTTCCAACTTAAAAAAGAATAATAATAATACTGTGATCCTACCAACAGCTAGAGGAAATGACTTTGAGGCACTTGGGACATCCTTTTTAGCAGCCCTGAGACTCAAATGCCTAGTGTGCAATCAACCTTCTAATGGGAAAAAAATACATAAGCTTCATGTGTTGGTCCCAAAGCTTGCCTCTTAGGGCTCCCCCACAGGGTCACTGCCACACAATCAATGGTGGAACTGTTCTTTACTGTAACTTGAGAGGGAAATAATCAGGAACATCCCAGCTACACCACAGCCTAATCACAATGACTGATATTTCTAGGGCTGTGTTCATCAAGCCTTTGTGTAGACAGACTCTTAAGGTCAGACTGATTCTAGAATGATTCTGCCTCCACAGTTGGAATCTTTTATAAACTGAAATTCTCCATTCAGCCTTCCCTCTTATCTAAGTGCAAAATCCCTCCTAATGGTAGCATCTGTTGTCTGCAGCAAACAGAGTTGTACAGATGCTCTGAAAGGAATTTAAGTCCTTCCTCATGCTCCTGCAGAGGTGATGGTGTGATGGGAAGCAGTAACTCTTCTGATTAGGGAAAAACAAAATCTTTGGCTAAATAGTGAATGCAATAATAAGATAAAAAGATATATTATTATATAAAATATTGATATTTGTTGGATTTTTTATCTCATTCTTCAGTACTAAATACAGCCAATAACCATACATGTACTGTCTCTTACAGCTACAGAGCAGGTGTGCAGGTAACTGGTTACCAGGCAACGTACTGGCTGGGGATTAGAGCACACACTTGCATGGCCGTAACTCTGAATAATGCAGACCGTGTTAAGTGATACATTTTTCATTTTCTTAGTATCACATCAAGTTTTATACCACCTTTTTTTTCTCCTTTAATCCAGGGAACAAATTCCTATTAAGAACCTTGAAGAAATCTTACTATCAGATATTTCTTTTTTATTAAAAACAATGAAAAGAACAGATTCATTATATCTTATCCATCAAACTTGTTATCGACCTAAACATCTGTTCGGTTTTTTGTTGTCGTGTTTAGAAAGAATAATTATCCAGCAGACCTTATAAGAAATGAATTCCAACATGCGGATGAACTTTACTAATGACTTGCTTTTATAGTTCCTCAAGGAAAAAGTTACCTATTCTCATAATCCTGTGTATTCTTTCAAAATGAAAAGGTCTTTGGTGGTTATTTTAGATCTTAGAGGGTTTTTTTAAACTACCTCTCAAAAGTCTTCTGATCCTTAATAAATATGATCAAAATCCATTTTAAATGCTTAGAGCTCCTTAGTCCCTGAGTTTAGAAATTGTCTCTGTTCTTTTCCCTTATTTTCCTAATTTAAATCTTATCCTGCATTAAGAATGCTAAGCAGCAACTAGGAGATCTTTTGTGTATAGGAAAGTTCTCTGATACTTATGATAGCATAAGTTTCCCCTTTTGTTTTAAAGTTGTGTGTGTGTGTGTGTGTGTGTCTGTCTGTGTTGAAGTGGGGGAGGAAAAGACTGACTAATCCAAAAGGACTCCTGATTCCCCATTTCTTTGGAAATGTTAAACAAGTAGATCTGCTTAGATTGCCTTTCTTTATATTCCACAGTAAAGCTCAGCATTTTGAAACCTATTTTGTGATTGTTTAAATGATTTGCCTCCTGTAGAGAAGGTACTTACAAATAGAAATGGTATATAAAATGATTTCAGTACAAGGAAACAAAGTAAATGTTCTCATCCTTAATTTTAAGCTTACCTGTCTTTGATTTTTTTAATTACAAATTTAGCAAGTATGTTTTTCTGAATCTAAGAAAAAAACAATGAAATTTTGTCTTAACCATAAATCTAGAGAAAAAAACATTCTCCCCCAGCACGTGGTACTGAGGTCTCAGTTACAAATACAGAGAAAGACCATGTTTCCTGCAGCCTTTGGGGTTCACGCAAGGCTGCAGACAATTGCCTGCCTCAGAGAATGGAGCAGTGGGGACTTGCTTCCGACCTGGTGGCTTATTGAAGCTCAAACTGGCAATTTTATAAACTCTCCAACAGCTTTTGTGTAACCGTGTCTATTATTTATGATTCCACATCTTCAAATTCATCTATGGTATACTTAACTCGAGCAGAACACTAAAAAATGGTAAAGTAGGGAACTTCAAACTTCTTAGAGACAGAGCTATGAAAGCTATTTCTGCTCCTCTTAGCTGCTCCTTTTCCTATAAAGGAAACAATGTTTTCCATGTTGGGTTTGGATGAGGAGCCCATGTGTAATTTCTTGGAGTGAAATGGAAATTTCATTTATTTCGATATAAAATTTACAAGTTTGATACAGTGCTTACATCTAAAACAAATATCTGAACTCAGAACCTCTCAAAAACAGCAAAGTGAAATAACTGCATTTGTTTTTCCAAGATGCTGCTGTAGGAGACATGAGCCACTATGTTGGCATTTTCTCCACCACTGCTGCCCCTACCCACCCCACCACCCACCCTACCCCCATCTACCCTGCTGTTTCCTAACAGGATTCCTGTCACTTTGTCTTGAAAAGGTCTTCTGACTAGTAAGTCAGCAGAGTTAATTTAAAGAAACTAAAGGTAATTGTTTAGTTCAAATTCTGTTCTAAGATTTTCCTGTTACAATGAAAAATATATTTTTATCTACCTAGTTTTACTGTCTCGGACATTTCTAACAACTTATCTATGTACAGAGTCTTCTTATAACTTAAGCTAATTTATCTCAAAATGGTAATGTCCTCAACAGTATCACTGCAACACAGATCATACTAAGAAGATACTCAACCTAAGAAAGTAGAACTTCTTGGGCTGGGGTTGTGGCTCAGCAGAAGAGTGCTCGCCTAGCATGTGTGAGGCCCCTGGGTTCCATCCTCAGCACCACATAAAAATAAAAGGTATTGTGTCCAACTACAACTAAAAAATAAATGTTTAAAAATAAATAAAAGAATTTCTTATCACAAAAATTTGTTTTGAGTCAAAACATAGATAGATTTACACACATACATTCCTGCCTCCCTTTCAAAAGTTATGTGCTCATATAATCATTTAATAATCATTCAATATAGACATAATACAATATAGGTAGAAGTTTTAAACTAAAATTTTCTAAAGGCATTAATTGTCCATCTAGTATGGCTTAACTGGTAATACTCTTTAATCCAACAAGTATTTTTCTAAAACTGCCTAAAGTTGTCTCCATTTCTGAGTCAGGAAATAAAGGAAAAGGGGAAAAAAGATAGCCTATAAACCTGATTACTGGGCTGGGGTTGTGGCTCAGAGGTAAAGTGTTCACCTAGCATGCGTGAGACAGTGGGTTCGATCCTCAGCACCACATAAAGTAAAATAAAGACATTGTGTCCATCTAAAAAAAATTATATATATCTTATGTTTACTTTTGTAATCTTCCCTATAGAAAACAACTTGTACTTCTGGGTTAAATCTTAGACTTATAAATTAGCAAAATCAGGCCAGGCAATATTTGCTATTAAAATGGGCTATCTACAATTGTTTTCTCCCCTTACAATGAGAAGACATTGGAATTTTAAATTTGCAAAATGTAAAAAAAAAAAAAAAGTCATAAACTGATATTTTACATCAATTTTAAAACAAATGAAAAAAACACAATGTTAGAATCAAAATGAATTAATAGCATCCCTCTGTCAGTCTATTTGATCATATGAATTCCAGGTTCTCCTCTTCCTGTGCCCCTGGAGCTGCCTGAAAGCCACAGTCACATTAGTTTCTTTGCTCTGTTCAGCAAAAAAAAAAAAGAAAAGAAAAAAGAAAAAAAAATGCTCTGTTTTGCCTTCGAATCTGAATTTATTCATAGAACCCTCCAATTCTAAACGTTGTGATCAACTTTTTTCTCCCCCCAAGTGTAAATGCAATCTAAACATCATTCTCTGAGTGGACACCTAAATAATTACCTTTTCAGTTTATTGCATTTTCTTTTTGCTTGAATCTTTTCAGAAATAGGGTAGGCCAAAAATTATTACCGAGAGAAAATTTATTAGAACGTCTACCATGCCCACATTTAAAATGTCAGCTTCGTGATTCATTACTTCTTGTCAATTCGCCTATGCAATTGAATGTGGTAATTAACAAAGTCTGAATAATATTTTCCAGGGGTCTTTAGGGGGTGGGAGTTTGGGGGCCAAGAGAGAAATGGGCCTGTAGTTGAGCCAGGAGAGGGCTTAAGGGGAGATACCTTACCCAGCCCACAGAGTTGAACCTCTGATTTAGACCGGAATGCCCCTCGGCACCCTCACCCCAAACAGGCCAGGAAGGGCTGGGTACTGACTTCCTCTTTGACTACTGAGGGAGAACAGGTTCCCTGAGAAACAGATAAAGGGTGTCAGCATCCCCAATTGTATCCTTTGCATCTACTACTAATAAATTCTCTGGTGTATTAGAATGTGTCCTTTCCATTACCAATTACAAGTTAGTTTCATATGTGGATAATTATGGATATGGATAAAGGGAATCGATGTTTATCAAGCAACATTCTTGTATCTGGTACTTTCTAAGCATTTTCTTATTCAACCTCCTTCACATCCATGAATGGTTGTATTCTTACCTACCTATTATACATGAGACATATAGAACTCAAAAAGGCCAAGAGATACCCTTTTGCAAGGAAACACAGTTGTGAAAAACTGGCTTGGGGATTCACATTTAGGTCATATTTCAAAGCCCCTGTTCTCTGTACATTATCTTGGAGACTGGTAAGATCTAGATTTCCTCTCAAGCAGAGGAAATTTAATTTGGCATTGAATAGCGTCATCCGACTCTTACCTCTGAAAATAGTTTTGGCAGCTCCTCAAGTAACTGATTTGTATTTTGTTGCCTAACATTTATTTCTGTTTGATAACATTTCCAATATTTAAGCACACTGAAAATTTTGTTGATCTGCTGACATTTAAATTAGTTTTTGCATGCCTTTCCTTCCAACAATTTTAGGTCATTGAATTTCAGAACAAAGTCATGATTATAAAAAATAGCTTTCTCCAGATGTAAAAAGACTATTATATTATACACAATAAAAAGGCCAGGGATTAAAGTTTGGAAACTATATATTTCTCAAGGTGGGCCCAACAGACTCCTGAATCAGGATCATCTTGGAAATTTGTTAAGTGCAGAATTTTGAACCCCATCCCAGAGATATTGATCTTGGGTAAGAGACCATGTTCTCTATATTTTGAATATAAAAATTCACCACCATAGACAAAGCATTTGAAAGAAGTTATATTGTAAAGATCCAAACTGTGGAAGTTTTCATACCCCAAGAGTTTCAAAGAGTTACTGAGGTTTTAGATTTGAAGTGGACCTACATGAAATTAACTAGATTTCTCTGCGCAAATATACCGATCATCTCATGGGAAAGAATAGTTTCATGTATGTCATTATTGACATGGTTAAGCAGATTAAGTCATCCATATATTTATAACAACTGGCAAACTAACACAAGCACAAAACTTCAGAGGGACCCTGGACCTAAGGCAACTGGTGCATATCTTCTTCCTCCCTTCTTCCTACTCTACCCTTATCCCTATACCACTATATGTTACATGGCTGCTTTCCTCTCCCATATCTTCATGTTTCCTAATGATTATCCTCAAAACCTAATATGCTAGCATAATTTTGCCTTTATATATATGTAACATGTAAAGTCATTCAGACCCCTGTCATCTCTGCACCTATTTCTCTTCTCACATTTCTCTCATCTCACCTTGCAACAATGCTCAACTGTAATTGCCTGAGCACATAATCCTGATTCACCACATCCTTCCTTGTGGCAAAGTGACCTTCAACTCAGCATCTTCCTTCCCTGATGGAACTCAACTTATCTCCCAAGGATAATGCTGGAAGCCTCCCCTAATGCAGTCCTTCTGTGGGTAAAGTAAGGTGTTCTCATTACTGATCACCATCAGTATTACTGATCACATCAGGATCATTCAAGGAACTTTTGATGTAAATACAGCCCCTCCAGCTCTCTCATGGTTAATGTTTGTGTGGTCTATCTTTTTACATGCTTCTACTTCTAACTTCTTTGAATCTTAGAAACTAAAGTATGTTTCTTCAAGACAGCATACAGTTGAGTCTTGCTATTCATCCATTTAATCATATTTTTACTCCGCTCACATTTAATGGAATTATTGTTATGGGTAAATGACAATAATTGAGAGCTTTTATTAATATAGGTAGAATTAATCCCAGATAATGTGATTAATATATTTGCTTTTGGATTTCATACTTTTAAATTTTTGCTATAAATGTAAATACAGTTGAATTTATTTGTTTTTAATATCCTTTACACTTTTTTGATCCTATTTCTTCATTTACTGCCTTTTTCTGTATTAAATGTTTTTTGGTATACCACTATAATTCTCCTGTTAGATTTTTAGATATATCTTATGCTTTTTCTTAGGGTGTCCTATGGTTTACAGTATGCATCCCTAACCACTATATATTTCAGGTTAATACTGACGTAATTTCAGTAACATATCAACTTATCTTCAATACAGTTTCATTTCCTCCCCACGTTTTTGTGTGATTATTGTAAAATATATATCATTTCCTCCCCACTTTTTTGTGCTATTATTGTAAAATATATATCTGTACTGGATTCTAGCCTCTAGGTTAGATGCTAACAAAGCTAAATTATATCAGATCCTCAGTCAAAGAAGACAAAATGTAGAGGTCAGATATTGTCTTTCAATGCTTTTTTTGTAAAGAACAGCCATTTATTGGTCTAATATAGGAAAGTGTGGGTGGAAGTGAGTGATCAGTAGTAACACAACAGTAGAGAAAGAAAACAGCGAGAAAAATTGATTCCAATCCCCCCCCCCCAAAAAAAAACTCCACTTTTATGACTTTATTCCTCTGAGCTCCAATTCCTTTCTATAAAACCAAACATAAAGGATGAGGTAAGGGCATACAGAAACATTAGATAATGTGTTAAGTGTAAAAATGTACCAGGGGGCTGTGCTCGGTGGTACACTCCCTTAATTTCAGCAACTGAGGAGGATGAGGCAGAATGATTGCAAGTTCAAGGCCAGCCTAGGCAACTTAATAAAATTTTGTCCAAAAATGAAAAATAAAAAAGAGTGGGGATGCAACTCAGTGGTAGAGCACACCTATCTACCTATGTGTAAGACCCTTAGTTCGATTTCAACTAAAGTACCATGAGATAAGAAAGTCAAAGGAAGAAGATAACCGTGAGGATGAAGATGAGAGATGAGAAGAGGGTATCATGCATCTTAGCGATGGAAAACAAAATAATGAAATGAAGGTGTAGGAAATAGTGATGAAGCTTTGATGGGTAAAACTAGATACTATAATAAATAAACATGATATCTTGAGAGAGAAAAAAAATTCCCTTTTATCTTAGGTAAATTTGAGTTGGATTTTCTTTAACTTATAATTGAGAGCTCTTATTAATATAGGTAGAAAATATGAGCTCTTTTCAGGAAGCAGTCAAATTTGTATGGAATTGGGAAACACGGGGGAGGGTGTTAAGTGATAAGGCTGAGAACTCTAGATCCTAGAATTCTTTTAAATTTAGGTTAAGTATATTCTGAGTTTAATGAAATTCTACTACTAAAACACAGAGAGGAAAAGTACTTTGCTGAGGTCACAAAGCTAGATAGTAGTGAAACTAGGGTTCAAGGCCATAGATCTGTTCCTAACGCTGCACTGTCTAATATGGTAGCTAGTAGCCACATGTGGCTGTCTACATGTAAATTAATTTAAATGTAATTTAAAATTCAGTTCCTGAGCTAACATAAACATATTTCAAATAGTCAATGATTCTATGTATCTAGTAGGTAGAGTGTTGGACAGGGCAGATACAAAGTATTTCATACCAAAGAAGATCCTATTGGACCACCCTTTCCTAGAGGATTTTTCTTTGTTGTGTGTGTGAGAGAGACAAAAAAGAAGCCTAGATTATGATTCGTATGAGTTATTGAACAGTATTTGGGCTAGAATCTCCACTTAGAAATCTGGTTTCCAATTTGTATGTATACAGAAAACAAGCCAAAACACCTAATCCACAAGCATTAGATTATGTTTCAAGTAGTAGACTTTCTCTGTGTTTCAGTAGTAGAATTGTTTTCTGTATACAAACAAATTGAAAACCAAGTTTCTAAGTGGAGATTCTAGCCCAAATACTGTTCAATAACTCATACAAATCATAATCTAGGCTTTTTTGTGTGTCTTTCTCACCCCCACAACAAAGAAAAATATGTGCGTGAGTGTGTATGTGTGTGCAGATATAAATGAAAAGAAATTTGATTAGAATCATAAGAAGAAAATGAATCAGAACTCTAAAAGATTTTCTTAAAATGCTTCTACTTCTAACAAATGCTGAATGTTTTCTCTGATATAAGGAGGTTGACTCATATTGGGGTAGGGAGGGAGAGCATGGGAGAAATAGATCAATTCTAGATAGGGAAGAGGGGTGAGAGGGAAAGGGAGGGGGCAGGGGATTAGCAAGGATGGTGGAATGTGATGGACATCATTATACAAAGTACATGTATGAAGACTTGAATTGGGTGTCAACATACTTTATATCAGAGATACAAAAATTGTGGTACATATGTATATTAAGAATTGTAATGCAAAAAAAATGCTTCCATTTCTGACAATATTAGGATGATTCTATGACTTCCAAATGTAAAAGAATGAGTGATAACAAAGGCTTTCTTTTTCTTCTGACCCTTTTCTTGGTAAGGGTGACCTGCACTTTGCTCTGTGCCTCTTGCCTTCTAATTCTGCTCTAAAGGTGAATCAGTCCTTCCCTAAAATCTCCACTTTGTGAATTTCCAAAGAAACTACTGGGTCTCATTTTAGTCTCTTGAGGCAATAAGATTATTTTTATGCAAATGCAGCAATGCACAAAACAAAGAACCTCCTATTACCACGCATTACATACAAAGAGAAATAAAATGAAAAGCACACTAAGTACATACGTGCCAAAGAGTAACTTTCATAAGAAGACCTACTCATTTGTTAACAAGAATCTCCTGCTAACCATTTTTAATCTATTTAGATTTCCGGAATAACAATGTACTCTGACTCTGATCTTTACCCAGTTCAACAAAGTTACCTCTGCCCTCTCCAGAGCTTATGTGGCATGCTTCCATAGACAACCCTTAAACCTACATGTAAATTGATGCCCAATATTTGAAAAGAGAAGTACTATGCTCATTCTGCCTCCATCTCTAGAAGAAAGGATCAGACTTACACAGTGCTGAACTCCATTGCAAAAGATTTTTTACAATAATTCAGTTTTATTCAGCTCCAAGTCTTACCAAGGTCAGATTCTCAAATAATTGGTTGTAGATGTAGGACATAACGAGTTCAGCTTTATTCCCTGCACTCCTGCCCTACAACCTGGGTAATCAAGGCAGATAACTGTACATGTTATCAAGCCCCAGGTAAACAGATGCAGTTGGATTTCTTTTATGTTCTCTTCTCCCTTCACACCAATACTGGTTTTGAAAGATCTTAAAACCAAGTTGTCTCAATTGATTTATTGATTGCATAGTTGGTTTAATTTCTGTCTTAGTCCAAAGTGAGATGCATGGTGAATTTCTGGTGTGAGAGAAGGACAGGGTATCACAGAGAGAATATGATTGGGTATCACTGTTCTCACCTTCCTCCCTCCATAAACATCTCAGGGACATGGAAGGACCTTCTGACCTACAGAAGAGCCACTCCAGAATCCTTTTACTGTGACAGTGAGCCTCCTCTCCAGAGGACAAACGCAGCTGACTGTTCCAGACTAAAAAAGATGTTCTTACCCTGACACAAAGACAGAATAGCCCAGCTGTTATGAAAACTGGCCCCAAGGAAAAGAATTCTCCACCAAAACAACCCGTGATGCCCAACAACCTTCCAGCCCATAACACGGAGGCCCACTGGTGGTACCTGGTCCCCTTCCAGAGCCAGGATCCAGGCTCAATTCAAAAACAAAGTTCTTCAAGCTTATCTTTACCACTCACCCATCCTCAATTGCATCCCCACTTCTTTGTGCGTGGCAGCCACCTATTTGCTCTAGATACCCAGGAACCTCGTTCTGATGCCATTTCTCCATGCTTCTCTTTGCAATTAAAAAAAAAAAAAAGTATCTGTCTTGCTTCTCTTTCCATCTAGGACCTGAATGACAGGTTCATTCACGGAGCCAGGACATTGATGGCTGGTAATTGCTCCATGCAGTCCCTCTTCCTAAATACCTGTCTATTTTTTTTAAAAGAGCCTCTAATACCTTCACCAAAGAAATAAATAAAATAGAAATTCCAGATGACCTGGCATGATTTGTTTGACAAGGGAGGAGGAAGAATGTCTGTTCATGTCTCTCAAATCTTCCTTTATATACTCTACTATATAAGGGAATGGAACATCACTGTTTTGGGGGGTTTTTCCCCCTATGCACCAACATCAAACCCATTTACTTACCTACTGTTGAGATTCTATGAGACTAAGGGCCTAGAGGAAGGCAAAGTGTAGAGACTAATCAGAAGCTCAAACAAAACAGTGGCGACTGCTGACATGCTATTGGCCCATATGTGCCCCACTAACTTCAGTTAAATAATATAACTTTTAATTAGACTTTCTTAGAAATTGTCACAGAGCAAAAATATCCCACTTACTACACAAAGGCAGAAGAACCTGTCAAGGCTACCTTCATGAGCTCATCCGGGTGAACATCAAATCTGAACCCCAAGTTGTCTGTACATAACCTAGAGATAACTATTCACCATCCAGGGCTGTCACGGGGATTAAATGAGATGGTACCTGTTAAAGTAGCAAGCCTAAGGCCTGGCGCATAGCAGCAAGCCCCCAGATGCCCTTCATTCATCTTTATCCCCAACTTCAGGATTTGTTTCTTATCTCAGTCCCTTTTTATGTCAATCTGGATACCCATAAAAGATCGTGCTTTTCTCTTCTCCATAATCACTCACTCTCTCACTTGCACTGTTTGGCCTGCCTCTTGAGACCAGCCCAGTCTGCTTCCCAGGGTTCTTTTCATGATGACCATGGCAACAGATGTGGACATCCTCCTGTGAACTCACACTTGGCCAACAAGAACCTTCCAAGAGTACACTGAGTCCTGCAAGCTGGTCTACCTGAAGCTTCCAGCTCAGTTGAGAGAGCGGGCTAAACAGATAAAACTATCATAAGACATTTGAGACTGCATATTTTTAGTGTGTGTTTATTTTTTTAAAACATGTTTGCATTATAGAGTCTAAGTAACAATAACAAAAACTAAAGTCAATGAGGGCTAATAATAAACTGGGCATGGTTCTAAGTACTTTATATACATATAGATAGATGATTGATAGAGAGATAAGGTGCTATTATTATTATTCCCATTTTTCAGAGAAGGAACTTGAGGCACAGAAAAGTTAGGCCATTTTTACAGATGATGCAGTCTTATACTGCATAATTATTAAGAGCCATAATCATTAATCAATTCAATAAAAATATACAAAACATTGTTCTAAACATAAGGTTGAGTGTGCTGGGTTAGTGCGAGATCCTTAAGAGCATGAGTCACACTTTCCTGATATTTATTTTCATGGTAGACAGTCCATAAATGGGTGCTGATTGATTGACTAAATGAACAAGAAAGGCTTTTCAGAAGATTCAGGTCAACTGAAGAAAATCCAAGTAAAGACCACTTGTGGCAAGTAGAGATGATCTTCTAGCTCATATGTTCAAAGGCTAGATTTAACATAATTATAGATAGGGACCAATAAGATCAAAGTATGAAGTCCAGGGTTTTCATTGAGGGTAATGATGGATTTAGATGGAGACAACAGGGCCTTCAAAGCTAGAAAGTGTGGTTAACACCATAGGCCACAGAAAAACCCCACAAATCCTTGAATAAGGGAATAATTTGAGAAAAGCATCATTTTAGAAAGACTAGTCTGGCTGGGTAAAAAACTGGAGGAGAGGACAGCAACCCAGGTGTGAGGTCAGGAGGGGACGAGCCTCAGTTTGCCAAATGACCGAGCTGGAAGGAAGAGTTACAGAAGCCAAAGCACAAAAATAAATAACAATCCAACAATTACTAGGTGTCTTTATGTGCCTGGAATGGGCAAACGGTTAAAGAGAACAAATGAGACATAATCCTTGGTGACTAATCACCAAGATGAAAAGAAAGTTGAGAGAGCCCTGCCAAGATGGCACCCAGGCATTAGACAAGGGGACTGAGGAACAGAAGGGAGAGATTCCAGTTCTAGACGTGTAAATAATGGAGCTACCACTCATATTTTTCTTCCTTCCCTTCAGAAGTATTTATGTCTCTGATGAGATTTTAAGCTTCTCCAGAAAAGGAGTCATATCGTTTCATATTTTCCAATATAGCTAGGACACGCTGGAACTAAACCAGCCAATGAATATCTATGATCAATTAAGTAAATATCATTACACTCAACAGAAACCTCTTGTTAAAATTATTACCATAACACAGTCTCCCTCTCTTCCCTCATTATCATTTTGCAGTGCTCCCCCTTTCCTCCATCCCTTCACAATACCTCTCTACTCCTGACGAGATGCTTCCTGCTGCTCCAGCCATCTGGCTCACTGTTGGTGAGCCTCGGAGACTCTACCGGTTCTGAAACATCACTTTTGTTATACTTTGGAAAAATTAACATAAAGAAAGAAGTGTATACTAAAGCTGGAAAGAAACTGAGGAAACACTGTGATAAATGTCAGGAGGGTATGTACATTATTGGATCAGAGCCTGGGAGGGCTAAGAGCTCATATTCCATTGCTGACATGCCTGGATTGTTCTATCTATAAATGGACAATATTCAGGTATAATAAACCCTCACAAAGAAGCTATCACAGTATCGGACCAATGGAAAAAAACCAAGATGGTTAGGAAGCAACTCGCCAGCACACCGTTTCCTAGGTGGCAAATAAAATACCAGAAAGACAGGTGCTATTAAAGCCATGCACTCCCCACTTGATAACCATATATAGACATGGAGGGATAATACACAGAAAATGCATATTCCTCAGAACATTGCTGCCTACTAAAATGATCCCAGAAACAAAAGATATGAGGACTCAAAGCCTTCCTAAAGATGGGTTTAAGTTCTTTAACAAAATTCTGATGGACACTATCTACCTAGATCCTTGTGTTAAGGACTTGGGCTGTTCTGGGCTTGTTAAGAATCAGCACTTTAACTGATAGCTGGGATCTAGCACAGGGAAGGGAAAGGTGACAATCGTAGGTGTGTGTGGGTGTGTGTGTGTGTGTGTGTGTGTGTGTGTGTGTGTCTCCAAACTCCTTCTTCTTAATCAGCATGAAGAGTTTCTAAAGGACTGAATGAGATTCAACTGCAATGCTTCTAGAGAATTCCAGTGAGTTAAATCTACACACATTTCCTGAGTCACTACTAGGTGCAGGGTACCATATTACAAAGGGAAGCCATGTGTGGAAGAAAAAGAATACCGAAGAAAAAAGAAAGAAAACAATCAAAAGACCTGTAAGTCTACTACAAGATAGCTCTATAACCTTGGACAGGACATTTCACCCTCTCACATGCTCTAGAGAGAAGGGATGTCCTTTCTCATACAAAATTCAATGTTTTGTTGTGTGGGTCTTTTAAAACTTTGTAATAGATATTTTCTTGACCACAGAGGAAAAAGGTATAATCACATTAAAACACATGGGTCATTTGGAGGTGATCTTCCTTGAAGAAGAAAGTGGGAGACTTCTTGGTTTCAACCTGCCATCTACATATTGACATTCCTAGATCTTAGTTTTTGTCTCTTTATCCTTCTTATACAACATGCCATATTCATCCTCTTTCCTGCACGGCAGCCTCCAGAAATAGAAGTAATGTTGGCAGAAGCTAGAGATGACCCACTACTGGGTAGGGGCTGGGGGTGCTGACAGAGAAAGGGACACACATTCCCCTCTCAGATTTCCAATTTCATAGGCGAGAGTGATCGAGAGGAGAAAGAACTTGAGGAGGAAAGACTTTCAGCCAGCTTCTGAGGTATTTGGGGAGCTGAATACAGCTGTCCACCTCCATATGTAAGTCTGAAGCTTGGGAAAAAAATCTGGGCCAGAGATACAATTCAGGAGTCATTGGTATATTGATGATAATTGATATAATGAGAATGGATTAGAGCAGCCAGGCGAGAGGGTACACAGAATGAGAAAAATACTTTGCTTAAGATGAAAAGAATGTCCAAATTTAACTGGTAAGCAGCAGGGGTCCCCTAAAGCAAACTAAGAAGGAATTGTCTGTAAAGTGTCATGACAACCGAGAGAGTGAGGAGTCCAGGAAGCCGACAGGACAGAGATCTTGATGAGGGAGTGACAAGCGGCAGAAGGATCCAGAAAGGAGTGAGAAAGAAAACCCCGATGCATTTGGTGATTAAAAGACACAGGGGCTCTCAGTGAGAAGACTCCAGCAGAATGGAGAAAGTGCATGCGCACTGAAGTGGAGAAAATAGTATTTTACTGGAAGGAGGGAGGCTGTGCGTTAGAGGGCGAGACAGGGAAGGGAAGGCTGAAGGCAGGTGTGATAAATTCTACATACTTGCTCTTTTCTATTGCCTGAAAATGGACAAAGGTGGGCTCCTTTTTTTTTATTTACTGGCATGAGTCTATCAAAGGTCGATTTCAACTGACTCACAGCTGGGAGAATTGACAGATCACACTAAGAAGAAAATAACTTGGTCTCTCAGACAGGGGGGGCCCTCTAAGCCCCATTCCCCTGGTCTGTGGTGTTACATCTGTCAGGTTTTAAAACAGTCATTCAGCCTCTTTGTTGATCCATTTCCTTAGCCGTGGAATGGGAAAATAATTCCCTTTTAATTGGATCCTGAAGTGCTCAGGGCCTTTCAGGCTGCCCAGGATTCCGCCGTGTTGAGAGACAATATCCAAGCTCAGAAGTTTCCCAGCACTTTGCCCTAAGACTGAGAAAGCCACTTCTGTCTTCACATAAAATCCACAACCCAAATGCTCAAGATATAAATTTCTTTTTGTGAGTTTACTGGGCTTCAGACGCGGAGCCATCTCCCCGTGTCCTCCACAGGCGACTTCAAGTGGACAAGGGAGGAAACGATCCAGAGAGTCCAGCTCTCGGCTCAGCGTTGGCTTCAGTCTGTTCATTTGTTCGAGCAGAAAACTTTCTTAAAACTAAATTCCTACGGCATAGGAGAAGGCCTCCAGTTTATTGGATCTGTGCAGGTTCATTGGAATTCTGTTGCTTTCCTCTTAAATTTCAGCCTCTACCAATTTGGGTCCCCCAGGAGCTGTTGTTAGCAGCCATACATCCTCTCTTGTAAATAAGCCCCAACTGTCTGCTGGAAAATTCCACTTGCCTATGCAGCCATCTCGCACCTACAACCAAAGGCATCAACCTCCCCCACACACACACACTGGCTCCTGCCCAGACTCTATTTCTGTCAGATGACATCATTCTCCCCATCACTCTGGCTGCAGTGCTTAGCACCACCTCTGTGCCCTCACTCTCCTTGGTCTCTTGTATCTGTTCCCCAAGTCGGAAAATTTTTCCATTGAAATGCTTGGCCCATCTGTGTCACCTAGCTTCCAGTTTCTGCACACTTCCCAAGTGCCAGCAACCATGCTGAGAGCTTTACCAACTCACCTCGCCTACTCCTCATCACAACCCTTGGAAGAGGTGGATGGAATTTCTCCTCGTTCTGCCCAAGAGAAAAACTGTGCTTCAGATGACTAAATGGACTGTTGTGGACTGAATATTTATGGTCCCCACAAATTCATATATTAAAACCCTAGCACCCAGTGTGACTATATTTGGAAATGGGTCTGTGAGGAGGCGATGAGGTTAAATGAGGTCATCAGGGTATAGCCCTTGTCCAATAAGGTCGGTGCCTTTGTAACAAGAAACAGAGATGCCAGAGCTCATTTGCTCTACTATGTGAGAACACAGAAGGAAGGTGGTCCTCTGTAAGCCATGAAGAGGGTCCTTACCAGGAAGATCAGCTGGCACCTTCATCTTGGACTTAATCCAGCCCCCAAATTGTGAGGAAATCTATTTCTATTTTTTAAACCCAGACAATGGTGTTTTGTTATGGCAGCCCAAGCAGACTAAGACCAGGACTGCATCCAACCTACTACCATGGGACAGAGTTAGGATCCAAACCCAGGACAACTTCTCTCCAGAAAGCATGTCCTGAGCTACTGTACAGCACAGCCTTCCAGGCTAGCCCTTCCACCCAGGACCCGTGGCCTTGCAGGGGAAGCTCCATAACAGCTCCTTAGTGACCCCCTTGCTTCACGTCTTCCATGGCCTCCTCCAGTTAACCTGTGCATGTCAGATTTATTCTTCTTAAATAGCACTCAGGTCTGAGCAGTCCTCTGATCAAAGCTCTCCATGGCTCCCTGCTGGCTATAAGATCAGGTTCAATCTCTCTAACAAGGCATCCAACTTCCTTTGAGTCTGTCTCTGGCCTTTTTATTCAGTCCCAAGCCCCCTCACTGCCTATCCCTAAGGCATGCACTTCTGCTTATCAAAGTGTCATATGTTATTTGTTGTGAGTTCCAATGAGTGAAGGGCTATGTCAGTTTCATAGCTGCAGGACCAGTGTCTGGCACATAATAAGTGCTCAGTCAATAGTCGTTGAATGACTGAATGAACTGGCACATGTCTCTCACCTGGCTTGAATGTATTGTCAATCCATTCTTCCATCTGCAGCAATCAGGACTAAGCCCAGATCCACCTCAACTACAGTGGCTTTTCCTCTACAGCCAACTTACCCTCCATGATCTTGCCCTCTCCAAGCCTCTCCTCAAGAACTTTCTATGTCTATAACTCACTTGACACACGTTATCTACCTGCATGAACCAACATGGTCACCCATGCTCAGGAATGTTCATCTCTGCATGGTCTGCAATAGCAAAACCATCAGTAAACATCTCTGGCAGAGGCTGCCCAATGGCTCTCCAAGTCTCCTCAATCCTTTCTTATTATACAAACTCTCATCTTTAGCTGGGCCTGTTGCTACCCAGGCAAAACAACAACAAAAGAAACACTTGTCTTATCCTCCTTTGCAGCTAATTATGGCCTTGGGTCTAAACTTTGGTCAATGGAATGAAGTAGAAGGAAAATTGTGTGTACAATCTCTGGGAGGTGTCCTGAGAGGCATCGCTTTTCCTCTTCATTCTCAGTCCCACGGCCTGGAATTCAGATGTGATACTGTAACTCTAGCAACCATGATGGATCACAAGGATAAGGACATGACAGGGTAGTGAGCTGGAAAGAGCCTGGGTATTTGCCAGTGTCATGACACACTGCCATCGAATCCTTGTGCTGCCTGCCTCTGGACCCCTCTTTCGAGAGACAGGAATGTACCCCATTCTTGTTTGAAATCATTGCTATTTAGGCTTCTCCACTAACACAACCAAGCTGACATACACTGCAAATGCCCACCAATAAAGAAATCTAGTGGTGGTGGTGGTGGGGGGGGGGGGGAATGTTGATATGAAGACAAATGAACCAGCTCTATCTGCTCACCTACCTCTCTATTTGAGATAAAATGCATTATGATATTTTTAAGTAAAATGGGATCATGTATTACATGTATAATAATAAATGAAAAAATTTTAATCATAATAATTGCTAATTTTTTTCTGTCCTATATAGCACTTGCCTCAAAAATCTTTCCAACTTACTGGGGTAGAGATAAAAACTTCCATTTGTGTATGTGTCCACCACCCTCCCTAAACTATAACAGGTGCTAATATTTGATTGGCTAAAATTATGGAACTTTGTCAAACCCTGGCTATGTACAGAAAACCATTGGTCAATGCAGGAGAAGGGATGTGGACTTAAAAAAATGACATCACTTATCCTTAACAACTTTCGTATGTGTTACATTTTTAAAGTTGCTTTTTTATTTTCAATCCTAATATAGGAGATTTATATTCAATTAAATATTAACACCATCAACTTGTCTTCTATCCCCTATCCACCCTCCATCAAATTTAATTTACTATTAAGCTTAAAAAAATAAGCATTTTTGAACTTTTTAAAAATGTGGGTGGTAAAGATCAACATCAAGAGAAACAGAAGAAAGCAAAACACAGATATCAAAAGGAGTAAAATGGCACTTCTTTATAATACATGGTTCCAGAGACAAAATTAATATTCATGACACCTTTCCCAGGTTCAAACTTACTCCTACCCTATGTATTTAGAAGTTATGTTCCAGAAAACAAGATTCTTTTCATCAGCTATGAAAATCCATCCTAAGTTCAAGGTCTTCACTAGAATGCTTTGTCTGGGGCCCATCGAGAGGTGTTACAGCATAGCATAGGAGTTTATTGGAAAGACCAACTCTTGTTTATTTCATAATTATGCACTTGACATTTGGAAACTCCAGCTTGTTACTAATCGCTTAATTAGGCACCCCAAAGTTCATAAAAAATCATAGGTTTAACTTCAACTTAAAAGAGCCTTTAGCACCCTTTGCTCTGAAATTCGATCTCATCCCCTTTACGTGCAATTACAGCCCTGACAATGATTGCTAAAGATAATCGACCTCATTTAAAGGAAAGAAATCTAAACATGCAATGGCCCAATTTTTTTTTTAAAATCTGTGTATCCACAGAAAGGAGGTTTGGAACAGATAAATCAATAATGGGGTGGGGGAACTTAATCATTGACTTTACTTTCAGCAAATCATTAAATAAAGTTTGCATTAATGGAGATTTACATAAATAGTCTGAATGGTGGGTGACCTTCAGGAAAACTGCTACTAAGATAAAGCTTTTGCATATTCCTTGAAGAGATGCTTGACAAGGGAATGACTCTCAGTAATATGCCTTCATTATTGTTTCACTGAGATCACCAGGAATTTTCCTGAACTGTACATATATCTTAGCTAGAACCAACAGTAAATTTGATGAATTTGGGCAGTTTACAAACACACATATACACAACACCCAAAACAATTATGTCCGAGTGCAAACCAGAAAACATTTTATTGTTTTCTTATGAGCAGTCGATAATATTCAGAGAAGGATGATTTTAATCGTGAAAGCACTTTTGATAACAAAGGCTACCATATAAAGATAGAATATTACTCCACATTAATATTTCCCAGAAATGAGTTTAAAACTCTGGTTTATCAATGTGCATCACCAAAAAGAGAGAGAATTCTGTGGTCAAAAGAACATGAAATAAAATGCCAACTACCTGCTCTCAAAGACCTTCAGTTTAGCATGTAACATGTTATAATCATAGTAAAGGTTCTAAAAAGGGTTCCAAAATAAGGCAATCTTTGTAAATATAACCAGATTCTTTTTCCCCAAACTTATATTACCATTCGATTTTGAGAAATCATGCTCCAAATTAAGAGTCTGAGGGATTTTTCACTTGGCATTATAGTTTTCAGCTGAATGCATTTTATTATGAAGTTCATCTACTGAATATTTGCTGTGGTTAAAGCACCCTAGGGAATAAGAGGTGAGTAAAGGAGGATCTTTGATCTCTAGGAGCTTACACTGGAATAGAAAATCTAACATGCAAACCCCAAGCTAAAATATATCATGGCAAGTGGTATGTGTAGGCCACAGGTGCCATAGTCAGGTTAAACAGGGAAGGTTTCAGAGCTGTGACATTTCAAACTGAATCTTAATGAATTGAATTTCATCTGGGAAGAAGTGGAGTTTGGAAATACAAGACACAATGATGAGGGGGCAGAAAAACTTGAGATGTACCGAGGGATGATGAATCCACTAATTGGCTTGGGCAGAGCTTTCAGGCAAGGGGCCTTTAGGGTAAACGCTGGAAAGTTTATCCGCAGTTTCAAAGCAGAGGACAGGTTATGAAGGTGCTGGGATTCAAGACTATGAAAGGTGGACTCTATGAGGCAGGCCGTGTTCAGCACAGAAGGAATTGAGGGGTAACATGATTAAAGCTCTGCGGAACGGTTTGCCATGCAGCTCTTGGTAGAGACGTGAAGTCGCCCCGGAGGGCTTTCATCCTATGCTGGATCACAGTAATATATAATTTAAGATCTTAAGCAAATTCATGTTTTGAAGGTTCATAAAGTGCACATTTTATCAGAAATGTTCATACCCAAGCAACCAAGAAACTAGAAAATTATGGTTTTGGAATAACTGAGAGGGTGATAAAACCTTCACTGCCTTTCATAAATCCAATGTGATGGCCACACAAATGAGTAACCATGAAATATCACCTTGGGCATTCCCATGCCCACCTGGGGTGGTGACCATGGAATGGTCCTGCTAAACCGATGAGACCCGTTTCACCATGTTTCTTGTATTGGTTACAGTAGGCTACCTCTCTCCCCACAAAGACACATGCTCTTAATAAGCTACATGGAGCAAGTATCACATGCAAGGAACATGTGTACCAACAACCCAGCACTGCCAAATACCTAAAGACCAAATAGAAAACCTGCAGCTTGATTTTTTAATCATAGGGATTGCTGGCTTCAGAGAATAGTTTTGCTGCCACAATTGCTTTCACCTCTATTGGAGGAGTTTAGGTGACTAGGACAGAACTGTGCTCTATGGGAGGTACAAAAGGTTGAACTGAGACATGGAGAACTTTTCAAATAATTATAATGAAATATAGGTAGTCTGTGTCCACAGGATGGCTCTCCTCCTACATGGACTGTTTTATTGGGAAATAAAACTGTTTTAACTTCGAAAAACTCTATGAAGTTTCAAAATATGGATCACAGAATCAAAGTCCTAATTAATTAGACTGGATGGTATAAACAGAGATGTTGGTTAATTTACTTAAGTAACTGAAGATCACTAAGATCACTTTTTTCCTCTTCATCCTTTTTGCTTAAAATCTTCCTGAAAAAAAGTTAATCCATATTCCTGCCTAATCGAATGGATCATCTTTGTCCATGATTCCCAGAGACACACCAATGCTGGACCGACTATATCCGAGTCAGTGGCAAGCTCCTGAGAAATGCACATTCCTAGCCTGCTGCTGCCCCTACCTTCATGCTGCTTCTGATTCTATTTGGGTCTAAGTGAGGTTTCAGAGTTTAAAAAAAAAAAAAAAAGTCATCCAGGTCTTGGAAACCATTTATCCAGACGATAATTGTATGTTTCTTGTTGGAATCAAAACTCAGTCAGGGCGAGGTAGATACCAAACCTCGTTTCTTTTTCTTCCTGGGCACGGAGTTGTACTGCATTTCCCAGCCTCCAGGCGAGGGCCTCTGGCTGGGTCCTGGCCTTGGAAGGTGTACACTGAAAGCTGTGTGCATTCAATTCTGGGCCCACCACCTTCCCAGGGAATCTTCCAGGTTGGCTGCTTTCCTTTGCCCCTCAGGTTCCTGTGACTCAGGGAAAAACAGTGAGATCTAGAGGAACCCTGGAAGCTGAGTGAGTGTGTGGAGCAGAACAAAAACCACCTGTGACCCCCACCGGATTGTGAGGTGCACAAAAATAAATTTATTGTGTTGAGGTCCTGAGATGCAGGGATGATTTGTCAGCCATGCCCTCCCCCTGCGTCATACAACCCCCTTAACGTTTTAGTGAACTTTGCAACTGATTAAGCATAAAAAAAATCATAAAGAGATATATGCATATTTTAACATCTAACTAAAAGGCACAGGACCATAGGCCATAGTTAACCTTTAAAAGAAATCCTGATATGAGCTTATTTTTCCGTGGCTTTCTCTTCCTTCTAAAAGTAAAGTGGGGGTGAGGAGAATCTGGCTAATTGAGAGCTTCAGGTAATAAGATTTCAATTTAATAAGCTTTTGTAACAGTAACAAATAAAAATGAAATACAGCAACTAATAAACCTGAATTTCAAAGTCCAAATGGATATGATATAAAAGGCTGTGAAAATTTAAGACTTAATAGAATCACACAACCCAAAGAGTATTCAAAAGGTCATGATATTTATTTACTTTTGAAAAAATCTGTAGGAAGGAATTCTACCACTGAGCTCATCATTGTCATTACTTTGGAGGCGGTTTTACAGTATAATGTTAAGAGGGCAAGGTTAGGAGTCAGGCAGAGCTGGTCTGAATCCCAACCCTTCTGCTTCCCAGCTGAGAAATCCTAAAATAAACTCTACAGCTGCACCTTCCTCATCTGCACCATGGCAATGAGGCTGCCAACTTCACTTGGGTTGTTCTGAGATTTCAGTGGACTCTAAGGCAATATGTAGCACATCGAAAATATTTGATATATGCTCAGATTGATTTTAACATAGAAGTTAGTTGCATCAGCACTTCCTTTTTAGGATAACCAGTTACTGACTACATATATAAGGAATATCTTGAGAACTTAGAAGGCCATAACTTGCTCATTTTATTCCCCCAAAAGATAAGCATGCTGGTGGTGGCCGAACCTGAGATTCTATATAGGTTTAACCTTGTCCTTGCAAAGCAGCTAGCAAGCATTCTAATGTCTATGCATCTTAACCCTTTTTCTGCCCATCCTGAAGATGCCTGATCTTGAGTAAGGGTCACTGGTGTTCAAAGCCCTCCCTGTTCATGGGGTGACGAGCTAGGCTAACTGTCATGGTCCAATCTGAGCAAGCTTGAGCCTTGGTGCCCTTCAGATCATCACCCCATCTCCAAAATGCCTCTTGGACAAGAGCAGAGGTCACCTGTCAGGTGCATTGCCGGACCCTCCCTGGCTGGTTGGAGACAGCAGTGGGAGCCTTGCCACCCCTTCTGATAAGTCTCTGAGGAGACACAATGCCTTCCCCAGTTTTCTAAGTTTTAGTCTGAAAATTGAATTCAGGAACTTGTCAACTCTGACAGCTGAGCTTTAAAATTCAGTTCAAAGACAATCTGCTTGTACTTTATAAAAATCCATCTTCTGACTTCAGAGCAGTAGGATTTTTCAAAATCTTCACTAGGTAGGGAATGAAAAACTTTAGTTTTTCTTCTTTCCAATTAAATTTGGGGGGAAAAAATCATTGCAATTTTTTTTCCTCTTCCTATACCAGTTCTTCTCCCCTAAACTGCCTCTTTCAGCAAACGGAACTTAGTCCCACTTTTCAAAACGCAAGGCTGAGACTCATGTGGAATGAGGCCCCTTCTCATCAGTAAACAGTGAGGATGAAAATAGATTCAGAGGGGACTAATCACAAACCAACACTGTTCAAGTGACAGGATCCATGACATGGGAGATCTTAAAAATAATAATAAGCAGAGCCTATGAAAGAAATCACTCCATTCCCCAATGTTCCAAGAGTCTCCCCGGCACAGAGCCCTTGTCGGAGGTTATATTGAGAGGTAAAATTACCAGGACTCAAAGGGATAGGTCAAAACCCTAAACATGGCAGGAAACCAAAGGTAAAACCACGATCCAGTGACAGATGGCAAAGGCCTGTCAATGCCGGGGAAATTACACGGTGAAGTTCGTTTCTGACATTTCATTCACACAAGAATAACAGGACCCTGAAGTTAAACAATGACATTCCGAAAGGAAACACCTCAGCGGATGACACTTCTTGCATAGTTCAGCCTCAGGGGCATACACCCAAACCAGAATCTCATATTGCTCAGGTGTGGGGGGGCAGGGGGGCAGTAAGGGAAGAAGGCAATGGGGGGGAGAGAGCAGAGCAGGGAAGAGGAAGGGGGCTGATGGCTAAGCAGGGGGAGGAGGGGGGAGAAGGGTGACAGTTCATTTCTGCTTCTTCCCAAAGGACTTGAGGCTTCACTTCATAGATTTTTTTTTTTAAAGTGACATTTGAAAGGTGCTGCAATCATCCATTCATTTGGGTTCTGTTTGGCCTTTAAATGTAATATTTCAACTGAGAGTTCAAGCTGGGGTGCGGAGGAGGGGGGCGATGAGACATTTTCATGAAAAATAACCATGCCAGACGCTTCCTATTGTCAAGAAGACCCTGTTGAAGGCAGGAAGCACTAAAATGAGCCACTCACCATTCAAGCGCAGGGGCACAAGCCCAACGCTGGCCTGCTCCATTCTTCCGAGCAGGAAGATATCAAAGGGAAGCAATACCGTGATTCCAAAAAAACCCAGTGTATTGTGTGTGTATGGTGGTGGGGGGAGGGTGTTTCCTTTGTACCAACCCTGGAAATGAAAGAAAATGCGTAATGATTGAGAACTCAAGAAAAACAGAGCCATATTAAATTCCTAAGGCAAGCTCTAAGTTTTACTTGCTAATTTCTGTCACTTTGCCTTCATTTCATGATCATTAACTATTATTATTAAATTTAATCTCAGGGCTGTCACTGAGGTTGGTGGAAAATGGCTTCAACGATGCATTTTAATTATCACTGATATACTTTATTAGGAATCAAATCCTAAACTATAAAAGGAATCACAGCATAACAGAACACGGACGTACACACATCCCCTTACACCATCAAAAACATCACTTTTCTTTTCTTTTGCTTTAGATAGTACGCAAAACTGCTTTCAATTCCAGGCAACACTGAATGGTCCAGCTCCCCGTCACCCAGCACACACAAAACTATTTCAAAAAGGTGATTAAAAACAATATCTTATTTTCCAACCCTCCTTCCCACTTAAAAAACATCAAGCTGAAGAGACTGAGTTTCCCCCAGTGAATCTCAGAAATACAAAACAGGATGTTTAATTTGTTTAAGTTTCCACAGCAATTTACCAGAGACAAAAATAAAATACCATGGCATTTTGCTGGCATCTTCAAAATAAAAGAAAAAAGAAACCTTCTCTTGGAAGCACAATGAACCTCATGAGATCTCAGACACGAATCGGCTATTTGTATGCTCACATATTTTTATGATTTTGTTCACTGAAGAACAGTTTAACATATTCCAACCCATGCACTTGGTGCAAGAGGAGCTTCCAACAAAACAGGTCTTTTTATGAGCAGCCCCCAAGGTCTCCAGCAGCTTGACAGACTCAAGCAACCACCCACAGTTCCCATTCCAGCCTCAGCAATCAAAAGACTCTGTTCATTGGATCGTTTTAGTTTGAGAAAAGTTTCTCCTGTTTAATGGAGTAGAGACCAACCTCAGCGACAGCACTGAGATTAAAAATCTTTAAAGGAAACTTCTATGCCTGTACTGCTCTCTGTACTTTCATTATTTTTAAATGAAGGTTGAAATACGAATTTTTTTTTAAAAGACAAGAAATTATTTATCCACAGCCCCTGGTTTAGACATTTGTGCGTCACCATCCAAGGAGGTCAAAGGCAGGCATGGTTTAAAGGATGATAGTCACTTTTTTTTTTTTTAATCCCAAACTTCAAAGTGTGTACTTGATCTGTTGCCATTGATGACCTCTCATGCTAGAAAAGTTTTTATTTTCCTGTTTTTGAGGGAGAACTCAGGCAATCTGTTGGTTTATCAATTCTCTTTTGCAGTGGTAGCTTGGCTATGGTCCATGGAGGTCAGGACAAGAAGCCTCAAATGTATAGAGTTTTCTTTACAGTTTCTTACTCTACCCTGACCCTCCACCAGCAGCTAGATACTTAATAAGCATAAATGGGATTTATAAGGCACTACATATCAATAAGCTGCCATTGACAAACTAGAGTTCTTTGCAAGTTAACAGAAAATTACTCTGGCTAACTTAAAGAGCAAAAGACTTTATCAAAAGGGAATAGCAGAGCTCACAGATTGATAAAAGAGACTAGAGATCCTGATAAAGAAAATGGTGGGAACCAAGAAAGGTTTGAGGAGGTCTAGTTAGCAGAAACAACTGGAAACTTGTAAATAGGCATTGCTACTGGAATAATGCATTGCAGTCATTTTTTTTTTTTAAGTTTGAAGTTTCAGATTCCAAAGAAAAAGTCTTTTTGGCTTAGATCAGGGTTTCTCAACCTCAGCATTACTGACTGACAATTTGGGCCAGATGATGGGGATGACAGGTGCTGCTGTCCTGTGCACTGTGGTGTTCGGCAGCACCTCTGACCTCTACACAATAGGTGCCAGCAGCATTCCTGCTAGTCAAGTCAAAATGTGTCTAGATGTTTCCAAATCTCTCCTAGTAGGCAAAAATCACTCCCTAGTGAGAAGCACTGGCTTAGATTTGAACACAAAACAGCAAACTCATGGCTTAGGAAAGGCCAGGTGACTTGAGACTCAATCCTATAAGACAAAGAAAAGGTACCTACGTTTCCAGAAAGGAAACTGGGTTTCTCTTTCCAAAAGATATGCTATGCATTTCAACATTAGTAAGCAGAAAAACCAAAGATTAAGTTTTGCAGTTCATGTATTCAGGGAACAAGGTTTTTAGAAAATGGAATTTAAGAAATTTTTGAAAACAGACTGTAGAAAAAGCAATCCATCAATATTCCATACTAGTCCTTCATAAAACTGTGATGATGAGCATTAGTGTGCTGGAAAAGCACAGTCCTGATAAGGTAGTGTTTTTCTATTTTTATTCAAATTCCCCATGTTTCCTTCTCTGCTTTTAAATCCTGTCAGATCTTTTTCCAACTCTGGGTATCTATAGACTCATGGTAATTGACATGGCTAATTTAAGGGAAACTGATTCCAAATCCCAAAGAACACCCATTGCATCTCTCTATTAATTAGTCATCTAACTCTGTTGGTTCCAACATGGTGCTAATGAGACCAAAGACATGAATCCAATCCTCATGCCATATGGGCTCGTTCAACAGCCAGCCTGGAGCCTCACTCCAGCCAGCCAACTGATAAATGTATATGGCTGCTGGTGGGGAGGGGTGCAGAAGACTACAGATGTGTCCAGATGAGTCCAGATCTACCTCCCCTGGTACACTCTCCCAGGAAAGGGGCTGTTCTTGTATTCCCAAAGTATCCAGAGCACAAACATAGGATGCATCTTTCCCCCTCCCCTCTCCAGCTCATACCTGCTCTCTTTACTTCCCTTCTCTTCTGCTCATTAACATTTCTTACAAAGTGGAGTGCAGAAATTCATCTTCAATCTACACTGACATTAAATTTCCTGATCCTACCATCAGTAGCAAGACTGGGCCTGTCTCTTCTTCCATTATTATTTCTGACAGCCCCACAGAAATCACTTAATATTCATTTCAGCCTCCTTTTTCAGACAGTCTTAAAAATCAATTTCAAAATTTTTCTTCTTGATCCTGTCATTTAGCACTGAAATGGCCCAAACTGATTACTTGGGACATTAACGTTTCTCCCTTCTCCCTCCAGGATGTCAGCTTCATTTTGTGAATCTGTTCTGGTCTGATTTAAGCTGGCTTTCATTTCAGGGTTGTTGTTTTTCACGGAGAAACATGATTTTTTTTTTTAAGCTATATTTGTAGAACAACTTTCAATTATCCTTAAAAAAAAAAAAAACACAGCAGTAAAGAATAGGCAAAATGCTTTGGCTAAGAGAAAAGTCAGATTTAATGGGCGCACAAAAGAAAAAAAGAAAGGACTTAAAATTGCAATTCCTCTAAAATCTTCAAGAGTGCCACTTCAAAGCCTCTACTTCATAAACAGTAAATTAGTAACAGTAACATCGTCTTATTTATTATTAATAAAAAGCAGAAGCTAAAATAGTCCTTCATTGATAAGACACAGAAAGCTACAAGGAATCCAAGAACAGGAAGAAAAAAGGTCTGAAAGGGAAGAAAAGGGACCGGCAGCTTTGCATAAAGAAGAAATCCAGTCCTTTGTCTCTGCTGCTATTCTCTGAACGGTCTAGAGAGTTCCGTTCATGGTTATTGAGGCTGCCCTTCTTCCTTGCTACCGTTTTTTCTTTATCAGGCTGTTTTTAATTCTCCCAAGTAGCATTATTAGAGAACTGGAGAAGTTGAAAACCACCAGGAGGACCGAGGAGGGCAGGGACTGAAGTAAATGAAAGGTGCTCAGATCACCACGCACCACAATGGTACAGTTCTGGCTCTCAGGTTCTAATGGCATTTCCTGCTCGGCCTGTCTTTCCTCCTCTCTTGTCTCTTCTTAGTGGGCAGAGGGTGGTTTTAAAAGTAAATAGACTGCTACAGACTGGACATTGAAAGAGCACTTCAATGGACCACCAGAACAGTCTTCTAGCTTGATAACTGCCACTGATTTTTGCCCTAAGAATCACGCCGCTACATCTACAATTGCTCCAGCTCCTTGTTTATATTATCACAGTGTCCTAATGGGCCTCTCTCATGGTGACTGGCTTACTTGAGAAAGAAAATATCTGCTAAAACCATGAGGGGAACAAAAGCCATCAGGGTGAACTGTGAGACTGAAAACAATGAGATTTTTTTTTCTTATAGGATCAAAGAGTCAAAAACCATTCTTTCTGGGACTGTGGAACATCAAACATTGGGACTTAAAAGTGTCACCTCAGGACTTAAAAAACACTAGAATGTGCACCCAGACCCAAACCACTTTCCAAGGCTGAAGATAAATTGGAGAAACCCATCCACATCACAGCAAATACAATCAAAAACACTCTGAGAAGGCACGGTGTGGCCTAGGGATAGCATCCCCTCTATCTTTTCTGCCTGCCAAATGTGTGGCCTTTCTGGGGGAGCAAATGTCCTTCTAGTGCCACCAGGAGGCCCCTTACCACGCAACACAATGGTACAGTTCTGGCTTTCAGGTTCTAATGGCATCAAGTCAGTCTACAACTACAGTGGACTCATCACATGTAACCAAGAGGAGCTATTGTTGACTGTGACTATGATTTGGACGTTTATTGAATATCAATAATGCATTGCACTCCATCTGCAACACAGAATTGGATGCTGCTCCTGACAGGATTGATTCGTTAGTCTATGTAGATATACAGGCAACCAGGGGACGCCTTGACAAGAAGTTGGGGAAAACAGGAACTTTTTAGATTACTCATCTTTTTAATAAATGAATCATCTATAGAGACTGTGCTGTAGCTGTATGACAGGTCCTGAGGTAAGTCAGACAGTGAGAACTTATTCTCCAATAAGTTCTGCCAGACTTCAGGTAAAGCTGATAGAAGAACATCCTGACTTTTTGAAATTAGGTTGATATTCACTTTACCCAAGTTCCATTTATTTTTACTAAGGAATTAACTTCTCAATTCTTACAAGTAGCATTGCTCTTTGAATGCATTTCTAGTTGGATTGGAATTACAAACATTGTAAACCAGATTCAACAACCAAAGACAGAATATCTGAACCCCCCAGTGTAATTAACATGTCCTTAGTATAACAAACAGCATGCCTAAGTAATATGACCCTGAACTGGGATGACACACCCTTTATCTAATGATGCAAGGATTTCAACTTATTGGTCTTCATCTCACATTTCCTTAGGATGCATCAGCATTTGTAAGGCCATCTTTGATTCTACTAAAATAAGCAAAATAGTAGCTCACTGCAAAATCACATGGCATTTTCATTGACAGACAACTTTAGAGGTCACCTAATAAAGCCTTCCTGCATAGTCGGACACAGCCCTGATGGCCTGTGCTTAAGCACATCCATTGATCAGAGATGACCGAGTCTCAAAGTTCTTGCATGTCCCTTCTTGCACACCAACTTCAGTGGTACAGAATCTCCTATTAAACTATTAACAAATGATATATGTATGGAGGCAAGAGTAAAAAGGAGAGCATATTCCAGCCATCTCTGTTCTACTGAAGCATTTGGTTTCCAGACCCTCCCATTTCAGATATTCTATGACTCTGCCCTCATTTGAATTCTTTCCATGACACACTATTCCCAGGTTTAGTCTCTATTTGAAAAGAATGATAGCACCAAAAATCCAAATATTTATGATAAATTCCATGTAAATCACCTATCAGATGACAACCACACATCCATTCACCTAAGTCAGGGCATTTCATGAGCCTCATAGAGGAAAGTACTTCGAATTTCATGAATGTCTTAAAATTTCAAGAGTCTGCCATTCTCTATCTGGTCAACAATTCCAGAGGAAAACAACTCACTAACCACTATATATGGAGGGTCATTTTGGTTTCATACAGGGCTAGTTACCAGAATGGCATAAAGAAAAAATATCTCAGAGGTGGTTCTTTGCCATCAAAGATCTTCTATTGTCTCAATAGAGAGACAAGACTAATACACAAGGCCAACAAATAAGCTAACATCTAATTTTTTGAATCAAAATAGAAGAGGGTTAAATTTGTGGATTTGATACTTCAGTTCCATACACATTAGCTCTGGATGGCTTATCTGGGGTTCAACTTGACTTCAGGGATATTCAAGCCCTCTCCTGATTCTTCCACACATGTTTATCAACAGCATTTCCTGAGCATTACAGAACACTCCATACTAATACTAATTTACAATTTCAATTTAGAAATGTTCCATTTTGGTGGCTGCTGTATCTCTTTTCCACTTTATAAGATGCAAACTTGAAAGTTCAACACTTCTAACATCTATCCTATATTATCAGAATTTTCCAGGCCAACATAGAAATAAGACTCCCAAACCTAAAATACTTTTTTGCCCCTTTTTCCCAAATAGATGTTAAGCAGTTTTAAATACTTAAGAACAGTCCCTTTCACACCTTGTTGCCAGTTTCTTTGTTTGTAATGTTAACAACAAAAACAACAACAAAAAGTAACAGGAAAAGAATAGCCCAAAGTAAGCAGCAAGCAAAAGCTTACAAGAAAATACAGAAAAGAAATATATGTAAATCGCTTGCTGGAATCCTTATTTCTTCCTCTGCTTAAATTTCAGCCTTACACGATTCAATTTCACCCTAAACACAGCAGAGATAGCTGAGACAAAGGAGGGAGAGAGTGAATCATTTAATGTACATTCTAGAAGAAAATAATGCCATTCTTTTCTGTGCAAATTCATGTCAACTTTCCCTCCTCTGCAGATAAATAAAAGCATTTTTAGATAAATAGTCACCATAAATTTTGATGTTGCAAATATAAATCCCTCCAATGTTTTGTGTAGCTTCAGGAGTAAAAAGCTTCCAAGGCATTTATTCCGAACATAATACCATACTCTATAAGAATATATTGAGAACTAAACCCAAAATAATATTTTATGGAAGATACGGCACATTTTACTTTTTTAGGAGATCCAAGACCTTGAATGCAATCTCTTGGGAATACAAAGTCAAGCATATAAACTTTTAAAAATGTGTTTTAAAAATTAAAGGGTGCTTCTTGACCATGTTTGTAGTTATTTTAAGAATTAAAATGTATTTATATATAATGCTAAATACTTGTGAGAATGTACTACCATAACATCTAAAGGAACATTAAAATAATTTATATAAAAATATTTAAGTTCCCATCCCAGGAATCACAATCACAGACTACAGAGCCCCTTACTCAAGAGCTTGGGCAAACTAAAGGAATTTAAAAAAAAAAAAAAAAAAAAAAATTTTTTTGAGACAGCTGTGCCCTCTGGAGGTAGCACTTGGGAATTAAGTAAATCTCCCCTAAACCGATAACAATGACTTTCCTAAGGAATTGAACGCACACTTGGAAATGCAAAGAGGGCTTAGAAGTTTTCATTCATGTTTCTTTGTGTGGAATCAGTTTTCAATAAATACTAATTTGCAATTTCAATTTAGAAGTGTTCAAATGGGTGTGAAACATTTTGATAGGAGGGATTAAACATTTGTGTTCAATACCTGGAATACAATGATTAGGAACACCTGAATGTTATGAGAGAGAATGGTGGTTCCCAAATATCCTCCAGACCTTTAAGGAAGGGCATGGTGGGTGACCCTGCTTCTTCCTATTACACTTCCCAGTGCTCTCCAAGAGAACAGAGCCAGCCAGCCTGCCTAGCAAATGCATTTGCCCTGTCATTTGGGAAAAATTCATTACTTCTTCTTTATTTTTCTGACTTTCTATGCTTGATTCCTACTAAATGGAGATAAATTTCCCCATCAAGGGAAGATATTATTCCAGCGGGAAAACTGTAAGATAAGCATGTCTTTGTCGAAGTTTTAAAGACAGAAATGAATTAAGTTGGCCTGTGTATTTGAAATCTCAAGAGGAAGGAAGGAAGAAAGGAACGAAAGAAGAAAGGAACGAAGGAAGGAAGGACAGAAGGAAGGAAGAAAGGGAGGGAGGGAGGGAGGAAGGAAAGGAGGGAGGGAAGGAGGGAGGGAGGGAAAGAAAGGAAGGAGGGAGGGAAGGAAGGAAGGAGGGAGGGAAGGAGGGAGGGAGGGAGGGAGGAAGGGAGGGAGGGAGGAGAGGAGGGAGGGAGGAAAGAAAGGAGGGAGGGAGGGAAAGAAAGGAAGGAGGGAGGGAAGGAAGGAAGGAGGGAGGGAAGGAGGGAGGGAGGAAGGGAAGGAGGGAGGGAAGGAAGGAAGGAGGGAGGGAAGGAGGGAGGGAGGAAGGGAAGGAGGGAGGGAGGGAGGAAGGGAAGGAGGGAGGAAGGGAAGGAGGGAGGAAGGGAAGGAGGGAGGAAGGGAAGGAGGGAGGGGGGAGGAAGGGAAGGAGGGAGGGAGGGAAAGAAAGGAAGGAGGGAGGGAAGGAAGGAGGGAGGGAAGGAGGAAGGGAAGGGGGAAGGAGGGAGGAAGGAGGGAGGGAAGGAGGGAGGGAGGGAAGGAGGGAGGGAGGGAAGGAGGGAGGGAGGGAAGGAGGGAGGGAGGGAAGGAGGGAGGGAGGGAGGAAGGGAAGGAGGGAGGGAGGAAGGGAAGGAGGGAGGGAGGAAGGGAAGGAGGGAGGGAGGGAAAGAAGGAGGGAAGGAGGGAGGGAAGGAAGGAGGGAGGGAGGGAAAGAAGGAGGGAGGGAGGGAAAGAAGGAGGGAAGGAGGGAGGAAAAAGAAAGAAAGAAAATAAATGAAGGATATAATTATGGGAGGAGGATCAGAAAAAAAAAATCAATCCCCAAACTTGTCCTTACTTGATATTAAAACCCAGCAAAGCTGCCACTTAGAAAGAGAGAATGAAAACATTCTAATTGCCTTTGCCCTGGTTGTGAGGGAATGTTGTTTGTGTCTTTTTAGAACAAAGTAAGAAACTAAAGAATTAAGTACTGGGAGAGAGAGAGGAAGGAGTATAATTATCACGGGTGCGAATGACTCCAAGTATCAATGGGATATGAGCTTGCGCAGATGGGGCCAGTGCTCCCTGCAGTGCCAGGGGAGACCAGAACAAAGAAGGTTCTCAAAGAAGGCAGTGAAGGCTTTCTCCATGAGTTTGGGCCACACCTGCATCTCAAGGTCTGGCAGCCCTAAGGCAACTCCACTCCCCAACCCCATTTCCTCCCTCCTTCCCGGAGGGAAGTGGCCCAGTGTCTTTAGAACCTAGAACCTTGACCTTGTCGGTCCCCCACTGCCTCTTTCAAGTTCTCCCGTCCCCTGGCCCCTTCTCCCAAAATGTGACCCTACCTCCGCTCCTTAAAATGTGGAATATGATATATCAAGAACTATGTAATGTTTTGAACAACCAACAATAAAAATTAAAAAAAAAAAAGAGGCCAAGAGGCCTCCAGAGAGAAAAAGAAGGCTCTCCTGCATCTCTGAAACTCACAGGTGACATCCAAGTCCCACTGAAGTAAGTACTCAGCTCCCCATTACGTGAAAGCAAACCCTTAAGGACAGGCCTGTGGTCAGGACGCTGGCAGGAACCTCTGGCGGCGGCTGCTCCTCCTGCAGGCCTCCTACCTGTCCTCCCTGCGGTCGGAATTCAATCATCTGGGCGTCCGCTCACGGGGCCGTTGCGCCTCCACGCCAGCACCGACAGAGGGCGCCCGCGGCGAGCTTCGCCGCCCTCAACCACGCACCTCCTTGGGCCTGGGACCAACCAGCTTGAGGAGCCATCAGCCTGATCCACTTCCGCATGCGGCACAAGCCAGGTAAATGGCAGTGAGATCTAGTGGATAGTTATCTCTCTTCCTTCCTAGAGGATGAGTTACCTGCCTTGAGCCTAGGGTGCCTCATTTAAGGACATGGTAGTAATCCTACCATCCAGGTTGTAGTTGTCAGTTATGACCATACATCCTTTCATTTATCTGTTCACTCACTCACAATAAATATTCCTTGAGGTCCCTGCTGTGTTGGGAGTGTTATGGAGGCACCAGGAGTCTCCTGACAAAGCAGATCCAGCTGCTGCCCTTTTGGATGCGCCTTCGAATGGGACTCACCTGGTAGCTAGCTTTAAGGAGGCCCTGCAGGCTAGCCCAACTCCTAGCACATGCTCAGCCTTTGGGAAATGCTGGTGCTTTTTAATCATTAAGAGTCAGTATGTCCATCAACTTTATCCTCTTTCTGCAAGGCAAGGGACTGTTTCATTCCTGCCCCCCCCCCCGCCCCCCAAGGCAAGGGATTGTTTCATTCCTGGGTCCTCTAGAGCTGGGTATGGCCTTCTTTAGATTAATAGTTCAACAAGAGTTCAATAAATGAAGGATTGAATTGAATAAATGCATGCCCTGAATCTCTAGAGGAGGATGGCATTGATAAAAGGGGCAGAACCCTACCACAGGTGAGGCAAATAACACTAGGGCTAGTTGACTGCCTTCTGGTAACCTCAAAGGTAATTTCTAGTAACCTCAAGGTAACTTTTCTTCTGGAAAAAAGCTTTCATATTTGAGGGGCTGCCCACTTTTCAAAGAAAATGAAGCCTCTTCTGGCTAAAAAAGCCCAGACCTACCCTTGAAAGTTTCCAGTGGCACTCTGAATGTCAACTGTCCCCTACCTCTTCTGTAGGTATATTTAGGGGAGCCCAGTGGTATCAGTGTCTAAAAAACTTTCCCTGGGGGTTCTCTCTCAAGAGAGCTAAACAGAGATGATTCTTCACACTCGTGACTTGTAAAAACAATCTTGGACAAATGAGAATTCTCAGCTTACTTTTAGGGACTTTAAGGTTTTAGCTCCTCAGAAAGCATCTGAACTAGGCAGTCTGCTTCTCCTTTCTACCTAGCACAGCTGAGGCTGTTTTTTGTCTTTTTTGTTTTGTTTTGTTTTTTCCTTTTAAATGAATTTTAGAAGGATACATTAATCTTGCACTCCTATGTAACAAATCACCACAAGTTTATCAGCTGTCAGCATCACACATGTATTATCTATCTCACGGTGTCTGTGCATGGGGCATCCATCAGGTTTCTGAGCCCTTTGCTCCAGATCTCACAAGGCTGTGCTAAAGTTGGCTGGTGGCATCATCTGGAGGCTGCACTTCAGAACTTTCTCAAATTACTGGCAGAATTCATTTCCTTGTGTTTGTATGACTGAGATCCTATTGTCTTGGTAGCTGTTGACTGAGGACCTCTCTCAGCTCCTAAAGGCCACTCTCTGATCCTTTCAGCAGACCCTCTGACACTCCAGTCTTTTTAAAAATGCAGCCCAACTTTTAATTAGTTCAAAGCCCACTGGTTAGGAACCTAGTCATGGAAATGATCCCATCATGTTTATAGGAAAGGGAATTATACAGATGCCATAGTCAGTTTGGGCTACTATTTTAAAAAAAAAATACCATATTCTGGGTGACTTAAAGTATTTTTCTCATGGTTTCAGAGGCTGGAAAGTTAGAAGATCAAACTTGCAGCCAGTTTCATCCCTGGTTTGCAGAGGAACACCTTTTTGCCATATTCTCACGCGGTAGAGGGAAAGATCATCTCTCTCGTTCCTTTTCTTATAGAGATGCTAATCCCATTCATGAGGGCTCCATCCTCCTGAACTATTCACCTCCCAAAAGTTCTACCTCCCAACACATCACATTACAGATTAGAGCTTCAATATATAATCAAGCATTAACCCACAGCAATGGAACATGTATATAAAGGGGTGAGACTCTTGCAGATCAGCTTAGAATTCTGCCTAAGTCAAGAAAATATAAAGCTGTTGGAGAGTGCTCATTTATAGACATAAGGTTTCTGTTTAATATCTACAAAGGCCACAATGTCTCCAGAACCTAAAAGGACCCTTTTTCCTGATTTTGAGGCCTTAGTCTTCTCCAAACTTCTCATTTCCCTCTTTACCTATACAGAAATGGGAGAAAGAGCCATAGCTGGAACTCAAAAGGATAAAAGGCATTGATTAAGGGCCAGAAGGAAGAAAGCGCACCGACCACCCCATGGTGCCTCTGGCATGGCATGAAGCAGCAATTAAAGTGGAGGGGTCAGTAAGGCACACCTGGGTCAGGGCCCAGGTTTGCCACTTACCTTGCAACCCTCATCAGGGTCTAGCTTCTGAATGTCCACTTCTGCATTAATAATCCCCAGGGTTATTGCAAGCATTGGGTGATACAATATGTAATACCTAACAGCATCTGTATGGAAGAGTAAAATAACTGGGGAAAAACAAAACCCACCCAGAAAGCAGTTTAGAGAAGAAGTTATGTTTCACATGGTATCTACTGGGTCCCCATCACCATACAGGGAACTTTGGGGGATACAGATGCCCATAAAGCATGACCTTGAGACTTACACCATTGAGCTGGAAAGACAAAGCCACTCACCCAGTGAAGACTTTCACAGAGGGATGGATTGTGAGCACAGAGTTTCTCTTTCTCAGGAAGGTCTTTTTACCCAGAGCCTATGGGCACGTGGCCTCACAAGGTGTTCCTGGTAAGCTTGGGGGCCCTGCTTTGCCTTGGTAGCTCATCTTTTCAGGTCCAGAACACTCATGGTGACTAGACCTAAGGTGCCTGAAGTATCACACCAGGAGGAACTTGTCTGCAGGAGCCTCAATGAGTGACTCACAGCAGGCCATATATGCTCCTCTAAGAGTCAGGGGATGGCTCCATTCACATTGGCTGGATAAGAGGAAAGGTCTGATGGGACTATCCCAGAGGGCCTGGTGGGACCAGTGATGGCCACCAGAGCTATTTTCCTCCTACTGCTGCTGTAACAGATTGCCACAAAGCTAGCAGCTGAAAGCAACTCAGATTTGTTGTTGTACAATTCTAAAGGATAGCAGTCTAAGTCAGTTTCACTGGGCTAGAATCAAGGTGTCCGCAGTCCACCTACCTTCTGTGAGCTCATTCTTTGCTTTCTCCAGCATCTAAAGGCTGTCTGCCTGGCTCTGCTTCACTCTAACTCTACTTCCTTCAGCTCATCTTCTCTGACTTTCACATTCCCGCCTCCCTCTCAAAGACCCTTGTGGTTACACTGGGTTCACCTGGATAATCTAAGACACTCCTCCTACCTCCAGATCCTTAATCACATCTACAAAGTCCCTTTTGCAAGTATGATAACATAGTCACTGGTTTCAGGGATTAATCATGGACATTCCAGTGACCCATTATTATGCTTATTACAGGATACTCCTTCCCAGAGTTGGATACTTGTGAGCAAATTCCCTCTCCACAAAGGTTCAGAAAACAAAACAAAACACCTCTAACCATTGCCCAGATCACATTCAACACATTTTCATAGATATAATTTTGTTGAAATTTTTATAAGAAAAAGGTGCTGGGCTCCAGACATCAGGAAAGAATAGCTGATGGTTAAAGTCTGCTTCCTAATGCCACTGATTGGGCACCGTTTAACAAGATTTGAAAACAGCACCCGTATTTCATAGTATTCTAACATTCTCCACTTCAGTGTTTGCAAACAACTGTGATCATCGCTAACACCTATGTTCCCCTACCCTGCTTTCTAACTATTCTCTAAATTGACTTGATACTGCATTTTTTTGACAGTTCAGTGACAGACACAAATTATTTCACTGTTACCATGGTAACCAAGGCATCTCAAAACAAGAAAAAAAAAATAAGATTAAAGTGAAAGGAGAAAGGAATAGTCCAAATTGGCATTAATGAGCCATTGTCCAGGTGAAATCGGTGCTAATTGTCCAGGCTTTGGGGGGTGCTTTAGCAGGGACCCTCAGTCAATCAGTCACCAGGGAAAGCCACCCAAGTGAGAATGCTGTCTCTTGCAAGAAGTTCAAAGTTTACAGAGCCTTCTACTCTCCCTTACTTATGCATCTCTTATTTGGATCATCTCCTTTGTTTTTCATCTCCTCCTGCTTTTCCCCTGAACACATTAGTTACTATGGAAACATTGGTGTGAATGTCAGAAGGCTCAGCTCGGAAATGCTTCATAAAGTCAATTTATAGAATGGTCTGACATTTATCTCATGTTTGGGAAATTTTAAAGAATTTGTGATATTCATGACCACGGACAGGGGTGGGTGGTAAACACTGTGCTATATATGGATTTTAAAATTTGTTTTATATACACTGAGAAAACATCAGGTTTTGTCTTTTAGAGAGAGAATAGCAACAAAAACAGGAGTCTGGTTTGGGATTTGAAATTGGATTCATTTCCCCTCAGTTCAGGGAGGATATCCACCTTTTCAGTTTGTAGAGCTGACTAGAATCTCTTGTGTCAAAATAAATGCTTTTTGGAAAAATTATGGCTGGCTTATTCTTTCTAACTTTAACCTGACAATAAGACAAATGATATTACCCATAATAGTAGACACAGGGTAACAGGAAACAGAAATGTTAATGTCCATGCTGTAAAAATTCTTTTTTTACCAAGATGAATTTCAGAGTTACGAGTTACCCTGTGGAATAAAAATAATAGCTAATGATTCTAGCACATCTATTATATGTCAGGCCCCCTTCTAAGGACATTATAGGTAGGAATTAATGTGATTCTCATGAGTGACTGGTGAGGTAAGGGCTTTCATTAAAAATTATTACACATGAGTAAACTGAGGCACAGAGTGGTCACGTAACTCATCCAAGTAAGTGGCAAAAGCAAGATTAAAACCAAAGAACTTCAGGTCCTGAACCTATGCTCCTAACCACCATACACAATTCCTTCTCTATGAAAGAAAAAAATCATACTAACCACATATCCAGAACCAGAGTTTTAAGTTCTCAGTTCTGAACTAAAAAAGACAATCTAGGCATGGACTTTATTGCCTCTCCGAAGATATTACCCCAAACCTTAAGGCTTGTGCCACTGGGGTTGAAGATATGTGGATTCCTAATGATTACAGTGCAATGATGAGTTTAGAGTTAAATTGGGTTTTCAACTTGCAAGCTGCTATGTATTTATTATGTACAAGAGGGTAAAAAATTTTTCCTATATTATCAGCAGGAAAGCTAGAAAGAGATGAAAAGATCTTGAAATTAACTCCACTGTACGTCATCAGAACTTTACACAGAACACCCAAGGTCAGTCTGGGAAGCAGCATTTACTCTTTGCCACCCAGTGTTTGCCCATCTCCTCTGGCCGCAGCTCCCAGTTTTTGTCTGAAAGCTAGACCTACTCAGTTCATGTGCTTGACATGCTTGATCCCAGGATCAATCAGGTGGTCCAGGGCCAGAGCCAATCAGCACATTTCGTCCCCCATGACCTCAGTGATTGGCTTAAAGACAGCATGTGACCCAGTCAGAGCCAATGAAACACCACAAGATGTTTGCTGGGAATGCTCACACAGGAAGAGGATAGAAAACCTGACTGTGGAATGAGCTGTCTTAGTCATCCTCACCACCACACAGAGGTGGTCTAGAACTCACAGCTGCTACAAGGTACAGAGGGAGACTGAAACCTTGGCAACAAAAAGTATGTAAAAGATTAAGGGAAACCCACTACATGGCATCACTGGAGCCCTGGACACAAGTGTTCTAAAATCTGCCAACCATTTCAATTATTGACTCCATAAGTCACTACCACCACAGTGACAAGGACTCTTCCTCCTCCTCCTCCATCTTCTTCTTCTTCGTCTGCTCCCCCACCCTAATGCTTCCACTTCTCCTCCTCATTTAAAAACACGCAAGCTGGCTTATAATAAACAGAAAAAGATCCAATGGACACAACATGAAGTAATACGTGTATTTTAAGAACAGACACCACATCTTCCTCACCTTCTTGGTAAACTAGCAAATATGCCCTTAGTTAAGATTTTGAAAGTAATAAACCTCTAAAATCCCAAAATCTCTTTGTAACTCATGTGGTAGTAATACAGATATGACCTGCGTGGACATGAGTCTAATCATGGTGTTTACTTTTACCACTTGCTGTCAATATTTTGATGTTTTGCTCTAGAACATGTTTATGATTACAGGATGCTACACAGACCCTGTGAAAAGTGTCCAGCTGCGTAAGGTATACAAATTCCTATCATTATTGAATCAAAAAATTATAAATTCTGAAGCTTCAAAGGTTTTAGATAAAAGACTATGGACTTCTAGTCACATTATAAATTGAATGAATAAAATGATTGAATAAATAAGTACTTAATCTCTCAATAGGATGGATCCTGAGTTAGCTAATGACACTGTTTGAACCACAAGATGAAAGTATCCATCATACCAAAATTGTATTGAAAGTAAAATTATGTTCACATGCCAGACAAGAGACATACATCAAATCAGACATCCGTTTGATAAACACCCAGAGTGAACAAATTCTAAAGTTCAGGACAAAAGCAAAAGAAATCAAGAGTATCAAAGAAGAACTTTGAGAACAGAGGCTCTGGGAGAAGAAATCCTGCTGCCTGACTCTATGTCAAGCTACAGCACACTACTGACTGCTGAACTCGAAAGCCTGAAACACTTAAGATGCTGAGTGCATGTGGCTATGACATTGACCAAGCCTTGAAATCCATGCTCCATGTCCATGAGGGGCTTATTCTGAGTTCTCATTACATACGTGTGTGTGTGTATTTCTGAGTTTTCATTATATACATGTGTATATACATGTATATATGTGTGTGTGCATATATATATATATATATATATATACTTTTTTTAAAAAAAAATTTCTTCTATAACCAAGAAAACTGTCATTCTATGCAATGTTTGATGAAAGAGTGCTGGAAACTAATTAGACATTATCCCAAAGTAGCAAACTTTTGAGTCATGACTCATCTATTTTCTTCTATCCCTTGCCTAAAACAGTAGCTAGTACACCATATGTGTTTCACATGTGCTTTATGAATAAGTGAAATAAATGCTACGTTCTGACACTTCTGCCATCTGACAACACTGATAAGTTGCCAATGGGACAAATGACGGGGGGTGGGGGAGAAAAACTAAAGAAAGAAGAAACCCCTAGTGGTGAGGACCCACTGATGCAGAAAGAGCCTCGACGAGCCTATCATGAGTTGCAGAAAAATCAAATTTAGGTCACTAATCCTCGATATGCCTTCTATCCCTATGATCACATGATTTTTCTGCATGCAAAGAAGAGAAAAGCTAAAAGGGTACAGATAGAAGTGTGTGTAAATTACTTAAAACACTGGCTAGTAGAGCATGAAATAATTCCTAAAATTTGAAGAAGACTCTCCTGCAGTTTGAAAGAGGGACACACACATGTATGTGTGCACATGTCATATATATGATGGATGAGTATCTCTTTCATATATATTAAAATATCTGAGAAATATTGAATCCTTGTCTCCCTATTAAGAAAATCTCCAATGCCCAAAAGCACCCAGCTGTTAAGAACCCAGCTGGCTTTAAGGTCTCTTCTTTTCCTAGCCAAACCCAACATATTGACAAAATTTTCAATTTTTTCCCACGACATTGCTCAAATCCAACCTATCTTTTCCATGTTCATAGTTCTTGGGCCGGGATTGTGGATCAACAGTAGAGCGCTCGCCTCACACGTGCAAAACCGTGGGTTCAATCCTCAGCACCACATAAACATAAATAGGTGAAATAAAGCTATTCTGTCCAACTAAAATAAAAAAATAAATATTTAAAAAAAATAGTTCTTAACTGCTCCCCCACTCCAGTTTCTTCTTCAATCTTCCTCGCACACAATTGCCAGATTAATTTTCCTAAAGAAAAGCACAGATCCCATCACTCTGCCTGAAAGCCTTCAATAGTCCCCCTTTCCCTTCAACAGCATTTCACTCACTTCAGTGAAATGATACGGCATTTTCCTATCGTCTCTCTTACCTCTTAAGCCATCCCTTTTCAGCTTTTGAAACTGAAGCACTGTCTTCTGCCTGTCCTTTAAAATGTTGGAATTCCTTCAACTTCAGTCATAGCCCCTCTTCTTTTTCTATGCCATCTTTTTAGATGACCCTATTACAAAGCCTTCATTAACCACCAACCTGCTCTGTGTCTCTCTGGACTTCTACCATGGATATTCCATGTTTTAGTCAGATTTTTTTGCTGCCATGACTAAAAGACCCAACCAGCTCAGACCCAACTAGCACAATGTTAGTAGAGAAGGAAGAGTTAGGGGCTCATGGTTTCAGAGGTCTCAGTTCATATGTGTCTGGCTGCATTCCTTGGGGCTGAAGATGAGGCTGGATATCATGGTAGAAGAGTGTGGTAAAGGGAAGCTGCTCACATGATGATCAGGAAGCAGAGAGAAAGAGAGACTCCACTCTCCATATACAAAATATATTCCCCATAGCCACGTCCCCACTGAACAACTTCCTCTAGCCACAACTCACCTGCCTCCAGCTACTACTCAGTTAATCCCACCAGGGATTAATTCACTAACTAGAGTAAGGCTATAACCCAATTATCTCTTGCATTGTCTCACACATGAGCTTTTGGGGGTTACCACATCTAAACCACAACATTTCATATGAATGGGAGCTTATAAATACCAGTCATTTGTGTCAGTTTTCACTTAGCATGATGTTTCTAATGTCCCTCTATGTTGGATGTATTTCATTCCTTTTTTATGACTGGATGATACTCCATTGTATGGATACACCACATTTTACTTATTCATTCATCCATTGACAAACATTTGGATTGTTTTCACCTTTGATCTACTGTGAATGCTGCTGTGAATATTGGTGTCCAAGTTTTTGTTTCTAAACCTGTTTCTAATTATGGAAGGTATAAACCTATGAGACAAATTGCTGGGTATTTAAAAGTATTTTTATGTTTAAGTGATTGAGGAACTGTCACATTATTGTCCACAGAGGACATAAAAATAACCATTTTACATTTCCACCAGCAATATGAGTACTCCAGTTTCTTTGTGTCCCTGTCAACACTTGTTCTCTTCTACTTTTTAAATTCTGGCCATCTTGGTACATGTGAAGTGGTAGTTCAGTGTGTCTATGATATGCACAGTTTAATGACCAAGGATATTGAGCACCTTTGTGTATGTTTGATAGCCAACAATGTCTTCTATTGAAAAACATCTTTTTGAGCCTGTCACCCATTTTCAAATTGTCTTTTTGTTGTTGAGTTGAAAGGATTTTTTATATATTCTGGGCACTAGGCTCTTTTCAGATATATTTGCAAATACTTTCTCCTATTCTGTGGATTGTCCTTTCATGCTTTCGTTCCATAGACAAGTTTTTAACTTTGACAAAGTCCAAATTCTCTATATTTGTTGTTTCTTATGCTTTTAGTGTCATATACAAGAAACCATTGACAAACCTAAGGTCATGAAGATTCACTCTGATGTTTTCTTCAAAGATTTAATTCTTAAATTTTTTGATTTAAGTTTTTGAGTTAATTTTTGTTTGTGATGTGGATAAATGCTCAACTTTATTTGCATTTGCATTTCTACTTGTTACATCACCAAAGACCATCAAATGGTCTTGAGATGCTTGTCCCAAATCAGCTTACCAGAGATGTATGGGAAACCTCACTATGTCTTAGACTTCTCCTGTGAACCTGAGACCCTATATGTATCCAGTGGGCTGTTCAACCTCTCCACATCAACACTACCTAAGCAGACCTCATGGTCTCTAACTGTTCCAAATGTGTTCAGACCACGTTATTCTGAGCATGACCATTTATCTAGCTGTGGAAGAAAGACTCATCTCCTCTCTTCTACTCTCCACATCCAACTTCTGTCAACTGAATCTCCATAAAAATATCTTGGATCTAATTCCCCCAAGCTCCTCTGCCATTCCTAGATCAAGTTACTCTGGTCTATTCCCACACTATTAAACCATTCTCCCAAGTCAAGTCCCTCTGTCCATCCTTGCAGTCATTTATCTATTCTTCAATGACCTCTTTAAAAAAAATAAAATAAAATCATTTCTCTTTCTCTCCCTTCCTTAAGCCCACTTTTCATAGAATTCTTCAATGTCCTCCCATTACTATAGGATGAAGACCAAACTCACAATAATGTTGTACACAGCTCTACAAAGACAAATCCTGACCTTCACTCTAGCTTGACTCTATACCACTCTTCACCCTTCATCCAGGTAACTACTTAACTTTCAAGTTATTCTTTAAGTCAATCTTCAAGTGACTCCTGCTGCTGGGAGCCATTAGCCAAGTAGGTATGACAATTTCCTTGCCAGCGTACCCCATGTTGCTGACATGTTGCAGTGACATTGAATGTAAGTGACCTTGCTCAAGGACCAAGGCAGATTAGGGTGTTCCCGGTTTTAAGATAATCTTGTTTAGGGCGTTCCCAGTTTAGGTTCCAGGTTTAAGGTTTAAGATTATTCCTGCTGGGAATAGGGCGTATCCTGCTGCCTGAGTTCCCCTTGAGTTCTCACGGGATTCAGACAGTATATTTTGGAGATAGAAGCCCAGTGGAGGTGGATTTGGGCAGAGAACGTGGATTTGGACAGAGAACTTGGATTTGGGCAGAGAACGTGGATTTCCCCAGAACGTGGTTGTAGACGGCTGGTGTGAGTTCGGGAATAAAGAGTTGCTGTTTGAATCTACAAGCTGTGTGGTGGCTCGTGATTGTGTGCCCAGCCAGACTGCGGCATTTGTGCCCAGCCAGACTGCGGCATTTGGTGGCCCGTACGGGGAACTTCTGAAGCTTAGAGGTAAGTGAAATTTCTCACCCTTGAGGAAGAGAGAAAGAATGGGTGAACATTTCAAAAAACAATGTGTTATTGTTTTGATTTATTTTGTTTTTATTTCAAGTTGCCTGTTCCTAGAACTTTCTCAGGCAAACTGGGGAAAATGGTTGACTCAAGGTTTGAAGTTGTTCACCTCCGAGCAAGAGAAATTGTTAGAGGAAGGAGGCACCCCAGTAAGACCAAGAACAATTAGGGCATATGTTGATACAATACAAAAATGTAGCCCTTGGCTTTTTAAAGACAAGTTATTAAGTATATCAATGGGACCATCATGGTATCCTGTAGAAGGATTTTTCTTCAACAAGAAAGAGATGGCTAGTTCTGTTTACTACACTTGTCTAAGATCTTGGTTTTTACAGACATCTGATTAATCTACAAAGCTAAAATGTTAAAATATCAACCACTAAATATGAAATCAAGTACTCTTTACTTATTAAGTTCCATAAGGTAATATATTTAAACATTATGTGTGTTTTCATAAATTGGTAAATGGAAAAATGTTTAATATTGCTTGTGTCTGTGTCTTTGCTAAAACAAGGTTATTAAGTGTTAAGATTCTATCATGTGTAATTTATATACAAAGAGTAGAAAAATTTTCAGTTAGGTTTCAATTATAGTATTATAGTATCATAAAAAACATGAAAGTCTTTCATCTTATTAAAGTGGAGTAATTTGTGTAAATCAGAAATTTTATAAGAGTTGTTTCAAAACGTGAATTTATAAAAAGGGTTAACGGTTAAAAAAGAGAAAAAGATTCAAGATGTGGAAATATATTTTAATATAAAAGGTTAAAGGAAAAAGAAATGTTTCTAGATGAGATAATCTCTGTGTGGTAAAGTAAAAAGTTGTAAAATGTCATTTAAAAAAATTTTGAGGAAACTAGACTTAATTTAAAAGCTTGAGAAAGGAAGAAAGAAGAAAAGATATTTGTACATGGCAGATTGAGACAAAGCTTCTCAATGGAGTTAAAAAAAAAAGGCCTTTGGTTGAAAGGCAGCCATGTAAACTAACATTGAAGCGATTTAAACAAAATCTAAGCCTCGTTTAAAAGAGTGAAGCTGTAGGTGGTGAAAAAGTACATTTAAAAGTACAGTATAGATGATAATTAAAAGGCTTTAAAAGGTTAAATTGAAGATGGTTAAAATGCCTTCATGATGGAGGAAAGAAGCTTAATCTTAAAGGCATTACTTTAAAAAAAAATGGGAAGATAATAGGATAAAAGATATTTAGATAAAGAAGATTAAAAATTTAAAGTGAAAAACTTTAAAGACAGAAGTATAGAAAGTTAAAAAGAAAAAAGATAAAGAAGATGTAGAAAGATTAAAAAATGTAGGAAGACAAGAATTTTAAACCCACAAAATAGGGAAAAGAAAAAAAACTAGGAGGAAAATAAGCAACTAAGGGTAAAAATACAAACCTTAAAAAAAAAGACAACTAGAAGATAAAAATAAGATTGAAAATATCAAGTAAGGTATTACAGATAGAAAATGCAAAAAGCTAAGACAACTATTAGATACAGACATACTTATTAAAGCAAAAAGAGGGAATTGGAAAGGGGTATATATCCCCCAAAGATAAACTTAAAATAACGCTTTTTACTCTAAACTTTTAAAATTTGGATTCATCAGGACTTAGTGCTGCGGAAAGACATATGTATCCAAAAAATATACATAAGCCTAAGGTACTTTGGAAAGATATTCTAACAGGACAATGGAAAGGTCCTGACCCAGTGATTGTCTGGAGTCGGGGTTTTGTTTGTGTGTTTCCACAGGGAGAACAGCAGCCGATTTGGATTCCAGAGAGATTAACTAAAACAATTTCTACAGATCGAAAAGAAGATGATTTGACTCAAATCCATAACAGCTGATATCCAGAACTCCAGCTTGGCCATTCTTACATCTGCGACAGTGATTAACCAGTGATGTAATTTTTATTTCCTTGCCAGTGCACCCCATGTTAGTTGTGGTAGTGCTGGCATATCTTTGCTGATGGTGTCACCAGTGATGCAATTTTTCCCAAGGAGCCGTCAATTGGCTTGGTGTCGTGGCATTTCTGTATCCTCCTCCCTTCTGCTAGTGATGGTCTAAACTTTGGGGGCCAATGGCTTATGCTGGACCAGTAGTCAGTGACGGGTATGATCCAATTGCAGTGGTATCAACCTAAGACAGGAGGCTGACGCCTAAAGGTCAGTTTTCCGATGACGGGTAAGAACCATATGTTGAATTGGACAACCTACCAGGCACGGTCCTTAAGCCACATTGCTTGTTGTTTAATTAATCAGAAGGGGGGAGATGCTGGGAGCCATTAGCCAAGTAGGTATGACAATTTCCTTGCCAGCGTACCCCATGTTGCTGACATGTTGCAGTGACATTGAATGTAAGTGACCTTGCTCAAGGACCAAGGCAGATTAGGGTGTTCCCGGTTTTAAGATAATCTTGTTTAGGGCGTTCCCAGTTTAGGTTCCAGGTTTAAGGTTTAAGATTATTCCTGCTGGGAATAGGGCGTATCCTGCTGCCTGAGTTCCCCTTGAGTTCTCACGGGATTCAGACAGTATATTTTGGAGATAGAAGCCCAGTGGAGGTGGATTTGGGCAGAGAACGTGGATTTGGACAGAGAACTTGGATTTGGGCAGAGAACGTGGATTTCCCCAGAACGTGGTTGTAGACGGCTGGTGTGAGTTCGGGAATAAAGAGTTGCTGTTTGAATCTACAAGCTGTGTGGTGGCTCGTGATTGTGTGCCCAGCCAGACTGCGGCATTTGTGCCCAGCCAGACTGCGGCATCCTGCTAGATAAAATTTCCTTGCTAATTATTTTACATCACAGGCTACACTTCTTTACTGAACTCTTCACAATTTCTAAGTATATATCTGTGGGATTATATATGTCTGTTGCCCTCTAGATTCAAATATCAAAATCTTTAAATTTTACCCTAAAGTATTCTATATTCTCTATAATGTCACCTTTCTAGTTTTTTTTTTTTTTTTTTTTTTTTTTGGTACTGGGATTGAAGCCAGGAGTGCTTTACCACTGAGCCACATCCCCAACCCTTTTTATTTCTTATTTTGAGGCAGGGTCTCCTTAAGTTTATAAAAGTATCACTAAGTTGCTGAGGCTGGCCTCAAACTTGTGATCCTCCTGAGTAGCTGGAATTATACGAATGTACCCCATACCCAGATCCCTTTCTATTCTCATCCACAACTATTTTCCTTCACATTCCCATCCTTGTCCCTGATAAAACCTTGCACATTTCTCTTTGTAGTTCATTGACATTGTTTACCTGTTTCCTCTTACTCTGTTTTTCTATAATTATTGTGCTAACACTCTAGCCCATTCTCATTCTTCATTCATCATTTAGATTTAGTTTATAGAGGACCTACTATACTGGGAGGTCAGGTCTGGAGCTACAGAACACAGTAAACCTTGATTCCAAATATAAAGGAAGTATGAAAATAAGTCTATAAACAAATAGCTACAAGCCCAGATCAAAGTTGATATGAAGATGACTTGAGATCTGAGAACAGAGAAGCCCAGTAATGTCAGCAGAGCTCTAAAAAAGATGTGTCCTTTTAGAAGGTCTTGGAAGATGAGTGAGAATGGAAAAGGGGCTGGGCATGGTGGCACATGCCTGTAATCCCAGCAATGTGGAAGGCTGAGGCAGGAGGATCACGAGTTCAAAGCCAGCCTCAGCAATTCAGCGAGATCCTGTCTCTAAATAAATATTAAAACAAGGGCTGGGGATGTGGCTCAGTGGTTAAGCACCCCTGGGTTCAACCCCCAGTAACAAAAAGAAAAAAGAATGGGAAAGGGGAGATTTACAGGCATAATGTAAGTCACAATGAAATACTGTCCCTGAACATGTTACAGAAGAGCAAGTGGTCCCAAGCCAAGTGTCTGGCACACAGACATGGGCAGCATGTGAGACTGAAAGGAGGGATGTCCCAACAGCCTATGTCATTATCTCTTGGATACAACTGTCCTTCTCCCTCACACTGGAAGGAAGAATATAATTTTCCAATAACATACTAATGTACTGTAAGGCAAAACAATGGAAACATAGCATAAAACTCTGTGGTGGATAGATCCTAGGGTGTCTTATGAATCCTGCACCCTGGTGTTCCTGCCTTCCCTTGAGTTCAGGTAGAACCTATATCAATGTGACAAAAGTGAACGGATTTTGCTGATGTTATTAAGGTTTTAAATAAGTTGACTTTGACGAATTAAAATAGAGAGTATGCAGAGGGAAACTTGACTTAAACTGAACAATAAGGCAAGGACCCTCCCTGAAGCAAGAAACTCTCCTCACATGGTTGATGACATAACCTTGATCACAATGCAATCACAGAAGAATTCTGCCAACTTCCTGAACTACCTTGGAAATTAACTCTTCCCCAGTCAAACCTTCAGATGTGAATGCAGCCCAGAAGAATACCTGGATCATGGCCCTGGGAGACCCTGAGCAGGGGATTCAGCTGTGCCATCCTATACTATTGAGCTAAAGAAACCATGATAATAAACGTGAATGGACACTGCTAAGTTTTTGGTAATTGGTTATGTAGCCACAGGAAATGAATCTAGTCTTGACACTAGACAAGATATTTTTTTTTACTGTTTTCCTTGCTGACATGTCTTTTTTATGTATTTGCTCAAATGGCTTAAATATCTAACCCTTTAGATACTGAACTGACAAAATACACCAGTTAGTACAAAATGGAAATGTTTCTAGCCAATTCACCAATAATGCAAAGTGATAGTAGAATGCTCCAACTTGACGTGCTTGGCTTCACCGAAGGATGTATAACTTTTTGTGTTTGGTTGTTGTTGTTGTTGTTCAGATTCTTATTCTTAGCAGTTTCTTTAGCTCATAATGAACAAGTTGCTCTCAGATGCAGGGTGGGGGAAACAGATGCAGAAACATATCAGCTTTGAGGATCAAAACACAGCCATAAAGAAACACATTTATTGCACAACATGTACTCACACATTAAACTGTCAACAGCCTGTTTGTGGCATACTGTGTTCCTCACTTCTGCTGTTGGAGTCTCTACCTTTGAATAAGTTTGTAATAGGGAGTTGATGATCTGGCATCACATAAGTCGCTATTATAACCAATATGAATTTATATATAATAAAATAAAGGATTTGAGAGCCTTCATGATAATTGAAAGTAAAACCATTATGCTTCAAGTCCTATTCTTCATCTTGATAAAAAATAAATTCGTAAGTAGCATGATAAATACATATATAATTTTTATAACACTTTTTTCATATAATATGCTAGACCTGATAAATATATATCATATAATATAAGATTTTTTTTAGTTGTAGACAAACACAATACTTTTATATCATTTATTTATATGGTGCTGAGGTTAGAACCAAGTGCCTCACACATGCTAGGCAAGCGCTCCACCACTGAGTCACAGCCCCAGTATAAGATAGTTTTTAGGAGCTCCATGCCTGTAATCCCAGCATCTCAGAAGTCTGAGGCAGGAGGATTGCAAGTTCAAAGCCAGCCTCAGCAACAGCGAGGCCCTAAGCAACTCACTGAGACCCTATCTCCAAATAAAATACAAAATAGGGCTGGGGATGGGGCTCAGTGGCCGAGTGCCCCTGAGTTCAATCTCTGGTTAAAAAAAAAAAAAAAGAAGAAGAAGCTCCTATACAAAATCTAGCAAAGATATTAGAAACTTACATTGATTATGAAAAACGAAATAAAACAATAGAGAAAAGCTTACAATAGCACATGAAAAAGCTAACCATCTCTGGCCAAAATAAAAAGATGGGTCAGTATTCAAAAATAAATTATGACAATTCACACCTATGGGTTAATAAAGGAGAGAAAAACTCAACAGACGCTGGGAGCTGATATTCCTATACATGTCATTAACTCGCATAACTCTGAAAACTGGGGTTAGTGGGATAATTATTAAATGTCAGTCTTCTCAAGTCAGTAGCCCACCTAATGTTTAACGGGTAATTTCTAGATGCATTCCTGTTTAAATCCATTCTCTTTTACCAATCTTTTTACCGTCTTTTGCTCCAATCTTCTGCTGGTTCACTCAGCATACGGAGCTGAACAGTATCCCACGAGTGAGTTCTTCCATGTGATCCTAATGCTTTCAGCACAGAGGAGCTGACTCCTGTTCACTGAGTGACTAAAAATGAACACAAGGGTTTGGTAGTGAGCCTCATCAGAGGAAACACCTCTTCTGAAGCACAGGCTGGAAAGGAATCTTTTGCAGATATTGCCCAAACCAGGGAATGGTGCCTTAGAATATAACCTGCCACTAATCCGGGGAGAACCTCCCCCAAAAGTGGACCTTCCAGATCCAGGATATCCCACACACCCACCAGAATCATCTCATACCCACAATCAGAGGACAAATTTAAAAGGCTGGGCCTTTTAATGCACAGAATGAATGTCAGCCACATTTACCTTATAAAGCTGAAGAGGGTGATTGGCTGCATGTAAGAGTCTGGGTACCTTCTTGCAAGAAGGGTGGGGACAGAAGACAGTCATTCTCCTCATTCTATAACGAACAAGCAAACATCCCTCTGTTTACAGGATGAAGTCTGAACTCTTACCCCAGCTCATAAGCCCTCCTTGATCCCTCCACCCCTCACCAATCCTCTCTGCATAGGCTCCTTCATGTAGCTCCGGTCCTAGCATTTACCCACTCATACACGGAGATGACTTCATTGTCAAAGTCAATAATTTTGTTATTTAAAGAGAGCTCAATAAGTATAGCAATATTTAGACATCTAGATATTCTTCAGTTTCATTTGGCAAATAAAAGTATAGTGTGATGCTCATTTTTAAAATGAGAAAATGTTTTCTCATTTCACTAGTACTCAAATAATAGAGTAGGTATCTTTTGACATAAGATGTACTTCAAATAAATTTTGAAAAGTTCAATTTTGTCTGAATGCAAAAGGAAGCATAATTGATGTTTGACATGTTAATTTTAAGTGAGCTGATTGTCAGATTTCACTTGAATAAGACCCACAATATCTGCATCGAGGATATGCTATCTTCAACCATTATTGTCATTTTTCTATGTTCATAAATTAATCCTACTATTATAAAAGCTATTTCTTGACATGTGTGAAGGAGAAAGGATCACAGTTAATCAAATTTCAAGTTTATTTGAATGCCATATATACCACATAGGACTTAGTAATCTGTAACAGTCTTCACATGTGTTCATAGTGCCTCAATAATTGTTAGATTCACATGAGATGATATTGAACCTCTCCAGAGGTCAAAGCTTCATACGATACACTGCATATATCTAGAGAATTCAGAGATAGCCTGAGATAAGTGGTGGGGAGACAGGCCTGGAGAGACAAATCATCCTAATTCTGTACACATTATAATACTGGGAAGAAAGGAATTTTGCTGATGCATAGAAGAGAAGCATGTTTGTCTTTACATCAAGGAAGAATGTCACACAAAAAGGTGGCCTGTAAGAAGTGTTTATAGAATTTGACAGCCAGATGAAAACAGTGAAGGTGATGACCAGAGCTGTGGAAAGGCACAGCAAACTCTAGAACATCAAGTGCAGGGTGTGTGGGATAGGAAATAAGTCTGCAAGGAAGGATCAGAACACTGTGCTAAGGATCATGGCTGCTTCCTGTGGACAATGAGATTTTCCTTTTGGTGAAGACACCACTCATAGAGGTGTATGCAATGGACAAGAACGAATAGAGGGTGAGAGAAAGCTAGCTAGGAGGGTCTTTCAAAAATCTCAGTAAAGCCTGTTGAAGCTCGAAACCACAGCAGCTCAGAGAGAAGTGAGTCAAATTTTTGTGTGGCTGCACAATAAACTACCAAAAAAAATGTCAATGGCATGTAATGGTGAGACTGTCAGAGACCCCCATGAAAAGCAGCATCCCTTGAGATTAAGACAGGAAAGACTCTGAGGAGCAATGAGACAGGCAGGCAGCCCCTGCAAAGGCCAACGCACTCCTGGGACCTTAACTCACAGCTTGATAGCCATTAAACACAGAGCACAAGCTTCTCCTGCCTCCCACCCTCACTCATGGCTCCATAGATGTTAAGAGCAGGACATGTGCCCTCTCCCCCCTCACATGCTCACTCTCAGTCTCACTGGCCTCAGGTGCATCTCCATCCAGGATCTCCTGGCCATGACTCTCCAAGGACAGACAACATAAAGGACAAAACTGTTGAGGAGTCACAAAACAGCAAATTCACAAACCCTTTACTTGTTGTTCACCTGATATGTGTTTTCTTCTAACCCCCAACTATATGTTCTTTCAACAGCAACAGCAGCTCATCCTCATCCCAGAGTGAAGATGTCTGTGCAGGAAACAGCGTCAATATGACAGATCTGACATTTGGCACCAGACATTTGACACTTTAACCTTCCCCAAGGTTAAAGTGCTCGGCCCAAAAAAAACACCTTTCAGAATGCATCTAAAGCCAAGGAACATTCATAACCTCTAGCTCACTCCTCTACCACCCTGACACGTGAATAAAAGTTAACTCCCTTCTTTGTTCAAGAGCCAGCTTAACACTGTCTTGGTTAGGGCTGTGTCTCCCTCTTGCTCAAGCAAAAAGTCCCAATAAAGAGTCTTGCTCCTATCACAGTTGTGCCTTTATCTGATTCTGGTTCTTCTGATGGGGATCATGAGAGCCCGCTGAGCCTTAACCTTATTCTCAGTTGAGCTGCATTAGGTTGGGTTTGACTGAGCACTTTGGCAGAGACACCTCTACCTCACGTATTTCTCAATTTCTCATCTTCCTCTTGGGACTATCAGCTATCCCAGGGAGGATGTGTGTGTGTGTGTGTGTGTGTGTGTGTGTGTGTTTAATGTCCATGTCAAAAGCACAAAGACAACTGAAAAAGACAAGATCTCTTAAACCTTAGGCTTAGAACTGGAATGACATCATTTTTGCCCTAGTGCCTAAAGCAAGCCACATCACCAAACCCAAAGTCATCAGACAAAAAAACAGACTCTGCCTCTTTAGTGGTAGGAGCTGCAAAGTCAACTGGCAAAGGAAAGATTGGAGACAATAATGCAATATATCACGTAGTCTGCCCTTGGGGTACAGTTATTCACATTCCTTCCATATGCACTATAGATGTGCCCACCCCATCCAAGAATATACCAAAGCCACATCCATTCACAGCTCACACTCAAAGTTCAGGATCTTGTGAACCTTATTAGGTACAGAGGTTTCTCATTGTATTGAGAAAAATGACTGCTCTTTGTTCACAGAACAATGAACAAAAACATGTACTTTCTGGTGCCCCCCCCCACACACACACACAGCTTACATAGAATGGTGCAGTAGGGAGAGGAAGATTGCAATAAAAATTCTCATTTAAGAATAGGAGGTTCGGGCTGGGGATGTGGCTCAAGCGGTAATGCACTCGCCTGGCATGCGTGTGGCCAGGGTTCGATCTTTAGCACCACATACAAACAAAGATGTTGTGTCCGCCGAGAACTAAAAAATAAATATTAAAAAAAAAATTCTCTCTCTCTCTCTCTCACTCACTCTCTCTTTAAAAAAAAAAAAAAAGAATAGGAGGCTCGCAGCAGACATTGGCCCATAGCAGTTCTGAAGTCCCACTGGCAAATGATGAATGAAAATTTCCTGGTTGGGCCTGAGTTCTGCTCATGCAGAGCACCTGCCCAGCCCATTCTTCTCCCTTGCTTTTGACTCTTTCCTTTGAGATAGTCTTCATTTTTTCATCCTCCTCCTAAATTATTTTTTTAAATGGCCTTGGAAAATATGATATACTTGGTACCCAAGCAGCTTTTTCAGCCTGCTTCCTGCCTTAGAAAGTTGTGGGAAGAGAGTTTTTGTTTGTTTTCATTTTCAAAAAGCCTCCATCTCTTATAGTCTCAGATGGCAGTGATTCTGCTCATTCAATTCTCTAAAAAAACACTTTTGTGTATTTGATTCCACTGTATTTCACATACCAAAAGCCAAACGTCATTCCTACAATTCTGTTCTAGAGTTAATGACTGGTAATAAGGGTATATTAGACTAATAATTACCAGTCATTAACTCTAGATCAGCTTCCAAGATGTCCTTTTAACCAACTGAGAATATCTGCTACAGGTTTTGTTTTTTGTTTTTTGTTTTTGTTTTTGTTTTTGGTCTCAGGTGTCTTTTATACTATTAAAAATCATTGAGGACTTCAAAAAGCTTACCTTAAAAAATTCTTGAAAGCCCAAGAATACACAAGTGAACATGCCATTAGATACCAGGTCAATGGTATAGACATGTCAGTAATTTCTTAAAACTCCACTCTACATTCATGAGAAAATAAGAGTGAAACAATGTCTTAATGCTATTACAAAAATAATTTGGTCTCACAGGCCCCCCAAAGATCATGGAAGTTCTCAGAGCTCACCAAGGTATATTTTGGGAATAATCGGTCTTATCTCTCTCCTTTCAGACGTTCTAGCAATAGTTTCATTAGTAATTCCTTGATATTTACACAAATAACATAAATCTTAACATACTATCTCCTTATTTTATTTCTCTGTAATCTTTAAGGGTTTCATGTATCTAAGACAAGTATATTAAACTTGATAACACATGAAATAATTCTTTCTTTTTTGAACTGGGCATAGAACCCAGGGGCACTTTAATATTGATAAACCCTAGTCTTTTCCTTTTTTGTCTTTTTTTTTTTCCAAACACAGATTCTCAGTAAATTTCAGAGACTGCACTGGAACTTGTAATCCTCCTAACTCAGCCTACTGACCAGCTGGGATTACAGGCATGCACCACCATGCCCAGCCATAAAATAATTCCTTATTGGGAATATTTTATGATGCCATTGGATCCATGGATGTTTCAATGTTCATTTTACAGTAAATTCTCTAAACATATATCCTGTCTCAGAAATAAACAGTGGCTAACTACAGTACCAACTTATTTGGAATTCTGTGACCTACAACTGCAAAACAATACATCTGAACATCAAGTAAGAAGCATACATCTGAAAAGAGTTTCAGGGACAAAAATTGCATGACTCACCAAGTAGTATGACTCTGATAGTACCCCAAGGATTTAACTGGAACCTCCATTCATTCTGTTTTCAGCCTTTCCCAAGTGGTAGGGCTTGGACATAATGTGAATAAGTTAATTGCTTTCATGTAATAAGAGTGGCATTTAGTACAATTTCCAATAGAATCCTCAGTCCCATCTGAGACTAGTTGCCCAGTCTCCTTGTCTTCTGAGCACTTACGAGAATTGCCCACAATGCCCTATTGATAGCATTCCAGCTGTTTATATCGTCTCCTCCAAACTCTTCCAACCTTGGCCCATAATCCAGTTCCAAAGTCACCTCCATATTTTCAGGCATAGTAACAACCTGCTCCAGTACCAATTTTCTTAGTTCATTTTCTGTTGCTAGTAACACCATATCACAGAGTGCATCAATTATAAAGAAAAGAGGTGTATTCAGCTCATAGTTCTGAAGGTTCCAGGACCCACATTCTTTCTGGCAGAGTCCCAAGGTAGCACAAGACATCACAAGGTAAGATACTGGGAACACATGGGTACGTATGTCTCTGGTTGTTTTAGTCAGTTTTTTCACTGCTCTGACAAAAGTAACTGACAAGAACAATTAGAGAAGGAAATGTTTACTTGGAGCTCATAGTTTCAGAGGTCTCAGTCCATAGATAGCCAGCTCCATTCCTTGGAGCATGAGGTAAGGCTGAACATCATTGAGGAAAAATGTGGTGAAAGAAAGTGGCTCAGGAATGATGATCAGAAAGGAGAGAGAGAAGGAGGGAGTGGGAGAAGGAGAGGGAGAGGGAGAGGGAGGGGGAGAGAGAGAGAGAGAGAGAGAGAGAGAGAGAGAGAGAACACAGAGACAGACTCCCCTCTCAATAGACAAAATATATAACCCAAAGGCAGGCCCCCAATGACCCACATCCTCTAGCCATACCCTACCTGCTTTCAATTATCACTAAGTTAATCCCTATCAGGAATTTAATGCACTGATTGGGTTAAGGCTTTCATAACCCAATCATTTCACCTCTAAACCTTCTTGCATTGTCTCACACAAGAGATTTTGGGGGCCACCTCACATCTAAATCATAAAACCAGTCTCTTTTTATAAAACCACCAATATTTAATCATATGGACTCCACCCTGGGAATTTCATCTAATCCTAATACTCGTCAAAGGACCCATCTCTAAACAACATAAATTTCCATACTCTTAGTTCTTCACATTGGAAATTAAACTCCAACACGAGTTTCAGAGGAGAGACAAACATTCAAACCATAGTGTCTTGTCCAGGGGAAGATAATAGCATCAAGAGACTCAATTTATTTCTATAACATTTCATAAAAATATTGAGAAGATATGTTCCATATATATATATATATATATATATATATATATATATGTGTGTGTGTGTGTGTGTGTGTGTGTGCGCGCGCGTGTGTGTGTGTGTACATGTACAGAGAATAGGGAGAGGCAAAAGGGATGAAATTATTTAATTTTTAAAAAGGAAAGAACAAAGGAATCAAGAATAGATAAGAATTTCTGGTTTTGAAAAGGTCTAAATGACTTGTGGTAGACCAATGTTCATCTGAGAATAGAGAAATCAAATAAAAACATTACTTGTTTATTGATCCATAACCAAGGAGGATTAGAGGATATGTGATTCTGGAGAAGAGAATCATGAAGAACTACTGATCTAAAAGATTCTTTTTCCCTAGGAAATTTTCTAGTTATGATCACAGAAAGTTTTACCTAAATAACAGAAGAAATTGGCGCTCTTAGCATTTCTTAGCAACAGACAAAATTGAAGACTTAAGGAACCTCATATAAACCTCTGGTTTTTCCTCAGGACAATATTTGGACTTTGAAGCTAAAAATGTAGATGGAAAAGTCCCGAAAGCAGAAGAGTTTTTTTTTGCAGTTGATGCTGAGACAACAAACTCTAGCATGGCATTTAGGACCAACAGGTAGAGGGGACCCAGAGAACACACTGAGCTCCCACTGACATCCCGGGATAGCTACAGAGGCAGAAGGAGCCTCAGCAAAACCACAATCCAGACTTGACCCACCTTATTCCCTGGTTAGATTGAGGTGATAGGTCTGCACTCTTTCTGCCTACATCTGCAGGTGAATCTACTCTGGGGAAAGAGCTTTATGAGCCTGTAATTTTATTATGCCTACTAAACTTTGTTTCTAGTAGAAGCTTAACCTTGATACCCAGATTTAACAAATATATTCTAAAAAAGGAAAATCAACACTAATCTCTCTCATGAATAACCCAAAAGACTCACACACAAAAAAATGAGGTCTATTAAGGGTTCAAGAATGATTTAACATTTAACAATCAACATGAATCACTACATTCACAGATTTTAAAAAAGAAAACTGTATCTCAATAGATGCCTCAAGAGCAATTGATAAAACTCAGCAACCATTCATAATTTAAAAAAAAAAACCTTAGTAAACTATAAAGAGAACTGAATAGCCAGTGTTTTTCTTCTATCAATTATTTAGAGGTGTGTCAAAATCTCCCATAAAATTTTGAACTTTGTTCTTTCTTAACATCTGTAATATTTGCTTTATATATTCCATGCTATGTTGTTAGATGCATGAAATATTAGAATTTTTATTTCTTCCTGGTGAGTTGAGCCTTTGCTTTAGTCAGTTTTTTGTTCTGGGGACCAAAATACTTGACAAGAACATCTTAGGGGAGGAAAAGTTTATTTGGGGCTCACAGTTTCAAAGATCTCATTCCATAGATGCCAACTGTACAGCTCTGGACTCAAAGTGAGACAGCATATCTTGGCAGAAGGGCCCAGTGGGGAAAAGCTTCTCAGTTCATGTCAGGGTCAACCAGGGGAGAGGAGGGGAGGGGACAGGAGGGGAGAGGAGGGGAGGAGAAGGGAAAGAAAGGCGATCAGAAGATCAGAGAAGATGTACCCTTCTAGGACATACCCCACCTTCCTATAGTAACCACCCAGAGAGACTACTCAACCTGGGATGAACTTATTAGGTTATGGCTCTCATAATCTAAGCATTTTACTCCTGAATATTCATTTCTGCATTAACACAGGAGCTTTTAGGGGACATCGCACATTCCAACCACAACATTCCACCCCTGGTCCCTTAAAACTCATGTCTACCTCACAATGAAAATTGCATTTAGCTCATCTTCAAAAGCCCCATAGTCCAAGTTCAAGTCCAAGTTCAAAGTTTCCTCTGAGACCCAAGGAAAACTTTTGGCTGTGAACCCCTGTAAAAATAAAATGCAAGCTCTCTATATCCAATATGCAGTGGCTTAGAGTAAACATTCCCTTCCAAAAGGAGGAATGGGGCATAGGAAGAAGGGACGGGACCAAAGCAAGGTGGAAACTCAGTTGGGCAAACAAATCCCAGCCTCTGCACATAGCACAGGACACAGGACTGTAAGGGGTTATTCCAAAGGACTTGGGCAGCCCTGCCCCTTTGCTTTTGCCAGGTGCAGTGTGTATGAGCTTTCTCCTTTTGTCAGCAGTTTTTTCTCAGTGGACAGTCCACATTATTGGTAACTCTTAATTCCTGGGGTCTCAATTCCAGTCTTGGTTCACCTTCATATCTTCACACATCACCTTCTCAGGGACTGAAACTCTGCTCAACTTTGCCTGGACTCTCAATGGCAGTGTCCATGACTCTCAACTCCAGCATTGTGCATTCCTGCAGAACCAGCACCACGTGGATGATGCCAGCTCACATAGTACATGGGCCTTCTGGTATCATAGCTGCAGAAACTTCTGAGTGCCTGAGTGGCTCAACATAGTGAAACAACTTCCTAGGGTCCCAGTGCAAGCAGGGGACCCCATGATTTCTTCTTCTCAAAGGAATTTTCCCTTTAACATCCTTGAGCCTGCAATGGATGTGGTCTTGCAAATTCCTGAGATGATCTCAAGGCATCTTTCCTATTATCTCTATGCAAAGCCCCTTTAGAGGCTGTAATCCCTCTCAAACAAACAAACAAAAACAAATAAAGGGGGGGGGCTTTCATAGTCCCTGTTTAACATGTACTTTTCTGTCCAAACTACAGGTTTTCAAATCCCTTAGCATTTTCGTCTGCTCCCTATTATCACAATAAATCTACCTAAAAGCTGCCTGCAATATGCATGCCATTGATGGAATGCTGTGCTATCTTGAAACGTCCAACAGCATGTTAATTAGTCCATCATTTTTAAATTTAGTCTCACACACAAAAAAATCTTAAGACATGGACAACCTATATTGAGTATATTTTGTACAGGGGTCAAACTTCCTACTTTGGCATGTGAACATTCAATTTCCCAGTATAAATAAACTATTTTGATAATTGATCAAATTATACAATTAGTAATAGCATAGTTAACTTCTTATGGCTTTTATAAGCACTATTTTTTCTTAAGTTGTTAGATGAAACCACAACTTAGCAAGATCCTATCTAAAAAAGAAAGAAAAGCTGGAGATGTACCTTTTGAGATCAATTGCCAGTATCAAAACCAACCAACCAACCAGATTGAGGTATAATTGACATGAACCACACATAATTAAAATATATAATTTGGAAAATATTGGCATGGATACTAGCATCAGTTTATAAATGTAGTCATCACCCACAAGTCTTCTTACCCTTTCCCCATTGTTTCTAGGCAAACACTAACTGCTTTCTGTCACCATACTTAAGTTAGCATTTTCTAGGATTGTACATAACTGGAACCACATGGTACTGGTTTATGCTACTCCATATAATTATTTTTTGATTCATCTATGTTGCTGTACATATTATAGTTTATTCCCTTTATATAGCTGGATGATATTCTATTTTAATACAATTTGTTTATCCGTTCCTGTTGACAACATTTCAGTTATTTCAAGATGTTGGCTATTATAACTGGAACTGTTATGCCCATTCATGTACAAGTCTTATGTGTATACTTTCATTTCTCTTAAATATTTGGAGCAAAGGGTTAGGGTCTATGACAGTCATATGTTCAATGGTATAAGAAACAGTCAAAATGTTACTTAAAATGATTGTCCTATTTTATATTCAATTCCTAGAATATTACAGTTGCTCCATATCCACACCAACACATGGTATAGTCAGTTTTTACAGTTTTAACTACTTTAATAAGAGTGTAGTAGTATCTCATTGTTTTGTAGTCTGCATTTCCCTAAAGACAATGATTACAAGTATGTTTTTATGCAAATATTTGCATCCTTCGTAGCTTCTTTAGAGAAGTATCCATCTAAATCATTTAACCATTTCGAAGAGTTTTCTTATTGTCTTAAGATTCCTTTACACATTCTGGATAGAAGATCTTTTTAGATATGATTAAGCAACATTTTCTTAGTGCTCTGCCTTTTAATTTTTTTAAGAGTACCTTTTGAAGATCATACCTTAATTTGCTTAAGTTCAATTTACCCAAAGTCACAAACATTTTGTTTTATATTTTGTTCTGTGATTCATTTTGAGTTAATTTTTTGTACATAATGCAAAGTATGAATCAGGATTTTTCAGTTTTGCATATAAGTCTTCATATATACCCACAAAATCTTTTGAAAAAGTCTTTCCTTTCTCTAGTGAATTACCTTTATATGTTTGTTCAAAATCAGTTGATTATATATAGGTGTATTTCTGGATTTTTACTATGCTACATTAATGTATGTCACTGTATTCATGGTTTTTCATTGTCTTGATTAGCTATGGCTTGACAACAAACTTCAAAATTATGAAACGTAACCCCTCTATTGTGTTTTTAAAATTTTTCCGAGGTGGGGTGGTTATTCTACACTAATATTTCCAAAGTTTAGAAGCAGCTTAGCAAATTCTGCTACAAAAAAAAAATTCTGCTAAAATTCTTAATGTGATTTGGCTAAATACATACCAATGTGGAAAGAAGTCATTTAACAACATTGAGCCTTCCAATCCATTCATACATATGTCTATTTGGTTTACTTTCAGCTGTTTTTGCAGAATTTAGTGTACAAGTTTTGCATTATCCTTTATCAAATTTATACTTGTGTCTCATTTTTATGTTCCTGAAAATGGTATTTTTTTATGCATTTCCGCACTGATTGTTCCTAGCATATAGAAATGCAATTGATTTTTGTTTATGAATTTGTAGTCTATAGCATCATTAAATTTAGATTTTTTTCTACATAAGATTTTCTAGAGTCAATATGTCATCTGTGAATAAACATTTTTTACTTCTTCCTTTGTAATCTGGATGCCTTTCATTTAATTTTCTTACCTAAACGTCCTGGCCAGAAACTCCACACCAATGTTTAACAGGAGACATTACATATCCTTACTTTGTCCCAGACCTTAGGAAAAGCATTACATTTTTTCACCAGACGTTTTTAGCCCAGCTGCTGATTTTTCATGGCTATCCCTTGTTAGATTGAAGACAAATGTATTTACTACTAATTTGCAGTTTTTAATTAGGAATAAATTTTGGGTTTTGTCAAATGATCTCTCTGAGACTATTATGTTTTCTCCAGGATACTTGAATACAGTGAATTATAATTTTCTAGAGCTGGCCCACATTTGTATTCTTGGTTATATGTATTATCTTTTTTACCCATCAAAAGATTCAAACTACTAAAATTGAGGTAGAACCTCTACATCTGTGTTCATGGTAAGTATTGGTATGTAATTTTGTCATGATGCTGCCTTATTTAGATATCAGGGTAATGCTGGTCTTGATGAGATAGAAATTATCCCCTTCTAATTCCTACAAGCATTTGTTGAGAACTGAGATGCTTTCTTTAAATATTTGAAAGAACTGCTGGGGATATAGCTCAGTTGGTAGAGTGCTTGCCTCACATGCACAAGGCCATGGGCTCAATCCCCAACACCACACACACACACACACACACACAAAAAAAAAAAAAAAACACAAAAACTGCTCTAGTTGATTCCCTGAAATTTTGGCATCTTGTCTTCATTTGATTCAATATATTAATATTTCCTCTTTTTATATTTAAATTTTCATATTTAAACTGGGTTTTATTCACTATGTAATTGGATTTTTTTAAAAAGATTCAATCTGATTAAGAGTAAATAACAATTCACATTTACAGTAACTATGGATATGGCTATTTAAATCTATCATCTTAGTATTTACTTTCCATCTATTTTTTGTTTCCCTTTTCTCTCCTTTTGGATTTTTTTTTATGGCCACATTTTATCATCTTTGTTGGTTTATTTATTTTTTTGTGGTTGCTTTAGGATTTACATCCTTATCACAGTCTACTTCAGGTAATATTTTTCTGCTTCAGTTAGTGGAAGAAACTTAGGAGTACTGTACTTTCTTTCTCATCCTCCCAACCTTGATGATCATGGTACAAGTTAACTTTACATACGTGAAACACAATATCTGATGTTTTTATGTTTTTCCTTAATCTATTATCTTTGAAATAAAATTTAAAACAAGGAAAAAGATTATTTGTTCACATATTTACTATTTTTTGGTGTTCTTCATTCCTTTGTGTAGCTGAAGATTTCTATGTGGTATCATTTTCCAACTAAAGGCATTCTTTCATATTTCCTGTAGTTCATTCTGCTTGTGAAAAACCTTCCATATTTTCTATGTCTTTTCATTTTTGGTTTTGAAAGCCTTCTCTCTAAATATAGAATTCTAAATTGAAATTTTTCTTTTGGTACTTTAAAGATGACACTTCAGCTGGGCGCGGTGGCACACGCCTGTAATCCCAGTGGCTCAGGAGGCTGGGGCAGGAGGATCACAAGTTCAAAGCCAGCCTAGGCAAAAGCAAGGTGCTAAGCAACCCAGTGAGACCCTGTCTCTAAATAGAATACATAATAGGGTTGGGGATATGGCTCAGTGGTCGAGTGCCACCCGAGTTCAATCCCCCATACCAAAAAAAAAAAAAAAAAGATGATGTTCCACTGTGACAGTCTGATTATCTTTGTTCTTCTGTGTCTTCAGCTTCTTTTAGGAATTTTCCCCTTATTGCAGGTTTTAAGGAATTTTTGGTATTTTTTTTTTTTTTCTTGTGTTTGTAGTTCACTGAGCTTTTGTGGTCTCATTGTTAGCCCCACTCAAGGATCACTGTCTGGTAAAATTGCCTAATGTCCAATGTCTGATAATTATTTTAGACATTTTGTCTTTTTAATTTTAATTTCCATTGGAAAGGTAAATCCAATCCCTATTATACCATTCTGGTCAGAGGCAAAAGTCCAATTTCAGATTTTCTATTTTTTTTTTTTAATAAAAAATTTTATTTTTTGTACTTAGCTTTTAAATCCATGACAAAAATGTTTCATCTATACACATAAAGTTACTAAAATTGTTTTATTTATTCCACCTCTCAATATACATTATGTGTACCTATATAAAAAGACAATAGGAAAATATTATAGATTTAAATACTGCATGTAGGCAAAACACACTCATGTTTATGTCTTCTAAACCTGTTTTCTGGTGACATATAAGGAAACTTGTTACAAGTCATAATGCATTCATAATCTGCCAGGAAAAGATAACATTAACACACCTATATGTGTTGATACAATGTATTTGCTGAGCCATACTGGGGAAAAGTAATATTCCTGTTTTCATTTTTGGAAGTAATTATTAGCATATTTACACTTATTTCCCATTATTTTGGAAAACAATAAAGTTAGTAAGCTAAACTAGATTTTAAAAAAATTTTAGTATAAATCTTTATCTTAGAAGTCAAAATGTAGTAGTAGAGCTATATTCAAGGTATACAGTGTAACTCTTTGGGCAAGAGATAAGAACATGAACAAGTAGCCCTCCTCATCTTACACCTAAAATGGAGATCACGGCAGGTAGACGCAAATGTCCAACTACTGCCAAAGGGGTGTGAATTCTTTTCACAATGAACCTTTATAAATAATTTTATGATAAAGCAAATAATATAAAAATATTATTCATATCACAGAAAGAATTAGAGACAGTTAATGATACAAACTGCAGAACAAAATAATTCACACTTCTCTCTTGGGAGGAAAAGATGGCAATGATATTGTAATATTTAGTATTTAATATGAAATTTTTACTAGTTGAGTAATGGTGATTAAAACTTTTATAATTTTGCATATTAATAATTCATGAGAAAATCGGCACATATATGGTTCTTGTTGAGTCTCACACACCCTTAAAACTTTTCTCATAGGCAAAGTTAAAAAATATCAACCAGAAGTACAAAGTTATCAGAAGTACTAACATAAATGCAAAAGATAAAATGCATCTGTACAATTCAAAATTTCAAAAAATTATCACATTTACAAGTAATAAATAATAGTCATACTTGATGTCATTAACAAAATAATTACTAGCCAACTGTGTTTTATTAGTCAATGGCATTTTCTCCATAAAAATAGAAGGTATATCAAACTTCTAAAACTACCCCAAAAAATCTGGAAGGCAATTTGTCAATCAAAAATATGTTTAAAAAAGGTAATTAAAAACATAACCTATTTTTATGCACAATTTTCTATGAAAAAGGGCACTTAGTGTATAGCTAAAGTTTTCAGAATAAAGATCCTGTTGACTTTCCTATTACGCAAATGATATATTGTATAGTTTAAATATAAAAATATAAATATTTGTGACAGAAAACATGAAACAGTGGTTGGTGTAAAATTCCAACACCCTTTAACTTGAAAAAATTTTTTTCTTCCCCTAGAGACCAAGAAAACAATACTGATTCTATGAAGTTCTGTGTTGCCAGAAACTCCCCAAATTATTAAACATTAACATATTCAGTGAAATTTTAAAAGTGAGCCCGTAGTCTTTTGTTTTCTTCTCGAAGTCTTTCAATTTCAGCCACTAAACCTTCATTCACTGAGTATCTTTCCAGCAAAGAATGCATTTCATTCTAGAAAAAGGGGAAATGCTGTTTAGATTACTGGTGTTTCACAATTACTTGACAAGATATGTTTTATATACTTTCAGCTATCATTTCTCTCATGTTCAATTAACTAGCTGAATGATTTGTTTTTTACTTAATCACAAAAATCACTGGTGAAATTAATATGTTTAGTAGATTTATACTCACACATTTGGGAGGGTTTTTGCTTCTTAAAAGAAAAAAGAAAGAAAGTGATGAAAAAGTGGCCTTAACTACCTACCACAGGTTAAAAAGGAGGTGAGCAGTTAAAATATTATTAAATATCTGAAACTCCCTATTTATTTATCTTAGCAACTAGATATGGCAAATAAGTAAAAATACATTGCTTTTTTTTTTTTTTAGCTCCACACAACTCTCAATTCATTTAAAACACAGTTTGCCATACATACCAGCTGCATATGAAACTGTTTTATCATCTCCACTTGCAAATTCACAATGTCCCTATGGCATGCTTCTCTAGGGAAGAATGTAAAATACATTAGAATTATAAGAGTTTAAACAATTCTAGTTCATTTAAGAAACTTGCTAAACTTTTTCATTGTCTCAAATTATTGAATGTTAATAATTATTTACAATAATAAAAATACTAATGCACCTAGCATTTATTTAACATATACTAGGCACTATTTCTTAAATTTTATAAGAACTTGTTTAATCTTCACAATGAGGAGAAATGACTTCTTCCACTTCACTAACAAAGTAAGTGAGCTAAAGACCAGTTATAACCTGTTCAAAAATCATACAACTAGCAAATAGTAGAGCGGGATGTAAACCCAGGCTGCCTACCTCTATATCTCATACTGCACTACATTCCTTGATATGTAAATAATCATTAAGGAAAGACACTGATTTATAGTACAAGAAATATAGAAAACTCACTAGACTACAAATCATATAATAATCAATGACTGTGCTACTAAAAATTTTTAGTAGAAAGGAGCTATTCTGATGGATGTAACATGATTAACTCAGTAAGATGCAATTAATTCTTGTCTCCAAAAGAAAATCAGCAAGTATAATGGTAAAAGAAACACTCAGTCACCCACCATACAACTTAAAGCTAGAATATTATCAAATCATAGAAATATACTGGGTGCTCCTATCTGATGATATCACTTAACAGAAATCCCAAGACAGAAGTTGTTATATTCCTGAATTTTGTTGTTCAAAGAAAGACTTTTCTTAAAAACTCCAATACTGGCTGGTTACGGTGGTGTATGCCTTTAATTTCAGTGGTTCTGGAGGCTGAGGCAGGAAGAGTGCAAGTTCAAAGCCAGTCTCAGCAACTTAGCATTGTCCTAAACAACTTATTGAGACCCTGTCTCAAAATTAAAAATAAAAGAAGGCTTGAGATGTGGCTCAGTGGTTAAATGCCCTAGGTTCAATCCCTGGTACCAAAACAAAACAAAACACCGTCCAATAATGAATATGCTGAGAAAGAAATCAGAAAAACTATCCCATTCACAATAATCTCAACAACAACAAAAAGAATATTGGGAATAAACTAAATAAATCTAAACAATGAGGTGAAAGGCCTCTACAATGAAAACTATAGAACACTGAAGAAAGAAGACTGGGGATGACCTTTGACCTCTACATTTTGTCTTCTTTGACAAACCACCATCCGATCCAGCTATCCCACTCCCTAGGTATTTATCCAAAGGAACTAAAATCAGCATATTATAGGGATACATCCACATCAATGTTTGTAGCAGCACAATTCACAATAGCCACGCAGCCCAGGTGCCCTTCAACAGATGAATGGGTAAAGAAAATGTAGTGTTTATATACACAGTGGAGTTTTACTCAGCCATAAAGAAGAATGAGATCATAGTATATGCTGAGAAATAGATGGAACTGAAGAATGACAAGTGAAACACGGCAGATATAAGATACGATCTGTAGTTAATGTTTTCAAAGTGATTGTTTTTGAGTGTTAACAAAAAGGATACAATAATCTCTGTAGTCTTGAGAAGCTTATATTTAAGAAATATTGTTTTCTAGGTCCTCAGTATCTGTAAATCACTGATTTATACTGGTTATGCCCATTTTCCTGTCAAATGATACTTGAATTGTTTTCAAGTTTTTATTATTATTGTATTATTATAATCATGTGTATACCTCTCAATCCACATGCACCCATATACACAGATGAGATGTAAAGGTATAAAGCTACGTGTGTACTTCATCAATTTTACAAAATCATGCAATTTGTTTTTCAAAGTGGCAGTATCAATGGATATGTTCATTATCAGTGTATCAGAATTCCTCTTGCTCTGTATCTTCACCGAGACTTGCAATATCCGAACTTTCAAAATATTTTCCCATTTAATGGATGTGAAATGGTATATCATTGCATTTTCTGTTTACTAATTGTGGGTTTGAACATTTTTCCTCATGTTCTTATTTTTCATTTTTAAGAGTTCTACTTATAATCTGACGCTTTTTTTGGTGATATGAGTATTCCAGATGCTAATCCCTCTGCTTTATTAGTGATATCTCATAATTAGAGTTGTTATTTATACACTCAAATTTACTCAATACTGCAAATTTTATAGGTAGTGCATTTCCTTATTTTTAATAATTTTCCTACTCTGAAGTTTTAAGATCTCTTAGAACATTTAAAATTTTGATTTTTACAATTCAACTTTTATTCTATACAGAATTGATTTTTAATTAGTAAATTTATTCTTACACAAGCAAATATTATAATCTATAGATTATTCCATATTTTGGACACAGACCTGCAATGTTAATAATGTCATTTATCAAGTTTCCAGAATCACATAGGTTTCTTTCTAACTATTTTCTTCTTGTGACCAATTTGTCCATGCTGTGCCAGTGTTATACTATTATCTTAATTTTATTTAATAACTAAGCTTATCCATCCATCAAATCAGTCCCCTCCAACTTTATTCTTCTTTGGGATAGTAGTCTTGGATCTTTTTTTCTTCCATATATATACATTTTGGAATCATTTCATCATCTCCCAAATAACTTAGCTGGGATTCTGACTGGGACTGCATTCCATCTATAGATCAAGTTAGATGAAATGTCATCTTCATAAAATCTTTCCATTTATTTGTAAATGCTTTGTAATTCACTTTAAAAATTCTTTTTTCTCAAAAAATCTTCACTATTTTTGTTTAGATTTATTCTCAAGTACCTTAAATTTTCTGTTGCAATTATATAGCATTTAAAATAATTTATATTTTCTGCTTTCAGTTATGATGAAAGTTGTATTAAAAACTGAAGATATCAGTTGTGGTAGAATGTTTGCCTAGCAAGTACCTTATGAATCAATAAATTCATCATTGGTATCAGAGAACCATCAGCATAGCCAGGGCTTAAAGAGCCACATTCTTGCAAAGAAGGGAAGTCTACCAGGTAAGACCCACATTTACCTCTGCTTTTGTCTCTGGAATATGTGCTGATTCCACAATGTGGAAAAAGGCTGAGTGGCAGCATTCTTCTGAAGCTTGAGACAGTGTCGCCAGTGTTGGAGTGTTAGAGTTTGGGACTACCAAGAAAGCCAATGTTAAAAAGTCCAAGAATCTGAAGAGGAGAAGCCTGCAGAAATTTCCCCTTTGGATATCAATCTGCTGCCTCCTAAACAATGCCTGTACTGGGTTATGTGTCAGTAAACCAAACATAAAATAACAGCTGAAATGCAGAGAAGGAACTTCGGAAGCCTTGTGATGCTGGTGAAATAGGTTAAAGTTTAAGACCCACCTGAAAAGACAGGGTGAATACTCAGCAGATGTCCTGGAGGGGCAAAGACTAGAAATAAAGGCAAACTAGAATAAAGGAGTTCTCAAAAAAACTTAAAAAGTAGCTACAACAAGATCAAGGTGACCAGCTTGCCAAAACAAACTTAAATCTTTTTGAAAGACAACAAAGCAGCTGAACAGATTTCCACTTATATGTAAACTCCCAATTCTAATTATGAGAAGAAGCCTGATAACCTATAAAATCATACATTCTTAAATTGACCAAAGTTTAGAATAAAAAATATATATAAATAAACTAACAGCAAAGAAATGATAAGGATACAAAGACCCAGCACCATTTTCTAGAACTAGCTGAAATTTTTACACATTTTTAAAAACCAGGTGAAGCCTGGTATGGCAGTTTAGGATTCCAAGGAATCACAACTAAAAAGCCTGCATTTATTAGCTCACGTTCCCCCACATGCATTGAGTGCTTACGTAAAAAAATTAGGGATAGGCAAGCAGCAGAGCTGAGAGACTCCCTAAGACACAGATGTAAAGCACTTGCAAAGTCTTAGGGTGGAAGAGAATTGAGCATAACCCCTCTGAAGCACTCCAGGTCCTCATGGAGAAGATGGCAGCAGCCCACTACAGACCACAGACATTGACTGAGAGTGAGTCCCTCAATACTGTTCCATCTGTGCTCTCAATAACTGGTGTAGCTGAATACACCTACTGAAGACTGAAAGCAGAATAGTTAACCGAAATCCCGAGCCACTCTGGGTACTAAGCCAGGATCAGACCAGAAGTGAAAGAAAAATCAACCCTTAGCAACACAAGGAGTTGGCAGGCTATAAAGCACAGAGAAGTCAGTCATCCAGGGCTCAGATCCCCAGGCCTGCTGAAGGAAAAGTCCTGAGCCCACTGCCCTCGAATCATACAAAACTATTGGTGAACCAACACTAAAATGCTTGTTGAATGAACAGATAATAAATAACACATTACTTTCATGATGCCCCCCCCCCATTCCTACATATTAAGGCTTTCATAACTACCTTTTCTGCCGCATCTCGTCATAGTACCTTCTCTCTGCAAGTACTCCTAAAATTTACAATTGTTTCTGTGCTCATACTGTTCCCACACACTTGAGTATAAAATAAAATCTCTTCAGTCATTCTTTTCTAAATTTGCCCCAGCAAATTGCTCCTTTTCTGTGTTTCCAACATCATTTTGTTCAGACAGTTCTGCTATTATGCCATAAATATTTATGTATTCCTGAAAAACCTCACTCTTTAAAACTGTGTATTGAAAATAATAGGACTTAGGAAAAAAGAATTGAGGTCCACCACTCAAAACTTATGCAACTTTGTCACAGAGCACTAACAAAAACAAATCTTAATAAAAATACTAGGACAGTTTTAAAAACATGGTCTAATAGATAAATATTGAATAAGACACTTTACCTTAAAAAAGTGATGGTTACTTAATGGAAGAAGATAGAATGCAGAAGGATTGGGGCTGTCAAGTTATAGAGGCAAGGACAAAATGCTACCCCCCCAATCCCCACAAATGGGAAATAACCACAAAATAAGTGCTTCTAACACAGACCATATAGCCACACCAAGTTAAGAGAAAGTCAGAGGAGATGGACACTGACAGGGGCTTCATTAAGCTTTTTACATGCACTTTATTTTGGCTGCTATTATAACAATGAAATTTCCCAATTGTTTTGTCAACTCTGCCCGATTTACCAATCACAAAAGAACTAATTCATATAAAACACCTATCATAGAAGGATGTACTGTATCTGTCCTGAATAAACTACAAGTCCTTTTTGGGTACAGAGTTCATTTTTGTATCTAGTACATAAACGAGGTACACTGTAAATGCCAACATAATTTTTCTTTAAAATATACTTTTCTAATATTAAAAACTACATTTTAAAAATATTTTAAACATAAAAAAGAAATATTCACAAACAAAAACTGCACATCTCCAATATTCTTACTCATTATAATCCCAAGTAACTATAGACTAGAAGGGGAGGGAGGAAGAAACCCCACAAAAGATTCTAATAATTGAAAATGGCTTCCAAAAATACTGAAATAAGTAAAAGGAAGCAAAATTCTAAAACACATTCAAAGGATGAGATAGGCAAGAATAAGGAAATTTTTCTATATTACATATGTTATATTATTACATTCTGATGCATTCTATATAAAAATATTTAGAATTAATTTAAAAATAAAACACTTAACAGGTGATCTATAAGTACTGATATAAGAACTACACATGAGTTTACAAGAATCTGTTCACAATTTGAAGATTAAAAAAAAATCCAGAATAGCAGTCTGCATGCTAGACTTCCCTGTCAAGCTATCTAGGTAAATGGGCCTGTTCCTGGTTGATAGTCAATAAATGCAGTACAACTAGATCAACAAAATCTATCACGTTTTCTATGGTTTTATGTTCACAATAATTTAGATAAAAAGTAGTAACCATTACTTATAGTTCTGGTTTTACACTAATAAAAATACACAAACAAATGCAAGGTTTAGATACAGTAATTTCTCAATTACTACCTAAAGTCATCCAATGTTTCCTGTATCATATTCTGAATGAAACGGATTTGAACAGATGTCAATGGTGCATTTGGTCGATTGTTTCCGATAGTATCAACTATTTTCTCTGAGAGTGAACTGGCAACTCCAGCAGTGACAGAGGATGCTATCTTTGGATCTAAAATAAAGAATGGAGAAAATATGAATAGTCAATTTGGATTAAGAGACATAAAACATTTCTAAATAAGATTTGGCATGAGGGAACTTGAAAAACTGGCAAAGAACAGTGTTCCTCTGATATTTAGAAAAATTCACTGTCTAGAATACAATTTTAAAAAATTTTATATGACATTATTTCTAATAGTCATTTATAAACTGCCAACTGTCTAATGTAATAATATGATAGAGGAATTAATCTTGAAGAATCTCTGAACCATTTCTTCTAATAAAAGACGAATGAGACAAGCTATACCACAAACCAGATAAAGCAAGACTATCAAGAACAAACAGAAGGAGGGTAGGAGTAAAGTAGTGCTATAGGCAAAGTCTTGGCATTTCAGCTAATGCAATACACCCACAGAAACCTTAAAGTAAAATACAAATAGTTATATAAAGAGTTGCTCCTATATGAAGAGTTCTTTTATACAGAATATTCTTAGAGGTGAACTTCAAACTCTTTAAATTGCAATCAAGTTTTATGAGTCTGTGGCTTAAATTCTAAGAGAAAGATTTAAATATGAAGAAGAAAAACTACAATTTAGGTAGTTAACCATCCCTTTTCAAAGGGTCCTAAATTATAATTCTATCTGTACCATATTTAATAAAATCCTTACATATTAGATTGAAAATGAAATTCACACAAAAAGGGGAGGAAATCAATATTGCTGAACTTAATCATTCATATACATATGTCATTGTTTTCTAGACACTAGACAAGCCAATAAACTTTAAAGTCCTTGATTTTTTTTTTAGTCTATGATCACTCTATCCTTTTTAAGTTAAATATTTGGAGGACTTTTCAATTTAACATTTTCAAACATTATGAAGTTTTATGTACTTACTTGGAGTTGAAGATCCATTAACTGGTGGTTCATATATGAACTGAGCTTCAAATTCTTTCTCTGGCTTTTCAAATTTCTCAAGATTTCTTGTTTGGTTAGACGATGGAGAATTATTTAGATTTCCAGTTTCAGTACCAGAAGAGATCAACTTTGCAAACTTTATATTTAAAACAAAATAATTTTTAATATACTTAATTTCTTGTTTTACCCATATTACTAATAAATTTTTTACCTATTTCTCCTACCACTCCCTCCCCCTTTTAACAGAAGATAGGGTTGGGGAAATGAAGGAAGAATACAAAGAGAAAAAAATATTCTGGGACTAGCAGCAAAATAAATTAATTTTACAGATCAAAAACAATCTCTGCAATAACATCATAAGGAAAAATAACTAATTTACTAAGCATCTTCTGAACATAATTTAAAATGAAAATTATTGGCCAAAATTTAAAAAAAAATCCCCAAACTCTTATGCGACAGCCACACAAAAATATTAAAAAACAAATCAAAAGACGTATTTACTCCATAATTATCTTTTAATATTATTCTAAAAAATAAATGTGAAAACAAATAAACACATACTATACACCTAACTGACTTGGCCTTCCTATAACAGATTTTGAACGCTTACATAAGAAATTAATTCTATATTGGATACTGTATTTTTCATAAAATGTAATAATGATTAATTTCATTCTTAGCACCATCAAATTTGCTCTAAAACTTAGAGCAAACATCTTAACCACCAACTTGATGTTTTATGCTGCAGTGGAAATATATTATTAAATTCAGGTAACAAGTGTTCTTACATAGACAGTACAGCAAATATTTACCTTAAGAAAAAATAGTATACATTTATATCTGCTGTTACCTTCAACATAGCCAAAGACAGATTTCAAAAATATTCTTTAGTTGTTAAAAAGTAAATATTATTCTACTTAGTAAGTGCACAGCACTCTCAATAATTAGGGTATATCCTGGCAGCCACTCCCTTTCTAGTGACAAAGTGACTTCAGTATCATTTTCAGGCACATACCTGTTTGAAGGAATCTTTAGGATCCTGTTTTCCTAGAAATGCTTTCTTAGACTCAGCTATCAGATCATGATTTTCATTTTCTTCTTTCCCTGGAGATCCCATAAAGACATTAAGAGGACTAGAATTCAATGCTGAAGTATTTAAAGTTACTGGATTTTTTCTTGGAGGAAACACTGAGTTCAGTTGTGGTAGAAAGTCAAAGCCTGAAGAAAAGGAGAACAAAAATGGTACATGATATCCTTTATCTTGGATATTTAAAATAAACACTTAATAGAGTCAGAATAACATAGCCAAACACATAGGAACTTGAGTCAGAAGACTAGTTTCTCAGCTATTCCCCTTAAATGATGTATACTCTTAGGCACAAATTTAAAAATCTTAAACCTACTTCCTGATATGTAAATGTGAATGATGATCTCTCTCTCTCTTAAGAGTAGTGAGGCTTAAAAAATATTACATGTGAAAATACCTTGAAAACACAAGGAATGCTTTATTAGTTTTTGATAAATGAAGAGGGTTAATTTGGTATGTATCTGTGGCATGTATCTTAGTAGGCAGCCTCTAAGATGGCTTCTGACTCATCTTTTGACACCCACACCCTTGTGTATTCCTCTTTCTTTGAATATGAGTTAGACCTGGGAATTTTCTTCTAACAAAGAGAATATGGCAAAAATACTAGGATGCCATTTCCAAGATAAGGTTACAAACACACTGTGACTTCTATCTTGGCTGCTTTCTCTCACTCTTTCACTCACCTATTCTGAGGAAAATAGCTGTTCTGTGGTCAGCTTTCCCAGAGAGATGCTTAACTGTCAAGGAACTAATGTCTCTAGCCAAAAGCCATATGAATGAGCTTGAAAGCAGATTTTTGCCCAGTTGAGTTTTGAATTGAATGCAGCTCTGGATGATACCCTAATTGAAGCATCAAGAGAGATCTGAAGGCAAAATCATCTAATCAAATTATGCCCAGACTGTCAATCCACAGAAGTAATAAAATGATGTTTGTTCTGTTAAGCCTCAAAATGTTGGGGTGACTTGTTACACAGCAACAGATAATCCAACAGCATTTTTAATTTTCATGAAAATACTTCTAAATAGTTCTTACCATCTCCTTTGCCTACAGACTCATCAACTCCCTTGTTAACTTCACCATCTACAATAAAATTTAAAAAAATCAAATTTTAAAGTAGTGAAAAATAAGCCATAGCAACTTAAGACTTCCAATTCTTTCCCCAAGGAGTTCAGAGACTATCAATCTTAAGAAGGAGTGAATGAGGTTAAAGATTAAAGCTAGTACTTATTTAAACTTCCCTTTTCATTCTTTTAGCTTCATTCTTCCAAGTTTACATAGTCAGAAGGAATAAACATGTGTATTTGTATAGAATTATTGGTTATCTTCTGCCTTACCCTAGTCAGAAAATAACCACTTAAATTTCTGGGTCAGAATCCCCTATCTTTCACCTAATGAAAAAGGAAGGATCCTTTTAGTATAAAGAGAAAATCAAAGTACATAGTAAAAAAGAGTAAAGAAGGGAAGGAAGGTGGGTGAGGTGCCGCACTCCTCTAATCCCAGTGGCTTCAGGCAAGCTTACAATGCAATTAAACTCCAGTTTCTGCATCTCTACAATGGGATAACGCCTTAATCATCTTGTTTGGGGGCTCAACTGAAATAACACAAATATTGTGCAAGTATTACAATGTTATAAAAATCACTAGGTTTTATTTTTATTTTAATGCAGAATGTGTAAGATTATTTCAATGCTATATTATTCATCGATTAAAAAAACACTCAATTTTAACAGATTAATAGAAAAATGGACAAGTCACTAAAAAAATTCACCAGAAATTCAAATGACTAACGAACATGATTATTATATTAGTGTTTCAGACCTAGTAACTGTATATAATATGCCCGCTACACACAATCTTATAAATTTCCTCTTAAAAGAGAAATACTTTTATTTACAAGATGAAGAAATCAAGACAAAAACAGATTAAGTCTTTTACTTAGAGAGCTGCATCCTTGAGATTAAAAGAAAAATCCCTCAACAATGAAAACTCTCAGCACTATATTTAGTAACTATGTTTTTCCATATTAATAACATAAAACTCTAATAAAAGAATTGAGGACATATGCCTCAAATTTTCATCACATTTTTAAAAAACAATAAAAGTAATTAAAGGAAAAATTAACTTAATCATTTCTCTTAAAACTCATTTAAAAAATTTAATTTATAACTCTTACAAAAAGCCCTTCCTACATTCTTCAATGCAAAAGGTGCTCTAAGCAGGTTTCAGAAGCCAAGTTACCCAACTCAGTGCTGATCCTAGAAAGCTTTCTCAATTCTAGCCACTCTTTCCTTAGTTTTTGGTGCTGGAGCTTGAACTCAGGGGCACTCAACCACTTAGCCATATCCCTTCAGTTGCTTAGCACTTTTGCTGAGGCTGTTTTCTTTCTTTTGCTAAGGCTCGAGATCCTCCTGCCCCAGCCAACAGAGCCACTGGGATTAGAGGAGTGCGCCACCTCACCCGCCTTCCTTCCCTTCTTTACTCTTTTTAACTATGTACTTTGATTTTCTCTTGTACTAAAAGGATCCTTCCTTTTTCATTAGGTGAAAGATAGGAGATTCTGACCCAGAAATTTAAGTGGTTATTTTCTGACTAGGGTAAGGCAGAAGATAACCAATAATTCTATACAAATACACGTTTATTCCTTCTGACTATGTAAACTTGGGAAAGACAACATTAAAATAAAAATGAAGTTGTAAAAATCCTAAGTGGATGTAACAATTTCAAGAACCTAATACTGGGGCTGGGATTGTAACTCTGTGGTAGAACTCTTGCCTCACACCTGTGAGGCACTGGGCTCAATCCTCAGAACCACATAAAAAATATAAATAAATAAAATAAAGATATCATGTCCATCTACAACTAAAAAAACAAAAACCTGATATTTTGATTCTCTCTAAGCTTTCACTACTATAAATAAAACTGTAAACCCACAAATCTTTGTAGGCTTCTCTGAATATTTTCTAAGGCAAATTTGTAGAAATGGAATTAATAGGCCAAAAAATATGATTAATTTAACTCTTCCAAATTACCCTCTAGATATTTACCCAATTATTGATTACATTACTATAAATAGTAAGATGTTCCCACATTAGCATCTAAAGTACAGCACCTAAAAATACATCAAAAGATGAACATTAGCACCTAAAAAGTACAGCTAAATACTGTCTTAGTTCCCACCTATCAAGCCAGCAAAGACTTAATGGCAATATTTTTAATATATATTATGTATACACACAAGCACAAAATATGGTACTTTCATACATAGCATAAATGAGGAGGTATTCTATCATATGGCCATATACTCTGTGAAAACATTTAACAAATATCAATTAAACACTAATAATCTAGGGCTGGGGTTGTAGCTCAGTGGTTGAGCACTCGGCTATCATGTGCATGAGATCCTGGGTTCGATCCTCAGCACCACATAAAAATAAATAAATAAATAAAGTTCAATGTAGTTAAACTTCCTATTAAAAAAAAAAAAAAAGAAAAAAGACCCCACTAACAATTCTAAATTTTTTAAACTAGGAAGATATTTTTTGCATCCCAAAACATCCAAAATTTTAGGGAGACTTATTTTGAAGTAGATACAAGTAAAAGACTGCCTATAAAGGTAAAACTTCCTTTAAGAAATTATTTTGGTTGGCTAGGGCTCAGTGGTATAGCACTGGTCTAGCATTCATAAAGCCCTGAGGTTTGATACCCAGCACCACAGTAAAGAAAGAAATTTTTGTGGAAATTAAAATACTAATTTGAGAACTATTTGCATAGTTATCATGTGAAAATTACCAATAACTACTTTAGAATTATATTATCTGCAATATCAAAAAATATATTTTTATATGTGATAGAGTATATATGTAAAATATCAGAAAAATGTTGCTCAGGACAAGAGAAAATAAGCCAATTGGTCTTAATTAACTTGAGTATACAAAAAATATTACCCACATTTTAGGAGCAGAATGTAATGACCACCAGCAAGAGAACGTGATCCACCCATCTGAATTCACTTACCATCTCTGATAGGTGAGAACATGTCCCCTAAACTACTTTTCCCAGTATCATCAAAGCTGGAGAAATCCTGACTTTTTCCACTGTCAGTTTCCTTAGATAAAATATCTGTATTTATGCTTCGAGGAAAACCTTAGATGAATTAGATTAAAAAAAAAAAAGTTGTTATTAAATCTAATTAAACATCATCAGAAGCTAAGTTGAAAAAATTATCAATATTACCCATTTTTTAGAAATTTACAACTGTGAGCATCTGTGAAAAAAAGCAGAATATGACAACAATTAAGCCAATCAGCACTTTCATGGAATGAAGGGCTCCTCAAAAGCAAAAAGCTTATCTGTTCATACAGCAACACTTTATTTTAGCCATTTTAATGGAAAATTTCTGAAATAATTTACACACTTGGCTGCCCTCTGAACACAGCTTACTTTTGTTATGAACTCTTGGGTTCATCTACAAATGATGGAGGCAAAAAGTCTGGCAGGTATGTAGTACAATGCCTAACAAACAAGATTCATTACACAACACTAAAGAGGTTGCAGCAGTTTATTTTCTCTGGCAGTATATAATGCAGGGACTTTGTAAGAGGAACTCTGTAGGATCAGTAGCTTCTTGCTCATTTCTGGGTTAAGGAATGAGTTCTTGATATTTGAGAAGTTGGATGAAAATCTGGGAATGGTAGCACATTACTGTGCTATATTTTAAAGTGTTTTATTTAGCATCTCAGTCTCAAATGAAAACTGCAAACCCTAGGATAAAAACAAAGAATGGACTATTGTATATCCAAAAATGTCCATGTCTTGCTAACAGAATAAATTTTTCTAATAACAACTGCTAGAAAGCTAAAACATAACCCAATCATTTGAATATCACAACCACTGAAAAGTGTTTACCATAAGAGTTAAACTGTTATAAAGAGACATTTTCTCTCCTTCTTTCTAGGTCTAACTCCAGCCTATAATAATATGCAAGCTTTAACATGCACAAATTAAATATAAAAAAAAAAAAAAACAAGTTTGGTATCATATAAAAACAGTGCTAAAGCCTTAGTTTTGACTTCTTAAACAAATGTTTTGTACTAAAAATGAGCACCAGAAACAAGTCTTCAGAGATTCTTTTCAATATCTAAATCAGGACAACTTTAGTAGAAGCAACAATAATTACACAAAGCATAAAACAATGAGAGTGATGGTGATGATCATGAAGATAACAGTATCAGCAATACCACCATCCACTGTCTGCCTTGTGCCAGATACTTGTGATACATTTCTTCTGATTTTCACAAAATCCTAAAAGCTAAATATTATTATCTCAATATATGGAGGGAACAAATGAAAGTCTGGCATGTTAAGAAAGCGGTCTAAAGCTGTCTAGATAGGAAGTAATAGATCTAAGATTTAAGTCTAATTACTCTCAATGCTTCCCAGGGGGGAAAAATGTGTTTTGTGTGTGTGTGTAAAGATGTGTGTATGCGTGTGTGTGCATACGTGTTTGAAGGAAAGAATGAGGAGGCCAATGTAACAAAATTTACAAAGTGGTGAATTTGCTAAAAGCTCAGGAGTTATTTGAGTAATATTAAAAACTTTCTGTAAATTAGCAATTATTTCAAAATAAAGTTAATAAATAAAAATCTTTAACTGTGGGGGCAGAGCAAACAATCATTTTGCCAGAAATTTTGTGCATTTGCCTACCATTATCATTCATCAGTGACCCAACAGACCCATCTTTCATTTCCTAATTAATGTTGTCATCCTTAAATAAGAGACTCCTTATTAAAAACTAGATACATAACAGTGAGACTTGAGTTTAGAGTAAATGAGAGAACTTATTTTTTAAAAATATGAATCAAATTAATATGTTTCTAAAGAATTTTTTAACTTATTGGCAATTTTCATAATACAGTTAATTCTAACAAATTGGCTGACATTACTCAAAGTCATATTTCAAAAAGAACTTATTCTTTTAGGTAAATAGCAATGGTATTTGTCTCCAAGAGTCCTTAAATAAGCACCCAATTATTTTCTATACATAGTGACTATTCTATAAGGATGATATAGATATTCACAGGAAATTGATAGTAAATATACTTAAAAAAAACTATTCCATACTATCAAGGTCAACAAATTAAAGTTTTGCTGCTACTTGGAAATATTAAAACTCCAACCCAGAAGATACCAACAATGATTTTTGCCAAACTACCTATCTTGAAAACTTAAAAATATATGAATATATTGAGCATATTTCAAAACTAGTTTGCCATTAAGACTTTTAAAAGTACTGCAAATTGATGATATAGCCTAATACACTGAAAACCAAAAGGTTTTTCAGCAATATGGTCTTTACTGGGAATAAGGGATGTTTTCTATTTTAAGTATGATGAAGCTTATTATAATACCTTCCCAAAGTCTACAGGAACTTTTGTATCAGAACCATCTCATCAATGATTATCAGAATAGAAGAAATCATTGATAAATAAAAAAATAAATGAATATGTTGCAATTTAACAAACTGCTAATGTATTGCTTAATATATGCCAGGTACTATTGAGCACCTAAAAATATTAATTACAGCACCTTACTTTTCATTCTGAAATATAAAATAAAAGGAGTCATTAACAGCTTTTTTTTTTAACTATTCAGTCAAATTATAATGAACATCAAAGTTTCATATTCTCTATTGAAAACACAATGGAAAGTCACCTAGTGTTTGGTAACACTGAAGATGAATGATTTCTAAGTTGGCATCATTCCATTTTTTAAGATAATCACTATTTCCTACAATAGAAGTTTAAATGAATAGAATAAGTGCCTTTCATGAATTAAAAAAAAAAAAAACTTATATCCAAAGTTAAAATTTTCATTTCTTCAATGACATCTACTGATAATTTTACCTAAATCTCAAATGAATTTTGAGATAAACATTCTTAAAGAAAGTGCTAATTAAATATATTTGGGGAAGAAAATAACCCCAAATTCTACATACATAACATTTACCTGCTTTGTCCTGAACAGCAACTGTTGCTTTCCCCACAGCTGTTGTCATGGGTTGCGGGAGAACTGTGGAAATGGAAGTGGCAGTTGCTTCTCTGACAATTCCAGAATTCTGAATTCCTCCACCAATGGTGCTCGCATTAATGGCTCGTTTATTCGCTGCTGTGACCTTATTTGAACAGTTTTTATTTAAACTGGACTAAAATGTAATGAAACATTTAAAGGATCAGGTTACTAATATTTTCTACTATACGTTAATATTTTATATTCTCTATTAGATTAAAAACATTTTCTTCCCTTACATATCTTAAGCTTGGTGTTGGATCTAAGTTTTCTTCTAAACCAATAAAAATACTTTTAAATACTTTTAAAGACAGAGAAAATTAAGTACCCACAAATTTTTAAAACTAAGTATCAGAGGGCTTTATGCTAAAGTTATTTAAAATGCTGTCATATAATTATGAACCAATATACTGCATTTAAGTGAAAAAATTTACATATTTTGAGCTAGAATTTTTTACTAAAATAAAAAATGCTGAAAATATCTCACCTTAGTAAGAGCAGTGGAGTACTGAAATGCTATACACTGCACAGATGTCTTGTGAGCACTGATGGTTTTAACTGGTGATTTCAACATCCTTAAATCATATTGATATATTTTCCCACGGGAAGATCCAATAGCCAAAGTGGCTCCATCTGGCATAAAATCAACTGCAGTCAGAGGAGTGTCGGCCACCAAAGTTTTCACTACCCTTTAGAAAAGGGAACAAAGTATATGCAGATATGTGTATAAGCTTATGTGATATAAATGTTTACTAACCAAGTTAGAATTGGGTAAACAGCATACACATCCCAAACACTTGTTTAAAGTAGAATTTTAGAATCTGTCTTAAGAGACATTTCTAATAAAATGACATGTAAGTAACTGCTGAATGTTACATCCTATTTTTCTATTCACTTTCAATAAGTTCAATGTACATCAACCAGAATGTAGAAAACAGCACCTTGAGTAATTATTATCTTGGAAGTGAATGTGACATAATACTTCACAAAAAGGGTTTCTAGCCTCAGGGTTGATGAAGCTCTAAGTAACCACTTTCCATTTACTGAACTGCTTAGGTCTCAAGAGGACCATGACCTTTCACAGGGAAGCAGCTGCTACTTTGTTCTCAGTTGTACACTTCTTGACCAAAAAGCTAAAAGGAACAGAGTCCATGTAGCTTGATCCTGAAGAAGCTAACACAGAAATACGGATTCTGATCTGCTGAAGCTGATCTCTTTGCCTGTGTGTTTAGTGTGAGAAGAATGGCTTGCTAACTCAGAAGAGAGTGAAAAAAGTAACAGTAAAAACTCTAGCATCCTAACAAGGCCTGACAGTGGGAACTTCCCATCAGGTATCTTGAATACAGCTCTAGCACTCTTGTAGCTGGTTTTTGTTTATGTAACTGATCCAGCACACCCATAACTGAAGAAAGAAGAAAAATGGGCCCAGATGTTTAGAAGATCATCTAGGGGGCCATAAACCTCCAGGGATATTTGACAATATTTGGAGAAACTTTAGGCTGTCATGACTCTGGCAATGATAATAGGATTTAATAGGTAGAGGCCAGGGATACTGCAAAATACCCTACAATAATTGGAACAGCCCCCCACAACACAGAATTATCCAGTCCACAATGTCAACAGTTTAGGAAACTTTGATCTAGAAAATAAATTAATTTTAAAGCAAATTAATCATAATGCTTTAAAAGTATGTATTTACAAAAAAGAATAGTAAGCATGCTAAAGTAAAGACATGAAAACATTAAGATGTCATCCCTCAATATTTATATTTCAAAAATACCCTAAGTAATATCCATACTCCTATCAATTTTTTCTGCATGAAAAGAAAAAGAGCTTGATTTTACTAGCTATATATATTAAGTGTAAAAACATTAGATCCCCTGGACATTAGCCAGCAGTCTATGTTTGTTAATAAAATAACTATTTTTTTTAAACTAAAGTAAGATATGAGCACATCACACTTACTTCTTACTTGAAGTGTCATAGAGGATGATTCTTTTATCCAAGCCTATGGTTACAAACAGCAATTCATTGACAGGAGAAAAACAGATGCCTGAAGCTGGAGCTTTATGCGTACTATCAAAGTTATGATATGAACTCTGACTATTCACATCCCAGAGTGTTACTACTCCATTATCTGAAACACTGCCCAATAGCGATTTCTTGAACAAGGAGTACTTCAAGTGCCGAACAGACTATAAAAATAAAAGAATAAGTTTTACATAATGGTAAGCATTCATAAAGACATTTTATATAAGCTATAAATAATAGTCAACTATACATTTCACATGGGGTTTATGACTTCTCTAGTTTCAAGACTGACGTATTTCTATCACAACAATCACACTATTATTTTGGGGGTGTAAAATGAACCCGAAACATGCAAATATTCTATCAATTGAATATCTGTCATGATTTTATCTCATATAGAGATTGCCTACATTATGTCCATTAGGGTTAGAACATTCACCATAAATATTGGACTTGATCAGAGACAAATCATGAACAAGTATAAAGGAACACTAGGAGAGAATAAGCAATAATATTTCACATTTGTTTTCTATATATACTTTAGGTATCTGGGTATGTTTGAGTATGTGATAAACTGTCAACTTAACACCTGAAGCATAATAAGACATTAAACCCTAAAGGAGGAACTGGCAATGCTACAGACCTGAGATAAATTATATCCACTCTTTCAAAAGTATCAGCCTAAGAGCAATGCTGGCCATTTTCTAAACACTAATCCCTGAGGCAGTGAAAACATTCTCCATTTCCAGTTTTTAATGCACCAAAATAAATAAAGACACAGGATGGGTAAACAGGTCTTACATTACAACAGATTGAATTTTACCTATTTTTCCAAAAAATGACACTCAAACTACTGATATTATAATGCATCATAAGAATTAAGTACTTGACTTTTAAGCTACTTTCCCCTGCAAATTTATAATCTATGTAATTCTACGATGTTTTTTTAAAAATAACAGGCATTTACCTTCCATAACAAAAAATGTTTAGGAATAACATAAAACAAACTCTAACTAAGAAAACCAAGTATTTGCTATCAAACATCTAGGGTAAGATAACTACTATGTTCACCCATTACATTTGGCTCTGTTTTTCATATAGCTAAAGTACAAAAAGAAAGTATTGGTTTATATATTTTTCATTTTTGTTGAGAAAAAGCATATACACTTGAATAGACAAATCCTTCCCCTGGTCTACATTCAAGAATAAACCTCATGAATTTTGACTACATAAGACAGAATTTTTTAGTGGATTATAATTAATGGTTTAGAGTCATGTGCCAACCTATCAAAACATAAGGCAAACATTAATTTTCAAGGATTTCCACAGCACTTTGTGTTCATATACTTACGGTCCTCCACATGATCTAAATTTAGATGAAATGCACAAGCAGAAGTGAAAGAAAGAGAACACCATAAAAACATAGATCCATGGATTCTCAAAGTTTATAAAGTTCAAACTGATATTAGCCACAGCAAAAATTTACCTAAAACCTTCTTAAAATATGGTTATCCAGAATCTGTCTGAGTATATCAGGGAACAAGGAGCTTACCACTTTATATAATAAAACATAAATAGTTAAAACATATTTCTTGACTCACAAAAGCTAAATTATATATATTGCTTCAAGTTCTTAAGATCAACATGGCAACTTATTAAGAAAAAAAGGCGACAGATAATCATAAATGTTATTCTCAGATAAACCTGGCTTTAGGTAGAGGTTCAGCCAAACTAGCCATGATTTAGGTAAATACTTAAATTCTCCAAACATTAATATTCTCATTTATAAAATATAAAAGACTTTTGTTTGCCTATCAAGACTCTTTTGAGGATTAAATGGCATTTCTGCAGATTCAGATGGACAGTAGCTTTCACCACTGTCTCATAGTTCATAATACTTTGTTCACTGTTGCTTGTATACCCATCATTTGATCAATTTTTAGACTTCATTTTTCTTTCCTTATGGTGCCAGGAATGAAACCCAGGGTTTGGGCTTATTAAGCAAGTAGAAAGCACAAACTCTGGGCTATGTCCCTAACCCTCCTGGGTTTCTTTCTTTTCCTTCCTTCTTTCTTTTCTTCCTTCCCTGCGCGCCCTCCCTCCCTTTCCTTCCTTCCTATCTTCTCTTTTCTCTCTGTTTTTAAAATTTTGAAACAGGTTCTGGTTAAGTAGCCAGTCCAGGTTGGCCTCAAACTGCAATCCTCCTGCTTCAGCCTACACCATCACACCCAGCTCCTACAAAGATTTTTTTAAAAAGATTCATAAGTAAGCACACCAACTTCTATAAACGTCTATTCTTTCATCCTGTATTAATATTAATAGGATATCATTTCTGAACTTTCTACATCTATTGTATCATCAGTCTTAACTTGTTAAGCACTTATTTTGTTAGATTATAAACTATTTCAAGAAAAAAAAAGCTCTACAAAAAAATCAACTGATTACAATAATCTAATGCTGCACATTTAAGTTACCTCCATTTCCAAGTACCTGACTACTACAGTTTCTTTTTAAAAAAAAAAAAAAAAGAAAAAAAACCCAGCTAATTTCCAAAATAATTTGTATCTCATTGTTGTTCTTGCTTTAAAAGGTCCTGGTTGAAAAATAATATGACCATCTGTCTCTCTCCTTTTGTGAACTGCCCATTAATACACTTTGCCTATTTTTACTGGGTTAAGATTTTTTAAAAGTACTAACTTACAAATCTTAGTATAAGGCCATAAACACTCTTAGAGGTTATAAATATTTTTCCCATTTCCTTTTAGTTTTACTGATGTTTTTTTCTTGCTTTCTATCATAGGTTTTAAATTTTTACATATTTAAATTTTCTGGACTTGTCTCCCCTTATGACTTAGAAACAGAAAAGAAAATACATTCATGATATTTTCTTATTGCCTTAGTATGTAGTATATATATTGCATGTGGACATATGCATACACACATAAATATACATATGTAGTTTCCCTTTTGACTCCTTCCCCTCCCCTTTCCTTGATTCCCAGGTCTTCTTTCAAAAGCACTAGCTGATAACCTCTTATCACCTGAGCTACTGCATGTTTAACCCACTTCCACTCTCAATGGTTTCCTAGCAATCCTTCCTAGTATTGTAGAAACACCATCTTCAAAATGGAAATCTGAACAGATTTCTCTTCTGCTTAGAGAAAGATCTTAATTGGAGAATTCTGGGAAATAATGATTATAATAGTGGCATTTCTTTAAACTCTTCTTAAATTCCACTACTCATATGTATGTGTGCAGAAAAGCAGACCTGAGACTTCTTTAGCAAGTTCTGCTTTCAAGGTTGGTCCTTGGCTGGCATCTGGGAACTTGAATTTTGGGAGGTTCCCATTATACCTGATAGGAGTGGTTCGCTATGCCTAAACTATTTGTGCAAAAGATGAGGTGTATGGATGAACATCTGCTTTCCTTCTAGGAGTCTGGAATTTTGGCATATATGAGTAGCCAGAGAGGCTGCATTAGAGGAAGGCTGCCAACCCAAAGGAACTCTGCCCTAAGGTACTGTCTGTTCTTTGGACCCACTTATCTACCCACAATGCATTTATTCTCTCATTAAGTGCCTATGGTCCCCACTTCTCTCATTTAAAGAAGGGTATATAAGCTTCTAAATAACTAGCTTCCAATAAAAACTTACTTGCAAGCTTTTCCTGGTAGATAACATTTCATACAATGTCACAATTTTATGCTGGAAAAATTAAGCACATTATCTCTGTTGATGCTTAGAAAAATGTCTTGGCTTGACACGCTCAGCACTTTGAACTAGAGAATCAGCCTCCGGATTCTCTGACCTCACAACACCTACTCCAAACTCCTCCTACAAATCATTGGATCCTCTTTCTGGAATTACAGGGAATGGCTTTCACTAAGTTCCCTTGCCTAAGGAGTTCATCCAGAAGGAATAAAATCATCTTGGAAATCTCACTAAATCAGGGAAAATTAATCACAGAAGAAACTAAAGGTCATCACTATACATACTGGATAGACTTCCCATCCCTTCTGCGGATGTCATCTGAGAGACTGCCTTTGTTCACAGCACAATTTTCAACTTCCCATAACTCGTCTTAACCCCTCCCAAACTCAGAGGAACTCTGCCCTAGGAACTATCTGTTCTTTGGACCCACTCCTCTCCCCACAATGCATTTATTCTCTCAGAAAGTGCCTATGGTCCCCATTTCTCTCATTTAAAGAAGGGTATATAAGCTTCTAAATCTTACTCAATTATTGGGTACTTAGTTTTCATTCTTACCTCTCCTGTTATCAGATGTTTAGTTTATTTCAGCAAATTCAATCTACTGAACCTTCAGAGGGCAGAAAGTGAAGCTACCTAGGTGAGTTAACTTGTCCTCTGCAAATTGTCCTTTGTAAACTTGCTTTTTGTTTTCTTTCCCTAGCTTTTTAAATTCTAAATAAGACATTAAGAGCTACAATAAGTTATTCCAGAAAAAGGAAACAAGGGAAACATTATCATAAGGCCTTTTAATCAATAATCTTTCTGCAGATATACACAAGCCAAAACATCTGATAACTGTCAGATAATATCAGAAAATAGACCACTGTAGGCTTAGTGATTATTCTGGTGCCACCCATCTGTGGCTGAAGATACATACACTTCCTTAAATTTCCTATATAAGCCCTTCACTTGCAGGTATTAGCTAAGATGGTCCCTAGGACAATGGTGATAGTACAGCCATCTTCTAATCAACCAGGCAGATTGTGGTAATAAGGTTCTTTCTATACCTCTGCTTTGCCCCTCAACTACTTGGACTAACTGAGCTTTCATTGGGCCACCACCAGACCAAGGTTTTGTGTGACAACATTCCCTCTACCCCTACATGTTGTTGGGGAGATGACTCTTGGAAGCTCACACTTAGTTTCCCATGGACTTCCCCCATGTGCATTTTCTCTTTACTGACTTTGCTCTATATCCTTTCATCATAATAAATCATAGTTGTGTGATTATACACTGAGTCTTGTGAATTCTTCTACTGGGGTCTTAAAGGACCCCCACCCCCATACAGTATGTGAAGGGGTATGTGCATGTGTCTGTGCTTAACAGACAGATAATAAAGTAGATAGAACTAAAATTCCATGTATATTTACAATAAAACTAGACAGTCATATATCTACATTAATTCCCCCCAAAACATGCTGGCAGGTCAATTAACAGCCATGAGGAGTCCTTCATGGTAGTGTCTGTATAAAAAGAAACAGAGGAAAATAATATGAAGTTTGAAACAGATCTGAAAACAAAGCCACACAGTATTTACAGAAAAGCGTGGTGGCAAATTTCAACTCTAACCAGGAATACCCATTATATTACCAGGTCTTTTCAGGTCTATGAAAGTTCTGAAGGGCTACAGCAGTTTAGACCTTGTGAATCCCCAAAATTATCAGCCAAAGTGCCTCCCTGTCACTGAGGAGACTGCTGGGAGCAGAAGTAAACCTGGGCAAGCTGGAGCAACAGAAAAAAAACAAAGGTTCACATTCAGTTGGAGAAATAAAACAAACCAGGGAACCCCAGAAAGCAAGATAACACTTCTTTTTATTTTTTTTAAAGAAATCTACCTTAAAACAAGAGGGAGCTCTGTGAAATTACATACCCTGAACCCCATCTCTGTCTAGAAGTTCAAGGAAACTAATTTCAGAGATACACTCCACATATAATTACTGTGAGAACAAAGAAAACAAGAAGACATTCTCAATTGATAGCCAAAAGGACAACAACAAAATGACACAAGACCCTTTAAAACATAAGTTAGAATTAGAAAACTAAAAAATGAGATATAAGAACTTGAAAAAGAATTAAAATTTTTAAAATTCTCTTTAAAAATGAAGGCTAATTTAGAAGAAATACAAGAATGAACAAACATAACAGAGAATATCTAGAAATAAAAAGAAATTTTTAAAAATCAAAAAGAATAAAAAAGAATTTAGGAAAAAAAAGACAACTGAAAATAAGCAAAGATATCCAACAACAACAATATGACAAAGATAGGGAAAAACAACAAATACAAAAGCTATAACTGAAGAAAATTTTCCTAAAATTTAAAAAAAGATATGAAACTACACATACTGTACACGTAAGAATAGCAGCACAGAATGACCAGCTCCAGCACACGTTATAGTAAAATCAGTGGACTTCAAAGGGGGGGGGGGACTCATATAGAGAAAAAAAGTGATTTATAAAGAAAAAAATAAATTATTAAACATTTGAGATCAAATATAAGAGAATAACACACTTAAGCTCCCCTTGGAAAGAAAATGAAATACATTGAAAGAATTAGCACCTTGAAAGAAAGTCTGAAGCAGAAGAGATGTACTTATGGAAACAATATTAATATGGTGTCTGTTCTGATTATAAAAATTTGGAAAATATCTAAAATAACAGAGGAATGTTTACGTAAACTGTGATACTAAACAATAATATATCTATAATCATTAAAAATTGGTTGTGAAGACTAATATGAGCATTCACTAATGAGAAAAAGGCAGAAAACAGGATTAGACAAAGAGAATGACTATAGAAGAAAACAAATAACTTCCCATTAAAAAAAAGTCTGGAAGACACAAATGGAATAAAATCAGTCATTAAGAGAAAAACATAGCCAGGCACTGTGGTGTACACTTATAATCCCAGTAACATGGAAGGCCAACAAGTTTGAGGCCAGCCTCAGCAAAGCCCTAATTGACCACATGTCAATTATAAATTGTTCAAGAACATAATATATAGGCCAGGCAAGTACATACAAATACTAAAGAAATACAGCAATAAAATAAAGAACATGCTATGCAAACACTTCTATCCCAATGTAAATTATACTCATGTTTCCATATAAAACTTAAAGAGGACCAATATTAGATATAAAGCTTTGTAGTGAAATACTTTGAGTATAAACAATTCAGGTATAAACATATCAATTAACCAAATAAATCAAATTAGAATTTTTTTTTCTTTTTGGCACTGCTGGGGATCAAACCCATGGTCTTGCATATATGGTCTCCCACGTTATATGCCCAGCCCTAAATTTACTCTGATAAAATAATAATTATTTTAAAAATGTAATTAGTACTTATTTGCATTTAACAGACTCTGTACTCAAATGGGTTATCTATACATAAAAAAGCAAAAATTACACTTGAAAAGTAAATGGATTTAACGTATATTATAATACATTTAAAATCTCACAGAATCTCACCCTGTTATATCTAAAGTTTTTTTTTTTTTTTTTAAATCCAAAGAATCAATAAAGTAGATCTACATTTTTAACTGCTTTGGAAAATGCAACAGTTTGAGAAAGACAACACAGTCTATTTTCAAGCCTAAGCTGCTGAACTTGCCAAACACTGACACGCAATTATGGTCTAAGCAGTCGGTCAGCCCCAGCATTTCTGTAAGGAGCAACACGGTTCATTTTACCTTGCAGAAAGACACTGCATTCCACATAAAACTAATAGCTTCAATTCAGCTCAGACATTTCAAAGTAGAATTCTACATATATTCAGGCAATCTTTTTTCTGATATGAAATTCAGTCTGATGTAGATTCAGTGAAACTCCAAGGACTTGTCACTTTTACCAAGAAACCAATCTGATAATTATCAAAGATTTCAAATCCTTGATTGTTCAAAGAAACAAAAGTATGTAAAATTTCAATTTAATCACAGAAATGTCCTACTATTTTTTTTAACAACTCAGATCCTATCTATAATAAAACTGAGCAATATACAAGTTGGGCTCAGTAACAGTAATTTGAATTTTAAAAAGTCAATTTTTTTTTTTTTTTTACAAACTTTAAATTTTTATAAATACTTTTTAAATTTAAGAAACTGAAAGAGTTATTGGGATAGAGGAAGGTATAGAGTTCCAAACCAAAGGAATGAACAATCTATTGAATGAAATAACATCAGAAAGTTTTCCAAACATGAAGAATGAATTGGAAAACCAAATTCAAGAGGCTTACAAGGATGCCAAATGTACAAAATCATAATAGATTTCCACACTGAGGCACGTAATAGTGAAAATGCCTAACATATATAAGGAGAGAATATTAAAAGCCACAAGAGAAAGGAATCAGATTACATTTTGGGGAAAACAATTAGATTATGTGCAGATTTTTCAAACCACACCCTGAAAGCTAGAAGATCGTGGAACAACATATATCAAGCTCTGAAAGAAAATGTATGCCAACCAAGAATCTTGTATCCAGCAAAATTAAACTTTAAATTCGATGATGAAATAAAAATCTTCCATGATAAACAAAAATTAAAAGAATTTACAGCTAGAAAACCTGCGCTACAGTCCTTGAGAAAATATTCCATGAAGAGGAAATGAAAAACAACAATGAAAATCAGCAGAGGGGAGGAATTACACTAAAGGAAAAACTAATCAAAGGAGACACCAAGTGCAAGTTAAATAACAAAAATGGCTGGGAATACAAATCATGTCTCAATAATAACCCTGAATGTTAATGCCTAAACTCACCAAAAGACACAGGCTAGCAGATTGGATCAAAAAAAAAAAAAAAAAAAAGATCCAACATATGCTGCCTCCAGGAGACTTATCTCATCTCGTAGGAAGATTGCCACAGACTGAAGGTGAAAGGTTGGGAAAAATCATACCACTCACATGGACTGTGGAAGCAAGCAGGGGTTTCCATCCTCGTATCAAATAAAGTAGACGTTAAGCTAAAGTTAATTAAAAGGGATAAAAGAAGGACATTTCATATTGCTCAAGGAAACCATACACAAATAAGACATAACAATTATAAATATAATATGCCCCAAACAATGGAGCAGCTATGTTCATCAAACAAATTCTTCTCAAGTTCAAGAGTGAAAGACCTTTACAATAATTTTGTGTAACTTTAACACACCTCTTTCAACACTGGATAGATCTTCCAAATAAAAGCTGAACAAAGAAACTATAGAATTCAATAACACAATCAATAACTTAAGACTTAACTGACATAATATAGAATATTTCATCCTTCAACAAGCAAATATACTTTCTTCTCAGCAGCACATGGATCCTTCTATAAAACAGACCATATATTATGCCACAGAGACTCTTAACAAATAAAAAACCACCCTGCCTTCTATCCCATCATAATGGAATGAAATTAGAAACTAGAAATCAATGACAAAATTAAAAATAAAAACTACTTCAACACCTGGAGACTAAATAATACGCTATCAAATGAACAATGGGTTGCAAAAGACATCAAGGAGGAGATTAAAAAATTCTTAGAGGTAAATGAGAACACTGAGACAATATATCAAAATCTCTGGGACACTATGAAGGCAGTTCTAAGAGGAAAGTACATTGCATGGAGTTCATTCTTAAAAGAAGAAAAAGTCAACAAATAAATGACCTAACATTACATCTCAAAACCTTAGAAAAAGAAGAACAAATCAATACCAAAAGCACTAGAAGATAAAAAATAGTTAAAATCAGAGTTGTAATCAATGAAATTGAAACAACAACAGCAAAAAAAAAAAAAAAAAAAAAAAAAAAAAATTGAAAAAAATTAACAAAACAAAATGTTAGTTCTTTGAAAAAATAAATAAAATTAGGGGCTGGGGTTGTGGCTCAGCGATAGAGTGCTTGCCTAGCATGTGTGAGGCCCTGGGTTCGATCCTTAACACTACATAAAAATAAATAAATAAAGGATTGTGTCCAACTACAACTAAAAAAAAAGTTTAAAAAAATAATAAAATTATCAAACCCTTAGCCATGCTAACAAAGAGAAGGAGAGAGAAAACTCAAATTAGTAATATCACAACAAACACTACAGAAATACAGAAGATATTTAGAAATTATTTTGAAAACTTGTACTCCAATAAAATAGGAAATATTAAAGGCATCAACAAATTTCTAGAGTCATATGATTTGCCCAAATTCAATCAGGATGATATACACAGTTTAAACAGATCAATTTCAAGCAACACAACAGAAGACACCATCAGAAGCCTACCAACCAAGAAAATCCCAGGACCAGATGGATACACAGCCGAGTTCTACAAGACCTTTAAAGAACTAATACCAATATTCTTCAAACAATTTCAGGAAATAGAAAAAAAGGCAGCAATTCCAAACTCATTCTATGAGGCCAATATTACCCTGATTACAAAACCAGGCAAAGATACATTAAAAAAAAAAAAAAACAACTTCAGACCAATATCTCTAATGAACATAGATGTAAACACCTCAATAAAATTCTGGCAAATCGAACACAAAAACATATCAAAAAGACGGTGCCACCATGATCAAGTGGGGTTCATCCCAGGGATGCAAGGTTGGTTCAACATACGGAAATCAATAAATGTAATTCATCACATCAATAGACTTAAAGATAAGAATCATTTAATCATCTTGATAGATGCAGAAAAAGTATTCAATAAAATATAGCACCCCTTTATGTTCAGAACACTAGAAAAACTAGGAATAACAGGAGCATACTCAACCTCATAAAAGCTGTCTATGCTAAGCCTTAGGCCAACATCATTCTAAATGAGAAAAACTGAAAGCATTCCCTCTAAAAATTGGAACAAGACAGGGATGCCCTCTTTCACCACTTCTATTTAACATGGTTCCTGAAACACAAGCCAGAACAATTAGACAAATAAAAGAAATTAAAGGGATACAGATAGGAAAAGAAGAACTCAAATTAGTACTATTTGCTGACAATATGATTCTACACCTAGAAGGCCCAAAAAATTCCACCAGAAAACTTTTAGAACTAGGAAATGAACTGAGCAAAGTAGCAGAATATAAAATCAACACCCATAAGTCAAAGGCATTTCTGTATATCAGTGGCCAAAAAAAAAAAAAAAAAAAACTTGGGAATCAACCTAACGAAAGAGGTGAAAGACCTCTACAACGAAAACTACAGAACACTAAAGAAACAAATCAAAGAAGACCTTAGAAGATGGAAAGATCTCCCTTTTTTTGGATAGGCAGAATTAATATTGTCAAAATGACCATACTACCAAAAGCACTACACAGATTTAATACATCCAATCAAAATCCCAATGGCATTCCTCATAGAAATAGAAAAAGCAGTAATGAAATTCATCTGGAAAAATAAGAGACCCAGAATAGCTAAAGCAATCCTTGGTAAAACGGGTGAAGCAGGTGGCAGCACTATATCAGACCTTAAACCATACTACAGAGCAATAGTAACAAAAACAGCATGGTATTGGCACCAAAACAGACTTGTAGGCCAATGGTACAGAATAGAGGATACAGACACTAACCCACATAATTACAGTTATATTAGACAAAGGCACCAAAAACATACATTGAAGAAAAGATAGGCTCTTCAAAAAATGGTACTGGAAAACCTGGAAATCCATATGCAACAAAATTAAATTAAACTTATATCTCTCACCATGCACAAAACTCAAAATGGATCAAGGACCTAGGAATTAAACCAGAGACCCTACATCTAACACAAGAAAAAGTAGATCCAAATCTCCATCATGTCAGATTAGCCCCCAACTTCCTTAATAAGATTCCTATGGTGTAAGAATTAAGAATCAATAAATGGGATGTATTCAAACTAAAAAATAATCAGTGAAGGGAATAGAGAGCCTACATATTGGGAGCAAATTTTTACCACTCTCACATCAGATAGAGCACTAATCTCTAGGGTATATAAAGAACTCAAAAAGCTAAACACCAAAATAATAATAATAATAAAAATAACCTAATCAATAAATGGGCCAAGGAACTCAATAGACAATTCTCAGAAGATGATATACAATCAATCAACAAATACATGAAAAACTGTTCAACATCTCTAGCAATTAGGGAAATGCAAATCAAAACTACTCTAAGATTTCATCTCACTCCAGTAAGAGTGGCAGCTATTAAGAATACAAACAATAAGTGTTGGTGAAGATGTGGGGAAAAAGGCACATTCATACATTGCTGGTGGGACTGCAAATTGGTGCAGCCAATTTGGAAAGCAGTAGGGAGATTCCTTGGAAAACTGGGAATGGATCCACTTTTTGACCTAGCTATTCCACTCCTTGGTCTATACCCAAAGCACTTAAAAAACAACATACTACAGGGACACACAGTCACATCAGTGTTCATAGCAGCACAATTCACAATAGCTAAACTGTGGAACCAACATAGATGCCCTTCAGAAGATGAATACATAAAGAAAATGTGGTATATATACACAATGGAACATTACTCAGCATTAAAAGAGAATAAAATTATGGCATTTGCAGGTAAATGGATGGAGTTGGAGAATATAATGTAAGTGAAGTTAGCCAATCCCAAAAAACCAAATGCCAAATGTTTTCTCTGATAAGAAGGCTGATTCATAGTGGGGATGGGAGGGGGAGCATGGGAGGATTAGACAAACTCTAGATAGGGTAAAGGGGTGGGAAGGAAAGAGATGGGGTATGGCAGTAGAAAAGATAGTGGAATGATATGAACATCATTACCCTAAGTACATGTATGAAGACACGAATGGTGTATACTTTGTATACAACCAAGATCTGAAAAACTGTGCTCTATGTGTGTAATATGAATTATAATGCATTCTGCCATCATATCTAACAAATGTGAATTAAAAAAAATTTTATCCATCACCTTAAGTATATACAATCAATCAAACAGTAAATTAAGCCCTGATTTGTAGTAGTTACCCATTTCTGTTGTGTAAATATTCCCACCATAACTAATTTCCAGCTATCAAAATATAATAAAATAATTATGAAGTGAAAAAAAAATAGAAACTGATATTTAATGTATTTGGAATCTTGAATAAATTTTGATAAATCTTAGAAAATACTTTTTAAATAAATGCTCAAGTAAAAATTCTATGCTTTTGGTCAACAATTGATAAGGTTCAACTAAACTTTTTTTAGAAAACAAACTAATTTAAAAAAACATTTCAATTATGTAAAAGAACAAGGAATCAGGGCGTCTATGACTTTCCTCACTAAGAAAACAGAGACTGCCATCCTTACATATTCAGAAACCAATTCCTATTTCCCAGCCCCTATACTGTTTCAGTGTAGCTTAAGAGAAGAAATAAAATAAACAAAAAATATATTACCACTCATCCCAGGGGAAAGGAAAAAAATAATGCACTACATTCAATTTCTTCACTGTCTTTAATTTTCTCAAGTCAATATAAAACACAAAATATGATTACCAAGATCAAATTATAACTAGTACATTATGAGGGATTTAGGGGGAACATATCACACCCAAAGATGTTCAAACCAATTTGGAGAAGTAAATCATATAAGGTATTTTAATGGGTTGATATAATTATTTATTAAAAGCTCACAACAGCTATCATCATTGATCTTTTATTGTCAGACACAGTGATAAATTTCAACATTTCATTTAACTATATTAAAAAAAAAAACCTGATGAAAATACATCATTTCACTTGATGGATTAGGAAAAGGAGGTCTGAGAGTTAAGTGACTTGCACAAATTCATTCAGCTAGCTAAGTGCTTTACCCCGGTGCTCTTCAAATAAATGTGTAACCTATCATGAGAAGCTATACCAAAAGCTTCTACTGAGCTGCAAAATGTCTGAGCAGGAAGCAGCACAAACAGGATGATCACAAATTTTGGCTTATCTTATCTGGACAAAAGATAAACTTTGAGGGCTGGGGATGTGGCTCAAGCGGTAGCATTGGATCCTCAGCACCACATACAAACAAAGATGTTGTGTCCGCTGAAAACTAAAAAATAAATATGAATAAATTCTCTCTCTTTAAAAAAAAAAAAAGATAAACTTTGAGCATTACTGTTTTCCTAAACTAGAAGTTAAATTTAATTGGGTTTTCCTATACAAAGTAATCAATGAAAATACCTTGATAAGCAACAAAAGAGCAACCCATCACCTAGAATTTTAAAAGATAATTCATTTAACATAAGAAAGGGATAAGAGTAAACACTGGACTCCTGCACAAGGTGACAAGAGACTGGTACAAAATTCCCCTAAGATTTGGATTCTCAAATTCTTACACATTTACAACTAGAAAAAGATCCAAAAGAAAACAACACTGCCACTCTTGAAAGAATTGATCTTCAAAACAATCAAAGAGTTATATGATCTATGAATGGAACTGCATATCATCATGTTAAGCAAAATAAAGCAGATTCAGAAAGACAAGTATCATATATTTTCTCTCATATGTGGAAGCTAGAGGATGGAAAAAGAAAAAGGACATTCTGAATGTAGAAGGGAGATCATTAGTGCACAGAAAGGGAGGGGAGGGTAAGAGGAGGCATCTGGGTCAGAAATTGATCAAATTATGTTATATACATAAACAAATATGCCATAATGAAACCCACTCTTCTGAATAATTCCTATGCACCAATAAAACTTAAAAAATTTAAGAGTTATGTGATCTAAAAATCCTGGAATCTTATTTTCTAGACTTTAAAATGAGAAGAGTATAATCTCCACAAACTAGTAACAAAGATTAAATTTAAAAAATTAATATAAATCAATGATCAGTAAATATTAAGTATTCCTTTCTTAATTTTTATTTTTAGTTGTTGATAGGCCTTTATTTTATTTATTTATACGCAGTGCTGAGAATCAAACCCAGTGCCTCACACATGCCAGACAAGTGCACTACTGCTGAGCCCCAGCCCCCAATATTAAGTATTCTATGCTGGTGATAATCTCCATGAAAAGTAGTTTCTAAACCTTCTCACCCTTTCCTTTTCCCTTTCCCACCCTAGGTCTGAGTAACTTGGACTTTTCTCAGGATGCTACTGAGACATCGTTCTCTTCAAAATATTTTTCCTGGGCTGTGGTTATGGTTCAGTGTTAAAGCGTTTGCCTAGCATGTGTGAGGCATTGTGTTTGATCCTCAGCACCACATAAAAATAAATAAATAAAATAAGGTATTGTGTCTACCTATATCTAAAAAAATTTTTTTAAAAACTGCTGTTCCCGACTTCTTCCCAAAAAGGTCAGGTTCCCTTGGAACTCTACTATTTACTATTTTCATAACATTTGTATTATCTGGTTAACTGTCCATGACTAATTGCTCCTACTAAAATGCAAATATGTCATATCCCCAGTATTTAGTCAGTACTTACAACATAATCAGCAAAGTGTTAAATTGTAAAATTCTATATGGAAAAAAGCCATGTGTATGGTTTTTTAATTTAATAATTTTATTTAAATGTAAAAGGTAATAAAAAGTAACAAGAAATAATACCTACAGTGTTTTCTTGATTCATTCTAAAAGGTAAAAATAAGAATAAAAGCAGCAAAAGATAAACAGAAGTTTCATCTAGTATATGTAGGCTACAGAAACAGAAGATTGTGAATAATTTGATTGAATGACTTAAAAATGTCCAAAATAAGTAGTAAATTTTGCCCACATAAGCTAAGAACAATAAACACCACTTTAGTAAGATAAAAGATAATTCTGCAAAGAAACTTTGCAATTCAAATCATGCTTTGTAGTGAAATGTGAATATTTCTTCCTGAATTTGGCAATGAAACAAGAACATCCACTATTACAAAGTCTATTCAACACTGTATTGGAAATTCTAGTCAATGCAATAAAGAAAAAGAAATAAAATGTGTAAAGATAGGGAAGTAAGAAAATAACTGCTATTTACAGAAAGCATGAGAGTATAAAAACTGCAAAATGTAAAAAAAAATTACAAATTCTTCAAAAATAATCAAAACTGCCAAACTATTAAGTGAATTTAGCAGGATTCCTAGATAAAAGAGCAATATACGAATACTTACTAAAATTCTGTATCTCAGCCACAAAGAACTGGCAGATAAAATTTAATAGTAAAAACAATTATACTATACCATCAAAAAATCAAATAAATCTACCAAAACATCTCTAAGACTTCTTCAGTGAAAACAACACACTACTTAGAAAAATTAAGGAAAGTTTATATAAATACCAAGTTAAACCATATTTATATTATGATCAAGAATTTTAAGATAGCTCTTCCTAAATTAGTCCACAGATCCAATATAATCCCAATCAAAATTCAAACACTTTTTTTTTATAGAAACAGACATGCTGAATCTAAAATTCAGATAGATATGCAAAGGACCCAGAAATAGTCAAGCAAATTTAGAAGTATCAAGTACCATAGAGCTACAATATCCAAACAATGAGATTCTAGATTCATATAAGTCAGTCAACTAGATCAATAGAACAAATAGAGTGTCTAGAAACTAACATCTAATTACCAGTTTTGTAAGAAGGCATTACTGTAATTCATTGGTCAGTCTTTGCAATAAATAGTTCTAATGCAATTAGATATCTACAGGAAAAATAGAACCCTATTTTACACCCATACACTATTTGAAATGGATAACACATAAATGAGAAAGCTAAAACAATAAAGCTTCTATAAGAAAACAAAGGACAGTGTCTTGATCTATTTTGTGCTGCTATGACAGAATATCAGAGATCAGGTAATTTATAAAGCAAAGAAATTTATTATTCACAGTTCTAGAGGCTGGGAAGTTTAAGGACAAGGGCCTTCTTGCTGTATCATCCTATAGGGCCTTCTTACTGTATCATCCTATAGTAGAAGATGGAAGGGAAAGAGAATTTGTACAAGGAGTATGCAGAAAGGGAGAACAAAAAGGGAAGGGGGCCAAACTTACTCTTTTAATAGAAAGTTACTCTCCTAATAATGACCTAAATCCATTCACAAGGCCAGAGTCTTCATGACTTAATCCCCTCTTAAAGGCCCCACCTCTCAACATTGTTAAAATAGTATCTTCCAAAGGTGGGGAAGGTAAGATTCTTCAATAGGACACCAAAAAACAGCGACTATAAAAGACAAGAATGACAAACTAGACCCAATTAAATTTAAGAACGTCTGTCCATGGCGGGTTTGTGTGTGTGTGGATATTATAAGAGTAAAAAGATAAACCACAGCTGGAAGAAAGAAATTAAAAAGACGTGAAAAGACAGACAACCCTTGTTCATAAGCAGGAAGAATTAATATTAAACCTAAAGTGATCTACTGAATCAATGCAATTCCCATCAAAAGTCTGATGACATTCTTCACGGAACTCGAAAATAACAATACTAAAATTCATAAGGAAGAACAAAAGACCTAGAATAGCCAAAACAATTCAGAGCAAAATGAGCAATTCTAGAGGTATCACAGTACCTGATTTCAAATTATACTGCACAGCCATAGTAACAAAAACAGCATGGTACTGGCATGAACACACATAGATCAACAGAACAGAACAGAAGATGTAAAGACAAACCCACAAAGCAATAGTCATCTAAATTCTTAACAAAGACGCCAAAAAACACATTGGGGAAGACAGCCTTTTAGACAAATGGTGCTAGGAAAAGTGGATATCCATATGTAGAAGAATGAAACTAGATACCCATCTCCTACTCTATACAAAAGTGAACTCAAAATGTATGAAATACCTATGTATAAGACCAGAAACTTTACAAGTGTTGGAAGTGAAATGTAGGGTCAACACTTCAAAATAAAATTATAGGCAACAACTTCCTGAATATAACTCCTGTAGCTCAAGAAATAAGATGAAGAATCAGTAAATGGGATGCCATCAACTGAAAAAGCTTCTGCCCAGCCAAGGAAACAACAGAGTGAAGAGACAGCCCACAGAATGGCAGAAAAACTTTGCTAGCTACTCTTCCAACAGATGATTCACGTACAGAATATATAAAGAACTAAAAAAACTCAACAGCAAAAAATCAAATAACCCATTTAATAAATGGACAAATGAACTAAACACTTGGCAAAAGAATGAGTAGAAATGGCCAATAATTACATGAAAAAGTTCAACTTCTTTTGCCATTAGAGAAATGTAAATCAAAACTACATAGAGGGGCTGAGGTTGTAGCTCAGTGGTAGAGCACTTACCTAGCAGGTGTCAGGCACTGGGTTCGAGCCTCAAACCACATTAAATAAATAAATAAATAAATTGTGTCCATCTACAACTAAAAAAATTTTTTTCTTAAAAACTACATTGAGATTCCACTTCACTCCCGTCAGAATGACAAGCATAAATAACAATAAATGCAGTCAAGAATGGGTGGGGGGCGGTGGCTAGAGTTGTAACTCAGTGGTAAAGTGTTCACTAGCATGTGAGGCACTGGGTTCAATCCTCAGCATCACATACTAATATAATAAAGGCACTGTGTCCACCTACAGCTAAAAAATAATAATAATTAAAAAAAGAATACAGGAACTCTTCTACATTTTGCTGAGAATGTAAATTAATATAGCCACTTTGGAAACTGGTATGGAGGTTTCTAAAAAACTAAACACTGAACCATGATCTACCTATACTACTCCTCAATATTTATCCAAAAGAACTGAAGTCAGCTTACTCTAGAAATACAGACATACTCGTGCTTATCACAACACAATTCACAATAGCCAAATTATAGAACCAGCCTAGGTATCTGCTGCTAAAAGGATAAAGAAAATGTGGTATATGCACACAATGGAACTTTATCAAGCCATCAAGAAGACAGAAATTATGTCATCTGCAGGAAAATGGATGCATCTACAGAGGATCATGTTAACTGAAATAAGCCAGATTGAGAAGACAAATAAGTACAGTATGTCTTCTCTCATGTGGAAGCAGGGGGGTGGGGGGGGGGGGAATGGATGTCATGAGAGTAAAATGGAGACCACGGGAGTCAAGAAAGAAGATAAGTGGGAAAGAGGAGAGGAGGGTAAGGGGAGATACTAGGGAGTGAAACTGATCAGATTATTTATATGCCTATATAAATATGCCATAATAAAACTCATCACTCTGTATAATTAATATGAGCCAATTAAATTAAAAAAATAGGAGATGACTAAAGTACACCCAAAAATTGACAATCTGGAATAAGTAAAAAATTATAAATGCATAAAACTCAAATAATCCAATGCAAAAGTAAACAAGTCTTCAGCAGTCAGTTCACAAAGGAATATATATGAAAATGAGTTCAACATAGAGAAATGCAAATCAAAGCCACCATTATATACCACACACAACCATCAAAGTGGCAAAATTTAAGATATACAACACAAACTATTAACAAAATCATGGAATAACTAAATCTCATATGCACTGCTAGTAGAAGCATAAAATGGGCAAGCTCTTCCTAAAACTTTTGGGTAATTTCACATAAAATAAAATTATATGCCTACTCTACAACCAAGCAATTCTACTTCCAGGTATTTACTTAAGAGAAACAAAGACATATGTTTAAACCAAGACTTATACAAGAATATCAACAGTAACTTTCTGATAATAGTTAAAACTGGAAGCAACTGACACACTCATCTACTATGCACTGCATAAATAAATGAAGGCCCATTTAAACAGTATTAAAAGAGTGTGAACTACTAATTCATGCAACAAAGCAAACATGACTAAAAGAAACTAGGCACATGATTTATGAAACATGATGCAGTGATTGGAAAACATAAGAGAGTCTTTGGTGTGCTGCAAATGGTCTGTATCTTGATTTTGTTAGTATTTATATAGCTTTAAGTAAACATAAAAATTCATCAAGCTGTACACTCAAGATATACATACTTTATTACATGTATGTTATTTCTCAAATAAAAAAGCTAAAATCTTTCACATATAAACAAGCCTCATATCTTTAGGAATATTCCTCTGTTTTGTTTTAATAAGAAAACTACACCAACACACAATAAAAACTAAACTATAAGAATATACATAGTAGTATCTGATCTAATTTGATGCTACTAAAAAGCCAGTCCAAATTTTATAAATCTGCCATGCTTCTAATACAAAAAAAGCAAAAAAAATTACTGTATTTCCTATGACATTTGATCACTGCATATTAATTTTTTCACAATTTCAAAATTTTTAAGCTTAGACTTTGTCTTCATTATCAAAATACATACAAAAAAACCACAAAAACAAAACACAATTTTTTATGACAATACTAACATTATAAGAAACATGTCTATTAAAAAAAAATCACATCCTCATCCATAAAATGAAGGAAATGAGATTATCTCCAAAAACTTATTTTTTAGTTTAGATATTTTCAATTAAACACTCTGATTAGTTTCCCTAAATGCCTTCCAAAACAAAAGCCAAATCTTGTGTCTGGCATTCAAATCTTAACAATGATATTCATCTTTTCCCATACTAGTCCTATATTAAAGTCTATGTACTTTCCTTTCTCCTTGTTGTTATTTTCTCTATTATCAAACATCCTTTCCCAAAGTTCTATATTAGCCTACTACATCTCTTCCATCTTTAAATGAATTCATACATTCACATATTATATCCATCATCTTTTCCATGTAATACATGAAGCTGGACAACAAAATAAAAACAGAGATACAAGCCACGGTTCCAACCATAATGTGGACATGTGAAGAGTTAATCCTAGCCTAAATCAGCATCAAAAATCTGCCAAAAGGACAGATTATAATGCCTTAGCAAAAACAAAAATTAACCCAGCTTAATTTAACCCCTTTAATTTTCCTAATTTTATTCCCAGATAGCTTTCTCTCACCTGTTCTGAATCCAAGATTATTGTATATCAATACCTCATAATACCATTTACGTTTATATCTCCTTCATTCCTAATAGAAACTTGAAAAATCTTTTTTCTGTATAATTTAAATATCCAATAAGTTTTCCTTAATCACTTAATATTATTCAAATAATGTTTAATAAACTGTTTTCCAAGAGTGACTAGCTCTCATAAATTTTGATTCTTTAACACATTTAAGAAACTAAAACTCCATTGCCCTCTGCCTAAACACAACTATCCCATACCTACTGTTGTGGTTTGGATGTGAAATGTCCCCTGAAGTGGCAATGCAGGCATATTCCAAGGTGAAATGATCAAATTTTGAGAGCTGTAACCTAACCACTGAATTAATCCATTTGATGGATTAATAATTTGAACAGATTACTGGGTGGTGACTAGGCAAAGGGGGCATGGCTGGTGGAAGTAGGCTGGACCATGACCTTGGGAATTATATTTTGTCACTGGTTCATCCACTTGCTCTTGTGCACTCTCATTCTTTCTCTGCTTCCTGGCAGCCATGAGCTGAACCACTTTCCTCTACTATTTCCTTCAGCCACAATGTTCAACCTAACCTCAGGCCCACAGCAATATAGTCAACTGACTACGAACTGAGATCTCTCAAACCATAAGCCAAAATAATCTTTTCCTCCTCTAAGTAGTTGTTCTCAGATATTTTAGTCACATCAACAAAAAGCTGACTAATTCATCTATGCTATTTATGAACATAAGTATCTGTCTTGGAGCAGACAGCCTGAAGTATGCAATACTCTTATATATGACATATATGCCATACAAAGATTAAAATACATATTTAGGCTTAACCTACTAACGGCTAGTTGTATTTTGTTAAATACAGTTATATTCTAGAAGTATGCAACTATTTAATTACATAATCAAATTTGGGTAAGTACCCTAATCTATTATGTATTAAATAATTTTAACATTTTAAACATCACCATCAAAAACTGTCTAGAAATGTTTTAAGCAAACTAAATACAAATTTAAGACATATAAAAATGTTTTAAACATAAATTCATCGTCTTATGTAAAATAATTTTAAAACCTATGTTATCAACTTCATTTTGAATAAACCCATATTGCGATACTATACCTGGTTACTACCATGGCCAAAAGGAGTACTAGATATATTAGTGGTTACACTATGCAAAATAATTTCACCACTAAGAGATCCAGAAGCAATGTAGCAATCATTCCAATTGTATGTTACACAAGTTACTTCATCTTTATGATCCTGAAAGAGAGAAATCCAAGTAAGCATAATGTTCTATACCATCCAACAGCCCATTTTCATAGTTTCATTACATTTGTCATATGTTATTTTAATATTTTCCTGAAATAAGTTTTAAAAAAAATTCAGATATGTAAGGAACTATATAATCAACACCAAGTCTTCCCAGGAAACAATATTTACTTTTCATAAATATATTAATGGTCTAAGAACTCTGAAACAAGAGACAGCATAGAAGGGTAATTTTTTAAATGACTACCTTAAAGAATCATTCTCACTTACAAATAGCATTTATTCCAAGTTGACTATTAATTAGTATCACCAACTGAGAAGATGAAACATTTATATTAACATGTAAATGACACAGCAAATGCTGAGTGGTAGAGGCAAAGTGTCCAAAAAAAAAAAAAAAAGAGATGGGCTATTACTCTGAACTAGTTGACAGAAGATATAAAACTTGAGTTCAAATTTAAAGGGCTGGGAATATACAACAGTGGTAGAACATCCCTGGGTTAAATTCCCATTCCCTACCCTCACCACATACACACAGAAGAATATAAAGGATAAGAGGCAAGTCAGGGGAATAGGAAAGAAACCAGACATTGAAAATGAAGAGAGGAAAAACAAATGAGCAATGAGCAAGGCACATTCTGAGACATCACACAGCAGCTGCTTAAATCTGCTGAGTACCTACGCATGCTAGGAGCTTTATGTTCTACTATTTAATCTTTAGGAAATCCCAAAAGGCAAGGTCATTTTACTCATTTATAGATAAAGTACATGAGGCAAAGAAAGGTTAATAAATCCATGCAAGCTCATAGAACAGCTAAATGACAGAACCAGGATTCAATTCCAGGTCAAACTCCAAAGCCTATCTTCTTCCCACTATGAGACTCCCTCTCAAATCCAAATGGCAAACTGAATTCATAAGGACTACTTCCCAATATCAAATTAAAGATGTTTAATAGGAAAATGAAAAAAAAAATCAACATTTGCAGAATAATTTTAAACAGTTTTACGTCATAAGATAAACTGAGTGTGGTACCTAATAATTAATGTCCTATTGAGAGTAGTTACACATCCCACACATATTACAAATTTATTACTAATATTACATATATTACATATTTTCAAATGATCCTTCAAGTATTTTTCAGAAATTTACATTTTATTACCTTTCTAAATCAAAGAAACAATTGTCTGTGGGGGAAAGAAATGTCTGACAAGAAGAAAAAAAAGGAATTACCAACATTTTGTGCACTGTTCCCAATTGGGAGTCCAATACGATTTCTATGACTTTGTCAAGGGGCAGATACCTTCCTAATTTCAGCAGTGAAAAATAAGTCTTTCAGTAAACATTTACTCAGCATTACCCAAGTGCCAGAAATTGTTATACCAACAGGAAAAGGACTGTAAGTGAGGGATCCAAAGGCCAAAGGTAAGATTTCCCACTATCACCACTTGCCATTCACATACTACTTAATGAATAAGGGAACAAATCACTCTAAGAATTTCAAACAATAAGAAAAATGTATCTGGAGTAAATGGGAAATGATATAAAAGAAGATATAAAACTTGAGTTCAAACTTAAAGAAAAGATTAAGAGTCTAGTGTCATGGTGCACACCTATAATACCAGCTATTCAGGAGAATCATAAGCTCAAGGCCAGCCTAAAATGAGTTAGCCATTGCTAACTGTTTAGCAAAGAAAAAGTTCTTTAACTTCTCTCAGTTTCTCCATCTGTACACAGGAAAACTCTACTTGTTTTGCAGTATTTGTTGGGTTTTTTTGTTTTTGTTTTTTGATACCAGGGATTGAACCCAGGGATACTTAACCACTGAGCCACATCCCCAGCCCTTTCTGTTTTTTGTTTTGAAATAGGGTCTTGCTAAGTTGCTGAGGCTGGCTCTTAACTCATGATCCTCATGTCCTGACCTCCTCAATCACTGGGATTACTGGCCTTCTGGGCTATTAGGGTTACAGGTACGTGCCACTGCACAGAGCAGTATTTATTTTTTCTTGAAATTTTTACTGGCACATTATAGTTGTATATGCTGATGGGATTTGTTATTACATATTAGTACAAACACATAAAAACATAATTTGGTCAGTATCAACCCCCAGCACTTCCCTCCTACCTCTGGGCTTCCCAACCCCTTAGTCCCTTTCCACTACTGATGTCCCTTTGATTTTTAGGATATCTACCCCCACCTTTTTTCCTTTTTCCTCTCTAACTTCCCCATGAGAGAAAACATGTAATCCTTGACCTTCTGAGTTTGACTTATTTCACTTATTATGATGGTCTCCAATTCCATCCATTTTCCTGCAACTGCTATAATTTCATTTTTCTTTATAGCTGAATAAAACATATATAAAACATCTGTTGATGGACACCTGGGCTGGTTCTATAGTTTGGCTATTATGAATTGTGCTCCTAGAAAGACAGATATGCACTATAGTAATATGACTTTAATTCTTCAGGAAAAATACTGAGAAGTAGTATAGTTGGGGCATATGGTGGTTCCATGCCTAGACTTTGAGAAACTTCCATACTGATTTCCACAGTGGTTGTAAAATTTACAGTCCCGCCAATAGTGTAAATGGATTCCTTTTCCTCCACATCCTCTCCAGCATATATTATTGTTTGCATTCTTGATAACTGATATTCTGACTGGTATGAGATGAACCTCAGTGTAATTTTGATTTCCATTTCCCTAATTGCTAATGATATTGAATATTTTTTCATGTATTTGTTGGCCATTTATATTTCTTCTTTTGAGAAGTGTATGTTTAATTAATTTGCCCATTAATTGGGTTATTTGATTTTTTTGGCATAAAGTTTTTTGATCTCTTTTTATGTTCTAGATATTAATCCTCTGTTAGAAGAGTAGCTAGAAAAGATACCCTCCCATTCAGTGTGTTATTTATCCACATTCCAAATCGTTTCCTTTGCAGAAGCCTTTTAATTTGACGCTATATCATTTATTAACTGCTGGCATTATTTCCTGAGTTTTAGGGGTCCTACTGAGAAAGTTGTTGACTGTGCCTAAAAACTGGAGCATGGACTTTATGTTTTCTTCTGGGAGTTGCATAGTTTCTGGTCAAAATCTGAGGTCTTTTTTTTTTTTTTTTTTTTTTTTTGAGAGAGAGAGAGAGAATTTTTTAATATTTATTTATTTTTTTTAGTTATTGGCGGACACAACATCTTTGTATGTGGTGCTGAGGATCGAACCCAGGCCACACGCATGCCAGGTGAGCGCGCTACCACTTGAGCCACATCCCCAGCCCCAAATTCTGAGGTCTTTGATCCACTTTGAGTTGATTTTTGTTCAGGGTGAGAGATAAGAAGGTAGCTTCATTACAAATATGGATAATCAGTTGTCCTGGCACCATTTGTTAAAAAGGCTATCTTTCCTTCAATGGTTTTGGCACCTTTGTCAAGAATCAGATGACTCAGTGCGGGTTTGTCTCTGTGTCTTCTATTCTGTACCACTGGTCTGTGTGTCTGGTTTTTTTTTTTTTTTTTTTTTTTAATATTTATTTTTTAGGTGTAGATGGACACAACTTAATGCCTTTATTTTTATGTGTTGCTGAGAATCAAACCCGGGTCCTGCCCATGCTAGGCGAGTGCTCTAGTACTGAGCCACAATTCCAGTCCGTGTGTGTCTGCCATGCAGCTGTTGTTACTATTAGCTTTGTAGTATAATCTGAAGTCAGGTATTGTGATGCCTCCAGCATATTTTTTTGACTTAAAATTCTTTTTTGCTATTCTGGGTCTTTTAGTCTTCCAAATAAATTTTGGGACTGTTTTTTCTAGTTCTATTAAGATGTCACTGGAATTTTGATGTGGATTGCATTGAATCTCTGAGTCACAACCCCAGCCCACTAAATGATTTTTGTCCTTAATTCTGTTGGTGTGATGAATTACATTTATTGATTCACATATATTAAACTCTCCTTGCATCTCTGGAATAAAACTAATTTGTTCGTGGTGTACAATCTTCTTAATGAGTTGTTGAAAACAATTTGCTATTAAGTATTTGCATCTAAGTTCATCAGAGATATCAGTCTGTAGTTTTTTTCCTTGATATGTCCTTATTTGGTTTTGGTATGACTGTGATATTGGCTTCATAGAATAAATCTGGAAGTGTTTTACTCCTCTCTCAGAATAATTTGAGGAGTGCTGGCATTTGTTCTTCTTTAAAGGTTTGGTAGAATTCAGCTGAGAATCCATCTGGTCCTGGGCTTTTCTTTGTTGGAAGGCTGTTTATTACTGCTCATATCTCATTACAAATTATTGGTTTTCTATGTCCTCTTGATTCAGTTTTGGCATATCATATTTGTCTAGAAATGTATCCATTTCTTCTAGGTTTTCCAATTTATTCGAGTGTAAGTTTTCAAAATAGTCCCTAATGATATGCTGGATTTCTAAGATGTCTGTGGTGATTTCTTCTTTTCATCTCTAATTTTATTAATTTGGTTTTTCTCCCATTTTCTTTTGGTTAGTTTGGCTAAGAGATTATCAATCTTGTTTTTCTTTTCAAAGAAGCAACTTCAAATGACAGTATTTAAATAGCAGTAAGAGAATTATATTTCAACTTAGCTAAGAGAAAACCATTCTTCAATATTATCACTTTTCTGGTAAGAATTAACTAAATAACATTAAAATATAAAAAAAAAAAAAAGAAAAAAAAAAAAGGACTGGTAGTTGCTACAAAATAACCTGAAGGTGGAGAGATGAGAGTTGGTGAAGATAAAGATGAAACACTTTTTTTTTTTTTTTTGGCACAGGGGATTTAATGGGATGACCACTGAGCCACATCCCCAGTTCTATTTTGTATTTAATTTAGAGACGGTCTCATTGAATTGCTTAGTGCCTCGCTTTTGCGGAGGCTGGCTTTGAACTTGCAATCCTCCTGCCTCAGCCTCCTGAGCTGCTGAGATTACAAGGTATGCACTACTGAGCCCAGCTTAAAATGAAACACTCTTGAGCAAGAGTTGATGTCAGATGACAAGTATATGATTGACGGGTTAAAGGAAGTTCTTCCTGTGTGAGTTCGCATATACATTAAATTTTTTTCACATCAAAACTTTATTAAAAGTAAAAATTAAAAGTAACTTTAAAGATCAACTTCTAAAAAGCAAAAGACAAAACGTGTAAATATTATTACAAAAGTCATCATAATCATACTTTATTGAGAAGAATACTTTTATTTTCTGAAACTGCAAAAATATAATAATTTTAAATAGATTTAAATAATTTTAAATGTTCAGATATTTTAGTAAGTATTTCATTACCAGCAACCAAATATACCACAAAACTAAAAAGCTAAATCCCCAACTCTGATGACTGAAATGATTGCCATCATTCCAGAACCAGTTTTATCTTTCCAAAGTGCCTAAAAAAAAAATCCCCAATAACAACAAACCATGTCTCAGGGGAAGAAAAGCTAAACAAAAAAAAAAAAAAAAAAAGCAAACAAAGAAGTAGTTGAAACAAATGCTAGCAATGTGCCCTAATATACATGGAGGCAAAAAAAGGACAAAGTTTTTTGGCTAACCAGCACTTTTACTTCCCCTGACAAAACTCACTTCAATTCTGAAGCATCTTAATCTTATCCTCAAGATTAAAAGTTTGGATAATTACTCTAAAACACATTGGGTGATACCCTTTCTGTAAAGATTTAAAAGAAAATTGCTTACCTTGAGAGACCGATGAACTCTTTTTGATTTTAAATCCCAAATATTAACGGTGCCATTTAAGCCTCCGCTTACCAAATACATAGATGTGGAATTTAAATCAACACATGTCTGATTTTGCTGTTAAAAAAAAAAAAAAAAGTTAATTTAACAGACCCCACAAGTACCAAGTCTTATCCAGCACTTAGTAGGCATTCCATGGTAATAGTTACACTGAGTTCTCCTCTCATCATCTTTTATATGGATCCAACAGCTTGCAAGAATTTCTAGAAAACATCAAGGAAATCATATTAGCTGTCTCTTCCACTGAAAAGTGACAGCAGGGAAAGCTTAGGAAACAAGAAATCTGGGCCTCCCATCAGATTGCCCTTAATATTTTCCTTTGATAAAACCTATTGTCTTGGGGGCTGGGGTTGTGCCTCAAGTGGTAGATCACTCATCTAGCACAAGAAAGGCCCTGGATTTGATCCTCAGCACCACATAAGAAAAATAAATACAAAAATAAAGGTATTGTGTTTAACTACAACTAAAAATTTAAAAAAATTTAAAAAACAAATTAAAAAAAATTTAAAAAAAACACTATTCTCTCATCTCCACAGAGTATCTGAAATTAGAATCAATTCCCAGATTGGAAAATGGTAAAGAGTGAAGTTTTTAAAGAATTTTCTAGTTTATACAAGAAACAAATTACAAATGGAGAGGTGTTTTTTTTTTTTTTTTTTAAACAGGTCAATATACAAGCCCTAAGTCTCCTAGCAAATCTCATCATATGGAGCCCAATTTTTAATCCTGTCATCAAAATCTGACCTCAGGGGCTGGAGATGTAGCTCAGTGGTAGAGTACTTGCCTAGCATGCTTGAGGACCTAGATTAAGTTCCCAGTATGGTAAAAAATAAAATAAAAAAACCTGACTTTACATTCTTCCTCATCTCTGTAAGGATGCCATCCATTCTGTTTCTCAGGATAAAAATCCTGAACAATCCTTGATTCCTTGTTCTTTCTCCCTTCAATCCATTAATAAGTTCTATAAACTCCAAACACCTTTATTTATAGCTACTACTAGCACTAATCCAAAAATTGCCAAACGAAAACAGCAACATCCTATTTTCACTAGTTCTACTCCTGCTTCCATATATACCAAACTCCATAAAGCAGAGTGAACTTTAAAAAATACAAATCAAAGCATGCCTTTCTACTTGTTTAAAAATCTTCAATGGCTTCCAATCACACCTAGAATAAATTCCAAACCCATTAACCTAGCTTTCAGAGCCCTATTCATATGGGTCTTGTCTACTTCATCGCCTACCATTTTCTTCCTTATCTACTAATTCTCCAGTCATATCAACCTTTTATTTATTAAATTCACAACAATTCTGTATTTGCCTCAAGTCTTCAAACTGCTACTCTCCTTGCCTAGAAAGCTAAGTTCATTGAACCTTGTCTGGATGGCTTTTTCAAGTCAAAAGATTTCAACTTAAGTGCTACCTTTTCAGGAAGCCTCCCTTAGCCACCTGGTATAAATTACTAACCCAATATCTTACATTAGTTCTTTGCAAAACAACTCACTAATACCTGGGTGTCCTATGGTTGTAATTTATTGCCTGTCTTCTACCAGAATGCCAGGTTCTTTAGAGATCATCTCCACTTATAAAGTAAATGGCTAAGAAATACAGAGGTTACCAAGTTCTTCTCACAGTGAAAATCTATAAATATTCCTATCTAGTAGGTGCCATCATTAACTGTGCTATGCAATACAACAAAATGATACATGTATGTTCCTATTTCACCTACAGAGGCACTATGAAGTTATATCAATTGTCCATATCTTCAGTTGGGTGCCATGAAAAAAAAACAAAGAAATGAAATCCAAAAGAGGTATTTCATGACTTAAGTTCAAAGCTGAGTTATATAGGTTTAGGCAACTCACCTCATGTCTCCGAGCCTATGTTTCATCTGAGAAATGGCAGGTAAGAACTACATCTACTATTTGTACCTTGACAGTCTATATATCCCAAGAACATCTTCTGCACAAGAGATTCTTAATAGGGTACAGAAAGTCTAGTTCCCGCATTCCAGTTGGACTAGCCAAAGTTTCTTCTAGTTCTTGACCAAGAATATCAACTAACATAACAGTGTAGCAGGATGCACATTACATTAGTGTTTTAGTACAGTTGCTATAATTCTCTTATAGGTACCATTCTAGGTATTGACTTTGGTCTAAAGAAACTAATAAAATTTAGAATCGGGTTGTCACTGCAAACCAGGACAATTTGCTAAGAACTACCAAAATAAACTTTAAATAGACAAAGAAGTTGGGGTTGTAGCTCAGGGGTAGAGTGCTTGTCTAGCATATGTTAGGCACTGGGTTTGATACTCAGCACCACATAAAAATAAATGTATTATATCCATCAACAACTAAAAAATATTTTTAAAAAAGAAAATAGACAAAGATGATGTCCAGCAAAGACTGATATGTTAGAATGCCAAATTACACTTATTCTTAAGGGTTCAGAATAAAACCTACACTTATAGTTCGCTTACTCTGTTAATAGATGATCTTTTTACGTTAATATTATTAATGTAATAAATGAACTTAAATAACTTAAAATAATTAATAGAAATTGTGTGGTCATTACAGGAATCCTGTAACCCCAAGACACAAGGCAACAACAGGCATAATTTTTTTAAAAATCTAAAAATTACAGCTGGTCAAATTTATAGATTACTTAGTAGCTTATAATACCCATTATAATTTTTTTTCTTTTTCTCTTTTTTTTCTATCCCCATCCTATCCCCCCTCCCCTCCCATCTTCTCTCTCTACCCCATCTACTGTAACCCATTATAATTTTATTAACAACATTCTGTCAACTTTAAAGAAGTAAAATGCACACACACACATACACACGAGAGCGCAAAAAAAAATTTAGAAGTTCTACTCTAAAGGCAATTTTGAAATAAGTAGAATGGAGTGTTATTCTTTCTAGCAGAAAAGATTTAAGATTTCAAATACCATGAGCAACAGGACTTGGATTCCACAAAAAACCAAGTTATCAACACATGAATACTTTACACGAAACTCATAAGAAAGACTATAGAATCGATGTTTGCAAAGTATTTTATAAGTAAATTAAGTAGATTCAAAATTAGAACTATAATGATTTCACTTTTACTACTTGCATTATGTGATTTCTTAAACATGGGAAAGGCGACTAAGAATTACAGCAACTAATTTAAAATATTCACAAAATCCTTAGAACTGTGCCACATTTGTGCAGATCATCTGTTGAGTTTATGCTTAGGAAGAAAAAATAGATTCACTGATTCTAAGGCATAATACATAAAAGAGTGTGAGTGTGTGTGTGTGTGTGTGTGTGTGTGTAAATAAAACAGAGGAAACTGTTTCAGCATTGACACTGACACTGGTTCAATAAATGCTTACTGACCACCTCTGACAAAATCCAAAGATCCAAAGATGGTTTCTACCTACTCTTGAAGACTGCAGTCTACTGACCGACCAGGGACATTCTTGCCTCAATTTTACTTAACCTATTATGTCTCATCATCCTTATAGAGGACACCTATAAAAGCTTAAATTGAGCAATTTTATAGGTATCTTATAAAATTTCATAGGTTCTTAATAGGGATCTATATATAGGACAATGAGACATAAATTAATTCTATTTGAATAGGCAGAGTACCTCAAACTCCATTTCTACCCTTAGTAGAAATTAGCTCTGCCCAAGCCTCCAACTGTGCATTGGAAGTGAGGTTCAGGCCAGTCCTACCAGATACCTGTAGGAGAGGATTGATAAAATTCTAATGTTCTATAGCATAGTAGGGTAACTAAGTTGAACACAATTGATAATTGTATATTTCAAAGTAGCTAGTACAGAATTTTTAATGTTACCAACACAAAGAAATAATACATTTTCTGAGGTGATGAATATGCCAACTTAATTGATGCTTGTCAATGCATATTATATTTATGAACTGAAATATCAACTTATGCCATAAATACTTCTAGCTACAATGTGCTAATTAAAAATTATTAAAAACTTTTTTAAAAAACTTATTAAAAATCTTGTCCTCCTTAAGTTGGCAGAGTTTTTATTCTTTTGTTCTGATGTTTTCATTCTAAGTAGGCTATCTTACCTATCTCAGTATATAAAATTATGATCATTTATAATGTTTTAGGGTCTACTACAAAAACTTTGAAACTTAAAAAAAAAAGTTACCAACTACTGTTTTTTAGACTTTACATTGTTTTAAAAAGAAACAGTTTTCAAGGAGTAGTTACAAATGAAAATGAGGAAGCCAATATTATTCTGAATCAGGGAGATTAACATAAAACAGGATAAAGAAACAATATGCAGTGAGTGCTCCCTTTCATGTGCTATGGGACTACAAGTTCATTTTGACAAAACCATCAGTTCAAGGAGATTGAGAGAAGCTCAGGCAGCCCCTCCCCCACCGAGTCAACTAAATCTGGCAGAAGGCTACCATCAGATGGGAGTCTTTAGCTGATGGTCCTGAACCCAAGGTCAGTAAAAGTAGTTATATCATAAGGGTTCACATGGTCAGGTCAACTTAGTGACTTAAGTGCAACATAGTCCTAAATCAAGCTTGAACAAGATCCTATCTACAGAGGAAAAAAACAGAGAAAGCAAGTATTAATTAATACAATCCAAGTCCTCAATTGCTCCTGTGGGATCCAATATTATTTTATCTTAAACACATGTAAACACATGTACTTCACCTTTAAGTGTTACTGTATTGACTTCAGATTAAAAATAATGCTTTAAACTACTTTCATCTTAAGTTGCAAGTGCCAGAGTAAATAAGCAACTGCTACACAAGTAGAACTATGATTCTAAACAAAGAGTTAAAAAACAAACAAAAACTTACCCCTTCGGCAAGCTCCAAAAGTGGAACAGGCTTACATTTGCAACTTGAAACAACTATTTTGTCACCACTGGAAGATGCTGTTACGAGAAAGTTATCTAAATGAAGAGTTATGGAGCATCAAACAATCCATGATCATCCATGACACTAGATTATTATTTAAGAATGCAATCACACAGGCAAACACTAAGATAAGCACATAAATATAGTTTACACAGTAGCTTTCAAAATCGGCTCAAGTTACTAATTACAAATTCTCTTTACTACTCCTGCAAGAAAGAACTACCCCTTCTGGCTCTGCTATCAGTTGAAAGCTATTTAACCCATGTGAAATTCTACTCCATTTTCGGGGTAGGCCAGAAGGACTAATTTTATCCTTCAAAGATGAGAGCATGACAAAGGCAGCATCAGCAAATAGCAGTCAGCCTTTCTATCTATAAAAACTGCTCAAGATGCTTATTTATTAAACCAGTGTCTGGTAAGAATTTAAGCCAGAAAGTAAGTACCCTCGCGACTCTCCTAATTTTACAAAAAAAATGAATACTAATATTTTCTCAGAACTGGAATTCTTTTGATAGAATATTTCAGTCTGAAATATATTCAGAACGAATATTACATTAACTGGCAAATATAAGTGAGTGTGGTTCAATAGCAACTATTAATGTAATGGAAGAATTTTAACTATTTTAAATTAAATATAATCTAAATTATTTTAATTTAAAATTATATTTATTTTACATAAATGGGTAGTAATAAGTAAACACAAAAAAGTAACTAAAATTTTTGAATATACTAATACAATCAAGAATAAAATCAAGGATAAAATTCAGATTTTTAGAGTTGTAACACATTTTAATATCAGCAGTTTAAATCTATGCTCTTTAACAAATAAAGTCTATGCTGAGAATCAAGGGAGAATGGCTAACTAGACATTCAATCCTAACTGTACTACTTTTGGATAATCTGCATAACATTCAGATTTTTTCTAGACCACATATTATAATATCATCCAAACAAAATCATTTCTAAATAGGTACTACAACACTGAGAAAAATAAATCATTTCCCTTTCCCTGGCTTCTTCCTCTGTTTATCACTAATTTTGTCCTTAGAATATAAAAAAGAACTGAAAGAAGATACCGTGAAAGGGTAAGCTAGTTACTTTTCAAAGTTCTCTTATACTTTTAGAAATCATGAGAAAAGAAGGAACATTATTAAAGGACCAAAAGAGAAAACTAACCTCCCTGGCACCTTGCACTAATCCCATTTTTGGAATCTATGTTATGGGGACCCAAAAGTTGCTGAGTTCAACTATTCTTTATTCTTCAATAACCAACCTCCATGGAAGGAATTAAAATCTCATTAGGAAGACAAATAAATATATGAAGGCTTTCAGTGCAGATTCATGCACAAAAGAAAACTATACTGAAATAAAACCAGTTTCCAAGCCACCCAACACAACCTCACGGCCACATCAATTTGTTGATATGTTATTTAGAAACATATCAGCAAATGCCAGCTCCCAGTAAAATTCCCTAGAACAAAAAATAATAAATCTTATTAAAAATTACTTCTTTTCTCTTACACAATAACAGAAAATATTAAGCTATGAAAATCTAAAAAGAGGGCAACCACTTCATTTACTTGCCCCTCTCTTCAAAACGTTTTCCCTACTATACATTGGAGAGTCCTTCAAAAACTAGTTACTTCACCATGAGTTTGATTAATAGAGCACCAAAGTAAATTTTACTACTGTAATGCAAAAATCAAGAAATGATGAAGAGGTAAATTTAAATAGCTAAGAAAATTTGTCATATTTGTTATGTACTTGTAAGAACAAGCCTTAAACATAAAAAATTCTAATATTTTTGTTCAAGGATAGTCATATTTTAAAGTTTTAATATTTTTCTTTCATTAAGAAGTAAACATTAATACTTTGGTATTAATAAGATCATAAAACAATTTGTTGTTTAAGAAACAGTGTAGGCATCACAAAAGAATAGTTCCTAGCATAGCAATTCTATATTTTCATAAAAGGGTGTTAAGAATCAACAGCAGTGATTCTGAACTGGGGGTGACTCTGGCAATTCTGGAGACATTTTTGGTTGTCACCATTGTGGCTATTGGCATGTAATGGGTAGTTAGCAGGAAAGTTTCTAAACACCCTTCAATGTATAGAAAGTCCCCATGACAAATGTATAAGGCAGCCCAAAATGTCAATAGTGAGAGGTTGAGAAACATTAATAGTTTATGGGTGTAATTCCTCAATTCATTTTATCCACATTTAGGAGCTCACCAAGAAAAGAAGTCAAGCTATACAATTTTACTACTTTTGTTTGGGAAACAATGTTACTTTCATCATAGAAAGGGAGAGAAATACAAGTAGAATATCAGTAAGATGATGATACTCAACAATTTATCTCCTCCTTATTTTGCTTCTGCCTTCAAATTCTGTCATTAATTTCCAAATCAGATTCAAATAGTCAAATGCAGATGCAAAAACTCATTCCAAACTGCTGATAACACAATTAATTCTATGTTCTATATCTAGATTCTAATATTTTTTGAATGAGTAGGCTGCAACTCAACCTTTAAAAAATAAAATCAACAGACAAAATCAAAATACATTTATATATAATTTTTAAAAACTACTATATTTTAATCAATGGTAGCCATACTAAATATATTTTTCATTATGTGTAATATGCCAAAGTTTCATTGTTACTTATTGTTAAGCCCAATAAGGTGGTTACTTAAAAAAAAAAAAAAAAAAAAAAAAAAGGATACTATTGCTGCTCCAACACAATGAACTGATTCCATGTGGTGATGTGTGTGGGTTGAATTTATCCACCAGTGTCATGGATGATGCATCCCATATTTTAATATCATCTCCTGATGAAGCAAATCTGAGGTTTTCTTGCATGACTGCGCCTACAAAAAGTTTAGAACATTATATTTAAACAGGGTGGGGAGAAAAAAAACCTGTTGAAATGAAACATCTAATCAAAAATGAACTGCTGTTTGTCCTTTTTTACTCTAGAGCACTTACCACAAAGTAGAAGCAGTGACCTTTCTAAAATATATATCACATACTCTTGATTGACCCTTTCAATTGTTCCCCAATAGCAATTACAATAAAATCCAACCTTCTTACCCTACCTTACATGACCTGGTTACTGGGTAACTCTCCTACCTCTCTTTCCCAAGGGCCACCAGACTCTGAACACAACGGCCTCCTGTCTCATACAACAAGACAAGGTCATTCTCACCTCAGTGTCTTTTCATTTGCTGCCCCATGGTCATCTTCTCATCATTTAGGTCTCAGCTCAAGTATCTCTGCTTCAGAAAGGTCTTCCCTGACCACTGTGGCTAAAGTGGTCCTTTACCACTTATCTTTCTTTACTCTGTATTCCACTGCCCAATTTCATTTCTTTTCATGGCATTTACTACTATCTGAAATTCTTATTTGTTCTCATAATAAGGTCTGCCTTCCCGTACCAGAGTCTTGAAACATTCCTGGCATACAGTAGGTACTCAATACATAAGTGTTAAAAGCAACATCCTAATATTTTTTTAAAATCTACCATAAACCTGTGTACTTGCAAGTCTGAATCCTGACATCCCAAGTTTTCCAAATAACTAAAATTTGTAATACCATCAAAAGAGATGCCACTTTATCCCTATACCAATTCTTGATCTATGATACCTTCACTTTTCTCATTTATTTACAGTATGCACTATTTAGAGGCACTACATAATTCTAACAAGGTGCTCTCACGACCAAAGGCAGTCTAGGATTCAGAGGCAAGGAAGTTGCTCCAGGCAGATACTTTAAAGAACAGCAAGTACTGTGAATGATGGGTAAGAAAAAATATGCTCAAAAGTACATGTGAAAGAAAAAGAGCATAGAAGTACACTCCCAACACCTTCCTGGAACCAGGGTGAACAAGTATTGCATAGCAATAGTCATATCATAGGGGTCCCAAAGTCATCAGGAAAGCATCACATTTAGGTCTAATATACTCCAGTTCAAAGGACAAGTTAAAGGCAAAAATGAATTACAGGAATCTTTCAGTCTCAAAGACCAAAAAAAAAAAATTAATATTTATTTAAAAGCTAACACTTTAAACCAGAAAGATCACTCACATGTTTCATTATGCTCTTTTCATCAAATAAGCAGTGTTACTAAGAGTCACTGAAGTCACCTGTTGAAATGTACACATACAGTGTTTCGATTTGGTGTTTCAAACATATGTAACTTCTGCCCTGTTGGTTTCCTACTCAAGTAACAATGAGATGCTGGAAAGGTGATCTCTAAGCCTAGGAACACTCCTGCAAGATGTAGCCAGCTACCATAACCCTACCCAGTGCCCGTTGGGCAATGTGGTGTAGTGGGTAGATTACTGAAGTCAAAGTTCAGAAAAAGATGGGTTTAAAGGGCTGCCCTAACTTAGGTGATGGTAACCTTGACAATCCTTAAATTTTTTCTTCTCTAAGTGGGAAACGGGACCATCTGCCTACCTATCACTCATCTTCTGAGATCTGAGCACATTTAAGGGAGAAGTGCTACATCAGCTCTTCAAAGGGAGTCCCATCCAAAAAGATCTGCCAGGGCACCAGGCATAAACCGGACACCAGGCCGGCCCAGTTTAGGGATGGCAGCTGCTCGCAACAAGTCAACAACACTCAGCTGAATAAAACTTCTCCAACTTTCCTCCACCAGGACGCATTCTACTTGCCAGAGCACGGCTCACCTGGGGTTATTGGTAAAACGCACTCCAGTGCCCGCCAAAAGAACCATAGGGAGGTTTACAAAACGGGAGACAGACTTGTGGGGAAGAAGCAAAACTTTCCGGAGGCTGCCCACCCCCTTCAGCCGCTGTCAAACTACCCTAGCGGGACAGGCTACCTCTCGCGAGCAGGCGGAGCAGTCAGGGGCGGAGGTGCGTGACCCCGACCCGAGAATCCCGGGCCACTTCCCCGCCCGCCGCGCCCTGGTCGGGTAACCGCCTGGAGCGCAGGGCCGGCCGGAGCGCGCGAAACCCGGGCGTCCCTGGCGCCCCAACTCTGAAGTGGTTGAAAGGCGGCGGGGCAACAGGAAAGCGGTCGGACGTGACCCGCGTGATCGGGCTACCAGCTGACTCCGGGACCTCTGGGACCTCACCTCTCCGTAGCGGCATAACAGGGAGCCCAGGCGCAACCCGTTCAGCACTCGGCTTCCGGCTCCCGCCTGGACTTGTTAAACTTCGGCGGCCGGAAGTCCCGCCCCTGATTACGTCACGGGGTGAGGCACCGCCGCAAGCGGCGCTCGCGTGTGCAGGGCAAGACCAGGGCAGGGGCTCAGGTTGGAGCTAGTGCTGGGCGTCTACAATACAAGCCATTCCAGCCACGGGGCGGAAATTTGGGCCCGGGGCAACAACTTCCACGCCCCAGAGACAGCCGGCAAAATGCTTCATTTGTTCTTTGCCAACTGTGTGCCAGGCACTGAGTTAGATAAATCTGGGGATAGATACAGTAATGGGCTTAGCCTGGGGTGGACAAGAGTACAGTGAAGATTCTGGTCCCTGGCCTGGTGGCGCTCACAATAATCCAGTACAGAAGGCTGACATTAATGAATAATTACAGACTTAAAAGTAAAGGAAAAACTGTGACAGTTGATACCAGATTATGAGACCTCATGATGAGGAAAATTAATATGGATGTAGGCTTATGAAAGATTCTATAAAGAGGGAACTATGTGGAGCAGATAATACCACATGAAATTTGCTAAGAAGTAACCGAAAACCTGGGAGTCTGAGCTTGCCAACTTCAAAACCCATGGTCTTTCACATCTTGCTGTGAGGTCAGGAATATCAAACACCATCTGGTTGGAAATTCTTTTGAAGGGAATGCCTCTCAGCATGGACAAGAGGGTTGCTGAGCTGAATTTTCAAATGCCCCTTTAGCTCTACTGACAATTTTTGCTGAGAGTACTTGTAGGGCATTTCTTCCTCAAAGTGTCACTCTTTCATCACAGCTACACACAGGACGGACGTTGTTTGTAGATTAGGTACATAAGCCCCAGTTGTTTGCATCCATATTGCAAGTAACTAGAAACATTCCTTAAAAGTCCATTCTCCCACCCCCAGGAGAAATTGGAGTCCTGGTAACGTTCTGGAGGCTGATGAGGAGGGACAAAGGATAAAGATAGCAAGCAGTGACTACCTTAATTGTATAAACTGCAATTCTTGAGATTATTAAATCTAATGTTGGCCGGGATGGGCACAAAATGTTGGGAACTGAGACAGTAGAATAATGGAGCTAGAGAAGGGGGGATTGGGGACACATGGAAAAAAACAATTAAATCTCTGAAAATTGAAACCAGCAGGAAAATTGAGACTAGGCTATATGAAAAAGATGTCTGATATGATAAAACACAATAATGGATTATACAGAGATAGTTATTGAGCACTTTGCAAGGCACTATATAAGTATAGGTATGTATATAAAGTGTAGATGTATGTATATTCAAATGAATAATTTCACCTTTCTAAAAGCCCATGAAGTATGTACTATTATGGACATATGATGAAACAGATGTTAGGTAAACTTGCCCAAGATTACACAGTTAGTAAGTAATAGAGGCAGAAATTAAGCCCAGGACCTCCTAAGATTAAGAATACAAGGATGCCTATAAAGACTATACTCCAAACCATTACACTATGTAGTCAAAAGACAAAACAGGATGAAGGACATAGTAATAACCGCCACTCCTCCCTTCTTTCTGGTGCTATAGTCTCATCATATCTTAAATTAGTCCTAGAAAAGTCCCATTGTTCTTGTCACCATTTCTGTGTCCATTTGTTTTCTATTTATATTCAACATTATTATGATAAGAGAACATGCTCTCTGAGATTTATACTTTTAAACTCTATTGAGACTATGTGGTTTTTAAATAAATATTCCATGTGTATTTGAAAAGAATGTTTATCTTGTAAAGTTGGGAATACAGTGTTCTATGAATGTCAGTTAAAAATATTCCTTGTGTAGTATAGAATACAAGCAATAGAAACCAAATGTTGGAAATCTTGGCAATATATAAATCACATAAATATATATCTTCCCAAATAGACATCAAGACATGAACAATTCCTAGAGACAAAGAGGAATATTTCATAATAATAAAATGGTAAATAACACAAGAAGCTATATCAGTTGTAAATGTATATGTGATCAATAACAGAATTTGGAAGTATATGAGGAATAAAATATCAGAACTAAAGGGGAAAATGCATATCCATATTCATTGTTGGAAACATTAACAGAATTCTCTCAGTATTTGATACAAAATCCAGATAAGGAAAAAAAATCACTAAAGATGTGGAAGATTTGGACACTACCAACTGTTTTTATTGACATAGAACACTGTACTCCCAACTATTACAAAATAGAATTTTTTTTCAAATATATATGGAATGTTTATGAAGATAAACTATATAATATCAATAGATTTTAAAAGAGTAAATATCACCAAGCATATTTTCTGATCATAAAAGTATTGAACAAAGATAGAAATGAATAGAGTATCTGGAAAAGTTTTGAACATCTGAAAATTAAGCAACTTTACTTCTAAACAGCCCTGGGTCAAGAAGTAATCAAATCACACCACACACACACACACACACACACACACAAACACACACAAAAGGCAACACATAAATATTTATGTAGACAAAGATATAAAAAGAAAAATTATAGAAAAAGCTACAACAGTGCTTAAGAGAGAAATAATAAGCTTAAATGTTTTTATTGTGGAACAAAAGCAAGTTCTAAAATCAATGATCTGTGCTGTGTTGGGTGGTAAGGAATCCAGAAAAAGAAGAGCAAATTAAACACCGTAAAGATTTTTTTACTGTACAAAAAAATGAAATTGAAAACAAATAAATAATAGAGAAATACTGATGAAACCGAATGCTGATTTTTTGAAATGATTAATAAAATCAATAAACCTCTACCTAGGTGTATCCAGAAGAAAAAAATAAATTAGCAATAACCTGATTAAGACAGAGATCATCAATACAGATCCAAAGAACATCTTAAAAGATGATAAGGGAATACTCTGAAAACAACTCTATGTTGATAAATTTGGTGACTTAAATGGTCAAATACCTTGAAAGACACATATATTAAACCTGACACCAGAAGAGAAGAATATGTACATAAGTTGAATTCATAATTGATAAAACTCAACCACAAAGAAAACCTTAGGATTAGACACCTTCACTGTTGAATTCTGCCAAACCATAAGGAAGAAATAATGCCAATCCAATGTAAATTTTGTCAGAGAAAAGGAGGGAGTGTTTCCTAAATACATTTTTTTAAGACAGTATTACTCTGATACTAAACCTAAACAAATATATTAAAGAAACAACTGTAGACACCTATCCCTAAAACATAAGACAAAACTCTGTGTTTGTGTGTGTGTGTGTGTGTGTGTATTCAAATTAAATCCAGTACTGTGTAAGAAGGACTCATGGCCAAGTAAGTTATTCCAGAAATGCTAAGTAGGTTTCACATTCAAAAATCAATTAACTTAATTCACCATATTAAAACAATAAATGAAATAACAAATAATTATATCAATGGATGAAACAAAAGTATTTCAGAAATGTAACATGCATCCATGATTAAAAATTCTCAACAAACTAGGGAAAAGAGGAAGGAAACATCCTCAACTGGTCAAGGTCATCTATGAAAAGTCCATGGATAGCACCTTCATGGTGAAAACTGGATTGTTTTCCTCCTAAGATTAAGAATACAAGGATGCCTCGTGTCACCACAGTATTTAACACTCTCCTGGAGGTCTTTGGAAGTGCAATAAGGCAAAAAAAAAAAAAGTGAATAAAAAAACATATAGAATGGAGAGGAAGAAGTAAACCTCTGTTGACATACCATATGATTGTGTGCTGGAAAATCACAAGGAATCCAGAAAGAAAAGTCTTACAGCTAATAAATGAAATTAGCAAGTCTGTACAAAGTCAATACCCAAAAATAGAATAGGATTTTTTATATACTAACAATGAACAATTGAAAATTTTCAGTTCCATTTCCAATAACATCAAAGTTATGTGTGACTATTTCTAACTACAAATAAATTTGAGAAAAATGTGTGTAATAAGCATACATTAAAAAAAAACAGTACTGAGAGAAGTTAAAGACTAAGTAAATGGAAAGCTATGTCATAGTCATGATTGAATGTTGTTAGAATGTCCATTATTTTCCAAATTAAATCTGTACATTCTACTGAATCTCCCCCAAATTCCAGCAGCCATAAAATAACAAAGCTAGTTCAAAATTTTATATTTTAATGTGAATCTCCTAACCAAACCAATATTTAATAAACAACAAAATCAGAGGACCTATATCTCGTATCTAGATTGATTCAATCCAAACTAACCCTCAGTGACAGAAAGCAGAAGAGCTTTCTTGCTGAGTGCCTGGGTGTTATGGAAAGGATGGACTACAAAGGAGTCAAGGAAACAATGATGGTGATGCGAATGTGATTGATATTGGCAAAGGAAAATCTCAGTCTAACAGGTGAGCATTGGGCCTAAAGAGCAACTGGTCCATGTAGCATATCCAAGGATTCCACAGAGATACAGTCAAGAGAAAATACACACACACACACACACACACACACACACACATATCTTGAATGTTTAATTATATTGAAAAGAGGTTTACAAAACTGGGGGAGAGAAGGGTAGGGCTTAATTCATGACTGAATCCATAGAAAACCAGTCAAATAACCAAACAACAACTAAGCAAAAACCAACACCAGAGAAATAAAAAGTCCTGTGAATAGGAAAAAAATGGAAATCATAATTTACTACATACTTATTATGGTTTGGATATGTGGTGTCCCACAAAGTTCATGTGTAAAACAATCAAGAAAATTTGGAGGTGAGATGATCAGGTTATGAGAGCCTTAGCCTTATCACTAGATTAATCCATAGACATGGATTAACTGGGTGGTAACTGTAGGCAAGTAGCGTATGCGGGGAGGTGAGTCACTGGGAGCATGGCTTTGAGGCTTACCTTTTGTCCCTAAAGAGTAGAGTTTTCTGCTTCCTACTGTCTGTCCTTAGGGGCTTTTCTCTGCCATGTCCTTCTGTCATGATGTGCTGCCTCACCTTGGGCCCAGAGAGATGGAGTCAGCCAATCATGAACTGAACCTCTGAAACTATGAGCCCCAAATAAACTTTTCCTCCTCTAATCATTCTCATCAGGTCTTTTGGTCACTGGACAAAAAAGCTAACTAAAACAATGTGTCTCTATAAATAATATTCATCTAGTCATAAAAATGTGCACATGCAATATTAATTTAATCAAAACTATGATACAGTTATCCTGGGTTGTCAGGGAGATAGGAAGTGTGCATGTGTGTGTAGTTGGGTGGAGGAGGGTTCTGAAAGAACTGACTCCGCTTTCTTTAGGAGTAAAGCCTAAAATTGGAGGGAAAAAAAATAGCCTGTCATCAGAGAGATGAAGATAAATGCCATAGGACATTACAGAGAAGTACATAAAACTATAGGGCTTAAAAATATACCAGTGTTTTTTTAAAAGCAGTCAATCACTCCTACACACCCACGCCCACTTACCACTCCCCCACAGGCACATTTTTCCTATGCTCTGTCATGTTGTCATCATTGTTCTATCAACACACATTTGTGAAACTTCTAAGGTGCTGGTAGATGGGTACCGCAGTCACCAAGATGAACAACTATTTTAAATTCTTCTGGAGGTCTCAGGCAGTGCAATAAGACAACAAGAAGAAAATAAAAAGCATACAGAATGGAAAGGAAGAAGGAAGACTTTATTTGCAGATCATGTGAAATCAAAAGGAATCCAGAAATGACATGTACTCAAGAAATATAGTAGCCTCCCCCACGTTCTACCCACCCCTCACCTGCAAGAGATTCATTTCAAGATACCTTGTTAAGGTTTAGACAGGAGGTATTCAACAAAAGCTTCTGTGTGAAACAATGCAGGAATGCCCAGAGGTAAAATGATTAGATAATGAGAGCTGTAATTAGTGGATTAATCCCTTTAGTGGATTTATAATTAGAAAAGACTAATGTATTATATGGCAGCTATAAACAGGTAGGGTGTGGCTGGAGGAAGTAGGTCACTGGGAGTGAGCCCTTGGGGATTATATATTTTGTTCCTGGCTCCATATCTCCATATGCATTCTCTCTCTCTCTCTCTCTCTCTCTCTCTCTCTCTCTCTCTCTCTCTCTCTCTCCTTCCTGACTGCTATGAGCTGAGTAGCCTTCCTCCACCACACCCTTCCAGAATGATTTTCTGCCTTACATTGAGCTCAGAGCAATGGAGTTGTCCAACCATGACCTGAGCCTCAGAACTTCGAGCCCAAAATAAACGTTTCCACCTCCAAGTTATTCTTGTTGAGTACTTGATCAAATTGACAAGAAGTGGACTAACACACCCCCAGTGGATGTCTGAAACTGTACATAGTATCAACCATTTAGTCTGGTTTTCTCTATACTTTTGTACATAAAATAAAACTGAATTTATAAATTAAGCACCATAAAAGATTAATAACAATAATAAAATAGAACAGATGTAACAACATACTATAATAAAAGTTATATGGATGTCGTCTTTTCCTCTCTCAAAATATTTTCTTGTATTATACTCACCCATCTTGATAACGTGAAACGATCCTTAAACACTTTAAGAACGGCTTCTCTTTGGTATATTCACATCATTAGCCTCACAACCCTTGTGCACAGGGACAATTACTAAGTAAAATAAGAATTGCTTGAACAGAAATACTGTGATACTATAACATCCAGTCTGGTAACTGAGACAACTATTACGAGACTAACCAGTGGGTGGCACATACAGTGTGGATACACTGAACAAAGGGATGATTCATGCCCCAGGTCAGGATGGAGCAGTACAAAACAAGATTTCATCATGCTATTCAAAATTTTAAATATATTAATTTCTGGAATTTTCCACTTAATATTTTCAGACCACAGCTAACCACAGGTAACTGAAAGTGTGGAAAATGAAAACACAGATAACAGGGTCTTCTGTGATAGTTTACAGGTACGGTCAGAGGTCCTATTAAGTGGACATCTGCATTCCTTTCCTCTTTCCCTCTTCCCTATACAGCTTCTACCGACCCATAATTTAGGCAGCCTGCTGTTCCCCATGGTTCTTCCTTGCATGGTTCTTCCTGTGTCTCCCTGTGGCATTTCATCCAGGTTTGTGCTGAAATATCGCCTCTTCGAAGATAATTTTCCCTGGACTACCTATCTAATATGTCCACTGTATTTCATCTCACTGTCTTTTCTTTATCTTCAAAGCACATACCTGCTTGACATTCTACATTGATTTGCTGTTTGTATTTGCTTAGTTTCGTCACTGAAATGAAAGTGCCACAAAAACAGTTTTTCTGTTCCGTTTGTTTTCCACTGTATCCCCAGTGCTTAGAACAGTGCCTATCATAGAGTGGACTCAACACCTATTTGTTGAATGAGCAAACAAATGTGTGAATGTCTTCAGTCCAAATCTCTCATCTGAATGCATCTTCTCTATGCCCAAACATCCTCCCTTCCATAGCTCCTCATGGCATTCCAAGTACTCAAATCAGATATTTGCAAGTCAGTTATTTAATTTCCCACTTCCTTCCCACACAAAACCAATCTCTGGACCCCATCAATTCTATTGCGGATTATTTCCCAATCAGTCCACTTCTCCACTTGCTATTGTTGTTATTTTGATTTGGATCATTCTCTAAATTTCATTGGATTGTTGAAACAACTTCCTCCTAATTTTCTTTACAGTTTTCAGGCTTTCATTCCTGTTACTATCCTCAAAACTCCTAACATATTTGTCACAAAAATGAAAGTCTGATCACATGACTGCCCTTCTTAAAGCCTTTGCCTTCAGAATAAAGTCCAAATTCCCTTGCAGGGCCCTGATGCCCATCACCACCACCTTGTGCTGACTTTTCCAAATCTTCTCTGGACACTACTGGGCCAGCCTTCCTGATTATAGATGCCATGCACCATGCTGTCTAGAATTGCCTTTCCATTGTCTCTCCTTACATCTTCTCCTGCCTCTTTACCTGGCTCTGTCCAATTGATCATCTGAGAAAATTCCCTTCCCTACTGAGTGCTGCCACAGCATCCTAAGTTTTCCACTGTATCCCCATCCTGATGGATTTGAAATTACGAGTCTGCCTACTCACTGGCCTCTTGCACTGGACTTCAGGTTACAAGAACATAGAGCCTGCCTATGAAAAATAAGGCTTTGTGTCCCTAGTTCCCAGCATGGTGTCTGACACAAGGGAGATATTTAATGAATGCTTGATGAATGAATGAATGCATGCATGAGTCTGTTTTTTAGAATCTGTTTTTAGAATTTAGCTGTAAAGTGGAAAATGGATTGCCAGTGGGGAGTCTAAAAACATGCAGACTGGTTAAGAGCTAATTGACATATTCCAGACAAGATGAAGAGGGGCTGGACTAAGGCAGAGGCAATGGGAATGGAAATAAGGAGTCAGAATCAAGAGACTTTTGTTCCAAAAAACAAAAGAGATTTTATGAGCAAATGCAATTGATTGAGCACTGTATATTTTCTGAAGGATGGCTGTAGTGTTTTAAATTTAGACAAAGGGCTAGAAAGCCAGACATACCCCATAAGAAGCAATCAATCAACAAACTTCATGAAAGTGAGAGGAGGTGATAGAAGTAGACAAAGAGGTTAGGGAGGCACATAGAGTTTCTGATATAGAAATAAAAAAGAGTTTTAACTGCCAAAGATCAAGAGACTGACAGAAGAGTGAAGATTTCAGCACAGAGGACATAATAACTGGAAAACTTTGCTTTAGTCTCTAGTGTAGTAATAAAAATTGACGATAGTCTATAAATATTATACAGACTAGGAAGTTATGTATTATGCAAACTGTCTTCCATTCTGATAAAAAGATAGAAAAATAAACAAGCAAGTTTCTAGGATTTATTGGGGGGAAATAACTGACTTCTAGGGAAGGTCACAGGATCCATGCAGGTTCATCCTATTTGCATTTTCTATCTCTAAAGCCATAACATGATAGTGACCCCTAAGATGTCCCTGAAACATGTAAAGATACCATTATGACATCTGAGCTATCAGAAGGAATGAACAACTGTTTCCTAGAAGCCTACTATGTGTGGGTCACCATGGTTTATATACATCTGTCCCCCACCTCCACTTCCGGAAAAGAAAAAAGAAACAAATTATTATAGCCTCCTAACTTACCCTGGGAAATTCTTTTTGAAGGCTATTTTCTTTTCAAATAATCAAAACTGTAAGGAGCTTTCTTTTCCTGAATAGATTATGAATATATGTTGTAAAGCATTTAATCAGTACAAAAAGGTCAAATTAAAAATAAATCTCTGCCCATCCCTGCTCGTGACTCAGAATTTCCTCTCTCTAGGACAGCAGCTAAGCATAATTTCTTGTGCCTCCTTCCAGGAATATTCTGTATATAAGTACAATTTTTACATAATGCATTCAAAGTCTGCTCCTTATACATTGAACACAAACATTCACTTACTCTGCATCTGTTCTCTGCTCTATTTTTTCGCTGAACAATATACAGTCAAGTGCTCCTCATCTTAGTACACATTGGCCTCATTCCCCCTTTTGTCCACATAATATTCTGCTCTGTAGACAAGCATGGTTTATTTTGCAAAGGTGAATATTAAAATTATTTTCCAGATATTCTTTATAGCTAAATCACACATGTAAGTAGAACTATATATGCTAACACTGTTCAATAGTGACATAATATGAACAACAAATGTATTTTAAATGTTCTAGCAGCCACATTAAAAAAGTAAAAGAAACAAGTGAAAATAATTTTTAAAATATATTTAACCTGTTATGTCCAAAATATTATCATATCAACAAGTACTCAATGCAAAATAGTTAATAATGAGATAATTGCTATTCCTATTACTCATCTTTTTAACCAAGCTTTACTCCAAATGATAACTTGGGTTGTTTTAAAAATTCAAATTTATCCTTAAAAGATGTGGGTTTTTACCCTTTCAAACTCTGAGGCAATTTCAAAAGAGAAGTTTTAAGAATGTTTCATTCAGTAGCATCTGCACTGGGACAACTGCACAGCTTCCCAACGTGAACACCCTGGAAAATGTTCTGTTTTTATTTATTTTTATAATCAGTTTTCTTTATAAGCTTATCTCACACCCAAAACAAAGCTAAATTGCCATTAAGGAAAAGAAAATCTATCTTAATGTGCTGCTTTTAGGGATACCTCTTAATTCACATATTTGATTAATAAAGGCAGGCTACCAACTCAGTATCTGGAAAGGTTAGGGCCTGTTGATGCCACAGTTCCTCCTGTTCAGTAAAGAAAGATTTGGGTTCATTCTCCCTTTGGGAGCATGGGTGCAAGTTTTCCTGACCCTAGCTATCTTGACTTTCAGGTATTCTAGAATGAATAACCAGAGCCATTTTGAGATCAATTCTGTTCCTGGGTTACAGTCTTCTTGCTTTCTGCTTGACCTCTAAATCTCTATTGTCCTGATTGTTATGCCTTCAGCCCTCTGGATTTTCATGGTAATGCCTTTCTTCCTATGAAAAAAAATCATTAAAATCCATGGCTTTATCATTGTAATGTTTTGAGCAACCAATAAAAAAAAAACCTATGGCTTTAATAACTATTTCTACTCTACTGGCTCTAAATCAGACATCCCATGGGCACCTCAAATCCAAAAGGGTTACAGTAAACACTGTTTTTAACACCAAATCTGCTCTTCCTACTACACTTTAGTGTATTCTGTATAGCAACCAGTTGATCCAGCACCCATCCAAAAGACCGAACCAGAATCCTAATAATTATTGTCAGGGGCCTCCTCTCCTAGTCCATCAATTAGATAAAACCATATCGGTTTTACTTTCCAAGTATCCTTCAAATTAATTCCTACCTTCTGCCCTAACATACCTTCCCTTAGTTCAGACTATCATTTATTCTAGTCTGGGATTTCAGTGTTCTCTCCCAGTGAATCTTCTTCCCTCCATGTTTGTCCCAATCTGTGCTCCATATTATTGTGCTTTAGTTAACTTTTGCTTCTCTGTGACCAAAATACTTGACAAGAACAACTTCGTGGAGAAAAAGTTTATTTGGCGCTCGTGGCATCAGAGGTCTCAGTCCATAGATGGCTGGCTCCATTGCTCTGGGTCCAAGTGAGGTAGAAAAATCATGGCAGAAGGATGTGGCAGAGGAGAGCTGCTCACCTCTTGGTGGCCAGGAAGCAGAGCCAGAAAAAGAAGGGCTATAGGAAAGAAGCAACCTTCCAGGTCACACCCCCAGTGACCCACCCAATTCAGCCCTGTTCCACCTGCCTACAGTGATCACCCAGTGGGTCCATTCAAACTAAGATGGACTGATTAGGTTACAGCTCTCACAATCCAATCATTTCACCTCCAAACATTTCTGTATTAACACTGAAGTTCTGGGAGAACACCTCATATCTAAACCATAACATTGCCAGACAGATCTATAAAAATGAAATGTCACCATGTCACTCCTCTTCTGAACATGCTTCACTGGCCCCTCATCATTTTTTAGGATAAAGTTTCATACACTCATTCATCCAGTGGCTAAATCTTAAACACTTACCATGTCCCAAGCTGTGGTTGCTATAGTTGTGGAAAATAGGATAAAAGCATGGTTTCTAAAAAGCTTAAAAGAGCTACTAGCTTTGTTTATTTGAAAATAGGTTTCAAGTTCTTTGAAAAAAGTCATGAAACAAGAGAGACTTTATTGAAATTTGCAGTGCAAAGACTGTGATTCACTCTTTCTCAATTCTACAGAAAAACAACCTCAAATAGATGACCTAAGAAGTCCCAACCTGAATTCTTTGTCTACTGCAGATCCTCTCTTGCTTTTTGCTCTTTTTTTTTTTTTAACTGTGATGAAGCTTTTCAAAAGATTAAAGGAAGATTCCACCCCCAAAATGACTTTTTGCATTTCTTATAGTTTCTGAATGCTATTAGCATTCAAGGAATCTTAAACCCCATATCTCTGTACTTATGCAATGGAGAAAGCTTTGTCTGCCTGTATCCATGGAGGTAGACCTTTGGGTCAGACAGCTGTCCTGTTTTTTTTTTTTTTTGTTTTTTTTTTGAACACAGAGTGAGAGATGCTCTATATCCCTTATTTTCTAATAACTTGCCACAGCTCTGATGCAACACTCTGAGGTTATGGTGTTCAGCTGGTTTGGTGCATACTTCCTGTAATAAAGGGTGCATTTGAATAAAAACAGCTGATCTCATTTTAATCTTGAGAAAAGCTTGGAAACTACATTAGAAGGGACAATCCTTCACTTGATGGATTTTTTTCTCTTTAACTTCCACAGAACTAGACAAACCTTTTTTTTAGAATTTATTTTTTAGTTGTAGGTGAAAACAATATCTTTATTTTATTTTTATGTGGTGATCAGGATCAAACCCAGTGCCTCATGCATGCTAGGCAAGCACTCTACCTCCAAATCACAACCCCAGCCCTAGATGTACCTTTTATGAAGGAAAAAAAATGCTTTCTGGCTGTTAATTTGATGGCTGGAATTTTTTTGCTCTGGTTCACCTGGACTTTCATCACTAATTTCAGCTTATGGACATAGGAGAGTTGTCTCAGAGAAACCATTTTTGAAGACTGAGTAATAATGGTCTGAGGGTATCTCATGATGTAGGAAGGTATGTTATCAAGCAGATTGCAAAGTATTTGATATTATTCCCTTCCTTGCCAAAGTATAGACCATGAAAGTGCTTCTCGGGTGCTAGTAAAATTCTGTTTTTAATCTGAATGCTAGTTACCAGGCAGATTTGATTTCAATAAATTCATTAAGCTGTACACTTTGGATTTATGAAATTTTCTGTTTGTGTGTTAAACTTCACTAAGTTTAAAAAATAACGGCAACATCCTCTTCCCACCTGGATGATAAACAGATGGGTGTGCATACCCAAACGTATACACATAAATATACACAAGATTTCCATTCAGTCAAAGGGTTTATTTTCTAAAAACTCTTTTTCTGTTAGACTATAAATTCAGTTTGTTCTTTATTAAACTCCAAATTTCTTGCTGACAGGTCAAATGTCTTATTTAGCTTGTACACTCTATTGGAGCTAACACATAAAAGATACTTCATAAATATATATTGAATGAATGAATAAAAGAAATTGGAAACAGATGATTCAAAACAGGTCTAAGTTAAATTAGTATTCTCTACATTGTAAAATAGAATTATGTTCATAACTATTTTACCTATTTTGGCCAGATTCTAGAGGCAGTTTGACTCCCATAATTCTAATAAGTATTAAAAATAATGTTTGGCCAGACCAGCCTACTCTTCAGAATTACTACATAAATGTTAGGAAGAGTAAAGTCTCTGTTACCTACTGATTGTTTTTAACGGGTGGAGTAACTGCAGTACTCTAGGGTAACATGGTCGTCTTCATCTAATTTTTTGCTGCTAAGACTGTATCCCACAGCTTGAGTAATTTACAAAGCAAAGAGGCTTATTTAGCTCATGGTTCTGGAGGCTTGGCAATCCAAGTATCTGCATGGCATCTGGTGAGAGCGTTCTTGGTGCTTTTTAACATATCACAAGGCATCACATGGTAAGAGAGCCAGAGAGAGTTTGCTTAAAAAAAAAAAAAAAATCATTCCTATGATATCCCAGGGTTCTAACAGGGGTTCACTTGGTGCTTTGACTATATGCCTTGAGGCTTTGAAACTTACATGTTTTTTTCTTTTTTCCCAAACTTCTTCTCCCTGATCTTCTTTTCCCTAATCTTCTCCTCCTTCATCTTCTCCTTCCTAATCTCTCTTCCCTAATCTCATTTTCTCTGAATCAATTCTATAAAAGCCCCCTGTTTCTGCTGATGAGCAGAATCACGGCCTTTGGGACAGGAATCCCCAGTGTTTCTACTTTGCTAGCAAAGCAATAAACCTCCTTTTCTCTTTTTTCTCAAAACCGTGTCTTTTTTATTGGATTGGCATTGGGGACAGGACCGGGGAAGACTATGACCCAATCATCTCCCAAAGGACACACCTCCTAATACCATTAACATATGACCTTGGAAAATCTTTAAATTATAGCTGAACTTGTAAGAAAGAATAAGAAATCCCCAATCCAAAGAAAAGAGCATATGAGCTAGTACTGCAACTTCACTGGGTGAAGCTTTTGGTTTTGTTAACCTAAGGGCACAGATTTTAAGGCCTGGAGGCCTGGGGCTACATAGGGTTACAAGTTGGGAGTTATGAGGTCCTTACATAAAGCTTAGACCCTGGGAAGACTGTGGTGGGCAGAACAATGGCTCCCCAAGGATATCCACATCCTCCTGCCTGAAACCTGTTACTGTGTTACCACACTGGACAAGCAGAAAACAAGGTTGCAGCTGAAATTACAGTTGCCAATCAGTTGACCAAAGAAGAAGATTGTCATAGATCATTCCTGTGGCCTCATGTCTTATGTAGGAGACCCCCCTCCTAAAATGGAAGAGGAAGGCAGAAGGGGTCAGAGTCGGGAGATGTGAGAGAGACTTCACCCACCACTACTGGTTTTGAAGGTGGGCTACCAGTGAAGCAATGTGGGAAGTTAGGAAATTTCAAGAAATGGTTTCTCCACCAGAGCCTCCTGAAGAAACCAGGCCTGTAGGTACCTTGATTTTAGCCCAATGGGACATGTTTCAGACTTCTGACCCAGAGAACTAAGATAATATTGTTGTGTTGCTTTGCTTTTTCTTTTCTCTGTGGATTGGTCTCTCTCCCTCCTTCCGCCTTCCTTTCCTGCCTCCCTGCTTGCTTCCTGGCTTCTTTCTTCCTTCACTTCCCTTCCTTTTCCCTTTCCATTTCCCTTTCTTTCTCTCAAACTAGTGTTGCTTCAATCTCCAGTAGTTTCTGGTAATTTATTACAACAGCAATAGAAAACTAATATAGACTTAATCCTTCATAAAATATTAGACTGAAAGAAAACTGCTCATTAGCACAGGTTAAAAAGAAGGACTCTTTTCTAATTGCCCTGGGGCTCTAGGTAAAAAGTCTCCCCTGAGAATTTGTTACCATGGCTCTGCCCTTTATCATTTGCAGGGTCGGGTTCTACCAAACTGAGGAATTATCAAAATAATTGCTCCCAGGGAGAGGTTCCTGGCAAATGTAAAATCCCCTCTGGAAAGACCCAACCTCAACCTAGGCCACAAAATTCTGATATAACAATGCTCAAAATGACAATCCAAGTAAACACACACACACACACACACACACACACACACAGAGAGAAAGAGGGGGGGGGGAGGGGGAGAGAGAGAATATGAATGAATCCAGCATAAATTGGATTGACAGACATAACTTAAATAAGCAGGATCAGTACCCCAATCATGCCTGAAAGTACCACAATATTACAGAGAAAGGGAAATACACATGCTTAAAATAAATAGCAACATAAAATAATCAGTATTATAAAATAAGATACTGTGAGAAAAGAATAGGGAGCTTTCATAAGAACCAAGTAGAAATTAAATATAACCTTTGAAATTTAAAATTCCATGGGTGGTTTAAACAGCAGTATTGACAGAGTCAAAATGAAAATTATCAAACAAAAAGATAAACCTGAAGGCTCTTTACAGAATGTATCCTGAAGGAGAAAGGATGGAAAAGATTAAGAAATAGAATAAATGAAAAGATCTAAAACAGGTTTGGTAAGAGGCCTCGAAGAAGGGAATGAGTAAGAGAGAAGCTAGAGTTAGGAAATTTATGGTACATGTCCTAGATCCATTTTCATCAGGGACCATGAAGAAAGCAAAATGATGTTCTTTCAACTCCCATTTGTAGCACGATTAAAGTAAATAAATGCACCACACATTGAATAATCATTGTCATTCTTTTCTATATTGCATAGTATGTGTTTATTCCCTGTCAAAGCATAATTTTTAAAAAGTACAAAGCATGAGACTTTTAAAAATATAAAATAAATATGAGTCAAAGGATTTATTTAACTTATTAATTAAAGAAGGAACCTGCAAGGTGCTCAGATTTTTTGAAAGAGCATTTTATAAAGTGTTCAAATAAGATAGGTAGGTTAGACATACAACTGATTGGCATCCTATAAGACAATAAGTGAACACTTTTGAGTCATGGTCTTGTCACTTACAATATTTGGGGCAATTTTTGTTATATTATTATAGAACAAGACCATTTTGATATCAGTTTTGTTTTTTTTTTAACAAGATAACCTCTATTCTTAAAGAGATGTAAGACTTCCTAATCAATAGTAACCTGAATGTCAAACAAAGGTTGTTAGAGAATTAGACCATGCCCCTGTGATCATCATTTTTATGTGTCAACTTGACTAGGCCATGGTAAATCACCAGTCTAGATATTGGCGTGAAAGTAATTGTTAGATGATTTGAAGTAGACTTTGAATAAAGCAGCTTACCCTCCATGATAAGGTGTGCTTTTTCCAATCAGCTGAAGGTCTTTAAGAGAAAAAAAAATGAGGTCCCCATAGGAAGAGCCAATTTTGCCTCCACACTGCTCAAAAGTTTGAGCTGCAATATTCTTCTCTTCCTTAGGTCCCCAGACAGCCAACACATGCATCCTACTCATTCTATTTCTCTAGAAAACCTAACATTCTCTCCCACTTAGGCAAGATAGACAATGCCCACTAATAAACTGAAAGGAATCCATCAATAAACCCAGTAATCCATTTGCCTATTTCCAAGTTTTGGATATTTTTTCTATATACTCTATAAAGTTAGAAAGGCTTCCAATAAATTCCATTTAAATATTAATACCTGCCAATGCACAGAAATTAAAATAATTTAAAGATCTTATTTGACTTCAATTTTTATTCTAGAATTAGAAAATACTTCATTCCATAAAATAGAATTACTATTCAGATAGGATGAACAGAAGAGCTTGGTTTTGTAGACCGAAAGTGGGTAAAAGAAAAGGAGAAACAAAGAACAAAAAGCAGTTGGGTAATTTCTAAGTGACTTTTCTTATAAGGAAGGGACAGGGAGCCAGCTCTAGGTCACTTCTTTTGTAAAAGAAATAAATCAGAGTGAACTTCCCTATTATGCTGACTGAAACTAGCCTACATGGGAAATTTGGCTATTATCTCTCATTTCTCTGATTTGGTAACTTTAGCCTGAATGATTCCATTTTGATTTTTAATCTAGTCTGATAGGGTCTAGGATAATAGCTTAGTCTAAAAAATAAAAAAAAAAAAACAGTCCCTGTAACTGTATAATTTCATTTCTCCCCTTTTTTTCTTTCTTGTTGTACTATGGATTGAACTCAGGACCTCACACGTTAAGACAAGTGTTCTGCCACTGAGCTAGAGCTACATCCTTAGAATCATCCTATAATTTTTACTCAACACATCAAAATTAGCCCTTCATTGTGGCCTTTCATATCGTAACTTAAAGAGCATTGGTATACTTGTGTTGTAATAAGAAACAATTGGACTATTTAATTAAAAGGCCAATTTTAATAATGGTATTTTAATATAATGTATTGATGATATATGATCAACTACTTTCATTCTATCACAAAATGAATGCCAGTACCACACCCTAGTGAACATGGGCAAAGATTGTTCCATTGTTTCTGCTCACTTTCAATCCAGCTCCCTACTGCAGACAGAGTGGTCTGAAATGCATGTCTGTCTTTGTCATTCCTTGGCTTCAAATTCTTCTGTGGTTTTATCCCCTTCCTTACAGAGGCCAACTAAAACTTTAGTGAAAAGATGCACCCGTCTAGCCTCTCCTTTCACAAACCCTACACCACCACTCCAGACTCGCTCCCCAACAGAGCCATGTCTTGAGAACTCCAGTGCAATGGACTGAGTGATTACATCTGTCTAAGGCGCTTATGTTGAAGTCCTAACCCCCAAGATTATGGTACTAGGAAGTGGGGCTCTTAGAAGGTGACTTGGTATTGAGGATAAAGCCACATGATTGGAAAGAGTATCCTTAAAATAAAAGAGACTCCAGAGAATACTAAGTCCCTTCCACACAGCTAAAACCAGGAAAGAGGCCTTTGCCAGATGTTGATTTGCAAGTGCCTTGATCTTGGACTTCCCAACCTCCAGAACTGTGAACAATAAATTTCTGTTATTTATAAGACATCCAGTTTATGGCATTTTGTTACAGCAGCCAGAACAGACTAAGATTAAAAGCTAAATTCCAATTTTGCCTTAGGTCTCCAAGTATACAATTCTTTAAATCTAGAATATTATCCTCCATGCTTGCCAGGCAATTTCTTATTTCTCTATCCAGTATTAGTTTAAAAGTTGTCTTAGCTCAGGTTTCCTAGACAACAAAGCCTAAGGCAAGAAATCAGTGATGATTCTTTATGGAAGGGTCAGGCATATATAATCCAAGGGCAAGCAAGTGTGAAAAAAATATATAAAACTGAATGAAGCAAGAAAGAATTTCAAATGTATTACCACTGTCCTCAGCCTCATGATGTGCCTCAAAGAAGCACAAGTTTTCTCAGAAAATGTTGGGTATTGAGGACTTCTCAGGGTGGCAGTACAGGTAATCAGTGCTTCAGAATAGGAGAAATGGAAAAGTGGAATCCAATTGTTCTGATCCCACCTAGCTTTTGTTTCTCATTGGTTGGTGAATACCCCGGAGTGTGGCAGAAGTCAGTGTGAGGGCATCTAAGGGATCCACGTTTTGGGAGCTGCCACTCAGAGAACACAGGCAAATTATAAGGACATGAGTTACAGGAGATTTCTACCCTTATTATCTCACCAATCTTCCTCTTGAGCTCCACAAATACAAGCCAGAGTGTTTTAGTTTGCTTTTTCATTGCTGTGACTAAAGGAGCCCACCAGAACAACTGTAAAGGAGGAAAAGTTTATTAGAGGGCTCACAGTGTCAGAGATCTTAGTCCAGAGAAGGCCTGCTCCATTCCTCAGGGCTCCAGATGAGGCAGAACATCATGGCAGAAAAGTGTGGCAGAGGGAAGCAGCTCATGTGATGATCAGAAAGCAGAGAGATACTCCACTCACCAGATACAAAATATATACCCCACAGACACACCCCCACCCAGTGAACCACTTCCTCCAGCCCTCCCCCTCCAGTTACCACTCAGCTAATCACATCAGGACCAATTCACTGATTAGTCTAGGGCTGCAACCTAATTATAACTTCTCTGAACCTTCTTGCATTGTCTGATGCGAGCTTTTGGGGGACACCACATATAAACCACAACACAGAGAAAGTCAGATGTGGCAGGATGAAATAAGAACTGAGAAAATGGGCTTTGTCCTTTTCCTCACTGCAGGGTACAGGCTTCTTTGGAAGAGAGGGAGAGAAAAATCTTTTGAGTTGGATGCAATTTCTAAATTCTGATTTATTGGGTTTTAGAATACTTGAAAGTGAATCTCAACTCCCCAAATGGGACTTGTTCATATATTGAGAGGAACTAGAAAACAATATGAGGATCCTGGAAAGAAAATACCCACAGAAAGAAAGGGAGATTCAACACAGCTTGTCCAAAGGGAACAGCTAGAGTGAATTGCCAGGATATAAACCTCATCTTTTGAGTATTCAAGGGACAGGGGAATAATGAGGAAAATAATTTAAACAAATGAAATATCTGTACAAATTCTATCCCTGTTGTCAGAATAGAACTTTTTGTTTCGTTAAGAAAAAAAAAATTAAGGGCTGGGGTTATGGCTCAGCAGTAGAGCACTCGTCTCGTACGTGCAAAGCCCTGGGTTTGATCCTCAGGACCATATATAAATAAATAAAATAAAGTTATTAAAAAAACAAATTAAAAATCATATATGTGGCTATTCCTGTTTTCTGCAAGAAGTTTTTGGAATTGAATTTTTCAAAGTTGTATTTCTATAAGGCAATTTGGAATTTCAACCTTTTTCTTCTACCAGTCTCTGGAATCATTCAGCTGAATCAAAAGACTCAGATGGGATAACAGAGAAGCTGCTCCCCTTCACCTGCCTTCCTACCTCCCTAGACAGGCACTGGTTCTGTAGAATTCACAGGTATTTTAAAAATGTAACTGAAAGCAGCATCTTTAAATGGTCTGAAGTTTGTATGGCATAAACCAAACTCAAATTTAAAACCGTCAAGCCACAAAGTAACAGCTAAGTAAGCTAAAATTATAAAAACATGTTTTAGTATGCAATAGTGGGGGAGCTACATGCTCAGTGAAGAGTAAACATGGATGTAATTTCATCCAGAAGAGCAGGATTCCTGTTACCTTCCCTTCCCCGCGAGAGCATGCAGGTTGGTTTCTGCTGACACATGCCCTGCGTAACTCTGACATCCTGGGACTGGAAAGTTTTTAGCATTTTTATATTCAGAGCTCCTGTGTTCTGAATCAGTCCAGGTTATACATCATCTTTTCTCAGTCTCTTCTCTGACTCACTCTAGGAGACATTGCAGTTTTTACATTAGGAAAAGAAAAAAAGTGAAGGAGGAAAAGAAGGTGAAAAGGAGAATCCCTAGTCCAAAATATCCATAGTTGAGTCACAAGACAATTACTTCCGGAAAGAAGTATTGAGAAGATGTATTGGGTAGATGAAATGCCTAATGAGACCGTAAATGAGGAGAATTGATTTCCCCCGCTTATGTCTGTCAATCATAGGAGAGACAAGTGTATGGCAGAGGAAGGGTCTTGTGTCTGTTGCTTCTCACCCTCTTCCCCTCCGTGTTCTTCCTTTTCCCATTTCTCCTTTTCATGGTCTCTCCAAGAAATTAATTTCCCTTTTCTGTGACTGTAAAACAGTGTGGGCCACTGTCTCCTGCTTGCTCATGGCTTTCATTTACCTATACTTCATGTATTCTGTCAACAAGGGACCATATTCTCCAATGCTACACTCTTGAGCAGCACAAAAAACTGTCAGCAGCTTTGGAATTTTAACCTTTCTCTCCTATCAGCCTCTGAAATCATTCAGCTGAAACAAAAGACTCAGAGATGGGATAATAGAGATGCTGCTCCCCTCCATCTGCCTCCCTAGCTCCCTAGACAGGTTGGTGGTGGGGCACAACATGTCCCATCATGCTTGGGGTGGGTCTCTAGGCAACCTCAAAGCGGGAAACAAACATTACATGTATTTTTCTACCAAACTACCTCCCCATACACAAACTTTTGAAGGCAGGTGCTGCTAAGGTCAATTCTGATTTTAAGTAACACCTTTTTGTCCTCTTCATTCCTCAGCTGTCACATGAACCATGCCAGAACACATTTAATAAAGAGCTCTATTTTAATCATTAATCATGTTACCAATATACCAGTTGTATTGTATCCTAATGTAATTCGCACTTGTGGATTTCAAAGAGCTTCCCAGATTTAATTAATCTTAAACTCTGCTAATGAAAAGCCTTGCTTCTACCCGGCACAAGTTTGGGTTTCTAATCTGTTCCTTAAGGTCACCTCATTTTTCTTGAAAATGTACATTTATAATTTAACACTGCAGATCTTTCACATTCCCTATTAAGCAATTATTTTGATTACTTCATTATCTTTCATTTTTCCCCTAGACTATTTAGGTTGGCTTCTGCCTACCACCAGCCAAGTGTAATTCCGACATTCTCTCTCGCTCCCTTTATTAGCATGATCTGCATTAGCAAGGGATTCATTTTCATTCCGAAGACTGAAAACAATTTCATTATCTGATAAAAATTATCTTCTCATACACTATAAGAAGCAATTCTCCTCATTTATGGTCTCATTAGGCATTTCATCTACCCAATACATCTTCTCAATACTTCTTTCCGGAAGTAATTGTCTTGTGACTCAACTATGGATATTTTGGACTAGGGATTCTCCTTTTCACCTTCTTTTCCTCCTTCACTTTTTTTCTTTTCCTAATGTAAAAACTGCAATGTCTCCTCTGTGAACCTCGATATTTCCCTCTCTTCCTAATACATTTCATTCTAACATCTACACTGTTGTATTGTGAATTGTAAGTTTACATTTTCTGTTGCCCTTCATGTTCTATGAGTATCTTAAGGGCTGGGCAGACTTATGGATCTTTGTATCTTCAGAGCCTAAAATGATGTCGAGTGTACAGCAATGCTTAAAAAAAATATGTACTGAGTAAATGAAGGACTAAATGCTCATATTTATCAGAATGTAGTTTTAATTTAGTCAAATGTTTATTCTTTTCAAAACACAGGAGAGAATGAGGAAGTTGAAGCAATTAACTAAGAAAATAGATTAGCTGGACAAAATAAAAGCAAACTAAAGAAACTTACAAAAGCGTAAATAATAGCAAAAACTCAAAACAATATCTGGAGTATCTGCATATATCATAAGTAATCAGATGGGGTAAGATCCAAGTCTGAATGGGAACTTTCTGTGGAAGCAGTATATTGAATCATAACCATTTCTTCTCACCACATTTCCAAAGGTTCACAGATACTGTTGAAAAATTCTTCAATCTGATGTCACACTTTTGATTGATTTCTCAGTTTTATTCATCCCTAGAGGAGGAAAAAAGAATAATAAGACTACTTCCTCGTCTCAACACACACAGGTTAGAAATGTAAACAACAGTGAAACACCATCTTGCAGCACTGGAGTCAATTCCATGGGAGTGACAATATGTCTCTGCCTGCTGTTGGGAGCTGGACCCATTTTTAAGGAAGACAGAATTCCTGGAAGGTTAGGATTGTGTTAAGTTCAAAATGCTACTATACCTTGAAATGGAGATGTCAAGAAGGTAGGCAGCCAAAGGAATCTGGTGATAGGGGTGCAGTCTGGGTTAGAGATAAAACTTTGAGGATTTTGGCACGTAAGTGGCACTGGATGGGGTTGTCTTGAGAGTGTGGAGAAGAGAAAAGAGAAAATATGCCAGGAAGGAGGGAGTTTTGTTTTTCTTTTTTTAACTCTGGTCAGACAATCTTTTAAGTCAGGGATCAGCAAACTATGGCTTGTGGGTCAAATCTGGTTCACCACCTGATTCTGTTCAGACCTTGAGCTAAGAATGGCTTTACAATTTTTAAATGCTTTGGAGGAAATTCCAAAGAGTAGTATTTCATGACACATAAATTTTAAAATATGCAAATTGATGAAGTCTTCCCAGAACACAGTCATGTTTTTTTGTTTATTTATTGCCCATGGTTGCTTTCACACTATAATGAAATGAGCCATGCAGATGCAAAGCCCAAAATATTTTCTATCTGGTCTTCTGCAGAAAAAGTTTGCTAATCATGATGCTGTATAAAAATGTGAATCCTAGGACTGCTGTGCCCATTGTTGCTACCATGAAGGGACCCTGCTTTGAAGGTGAAATGTCATAGGAAGAGGGTTGCTGAGAGGCTTGTGGAGATATGACTCTGAACCTAGGCAGTGAATTAAACCTGAATTCTACCTTACCTCTGGATTTTTTAGTTATTTCAGTATATAAATTCCCTTCATTGTGTAAGACAGAGTTAGGTTTTCTACCATCCCAAATCCAAAGATCTTAACTAATATAAAATCCTGGTATAATCTCAAGTCTTTTTCACCCATAATATACTGTCTTAGGCTCAGATCTTCTATTCCATAGCCTATGACAGTCCCAAAGCATACCAACATTTCTACAAATACCCAAAGATAACATTCTCATTGTCCTTGCCCCACAAATACCATGTCAGTGATGCATACTATTTTTAACCCATTTTACTTCATCACTAGCTTCCCAAACATAAACACACACTTTAGAACTATCTTTTTATGTGTTTAGTAATATTTCTTAAGGTTCAAAGGATCACTGGAAGGGGCCATTTCATCCACTGTACAATCTCTTATCATCCCCTGGATATTCAATAGCCACTGTTTTCTTCTCTCTTTATTCTTTTATTCTTCTATTTCCAAGGCAAATGGATTCTTCTCTTTGCAGGATGAGTAATGGTCTTGGTTTGCCTGAAACTGTCCCAGTTTTTGGAGTCCTGGTTTTCGCACTGTTAAGTTACATTTTCAAAGAAATATCTCAGTTCTGAACAAACTGGGAACACTGGCAACTCTATCTCCTTATCTCAAATAATTTTACCTACTTCTGTAAACTATCAAAAATATCCCATATCTGTGGCTCAAGAGACCACCTGCTCCAATATACTTACCAAAGCATCATCCCAATCAAGACAAAGATCTCCTTAAAGGGAATTACTGAACAGAAGTTTAGAAAATAATATTTTATCATTAGACCAACACACTTAAGATTATCTTGTCTTAATGAATTAATGCTTTTGTCATTACAAAATGTCTCATTTCATTTCTGGAAGTATTCATGTTTTAAAATACACCTCTTCCTTTTATTTTCAAGATGTTAGTGTCTTCTATTTAAAATACATAACATCTCTGTTTTTAGTTAGAAGTTTCGGTACATTTATACCTAATATAATCAGTGATATGGTTGAATGTAAGCTGAGTGTAAGTCATCTAGACTTTTAGGTTGATTTATTTTTTTTTTCAGCACTTTTAAGAAAGGAATGATTGGAGCTGGGGTTGTGGCTAAACAGTAGAGTGCTCCCCTAGCACTTGTGAGGCCCTAGGTTCACGATCCTCAGCACCACATAAAATTAAATAAATAAAGGTATTGTGTCCAACTACAACTAAAAAATAAATAAATGTATTTTTTAAATGTAACGATCAATATTCAGCCTTAAACAATTATTTTAGGTCTGATTTTATAATTATTTGTACTGTTTTTTGATCCAGAGTTCAAAATTGTTATTGGCACATGGTAGTTCTATAAAAGTCATTCTGTTATTACCAGGAGACAACTCTTACCATTACTAAATTTAAAAAAAAAAAAAACCAACAAAACAAAACCCTCTGCTTTTTCTAGGTAGAAATGACTTTCCCTGGAAGGCATATGTAATAATATAAGAATTTAATGATCAGAAGAGGTAAGTGCTAGCGAGTTTCCAGTGTATGCCAGCCACTGTTCTAGGCACTTTATCTGTCCCAAACTTACAAACAAGAAAACTGAAGTTTAGAAAAGAAACTTGCCCAAGTTCATGTGGGTGGCATGTCAGAGCTGTCTCTCTTAAACATCATGCTACTCTGCTATTCAAGTTTAGACTGGTTGTATCATGAGGGAGAAAATTTACAGGGGATTTAAACTGTGATAGAGAAACAAACTGAATAACTTCTCTGGTCTCTTTAAATTTATGAATCTATTACTCTATAAAAATTATAATCCCAAATTGGCTAAAAATATTATCATGTCAAAAAATTATTTTTCCCTCAATCAGAAATCCAAAAACATGCACCAGTTTTTCCAATTATTCCAAACTCCTGCAGAATCATCTCTTCCTTCTGCTTTGAATTTGACTTCTGGCACTTCAAGCAGAACTCTGTGGTTACAGGGGTTGCAGCAACACTAGTTGTATATTGTGTTCATTCTGAATGCAGTGTCAGGACTGATCAACCAACTTACTTTGAGCAGTTCAAAGTATCAGCCTTTGAAGTCTTGACAAATAGCTGTTTGGTGTGTTTTTCCACGCTACCCCAAACATATCTGAAAAGTATTTTTGACCAGTGAAATTGCTCTAAGTAAAAGGCCACTGGGAAGTGTTTTCCTTCATATAAAAATAAAACTGCTTTTAAGATCAATACAAAACATTCTTTTCCTTGACATCCTTCCTTTGCTACATGCCTCCCTGATTATTTTAAAATAATTAATCAGAAATGGATATTGTTTCACAAAGTTAAAACAATGAACAAATCCTTGAAAAATTAGTCTGCAATTCTTGAAATGACCTATGAGATGTGTTGCATTTCCCTGTAGGCTGCTGCTAAAGATACAGTTTATTTACAATGTGTTCTCATAAGGATTCAGAGGAAAAACTTTTTTGGAGGGGATGGATTAGCATCAGAATTAGGAATATCATTGTATCTTCTAAGTATGCCCCCAGTTTCTCCCTTGCACCACCATTGATCTTGTACATTAGATTTACTTGTCAACATGTGCTACAGGAGAGCAGACAGCCACTCTTAATGAGTGCAAACATGCAATGGCATCTTTTTAAAAAAAATAAAATAAAATCAAGGCAACTCCTGGCCCATCTTACTTTCCTATCATTATTTGTTTTCTTTGCCTAATTTTTTTTTATCTGCTTTCACTTAATCCTGTCCTTGCATTAAATACATACTTCTAAGCTACCTTTGACTCTCTTTTTGAGTATGTCTGATTATAAAAAGCTAAATGGTCCAGATTTGACTACTACAATGTTGAAAATAAGAACCATTGAACTATAAACAAAAACCAAGAAGTAAATAAGAATCTTAAATTCAGAAAATATGTAAAAAGGGTCAATATCGTTGCTATCAAGGGATCTTGGAAATCAATAAGAAAAAGGTGATCATACAAGTAAAAATTTGAGCTCAGGTCCTGAAAAGGAATTAAAATAGGAAAAAAAACTGCAATGGTCCAGTAAAAAATTTGAAAACTGTTCAATTTTAGTAGTAGTCAAAAAAAGGCAAAACTAAATTTAATGAGAAAGTTCTATACAAAATGGAAAGAAAAAGTTTTTTATTTCCTTGAAATCTGCCTACTTTGTTGCCTCACCTCAAGGAGGGGACAGATATACAATAAGCATGATAAGAAAAAAGCATGAGTGTTTCGTGGAGGCACCAGAAGATACGGTGAAGACAGGCTCTAAGCAGAGGAGATGCCTGGGCTGAGTGTGGAATGTGAGCTTTAAAAAAAAATTAATTAACGAATAAAAATTATATTAATAAAAATTATAACATGTATGACATGGTGTTTTGAAACATGTATACATGGTGGAATGGCAAATTTAAGCTAACTAATATATGTATTATCTCACATTCTTTGTTTTTGTGGTGAGAACACTTAAAATCTACGAACAATTTTCAAAATGACAATACATTGTGATTAACTGTGGTCACCATAGTGCTAGAACACAATATTTCTCTTGAACTTATTCTTCCAGCCAAACTGAAATTTTGTATGCTTTCACCAACCTATCTTCTACCACCTCCCTTCCCTAATCCTGGTACCAACAGTCTACTCACTTCTACGTGTTCAACTTTTTTAGATTCCACATACAAGTGAGACTGTGCGGTGGCTGTCTTTCTATGTCTGGCTTATTTCACTTAACAATGTCCTCCACCTCTTCCCACATTGTCACATGTGATAGAAGTTTCTGCTTTTTAAGGGCTGAATAGCATTCCATTGTCGATATGTACCTCATTGTTCTTTCTTTATTCATCAGTTGATGGACACTTTGGTGGATTCTACATCCTGGCTGTCATGAACAATGAGGCAATGAACATGGGAGTGCAGCTGTCTCTTCAATATACTGATTTCATATGCCCAGGATTGGGAATGGGATGCAAGCTCTCAAAGGAAGGGGCTGCCTGAGTACCCCTTCCTCATGTGTGCAGTCCCTGGCACAGAGTGGGCATTTGGAAAATATTTTTTAAATAAAAAGAGAGAGAAGGAACATTTTCACCAAGAAGCAAAAATGGAGTAATGAATAAAATCTATTAAATGAACAAAGTGTATCAAATGAACAAATGTAGGCTTGAATGAATGAGCTTAGTTTGTCAGGGAGACACTAATGTATCTATGAAAGAGAGATTAAATGACCGGTCTCCAAAGGACGAAATGGAGATTTGATTTTTTTCCCCCTTCTATGGATCATTACCATATACTTTATTACTAGGGAAAAGAATTCTGGACAATTCCTTTGGATCTAATTACATCCTGATTATTCTAACTGCATTTCATCCAAACCCCCAGGTCTAAACACTCCCAACTGGAGCATTTTCCTAGCCAGTAAGTTTCTATGATACACTCAGGGAATGTGGATAGTTGCTTCAAATCTTGAGTCTGAACATTGTTTGAACACTGTTTGTTTGTTTTTTTCCTGGATAATGGGGAAGATAATTAGACACGCTATTGGAAATATATTTAAATGTTAACATTGGTGGACTTCTGGGTAAATTTTCTACTTTGTACCTTTCTATACTTTACAAATTCTCTACATTAATTCTGAATCACTTTTATAATGATGAGAAATCAGGCCAAGAAATTCTTTCGAATCTTGTGGGAGAGAATTAAATTAGGAAAGTTATGAAACTACTTAGAAATCTCTCAATTACTTAGAAATATACTGAGTTTTCACATCATGGACAATTTAAAGGGAGGGGTTCAAGGCTGTTTGGCCTTGGACAGAATCTGGTTTTAGATTTGTTCCACTCTAAGCTGTTGAACACAAAATGTATAAATGTTACCTTAAATATCAAACAGGGGCAAGTGCAATTCACTTGCAATTAAATTTTGTATTGTTTCCAAAGTTCTAGTTGAAAACATACTTCTTAGTAATGAAATTCCTATGCCTCTTAACCCAGTTTTTTAACTAATTAATTTAATCATGAAGAAAACTGCTGTCACTAAAGCCTTCCTTTTAATCATGCCTGTGTTTATGACAAAAAATATCTGTTGCCATGGAAATTTTAGTGTCAAAGTTGCAACTCTATAAGTCTCCATTGAAGTAGAAAGCAAAAACAGAAAATGAATATTCGATAAAGAGAAACTTACTAATGTAATTTTTAACATGTTAAAATTATAGATGGTAGGTGGATTTTATACGTGAACCTCATCTTACATAACAGGCAGTCTTGTAAAACAATCTGCATGTGTATAATTTTGGAAGATCAAATAATGTATTAAGTATAATGAGAAAAGTTATAATTGATAGGAATTTTGCAAGGAATCTGCCTCAATTTAATTAAACATTTAGTATGCCTGTACTATCTTATATTAAAAATTAATATATGCATAGATTGAGTGTTCTAAAATTGGGCATATGTATATAGTCTGATATCAGTTTCAAAATGATTATTAGTTGTCATTATAAACCCAAATAATGGAACCAGATGTGAACCATTCAGATGCAGTCATATAATGAGAACTGAATCATATTTCTCATTTAAGAGATGTTTACTGATTTATGAGCCAATAACTGTACAAAGTCAACAAAATGAGGAAGATATTTGTTTTTAATTTATGAAATATACCATGAATGCAAAAAAAGTAGACAAAATACAAAAAATAAAAAAAAAAAACAACCCACCCAGCTTAAGAAAGAGAAATTTTCAAACCCAAGTGAAACCTCTTGGGCATTCTTCCTAGAGCTTGTTTCCCTTATTCATCCAACAGGTGATCACAACCTGAATTTGGTGTCAAACATTAACTTGTGTTTAAAATACGTTTTGAGGATATATGCACACATTCATAAATACTGTATTGTGTTACTTTGCCTGCTTTACACTTTATATAAATGCTATCTTCCTATGTATCCTTTTGCAACCCTTAATTTTGTTCTCTTGCTCAACCTGCTTGTGAAGAGAATCCAGATTGATACACATCTCTTTAATTTATTTGCAGAAGCTTAGTATTCTATCACTCATTATAACTTCAGGATAATATTTTCCTGTATGACTATGACTATGGCTAATTTATTTATTCTCCATCTGAGGGATATTTAGTAGGTTTTTAAATTTTATTTTTGCTATTATACTCAATGCATCAGTGACATTTTTACACACAAGGGGGTCCACAACAAGCATTTCAAACCTGAGAAAATGGCAGAGTAATTACGCAGTAGACTTTTGAGCTCACTGTTTACTCTCTAAACCATAGTTAGGGACTTTTTTCAAACTTATGCACACAGATAATATTAATAAATAAATGAACAACATCTGTATGTATTACAGATTGAAACTATCCTTGAGGGCATTATGTATTTTTCACTTAAGTTCCCAGCCTTTATGAACACTCTTAAATTAGACAAAATGATGTACTGGGCCTCAATCTGAACTAGTCAAAGGAATGTAGGGCAGACTCATATTTATGACACCCTTGAGCTAAGGGTAGAAAGCTGTGCTATGAAAAGTAGAACAATACGAAACTATGCCAAAGGGCACCGTTAGAGGTCAACTGAGTAGGGCATCCGGAAGTACTTTAGGAACTCAGGGGGAGGACATCCTCCTGCCCAGTCACTCAGAGTAACCTGGAGGGATTTGCAATGCTATTGTCTGGAAGAAGAATGGAAGGACAAGCAAACCAGAGGCAGAAACCAAGTTTCTTGTAAAGTGAACCATTTTATTCCAAAAATGTTCCATTTTTCTCCCCTGCAATTCAGTGAAGGAGAACAAGTCAGCTGGGCTGGGGAATGTGTAAAGCTGCCCGCAAGAAGTGAACCGAGACCACTGCATTTAAGCCTCTGAATAGCTGGCAGGTGGTCAATTTCTAAAGCAATTGCTTGGAGATTGATAAGGAGAAAGATGTGGGAAGCACTTGGATTTTATTACCTATCACTTAGCCACACTTTCCCCTGTCTTCCCTGCATCCCTCCTCCATTTTTTTTTTTTTTTTTGCTTTTCTTTCCTCCCCTTTTCAGTTTGTCTTCTGTTATTCTCTGCTATAATTAAAACAAATAGAAAACACTGCAGGTGTGAACATGCTATAAAGCACTTGCAGATACTGTATATTGCATTTTTAAAAAGCAGCTGCAAACTTATTTGGTCTTAAAGAAAAAAGAAACCCCCCGAAAGACATTTTCATCTGGTAGATTCTGAATTTTCCCTTTGTTTGTACTTGAGCCTAGTTCATCATTTCCACAGCACCTTGCACAGAAAGTTCCAGCTTTAACTAGTGAGTGTTGCTCCTATTTTAGAAGAGACGGGGACTTTGTAGAATGATGTTAAAATGGGAAAACTGTGACTTCAGGGTCTGTTGCAGTTTTAGGCAGTATTTTTCTGAGACAAAAACAACACCCAATAATAACAGCATCTATGAATAACTGACATTGGCGAAAAAGTAAAAAATACACTGAAATGTTATATTATCTGCAATAGTTGGAAGGGACCTGCCTTTCCCTGAGGAAAACCGTGTATTGGCTTAGATAGCATTGCTTCCCTCTACACCATCGTGTTTCTTGAGGCATTCGTTCAGGTCTGCAAGTCATTTTATAAAGTCTCTTTCTAGGGCAGGATAATAGGTGTTTCAATTTTAACTTGAGGCTCAGCTATGGCTTACTCTCCCTTGACTTACAAGTTTTCCAGAGCCATGGAATGGCTTAGCAATGAAGAACTCAGATTCTCCGGTCAAGATTTAAATCCTGGCTCCATCTTTAACTGACCATGATCACTGGGCTTTATGCGTCTGTTTCCCCCTCTGTAACATGGCCTCAGTAATACTCTGTGCATCATGGTCACAATTCTTGGGAAAATACAGGGAGATAATGCATACGAGGTACTTACTAATACAGTGCTTTGCATGGTAACTGCTCCAGAAAGAGTGGGCAAAAGTGGTAGTGGTAATGATGGTGGAGCTATTTGCCATACCTTTACCTCCTTTTTTTAGACTCCATGTTGCCATATGGCCTAGGTCATTTTCTTCCATCCACCCATCCATCCATTCATTGAACAAGTATTATACTATATCATAGATCTCTATGAAGTGTCAGGCATTATTCTAGGCCTCTAGAAAATAGTACATGCATCCTAATAGTTACAATAAAGAAAAATGTGCCAGTCAGGATAGAATCCTGTAAACCCAGTGACTTAGGAAGCTGAGACAGGAGGATTGCCACATTTAAGGCCAGGTCCAGCAACTTAGCAAGACCCTCAGCAACTTAATGAGACCTTGCCTTAATGTAAACTAAAAATAAACAGTTTGGGAATATAGCTCAATGGAAATATGTTCCTGGATTAAATTCCCAGGACCACAAAAATTAATAAATAAGTATATAAAATTAAAATAAGAAAAAATGTAAAGCATTCAACTAGTCAAAACTTAATAGTGATGAATAATGGAAGATGAGCATATATACCCTTGGGATGCTAACATTAGGTTGAAATTAATGGCCTTGGGTTTTAGTCATGTTATATTTCTACATGTATATATTAAATTTATAGGTAATCTACAGCACCTTTCTTGCCCTTGGTGGCCAAATTTTGCATAAAAAATTTAACTTCATCTATTGAGAAATGCAGACCTTCAAAGTGTTCTCTAACCCAGCAGAGACACCTCTCTCTCTCTCTCTCTCTCTCTCTCTCTCTCTCTCTCTCTCTCTCTCTCTTTTTCCATAAGAGCTTCTTCTTTTCTTCTCCATGTTGACCCTCCATGGAGGCCATTCCTTTCACTCAACCCCTTCTATAAATGTCAACTAGTGCCATGTACTTGTCTTTCCTCTCCTTAGTCAACTGTAATGGCACCCTATCAACCACTGATTCAGCCCCAAGTCTCCATTCAAGACCATCCTTAGAGTTCATCTCATTTTCCATGCTAACTGCATACACTGGCTAGGTAGTAGGCTAGAACTCTGCACATGCACCAAATGCATTTCCACGTGTATGCCTCTGCCCTCCTACAGTGCCCAATTCTAGAAAATTTCTATAGCAATTTTTCAACTGCCCAAATTCTTCTGATCCTTAAATGCCTTGCCAAAAAGACTTATGTAGTACTGTAGGACAATTCTAGTTTGGTTTCTTACATATATTGAAATTCTGTGGATGTCTATATTTAAAAAATTAGGGGCCAACTTAAGATTGATCCTTTTTTTTTTACTTTTTATTATTAAGACCATTTTAAAATGCTAGTTACTAGATACTATTATAATGTTTCATAAAAGAAAGGCATTTTTAAGGATTGGGGATATAGCTTAGAGGTTAAGCATCACTGAATTCAATTTCTGGTACCAAATAAATAAAGTAAAATAAACAAAAAAAATTTAAAAAGAAAAAAAATAAAGATCCTTTTAACACCGTTAGGAAGTAAGAAATTCATAATCTGAGAATAAAGAACAATATACTATTATATATTATATTTAGATTTAGAAAAATAGATTTACTTACTTTATTTACTTAGCCATGAGTAATCATTTATGGGCCAGCATCTGGAGAGCATTCATGTTTAGCATTGTTAGATGCTAGACAGTCAGAAATGCTCAGTCCTTCTCTACTTTGGCAGGGAAACAGCACTCCCGGTACTCTGACATTGCTACATTAGACACTATACTAAGCGTCTCATTGCACCAAATCACTTACTTTGATACATACAATAGCCCTATGAGAAGGACGCTAATGTCCCCACATTCTATAGATGAGAAAACAAAAGCCTGAGAGTTTAAGTTAATTCTTTAAAGTAGCAAAGCTAGCTAGCAAATGGTGAAGTTACTTATTATCCAAACCCAGGTCTATGTGATTGCAGAGTCAGAGCACTAAGATGTGATCTCTCCGAAGTATAAAATATGGAAGGTCTAACTGGCTTCAGAGTTCTTTCCAAAGCCAATAGACAAACTTCCAGAGTTGAATTGACCACCTGTTGGGGTTAATACATGGTTTCTCAACACTGGCACCACTGACATCTTGGGATGGGTAATTCTTAGTTATTGGAGGATGTTTAGCAGCACCCATATCCTCTACCCACTAGAGGCCAATACCATTCTTCCTCCAGTTATAATAACCCAGAATGTCTCCAGACACTGTCAAATGTCTTCGATGCAGAAAACTGCTCTCAGTTGAGAACTATTGGTTTAATCTTATCTTGTTGGATGGACATGTCTAAAGACAACCTCACATAAACTACCACAAATGTTAGAATAGTTATGTCATGCACAAACATGTTTTCTTTGGCTATCTCTGTAAGATAGTTTGAATAAAACTGGCATTGTCATTTAATTCAAATGCTATGTAAAGCATTCCTCAACACTATAGTTTATAAAAAAAAACTCTAGCTTATATAAGAGAATAATCTTGATAGTTGTAAGAGAACAGTTCCAGAAACTTATTTCAAACTAAGAAAAATACTAATTGGATTCTTTCTAAAGTTACCTTGGAAAGGATGGTCATGAAATAATCGACACTATCCAGTTGAAAAGGCTTCCTCCTGATATAATACAGCCATTAGCAAGATCGAAAAGTCTCTCAAGATTGAATATAGAAGGCAGCGAGATATCAAATGGGACCTGAAAAAAAAATAGAAGTGTTTGTGAAATACACTGTTTCAAACTGTTCACTGTATTCTCAAAATACCCAGATACACATTTCACATGACAATTTTATATGAAAGTTAGCTACCTTTGTTGGTTAAGATAAGGCACAAAGCTTCATACCTCTATAGTGCTGAAATGTCACAAAGTCATTCTGTATCCTATTAGGATTTATAGATTAGCCTTCAAATTATCAGGTCCTTCCAAAAATGTAGACTGTTTATATGGTCTTGCTCATAATTCCAAGCATAGGACTCTTGGCCCTGTTCTATTGAAATGCTTTCCTTCCTAACAGACTGGCTGTTGACACATCTCCCTCCCTCATTTTGAGCATAAGTCACACCACAGTCAAGGGGAAATACCAGTAAATTATATCTGGAGATCATTCTATTTGAAAGAGGCACTGAGTGGCCATGACTGAAAGTAACTACAGCCAAACTCATCCTAAGCAAGTTGAAAAACAAGAGAATAAAGACTGCTTCTCTTGTCATAGTGTTGGTTATTTGATTGGGGGAAGGACAAGGAAGAGAAGACAAAACTGATGGAAAGGAAATGAATGTTTACAAAGATCCACTTTGTACCAATATGTTTGTATCATGAATGAGCAAATGCTACATAGAATGACCACAACGGGTTAGAACTGTGGGCCTAAATCACAGTAAGAAATTAGAGGACAAGTTTTACTAATTTCTTGTCTACTTATTAAATAAACCATTCATTCCTTTTATTCTCAAAGAAGCACAATGAACTTAAAAAAAAAAGTGGAGGCTGGTTTTTGTTAACTTTTTCTTCACTTAAAACAAATGAATCCCAATGATTTCTAGAACTTGAAACAATAAAGAGGCATTAAAAAGCTTAATATCATCTCCCCCCTTCCTTTATCAATTCTGATATAAAATCAATTTTTTTCCTATGGCTTTTGTGTTTCTTTTTTAAACGGGATGACCACCTTTCCATTATTTAATGATATATAATATATATTAGTGACATATAAGAGAAATCCCTTCTTAATTGATTCAGGGAACCACATGGAAGTTAAGAGTGTGCCTTCTAGAGTAAGACTGTCTGGTTCAAATTCAGACTTCACAGACACCAGCTCTGCAAGGGGGTCAAGTATTTGATCTGCCTGTATCTTAATTTCATCATCCATGAAATAGAAATGATAATATTACTATACCATATTGTTTTTACAAGGATTGAATGAGTTCATACAAATAAATGGCGCCTAGCATACTACAATGACTACTTGATAAAAACTACATAATACTATTATTACTGAATCCATCCTTCTTTATGGGTATGCAACAGTTGGGCTGGCCAGCTCCTGATTTGTTCCATCATTCTCTGCAGAGCTCACTTCTGCTTTTTTGTACATGCTTGCCTATTTATAGATAGATAATCCCTGGATATAGTGGTTTTTTATTTCTGTGTTACTGATTCTCTGAAATTGTTTTGTTTAGTCAAGGTGTATTTACCTTTTACATTTTAACATTTCTTTCTAGAATTACTTTCCAAATAAGTTATGGCAATTAACACTTCAACCAGAAATATGTGAGAATTTCCTCAAACCCAAGGTAGCATGTTATGGAATGTCAGAAACCCTCATTTTTGTTGTTACTTTTGCTATTTCATTATAATTTTTATTCAGTGAAAAGGGAACAATTTTGGGAATTAATTCTAATTGCTTTATTAATGCATTGGAACTACATATAGTAACCATGCTTATTTTGGTTGTATCTCATTGCTATTTAATTGCTCTGAACATTTGATCTATTTTATGTGATGAAACATCTCATATCCAATTTAATAACATTTAGAAGATGGCTTTCAAAGAAGTAAACAAGGGAAAAAAATTGGTATTAAAAATATTTATATTTTCTTTAGAACTCCCTTTTGTTGCAGAACCCTTTTCATTATGTAGAAATGGTTTTAACAAAACAAGGTGGCCAAGTTAGTTTTATTTAATATTGGAGTTATCTTTATGACATAATTTATTTACTAGATACAAATAGAGCATTTTGGCTTCTGACCCTTTCATTGAACCTCTGTACACAGGTCACCATTGGTCAAAGCAGAAAGATTAACTGGTGAGTTTATGTTGAGAGCCACAGTTTAGTCGGAATGACGCCTGGCATTTTGCTAGAGGGAATGGTTGAAAGGTGACCCTGCTCCGGGATTAGGGCTGATCCTGCTGCCCTAATCCGGGGGATTTGGCGTGGGGAGCCCAGTGGAGGGAGTGTGTTCCCGGGAAGTGTGTGTAGAGTGCTGGTGAGAGTTCGGGAATAAAGAGTTGCTATTTGAACCTACAAGGCTTTGTGGAGGCTCTCGGTTATTTTGTGCCCAGCCAGACTGCGGCAAGTTTACTTATGGAGGCCACAGGCCAAAGTTTCACATTAGAAAGATAAAAGCAGTTGTCACCCAGAAGGCACTGATCCTTGTCTGTCCTCAGAAAAATACAAATTATTCTAAAAATATTAGGACCCACCCTAACTTTCTAGATACCCAAGTGTTTTAAGCCCTTTGGAAGGTAAATCTAGTACTTCATGTACTTATGTCTATGCTAGAACATAGTATTCTATATTTTTGTATTGATACACACAATTTTAAGGTAAATTTCTGATTGAAATATATATTTATTTTTCAAAATGAACATATTTATGAAACCATCACCCAGATCAAGAAATAGTGAGATTTACCAGGTTACTGGGTATGCATGTGTTTACCCTTAAGACAACTGGACCATAGTTTTCAAACTCACACTCTCTAAAAGCAATGTATGAAAGCTCTGCTTATTCCATATTTTTACAAACTTTGATAATTTCAGTTTAATATTTTGGCCATTCTGGTGTTTCGTATGCATCAAGAAACTCATTATGGTCTGGGAGTGGTGGCACACACCTATAATCCCAGCAGCTCAGGAGGCTGAGTCAGGAGGATTGTAAATTCAAAGCTAGCATCAGTAACACCTAGGCACTAAGCAACTCAGTGAGACTCTGTCTCTAAATAAAATACAAATAGAGCTGGGGATATGGCTCAGGTGCTCCTGAGTTCAAGACCCAATATTAAAAAACAAAACAAAACAGAAAAAGAAACTCATTATGTTTTTAATGTCATGTCCTTGACAACTAATAACACCTATAGGTCTCTCCATGAAGTGCAGATTTTTTATGGATACATATGGGAATTCTTAATATATTCTAGGAACTAATCCTTTATTCTCTCTCTCTCTCTCACACACACACACACACACACATGCTCCTACATTGTGGCTCACCATTTCACTTAAAGATAGTTTAAATACAGTCCAATTTATAGTCTTTATTCTAGGAATGGTAATTTTTTATGTGGGTCCTAATTATGAAATCCTTGCCACGACCAGGGTCATGAAGATAAAATCCTTTATGATATTCTCTGGAAGATTTATTATTTTATCTTCTTCATGTGCTCCTATGATCAATTTGGAATTGATTTTGAATGCTCTATAAGGTAAGGACTGAGGTGTGTTACTTTTCTATATAGATATTCACCTGGCCCAGACTCATTTATTGAAAATGTTTTTCCTTCTGCACCGTATGGAAAAATCACTGTATATGTATGGGTCTCTTTCTGGACTCTCATTCTATTTATGTGTTTGTAGAATAGAGATTCTCTCTTTTTTTAGCTGCTGAACTCTATTCTGTTTATCTATACTTACTCCAGTTTCATTCTGTGTTCTTGTGGTTCTTTAATAAGACATAATATCCAAAAGTTTAAGTCCATCAGCTTTATTCTTGTTCTAGATGGTCTTTAAGTTCTTTGTACATTTATGTAAATTACTGATACTTCTATAATTGATAGCTTTTTAAATTTCACTTCTAGTTGTGCTTATTCTAAAGAGAAATAAAAATATATTTGTATTGGTTGAACATATAGCAACTTCCTTGAATTTATTTATTCTAAGAGTTTATCTGAAACTACTTTGAGTTTTTTGTGTCTATGAATAATGACAGTTTTATTTCTTCCTTTCTCACACCTGTACCTTAAAAAAGAAAGAAAGAAAGAAAACACCTGTACCTTTTTTGAAATTCCTCCATTTGTCTGGCTAAGAACTTCCATTAGAAGTAATGATAGATATCATTTACATATAATTAACTAACTTTTCAAACCAGAGGAAAGAGGAATGTTTATTTAATGAGTGGTATTGTAAAATTGCTACTGTGGCTGCATCCTTACCTTGATTTATATCCTATATTATTTTTGTTACATTTACGTAGATTTTAAATAATTTTGCCACTATTACAAATGAAGTTTAAAATTTTTTAATTTTAAATTATTTTCACTAGAATTAGGAAATCACCTAACCATGGTTAGGGCAGCGCTTGGTAAAATCAACATTTTATCAAATACTAAAAAAAATCACTATCCTCAAAATCATTAAGGCCAGTTTTTTACATGTTAACTTAGGTGAAAACACTGAATTTGTCTCACAGCAGAAGCACATCAATGTTATCAATATTAAAAGAAACTGAATGTTCATTTAAAGTGAATCCACATAAATTTTACCAAGTGAACATACCCAGCAGACCTGGAGACTGAATGACTTGCCCAAGATTCTTTAGCCAGTGAAGGTCAAGGTCAGGATCCATGCCAAGCACATCGACTCTTTAGAACACATTCTTCACCACTCTGCCGCACTGCCTCTCCCCCAGTACCCATCTCTCTCAGGTTCCTCCCGCCTTGTATGTCCAGCATGGGCAAGTCCAAGACTCTTGCTCCATCCAGCCTCTCTCCCGCTCCTAACCAAATCCTTCTTCCTATGGGTTCAGCGTGTACCCTGGACACTCACATTTCCAGCTTCTGCTTTTGGAAATTTAAGGAAGGTTTAGGATTTTCTTCCATAGGAAATTTCTCAAATAAATTTAAGCTTCAGGTGAAATTATGAAACTTTCTTGACATTTAATAAAGGAAATATTGGCAATTGCATAAATGTAGGTAGGCTTCTATGCTTTGTTTTATTTTGTTTTTTATAATTAGTCTTGAATCCAGATTGTCCAGCAGAAGGTACCAAGGAATCCTGATTTCTTTTCTTAGGTTAGAAAAGTCTCCATGGAGGAAAAGGCAGAGCACCTTTTGGCAAGTAACTATAAGTTCCTTTAACTAGGTTATACTTTAAGGAGCAATATTAAATAAATGATGATTTTGCCCTCTCAAGACCAAAATAGTAAAAAGAAGGGAAAGTGGGGTAGGGTGGGGGAACCCATTGAAAAAGGGTTCATAGGGATTTTGAAAGCCATTAGCGAGAGCTAAAGGTTATTTTCTAATTCTATACTTTATATGAGTTTTTTCATGAAAACTAGATTATATTGTAATAAAGATTTTATAACTTGTGTTCTGTTATTCCAATATTTTACCTCAATCTAAAGGAAAATTATATTGTCTTCAAAATATTTATTATTCTTCTCAACCCAGTGAGTTTTTATTAAGTACCTATTCTAAAACTTCTTCCTACTCCTTCCTACTCCTCTAAGGAGTGTCAGTTGCTTTTTTATTGATTTTTAAGTGGTAAATAACAACAACAACAACAACAAAAAAGTGGAGAGGGAGAACAAACTTCCACAAATCATTTAGGTTTGCTTATTCTTATACTGTGACTGGGAAGCAGGAGTTTGAACAACTCTGAGTTTTGTGATATGGATGGATTTAACTCAGTCACCTTTTGAAAACCTTAAAACATAGAGCAAGAGACATGGGAAAAAATTTTAATACCCTCAGGGTAAGAAGCCAAATAGTATTTCCATCCAGCACTCTTACATATAAGTTTCTCTATCATGTTTTCTATCTCTTCTTAATATATCGCCTTTTCTGAAGCTAATGATTTATTGAATTTCTTCCCTAGACTGGGGAAAAACACATTTCAAAGGAGAAAGGATAATATGATACTAGATTACTTAAGAACCAATGTCATGAATGACTGGTGACCCATCTAATAGAAGTTTCACATGAGGGAGAACTAGATATATTTGGTTTCACTGTACTTTACACAATTATGAACATCCCTATGCCAGCAATAATCGATATTATTTCCCCCCCTCTATCAGAAACAGCACTCAAAGCTTAGGAGGATAAAAGGGCTTTTATACAACTCTGCCAGACCACAGGAAATTTCACACTTTTCTGAGAATAAAATTATCTTTTCATCACTCTAATTTTGTGCTACTAAAACTTTAAATATGACAGAAAATATTTTTTATATGAGATCAAACAGTCATACTGGTGAGATGTAGAAATCTTTTAATATTAAATTTTAAAGAAATAATATTACTATAAAAAGCATTTTACAGAGAACAAGAAAATTGGAAATTAAAGACAAGATGAAGTGGAGAAAGCATTTGTGTAGGGATTTGGTTCAGGTGGCACATTGTCTAGTAGGAAAATAGACCCTTCTTAAATCAATAGGAAAATAGACCCTTCTTAAATGATCACCGTCACTAGCATTACCACCCTCACTTGACCATGACTGAGCTCTGCTGTGCATGGTGTTTCCTTTTAATAAAGGACAGAGTTCACCTTTTAATAAAGGACAATTTTTGCTCATATGCATCATCTCATATGCGCAAAAAACCAGATGTTTCAAACTCCAAACATGTCAGCAACAGGAGGGCCCCTGTCTCTCTTCTCACCTTAACTGGATGTTTCCAACAATAGCCTGTTTACTGAAATACATGAAGAGCACCTCCACGAGCCAAGTGTGTTGTGGGAGACCTCTGGTCAGTGCAATGTATGCTCAGAAATCAATTTTACATTTTGTTCACTACTTAGAGTTGTGGTATAATAAAAGTTAATATTTGTCCTCATCCTGAGTTCCTGGCACAGAGCTCCTGAAACACTTGGAATTTGCTGTTTTTTATATGCTAAGGATAGGAGAAGCAATTAAGTTCAATCATAGCTAATGATGTAATCAATCATGCTTACATAAGGAAACCCCATAAAATCTCTATTCTGGGTGTTTGCAGGGTACCACAGGCCTGGAGGCTCTGGAAGGGTGACATACTCTCAGGGAGAATGGCAGGTCCTCTTCCTTGCCCTATGCATCTCTTCCATCTGGTGTTCCCAAGTTATAGCTCTTACAGCAAACTCATAATCATAAATAAAAGTGGTGTGTTTTGTTTGTTTGTTTTTTGTTTTTTTAGTTTTGTGAGTTGTTAAGGAAGGATCCAAGTTTGTATTTGACTGAGAGACACCTTGTTTGTTACATCTGTTTGCATCAGGCACCTGAAGTGAAGGCAGTCTTGTGGAAATGAGCCCTTAACTTGATGTTCTATTATATTCGGGGTAGTAAATATCAGAATTTGATAAAATCTTTGGAGACCCAGTTGGTGTTGGAGAATCCTAGAACTGTTTAGTATTAGGAAAACCCATATGGCAGCCATACCTAGTATTATTCAAACTAAGGCAGAGCTCAGCTAGAGAATGTCTCAGGGTCCTTGACCTTTTCTTCCTGGGCAACCATTTTGCACACATTATCATTCCCACCCTACCCACACCCAGTTAAAGCTCTCTACTTAATGCAAAGTGGTAGAGTTGATATAGGTATACGGTTTTTCATAGAGAACTATTTAAGGATACAGAAGAGACCCTAATAGTGAAAGTTCAGGCTGTACATATCCTGGCTTATTCTGAGTGCTCAGGACTGAGGCCCAGAATAAGGCACCTTTGAAGTCTGACACAGCAATGTGTAGAAAGAACAGCTGCTTTCTCTCACTGGGAAGGCATTTTCCAAAGAGGTGGAATTAGATGTAAGTTCAAGGCTTTTATAATCAAGGGTTAGAAGGAAGAGTTAAAGGAAAAGTTTCCTTGGATAGAGAATTTAACAGAAACGCTTGTATCTGATATCTTGTCAAACTGAACGTCTATTCCTCACTCTTTGTGAAGATATATATTCTAATACAGTATTTAAATGTTATTGTATTTCATTTTTACATTATTACCTTTATTTTCAAAGAATGACTTTAAAGCTTCGCATTTCGTGAGCAGCTTTGGGCTTGTCAACGGTTGACAGACACTTCTGTACTCTGGAAAAATAGTTTTTCCTGAGACAGGAAGAACTACGTTTATTGAGAACTGGATACAGGCTGATGTCTTTGTTTTTTTAAAGGTGTTTGTTTTTTTTCATTTGTAAATTAACTGTTATAGGGGAGGTCAAAAGAAAAATGGGATTGAACTGTGGGTCACACTGTATTAAGTATTTTTAGTCTTGAGTGGGTGATATGTGTATATGATGTTTTCCTCTTACTTTTGCTTTAAAAATTAAACTTTAAGCCAGAAAGTATGTTTCAGAGTTACTTTAGATTTCTTTAATTGTGTGCTCGTACGTATTCATCACTAGTCTTCAGTTTTTAATTTTTTCAGTCCTTGTTGTAGTTTAGTTTCCTGATACTATAGTTTGGATTTTAAGTTCCTCCCACCCCCATGTGGTAAAGGCTTGGTCTTCAGAGGGATGCTACTGGGAGGTGGTGGAGCCTTCAGGAGTTGGGTCCAGTAGGAGGTTTTAGGTCATTGGGGGTGTGCCCTCAGAGAGTATCCCAGAGCCTCTTCCTCTTTTTTTTTTTTTTTCTTCCTGACTCACAATGAGGTGTGTGGTTTTGCTCTTTTATAATCAAGGTTTTGCTCTACTGTATGCTCCCAACATGTTGTGTGCCTCTTCACAGGTCCAGAAGTAAAGTGGTCAAAAAAAAAACATGGACTAGAACCTCCAAAACTGTGAACCAAAATAACCTTTTCACTTTATAAGTTTGTTTTCTGGTGTATTTGTTATAGTGATGGAAAGCTGACAAACCACACCTGGGAAGCAGATTCTAAGATGGAATTGAGTTTTCAAGAAGTTGATTAGGATTAGCGAATACCTCTGGGATTGATATCTGTGGAAAAGAAAAGGAAGCAAGATTAGGCTGAAGGAGAAGATGCACTGAAATGCAGCAAAGGGTTCAGCTCAACCTTGCAGGGAGCTCTGAAGCTCGGATGGCCCTTCAGAGTTATCTTTAAATGTGGTGGTTGCGGGGGTCAGTTCTTGTACCCCCATTTCAACCAGTAATTGGATGCAGTCTTTCCTGTAGGAAGAAGTCATAAACTTTAGATGAAAGAAATTCCTGGAGAGAGTTGAGAACTTGAGGGCTATCAGCCAGCACATTCCCAGAGCTGGGAAAATAAGTTCTTCAGTCTTGAAAAGGAGGTGCAGATGGCTCAGTGTGGAGGCCACAAGGGTTTTTAATTCAGTGGATAACTATGAAAACATTAAGTGGCAATATGGCAGCATGTGGCCAAAAGAGATTAAAGTAATAATCTAATTTTTATGCCAAATTTCTAGATGCTTCCCTACAAGGTTTTAGTAAAACAAACCTAATATGTTTTCAGTATCATTTCTATTAATCACCATATTTGAGTGCCCTTAGGAACATCCCCCTGCCCCCAGAGTGAGAGGAGATTTAGAGATTAAAGAAGAGTAGGAAGAAAATTCAGAAATAATGTCTCCCAGCAAGTATTTATCTTCCTATAAACTTAAATTTGGAAAAATTGAATAATTTCATATTTATTCTAACTTTACTTGAGAATTTCCTGCAGACTCTCTAGAACCCTCTGTAAAATTTCCAAAAGCAGAAGATGGAAAAGTGTGTTTGTCCAGGGTGCTGAACCTAATGGAAGTCAGGTAGGAGTCGGGAGAGAGGCTGCTTGGAGCAGGGGATTTTATGGGGAGCCTTTTGACCTGCCAGTGATTGACAGACAAGGTAGGAAGGGAATCTCAGAGAGTAGCTGGGTGCCAGGGGAGAAGCCGAGCCACAGAGTGGTTAGGAACATGTTCTGAGGAGCCAGTGTGCCTGGGCATGGATCCTGATCCTGACACTGACAAGCTGAGAGACAGACCTTGGGCAAAAGTCACTTAAGGTCTTCAGGCCTCAATTTCTAACATGCAAAAATGGACAATAACGAATCTATGTTAACCACAACAGGAATCTGAAGTTACATGTTTAACTTTCCTATTGCTGCTTAACAAATTTTACCACCAAACTTAGTAGTTTACAACAACATAAATTTATGTCTTATAGTCCTGGAAGTTAAAAATCTGAAATTGCTTTAATTAGGTTAAACTCCACCGGGAGAGGCTGCCTGTATTTCTTTCTCATAGCCCCTTTCTCCATCTTAAAAGCTCATCATTCCAATCTCTGATTCCATTATCTCATCCTCTTCTCTGCTTATCTTTCCAAATCTCCTCCTGAATCCCTCTTAGAAGGACTTTGTGATTCCATTTAGGGATCATCTGGATAATCCAGGATAATCCCCACATCACAATATTCTTAATTTAATCACATCTGCATAGTGCCTTTGGTCATGCAAGGTAACAGGACTCCCCGGGAAGGCTTTTTACTCAACCTATCATAATGTGTGAGTGAGATGCTTAGTCAAAGCCAATATCATATACTATCAGTTCAACAGGGTTTTTGTAACTGAAGTTATTGTATTATTTCTATTTAAAAATTCATGGCATTTCTTCAAAGGCCTACTGTGCCACAAATTAGTAGAAGTCACTGAAATATATACTTGTTCTTCTCCCATGCTCCCTATCACATCCTTGCATATTAGGTTGACCAGCAGGATGTAAGCAGGATGGCTCTTAGAAACAGTCACCTGAATTCACTGTCTGAACTGGGTCACACTTCAGAGTGAAAGGAGAGTATGTGAACCATTTTTCTAAATCCACACATGTAAATTGTGACTGTGCCAACATATGAGAAAATAGGGTCACCCTACACAGAAATGTGTGGTGAAATCCTGCAGCCCTCTCTTCTGCATGGGTTTTCTTATGCAGCGCAGGTAGCACAGTTATGAATTGAAGGAAAGATGCCGAATCCTCATTAGACTGTGCATGAGAAAGAAAGAAATCTATACTGCCACTGAGATTTGGGGCTTGTTTTTTTAGTGACCACAGTCTGCTCTGTCCTGACTAATGCTCTTGAACTCTGGCAACCTTGGTCTCGCTGTATTTCTGAATAAGGGGAAATTCTATCAGAGTCTAACTGCACTTAAAGGTCAGGGCTTGCTCAGCAGCAAAGTTAGAGGAAGAAATACTATAGCTGGGTACCCTGTGGCTGGGTTCCTTCCTGCAGGGGCTCTGTGGCTCTGCCTGTGGGCTTTTAACCTGGGACACAAAAATGAAAATTCCAGAGTTCTAACAATACTTGGCATTTCTTGATGATTTTTTATGAGAGAGCTCACTGGGCTTAACTTCTAGCAACCAGGAACTGGAGGTTCTATTTTAGAGCGAAGGCTTTATAAAGAACTGAAGTTTGCGTTTTGTTCCGGGGACTTTGTTGCCTAGAATCAAAGCATGCTGGGCTTTGTCAGCTAGCAGCTCCCACTGCAGCAGCAAACCCGAGGGCAGACCTTATGTGCACAGTGTGGAAAGAAAACTTGCTCACGCTGACTTCTTTATTCCCGTCAGTACACACCACAAGCAGCTGCAAACCCCTCTTATAAGGCAGCCAGCACTGGCAATTTCTCATAGAAAAGTCTCAGAGTGCAGTTCTCAGAGGCATGTCACACACGTTTATTCATTTCACTTTTTTTTTTTTTTTTTTAGCATTTCTCACTTGAACAATTAGCCTCTGTCAGTTGATAAAGGGATGTGAAGAAGAAAAGGGCAAGAAAAGAGGAGTGGGAAGGAGCCAAGAGGAAGAAGGGAAGGGTAGCGGGCAGGAAGGGAAGGGTAGCGGGCAGGAAGACTAGCAGAGTCACTGAGCACTGCATCAAGCACTTTTCTGTTATGAAAAGAATATGCCTGTTTTCAGTTTTCATCGCGAGTTTTTTTGTTGTTCATCAAAAAATAGTTTAATGGCTCTTTGTGCTGAATTGTTTAAAAAAGTCCAATCCCCAAAAGGTTACATCCTGTATGATTCCTTTTATATAATATTCTTCAAATGAGGGAAGTACAGAGATGGAAAACAGGCGGTTGCTAGGGGTTAAGGAGGAGGTGGGATGAGTTTGGCTATAAAAGGGCAACAGGGACCCTTGGGGTGGTGAACAAGTTTGCTATCCTGACTGTATCACTGTGAAGATACTGTGTGGTGTTGTACCATAGTTCTGCAAGATGTCGCCATTGGAGAAAAACGGGTAAAGGGTACACTGGATCTCTCTGTTTTCTCTCTCATCCTCCTTCCTTTGCTATGCCCTCTTCCACTCGCTACATCCCCAGCCCTCTCTGGATTATTTTTATAACTGCATTGTGAATCTACTGTTAATTTAAAAAGCATGGTTGAAAAACAACACTAAAGATACATCTATTAAATGGCCATTTACTCTTTGAAAATTAGCAAACATTTAAGGAGGCTAAAGCCAATAATGAAGGGAGTTGTTAACGTTCAAGTGAACAAATGATTCATTTCACTCTATTTTAAGGCTGGAAAAAATAAAGATGACCATGGTGTATGGAATACCTACCACAGGCCTTGTGCTGTACCAAATGTGTTAAATATGGTTTCTAATGTAGTCCCATATGGGAGTGGTTATCACCAATTTACAGATAAGGAATGAAAGCCTGGAGAAATAGAGTAACTTGCTCATGGTCTCGCAACCAACAGGTGGTAGAACCAAAAATGAAACTAGGTTTTTATCCACTAGATACATTGCGTCCCAGACCTTTCTTAGCATCTAATTGACCTGAAGTCTTTTAGGATTCCTAACTTGTCTATAAGGGCAGAATTAGAACTAGAACTAGAACTTGTGCCAGGTGTCTTGCCACCACACTCTGCTGTCATGTGTGGTTGAGGAAAGACCGTGATGGCATTACCACCTATGATACAGGCAGAATAACTGCAAAAATCTCAAAATAGTTAGTGTCCAAAGTAAACAAGGTAAATGATATATATTTACACCTGCTTCTGCTTTGTGTGTCTACTTAAATGTAAACAACATTTGTCAAGAGAATTCCCAAAGGTTTTCCAATTGATTTAGCTCTATGAGGCAAAAATCAAATGCTCTCCTGAAATGATAATATAATTTCACTGTTAAGGTTTGTTTTTTTTTTTAATCAAGGCAAATAATTTAGAAAACTGAATGAAAGACATGAAACTGAACATTTAACCCACTTCTTAACAAAATAGAGAAGAATGAACAGATTTGCTAATGATACCCCTTATCTCTTGCCTCCTTCTGAGTTCTACAAAGTGACTAACCTCCAGGAAACTCCCTTCTAGATGGCTGTGCAGTTGTATCCAAAATGACACCCGCTTGGTTAATCAAGGAGTGCAAACACTTCTCATTACTTTTATAGCAAAAACATAATATCAGGATATCTTGTTTTAAATTTCATCCAAGCATCATTATTCCCCCAAACTGCACATCTGATGAAAGTGGGGCTGGTACTTCAAGCACAGATAATACAAAGGCTCTCAGCTGCTTGATGAACGAGAGTATATTTCACCCTGACACTGTTGCCGGCAAATCTCTGAGAGATGAGCATTTTGGAAATGCTATAAACAGCTTAGCCTTTTCTTAGCATTTTGAAGAGCACATTAATAGCCTGGCCTTTTCTTAAGGGCTTTCTTTTTCCCTTAGCCAAATTTGACAGTTAGAAGTGAACAGTGAGTGGATGGCATCAAAGTCAACGCTGTGTTTTAGAAGCAGTGTGGAACTGATGTCATCTGGCATTGTCTTCAAAAGAATATAAGAATATTAAGTGGATGGCTCATGAACTTACATACAAAGGATACTCTTCACTTGAGGATGGAATGATAATGTCTCCCAGAAGAAAGATGTAATTCTAGATGCCCATAAAATCTATTCAGACAGCTCTTAGTTGGTACAAAAAAAGGAAAAGAAAAAAATGTACAATTCTTGACTAAAAGAAGTTACATTAATATATATATTTTTAAATACTTAGTAAATACCTGCTATGGAATACATGGAAACTTGTGCTCTGTGCTGTAAATAACAGTTTAGAGGGTATCAGCAAAGAGAGACCAAAAGGCATGCAGTAAGAAAATAAAATTAGCCAAAGGAAGTTAAATAGCTTAGCGGGACCCTCTAGGATTTAGCATCCTTAGAAAAGAGAAGGAAGCTGTCCTACATAAATAGGGGCATGTTCAACCCCATACGACAGCCAGAAAGACTTCATAGGTTATTTCAGAGTATCCTTTGAGAATCCACCTAGTTTATTCCCACCCTGTGAGCATAAACGTACTCAGCAACTCCATGACTATTACCTAATATATTTAGGAAAGATTGCTAACTAATTTAAAAAATAGCTTAAGTAGTTCCCTTTGGAGAAGCCCCTGCTCAGAGGAGGAATAGGCCCAGAAATTGGGACTCACTGGATGCTGTCGCAGACTGAATTTTCCTCAAATGATTGCAACAGCAGCTCCTAGCCCACATTCCTTTCTTACAATTTGACTTTGATACTTTCCACCCAAAAGGATACAGTCTATGTCCAATCTTGAATCTGGGTGGATCTGAGACTAGTAGGGAAGTTGTTATGGAATTTTTGATGCTAAGGTATAAAAAATGATGGAAATTTGCTGGTTCTCTTGGGAGGCTCAATCTTGACAACTCAACCACCATGTTGTGAAGAGGCCCAACTAACCACAGAGAGAGGTCTCATGTCCTGTTCTGGCCCACAGCCACACTGTGGTCCCAGCACCCAACTGACAGCCAACATCAAGTACCATCCAAATGAGCTTTCAGTGATGCCAGCCACTAGCCATTCAATTATCCCAATCTTCAAGTCTTCCTAGCCAATACCCCAGATACCATGGAGCAGAGACAAGCTGCCCTACTATGCTCTTCCCAACATGTGACCCACAGAATCTTAGGGCCTGACAAAACTATAGTCATTTTATGCCACTAAGTTTGGGGTGCTTTATTATGCAAGGTTAGCAAGTGGAACCGATGACCTTGGGAACACATGATTAGAAGGGATATGTATAGCCATACCTAGCACTTGAATCACTCCAGCCTTCTGTGAATGCACCCAGAGGCTTCACTGTAGGCATTTACATTCTCCCACTATAGTCACATACTAGGGGAATAAGTCTACTTACAGGGTTTCCTTTCAAGTGAACTCAAGCAGCTTTAGATGATAGTAATGGGAACTATATTGCTGAGTCCATGTCAGGCACTGTTCTCAGAATTTTACATGAGTTAATTCACTTAATCCACATAATGACCCCATGTGAGAGTGGTCAGAATCAAAATGGAGTCACTTGTGTCAAACTCAACAAAATAAATAAGACCAAGAAGGTTGAGAAGGAGGGAATCTCATGCACATATGCCTGTGTTGAGAGCCATAGCCAAGTAGGAATGATGCATGGCATTTTTGGTTGAAAGGTGATGCCAGCAAGCCATTGAGATGATAATGATTATGTTAAGATGTGCATTCAATTGGAGATTAGACCCCTGCTGTCCACCTCGGCCTGCTACTTTGGAGCTCTCGCAGGACTCCCCGGAGAGTTCCCATTGGTTGGGGAAGTGCGGTAGAGGGGATTCTGGAGGAGGGATTTCTTGTTGGTGTGGTGTGTCCCAGAAGAAGGCCATGTGCGTGGCATTCGCGGGAGTTTTGGAAATAAAGTTTGTTCCTGCTTGAGTGGCTCGTGATTTTGTGCCCAGCCAGACTGCGGCATGCCTGACAACAAGAATTATCACAAAAGCCTCTGACAGAACCACAACCTGACACAAAGGCTACCACAGCCTTACACAGAAAATATATCTTCAAGGAAAGTTGTCCAGCAATGGCCTGGTCAGCCTTGGGCCAACACTACCTTTGTTAATGATCCTTGGAACCAGGCATTTTTGTTTAAAAACAAATGATTTTGCCTTTTAAAATCCCCCCCTTGCCGTAAACTCCTTGATAGGCCCATACATACTCTCAGTGAAATGTTCATTACTGAATAAATTTATTGATCCTCTGAGAATTTCGGTTTGTTATTTAGTCGACATCTATGAAATGAAATATTTTTATTCCCATTCTACAATAGGGAAACTCAAGTATTTGGGTTAAACAACTTGCCTAAGGTTATACAACTCAAAACACAGCAGAGCTGGGCTGGGATTTGGAGCCAGGCAATATGTCCCTCTGCCTATCCATCAACGACCACATCTACAACATCATAAACCCTGACTCTAACTCTCCCTCGGGAACCCATTATAAATCTAGTCCCCCACCTGCATGGCCAAGAGGCCCCATACTGAAAAGGCTGGGCAGGGCTGGCTTCAGGATAATGATAGTGGTCAAAAAGAGGCTCTGGAGTTGGCCACTCTTGACTGTGACAGGTACCAGTTCTGTGACTTTGGGCAGGTCTTTTAACACTCTGACCTCGTTCACCCTCCATCTTCATGCAAAATGATCATCCATTTTAACAACACAAGCCTTCTCAATATGTAAGCAACAGTCCAAATCCTCGTTCTGGATCATCAGCTCCTCCAGGCAAGAACTCTGTCTTTGCGATCACCAATTCCTCCATTGAGTCCAACCCAGAGCCTGGCACTCAGTTGCAGCTTGTAAATGGAGCTAGGGTTTTTTGTTTGATTTTTAAACATTTCACTTTATTTTTCTCTGCATCCAGGGCTTCTAGGATTTATTTCATTCTCTCCATCCAAGTAATCAAAACCAAAAAATCAAAAAGTGCTCCTTGACTCAGAGGAGGACATACAATCAATCAACAAGTACATGAAAAAATGCTCACCATCTCTAGCAGTCAGAGAAATGCAAATCAAAACCACCCTAAGATACCATCTCACTCCAGTTAGATTGGCAGCCATTATGAAGTCAAACAACAACAAGTGCTGGCAAGGATGTGGGGGAAAGGGTACATGTGTACATTGCTGGTGGGACTACAAATTGGTGCAGCCAATTTGGAAAGCAGTATGGAGATTTCTTGGAAAGCTGGGAATGGAGCCACCATTTGACCCAGCTATTCCCCTTCTCGGTCTATTCCCTAAAGACCTAAAAAGAGCATGCTACAGGGACACTGCTACATCGATGTTCATAGCAGCACAATTCACAATAGCAAGACTGTGGAACCAACCTAGATGCCCTTTAATAGATGAATGGATAAAAAAAATGTGGCATTTATACACAATGGAGTATTACTCTGCTTTAAAAAATGACAAAATCATAGAATTTACAGGGAAATGGATGGCATTAGAGCAGATTATGCTAAGTGAAGCTAGCCAATCCCTAAAAAACAAATGCCAAATGTCTTCTTTGATATAAGGAGAGTAACTAAGAACAGAGTAGGGTCGAAGAGCATGAGAAGATTAACATTAAACAGGGATGAGAGGTGGGAGGGAAAGGGAGAGAGAAGGGAAATTGCATGGATATGGAAGGAGACCCTCCGAGTTATACAAAAGTACATACAAGAGGAAGTGAGGGGAAGGGGAAAAATAAAACAAGGGGGACAAATGAATGTCAGTAGAGGGGGCAGAGAGAGAAAAGGGGAGGGGAGGGGAGGGGAGGGGGGATAGTAGAGGACAGGAAAGGCAGCAGAACACAACAGACACTAGTATGGCAATATGTAAATCAATGGATGTGTAACTGATGTGATTCTGCAATCTGTATATGGGGTAAAAATGGGAGCTCATAACCCACTTGAATCGAAGTGTGAAATATGATATATCAAGAACTATGTAATGTTTTGAACAGCCAACAATAAAAAATTTAAAAAAAAAAAAGTGCTCCTTGAGAAAAATCACAACCACTGAGCCAACTGCCAGGGGTGAGATTTTTACTTTTTGTCCCTTTCGTCAAAAGTCTTTCCAATAAGAGGAAAATACTTCCATGAATGTCCTTAGTCATGTTTGTATTTTCCCAAGGGTACTCTTATCATTTTGCAATCATTTTTCTAAGCAATTAACCATGGGTCACTAGCTTAATTTCAAAGAGGGAATCAGTGAATCCCTCTAAAAACATACCGAAGCTCATCACCTTCAGAACTGTGGCAAGACTGCCAGGGGAGCCCAGGAGTGGTGCTCAGTTCTCAGGCCTCTTTCCCCACTCTGGACTGTAATTGCTTTCGTGGTTGTCTCTGTCCTGCAGTAAACCACAGCTCTCTTGAAGGCAGAGACTGGCTTTTACTTTTGTCAAAGCCTCACATAGTGACTGGTACAGAGGAGGCACTTCACAAATGTTTACTGTACCAATGACTGAAATTGATGGCCCCAAAGTCACTGATAATGGCAGAACTAGAGCAGCAATCAAGGGCTATCTCTGGAAGATGTATCATGAGCTATTCATTCATTTAACATTTTTTGAACACCTGCTGGGGACCAGACTTGGGAAAAAGCACTGAGAATAAAAATACAATATGACTCAATCTTATATAAGATCCAATCAGCACTAGTAGAGGAGAGAAAAGTGGAAGTACATCGCCATAACACATTTTGATCAACTACTATTGAGTGCATAGAACATAAGCCAAGGGCTTAAAAGAGAAGTAATGAAAAAGTGGTGATCTGAGTTAGGTTAATACAAGTTTAGATGCACTATCGCCCATTTCTATGTGATACCCAGTACAATATAAGAGGCTAGTGTTGTGAGGAAACTGCTTCAGCTAACATGCAGGACTCATAAGAGGTCAGAAGAGATAATAAGGTGTAGGTAGTCATGTGATGGATCCATACATTAGCCGTAAAGATGCAAATAATTTAATAGAGGGATGTTAATATAGTGGAATGGTAATTTACTCACTAGCAAATGATTGATGTCAACATCTTATCATAAAAATATCAAAAATGATAACTAAATAAACAATAGGGATGGGGATGTGGCTCAATAACAGAGCAGTTATCCAGCCTGTGTGAGGCCCTGGGTTTGACCCACAGCACCATAAATAAACAAACAAACAATCAATCATGAGCACACTAAATTCAGCCATGTAAAAAGGAATATACATTAGTAAAGCACATACTAATATGCACTTCACTAGAATTTAAATATCATTATGGATTTTTAGGTTAAATTTACATATTTTAAAGAAATATTGCACAAACTAAATTATGTTCAATAGGAGCTACAGAAATAATGGCAGACATCAGGCTGAGATGCTTTCTGAGACTGGAGGCATTTTTATTTATTATGAGACAAATTCATAGCTATTATAATCCACCACAGTCTCCTGCGTGCCACTGACTGTCTCACTAGAACTCTGACTTTCCAGGTACCTCTGTTTCCTTCTTGCATTTGCCTAATAAAATAATTTGCTTCTATTGGCATTTTTCATTCCTATATCAAAAAGCCAAGTGCTGCTTGAGAAAAATCACAAGCCAAGAAGCCTAGTATCCTCACAAACATAACTTTTAAATCTCAATGTGGCCCTCAATCTTCTATTTGTCCTGGGACAGCTTCCTTACCCATGGCCCTGGATGATGATGATATTCAAGATTTCACCTTTCTAGACGACTGTGCTCTCCAGCTTCCTGTCCCACTCTACTTAGTTGGGAAAATTAAAACCACTGGCTGAACTTCCCCAATTTCTCCTTTTCTTATGCAATTACCTATATCCCTCTCCACCTTGAGATGCCACCTAAAGGCCTAGAGGAGGAAGTTTTGTTTTGTTTTGTTTTTGCTTCAAGTATCCCCTCACTTGTGCTATACAGATCTGTCTGTTCCCTGCCCCCTCCTTATGGCTCTGCTTCACCCTTGGTCCCTACAGGCATCCTCTATCCCCCCTAATTCTTTTCCCAACCACCCCTGCTCTTCAATTCTGTGGCTCATTCTGGCCATTTCCCTATATTCCTCATTTTGTTTTCCCATGCTCTCAAATCTTCTTAAAGATCAGTCTGCTCTAGCGACTTTTTCTTTCTCATCTCACTTTCTCACATCTCACTCCTCAATTCCCTGGAGCACCTGCTTCCACTATTCTATTTCAGGTGTTGCCTTGTCACTCTTTTTTTTTTGGTACTGGGGATTGAACCCAAAGGTGCTCTACCACTGAGCCACATCCCCAGCTCCTTTTATTTTTTTATTTAGAGATAGGGTCTCTCTGAGTTGCTTAGAGCCTCATAAAATTGCTAAGATTGGCTTTGAACTCTCAATTCTCCTGCCTCAGCCTCCCAAGCCCTTGGGATTACAGGTGTGCACCACCATGGCCAGCTGCTTCCACTAGTCTAGTAAGTCATTCCCTGGATGTGTGTTAGTTAAAAATGCAGATCTGGAGATGGGGGCGAAGAGCACTGGTAGAGTACTAGCCCCATATGCACAAGATCCTGAGTTTGAGCCCCAGTTACACACACACACACACACACACACGATAACAGTGTGGGTCCTGGATTTAGGTGGACCTGGATTTGACTCCTGCCTCTTCCACTTATAAGTTCTAAGACCTGAGCATGCTACTTAATTTTCCTGTTCATCAGTTTCTCATCTCAACAGTAGGGATAGTAATGGTAACCCATTTCAAAGGGTTCTTGTGATATTAAGTGATATAATGTATATAAACACTTAATGATGTCTGCACATACCATGTGCTCAATAAATATTTATTATTATTATTACTATTAGTAGTAGCATTTGCATTTCAATCACTATTATCACACTGTTAGATACTATACTAGGTCAAGCTAAAAATCCTAAACTAAAAAAAAAAAAAAAAAAACAACCCACAACCACTAAACTTGTATAATCAAGAAGAACTATTTTGCAGTTTTTGTATATAATCTCTTTGATCTCTTGATCTAAGATAACCTTTCCATCTTTAAAGCAGGATCTACTCCTAGGAACCTACCTCTTCTCCATTCTAGTCTATTCATATCATATACACTCATACATTAATCATTAATCTGTTCAATTTATAATACTTTCACACATGTATGTGGATAATTGATAAGGCAAATTGATTTGTATCATGTGTACTAATGAAAATACTTAATTTAGCTGGCAAGAGGAACTTTAATCTGTGTTTTCAGCTACAAAAAGTATCTATACCAATGTACTGTATGCAGCAGATAGTCAATAATTATGATGGACAGGTAGTTGTTTAAAGGACTTAATCACAGTAAGAAGAGAGAATATTTTTAGCATCATGTTTGAATCCTACCTGACATCTTGGGAAATGCAATAATTCAAACCTATGCAGGCAATTAAAGGAATGCTTTTTATTGCTGCTTGACCAGAAATCATACCTAATGGTCTCTGATACACTGTGATTAATCACTAAGATGGTTAGTATGGGACATTCATTCCCTTCCTTCATGTCCCTGCTATTCTCAGTCTCTTTATGTCACAAGCCATGCATAGCAATATTTATTTTAATTAGGAAGAGGTAATACAAGCAAAGGTAATTTGTAATAGGTATGTTCAGTAAGGAACCAAATTGCACAGCAAGATCTCATACTGGTGACAAAAAGATCTCCACTAAAGCATGTAATTTTGCCTAACAATTTATTTCTTGGGACAAATTCATAAATGCCCAAGTCCTGTCCCAGCACTATTAGGTAAGTCTTGCTCTCAGAAGAAATACAGGAGGAGGTTCAAGTGAGAGGTACCCTTTCTTGGATCCTTCACCACTGAGATCCCATGTTGGGATCTTGACCTAATCCCTAAGATAGAATAATAAGTTTACATTATGGGAAAAGAAAATGATTTCCATCTTTTATTCTACCTTTAATATTTTTCAAAACAAATTTGGCTACTAAAAATCTGATTGAAATTAGTCCACAAGGATGAAGCACACAGGGAAGGTAGAGTCATGGTGGAGATGATGATGATAATGACAGTGATGCTTAAAATATTTTCTAAACATTTCATTGTAAGCCCTATGACAAAATATTTAACTATATTATCCAACTCACAATTGTGAGAGCTTCATATTATGACCTATGAAAAAAACCCTGAAGCTTAGAGAAATTAAATAATTTGCCCAAGGTCATACCACAAATGACACTCAAGTCTGGGTTTTCAACCCAAGTGTCAGAAACCAAATCCACTGACATCAGTCATCATATATCTTATGATTAACAATTTTTTGTGACCTATTGCTAACCATGGGTTGTCTAAAATTAGATTTAGGCTTAGTTTTACTATGTCTGACAGAGTAAGTCTAAATATTTCTATAATAAAAATTAAGCTCCCCATTTAAAAAATGGGAAAGGGCCATGAATAGTCAACTGAATTTTCTAAAAGCAAAGATTAAATTACAGATATTTAAAACTCAAAGAAATTCAATTTGATTCAAGAAACAGTAACAGTGAGGTTGGTATACATGGTACCGTGAGAGTTCAGGGATGGAGGGAGCAGTGTCACTGTCCCTACAAGCTAAAAGTCTAACAATAAAATAGGGCACAGATTGTTGATAGGTCTTACTTCAAATGTCCCTTTGAGGAGGAGACATGGTCGGGAGAACACCCTATCTAAGCTGTGGCTCCATTCCCTGATACTCTCTATCAGAGAGGCCTACAAACTTTATAAAATCCCAGAAAATAAATAATTTAGGCTTTGTAGACCACACACTCTGTTATGGTTTAGATATGAGATGTCCCCTGAAAGCTCATGTGTGAAACAATGCAGGAATGGTCAGAGGTGAAATGATTAGATTATAGAAGCTAAACCTCATCACTGGATTAATCCACTTGTTGGATTAATCATCTGAAAGGACTCCTGTACTGGGTGGCAACTATAGGCAAGTAGGGGTGGATGGAGGAAGTAGGCCTTTGGAATTTATATTTTGTCCCTTGGTGCCTCTCCTGTCTCTCGACTCTCTAGCTGCTATGACCTGAGTGGCTTCCCTCCACCACAACATTCTGCCATGATGTTTTGCCTCACCTCAGACTCCAGAGTGGAGTCAGCCGACCATGGAATAGGACCTCGGAAACTGTGAGCCCAAATTAAATTTTTCCTCCTCTAAGCTTTTTGTGTCAGCCATTTTGGTCAGGGTGATGAAAAGCTGATTAACACGTGGTGGTCTCTACCCATCTCTGCTGTTATACTAAAAAACTAGCTATGTACCACAAGTGAAAAAACAGGCAAGACTATTCCAATAAAACACCATTTTAAAAAACAAACAGTGGCCCAGATGCAGTTCACAGGCTATAATTTGCCAGTCCCTCCTCTTGTATATTGCTTTATTTTATTTTTTTTCCTTTTCAGCACTTGACAAAATTTGAAACTTTCTTGCTTATTAATTGCTAAGCATTTCCCTCCACAAAAATGGCAGTTCCTTGAGAGCAGGATTCTTATTGCTTATCACAGCTGGCTTTCCAGTGCATAGGAGGGATTTCCTGGCATGGAGATTGTTCACTCTAAATATTTGTTACATAAGTTAATGAGCAAATACCATTTCACAAAGAAAAGATACAGATTTACAATGAACATATAAAATGTATTTGGCCTTATTAAAAATAAGAATAAAATAATGACATGCTACTTTTCACTTTTCAGAATTAATAACCGTATAGAGAAGGAGAAGAGGAAGGTAAGATCTAGTGTAAATGAACGTGTTTGTAAACTGGTCCTCTCATCTACTACAGAGAGCAGAGGAAATTGGTGAAACATTTCTGGAGGGCCATTTGCAATCATATAGCAGTATACATATACACTAATTCAAAAAGGACAATGGATTGAATAGATATTTCCCCAGAAAAGATGTACAAATGACTAAAAATCATATTTAAATATGATCATTAGTCCCTAAAGAAATGCAAATCAAAATCACAACAAGATACCACTCCACACCCATTAGGATAGTTTTTATTAAAATAAAATAAAATAAAAAGAACAATACTTGATGAGAATATGGAGAAATTGGAATTCTTGTGCATTTTTAATAGAAGTATAAAATTATATAGCTGCTATGGGAAACAGTTTGGGGGTTCCTCAAAAAATTAATACCATGGGGATCCAGCTACTTCACTCCTAGGAATATACCCTAAATAATTAAAAACTAGAACTCCAATAGATACTTGCACAACCATGTTCATAAAAACCTTATTTACAATAGCCAAAATGTGAAAACAACCCAAATATCCATTAATGGATGAATTGATAAACAAATGTTGTATATAGATATAGAGGAATATTATTTAGCCTTTAAAAATGTATAGGGTTAGGAAGGACAGCAGAATAAAACAGACATTATTACCTTATGTACATACATGACTGCATGATCAATGTGATTATACAACATGTACAATCAGAAAAATGAGAAATTATACTCCATATATGTATGACAAAAAAATAAAGAATGAGGGTTGGAGTGGTGGCTTAGTGGTAGAGCACTTGTCTAGCATGTGTGAGGTACTGGGTTTGATTCTCAGCACCACATATAAATAAATAAAATAAAGGTCCATTGACAACTAAATAACATTTTTTAAAAAAAATAATAATTTTTTAAAAAAGCAATAAAATACTTAAACATGGGTAACTTTGAAACATTGTGCCTCACAAAGTAAGCCAGATATAAAATATATATATGACTCCATTTATATGCAGTACCTAGAGTAGACAAATTCAGAGAGATGGAAAGTAGAATAGGGGTTATCAGGAGCTGGGAGGGGTTATCAGGAGCTGGTCAAAATTATTTTTATAGGTATATTTTATAATAAATATGTATACATACTTTTTACTCTAAAATTCAATTCCTAAAAATGACCTCTGAGGATATAACATAGAAGGGAACAAATATGTATGTATTAGAATCCAAAAATCTCTTTATTCATCAATAATAGTGCCTGACACAACAAATATATAATAGAGACTATTACAAAGGCTTTTTTTTTCCACATAAAAATACCTCCATGGCATTATTATTCAAGGAACAAAAGCAAGTTACAGAAAGCATGATCTCATTGACAGAAAAATTCTAAAGTTCATCTATGAAGGGAGAACATTCTAGATATTTCCAAAGTGCTAATAGGGATTATGATCCAAATGGCAGATTTCAAGTCATTTTAAAATGATCTACTACATAATTTTCTGTACTAACTGAACTTTTTTTCCACAAAGAATATTCTTAACCAAAGTAATATGCTATTGTGAACTCATTTTTTCACATTAATTAAGGAAGGTGAGACCCTTGGTACTTGCAATTAGATGTTTTTTGTGTTTTCATTTCCACAGCAGTAATACTACTTGTGAATAACCAGATACAATTTGAAAGGAAAGATACATACCTCAGTTAATGGTGTTGGCTCTCTGTCACTCAAAAACAGAGCTAGTATTTCAGAGCAGCATTCAATGATCATGTTCTAGAAACAGGAAGAAGGCAATATAGTGAGGGTGGTATTATTGGTCAAATACTGCACATTTAATGATAAACAATTAGTTTCCTTTGTCTCATTTTGCATCTCTGAACCCTAGTTCCCAAGATGAGAAAAAGAGGATCAGAATCACCATTTCTTAAATCATCTGGGTTATTTGAAAAGATACAGGATGGTCACAATATATAAGATCTGCAATTAATCATGAACAATACATTATTTTAGGATTCTTTCTCTGTAAATCACAGTTAAGATTCATGTCACAGAGTAATAACAAGCAAATAATTCACACCAAACTAAGATTTTAGAAAAATCACTTTTCTTCTGAGAAGAGAGTCCTGGACTCAATCCCTGGGAGGGACTTAAGCAGAAAAGAATAACTGGGATTGGGAAAGAAATGGGAAAAGACAATGGAAGAGCATGCCTACATTGCCTGTTGAGGACACTGCCATGGCCCCACTGAAGGGACACACCAGGCAGCCACTGGGCCAGATGTGGCATGGTTTGTATATAGGGGGAAACAGATGACAGAGAGAACTTTGTCGCCTGAGGGCCCCAGTGCAGCCTTGGCTCCTGACTCTCCAGCTTCATTTTCTGTAAGGCCCCCTGTGCCCTGCCCCAGCCGCTGGCTCTGCACAGGCTTACTTATTGCATGCTGACAAGTTTGTGCCTCCTCCCTCACTTATTTTGCTTGAGCTGGTGTTGTTTCCTTTATGTACCACTAAAGGAGCGGTGGCTATTAATTGTCAGAGACAAGCTATGCCTACCTCACAATGTTGCTAGCGTCCAGCCTGACAGAGGCAACAAGTTATTTTTTATGATAGAATTAATATATGCATGTAGTAGCATCCAGAATATTACAATGATAAAAGTATTTTCCTGTTTAGATTATAACTGAGCAATGCTGGTTAAAACCTTAAAATAAAGAACCAAACAACAACAGACCAGGTTATGGGCAAGCTTTAGTAAATGAATACATATGGAAAAGATCCAATTTTAAAATTATGAAACTATAATTCCACTTTAACAACTATTCAAGATATTACAGTAGGTGCTGTGGGACACAAAGATGAAGAAAGACAGCCCATTCTCATATAAAATTTACAATTACTAAAAAAATAGATTTATACATATCCAAGTTAAATATCAAGTCAAATATGATCAGATCATATCAGTTGTGACATGTTATAGACAGAAAGGTAGGATACTAAGCAAGGTAGGATACTATTGCATACTAAGCAATTCTTAGTATGAGGAATGAGGAAGATTCCTGGAAGAGGTTTGTATGAACTGAAAGAGTAGGAGGCTCTCCTGTGGGATCTAGGGTCCCCCAGCGGGAGAGAGCCATATTTGCAATGAGCTTTGAGGTAGCACAGGAATCAGAAATGGTCCTTTCTAGTGTGGCGTGGTGGCACATACCTGGAATCCCAATGGCTCAGGACAGTGAGACAGGATGTTTGCAAGTTCAAAGCAAATCAGTGAGGCCCTAAGCAGCTTAGTGAGATCCTGTCTCAAAAAAACCAAAACAAAAATGAGCTGAGAATGTGGCTCAGTGGTTAAGCACCACTGGGTTTAATCCCTGATACCAAAAAAAGAAAAAAAAGGAAGGAAGGAAGGAAGGAAGAACGTTCCTTCCTGCAGACCTGCACAGGAAGCAAAGCAGTAAGCTTGGTGACAAATAACTGGAGAGGTCAGTTTACAACAGGTCACATAGGAGTGAGGAAAGGAAGTGGACTGAGGGAATAGTGATAGAGATCGACTTATAAATGTAATTCAGACTACAGTTTAAAGGTGAACTGGCCTAGAAGAAGACAAGGGGAAGAGAAATCAGCTATAAGGCTGCTCAGACTGTCTGGGCAGCAAGTGATTTTCACTCAGGATTGTGGGTGAAAAGAGGCCAGGTTTGTGGGGCTAAAAGATGGAGGGCAGGCAGGAGGCCGATCCCTGATCAGGTACATCAGGATGTGGAGCCTTCCGGGCTCCCAGTCCACTTTACCAGACAGAGGGGAAGTACACCCACTCGTAAGCTCCTCCAATTTATCTGTATTTTTATGTCTCTAATTGAGTTCTTAGGACTGGTTAAAGTGTGTTTTCTCTCTATATAAAAATTTCAATAACAGCCATGATGGGTTATTGTCATGATTTTGTCAAGAGCTGTCAAGCAAAATGACACTGTCTATATCATTAATCATCATTTCACATAACAGATGAAGATAGCAGTATTACCTGATAAATGCCTTCCACTGCCTGTGTCAACATTTATCACACAGAAATTTTGTCTCCACAACATTCTATTACTCTGGCATTATTTGAAGTAAACCACATACACATTGTAAAATTGGCTGATCTGAGGTTGGGCTGTGAGCACCTCCCATGACCTCACTACCGCAGAAGTGAAGACAGGAAAAGCACAGAATGCAATCCTAATCAGAACGCGGCTGGAGGCGTGCTGAGGTTGGTGAGGGAGCAGGGAGGGTGCAGACGGACCTTTGCTCAGTCCTCAATACTGTGAGAGTGTGGATGTGGAGTGTCCCCCACAGGCTCCTGTGGTAAGGACTGTCCACCACAGTGGTGCTGTTGGGAATGGTGGAAACTTGAAGAGACGGGCCCAGTTGGAGAAAGCAGGTCCCTGGGGAGTGCTTTTGAAGGGTTTATTTTCCCCATGCCCCTTGCATGGGCAAAATATGCTCTTTCTCTCTTCCTATTTCTTTCTCTCTCTCTCTGCTTCCCATGAGGTAAGCTCATTTGCTCCCCATACACTTCTGACCATGATTCCTCACCACGAATTCACAGCAATGGGGCTAAGCAAAATGGACTGATATCTCTGACACTGTTTAGCCAAAATAAGTCTTTCCACCTTTTAGGTTTATTTATGTCAGGCATTTTGTCACAGCAATGGAAAAGTTACTAACATGTCCATTGCTCCTTTGAAAGGAATACTTGCTCATTCTATGGGGGATGTCCTTCTGAGTGACTTGGACATATTAAATCCAGGTCTTGGGATGAGCTGAAATCCTCATAATTTTTTACATGTAATAGGAAAGAAACTTCCCACTTTTTTTTTCAAGCTTTCAAACTCTGGCTTCCCTCATTACTCCTTCATATACCAATATGGCTGTTTTAGCAAATTGTAGGAGTAGATAGTGGGATGCCCTTCCAGGTGAGATGCTGCCCCTGCCTCCTCCTAACCTCCAGACCTCAGCTTGACTTTCCACAGTCCTTTCCTAGAGAACAAAGTTCCTTCACTATTCACTCAACATCTGTGGACTGCCTCCAACATGCCCAGGGAGTGGTAACAAGAGATTAACAAGACACAAAGAGAGTTTTAAGGAGCTCTTGGTCTAGTGAGAGGAACAGGGAAGACAGACTCCTCCAGCACTATGTGGTGCGGGCAGAGAGGAAGCAGCACTTATTCCACGGATCTCCCCAGACCCATCTACCACAAATTCCCCCTACACTTCTTCCACAATGGATATCTTACCGTCCCCTGAATATAAGATTCCGCTCTGTGACTTCATAACTCATCTCTTGCTCTATTCTCAGTCTGGAATGAGTTTCTCTACAGGTATCCAACTAGAAGTTTCACAAATAACTACTGAAGAAGCACTAGGTATCTATGATATAAAGATCAATAAGATATCTAAGCAAAGGAATTCACAGTCAAGAAAGAAGAGGAGCTGAATAAATGGCTAATTACTAAAGCAATACAGCAAGGGCATAGGATATTTTGGGATACAAGGAAAAATGACTTTCTTTTCAGTCTACAGGAGTTATTATAGAATGCCATTTGAGCTATTTAATAGTACATTATTTTGCTTAGCTTTCTTTACATACACACACACAATATATGTAAATAAGATTTAAAAAATAATAAATTGGAATAGTTTCCATCAACAGCCCTACCATTGAAGAAGAAGGATTACAGAAACCTTGCCCTTCTGTATAGTATAGAACCTGCATCATGAAGAAGTCAGTCAGAAAGTTGGACTACATAATAAAGACCTAAGTGAGAGCAGGAAGAAGAAAAGAAAAAACGCTGCACACTAGCTGGAGGAACAGTGTTAGGAGTTTAAGCCAGTGTTAGGGTTGCTGTGGATGTCGGGAGATACCAGAGCTGGTGCTACAGTTTGGATAGGGCATCACTATGTCCCCCAGGAGTTCATGTGATTCAAGGCTGGATCCCCAGAGTGGCAGCCCTGGGAGATGTTGTGGACCTTTAAGAGGTAGGGTCTAGTAATAGGTCCTTAGGTCATGAGGGGGAGCATGATCTCTCAGTAATAGTTCTCTGTAACCTCTAGAATTCTCTTGAGAAGGATGTTATAAAAGGATCAAGCCTAGCCCATCTAGCTCTCCCTCTACTTCCTAGTTCAAGATGTGATCTTCAGCTCTTGTTATACCATCTGCCATGTACACTGGGCCCCTCACCAGAGTCAGAGTCTGAACTTTGAATCTCCAAAACAGTGAACTTAATAAACCTCTTTTCTTCCTAGGTAGCATATGTCAGTAATTTCATTACAGTTGCAAATGCTAGCTAATACAGCTGAGAAAAAACTGAAAGTAGTTTTGCTATGAGTTATAAAAAATTCACCCCAGCTTTTTCACTGTTGTGACTAATAGACCTGACAAGAACAATTTTAGAAGAGAAGAAGTTTACCTGGGGGCTCAGAGTTTCAGAGGTTATAGTCCACAAATAGCTGGCTTGATTCTTCAGGGCCCATGGCAAAGCAGAACATCACGGTGTAAGGGTATGATGAAGGGAAGCAACTCAAGCCATCACACCAGGAAGAAGAGAGACAGAGCTCAGCTCTCCAAATATGTACCTGAGAGGCACACCCCCAAAGACCTACCTCCTCCAGCCATACCTTACCTGCCTTCAGTTATTACTTAGTTAATCCCTATAGGGGATTAATTCACCAATTGGGTTAAGGCTCTCATAATCCAATCATTCCATATGAAAACCTTGTGTTGTCTCACACATGAGATTTTGAGGGATACCTAATATCTAAACTATAATACCCCTAAAATGTTCTTATGAGAAATTCTGAAAGATATAGAACGTTTCCAGTGATTTTCAACATCACACTTCAAATGCCACTTTGCTGAGAAGGCTAGCAGGTGGTTGGAATCATTATGAATGACCACTGGGTACTATATATGGCCACATTCATACAATGTTTAAGCTTCTCCATCTGTATTCATTCTTGAATGTCTTCATATCCCCAGGCCTAGAACACGTTTTCACATAATGGTTTCTCAGAAAGAATTTGATAATTGAAGCTCATGTTCAATTATATTTTTCTATATGCTTTTATAGGACTTTAATTTTTCAAATATGACTATATACTAATTTTAATTGTCTTGTACCATCCAGGTATACTTTAAATATTTGCCAAATTAATCGTAGGTGATCTGGAAAACTTGTATTCAGCTTCCTATATCAGTATACTATCATTCCAAAAAAGGGTTTGCATCTTTCATATACTTTTAAAAGTCTGAACATGCCCTTGAGCTCTCTAAAAGATTAAAATAACTCAGTCATTCTGAGCCAGTGTTGTTCATTTCAGAAGGGTACACAGATTTTCAAGCAAGAAGTGATTGGAAGACCTGTTCTGTAGCTCTCGCTCCTAATTTTAACTTAAATTAATATCTATATTCTAAAGTTCTTGGCTTATTTTAGAAAAGAAAAAAGGAGGGAGTGAGACAGAATGAGATTCACTATCCCACATATCATCCAAAGGCACATTTTTTGGACTCTTATAGTCCATAACCCACCAACAATATATATTGTAATAGAAATAAATATATCAGATTATAGAAGTTATGAAATCCTATCCAAGTCCAGACCAGAAACGATCTCGTCAAGTGTTCTAGTTAACTTCTAATTAGCTCCAAGTGAAGGTTGTCATGACAATGAATGACCAAATTTAGTCAATGAGATTTATTTGCTATAACCCAGAATCTAGCTTTCCTCCCCCACTCCCCCACCCCCGGGCTGGTTAGTATTATGGGAAAAAAGGAAAAAGAAAAAGTTTATTTTACTTCCATTTCTCAACTTTCAAATGCTGTGAGCTAATTTGCTTATCAATTCACCCAAAAAAATATTAGTATTTCTTCCATCTGGTGATGTTCTTTCATATAGAGATAAGAACTGGGACACATCTAAAATGCTCTATTTTAAAGATAAGGAAACACTTTCAAGGTGCATAAAACAAATTTAAAAATTAAGAAGCGAACATCAAATTTGAAAGAAATTTTTTCTACTCCAGGGTTGATGCACTGGCACTTACCATTCAGATCTGGAAATGAAAGCAAGCCACAAACCTTCACCAAGTCAAGGCAGGTCCTCTGGATTCCTGCTTGCACTTACATTCAAACACCACTCTCTCCTCGTCCCTATTTATTCCTGATTTGTTTAAATTCACAGACAACCTCCTGACTTAGATACTTGGCTCTTTGTTATGAATTCAATAACTACATCACGGACATTCTGGTGACTCTCATTCCACCCAAAGAACTCATCTTTCCACCTCACAGCAGTATTTGAGCACAAAGATTATGTATTTTAGAGATGAAGGGAAATTATTCCTGGAAAGGATAACTGAATGAACCTTAGATAGTAAAATTGAGTGGTACAGTACATTCTAGAATCTCTACTCTTATAGATGCTCATTCTCCTGTCTCAGTCAATCTAAGTTGAAAAGACAAATGAGTTTGGGTTAAAACTGTAAAGGAGTAAGTGACATTTTCAGCAGAGAATATTCTAGACTATGGCTCAAAGATAGCAATCTGATAGGTTTTTTTTCTGTTACTGAAAAACTGATTATTAGTGTTCTAGAAAAGAATTGTTTAAATTAAAAGTTGAATTCTTGAAAATAGATATGAAACACAACATACACTTTATTTAAAAAAAACTACATGTACAAAATCTCTTGAGTTTGAGATAGTCTGATCTATTGGAGGACTTATTTTAGGGACTCAGTATAGTATATCAGTAAGCATCTTAATTCATATTGCAACATCTGAGGACACTGAAAAAGATATACAACCAAAATTCTAAGACATCTGTTCTATGATAAATGTAGGCACAGAGCACAGAAGACACAAATGCTGGGAGCTGGCATTTTACAAAGGCTAACTATACTTGCCTGATAGATTCTCTTACATCTGGACTGGGTGCCTTTGTAATAATGAAAATCATATTCATTCACTCTGTTGGTAAATTAAGACTGAAAATGCCAGCAAGAATACTCTGAAAATTGAGAAAGTTGCCAACTTTTATGCCTTCGCATAATAAAAATGCATGGATAGATACATAAGAAAACAAAGAGCCACATCAAGAATATTCTTTAAGAATTAAAAATGTTTTGTTACTGGTAACCAATGAAATATTAACCCAGACAAAAATTACTTAAGAAAAAGTTCTACAAGACCCAAAATAAAGGGAAAATCCTAAAAGCTTTCAGATTAAAAAAAAAAAAGAGGGATGAGACCCAAATTGTTGCGTACTCAACCAGGAAAGCAGCAAAGAGAGGCTCAGAATCAAAGTCACAGCTGGCACTGAGAGCAGCCTTCAACTGGACAGAGAGGATGGAAGGTTCCAGGAGGAAAATGAGATCAGGACATTGTATGATCAGTATGAACCCCTGAGAAAAATTTATGGATAAACACAAGAAAACTCATGTAAATTAAATATAAAAGCCAAGTCAAGAAAGAAAAAAAAACACAGCATGTTAATCTGACTCAGCTGTGAACATTATTACAGGATCATAATCAACACTAATATCAACTAAATTTTGTGATTTGACTATATTAAGATGGGAAGGGAAAAGGAAAAGTTGGGAGAACATAATTAGCTAAATCTGTATATACCGTAACAGAAAATCAACAGATGGTATCCAAAAACTTGACACCTGAAGAACCATTTTTGTGTTTGTCATTAGTGCTACTCAGCAGTATTTCCGACTGTCAGACTTCCATGCTGGTAGAGGGATTGTTGGCTTCACATGTGACTTACTTGGCAAACAAAATGTTAGTGGAAGTGACATGACGGAAACTCAGAGTCAATATGACTTGCCCCCTTTCTTCCCTCCTGCCTCAGTGACTGCGATGTTGCACATGATGGTATGTCGCCAGCCTCGATGCTGACATGTGGAGACATGGAGCAGGCAACTCACTGCTCATAAGTGACACTGCATATTATTTATAGATTTGGAAACAAATAAAAGAGACAGCTTAAAGAGCTAAAAATTGTCTTTGCACAGAAGGATGGTGAAGCAAGGAGAAGATGGACAGGAGATCACTCCTTTTTGTTTCAGGTCCTTTAGATCTATTTTGTCTTCTTAAAAAATAAAAGTCTACATTCACTACAAAGTATATATCTTGAGAAATTAAATTAATATGCAAATAGAAATTTAAAGAACCAATGATTAGAACACAAAATGTGTTCTCTACCCTTACTCCCTAGAGAATAAAGGATTTCCATCCCCCTCTGAAAGAAGAAGGAATACTTCAATTGCTTTGGGGCCATTACTAATTTTCTTCAGGAGACAGGAATGATTTAACTGATGGGTGAGTCACAAACAGAGCATGGTAGACTCAACCTCTTCTGGGCAATCTTTCTTTATGTATGTGGGAGCACCCTACCTGCAGGAATATTATTTTCTGTTCCCATGTGCAGTAAGCTTGGTAGGGAGCTGAGGGGGGAGGGGAAGACCATGTAGTTACACGTATGTGCTAGGTGACTGTGCATAGGTGGGCAAGTCTGGATAATTTGGTAGTAAAATATTGATAAGCTCATTTGACCACAGATTGAAAGACATGTTTGTTAATCAGCTTTATCAGTAATGACATTGATATTTTGAATCTCCATATATCCATATCTTGTGCCCCATTTCAGAACTCCAGAGGGGGAGAGAAGAAATGATCCCCTCCTCCAGAACAATCACTGGTCAGCATAGAAAACACTCAGATTATCAGGGGATTAATCACCCCTCCACCACTTCTTTGGTGAAAAAAAAAAAAACATGTGCATAAAAAATGTCTGAAAGCATATATGCTTCTCTGTACTTTCTAGTTCTTATTCACACACTCGGGGACACAAATATTTAAATAACAGAGTGAAAAAAGCTAGAAAGCATTGTCTCTTGGGATTCATAGTCATATCTAAACAGTCTCTGGATGGGCTTCTTTCATTCTCTGTCAATATTCTTGTAATCAGTATTCTTAGAAGAGCTCTGAAGGAAACATAGTGGCAAAAAGTTGGGTCACATCTGGTACTAGCAGTAAAGAAAACAGAGGGCAGAAGAATCTCAAGTTCAAGTTTAGTTACATAGTTCTGTTCTGACAAATTAAAATATAACTTAAATAATTATGCATAATGACACCCATCCTGCAACAAAAATGCTTCTTTCTATGGTTTAATAACTTACTTCTATATCTTTACCAATTGGTTTCTCTTCTGTTTCATCCATTTTATATATATCCTCATTTGCAGTATTTTCAGGAGTTGCTGGCAATGATAGTTCAGCTATTTGTGCAAGATTAGAAAGTTTCTCATGAACTGAAATAACCCTAAAAATGACAAACATATGAGTATTTTATTTGAAAAGGAAGGCATTTTTAATTTTTGAACCAATAAAATGTATAAAGAAGGCCCTCATTTATTTAACAGCTAGATTTCTAATATCCCCAGACATTATTCCATCACTCCTTCATTCAAGCAACATGAGCAGAGAGACACTCCCCCTAACTCTCACGATGTTCATGGTCTACCTAAGTACTCAGGATGATACATATTACAAAACATCAAGGGCACAATGAGAGAAAGGTACACACCCAAATTATTCCTAAAGGTGAAAAAAAAAGAAAATAAATATCTACATGGGCAATAAACAAAAGATTTATTCCTAAATAAATCTTAATGCCAGGCTATGTTAGGTTAGCTGACCTGAAGGTGTAATAGTAATGACAAGTTGGCAATGACTTGAAAAGGCCAATGGATGAGCTCACAACTCTTCAGAGTAGTGCACACATCTGTGTGTGTGTGTGTGTGTGTGTGTATGTGCACACAGAATGTGCACACAGAATGTGGGTGGGGGAGAGGGAAGAAAAATCAAGAAAGAAGGAAAAGCAAGAACCAAAGAGGAGGTAGAGGACACAGTGGCAGTGATGATGAATATGGAAAACTTCAGGGAGGGGCCCTGGACCAGTGAATAGAGGATGCTCTGAGAGCAAAGGTGGACAGAGGAGGGGAGGCTGAAGGAAGTAGGCTTGCAGCTTAATAAGGCAAACAGTGACCTGCGTGGCCCCCAGCGTCCTCTACACCACAGACACATCAAGAATGTGCATGCATTTGTGATCTGAAGATGAAGACAAATTACTATGGAAACCAATCATCCAGAAAGCAAGAGTACACACAAGAATGTCAATTCTCCAGTCTCCACAGCACTCTCATCTGCAGGAAGGTGTAATAATACTTGATTACCCTAATGATGGTTCTCAACAATAAAAAAGAGTTTTTAAAGAACCTTTAATTATATATGAAGATTTTCATTTATACAGAATGTTTTATAAACTTTTCTATTAGGCAAGAATTAAAATATAACACTGTTGTTAAAAGTTTGTTTGAAAAATTTTCCCATTAAAAAAAGGGTCATCTCCAATAATTCTGGAAAAGCTGCCTGATACACCAGAAAGGGAACAGCATTAGGACTTTTGGGACTTGGTGAGTTACACTTGGTTCCATCACACACCAGCCACAGGACCTCAAGTAGGTCACTTAACCTCTCTGACCCTAAGAGTCCATCTACTGCAAAATGAAAATAATAAAATCTACTTTATCTAACTTAGGGCTTTTGTAAGGAGAAAATAAGTAACTATGTATTCTTAACCATAAAAAACACATAAAGGAAAAATAATACTCTAAAACACCATTCTTCATTCTAATATCTAGAGAAAGAATTCTTATTTCTCTTCCAAAAATAGCATAAGTCTGGGTGTAGCTCAATGGTAGAGTGCTTGCCTGTCAAGCTGGATTGTTTCAGCTCTGAAAAAAAAATGTTTGAGCCAAACTTCCTAATTTTGTTGCTTAGCTATACTGAAGGTCAGGACCCAGCAGGAAGTAGAAAGATGGATGGCAGGAAGCTAAAGGCAGAGACAGTGCACAGAGAACTTGTTCTTGGTCACAATATCGTAATCATCACTGAGAACTACACAGCAACCTTTATGTGAGTTTATTGAAAACACTATTTTTTCTTTGTTGTTGTAAGAAAAACGCCACCAATTTAAAAATATTTTTTCTTTATGAGAACTTAAATAGGAGATGGGTAGATGGGCAACAAAAGGAGAATATTCTTTGGCCCATTTGTTTTGAGCCTAATTTACTGCTACTTTCCCTGACAAAGGATGGATAAGTCCTATCTTGACCCTCAACAGAGCAGAAGGAATACTAGCCTCAGAGAGAGGAATAGTCTTTTTTCAGAGTGCCAGCAAAGGACAGGTGAGATGAAAGATCATCAGGCACCATCCTGTGTGATGGCCTCAATGACAAAGGTTTGTACCTATTTTGGCAACCCTACTATTGATCACAAACACACTGAAATTAAGGATATTTTAGAACAAATAAAAAGCCACCTATGAGTTTGATGACTTTCTCCTCTGCAGAAATTATATTTTTATCTGAAAAAAAATCTTACAATGTTCTTGAATTTGTAAGACAAGTGCAAAATTTCCTAATTTTGATGCTTAGTAATGCTGGTATTTGACCTGTGCCTAGGTTTTCTGCCATTCTGGAAGAAACAAAGAAAGAAAGGAAAAAATATTTTAAAATTGGTGGTGTTTTTCTTACAACAACAAAGAAAAAATAATGTTTTCAATAAACTCACATAAAGGGAGGGAGGGAGGGAGGAAAGAAAGGAGGGAGGGAGGGAGGAAGGAAGGAAGGAAGGAAGGAAGGAAGGAAGGAAGGAAGGAAGGAGGGAAGGAAGGAAGGAGGGAAGGAAGGAAGGAAGGAAGGAAGAAAGGAAGGAAATTGAAAGCCTGCCAGCTCTTAAAACAGCTCTTATTTTATTCTCTTTCATGGGGAGACCAAGAGGTCCTTCAAAATAAAAACCATGGAGCAGGAACAGGACCCCAGGGAGAGACAGAGAAGCAGCAGTTCTCTGTTCAGCAAGCTCTGGCTTAATGCCTGGCTAGGCACAGAGCTGACCCTGGCAGGCATGGGTACTAGTGTTCTCAGCTCCCCAAAACATGATCATCCTTCATCTGGCTTGAGCCTATCAATAGCGCAAAAGCTAGGCAGAGCGGGTAGTATCACTCCCAGCTTGCACTGGAGGAACAGGAGCTGAGGTCACCGAGCCTTGAATAACAGAGTTGAAAATAAACTAGCTAAGTAATGAAAACCTTTTAAAGAATTAAGAAACAAAAATGTATTAAAATGGAATAGAAGAGAGAAAGCAAGCACAAAAAATATCAGAGATCATTCCTATTTGATGAAGAAGAATCCATGTGGCTGAAACATAGATTTTGAACAATATAAATGGTACTGAGTATAGAGGGAAATGTGAGATCAGGGAGCTGGTGGGGCTGGGACACAGTACAGAGCCATGTTATTTTCTAAACACACCAAATTATAGGCAAAATACAGCACAGACAATGTCCTTGTGCTTGGCCATCTCTGAAGTGTCATGAACTGTCGTCCCCCAACTTCCCAAGGTGTTGTTATTATTAATATTGTTTCCATTTTTCTGGTGAGAAAACTGAGGCACAGAGGGGTTAGTTAAGTTGTTTAGGATTGTGCTGGCAGTAAGGGGTACAACTGGCATTTGAATAAACCACTGCAATATAGTACTCCTCAAAATAAAAGATTCTCCCAAAAATTTCTTGTGAAAGGTCTCCTATGCTTCACATTGTACATTACTGAAATAGCCTATACTTAAAGAGAAATATCAGAAAAGAGGATTCAGACAATTGAACATGATCTGGGTTTACTTGCCTGTTCAGTGGAATCCAGAAAGAGCCAACAAATATGTTGCCACAACTGGAAAGTTTAATATCTGAACTCTTCAAGAGCTTTGTGTTGTATGCACACAATAATAAAACCTGTAAGAAAAATAATATGATACAATGACATCAAAAGCAACTAAAAAAATATTTAAAAAAAGTAATATCAAAGTTATACTTTGCCTCAAAAAATTCAGCATCAGCTCTCAAAATCATGTCACAGCACTTTAAAAAGTTTTTCTTTAGAAAAGCAAAAAGAGGATTTTCCCCCAAAATTTAGTTCAGAGAAATGATGTGAACAAGAACTGTTACAGGTCATAGATGAAAAAGAATACTATTTGGAATAGTAAATTATTTTTGAAAAGTGACATTTCATACTACAAGTTTAAATTTCAGCATTTGAAGGCCCGCTGTAGTAAGTACTACACCTGAACCTCGTGGATCTCCATCTTGGTTTCTTGTTACTCCTCGTGTGGACCCTGTCACTGATGATGTTCCCCTCCTCTCCTCCATTCATTTAACCCACTCACAACTTTCCAGGGCCCACCTCTAAGATGAGACTTCTCTTGATTACTCGCATTCTAGTAATTTCTCTGTTGTTTGCATTCTGATAATTTTTAGAGTAAGGCCCATGCAATATGGCACCTATTTACAGTCATGGAATCATAGAATTTGAGATTCACAGAACCATAGAGATGATCTGGTCAAATTCCCTCATTTTAGATATAACAAAGTTAAAGCCCAAGCTTGGTCATCAAAACTGACTAATTAAGCACAATTTTATTTATCTCTGCTTCCTTGAAAAAAACAAACTAAAATAAGAGTGAAGGGAATTTTTTTTTAAGCAACAAGGACAGAAAGAAGAAGATAGGAGGTGAAACAGACAATATTCGCAACATTCTGAAGGAAGAAAACACTTGGAAAACTCAGCAGAGAGGAAAAGCTGTGTCTTAAGTGACTTGAGGGATTGCCAACAGGAAGCATGACTTAAAACTGAAAAGGCTCCAGGACTGGAGGTGTAGGCACCTTAGAAGGCAGGAATAGGTAGGACTGCAAACAGGAGCGTTGGACAAATGCTTCCCCACCATTCTCAGAGCCCACAGAGCCAGGAGATCCCCAATCCCCTTACCACCTCTCTCTTGGATGAAATTCTTCCATTTTGCTCTCTGCTGATATTAAGTCATGAGGATCTATGCTCAGGGACATTGGGGCAGGGGTTAGGTACTGGAGTGAAAATATTGGAATTAATGTATTCTGAATGCACAATATCCCCTTACTCCATTCACAGCCTCTTCCCAGAATGTAGGTAACAAAGCAGGTGTCCAAGAAAATCCTCTGTGGGGGAAATTGACCAGTTAAAGAGAAAAGACCCACAGATGCTGACATTTCTGCAACCTTAAGTGAAACTGCTGGCTCCATCTGCAGATATCCTCCAACGAGGCCCATAAATCAGGAAGCCGGACCCCACACGCTCCTCAGAGCCTCACTTCAAACACCTACAGTCAGTCAAGAGTTCAGAGCAGGAAATGAAAGGCAGATGCCAAAACCAACAGAGGAAAGGAACTGGAAGAATCAGATACAACACAGAGAGCAGAAGAAAGCTTCAATGGAACCATAATTAGTACCTGCAGGGAAAAGGACAAAGCTGCAGCCATGAAGTAGGAACACATGCTATTAAAATAGAACCACTGGAAAACAAGTAAGCACTCTAAAAATTAAAAAGAAAATTAACATAACAACTAAATAATCAGTAAAAGATTTGAAACATAAACTTGAACCTCATCTCCTCCAAAGTGAAACCTAAATTTGAAATCATAGATAATAGGGGAGAAAAGATTAGCAAACTAAATACTTGTTCCAATAGGTTCAATAGTCAAGAAGACACAGAGACATCAGAGGCAAGGAAACTGTCAAAGAAAAAAATCTCTATGAACTGAAGTACACTACTTTCCAGATTGAAAAGGGCATCCTAAAAATCCAGCAGAATGGATTGAAGACCTAAGCCAAAGCACACTGTGGAATCCCAATACACAGGGAATAGAAGAAAGAGCCAGGAACTTCCAGCATCACATATGAAGACCTAGGATCTCACTGCTGGGCATATTTCTAAAGGAAATAAAATCAGTATGTCAACGAGATATCTACTCTCTAATACTTATCACAGCAATGTTCACAATAACTGAGATGTGGACACAACCGAGTGTCCATCAAACAGGTGAATGGGTAAAGAAATATATTCATAAGAGAATACAATTCAGCAATAAAAAAACAAAGAATAAAATTCTGTCATTGGTGATAATGTGGATGAACCTGGAGGATAATGTTAAGTGAAACAGGGGGGACAGAGAAAGACAAGTGCTGCATGATGTCACCAGCTTCACAGAGTGAAGATTCCAGAACATACTACACTCTGTTCAAGTTCTCACTAGTATTATCATCTTGTGGGCCTCATGAGCTTCAACCAGTTATTCAACACCAAACACTACACTTAGGTCCTAAAATGATGAGTAGATGAATGTACAAATACACCTATATTATATCATCCAATAAATTTCATTCAGTATTATCTTCCAAAAACAGGATTTGGTGTCTGAGAAGATCTAGTTCCTCTAAGCCAACATTTCTCAATTTTTTTTTCCCTGAATTTTATGGCAGCAACTATCTTCCATTATGAACAATACATACATACTTTCTGTTAAGCAAGGGAAAATGTAGCCAACTAAGAAATGGGAACACAAAATGTTCTGCATCTTTTCTTGTGGCTTGCAAAAATCACTGTTTAAACCAGAATTTGTTAGAACTTGGCTTCTCATCTATGTTTGACCCCAGTTTGTGCGCGCTTGCTAATTTTCAAACTTGATTATTGAGGGCAAACCTTGCTTATCTAATTATATGCAGATGTAGTCTTTACATTTGATTCTTCCACATTGTTTCTGATAGCAGTATGCGGATGTCATAGCCCATCCTGCCGTTGCCTAAGATGTACATTGCCGTGGCACGAGACTAAGTCATTCCCAGTCACTGCAAGTGAATTTGGGTTGGCATGAAATAACACACCGAGACAGAGAAAATACCTTTTTCTTGGGATTCTTTAGAGACGGCCCCTCTGCTCCAGCTCCCACAAGGGAAGCAAAAAAAAAAAAAAAAAAAGAGAGGGAGGATTGTCCTGAAGCCCCTTTTAATTGAGGGGAAGACACTGGAGAAAGTTCCACCCCAATGAGGGGGGTCAGGTTTCAGGGGGTGATCAGCAGATTGACTGACATCTTGGAAGGCCACACTCATCTCAGGTGCTGTGGGGATCATCAGCAGAGCGAGTGAAAAGGACACAGACGTCATCAGCGCAAACAGAGAGGCAACATCAGCCGGTCCACTCACGTACTCATGCTCCTAGTTCACACACAGCCCGTGGCTGGCTCACCACAGTCCGTGATGTTTCTCTGACCTTATGAAATGGACTTCATGCCCTATTTCTTATTCTTTTAAACTTGTTGCTTAGGTAAACATTCTGTTTCTCAACTAGGTAACCCTTCTTCTTCCTGGCTTTTTTGATAGCAAGTAAATACATTCTGACTTATGATGAAATTTTATTTTTACAACATAGACCATGAAGCAAAATATTCAGAATACAATATTTTTTACCTACCATATGTGAGGCATTCTGATAATTTTTTTTTCTTGTGTTTCATTTTCTTTATGCTACTCATGAGCCAGTATATTGATTCCCTGAGCATTAGTCTTTTTGGAACCACTATTTGGAAACTGCTTTAGTAAATTTCTCTAAAAGATATTATAGATTCATTATTCATTATTTTTAAAACATATATGGAATATCTGTCCAGGACAGGCCTCTGTGGGGTGGGAAGGACAGCACACACTGTTTTCCGTATCCACTTCTGATTTCACAGGTTGAAAGTATTTAGGGAAAAAAAAAATGTGTCCAAACTGAACTTCACAGATTTCATCTTTTCTTGTCATTATTCCCTAAACAACACAGTATGACAACTATTTTTTATATCATTTACATTGTATTAGGTATTATAAGTAAACTAGAGGTGATCTAAAGTACAGGGAAGAACATGAATAGGTTATATGCCAACGCAACAAAATTTCATAAGAGACTTGCGCATCTGTGGATTTTGATATCCTTGGAGAATCCCATAACCAATCCCCAGAAGATACTAAGGGATAACTGTATTTTAAAAAGTAGGAAATAACTTCAAATAAATCTTGGAAGTGATACTTTAAAGTTTCTCTTTTCATCTGTATAAAAAGAAATGTATAATTGGCTGAGAGTTAGTAGCAGGTTTCCAGCCTAAGGAAGCAGGATGAAGAGGCCAGTGTGAGGAGAGAGAGAAGCCCAGGAGGCTTCAGGATTTGACAGAGGTCATATGAGTCAGGAAATGCAGGAGCTACCAGAGGCACAGCTAGAGGGGACAACACTCGTGCTCTGGGAAGTGCAATAGTAGACCAATACGGATGGAGAAAAGCAAATAAAAATGCTGAACAGGGGAAAACTATATGGCAAACATCTTATGGGAAAAAGCCTGAGGCTCTTCTTAGAAAAAGTAGCAATCAAAGGAATTCTATAGTGGAAGGTTCCCCTGCAAAAGGCTATATTGACCAACTGTTCCATTTGTAAAAGCTTGACCCATTTTCAAGAATCTCCTAGAATCTTAACCACTACCCAATTGCCAATAGTTTAGGGACTGACACTTGCTGCTGTTTAAGTTGAAATGGTCTAGTTAAACTTTATATCTAAGCAGAAGACTTAGATTTATCATTATATTACATACCATAGGTTCTCCGTCCTTTGGAGGTCTGTCCAGGGGAGGAATGTACCACTGAAAGCAAAGTTCTTTGTTCACAGTTGGTACTACCATTTCTGATGACGTACCGTCCATAGAAGATGTACTGGAATGAAGTTTTGAAGAAAAGATGGACTGCAGGGAACTGTCATGATATATCTAGGGAACAGTAACAACAACAAAATTCATGTTCGTTTAACTGCTTATAATGAACTCATTCAATATTTAAAGAAAATTAATTGATCGTATTGGAAAATTCTGAGAATTTTCTCATCTTGTTTTACAAAGGTAATCTTTAAACTGTCTCTAGGTCACTATAGATTCTGCTATAATAAAAATATGCTTTAAAACCCAGCAGACTTGACAAATTTCTTCCACTTTAGTGAATTTTGAGAGGAATGATCTGGAGGGGAAAATACCCATGCCACCTTTTCATTCTCAAGTTCATCACTGTTTCTAAGAAACATCTTCTATGTTGTCTTTGGTTTATTCATTGGTGAATACACTGAGAGTGTGGCTATAATTTATTATCTATTTTCCAGCCACGGTGCCATATACAAAACAAGACACAGTTTTTGCTCTGAAAGGTGAAAACTCATGGCCCTCATTCCCTCTTTCAATGAATGTAGCTGATTTATAAGTTCAAGTCTTTGGTGAATCTGGGCCCAAATTCTTTTATAGAAATTGGTCACTAAGTCAAGAGTCTTCAAGAAATCTCAGTGTGTAGAATGCAAATTCATAAATTATTTAATTGTCCAAGGCAGCTAAGAAAACAAAGCATGGTGGTTATGTATCAACAAAAGGACAGGCTAGCCAGAGAGATAATAACAGTGCTAACAGTATCTTCAGTATAAAAAGGACAGACAATGGAGGGAAAACCATTTTCAAGATCAACTTCATGTCATTCCCAGGATCACAGCACAGTAGCTGAGAAGCAGTGCCTCTGTTGCCCTATTTCTGACATCAAAGGTTTGTGGACTGAGTGGAACATGTCAGTGCCAGAAACAAATGCTTGGTGTTTCTATAAGGTTTTGTCCTTCCCATTATTTCTTAACCTATTCAGGATACAATGCAAGTCCTCAAAATAAAATAAAAAGAGAAAGACAGTGACCTTTCAAGTTGTCTACTGATAAAAGAAAAAATATGTTTTGACTGCAAGGTAATATTAAGTGTGAAAACTTTTCAAAAATGTCTACAGACTATCATAAAAGCTATGATACTTTAAAGCATAACCAACATAAAAAATAAGCAAGATTGTGAGGGTTAAATAGACCCTCAAATTTGCATAATTAAGACTAATGCCATGTCAGGCAATTCACAAAAACAAAACAAACAGGTAAATAATTCAAAAAAATAATTTCTCCCATTTTTCCATAACTGAGTAACTCTCAGAGATTCTGACAATGATTTGAGCAAAAAATTCATATTTCATCACTAGCTAAGCATAAAAGAATAAGAACCAAATACCTTTACTTCGATATATGCAGTATCTTGTACCATGATGGGCTAATAACAGTAAATTGTAATAGAAGTCAATATCAAAACAGGTATATAGGTTTCCATTATCTTTAAAGTACTGTAATATCTTATATAATTAATGTGATTGATTATATAATGCAATTGAAAAGTTTTACACTAAGTACTTTTTATATGCTTTCTCTGTTCTTTGAAAAGAATGAAAGGACGGACCTACCTAGTGAACCTTAGGTTGCCACAGTCCTATAAACAACGAACCACTTTGCACTAGTCAAATATTTGACCTTGTACAGACTGTTGCTGGCACACATAGCATTAGCATAAGTAGCTCAGCATCATGTACAGTTCTAAACATGTCTTTTTAGTGGAATTTTTAATGAAATTGGCTTGGCTTTGTTTTCCCCTCACAAAGCTCCAATAGACATCACGACATGGAGATTCACACAACTGATGAGCACAACACATAGCAATGATTGTTCTGGAAAATGCATCTACTTCTTGCAGGAAAAGCAGGTTGAAGTATCAAATTGTGGGAAGAGTTTGATTGAAATAGCCTCCTGAGTGATTAAAGCCTCAAAAATGTTATTATAAAAATCAGCCAAGCTTGGCATTTATATAAAAAAAAATCCAAAAAGGCTTTATGCTCGTTAGCTATCTACCCTAGTGAAACAAACACATGATTAGGTAGCTCGCACCTGTCAGGCAAGTGACAGTGATCTCCAGAGCTGATTATCCTGGGAGAGTGTTACACTAATTATATCAAAAAAGAGCAAACAGGGTGAAACAACTCTTTGATAACACTGTTGCCATTAGAAATGTCTCATGTATTTACAAGATATTCAAAGTCGTACCTTTGGAGCATCGTCCTTGGGAGCTGGGTAATAGTAGGTTGCCCTTAATGCTAAAATACCTTGCAGAGCTCCTTTCAGAGCACATATTAAGAAGTCACACATATTAGTTTCCAAAGTTTTATTCAATAACCACAAGAACAGATCCATTAAAACTACTTTCACAGCCTTCCCTATTCTCTGTCCCCTACTTTAAAACCACAGAATTGTCTGGGAAATATCGTAGCAATCCTCAAAGAGAACCTCAGTTCCTGGAGAAGGGGATGAGGGTTCAGAATGGGAATCTGGTGTTACATAGATGGAAACAATTTCATCCCACATCCACTGATTCCTTCCTTTGGGGTGGGGTGGGGCTAGAGACATCAACATTAGACTCCCAGCCTGTCTACTTCCTCACTCACTCCTCTCCCTAGGGGATACTTATTTGATTGGTAATTTAGGAAAAGTGAATCTTTACTGGGAGTGAACACTCTCTGTTCCTTCATACAACAGATTTTTGAGGGACCTGTGTCCACACGAAGTGGCCTATAATCACCCAATAATATATGACTAGATTGACAAATCTTCCTACTTTGGTATTCATTACTTGGAAGTAATGAATTCACCAGTAGTATATATAAACTTCATCCTACAATGTCAACTTCATGACCATAAGGTAGGTATTTTTAAGTCTTGGTCCACCTTATTCTTTTCTCTTATTTTTCAAATGATTTCGAATCTGGGCAAGAAGTATCAAGCATGGCACAAAAGTCCAGAATTCAGGAAGGGCAGGAAAGTCCTTTGGAAAATCTTTCCATGTGATCCCAAGACATTGCTCTGGGAACAACTGCATAATCCCTTGAGAATCACTTCTTTAACTGAATTCTTAAAAATTCCTTAATGAGTTTTACCACAGCGTTCTTAAACTCACAACTTATTAACTAAATCATCTGATTCTCTTGAGTAGAAGGGCAGGAATGTCCAAAAGAATGATATTTAAAACTTTTTATTATTATCTACCCGAAACATAAGGTTGCTATATTCTAGTAGAATAAGATGAACGAAGGCTCTCACTCTGGAATGAGCCGAATTTTTCAGATCATGCTCTGGGACAATTTGCAACAGAAACATAGACATGTCTGGTATAGGAAAGTCTATAATTATAAAAATAAAGAGTTAGGTGGGGGCTAGGGTTGTGGCTCAGTGGTATAGCACTTGCCTAACATGTATGGGGCACTGGGTTCGTTTCTAAGCACCACATATAAATAAATAAATAAAATAAAAGTCCATGGACAACTAAAAACATTTTTTTTTTAAAAAAAGAGCTAGATGGTGAAAGTTGAAGTAGAGAAAGTTCAAAATAAAGAAGATTTTTTTTTTGGTTTTGAAAGAATTCTACAAAAGTAAAATCAATTTGTTCATTTTACAAATATGTAATGGACATATCATGTCCACTTGGGTTTTTCTGCTTGAATCTCAAACTAAGTCTACAAAGCAGAACTTTGTTGAACTTTGCTGGTCATCCTGCCTCCCTCACAGCTACTGATGGTGTTGCCATGTTCCAGTGAGCAGAAGTTCTAATGGCAGAATAATTTCTGCCAGTCCATCTTATTTGCTTTCCATATCCAAAGGCTTATCAAATAGTTGTGGAGGTGGTTTCCAACTTTACTGAAACAATTGTCTTTTACAGCTATCTTTTCCTTTCTATTGTGATCATAAGCTTCATTACTCTATCATCTCTTTCTTAGATGAGTCCTTTTCCTCTATTCTTTGCCCCCTATATACTAACATGTTTCAATTTTCACATTCTTTCTGACACTTTTTTCCTAGAAAGCATCTCTGAAATGAATTAATTCTTTTGGTCTAATTTTATGTCTTTCTCTTCTCCCATATCAAGACTATGTACAGGGACTATGTCTCTCCATCCTTTCTGTTTATATCAACTACGAGTTGCTCTGGTGTATTGTATTATGTTTGTTGAGTACTAAATTTTAGGCACATATTCCTATTTTTAAACAAAACCCTTTACTTTTTTAGCATCTGATATTCCAGAAATTTTGATTGCTTATTCAAATATTCAAATCACTATTATTTAAGACCTTAAGTGTGTCAGTTTAAAAAAAACTTCACTCATATTCCCCTTTTTATATCTTTTCAACAGGTTGGTTGTTTTTGTTTTGCTTTTGTGGTACTGGGGATTGAACCCAGGGCCTCATGCATACTAGGCAGGTGATCTACCACCGAGCTAATTTAATAACTTTCCAAAATAAAAAAATCTTCTAACTTTTACTTTATTTAAAATTTCTACCTCTATTTTCTATTTGCTTTCACAACTATAAAAAGTACACACCCTGAATTTTTATTATATATTTAAAACAAAGGTACAGAATGAAGTATAAATTAGAAACTTTGACTAGAGAGTGGTGATATTGAAATTTGTGTCACTTCTTGGCAAAATGGCTGCCTGAGAGACGTTTTATGCAGGAATATAGAAAAGTCTGAGAGAAATTCAAGGTTTATGAGAACAAGACAGAACATTTGAAATGTGAACTGTCCTGAAAATCTAGGCTGTATGTTTCACCTGCCTCAATAGTAAAACAAAAATGAGTATTCCCTAAAACTCTGAGGGAAATGGAGATCTCTGTGCCAATACAGGGGTTCATGCACTTCCTTCAGACTTGTGAGGACGAATTCTAAGAAGTTTTAAATACCGTAGAGATTTAATGTTTTAAAAACTTACCTTGGCTATTGTGTCATATAGGACTCTCTCTGCAAGATGTGGTTTTTCCAATCCTAGAAAAAGTTCTTTTGGGAATTCATCAATACAAGATGAAGAATATAGCTGTAAGTGCTTTTTAAGAAAAAAATGCATTTCTTTTTCACGTAAAATCAGTTCGGAGTTGTAAAGGGATGTGAGAAGCGTATCATCTGGCAAGGAAATTCCAGATACTGGCTTTGCAGATGCTTAAGGAAGAAAAATACTTGAATTAGGCTCCTGCTAGGTAACAGAATGGTCTTGATGTTGCTGGTTTGTGTGCTAACCACTGCTCTGTATATCTCTGACAGTCAGGGACCATCATGGTGACAAAAAGGCAGATGCCTTCCCAAGGCCCTAACTCTTAGAGACTATTACCCATTGAAAGTATTATATGGGTTTCTCCTACCCCTACCCATTCTCCCAAGCAATCTATTGACCACAGAGACAAGGTGCCTCATAAAAGCCAGGGTGCCTTTGCCACAATGTCTCCAAGAATAGATTAGATGTGACAATGAAACTGTTGGGAGCCCCCAAAAAGGACAGAGGTCAAACAACCTCCTGGCCCTTTACCTGCTATTGATTGAAAGCACCGTATAGGATTTCATTCACCCACACACTTTGCTCCCTCAGCAGCTGCAACAGCCTCAAACAGGTTGTTTGCACAAGAAAAAGAATATCTTCTGACACTGCGCCCATAACCAGTGGAGAAACTCCCAGGATATGGCCCACCCTGCAACCCCACACAAGAATGAAAGCTTGCTCCATTTCTTATGTCCAGGGACCAGCCTGGTAGTGCTGTTCCCTTTCTCCTCCAAGTGAACCCCCACCCCAGTTAAAGCCTGGCCTGCTTGTTCCCACTCACTTGGCTTGGTTTCATTTCTATTATCACCGAATCAGAAACTTTCATCTTAGGCGTCATCCACACGCCAGCGAGGCGCTGCCAACCATCTTCCTGATTTTAGAGCTAATACACTAATGGAGTTAACTTTTTTGTCAAAAGGCAGGAAAGAAAATTTCAGAGGCACATGGGATATCACTTCCAGGGTTGAGTAATAATAATAGTACCATGTATTTTGTCTACCTGTCTTTTGGGGGATTCCCCCCAAACTGATCCCAAAGCAAGATTTTAGGTTCAGGTGATTTATTTGAATAGTGATCTCAAGGAGCATAAGTGGAGGAATGGGCAAACTGGGTCAGGGGGAAACATGAGCTAATAAAGGTGAGTAAATGAATGGGCTACAGCTATGGGCATCGATCCTCCTGAGACCTCTTGAAAAACCAAGGAGATTTAGTCCCAGTAAGAGACAGAAGCCCAACTGTTTGTCTAGCCATTCCCAACCTTGTTAGTTGAAAGTTATCCTAGTATGTGGACTGCCTGACTCCTCTAAGCTGTCCTGGAGCTTCCAAGAAAACCCAGCGCAGAAACAGTGAGGGTGTTTGACATGGGACATGTCCACAGGTGAATCAGAGGCTAGCTAGGTCGCTACAGGGCAGGGCGTCACCAGAGCTGGCTGTATTGCCTTGTGTCCACGTCCTTCCTCTCTGTACTTCCATTGCTCTAGGCCCCATCACGATGAAAATTTTAGCCCTGTCACCTTTCTGAGCACTTGCTTATCCCACTGCTAACTCTTGATACCTGTGTCAGTCACTCTGTAATTCAGCCTATTTTCCCTGCTGACTTCCCCACTGCTGGACCTTAGCGTGGGTCAAACTGTCTTTTCTGTTTGTGCTCAGCAACACTGTGTCACTGACGTCATAGGCACAGATAATCCATAATAATGTACATTCTTACAAAACCACAAGAGGGACTGATAGGAAGCAGACTTTACCAGTTTTTCTAGATATTCTGTAAACAGTCATTTAAAAAAGAAAACGCAACAAGAACAGCAAAGCTCCACAGGGTTAAATAGCCCATCTTAAGCTATGCATTTCTTCTCTTTTTTATACTGGATACTGGAATACTGGTTTCTCTAAAGCCAAACTTTCATCCTATTTATTTTATTTTATAAGTTGTCACATTGTGATCACTGTTTCCAAACCATCTTGAACCATGGACCAACCACTCTGGCATTCTTGGAAATCATCAGGATGTTTCTATATCATAGTGAAATAAAATATATAAAATTTCTAAGGAAACCAATTACATTGAAATACTTTCTACCTAAAGGCCCATGAATTCCAGTTTAAGAACCCCTGAAATTTTTATCTTCTGACAAGAGATTACTCATGCCGGGTAGCCAGGCATGGTGATACATGCTTATAATCTCAGCTACTCAGGAGGGGAGGCTGAGGTGGGAGGATCTCAAGTTCAATGCAGTCCTGACAGGAAGGAAAGAAGGAAGGAAGGGAGGGAGGGAGGGAGGGAGGAGGAATTTCATAGTTCTAAATAACAAATATGACCTAAATAGGAACCAGAAAGGAATATGTTCTTTTTTAACACATTGAAACCTACCTAGCAATTTGTTCATGTTATTGATTCTTTGTAGATGTATATAGTAGCGCAAGAGAAGGACCCATGTAATTTCTACTTTGGTCTGAATCTTTGTTCTAGCATCTGTGTTGTCAGAGATGTCATTATTTTGGTGCAAAACTGCACAGCAATTCTGGAAGGCAACTTCGTAGTTATCTGAAAGTAAAAAAAAATTTTTTTTAAATAATACAATGTTATACTTTTCTTGAAAACAACCATATGCAGAAAAAAATGCAGAACTTATAAGGGAAGGACTGACACATGAGCATATGTTCAATGAAGAAACTTTTGTGTCTCAAAGATTTCACATACAATGTTAACTGACAAATCACAGACTGAGAAAACATAATAAGAACACATATGAATTATTTTTCTCTATATCAAAATACCTAAGAAAAATGTTCAGTAATCAAATTTCAATAGGCTAGTGTCTCTCTCTCTCTCTCTCTCTCTCTCTCTCTCTCTCTCTCTCTCACACACACACACACACACACATATTTAACAAGTAATTCATAGAAAAGTAAACCCAAATGACAAAATAATTTAGCCTCACTAAAAGTCAAGGTCATGCAAATTAGGATGAAATGCCATTTCACATAGACATTAAAATATGAAAATAATAATATTAGTTATAATTTGAAGAAACTAGAATATTCAGATACAATTATGATTGCAGTTTTTTGGGAAAGCAATTTGGTAGGCTCTCATAAAACTTAAACACATATATGTACAAAGTCTTGATCAAAGATGTTTATGGGAGTTTTATAGTTTCAAACAACACAAGTCAATTCATTTGATTTCATTCATGAGGAGGAATGAATCAGATCTATAAGGAAGAAAATAGAAGAGTAGAGTCTCATTTCAAATCCCAGCAGTATTTCTCAGAAAATATGAACTTGAATCTCTCTGTGCTTTGGTCCTCTCTGAGCTTTTGATTTTCTGAGTCTATTCTTTAAAATGGGCATGTTGCAAGTGGTTATAGAGAGAATTTGAAGACATACAGTGAGTTAAAAAAACAGGTCCCAGAGAAATGTGGGATATGATACCATTTATTGAAGTTTTTTCCCTCTCTTGCTCTGTAAATATGTATAGCCCACAGTTGACCTTTACCATTTAAATGTGGATATTATGTATCCTATAATGTATTGTTAATTTTATCTTTTGGGGACTTTTTTGGGAGAGAAATTGCATGCATTTATCTTTTTCCATTAAAATTTATTCAGGCTCATGAATATAGCTATAATTCATTGACAATTTTTAATTACCATATATTATTCCTTTAAATGAATATATTGTGATTTATTTATCTATTCTAATGTTGATGTACATAGGGGTTCTTTCTGATTTTGTTTTATTTTTGTCTTTGTTATTATGAACAAGACTGCTATGAATATGTGAGTACATATTATCTAGTACATAAGTACACAAATTACCTTAAAGTGGAAGTAATGAGGTAGTTCTTTTTCATGTGTTTTTTTAACCAATCTTGGCTCTTGCTTTTCTGTATAAAGTTTAGATTGTTAAATTACACAAAATAAAACTTGATGAATTGTTACTGCAACACATTTTTAAAAAAATATTTTTTAGTTGTAGATGAAAAACAATACCTTTATTTTATTTATTTATTTTTATGTGGTGCTGAGGAGGGTACCCAGTGCCTCACATGTGCCAGGGAAGGGCTCTACCACTGAGCTACAACCCCAGCTCCAAAACTACATTGTTTATAAATCATTTTTAGAAAACGTACTTGGCATGTTACCAATATTGAGTGTTCTTATATACCTTTGTTTTCTGGGTTTTTTTCAACAAAATTTTATAATTTTTTGTTGTATAACTTTTGTTAGATTTATCCTTTGATATTTTACATATTTTATAGTGAATATAATATCTTTTTAAAATGTATTGCCTGTTTAAAATTTATAGAAATAAAATTTTACACCCATTGATTCTTACTGTCTGTAGTTTTGAGGAATTAGCTGTGTCAATATGTCATAGCTAATGACAGATTTTTTTTCTTGCCTATTACTTATTTTGTAAAATTTCTTTTCCCTTTAAATACTGTGCAAGGCAGGAATTCCAGAACAATTTTGAACCAAAGTGGTGATAACATTTTTTTGCTCCTGCTTTTAAAGGGGACAGTGTTCGCATTTGAATATTGAGTATAAATGCAGTAGGTTTTTTCCTCACTTATAACTTTTTCAAATTAAGTAAATTTACTTTAATTCCTAGTTTTAGACTCATGAATGATTGAATTTTATTAAATTTTTGTGCATTTATTTGAGAGGATGAATATTTTTCTCTTCTAATCAGTTAATGTAGTGATTTAGTTTAATAGATCTTCTAATACTAAATCATATTTGCATTTCTGAAAGTAATCCAATTTGACATGTTGTTTCTTTTAATGAGCTGCTTATTTTCACCATACATTTACATTATCAAAACTGAAATTCTCGCCAGGTGGGTGGCACATGCCTGTAATCCCAGCAGCTTGGGAGGCTGAAGCAGGAAGATCGAGAGTTCAAAGCCAACCCCAGCAAAAGCAAGGTGTTAAGCAACTCAGTGAGACCCTATCTCTAAATAAAATACAAAATAGGACTGGGCATGTGATGTTTCTTGCACAACCACTCTTTTGACTTCAAAATTTTTATACTTACAGCACCAAATTTAGTACCCCTATTTTTATATATCAACATTGTTCTAAAAGCTCTCTTTCTAGTTCCACCAAATATAAATAATCTCTTGATGTCATACTTTGTGATCTAAAAGTATCTACTCCCTTCCTTTTCCTTGCTAGCCTGTTTTCAAAGTTGATAACATTGAAGATCTGTTCTGTCTCCATAAAGAATCCTTCCTTATTTTACCTCTAAGTTGAAAATCAATAAATACTTAAAATTATTATAACTTCATAAGGACTGTTGACTTCCTTAAGACAAAATTTCTTTCACGAAGGGTAAATGCTGCAATCTTGTGACCCACAAAGGATGAATTTCTTACCATAAAGATCATATGGATTGTTTTTACTCATACCAGTCTCAAAATCATGTCATATTCTAATTCAGTTCATGTTTGGGCCATGGATTCTTAAAGAACATTCTCCATTATAATTTCTGGATGTCTTTTTTTTCCCCCTGCGGAGGAAAGTAATATTGTATTCTTTACCATATTCTTAATATGGTAATATCTAGCTTTTTAGTTATTTTTTCTGCTGCCTAGAATCCATCCACGCTGCTTCAAGACATTCCTGACCTCACAAACTTGCCAACCTACTTTGTGCGGATATATTTCCAGTTTGCTGCACAGTTGGAAGCCCTGAGGTCCTGCCTTTCCTTCCCTCCCGCCCTCCTTCCTGTTGCTTCCTTTCTTCATGTGCAACTTTGTACACTGGGGTGCATTCTCAAGTTTGTGCACCAATAAATGTGCACCAAAAGTAAACCATTTGCATTCTTACAAAGCCCTCATACTTGACTCATGATTTAAATATATGATTTCAGTAGAAACTCATCTTCCCCTAAAAATTCAAGGACCTTGCTCTCCTGCTTTCTAGCACCAATCATTGATGGCAAGAAGCCCTGATGCCAACAAATGCTCATTCCTTTCCAGTGGACCTGAATTTCCTCCCTCTGGAATATATTCCATCAACACTTCTTATTATTTGTGGTGATTTAATATTTCATTTTGGGTCCAGGTATAGGTCTTTTCTTATTTATGCTGCTTTGAAAATGGTTAAGACCTTTCAACTTGAAGAATCATCTCTCCCTTCAGTCTTGGCAAGGACTGTGATGATTGCTTCCTAACTTCTCCCTTGCCTGTATCATGAATGCCTGTTAATTAAATGTTGAAACGTCTTTACTGAGTTTCTCTCAGTCTCTTTCCCTCTCTCCCCAGCCCCCCACTTCTCTGATCCTATGTTAAGTGGGCACTTGATTTATGATAGATGTAACCTTTAGTGATGTGAAGAAAGAAGTTAATTTCAATATAGGGTTCTGGGTTTAAAAAAAAATACCTTGGAGAGTTTTTAGGCTACATACTAAAATATGCACACCCCATGACCAGGAATCCCACTCCTTGGCATGTACACAAAAATGCACACATCTGTGTTTCCCATGTCCTGTACGAGTATGTTCATAGAGGCATTATTCATTACAGCCCCAAATGTGTAGCAATAGTAGGATGGATAATAAGCTGTATATTACATCCACAAAGAGGATAATCTTACAAACAAAACACCGAACAAAAGTAGCCAAACAATAGAATATGGACTGTACTATTTCATTTTTACAAAATTCAAAAATTGGCCAAACTAATCTGACTGTCAGAAACCAGAAGAAAGGGAGGTTGCTAGAGGCCAGAGAGAGGCATGGTATAGACTTCCTGGATGTTGGTCTTGTTCTATTTATGGATCCAGGGTTGGTTAGACGGGCATTTCCTTGGAAATTGTTCATGAAATTTTTATCTGCATGATTTGTGTTCCTTTCTATATTTATATTAAAAGAGTGAAACATTTATTAAAAAAAAAAAAACACTAGTTTGTGGTGACTTCTAGTTTGAAAATGTTCATGTAATACTGGCAAAACCTCTTTTCCTCCTGGAAATCACCCCTAAACAACAAAGAAAATAAGTAACAAAAACAGAAATTCTACTTTCAGTAAAATCAGGGAAGAGCTAAAACCCTAAACCACAAAATGTTTGGAGCCATGCCCAAAGTCATTGTCCTCGAGAGTAAAAAGGAGGAGGCAGATGACGAAAGAGAGGTGTTCATCTCAGGAAGAAACAGCAGAGTATACTTGATGATGACCTGCGCATTTTTTAATATTATTATGCAGCCAACAAGTTGGAACCAACTGCTCACAGTTTAAAGAAAAAGGAAATAAACATTATAAATATAACATATGTAATAATCCAAAAAATTTGTTACAGCTTTTCAAATAATGGAAAAGCCAGTGGAGTATCATATAGAGTAAGTTAGAGAAATTCCCTCAGCTAGAGAAATTCCCTCAAAAACCTAGATACTAATAAAACATTGTACCCGTAGTGTTGCCAAATGTCCATCCTGAGGTCTAAGACCTACGTGTTCTGGGTGCAGTAATCACCACCAGGTCAAAATGCAAAGAACTCACAGCACTTTCCAATAATAAAAACACCTGGATTAAAGATGTTGTTGCAGACTCAGGACTCAGTTCATAATTTGTCTGCAGAATTATACTTTTGCCTTACAAATGGCTCAAATTTACAGATGTGGCTGGACTTAAAAGTTTTTCTCATATATGACTAAAGGTATTAGCACCAACTATCCCAAGAGGACCTCCTTTCATGTGAATGATCGACAATAACGCAAGAAAAATACTCAACATGCTGAAGAGTTTTTCTGAATTTAGTGGTTTACCCTGGAACAATTGTGCTGCCATTTGCATTGATGGCAAAGGCAGACATAAGTCATACTGGTAACTTGGCAGGAACCTCGGGAGGTGGTAGCACCTAATTGTACTAGTGATTTTTGCATTCTTCATGTCAAATGAATAAATTAACTTAAATGCTAGTTTCACTTAAGAATACTACTGATGAAGCAGTGAAAGTTATTAACTATCCACACTGCTGATGTTGTTTGTGATAAATGAGACATGCATACAAAGCACTTCTATGGCATACTGAAATATAAAGGCTGTCTCCAGGAAAAGCACTTAGTGACTGCTGGAGGTGAAATCTGAATGTGTTCCTTCTTTCCCTCACAAAATGCCATTTTGACTTGAAAGAACAACTGACAAGACAAACTAAGTGCTTTAAGACTTAGGTGGGGGGGCAAACATTTTCTCAAAAATAAAAGAAGCAAGCATGACTTGAAGGAAAATAATGAACGATGTTTGCTACCAATGATAAAATTCAAGTTTTCAAGTGGAAAGTTTGAATTTTGGAAAACTTATATTTACTACCATGAATTTTCCAGTACTTAGACTTTTCTGATTGGAATGATGGTGATATTCAAATTTTTTTTGAGTTTTAAATATTGCCCAAGGAAATGTACTGACATTTAGAAGTTCCGCATAACTCAAGGAACCAAAATTTTCCAAATGTCTAATATATAATGTTACAAAATAATGTATGAGTAAAAGAGTTACTCAAACTTCAAAGATAGACTAAAGTATTTTTTAAAAAAACGTCACTGATACGGTTTCAGAGTCTACACTCGCGTTTAAGAAACTAACTCTGATGGAGATCTAATATGGTCTCCAAAAAGAATATCCATCATCATGTGAAGAGGCTCTTGAAATGCTTCTCATTTCTAACTACAAATTGTGTGCAGCTGGATTTTATTTACTTATTTCAGCCAAAATCATATGGCAACAGAGTGACTACAGAAGTAGGTATAGGAGTTCAACTACCTTTTATTTAGCGAGGCATTACAGAGATTTGTAATGTGCTAACTTGTAATGGGTTTATTATGATTTATTTTAACTTAATTAACTTTATTTTTCAGTTTTAATTTCTAATATGACTATCTTTTCACAGTAATAGATCTGTCTAAAATTTTCACCATTACTTAGGTAAATTATGTTTTCTAGAAAGTTATAAATTTTATAGCTTTTCTAATTTACTTGCTTAGAGTAGAGCAAGAATCCCTAATATTTTAACGTGTCAATATCAGGGACTACTTCATTAATATTTATCAATTGTGAGGGTTTTTTGCTATAATTAATTTTTCTCAAAAAGGTGACAAATATTTTAATACATTTTTTTCCCTCAATTACAACTTTTGAGTTTTGTTTTCTAATCTCCCTCTCTTGAAAGAAATATATAAAACATACATACTTACATATAACATATATACACACATAGCAAAATTATACAAAATAATAACATCAATTATTCCATTCCTCCCATATTAATAAATTAAAATTGATTGAAATCACTTGTTATGAGAAAAATACTGTTGAGTTTTAAAACAAAAGAAAATCCAACTTTATATTCTATAAAATAAACATGTAAACTAAAATTATTTAGAACAGTTGAAAATAAAAGGATGGGAAAATGTATGATAGAAAAATGTAAACCAAAAGAAAGAAGTATTTATGAACCTAGTTATCGTTCAAAGTAAAATTCTACCCCCAAAGTAAAACAAAGGTAGGACATTTATAATGCTACCAGGTGCAATTGACAATAAAGATATAATTTTTCAGGATGTACCTCACGCAATAGAGTATCAACAATAAGAAAACAAAAACTAAAGCTATAGGAGAAGATAGAGAATTATATTCATAGTAGAAGAACTTTACTTTCTCCAGAGAGTGTCAAACTATAACCCATGGGTTAAATCTAGCCCATGCATGTTCTTGTAAGACCCATGAGCTAAGAATAGTTTACATATTTTTTAATGGTTGAAAAATATGTAAAAAAGTAATAATATTTTGTGGTACATGAAATTCATATGCCAGTGTCCCCAAGTAAAGTCTTAATGGAATGCAGCTACACTCATTCATTATGTTTTATCTAGGGCTCCTCTCAGGCTACACAGAGCTAAGCACTTGCAACAGAGAACAAAATGCTAAGATATTTACCACATGATCCTTTATGGAAAACAGCTTCTGATTCAAACCATGTTCATGAAAGATCAAGTGAAGAAAATTATTTAAGGATAATCAAATAAATATGGTGACATACATAACTTTTGTACATTAAAATAACATCTAATAGAAATGTAATAAAAAATTGACACCACTAATAAAAAGATAAAATATCTAAAAACAAACCTAACGTGAAAATATAAGATCTATTTCAAGAAAATGTTAAAATACTACTGAAAATTTGAATTAAAAAATATAAAGGGTACATAATACTTTGTTAAGATAATTCAATAAAATAAAATATAAGCTATTTATAGGCTAATATCTAAATGTAATACAACTCTACAACTCCAATAAAAATATAAGAAGATTTTTTTAAATATACAAGTTGCTTCCAGACTTTTTAAAAAGAGCCATAAAAGCCAATTTTGGAAAAAAGAATAGGGTGGGGGATTTACCCTAATTCATATTAAATTTATTATTATAAGACCATAATAATTGAAAGAATATAGTATTAAAGCCTGAACAGATTAATAGGAACTAAAAGAAAAGTACAGAAATAGGGTATTCACCTGGGAATACTAAATTAGTATCCATTTGACACACTTTTCATATTCCAAATAGACCTCCATAAATTATTGAAAAAATCTGAGTAGGAAGGACCTTTCAACTGACAATCCAGAAGCTATCAAAGAAAACATTAATAATTTTCTGTTATGTAGAAAGAAAAAGTTTCTTCATAGGACAGAAGTATCACTAAAAAGATTAAATAGCAACTGATAAATTAGAAAAATTCATTTGAAAATAACATCAAGTTAACATGTTGAGTTCCATAATAAAGGGCCTCTACAAAAAAGAAGAGAAAAATCTCAAGATGGGCAAAAATTATGAGTAGAGTTCACAGAAAGGATGCTCAATCTTCATCCTAGTAAGAGATGCATAATGAAAATTAAACCTTTTTTTCCTCCCACCATGTAAAAAATGTTTTAAAAGTGTCTACAATGTGCTTGTGTCAGCAAGGGTGTCGGGAAATAAAACACCTCCTATTAATTGGTGACAGAAGTACAAACTGGCATACTATTATTAGAAGACTTTTGGTAAAATTTGTGAAATTGACCTATAAAATGACCCTTTGATCTAGAGATTTCACTTATGGAAATTGACCAGTAGATACACCAGTCTATGTACACAATGACATGTATATATGTAATGTATGTGTGTGTGTGTGTATATACATACATATACACACAAACATATGTATTATATATACATGTGATATATATGTAATAGATGTATATGCAATAATAGAGGAATGAAAACTAAATATCTATCAAAAGAAAACTAATTAATTATGCTACGACTAAATCAAGGAATGTTATACAGCCATAAAAATATATGTATTGATAAGAAAAAAGTACCAAGATATATTCATATTAAGTTAAAGGAAAAAAGGAAAGAGAAGCAATATTGTATACAGTTATACTGCTATTTGTACTTTAAAGGAAAAAAATATAACAATGTATTCATGTATATACCAGATTGATTTACTCAACATCTCATCTCCAAGTACTTTCCTAAACTGAAGATATCATTTTAAAAAAATCATATTTCCAAGATTTGATGACTTCAGTGCGTTCAGAAAAGACTTGAACTTGGAACTGGGTTAAATGATGAAACAAGAATGGATGCATCTCTGGTGGGTGTGGATTTCGGCAGAGGTGATATGATTCTTGAGCCTACAGCTACAGCAGCAGCTTCCTATGTTGTAGGCAAATTCCTGACTCTACAACTTCCTTTATAAAACAAAACAGCAGCTCCTTTGGTGACTTAGTCACTTCTGGACTCTTAGCTAAGAATGTTTCTTTAGCTTTCCCAGTGACTCTGAAAGTCCTTTAATCAGTCTCTGTTTGAATGAACTGGAGTGGATCTGACCTCTACACGGGAACTCTGACAGTTCAGATGAGCATGAAATAATGGTGGCATGGAACACAAGGAACTGATTGTGGAAAGCAGATGAGGTCCCGTAAAGATGTTTGCTTCCTGTCCCCAGAACCTGTTACTACGTTAGGTTATAGGACAAAGGAGAATTAAAATTGCCAAATGAAATTAAGGCTGCCTATCAATTGTCATTGAGATGGGGATATTATCCTGGGTTATCTAGGTGGGCCCAGTGTCATCACAGGGTTCTTCTATGTGGAAGCTGGAGGCAGAAGAGTAAGAATGTCAGAGAGATTTGGAGATTCTACTTGTCTAGCTTGAAAGATGGAGGAAGAGAGAGAGAGAGAGAGAGAGAGAGAGAGAGAGAGAGAGAGAGAGAGAGAGAGAGAGAGAGAGAGAGAGATTTCAGGTGGCCTCTAGGAGCCAAAAAAGGCAAGGAAATAGGTTCTCGCCTACAGCCTGCCAGGAAAGTAGCCCTGTACATACTTCTACTAGCCCATTGATTGTTGTGTCAGTCAGTGACTGCTGAGGCCCTACTAAGGGGTCAAAAACCCTGATATGTTTCTTTTTATTCCCCAAAGGAAAAATCTTCCTCTCCATCTTCAGGATAGCATTCCATTGCCCTCACTTGAAATTATTTCTCACAAGAGCCCACTGAGGCTCATTTTGGACATATGACCTCCAAAATTATAATAAATTTCAGTCATTTTAAGGCATGAATTTGTTGTGGATTGTCACCACAGGGACAGGACACTGACACAGGTAATACTGCTTCTGGGGAGAACTGAGTCAGGTACAGAGAAGGCGGAGAGAAGCCTCTCCATACCCTTTATTTCTTTTGTGTTTTGATTCTTGAGAATAAATGTCATCTGTTCTTTAATGCTCCAGAGAAAACTTAAGACCACTTCACTTTGGGTTCCTTATACAAAAGATGCTTTTTCTACTGAATTATTTCAATTTTTATTTTCTTTTTCTTTATGGATCCAAAGTATCACCAGAATTTCTCCAGATACAATCTGAGCAATAATCATCTTCAGAAGAACTGGGAATGGTAGAGGAGAAGTCCCTGGTGACCTGAGGAGTATACAGTAGTTTCCTGTCTGCCTCAGCCAGAGCTCCCTGGGTCTCCCCAGTTCTGAGCTGGTATTTCTGCTGATTTCCCTACACCATTCAGGTGGTATGAATTTTAGCCTTTTAACCTAAAGTGGGTTTCCAATTTCTTCCAAGTGGCTTCTTTTCATCCTTGATAGTAGACACTTGACATGACCCACTTGACATGACCCCTACGTCTACTCAGGCTAGTAGGCAAGAGATTTCTATGCAGTTAGCTAAGTTCTGACTGCCCCCCTTTGTAGGGCCTTCTTTCCAGGACTCTTCCATGGACAGGTATTAAAGTCTCAGCCCTCACTGTCAGTCCTAATTCTAATTCTTCTTCATTGAGGGCTTTAGGTTCAGCACCTACTTACAAATCCACCATTTTACTTTGTAAACTTGTAATTTCCCTATTCTGTCTTTAGGCTCAGCTACAAATTAAAACAATTTCTCTTCCCTTTTATCTAGCATGGCTGTTATGTTTTGGTTGGAATGAGCAGAAGCATCTTCTATGTCATTTCAGTCCAATCCACCCAACAGGCTGACAAGAAGCATCAATTTTTCTCTTTGATTTCCTGGCATTTTCTAATCACACCCAACATAACGATCAAAGTCACAGTCTTCAGAATTGGATAGACAAGGGTTTGTATTGGCAATTAAATATTGTTCAAGTTACATAACTTCTCTGAGCCCCTTGTCTCATTTATAGATGTGCATAATGACACTCTTAGAGGATTTTCCTAAAGAATAAATGAAATCAAGCAAGAAATCACCCTCAAAGAGCACTAGATGCTATTCATCCCAGTACCTCTTGCATTCTGGCTTTCTACTGTTGTGTCAGTTAGTGACTGCTGAGGCCCTACTAAGGGGTCAAAAAACCCTGATATGTTTCTTTTTATTCCCCAAAGGAAAAATCTTCCTCTCCATCTTCAGGATAGCATTCCATTGCCCTCACTTGAAATTATTTTCTCACAAGTGCCATTGTTGTTTCTTGTTTTCTATGGGTGACTGTGCCTGGAATGAAGAAAAGTTGCTTCATACTTAGTTCAAGGAAATTGGTAAGAATGTGCGTGCATTCTTTTCCTTGGTCATTGCACTCTCTCTTCTTGGATTTAAGGGATGGATGTGGATATCTCTGAGTGGAATTTCTAGGACTTTTGCAGACATTGGATTGAGAAGCTCTGTTTTGATGAGGCTGGATCTAATCAGAACTGAATAGTTTCACCTATGATACTCTGAACTGATATAGTATACACACATACACCCACACATACACACATTCTATTAACATCACAACTGCTAGCACAGGTGATTTCCCTTCATCCCCACATAGAAGTGATGTAATTATTTGGGATTTAATTAATTTATCACTCTAGTTGCCTGTTACTATGGGGAACTGTATCTTAGGGGAATAGAAAAATGGGAGATATCAGAGGCATTGAGCCCATGTCTCTGAACCAGGGGCAAGTTGTAAAGGAGAAATAAATCATAATTTTTAAGGTTAGATTTGCTCTATCTCAAGAGACAAAACACATATTAAGGGTCAATAGTGATTCTCAGTTCCACTCCATATATCTGTTTGTATTCTGACAATAGGTTCGCCAACATTAATTTTTAGCATTACATGTATTTATATTTTTCTGTGAATTGTGTGTATTTAGTTGCGAGAGGTTGCATTTGAGACCTCCAATCTGAAATGCAGAATTTGATAATTTTTATCCCAGATGAATTTTTTAGTAAGGCCACAAGAAAACCAAGACAAAAGAATTGTTTATATTTGAATACAACTGCAAAGTAGGCATCTGATAATTTTTTTTTTTTTTGCAATGAATCTAAATATGGTCTCGTACTGCCAGAGATCATTTCACAGTCTCTGTTTTTGTAAGACAATGTAAAGAATACTTGAAAATTGGACCAGTGAATCACTGGATTCTTTTATTGTTCTACAGATTACTTTCAGGTTCTGGCTAGATGATATACAGTCCATTCTCCACATGTGACTAGTCTTTTGTGTCATCATGCTTCTGGTCATGAATTTCTCTGCTGAAAATGTTTGCTTCCCTTCCTGTTGTAGTTTTGATATGTGGTGTCCCCCAAAAGCTCATGTGTGAGACAATGCAAGAAACTTCAGAGATGAAATGATTAGGTTGTGAGAGTCTTAACCTAATCAGTGCATTTTTCAACTGGTAGGGATTAACTGGGTGGTAACTGTAGGCAGGTAGGCTGTGGATGAAGAAGGGGGGTCACTGAGGGTGAGCCTTTAGGGTTTATGTTTTGTCTATGGTTTAGAGGAGTCTCTCCTTCCTGCCTGTCATGTTCTGAGCTTCTTTTCTCCACTACACCGTTCTGCCATGATATCTGCTGCAGCTCAGCACAGAGCAAAGGAGTAGGCCACCTATGGGCTGAGACCTCCAAAACCGGGAGCCCAAAATAAACTATTCCTCCTCTAAAATTTTTTCTAGTCAGGTCTTTTGGTCATAGCAATGAAAAAGCTGACTAAACACCTCATTTCTGATACTTCATGTCAATTTACATCTGCCCCACAATCCACTTCTCCTAGAAAACTATGTTTCTAAGGAACTCTCTTATGCCATCCGGCCTGTGTCCAAACTCTTCAAAGGCATATGTTAATTCTGCCTTCACTAAGATGGTCCTCTTAAAAGATGAATTTATGTGACTTCAGTGTGTACTCATGTTCTAATTGTCCATGACCAGAAACTCATGGAAGGCAAGACCCTGCCTCCTTGATGTGTTTTCTGACTCCTTCCCTCTGGACCAAAGCATCTGGTACAGGACTGAGGATATATATAGCTTAGTGGGACAGTACATGGGTAGTAAGCATGAGTCCCTGAGTTCACTCCCCAGGATCAAAAAAGACAAAGGAAAAAGCAAGCAAGAAAAGAAAGAAAGAAAGAAAGAAAGAAAGAAAGAAAGAAAGGAAGAAATATCTGATCCAGTAGATGCAGTACTTTGTAAAGAGTAACAATGAATTTGTTCACACCTCATGTATAGATCAATGCTAATATTGTTTAAAGCTAAGATTGGTGAGAAGGTTTATTCTGGATGATAATTTATGTTAATGCCAAGAAAATTAAACAAGTTTTGTTTGTTGTTGTTAAGAGATTTTCCCCACTGGCAATTCATTATGATATGAACTCCACTGACATCTGTGTATCCGTGGCCATCAGGTGGGAATTCAGAACCTCCATCCAACCCAAACACTGAAGTGAAGAAAGCCATCAACATGCATTAATTATCAGCCTGCCAGGAAAAGACTGGAGGGCAAAATTATTATTCTTTAGGCAAGGCAAAATGCAAAATATATTTTACTTTAACATTTCATAATTTCGTAGTTTAAATAGTAAAGTAGTGGTAATGGTACAAAATGGAAATGGGGAAAAATATGGAATATGCTAGGAAAGCCACTAAAATGGAACAGGAAAGCATAATCTTTAGAATTAAACTGAGATGAAGACTACTCAGCTGAATCAGCTAACATCATTTGGTTTAAAGGATGCCATTCTCTGTGGTGTGCCCATAGATGACATCGTTAATTGATCATGGCGGCACCTTTTTCCGGTCTTTCCATGCAGAGGTTCAGAATTCTGCTCAGGCAGCCACTAGTCATAGACTGAACTCATCATGTTTGGTGGTTAGATCATCATTCAGTAACCATTCACACCCTTCTCCCTGCTCTACAAGCAGAGTATATTTCCCTCCCTCTTTCATATCGGACTTGACCATATGACTTACTATACCAATAGGAAAGGATAGGAATAGAGGCCTTCAATGTTCCTGAGTGATTTGGCTCGTGGCTCTTTGGCCCTGGCATGTGCCATGAGAAGAGCATGCTCCAGGTGGCCACTGTCTCTTTAGCCTGGGCCTCACAACAACTGTACATGAAGTCCACCTGAGCCCGACTGAGTTTAGGATCCATCTTAGATGAGACTTATTTTATCTCTGTCCTAAAAACTGGTAGAGCAGAAGAAAATGACTAGAATACAGTAGATACGTCTTCCAGGATTAATAAAGAGCTGTTATGAAGAATAAATAGCTATGGAGGAAGCTTTGAGACATTGTCTTAAAAGTTTAGTTTAAAAACTGCCCAGTCTCCCAATAAGGCTGCAAGAAATTAAAAGATTTGACAGAACAAGGATTCCAATTGAGATCTCTTGATTATGAATACTGTATTCTTTTTGTAACAAAACAATAAATGTGTGATTGTAAGAGAGATGAGCTTCCAGGTAGTATCAAGCAAAAAAGGTCATGACCAGTTCCTCCTGGTTGCGGGGCGGCTCTGCACCAGATCAATGGCTTTATCTCTAGAGAACTCAAGTGTGGGGACTCTAAGGAAGAGCGAGCACCCCATGTGAAGTTTAGATGATGGCCCAGAAGCCTGATGAAATAAAATGCTACCAGGCATAAAGGAAACACAAATATAAAAACGAAGCTTTACTATAAAAAGTCTATCTGATGGTTTGACCTCAGGCAATTCTTAGGTTGGAAAACAGTCCTAGTCCCCTGTTCTTCAGAGAAGAGTTTAGGAAGGGGGGAATTTCAGATGTTAACTCTTCAGTGGAGGTTGACCCTTTGGCCAAGTAAACTTCCAAACAGATGTGGTTTCAGAGGGTTTGGAAGGCCACTGCCACCCCCTCAGGTTAAAAGGAAAAATCTTCATCTCTTTTGGCTCAATGCTCAGCTCATGCCAAACAAAATCAGGTATCAATGTTACAGAAAAGTCCGTCTCAAAGCTAGACTTTAGCACCTCAGTTCTTAGCACTTATTCAAGTGCTTAGCACACAAGAAGCCCTTAATGAATATTTTTTGAAGGAATGAGTAGACAAACATGTAAATGAATGATATATATTTATGTTATTGCTGATCTAACTTAGAGATATATATTAGAGTTTACAAAATAACAAGGAAGTCATAAAGAAGCAAAAATAAAAATAGTAGTTAGGTCAAGTTTAAATTCTGCTAACCTCTCATTCACTAATTCACTTAACAACTATTAACACTAGATGCCCGCTCTGTGCAAGCAACTGTATAATTTGTTGTAGATGGTAACTAAACATCAGGAAGCTGATGATAATTAATGAATGAAAGAGATCAAACACATCCTTGAATGTATACGTAAATGTGAAATATCTAAGGAAAAGAATAATGAGTCACATGAGAGTGAGAGTGAACATGCATTTTAGATAGAGGATCGGGGAAGGCCCTTCAGGCAAACATTCCCCAAAGGACCCCCTTGACACGTGAACTGTAAAATAAGCAAATATTAAGAAATACCACTTTTTCACAGAGCCATCCAAGTTGAGTGACTTGTGCACAGGTGCAGTGAACAAACAGCCCTCTCTTTTGGAAGCTGGCCCTAGGACCCCTACCCATCCCCAGAGGCTCCTCAAACCATGATCCTTATAAGCTAAAAGCCAACAAAACACAATTAAGTTTTCAGAACTTGTTTACTTATTACATATATCAGGTTTTTGTAAAATATGTAGACATTCAAACATACCAAGCAAATAATCTGTATATGAAGACAAAATGTCCACAGTGGCAAACTCTGGGATATTTGGCAATACCATTTGATTGACTTCGTCATTTCTAGCATTCTTCTTTCCAATAAGTAGGTTAATTGCTAGCACAGCTTCACTGACCTACAATTAATACATAAATTAGAATTCACAAAGATAAGTTTTCTGATTCATATATCATCCAATAGGTAAATGCTATGGATTGAATGTGTCCCCCTAAGTTCATGTGCATTGGAAACTAGATCCCCAATGTGGCAGTTTAGGAGGTGGGACGTTTAAGAGGAGATTAGGCCATGAGAGCTCTGTCCTCATGAATGGATCAATGTAGCAATCATCTGAGTGGGTTGTCCTCTCTCTCTGGCTCTTCTACTTTCCACCATGGGATGATGTAACGAGAAGGCCCTTGAAAGATGCTGGTCCCTTAATCTTGGACTTCCCTGCCTTCAGAACTATGAGTCAGTAAATTTCTGTTTATTGTAAATTAACAGTCAAATAAACAATTTAATTAATGTATAAGTACTTTATACAATCTACCTCATCTGCCTATGGAATATATTTGCCAACATGTCAGTATGCATATATGTGTATGCACCAATATTTTCATTAAAGAAAAATTACAACACAGATTAAAAACACTATACACTATAGAGTATTTCTAATCTTTCCAAATAAGCATAATTGACACAAATCCCAAAGAATGTGAAATTTCTTTTCTCTTAGATACATTGTGCTGCCTTAATAGCGAATAGGTGAATAACAATATGATGGTAATAAGAAAAATTAAATAAGAATCACACCAACCTGTGCTGCAGCCCTTATTGCAATCCAGACCAGTGAATTGTATATTTCTATTATATCTATTGTTGATTCCTTAATAGAACTATGCCTTCTGAAAAGAAGCTAAAAACATTAAAAATGTTTTATGAAGTATAAATACATCATAAAGTTTCTTGATAAATCTCATCATCTAAAGATGACATTTTGGTTGAATTAACTATATAACCATTAAGAATAGTAATGTATCTATAAAAGATATTTAAAATCTATTAAGGAAAGAAAAAAAATCACAAAATTGCACACACACACATATTCCCTGTACATGTAAGCTGAGAAAATTATTAACAATGATTATTCCAACTTTTAAGTTTGATTAAATTAATTTCACAATTTTCTAATTTTTTTATAATGAACTTGCATTGTTTGTGTAATATACAAATAAAAATGTCACTTTAAGTAAAATCAAATGCTGTTTTAATAGGGGGTCTGTAGACTGAGTACACTGTGGGTAAATGTGCCAGAAATGGGAATGTTACTCATAAGTTTTTGATAAGTATGTGCTATAATTTTCTAACCAGGAAAATGTTAAAAGGGCACTATTATAAAGTTCCATAGACTATCAAAAAAGAAGCAATGAATGGGAACATTTTTTACTATGGGTATATATCTGTATAACTGTCTATACACACATACACCCTCTTTCAGGTTCATACACACACACAAACACATATATTTAAAAAAAAAAAGAAAGGCAATGGCTACTATGGCTCTAAGCGGTGAGCACAAGGTGTTAATGGGGCTATGTAATCAAGTGTTGGGCTTAGAGGAGGAAGGTACCAGACAGGTCTGCCTGTGGGAGATCAAGCAATACAGCCCTGTTCCAAGATAAGAAGACCCTAAACACTAGCTGAGTGGAACTACTTACACTCTGGGGTAGCAACTGCCAGCTTACTGGCTATAAGAAAGTCAATGATACAGAAGTGAACAGAAACTCTACCAGTAAGACAGTATCTGTTTTACATTTTTAAAGATAACTAAAGTAAATAGTAATAGTTATCTGATAGTTAATTTTTTTTTTTTTTCAAGATAGGGTTTTACTAAGTGGCTGAAGCTGGCTTTGAACTTGTAACCCTCTTATCTCAGCCTCCTAGTGGCTGGAATTATAAATGTACATGACTGTGCTCAGCTCAATAGTCTTTTTTTTTTTTTTTTGTTACTAGGGATTGAACCCACTTAACCACTGAGCCACATCCCTGGCCCTTTTTATTTATTTTTTTTTAATTTTGAGATAGGATCTCACTAAGTTGCTTAAGGCCTCACTAAGTTGCTGAGGCTGGTTTTGAACTCTCAAGCCTCCTACGTCAGCCTCTGAGTCACTGGGATTACAGGTGTGTGTGCTATCACACCCAGCAAGTCTTTTCTTGAGATTTAAATAATCTGAATAGAGATAACTATTACATCAGTCCCCTATATTCTAATTTTTGGTGAACATATTTTGATCAACTCTTTAATCTTCAAGAAAACTGCAGAATATAACAAACAACAACAACAACAACAACAACAAAATATTCATTTTACTCCTGTCTAGAAGACTTCCAAGGGAAAAGAAAGGCAATTGGGGCTGGGGTTATGGCTCAGCAGTAGAGTGCTCACTTAGCCCATGTGAGGCTCTAGGTTCCATCCTCAGCACCTCATAAAAAAAATAAAGTTATTATGTCCAATTATAATACACATGCAACAATACACACAAGACAACTGTATTTCTATATTCTATATACTAGCTATAAACAATCTGAAAATGAAAATCCTAAAAAGTCCATTCATAATAGAAGTAAACTTAATAAACATGTATAAGACTTTTGTGCTAAAAAGTAAAACCCATGTTCAGAGAAATTAAATAAGTTCTAAATAAATGAAGAGACTGAAATTCATATTCATGAATTAGAAGAGTTAATAGACTCAACACAAAAAAACACAGAAAGATCCCAAAGATCGTATTTGTTTTGTTGTTGTTTTGCAGAAATTGATAAGCAGATCCTAAAATGTGTATGAAAATGCACAGGACTCAAATTAACTAAGACAATTTTGAAAAGGAAAAACATAATTAGTTGGAGGACATGCATTCTCCAATTTAAAAACTTACTAAAAGCTACAGTAACAAAGGCAGTGAATAACCCCATAAAGGTAGATCAATGCAACTTTAAGGTAGACTTAGAGATCTTAGATGTGCCGCCAAAAGCACAATCAGCTAAAGAAAAATAAAGATAAATCTAACCTCATTAAAACTAAGAACTTTTATGTCTCCAAAAGCACTATTAGCTATATGAAAATACGAGCCACCATCTGGGAGAAAATATTTTGCAAATCATGTATCTGATAAAAGACTTTTATCTAGAAAAAAGATATGCCCTTGACAACTCAATGATAAAAAAGACAAATGACCCAAATGTAAAAAAATGGGCAAAGGATCTGAAATAGACGCTTCTCCAAAGAAGACAGCAAATTGACAATAAGCACATAAAAGGATCTCAGCATCATTAGCCATCAGGGACAAAACCATAGAGATACCACCTCATACCCACCAGGATGGCGCCATTACAAAGGTGAATAAAAAGTGTTACCAGGGGTATAGAGAAATGGAAGCCCTTATACTCTACTGGTAGGAATGCCAAATGGGGCAGTCACTTTGGAAAATGATCTGAAAGATCATGAAATGGCTAAATCTAGAGCTTCCATGTGATCCAACAATTCCACTCTTAGATATATACCAAGAGAACAGAAAGTGTATCTCCATGCTGAAAGGTGAAGATAAAGTCAAAGCAACATTAAGCCTAACAGACAAAAAATAAAAATAAAACAATTCAAGTGACCACCAACTGTCAAATTGATACGAAAACAGTCTCTCTGTATAATAGAATACTATTGACAGTAAAAAGGAATAAACTTGTTACAAGCTATACGTGGGTGAACCTCAAAAACATTACATGAGATGAAAGAAGCAGGCACAAAACACGATACCTTGTAGGATTCCATTTATAGTAAATGTCTGTGAAAGGCAAATAGTTTTGTGGTTGTATGGGGCTGGGGTAGGAGAAGGATTGACTGCAAATGGGCACAAGGGATCATTTTGGGGATAGTGGAGATGTTCTAAAACTGGATGGGGATAACAGCTGTGCAACCTTGTAAACTGGAGTCCTAAAATAGGTTAGTTTCATGGATGGAAAGTGTATGTCAATTAAGTCTTTTTTGAAAGTATGCATGCTGATCTCTCTGAACTATTTTTCTCCCACTTAACTACTTGGAAAATTCCACTCATTCTTCAAAAATTCATCTCATCTTGGAAGCCTTCTCCAGCATTCCCCCAAAGCAGAATTACGTTGCCCGACTTTGCCACCTTGACATATTGTGTTTACAGTCCTTATCACATTGCAGTACAATTTTGCCTCTTCCTTGCCAGATTCTGTGCTCCTTGGGGAAAGACAGCAACGTGCCTGACATATGAAGACCTCAATAAGTGTTTGGTTAACAAATGAATATTGCAGAACTAGTAAATTCAACCTAACAGATAATTATTGAACACATACTATGTAAAAAATACTTTTAGAAAGAATGTAGATATTTGGCTAAAATTATATAACAAGAGATAATAGTTTCATTTTTTTTGAGTGTTTATTATGTGCAAGGCAATTAACCTTGTTTATTCTCCTGACCTCTCTAAGAGGCACATGCCATCCATCATCTCTATTTCAGAGGTGAAGAAATCAGGAATGGAAAGGCCACAATCACACGGGGGGTGTGTCAGGAAGCTGGGGTTCAAACCCCAAACTGCATGATATGGACAGTTCACAAAAGTGAAAAAACAATGTTTCTTAAGGATTCATAGTGTTGTCTTTATTTGGACAAATTTCAAATGCTTTATTTCAATGGTCTTGTATGTCTGAATGAAATGTTTCTATTTATTTTTGGCCATCTTCTGTGCTTCATGAGACTTGCTAAAATGTTTATTCTGTGTCAAGATATATAGAAAATAATAATAATAATATATGGAATTACTACTCTTTTCATTCAAATCCTAACTTATTTATGCTCTTAATTTTAAGAACTTCTCTAGTATGGGCCAAAAAAATGTGGTATGTTATTATCGTACCATCATATTAATTTGTATTGCCACTTGCTATGGAAACAAAATATTTATTCTCTTACTGGAAATAGACATGTTTATCACACCACAAAAAGTAACTTTTTCTAGTATGTAATTATTTTAATTAAAAAAAATAGGTGCCAACCACATAAGGCAACTACCATATAAATAATTCAACTGAGAGTACCTGCCTAAAGGTTTTAAATCATGTTTATGCTGTCCCCAAAATTAGAGACTTGATACCAACATTTTCTGCAAAGATCTCTTTGGGGAGTCAAGTGATTATTAAGTAAGGATGATCATCTATTGAAATTTTAAAAGTAAAATGACTGAGCTCATACACCTCAAAGCTGCCTGGGTTGACTCCTTCCTCTAGGATCTCCCTCAGTCTAGACCCTTAATACTCAAGTGTAGCCCAAGACCACCAACATCAGTATTACCTGGGAGTTTGTTAAACACCAAACCCCAGGCCTCATCTCTGACTTCCTGAATCAGAATCTGCATTTTCCTAAGACTTTCAAAGATGTTTCCATACCTTAGTTTGTGAGAATACTGCTCTAGGTGACACATTCCTTGGCAATTCTTTGCAGGGCTCCCTCCGTATCCATCCAATCCCACCTGAGACATCACATCTTCTGGCCACATTTATAGGCTTATAGGCTGTGTTAGTAGTGAAAACCTTACTTGTCCATTTCGTTAGCCAATATATCATCTCCTGCAATATTCTGATCCTTACTAATGACTGGCTGCTTTAGAGTATTTACATGTATAACATTTTCACAAGCAAAAACATCCAAATGAAATCAATTTCCAGAACCCTACATAAAATGTCCAAAGAGACATATAAATACAAATGTGACTATAAAGTAATGAATTAATTTCTCCAAGTCACACAGGAAAATGCCTCATTATTTCAACAGCACAGTGTTACTAAAATAGCAAGACCAAAGGCAATTAACTTATGATTTCTAAAACATTTGACTATTACCTTAAGTGCTAATGGTGTTGTTGAACTCTTTCTCTTTGGCTTCTTCAGATACAAATACCATAAGGCCAATTCTAGGTAGGAATCTCTTATCAATCTAAAATGATACAACACTGTACTTATTAAATATCTTTACCACTGATAATCCCTTTTCATCAATTTGCTACCATTGTCTGTGCTCATTAAAGGTATATATTGGCAAAAATAGCATCCGTCTCAAACTCACACCCTCTTTTCATAGATTTGGCCACAGATACTAGAATCTTTGTCTCTGATATTGAAAGCCCTTGAAGAGAGCTGGGCATTCTAGCTTGAACAGTGCTGACAACACTCCATGCTATGACTGCTCTGAAGCCCCACATCAAACCTTTCTGGAATATTCCAGCACAAGGTACTAAAGAAGGGATGGTCAGGATAAGATTACCTGCCTTGAAAACCAGCCCTGCACCTTACACTAATTAAAATTAAAAGCTATGGTGAAGTATGGATTAGGTCTGTCAGTGGGGCCACAGAGATCAATGCTATTCTAGGAATGGTGGCTAACCTCAATCTTGTGATGGTTTTTATACAGGATTAAGTTGACCAGCCCTAATGTTGATGACCACAGTGAATATCCACACAAATCCCTTCAAGATACAGTAACATCTGAGGGAGGATCTTCTGGCTGGAAATCAGTAGTCCACAGGAAACCCCTTTTACCCCCACAATCCCAAGGCTGACAGGAGATTTGCGTAGAAATTATTAAATAATTCGCTGGGCCATTATGACAATGGGCACCATCTACTGTTACTGTAGATGAGGCCTTGGGTCAAAGCCAAGGGCAAAATGCTTGAAAATCATGTCAGTAAACCTGATGGACAGATGGATCCCACTGTACTACCCCTGCCATGAAGAGGCCAATCATTCATTCCCACTTTGAATATCAAATGTCCTACTGGAACATGGAGCTCAAACCAATACAAACATTGCTACAACAAAGCTAGGTTTTTACCCTGAGTTTTGATCATTTTTCAAGCTGAGTTGTATAGCTTCATATAAACTATCAAGTTGCAAAGTTGGAGATTTCTCTTCCATCATTATTTGACGTTCTATTTTGCCTAGAAGAAGAAAAAGATATACAATAATATTTTTCCACCTTTTCTATCATTTTGAACTTAAAGACAAACATTTCATGATAGAAATTCACAAAACTGGATATGCTGTTCTCTTGTCTATCTGTTGTTTCTTGCTGAATGATAAGCCAGTGGTGGAAAACCTGTTGCTTCTTTCTCTAGGAGTCTCAGGCTTCTAGAACCTTCAGTCAGCAATACTGATTCAAGATGCCTTTGGCTTCTTCAACACGACTGGCCTTACCGTGTTATTTTTCTGTTTCCTTGCTTAGTTTTCTCACTTCTCCTATATCTCATGTTTCCATTCTCTCTCTGCTTTCCCCTTTTCCCTATTTCAAAAATATCACAGAAAACAGAAGTAAAAAGCTGCATTCTGATTCACGGTAGCATTATGCACAACAGCCAACACATGGGATAAACCTGAGTCCTCACTGAATGGATGAAGGGGTAGAGAAAGTGTGGTGTATATACACAATTGAATGCTATTCACCATCAGACAAGAAGGAAATTCTGTCATATGCAACCATACAGGTGAACCTGGGACATTGTGCATGGTGACCATAATTAATAAGACTGTATCATATATATGAAAATTGAAGAAAGCAAATCTTTAAATGCTATCACAACAACAAAAAAATAAGTATATGAGGTGATGAATATGTAAATGAGTTGATTTAATCATTCCATCATGTGTATATATATCAAAACACCCCCAAAATATATATAATATTTTTGCCAATCAAAAATAAATTTAATTTTTTCAAGTAATCACAAGCTTAATGGAAAAAAAATCCTAAAAAGTCAAATGCTTGAAAATCCTCTATGATTCTAGTACCCACCCCCACTGCCCTCATGGTGATCCCCATCATTCAAATGTAGGCCCTAAGTGAGCACCTCTGTAGCAAAGAGGGCAGGACAGGGAGATCTTGTAGTCCCTATTGGCAAGATTCACACTTTTCATGTGGAAAAGGCACAGAGCTGGCCAGCACTGAGTTCACATCTGGGCACTATCATTTAGTAGCTGCTAACTTTGGGAAATTTACTTAACCAGAGTATACCTCGTTTTCCTCATTTGTCAACCAGGATTAGACATGCCTAACTCGTAGAGGTTGTAAGAATTAGCAATATAAGATGTGAAACACTGACAATACTACTAGATGGTTGGCATCTAGTAGATGCTCAGTAAATTATAGCAACCATCACCCTTTGTTTTCTCCTTAAGAGGCCACAATAAAATTATATGCATTTTACATAAATTGATATTGTATATAAATAAGTTGTAAGTATAGGTATGTGATAGCTATTTAATTTCAATTCCCTTACTTATGGAAATTAATAAAAATGTTTAGCTGGGTAATGAAATAATATAGGAAAAATATTTTTCAAGAATCATTTAAGTAATATTATCTATAGCCACATAGTTGATACTGATATTTCATAGTCAAACATGAAACTGTATAAGGAGGGTCAATTAAAATTATACAAGAAACCAAACAGAAATTCTTTCTTTCTAGAAATAAACAAACAAGTAGTGCCCTTTTATCTAAAACTGAGTTTGGCAGGGGTGTCAAGTTGCTTTTGACATTACCAAGGCCTTGGTAAAAAAAAAATGTAATGTTTATAGTCAAGAATGCTGTTGTTAAGAAAAATATTTTACAAACTTTATATAGTTCTGACCCCAAGTATGTCTTACCTTTCTGAAAGAGGATTTCAGCTTCTACCTCATATTCCTCCATAGCCGTTATCTTACAGAGCCTCAGTGCAACATCAAAAAGATGAAGAGCAGGTAACCACTTTGAGGAGTCCTTCATTTTATTACTGTTATATACCTGTTTGGCTAATGTATGTCCTAAAAGGAAAACAAGTGGGTGGGGGCAAAACAATAAAATACACAGTGTTCATAGCAAGCCTCCACGATACCATTCTTCTCTCACAGTAATGGTATTTGTTAACAACTCTGGTGGTCTTCATGGTTTTTAGGATCCAAGATATAGTTTAAGGAAAAAGAATACCCAATATTTCAATGAATGGCCATAATTATATCTTTTGTAAATTTCCAACTTATTATTGTTTTTCCCCAACTTATTATCTTGTTTTTAAAATCAGAGATGATATCTCAAGTCTCTTTTAGTTCTAAAATTTCATGATGCTCTACAAAACAACTTTTATATTTCTGAGATGAGATCATTATTAGAGAAACATCTGGGAGTTTTATGTTGCTCCCATCAAAATTTGCATACATTGCTAGATAGTGGTTTTCTATTAAGTACTACAGTGGTTGCTTGCTATGCTATGCCATGTATGTATGTATGTATGTATGTATGCATTGTCATCCCAACTAGATAGCAAATCCATTTTGGACAAGTGTCCCTGCTACACTTATATGGGACCATCATCACTTAACGTAATAAAGGATTGGTGGAAGGAACACACATTTTTTTTTAATCTATGTGGCCTCAAAATCAGACAGACATTAATGCAGCAAATATTTTCTGTATTTTTAAGCACTAGATAAAAATGATCAAAATGAATAATAGATTAAGGTTAATTAACTGCTTTCCACATGCCAGGTACCATCTCATGTACTTAGCCTGTATTATCTCTATGATGCTTGCAGCTCTGAGTGGGGACCATCATCATGCTAACTTAACAGAGGGCACAGCAGTGGTTCAAAAATGTTTAAGTAATTCACCCACAGTCACATGGCTAGTAAAGAGCAGAGCCATAATTGTGTGTGGCAAGGAAAATACAAGGTTCTGTGGTGGCAGGTTAGGGAGCCCTGGCTTACTGGGGAAAGTTGTCCAGGCTGATGACTGATGAGCACCCTGCTTTTGGTAATTTTAGAGTAGAAAGTGGCTGGGGAAAAGAGTAGAAGAAAACGGGGTGGGGGTACTACTTTGAAGAATAGTTGAATAAATACAAGAAAGGAGCATAAACAGAAGGGCAGCATAGGATGCACAGTACAGATGCTTGATTCCAGCTGAAGTGCTGGGTCCTGGCCAGTCACTGGAGCTACCATGTCATTTGAGGCTTTGAACCTCCATGCCTCTGGGTCTTAAGTGTCTTTCTCAGAAACAGTGAGGTAACAGAACTAGAAAATACCTGCAGTCCTGTTGGGTTTGGAAATGTTTTCGATTCCAAGAAGGCAAAAAGTTCTTTTTCAAAAAAAGAATAGTACTTTTTGTAAATTTTTAGTTCAAGGAATATGCTATATGGATGGCAAGATGGAAGAAAAATTCCTTTTTCCTTACATCCCCCAAAGAGAAGTTACTAAGCCCTTACTCTGGACCAGGCAGGATGGTGCAGAGTATTGATATACAATGATACTTCATTCTCTTCTAGAGAACCAGTTGCCATCTCTGCCTTCAAAGAGCCTATTATTTAGTTATTTAGAAATTATTGATTTTCTCTCTCCTCACCAGCTAAATAATAGGCTCTTTGAAGGCAGAGATGGCAACTGGTTCCCAATTACATCACCACTCCCCAGCATTATTCTTGCACATAAGTGATCCTCAGAAAATGGTGGTGGATTGAAACAATGAAATTTAAGTGACTTTTATTTGCTACTTACAACAAGTAATCCACTTTTTCATCTCAAAGAAAGCTCAAGTTAAGGTAATTAATGGGAAAATAATCTTAAATAATCATGATGCTTATTCTTGTTTTCTAAAAACAAACTCAAAATGTTATCTTCTATTTTCATAAAGAAAAAAAAACTTGAAGTGGCTCTATTCTTGTGATGCAATCTATATTATAAAGAATAACTGTCAAGAAAGCAAGTCTGAGATTATTTTGTGCCTCATAATATTGAAGCGTTCCTTTTTCCAGTAAACATCAACTCTGTGAAAAAGAAGTTGTGAAACTAACATTGTTTTGACAGAAAGTCTGCTTTTGGTTTTGTTTTTAAAGTCTGTATTTAATATAATATACCAGAAAGCAAGCTGTTCAGCTTCAAATGAATCTAAAAAGCAGCAACAGTATTGTCACTGAGTGGTGACACATCTTCAAGATTAGTAAGTCAGAAAAGTAGAGAATACATTTGATTTTACACAATCTGTACTTCAAGCTCATGTGGAAATCAAATTTCCTGATAATATAACAAATTTGCAGATTAGAAAGGCATAAAAATAGCTCTCATTGGATCTTTGAACTGGAAGGAATTTGAGAGACCAACTAAATCAAGCTAGCTTCATAAATGAAGACTTTTAACAAAATTAAGTAATTTATGTTAGATAATTAAATTCGTATCTGATAATCGTCATAATAATGATCAATATTAATCATGAAAGGGAGAGAGTGGGAAGGTTCTGAACAGATGATTGCGTGAGTGTGCCCTTACTGGCCTCCCTTTCACTATCTAAACCAACAATCCATTGACCTCTCCTGACCAAGCAGCTGCTGGTGCAGGAAGCAGATGGGTCCTAGAAGGCGATGGGCGAGAATAGGCAGAGTTGGTGCCCAATTTTGTGCATTCTGGACTAGACAAATGCTGTGAAACAGAGGCAGGACAGTTTGGGTCACAAATCAGAGACAGCATCCTGGAGAGAGCTTGAGACAATGTCTGAGAGATCCAGAGAAGGCCAGCTCTGAATGGCTGCCTTCTTGGCTTTCCCCGGAACTGTGAGGGACCTGACAGTGACCTAAGTGCTCCCCACTCCTGAGCACCCTCCCGGTGCCTCAGGAGGGAATTACACTCTGGAGGCTGGTAGAGGCAGAACTAGCTATTTTGATGGTGATCTGCAGCATTACCCCTGCTGAAGTTAATCCACTAGCTGGACCTGAACCACAATTAAGTAGACAAAGTAAGACATCCAAGCAAAAAAGATAACCAGCAGCCAGCAAGAGGAAGAACAAATATAACCACCAGAAAAGCATCAGAGAATAGAAAGATTCAATCAGTGAAATAAAATTGATTGCAAATAGGATGACAAGTTAAAGCAAGAAAAAAATACAGCATATGTAGAGATATAAAGGTATCAGATGATTTTGAAAAGACAGTCATTGATGAAATCTCAGTTAATGATACAGAAGATCATATAGAAATTTAAGTGACTTTTATTTGCTACTTACAACAAGTAATCCACTTTTTCATCTCATAAGAAAACTCAAGTTAATTTATGGGAAAATAATCTTAAATAATCATGATGCTTATATCATGATGTTATAAATAAACAGAAATTCTGCAAGATGATAGACTTGGAAGACAGATCTAAACTCGACATACAAATATTAATATTCAACACTCAGTAGTGCCTACTATGATCTAGGTACTGGGGTAGACCTCTTTCTTATTTAGTCACTTGTGTGACAGGGCCATTATTGTTCCCTGCTATGATCTGAATGTTTGTGTTCCCCATTCATACGTTGAAACCTAATTCCCACAATGATGATATTAAGAAGTCAGGGCGTTAGCAGGTAGTTAAGTTGTAAAAGTGGAACCCTCATGAATGGAATTAATGCCCTTATAGAAAGGGGCTTCAGGAAGGCTGTTTGCCCCTTTTACAATGTAAGGACCAATAAAAGGCACCATTTATAAAGCAGAGAAAGCCCTCATCAGCTACCAACTCTTAATCTTAGATTTCTAGCCTCCAGAATGGTGAGCAATAAATTTCTCATATTTATAAATTTCCTAGTCTAGGGTATTTTGTTATAACAGCTTTAATTGTCCAAGACATCCCCATTTTAAAAATAAGAAGACTAAGGAGAAGAAATCACATGCTGGAGATTTTTACCTAAGCAGGCTGGCTCCAGCTCTCAATAGTAGCTGCAGAAGAAACTTTGAACAGAGAACATGCCTATGCAGTGATTAAGCAAGAAGAAAATTTCCCAGAGCTTGAAAGAGACTTTCCTGCAGATTCAAAAGGCTCACTGTGCTCTAGGGCAGAGAAGGAAGATCCATATACTCAGACATGTGCTGGTAAATTTCCAGAACTACAAGAAACGGAAAATCTTACAAGTTTTTTGACAGAAAGAACAAATTTCTTACCAAACGAAAAGAAAAATTAGACTGACATTGCAGTTCTCATTTGCAACATTTGAAGCTAGAAATGGTGGAATAACATCTATCAAATCCTGGAGAAAAGGCCATACCCCAAGATTCTGACATCGAGCTGAGACAGCACATCATTCACCTGTCAGAGCACAGAAGAGCCTTTGCCGAGAACCATAATTCAGAGAGTATAGCAGCTGGCTATCCCATCGGGGGAAAGCAATAGAGAATAGAAAGATTCAATGAACAGTCCATGAAGCAGGACACAGGCTGGAAGAGAAGATGAACGAAGACGAGGTGGAAGGGAAAAGCAGCAGCACTTGCCCAATGGTAGGATGACTAACATGGATATTATTATTAAAAAGAAAGAATTCAAAGGGAAAAAAATAAAATTATTGGCATCAAAAGGCACTAAATCATCTCAGTTGGAGAGAGTAGGAAAGAAGGAGAAAAAATTCGAGCGATCTTCTCTAGACGGTGAGATTAAAGGAGGGACATAGCATTCACCCAAAGATCTCATCCAGTTGGGGATGGGCCTGGAGGGAAGCAGGTCAGAGTGCCCAGAGGGAGGAGGCAGCCAGAGCTGGGTAAGATAGAAGGGACCCACAGGCTTGAGTCTGAGGACTGAGAAAAGAAAAGTACAAAAGAGGTCTAAAGTAATAATAGAAAGAAAGAAAATGATGAAAACCACTTGATCAAACTGATAGATAAGGAAACTGCAGTCAAGTAAGTAGAAAAGATAAATTAAAACGTAAAGAATAATAACAATAGTAATATCTTTTACCGCATGACTGCTCTATGCCAGGTACTGTTTAATACTTTATCTCATTTACTTCAAATATGTAGGGTAAATGGCCCTGTTCCCACTTCACAGATAAGACACTGGTGTCCAAGAGCTTAAATAAGTTGTAAGATCAGACAACTAAGAAGTAATGGGAAAATCCAAGCTAAGCCCTCCAGATTCCAAACCCTCATCTAGCCAGCTTGCTCTGCACTCTCTACCTGTGCTTTTGTTTCTGTTAACCTTCTTTTTGCATCACTGTTCACTCATTTATTTTCTTTAAGTATTTGAAAAGGCTCTAATATTCTACTATGTGTGAAAAATGGTGCTAGATGCTAAGGGCTTGATTTTATTAGGAATACTTCCTGGACCCTTTTTTTCTGTCACAAAAGTTGTGTGTGTTCATTGTGGAAGATTTAAAGAGGAGAGTTAAGCAAAAAGAAGAAAATAAACATTATCTATAATCACACCAGCCAATGAAAGGTTCATTGGTATAAAACTTTCTTAAAGCAAGCATACGCCTGGAGTGGTGCGGTGAGACTAGAGTGTTAAAGAGGTGAACAGGTAGCCCAGGACCACATCATAAGGAGTCCTTTAAACAAAAATAAGTGGAAAGTGTTTATTTAAAGGGAGAAACTATGTAAATAGAACTTACAAAGGTAATGAAGAGATCAGAGAGGGAGGAGAAAAACTGGCCCAAGGCAGTGCCTAATGGTTAGGAAAGCGGTTCCAGGAAGTTGTGAGCCATGCCAGCATGCAGTATCAAATGCTGCTCGGGTCCATAGGGGCAAGGTCAGAAAATCACACCTTGGAGTTATGACTGATTTAACGCTTTGTGGCCTCATCAAGTGTGGGTTTTATGGTCTGGATGGAGAATGGAGTGAGATAAAGAGCGATTGGGAGGTGAGGAAAGGGGAAGGAGGAAACAGAATCCATTCTTGAGGAGTCCAGCTGGCAGTGGCTGTTGGAGGGAGAGAGAGACTTAGGGTAGATTTGTTACTGTTACTGTACTTGTTGTTGTTTTCTTTTTTAAATTAATTTAAGAATAGAACATATTTACAAATCTATAGTGTGAGAAAAGGACACAGTGAGTAAGGACAGTGGAAGACGTGAGAGAGGGTTAAAAATGCTGGAGCAGGACTCCAGGAAGGATAGAGGAGCTGGGGAGCTGAGCAAAGTCAAGAGGCTGTGCTTTGAGAAGAGGGAAGCTGCTCCCCTGGCACAGGAGTGAGGCAGAAGGAGGTGGCAGCTATGACCACACCGAGTGGAGTGTCTTCAAAGGGCTCAGCATGCAGATAACTGGAAACCATACCACCCACCTGGCATTTAGAATACTGTTATCAGCAAATCCACTATCTGAGGTGCCAGCTAATGTATTATGAAGAGACATAGATGCTGTGCCTTCAAGACACCTTGTTTAATAAAAATAAGAAGACGTTTGACAATTCCCACATTTATAAGGCATAAGTTTATTTCCTAAAATTTTACAAACAAGTTATTTGAGCTCAGAGAAGAGGAATATCACCTTCTTTAATATATTTATTAAAGCTGTTTTCTTAGTTCATTGACATTTGTTAAGCATTTTTAAAGATAGAGCTACTTAAAAGCATCCATCATAACCTAAAAGACATAATGCATTTTTACATATTCCTGCCCTAAATGTTCTTTACCAATTTGTCACAAATGTAAAGAAAGCAGGTGTAATTTAGTGGACAAAAATAGTGTTATTGAAGAAATATGTTTTGTATTTTGTGTTTGTATGATTTTTCAAAATAAATATTCTGAAATACACAGTAATTCTAAAGTATACTACGTTGGTATAATTTCATTCCAAATGATTGATTAACTAGATAAAACGCAGTAGTCCAAAACAAGTAGTTAGGCATGTTGTAATTATTGTAATCACCTTCATACTCTAATCATATATAAAGATTAAATACATCACTGAGTCTGACATGTGGTAAATGATCAAAACTGTTAAATAAATGAAGTCAGAGTGTTCATAAATACTACTACTCCTTTTAAATGCACTCATATGATAGCTTGACTGAAAATAACTTGAAATGTTATATCTGTTACACACAATACTCACAAACATTCAGATTTAAACATGTACAATATATGTTTAAATGTTCTTACCAATTCTCATTTTTATTTTGGCCAGTAACATAACATGAGGAAGATAGATATTTTTCAAAGGTTGTAATAGATTTTTATATTCAGTGCTTGATAAATGCAACTCAATTGTTTCCCCAAAAGTTAGCATCTATGAAAGAAATATTATAACGAACAATTAGTTAATGTAGTTTGTAATAAGAAAAAAAGACAAAAGGTAAATTTCTACATCTTGTGGGACACAAAAACATTCTCACCTGTTCAATAATAATGTTGTGAGCCTGGGTCAAAAATTGTAACTTGTCTGGTTTTGAATAGGGAGATTCCTTGAATTTCTCAGCTTTTGTTAAGTCATCCAGTAGAACAAGGCTTTTCGCCAGAGTTAACGAAGATCGAGGAGAAAGAAATTCTTTTCCTTCAAGCAAATGTATTATATCCTATTAAAATAAAAATATTCCATTTGCTAGTACCTTTTCTAATTCACCGAAACAGAACTGGCCCTGTTCCTTGGTATGCATTCAGTACCTAATGGAATTTAAAATTCTCTCCTTTTATTCTAACTGGAATCCTTCCTAAATATAAATATGAACAAGGTTTTCTTCTTACCTGAAGGTCTGTGATAATATCTGCCTTTAAATGCTTTTCTTGCAGGCCAAGGATTACAGCTTGCATCAAGAATTCAGCCTGTAGTTCTAAGTCCTCTGCACTTTTTGCTTCCACGTATAATTCACGGATGAGGCTCAAACAATCTGTCAAATCGTTCTCTAAGATAAATAAGTGTGGCTATTTAAAATGCAGTGAGAAAATAAGAAAGCATATATGTATAACATCTGCAATGCCATCACAGTAATATTGCATAAGGTCAAAGAACAAGAGGATATTAAGATGGAAAACAGACTTTACAGGAAATGCAGGAAAAAAAATTGTTGTAATTTGGGGCAAAGTACTTTAGGATATTCCAGTGCTATGAAGTAACAATAATATTACATGAAATAACTTAAACTTGGGAGAGAATCATGAGTGAATAGAGAGGTATACAAATAGATAATTACTACTCACTGCAAGTACTACCATTTATATGTGCCAGGCTATATTATCTAAGATTAAGTTTAGCCCATTTAATTCTGACACTCGTATTAAGTGGGTATAATTATCTTCATTTTACAGAGTAGGACACTCAGGCATACAAAGACTGAAAGAGTTGGCCGAGAAAGACTTGATGAGGAAGTGGTAGATCCAGCATCTGAACCCAAATTTGATGGTTCCAAGACTGGTGCTCCTCACCCCTGTGCTTAGCTACTTTCCAAGATGACAAATCTCCCTGCTGTTTTGCACTGTGGTAATATATATGCTATAATGTTGGAAAATATTATTTTTATTTAATACCAGATTTTTAAATTCTGGAAAGAGATCAAGCTAGAAAGTTAGAAAATGTGAATGCTATATTTCGGCAAGGTGGCACATGCCTTTAATCCCAGCAACTCCGGAGGCTGAGGCAGGAGGATCAAAAGTACCAGGCCAGGCTCCACAATTTAGCGAGGCCCTCAGCAAAATTTAGCAAGATGCTTACTCAAAATAAAAAGTACTAGGGATGTGGTTCAGTGGTTAAGTGACCCTGGGTTCAATCACTGGTACAAAAAAAAAAAAAAGTGAATGTTATAGCAAAAGATATCCCAATATTACTGCTCCTTCATCTGTACAAAATTACATTTTGTGGAAACATTGATTAAGAAAATAGTACATTAGTACCTTTCACAATTCCAATGCCGCGAATTTGTGAGACAAAAGCAGTCACCAGTGCTAAGCGGCACCTCAACCACAGATGAATGTTGAAATATTCTCGAGCATTCAGGGAAACAGGGTCCAAAAACTCATCATCTTTATTTTCTGAGGTCTAAACAATATTAAAATAATGGTTATCTTCTCATTTCATAATGATGAAGTTCTAACCTAAGGCCAAATGTAAGCTAAGCATCCAATATCATTTCATAGTATTCAGTTTTTAAATTTAGAAATTATTTTGTATATCTATAAAATATAAAAATTATATTGTCAGTAGTTTCTATGTCATCAAAAGTTTTTTAAACACCATTTTAAGGGCTGAAAAATAATAAATAACATTCCCTAATATTTATTGAGCACTTATTATGTGTCAGGCATTGTGCTACATGCTTTATACACAATATCTCATTTAATTTTTCTAATAGCCAAAGAGGGGTTATTATTATTTCTGTTTTACAGTTGGGAGAACGGAGAGCTAGAAAGGTTAACTAACTTGCTTAACATAGGTGGGACTCAATGCTGGTAGGACTCAACTCACTGGGTGTTTTCCTGGGTTTCAAATCCAGTCTTAACTGCCTGTGTTACATTGCTTTGTGTGGCTCTCATTCCAAGAATGTATTATAACTGATTTACCATCTGTGTTATTATACTTTAAAAGAGGTGATAGGTGCCCATAGCTATTGGGAAGGAAGCGCAGAGGAAGCTTGTTTTGGGGGAAGTCAATCATAGACTATCAGGGAAATTTAACCCCCCAGCCCTTTGTTCTAGAATTTCCTGCCAGGGATCCTGTCCAACCAATTGGCACTACCTACTATCCAGAAGCTGCTAATGGGACTTGAAGGGGGCTAGAATGTGAACAGACAGGTGGGATGTACAGGAAAAGAAAGGTGAGTTATTCTTGAGAACAAGAGTAAGCGGTGAACAGAGGCCACGCAGGCAGGATGGTGATTAGAATGGGCCAAGTATTCAAGGAATCTAGTATTTAGAAGAGAAATACAGAAAACAATGTTCATCAATAAAACTTAATCTTTAAGTGCTTTTATTTCATGTTCCTAATGAAAAGCCAATTCTCCTTCAACTTAATCAAGGTTTTTCAATCTTGATGCTTTGATATTTGAAGCCAGATAATTGCTAGGGTGGCAGGGGGCTCTCCTGTACATTATAGGATATTTAAGCAGCATGTCTGGCCTCTACCCAACTGATGCCCATAGCACCACCCCCCCTCTAGTTGTGACAACCAAAATGTCTCCATGCATTGCCAACTCTCCCCTGGAATGTAAAATCACCTCCAGTTGATAACCATTGTTCTAAGACAATTTTTAGAATTAGATTGCTTTTTAATATGGTTAGTACTTTTAATATAGCTAGAAATGAGTCTTTATTTAGTATAATTAGCTTTGCTAATTTGTAATGATGCTGGATATTAGCTATTTTATTAGTAATTCTTGAAATAATGTGCAAGAATTCCATGTAATGAATCTTAATATTTTAATCCTAATCAACCCTATATTGTTAAATTATATGCTCTTATCAAAGCCTAATCACAGAATTTGTGCCCAGTTCTCAAATACATTGGAAATCTAAAATATGGAGGATGCTATGAGGAATCCAAAGGAAGAAAAAGTACAGGTATTTTACTGGTCATGCCCAGATAATAAACTCAAAAGCAGAATAGAGAATAAGTCTCGTAAGACAACTTTATGTGTAGTAAGATCATATCTAAACATTACAACGATCCATCTTGATAGAACTTTAGAGACTATTATATCCAATTCCATCAGTTCGCAAATAAAACTACAAAAATTCTCAAATTTTAAGAGATTTTCTCAAGGTGTTCCTGTGAATAAGTACAATAAATGGGACTTAAACTCAGGTATTTTTATTCTGAATTCAGTGTTCTTTTTGTACTTTACTCCCTTTGCTTCACCCAAATAATTAGACAATCTCCTAGCATGCCAATAGTCATTATGCAATAAGTATTATAAGGAGAAGTATAATATTCATACATACAGAAGTTCCTGGAGAAAGGGGCTTCTCTGCATCATCTTTCATTACATTCTTTTTAAAAAGTTTTGAATCTTGCAGAAGTTTAAGTGTGGAATATACTATTGCAGCACTAAAACACAGAATATATTTTAAATGTTATTAAAATAATTGTAGCATTTTTATGTTATTTCTTAAGCTTAGTTTCACACACACAAAAAAACCCTTCCCACACCCCCACCCACCCTCAAAAGGGGATCAGATATTCCTTCTACATGCCCTGTTAGCACCTTGGTTTCCTTTATGTGGTGTTTTTATCACACGATTTAATCCTCTGGACATATCTCTATAGCTAATTTGTTTTATTTCCTTTAGAAACTTGTCATCTAATACAGTGCCTGGGTTTTTTGGTTTGGTTTTGTTTTTTTGGTAGGGAGTTACTGGGGACTGAACTCAGGGGCACTCAAACACTGAGCCACATTCCCAGCCAAAATATTGTATTTTATTTAGAGACAGGGTCTCACTGAATTGTTTAGTGCTTCACTGCTGCTGAGGCTGGCTTTGACCTCATGATCCTCCTGCCTCAGCCTTCCAAGCCACTGGAATCATAGGCATGCACCACCATGCCTGTCTAAAAATAGGTTTTTGTCCTCACATTTCTTATTGGTGCACTGCACTTGTACATAATGGTGAAATTTGTTGTTACATATTCATACTACAAACAGTTTTTAAAGTAAAAATGAGTAAATAGAAGAATGTATGAATGTATGCTTTTAAGATCTAAAACAAAATTTATTGACATTTTTTAAAATGAACAAATATATTTTATATGCATTAGAATGTGGTTCTCCAGATTTACTCAATTCTATATAGTTGGAAACTCTTAAACTAAAGTGTTGCTTGATCAATGTTTAGCAGTGCCAGAAATTAAATGTACTAAACTAACAGATGCCAAGAGAGAGGGATTTTTACTTCCTATTGCTCCATACATACATAAACCATTGCATCCTCCTCCCCTGTATAAACTTATAATTCACATCACATTTTTTTTCAAAATATCTTACATATTAAGCTGCCTTCTTTTAAAAATCTATTCCAAAACAAAACTCAAAATACAGAACAACATGTATGGTTGAAGAAGCTCATTGCAGTATTATTTGTAACAGAAAAAAATTGGGCAAATCCCCACAGGGACTCTGTTAATGGGGGCTTGGGTGTGTGTCGTCAGGCCTGTGCCCGCCTCCCCTACAAGAACAGTAACTGGAAGACGCAGCACACCAGCTGGGGGCAGGGTGCTTTACCCGGAGTTGACCACGGCATCGTGAACCTCAAGGTCAGCAGAGTCAAGCTGTCTCTTCCTCCATGCTCTTTACCTCTTCTCTTTTACCAGCAAGAGGTGACTTCTTATCACAGGGGACTAAAGAGGAGCAGAGACTTTCTCCTCTATTCATATTTTGCTGCCATCCCTCTTCTATCTCTGCGGCTCTGCCCAGATCTCTCTGTCTTTCCACATTGTTCTATCTTGAGACTCTACCCATCCCAGAGAAAGGCAAATCAAGTTCACATCCCAGAGTCACACTGAAGAGTGAAGCAAACTCTTCTGATGCCTGTTCTGATGAATGAGGAGTGTCAGCCCCATCAGCCTGGGGAGGACCTGCCTTTCTAGAGGCATGTCATATGGGTTTCATTTCCTTCCTTGCCTCTAGTGCCTGTCAGCCTAGCTTGTATCATGTATTTTTTACATTTATTCATTTGAATTAATGGATTGTTTGATTTTAAAAAAATTGGGTAAAAATCCAAATGGACAAAATATTCATGATTCCCTATTTGGTATCTCCAATTTGGATTTTTAGCAGACAGTCACATTTAACAGGTGTTATGAGGTAAATTCAGTCCCTCCAAAAAAGCATGCTGATATCCTGATTCTCAGTACCTCAAAATGTATTTTGATCTTCAAAGTGTAAAGTGAATAATTTAGTAGTATTTCATTACCTATTTCTTCCATATCTGTATAGTTACTATAATCTGATATCTTACCCCTAGATCATTATTATCACCTTTATATTCTCTCAGCTTTGGAGGCAATCAGTTTTGACCCTTGCACTTAGCATCTAGACTGAGCACAAATCCATTTGCAATGCCCATCACTAGTCATTTTTACAGAACAAATTCCTGAGCTCTTAATCATGAGATGTATCTCTTTCATTGGCTGCAGTACTTCTTTAAGTCCCTATACAGTCTCAGGGCACCAACCCAGGATTTTGCATAGTGAACCCTTCTGTCTTCATGGATCCTCATGTTTTACAATGGAATATGAAAGAAGAAACTATCAGGAAATATTTTCCTAGTAGTATCTTTAGATGGAAATCTGTACTTTAAAGATTTGTTTATTGTTTTATCTTTACTTTGTAAGAGAATGAATATCCTTCCATGTGTTTATATACTAGTTATAATTTCTCTTTTGGATGAAGGATTTATAGTATTTGATCATTTATCAACAGTGTTTTTTTTATCAATCTATCACCAACTATATATAAAAATGATATGAACTATTTGTAATATTTACTACAGGTACAGTTTTGTTTTGCTATGTACTACAGTTGTAAACTTTTTGTCAAATTTATAAAAATTAAAATATGTTACAAATCAAATCAGTTGACACCTTATAGTCAGTTCTAGCTTTAGAAAGGATATATATCCTTCTAGAGATTCAATTGTTTCATTACATTTTTCTGCTTCTAACAAAAAAAACCTAACTAAAAATTCCTCTTGGATAAACCAACTTTTTAAGACCTTGACACTGAACATGCAGACAAATCTACCTTTGCCATGTATTAGCTATGTGATGCTGGGAACTCCCATTATCAACCCTTTTATCTACAAAACAGGAATGATGACAACAGAAATGCAGACCCTTTAAATCCAATGACTGTAAGGATTAAATCATTTCATTATTTTTCATTTGCTAAAAATATGTATTAAATATTTTAATATTAAAAATATTAAATATTTTTAATATATTTCTTCCTGTGCCAGGGACACAGGATAGAAATCTAGGGACAGTGAATACAGCAATAAATAATACAGATGCAATTCCCTGTCCCTGTGGAGCTGACAGTCTACTGAGAACAGAGCGTGCTCAGCAAATAGGAGCACTGGACAAACGGACTTGCACATGGTGGGTGCTACCATGATCATCAGGCCAGGGGTGGAGGGAGGAGATTAAACTGATTTTTCTTTGTAAGCTGTTAACCAGCATAACTGAGCCATCTAGGAACTATCAAATTTTAAACTCCCAGGATTTTGCTAAATCATTAAAATGGCTTGCAATATTTGTAGAATATTCTCTAAGGTATTGTGATGGTATCATTTTATTTAAAAGGTATCCTTTTATTTAAAATAAAACTAAACAAGCAAGAAAACAACAACCAATATAACTCAGATTCTGTGCATATACAGATAAGAAGTTGCCTCTCCTCTTACTCTGCTAAGGCTACACGTATTTCTAAAGCACCTGTACTGGGTAGCTTCACAGGCTAGCACATCGTGGCTACTAGCAGCCTCTGGAAGAAGCAAATTGTGCCTATTCCATTCTTCTGATTCTGAAACCCAAATTCTGATTTCAAGACAAATGAGGAATAAGATTTATCATCTTGCTAACCCAAAAACTTGAATAAAATATAGGGTTTACCAGTCGGTTGCAATCTATTTGGTACGATTTAGTTGTTACCTTAGTCTGTTTTCTGTTTTTATAATAGAATACCCAAGACTGGGTAACTTACAAAGAGTACAGGTATTATTAGCGCATAGTTCTGGAGGCTGGGAAGCCCAAGGGCATGGCTCCGTCATCCGATGAGAACCTTCTTGCTGCATTGTAACAGCAGTGGTCATCACATGGTGAGAAAGAGCAAGCTTGCTCTCTCTGGTCTCTCTATTTTCATTAAAGCGTTAACGCCCTCATTAGGGCTCCATCTAATCCCAAATAGTTCCAAAAGGCCCTACCTCCAAATACTGTTAACATATACCTTTGGGGATGAAGTTTCCAAACATAAATTCTGGGGGATAAACATTCAAACTACAGCAGTTGCTTGGTTTGGAAATATTTTGCTTTCTCCTCTCCTGCTAGACAGAAAGTACAGAAGGACTGTCCCCTACCAACAATCTAAAATCCCAAAGGGAGGAAATTTCATTCTGACAAAACTGCAAGGGTCAAGTGATTTTCCATTCAGACAATAAATTAAATACAAAAAAATAGGAAGAAATACTTAGTAATAAAAAAAAAGGATTTTGAAAGTGAGAGAAGTAGAAATACGGTGTGAATAACTTTGATCTCATATATTTCTTATTAACATTCATGACAAAAACGGTCAGTTTGTTCTCATAAAATCCATGCAGCTCACTCTACCTGTCACCCCAGGGAATGTGCCTTTCTATTTCCTTGACACATAATTTTATTAGAAGTATCAGGAAATGTCAAGCTAACCATCATTTGGAAAAGGGACTGTCCAAGACTCTCAGCAGTGCCCAAACAGAAGCTTGTGGGGGGTAAAGTTCACGCAAGAAAAACTCATTCATCTTGACAGTAGGCTTCCCCCAAATGGCAACTCTGCTCTAAAAAGGCAATAACATCCAAGTTTTTGCAGGTTTTGTCCCAAGGGCCAGGTTCATATATTTAAAAGAGGAGTTATTCTGATATACTAGCATATTATTTGCATACATCTATGAGGTTTTCAAATTAAAGTTCTATTATGACAATCCTTTCTGTGGATATTTTGTAACTTTTAGTTTCTCATTTCCTTATTATTCCCCAAACCCCCACCACCAACAACAACAACAGCAAAAACTCAGACCTTCCAAACTAAAGGGGCGAATTATACACAGAGAGCTTCAGGAAGAATAAAGGTAAATGACAAAAAATACTTACTAGGGCTTCTGTTGCTCTGAGATAATTTTGTAGAAAATCATATATTAAATCTACCTTCTTCCTCCAAACATCAGTGGGGAAAATTGTTATTATTTTATTCTATAATACCTAACACCTATTTTGCCATCAATAAACTACCATTGTACCCTTAAAGATTGCTGTAAATGTGATAATACTGTAAACCAGCTTGCCTCAAGCTTTATCTCAGCATCCCTTTAAACCCCTAACAATTACTAAGAACCCCCAAAGAGTGCCATGAACATTCACTATATCAGATATTAAACTGACAAATTTTTAACTTCTTTAATATTTAATTCACTTTCAAATAAAAATAATGAGCCTTTTGCATATTAACGTAAGTAATAAATTGTAATGCAAAGCAACTATTTTTCCCCCCCAAAAATTAGTGTTCTCTTTAATGTTTAGATGAACAAGAGACAATCTACATTTATATCCCATTATACAACTGGTCAGTGACATGCTGTTTTAAGTATATAAAGAAGAGTAGGCCTAATGTAAATAGTTGTTAGAAATGGACTGAGAATGGAAGCACCTTCAAATAACTGTCAATATTTCCCTTTGATACTATACCAAAATGTGTCAAATGACAGTTTTGTAAAAATTTGTTGCTATATAGAATCTAATACCGTATATCAATGAACTTTTCCTACATTACATTAAAATATATTGGTCTATCTTGTTAACTGGGATTTTGTATCATTGTGTACTGGTCCTTTGGAAAATATTAGCTCCCTGAATTATGGAGACACACAAATGTAGAAATATTTCAATACACAATTAAAAATTAGTTTTGTTAATGTTACCACTAATCTTATCAGAGAAATAAACACTGGTAAACTATAAACTTCATAATGGCAAACACAAATTGTCCAAAATTCTCATTTTCCTATAAATTTCAAATGTTACCATGGGCAACAAACACTATAAGTTCTGCTCATTTTGCTCATTCTTAAGAAAATGTCTGCCAAATACCCAAGTCTGAATAAGCACAGTCTGTCCATTGTTTTTTCAAACAAGATGGTATTCCATGAAAAGATCATCTTCTTCAATTCTCAACTCAACCATGTGCCCTTCCTTAAGACCACCATCAGTTTTGTTATGCAGCAGAAATGCCTACGCGGCATCCTGGTTTTCTAGAGGAGGAAACAGCTTTTCAAATGTGTGCCTTTTCTATGTATGAGGAGACTGACTCACCTGTATGCTGCCCGGTGTCTCTGCAGGGCAATTGCTGCCAGATGTAGACGGGCTTCCACCACAATCTCCAACTCAGCAGCACAACAATGAGACAGGTCCTTGTGGCCTGGATGCTCCACCTCGGACACAAGGAAGTTTAGCCTCTCTTCAGCTTCCATCAGTAAAACAGTCTAAAGAATAAACACCACACAATCACATGTTCAGAAATAATGTCTCATTCTTACCAAATATTTTATGTGTGAAAAGCAACAATGAATGGAAAACTAAACGGAAATCTGTACGTAATCATCAGATAAGAGAACTCAATAAAAAGGAAAAAGACAACAGAAAATAAAAAAGTAAGAGCAAGAGGAAGGACAATAGCTATCTTTTACTGTATGGATAGCCAATGCTCATTATTAACAATGATTCTAGAAAGTTCTGAAAAGTTTTCCATAAACACTGTTTAATAAAAACTAAACTATTGCTCTCAGGGAAAATAGAGAAATGAACTCCTAGAAGCCTCTGGGCATAACCCTTTCATCAATGGCTCAATATCTTACGTTGTTTAAATGTGTATTTATAGTTAAGGACACATTTAATATATACATATAGTTGATTCATTAACCAGGGACTTACAACAAATATCACTATAACTCAGGTCTAGTTGACACACGTATTTTCTCTGTAAGGCACTGCATAGCTTTCTTGCACTTAGAAACATTAGACAGCACTTCAACATTATGCTTGAAGGATATTTTAAATAGTAAAATTATCAATCCTCCCCCCAAAACATGAAAAACATGATTCAATTAAGCATACCTAATGCAAAAATCTGAAATCTAAAATACTCTGAAGTCCAAAACTTTTTGAGCACTGACATGACACAAGAAATATTTTATTTATTGGAGCATTTCAGATTTTGGATTTTCAGATCAGGGATGTCCAACTAGTGAAGTCTAAAGTGTAGAAAAGGACATTTATGGATAGTATGAGAACTGAAAAGAGAAGTCAGAGAATCACCCTGTTCAATTCAGCTGGGCAACTCTAATTTTTCTATGCTCTAGGTATGTTCACAGATAATTTTAAAAAGTGCCAAAAGTACTGATTTGGGGAATATACAAAAATTTACCAGACATACAATGTAACAAACAAGACAAATTGTATTCCAACTTCAACTGTGATAATGTGATGATAATGAGATTTTACAGTAGATAATCAATAGTTAAATATCACTCAGACATGGCAGAAAATTTTTTTAAAAATCAATTTTTTAAGCAACAGGTCTCTAAAATCTTGTTTGTACCAAACAGTAAATATCATATATAATAATATATAACAATACTAGGGTAATACATATATAATACAAGGGCAATTTACTAACATGATTAAGAACATAGGACAAAAAAAACTATAGGCCCTACTCTCAGATCTGTATTTGATTATTTGCATAACATTAGTGAATTTCATAAACTAAGTCTTAGTTTTCTCATGATTCATCACAGAATAGTTAAAAAATTAAGACCTATAACATGGAGTTGTGAAAATTAAATAACCATGCAAAATGCCTGTTATATAGTAAGCATTGAATAAATGGTAGCTTCTGCTTCTGCTACTATTGTCATCATTACGATGAGGAAATGAGAAACAGGGCATGGAATACTCACATCCCATCAAACAATAAATCAGATTTTCTGTATCATCTTAATTAGGTTGCACAGCAAAGCCTGAAACCTCTGGGCATATACTTTTCTCTTGGGGAGTACATACTGTCCTAGCCCCCACCTATCCTTATGCAAGAAAAGATACCTGATTTCCCAAAGGCAAACACCACCCCAACAGTGGGCCTGTTCAAGCCCAAATGTATGCATTTGATAACTGCTTCCCTATGATTTGAAAAAAAAAAATTCAGACTTACCTTTAGCATGTTAAGAGTGAACTCATCTTTAAATTTTGTAAGCTGATACAAAGAGCCTCCATCATCCTTTATATATAGCTCTACAAAGACATGACATTTTGGAAATACTAAGGAAAAATGTGGTTACTTTAAATATTAATTGCAGTTTTTAAAGTCCATCATTCCTGAGAAACTATCTATAAATTTAATATAACCACAGTAATCATTAGATTTTGTTTATTGTGACAATTAACATTGTAGATGTTATAACAGGAACTATTTGGTTTAATGCTGTATATTATTCGTATTGGTTGTTTTTATTATTTATTTTCCCCTAAATGGCCAGGTTCTGGAAACCTTCAAGGACACAGGGTAAAAATTCTACTGACCAAGACCCCTGTTAGATTGGTAGACACAGAACATAAAAAAGCAAGGGGAAAAAAATCACCCAAACAAACCAAGATACTTCAATAACAAAATCCATCGACACCACAGTGTAAGAAATATCAGAGAAGGAGTTTAGAATGTACATAGTTCAACTGATCTGCAAGGTAAAGGATGATATAAGAAGTGAAATCACAGAGAAAATACAGGAGGGGAAAGGTCATTCTAATAAAGAATAGAGATTCTGGAAAAAATCAAGCAGAAATCCTGGAAATGAAGGAATCAATAAACCAAATTAAAAATTCAATGAAAAGTATCACCAAGAGAATAGACCACTTGGAATACAGAGTTTCAAGCAAAGAAGACAAAATATATAATTTTGAAAATATAATTTATCATGGAGAAAAGAGGTTGAACAAATATCCCATATTTTTTTTAAATATTAACAGGGATTTGTAATTTTATAGTACTGGAATTGATTTTAAAGGTAGGTATTTCATGCTGTGGCTATTTGGCTCCCTGCAGATTTCCTTATATTCCTCTGTTCACCATGAAAAAGATAGGGAGACACAGCTATGGAGAAACTATTTCTAAGCTAATCACTGTTTTTCAATAAAACAACAGTTGGGCTCCAAAGTACTGTAATGAAGTTTCGGAATACTGAATTGTTGTGAAATAAATTTTTAAGAATTATAAAAAAAAGAGAGACCTTGAAAAGACATCCAAGAAATATAGGATAACCTGAAAAGACGAAATTTAAGATTTATCAGAATAGATGAAGGCTCAGAGATACAAACCAAAGGAATGCACAATCTTTTCAAGAAATAATATAAGCAAATTTCCAAAACAAAAGAATGAAATGAAAAACTAAATACAGGAAGTTTACAGGACCCCAAATATACAAAATTACAACAGACCTACACCAAGGCACATTATTATGAAAATGCCTAACATAGAATAAGGATAGAATTTTAAAAGCTACTAGAGAAAAATGACAGGTTACATTTAGAGGGAAACCAATCCAGATCTCATCTGGTTTCTTAACACAAATCCTCAAAGCTAGGAGATCTGGGAATAATATATCCCAATCTCTGAAAGAAAATTAATGCTGACCAAGAATACTATACCCAGAAAAATTAAGCTTTAAAATTTACAATGAAATAAAAACCTTCCATGATAAATCAAGGTGGAAAGAATGCACAACTAGAAAGCATGTACTACAAATCATTCTCAATAAATATTTGACAAGAAGAAATGAAAAATAAAAGTGAAAACCAGCAAAGGAAGAACTATAATATAATAGACAATCAAAGGAGAAACTAACTCAAATTAAAAACAAGAAGTAAATCAAAATGACATGGAATAAAAATCATTTCTTAATAATGACATTGAATATAAATGGCCTAAATTCATTAATCAAAAGACATAGACTGGTGGGCTGGGGATATAACCCAGTTGGTAGAGTGCTTGCCTTCCATGCACAAGGCCCTGCTATCAATTCCCAGCACCATTAAAAAAAAAAAAAAAAGACATAGACTGGCAGATTGGATTAAAAAACAAAAGTCAACACATGGTGTTCCCAAAAAACTCACTTTATAGGAAAAGACTTCCACAGACTAAAGGTAAAAGGATGGAGAAAAAAAGTATCATTCACATGAATCTCATAAACATGCAGGGGTTTCTATCCTCATCATATAAAGAGCAATTCAAGCCAAAGTTAATCAGAAGGGACCAAGAACTACATTCAATGTTGTTTATGGGAATTATACATCTAAAAGACATAACAATCATTAATATTTATGCCCCAAACAATGGAGCATCTACATACATTAAACAAACACTTCTCAATTTCAAAAATCAAATAGACTACAACCCAATAATACTGGGTGACTTCAACATGACTCTCTTACCACTGGATAAATCATCCAAACAAAAATTTTAAAAAGAAGCTATAGAACTAAATTGTACTATTAATAATTTAGATTTAACATACATAGATAATGTTTCATCCATCTTGACTAAATACACTTTCTTCTCAGCAGCACACAGACCCTTGACTAAAATAGAACATATCTTAGGCCACATGGCAACTCTTAGTAAATACAAAAAAAAAAAAAAGAGAGAGAGAGAAAATATTTTGCATTCTATCAGATTATAATGGAAATTAGAAATCAAGGATAAATGGCTGGAGTTGTGGCTCAGTGGTAGAGTACTTACCTAGCATGTACGGGCACTGGGTTCAGTCTTCAGCACCACATAAATGTAAAATACAAAAAAAAAAAAGATCTTGTGTCCACCTAAAACTAAAAAATTTTTTTAAAAAGAAAAGAAATCAAGGATAAAATAAAAAATAGAAGCCACTCTAATACCTGGAGACTAAATAATATGTTATTTAATGATTAATGGATAGTAGAAGAACTCAGTGGTGAAATAAAAAAAAATACTTAGGGGTAAATGAGAATAGCAATACAACATATTAAAATCTCTGGGACATTATGAAGGCAGTACTAAGAGGAAGTTCATTGCATGTAGTTCTTTCCTTAAAAGACGAAAAAGTCAACAAATAAATGACCTAACATTACATCTCAAAGCCCTAGAGAAAGAAGAACAAATCAATGCTAACAGCAATAGAAGACAAGAAATAATTAAAATCAGAGGTGAAATTAATGAAATTGAAACAACAACAACAAAAAAAAAAACAGTCAAAGAACTTATGAAACAAAAAGTTGGTTCTTTGAAAATAAATAAAATTGATAAATAGCCAAACTAATGAAGAGGGAGAGAAAATTCATATTACTAAATTTGGTGATGAAAAAGAAAAAATATCACAATGGATACTACTGAAATACAGATAATAATCAGAAACTATTTTGAAAATTTATACTTTAATAAAATAAAAAATCTTAAAGACATCAACAAATTTCTAGATACATATGTCCTACCAAATTAAATCAGGAAGACATAGAAAAATTAAACATATCATTTTCAAGCAATGAAACAGAAGACACCATCAAAAGGCTACCAACAGAGAAAAGCGTAGGACCAAACAGAATCTCAGCTGAGTTCTACCAGACATTCAAACAACTACTAACACCAATCCTCCTCCCAATTAGTCCATGAAATAAAAAAGGAGGGAACTCTTCTAAATTCAATGAAGCTAGTATCACCCAGATACCAAAACTAGACAAAGATATATAAAAGAAAGAAAACTTCAGATCAATATCCCTAATGAATATATATATATATATTTTTTTTTTCATAGTAAAAATACTGTCAAAAACATACAAAAAACATATTAAAAAGATAGTGCACCATGATCAAATGGGGTCCATCCTAGGAATGCAAGATTGTTTCAACATACAGAAATCAATAAATATAATTCATCACATCAATAAAGACAAGAATTACATGATTACGTCAACAGATGCACAAAAAAGCATTTGACAAAATACAGCATCCATTCATGTTCAAAACTAGAAAAACTAGGGATAGTAAAAATGTACCTCAACATTGTAAAAGCTATATATGCTAAACCCAAGACCAACATCATTTTAAATGAAGAAAACTTGAAAGCATTCCCTCTAAAAACTACAAGAAGACAGGGTGCCCTGTTTCACCACTTCTATTCGAAATAGTCCTTGAAAGTCTAGTAAGAGCAATTATACAGAAGAAAGAAATTAAAGGGATACAAATAGGGAAAGAAGAACTCAAACTCTCCCTATTTGCAATGATATGATTCTATATTTAGAAGACCTAAAAAAATTCAACCAGAATTTCTAGAACTAATAAATAAATTCAGCTAAGTAGCATGATATAAAATTAATACCATAAATTAATGGAATTCCTATACATTAGTTATGAATTAGCTGAAAGAGATATTATGAAAACTTTCCCATTCACAATACCCTCAAAAAATAAAATAAAATACTTGGGAATCAATATAACAAAAAAGGTAAAAGACCTTTAAAATTAAAACTACAGAACACTAAAGAAAGTAATTAAAGAAGATCTTAGAAGATGGAAAGATCTCCTATGTTATCAGATAGAATTAATATTTTCAAAATAGCCATACTACCAAAAGCATTATACAGGTTTAATGCAATTCCTATTAAAATTCCCATGATGTGCTTCATAGAAATAGAAAAAGCAGGGTTTGGGTTGTAACTCAGTGGTAGAGTGCTTGCCTAGCATGTGTGAGGCACTGGGTTCAATCCTCAGCACCACATAAAAATAAATAAAAATATTGTGTCCATCTACAACTAAAAATATTAAAAAAGAAATAGAAAGAGCAATCATGAAATTCATTTGGAAAAATAAGAGGCCCAGAATAGTCAAAGAAATCCTTAGTGAAAAAATTGAAGCAGGAGGCATCACAATAATAGACCTTAAATTATACTACAGAGCTATAGTAACAAAAATGGCATGGTATTGACACTAAAACAGACAAGAAAAGCAATGATGCAGAATAGAAGACACAGAAACAAACGCACATAAATACAGTTATCTCACACTAGACGAAAGCGCCATAAGCATATATTGGAGAAAAGATAGACTCTTCAACAAATGGTGCTGGGAAAACTGGAAATCCATATGTAGCAAAATGAAATTAAAACCTTATCTCTCACCCTGCAGAAAACTCAACTCAAAGTGGATCAAAGACCTAGGCATTAGACCAGAGATCCTGAACCTACTAGAAGAAAAGAGATCCAACTCTCCATCATGTCAGCTTAGGAACCAAATTCCTCAACAAGACTCCTAAAGCACAAGAAGTAAAATCAAGAATCAATAAATGAATTCTAGAAATCTAAAAAACTTCTTCACAGCAAAGGAAACAATCAATTTGCAATAGCTAAGCTATGGGAGCAACTTAGGTGCCCTTCAACAATTGAATGGATAAAGAAAATGTGGTATATATACACAATGGAATATTACTCAGCCATAAAGAAGAATGAAATTATTGCATTTGCTGGTAAATGGATGGATTTAAATAAGAAATAAAATAAACAAAAAAGTACATTATAACAGCAAGGCCTAAGAAGAGGGGGAGAAGATACCTGGAATTGATACAATATATTATATATAATGTCCAGTTTCCAACAAAATGTATAAAACAAAAAAGGTAAGGAACAGGAAAATATGATCCATTACACCAATAAAAGCAAGCAACTGAACCTTTTTGACAGAGCAACCAGATATTGGATTTAGTAGACTGAGACTTCAATGTAGCTTAAAAATAGTTCAAAGAACTAGAAGAAACCATGGAAGGCATGATGATAATGTTGCATCCAATAAAAACATCAGTAAGGAGAAATTTTTAAAAACCTAATTGGAAATGACAGAGTTAAAATGTATTGAAAAACTAAATTGAAATTAAAATTGAATTGAAATTGAAAAATTAAAAGGGGTTCAATAGTAAATTTGGCTGACAAAAGAGACAATTAGTAAATTTGATCAATAAAAGAAAAAGAATGAAGAAAAATGAACACAATGAAATATGAAATGCGGGACATTATTAATACATCAAATATGCATAATGTAAGTATTAAGAGAGAAGAGGAAGAAAGGAAGGGGGGATATTTAAAGAAATAATAGTTAAAAATGCATCAAGTTTATTTAAAAAAAATTAACTTATATATCCAGGATGCTAAACAAACTTCAAGAAGGATAAACACAAAAAGAGCCTCAAATAGACCATCCTAGTAAACATTCTCAAAGCCAAAGAAAAGAACAAAATCTTACAGAAGTAAAATATACAAATGTCTTGTCACTTTTGAACAAACTCCAATAAGAATAATTGTTAACTTCTCATTAGAAATAATGAAATCCAAAAGACAGTGGAATAATATATTCATTCAAAGTACCCCAAAATCTCTCAAATAAGAACCCATACCCAGAAAAGTTATCTTTCAAAAATGAAGGCAAAATGAATTCCTCAAGTAAAAATAAACTGAGAGAATGTTTGCTAACACACCACCTTAGACAAAAGACAAAATGTAGTTTTTCAGGGTAATAGCAAGAAAACATAGATGATAATTCAAATCCATGTGAAAAAACAAAGGACACTAATAATGGTAATTACATTATGAAAAACAGCCTAAGTATATATTTCTTCTTCTCTATACTGAATTAACTCATTTTTATAAAATGATATGTACATAATGTATTGTTGAATATATGTGATATATTTACCAATAATAGCACAGAACAAGTGGATGGGAGCAAAGCTGGACTGGACTAAGGAAATATTCCAGCTGGTAACCTGAACCCAGAGGAGCAAATGAAGAGGACCAGAAATGATAATAAGGGTTAATGTGACAAAAATTATAAGCATATAATGGCTCTGCTATCTTCTTCCGCTTCCTTAAAAGTCATAAAATTATATAAAGTGCTAATTGTAAAAATATATTGTTAATTCTGAAAACACAGACTGAAAGTGAATAAATGATAAAAGACATGCCATGCAAGTGGTAACCAAAGGAGAACGGAAGTGGCAATGCTTATATTAGACAAAACATACTTTAAATAAAAAATTCCCACAAGAGACAAGGTCATTATAAAATAATAAAGTGTCAATACATCAAGAGGATACAACAATTTTAAAACATATGCACCTAACTTTGAAGTACTTAAATACATAAAGCAGATTTTATTGGAATTAAAGGGAGAAATAGAAGCAATACAATAAATAAGGAGACCTCAATATCTAACTTCCAAAAATGTTCAGATCATCCAGGTAGAAAATCAATAAGAAAACAATATACTTAAATGACATCATAAACCAAATGGGTCTAACAGACAAGTATAGAACATTGTATTCAACAGTTAACAGAATACATGTTCTTTTTAAGTGCACAAAAACATTCACCATGATAAAGAATACATTAGGTCACAAAACAAGTCTTAAGAAATTTAAGAGGACTGAAAGTATATCAACTACCTTTTCCAATCACAACAGTATGAAATTAGAAATAAATAACAGGAGAAGACATGGAAAATTAAAAACATGTAGAAACTAAAGAACATTCCTGAACAACCAATGAGTCAAATAAGAAACCAAAAGGAAAATTGAAAATATCTTGAAACAAATAGGAATGTAAATACAACATAACAAAACATATAGAATGCAGCAAAAGCAGTTTATAAGAGGAAGGTTTGTAGTAATAAAAACCTATGTTAAGAAAAACAAAAGAACATAAAGACAACTAATGTTATACTTTTAAGAAAGTAGAAAAAGAAGAACAAACTAACCTGAAGGTTAGTGGAAGAAAGGGAATACTTTACAGAGATAAGAGCAGACATAAATAAAATAGGGACTAGAAGAACATAGAACAATAAAACTAAGAGACCATTTTATAAAAAGATAAAATCAATAGGTCTTTAGTTAGACTAAGAAAAGAAGACTCAAACTTACAAATGAAAAAGGAATACATTATAATCAATACCCTGGAACTACAAAGAATTATAAGAAATTATTATGAGCAACTATATGTCAACAAATTGATAACACAGAATAAAATAGATGAGTTCCTAGAAATATGAAGCTTACCAAAGCTAAATCATTAAGAAATAGGAAATCTGAATAAATTAATAATGAGTAAGGACATTAAATCAGTAATAATAATTTTTTAAAAAACTCATGGAAGAAAAGTTTAGGGATTGATATTTTACTGGTGAATTTTACCAAACATTGAAAAAAAGAGTTAATGCAAATCCTTCTCAAAGTCTTCCAAAGATGAAAGAGGAGGGAACACTTCCAAACTCATCATACAAGACAAGAATTACCCTGATAGCAAAGCCGACAAGGATACTACCTGACAAGAAAACTACAGGCTAACATAATATCCCTGATGCAAATATTCTCAGCAAAACACTAGCAGACCAAATTCAAAAGCACATTAAAATGGTCACTTATCATGACCAAGTGGGATTTATGCCTTTCATTCAAGGATGGTTTGACATACATACATCAATAAATGTGACACACTACATTAATGAAAGATAAAAACCATATGAGCATTTCAACTGATGCAGAGAAAGCACTTGATTAAATTTAACAACTTTCATGATAAAAACTCTCAACAAACTAGGTATAGAAGAAATGTCTCTCAACATGATAAAGACTGTATGTGTCAAGCCCACAGCTAACATCATACTCAATGGTGAAAGTGGAAGATTTCTAAGATACAGGCAAAACAAGGATGCCCACTTTACTACTTCTACTCAACACGTACTGGAAGTCACAGTCAGTAAAATCACATAAGAAAAAGAAGAAGAAGAAGAAAAAAGACACCCACCAACACCCAGTTGAAAAGGAACAAGTAAATGTAAAATGTAGAAGACATGATCTTATACAGAAAACCCTAAAGATACACACATGCACACACACAAAAAAAAACCTGATAGAACTAACACATGAATTCAGTAAAGTTGCAGAATTCAAAAGATCAATACACAAAATCAATCACATGTCTATATGCTAACAGCTTTCTGAAAAAAAAAATCAATACCATTTTCAATAGCTTCAAAAATAAAATAAAATACTTAGGAATAAAATTAAATAAGGAAATTAAAGATTTGTACACTAAAAACTATAAAATATTAATGAAAGAAATTGAAGAAGACACAAATGGAAAGATACTACATATTCACAGATTGGAGGAACTAATATTGTTAAGATGTCCATATTACCCTAAGTGATCTGAAGATTCAATGTAATCTTATCACAATTGCAATGACATTATTCACAGAAAAAAAGAACTTTAAAATTTATATGGAACCACAAAATACCCCAAATAGTCAAAGCAATCATGAGCAAAAAGAAAAAAAACTTTTTTTACTTTTGAAGTCTATAAAAAGAATTAAATCACAAGTAGGATTTATTCTAAGAATGCAAGCTTGGTTAAACATACAAGATCAATTAATGTAACATACCATATCAATAAAATAAAAAAAAACAAGTAAATAATCATCTCCGCAGATATAGATAAATCACTTAATAAAATATGATGCTCTTATGATAAAATCATTCAACAAAATAAGAGTAAAAGAAAAGTTCCTCAGCCAAATAAAGAATATCTATTTTAAAAATCCATAGTTATCATAATACTGAATGGTAGAAAAGATCCATTTTTAAAATGGCCCCTAATACAATTGAAAAATGACCCATAAATCCTATTCATGGATATCTATCACAAATAAATATACACTGTGTCCTATGGATATGCAGCAATGCAGTACTGTTCCTAGAAACAAAATGCAAGAGCATCAATAGGGCAATGATTGAATAAATCATGTGACATTCACAGACAAGAATACTACCCATTCACTACAGTGGACCAAAGCCAAAGCAATTGTCTCTGAGAGGCTTCAATGGAGGTTTTTCTCCATGTGGAATGCAAGATGCAGAAAAACGTATATAAAATATTCTATAAATAAATGATAAAATCTGTTATGTACATGCTTTTTTTATAAAAGTATTGATAAATATGAATGGAAATAACATATGCACATACCTAGAAATATGTACATTATATGAGCTTAGGGTAAAATATGAAAGAATATATTCTAGATTATTCATATGGATTAGTCGGGGTGGAGTAGGGTGTTTGTTGGGGAAAGGGAGACAAAGGGAAATAACAATAAATAAAACAAATGATTACCTTTCAAGTTAGAGAGAGTTGGTTTGTTCCTCTCAAAGCTACCATGGTTAGCTCCGTGGTAGAAAGCTTTCAGTGAATTTTCTGGTACAGAATTTATTGTTGCAGCCATACTTATGAAAAAGTGTGCCTTAACCATATAAAATTTATTTAGAAGATGCTGTTGGCCAATCATAACCAGAACTACAGGTGAGCCTCTATTTATTAATTCGTCAAGTGCCTAAAAAATGGAAAAAGTAGGCAGGAGTAAATCAGTAAAATTCTAAAAGTTATTATTAGTTTCATTCCCCAATTGCATTCTCCATTTTGTGCTAGAGGAAAGAATATAGGAAAAGATAGGAGATTCCATAAATGGCAGTTATTATGGTTAAGATTTTCAGTATTTGAAACATTTGTATTATTATTACTGGTGCATGATAATTATATGTAATAGCTGGATTGTGTCATATTCATACATGTACGTAATATAATTTGATCAGTTTCATTCCACAGTACTTCCCCCTGCTCTCATCTCCCTAACAGTTTCTCTTAAATTTTCATGAGATCCCCTTTTTCTCTTTTGCTTCCACATATTAGAGAAAACATATAATCCTTTACTTTCTGAGTCTGGCTTATTTTATATAACATGATGCTCTCAATTCCATCTATTTTCCTATAGATGACATAATTTTGCTCTTCTGTAGGCTGAATAAATTTCCATCATGTACACATGTCACATTTTCTTTAATCATTCATCTGTTGATAGGCACCCCGGCTGGTTCCATAACTTGGCTATTGTTAATTGCACTCATCAGTATGCAGGTATCTCTGTAGTATGCTGATGTCAATTCTTTTGTATAAATACTGAGGAATGATATAGGTGGGTCATATGGTAGTTTCATTCTTCGTTTTTTTTCAGAAACCTCCATATTGATTTCCATAATGGTTGTACCAATTTTAATTCCCATAAAGAGTATACAGTTCCCTGTATCCTCACCAGCATTTATTGTTATTAGCATTCTGGATAACTACCATTCTAACTGGAATGAAATGAAATTTCATGTAGTTTTGATTTGTACTTTCTCAATGGCTAAACATTTTCTTCATTAAACTGAAAGCTGTTTGTACTACTTCTTTTGAGAAATGTCTGCTTAGTTCATTTGACCATTTATTGATTGAATTATTTGGGAGTTTTTGTTTGTTTATTTGTTTTGTGTTATTTTGGTTTTTAGTGTTGAGTTTTTTAAGTTCTTCCTATATTCTGAATATTAATCCTCTGTCAGAAGAGTAGCTGGCAAATATTTTTTCCCATTCTGCAGGCTCCCTCTTCATGCAATGGTCTCCTTCACTGTGCAGCTTTTTAACTTGATTCCATCCCATTTATTTATTCTTGTTATTATTTCCTGAGCTTTAAGAGTCCTATTGAATTTTTTCCTGCACATTTATGTGGAGTGTTTCCCTGGGCTTTTCTTCTAGCAGTTGAAAAGTTTCCAGTTTGATTTCTAGATCTTTCTGTTCACTTTTGTGAAGGATGAGAGACAGAAATCCAGTTTCAGTCTTTCACATATGGATATCCAGTTTTTCCAGCACTAACTGTTAAAAAGGCTATCTTTTGTCCAATCTATGTTTTTGGTGTCTTTGTCAAGGATCAGATCACTGTACCTGAGAGTATTTGTCTCTGTGTCTCTGTTCTGTTCCATAGGTCCACACGTTTGTTTTTATGCCAGTACCATGCTGTCTTTGTTTCTATGACTCTGGAGTGTAATTTGAAATCAGATATTGCAAAGGCTCCTGCATTGCTCTTATTGCTCAGATTTGTTTTGGTTATTCTGTCTTTTGTTTTTCCACATGAATTTTAGGACTGCTTCTAGTTCTGTGAAGAATTTTATTAGTATATTCATTGCATTGAATTTTCAGGTCACTTTGGTAATACAGGCATATTAATTCTGCCTATCCGTGAACATGGGAGGTCTTTCCATCTTCTAGTGTCTTCTATTTCCCTTTTCTGCAATTTCACTATAGAGATCTTTTACCTCTTAGGTTAGATTTATTGTAAGTATTTTATCTTAGTATTTTTGAGCTATTATTAAATAAAATTGTTTTTCTGATTTCTTTTTTTATTTTTTCTGATTTCTTTTTCAGTGGATTTATTATTAATATATAAAAAAGGTATTGATTTTGTATGCTGACTTTTATATAATGCTACTTTGCTGAATTTGTTTATCAGTTCTATAAGTCTTACAGCAGAGTTTTTAGAATCTTCTAAATATAAAATCCTATCATTTGAAAACAGTGGTAATTTGATTTCTTTCTTTCCTATTTGTATTCCTTTTATTTCCTTCCCTTATTTAATTTCTCTGACTAAAATTTCAAGTGCTATGTTAAATAGGAGTAGTGAGAATGGACATCTTATCTGGTTCCTGATTGGAGAGGAAATTCTTTCAGTATTTTGTCATTCAGTATGATATTGGCTTTGTGTTTGTTGTATATAGTTTTTGTGATGTTGAGGTAAGTCTTTTTGTCCTCAGGTTTTTCAAGGTTATCATCATGAATGGGTGCTGAATTTTGCCAAAGGCCTTTTCTGCATCTATTGAAATGGTCATGTGATTTTTACTCTTGATTCAATTTATGTGGTATATTACAATTATTGATTTGTGCATGTTGAGCCATCCTTGCATCCCTGGAGAAAAACCAACTTGATAATGGTGTATAATATGTAATATGTTGCTGAATTTGGTTTATTAAGGATTTCTACATCTTCATCAAGGATAGTGGTCTGTAGTACCACCCCCCTTCCCTTGATATATCTATACCTGGTTTAGGTATCAGGATGATACTGGCTCCAAAGAATGAGTTAGAAATATTCTCTATATTTCATGGAATATTTTGAGAAGTATTGGCATTAGTTCTTTAAAAGTCTGGTAGTTGTGAATCCATCTAATTCTGATGGCTTTTCTTTGGTTTAAAGTTTTTTAATTACTGCTTTAATCTCATTGCTTGCTATTGGTCTATCTTGGTTTTCTATATCGTCTTGGTTCAATTTTGGTAGGTCATAGGTGTTTAGAAAGGTATACATTTTTTGAGATTTTTCCAATATTGGAATATAAGTTTTCAAAATAGTGAGCCATTGGATATGTGGTGTCTGTTGTATCTCCTTTTGTCTCTAAGTTTATTAACTTGACTCTTCTCTCTCTTTTGATTAGTTTGGCTAAGGTTTTATTGTTCTTGTTTATCCATTCAAAAACCTGTTTCACTGACAGTTTGCAGGATTTTAAATTCTCTATTTCATTAATTTTGGCTCTAATCTTTATGGCTTCTTTACTTCTACTTGTTTTGGGATTAGTTTGTTCTTGTTTTCCCAAGACTTTAAGATGCATCATTAGGGTATCTATTTGGGATCTTTCTGAGTTTTTAATGAAGGCACTCACACCTTAGAACCACCTCACTGCATCACAGAGATTCCCATATATTGTATTTCTATTCTAATTTGATCCTAAGAATTTTTTTAATTTTTCCTCTATTTCTCCTATGAATCCTAATTCTCATTTGCTTATCTATGCTTCTAATGAGATTTATTCTTTCTTAATGAAATCACTCTTCATTCAAAAGTGTATTGTTCAATCTCCATGGATTTATATAATTTTTCTTGCTGTTGATTTCTAATTTCATTTCACTTAGATCTGATAAGATGTGAGAAATTATATCAATTTTTTTGTATTTTCTAAGAATTGTTTTGTAGCTTAAAAAAATAAAAAGATCTATTTTGGATAAGGTTCCATGAGCAGCTGAAAAGAAAGTGTATTCAGCTTCTGTTAGATGAAATATTCTGTAGACATCTATTAAGTTCATAATAAGTTGTAACTCTATAGATGTACTATCTTTGCTGATTTTATATCTGGATGACCTATCAATTATATGTTGCCTAAAAGAAACACATGTCATAGGCAAAGGCATCTGCAGGCGGCAAGTGAGAGAGATGTACTGAAATCACCCAATATTGTTTTATTGGGACCAAACTGAGTCTTTATGTCAAATAATATTTATTTTCTGTAATTAAGTGCACCAACATTTGGGGCAAAAACATTTATTATCATTATATTTTCCCATTGGATTGTTCCCTTTACTAGTAAGCAATAACCTTCTTTGTGGCTAATTTGGGCTTGAAGTCTTTTTTGTTGTTGTTGTTGGATATAAAAGTAACTATTCCTATTTGCTTCTGAGTTCCATTTCCATGGAATATCATTTTCCACTCTTTTACTTTCCGCCTGCAGATGTCTTTGCCTATGACATGTTTCTTAGGCAACATATAGTTGAGTCTTCTTTTTTAATCCAATATGCCCACCTATGTCTTTTAATTATAGAATTGAGACAATTTACATTTGTCATAATTATAGAGAGGTGTTTATTACTTCTTGCCATTTTTATTTATTCTTTTTTTTTTTTTTTTTTTTTTTTTTTAATTTTTTATTGTGGGTTGTTCAAAACATTACAAATTTCTTGACATATCATATTCCACACTTTGATTCTAGTGGGTTATGAACTCCCACCTTCACCCCATACACAGATTGCAGATTCACATCAGTTACACATCCATTGATTTACAAATTGCCATACTAGTGTCAGTTGTGCTCCGCTGCCTTTCCCATCATCCACCCTCCCCCCTCCCCACCTCTCCCCTCCCCTCCCCTCCTCTCTCTCTACCCCCTCCACTGTATAACCCTGAGGGTCTCCTTCCATTACCGTGCAATTTACCTTCTCTCTCCCTTTCCCTCCCACCTCTCATCCCTGTTAAATGTTAATCTTCTTCTCCTGTTCTTCGTCCCTACTCTGTTCTTAGTTACTTTCCTTATATCAAAGAAGACATTTGGCATTTGTTTTTTAGGGATTGGCTAGCTTCACTTAGCATAATCTGCTCTAATGCCATCCATTTCCCTGTAAATTCTATGATTTTGTCATTTTTTAATGCAGAGTAATACTCCATTGTGTATAAATGCCACATTTTTTTTATCCATTCGTCTATTGAAGGGCATCTAGGTTGGTTCCACAGTCTTGCTATTGTGAACTGTGCTGCTATGAACATCGATGTAGCAGTGTCCCTGTAGCATGCTCTTTTTAGGTCTTTAGGGAATAGACCAAGAAGGGGAATAGCTGGGTCAAATGGTGGCTCCATTCCCAGCTTTCCAAGAAATCTCCATACTGCTTTCCAAATTGGCTGCACCAATCTGCAGTCCCACCAGCAATGTACAAGTGTACCCTTTTCCCCACATCCTCGCCAGCACTTGTTGTTGTTTGACTTCCTAATGGCTGCCAATCTTACTGGAGTGAGATGGTATCTTAGGGTGGTTTTGATTTGCATTTCTCTGACAGCTAGAGATGTTGAGCATTTTTTCATGTACTTGTTGATTGACTGTATGTCCTCCTCTGTGAAGTGTCTGTTCAGGTCCTTGGCCCATTTGTTGATTGGGTTGTTTGTTCTCTTATTGTCTAATTTTTGAGTTCTTTGTATACTCTGGATATTAGGGCTCTATCTGAAGTGTGAGGAGTAAAGATTTGTTCCCAGGATGTAGGCTCCCTATTTACCTCTCTTATTGTTTCTTTTGCTGAGAAAAAACTTCTTAGTTTGAGTAAGTCCCATTTGTTGATTCTAGTTATTAACTTTTGTGCTATGGGTGTCCTATTGAGGAATTTGGAGCCCGACCCCACCGACTGTAGATCGTAGCCAACTTTTTCTTCTATCAGACGGCGCGTCTCTGATTTGATATCAAGTTCCTTGATCCATTTTGAATTCACTTTTGTGCATGGCGAGAGAAAGGGATTCAGTTTCATTTTGTTGCATATGGATTTCCAGTTTTCCCAGCACCATTTGTTGAAGATGCTATCCTTCCTCCATTGCATGCTTTTAGCCCCTTTATCAAATATAAGATAGTTGTAGTTTTGTGGATTGGTTTCTGTGTCCTCTATTCTGTACCATTGGTCCACACGCCTGTTTTGGTACCAGTACCATGCTGTTTTTGTTACTATTGCTCTGTAGTATAGTTTGAAGTCTGGTATCGCTATACCGCCTGATTCACACTTCTTGCTTAGCATTGTTTTTGCTATTCTGGGTCTTTTATTTTTCCATATGAATTTCATGATTGCTTTCTCTATTTCTACAAGAAATGCCATTGGGATTTTGATTGGCATTGCATTAAACCTATAGAGAACTTTTGGTAATATCGCCATTTTGATGATGTTAGTTCTGCCTATCCATGAACAGGGTATATTTTTCCATCTTCTAAGATCTTCTTCTATTTCTCTCTTTAGGGTTCTGTAGTTTTCATTGTATAAGTCTTTCACCTCTTTTGTTAGGTTGATTCCCAAGTATTTTATTTTTTTGAAGATATTTTGAATGGAGTGGTTGTCCTCATTTCCATTTCAGAGGATTTGTCGCTGATATACAGGAATGCCTTTGATTTATGCGTGTTGATTTTAAATCCTGCCACTTTGCTGAATTCATTTATTAGCTCTAATAGTTTCTTTGTAGAGCCTTTTGGGTCTGCTAGATATAGAATCATATCATCTGCAAATAGTGATAATTTAATTTCTTCTTTTCCTATTTTTATGCCTTTAATTTCTTTCGTCTGTCTAATTGCTCTGGCCAGTGTTTCGAGAACTATGTTGAAGAGAAGTGGAGAGAGAGGGCATCCCTGTCTTGTTCCAGATTTTAGAGGGAATGCCTTCAGTTTTTCTCCATTCAGAATAATGCTAGCCTGAGGCTTAGCATAGATTGCTTTTACAATATTGAGGTATGTTCCTGTTATCCCTAGTTTTTCTAGAGTTTTGAACATAAAGGGATGCTGTACTTTGTCAAATGCTTTTTCCGCATCTATCGAGATGATCATATGGTTCTTATTTTTAAGTCTATTGATGTGGTGAATAACATTTATTGATTTCCGTATATTGAACCAGCCTTGCATCCCAGGGATGAATCCTACTTGATCATGGTGTACAATTTTTTTTATATGTTTTTGTATCCGATTCGCCAGAATTTTATTGAGGATTTTTGCACCTAGGTTCATTAGAGATATTGGTCTGTAGTTTTCTTTCTTTGAAGTGTCTTTGTCTGGTTTAGGTATCAGGGTGATGTTGGCCTCATAGAATGAATTTGGAAGTTCTCCCTCCTTTTCTATTTCCTGAAGTAGCTTGAAAAGTATTGGTATTAGTTCTTCTTTAAAGGTTTTGTAAAATTCTGCTGTATACCCATCGGGACCTGGGCTTTTCTTAGTTGGTAGTCTTTTTATGGTTTCTTCTATCTCCTCAATTGATATTGGTCTGTTTAGGTTGTCTATATCCTCCTGACTCAATCTGGGCAGATCATATGACTTAAGAAATTTATCTATGCCTTCACTATCTTCTAATTTATTGGAGTATAAGGATTCAAAATAGTTTTTGATTATCTTCTGTATTTCTGAAGTGTCTGTTGTGATATTGCCTTTTTCATCCCGTATGCTAGTAATTTGAGTTCTCTCTCTTCTTCTCTTCACTAGCATCGCTAAGGGTCTGTCGATTTTGTTTATTTTTTCAAAGAACCAACTTTTAGTTTTGTCAATTTTTTCAATTGTTTCTTTTGTTTCGATTTCATTAATTTCAGCTCTGATTTTAATTATTTCTTGCCTTCTACTTCTTTTGCTGTTGTTTTGCTCTTCTTTTTCAAGGATTTTGAGATGAAGTATGAGATCATTTATTTGTTGGTTTTTTCTTTTTTTAAGGAATGAACTCCAAGCAATGAATTTTCCTCTTAGAACTGCTTTCAATGTGTCCCATAGATTCCGATATGTTGTGTCTGTGTTTTCATTTATCTCTAAGAATTTTTTAATTTCCTCCTTGATGTCTTCTATAACCCATTGATCATTCAGTAACCTATTGTTCATTCTCCAATTGATGTATGCTTTTTCCTTCCTTCTTTTATCGTTGATTTTCAGTTTCATTCCATTATGATCAGATAAGATGCATGGTAATATCTCTACTCCTTTATATTGTCTAAGAGTTGCCCTGTGACATAATATATGATCTATTTTTGAGAAGGATCCATGTGCTGCTGAGAAAAAAGTGTAACTGCTTGATGTTGGGTGGTATACTCTATATATGTCAATTAGGTCTAGGTTATTAATAGTGTTATTGAGTTCTATAGTTTCCTTATTCAACTTTTGTTTGGAAGATCTGTCCAGTGGCGAGAGAGGTGTGTTGAAGTCTCCCATGATTATGGTGTGGTGGTCTATTAGACTCTTGAACTTGAGAAGAGTTTGTTTGACGAACATAGCTGCACCATTGTTTGGGGCATAAATATTTATGATTGTTATGTCTTGTTGGTGTATGGTTCCCTTAAGCAGTATGTAGTGTCCCTCTTTATCTCTTTTGATTAACTTTGGCTTGAAATCTATTTTATTTGATATGAGTATGGACACGCCTGCTTGTTTCCGAAGTCCATATGAGTGATATGATTTTTCCCAACCTTTCACCTTCAGCCTATGTATGTCTTTTCCTATCAAATGCGTCTCCTGTAGGCAGCATATTGTTGGGTCTTGTTTTGTGATCCATTCTACTAGCCTGTGTCTCTTAATTGGTGAGTTTAAGCCATTAACATTTAGGGTTATTATTGAGATATGGGTTGTTCTTCCAGCCATATTTGTTTATTTCTGTTACTAAACATTGTTTGTTTTCCTCTTTGATTGTTTCCCCCCCCCCTTTACTGTCCTACCTCCCACTGTTGGTTTTCATTGTTATTTTCCATTTCCTTTTCCTGTAATACTTTGGCTAGGATGTTTTGAAGAGATGGTTTTCTAGCTGCGAATTCTTTAAACTTTTGTTTATCGTGGAAGGTTTTAATTTCATTCTCCATCCTGAAGCTTAATTTCGCTGGATACACAATTCTTGGTTGGAACCCATTATCTTTCAGTGTTTGAAATATGTTATTCCAGGATCTTCTAGCTTTCAGAGTCTGTGTTGAAAGATCAGCTGTTATCCTGATTGGCTTGCCCCTAAATGTAATCTGCTTCCTTTCTCTTGTAGCTTTTAAAATTCTCTCCTTATTCTGTATGTTGGGCATCTTCATTATAATGTGTCTAGGTGTGGATCTCTTACGATTTTGCACATTCGGCGTCCTGTAGGCTTCTAGGATTTGGGATTCTGTCTCATTCTTCAAGTCTGGGAAGTTTTCTTGTATTATTTCATTGAATAGACTGCTCATTCCTTTGGTTTGGAGCTCTGTACCTTCCTGTATCCCAATGACTCTTAAGTTTGGTCTCTTAATGTTATCCCATATTTCTTGGATGTTCTGCTCATGGTTTCTTAACAGTCTTGCTGAGCTGTCTATGTTCTTTTCCAGTTGAAATACTTTGTCTTCATTGTCTGATGTTCTATCTTCTAAGTGTTCTACTCTGTTGGTAGTATTCTCCATTGAGTTTTTAAGTTGGTTTATTGCTTCCTGCATTTCTAGGATTTCTGATTGCTTGTTTTTTATAACCTCTATCTCCCTGTATAGTTGATCCTTTGCTTCCTGGATTTGTTTGCGTAATTCGTTGTCGAAGTGATCTTTCATTGTCTGATTTTGCTGTTTAATGTCTTCCTTGATACTCCAGATCATCTGAAGCATGTATATCCTGAATTCTTTATCTGACATTCCATCTGCTGCAGCTGTTACCTCTTCTAAAGTTGCGTTGACCTGCATTGCTTGTGGTCCTTTCTTTCCTTGTCTTTTCATACTGCTTGCGTATCTTTCCTGCAGGTGCGGGCGGCGGCTCTGCTCTCTCCTTATTCCAATTGGGGTGTCGTGGCTACCACGCCGGCAGGTCACTGGGCCTGTTCTGGGAGCTGGTGGCGGCTCTGTTCTGCCCCTACTCCAATTGGGGTGACGTGTCTGTCGTACCAGCAGGCCACTGGGCCTGTCCTGCTGGTCGGTCGCAGATCTGCCCACCTTTCGGGCACGGGTGGAGGCTCTGCTTTGCCCCTACTCCAATTGGGGTGTCGTGACTACCCCGCCTGCAGGATGCTGGGTCTGTTCCTGGCAAGGGAGGCGACTCTGCTCTGTCACTACTCCAATTAGGGTGGTGTTTGTACCCCGCCGGCAGGCTCCTGGGCCTGATCCGCCGGTCTGTTGTAGGTCTGCCTACCTTGAAGGCGCGGGCGGCGGATCTGCCCTGCCCCTCCTACCACGCCTGCGGACCCCTGGGCCTGATCTGCAGGTTGATCACTGGTCTGCTCACCCTGCGGGCACGGGTGGCGGTTCTGCTCCACCCCCACTCCAATTGGGGTCACGTGACCACCACACCGGCAGGGCCTGATCCGGGCGTGGGATAAGGATCTGCTCTGCCCCTACTCGAGTTGGGGTGACGTGTGTACCACACTGGCAGGCCACTGGGCCTGACCCGCCAGGCTGTCACAGGTCTGTTTACCTTGCAAGCGCGAAGGGCGGCTCTGCCCTGCCCCTCCTACCACGCCCATGTACTACTGGGTCGTGGGTCTGCCCACCTGGCGGGTGTGGGTGGCGGCTCCGCTCCGCCCCCTCTCCAATTGGGGTCACGCGGTCACCACGCTGGCGAGCCGCTGGGCCTGCTCCGGGGGCTGGCGGCGGCCCGGCTCCTTCCCTCTGGCTCAAGGACAAATTGAGGAGACTCGGGTGACTGAGCCTCACCCCCCTTACCAGGAGACCAACTGCTTATGTCACCGCTGGTATTGATGAAGATCTCTCCTCCACCGCTTTCTGCTGACATCAGATCTCTGCCATGTTGGTATCCTATGCGAATGGCAGCATTTCGTTCCCCTTGCCAGGCAACCCAAGCAATGGGTGAGTCCTGACCTGCCCTCAGCAGGACCCGGACCGAGACACAGTTTCCGCGGGCTCCTAGCCCCGGTCCAGGGAAGTTCCGGGAGCCGGAACTCGGCCGCTCCGTGCTCGGTGTAAGCTCCTATAAGTGTAGGCTCCAAGAAGCAGCCCCCGCGGGCTCAGTTCCGGGAGCCGGAATTCGGCCGCTTAGTGCTTGGTGTATGCTCTGATAGTAGCAGGGTCCAAGAAGCAGCCTCCGCGGGCTCCGCAGCCCTGAGCCAGGGTGGTTCCGGGACGGTTCCGGGAGCCGGAACTCGGCCGCTCTGTGCTCGGTGTAAGCTCCTATAAGTGTAAGCTCCAAGAAGCAGTCCCCGCGGGCTCAGTTCCGGGAGCTGGAATTCGGCTTCTTGGTGTTTCGTGTTTGCTCTGATATTCTTTATTTATTCTTAATAAATAATCAACCCAAATTTTCATTTGCTTATCTATTCTTCTAATGAGATTTATTCTTTTGTAAGCACTCTGTTATTCCCCACCAATTTCTGACCTGTGTCTCATATGGCTAGCCCTGACATATAATAGGAGTGAACTTAATCCTTGGAGTGAGAGAAAGGATACCTCATCAAAGTAGATAAACTGCACAAAAGTCATCACCCATGCACAAAGACTACTCTGTTTTAGTGTAAGTAAATTAAAGACTCTTGGACAGAAATGAATGAATAGACAAGCAGTCTCCCTTCCCAGCTTAGAATCCATGGTCAATCATACTCCTCCTTGTATATACCGTTAATCCTCCCCCCTCTCCCTCACACACAACATACCTGCCTGGTAATCATAGGCATAACCCTGAAATCAAACTTTAAGTCATCTTAGGGTCTGCGATTGAAGAAGACCTGAGAAGATCACACAAACTCACAAGTGGCCCTACTTTAAGTACTCACCCCAAACCTCAGTGCTGCCTAGTAATCACTCTAAATTTTGCCAGTCTACTCATTGTCCTTGTCTCCCATACAATCATTTCAATGCCCTTCTCTCCTCCAAATTCTAATCCTTTCTTCCTTCTCCTTCTCCCAGCTAATGATCTTTGCCTTCTCCATTAAAATGAGAAAATTGAAGCAGAGTAGAGCATCCAAACCCCATTGCTCCACCTATTTCACCTACCTAAGAATCTACTCGTCAGAGTTCCACTTTCCTTCCCTCTGCCTAAAGATTTTGCTCCCACTTAGACAGTCAGTCCTGACCCAGTGACCCTCTCAATCATTCTCTCCTATATCGCTCATTCACTCCTGCATCACAAATGTTTCCCACACAAACATTCCTATCAGCACATAGCCACGCTATTATCTCCTTCACCAAAAAACCAAAACCCTTTATAACCTACTTTCCTTTTCAAGTTACTCCCCTAATTCCCTGCTACTCTTCACGGAACCCCTCTTAAGAATTGTCAATATTATACATGACTGGTGTAACTCCACATCATGCACAACCACAAGAACGGGAAGTTACACTCCATGTGTGTATAGCATGTCAAAAGACATTATACTGTCATGTATGACTAAAATGAACAAATAAATTTTTTTTAAAAAGGAATTGTCAATATTCTAATTTCTATCATTTAATTTGCTTTTAAACTCACTCCATCTCTACATTCAAACCCTTTGATCAAGATTGCCAATGCCTACACTTGGCTAAATCCAATGTTCAATTCTAGTCCTCATATATATGCTATTTCTAATCTAACCGTTATTTTATGTGCACATTAAACTGTCATATCATCATCTGTAAGTTGCATTCTAATTTCAAAGATGTTAAATGTGAAAAAAAATCACATTTAAGACTGAGTGATTTATGATACTTAATTTTATACTATTGATCATCTCCCTCCTTCTCAAGTGCTTTTTTCTCTTGCATTTTGGGCTACCACACTCCCTTTACTTCCCTCATATCCTACTAGCCACTACTTTTCATTCTTCTTTGGTGGTTCCTTCTCTTATCCTGTACCTCTTAATACTGTAATCTCTCAGAACTCAGTCCTCACTCTCCCCTTAGATGATCTTAATCAGGCACTTGGTTTTATTTCATCTAAAGGCTGATGAAATCATGAGCTTTTTACTCTAGGTCCAATCTCCCTTCTGGAATCAAAATTCACAATATAAACAACTAACAACTCCTCCACTTAGATGTCTAAGACATATCTCAAACTCCGTATGTCTAAAACTATATTCCTACTCTCCTCTCCTAACCAATCCCTACACACAAGCTTCACAAGGACTGAGGATGTGTCTATTTTGATGACTGGTGAGTTTAAACTATTTTCAGAATCAGAACAGTACCTGCCACACAGTGGGATCAACAGATAAACCAAACTGTCCACACCTCTGCTCAAAGCTCTTCCAGTGGCTTTCCATTTTTCTTATATAAGACTAAGTTACAATGTCCCTATAAGGCCCTTCTTAATTTTACCTCTCTGACTTTATGTCCTATAGCTCCCCACCACAGCTGTAGACACTAGGCTCAAGGTATCTCTCACCAAGATAGACAGGGCCTTTGCACTTGCTATTCCCTCTTTCTAGATTGTTCTTTCTCTGGATTGCATATGCCTTACCCCTTTACCTGTTTTGGGAATGATAACCCCATTTAAAATTAAAATATTCACTCTACCCCATGCTCCCAACCCCTTTCACCTACTTCTGGGTTTATTTTTCCCAAGCAAGGTTCTCCTACTTGTAAAATATGTACTTTACTTGTTTATAATGTTTACTTATATGTTATGTTTATTCTTGTTCCTGTGTGTTACTATAAGCTCCAGGAGGACTGAGGTTTGTCTGGAGTGCTGATTGACACATTTGATTGACATCATTAATCTGTGCCTTGCATACAACAGGCTCTTCATAGATATTTTTGGAGTTAATATAAAAGGAGCTACCTATTCTAGAAAAGAGGGAAACTATTTGCCTTATGTAAGTATAGTAATTAATATTGCTTGGGAAAGTTTGAAACAACAGTGGCAGTGGGGATGTTTGTTGTTATTGTTTATTCTCTTTTCTGAATCTTTTCAAAAGAGTTGAAATCAATGCATTCAGAAAAGCAGCACATGGAACAGCCACTGGGCCTGACTTTCTGCCAAGCTGTTGCATTAGGAAAATGGTTGACCCTTTCTTTCTAAAGGAGAAATTTCAGATGGACTAGGGGTGAGGAGAGAGGACATTCTCTTCTCTTTTCCTATCATAGCAAGCAGTGATTTAATGAGCCTTGACAATTACACACAAACACTTGAGGATCAAAGGAAGATTAATTAGTAATGCTATTTAACACTCCTTTCTCTCCCTTTATGCAGAAAATACAAAGTGTAATCTGAAGAGTCTTAAGTGGGCCAACAGTACTGTTTTAATTAATTAGCTATTAGAAATCAGGTTTCCATTATACTGTCAGTCTCTTTTTGTATAAAAAGAAACGATCAGACATTCTTTTTATATCAAAAACTGCTCCTAGAGGCACTGTTTTTAGGATATTCTGGCATTTATGATTGAAAAGTCATAAATACTCTTAAACCCCCCAAGGTCTTAGAGCACTAAAATAAGATAAGAATATTTATTTACATCTTCCTAATATCAGTTCTTTCATTTCAGGCAACTTCCTTATAAATTAAAATTAAATTTTAGGCAAAAATATTGAATCATACAAAGCATAATTAAAAGTAGACTTTGTGTAATAAACAATAATAGGAAAAAATTAAGTTTACATTTAATAAAAGGTAGACCTATTTCTATTAAAATTATGGAAGAGAAAAAAATAATTTTGAGGAAATATCTCTCAAGTTATTTAATTTAAAAAAACCACCTTATTTAAAATACGATACTGTTTCATAGGATTTAAATAATAAATAAACCTATGTGTAATCTCTGCCCATGTTAACTGTAGACTCCTTCCCCATCTCTAATATCTTGTAATCATAGTTGTGATACAGCACTCTGTCCCAGCATTTTCTAGGGCACAGACTACCAATATCCCTAGAATTTTTTAAATGATTATTTGAAGATATTTAAATGCAACTAGGTTATCAAATGCTTAAAATTCCAATCATTCAATTATTGACTACCCTAAATGTATTTATATGAGCAGTCTCATTTTCTTCATGTGGAAAAATATTGGAAAAATCAGAGGAGCAACTTAATGAAAATGCCAAATGAAAACTCTGCCAAACCATTGGCTGACAGACTAGGAACTGGCAACAAACTGGGCCATTTCAAAATAGACAGAACCCTTTTATTACAATCAGAGTTACCTGGTAGGTAACCAAATAAATATTAAAGTTAGAGATAATTACCATGGCTAGATGAGCAAATTGAATACACATCTTTATGAAAAACAGGAGCAGTCACAATTATTTGCTAGAACAGTTTGATCCAATCCTACCTCTGGCTTCAGGATGTTGAGATACAACTCCACTATTAGAAATAGGAAAGCATATTATACAGAAGATTTCCCAAACCAAAGATTATATTTACTGGATAGTTGAAATGACTCAAAAATTATTAGTACTAAAAAAAATTATCCATGCTATATAGCCAATGTTTAGAAAACATTATTATCCTTACCTGTATGTTTTCTTTGTTGGTAAGAGGTTTTCCTGAGTCAAATGACTGAAACAACTGTCAAAAAAAGCAAAATATTAACAGTAGGAACTAGATAATTTGAATATTCTTTTCAATGAAACTATTAATGTGTACCATTTTTATTGTAAAAGTAATATATGCTCTAGTCATAAAAGATTAATATAAAAAATAAAGTAAAAATCATACATAAGTCAATTTCCTTTGTGAGGTCAGCGTTAATATTTTTATGTCTTCTCTACCAATTTATTTTTAATGAATTTTTTAAAATTATATATGGATTTGAATTTCATTTTCACTAAGTATTACATCATAATTTTTTCTGATACCATTATTTATAACTTCGGTCTGATAGGAAATACTTGCCTAAGAATGTAGCCCTGTTAACCTCTTGCCCACTTTTAGACACCTAAGGGGGCTGCTTCCCATCATCTCTCCACAAATCAGCCTTAGCTTAAATAACACTGGTGACCATTTTGTCTGTATTTATGATTATTGCCTCTGTATACATTCCTGAATGCAGGATTTCTGGGTCAAAATATAGGAATATATTGAGAAAACAGAAATGGTCTGGCCCATATATCGAGAAAACAGAAATGGGCTGGCCCAATTTACGTTCCCTCACATATTGTGTAGAAATTCAAAATTCTAACAGCATTGAGGATTATCACTTAACACTGTCTTTCCCAGCTTGAGGTAAAACTGTATTACTATTCAGAATGACTATTTTTGTGGTACTTTTGCTTGTTTTGTGAATAATTTATTAATGCATTTAGCTATAAATTTAATGGTGCATCAAGGAAATTATTCATTTGCCAGAAGAGACTGTTGTATCCTGGAGCAGAAAAAGGCCCTCTTGGAATAGAAAGCCCTTTGTAAAAGATGTCCATTAAGAGAAGCCAATACTGACATCCTTGCATATCAGCTCGGTCACCAGGAAGTCACCAAAAGCTTCCATAAAGGGTCTGCCTCCACATGGTTGGTGTACTACCTCTTTGCCTGAGGTAATTCTATGGTCATAAGAATGTTCAAGAGAGGCTAGTGGTACAGGGTAAAACCCTTACCATTGAGGAATAAGAGACTTGTTCTATCCCAGTTGCCCATGGCAGGGACCTTCTTTTCAATGCTCTCTGGAAGTAACTTTCCCACTTCTCTGGTGTAACTTTACCATTCATTCACCATACACCCTGGAATTGCCTCCCAATACATTATTTGCTTCCAAATCTCTGTCTCACAATCTGCTTTTGAGGGACTCCCAAACCAATACATCATATATAGCTTTCAATGGAGGAAAATATTAGTGTTTTTAAAAATCCTTTTTTTTTTTTTTTGAAGATACATTTTGCTGCCTAGAATACATTGAAAAGTTAGTAACTGAATGTGGTGATGGTGGTATCTCTGGTGATACAAATTGAAAAGAGTTCATAGTGGGACCTTAGATTTGGTGATAAGAGCAGAATCTCAATATAAATAAAAATGTTAAAATATAGAATTTTTAAAGGACTATGAAAAGTCCAATAGTAATCCATAATTTTTTTTTCAGTTACTTCCTTTACAAGTGAAACTTAATTCATTAATCCCTTCTTTAAATAACTGGCCTGCAGCCTAATAACATTGGCACCTATTTTAATTATAAACCCTGAAAGCATTTCCTCTTTTAATTACACTTTTTAAATTCCCAATTGAAGCTGGAAAGCTGCAAATTAACTTTGAGAATACAAAATTTGAAGTCAGAATCTATTGGGAGATAATTCGCCCACACAGTTATCTTATGAAGCTTGTGGATAAAAATGAAGGCTGGAATTTACATGTAAAAATTAGTTCCAGACTTTTTGATTGTTTATTTGGGTGAAAACTGTGGCCATTGAAAATTCTCATTTCTCATTATTCTACCCAATTGGTTTCTTTCCTTCTCATCTTCTAAATGTGGATGACCTAAAGTTCAGTTTTCTCTTTTCTAGATTTCTCTGTCTGCCTGGGATCCTAGCTGATTGTACCTAGTTCTATTATTTAAAATCTCTATGTTAATGCTTCCAAACATACCTGCAACCCCACCCTCTCCCCTGGATTACAGTCTCTGCCTCTATATATACTACATAGCCACCTGGTTGTCTACTATGGATCTCATATTTATCATGTTCAATTCCTGCCAGGAGCAGCATTCCCCTTCTCGGTATATGAAAACTTCTTTCTACCAGTCGTTCAAGTTGAACATTCTGCATTCACCTTGACTTAAGTCTCTTACATCCCAAACCTAAACCATCATCAGCAAATGCTGTCAGCTCTATCTTCACAATACACCCTGAACAGAACCACTGCTCACTCCCTCCACCACTATTACTCCAACTATTATCATGTCTCAACCAAATTGCTTGCAACAGCCTTCTCATTGGTCTCCCTATTTATACCTTGCTTGCTCACAGTTTATTTCACAAAAAGCAAACAAAGTAGTTGATTTATGTTTAATTCCTATCATGTCATGTCTCTGCTCAAAACCCTTGTTGGTTACAGTTTCCCATCGGGTAGAGAGTAAATGCCAGTCCTGACTGAGCCTCAGGAGGTTTTACATAACCTGGCTCCTGGGTTCTACCCTCCTCTTCTCTTTCCTGAATTCTCATTTGGCCTTGTTGTTTTCCCTCAACCACATCTTGCAAGCATCCTTCTCAGAGCCTTTGCCTTTATAGTTCCTCCCACTTGGGAGGCTGTTCCCACAGATCTTTCCATGGTTCACTTTCCTCAAAACCTGGTTATTAGAGACCGGCCTGAATAAAACAGCAACCTGAGCTGCCCTGGTTAATAGTTCCCCTCAGTTCAGCTGGATTGACCCTCATACCTCCATCTGACTTATATTTATGTGCTAAATATGTTTATTATTTGTCTCCCCCCTGGACTATGAGATCCATTTGTTCTTTACTGCTCCATCCCCAGTCTAGAAAAATACCTACATTCAGTAAGCACTTGAGAAACATTACACATGAGTTAAAATATAATTTTAATAGCAAAATACAAACCATTTGTAATAGGGAAAGACTGTTGACTAAGATTCAAGCAAGAAAATACTACTAACTTAATCCAGGCAAGAAGATGAATTCATTTATACAACAAAAAATGAAGGAAATAACCAACTAACCTCTCTCTTGATAGGAAGGTAGTAGATAAACAGACAGGTAGACAAACACATACATATCCACACACATACATACCATGTATGCCATATAACACATAGATATTACTTCTATGTATAGATATAGATATATAGATGTTTATTTATTTACTTATTTTGTGCAGTGCTGGGGATTGAACCCATGGCTTCATGCATGCTAGGCAAGTGCTCTAACACTAAGTTACACCCCCTCCCTATAATAATAAATTACAATGTTGTAGCAGTCATATGGAATAAAAAGAAGTACATTTTAGGGGAATATGCTGATGTAGTAGACACAATATGTAAAATATAATGTCAGCTTATGCAACTGATTTCCAAGTCTTACAGATAATTCCCCCAGGTTCTTTTAGGTCCTCTAAATTCAAATCACACCAGAATGTATTATGTCTGTCAGTCTCACTCCTCACACATATGGTTTCCCTCAGGCAAAGGGACTTTCTACCCTGCCTCTCACCCATTTCCTTTATTCTTGGCTCACATGGATCCAAGCATCTGCCTACAGCATCTGATTCCCAGATCACCATGAAGACCAAAGCAGAGGAAAATAATAACTCACTCTGATTTAATTTCTGCTTTCATCATGAACTCTAGTACTTGTTTTCAAGAATTCTCCAGTTATCTAGTCTATAAATACAAATCAAGTGATCCCGGTAAAACTGTCTCCTAAAACCAAACATTCTAGGCAAAATGGAGAAGAATGTTCATTCGCCACAGAAATCAGAAGAAATCTGAACAAAATATTCTCAATTCATTGATGTGATGTTTATCAATCAAAAAGGTCCAAATGAGTTATAAGGAGAGATTATTTTGAGTAAGAACATTAACCAGAAATTATAGGATTAGACTAAAAAACCTAAAATGTGTTGGCTGATGTGTCTAAAGAACTGGCTTATAATAACTATAATAAAAAGCAATATTCAGTGTCCCTGTGCCAGAATTCCATTGCAAAAATTTACTACAGAACCTTGCAATATCCCTCATGACAGCTATTCCAGATAGATTAAAACTCATAAAATCTAATATTAGCTGTAACCAGATTTAACAAAGCAGTGTGGAGTACTGGAGACATGTAAATATACTGTTGTTGGAATGTTTCCTAGATTTTAGAATTATAACCTTCGAAGACAAAGAACAGCTCAATTTAGTAAGTTACCTTAATTTTTCCAGTAGCTTTAAAGCCAGAAGGCACTGGACAAGGCATGTTTTTCCCATAAAATATCAAGGATAACTCATAAAAGGCCTCAGAAAAGAAGTGCAAATCTGTAAGGACTTCTATCTGTAAAGAAAAAAAAGAAGATTTTAAGTTAAATAGTTTGTTTCACTTACAAAATAAAAACTTTAGAGAAAAATAACCAACTCTGAGATCCAAAATTTCTGCTTAGTGACAGTAAAGTATTATGAATTATTTGTTTACTAGCTAGGGAGTGGATGGATCTTCACATGTCTGTACATATGCCATTTTACATGTGCGATGAACCCAGAAGCTAACGAACAGTAACAGGAAGGTGTTGGAAAGAGTGGGCAGTTATCAGAGGTTGCTTACTTCAACAGAGGCAAACACACAGAAATAATATAGCCATGGAAAAGTCTTAAAAATAATTCTGTTCCCATGGTAAATTGTGGCTTAAAAGAAAAACAAAGCTAAAACTTTCCTGATGTTCTCTGGGGAAAGTCAAAAAAACCAGGAGACTAACTCCACAACATATCAATATAGAGACAACTATTAATTTTCTTATCCATAATTAATAGCTTAACATTAATTGATCACTATGCATTTTACATGGCTTATTTTGAATATAAACCAGCAGGACTACTGGGAAATGATATAAAGAAAAGATCAAATTCAAATTCATGTGTTCATTCAACATGTTTATAGGGCACTTCTTAAACAGTAAGCACTCTTGGAGGTTCCACACCTTTGGATGCACATTTAGGTAAAGGTAGGTGATACATGAAGACACAGTATGAGGAAGCATGGAGTCTGACAAAACGCTACTTTCGAGACTGGGATCAGGAAGAACAACTGTGAGGGGAAGCCATTCAAGAGAAGAGATGGTAATGACATAAGCCACAAAGTCTTATGAGAATTTGCCAAGAGGGTCCTGAGAATAAAGGTCATGTGATGGGAGCAGTTTTGTATCCTAGAGTGTTCCAAGAACAGCCTGTGTGGCTGGAACTAAGTAATTGAGGGGAAGAGGGTGGGAAGGTGGGTATGACAGTAGATACAAAAGTCATATAGAACCTGCAGGTCCCAGGAGGAACTGTCTTTCCTATGGGGTAAGAAGTTGTAGAGGCTTTGGAACAGAGCCTTAACCTGACTCGTATTTTGAAAACATCCAGAGACTTTAGAGAGAATAGAGAATGAAAGGGTAAAATGTGCTCACAGGGAATAAAATGCAAAGTTGGATAAAGATATATATATAAACACACACACACACACACATAGTTTATGTTATGTATATGCATATATATATATATTTCTATTATTTTTTTATATAAAGCAAAATTCAATTTATCCTTAGCATTTCAATCTATCTTACTCTCCGTTTTCCTTTCACTACTAGTTTAGGAATCTCAAGAGTATATAAACCTTAAGGAAAGAGGTAAGTTAGGGGAAAATTGACTATACAAATAAAGCCTGAAAGGCCAGGAGAACATTAATGGGAAAGAGGAAGTTGCTTGTTTATTGAGTGCAAACTGTGTCATCTTTCCTAAGACACCTTAATCTCTAACCTCCCCAGTGCCACGTAGCACCAAAGTAGACACTCAGAGAGACATGGAAACCCTTTCAGGTTTCTAGATGGCCATTTTTTCTCATTATTCCTATAAGAAAACCCTTCCCAGGATCTGTGTGTGGGTTAGTCTCCTCTAGTCTTGACTCTAAGAGTTGTGTACATGGACATCTGTCAAGGCTATCTCTGGTTGCAGTTTATCATACCAATCTGACTGTTTAGAAAAGCAATGCTGTTAAGAATAGACATAATATTTCCAGAAATGACCAATGCCATGAACACAAACAAGCCAGAATAGACAAAAAGAACTGGCTATATAAATCAACCCTTCACTCACACAAATACAGAACTATCAGTACCCTTCCTAGGAATGTTTAATATGTGCAGAAGAATAAATCTTTGATGAGGTCGACAGATCCAGAGTGAAGCCAAACCAGTTGATCGTCAAGAAGTTTTACAGCTTCCCCTGAAAGAGACTAGTACACACAGAAACTGAACAGAATGATGGATTACTGGGTACACTGTCAGAAAGGATCATTGTTTGCTGTTTCCTGATTGACTTTTCTTTCTTACCACTCACTGACCGCAGTTTGCTTCAGAAAGGTCCAACAAACTTTGCTCAGACAGGCTATTATTTCTTCCTCTGTGAGATCTATCAGTACTTGCTCTTTTATATTGCATTTGTTATTGCAGCTGTCAAACCCCTAATTCAGTTTTTCAATCCTAATAAGCCAGTAAGATCTACTTCTGTCTCATCCTCCTCCCAACACTGTCACCAGATACAAGGATGACGTCATTCTCCTGATCAAAATTCTAGAATCCCCCATCCAACCCAAAGCTGCAGAATAGAGTCCACAGTTCTTCACTGATTTTTATTTTTTATTTTGTTTTTAAAAATTTATTTTTTAGTTGTAGTTGAACACAATACCTTTATTTACTTTTATGTGGTGCTGAGATCGAACCCAGGGCCTTGCATGTGCTAGGCAAGCGCTGAGCCACAACCCCAGCTCACAACCCCACAACCCCAACCCCACAACCCCACAATCCCAACCCACAACCCCAGCCCCCTTCACTGACTACTCCTGAATGAAAACAGCTGCCATATGCTAACAAACTGCTGTGGTTTGAATGTGATCTCCAATTGTTCATGTAGTAAAACTTAGACTCTGAATTCACATATTGATGATATTTGGGGTGAGGCCATTAGGAGGTGATTAAGATTAGATGATATCATTAGTTGCTTATAAGGAGAGGAAGGGAGATCTGAATCTATGCCTGCTGATCTCTCACCACATGATACATTCTGCCATGTTATGATGCAGCAAGAAGGCCCTCAACAGATGCAGCCCCTGGATCCTGGACTTCCTAGCCTTCAGAACTCTGAGAAATAGATGTATTTTCTTCATAAATTACCCAATCTCAGATCTACTGTTGAAGCAACAGAAAAAAAAGACTAAGACAATAAACAAAAGTCATCTAACCAAAAAGTTTGTTCTGAATTCTGACTTTCAGGGCCCCCCTGGATCTCCTCCTGATGCTTTTAATGGCCACTGCAACCCCGCCATGCTTCCTTCCTCTTAATAACAGACCAGAATATACCTGTTATCCAATTCTGACTCCAGATTTCTCCCATTTCTCTTACTGCACAACCTCCCCATTATGTCTTCACAGTCTGGAATTCAAGCCGGGTCCCTGGTTTTCTCCATACCGTGGCCCTCTGGTGTTTCTCATGTTACCTTCTGCAACCCCCTTGCTCAGAACCTCCACTTCAACGTGACTGAACCATCGCTGCCCCCTAAGCAAGTCCATACTTTTTCACCTTTGTATCTTTCACACTGTTTTCTGCCATGAACATTCCCTTCCTCCTCTCTCCCACTCAGCTGTAGGCTTTCCAAGTCTAAATTCTTATCTTCTTATTGAAATCCCAAGGCTAAAAGCCATTTTTCCCTCTTTTAAACTCTTGGAGACAAAGCTTATCAAGCTAATTTGCAAATGATAAAGTGACAAGTACATATATGTGACTTGTGTATATGTCCCATCTCTCTTCCCAGTTCTCAAAGCAAGAAAGGACCATGAGTGACGTTTCTTGGACTCAAGTTACTAACATGGTGCTTTTAAATAGAAAGTACTCAGTAAAGGTTGTTTTAGAATTAAATCAATGAACATTTATTAAGTATTTTCTAGGTTAGCTCCACTAACACTAAATAGAATGTACAAAGCAGGCATTTTATAGATGTCTGCAAATTTTAAATTCAATCCAATAATTAATGACTGAATATCAAGAATGTGAATTTATTTCTCAAGTTAGTGTAGGAAATTAAAAAATAAATAAGAAACAGCCCTAGCCTTAAGAATTTTGCAATCTTAAAGAGACTACTGTTGAGAGACTGGGAAAATTATATGTAGTTTTAAGAAATGTGTTTTTGAAATTCAAAAGCAAGAGAGTTCATAAGAATTAATAACTCAGAGAAGGTGATCCAGAAATTTTCATGATCAACGATGAATTATTTATTCTTGAGGTTAAAATATATCAGTAGCACCAGAAGTCCTCTTAGGAATTGCTTTATTTATAATTAGAGGACAATGGACTTTTCTCAGAGGCCCAAAGGGTCTGAATGAGATAGTAGTCCAGGGGAAAGCTAAGCTTTCCTCATTAAAAAAACAGGAGGGATGCAGGAAAAAAAAATGGAGGGTACTTCCAAAAACGGAAGAAGAAGTGTGCTGGAATATAGTGCTGGAGGCCACTCACTCCTAATTGCAAGAGCTGATTATGTGTCTTCAGTGACGCCTTGTGGGTAATTTCGACAGCCATAGTGGGTGCATTCACAAAATGGAAGAAAACTGAAAAATACAAATCAGCTTTAAAAAAGGGCTCACATGAATCATTTTCCAGCATACACCTGATTATGCCACAGGAAGAGAGGCAAAAGCATAAAATGATGGCCAAGAAGTATTTTAAGCTCAAGAATGCCAAATATTCTATTTTAAATTATTTGTACTTCAATTTTCCTGTTTTCCCAAAATTCAGTAAAGTGCACAAAAGAAACAAAGGTCCTAGGTAAATATGTTATGTATGTTTATGTATGAGTATAACAGTATGTGTGTACGTGTGTGTGTAGAAAAATGAATGGGGTTGAATTCCATTTAAGAATTGAGGAGAAATCCAAGATGGCGGAATAGAGAGGTCCAAGATGGCAGAATAGAGGAGGTACTATTTCTGGCTGCTCTGTAGAATTAACTAAGAAAACAGTCAGGCGGCGTCTCAACAAAGTCTCACCTAGATGGAATACAACATCTCAGAGCAAGCGACAGGACCCCTATACAGTGGATTTTCACAGAAACCACCAGAGCTGCCACCACCTGCACAGAAATCAGAGCTTCGTGTTCCAGTAAGACTCCTGACTCCTGACCCAAAGCTTGCAGTTCCAGTGCACACACAGCTCTCAAACAGCGGAGCAGAATCACCTCATCAGCTGTGCTCCACTCCCATGCAGGTCACAGGCTGCAATCTAGCCATAGCACAAGGCCATCCCAGCTCCCCCCACCTCACCAGACACCCCTGTGCTACAAGCAGACTGACTGCATCTTGGAAAACCTTTCTCACCATTTTTTGTTGTGCGTGGCTATCAGCGCAGACCATTTGAACAGGTACCTGGTTTCCACCTTCCTCCCCTTCCCTCCACCCAGCACAAAACCACTCTCAGCTGAAAGGGCACCGCCCACCAGGAGCAAGCGAAGGGCAAGAGGTCCCGCAGTTGGGACCTGATAAGCAAAACAGGGGAGGGGTCTAAAAACCTGAAGCAAATTAGAGAGGCCAGGATTGATCGGGGAAGCTCCAGGCAGGAGAGGGGGCTCAAGTCTTCTCACCCTGGTTACCTACACAATAGGTAGGTCAGAGACTCCAGCTTAAAACAACTCCACCTACTGGAAGAGAAGAGAAGCAGGAAGGAAATGGAATTCTAAGAGGTTTTTTTGTTGTTCCCTCCCGCCCCAATATTATCCTTCTTCTTTCTCTTCTACCCTTCTATCCTCTGGCTCTCACAACTTCAATAAATGTGAAACCAAGAACTTTACATGAAATAGAATTTTGAGAACTGAGTCACCTGAATAAAAATTATGGAGAATTGCATAAGGCCTCCCCTTTTTAAAAATGTTTTTATTCTCTTTTTTCTTTCTTCTCTCTTTTTTCTCTTTCTTTCTTTCTTTCCCTTTTTCTCTTCTTCTCTTTCTTCTTCTTTCACCCTCCAAATTTTACTATTTTAACATCCTGTAATTTTCTAAATACATATGTGTGTTTGTTTTTTTGTACTCTACTGTCCTCCCATGTACTTGTCTACCCTAAATTACTTCCTCTCTATTCCCCTGCTACTAACACTCTTCATTAGAGTTCTCCTTCAAATTTCCTAAGTTATATTAACCCCATACCCTCACATCTTTCCCCCTTACCATAGCATCCTATGCCCGACCCCCAGTTCACTGTCCGCCACCAGAAACTGTACACCTTTTATAAAACTACTGATTATATTATTTTAAATAATAATTGAATCCAACATTTCTGGACATTGAGATTAACTATAAATGTCTTAATATCAATAATTTGTTCATAGGTGATATACTGTTGATATTAGGATCTGTTAACATTGTCCTTCCCCACAAAGGAGGGATCTTGGAACCATACAAGAGCAATACAAATCTATAGGGTAAAAACAATAAAACTCCAGTCCCACAGAGCTGAAAAGAAAGAAATGTGAGAAACATGAAGAGACAAGGGAAGAAAGTACCACAAACAATTCAACACAACACATCATTAGAAGATGTGTTGAATGTGCAGAAAGAATGACAGGGAAAGATTTCAGGATATACATGATTAAATGCTTTGGGATCTCAAAGAAGACATTAGAAAACAAATACAGGCAGTGAAAGATCACTTTGAAAATGAGCTACATAAACAAATCCAAGAAACAAAAGATCACCTCAACAGGGAGATAGAGGTTATACAAAAAACAAAAACAAAACACACACACACACACACACACACACACAGAAACCCTTGAAATGAAAGAAATAATAAACCAAATTAAAAAATCAAATGACAGCATCACCAACAGAGTAGACCACTTAGAAGATAGGACATCAGACAATGAAGATAAAGTATATCATCTTGAAAAGAATGTAGATAGCACAGTGAAAATGATAAGAAACCACGAGCAGAACATTCAAGAAATATGGGATAGCATAACAAGACCAAATTTAAGAGTTATTAGGAGAGAGGAAGGCATAGAGGTCCAAACCAAGGAGTGAGCAATCTTTTCAATGAAATAATATCAGAAAACTTTCCAGACATGAATAATGAAACAGAAATTCAAATCTAAGAAGCCTACAGGATTCCAAATGTGCAAAATCACAACAGACCCACACCAAGACACATTATAATGAAAATGCCCAACATGCAGAAAAAGGAGAGAATTTTAAAAGCCACAAGAGAAAGGAATCAGATTACATATAGGGGTAAATCAATTAGGATAATGGCAGATTTTTCAACACAGACCCCAAAAGCTAGAAGATCCTGGGACAACATATTTCAAGCTCTGAAAGATAATGGGTGCCAACCAAGAATCTTGTATCCAGCAAAATTAAGCTTCAAATTTGAAGATGAAATAAAAATCTTCCATGATAAACAAAACTTAAAAGAATTTATAGCTAGAAAACCAGCACTACAAAACATCCTTGGCAAAATAGTTCATGAAGAGGAAACAAAAAATAATGAAAACAAGCAAAGGAAATAGTACACTAAAGGAAAAAACTAATCAGAGAAGAAAACCAAATCAAGTTAAATAACAAAAATAAATAAATATGTCTGAAAATGCAAACCATTTTCAATAGAAACCCTAAACATTAATGGCTTAAATTCATCAATCAAAAGATATAGGCTAGCAGATTAAACTGAAAAAAAAAAAAGATTCAACAATATGTTGCCTATAGGAGACTCATCTGTTAGAAAAAGATATACACAGACTGAAGGTGAAAGGTTGGGAAAAATCATACCACTCACATGGACTATGGAAGCAAGCAGGGGTTTCTATACTCATATCAAATAAAGTAGACTTCAAGCCAAAGTTAATTAGAAAGGATAAGGATGGACATTACATACTGCTCAAGGGAACCATATACCAACAAAACATAACAATCATAAATATATATGCCCCAAACAATGGTGCAGCTAAGTTCATCAAACAAACTCTTTCAAGTTCAAGAGTCAAATTGACCACAACACAATAATTATAAGTGACTTTAACACACTTTTCCCACCACTGGATAGATCTTCCAAACAAAAGTTGAATAAAGAAACTATAGAGCTCAATAACACAATTAATAACTTAGACTTAAGTGACATATATAGAATATTTCAACCAGCATCAAGCAGATACACTTTCTTCTCAGCAGCACATGGATCCTTCTCTAAAATAGACCATATACTATGCCACAAAGCAACTCTTAGCAAATACAAAATAGTAGACATACTATCATGTATTTTATCAGATCATAATGGGATGAAATTGGAAATCAACAACAAAATAAAAAATAAAAATTTCTGCATCAAATGGAGACTGAACAATACGCTATTGAATGAACAATGGGTTACAGAAGACATCAAGGAGGAGAGTAGAAAATTCTTAGAGGTAAATGAGAACACAGACACAACATATCGGAATCTTTGGGACACTATTAAAGCAGTACTAAGGAAAATTCATTGCATGGAGTTCATTCCTTAAAAGAAAAAAAAGTCAACTAATAAATGACCTTACATTACATCTCAAAGCCCTAGAAAAAGAAATCAGCAGCAAAAGCAGTAGAAGGTAAGAAATAATTAAAATTTGAGCAGAAATGAATGAAATCAAAACAAAAGAAATAATTTTTAAAAATTGACAAAACTAAAAGTTGGTTCTTTGAAAAAATAAATAAAATTGACAGACCCTTAACCATGCTAACGAAGAGAATGAGAGAGAGTACTCAAATTACTAGCAGATGATATGAAAAAGACAATATCACAACAGACACTACAGAAATACAGAGGATAATTAGAAATTATTTTGAAAACTTATACTCCAATAAAATAGAAGATATTGAAGGCATCAACAAATTTCTTCAGTCATATAATCTGCCCAGGTTGAGTCAGGATGAATACACAGCCAAGTTCTACAAGACTTTTAAGAAGGACTAATACCAATACTCTTCAATTTATTTCAGGAAATAAAAAAAGAGGGAGCACTTCCAAACTCATTCTATAAGGCCAATATCCCCGATTCCAAAACCAGACAAAGACATTTCAAAGAAAGAAAACTTCAGACCAATATGTCTAATGAACATAGATGCAAAAATTCTCAATAAAATTCTGGCAAATAAAATACAAAAACATATCAAAAAGATTGTGTACCATGATCAAGTGGATTCATCCCAGGGATGCAAAGTTGGTTCAACATACGAAAATCAATAAATGTAATTCATCACGTCAATAGAATTAAAGATAAGAATCATTTGATCATCCTCGATAGATGCAGAAAAAGCATTTGACAAAATACAGCACCCCTTTATGTTCAAAACACCAGAAAAACTAGGGATAACAGGAACATATCTCAACATCGTAAAGGCTATCTATGCTAAGCCTCAGGCCAACATCATTCTTAATGGAGAAAAACTGAAGGCATGCCCTCTAAAATCTGGAACAAGACAGGGATGCCCTCTTTCACCACTTCTATTCAACATAGTTCTTGAAACACTGGCCAGAGCAATTAGACAGACGAAAGAAATTAAAAGGATATGTATAGGAAAAGAAGAAATTAAATTAGCTCTATTTGTTGACGATATGATTCTATACCTAGAAGACCCAAAAAACTCCACCAGAAAAATTCTAGAACTAGTGCATGAATTCAGCAAAGTAGCAGGATATAAAATCAACACCCATAAATCAAAGGCATTTCTGTATATCAGTGACAAAGCCTCTGAGAAGGAAATGAGGAAAACTATCCCATTCACAATATCCTCAAAAAAATAAGATACTTGGGAATCAACTTAACAAAAAAGGTGAACAATCTATACAATGAAAACTACAGAACCCTAAATAAAGAAAACAAACAAGACCTTAGAAGATGGAAGGATCTACCTTGCTCTTGGAAAGGCAGAATTAATATTATCAAAATGACCATACTGCCAAAAGTACAATACAGATTTAATTCTAATCAAAATCCCAATGGCATTCCTCATAGAAATAGAAAAGGCAATCATGAAATTCATATGGAAAAATAAGAGACCAAGAATAGCTAAAGCAATCCTAAGCAGGAAGAGAGAAACAGGTGGTATTGCTATACCAGACCTTAAACTATACTACAGAGCAACAGTAACAAAAACAGCATGATATTGGCACCAAAACAGGCTGGTAGACCAATAGTACAGAATAGAGGACACAGAGACCAACCCACAAAATTACAATTATCTTATATTAGACAAAGGTGCCAAAAACATGCACTGGAGAAAAGATAGCATCTTCAACAAATGGTGCTGGGAAAACTGGAAATCCATATGTAACAAAATGAAATTAAACCCATATCTCTCACCATGAACAAAACTTAACTCAAAATGGATCAAGGAATTAAACCAGAGACTCTGCATCTAATAGAAGAAAAAATAGGCCCTAATCTTTAAAAAAAAAAAAAAAATTATTTTTTTAGGTGTAGATGAACACAACACAATGCCTTTTTTTTTTTTTTTTTTTATGTGGTGCTGAGGATCGAACCCGGCTCTCACCTGTGTTAGGTGAGCGCTCTACCGGTGAGCCACAATCCCAGACCGGCCCTATTCTTCATCATGTGGGATTAGGCCCTAACTTCCTTAATAAGACTCCTATAACACAAAAATTAAAATCAGAAATCAATAAATGGGATGGAATCAAACTAAAACATTTTTTTCTCAGCAAAAGAAACAATCTGTGAGGTGAACAGAGAGCCTACATCCTGGGAGCAAATCTTTATCCCTCACACATCAGATAGAGCATTTATCTCTAGGATATATAAAGTATCCACCAAAATATAAACACCAAAATATAAATAACCCAATTAATAAAGTAGCCAAGGACCTGAACAGACACTTCTCAGAAGAGGATATACAATCAGTCAACAAATATATGAAAAAATGCTCATCATCTCTAGCAATCAGAGAAATTCAAATCAAAACTACTCTAAGATATCATCTCACTCCAGTCAGAATGGCAGCCATTATGAAGACAAACAACAATAAGTGTTGGCAACGATGTGGAGAAAAAGGTACAGTCATACATTGCTGGTGGGACTACAAATTGGTGCAGTCAATTTGGAAAGCAGTATGTAGATTCCTTGGAAATCTGGGAATGGAACCACCATTTGACCCAGCTATCCCTCTCCTTGTACTATGCCCAAAGGACTTAAAAACAGCACACTACAGGGACACAGCCACATTAATGTTTATAGCAGCACAATTCACAATAGCTAAACTGTGGAATCAACCTAGATGTCCTTCAGTGGATGAATGGATAAAAAAAAATGTGACATATATACACAATGGAATTTTACTCAGCAATAAAAAAGAACAAAACCATGGCGTTTGCAGGTAAATGGATGGGGTTGGGGAAAATAATACTAAGTGAAGTCAGCCAATCCCAAAAAAACAAATTCTGAATGTTTTCTCTGATATAGGGGGTTGACTCATATTGGGGTAGGGAGGAAGAGCATGGGAGGAATAGATGAATTCTAGGTAGGGAAGAGGGGTGGGAGGGAAGAGGAGGGGGCAGGTGATTAGCAAGGATGGTGGAATGTGATGGACATCATTATACAAAGTACATGTATGAAGACTTGAATTGGGTGTTAATATACTTTATATACAAACAGAGATAAAAAAATGTGGTATATATGTGTATTAAGAATTGTAATGCTAAAAAAAAGAATAGAGTTATCTTAGATTAGGTAGAGGGAAGTGAAAGGAGGGGAAGGCAATGTGGGGATAAGAAAGATAGTAGAATGAAACAGACATTATTACTGTATGTATGTATGTGACTGTATGACCAAAATGATTCTAAAATATGCATACTCAGAAAAAAATGAGAAATTATATCCCATCTATGTATGACATATCAAAGTATATAAGTGCATAAATTATATAAATTCCTGGTGTTAGTTGAGTATTGTTTCTAGAGGTAGCCGTTCCTCACTCCATTGTGGCACAAGCATAAAATGATCAAAACCTTTTTAACTGGCTATTTCTTATACTTGATTACAATGATGTGAAAGTTATTTTTTATCAATATACCACAAAATTATTATCAGCTTATTATTATGAGTATTAGAGTCAAATTAATGCATAACAGTACTCATAATAGTTAAAGGATATCAAATGTTTATGACATACCTTGAGGATTCTCGCTTCTAGATTTCTGACAATGTCTTGGCAAATTCCAGAAACAAAATATTGGTATAATGCAAGGAGAGGCAGAACCTGCCAGGGGAAAAACACCCTGTTTCAAATATATTTCATCAAGTTAGTAACCTAGTAATCAAATTTATCCAAACATTTAGCCAGGCATGATGGTGCACACCTGTAATCCCAGCAATTTGGGAGAGTGAAACAGGAGAATGGCAAGTTGGAGACAGTCTCACCAGTTTAGCAAGACCCTGTCTCAAATAAAAAATAAAACAAGCTGCGGATGTGACTCAGTGAGGTGCAACCCTGGGTTCAATCTCCGGGATCACAAAAATAAAAATTAGGATATGTGATTATAAAGTATTCATTGAGTTTCCACGCTAGCAAACTAAATCATTTGGCATAAGTAAAGAAATCTGGCTAGCAAACGCCTTATTAATTTCAGGGACTTACAGTTCCTTGTAGATACCATTTGGTATCCCAAAATGAGGCTTCATGTCTCTTTAAGCATGGAAAAATTAAAATCCAATTAATTATTTTCCTTGAAAAAACTAACATAAACGAAGCCTGTGGAAAATTTCTACCAAATGAGCAATCAAATAAGTGTAAAATTTAAAGCAAAAGAACTCACATTCATGTCCCCTAACTAGTTCTTACTTATTCATATCAGTGTCAGCCACTTTGTGTTTTCGATTAGTAATTTTTTCATTGGTAAAAACAAGTTTAAAACATGTCCATTATGTGCGAGGCACTATTGAGTGAGAAGAAAATCTAACAAGTTCCAGCCTTTACATAGCATGTATTCTACTGATTAAAACCCAGCCTTCCTCTTCACATAATATTTTAAGTTTTCTAGAATCAAATCAAAAGCTCAATTATTTTTGAGGTCTCATGGCTCTAAGTGAAGGCTAATAAACAATCAATATTTCCATTAACTCAACCACTATCCATCCAGAGACAAGACAGTTTTGCTTGGACATTGGAACGGCCCCTGGTCTCAGTTCAAATCTGAAGTTCTGTTCCTGCAGCTGTAGCCTGACCCTCCAAAGGAAGATGAAATAAGAATTGAGAACCCCATTGTTTAGCAAAGTTATTTCCTATGGTTCTGCAGCTCTGGGTCCCCTAGCAAATGTTATATTTGAAAGAAGTCTCCTTAGCCACTTGGCTGCTTCTGAAGAAGGTCAATAAGTAGAAACAGTTACTTTTTACAAGTTTAGCTGGGGAACCTCTAATGGTAGGTCAATTGGTGGCTGCTAACAGCAACAACTATTTTAAAAATTTTTTAATATTTATTTTTTTAGTTATAGGTGGACACAATACCTTTATTTTATTTTTATATAGGATATGTTATTACAAAGTATTCATTGAGTTTCCATGCTAGCAAACTAAACCATTTGGCATAAGTAAAGAAATCTGGCTAGCAGTGTCTCACACATGCTAGGCAAGCACTCAACTCTGAGCTACAACCCCAGCCCACAGCAACAGCTTTTTAAAAAGGACAAGAACTAGTCTTAAATGACTTCAAACATAATGCAATCTATTTTTCTACAATTATGCATTACAAACATAACATAGAACCTTTTCTACAATTAATGTAGCACAAAACATTAAGAGTTTGTGATTACCTTTGAGATTTAGGTTTTTTTTTTCTTTAGTGAGAAATAAAACACACAATTTTATTGCTGAAAGTTGCTCAATTATTCAGGGAAAAAAACATTCTCAATTTCTTAAGCTTTATAGAGGGAAAAACAAGTCTCATTTCTCTTCCAATGCAGTGATATGTATTATATATGAATATGAGTAGGCAGCTAAAGGTTACCCAGGGAATAGGATCATTTTCTCAATCTAGAAATGAATCCCTTTACCAGGAAGAGGAGCACCATTTTATTATTATTTTTAATAGACATTTTCATCCCAAATCTGCCCAGTGTTAAAAGCATTGATAAATTGAAGAGGTGCTTTTAACACCTCTTCATTTTAATACCTGATTTTATAATTTAACAATACATTTCAGGGGCAATAAATGTTTTTTAAAAGATGTTTATTTTTTAGGTATAGATGGACACAACACAATGCCTTTATTTTTATGGGGGGCTGAGAATCGAACCCGAGTCCCATCCGTGCTAGGCGAGCGCTCTACCGCTGAGCCACAATCCCAGCCTCAATAAATATTTTTAATATAAAGAGAGAGTTGAATTTAGAAGAACAATATGCCAAGAGAATAGAAAATAATACATGAAAAACAGTATGAAAGTTATGGAGTAAAGGAAAATAGTAAACGGAGAAGGAAAAGATGTCAAGAAGCAAACATAGGGGGGAAAGAGAGACAAAAATAAGAGTATAAGAGGAAGAGAGAAAAGAGCTTAAAAAAAGAAAATAGATATGAGGATTAATAAAACACACCAAATTGTTTTTAAATGCAACCAACTTTATCTTATATACTGTGATTTCTTTCCCCAGGAAAGGAGAGCTATATTTGGACTTCGGGGTTTCCTAGGACATTAGGAATTTTCTACTTTTTATCTCATCGTTAGAGTGGATTGTTCTCTTTGATGTACCCTTGACAGAGAAAAGACACGAGACACAAGAAACGTATTTCAATATGGAAGTACATTCATAGTTTGGGTATTGATAAGAACTGAACAACTTAATGCTGTAAGTTACTAGCGCACTACACTCCTATGTTTGATGTTATCTACCAATGACACAGTCTAGTCAATTTCACCATGTCTTAAGAATAAAAGAAGTGAAGTAATAGAATAAAAAGGGACAAAATACAATGTAAACAATGATGTCAAAATACAATGTACAAAATACAATGCAAACAATGTTAAAGAAAGACTGTTAATTAATATATTTTATTTGTAAGTATAGATAAGAATCCTAAATATAAAAGTGAAGTAAGAACTTTAGAACACTAGCTAAACCTGAAAAGTAGAAAGTAAGTGGGGAAATATGCCAAAGCGGATTAAAAGTTGTTGGTTTCACAAATTACTCACCATTAGATTTTGCTTAGCATAGTGCAGTTCACGTATGATGTAATACAAGCTGGCAACTACAGAGCAGATGTCAGCCCTGTGTCTATCGGAGAAGAGTTCAATGCCTGGGAGAAGCTGAGTGATTTCATACTGAGCATAACAACGTTCAGCTTTAGGATGTGGAAGTGTGGTTCGAAGCAAACCCTGAAAATGATATACAGTAAAATAAAAAGCTATAAATTGCACTTGCAATGATAAAACCAAAAAATAAGTACATGCTATCACTTCCTAAAGTGCTTAGCACATGTCTAACATACTATACTCCATAATAAACAGTAATTATATTATTATAATTATTAATATTACTGTAATATTAATTATTATTGCTTTTATCAGGCAAGATGGGCTTTTAAAATTCCATGGTAGTTGTATATTTATTATTTTCAAAGAAATTACCATTATGTAAAGTATTTAGTGAGAGTCAATTTGTGTTGGACTTTTCTAATAGTTTTTTTATAAACATTATTTCACTTAAAGCTCATCTAATCCATTCTTAGAAGGAAGAATCACCATCTCAGAAGTTACATAATTGTGGTATAATCAATCACCTTATCTGAAGTCCCACAGCTAATGATTGCAGAAAAGACATTCAAAGTCATGTCTGTATAACCAAAAAATCTATATCAAGATTATAAATTGAGAAAATAACAACTTGAAGTCTAAATTAAGGACAGGTAATTCCAAACTTTCAACTGCAATAAATATAAAGATGATCTGGTTAATGTGACACTATCTCTTGGTAACTTACATGATCAACATTGTACTAGATTCTGGGAAAACAAGATGAATACTTTTGTGGTTTAGATGTGAAGTGTCCCCCAAAAGCTCATCTGTGAAACATGCAAGAAGTTCAGAGAAGAAATCATTGGGTTACAAGAGCCTTAACCCAAATCAGTAAATTAATACTTGATGGGATTAAGTGAGTGGTGACTGAAGGCAGGTGGGGTGTGGCTGAAAGAAGTGGGGCATTGGAGAAGGGGTGTCTTTGGGGTAAGTATTTTGTATTTGTCGAGTGGAGTATCTCTCTGCTTCCTGATCACCATGTGAGTTGCTTCCCTCCATTACACTTTTAAGCCATTGATATCCTGCCTTACCATGAGATATGGAGCCTGCTGTCTACAGACTCTTAACTAAAATTATAAAATACGATGCTAGTTTATATACAAATTTTCCATTCACAGACAAAATAGATTACATCATTATTTTTAAAACTTTGATATTTTATTGTTTATATGTACTAGAATATAAAGATATTAATCTCATTTGGTTTTCTGCAGTGATGAAGTGAATATTGTTGTAACTACAGATCTCTGAAACTGTGAGCCCCCAAATAAACTTCTCCTCCTCTACAATTGTGCTGGTCATGTCTTTTAGTCATAGCAGCAAATAAAGTTGACTAAAACAAATACATAAAACCCAATTTTACATTTAGAAGTATTTCTTTGATTATCTTAACTAATTCTTTTCTTTTTTTTTTTTTTTTTAGAATATTCATGTTTTATATTTATATAAGACATTTTTTCTTATAATATTGGAGTTTGAAAGATGCAAAGAAAACATTGATAATTACTTAAAATCCAGTGACCCAGAGATACCCAGTTCTAATATTTTGATGTTCTTCTTACCAGTCTTTTTTTCTTTTTTTTTTTTTTTTTTTGGTGGAGGTGGGCGGTAATTGGGGCTTACCAATTTTTATTTCTGTACTTTATTTTTTTTTTTAATTTTTTATTGTTGGCTGTTCAAAACATTACATAGTTCTTGATATATCATATTTCACAATTTGATTCAAGTGGGTTATGAGCTCCCATTTTTACCCCATATACAGATTGCAGAATCACATCAGTTACACATCCATTGATTTACATATTGCCATACTAGTGTCTGTTGTATTCTGCTGCCTTTCCTATCCTCTACTATCCCCCCTCCCCTTCCCTCCCCTCCCCTCCCCTCTTCCCTCTCTGCTCCCTCTACTGACATTCGTTTGTCCCCCTTATATTATTTTTCCCCTTCCCCTCACTTCCTCTTGTATGTACTTTTGTATAACTCTGAGGGTCTCCTTCCATTTCCATGCATTTTCCCTTCTCTCTCCCTTTCCCTCCCACCTCTCATCCCTGTTTAATGTTAATCTTCTTCTCATGCTCTTCGACCCTACTCTGTTCTTAGTTACTCTCCTTATATCAAAGAAGACATTTGGCATTTGTTTTTTAGGGATTGGCTAGCTTCACTTAGCATAATCTGCTCTAATGCCATCCATTTCCCTGTAAATTCTATGATTTTGTCATTTTTTAATGCAGAGTAATACTCCATTGTGTATAAATGCCACATTTTTTTTATCCATTCATCCATTGAAGGGCATCTAGGTTGGTTCCACAGTCTAGCTATTGTGAATTGTGCTGCTATGAACATCGATGTAGCAGTGTCCCTGTAGCATGCTCTTTTTAGGTCTTTAGGGAATAGACCGAGAAGGGGAATAGCTGGGTCCTAATTCTTTTCTTGATGATGAATGCACTATAAATTTTTAAAATTTATATCGGGAAAGAATTTTAATCAGATTGCTTATTAAGATTATATGGGATCCTATTCTAAAATACTAGGTAGTTGTTGAAATTTTTAATCTCACAAATTTGCTTTAAAAATCTTAAGAAGAATGAGCAGACTTTTAAAATTAATCCCACCATCTGCTTTTTATTTTAGTTATAGCATTACTAATACAGCAATATTTAATGTCCAAGTTAAACGAAAAACTGAACATTTTTTAAAATCACATATTTGCTAAAACATAAGCAGCATTATCTTCAAAAACAAGGAATATGAGAAAGTAAAACTGAGATATAAGGAGTCTGGGTCAGATCATCATTATTCCCTTCCCACTCTTGCCTCCTTCCCTCTTCCCTTTGAAGCACAGGCAGAAGGTATTTGGAATATGAAAAAATTGCAAAGTCTGTCCTTATATTCAAAGGAGCTTTTCCCAAAGAACTTATCTATCCAGATTTCAGATGCTCTTAGCCTCCTCTGATACACATAACAAGGGTTATCTGTCCATCTGCCAAAGTAAACAGAACCTTTAGCAGACTGCAAAGGCCCCTGGCTGCATCCCTGAATCTCAGAATGTCTTGTATTTCAGATAAAAGCTCCTTTCTTCTTCAGTGAAGTCAAACCAAAATCCTGAGACACAAAAGCACTCCTCTTCTAGTCTTCAACTTATTACTTGCTTTTTAGATGACATATTTTACATCATGCAACCCAACAAAACTTAATTTAAAGTTGAGGTAACTTAAGGCAACCATTTGAAGTCAAACAGACTGGCTTCATAGGGACCAACTACTAACTTGATCTTACCAAAGAAGAAATGGGCTTGTGATATTTAATCACAGTTCATGCTATTTTCCTACCTGTGAGCTTTACGAAATTTAATAACAATAGCACTTCTTTTTTTTTTTCTAGAATAGTCATGCTATTGTAGAAAACACATATCAAGTGTTACCTGAAAGAGTAATGCAGAAAAAATGCAGCAGCTGATTCTCTTGTTAACGTTCAGGGTTATAATAAACCTAAGTGAGAATAAGAAAAAACAATTATTAGACAATTTTCCAAAATATTTTGATATAAATATATGTCTTTAGACATATATCTAGGACACAGAAAATAAAAGATAAACGTAAAAAAACATGAAGAAGAAAATGGAAAATTAGCCATAATCTTACCCCCTAAACATGATTTCTGGTAACAGTTTGGTTAGTTTCCTTCTAGATTTTTCTATACATGGCTATATAAAGGAAAACAAAAATACTTGCATATTAAGATTAAAATTATAAAATATAATGCTAGCTTTATATACAAATTTTCCATTCACAGACATAATAGATTACATCATTATTTTTTAAAACTTTGATATTTTATTATTTATATGTACTAGAATATAAAAATATTAATCTCATTTGGTTTTCTCCAGTGATGAAGTGAATATTGTTGTAACTACATTTTTGAGCATGTATCCTTCTAATTCCGCTGGATAAATCCTTCAGAGTGGAATTTGGGGGTAGAAAATGAAGTAACAATTAAGATTTTTAATGAGTATAGTTAAATAACCATAATTAGTTATAACCATAATGAATATGGCTGTTAAACCCCAAATATTGCAAAACATATATTCTCACTAGCCATTTATTATAGAGCTGCTCACACTAAGTCTCTCTGCCAAAAATTAAGATAATTTTTCCATTTACTATTGTCCCTTTTGATGCCCCTAAGAACATTGTGAGTTTCCTTTACATGGGTCTTGAAATATGCATTTGCAGCTGTAAACCGTGTTGCCTGCTCCTGAATCTTACTTAGATAAAACCCATCAGCCTCATTGTATTAATAACATTGTTCCTCTGACCTCGGCTTCTCTGTGTAGATATTTGACTGTGGTATTTTGCAGTGTAAAGAGTTCAGTTCACTCAGAGTCTGGGAGAAGAGCTCAAGGACCCCTGCCCTTCCCTGTGGACTCAGGTTTTTGGAAGTCAGACCTCCAGCTGGGTAAACAGGAAATGGCTTTCTTTTTGGTTGAAATCACTGGGTGATAACTTCAGACACAGAGCTGAGGTGCCTCTGGCAAGAAAGCCAGAGCTGTTCATTTCCAAGTTGTGACCTTCCTCCCTTGGCTTTTCTAGTCCCAATCACCAACCTCTACTGTCATAAGTGGTGTGTGTGTGTGTGTGTGTGTGTGTGTGTGTGTCTGTCTGTCTGTGTGTCTGTCTAAGGATAAATTCCTTTTCAGGAGCACAAAAAAAATCAAACTTGATTGAAGTTTAAAAGATCTTTCATGGGTAGTGCCTTTAAAGTGGCAATTTCTTATTTCCCCTGCCTAAAGATACTACTCTTTTAAAAATATGAAAAAACTAACTTGGAGAAGTTATTGTTTCAGTTTGCTCTAAGGCTCAAAACAGAATGCAGGTTTTTGGCCACCACGCCCTCTAGGTGAGCTAAAGGAAAAACTGGAGAGGTATACTTCTACTGTTTCTTTAATTTTTACATTTCTCTCATTATCCAAATATTCAAGGTATTTGTGTGTGGTAACTATTCAGCATTATGATCAACATTCACATACATTATACATGACATCCTGAACAATGGGCCTCAATAAAATCCATGTCTTACGCTCTAGAACCTGTGAATGTGTCACTTTACGTGGCAGAAAAGTCTTTGCAGATGTGATTGAATTAAGGACCTTGAGATGGCACAACCGTCCTGGATTTTATTCAGGTAGATCAGAGTCAGAGAAGGAGATGTAGGGGGTGGAAGTGGAGGTCCTAGAGAGCCAAAAAGCAAGAGGGTGACAGCAAAAGAGAAAGATGGAGGGCAGCTGGTCTTAAGGATAGATGGGGCTTTGGCTGTGGAATGCAGAAGAACCCCAAAGCTGGAAAAGGCCAGGAAACAGATTGTTCCCTGGAGCCTCCAGAGGAAGCACATCCCCACCGATGCCTTGATTTTAATACTTCTGAACTTCACAACTGTAAGATAATAAATTTGTGTACATGCTGGGGGTGTAGCTCAACAGTAGTGCTAGCCCACTTTGTGTGAAGCCCTGGGTTCCATCCCAGCACAGCAAAACAACAAAACCATTTTGTTTTAAGTCACTAAGTTTGTAGCAATTTGTCACAGCAGGAATAGGAAACTAATCCTACTGCATTATGGGCTAAACTGTATCCCCTCACAATTTGTGTATAGACATCTTAACCCCTCAGTAACCTCAGAATGTAATTGTACTTGGAGATAGGGTCTCCAAAAAGGTACTTGAGTTAAAAAGAGGTCATATGAATGGACCTTGACCTAATATGATTGGTGTCTGCAGAAGAAAGAGATTAGAACACAGACCAGTACAGAGGAGAGGCCATAGGAGGACACGGTGAGAAAATGGCCCTTTACAAACGAAGGAAAGAGGCCTCAGAGGAAACCAATCAGCCAACATCTTGATCTCAGATGTCCAGACTCCAGAACTCTGAGATGATACATTTCTGGTGCTTATGCCCAGTCTGTGATACTTTGTTATGGAAAGCCAAGCACACTGTTAGCATGAGTCATGTAATTTTCACCATCACCATTTATAGATGAGGACATGAGGCTGAGAAAGAATGAGTGACATGCCAAGGGTACAGGGTTTCAATAATACTCTTGACCCTTCCCACATCAGCCAGCCTCCATCGTTATTCTTGCCTCCGTGCCAACTATTCCTTCTCTCACTTCTTCAACAGGTAGTCAATGAGTGCCAGACACGTGGGATACCTCCGTGAATAAAGCAAAGACCTATCTATGCTGATGTGGTGCTCCTACTTTAGAGCTGGGAGGTGTGGGGGTGGAAGTGGAGGTCCTAGAAAGCTAAAAAGCCAAGAGTATGAGAGCAAAAGAGAAAGATGGAGAAGATGGTCAAAACCAATAAACATCACCAATGAGTAATCCATATTACCCTGCATGGTGGGGATATAACTTTCCAAGAAGATAGCACTTGTGGCTATTGCACAAAGGGTAGCTAGGATGTGGGTCATTCCATCCTCATACTCACTGTGCTATCTTTGCGGATATGACTGCACCTTGAAGACACCCCCAAATGCCAACTTTTGATAGAAATTCCTCACTGTAGTCTTTGAAGTTCTGAGGTGAACAACTATTGGGGGCACTGGTGGAGGAGGGGACAAATTCTTTCCATGTATGTAGAACATCTGGTTTTCTGAATATATCATCAAGAGCTTGACACCAACACTTAAAAGCAGCCCTAGAACAAAAAAAGCATCAAGTGGTATGTTTTCCAAGACTGGTCTTCAAGCCCACCTTCCAAAAGGAAAAGTAAATAGGGTGAAAAAAAAAATATTCAATGAAGACATTAGAAAATAAATCTATACCATCCATTGTTCATAACAGTTTCTCTCAAGTAGCATTTGATACTATAAAATGAAGCATGGTGCAACTAAAATTTATGGAAAACAATATTTTTCCTAATTATTAAAATCTTTGACAAACAAAAGAAGTTAGCCCTTGACCTATTAACTCCTAAAAATCTACCTTTTCTTTTCTGCAAAGATGAGAAGATTTCCAAGTGTATGGAGTGCCTGAACTTTAAGACTTCTTTGATTGCTGGCATGGAGAACATCTGTATTTTTAATCAAGTAAAAGAACAAATGTCAGTTGCAAGAGAAATATTTCCTTTTTATTTGCAAGAATATTTTAAACTGCATTACTCCTTAACCATGTAGATTGCAGTAAGAAAGCTTCAAGTTAATAGTGCCTTCAAATGTCACACTATATTTATATACCCAGAGAGAGCAAACAATGTTTTATTTGAACACATAGGAACAGGAGATTGGGATGAAGTCAGACAGGGAGAGATGGTGAAAAGGGAGAAAGGCACAGATACATGGGAATGATGGGGATGACTGGAGCACAGTTTTCTTGAGAAGGTAAACTGGGAGCCTGAGGACAGAGGTCGGGTCTGATTCTGGAGGCCCCTGATTGCCAGGTGCTGAATTGTGGAGGCTGCCCTATAGCAACTGGGGAGGCCCAAAGAGTTTTCTTTGAGCAGAGATGTGACAAGATCACAGCAAAGCAGAATTTTTCTTTTACCTAAATCCAGAAAATATATCTTCAGTATCATGCAAATTTGTTTGTTTGTTTTTTAATAAATGCGTGCTTTCAGGAAGCTAGGAGGCCAACCAACATGGAAGTGGTTCCTCATGAGGCAGTACTGTCTTGGAGGGCATTTTAGAAATTTAAGAAAGGATTTTGTTAGTTGTCACATTGGTGCATTTTCTGGTATTTTATAGGTGAGAACCGGAAATTCTGGATGGCCTGTAATACACAGAAACTTCCCCACAGTTAAAAAAAAAAAAAAAAAAGTGCAAAATATCTTTAAAATTAACTTGGTCTGATATCTAACCTCATTTTACACATAAAAGAGTATTTTTGCATGATTTTAAACATCCTAAATTTTCCAGAAATACAATCAATGTAGAACTTTGTTTTGTTCAGAATGTTATCAAGACTTATTTGCCATTTTAGAAAATCATATTATCTAAGTTAATAATGCTAATAATTCTTAAGTCACCAATACAACACACCTGTGTCAGTTTATCCGTAGCTATCATATCATGGTGATTGCACATAGAGGACAGAAGCATCTGACCACCTCTTCACACCTTCTAATGCCTGAGCATTTATATGCTAACACACGAGTTCTTTTATTATAAAGTGATTTTGTTTAATTTATCCTTTACTTTATGAGGCAGGAGGCAAGAAATAAAAATAGGTATAAAGGAGACTAATGGGGTAGAGAAAAGCAACTGTCACTTGAAACCTAAAAACCTTCAAGAGCACCACACCTATAATCACAACTACTCAGAAGGCTGAGGTAGAAGGATCACAAGTTAAGGAGAGCCTCAGCAACTTTACAAGACTCTGTCTCAAAATTAAAAATCTCGGAAGACACTCAGTAGTAGAGCACTTCTGGATTCAATCCCCAGTACCATGAAATAAATAAATAAAAGCAGCTCCCTGAATACCCTTGCCTTTACTCCTCCCCAAACCTATGTTCCTCAAAGCCTGAAATCTTGAAAAAAAAAAGAAGTCTTCAAGTCTTAAGAGTATTGCAAATCTAGATGATTAATGCCTACATACATTGCTAGCTTACACAATATACTTTTCTTCAGACTAAATAAAGCTAAGAGAAAATATTGTTAGATACTTGGGAATATGGGCACATTCGACACATTATCTGCTGACTGGATGACATCAAACATACAGATCCCAAAGAGAATCAGACCTCTGTGACCCACCCTGTGCTCCAGGAGTAAGAGAATAGAGCTCATCGGGCTAACATTATCCCCATGCACTTCTCATGATAAATATTTCAAAGTTCACTTTAAAAGAAGTGTCCAACACTCTGACTTGAGCCCTGGTCATTTTCAGAGGGGATCTCATATGGTCTCATTACACCCTTGAGCATTAAACATTGAACTACGGTTATTCCCCAAAGAACCAATTTATTTCCCCACCCAAAATTTCATCTGTCCAATCCCCTTTCACTCATGTTGTTGATATTCTGTCAACCTTGTATCAAAATACTACAGGTGTTATGAACTACAGGTATAATAGATGGTTAATAATCAGAATCAGGAAGTTTATTAAAATGGCTTTTTAAACAGATTTAAAAAGAAGAGCCCAAGACCCCAAATGCATGTCTTACTTTCCATACCTACACTCCTTCCTTTGAGAGTGTGTCCTGCTCTATTGATGCATGCCTGAATAAGCATTGCTCTCATGAACAAATCTGTTTCTTTTTTACACATCCTGAAATTCCTTTCTGCAGCCTAAGTCAAGAACCTGCAAGGGTGCAGTTGAGGTCCTCTTTCTCCTTTCTGGGAGACCACCTATAACCCCTAACTGGTGATGCTTAAAGCCCCATAAAGGTTTTGTTGTTGTTTTTTTTGTTGTTTGTTTGATTGGGTTTGTTGTTGTTGTTGTTGTTGTTGTTAGAAATGTGTATGTAGGAAGAATGTGATAAATATAAATTTTACTTCAGTAAAATATAAGGGGAAAGAGAATTATAAAACATCAACTGATGTTTTGTCCAAAAAGGGCAAATTGGGTCTACAATATAGGTTGAGAATATATTATTGAATTTGTAGAAAAGCCAAAAAAGGAAAATAAACTCATCTGCGATCAAGAAAAAGCATATATAAGGGTCCCCTCCCCACAAGGTGTTCACAGTTCCTATTAAAGAGGGATGGGCAGAAGGGTGGCTTAGAATCTCACAAGGGTGACAACCAGGCTGGGAAAGTGGGTCACAAGAGGAGACTGAAAGTATCTTCTGTATTCAGACTGTTGTATCACAGCCTATGATAGTGTGATAAATCAAGATCTTTCACGCTACTTCCAAGGGTAACATTTCAGGACCAGATGCAACCTCACTATTAATTCAGAAGGCCGTATAGAACATGCATACACAGTGGGTTAGCCTTACCAATACTTTGGTGATAAGAAGAAATTACCAATCCCAGCTGTGAATAGGGAAGTTTGCTTTTCTCCACTGAACTAAAAACTCTGAAGTGCTCCTGAGAAAGATTAGGAGGTGTTGACATGTGCATCTCTTCTGTTCCCAGACAAAATTCCACCTTCCCAGGCGTGAATTTTAAATTGTTGATTCCTGCTCTATCTCCTAAATTTGTGGAAACAAAATTTAAAATGGTGAAAGGAAGGAAACGGATGGGGAGGGAAAGGGTAGAGGAAACCGAAAGGGAAGAAAAGATTTTGCATACACATGGGAATTATTTGCAGTTTGAGGGTCACTTTTTCCCTAAACTTGGTATCCAGGATCATCTTTTAAAGACACCCCGGTGTGGGAGGATGGGCTCTATACCCTTGTTATTTCATAAAGAGCACTACAAAGGGCCAGTAAACCAGAAAGCTAATGTTGAGATCATGCTTTGGGGAATTGGGGGAAGTTACACAGTATGAGTTCGCCTTTTTTAAATAGCTTCAGACAGTAAGATGTTCATTTGCCCCTGGGGCAGAAACCTCTGGGATAGAGTCAACTCTTACATAGTTCTGGCCTAAGAAAGAAAAAAAAAAAAATGGGGGAAAAAAACTCTCTCTTTTTAAGATCAGAAAACACAGGGAAAAGCAGAGAAAAAATATGCCAGGGAAATAGTCAAAGTAGCAGAGAGAGAAGCTAATATGGATTTTGAAGTCCGCAGCCTGAGGACTAGGGATAAACTACCGAGAATATTTTAGTACCAGGTGAGATTCAGGGTGAATTAACAGAATCATTTTTAGGAATGAATTTCCTTTTTTACTCTATGCCTTACCCATTGTTAATGTATAGAGTAACTGAAAAGAGGTAAAAAAAAAATCTGGAGGGCTAGTTGAACATAATGTGAATCTGCAGACAATACCTCCAAAAATTTGGCATACTTTTATAAGGAATGCTCTTGGGAGATGAAGGGGTGGCCAAAAATATAACAAGCAAATCAGTAAAAATAAATAAATAAATAGATAGATAGATAGATAAATAGATAGATAAAACTTTGTTCGTGGTTGTAAAAAAAACTCTGTACGTGGCTGTAAAAACAACTGACCAAATTTCTAAAAGGTAAGTTCAGTGGAAATTAGCATCTTATTTAAGGGGTGGTAAATTAAATCTATTTTAATTGCTTCAGAATATAATTACTGTGAGTTTATTCTCATTACTTGGATAAATTTGAGCAGCAAAGGGCATAAATATAGGTCAAAGTTTTAAAGTCTTAAAATAACCTAAGTATAGATAATTCAGGATTTTTTTCTCAGCCTAAATTTTACACTGTTCTTTGAGTTTACCACTTACCCACTCAAAGCCCTGCCTTGATTGAATTCACAAATTGATAAATGTTGATAAGGAAGAAAATGAGTAAACGTAATATAACCAATAATAGTGAATATCTGGTTCTAAGCTAAAAGAAAACTCTAAGATGAAAATTTATGGGATTAGTAAGAGGTCTTAATGGTGCTTATTTTAAAATGCACCCATTTCTTTGAAATGGGTGAAGTGGTACTTGGTAAAAGGTTCTAGTTAACTCAGTATGCCTTACCCATCCACTAATGGAAGCAGAACATGAGCACAGTCCTAGACCTGCAAAGGCAACTGTGAGGACAACAATGTACAGTATCAGACAATTAATGAATATTATTTCCACATGTTTTCCAGGGAGTTGGCTAGTTTCTCAGAAAGCATAAAAGCAGGTGAGTGAGAAATTGCCATAGTAGGAATGAAGTGTAGAAGGAAAGATGGTAAGATCCTTTAGACAAGAGGAGACAGGGAAAGGCAGCCAGGGGTGGGATGTCAGTGGGGAAGGGGTCTGCAGGATGGTGGCCCTACACAAACAGATCCAGGAACATGAAACCACCAATTACCTTGTGTCTGTGCCAGAAATAATGAAAGCAACTTTCTGCTGTGTCGGATTGATCTGTTATGGTATTTGGATTTTTCCAGGGTCTCTCTAAAGCATCTCAACGTGTCTGTCACATCCACAGGCACACAGATGATCTGTTTGGCTCTGTTATACTCTGGAAGGAAAAAGAAAGGGGACACTGGTGATGAAACGTGGCACAGAAGCAACTAGAAGCAAAGAAGGCTCTGATTTCTTGGTCCCAACCTGAAGCTGCTAAATTCAAAGTCCCCAGATCAGCAACATTCAGGTCATCTTTTTTTTCTTTTGGTATCTTTGAAAGTTCTTTTTTTAAAAAGAAACTTGGGAAAGTTCTGATTCTTATGAAATGCAAATAACTTTAGATCTTGTCAATTTCCTTATGAAGCCTCCTACTTTTTCTTTCGCTGATCATAAAAAATGAAATGATCTACTCCTTTTTTAGCAAACTTCTTCAAAGCAAAGGTACCTTGGGAAAGAGACTAAAGGAGGAAACAAAGAATCCTAGAGACAGGCAACTGCTCTCTGAAGGGAAGGGAAAGACAGATTCCTAAGACTTGAGGGTGCAAAGGAAAAGGTGCATGGGGGCGGTGGGTGGGTCCGGAACCAACCAGCTACCTTGAAAAGTTCCAGGAAGAGGAGATGGTGGGAGAGAGAGTTGCTGAGAGGTTTCTGGGGAGCGAGGGGGTGATCCTGGGAATTAGACTCCAGGTTTGCAGCATACACCAAGAAGCAGGAGAGAAAGGAATTGCCAGTTTCAGAATTAGAATAACAAAGAACACGTGGAAGGTGCCCAAATGGAAGGTCTCTTAGGCCAAAGAAAGAGGTCTGTTTTTCTGTTTTTCAAATTGTAAGCAATCACAAGATTGGATTTTTGTCTTTTTTCCTTAGAGAAAGAAGATTTAAAAATATCTGAGTTCAGGCTGCTGTAAACGCATTACCATAGACCACACGGTTTATGAACAACAGAAAATTGCTTTTCACAGATCTGGAGGCTGGAGGTCTTAGACTAAGGTGCCAACATAGCTGGGTTCTGGCAAAGGCTCTCTCCCTTGTTTGCAGCTGGTTTCCTTTTCACTGTGCCTCTTTCACATAGCAGAAAGGGGGCTAAAGGGAGCTCCCTTGCGCTCTTTTATAAGGGCATTAATCCCCCATCTGTGAGGACTCCACCCTCATGAGCTAATCACCACCCAAGTCCCTGCCTCCTAACAACACATCACATTAGTTAGGATTTCAACATCTGAATTTTGAGGAGCCATAGATATTCAGCCCCCAGCAGGGAGCAACAGGAAAGGAGGAAGACTGGAAACTCTCACATGTTAATGAGACAGTTACTTTCTCCAGCTTTAAACATTGCTTTAACACACATGTGAAGCATCTAGTATAGTGCCCGCCATGGAGTAAACACTCAATAGATAGAGGCTCACATTATGACTGCCAGTCACTTTTTTTTTTTTCTTTTTGGAACCAGGGATTGAACTCAGGGGCACTCCACCACTGAGCTACATCCCCAGCTCTATTTTGTATTTTATTTAGAGACAGAGTCTCACTGAGTTGCTTAATGCCTCACTTTTGCTGATGTTAGCTTTGTACTCGTGATCCTCCGGTCTCAGCTTCCCAAGGCACTGGGATTACATGTGTGAACCACCGCGCCCAGCATAGTCATATATTTTTAAAATATAGTCATGTGCCACATAATGACATTTTGATCATTGACGGCTCATGTATGTGATGATGATCCCACAAGATTATATCATCTACTGACTCATAGCTATGTTAGTTTGTATAAGCACACTCTGGCATTCATATAACAATGAGGTTGTGCAGTGGCATATTTCTTCCTGCCATTGAGCGTGACTGCATATATTGAGCACTTTGAAGTACCAGACACCACGGCAGGCACTGAGGAAACACAGGCAGACACAATAGACATAGCCCCTGCTCTCACAAAGCTTACATTCTAGAATAAAACCTGGAAATATTATTTATAATAAAAATAGTCTGGAGAAAATTGTCCAGCTATCTCTGTATCAAATATCTGCCTATAACTCTTCTTCTTTTTTTTTTTTTCTAAACTATCTTTCCGTTTTTTCAAGCCTTAGCGTATCTTTTCTCTTGAAGCCTAATTAGGGTTCTGTCAGGGGTGGTATAAAGCAAAGAGGAAGCATCAGAAGTTCAGAACTTCTTTCTGAAAACACCGATGGACAGAAAATTCAAGAAGCTATTCCAAAGGCACTAGTAGTAGCACCTTCACAGTTTGAAACAGGTAAGGAGGACCAGCACAAGAAGGAAAAGGAAGGAATTATTATGTTTTTCATTGTACCAATGTAGAAACAAAAGTTGAAATGCCAATGATTCCTCAGGGCTGGGCCAACCAGGGTGGGAACCCAGGGAGTGGTCTGAAATTTGGGGCTGCTTTCTACACACTTGGTCACTTCCACGATCAAAGGCCTTAATAAAACACACCTGACAAAGAGTTGAAAATTTCAACAGACCTGAGGACTGAATGATCCTTTCAGAGAACTTAAATACTAATAAGGTCAAAACTCAAGAAAGAGACTCCAGGTGGAATGCAAAAACAGTTACAATAAAAGGCATATCCAGGTTTATCTACCCTGTGGAGCTTAACAAGCAGGAAAGTTACTCATCCATACAGGAATAATCTATAAAACGTGGTACTCTCACTTCTCCAAATCCTACGGAGACGATACCAAATTACACATGCATTATTAAATAGTTGAAGGGAGAATAGGATGCTGTTAAATAATGAGAACACCAAATGTTCCTAGCCACTGGGGCATTACAATATCTGCCGTGAAGAATTGAATGTATCAAGCATTACCACCAAATGCTGTTATGACAAAAGAAAATCTATGAGGTTCTAAAGCAGCGAGCTGGTGTGGAAATCATCATGAGTATAGTCAGTCTTTTAAAAGAATTGCATACACATCACGGTGACATACATAAGACCCAACACACTTATAAATATGTTAATGATCTGAGCTTAGTATATTGAGAAAAATTCAGCATCCCAATAATTTGCTAAATAAACTCAAAAGCACAGGCCAAAAGATGTTTCCAGTTACAGAGGTCCTAGAGTCTTATAAAGAGCTATAAGTTGGAAGCCAAGTTTTTAACTGTTCAATGTAAAATGTATAATTAGTATACAGGGTCATCTGAACATTACTATGCTATTACAATAAGTCAGAATAAAGTGCCTGCCCCATATGACCACTGAAATACATCAAATTGCTTCTTGAATGCTATAAATTTAGAGAAGATTCTAACTGAAAGGAGCAATGACGAGTGGACTTGGTAGCTCAGAGGATCACTAGTGAGTGGAGCAATTAGACAGACCAGAATTCAAATCACAGATCCAGTTTATTTTTCTCAACTGCAAGGCGAGCAAAATAATACCTACCTCCCAAGACTGTAAAAATTATAGAATCTAAATATAGTTCCAGCTTGATATTATATTGCCCTTACAATATTTCACATTCTTCTCTCTTCAAATGTTTCTGCTCTAATCAGAACACACACAGGCTATACTTCATCCACAGTTGAGAATAACTCAAAGGATGACTGTATACTGACTGCACCTACCCTCCCTTCTGTCCCACCACCACACCCTGCCTGACCAAATGTAGCTCTAACAAGAAGCAAGCAAAGCTTTGCTGACACAGCGCATCCATCATCAGTTAAAAAAAAGCGCCCTGGTGCACAGGCTAGAATTTTGCTAGGTATATTTCTCTTATTCCTTTGCTGCTAGTCACCATTTTGATAACAACCATTTTGATGCATTTACTCACATTAGTTGCAATCCTCTCCAGGATGGAAAGGATAAAAATAATTGTATATTTGAGGAAGGACCCAAAAAGCAGGGGAACTCCTGGGGTTTTACAGACAAAATCAAGACAAGGAGAACACAGCCAGCATCACACTCTATCATAAAAACTAGTCACACAGGACTGACCACAAGAAGTTGGTCCTCCCCTTGGTAATATGATTGATCACTGGCAGTAAAACCTACAGAGTTTATGGTCACCAACTGCACTCCACTCCATTCTACATAGCTCTCTGATCCTTCTCCCTTCCCTTCTATTTTCCTTAATGGCCAGTCTCCTTTTTTTAATATTCAAAACCTTCCACCTAACAACCTTGGCTATGTTCTCAAGCTCCTGCTTCATTAAGAAAATACCCAGTTTCCACGAGAATACCTTCAACCTCTACCCTTACTACCTACAAACCTTCTTGCATCAGGCTTATTCTCTCATCCTTCCTCTCTGCCCTCAGGGGAGCATCCCATCCTTCTGTTTGCATCCCATTTCCTTCCTTGCTTCTCCTCAGGGTCCTAGCTCTATCAAAAATCTTCCACTTTCTAAGCTCACCCTCTCTACTGGCTCTTTCCATTTAGTGTTTAAATAAGCTCCTTCTCTTCCATGAAAAATACAAAGCACAGCCAGCCTCCCGGACCCTCTGAGCTCTGCATTTTCTTCCGGCTTCTCTCCTCTCTCTTACTGATGAAGACATTCAAACTGTCTCAGTGACCAAAACAATGATCCTTGCCCTCATACAGCTTACACGTTAACAGGAGAAACAGACTAGTGACCAATAAATACAACAAAAAATCCTTAATTATACAGAATGATGCTACGGGAGGGGAAAGAAGAGCACAAAGGGAATTGGCAGGAAGTAGGCAGGGCGAAGTTTCAATTAGAGTGGTCAAGTTGAGCCTTGTTGAAAAAGGAGATGAACACAAGGAGTGAAAGGAGAGAGGGGTTTATATATAATCAGACATCTGGGTGATGGGGAGAGCATTCAGGAAGGGGAAACAGCTCAAGCAAGGTGCGGGTGCCACAGCAAAAAGGCAAGTGACAATGACCACCCATTTGCCCAATACAATAAGACTGTCAGTCCCCATCTGACACAACCTCTCTGCCTGCCGACTGCTTCCTCCTCCTTAAAGCTCTCGCTTGCCTTAGCCTTGTCTCTATCACTCTCTTCTCCTTTATTTCTCCGTCCATGTCCCCACCTCTCTCACATACTGCTCTTCTTGTTTGCTCCCATGACTGGCATTGATTCTCTTCACGTACTCTCTGCCTCTTCATTCTGAGTACAAAGTCAGGACATGCTTCCCTACCCCTTTGAGTTGGAGTGTAGCCATGCAACTTTGGGTAATGAAATGTCAGCAGACATGACATGTGTCACTTTCTAGTAGCAGCTCTAAGAGCCAATGCATGATTTTTCTTGTCTGAAAAACAGAAACAATAAACCCATCTCATTAGTTGGCTATAAGCTAATATTCACAAAGCCTTTGTAAGTGTGCCTGATGTGCAGTGCATGACTGTGATTCTTTTATTGGGATGGTTATAATAAATAATAAGAGAATCCATGTAAAGCCCTTACCATCAAACACACATGTGGTTGGGTGAGGCTGTACCCAGAAGCACTCACTACCGCCTCTTAGTGGAGCTCCCTGGGAGGGCAACGTCAGAGTTCTGTTTCCTGACTGGGAAGCAACTGTTCAGGCCATGTCAAGGTGGACATTGCCTCATCATGGGCAGCTCCCAGTTCTCAACCTCACTGAACACAGTAGCATGAGCCAGAGATAGTCTTACCCTTGTATAAAAGCTATGAGACTTGGGGCTATTTGTTAGGGCTCTCTAGCCCCAGCCTACTTTGATTGACAGCTTCCTAACTGTTGGTGTTGCTCAGGTCTACACTCAACCCACTCTGGGTGACCTCATCAAAGTCCCTGACTTCAACCACCATCAAGATATTGATGACTTAAATACAGATGTCCAACTCAACTCTCCTCCACAGGCCCCATCAGTATAACCAACCACATCCTGGAGAGCTCTGCTCAGTTATCATCCAGGCAAACGGGATGCTCCAAAGTCGCTTTTCTCTGCCTGCAGTTTCCCTATGTAAGCAAAGGCATCTTCAGTCTAGCCCCCAAGCCAGAGAGCAAGACAACTGGAACTCCTCCCTCCTGACCCATCCCCCATACCCAGTCAGTACAGGACACAGTCCTGGGGTCTCCCTCCCCTTTCTTTCATTACTATTCTCCTCTCTACTCTGTCCAATTCTAGGCCATTATAATGTCCACTTGAATACACAAGTTAAGCGTGGCCAATCTCCTACTTCCACATAGCCTTTCAGTTGATTTTCCACATTACTGCCAACCCTTTTAAAAATGGGAATATGAACATTTCACTTTCCTTCTTTAAATCCTTTTAACTTGTTCCCCTCAGCTCTCCAGACAAATCTGCATCTCTTTATCTGGCTCTCTAAGACACTTTATCTCCTAATTCCTGCCAACATTTCCAACCTCAGCTTTCTGCCTTTTTGCAGTCTCTCAAAAGCAGATACTAACTGTTCACTATTATTGCCGTAGCAGCAGCAGGAATGATATCACAGAACTATCACTCTCTATATCACCTCTGGTTTATTTATGTGCTTTAATTCTTCTTCAATACACTCTAAACTCCTAGATAACACATACATCTCTGTATCTTTAGTACCTAGTACAGCACTTAACACATAGTAGATACTCAGGAAATATTTGCTAAACAACTGAATGGCTGGTTGGCTGATTCAATAAATGAATGAATGAATGACTACACATATTCACATGTACATCTATAAAATAAGAGGTAAAGTGAAAAAATCTTAACACTTCAAAGACTTACATTTTCTTCCAAAGCCAGAAACAGAAGACACATAAAAAATACAATACAGAGCAAGCGTCTTCCATTTCACCTTACTCTGTAGATTCATTCCTACAAGTTGCACTGCCAAAAACATTCTGCAAGGGCTTATCAGCTAAGCACAAACAAGGCATCATGTTCCCAAATCTTCTGTGCTCTAGTTAAAAGACCAAGAACTGAACAGATTTAAGCCAGCAGAACAACCTATATTGACCATGGCAAAGGAAATTATGGAAGTCAAGATAGAACAAAGAAAACAGAAAAAGGTCAAATAGCAAGAGTTCCCCAGTGAGACAAAAACAGCAGAAAATGTGCAAAACAGCTTTTTTCCATCTCTTTTAGTCCCATCAATCTCCTTTTTCTTTTGTTTCTTTAGCTTACAAAAAAAGGTCAAACTTTTTAAAAAGTGCTTTAATTCCCCTGACATTTATAGCAATATAAAATGGTAAATATCAAATGGATTTTTTTTCAAATAAACTAGCAAAAGAGAGTCTTATAGATATCCTAATTACGGAATATCTGACATGGGGAAGAATGGCAAACCCTTATTTAAAGAAAACACAGATTCAAGCTAAAATTGATTCTAACCTGAATAGATCATCACTTGTAGGAAATTTGTACCGTCCCCTATATCTATTGTCTTACTGATTGAAGGATCAATCTTGAGCTGCTTTCCAATGAAATTTCGGCAGGTAATCTTTAAGAAGAAGGGAAAAAATATGAATTAATCAAGTACTCATATTTAAAAATGTGGCTTAGTTGAAATGTTTATCTCATTTTTCACTTGTCAAAATAAAGAGACACAAAACAATGCTACAAAGAAAAGTTGATAGAATAGCATTCATTCATGAGAACTTCAGGGAGAAATGTGGCTGCATAATTTTTTCATATTTCTTTTGTACAGCACAGCTGGAAGCAGAATATTAGGCAAATTATGTGGAGCAATTAGAGTATGATTTTATGATATTTTATAAATTTACTAGTCTAAATATATCTCCTATTATGTAAGTTGAAATATATTTAAAATATCAGCTGCTATTCCAATAGCAGATTTTTCTAGTCTACTCATAATTAATGCAATTTTAACTTTCCAGATGAAAATTAACTTCCTCTGTATTGTTATTATTATTTTTTTTAGTTGTAGATGGACACATACCTTTATTTTATTTATTTATTTTATCTGGTGCTGAGTATTGAATCCGTGCCTCACACATGCTAAGCAAGTGCTCTACCACTGAGCCACAACCCTAGCCCCTTCTTTGTATTATTTTGACAATTTATTTTCTGACAGATATTTGAGTTCTCAAATTTAAAAAAAAAATCTGCAACATGTAATTTTTAGACAGAATGGAATTCTTTTAATGAATCTTGAATTTATTCTTCTATTTTTTCACTCCCATCCTGTCAGCTAACCTATCACTCAAAATACATCCCTCTTTGAACCCCAGTCTAATGTCCCTTGTGTGTATTTCCATAATGAGATGCAAACATTCCAGTAAATGCAAATGACTTCCCACAGTCTAATAAGGACATGCTGGACCTGGTTCTCCCCACCTTTCCACCTTCATTAAACAGATCTTTATTGAACACTTATTATGTGCCAAACACTGTTCCAAGCTAAAGGGATGAGATAGAAAGAAACAAAATGAACAAAAATTCCTAGTCTTAAGAAACTTATTCTGGTGGGAGAAGAGAGGAAACAAACAAGAGAGTGAAACACATTGTATAGCATTTTAAAGAGTTATAACTGCTATTGAGAGAAATGAAGAAAAACAGCATATAATTTTCAATAGAGGGGTAAGAAAAGGCCTCAAAAGAGAAGGGAACATTCAGCAAAGACTGGAAAACAGTGAGGGGGGAATCAACATGGAAATCTAGAGAGGGGCATTTCAAAGGGGTGAGAGCAAATGCAAAGACCCTGAGGCAGGCATGTCTTTAAGAGCAGTGCAGGGAAGTGATAGGAAACGAGTTACTACAAATCACAGAGGGAGAAATTATGTAAGACAGTTATATTAAGGCCATGGTAAAGATTTTCACTTACTCTGAGTCAGATAGTAAGCCGCCATAGAAGAGCAAGCCAAAGTGTGACCTGCCTGACTTGGGTTTTTAAAAGGTTATTCTGTCTGCCGCATTCCTAGAGGTAGTGGTATAAGGTAATGAGAAAGTCACCGCATTAACCCAAGCAAATATAACAATGAGCTGGGCATGATGGCACATGCCTGTAATCCCAGTGGTTCTGAAGGCTTGAGGCAGGAGGATAGCAAGTTCAAAGCCAGTCTCAGCAATTTAGTGAGGCCCTACGCAACCTATGAAGCCCTGTCTCAAAAATAAAAAGGGCTGAGGATGTGGCTCAGTTGTAAGCGCCCCTTGGTTTAATTCCATACATATGACAATAATTAGATCAGAGGATTAGTAGTAGAGATAGCAAATAGTCCTATTCTGACTGTATTTTAAGGGCAGAAGATTTGAAAACCAATTTGTGGTGGGATGTGAAAGCAAGAGAGAAGTCAGGGAGTCTCCAAGGCATCTCACTGAGCATCTAGGATGGGCTATCACCAACTGGGGAGACTTGGCAGAACAGGTTTGTTTGAGATGTGCTAAATTTAAGAAGTGTATTAAACATCTAATAGATGCTATTGATACTCAGGTAGTGTGGTGGGTTGGGCGGGGGTACTTTTCTTTACCATATTTTTTATTGGTGCATTATAGTTTTACATAATGGTGGGATTTGTTGTTACATATTCTTGCATGCATGCACTATAACAATATAATATGGCCAATATCACCCCCTGGCATTTCCCCTTTCCCTCCCTTCCTGCCTCCCTCTGGTTCCTTTCCTCTATTCTACTGATCTCCCTGATTTCATGAGACCCCCCCACACACACACTCACTTTTCTTTTCCTTTTTCTTCTTTAGCTCCCACATATAAGAGAAAACATGACTGCTGACCTTCTACATTTGGCTTATTTCACTTAACATAATGTTCTCAAGTTCTATCCATTTTCCTGAAAATGCCATAATCTGACAGTTTTTTTGTGGATCAAATAGTTAGAGCTAAACTATGAGAGGAAAGTAAGGGAGGCATCCTTTTTGTAACATATCTGCACCTCATCCCAGTTCTTTAATCAAATACCTAGGTGCTCTGTAAAGGGATTTGGCAGATTCTAAAATCCCTCATTAACTGGCTTTACATTAGGGAGATTATCCTTGGTGGGCCTGGCTTAATCCAATCAGCCCTTGACAAGCCAGCCATTACAAGGACTCCAAATAACAAACATGAATGGGGCCTATAGCTGTTCTCCCCTCACAGACTATCTGTGAATAACAGCATCTGTCCTTGCCTCCTGTTCATGCTCCTGATGGCCTGCTCTATGGATTTTGGACCTGCTTAGCCAATCCCTACAATCATATAAGCCAATCCCATATAATAAATCCAGAGAGACATATACTAGTTCTGATTTACTAGTTCTGCTTCTGTGGTTGAAACTTTTTGATAAAGGCACTTAATACATATCATTATAAATTCAGAAGAAAGGTCTGGAGTTGCAATGTAATTTCAATAGTTATCATCATAAAAATGTACTTAAAGCCACAGGTGGAACTAACTTCCTGAGAGAGAGTGTGCAGATAGAGAAGACAGGAGGTCAGAGAACAGAGTCTTGGGCACATTACATTAAGACATAGAGAAGAAGAGGAAGCAGTAACAAAGCAGACCTACAAGGGGCAACCCTTCTTTTGGCCCTGTCTATTATCTGCTCCATCCCAGCTAGCAAGTCTCCTTCCGTCCCATTTCAGGGCCTTGTTCTTCCCTGGGGCTGCAAGGATCCTTCTCTAGATCTTTGCATGGCTGGCTCCTTCCCATTAAATGTCACCATGTGGAAGGCATCTTATTGATCACCCTTGCTTCAGTTTCCACCCCTAACCCCAGCCAATCTCTATCCCATTGACCTATGTTATTTTCTTCAGAGAACTTAGAATGATCATAGATCTGCTTAGCTGCCTGCATGTTATTATCGGGCCCCATCCCTACCCCTCCGAAATTAAACTCCATGAAGCAGGAACTCAGACTGTATTCTCCCCCCATAGAATATGCAAAAGGCAAGGCTCCCACTGGGCCAGAAGGAAACTGTGAGGAGCAGAAAATGGAGTCCTTGCTGGGGGAAGGCCACAGCCCAAGCCCACAGACAGCTGTGGACATGGAGGACAAGGTTCCAGTCCCACATATACCATGGACTCTGAGCAGGACACACACTGTACACCTGTATGCACTGGTTCTGATTAGGTAGTCAATACCTATTTGTTAAATTTAGTTAAACAATCAACTTATCTCTTTCCTCCATCTGATTCCAACTGTACCATGATTTCCACTGGCCTTGGGTATTTTTTGCATTTACCCATTCCTCCATTAAAAAAATACATATATACTAAAAATTACGTTTTATGATTATATTGGTTTAAGTAGAAAAATACTAACAGTAGATAATTAAAACATTTTCTTTGACCTTAGTGTTACTTTTTTCTTATTTTTAAAGAAATCAAAAAAAGAATTTTTAGTAGGCCCCTAAAAATATCTTGGGCTCTAGACACTGTCCCATTGTGCCTAACAAATAGGTCAGCTGTGACCGGAATATAAGCTTCTCATGAACAAGAACTTAATTTCTGTTTACCTGGAAAATACTGATACTTGGCAGATTTTCAATAACATTTGTTGATTTGAATAATAAATGCCTAAGTGAAAATAAAATTTATCTGATTCCTAAATCTATCTTTTATGTAAGTACTAATCTTAAAAATCACAACTGTAGGAATAATAGGGCAGAACTTACCTTCTCTCCATACTCGGCCTCATACCTTGCACAAGCTTGCTGGGTAATATCTGGGCCCTTGAACTTCTGTATTCTCAGAAGCAATTGGCGCTGTGCATATACCAGAAGTGGTGTCACCTGCTCTGTGTACCTCTCACTAGACAGAAGTAAAGAATACATTAAAAAGCAAACGTTAGTTAAAAAGACTTTTACTCTAATGCACTCTTTTTTTTTATTGCCCATATAGTAGTCGTACGTACTGTGAAATTATGTTGAATTGAATGGCAAGTGATACTAGTGTTTCCCATTTTTCCACTTGATATAAAACTTCCAGGGATTTTAATACAAAGTCATGGATCCATTTCAAATCAACCACATTTACATCATCCAAAGGATGCTCAAAAGAAAGGCTAGAACCACCATTATCATGTTTAATATTCCCATAACAGCTTGGAAAAATGAACTCTCCTTTGTCTTCAATGAACTGCAAGTAGAAAATCATAATAATAATAAAGAAAAAATAAAAAGGGCTAAGGATGTAGCTCAGTGATTGAATACTCCCAAGTTTAATCCCCACTAACAGGAAAAAAAATAATAAACTGCAAGTAACATATTGGAAAAAAAATGTGTCATTTCATATTTTACTACATTTTTCTGAGAAATGAAATTGATAATATAACATGAAAAAGAACTGAATAGAAAATTTTAAATGTTCCTTTTATGCAAATAAAAGCTTGATAATTTGAACTGGTAGTAATGTCCAATATGCTGTAATATGAAAAATGTGCTATATTTGTGTTGTTCAATATAGTTCCAATATAGCCACTAGACCCGTGTCTACTGAACTACTGAAATATGATTTTTTTGTTTTACTTGATTTTAAATATTTCCAACTTAAATTTAAATAGTATCGCTAATGTTTCCTATGTTAGACAACATAGTTTGAGGTCTGTACTTCTTGGTATACAGTCAGCATCCACTTAAGTAAGGATATTAAACCAATAGGGTAAAGCTTCAGGAAAATTAAGTTTTAATAATAAATAATAAGGTAATAATGAACAATAAAGTTTTGTGCATTAACTTGCAAAATGTTGTATATAATTCTTTGATGTAAAGGTCAAACCTATAAAAAAGTAAATCTTCTAGAAGGCACTCTTTTTGTCTGAAATAAGGTGTTACTATTTTAACTACAATATTATGTTCATTTCCCATGAGTCCCTGATGTATTTGTGCATTTCTCTGAAAACTCTTTAGGCAAAGAAAGCAAAGCTTCTTAAATCAGGTTAAGGGCCAGGAAATAACTCCAAATGGTTGAATAAATTAAGTCCAAGTATTCCTATCCCAGTGACACCGTTAAGAGGAACCCAGGCACAGGAGAGGAAAAGTAGCAAAAAAACAATAATAGTAAAACTCTTATGCAAGTTTCATTAGATGTATTCTTAGATATCTGAAATTTTGGATGATATTATAAATGGCATTATTTTAAAAATTTTATTTTCAAATTGTTTTCTACTAGTATACAGAAGTACATTTATTTTTATATATTGAACTTATATCCTACTATGTTATTTATTAGTTCTAATAGTTAATTGCAGAGTCCTGGGAAGTTAGAGTTCTCTATGTTAAAAAAATACATATCATATACACAAATAAAGTATTTTTATTTATTTATTTCTGATCTATGTTTCTTTTGTTTGTTTAGTTTGTCTTATTGCACTGGCCAGGATCTCTAACATGATGTTTGATAAAAGTGAAATAAGCAGACATCCTTGCTCTGTTCAAAATCTTAGGGAGAAACGTGGAATATCTCACTATTAACCATGATGTTATCTGTAGATACTCTTTATCAGGTGGCAAAAGATATTTTCTATTCCTAGTTTTCTGAGAATTTTTAAAATTTTTTTTATTAATGCATACTGAGCTTTCTAAATGCTTTGACTGTATTTATTCCAATAGTCATATTATTTTTTCCTTTATCTTGCTAAAATATGGTAAATTACTTTGATTTATTTTTAAAAATTAACTTTACATTTCCAGAATACACCCTACTTTATCATCATTTGCATATTTTGATATTTATATATATTATATCATTATTTGCATACTTCATATATTATGGGGAATGGTCTGCTAACATTTAATTAAGGAGTTTTTGCCTGTTCATGAGGAATATTAATTCATATTTTTCTTGTTGATGTATCTGTCAAGGTTAAGCTGGCTTTATATTGAATAAAATCTGGTGTAAGATTTATTTTTTCTTCCATGTATTTTGGTTGAAATTTCTCAAGGAAAATATCCTGAGTCTGGAGTTTTCCTTATGTGAAGGTTTCTGATTTTGAATTTAATTTCTTGTTAATATATTTAGGTAGTTCATATTTTTTATTTCTTCTTGTGCAAGATTTGTTAAGTTGTGCTCTCCAATAAATGTGTCCATTTCATCTAACTTGTCAACTTCATTAGTAAAAATTAATCTAATATTCCTTTTTCTTTTAATATCCATAGTGTCTATCATTATATTCCTCTTTTATTACTGATAGCAATAATTTATGCTTTCTCATTTTTGTTCTTGGGAGTATTCCACCTTTAATAATCTTTTCAAATGACTTATTTTGACCTTATTAATTATCTCCAAGTTTCTTTTTGTTTTGCTTTATATCTAATTGCTTTCTGTTCTTATCATTTTCTTCATTTCTTCTTATGTCCTTTCTTCTTTTTACTTACTTGGGAGTTAATTTGCTTTTCTTTTTCTAGCTCCTATAAATGGGCACTTAGATAGCTGGGGTTATTGCTTCCTTATTTCTATAAAGCTATAAAGGCACTGCCTTATTTGAATCCCACAAACTTTGATATACTATCATCAGTTTAAAATATTTTATAATTTCCCTTGGTTTGTTTCCCCCCTTTGGGTTATTTAGAAGTGCAGTATTTAATTTCCTAATATTTGGAGATTTTTCTTCCTATATGTGTGGCAATCTACTTATAATTTAATTCTGTGGTGGTCAACAAAGATTTCGGTCTTTTAGCTTTTATTAGGACTTATTGTTTTGGGCTCTGCATAATGATCCAATTTGATGAATACACAAAGACACTGAGCTATTTCCATTCTATATGGATATATTGCACTTCAATTATGACCTTATCCAGAATCAGTGTCATAAGACTGCCTTCTGTTCAACCACAAGTCTCAGGGTCACTTGCTCTTCTAACTCAGCTATAAAATCAGGTGTTCATTACACCTTCAGGGTGGAAAACTCACTAAACAACTCATAGAACTCACTTGAAGCACTACACTATGATTACAGCTATATTATAAAGCATACAACTCAGGAACAGTGACATGAGAAGATATACAGGACGAGATCTGGGAGGGTCTGAGATGCAGAGCTTCCAAGCACTCTCACCACAGAATCAGGCCATGCTATCTTGCTGACGCATCAATGTGTTCAACTACCAGGAAGCTCTTCAAGCTCTGGGTGTCCAGAATGTATTTTCAATTTCTATTATTAGAAGAATTTCCAGAGAGCAGAACATATAGGTTTTTGGAGAATACTGTGCAACTCTTCATGTAAATGTATATTTTGTCTGACTGAGGAACATTACTCTTACTTAGCCCTGTAAAACCAAAACCTGTCGATAAAATTCAAACAAAGGTAAGGGCTGTGGAATTAACAACCAAGTTGTTATAACTGAACCGGCTTCACGTGAACTGGTTGCATCTTTTTTATCTGATTCTATTAAAAGAATAGACATTGTATCTGACTGGAAAATGTCTCCCGTACCTAGTATTGTAAATTAAAAGGCATGGAAAGCCACCCTTCTAAGGAATATCAACTGGGCATTCTAAATGGGAACAAGTAAAACTTCCCAAGTCTACACAGTGGACAGCAGGATCTGGTTTGGACAAACTCTCTGGTGTATACTATGTGGACTAGGGCTTATGTCAAAAGCCTATGATCACTTCCCAGCCACAACTGCTGGGACTTTTCACCACAGAATTTGCTTTCAAGGAGCAGTTACTACCTTGCTGTCTCTTGAAACCTGAAACACCCATGATGTCTTTTATGATGTCAAAAATAACACTCAAATTTGGACAGCAGTGCCCCAAAGAGCTCCATAATAAGACAGAAATACCTGGAAAAGGCAGGAGGAGACACTCATAAACAGGGAGCTTCTTTTCCCTTAGGACTAACCCTGGAACTGGGTTAGCAATGATTGGATTCTATCTTCACTTGAACAGTGCCCTACAAACGGCTCTTGACTGACCAACAAAGAGCTGCTTGGTGTGTAGATGGTAGTTTTAAGGTGAACAGACAATACCCATTGGGAAGGATGTCCCTCTAATGCTCAGTAGGCAGACCTGCATGTTGAATACCTGAATAGTGGTAAATTCCCCTGAGTGTGAGTTCTCACTGACTCATAGGCAGTGACCAAATGAGTTTGCTTTTTCCTATATTCTCAGACCTATTTTAAGAAAAACAACAAAAATTAGGATTTCTGATAGGCTGTGAAAATATTTCACACCAAAGAAAATGTAAAACCAAGACAAATTCAAAATTGGAGGTACTCCAACAAAACTAGGCATCACAATATATCTAGCCTTTACCATAGCAATCTGAGATTATTACCAAATCAAGATTAAAATTGCCAAGTCTTTTTTTGAAAAAAAGAGAGGGGGGGAGAGAGAGAGAGAGAATTTTTTTTAATATTTATTTTTTAGGTTTTTTTCTTTTTCTTTTTTTTATTTTTTTTTTAATTTTTATTGTTGGTTGTTCAAAACATTACATAGTTCTTGATATACCATATTTCACACTTTGATTCAAGTGGGTTATGAACTCCCATTTTTACCCCGTATACAGATTTCAGAATCACATCAGTTACACATCCATTGATTTACATATTGCCATACTAGTGTCTGTTGTATTCTGCTGCCTTTCCTATTTTAGGTTTTTTTTCGGTGGACACAACATCTTTGTTTGTATGTAGTGCTGAGGATCGAACCTTCTTTCTTTCTTTTTAATATTTATTTCTTTTAGTTGTACATAATGCCTTTATTTTTATTTATTTATTTTTATGTGGTGCTGAGAATTGAACCCAGGGCCTCCCACATGCTAGGCAAGCACTCTATTGCTGAGCCACAACCCCAGCCCTCCTTCTTTCTTTTAAGTTCATTAACTATTACTTAGTCTTGCCTTTTACTTTATGGACTTTTTACCTATATCTCTTCTGGGTAGTTACTCTGAAGATCATTGCATGTATCCTTAACTGATCACATTTTGCTTAATATCATACCACTTTATATGAAGTATGCAAAATTTAAATATTAATTTTATTTACCTTCTCTGTCTTTTATGCTATTGTTGTTATATATTTTGCTCCAGAAACATCACAAACCTCACAGCTCAATGTGTTTATATACTTACTAATTCTCAATACATTTTGGTTATCTTTTATATTTGCATTGTTTCTATTTTATTTCTGTAATTTAAAACACAGTGTGCTAGACTCTTTAAAACTGCAAATTCTAGTGGACCTGGAATAACAAAATAGGAACAGGTAAAGCAGTGGAAAAGGTCAACTAATGAGCAATGTTATCTCTCATGGAATCCATTTCCTTTCTGTCTGTCAAAAGATTTATATATTGATTAAATACATTAAGATTAGTTTATGTAGGAGCTAGAGCTCAGTTAATGTTACTTTCCCTTCCCTCCAAACAAACAGAATTTTTAAGCTAAAATATTTTTCATTGATATTAATTCAAGTTATTGTGAGCAAAATAATACTGAGAAGCAATGAAATACAGACAAATCAATAGGAACTCAAGAAAAATGTCAATTTGGATTATACAAAACCGCATGGCAAAAGATATTTTAAATTGAAAATACAATTTTAAAAAATTTCCCAAATGCTCTTACCTTAACAGAATCGATATTTTGTAGATGTATTAACATGTCAATAAGTAATTCTGCTCCCAAATAGAATGGTAAAACTGAGATACAGAGGAAAGCATCCTGGCTAACAGGAAATGTTTTATAAAGATCTACTGCCTGTTTAAGAAGTATTTGCAGCTCCTGAGTAAAGTTCCAAAAGGCCCGACAGCAGTTCTGAAGCAGAGTCCAATAGCCACCACGATGAGCAAGAACCTAAGACAAACACAATGTCCAAAAGACTAAGTTTCAAAAGTTATAGTCCTCTGAAAAACTTTACCTTTCTACAAATCTTACATGTCAAAAATAACTAAGTGCATTTGTTATGTGCTTCTCATATATGCTAGATACTGTGATAAGATATTTATATGCACTACCTGGTTTAGTTCTCACAATTCCTAAAATAGGTTTACACTAGTACTCTACACAATGAGGAAATAGAAGCATGGGGTTTACTTGCCTAGTCACGAATCTACTAAGTGTGGAAGGAGGAGATGCATGGGAATGGACTGAATCCAAAAATCCCATTGTTCTAGGTTCTGGGTATAAAGAAGTAGAGCAAGGGCAACTGGATCTCCCCTTATGTTTCCTAAACTTATTAGAGAAGACCAACTAGAAAAATAGGCAAAAATATTATTTCAGGGAATAATATGCTTTATAAAGAGAAGTAGGTAGGGACCTGATAAGATGCAAGAGGACATGTTACTTGAGGCAAGGTGATCAGGAAAGAGGTTCTCTATGAGGTTCTCTATGAGAAGGGACCTGAATGGTGAGTTGAACAAGTCACAAGTCACATGAAGGTATACTGGTAGGGCTTTTATTGGTAGGAGGAGAGTATTTGAGGCTCCGGGAACAGCAAGCACCAAGGATGGAGGGTGAAAATAAGAACTAGAGATAAAAAAAGTTTAATGTCATTGTTCAGGACCATGAAGGCAGGAGTATGCTAAATAAGAGCAGAAATAAGAAGAATTGAGTTATACAAGGTGAGCAGGGCTTGGCTCTTTGAAGGCCCTGAAGTTGAAATGATTTAGGTTTACTTTGCATTTTGTAAAATCACTCTCCACTCCGTAGAGAATATGGAAACTTCAGTGTTCTTTCCTTGACTAGACTGGAAAGAGTCCCTTCACCTCTTGGAAGGTTTGAAGCATATACTCTTCACGCTATGATGAAAAGCAAGCTGTTTTTTTTATAACTAGTAATTCCGATCCTGAGTTTAACAATTTATCACACAATATTTAAAAGAAAGAAGAGAGAAGACACAAGGGAACAGAAGAAGGAGGTTGGGGTAGGGGCAAGACTTTCTGTAGCCTAGAAAGACCTTCCTTTGTTCTAGAGAAAAGAAAGAGGGCTATGGTACTCCCCAGGAGTCATCAAGACCCCAGAGAGAAGCCTATGGCATCACAAGAGGATCTCAGGTCCCACCTGTGCATGAAACCAGTGGAGAGGTGTATACACAGCCCCAGGAACTTCATGAAGGCCACCTAGGCTGTGGGTGGATGGGCAACACATGACTAAAGGAACATACTTTCTCTTCCTGACAATTTGACAGTGCATAAGACTTCAGTGCCTTAGCAGGCAAACCTCAAAAGTTGCTTAGGAGGAAGAGGTCTCATCAAAGCTAAAATTATGTATATTATATAAATAAACACAATATATCTTACTGGCCTGAATTTATAAGCTGCAATTTATACCCACTACCTAAGTAAATGAAAAGGATCACATTACCATGGCTCTCCTGCAATGTAAAAAGATTCTCGTAAAAGAATCCAGTTCCAAATGTGCTCGGTCCCTTTCTCTGACACTAAGAGCTGATTGAGAGTCCAATTCATAAACTGGTTGTGTCTTGGACACATTATCTTCACTAGCTTTGGAATTCACAAATGTAGAAAATTCTTCAGCATCTACAGTGCAAAAAAAAATATGATTTAAAACATAGATATAAGTTCTGGAAAACACAGTAGGAAATAAGCATCAAATAAGTAATTCAGGGAAATAAATGCTAGTTAAACTTGAAAAAATGATGGGACTGGCCAGGACAAAAAGAACCAGGGGAAATTTCCAGAGCAGAAAGTTCTTAGGTTTTAAAGAATGGGATAAGTTGGAAAAATACAGAGAACAATAATTCAGGCAAAGATGAGGATAAAGGGAACAGAGGTAGAAATGAACTATGTTTTAGAAGGAAAATGACAGGATCCCACTGTTTGTTAATTTCCAAGCAGGCCATCTCCAGGACATATACACTAGCAAGTGAGTAGCAGCTCCCTGAGTTTGGGAGTGCAGCAACTCAGCCCACTGGTGCAGCACCAAAATAGGAGCACTGCTTCTGTCACAAACCTTCTCTTCCAATCTGCACTATATAATGTCTTTTTTTAATATTTATTTTTTAGTTGTAGTTAGACACAATACCTTTATTTATGTATATGTGGTGCTGAGGTCGAACCCAGGGCCTTGCACGTGTCAGGCAAGTGCTCTATCGCTGAGCCACAACCCCAGCCCCACTAGATAATGTCTTAATAGCAGAATATCTTGACAATTTCATGGTGGGTAGTAGGCAGGGAGCCAGTTTAAAACCAAACCAAAAAAAAAAAAAAAAAAAGCTCAGGAAGTTACATATTATTATCTATATACAAAACTCATATTCTATATTATGGGATTTACTTTCAAATATTTCAATACACACATTATATGTACAGGTACCAGTTAAAACTAAACTGCACCCTTGAAGCAACTAGAAAGTATGCCAAGTACCTCAACATGAATAGACACTACTGGGACAGTTAACTAGCATACCAAGGTCCCAAATCAGCAGTAAGCTTCATTGCACTTGAAATGCCATTATGAAAAATCTATGTAAATGGATTTATAAAAGAAAAAAATTACTAGAAATAACTTTTGACAGTGTCGCATGCCTGTAATCTCATGCCTGTAATCATGAGGCAGGAGGATCGCTAGTGCAAAGCCAGTGTCAGCAACTTAGCAAGGCCGTAAGCAACTTAGCAAGACTTGTCTCAAAATAAAATATAAAGGCTGGGGTTGTGGCTTAGTGGTAGAGCACTCGCCCAGCACATGCGAGGCCCTGGGTTCAATCCTCGGCACCACATAAAAATAAATAAATAAAATAAAGGTATTGTGTCCAACTACAACTAAAAAATAAATATTAAAATAAAATATAAAAAGTGCTGGTGATGTGGCTCAGTGGCTAAGCACCCCTGGGTTTAATCCCTGGTGCCAAAACAAGAAAAAAGAAAAGAAATAACTTTTGTTTGTGAAATGGCTAGTAAATAAGTTAGATTATTGGTTAGGAATAGTGTGTAGGCTTGCTCTAGTATCTGTGCAAGAAAGTGATAAAAATGTCACTTAAATTTGGCAGACAATAGTCACCAGTACAGCACCCAGATCTAAAGAGCTGTTCACCAGCATGTCTCCACCTCTCAGAGCCCTGATACCTGAGCAGATAACAACATTTCATGGTCCTGCCATCAGAACACTGTCACATTCATCTGAGAGTGAGCTTTCAAAGAAAGTGCTAGTTGGAGATCCTAGGGCAGCATGCACTACCTTGAGCACAAAATCAGCTATTATGACCATTTTTGTGTCTACTTGTATCAGTGTGTCTGATAGAATTTGTTTAGAAAGTTATTTCCACTAAAATACTACACCTGATAGCAAGTCTTCATCTATCTTCAACCACCAAAGCCTACCTATGCTTAACAAAAGAATATTACATTTTTATTGAATAGTCAAACTGCTTTAGGTTGTAACACTAAATAGGTATGTCCAGGTATATATGGTGATACCATAAAATGCAAAATTTTTCTCTTTTCTTTTTTTTGGTACCAGGGATTGAACCCAAGAGTGCATAACCACTGAGACACATCCCTAGTTCCTTTTTATAGTTTATATAGAGATAGGGTCTCAATAAGTTGCTGAGGATGGCTTTGAACTAGCAATCCTCCTGCATCAGCTTCCTGATCCACTGGGATTACAGGTGTGCATCACCAAACCCAGTAAAATATAAAATTTTTTAACAGAGCAAACAAGAATGTCCTATTAAAATATCAAAATTTAACAACTGAACTAAATTGTTGGGTTTTTGGAAACTGGCGTGTGCACAACTATAGAGTCATTCAATAGTAAGTCAACATATTTATTTTACCTGATGGTAAGTTGGCCTTTCTTCTTTTAGCTGTAAGTAGGAAATCAAGCATTGTTTTATAATTTTCCAGAGTCAGTTTTGCTGTTGGCAATACTGTTCCTGAATTATATAGTGAGAACATATTAGGATCACATGATCGGAAACTGCAAAGGGAAAAAAATCACATTAAGAAACAATTTAAGCAACATGGAATGAAATCTGTCAAATAAAATCTATTTTTACCTTTTAAATATTTTGAGTGCTCTCAAATTTTATATCATAAAATATTTTAACACTTAATAAAAATCAAACATTTTACCATTTCATTTTTAAAATTATACAATATAATCTTGACATTGGGAATTTTAACATCATTATCTATTTCCCTAAAAGTGCCCTTGAAGATGGAGATGAAAGATCTATACTCCCTCTGTGAGTGCTGAAACACTAATTTTTGTCACCTTAAAGCCACCTAATTTTAACACAATTCAGTGAAGAGGCCTACTATATAGAGCAGAGTGTTCATAACCACTGTTATTTCTTTTTAAAAATAAAATTTAAACAGTAAACAATCTTCCATTAAAATTGCTATGTTCATATATGAGCACACCACCAGTGAAACACCACATCATATATAACCACAAGAATGGTATTCTAATTAGAATAAGTTATACTCCATGTATGTATATGTCACAATACACTCTACTGTCATGTATATCTAAAAAGAACAAATTAAAAAGGATTGTAAAAAATAAAATAAAATGTACAATTGAGTAATTAATTTAACACTGAGTATACATTAACAGCTTTAATAAAATGAAAGTTATCAGCAAGTTACTCTGACACAAATTTGATCTTTGTGTTATTGTACCATCAAGTGATCATGGTTAAATGGTGATGCATGACTGGAAGCTCCAAGAAGATTTCTCCATGTCCACAGAATAGTAAGGAAGCCAATCCTTTTCCCTGGCCTGGCCCCAAGAATAGGTCACTTGGTGAGTTAACTGCTTCTTGAATGCAGATCTGGTCCACATAGGAAAGGGATCTATCCACAGATGTTTTTGTGAAAGTGAATCTGACAGTGATTTTTAACCAAAATACTGGAGAAACTGACACCAGAATCAAGTTCACTGTGAATTTCGACCTACATTTTTTTTCTTCATTGAATTATTGAAATAAATACCCTCTTAATTCATATCCCTGTCTTCAGTCTTTCCTCTCTCCAATCTATTTGATATATTGCTGCCAAAGAAATTTCTTATGACAGTCCTGTTCAAAAACCCTCAATAATCTCTTTGTGTATATAAAGTAAAGCTCAGATTTAACAAAAATGGAAAATTCTCCATGATCTGGTACATACCTACTTCTCTAATTACTGCACACCACTCTTCTCATATGCCCTAGATTCTAATCAGACTATTTGGACACATCCTGTGTGTCCTACCCAGGCTCTGACCTTCGCTCTTCCAACTATCACCTCTAAACATCCTCACAACTATCCACCATCTGCACACTTCTAAACCTGCTTATCCATCAAGACCAGGACTGCTTGTCCCTTCCATGAAACCTTTGCTGTTAGGTCCAGCTAGTGAAAAGCCTATTATAACAAAGACTTCATATGTACTTGACCTTCTACCATTGATTGCAATTATTGAGAATGTTTATGATAACTTTACCAACTCTAACTTGTGCATCCTATTCATCTTTGTATGTTCATTGCACCTAACTCAGTGCTTTGTAGCTAACAGGTAATCAAAAAGGTTTTGTTTTTAATGAATGATTGACTCTCTATCACCTTTCTAATGGTGTTACATATCTATCTTCAATTTTTATCTTCCATGTTACATATCTATCTTCAATTTTTATCTTTCACAGCATTTAGCTGAACACATTCAATTAGAGCTCAAAAATGTCTGTTGAAATAGCTATAGAAAAGCTTACATCATATGAGAAAATAAGATCTCTATTTATAGAGGCTTCAAATATACCTCTAAATGAAATCAAGATCTGTCTAGTGTCTGCTAATACATACAGTTATAATACAATTCATGCTAAATTTCTCTTGGAATTATCCTTGCCCTGAAAACTATACCCACAAACACATTCAAGATATATGCAAATTAACACAGCACCTGTTTGACAGAATAGATTCTGAGATTTTTTTAAAAATGTAAGAAATGCACCAATGGCCAGTATCAAGATATTCTGTAAACCCATTGTTATAAATATTGAAGGCTTGAATATAGAAACACAATCCATGTTCATGAGACTAAAAATGTACAACTGACTGATAACATACTATACCTGACCATTGTGTGTGAAATGCCAGGTTTCGTCTTCGTGCACTCTCCTAGCTTTTGTAAAAGCAGGTTGTAGTATGTGATTGCCAGATACAGGTTCATCTGAGCTCTCCAGGGCATCTCTTCAAGAACTATTTGATGAAACCTTTTTCTTTTAATATAATCTAATATTAGAGGATTCATGTGAATCATCAGGTATCGTTGTGCTATTTTTCTAACATCGGGTCTCTTATTTCTGCCAAGGGAGAAAGCAGCTTTGGAATTATACAAAAACTTCCAAACCCTTAATAAAGAATAATGATTCCAATTTGTACAAAATACATCAAGAAGTCACTTGACTGCCCTTATGCAAAAGTTTCTGGCTTATTTATCATTTGCTCAGTGGTAAAAATGTGAAATAAGGTAGAAAGGAAGGCACAGAGATAAACACTAGGGACAAAGAGACCACAGAGTGCCTTCAACTCCCCCCACCATGTTTCAGCTCAACCAGAGCTTTTCTTTCATAACCAAATGCCCACTGGGATAAGACAAATAAATTATGATATAATGTTCACATTCATCAAGTAACTTCAATATTAAATGAGAAAATCACTTCTCTGTATTGGTCTTTAAGGAAAAACAATCGAGCAAATTTTTGTCTAATATTAGACTTGCAGAGGAACTAAAATATCAGACAAATATAGACTAAATAACTTCATATATGCACATTCAATAAGCTCCAGAAAAAAATTCAATTTTTAACCAGTAGTTAAAAAGTAATGCCTATAAAAACTCAAAGTAGCCTAACTACTTTTTTTAGAGTAGTTATGCAGAGCATAACCTCATTTCTTCAAAACAATTTTATCCATTTATTTGGTACCATGGGTAGAGTTGCTCCCTCACTGGCCTGTACCATTCTACCTGATTTATATTAGAGAAGGGAGAGAAGAAAAAGAAGAAGGAAAAACAGATGCCAACAGGTAAGTTCAAGTACTCTGCTCTCTTACACAGATAGCATTCTGAATCTGAAGATAAAAGGAATTAGAAGATAAAGAGGAGAGAGGAAAGGCAGGCAGGCAGGCAGGCAGGCAGACACGCACTTGCGGCAGAGATGCAGCCATGTGAAGAAGAAAGGATGGAGAGAAGCTTCCTTTGGGCAAGCATGTTTTACATTACCCCTCAGTTCTAAGTGTTTGGGATTTTGTTGATTACTTCCTTTTAATTCCAGGTTTCTGGTGCTTTTTGTTGTGCTTTGCTTTTTTTTTTTTTTTTTTTTAGTGATATGCTAATGGTTTCCCAACAAAGATGAATTGTTTTAATAAGTATTGTGAAAATTAAAAATACCATTTCCAAAATAAAGATTACTCTTGTACTAATATGAGGAGGCCAATCTCCTCAAAATCCTAAGATGAGCTGAGACAATTAGCTGCATCTTTCCCACCACTGAGGGTGAGCTAGTTCAGGGAATGGGTGAGAAGACAGGCTTCCTGCAGGTATCTTGGCACAGAACTGACAGACTCCAGGGAGCTTGGCTGGGAACTAACTGTCAGCCCACAGAGAATGCAGAATGTTTCTCCTTCTATCACCTGACATTTCTTAACATTTAGGGGATTCCAACAACCGGATCTATCACTATGGAGATGGTCATCTAAAGTCCTACAAATTGCAGAGCACTAAACCCACACTCACACACACAAACACCCATGCATGCGCATGCATGAAAAACTGCTGTAATCTCAATAAGGTCATTGGATTATACCAACATCAATTTCTTAGTTGTGACACTGTATGAAAGTTATATAGTTACCCTTACAAACTAAGTGAAGGAGAGATGGGGTAAATTTCTTAATAACTAGGTATAAATCTACAATTATCTGAAAATAATAAGTATTTTTAAATGCATGTTACAATAAGTAAGTTCATTATCACAAACTATTTAATATTGAGGTCTTAGTCTACATGCTAGACAAGAGAAAAAAGAAGAGGCTTGAGTTTTAGAAAGAAATAAGAAAAACTTTCATTATCTGTTCACAGCATGACAGTCCACACAAAAACCTGTATCTATGAATAAATTATCAAGTTGTTTAGAGGGTGTGCATCAAAGTTCTATTATTACTATACAAAGACTAGGATAATTCAAAATGTAATTTTAAAATATTGCATATACTAATTTCAAAAAAACACTCCTTGATGTAGCTGGCAAAAGATGTTTAATACCTTTAGGGGAAAAATCATAGAAATGTAAATTTATTAAAAGGAATTATAATACCTAAGACCATGGTCTATCTATTAGAAGATAGACTCAATATTGAGATTGAGACTAAAATTACAATATTGAGATAGGCTCAAAAAAAAAAAAAAACAACTTCCTAAACCAGTGTATCTATTCAATTCTATCCTTATCAAAATCACAATAGAATTTTGAATATTTGACAAGCCATCCTATTTTGTAAAAGATTATCCAAGATTTACATGAAGGAAAAGAACAAGCTAGAGAGACTTTCTATCAGACAGCAAGATTTAATTTAAAGCCAATGTAATTATGATGGTGTGATATTAACTTAAATGTAGATAAATAGAGTAACAGAACAGAAAAGAGAGCTCCAAGCTATCTTCATGAATACTTGCTAAAGGACAAAGTTGACAGTGACAACAGAATAGAATACTCAATAAACACGGACACTTATGTCATAATATAAATAAAGAGAATGAAAGAATTATCAAGAAAATAATAGGCAAATGCAAACAAAAGAATAGTAGAAGGGGCTCTATTAATATCTCTGTGGTGCAATTTAAGATCAAAATCACTAAACAGTAAAAGACATTATATAATGAAGGTGAGATGTATAAAGAATTATAAGAATCATAAATACATATTCATAGAAATAGCAGCTGAACATTTTGCCATGGTAAGTTTGATAATCAGAACATTAGGTCATGGATATAGCCACAATGGCACACTGTATGGCAGTTCCTCGAAAATAAAAAATACAAAGGCCACATTGTTGTTGTTTGAATCTTTCATATTCCCCAAAAAGCTCATGTGTTAGATAATGCAGGAATGATCAGAGGTGAATGATTGGATTATGAGAGATGTGGCCTTGTCAGAGGATTAATTCATTTGTTGGATTGATGTCTGAATGGACTACTGGCTGGTAACTGTTGGCAAACTGAGCATGGCTAAGGAGAGTGGTCACCAGAAGCCACAGCCTAGACTTTTATCTGTCCATGGCGCCTCTCTCTCTCTGCCTCCTCCCCCACCTCCCTTGATCTCCCTTCACTGGTTGCCATGAGCTGAGAAGCTTTCTTGCCATGAGTCAGTGAATCATGGATTACTCCTCTGAAACCAGGAGTTCAAACTAAAGTCTTCCTCCTCTAGGTTGTTCATGTCAAATATTTTGATCCCAGCAACAAAAATGCTGATTAACATGTGATCTTGCAATCTCATTACTGAGTGTATATCCAAAGAAGTGAAGTTATTATATTAAAAAGATACCTGCACTCTCATATTTATTACAGCACTATTCATAATAGCCAAGATAGAGAATCAACCTACATGTCCATCGATGCACGAATAAACAAAATGTGATACATATATACAGTAGAATATTATTCAGCCATTTAACAATAATGAAATCTTGTCATTTGTGATAGCATGGATGGAATTGTAGTACAGTAAGTTAAATTAAATAAGCTAGACCTAGAAAGACAAAATCTGCATGTTCTCACTTATTTGAGGAAGCTGTGGGGGGGAAACGTTGATCTCAAAGGAGAGAGTATAATTGTGGTTACTAGAGACTACAAAGTGTATGAGAGAGGAAAAATACAGAGAAAGGGATTGAACAATAGATCCCAAAATACAACTAGATAGGAGGAATTGGATTAAGTATTCTAACACAATAGGATAACAATAGTCTATGATAATTTATGATATGTTTCAAAATAACTAAAGGTTCCCAGTACAGAAATGATGAATGTTTGAGATGTAAATGCTATTTCACTGATTTGGTCATCATACAATGCAACTAGATAGGAGGAATTGGATTAAGTGTTCTATATAACACAATAGGATAATAGTAGTTTATGATAATTTATGATATGTTTCAAAATAACTAAAAGTTCCCAGTACAGAAATGATAAGTGTTTGAGATATAAATACTAGTTTCACTGATTTGGTCATCATACATTGTATACATGTATTGAATTACTGTACTGTTACCCATAAATATGTAAAATTTTATGTGTCAGTTAAAATTTTTTAAAAAAATTATCAGGTCCTCTGATAATTAAAAGTAATTTATATTTGATCTCCTGACCCTGCATCTACATTATTGCTGCCATCAATTATTCATAGCCAATTACTCTATAGTATATCATCTGTTTCATTTATTTTATAAAATTTATAGTAAAATTTTAAACTGTCTTATTTACTTGTGTGTTTACTTGACTACTATTATTTTTCATTAAAGTAAGCACCTTGAGGACAGTGATTTTATTGTTTGGTTCACCAGTGTGTCCTTAGTACCCCAAATTATGCCCAACTCAGAGCAAAATCAAATAAACATTTATTGAATTAATTAATTAGTTAATACCTTTCATTTTCTGGAATTTCCAAAATATATGGATTTTTTGAATAAAAATCTCTTAGAGTTTCCTTTTTAATGTTTCTTTTCCTTGATGATATATCTGTATTCTTAAAGAAATAATAAATATGTTACATATTAAATTTAAACTTTGAACACAAAAGAATAATTTATTCATACTTTAATGATTATATCTTGACATTGAAACAGGGTGGTTTCATTAGATCTTTCAATTAAAATTACTATCAAAATTAACAAAAGTACTCCAATAGAAATGTTATTATAAAAATATCTAAATGATAACTGAATAATTTACAATGTAGTATGGAATTATAAAATTATGCTTGTTGGTATTTCTGTCTCATATTATAATAAGTTAAAATATAGTTAATCATCTTTAGATATGTAATCTCTTAATTAGTTTCATCAATTAATTAAAATTCACAACTCAAAAGAAACTTACTCTTCCAATCTCTAGTACTACAGCTTTAAACTTCTTTGAAGGTACATTTGCCTTTTTATAAGCAAAATTGTCCCTATATTTTATTCTTCTTTGTCCAATTAGGGATTCATTCCTCCTAATACAAAAAAAGACAGTCAAAAAGCTCTTCTAAAATTTGCAAAATTACCCCAAAGTAATAAATATTTAAAGCATGTTGATATTAAAATTATTCAAGAAGGTTATCCCAAACTGCTTGTGTCCCATGCATAATTAGACAGTGATCTCTGTTCATCAAGAATAAATGGCCTCTCAAAAGAGGAAAATGTAAATACATGCAATGAGACCTGATGTGTCTATAAGAAAAGGAAGAGTGGAAACACAATGTGGTAGAACGGAATTGGACTGAAAATAAAGTAACATGGACACTTCTCTTTATAACTGAGACAAAAATGTGACCACAGACAAACTATCACTGTTCCAACAGATTTCAATATTTTTTTGTTCCATCCTGTGCAAATTCCCAGCCACTATCACTTTCTAAATACCAACAGAAGTTAAGCATTTCAGATAGCTGTTGGACTTTCTCTCATCCCCAAGCATCTACAGGAATTCTTAAGCTTATTTTCTCCAGTGGATTCCACTCTCCAAATACTGTTACGTCTCTCATTATACTTCTAACATTCCTGAAATTTGTATATTTTTATGGAAGTTCTCTTCCTTTTGCAAGTACTTGCCAGGTACAGCATCCTTCCATAACATGACAAATGGGATCCCAAAACTTAAACTGAATAAAAGGTGGAGACACATCAATACAAAATTATTAAATGACTGGATGGGTCTGAATAGCTAGTTCAAGGGGTTGAAATATAGTGTATGATCCAATTCCATATTGGTCCTGGTAGAAGCTGGCCTCTCAACTTTAATTTTTATGAAGATGGTTATGGATCCTGTGATTGACTGGAACTCCAGTCCAGTTGCAGAAATCCCATGAATCTCCCAGTTAGTTCACATTCATTCTGGAAAATGTTTTAGAATGCTTGGACCAATGATTACAGAGAATTTAGGTACTCATCCTCTGCAACTTCATCCTAATACTGGTTGTCTGCCATTTATCAACCACATCTATCTCTTTTTTATGTCCTCCTTCTCCCACACCACTGAATACTTGATGGTTGTTATGTTATTCCAGAAAGAAATGAGAAAGAGGGGAGGTTAAAGGTGCATACATTTAGGCTACAGTCTTACCAACCAGCTCTACATCTACCACCATGCCCCCCGCCCATGCACTGCTACCTTCATCCATTGAGGACATCAAATGATATTCCTTGACCTCTTCACAGCTCTGTGGAGTTCTGACTGATAGCTTTTTGAATTGTTTATGGTGTTTTGATAAGTTGTATTTTGCAACTTTCATGTAATCACACTAGTGATCTTTTATTTCATGGCTTATCGATTGTTTTGATTACTTATATTAATACTGTTTCTAACAAAAAAGTCTCAGTGGCTCTCTGCCTATTATTTCACAAGCACAACTCTGTTACACTTCATCTGACAGTACAAATCCTCCTTCTTTGTTCACTTTTCAAATAATTTTCATTATTCCAACCCATTCTAGATTCTTCTGCTTGGAATTTTATTGGAATTGCATCAAACCAACAAATTAATTTGAAGATAACAGGAATCTTTAAATTTTCAGCAATATTCTGTCTGCCAACCAGTCTTTTTAATAATTATTATGTTTTAGTAGAGTTGTTTGGTCTCCTTTATGTTAGTGTAAGTACCCTCATAATTCCTGATAAAGTTAAGCATATACTCCTTAGAAATGAGATCATTTTTGTATTACACCTTCTAGTTGTTATAGGAAAGCTATTGATTTTGCATCTAAACATCTCATAAAATTCTATTATTAGTTCTAACGGTTTTCTATTAATTATCTTGAAGCCAAAAAAATTATTATTTGCAAACAATAACTTCACTGTGGAATTCAATCTACAAACATTTTTAACATCCTGTGATGTGATAATCATGAAAGTACTAATTCTAATTTCTATTTTTTAAAGCACTGGCAATAACTTTAAAACCAGTGTCAAATGACAGAAAGAATAACACATTTCCATGTTACAGAGCTTAGTTTAACAGAAAACATTCTTCTAGAAGTACAGTGTTACCATAGATTAGGTAGAAAGAAGTGATGGAAGGGAATGGGATGGGATTTGGGGATAGGAAAGATAGTAGAATGAAACAGACATTATTACTTTATGTATATATGTGACTACATGGCCAATATATTTCTGCAACATGTACACTCAGAAAATAGAGAAATTATATCCCATCTATGTATGATATATCAAAGTGCATAAATGCATTCTACTGTTATTTATAACCAATTTTAAAAATTAAAAAAATTTCTTCTAATCCTAATTTGCCAGAAACCATTGTTGAATTTCACCATGTTACTTTTTAGCATCTCCTAGAGGCTCCTTGTTTACCAGTGATAATTTTATTTGCAAATTTCCTACTATATTTGCACTGAGAATAAAATCTACATTTTCACTACTCATCTTACATGCTAGTCTTTTATTTTGGACTTTTGCTTCTAAATACTTCCAGGTAAGATTGTTTCATTGTTTTCTGTTTTCTATCCTCTTTTTATAAAGCTCTGTTATCAGAGCCTGCTGGACTCAATTTAGTAGAAAACTTAATACCCATGTTCTGAAATAGCTTTATATGAAAAAAAATTATTCATATCTTTAAAATACAAAAGAATTACCCTAAAATATTTTGAAGTAGCCAAAAATGTTTACTGTTTCACTCAATTCTGACACATTTTTTCCAAATAATCATCACTTTTGACTAGATTTTTAAATTTATTAATATTAAATTGTACATACTATTATCTAATGTTCATTTAGCCACTTTCAAATTTATATTTATTTTCTCCTTGGATTATTTGTTTTTCTCTTATTCTTAATATGCTGTCCATATATTTACTTAATACATTCATATTCTTAAAGAAACAGCTTTAGCAGTTATCAACTGGACTGTCTTAAAACCAATTTATAATTAATTTCAATTTTTAAATTTTTTCATTCTCTTAGATTTGTTTTATTGCATATCTAATTTCTCTTGTTTGGGAATAAACCCAAATAAGCTAGACAAGTGTAATACCACTTAAGCTACATCCCTAGTCCCTCTAATTTCTTGACTTTGATAAAAGTTCACTTATTTTTATTCTTGCTTTTTAATAGAAGTTTCCAAAGCTGAAGAATTGTCTCTGTCTTTGGGTGCATTTGATACTAAGGGTTTCTCATTTTGAGGGTGCTTCAAAGTGTTTAGTCTCCATTAGCTAAACATATTAAATTAATCTTATTAATTATATTATGTATATCTTCTATGTCTTTCCTACTTTAGGGCAGGTGAATCACAAACTCAAGGCCAACCCAGTCACCTTAGAGAGACCCTACCACAAAATAAAATAAAAAGGAATGGGATGTAGCTCAATGACAGAGTGCTTAGCATTCATGAGACCCTGGGTTCAATCACAGCACTACCACCACCTCCAAATAAAGAGGATTATTACCAGAATAACTGATAAACTGGGGAAAACTGAAGTTAATTCAAGTCCCCATACCAAAATAAATTTTATACATATTAAAGAATTGAACTTAAATCATGAAATTTGGAAAAATGAAGTTGCATATTTTTTCATATTGAAAAAGACAGAAAACTTCTATGTACTAGAACTTGTTAGGCATATAAATAGATATGTAGTATAAAGATATTAGTAGTATCAAGTAGTATAAAGATATTAGTAGTATAAAGATAGTAGTATATCTTTATACTACTATCCAATGTGGAAATCAAGGTGTTGCATCCGCACCTCTTCCTATATTCCCTGACTTGGTGAAGAACAACCTAAAACATGGGCTCAGCTTTGACAATTGAAATCATTACCTTTGTTTCGAACTCAGTTATACTGCTCCATCTCCATCCTCTGGTCTTTTATTATGCTTCTGTTCAATGCTTCTAAGCCACTTAGTCTGTTTTCCCTTTTGGAATATCTATAATTATTAGGTTGGACCTTCCACAGTCAGCCTTTCAAATTTCTCAAATTTTCCATTTTCACATTGAAAATGTCTTCTGATTTTCTTTGGTATCAACAGTATTATTTGAAACTTCTAAATGCCTAATTTTGATTACATCTTTTTTAATTGAATGGAACTCTCCAGATCTGTCCCATTCTCTGATTACCGTGGCTTGTTTCATTTCACAGAAGCAATTTCCTCTTTAATCTCTTGGTCTAATTATATTTCTGTGTGTTTTTAAATAAATGATTCTCCTCTCTTTTGCTGCCATTTTCAAAACAGATTTCATGTTATTGATATTTACTTTTTTTTTTTTTTTTTTGGCTGTACTGGGCATTGAACCCAGGGCTTGCACATGCTAGGAAAGAGCTCTACCATTGAGCTATATCCCCACTCATGTTTATATTAATTGAAATGGGATGAACAGATCTATTCCTAGTTGTGAAAGAGAAGCCCACTTGTGAAGAAGACACATTGGATTTATTTGACATCTCTCATAATTGGCATGAGACATGATCATATTGTTTGGGAACAAAGACAATCATTCAGCCTTAGAGAATGAGAAAGACAGTCTAAAGCTATCTATTGAGGAGCTTCTCATTCACATACATAAATGGAAGCCCCAAAGAATGGCTCTGCTCATTATGATAGAGGCATTAGAAGCACATGACAAACAACCAAAACTGGACTCTAACCCTTATGTGAAAGGGAGCTGATAGATAGACGGATGCTATTATCCATCCTAACCAAATAGCAAAAGACAATCTATTTCCTGCCTGAAATCTGAACATGGTCTAGTCTCATTTCTTAGTGAAGTTGTATAAATATTTTTACATTTAGTCATTATTTAAATGCACACACACAAATCTTCACTCTCTCCCAGGTGATAACTGCATACACTACCCTTTTTCATCTACCCCATGTATTTGAAAGGGACAATGCTGCTCATGTTTTTGGAAGTTGTTACCATGCATAAAACTGATATTACAAGTACCTTCTCAAGAAGTCAAGAACAGGAATTGTTATCTCCACCAAAAGGGAAAATTTTTCATCATTCAGGCATTTAAGCATAACTTGCGTAAAAAATTCCAGGAATCTAGGTCTGTGCTTAAATTTCATAACTATAAAAACAAGAAGTTCGCACACAGTTACCAATACACTTAGTTCTTGGCATTGAAAGTTTACATTTTAATACTAGATTAATGTGATGTGAGCTATTGTTTTTTCTAAGATCAACTTATCCTTTACAGTCTATGTTTAATTTATTTTCCAAAAATCTCAGTGCTGAGAAAGATTTCATTAAAGTCATTTCTAATATATCACTAACTGCAGAAAAAAAAAATACTGAGAATTGTCAAAACCAGTTGTCGTAATTTTTTCTATATTTTACTCCAAATTTAAGCAATAATGTTGCTCTCTTCATAGATGAACTTAAAAAAAAAAAAAACACTGGTGCATTTTCTTCAATGCCCTCATTTTTATAAGTTTCATAATAACTGTTCACTACCAAAATAAGCCATCTTGAAGGTAGTCTTTCTAGTCTTTAAATAAGGTACCCATTTAAGTCTCTTTATTACTTGGCAATCAAGAAACTGCATTATTCATGAACAGATAAGAACCCCCAAAATTCTGCCTAGAACAGATGAAGTCTTTATATAAACAACAGACACAAAATCTACAGAATAACAACTTTCAGTGGGAAGTCAAGTGAGCAGCACACAAACATCAGGTCACCTACCTTCTTTCACAGCACCTTTCACCGACCAATTTAAAACCACAGGGTAAAGAAATATAGGGTCTTCTGCTCCTGAGAGTTCAGCCGCAACATCTAAGGTTTAAGAAAATTAATAAGTTGTAGTTCTGTTTAACATGAACAACCAAAAATAAAAAATTATTTGGAGGGGATGGAAAAATAGGAAATACTCAAATATTCCTTCTAAATTGTATCTTAAATATCAATTATAGCATTAAATTTTGAAAAGAATCCAATGATTTCAATTATTTCATTATATTTTCCAAAAAGTTAAAGGTTCACCACCAAAACCTAACAATTATATTAATTCCATTGTAATAAAATTATCTTTAAATGACAGTAAAGTACCACATAGGTACTAGAGCCAGACTGGATTCAAACTCTAACCCTGACACTCTTGAATTGTGAGACCTTGGGAGGTAACTTAGTTTCTCTTTACTTAAGTTTCCTTATCTTTAAAATGTGGCTAATAACAATACTTTCCTTAAATGATTGTTATATATGGGATAGGCTGAGTTTTAAAGTGAATAAAAATACTTAAAATAGTGGCTAGTACACAGAAAACTGTATACAAAACTTATTTTTATCATTGGTGTTGTTATTGAACTGTTTACTTAGTAATCTCACATTGTGTTTCTCATTAAAATGTTTCTGTTGGTATCTGAAAATTAGTTCATGTTTCTAAAACATTTTCTAATTTAAGGAATTATACTTTTTAGGTGCAACAAGATAATTAGTTTTTCCAAAACTTGGTTTACTAATTATGGAAATAATAAGCCACTGGGTTCAATTTATGAATTCAGCTTGAAACAGGCATGGAGTATATGGAAAGAGAGAGGGAAACAATTCAGGTAATTCAGAAACAGTATGACCATCAAAGTACAACTAAGGCACCCAGTAAGATAGGTGAGGGAGGGACGTGCAGTTCTACAGATATAGTCTATTCCCAGAAGACCTTGGGTCTAAACATGGAGCCTCACACGTGGGAGAAATTTGGGTACTCTCTTGTTCCTTTAGAATATTATATATATACTATATTATATATAGTATATATACCATATTATATATATATATATATATATATACTAACCAACATCGGAAACTAAATCAGTCTCCCAGGCAGATTTCCAAACTGCAAACGCCTAAATACTAATTGTTCCATTAACACATTAATCTATTTTGAAATTACTACAGTACAAAGACCCAAAATTAATCTCTCTCTTTCTGCTCTAGTAGGCCAAGGTTCAAGCCACTTACCATCCCTCACACTACCCCATCCTTTCTCAATTGCATCTTTGCTTTCAGTAATTCTCAATTTTGTGCCATCCTACCCCCACCCCACCGCCAATGCTTTTGACATTTGCCTCTTGGTTGGTTGTCACAACCAGGGGTTTGGTGTGTTATGCTTCTATGAGTAGAGGCCAAGGATACTGACCAACATTCTACAATGCCTAGGACAGTCCCCCACTACAAAGAACCAACGGGCCCAAAATGGCGATAGTGTCAAGGTTTAGAAAACCTGTTACGGAGTCAGAAGACATGGGCTCAAGTCCAAGCCAGCTACAGAACTCTGAATAAATCACTTAATATTCATTAGCCACATCTGTAAAAGGCAGTTAGCAATTCCATATTAATAAGGCAATGTTAGGATTAATGGCATAATGTAAAGGCACTGTGTAAACCTTATTGGGTTTACCTAACACTAATCTCATTTTAAGCCCTTTAACAAAATATTCTCCCAGTTTAAGAAAATTGCTGCATAGACATATACAAAAGAGAATTTTACATTGTTTTATCAGTTTGAGTAGGTGTGTCTCCAACAAGGTCAATTGTTCATTTAATTTTTCAGGCAACAATATCTGTTGTGGCTTCTTAGTTTTTACAGATTTCTTAGACGAACCCTAGAAATATTGATTAAATGTCAGAATGCTATAAAAACTGTCATTCTCAAATAACTTTCTTCAAATTATTCCTTCATATTTGGTAGGCAAAACTAAGATATACATGATTAAACAATACCAATTAGTAATTAATAATAATAGATATTATGTTCTAACTAAAAGCCAGACACTGTACCAAGAGTTTCATAGAAAGTAGTCAAAGCTCTTTTATTAAAGCAGACGAAGATATGTCTCTAAAAGTCTTTTCAAAAGAAAATCCCTAGGCCGTGTATTCATATATGAACATAGGAAAGTTATATCTGATTCATTCTACTGTATTTCCCATCCTAGGCCACCCTCAGGAATGTATCCCTTTATTCGTTTTTTCTCTGATGGAACTTCTTTACAACTAAGCTAATTGCCTTTGATACTCTGCCTTTCACTGAAATATAATGGGATCTGTAATTAGTGGATTAAGAACTGGCCTGTCTATACTCAACTCCCCATCATGTTTTCTCTGTCTCAGCCTACAAACTGACCTCTCTCTCTCTCTCCTATTCCCAAACATCTTCCAAACCTTTTTAGGTTTAAAGGGAACTTGAATGGCTCTAATGATTTCAGACTCCTTACAACTGTCCCAACAACCCTAGTCAGAGGGAAACATCACAACCTTCCACTGGATCAAGAGAGTGGTGCAAGGTCCTGCCCCACAGTAATGTAAAATGAGAGTCTTGAGTTAAAGCCTGGACAATTTAAAGGGGCTAGCTGAATGGACTCTCAGTAAACACTGGGTGAAAGATTCCAATTGCCAACAGCTTAGTCAAAACTCTCTCTAGACCAAACAATGCCATCACTACCACCAACACCACCACAAGAGTGGTGCATTAGAATTTTAAAAGTCTCCCAATAATGGAGTGGTGCTTTGTGGAGCTTTTTTGGCTAACAAATGCTGACTTAAAAAGTAATCAAGTAATCAGATAACACTTTCTTGTTTTCTATCTCAAAATATAATGGAGATAGAAATGGGGATAATCTCAAACAGGGCTGGAGGCAAGTCTCTCGACCCAAGTAACAAGGGGCTTCAAGTAATTCCTAGCGTGCCTCAGCAACCCCAAAAAATCAAGTAACATTTCAAAACTGGATCTATAAAAACATTTAACACACATAGTTTCAAATAAAGGCAATAAAGCATAAGTTCTTACAAGAACCTTGCTTAGGAAGCACATATTAAAAATTAGTCTCAAAAATTAGCAGTCTCATATAGAAGAGAATTCAAGTGTTGCAATGAGTTTCAGAAATCTACTTTGAACACAAGCTAAAAAGCTCAGATGTGTATTCACTATATTCAGTGACCCACCCAGAATGTAATCTTAGATTCAAAAGGGCTTTTAGTCTAATGTCCAGCTGGGTGTAGGAAGTTCAGTCATCACCTAACTGATGGCCAGTATTGTAATAGTGACCATTTGGCACACTAACATAGATGATCCATTTATTTTCTTGACCACAACTCAAAAACAAAGAAACAACAACAAACAGAAAAAGAAACTCCTACCTATATTACTTTTCTTCTATGTGAATATGACAAATCAAAAATAGATAATTTTCTAATATGTTTAATGATACTAAAAGAGCCCTCTAAAGACCCCATTAAATACATGTGTAAAAATGAAACCAAAAACCAATTACCTCATCTGGCATTTCTTCTGGATCATTCTTACCAAATAGTGACCTGCACTCTGTTGTGATGTCCAACATCTTTTTTCCATAATTTATAACCATTGCTGCCAGATCATATTCCTTCCATGAACGTAGAATCTAATTAAAAGTAAGTATTAGTTATCTCTGTTGGATGCTTTTGGTCTGTTTTCAGTGTGATACATCATCTTTCATAAATTTGAAGTCCTATAAGTTTGGGGGGGTCTAAGAACCTCCCTGTTTTTGTTAAGGAAACTGGAAGTTTACCTCCAGATTCTATTTCCCTAGAATTCAATGTGCACTATTTTAAATGACCTAATAACAGGATCTCATCAATAATGAATTCCCCATCTCTCTGGGTCAGATGGCCACATGCCCTTTGGTACAGTAACTATTTAAAAAAAAAAAAAAAGCCATGTTGACACATTTTTGGAAACATATAAGCATCACCTCTTATTTTGAATTGCTCTTTGTTAGAAATGGCACAAAGACTGACCTTGTGGTATCTTAAGGGCATTTATGTCAATCAATGATTTCTAAGATATCTGGTAGAGGACTGGGCTAGAGATAAGTTGGTTTGGGCAGATTCTCCAAGGATACTAGGGGAAGTTTACACTGTGATCAAAGAGGGAAAGGCCTACCCTCTCATTCTCATTTGCATTTCCTAGTTCCAGTGGTTATTCTCTGGCCTTCTCCTACTCTGGACCTACCTCAAATACCTCCTTTTGTTTTAATCTTACTAAATGTGGAGCCAAATATATGTCTGACACCACATTTCAGGACTTCATGCCTTCCTACCTTGTCATTAAGCCTGGGCTCTAGGATCAACTCCAAAAAAGCTTCCCTGCCAGTAATCTGGTTTGTATATATCCTGCTGTGCTCATGAGTCTGAGAAAGAGGACACATTAATCGTGAGCCTGTGGGGTAACTAAAAAAAGTATAAATAAGTTTGCATGAACTTGCTATGTGTAGATATATTCTGTTGAGTTGAGTAAGTTAGTACTTAAGTAACAACTGTTACTGCCTATGCAGGGAAGGGATATATAAAGCTGTCAAAAAATAATGAGGGGTTGTCTAGACCTGATGGGACCTACCTATTGTTAAGAAGTGGAAATATCTCTACAGAACCAGGACAATGTGAAAAACTAACGGAGACTGTGGAACAGACTGTGGGAAGGAAAATGGTGAAATAAATTTTAAAAAGCTAGATAGGGTTATATCTTACAGTAAGTACCTTGAATGCTTGGCACATTGGTCCAATCTCATTTAAAGGAAATATGAGAGGGGGCAGGTTTTGTTACTAGAAAAGGAGCTAGTAAATTTTGCTCTTCCACTCTACTTAATTTTGCTTTCTGATATACTTATAACCTGAGCCTAGAAAGAAACTGCATAACCTTTTCCCTTATTTCTATATGCTAGTAGAAAATAGTAAATGATAAGGGATTTTTCCCAATGATGAGTAATATAAAGGAATAATTCTATTCAGCATACCAAGTGATGGACAGAAGTCAAAAGAATACCAGATGTTTAATGCCCCAAAACTTTTAAAAAACGAAACATTTAAGAGGATGAATCTCAGAAGTGGCCCTTTATTTGGAATTCTGGTGACTTTTTTAGAAGGAAAAAAAAAAAAACATCGCTGTTTAAAGAAAAAAGATTAAGCCATGTGAAAATATAACCGATTTTTTTTTAAACAGAGCAATGAAAAGAAGCAGAGCTGTTTGACTAACTGCCCTTTATAAGCTCTAAGACAAGATCTATTATTGTTAACAGCTAATAAACACCTGAAATCTGGGACTCAGGAGCAAGCCAGGATTCTGGAACTGCAGGCCAGGCCAAAAGGAGCTTCTAGAATGGCAACACTGAACGTATCAACTTCGGACTAATCCAGTTCAAGTAATAATCCACTGACATTAATTGATTCTTTTTTAATGTTCAAAACACATTTAGGGTCTTCCCTAATAATATCACTTGAATTTCAGGGATTCCTTAAGTGAGGGAAGAAGCAGGCAGGGTCTTGGATGGCAAGTGGAAGGTGCACAGGGTCATTCCCAACACCCCTCTGTACTAAAATCTGTCCAAGGCTGAGAGAGGCAGTATATGAACTCAAACATGGTCTGGAATCCTATTTCCACTAAGCTGGTACCTTCTGCTGTTTTCATCAGGGAGTGCCTAAGCCCTTCATTTCTCCTCAAATCTCTAGAACTCACAACTAGTGTCTACCTCCTCACTGTCAGAAAATGACTGCTTCCTTTCCCTGCTCCTCTCCACCAGTATTCAAATGTTTTGAGTACTCAGATAAGTAGAATTGGCTTGTTGGTTGGTTGGTTTTTAGCAGAAAAAGTGCAACAGGCAAGTGGTAAGCTGGCTTGGAATAATTTCTGCTTTCTTCAAGAAACATGTCAGAGCTCCTGTTAGTTATATAAATGTACAGTGAGTAGCCATGTCCAGTGTCCTAGAAGGAGAGAGCAACCTGGCCCTCCTGTATTTGAAAGAGACACCCCCACCACACCCCCATTTCCTTTATGGGAGAGCCTGGCAGGGAAGGTCAAGCAGATGAAGATATTCTAAAGAAGAGTAACCCTGGAAGGAGTGCTCTGGGCCCAGTACAACACTAATTGATATGCAAGTGTAATTGCAGCAGTGGAAAAGGAGAGGGGTGCTTTCTGGGGTGCTTTCTGACAATGAAAGAACTGACACAGCAGGAAGATTGCCAAGACTGGGAAGGAAATAGGAATGGCAGAACAGCTTGGGACTAATCAAACTCTCCAGTTCTTCACCCTACCTAGAGTTTGGAAGCAGGATTGGCCACTTGTACTATATGAACCCTGGAGATTCTTAAATAACCCTCTTCCCTTCTCATTCCACATACTGTCCCCAGGTGACATCATCTATTTGTACTGAATATGCTAATGACCTCCTTATCTTTATACATATTTGGCCTCTCCTGTACTCCAGGCCTACTGGACACTTCTTTGGACATCCTGTAAACCTCAAAATTCAGTCTGTTCAAAACTCACTATCTTCTTCCCTTTACCACACAAAGTACTCTCATCCAGGCTCAACAAAAAATTGTTATTTATGTCCAAGTGCCCAGGCAAGGTAGCTGGATATTACAGTTGACCTTTCCCTCTGCCTCCTCTATACCCTATGTTTGATAGGTGTCTAGCTTCTCAATTCTATTTCATAAGTTAACTCTTGAATCCTTTCCATTTTCTCTACCTCCCACTTTTCCACACTTGTTTAGTTTATCATTTCTCGTTTTCAAACTATTCCCTGACTCAGGTCTTATCGCTCTCTAATTGGTAGCTATTGTTCAAATAGAATAATTCCTTTTTTCCTAAATGCACACCTAATTACATTATTTCTGGGTTTAAAACCCTTCAATGGCTCCTGTCTACCTCAGAAGATGGCCCTTCATCTGTTCTACCGTTTAAGGCAACTTGAATATTTAATCATATAATCCTGTATCTGTCACTTATTTTTCTATATATCTATATGCCTATATAGATATATATATATAATCCGATATTTGTCACAGATTTTAATCTCCACTCACTGTGTCTTGCCATAAAAAATGTTTTAACTATCAGGTAATTAGTTATCTGTGTTTTTCTGTGTATTCTGAGCCTTGTTGAAGAAGGTGTCCCCTGATTCCAAGGTCATACAAATGTTCTTGAATGCATCTGGACCTTATTTGTGCTGAGGCAGAGCTCTGGCTTTTTTTACTTTCAGAGGAATAGTCAGTTACATCAACACATTCCATTAAATCAACTATTATAATAAACCATTATTTCCTCAAAGAATCAAATTGCTAACTTTGTCATATATTAATTTCTTCTGTAGACTTGGAGCTATTCCTGGATCCTCTAATTCCTTCCACTGAACTATCTGCCCACTATTCTGTTAATGCCAATTTTTTTATTAAAATGGCCTTATGGTAAATTTTAATATCTATTGAGAACTTTTAAATTATTCTAATAAGCTCCAGAGAAACCCTATTGGGATTTTGATTAGAGCTGCATTAAATTTAAATGTTATTTTAGGAAGGATTTACATTTCTATGACAGTAAATCTTCCTCTTCGGGAACTTGGTATGGCCTGCCATATGTTCAGATCTTAGTTTATATCCTTTGATAAGACTTCACAGTTCTTTTATTTAGGTTCTTTGACACTTTGTTAAGTTTCAAATATCATGTATTGTAAGTTTCTCCATTCTAACTACTAGTAGGGGAAAAAAAACTATCAGTTTATAAATGTTTCACATATAATCATTTGACACACTGTCTTTATAATTCTAATCATTTTTGCTAGCTTCTCCTGGGTTTTTGAGACCTTCATAATTATAAATAAATTACGCTTTCTTTCCTAATATCATATTTTCATCTATTGCATAAGAGAAAACCTCTGAATATACTAAATCTCACTGTTAAAAGTCAGCATTTCTTTTCTATGCCTGATTTTTAAGAAAATGACTTCAGAAATTTGCCATTTAATATGATATTTGCTATAAAATTTGGGTAAATGTCTTTATCATTGTTCAACAGCTTCCTTCCATTCCTAACTTATTAGAAATTTTATTAGAAAAGGTTGCTATGTATTATTAAATGCCTCTGTGGCATTTTTCATATAATCTTATTGTTCTCCTTCTTTAATTTGCTGTTGTAAAAAAATTGAGTTTTGTTTTAATTCAGACTTGTTTTCTTTTTCTTTTCTTTCTTTTTTTTTCCTTGCAGCCCTAGGAATCAAACCTAGGGCTAGCCTTGATCTTTAGTACTTAACAATGAGACAGCCATCACACTGACAAATGACAAGATGCCATCCAGGAGCAGGGAAGGTACATGACAGATTTGAAAGACACTATCCAATGCCTTTATTTGTCCTGATAAATGTTTGGGGACCTTAACTCTTACTTTGTCTGATATGAAAATTGCCATTTTCCTCCTTTATTTTTGTTTGCATTTGCTCAGTGCCTTTGTCTATCCATTTATCAATCAACATCTGTCACTTTGTTTTATGCAAGTTTCTTCAAGTGATAAACATTAGAGCCTGACTTTCTAGCCCGTCTGGCAATCACTGTCTTCTAAGACCACTCACACTTAGTGAACTGAATAATACACTTCTATTGATTCCACCAAAAATACTATCTCCTTTTCCCTTTTCTTACTTTTACCTAATCATCAGTTTTCCTCTCTCCCATTTTTTCCTGTTCTTGTTTCCTCTCTCTGATTCTTCCCTGTTCTTTTTTTTCTCCCTGTCAATTTGGAACTCCTACTAGGCTTTAAAGTTCTGCTCAGAGTAACATGTTCCCAATAATCTTTAAATGTGTGTGTGTGCATGCAAGTGTGTGTACACACACATATATATTCTATCAAAGAAAATAACAGTTTTATGTATATGTGTGTTTATGTAAAAATAAGTTCATACAATTGTAGTCCACAAATCCACCTGATCACATATGCCCCCATCCCGAACAGGATGCAAATTTTAGTCTAGGTTACAAATAAGTTTTGCCTTCAAGGATGACTCTACTCTTTGAAGAATCCCTACTTATCATTTATATTACAAAGTGCTAGTCATGTCATTATTGTCTATTTAATTTTAATAATACATATATTGCAAGATTCAATGCTCTCATTATTCCTCTCTTTTTTGTCTTTCCCTGTCTTGGGATTTCTGTTCTGATTCAATTGTCATTTGATAGAGTATTTCCCCAAGTGTTTTCCTCAGATAAGTACCAGGGCAGAAGACTTCAAATGCTTGCACTTCTGGAAATGTTTACTTTTGCCCTGACAAATGAATGATATCTTTCCTGGTTATTAATATTTGAACCTTAGTGTTCTTCCCTCAGGACTCTACCAATGTTGTTTTTGGTGTTTTAACTTCTAGAGTTGCTGATAAAAAGTTTGAAGATGAATGATTTCTTTACATCGCAAATAATCTGTTCTTTGGGTCTCAAACTTTTAAATTTGTCTTTTTCTCTTTGAAGTCAGTAATTTCACCAACATCTCTCTGCCTGGGATTCAGGAAGCCTATTACCTCCATTTGTTTCTTTTTCTACCCCCAGACTCCTGTTATTTTCATGTTATGACTTCTAGATCTGTACTCTAAATTTATTTACCACCTCTAAATTTATTTACCACCTCTGCTCTACATTGTGAGGTATTTCTTCAGCTTCCAGATTTGATTTGAGAAATTTCATTGTCATATCTTCAGCTGTTTAATGTTTCAATCATGTATCAGATTTGTTCAATTACATTTTTATTTCAGGAGGGGGTGTTTAGTTGGTTGGTTGGTTGGTTGGTTGGTTTTAGACCATCTGTCTGCTTTCCCTTGAAAGTTTTGTTTTTTATCTCACCCCCCCCCCCGCCCCAGCACCAAGTCATCTCTAATCTTTTTCCAACATGGTTAAGAGTAAATAACACAATCATTTGGAAGTTTGGCTTGTTCTTCCTCCATCAAGGTACTAAGTCCCCTTCAATGAATTATTACTTTTCTCTCCCTGCTAATGGCTACATCCTCTTAGCATTTGCAGAGACCAGGTCATGGAGATCTCTCCAGTGGTAAACTGGTGGACAAGGGAAGGAATATTATTTTCTGCTCTTGAAGTCAGGCCATGAACAGCCAGCAAATAATGACTTCTTTGCTGAGGCAGAGTGTAGAAGCCTGTCTGTTGCCAGACCTCCATAAAGGCAAACTTCCTAAAGTGTTGTACCAAATCAGCCCACCTCTGTAGTATTCTTCCAAATCTCTTAACAAATCAGAAAGGTCCTATGGACACCACATAAGATGAGCAGGCAGATGTGGATGCTCTTCTTTGAGGATATCCATTGGATTCTGTCAGTAAGGCTTTAAGGGATCACACAATGATGATGGTCTTTGAGTCAAACAATGAGGATAAAGAAATCTACCTCCCTGCCTCTGGTCTCTTGGTTCTTTCTTGTTTCCAAGGCAAATGAGGTCCTATAAAATGCCCTTCCCTAGATAACCTCTCCTAAGACAGCCCCCAGGCTTCACCAAGGGGGGCCCACTCAGGCTGCTCTAATGTCCTGAAAAAGAAATTCAAAAGAAGTCAGGGATCTGTGCTTAAGCTGCCATCTATCAGAACTCCTCCATTTCTTTACATAAAAATAAATAAACAGCTTTCTCTAAAAATTAAGCTACAGTAACTCTTCTCTAGTAACTCCTCTCATTAACTGAAAGCTACAATAAAAATAGTTAACTATTTCAACTATTTTCACACATTTTTGCAAAAAAAAGGCAAAATGTATATGTGAGAATATATTAATTCTGTGTACAATGAGTGCTAGGCACACCTATGGATGTACAAGCTTCTTTCAAAAGCTCTCAGGTCAACAGGTTGGAAATCAATGCTCCACCATTGGTCTACCCCATTTAGACTACTATTATTTATAGGCTAAAATTGGCCTTGAGTCTCCGTGTATATTTGCTCACATAATTCTTCCTGCCCTCTGCCTACAAAGCTGTTTCTCTGTCCTCTGTTTTAGTTCTACCCTTCCTCTTATGTAGGGTCGTCACATCTAAAGTCGCCCAGCCCCATAAACCTCTCTCCCTTAACTGCTTTTCTATTTTAAAGCTTCATGGAATTATATTTTATATGTGTATGTGTTTTCTGCCTCCCCCACTAAATTATAAGCTCTGTGAGATAGCTTTGGTTTGTTGTTTTTTATTTGGTTTTAACAATTTTTTAAAAAAAATTTATATAGTTGTAGATGGACAGCATGTCTTTATTTAATTTATTTTTTAATGTGGTACTGAGGATCAAACCCAATACATTCCTCACACATGATAGGCAAGTGCTCTGCCACTAAGCTACAGCCCCAGCCTTTGTTTTAACGAATTTTAATGCCAACAGGTAAGTCTGACTTAGAACCCAACAAATCTAGCCTTACATTAAACAAAATCACAATTTTTTTTTTTATATCCACATGGTCTCAATAGGCATTTGAGTTTGTAATTCTGGCTTAATGCATATCTAAGTCTCATTTCCTAGGTGTTCCGTCCTTAGTGATCTTTCTGTCTCCCTGTTCTGTGTCACCACCAACCATTCATTATGCAAGCTAAAAATCTGGTATCATCTATGATTTATTCTCTTTATGAGAATAAATGAGCTATTATGAGGCTCTCCTCTAATTCTTTGGGCATATGTCATACATTTGTGACATAAAGGAATGAAATAAAGACGAAATATGAGCTTATATTCTGACCACACTTTTGCCTGCATCTTTTCTCCTGCTTAGATCTCCAGACAGATCTCCAGATAGATAGAATAGATAGATAGATAGATAGATAGATAGATAGATAGGTAGATAGATAGATACCTCTTCCTTGATACAGACTGATTTCGCCTCTTTTCAGGTCAGGGTGCTGCACATCAATCCCATAATCATCCTTAGACTCTACCTACTCTGCCTTTCCTTCCGGTCTACTTCATGACATTATCATACCCCTCATTTACTGATTAATCCTTTAATCAAACCCATGCTACTAAATCTCCAGATAACTTCTGAGTCCCAATGCCCTAACCCAACTCCTGGGCTCAGACGCCACAGGTCTGCCTGCAGGTGCCTCTGAGATCACAAGCTGAGAAGATGATGTGCAGGCTGACTGCAGTAAAATAAGTATGTAATTAATGCTTTAGGGTTTTGAAACATATTCTATGTGACTATATTTATCACCTAAAAATATGTGAAAGCTATTTCAGTAACATCAAGTTTTTGTTTGTGAAGTGCCACAATTTTGCCAAAAAGTTCAACAACAGATAACCCTTTTACAATATTTAGACATTACATTTGCTTTTGATCTAAAAATGCTTTGGCGATGCTATTTTTAAGTGTTCTAATTATTGTGATTAAAAGTAGTTTGACTTTCTAAATCATTACTGGTCCTAAATTCTGTAACACTAGACAAAGAATGAGATAAATACCTTTGTTACATAGAAGATACAACAAGCTATCATGTGCTGTATACTTTCAAAACTCGAAATATTTTTCTTCAAGTGGACAACATTCAGAACTCCTTGCAAAACCACTAAGCACTTTATCAAGATCTAAAAAACATAAGCACAATGATTTTTGTGTTAAAATATCATCCTTACCCATTATACAATTTCATATTCAAATCATGAGTCTTAAGCCATAAAATTTTGTTACCAATAATTATTTACTATTTATTATGCATAAAAGAATGTGTATATATTCAATTTTCAGATGAGTCAATTACCTAAAATAACTTGAAACATAGTGGGGAGTACAGAATAGGCATGCAAGTAACTATAAAACAAAGCATATTTTGACAAGTATTATAGAAGGTAAAGGCTGAGTGTCATGTAAGAAACTAATGATCACATTCAGGCTTCGGAGGACCTTAAAAAAAACCATATAGAGGATTATGTGGTATATTAAATATTATACAGTGATTCCAGGAGCTTGAAATGCAGTCTTCTTTAGAATTAAAACCATTCATGCCCCCTCCCAAAATCAATTGATATTGATGTTTACTTCCTATTCTCCTTGTTTCATATTATACAATCTTGAATTTGATCAAGAGCTAGATGATTAAGTTTAGCTTTCAATAGTGCTACACACTTCTGAACAATATTAGCATCAGAAAAGTAGAGCTGAGATAGCTGCCATCTATTCATCTTTTAGATTATTCCAAAGGACAAATTAATACATGGGTACTAGTTCTTTTGAAGCATATTAATTGCTTTCAGCTACTATTCCAATGGCAAGTATTTTTAACTTTTTAAATTCCTACTCTCCATGATCACCCTCTGCCACCATGCACCACTCCATATCCCCAAATCATGCTAACACCCTTGTGGTTTCCCCCACCGCTTCTATAATTATTATATATAATAATAATAATAATATACATATATACACTCACACATCATCATACTCGGAAGATTGTTATTATTTTACAAAATGGGATTTATGCACACTTTTCTGAACTCTGCATGTCTCCTCCAAGTCTGTCCTGTGAACAGTCATTCCAAGTCTCCAGGGACAATGCTTAGGCGTTGCTGCTAACGTGCATCACTTCATTTATTCAGCCCTTTCCCAGAATCTCACACTAAATACTTTTATAGCTGATGTTTAATATCTGGCACTTGTCACTTGTCCTTGTACCTGGCTTTTTTTTTTTTTTTTTTGCCATGACTAAGAACACCCCAGCAAATATTCAGGTACCAACTCTAAGTAGCAACTTCATGAGCACCAGATTTGAGGCAATGCCCACAGAGGATGAAGCACCACCCTCCAGGACACAGTGCATACTCTAATCAATGACCACTGTGTGCACTGTGTCCCCAGTAGGTAGATCATGTGGATCCAGGCACAAGGGGTGGAGCAAGGCAGAGCAATTTGCTAACTAGGAATTTTATCCTGGGGGATAAATAACATATGATAATATTGCTTTGTCAGATAAATGTATTTTTTATTTTATTAAAATTTTTTTCTATGAGATAAATTACTAAGTAGAAGAATTACAGTCAGGTATATTTGTTTTTAATTTTGTTTAAAATTGATTTAATTTAATTAAAATTAAAGTTGCTTTATCAAAATCCAAAAGCTTATAATAACTCACATTTCCCTCATCAATGAATGAGAATGCCTTTATCATATATTTTCACCAGTAGGAGTTACAGATCTTATTATATTGTTAATTTAATATGCACTACTATGAATATTCACAGTTTGAGCTTCTTTTCATGTTTCCCAGCCACTTGGATTTGCTCTCTTAAGAACTGCCTAGTCATATCATATGCCCAATTTTTGATTAGGTATTTGTCAGTTACCCTTAATCGGCTTTAGAGATCTGTTTTCCAAATCTATAGGTTTTCTACAATCTTTTTATAGTCCCTTTTGTCACACGTTTCTTGTTGTTTCTAGAAATTCAGTTAGAAAGGCCCTCCACCCCCCAAACCCTAAACTGCACATGGTCGCCTCTTGGGATTTTTTTCCCCTGAGTATTTTTGCTTTATTTTACATATAGGTCTTTAATACATCTAGACTTTCTTAAAAGTCTAAATTTATGCTTAAAAGCATAAATAGAGGTCAAACTCCATTTTCATTCAAATGAATATTCAGATGTTTCATTGCCATTTATTAAAACGTCCATTCTCTTCCCATTGAATAGGAATGCCAACTTAACCAGTAAACTTGCAAAAAGAACTTCCAGCTTTAGATAAAATCACAGGTCCAGCCAACACCTTTGTTTCAGACTGATGAGATCAGAAACATAAAGCCCAGCTAAACTGTATTCAATCTCCCTGCCCACAGAAACAATGAGAGAGTATGCGGATGTATTTTTAAGCCACTAGGTTGATGGTTATTTGCTCAGAAGCACATTCAACTAACATAATTCCCTCTGCTAGATCTCATCAATCCTTTGTCCTCCTCCATTACCACATATGCTTCTTAGGTTATTCACAATATTTTCCCTTTGATGATGGTTTTAACATGCTTTGGATATATACTATTGTTTCTAAAATTATAAGAACATGAAAATTGAAATAACTTTAAAAACTAAGAAAAGTGTATTGCCAATATTTAACTACAGATAGCAAAGCTGAATATTTTCAGAGAAACACATGTTATGTCCCTATTTATGTTTGCCCAGACATAATTTATTAAAATGTTTTTCAGTTAACTGCTGAAATTTTATAATACTTTTTCTTGACCTATTTGTACTTATAGGAGACACACTGCTTTTCTTTTCCAAAATGAGTTGCCTTTATAAAATTATCCTTATACAGGGTTGGGAGGATACCCTTACCTGTACAACAGGTACCAAAACAATATTGTGATATATTATAGGAGCAAGGAGGCCATAACACTGAGTCACAGCTTGAAGAACATAACTGGAATCATTCAAAAAGATGCTAAGTTCCAATGCCACTAATATTCTCTCACATTCAGTCAGTCTAGCAACCTGTAAAGAAAAGAGCTTTGTTACTCAAACTGAGCATGAAGTGCTTAACTATTTTCTTAAAGAGGAAGGGTAGGAAATGTGATCCTTGTGGCTTATAACCAGTAACATGAAGAAAATCTAAATTCAGAAACAATTCTAATTCTCCAAGAACACTACATGTAAATAATACAATCTTATCTCAAACTTCAGAATTTTTTTGTAAAACAATACAAGTACCACTAATAACAAAAAGGAACTAAAACATTTTGTATTGGTGCGATAAAATCTTGGCTATATTTTAATATTAGAATAAAATATAGCTTTCAAAACCATAAATTATAACAAATAATAATGAAAATATTACATCTCTATAACATTGTCCCAACTTGATAAACAGATTTCAATTTCCCTTTTTGATTTGTGAGAAAATGGTAAATTTTTAGTAAAGCAAACTAATCTTCATTATACTTCTGCTACTTATGCTTTTGCTACTTAAATTAAAATGATAGTAAACTATGCAATTAGCATTTTAAGATTATTGTAACTTAAAAAGAATAGGAATCCTTTCTTCTCCTTTCCTTTCCTGGGGAAAGATTTCATTATTTTCCTGCATATACATAAAACATTATGTACAAAGGAAGCTGTATGATTGGTAGCCCAAAATTTCCATACAACTAGTTTTTGCTAGAATGGTGGTTTAGCATTCTGGAATTCACTGAAGCACTGTAAAATTCTCTTTATTTTCAGACTGGATATGATGAAAGAAGAAACAGAAAGCAATGTGTTAGGAACAGGTTAATGGTTGTGAGTAACTGGACTCTACAGGATAGTGAACTTGTCTTCAGCAAAAGGTCATGTTTTTTTTTTTTTTTTTTAACTCTCACATCACCAGAAACAAGCACACACTCCATGGAACAGTTTACTAGGTAACTAATTAGAAGAGGAATAGATAGGTACACACACACACACACACAAAAAAAAAAAAACTGAAAAAATAAACAACCCAGATGGCAAAAACATCTATAGTTAAGGTTGGTTTAAAGAAAAGGGAGGGCTGGGGTTGTGGCTCAGTTGTAGAGTACTTGCCTAGCACATGTGAGGCACTGGGTTTGATCCTCAGCACTGTATATAAATAAATGAATAAAATAAAGGTCTATCAACATCTAAAAAAATAAAATAAATTTTAAAAAGGGACAGAACAGAGACAACTTCAGGCTAGAATTTTAAAAATTAATGTAGGATCATTAGTAAAAGTAAGAGCATTACATGGTTGCAGATGTATGTAGAGCAATGATCATAACACCCCTGAAAAATCTATCATAGGAGATAAGTTGAAATCCTGCCTCTGCAAAAGGAATGCAATATTATAATTAAAGAGAATATGGCATTGATATATAACAGCATGAAACTATGTCCAAGTTTTATTATAAAAAGTATTTGAAAAGAAAGTTGCAGAACAGCAAGTTGATCAAATCCTATTTTTGTAAATAATAGGTTTATCCATGCATATTTTTAAAAATTCAAGAAATCACATGAAATGAAATCATAGTATTCTTAGAAGTGGTAGAATTACACTGGGTTTCACTTTACACATTATACTGTTTTGAATTCTGAAATACAAACTACTTTTGTACACAGAGGAAAACAAACATGATAAACTGAAAAGAAGAGGAAAAAACATAAACTCGGGTTCATAAAAATTTATGTGGAAAAATCAGATTAAAGTGACACACCCATACAATGGCGTCTCATTCCATTCACAAGACAGGATATACAATCCCACTTTAGTCACTTTAACTCACTTACTTGCTGAGCAGGGAAAACCTCATTGCCTTTGATATTATCACAGAAAAGATTTTCTTCTTTAATTTTAATGTCACTTGTGACAAAGATATTTCTAAGAAAAAGGTATAAAAGGATTGAAGAAGTCTCTGCCAAAATATCTAAATATAATCTGCAGAAGAAATAAATGACGTTACAGGTAGAAATATAAAATGATCTATTTAGCACAAGAACTTGCTTTTTTAGATTCATTTGTTCTCTATATCAACACAGTGATCCTAACAGCAACAAATATGCATGGAGTAGCTATTCTTCTACAGCTGCTTAAATTAAAATTAAAAACTACCCTTAACAACAAGTTCACAACTAAGAGAATTAAGCTGTGGAAATATTACACCACAGATACATAAAAATGACTAGTAGCAAAGTTTTCTGATTTTTTTTAATATATACAGTTCTTTTCTATCAGTATAACACAATTACTGTAGGTAAGGTTAGAAAACAGGATCATTGATAGCAAACTTAGTTATGGTTAAAGACAGAGAATCTTAATAAGTCTGAGTTTATATCTAATTTTCTTTTCTAAATTACAGTCAACAGTGCCAACCACTGGTAAAGCAGTGAAATCTGCAGTTTTCCTTCTTTGTTTTTAGTATTCTTCTATCGACCTTAGGATTTGTTAGTAACAAAGCTCCTCTCTTAAGCTTTGGGTCCATCTACTCTCTATACTCCCATCCCCTCAAAATAGGAAGGGATCCAACATTAGTTAATTCATACATGAAGATGATCCCCACCATGTTGAACTCTAGAACTTGACTTTGCCTAGAGAACTTCAGTTCCCTTGTCCTTGCAACTCAAACTAAACCATCTCATCATCCTCATGATGAAATTCAGAAACTTGTCAGTGCAATTGGTCCCACCTATCTCTTCCTGGCTCCATTTCCTTCTTTCTCCAGCTCAGACTATGTGCAGTCTTTTCAAGAGTGACCTTTCTAGCACCTTAAGTTCAGCTACCCCTTGATTTCATCCAATAATCAATTTGCCTGCTGTCACTCGCAGAGGTGTCACTGCCCACTTTTTCTATCCCTTCCACAAGTCAATTATTTATTCACTTTTTTTAAAATTTTGCTCATTCTTTCATTCTCTGAAAGCCTATGATATACAAGACACTTTTCTGGGCCTTGGGGTATAAAGATGAATCAAACAGGCCCTTAATCATTAAAGAGCTGGGCTTCACTACAAATTCATGGCACATTAGCACTTCTTAGCAACATTTCCATTTATTCCAATTGTGTCTTTGTTCACATTCTACAGCCCCTGCTGCCCATCCCAGGTGCTCTTCTATCCTGAAGGCTCTGCCACTACAGTGGCATCCCCACCTACATTTATTTGTATCTTCATTTTCTCCCTTTTTATGGGCTCCCTACCCTCCACATTCCAAAATTATTCCCTTAAGTCTGTCTTTCCTCTCAAGCTTCTGCCTACTTCCCTCTTGTCTTCACCACCCAGCTCCACATAAGTGGTCTTTTCTTGTTGTGGTTTTTCATTTTCATTTATTCCTTAGCCAATTAACAAATGGTCTCTGGCCCATCATGCTACAGATATGGCTCTCTTGACTCCACCAGTGGCCTCCTAATGGCCAACTCTAAATGCCTCTTGTTAGTTTTCATCCTAGTCAACCTCTCTGGACCATTTTATTGAGCCTGACCTCGAATCAGCATCTGATATGACTGGCCAGTTCCTCTGGTGGTACTCTCATTTCCCTTGGCAACACATTTTCCTGAACTTTAATTCCCTGGACAGCTCCCTTTCAATATTCTCCCTTGATTCCATCTCTTGTTTCTGCTCCTTAAATGTAAGCAGTACCCACAGTTGGAGCCCACCTTCTATCTTTTCTGCTAAATAGTCATTCTTGGGAGATATTTCTCATTTTGAAGATTTCAATGATGATCTCCATGGACAATTTTCAAATCTCTACCTCTAGCCTTGACTACCTCTTGAGGTGTCAACACTAAACAAATACATCCACTGGCATCTCATATTCACAAAGTGATCTTGCTGGAAAACCAAACTCAAAACATCCCCAAATTCATTATCTTCCTCTAAACACTTGTTCTACCTCTCACATCCCCTTAGTAAATGGCTTCCCAGTGCCTTGACACTAAAAATTTTGCTCCATGAACCCCGTTACATAAAACCTAAGTCCTGTGTCTTTCTCCTCTAAAATACCTCTCAAGGCCTTCCCCATGGTACCCAGCACCCTTGTTCATGTTAAATAAGAATACATTTGTGTAATTGAAATTAATTATATTTTAATGTAAATAAAGCATTATCGATTGTTTCAACTATCATTTGCATTTTTTATCTCACTGAAGTAAAAGATTTTGTCTTCTTATTAAAGAAATCTCAGGCATTAACAAACAGATGAGGGAGGGTCTGGGTTTTAGATTTGTTGGTAAGACAACCTGGAATTATACTAATGCTTATTTTTGACACTACTCTTAAACATTATTCCTTTAAGTAAAAATGACAATAAAGCCAAGCCAAAAGACAGCCTGCCATATTATATGGCTTCCACCAGACTATTTATATTTGCTGATTATCTAATCCTGGGAGCCCCTTCAAGCAAAGGAAAAGCCTTCAGATTACAATAGTCCACCCATCAGACCCTCACCTTCAGCCCAACCTGACCTTGACCTTTTATGAAAGTCTTCAGGGAGTATTTGTGTTTTCTGGCATAACTGATGCTACTTCAATTAGCATTTGATATTTTTATTCCATAACCTTCATCCACATGTTTTCATGTAATTTTTTTGTTTATTGTGTATGTGTGTGTGTGTGTGTGTGTGTGAGAGAGAGAGAGAGAGAGAGAGAGAGACAGACAGAGAGAGAGAGAGAGAGAGAGAGAGAGAGATTCTAGCGAGGAAGTTTCTAGCAAGGACTCAAGATCCTGGAATGTATGCCCTTATTATAATTCTGATTAGAAATATTTTTACATGGACTATCTTAACAAGAAATTGAAAATAAATTAATTCAAAGCTTCAGTAAGCAAATTAATATCTTAAAATAATATTTCTAATTACCTTCTCTGTGTAATAGTCATTATATTTCTCAAACAAATAGAGGATTGTTCATCCTGGAGTGGTGAGGCAACAAAATAATCCCAAACTGGTGAGAAAACTTTCTTAGCCAACTCATAGTTATCAACCTGATAGGCAACCTACAACACAAAGCACATTGTCTCATGCAATATTTTTATTTAAGAAATGTATATTTTAGAAAAGAATTCTCCTAAGTTCTTATTGCATGCTAATTTCATCTACAGTTATTCACATTTGCTGTTCTGTTCAGTAGTGCCATAGTGAGGGAACAGTGGGCACTGGCAAGGGAGACAGACACATTTTGAAATCTCTTTTATTTCCAAATTGCATGGAAATTTGAAACTCTGTAAGGATGTTTCGAATCCTCATAAGCAAAACAAAGATCACTTCTGAGCCAAATTAATTTCATTTTCATCTATCTCGGCAGTGCACTCCATTTATTATAGATACTGTTATAATGAACAATCTGTTCCAAGAGAAACAATCAGATTTCCCGAACCCAATATATGAAATATACTTCATTCTTTTCTGCTTCTGGCTGACACTTTCAGAGCTTTTGTGCACAAAGAATTCAACACTGAAAAGAGTAAAGAATAAAATAGAAATGTTTTCCAAGAAGTCATGATACCTTTTAAGTTTAACAAATTTAACATTAGACAAAATAAATTATTTTACTGGTGAAGCCTAGAGGCTCAGAAGAAAAAAGACAATCATCAACTTACCTATTTCTTTTAGTATAATATATTTCTTTAAGGATATTTCTACAAAGTATTCTACTTAAATATATGTGTAAAAGTACAAAATCTTACCAAATGATTTATGTGCTGCTTCAATCCTTTATGGAAACAGGTAAGAGACAAAGTATAAATAAATTCATTGAAGTGAGCATATAAATGACACATTACTAGAATATGTTCCACTTAAGGACCAGAACTTTTCTAATATGTCAAATGGTTACTCATATAATCAACCAACCAATATCTTTTATGAAGTTTCTTTCTGAGCTAAGCACTGAATGAGTAGATTCCCCACAGCTCAGGAACGGTCTCATAGTCTATGAAACTGGAATCAGGTAAAAGACTTAAATCACATGAAATCATAGAAAGACTACAAAGGATATCATAAGTGTTGTGGAGGCTTTAGAAAAGCAGAAGACTCCAAGAAGCAGGCAGAGATAAGATTTAGACTATCACAGCTTAGACAGAATCCGTGAGGAACCTGTATTGGAAATGACCACAGAGTATTTAAGAGAAACTGGAAGGATAGATCAGACTTTAAAGAAAAAATAGGCAATGTGATGGATAAGTTAAAAACAGGACATGATTTCTACCAAAAAGCCTTGAAGCCAAGACAGAACATTCTCAAAAGTCAAATCTGGTCTAAGTGTATGCACTGTTTCATTGACTCCTCCTTACAGCTCTATGAATTGAACTCTATTACCATATCTATTTTGTAGATGAGGAAATTGGGAAACTGAGAAGTTGATTTTTTGTACAAAGCCTGAATGTTGGTAAAAGTAGAGAAACCAAGTCTTAGAGCAGCTAATGAGTCACTTCTTGAGGTTGCCTCTATCAGATAAGAGTTGGAGTAAGTAGTCACTAACATACCATCTAATTCTAGGATTTACCATGGAAAAGAATAGAAGATGGTATGTAGGAAGGTTGTTGAGTTAATAATTACCTCTCTTCCCTCAGTACCTCATAAACAAATAAATAAATAGAGGTTAAATTTTAAAATAATAATAATAACAATATCTGTTCAATTAATGAACATTGCCAAACCAGAAAAGATGCCATGATAAAAACTAAGGTTTATAAATTCTGGATGCTTTGTGGGGTTTTAACAGAGTTTCATGATACAAGTATGTTCATGGATGGTTAACCTTGTAGTGAGGTGCAGAATAAATCTGGAGAGGGGGTGTGAAATTAAATGGAGCAAGCACTACTAAAGAGTAATAAAATAATTAAGTTTATAGTTACCTCCTCTTGACACTCTTGACACATAACTTTCAGCTGGCTTCCAGAACTCCACACTCCTAGTTTTCCTTTCATTTCAAAGGCCACAATCGTTTTCAGTTGCTTTGTCTAGTTCCTCCTCTTTTCCCCACCCTCCTTGTGTTGATACCTCCCAGGGCTCATTCAGTCTTTGCACTTCTCTTCTCTTTTCCTCTTCTGACTCATTCCTTAGTGATGTCATCTAGTCTTTTTAATTCTCACATAACTATCCTCAAATCCTTCTCCTGCCCAGATCTCTCTCCTAAACTCCAGATTCATACAATTTATCTCAGCATACCCCAAACTAAACTTCTGATCCCCCACTGCCCAAAATCTACACCATCCACAACTTTCTCCAACTCTGTTGATATCAACTCTATCCCTCCCATTAGTCAGCTATTATCTTAGAGTCATCTTTTATTTTTCTCTTTATATTTTTTCCATCAGGAACTCTGGTTAACCCCTTTTCCAAAACATACTTAGGATCTGACCACTTCTCATCCATCGACTACTGTCACACTAGCCAAGCCACCTACATCTCTCATTGAATTGCAGCCACCTACATCTCTCATTGAATTGCAGCAAGAGATAGTGTTTCCCCTTCACCCTTTATGGTCTATTCCCAATTCAGCAGCTATGGTGAACCTTTAAGAAGTCATATTATGCCACATCACTACTCAAAACCATCCAACAACTGCCTATTTCAGTAAAGGTAAAAGCCAAGGTCCTCATAATGTTGCCCACACACCTCTGATCTTTCCGACCAATCTCCAGCCATTTTGGCCTCCTTGCTTTATTAGACACAGCAGTATACTTCTGAAAATCTAGGGACTTTTGCTCCATTCCTTTTGTAGAACCACTGCTTCCAAGTCTCTGCTCAAGTCTCAACATCCTTGATCATCCTATTTAATATTTCAACCTACCTTCCATTCTTCCAATTCACATTTCCAAATCCCCCTACCATACTCTACTTATTTTTTCCCAAAGTATTTATCATCTTCTGACATACTAGATAATCTTCTTACTGACTGTGTTAGTTATTTACTACCTAGCTCTTACCATTACATTTTTCTCACCTTGCTGAGAACAGCAGTACTCAAATATGATCCTTGGACCATCAGCATATCACCTAGATCTTGTTAGAAATGCAAAATCCTCAGGCCCCAACCCAAACCTAGTAAATCATGAACTCTGATGGGGGAACCCAGAAACCTGTTTAAACAGCATTCCAGATCATTTTGTTGAACAGTCATGTTTTGGAATCATGAACCTGTAATCAAGTTTGGAGAGTAAGCACTCAACAAATATTGTGTCAATTTTTAAAGTCCTTTCCTGATAGTTTCTATCTCCCCATAAAGGGGGACATTCAGCAACTTCACTATACTGTAACGTGGTTTACTGGCTCAGAGTGAGTGCCTGACTCAAGCTGGGTATCTCATAGGCCCCTGCAAGGCCAAATGGACCTGCACGCAAAGTTTGGTTCTGATACCAAGGCCAATATATTCTAACAGCCAGGTGAATTTGAGAGAAAGTTTACCACTTACACAGGGACTCTTGGGAAGAGGTGAGTAGGCATTAGCAGGTATGGACTGGCTTGGGCAGAGCAAAGAGAGTGGTTGGGCCTTTAGAGGGGCTAGGAGTAGGACTTGGGAAGACCATGCTGGCTGGCAGTTTAAACTTCCCTGGCACTGGAGGAGAAGGTGAGAGATCACAGGCTCCCTTATCAAACTATCCAGATGGAGTACTAAGGGAAAAGAGGGGGATAAGGTTAAAAATAAGCCAGTGGGTAAATATCAGAAATGAGGTTAGACATTACATGGATGGACCAATTAGACTATTTCCCAAGAATATGGAATTAAGATTACAGGAGCCAGCTAGTTGATTTCTAAAGCTGAAATGGAAAGAAATACAAAAATTCAGGAACTGCCATTTTTCCTCCAAAGATAAAGAATTAAAGAGAGCCAATTTCCAGAAAAGAGTAAAAAGAATGCAGATATATAGAGAGAACCAAAAGTGAAAGACCTAGAGCTGGCTGGACCCTAGAGCCTTCCCACTACCTCGATGCATTACCCTAGGTAAGACTGGTCCCTTACCTACAATCAGGATCTTAGCTGAAATCATAAGTCACAATTATCTAAACAAGGGTTACTGATGTGGCAAGAAGATGGGTAAAAACCATATTTCATAGGAAGGAGAGATGACATCTAGCATAGTACCTGGCATAAAATAGACACTGAATAATTATCCAACAAACAGATGAGCAGAGAGAATGATAATACTTAGAGAATAAGAGACAAAAGAACTGAAATTTATTAAATAGATGATTATCTTTATACCCATTATTCTACTATTTTCAAGTTTAAAGTTATAGTCCAAAGGCAGACCTTTGTTAATCAAAGAGTTCTAATAAATTCATCTATAAAGTGGGCAAAATGTATGAACTCCATTTCCCTTGTTCCTGTCACTACCATGACTGCTGACAAAGGCTTCATGTCACATCATCAAACTCTCACCAGTACTGATCAGGAAGACCTGCTAACCAGCACCAGCCCAGATAGCACAGAATAAAAGAAAAACGACAGGGAAAGAGGTACAGAGAGTAGTGGTGAGGGGAAGGAGCCAAACAGTAGACAGGGAGCAGAAAGAGGGTCACTTAAAAATAAACGCAAAGATAAAGGCTCTGAAAGAACTGGCATGTGTTAGATGTCCAATATTTGACTTCCTGAAACCTGAACAGAGTCGTAGAAAAACATGAGCTGGTTCAAGTGTCAGGCTGACCATCTGCTGCCTGAGCAACCTTGGGAAAGCACCTTACCCTCCCTGAGATATCCTTTCTAGAACACAGTGGGATCAGCAGAAAAAGAATTAAATTTATCTCAGTTTCCTCAACTATAAAGTGAAAGCAATCACATCACTTCACGGACTTACTGTAATGAATGAAATAATAAATTTTTAAGTTTTATTTTTTTTCTAATTAACAAGTGTATATATTTATAGGATAGAATGTGATGTTTTGTTTAATAAACATATACATGGTAGAATGATCAAATGTCTATCACCTCAAATATTTATCATTTCTTCGTGGTGAGGACATTAAAATTCTCTCTTTTAGCTCTTCTGAAGTACACAGTATGTTATTATTAGCCATAGTCACTGTATTGTGCAAGAGCATTAAAACTTACTCCTATTTGGGAAAAATAAGAAATGTTTTAAAAAGGGAGAGTGAGGATCCCATGAACATAGAAGGGAGAATAGTAGAGGGAGGGGGGATGGAAAAGGGAAGGAACTGCAGAATGAAATGACCAAATTATGCTGTGTACAGATATGACTATATCACAATGAATTCAACTTTTAGGTATAGCACCAATTAAAGAATAAATTAATGGAAAGAAGACTAACAAAGTAGAAGAAATGGACTAGGAAAAGGAGGAGAAGAGGGAAGATAGCTAGGGATTGAAATGCAGCAAATTATATTACATGAATTTATGAATAAGTCAAAATGAACCCCACAATTATGTATAACTATAATGCACTAATAAAGACATTAAAAATAATAAAAATTAAGATCACTAGTGGGGGAGGACTTACTTCTAACTGTAACTATACTATACTCATTGACCCTGTCTCCCCTTTGTCTGACTACTCCAAACCCTTGGCTCTGATAACTACCATTCTACTTTCTCCTTCTATGAGCTCAATGCTTTTATATTTCATATATAAGTGAGATCATATATTTTTTGTCCTTCTATGACTGGCTTATGGCTTGTTTCACTTACAGTCCTCTAGGTCCATCCACAGAATTTCCTGGTTTTTAAACCTGAACAGTTTTTCACTGTCTATGTATAATCTGAGAAATGCAAATTAAAACCATGATGAGATTCCACCTCACACCTGTTAGACTGACTATTATCAAAAAGATGAAAGATAGCGAGTGTTGGCAAGGACGTGGAAAAAAGGAAACCTTTATAACACTGTTTGTGGTATTGTAAATTAGTAGAGTCATTTGGAAAACACTATGGAAGGTCCTCAGAAAACTAAAATTAAATCAACAGTCCTAATACTGAACACAGAAGGGAGAATAATACTAATACTGAACAGATACCCAAAGGAACTAAAATCAGCATGCCAAAAAGACGTCTGCATTCCCATGTTCACAATGGCCAAGATATGGAATCCACCTAAATGTCCATCAACAACAAATGGAATAATGAATTTTAAAATGCCATTTCCTTATCTCAAAAAGCCATTGTTTCCCCTCACTATTTGATTTATAGTTCAATAGTTTATCCATTTTACAAACAGGAAAAACAGGATGAAATAATTTGCCTAAAATCATAATCTCTAAAGTCAAGACTAGAATACTTTCCACAGATTTCTAGTTTTCAATATAAAATATAATATTTTCACATCATCTAGCCATTCTCTACTTAAAGAAGAAAAATAAAAAGAAATGATGCCAAAAAGAGAAGAGAAATATTCACACAAAGAACCTAATTCAAAAAAGTTCCTAAAAAAAATTTCAGGCAGACTAAATTACTAGCTTCTATGTTAATGGAAAACCTGTCATAGATTCACCTTGACTTTATTAATGTTTATAGGATAATGTCGAATAAAAGTACAAACTAAAATTTCAAAAGTTAAATTAATCATAAGCATCTAGTAAAATTTCTCTGCATTTTACTTCAAAATATTTATGATAATATGTTTTAAAGAAGAGAACTGTCCTGAAACTAAAAACTAACCACTTTGATGAAAATTAGATTGCCCTTCTAACAGAAAGGCATGTGAAGCTAGAGTTTAAAAGCTTAAACTTAAGTTATAAATTAAGGAGGTTTAATAAGTGAGGAAGTTTTGCTTCAGCCACTTAAAATTATGAGAGAGGATGCCCATAAACTGTCGTGAATGAACTATAGAACTGCAAATATAGTATCAATAAAGAAACACAGGTCATTACTTCATGACACTTCTCATTATCCCAGCAGTATAGCTTGGACTTTTATTAACTTTCAATGAGAGTTCTGCCAAATGGAGCCCAAGAGTCAAACCACTCCCTGGAGAAAAATTAGGCCTTGATGAAATATTCAGTTCCTCACAATAACTCCATCACTGCAAATTAGGGAACATATTAAATTCCAAAGAAATCAAAATACCAGAAAACCATGAGCCAATATGACATGCTAAACCAATGGTAGACAATTCCTAGCAATTTCCTCAATTTAATTTTCTGTGAAAAATATGATAATATAAAATGCCAGTGAGATCTAAGCTTATCGCACTAATCAACTATTAGGAGGAAAAATATCACCATAGAATATGATAAAATTTTAGAATAGCCATCAGCTCTACAGCCAACAATAGGCTTAAAATTAGAGGCTTGAGACCTAGGTCAATGAGTCACTCTAGTGTGCTTTTCACTGGTGACATGTTTTAAGTCAGCTTTGCATTGCAGTGACCAAAATATCTGACAAGAACAACTTAGAAGAGGAAAAGTTTATTTTGGGCTCACAGTGTCAGAGGTTCAATGTATGGTCTTCTGACTCCATTGCTCTAGGCCTAAGGTGAAGCAGAACATCATGGTGGAAGAGTGTCACAGAGGAAAGCTGCTCAGATCATGACAGCAAAAAAGCAGAAAGAGGGAGAGAAAGCAAGAGAGGATCCAGGGACAACAAATAGTACCCAATGGCATGCCCCTAGTGACCTACTTCCTCCAGCCTCCCCCACCTGCCTGTAGTTACCACCCTGAAGCCCACTCAAATTATTAATCCATTAAATGTGTTAATCTACTAATGAGGTTACAGCTCTCATAATCTCATTATTTCACCTCTGAACATTCCTGCATTGCCTAACAAATGAGCTTTTGGGGGGACAACTTATATCCAAACCGCAACATCAGACAACAGTTACTTCAGCAAAAACATTAATTTATAAGTATATCCATAACTAAAAACAATAATGGAATTTATTCAGTGTTTACTATCTGATAAATTCTATAGTTAAACATATAAGATACATATAATATGCATTTATTATTGATACATTATGATACTTAAAAATGATATTCATTTATATATGATATTCATTTAATACTTATAATGCCTCTGGGAGGTACTAAGATTATTCCCACTTCACAGATGATAACTACTTGCTTAGTATCACATGGTTATTGTGAGGAGCTATTATTGGAATTCAGGTCTGTCTGCCTTTATTGATTTAGAAAATTCTCTTCTATGAATTTGTCCTAAGAAAGTAATCATGGATGCAAGTAAAGATTAATATTCAATGATATGTATCAAAACTTTTTAATAATAGTAAAAACCTGAAAATATCTAAATGTTCAGCCACAATTACTAAATAAACTATGAGACATCTATAAGATTCAATACCATGGAGTTATTTAAAAATATTCTTGAAGAATATTCTCAAGGAACGAAAAAGTGTCAATTATATATGAAATGAAAATATCAGGTTGTAAAATAACATGCATCCTATGATTTAAATTGCATATTACACATAAATTCATATACTTGTAAATATATACATGTGCACTTATATATTTATATAGTAAATATATAAGTGCACATGTAGATGATAGATAGATGGACAGATAAATTGACACCCCAAAATGAAAGGATGTCTCTGGATCAGGGTTTCTCAACCCTGGCATTACTGACATTTTGTGCTGGATAATGTTTGCTATGGAAGGCTGTCTCCTGCATTGTAGGCTGCTGAGCATCCCCAGCCTCTAGATGCCAGTAGCATCCCACTAGGTTGTGGCAACCCAGAATGTCTCCAGACATTGACAAAATTGCCCCAGAGTCAGAGCTGTTACTCTAGATAATAACAGATAATATGTATTTTCCTATACATGCATCTCAGTATTTTCCAACATTTCTAAAATTATTATGTATTACATTTGTAAGCCAGGGGGGAAAATGTTATTGTAAATAAGTAAACTTACTAATACGAAAAAGAATGATTCATATGTTATATGACTAACCTGCAATCATGGAAAATATGAATTAGAGGAGCTTTAGAATATCTGCTGTGATTTTTCTTCCATCATAAATTACTTAGTAAGTGCTTAACAGAGAAACCATAGTGGAAAAAAAAAAAAACTTAGTAGAAATCTCTTCTACCTGTGTCAGGTACATCCGAGCAGTAACAGCAGAAAGAGGTGGATAAACCAGAATTGGTTTAGTTGTCTCCCCAATAGCATCCCCAACAAGCTTCCCATTAGAAGAATAAGCAGCAACCGCAAATACATATTTTTCATTAGTTTCCAAACCTTTCACTTCAAAAATGCTTTTACCATCAGCTGGAATCTATTAACAAAAACATATTTCAAGTTATACGTGGAAAATCAAAATACTGTGACTTTTAAAATGTAATTAGGTCAAACTTATAAATAAAAAAAAAAAACATTTTTTCACTGTTGGATTTTAGTTATGATCCTAGTTGAAATTAGAATAGATTCACTGAAATAATGACTTCACATGGGGAAAAAAACTATTGTCATTAGTGAGACTTTGGTAAGATTTCTTGACATTTAATACAACATACCGCTTCTCCTGAATTTGGGAGATGGTTGTTATTGAGCCTCACTTTCCCATAGCTTCCTTGTGCTTTACAACCCAAAATGCAGTACCAGGCCACCTGCCAAGGAGAGAGATGAGCCCATCACTTGCAGTCTGTTTAAAAGACATTTAACTTCTTTTATCTCAATGGAAGCAAATAAATAAAAATGTAACTATTCAAATTTTAAAATACGAAATAGACTTATGGATATTCTTAGGCTCAATCTTATGAAAGTAAAGACAAATTTAGGGCTAGCTTAGCTGGGATAATGAAGACTAAAATATTATTATTATTATTATTATTATTAATGACATTATTTTAACTACCATTAATTACACAGTTCCTATGTGCTAAGCATCACTAGGAAGTTGACACATTCTTCACATTCTTAGCATCCCTATAAGATGGCATGACTATTGCCATAAAAATGGGAATGTATTTAATAATTTTGCCCTAGGTCAGATAGTAGCAGAAGGTGACCTCAAAGATAACTTAATCTTGATGGACCTGAGTTATGACCTAATGGAAAAAAATATCAACACTGAAATGATTTGCATATTTTATATAATAACATATGACAAAAAAGCAAGTGAAAAAAGAATCAAGTTACCCAATTAGAGTATTCAAAATAAAATGTAAAAATATATATATATGAAAAAACCTGGAAGAAAATGCTCCTAAATAAAGATAGTGGTGGGGTTTGAGTAACTTTTTTCATGACCTTACTTTGATAATTTTTAAATACAGTGCTAAACCAAACACAAAGTACAAATCACAGACACAACCAAACTTAAACTTGATTAAATAGTTAGACTCTGGCCCTTCTGCCAAGATGCTGAGATAATCGGAGTACATTATTGGAATGAACTATGTTCTCACTGCAGAGAAAAAGGGAACAAGTTGACACCTGAAAGAGTGATATTATGAATAAGACATACTGTTGCGGGTCATTTGGGTACTACTGTGGCCTTCCCTTTTTCCCAGAAGTAATTCCTAAACTGCAGGGAAGCTGGAAAGAAGGCAAAATGTAATTGTCTCTAAAAAATAAAAAATAAATACCTTTGACACCCTATGTCTGCTTCTCCTTCCTCCAAGTCAAAAGAAAAATCCTAACAAGAGAGTTGGGGGGTGGGGGGGGGGACAGGGAGTCTAATCTATACAGTGGATCCCAATTCTGTGTAACAGAATTACTTCTTTAAAAACAACAACAACAGTTTGTACAGAATCAACCATTTTTTAAATTGCAGATATCCAAGTCTGCCTGGCTTCGATGAATTAGAATTTCTGTTACAATTGTCTGACCCCTTGTGCTTTAAAGGCAATTTCTCAGGTGATGATATATACAACTAATTAAAGAGTACTATTCAAAGGCAGGAGAACTGTAAGGAAGAAAGTACACTGAAGGAACCTGGAAGATGGAGGTCAGGAGAAAAAAGTCAGATGAATCTCACCAGAAAATTGGAATAGACTTCCCTTGATTTCCCATGCAAAAGACCACCATTTTAACAGGGTTTTAAAAAAAAAAAAAGAGAGAAAGACTCTGTTATATGACTTAAAACAGTTATTGTTCTAAGTTACGCCATGTAAAACAGAATCTGGAGGATAAAACTCTCTCTAAAAGCATTTTTACAAGCAGATTTTATGTTTTTATTTTGTTCCCCTGATGGAAACATCTTAGTTTGTGTAACTCTAAGAAGAATGGGTAATTAGAATCTACATCAGAATAGAGACATCATGAACAAATCACTAACTTTGGAAGGAAGATTTCATAAATAATATAAATAGCATTAGCATTTTTAACTATAAAAACAGATTTTAATGAAATGAATGTCTGAACATGAGGTTTAGATAAGACAAAAGATGGCTGAATCTGCACACCAGCAGACTTATCCAGGCCCACGGCACCACCTAGTGCTGATGAGCAGGCAATTGTAGGTGATCTTGCCAGGAACAGCTCTCCTGAGCTGTCCTTTACATCAACTTCACATAAAGGGTCAACTGACAAATACGGGCACTGCAGGCCAAATATGGGACTCTTGTATCTTCCTACTTCCAAGCATTGTAAAACAAACTAGCCACTAGTTTAAAATATGCAACAAATAAGATTTTGGTTACATAAGCCAAGATACTTGAAAACAAAAATAAACCATCCATTCTTCATTCTGTACTTATTTTCCCAAATCAGTGAAGTTCTACTCTTCCACAGATTATCAAAAATATCCAAGTTGAACTTTAAAACTGCTAGCAATAAAAGTAAAGCATTTATTATGGCACAGTTAGATATAAAATGACTGTTACTTTTAGACCCACAATCAAATATCACTATGAGTGCTACTTTTAGTTCTACAATCCCAAAACACTATTATTTTTAATTTACCACTAGTACCTCAAAGAATGAAACAGCACTTCATTCATGTTTAACTTTATACTTCAATTACCTCACACAGAATTTGATAGATTTTAGACAAATCTAAACAGAAAGTCATGAAGATTATCACAAACTAATGTCATCAATTACAACTCCACTAATTGCTTTGGTAAACTTTATATGTTCAACAAAAGTAGTGGAGAGACATCAGTTGATATGACAAAACCATTTTATATTATCTCATTTTATTTTCACAGAAAACACTTTGCAAAGGAAAAATATTTTCAGAAAATGTATTTCACCTTCCTAAAGTCATATTGATAGTAAGAAGGGAAGCCAGAATTTTCAACCTAAATCTATTTAACTTCAAAGTTTTTGCATACAAAACATGCTAACAAGAATCAGAGGGAAAGCTCTATTTTTGCATACATCATCAAAGAACATGTTGTTAATCATCCAAAAGAAAGAAAATGCAAAATTTTAAATATAAATTAAGTGGAACCAAATTCTTGTTAGAATTTCAAGTTTTAGTCACATTTAGGCCAAGTTCCAAGACACCAGGGATGGGAGAAAAGACTCATCCTAGAAAATACACGAAGATTTATGATTTATGACATGGTTGAAATTGTTACTTGTTTACATTAAATGAATCCACATTTACTTGGAAGAACTTTGGGCAGATTCACCACCTCAAAATTTCCACACTCTGCCCTCATCTCTACTGCTGGCTGTGAAAATAACTTCTACTTCTATTCTCTTCAAATGTCTGATTCCACTTAAGAAAAGGACTTCATCTTGAGCGTATAACCTTATCATGGTGACAAAGATACCTAGAGAGAATTGCTTCTTTATTGTTTCTCTTTACCATATATTTGGAGACAGCATGGGTATATAAAACACATGTACCTTACAAGCATATATATCTTAATCATTGGATGATTTTTGCATAATTATAAAATGACTACTAAGTTAGGCTAAGCATGATCACCAATACCATCAATGGAATAAAAGGGAAATGTCATTTAAAATATTCTATATAAGACATACTAATCCAGAGTACAGTGCCTATAAATAAGACAAATTGGGTCCTAAAAGCAATAATAGTATGAATCATTATAATCATAAAAGTATTTATGTTGCTTTTCATGAGGCAGAGATCATAATGGGCACCATACCTTAACATCAGAAATAAATGGAGTAGGTTTCAGTGTCACAGAACAATGTGTTCGGGATAGCAGAAGAGGGGGAGGAGGGATCCTGGTCTTCTTTCTTTTTAAGCCTTCCAAACATTTCTGATATGAATATAGAGCATTTTGTTCTGCTTCAACTTTCTCAATTAAAGAATATGCTTCCTATAATGAAGTGTGGAAACAGAAAAACACATTTCAAGAGATTGAACCTCCTTTATATTTGCAGAAGACTGGTTACATTAAACAACATTATCTTTCTATATGCAATCGTTTTATATACATATACATATAATTATGCAGAATTAGAAAATGGTTACTAAATAATGCTAAGCATGACCACCAATAGCATATTTATATGTCTAAATGTATTATCATAAGTTAATATGAGGCATTTATTTTTAAATCAAACTCTGAATATCACATCATATTTCCCAAAAGCATATTTATACATCTAAATGTATTATCATAAGTTAATATGAGGCATTTTATTTTTAAATCAAACTCTGAATATCACAATCATATTTCATTATCCTTAAGAAGTTCATAACACAATCATATACATTTATACTGATTAATGCACTTTGAGGTATGACTCTTAGGTAATGAAACTATTGAAACATGAAGTTTGTGATGTGATCATTAAGAGTTTCCTAGATACCAGAAAAATGAAGAAAAAATAGACAAAAATACTTATTCTGTAAACCTGAAGGAAAAGCAATTACTTTTTTCAAAGGTTATACACAGATAACATATAAAACAAAAGAGAACATAAAAATAAGATCTAAATAATACTTCAAAGGTAAGGTTAAAAAGATTCATCAGTGATATTTAAATTTCCTAATAATACTTAGTACATCAGAACTGCTAAGCTAATAGTTAAAATAATTTATAATGAATAATATTTTAGTCCTGATAGTCCCAGGTAAACTTGCTCTACTAGTTTTTACTTTTCTAAGATATTTAAACATTTTTAACAATAATTACTGATTTTTTATAAACATGATAAACTAGGAAAGTGTTCTCTCTAGAATCATTAAAATATTAATTTTAGTTAATGCCAAAATGTCATAAAAGTCCAAATATAGCACTCTTGGTGCTATATTTTAGTGAAACACTAAAAGAATTATCAATAAAATTAAGAAGGACACTATTCCCATTTTATTCTGGAAGTTCTATCCAATTTAACAAAACACAAAAGAAGAGACCCTAGAAATGAGAAGGCAGTATGTCTGTCTATCAAATTCCAACTATATTTCACTCTGATACAAAAACCTGTGCTGTTTCCTCTACAGCAGACAAGTTGAGCTAAAATTTTCCATTTGGAAATCTTAACCTCAAACTCAAAAGAATGGATGAGACTAGAGATAGGATTTGGGTGTGCTTCAAAGCAAAGGGAAACAAAAGATATTCTATTTTGAGCATTTTGTTAATATGTCTTCAATTGCATCACAGGGTACTTCAGATTGTATCATAACAGGTAAAATCAGATTAAGGAAAAATTATGCAACTACAGGGAAGGAGACCAATACCTTGAAAATCTGGAGACACATCCTTTCTCTGGATTATGTTTGGAGCCTAGAAAATAAACCAGCATTGCTGGCCCATATGCCCTGATGTTATCTCACCCTGCTTTCAACCCCATCTCAATTTACTGGCTACCTGCCCTGGGGTACCCACATATAATCCCAAAATTGTGTTAGGCAGTTCCTGCTCCAGTGAGCTAGTTATACATGATCATCTTCCAACTTGACTCTAGCATCTTCTATCTATGCCTATGAGCCCCAAAAGGATCAAAACCTGCTTATGTTCTCTGTCATGGGCTGTCACACAGACATTTCTCAGACTGGCTATTGATCAGTATCATCTCTAGAATTTAAAATTTTAAGATGGTTTATTTCCAACTCAAAATTAAAATCTCCAGGGTAGGGCTTGAGCATTTGTCTGATTAACGGATGCCAAGGATACGTCTAATCAACCCCTGCTCTTCTTGCCCTTCAGTGACTCCTCCAGTACTTGATGCATAAATTACAAACCTTTCTATTGGCCTTTCTTTTTTTTTAATTGTTTTAACTTTCTTTTTTATTCAAAGAGAGAGAGAGAGAGAGAGAGAGAGAGAGAGAGAATGAGAATTTCAATATTTATTTTTCAGTTTTTAGCAGACACAACATCTTTGTTTGTATGTGGTGCTGAGGATCGAACCTGGGCAGCACGCATGCCAGGCAGGCACGCTACCACTTGAGCCACATCCCCAGCCCTCTATTGGCCTTTCATTCCAATCATGATCATATTTATTTTCTAGCCTTATCTCCTTTTCTTTCTGTTTCCTTCCCTCTCTCCTACCTCCCTCTCTATCCAACCTAACCTCTGAAGCCACAAAAGAAAAAATTTCACTCATCCACTGAGAACACTACACTTTTTCATGCTTCTGAGAAATTCCCTCTTCCTAGAGCTTCTTACAACTTCTTCTCTGCTTCAAGACCCACTCGAACATCATCTGACACTTCTAAGACAGCACCATGTACTTAGGTATTCCAAGTTCTTCACTCTTTATTTTAGCAGATATTTACAATATGTAACTTGTATGTATGACTGTCCACAGCCTCTAAACAATAAGTGTCTTATTGGAAGAGGCACTGCTTTATTACCTCTTTGGGTTCAATCAATGTGTTCTGAATGAAAAACATACTAAATTATAACAGAAGAGGAGACAGAATTCTGAGATTATCTTTTTATGATGTATTTAAGCTAGCATAATTAAAATGTTCTCATCGAGTCTTGATCCATTTTAACTTAAGACCTCCTACTCAGATTCCATGACCTGATTTGAAACAGGTTAGCAAAAAAGCTTTAAATTTTTAATAAAAGTCATGAAATAAAAGTTGAAAACACAGCCCTTGGTTTTGGTAAATTAGATAAATTCTATACTAGAACTCAAGACCAACCCTAATGCCAAGTAAAAATTAGAATTCAAAATTAGAGTCAAAAAACTGACCTGTTAATTAGATTTCATTAGTAAGAAAATGATTGGGGATTTCTTAAGGAGATTCTCCAATTAGAAACAAGTAAGTAGCATGGGGAAGTGGGAATCAAGAAAGAAATTCCCTTGTAAACAGCTACCCTTAATTTTGAGACATTGTCATCAATAAGGATATGAACGTTGTTTGCAACAACTAATGTATTATAAAATGGCAAAATCTAGATAATCATTCCCTAATCAGAGACCAAGAAGTAGATTTCCATGGCATCACACAATGGAAAAGAACTCAAACCTCACTTTCCCTTGTCTAGTACAGAATTGGGAAATTATAAGGGCTCACTAACTTGAAAGAATAATCCTTTATATATCCAGAGAAAGGTTCATCCAGGGAACCTCAGTAGGAAGGGACTTCTACAACTCACAAGGGGAATAAGTTCTGAGTGTTCTTTCAATGATAGTATGTGCTGCAATGTGCCCTGCAAAAACAGTCAGATCCAAATCATCTTTATCTGGATGTAAATTTCTCTGCCTACAGCTTCCATTAAAGAAAACAAGACCTGCCTCTCTTCACAAGCTACCCAGTGCTGATGAAGACAGGTTGACATTAAATACATTTGACACAAGCTTGACACCCACAGTGCAGCAAAACACTAATGGAAAGATGTAATGCAATCTTGAGGGCATGATTAAGACATATGTAAACAGCTATCACAGGACTGGAATGATAAAGTGCCCCATTTACTCCTATTGAGCAGACCTCCCTGAGGTATAGTGTGGTTTCTCAACATGATGATGTACATGGCAGAAGAAGAAGAAAAGTAGATTAAGTCATATCCAAGAACCCTGGGAAGGAATATTGCTGAGATTAAAATAGGCAATTTATAAGATAAACCTAAGAGAAAACAAAGAAAGAAAAGTGTAGTCTTATAAAGAGAAATATCTAAAGCAACACATAATAGTTCAAAAAGAATGTTTCAGAGTGTTTAAAGTGAACTTAGTAATAATAATAAAGGCTAACTTATTGACTGCTGACTCTGTACCAAAAGCTAAGCGTTTTAAATGTATCATTTCATTGCATCTTCCCAAGAACCCCCACTTTACAGATGAAGGAATTAAATCAGAGCATCAATAATTTGACTTAGGTCACACAGCTAATCAGCAGCTGAAGCAGAACTCTATTCCAAGACTTTATACTCCTAACCCCTGTACTATCTTGTCTCAATACAAAGCTAAGTTTAAAAAAAAATAAGGAAAGGCAACCTAGATGAAGTTTCCCATGCAGGACCTTTAAAACACTTGAAAGAAAAACAAAAATACATAGCATGCTAAATAATATGTAAATATGCTAACACATAAATATGCTAAAATATTCTGTCTGTAGTTTGAAACCTGGGGGTCAAAACATGACCTCATAGGAAGGGAGGAGCCAGAATGAGAAAGACCTGGCTCTTTTATAAGGAAGATTTCAGCATGGAACAATTAAGAGGTGAGAAGATGTCTGAAATCATATATATATTCTCCTCCTTCCCCCCCACTAAAAAAATAGAATTGACTTAAATGCTACAAAATCAAAAAAAATAATTAAATCCATTTGCTGCTAGCATAGTCAATAGAGTGATATTTAGGGGACACCAACATGTAAATTTGAAAAACATTAAGTCCGGGAGTTATGGGCTTCATCATTAGTTCAGGTTCCAAAATGGGACTACATAATTATATTGTGTAATTTGTATCAATTACAAAAATAATAATAATAATCTGCAAAGCATAATAGTCCTTTGCTTAGAGCTGAGATGCTATTACTGGAATCTGGAAGTGTTAAACTCATCTCAACTGCAGATTCATTTACATTCCAACAAATAGCTTTAGGAGGAAACTAGATGCAACAATTGGGGGTTTTTGCAGCAGAAACAACTGGAGAACCGGGTCTGGACCAAAGCATTCCTGACAGGTAGAAGACCTGCTGAACGTAGTTACCATGTGATCAGGACACACATATTGGGAGGAATGACTTGACAAAGTTTCATTCCCTAAACAAGACAAATAAACTTCTTTTCCTTGGTAATCATTGTCTACTGGGGTGTGCAAACTAAAGTTTTAGTCTTTTCATCCCAGTCCTGAAGATCTGGACTCCTAGGACAGGTCAATCAACTGGCCCTACTGGCATCACTGGTCTTCCTCTTGAGGACTAGGGTTCCTCATTACAGAAAGTCCTCAAGGTAATGTTTGGATGCAGTACAGAAAACTAGAGAATGGAATGCTGCCCTGGAAACCTTAGCACTTAGATTGAGGGACATTCCTGTCTCTTTCCATTGAGAAATTTCTTCTGTAAAGGTGCTAGAAGTCCAGCTGGTGGACTCTGGTGGACTGGGTGCAACAACATAAGCCACAGGATGAAGCAGATAAAATGGACTTCCATAAGTCAAACAACGAAGACAGAAAAATAGGAAAAAATAAATCTCCAAATCAAGAAAAAAGTCAGTCATCTCATTTGGAAGGTTAATAAGTTATTACCAAAGGTTTGTCCCTCATTCATGGTAAAAAGTTGGTCCACTTTTAATTGATTTGAAATGAAACAGACACCTAATGGGATTATCTGGCCCCACAAGGATAGGAAACTTTTGAAAAACTGAGACAAAGTATGAATTATTTAAGAGTTCAGAAAGAGACCCGAGTTTTTTATACCTTTTTATGGTACCAGGTGACGCATCAATTACTGATTTGGGGACAATTTTATTACAAGAGCATGATAATGCAAAACATTCTGTAATATACCCAGCGAAAAATGAATGTCAAGGGAAAGAAGTTTATTTGTCTTCTTTAAAGAAAGTTATTTTGGCAATTATTTGAGCCATAGCATCATTGTTTAGGAGAGTACCCTGAGGACTGATCATTAAGCCTTAACACTTGGATAAAACTGCCACTGAGGAGCAGAGGTGGCTATAGACGGTTACAGGACATTGAAATAAATATTCGGCATGTCCCCACTTGGTGAAAATCCTTGCAGAGGATCCCTCATAAAAAGCAGAACCTGTAAACACATCTCATGAGTCTATCCTAATAAGATACAATACTCACAATTTTTCTTAAGTTAAAATAGTTTCATTTAAGAAGCAGAAGGAAAAGATATGCCCTGGAAACTTGAGATTTCCCATCTCTCCAGGATGCCCCCAGCCTCAGTGAGAGGAAGGAGTGCATTATGGCAATATAAAAACAAGACTGAGTCATAAAAAAAAGGAAGGGGAAAATCCCAGAGTTTTACTCTCCTTGGGATCCAAGAGCCCACAGGATTGGTACTGGGAGAATTTCTAAAAGAAAAATAAGGTTTATTTTCCATAGAAATAGAACTGAAGCATCAAAGTCCTCCAAGTATATGATCTTAGAAGCACCTGCTGAAAAAAAAAAAAGGATGGGAACATACCCCAGAAGATCATTGCCCCCTTGGCCTTGTCAGTTTGGACTACCCAACACTGCCAAAACTCCATCTTTCAAATGTTGGAAATTCAAATTTAAAGAAGCTCTTCCCTAATACTGCCAAGGACAGATTTCTCCCACCTTAAACAGTGGCAGCATCTGTCCATCCACAGCCCTTGGCCTGATGTAAAAGACTTCTCATGACTCCTCTCTACTTTATCTCTGGTCTCATATACATGATGAGCCTCTCCCTGACCCTCCTCCTACCCCTGGTGCTTCTAAGCCAGCTACACTGAACAACCCACAGAATGGCAAGTGCTCTCTGCCCTTGTACCCTTGGGCCCTTTGGACACAGTTTTCTCTCTGCCTGGAATATCCTTTCTGCTCTCCTCTTTCTCTGGCTACTTGGTATTCTTTCAGTCCTCAACTTTATTCTAATACCATGTCTTTCTAAATTCACCTTTGTGTCACCTGTCTTTCAGGATTCAATGTCACCTGAGCTCTCCTGGAGGTTTCCTTCAACACCCCCACTGTTGAGTTAGGTACTCCCTTGAATTCTCCTAGCACTCTTGCAATTAAAGCTCCTATACAAGGGGCCCACAATCTTCTATTTACTTGTCTATATTTCCACAAACTGGATTTATCTATGAATAAATTTCAGGGACCACAAAGAGCAGGTGGGGACCAGAAAAGTGGGACCACAAAAAATAAGGCAATTCATCAATATTTGTGAATAAATAAAGGATTTCTTGTTTGTTTTTATCTCTTGTACTCAGCAAAATACCAGACACATAGTGAACTTTCAATGAATATTTGCTCAATGAATCCCAAGCACTCAAAATTATTTTTTGGATGGATAAATTGATGGACAGATGACCAGAAAGCATTACATAGAGAAACCTTAAATTCCAATATTCTACTTGTTAACCTCAAACACTTACCCTTCCGGCTGTCTCACACCCTCATTTCCTAGCCCCTGATTCGTTCTCATAGAGATATCCAGTCTTTTGTTATTTCCACAGTTACCTTGATGGTGTTACTTTGTTCCCCATTCAATCTGCACTCATTTCTTTTTCATACCATGAACATTTAATCCCTACCTTCATTCAAAAAAAAAAAAAAAAAAGAACCTGCAGAAGTCTTCGCTGTCATAAACATTCTGCTTCACTTCTATTAAAAATACCACTTCAGGATAATGTCATATCACTGTGAGGATGGGGCTCTTGCTCTCCAACCTCAGCAAGAACTTCGTGATGTAGGACAGTCCTTTTTCTTGGTGGGGGCTCATCTATTCTTCCCCACTCTCCAATCATCTTCACCCTCCCCATTCCAACTGCCCCACCACCTCCATTTCTGGCAGATACCTACGCCTCCTACTTTATCAAATTAATGAGATAAGAAAGCATCGACTTGGGCTGGGGCTATAGCTCAGTGTAGAGTACTCGCCTGACACATGCAAGGAACTGGGTTCAATCCTCAGCACCACATAAAAAATGAATAAATAAAGGTATTGTGTCCATCTACAACTAAAAGTATTAAAAAAAAAAAAAGAAAGAAAGCATCAACCCAACTCCCTACTTCATGCCTATAAACTTTTTATATCTGTCAGTTGCTCCTTCCCTGCTGTATCAAAGCATAAGGGGTTTGCCCTGCAGCCCACCCTCAACTGAAGATGATCCCCTTTATCTGTGCTTTCAGTCTCATCCTCTTCCCTCTCCTGTAGGACTTTACCTCATACATTAACTTCATATGTTAGCTTCTCGTATCTTCAATTTCTCTCTTTGTTCTGGCTTTTCATCATTAGCATAGTAATATACTAATTTTTTCTCTTAAACCCCTCCTAACTCTGTATCCCTCTCTTTAGCTTTTCTTTCCTTCCCTTATCAGCAAATTACTTGTAGCATGACTCTCTGTCTTCTTCCTATGACATTCACATTTGGATTTTAAATATACTCCAAAGGTCCATGTGTTAAAAGCTTGGTCCCCAGCCCATGGTGCTGCTGGGAGGTACTAGAACCTTTAGTAGACATGGCTTAGTAAGGGGAAGTCAGGTCATGGCCCTCAAAGGGGATTTGGGGATCCTGGCCTCTCCTTGCTCTTGCTTCCCAGCTACCATGAAGTGAACAGGTTGTTTTTGCGATACACTACCATCATGTTGTACTGCCTCGCCACAGGCCCAAATGCAACCTTGCCAAATGACCATGAACCAAAATAAACTTTTCCTCCTTTCAAGTTGTTTGTCTCAGGCACTTTGTCACAGCAATGGAAAAGCTAAGTAACACAGCCAGTGAAAACTTTTACAGATCATACACAGAGGCAAAAGTAAAGAAGATCTCATAACTTGAAATGTGATTGTCATCAGGAAATTAAACTAATATCAACATTTAATAAACCTGCAAGAAGACAGAAGAATTTCCAGGCCAGAATGAAACACAGTTAAAGGAATCAACAAGATTCAGACACATTTTAGTATGCACAAGACCCTGGTTTAATTGCCAGCACTCAAAAAAATAAACAAACAACAACAAACAGTATCAATAAGAAATGAGAGGATCTATTGTTATGTATATCTAAAAAGAACAAATTTTTAAAAATTAAAAGATTGGAATGTAAATTTTCAGTATCCATCTGAGAGACAAAGTACTTTAGCCAAAGGATTTTTCGCATTTTAATTCCATGGTAAGAAATGCACTAGGCTGGCACAGTGTTGTATCAACATTGTAATTTCCCTCACTGTGACTCCTGATTTTATTTGGCTTCCCATACAGCTTGTTCCTATAGAAAGAGAATCTCGTATTTTAAGAAAGTTCAGGACTAAAGGAATAGAACAGTACCCCTGCTTAGAACAGACTACATATAGTTAATAATGGAATATAAAAGCAACAAATTTTTTTGGCAGGGGGTTACCAGGGATTGAACTCAGGGGCATGCAACCACTGAGCCACATCCCTAGCCCTACTTTGTATTTTATTTAGAGACAGGGTCTCACTGAGTTGCTTGGTGCCTCACTGTTGCTGAGGTTGACTTTGAACTCATGATTCTCCTGCCTTAGTCTCCCAAGCTGCTGGGATTATAGGTGTGTACCACCACGCCTGGCTGTCACAAATTGTTTTTAAGAAAGAGAAATAAATGTAACATAAATTGTACATCAGTAATAAAGAAATGAAATATTATTACCATCAAAAATTTCTGTGAAGTTGTACAGGTTTCATCTTTCTCATATAATACAAGAGCTTTCTGCATTAAGTAAATTGCTTTGGATAGTTTGTTCTTCTTTATTTTATTCATTACACTTAATTCTGCAAAAGCAAACATTTTACCAAAGGGAAAGATGAAAATTATTATTCAAATTCTTCTGGAAATACAGGTTATCCCCATCTTAATTACCTGTAAAACAATCATCACTTCTGGATTGTTTTTGCTTTTCCGAACCTTTGGCAGAAATGTTTTTGCTCGCAGTTGGAATCTGCAAAACTTAAGAAGACCTTTATTACAACCAGATTTGTGTCCAAGACAGGAAATAGTTTTAAAACATTAAAGAGTAAGTAACTCTTCATTAAATTATTGCTTCCTCTATTATATCTTTTTAATCAATAGATAAAAAATTAAATATATTTACTATGATACAGTTTTTTGTCAAATCATCTTTTATTTGCCACAGTATACCTCAGGACATAGAATTTCCAAATTGTAAAAGGATTTCACTTTTTTAACTTCACCTTAAATAAAATCATTGAGAAGGTGAACTTTTGTTCATTTTATCTTTTGCATAAAATATAGATGGCAAGTCCTGATATGAATCAGCCTTTCTAGAGAAACTGTTTTATCTTGGTCCCTGCAAGAGCTCCGAGTACCCAGGAAGACCAAATCCTGCTCAACTGAAACACAATTGGTTGCCAGTTTGTTAATCTTGGTGTATAACTAGGACTGACCATTGTGGTGGTCCAGAAAAGAAAGGAACCCAGATGAGGGAGAAAAGGATGAAGCTATGCTATCCCAAGGAGATAGAAACCATTGGCTTGATTCTTGATTTTCATATCCGATCCTCAAGAGACCTGGTAATACCTTCTTTCTGTCTTTCTGTCCTTGGAAGGTATTTCTGGGTGCCTATAATGACCTTACAATAACTCCCTTTCGTAGAGTTTTAATTATTTGTGCTAATTCATATGCATCACCCTGGGGTGATGACTGATGAAAAGATGGCAAAAGACAGCATTAAAGAATATAAGGTTTCTTTAATGGCAAAGGATAAGGAAACTTACTTGGCATGGGGATAGCAATGCAAAACAGAAAGTAATGCACCATTCTCTCAGTACCTAGGGTTTTATAAATGCTAATTAAGCTCTCCTGATTATAATCTTTGGTGATAAGGAGGACAGGATTTTAAGAAAACTGAATGCCAGACACAGATGAGTCATATTTAATAACATAGTCACATACCGGCAACCACTGTGAAGTTCTTGAATCAGAATGATATAAACAGTATTTAGGGAACATCAATCTGGCAGTAGCACACTTAAGTGAAGAAAGACAAGAGAAACAAAGTGCTAATCTGTGCTAAGGTGGTAGTTCAATAAAGCAGAGGAAAATTCAAGAAGCCCAGAGACATTGCAAAAAATAACAAGTAATTCCATTTAAAATTTAACTCAGTTCTACCATCAATATCTTTAAGTGGTCTCTGATTTAAAAAAAAAAATTAGCTTTCAAAGACTTATGGACGACAGAGAATACACTATTTAGTCATAACTCCATGAGTAAATAAGACCCAATTTCTGCACTAATGAAGATAATACTAAATGAGAACATTTTTTTTTTCTTTTGGTGCTAGGGATTGAACCCAGGACCTTGTGCATGCAAAGCAAGCACTCTACCAACTGAGCTATACCTCCAGCCCTAAGCTATACTTTCAACCCTAAGCTATATCTCCAGCCTGGGCTTGTTTCTTAAAGGAAACCTGACACAATGATTTTAGACATATTTTGAAATATATTTCCTAACTAAATTTTCTCAGCCCAAAGAATGTTCAAGGTTATTATTTTAAGTAACCTCACTTATGTATTAGGCAAACATAATCAAGTTTTCAATTTTATGAAGACACAGAGATATTTAACTATTATTTGTTTCTCTTTATACCCAGTAGGTCATATGGGAAACAGTTTTTAAAACCACATAAATGTTTAAAATAAGATGTGAAAGGAAGAAAAAAATGAAAGGATGAAAACAAGGATCTTGGTAGGCACAAAATAATTGTTTTCTTGACTGAATTTTTAAAAATGCTAATAATTTCCTATAACTCTAGGAAGTATAATTATACTTTTTAAAGAAGTTAACTGATTTGATATACAAAGTGCAAAGCAATGGAAAGTACAGATCTGAGAAATGAGAAAGTAATCTGAGAAATGAGAAAATATAATCAAATTTATCTAGAAAACAAGAACTCAATTACACATTTAACTGGTTCTATAATTGAACTTGGCTGAAAACTGATTTAGTATAAGTTCTTTGTTTTGATGACTACTACCTTGCAATTGGTCGAGAAGTACAACAGCTATCCGGTGCTGAGCTTGAATTAGTTCAAGATGCAAATCCATTATGAAAGTATTTGCTGTGATTGGTTTGTAAGAATTTCCATCTACCTCAGGAGCATACTTTGGTCCAGCAAAGTTGAAGTAGAAATAAAAAGAAATATAGTTATCAAAACATCCAAACAATAGCCATGTCCTATTATCACTCAAGTTATCATCTTACTCATAGCCATCAAATTCTGCTCACTTCTTAACCCCAAGCACGTGGCTCACATGCCAATAAATACGCTCCTAGAATTCATCAGGGTGCTCTTCATTGACATATCCAAAGACTACTTGCTCTTCTTGATTTCTTCTGGGAACAGAGGAATATATTTCTGTCCCACGAAAGGAAAACTACCACATGCTTATTAAAACCTACTTGTAAGGAAGGTCAGTCCTCTTCCACCTTAAGTAAAACTTCAACCCAATATAAGATTTTTCCATTCCTACCTTGACATAGCAGTGGTCAATTACTGGTGATCCACTTGGCAAAGTAGTTAAAACACAATTAAAATTCATCACACCAATTACTTTGTCAAGAAGTTCATAAGCAAAAAACAACTGTTCCACGGGACTTTTCTAAAATAATTTTACAAACAAAAAAGAGAGAAAACTTCAGCAAAAGTCATATGTAAAATTTCTAAACTCTTTAACAATAATCAAAACCAAACAATAGAAAATTGTTTAACAGAATTTAAATAGTCTAACATCAGCAATGCTGTGTCCCTTACTGAATGTCTTTATCTTGGACTGAATGTCAAGTAGTAGCAATGAACATGAAAATAAAAAGATATTTCATCATTTTTCCAAGCATAAGTTAAACTTTTCACAAATATGTATAACTTCTATTCGTTGTTTTCAATCTGATTTGTTGATTTTGAAACCTGTACAAAAATGCACAGGTAAATTTTAAAATAGGACTCACATATTTTTGTTGTTTTCACATACTTAATTTGAAAAAAAAAATATTATTTTTGAAGGCTCAGAATCCCAGAACTAAAGGTTTAGACATATAAGAGTCCCACAAATCTAACATCTAAACCATGATTTTCAAAAAGTAAATACCCTTTAAATGTAACTATTCTCACAGAGAAACAAATATAGAGAATAATATAAAGAACAGGCAGCTTTATCTGAGTTTTCAAATTCTCCACATTTTTCCAAAATTTTTTATTTAGAAAACAAAGCATAAACATATATGCATAAAATAGAAATGCCCTATATAACTGTCCACAAAGCTATTTCTCTTTTCTGCCCCTAGAGGTAGCCATTGATCATGAATTGGTTTTACCATCCTTTTTCGCATGCTTTTAGACTTTCTCCATGTGAATGTGTTCTTAACAATACGCAAAATTACTGTGCATAATCTTTAATTCTCTCTTATAAAATTCTGCTTTTTTCTCTCAACCATATGTTGTTGAAAGTTACTCAAGTCCGTGTATGTAACTCAGAGGGTCAGGCAGAGTTTGGTTGTGAACACAGAAGCACTCCAGGTATTTTAAGCAGAAGGATGTTTAATGCGCAGAATTAGAGACATCCATCACCACTGGAAGGCATGGGAGAGGAAGGATCAAGAAAGCTGCCAGTGACAATTTGACTTCATGCAATTCTCAAGGGTTCCTCAGAAGCCTCTGTGAATTTAAGACTCTAGGAGATAGCTGACAACAACCTCAAGCTTCTACTTGCTGGGTATGGCTGGTAAATTCACACCTCCCATCTGCCAATGCACAATGAGAACTATCTCATCTCTTCTCTTCTCTTCTCTTCTCTTCTCTTCTCTTCTCTTCTTTTCTCTTCTCTTCTCTTCTCTTCTCTTCTCTCTCTCTCTCTCTCTCTCTCTCTCTCTCTCTCTCTCTCTCTCTCCTCTTTTGCTTACAAATTCATGCAAATGCCCCTCATTGGAAGACCAATCACCTAAAGCACATGGAAATGAGATGCTGGGAATATAGTTCCGGGCTTCCCCCCTATAATTCAAAGGTTACTATAGAGGGGTCCACAATGATACCAAGCTGACTCGAATTCAAGGCCACTCTAGCCATTCATTCCTATAGCTACAATGAACTGGTGTCACTGTGAAGAGTATGCCACAATTTATTCCCTCATCTGATGAAGGACATTTAGATTGCTACTACTAAATATACTGCAATGTCTTGCACGTATCTGTGCATAAAGACAAAATTAATTCCCTTATAGTCTTTATATCTTTTTTTTCTGTTTTCTCTTTTATTCATCTAAAATTTCCAGGACATGTTGAACAGAAGAATGACAGATATCCTAATGTGGTTACATCAGTTTTGATTATTGTTAAATTAAAGGGACTGCCTTTAATGTTTCACTCTAGGCATGACATTCACTGAGGTCTGTGGATGACATTTTTTGTAGAATAGGGAAGCCTTCTTCTATTCCTAACTGCCAAAAAGAGTCCTTTTTCAAAAGGATGGCTGTGGATTTTTGTCAAATGAAGCTTCACCTCTTCACCTAGTGATGTGGTCATATTTCTCTCCTTTAATCTGTTAATGTTAATATTGCATTATAGATCCTCCTGTGTAAAGTCATCCTTGCATTTCCTGGAATATACACAATTTGATTGTTTTTAACCATTCACAATATATATCTCCACTAAAGAAACACAAGCTTAGGGAGGTTCCTGAGTAATCCAAGTAGTATAAATTCAAACAGCAAACCTCCTGGAGGACAGACCCAAGATTATAAATCAATTAAGGAGAGAGATTTTCTCCCATGCACTTCACGGGACCCAAATTAAGTAAACTCTCTGTATAAACAGACAGTTTTTTCTTTTTTTTCTAACATACCCTTTCCTAGGATGCAGTCTTATAGGTTCTAGCTTTATGTGAGGGTCTCAGTGCCAAGCCCATCTGTCAGGTGCCCAAGCCTCATCTCCTACCCCTGGACGGCCAGTAAACATCTCGGCTTCCTTAGCAGTATGCCCAGCAACCCACTGCAGCACCCACTTTTGAGCTTACCGTTCTGGTTTTCAGCTCACTATTTCAGCTTTCAATTTTGGCCCCTAGCATTTACCTTACTTTCTTGTGAGCTCTGAAATGTGCCTGAGAGATATTTGTTCAATGTTGTACAAGATTCTAGGTGTTTTCTAGCAGAAGGACTTTTAAGTCATCTAGGTTGCTATTTGACGAGAAACAGACGTCTCTAAGGATTCCTTTTTAAAATTGAAAAATTTCAAAGACCACACACACCCACATATCATCATTATCACGACTACTTCATTATCAACACAGCTAAAAATTAATTAAAATGTGCTCCTGCTACTGGGTTAAGTGCTTTACACAGACTAATCCTTTAATTGCCATAGCCCTATAAAATATACACTCTAGTTATCAAAATCTTAAAATCCATTTGTTGAAGAAACAGATGCTATGCATTCAATAAAACTATAAAATAGTTTCATGTTATATAATACCAACAGTACCTAATCTATTTTTTCACACTGTAACTTGTACTTATGCAAGATATACAACTTATTCCCCTACAGACTGCTGGGTAAGCATATGGATTTTGGATTCTCCTTATGATAAATACTTGGTCTTGTTTCCCCACTTGGTTCCCCAAGGTGGGTCTGAAAATCCCACATTGAGATTTGGTGTACCACATGAGACATAAAAGAAACCTTGATCAGCTACCATATACCAGATACTGGTTTCCACAATGTTACCAATATCTGGTTTAAACAAGATAACAACCCAATAGTAATAGGGACTATTAATAATTTTACTAATGAGGATATATGAACAGATTAAATCATTTATACAAGGTCATGTAGTCAATATCACAGTCAAGATTCAACTCCAGGTCTAACACCAAACACTGGACTCTTAGGCCACACCAATGAATCACTTCTACCACACCTACCATACTCCAGTATAGCTAAGCAGGCTGTGCACTGCACAACTTTAGGACCTACCATTCAAACTGCTGTCATCACAGACTTATACTTTTATTTAGACAATTTCTTAGCACATGGCAATGAATAATCTTGAGAAGAGGATACGTGTTTCTAATTTAAATAATAATAGCAATAGTTCACTAATGGTCTGTTTCTTTGTTCTAAGAAACCCACTTCATTTAGAGGCTTTAACTGCCAGAACATTTCTATCTCAAGCCAAAATCTATTCCTGCCTCAAAGAATAAATAGAGAGAATGAGAGTCAGCCTCAGAGAATAAGGGCCATTCCACAAAGTCACTGATTCTCAAACTCTAGCGTCCTTAAGAATCTACATAAGGAACTTTAAGAACTCCACATCCATAATTCTGGTTGAATGTGTCTGGAGTGAGAAGCAGGAAGCTGTATGCTTGGCGAGCACAAGAAGTGATCCCTAAAAAACCTTGTCAAACAGCTATGAGGTCTCCTCCACCTGTTATGCAGGACAGTCTCTTTCCAATTTGAGATTTCTCAAATCCAAGAGCAATATAGAACAAAGAACTGAAACTTAGAAGATGCACATTCGTTTGAGAAAGTAAATTCAGAATGAACCCCTCCCCTTTTCTTCCTATACGTTCATAATGATAACTGGATTCGCACCTAATCCCTTAGGACTTTATGTACAAGTACGACAGAAATGTAGCTGAAACCACACTTTTTAAATGATCACTTGTTCTTATATTTCAAAGGGCTGCTACAAATAAAGATGACAGGAGCAGGTAGTATATTATTAAAGACACTTAAAGTTATGTATTTCTATGCATTAGAAAAATAAATATCCTGAAGACTTCTTTTTAATCAAGAGGCAATGCAGCACAGGGGTTAAATGTCGGGACTATGAGGGCAAAACATCTAAGTCAAATCTCCAACCCCTTACCGTGTGACTGAACAAGTTGGATGTGGTGAAAATGAACACACAAGCACATGAATCTACTTGGGTGGATCTCAAAAAATACAATGCTGAGTAAAAAGCAAGCTGGACAGGAATACACACGGTATGACATTAATTACACAAATTTTAAAACAAGCAAACAATACTCCATACTGACTCAGAACACACACATAGGTAATAAAAGTGGTAAAATGCCTGAAATTTATAATCAGATATAAGTAGATATTCCACAATGAGAAAAGGGGTTTTATGCTCCAATAATGGAATACATGGTACTTTTTATTTCTTTGGAAAAACACATTGCTCATAAACTAATCAATTCCTCTGAGAAATTTCCCAGCAAAGAATTCTACTGTGTTCAATCCAAAGCCACTCAAGGTCCATGATCATGGTATCATTTTCTGATACACAACACCGGCATCACACAGGACAGAGTTTGCTAATGTTCCAGATTTTGCCAATAAATAAGGGAATATAATGAATGTAGGTAGTGGGTATGGGAATAGGAATGACAGAAGAATGAATCAGACATTATTACCCTATGTGCATATATGATCACACGACCTCTGTAATCCTACATCGTCTACAACCTGAAGAATGAGAAGTTATACTCCATTTATGTACGTTGTGTCCAAATGCACTTACTGTCATGTATAAATAATTAGAACAAGTAAAAAATAAGTGAATATAGATGTAGATATATATCAGTCCCCAGAACCCCATTCAGATCTACAGGACAACACAATGCATGATGTATAGAAATAATTCAAATATTGTAAGAAAAGAATAATAAAGAAGAGGAATAGCTACTCATCCCCCACTCCTTTCTCCTCTTAAGTAATTGCTCACTGAGAACTTCCCAAGGGCCACAGCTATTCTAAGTGCACTGTGATCAGGTAATAACTCATTCTATCTGTCAAAGGCATTTGCTGAGTAGGCCATCCCCTCTCTATAAATCTATGAATCACAACACATTCAACTATAAATCTTTTTAAGATGTTTAACTAGCTTATTTTTTTAAATGGTTGGACTTTTTCTAGAGTAAAAGCAAAAGGTAGAAAAATGTTCCTGTAATGCATACAGAAACCATAAATTCTCAAGTTTTAAACATTTAAAATTACTTCTACAACAAACTACTGTGATTTAGTTTTATTTGAAAATAAAAAGTCATGTTCTTAACTATATTCTCTACAATGTGTTGTAATACCTTTAATATTGGAAGAACTTCCGGGATTCCTTTTGGAGTCCCAGGGAATATCTTAATCTCTGTTTTTAAAGGTACACCTGGGAAAAAAGAAAAGAAAGAATAAAAACAAGGAAAAGAGAGAGGAGAGGGTAATAGAGGAGAAGAAGAAACAAAGGGGAAGAAGGAAGGATCAGAGAAGAGAAAAGGGGACATACAGCAAGAAATCATAATCATAATAAATTCTATTAATTGCTTATCTTTTTAATTATAATGATCTTAGAAATGATTCAATACTTTAGAATATGACAGAATACTAAATTGCTCCTCTTGTGTGATTACATTTTTTTCTGTATATGAAGCCAGCTAAAAGTGTCTGGCAGAGCCAGGTGCAATGGTGCCCCTGTAATCCCAGCACTTGGGGCGGTGGGGACATTTAAGGCAGGGATGACTTAAATCCATGAATTCGAGGCCAGCCTGGGCAACCCAGTGAGTTCTCATCTCAAAAAGAAAAAAAAAAATCTCATTGCAATACAATAAGCCAAATAAGAATCTTGTTTATCAACAAAACAATATCATGGTAGACATTGGTCTTCTTAAACCTACTATAAAGTCTACTTTAAAATACTCAGAACAGAATACTATAGAAGCCATATAAATTTAGACAAATATCAGAGAAGACTACTTTGAATTAGAGGGATATGAATCATAAATATTTATATGACAATGTTAATTTTATAATTTTAAAATGTATTTAATAATTCAAACTAAACAATGTATTACTTAAAAATCTAATAGACGTCTTAAAGCAGACTATCGTAAGTAATATAGAAGAATGGCTTGTACTTTAAGTTCAATGTGCCAATAAGATGATGAGAATAACATTCTTAGAAAAGTTATAAGAATTTATATATCTAGCTCTCATTACATCAATATATTAATTCCCAAATTTTTAAAAAGGATTTCATGCTCCAAAATCTACTAGTTCTTTAGAGGTGAAACATTGTAACAAAGAATTAATACCTGAGATTATATTTTGCCCATTTAAAACTAACAGAATAAAATAATAGTCTTCTAAAAGTAACTAGTAAACAAAACAATACAATTAAGTAAGAAATGGGTTTTTTAAGTATTTTTTAGTATTTCAGTTTTATCTCAGATTATAAACATCAATGAAGCACAATACTGACATGCCTAGTTTCCCCTAACACAAGTTATCCTGTGCTCTAATTTATGCTTGTCTATTTATATTTAAATGTGTATAAGTTAATAATCCCATCTTTCATTCAGTATTTTACCTGGATATTTTTTAAATTTTCTTCTTGGGCTTCCTAAAAACTCTAATATTTCACTTAATCGTAACGTGACCTCTGCCACCACTGCAATGTCAATGTCTTCCAATTTATAGTTGTGAATCACTTCATTTATCTGCCACAGAAGATAAAACCACTAAAAAGAGAAAATACAGAGCAAAACTTATTAAAGTAGATTACATAGTAGAATTAGACATTTTTCAAAACTTAGTACTTCTTTAAAATCACCATGTTCTAAGTATGAAGAAACATTATACAGGCCTCCTTATTAATACTTCCGAATTATAAATAATATAGGGATACTGAAACATATTATCTAATAATAAACCCATATAAATTGATAAAGAAGATTCACATACATATAGCTCTAATGGCAAATTTATGATCTGTTATTTTTATACATCACAAAATGTTATCTATATCCTCAAAATTCTTATTCTCCCTTTAAAGCAAAATTTGATCAAGATCAAAGTCCTTCAAATTAGTGGGGGATAAGCAGGTGTTTCAGGTTCCACTCTTGATGCCTTAGAAATCAACTTTCACGCCTATATCCCCAGCTGAGCATATAAAACCAACCATCACACTTTGGAACCTAAAATGATAAAGCAACATTTATGCACCCACATCATTACTTGAAAGAGAACATAATTTAAAAAAAGAAAAAACACACCTACGTATCTTAATGTAGCTAATCTTAGGAGACTCAGAATCACTAGAGCTAAAATATTTATTACCAGAATATCTTCTCTTAAATTTCCACTTTATAATATTCAAATGTTCAACCCTGTTCTTACCACAAAATAAACAGCTCTATTAAACAGTCCAAAAATATGATTGCAGGAAGAAAACATGAAACTACTTACTTATTTGTATTTTCTATTATTCATCTTCTTAATAATTTGTCCAATCTCCTGAGACCTTAGACATACTATATTTATTCCTCCCTTTAAAACTGAAATACTAGCCCACTCCCCAAAACAATACCAGGGCAGAGGTTTAGGAACACACATTAAAGGAAAGGCTCCTTCATCACTACAAAGAATATCTTTCTAACACATCCATCTGCAAATGATTATAGTTATTAGGGGCATAAATAGGGAAATTCTAGATTTGAAATATATATATTGCAACTTGAATTAACAATAACAAAAAAAAAAACATCTGAAGGGAAACAAAAAAGAAATACCTTATTACTGTGGATTTTCTGGGTGAATTTTGTATAGTCATTTCTGGACATACTGATCTTCTGAATTCCTAATTTACATTTCTGCCATAGGAACATTATCATGTCCACAACGATTTCTTTATCAGGCTGAACATCCTGAAAACAAAAGTGATGAAGTAAATGAACAAGGATGATAAGCTGTATGTATAAAAAATTACAGTGTGCCAGGTGACACTCCTCAAGCTTTATCTATATACTGACTCATTTAACCTCATACCAACCCAATAAGCTGAGTGCTGTTACTATCTACCTCACAAATGAGCAAACTGAAACACAGGAGATGAAATTGCCAGAAATAATAAGCAGACCAAAGGATCCTCACTCTTAACCAAGGCTTATTCTGTCTCTCTAAAAAGTCCCAAACACTTTAGGCAAGTATGAAAATCAATAAGTTCCATCCAATTTTGAAACTTTTCTCTTTTTCAGAATCTTGTATTCAGATAATAAAGGATGGGGGAGGGGGATAGTAATTTGAGAGGGAAAGGGGTTGGGTAAAGGATATAGTAGACAAGGTATGGGAGAACTTCATACCAGGTATGAAGTTCAAGAGCGATCCAGAACTAATATGCTTCTTGGCAAATCAAAGTTACTAAATTCTTTTCAAAAGAAAACCAAAGTTGCTCAGTATATGAAGTTCATGATTTAAAACTACCAAACTCTGAGCTCTTTTGAGGCAGCTTTAGGATTTAATTTGATATATATCACACTGCAGTACAATGCTTGGGAACATAAGAGTTAGAACATCAATAAATGTTTACTGAATTTAATTGAGCTGAACTAAGACATAATTATTTTAAAATGGACAGATGAAAGTCCCTACCCTTTCAAACCTTGATTGTTATTTTTTGTTAAGTTCTCCCACTATACATTTGGCTGAAAATGTAATGTAATTTTCAGCCAAATGCTTTCCTTTCAAAAATTAAGTACTTGTCACATGTTATAACACATTCTAATAAACCCAGAAGAAATGGGAAATACTTTAACAGCAGAACTTCTTATATCCCTTACTCAGTTTCACTTCCCTGGGCAAAAGCTTAGTATAATGCTCGGTAATGGTGGGTCTCAAATGTAATTGTATATCAAAACAAACTTTCAAACAAAATTCCATCAGAATCTCAATATTATATACAGAATTAGTAAAAACAGGTTAGGGTGCTGCTGCTCAAATTTGGGCTTCTGAGGAACTTCAGAGAAGCCCTGGAGACCCCTGGAATTCAGATGGAAAACTAGTTGCACTAGTTGTACATGAGCATTCATAGCCATGTATAGACCATTTCTAAATGCAGACCATCAAGCAAAAACAACTCCTAGCAATCACCAGGCTTTCATCAGGGGCTAAAGAGCCCCTTCTCACCAAGCATATTAGCTCTCCCTTTAATTTAACCACTGCCCCATTTCTTTCATCATTAGAAACACAGCTGGCCTTGGGACTTCCCAACAAGACACAGAGTAACACCCAAAATCTTCATTTTCAATAATAAAAAGAAACTTAAAGTTACAAATCAGGATCTAACTCAAGAATTAAATAATACATAACTTTAGGTACAAATCCTGTGATATTTTAAACCTGGTCTTAAGTTAGGCATAATCTTGTTCCACATTATTAAGTTATTCAAAAGAGATAATTCACCTGGGGAGAGTTACAGACACAGACATACAGGACAGCTGCCAAATGAAAAATATCTTCTGAATATCCATAATTCCTCACATAAGAATCTGCATTCAAAAAGTCAAAGAAAACAAAAAGTCAATCATAAAACTTCAAATGCCAAAGACAGAGAAACACAGAAATCCTTCAAAAAAAATGACCCAAATGATATCTGGGCAAACACCATGTCAATAATTTAAATGCTTCTATATAAAAATGAATCGAAGCAGATCTAACCCAATTCAAACAACTATTACTAGTATTAAACCACTATATGTAAGTCAACTATATGTTACACTATATGTAAGTCCAAAGAGAAATTGAAGAGGCTTACAATATTAAAGTACATGTAAAATGGGCAGCTGAAAGAAAAATGATAAGAATATCTATTCAGAAACCACTAGAAGAAAAAGTGCCTCATGACTTGATCCAAATGATTTACTGCAACTGAGCAGCCATGCAATGCCTTAAGAGCAAGGGAAAATATGAACAATGAAATTAAGTAATTCTCATTGGTCTAAAAAGTAGATCAGGTTTTCAATTACATTGACAATAACTTTTAAGTTATTTAAGTTCTACAATGGAAAGTGCTAAAAGCCGGAGAGAGGGGAGACCAGACTTGCCCTTACTAAAGTGAACCAGTTCCTTTGCCCTTTGATGCAAAGTCCTGCTGGCCTCTCACTGCAGCAAGTCAGCAGCTAAGAAGAACCTGGTTCACCTCGTCAAAACTGTCACCAGAATGGCATCACCTGGTACCCACCTATTTCTCTGATCTTGCCACCTATCTACTCCCAAACTCCACCACTTCCACCAGTGCCCTCCAAACACATATGCCCACTGGCCATTCCTTCCATCGCTAAGTACACCCTTCCCTCAGGGGCTTTGGACCTCCTGTTCCCTCTGTCTTGAACATTCTTTCTCTCAATTCACCTAGAAAGAGCATCTTTTATCCAATAAAACTAAATTTTTCAAAAAGGTAAATAATGACTCACCATGTGAAACTACATGCTTTAAATAAATTTGAGCTGACTCTCCTTCTTTATAACTGTCCAAAGGAAGTATCAGACCTTTGTTTTTCTTTAGGTTGATTAGTGGTTCAATTGCAATCAGAAGAGTTAAATCCTTCTCTGCTTTCTTTGACTGTGGATCATCCTGCCTCTTAGAGAAGTACATCCCACAAGTTAAACAATAATCCAATGTCATTTTAACAAAACAAAAACAAATGAATGGTTTTGCATATATTACCTGGAGAAAATAAATAAGCTGCATAGCTAAAGATTCAAATAAACCCCATTCTTCATAAGTAAATGCTAATTTTATAAACTTTACAGCAGCATCCAGAGAAATAACATTTGTTCTTTCTATCATAAGCTCCGTAAGAGGTGTGTTGGGAAAACCAATCGTTCCACTTGGACCAATACTTGAAACTAGAAAAGGAAAGAGAGAGGTTTGAAAAAGCATCCTTGCAAAGAAATGTTGGCTAACATTAGCTATCAGACACTGCCAAGCGCTAGGAAACAATGTAAAGGAAAGGACACAATCCCTACCTTCACTGAGTTACACTCAAGAGGGCAAACAAGAAATCTAAGTGGGCAAAAACAGGCTGCTGCAGGGACAAACAGGAAGAGCAACCAACACAGGCTCGGCCAGGGAAATCTACCCAGAAGATGCATGGAGAGGCAAACAGAATTAACAACAGTGGACTCGCCAAGTGGGCAGCTAAGTGTGGACTGGAAACTCGAGAAGGAGATCTTTAATTGGGATATATAACTTGTAGAGTCACAATTACACATTCATCATAAATGGCAGGATCCACTGTAGGCATTGAATAGATGCAGAAGAAACGTCAAAATTTAAGAGAAGAGCAGAGGGAGAAATGGCACAAAGGAAAGTGGTTAGTGGGAAAAGAGCACTATAACAAAACTACCAAGAGTGAAGAGGAAAAGTGACCCTCGAATAAGCAATGAGGTTGTCCAGGACATTCTCTGTGGAGTGTTAGGGGCTGAAGTTTTCTGATACATAAATTTCAAGAAAAGAATTTAGAACAGTGAAAATAGCCAATTCCTTTAATAAATCTAACTGTACCAAGGAGAAAACATATAGTAAGGAAGCTTGAATGAGGAAGTGAGATAAAGTGATTGCCTGGAAGGAAATAACTGCCAGACAGAGAGGAAGAGGAGGAGGAACCGCCCTTCCTTGGAAAGGAAGATACAGAGGGGGCAATCATTAGGGTTTGAGTCAAGGAAATTCTCACCAAGAACTTGATTTTTTTTTTTAAGAGATAAGCCCTAAACTGGCACCAGAGGCTCTCTGCCTTCAGATGAGTGCACAGGCACACCACCACCACCACACACACACACACACACACCCCACACACACACATACAACCACACAGAGGCACATGTCGTACCACAGATGCACCACACATAAACACAATCTCCACCAACACCACACATGCAATTATATATATACACTCATGCCACACCACACACACAATGCACAATGTACACACGCCACATACAAATGACAGAATACATACACACCACTCATACAACCACACTCAGAATTATGCCATATCACACAAAACACATACACAAACCATGCTTTACACACATGCCACATCACACACAGCACACACAACACACATACGCATGACACATTCCACACACATGCATGGCAAATACACTACACACACCAACACAACACATTCTGCACACATACCACACACATATCTGCACACCCCACACCAACACACATATACACACCATGCCACATACACATATTCATACTACACACCACATACAAACCATACCAACACATCACACACACCTACATTACACACACCACACCAGACACACACACACACACCACATGTATGCCACAGGCATGCCAACACCACGAACACATGTACTGCATACACATATACACCATATGTATATACCACATAATACAACACACACTATATGTACATATCACACACATCACACACAATACACATCACAAATCACACACATGCCCCATACCACACTACACACATGTTCACCACATGCACATGCCACAGACATCCATACCACACACAATACACACATACATACTACACACACCAACAAACCTAACATACCACACACACATCACACACACAAATGGCACACACCACAAACACCTACTCTCAACACACATACACTCACATGCACAACAAACACACCACCACATACTTCACATGCAAACATACTACATACACATGCCACACACACCACACATCAACACCCCATATACACACACCACAGACTACACCAACACACATGACACACACAAATGCACACCATATACACAGTAATGAAATTTGTAGACACCTGGTAAAATTGATGAAATAAGGGAGAAAGCAAACAGACCAAGATCAGGAATGAAAAAGAGGACACCACTGCAGAGCTACAGAAATCAGGATCATAATGAGGTATTATGACTCTGACAAAAATTGTAAAATACTGGTTAAAATATAAAATTTTCAAGGGATAAATGGTATAAGATACCATTTATCAAACTGGTAAAAAAATTTAGAAAAAGAATGAAAATGAAAGCTGAATAATTTCATATTTATAAAAGAAATTGAATCCATAGTTAAAAACTTCCACAAAGGAAATTCCAAGTCCAGATGATTTTACCAGTAAATTCAACCAAACATTTGAGAAGAAATAACATCAATCTAGCACAAACTCTTCCACACAATAAAGGAAGAGAGCACAGTTCTCAACTCACTTTATGGGACCAACATGTTCTTGAGGGCCAAAACTAAAAATAACCTCATAAGAAATGAAAATCTCTCTCTTGAACAAATAAGCAAAAATGAAGTAAACACTAGCAAACAAATCAAGCAATATATAAAAAAGTCAAATCCTCACTTAGAAATTAGATCTATTCCAAAAATACAAGATAGCTAAAAATTAGACATTCAATGCAATTCACCATATTAATAGAAATAAAAGAGAAAGCCCTTTGGTCAACACAGTGAATCTTGATAAATACAGAAAAGACTTTTGATAAAATTCAACAAATATTCAAATAAAATAAAAATCAAATAATAAAAGACACTTGAAAAACCACAAATAAAAGAAACTTCTTTGATCTGAAAAGGCTCTCTATAAAAATTCTTTAGCAAATATCTTTACATCTTCTTTTTTCAGTGCTGGGGATTAAACCCAGGGCTTTACGCATGCTAGGCATGTGCTCTACCACTAAGTTACACCTCAGGTCCCAAGCAAATATTTTAACTAATGGTCAAATGCTGCAAATGTTCCATCTAAGATCAAAATTGAGACAAGGATGACTGAAGACACCACATCTTTCCCATGTGTTCACTGAAGATCCTAACCAGCGCAGGAGTCAAGACATGAAAGAAAAAAGAAGTTAAAAGATTAAAAATTGGAACTAAGGATATAATTTTATTATTGGAATTATCAATTGATTAAAGCAAGGTTGCTGAATTCAAGGTCAATATATAAAATGCATAAATTCTTTATCAGTTTCTCATAACTATCATGTTAAAATTTTTGTTAATCATGGCTACCATAAAATAGTATCTTAATATCTTATTTACTTATTAAAAGTTCTTTCCCAGCTATAAACAGTTCTGAGACAACATCACGAAGTTCCACTTCATCAGATACAACAGGACCAGTTTGTAGTATTCGCCTGTTTGGATCAGAAAGAGCCTCCAAGACAGCCAGAAAGCGGGATGCGGAGCTATCAAACATTTCATCTAACAGCCGGTCTGTGATGGTACGTGGCCACGGCAACTGGAATTAAAAAAATATACAGTCCATTGTACAAGGCAAACAAAATAATGTTCATTTATCTAACACTGAAAGACAAAGGTAGTTTAACAGTGCAATGGCTGCTTCTAGGGTTTCCATTTTTTGAGATGTCACTCAACTCCATTTAAGTTTATGTCATGCTGCTATTACATCAAGACTTTGCCATTTGTTTCTATGTTTGTGTTTCCAAGGTTGTTTATTTTGGTCTTTTTATTAAGGCAGCCTCATCTCCATACACCTTGTGGTACCTTAATTACAGCCTTAAGGGACCAATACGAAAATTTCGGTGGCCTATCACTTGGGTGCTTTTCTTAGATTCAAGACCAAATCTCCAGACATGCCATAGATCTGGGTAGGGCACTGTTTCTAAGCACTGCAGGAAATTCTAATGTAGAATGTCTCAAACTCAAATATTTTGTTTTTAAAGAGAGAGAGAGAGAGAATTTTTTAATATTTATTTTTTAGTTTTCGGCGGACACAACATCTTTGTTGGTATGTGGTGCTGAGGATCGAACCCGGGCCGCACGCATGCCAGGCGAGCGCTCTACCGCTTGAGCCACATCCCCAGCCCCTCAATCTCAAATTTGAAACAATGATTTACATAATAAGTAACTAGACCTGTGGTAGTTAACTTAAGGAAGAGCTGATCAGCTGTGTTCTCATAAGCTAGTGACTAGGCCTGAGTTCCCAGCCGCTCTGCTCTGTACTGCCTTGGAATGGCTTCACCGCCTGCAGATGGCCCACCTCCACACTTTATTTTATCTGACAAATGGCCTGTTCTCTGCATTTAGGTTGCCTGGAAGTTAAGACCAGTAGCTCTAGTTGGCATTTCTAGAATCCATATTCAGGTAAAATACCAACCATATTTTTCATAATTCTCTTGGGGGGGGGGGGTTGTTGTTTGTTTATTTTGGTTTTTTTTTTCCTCTTCTTGAGGCTTTGGACTATTTCCGCCCAAACATCAGCTTCCCAGCTTCAGCTTCTCTAAAAACTCAATAAAACTTGACCTCCATGCTTTGCCCTTTCTTTCCTTATAAAGAAAGGAAAGGGCTTCTTCTAAGATTTGTATTGTAGATTAAAGCAGAGCTTTCAAGTATATATATTCGAAAAGCACAGTGAACTTTCTAATAATTAGAAGTATTCAAAATGAAACCAGTTTTTCACCAGTTGGTGAAAAGAATAAATTTGTTCACAAAAATATAATAGAAAATAAGCAAAAATAGGAATAGAACATTTATCAGAACTATAGACAAAAACTAAGTAAAATATTTTAAAATAGAAATATTTATAATATCTATAAAAATGTAAATATAAATGTAAATATAAAATATAAAGCTGAAGCAATAAAAATAATGGATTGTCAAGTATGACAAATGAAATATGAATTTCTATAAAAATAATAAGTTAATGAGTCCATTCAAATATATCTTAGAGTAAAATATCTAGTAGATCAATAGATTGAAAGAAATCATTAAAAAGGAGATAAAAAGAGTAAACACATTTGTAAGCGAAAGGATCAAAGAAATAAGGTTAAAATGACAAGGCATTCAATTGTATAACTGAATTATCCAAACACATTTAAATTTGCTAACTGATTTAATAAAAAAAAGTTCCAACAAGTAATATCAAAATAATAATACCTTGCAATAAAATTGGTACATGCAAGTTACCACTTTGAAAATAAGAGTACCCATATTGGAAACACTTTGGCACTATATGCCAAGAGAAATAAAAATATTTGTATGCCTTGATTCAGAAATTCTACATTTTAAATTTTATCCATAAGAAATAAAAGAAAGAAAAAATAGCATTCCTGAAGATGTAAGTTACATCAATATTTATAATAATAAAAATTGGAAATAACTAAAGTAATAGCAGTAAAAAATAGACAATTTGGGTTACAATCTACTGCTTAGGATATATTATACAACCTTTCAAAATGTTAGAATGGATGAGAGTCTAAATGACACAACCCACATAGTCCATTCCACCTCTAAATGCTGTGGTCTCCATGAATCTACTCCATGAGATATACTATGCTAACTCTCCAACATACTACACCTCCCCCACTTGAAATCCACTTCTTGTCCCCAACTAACTTTGCTTACTTTGGCCTCAAAACTATGATCATGCTCTGCTTCTTTACTCAGAATGTTCTCTTCTCCTTTTCCAAGACCATTCAAAAAGCCAAGACTGTGACTTAGTCTTTTCAGTATTGCACTATACTTAAAAACACAGGTATTCAACACATGATGGTTGAATGCATGAGTGAATAATAAATAAACAAGCATAATAGCTAATATTTACTGAAGACCTACTGTGTGCAGGAATAATTTTATGTATAAGTCATTTAGTCCCCACCACCATTATTTTCTTCTTAAAACTTGTCACAAGATATAATTTTGTTTATGTATTATATAGTTTCTCCACTAAAATGTAATCTCACCTATCTTGCTCACATAGCAGATATTTTTAAAATTTTTATTGAATGAATCACTAAATGTTTCATCTTTAGGAGTCTGAATTAGTAGTTCTTCAAAAAAATATTTTGAAAGTCAAAATAATTTATTGTGAGAAAAGAAATGAATTACAAACAGAAGTATTCTCAAAAATAGATGTAAGGTATATTGAAATTTCTTTATTTTTGTGAAAACATAATAAAATAATTTCATACTTATAAAAGTAGGACATTCTGCAATACATGTCAAGGTAATATGACATTATTTTTAAAAGGGCTAATCTCTGTTAGCTAATCTCTGTCAAAACTACCCACTAAACAATTATAATTGTTTTCTAAAAAAAAACATAGCACCAGAATTTCTCATAGCACAATCATCTTGAAGGAAACCAGGAATAAATGAGCCTTTAATGTAATTTAAATGGAATTTTATACATTTTTCTTTGAAAGTTTATTTTATTTTACTATCAGGATGACTGTAAGTCCTAATGTGCTAAGTCATGACAATCTTGATGACAATATTGAATTTTGGTTTGCTGAGAGGAAAAAAAATACGCCCTACCCTCTCACAAAAACAACAGCATTATTATTTAACAATACCAGCAGTTCATTCAAGGCAACTATGATTTGTTAAGTTATCACTGTCACCAGTTACATACCATTGATCAGTATGGGACAGGATTTTAAAGGAATATATGATATGTACTTCTAGGCTGGGTATTCAATATAGAAACACTAAAATCACATTCAAACAGTACCATGTTCAAATATCGGTACTTAATTATCTTGATTTCTTTAAAAGAAGAAAAAGAATATTTTCTAAATGTCATAAGAAAAACTGAGGAGAAACAGCCCAGTTCTTGGAGCAGTGAGACAATACTGGACTGAGACACAGATTTTCATTGTAGTTCTTTCTGCCAGCAGTTAGCGTGTAAGGTTGAGCCAGTAATTTAATTATTCCAAGCTTCATTTTAATCATCCATAGCAGAAAAGAGCTGAATTAGGTGATTTCCCAAGTCCCCTCCAGGTTCTGAGACTCAGTAACTCTTCTCTTGAAAACTACTCATCTTCTTCCCCCTCATTTTCATTTTCAGTCCCAGAAGAGAGTTGGTGGCCATATAAGACAGTAAGGGACAACTTCCAAGAGATACCAAACTGGACCTTGAATCATATGGAGCTCAGAAAGGCAAAGGGGGGCGGGGACCCCCACAAGGCATAACTTCATCTCACTCCCTCCCCTGTGACAGTCCCTAGTGCTATTTGCCAAAGATACACGTTTTTGGTAGGGGCTGTGTGACTAGTTGTGACATGAAAGAAAAGGCTCAAGTCACTTCCATGCAGAGCATCATGACCCAGGCAGGATCTTCCAGAGCTCCCTTCCAGATCAACAATTTTATAAATGAGTGCTGCTGCTCAGCCTGGCCCTGAGCAGCTGCCAGAAGTTCAGAGCCCTGATAACTCTACCAGTATCAGGCTCCAGGGGGAAATCACCTGTTTTAAGCCACCTAAGGTGTGAGGCCTGTTTTCTGCTGCAGTATAACCTAGTTCCTGAACGCTCCCAAAGGAAAACCCGAAAGCGATTAGAATGGATGCCTCTTCCTTCTGTCTTCAAAGCACACTAAACCAACACTAAGCAGTCAAAGCAAGGGCCCATGCAGACCAAGTCAGAAGCCTGCTCATTTGCAAGACCCTGTTCATTCACACCTTTCCCAGGCTCTCCCTTACCCTCTCATCTTAACATTGCAAAACCAGGATTGTGCTAAGGAATGAAAAACATTTTAGAGAAAGGAAGACAGTGAAGCCATATCTAAGGTGGGAAAACATTCTTCTCACTATTTGCCTATTGGTGCAGAGAATCTAGGGCAGGATTTAATCACTGATGACTATTAGAAAATACAGAATAATAATACAAATGCACTGCAAAAAGAGTCTTAAATAGAGAAGAATTTTTAGACTTACACTTTGAGCTTCCTTTAGATTAAGTCTTATCTTTGGTCTAAAGATAGTTTTGACTTTTCTTCTAGATTCAAATACTCCTCTTTTGAAGATCATCACCGCCATCTGCCTCCAACAGAAGAATATATGAAGTAATCATGGGACACATTTCTTCACGACTACTATTAAGTACCTAATCAACTGTGAAGTGCAGTAAATTTCTTTTATTTCATGAAATTTTTATACCTTTATTGTAGCCTCTCTAAAATATCTTTTGGATTCATCCTGTGATTGTGAAGAACTCATTAATTCCAGTTGCCTTAACTCATCAATTTTAGCTAATCCACGCCGAGCAAATGCCTGTGCGCAATGAAAATAAATTCAGTCCATAATAAGTTAGAACACAGTGATTAAAAATGTATGAAGATAATATGTTTTGTCATCCTAGACACTTGATTTAATCTGTGAATTAAACTGCAGGCTGCTGCTGACTCCTGGTAATACAGTAGCTATCCAGTCTATCATTTTCTTTAAGTACCACTAAACTCTACAGGTCTAAACTTATAAACTGTCACACAGGCTAAATTTATAAATCATGAAGTTCAAAAAAAGCTAAAATAAAGGTAAGATAGTACCTTCAGATTGTCATTTCCTTGGCATTACTTACACACACACACACACACACACACACACACACACACACAACCATCCTCAGGTTCTCTTCTCAAATCCTAACCTTCCTATTATAACATACTGTATAATCTATTCAATCGTTCACACTGTCCACTATATTGTGAGGTCCTTAAAGGTCTCATTCATTTTGCACCCCAATACCCAGGATACAGGGAGTACTGAATAAATATCTGAGGAAGGGAAGGTGGGAAGAAAGTAGTCTTATCTAATCATGTCACCAATTTATAATTCTCTAGAGAGAATAACAAGAGTTTAAAAGAGATGTTAGAGTTCAATAATAAGCATTCATGCCAATTATTTTAACATTTCTTTGCAATATTTTATTCGTAATTTATGATTTTTAATGAAGATGCTTCCAGACCAACTGCATATTTACATGCATGGAGGGTTAAATTCTTCAATTAGCAAGAATTCCAGCAGCCATCAAATGATCAAAACTCCACAAATGTTTCATTCCCTGATAATGTTAATATCTATAGAACAAAATGTGCCACCCCTGGTATACTAAAGATAACTATCCATGTATGGTGAATAGTTTCTAGAATGTATCCTGGGCTATAAAAGTTCCCCATGAGGGTTGAATTAGTCTATTCTTCTGCCCTGAGGCCACTGCCTTCCAACACTTCAGAATTAGTCCAGGTGGGAAAAACTAATGTAAAGAAACCTTCAGTTAAGCCAGATGATTTATTTGTGGTTGTGAACAGAATACAAGCAGGTATTTGTGCAGCTCTGAGGGCTGTGTCCTGCATAAGACTTCCAGACCAAGCTATTGAATAAGGACTGAGAGCTCCCGCGTACACTCTTGGCCCAGAGGCAGGGGTGCCTGTTTCCAGTTTTCACCAAGATCTGGCCCAGTAACCAACTCAATACCAAATACTATAGAAAAATTGACCTCCCTCCCCCCATGGTGCTGGGGACGGAACTCACAGCCTCAAGAGTGCTAAGCATGCACTCCACCACTGAGCTACACCCCCTTTTTACTGTACACAGAGATACTGCAGGAGCCAATGGAAGCCCCTGCTGAGGTAAGTTGCATTTCAAGTACAAAGAAAAAAAAAAACAGAATGTAATAACAGCGGCTGGAAGCAGAGGAGACGCAATGTAAAACAGGTGGTACCGAATACAAAGCTAAACAGGAAAGGACTTACATGTGTGAACAAAAGGAGGAAAGAAAGATACTAGAAATTATTTTCAGAAGACAGGTGAAGAGGGTGGAAGTTAATTGAGCATAAAGGAAAGAGCAGAAAGTACAGCAGGAAATCAACAGCATGGAACGGCCACGCAGACTGCTTCAAATAAAGGCTGGAACTGATGCCCTGGCTTCATTTCAATTCTTTGGTTGTTTTTGTCTTGTTTTGTTTTCTTGAGGGCATCCCAAAGAAGAAAATGCCAAATAAGCTGTATTTCAAATGTCAGAACCACCAGAATTTAAGTCACCTACCTCCCCATGGACACCCCCTTGGCAGTCATAGTAGCACTGGCAGACAGCGGTGTAAAGGGTGGCTCTCCATGTCAAGTACCTGACCGACAGGAGCGAGACCGAGGACTCCATACACATGCTGGCCCACAGCAGGTATTCCAAGGCCTGGGAAACAAAGGGCACAATTGAATTTATGGCCATTTTAATGATGATTCTGCTGAATATCACCAAATTCTAAGTGGTGAGCAGAAGGTGCTGACGACTTAAACCAAAAAATACCATTAACAGTGAGTCAAGAGAAAACCAATATTAAAGAATAATTCAGAGAACTCAGGATCTCAAGATAGCCATTTTGGAACATGTTTCTTAGCTCCTAAACTCAACCTGTGAGTCCAGCTCATTTTTCTTAAAATGTATCAAGAGCCAACATTAGTCCAGGAGTTCCCTCCAAGGATACAATTGTTATTGGCTGGCCTGGAACCAGGATCTTATTCTAGTATAGGAAGATAAAGAAAATAGGAAAGGCTGGGATTCAGCGATGCTTAGGAGAAACAAAAATTAAGATCAAATAAATCGGGCTGGGGATGTGGCTCAAGCAGTAGCGCGCTCGCTTGGCATGCGTGCGGCCCGGGTTCGATCCTCAGCACCACATACAAACAAAGATGTTGTGTCCGCCGAAAACTAGAAAATAAATATTAAAAAAACAAAAATTAAAAAAAAAAAGATCAAATAAATCTGGGTTCCAGTCCCAATTTTACCTCTCCTGATCACAACACAGCAGAGCTATTATGGAGAAAGAGATGAATACGTACTAGTATGGTATTTGGCATGTTGCAAGCATTCTGCTTATTACCAACATAATTATTTCAAAGGTACAATTTGAAACATAATCGTGGGAGAAGGATCACAAGGCTACTGCTCTGTCCATAGGAACATACATAACAGCTTCTGATGCTCTTCTAGCTGAATGGCTTTTCCCTACAAATCCACTGGTTAATTCTTCCTTGACAAATTCTTCTCACAAACGCTTGATAGGGAAACACTATGACTGTGATCTTTACCCTTTCTTCAAAAAGATTCCAAAAGCTCAAAGGTTTACTGGATTACATTGTTTTTCACTTGATTTAATATAAGAAAGGAAATGTGGTTTCTGCTCCACATATTATTATAAGAAATATTACTGGGGTAAAAATAAGAATCTGTTGAGTTAAATGTGTCAGAATCTCAAATTCTAAATTCTATCCATGAGTATTCCAGCCCTCACCAAGTAGGTGACGACCTGTCTCCCTGGACTCTTAGGATACCTCCTGTGTTTACATATTATGTGTATACATATTATCCACATAAATTTCTATGCACATATGTACAGATTAATTATCTCTGATCCAAAACGCTGGGAGCAGAACTGCTTTGGATTTTGGATATCTTCTCATTTTGGAATATTTGCATTATAATAATGAAATATTTGGGAGATGGGACCCAAGACTAAACACGAAACTTATTTATGTTTCATATACACTTTACATGCATAGTCTGAAGGTAATTTCACACATTATATTTACTGCATCTAAATATATTTGACCCATCACATGAGATCAGATATGAAGTTTTCCACTTGTGGCATCCTGTTGGTGCTCAGAAGTTTTAGATTTAGAAGGATTTTGGATTTTCAGATTAGGGATGTTTATCTGAATCACACATCATATCCAATTGCATTAACATTACATGTGTGACTCCAAAATTAAACTGTGATCTCTTTGAGAACTGGAACAGTGCCTTATTTATTTTTATATCAGCAGTACCTGGAATATGGCCAGGTACATAGCAGATATTCTCAAGTATTATTAAATGAATTCCATAAACAACCTCGAAGTCAACAGAACCAGTCACAGGAGAGCTGACAAGTATCCTGGATTCTTGAATAATGATAATAAATTTGTACAACAGAATAAAGCCTCTCTTCCAAAAACCAAGTAGATCTTCAGTAGTTGAGGAAATATTTTTTAAAAATATATCTGTAGTGGGTCAATGACCCACCTTGAAAAGGTAAATCATTGACATCCTTCAGCTTCACATGCATAAAGCAAAACTACCAGCTTGGCAGGATTGTTTAGTAGTTAAAAGTAAACTTAAAATCACCAATAATATTTAGACCCCACTATCATCTTTGAGTCCTCAAAGACAGGGTCTATAATGTATACACAAGTAGCTCAGCAGAAATCCAAGGGAAAGAAGGCTGAAAAGGCAGAATTCCCCACAGTCTGGGCAGTTTTGATTCCAAAGGAAAGAAACTATAGGAAGCAGATCAGAGTTTGACAACAAATTATAATATTCTTTGCTCTTCCCTGGAATCTCTCACTAGCATGTAAATTCACTTAGGAAAGGACCTTGTCTGTCTTGTTCACTACTGTAGCCCCTGCCCCTTGTACTTTAGCTGGTAGATAACAGATAGGTAGTAGTTGTTTGTTGACTGATCAACGAACCTACATTGAAAAGTTTCAGTTCATGATGCTAAATGTGGAGTCAACCAATCATAGATTCAAAGAGATGAAAGCCACTCTATACCTCTCCCCCACCAACATCGCCCCACAACTCCCTTTCCTGAGAGCTCCTGTGTCCATTAACAAGGAACCCACCACATGGTGGCAGAAGACAGTTTTCAAAATGAAAAGTACTTCCATAAACTAAAAGAAAATCCACCTTGATAAACCTCCAGTTATGACTTCAGGAACAATCCCAAATAATCCAAAACCTAACTGCCAAAGTACAGCCTTCCAAGAATCTGAAAACACCTAAGCAACCTGCTCTCTCCTCCAGATCTCTCTCCAGGATAAATTCCTGAATATTTCCAGACCTCCCTTCTCCAACGTAGTTAGTCTTCGGGAGCTTCGCTCCAGGTATTCAATGCCCACTTTTAAGGGTATGACTAGACCACAGGATGGTAAAAAGATTCAGCCCTGATCCTGGATAAGTCAGCCTGAGTTTACCTTGAACTGATGAAAAATTCACAGTCCTCACACCTCTTGAACTTTTTCACATCCACTGTTCCCTCACTGCCCCTATTTGGATTTTTGCATTTGAATCATTGTGGCTGGGGTTGGAGGTATAAGATTAAGCCATGTATAAATTACCCCCTACAAATCCACATGTCTTTCCAAAATCCCTCAAAGCTCCTGGTATTAGAAATTTCACATTTCAAAATAAAAATAGCTTCAGCTAACAGTTGTTCATATTGTATTCGGATTTGTCTTTAGAATAAGAATTAAAGAAAATCACAGATTTTCATGCCAGAAGGAACTTTAAATTTAATCTAATCCGATTCCAAGAGGCTAAACTGCTTCTAAGCAAGAGAACCAGGACTGGAATTGAGGACTTTGAAGTCCCAAGTGCAACATTCTTTCCACTACATACAGCAGCTGTGACAAAGGGGAGAAGCTCACCAAAAACCACTTGGAGTCCTAAAAACTCTTTCAAGTTTGAAGATTAAAAGTCATTTCCCAAAATAGGCTGGGTGCAGTAGTGCATGCCTATCATTCCAGTGGCTCTGGAGGCTGAGGCAGGAGGATCACGAGTTCAAAGCCAGCCTCAGCAACGGTGAGACACTAGGCAACTTAGTCTCTAAATAAATAAATAAAATACAAAATAGGGCTGGGATATAGCTCAGTGGTCCAGTCCTCCTGAGTTCAATCCCTGGTACCCAAAGAGAAAAATTAATTTCTCAAAATGACTTAATTTGTGACATTTTTTTCTTATCCCTAAAAGCTAGAAATAATTATTTCTATTAATAGAAATAATTGGGATACATAAAGACTATTCTCTGTATACAAAAAAATACTTTAAAACCCAAGTTATATTCACATCCCAAACTTGAAACCAAGCAAGAGCATGTTTCGGTTATCAGTAAGGGAAAACACACACACACACACACACACACACACACATCAATCAGGTTAGCCACAAGATGGCACTGCAGACTTACTTATATCAATTTATATTTGAGGAAAATGAGAGTGAAGTAATTTCAAAGTTGATTTGGAGTTTGTGCAACGGTGTGTGGAATAACTTGACAATTACTGTTCAAGCCAAATACTTCACCAAACTATTTCAGTTTTATAGTAAAATGAAACAGAAATAAAGAGGGTTTTTTTTTAGAATGAAATGATTCTATGTATTCTTTAATGTTTGCCAAGTACATATACAGTTTGTTTTAAATGCCAGAAGAGAATCAAGATTGTTCTATAAACAAAAGCAAAGTTGTCGTATGTATTTATGGTAAAGGGTTTCATTAAAATAAAATCCCTATATTCTTTAAGCTTACATTGGTGCCCTGCCTCAGCACTAAATTGAGTTCCAACTGGGGAAAAGCCCCTGGTTAGTCCAAGTCTTCAGGATCACTTTGAGAATTGAGGGTAATATTTTTAAAAATAAAAAATAAATAAACCTCCCAAACAGTTACCCCACTTAAGCAGGTAAACCTAATGGAAAGGATTGTGACAGGATTCAATTTAGCAAACAGACATGCATTATTTGAAAGGTGACGAATGCTAGTATAGTGTGACATTGGTTCTGGCCTCAGCACCCCTCTAACTAGATGTGTGACCTTGAACAAATTAAGCTTTCCATTAAATTAAGATGGAGGTAATAACAGCTCCTTTCTCAAAGTGGCATCTGAGGATTAGATAATGTATGCAAGTGCTCAGCATACCAGATGGTAGGCACTCATTCAACAGATGATGATGACGGTGGTGGTCGTGGAAGTGGTGACAGTCCCACCTAATCTTAGACTGTGGTATTACTATGAAGGCAAAGCCTTCACACAGTACCTGGTATAGAGTATGGACTTGGTAATAACAGAGGGTAACCATAATGCCTAGATATATAAATGGAAGTTTAAATTGCTTTGGAATGACACTAAGAATAGCCTGGTCTGGTTTTCATCTATTTTAGGCTATAAAAGATTTGAACTCTAAAGTCACTACAGAGTTAGTGTCCCTGAGACCAGGAGGTCTCTGATGCAGTGGAACCTCACAAGGTTTGACTCCATTAAGTGAGCCCATTAAAGCCCATTTATAGATTAGTGTCCAGTTATCAGAGAAAACATTCAGCCTTTGGTTTTGCTGTCATGTATAACTGATTAGAACAAAAAAAAATTTTTTTAAATTTAAAGCCCATTTATAGTTTCAGCCCAGGAATCAATTTAGCAACCAGAGTTTGGAAATTTCTGGGTGAAAAGTATTAATTTCCTTGAAACCTGCTGTATTGAACAAACTGAAAGAATTTCATCCTGACCTTCAACTACCAACTGTACAGCCACTCCCCACCCCAAAATTCTTGCATGTCTCACTTTCCCCACTCCCCTCCTACAAGACTGGAACCATACGCCTGACCTCCTCCACTTATTTGTTCAGACACAATCAAGTTACATGAGAGAGGAAATGTCTTACATAGGTTATAAATAAGAAATTATTTTAAGATGATTTTCACATTAAGTTAAAATTCTCTCAACATTAATAAGTACAAACACTAACAGTCAAATGTTGGCACAGATGTCTCTGCCCCTTCAAAGTTTTGGCAAGCAAACACCAGAGCAGACCAAACTATGAAGGCTTCTGTGAAGCAGTATTTGTTGCTACAGCAAGTGCAACAGAAGTGTACAAATTCTTTTTAGGAACTCAACTGGAACTAAATATGGAATTGCTCAAATAATCTGTAGGCCAAATTTATATTATACTGTGGGACAGTATTCCCTCAGTTTAATTCACACTCAAAATGCTGGCCCAGAGTTTGTTCAAGTGACTGTCAGTAATAAAGTTCTTCTCAACTCAAGGAACAAAATGGAAAGAAAACATACCATTCATGTTATCTATTGAGCATACAAATATCTTGCTTCCATTTTTATTTTTTTAAGTGTTATTGACTTTTAAGATATTTGTCTGTTTTGAAGAATTAAGGGGAAAAAAAGGTATCTCTCCTGTGTGTTAGAATATTCAGGATAAGCTTTCACAAGCAATAAGGGAAAATAAAGTAGTAATGTTTCAGACGCCAACAGCAGCTCCAGCAGGGTCTCCATGGGAGTATATTCACCCTTCTTGGCCTACATTCCAAATGACTAGAAAATGAATGCAGAAAATATACATGTCTCCTGCCGACGAAAGTGCACCAACATTTCAGGGAAATGAACAGAAATGTCAGCAACTTCCTCAAGCTAAAACTGAGCACTGAGGACTGGTAAGTGAGAAACTTATTATAAAATTAAGTCTCCTTGCCCTCCTTTAGGTTTTTGTTCACTCAAGTAGCATGTGGGCTATAAGTAAAGTCCAAGAACCATATAATATAAATAGAGTAGCCAGAGTTTATCATCTAAACCAGGACACTTATAAGATTGAACAGGGGTGCTATTAATAATTACTTCAGGACTAGCATAAATAGGACTGTCCCAAGGAAGCCCAAGGGGATGGTCTCCTTGTTCAGTATCAAGTATGACAAGTTAAGACTGTCTAGCAGCCATGGAGACACTGGAGAATACCTATCAATTTTAGGAATGACCTTTCTTTTCATGAATTACTCTATTGTCCACATTTTTATTGATTAATATTAAAGTAAAACAAAGACTAATAAACCATATAACATATGTATTCACTAAATTATATTAATTCTTTGTTTTATATTCAATATATGGTATGGTGAAAGCCTTAAGAAAAATAGGAAGTAAAGGGAAAATACTTTGTTAGGACATTTCATACCTTGGAGGACTGACCTACGATCATCAGTTTCCTGCAAATGGTGTAAATATAAATGGTGCCTAGGTGGAAAAAAAAATTATGTTAACTTATTTTATACTCAAATAATGGAAATCGTATATTATAACTTCTGTGGTTTAATAAGTCTGTAGTCCCCAAAAGAAACAATCTCATGAGAAAGTCTAAAACTGTAGAGTTAATAATCATCATAATTTTTCTTGTCACTTATAGACAAAAATCATGAAAATAACTAATATGGCCATATTTAAAATATCTTGACACAGGAATCTTTTAGTCTCATTTTTGAAGGCAATTCAGATTTTGAAATATACTAAACAAAAGAATAGTAGCATAAATAATGTAGACTGTGCTTTTATTAATTCATGTAAAATGTTACTGTTTCCCCTGGTTTCCTTATGATTGAAAAACTAAAGATTTATCTCCAAATAAAATTAGAATGCATATTTAATCAACATGGCACAATACTCAACAAGGGAACTCATAATAATTTAAAAGTCATATAACAGTCTACATTATATTCATTTGCAGTCTCACAGACATTTATCCCATTCTAAAGATATGTCTTATAAACAGGCTAATGAAAAATATCATTTCATTAAAGTATGATTTTATATCAGACCACCAAGAGAGAAGGCTGGTACAGGGTTGGAAGGAGTGGGGGACATCACCATACATTCTTCTGTACATCAAAGCCAAAGATGCTATAAACATGCCCAAAAGATGGCAACATGTTTAAAAAGGCATGCAGTTATGACAAGTAGTCTAAATATTTTCCATAAAAACCATCAACATTCAACCATTAGGAATCCTATGTTCATGTTTAAATTTTAAAAAACTTCTGAGAAAACAGCATCTGCTCCAAAACATATTCCTTGATTAAAATATACCTGTAAGTAGAACAAACATTATTTAATCAAATCAGCAGCAAATATGCTGAATATAATCTAAAATACTTATAATATCTTAAACATCATAGAAAATGCAACTGGTCCTTAACATTCCAGGACTCAGAAACGAAATGTGGCTGTGCCCATGATAGGTATTTATTTATTTTACCTAAGCCCCCCTAGGAAAGAAATACATGGCTACTAACAGCTCAAGCCCCAAATGATTATCTCAATGTGGCTTTATTGACCAATAATTTTAATTTTTCTAAGGGAAGAGCTCTCCAGACTCCATGCCCACAACCCAACCAGCCCAGCCCAAGGTCAGTCATTCTACTTTTAATCTTTAAAAATAAAACTGCATTAATTGTTTTTCTTTCTAGGGGGGAAAAAAGTCATCATGTAAGGCTAGGCACAGGAAACATATGCCTCCCCTCAAAACATGGGATTCAGGTGTAAGCCAGGAGCCTGAATAAACACGAGAAACTAGGGAACTTAAGGAGCTTGCCTTCCAAGAATGACAAGGGCCCTCTGTATCCCCAGCCTCATGGCTGCTGACTATAACTGAGTTCTTCTTTAATAATTCAGGATCTTGGCCTGACTCGCAAATTCTCACTGCAGAAGCCAGAGGAGTAAGTGGTATAGGATAGAAAAGAGACCAAACTTTATGATCTCAGGGTATCTCTGGAAGTTGGTTTTGTTTTGTTCTGTTTTATTTTGCACCAAATCCCTAAAATGAGTTATTGCCTGATCCTGTGACTCCTTTTCACCAAAAATGGCCACCATGAAAATAATCTGAGTCTAAATTTGTTGGGTTCAGGTTAGTTGAAAAGTAAAATATTATCCAATATTCGTACCCTTCCTCAAATTTCATAAACAATCAGGATTGATTAAATATCTTAAGAAACCAAGGCTATGTATATATAATAGTTGATTAAAAGTAAATGGAGTAACTTGTCTCAGGAAAAAGGTTATCAAATGTGTTTGACATTTTCAGTTAAACATATTTTTGACTACTTAAATTCTAAATTGTCAATACTTTAAGGTCTATGCAGTTGCTAATCCCTAAATTGGAATAGCCTTTCCCCAAATATCAAGTAATTTACTCCCCAAATTCCTTCAGGCCTTCAACTATTACCTGGGGAGACCTCCCCTGACCATGCTATTTAAAATCATAGCTCAGCCCCCAGTCACCTCTATCTTACCTTTGTTTTTCTCTATAGTACGATCACCATCTAACACTATTTAGTTTTGATTTATCATTTCCCTGCAGTAGAAGCAAGCATAGGAATGGAGCTTTCATCTGTTGTCCCCTCCTGTGTCCCTAGCACATAGGACAATGCCTGGTTTATGGGAGGTACTCAGTGAATTTCAGATGAATACATTAAAACAGGGACAGTAGTGAGTACAAATAAAAAGCAGTATGTATATCTCCCAAAACCCAGAAATCACACTCATGGGCATAGATCCCAGAAGACTCTTCACATGGGTCTATAAAAGGACAAGTGCAAGGTATTCATTGCAGAATTATTTGTGGTAGGGCAAACCAGGTGCCCATCCCGAGGGGTGTATGAATACCTGGAATACAATTCAACAGGGAGAATTCACAAATTAGATTTACATGTAGGAATCTGGATAGATTCTAAAACCATCCTGGGCAAAACTGAGGAAAAAGAATAGTCTAGGCCACAATACTACATGTGTAAATAAAAATCACACTAAGGAAAGAATATAGAAGATACAGAAATCATTTAATCTTCTAGTAAAAGGCTTTCAGGGATTTGTTTGCTTGTGTCTGATCTGATCTTAAAAGGACTAAAGATAGGGATTCATGCTGCCTACCTCTCCAGCAGGCCAATGATAGGGCTTCTCACCACCTTTTGAGCGCTGGATCGCTGCTCCTGCTCCTTGGTCCCTGCCAAGATCTGAGTAATTTGGGTAGAGAGATGGCAGCGGCAAACAAGAGAACCATTGATCCTCTTGAGGATGATTAGGCACAAAAGCTTAATAATCACTGGGCCAAAAAAAAAATCTGATCCAAGTTGGCCTCATCTCTGGGAGCAAATGTGAAGTGTAATTTAAATCAAAATGTCAAAACATGATTTGGAATGGGTGAGGAAGGAAGAGGCTATGAGATACACTTTCAGTTGCCATGGAATGAGGGAAAATCCAATATATTTTCTTCAGAGTTATTTTGCCCTGGTCTTACACACATCAAACACACTGTCACTGTTATTTTTTATTCAATAATATATTATCCAACAACACAACACACACACACACACACAATTCAGAGAACAATATATAGTAAGCGACCCAATGTAACTTTAGAGAAAAACAAATGTTACTTTTTTATAGCTAAGATTCACTTCTTTGCACACAAATGTAATATATATATTTGTGGGGGGGGGGGTCTCAGAGCTCCTCACTAATAAACAATTAGGGGGAGAAGTTGCTTTACAGAAAGCCAAAGCTACTAGCCAAGGTCTTTGAGGAGAAGACCAACAAAGGATGATGGTTACAATCACTCTAACCTGCTGTGACCACTTGATCTCTCCTCTACTTAGATCTTACACTTGCCTATTTATTAACTGTGGTCTCTGCTTTTGATATGCACAAAACTGATTATCCCCTCAGTCTCTGACCCTTCCTTCAATGGGAAACCTAAAAACATGTATTAAAAGTCCCTGTTTATGAGGATAAACTAAATGTAATACAAATGATTTTAAAAACCTACCACCATCATATCATGAAATGCATGTTTTAAATCACAAGGCAATAAGTTACTATCAAACCTGGCATTTAAATAGCTTTCTGAGAGAATCAATGGAAAATAAAACAGATTGGCACATACCGTTGAAGATAATCCAACAAAGGTGATCTTGTGGCAGAGCTACCTCCATGATGAGCCTTAAGGAGAACAAGATAGACAGACACTTGCTCACAGATTCTTTATTCTGCAGGTTGACATCAGCATCACAGAGCAGCTGGTAATTGCAAATATTTTTGGCACTCAAAGCATGAAACTGAAATATATGGAAAAATATAAATAAGAATATGAATAAGGTTCACACAACCCAGGAAAGCATTTCTCAAAATATAAAAAATACAGAAACAATTAGGCTTAATTAGTTTAATATATTAGTATAGAAATATAAATTCCTTTAAAACCTCCATTTACTTAAGCTTTCCTTAGTCAAATCAAAAGGGAAAAAGCACAAAATATTTATTATCAAGAATATAGAATTAGGGCCGGCGCTATAACTCAGTGATAGAGCGCTTGCCTCACACAGGTGAGCCACTGCATTCCATCCTCAGCATCACATAAAATAAATGAATAAATATATTGTGTCCATCTACAACTAAAAAAAATATTTAAAAAAAATAGAATCAAATCAATTTCTGTAAACTCACCCAATGTCATTATAATCTACCAATGCAGACATGATTGTCACCATTCACACGATCCATCCAGCAAATGTTGATTGTGCGCTTGTTTGCCACACTCTGCTGAGCAAGAGGGACTCAAAGATGAGAAAGAAAGAGCTCCTGCTCTCGGCAGAGGAAAAGTGTTTCAGGCACACGCAACATTAGGGATGCTTAAAGAAACTACTATGATCACTAAATTCAATGTCTTTTGTGAGTTTTGATAAAAAGATTTACGATAAGAGAGGAGACTATGGGGGTGGTGAGTTCTATGTCATTCCAAAGAATTTAGACTTTAGCCCAAGGGCAAAGTCAAAAGGCAGTGAAATAAAGTGATTCCATTTATCCTTTAGAAATTAATTCTGACAAGTGTGAAAATGAATTGCAGAGAGAGTGAGAGCTACATATACAGGGAGGATAGGGGAAACTTTTGCTTTCAGTTCTCCTCCCAAAGGAGTGCTACCCTCCACTGCCTAGTACTCTCATCTGTATGCCCTACTGCACAGCCAAACGGAACAATTCAGTGGTTCCCCAACACACCTTGAGAACTCATTATTAGCCAGCCATACCCTGTTTCTAAGGTTTAAAATAATCATCAAATTTGGAATAACATAGATTTGGAATCAGACTTGATCAAACACCAAACTTGCCCATTGCTTTGAGTGGGTTTGGCTGGCTTCTTAATCTCTGATAAACTTTCTAAATTTCTAATAAGTTTCTTCATCTGCAAAAAAATTTTAAAAATGCCCAATAGTTCTACCTTTTAGTATTGTAATGAGACTGCAAGATGGTAATTGACACATGCATTTACAGTACCGAGCACACCGTAATTGCTCAACTGGTGGATTAATAATAGCAGTTAATATAATATTGGTATAATAAAAATAAAGTATACAACTATATATCAAAATATCTATATTTGAGTTCAAGAGCCACTTTTTTATACTAACTATGTAATCGGCTTTATTTTTCTCTTCTGTAAAATAGGGTAATAACAATATCTAACTCATAAAGTTATTGTAAGGATCAAGTATGTTTTCCAAGACACTTTGTTAACTAAAAGTACTCTACAAATAGAGTTATAAAAACAATAAGTGTCTGCTAGATGAATGAATTATTATACTGACACAATCTCTAAGGTATCATTAACAAAGTTTAATGAGTTCACTTTCTCATCCAGCCTGGAAAGCATTTATTAAGCACCTTATAGCACATGGCCAGATGCCATACTAAGTGAAATGAAATTAGAGGCTGCCAACTAAACTAATAATTACAAAATTAATCATAAAATGTGACTATTTTAGCTGTTTCTTTCATCTTACTGTAAGTGCAGCAGTTTTATCTCCAAAGCCTTTTGGAAAAAAGACAGTTTTGAATTTTCTCGCATCTGCTTTATCCTCATCAAAATTGGTACAAAACTGCTGAAGATATCTTCCATAGCACTGCCAAAGAGCCAGTTTGTATTCCTAAAGCAAAAAGAGGACTTGATTAAAGTTCAAAAATATCATTTTAAGATTAACATTCATATTATTCTTTAGAGTATAAATGTTACTTATCACTATCACTACTTTTACTACCATCACCATCGTCCAAGCACTGCACTGTGCCATTTGTATGTTATTATCTCATTTAATTCTGCTAACAAGCCAACTGTGACATGGGACCATCAAGATCACAAAGATGAGAATACTTACTTTGTGTATGGTAAAATCTACATACACTCGAAATCCAGTATCACCAGACAGTAGTAACCCACATACACTGAGAAGGAGATAAGAAGCCTTAACATCCTAGTAAAGCTGGAGAGAGGGAGGGGTGAACGCTGCATCAGGACAGACATGCTTCCTTTCTGTCCCCCATGGAGTAGAAATGTCCTGGGAGTTTCTAGTAGGGAACATGAGCAGTGCTCTAAGGACGAATCTGTTATGGTCCTTCCTCATTTTCGTCGCCTGCTTCTGTGCCTTGGGAAAAGCAACTGCCCTGGGTGTGAACTGCCTGTCCATCTACCTAACCCCTTGGGAGGCATCCATGGCCAAACACTGTTCTGTTTATATTCCTGTTAATTTGGTTGTTATTTGCTCCCTAATTCTGAATCTTTCCCATTCTAACTTTATTCAGATAGTAAATTCAAATACATTTAAAATAAGAGTATTCCACAAGATGATCTTTATTAAAATTAAAATAATCTATACAATTCAAGTTCATTTTCAGGACTATAAAGACCTTCAGTGGCCAACTCTCCCATCAGTGAAAAGTAGATAAAACATTTTCTTTGCTCCTTTTATTTAACAATGCCTTCTCTTCTCTAGGCCTTTCTGCCAGAGATATTGAATCCTTAGCTTCTAACAACCCTAACCAACTTGCTTTATCAACTTCTGACATACATCTTCCTCATATCTCCACAAATACCCTCTCCACCTTCCTTTACACCCCTTAAGCAACTTCTGAGAAGTTCAGCTGTGAAGATGGAGGTGGACTCCCTTCTAATTCTCATCAAAACTGTTATTTCACTTCACATGAATATAGCTTACAAATAGAATCTTACCTAGATGGGTTTGTTGTTGTTTGCTTGTTTTATAGTTTTCCAAACCCTGTATTTGCAAGTTTCTAAGACCATGGTCCATTAACATGGGACTAAGATTATCTCTGATTTAGGCAGAGGAAAACAGATATTAGTTCTTTATTATGAAAGTTCTTCCACATCTTATCCTGTGTTTGGTGAATTTGCCTCCCAGACCAAAAGGATTGAAGTTATGAAAATATAAATGGAGGAAGAAAATTAAGTTGACAAACCAAAGATTGAGGAAACTGAACTGTCCATATTGGGCCTCTATCCTTCTAGATAAAGTAACTCTTAGTCTAACTCTTCATATAATTTAGAATAATCTGGACCTATGCCAGAGCTTAAGGAGAAAATTCACATTATGATTAACTAACAACCCAGCCATAGCATGGTCCTATCAAATCAAGTCCACAGGTCCACAGCATTCCAAGATCCAGACATTCATATGAAACTAAAAATAGGGCACAAACTCAGTTTGGAATAAAATACTGAGCAGAAAGTAGGGCATGTATGGAATGACACCTATAATCACATACAGCAAAACATCCAAATGCTCAGTTATTTAAACAGGACGCTGGGCAACATAACAGCAAGGCCAGTAGCTATGAAGGCTGTCCCCTGGGCAAGGCCAGTATGTGGAAAAACAACAGGAAGTGGTGTCTGGGCTCCTTTGTATAAGGTGGAACATGATGACTCAGCACTTCCTGTTGTGCACCTACCACACCCTCTGTTAGACCTGCTAAGCTCCTTCCCATCCCCAGCCAGGCTCCTGTCCTTTCAGGAACCTCTTGTCCCTGGAGAATTTTAACTACACAATTAAAAAGCAAACACATTTTTGTTGTTGTTGTTGTTGTTGTTCTGGGCCTCACTAAAATCTTCATGTATTCACATATTTTTTTTCCCAAGGAAAAAAAAATCATGTATAATAGGGATGGTATTATATCAAGTAATAATTAGCCAGATAAGTTTCATCTGGGCTCTTTTTCCTCCAGCCACACTTACTTTCATTTGACAAAGGCTATCTCCAACCTTCAGAAGCTTTTCATTGTAATAGTCATCTGGCAGCCGGGGGGCGTATTTGGTCCAGATATTAAACAAAGAGGTGGCACTGTAAAAATCATAAAATAAAACAACATCTTCAAAGTCAGCTGGAAACCTCAATTAATTAGTAAGCAATTCCTAAAACTTACCTTGTGCTGAGTGTTTCCAATGTGTCTAATTGTTAATAATAAATATATGGTTAAAATTATTACTTTCTATGTGCCAGACATTGATGGAAGCTCTTGACATGCATTTTTTATACACTTTATTTTAGAGCAGTTTTAGGTTTACAGCAAAATTGAAAATACAGATTTCCCACATATCCTCTGCCCCCACATATGCACAGCACCCTCCCCATCAACATCCACCACCAGACAAATGATGAGCCAATATTGACACATCATTATCACCCCAAATCCATGGTTTACATATTCAACATTATCATAGAAAGCAGTTTTACCACCCTAAAAATCCAGCGCTACCTCTATCTATCCCTCCCTTCCCCTTTATTTTTACTGTCTCCATAGTTTTCCCTTTTCCTGAATGTCATCCATATGTAGCTTTTTCAGAGTGACTTCTTTCATTTCTTGATGTGCATCTAAGTTTCCTCCATGTCTTTTCATAGTTGATAACTCATTTCTTTTTAGCACTAATATTTGTTATTTTTTTATTTGTTTTATTTTTGCACTCACTTTCTAAAGGACAGCTTGGTTGTTATGAGTTTTGGCAATTATGAATAATATTGTTAAAAACATCCATGTGCAGGTGTTTATATGGACAGTTTCCAAATCCTTTGAGTAAATACCAACTGGCATAATTTCTGGACCACAGGGTAAGAGTACGTTTAATCCTATAAGAAACTACCAAATTGTCTCTCACAGTGTTGCCTATTTTTCATTCCCACCAGCAACCAATGTGTTGCTTCCACATCTCCACATTGTTGCCAGCATCTGATGTTGTCAGTGTTCTGGATTTTAGTTTTTCTAATAGGTATGTAGGATATCTCATTATTATTTGTACTTCTCTGATTGACAAGACATAGACAATCTATTTGTATGTTTATTTGCCATCTGCATATCTTTTTTGGTGAGATGTCTGTTAGGGTCTTTGATCCACTTTTAAAAACATGTTGGTTTTATTTTTCTTCTTGTTGAGTTTTAAGAATCTGTTGTATATTGTGGATAATAGTCTTGTATCAGATATGTCTTTTGTATATATATTCTCCAGTTTATGAAATATCTTTTTATTCATTTGTTTGTTGTTTGTATTAGGGGTTGAACCCAGGAGCAATCAACCACTGAGCCACATTCCCAGCCCTTTTTTGTATTTAGAGACAAGGTCTCACCAAGTTGCTTAGGGCCCCACTAAGTTGCTAAGGCTGGCTTTGAACTCACAATCCTCCTGCCTCAGCCTCTTGAGCCACTGTGATTACAGGCATGTGCCACTGTGCCGGCTCTTTTTATTCACTTTTACAGTGTCTTTCATAGAACAGAAATTTTTAATTTTAATGAAGTCTAAATTATGAATTCTTTCTTTCATGGATTGTGCTTTTGGTGTTGTATAAGAAGTCATCACCAAACCCAAGGTCATCTAGATTTTCTTCTGTTATCTTCTAGGAATTTTATAGTCTTGAATTTTACATTAAGTCACATGATCCATTTTGATTTAATTTTGTGAAGGCTATAAGGTCTGTGTCTAGATTCATTTTTTAGCATGTGGTTGTCTAATTTTTCTGGCAACATTTATTACAAAGACTATTTTTCTTCTCCATTGTATTGCTTTAACCCCTTTGTCAAAAATCAGCTGACTATTTATTTCTGGGCTTATGTATTCTGTCCCATTTTTCATTTGTCTATTCTTTCACCAATATCACACTTGATTACCATAGCTGTATATAAATCCTGAGATGGTGTGGTATCAGTCCTTCAATTTGTTCTTCTCTTTCAATATTGTGTTGGCTATTCTTTTGCCTACATGCTTCCCCCCCGCCCAATTCATCTTCACAACCCCAAGATGAGAAATAAACCTAAGAGAGGAAATAATAATAACCCTGAGGACAAGGACCTCAATGATATGTTCATCTGCTCAGCCACAGTATAGTAAATGACTAGTACATGTTGAGAGCCACTGCCGAAGGGGCCCCAGCAAACTTCCAGCTGCCAGCAAACTTCCAGCTGCCGGCTGATGATTGGCTCACAGCGGCCCCAGCAACATCTAGCTGATTGGCTCCTCGGCCCCAGCAACATCTAGCTGATTGGCTCCTCTGCGGTGATGCTCATTGGGCTGTTTCCCTGCCCTTTCAGACCACGGAGCTGCTCATTGGGGGACTTTTTTGGCTCCGCCCACGTGACCCAGCCAATCGGCCTCAAGAGCAGGAGGATTGTGGGAGGTGGAGAGAAGCTTGTGTGGGAGAGAGAGGCTTGTGGAAAGCCGGTGGTGGCAGTTGAGGCTCTGAGGGTTTTTCCTGAGAGGCTGTTTTGTTTGGCGTGTGTGGTTCTAAAAATAAAGTTAGTTTCTTTTGACAAGTGGCTCCTGATTGTGCCCAGCCAGACTGCGGCATTTGGTGGCTCACACGGGGAGCGACTGAGGGTAAGTGAACTGCTCGCCCCTGAGGGCAGGGCGAGAGGATGGGTAGCCATTTTAAGATTCTTCTTTTGTTATTTTGTTTCACTTTTGTTTTAAGTTGCCTGTCCCTGGAGATGAGTGAGACAGAAGAAAAACCGCTCACATCTGAGGAACAGATAGGGAGAAAGGACGGATGGACATTTCAGGAGGCTATTATAATGATTTTGTGTTGTTCCAATTTTGTTTCACTCAGTTTCAGTTTTGTTAGGCGTTATCTTGTTGGGTTGTATTATAGTAGAAATACGGGATCAGAAATTAGTAAAAAACAAACTGAAAGAGTGTTAAGTAAATTATTAGAGGAAGGAGGCATCTCAGTAAAATCAAGAACAATCAGGGCATACGTTGATACAATACAAAAATGTAGCCCATGGCTTTTTAAGGAGGAGTTGTTAAATATATCACAATGGAACCATCATGGTGAAGATTTAAAAAGAATAGAAAAGAAAAGCCCAGGGACTCTGCCAGTTGGCACATTGCCATTGTGGACATTCATATCTTGTTTGCTTAGTCCAAAGCCTTCAGTTCAGACAAAGGTAGAGGAAGGAGAAGACATATTGATTCAAGTAAAAGAGAAGGTCTCTCAAGTTAGTCAGACAGAGGAAAAGATTCAAGTAAAAGAGAAGGCCTCTCAAGCTAGTCAGACAGAGAAAGAAAGTATAAAACAGAAAAAGCCATCAGGGGGAAAGTTACAACAGGAGACTGCTACTAACACCTTTCTATCACCAGAGGACGTAAGTGTCCAACTAACAAGGCCACCTCCATATGCTGGGAGGTCCCCAACCCCCGCAGTTGATAGTTGGGATCCTGAGACAAGATCTCAAATATTAACATGCCCTGTATTTGAGGCAGGAGGGCAGCGATTTTACCAAGTTTTAAATTTCAAAACAGTGAAGCAGCTAAAAGAGGCTGTAACAACCTATGGTCCTCAAGCACCCTTCACTGTAAGCATGGTCGAATCCATTAACAACTTGAACATGACGCCAGCAGATTGGGCTAATATGTGTAAAGCTGTGCTAAATGGAGGACAATACCTGTTATGGAAGGTTGCCAATGAGGAATTTTGCAAGGAGACGGCTAGGCAAAATGCAGCAGCTGGTTATCCTCAGAGAAATCTAGATATGTTGTTAGGAAAGGGACCTTATGAGGATCAGCAGCAACAAATTGCATATGATCCTGGCGTATACGCACAAATTGCTGCAGATGCAATTAAGGCATGGAAGACTTTACAAGGACATGGAGGTTTACAAGGTCAATTATCTAAGGTAATACAAGGAGCTAATGAACCTTATGCTGAATTTGTAGATAGGCTTATTCAAACAGCTACCAGAGTTTTTGGGAATACAGAACAAGCAATGCCATTACTAAAACACCTGGCTTATGAGCAAGCGAATCGTTGGTGCAGAGATATCATTAGACCATGGAAACATGAAGATTTAAACACATATATTAAATTATGTAGAGACATTAATGAACAAGAGCAAGTCGTGGCAGCTGCAGTAAAACAGGCTTTAGATGCCAGAGACATTAATGAACAAGGGCAAATTGTGGCAGCTGCAGTAAAACAGGCTTTAGATGCCAGGCCAAGAACATGCTACAATTGTGAACAAACAGGACATTTTAAAAGGAATTGCCCCATTGGAGGAGGGTTTAACAAAACTAGGTATCAAAGGAGTAGAATACCAGGTATTTGCCCATGATGCCGTAGAGGGAGACATTGGGCTAATGAATGCCGTTCTCAAACCACCATAGAGGGTACTCCATTATCAAAAAATGAACAAGGACCAGGTGTTTATCCACGATATCATGGAGAAAGGCATCGGGCTCCATTGCCAAAAAATGGACAGGGGGGCCCAATGCTCCGGGGCCCAAAACCACAAATATACGGAGCACTGGAGGAACCCAGCAACCCCATCAGGGTAGTGCCCAGGACACATTGTCCATCAGATCCCTCATCAGACAAACCAGAGGGAGCGCAGGGTTGGACATCTGCGCCTCCGCCAGAGCAGTACTAACTCCAGAGATGGGAGTTCAAATCATTCCCACAGGGGTGAAAGGACCTCTTCCCCAAGGAACAGTAGGCTTATTATTGGGACGCAGCTCTTCTACTCTAAAAGGACTTATGATAAGTCCTGGGGTAATTGATCCCGATTATGAAGGTGAAATAAAAATTATAGCCAGTTCTCCAAAGGGTATATCAGTAATTTCACCAGGAGATAGAATAGCACAGTTACTAATAATACCCAGCCTACATGATAAATTTTCCAGTCGTACTGTAGAAAGAGGTTCCAAGGGATTAGGCTCCACAGGTGTAGATTGGGCTATGCTTTCTTTAAATTTAGATTCTCGCCCCATGCTAAAACTAAATATTCAAGGACATGAATTTAATGGGCTACTGGATACAGGTGCAGACCTTAGCATCATCTCTTGTCAAGAATGGCCAAAACATTGGCCATTACAACAAGCCACTCAAACGCTTCGAGGCCTAGGAGTGGCAACTAATCTCCATAGAAGTGCAATGGTATTAGATTGGAAGGATCCTGAAGGATGTGAAGGAACTATACAGCCATATGTATTGGATCATCTTCCTATAAATTTATGGGGACGAGATGTCCTAGATCAATTAGGTTTGACATTAACAAATAACATCAACCAAAATGCACCCACTATTATGACTAGACAAGGTTTTAGGAAAGGAAAAAGATTAGAAAAACAAGAACAAGGTATAGCAGCACCAATACAAATAGATCAAGGAACAGAAAGACATGGGTTGGATTTTCAGAAAGGGCCACTGAGACAATAAAAATTACTTGGAAATCAGAAAGACCAGTATGGGTTCCTCAGTGGCCCCTGACTAAAGAAAAGATACAAGCAGCCCATGACCTGGTCAAACAACAATTAGCGGAAGGACATATACAACCTTCTGTATCTCCCCATAATACTCCCATTTTTGTCATCAAAAAGAAATCTGGTAAATGGAGATTATTGCAAGATTTAAGAGCCATTAATAATGAGATGGTTATTATGGGACCTGCTCAATTAGGGATTCCTCAGTTGTCTGCTTTGCCAAAAACCTGGTATGTTTTAGTTATAGATATTAAAGATTGTTTTTTTTCAATTCCAATTCATCCTGAGGATAGTCCACGTTTTGCATTTACTATCCCTGCACTGAATCATGAAGGTCCTGATCAGAGATATGAATGGAAAGTACTCCCTCAAGGGATGGCTAACAGCCCAACTATGTGTCAAATTTATGTTAACAAAGTAATCCAGCCACTTAGAAATCAAAATCCTGAACTACAAATATTTCACTATATGGATGATGTATTATTAGCACACAAAGATAAAAACACATTGCTAGAATGTTATGCCACACTTACAAACTTATTAAAAAATTATAATCTAGAGATAGCAATAGATAAAGTACAATTAAATTTTCCAATTAATTATTTAGGAGTTCTATTATCCTCAACCATGGTCCGTCCACCAAAAATTCAAATACGAGTAGATCAACTCAAATCACTTAATGACTTTCAAAAGTTATTAGGAGACATAAATTGGATAAGGCCTTATTTAGGTATACCAACAGGAGAGTTGGGACCTTTATTTGATATCCTAAAAGGTCCATCAGATCCAAATTCACCCCGAATGTTAACGCCTGAAGCAAGAAAGGCATTAAAAATCATTGAAACATATATGGAAAATATGCATTTGGATAGAATTGATATAAGTTTGCCTTTATTATTTATTGTACTACCAACAAAAAATATTCCTACAGGAGTATTTTGGCAAGAAGGTCCATTATTATGGATACATTTATCTTATTCTCCTAACACTATTCTTACTAGGTATCCTGAGGCTGTAGGACAATTAATACTCAAAGGAATAAAAGCAGCAAAGGGAGTGTTTGGAATTTCTCCCAATAAAATTATTACTCCATATACTATGAATCAAATTGATGAGTTAGCTAATGAGTTAAATACTTGGGCAATAATCATGTGCAAATCTAATGTTTCATTTGATAACCACTTACCATCTAATCCTTTATTGTATTTTTGGTCATTGCATCCTGTAATTTTTCCAAAAATGACAAGAAAAACACCTATCATGAATGCTCCAAATATATTCACTGATGGGTCAAATAATGGTACAGCAGCAGTAGTTACCCCTGATCAAACTTTTACATTTTTAGTACCCAAACAATCAGCTCAAAAGGTAGAGCTTAATGCAGTTTTACAAGCTTTTGTGATGTTTAAAGATTCTGTATTTAATTTATTTTCTGATAGTCAGTATGTAGTTAATGCTATAGTATCTCTTGAAGATGCTGGTAGGATTTCCCCTTCTTCTACTGTTTTCTCTTTGCTTTCCACTATACAAAGTCTAATCTGGGACAGAAAAGATCCATTCTTTATAGGACATATCAGAGCACATACAGGATTGCCTGGAGCCCTTAGTTTGGGCAATGATTTAGCAGATAAAACTACACATGACATACATATTTTCTCTACACTAGAAGAAGCTATAAATTTTCACAAAAAGTTCCATGTCAATGCTAATACTTTACAAAAGCATTTTAAAATAACTAAGGAACAAGCTAGACAAATAATAAAACAATGTCAAAATTGTGTGACCTTTTTACCACAAGTTAATCTTGGAGTCAATCCTAGAGGATTGATACCTAACCATATTTGGCAGATGGACGTCACACACTTGCCAGAATTTGGAAAATTAAAATATTTGCATGTTACAGTTGATACTTCTTCTGGATTTTTGATGGGCTCCCTTCATGCCGGAGAAAAAACTAAAGATGTTATAGCTCATTGCTTACAAAACTTTGCCACTGTGGGTGTTCCAAAATAGTTAAAAACAGATAATGCCCCTGGTTATTCTTCTACCTCTTTTAAACAATTTTGCTCAACATTTGGCATGACTCATATAACAGGAATCCCATACAATCCACAGGGACAAGGCATAGTTGAAAGAACTCATCAAACTATTAAAATGTACTTATTAAAGCAAAAAGAAGGAATTGGGAAGGGGTATATATTCCCCAAAGATAAACTTAAAATAACCCTTTTTACTCTAAACTTTTTAAATTTGGATTCATCAGGACTTAGTGCTGCGGAAAGGCACATGTGTCCAAAAAATGTGCATAAGCCCAAGGTACTTTGGAAGGATATTCTAACAGGACAATGGAAAGGTCCTGACCCAGTAATTGTCTGGAGTCGGGGGTCTGTTTGTGTGTTTCCACAGGGAGAACAGCAGCCGATTTGGATTCCAGAGAGATTAACCAAGGTCCTGACCCAGTGATTGTCTGGAGTCGGGGGTCTGTTTATGTGTTTCCACAGGGAGAACAGCAGCCGATTTGGATTCCAGAAAGATTAACTAAAGTGATTTCTACAGACCAAAAAGAAGATGATTTGGCTCAAATCCATAACAACTGATATCCAAAACTCCAGTTTGGCTATTCTTACATCTGCAACAGAACCAGGATGCTTTTTTCAATATCTATTTTATTATTGCCCTTTGCCATATCATGAAGTTCTATTTTGTTTTTTGAGCTCATACAGACCTAGGTTAATGTTTTGCTGATCAGTTCTATTTTTTGACTATAGAGTTTTTAAACATTGCAATGGAGATTTCACCTGTAAAAAGTTATAAGGCCTTTACTATAATGTTATGTGTTGTATGTATTATATTATGTGTGCACACTTGTGTTTTGTGTTATATGTTTGAATGTATGTATGTCCATATATCATATATGATGAGCGCTCATGATAAAATGGATCCAAATATTTTTTTTCACGTGATTTATATGGTTTAATTTAAATTGGGTAAACAACTGTTGAGGATTGTTTTAATATGTAAACAAAAAAGAAGGTTAACAGATCTGTTTGTTTACTTTCACCTTTCCTTTTCATTATATTTAATAATTCTCTTAAAGATAATGTAAATTGTTAAGAAAATTGTTTTCTTTTAGTGCCTTCTGTAATGTTACATAATTTTTTCTTTAGCCATTATTGCCAGAATTCCTATCTTCATCCCAGCGCCGGTGAAGACAATGTAAATTGTTAAGAAAATTGTTTTCTTTTAGTGCCTTCTGGAATGTTACATAATTTTTTCTTTAGCCATTATTGCCAGAATTCCTATCTTCATCCCAGTGCTGGTGAAGTCAAAGATAAAACCAATCTACAGCTTCTACAATAGCCATCACTGAACTGCTTGCAGAACTTGCCTGGACACATTGTGAGCTCACCTGTATGCATTGTGAACTATCTGTTGGTGCAGCGACTTGTGGTAGTGTTGGGGTATTTTTGCTGATGATGTCACCGGTGGTACAATTTTTCAAAGGAGCCCTCAATTGGCTTAATGTCATGGCATTTTGCATCCTCCTCTACTAGTGATGGTCTAAAATTTGGGGGCCAACAGAGGTGAGGCAAAGAACCTCACCCCCCCACTGGTGCAAAGGCCTATCCACAAGTATAGCTGTATGCTGGACCGGTAGTCAATGACGGGGATGATCCAATTGCAGTGGTACCAACCTAAGACAGGAGGCTGACGCCTAGAGGTCAGTTCATCCGATGACGGGTAAGGACCATATGTTGAATTGGACTGCCTAACAGACACGGTCCCTAAGCCACATGCTTGTTGTTTAAACAGAGAGGGGGAGATGTTGAGAGCCACAGCCGAAGGGGCCCCAGCAAACTTCCAGCTGCCAGCAAACTTCCAGCTGCCGGCTGATGATTGGCTCACAGCGGCCCCAGCAACATCTAGCTGATTGGCTCCTCTGCGGTGATGCTCATTGGGCTGTTTCCCTGCCCTTTCAGACCACGGAGCTGCTCATTGGGGGACTTTTTTGGCTCCGCCCACGTGACCCAGCCAATCGGCCTCAAGAGCAGGAGGATTGTGGGAGGTGGAGAGAAGCTTGTGTGGGAGAGAGAGGCTTGTGGAAAGCCGGTGGTGGCAGTTGAGGCTCTGAGGGTTTTTCCTGAGAGGCTGTTTTGTTTGGCGTGTGTGGTTCTAAAAATAAAGTTAGTTTCTTTTGACAAGTGGCTGCTGATTGTGCCCAGCCAGACTGCGGCAAGTACATGTTGAAAGAATGACTAATTAGGGAAATTTTTCTTGTTCTCATTTTATTCTCTTCTACAAAGAGCTAAGGGCTCCAATATCCAGTCAATCCATTTCAGGTTATGCATCCTTCCACCAAATGAAACCAAAACAAAGCATACAGTATTCTCGAAATGGTTTCTAGTCAGAGTTAAAAGGATAGCAGATCATTGTTTATTTTATTAATTCATTTAGTTAGCATTTATTCCTTCCCTCTCTCTTGGAATTTATAAATGTCTCTAGGAACAATCCAAATTTCCTTTAACAGTTGTCAAATCCATATCATAAATTTCTAGAAAATTGAATGTTGTGGGCTGAATGTTTATGTCCTCCCAATCCAAATTCATACCCTTACCCCCAGTGTGGTTATATTTGGAGAAGGGCCAATTAAGGTTAAATGAGGTCATGAAAGTAGAACCCTGCACTAATGGGATTAATGCCCTTATAGGAAGAGAAACCACTTTGCAATGCATGTACTTGATTCTGTTCCTCACCGTGTATTCTAAGAAGACTTTCAGCATCAAGCAATTCTTGGTCAAGAAACAAAAGCAAAATGATCCCCCAATGAATTCTGATAAAAACTGGTAATAAAATCAGGTACAACTCCAAGAAGAGACGTCGGTGAGGAACCAAGCTGTCTATAAAGAATTACACATGAAATGGCTCACACATTTATGCTATATCAAGATCATGATCATCTTATCAGATCAAGCTGAAAATGTCACCATGTCACAGTAGGGCATATTTAATTGGAATCTGGCCTTTCTTCAGCCATGAAGGTGCTGTAATACTGGTTTCAGTACTTAAAGGAAGGGGGTAGGGGAATCTAGACCCTCTCCAAGCTGTCTCAGAGGAAAGGCCATATGATGCCAAAGTAGCCTTCCACAAGCCAAGAAAAAAGCCCTTACCAGAAATCTGGGACTTGTCTCCAGAACTATAAGAAAATAAATTTCCCTTGCTTAGGCCAAGTGGTCTATGGTATTTTTGTTATGGTAGCCTGATCTAACTAATATAGACAGGACTCTAAACTTAGGGACTAAAGAACAATCTGATAGTCATGATGTCCATGCTGGGATATTAATGAAACAATCTCTACAGAAACCCGTCAATTCATTCATCTGGGTAATTAAATGATACTAATTGGGTCATTGAGTGAAGAACACAAAGCACTCCTGCCTTTATAAACCTCTTAATAATATTTTGGGGTAGAAAAATATATGTGTGTACCAGTAATAAATGATCATGCCAAATAAATAATGTGACAAATATAAACCAGAGAAGTTTTAAAAGGGAAATATATTTTGTTTGTTCATTTTTAACCTTTTGTACTTGGATTTGCTGCTCCATGAAATGCTTCAGGCTTAGAATAAATATAATGAATTCAAATATATAACCAGTCAAATATATAACCAGCTAGAATTCTTAAATTATGTGGATGAAATAGTTAATGCTTCCAAACCTTCCAGATGAGAAGTTTTGTTCTGATGATGACTAGGTTTGTTACTCATAAAAGAAAAAAAGCAGCTTTATCAAATCAATCAAGGTTATATAACAGGAAAAAGATTTTTTTAGTGACTCTTTAAGTTCAGGTTGAGGCTACTCATTAATAATGGCTTACATAATGATTAAACAAAATATAAAATACACTGTAGAATATATATCATTTAAAGACTTTGCATTGCTGATTGGTTATAGCTGTTACTGGATATTTAGATTGTTCTAAAATTGAAAACTGCAACTGTATAAACAGAATACCTAAATTTTATCTCCTTATAACAAAAATATTTTTTTAAAATGTTCACACAAATATTTAATGACATTGCTGTTATAATCAGAATTTAGATTTTAATGCTTACAAAAATTCTTATAAGAAACAAGTTTTGATTTTAAAAATAGTTGTCTGGGGCACGGGCAGGACCCGGGTTCGATTCTCAGCACCACATAAAAATAAAGGCATTGTGTTTTGTCCATCTACTAAAAAAAAAAAAAAAGATTCATATTCTCTCTCTCTCTCTATCTCTCGCTCTATCTCTCTCTCTCTCTCTCTCTCTCTCTCTCTCTCTCTCTCTCTCTCTCCTTTGGAAAAAAAAAAATAGTTGTCTGTCAAATACATTATCAAAGCAACTCCTACCTCTTGGGCTCTATGCTACCATTCTTGCTCCATTTAGACATGATCACCAAAACAATATTTTAAAACATAATTATAAGGTTAGTCTCTTACCACAAACTTCCTAATGATTTCCCACTGCATTTGGGATAAATGCAAACTCTTTAAAGTGGTGTCTAAAACATCCCAAAACCCTATCTATTCTTGTAATCTCAGTTTATACCATTGTACCTGAATTCACTATGTTTCTGCAAAATGGGCTTCTCTGTGTTCCTTAGGGTACCTGGCTCTTTCCTTTATGCTTGTTCCATTTATCTTTCTGTCTGATCAACTCTCAGGCACACTTCTAATCTCAGCTTAATGTCACCTCTCTTACCATTCATTTGAAAGCAGGTTGCCACCATATTCTCTTCAACTCTCCACTCAGATGTCATCTATTTTGATCATCTTACTGAAAATTGCAACCTCCTTGTCTCCAAGTCCACAACCTCTCCCCTTCTTTTTCTCGCCAGAGGTCACCAATTTCTAGATTACCTTAAAGAGTACCTATTTGGTATGTTTAATGTCTATTTTGGAATCTAAGCTCTAGGAGGGCACAGATTTTTGTCTGGTTCACTGCTGCATTCCCAGAGCCTTGTCCAATGCCTGGCACATATAAATGCCTGATAGTTCTTTCATAGTACTTTCTTGTGTGCTGACTTAATGACTCATTGAAAGTATCTCCCTCTCCAGTCTATCAACTCTTTGAACAAGATTCCTACATCTGTTTTGTTCACTGGGCAATCAGTGACTAGTGCAGTGCCTGGAACATAATGGGCACGCAATAAAAAATTGTTGCATAAATAAAATCACTAAACTATATGAGAAGCTGGTCTGGGCCAGTCCTTAACATTTGCCATTTTATTATACTATGTTTAAAGATGGGACAGTGTCCTTACAGATTGACCCAGGACTGTTTTCCTATCCATAATGTTCAGAATTACTAAAAATGCTAGGATAATAACCCTTGAATTCTTGCAATACCAAATATTTATTGAATGTTCACTATGACCCAACTCCCAGGTAGGTCCTGGTGGTAAAATGATGAAAAGCAGACCCACTATCCCAAGTCACCAGGGAACTTACATTCTGGGAGGGGAGCAGGCAATACACAAGAAAACAAATAGATTTAAAGATATATATATATATATATATATATATATATATATATATATGCATATTGAGTATATAGTGTGCCCTTCTTGGTCAATTCTGGGTTCTCATCTTCTTGGCCCACCAGCAGGATTTGCCACAGTGATCATTGCCTCTCCTTGAAAACTTTCTCTCCCTTGCTAGAAGTACGCCATACACACTCTGGTTTTCCTCCTTTGTCCTAGGCCACTCACTGCTCGCTTCTTTACAATCCTACTTGTCAGTGTAGGAATATCCCAGGGCTCAGTGCTTCACTCTCCTCTTCTGCATGTAGATTGCCTCCCTTAGCTATTCCATCAGGTATTTACAATTGAATATCAATAATAAGTTGATAAATCCCAAATGTGTATCTCCTCTGACTTCCAAATTCAAAAGTCCATCTACCTAATAATAGCTCTGCCTGAATGTTGAGTTACATCTCAATGTATATAAACTTAAATTCCTTCATCTACCTCCCTTCTACCTGAAACCTGCACCTTCCATAATCACAATCCCACCCCACTTCCTTCACAATTATGATTCTCTTTGTGTGGACTACTCTTTGCACAGAAATCTTCATCAACTGCTCCCACATGTCCTCATTTTTCTAAAAAGTCACTTTTACCGACTTTCCCTAACCATGGGCCAAGTCATCCCATTTTAAGTTGCAATACTTATCCAATATCCTCCATCCCCATTCCCTGCTCTATTTTTCTCTCTAGCATTTATCTCCTAATAAAATGCATTTACAATAGTTCTCCCTTATCCTCAGGGAATACATCCAAAAACACCCGTGTGTACATGAAACCACACATAGTACGAAGTTCTATATTTGTGATATTTTTTTCTTATACATACATAGCCTTGATAGTTTTACTTATAAATTAGGCAGGGTAAGAGATTAAAATAAGCTTGGTGTGGTGGTGCACACCTGTAATCCCAGTACCTCAGGAGGCTGAGGTAGGAGGATCACGAGTTCAAAGCCAGCTTCAGCAAAAGTGAAGTGCTAGGCAACTCAGTGAGACCCTTTTTCTAAAATAAAAATAAAAAATAGGTCTGAGGATGTGGCTCAGTGGTCAAGTGCCCCTGAGTTCAATCTCCAGTACCAAAAAAAGAGAGTGAGAGATGAAAAATAATAACTAATAATAAAACAATTACAATATACTATATCAAAGTTATATGACTGTGCTTGCTCTCTCTCAAAATGTCTTATTGTAGTATAGATATTAATAACCTCAGCATACAATTATTTTCTTTCCTCATTGAGAACTTTTACCTTCTCACTTAAAGAAAGCACTTTATGGCTCTCTTTGGCATATCTGGAATGCCAGCATTGCTACTTTGCACTTTGGGACCATTATTAAGTAAAATAAGGGTTACTTGAATGCAAGTACTATGATACCACAGCAGTTGATCTGATAATCTAGACTGCTACTAACTAATGGGCAGGTGGTTGCTACAGTGTGGATCTTACTGAATAAATGGATGAATCACATCCAAGTTGGTACAGAGCAGATGGTGTGATATTTCATCACAGTACTCCTGAAGATGTGCATTTAAAATGTATACATTGTTTATTTCTAGAATTTTCCATTTAATATTTTCAGGTAATGGTTGACGACTGAAACTACAAAGCAAAACCATATATAAGGGAGACTAATGTACTTCCACATTTTTTAGTGGATGGCTGTACTCACAAAAATATATGCTCCATGAGGTAAGGGATTTTTATATCATGTTAACTTGTCGTTTTCCTAGTTTCTAGAAAGGCACCTGATAGGTGCTCAATAAATAGTTAATTAGATGCATAAATGAATAATAAACATTCTTTATATTAAATAAATTTTATATTAATTAAATAAACTATTTCTTTATATTAAATGCATGAACAAAAAAAATGCAAGTTAAACCATTCACTATTCTGGTGTTTGCTATTTGTCTACATCTGTGACTGTTCTCTTTGCAATGTATTTGGCCAAGAAAGATGGTAACATAAACAGGAAAGAATCTTAAAAACAGGTAGTTTGCAGTTCACAGAAATAACATGGTGATAGAATCCAAGAAAAAAAAAAAGGCAAACAGATGTGCAGATGAATCACAAAGTCTACGAAAAAAAGTCTCTGTGATTCTAATAGTAACATAAAAAGAGAATAAAAATGCATATGTTCCCAGGATGACTGACTTCATGCTTCATGATATTAAGAACTTCTTCGAGAACCTAAGCCACCTCAAAGTTATTCCTTTATCTTTGTATACAAAATTGTTCACCCACTAAATCAAAAGTTGTGACACCCCTGAGTCCAAAAAAAAAAAAAAGAAAAAAGAAAAAGTATTAGCCTAGAGGAGCCATCAAGGGACACTCAGAAACAGAACAAATGGGGAGTTAGGAAACATTTCCGTGTTGATTTTTATTTTGACCTGAGCAGGAAGCCAACATACATGTAACCAAGATTTAAGGTTGTCATAGCGACGAATCTCCACTTCTCCAACTTTGTTTCTCTCTCCTGGGCCCTCTGGTCAGGCCCGGCGTCCACCTCGCTGACCGGGCTCTTGGGGCCACCACCTGCCTTCAAGGGCATCACCTCCTCCCCAGCGCCCGGCCTCCGCTTACCAACGCAGATGGAATTCGTGCTTCTCTTCCGCCGTCGTCACTAAAACCTGCTTTTTCTTCATAAAGCCTAACAACTCGCGAATTTCCTTCTCGAAAGAGGCGAGGAGCGGGTTTTTAGCGTCCAACGGCCCATAAAACGCGGCGATGGGCAACGGGTCCTCGGGACTGGCTAGTTGAGGCTGCGGGCTCGGGGAGCTCGCCTTCGACTCCCGGGGCGACTCTGAAATTGCAGTCGAAGTCAGGGGTGTGGTCGATGGCAGTTCTTGGGGCGACGTGGATGTGGCAGACGTGCCCGACAGAGGGCTAGAGCTGGTGCCCTGCGCCGCCATATTGACGCGACCCCGGCCGGCCGGCGGTGTGTACACACGCGGTTGCCTGGCGACGGTCTCGCGGCAACCAAGCATCCCGCGCGCATTCCGGGAAACACAGCGGCCCCTGGAGGGCAGAGGAATAAAGAATTGGATCCAGAAAAGAATGATGCTCTGAAGGTTATTTGTCCTGTTGCCCATTGGCACCGCTGTATGAGCTGAGAATAGGAAGAAAGTTTTGAACAGAGAGCCAGCGAATATTACAGCTGAATTTTTACCATCACGAATCCAGACTGTACTTCTTTTTTCATCTTAACCACTTAATAACAATAGTGGGTGATGGTGAAGCTGCTCATAATGATGATATTACATACATTAGTATGTCAGACGTTGTTGTTATAAGCATATGAAACACAAACAATATCAGATTTCATTTAACCATCATGACAACTTTGTCATTAAGATTCTGTTAGTACCTCCATTCCACAGTTTAGGAAATCAAAGATTAGGAAGGTTAAATTATTTGACCAAGGTCAGAGGAAAACCATAGCGTCAGAGACCAGGTCCTAATCTTGTGACTCCAAAGCCTGTGCTCAGAATGAATGAATATTGATGACTCCCCAAAATGAAGCTTATTAATCAGATTGAAATGATGAAACCATCTGACAAGCAATTTAAAAATCAAGAACCTGTAATTGATCCATTCTCTTCCCTTTACATATTAAAACTGTGGAAATGATGATTTGCCTCTAATAATCATTTATTTATTATCATTTCACCCTTATCCTAATTATCACTATATTGTAAATTAATGTATATTTTATGCAACTTAACTATTTAACAAATTCATACTAATGATCTGAAGTGATAACTCTCAAAATACTTTTGCATTGTATGAAGGGATCTTAGGAAACTTCGCTTTTAATGGGGAAACTACAGACCTCAGGGTAAATAATTGGTGGCAAAGGAAGTTCTTCTTTCCCCACATATTATGGGCAACAGGACAGTCAAATTTTAAAGTTTCAATTTCAACTAATAGGGAACCTGCTTTCCTTATAAGTTATGCAATGCCAAAAATTATAGAAGAACCACAATTATTTGGTAGCTTGGGGGGGGGGAGCAGGCATTTAACACTAAAAGTTGTTATCAGTTCTTTCACACTTAGAAATAAAGAAAAACAGTGACCCTAACACCCAGGGAGCCTGATTTCCCATTCAGGATTAAGAAGCTTATTAGACCACAGCCTGATTTCTTCCAGCTCTGACCTAATTTCTTGCAAGCTCTGTGGGCCTGTACTAATTTGTAAGACTAGCATGATATGTCATGTGTACTGTACCCTAATATTCTTTGAAGTAAGATTACAGTGATTTTGCTCTTTGAGGCAGGTAATAATTATGGCCAGAGAACCTTCGTGGCAAGCACTGAAATGCAAGAGTGCCTCATTATCAGAGTCTGCTTCTCCAGTCAAGGTGTAGGAATCATCCTGTGATTGGCAAAGATTTTACTCTGTCTCTAGATGAGCAGTAAAATTTTTAAGACTTTAAACAACTTATGCTTAGGGAGAAAATCATCTTTGGTACCTTTACAAAACAAATGATAGACTTTAAAAAAATCAACTTGGTAAATTCTCTTATTTCTCATATTTCCCTTGTTTTTACAGAGCATACTTGTCCTCTTCAGATCAAAAGCTGGTGTAATTTGCCACTGATAGCTATCGCTCATATTGATGAAAGTGGAACAGCAAGGTTCAATTAAATTAAAGTGGTCAGAGAGTAGAAAATAAAATAAATAAATAAAAATCAGATAAAGTAGGATTCTCTACCCCACCCCATCTGACTGATCTCACAAATAACCTTTCTCATAATGCAAAACATTTCAAAGTCACTGAAAAAAAGAAAATGTAACAAATTAAATTCAGATACTTGAACTATGAAGCATTGATCTTAGTCATCTTTCTCCTGGGGCATACTTCAGTCAACAATGCTTAACTTGGAGTAGTTTTTGGAAGCTTGTCTGAATATTTAAATGGGTCTTGTATTCTGAATCATCATCATGGTAAGATGGAAGTCTCCATTTTGTTCATTTTAAATTATATTTGAGGCATTTTTAAAACATTTTAGAGATGTTATCTTTCTTATAATGAGATGCAACCATTATAATATCTTTTCTGTTTCCTTGTCAGTTTGCTTTATTCTTTTCACAGTAATGAAAGAATGGAGCTATGCAACCACCATGTCTGACAGGGCTAAGTAATGTAAATAGCTTCCTTATAAATAATGTAAATTGCTGTTTCTTATAATTAGTGCCTTTGCAAGCTGCAGGGATCCTTTTTGCCCGTTCAAAATTCTTTTTCATTTAAAGTTACACTTAGAGAAATAATAAATACTTTTTATTAGTTGTTCAGTTGTTAATCACTTAGGCTGTCTCAAATAGAAATATATGGTCTTTTTTTTAAAAAAAAAAAAAAAGCTCAAAAATCTCCTTTTTCCACCTCTTAATATGTAGGCTTTCAAAACTTTTTTTATTCATTCATTTAACTACAACTATTTCTTTAGTGTGTCCATACAATGCATAGATGAGCCCACACATTCCCTACAAGAAGCAAATAACACATACAACAACCAACCATGATTTGAAGGCATGCTATATATGTGCTGTGATAAAGGTTTAAAATATTATGGAAGTCCCAAGATGAAGCTTGTTAACTGGACAGAGAATAAAGGATTATAGAGGAGACCATGTTTTAGCCCTGCACTGTAACTGCCCCTCAGTAACAGAAAGACCCTGGCAACAGGGACTTGCCTATGACTATGGTAACATAGCACCTAAGCCCAGTGCCTGGCACAGAGTACTACCAAATAAATCTTTGACGGAATAAGTGAATGAAATTTTTTTAAAAATGAAGAACATTCATCAAGATATCTCTGTCTGAGAGAAAAGCCTGAGCAAGATACAAAATCATAAACATTTACAGCAAATTTAAGTAGTCTTGTGTGGTAAGCCACTGATTGAAATACATCAAGAGGCACAAGATGAGGTAGAAAAAGAAATATGATCAAACACAGTGGGTAGTTGGGAGGCATGCTCAAAACTATGACTTGATTTTGTATTCAGTGGAGCTCCTTGGTTAGAAAAACATACAGATAGTTCCCAACCTATGAAGGTTTGACTTAACAATTTTTCAATTTTTACAATGTTGGGAAAGCATACCCATTCAACCATTTCTGTTTCCTACTTTCAATACAGTATTCAATAAATTACATGAGATAACTCAACACCTTATTAGAAAATGGACTTTGCACTGGATGACTTTGCCCAACTACAGGCTAATGTTAAGCACTCTGCACACATTTAAGACAGGCTAGGCTAAACTGTGATGTTTGGTAGATTAGGTGTATTAAATGCATTTTTAACTTGTGATTTTTTTTAACATACAATGGGTTTATCAAGATATAACTCCATCAGAAGTTAAGGTGAATATAACTCCATCAGAAGTATAAGGTGGAGATTAAAAGCCCAAATTTGGGGGCCAAAAGGTATAATTTGTATCTTTAGTTCTTCAAAGTTACTTAAATTCACTATGCCTTGTTTTCTTCATCTATAAAATGGGGGGTGAAATAATAGTACTTTCTACCTCATATTTCTATGTTGTTTAGAATCAAATGAGTTAAGATGTGTAAAACCCATAAAATATTGCCTGGCACATTGGAAGTGCTGTGTAACGTTTGCTAGTTATGATTATTTACTTGGGAACCATTGGAAGTTCCTAAGCAAAGAAATACAATTTATATTTTATATATTTTAGAAAGGAAATTATGGCAGAATGAAAGATAGATTGGAATGATGAAGATTATATTCCATCTCAGCTACACAGATCATTACAATAATTATATACAATTAACAGGCAGAAGTAGCCAACTAAAACCATTATAAAAACTGAGGTGGAATCAGTAGGAAGCCAAATCCTAATCAATAAAGCAAAGGGAAAGTTAGAGAATAATAGGTAATTTTATATATAAAATTTTATATATACATATATGTACATATATGTATATATAAAACATACATATATACATAAAATTTTATACATACATATATATGACATAACATTGCACATAATTATAAAAATAATAAAAGAAATTCTAACAGAATGTTTCAGTGGTTCTGAAGAAGAGGCTTCCTTAAAACCTACAAAAGTAAAAGATGTATACTGAGATAAACTCTTACAAGGATAAAAGATAATAAAAGTGGAGTAACAGGCCACACATTAAGAAAAGATATTTGTGCCAGGCATGGTGATGCATGCCTATAATCCCTGTAATCAGGTGGCTAAGGCAGGAGGATCACAAGTTTAAAGGCAGCCTTAGTTACTTAGTGAGTCCCTAAGCAACTTAGCGAGACCCTGTCTCAAAATAAAAAATAAAAATGGATAGGGATGTGGCTCAATGGGTAAGCACTGATGAGTTCAAACACCACCACCTCTACCAAATATATATATATATATATATATATATATATATATATATATAGAGAGAGAGAGAGAGAGAGAGAGAGAGAGAGAGAGAAATGCACAACCTACTGTGTGTGCACTATGTTGACAAATATCAATTCTAAATCTCAATTGATGGAAAGACCAGATTAAGATATTTCTTGGATAAATTTAACAGATTTACTTATTACAAGATAGCAATGGAAGTCATTGTAATCTGGATACGTAACAAAGAGATCATCAAAGAAGTCCAGGATGTAGCTTCCAAAACCAAAAATCCTCACCAATGATATCTACCTGTGAATGGTGATACCTCTGCATCTTTCAAATCTCTGATGCTTATACAAGTATCTGTGATTCCTCTTGTGTGCCATATGGCTTCTAATTTAACACTTCAGTATGGACAGTTTCAGATTCCTACACTTGGCCTTTTTACCCATAATAGTTCGAATTCCAGGCCTTAAAGATCCAGTGTTACAGGGCTGGGGCTGAGGCTCAGTGGTAAAGCGCTCACCTAGCAAGTGCAAAGCCCTAGGTTCGAGCCTCAGCACCACAGAAAAATAAATAAATAAAATAAAGGTATTGTGTCCAACTACAACTGAAAAAATAAATATTTTTTTAAAAAAATATCCAGTATTAAGATTCTGCTAATATCATTCCAACTTCAATTAAACTAAACTATGGATAACAGGAGGCTACTGTATTCAGGATACACTCCTACACATATTCCCCTCAGCTTCAGTTAATGCCTATTAGTTGGATCCTGTGATTCCTTTGGCATGTGGTCTATTTCTTCTCAGAACAGAGCTTGTAATTTCCTGCTCAAACTTGTGCTAAAAAACTGACTTTGCTTTTTACCAGGAGGCAATGCAATATGTTGGGGGCATATTTTCAGGAAAGCAAGCCTCATCTTGAAAGGCACCTGCTTCAGATTAGGTCATTGTATGTTTCCCTAGGCAAGCAGAAAGTAGTTTTCTCTGGCAAGTTGGTTAAAGAACTATGTCTTCCAGCCTGGAAGGCTTGAAGGAATTTAAGAAATCAAAATTATTAGGGTCATGTATATAAATGCCTCCACTTCAGGTCTCTGATCCCTACCCTTGGAATACCTGCAATATAATTTGATCCTGGGCCTGGTTTTCAGCAAAGTCTACCCTTCAGGTGCCCCAAGCTGTAATAGAAGCACTTCTGTCTTTCAAAGCATACCTCAAATTGCCAACTAACTGCCCTAAGACAATTGAACCTCTGTTGCATTCAGGTAGGTGGGCAATTCACATATAAATTCTCATTCTGAGTATCCACTTTTTATCCCTCACTGCTGTTATGTTAACCTGTGTTCCCTAAAAAACAGAAATTGAGGCAAAGGCTTAAAGGGCTAGCATTTCATTTGGTAATATAATTCCTGTGAAATAAGAAGAAAGGAGACAGGAATGGATGGAAAGGAAATAGAGTGCTAGCCAGTGAATCATGAAGACACACAGCCAGTGGCTCTGCTATATGGGATATCCCCTACCAGGTTGCAGAGATTTCTATATGTCATATCTTAGAGTAATCCATAAGAGGGAGCTATGGAGAGAAAATGTACCTGCTGTCTCCTTGGTGTCAAGAGTTCCCTCTGTACTTCCACGATGGATCATGGGGCCCTTGAACAACTTTCAAGAATCCCAATTATCACACCTCATGATGCAGTTTTATCCTAGCTCAAAAGTGGTGGAAAGAACTAGAAATACCAGACAGTGGCCTCAGGCAGTGGAAGCAAGCAGGCCATCCTGGTGGCAGTTATAACAGTAGGTGCTGGAATATGGCAAGTTGTGGAAAGCCCCGTAGATAAGTGAAGACATGAAATCCAGGGCAGTACTCAATGTGTGTCCCATATACAACGCCCGCCCCCCCACCACCACCACTTTGATGCTAATGCCAGCGACAACCTGAGGAAAACGGAGCAGTGAAAAAGAAGGAGCTTGGATTCATAACACTGTGAAGCCACAATACCCATTCTGAACCACTCACACCCTAATCAGTATGTGACAGAAAATAAATTTCCTTCTTGTTTGAAGCACTAATATTGGAGGTCTTTGTAGAGGCAGACAAACCTATTTTCTAAATACTGTATCATCTAACTCAGAAATTTCATTTCTTGAAATCAACTTTACAAAATTATATACACATATGTATAAGGGTGACTATTCAGATATTTAAAGAGCATATAGCAAATGTTATTGCTAATATTAAATGTATATAATAGTAAAGCATTAGAAACAATCTAACTATACATCAATGAATGTACAGGTAAATTATTTTATCTATAAAATTAAATACTAGTTAGCATCCTAAAGTAATGTACTGGATCTTTATATTTTTCATGAAAAGATATTTTTAAGTAAAAGTCTTCTTAAGACTTTTCTGAATAAAAATTGCCAAATGTCGTGAACAATATGCTAATATTTATCTATAAGAAAGTAAGGCACCTGCTTCAGATTAGGTCATTGTATCACAAAGTGATACTCTAATATTTAGCTCACCAGGGACAAAATATAAATCCCAAATGCATGTCCCCACAGTGACCTACTTCCTTCAACCACACCCTACCTACCAACAGTTACCACCTAGTTAATCCCTATTAGGGGATTAATGCACTAATTAAGTTAAGGCTTTCACAACCTAATCATTTCATCTCTGAACTTTCTTGCATTGTTTCATACATGAGCTTTTGGGGGACACCTCATATCTAAACCATAACAGTGGCACTCATCAATTCCACTCACATTTTGTTTTCTAAAGCAACTCAAATGGAAATATAAGCCTCCTACAGAGAGAAGCATTGGCAATATCTTGAACAATAATACAACTTACAAGCATACCTTGAATTTGACAGAATCCAAACACACATCCTTTTCCCAACCTATTCTTCTCTTTCTTTCTCTCTCAGTAAATAATAGATGCCACTAGTGGAGGCTTCAGAATTTTCATACAAGAAGAGGTTTGGTGTGGTAATAGATAAGAAGGAAGAGCTCAGAGACATGTTTTGAAGCTGCATCTTCTAAGCATGCACTGTTTTCTTTCAGATTGTGTGGTCATTTAAGTTGGCTTGATGGAGCTGATTGAAATTATAAAGTGGCTTAAGTCCCCTCAGCTCACTCCCTTGACTTTTCCCCTGAATACCACAATTGCAGTCACTCAAGCAAGAAACAGTGGTATCTTTGAGTCTTCCCTCCCCATTTTCAATCCCAGTCTCTAGATCTGTACTGTCCTGTATGACTGTCACTAGCTACATGAGACTATCAAGCACTCGAATGGCTAGTCCATATCAACTAGTCTGTATGACAGTCTCAATGTGGACTACAAGTAACCAGTTTGCATTGATATATGCTATAATTGTAAAATACACAACAAATTTTAAGGACTTTGTACAAAAACATATAAAATAATTATTTAAAAACCATTTTCACATTGATGACATTTTAAAAATTACAACATTTTGCATACATTGGATTAAATAAAACAAAGTGAATTCTACTTGCTTATTATTACCTGGTTATGTGGATAACTAGACATTTTTTAATTACACATGTGACTTTCTTTCTTGGCTGGCATGACATTTTTTTGGACAACACTACTGTGAGCTGTCTTCTTTTCATCTCCACAGTGCCAGTATTAGCATGGCCCTTCAATCTCAATGAGATTTCTGCAAAAGCCTCCTAACTAATCTTTCTGCTCCAGTTTGGCCTGTCTCCAATCCATTCTTTATAGTATTCAGAATGACCTTTCAAAATGCAAATCAAATCATACTAACTCAACCAGTTTTTTAACTTTTCACAGGAATCCATTGCCCTTAATTGTGTAATTTCATATATAAAGCTCCCCCTGATGGTCCAGAACCCTGATTTCAACATGGCATCCTCCTAGTCCTGAGAATATACAACACTTTCTAAGGGTATGGGCATATCTAGTTTTAAGAGAGTCAATGTCCAAATCCTCCACTTTGATGTTTTCAACAAATTTCTCTGCCTTCAATGTACCTACAAAGTTTTTCCTCTCTTCTCCTTTTACCATTGCTCTTATTCTCTTGACAAAAAAGAAGCATCTGGAATCTTACTACAAGGCACTGATGGAACAATTAAACAATTCCTTTAAGCAAACCACCTAATAGCCTTCTTACCCATTGTATAATATATTGCCAACACAATATTCATAACATGCTAAATACTTATTCTTAAGTATGCAAGAAAATACGGGGTTTCTAGAAGTATATTCAGGGGTAAAATTAACAGGTAAATTTGAAAAAACACAATCTAGCTCATCTTTCATGACACCTTACCTATACCACCACCACCAGCAGCACCCCCCAGAATACACACACTTTCCTAGTTCCAGCTTTATTTAGAGATCCAGTTCAGCAGCTATCTAAGCTTGGGATTCTTAGAACATCCCCCTCATTCTTCCCTCAGCTAATCATTTCCTACAACCCCTGCTTGTTTAGTGACATCATCAGAAAAGGTTACTTTCCCATTTTTTGCTGTGAAGAAGATTCATTAAATTTTCTCCTATTATGTGATCTCTGACTTTCACTAAACTTTATTAAATGAACTTTAAGGAAGATGCGAGTAATTTTTAACTGTTTGGTTCTCATTAACATAGAAGTATTCTTTGCCAAGATTTCTCTCTTTTCAGTTGTCAAAAAGTTTTTCCTCCTAAATTTGCATTATTATTTTTAAATGTTTCTGAACATGTAGTTTCCAGCACAGTTTTTTAAATGCAAAATACCAAATTTATTAAGCTCATGTAACAAGAAAACAGATATGCATATCTTGTGTTGTTTAGATTGATCGCTGCTGCTGTGTTGATTCTCTCATCATATACTCTCACCAAATTCACTGTCAAGGTCACTATGGAAATGGTCACAGGGAGTACAGGAGAGTGGTTGAGGATGTGGGCTCCCGAAGTAAATCACCAGCCCAAGAAATTTAAACTATAAGAAAGGAATAAAAAATAACAAAAGAGTGTAAAAAAATTAAAAAATACAATTTACTTTCTTCTCCTCTTAAATTTTCTGAACTATGTTTGTTTGACCTTTGAAGCAAAAATTACAACATTGTTTGACATGGTCTTTAATGTACATAGAGGAAATATTTAAAATAATTATTTTATAAGTGGGAAAGGTAAAAACCATGCAGAGAAATAATGTTTCTACATTTTATGTGAACTGGTAAAACCTTAGCACAATTAGATAGTAACAAATTACATATACATAATTTAGCACCTAGACCAATCACTAAAAAACTATACAATTAGATACACTCAAACACTCTAGCTAAATCAAAATGGAATTCTAAAAAAAAATGCATAGTCCACAGGAAAACAGGGAGAAAAACAGACAAACAAAAATTAATAAAGAAAGTTAAAAAAAAATGACAGGCTTAAACCCTAAAATATCAATAATTACATGAAATGTAAATGGTTTAAATACACCAACTAAAAGTCAGCAATTTGTAAAGTAGGGGGAAAGAGAAAAAAAGAGATGTAGTTATATATTGTCTACAAGAAATTCATTTTAAATATAATGATACTAGTAGCTTGAAAATAAAAGGGTGAATATATAATGCCAAGAAAATATTAATCAAGGGCTGGGGATATGGCTCAAGCGGTAAAGCACTCGCCTGGCATGCGCAGGGCGCTGGGTTCGATCCTCAGCCCCACATAAAAATAAAAAATAAAGATGTTGTGCCCACCGAAAACTGAAAAATAAATATTTAAAAAAATTAATCAAAAGAAAGAACAAGTGGCTATATTGATTGCACATAAAATGAATTTCAAGCTAGGCACAGTGATGAGCTACTGTAGTCCCAGGTACTCAGCAGGCTGAGACAGGCAGATCACTTGAGCCAGAAATTCAAGCCCAGCCAGAAAAATGGGGCAAGACCTCATCAGTACATGTATGATTGCACAACTGGTGTGACACTACTTCATGTACAACCAGAGAAGTGAAAAATTCTGCTCCATTAGTGTACAATCAATAGAAGAGCTTTCTACTGTCATGTACAACTTATTAGAACTAATTTTTAAAAAGAGAGAGAAAAAAACGAAAGAAGAGGGAGGAGGAGGTAGAAGGAGGAGATTTCAGAATATTCAGAACAAAAAAAAATTACTAGGGAAACAAAGGTACATTACATAATGACAAAGAGTCATTCTACCAGAGTAATTGTAAATCACCAAACAACCGAGCTGCAAAATAGTTGAAGAAAAACTTATAGAACTAAAAAGATAAATATCTGGGCATGATGGTGCATGCCTAGAATCCCAGTGACCTGGGAGACTGAAACAGGAAGATCACAAGTTCATTCAAGGCCAACCTGAGCAACTTAGACAGTTTCAGAATTTAAAATTTTTAAAAGGGCTGGGAATGCAGCTTGGTGGTAAAGTGACCCTGGGTTCAATCCATAGTACCATATAAATAAATAAATAAATAAATAAATTTTTAAAAAGATAGACAAAATAATCAATGTATCGATAAATAAAAAAGACAAATCCACAGTTACAGGCAGTCACTTAAATACCCCTCTCTCAACTGATAGATCAACTTAACAGAAAATATTCGAGTTATGGAAAAACTCAACAAAACCATGAACCAAAAAGATCTAATTGACCTGTGTAAAATGCACCTTTTTTTTTTCTTGAGTATCCACACAACATATATCAGGATAGATCGTATCCTGAACCATAACACAAACATCAAGAAATTTAAAAGAATTAAAATTATACAGTGTTCTCTGACCAAAATGAACTCAAACTGGATATAAATAGGAGAAATAATAGAAAATGTCCAAACTCTTGGAAATTGAATAACACACTGCTGAATAAGCCATCCGTCAAAGAGGAAGCCTCAAATGAAATAAAAATATACATGAACTTAATGAAAGTGAAAACCCAGCATAGCAAAACTTGTGAGATTCAGGCAAAGCACTGTTGACACATTAGATTGATAACACTAAATGCTTACATTTAAAAAGGAAAAGTACCAAATCAATAATCCAAATTCCCACGTCAAAAAAGAAGAGGAAAAAAATCAAAACAAAAATGCAAGCAGAAGAAAAGAAAGAACAACTGCTCTTATGAGTAGTAATCAATAAAATTTAAATAACTGGTTGGACTTTCCTAATACATAAGTATAAATTTAAACATATTTTGTCGGGATTAATCCTTCCAACAAAATAAATAAATTGATACATGAAAAATGTGTACACAGTGCCTACAACAAAGCAAGTACTCAACAATGCTAACTTTTATTACTTGTTTTGTATTGTTTTATTACTTGTTAACAAAATATTTGAGTAAGAACAATTGGAGGAGCATCCAGTTGTTGCCCCAATTATTCTCGCTCAAAAAAAAATTTTTTTTAAAGAAAAATATTAAAGACCAATTGTTAAGGCGATGAATTTAAATTTTCCAAAATATTTAGTTTGGGAGTTCTGTAAACCCACAGAAAAATCTTAAATTTCTGTTTATCTACTATAATGTATGTGTTAACTTTGTGTCACTGTGACCAAAATACCTGAGAAGAACAACTTAGAGGAGAAAAGATTCATCTGGGCTCATGTTTTCAGAGGATTCAGTCCATGGTGGGCTAACTCCATTGCAGGAACATCAAGGTGGAAAGGTGAGGCACTGGAAAACTGCTCAGTTCATGGAAGTTGGGAAGCAGAGAGTTGGGGGAAGGAAGGGGCCAGAGACAGATATAGTCCCCAAGCCATGTTCCCAGTGGCCTACTTCCTCCAGCTGAAGCCAGATTTAAAATTAGGTAGTTAGTGTAGTTAGGTAAATCGGGTCTAATATCCAGTGAGATCTAAAATGGAGGCCATGCTGAGAATGAATTCGCAGAAAAGTTGAGCAACTCTTGTCAATGAAGTCCAGGAAACAGCTCCTAATAGATTTAAAGATAGCCCATCCCAAAGAAATGTTACTGAACAGCCCCAGCAGATTTGAAGGTGCTAACTCAGAAGACCTTCCTGCCCAGATTACTTCTTTGGCCCACCTGTGTCCCACCCCTCGGGCCTTCCCACCTATATGCCATCACTGAAAGAACTATAAAAAGGGGAAACAACCGCACTTCCACGGATTCCACCTCTTGGGTCCCCTTCTTCCTCTGGGAGAAGTCTTTTCTGCTGTCCTTTAATAAACTTCTAATTTCTACTCTGACATTGCCTCAGCTTGCTTCTCTGGTGTTATTCTTCAACATTGGGGAAGCAAGGACTTGTCACCGGTCAACAGCGGTAACACAGCCATGCCCCACCTGCCTATTGTTTTACCATCTCCCAGCAAATCCATTTACATTATTAATCCATCAACTGGATCAATCCACAGATAAGGTCAGAGCCCTCATAATCCAATCTTCACTGCTGAATTTAGCTGCATTGTCATGAGCTTTTTGAGGGAAGTTCCAGAACCCAACCATAACAGTGTATTTTTAATTTTTATCTCAATAAAAGCCCTTTTGATTCTGAGCATAATACTAAAATCACCAGCTGCCCTGTCAACAAAAGTACCCTCCCCCCCTTTTTTAAATTTCCCAACTTCCTACCCCATGTAGGTTTTTTTGTTTGGTTTGGTTTGGTTTTGGTTTTGGTTTTGGTTTTTTCATCTCACTGGGTGTGAAGTCAGAAACAGTAAAAAATTGATAGAATTTGATAGTGAGGTCAGGACTGCTTGTGTGTGTTAATTATTGAATCCAAATGCTTAAAGCAATGTCTGATATTTAGTTTTATTACTTCATAAATACTTACTGAATGAAAAAAAATAGGTGATAAGTGTGGAAGGTGAAGAAAAGTTGGAAATGAATCTGTTTTTGAGGTTGAGAGCCTAAAAGAATATTAATGCTATTAATAATCTACATAAGAGTTTTAAGAGATGACTTGAGGAGCTTGCTATACAACTTTGAGTGCTTAGCCAATGCATGTAAACCTCATCTACTCCGGAACAGTTCCTCACTCACATAGTTTGAACTATGTGACTTCACCACACGAGGACTTGACCTTGCTGAGCCAATCAGATTCTTTCTCCAGGGGAATCTGAAACAGATTTGCTAGATAATGAATCTGAATAAATGGAAAGTTGGTTGGTTTTTGCCAAGAACTTGAGAAAGCTGGTTTAGAGGGAGAAAAGCAAGTTGTGTCAGAAAAGGCAGAGACTGAAGAGAGAATTGCCTATGTTAATAAGGAGTTTTCAGATCCTGATTCTAATCCCTTCCAGGGGTCCAGCTGTCTTCCTACCTTGGTTTTTGGATATCCTAATAAGAAATTCACCATTTGAATGGCACTAGAGCAGATTGTGCTAAGTGAAGCTAGCCAATCCCTAAAAAACAAATGCCAAATGTCTTCTTTGATATAAGGAGAGCAACTAAGAACAGAGCAGGGAGGAAGAGCATGAAAAGAAGATTAACATTAAACAGGGACAAGAGGTGGGAGGGAAAGGGAGAGAGAAGGGAAATTGCATGGAAATGGAAGGAGACCCCCATCGTTATACAAAACTACATATAAGAGGAAGTGAGGGGAAAGGGAAAAAAAAGAAACAAGGGAGAGAAATGAACTACAGTAGATGGGGTAGAGAGAGAAGATGGGAGGGGAGGGGGGATATTGGAGGATAGGAAAGGCAGCAGAACACAACAGACACTAGTATGGCAGTATGTAAAAAACGTGGATGTATAACCAATGTGATTCTGCAATCCGTATACGGGGTAAAAATGGGAGTTCATAACCCACTTGAATCAAATGTATGAAATATGATATGTCAAGAGCTATGTAATGTTTTGAACAACTAATAATAAAAAAATAAAAATTAAAAAAAAAAGAAATTCACCATTTGAGACAGAATGACAAGTAATTAGATTTGTTTTTCTGATGCTCTGAGCCAAAAATCCTTGATGAGACAGGGAGAAAGATCACTGATACATTTTGGGATATGTTAAATCTGATTTCCTTTTCTTCTTCAGAAATATTTTGATCATAGCTTTATTATATTCTATTATGTATTGAATACATTTCTAAGACTTTTTCTTCCTGTCCTTTCAGGCGATAACTGATATTACAACTTGGAGTGGAGAGGGTTATACCTCAATGTCAGAAGAGAAAGTATCCTTACTTCCCAAATCTCTGAGCTGCATTATAGTTTCCATCCCTTTATAGGGAATAGACTAAAAGAAGAAAGAGCTATAAACAGGGGTATGATCATCCAAGACAAACACTGTAGACAGAGTATTTTTCTCTTATACATCTGTCCACACACATGATGTTATTCTCTTGGAGTATCAGGGGGAAAAATGGAACAGAAAACTATGCAGAGAAATTTGAATGCAGAATATTATACAAGCAGTGAAATGCATGTCATTTTCTAATTGCTTCAACACCTCCTCACAACACGTTAAAAAAAAAGTCTGCAAATTTCAAGCCACCCCTTTGCAAATTGATTTCTTAATGTCACTAGGCTCCCCGTTCACAGCCCACGCTCTCTCAGTTGCTAAGTGCATTGGATTGTCACAGTATGTTCCAGAGGCTCTGGATTTTTCTCAAATGTGAATGATGTGCTTCTAACTGAAAGCAAAATCCTTGTTTTTCAAATACAATATTCTGTAAAAACAAAAAAAGAGTACTTATTAGGTTTCAATCATTTGAAATTAAAACTGATTTTCCAAATCAAGGGAAAGCTTTATAAGCACTAAAATTCAATATTATCTTACAACTTGGAATTCAAAGATGATTTATAGATTAGTTTTGTATTATTAGCTTCATCTCATTTGGAAAAAAAATCATGATATGCCACTAAACACTTTTTTACATGCACTGATAACTTCTTTTGATAAGATATATTACAAAAAGCTTTGAATTTTCTAACTCAATAACATAAATAAAATTACAGGCAAAAGTTTAAGACGGGTGGTGAAAAGAAGTGGGAAACTATGGCAAGAAATACATAAAAACATGTACATTTAGTGGGTGTATATATGAATTTAACAAATATTTACTGAGTGTGATCAGTTAGGTATAAATTGCAATCCACAGACTTCAAAAATTTAGGGTCTAATAGAAGAGATTGGCCATTAATCCATCCAACAAGCGTTTATCAAGTATTTGCCATAGAAAAGATGCTTTGTTGGGTACTAAATCTTAATTTTTGCATGTAGCACTGGCTCACTTAACACATGTCATGAAACTTATGAACTTTTACTTTAAAATTTCAGTGTCTTTTAATAAGTATATGTTTTTTGAAAAAGCTCAAACCATACAGAAACAAAAGGTGAAAAACTCTCCATAACTACCACCAGGTGGGGTAACCAACATTACATTTCAAGGTACCTTTTCACACTAACATAAGCACATACAAAAAAATAACTAAATAAAAGCAAAGATTGTATCATACTACGTATAAACTCAGTATAGCATAATGCTTGAGGGCATTGGCTTTAAACATTACTGCTTTGATTCAAGTCCCTAGGAAGTAACACGAACTATGTGTATCTTAGCTAAGGTAATAGATCTCTAAACCTTGTCACTTAAGACAATGAAGGGTTTATTTCTTATGCACCTCACATGTCCATTCAAGAGTTCTTGGTCAGGGTGACCTCCAGAAGATCATTCTAGAAGCCAGGCATTTCCACTCAGAGATGCTGGCATTTTCTTAGCTTCCATAAAGCTATGTTGTTTTCTTTATACAGATTCTAAACATTTGTTTATTCCTCCGTATTTTATGTTTTTTGATGTATTGTGGCTATCATCCTTTTCCGACTATGTTTTCTATTTCATCAATTTTTGCACATAGACAGACTCTCAGCTTTTGTAAGTTTGACTTCTCTCATCTTATGGAATCTTGTTATTACCATGGGCTTGTTGGTTCTGTTTCTTGCACTATTTATAGCCAATAATGACAGCTTTTTCTCCTTTCCTAAGATTGATAGCTCTTCATTCTTTCCACTATTATTGCATTAGTTAGGATCTTGAAAATAATATTAAAAATAGCAGTGATAGTTTCCCTTTCCCTGTTCTTCCATTTAAATAAAATCTCTTAAGTAATTAACCATTAAATATAATGTTTCATAGTGATTTGTGATAAGTGTCTTTTATTGAGTTATGGAAATCTTCTATTACTGCACTTTAGAAATGTATGGGTTTTTTTACATGCTGTTAAATCAAAGTAGATTCCAAATAAATGCCTTTCCTCTCACTGTTTAGATAATTTACTGTTTTCTTTAATGTAGTATATTCAGCCAGTAGTTGTGGTGCAAGCCTATAATCCCAACAGCTCAGGTACCTGAGGCAGGGGGATCATGAGTTCAAAGACAGCCTCAGCATCTTAGCGAATACCTAAGCAACTCAGTGAGACTTTGTCTCTAAATAAAATACAAAATAAGGCCGGGGATGTAGCTCGGTGGTTAAGTGCCCCTGGGTTCAATCCCTGGCACCAATAAATAAATAAATAAAACATACTGACATTTTCTAACTCAATAACATAAATAAAGTTATATTTTATTTTAATAAAATATATGATATTGATGTATACTAGATATTATACTATGTTGGCATTTTATATACACTCTCCTCAGTCATGGTATCTATCCCTTATGTATAGCATCATTGTTATTATTTAATATCTTTGTTATTGTTAAATATATTGTTATTTAATATTTTCACATCATTTTCATACAAAAGATTGGTTAATAGGCATGCTGTATGTATGCTAATCTGCACACGATATTTGCTTAGTATTCTTAGCAGGAATATTCTACCCTGTAGAACAATGTTCAACAATTCCATCTTTTTTTATGTTCTACAAAGTTCAATATGATAGCTCTTCCCTGAAAGACTGAAAAACCTACTTTAAAAAACCACAAAAGGACAGTGTATTATAGTTATTGAATTGTTGAATTATTCAAGTTTTCTACCCCTTCTTGAATTTGAAGAGTTTAGATTTTATTTGTTTTTCCAAAGCTTTCTTTTTAAATTTTTACATAATATTCTCTTTTAATTTTTTTAAGTTTCTCTCAAATCTGTAGCTTTGTGTCCTTGCACATTTGAATACTACTTATTTAAATCTTTTCTCTCTTTCCCTGATTGGGCAAGCCAACATTTGTTTATTTGAACAGGCAATATAAATTTAAAAAAATTAGCTAGGGCTGGGGATGTAGCTCAGTGGTGGAGTGCTTGCCTAGCATGTGTGAGGCCCTGCGCTCAATCTCCAGTACTGCAAAAATAAAAAATTTCAAAAATCATATTTTATCCCCAAAGTGCAAACAGTGTGGAAAAACAGGAGAAATCATGTATTCATTTTTATTCCTTTCAGGTTCACATGTTAATACATTGCTTTAAATTTGTGTTTTAGCCAGTTTTATGCCACTGTGACTAAAGGACAAAAACAACTTAGAGGAAGAAAAGTTTATTTTGGCTCACAGAAGTTCAGGCCATGGTGGTCAGCGCCATATCTCTGGACCCTATGTGAGGCAAAACATCGTGGCGGAAGGGAATGGCAGAGGGAAGCAGCTCAGGATATGACAGCCAGGAATCAGAGAGCTCTGCTCGCCAAGGACAGAATGTAAACCCCAGTAGCATACTTCTTTAACACTGAGTATAGTGTTGGGTTCTTTGTCTCATGAATTCAAAGAGTGAAATTCATGACACAAAGGGTCAGAGCAAAGTAACAAGATTTATTAGAGTAATAGTAAGCAGGCAGGGCTCCCAAAGGGTAAGGGCACCAAGAGATGGTTGCCAAAGGTGTTTCTGTTGTCTAGGGGTTTATATTATAAGGTTAGATGGGAGTAAGGTGACCTTGAAGATCATAGGCTAGAGATTTTAAAAACAGTGGAAGTCCAGTTGTACCAGGGCACCTGGTGTTCATACACCTTGCCCAATCAGATTAACACATTGCTCTTTGTGCTTTTTTTGGAGAGGGTCTGAGCCCTGGGTCACAGATGTTTCAATATCAGTTTTTGTTTTTGTTTTTAATTTAAGCTCACGTTGTAGCCGTTGTCCATCGCAGGCTATGGAACCAGGGTCACTCAGGTGAATTGGGCTGAATTCACACAGACACAGAAAATACCTTTTTCTTGGGGAGGTTCAGGATGGCTTCTCTGCCTCCAGCTGAGAGTTCCCACAGGGTGAGGGGAGGGCAAGGTAAAAACACTGGAGGCTGACAGGAGAGGGAGAGGGCACGTTCTGAACCCTATTTATTGAGGGGAGCGTTCAATAGAACATTCCATGCAAAAAAGGTAAAGAGTAGTATTACAAAGGAACAAGAAGGCAGCCCACTCCCATTAGGTACACCCACTCCCAGAGCCCTGCTCCCCTGCTGAGCAGAGATGGGATTCACCTGCTTCTGCGTGGAGGGGAAACCAGTCTCCATACCTCCACTGCTCAAGGCTAAGGGTGCTCAACTCCTATATGGCAGCTCCTGACATGTGGTCTCTCTGATGTTACACAGAAATCTGACCTTGGTGGAGCTGAATTTCCTATCTGCCTACCCCTGCTCTTTTTCCTACCTCACTTCTTCCAACCACACCCTGTCTGTCTACAGTCACCACCCAGTTAATCCACTGAAGAGGATTCATTCACTCATTAGGTCATAACTCTCTCTCTCTCTCTTCTTAGTTATACATGGACACAATATATTTATTTTGTTTATTTATTTTTATGTGGTGTTGAGGATCAAACCCAGTGCCTCACATGTGCAAGGAAAGTGCTCTGCCGCTGAGCCACAACCCCAGCCCTAGGTCATAGCTCTCATAATTTCATCATTTCACCTCTGAACATTCCTGCATTGCCTCACACATGAGCTTTTGGGGGACAGCTCATATCTAAACCATAACAAATTTAGTTGCTTCAATTAAAAAGATATCTGGAAGTCAAAGAAGAATATCAACTACACTGGCTGATGTTTATCCTGTTGGCATAAATTTATCCTGTGTGCCTGACAGTGTGTTCTGCAAGTTCAGGTCTGTGAATTGTTCTGTCTTCCAAATACTTATTTTCTGTCTGCTTTCTCTGTCAGTTTCTGGGAGAGGTGTGTTTTAAAGTTTTCTACCATGACTATGATTACTTCAAATTCTCTTTTTAATAGTTTTTGTTTCATAGATTTTAATGCTATATTGTTGAGATGATACTGCTTTTTGATTATCATATCATTTTTAATGGATTTTTTTAATCAACTAAAATTTTTTCTCTGTTTTGTGGATACTTTTGCATTGGGAACAGCATTTTAAAATGTAACTCTAACACTGGCTAGTGGATTAGTCTAGGACATGAAAAGCCCACCAGTATTTGAATGTCAGGCTTTCCAAAACCTCATACAAGATCAGATTTGACTGTTGGGGGAGACTGTGCCTTATGAGCTGTCCCTTACAGGCAAACTGGAAATTCACTTTTTTTTGCATGAGATATCTAGTTCAGTTTATCATTAACTCATAAATTCTGAACTCATTCGATAATTCAACTCCTATTTCTCTGAGTTGAACTAGAAGTGACAGACACACTAACGTTACTGTAAGATTATCAAATTCAAACATTTTTATTCTTCTTGTGGTTGCTATTATCTACTTTTTATTTTTATGTTTGAACCTAATATGTCAAAAATATAAAAGTAAATTTTGCAATGAATTTTCTGAACAACAGACTTATTAAACAAGGAAAAAGTCATTTTGAGGTCCTTAGTATGAAATCATTTATTCAATATCAAGAATGGTGATATAAACCAACATAGACAAAGAGCTAAGCATAAGAGATGTATCATTTTCTCAACTAGTAGTAAAGAAAGTGATTTTTTGCTAAGAGAAGTTCAGACAACAAGATAAAAAAATTGAGGCAGAAATTATAGTAAGCCATGCACAGCAGCACATTCCGGTAATTCCAGGACCCCAGAAGGCTGAGGCAGGAGGATTGCAAGTTCAAAGCCAGCCTCAGTAAAAATGAGGTGCTAAGCAACTGAGTGAGACCCTGTCTCTAAATAAAATACAAAATAGGTCTGGGGATGTGGCTCAGTGGTCAAGTGCCCCTGAGTTCAATCCCCAATACCCCCTCCAAAAAAAAAAAAAGTTACAATGACATTCCACAACATGGATTAGCATCATTTTCAGCTTATACATCCTAGTTGAAGTACCCTATTGAAGAGAAGAACAATGTGTTATTAAAAAAAAAAAAAAAGAACCTGTAAAATATTCATGTCTTTAAGTGTCAATGCTGCTATAAAAGAAAAACATTACTTTAGGACAGAAAAAGAAATTCCAGTTTAGAAGGGAGAAGTATTATGAGACATGCCATGAATGTCTTTTGAAATGGGTTTCATCCCATGAAGGATTCTATTCTTGGACATGGATTTTCTAAATACCCTTCCAGTTTGGCAACAAGTGGAACCCTCATGTGTAGTGCTGAAGAAGGGAGAAAAAAGGGATGACAATGCTCTTTTTTGTTAGTGGACAACATTTTAAAACGTTGTTGGTCACAGCATAATCCTAAAGACTAGAAAAGCAAGTTATGCCATGAAATATCAGTACTGTATGTTTTAATGAATCAAATTTCAAGAGTAGTTCTCAAAGTTGTCAACTTGATGCCAGTTACACTGACTCATAATGATAATGTGGAGTCTATTTTCTCATCAATGGATGTTCAATGAACAACAGAATTAACAAGTTATATGTGACCATGGAAGAACCTAGGTTATATAAGTAGAACATAGATTATTACTTCAGGAAATTTTATAAGCAAATTCTAACGAAGAATTATTAAGAAGAACCAAAGGAAATATACTTAAAAGAAGAGGTATGTAATGTAGATAATTATAACTCATTTCAGATAAAAATAAACACTTGTTAGCATAAGTAAGTCCCATCCAATATTTTTCTTTTATTCTATGTCCATATGCATATGCAATTAGAAATAATTAAAATTTAACTGTGTGTCCTTTATTTTGATTTACTCAATCTGGTAACCTTAAGGAAGAGCCAATTATTTTTTTAATTTCCCAGAACTTAGATTCCTTCTTTAAAAAATGGCAGCCTCTTCTTGTTTCATAGATTTAATAAATTCATATGGATTTCTCTGTTTCCTGTATTTATGTGGTTTTCTCATAGGAAATTTCTTGTTTCTACAGGGTGGTACCATTCTTTCATGCTGCTGGTTTTCCTTAAGTGTTTTAGACTTCTTGCTTAGCTATTTACACTTACAATTTCACATTTAGATTGACCTAGTTGGTAGCGGCAGTGTTTCAATTTGTGAAATTCTTGGTTTTCTTGGCAAGGGGTGCAGTTCCTGGAAAGGGAGAGAGACCGGCCCAGCAGGCTTCTTTGTTGCTCTCTACCTTTATGACCAGGGGAAATCATGTCCTGGTTTGCCTACAACAGTCACAGGTTACCCCTCTTGTCCTGGCATAATTATTAATAGTGCTTACTTACTTTCAGTCAAAAGTGTCCCAGTTCAGCAAATGAATTACATTTTCATCTTTCTTATGACTGACAGAAGTTAGCTGCAATGGTGTCTCATTTCTCTCTGGTCCCAGTACCCACCTTGGCAGTGTTAGTCAGTAAATATCCCAGTTATTTTATACTTTTTTTTTACTTATAGATGGGCACAATACCTTTATTTTATTTATTTGTTTTTATGTGGTGCTAAGGATCGAACCCTGTGCCTCAAAAGTGCTAGGCAAATACGCCATACCACTGAGGCACAACCCCAGCCCTACCCCAGTTCATAGCTTTAACCTGAGGGCAAATGCTCCAGAATAAAAGACTGATTGGGTTACTCCATGGCACAGTAATTAATTATCCTACTGGCTGCCTGCCTCTGCTTCTATTGCCTAAGATCTTAGGTTTCTTTATCAAAGGTCATCAGAGCTATTATCTTTCACCCAAATAGGATTGTAGATTTTTTAATCCCTGTGTGTGTTATCATCCATGCCTTAACCTATCTGCTTTAATATTCAATATTAATCTTATAATTGCACCTATAATGCCACCTGTGAAAACAATAATTGTAAGTATGAGCTGAAAGCCCCATTCAAAGGTCTTGACTTGTATTAATCTTCACAGCGACACTATAAGGTGGTTTCTATTATCTCCATTTTCCAGATATGGAAATTGAGGCACAGAGGAGGTAAGTAGCTTACACTAAAGCTGGAAGACCAAAGGGAGTAAGCAATTTACCAGAACACAGCTCATATTCTTAACACCATCTAAAGCTCTCTTGATAGACAGCTCTTTTCCTGCCTTTCCAGAGCTGCTTGGGGCTCATCGCTTCTTTATTACTTCTGTCATTTCTGTGGGATTGTGGAGAGGAAGGAGCCATGAGCTGGGTTAACTGATATGAACCAGAAGCTTATTAAACTGTCCCCCTCCTCAAAAAAAAAAAAAAAAAAACCTGAGGGTTCTGCTGAATTGAAGAGGATTCTGTCTAAATGATTGCTTATATCATGCAGTCAGTCACAACCTATTAGCCAACCCTCACTCATATGCACAGTCACACAGTACTTCTCAATGCTTTATCAGTCTAGAAAGCTGGATGGCAGGAAAGATGTCATGGAAATTTCTACATGGCCCCTAAGCATACCCTGTAGGTCCATTACGGGCCATTCCAGTTTCACAATACCTCATTCCTTTGCAGTAAGAAACCTCAGATCATATTATTTTGTCAGAAAAAGGCAGCTGTAACTGAGGCTAATTCCAACATTTTGCAAATAAGAAAAGGAATTCCAAAGAGATCAAGAGATTTACCCACCTCTCACAGCTAATTAATGTAATTAGCAATAAGGCCAGATCACCACACAGTGTCCTAACAAACCCAGTGTCCTCTTTATTCTGTCTCATTGCCTCTTAGTTGCTTTGAAAACAGAAAGGGAACATCATCAGAGTTGTGTTATTGTATGTCTAGAAATTATTTTTAATGTAGAATCTATCTAAATGCTCTGGATTCATACTTTTGAAAAAATAACTATTTCAATTTTAAAGGAAACCTTTAATAATTGATGGCTGGATCAGACATGGCTGTCTACGTTACTTTCCCAGTTTTCTCCCCATTATGGTTTACTAGTATTTCAGTAAACCATGCTTCTTTTTAACCCCCCCTCCCCCACATAGCATCAACTCTTACCCCTTCAAATAGATTACATTTTCATCTAAATTGATTTACCTGCTGAGAGCAAGACCTGGAGGCCAGTGCCTGGTGAAATAATCCACATCACTCCCTGGGTCCAATAAAGGTTATTGTTCCACATTAAGGCTAATGAATATTGAAAAGTAAAAGTTTTTCTTTTTTGTTTTGTCTTGTTTTTCCTGATAGTGATTTTGCTTTCTGGGGTACAAATACAATCTAGAAATTGTAACATTCCAAGAGTTAAAAAAAAAAAAAAGAAAAGGGGGTATGAAGAAAAAGAGGAAGAACTAGGACATATTTCATAACTTGTCAAGAGAGAACTTTCACATTCTAAATAAATAAAGATGATTTTCCTGTCCGTGAACAAATGGAGATGTGTATGAATTTTAAGAAGCTGATAAATTTTTATCATCCATTCCATTAAGAGGGAAAAAATAGGTATTGATGCTCTATAATCTCTATTTAGCAGGATTAAATTCAAAAACAGTCCATTGCCTGTAAATCCTAAATTCAGGATAAAAAAAGCAATAATTCTTGCTAATTCATACCTCTATCTTCTTTCCTTGATTGTTTCCAATAAAAAAAAAAGTAACAAAGCTGGAAAATCCATTATTCCTTCTCCAGCTCTAACAGGCCTCCAGGACATCCAGATATCCCTCAGCAGAAGCACTTTCTTGGAATTTGCAAATCCCCCATCCAGCCCCACCCCCAGTGGCCTGCTGCTGGCCTCTTGCTGTTGAGCTCTCCAGCAGTTTCTGCTTCTCAGAAGCACCAGAGCAACATCCTGCTTACATTCCTCCCACTCCTAGCTAAAACAACACCTTTACCTGTTTTATTTTCTTCGTAGCTATAAACGATAATTTTGATACAAAAGTTATGTCATTTGTTTACCCATTTGCTCTCTGTCAGCTCTCCTTAGAAAGGATGGTGCTTATCTGTTCTACTTCAAGTGTAACTTCAGCTCAAGAACAATACCTGACACTTAGGAGGTGCTTAAAAACATTTATTGAATAAACAATTCTAATTGGCTCCATTGAAGTTTCAAAGCATCCTGGACTGTGGAATATCCAAGCTTTTCCTTTCCCTTCAATATCAGCTAGCCACTCTCATACGTTGACCACCACCTCATCATTACCTGGAAATGGCCACCCCCACCCCAAATGTTAAATCCCATAGGAATTTGCTCCAGAAATTTATGCCCTTCTTGTCTCTTTCTTTGGTCTCTTCTCCACTGTCTTATTCCCAATAGCTCAGGAATCTCCAATCACAACACAAATGTTCTACCAGTGCTCATGGTTTCTCTCTCACTTCCTTCTATGGCTGAATTTAGTGAAAGAATAGTTGATATCACTAGCTCGATGTCACCAGCTCCCACTCTTTCAGCCCAGGCATTCTGCTTCCATTCCCATCACTCTACCAAAACCATCTTTGCCAAGGTTATCACCCCACAATCCTATCATTTTTTTAAAGAAAAAAACAAGGTAGGGGGAGGAAGAAAAGAAAAGAAAGAAGAAAATCTAATTGATCAACCATTTTGGAGAGCACCTAGTGATACTGGTAAAGTTGAAAGCATGAATTACCAATCCCTAGAAAAGCTGTCCTACATGAGCACAAGAAGACATGCACATGAATGGTTGTCACAGCACTGTTAATAATAGAAATGTGGAATCACCTATAAGTTCAGCATGGTAGAAACTTGCACATGTTCTTTCCCCTTCTTAGTAATAGAACAACCAAATGTTAGGTATGTGGTCACATTGAATAAAGATTCCTTCTCCCACTCTACTTTATAGCTGTGATAATATGATTAATTTTTAGCCAATAGATATAAGCAAAATGGAAAAACGAAGCTTCTTCCCTTTCTCCCTTGTACTGTGGTTGTGGAAATGTGTTCACTAAGTGGAGCAGCTGCCCTGAACTCCAAGGTGACTTGGTACATAAAGGCCTATGCATGGTAGAGGAACAGGATGGAGGAGGCTGGGTCCTTGAAGCTGGGATGCTCCACATCATCCCTGGAAAACTACCTTTGGGTTTATACAGAAGAGGAAGGAAATTTTCCTATTTTGTTCAAGACCTTGTTATTTTGGTTGTGTTGGTGGCATCGTTAGCCAAATGCCATCTTAACATTCAAAACAATGTATTCACAAAATGGACTCCGGGCAGCAATACCTGGACAATCACACAAGAGAAGTCCATCAAGATTATATTGCAGAATGATATGTATAAAATTGTACCATTTATTTAAAATACAAAATAATACCTAGTTTATGAACTTATACATACTTACATAAAAACATATGACTATGATTCATAATCTAGTTCATGGTAACAGTATCCTTAGAGGAAGGCCTTTTCTGATTCAACATTGATTAACCAGCTACATTACTGATTATCTTATCAGGCAGGATGGTCAAAACCAAACCAATTAAGAGCCACTCAGTTTAATCTGTCAAGTGCTTTCACGGCTGATCTGTCACCTGTGCAGTCCCTCTTATAAACCACAGCCACTGAAATAAAGCGTTACTTTTCAGTATCTGAGTCACTCTTGAATGACAAGAGGTGAGACAAGCTGTTTCTAGGACTTAACTTCGTGAAAAACAAAGCCAAGGAGAACATTCTGTCAAATTTCAATGGGAGGAGAAGGCATGAGAAGTAGCCTTAGCCAAGTAGCTGCTGTGGATTGACCATAATTTATTCATATTCTCCCATTCACCAAATAGTTCCTGAGTATAATCTGAGTTACACTGAAGAATATTAATCCCCCAAATTAATGTAAATGAAACAAGGGCATTATTTTTTACATGTAGAAGACATTTGAATTTGAGATAAAGGGGGAAATCAACAAATTAGTCATTTTCAACTTTTCTAATAATGGTAAAAACAAGAGTTTTGAAACAGACCAGCAGTTCATGGTCAATTTTTCTGCTTTCAGGGTTCTCGAATCATGAATTCAGAGAATAAAATCTAGAGATCAGGATGAGTGAGAATAGGATTTATTGAAGAATAGCAACAGGAACACAATTCTTGCATTTCAACAGGAGATCCAAGAGCAGACTTTCTCCATCCAACTGTGCTAGTCTACAGGTGTCCATGGCTCTTGGATCATTACTGTTGGTCCAAATTTATGCTAATCAGGGTTTGAAAGAAGTACCAACGCTATTGGTTTAAACTTATGCTAATTAGAGTTTGGGAATATACTATTGGTCAACTCTCAAGTCCTGACTTCCATTCAGGTCTGCCCTATTTCCATTTTTTCATTGCCAATCAGGAAGCAGGAGGTTGAAATCATGGGATGGAGCTGCCACGCTGCTTGGAGTCGGATTATGCAGCAGGCTTCCTAAGGTACCCAACCTGGCAGCTGAAGGATGACTGGTCCGAGTGCTTTGGCTCAACTCCGTGCTGCTTCTACCCTAGGCCCACCACACCTGAAATGCTTGCCCTCGAGTGCCAACCCACCCCGGCTGCCATTCTGCTGCTCGACAAGGACCAGTAGGCCAGCTGCATGGCCTGACAACTGGGGAGTCATGTCAATGGTGAGAATAATAACTCCATTTATTGAACTCTTGACATGGGCTTACACATGTTGTATACATTCATTTATTTAAGATAATTTTCACAGCAATCCTGTATTATAAATTTAAAACCTGAGAAATAGCTGGTGATCGCATAGGTAGAAAGTGCCAAACTGGAATCTGTTTAAAGAGTTGTCTGAATCTGAAGTCTAAATTCTTGAATTTTACACTTGATCATTTCACATCACTAACAAGATTTCCTTTCATGGTCTAATCCCATGAATAGGTAAACTAAATGGTTGATGACATGGTGCAATTAAAAGTCAATGAAGAGTTCATTTGTCCTCAAACATCTCATTCTGTAGTGTTGCTAACATTTTATGTCACTTTTTGGCTTAAATCCTTTCCCCATAATACCAGTAAAATTTGCCCCTTAGGATAGTTAAAACCTTTACCTGAAGATTACTTTAACAAATTAAGCTATAATTTAAAAGCAATCTATTAAAACTAGATTCCCAAAGGAATGAGATCCTGGTCACATACATGCCAGTGGGTAATGTAAAAGTCTTTTGAAAATCACATACTCTCAGGAGGAAAGCTGGGACAGGGGACCTGAGCATTGAAATAATAACAAAAATGGTCTGCCTGCTTGTGGATTTGGTGATCTCAACCTAAATGGAATGTTCAAATTTGAGGAAATCTTGAAGATCATCTATCTCAATCCCATTCATCACCACATCTGCCAAAATTACCCTTTGCCAAAAAGGAAGCTTAGCTCCAAAGAGATTCCCCCATTTCTCTGTAATTGTGTGAATACGTTTTGGTGGTGCTAAAACAAAATCATAAGCCTTTTAACTCCAAGGTCACGTCTCTCTTCTGAAAGTTGGGGAGGTCATATCAAAAATGTCTTTGCCTATGCCAATGTCTTGAAGTGTTTTCACCATGTTTTCTTCTAGTTGTTTCATGGTTTCAGGTCTTTAACCAATTTAGCTCAGTGATTCATTTTGAGTTGATCTTTTTAAATACAGGGTGAAAGACAAGGGCCAAGTTTCAATCTTCTGCATATGGATTTCCAATTTTCCTAGCACTATTTATTGAAGAGGCTGTCCTATGTATGTTTTTGGTGCCTTTGTTGAGGATAGTTGGCTATCGATGTGTGGGTTTATTTCTGAGATTCCTATTATGTTCAATTGTTCTATATGTTTATGTTATGCCAGTACTGTGCTGTTTTGGTTACTATGGCTCTGTAGTACATCTTCAAATCAGGTATTGTGATGTCTCCAGATTTGTTCTTTTTGTTCACAATTGCTTTGGTCTCAGGGGGTCTTTTGTGCTTCCATGTGAATTTTAGAATTTCTTTCATTTTTTCCTCCTTTTCTTCCTTTTAGTTCTGTGAAGAATGTCATTGATATTTTGATGGGGATTGCATTGAATCTGTAAATTGCTTTAGGTAGTGTGGACTTTTAAACAATAATATTAGTGGTCTTCCAATGGAGAACGATATTAAGATTGCTCAGGAAAAAAACCAACTAAAAATAGATCTATCATAGGATCCAGGTATAGATCCACTTCTGGATATATATCCAAAGGAAATGAAATCAGCATACTAAAGAGATTCCTGCATGATCATATTTATTGGAGAAAGCACTATTTTCAATAGCTAAGCTATATCATCAACTAGGTACCCATCAATGAATGAATGGATAACACACACACACACAAGCACACATACACATGGGTGTTGAAATATTGTTCATCTATAATGAAGACTAAAATCATGTCATTTGTACCAAAATGGATGGACTGAAAGATATTAAGTTGAATGAAATATGTCAGCTCCAAAGACAAGTACTACCTACCATGTGTTCTCTCTCTCTCATATAGAAGTTAAAAATAATTGACTTGAATATATAATAATGATTACTGGAGGTTGAGAGGGGGCAGAGAATGAGGATGGATGAAGGATGCTGGATTTGATCAGTGCACAATATATGCCTGTTTTGAAATGTTATACTAAACCCCATTAATATGTACAATTAATGCATGTTAGTAATAAAAATAATAATAAGATACAAGTTAGGGAGAAAATTCCCCAAAGCAGAAGATAAATAACAGAGAAAGAAAGAAAAAATTGAATTTGATTCATAATTTTAAGCAACAGGAGCCCACACATCCACTGACTGTCTTTATCTGGGTTTGGGGGGGGAGGCAGGGAAAAGATAGGGAAGTGAGGAGATGGCTGATTGGATTCCAGGAAAATTCTACCTCTGTTTGGAAAAAGTCTGTTCAAATTACTGAAAGGACTACAGCTCTGACTTCTCCTTCCTCCTTCCTTCAAGTCCAGAGCTGATCAGATGAAGAAAGAGGGGCAGCTTTGATAATGAGAGGGGAGGCTGCTGAATGGAGGTGGAGGGTTCGTTCACCTTCCCAGTTTCCAGCCTAGTCTACCTCCACCCCAAACATCTGACTAAGGAGAGTTCCAAGCTCTACTGTTATGAAGCCCACCCTTTTTGAATAGATCATATCTTTGAGTCAAAATGAAATATGCTGTGGTTCTCACCCACTGTTCCTAGTAATGCCCTGGGAGCCACTCCTAATAGGTCATATCCCCCCTCTAAGTATGTAATAATTCTTCACGTATGTGATGAGTCAAGTATAAGAATAACAACACAATGGGTGCTGACCATGTGCCAGGCTCTATTCAAAGCACTTTTTAAAAAAACTCATTTAACTTGCACCAGTCTAAGTACTCTTATCATTGGTCCCATTTTACAAATGGGAAAACTAAGGCATAGAGAGGTTAAGAAACTTACCCTGCCCTTACTGTAAGTTGATATTCAAACTAGGACCTGAGATATTCACTTATTTATTGTGCTATACTAGCTTTTCTTCTCTACTTCTTGCTCTCCCTTCAGCCACTCCCTCTCTGACATGACCCACCATTGTTTAACCCTTTTCTCTGACTCATATCCCAATTATCCCTGGGGCTTGTCCATGTGATAGACTAAGTTCACTGGCAGGCAGACACAGAGGCAGTAAATAATATGCAGGAGGTTTCTGCAGGAGCACCCTGCAGAAAAGTCAATACCTGTGAAGGGTGAACAGGTCAGAGGAAGGGGGACAGAGCAGATCTAAGATACAATCACAATTTTTGTAGGCCTATTGCAGTATCCTAAAATATTCACAGGTTACTCTGAAAATGTAAAATACATTCAATTGACTGAATATATAAGATCAGCTGAAATTTTACAACATTAAATTAATCACATGACCTATATGTGTCCCAAATGTTACTGAGGCAAAATCACCCAGAGCCCATATTAAAATGGGACATAATGGTGTCTGTGAGTAATAATAATAGAAACCAGTTGACTGATTGGGTATAATAATTTGTAAATAAAATTTTTAAAAATTTGGACATATTCATCTCCTGCAATTTATCTTTAAGAACAAGAGGTGTGTTGCTCTTACGTTAAAGTCTATAGAGTCCCCTGATAAGGTTTATTAGGCCCCTTTATTCATGTACAAGTTCTTTTTGTTTGTTAGTTTAGTGATGTTTCTGCTGGTTGAGCCATCGAATTGTTTTAAGAGCTCCACAGTATAAGTCTGCTAAGTAATAGATAATTAGGCCCTAGGAAAAAAAAAAGGAGAATTCTACAGCCCCCACAAATCTGTTACTTGTCAGATGCCTATTACAGCGGCTGCTCCAAATGCTTTTAAAGTGAAACCTTGAATTCTTACCTTATTTATTTTCACAATCTGTTTATCCGCTGTGCATATTCCAAAGCTGCATACATTTGTGTTCTTGTTTTTATCACATTATCAATTTCCACAACCACAATTATCACTTAGCTGGAGGGGTTTCTGCAATATCAACATTAAAAATCATACAAATGTATGAAAGGGAAATTGATGAGAGTATTATTTTAATAATACGTACAAAGTACTGAAATTAGGGAAAATTTCAAAGGGAAATTAAAAACAAGTAAGTTAAAAAAAAACAGGAAATAGAATGTGATGAGGAAGAATGGTCCATCTGCTAAATGAATATGCTCTCATTCAGTGTGGATTCCAATACAGCATTGTTATACCACATTGTTAAGTTTACACTGAGAAGATTTGATTTAAGTGGCAGCTCCCATTTTCAAGTTGAATCACTTCTACAAAGACTCTAATAATATTTTTCAGTAGCCATGGAACCTCTCTCTGAAACTCAGCAAAATGCAGACAAAATGTCCTACCTGTTAGGACACCAAACATAACTTCTTGCTCTTTGAAATAGTCCAAGCTTCTTTTCCCTAAACTAATTAGATTCCCTTATTAACTTTGCATAAGTGTTCTCCATGGAAACAGTTCCTCACTCATCATACTGAGTCAGGAGCAAAGTAACTCGGCTGCTGAGTATAACAATTAGAATTATCAGTAGGATATTTTTCCCCATTGAACTAATGAATTTGATGGAGGTCAAAGGAGAATTAAAAGCTTATCAAGTAAGCTATGCTATAAGGGTAGTTTTCCCATGAATCAACCCAATATTTCCTGTAAGAATTACATAATATGTGTTGCTCAAATTGCCAAAAGTCTTTATCTTGCCTGTGATGTAAAGCTGAGCTGTAAGGGAGAAACTTGGTAAAGAGAAGGGTAAGCTGAGGCCCTGGACCAACTTTGAGCTGCAAAGGGAAATTGACTAATCTTAGAAATTTGTTTTTCCTTCCTTGTCCACGGCTTGATCCAACTGGAGGAAACCAACTGGCATTTCATGATTTTCCTTTACAATAAGCTTGGAGCAAGCTGCAGAGGAAACCAGGCAGGTCAGAGCAGAAAGGAAACTGCCTAGCACCTTCGTCAGTTTCCTGTTGCATCTGACTGATAGCAGAAAAAAGAGGATGTGATGTTATGGTACTGGGGTTTGATTCCAAGATGCAGCTGATAAATACCTTCATTCAGTGGCTATCAAGCTACAGTTTTCTACTAACCAAATCTAGGTTCAAAATTTAAAGCCAGCGTCTTAAGAATCCCTTAATGACCCAGACCTCTAACACTGTATAAGATATGAAGAACCAAAAGTTAAAAATTTGTCTTATAAATAGCCCCCTGATGATCTATAAAGTTCCAGAAATATACTGAATCTGTTTCCAGGGAAATTAGCTCCTTCAGACTTTGGTTGGCTTATCATAGACATTTCCTTGGGGGAAAATGACTTTTGATTTAGTTGAGGGTTAGGAGTGTATTGGAGACGTTTTATTAGATTCTCTTTCCCAAATAGTCTTATCAGGGCATTAAGCAGCTCTACTCAAAAATTTTAATGACTTTCCCTTGATTAAAGAAGAAAATTCTAGTTTCTTTACAAATAATTTGAAAGTTTTGCACAACATAGGCCTTACCTACATTACAGATGTGTCTTACACTACCCCATTCTCTCTACACATGGAATCCCAAGCTTAAAGAGCTTGGTCTTAAGCCAGGTATTATCTTCAATGTACTCAGCATTTCTATTTTTCTCTCCAAGTTGTGTCCATAATTCTAATACAGTTCAAGTTGCTGCTTCTCCATCAAGACTCTCCATCAAGACTACAAAGAAATTGCACAAACAATAAATGGTATTTATTGTCTCTACCTCTCACTGAACCACTAATCACTTGACTGATGGAACATATCTCATGCTATTTTGTTGTGCAATACTGATTCTTAATTCTTGTGTTCCTATTTAAGTTTGCATGTTTTTGTAGTAAATTCAGGAGGAAGATTACATATTATATATTCTGTGTATGCCTGCACATCATCCAGAATAGTGTCTTCAATTCAGTAATACATATTTTATATCAATTTAATGAAAGCACAATGTATTAAATAGGAAAAAACACAACCATGTATAAACTTAAATGAAGTAGAATGAGTTAGCACTATAATAAGATAATCATTGGTTTGGGGGATTTAAATAGGATAGGTTCTTACAGGCTCAGATTTGTAATCTTATAGAAAATATCTTGACTGTTTCAACCAACCAATCAACCAACCTATCAAACAAAAGCAAACAAAACCCATTTTGAGTTTGGGTGATAATGATGTAGGTTCATTGGCTATAAGCAATGGACCACTCTGATGCAGGATGTTAATGGTGGGATTTTGTGCAGGGGAGGAGGTATATGGGAAATCTCTGAACAGTCTGCTCAATTTTGCTGTGAACTTACTGCTGTAATTTTTTAAATATATATATATATATATATATATATATATATATATATATATATATATATATTAAAACAACAACAAATTAAAAGTCTGAGCACCTACTATATTGAACCCATTTATGTACCATATGAGATTGCTCAGCAATGTCTGGTCCCACTGCCTATCCTCAGCCCCTTGATATGTCTTTGCCATTGTGGCTGTGCAGAAAGATGAGCTCCCGTGTGCAGTATTACTGACAAGGAAGGTCCAGGTAATACTCAGTAGATGTATGTTGCCTGTATTTTTCCCCCCAGTTCTGTGGATGGAACCCAGGACCTCTTTCATGCTAAGTATGTGTTTTACTATTGAGTTGCACTCCCAGTCCTTATGCACGGGCTGGAATTGCTCCTGGAGGCTCCACTCTCACCAAAGCTGCCTGGAGTAGAACTCAAAGCAGTAGACTTTAACCAAGGAGAAATAAGAGACTGGGAAGATCCAACAGATCCATTGTTCTTCAATCCTATCCCTGGACTATTCTCAAATATGCTGTTTTCCAAATGGTGGGCTGTGTTTTGTTGTGAAGTTAGGGCCAGCAATGCAACATACCTCCTTGTATTTGCTCTCCTTCCTTTCTCCCTTTGTCTATTTACAATTCTTAGTTCCCTGGGATTGTCCTCCTTTCTGAAATGATGGCTATATAAACTCAGCCTCTATTTTCCAGGTAATCTGAATGCCTAGCAAATGCCAAATGCCGTGCTTAGTACTAGGGAAAAGGCAGAGTGTTCTACAATTACAAATGCTCTTTTTTGTATTTTGTTTTGTTTCATGTGGTTCTAAACAGTAAAAGCACAAAAGGGAAAAATAGTGAAAACCGCCCTCCCACACATGTGCCCCTGGTAACCCAGGCTTCCTACATCCCTCCTCCCATTAATATAGCTTGGAAATTATTTCATATTGGTACATTAAAAAGTTTTACAACATTTTTGGCTCATAGTGTTCCAATGTGGAGGTGTGTCCTAACTTATTTACTCATTTTATTATTGATGAAACTTTAGGTTGTTTCACTCAATTTTTATTGCAAATAATAGAGAATGAAGAATGTATCTATAGGATTTTAAAAATTTTTATTTACTTTATATTTATATTTTTGCAGTGCTAGGGATTGAACCCAGGGCCTTCTGCATGCTAGGATAAGCAAGTATTCTACCACCAAGCTACAACCTCAAACCTACATAGGATAAATTTCTAGAAATTATATTGCTGGGTTAAAGAATATGAAGGTCTGCAGAACACTGTTATTACGTTTCCTCAACATCACAGTATGTTAACAAAATTTTTGCTTTTTGCCTGTTTGGCTAGTGAAAATGGTATCTCAGCATATATTTAAGTTGTGCTTCTCTTATTGAGTGACATTAAATGTAATATCTGATGTTTGAGAGTCATTTGTTTTTCCTTTTCAGTGAACTGCTTGTTTTTGTAGAAATCTTCACCAAGGGAACAGTCATTGGAGCCTCTATTTTTACAATCCTATGCACCATGTTTCAAAGAAAATTAAATGAGGGCATTAACACAACTCTCACTATCTTTGCTTGAAATACTGCAATTTATATCATTTCAAGTTGCAAAGTCTGGTCCTCACACTCAACAAGTTCACAGTCTGGCAAGAAAAGAAAGACAGTGGGGAGAAGGGAGAAAATCAGGCAGACAAGGAGCCACCTGATGCCCTAAGAGCTTGACACACTTAATGGAGGCTGACGTTGGGACCCAAAGGTTCAAGGCCCTGAAGGATAAGATGGACCAAACAGAGGAGCAGAGATTGCCCTTAATATGCAAAAGAAAATCATAAGTAAAACTATGGATGTCCAAGATCTTTTTTCTATGAATAATGACTGATCCAACAGGGAGGGCGTGTTGTGTGTGTGTGTGCGCGCGCGCGCGTGCATACACAAGCAAAGGTATGAAAGATGGGCAGAATGAGAGATGAGGTCACCCTTTAATTAAAAGCTGTTTTTCCTTCGGGTTCTCCACTGAGCTCACATTTTCCTATAAATTTTATACAACATACATGAAAAACCTGGCATAAATATGAATGGGATGATATATAAATAACTTATTTTAGGGAAAACAGAGGGAGATGCCCATCAGGTCAGAGAGAGTTGGTCCCTTTTAGTCACAATCCCTCTTGTTCCTCTCAACAAATGAAAAATAAATCCCAGGGTATGAAGGCTAATGAGTATGTTTGTAAGGACAAAGCAGCACAGCATAGGGGTGGAACAAAGCAGAAACTTCTTTGAGAATAAGGAAATGTCTATCGCTTTTATATTTATGGTAATTAGAACTATTGGAATAAAGAACAATGGAAGTGTAGATTCGAAGAGAGGTCAGTGAGTGAGATTAGCTACATTACAGAAATCTAATGATACTCAGTTTCTAAACACCCAGCAGATTTTACTAATGAATACTCCAGAGCTGTAAGCATTTAAAAAAAAAAATCTGCTTGGCTTTAACAAGAAAAGATACATGATAATTATTTTTTCAAAGAGACCTTGCCAAGGTTTATCCATGCCAAAACGCTGAGGGAAATTTTAATGTGAAATGAACCACAGAAAAGAGATGATAATGAGAGAGGCTTACAAAGGCTCTGTCATCTGCAGAGACGTTGGCATTCTCTATTCTTCTTTCAGCTCCTCCTCAAACTGTTCTTGCCTAATCCTTGATGTTTATATTATCCACCCCCTTAAAATCCAACACTTGACAGACTCCAGGGGTAAAAACAAGAACTGAATTCTCAAGTCTTTACACATAAGGGAAAACTAGCAACAGGGGTTCAAATGACCTCACTAATATCCTACAGCATCGTTCAGTCTTGCCCTGTGATCTAGGCAATAGCTACGTCCAGTCAATTGTTCTTCGGTTCTGTGTTTTATGGTCCTGGGATCAAACCCAGGGTTTTCTGCATGCTGGGCAAAGCACTCTCACTGAGCTATACATCCAGCCCAATTGTTCTTTTGTAATGACCATCTTTACAGTGACGCAGGATAAATCATACCAAGAATTTCCCAAAGAAGTAGGAGGGAAGGCAGGAGATGGATGCACTGAGGTTGGGGTTCCAAGAACTGGTGGAGAGGTGATCCTATGGGGTGGGACAAGGTGCTGCACTGGGAGTCCATAGCAAATACTCTGAAACTGCTAACTCAATTGTCTTCCCCCTACTTGCCAGCTAAGCAAGCCCCAGCTCTGTTCAGGAGCACATATCAAGCACATGGGATGAGTGATGGTGGATCTAAACCGATCTTGGCAAACCCATTCTCCTTTGCCATCAACTGGTATAGAATCAGACATGAGGCCCATGTAAGAGGAAACTGCCCTGTAAGAAGAAGTTGGTTTAGGACCTGTTGGGAAGATTTTATTCTCTGATGAAAGAAAAGGAGGAGAAAACCTTTTTGTGTTCCCTGATTCCAACTTGCATGCCTTTGCCTGACGGGTTTTCCTTGAGAAGGTGACAGCTATCCGATATTTGCAAGGGGAGAAACAGCTGACTCACTGAGGAAGAGAGTGGAATTTACCTTCTCTGTAATGTTGCATGACCCAACCAAGCTTGGAGGCAGGCTTCTGGTTGAGTGAAACTAATATTCTTACAGTCTTAGGCCATTGTTTGTTAGTTTTGTTGTTGTTGTTGTAGTTGCTGTTGTTTCTTGTAGCTGGTAGAAAAAAAATTCTATCCACAGTAGAAACCCACACAGTAAACAGGGCAGTAGTGGCAGGTGAAGTCCAAAGGGTGGATGGAACACTAAGCAGAAGGGGCCAGGAAACAACAGAATGTCAGAATGCAGTGTGAGAAACAGGTTGGGAACTTTAAGTTGCTGGGAGTATACTTGTTGAGCTTTGGAGGCCTCCTCATGCTTCTAGCTATGTGTGACAGGGACAGTACTGCCTGTATAAAGATTCAGTGTCAGACCAGACATTTCTGAAATCCACACTTTTTTTTTTTATCATATACCACATTTTGGCCCTGATCCTTGTGGACTTGTGCTTACAATCTTTCCTAATTGACCTTCTATCTCAAGTCTTTCCACCGTCTGACCCACCCTAGACATGGTAGCTAGATAAATTGCCAGTCACAGCACTTCTGCACTTTGAAACCTTTGATGGTTTTCCATTTTAAACGTCCAGCTTCTCTCGTCTTCTTTTTAAAAAAATTTTTTACTCAAATTTGATATACATGACAGCAGAATGCATTATAATTCATATTACACATATAGAACACATTTTTTCATATCTCTGGTTGTATATAAAGTATATTCACCCCATTCGTGTCTTCATACATATACTTAGGGTAATGATGTCTATCTCATTGCACCATCTTTTTTATCCCCATGCCCCCTCTCTTTACCTCTCTCCCCTTTGCCCTATCTAGAGTTAGTCTATTCCTTCCACGCTCCCCCTCTCAACCCCCTAATGAATCAGCCTTATATCAGAGAAACCATTCGGCATTTGTTTTGGGGGGATTGGCTGACTTCACTTAGCATGACATTCTCCAACTCCATCCATTTATCTGAAAATGCCATGATTTTATTCTCTTTTATTGCTGAGTAATATTCCATTGTATATATACCACATTTTCTTTATTCATTCATCTACTGAAGGGCATCTAGGTTGGTTCCACAGTTTAGCTATTGTGAATTGTGCTGCAATAAACACTGATGTGGCTGTGTCCTGAAGTATGCTGTTTCTAAGTATTTTGGGCATAGTCCAAGGAGAGGGACAGCTGGGTCAAATGGTGGTTCCATTCCCAGATTTCCAAGGAATCTCCATACTGCTGTCTATATTGGCTGCACCAATTTGCAGTGCCACCAGCAAACATCCCACCAGCACATACGAGTATGCATTTTTCCTCATATCTTCGCCAACACTTACTGTTGTTTGTATTCTTAATAGCTGCCATTCTTGACACTGATAGACATCTCTACACTATACTGTAAGGACAGTTCTATGTTATAACTTTTTGTTTCACACACGTTATGGTTTAGATAAAAAGTGTCCCCAAAAAACTTGTGTGAGACAATGTAAGAAGCTTTAGAGGTGAAATGATTGGGTTAACCTTAACCTAATCAGTGAATTAATACCCTGATAGGGATTAGCTGAGTGATAACTGAAAGCAGGTGGGTGTGGCTAGAGGAGGTGGGTCATTGGGGGCCTGCCTTTGGGTTTATATTTTGTAGTGAAGAGAGCTCTCTCTCTCACTGTCTGCTTCCTGGTGCCATGTCCCCAGCTGCTTTCCTCTGCTACACACTTCCACCATGATGTTCTTGAGCTCCATGGCATGGAGCCAGCCATCTATGGACTGAGACTATGAGCCTCAAAATAAACTTTTCCTCCTCTATGTTACTCTTGTCGGGTCTTTTAGTCACAGCAGTGAGAAAGCTGACTAAAACAACATAGTTCTTAGAATACCTTATATACAATAATTTTCGATAACCCTTTAGTCATATACATGTTGGGTTTTTAAAAATCTTATTTTTTACATTGTGCCTTAAGATTTTAGAAGAAATAGTACTGACAGGTGACTAGATATATAACCATATCCATTGACTAAATACATGAATCATTTTAAGTAATCATTTTAATTATTAAATAATTGTCATTCTCATAAATTATGTCTAGATTAACAGGTTGTTAGTCACCTATTGTTTGTATAATCTTATGATTTTATGGTGATATTTATGGTAATTAAATTTATTCACTAAATGTTTATTAGAAATGCCCTTACTTTAATTTTAGTAAATTATCAAATCAGGGTAATGACGATTCTTTGAATCACTATTTGTTATAATTATTTTTTAAAACAAGAATTTTAGCTGACTCTGTCTATAATTACAGCACTAAATTTTGAAAAATTCCCCAAACAGAACCAGCTTCCTGGCTCATAGCATTGTTATTTCACACTTTGACCATTTCGATAACCCAGTTGGTATTTTTCTTTTTTATGTTGTCAATTCCATGACTTTGCTTTTATCATTCTATCTAGAATATTCTGTTTTCCCTTAACTGATGCTTAAACATTCTTCAAAGCTAAGTTCTGGTCTCATGTATTATGTGAGCCCTTTCCTGAATGACCACTGCAGTCCACTGTGGTTTCTCTTGCTTTGGGGGCCCATTTGCACTTTTTGTCTGTATCACTCATTAGGTATCTTTTGCCTTGTACTTTTCTTTATAAATGTACCTGTGCCCCAGATATTTCCAAGAGCTCCTCTTGTCTTTAATATTTAATAAAATAAACAAAGCTTCTACTGCACATCACTTTTCTTTCCTAAAAAGAAAACTTGAATTTACTAAGTCTGTCACCTCTTGCTCTTAAACTCCACACTAAATTCAGTTCCTGTCTTTCACCATCTTGCCTCCTGCATTTGCTATCTTCTCCAACACTGCTTTTTCCCCCAAAAAAGAACATAACCTTGTCTCCACCATTCCTTAAAGTACCATTAATATAGTGATTAAGCCATACCTATGTTTGTAGCAGCTCAATTCACAATAGCTAAGCTATGGAACCAACCTAGGTGCCCTTGGACAGATGAATGGATAAAGAAAATGTGGTACATACCCATACTGGAATATTACTCAGCTATGAAGAAGAATGAAATTATGACATTTGCTGCTAAATGGATGGAAATGGAGACTATCATGTTAAGTGAAATAAGCCAAATGCAAAAAACCAAAGGCCAAATGTTCTCTTTGATATACGGACGCTAACTTGCAATGAGAGGTTGGAGAGAATAAAAGTTCATTGGATTAGACAAAAGGAAGGGAGGGGGAATGGGAATAGGAGAGAGAATAGAATGAATTGAACATAACTTTCCTATGTTTGTATGTGAATACACCACCAGTGAAACTCTACATCATGTACAACCTCAAGAATGGGATCTTAATTAGAATAAGTTATAACCATATAGGTCAAAATATTCTCTACTATCATGTATACCTAAAAAAATGTAAAGTTTTAATCTATATGCTAGAACAAGTATCCTAATTGAGAATATATAATTCAGGGATTAGGGGAAAAAAGTACCATAAACCCAAGGCTTTCACATATAATGGACTTTTTCTAAGCATTTGCAAATAACAAGAAAAGTGAATTTACAATAGAAAATGACTAAAATTTCTATATCACACTTAGAGTCATGACCAATTATTGAGCGCTTAATATGCTGCCAGATCCTTTGCCAAGCATTTTATATGCATTATTTCACTTTATATTCAAAAGATCCTTACACCCACTACCATACAGCTGGTAAGTAAGGGAGCTATGATTCAAATCCAAGTCTTTTTGACTCCAGAGTCTGCAATACTCATTGCCGTTTCTGAAGAGATCTTGAATCCCAGGATCTCCAAGTCTGCTTTCTCTAAATGTCAGAGATCATCTCCCAGAATTCTGTGGAGAACAATTCCCCTTTTTACTCAATTTCTCCCAACTGTCCTCTAGCTCTCCTCCCTACCACTTCATTCCCCAAAGGCCCACTTAAGGAATTTTCCTAACGAATTATTCCCAGAGATTAAATGTTAAAGATCAGGTCAAATTGTGTGACTCTGAATGTCAGTTCCATGTCTTCCTAGCTGCGTAACCCTTGAAAAGTTTCCTAATTTTTCTAAGGTTCATCTTCATCTGTCAAATAGGAATAATAATGCAGGGATTATTATAAAGATTGAATAATGTCATCATCCACACAAGACTTCAAAACAAGTGCCTAACCCTTGTAAGTATTCAAGGAAAAAAAAAATGCTGATTGGAAGTAAAGGAAGGTAGGAAGCAAGGGAACATTTTATTCCACATGCTAGTAGCTCATAGGATGGAAAATCCAGCTCATAACTAGGCAAAGAAAAGTTAAGGACTGGGGTGGGCTTGAGGATCCAGATAGCAAGAAGAATGTGATCTTCTTTAGTCTTTTTTGTTCCTCTACTCAAGATTCAAATTCCTGGGAGCAAGCATTTGATTGGTCTAGCTTGGTCATGTGTCTACCTCCTTGGGCTGCTCACATAACACTTTGGTTAATGAGGTAGCCAGATTGCCTCCAATAGTGCCCCAAAACAAACATAGAATACTGTCACCAGAGAAGGAATAAAGTGAAAACAAGCAACTTAACTACATTGGTTTCTCTACATTTGTTTTACTGTGTTTATAGGACAGGGATTATGCCTTACCAACAATATGCCCATTATCCTAGTTGAACCATTATCAATATTCAAGGTTTGTTAGTTAGTTTTCTTATTCAGGTTGACTTGTAACACTAATCATTTGTATTTTTATGGTTCAGTCCAAAAGAAAACATGTTTTTTTTTTTTTTTAAGCTTAGGAAGTCTGTCAATGATAATTATGAAAGAATATGTCAAAGCTGTTTTTGAAATGGGGGAAGCAGACTGTGAGGTTGTTAACCAAAAAATACCAACATCAAAGGAAAACAGTGGAGGAAAGAACAGACAATTGAGGACCACATTGTTCAGATTTCAGCTCTAGAGAATGAAGTAAAAAGGGAAAGGAAGGGGTTTGAGGGTGTACCTCAGAGGTAGAGCACTTGTCTAGCATGTGTGAGGCACTGGGTTCAATTCTCAACACCACATATAAATAAAAATTTTAAAAAAGGTCTATTGACAACTAAAAAAAATTTTTTTAAAGGGAAAGGAAGAATTGGTAGGAAAGCATATCAATGGTCTAATTGGGTCTTTTTGTCTAGTCTTCAGGAGAAGTACTCTTGACCTCAAGCATGGCCCCAGAGAAGATTGTTCATTGCCACTGTAGGCAAAGAATATAATTGTGTCTATTTTTCCTTATGAATATATTTTTTCCTGCAAATTCATTCCTATTATCAAAGTCACCACTGCTACCACACAGCCTGTCTTCCAGCAGATTAGTCTTGCTCCATTCCTTTCCGTGAAGTCACAGCACGAGTCAGCTTCCTCAAGCATTATTTTGGCTTCATGCCTTTCAAATCATACTTAAGCTCCTGGTCCAGATGTGAGAGCAATCTGGCTGAGACATCTGTCACCTCTTTGTTCGTCAGTACTGACTCTTCTGAGCTGACTGATGAGGCAGATGCCCCTCTTCCTTCCTCACAGCCCCATGTGTGCCGTTCCCCACGATGCTGCATACGTGGAAGTACTGGCAAGCAAGCAAGAAGGGAAGCCATCACCATGAGCAAAACTGTCTAAGGAAAGAGGAGTGCTGGGAGGAGGGGTCCTGGGAGCTAGTGTTAGGGAACACTAACGTTGAATGGCCAAGAGGTGGAGGGTGAGCTTGAGAGGAAAGATGTCAGGAAGGGAAGAGGAATACCAGGAAAAATGTAGCATCGTGGAAGCTAAAGTAAGAGAGGGTCTCAAAAATAAAATAAAATAAAATACAAAGACATCGTAAGCAACATGTGACATTATGCAAACATGTCTTTAAAAAGACTGTCTTTTCAGTCTTTAAAAAGAAGGATGGTCAGGTGTCGTGGCACATGACTGTAATAGCAGCTACTCAGGAAGCTGAGACAGGAGGATGGCAAGTTTAAGGTCAGCCTGGGCAACTTAAAATTTAACTCAAAGTAAAATTTTTAAAAACGGGTGGAGGATTAACTCAGTGCTAGATTGCTTGTCTAATATATGTGAGGCCCTAGATCCCATAACGGTACCAAAAAAAAAAAAAAAAAGGAAGGGAAATTCTAACACGTTACAATATGGATGAACCTTGAGGCCTGAGGACATTATACTACGTGAAATAAGTCACAAAAGGACAAATATCATACGATTCTACTTATATGAAGTACGTAGAGTGAGTAAACTCATAGACAGGAAGAGGAATCGTGGTTTCCTGTGGGAGTGGAGTGATTCTTGCTTCCTGGGTGCAGAGGTTCAGTTTTACAGGGTAAAAGAAGTGCTATGTATGAATAGTGGTGACAGTAGTATAGTAAGGTGAACGCCCTCAGTGCCACTGAATTGTACACGCACAGGTAGTTGAGAGGGCAAATTGGATGTTACGTAAATTTTATCACCATTAACAATAACAACCAAAAAAATTAGAGAGAGGTGGACAGAGTCAGCCTCAGCTGAAAGGTCAGCTTCAAGGGAACTGAAGGAGTCCCTTGGGTTCAGTGTCCTAGAGACTGCTGGTAATGAGTGTGAGAGGGACCCTATATACCCTATATACTGGGTGACTTCGATAGTCACACATAAGCATCCATGCAGATTTTACGGATCATAAATGACTTTCAGTAAAAGTGAGTCATGATAGATTCAGGCATCTCTGGTTCCATGCCTAACCTCTTCCTCCTGTTGCTGCCCTGGCTGTGCTTTCCATTCCCCTGGTGTTCTCTCTCTGACTCCCACACATAGTTCACTGGTTTTTATCTGAAGTTTAACAGGACTTAAATGTGCTGTGTCCCTATTCCTCCCCTCTGCCAACCTGTTTCTCTTCCCTGCTTCTAGTCACTAAGCACTTCCCTCCTCCAAGGCCTTTACCTAGATTAAATCCATATAGCTTCTAAAATTCTTACTTCCTACTGTTTACACCTCCCTTATCATTAATAATTTTTTTCTTGTAAATAATAGTAAGACGCCATTTGGCACTTATTCAACAATTACTAAGGAATTGAATGTTCCATAAGCATTGATAACAATACTAAGGAATTCAATGTTCCATAAGCCTCCACTACAAATCTGGTATTATTAGTTGCTAGAGATAAAATATCTGTCTCAAATAGCTCAAAGTCCACTGAGAATTTATCTTCTGGGCTTTGGAGTTCTGGGAGTTTTTTTCTTTGGAGTTTTTTCTCTTTGGAGCAGAGAAATTTTTGCTTGAGGTTAAATTTTAAAATGCAAATGACAAGAGAAAAAAAATACCTACCTCTCTACAGAAACACAATTACTTTGGGAGAAAATATATCCTACAATTTCAGTAGAAACTCCTTCCCACTGCTGTTAATAATTAAGTATGGTAGATATAGTATAAAATCACCTGACCTTGTTGTACGCCTACAGAGTAACTTTTACAAACAAAACTTTCCAGCGCCAGCACTCAGTTCCCCTACACATATTCTGTTTTCTAATAAAAATGAATTACCACCAGGAATAGTGGTGCACACTGTAATCCAGTGGCTTGGGAGGCTGAGGTAGGAGGATTGCAAGTTAAAAGCCAGCTTCAGTAACTCTGCCAGGCTCTAAGCAACTTAGCAAGATTTTGACTCTAAATAAAATATAAAATGTGACGAGGATGTGACTCAGGGATGAAGCACCCCTGGATTCTATCCCTGGTACCAAACCAAACCAAACAAACCTGAATTACCTTATTTTACCATTTCTAAAATGCAACCATGATTGTAAAAAATGCCATCAATTAAAGAACATTTTGGGGCATAAATGAAACAACCATAGTACATTCAGATAGCGATTATAAGACACATACCAATTATGGCAATTTGGAAATGTCAAAATGGAAGCGGGGAACATGAAGGTGAAGTGTACATCTCACATTCAAAGATTCACTGCATTTGTTGCTTTCAGAAAATGCTTTGCACAGGGTGGTGGTGCACGCCTCTAATCCTGGTGGCTCAGGAGGCAGAGGCAGGAGGATCATGAGTTCAAAGCCAACCTCAGCAATGATGAAGTGCTAAGCAACTCAGGGAGACCCTGTCTCTAAATAAAATACAAAATAGGGCTGGGGATGTGGCTCAGTGGCCAAGTGCTCCTGAGTTTAATCCCTGGACAACAAACAACAACAACAACAACAAATAGAAAATTCTTTGCATTTATTGGGCTCCAAACATTTGCTTATGCCTTTCCTTCTGTTTGGGGTATCTCTCTTCTCCCTAGCTCCACCTGCAACCTACCCAGCTTTTAAGGATTCCTTCCTCTTATGAAACTTGTCCTGATTCTCCCAAGCAAGTATGATCTTTTATTGATTCATCCATTCATTCAACAAATATGTATCGAATGCCTACTATGTGTTGGGTGCTGTTCTAGACTTTGAGGATAACACCGCAGACACCACAGGCAGACATATAGCAGTTGTAACAAATGCTGTGATGAAACAGATACCACGATAGAGAATTATAGAGGGGAGTCTCTGTGAAAGGTGGTCAGGAAAGATCTCTACCAGGAAGTTAAGTAGGAACTGAAAACTGAAGGGAGAGGAAGTTATGCATGGAGAGGACAAAAAGCACATTCCAAGCACAGGGAGAAGCATGTGCAGAAGCCATGAGTGGGATTGAGCTTGTTTGAGAAAAAAGACTTCTTTTGAAATTTTAGAGCATTTTTTGACTTCCTTTGGAATTTATACTAGTGTTCCTTACCATAGTACTTTTTTTTTAACCCTACCTTGCTGATCAATAAGTTCTTGAGGGCAAGAATTAAGACTAATTCATCTGTTTACGTAGGCATACCTTGCACAAAGCAGATGTTCAATAACTATTTTTTGAAGTCCATAAGACTATAACTTGGGGCCATTATATGTCTCATTATATAATTTTTTAAAAATTAAGCTATGGTTTAATTGTATAGTTTGTGTTTTAACCAAACGTTGCTATATCAGTCTATAAAATTCATTACAGCATTTGCTGTAAAATAGTATTGAAAACATTATTTAATACATTATCCACCGTACCCTCCGTAGTTCCTTTTGAAATTCAACACTAGGAAAACTTTTACTTCTGAATTGGTTTGCTTCTTTCCTTCTGAACCCAAAATTTTTATAATAGATTGTGTTTCACCTTATGTTATAGGTTTTAGAAAACTCAAACTCAATTTAACTATTTAACTTGAACTGCTAAAGTCACATGTTCATCTATGTGGTTATAATATTTTTGTGTGTTGGGGGTTTGTTTGCTTGTTTTGGTTTGGGTTTTTTTTTTTTTTTGTTGTTGTTGTTGTTGTTGTTGTTGTTGTTTTGAGGAGGGTACCAGGGATTGAATTCTGGGGCACTCAACCACTGAACCACAACCCGACCTATTTTTGTGTTTTATTTAGAGACAGGGTCTCACTGAGTTGCTTAGCACTTCACTGAGGCTGGCTTTGAACTTGCAATCCTTTTGTCTCAACCTCTCAAGCCATTGGGTGTACCTATTCTTAGTAGAATCTTAGTAGAATCTAGTTGCTGAGACTGGCTTTGAACTCCAATCCTTCTGTCCCAGCCTCCTGCTGGGATTTCAGGCATGAGCCACCACAACTGGCATATTTGTGTTTTTCTTTTTCCTAGAGCCTGACTTTTGTCTTTATAAATCATGGTTGGCTAAACTCTGTGCTAAGTGCTTTAAATGAGTTATCTCATTTAATCTGCAAAACAATCCTAACTTTTACAGATTACAAAAAAAAAGTAAGGCTAGGGGCTAGAGTTATGGCTCAGCGGTAGAGCGCTTGCCTTGCATGTGCAAGGCTCTGGGTTCGATCCTCAGCACCACATAAAAATAAATAAATAAAGTTATCATGTACAACAACAAAAAAATAAATATTAAAAAAAAAGTAAGGCTTAGAGTAAAGTCAAACAGATAGCAAGTACCAGTGCTTGGGTTGAACCCAGGAAGTCTGATTCACAATACTATATTTTAGTGTCTTATCATATGGGGTGTTATAGTCATTTAAAATAACTCAGGAAGAAGAGGAGAAAACTATATATTTCTACTTATAAGTACATTTGCATATTTACATAAAATGATTTGAATTAAAATGTAAAACAATACACAGTGGATGTGAGTGACCTATCTCACACAACATTCTAATTGGTGGTCATTATGAAATATATCATGAATCTTCTAACCCTTTGATTATTGAATATAGATGAATGGGACTTAAATTATAGAATACTTCTAAATGTCATTTTAATGCATAATTCAATCTAGAATATAAGCAATTTTATTTAAAAGTTTCATCAGAATATAAGATTGGGTAAAGAATCCTTCAAATTTTCAAGTTAAAATTGTGGCCCAGCCTTTGCAGTGATTTTCAAAGAGAGAGTTCCCAGCTGCATTGCAGTAAAATTCCTTAGATAATATATGTCATGTTTTAATATAAGATTGGCTCCCAAGTGGGAATGTGATCATGGATTCCTGGCTCTCTCAAACATTCAAGTTGAGCTCATCAGAACAATTTTACATGGTTTAACACTTAAATAACTCTGCATTCTTTGTCAGTCAAGATTGGTTTTTACATTTTTATAGAGACGATTTGTAGAGAGAAGGAAATTATTGGAGCATATTCCCAAGGCAAATGCTAATTTCTAGGATGGTGTTCAAGACTATCTTTCTTCATTTATGGCAGGAGTTTACACTCATACCAGTTAGAAAACAGGGATATTAATATATTGAGAACTGAAAATTTTTTCCAGCAATATTTATTTCCCTGCACCAAAGCTAGAGGCAAGAAAGCTCAGTAGGAGAAACTGTTTCAGGAACAAACAAAGCCACAGAAAGAAATCCTCTCAGGGTGTTCTAACTCATTTAGTAGGAGAAATAGCTTTTCATTTCAAGAAGAACAGGTATGCCCGCCCCCCCCCCCCAAGGAAAACAAACACAAAAACAAACAAACAAAACCCTGCAGAATCACCTTGCTGAGCCAATACATAATTGGAAAATGACAAAAGCCAGATTATTAAAATACAATTCAGGAGGAAGTCAGAATATAGCATAGTGTAGTAGCCTGGCTTATCTGCCACTAAGATTACCTGATAATATCATTAGGGGATTAGAGAGGGGAAGGAGTTGTTGGCAACTGATAAGAAAATTTAGCTCTTCTCTCTTTCATTTTGGAAGGGATTAATAGAGAAAGCACAAATTGACTGCAGCATATTATCAGAATGGTCAGAAATGAAATGAAAGACATCAAGCATAGTCAAGAGCAGTGGGAAAAATATGCTTTCCAAAGATAAGAAAACGAAGGCACGAGACTGGTGCAAAAAGACTGAAGAGGCATAGGGAACCGAAAGACGTGCATGAGTCAGCACCACCAAGGGCTGCACAATTCGGGCATGTGCTTGTCCAAACAAAGGTTTGCTGTGCAGGAACTGCAAGATGACTGTTCTGCCCATCGTCCAACTCTGGGTTGTTGATGGGATGGGAGCGAGAGGAAAAGTGGATCAGATCTGTTGAGTATTGCTCCCATAGTGCACTTTTAGCAAATTGCTGGATGTTTCAAGTCTGCTGAATGTTTACAGTCAACTCGGTAAGTGTTTCAGAACCTCATTCGTTATTTTATCATTCAACAGGCATTTACTGGATGCCCACTAATGGCAAGACACTGTGCTGGGCTGGGAGGATACAGAGATGACTAACACAAGCAATTCAGAAAAGGAAGGGCTGCAATCAGGTCTCAGAAAAATGGTCTCTACTGGTCAAACTCCTCAAAGCCTGTTTTGACATGAGAAAGATTTAACAGTTTATAATGCAAAATTTTAAGGACTTGGATTGCGATTTGGGGATTCCATTCCTAGTAAATATTCAAGAGAGAAACTAAACCACAGCTTACAAGATTCTTTGTGAATACAGACCTTTAGATCAAAGGGAGTAAGATTTGTTTGGAACATGGTACTTTTCCCAAAGATAATTTTATTCATTTCTCCTTAAATTATTTCCATTCTATCCCCAGTATCCCATGTTTACCTTTCTGCTAAGAATTCTGCCTTCTTTGCTTATTCTTATTTTCTCACCTGTGCCTCTGATTCTTTTATACTAATCATAGTTAAGAGCACGGGCTTTGGAGCAAAGGAGACATTGGTTTAAACTTCAGCTCAGCTACTAACAGTGCAACATTGGGTAACTGAGCTTTAAATTGCACGTTTGTAAAATAATGGCAATAGTAGTACCTGTCTCTCAGTGTTATTAGAAAGATTAAATGGGATAATACATGTTAAACAGCCCCCCCCCACTCCTGCTTGTCTCACTTTGTCCAACATTGTTTCATTTTAATATGTAATCCATTTTACTCTAAAAATAATGTAGCAGCATTATGAAAAAGTCAGAGTTAAAATGCTTCAAAACCATCTTCTTTTAGTAAGCCCCTTTTGGGAATCCCAAAGGCCCCAAATTATTTGAAAGGGTGAAGAGTTTCTTCTTCAAGTTAAAACTCCAGTTGCAAACAAAACTTTGACACTATGGTATATATGCAGAGTTTGGCAATGCATCTGGTTTTTCTGCTTTGATGAAGAAAGAATCTCAGTATGTCACTATGAGTCACAGCTTTCTACACCTAGTTGTATAGGGCATTAAAATTCCTGCCAATAAAATTCATGCCAATAGTCCCAAAGGAGTTTGCCTAAAGAGGCAGAAGTCATCGATTTCTCCAGACTCCAGACTTTGACTCATGGCATTTAAAGAAATGAAAGCGGTATATGAAGTTATTCACAGGAATTCACTCCTGCAATAATTTCACAGGGAAAAGTTATTTGTGATTTGTTTTACTGGATCATATGAATAAAGTAAAGCTTTTTTTCAGCATAAGATCCTGAAGTTGCCATTTTGCAAATTGACAGAGAGAGAGATAGATAGAGAGAGAGAGACTGAGAGAGAGAGAGAGAGAGAGAGAAGCAGACACAGACATGAGCTCTTTTGGCTAAGCTGCCATTGTGGGAGATAAGGTTGGGAAAAGACAAATAGCATAAACCTTTCCCACACTGGAAGAGATTTTCCTGGCTCCATTCAAGAGTGATGAAACATGTCAATTTCTCATGAGACAGAAATCTACTGACACCTGCAAACACTGCAAAATGCCTTCAAAGGTTAATTAAACTAGTTTGACCTTAAATCGGGAATGGGCATTTTAACCATTTTCTCATGAATATATGTACAGCATTAATGATGCAGAGTTGCAGAAATGACCAAATGTGTAGACATGAAGACAGAAGAAATGATGCAACTGTATCAGTTTCTAGAAAGCATGGTGGTGCACGCCTGTAATTCCAGTGACTCAGGAGGCTGAGGCAGGAGGATCCCAAGTTCAAGGGCAGCTGCAGCAACTTAGTGAGGCACTCACCAACTTAGCAATACCCTGTCTCAAAATAAAAAATAAAAATAAAAGGGAGTCCTAGAGAAATCCATATTTCTAGATTTAGCCTATTTGCTATAGCATTCTTCTGGGCTTTCCTTCACTTGTTGCTATCAGAATTAAAAGCCAAAATTGGTAGGCTAACACAAATGACAAACATATTAACATGTAAGATTCCATTATAATTTCTTCTCATCAAACTAAATAATGGCAGTCTCAATGTTGAAATTCATTTTGTGGGAAGAACTTTGATTTTGTTTTTTTCTTTCATATTTGAATATTTTGGGTTCATTTCAAATTACTTCATTTATGAGAGCAAATAAGAATGAGGGAAATTTATTCTAAGTTTTTTTTTTCTCCTATAGAAAGTAAACCAAGTTCTAATGTAGTAAAATAAAGCATGTGCCAAATTTGGGGAGGGGGATGTTTAGGTGCACTTTTATGAGACAATGATCCTTATCTCTCATCAGATCAAAAGAACTGAATGACATTTTTTTTCAAAATCGCTATGAATCATTGATCTAATATGACCACATAAATGATGAATAAACAGAGACTCTGAAACATGAAATATTTGCCTAAAATCAGACAACTTTTAAGTGTTAGAACTGGAATTTGAATGAGTTCTTTTGATGTAAGGCGACTATACCATGTAGCCATTGTATTTCCTCAATGGTCATCCCATAGTCATATAAGAAAGTTCTGTGAAACTAAACCAAAACAAACAGAAAACAATTACGCAACCATAAAATTTCTGTAAAAATGAAGTCTTTTGTTTCAAACTTGTGACTATCAGATCTTACCAATCTCAACTACCCACCTATCTAGACCTGTGCTGATTGTCAGCTGCTTCGAAAATCCATCTGCCACCTATCCATTCCATCTCTATCCTGCTTGTTTTTCCTCTTTGATGACAAATGTCCCAGTTTCAAATCCACTTGCAGATTGAAGCATCTTCAATAACCAACACTTGCCTTTACTGAGTGTATTGCTAATCTCTAAACCAAGTCCTGGCTTTTCCTGCTGTGTCATTTCATCATTGCCTGAACTCTGGGTATAATATTCCTTACAGGAGAATTTAGCAAGTTCTTGTGGCCTTATGCCAAAATGGACCCCTTGCCTTAAAAAGAAACAAACAAAAACAAGAACACTAACTTAAAGCTTTTTCAAGTATATAAAAGTCACGTTTTCACACTGAATTTACTTAACTGTATTTATTATATACAACAAAAAAATTGTTTGGAGTTGAATAATTTTTCTTCAGTTGCTAACCCAAACAACAAAACAGAGTTGGAGTTTTGCCTCATAGTCCGTAGTTCTGGTTTGCCATCTTGGAGGCCATCTGAATTAAGTCTGTTATTGGTATATGAACAAATGGACTCTCTGTAAGTAGGAACCCCTTAGTGTGCAACAGCAGAGGGTGTAATCAAGACAGATGATTAGAAAGAAAAGACTAAAGTGGAAGTCTTACATAGGAAGTCAGAGTATTCAGGGGAAATGGTAGTAGAGACAGCAGCAGTCTGGGCAGACTTAGTACTATGGTCTGGGTCTGGAATGTCCTCCCAGAAGCCCACATGTTACAGTCTTGGTCCCCATCCCATGACACTGTTAGGAGGTGAGGCCCAGTAGGTGGTCTTCTGGTTACTGGGGGCAGGCCCTTGGAGAGGATGGTGGGATGCAGCCCATCCTCTCTCCCTTTCATTCCTGGCCATGAGGTAAATGGGTTTCCTGTCTTGCCTTGATGTACTAGGTTGCTTCAGGTCCAAAGCAAAAATGTTAATCAGTCATGGAAGGAAACCTCCAAAACCGTGAGTCAAAATAAATTTTTGTTCTTACAAGTTTATTATCTCTTCATTGTTTTGTTACAGCAATGGAAAGCTGTCTAATAATGTACTCAGCTTGCCTGAAAACATGGGGGTATTCTTTAATGATGAATAGGAATTAAATGAACTATATGGTAGTTGACAGGACAGAAACCCAACCAAGTGAGGCACTCTTCCGTCCAGCAACTCCCAGACATACTTCAATGAAGACTTTGCAGAGAGGTGAGGAGGGTCAATGAAACACAGATTACAGAATATCAGGCAGCTGACAAATAGTATGATCATGAAGACTCTGGCAAAAGCAATAGGTGTTGATAACACTGATACAAATCTACCTGTACACTATTAAAATATGTGTAAAATTGAAATAAAAGCTAGAAAGTAATACTCCAAAATCATAAAAAGTTATTGTGTTGGAGTTCTGGCATTATGGATGATTTTCTTTTACTTCTTTTAAATATCTTTTGTAACATAATTGCATAATATTGTATAATTTTGAAAGCATTTATGTAAAAAATGGCAAAGGGAGTAGAAAAAAACTAAGTCAACACTTGATATTCTATAAGAAAAACAGAAAATTGTTAAAAACCAAATAAAATTTTTCTTCCATTCTTCCTCTGTCATCTTTTCAAAGTCTGTATTCAAGCTTCTGATATTCCAATTCATTCCAATTTAAATAAAACAGCTCACTCCCTGTGGGCTCAATTATGGTACAGTTTGAGTGTACTGTATTTTTCTGGCTTGGTGTCACTCATGTGAGCCATCCAGACTTGCCTAAATCTGAGTTGGAAGTATGTGACCTGTGGAAAAAATCTGAGCCATCCAGTTCATAAAACAGCAGAGACATGAGTCAGATACACAAGGAAAGACAGGATTTCTCAGGTAAACAACTCAAAAAACTGAGAAGCCGAACTTAGTGAGGCTGTTTTAGATAGAAGAAATTGGGAACTCAACTATAGGAGGAGGAATAGAATATGTCACATTTAATGAGTTTACAACATAAATAAAACTAAATTTATTTCTGAAGATGTAAGATAAAGTTTTATAGTATGTTTGTATTGTGAAATAAAATACTTTTTCTAATAAAAGTTTAGCAGGATCCTTAATCTTATTGTACATAAACACCAGACCCAAATGTTATGTGTCTCTACAATCATGTTACTAATGCTTTTAAAAATAAGGGTATACAGAGTAACCAAATGCCTATTTTAATTTTTTAGTTTCCAAAATATTGCCAGGCAGTCAAGATTCATGAAGAATGGCATACTCCCCCTGAACATTTTGGCAAAGGACTAGAAACTCTAGATGGCCTTATTCTATTTTATTTTTTATTATCTGTTTACAAACCACTAACATGAAGAGAGGCACCTGTGCTTTATATCAAAAACAGCAAATAGATTTGCTGTTTTCTAAAACTGGATTACTATTAACCACTGAGTTAATGTTAAAAAGAATAACTGACATTTGAATAAATTCATTAAAAAAAACTATAAAAGGGATAAAAATAGGCTGCCACCTTGTAAACCCCAGCCCCGTGCTAGGATATTTGGTCAAACATATTGTGCATGCCAGAAGGCCAGGGTTCATGGGTTCACCATTTAAGGTACTTGTGTTTGCTCTAGCATTCAACACCTGATTCCTAATTAGTTGCTAATAAGTACTTGTTGACTTCGTTTTATGTGAGCAGTATAACCTGCTTTGGTTTCCTACTCTCCCCATTTCTCCCAGCCAGAAGACCTCTTTTCTCTGAGCAGCATATTCAAACTTTCATCTTAAGCATTTAGCTCTTTCTGAGCTCCAACCAGACCTTCTGCCCTGTTACACATTAAGTCCTGCAAGGCCAGAATTTTTTTTTCAATCTTTACAGTGTCTGACACATGGTAGGCACAAAATACAAATTGGTAGAAAAAAAGAATTGAATGGAATGGTAATTAGAAAGTAATATGATATTTGAGTAACTTCTATTTCCCAGTCCTAAAATTGTTTGAGCATCTCTGATTGAATATATTGAGATGGATAGTTCTATTTGTAAACGCAAGGTATAGAAAGCAGATAAATAAGAAACTGTGCTCATGTGATCTGTTCCCTTTATAGGAAAATCTTTGCAGAACAATAACTACATATTTTTTCTATTCAGAATAGCTATCATGGGCCCTCCTAATATTACCCTTATGATCGATAATATGTGAAAATATAAACATCTATCTTCTTGTCTAATTGGGGCTGCTACTCATCCGGGGGAAAAAATAAAGTTTATTTTTTGTCTATTTCTTTTTTCTAAATATTGTAGTGCCTCCCCATAGAAGACAGATTATTTCTCTTGAGCATTATAAACTCAGGCCTCTGCCTTCCTACATGCATTTCCATCACAGTATTTTTCCATGACTTTTATAGTCATGATGTGCGAGCGTGGAAGGAAGAATAGTAACATTTATTCTTTGCCTGTTGGGTGCCAAATACTGTGTTAGGCAGTTTTATATTTGGTAACTTGCTGAATCCTCACAAAAGGCCCTATTAGATATGCCCATTTTACATATGAAGAAACTGAAGCTAAAGATTTAACTCTTCCTGAAAGTCTTAAGGCAAATAGTGGAGCCAAGATTCAAACTAAGGTTCATTTCACTTTGAATTCTAAAGACTTTTGGTTGTCTATCTTTGTGAACATTTGTGAAAAATAAACACAACCTGGAATATTTTACTCCATCATGCCTAGAAGGGGATAGAAAGTAGTAAAATAGTAAAGGAATGAAGTCTGATACACAGAGAGGCACCAATGACCATAACAATAGATCTCTATATAACAATGTGAATGATCCAGACATATAATGTCTTCTTCCTTTCTTCCTTTTGGCACTGGAGATTGAACCCAGTGGTGCTTTTCAGCTGAGCTACATCCCCAGCCCTTTTTAATTTTTGAGACAGGGTCTCATTAAGTTACCAGGCTGGCCTTGAACTTGTGATCTCCTGACTCAGTCTCCCAAGTAGTCCTTAGGATTACCTTGTGCACCACCATGCCCAGCTATAATACCTTTAAAAAAAAAACCCAGACTACATCATCAAAATTTGTCAATATAAGGAATTATCTTTTAAACAAGAGAAACAGGCTGGGGTTGTGGCTCAGTGGTAAGTACTTGCCTAGCACATGTGAGGCACTCACTGGGTTCGATCCTCAGCACCACAGAAAAAATAAATAAATAGAATAAAGTATGGTGTTCATTGACAACTAAAAATATATTTTTAAAAAAGAAAAATAAACAAGAAAAGCAGTCTTTGTAAAATGTCTTTTCATTCTAGGTGTATGAAAGGTTAATACTGAAATATTTAGCCCTTCTGATGTCTTCTAATCAAACTAGAATTTAAGGATAGTTATTATGAATTCTAGAAAACAATTTTAATTGTGGTCTACCTAATAGCTTTAGGGATCAAGGTGCCCAGAGAAACAGGATGTTCTACCAACTGCAAACTTCTTGCCTAGAAGAAAAGCACTATTAATTGCACATGTGTTCTACATTTCAGCTCAGAAGTATAAAAAGTGAAAATATTTGTTACATAAATATATAAGATGAACAAGATTTTGAACTTTATTTCCACATAGAGGAGGTAAAGGGAGAAGGGAACTGGCATTTATTGCATACTGTAATCTGTTTTAATAGGATATCCTGGATTTACCAGGTCAATGTCTTACACGGGGTCAAGTAGGGTTCATGTGTGCCTCACATACAATCGCCCACTGCTGCGTACGCTTGTCTGCCTCATGGAGAGAAATAGGTCAATAAAAATACAATTTTATTTTCAGCTCATATTAACCTCTTCATTGATCCCGAGGCTAGAAATTACCTATAGATTAAGTAGAATGGCTTCTATATAGATATAATTGGAGAAAACCTGCATTTTCAACACTGTTGGAAAACTCAGGCTTAAACAGTCAGGTCTGATGATCGTTTCAAATGCCACTTTATAGCACAGTATCTTGGATCACTTTCTCTTTTTAAAGCAATATTTAGGTATGATTACATAAAATAAACTGAACATGTTTACAGTGTTCAATTTGATAGGTTTCACGTTGGGTGTACACCCATGAATCCATCACAATATAGACACTTATCAACCCTCATGAGTATCCTCATGCTCCTTTGTAATTCTTCCATCCCCCAGATCCAGGCAACTACTGATAAATGGTCTTTGTCACTATAGAGTAGTTTGCATTTCCTATAATTTTACAAAACTGCAACCATGTATATTCTGGTTTTGGTCTGACTTCTTTCACTTAGCATAATTATTTTGGTATTCATCCATGTCATTGCATATATCAGTAATTCAATTCTTTTTATTACTAGTAGTATCACAAATTACTTGGTTTTCCATTTACCCCTTCACTGGTCCATCTTTGTAGTTTGTCCTGTTCTCTTTATAAAAATTATTTTAATTTACAATTTCTGATTGTACCCTTTATCTACCCATGGGTAGAGGACACTGTAGTTTTTGACTGCTCTGCATTTCTTCCCTTTTACCTCTGTTAATAGTACCCTCCTGTCCTTTTGATATTTGCATTTTCCCCATTCCACCTGGTCTGGTGCAACCCTAGGTGGGGCAATCAGAGTCCTTCTTTGGAATTTTCAAATGGACCTTCCTTCCCTTGGATTAGGAATTATTTTAGTCAGTTTTTCAAATTGCTGTGACAAAATACCTGACCTAATAAATTTAAAAATAAGAAAGGTTTATTTTGGCTCACAGTTTCAGAGGCTTTAGACCACACTCACTTAGTCCTCCTGTTCTGGGCCCATATATTATGGGGGAAATACATAGCAAAGGAGGCCTGTTAACTTCAGGGAAGCTAGGAAACAAAAAGAGAGAGGAATATCCTCTTCAAGGGCATGCTTACAATGACTTACCTTCCTTCTCAGGCTCCATCTCTTAAAAATTCCTACCTCCCAGTACCACTCTAGATTGAAAACCAAGCCTTTAACGCAAAAGGCTTTAGGGGATACTTAACTAACCATTGCAAGGACTATGAGCTAATTAGAACCAATATTTGTGTTACTGGAGAAATTGCTTTCTCTTTTCTTTGGGACTGATATCTGGAAGTACAGAGCCACAAATATTGTAGTCATATGTTGACCTAGTGGGTGGATGATCAAGGGCCATCAAAGGCCAAACCAAAAGGAGAGAAGCCAGGTTCTGATGACATCATGTGGGCTGTTTGGCAGAGATGTTACTGAAGCCTGAATTACCCCTGGGCTTTTAAGTTATATAAACAACAAAATCCCCTTTCAGTATGTGTTATTTGTTTTGCTGATCATGTCTCTTACGCCAGACAAAGTTGCAATACAGTGCATTACATTTACTATTTCACTTAATCCTTACAACCTGGAAGATATGTTATTATACCAAGTTTATATATGGAGAAACTCTTAGTTAAGTAACCTACCAACATGTCACAGTAGCAAAGCTAGAATTTCTATCCAATCCAATTGATCACAAAGTCCACCTACTGTGTAATATTGCTTCAGGGCTAGAACTCTCACCCACTTAGCTTCATGTTTTTTTGTAGTTTCTATTAAATTAACTATAAAACTATTAATATTTGCAGCTTCCTTACTACTGAAATAAAATTATATGTATAAGGCTTAACTCTCTTCTTCTTGACTTTCTTTCTTCTTTCCCCTCTTTCTCTTTTTTATTTTTCCATTTTACAATGTCTAAATGACAAATATTTGCTCTTGTCTCCTCATCATAAGTCACATTAATTCTAAAATATTCCTAGGTGTCAACATTGGCTTGGGCAAGGCAAAGTTAGTTTACTAAAAACTTGTTCTTCTGACTAATAATGAAAGATTAAAAGACTACAAATCTGTCTGATTAGCTGACCTAAAAGCAAACCACTGAAAAAAATTTAGGGATGACAAACCATAGGCCACTGATACTCCCTCCCTTTCATTCTTTAAAAGAATGAAGACAAGATCAATGGTCATTGATCATTTTCCCCTGGGAAAATGACCAATTGCCATGTCTTCCTTAACACATCTAACGGGAAAAACCTATATTGCCCTAGCTTTCAGTTTTCAACAATGTTTTCTTTTGTTCTCTAGTACTGGGGATTGAACCCAGGGGCACTCTACCATTGACCTACATCCTTAGCCCTTTTAATTTTTTTTTTTTTTTGAGACAGAAATTGACCAGGCTGGACTCAAACCTGTCATCCTCCTCCCTCAGCCTCCTGAATCTCTGGGATTATTGGTGTGTGCCACTACATATGGCTCAACAACATTTTCTTTTAAAAAGGGAGGAATTTGTTATGTCTTAAAGCTGGTTTCATGAGGATCTTCATTTTTTTAAGAAGCTCAAAATAACTTTTAAGTATAGTTTATTTTGTTACAAGCCCACCTCTGTTTTTTCTGAGTAGATATAACATTAATCTAGTTAAGAGCAGAAAGGCAGGCAGGAAGGAAGGAAGAAAGGAAGGAGGAAAGGAAGGAAAGAAGTCAAGGATGAAAGGATAAAAAAAACACCAAAAAACAAACAAACAAAAACAACAACAACAACAAAAACAAACACAAGACTCTCCAAAACCCTCAAACAACCAAAACCCTAATCCTTCCATTAAGGCTTAATGCAGCCTTATATGGAGACTTAGTGGAAGTCTGAAGACCAACACTCCCCTAGCATTTTGTTAGCAACCAGAGAATAATTTTGTTTTCAAACAAGATGTTTGAAAATTATGTCTTCTTTAACTGCCTACACTGAGTTTGGTTCCTGGATTCATTTTCGTCGTAAAGATATATGACATCACTGTCCTGAAAGCTTTATGTAATGCTCTGTGGCCTGGATCAAGTGTCTCTTGTGTTATTAATCCTCTAAAGTTAGATAGTGCTCCAAATTTGAAAATTTACATGTAAACATGGAAGAAATTTCTCTCTCCAAATTTGTAACTTGTAAGTCTGTGGAGCTGTTCTGATAATGATGTAAAGTAAATCTGGGTTCGTAAAGTCTCTACAGTTAAACGTTTAGGGGTAATCTATTCTTTTGTCATTATGCAAGGGTACACAGCTGTTTTGCAGGTGTTCAGATAGTAGGAAATATTTTTTTTTAAATAAAGTTTTGTTTTCAAATTAGTTTAAACAGAAGCCTTCAACAATAGTCTTTTCTCACCTATAGTTTCATTTTCACCAAATGTAAAATTATTTTGCTCAAGTGATACTAGGGAGTAATAGCTGATTGCTGCCCTTAGCTTGATTAAAGATGGTGCCAAAATTCAGACGTGTAGAAAATTGTTTTGTAAGTAGTCAAAATTATGTTGATGTTCTATAGAGCAGAGATTCTCAAACTTTATTGTGTAGGAGAATCCTCGAGGACTTGGTAAAACAGAGGTTGCTACACCCATTCTCAGAGTTTCTGATTTAGTTGTTCTGGAGTAGGACCTGAGAATTAGCGTTTCTAAGAATTCCCTGGTAAAATTGCTGTTACTGGCTCAGGATCCACAGTTTGAGAACCACTCAGGTACAGGAACTGAAAACCCACGTTTCTTTTTCATATCTCATCTGAGTATGTTTCACATTTGTTTCCTAGGCAATGTCACACTCAAAGTGTGAATCACAACAGACTTTGTGGATTCATCCCCATTTACTCTATCTGTCCGAAGTTCAAAGACCTTCAAATTCTCTCTCTAGTATTTTCAACATATGTCCTACAATATTGTTACTCTAAGGAAAAACATTTTGGGATACACTGGTTCCACTGAAAAGAAAATTATTTTTAATCTAAGAACTTCTCAGAACATTATGACTTTCCAGAAGGGAGATGATGTATATGGCATTTCCAAGATGGATCTGAACTTGGAATTCTTCCTAAACGGTTCTCCTCCGCTAAGTACTAAGGAGTATGTATTAATCACAGTTTAGGAAATACTCTAATAATTTAATGATATTAAATTATTAAAAAACCCTATATTATATAACCTAGGGAGGTCAACTAATATGTTGAATATGAGTAAATTTAAAATCAATTAAGAAAAATCAGTATGTAAATGTCCTCATCCATTGTTTTGATTGTCCTTTGACCTTTTCTTGATCAAATAATTGGCTAAATAATACAAAGAAAGAATCCAAGGCTTTAGCCTTTCCTGACCTTAACACCTAAAATATCCCTGCTAAACTGTCTCCCTCCCCCCCATTTGTTTCATTTTCTTCATAACACCTCTCAAAATTATAAATGATTTTATAAATTCCTTAATATACATGCTTACTGCTTGTTCTACCACTAGAATACCTAAAGGCCATACCTTATCTATATTTTCACTTGTAAGTCTTCAACAGCTAGTATAGTGCCTGGGTACATAATATTCAGTTAGTAAAAAAAAAAAATTTTTTTTTTGGTTAAACGAAAAAATAGATCAATAAAACAATCATCTAGGTCCTAATAATCAAATCTTTATTATGGTGCATCGTAGGAAGAGGAGATAATGTTTTAGCAGCTTTGGATAAGGCCATTTGAAACATCTTTTTACTTCTAATCATTCCAATTGAACGATATGAAGGGCAATTATTGATGTTGAAACTTAGGATGCAATTTTGTAGATAGACTCTGTGGTGATTTTGAATATTTACTAAGAGACCCCCTCCCAACCCTGCCCCACAAAGCATAGTTAGTTTTTGAATGGCAACATGTAAAATCACTTGGAAAAGCAACTCTTGTATCCATATCATTTTTTCTTCCAAACTTAAAAAGAACTCTGCTACTTTTTTGCTACATTATCAAGTTCTTTTACCTGTACAAACCTTAAAAGCATCATTAACGGTGCTTTTTAAAACGGTGCTTACCTGTAATCGATGTGGCTTGGAAACTGAGGCAGGAGGATCCCAGGTTCACAGCCAACCTCAGCAACTTGGCAAGGCCCTGAACAATCTAGCAGACCCTGTCTCAAAATAAATTATAAAAAAGGCCTGGGGATGTGGCTCAGTGGTTAAGGGCCCTGAGTTCAATCCTGGGAACAAACGAACAAACAAAAAGCTAAATAAATTAACTAATTAAAAAAATAAAAAGGCACACTTGTTCTAAAAAAAAAAACTTATCATACATATTTGCATTCTTATATGGTGCACAAGTTTTAAATATGTGTGGAACACAATTGTGGCTAATTTGTGTCCTGGTAATTTTTAGCAGAGAAGTCTGATTGACATGCATGATTGTTGGATATTAGATAAAGTCAACTTTGCCCAGTAAAATATGTGAAAGAAGTCAGCAGGTGGAATCTAAGAAGAAAACTGTCAGAAGTCCCTAAGATATGTGATCTGAAATTGCATTAAAAATGATATTGTGTTCTTCCAGGTGTTAAAATGAAAAAAAAATTCTATCTGACTTCACAGGCCTTTTATGTGGTCAAGTGTTTTTTTTTTTTTTCCTTGTTTAGGTTGTCTACATCCGGTCCCTATTCTCTTCTTTCAATATTCTCATTATCCCCCTCTAGGGGTTTGTTTTTACTTTATGCTTTTATCCTTATTTGTGGAAAAAACTGGCTCAGTATTACTTTAGTTTGTCTTCACTTTCACTCTGCTGTTCATTCCTAAACTAGCTTCTAGCCTCTGGGAAAGAAGAAAGTAAAAACATTTACAGAAACTGGGCGAACCTCTTGCAGCCCGCCTCCCCCTGGAAAACAAAACCTAACTGCAACAGTAGTCCTTAAGTTCTCACAGCACCTAGTATTTCCCCTCTCTCAACTCTCAGGCTTTTATTGAAATTGTTGATTGTCTTTCATCCCAGCTAGATCCTCAGTCCTTTGGCGACTTAGCATATTTCCAAGAATATAATACATAAAAACATTGTAACATGTCAATAGATGCTTCAACAGCATGGATAGGTGAATGACAGTCGCCTCAGTATCCATTCACACCCAACGCAGGAGAAAAGTTGCAGCGGTCAACAGGCTTCAATGTGGGTCCCGTGACATTAATTCTAGAAAGCCAGTAGAGAACAGTGGCACTGATCCTTTGCACAGTAATTACTTGGATAATTGAAGCAAAGAGTTTTTGGTTTTGTTTGGGGATGGCGGAAAGATGAAGGAGCTGAATTACTGGGAGAATTTCTTCCGCAGTCGCTGTGGCGGGCACTGCCTGGCCTTCTCGCCCGCGAAGGGTCTCCTCGCGCCCCTGGCTGTTCCAGAAGCGAGGGGGGGGGGGGGAAATGAGGCCCTGGGCTCGGGGCGCGGGTTTCTGGGGTACCCCTCCCCGCAGGCCCCGCCCACGGCTCGCCGCCCCGCCCCCACCGCTGCCGCCGGCAGGGGTCGCGCTGCCCCCGGCGAGCAGCCCTGGCGGGGGTGGGGGAAGCTCCCGCGGCCGGTCGCCTTTCTCCGCCGCCGCCGCTGTTTGGATCGTTTCAATAAAAGTCTTTTTTCTCGCTCGCTCTCCTCCGGGGAACAGGCGGAGGCGTCAATCCGCAGCCGCCGAGTGAGAAAGCGACGCACACGCAGCGAGCGAAAGCGGCCGCCCGCGTTCTCTTCAGCTCCCCGCGATCCAGCCCCACAGCCGAGAAGAAGCAGCCCGCGCCCGGCCGGGCAGCCTCAGCCAGGCGTCTCGCCTCCCGCTCGCTCCGCTCCCGCCGCGGCTTCTCGGCGGGGATTAGTGGGCCGGCCGCGCGGTTCGGCGGCCGGGGAGCCATGTTGACCGGGGGGCTTGGCGACGCGTGAAGCAGCTGCCGGCCCTCTCGGAGCTCCGTTCCCTCTGCCAGAGCCGGAAGGCGGCGGCGGAGGCCTGCGCCGCGGAGGCGCCTCGGGGCTGCCGACCGCTGGGACCCGGACCTGCATCCGGTCGCCGCGGGCGTCGGCGGAGCCGCTTTCCCTTCGCGCCTCGCCCCGGGACGCGGTCCCGCACTTGCTGGTGAGTTGGCGGCGCTGCCCCCGGCTGCCCCGGGGCCTAGAGGGTGCGTGGGAAGGAGGGGCGGGCGGGGACGCGGTGGGCTCTGGCCCGGCCGGGAAGTTGAGGGCGGCGGCGCGGTGCAGGGGGCTCTCGCGTGCCTGTCACCCGTCGGGTCGGGCACGGCCCCCGGGTCGCCCGGGCATTTCCGGGGGTGGGGAAGGGTGTGGGTGTGGGTGAGTGTCTGTCCGGCTCCTTCCCGGGAGGCGCCTCTGGCCCCCGCCTCCGGTGCTTGCTGCGGCTTCGGTCTCCAGGGGAGGCCGGTGTCCCCGCGAGGCGGAGGAGGGGAAGAGGCGGAAAGTCCCCTGAGACACAAAGGTCCCCTAGGCGGGGGTGGAGCTGGAAGCGCGGGTGGCGCTGCCCCGCCGCCCCCGGGCGGGGAAGGAAGGGGCGCGGGTCCGCAGGAGGTGGGCGAGGAGGCGGTGGCCGCGGCGCTTCCAGCTCCTTGGAGACGAGGCTGTGCGCGGGTGGGAGCGCGGAAGAGGGGGAGGAGGAGCCCTCGCGTGGGGAGCGGGCCGAGACAAAGATCTGGGCAGCCTCCTGCTGACGGGTCACACCCCTGAGTGTTGGTCAAGAGCGGAGGTGGAGGGAATGCGGGCAACCCAAAGAACCAGTGGAGGGGTGCCGAGTGTTGTCTCGTCGCAGTCGTTTTTCTCGGCGTTTTTGTGCCGGATTCTTTTGCTCCCCAACTCAGCTGGATAGCTCCAGGTTTCTCTCCCTCCCATCACCCCCACACTGCCACATTGACTCTCTTGTGGTTTCCCTCTCTCCTCCCCCCACTTTTCACCCACTCCTTTTTTGGGTAAGCAGTATTTTGCCTTCAGCTTGGGGAACGTTTGCTAATGACAGGATGCCTGAGCTTGTTCTGACCCTGAACTGCCTTGAACTCCTCTCTTCCTCCCACCCTTTCCTTTCTGGGACCTAGAATGTCACATGGCCATTAACAATTAGCTTTTCTTCTGTAAAAATGGCAAAAAAAAAAAAAAAAAACATTTAGTTGAAATACGTGGCGCCTCTCTTTTATGTTAATGTGTCCACCGAAGACACCTCGTTGATTATGTTTTATTGCCTCTTAGCCAAATTAATTTTCTAGACACAGAAGTATCAGATTTTGTTTTGAGTCTTGGCCATTTCTAGGTTCAGCAAAGTGTAGTCAGTCGGACCTTCTGTCACTTATCAGGAAATGCTTGACTTAAAGATGGACAATTCTTTCCTCAAACTTTATCTATTTATCTTATTTTATTTTTTTGGGGTGGGTCTTTGTTGAAGGATTTCTTTATAAAAAAGGGTTAGTGTAACAAGATGAAAGTAATAAATACGAGTTACTTTGTTTTAGACCGACTTTGTTAACAAATTGGACAGAAGAAAATGAATGGGATTTTAAGACTTCTGATCCCTTGAGTTGAACCAAAATCTCCTTTGAAGCTAGAAATAAGGCTGAAAATTAAATTTTCAGAAAAGAGAAGTGCTATTAGTAATATCACTGGTTTTGTTTTGTTTTGAGTCTGTTGAGTTGACTTAATTAAGGTTGGGATGTTGCTTTGTTAATGAAGTCTTTTTTCAGTCTTTGTAATTCTAGCATCTGCATGCTTGCATCAGAAATGGGTTGCAACAAAAGAAATGTGTCTATATTTAAGATATATTCTATTTTTAATTTTTAACGTCATGAGAGAGAATTTGGGAATATAATAGGTGTTATCCTTTTACCTGGCAAAGCATCTTATAGGCCAGAAGCACTAAGTTTGAATGATGTGCTTCAAAAAAATAAGTCTTTGAGTTTAAAATTATTAGGCAAGTATAATTCATTACTTGATTATTTAATAATGAAAATAAAAATATTATTGACATATGAATGGAAATATTATTGAAGTAAAGCCTGTTTAATGTAGGAACATTAATGTTGGTATCACTGTAAGAAGAGTCAGATCTTGTTGCTTACTTCCATTAAAGTATTGACACTATAAAAATTAAGAGATTTTAGTTTAGGGTCCTGTCTCTGAATTGTGGGACTCCCTACACACCCTACTCGGTCTGTTTTAGAGACATTTGTGAAATTAACTACTTATATTCATAATCATGAATGATATGTTTTTTAAATAATATAGTGAAAGGCCATAATAAGGGTTCATTAATTTTTTTCTTCATGTTTATTAGGGCTTGGTTAGATAATCAAAATTTACATCACTGGGAGGAAATATACCAAAAAGACAAGGAAAGTTTCTGGATGGTAGAAATTATTGGCAATTCATTTTTTTCCTCTGTATTTTTATAAATTTTCACATTACTTTTATAATTAGAAAAAAAGTAAACGTAAAATTAAAGCATTGTTAATATCTTAATTTGCCTATGACTAAAATAAGCTTTTATAAGTGTATAATTTATTCTCATCCTTGGTTCAGGCCAAACAAAGTAACTTTCAGTGTTGGCTATTTAAAATAATGTAGACTGTCATATGTGTTCTGTTTACCAGAAAGACAAAAGAAAAGAGATACATAGTAAGGAAAGATAAACTTAGAAGAATTGATTCAATGTCTGTGATACCTCCACATATGTGATCTCTTTCTCATAAGTCATAGTTTCATATAATATAGAAAATATAAATTCTTTTACTTTGTAGCACAGGGATAGCTGTATTGACTAAGCAGATTTTTATGTATGTCTGTTGGTACATTTAATTTTCAGATACTGGTTTCATCCTAGAATTTTGGTGGCAAGAGCTAGTATAAAATCATTGGCTTTGCTCTGTCAAGGCTTGTGTTTTTCAGTAATAATATCTGCCTTCATTCTCTTCATTGATGAAGGTAGTGCTAACTGAAAAAAACAGCACAAATATTTTATTGTGAACAGTAGAAGTTATAATGGCAACTGAGGAAGTTATTCAAAAGTGAAGACAATGATGTCTCTTAATATTAGAAAAGTTATCTGTGCACACTATATTTTGCCCATTTTGTTATTATCTATTAATGCTGAATATTTATAAGATGTTATATTTTAAATATTTATTGTTATTTCCTAGTCTTTATAAAATTATAGCATCATGTCCTGGCATTCTCCTACATAGCTTTTATACTTTCATTGTGATAATTACTTAATGAAATTGTTGCTTCATTGGGGGAAAAAGCTGTTACATGTTAAATCCAACTTGGGTTTGTTTGTTTGTTTGTTTGTTTGTTTTTTTAATCATCTACTTAATAAATTCTCACTCCTTCACTCCTTTTCTACAAGGAAAAGAAGAATAATTTTAGGTTCTTTTGAATTTTAAGTGAGCAATTTCAGCTTAACCTTTTAAATAGGAAATAGTTATTTGAAATCCATTTTATAAAATAATGGTGGCATTTTGCATTTTAAATGCTGAACATAAGCAACAATTTATGGCATTTAAATTGTGCTTTAGATAGCATTCATGAAGTAAAAAACTGCTTACACCAGAAAACTTGGTACAGTTCACTAGCATTCAACCTGTAATGTTGCCATTTTCTTTGAACTAGTGGAGAGGAAGAAGGGATTAGACTGACTTTAAAAAAATATATTTATTTTTTAGTTATAGGTGAACACAATATCTTGTTTATTTTTATGTGGTGCTGAGGATCGAACCCAGTGCCTCATGCATGGTAGGCCAGCACTTTGCCTCTGAGCCTCAACCCCAGCCCCTAGACTGACTTTAAAAAAAAAAAATTTTTTTTGTAATTGTAGATGGACAGAATGCCTTTATTTTATTTGCTTATTTTTATTTGGTGCTGAGGATTGAACGCAGTGCCTGGTGCATGCTAGGCAAGTTCTCTGCCACTGAGGTACAGCCCCAGCCCTAGACTGACTTTCAAGAATTCTTATTGTCATTAGTGGATTCTTTGTCATTATTTTGCTTACAGTATATTTAGTTGGTGTTTACTTTTGATGTCTGCGAAATATTGACCTGGAAAGAAGAATTGCCAAGGGCCAGAAAAATGTATTGAGTGTAGCTTTCTGTTCCTACCCTATTTTCTCTCCCTGTTGGCCAACTTGGAAAATCAATAGACATCTACCAGTAAATCAAATAATGTTGTTATTGTGTTCTTCAGTAACTAATGGTAGTGGATACTGTATTTGAGAAGGTAGATTTGTAGATCCAAAGTATATTGGGAGGACATGAAAATTATCTTGCTTTCCAAAGTCTCTTTTTAAAAATACATTTTAAAATAACCTAACTTAGTATACTCAAGCTGCCATAACAAGATACCATACAGTGGGTTGGCTTAAAAAACAAACATATTTTCTCACAGATTTGGAATCTAGAAGTTTGATATGGGGGTGCCAATTTAGAGTTTTGGTGAAGGCCTGTTTCCTGCTTTGTAGAGGGCTGCCTTCCTAATATGGGTCTCCTGGACTTTCCTCTGGTGCCTGTAGGTGAAGGGGAGGAATGATAGAGAGGGAGAGCTGTTTTTCTTTTCTTCTTGTAATGGCACAAATCTCATTATGAATGCACACCTGCAGGACCTAATCTAAATCTAATTACCTCCTAGAGGTTCACATCCGGAACTCTCACTCTGGGAGATTAGAATCTTGGCTTAGAAATTTGGGGGGGGGTCACTTAAACATTCAGTGCATAACATAAACTTTGTGAAAGAAATTAACATTAATGACATCCTCTGCTAGGTACTATATTGTTTTGTTAAGTCTTCACAAAAAGTCCATTATATAGGTATTATACCTGTTTTCAGATGAGTAAAATAAGGACTATAGGTTAAATAATTGTCTCCAGGGGTCTACCACTACAGTGATCCTGAGATTCCATTTTAGCATTCAGACCGTTATGCTTTAGTGCTTCCCCTCGCATGGAATGCTGAAAAATTAGTTCAGTATTAATGTTTGTTCTTTATTAACAGTGGTAAATTGGAAACTCTAATCAAAATTGGATTTAAACTTAATTAAGTTACTTTTACTACTTAAAATGGAGCCATATATAACATAGAACATGTTTATTACTCAATGAATTCAAATTGGATGCTAAAAAGATATTTAAAATATTTGCATATTTATTTAAAATCATGAATTTATCAGTTCTTTATGCATAAGATGAAATGAATATGAATGTTGGAAAGCAAAAAAATAAGTGGCATTGTTATGGAAGTATTTCTACTTTGTTTTCTTTTTAATTTTACTTATGTGTTTACTTATTTGTTTTGATTTTATATGTGTTAAAATTAGCTTACAGTATTTGAGTATGTGCCACCAAAGCAATCCAGATGCATATGCTATATAGGTTGCTCCATTAGTGGGTGAAAAATTTTCCTAAAGGCAGATAAATTTTATACGAACAGGTACCCATTGGCTTTTAGTATTGGTATTGCTTATTGTAAGTAAGGCATATATTTTGAACACGTTTTCATTCATATGTGACTATATACGATTAAATTGAAATGAGACCAAATTATTCATTTCTTGTCATGACTTTTTCTATCAAACTGATCCTTATGACATAAAAATAGCAAATTACTACTGTTTATATATATATATATCTTATCTCGTGCTTACATTTAAAGAACAGAAAATGTTATTTCCTGAAGATGGTTCTTTAACCTGAGAAAGAGTGAAAAGAAACTTGCTTTTTTTTGTTGCCATAAATATTAATTTAATATAAAAATTGCTTTGTTTATATTTTAGTAACATATTCTTGTTTCTTTTTACAGATAGTTTAAATACTTTCAAGAATTTTCTAAATTTTGTTTGTATGTTTGTAAAATATGGGAAAAGTACCCAAAGATAATTATTCTTTCCCTCTATTCTAGGTTAGTTATTAACTTTGTCTTCTCATGTCATATATTTAATCCAGCTATATTTTTAATTGATGACATTATTTTTAGTATGTGTTAATGTTCAATAATACAAAAGTTGATAAAAATTAATAAATTTGTGAGAAATTACCAGTTAACAACATGGAAGTTCTTATTATTCTAAACTGAGATAGTCTTCTATAGTTAATATGTGTGTTTTTTATACTAAAAAAAAGAGATCAGAGGAGAATGGGAATGTGTACTAGACACTGGTAGGTGTTGTAATTCAAAGATAAAGAGATTGATATGTTGAAATTACAATGCTGTGACATTTCCTTGGAGAGAAGTTTTTATTTTTGAGGTCAAATGTCATTTTCAAGACTCTCCCTCTTTTGACTGACATTGTGCTCCAGAGGGACTGCTTTTTTTTCCTGTACTCTCCCCATATTATATATTGTTTAATACTGGGATTAGGAGAAGCAACATTGATTGCTTCATTATTGATTAGTAAATTAGAGTCAGAGTAGTCATGGCCTAGAAGCAGTCAAAAGTAAATTTTTATTTCTTTCATTCATTAGTACCAGGGATTGAGCCTAGGGGTGCTTAACCCTGAGCCACATCCCCAGCCCTTTTGTTATATTTTATTTAGAGACAGGGTACTGAGTTAATTAGAGCCTCACTAAGTTGCTGAGACTGGCTTTGCACTCACAATCTTCCTACCTCCAGCTTCCAGAATTGCTGGGATTACAGGTGTGCACCATTGCACCCGACTCAAAAGTAAATTTTGATACAGTAGAAAATAAAAAAGTCAACAAAGGTTTTGAATATTGGAGCTATACAATGTTAATGATAGTTGGTTGAGAGTAATCTAGAAGCCAATTTGGACAGTAATTTGCCATTATTGAGACTTGTTAATTACATGTGGTCTGTACTAACTTGTTAGTGAAAATAGGAAAGTGATGTAGCCTTCAAAGATTATTGTCTTTTAGACAGATTGAAATATATATAGCATTACATTATTTATTATATGTAAAGAAAATGCTTTTTTAAAATTTTTAGTTGTAGATGAACAGAATACCTTTATTTTGTTTGTTTATTTTTATGTGATGCTGGGGATCAAACCCAGTGCCTCACATGCTAGGCATGCACTCTACCACTGAGCCACAACCTCAGCCCCTTAAAGGTCAATTTTTAAAGGTCAAGCATTGGTAAATATCAATAGTAAAATTTGATTTAATGGAGAATATTTTATCTCTAATAAAATTCAGGTATTTTTGCAGTACTAGACTTAAATACATTTACAAAAGTAAAGTGCAGAATTGTCCTCAGAGGATTGAGTAGTACGTTTAATGTCATTTCTGCTACCTTGATAGTTTATGTATACAGTTGACTAGGAGTTTGCTTTTCAATAGACTTACTATAGTTAGTTCAAAACTATTTTATGGTTTACTTTTAAAATTAAAGACTTTAAAAAGTGAGTTTTAAATTTTACTTTTGCTTTAGTATTATATTAATAAACTTACTTTAGAAATCAGAGATTATGCCTTGGTAACAGTGTGTTTTAGTCAGCTTTTTAATTTCTTTGACCAAAAGACCTCACAAGAACAATTAGAGGAGGAAAATTTTACTTGGGGGATCATGGTTTCAGAGGTCTTAGTCCATATATGGTTGACTCCTTTGTTCTAGGCTGGAGGTGAGGCAGAACATCATGGTGGAAGATTGTGGCAGAGGAAAGCAGCTCAGAACATCACACCAGGAAGCAGAGAGAGGGACCAAATATATACCCCAAGGGCCTGCCCTCAGTGACCTACCTCCTCCAGTTATATCCTTACTGCCTATAGTTACTTACTACCCAGGCAACCCCTATTAGCGATTAATGCATTGATTAGGTTAAGGCTGTCCTAGCCCAGTTTCACCTCTAAACTTTCTTGCATTGTCTCACAAATGAGCTTTTGGGAGACACCCAATTATAAATCATAACAATGTATTTGAAATATGACTTTTAAAAATGAATTTTCATAGTTTATGAGATTTAGTGCTTTTTTAAATCCTTCAACTTATTATATGGTCATAATACATGGAAAGTTTTTATAATAGTTAAATTTTTGAAATCATGATTTACCTACATTTATCTTTTCAGAAAGAGTAGAGTCAGCATTGTATTTTGTAATAAATTAGTCAGCATATGTTTTTGCTGACCTTTCCCTTTTCAGTATATATTCTTATTATTTAAACTTTCTTTTCTCTCTGATTTCCACCTTCACCCCCCAGGAAGCTATAAAATGACTGAAACATTTATGTTAGGTATCATTTTTTGGGAAAAAATCTACAACTCAAGTTTCTATTTAATATAGTCTAGAATATGTTTTCATTTTTTATATCATAAAGACTACTTGAGTAGTAACATGATTATGGGATTATGAGATAGTTAACTCTTTAAGGTCAGATTGGGAAAGAACAGAAAACCTATTTGATAGTGTTCTGGGAATTTGAAATAATGGATGTAAAGCAATTTGCAAAGTATTGCACCTAGTGAGCACTCACAGTTAGCAATTATTTTTGTTATTCTTTATATAATGAGAAGAATTATTGATAATGTTAGTAAATTTATTTAACCAATCTTTTCCTTCAGGTTGATGAATGTCTAAATTAGTGATTCACAGGGACTGTTGAATCAAAATCATCTCTTTGGCTTTTTAAACTATTCATACCTCCTGGATTTTCCAATATACCTCTCCACCCACTCAATTTGAGAATTCACTCCTGTAGTGGTATTACTAATGGATATACGGTGTGTCCTTCATGTATATTGGGGGAAGAGGTGTGGGTGAGGACAAAATAATCGAGGGTATTCATTATTGTTTCTTTTCTTTATTTTTTAGGGGTGCTGGGAATTGAACACAGGGCCTTATGTATTCTAGACAAGTACTCTACCACTGAGCTATATCCCTGACTCCCTCATTGTTGTTTCTTAACTAATGGCCATTAAGAATAAAGAAGCCTTACTTTTTCAGTAAGTACATTGATAAGCTGTTTCTTAGGGCCAATAAAATTTTTCTCTTAACCATTTGCCCATGTTCCATTTCCCTTGTTTAGATCTGTGCTTCTACCATTGTTTGACATCTAAATAGTCTAAAGAATATTCATTCTTTGTTAATGACTCTTATGTGTAACTTAAGTTTTTTAAAATTAAAGTAGAATAACTGGTCATAAAACTTACTTAAAAGAAGAAACTGTTGTTGCATTTTATTCTTTGTCTAAAAAAATCTGCTTGGATGTTTATTATTCATTATCTTATATTATCATTTATGATATTTTGTTCTTCTAAGTCAGTGAGTGGCCCTGCCCTGAATTTCAAAAGTGTGATTAAAAAAACAACAGCAATAACAAAAACTAAGTATGTGTATGTGTGTGTGTGTGTCTGTCTGTCTCTGTGTGTGTGTCTCTAAGTGTGTCTGTAATTTCAAGCACAGAACAACTCAGTCAGTCTCTGGGTTTGGGTTTCTAATGTTCTATGTGATTCTTAATGGGTTCTAGAGTTTTAGAAAAGCTGTTCTTAGGTTTTAGCATAGTGTTAAGGAAAGATCCACTCATATAAACTAAAGTGAAGGCAAAGTGATTTAAATTTTCCTTCATTCTATATTAACATCTTATATTTTCTTCCCTTTTTAATTCTACTTTGAACTTTCTAGTTTTATCAGTTTTTTTGGGGGGAGAATCTTTTAATATTTTTATCCTTTTAGTGAATGGTTTTGTCATAGTCTTTTAGTTTATTTCTTCTCAGAATCTTACTGTTTTCTGTCTGACTCTATTATTATGTTTTGAAAGTTATTTTAAAAATATATGACAATGTAGAAATTAGAGAATCTAAATTCCCTGATGCAGTCATTATCATCAGATATTTCCTTGTCTTTTTTTTAATAAATAGTTTTTTAAAGGTACTTTTTGTTTAAGATAATTTTTATGATTTAATGTAAGAATTTTTTAAAAATACCAATTATTTTTTAAAAATCTTTCATTTTTTTAGTTAAACACAATACCCTTATTTTGTTTATTTATTTTTATGTAGTGCTGAGGATCGAACCCAGGGCCTTGCACACGCTGAGCCACAACCCCAGCCCCCCCAATTAATTTTTATGGCTATCATTTTAGGGTTTTTTTTGTCAGTCCATCAAAAAGGTTTAATTGTTTTATAGTGTTTGATGTAAATTATTATTTTTCATATTTTTCTATTTTAAATTATTCTGTGACATTTTTGAGCATGTGATACCTCCTTCCCTGTCTCTCCACTTTGATGTTCACTTCCTTAGAATAGATGCCCAGAAGTGCCATTCTCAAATCAAAGTCTATGAACTTTTTTTTGGCATTGCCATTAGTCCCAGTACCACTAACAATATACCACATCTATTTTTAGTATTACAATATTTAAAATACTTGGTTTTGATAATTGGTTTGTAGAAAGAATGCCATAACTTGTATTTGAATTTCTTTGGTTCCACCACCTTTGTATTTTCACTTCAAATTTCTAAGGAGACTATTAATATTCTTTGAATCTTTGTAGTTTCTTCTTTTTAAAAAAATTATTAAATGATATTTTCTTCATTTCAGAGCAAATAGTTATGTATAATTTTATTAAAAATCATATTTTTTTATTCAGTTGCCTATTTACATACTCCTTTCAGGTTGTTTTTTATTATTGGTGCTTTATAATATATATTATTATTTCCCCCAACAGTTTGATATTCTTATATGTTTTTAAATTCTACTTTTATAAGTGGTGTGCAAAAAAATGTAGAGTTAAGATAAAAAATTTGGTATGGGAGGAAAATTGCAGTTGGCTCTTTCAGCTCTGTCTCTTTTTGTTTCTTCAAAACTACCTCTCTACTATAAAACTTGAACCTTAGATACGTCAGCGTGTCTATAAGAGTTGCATCAGGAATTGGAATAGACTTGTTCTTAACCATTGTCCAGATTATACCAGTTAGAGCATCTCAGTAAAAGATTAGGTAGTGTATTAGAGATTTTATCAGTTTGTCTTACCATCAAAGATGAACTTGTGGTTATGAAGAAAGGAGAAAATGACATTTTGCCTAAGATGTTAGGTCTGTTTCTTAGAGGAGGTAATGCTAAAGCTTTGTGAGTAGAGAAACACTTCCTAGAATTAAAAAGCTGTAACAGGGAGGTATGAAAAAAGATTTACATTTCTTTAAAAATATTTTTTGTTATTTTCCATCTAATGAATAGTTCCATGTGGTACATGTAAAGAAATAAGGTTGCTGTGTAGGTAGTAGTGGTAGGCAATGAGGTCAAAGAAAGAGATATCCCAGTTAAGGAGTTTAAGAGTTTTTTAATCTATAGAATTGAGCTGCATATCGAACATTTTTTAGGCAGAATATCATGTTTCTATAATGAACTATTTTGGAAAGTTTTGTGCATAATTGCAAATGAGCTGCTTCTGAAAGTTGAATGGATGTCCTTTTGTGATATGTTAACATTTCAGAAATAGCCTCAAAGGGTTGCTTCCTGATGAAGAGCTTACTACCTCTCCCCCTCTTTTTTCTAGTTTGGTTCACCTCAGAGAGATGAAAATTGTTTTTAACATCTCTTAGGAACACTTGGAAAAATGTGTTTAATTTGCAAACCCTTTGCCATTTTTATCTCTCAATAAGGACATGTTTCTATATGTTAGAAATCATTTTTCTCATTTTGTTGGGGGAAATCAGAAGTATAAATAGTAGATTTACAAAATGCAAAAATGATAAACCCTTCTATTTAATTATAAATATCAGCACATTTTATAATCAAGAATACATCTATTAACTATACCTTTAGAAATGATTTTGCAGTTCCTTAAACTCCCTGCTAAATATGAGATCATATAACACTCTCCATTTAAATAGTTACTAAGTTAGGTACAGGTTCTATGAATAGGCTCATTTTAGCAACTGTAGTGCATCTCAGTACATTAAATTCAACTGAGTTTGACTTGAAACACTCTGTTGTACTAAAATTTACAAGTAATTTTTTGGTACATAATAGTTCCTTTTTTATTTTTATTTTTTAGTTGTAGTTGGACACATTACCTTTATTTTATTTATTTTTATGTGGTACAGAGGATCGAACCCAGCACCTCGCTCATACTAGGCGAGCGCTTTACCGCTGAGCCACAACCCCAGCTCCAGTGCATAATAGCTCTTAAATCAGATTTCCTTGTCTCATAGTATTTACTCTTCAGAAATGAATTTTTTCCCCTTTCCTTAGTATTTGAACTCTTCAGATTCTTCTATTTTGGTAGGCATTTTAAGTTATTTAAAAAAATTCAACCTAATTTTTAAAAAATATTTTTAAATCAGTAAATCAGTATATAGGGGGATACAGAAAAGTCTTGTTTCCTCTTTGTTCTCTTCCTCTTTGTTTTCTTCCCATACCTTTTATAGGTAAACATTTCTTTTAGTATCCTATTTATCTTTCCTGTTTCTTTTTGCAAATATAAACAAATGTATATTTTGTTTTGGAGCTCTTTCCATAACTAGACAAAGATTTTGATCTTTAAAGATCTGTGTAGTATTTCATTATGTGGATGTAGCATAGTCTAGTCACTTGATCCTATGTGGACACTTTAGTTGTTTCATATCTTTTGCCTCTACAGTGTCAAATGAATATGAAACAAACGAGATATATATATACATATATATATATATATATATATATATATATATATATATATATATATATATGTATGTATTTTTTTTTCCTACTTGTACAAGTGAATGTATCGTTTTGATTTTGAGAACCAGGGTCACTGGGTCATTTTCTTGCTGTGTGAACTTGAAAGGACCTAGAAGCAATGACTTAGTAGCAATGAGCATATCTAGTACCCAGATCTTAGTTTCAATGCCATTTTCCTATAAAAAGTCCTCCTTGGAGAAATGGCTGGTTTTAGGATTGGGGCAGAAAATACAAATAAAAGGCAAACCTGGAGCATATTATAATGCTGAAATATAAGGAATACCAAACAATAAAAGTGAGTGGGCTTTGTTGAAGGGACATAGCTCAGTGAAAGAATTTCCAGTGACCAATACTGGGGAAACTTGTGCAACAAAATGAAGTAGTATTGAATTATAACCAAAGCATAAAATATTATTCATGAGTTTATACTGATAAAAATAAATGGTCAACTAAATAAATGGGAAAGAGTAAATGAATCTTTTGTGCAGAAGAATTAATGATTCATGTAGCTATTCAGTTCTCAAGGAGGTATACCCTATACTGTGTAACTTTTTTCAAAATAGTACGGTATGGAAAATTGGGAAAAGAATAACTTGACTTGGGAGAAATGGTCACCTCAATCATGTGATCAAAGTTAGCATTAACAGTGATAAATCATATTGATAGCATGATGTGATGAGAGTGACACTTTACTTCTGTGGTCTTCCTTCCCCAAAACCATAACCCCAGTCTAATTATGGAAAAAAAAAAAAAAAACATGAAACAAATCCCAGTTGAGGGGCTTTGTACAAAATATTTGTATATTACTCCTCAAAACTGTCAAGGTCATCAAAAACAGGGAAGTCTTAGAGAGACTGTTACAGCCAAGAGTAACCTAAGAAGACATGATTATTACAATATAATGTGGTAAACTGGATAGGGCCTGGAAGCAGAAATAGTATATTAGGTAAAAACTAAGGAAATCTAAATAAAGAATGGACTTGAGTAAATAATAATGCATTAGTATTTGTTCATTAATTATAACAAGGGTACCATACTATTGTAAGATCTTAATAGTAAAAACTGGATGTGTGAAATAGAAGAATCTGGTACAATTTACAATTTTTATATAAACTTAAAAAATTCTAAAATAAAAGCTTATTTAAAATAAGATAAATGCTTCTGTCACTGTGCTAGATACTGCCAGATTGCCATACTGTTACCTGAAAGTATATGAAGCATTTTTCCATAGTGTTGCCTGCTGAATATGTTGTCAGACTTAGAAGTTTTGTCAGTTTGATAGATGAGAACTGGTGTAATTGAGGCTGTTGTGTTTCTCTCTTTATCAGTGATGTTAGGTATTTTTTCATATGTCCAGCGGACATTTAATTTTTTTCCCATTGAACTCTCATGACCTTTGTTTTTCTATTAGGTCATTGGTCTTTTTTTTCTTGGCTTTAGGAGTTCTCTATAAGGAGATAAGCTCCTTATGTATGATGTGGGTTTTTTAGGTTGTTTATAGTTTTCTTTAATGCAAAACTTTGTTTTTCTTTTATACCATTGTATAATTTTCCCTTTTATGTTTCTGGATTTTAAAATATAGTTACAAAAGGCTTTATTATAGTAAGATTTTAAGGGAATGCATACATATTATTCTTCCATGAAAGAACATGTGTTCTTTTTCACTGAATCTTAAAATTGGGATGTTTTAATCCTCCCCATCTTTGGGGAATTTTATTTTTATTTTTATTTTTTTAAATTTTTCTTTAGTTGTAGATGGAAACATTTATTTTATTTATTTTTATGTGGTGCTGAGGATCGAGCCCAGTGCCTCACACATGCTAGGCAAGCACTCAACCACTAAGCCACGACTTCAGCCCTCTTTGGGGCATTTTAAATACTTTACCTTTTCTTTCAAATTACTCTTACATAAGCATGCCTTGGTCTTTGTGTTTTAAGTGATTTCTAGTAAAAGAAATGCCCAAACATTTTCTCCTTATGGAAGTTTCTTTTCACTCTTAAATTGTAATATATTTTATAATATTTTTCATAGTATTGTGGATTATTCATATATTCAACTTTCCCCATTCTGTTTCTCATATGATTCTTGCTTAGATTATTAAGTTTATCTGTGATCTATTTCTTACCTTCCTTAGAACTCCTCAGTGATACTTTGACCTCTGTGATATTTGTAACCTCTTTATTTGTCATTCAAAATATAATGAGTGAACCAGTTAGTTGTATTATTGAGAAACTGGGATATCAGTAGTGTCAATGGATACTGCCTAATGTAGAATGAATATTTCCCCCACACTGTTATGAGTCTAGTATTGCTGAACTGAATTTTTAATAGACATTTGGAATGGTATCTGGTAGGGCTATGGAATGATCACCAGAAATCACCTGTTGAGTTTCTAGCTTTTAGCAACAAAGGAGAGTTCACATTTCCAGAGTTGGTAGCATCTGCAGGGGGGTAAGGGGTGTTGTGGTGAAAAGTATAGTGTAGTGGAAAGGGACAGCAAAGTTGGGGTATTATATTGAGGGGTTGGAGTCTAGCATTTCAATGTAAGACTTGATTACTGTTAGCTTTTTATCTCTGTGACCAGAATGTGATCTGCTGGCTCTATTGCTTTGGACCTGAGGTGAGGAACAATCTCATGGCAGAAGTGTGTAGCAGAGGAAAGTTGCTCAGCTGATGGCAGCCAGGAAGTTGGAAGGGACGAAGGAAGGGGGGGAGCTGGAGAGAAGATAAACACTCAAAGAGCATCCCCTTCCCCATTAACCTGTTTCCTCCAAATAGGTCCCACCTACCAGGAGTCCATTCAGCCATCAGTGGATTAATCCACTAATAAGGTCAGAGCCCTCATGATCCAATCATTTCCCAAAGCCCTACCTCTGAACACATGAGACTTTCCAAATCCAAACCATAACATTTGGAATTAGAGTAAGGTTCATGATGTAATAGTTTAGGATTGACAGACTTAGCAAGGCAAAGGTTTTAAGGTAAGATTTTCAGCCTTGGAAAGTGAACAGTCATTTACCCGTTGTTTATTAAAAAAATGAATATTCTGATTTGGTTTGTATGGGTTTTTCTGGAAGTTCCTGAAATGAACAATGAAGTTATTTGGAACTCTTATCTACTTCACAATACTTTCCTGGAATAGTAAAGTCATTTGTTGAAGACAGATGAATAGTGATAGTTATTGTAGACTGTAAACTCAGGGTAGACAGTTTCAGTTCTCAGTGCTCACTCAAAATGTATTTATAAAACGTCTAATTCCTGGGCACATCTATAAAGACAATACATTTTCTTGGTGAGTGGTTTGACTTTGAATTTTTTCACCTGAGGAATCAGGCCTAACTTTAATAGTTAAGGTATCTAAAACACCCAAGCAGACACAGATGGATATGAGTCTTCAGCCCAGTGAAGAGGTCAGGGTCAGAGAGAGAAATCTGGGAGACAGAATACTGAAGTCATGTCTCTGAATGAGCTTGCCTATGAAGGAAACAAATAATATGAAAAATGCTTGGGACTTTTAAGTTCTTAATGGTCACACTGTTATGTATTTGTGTGTGGGGGGGTGTCTGGGGGTAGGGCAAGAGTGGAATAAACCTGAAAAGGAATGGCCAGAGGTTGAAAGAAAACCAGTATATTGTTATAGGGAAGTCAAGGAAATGTTTTTAAGGCTGATGTGGGAGTGGTCAAACTCCTATAAAATTGGGAAGGATAGGTAAGAATATAGGGTAGTTATATTGGTGTAGGTTAGTTGAGGAAATTTCTGCTTGCAGGTTTCTGTCTTTAATATCAATTGTTTACAAATATGTACAAATGCAGTTGTGATAGGTGGGGAAGAGATTATTATGTATGTTATTGGATATGGTTTGAAGTGAGCATTGGAGAGAGTGGGAGATCAAGCTTAGCTGAGAAATGTAGTAAGATTGTTAATCAGTGTTGACACTCATTTAGGTTTGTTGATCAAAACTGCTTTGTTATGTGACTGTTCAGCAGTGCTGATGTCAATGTATAGATGTGGAGAAAGCCTTAGGTAAGTCAAATTGGGATAGATAAGCATATACAGTTCTGCTTCAGTAAATGATGGGGACACATTCTGCAAAATGTAGCATTCGGAGTCTTCATTATGCAGATATGATAATGTGCTTATACGAGTCTGGATATTATAGGTCAGTCACTCAACATGGCTTTTTGCCACACAATTGAGATGTGGCAAACAAGATGTTTGAGGTTGCTACTAGCATAAATGTGGCATATTATTTTATAGTAAGCATTTTGCATATAAGTAGAAGGAATATACTCTAACAGTGAAAAGTACAGCATAGCAAATACATAGACAGTAACATAATTGTTCAAAATCATTATCAAGTAATGTGTACTACACATAATTGAATATATTTGGTTTTTTTTTATGACTGGCATTACAGTAGATTCACTCATACTCACATCACCACAAATATATAAGTGATGGGTTGCATTTTGATGTCTCTAGGTGGTAGGAATTTTTCAGCTCCATTGTAATCTTATGGGATCACTGTTGTATGTGCAGTCTCATCATTAACCAAAATGTTGCCATCTGACTATACACTGAAATAGTCAGAAGTACATTTACCTTTCCCCTGCTCCCTGCCTGTGGAGTAACTATAGCAAAGCTGCTTTGTTGTGCCACTTCCTTTCTTTCTGAAGAATATTCTCACATGTTCTGCTTACTTACCCTTAAACTTACTACTTGACCAGTATTAAGCCTGTCTGAAGTTATTTTTACTTCTGTGGAGAAGTAAATTTGTCCTTTCTCTACCTGGTTTTCACAGGGCTTTGAGGTCTCTGGCCATGTTTTTTGGGATGAAGGGGTTTTAAAATAGAATTATAAAGAAAGAATAAGAATTTGCCAGGAGGACAGAGCATGGGATGAAGAATGGGAGGACCTAGTGGTTCTGGGTAGAGGGATATGCTTGTGTAAAGCAGAGAGGCCTGAACAAAACACCTTAAAGGAATGGAAGTTACAAATAATTTCACTGAGACAATGAAAGTACTTATTGGGTATGTGATCTCTAAAGATAGGGCTGAAAAGTAACAGGGTCAGCACATAGGCCTTATATGCCTAAGTGGAAAAAGATCATTTGGCTCCAGTGATGAATTTTCCTTTAACAGTTTTTTTGAGTGTGTACAGATGTTGAGTGTGTACAAATGTTAAATCGGTTATGATGTTATTAACATAGGTATTATATATTGGGAAATTCTGTTTGTAGGTTTTTTAAATCTATTTTTTAGTTTATACATAATAGTGGGGTTAATTTTGACATTCATAAATGCATTTAGCATCGTGGAAGTTATTTAAAATTGAGAATATTTTTGTACTAATAATTTTACGAACTTGGCTCACATGTTACCCCACAAAAGTTTATCTCATTTTGACTGTGCTGGGGAAGAGAGATGGTCAGTGGTGTGTAGCCTGCAGTTTTACATACAGCACATATATTTGATGTTCATTATTTGAAAGTATAGTAGAGGAAGTAATGTCTGTTGGATGCTTCACCTCGTGCTAGCCACAATACATCAATTCTAATTTAGATGTTACATTCTTTTGAGATAGTTGTTAATTCCTTCTTGAAAAAAAAAAAACTGAGCATGGCTTTCTAAGTGTCAGACTTCTTATTCTCACCAATGTCCAAATGAGGGAATCAGGATTTGAACCTAGTTTAGGCTTACTCTAAAACTTACTCTCAATTTTTGTTACACAAAGTGGACTTCCTGTAGGCTGTAAACCCTTCAACACTAGTGTCAAAGTAGTATGTAATTAACATTTCACCATGGTATTAACTAAATGTAGAAATATGTTACCTCTCAGCTTTTGAGGTTCAAGACTGAACAGGTAGTGAGTAATAATGGAGAATCTAGGCCCAGATAGCCAGTCTTTCATTAACTGGAGTCTATTTAATTCCACTTAGTGGAGAATTCAGATAACCAAAAATATTCTGTTGATGAGAATTTTAGTTAATTCAAGAATCACTGTTTTTAAATGTTTTTCTACGTCCTCATGAGAAACCTATCTTTGAATATTTAAAAGATCTGTCATTTGTAATGCATATATTGCATATTTTACCATCTTTTTATTTATATTAATTTAATCCAGTACTTTAATTTTTCTACTTGTAATATGCTGATATTTCCTAAATAAGTGGAAGTATTACAATAGAAAAATCCTACGAGTAAAAGTGAAAACCTTTGGGAAAAAACCAAAGTTGTGGCTATGGAGTTAGGTATAAATTTTCTTCTTATTGTTTTGATTACTATAGATCTTATAAAGAAAATGGGGTATGCTTTGTTAATTGACTTGTTGTTTTGTTCCTTCATATTAGAATTGGTATGTGAGCAATTTCTAATTTTCCACTTAGCAACTAATGTGGTAGACGATTAAGGTGTCCCCCCCAAAATACAATCACCACAAAGTTTTTCCTAAGGTGATGGTAATTTTATAGTTTTAAGGTCAGTTTTGGGGAGACTCTTTTTCTTGGGTATTTTCAGTCTTCAAAATTAATCATGTAAGAGTGATCTTTTTCTTAATAGCCTTTTCTTTCCTCAGAGAAAAACTTTACCAGAAGGTTGAAGAGTGCTGGCATTTTTAATATGTTGCCAAGACTTCCACTGTTGCCAAGGCAAGTTGGCCCCTATCCAGTAGAATTTGTCTTACAAAGGCTTTATAGGATTAGTTTTCTAAAAATGTAATAAATCATTATTGTGTCATAAATTGCAGAATGACTTATAGTAACTATAAGAATGTGGCCTTTTAAATATGTAAATGTATGTGTTATTACTTAATTTTTCCTACTAAAATTAGGTCCCAAATTGCTGTTTTAATTTCTTATTGTTGGAATTATGATTGATTAAAAGGGTAAATGAGGCTGGGCATGGTGGTGCATGACTGTAATCCCAGCAGCTTGGGAGGCTGAGGCAGGAGGATCAAGAATTCAAAGCCAGCCTCAGCAACTGGGTGGCACTAAGCAACTCAGTGAGACCCTGTCTTTAAATAAAATACAAAATAGGGCTGGGGATGTTGCTTAGTGGTCGAGTGCCCCTGAGCACAATCCCCAGTACCAAAAACAAAACCAAAAAAAAGGGTAGAGGAGGGAGGAAAAAAGGAGGTACTGAGAAATGAAATTAATCAAGTTTTATTGTTCTATTGTATTCATGTACAAATATGTAATAGTGAATGTCACTATTATGTATTATTATAATGCACCAATACAAATTTTAAGATAAAAAGATTTCACATATTAAAAAAGAGCAAATGATTAGCTTTACTCTATATGATATCTTTACATCAATGGGATTATCATGAGTCAGGCAGAGCCTTCAGTTTTATAGATTTGATATAACTTTTTAGTTTATTTTGAGGGATGTAGAACTATAGAAACTATTCTAACTAGAAAATAAAGTATAGTGTTAATTAAAAATGTAGAACAAGAAATAATTGAAATAATTGGCTTAATATAACAGATTTTGGGGGAGATATTAGTGATGTGATGGGGTAAGGGATTTTTTTTTTTTAAAAAGCATCCTTAACAAATAAATAATATGGTAAAACCCAGAAGTTTCGATTTATATAGGCCACTTAATCCTGGTGAGTAAATCAATGTAGAAGACCAGATTGTAGATTTGAAGATTGGTTGGGAATAGGTTTAAGAGAATGGGTTTTCAGCCTTCTCTTTATAATCAAATATTCATGGAAAACTCTTGAGACTTTTCATTTAGGTGGGTTATATTTGCATATATTTATTATTATATATATGAAAACATTTTAAATGGTAAGTAATTGTAATTTATTTAAAATAGAAAACATTAAATGCCACAGTCTGGCTGGGCACAATTCAGGAGCCACTTGTCAAAAGAAACGAACTTTATTTTTAGAACACACGCCAAACCACACAGCTCTTCAGGAAAACCTTCAGAGCCCAACTGCCACCACTGGCTTCCCACAAGCCTCTCAACCTCCCCCACTCCTTCTGCTCTTGAGGCTGATTGGCTGGGTCGTGTGGGCGGAGCCAAAAACGTCCCCCAATGAGCAGCTCCATGGTCTGAAAGGGCGGGGAAACAACCCACTGAGCATCACCCCAGAGGAGCCAATCAGTTGGCAGCTAGAAGTTTGCTGGGGCTGCTGTGAGCCAATCATCAGCTGGCAGCTGGAAGTTTGCTGGGGCCCCTTGGGCTGTGGCTCTCAACATCTCCCCCGTTTTTTTTGTTAACACATTTTTAAATGAAAAAATAACTTAAATAATATGAGAAGAGATGCATTATATTACATACTTGCAGATCTCCTTTAATGTGTAGCTTACTTGAAAACAGATGGATTCTCACATCTTAATGCACATTTTTGCATTTTAATCTATTACAGTATTCTGTGAAATTTAGTCTCTATAAAAACTGTACATTTGTGAGATAAGTGTAGAAAGAGCAAATAACTTTTTAGTATTGTAAAAATTATTTTGATCTCAAGACCCCCTGTAAAAATTTCTCAGAGCACATTTGGAAAATCTGCTTTGGAGCAAAATGAAATTGGATCCTGATCCTGTCTTTGATCTTACTCCCTGGATTGGATATTCTTATGGGCTGTCTCTGTCATGCCTTTGTAACTTAACAAATTTCATTTCTCAAATCTACACTCAGATATAATGCTAAGTGAAGTTAGCCAATCCCCAAAAAACAAATGCCAAATGTTTTCTCTGATATAAGGATGCTGATTCATAATGGGGTTGTGGGGGGAGTATGGGTGGATTAGATGAACTCTAGATAGAGCAAAGGGGAGGGAGGTAAAGAGAAGGGGTATGGGGGTAAGAAAGACGATGTAATGAGATGGACATCGTTATCCTAAGTACATGTATGAAGAGGAATGATGTGACTCTACTTTGTGTACAACCAGAGATATGAAAAATTGTGCTCTATATGTGTAATATGAATTGTAATGCATTCTGCTGTCATACATAACAAATTAGAATTTAAAAAATTCTCTTTAAAAAAAAATCTACTCTCAGGAGAAAGCTATGAATAAATAGTCTTAATTTTGTAGACTTTGGAAATGGCCAGCCTCCCTAACTGTGTGATCTCAGGTATATTTATTGACATTTTGGAATCTATTGCCTCTTGTAAAATGGATAGAACAATACCAGTTCATGAGACTCTCCTGGGCATCAAATAAGACAAGTATAGCAATTGTAGTTTCTAATCAAATCTTAACTCTTAATAGAGGTTAGCCAAAAATACTACTTGAGCTGTGTTCCAGTTTGGTCACATACATTTTGAAGTGTTTAATTACATTTGCAAAATATACTAAGTATTTAATAAGATTTGTGTCTCAAAAAAAAAGTTTTGTTCTCCCTCCCTTGTGTATAACCTAGAGTGACTTTTTTTTTTTTTTAAAGCCACCTTCCTTTTTCTGTCTTATTGTCAAACAGCAAAATATCCTTTCTTCTCTAGGATGTTCATAACCTTGTACTTAAATTAATTAGAAACAATTAGGGATATGTTTATTAAAGAGATATGAAGGCTGTGAGATCATTAGTATAGGAAATACCAGTTCTGTCTAGGTAAATACAAAAAGGTTGTGCTTCTCAGTCATTGATTTTTATAACTCATAGAAGAAAGAACAACTATCATGTCTTCCGACCAGTACATATTTATTGAGGGAAGTTATGTGTTATTATGTAGTGTTTGAGAATATGAATCAGGGTGTTCTACTGCTTCAGTCTCAGTGGCTCCTCTGCTTACTTGCTATAATCTGTGTCTCTGTGTGTGTTTTAATTTTCACTGTCTACATTTCTCCATATGTAAAATGGGGATAATTTTAGTAATCTTATAGTTAATATTATGGTTAAATGAATTAATGTATATAATGTTCTAGAACAGATTGGTACATAATACCGCTTAACTACTTTTTCTAACACATTAAAAAGGAAAAAGAATTTCTTTGACAATGTTAACTTCTAGTACTTCCACGGAGATCATGTATTTCAAAATGATTGCTGAAAAATTATATGTGAAAAGTTTATTTTTTAATTCCTTTGTTATTTAAAGCACTTTTTCCTTTATTTTCACAGAGGAGAAAATTGATAAAAGATGAGGCCTTTTAGTAGTTAGAATGTGTTTTATCTGAAATCATATTAGTTGTTTTTTTTTTTTTGGTGACACTGGAGATCAAACCCAGGGCCTTGTGCATGCTGCTGAAGCATACTACTGCTGAGCCATGTCACCAGTCCATATCAGTGATGTTTTGAAGTACTTTTCCCCCTTGAGTTTCCAAGTACCTTTTTAGGTGAATATTGTGAGAAAAACTGATGGGTAGGGCATTATTTAAATTTAAGTCTCACTTAATGAGAGAAAAATTATACTTGGAATTAGTAGATACTAATAATTTTCATACATTTTTAATCATTCTTGAAGGATATGCTGGCTAGTCTATAGCTTGTGAGTTGCCTGGTTAATCTTACAGATGATTGCTCATATTTCAACATTGAGATATTTATTTGAACCATCTTTCAGGTTGTCCTTGGTTATATTAAATTTTGTGTCAAAAGTAGGATAGTTAATTCATAAATATAATTGCATTCTAGGGTAGTATTTGTTGTCTTTTGAAGAATCGGCGAATGGTATCATTAAATTTAATCCTTTTGCTTATAGAAAGAATAGAAAAAGACTGGAAACTTTTCTTTGTCCTTTGTGTGACTGAGGATATTGGATAAATGGTAATGCTTGTGAAATGTATACATAGAAGATAACCTATCAGGGCTCTTGGAAAAACTTAGTTGGAGTGGTATGCCTAAACAAGACACTTGTGCAGCCATTGTTTCATTTCTGGGTTGAAAAATCAAATTTGTACATCAGAAAACAAGGTCTCGTTTTCTCCTTGGTAAAAGAATCCATATGTTTTGGGAAGCAATTGAAAATACAAAAGAGGATCTACTTTGGACTCCTTTAAGCATTTTTATACTCTATGCACCTTTTTTTTTTTTTTTTTTTTTTTTTTGGTCTATTTAACTGAACATCCCTACTGCAATTAAATGACAATTGCTATTCCTCTAATACTTGAGTAAAGTTAATGAGAGTAAATTAATTCTGGATTGAGTAGTTATAAATTTGTTCTGATTTTACTTTTTTACTATTCATGAGTTCTGGGGAGTCTTGGTATATGCTGTTAGATTTTCTTTCCTGTCAGTTGCACACCCACTGACTTATATTTTTATCAAATTTGAAGTATACTGTTATGAAAACCTTCATAAATGAACATATACTCAGATGCCTAGGAGCTCACTATATACCTTGCCCCCAAAGCATAACAAAGACAGAAAGTGATAGGTCAGGTCCTACAATAAATATTTTAAATTTCTATATAAAATATGCTATAAATCCTTGCTGAAACCCATATATTCCAAAGTTTTTGTTGTATGACTAAAATTTCTGTTTAAAGTATTTTAGATGAGATAAATTGTTGCATGCTTGCAAAGACTGCTATATTCAGCATATATTATGTTTTTTCACAAAAATATTGTTTTAAAGTTTGACATGATCTTTACTAAGTTATTTTTATCATAATAATTAATATATTAATTGCACAAATAATGGGTTTTACTGAAACATTTATGTATGTGCATATATCCTGCCTTGATCATGTCCACCTTCCTTCTACACTTTCTTGCTCCCCTCCCCACTTTTCTTTCCCTTTCCCAGATAGCCGTTCTTCTACTTTCAGGGGTTTTTTTCCCCTTCTTTTTTAAGGTTTCATTTATGAAAGAAAACGTGTGATACTTGTCTTTTTGTGTCTGGTTTATTTCACTAAACCTGATGTCTTCCAGTTCCATTGACTTTCCTGGAAATGACAAGATTTCATTCTTATTTATGGATAATAACTTGTGTGTTTCTACCATATGTATCCATTCTTCTGTTGATGGGTACCTAGACTGATTCCATATCTTAGCTAGGGCAAGTAGTCCAACAATGAACATGAGTATGCATGTATCTCTTTTGTATGCTGACTTCATTTTTTTGGATATATACCCAGGAGTTGTATGGCTGGATCATATGATAATTCTATTTTTAGTTTTTCGAGGACACTCAAGTACTATTTTCCATAGTGGCTACACTAGTTTACATTCCCCAACAACAGTGTATGTGAGTTCCTTTTTCTCCATCCTTGTCAGCATGTTATTTTTTAATTTAATTAAATTAATTAATTTATTTGAACAATGGCCATTTTGACTGGGGTGAGATGGAATCTCATTATAGTTTTTATTTTAAATTATTATTTTATTATTTTTTGGTACCAGGATTGAACCCAGGGGCACTTAATCACTGAGCCACATCTCCAGCCCTTTAAATTTTTTTTTTTTTTTTTTTGAGACAGGGTTTGCTTGCTTTGCTATCCAGGGTCTTGCTAAATTGCTGAAGCTGGCTTTGAATTTGTGATCCTCCTGCCTTAGCCTCCTGAGTTGCTGTGATTACAAGAGTGTGCCACCTTGCCCAGTTCAATATAGTGGTTTGTTTTTTGTGTGTAACAGGGATTGAACCCAGGGGTGCTTAACCACTGAGCCACTTCCCCATCCCTTTTGTTGTATTTTATTAGACAGGATCTCGCTAAGTTGCATAGTGCCTTACTACATTGCTGAGGCTGGTTAAGAACATGTGATCTTCCTGCTTCAGCCTCCCCAGCCAAAATTACAGGTGTGCGCCATCATGCCTTGCTTAATATACTTTTGATTTGCATTTCCCAGATGGCTTTCATATATTTATTGGCCATTTGTATTTCTTTTGAGAAATCTCTGTTCGGATCAGTTGCCCATGTTTTGATCAAATTACTTGTTCTTTTGTTAATTAAACAAATATTCTGCATATTAATCCTCTGTTATATGATTAGATGGCAAACATTTTCTCCTATTTTGTAGATTTCTATTAACAGATTTACTGTACAGAAAATTTTAAAATTCTTGCTTTTGTTTCCTGAGCTCCTGGAGTACTATTCATAAATTGTTGCCTGTGCCAATATCTTGGAGTGTTTTCTTTTAGTAGTTTCCATGTTTTAGGTTCTTTCATCCATTTTGATTTGACTTTTGTACAGGGTGAAAGACAGGAATCTAGTTTCAATTTTCTGTATGCAGATATTCAGTTTACCTAGCCCTTTTGTTTAGAGGACATCTTTTCCTCACTGTATGTTTTTAACACATTTGTCAAGAATCAGTTGGCTGTAGATACATGCATTTATTTCTGGGTTCTCTTATCTGTTCTGTTGGTCTTCTGCTGTTTTATGTCACTATGGCTCTAGTATGTTTTACAGTCAGGTATTGTGATGCTACTAGCACTGCTCTAGTGTTTTCTGCCGTTTCTTTCTTGAGAGTTTTATAATTTTCATTATAGGGGTTTTTCATCGCCTTAGGTGTATTATTAGATAAATTTTTTGAGGCTGTTGCTAATAGGATTGCTTCACTGATTTCTTTTTCAGTGAATTAATTATTGGTGTACAGAAAACCTATTGACTTTGTATGTTGATTTTTATGTCCCGCTACTTTCCTGAATTTGTTTTTTGTTTATCAGTGCTAAGTGTCTTTTGGTGGATTCTTCAGGATTTTTGAATATAGAATCATATTGTCAGCAAATAGGAATGTGGACTTTCTCCTTTGCTATGTATATTCCTTTTATTTCTTTCTCTTACCTAGTTGCTGTGGCTTAAGTTTCTAGTACTGTATTGAATAAGAGTGGTGAAAGCAGACATCCTTTCTTTTTCCTGATCTTAGAGGAAATGGTTTTCAGTTTGTCCCCTTTCAGTATGATGTTGGCTGTGGGTTTGTCTTATATACCTTTATTATGTTGAGATACGATCTTTCTATATCTAATTCATTCAGGAATTTTATCATGGAAGGGATGTTGAATTTTATCAAAGACTTTCTCTATATTTTTGAGATGATCATGGGATTTTTGTTGTTAATTCTGTTTATGTGCTGTCTTAGATGTTCATATATTGGACCATCTTTGTGTCTCTGGAATAAAATCAACTTTATCACGGAGTGAGATCATTTTAACGTGCTATTGAATTTGATTTGCAAGTATTTTACTGAGGATTTTGCATCTGTATTCATCTGGGATATTTTATATTTATATATTTTTTTTTTTTAATTGTGTCCTTATCAAGTTTTGGAAGCAAGATAATAATGGCTTAATAGAATGAGTTTGGAAGGGTTTCTTCCTTATTTTATGGAATGGTTTGCAGAGCATTGTTGTTTGTTCTTTAAAATTTTAGACATGGGCTTTTCCTTGTTGAGAGACTTGTAATTACTGCTTCAGTTTCATTACTTGTTATTGACCTATTTAAGTTTTTAAAATATCCTCTTGGTTCAATTTTGGTGGGTCATATGTGTCCAGAAAATTTTCCATTTCTTTTAGATTTTCCAATTTTTGATATGCTTTTTCAAAATGTTCCCTAATAATCCTTTGAATTTCAGTGGCATCTGTTGTAATTTTATTCATTTGGGTCTTCACTTTTTCTTTTGTTAGTTTAGCTAAAGATTTGTCAGTTTTGTTTATCTTTTCAAGTAATTTATTCTTTGTTTCATTGATCTGTTGTGTTGATTTTTTAGTCTCTATTCATTTATTTCTGCTCTGATCTTTATTATTTCTTCCCTGCTAGTGATTTGGGGTTTGATTTGTTCTTATTTTTTCGAAGACCTTGAGTTATTTATTTGAGATCTGTGGGCTTTTTTTTTTTTTTTTTTACTCATTGATATAAACTTACCTTAGTATTGCTTTTGCTGTATCCCACAGGTTCTGCTATGCTGGGTTTCCATTTTTGTTTAATTCTAGGAATTTAAAAAATATTTGCCCCTTATTTCTTCATTGATCCACTGTTTGTTAACTATGTGCTGTTGATTCTCCTTGTGTCTGTTTAATTCCTGTAGTTTTCTCTTGCTGTTGACTTCTGGTTTCATGTTATTGTGATCTGTTAAGATGCAAGAAATGATTTTTTATTTTGTTAAGACTTGCTTTAGGGTTTAATATACAAACTGTTTTGGAAAAAAGTTTCACAGGCTGATGAAAAGAATGTGTATTCTGCAGCTTTTAGATTGGATATGCTGTAGATGTCTGTTAAATCCATCCAGTCTGTAATGTAATTCAACTCTGATGTTTCTTGGCTGATTCCCCACCCCCACCCCCTTTGGTTTGTTGCTGATCTATTGGTGAGAGTAGGGTATTAAAATAACCCACTATTATTATGTGTATGTCTGTCTCTCCCTTTAATGTCTAGTAGTGTTTGTTTTATAAAATTGGATGCTCAATATTTGGTACATATATAATTGTTATATTTTCTTGATGAATTGTGTGTTCCCTTTGTCAATATGTAGTGATCTTCCATGTGTCTGCTAACCAATTTGGGCTTAAAGTCTATTTTGTCAGATAAAAGTATAGCTACTCTTGCTTACTTTCAGAATTCATTTGCTTGGAATATCATTTCCATCCTTTAACTTTGTGCTTGTATTTGCAAGTGAGGTGAGGGTTTTTTTTTTAGGCAGCATTTTGTCAGGTCTAGTTTTTTGATTCAGTTAGGTAGTATGTGTTTTTTTCATTGAAGAACTATTTGCATTCAGGGTTATTATTGAAAGGTACGTTGTTCTTGTCATTTTGTTGATTTTTTTTCTTATTCTGAAAATATTTCATCTTAGATGTTTGGTGGTTTACTGTATTGATAAATTTCTCATTTGTTTATCTACTCTTCTAGTGAGATTTAGTCTTTCTCATGCTTACATGATTGTGTTAACCTTTCTTCCTCTTATGGGTGTAAGATTTTCTTAAATATCTTCTTTACTGTTGGTCTAGTGGTCATGGATTCCTTTAGATTATGCTTATATTAGAAGGTCCCTAATTATCTCTTGATTCTAGAGGATCCTGCTTTGATATCTTTGCATGGCAGATTTATTTTTCCTTAAATATATTTTAAATCTTTAAAATGTTGTTCTTTTTAGATATACATGACAGTAGAGTGTATTTTGACATACATGGAGTATAAGTTCCCATTCTTGTGGTTGTACATGATGTGCAGTTTTGTGTTTTTTCTCTCCTTTCAGAACTTGAAATACATGGCTTCATGCCCTCCTGACCTTTAGAGTTTCTGCCTAGAAATCTGCTGTTTTATTAATGAATTTGCCTTTGAATGTGTCTCGGCACTTCTCTCTGCAGCTTCTAATTTTATTTCATTTTCCAGTAGTTTTTACAATGTAACTGTAATATCTGTAGAGAGATTCTTTTCTGATCATATCCATTTGGGGTTCTAAATGTATCATGAACCTAGATGTCCATGAGTTTCCCAACATAGGGAAAATTTCAGTATGTTGATTATTCAGTATCTTTCAGTGGTATCCCAGAGGTCTTATATGTTCTTTTCATTCTGACTTTTTCTTTATTGCTGTGTAAATATACTGTTTAGACAAAGTTGTCCTCAGAACTCTGATATTTTTTCTTCGGCTTTATCTATCTGTTGTAGAGGCTGTCAACTGAATTTTTTACCTGACTTATTGAGCTTTTTATTTCCAAGATTTCTATGTCATTCTTTTTCAGAATCTCTTTATTGAAGTGCTCAGTTACCTCCAGCATTATCTTTCTTAATTAAGCTACCTGTTTATTTGTATTCTCATTGAGCTTTTTAAAAATCATGAAAAAAATCTTTGGCATTTTATCCACTTTGATATCTTTGGCATTCATTACTAGAGAGTTATTTTAGGAGGTGTCAGTTTTGCCTTTTCCCCCCCATATTATATTTTTATATTGAGATTTGTGCATTTAGTGTGATGGGTATGTCTTCCACTTTTATTTGAGGGCCTTCTTAAAGAGCACCTTTCTTTTTTCTTTTTTTTTTTTTTTTTTTTTTTTTTGCTTCTTCATTTTTATTTTTATTTTTATTTTTTTTTTTTTAAATTTTTTTTATTGGTTGTTCAAAACATTATAAAGCTCTTCACATATCATATTTCATACATTAGATTCAAGTTGGTTATGAACTCCCAATTTTACCCCAAATACAGATTGCAGAATCACATCGGTTACACATCCACATTTTTACATAATGCCCTATTAGTAACTGTTGTATTCTGCTACTTTCCTATCCTCTACCATCCCCCCTCCCTCCCCTCCCATCTTCTCTCTCTACCCCATCCACTGTAATTCATATCTCTCCTTGTTTATTTTCCCATTCCCCTCACAGCCTCTTATATGTAATTTTGTATAACAATGAGGGTCTCCCTCCATTACCATGCAATTTCCCTTTTCTCTCCCTTTCCATCCCACCTCATGTATCTGTTTAATGTTAATCTTTTCTTCCTGCTCTTCCTCCCTGCTCTGTTCTTAGTTGCTCTCATTATATCAAAGAAGACATTTGGTATTTGTTTTTTAGGGATTGGCTAGCTTCACTAAGCATAATCTGCTCTAGTGCCATCCATTTCCCTGCAAATTCTATGATTTTGTCATTTTTTCGTGCTGCGTAATACTCCATGGTGTATAAATGCCACATTTTTTTTATCCATTCATCTATTGAAGGGCATCTGGGTTGGTTCCACAGTCTAGCAATTGTGAATTGTGCTGCTATGAACATCGATGTAGCAGTATCCCTGTAGTACGAAGAGCACCTTTCTTTTAACAATGTGTCCTAGAATATCGGTTTGCTATATAGTGTTGTTTAATTGCAGTCAGACTTCATAGTCTCACTTCCTTTTGACATCCTTGGCTGTGATTAATGGATTTGACATAAAGTACACTGTTTTGGGGCCTGAGGGATCCACTTTTTCTGAAGGTCTCACAAGAATGGGGTCCCTCTGTTTTTATAGGCAGGTGTTGTACAGACAATAAGTGTGGAGTGTACCCTTTGAAGTTCTGCGGTGGTATTGGAAACCCCTATTAGGAGTTGTGTGTTTCTTTGGTCCCTATTGTCATTTGCCCTGGTACTTGAAAGTAGTTCTGCTGCTGCTTGTTCTTGTCATGATGATGAGCTTGGAGCTTGTATCCTCTGTTTAGAAACTGGAACAGCACTAGTTGGGGATGTGACTCAGTGGTAGAGTGCTTGCCTAGAATGCTTAAGGCCCTGTGTTCAATTTCCAGCACTCCAAAAACAAAATAACAACAACAACAACAAAAATAAACTCCAAAGTTCTGGCAGAGGATGTAGCTCAGTGGCAGAGTGTGCACTTGGCATATGAGAGGTACTGGGTTCTGTCCCCAGCACCAGCATAAATAAATAAAATTAGAAAAAGAAATTTCAGTTACTTCATTGGGAAAGGCTAGAGTCAGAATCACAGCTTCCCCTCTCTGACACTTCCCCTCTCTGACACTCCAATCTTGTCAGCCATTTGCAGTATGACAGGGTAAACTGATGCTGATGTTTCTTGTAAGTTGACTCTGCAGCATTTTTGTTATTTTTCTTTGCTGTTGTATGGGGGTGAGTGTCCAATAGGGGGACCACCTTCCCCCGCCATGACCTGTGCCTGCTTGGAGATGGGTTGTCAGTTGGAATCTTTTATCCTCTCTGTTCTTCAAGTTGAAGTATCCACCAAGGGAATAGGTCATGGCTGGAACCAGGTACAGTTACCCACAGCTGGACTGTGATATAGCTTAGTGACAGAGAGCTACCCAAAGTGGCTTGATATAGAAGAGGGGGTGAAAATCGGATAAATAGAAAGAACAACAGTAGCAATGCTATCAACAGAAAAGAAAGGGGAAAATAATGCAGAGAATAAAATAAACAGTTAAGAAATAATGAGCCGGTTGGCACATGCCTGTAATCCCAGTGGCTCAGGATGACCATGAGTTCAAAGCCAGTCTCAGCAAAGTGAGGTGCTAAGCAATTCAGTGAGACTCTGTCTCCAAATAAAATACAAAATAGGACTGGGGATGTGGCTCAATGGTCAAGTGCCCCTGAGTTCAATCCTGGACACACCCCTCCCACCCAAAAAAAAGATTGAAAGTAAACTTAGGAGAAAGGCAAAAAGGGTAAAGAAGAAACAAGAAAAAATTAAAAATTAAAAAGAGAGGAAAAAAGGGCTGTGGTTATAGCTCAGTGGTAGAGCACTTGCCTAGCATGTGTGAGGCACTGGGTTCAATCCTCAGCATCACATAAAAAATAATAAAATAAAGGTATTGTGTCCATCTAAAACTAAACAATTTTTATTTTATTTTATTTTATTTATTTTTTTTAAATACACTACAGCGGAATGCATTACAATTCTTACTATACATATAAGTATGTTCACACCAATTTATGTCTTTATACGCAAACTTTGTTGTTTGTTTTGCATTACAATTCTTATTACACATATATACCACAATTTTTCATCTCTCTCTATATAAAGTAGGTTGAGACCTCATTTGTGTCTTCATACATGTACTTTGGATAATGATATCCATCACATTCCACCATCCTTGCTAATCTCCTGCCTCCTCCCTTTCCCTTCCTCCCCTCTACACTATCTAGAATTCATCTATTCCTCCCATGTTCCCCCTTCCTACCCCACTATGAGTCAGCCTCCTTATATCAGAGAAAACATTCAGAATTTGTTTTTTTTGGGATTGGCTAATTTCACTTAGCATTATCTTCTTGAACACCATCCATTTGCCTGCAAATGCCATGATTTTATTCTCTTTTATTGCTGAGTAAAATTCCATTGTGTATATATACCACATTTTTTCAATCCATTCATCCACTGAAGGGCATCTAGGTTGGCTCCACAGTTTTGCTATTGTGAATTGTGCTGCTATAAACATTGATGTGTGTGTATATGCTGTTTTTAAATCCTTTGGGCATAGTCTGAGGAGAGGAATAGCTGGGTCAAATGGTGGTTCCATTCCCAGATTTCCAAGGAATCTCCACACTGCTGTCCATATTGGCTGCACCAATTTGCAGTCCCACCAGCAATGTATGAGTGTATCTTTCTCCCCCACATCCTTGTCAACACTTATTGTTGTTTGTCTTCATAATAGCTGCCATTCTGACTGGAGTGAGATGATATCTTAGAGTAGTTTTGATTTGCATTTCTCTGATTGCTACAGATAATGAACATTTTTTCATATATTTGTTGATTAATTGTATATCATCTTCTGAGAAGTGTCTGTTCAGGTCCTTGGCCCATTTGTTGATTGGGTTATTTGTTTTTTCGGTGCTTAGTTTTTTGAATTCTTTATATACCCTAGAGATTAGTGCTCAGTCTGATGTGTGAGGGGTAAAGATTTGCTCCCAGGATGTAGGCTCTCTGTTCACCTCACAGATTGTTTCTTTTGCTGAGAAGAAACTTTTTAGTTTGATTCCATCTATTTATTGATTCTTGGTTTTAATTCTTGCATTATAGGAGTCTTAATAAGGAAGCTGGGGCCTAATCCCACAATGTTGAAGATTAGGGCCTACTTTTTCTTCTATTAGATGCAAGTCTCTGGTTTAATTGCTATGTCCTTGATCCATTTTGAGTTAAGTTTTGTGCATGGTGAGAGATATGGGTTTAATCTCATTTTGTTACATATGGGTTTCCAGTTTTCCCAGTAAAATTTGTTGAAGATGCTATCTTTTCTCCAGTGCATGTTTTGGTACCTTTGTCTAATATAATTGTAATTTTGTGGGTTAGTCGCTGTGTCCTCTATTCTTTACCATTGGTCTACCAGTCTGTTTTGGTGCCAATCCCATGCTGTTTTTGTTACTGTTGTTCTGTAATATACTTTAAGGTCTGGTATAGCGATGCCACTTGCTTTGCTCTTCCTGATAAGGATTGGGGTCTCTTATTTTTCCAGATGAATTTCATGAGGAATGCCATTGGAATTTTGATCAAAATTTCATTAAATCTGTATGGTGCTTTTGATAGTATAGTCATTTTGATAATATTAATTCTGCCTATCCAAGAGCAAGGTAAATCTTTCCATCTTCTAAGGTCTTCTTTGATTTCTCTCTTTAGGGTTCTGTAGTTTTCATTGTATAGATCTTTCACTTCTTTCGTTAAGTTGATTCCCAAGTTTTTTTTTTTGTTGTTTTTTTTTTGAGGTTATTGTGAATGGGGTAGTTTTTTTTTTTCCTCATTTCCTTCTCAGAGGATTTGTCACTGTGTTGATTTTATATCCTGCTACTTTGCTGAATTCATTTACTAGCTCTAGAAGTTTTCTGGTGGAATTTTTTGGGTCTTCTAGGTATAGAATCATATCGTCAGCAAATAGTGCTAATTTAAGTTCTTCCTTTCCTATACATATCCCTTTGATTTCTTGCATCGAATTGAGTGGCCAGTGTTTTAAGAAGTATGTTGAATAAAAGTGGTGAAAGAGGGTATCCCTGTCTTGTTGCAGTTGTTAGAGGGAATGCCTTCCATTTTTTTTCGTTTAGAATGATGTTGGCCTGAGGCTTAGCATAGATACCCTTTACGATGTTGAGATATGTTCCCATTATTTCTAGTTTTTTTAGTATTTTGAACATAAAGGGGTGCTGTATTTTGTCAAATGTTTTTTCTGGGTCTATTGAGATGATCATATGATTCTTATCTTTAAGTCTATTGATGTGATGAATTACATTTATTGATTTCTGTATGTTGAACCAACCTTGAATCCCTGGGATGAATCCCACTTGAACATGGTGCACAATCTTTTTGAGATGTTTTTGTATTTGATTTGCCAGAATTTTATTGAGAATTTTTGCATCTATGTTCATTAGAGATATTGGTCTGAAGTTTTCTTTCTTTGATGTGTCTTTGCCTGGTTTTGGGATCAGGGTGATATTGGCCTCATAGAATGAGTTTGGAATTACTGCCTCTTTTTCTATTTCCTGAAAAAAATTGAAGACTATTGGTATTAGTTCTTCTTTAAAGGTCTTGTAGAACTTGGCTGTGTATGCATCCGGTCCTGGGCTTTTCATGGTTAGTAAGCTTTTGATGGCTTCTTGTATTTCCTCACTTGATATTGGTCTGTTTAAATTGTGTATATCTTCCTGACTCAATCTAGGCAAATCATACGACTTTAAGAAATTTGTCGATGCCTTCAAAGTCTTCTATTTTATTGGAGTATAAGATTTTAAAATAATTTCTAATTATCCTCTGTATTTCTGTAGTGTCTGCTGTGATATTAGCTTTTTCATCACGTATGCTGGTAATTTGAGTTCTCTCTTTCCTTCTCTTTGTTAGCGTGGCTAAGGTTGTGTCAATTTTATTTATTTTTTCAAAGAACCGACTTTTTGTTTTGTCAATTTTTTCAATTGTTTCTTTTGTTTCGATTTCATTGATTTCAGCTCTAATTTTAATTATTTCTTGCCTTCTACTGCTTTTGCTGTTGGTTTGTTCTTCTTTGTCTAGGGCTTTGAGATGTAGTGTGAGGTCATTTATACTTTTTCTTCTTTTAAGGAATGAACTCCATGCAATGAATTTTCCTTGTAGTATTGCTTTCATAGTGTCCCAGAGATTTCAATATGTTGTGTCTGTGTTCTCATTTACCTCTAAGAATTTTCTACTCTCCTCCTTGATGTCTTTTGTGACCCATTGTTCATTCAGTAGCATATTGTTTAATCTCCAGGTGATGGAGAAATTTTTATTTTTTATTTTGTTGTTAATTTCCAATTTCATTCCATTATGATCTGATAAAATGCATGGCCGTATCTCTACTTTTTTGTATTTGCTAAGAGTTGCTTTGTGGCATAGAATATGATCTATTTTAGAGAAGGATCCATGTGCTGCTGAGAAGAAAGTGTGTCCATCTGCTTGAAGCAGGTTGAAATATTCTATATATGTCAGTTAAGTCTAAGTTATTGATAGTGTTATTGAGTTCTATAGTTTCTTTATTCAACATTTGTTTCAAAGATCTATCCAGTGGTGAGAGAGATGTGTTCAGGTCACCCACTATTATTGTGTTGTGGTGAATTTGACTCTTGAACTTGAGAAGAGTTTGTTTGATGAACATAGCTGCACCATTGTTTGGGGCTTATATATTTATGATTGTTATGTCTTGTTGGTGTATGGTTCCCTTGAGCAGTATGTAATATCCATCTTTATCCCTTTTGATTAACTTTGGCTTGAAGTCTACTTTATTTGATATGAGTATGGAAACCCCTGCTGGTTTCTGCAGTCCATGTGAGTGGTATGATTTTTCCCAACCTTTCACTTTTAGTCTGTGTATGTCTTTTCCTATCAGATGAGTCTCCTGGAGGCAGTATATTGTTGGGTCTTTTTTTTTTTTTTTTTTTTTTAATTTTATCTGCTAGCCTGTGTCTTTTGATTGGTGAGTTTAAGCCATTAACATTTAGGGTTACTATTGAGACATGGTTTGTATTTCCAGCCATATTTCTTTATTTTTGTTATTTAACTTGACTTGATTTTCCTCTTTTATTCGTTTTTCCTTTAGTGTACTACCTCCCTCTGCTGATTTTCATTGCTATTTTTCATTTCCTCTTCATGAACTATTTTGCCAAGGATGTTTTGTAGTGCCAGTTTTCTAGCTATAAATTCTTTTAACTTTTGTTTATCATGGAAGGTTTTATTTAATCTTCACATCTGAAGCTTAATTTCGCTGGATACAAGATTCTTGGTTGATTATCTTTCAGAGCTTGATATATGTTGTTCCAGGATTTTCTAGCTTTCAGGGTCTGTGTTGAAAAATCTGCCATTATCCTAATTGATTTAATCCTATATGTAATCTGATTCCTTTCTCTTGTGGCTTTTAAAATTCTCTCCTTATTCTGTATGTTGGGCATTTTCATTATAATATGCCTTTGGTGTGAGTCTGTTGTGATTGTGTACATTCGGCGTCCTGTAGGCTTCTTGAATTTGGATTTCCAATTCATTCTTCATGTTTGGAAAGTTTTCTTATATCATTGAATAGATTGTTCATTCCTTTGGTTTGGACCTCTATGCCTTCCTCTAACCCAATAACTCTTAAATTTGATCTTTCTATGCTATCCCATGTTTCTTGAATGTTCTGCTCATGGTTTCTTATCATTTTTGCTGTGTGGTCTATGTTCTTTTCAAGATGATTTATTTGATCTTCATTGTCTGATGTCCTACCTTCTAAGTGTTCTACTCTGTTGGTGATGCTTTCATTTGAATTTTTAATTTGGTTTATTATTTCTTTCATTTCAAGGATTTCTTTTCTTTTTTTTTTTTTTGTAGAACCTCTATCTCCCTGTTGAGTTCATCTTTTGCTTCTTGGATTTGTTTATGTATCTCATTGTCGAAGAGATGTTTCACTGCCTGTATTTGTTCTCTTATGTCTTCTTTGAGATCCCAAAACATTTAAATTGTATATCCTGAAATCTTTTTCTGTCATTTTTTTTTCTCCTGTAGCAGCTGCTTTTAATGATGTGTTGTCTTGATTTGTTTGTGGTACTTTCTTCCCTTGTCTTTTCATGTTGTGCATGTGTCTTCCTTTCCAGCTCTGTGGATCTGGTATGTTATTGCAACATTAATATATCAGATACAGAATGTGAAATCATTTAAAATGCTCCAAAATCTGAAACCTTTTAAATGCTGCTAGGACACCACAAATGGAAAATTCTGTACCATTGTTAAAACTATTGTAAAAATAAATTACCTTCAGACTATAAGATGTATATGAATTTCATGTTTAGACTTGTGTCCCATTCCCAGGATATGTCTGTCTGTCTTTCTGTCTGATTGCTTATCTGTGTTCATTCTGGAATTCTCACACACACAAACACACACACACATACACACACACACATCCCAAAATTTCATAAAATTTATAACACTTTGGTTCCAAGGATTTTGGATAGGATCCTGTATATGGTAATGGCTAAGATTTATTACATCTAGAGTTAAGGGAACTTTTCATGTGGATATTTATGTTACTTTCCCTTTTATTAAGGACTGGATCATAGTGCCTCTAAAAGAAATGACTAAAATTGCTTGCTGTGTAGGAAGGGTAACATCTGTGCTCATACAGTATATGGAAGTGGCCTAGTTCTCCCTTGGAATGTCTCACACTTGCCAGTACTGTCCTCAGAAATAGTTTATTAATAATTTTAAGTAACCTGAATTCATTTAAAAATGGATTAGCCAATCAATGAAGACTAGGTGGCAGTAGAAGTTGTTTGTTAGAGGCTTTTTGGTTTCTCTGTCTGAATTCTCAGAAGCGTTTTAAAATGTAATCAGGAGTAGTTTGAAAATATTTCTACTTGTGGAATGGAGCCTGGGATTTGTCTTTATGATTCTGCCCAAGGAGAAATGTTCATAGGTCTACCAAAGGAGGAAGGAGGAATGTTTACACGTCTTGTGCAGAAATCCCATTCATAGTATTATTTGCTTTAAATAAGCAGTTATAAAAATCATAAAACAATTTGGCAAACAATTTTGGTTGTATAGATGGTCAAATTTGTTTACTTTTAGATATTGTTAAATTGCTTTAAGGTGTGGGTTTACTCTTGTTAACAATTATCAATGCTCTGGCTTGCTCTATTCAATAATATCCAATTTCACATATATTGAGAGGTTTGTGTTTTACTCTTGATCCACATATCAACCAACTTATTTGTTTATAGGTTAATAAAAGAACACATTAGTGTTTGCATTTTGGCTTTTATCAGATTTACTTAATAGCTTAATGACTTGGGTTAGTCACTTAACTTTGGACTTTTGTTTTTTATTTGTATAACAGGAATGGTGAATTGTTATTTTACCTCACAGAATTGTTCTAAGAGTCAAATAAAAACCCTGTAAACTCCTTAGGGCCAGGTGCCTAGTGGTGTTATGTTTTTTTTTTTTTCCTTAATTTTTACTTTTTGTGATCCTGGGGATTGTACACAGGGGCACTCTATCACTTTGTTTGTTTTTTTGTTTGTTTGGGATTGGTGATTAAACTCTGGGACACTTGATTACTGAGCCACATCCCTGGCCTATTTTGTATTTTATTTTAGAGACAGGGTCTCACTGAGTTGCATAGCAGCTTTTTTTGAACTCAACAATCCTCCTGCCTTAATCTTCTGAGCCACTGAGATTATAGGCCTGTGCCATCACTCCCAGCTAGTTTTATTTTTACATAGGATCTCAGCAAGTTGCTCATGCTGGATTTGAGCTTGTCATCTTCCTGCTTCTGCCTCCAGTTTGCTGGGATTATAGGCATGCACCACCATGCCTGGCTATTCATGTTATTTCAACAGTAAATTGGCAAATGAGTATCTGTGTTGCAGTATACATTATTTTAATGTTTTAATAGAAAAGGTAATATACCATTTTCAAATATCTTGCCTTTGAGAGAAATGAATCATTTTTATGATTCATTTGAATAATATAAGGATAATATTATAATAATATAAGGATATAAACATTGAATAATATAAGATCAATTTTAAAACTTTATTTTTATGGATAAATATATAATATTAATAGAGTTTATAGTCTATCAGGTTATTAGATTGGCAAAAATATCCATGATACATTAATGGACAAAGGATTCTGAAAAAGATTTCCTCATAGCCAAGTAATAATTTTGCAAGTTCAGTACCTTCCTTTGTACTTATTCCTGTTTCATATTAATAATGACAGCATAAATCCTTGGTCATATTTTATGACTTTTTCATAGTAGTTGATGAGACTGATGGTAGGACTGAATTCCCAGCCCCCTTCTTAAAAGGCAGGAGTAATTTACTAATCTTAACTTTTAAAAATTCCTAGGCAGTTTTTGAAGTTAATTTATGAAACATAGAAGAAAATATTTTCATTTTTCCTTTTTAGGGTAGGGTAGAAAACCAAGCATACTTGAGTGATTTTCTGTAATACTTGCCATCTTTATTTATAGTACTTACCTGAGAGGATTGTTGTAAGGAGGATATGTTTAAAGTTTAGAGGAGAAAACAAGATGAAAAGAAATAATACAGAAAAATCTTAAAGCCAATGGCAGGGATCAGAAGAAACATGTTACTTCTTAGGAAATAACAATAAGAATGAAAGACTCTGGAAGCTGGGAGACAGTGGAATGATGCCTTTAACGTGGTTAAAGAAAAAAGAAAAACAATAATTCTTTACTCAATGAAAATATCCTTAAAAGTCCAGATTAAATAAAGATATTCTTAGGTATACAAAAGAAGTCATCATTATCAGACCTGTACTTAAAGAAATATTAAGTTCACCAGGCTAACTAAACAAAAAATTCACAGATGGAAGCATGAAGGAAGGAATGAAGCCCTACAAAAAATTCACAGATGAAAGCATGAAGGAAGGAATGAAGCCCTAGAAAGCTAAATGGGGAAGGCCGTTAACTACTTAAACCAACAGTATTAACAGTGTCTTATGGGCTTTATAACTTATGTGGAAATAAATATATGACATTAGGAAAAAAGGAAGTAAATGGAGTTAAACTCTAAGACTTGTTCAGAACATGGTATAAGTACTAATTAAGGATAGCAAATAAATATATTTTTTTATATCTTCTACAGTAACACTGAAGTAATGAGGCTAAAAGATATACAAACCTAATACAAAAAAAAAAAGAACATTTATCATTATCTCAAACTGAGGGCAAAAGGTAATTCAAACTGGATAATAAGTTTAAAGGGTAAACCTATAAAACTTGAAGAAAAAAATGTAGAAAAACATTTATGTTCTTCTACTGGTATCAGATGGCGGTGTCAAGATGGCGGTGATGGTGACCTTCCACCAGCTTCTAGTCCTGCCCCAGGGCCGAGTGGGGCTTTGGGGTGCAGGTGTCACTAACAGGTCATGCATACTCACCAGGTTTATGATGATAAAGACTACTGGAAAAGTTGGTTTGTACATTGCCAGAAAGAGGTGAATGAAAACTTTTACTTCTTTGCCTTGAGCAGCAAAGCAGAGCAGCCTGTTAAGTGAGGTGGACCACGGCAGCAGGAATGCAGTGGATGACCCCAGTTTGTGCATACACTTGGACAAAGAAACAAAACAGAGACCTGTGTCTGTTGTGGCGTACAATTCAAACAGCACCATCACTAGCATCTGCACATCAGCACCTAGTCCTCCACCGCTGTGGGAATCCCTTGACCTCAGGAGCTGCAGTGTGAGGCCACTGTACCCTGTGCAGTTGCTCCCAGTGCTGAATAAAAGGACTGCCGTTTTTTTAAAAAAAATACTTAGGACAGAAAGAATACCAAACATCAAATTAAAACTGATATTGGATTTCATAAGAATTAAAAATATTTGTTCTTTAAAAAGACACCTTTAAAGGAACAAAATGTCAAGCCACAGAATATAAAAAAATTTATAATACGTGTCTGACAAAGATCATACAATCTACATTTGAAGAACTCTTTTAAAGAATCTTTATAGTAAGGCAGATAATAGTTATTACTAATTTGATTATCAATAATAACTAATAGTGGACAAAAGATGTGAAGAAGTATAATGAATGGAGCACATGAAAAGTTGACCAACATTATTAGTCAATCAAAAAATGCAAATTAGAATGATACCATTTATCAGAATGGCCAAAATTTAAAATATAGATAATACCAATGTTTATGAGGATCTGAAGCAACTGGAACACATAATTTGCAGGTGGTATAAAAAATATATAAAAATATAAGATATATTTTTATAAAATATATTTTATTTTATATAAAATAAATTTTATTTATTTATAAATAAATGAATAAAATATAATGTATTTTATATTTTATTTTTATATAGATATAAAAACGGTGCACCCACTTTGGAAATCTAGACATCTTTTAGAAGATAAATATAAATCTACTGTATGTCCCAGCAATTTGCTTAGGTATTTGACCAACAAAAATAAAGGCATATGTCCATAGCAAATTTAATTATGATATTATAAAACTGGAAATAACTCAGATGAAATGTTGACATATCCATACTCTGAGGGTGTTAAAAAAAAAAACTGATACAGCAACATGAATCTCAGAATCCTTGTATTGGGTAAAGAAGTTACACATAGAAGAGTGCATATTTTTAGATGGTTCAGTTTATATGAAATTCTCAAGAAGTCTTAGTGGCCACTTGGTCACTTTCTAACACTGTGAGCTGTAGCACCTTGAGATTTGTAAAGTTGAAGGAATATATATATTTTTTAAAGTCACAATCTCTTGAATGTGTAGCACTCTTTGGAACCCTTGATTTCTGTGGAACCCCACTTGAAAACTGTACTGGAATTTCTAATTTTAATAATGCTAATGGATGATATTTTATTCTTTTCAAAACTGGAAGTGATGTATTTAGATATATGGAATGTATATCTGAGTATATCCCAGTGTCTGTGGGAAGGCAGAATTTATCATAAATACAATTATTTGAACATTTTTTTTGAGGTATAGTTTTTGTAGCTCACCCCTTTAATGTGTACAATGTAATGTTTTTAATATATTTACCGTTGTATAACCATCACTATTATCAAAGAAAATTTTCACCACCTCAAAAGAAACCTTGTACTAATTTCTGCTATAGTCCTTTCATTTCTTCCAAGCCTTTAACCTTGCAAGTCTTGAATAAGATTATAGTTGGTCCTTATTATTTGTGGATTTTGCATTTATAATTCAACCAATTATGGATTGAAAGTATTTAAGAAAAAAATGTACAGAAAATGGACAGACTTTATTCTTATAATTAATTTTAAACGATACAGAATAATTGTTTATGTAATATGAATATCAAGTATTATTTGTAAAGCATAAGGGAGGATGCTTGGATGTGTGTAGGTTATATGCAAATACTATACTATTTTATGGAAGGGACTTGAGAATCATGAATTTTGGCATCTGCAGGGGAGTTCCTGTAACTTATCTGCCATATATTCTTATGGATGATTTTATTCAGCTTCATTCATTTGAATGTAACAGAAACTGATTAAGATTAATCTTTATTCTCTCTCTGGGAAAGATTGAGTAAATAACAAGGTATCAAAGCTATAAGAAAAAGAAAAATAAAAGTTTAAGGCGCCAAAATATTTATATACATTTTGAAAATTGGTGAAAACTTATTTAACCTAAGCATGTCCTGAGATAATATTCTTTTAGCAGTACAATAGGTTATTAATGTAAGAGAGCTCTTTTGTTAATTTTTTAAGAAGTCCATAAAAGGACACATTAAGTCATAGTTTAATTTATACATTTTGTTTAGTACTTATGCAATAATGTTAAGTTCTGTAATGGCATCTTAGGTTTGGAGAGATGTGGTATGTTTGAAATAGAAAACATAAACAGAAGGATTCAAAACATTCAGGCAATAATAAAAATATTAAAATGAATTACCAAGGTTTAGTCTAGGAGGAAAAAGCAACTTAAGTTTGAAAGTAATGAAATAGCATTCATCTAAAATTTTAGAAATTCAGACCTTTCATTAATCCACATTAATCATTTCCTCTGAGAATTTTTGAATAGGTGAGAATTTAAAGTTTTAATATAGATACCAAATTTGGGCTTAAGAAATTTTCTTGAGTTTCCATTTTTGTTTTGTAAGGTTGGTACTTTGTTTTTATTATGAATTACAAAGGGGTTATCCTTTCTGAGTTTGGAGATTTAAAATAGGTACTCTTATTTTGATACTAATTATTTGTATAATTTCTTCAGAATTCATTAGAAAAATTAAACATCCTAACTTACTTAGCATTTTGTAACCCTAAATTTTTGTAAAATATTACCTTAAGTATCTAAAATGGAGAAATAAAATCATACAGGTTGGTTCTGGCTATTAAGCTAATTTCCTTCAGATGCAAAATCACCCTTTTAAATTTTACTGTGTAGTGTGGGAGCAGGAGTCCTATAAACTATTATTCTCTTTTACACCTGGTTTCCTGGTACCCTCTACCAATAAAAGTATCGGTTAAAGATAACATAGAGAAACAAGGGATTTTTCTCCTTCGTGTTTACTTCCTCTTCCTTTCAGTATCTCCATGGCAGCAAGGGTTTACCCTGGCAGGAACAGGAGAGAAAAGTGATTCCAATTTGCAGTTGTTGCATGCTCATAGAACCATACTCAGCACATCCCTTCAGAGATACAAGCATCAACTAAAAATCATTTCTCCTATCTCAGAGATCTGAGTATAGGCTTTACAGGGATCCTTCTCCGAGCTCTTGGCACTTCCAGTCCTTCTAATTGTGCCTCCTTTTCAGAGGTCTGTGTCCTAGTTTCATAAGGTTTCCCCTTCAAGTTTCAGCTTGAAGGAGAATTTAAGAATTTCAACCACTTCTTTTGTTTCCCTCTGCTTTAGAGCTGATAGCAGCTTCTTGAAGTTACTGCCTCTGTGATAATCTGTATTTTCCTTTTTCAGTTGACCAGATCCTGGTTAGCAGCTCCTATTAGATTTTCTCAGTTAAAATTATGGTTCTATTTTGGTCTTTTGACTGAACCCTGCCTAATATACTGGTAAAAATCATAGGCCTTTGCCCTTCAGAATGCTGGAGATCACCTTAGGCCATCTTCGTTTGGTGGTTATTCAATCTCTGCAATGTAGTAGGCCTTTTTCTGTTCTTTGAATACTGTCCAAAGGTGGCCTCCCAGAGCTGCTTGGGAATACATCATCATCATATGCATTCTCATCTGCTTTTCTGTGTTTCTTATCTCAAGGCCTGTGACGGTCCTTTTTGACTCTGTCTTTAGTTCTTTTTTTAATTTTGAAAAATTTTTTAGTTGTAGTTGGACATAATTAATACCTTTATTTTATTCATTTATTTATTTTTATTGGTGCTGAGGATCGAACCAGGCGCCTCACACGTGCTAGGCAAGTGCTCTACCACTGAGCCACGCCCCCAGCCCGTGTCTTTAGTTCTTAACAGATTTTTTTGTGTGTACTAGGTGCTCATTGAGTATTTTAATTAATGAACATGATTGTAGATAATTGTAAAGGATGAAGTCATGTTAAAAATTATCTGATGAAGGGAAAGATCTTATTTTGATAATTTTGGGCACTTAAAGTTTCTCCGAAACTGAGATGTTTAAACCATATCTCAATAGGGCATCAGAGATAAGATATTCCTCCAAAAGTCATATATATGTCTGAGACTTGATTGAACCTTTCCAGATTGGTTGTTCCTAAAATTGAATATGTTCATTCTTACCAGCATATCTTCACTAACTCTTATAAGATTGTTTCAGAGAAGAATCTGAATCCATCTGCCATGACACCTTTCAGGTTATCAGTTCTTTGTTTATCATGATTTACTTTTAATTAAGTCTTCAAGCTTCCCTTTCCCTTCCATCTCTATTTTGCCCACAAAGTGAACCTTATTTTCTTTGTTGTAATTTTATCAATAGTACTTAAGGATCTGATGGATTCAGGGTCACAAAAAGGCTTTCTTAGTCTTCTAGTTACATTGATTGCAATACACATTCTTTTCTAATATTTAGTAGGGTCACCCTGGCTCACATATATTCTACTGCCAGATCCCTCCACAATTATGGTATATATTACAGGTTTTCATGTTATTCCCATCATAATATTCTTTAGTATAGACTGCCTTCAAGTGTAATTAAACAAACAAATCTGTAATTACTGTTAGTCACCTGGCTGTTTCTATAACAAAATGCTAGAGATTTATTTGATTATTGATAGTTTTATTTTAACTCGCAGTTTTGGAGGTTTGTTCATGATCATTTGCTCCTGTTGCTTTTGGGCTTATAGTGAGGCAGTATATCATGGCAGGAGTGCTTGGTAGAGGAAGCTCATTCACCTCATGGCTAGGTGCAAAAAATATAGAAGAGTAGAGGCTTTAGGAAATACTGCCTTATTTGTGGGCAAAACATTGACAAGTAGTAGATACATTGGTGGATCATGGAAAAAGAGAAGCCAAGAATGGAATAATACATGTTTCAATAGACACCAAATTCTGTACTTGATGGCCATATGTAGGCCATTTGTTTTATGGGGAAAAACTCCATCTGATAAGTTTGGAAACTCAATTAAGTGACTTGCCTGAGATTACACAGCTACTTAGTGGCAAGTCTGAGATAAAGAAATGAGTTGTTTTGACTAAGTCCTTTTGAAAATTCAAGTATTTTCACTTACTCCCTAAGATTTTTAAATCCACTTTTAATGCCTCCCTTTTCATTTTTAATTTTCTCTAAATATCTTAACATTTTTTTCACAGAATTATGTTAATCATAATTCATATTAGCTCATGACATATTACCCTTACTGATACCTGCATAGTCTTTGCATTTATATTATCAATAAAATAGTTAAATACCATAAACCCAACTTTTTTTTTTTTTTTTTTTTGATACTGGAGATTGAACTCAAGGGGACTCAACCACTGAGTCACATCCCCAGTCCTTTTTGTATTTTATTTAAAGACAAAGTCTCACTGAGTTGCTTAGGGTCTCATTAAACTGCTGAGGCTAGCTTTGAACTTAGAACCTTCCTTCCTCAGCCTCCCAAGCCACTGGGATTACAGGTGTGCATCACTGCACCTGGCCCCAACTTCTTTTTAAAAATAATTTTTATTGGTACATTATAATTATACATAATAGTGAGATTCCTTGTGACATTTGTATGTGCACATAATATAATTTGATCAATTTCATTCCCTAGTTCCTTCCTTTCCCTCTCCCCTTTCCCTCCCAATTCCCTTCCTCTACTCTGTTGGTTTCCTGTTTTTTGTTCTTTTTTAAAATGGTGCAGTATCATTAAGATTGAGATTCACTGTGATGTTTTTCATTCATGCACATAACAAAATTTGGTTCATTTCATTTCCAAGTACTTCCCCTTACCATTCCCTCTTTCCTCCCCTTAATTCCCCTCTCCTTTACTCTCCTGGTCTCTTCTATTTTTGTGAGATCCTTTTTTTTTCTCTCTCTCTCTAACTTATTCATATGAAAGAAAATGTTCAATTCTTAACTTTCTGAGTCTGGTTTATTTTATTGCAGCATGATTTTCTCTAGTTCCACCCATTTACCAGCAAATGACATAACTTCATTCTTCTTGATAGCTGAGTAAAACTCCATTGTGTATATATGCCACATTTTCTTTATCCATTTGTCTGTTGATGGACCCCTAGGCTGGTTCCATAAATCGGCTATTATAAATTACAGTTCTGTAAACATAGGTATGCATGTATCACTATGGTATGCTGAATTTACTTCTTTTCATAAATCCAGCTTCATAAACATTGCCAATAACTCACTTTCTATCTGTTCTTCTCTTTGCCTCTTCCTAATTGCTAATTATCATCATGAATTTTCAGTCCTTTGCATTTTGTTATAATATTTATTATCATAATACATATACAAGTATAACTTAGATGATATTAGATTTTTTCCCCCTTTTTTCATTTTTGGAAAAAGATCATTCTAAGGGATTAGGGATATGCTCAATGGTAGAGTACAAGTTTAGCAGGCTTAAAGGGCTTTTTTCTTTTTGTATGTAACTATTTGTGTATTAAAATGAGGCACTACCTCAAGTGGTTACAATTGTTCTTGGTTCTGTTGTGAGTGAGACCATTATTATCAAAAGCATCAGATGACATTTCTAATAGATGACATTTCTGAATTCACTGAGTCTGAACAGCTGTTTAAAACAAATGCCCTTTCTGTGGGGATTTATAGTCTGAAAATCAAATGATTATTCATGATGAAAAGATCTACATTTTGAGTCATTTGTAAATCAGATTTTAATTGATTTTGAATTTTAACCTATTGCCTGACAGACAATGTATATGAAAATATGCTTAAAGAAAATAAGATTGAGCTGGAGTTGTAGCTCAGCGGTAGAGCACTTGCCTCATATGTGTGAGGCACTGGGTTCGATTCCTAGCACCACATATAAATAAGCAAATAAAATAAAGGTCCATCAATAACTAAAAAATATTTTTAAAAAAGAAAATGAGGTGACTTTTAGTGGAAAACATTGTCTTTTAGAAGCTCAGAATTTGTACAAATATTTATATTGAAAAAAATGCTTATAAGTTTGTTGGAAACTTCTCTGTAACAGGTTAGGTTTTGTAAGTTATTGGTAATGGATGGAGATGTCCTTATATACCTTTGAGGTTCCAGTATAATGAATTCCATACCTTGATTTCTCCAATCTTAATAAAGTCAGCCAATTAAATTTTGTATATGTTGTTAACACTGATGAAACAATTTCACAAAAAGACAATTTGAACAGCAGATGAATTTTGACCTTTGTAATAATTTAAAAAAAACATTTAATTAGGTATTAATCTAGAGTTCTTACGTATTAACCTTGAATTTCTTTCACTTTCAAAAGTATAACTTCATCTTCCCAAGGCTAAGTTTCTTATCTACAGAGTTCTTAACTTCTTCTCCCCGCCCCCCCACATACAGTCCTTTTAGTCAATTGTATTCAGTACAATTTTCATAAAATATAGGCTGGGACATAGTGGAGCCTCTGTGTGAAATGAAACTTTGTAACATGTCCTGAAAGCATAAGCAGAGCAGTCAGCATGAAAGTGATTAGGAACTTTGCCAGTTAATAGATTGACTTTAGTTAGGGAGGAATCTTAAGTTATAGAAGATGACTACTCTCTTTTGATTCATTCATTCAGTACATATTTCTGATTACCTATTGAATATAGGTTTTGTTCTAAATGCTAAGGATATGAGAATGAACAAAACACATGAAGTCTCAGTCCTGCTATTTAGATCACATTCTAGTAGAGGCAGTCAGCAATAGACCAGTATTTAGAATGTGAGGCAGCTAGGCTATGGAGAAATTTAAAACAGTTAAGAGAGAGAGAGTGCAACCTAGGTGTAGGGTTGTTATTCGGGGGACTAATAAAGTGATATTTGAGAAGAATATAGAAGGAAGTGAACAAGAGGTAGGCCATTAACATTACCTGGGAGAAGTGTATTACAGGCAGTGGAAGAACTAGTGCAAAGGCAAGAGCAAAGAGGCTTTGCAACCTGAGTGGAGTGTGTGCGGAAGCAGAATGATAGAAAATAGGTTAAAAAGATAAGTTGCTGACAAGTCATATAGGACCTCAAAAGTCATTTAAAGATTTTGAGTTTAACTCTTTTAAGTCCTACCATTGTAGAGTTTTGAGGAAGAGAGATGATATTATTTGTGATTTAATATATTTGCTCTGGCTGCTATACAGAAAATATACTCTGGGTGTTGAGGAAAGAAGATAAGTAGAGGTGGGATTTTAAGACCTAAATCTCTGATTTTCAGAGAGTTGGCCAGATTGCTTAAGTTTTTGAACCTCTTCAGAGGGCTTTGCTTACTTAATCATGAAATAAATCGTTTGGCCCAGTTTGTCTCCTTTTGTCATTTCAGTTATCAAAATTTGTGTCTCTTTCTTTCCATTCTTTTTGTAATTGATTTCAAATTTCTCCTTTATTCACTTGTTAACTGTATACATTCTCAGTTTCTGACCTTCCCTCTTACTACACATATTCTTGCTGGTTTCAGTTAGTTTTATAAGTGTAACTCTCAAATCCATATTTTAAACATTGAATTTTCCTGAGCTCTAGGTTAATTTAAATTTCTTCCAGTAGATTTAATCCCAGTTTCATCTCCCACCCCCAACTTGCTCTTCTTCCTGTGCTCAACAATTGGTAATTTTGATTCTGATTATTTTGATTACTGCTATTATTACTAGACTGTTAACCTTTTTATTCAATTCTTAACGTTCAGTTTTTGAGATAGGTTAGTTAGAATTAAGTTAGGGAAATGATCCCAGTAAATCTCACAGTGTGATCTGTGATGCTGACCATTTCAGATAGCTTGCAAGGGCAAAACTTTATTTTCATAATACTAAAATAGTACTTATTTGTTTTTAAATGACCATGTTTGCTCTGCTGGTACATTTGCAGTGTATGTAAAACTACTGGTTCCTTATATCAAATCATTCTTCGTGCACTTATAAGAAAAGAAAGAAACAATTCCACTTCAAATTCTCTTGACACAGCAGTAAAATTTATTAATTGTATTAAATCTCTCTGCTTCTTAATAGCTTACTTAATGTTGTGTATGCACAAAACATTTCTGTTTTATTATATAGCCATATAAGGGAATAGTATACATTTATTTAAAAGGAATGATATATGGGTAGATTCATGTGTCAGTAGATCTCTATGATATAGTTCAGAAAAAAAAGCTGAAATAATATACTTGTGTAAACAGCTTATGAAACAGCAGATAGGGCCTGATGTAGCTTACATGAACATATTTGTATATGTTTTATACAATGTTAATGATTTTGTAAAGTGTTAAAATTTTCAGTGATATTATGTGGCCAAATATACTAAGTCTCTTCAGAGTTTTCTACTTTTATTTATCTTTCTAAAATTTATTTGATCTTGGAGTACTTTTTCAAATAACATTTTATTGTCTTGAAGAGAACTCATATTCCACAAATAATTATGCAAGTGTCATTGCCAAAGAAAGATCCATTATTTTGATGAACAAATTATTTTTAAAAAATATTTTTTAGTTGTCAGTGGACTTTTATTTAATTTATATGTGGTGCTGAGAATTGAACCCAGTGCCTCACACATGCTAGGCAAGTGCTCTACTGCTGAACCACAACCCCATCCCTGAACAAACTAGTAGTGGGACATAGTGTGGCATTTCTTTCTTTTTTTCTTTTCTTTTTTGTTTTTTGGGTACTGGAGATTAAACTCAGGGGCACAGGACCTCTGAGCCACATCCCCAGCCCTATTTTGTATTTTATTTTAGAGACAGGGTCTCACTGAGTTGTTTAGTGCCTTTTGCTGAGGCTGGCCTTGAACTCTGGATCCTCCTGTATCCGCCTCCTGAGAGACTGGGATTACAGGAGTGTGCCACCATGCCCGGCTCATTGCTTTCTTTTTATTTCTGTATGGTATGCATTTTTGTTTACATTCTTTCTAATATTTTATGTGAAAATCAAACAGTATTTATTATGAAAACCCTATGCCTAATCCAGTTAAACTTCTCCATAACCTCTCGTAGTTAAAAATTTATTATCTGTCTGAGTAGCAAAATAGAAGCCATCAATTGATGTGTTGCCACTGAAACTTATTACATCTTTACTTTTGATGATGAGTTATGTTTTTCTATTTCTTGGACTCTAATTTTTTATTTTATGTCAGACATTATGTGAAAAAGAATACAGACTGAAGTATTCTGTCAAGCCATTAATGTTAGGGGCTGAGTCAATCTAATTTGGATTGAAACTCTGTTGTGGCTTTTGTTACAATGTTTAGGTCATCACTGATTGGAGATGTTTTGAGGGCAGAATCAGTACTTTTCCTTAATTAGGGTTCCACATATGAACACCTGTGAGATTCAGGAAATTTTTCTATTATTGCCCAACCAACAGTTTGTTGAACTATGTATGATATATCTCTCCCCACTAAGCCCCCACTCTTCATCCTCTCTCTATCTGCTGGTATATTTTCTTTTCTCTAGCTTCACCCCTGTCGTTTTTTCACCTCTGGAGAAAGTGGTGACCTAATGTAATAAGTACCCTGCTGCCTTCCTTTGGTGAATGTGACCTCGCACTTTGGGTGAAGTGGTTGGCCACTTGAACTGGGATTTCTCTTAGTTCTCTCCCCAGCATTTGTGGCCTGTCTCTTTATTTCCCACCTGCCAGGTAGCACCCATACTTGGAAAGGGTCCTTTTGGGAAAGTATAAATTTGCTTTGTGAATGAGACTGTTCAGCGTTTTAATATGTCTTGCCAGTCCCCATGTACTGCTTAACATTTGTTAAAAGTGGGGATACTGTCCTCCTTTTATCACTCATTTCTTTTACTATGGCCCTAGCCCTTTTTTCCTAGAACGGGATTTTTCCATCTAGAATTCATTTCATTTACATTTCTTTGCATCCCTAGCTGAGTTTATTATTTTATAGTCTGTTTGACTGGTTCTTATTGTTGAAGTGAGAGCAACAACCATCTTTTGCAAGTTTCTATAACATGACCATAAGCAGTAGCTCTAATATTTACTGTGCTGCGTTCAATATAATTGTTATAGATTGGCTGTTTCATTGAAATTAGCCAAGTTTTTCAATAAAGCCCTCCTAAAATGAGGTATTGGCTGTATTTAGGCTTAAGGAAAACTGCACAATAGTTAATTTTTAAATTATGGTTAAATATACATAACAAAATTCATTATTTTAAATGTTTTAAAGCATATAATTCTGTGACATTAAGTAAAATCAAAACATTTTGTAACTGACACTACTATTTCCAGAACTTTTTCATCATCCCTAGCAAAATACTGTACCAAATTAGACATTCACTTTCCATTCTTCCCTCTTCCCAGATCTTGGTAATTGATAGTCTACTTTCTGTTTTTACTAATTTGCCTATTGTAGATATTTCATATAAGTAGACCTGTAAAATATTTGTCCTTTTGTGTCTGACTTATTTCACTTAATCTAATGTTCTCAATGTTCACCCATGTTCTAGTGTACCAGGACTTTGTTTTTTTTTATGGTGGAATAGTATTCCATTGTATTTGGACACCACATTTTGTTTATCCATTCATTTGTTGGTCAATAGATTATTTCTTCCTTTTGGCTATTATGAATAATGCTATTGGGAGTATGTGTTTGAGTCCCTATTTTAGTTATTTTAATATATCCCTAGGAGTGGAATTGTTGAGGTTATATGGTTATCCTTTGTTTAACTTTTCAAGGAACCACCTGTTTTCCACAGTGGCTGCACTATTTAATATTCTCTTCATCAGTGTAACAGTGTTCTGATTTGTCCACATCTTCATTGATAGCTGTTCTTTTCTGTTTTTCTAAAAAATAATATTCTTATTATTCTTATATTCTTATATTCAAGACCTTTGCCCACTCTTAAACTGGGTGTCTGATTCCGAGGTTGAGTTGTAATTCTTTCTGGTTATTAAATCCTTACTGGATATCTGATTCACAAATACTTTCTCCCATTCTTTAGATTGTTGTTTCACTCTTTACTGTCCCTAAATGCACAAAAGGTTTAAATTTAAAGTCCAGTTTGTCTTTTTTTCTTTGTTTCCTGTACTTTTGGTGTTGTTTTTTTAAAGAATATTTTTTAGTGGTCAATTTTGTTTATTTATATGCAGTGCTGAGAATCAGACCCCAGTGTCTCATACATTTCTAGGCAAGTGCTCTACCACTGAGCTACAACCCCATATCCTATTTTTGTCATTTTTGAAAAATCATTGCCAAGTCCTGTGCCAGGAATATTTCCCCCTATGTTTTTGTTTATGAGTTTTATAGTTCTTAGGTTTAGATATTTGATCCATTTTAGTTAACTTTTGCATATGGCAATAAGGTAAGAATCTAACTTCACTTCTTTGCATTAGAATTTTCAATTTTCACAGCACCATTTATTGAAAAGATTGCCATTTCCCCACCAAATGATCTTGATACCTATAACAGAAATCAAATAGAAAGTTTTATATTGGTGCACTCAGTTTCCTTGGTCTATATGTTATTTTTCATGATAGTACCATAACGTTTTGATTATTATAGCTTTTTAGTTGAGTTTTATAATGAGGAAATGTGAGTCTTCTAACTTTATTTGTATTTTTCAAGATTGATTTGACTCTACAAGGGCTCTTGGAATTCTGTATAAATTTTAGGATGTGTTCTTCTCTTTTGGGGGAAAAATACCTTTAGGATTTTGATAGGGATTGTGTTGACTTTGTAGATCACTTTCGGTAATACTGTCACCTTTACAGTATTCTAGTCTTGAATACAGAATATGTTTCTATTTATTTAGGGATTCTTTAACTTCATTCAAAAATATTTTGTAATTTTTAGCATATAAGTCTATGACCTCATTTCTTAAGTTTCATTATTTTTCATTCTATTTAAATTGAACCTTTTAAAAATTATTGATAACTTGTAGAAATACTACTGATTTTTGACTGATGATTTTGCATCCTACAGCTTTACTAAATTCACTTATTTGTTCTAACAGATTTTTATTTGGATACCTATAAAATTATCTTCATCTGTGAAGATGGATAGTTTAACTTCTTCCTTTTCCAATTTAGATGCCTTATATTTCTGTTTCTTGCCTAAGTTTTCTGGATAGAATTTTCAGTATTATTTGAATAGAAATGATGGAAGAGTTCATCATTGTCTTGTTGCTAATCTTAGGGGAAAAACTTTCTCAGTCTTTCACCATTGAGTATGATGTTAGTTGTGAGTTTTATCATGTTGAGGAAGTTCCCATATATCACTGATTTGCTGAGTGATTGTATCGTGAAATGGTGTTGAATTTATCATATACACTCTATTTTTATTTTGTTAATGTGGTACATTACATATATTACATTGAATTTTCTTATATTGAACTACCTTTGATTCTTGGGAGAAATCCCACTTGGTCCTATATCTCTGGGTGTAATTTTTTTAAAAGCTGCTGAATTTTGATCTGCTAGTATTTTCTTAAGGAATTTTGCATCTGTAATTATGAAAGATATTATCCTATAGTTTTTTTTTTCTTGTAATGTCTTTGTCAGACTTTGTTTTCAGGGTAATCCTGGTCTTATAAAATGAGTTAAGAAGTATTCCCCCCTCTTCAATTTTTTGGAATAATTTGAGAAGGATTAGTTTTAATTCTCCTTTAAATGCTTAATCATCTGCACCAATGAAATGATTTGGTCCTGGGCTTTTCTTTGTTGGAAGTGTTTTGTACTGATTCATTCTTCTCACTTGTTATAGTTTTATTTAGATTGTCTGTTTTTTCGTTAGTGAGTTTTCATAGTTTGTGTTTCTAGGAGTTTATCCATTTTATTAGATCATCCACTTTGTTGGTGTACAGTTGTTGATAGCATTCTCTTGCAATTCTATTTCTATATAATTGGTATTAATGTCCTCACTATTTTTTCCTTTGTTGATCTAGCAATTGGTTTGTCAAATTTGATTCTTTTCAAAGAACCAGCTTCTTGTTTTGTTTAATTTTTTGTATTGTTTTTCTCTTCTCTGTTTAGTTATCTCCACTCATTTTTTCCCCTTCCAGTGTTGGGGATTGAACCCAGGGCCTTGTACATGGCTAGGCATGTACCCTATCAGTGAGCTATATCAATCTCCAGCTCTTATTTAAATTTTTTTTTTTAATTTTAAAGTAGAGTCTAGCTAAGTTGACAAAGCTGACCTCAACTTGTAATCCTCTTGCTTCAGACTCCTGAATGGCTGATATTTCAGGCATACACTACTATGCCTGTCTGTATTCTGTTCTTTGTTATAACCTTCATTGGGCTAACTTTGGGTTTAATTTGCTGTTCATTTTTTTTTAACTTTATCAGATATACAGTTAGGTTATTGAGATCTTCTTTTAATGCAGGCTTTTATATCTGTGAATTTCTTCTTAGCAATGCTTTGGTTGTATTTCATGTTTTGGTATTCTTGTTTTTATTTGTCTTGGGGTATGTTATAATATATATTGTGATTTCTTATTTGGCCCGTTGGTTAAGACTATGTCATTTAAATTTCTACACATCTGTGATTTTTCCAGTTTTCCTTCTCTTATTTCTATCTTCATTCTGTTGTGATTGGATATCCAAGATACTATGTATGATTTTCTCTTTTTTAAGAAACTATTAAAATTTGTGTGTCATGGCCTACTTACCTTTAGTCCTGGAGAATGTTCCATATACACTTGAGAAGAATGTGTATTCTGCTGTTGTTAGGTGGAGTGTTCTATGTATATCTGTCTACTAACTCTAATACACGAGGTATGTAGTGTTGTTCAAGTCTCTGTTTCGTTATTGATCTTCTATCTGGTTCTTCTATCCAGTATTGCAATAGGGTATTGAAGAGTCCAGTTATAATTGTAAAACAATCTAGTATTCTTCAATTCTGTTTGGTTTTTCCTAATATGTTTTCAGTCTCTGTTGCTAGATATCATATCTTCATAATTTATGTATCTTAAATGTACTGAACTTCTTAACAATATGTAAGATCTTTCCTTCCTCTTACTTTTTAAAAATAATTTAAGTCTATTTTATCTAACAGAAATGTAGCTGCCCCAGCTCTTTTGGTTACTTGTCTTATGGAACATGTTTTTATATTTTATTTTCAGTTTCTTTGTGTCTTTGTATATGAAGTACATCTCTTATATGCAACATTTATGTGATTCAGTTTTTTTTAAAGTCCAGTATGCCAATCTCTGCTTTAATTAAAGAGTGTAATTCGCTTGTATTTAGTGATTGCCAATAAGAAAGGACTTAGGTCTTCCATGTTAGCTATTGTTTTTCATTTCTTATTTGTTTCTTACACTTAAGTTTCTTCATGATTGCCCTTTTATTCATTTAGGTTTATTTAGTTATTTATCTATTTATTTATTTATGGTAGTGTGCTATTCTGACTACCTTCTTTTTTCCTTTTCTGTAACATTTTAGTTAATTTTTTTAGTGGTTACCCTGGAGATTACAATTACAATATTATAATTGTAACATCTGTTTGAAAAATATCGCCTTCAAGTATATAAAGACTCTGCCCTATATATTTACATCTTTTCTTTATAATGTCATAGATTATCTCTTTCTACCTTGTGTGCCTATTAACATTTATATTTGTTGGGTGCATTTGCCTTTTAAATCACATATTAAGAAAAATAAGAAGAGTTAAAAACCAAAAGTATAATAATATTAGTTTTACAACTACCAATGTAGTAATCTTTACTACTGATATTTTTTTCTTATGTCCTTTCATTTTAGCCTGAAAGCCTTGCTTTATCCTTTTTTTGTAGGGCAGATCTGCTGGTAATAAACCTCCTCAGCCTTTATCTGGCAATGACTTTCTCACTATCATTTTTGGAGGTTGCTTTTGCTGACTATAGACATTTCCATTGAACATTGAACATTTTGTTTTTCTTTAAATTCTTACTGCCACCTGGTTTCATAGTTTCTGATGAGAATTAGCTGTTTAATCTTATTGAGAAGCCCTTGGATGTATTAAGTTGCTTCTTGCTACTTTCAATATTCTGTGTTTCTGCAATTTGAATATAGTGTCTCATTGTGGATCTTTTTGTGTTAATTCTTCTTGCATTTCTTGGAGATTCTTGGAGATATTTATTCATATCTTCCATTGGATTTGGGAAGTTTAGTGCCATTATTTCTTCAGAGAAATTTTTTGTCCTCATTTTTCTTATCTTTGTTATGGAATTCCTGTGATATGCATGATGGTACACTTGAGCCTGAAACATGTTTCAGGCTCCCTTTGTTTTTCTTCATTCTTTTTTCTATTCCTCAGAGTTGATAATTTTGACCGTCTTCTTTTCAAATTTGCTGATCCTTATTTCTGCCTGCTCAAATTTGTTGTTGAATCCCTCTAGTGAATTTTTCATTTCAGATACTTGACTTTTTAATTCTGAAAATTTTGTTTGCCTTCTTTTTATAATTTGCCTTCTATAATATTTTGTTCATGCATTGTTTTCATACACACACACACACACACACACACACACACACACACACACACTTTTGCCTGTCCATGGAATTCCTTTAGCTCTTTGAGCATATTTAGGATTGACTTAATATCTTTAAATAGTAATTTCAAATTCTGGGCTTCCTCAGGAATGATTTCTGTCAAATGCTTTTTTTCCTTAAAACGGACCTACTTTCATATTTGTTCATTTGTGTGTTTTGTAATTATTTTTGAGTAACTATGGAAGTAGGATTCTCCCACCCCTTAGGGATTGATTGCAAGTTGAGGGCTATTGCTGTCCATTTGTGACTTTCTCAAACTGTTTTTGCAAACTGTGCATTTCTTGTGTGATTATTGATATTTCTATTCCATTATCTTTGTGTAGTCAGCCATTACCTGAAAAAGATATAAAAATATCTCGTGGAAAAAAAGGTGCATTTTCTTTCAATTTTGCAGAAGACATAGGTGGATAAACCATTCACTACTACCCCTTTCTGCTATCAACAGTCCCTAGTGGACCTTTGAAAAGGCAAGCATCTGCATCTGTCCCTGTCTTTCTGAGATCTGCTAGACTGACCAAAACATACAACGGGATTTTTGGAGTACAAAAGTTCCCTATTGCCTGCTCTGATACTAACTGCTCCAGGAATGCTGGCTGCCAATCTTGCCAATCTCCACTGCTGTAGCAAGACTGAAGAATGGGGAATGATGGCTGCTGGTTGCATATGTGGTTCTCCTATCAAGATTAGTAGACTCTTCCTTTATCAAGTAGTCTCCTAGTTGTATTAAATGTCCAGTCAGGTTCTAGAATTCCATAATAGTTTATTCTGGTCGTTGGCCTAGTTGGTTGTTTTTGGTGGGGGGACCAACCTTAGCACTTTTTTCTCTGACATTTTGCATCTCAAGTGTTACAGTAGTCTTACATTGTCTTTCTCCTGTGGTATTTATGAACAGAGGAAAATCTTTGGTATGTTCTTTTTTTCTGGTTTGTGTGTATAACTTCATACATCAGAGAAAAAGAATCAGCCTCAGATTTGAACACATAAAGGATTGCAATTTCTAAGTGTAAAAAACCTATAAGCATGATTGAAATTTTAGTTTAGTGCTGTTTTGTATAATCACTTTGTTTTATACAAATAACAAAGATGTGTCCCTAGTGAAGAAAACTCAGTTTTATCAGTTATTCCTTATTCTATATGGTTAGCTTAATTAAGTGTCCTAGAGAATGTTCAATATTATAATTTTATCATTGTGGGAAATAAAATAGAATATTTATTTACATACCACTAAATGAGTTTATGAGAGTTTAAATATAACAAATTTATGTACAAAGGGTTTCATTTTGGAAGTACCAAAAGGGCCAAAATAAACACCTGTTTTGCAGGTGAAGATCCATATAGAGGATATATATATATAGTTTGGAAGTGTTGGCAGCTGTCTTTTTAAATTACAATATGTGCCTATGTATGTGTTTTTTCTACCTGAATTCAGTTGGCATTCCAGAATGATTATCTATATTTTGTAAATAAACAGGGATAACAGGATTAAAAAACATGAAAATTTTTAGCCAGGCATGGTGGCACTCACCTATAATCCCAGCAGCTTGGGAGGCTGAGGCAGATAGATCGCGAGTTCAAAGCCAGGCTCAGCAAGTGAGATGCTAAGCAATTCAGTGAGACCCTATCTCCAAATATAATACTAAATAGGGCTAGGGATGTGACTCAGTGATCAAGTGCCCCTGGGTTCAATTCTTGGTACAAAAAATATATGTTTATATTTTATGTATATCTATATATACATGGATATGACTCACAGGTTGTCATCCTGTATTCTTTACCACCTTTTTACTGTTTTTTAATTTGATCTTGCTGTTAAAAAAAAAAAAAAAAGCTGAGGTTTTTTGACATCTAGTAGAGCATAAATGTTGTTTTGCAGTAAATACCCACAAAGCTCTTTCTGTGCGCACACATACGCACACACACCTACCTCTCATATGTGTAGATATATATAGGTGTATGCATATATATGTAATTTTTATATATATATATATATATACATAGGATATCATATATATATATGAGATAAGTGCTATGAATAAAAACTTAAGGAAAGAGGGAAGGACATTTATGTTAAAATATGAGCATTTATAATAGTACTATGTAGTTAAGTCTTTAAAATAATATTTATTTATTTATTTATTTATTTTTATTAGTTGTTCAAAACATTACATAGCTCTTGACATATCATATTTCATACATTTGATTCAAGTGGGTTATGAACTACCATTTTCCCCAGTATACAGATTGCAGAATCACAACCATGTTTTTACATACTGCCATACTATTGTCTGTTGAAGTCTTTAAAATATTAAAGCAAAACAATTGTGGAGCTTTTCTTCAGGGTTCATTTAAAACTACAGCATGTTAATTTTTTTTTTTTTTTTTTTTGGTACCAGGGATTGAACTCAGGGGCACTCAACCACTGGACCACATCCCCAGGCCTATTCTTTTGTATTTTATTTAGAGACAGGGTCTCACTGAGTTGCTTAGCACCTCGCTTTTGGTGAGGCTGGCTTTGAATTCAAGATCCTCCTGTCTCAGCCTCCTGAGTCACTGGGATTACAGGTGTGCGCCACCACACGTGGCTGCAGCATGTTATTTTTAAATGTGAAAACATCTTTTTTTAAAAGATATTTTTTAGATTGTAGATGGACACAATATCTTTATTTATTTAGTTTTATGTGGTGCTGATGATCAAACCCACTGCCTCACACATGTGAGGCAGGCGCTCTACCACTGAGCTACAGACTCAGTCTTGTGAAAACGTTTATCTTTGTAAGTGGCATGAATTAAACATAAAACTAACTTAAAATTAAAAAATCACCACAAATTACCTTATTAACCTGTCTAATGCATAGAAATAATATATAAAGACTCTTACTGATCTCAAAATTTTTTCCTATTCAACTAGATAAAATATTTTAACTCAAACTCTGAAGGGTTTTTATTTTAGGAAATTAATAATTTAGCATTGCCTTTTAAATATAATAAATAACAAAATTAAACCTTAAAACTAATATAAATAGCTGCTTCACAAAAAGTATTTTATTTTAGCATTGAATGTTTTTGTTCTGAGCTAATGAAAATAAAGTTGATAAATTCTAATTAAAGATAATTAGAAAAATTTTTAGTGATTTTCATTTGGAAATACTTTTTTATTAATAATGGTTTTGGTTTTGGTAATGAAATTCTTTACCATCTGTTTATAAATCATTATTATTTTAAAAGATCATGTAAGATAAGAATAGGACCTTTTGAATATGTGCTTTTATTTGAAAATTTTGTAGTCAGGTATAGCTTTTATAATGAAATATTTCTGTCTTTCTTTTATGAATTAAAAATGTCTCTTATTTCTGATAGTGAAAGTATTTTAAAAGTTATTTTGTAGACCAGAATTTCCTATGCTTTTTGATGATAAATGTGAACTATTCTGAGTTATAAATAAATAGAACAATCCCTAATATATACCGTTGTTCAGATACACTGCATGAAGCAAAGGTTAAAGTTTATGTCATTCCTGTTTTTTTTTTTTTTGTTTTTTTTTGGTATCCCACAAAGAAATACTTCTTGATGCTCTATATAAGCATGTTTAATAGAAATATAATGTGCACCCTATATATAATTTAAAAATTTTTGAAGGCATATTTTTAAAGTTTTTTTAAAGATGGATTTAATTTATTAATATATTTTATGTAAATATATCTAAACATATATCTAAACATAAATATATATTTATATATTTTATATAAATATATAAAATATATAAACATATCTAAACTATCTTTTCAGCATTATCAGTAGAACAATTAAAGTTACAATTTTGTGAAATACTAAGCATTTTTGGCTTTTTAAAAATACATTTAACGTGTACTATCTTAACTATTTTTGTGTTTAGTTCATTAGTATGAAAAAAATTCATATTGTTTTGCAAGCATCACTATTATCTATCTCTTAGAATTCTTTTTATCTTATAAAACTGAAGCTCTATACCGGATAATCAATAATTCCCATTCTTTTCCTTCCCCAGCAATTACCATTTTTGTTTTCTTTTTCTATGATTTTGATTACAATTATTGAGTTATTTTATATTCTTTTTTCCTACTAAGTCTTTAAAATTTAATATATATTTTACATTATGGCAGAACTCACTTTGGACTAACCATTTTTCAGGTGCTTATTAGTCACATTTGGCTTTTGGCTGCTGTTTCAAGTAGTTACACTCTTATTGTATAATTTATACTGAATCTAAATATAATTGGTCATTATGTGAATCAATTCTTTAATAATATTAATTATACTTTGTTAATTTTATTCTTATTTGTTATCTAGAACAATAGGCAGGTTCCAGTTTTGAAAATTTTTGAAATAGCTTTTCCCAATTTTTAAAAAATTGTATTCCCAGATTCCAAAATGTTGTCTATATAGTTGGTTAGACATCAGTAACCACATGACTGTATTTGAGAAGGTTGCTATCTAAAAAGTTGGTGGTTATAAGCTATTCGGAGTTTGGGGGAATATAGATTTCTTAAAGAGTGGGGTTGACACAGTTATCATGCTTGATGACTTGCTAGAGGGACTCTCTCTAGTGTAAAGTCTTAAGTAAGAGGGTAAATGAGAGTGACACAGCTTGGTTCATCTTGAATATCTAGTATGTTTAAATGAATTGCATTGATCATTGTCAAGGTTGACAGTCAGATGTGAAATAGCATTTAGGACATCCCTGCACTGAACAGATTTCTTTTCTGGGTTCAACTTCTTCTTCTTCTTTTTTTTTTTAGTTGAAGGTGGACACAGTATCTTTATTTATTTATTTTATGTGGTGCTGAGACTTGAACCCAGTGCCTCACACATGCTAGGCAAGCACTCTGCCACTGAGCTTCAGCCCCAACCCATGGATTCAACTTTTGCTTTCATTGACCACCTCTGGCTTGGAACAATACCTGTGTTATATTGTCTTAAAAATCCACATCAAACCTCCATTTTTGCCTATGAACTGACTTGTAGAAGATTAAGGCTTCTGCTGAAAGTACTAGAAGTGCTAGGGAATTAAAATCATTTTGAAGGTATTGTAGAGCTGCTGAGTCAGTTTAAGAATCAGGAGAGAAGGAAGACAGACACATTCTGTACTGGGGTTTCTCCTGTGTTTTCTCTTAAGCTGTGTAGAGAAAAAGGATAAAAGCTGAGTAGGACATAAAATATAAGCAAAAAGCAACTTCAGAAGTTGCATGGAGCTTTTTTTAAAAAATGTTTTTTAGGTTGTGGATGGACAGAATACCTTTATTTTATTTATTTATTTTTCTATGATGCTGAGAATTGAGCCCAGTGCCTCACGCAGGTGAGACGGACGCTCTATCACTCAGCCCCAGCCCCAGCCCCAGCCCTGCATGGAGGTTTTGGTAGTTATTCTGGCTTAGGGTTACAGATGGAATCTGTTGAAGGGCTGTATCATAAGAAAGAGGACAAAGCACAGGCAGGTCAATCTTTATTATAGTGTTAAAACTCAGTCTCAAGCAATCTCTGTTTCTGATTGGACTGAGTTGATCCGTTGCTCTCCTACTTTGCCTGACTGTTAGAAAATAATTAAATTCTCTTTGGAGGAAGGTAACGGCATCCAGAACCTCTACATTTTTTCCCCATAGGCATTTCATAAAATCATTCACATATAATGCTTGGCAGTCAATAAAAAATTGCTAGATATACAAGAGCAAGAGAAAAAAATCAAGAACAGGAACAGATCAAAGCATCAAAATAGTATTGATACAGATTGTACATACTTTCGAGGTTCAGATGGAGGCATTAAAACACAGTAAGTAGTTATGAAAATACATGCTGAGAGTGAGAATTTCATTAGAGAAGTGGAATCTATAGAAAAGAATTAAATGGAGGTTCTGAAACTGAAAAAAAAATGTAGTACCTAAAATTTAGAACCCAGTAGATAGGTTTAATTGCAGGTTAGACACAGTTGAAAGAGGAATAGTAACCTCAAAGATAAAATAATAGAAAATGTTCAGTAGAATGTATTTGTCCTTTTGTTGTTATGACCAAACCAAGCTAAGGCATGGAAGTTTTCCAATAATTCACCAAAGTCCATCTCCTGTTTTAGAACTTAGGAGTGAAAAGAGTCTTTATTATAATGTAATTGCAATTCTTGCTATTTAAATATTTGTGATTGTATATTTTTATTGTAGTGTTTATTTTAAAAACTATAGTAAACATATAACATTGAGGTGGGAAAGTACAAAGTTATTACTACTTATAAATTTGTAACTTTATACACTTCATTCAGCTTCTGAGCAAACAAAAATTATTACATAACTGATATCTTATGCAGAAGTCACCTGTTCAGCAAACTCGGCTATTTAGAATAGAGCCTTAGAATCAGAAAATAAGAAAAACACAGACAGAAATTAGGTAAACAGAGGTGGATGGTAAAACATGTATTTTAGCATAAAGGCATTTATAAGGCCCTTACTTTTATTAAGAATAATGGTTATCGTTAATGGTGATCTGGTAAACCTGCTAATTGCAAGTCAGATAGTAAGTCAGAAAAGCAGTGATGGGTAAATAGTTGAAGAATTGGGTTTGGCAGCAAGTACCTTGTTTCATCATTGTAAGACTCCACAATGAATTTTATCATTGATTTGTGTACCTATAAGAAAGAAAAAAATGCTTTTAATTACACTTTGACATCCTGTTAATTGTGATATACATCCTGATTTCAGAGATGTTATAATGTGGAGGATAAAGTCAATTGCAATCCTGTTTTTAAGTCTTAATTCTATTGTTAGTTATTTGTCTGACTTGGACCAGGTAACTTTGAGAATTTTTGCTAATATATGACAATGAGATAGTAAAATGTCAAAAGTTATTCTTTATCCTTCCCTCTTTACCTTTCTTAACCCCTAGTTATTTCTGAAGGCATCTGCTGACTGGTTCCTATATGATTGTGATTTGCAAGGATAGAACATAAAAATCAAAATAGTATTAATATTTTCATTGTTGAATTTTAGAAAGTACATTTTAAGAAAATTTCTAGGCCTTCTAAATTTCATTATTATGTTTGAATTATTTTAATTGTGTAGAATTCCTACTTTTGTTTTGATGTCAAACAAATATGGCATTAATTAGTAGATGCATCTTTTTAAACAAAAGGTTGGACTTTGAGATATTTCCTGAAGTAAAAAATTCCTCATTATATTCCTATTTTGAAGATTCCCAGTAAACCCAGAATGAATTTTTTTTTTTCTTGAACAGTAAAATATTGTTAACTTTGCTTTTGTGTTCATTCTTTCAGGATTTTTCAAGCCACGTTCAATTGATAGAATGAAAAAGTTTAAGAGAAGGCTATCCCTCACTCTTCGAGGAAGCCAGACTATTGATGAATCATTATCTGAATTAGCTGAACAAATGACTATTGAAGAAAACAGCAGCAAGGATAATGGTAAATATTTGGGATGGAGGAGATGCTTCTCCCATTTAATTACTTCATAAACGATGTCAGGTTACTGTCTAGATAAAGTCATAATAATGTCCTTTTATTTCTCTGTCTCATTACCTGGTGTTTTAGGAAACAGAAGATTGTATAACTTTCTTGGGCTTGCTTACTGGAATATTCCACTTTCAATCCAACATTGTTATTCTGCCTGTCTCAAGCCATAATGAATTATTCCATCCCACATTTCTGTTTTTTACTAGTTCATAAATAAGAATATATTGCATAATATTATCTTAATTGTTAAACAACTATTTTTATATTAACATTTAAGTACTTTTGCTATTCTTATAACCTGAATTAATACAGCTTAAAAATTTATAGAAGATTTGGAAATTTGTGGTCTCATTAAAGTTTTATAACATTCTATATGCATATTGATTATCTACTACATTATAAGGTTCATCATGAGTAAATTTTATTGTTTTTTAATTTTATGTTTACCACAGAGTCTATCCATAGTATTGAGAACACATACAGCAGGTAGGCATATAATGTTTCATGCTTTGACAGTCCTTTTTTAATTCAAAGTACTAGTACACAGATTAAATAATAAAATAAAGAGCTTGTTAAAGTAAATAAATTAAAATGTAAACTCAGTGGCATTTTTAGAACAAGGCTACAATTCAAATGAAAATAACCCTAAGAATGTTATAATTATCAGAAAGGAGCTTACACGAATGGCTACCAGTGTGTCATGATATGCAGACTCTCTGGCAAGCCTTCTTTCACTATGCAGAAATTCTGCTGTTTAGAGATTTGTGGCAGTGGGTAAAAACATGAACACCATCACCCTTCCCATTATACATGTAAATGCTTGTGTTGTAAGAGAGGGAAAGGTGTAGTGGAAAGGGCTCTGCATTTTAAATTACAAGTCATGGGTTGGGATTTAATATACTGAAACACTTGGTTGGATAACTCCAGGTAAGTAATTTATTCTACCAGGGCTTCAGATACCTTATTTCTTTTCCTCTGAAAGGTCACTATTTATTCAAGGATACCTATCTTGTTGGCAGAGCCAGTACTTTACAACCTAGATTTCTTTGCTTCAAAGTCTATAACATTGTATCTGTTCTCCCAGATCTCCTAGGTTCTACTGAGACTTTCTTGATATCTACTTTTTGTTTTTAAAGTGGGACAGAAGAGGGGCTATTAGGAAATTTAAAATAATAACTGGGATATAGTTACATATAGGAGGAGAAAATTTTGCCTTTGGATCAAATCCCAAAATGTATTTTATAATCTATTTTTTATAAGACAATATCAGCTAGATACCTGAAGCAAAATCCTAATTTTCTTCAAGAAATCCATTGTATTCTTGGTATTAATTAAATCCAGTGTGTTTGGGGGTTTTTGTTTGTTTGTTTATTTATTTATTTGGTACCAGGGATTGAACCCCCAGGGGTGCTTCGACACCACTGAGTAACATCTCTAGTCCTTTTTAAAATTTTCTCACAGGGTCTTGCTAAATTGCTTAGAACCTTGCTAGATTGCTGAAGTTACCTTTAAACTTGTGATCCTCCTACCTCAGCCTCCTGAGCCACTGGGGTTACAGGTGTGCACCACCATTCTCAGCTCAGTGTGTTCATTTTTATGATAGAAGAGTCTTGCCATTATGTTTGCCAGTGATATTTAGGAATAAAATAAGCACAGTATGCATCTTTGTGTTTCTGGGACATATTTATGGGTGGGGGAAGGGTAGTATTAGGTATTGAACCCAGGGCTACTCTACCATTGGACTGTATACCCAACCCTTTTTACTTTTTATTTTGAAATAGTCTTGGTAAATTGGTGGCCTTGGATTGGTGATCCTCCTATTTCAATTGCCCAGGTAGTAAGGATTATAAACATGAACCACTGCACCTGACTAGGGCACTGGTTTGTTTGTTTGTTTTTGGTACCAGGGATTCCAGGGATTGAACCCAGAAACGCTTAAACACTGAGCCACATACCCAGCCCCTTTTATGTTTTTTTTTTTTTGAGAAAGGGTCTTGCGTAGTTGCTCAGTACCTTGATAAATTGCTGAGGCTGACTTTGAATTCACAATTTTCCTGCCTCAGCTGATCCTCCTGCCTCTGCCTCTCTAGCCACTGGTATTACAAGCATGCATCATGACACCCGGATAGGTCATATCTTAATGAGTATTTGACTACAAGACAGACCTCTTTTATAAAAAAGCTATGACTTAAAGAAAATGAACCTACTTTGAGAGCTAGTTAATATTTTGGACTAATTGCATATGTTCTGAAACATTTTAGTATCATTTATTAAAACATACTTAGTTGTAACCTGGTGAAATATTTAAAATATTTAATTGTTTTAAAGTATTATATATTGTTTCCCTTATTAAAATTCCTTCTTACAGTAGTAACCTTGACAGTTAATAAAGAAGAAAAAAATAGAAACTCTGTTGAATTTCTTCTTGACCAGACTTACTTGAAGACATCTTAATACACATTGTAAAGATTACTGGTAGCTTGGGTTGCAGAGATTACAGTATCATGGACTACCACAATCTGATATTGCTTATTCCCTTGCTTTCACCAAAAGCTTTGACAGAAATCCTACATCTTGCCTGATAATTGCTTCCATCACATTCTTTTCTTATGGAGTTTAGGTTTGTTGTTGTTGTTAGCATAAAAAATTATTTTACACTAAACACAAGTGTAGAATATATTTTTTAAAGTACTTGCAAGAATAGAGAATTCTGAGCACATCATTTTTAAAAATGTTTAACTTTTAAAAAATTGTCAAAAATGAATTCATATCATTTTATCAAAAAATTAAGTATAAAATTATTATATGAACCAGCAGTTCTGTTCTAAGGTTATACTCAAAACGTTGAAACAGGTTTTCAAAGTCTTGTTCACATTCTTTGCCATTTATAACTAAATTTTTTTTTTTATTTTTGGCTCCAGGGATTGAACCTAGGGGTGCTTAACCACTGAACCATATCCCCAGTCCTTTTTTATATTTTATTTAAGACAGGGTCTCCTGGAGTTACTTAGAGCCTTGTTAAGTTGCTGCGGCTAGCTTTGAATTTGTGATCCTCTTGCCTCAGCCTCCAGAGCTGCTGGGATTACAGCCATGCGTCACTGTGCCTGGCCTAAATAATTTTTAAGTCTTATATTCTAGGAACATTTCTGCTTGGTAATAGACTTGTGATTATTTAAAGATTCTTTTTTAAAGATATTTTTAAATTGTTAATTGACCTTTATTTCATTCATTTATTCATATGTGGTGCTGAAAATTGAACCACATGCTAGGCAAGTGCTCTACCACTAAGCCACAACCCCAGCCCTATTTAAAGATTCTTTATATTAAAAATCCCAAATTTGAGGCAGTAATTTCAGAGTCTTTGTATTGATGATATTAAATACTTTTGTTTAATTCATTAATTGACACACCTTTTTAGATGTCTAGCAATAGGGATATAAATTCATTTAGGCCAGGATTACATCTTCCATATTCTATAGCATGCTTAAACATAAGGCACATACTAGGTACTTAATACATGGAGGAATGGAATATAAACAATCTTGAGATATGTTGAAATCAGCAAATGGATAAAAATGGTTATAGTAGTTTTATGATTATTAACCAATTTTTATTAATGAGAAAAGGATAGGTAAGTTATTAGAACAACTTAAAATATTAAATATTTATATAAATAGTTTTTCATAGAAATTATTTTAACTCTACTGCTTTGTGTGTATGATCATAGAAATGAGGTTAAATATAATGATCTTTTGGGGCTGGGGTTGTGGCTCAGTGGTAGAGCACTTGCTTTGCACACGTGAGGCACTTTGTTAAATCCTCAGCACCACATAAAATAAATAAATAAGTAAAACAAAGATATTGTGTCCATGTTCAACTAAAAATAAAAAATAAAAAAAAAAGGTAATGATCTCTGTTACAATTCTTGTTTTCTGCTTTGCTTTCTCAATCCTTCTCATGTGATCCTGAATCTTGGGCTGATGATGGAATGATTTTCAAATACCGTGAACCACAGAGCCTATAGTGAAGAATGGCAGGCCTCCAACATCTCACAGTATGCATTCCTTCCTCCACCAATACACGGGATCTTTCAAGAAACCCCCACTGCGGAGACCCCACAGTGTTATTGGAGGAAGCCTTGGCTCCTTCATGGCAATGCCCAGAAATGGAAGCAGATTAGGTAATTTTGTTATTTATCTATTATATCTAACTTTCTGATTGTAGAACATGTATGTTTTTTAGGTTTTAGACAGCCAGCCTTTATTATCTGATTTCTCTTTGCCAGTTAAAAAACAAATTAAATGTAGGAAGGACAGCAGAAAAAGGGAAGGTTCTAGAAAGAGTATTGTTGACACTACAAAGAAGTAATATTTGAACACCTGTCCATCAGGAAGTAAACAAGTCCCATAAAAAGGAGATATAAAATTTCAAAATGAATGGCAGTTTAGGATGGTGCTTAATCATACCTCAGTAACTCTTGAAATAATCACCATAGACTTTTACAATAATGAAATAATCACTTAAGTTGTTACTCTTTTATTACTATGTCCTTTTAAATATCCAGGAAAAATATATATATGAAAGTTTCTGTTTATTTTATGTCTATTTCCTTGATCTTTTTTGGTGGTGTCCTTTTTAAAATTCATGTTGGATTTGATTTTTAAAATCATTTTAAACATAACGATTTAAAAAAATATATTTTGGGGGTACCAGGAATTGAACTCAGGGGCACTTAACCACTGAGCCACATCCCCAGCCTTATTTTGCATTTTATTTAGAGACAGGGTCTCACTGAGTTGCTTAGTGCCTCAATTTTGCTAAGGCTGGCTTTGAACTCGCAATTCTCCTGCCTTAGCCTCCTGAGTCACTAGGATTACAGGTGTGCAGCCATTGCACCTGCCTAAACATAACATCTTATTGTTTTATAAGATAATTCTATTTACTGAAGTTCAAGTTATGCTTGCTTTATTTCTTGCCATGGCAGATTATTTCCTAATGTGTTTCATGAATTTTGGGAATATAAACTAATCTACAGTTTTTATCTATGGGTAATGTGTGTAGCCTTTATCTGTATAGGTGTAACCCTACAGAGTTATGTGCTGCAATCAGCTCACACTGGTTCATGAGAGATGATTCTTAAATTTTTAGCAATTTTGCCTGTGAAACGTGGCTCTTATTAATTTTCAATTATATAAGCAATTAAGGTAAATTTAAAAACAAAGTAATGAATACTCAAAAGTCATTACTTTCTAATTATTCTGCCACTTTTTACTATTATCTATGTTGTAAGAGTTACTTCTATTGTAGCTTTATAGTCAAAATACTATGTAATGGTGAGTGGAGTTTCTCCCCATTGTTACACATTCAGTGTCATGTTGACAGCTTGAAGTCTGCTTTAGAGAATTGTTTGCCCCAGGGAATCAGAAAACACTACAGGTTAGGGCTTAGCTTATTGTTTGTTTGTTGATTGTCTAAATCAGGTGCTTGTTTGTATGTTTTTTAAGTTTTGTGGACTGTAGTCTGTTGCATATTCTTTTTCTTTGATTAGTAACCTTTAAAAATGCAACAAAGCAAATAAAAACAAAAAAAAATTTTTTAGTTCAGGAACCATACAGAAACATCCATTCTTATTCTATACTCTTGGTCTAGATTTAAGAAAGTGATGTTGAAAATGTTAGCAATGCAGATGAAATTAAGTTTATTGTATCTGTAGCTGTTGATAAGTGAATAGAGTGAATGGCACAAAAATTGAGCAAGTAAAAATTATTCTCAAAAATTATTACCTGATTCAGCAAAGAAATTTCTTATCCCACTGACAAATTAGTATAGTTCTGACGTAAACCTTCATTGTTTTACTTTTGTCTTGATGGAATCAAAAATACCCACCAGCAATTGTGTTTGAATTATACTTGTTTGCTAATGACGTGCTTTCTTGATTGAGTCAGATAGTTTTTATTCATAATATGAGATTACGAAACTTTTCTTTGTAGTTTTTTCACAAGAGTTGAGTGTTTCTGGGAGGTCAAATGCAGCTTAGATACCCAGGGCTTTACATTTTTATCCCAATGTGCACCTAAACACAAGCACTTTCTTACCAGTCTCAGCAGCCCCTACCAAGAAAATGACAGTTTATGCTTGAGAATTTTTGAATTTTATTTCTCTCTTTTTAAAATTTGTTTCCTGGGTATTACCTATACATTCTTACAAACCCAGCTATACATATTTAAGCATTATATTTTGGTTTACGTTTCCTTGAGGAAGGAAAGTTTTCAAATTTTTCTGGAAATAGAAGGTATGGTTAAATTCTTTAACATTTCTTAAGTGTAGCAGAAAGGAATTATGACCTTATATGTGTCTGGTATCAAATTTTAAGAGATTAGGAATCAATTACCAATACATTGATTTTTGCTGCCAAGTTAATTGTTGTTCAGATCTCAACATAAAATTTCTTCAGAATCCCTTTGTAATAGAAGTATCTTCCATTATCATTTGCAACTGCTTATGAATATGAATTGGGATTTTCTTAATATTGAGAGTTACCAAGACAAAAATACAGAAATAAACTAAAATCTAATATTAATTTGGCATGAAACCGTTGAGTTCCATGTTTTAAAGTCCTCTTTTTAAGTAACTATTATTCATTAAAAGTTTAAATTGTATTTCCAGTGTGTAATTGTTATTCAGCTCTTGATAATGACTTGAATGCTAACTCTTTCATAAATTGTTTATAATCTGTGAGTGTAAAAGGATTTCTTAGTAATTTCTATTTGAAGACATTTGAGTTAATGTTTTGATCTCTTAACTGCACACCTATGTATCTTACTGTAAAAGACCTTAATGTTCTGATTTTTTGTATGTTGGTTGTCTATATTTGACCAGTAATGATAATTAATTATATAGTAGGATAAAATATCTTCTTTAAGGTAAATATTGTCTCATTTTCTGATGTAGATATTGTTCATGAAAATCTAAAAATGGGATCAGATGGTGAGAGTGACCAAGCTTCTGGAACATCATCTGATGAAGTCCAGTCACCTACAGGTGTTTGTCTCAGAAATCGTATACATAGACGAATCTCCATGGAGGTAACAATTTAAAAATATATAAGTGTACCTTTGTATATGTTTTTGTGTATATAAATAAACACATGTTTATCAAGCACATAAATGCCCATTTGAAAATTTTCATGAAGGTAAATGACACCTCTAAGAAGTATTTCTTTATATTAATGAATTGTATTCCGAATATTTCCATAGACACCATTTTCCCCCTTGCTTTATAAGTATCAGTATCATTTCCTCTGTCATTCATTACACCTACCAAATCCCTATAGAATATGTAAATTATTTCTCCGTATATAAGTTATGCAACCCATTTCCCTTTGTTTATCAGTTATAACTTTGAAGACAGAAGTTATGACTTATCATTTCAGTATGTAGGAAAAGAAGAAGTGAAATTATCACTATTTGCTGATGATATGATTCTGTACCTAGAAGACCCAAAACATTCCACCAGAAAACTTCTAGAACTAATAAATGAATTCAGCAGAGGAACAGGATATGAAATCAACACCCATAAATCAAGGCATTTCTGTACATCAGTGACAAATCCTCAGAAAGAGAAACTAGGAAAACCACCCCATTTACAATAGCCTCAAAAAAAAAAAAATACTTGGAATCAATGAAAGAAGTGAAAGACTGGACAGTGAAAAACTACAGAACGCTAAAGAAAGAAATTAAAGAAGACCTTAGAAGATGGAAATATCTCCCTTGTTCTTGGATAGGCAGAATTAATATTGTCAAAATGATCATACTGCCAAAAGCACTATACAGGTTCAATGCAATTCCAATCCAAATCCCAATGACATGCCTCATAGAAATAGAGAAAGCAATCATGAAATTCATCTGGAAAAATAAGAGACCCAGAATAGCCAATGGCATTATTATAGCAGACCTTAAATTATACTACAGAGCAATAATAACAAAAGCAGCATGATATTGGCACCAAATTAGACCTGTAGACCAATAGAGCACACAGAGACAAACCCACACGATTACAGTTATCTCATATTAGACAAAGGCACCAAAAACATATTGGAGAAAAGATAGCTTCTTCAACAAATGGTGCTGGGAAAACTGGAAATCCATATGCAACAAAATGAAATTAAACCTCTGTCTCTCATCAAGCACAAAACACAAGGACCTAGGAATTAAACCAGAGACCTTGTGCCTAATAGAAGAAAAAGTAGGCCCAAATCTCCTTCATGTCAGATTAGGCCTTGACTTCCTTAATAAGACTCCTATAGTATAAGAATTAAAACCAAGAATAAATGAGATGGATTCAAACTAAGAAGTTTTTCCTCAGCAAAAGAAACAATCAGTGAGGTGACTAGAGAGACTACAGAATGGGAGCAAATTTTTACCACACTTACATCAGATAGAACACTAATCTCTAGGATATATAAAGCACTCAACAATACAAATAACCCAATCAATAAATGGGCCAAGGAACTGAACAGACACTTCTCAGAAGAGGATATACAATCAGTCAACAAATATATGGGAAAATGTTTTATATATATATATATATATATATATATATATATATATATATATATATATTAGTTTAATTCATTTTATTTTTTCAATTTTTTTTTTTGATGGACCTTTATTTCTTTATATGCAGTACTGAGAATCGAACCCAGTGCCTCACACATGCTAGGCAAGTGCTCTACCACTGAGCCACAACCTCAACCCAAGTTTAATTTATTTTAGTATCTAGAAAAATTTATTTCTGTATTCCTCCCCCTTGAACATATATACACATGTTCTATTTCTGATTTATCATAGGTCAACTGATGATTTTAAACTTACAGTGGTGAAAAATCAATACACATTCAGTAGAACCCATACTTCAGACTTTGAATTTTGATTTTTTTTCCCTGGCTAGCAATATGCAATATAATACTATTTTGTGATACAGTATCACAGCTCCCAGTTAGCCATGCAGTCACAGGATTAAACTATTATACTCTACAGTGTTCTGTGTTGCTAAACTGTGATGTTCAGTGAATTAGGTATGTTTAAATGCATTTCCAACTTAATGATATTTTCAATATAGAATTGGTTTATCGGAATAACCCCATGTTAAGTTGAAGAGTATCTGTGCTTTTATTCAAGAATATTTTTGGATTTTTGTCTATTTCTCTAGAGTTTTAGGCATTTTGTTTTGTTGCAATTTTAGGCATTTTGTTTTGTTGCAGAGATAATCTTGGGATTTGTTTTGGGTAATATAAAATACTAAAATTAGTATGGTAAAAATCAGTATTGTTTCATTGTTTAGTCTTACCATTTGAAATATAATTCATTTAAGTCTTTTATCTCTCAGTAAATATTTATACAGTTCCTTTATATATCTTTTTGTTCATTATTTTATTATAAAAGGATTTACAATAAATTCTTTTCATAGAATTTATATTTCTTGATGTGATGATAGAGGCAAGTTTTTCTTTGAAATTAATCTTAGTTCACATTTTATAGTTAAATGAAATAGAAAGCCTTTTACTTCTATTAACAGCAATAAGAAAACATTTTAATTTTCTTTTCATGTTTATGTAAAATCATAATATCTACTTGTTTAATTATTTAAATTGATCATATGTTGTGATATCTGCCTATTCCTATTTTATGGAATAATAATTTCAAAGTAAATCCAAGATAAATTTACTAATGAAATGACTTCAAAATTTGTCCATTCTGTTTTAAATCATTTCTGTAAAACTGCATTGTGCACCTTTGCTTATAACAGTAATAATCTTGCCTTCAATATATATAATTAATTTAGATAACTTTGTAACGGTAATAAACTTTAGCTAATTATTGCTTAAAAATAATATACTAAAGCCCATGAATCACAAGTCAAATGCCCTAGGTTTTTGATTACCTACTTTTTTTTCCTTTTTATAGGATTTAAATAAACGGTTATCCCTACCTGCAGATATCAGAATACCTGATGGATATCTGGAAAAGTTTCAGATCAACAGTCCACCATTTGATCAACCAATGAGCCGAAGATCTCGTAGAGCTTCCTTGGTAAGGTTTTGGTCTCCTATACCTATACAAGCAGATCTGCTTTTTCTGTTCTCTGAATGTAAACACTTTATTTTTTCTTTTGGTAGTTATGGGAATTGAACCCAGGAATTTGCACATGCTAGGCAGCTCCATCAATGAGCTAAAACCCCATCCCTTAACTTAAATTTTACATATAACATTTAAATAGCTAAATTTTATTATATTGCCTTCTGGGTTTTATTATTTTCCATTCCTAAGGGTTAATTGGAACCCTTAACATGAATGCATATTGGGATATGATTTAAGCTATGTTATATTTTATTTTTGGTAAATTTTATTCATACTTGCTAGATATACAGAATACGTATTACATATATATCTCTTAGATTTACTTTACTAGATACAGTAAACATATATTAATATATATTAGATTATCCAGTGAAATACTCCAAGTATCACCTACAAGTCAATGAATATTTGCAATATAAACATACTTGTATTTAAGTAGTACCCATTGAATAAAATTACCAGAAACCCTTTCTATTATATTTCTTTTCTTTTAATACCCCTTAATTATAACCATAATCTCTGCCTTTTAATACCAAAGATTAGTTTTATCCACATATGTCACACTGTTTTGATTATATTATCTTTGTAAGTATGTTTTAATACCTGGAACTTTCTTATTCTCATATGTACACATTCTTAATTATTTTTAAAATGCTTAATAATTAATTTCTGATTATTCTTTTTTAAACCACTGAACTTTGCATAATTGAGTATAGAAAAATACTAAAATAAATTTTACATAAACATGGAAATATATATTTATACAGTTAAAATATATATAATATAATATATATTTATACAAACACAGTGTATGAAAGAATATAGTGTGCATTTTTGTGGTTAGCTCCTTTTGCTGTATATATCTATGTTGTTGCATATAGTTATAGTTAATTTGTTTTTGTTGCATGATGTTTTACTGTATAAGTATAAATACACACACACACACACAAGTGTATTATACTTTTTCCATTTTGTTGATAGGTATTTTAATTTTATTCAGTTTTTTTTTTTTTTTTAACTATTATCCAATAGTGCTGTCACCGTTCCTGTGCATAGTTTTTTTGGTTAACATAATAAGCCCTTCATACCTAGGAGGGGTATTGTTAGATCATATATATCTATGTTCAGCCTTCCTAGAAAACATCAAAACAGTTTTCTAAAGTGGTTGTACTAATTTATACTTTCATCATCAATGTATGATAATTCTGATTGCTCTTTCCAATTTTGGAGGCTGTCTTTTTTTTTTTTAATTTTAACTTTTCTGATAAATAGTGGTCTCTCATTTTTATTTTGCATTTCATTGACTAAGTTGAATACTTTTAAATATATTTCTTGGTCATTTAAGTATCTTTTTTAGATTAATTGCCCAAGTCTGTTGTCTATCTTCTGGTTTTTCTACCCTTTCCTTACTGATTTATAGGAATTGTTTACATTCTACATAAAGGAACTTTGTCAGCTTTATGTCTTGTAACATCTTCTAGTACATCTTCTAGCAGTTGTCCCAGCACTTGTTATTGAAAGGACAGCTTTTCCTGTTGTACTTTCATCTTTGACATAAATTCAGGTGATTGCATATTATATCTTTTGGATGACTAGAATTTTCTACTAGGGATACATATAGTGTTGTAAAGAATAAAATGGGCAGCAAGTAAATTGTCTGCAAATCATGAGTCTTCAGAGGAGGAAGCCCTTGAGATGGCCCTAGAAAGATGGGTAGGAATTTGTCAAGTTGAAATGAGCCTGTGAACAAAGAGCATTCTAAGCAGAGGAAATTTCATGTACTAAACCCAGAGATAGGAATGTATATGTTATGTGAGGGAAATTTTAATGGATATGAAGAATCAATATGTAATAATTTATTTTAAAAATAGAACTTGAAAGGATAGGATGATCCAGATTATAAAAAGCATTAGATGTCAGGTTGAGGAGTCTGAACTTCATCCCATGTAATCAAAAGTGTTTATTTATATAAGGGCTGACATGATCACATTTTTGTTTCAAATAATAGCTTCAGGAAAAGTAGAAACAGTGAACTAGATGGAGAGACAGACAAGATGGAGATGAATTAGGAATTTGTTCAAAATTAGGGATGATGTAGCAGTCATCTGGAAATAGAAAGTAGAACACTGACCCTAGGGATCATGTAGAGAGAAAATAGACAGGATCTGGTACTCAGTTAACTTTGTGTCTGAGGGATAACAATTGATGATGACTTCTGAGTTTCTCACAGCTATTTCATCTCCTTTCCATATATTATATCATGGATTTTTTTAATTTACATAAGCTTATGTTTTGATATTCTAAAGAATAAAATTACTTTATTCTTTTATACACTCTGAGCACATTGATAAAGTATAACCAACTTGATTTTGGTATATGTCAGTGATTATCGTAATTTTGCACACCACTCCTTAAAACATTTTAAAAGATACTTTTGCCACTTTATTTTCTGGTCAGATGTCTTCTTTAGCTATCAATTTTTATAAAAGATTTGTACTTGGGATAAATTTTGAAGTTATGCTTGTTCTGATTTGAAGTGAAAGTATGATTTAATACCATGCAATTCCTTTTTTGCCTGTGTGTGGCGGGGGTGGGGGTGGGGGGAGGAGGGATCAAACCCAGGGTCTCCAGCATACTAGGCTCTACCAATGAGCTACATTCCCAACCCTTACCATGCAGTTCTTGAAACTGTCATTTAAAAAGAGTTGTCTTTTGTAGTTTACATGAAATTAAACAGTGCCCTCTAATGAATGTTAGGTGATTGGAGTTTTTGTTATTGCCACCTATTCCTACCCACTTACCATGTTTTTGATTTTGAATTTTGGCTTATAAATTTCAGATTAATCATGCCACAGCTGTATTTTGTTTCTATCTATGCATCCCTTTCATTACAGTCTACCTTACTAAGCAAATTGTTTTTGATATATATTTGAAAATTATTCTTCAAAATGAAAAATCTTTACCTTGTGTTGATACTGGAAGGGGCAGACGAGAGGCATATGAAAGTTAGGGGTAATGGAAAGCAGGTGGGAAAAAGAAAATTATTTTTCATAACAGTTAGAATTCAAGTTTACATAGGTGCTGTATTCATTATGTATCCAAAAACTAGATTTTTTTTTTCCCCCTCAGTGAGGTCTGTTATTTATAGAATTCTGAACCTCAGGAGGTTTATGTATGAAGAAGAAGGGTGAGGTTAGGAATGGATGAAAAGCAGTTGGGGAAAAAAAATATTCTTCACATGTGTTAGGAGTTTACATTTCCATGGATAATATACCCTTTTTCTTAGGTAGAAATTAAGAAAATTAGTTATAGAATTCTTTTTTGCTGGAAGGAGTAATAGGGAAGGGTCAGTTAGATCTATAAATTCATGATCATTTACTTTAAGTGGACCCTCAGTTTTGCCTTTCACGTTGTCTTTCTTTGATTAAGTCTTTTCACTCTAAGCAAGGAGCTGATCTAGTTTTAGATTCACAGAGAAATTACAAAGATAATACAGTGATTTTTACCACATACCCAGTTACGCCTATTATTAACAATGTTCCTTTAATTCATTTTTTACAACTAAGGGACCAATATTGGTACATTACTATTTACTAAACTCCACAGTTTATTCAAATTTCACTAGTTTTTTACTACCATCCCTTTTCTGTCCAAAGATTACATCCAGGATACCATGTTAATTTAGTAATCATATCTCATTAAAGATAACTGGTTACTGAATTGGGAAATGCTATTTAATAGTTATTTATGGTTGGTAAGAAATGAAGTATTAACACAGTTAAATAAATATTAGACTAATGGGACTCTTCTATGCTGATAGTCAGAATTCATCAGAGTTTTGTTGCATTTACAATAATGGTGTACCCAGTAGAAGTTTTATGAGACTTATAAGTGTAACATCAGTAGAATGAAAGTCTATATATGAAAATTTGTGTCATTATATTAAAATTATAGATTAGGTACATTTTAAATGTTTATCTTCCCACTGTGTGGATTCCTCATTCCTAGCTCAGCAGTATAGATTACATGTATTCATTTCTTATTTCTAAGAGCAAATGAGAAAATAGGGCATCAAGTCCTGATATCTCACAAAATAATAAATGCATCCTATGGTGTGAAAGTGAGGTTCACTTCCTCACACAGTTTACCTTTGACAGAATTGGCAAGTATCATGATGCTGATAAATTTTGTAAGAAAAAAATGACCAAATAGAATTGAGGTTTTCAGTCTCTTATCTGGCCCCACATATCAAAGAGTAAAACCCATTGCTGTCAGATACAACAATTTAATAATTCTCACAGGGAGGGAAGTGGGTGTTTGGAAAAAACCTCCTGCTGTTCCCAGTGTTTTTCAATACATATTCTATTTTAACATGGCATCTGTAGAACCTCAGCATATACTTCACTTGTTCTAAAGCTAAATTAGAACCGCATCTCTAGCATATTAATACATCTGTATTACTGTGGTGCATGAATTATGCTGTTAGAAACAAAGACGATTAGAAATCTCTCATTACACTTGATACTGCTTACAAATTACACTGAATTATAGGAAGACCTATTATAAGTTGTAATTTATTTTATTTATGTATATTGTTAGTATTTGTGTGCTTTTGCTATAAGAGCCATCTCATTAGGAATTCGCTTTGGACTGCCAAAAAGTGAAGTATTTTCTTAGAACAATGAAGTATCAGAAAAATGATCTTCTTCTGTCTGAAAAACAGAATTAAAGGTCTTTTCAATATTATATTAAAATATAAAGCTTATTTTACCATTTTTTTTAGCTATTATTTCTGTTTACGGTGCAACTCAAGTGAACTCATGAAAGTGGGAATCATCTGTCTTCTTCACTGTATGCTCAGCACCTAACATTGTGCTTGGTAAATGAATAAATGAGCTTTGTCCTCTGTCCTTTGAATAATTTCTGTAGGAGAGCATGTCAACAAGCTAGTCATTATATCTATTGTTAATCTTTTCATGTTCAGCAGATAAAAATGCAAGCAAATTTTTCTAAAAATTCCATTGAAAAATTCAGTAATTATAATAATTACTATTTAGATATTATTAAAATGGGGGGAGGATATTAGGGTTTATTTTACTTTTTGCATTAGGATCTGATAGTTCGATAATGTAACTGCCTTTTGTTTGAATTCTCTGCCTGCCTGCATGGGTGGAATTCAGTAGTGCTATTTGTATTATAGACTGATTATTCAAATTTAACTTCATAATTATTGTATGGTATTTATGTTCTTTTTTAAATATATACTTTTTTTCAGTTGACACACAATTTTACATATTTATGGTATATTGACATTTCAATACACATATAAATTGTGATGATCAGATGAGAGTAATTGGCATATCTCTCTCCCCTTAAATATTCATTATTTCTCTTGTGTTGGGCACATTCAGAATTCTCTCTACTAGCTGAAATACACAGTTAATTATTGTTAACCAGTTACTTTTGTTTTTAAAAAACAGATTTTTTAGCATATTCTAATGTCATTAAATTTTATTCTCTGAGGAGTGCTGTAGTCTTAAATTTTTCATGTATCCTTTACAAGTTATTCCTTACATTATATATATATATATATAAACTCTAAGGCATTTTCATCTTTAAAACCATTAATTTATAGTCAGTATACTATGTAATCTTTAAAGCAAACTTCATTGTTTTTGTCATGGTCACACTAGACCAAAGTGTATTTCATGTTAAGGGCTTACTAATATTCATTTAATATAAAGGAATGAATAAGAAAATTTCCCTACTACTGAAAAGAAAAAGTTTCTAGTTTACAGTCATATCTTCTTATATACTTCTCATTTTTATAGACAACGACTATATATATATATATTTTCCTCCTCAGGGATACTCATTGTTTTGTTCATAGTGGCTGATGTTTGTTCTCAATATAGTGTCCCCCCCTAAGTAAAAGATGACACAAGACTTAAAATTCAAGGGGAAAGTGCAGTAGTTCCATATTTGTGAATTTAAACATCTGAATTCCAAATATAGGTATAAGAAAATAATGACATTCTATCATGGTTTTTGTTAGCCTTGGTTGGAATCAGGCTGTCATATACCAGAATGGGCTATTAGCCACATTTTCCATATTGAACTTCAAAACTTCATTTGTTTCTGGAAAGTGTTGTATCTTGTAGTTTTACCTCATTATTCTGCATAGTTATTGGCAGTAGAAAGCAAAAATTTAGTAAATACTGAGTTACATAAAAAACAGTACCTGGGTAGGTAGTATATGATGGTTCTAAATCTTCATTTTTCTAATTTAATGTTTTTCATGAAAAACATAGATAGATAGATAGATAGATAGAAAAAACGGTTTAAAAAAAGGCAAAAAGAAGCAGTTCTTTAGTCATTGTAACAAAAGGATAAAAACAATTCCTTTGAGGGACCTCTTCTACTTTTGGCCATTCAACTTTTGAACAGTTTAACCTTTTGTCTGAAGTGATAAGTGATCCAGGTCTAATCATTAAGTATCATTTTTAATTTATTTGAAAGCTCCAGAAAAATCGCATATTTGATTCTCTAGGGTTTGAGTATAGTGTAATATTTAATGATACTAATATAATTTGTATACCTGTGAAAACTGAAGTTATACATTATTTCCTTTTACTAGCTTTTTATTTAAGGACATTAGCATCATCTAAGAAGTGAATTTTTCTTTAGATTGTTATTGTCTTTTCTACTATTGCAAAGGGATTCTAGAAAACAATTTAAAGGAAATTCTTATTCTTGGCTACCATTTACTTTTTAAAAAAAATTCTGGTCTCTTAGTCCCTAATTTTCTACATATATATTGTTTTTCCAAATCTTTGGTATTAAGGTTGCTTATTTTGTTTTAAAATATGTATTGGATATATTGGGTTTCCATGACACATTTGGGTATATTCCAACTACCTCGTTTATTGACTCCACACAAAAAAGCGCAAATGAGTTTAAGGTTTAAAAGCAAGGGTTTGAGAACTCACTTTTAAAGCTTTTGAGGGGATTGAGACTTATGTTGCTGCTTTTGTGTTTGCATTTTTTTCTTGATCCATAGTAGAATGTAATTTTCTGTTTTCTTTTTCATTGCATTTTGATTGGAGAACCTGAAACAAATAGCATCTGTTGTTTTCCAAGTCTCCATAGGAATTCAAAGATTGGTTGGAAAATTATTATGTGATTTTGTTAAAAGGAAAATCAAATCATATTTTTTAAATAAGATTCTTTGGTATCTTAAAATTTAAGTCTGTGGTATTTAAAAATCTGGGGTCTTGGGCTGGAGTTGTGGCTCAGTGGTGGAACACTTCCCTGGCATATGTGAGGCCCTAGGTTCAATCCTTAGCATAGCATATAAATAAATAAATACATACATATTGACAACTAAAAATATTTAAAAAGAAAATTTGGGATCTTAAAATAGAACAAAATATTCACAGCAGACCATTATACAATCCATACATAAGTTTAATTATGAATATTAATGCTTTAGATCCTTTCAGCATTTCAACATCAAATATATTTTGAAACTTGATAGATGTCCAATAGTTTGAATGTAACCAACCTTTTCTATTCTTAGACATTTTATATTTGGAGAGTTTTAGAAGTTAAGGGAAGAAATGAACTACAATTTTAAGAATAAATACTCAATTTATAATTGTTTTGCTTTCAGTCAGAAATTGGGTTTGGGAAAATGGAAACCTACATCAAATTGGAAAAGCTTGGAGAGGTAAGTTAATTCTTATTTTAAAAATGCAAGACTTCCTTTTTCATCCTCAAAGTCCTTTATTAGTGTATGATTTCGCCAACCTAGAAAATTGTGAATATGATTTTATAAAAGATTGTATCTTGCTTTGAAAAGGTAACCGAAAATTAGGAGGAATAAAACCCTAAATACTTGAAAGTATCCTCTTGAAAAGGTAACCGAAAATTAGGAGGAATAAAACCCTAAATACTTGAAAGTATCCTATCAGTTTGAGAGGAAATGAGCACTTTTTTTTTTTTAAGTTGTAGTTGGACACAATACCTTTATTTTATTTATATGTTATGCTGAGGATCGAACCCAGGGCCTTGCACATGCGAGGTGAGCGCTCTACCGCTGAGCTATAACCCCAGCCCAAGAAATGAGGATTTTTAATAGGCTTAAAATCTTTTATTGAAACACAAAGTATCGTGCTTTCTTGGTTAACAAAATGGGCATCTATTTGTTAGCCTCCTGAAAGTCTCCTGTCCGTACTGTTGTGGGAAATTGCATGAGTTCAAATTTCTGAAAAATAACTTTAGAAATAAAAACATTTCATTGAAGGATAAGGAAGTCTTAAAAATGTAGTTTTCTTGAACTTGTCACTACCTGTAATGCTAATTTAGAAACATTCTATCTTCCATAGTAAGAAAGGGCAAGAAAGTAATAAATAAATAGTGAGAAACAATAAAGAAGTAATAAATAATAAATAGCAAAGAAGAAAATAATGGACTTAGTTGATAGGGAAGCTTCTTTTCTTTTTTAAAAGGAGAGTTAATGTGCTAATGTGCAAAGATTTTGAAAAGTCTGGAAACATGGGTAAAACTTTTTTTTTATTTAACAGTATATTTTCATTTAATGTGCTCAGTGTCCCTCAGTTTTCATATACCATTAGAGGTAAAGCATCTTTGATTTTAAAACTGTTGATCCAAATATTAATTTGAAATAAAGTACAAAAAATGAATTAAATCTCTATATTTTTATACTTTTGAGACACTTTGTAAAAGGCGTTATATAATCACGGAAGCTGTGTGTATGGAACTCAAAGTTTTCTTTGCTATAAGAAAAACTAATATTGGACATTGTGGAGTTTTCTTTGCAAGATGGAATTCAACATGCTTAAATTTCAGAAATTCAGTTAATTTTTATTATCAGTTATTTTATAATTTTTTTATTGTTAGAATCTTAGGATACTCTTGACTTGTTCTTCAAAAATATATTTTATAGGGTACATATGCAACAGTATATAAAGGAAGAAGTAAACTGACAGAGAATTTGGTGGCATTAAAAGAGATCCGTTTGGAACATGAAGAAGGTGCACCCTGTACGGCTATAAGAGAAGGTATTTTTATATAAAACATTTTTAAACCAAAGTTGTATAAGAGTATATTTTTAATGAATAAAAGCAGATATCAAAATAATAGGTGACTGGAAAATATAATCAGACCATTAAAAAGTTATTTCTAAAACTAACATGTTCAGTAGAAAGAAATTAATTTTATTATTATATAATGAAATACTATGAAGTCATTAAAAGCATTGATATAGATAAATACCTGATAGGGAAATTTTACATATTGGTACATGGGGAACATGGTAACTAAATTAGCTGCATATATTAAATATAAGAAATAAATATACTGTATACATGTCATGATACCATTATATTTAAAAAGTGAATTTTTCAAAATTTGTTTGAGCCAGGCATAGTGGTATATGCCTTTAATCCCAGTGGTTCAAGAGGCTGAAGCAGATTCGCAGCCACCCTTAGCAACTTAGCAAGGATGTAAGCAACTTAGTTAGACCATGTCTTAAAATAAAAATTATAAAAAAAGAAGGAGTCTGGGTATGTGTCTCAGGTTCAATCCCTGGTATCAAAGTAATAAAGAGATGAATAAGGTTTGAGCAATGTGGAGGAAGAAAGCATATCTTTTATTCTATCCAAATTAACCTCAAAAAGTTAACATTAAAGAGAAGAACAGAAGATGGAGAGTTGTAATATTGGAGACGACTTCAGGTACTAAAATATCAAAACTCAAAACCATAAGAAAAGGAAAAGTTGGTATCTTCAGTTTTTCTACCACTAATCCCCTTTACAATTTACTGTTTTAGACTTAAGAGGATATTAAACACAGTTGGTTCATACATTAAATTTACTTCAAGTTTTTATAAAGACTGGCTTCCACAGACTAAATAATTGACTTTCTTTTCTGTTTTACAGTTTCACTCTTAAAGGATTTAAAACATGCAAATATAGTAACCTTACATGACATTGTTCACACAGATAAATCTTTGACTCTGGTCTTTGAGTATCTGGTAAGCATTTAAAAAAAAATCAGTATTTATTTTTACTTTCGTAATAGAAAATTAGACTTTTTTTTTTTAACAGTCCCAGAGATATTGTTGTTTATTTGTTGATATATAATTAGATTATGTGGTGCATTCTATATCTTTTCTTGAAAAACAATTTTCTTTAAAAAATTAAATACTATTAAGTGAATCAGCCATGCATCTTGAAAATTGTGTTATCATGTAGTAAAATGCTGGGGTTTTTTTCAGGATAAAGACCTAAAACAGTACATGGATGACTGTGGGAACATCATGAGTATGCACAATGTAAAGGTATGTTTATTGTGTAATTTTCAAGTATAAAGAAAGATGAGCTATATTGTGCAGTGAAATATACCAACCTTATAACCAATCTTCAGAATTTTCTGAATGGCATATTTACTCAACTTTTGTTTACTATATTATAGATTCTTAGGATCATATCTTTTTTTGTAGAACTGGTTCATTTAAAAGTCTTTTAAAAAATTATTTTTGATATTTTCTTTCACGTTGCAACTGATTATCCTACATGTGGAATATATCTGCAGGTATATTTTGCTTTCTGAAAAAAAAATTCAAATGTTTAAATACAGATGATGGGTATATTCTGCAAAAGGCCACCTTTAAATGGTAAACTCCCTCTAATATATTTAAAATGGTATTAAATTATAAAAATAACAGCTCCTTTTCAGGGTTATGTATTATGAGAAAGGGTTATAAGTAAGGCCAGAAACATGTAGGTGTTGTGATTGCTTTGCTAGAAGTAACTATCTGTATTGTCAGAAGGAATAGTTAAGATATTGTGCTTTTTTAGTACATCTAAAAATTCAAATAATGCTAGAGAAGTTTGCTGTAATAATCAGATCCAGAAGAAACCCAGAAGTTATTAGATAAATAAAAGTATTTGACATACTTGTGTTCTTAGAGACTTCCTTGTTCTTAGCAGTATACTTTAAATTGGCAAAGATTTATTTGTCCAAACTTCGTCAACAGTTTATTGGAACCTATTTTGAAAATAGACTTACTCATCTTGTGTGCTTGAGACCTTTCTAATTCTGTAGATAGTAACTTAGTAACTTTAAATGTACTTGTTTACTTTTTTCTTTTCTTTAAATAGTAAATTTGGTGAATATAAAGGAAAGCCAGTTTCTGTTACAAAAAGAGAGCTGGGAACATATGGCCAGCACATTGCTAAGAATTTTAGTATTTAGTATTTTAGTATTTCCATATACATTCCATGAAGATTGTTTTCATTATAGTTTACATTTTACTTTGCAAGGTGTTGTAAATGCTATTTTTGTATATCTTCTTAGTTTTTTAAATTTTGTTTTTTTCTGCTTTTATAATAGCACTAATTTGGAAAGGAAGTAGTCTATAAGTATCATAATTTGACAGGTTTGAAAAGTTTGTATCTTTTAAGTCAGGTCTAAATATTTTGAAAGTATTTTATTGGTTATAAAATTGCATTTAATGTTTTCCAAATGTAACAGGAATATATTGAAAGGTAGCTATGTTCACCACTATAACCCTAATGCAACCCAACAGGAGTATATTAAAATAGTAATTTTAGAGTTTTCAAAACACATACATGAATATGTGGAGTCTGAAGACTTTGCTGCTTAGAATTAATTCAGGTCAGACAACCTCAGCTACTTGGGAAACTGAAGTAGGAGAATTGCAAATTTGAGGCTAACTAACCTGGGCCATTTAGTGAGACCCTGTCTCAAAATTAAAAAGAGTCTGGGGCATAGCTCCATGGTAGAGTGCCCCCTGAGTTCAATCCCCCATACACCCCCTTCAACAAAAACAAAAAAACACCAAAGACATTCATGCCTTTATTCACCCAATGCCTTGACTTATTCTTGGTATTAAGATGCCATGTTTTTCATACAAGTGAACCAAAGGTACCTATTGAATCTTCTGTACTTAAGTTTTTTTTGTTTTTGTTTTTGTTTTTTTGCTAATCCCAGAAAATCAAGATGTGTTCCACATCTCTCTTTTCACCAAAATCCACAACAAAACCTGTACATTAGCCTTATAGGAATTGCTTTTTTCAGAGTCATTTAGAGCATTAGAGTGCATTACCCCTTTTTGAATCACAGCCAATTTTGAAGACTGAGTAGGAGGTGCTGAAAGTAAAGTATCCAGGAGGTGGGTGCTAAAAGCTGGTTAAATTATTTTTATAACCAGTAATTTGCCAGAGTATGCAGCCCTATTCTCTTTGATACCTGAGGCTTTATTTAAAGCCACCAATTTCCATTCCTTTTTTAAAGGTACTGACCCAGATCAGATTATTTGTTTGTTTGTTTGTTTGTTTTTTAAAGGAAGGGAATAAGTGCCTGGGGGTGATTGACATACCAGAATTTTATAATCAAACTGTAAGCTTTAGTAGTATAAGTTTGAGGATACATTTGTTTAGGCTGCTTTCTCTAATAAATGTGCTATTACTACTAAGACAAAATTTCATTATATTTACAATATTTTCATAGATACTGTTGACAAAAAAGATGCTTCAAATTGAACAATAAACTAAAATTCAGAAAACAACTCAAAATATAAAAGGCATTGTCCTTAAAATGATACAATTTCTTTTTTCTTTTACTATTCTAGACCAGTTGCTTTTGTGCTTACCATAGCTTATGCTAATACCAAAGTATGTCTCAATATCTGTAAAACTAATTTTTACTTATTTGTTTTTGTAGCTGTTTCTATACCAAATTCTACGTGGTTTAGCATATTGCCACAGAAGAAAGGTGTTGCATCGAGACTTGAAACCACAGAACCTCCTCATTAATGAAAAAGGAGAATTAAAGCTAGCAGATTTTGGTATGGAATGATGAAATGTTTATAAATACTTCCAGGTGATTATGTATGGAGAGACTGCAATAAATCACCAAGTCAGTCTTAAAGCAGGAGATGGAGTCATCTTTATTCAAAGGCCGGTAGGACACCAGCTGGCAGGACAAGGGCAGGCTTCTAGTCTACACTCCTCAACCCCTTCCAGGGATTAGAACAAATCTTTTGTAGTTCAAAACCACAAGTAAAGCATATTAGTACATTAATCATAAATGGCTTGTTGCTGTGATTCAAAACCATAAACAAAAATCATGAGATCTAAAATCATAAGCAGAGGGTGGGGGAGTGGATCAAAACAACCCTAATTGAATACAATTTAAAGAATGGTTACTAACAGCTAGACAAACATTCTCTGACATTTTAAGCAGTTAGGGTATTACACAAGTACAATGCATCAGAATGGCAATTTTGTGTTGCTAAATATGCTAAGCAACTGTTAGTGGGTACAGAGGCAGAGTTTTCCCATGGGAGAAGCATTTCTTACATGACATGAAGTCTCAGGGTAACATGGATCTGTTTGGTCATTGCCCATATAGCCTGGCCCATAACAGTTAGGTTTAAAAGAATCTAACTCTTGTCACAATGTGTTATCACTTTCCTGTAACTTTGGAAATTTTCTCTGTAGCCCACTGATCCATATTTGACAGAATTTTGTGGGTGGTTCATGTTGGTTTGTTAGCAACAAATACTTAGAGGTGTCTCAGGTGTGGCCCATTGACCCCAGGTTCCTGAAACCCTTTCAGGGAGTATCCAAAGGTAACGTATATTATCAAAAGTACACTAAATGTTATTTGCTTTTTTGCTCTATCTTAATATTTGCGCTGTTGATCCAGAAGCAATAAGGATAAAACTGCTATTTCCTTAGTATATGTTCAGGCATTGCCACCTAAGTATGTCATTGTGTTTTTCGCCACTGCATATTCTTAGAGAACAATATCAGTTACACTTAAAATATTTTGCCAAGCAGTAAAATTTATTGATTTGATTAAATTTCTATCCTTGAGTACATGACTGTTTAATATTTTTGTATTTTGTATGTGTGATGAAATAGAAATATTAAAAACACATGTGCTGTACACAGAAATTCTATAGTTATCTCAAGGAAAAGTTTTTGTGGGATTTTTTTGGTACAAGCCTAACTAGCCCTTTTTTTCCAAGGAACACCATTTTTACTTCAGAAAATGACTAACAAACGAGTTATTCAGACTTTTTCTTGAAAATGAGTGAAGTAAGCCTGTCACTTCAAGGAAATCCACTGCGAATATTTCTTGCCAATAGTAAAATTCAGGTTTTTAAACAAAAATTAGATTTTGAAAATTTGGTTCTGCTACTTTAAGCTTTAATAGCTTTCCACTGCTTAGAAACTTTTCTGATAAGATCAGTGTTGATATTAACAAATAGGATTTTTTTATTTTGAAGAAATATATAAACATTTTAACCCATAACTCAAGAACTAATGTTTTTCCAGTTACTAGCACCTTATGTTATAGAATCATGCATGGTAAAAGATTCATTTAAAATATAAGACAGACCAGTGAATTTTAACAAAGGTATGAATAGTTCATTGATATAATTTCAGTTACCATACAACCTTGAAGAAACAATTTAATCTAATGTATGAAAGAACACTATCTATAATGATCAGAAAAAACTATTAAAATGTTCCTCCTCTTTCTAAAAACTTCATATCTGTGTAAGATTTTATTTTCTTCCTATACCTATATAAATTATGATATATTGTAATATGTAATAAAGCAACATATCATAACAGATAGAATGCAAAAGCAAATATAGAATCCAGCTGTCTTCTATCAAAATAGACTTGTTTTATTTTGGAAAAAATTTTCATGAAAATGTTATTTGTGCTAACATTGTGAGAGGTATTTTTTAGTGAGTAAATGTTTTAATTTTCTCATCTTTTATGGCATATATCAGCAATTATCTATATAAGTAAAAATATTTGGGGTCCTTAATAATTTTTAAGAGTATAAAATGAGAATTTAGAAAACACCTTTCAGATATGAAAAATTGTGCTCTATATGTGTAATAAGAATTGTAATGCATTTTGCTGTCATATATAAAATGAAAAAAAAAAAAAGGAATAAACTGAGAAGAAAAAGAAAACACCTGAAAGGGTTTGCCTTTATGTGCTTACCACCATGACTGCATTTATTATATGCTCAATAATTTAATTGGTAGTTATTTACTTATATCATTTTTAGCTCATCTGATTTTAAGGAATTTGAAAGTAAAACAAAATTACATGTTCTTTTTGCATTTAGTAAATTGTTTCTACTAGGAAAAAAAAAAGAAATTTGTAGAGTAGCTTTGAAATTTTTATGTTACCCTCAAAATACTTAGATAGAACTTAGTTTTAAAAACCCATGTAGTTTTCCAAAATTACATTTTTAATTTTTCATAAATTATTATAGTAGTTTCAGTTTTGGAAAATTTCACTAAATTTTATGAGTGTTTCAAGTTATTACTCAGATTAAAAATTTACTTATTAAATGGTAATTTCTATACTCAGTATTTTGCTATTTGTTTGAAAGGTAAATTTCTATTCCGATTTCCTTCCTTAAAACGGAAATGAGTGAGCCATCTATGTTTAAACAAAAAATTACAAGTTATTTGCATATACTTGCATAGATTATACAGTCTCTTTTTGAACCATAGTTTATGCTGTTATTTCCCTTTTAATTGTTCTCACCCCTCCTTCCTCCTCCTTTCTTTGTCAAGCTGCATTTACTGCTCTTTGTCCTCAATCCCAAAATGTATGGCAGTAACAGAGAAACCATGCTTGAATATTTGAAATGCAAAAGGAATGTCAAGGACCATCAAAAATCTACTTTTATCTGGGAATATTCTGAGTGCTTTAAATTTTGCCTCTAACTTCTTCAAAGCAAGCAAAGCAAATTTTATCTTCACATAGGCCAGTAAGAAATTCTGATTACTGCCAGGCACAGTGATGCATGCCTCCCAGTGGTTTGGGAGGCTAAGACAGGCTGATTACAAGTTCAAGACCAGCCTCAGCAAGTTAGCAAAGCCCTTAAGCAAATTAGCAAGATCCTGTCTTAAAATAATAGCTCAGTTGCAAAGCGCCCCTAGGTTAACTCTCCAGTAACAAAAAAAAAAAAAAAAAAAAAAGAGAGAGAGAGAAAGAAAAGAAATTCTGATTACTCCATGAAATAATACAGTCAACTTTGTCTCTGTTACTTTTGTTATCTGTTTATTTTATTGCATGGTAAATACACTTGGAGCTTCAAGTAAGGGTCAATTAAGTTTGAGTATTTGTACTGTAAGTTGTTCTTAATCTTTCTGAAAATCATACCTTTTATTCGTGACCAGTGAAATTCAGAGGTCTAGGAATTATAATGTAGTCATTTCCATTAATGATAAAAAGTGGCTTGTATAATATCATGTGACTTTTATAATTAGTTTGAGAGTTGCTTATTTCATTTTCATGCCAATACCGAAATTCTGATTTTAAAACAGGAACCTATTTGGACAAGCATGCTAGTAGTTCATGATCTTCTCAGGAGCAGGAGAGTAAAAGTATTGGGAGAACTATAACTGGCAACTTTCCAGAATGGTGTGCTATAGGATAAGCAAATTTATAGCTCTGTCCTTTGCCTCCTTGTAACCCATTCTTAGCATCTGAAAGTTGCCCTCCATCTTACTAATTACCAAAAATTATAGAAAAATTATTTGTTGGACTTATTTCTCAAAGTTGGGAGATTAAGAGCAAAATTTATAATTAATAAAATGGTGTCAGCATTGTTCCAGTTATACCTGTTAGCCATTATTCTAAACCAAAATAGTGTGTTGCCTCATTATTTAACTTTCTAGTATTTATGAGATTTTTATCCAATTTAATAATACTCTTGATATTTTTTATATTTGATATTTTAATCAGATATATAAACTTATATATAATAGAAATCTCAGCCTAAAAATGAATTTTCTCTTGTTTGAAATAAAATATATGGTAAAAATAAATTTATTTTCTTAAGATACCTTTCAAAATTGCTGCTTCTTTAAGTGATCAAAATTTAGAGGCCTTAAGAGATGATAATAACTCTAGTACTAATGACAAATAAAATTGGGAACTCTAGTCTTTTTTTTTTTAAGAGTGGGAGAGAGAGGAGAGAGAGAGAGGAGAATTTTTTAATATTTATTTTTTAGTTCTCGGCGGACACAACATCTTTGTTTGTATGTGGTGCTGAGGATCGAACCTGGGCCGCACGCATGCCAGGCGAGCGCGCTACCGCTTGAGCCACATCCCCAGCCCTCTAGTCTTCATTTCTGGATAATTAGTGGATTCCATATTAAATTGGCAAAGGGATAGCAAATGTTTTGCATCGTTTACAGCAATTAGTAATACTCAAAAGCAATGAGGTCTCTCTCAGTCTAAAATTATCTATATAACATAAAGTGTACAGAAAACATTGTAATTTGTTCTGTGGAAACCTTTTCTGAATGGATTTCTGCAAGGAAATTGTCAGTAAACTCAACTGGACTATAAATGATTTGGATTTTTAATAAAAAATGGTACAGCAAATGAATATTAGAATTAGGTTAAAAGGTGATAAAAACTTATAATTGTGACAAGTAAAATTATGTCTCATTGTCATTGACCTATTTTGGATTAATTTAATTTCTGCTAGAAAATAATTTTGGCACCATGATTCATGGACAAATAGAAAATATCTTTTTTTTTTAAGAGAGAGAGACAATTTTTTAATATTTATTTTTCAGTTTTCGGTGGACACAACATCTTTATTTCATTTTTATGTGGTGCTGAGGATCGAACCCAGCACCCCACGCATGCCAGGCGATTGCGTTACCGCTTGAGTCACATCCCCAGCCCAAGGGAAAATATCTTTAGCTTAGGATAAGATAAGCTAAACATCTAGACATTATACCAGTGCATTCACTACATACAATTAAATAAAAATCTGTGGTCTCAGAATTATTATATTTAGTTTAATTAGATAATAATATTCTCACTGAAGACCCCATGTATCCAAAATTCATAAAACCAATTTTGTTGAAGCTTCAAGTAGCTATGGAGTAGCCATTTTAGTATCTTTGTGAATGGAGTCATGGTGAGCATAGGGACTAAGAAATCCATTATATTCTTAATGGATTTTAGTATATTTAATTCTTTGTTTTCTTTTCCCTATGAAGGACTAGCCAGAGCCAAGTCAGTTCCCACAAAGACCTACTCAAATGAAGTTGTCACACTATGGTATCGGCCACCTGATGTGCTTCTTGGTTCCTCAGAGTACTCAACACAGATTGACATGTGGTAAATATGTATAGATAAAACATTATTGCCATTTACAATTTTGAAATAATGTAGCTGATAACACAGGGCAATGCTAATTGATGGTGATTTTTAAAGAGCCACAGCATAAGCAGTGAATAATTGTTCTGGCAAGGTAGCAAGATTATCTAAATTTAAATACCAATTTTACCACCTACAACAATTACATTATCTAAATTACTGACCTGTGCCTTAGTTTCTACATTTAAGGAAATGGGAACAGTTAACAATAACTACTTTAAAGCTCTGCAGATAATGGTAAGACCAAATTAGCTAACACATTAAAAAAAGGGAAAAGAACATTCAGAAGAGTGTTGACACATAGTAATTTAAAACAAAATTATTTTTATCATCATTTAACATTCATCAAAATCTACCAGTTTTAAGTTGTTCTAAAAGCAATAATCAAAACATTGTAGCCATCTTTCTTACACATCATCTTGATTGTGACACTCCTCTATTCAAATACCTTTGTGGCCAGTGCATTAATCTATAGATTAATCTAAGTTCACTTCTTAATCCAATATTTAAAGATTTCCATAAAATGTTTGTGAACTACTTTTTCCAACTATTTCAGACTATTTCTCAATATAGATATTCCCTTTTAACTAAATGGCCTACTCACTATACCTCAAAATAACCTGGGTTTCCCCATCTTTGCTTTTTGTGTTCATATCAGTTCACCCATCTTGTGTGCCTACTCTACTGCTCTAACCAGGGCTTGTGCCTCATAACCTTCAAAACACAGCTTTTCATAAATCCTTTCCTGAATACAACCTAGCCTCTTGATGCAATTTCTTTCTCTGAATGGTGATTGCGTTTATTTTAAGTATTCTTTGTGTACTAAATCATATACTTGTATTGTTGTCTTGAGCAGTTTTATAAAATCTTGTTTTGTATAACATTTTTCTCTTTTTAAAATCCCAATAAAATGCATAAATAAAATTTTCCATTTTAACCAATTTTCAGACATTAAGTACATTTACATCATTGTCCAACTATCCCCATCTTCAGAACTTTTTTCATCTTGCAAAATTGAAACACTGTACTCATTAAACAACTTCCTATTCCACTTCTTTCTCCAGTCCCTGAAAATTATCATTCTTTTTGTCTCAGAAATTGACAAAGTACCTCATATGAATGGAATTATACAGTATTTGTCTTTTGTGACTGACTTATTTAAACTTATTTCACTTAGTGTAATGTCTTTAGGGTTCATCCATGTTGCAGCATGTGTCACAAACATATTTTTCATACATTGTACATATTTGTCACATTTTGTTTATTGATTCATTTGAGTTGCTTCCGTATTTTAACTTTGTAAATAATGCTACTGTGAATGTGGTGGTACAAATATCTGTTCAAAATCTTGCTTTCATTTCTTTTGGGTATACATTTGGAAGTAGAACTGCTGGTTCATATAGTAATTCTATTTTTAACTTTTTGAGGAACTACTGTACAGTTTTCCATATCAATCATAGCATTTTACTTTCTTTATAACATTTTAATATTTAACATTAAATTTTACATACTTTTATTATATTTACTAGGTTGTAAGATTTTAGTGGAAGGACTGTGTCACACAGCTGTGTTCACACAGCTCCTAGATAATAGTGACTGTTCATTGAGCCTTCCAAGTCTTTCTCTTCTTTACACACACACTCCACCCTGCATCTACATATTCTACCTCTGCTTCCTGCATTAAAAATTCTTGTATTATTTGCTTCCCTTTATCCCTATGACCTTATGCCTTAGCTCAGGCCACCATTATCTCCCAGATTACATAACAATCTCTTCATTTGTTTTTCTTCCTTCCTGTCTTGCCCCTTTTAGTGCATGGTCACACTATAGCTGATTCAATGAGAAAATAGTTCAAGCACTTAAAGTTTCAAACACATAGGAAGCATTCATTCACTATTAGTTATTATATTATTCCTTGAGGATCAGGCATAGGAGAGCTAGACATTTTAAGTTTAAAAAATGAATTAGCTTTATGAGCCATATGGATTTTGAGATGAATAGGGTAAACGTTAAATTAGTTGGATCTAAAAAATATCTCCGCAGGAGGTTTTCTAGCAGGCTAATACAAAATCCTCCAGAGAGGCATTCTTTAAGGAAAAAATTCTTGTGCTTCATAGTATGTAAATGGATTGTTCATTTTTTCCTCTCTATGATGTATTTTAAAGGGGTGTCGGATGCATTTTCTTTGAAATGGCTTCTGGAAGACCTCTGTTTCCAGGATCAACTGTGGAAGATGAACTGCACTTAATTTTCCGACTACTAGGTAATAGGAGAAGTCTTTTTCCAATGATTTACACCTGCAATTGACTAGCTAGATTAAACTGTATCTCTAAAAAAGTATTTTTTAAAATATATTACTGAGACTCATCTAAATAGCTGTTATGTTTAAGAATTACAGTTAGCTTAATTATTATAGAGAGATCTTGCTAACTTCTTTTATGTACAGAGTTTCATCTTTGCAATAAAGATTCTTTGAAAGAGTAGAAGTATTATTGAAAATTGACCTTCAGTGTATTATTAAGGAATATTTCTAGCTTAGGTGGTGTCATCTGGATAGAAAAATGGCCAGACATCATAATATTCACAGTATCATTACACAGTCCAAAAATAAGCCCATAAGTATTTACTATTTCCATCATTTTAATTTCAGTTTAAATAAATTATCTAATAAATGTAAAATGTTCTCTGAGGCACTTTCTTAGTTTTGCATATATATAATTTCTATATATTATTTATAAATATATAATTTTTTTTTAAATTTAGGAACTCCATCTCAGGAAACTTGGCCAGGTGTTTCTTCAAGTGATGAATTCAAGAACTACAACTTTCCAAAATATAAACCACAGCCTCTAATTAACCATGCACCCAGGTATTTTTTTTTTAAGTGAAAAGGGGAGAAACTATATGATTCTTTTTAACTGTTGGAAGTATTTCCCACAATAAAAGTTCCAGACAAATATGTAATACACACAATTCTTAAATATTTTGGGATCTAGTGTAATTAAATTTCCCCCTTCTTTTTGTCATACTAATTTTATAATTCAGTGACCAAAAATAAGTAAAATATGAAATAGTATTGAGCTGTAAATAAAATAAATATAAAACATATGTATTAGAATTCTAGAGTTTATCTAAATAGCTTCGTTTCCCAGAAGAAACATTAATTAATGCCTTATTTGGTACCATAAAAATCATGATAAAATTTTTGTTTTGCTTTCTATTTAATTGTTCTCTATTTACTCACAAAACATCTAAATATTAAAGTAAAATCTTGACTCCAATGTAAGATGACCCATCAGTATTTTGATCATCATTACTGGCATAATTTGTACTTGAAGAATATAAACTCTTTGACTCTTAAGCAAAATGAATGTCCCGAATGTTAGCAGTACAGTTGAAGTTTCTTCTCACACCTACCTCCAGATCAGTCCAGAACTATTTTTAATTATTTCCATGTACTGATATTCTTATTGTGGTCTTTATTAATGAAGTTTTATGAAGTTACTATGGCACATTAAAATATCTAGCTGTTATTTTCAGCTAGACTTTCTTAGGAAGAATAGCAATATATGCTGGGCTTTTTAGTGTCTCTCCAAAGTAGTGTAAATCCTATTTTGGTCATACACACACACACACGTGTATATGTGTATATGTGCGTATGTATGCGGGGGACCAGGGGATGTCGAGAGAGAGTATGCCTGTGGTAATGTTCAGTTTAGAAGGTTGAAGGCCTGTGAAGCGGATTGTCCATGAACTTAGCACCTAGCTTGTTTGTGCCTAGGGTCTTCTGGGTATGTGCCAGAGTAGCAAACTACTGAGGACTAGAGGAGTCTTGAGAATGTCTGGGCTCCAATATCCATAGGAACCATTTAGAACACTCAGGGGAGAATATTTCTTTCAATTGTACTTTTATCAGCGAAAGGCAGTGTTAGATAGAACCTGTGATTTCTGATCAAGAGATAATCCCATTAAAATAATTCCTAACTCCACTACTGGTTATATTAATTTCATAACTATAATAAGCTTTCTTTATTAACTGTTGGCTTGGTGTTCTTTATTAATGAAGTTTTATGGCACCTTTAAATGCCAGCAGCTCAATACCATCCCATACCCAGTGCTGTAAAAATTTATTGAATGACTTGTCTCTGTGTTTATTTTGAACCACACTGATATATAGTTTGGGGGTCACTGTTTCTGTGTTTTTACCCATGTGATAGGAAAATGATGCTCTTGTATACTTTCCTTCACTGCAATACTATGAGAATTGATGTAATCCTTTGTTTTGACACAGAATAAATAAATAAATAATAAATAAATAAAATAAATAATAAATAACTCAACAGCTTTAATAATTTTTTCTTGAACATTGAAAATTTGAATTGAAGTTATTTATGTATGTTTTCTTCCATGACAAGATAAGCCTCTTCAGACTAAAACAGATTTGAGTGTATTTGAACTCAACAAGAGTATCTGTTTTAGGGCAGTTAAACTTAGCAAACAAAAATACTTGGGAAATAGTTTTATTTGAAAGGTGTCTATCAGCTAAGATAAAAGTTACCAAGTTTTTTATTGTTCTATCTAGGTTAGACTCTGAAGGAATTGAGTTGATAACAAAATTTCTACAGGTAAGTCACATCTTATTTTGTAATTGTTAAATGAGTAGTTCAGCCACAGTTTCCTCATGTGAGAATGATATTATAATGATTGTTTGTGGTAGTGTCTAGCATGTTTCAAGAACGGGTTTAAGTTAAACATACACACACATAAACGTGTATGTGTGTGTGTGTGTATAAATCTATATCCATATGTGTGTGTGTGTGTGTGTGTGTGTATGTGTGTATATATATATGTATTACATGTTTTCTCTTAATGAAGTGTCTGGGCCTCATTATGACCAAGAACAGTCTGAGGTAGTCAGCTGCTGGCATTGATCAATTCTGTCAAGACAGTGTTCTCTGCATTTATGATCTCTTTTGTTCTCTTTTTCCTTATACTTACTACCTTTCAGGATGCTGCAGCTCCAGATACCACTCATATTTCCTCCAAAGCAGGAAGAAGAGGGAGGATAAGGGTGGTACCAGCCATATTAACCGTCTTATATCTTGAAAGCAAAGGCTTTCAGGTAGAAACCCCTGAAAGGCTTCTTCCCAAGTCTCATTGGCCAAAACAATAATTATAAAAGAGAGGCTGGGAATTGGGGAGCGAGATTGTCATAATTAGCCTAAACTTAGAAACAATCATGATTCATGATCCATCTGTCATTTATCAAGGAAAAAGGGGCAATGGATATTGGATAGGTAATTGAGACTGTCTGCCATAAAGACACTGAGTGTATTTTCCCTGGTCCTTGGTTATTCATGAAGAAAAGTAAAAGCAAATAGTTGAATATTTTAATTTTTCATCACTTCAGAAAATACAGGAATCTAAAGTTTTACTTAAGATCCAGACTTATCTTGAAAATGTAGAACTGAGATATAATTATTACTATATAATCTCAACAGCAATTCAAATTTGAGTGTATCTGGAGTACTCCAAATCAGTACTTGAAAAACAGTCATCATATTAACACAATCAAGATTTTTAAAAAATCTCTAAATACTAATTTTTCCTTTTCCAACTTTTTATAGTAATTAAGAGTAAAAGTTAATGAAGCAGTTCTTTGCTTTTTCACAGTATGAATCTAAGAAAAGGGTTTCAGCAGAAGAGGCCATGAAGCATGTATACTTTCGAAGTCTGGGCCCAAGAATACATGCTTTACCAGAAAGTAAGAAAATCCTTTTATATCCATTTGTCCAGGGTTGGGAAATGAGATGGATTAGAGGTTGCTAATTTTTAGAGATTGTTGCTGATTTTTAAATCTAAACATAGGTCATTTTCAAATTAGATCAAAATTTCTTAAAGAAAGGAGCCACTATACAGTTTTCCAAATCAATCATATTATTTTCCTTTCTGGATAACACTTTAATATATATTGTCACTATTCTGTAAGAAACTAAGAAACCAATAATACTTACGTATGGGTCATCAATCTTATTGGATTTAATTTGAAATATACCATCTATGATGGCATCCATAGGCCTAATGTAGCTTCAATTCAGTTATTAAGAGTGAATGATACATAAGATAGTTTACTTATGAAAGTACCTGCTTTAAGATATAAAGATGATTTTCCTTTCTAGGGATCACTCTGACTTTATTATCACTATGACAAGGATCAGTATATTATCTGTCATTAAAATAACACATTTCCAATGCCTAAAGTAACTCCTCAGTTTTACTTGTGGATATTCTTTTTAAAAAATAGCCCATATTTTACTTTAAAAATGGAGTAAAGTAAGTGAGGAATTAGGAGAATTTGGGAACTGAGCTATGAAAAGCTTTCATTAATTCCCCATTCTCATTTACTAGACAATAGTGATTCACTAAGATTTACATAGCAATCAATATGCTAATTGAATAAGAAATCCTTAAGACTTTTTACTTAGCACTTATAAGATTGTTAAACATAAGACTACTTTCTGACAGATATTGGAAATGAGATTTGAATTACAGGTGACTTTTTTAAAAAAGTTTACATTTCATTATTAATACCAGATTTCATTTTGAGGTAAGTAGTACAAACCTACCTGTTCCATGTTTTTAACTAAAAATCTGAAGGTAGTTTGAGGACCTGATACTTTTATGCCATCATGAGATAGTGTTAAAGGACAATATTACTGGATATTTATATACTAAGAACCTGGAAATGCATTTTAATGAGGTCTCCCAACCTAGTAAATTTTGGAACAGATAACATAGGTTTTTGTCAGAGAAACACCTGCTTACACGGTACTTTAAATCAGAGTTGGGGGAAGAAGGGTTCTGAAAAGGGATTACTTCCTTTGGTTTCCTCCTGAAAATAGATTTAAAAAAGGCAAATCTTTGAGCAGGGTTATAGTAAGTGCAGTATAAATGTTTATTGGATTTAATTTGAAATATAAATATTTCAAATATAGTGGAATCACTATATAGTTTTCAAACACTTTTCTATGGCTGGATTGTATATGTTTCTAATAATGTTGACCTTCATCTAATGACTTTTGTCTGTACATTTTAGGCGTGTCAATATTCAGTTTGAAAGAGATTCAGTTGCAAAAGGACCCCGGTTTTCGAAATTCTTCTTACCCAGAGACAGGTGTGTTTGTCATAAACCATTTCACATGTCGATCATGAATTTTTGTGTGGACCAAGTTTTTGGTTTATAAATTGATCAGTAAAATTATTGATGTAAAAACCAATGTACAGTGCATTCCACAACTGTGTATGTTTAGCATTGCACGTACTCACTTTTCTGTATGATGTGGGCAGCTCAGTAAATCTTCAGAGAGAGAAATCTGACTCAGTCAAGTCAGGGATCCTGAAAGCTGCAGATGGCACAAGACCTTTTACAAGTAACCTGGCTTGATCACTGCACACGCCATCCCTGTACCTGAGGCAGAAGACACATCTTGTGCTTTCCTAGTCATCAGGTTCATCACTTCGAAGCATAGAAGCTGTAGACTGACCCTCGTCAACAAAAGGGTCATTTAAGACAGTGCTGATCACTCTTACCATGGAATAGTAGCTTTTGCTGGTGGGAACATTAACTTCTTAGAGTCACCAAATACTGTATGTGGGATAAAACTGAACCTTGAACTGCCTCATAAAATGACTTTATATTTTAGGACATGGGAAGAACAGAAGACAGAGCATGCTCTTTTAAGTCTGATAACATGGTTTCAAGCCCAGCCCCCAGCCTTTCTTACCAATCAAGGACTCAGATTTGAAGGCAATTTTTTTCTTTTGGTGGACTTGGAATCTCCGTATGTCTACACTGTCCTCTTCACAGTGGAGTCTTTTTATTTCAGACCTACAGATTGTTTTTTATATTTGTTGTCACAGTGTGACAATTTTTTTGTACAGTCGGTTTTAAGGTCTTCTCTGCCATTAGAGCCAGTAGGTTACAGCTATTGATGTAACTGTAGCTGCAATTTTTGTGCAGGACTGAGAAACACAGTGCATTATTTATTGCGGAATCATTGCTGCTAAATAACTACTGTCTGTTTATTTAACACAACAGTTGAATGCCTGAAGAAGTTGCAGTGGCTTTATTATATGTGAATGCATCTGTTTCTCCTCACAAGTTGTTTTACTGCTGCATTTTTTGTTTGTTTTTAAAATTAAACTGCAGTGTTTCCTGAAATGTATATTTAGCTTTGCTTAACAGTAAAATAAGTGAGCCATGTTGAACATTCTTAAGTTTGTGCTACATAATTTCTTACAGAACATTGGCAAATAGAGTAGCTAAGAGATTGATAAGCACATTATGTTTAGGAGAGCATGTGACAGAAGTTGATTCAATCAAGTGAATACCTGGTATTTTGGGGTTTTTACATTAAATACCAATAAATTAAAGCACCAAAATTATTTATTTTATCTATTTCTCATTTTAGAAATGTCTACTACATATTACTGGATATTTATATACTAATATACTTAACTGTTTTACATTGTGCTTTAATTTTAGTTAAAACTTAACCACATAAGTCTATTCTGAGATGAAAGGTATTGCTCATTTTCTTAAATACATTTATTAGAAACTAGGATGATACTTCACTGGGGAACAATTTTTTTTTCATTTGGGGGCTGTGTGTTTCAATAACATTCACTTGGAATCAGCTAAATATTGTAATATGTGTTTGAAATGAGCCATGAGAAATAACAATTGAGAGAAATGAGAACTTGGAGGATTGTGATAAAAAGCATTGAAAGGAATTATCTGTTTATCAGAGATATTAAATATTACAGTTTTAATTATGCATCTCCTTGAACATCATAAACACATTTTGGTGTTGGTAACAGTGTTTTTAAACCTTTGTGTTCACTTTTAAGGACTATTGTTTATTGCATCTTACAAACTAAATCTTAATTGGTATATTTTGAAATGGTCATGTAAATTTCGCCTTATATATCATGAAAATAGTCATAACTTAATTTTTTCCTGACATTCACTGTAAAACATTCAGGGGTCCTACCATTTCTGTTCAGGAAATCTTGTAGTTTATTGTTGTTATTTAACAGTATTAAGTGAGTTTTGTATATTTCATTTTAACTTTATTTGTGAATAGTGATTGTGGCATGTTTGGGGTTGTTATTTTAATATTTTATGATACTGAAATTTTCATTTAAAAAATTTTTCTGGAAGAAACAGATTTCATGTGTAATGGTAAATATTGGACCACTACTGCTTTTCACATTTGTAAATTGGTTTTATGTTAAACCCTGTAGCCTAACAAACTGCTGTTATTTCTAACTGACAGACATGTATTAATATTGTACTTTGCAGGTTATAAATATTATGTGGAAATTCCTCCATTTTGTTTTGAAATTTGTAATAACAAAATCTCCATGTTGTATAAAATGTGATTTTGTTGAGTCACAGTTTTTTCTTTGGGAAGAAGTCTGTGCAAAGTCAGATCATTTTCTTTAATGGTTCCTTTGTAAGATCATGAAGTCTCCTTGCCAAAAGAGATAGCTGCTTTATATTAGTGCTGGCATAATCTCTACTGTAATTTTATATAACAGCACTCTTAAAATTTTCCATTTCATAGGATATATATTTGGTTTGTTGCAATTTTGGCCTATGGTTATCTGTGTTTGAATCTTACATACTAAAGGTGAAGAAATACATCCAGTTATTACATAAAATTCTTGGTCATTGGAAGTTGTAGGGATGTTTCTTCACTTTGCCGAGGAATTTGGCAATCAAACAAGTGTTTGTGGGGTTGTTTTTATTGTTTATTGGTACTTGAACATCATTCAGGTCCTGAAAACTGCTGTGAAGAGAATTCAAACTCAGAAATATTGAACCTTGAATACTTGTGAATCCTCTTAAACTGACAAGGTTCTTAAAGGTAAGAGAAAATGTCTCCTCTGTATCCTTTCCAAGTTGTGATGGTAACACACACTGAATCTATCACTCTAGGTAAATAGAGTGGCTATACTCTGATGTTTTATCAACTTAGGTTTGAAACACTACTTATTATCATGCTATAGTTATCTATCTTTTTGAATTAGAACAATTCATATAGGTATTTTTCTTTACATTTTTATGATGTTTAAGTGGCAATATTTTAACAGCTAGCAAGTGTACAATTCAATGGCATTAATTACATTCACAAAGTTGTACGACATTTGTCATTATTTCCATAATTTTTCATCATCCCAAAGAGAAATTGAAGTCATTTTTAACCCCTGGCCCTCCGTCCCCAGCCCTAATAACTTTAGTCTACTTTCTTTTTCTATGACTTTGCTTATTTTAGATAGTTTAAGAGGAATCATACCATAATTGTCTTTCATGTCTGGCTTATTTCTTTTGGCATGTTTTTATGGTTCATCCATGTTAAGCATAAATCCAAACTTCATTTCTTTTTGTGATTGAATAATACTCTATTATGAATATATTCATTTTCTTTATCCATTCATCTATTGATGGACACTGCCTTTTAGCTATTGTGGATAATGCTGATATGAACATTGGTGTACAAACATCTATTCAAGTCCCTGTTTTAAATTCTTTGGGGTATAATACATATACCCAGAAGTGGAATAAAATGCTATATTTAATTTTTTGTGGAGTTGCCAGACTGTTTTCTGTAGAATCTGTACTATTTTATATTTCCAGTAATAATATATAAGGATTTCAGTTTCTCTTCATCCTCACTAATACTTGTCATTGTCCCTTTTTATTATTATATTCATCCTGATAGGTGTGAGGTAGTATCCCATTGTAACTTACATTTACCTAATGATTAGTGATGTTGAGCATCTTTTCATGTGTTTTTTGGCCATTTGTATATATGTTTTAAAGAAGTATGTTTAAATACTTTAGCTATTTTAAAAGTCTTTTTGTTGTTGAGTTGTTAGAATTCTTTATGGATTCGGGACATCATAACATTACAAGTTATGTTACTTGTAATTATTTCCTCTTATTCTGGGGGTTTCTTTCACTTTCTTGAAGGTACCCTGGTGATGCACAAAAATTATTAATTTTAAAGAAGTCTAATTTTTTTAAATTTTTGCCTATGATTTTGGTGCCATATTTAAGAAATTATTACCAGTTTCCCCAGATTATAAATATTTGACTCTATATTTTCTTTTAAGGTGTTTATATTTTTAGCTCTTATATTTAGGGTCTTAATCCATTTTGTATGTGTATAAAGTTAGGGTCCACCTTTTTTTTGGGGGGGGGGGGTACTAGGAATTGAACCCAGGGCACTTTACCACTGAGCCTCATCCCCAGCTCCTTTTTTATATCTTAAAGACAGGGTCTCGCTGAGTTGCTTAGGGCCTTTTACTAAGCTTCTGAGGCTGGCTTTGAACTCACTATCCTCCTGCCTCAGCCTCCCAAGTCATTGGGATTATAGGCGTGCACCTCCATGCCCAGCTCAACTTCATCTTTTGAACATGATATCCATTTTTTTTCCATAACCATTTGCTGAGAAGACTGTCCTTTTCCATTGAATGATTTTAAACACCCTTGTCAAAAAATAGACCATGGATGTAAGGGTTTATTTATGGGCTCTCAGTTCTATTTCATTAGTCTGGGTGTCTGTTTGTTTGTCCATACAGATAGTACCAGAGTTTTTATTTCACCAGCCTTTTAGTAAGTTTTGAAATCAGGAAGTATGGATTCTCTGAATTTGTTCTTCTTTTTCAAGATTGTTTTAGTTATCCTGGGTCCCTTGAAATTCAAAATGAATATTGGAATGAAATTTTCTGTCTATCCTTAAATAGTAAAAATGACAGAAAATACCATTGGGATTATGATAAGGATTGCATTGAATTTGAATCTGTAGTATTTGGGTACTATTATCTTAACAATGTTAAGTTTTCCAGGCCATGAACATGTGCTATCTTTACATTTGTTTACGTTGATTTCTTTGAGCAACATTTTACAGTTTTAGTGAACAAGTCTTCTGTCTCATTGATTAAATTTAGTCCTAAGTATTTTATTGGTTTTGATGCTATTGTAGGTGGAATTGTTTTCTTAATTTGTTTTTGGAATTTTTTATTGCTCGCATATAGAAATACAATTTTTTTGTGTTTTGATTTTTTATCTTCCAATTTTGCTGTATTTGTTTATTAACTCACAGACTTTGTGGATTCTTTAGGGTTTGGTACATTGAAAATTATGTCATCTGCAAGGAGAGATGGTTAACTTCTTACTTTCTAATGTGGATTCCTTTTCTTTTTCTTGTCTAGGACTTAAAAAAGAGGATGTCCTTGACTTGTTCCTGATCTTAGGAAAAAAGCTTTCACCTTTCATCATTGATTGTGCCATTAGCTGTGGCTTTCTGTACGTGGCCTTTAACAGGTTGAGGAAGTTTCCTTCTGTTCCTAGTGTACTGAATATTTTTATTGTGAAGGAGTATTGAGCTTTTTCAGTTGAAATGATCATGTTTTCTTAACTGTTTCTGTGTATTACCTTCATTGATTTTCATATGTTAAACCACTCTTGCATTCCTGGAGAAAGTCCCACTTGGTTGTAATATATACTAGTTGAGTATCCCATATGAAAATGCTCAGGATGCAAGTGTTTCAGATTTCAGAGCTGTATGAATTTTGGAATATTTGTGTAAGCTTTACTAGTTGATCATCCTTAATCCAAAAGTTGGCTATCTGAAATGCTTTGAAATCCAAAATCTTTGTAGCATCATTGCTCAAAAAGTTTCAGATTTCAAATCATTTTAGGTTTTTGGATTGGGAATGTAATGTGATTGGGCTTGTAATGCTTTTGACGTGCTGTTAAATTCAATTTGTTATTTTTGTTGAGGATTTTTGCCTTTCTTTACAAGGGTTATGACCTGTAGCTTTCTTTTCTTGTAGAATCTGTCTAGCTTTGATATCAGGGTATTGCTGGCATTATAGAATGAAGTGTTCTCTCCAATTTTTTGGAATAGTTTGAGGGTTTGAATTAATTCTTTAAATATTTGTTAGAATACCAGTGAAGTGATCTGGTTCTAGGCTTTTCTTTATTGGGGCATTCTGCTAATGATATAATCCCCTTTCTTATAATAGTTCTTTTCAGATGTTTATCTCTTCTTCAATCAGTTTTGGTAGTTTGTGTGTTTCTAGGAATTTATCCATTTTATCTTTGTTATTCAAACTTGTTGGTATACAGTTGTTCATGGTATTCTCCCCTCATTCTTTTATTTCTGTACATTAAGCAGTAATGTGTCTCTTTCATTTCTAATTTTAGTAATTTGAATCTTTTTTCCCCATCGGTCCAATTTAGTTTTATCACTTTTGTTGATCTAATAAAAAGAACCAACTTTTGGTTTTGTTGACTCTCTCTTCTTTATCAGTACTTTTTTAAAAATTTGTAAAATATATAGTGGTTTAGTTAGATGGTTTTAAAAGATTTTACTGTGGAATTCAGCATAACTGCAACAAACATCCAATGTCATCTTAACAGGAATCATCTTATTGCTAGTCAATGGCTTTGGAAGAATCTGTACTATTTTATATTCCCAGTAATAATATATAAGGATTTCAGTTTCTCTTCATCCTCAGTAATGCTTCCCAGTATTTTATCAGCTGTTGCTGCTGTGTTTGTACTAAGGATTCTAAGTACTTGATAACAGTTTTAAAATCCCTCTCTCATTCTTTCTCAAATCTGTTTTAGAGATCTGTTCAAAATCTCTTTCCCCTTGTACTTTTGCCTCCTACTCTCATATTTCATTTTTAGCTTGCTGTGTTTTATCTGCTTTGTTAGCAACCATCATTTTTGCCTCAGTTTCACATTTTTTTCAGCAAAGTAATCTGAGCATCTTACCATTTTTGCCAGCACTGCAATTTGATGGTCAAACATGACTTTCACTGCAGCAACAAGACGAAATAGTCACTAAGTAGTTCTGAAAACATAAAAGTCAGCAAAAGCTTGTTCTTTTCCTCAACCTTTGCAAGCTGAGACAAAGCTCTAGATAAAGCAATATGATCTTCAAAATTACCTAACATGGCAGCACTTTTAGCAATGGCAGCTGTGTTGGCTGAAAGTTATTTTCTCTGACAAACTAAGGCTTCAACACTGGCATGAAGTTTCCTAAGTTGCTGGTCTTGATTCTCTAATTGCCACTGCTTTTCTTCAAACCATGCATCCAATTCATTCATCCTGATTGTCATTTTGTTGACAGCGTTGGCAGCCTAGTTCATCATCCTCAATATTCCTGCTTCACTTAGAGCCTATGTATTAACTGCTCTGGACAGCTCTAAACTTTCCAAGAAGTACCTTAAATCAGGATCCTGTAGTAAAGTTCGATGTTTTACTTTGAAGATACCATTCTAGAGCTGCTCTCCATTTTTCTGCAGACTCTGTGGATGATGAATCTTCATCATATACTTTAACCTTGATCATACCTACTATGTTCTTCTCCAGAGTAGGTGGCACAATGTAAACAACATGTAAATACTTTCTTACTAATTTGCTATGCAAACCAAGAAAGTCACTGACTCTTCTTTTAATTGAAAATTCACTCTTACTAACATGGAAAGAGAAGTCTTTGTTGTTACTCTATATGCCATATAAGCATTTATGCCATCACCAACTTTCTCTGGATCTGACACACCCGGTATCTATATCAAAAATATGTCCATTTGCTGCTGCTTCAATCTCCTCCCAGGCTCTATTGAGATCACAGGAGCAGACATACCCTTTGATTCAATTCTAGGAGCAATGAGTGTAGTAGGGGTGACAGGTGTGACTGCATGAGAAGAGGATAGTTTCCCTTTCTCGATTGTCCAAAGAAACTTCTTCTATGGCTTCTATAAAAAGATCTAATGGGGCTGAGGTTGTGGCTCAGCAGTAGAACGCTTGCCTAGCATATGCAGAGTCCTGGGTTCAATCCTCAGCACCACATAAAAATAAATAAACAAAATAAAGGTATTTGTCCATCTACAATTAAAAACATATATATATATATATATATGTTTTTAATTGTATTTTTAAAAAAAAAAAAAAAAAGATCTTCTCTGTCATCATCTAGTATAACTTCTTCAGGTTTTGGGCTGTTGGAGTTTACCCTAATATCTTCTGCAGGAAGACTAGCTGGTTTTGGAGATGATGGGCTTGACTCTAGCAGGGAGACAGTGCTGGTGAACAAGTCTTCTCCATCCTCCAGCTCAAAGTCAGTGGGTTTCCTGACTTAAACTGCCTTTATTAATACTCTTTATTATTTTCTTCCTTCTGCTAGCTTTGGGTTTAGTTTTTTCTTTTTCTTTGAAATGTACAGTTAGGTGGTTGATTTGATGTTTTTCTCTTTGAGTGTAGATATTTGAAGCTATAATTTTCCTCCCACCACTGTTTTCAGACTATTCCATAGGTATAAATACATTGTGGGTTTTTTTTTATTTGACCAAAAGAATTTTCTCATATCTGCTATGATTTCTTCTATAACTCCTGGTTAAGAGTATGTTGCTTAATTTCCATGTATTTGTGAGTTTTCCTTTTTCTTCTTTATTGATTTCTAGTTTTATTCCATTGTGACAGGAAAGACATTTGCATGATTTCAATTTTTCAAAAATATATATTCATTTTGTGACCTAACATGGTATATGTTCTGGAGAATATTTTGTATGAACTTAAGAAGAGTGTCTCATTCTGAGAAAAGTGTTGTTGGGTAGAATGGGTTTTTTTTAATTTTTATTTTTGGTTGTTCAAAACATTACATAGTTCTTGACATATCATATTTCACACTTTGATTCAAGTGGGTTATGAACTCCCATTTTTACCCCGTATACAGATTGCAGAATCACATCGGTTACACATCCACTGTTTTACATATTGCCATACGGGTAGAATGTTTTGTACATGTCTCTTTTGATTAATAGTGTTCAGTTTGTCTGTTTATTTATTGATCTTCTACATGGCTATTCTACCCATTATTGAAAGTGGACTATTGAAATATCCAACTATTATATAACTATTTCTCCTTTCATGTCTGTCAGTGTTTACTTCATATATTTTGGGGTTATGATATTGGGTGCACATATGTTCATAGTTCTCTATCTTCTTAATACATCGAACCTTTATCAATACATAAGGTCCTTCATCTTCTGTAATTTTTCTTAGTCCATTTTTTTTCTGACAAAAATATGGCCACCCTATTCCACTTTTGGTTACTATTTGGTTGGAATATCTTGTTCTGTTCTTTTACTTTCGACCTCTTTGTGTGTGTTTGTATCTAAAGTGAGTCTCTTGTGCATAGTGTATTGATGCACTATTTTTTAATCATCCTTACAATCTTTGCATTTTAATCGGAGACTGTGAAATTTACATTTAAATAATTACTGATAAGGAAGGACTTAGTTTTGCCAATTAGCTATTTATTTTGTCTCAGATGGCTTTGGTGCTTTGAATCCTCTGATACTACCTTGTTTTGCAGTTAGTTTTTTGTTTTGTTTTGTTTTGTTTTGTTTTTTTGTAGTGTACCATTTTGGTTCTCTGATTCTTTTCTGTATTTTTTAGTTATTTTCAGTTTCCGTGGTTTTAAAAGATTTATCCTTTTATTATTTCTAATGTCACTGGTTCTGTTTTTTAAATATTCTAATCTAGATTCTTAAATGGATTTTCTTTTTCATTGACAAGGTCATGTATATCAAAATGGTAAGAGGCAATAGAAGCTCATTAGCAGGCTGAGAAAATTGTGTTATTGCAATATATATTAGCAAATATATATAGCAAACTTGGAATCTCCAAAGGTTTTAGTGCATTACTTTAGACTTAAGGAACATTACAGTGTTTTCCCCTCTTTTCTATTCAGTTTACATCTGGAACTTACTTTCTAATAGTGAGCTTAGATTCTGGGTTTAGTTAGATAGGAATTTCCTTCAGCATCATTCCTAGCTGAAATCAAAAATTTCCATCACTGATCTAGAAACCACTGAACTCACCATTTTTCTATCAGACTAATACAGAAAGACTGTGACCAAGTTATATAAAGCTGCTTGAATTTTTGATCTTTGATGTTGGGGAAGACTTTTCATTAGTGGCTTCTAAGAGAAATGGGAAAATTAACTTACTGGAAAAAATACATTTCCAGCATGTTACTACTTCAGAGATTATATGTAGGGGCTAGATGTACAGATGTACATTTGTGAGAGGGAGGCAGAGAGATAAATAGGAGGGACTGAGATAGGAATAAAGATGGCTGCTCCCATTGCTTCTTCCACCTTAGCCCTACTGCAGTAGAGATGCATGGACATATCATAAAAATGAACTAAGGAAAGCTTGGCATCTGCCAACAGTCTTGGATGTTTAGAAAAGGATGGCTCCATTGGACTCTGGTTGGAATATAGAATTCGAGTGACTCCAGACTTGGGACTTGTGCAGTACTCTTGAGTCTTTCCTGGAACAGTGCTGATTAAAAGAGCCACAAAAGCTTCAGTCATTTCCCCCAGCTGTATTGACACTAGTTCCATTCATATAGCTTTCATCTTGTTTCCTTCCTTGTATATGTATGCAGCAAAAGTTGTGAAATAATAATTGGCTGATATGTCAAGGGTTGATTTTATGTCTACATCTATCATCTCTGGATGATGTTTGTACGTAGTTTTTCTAGAAACACTGAAAATCAGCAAGAGATTGCTTTGGGCCTGCTCCAGCCACCTTGCTCTTCTACAGACTCCTAGCCAATCACTCCTTCATTACTCTACCATTATCTGGAAGCTCCCTGCTTCCTTTGAATTTATACTGTGTTGCTACTAATTCTACATTATTATCTCATGTGATGATGATTTATAGGCTGTTCTCTGTAAAGGTAAATCCAACAGTTTTTTGTGTTCCTAAAATGTTTCTTCTCTCACCTGTTCTTTAACCTTTCTCTTTTCTCTGCTTGTTCTTTTCTTCTGTCCTTCTCTTGGCCACTCTCTCATTCTTCAGGTCTCAATCTGATTATTTCTTCCGGAAGGCCTTCCCAGACCCATTCCTTATTCTGTCATAGACTGGGTTATTTTATACCCTGCTGTTTTACTACCTTTATTTCCATTAGCCTTCTCATACTTAATCCTGCGTAACACTAATCATATTTTATTTCCCTCACTTAAGTAGTAAGTCCCATGAAGGAAAATATTATGTCTCACTCACCTCTGTCCCTAGTACCTGATACATGTTAGGAAAACAGTAGCATTTGTTGATTGAATGAAGATACACCTACATGAAGAAATCTGTGTTGTAAGTAAAATTTGTCAGTTAAAATTAACTTGGTCTTACCTCCTCTATCTGATATAACCAAAAACAAATACAGCAGTCAAAAATTGGTTAGAATTAGAAGATAAACTTCTTCCTAACAGGCTGAAATATGTGACTTTAGAAACTTAAGAACTAACTCATAATCAACATATTCCTCAGCACACACTCACTGCTGGGAACACAGGACTGGAAATAAAGTCAGTATGGGAGAAGTCTAGGTAGGGCCAGCTTTATAATGACCAATAATCTGCTCTCACAGAAAACAATATATAGCAAATATGTTTAAGATTTATATATGTCAGGTAAGGTTCTGTGCAAAGATGTAGATTGTAAGTTTAAATTCTAGGGCTGGGGATGTGGCTCAAGCGGTAGCGCGCTCGCCTGGCATGCGTGCGGCCCGGGTTCGATCCTCAGCACCACATACAAACAAAGATGTTGTGTCTGCCGAAAACTAAAAAAAAAATAAATATTTAAAAAATAAATAAATAAATAAATAAATAAATTCTTTTGAAGTACGGATGGGTTAAGATCATGGTGTCTGTAATCAAAATGCAAGTTTTGAAATCCAGCCAACTCAGTGTCCCTGAAGCAGTTAGGAAACCACTTTGGGCCTCCCTTTCTTCATCTGCAGAGTGATATATGATAGTAGTTCCCTCCTAGGGTTGTTGGGAGGACGAATTAAGTAAGCCCTGTAAAAAGCTTAGAACAATGCTTGTACATCATAAGTAGCTTATAAATAGTTGCTGACATTAACTGAAATTATATCATCTAGTGAAATAAAAGTAAGTCTTAGGGTAAGTCTTAGGGACCTGACTCATCTGGGAGAGGGTCCCAGATGACCATGGTGTGTGTTCTTCAGTGTGAACCCTGTGGGCAGGGCCATAAAGTCCCAGTTAACCTTAGGGAAGGGAGTGTGCGTGTGGGGGAGAGGTGCCTGTGGATATTTAAACATAAAAGGGCATTTTGTAAATCTGAGTTGAACTATTTTATATATAAACAGGGCTAAACAAATCTGTTCCCTTTTTGAGAAAAGGTACCTGTAACTATTTTCAAATGTTTATTTCTTTGTCAAGTGAATGATTTCCTACTCTACCTAAAGAATATGTTATAAAATGTATAGCTAGGAGTTTTGTGACCCTTTTTGGCACAATAGATATACTAAACGTGTCAGTCTGGGTCTCCCTTAATCTATTATTTTCCCCTGCCTCTCCTTCCCTGCATGCACACCAGTCTTCCCATATCAGACACAGATGGAGACATTTTTTAACTCACCCATGAAAACCATAGGTAGGTCAGCCTGGAAGTGAGACTGGGTAGAATAATAACCTCTTTTATCAAACCTAGCAGTTCACATTCTCCTTTATCAAAAAAGTAGTCTAAAAGAAGAACAATGGTTAGGTTTTCTCCCTCCTTCATCACTTTTTCCTTCTCAATACAGAGCAATTAGTGGAATTTAAGATTTAAAAGATCAAGGGACCATTTTTCAAACCCATTCCACTCTCCCAAATTCAACCTCAATAATTATATATACTTCTTTATGTAACTGTGTTTAAAGTATTTTTTTTAAATCTTTTTTTTTTTTTTTTTTAAGAGAGAGTGAGGGAGGGAGAGAGAGAGAGAGAAAATTTTAATATTTATTTTTTGGTTTTCGGCGGACACAACATCTTCATTTGTATGTGGTGCTGAGGATCGAACCTGGGCCGCACGCATGCCAGGCGAGCGCGCTACCGCTTGAGCCACATCCCCAGCCCCTTAAAGTATTTTTTGATGTGCCATATTTAAGGGTAGGTAACAAGATAGATTTACCAACTTGCTTCCATATGGAAAAATTGAAGTTTGGATTGTTGCAAGTAAATGAAAGAAAACCAACCCACTACCTCTGAATACCTTTTATCACAAAGTATTTATTCAACAAAAATAATATTACAGTAAAAATGATACATATATGAAAGTGAATATTTGCAATCATAGAAAAGATGTGTACAAAGAGACTAATGTTCAGGTTGTAATAGTTCTAACAAACTTTAGCCATAGCAGTTTAACACTGATCAAGTAAACATTAAAAAGATGCGGGGGTAGGTAGGTGGGATGGGATTTGCTGTTCTGTGGAAACTGTTTTCTGATAAAGTATTTATTTTACAAACACACACACACAGCATGAGGCAGCACTCTGAGAGTTATTCTTTCATATCTATAGTTCTCCCTGCATTAGAGGATTCTGATCCATCAAAAATTATCTTTCCATTTCTAGTAAATGGATCTAAAGTATAGTTAAACACAGTATTTGGAGCAGGAAAAATACCAGGAATCAGATTTCTGGCCATTTTAATATTTCCAATCAGCATTTAATTTCAAAAGTATGTTAATTTTTTTTCGTTGAAATTATTGCACAATGACTTCTTTTAGTTTCTCTATAAGAATCTTGCATTTTATATATATTATTTTATTCTACAATTTTTTAATGCTGTTTCTTTACTTAACATAGTTTTGGACCAGTTACTTAAAGATAGGCCTTGGGGAAATGAAATTAGAACACCAATTCACTGTTCTACTTTGAATGAGTTTGGTGGCCCCAGGCAACTCTCAGCTTCTCCTGCATACCTGTCCTGATCTAGAAACACATGGAGGAAAGCATTCTCAAAGACCCTTTTAGCTCTTTTAGCTCACACATTTTTCTTTCAGTAATTATCAGTTCCCTGAACCAGCTCCTCTTATTTTAGTAAAGAATTAGCCTATGAGGGAGTAACAGTAGTGTTTATTTGTAGTTTGGAGCCAGTACCATTACTTTATAGTTAGAGGCTCATTGGAGTGATTTAGTTTTTCCCATAAAAGCATATGTCTCCACATAATATAGAGAAGCTCCATTCCAATTGAAAATCTGAATTTCTAACATAATTTCAGTTTTTAAAAATTCAAGAATGTGTTTTCATAAAGTTCATTGTTTAATCTTCACAATCCCTGCCATTTAATGCCTGGTTTGGATCAGCTATTTAGTCACATTTTAAGTTGGTTTCTGTTACTTTTTAGTTAAGGATTACGGTTAACCTAATTTTAAATGGCACTTTCTAGTTCTCTTATCTACTTTGGAACATTCCTGCTTTGTGCATAGGTGTGGTGCCTCTGGAATGGCGCCTACTGATTTTTTTCTTTTTGATAGAACAGAAAATGTTTCTTTTATCACTGTTCTAAACTATACTACACAAAAGAATTTTTGTGTTATATCTTCAGTTAGTTCCACAGTGATGAGATTCCTGAAGAATTTTGTCAAGTTTTCTTCCATTCTCACCATAAAAAGTAAAATACAAAGCAGTTGATCCTATGTCTCAGTTTCCACAAGCAATGCCTTCAATACCTATAGTACTGTATTTGTGTTATAGTACATTTTTTGATCCATCAAAAATTGTGAATATCTGTCCTTATTTTACAGAATTGTTTCATTGTTGTTTAAGTTGGCATCAGTGAGCTGCTTTCAAAATGTTAATTAGGTTCCAGGTATTTAGAGAAACCCTAACTCCTATTGATAGAGTAAATATATCGTGTGGATGTGATTTTTCTCTTGGAAGAACCAGGACTAATCTTTTGAAATAAGAACACGCTAACCTAAGAAATACTATAGTAGTTTAGATGATATGGACTGGTAACTTTTTCCATTTCAGATTTTTGTTAGGGAGGAGAAAAGACATTATGGACATCTAAGAGGCTTCAAAGTTTAAAAAATGCACTTTAGAACATTTTCTTTTATGAATGTTTATTGTCTAAATATGGCTTAGTTTATTTTTATAAAAATGTTACTTGGACATTACATTTACTGAATTTCAATTCAAAGATTCTAAGGCAATTCTCATACAACTGAAAGCAAAAAGGAAAAAGTGATACGAATATGCTTTCATATTTTTGCCTACTTATGAAAAATAATGAAATTCTACTAAAGAGCTGTTTGATACTAATTTTTGTCTTTCAAACATTTTCTCTTAATACTAAAAAATATATAAATCATTTACATAAAACTAAATGCAAAGGAAGGCACAGCTGGTTATAGTGTGTATATAAGCACAGTTCAGCATATGCAGAATTAAGGAGAAAAAAGGTTCACATCCTTATTAATTATATTGAAAACATTAAGTTCTTCACTGTCAACAGTGCTCAACACTTAAGAGCTAAGAGGATATAAAAACAAAAACATTAAAATTCACTTAATGCAAAACAGATTTCCATATATACTTGAATATATAAAAAAGTTTTTTAAAATGCTAACATAAATGTAGACTATCCATGATATGAAAAGTGCAAACCAAATTAACAGAGGGTTTCACGAAGTCCTTCTCATGACACAGGTAAACTAGCCCATGGGGACAAATTTGATCAGTTAATGAGTTCTTAATTGTAGCCAGACATCATCAGGATTTCTGAGAGCTTGAAGAAAGCAGTACTGGAGAAGCAGCTCTGTCCAGACTGGGGATTGGCACTGGCATGTGGCTGTTAAGCAGTGTGGGGAACTGCAGGGCACAAAAAAAATTGAATAATTATTACATATCACCAGGAAAAACTTGGGTTCCTTATATTCCCAAACAGACCACAGTAGTTCATTTCTCTCATCACCCCTGTAATGGAGCAGTTGCCAATCTATTTTATAGAATAATTTAAAGATGACAATTGCAAGATTACCTAGAACAAAGAAGAATAAGGCCCAGAAAACGATAGGCTACTAGAAAAAAGTACATAAAACAGACTCTTTGTAAAAAATCAGTAATTTCTAATAATACACTTTGGAATTTGTCATGTGCTTTTCAGAGTACTACGAAGATGTTTCTCAGTAACTTAAAAATATTTACCTTGAAAGATTTAGAAGAAGTATAGAGTTGGAAAAGTGTTTTCTTTGATAAATAATATCAAACTTAATTTCTGTACTGCTAAGCAACTAAGATGATAAATAGCAGGGTAAAGGTATATGTTGTGACAAGTGTCAGGTCTGAAGCAAATGCATCATCTATGCTTCCAAATGAACAAGCAGACGAGAAGGCCTCCAATACTTGACTGTCTGCACCTAGATATTTTATTGCCTAGGATGATATGTGTCAAAATGATTTCCTATACTTCCTTGAAGCTTAATTCCTATTTAGTCCAGAGTAAGTTTAAATATTAAACTTCAAAACTGAATGTCAAACTACAGAGCCTGGCACCTGTTGGAAGAACAACAAATATTTGTAGAACAAGTAAATATATTTTTGCAATGTTCATACTATTTTGGTAACTTATTTACGTCTGTGCCTTCTTGCTTATCAAGGGTTGTCATTTCATTTGATACCTAGGGGCTATGAAGTAAGTTTTGTTATCTCCATTTTACAAATGAGAAAACAGTTAAAGTTCTGATTACCTAAAGGTCACAACTAATAAGCAGCACCACCTAATTTTAAGCCCTGACTGGAATTTTTCTGTACTAAATTGCCCAACTTCTTATTTTGGCAGGGGTTAGGGTATGTCTAATTACTGTTTCAGTTTCTTTGATGGTTATTGGTATATTCACGGTTCTGTTTCTTTCCTGGTACTTTGGAATTTTAATTTTTTCTAAAATGTTTTCCACTTCAATTGTGTTTTCAAATGCTATACATATATTTATACTCATATTTACGCTCCTAACCAAACCACTGTTGTCATTGACTTGGAGTGAACACCAGAAGGAGAGCAGGTCTTAAATTTTTATTGTTAGTGTTTTTTTAATCTTATGTTTGGGGTTTTTTTTCCATCCTGTTGATATTTTCAAAAGAATCCCCTGTAGTTTTATTAGTCTTCTCTGTTATTTTAAAAAAGAGCTCTGATTTCTCCCCCTCTTATTTCTGTACACTCAGTTGTCACAGTTCTCAGTTAGCCTGGTTTTATATCCGTGTGTTTCTTAGTCATTTTTATTGGCTCTTTCCTACTACAGAAGTACAAGTTACAGTGAATACTGCAGAGATCCTACTGGTGGTCCAGAAAGTAGCTAATGTCAGGGACACATGTCTGGCAGAAGCCACCAACAAAACTCGAGCCCAGTGCTCTAGATCTGGACCCAATTTGTCCCTGGATTTTTATTTCCTTCCATTCCCTGTCCTTTAGCATTTAATCTACAGAATAGGAATGAACAGGTCAACCCTATAGAGTCAGAAGGATGTTTAGCATGGCTGGCCTGAGATAACCTGGGGCAGCTTTAAGGAACCAAAAGGAAAATGTGCTTGATAGAAAGGCAGACCAGGTCCTGACTGAGAACAGGATATATGTTGTGGGGGTGAGGAGGGATCACTGTCCTTTTTAAGTTGCAGCATATACCAAACTTCTGTCTGCCATACTTGGATTTGATGACCATTTCCATTTTAGATGTCCCCAGCCAATGCTGCTTTTCCAAGAAAGCTGTTCTTCTCTGGTGCTCTAAGTTAGTGAAAGTAGTGGTTAGGGATACAAACTAAATTTGGACCAGGGTTCTGCTACTTGTCAGTGTGTGATCTTGGATAAACTGAGCAATGTCTCTGCCTTAGTTTTCTCATCTTTAAAAATAGAACTACTGATGGCATTAAATGAGAAGCCATGAAGAGTGGCCCAGAATGTCTGACACACAGTTAGCTGTTATTATTAAAGATTTTCAATCTTGTTATCACTTAATCATTTTACCTCTTCCTCATATTTACTACCTACTTACTCCTAAAACCAAACTCAAGGTCTTCTCAATCTTGCCTCTGAAATGTCTTCCAAATTGATTCCTACGTCCACCCTTCTGTTCTAAAAGATGACTGTCTCTTTAGTATTTGAAGTAGAGAATAATTTTCTAGTGTTTGAAGTAGAGAATAATTTTCTCCTATCTTCCTGGTCTTTCCACTTTCTCTTGAATTCTTCCTTCACATGGATATCATACCTAACAGTGTAACAACGGATTCAAAAGGTGGAACTATTGAAGCCCACACCTCCTTTTCACACCTCATCTATCATCGGGTCTCCTCCTGAGAATACTTTCCATATCCAAACCCAGGAGATCTATTAAGTTCTAAACTATGCTTTGCTCTTTATCAAAATCCTGTCCCTTCTCCCAGCTCAGCTCAGGCAGCACTTCTTCCTCAGAGTCTGTCCAGTCCCTGGATGCAAAGAACAACTCAGTCCCTCAGTCCCTGAAGCACTTTGTTTACTTTCCTGTTATTCGTACGTTGTATAGCTCTTTCAGCCCCTGCTGCAGAACGTTGCAAATATTTACTGGGTTAGATTTATTGAACAAAAATTTCAGCACACAGTCTCAAATGAAAATTTTAACTGGCTCCACTTGGTTTCAACATGTATCCATACCTACTGGGTACATTTCAAATTTGATAAAAATCTGTTTGAAAAGCTGGAGTAGAACAGAAAAGTAAGTTCAAAATGCCAAACTATCCAACTGAAAGACATTTCACTTTATTTGTAAATCTGCATCCTTGACATTCAACACTTAGCACAGTGTCTTTGGCATCTTGTCTCTTCACTGAAGTATTTCTAAGTTAGAAGCATACCTCTTCCAGAATGGCTAGTGTCTTTTCTTCTCCTTTGAAATTATTTAATATCTGCTATAATGATTGTACATGAATGAACAGTGAGTGTACAGAATGATCGTGTGCAGAAACTCCTCAGCTCTGCCAGCTATCAGGATTCCAGCCTACCTTTGCAAAAATCACAACAGGAAACCTGCTAGCATCACTTGAGTTTGTTGTAGGCTAAGTCTGTTTTTTTTTTCCTTTGCCAATACGTTAATAGCGTACATGAAAGAGAAGAGGTTGGTTATTTTGAAAAGAGATGATTTTCATTAGTTTAAAAGAGACTTAATCATAATCTGAATGCTGAAAATTTATCATTTGTAATATCTAGTTTCAGAAAATCTTCCTCTTACCATGTTTTGTTTACCATTTTAAAAATTGCTACATTCGACTACTCTTTTCATTTGAAGAATAATATTTTTAAAAGTACAAAATTGTTTTCCCTTAGTTTCATGGATCCAACCAAAAACAGAGGGCCCAAGGCCATATAACCCATCCCATTCAAACTGGAATGTGTTTTTTCAGGGCTGCCTTTTGAATGGCACCAAGAGAAAAAAACTGGTCTATTTGGTGAAATTAAAATCGAAACTCATAGGCAAGTAGCCTTTAAATGCATTAACTAAGCCAGATGCAGTGGGACTTGGTTGTAATCCCAGTAACTCAGGGCTGAGGCAAGAGGATCACAAGTTCGAGGCCAGCCTCAGCAACTTAATAAGACCCTGTCTCAAAATAAAAAGGTCTGAGTGGGCGTGGTAGCTCTCTTTAGCTCACCATTCTTCCAGTGAGACCCTAAATCTCATCTTGTACATTATGCTTCTGACACAGAGAAGGTACTTGGCATATATTAATTTTGACAAGCAAAATGACCAACTCAAAAGATATAGAGACTTGATCATTTTAACACTTATCTTTTGTTGACATTTCTTTATGAGTTTTTTAGCATCTTTTCATTTAGACAGTCACTGATAATTACTGACATCATTTGTAAACCAAGCAACATGCTAGATGCTGGGAGACACCATAGGGAACAGGATACAGTTCAGTCTTGATGGCATCAGTCTACTGAAGTTTGCCAGATTAACAGGCAAAATGCTAAGTGCTAAATGCAGTGGGAATGAGAGACCTGCAAACTAGTTTGCCACGAACCACACTGGGGACACAGGATGCTGTGTGGATGAGACAAGGCTAGAATTAGGTAGAGGGAGTTTGCACTGTGTTTATCCCTGCTTCATTCCTGTTCCTAGGATCTGTCCTACCTATACACACATATACAAACAATAACAACTTGAGTGGGTAAATATCAAAGAAAAAAAATCACTAATATCCACATGATAGTGATACTACTGCAAGATTCTAGCATGTAAGTGAATAATAAATATGTTTTCTGAATCCAGAGAGTTCTACAAGATAAAGCAACTAAGTCTTCATTGTTTTTTTAACCCAATGCCCTGGATACTTTTTTTTTTTTTAATAACAGAATAAGAAGAGCTTGATTATGATTCAGAAGTATTCAGGTAACTTTTCTACCCCAGTAAGGAGAAACTGCTATTTTTAGTTTTCAGTTTATTTCAAGTAAATCAGTACATTGAGTAACTGGATTATCACTTTGAGGTCTTTTATTAATTTTTTTTTAAATTTTATACTTTCCTAAAAAATTTACAGTTTTCATAGTCAAAATTAAAATTTGCAAAACCCTTAAAGAACTAACTGTTGCATTTATGGACAGCTGACCTACATACACCATTTCTGCTTCAATAAAAATGTCTGCCTCTTAAAGAGTATGTAGCCCTGTCCCTATGAACACCCTTACAACTGAACATATTAACCAAATGTTAGGCAGAAACCACCATCTTAAGCCTCTGCAGGACTGAGAGAAAGGATATCCCTTAGAAGTTCTGTTTAAAAGTTCAGTTCCAAATGCTCACCTGGAACAGCGTGTTTGGCCCTTGCAGCCTGGCAGGACTCAGTGGAGCGACTGGACTAAGGCTGCTCCAGAAATGTATGCTGGAGAGCAGTGGACTCGGGGTCAGAAGCAATCCATTTGGTGTCTGGGAAATAAAACAAATAGTCAGTTCTTGGTAGAGGTTCACCTGACTCTAGCTGTGATCAACAGAGCAGCACAGTGGTTAGGTTCACTCCCATGGCCAAGAAGCAAACCTCGCCATCTTGAGAAAGCTAGGCAAGTTTATTTCTGCAAGGCGGTTTAAATTTTCTTCAATGCTAATTTTATTAGCAATTTATAGAGGAAAAGAGGTATTGACATTCTGGTGGAAAACTCAAGTTTGTAGCAACTTTTGTCCAAAAGGTCTTTTCAACTTGCTCCTCTCCTAAATTAAAGAAAATTTAGTATACAGGCAAAATAGGACCCCAGGAAGGGGCTTGATTTTTTTATTTACAATGGAAACTCTACTTAGGTCACAAACACACGAGGGCACACATACACATTTTAAAATTATTTCTTCACACCTTGCATTATTGACCAGCCCTTTAATAGATTCTGCTGTTAAAATACCCTACTGCAGCTTCTTAACAAGCTCTCAGCTGGGTGTTCCAGATTTTACTCTGGAAGTGGGATTGGTGAGAATTCATTACCCTGGCAATGGTGAGGGGTGTATGGGGGCAATTCTTGTCAGGTTGGATGCAGACCCAAAACTCCTAAAGAGTGCCATGCTGGCATTTGCTTTCACACAGGCAGCAGGAGTCCTGGCCCACAAGCCAGAAAGAGGACAAGAAACAGCCTTCCCTGGCTGGTGAATCTGCAGGGCTTTTATTCTCAGCAGAGGCAAACTCCCCAACCCAGGGTGGTTTTGCACCTCTGGTGACTAGAAGTCCCTCTGTGGATCTGTGGTGTCAATACGGTGCTTTGTGTGAGAACCATAGCAAAGGCGCCAGCATTTCAGACTGCATCATGCTGGATGCTAACGTGTTATTTTTCCCTAGAATTGGCCTCAGCAGCTTCATTAATTATCAAGAGCTTAAACCTGAATTGAAAGGTCTGCTCTGTTCAGTGGAATAGAGACAAATATCTAAAGGTCTTCAAACCATGAAGTGCTGAAAGGTAAACAAGTTTATACCAAATTATTTGACTCTGGCATTTCCTACATATTCAATGACCTATGAGGTTACTAGGATAAATACATGTTTTGAATAAGCTCTTCATTTGTTTTAGTCAAGGCAATTTTGCAAGTATGCCAGGACCATCTGGCCTAACTGTTGAGAATTAACAGCTCAGCATGAGCTCTGCCTGGGTTCCAATCTCAGAACCATACTTACCAGCTAGGAAACCTCAGGCAAGCTACCTAACCTCTGTGCCTCAATTTCCATATCTGTAAAATGGGGAGAATAAAAATTAGCTATATTACAGGGTTGCTGGGAAGATTAAATAGGATAATCCATACAAGCCCTTAGTATGTTCCTGGCACCCAGGAATGTTAAATAAGTTTTAAAGACTACAGTCACACCCAGTGTTTAGTAAACGTGTTTGAATAAATAAACGAATCAGTAATTAAAAGTCCGCCTTACTAAATGTGTGTCATCTATTTATGGGTGAAATTCTCAACTGTATATTGAGAAGTACTCAATGCTCTGAAACAGATGGACAAAACTGAGTCAGCCGTGCTTTCAGCTCAAATCCCCAGGCTCAGGTGACCAGAGAACTGGTATTTGCATGTTACTTCAGAGCCATGTTCTAACCACAGCATGTTATATTAACTTTTAATAACCAGAGTGTTTGGGGCCTCCTGGTTTATTCATCAGTGAAGGTTTCTCAAAGTCTAAAAATAAAGACATTCTTCAGCCTGGCACGGTGTCACACATGCCTGTAATCTTGGCAACCCTGGAAGCTAAAGTAGGAGGACTGCAAGTTCAAAGCCAGCCTCTGAAATTTAGCAGGGCCCTAAACAATAGTGAGACTCTGTCTCAATAATAATAATAATGAGTAAGGGATGAAGCTCAGTGGTAAAGTGCTCCTGGGTTCAATGCCTGGTACCAAAACAAAAAACAAAGACAAGTTTTTAAAACCACAGAACAGCTACCTTTCTCTCAAACAAGACCAGAAATACACACCTATTGTTTTCAATCCTCTAGGTGATACTTAAGATTTAGAATTTAGAGGGCCGGGGTTGTGGTTAGTTGGTAGAGCACTTGCCTAGGCTGTGTGAGGCACTGGATTCAATCCTCAGCACCACATAAAAATAAATAAAATGAAGGTTTTGTGTCCATCAACAACTAAAAATATTTTTTAAAAAAGATTTTGAATTTAGATTTCCATAACCTAAAATTGGCACCCATAACTGTCTGGATGTAAAGTGTTTGGACATTGGTTTCCAAGGGATACATACATCAGAATCTCCTGCCTTGTTTAATATGTTTGAAATGCCTTCTATAATGTATGCAAATAAACATGGTGAAATGACATCACCCACTCCTCTCCCACACATCCCTGTTCTCCCTAAAGACCGTGTGGCCTTAGAGAGCTGTTGGTTTGGTTATTTTTTAAAGGAAAGGTCCTATAAATCCTGTTCCGAGTTATCTCTGGAACAGTGTGAGCTTTTATAATCTCTCTCTCTCTGTTTGTGAAGCCAGGCAGGCAAGGCTGACCTAGGGAAGGTGGTAAAGAAAGTAGCCACAGGCAAAACCCATGCTTTCTCTTCCTCTGCCTGGAATGCCTTTATTTTAACAAGTGGCCACAGGGAGCTCCTGATCCTGGAGGCTGCCAGGGAAGGAAGCGACTGGGCATTCATTTACAAGGGGAAGGACCCTGCCACCAGATCTCATTATTCATCTTCTCCACTCAGTTCTTCTAGTTAATACTGAGTCAACTAAAAAGCCCACATATTCTCCAAAACAAGGTGAGTTGGCCTTGTCCAGACTTGCCCACAGCCCTTTGCCTGAGTCATGCCCTCCAGTGCCCTTTTCTACTCCTCCCTCCCTTTGCCCATCAAAATGCCACTTCCTCAAAGGAGACTTTCCTCATCTTCCCTCAACCAGATGGGCTTTCTCTCTCATTGTATCTTTAGAACACTGTGTAACCAATTTTTTCCCTTAACATTTAGCATGTTCTGCCTCATGGTAACTTGCATATCTTTCTGCTACCACTTTCTGTAGTCCTTAAAAGGTATTTGCTCATTGTTATTCCTCCTGTAGTACTCAGACCCTCAATATTTGATAGGCTGAAGCCATCTGCAACTCTGGGTGTGTCCCATCCTGTGCCCTCACTCATCACTGTCACCTCCATTTGCAATGCCCTTGTTCAAACATGAACTCATCTTCTTTCCACATCCAGTGCTTCTTAAAACTCATCATTTTCTGTCAGTCATACCATTTATCCCCTCCATGAACACTGGCTGAGAGGGCAAGTATGTTTCAGGAGCCAGCAACAAGGTTGCTATACTCATGGCTCTGCCCACCACCCCAGGTCCCTGTTGCCAAGATGCATAATACTGTGGCCTCTGGAGCCTTCTAGAATTCACACTTCTGGGGAGCCCCTCATTCCATTCCTTCTGCATTCAGGCCCCTGGCACTTTACAGAAGGCATCCTACCACAGCTACCTAACCCAGTCCACCTGCCTCACGTCCCACTTCCCCATTGGTTCTACACACTGCCACCAAACTGTTACCTTAAAACAGCATATTCCTCCAAAAGTCACAGTTTCAGGGAGGAAAAAAAAAAAGAGCCTCCTTAGCTTCAGTTCCTTAGGTTCCCCCTTAACCTGGTTTGGGTACTTCCTAACTTCCCTAGGTGAGCATCGCTTTGCTTGATGTATCCTGAGCTCCTCTAACACACTCAGAGAGCCACAGAATTCTAACCCAACAGTCATCCCACAACTTCCCTGACCACCCAGCCCCTAGTTCCCTGGACTGTAGACCCTCTCCAAGAGTGACAGTATCCATATCCATGATTTGACCTTCCCTCACATGTCGATGACTCCCTACCTTCTCTTCAGCCCCAAACTCTCCTTCACTCCAGCTGCAGCTGGATATTTCTACCCAAATGTCCTGCGGCCTCCTCAAACTCAATATGGTCCCAACTGAACTCTTAGCTCTTTATGCATAAGCTTACACTGGCCCTCACCCTCTTCATACTCAACTTCCGGCTTGCTCCCACCCCCAAGTTGGTCCCCATGTCCGGTTGATGGCATTCCTTGAGTCTCTCAGATCCACCTCCTCTGACCTTGTCCTACTGTTCACAGCCTTTCATCCTGACAGCCTTTTACCTGAATATTGTGATAGCAACCTGATTGGATCCAGCCTCCTCCTCCCAATCCATACCATCAGGGTGATTTCTAAAACGGTAGACTCATGTCCCTTCAATATTGGCTACTGACTTATCTCCTGCACTCCCCTTCCCTTCTGATTTATCCTCCGGTCTTACCGAGCCACTGCACCTCCCCAGTGTGTCTTGCCTCTAGCTGTTCCTTGCCCATAATGCTCTCCTCACCCCAACTGCCAGAAAAATTCCTCTTGATTCTTCAACACCCAGCCCACGTGCAATTGCACCCCCTCCATGAAGTCCTTCCTCCCTTCCTCCAGCAAAGTTAATGCCACCTTCTTAGTGTTCCTTGAATGCCTCAGTATCTTTCTGTATTGCATATGAGATGCTATATTAAGTTACTTGAGCTAAGTTATGGGCACCTACCAGGGACTATTTATCCATGTTTTTATACCCAGCTATAAGCACAGCAGCTTATACATGATAGGTGCTCAGTTCATACTTATTGAATTCAGCTGAGGTGCTTCCCTGCATGGGTGTATCTGATTCTTGTCACATGTTATCTTATGTGTAAGTGTCTCGTTGTTATGGATAGGTTCTAAGGTCATAAAAAACACTTGTACTTCTGGTGTCTTTTCTATGTCTTGCAAAAAATGAACACTCAGTAATTATTTATTAATCAGTTCTCATAAGGAATTTTTGTTTCCCTTTAAACTCATTTCCTGTCAGGTCTGAATTCCTCAGTTTTAAGAGTCCTCCATAAATTTACACCACCCTAAATTATATACTGCCCCATATTCTTTACCTGTTGGACAATAAGCTCCTGAGAATAGGCCTGTGTCTGTCTATCTTCTGAATCTTTAGGTAGTTAAAGGGCCTAGAGGTTCAGTGATTATCTCCAAAATTAATTAATTAAAAATGGTAGGCATCTGGGGGGCTGGGGTTGTGGCTCAGTGGTAGAGCGGTCACCTAACATGTGTGACACACTGGGTTTGATCCTCAGCACCACATAAGAAAATAAACAAAATAAAGGTATTGTGTTCATCTGCAACTAAAAAAAAAAAATTTAAAAAATGGTAGGCATCTGTTAACTTGGTCAACTAAAGAAGATATGGATGAGCTGCTAAACAAGTATTTGCAGGAAACTAGTAAGTCATACAGGCTTTAGGAAAACTGAAGGAAAAAAAAAGTCTACTGAGCAGCTGTACAAACATCTCTAATCTTATACTTAACACAGATGCCGAGATGAATCCATGACTGCCACCTTGGGATTAAAAAACAAAATCTCAAAGGTGACTATGAATCTCTAGAAACCCCTACAGTAGTCTTGATTCAAATTAAGACATGGTTTTAAGAACTTTATCCAAACTTCCCACAAAAGTTTGTGTAGCACTAATCTTAAAGAAAAGGGGATAAAATGGAGAATCTCACATGGGTGTAGAGTAGACATAGAAAGTGTTAGGAGAAAAACTGGGGACAAGGCAGTAGAACTATGAAGGATGAACAGAAAAGGCAAGGAGAGGGGAGAAGAGGCAGAGCCCAAGGTTAAAAAAAAAAAAAAAAAAAAAAAGAATCAAGATGTCTGTTGAGCAGATTGTACCAACATCTCCAATCTTATTAAATTTAGATGCCAAGAGAGTCCATGACTGCCACCTTGGGATTAAAAAAGAAAAAAACCAACTCAATAAAAGGTTGCCATGAGGGGCTGGGGTTGTGGCTCAGTGGTAGAGTGCTGGCCTAGCACATGTGAGGCCCTGGGTTTTATCCTCATCACCACATAAAAATAAATAAAATAAAGGTATTGTGTCCAACTACAACTAAAAAATAAATATTAAGAAAAAAAAAAAAAGGTTGCCATGATCTATCTGAGCAACTCAGAACCGGAGAAAACCAAGAACCACCTCCTGGAGTGACACCCCCCACTGCACAGAGCTTCTTCCTGCAAGAACATCCTCGGCCCATAGGAATGACCAATGGAGAGAGCTCAGGCTCCCCTGGGGAGGGGAAAAACAAACTTTTTCCTTTTAATAGCAATGGCAAAATAGATAGTAAAATGAGAAGCCACACCTAGATCCATAGGCTAGGGAAGGGAGGTCCCTACCCAGGGACAGGCTGCCCTTTTCTCTGACTGCTGCTCACCACCCACATCTATGCTGCTCCAAATTCTCACTTTCTGATTTTGGCTCACAGCTGTTTCACCAGCCAGTAACCAAGGAAGGGAGTTTTAGCATTTTGGACCTCACTAGGCTGTCTCCACTCCATCATTGCTAATCCTGGGCCACTGCTTATAAAACATCCTGGGGCATGCATATTCAGACCTTAATGGTGAATGCATGCCCAGTGCCCGCACATATCTGAGTTCAGCATCTTACACAGCACAAGTGATGTTAACACAGGTCTTGGCATACATGAGGGGAAATGAAATGTGCCAGCCTCAGGTTCTAAGTTAACTTCACCTTGTTAAGATATGATGTGGGAGAAACTGCACAGAAAGCAGACAGTAGGAAGAGGGAGAGATGATACAAAAGACAGAATCACAAGTTCCAGCTGGCACCTCTCCGGCTACCATGGTGCCTGGCCAGGGACCAGGAAGGCTTCACGTCCTGGCTCGTCCCCCATCTCAGTTTCAGTAGCCTGTGCCAACAGACACATCAGCCTTGCTTTTCAGCAATTCTCAACTGTGACCTTGGCAGCTGAGCTCTAAGGTCATCACTCCTTGGTACCTAGTTGGCTTTTAAGTTTTCCAGTCTCTGGTTAGTCCCATGTTTGAGGGGCTTTGGCTGACAGTCCTATCTACATTAAGAATCTTCTTTACAAACTCAAATCCAAGAGTCATCTCGACTGCACTCTGTACAGCTCCCAGCAGATGCGCCAGATATTTCTGATGCAAGCAGTGGTTGGGGGAGCAACAGAATGAGGCTGATTTTTTTTTACGCACACTGTGTTGTGGATCCCAGTTTCACATCTGTATTTGGGCCTCCATGGAGCATGTGGTTCCATAAGTTTCCTGGAGAGAACTGTTACCACATGCCACAGTCAAGCCCAGGGTCCTCCACCCTTCTTCCTGCCATGTTCGTAGCTAGAAATGACCAACCTTGTAGGGTATCAAGTTATTACATTTGTAGGGTACCAGGTTATGACAATACACCTTTCTTCTAAAACTAACTCTTGGGAAAAGTTTATAGGAGGTTCCCACAGGTTACCAAATGCCACGTGCTCACAGACTACACCCAGCATACCCCAGAGGAAAGGAGCCAGTGTCTGTGATGGATAGAAAGTGCTAAGGTTGCAAGGAAGCCATGGGAGAACAGACCTCAGGCCGAGGCCCAGTGAGATGCAGGATGCCAAGCTCTGCCCTACTGGTTCTGAAGGGTGAGCTAAAGGCAGCAGGGTGAGTTTCTGGGGTACCCCAGTGAGCAGTGTGTCGGGGAGGGCTTCTCTTAGGACCCAGGACTTACATTGACTTCAAGCCTGCCCTAATTATAAAGGGCCCAAGCTCATCAAGTCAAAGTAAAACCTCGTGAATATCCTGTTGGATCTCAGGTAATCACAGGGGGAGCAGGCTCAGATTTCAGCTTTGGATGCCACATGACTGGGTCCTGCCCCGTCTCTGCCTCTCTCCCTTGGCCACCCACAGCCATGCCAGGTGCAGTGCCTCAGTGAATTTCAAAGAGGGATTTGGGTCCAGAGGCTCCACTACTACCCTCCTTCCCCGCAAGCAGCAGGTGACTCCTTTAGTTCTATCTGGTTTCCAACACTACCTCACCTTCCCTGGGATCTGGAGGCCTGCCCTCAGCCTGGGCCCAGCTTCCACTCTCCCACCCTTTGCTTCCATCCTTCAGGAAGCCCTGATCCCATTTCTGAACTTCCTGGCACTAACTCAAGGTTTGCGGCCCCACCCTCACAGTTCGTGCCTGAGGAGTGTTTGCTCCCAGCTGCCACTGCACGGGTCCTCCACGGCAGCCTGTCTTTCACACTCTCTCCTCCATGCTTTGGGCCATGCCAGTGACTACTGACCCTTGAAACTGCATTGTTTCCATTAATGTGCATGCACCCTTGAGATCCCTCTCTCCCTCCTCTCCCTAGTCCAGCTATACCACCCTCATCCCCACTGAGGGGAGCCACCTCCAAGTTCACAGCATGCAAGTCCAAAACCCCAGGGTGGGCTCAGCTGACTTCCTCAGACAGGGCTGGCATGATGGCTCAGGCTAAGAGAACAAGACACTGAAATCGGTGGCCTCGCCCAGGACTTAGACCCCTCCCAACCTCATAGCTGCAAACTTAAAGGCAAGGGAAAGAGTCGGTTGGAGGGTCCACCTGGGCTCCTTCCCAAGCCCCTTCCCTGAGCTACCATGGGAGCCACTGCTCTGAGCCTTTAGGCAGCAGGCTTTCCCACCAGGCAGTCTCACTTGGTTAGAGAAGGCCGGGTTTGGGAGCACTCCTTCCAGTCTACCAGTGAGGCAGGGACCCTCATGTCATGGCAGTACAAGTATTTCCAGCTCTTATAAGCTTGAGTTAGGAGGAAAGCTGTGGGAAGCCAGGCGGGGCTTTCAAGCTGCCCTGCAGACTCCCATAGATTGCTACAACAAGGGACAACATTTGGCTTTCTCCAGGTGGGACAGGAGAGAACATTTTACCTCAGGGCACACATTCTCTCCTACCTACTAGCTGGGGGATGCTGGACAAGAGGAGTCACCACTGTCCACTCACCTCAGCTAGGCAGTGGGGTCTACACCATGGCTGCTAGGGACGCATGCAGGGAAGAGCTCCACACCCGCAGCTGCTGCTACCAAGGACAACCCTGTTGACAACAGGGCACAGCAGGAGTTCCTGCTCACCTCCCACACATCCCCATTCCCATTGGGAGCCACAGAGCTCTAGGATAGTACATCCCCTAGGTAGTGGGAGCTAGCTCACCAAGCACCACCACCATCAGCTCATCCTCACAGTATCCATTTCACTTAAGAGAAAAATCATGTAAGGTCCCACTCCTAGGAAACTGGGATGCCAGGAATTGAATCCATGGGGATCCAGGATTGGTGACCCCCAAACTGGTACTCTTAACCTCATCCACTAAACTGTGTCCATGTTCAAGGGGAAGCAGAAACAGTTTGTCAGCAGCTAGCAGCTGGACCAGACAGCTGCTGGATGTTTTCTTTGAAGGAAAAGGCTGCCTTCTCCCAGGTTAACTGCAACCAGGAAGGACGTCTGCACCCCGCTGTGCACTCCTCTTTCCAACACTTCCAAGAATCAACCTCCTGCTCAGGATGGACCTTGTTTTTCTTATTAGAGACCAACGTGAGCACAGAGCTTCACACTCACAAATGCGATGATGGTATCCATGAACATGAACTTTCTTGTTAACAGGGAAAAATGGCTACTAAGTGTCCCCAGGCCCAAATGCTCCTGAAGTGTAAATGTGTCCCCTCAATTTTCCATGGGAAATCATTCCTTACATCTACCTTGACGGCCAGTGTGCTTGTTCCACCTACTGGCCACTTTAAGACCACTAAAAGCAAGAACCCAATCAAGCATCCCTCTGTTGTCAACATACCAAACCTTCTCTTGTAGGTGAACCTCAGTCTGAGGATGGAAAAGTACCTTCCCTTCCCATTTACACCATTTCTGGAGAATCTTCTGAAGGGTGGAAGGAAGTGGCTTTGCCTGCTCTTCTTCCATTTGCCAAGCAGTGAGTCTGGGTGTGGTCAGGACCACAGGAAGCGCTCTTACCTGTGCAGTGAAGAAGGCTGGGGTGAGGGATCCCGAGGGCAGGGCTGGGCTGTTGAGAGCAATGGAGCCAAGGTCGGTGCCGGAGAGCACGAGCGGGGGCGCAGAGATTTCCAAGCCTTTGGGCTTTTTGCCCTTTGGGGGAAGAGATGGAGACTTGGTCTTGGAGCCTGACGACAGGTTCAAGGGCTCCAGGGAATCCGAGTCATGGCAGGCAGCCTCCAGGAAGAGGCTTCTGTGTTCAGAAGGGAGCGGTGAGTTGGGGGACAGGGATGGGGACCGAGAAGAGGAGGGTGAGGCCGAGGAGATGCTGGCGGCATTTGGCAACATTAAAGAGGAGATCTTGGCTGAAACGGAGGAGGCCAGGAAGGCGGACGCTGCAGCAGCCTCAGGTGTGGAAGGCAGGGACACCACCGGCCTGGTGATGTGCTTCTCGGTTTTATTGGTCACAAACCTGATCACAGTCCTGACTTCTTCCACAGGGGGACTGTCCTCAGGTGGCTCCTCCAGCTTCTCTGTCTTGATGGCCTTGAAGGCCTCCGGAGGATTCTGCAGGGAATTAATGGTAAAGGACGAGTACAGGCCTGAGTGGATGTATTCATTGCGGCTCGTGCTTTTGAGGGCGGACAAGCCGTGTTTGTGGGCCTCGCGGCCCTCGGGAGGCACCTTGCAGTCACTGTCCTGCAACAAAAGGCTCTCCCTGCTGATCTCCACCGCGTGAGGATCCATTTTGAGGATCTCTGGGAAAGAGACGAACTTGTACACAAACTTCTGCCCAATCACCTTCTTGATGATATTCTGCAAATACAAGAGTAGACATTGAAAACGTGAGTGCACCCGAGACACCACATAAGGGGCACACTGTCATGGCCAATGTTTCCAGAAGATGCCCCAAATATCCCTGATGAGCACATGCTGGCTAAAGAGGAGGGGGAGGAAGGAGAAGTCAGAGGCCAAAGGACTGCCAACCTCAGCAAACTGCCATTTGTTGTCTCCTGGTCTGGAAAGTGAGGATGATTATTCCCAATGATACAGTAACTGTTGCTATTTAGTAGGTAATTACTATGTGGCTGGGATTGTTCATACCTGATCTCATGCAGTATGAAAAGCAATCCTAGGAGGAAGACATTAGTATTCCCATTTTAAAAGTTAGGAGGGCCGGGGATGTGCCTCAGTGGTAGAATGCTTGACTAGCATATGTGAGGCCCTGGGTGCCATCCCAGCACTGAGAAAAATAAATGAATGAAAAAACAGGAGATAAGCTTAACCCACTTAAATAACTGCACAGCCACCCAGCAGATGGTGGTAAGGCAGCCTTTGCAGAACCACGATGTGGTACTGTCTTACCAGAAGTCAAGAGAAGAGGGTGAGACAGTAATGGGGAAGCACCCTGCAAACTGCAAAGCAGTAAGGAAAGACATCACCAAATGCTGCCATGCTTTCTCAAGTCACAGAGCCATTGTTGCCACTGGAGGAAAAACCAATCACCTACTTAGACATCTGTGACATTCATATAGTGTTCTAAGTTCCTTGTATCTGCTTCAGGCTCTTCAGTGTATGAACCCTCAAACATTAAAATGTAAACAAAAAAACAATAATTGCTGCAAAAGTTGAGAGCTAGTAAAGGCTGTACTGTGTTGGAGACTTACAAAATTGATAGATAAATTCCCTGCAGAACCTTCCAGATTTCACATTTATCTACCAAAGGCTTGCTGTGTACCCCACTCTGTGTTTGACTACTGGGATCCCAATGCTCAGGGGAGACAAAGATGGCACCCCTCTAGCACCAAGAGCTAGCATTATTCTATGGGGAAAGGACGCTGAATGTTTCTTTGGAAACTGTTCCTCCTGCAACTTGAGTACTAGTTTCAGGAAAAATAAAATCATCTGGAGAAAAAGAGCTGTAAAAACAGCTCCTACTGAGTGCCTTGCTGCTCTGGTCATCCTGTGCGTAGGCCACCCCTCAGGGTCCCCAGGCCCACCTTCTTGGAAAGCAAGAGGTATCATGCTTCCACCTCCAAGTCATCACAAGCTTGGAGATAGGGAGTCATCTGCCCCAAACCACCAAGATCTACTGGTTCTGAAGCCCGAGCCTTTTCACATTTCCATACAAATGTGGAGGGAGAACATCAAAGAACCCCCTAGGAGAGATGAGACTGAATGAAGTTTGTTTCTTTTGCAAGCATGGTTGGGTTCTAGATACAGGCATGTTGGGGTTTTGCCTGTTCTCTTGCTACATATGGCATCCGATCTGCCTTTTGCTCCCTTAAGTGAAACAGGAAAAGGTGCATTTATCATGCCAATGAGATAACAGGACAGGAAATCCCACTCACTTGAGTCTGGGGAGGCCTTGCTCAACACCGACACTCAGGGGGTTTGTCCTTGCCAAGGGACATATTAGACTGGATTCCAAGCTGCACGGTCCCAGCCTCCTGGGCCCTGCCCTGCTACCTACACCACGCCATCCCACCGCTCCAGGTGACCTCATTCCCACACTCACACTGGCACACCTTCAGAGAACTGGGGAACTGAAAAGTTCCACCTGGGCCTGGCTGGCAGCTCTGCAGGGGACAGCAGCAGCTGGGGAGAGAATATGCCAGGGGACACCAGTTCCCAGCGGGAAGAGATTAAGGGCGTCACAGACCCCACCTGACCCAGTATTGGTTCCTATTATAAAGTAAGCGTGCGGGCCTGGAGTGCTTCCTCTGAAAGAATTCTGGGGTATTTTTTTGGTTTACTCATAATATTTTCCTCTCTAGGGAAACACTCTATTTTTTCCTCAGCCAGTTTGAACCCTCATCTAAATTGAGGTTTTTGAGCCTAAATAATTATACAGAAGAAAGCAAAAGAGAAACCATACGTTCTAAGTTTTTTCTTTTGGCAAATATAATGTTCAAAAAAAAAAAAACCCACTTTCGTTTTCTTACGGGCTCAGAACATAAGGTCTGAGGAAGGATTATATTCACGAGCAAACCAAGAGATAATTAAGGGCTGCGATAAGATTGATTTTAAAAAGTCTCTCCTTGTCAAAAAAATGGTAGGCAGCAGGTGAGCGTGGTGGTGCACACCTGTCATCCCAGTGACAGAGGCTGGGTCAGAAGGATTGCAAGTTTGAGACCAGCCTCAGCAACTCAGCAAGAATCTTGACAACTTAGTGAGACCCTATCTCAAAATAAAAAAATAAAAGGGCTGGGGATGTAGCTCAGTGGTAAAGCAACCCTAGGTTCAATCCCCAGTATGGACCCAAAAAAGTTAGAAATCCAAGTAAAAAGGACCTGGCAAACATCCCATGTGACTTTCGACTGACTAATGGATAAATAAATGTGGTATATCTGACAATGGAATATTATCCAACCAAAAAAAAAATATATCAATGCATGCTACAGGAATGAGAATTCATTATACTAAGTAATTATAAAGGCCCATATTAAAATTCTGTTTAAATTAAATGCCCAGAATAGCAAAATCCACACAGTCACAAAGTAGATCATGGTTACCTAGGACCCAGGGGAATGAAGCAATGGAGGATTGTGGCTTAAAGGGGGGTTCCTGTTTGGGAGGATGAAGATGTTCTAAAACTGATTTTGGTAATGGATGTGCAATTCTGGATAGAGTCAAAGCCACTGAACTGTATACTTTACATGAGTGAATTTTATGGCATGTGAATTATATCTCAATAAAGTTGTTTTAAAAAACACACACACACAAAAGAATTTTGCATGTTTAAATGGAAGACAGTCGGCACCTTCTCCAGCTAGATGGTGACTGCTGCCACCTGCTCACCCCGACTCTGCAGATAAGGAAAGGAGACATGGGGAAGGGGCTATATCAGTAGCTGCTGCTCTGCGGTGAGGGCAGGTCACCTGGGCAGGTTTCAAGAGCAAGTTCATGTGGCGATGGGCATGGAGCCGATGTAATAAACTGGCCAAAAGGAGGAAGTGTGGCCTTTGGAAACAACCAGGTTGGGTCTTGCTTCCTGGACACCAAAGGAAGAGGTGGATTCGATCTGGCTCCCAAAACCTTTGCAGGGGCTGATGGCTGAGAGTGGACCAGGGCAGGACGACAGAAGGGTCAGACAGACCACACAGGTCAGGGGTGTGCAGCCCAGCATGGCTGGGAGCCCAATGCAGCCCCAGGGATGCCTGCTCCCACGACAGCAGCTGGTAGGGAAGTCCTCCCACATCAGTGAGGATGCCTGCGGCTGGAGAATGAGAAAGAAGGTGGGTGGAGGGGGTGCATCCTGGCAGCCAAAACGATAGCTTCCATGTTTTTTAGGGGGTGGTCGGGTGGTGGGGAGTACTGGGGATTGAATTCAGGGGCACTCCACCACTGAGCCTCACCCCCAGCCCCATTTTGTATTTTATTTAGAGACAGGGTCTCACTGAATTGCTTAGCACCTCACTGTTGCTGAGGCTGGCTTTGAACTTGAGATCCTCCTGCCTCAGCCTCCTGAGCTGCTGGGATTACAGGCATGCACCACCACACCCGGCTGATAGGTTCTTTTTACTTATCTTCCTGAGTAGACCCTGGGATGTAGGGAGGGTGGGACATGTATGTTTGAAGGCCTCTGAGGTCTCCAAAGGAAAATTTCTTTCCAAGACTGTCTGCTGATAAAGCTCACAGCATAAGCAATAATAACAGCTAGCACTTGCTAAACACAGATTATCTGCCAGGGTCTGCTTGAAAAACCTGATGCCCATCATCTCATTTAATCCTCCGGGAGACTGGAACCTCATTATGCCCATTTGAAGGATGAACACACCAAGGCTCCAGAAGTGTAAATTATGCGTGGTTACAAGCAAGCACGTGAGGAAGACAGAGGGCACCCAGGCATTCTGACTCCTGAGAGTTTGGCCATGACGGAGGGTGATGCAAGTTAGCCCAGGACACCACTGCGCCTGGGTAGGGTTCGTATTCTGTTAAGTGATGAAGACATTTAGAAAAAGTCTGCTTTTCACCCCTTCGATCCCAGCCTCACAAGTGTTTGTTGCTTCTAGTTGCCTAGCAACCTGACAAATCTGGTGTGTGTCCAGCTGGGCCAAGGGATTCTCAGCATGGTCTGAGAGAGAGGGCCGCACATCTGCCTCCTTTATGTGCATGGGACCAGCCTCTCTCCCGTAATCTCCCATGAAGTGTGTACTGGCTACCAGGGCCACCCCCATCCCCCATCCCCCCACTCCCCACCCCCCCATTCCCTCACCCTGCACTGCGGGTCAGCCAAAGGCAGCCAGGGCAGGGTCAACTCAGAGAAAGGCAAAGCAACAGCCTCCTACAACAGACCCCGAGGGAAATAAGAGCAGACAGGAGTGACTGACACCATCACCGCAGCCACAGTGTCATCAGGCAAAGCAGGAGCCCAGGCTGCAGGCAGTGCAAAGGGGGGGGGGGGCATGGGAAGCCCAGGGAACCCTCCCCAGCTCACTTTCCATGACAGGATCTCTGTCATCTCACCCAACCTGGGCACAAGACAGAGTTGGCAGATCCTATTTTGTTTATTTGTGTTCTGCCTGCTGCCCTGACAGGTTACAGGCTTACCTGCAGGAACAGGTGTGTCCATGGGTGTGCTTAAATATGGGCACACAAACCCACAAGCATACTCTGCCATGTAAATAATCCCAAATAGAGTGATCCCATACCTAGGTATGGGGGGGACTTGTTCAGATGCTCAAAATTCCTAAGGAACTTTAAAAAATATTTTCATTATATTTTATATAATAATTTTAATATTATATTTACATAAATGTTTTAATATTATACTTTATGTAATACAAAATGGCATAGTATTTGCATGTCACCTATGCACACACTCCATATATTATAAGTCATCTCTAGATTAGTGACAATCCCTAATACAACGTAAATGCCACATAAAGAGTTGTTATACTGTATCGTTTAGGGAATAATAACAAGGAATAAAATTCTGTTTATGTACATAGATGCAATTTTTTCCTCAAATATTTTCCACAATTGTAGTGGATAGATAAGGAATATTTCTATTAAGTTTTATAATTAAGAAAAAACAATTATATTCAGAAGTCAGTAATGAAGAGACGCTTTTAGAATTGAACTTACCTCCTTAGTTATAATGTTGTTAGGCTAATATTAAAATAGGTTAACTAAAATGTTTATTAGATACAGGGCTCTTTAACTATCTGTAGGGAGAGCTGAAAGAAGTTCGAAGTCAGAGACTTCAAACCCCCAAAGACACAACTTTCTAAGGCTCACTCAAAGTTTTGTGAGTATGTGTCCCACCTCCATATGCTTTTTTACTGGCATTTTAAAGCTGAACACTCCCGGGCACTGAGGCCATATGCACACCTACAACCTCATACCTCCCTTGAGAGCTTGATAAACTGTAATTTCATCCATCCACCAACTCAGCAAATACCTGCTGGATGTGCCTGTCCATCTGTGCTGGTGTGGCACCCTGATTCTGATCTAAGGTCATGCATCTGTCTGTCTGGTGCTCTGACTTGTTACCGAGGCTCCCATTTCTTCCCCAGGGAGATTCAGACAGCGATGGGTTTTCCCTGATATGCTCTGACTGCTATGCTGGTTCAGAGAGCTCCCAGCTCTGCAGACCTCCTGCCCTCTGGCTTTGCAGGTTTGCCACCTTGCTCTCAAAAGTGAAAAAAGCCAGAAGCTCACTCTGCAAATAGGAAAAATTACTTAGAGAACCCTTCCTAATGCAGCCTGGACCTTTTACTCCACACTGATAGCAGACCTGGGTAACCGCGACAGTGAAAGAGATCTTTCCAATAAACACCCACCAACCACATCACAAGGGCCGCTGCTAGGATTTAGTTCAAACACTACTCCTGTCTCATACTAGCCATGGGCCTCAGTTTCCTTATCTATAAAATGGGAACAAATCTATCTACCTAAAGCTGTATCAGAATGCCCAATACATTCATGAATCATAAGTTCATAACGTATGTTTGGCTATTACTGTTACTGTCATTATTTTGACTCTTCCATTTAAGCAAAAACAAAAACACCTCTGTCAGCCCTGATGACAATTTAATAGTCCATATGAACCCTCTTAGAAGGCTGTGAATATTCCACTTGCTTTATCCACAGTTCTGGGTAACATGATCCATGGCACAGCAGGCAGAATTACTTGTGGTTCACATCCCTCAACCAAGCTGGGGAAACATGATGCTTTATTTATTGGGTTCAGACAAGAAATAGACGCAAGGCTTACAGGACATCATGCCTAACATGGCCAGCGCTTGATATTCACCAGGAAGGAAACCTCAGACAACCCAATGAATTCCAGGATGGGCAGGGGGAGGGTAGCCCACAGGGAGCAACCCCTGAATCCAGGTGAGCCACATAGATGCCAATCGCATCCTACAGCACAGATGTAACATCAGGCCCTGGAAGGTGGCACAGACACTAACCAGTCAGCCAGCTGATCACACTGTTGTCCACTGCCTCTGAGAGCAGGAAACATGCTCCCTGGCAGGGAGGAGGAGCCTGGCTTCATGGTATCAGCTGTGGCCGGGGATTTTGCTAGAGCTCCTGGTGGAGGCCAATGGAGACCCCCTAGCCCTAAGCACCTGCCATTAAGGTCCCTGGCACAGGGAACCAGGAGTTTGAGTGTCCATCTCTATCATGGTAGGTCCCCTGTGGAGAAGGAGCCTGTGGGTGGGGAGGACAGAAGGAAGCAGGGAGCACTCCTGAGGGCCCCCCTCTTGCTGGGCACACACAGCCATCTTGCAAGATGCACCCTCCTGCCCTGTTTTAAAGATGAAGTGGTCAAGGGTCACCACTTTTGCGTGGCCAGTGAGGTTACATCCATTTTCTACCACATAGGGTGGGTTAGATATGGGGAGAGCCATATAACGGAGCACCACATGCTGTTTCAGAGGACCGTTCAGTGTTCACGTTTCCTCGTATCTTTAAATGTATATACATTAGGTGAAAGATGATAGTATGTATGTATGGGGGCACCCTGTTATTTTAATGAAATTATTTTCTTTATAGATCCATATGTTTAAATGAGAAGAGAAAGAAAAACTAATCTTGAAAGATGTATAAAATGTTTAACAGTGACTTTAATGTTTCTTTTTGCTCACTTGCATTTTCACATTAAAAAAAACTAATATGCATGTATTCTGTATTACTTGTCAATCTAAGACCCTGCCCGGGATCCTACAGCTTGTACTTGGTGGGGCTGAAGTCTGAACCCAGCTGTTCCAGAGCAAAGCCCCGAGCCACTGCTGTTCCACCAGCAAACCCTCTTTGAGAAGGCAGCTGCACGGGGCCCAGAGGCTGCAGCTGAAGATAATGTGCCCTGTGTTCAGAGAACAACAACGCAGGCCAAGAGAGCCTGGGAGCCAGCTCTGAGCTAAGGAGGCTTGGCCCTGCCTTAAGAGTGGCCTCTTCCAGCTGCTCATGAGGAAGAGCCCGACGCTTGTCAGGCTGTTCTCCACACCCAAACAGAACTGCCACAGTGGGACAGAGGAGGGGCCTGCTTTGAGGGGACATGCTGGCATGAGACACCAGGACCCAGCAGGTTTGCAAACCTTCAGATTGCTCCAGAGGACAACCTCTAAGCAGCACAATATCCAATGGCAGACGGTGACAGCAAAAGACAGGAAGCTCCTGTCCACCATGCAGAGTGTGGCTGTGGCCCCCACGGCCCAGCACCTCAGAGCACCCACCCGCCCAAGCAGAGCAGCAGCTCACACAAAGTCAAGGCCAGGAGCCCTGATGGACCAGAGGTTACTTGGAACCAATGCTGGCATAAGCAGACCAGGGTTCAAATCTTTGCCTCTCTACTTACTATGAGCTGGGGAAAGTTGAACTTCTGTAAGCCTCAGTTTATACAGACTTAAAATGGGAATAAAAATACCTCATAGGGTAGTTTTGTTCTAAAAAATTATGTGTGCCAGTGCCCTGCTCATACGGGTCCTTAAAACATGACCCTTCCCAGAGGAACCTGCTAGCGACGATCTAAGTGTACAGAATGCTCATTATGCCACACTATCTTGTTGTATTCTGCCTTCAAGCAACCAGGATTCCTTAGATAGTACCTCACTTCACAGCTGACAGCAGCTTACACATGGTTTCACGTGAGCCTCCATTTTTACACCTGAGGGACCGTAAGCTCGGAGGTGGGTCCCCACCATTACCAAGCAGAAGAGGCAGAACTCCAGGCCATGGGCTTCCCAACTGGGACCCCTTCTTCTGCTCCTCGTCTGGTTTCCCACTCAGAACACAGTCTGACTCACACTTTCCTAGCACAAAACCCAAATCACCCTCTCCAAAGTTAGAACAAGCGATGCCTGACGGCTCACACTGGTTCCTTCTCCTTAACACCTAAACACTCTTCCAACAAGGAGAAGAAACCTTCCTATGGGAGACTCCATATTAGGCTCTGCTTCCTCTCCATCTATGCCATCTGAACTGGAGGGGACACGGAGCGGTCAGCTGGCCATATAGGGCTTGGTTATAAATTTGTTTGGGGCAGGGTCCCTTTCCACCTGTCCCAGATGGAGGATCTTATGACAGACGCCTTCTCTCCATCCACCTGAGCTCTTTCTAACCAGGACAGTCTACCCCCTCTCCCTTCCCAAAGTGAGCTGAATGATGTCCCCACAAACTCATGTCCACCAGAATCTTAGAATGTGACCTTATTGACAAATACAGTCTTTGTGGACACATTGATTAAGGGTCAAGTTGGAAGCCCGTGGATTTAGGGTAGGCAGTCAATTCAATGACGAATGTCCTTATAAAAAGAGAGCAGGAAGGAGACCACGGAAAGACGGAGGCAGAGACTGGAGCTGCTGCAATGAGCAAGGAACATCCTACTGTGGGAGCCGCCAGGGCTGGAAGGGGCCAGAGAACATTCTGGATCCTGCAGAGGGAACTGTGCCCTGCAACTCCCTGACTTCACACTTCTGACCCCCAGAGGCATGAGAGAATAATGTCTGATGTTTCAAGCCACAAAGTCAGTGGTCATCTGTATGGCAGCCCTAGGGGACTATTACACACCCTCTGTAAAGTCACCTCTGCACAGTGGGACAGGGGAGGCTGAGCCACAGGTCCCTGAAGTGTCTCTCCTGCCCTTCCCTTTCCCCTGTGATGCTCTGACACTGTGGTCCTAAGCCCCGGGCCGCCCTTTGTCTAAAGCTCAAGTGTGGAATGCGCACCCTCACACCTGTCCACACACACTCCGCTTCTACAGTGCTGCCAACCGAGGGCTCTAACTGCATCTCTGAATTGGCCAACTCGCCAGCTCCCAGGGGAGGATTTTTGGTAGTTTGGGTTAAGATTTCTTTCTTTTTTGGCACTGGTAAGCTGCAGTGTGAACTGTCACACCAAATTCAGCTGGCCTGGGGCTGGGGTGGGAGGGCTCCTCAGCCTTGCTGCCTGAACAACGGTGGTCCCCAAGGTGCTGCAAACGAGAAGAGCCATCTTGCTGGTGTGGCAGGACACCAGACCTGGGAGGCTCAGACTGGACACTGGACTACCTTCCACTGTGGCAGCACTGACCTTCTCCAGTACTGGCAGCCCCGGTGGGGGCCTCAGGGGACACAGGTGGCCTGGGAGCATGTTCTCATCCTGGCTCTGCCACCTGTTTACTTAAGAATCGCCTCCCAGGCTGGAGACGGTGCTCAGGGTAAAGCCAGCACCACACACAAAAAGTAAAGAGTAAAAATGAAATGAAATAAAAATGGTCTCCCCTCTAGGGTCCTGGGGTGGTTTCTTGTGTCCTTTCCTGCTCTGATATTTGAGATGACAGATTCCTCTGTGACAGAAGGACACATGTCTGCTTGCTCCTCACCCATTCTACCTGTATCTGGCCCAGTGAGGTAGACAGGGTGACAGCAGGAGAGGGGAGGGACACAGAGCAGGCAGGTGGTCACTGAGTACAGGCAACCTGCAGAGGAGCAGGCAGGAAAGACAGAGGGATGAGGAGGCCATGCTGGGGGAGGGCAGCTGGGGGACTTCCGAGGCAGTGGGACTGGGGCTGGGTGGGGAAGGGTCTTTGGAGTCTATCTGGGGACCACAGGACACTGGGGAGGTGCACAAGCAGAAGCCTGCCCAGTGCCGACCTGGCTTTCTTTAGGAGGCAACTTCTGAAGACACGGGTGTTATGGGGCCACCCAAACCAGCACCTCCCATGCTTATCTGGCTGTGGATCCTGCCAACAGTCCTTCCTCTGTCTTAGTCAAAACATGTGGGAGGGGCGTCTCTTCTTTCTGCCGGCCTTGGGGTAGTACCCAGCAACACAAGGAGTGTAAGATTCCAGTCTGAGCCCAGGGGCCTTAACATGGGATCCTGCAGCTTCATAATCCTGAGTGTGGACTCCTAGGCTGCTGGGCACAGTGGCACAGGCCTGTAATCCCAGTGGCTTGGGAGGCTGAGGCAGGAGGTTCACAAGTTCAAGGCTAGCCTCAGCAAATGAGCATGGTCCTAATCAACTTAGTGAGACCCTGTCTCAAAATAAAATATAAAAAGGGGTTGCGAATCCGTGGGAAAGCACCTCTAGGTTCAATTCCCAATACAAAAAAAAAAAAAAGACTTCGAGGCTGAAAGCTCTGTTGCTGGCCAGCTGATACATCATGGATCTGTTATAAACCTCCTGGAGACTCAGTATCCCCAACCTCTCCAATGGGTCCACTACTGACCATGAGGACAAGTGCATCAGGACTTAGAAAACGAGTTAATAAATGTAAAAATACCTAGCACAGCGCCTCTCCATACACGTGAGCTTCCCTCCTTATGTTACCAATTTGGGGTAGGAACTGAGCGCAGGCAGGAGGTGGGAAGAGGCTGCACGAGGAGCAGCTGGTAGATGGTGGGTGGTGGGTGGTGTGATGTGAATGTGAGGGTTTCTGTCAGTTTGTCTACACAACCCCTCAATTTTCCTGCAGCTAAAAGCCTAGAAGCAGGACCGCTGGTGCTGGCAAACGCAGACTCGGTGTGGGCTTGGGCAACAGCCTGATGCAAGTGGATCTGGCAGGCTGCGGGAGCTTTGGCAGGAGCCTGCTCATCAATGCGGTGTTGACGGTGCTCCCAAGGCTCCGGCTCATCCTTGTTCCTTAGCAACTGCCCTATTTGGGGGAACTCTGTGTGCCGTGGGGAATCTGGCTTGGAAGCCCAGGCAAGACAGGAAGCACCCCCAGGTGACATGCAGTGTCTGTCCCCTCCCCCTGTAGCCCAGTCCCCTTATGCCGGCTGCTACATCCCGGGGCAAGGTGACCAGATTGGAAAACCTCCACGAGGCAGCTCAGCCACTCCACAGGTCTCAGGCAGCTTCCGGGCCCAAATGCTGCAGAGAGGCCCTGGCTACCCCTTTGGCCCCCAGACAAAAGCCCGGTTGCCATCTGTGGTCCTCTGAACCATCTGAGCAACGGAAATGGGATAAAGGGAAAAGGGACACCCAACAAAACACACAGGCTCTCAACACTTGGGCCCATGGCTAGGCACAGAAGGTTCCGTCCATACACAGGACACCACCAATGGAGTCCAGGACAGATGGGTCTTCCGTGGAATTCCATAGCCAACAAAGATGTTCTAGAAAGTTCTGCGATATGAACATTTGCTGGAGTTTTGTTCTTCCTCTGCTGTGACAACGTACCATTTTATCTTCACAAAATTTATTTTGGGGATTTAAGAATCCCACCGGGGCCTGGCTTCTTGGCACGGGCAGTGGAACTCGGGACTTGTATTATTAAAACTAACGTTCTCCTGCCTGAGCGCACACCCAGTTTATAATGAATTGCCCAATTAAGTTGAGAGGGTGATGCGTTCTTCTTCCAGGAATATGTTGCCAATGACTTTGTCCCCACTGTTGTCCCCTAAACCCCTTCCAATGAAGTGAAGATGACCCAGGACACTGTGAGGCTAAGCCATGGACGGGGGAAATTTCTCATTCTATCACCATTATCATCTGCTGATAAGAAGGGAACTGGCAGAGTGTCCAGCCTCCCCCTGGGATGAGCGTTCACTGCCAACAACCAGGACAAATGGTCTGTTGGATGGAACAGGATGAGGGATTGTCTGAGCTTCCAGGTCTTTCTGTAGCAACCTAGAGAGCCTGTGTCTCTGGCCCCTCGTGAACAGAAGACAGCTGCCCGCCCCATGTGACGCCGGCCTCCACCATCTTCCTCTCCCCGCAGGGGTTTCTGGAGCAGGGCCTGAGGGCCCTGGCACTGCAGGTGTGGTGGGGCCAGCTCACCGGGTGGGGAGAAACGGGTTCGTAGCCAAAAAGATCAGAACAGTAGGATCTGATGTGAAACGGTCAATGCCAAGAAGAGGAAGAGGAGACGCAGATTTTTATTCTAAAATGTGTAATCTGATCACGGGGCACTCCCTTGCTTTCATGGCTCCGTCAGATCTCGCCAGAAAGTGTCAAGGATAGCATGATGTACCCCGTGTTCCACTCCCCACTCACATTCCAACCCCGTCTCTCCCTCCGTCCCTAAATAAATACTCTGCGCTTGGAAAAGTCACACTCTTTCACACTCCCTGCCTTGGCCCAGGCTGTTCCATTCTGGTATATTCCTTTCCAACTTTTCCCAGCTGGGTAAACTCATTCTCAGGCCTGGAGGCCCAGGCCAAGTGCCCTGACCTCGGGAAGCCTTCCGTCTGCTTCTCTACCAATCCCCAGGAAGGCTGAGTTATCATGTCCATGGTAGCACTTCCCATGATTGGGAAGACATTTTTTGATTTGCATGTCTGTATCCCCCATGGGCTGCTGAACAACCCCAGGGTGGGGAAGGGTTTTGTCAGAGGAATGGCTGAATGAATAGCAGAGGTAAGGGAAAGGGACCCTGTCAATCAGAGGCAGAAGCAGGCTAAAAGCAACCCAGAACTTCTTTAAGAAGTGCAGAGATGCCGTGAATCTCAGGAGTCCCTCCTGCCCCTTGGATCTGGTGCACAGGTGTGTGGCGGTTGTGAGGGCCCGATACAGGTACGCTCCATCTCACCCTGAGATGAGAGATCCAAAAACTGATCCCGCCCAATGTTGTTAAGCAACAACCAAAAAGGAGCTGTTCGCCTGTTCATAAATACAATCTCTGGAAGAGATCCCTAAAATTACATCAGTAAATTTACCTTTCAGAAAACTCAGTTTAAACCTAAGAGGGGAAAAGAACAACCCCACCCCAAACTGCCAACAATCGCCACTACATTAACAAACCCATCTCCTAGGACTTAAAGTGACACTGCGGAAAACAAGCTGTGTGGTAGGGGGCGACTGTGAGATGCCCTGGCTCAAAGTAAATGCCCTGTGCAGCCTCCACCAGCTCCGGCTTCTGCACCTCCATGTGCAGCCACAGGTGCTTTCTGTGCCTACCTGTGCCTCGGAGCTGGCCAGGGGTCCTTCAGTCCCCAGCCCCCCCGGGGAATACAGCATGCTGCTCCTGGCCTGGGCATCTCTCCTGTCTGCAATGCTAACTGGGTTTGCCCAGCAGCCTTGTCAAAAGTTGTGCTTGGGGAAGGTCATCTTTGGCAGGAAAACCCTGACCCTCTGACCTTGCCTTGTATGTATGTAGGGATTCCAGAGAGATGCAGGTGGGGGAAGGAACTGCAGAGACTGGAGCTAGATCTCAGCCACTGCTGACCCAGGAGCCCACGGGGCCAGCTTCTCTTCCCATTTCAGCTGTCTATTAAAGTCTTCTGCTATTCCAGATCATCCCAGTTCCTAAAGACTCTGAATCCCTCCAAGCCACCTTGTTCTTCTCCACCCTGCCTCACTCTGGGGACCTGGTGGTGGCACAGTGTGATGCACCTGCTGTTGAACTATCGCTCCTGTCTCCAAGTCTACTATTACCCCTGCTGCTGGGTTGAGCTGCTGTTTCTCATGAGGAGCAGCTTTCTTTTATGATTTGCTGAATCTGAACCCTCATCTCCAAGGCTCTCCTTTTTCCTATGTAATTTTGAAAATCCAAATAAAAGCCTAGCAGTGTCTGAAATGTAGGGACACATTATAGGTAGAAATGTGTCACCCCTGAAGGTCCTAACCGCCGGTACCTGTGACTGTGGTCCTATTAGAAACAGGATCTTTGATTGAGTAGAGAGAAGTGATGGGAGGGGAGGGGAGGGGAAGGGGGGAATGGAAGGGCAGCAGAATAAAATAGACATTATTATTGCTGTGGGTATATATGTGACTGCATGATCAATGAGATTCTGCAACCTGTACACTCAAAAAAATAAGAAATTATATCCCATCTGATTCAAATGTATGATATGTCAAGATCATTGAACTGTCATGTGTAACTAATTAAAACAAATAAAATAAATAAATAAATAAGAAACAGGACCTTTGCAGATGTGACCAAGTTAAGTTGCATTCATACTGTATTAGGATGGGCCTTCATCCAATGACTGTGTCCTTACAAGGAGAGTCACATAGACACAGAAGGAGAACACCATGTGTCAACAGAGGAAGAGAGAGTAAGGTGGCTACAAGCCAAGGCATGCCAAAGACTGACGGGCACACAGAAGCAAGGAAGAGGCAAGGAAGGTGCCTCCAGCCATTCAGAGCAGCCCAGCCCTGCAGCTGCTGACACCTTGACTTTGGACATCTAGTCTCTAGAACTGTGGGAGACTTCATTTCTGGTGCCTGAATCCACCCAGAGCTTGTGGTCATGTTACAACAGCCCCAGCAGCCTAATGCAGCCCAATAATCAGAAGGCAGTGAGTTTTTTTTCCCCCTTAATTGATGCAACTTCTATGACACGAGTGATTTGTACCTGAATAGAACACATTTGCACCTTTGTTTAGCATTTACTGAGCAGCTAATACGTGCCAGAGGTTGTGCAAGGTATCAGGGCAACAAAAGAAGTTCTGCGAGAAGGACACCTGTATAAACAGATGACTGTGACATAAGGCAGCAGGATTTACAAGCAGGAATGACGACTGGCATGCACTTGGTGTGGCATGTGGACCTACTGAGTACCTGACCTGGTGCTAAGCACCCTGCACACATCCTCTCTCTCAATCCACAAGCCAAGCAATGAGGGGAGGCGCTGTGATTGCCCCTGCTTCCCCTGGGGGAACTGAGATGGCTGAGCTCTAATTGGGGCACTGAATGCACAGCCCACAGGGGCGCTATGGGGCCCAGTAAGCTGGGAGGTTGCTTCAACTTGGGGTGCCTGGGGAAGTATAGGAGCTTGATTCGGGAAGCAGGAGGGTCATATAAATTTGAAAGTGCCTCTGTGGAGTTTTCGCAGCAGTCCAAATAGATAAACAGACCACAGATAGAGAACGGCTGCTGTCCATCATGAGGCACTAAGGAGCAGGACCAGGGCTCCTGACATACCCACAGTGAAGGCAGCCGCCATTCCCAGGACCTGGCACCCGCTACGTCTGCGTGCCTGTGCAGGAAGGGGGTGTAAAGGTTTTTATTTCCTTCTCTATATTCATTTGAATTTCGCAAATTAGTCATAGAAAATATCACCACCCACATTATTACTCTGGCTAATGCTTTGTCACCCCTACTGTGTCCTGGTCACTGTTCTCATCACTGCACGTGTGTCACTGTGGCTTGTCCCCTGCCAACCCATGGGGTAGACTTCACTGAGGCCCAGAGAGACAGGGAGAACTACCTCCACCAGAGCTGGACTCCACCCCAGACCACCAGCCCTACACTGGAAGCACCTCGCTATAGTAACCCCAGGGTGCTGGTGCCAGTTTTAAAGGAATGATGACCTCAGCCCAGTGTGACATCAGGAGCACATACATTATGTCCCTCTGTCTTCTGCACAGCTTTGTACACATTTGCACTTTTTTTCCTCCTCTGCCCATTTTTAATATCCTGGAATGAGCTAAAAATATAACATATAACATATAAAAATAATGATATTCTCATGCTTGTCTACTCTGGCAGGGAAACTTCCCTATTAGGACAAACCAAGGGGTTGCAGTTTCAGCCAAGAGTGAAAAGATTAGAGCTAGCAAAGGACAGAAAGGGAACTGGCTGCCAGGCTAGGGAGTGAGTGACCCCCTGTGTCCCTCGCAGGCTCTGGGAAGAGTGAGGGAGATGGAGGAGAAAGAGGGGGAAAGAGGATGAGGGAGAGGAGGAAGGGGGAGGAAACTAGGAGGGAGAAGGAAAGGAGGAGAGAGGGGGAGGGGGAAGAGGGAGGGGGAGGAGGGGGAAGAGAATGACCACAATACTGACAAGTTGGATCAGTGTTGTGTCCTCAGGGTCAGCCTGAGGACACCAAGGGCACCCACATGGCCCTGAGCTTCACATTCACAAGGACCCTGCACAGACATGTCCCTCAGGTTAGAGATCCGGCCATTTAAGGCGGCCATTACTGTAGGTCAACAATTGTCAGCCACTGGCAGTTGGATCCACTTTGGTCAGTTATGCAACATTGAAAGTGTTCACCATAAAATGTAAAATAAAGCATCCCTTATGTCGCCTCCCTTTTTCCTTATCTCTCCCTTCCCTCTTTACTTCTTCCTCCTACCCTCTTTCACTCACCTCCCTTCTTCCCCTTTATCTTCCTCCTTCTTCCTCCTCTTCTTTTTAAACTGTGTTAAGAGTCTGCTACACGGGAGGCTGGGATTGTGGCTCAGCAGTACAGTGCTTGCCTAGCACATGTGAGGCCCTGGGTTCCATCCTCAGCACCACGTAAAAATAAATCAATAAAATAAAGGTACTGTGCCCAACTACAGCTAAAAATATATAATTAATAAAAAGGGTCTGCTATGGTTTGCAGATGGCTTGATGTGTCCCCCAGGAGTTGGTGAGTTGGAAGCTTGGTCCTCAGTGTGGTGATGTTGGGGGCAGGGAACCTTTAAGAACTGGGCCTGATTATGAGGGACTAGGTATTTGGGAAGGCTGCCCTCAGGGGAGATTAATCCTCTTATGGGACCTCAGTCCTGAGACAGTGGGTGGTTATAAAAGAGTGAGACTGACCCCAGGTATTTTAGACTTCCTGTCTTATCATGTAATTTCTACCTCTCACACATGCTCTTACCACGCACGGTGTCATCTTCCATGTTGGGATGCAGCCAAGGGGCCCCTCACCACATCAAGTGCCATGCTCTTGAGTCTCTAAAACTATGAACTAAATAACCCTCTTTTCTTTATGAACTATCTAGCTCCAGGTATTTTGTTGTAGCAATACAAGATGGACTAATAAAAGTCTAACTTTTAATCTTACACATCCCTTGAAAGCACTTCATATGGAAGAGTCAAACTGACATGTGAGCATGCATGTGTACATGTGGGATGTGGAAGGAAAGAAATGGCACATCCTCTTCTGGTGTCCAAGCCTGAGATGACATAATAGGACAACAGGCTTCTCCTGCCCAAAGAAGCTCCTGCAGTCACTGTGAGGTCCAGGCTGCTGCTCAGAGGCTGCTCCAAAGTCACATGCAGGGTCCCTGCTTTGCCCCAACAGGAGGGGAAATGGAAAAGACTGGCAAGCAACCCCCAGTGGCTGCCCGGGCCCCAAACCTTGGGCTCAACATTCTACACAGCATGTGCCTGGATTTTCCAATACTGGAGTTCTTGACAACAAAGAACATGTTCTTGTTGTGATTTCTAGGTTCTAGTGCCCTTGGGCAGCCTGACTGCCTACCTGGAACTCAGATGTACCAAGGAAGAGAATGGCCCAGAAGGCAGGGTGTGCGCGTGCCTTTGGCTAGGAAACCACGCACACCAGCTGGGCTCAGATCTGGGCTCTGCCACTCACAGGCTTTCAATCAAAGCCCCATGTTCTCACCTGTGCAAGGAGGCGGCCCTGGCAGCATGGGTCCCATGGTTTAAAGCAGACAGGGGTAGGAGGTGCTCAGCACGGAGCCTTGGACACCTAGTAGAAAGTACCCAATATACTTGGAGGCTATGAGAAACACTTTCTCTACAGACACGAAATATCTGCGACGGGGAATCAGGTGCCGTGGAAATGGCAGTGACAGTCATGTCCAGCCAGGAGATCCCTTCCCGCTATAGAGACACCCCTCAGCCCCACTCCAAGCCCCAAAGAGGAAGAGGTGAATGGAGTCGCAGACAGAGGCAGCACTGCTCTCCTTTGACACCTTGATTTAAAACAATGAAAACGCCAAGCTTTTAGGCTTGGAGCCAGCAGGGAAGCTGGACTGTTTTCCTTCAGGGTGCCCCCGATTCCCAGGGCAAAACTTAGAACCTGGGGGAAATGCAAGGCACCACACCATCTGCCGCTTTCAGACAGTGCAATTAGCAAGAAGTGCTCTTCCCTCTTAGTGGGACTCTGCATTAAGTCAGGGTTAATTAATTGCCACATTAAAGGAAAGCACCTTTAGCATTTCAATGACATAATCATATGCAATTACGATCCTATAAAGGCACACTTTATAATTAAAGATGTCTTCACTTCCTGAAATGTGTAATCCTTATGTCTTCAATTCCAAAGAGGTTGGCAGACAGAAGGCACTAAATATAGATCAGGGTCTACTATTTAAATCAGTTTTTAATTCACCTTTCAATATGAACGGTAAACCAGAACAAAAGCTTACCGTTATGATGACTGTAAGTCTTCATGTCTATGAGGCTAAATATTCAGCCACAAAAAGATTTGAATAGAAACGGTCAACAATTACAGGCCTAAAGTGGTTCTCCTAAATGGTGAGAGCTTTGCCCCAGAAGCACTTGAACCACTTGTCCAGGAATGCATTAAAACTCACCCCAACTGTCTCTGGCAATTACGCTGTATTTTCACTTAACCAAGCATTCTGTTTTATCTCTGTGACTCAGAAATGCAAATAGGCTTTCTTGTGATTAGAGAAGCTTCCCATCAAATTGTAAACACCATGCACCAAACACTGTTCAAAATACCCAACCCGGAACGGACAGGTCAGTCTTCACAACCAGCCTGAGATGGGCACTCTAAGGATCCCTATGTTGTACATGGGGGACACTGAGACAACGGAACCTTAAAAATCATGTGTCCATGCCCCGACTGCTCAGGAAAGGTCCTCCTGACCGAACTGCAAACCAGAAGGGAGAAAACAGACTTTCTAGACTTGAACACTCCTTATGTCCCTGGAGCAAGTCAATGTTAGAGAAGCCCCGCAACCTCCTGACTTCTAATTCCTGTGGCTAGTGAGATTCTTCAACCAACTGCAGGTAAAAGACAGAGAGAAAATAAAATCTGAACCACAGTAACCTCCAAAAGGCTCCAGAGAAGGGAGAAAGATCCTCCTAACAGGTCTTCTTAGAAACGGCCTTAGGGGCCCCCTCTTTTATCTTCTAACTTGATTCATGAAGCACCACTATCTGCTTTCATCCCCGGAATAGGGAAGGGGACCCCCCTCCCCCCAGGCTGGCTCATGCAAGGTCAAGGGTTTACCTTGTCATAATAGTATCGCAGCGCTCTGCTCAGCTTATCATAGTTCATATTTGTCTTGTTTTTGCGGAGTCCCCAGAGCTTGGCCACTTCTTCTGCTTTGAGGAGCTTGAATTCACCATCGTTGGAGGTCCAGCAGATTAGATGCTCGTGTTTCTGGTCCAGCAGCAACTGCAACAGGAACTGCCACAGCGTGATTGCACTCTCCATACCTGGGGGGAGAGGAGGCCAGGTCAGGAGCCACCCGGCCGGCAGGGGACAGGGGCTGCAGGATGCCCCGCTTCCTCCAGTGAGCCTAAGAGAAAGCCGCCTTCCCTTCCACCCCACCCGGTACACCATCGGAACCCCACTCAGAACCTCACTTGGAACCCGGTGCTTTCTGGCTGCATTTTTTTTAAAAAAAATTTTGTTTGTTCTTTTTGGTTATCCATGACAGCAGGGATTTCTTTCAGTATATTCATACAAACATGGAATATTATCTCTGCATTTTTGTAAGCAACTTCGATCCAGAAGTACAGGGAAACCCTGTGACCCTGGGATTCACTACACACATCCCAGCAAGGAACAGCAGGGCACTGGGATTGATGTGGAAAACGATGAACCAAATGACCACATGTGGAATGAGTCCCCAAGGTCTTCCTGACTTAACACCAGTGGCTACTCCTGCCCATACTGCCAAATCCTTTGTTGGCCAGTCTCTAACCAGTTATGTGCTGAAATGCGGTATATGTGCTAAGTGCATTTATACAGGAGCCTCTAAGCCCTCTGTCACAGCCCTGGATGTGACTGTCCCCTCCTACAATATGTTGAGCTTCCAGAAGAAGGGACTCTGCACTGCCACTCTGTACTGCTGCAATCTCATAATACAGTGCAAGGCCCGAGCGTATCCTGTGCCACCAGCAGATGCCACAGAACTGAAGAACCAGTCCTGGCCAACGGAAGCCTTCCCCAGGCACTTGTCCTATTTGCAGGTACACACATGGAGAAGTGCTTTCTCCCACTGGGAGAAGAAACACTAAAAAAAGGGCTTTGCTCTGACGATGGAGGAGAGTTTGTAGGTGCTGTTCCTTCTTCCTAAAATGCTGTTCCCTTGCTTCAGAGCCTGGTGAGAATCTACTGGTCCAACCCGACCCAGCTCCTGGGGGACCTGCTAGAGTCTCTCAACTTCTGTCCCTGGAGGATATTCGTTAACGATCAGTACTGGTCCTAAAATAATTACGAAAACAATATTAATGATCCATTGGTTTGATCCTTGTTTGCTTAATTAGGAAGTAGGAAATGGCTGGGCCAGCCTCAAGGACTTCACTGTAGGTCAGCTGTCGGGAGCGGATTCCACTAGAGCCCTCAGTTTTGATCTGTGCAGGATGGACTGATGTCTCAGCGCCGGGCCAAGGAAACCAGGGCAAGACCAGAGGGCAGAAATCTGGCTTCCGGAATGGAAAACGCACCAGAGAGGAGTCACGCCTGACAGAAACGAGGGATCATCCTCTACTAAAGTAAGGGCACAGAGGACAGAGAAGTCCTCAGGACAGTCCAGGGTACAGCAATGGGCAGCGGAAAAAAAAAAAAAGATGCATGACTCTGGGAGATCTGGCAGCCAGAAAAAATGGCCTTGGAAGGGTTGTTTGTTCTAATTAATTTTTATTGGTGCATTACAGCCATACAGGATAGTGGATTCAGCAGGACATGTTCACACACCCACACACAATAAAATGTGATCCTCCTGCTGGGCGCAGTGGTGCACACCTATAATCCCAGCGGCTCAAGAGGCTGAGGCAGGAGGATTGTGAGTTCAAAGCTAGCCTCAGCAAAAGAGAGGCACTAAGCAACTCGGAGAGACCCTGTCCCTAAATAAAATACCAAACAGGGCTGGGGATGGGGCTCAGTGGATGAGTGCCCGTGAGTTCAATCCCTGGTACCAAAAAGAAAAAAAAATGTGGTCCTCCCAGCACGGGAGGGTTACTTGTACCCATCATCAACACCACAACTCCCCACTCACCCGAGACAGTGATGACAATCATCCTTCTCCCTCTGCACACAGGGATGGACGTGAAAATACCCAGTCACCCCATAAGCACGTGTTTCCTTATTTCCTTTTATAAGTTTTGCCAGAAGAAAGCATCTTATTGTTTTTTGGGGCGAGGGTGCAACACTATGGAAGGGAAGCAGATAGGGGACGCGCTCCCAGTACCCACGGGGCCTTTTCTGTATGGCATTTTTTTTTGGTGCTGAGGATCAAACCCAGGGCCTGCCCATGCTAGGCGAGCGCTCCACCCACCGCTGAGCCACAATCCCAGCCCTCTGCATGGTATTTTTAAGGGGGTTTATTCCTTTATCCAAGTCAACATTCGCCACAATGGTCATTCGGTCCACACGACAGTAAATCATTTCACTGTTGCTCAGAGCCACCCCGAGTATGGTCAGGCCGACTGCTGGGCTCCTCAGCACCTCATGGGCTCCAGCTCCCAATGAGGTCCGCCCTGCGGATGATCTGCAAGGGGGCCACACGTGTAGTTCGTCACTGGTGCTAAGAATTGCTAACCGTTGCCTCGGCCAAACACTCCAGACTGAGCTTTTAAATACCTTTGAAACTTCAGGGCATGCTCAGAGGAACTCACCTGAAAGGGCAGAAAGCTGCCCGTGGGCTTGGGATGTGGGGGGAAGGAGGTGCTGGGTGGGAAAGTGGTCGGCCACCAGCCCCCTCTCCACCTTCAACTGACAGGGACCATCAAGTTCCCAGTGGGACAGGAGGCAACAGAAACGTTGATGCAAATGTTTGACCCTGGGGAATTCCTCACGGTGTTCCAACACTGTGGATTAGAGCCCGTAGGGTAGACCCTTCCCTCCTTCCCAGGGTCAAGCTGCTGTGCTCCACACGACAGTGGACGTGGTACTTTCTTCCCACCATGCTAATATCGAAGCTTGGCCACAGGCCTTGATTTGGCCAACGGACAGTTGGGTATGTGTAGCACCATCCTCATTCGGAGTCAAGGTCTGAAAAGTGTCACATCTACACTTTTCCTCCTGAGTTGTGTGAAGCTGCTGACCCAGAATGAGACCATGGAGCCGGCATGAGCTCAACCCAAGACCTGGAGCCCAGTTTTACCAACTCAGCATGTAAAGCAGTTCCCCTGAGGCTGACTGGTGAGAAAATAAATGCCACCGTAAGCCAATGATTCTTGGGACCATTTGTTACGCAGTACTGTGACAGCCAAAGCTGACTGTTACAACACCCAGCCCATTTGTTCCTCCCTTCACGGGGTGCCAATATCTTCATACTCCTGAGCTCACGTTCACAAGGCTGCAGTGTGTCCAGACTCGTAAAAGCATGCTACCAGATGTGGGGGCATGCTGTCTGGGGGAAAGGAGGTGCTTGTTTCAACACTGTGACTGGGGAGGATGCCCTTCTTATCCGTGTCTCTACTCAGAGGCCCCAAGTGGGCTGAGTGGCAGCCAGGGATGCTAAGGCCACAGCCTGAGGCCAAGACAGAAGGGAAGTGGGGAAGGAAAAAGGAGGCGCCCAAGAGCAGAAGGGGAACAGGCAGAGGAGGGCATGATGAGCATGAGGACCCCCTGCTTCAGGGGCTGGGAACCAGGAGTCACAGAGCGGCCCCTGACAACTCTCAGGCCCCAGCAGGGCTCGGGTGGTAGCTGGGTGCCTGGGGGCTCACTGGAGGATTATGCAGAGGGGCAGACAGTGAGCAACTCAGCTCCACCGGAGGTGACTAAGGGAACGGGCCCCAAGTGTCTGCAGTGGCCTGCCCAGTGCAAGGGCCTGTTCTGCTCCAGAGCTGTCTTCAGCCTCTCCTCGACCCTCCTCAGTGAGTCAGGTGCAATGACTGTACAGTCACACAAAGCTCCTCTGTGGGAAATCCCGCCATGCATTGCTCAGAGACCCATCTCAGGCGGTCCCCTTGAGCTTATGATCCTATCTGCAAAGAGGGGGCACTCCTTCCTGCTCCCAGCAGAAGGCATTCTGGGAGGCCAGGGTGGCCCTGGGCAGCTCTGCCCCTACACCTCCCTGGCCAGAGCCATCTATGTGATTAAAGATGGGTGCTAGGTGGGCAGGGCACAGTGGGCAGCAGGCTACCAGCTGACCACCTGGCTCCTGTCCTCTCCCTTTGAGGGAACAGACTGTGTTTCTTTGACATTTAGTTCCACTGTTGATTCAAATGATGATGAAATTGAGTTTCATAATTTACTGTTGTTTTCACACATAATCACACGTTCTGTTCTATCACACCTCTGCCAGCTGTGAATTTTGCCCTCTGGGTTGTTGGAAAAGAAAAAAAAGTTTCAACACTGTGACTGGGGAGGTTGCCCTTCTTCTCCGGTGAACACAGTCCACGTGAGCAAATCCATCTGAAAAAAAAAAAATGATGTTTCTCCTAATTTAATTCCTCAACGCCTATAGTCCTTAAGAAACTCTGATACCTTAACACACTAATACAATAAAGTCGCATTTATTCTGGAAGCCACTATAAAGGAATGTAATTCCAAGAAAGCTGTTGAACTTGAGACTTAACATGTGACACATCATTATGTCAACGGAGGCCTGAAGTTAAGAGATTTCATGAGCTTAAATTCATTTAGTTCACTGCCCACGAAGCCCAGCTTAAAATCTGCAGAACATACGAAAGAAATGCTAGAAAGCTTTTAAAAAATGCTTCCCAGATAATTTTCTTTTGGTTTTTAAATTAACATGTATGAACTCACACATTAATGGGGTTCAGTGTCTCAACACATGCATACAGCACACAGTGATCAACGGGGTAACTGGCATTTCCCTCTCATCTCAGTTTATGGTGGGAGCATTTGAGCACCTCACATAGGCCTTCAGAAAATACACCCTAGGTTGTTGTGAGTGACAGTCACCTCTGGACTGTAGAGCTCCCAAATTTATTCCCTCCCTCCATCCGTGTTTCGGCCCCCCTCATCCAGCCTTCTTTTTTCCACACCCCCAGCCTTCCCCATCTCGCCTTCTACATCCAGGTCAAGATTTCTTCATTTCTACATTTGCCCAAATGAACTCTTTTTTCCTAATTGGAAAATGTTTTTCTTTCCCTTCCTCTGTCCAGACCTGATTTTGAATGCAGGAAATTTTATCAAGTTTTGTTTTTTTGTTTTTTTTTTTAGGTACCAGGGATTGAACTCAGGGGCACTCAGCCACTGAGCCACATCCCCAGCCCTACTTTGGATTTTATTTAGAGACAGGGTCTCACTGAGTTGCTTAGCGCCTTGCCCTGGCTGAGGCTGGCTTTACTCGTGATCCTCCTGCCTCAGCCTCCCCAGCCACTGGATGACAGGTGGATGCCACCACGCCCCGCATTGCCATTCTTTACGGAAAATCGAGCACTGCACTTTCCTATGAGGGAGCATCAGTCCACTTTAAAAGGCACACGGCTCCTACAGGAAGAGAAGCCCCCTCTTTTCTGACTTCCTCTGGCCTCACCTCCACCCGTTCCTGCAGGGCCTTTCTATCTCTAGATGGCCTCTCACCATTTCTACTGGAGCTGACCACAGGTGACGGGCACAGCAGTTGGCTTGGACCCCTCTCGACTCCCACTCTCCAAAGAGCAATGCTGCTGCTGTCAGCCTCCCCTGCTCCTTCTCCTGGTTGTTCGTCAGCTTTTCGTCACTATGACAAACACCTAAGGAAAACGACTTAGAGGAGGAAGATTTATTGGGGCTCATGGCTTCAGAGGTTTTCAGCTGCTTCCAAGGCAGAGAAACAAAGAGAAAAGGGGGATGTGGAGGGGCAGGCCAGTGACAAGAGATAGTTCCCCAGGGCACGTCCCCAGTGACCTACTCTCCCCAGCCATACCCCCCGACCAACGGTTTCCACCAGCTCCATTCAGCCTTCAGTGTATGAACCCACTGAGGAGTGAGAGTCCTACAATGGTCACTTCCTCAGGATACTCAGACACTCAACCCTTGAGCCACTTCCACAGCCCTTTTTTAGTTTTTAATTTTGAGACAGGGTCTCACTAAGTTGCTTAGGGCCTCACTAAGTTGCTGAGGCTGACCTTGAACTTGTGATCCTCCTGCCTCAGCCTCCCAAGCCACTGGCTTGTCCAGTGCTTGTCAGAAAACAGAGAAACGGGAACCTTCACACTCTGTTGGTGGGAATGTAAATGAGCACAACCACTATGGGAAACCCATGGAGGATCCTCAAAAAATTAAAGATAGAATTATCATATGACTCAGCAATCCCACCGCTGGGTACAAACCCAAAGGAAATGAAATCAGTGTGTCAAAAGGACATCTGCCCTTGTTGATCTATTGCAGCACTATTCACAACAGCCCAAGATCTACAATCTCCCTAAATGCCCCAATCTTCAGATGAACAGACAGACAATATGGTATATGTACACAACGGAGTACTATACAGTTCTAAAAAAGTGAAACCCTGTTATGTGTGATACTAAGGATAGTCCCGGAGCACATTATGTCCAGTGAAATAAGCAGAAAGACCAACACTGCATGATCCTAGTCACAGGAGAAATCTAGACAAAGTCAGTCTCACAGAAGTGAAGTAGCACAGCGGTGAGCAGAGGCTGGGGAGAACAGGGGCAGGGAGGGGCACTCGGTTGCAGGTAGACAGGAGGAACAAATTCTGGGGCCCTACTACACAGCCGGGGCACTGCAGCCAACAATAATGTATTGTATATTTCCAAAAAGCTGGAAGGGGATGTTGAGTGTTTTACCACAAAGAAATCGTAAATGTTGGATGTGATGCATACACTAATTATCCTGATTCAATCATCCCACAGCTACGCCTGTATCAAAACATCACACTGTGCCTCGTAAATATGTACAATTATGATGTCAAGTACTTAAAATAATAAAATAACTTGTCAAGTTTGAATCGTATACAGACCACCTTTAAAAAAGCAGGGAAACTGACAAGTTCTCCCTATTATAATTTTTATTATAGTCTCCCTTAAATATAAACAACAAAACTGGATATGAAGCTTCTCAAGATGATTCGCTTTTTGTTTTTGTTTTTTTTTTTTTTTGGTACCAGGGATCGAACTCAGGGACACTCAGACACTCAACCATTGAGCATCACATCCCCAGCCCTTTTTTTAGTTTTTAATTTTGAGACAGGGTCTCACTAAGTTGCTTAGGGCCTCACTCCTGGGTATTTGGGACACATCAGTGAACAGAAAGGTCAAGGGCTTCTGTCCCTCTAGAGTTCACAGTCTAGTAAAAGAAGAAGGCCATGAGCAGCAAGTCCTGATGAACTTAACTACATATGTGGGAAGATAAGGGCTATGGAAAAATGAAACCAGAGCCAGGTAGGGGGACAGGAGACCAGGGCACACCCGCAGGGGGTGGCCGAGGTATCGAGGTGGTTATCAAAGGCCTCATTGAGAAGGTAAGGGAGGAAAAATTCCTGGGTTAAAAAAAAATAATTTTCAAAAGGTTGTAAAAGCATGGCTGCCGTACAGACATAAAAATGAACACATGTCAAAGATGGTATTTTACCCATTAGCCATCAAGGGAACTGGCAGATGTTATAATGGGTTCAGGAAAGAATTTGAATAATAGAGGCATTTATAGATTAGAATTGCTGAAAAAATATGCTAATGGAGACAAAACTGAGGTTGGGAGGGGAGTCAATGAAATACTGTGAGACAGTACAGAATTTGCATTTCTATAGAAAAGAATTATTTTGCTCCCAGTTCTCTATAATTAACAAGGTTGTAAAATAGCTTCCATGAAATCAGAATTATACCAGGGGTCTAGACAATGCAGAGTCTAGACATTGCAATAGTTTTGGGGGTTTTTGTTTTTAACTAAAACATTATTTTTTATATATCTGGAAAGTGAGAGAAGGAACTACTTTTGTCTATCAGAAAGGCTGCTTAGTGGATAAGAACAGATTCTGGAGCCAGACCGTATGGGTTCAAATGCAAGCACTAGTCCCATCTGGCTGTTGGTCTTTGGGGAAGGTACTTAACCTCTCTGGGCCTCAGTAGCCTCAAGGGCAAGATAAGGATAGTGATGAAAGTATCTCCTTTACAATGTTGCTGAAGGAATCACAGAAGTTACTGATACTCTGTACCTGGTACACAGTGAGGGCTACTTAGATGTTAACTGCTACTACTGTTTAAGAAACAAGGAGCCCTCTTCATAGAGCAGGCTGATATCACGTGGCCTTCACCTGGCTCCCAGGCATCATTCAGAAACTGTATCCAATGTGGTTCTTTGTTCATTGGCCAATGACCCCGATACGGGCACCAAGCACCCAGGAGAACTCTGAACAGCATGGCGCCTGCTGTGTGTTTATCAGGTGCCCTAGTGTGTGCTTCTATTTATTTTTTCAGACTATCAACAGAAATGAAAACACAGTGGTAAATTCTTGCAGATAATACAGATTCCAGAGCGCCTGTTCTCGGCTCCTGCCTAAGCAGCTCTGGTGAAGGTGCTGCACCTGGCCTCAGTGGGGTGCGGTGGGGGTCCCACTGTCCCTGGGGCTAGCCCTGCTCCCCTTCATCTTGTCCCCTGAAAGGGGCCAGGGAGCCAAGTGGATGAGACTGTTGGATCAGAGAGTGATGATTAGGAGGGATGCGGGGAGGCAGTTGCCGGGGCAACAGGCAGAGAAGTTGGGAGGTGGCCCCCAGTCAAGAGGTGGTACCCCTGGCCCCAAAGGGGACATTTCTGCAGATTCTAAGGGATTGTTTTCTGCCTTCTGTGTTTAAACCTCCTGGATTCATTCTTTAATCTGGACAGAGTCTCAAAGTGAAAGATGCTACAAACAGAACATGGTGTATTGTCCCAGTGTCCCTCTCTGCCTACTGGAGCTCTGCTGGGTCACATGACACTAGCTCATCCTCAGGTGGCCCACCCCTCTGCCTCTTAGGAGTCACGCTCCTCTTCTTGGAGGTGGGTCTCCTCCTGTCTGCCACAAGGTGGCGCCAGACGCCCTAATGTGCTTTGGCTGCACAGAATCCTTAGGTGAAGTGGGGTTTTTGCTTCCATTCTCAGATGTGGAAATACCCACCTATTTGCTTTTCTATTGATGGCAACCTAGCACTTCTCCTTGCATGTTCCGGGTTTCATTTTTCAAGTTTCACTGGGGTGGAGCTGAGGAGGCAGAATGATCATCTTTGATTTTCTTAAATTTTTTTATGTTGTGAAAACTAATGAAATTAACCAATTAAAAAGAAAGAAAAATTAGTTATGAAAGCCCCAAGAAAGGAAGAATATTCCTGTGCAAATACACAGAGTAGGTGCTCAGTAAGCATGTGTGGTTTTGTTTATTAAAACTTGCAGGGTTAGTAAAATGAGGAGTCTGAGCTCTCCCGCTGAAAACCTACCAACTTTAACTTTGTAGTTTAAGCATCTACATGTTTCTTAACCACTATGTTATCATTGTCCAAGAGAAAGGGCAGAAACCACTTTGTATTATAAAACAAACCACACTGGAACCAAGGAACTGGAAGAAAATATTTTGTATTATGTGGAGTTCGCAATAACTAAGCACAGAAAAACCTTAAGGCATTGAGTCAATAAGGATAACTTGATAAAGCAGCCCTTACAAGTTCAGAATTGTTTTTGTTATAAATAACAAAAAAGTCTGTGAGGTGAAGCTAAGATTATTAAAATTTATTTTCAAAAAGCATTGTAATTATTGTCCATGATCACATGTAAAAAATATATATATGCATGAGACCAAGTTCATGTCCCCCAAAGCTTTTCCATTAATTAAAAAAAAATTGTATTCTCCTCTGTTCTAAAATATCTACAGATTGTTCATTTTTTAATGAACAATGGGAATAGGAAAAAAGGAGTAGACACACACTGGTCCTTCTGTGGATGTACCCTTTATAATTTGCATTGTCTTTTAAATAACGCTTTCAACTGAGGAAAGAGAGACCTCTCAGAAGAAATCACTGATTACCACTGTCATAACAAAATATATAATTTCCTGTGTGTATGAACCATCCCTCTCTCCTTCTGACACTGGGTTGTTTCTGGGTAAATTAGAAGCAGTTCAGTTAGTTCACTGGTGACTTTTATATGGGTAAATATTCTCTGGAAAAGTAAATGGATGGTTACACTGACTCCTGCTGAGAAAGTATCTTTGGGCCCTTCTGACTTCCTCCGGCACCCTGAAATTCATGCCCCTTCCCACCCCCACCCCTACCCCTACCCCCTGCACAACCCAACCCTATCTTATCCCATATTTTCAGAGAAGGCCCACATCAGGATGGGCAAAGGCCTATTCTCAGTCCAGGTTTCCTCACCAGGTACCTCTTTGATCTCTAAACTTGGCAAGTTCCCCAAATTTCTTAAGGTTCCTGATATAGAGTTTATTCTTCCTGGGCTTGGAGAAGAAGAGATACTCCATCTGCAGAGTAAAGAAATAACTGATTGTTCCAGAAGCATACACCTGTTTGTGCCTCAAAGACGCAAGTGATTTAAATAAGATGGCGTGTGGGGAAAGTCTGAACAGTGTTCTGTAGGACATGCATCATTGCTTTGCCTTCACATTGCCTTCCTATCTGCCTGATGGCAGCTTCCAACAAGGTTCCACAGGTGGGGCTAAGCTGGAGCTATTTATGTATTTATTGGGTACCAGGGATTGTACTCAGGGGCACTCAACCACTGAGCCACATTCCCAGCCCTATTTTTGTATTTTATGTAGAGACAGGGTCTCACTGAGTTGCTCAGCACCTCTCCGTTGCTGAGGCTGGCTTTGAACTTGAGATCCTCCTGCCTCTGCCTCTGGAAACACTGGGATTGGGCATGTGCCACCACACCCAGCTGGAGCTATTTATTTTTATCCATCAGCATCACCCAGCAAATTCCAAAACAACACTGACATACAGCAGGTGCTCAATAAAACGGTGTGCAGTGAGTCAGTTACTTTGGACTTCAACTTCTCTACCCTTACAGCGGGACTGCACAATCCGACTCCTCAAATGAACTAAAGCGCCTGGAAGATTAGTAATTTCCCCCCTCAGAACAAGATGGACTTGCCCACTTCCCCACTGGCTCTGATGGCCAGAGCCCTGCATGTCCCCACCTGGATCGCAAGGTAGCCATACAAACAGAGCGTGAGAGATGTCACCGTGAACATACACACCTCCATTTCATCTCTTATTTGAAAATATCAGGTGAAGATGTTATGGGGCAGTTAAAGGAACGCACGCCTGCCAGATCAAAGCAGCCAGCAGGTCACCCAGGATTCCATTCTGGCCACTTGGTTAACCACATCCACCTCCCCCATTCACCAGTGTGCCCAGGAAACAGATTTAGAAGGCCTGGTCACTGCAGGGAAAATCTTTTCAAGTAACCAACCGCATTAGAACAGCAGACCCTGTCTTGAAAGATGAGTCGGGCTGTAAAATCCTGGGTCAGCCCTGCCCCAGGGTCTCCCGTGGAAGAGCAGGCCCGTGAGAAGGCTTCTCTTTAAGCAGATGGGCTGTAACTTCCCAGCTGTTTTTGGATGAAATCCTGAACATTCACTTTCTTTGCAGGGGCTTTTGTTGTCCCCGTTGTTGGCATGAAACTTTTCTGGCTTGAAGCACATCCCCCTCCAGTTCTCGGACTTGGTAACATTAAGCTTCCTCTTCTTCTGCAGGTTGCGGGCAGGAAACTGGAAAATGGGCCACAGGAAACCTGGCCTCCCACATCTGTCCCACTTTGTAACTGCAGCTCTGGTTTCATCTGCTCTTGTGTGTCAGCTGTGTTAACCCTCAGCACGACAGCCAAACTCTGCTTTCTCAAAGATCACTGATGTGCTTAACTGTCCGAGAGAACTCTGAGGATTTCTGGCCTCCCCAAAAGACTTAACCATATGAATTCAACAGGGGAAAAAAAAAAAAAAAAAAAACCCTAAGCAGATTCTCCTAAAGTCATTTGGATCAAGAGAGCATGGAACTAGGAACAGGATTCATTCCATGTGTTATTACACATAGTTAAATCGATCTAAAAAATCTTATTTTAGATAGCATTATATATATAAAATATAAAAATACTAGTGGTCCAAGGCTGCCTGATGGATTTTAATTGGCTACGTTCAGATAGATAACATGAAAATAAGCTGTGATCATACCTCATTATATGATCATACCTCAATCTCATTATGATACTATTGCAAATTGTTTCCTAACTATCACCACAATTAGGTTGAACTATATGAAATTACAGTTTTTAAGACCAACAATCTTAACACTTAACCTAAAATATGTAATCATTCACACAAAACAGATGTGTGTGTGCATACACACACAGACACACACACTCAGTCACAACCCCAGAGCAGGATCTTCTTCATGTATTTGGTTCATGGATCCTTTTGAGAATGTGAGAGAGGGGGGAAAATGTGTGTATACATACAGACACAATCAATGTATCAGTCAAGAGCCCTGTTCTAAAGAAATGTTAGTTCTAGCCTCTACCACCACCAATACTGAGATTCTATGGAATTCTCAAGGCTCAGACCAAAAAAAAAAAAAAAAAAATCCACTCACATAGAAGCTTTTCCTTTTTAATGCTGACATGTAATGACCATGTATGTACCAGGCATGGTGCTGAGTGCTTTATACATGCCACCTAAATTTCATGCTTAGTTCACTATGCTATGTGGAAGCCAGGACTTAAAATATGAAAGCAGACACTGGGCCCCAGGAAGGAGAAGGACCGACCGACACACATCCAGGAGCATCTGACTCACAAGTCCACGTTCATGATCACCATGCATCCCCCGTGGAGGATTCCCTTCTTATATGCATGGCCACTGCTACTCGGAGATGTCTCCTGCTAACGTCAAATCCAATGCAACGTTCCCACTAGGGATCAAGACAGGAAATATCCTTGTTCCTCTCTGGGTTTGCCTCATCTGTGACTCCAATGACTCTGACTGAGTTCTGTTTCAAAAAAGAACCTTTGAACTGATCCCTGCCACTTCTTTCTAACCAATTTCCTCTGTTAGAAGATGTGAATGCCGGTTTAGATAGGCCAGGTGCGCCCCACATAAGATGATCAGCGTTGGCTCTTGAGGACAAGAGATGCTAAGGATTCTAGAACTCAGTTCCTCCTCAGATACAGAAACAGCGGTCCTTCCCCTGGGCGTGTGCACACGGGACAGTGGAATCAGCGTGGAGCTCATAGGATACCTAAGGGAGCAAGCCTGACCCCTGAGAAGGGCCTGAAACACATGGGCGTGTCCTGTCACTCTGAAATGAATCATGACAACCACTCCACGTGGGAAGGAGGCCATGCTGAGAACCCCACTGAAACTGTGCGACAGCACCTGGATGGCATCCAGCCCCCAGCGGGGCCTCAGCAACTTTCCTGGGAAAAGAAACACCTCAAAGAAAGGCCTGTCCCAGGTTCTAAGAAAGTGGTGTCCAGGATTGCACCGAGAAACCAGGCTGCCTGGCCAGCCAGTGAAACTTTTGAAAATCTTGCCAACTGTCCTGAAATCCAAGCTTTAATGAGTTCCCCAATCTCCAGTACTAACCTCTCCATCCCACAATACTCTTGACTCGTATGTTTTGGAGGCCTTTGCTTGAATGGAAAATCTTTTGCCCATTTTCTGTACTATTAACATTAATAAAATGGAATCTGTGCATTCAGGGGGAAAGGGGGGAGTTTTACACATTCTCACACTGCCCAAGCCTCAGCGTTTGTGCCATCTGAAGCAGAGGGGTCCGCTCCTCTCCTTGGGGTCTTCTTGCTTGTAAAAGGGCAAATCAGGCCAGCCCCAGTCCTCTCCTTACATACTAGCAAATCGTTTTTAAGATTATTTTGAAAGTAACAAAAAATGTAATCTAGGCTAGAGATGTAGGAGTGGTAGAACGCTGGCCTAGCATGAGATCCTGGGCGCCGTCCCCAGCTCCGCAAAGCAAATAAACAAAGGAATCCTTTTGATCTATACATTGTGGAAATGATTTTTGAAATAAGAATGGAAGACTGTCTTCAGCTCCAAATAAAGCCTTAACAGAGATTTTTTTTTCCTCCCTTAACATCTATGGTTATCTTACCATTGAAAAGGTATTTACTTAGAAATTTTAAGATGGCTTTACAAAAGTCAAAATAAAGGCAATCTCACATCCCACTTCCACAAGAAGGAAACCATAATCTTTTAGATAAACTTGAAAGCTGGTAAAACTGGTAAAGAAGCTGGTAAAACTCAAAATATATACTCGGTGCAACGAGAACACTTCTGTATGATACAGAATGATGGTGGTTTTTCCACATTCAGAAACTGAGACATTTCCTGCCAGAGCATCCTCCAAACTCTTCTATTGTGTAGAAACTGTAAAATCTTTCTAAATCAGGACTTCCTCCTATTATGCTTCAGAGGCGTCTTTCTGGGAAGGGTAGATCCAAGGCAAAAGGTAGGAATTCCTGCAGCACCACCCAGTGGAAACATTAGAAGAAAGGGGGGGGGGGAGATAAAGTGTGTTTCAAGAAAGAAAAGTCATGTCTCCGCTCCTCTAATGGAGTCGGTCTCTGTTTCTTTGCATCCATGGTGAGTCTGCAATGGTTTCTGCCTACATGTGTACACACCCGGGGCCACACCTGGGTCAGGAAGGATGGTGCAACCCTGGGAGGAAGAAGTCCCAGGTGGGGTCAGTTGTGAGCTGTGACACTGTCCCTTCCTTTCAGAAGGATCCCCGAGGGACCCTGGGGATCAGGAAGTCCGCACAGCTGTGCTCAGCACCCCAGTCCTGCAGTAGCAATGGGTGGGGGTTTCCTGGCAGAGGTACCCAAACATCTGTGCGCCTTCCTCTTCCCCTGGCCCGGCTGCACCTGGTCTGAGCCACCTCTAACATCTGCACAGTGATTATAGCGATACCCCAGGTGGGAGAATTATAGAGCCTCCCCCACCCATCCCCATGGCTCAGACCTCCAGCTCCCCCGCCGACCCCTTCCTCCAGAATTAGGATCATTTCTGCCCCTGTCTTTCTAAGGCCACTGTGGGTCCCACAGTCAACCCACAGGTTGGTTGTTTGCCTCCACTTCGTTTCTTGTCACCACCAAAACACGTCTCTCTTCACCAGCACCTTCTCATGCGTGCATGACACATCAGGCTACAACTTCTAGGGGAAATGGATGGAGCAATAGGAACCCTTGACCTTCTCCTTCCAGCCTTGCTTCATAGAAAGCCCTGGCAAAGGAGAAGGACACGCTCTTCCCAGAAAGACCTGGAACTATCTTGCTTCTCCACAGAACTTAAAATAATAAGTTTCACTTCTTCAGTCATTTCAGGATGGCAAAGTCACTAAGAAATCAACCCTCCTGGAAAACGTACCTTTCTCTCTTCCTGGAGTAAATTCCTTGAACCCATTTTAAATTTCTTCTTAAAAATGGTACAGAGATATAGAAAAGGACATTAGTTAGCTAATCCTGACATGGTATAGAAGTGTCTGATCAGGGTTAAAACTTCACAATACAGCATATTCGAACACAGATAATTTACAAAAGGCTATTAGAATTATAAATTTGTTTCTTTTTCTGAAATCAAACACTTGCCAACATATGTTCCTGGTTCCTGATAATGTCAAGATTTAGCTAGTTAATAACAGACATTGGCTGGTCTTTGGGTCCTGCTACATATATAGTATTCTCACAAAAAAATGGTTATGAACAAAGGGCCACCATTTTGGGACATCATGTTTAGAGATTTTTTTAATATTTATTTTTTAGTTGTAGTTGGATACAATGCCTTTACTTCACTTATTTATTTTTATGTGCTGCTGAGGATTGAACCCAGGGTCTTGCACGTGCAAGGCAAGCACTCTGAGCCACAACCCCAGCCCCATGTTTAGAGATTTTTGAGAAGCACAAAGAGCCCCCAGCAGAGTTGGTTACCTAGGCCACGAACTGGACTCTTCTGAGCCCGAGTCTATGGTCACTTCAGCTCACTGCTTTTCTATGGTGTTCTTCTCACAGCAAAACTTGTTCATGGTTTAGGAAATGCAAATTCTAGGCATGAACATTTATACATAAATAGGGTATGATAATGTATTCACTTTGGAGGAGATCTATATAAAAAAAAAACTAACAGAGTCTGCAGTCTTTAATGTATCATCACCTGCTCATGTGGTGGACACATGTGGGGATCTGCTGCAACTCAAGTCCCAGAGGTGGTGACTGCCCTCGTTAGTGCTGCTCCCCGCACATGCAGATGTTCCTCACATTTTCATACGTCAATATGAGGTCCAGCTACAGATGACAGCTCTGGTGCCAAAGGCAGAGGGCTCTTCCTTCGAAATCTAAGTAACTTCTCACAAAGTTCTTTTGCACATGAAGTGAACATATAATGGTGTTAAGGTAAGAGACCAGGCAAAAGGCCTCTGGTGTTTCACTGAATGTCTATTTAAAACCCCGCCTGACTTGTAGACAAACCACAGTAAGTGGAACGCATTTAAAATATCTTGGTGTGCTGGTGGATGTTCTAAGAAAACGGCTGCAAAATGCACAGTGAATGATTTCAAAACTAAACCATCTTCTCCGGCGCTTCCTACTTAAAAATCTCTTTTTTTCATGAATCACCAAGATGCACTGAATATGTGAACGAAAGCATGTTAAATCTGTCACCAAGTGGCTGCCCCGGGCTCCTTTACCCATGTGAGATGAACGCTGCTGCACAAAACAACGGAGAGGAGAAGGCCTGGGCGTGGAGTATCAGACCCGGGTCCCCAGCGACCTCACTGCCCTGCTTCCCACACAGGAATCTGCCCTCTACTGACTTGGCCAGGCCCTTTTGGAAATGCCACATACAACCTTTTTCCTCTTTCCTAACTGTTCAGCATGAATATATTAACAAAATAACAGCCAGACATGAATTGAGATGATTTCCCCTACAGCTTGGTAAAGAAAAAAATTAGGTAAAGTATTTGAATCATGAGGTGCACGTATGATATGCTACATAGAGGTCTTAAAATTGCTACTTTCTTCAAGACAATTTACTAAGTCTTAATATTTAGTTAGAAACAACAACAGAGGAAGTGGCAAAGGCCAAAGGATACTGCTCTTGTGGTTCAGCTCTGATTTAAATCAAAGCACAGCAATGGCCTTTGTTGAAAGCAGTGACTCCAAGCCTTAGAGGGCCACCATACACTTGGGTCACTTGGTTTGATTCAAGATATCTTCAAACGTCATCTTTATTTTAAGACATTTTAACATTCTTCCAAGTGCTCCATTGACCCACATATCAAAACTGCAGAGCTGGGGAGTAATAGTAAGTAATAGTAAGGAATAATTAAGTGAACTCAGTAGTATGTCAAGAAGCTGACATCTGTTTTTACCTTCACCATTAGATGAAGGCAAAAGATGCAGTCCATCCAGCCGTGCAAGCCAGGCATCCAGTGCAGATGTGAACACACCTCTGCAGTTAGAGGTATGTTTTTAAAGAATAGAAAAAGATGCCATCCAATGCCTTCTGGTCTAAATGATCAGTATCTGGGGTCTGGCTTAGAAAATAGGCAGGGATACTAGGAGAAATCACTTCCCTACTAATGCTCGTGAATTCTGGATTCCAGAGGATTTCAAGTTCAAGATCCCACCAGGAAACCAAGGCAGGGCAACTCACACAGTCTTTCAAATAGTGCTAAATGGCTTTAGGTCTCTTCTTTGTATGTTCATAATAGGACTTGATGAAATTATCAGGAATCTAAACTTTCTCGTTTCCTGAAAATCATATAATAAATCCAGGTTCTCACCTGACTTCTCACAATGAAACAATGATCCTTCTGGGTGGAGAAGCTCCGTAAACACTTTAGGCACCCAACCTCTGAACTGGGGCTCAAATCTACATGGGCAGAGAGGCTCTGTACGGAGCAGCAGCAGAGACCGAGGCCACACATTGTCCCCTTTTCACATCCAGGCGTCCTTCTTGCAGCCTTTATTTACAGGCACACACATGCGACACATGTACACACACACACACACACACACACACACACGCCTTCCACACCGATCTCTTTCACCTTAATACACTCCACCTTTTTGATGTACTTTCCTGGTGTTAGGAAATTGTCCTAAAATCAACACCAGCTTTTCTTGTCTAGGGTACTGCTTAAGGGAGCATCCGATCGTTCTGGGCCTCAGTTTTATCAACTCTGAGGATGATGACCACCTACAGGCACAGCAGGGCCGAATCCCCAAGTCAGCCAGGAGCATACCTGGGAATGAATCCCTGGGCTTATCCTGCTGTTTTTGCTGTGTTGGCCACATTCTTCTAGTTCAGTGTAGGGGGACAAGTCTGCTTCCCCCATACATTCTGGTTAATCGAGGTTTGACTGCTCCTTGGCAAAACCCAGGTGAAATTAATCAGTAGAACTAGCATTCTTTCACCAACACCGATTTGGATATTTAGTCCTTGATCTTTTCATCATCACACAAGCAGAGACTTTATTTTAAAACTCAATCAGAAATGTCATTAACCTCAAAAAGTTAAGGACAAAACTTCACACTTTTTTTCTTGTGTAAGTTAAGAAGGGAACTATGAATATTATGGGACTCAACCCTGATGATCCAAGGTCACTATGAATACTCGCTTCACTGAAGTCTTCAATAAAGGACTAAGGATAGTTACTTTAGATTGATTCTCTATGACATGGACAAAACTTCTTCCAAGCTACAGTCTTCCTATGATGACTGAGCTGTTGACCAACCCTTCTTAGAATCACAACACTAGCTCCAACCACAGAACTAGAGTTTGTCCTCTTAGATATCAACAAAGTAACCTGATTGCCTGACAGCTCCTACTCTTCAAAGTCTAGACCAAAACTATGGAAAACAACATGGATCCTCTGGGCTGTTGATGGTTTAACCAAGAGATCCGCCTGTTGTTAATCCAAGAAGTTTCACTGTCTAGGAAAACATTAGAGTCACTCAGAGAAACAAAGTGCTTTACCCTGTCCAACAGCAAAGGGACAGCAACTGCACAGACAAGTGTCCCCTCCACTGAGTGCCAACTATGGGATGGGTAGGAGAACAGAAACAGGCCAGAGATTCATATAGCCTGATGGGCACCCAGGTGTGGGACACGTAGGTAGGTGTTCAGGCATCCCCGGCTATCTGAAACTAATGGGTTCAAGGTTTGGACAGTGACCTCAGATAACACGGCCACCAGCCACCACATGTTTGGTTCCTGAGGGTTGGATAAAGAACATGAATGAAGAACGAGGGACAACCGCCCTATCTCCAGAAATACGTATCTAAAACCGTCCTGTGGCAAAGGTTCTGAAGGCCAGGAGGGGACGATGGAGGGATTGTGAACTGGGGGACAGCAGAGGCCTCCCTGGAAAATGATAACTGAGCTGAGAGGGAGCTTAAGGGGTGACGACTGCTTGGCTAGACCCAGTGGAGGGAGGGGATTCTCAGGAGAGAGGAGGGCAATTAGGAAGGCCCAGAGGCCAGGGCCACCGTGAGCATTTAAGGACTTGAGGGCAGGCCAGAGTGACTGTCCCAAATCACAGCTTGCTGCTCCTCTGGGTGAGGGTCTAGGTCCTTATACTAAGCTGAAGCCACTCAAGGAATTTCAGGTGGGGAGTGACAAGGTTGGTGTGATTTGAAAGAACTGCTCCAGCTCTTGAGGAAGAAGGGGTGAGAGGGAGCCCTCAAGACACTGGTGGAGGAGGAGGACATCCTCAAGGACCGTAGGTGGGAAGGAGCAGGAACTCTGCCTGGTGACCCGAACCCTACCTGGGCCTACTCAGCACCCCAACCCAGAGGCAGTCACTGCTACCTCAAGAATGAGGGGACTGACTGACGGTCATTAGAGATGGGTGCTGCCTGTCACAAGCCTCGAGAGAGGATGGAAACAAGTGCAGCATGTGATCCTTGGGGGTCTTCCCTACCCAATAAAGGGCCAACACAGAATTAAAGGGGACAGTGTCAGGGGAACTCCTCTTCCCACTGCAAAATCATAGAGTTTGTTTAAAACTGCTGTATGTTTTGAAGTCAGTTGTTTGGGGATTCACTTTGCACTTTTACAACTCATAGAAGTCAAGTTTGACTCCAAAAAAAGTATTAAACACAAATGGGACTCCTGACTGGAAAGGGACTATCTCAACTTCTCCACTTCAACCACATTACCATCTTGCCCAGGAAACTGAGGCCCGGAAAGATTAAATGATAGCCTCTCAGCCCAGTTAGTTTTAAGGGAATAGGTTTGTATTTACAACATCCAGATTACTTTCAGTTAACTATGTCCTGGATATTAAAGACTGTGAAAGAGATTTTTCGTTTCACTGTACAATGAAGAAATCCACACATTCTGGTGATTTTTATTTTTTTGGTACTGAGGACTGAACTCAGAAGCACTGAACCACTAAGCCATATCCCCAGCCCTTGTTTTATATTTTATTTCGAGATAGGGTCTCATTAAGTTGCTTAGGGTCTCAGTAAGTTGTGGAGGTTGATGTTGAACTTGTTATCCTTTGGCCTCAGCCTTCTGAGCTGCTGGAATAACAGGCATGCATCACGAGGCCCAGCCTGGTGATTTTTTTTTTTTTTTAACCACACAGATTAAATAAAAATACTGCAGTATTTTACCAAGGTGTTCTGGGGTTTAAGAATTTACGTGGTGGAGTCATGAAATTACCATAATGGAATAAAAAATAACCAAAGAAGATATTTAAAAATAGCTGAGGGATACATGTATACATAGAATAACATTTAAGATCTGTTATTCTAATATATGTAATTATGCCTCAATTTTTTTAATTAAAAGAGTGAAAGATGTCCAAAGTCTTGTATTTTTTTATTCTATTGCTTGAAGCCCTAATCTCATCGGGCTTTAGAAAGGTATCAGATACACGTGTTTTAAATCCCATCACTTCCATATTCTGCTTGGATAACTAAGAACTGTTCTTAGATATAATCATTTTAAAAATACTATGATGGCCAGGCATGGTGGTGCACACCTATTATCCCACTAACTCAGAAGGCTGAGGCAGGAGGATTGCAAGTTATAGGTCAGCCAAGACCACTTAGTGAGAACCTGCCTCAAATCAAATGGGGATGTCGCTGGGGAGGCAGAGGAAGAGTACCCCTGGGTACAGAGGGGGCAGAGAAACTTATGAAACTAGGATACTTCAATCCTCTTTTTTAGACTGGACATCTCAGTCCAAATTAGAATGCACTAATAGAACTATCATCTTCATTTCTTTAAATATATACAAGTAAATCTCAGCCAAGTTATAAAATAATCCTTAGAATGATTTAGTAATTACTTTCTAGGAAGTGTAAATTAATAGATACCAATAAAGTAGTCAAAGAATCCATTTCTAGTGGCAATTCAAACCAAATCACAATTTATTAAAATGACCAGTTCAAAGTTTTTTTGAAAACTGCTGACACATGTATAATGGATGCTGGATGTGAATGAGAATCCTGGAGATTGGAATTTCTGCAAAGGATAGTTACTTCAAAAACGGAATGATCTACTATTTGAAGGCCTTTAGGATTTGTTAACAGAAGGTTAAACACACACACACACACACACACACACATAATTCAACTTAACAGGGTGCATTATACATGGCAAAAACAGTTTTCACAGACTCTGCCATGGTTTTGATCAAAAAGCTAAATAACCTCAATTTGAACTGGCCATGGGCAAGAGTAATCTTGAACTAAAAATGAATTTAAAGCAACAATTTCAAAGTTTGGAAACTCTACTGATATAAAACCAAACAGGACAAAATGCACCCTCTGCCCCTTCATAACTAGGTGATTTCAAGGTGCACTTTGGTCCAACCTCGGTTTTCTCCTTTCATCACTTAACATTCTATTTTAATGTGTAGTGCCCTGTACTTCCTGTTACTACATCTTGATATTCAACTGCAAATCATGACTCATTCTTAAATCATAGAGAAACTCATCAAAATCCCAAATTTCACAGCACATAGGAACTCAGTCTTTCAAGAGGGCAGCATTCTTAAAACATGACTTGAGCCGCAGAGGACGAGAAAACACTGGACAAGACCACGTAGAAATTATGTAAATCCATCGTTGAGTCAACACATTTATGAGATCAATAAATACAAGCTTTATGTGTGGTAATTTCAGTCTCAGTACTCCTTACTAAAATGTGTTACATGATAGGTTAAGTGAAAATAAATAACAAACAGTATGTAAAGTGTGATTTCAAATAAAAAATTTTATGTGAACACATGTTCATGTGTGTATACACATACACACACACACACACACACATGCATGCATTTTTAAAGACTGGAAAATACACAGCAAAATGTTAAAAGGAGGATTATGTTAGATGTTTGTTTATTTTTTCTCATGGTGGTTTTCTTATTTTCCTAAGATAATTTGTGCTAATATTTTTCACAACAGGAAAAAATAACTAACCTTCAGAAAATACCTTTAGGCTAGCATGATCCCAAGTAGGGCTATAAATCAATCTATAAAGAGGAATTATGAACATCAGAGACATAAAAATCTTTTGCCTAAAACATACAAGAAAACCTGCCAAGAGTTGGGTCCTTCATGCAAATCGCCCATGCCACTCAGGGGCAGGTGTAAAGGCAGGTCCCTCAGGAGGGCATCAGAAACCAGTCCCCAGGGCAAAAGGAAAATGGACTGAGAAAATTTTTTTAAGATGTGATAAGGAACCCCAGATCTAGGAAACATGGAGATGACTATGTCATTCCCTAGGCCTGAAACAAAGCAAAGCTTGCAATGAGTAACCAGTATCTCACTCTAGAAAAAAAAATTACTCCAGGAAGCCACATCCTTGGATAAATGTTCATTAAATATTTTGAGTTTGTCAATAGGTTTATAACATTTCAAAGCACCATATCAATCTTCTGAATCAGTTATATAAATGTAATTGGGTGGCACCGAATGCACAAAATCCGATATCTGACAGCTGAGCAGGAATATTTTAATTTATATACACTGCCTGGAAGTCCTTTAAAACCAATTGCAGGAAGAGAGTCAAGTTCCAAAAAGTTATTACAAATATAAATTTTAACATATGATCTCAGAGTTACATTTACTGTATATTAGCAGTTGTGAATTATTTAATTTCTTATAAAATAAAAAAGAGATTTTATAATAAATGTTTAGGCAGTTTCAAAATTCAAATGGGGCTGAAAAATCACTGCTTCCCCGACCTGGGCTGCCACTATTCTAAAAAGCATTGGTACCAAGTGCGTGGAGATGCTGAGCTCATTGAATCTCAGAAGTAACCCAACTCAACTCACAGTGTGTACATAGTCACAATGTCACCATGTGCAAGTCACTCTACTTCACACGACCGACAGAAAATTCATGAATAGCATGCTACATATCTAACAACAACAAAAAAAAAATACAACTGACCACTTTCAAATGCCCTAGTTGTTGAATGAATGTGTATGAATTTTATCATCACCATCATTTTTAAGGGAAATAAGAGTTTCTCAATCTGGGCATTACTGACATTGGGGCAAGGAAATCCTTTTGTAGGGACTTTTCTGGGCATTGCTTGAAGACTGGCAGCATCCCTGGCCTCTGCCCACTAGATGCCAGTAGCACCCCCTCTGGTTATGACAACCCAAAATGTCTCCTGGGAGGCAAAATGAGTTCTGGTTGAAAACCACAGATATAAGTGAAACTTACACATTCCCAATAACAATTTGCTGGAATGAGGAGCTCTAATTATCTCCTTTTTATTCAAAGGAGAGGTATATACAACCTCCAGTCTTAGGGAACTCTCATGAAGAACGATGCAAACTTTTGAAAGCCTTTTTTTCACCTATGATAATATAATATTATACATTTTTCACCTATGATCAATGTTGTCACCCTACTCACAGCTCCAAGACAGCAATTTATTGAGCACCTACTCTGCCAGGCATGGTACGAGGGACATCCTATACTGATGTCCACTGACTCAGCCTGGTCCCACTGGCTAGGCTGCTTTTAGGGCCGGCTTGTCAGGTAACAGAAACACCAACACCTTAAAAACCCTCAAGAGAGGGCAATGTGTCCTTGTCAATGGAGGGGCCCCATGTTCCAATGGGGTGCTTTGAAATTCTTTGTCCTTTTTAGTAACCCTACACATTTCTAGACAACATTTAGAGGCTTAAAAAAGAAAAAAGGCCAGAAGGCCTCTGCTATATTTGGCCTAGAATGGCCATGGCTTTTCATGCTCAGGGGGTTTTGCAGGCGGGATCCTTACTGGAAACTCTTAAGAACACTGATGGACACTTTCCTTAGCTGACCCACATGCCCTCCTAATACAATTTGTAATTTTATAATCCTCATAAATTCAAACTCATACTGACCTTTTCCAAATAAATGTGTGCCACAGACCCAGACAGAAAAGGAGAGAGATCAGAGGGTATTTTGTTGGGCTATAAGGCTCAGAAATCGATTTAAGCTCATTAATAGATGCTCGGAACATGCTGGGTTTCTCAGACCCCCAGCTCCCAACAAAGCCCAAGCACAGATGGGAGAGGATGGGTGTGTGTGAGCTGCATGGGCAACAACCACAACACACACACACACACACACACACACACACACACAGAAGAAAAACCTATAAATTTAAGACCCAAAATGGCCAAAGTGACTTCACAGTTTTTCAGACACTGCCCTGAAAAGGCTCACGGGGGCAGAAAAGGCACCTCTAAGTAAATAAGGCAGTAACTTGTCTCTGTCTCCAGAACTGGGCTCCCCAGGCTGACAGTCGCTGCACAAAACCCCTCCTGTGTGGAGCAGCGGAAACTCCTAATGAGATTAGTTGGTGTGTGTGCAGACATTACTTAGCAATGACTAAAGGGGCTCTCTCTTCCTGCAGCAGCCAGTGGAAAATTCAGGGAACTTTTTCCCCCTGCAGCAGCAGAATCCCTTTAACCCTCTCCCTAGCCAACTCCAAAAACAACTCGGCCTCCCCCAGTCTGCCCCCACCCTGGGCTGGGAGATTGGAGGGGAGTTAAAGACCCACCAGGGGCTTTCAAAGACGGGAGGGCCGGAGGGGGCTGGCGGGGAAGGGGCGGGGGACCCTCCAACACTACAAAGGAAACTGTAAAAGGCACAAATACATAAACCTGAGAAGGAGCAAACCACAGTTTCTTTGTGAGCTCCTCTAGTGAGTCATTTTCAAGATGCTGTCTGCTGCCAGTTTCAAAGCGGAAGCGCATGGCAATTAGTCTTGCCGTTTCCAGACAAGCCAGAAACTCTCCCGACACTCGTTTTTTTTTTTTTAAAAGCCCCTTTTGCAGTTTCTGAAATAGCATTTCTTGCTCCCACCCCCACTCGCAGCCTAACTGCAGCTTGTCCCCAGGATGACTGGGTTCAGAAAACAACAAAACCGAGATCTTTTATTTTTTTCTTTTTTAACCCTCCACATTTTAATCCACCCTCCAAAAGAAAAGTTACAGTAACATCACAGGCCAGCATTCGGTAAGAGGCTAAAGAGCTGGGAGCGCCCAGATCATCTCTTGCAGGGTCCATCTCCCAGACCGGGCCCAGCAGACTCCACGGGCTTTTCGATGTCCGACTGATACGGTGTGAGCCTGGGGCGGTGACCTGGGCGGGGGTCACCTGCCCAGCGAGAGTGGACGCACCCCCCAGCCCCACATCTTCGCTGTCCATGTCCTCCACCTCCCTCTCCACTCGTGTCCCCTTCTCTGAATCCAAGCACCGGTGCCCTCTGCCCACCCGGAGGGGAGCCCGACCGCAGCCCCAGCTGGAAGGTCAACGACGGTCCAGCCTACAGGCACGCAGCCTACTCCAGTCACGGTTTCTTCATTTCAGGGACCTGAAGTCTCGCCGTCCCCAACTCCGCCCGCCGCCTGCAGCGGTGCCCTAGTTTGCACGCCCCACTCTGGGCTCGCAGCGCAGCCCCAGGGCTGGGAGACACGGGCGCAGGGTCCCCCGCCGGCCCTGGCCCAGCGCTCAAGCTCCGGCGGTGGCGGTGGCGGCGGTGGCGCGGGCGCAGCAGCATCCTGGCAGCGCCCCCTCCCGCAGCTGGCCCCCTCCCGCGCGGACTCACTCCCACCCACCTACCCACCCTGGCCCACAGCCCACTCCGTGGCGCCCACCGCCCCACCCCCCACCCAACCAAAGAAAAGAAGAGTGGAAAAAACACCCCAAATGAAACTTTGCAAGTGTCCCAGCAACAGGCAGAAGCCCTGTTACCTACCCAGATGTGGGGGAGCTTTCAAGATCCTTCTCCGGGGGAATTTCTAGGAGGACCCGGGCGAAAGCCCCCGACTTTCCATGCTGACAGGCGTCTGCAGACGGTCTGTTGCTCTTGTAATGAGATCCTGATTTTTTTCCCCCTTTTTTTTTTTTTCTTTCTCTCGCTCCTCTTTCTTTTTTTTTCCCCCTCTGGTGTGTGTGAGAGCAGGAAGTTGGAGCAGTCAGGCCGAGCCGGCTCACTTCCTTTACTGCATTATTCCCCAGGCGGTGTGCAGTCTGTGTAAACAGGCTTTTCCGCCCCGCGCCGCGCGCCCGGGCCGCGGCTGTGAGCCGGGGCTGCCCGCCGAGGCCCGCGCATACTCCGCCGTCCCGGGCCCCGCGCGCCCGCCCGCACGCCCGCACGCCCCGCGCGCCCCCGCCAGCCGCCCTCCCCGCTTCCTGCTCGGCCACCCCAGGGGAGGAGCCTCCAGACCCGAGTGGCCGCAGCCCCTCCCCACCGGCCAGGGGGGCTCGGCCAGCCACCCGCAGCTACCCCGGACGCACCGGGCGCTGACTCCACGCAGCGGCAGAAACGGGGGTCCCTCCTCTCCCCGGGGGGGCGGGGGTCTCTGCCCTGCTGCTGCATGGGGGCACCACTGTGGGGTCGTGTCCTGCTGGCCTGGGAGCGGAGGCCCACTGTGGGGAGGCCTCTGGACTCGCTATTTTATGACAGCTAGAAGAGTTGGGGGGCAAGAGTGGGGTTCAGGGTTTGGTTGCTCTGGGCAAAGGGCTGTTTTTATTGTGGGCCAGGCATGATTGTTTAGGATGAGAAGATACAGGATGTACAGAAAGGGAGGCAGTTTTTGTCTTGGGATAGACAGTGTTCTTGTCTGGGGTTTAATTTTTTTTTAAAAAAAAAAAAAAGGAAAAAGAAAGCCAGCCTCTAAGTGTGTGTGTGTGGAGGGGCCAATTTGGGGGAAAAGTTGAAAAGCTATAAACTTTAAGCGACGATTCTCCAGTCAGAAAACTTTTTTTGGCAATTCACTATGCAGTCCCAAACTTCCCTGCCTGCTCCAGGTGGTAAAGAGCAGTGACCACTGGGCCCCAATGACTGAAGCATCTGAAGGAGCCTCTGTGGCCCCAGGACTAGAGTCCCACCAGTGAGGGCCCAGGCTAGGCTCTGAGTAGAGAAGGCTTCTGCACTGCCCTGAGCCTATGACTAAGGAAGAAGGATGCCGGTTGAAGAGTCCCTCACCCCCACCCCTAAGCTCCAACCCCAACTGCAAACCTTCCAGAACCTTCTAGTCCCATGCCTGTACTCCCTGGCGGTGCAGAGCAATGGTTTCCAAGCACCACTGTGCCACAGCTTGACCTGGGGGCTCGTTAAAACACTGGTTGCTGGGCCTCACCCTGGAAGTCCCTGATTCTGTGTGTCTGGGGTGTTTCTGGCTAACATTCGAGTCACCTGGGGAGTGCTTTGAAAACCATCCAACAAGGTACTCAACCCAGACCAATTAAACCAAGTGCTCTGAGGGCAGGGCTTGAGTCCTTTCAAAAGGACCACATTCTAACATTTCCTCCACATTTTTGTTTCTATTTTTGCAACCTCTCTGAAAAATTACTTATTTACAAGCTCTCACTACTACTAAGTGTGAGCTTCTAAAAAACAGTCCTGTATTGTCACAGAAGTTATTACTACCCCCACCCTGAAGTACCTATCAGAGTATCTAAGAGGTCCAACATTTTTGCTTTGTGACTGATGCAGATAACCTCTTGGGTGGGACAAAGTTCCCCATACCTCTGAAAAGGCAGGAGAACATTTTGGAGAGTGGGGGTGGGAAGTCAAGGTAGGAGAGTACAGTGGGGGAGAAGGTGTGGGAAAGAGGACTGTTTATCAACCCCTGATTCTCCACAGCTAATTTTCCACTTTGGGGATTATCGTTTTAAATCCCTAGTTGGCTTCTCCTGTCACTCAGCAGAATTCATACTGTGTTCCTATATGATCCAGCTGTCTGTGGACTGAGAGAATATAAACTTATTATTCTTCTCAGAAACACACACACACACACACACACAATTAAGAACCCATGTTGCTTTATTTTAGAAAGTAAATGCCTGAAAGAAACCAGTCTGAAACAACTACTTATCATAGGATTCCAACTATATGGTAGTCTGGGAAAGGCATAATCTATGGAGACAGAAAAAAGATCAGTGGTTGCCAGGGGTGTGGGGTGAGGGAGAAAGGAACAGGCTGAGTGCAGGATCTTAGGGCGTTGAAACTACTCCATGTGACACTGTAATGAGGGATACATGTTATTACACATTTGTCAGAACTCACAGACTGTATATCAGGAGTGAACCCTAAGATGGATTTCGTGGACTTTGGGTGATAATGTGCCAACGTATACGTTTATTATTGGTAACAAATGGTTGGGAATGTTAATAATGGGAGAGGCTATTTATTTGTGGGGCAGTGGGAAATCTTTGTGCCTTCTGCTGAGATTTGTTGTGAATCTAATGATGCTTTAAAAAAAATAAAATCAAGACTTGGGAGGGTGAGGCAGGAGGATCAAAAGTTCAAGGCCAGTCAGGGCAATTTAGCAAGCTCCTGTCTCAAAACAAAAAATTAAGAAGAGCTGGGAAAGTGGCTCAGTAGTTAAACTGCCCCTAGGTTCAATCCCCAGTGCCACAAAAATAAATAAATAATAAAACTCTGAATTTTTGAAAGAATATGCCAAACTTGAAATAGATCTTAAGTTGGTGGCTTATGTGCTTTTTATTTTATTTTTGCCCCAATAAATCTTTGTAGAACCCTAATATGTAAGGAAGCAGAGATGCACATATTTTCATCAAACAACTTAATTGTCATGAAGAATTGCCTCTGTGGCTAAAGCATTTCTGAAACACTTTGGGGGCAGCCATAGAGTTTCATGCCCATAGGAAGTTTCTCTGATATTCTGGATAATCTGTACCATTACTCCCAGCTCTTCATATAAATGAATAATTCAGAGCCAACTCCAGTCTTTCTCGAAGCCCAAGGAATAGCTTGTGCTTTCAGGTGTCTTCAGTTTCTGTCCTCTGCATTCTAAGAGAAAACTGCTGTTCGTTTCCATGATTTCCTTCCCATAATCAAAAAGCAGACAAGAAGTGTGGAATCTTGTATGGCATGATCCACACTCTTCTGCTTTGTTGTAGAACAGTCAGGGGTTAGGATTATGTGGGTTATGAGTCAGATTTCTTCAGGAGCCCTTTATAACAGGCGGTAGAGCCTAACATCATACATTTCTGCAGTCAAGAGAGGCGCTCTCAGTTTTGATGAGAACAGCTGAGAGTTCACCAGAGATGATCCACAAAATCTGAGTGATGAGAAATCAGAGTGGGTGTACCCAGGACAGGGTGTGTACACTAACCCTGAGGATGAAGAGTGTTAGACGGTTGGATCTCAAAAGAAAATCAAAGCCCTGGTTACAAAAGAAGGGGTGTATTAGTCAGCTTATGCTGAGATCACACTGTGTGACAAACAACTCCAAGACCTAGTAGTGTGTACTTGAAGAAAAGCTGAATCTCTGAGGAGAGTCCCAGGTGGTTAATTGGGACTAAATTCAGAATGAAGTCCGGTAGCCACTGCTGACTGGGAATCATTCATGTACTCTCTATTCCTGGAGGGACCAAGACCTGAACCTTTAGGCCCTGGCAGTTCTTGTTTCAAATGCTAAGATGAACATCTTCCCAAAAGTCTCATTTTGCTCCCTGGACCTGACCAACGAACTATGACCTACAGTCATAGGTAAACGTCAGCCTGTCAGGAACGGGCATGGTTGCATCCCACATTTGCATGAGTAGACCAGAGTGAGAAATGGGTGGGAAATTCCTCTACACAAGCCAGGCCCTCTCTTTGTTCTTCAGAGCGGGCTGTGACTCCCAGTTTGCAAACAGGTTTTTTTTTTTTTTTCTTTAACAAAGTCCTCTTTCTCCTCTTGAACTCTTTCTTAGTGGATTCTGGTTGACAGTAGTTTATAGTAACACTTGAGTCCAGCTTGGCAGGCCGAGCACATGTCTGCTTCCCATGTCTTCTCATTCTGGGACCCAGGCTAAAGGAACAGGCCCTACTGGGGACACTTGGTTCTCCAGGGGAATAAGGAGCTCCAGAGGAGGGACACCTGTTAACACGTGATGCTTATTAAACCCTCAGCTTAGGACTCACACACTCTCATTCTACTCACATTCCACTGGGAAAAGCAAATCATATGGCCAAGTCTGAAGTCACAGGGCAGGGAGAAGGTAGGGAGGGAAGGCAGCATTCTGAACAGATAATCCAATCTACCACAGGAGAAAAATGGACGCGGGGAGTACAAAAACCACAAATCTCTCAGGCTCCTCATAATTTAACCTCCCGTAATGTATAACTGAATGCATTTTTTTTAAAGTAGATAGATGAGAAAGCATAGTTACAGCAGGAGGAGAAAATGAGTTTTCGAGGAAGACTCATTTAAAAACATTCTAGAACACTGTCAAATATTAATATTTGAAACTGATGAATTGATGATTTGGGGTAGAAACTCAAAATTGGATTTGCCTTTGTTAATTTGAAGAATGCTTCAGTAGTTGTTGGGGCTTGGGAATGGACAGCCAAAGCCTGACCAGAACGAGGCCCTCTCTGGTGGAAAGTGCATGGTTGGAATCAGGAATTTTGGAGATCCAGTCCCACACCTGCCTTGCTGTGGCTCTGTGGCCTTCACAAAATCACTTACCCTTAAGGAGTCTGAACAAGCACAGTTTTTACTGGTTTATCCAGTGGATGCCAATTGTACTTTAAAACAAATGCCTTATGGACTAGGATTTTAAAATGTTTGTGAATTTCATTCCAAGGAGTATTTAAAAGAATTTTATAGACTTGCAGTCAGTCCCCCGTGGGAGTTGGCATTCTTCTCTTAATGTTGTTAGAGGTATTTCACTGGGAAAATTTGAGAATATTGATTTGGACCATCTTTTTTGCTCTTCAACTGGCCATCCATAAGCTAAAGGCTGGCACCACTAGCCCCTGGGGTCCACTGCCTGTTTCCACAATGTTCTAGATTGAAAAAGGGTTTTATTTTTCTCTCTTTGTTTGTAGTTGTAGTTTTCCAAAAAAGAAATTACCACCTTAACCAGTTTTAAGTGTTTCGGTCAGTCGTGTTAGGTGTATTCACCTTGTGAAACTCCTCTCCAGAACTTACTCATCTTGTAAAACTGAAACCCATCAAAAGCAGCCCGTTTCCCCTTCCCCAACCTCTGGTGGTCCTCATTCTACTTTTCATTTCTATGAATTTGACTACATATTTCATTTTAAGCGGAGTCACACAATATTTCTCTTTTTGTGACGGGCTTATTTCACTTAGCATAATCTCAAGTTTTAAAGCTGAATAATATTCCATGTACATGCCACATTGATGGACATGTGGGTTGTTTCTACTTCTTGGCTTTTGTGAATAACAAGAATTTACATTTTTAGCTAGGCACAGTGGCACACGCCTGTAATCCCAGCATCTTGGGAGGCTGAGGCAGGAGGATTGTGAGTTCAAACTCAGCCTCAGCAACTCAGTGAGACCCTGTCTCTAATAAAATATAAAAAGGGGTTGGGGAGGGCTGGGGTTGTGACTCAGTGGCAGAGCACTTGCCTTGCACATGTCAGGTGCTGAGTTTGATCCTCAACACCACATGAAAATAATAAATAAACAAAATTTTTAAAAAGAGGTCTGGGGATGTGGCTCAGGGATTAAGCACTCCTGGGTTCAATCTCTGGTACCGAAAAAAAGAATTCACAGTTTTAAAAGTTGAAAACAAATCAAAGGAAGATATTTTGTAACATTTCAGTGTCCATAAAGTTTTATTGGAACACAGCCATGCTCATTCATTTACATATTGTCTAATGATGCTTTTGTGCTATAATGACATGGTTGAATAGTTGTGATAGAGACCATATGGTCTATAAAGCTGAAAATATTTGCTTTCTGGCTCTTTACAGAAAAAGTTTGTCAACCTCTGGCATAGACAAATGAGATTCCACAATGTTTTTTTGGTGTGGATTTTTAACTGCATTTTATCCCTTGTTCCAGAGTAGGACCTTTCTTGCCACATTGGGTGAAGACTTTAGTGTCTTTGAACAAAATTTCATATTCAGGAATTTCATCTTCAAAGAAAAGAAAGCCCTCATTCCCCGCCGCCCCCCCCCCCCCGCTTTATTTGGTCTCCTGAAATAGTTGACTCTCACCGTCCCAGACCCAAAAATGGCCCTTTAGGACTTTCTTTGCTTCTGATCTCTGAACAGACCTGAGCCCTTATTCCAGATGGGTCCCAACTGTTTGCACCTAAGAACCGTATGTACCAGTGCCTCACCCCTGGGAGTCATGCTGGCCCCAGAAACCTCCCAACATCTGTCCTCATAAAGCCCTTGTAAATATCTTATCTATCTTTTAGACTCCCTCAAACCCTGCTTCCTCCAGAAAGCCTTCTGAGATCTGTCAGATAGACCTGACATGACACATTTTCTCCTTATCCTTACAATATTGTGTTTGAACTTTATGGGGATCAATTAAATACTCTGTACTTATGGGTCAAATTCTCTCCAATTGATTCTCCAATTAAACAATTTGTCTCTGATCTGCAGGTCAAATTCCTGGAGAGGATAATATGTTTTTGTTTGTTTGTTTGTTTGTTTTGGTATTGTAGATATTACCCCTCAACTGGCCAATCAGGGATTTTGAAATGGTTACAAAACCATTCTGCTCAATTTTTGCTGTTTGTTTTGCAATGCATAGTTGAGCCTGGTTCTACCATTTGCTCTGATTTGTGGACCATGGATAATAACAATCAGCCTTTCCTTGATTTCCAACATGCTCAGGTTAACCCCAACCTTCATTGCACGTTACCTCCTGATGTACAGACCCAAAGCATAGAATCCTGTGAAACAAATGTAAAGCAAAATACAAGACCATGAGAGGAGTCATCATGTCACAATATGTTGGATTCATATTCGGCCAAATTTATGTGGCATGATCAATTTTGGAAATAATACTCTCAATTACATTTTACTGCACTTATCAGAACAATTTTCTGTTAACTCCTTTATGTTTCCTCTGCATATATAAGAACAATTTCTGTTATCTAATATGTTGTCTTTTCATTTTAGTATGTTTTAGTACAAATATTCAGGGATAAATTCTTCAATTGAATATATCTGAGGGACAAATTATTCAATTGATCCCTTTATGGCTTGGAGTTATTTATATGACTTACTCCTTCATGAATCCCAAATCTCTATCCTTAACACCTGTCCAAGAAATGCTAAAATTTTTGTTGAATTAGTCACTCATTCATTAAAGGAATGATGTATAATAAAAATTTTGTAAATGATCTTGTATGGTAATAATTGAGACATGAACAATTACCAGGAGGAGGAATACTAACGATGTTTTTGGAGAATTAGAACTAACTCCGAACTTCAGATCAAAGAACTGATTGAAATTTATTAATACCCTGTACTCTCAGACCTGTCCCAAATCCACATTGCACCATTAGAAGGGAAGACAGAGAAATGGGCAGTGATAGGGTGCCACAACTCCAAACACTGAGTCACTGCCATCACTTCCAGGACCAGTACAGTTGAAAACCTGCACTGACCAGCCAGTCACTGGTAAAAATCACTTCCTGCATGATACTTCCAGAAAAGTGCCAAATGGTCTTGGGCCTTTTTCCTTTCAGTGATGCCCTGAGTTCCTGCACACACAACTGCTTTGAATTTTAAATGTGTAGATCAAGAAAAATGGAGAACTTTTATCTTTTGTTTTGATCCTAGAAGGTGTTGGACAAGGCTTTGTAGGAAGATGTAGGCTTTCTCTTATTCAGGCAGGATCCAACAATAAGCAGGAGCTCAGAAAACATCAGGATGTCAGGATGTCTGTTAATGGTAAAGATGGGGAAGGTGTAGTTAGGGGTCTCAATACCAACTCCTCGATGATGGGAAAAGCCAAGAAATTGGAGTTTGATTGTTACATTTAAAGAATCCCTGATGTTCAAATAAGAATAGTCATTTGAGAGCAGTGTAGGAAGGTCTGGGGCCATGGCAGAGATGATTGCAGAGTATGGTCTTTGGAGCTCCAAAGCCCATGGGTGATGATTAAATCCCTCCTCCTTGAGGATCTGTTTGTATGGGTTGATTGGCTTCATCTGTGCAGTCTGAAGCCAAGGGGGAATTTTGGTGCAAAATCAGAAGAGAAAGAAGTTGTTTCCTATGAAACTTGAGGATATTCTGACCCCAAGCACTTCCTCACTTTGGGGCCCAGCATACAGGGGAGGAGAGGGGATTTCCCCACACTGGCATGGAACCTGCTATTCCTCAGAACTCATAAATAACTGGAAAGACTATGTTGGTGGGTAGCAGGCACTGAGTCCCCACACAAGCAGGTAGAATTGAATGTCGCAATTGGGTTATCCACTGTCTTAGAGCCCCCAGTGCACCCAAGTAGCATGGTGCAACCCAGAAGGAGTGGAAGAGAAACACCATTCTGCCAGCTTCTTTCAGGACCCCTCCACTGTGGTTTGAGGTACAGGATGCTGGGTGATGGTGTGATTGAATTAGCTTTAACTAACCAACCTCTATAGGCCACTGTGAGGGCTCTGAGGATGGAGGAGATGCTGAGGAGAAATGAAGGGGAGAGACATCCTCCTCCCGGAAAGCGTCAGCAACTACTCGTAAGAGGGTGAGATTGATGATAGGTTCAGACTCCTTTCTCCCCATTGCAATACATATTTCTTGAATAAATGCTACCGATACTCAAGAAGCAAAAGTCGTCATTACTGAAAAGTTCCATTAAATAGATGAACTCCATTGATCCCTAATATTATTAACCCTGCTTTCCATTTCTTTCAGCTGAAGCGCAGAGACATCAAGACTTTTTAGCTCACATTCACATAGTGAGTTAAGGATGGAGTTGGCACCAGGGTCTGAATTTCCTGATTTAAATTTTTCCTAATGTTCTTTGCTATATAATCAAGGACCATAAAAATATTAAGAGAAGGAGCCCAGGAAGGGGAGTCAGGGAAACTGTATAATCAGAGTGCCAGTTTTACCACAAATTTGTCACATTGCCTTTCTCAATTCAGCCTTTTCACAAGTAAAACCGTAAACTGAGGGCTTTCGAGAATGTCTAGGATGCTGATATGCTGAAAAGATCCAGGATGGTTCTCAGCATGAGGTCAGTGTCTTACTCCATACAGGCTGCTATCATAAAATGCCATAAACTGGGTAGCTTATAAATTGCAGAAGTTTCCTTCTTATGGTTCTGAAGGATGATCCAAGGTCTTGCTAGCAGATTCATGGGCAACTTCTGGTTCATAGATAGTGCTTTCTTGCCATGTCCTCACATGGAAGACATTGGAAGGAGTCTTCCTAGGGCCTTTTTTTTTTTTTTTTTTTTTACAATACCTTTATTTTATTTTCTATGTGGTGCTGAGGATCGAACCTAGTGCTTCACACGTGCGGGGCAGGCGCTCTACCACTGAGCTATAACCTCAGTCCCATCCTAGGGCCTCTTTTATAAGGATACTAATGCCATTCATGAAGGCTCCACTCTCATGAGCAAATCACATCCTAGAGGCTCCACTTTCTACTACCACCACCTGTGGGCTAGCATTTCAACACTGTAATTTTCAGAATTTAATAATAACCTCCTATGACATCATTCATAGCAATTCTGCTTAAGACACACATGATCACAGTACCCTGTCTGCAAAAGCCTGGGGCATTTTAACCAGCCACCCAGAGCACTGGATTTAAAACATTATCTTTTAACCTACAGTTGGAAATGTACACCAAAATTCAATACATAGCTGAGTGCATGCCTGTAATCCCAGTAGCTTGGGAGGCTGAGGCAGAAGGATCTCGAGCTCAAAGCCAACCTCAGCAAAAGCAAGGTGCTAAGCAACTCGGTGAGACCCTGTCTCTAAATAAAATACAAAATAGGGCTGGGGATGTGGCTCAGTGGTTGAATGCCCTTGAGTTCAATCCCTGGTACACCCCCAAAAAACAAACAAACAAACAAAACTCAATACACACATATATGCAATTGAAACAATTTCACAAAACAACCGTTTTTTTACTGTTATTTTACATTTATAGTGTTTAATATATTTGAATATTTCCTATTCTGTTTTATTTGTTTATAAAATGTTGGTTGCAACCCATCAATTTGATTTCATTACCAATGAACGGTTTGAGATACATAGTTTGAAAAGCTGACAATTAAGGGGGGGGGTAGTGTTGGGACAAGGCCTGGGAAGACCCAGGATCCCTAAAGCTAGACAAAGTCAAATGGGAGAATTGGCATAATAGGACAGGAGAGTATATAGCTGTGTATGTGTGATTCAGTGTCCTTGTTACCATGTCCTGATACTTTCACATGGTCTGCCATCTGCCCAAGCAAGTCTCACCTGGGTCATGTAGCTATCTTCTAAAACGAAGTGTTTGGATGATACCTTGAGCATATGGAGCTTTGTTAGTCTCTGGCTTGGTTTATCAGCCAGTCAGCCCACAGGTTTCTTGAAAAGCACTCAATAGACCCATGGTGGACTGGTATATAGGACAAGATGAGCTGTGTTCATTTAAAGGGGCTCACATGACAGTGTCAGGATATAAGCAGGGGAAGCTCAATTTGGCCAGTGGCCTGTGGATAGCATTACCTTGATGATGGTCTGAGCCTTAGCTGACAGATTGAGAAGGTGGATTGGATTTACACTGAGCATGCCCATTTGGCCTCGGGCCTCATCACACAAGGCCTCCTATTCATCTCTAAAATTATCTCCAAATGATCTTATTCATGCAGTTGCATAGTAGCTGTACTTGGCAAGATTGGGAATAGAAAGTGTTTATTGCACATTTTAAAACTTACGTTCCCATCCTCTAGCACATTGCATAAAGTGCATGAGGACTAATGTCTTTTTTGAAGCTCCTATAATTATATTGTCACTAGCACAATAGTCTCACATTGTATTTTGTTAGTCACTGGCTCAGAGCATTGCTTGATTCACCATAAACACTTAAAATACATCACATATCACATAATTGTCTTTTATCTTTTGGCCAACTTTTATTATTTCCACAACTTTAAAATAGTGGTGGTCTGAGCCTTTCTCAACTTATGAGGCCCCACCCTCAGAGAAGACGGGATTTTTGGTGACACAGTTTTCTTGGAACATCTGCAATGAGTGATTCCACTTAGAAATAAGTCAAAGGGACTGATGAGCTTGCAGCTCCTACCCTGTCCAGTGGTCTTCCAAGGCAACCAGGGATCCAACTTAACAACTTAACGTTCGAGTTTGTTTCTTAGGCATCAACCATGAAAGCGGATTATCATGAGGACCGTTTCCTGTAGACCATGATGAAGTGTAAGGAGTCAACTGTTTTGCCCCATTACAGGGTCCTCTCTGGAGACCAGAAGGCCCCCTTCCCCTCATACTGTGCACCACACCCGCACATCTGCCGAACAGTCAAGAAAAGATGGCTTTTCTCTTTGTGATCCTTTCCTGACCACACCCTGTTCTTTCTTTAAACATTAAACTTTTCGAGTAACTTATTTTAGGAGACTTGGAAGGTATTCCATATTCCCTGGCTCCCCCATAACATGTAGATTTAATGTGTTTAATTTCATTTTTGGAGAGAAAAAAAAAAAAGCTGATATAGTTTGAATAAGTGACCCCCAATGGCTCCCATGCTCAAGGCCTTGTCACCAGCCTGTGGCATTATTGGGAGGTGGTTGAACCTTTAAATGGTAGAGCCTTGTGGGAGGAGGGCTAGTAGGGGCAGGCCCTTGAAGGAAATATTGGGACCCTGGAAACTTTCTGTCTCTCTCTGTTTCCTGCTTTCCATAAAGTGAGCAGCTTCTTGCACTGCTGCCATGATATGTCACCTTACCACAGGCCCAAAAGCAAATGAACCAACCAAATGTGGACCAAAATCTCTGAAACTGTGAGCCAAAATAAACCTTTTATCTTATGAAGTTTATTTATTTTGGGTATTTGTTATAGTTATGGAAAGCTGCCTAATACACAAGGCCAAACCATCCCAACATGGCATAGTACAAAAGAGACACTAACTCTGATCTTGAGGAGTTGACCAAACTCAAAGGAAAAGGTAAAAGAAGAAATCCGCCCTATCTATACACATAAGCTTGAGGCAGGTTAGTAAGGTGGAGAGAACCACAAATTCAATAGCCCATTTCTCTTTTCAGCCCTGTCTATGATTTTGAGAAACACACTTAACTACTGTCTTGAAAATGGCACCCCTGAGGTAGGGAGTGATTTAGAATCTCTCATGACCAGAGAGATTGCCCCTCCCTTTCTCCTACAGAAATTGTATGAATGCCTACTATGGGTCAGAAACGGTGCCACTAAAAGGCAAGGTGATAAGATGTGATTTCTGCTTTCAAGGCATTTCTCATCTATAGTTTCCAGTTCTAACATTTTATGCTTCAAAATATGATGATAATCGGAAAACTTTATTGGCGCAGAGGTAAGGCAAGGATCTTTGGAATACCACGTGGTACATGAAAAAGGCTACCATGAATGGAGTCAGTGATCCTGGGTTAAATTCAGCTCTGTGACCTTGGGCAAGTTCCTTTATACCTTCCAATCTCCATTTCCTTGTCCATAGCAAGGACAAAATAAGATCTTCTTTGAAGAGCTGAGCAGATGACAGTTAAAATTCCCCCCAGATAGTTAACCACCTCTTTTCAAACTTCAACATCCATTCTCTATCCATGCAGCTGGATTGATCTTGACGAAAATGTAAAATCTGTCATATGGCTTAGGACCCTCCCATGTGCCCACTCAGATGTGTAGAATCCTAGGAGTCCTCTGATACAAGGCCTTGGTGAGGTCGTCTCTGCCCCCTACCCCTGTCCCCCTGCACCCACCTACCCCCGTCTCCATTCTCTCTACTGCTCCTTCCCTCTCTTTCTTGAATAAGTTTGTCCCTTCTTTAGGGCAATTGTACTCTGTTATGGTTTGAACCTAAAATTTCCCCAAAGGCCATATGTAAAGGCTTGCTTGCCAGCCTGTGGCACAATTGAGAAATGGTGGGAACTCTAGGAGGTGTAATCTGGTTGGAGGAGGTAGGTCACATGAGGACACTGTGTCCTTGAAGAGTTTATCTTGTCCCTGACCCTTCCTCACCTCCTACTGTCTGGCTGCCATCACATTCTTTCATGATATTCTGCCTCAATTCAGGCTCAGAGCAATGGAATCAGCTAACCATGGACTGAAACCTCTGAAACAGCCAGAATGTATTTTTCCTCCTTTAAGCTATTTTTCTCAGTTATTTTGTCATAGTGAGGGAAAGGTGACTAACACACTCTCTTCCTTTATTGAAGAGTTATTGGTTACCTGCCAATCTGGGTTCAAATGCCAAGGCATCAGAGGGGCCCTTCCTGACCGTATATGTTCACCAGTCTGCTAATCTCTATCCCATTGTTTTCTATAACCTGGTGTTATTTTTTTTTTCGTATTTGTATCTTATATATATATTTTCTTTTTATATTATTTGCCCTCCAAGAAAGTAAATTTTACTTTCTCCAAGAAAGTGAATTCCCCGCAGGTAGATTCTTCATCTCTCTTATCCACTATTTCCCCAAAACTGAAGCAGAGCCTGGCATATGATAGCTGCTTGATGACATATTTTCAAATTTACAGTGTTGATATAAGTACCATTGCCACTTGGTGGTCAAAGTTTATCTGAAGGACAAGTTCTCAGGTAATTATGAAACCTTGAGCCAGAAGAGGAAACTGGTTCATGCCTGAAGTCCAAACAAAGCAGGGAAGGATGAGGACAAGTTTGGGGATCTGGAGAAAATAGCAATAGAAAGAGCTCCAGATTTGGAGCTAAGGGGTCTGAATTATGGGACGAATTTTTACTCTCTTTTTTAATTTCTCAAGACTTAGTTTATCATACATATAATTTTTAAAAGGTTAAACTAACTGGGCTTTAAATGTCCCCTCACTCCTCTTTTGGTCCCAGGTGTTTCAGGAGCCATGGGTTATGGTGCAGACATGGCCAAGTCCAAAACCACTCCACACACAACCAGCCCTGAAAATGGCTGTAAGAAGTCCCTATCACAAGGATCTGAATCTCCTAAGGGGGTGGACTCCAAGTTCCCAAAGAATATGCATTTTGCTAAGAAGCACAATGTGGGGTTAGAAGGACTGGTGTCACCCCTGGGCTGCTGTCTGCATGAGGAATGATGTCCTCCTCTGCCATTTGTACAAATACCACGGAGGCAGAGAAAAAAGTGACCTCAGCCCTGAAATTCCATACTTTTAAAATGGGGCCACCTCTGGGGAAACCCTGGGAATGCTGAGAAAGGAGTGACGAACGAGCCCCTCTGACCAGTTACCATCCACTCCACCAGAGATCTTTCCCTTATCACATCACATCCTGAGCAGAGGCTGGCACACAGTCGCTGCCCTAACACCCAACTAATACAGCCTGACTCCTTTTTTAAAAAATATTTTTTTAGTTGTCAATAGACCTTGATTTTATTTATTTATATGGGGTGCTGAGAATTAAACCCAGTGCCTCACCCATGCTTGGCAAGGGCTCTGCCACTGATCCACATCCCACAGCCTGATTCCTTTTTAAGAGCAATATGGCCATGTGAGCAAACCTGAACTGGTCTCCTGGAGGAGAGGAGATCCTGTGGGGAAAGAGGTTCAGCCAGTAGCCAGCACAAACCACCAGACATGTGAGTGAAGCCATCTTGGGCCCTCCAGCCCAGTCACTTGCCAGATGAACAGTTATAATAGCGATCCCCACAGGATCAGGAGAAGAACCACTCAGCTGAGCCCAGCCAAAACTGCTGACCAGTAGGATTGTGAGTAAAGAAACTGGTTATTGCTTTAACCCCCCTGTGATGATTTGTCACACAGAAAAAGCTGATACAGCTCCTTTTATAGCTGACATTCTAAAAACCAATTTTACTGCTCTTAAAAAGAAATTGGGCTCTATGACCTTAGTTGTGTGTGAGGGTTTGCTTCAGAGAATGGAAGGAAGGTTAAGTGACTGTTTCATCCTCTTGCCTTTACCTAGTCTCCTTGTGAGACTGTTGTGTGGACTTACTGCTCCCTTCCCACTAAGGGAAGCTCAGAATTTCCCTCCAAAGGTGTGAAAATTAGAGTCTTTGAAAAAAAAACTGACAATAGGCCAATTAAGAGAAGAAACATAAGTGTATCGATGTGTGTACTCACAAGAGCCACCCAAAATGCAAAACTCAAAGAAGGAGCCAGGTGGTTGAGTATTAAATACCCTTCTACATAGAAGAGAGGGAAGTGAGGATCTGTAGGCAATTTTAGAGGGGTAGTAAGTGATTTTTAATTTCTTCTATGAATTTCTATGAATGCACTTGGAAAACAGAAAATGTCCCAGGACAAAGTGGGGCTTTGGGTGGTTTCACCCAGTTTCTTCCTCTTTGGTTTAAGTTTGATATTCCTTGGTGAATGAAATTTCATGAGAAGACTGAAGACAATTGTGTTCCTCTTTGGTGGATCTGGTCTGCTGATGGATAAGGGAACTTCAGGGAAAGCCCCTTCTTGTGCTTTGGGAGAAAAATAGGATCAAGAGTAAAGAGGCTCAGAAAATGCTACCCTGAAATGTGGCACTTTGACACGCTGAAGTGAAGGAACAGTCTCAAGTTCTCTCTGACCCTCCCTGACACCCACTTCTCAGTCTTCCTCTTCTTAGGCAGCCAATACACTTACAGATTTAGGTTGAGAATACCACAGCACAGCCCTGTTCCCAGTGCTGGATACAGCTGCCTTCATTCTGAGTCTCCTTAATGGGAAAGGAGATTCCACTCCATCTTCTCATTCCTTGGAAACCAACCAAGTGATAGCTAGATTTGACAGACAAATCTCATTTCATTGGGTTCTATAAAAGCCATTTCATCAAACAGTGCTTTGTAGTTGTGATCCTTTTTAAGGTCATATTTCTCTAGTATATCTTGAAAGGGTTATAAGTAAATCCATTAGACACAATACCACTATAAAAATTATTTTATCAGAATTATCTTCAGGAAGGGAAGACTAAAGGGAATAATAAGAGTTACCTAACATTTATTGAGCTTAAACGACATCCAGGCACTGGATACATTTACATACAGTAGCTCATTCAATCCTATAACAACCATGTGACACAGGTATATCATATCACCATTCCTAAAGTTGACCTCTCACACATCACCTGTGTGTCCAATTGCCAGATCCAGAGATTTTTTCACAACCTTCAACCTTTTCAACTCTACATCATTTGAAAATACTTATTCATTTGTCCACACATACACTGTCCTAGGTGGTGGGACCTGTCCCAGGAATAGGAAATATAGCAATAGACAAACCAGAAACATTTCTTGCCCCTGCGGACCTTCCTGTACAGTGGGATGGACAGGCATCCAGTCCGTAAGAGCCCACAGGGTGGGTATAATAAAGGGAGCTGGGGAAACTCTGTGAAAAGGCCAGTTCCTCTTCCTTTGGTTTCTGGGAGTTGAAACATTCCAGATGCTAGTTCCTGTTTCTCTGAGTACTCCTTGGCTGATTCCTTTTCCTCCATATGCCCTTTAAGTCCTGGAACCCCCAAGGATTTGTCCTCATGGCTCTATCTTTTCTCTTCTCTGGTGAACTCAGCCAGCCAGTCCTCCACTTTGGCCATCGCCCTGGTCTCCATTCAACATGTGGATCTTGTCTTCTTCCCTCTGGATGGATAGCCTGCTCCATGGCTTCGATGCCTGCTGAGGATTCCCAGACTAGCTCTCTAGTCCAGATTTCCAAGTTCTCCTAGGATATCGTAATCCATGTATGTAGATTTTGGCCATTCAAGTCTTCTGGAAGATAATTTCAGTTCTGCCTTTTACCCCAGGCTTTTCAGCCTAATAAAATCCTCTTTACCTCTGAGGCACAGTTGATATGCAGCTCCTCAGGAAAGTCTGCCCTACCCTCTTCAGCTGAAGCCAGCCCCTTCCTCCTCTGAGCTCTTCTGCACATTTCCTCCTGGCTTATCACTGTATTGACTAATCAAATTTTTCTGTGGTTGGTGCTGCTGGACTGAGCGCTTGGAGGGCAAGGACCAAGTGACGTTCGTCTTTATATGCCCAGCGTGTTACACAACAGTAAATGCTCAAGTCTATGGTTCATTGAACTTGCATTAGTCAGCTTTATGTCATTATAACAAAATACCTGAGATGATCAAATTATAAAGAGCAAAGGCTTATCTGGGCTCACAGTTTTGGAGGTTCCAGTCCATGATCAATTGGCTGCATTGCTTTGGGGCATGTGGCAATAGGTACCACGCTATGGCAGGATCATGTGGCCAAGCAAAATAGCTCACCTCATGAGCAGGATGTAAAAGAGAGAAAGAACAGGAGTTTGGTATCCCACAGCCCCCTCTAAGGGTACAACCGCATGACCTAAAGACTACGTGCTAGGTCTCACCCCTTAAAAGTTCTGCTATCTCCCAGCAACAACCACCCAGGGGACCAAGACTTAAACATATGAGTTTTGGGGATATGCTCAAATTCCAAATTGAAGCTGAACTACTGCACTACATTTAGGTCTAGGAAATGTTTTCAGTTTCCTGGTTAAAAGCAGTGTGTTTGGGAGCTGGGGTTGTTGCTCAGTGGTAGAGCGCTCGTCTAGCATGTGTGAGACACTGGGTTCGATCCTCAGCACCACATAAAAAAATAAATAAACAAAATAAAGGTTTTGTGTCCATCTACAACTAAAAAAGAAATTCTTTTTTTAAAAAAAGCATTGTGTTTTAATGTGACTGCAATGCTTCTTTTAGAGTTTCTATTAAAGATAACCGATTGTGTTTGTCTCAGTCACAAGACTGCAGGCAAATAATCTCTTTGGGGGCAAAAAGCCCTTCTCCCACATTTTGTCGTTTATTTAGCAACACCCCCAAGACCCATCACATAATGGAAATGCTTAGGGTCTGCAGTCATTCTGTGACCTTGGTCCATCCCCGGGAAGAAAGACATCTGCTCTTTCATTCCTGTATTCAGTGTACTTATTCAACAGGTATTAACTGAGAGCCTTCTTTGTGACAGGCTTCATTCAAGACCAAGTTCCTGCCCTCTAGGAATTTAAAATCTAGAGAAGAACATGAGCACTCAGCAAAAAATAAATGCATGCACAAGAAAATATCTGACTGCAAGAACTATGGGAGGAAAAAACAGGTTGATAGGACAGAATGTGACAGGGAGGGCTGCCATTATAGATGGAATTTCAGGTTAGGTGTCCCTGAGGAAGCAACATTTTGGCTGAGACCTGAGTAACAGAAGGAACCAGGCATAAGAAAGCCCAGATGATACTCTAGGGAAAAGGGGACACATGTAAAACATCTCAGGAGTGTGACACACATTGAGGGGAATGAACAAATGGGACAAGATGACATTGAAGAAGTAAGCAGGGACCTGGTTGGGGGTTCTTGTGGCCATGTAAGGACTTCCAATTTTATTAAAAGCAAAACAGACATCCACTAAAGAGTTTTATGCACAGGAGAGACACCATCTGATTTCTTTTGTAAAAAAGTATGTAAGGCCAGGTTCGGTGGCACACACCTGTAATCTCAATGGCTCAGGAGTCTCAGGCAGGAAGATAGCAGGTTCAAAGCCAGCCTCAGCCATCCAGCAAGGCCCTAAGCAATCTAGTGAGACCCTGTCTCAGAATAAAAAATTTAAAAAGGCTGGGGATGTAGCTCAGTGGTTAAGCACCCCTGGGCTCAATCCTTGGTACAAAAATGTAGGGAGGCTGTAATGGGAGCAGAAAGACTGGTTAAAAGATTTTTTATAATAGTCTGGACGAGTGTAGCGGGTCTCAGAGCAGAGTGCAGAAAGAAAACATAGTTGTGCCACATACACCAGGCTCCGTCCTGTCCCCTCATTCCATCCATCGGCTTCAGCAAGGGGAGTTCTCAGAGATGCCATTGCATGTCCGACACCCATCAGAAATTCAGATGCCACCAATGAGAGATCCCCAGAGTTAGCCAGGATCCAACCATCTCCTTATCTCTCACTGTCTCCTGGCAGAGCCCTGCCTCTGGGCCAGCCCTCTAGGGGTCTGGGAGATTGGTCTGGCACAGGAGTGCCTAAAAGCCAAGAGGGCTGCAGGAGGTGACAGGTGTTGGGGTCATGGTGATCCGGCTCCTACTGGCTACCTTACCCCACCCTGTTTCTCTAGGTCAGTTGTCTCTGTCTTTATTTATCCCCAGACATCTCTGAATGCTTCATTGTGGTCCTGACTTGGAAAACACCCTGTTATTGATTAAATTGTTATTGTTATTGATTATCAATTAAACTGAGGTGAGTGAACTAGACTCTGTTAACAGGAACCCAAAGCTGCCCTGTGGCACCTGGCCTCTGCCTCCCTCTCCACCTAACCACTCACCGGCCCTTCCTGCTCCTCCAGCCAGCTCACCTTCTGCCTGCTCCTCTGGGGAACAAGGCTTCTTCCTCCTGAGGGCCTTGTTGTACCCTCCCCTGCTTATCTAACCCCTCCTTCAACTCAGCTGTAATGTCACTTCCTCCTAGAGGGACACAGAGGCCACTTGCCAGTCTGCACTACGTGCTTTCAGAGACTAGGGACTTTTCCTACATAGGGCTCACAGTCATCGTCATCACCTACCTACCCAGCAGGAGAGAAATGTTCACAGCTCAGTTGTTTTTTTTTTAAAGATACATTACTTTTTATTTTATAACTTGACTCATCTGCTTCCATTCCAGCTGATAATGTGGTGGGGAGAAACTCCCTATTGAAGGGTAACAGCCTCTTCCGGTTTAAAACAATCTGTTTCCCCCCAAATAATCAGCTAAGTCAAAGCTGAAATTCCCTATCAGGGTTGCTTCCTTCCCTCTTTTTTTTTTTTTTTTTTTTTTTCAGTGCTGGGGACCCAACATAGGACCTCACAAATGCCAGGACTTCCTCCTCTCTTCAGTGTGCTTTCCCTACAGGTCTTTCTTCTCAATACAGGGTTTGACTGCAGGAAAGGAGCCCTGGCTACAGGGCCAGGGGCCCTAAGGCACTGGGCAGGGCTCAGGTGAGTGACCCACACTTCCTCTCTACCTGGGCGTCACCTCCAATGCTGGCCTGCACAGCCTTTGCTCTGGGAGAGCCCAGCAAATCCTCCTGCTCGCTACATATGCAGCCCAGCCCTTGCTGACCCTGGATACTACCTGAGGCCACCTGAAGCCACCACTACTTCTCCCTGGATGTGAGGGACAGCTCCTCCCACCAACCCTTGGCTAAGAGGTCACACCTGAGTTTGCTGTGGCCCCACCCCCTGCCCCACCAGTTCACCATCCTGCCTTCTCAGCTGACCTGGGAGAATGTCTTGGGGGGACTTCTTTGTCCCCTATAGTCCACACATTGGCCAAGAGGAAATGGAAAATAATCTCAGATTCCTTTCAACACATAGTGTGTGTGTGGAAACACATCCACCACCATTTTTTTTTTCTTTTGGCTACTGGGGATTGAACTCAGGGGCACTTAATCACTGAGCCACATCTCCAGCTCTATTTTGTATTTTATTTAGAGACAGGGTCTCGCTGAGCTGTTTAGAGCCTTGCTGCTGCTGAGGCTGGCTTTGAACTCGCAATCCTCCTGTCTCAGCCTCCCCAGCTGCTGGGATTATAGGCATGCGCACTGTGCCCGGCTCCACCACCATTTTGACTCTGCTGTGGCTGCCCTGTGGTTTGTGGGGTGCCCTGAGAGAGGATTTCCTCTGAGTTCCAAGCAGAAAGAAGAGCTCAGTATCCTCTGAGCTGACCTTCTCTCCACCACCGAGACTCTTCACCATCCCTGCCCTGATGTCTGCACCTGGGGGAGAGCAAAGATACTCTCCCCCACTGCCTTTCTCTCCCTCCATCGCCTTCTGTGGCTCCCACTGTGGTACAAGGCCAAGGTCTAGGTTTGCCTCTCCCCACATAAAGGCAAGCTTCTGGAAATTTGCCACTGCCCCCTGCATACACACACACACACACACACACACACACACACACACACTACATCTCCCCCCATTCTAAGGGCTGCCTTTTAAGATTGACCTCCCAGAGCTGAGTAATGACCTCTTTTTCCTACCTGGCATCCACCCTCTCTGAACCTTCCGTTCAATGAGCAGGGACTATGTGGTTGTCAGGAAACAAAGAAAGAAAAAAACAAAAAACACCTTAGCTTAATGTTTTTAAAAGTAACTTCCTTTTAAGCAATTTGTATGACTCTTCATATAAGGTCTATCCAGAGATCTCCTTTGCTCAGGGATTTATACGTCATGACTAACGTGTATTTGGTCTCAAGATTTAAGTGGATGGTTTCAGTTGCTAAAAATCACAAGATGTCTAAACTGCCAGGGACTATTTTGTCCAATTCCTTTATTTTAGGAACAGAACCTGCTCTAGTTCTAATGTGTTCCTTAAAGTTCATGTGTTAAGAACTTTGTCCCCAAAGCAAGTGTCGAGAGGCGAGACCTTTAAGAAGTATCTGGGCTGGGAATGCCCTGCCTTCACAGATGGATTAATGCCCTTATCTCAGGATTGCAGGAGTGGGTTCCAGATAAAAGGATGAGTGTATATCTCTCTACCTCTCTCTCTCCCCCCACCCTCCCTCCATCCTTTCTTTTTCCCTTCTACCTTCCACTATGGGATGGTACGTGAGAAGGGTCTCCCAGATGCTGGCACCTAGGAACTGAATTTCCCAGCTTGCAGAACCATGAGAAAGAAACCTCTATGATTTATAAATTACCTAATCTGTGGTCTTCTGTTATAGCAGCACAAAACTGATGAAGATAGAACCAAAGCATAGAGTGACTAAACTTATTATTCAAAATTGCACAAATACTATCAGGCGTGGATTTTAAACCCAAATCTTTTTACCCACAATTTTTTTTATTAGTTTCCCAATTCACCCAGACTGTGAAATGCTGCTCAAGTGGGATTTCACTGGCTGTGCCTTCCAAACCAAATGATGTTCTTTCATAGAAAACTGGTTGCCCCAGTAGATTGATTTATGTAGAGAGACTTTCCCCTCTCTTTTTCTTCATCTGACAGATATATAGATATGCCCTTTACAGAATGGAAATAGCTTGATTTTTATGATTACAAAAATTATACATTCTCCCTGTAAAACAAAACTGTGAAGAAATCTTTACGCTGTCTTCCTAGCACTTATCACAGTGCCAGTAAAGCTCTGAATTCTCACTGAATGAATATTAATGAAGAAAATAAAAATCATATGCAATTGTACTACCCGGAAACAACTGTATCTTATAATTCAGTGTATATGTTTTCTATTTGTGTACACACACACACAAATATTTTTTTTTAAAAAGTAGAATTATATATTCATGATTCTCTTTCCAAATTCTTTAAACAAACACATCAAAATGTCCCCACAAGTTGTGGCCCATTGAAGGAGGCCACCTTGGGAAGCAGTGACCTTTTTTCCATGATTTATCACTGCTGCTGCAATTACAGAATTGTCTTCTGAGACTGTTGCTAATTATTTTTCTCAGCAAGAACAAATATTCATCCTTTGGTGGATTTTATTTTGCAACAGGAATATTATTTGGATAATGATGGGAAAGATGGCTGTTGGATTCTTGATCAAAACCAAGATACAAATATAAAATAATATGAAATTATTTTCCTAAATATCTCATGAACTGTCTTTGAAGATGGGCTTCCACGAGGAGTCCCAGGTGTCCTACAGGGACATCACGGGAAAAGGGAGCAGGTCTTCCAAGGGGACTATTCTGAGGTCAGCGAATGGGCAAGTTCCAACAAAGGCAATCATTTTGATTTATAGTAATATTTGTTCGATGTTGGACTTTTACTAGAAACTATTTGTAATTGTAAGGAATATCATTTAACAATCAGATTGTTTTGTTTTCAAGGAGAAATTTGAGGTCTTCCATGATTTGGGTTTGTTCGACCAAGGACCTTTCTCCCCAGTTGTTGCAAACTTTCTCCAAGAGTTGTTTTGAATTTACCCACCATTGCTTTATTTATTGTCTCACTGTTCTTAGATCTGGTTCTTAGTAACAATTTATAAGAGAAGTGAGCACCTTGTATATATGTGTTGTCAGGATAACAATGATGACCATCCACCCTCATTTAAGGAAAAAAAAAAATTAGATGGGCCCAGACCTAGGTTTATAACTTCTGGCTTTGGGCCCTAAATGCATCCTATTTTTAGAAAGAGTCTAGTTGAGGAATTGCAAATGTCTACAGAGGCCAAGCAGCTTTTCATCCTCTAAGGTATCTTGGTCACAGCAAAGGAAACCTAATACAATAACCTAAGACAGTTTGTATAAAATCAAACTCATCTCAGCTTATTCCAATGCACACTAAGTTTTGCAATGGTCTGTAAATGTCAAGCCAACCCCTAGTAACTCTTCAACCACGTTCCTAGTCATTCAGCAGCCAACAGGAAGGGGGCTTTTGCAGTTCACCTGGACAGGGCTGCACAGGCATGGCTGTCTGGTTGTTAACATATTGAAATTCTCTGTACTGGTTCATAAATAGATGCAGGCTTAGCCATCCCCATCCCTGACTTAGCCACCTCAGTCTCCCCAAGGGCCCTGAGCTGGGATCTTGCGCCAGCTCCCTGGTCTGGCATCTGCTCTGATGGGTCAGTGCCCAAACCATGGCAGGTGTTAAATATTTTGTTTACCACCCTGAGCTTAGGCACAAAAAAGCCAAATAAGTGGCAGATTCAACCATAAGAAGGTTTGTTTTCATAAACTTATTAACTTTTTTGAGTCTTCATTTCCTTCTCTGTAAAACGGGATGATATTAACGACTACCTCTTGAATTGTGATAAGTGAGAGGATCCATGTGAAATACTCAGCACAGTGCCTAAAACCCAGGAACTGTCCCCTCCCATTCCCATATATAATACTATTGATATTAATTTGGCTATTCTGCCACAGGTGAAAGGTATATGTCTTGATTATCTCCTATCCTCAGGAAGACTTAATTTGGCTCGGATGCTAATTGTTCAAGGTCTGTGAACTTAGAACTACATATGTTCACATTTTTTTAACCATAAAAACTGTATTACATCAAATTTCTTTACTGACTTTTAAAATCAATAAAGTAAGCTGGGCATAGTGGTGCACACCTATAATCCCAGTGGCTAGGGAGGCTGAGGCAGAAGGATCACAGGTTTGAAGCCAGCCTCAGCAACTTAGCAGGGCTGTAAGTAGCCTAGTGAGACCCTGTCTCAAAATAAAAAGTAAAAAGGGCTGGAGATGTGGCTCAGTGGTTAAGTGCCCTTGGGTTCAGTCCCAGGTACCAAAAAAAAAAAAATCAACAAAATTATATTCTATCTCAGCTTCTAAATAGCATTTAAAACTATGATTATATAAGAAGAAACCTTCAAGTGAATCAAGAACAATTTGATGTCTGTCTGTCATTTGGTCAGATCATTGTCTCCCTGAAGGCAGAGGCAGGCTCATCTTGGGTACTGCTGTGTTCCCAGGAGCTGGCACAGTGCCTGGCCATGGTAAGTCCAGGAGCTAGCCAAAGGCACCGTGGCTCCAGGACTTCTGGGAAGGCAGAGTAGGGAAGAAAGATGGACAGTCAAGTCGAGAAGCCTCCATGGAGACAGAAGAGAACAGGACCTCCGTCTGGGTGAGAAGCCCAAGGAGCACTGGGCTGGGAGCTTGGAACTGAGAAGTCGCTGGACCTGCTGGCCTCAGCACGTTTGGCAGGCCTGAGTCGACCTACAGAGGTGACACCCCGGCTGTGTCAAACGGGAAGAAGAGCTGAGTTCCAGGGCATCTCTTCCCTGGTTCTTCATCCTTAACATAACTCACGAGCTTGTTCAGTCTCCATCCAACACTCAGTCTTTGAGCCTTTGCTCAGCAGGAGGGCCCTCCCTCACTGGCTGCTCCTCTGACCTTTTTTTTTTCCCTCTGGTACTGGAGATTGAACCCTGCACTATATCCCCAGTCCTTTTCATCTTTTATCTTAAGATCTCATTAAGTTGCAGAGGCTGGCCTTGAACTTGTGATCCTCCGGCCTCAGCCTCCCGAGTTGCCTGGATTACAGGCCTGCATCACCACACCTGTCTTCCCACTTCCCTTTTGTGGAAGTTGAGAATCTGCTGAGGCCTATGCAGGACTTTAGGCTAAAGTCAGCTGGATACTCAGAGATATATCCCTCCAGAAGTAGCTCTTAATTAAGAGCAGCAGGCCCTAGGTGGTTGGTTTCTGGAGATGGTGACTGTGTTTTGCATATCACTGTATTCAGGGCTATTGGCTATCTGGATGTTCTGCACAGATGTAGTGGTTACTAAAATATTAAAATGCACCAGGTGACTCAAGGGTCACAGGAATGGGCAACCTTCAGCAGAAGTGTCCTTCCTGATAAGTTAGAATCAATGCCTTGCTGTTAAGTACATTCAGTCCACTCCTGATTAACCTTGAAATGGAACCTGGTACCTTATGTTAATGAATGAATATATAAATGAAGGAATGTGAGGATGGAAATAACAGTTGTTCAAAACACAAATGTTATGAATGAGTTCTTCATCTCCTGTTTTCTGAAAATGCAGGTCTCCCTTACATACAGCAGAACTTTCTGGTTCCATCTTGAATGGCATTTTAAACTGGTCTTGGAACTCAGGGTCGCTCTCTTAGTTGTACCTGGGCTTTTATACAACATGCTTCAATCACCCGTCTGGGGCTGTCAGCACAAAAGCTTTCTGTTGTGAGTAACACATCTAGAGAACAAGCCATATTTTGCTTTACATACTTAAGTGAAGAATTGGTCCCTGGCTGAACATAATGGAAGTCATTTGTTCTGGAAATAGCAATTCCCTAAAAAGCTAGAGCAGTCCACTTGGAGCTCCCTCCTCAGATGGGCTGTGAAAGATACTTGGGCTTAAGAGCTGTTTTGACGGGGGCAGAGGGGGCTTTGATTTCCCATAATGGCAGCAGCATCTAGGAAGTCTATCTATTAGCTGTAACTGTTCACTCCTGAAATGTGTGATTGGCCCCATCTGAGAAGTAACGGATGCTCCTTTCAGTGCCTGGCAGCTCCCATTAGAGCCAGTTTGGAAGTGGCTTCCACAATTCTTAGCTGGAGCTGTACAGCTTTCAATCAGTGAGAAACGTGGAGAGCAGCTCTGTGCATTTCAGAGGTTGCCCTTGAGAAGACTAAGCCCTTCAAGACTCACAGCAGGGAAGCAGATCATATTTTGCTACCATTTTTTTGTCACCCATCTTTGCAAGTCCCCAAAGGGAGCTGTTTTGGCCTGGTATACAAGGTCTAGGCAGGGAGGAGCTTGCCCAACGGGACTTTTCTTATCTTGGCCTTTTTTGTTTTGGTACCAGGAATGAAACCCAGGGACACTCAACCACTGAACCACATCCCCAGCCCTTTTTTGTATTTTATTTAGAGACAGGGTCTCACTGAGTTGCTTAGCACCTCACTAAGTTGCTGAGGCTGGCCTTGAACTCGAAATCCTCCTGCATCAGACTCCTGAGCTGCTGGGATTCTAGGTGTGTGCCACCGCGCCCAACTCATCTTGACCTGTTTTTCTGACCAACTCATCTTGGCCTGTTTTTCTTTCAGACTCCAGGATGGAATTGCCTCTCCCTGTTAGAGCCAGGGTTTTCTCATCCCTAAAACCAGAGCCACAGGGCCTCAGGGTAGGAGGTGGGGGTGAGTAGAGTATACATAGCAGAGGAAAATTAGGTAGGAGGGAAATCCATCCCTCACTAGTTACTTGGGAGCAATGGGGTGCAACTCTCCCTGCGTCCTTAGGAATGAGATTCTCGGAGAGCATCTCTGGCCAAAACTAGGGAGTCAAACTAAAACCTTGCTTTATGGTGGAAAGTGACTATTTAGCCACTTTCAGCTTTTGTTCACATCTTCCTAAAAGGGAGCCGCCCTGCCCTACACAGGACCTCAGGGAAGCTCATGCCCTCCCCAGAAATGACAAATGGAAAAGACAGAACAGACTCTGGCCAAGCCAGGATACAGTCTCTGGAAAGAGGTTGTTTTTGTCTCCATTGCCATAGAAAACACATCCTCTCGACTTATTAAGGAGGGAAACAGCATGCTCACACCCGCTGGAGGTTACCAAGGTGAACAGAACCCGAGATTAAAATCTGCCAGCCCAGTGATGCGTGGAAGCATGGAAGGCCCAAAGAGGAAATCTAGTTTGCTATTGGTAAATTTTTTTTGGATGCTGTTTACGTTTGAACTTTTCTCTGTTTTCCTGTAGAAACTTCCGTACCCTCTTCCTGAGTCCCACAAAGGCCTGGACAATGCAGTCCCAGTACTGCAGTAGGACACGGGCGGGGCCCCACCTTCCTCCTTCCTGCAGGGATATCCTTTCCTATAGAAGAGGTAAGAATGCAAGGTTCATGTGAAAATGTTATTATATTCCTTATCTCAGTCATTTCGGGCTTTGCAGTTTGGCGACAATAAGTCCGCCTGGCCACATTCACAATAGCGGTGGCCCCAGTTCCTAGTTTTGGCTCTTGCTGTTTTCTCAGCTGAAGAGGGCAAATGGCTGTTAAAAATGCTGCTTGTTTTCCAGGATCTTATCAGGAGTTCATGTCTAAGGCCAGAAAGAGAAGGGAGGGCTCCATTTTTTTCTCTCTCTCCTCATTGTTTCCAACTGAATCGGCAGGAAATGGGAGTCCTCCACCTGTCCCTCTTGGGAACAAAATTGATTCGGTTCCATTTTTCAGATGTATCCGCTACCACCAGAAGTTGGGGACATTTCCGCTCACCCCCAAACGAATGTGTCCTGCATTTACACAAATGACATCTTTCAGAATTGGAAATAAATCAAAGCTAAATGGAGATCTTTGGGATTGGTGACTGTCACATGTTGCCTCACAAAATCTCATTCACCCTTCATAAAGTGTATTTGGGGACCTTGGGACTTTGACCGACTCCAACAAATTTGTGTGTGTGAGAGAGAGTGTGCAGATGCGCCATCAATAGCATACATACTCGGAATGAATTAAAATCCTTTGCCCAAGGTTTCACATAAATCAAAACAGGTCCCACTCACAGCTGCCTGAGTGCATGCATTTGAGGTGGTGTGTAGGATACGATGGAAGCTAAGTCCATGTCTCCAAAATCCCAGTGTGTTTGTGGCCAACCCCGTATTTTCCATTTCACCTGGTCCAGCCAGTTCAGTCATTTGGACAAGAATCGGGATCTAGATGCTTCGTTTCATATTAAAGCAGTCCAGATGATTATGGTTTGAGGGATTCAGGAATTGTGTAAACCACAGCTCTCCAGAAGCAGAGGGACCTTCCTATTCAATGTTAATGCTCCATCTTGGAGCTTAGACTCAGAACCTGGGAAGTTACTAGACAGAGTCGTGACTCAATTTCTAACTACCTCAAGAGTACATGAATCAGAAAAAAACATTTCAAAGTCTGAATGTAATCAACTCTATGGGGGCCCTGATCTCCATAGGCCATATCATGCTCAACCCGGGACCCTACCTAGGACCAAAGAGGCCGTCCTTGCACCTCAACTTGTTATGGAACTCCCTGTTCATCTCTGTGCTCTTCTGCTTCAGAGAACATTTGCAGGCCAGGCCAGGAGAAAGTCTTCAGCCTTCCGCCTCCCTCTGCGGTCTCAGGAGTGGTTGTTGCTCCCAGACCTCCCTGGAACTCCAACCCCCTGACCTATGTTTGATGAGAGCTACCCCAACCCCCATGTCTACCCTGAAGTACCCAAATGATGTTCCAGATACATGAGCCCAACAGACCTGCCAAAAGCCACCTGGATAAAGTGTCCCCACCCAAGAGAGACAAGCAGCTTGGGCAGCCTCTTGGGAATTAGATCCAGGAGAGCAAACCATTTTAACATCCCTACAGTGTGTTAGCCAGTGCTTCCCCCAAACCCAGTATTTCCTTTCTCTAGTGGCTCCCATGTCCCCACCCCCATTTGGGTTCTTCTGTGCTGACTGGCTCTGAGAAAGGATGTTACAATAGAAAACATGGCCAGGAAAAGTCTTTTCCTGACTTTGAGTTTCAAAAGCTCAGTCCTTTAGGGAAATGCAAAAGACCCACAGAAAGAACAAAATATTTGGCAGAAATATCAAGAGTAAGAGCAAAATCCCTTACCAGTCACACCCCTGAACTTCAGGAATTAGGGCGAGCCAAAAGGAAAGAGAAATCAGTGGCAGGTGAGATCTGAAGGGACTGCAGGGCACAGGCAGAGTCGGCCTCCACAGACCACTCTTGACTTGCTCACAGAGCCTGCGCATCACAGGAGTCAGGGGCTATAGTGCTCCCTTGTCTATTGGTATCCAAAGAGGACTTCCTAGGCAGCTGTTGACATTTTTCTTGCTGGCCATTAGCAGAAATAACAACTATCCATGACCTCAGACTTGGTATGTCATGGTTAGACTTCCTCCATATGTAGTCAACCCAAGGTGCAATGTCTCACGGTGTCTCTAAACCCTCAGAAGGAGGCTAGCTGGGCACCTGGAAAGTGCCATGGAGGGAAAAGTCCTTCATGTCCACAATTGAAGGCTGAATGGAACCCACTTGAGATGTTCTCCAAGTAACAGTGATTAAGCCTCACCCTACCACCATTCCTCCTGATTAGATGACTTTGGACATCACAGGGAGCCACATTGCTCTTCCATGTTGAGAAGCCTTAGACTTTTTTCCCACAGAGCCATTCCAGTGGTCCATGTGGGTGATTTCTCCGCTGTGTTGAATTCCCAGCCTCTGATCTAACCTTGACCTTGACCCTCATCTTAGGTTCTTGCCTGGTTTTCCAGATTCTCATGTCCTTCACCAGAGAACCCTAGCCTCTCCAGTTCCCAGACCAAGGTGTGTAGTGACCTTCATTTCTCCTTCACTAAGATGTCCACCTCAGTCTCAGTCATCTTCCTTATTTCTCACTGGCCCATCAGTCCTGTATTTAAAGGTCCTAAACCTGCAAGGAATCCTCAACTTGCACCCCTCATTTGCTGAGATGAAGCGTGTTATAGATTAAATGAAGTTTTCAGGGACCACACCATAAATACCAGAAGGAGAATGTTCTGCCTGGGCTGGGTCAGCACATTATATTACAGATTGAGTAAACTTTATTCAAAATATTTCATATGTACATATCCTGAAGGTGATTTTATTCAATATTTTTAGTGATTTTGTACATGCAGCCAAGTTTGTACACATGAACTATCTGAAAGCCACCAAGCGTCACCATCTCAGCCACCCATAGGACATTGGTGGTTGTTGGGTATCACCATCATTCCTGATACTACTAATAAGCAATCGTTGGCTTGCACTGATGATCGTGTTTTGACTGCAACCTGTCCCTTGGGATCGAAGGTGGAATTTCCCAACATGGTATCATGCTGACACTTAAAAAACCTCAGGGCTTTGGAGCATTTCAGATTTTGGTTTTTTGGACTGGGAATTCTCATCCTGTAATAGAACCAGGTTGGGTCTGTGACTTGCTGAGATCCCTTTTCATACATGTGGAGGCTCTTCTCTACTCTCTTTCCTCCCATGTAACTGGTGGAGTTAGACCACCCTGGGGACATGGTGGCCCTCCTCTCAATGGCGGACGGTGGTGGATGGTGTGTGGACTAGAAGTAGGCTCAAAAGAGTCACAAGAACAAGAGCTGAGGCTTTCAACTAGAGATGAAAGGGTGCAGAGAAACCAGATCACTCTCCAGTGCTCATGTTCTCTGATCTAGTCTGCACCAAAGACAAAAATGGGAAGCATCGAGAGGAACCATCATGTCTGGCTTCTGTCCCATACTTGGCCTATCGATCATTTTCATCTTTGTCCTTCTCCTTGCCCTTCTCTGCTTCACAGAGGCCTTGTGAATGTCTACCCAGTGTTCTACAGGTCTCAGATAAAAGTTACTATGACAGGACAAGAACGGGCATCATCATCCTAGGACCATAGTTTAAAGGTACAAGAATGTTGGTGTGCATTTCAAAGGTGGCCACTACCTGGGGGGAAAATGCACCATGGAAGGAGATTTTTTTTTTCATGGTGAAATTACAAAAGTATTTAGAGATGGAAAAAAGAAAAAAGAAAGAAAAGTAAAAAATCAAACATCAAGGGATTATAAGTGACAATGAAAGCATACTACTTAGCAGAAACAAAGCAGGTCCTCAATCAGGTGACAGCATGACTGATTTTTATGGAACGTTTTCAGGTCAAGTCTATTAAGGCTCTGTTGGGCTTATGAGGTTTCACTGTGGTGCCATTTCTCTGAATTGAATACTGGCTACAATTAATGAGGCATGGGTTAGGAAATATTTATTAGAATACTGAGAAATGTGGTAAATGATGATGGCCAGGGGGTTCAGATTGAGGAGAGGGATCTTCCAGACCCTGAGATCTTCTAGACCCTAGTCCACATACCCTCCACCACCTACTACCAGATTGCCCTAGCAGCAACACACATCTTTGCCATCTCACAGCCTGGCTTCTAATTCCGTGTAAACTTGGGGCAAGATGTCTAACCTTCTGTGCCTCCATTTCATCACTTGTCAATGTAAATGGTAAACATGCTCACTTTATGGGGTTGGTTGCAAGGATAAATGAGTTCATAAATAAATGAAAAGCACTGGTACTGGAAGGTACTACTAAAACGTTCAGTATCATGATTACTGTTATCATCATAGTTAGCATTTTATTCCGCCTTTGGAAACTTCTTGAATAGGAAATGCGCTGGCACCTGAATGTGCCCCACAGCAGGTCTAGGAACTCGGGGAAGAGGACACTGAGAAGAGGTGGAAGGAAGTGAAGCGACCACAAAGATTTTCTTGGACAGGTTTTCACATGTTCCAAAAGCTTCTTCACACTACTCCACCTCATTCCACCCAATCTGAAGCCATCAGCAAAATGAGATTTGGCCAATCAAAACCGGCAGCTTCCAAGCATATTCAAGCCCTGCCTTTAGCCCAGTCTTTGAAGTGGCATTGGCCACAATAGCATCATCAGGCCCTTCTGTCTTAGTGGCAGTGGGATTTTCTGAGAAGCAGATTTTAGATAATAGAAAGGAGATGTGAAGTATTGATTCTTGACAATTGTTTTTAGCTCTCTTTCTTTGGCAGATGAGATTATTTTTCTGCCCTCCCCCCACTTTAGGCAATTAAATGGAGTCAAAATAAATAAAAATAAAATAATAAAATAAAAAACAAATTGTTCTGGCCAATGAACTATTGTTCATTCATACTAGGTGTGTACATGAAGAGTGTCACTTGCAGGCTGACGCATTTAGTAGCTACAGCAAGACCTAAAAATGCTACTCTTCCCCCTGGCATGGAAGCCCGAAACACTGAATATGGCAACTGTTCCAGCAGCTTGTATGCCTCAATGATTCCCATAAATTATAAGCAGAATCATTTCATCCCTAGACCCTTTTTAACAAATCTCCAATGGACAGGCAATGAGAGAGAAATAAACTTTTATTGGTTAAAGTCACCATCGGGGGTCATTTGTTAATGTAGCATAAAGTGGTCTCTCCTAACTGAGATGAGGTGTCTTTAAGTGTAAGATGCTATCTGCATAGAGAAGCAGTGAATTACAATGTAATTCTACAGTCCACAGGTAAGACTTTATAAGATACTTTTTTTTTCTATGTGATACATCCTATGGCCTGGTGTAAGAGCTCAGCTCCTTAGTTTTGCTCAAACCTGGCTTTCTATCCTGCCCACAACTTGAGTAGCAAAACCATCTTCACAAGTTAGGCTGGGCTCTTTACCATGGACCTAAATCAGCTTCACTTCCCACAGTGCTCTATTTCCCTAAAAGAGTAGTTCTTCCTACCATTTCTTGTCCACTTAAATCCTATCATTTCAGTGTAACAATTACCATTTTTTTCAGAAGACAACTAAGAAACATCTATGAGGGTTGAGGTTATAGCTCAGTGGTAGGGTGCTTGCTTAGCATGTGTGAGGCACTGGGTTGGGTCCTCAGCACCACATACAAATAAATAAATAAAATAAAGGTATTGTATCCATCTATAACTAAAAGTATATAAAAAAGAAACATCTATGAAACTTTACAACATGATTATTGTACTCATTAATTATCAAATGCAGATAAATGAAATATAAGAGAGCCACGTGGGACCAAGAGCAATAGCATGGGAAGGACCAAAGATTATGATGTGTAACCGAGGCCCTTGCACTTGGGGATGAATATTCTTCATAGACGTGGTCTCAGCGTCCCATCTAGGACTCCATCCTGTGGCTGCACTATCACAGGTGTGTAACATGGCACATCAGAGATACTCGCTCCACAGTGTTTACAATGGAAAACTAGAAAAATATAGGTCAACTCCAATATGGTACTGAGTAAATTAATTATCATGGATTTTTAACCTGCAGTACTAGGCAGGTGATAAAAGGGACGGAGTAGAATAATATGTGCCAACACCAACAGTTAAGTATAATATATGGTTGTGTGAAAAAATCAACTTGCAGAATAGCATATGTGATATGATTCTATTGATGTTATTTAATATAATTTGTATTTATAAAGCCTCTAGAAGTATATTCACAAGGCCAATAGCAACAGCTCTGTCTGTGGGGGCAAAATTGCTGGTGTGGACTCAGGGAGCAATTCTACTTTTACTGTAGTAGTAAAATAAAGGTATTGTGTATTTTGGGGGACTTCATGCAAGAAGCATTTATTACCTCTGTGATAATAGTAATGATGGCCATTGTTGACTTAGTACTTCTTAAGTGCCAAGGATGTCCTGAAGTTCATGTAATAATCTTCACAATATAATTCTGTGAAGAAAGATTTTATGATCCCTATTCAATGGGTAAGAAGACTGAGGGACAGAGAGATCAGGTCATTTGCCCAAAGTCATAGAACTGGTAAATGTCAGAACTGGGATTTGAACCCAGGTAGTTTAGCTACACGACTCAATCACTTAATCATTACAGTACAATCAAAATAAATAATAATGATTTTTTTTAAACTTATTTTTCCTTCCCAACACAGCTCAACTCTCACTCCTATGATGCTATTTCTGACCATCTCATTCATTATACAGACATTTACTTAAATTTAAATATGAGCAAAAGGCTTTTTTTTATATTGCAAAGAATACTAATCAAGTAGATAACAATTGTCACCATGCAAGAGCTGGTGGACACTCTAGCAGGGGAGAATAAAGGGACCTCCAAAACTGGAAAGTAATGTGCCAAAAGATAATGACAAAATCTGATAAAAGTTCAGAGAAAAGGGAAGGTACTTCCAGCCCTGGGTAGCGGAGTCAAGTTTTGAACGCAAGAGGAGTCTCCAGAGAAGCAATCACTCTGTTAGGCTGGAGCACAAAGAGTCACAGACACAGCTGCCAGGATGGGTGACAAGGGTTTGACAACCTGCTGAGGTCTTTCCTACTCTGGTAGGAAATGAGGTTCCATGAAAAATTAACTGAGTTCACCAGGGATAGGAGCAGAAAAGCAACTTAATGATAATAGCAAAGACACATAAGGTGCCATTCGTGACACTGAGCACTTTTATCTATGTATACCAAACCCACTCAATTCTCAGAACGATTATGAGGGGAGGAAATAGGTACATTCCAAAGTCTACAAAGGGCTGAAGTAAACTACTACTAGCTGGGTATCACAGATGAGGTCTGGTCCCAACCAGTCTGTCTCCAAAGTCTGCCTCTTTAACCACTGAGATATCCTACCCTTTTGTGGGAGGTATGTCTGATGGTACCTTACAGGGCGACTTGCAGAGAAGAGAGCCTGGAGGGGCAGGCAAGCTGGTTAGAAGGCTGTTGTAGTACTCCAGGTGACTGTGCCAAACTCCCACAACATTTTCTCCAAAGAACTCATTTGGTCCTTTGCTTTACTATTAGCTTTTCACTTGTGTATTTGTGTTCTCTCCTAAAAGGATGAGAAATAACCAAATGCATGATTCTCTCTCTGTCTCTCTGTCTCTCTGTCTCTCTCTCTCTCTCACACACACACTCACACACACACACACACACACGAGGTAAAAAGGTTTGAATTAATAGTTCCTAGTGTTCCGCCTTTCTCTGATTCAGTAGGGAGTGGATCATGATGTTTATAGTAACAAACCACAATATACGGCCCTTACAATTTTAACACTTTCCACAGAGCCATTCCAATTCTGACTTTTAAAACGACCTTCTACAGTAGGTAGAACAGCATTACTTTTTCAGAGATGAAAACATATAAAGTGAGGTTAAATGTCCTGTGCTCTCCAGTCTGGCCTTAAGCCCAGGTCTCTGATTCCAAGTCTGATGCTCTTTCGAAAGCTGGAGAAAATTCCAGATTTCCTAGGACAATATTCTCCTACGAGCACAATCTAACCTTTGTGTTTAACATTGATTTTTGAGGAAACTCAGCGTTTCAGAAATTCTACCCATCTCTTCGGCACAGAAGGGGGCAGGCAGGCAGGCCGGAACCTGCTTTTCAGGTGTTTAACCTTAGCACCATTTATCAGTGTGTCGGAGCTGAAGTCAGCAGTAGCTGCAGTGTGGCCCCCATGGGATGCTGTCACCTTCCATTTTAAGGCTGCATTATATTTTGCTGCCCTTGCATTCATCCATAAACACTTTGAAGTGGACTTGGGCATGAAGTCACACGCTCTCTGACTCACTTCTACTTCAAAGAAACTACTTAGGACTGAACTCACCCCAGGTATGTCAAAACCCTGGAAATCATTGACAATTCCCTACTAATTGTTGCAAGGAACCATTCTGGACAGGGAAACGCTGTGAACATGTCTAGCCAGTGTCAGGCACGTCTAGTCACTCAATAACTGATCATTTCTGAGCACTGCCTGAACCAGGCCTCGTCTGGGTGCCAGGGATAGAGAGCCATCAATGAAACAGGCCAGGTTCCAGTTCTCAATCAAGAACAAGAACAAGAAGACAGAGAATATATGAATAAACAGATGAGAAGTTGTATCAGGTTCTGAAAAGTGCCATGAAGAAAATAAAACAGGTGACAAGATGGGAAGTGACGGTGGAGTAACTTCGGACATGGTGGTCAAGGCATCTTTGAAGGGCCATACAAAGGCTGCAGGAAGGGCATTTGGGCAACAGAATAGAGGTCATAGCTTGTCAGAGATTGAAAACGTTAATGTGATTGGAATATGACAAAGAGGGAGAGGGTTAAGACAGATTTCTAGAAAGGTCAGATCACAGAAGGTCTTTGTAGGCAGGAAAAAAGGGTGGGTTATAGTCAAATGTGATGGGAAGTCATCAGGAAGGTTAAGGTGAAATAGCTTGATGCAACTGTTATAACAGATGACTAGTTGCTAGATTGGGAGTGGAGTGTAGGGGAGCCCATCCTAGTCGGCTTGGGTGGCTACAACGTGATGCTTTAGACTGAGTGGCTTGAATAGCAATCATTTATGTCTCACAGTTCTGCTGGAAAGTTCACGATCAGGCTGGAAAATTTATGATCAGGGTTTTGGCAGACTCCGTTTTTGGTGAGGGTTCCATTCCGGGCTTGTAGCAAGCTACCATCTTGTTGCATGCTCAACATGACCTCCCTTTTGTGCACATGAGCTCAGAGAAAGAGACAGAGGAAAAGAGAGAGAGACTCTTCCTTTCTTCCTGTCCCTTGCTACCTCCTTGCTTTATTGGTGGAGCTTTATTGTTGACATAAGGTATTTCTTAGACAATCTATATGTTTTCTTAATTATATCCAGAGCCACAGGCCTGTGGCTTGTCCATGCCTGTGGCAGGTCAGTGCCACCGAGCTTGGTTGAGAAGAGAATATGCAGGGTGGGGAATGTTCGACCTCCCCATGTCAGATGCTCCTTCTACTGGGTTCAATGAAATTTAACAAATTAGATTTAATGGGTTTTGATTGGTGGTTCTGGGCCCAGTACTATGGCTGTTTCTGGAAGTTCAGAAGAAAAAGACACAGCCCTGGCTCTCAAAGATGCCATGGTCCAATAATGGGGGAAAAAACATGGGCAAGGAAACAAAATAGAATTCAGGAAGATTGGTGAAACCCAAGAAGTATGTAAGATAAAGGGCACCAAAAGAGCCGGGGACAGATGGGAGAGAGCAGAGGAGGAAGTTACCTAGAGCATGTGCTGGCCTGGTGTCAGGGAGGGATCAGGTCCCTGGTGGACAAGGGAGGGAAAGGCCTTCTGGGCAGGAACAGCCCAGGCAAATACATGGAAAGCCAAGGGTCTGGGGTATCTGAGGGACAGCAGGCTGATCAGTATTGCTGGAGTGATAGGACAGGGAAGGGGATGAGGCTGTCGATGTCAGCAGGACCCGGGCCACAAAGGCCTCCTTGATTATTATGAATGAGTTTGTGCTGGATCCTGTGTGGGGTAGGGAGTCACCAAAGAGTTTAAAACAGAGAGACCGTCAGATTTCGTCAGCTCTCTGCGTCTGCCAAGCATGCCTTTAAAGTCCACACAGGTAACTTGGGAATATTCGTGAAGGTGTGAGAATGAGAGACTTTAAAAACACTCGACCCCAAAGAAATGGCCTAATTTGAAAACAGGCAGAGAATGAGGAGAGGGAAAAATCACAGCCGCTCAAAGAGGGATTCTCGGCCCCCTTCCAGCCCCTGGGAAAAGTCCGACAGGGGAAAAGCAGTCCGTCTGTTATGTCTGCAGGCCTCTGAGGCAAGCCCTGCTCCTCCACAGAATGGGCAATTCATGCAGAATGTAAAGATGAGAGGTGCCCATTTTCCAGGGGCTGCGATGCCAATTCCAGTTACAGTAAGAAGGTGACAGGAGCCTGGAGGCCCAGCTGTGCCAAGGTATACATTTCCAGTGGGCACACCATTAAGGCATCCAGAAAAAAAAATGCTAATTGTGCTCCGAGGACTTTCATTGAGATTGGCAGCTTGGACAGGGAGTGAAATGTGCAGTTCCTCAGGCTGGCTGTGTCTCAGAGGGTCTAGCCTGGGCATGGGGTGGGGGTGGCATGGAAGTCCACACTAATGCACAAAAGCAATGCTAATTTTAATTCATATATGTACGACTCATTTATGAATATATAGGAATACATATATGAATATATACATGAATTATTATATATATATATATATATGAATTATATTTATGACCTAGAACTCAGTAAAGAGAAAATACTGCAAACTCAATGCCCAAGAGAAAGAATGGCACCACTGTGGGATGATTCTCCTGTGCAGAATGAACTGGAGATATCAAAGTCAAAATCCACCCAAGCCTTTCACGTGATGTTATTGGCCTTTGCTTGTGTGTAGAAATGGTAAAGGTGCATCCCTGGTCTCTGCCACAGGTAGACAGGCAAAACTGGGCCAGGCCATGGCTAGGAAATTAAGTGGGAATTGCTTTATGATTTGGAATGAAAATGCCTCATCTCTATTACCAGCTGTTACCAAAATTCTGTAACTCTGAGCTGCCCCAAAATCTTGTAAAAAAAGACAGTTTTATTTCAATGTAAATTGAATTAAAATTAAATGAAATTTTCAATTCTGTTTCACAATTTGCCACATTTCAAGTGCTCGCTGGCCAGCTGTGAAGTGTTGTAGCTCTTTTAGAATTTGTCAATGGCCAGCTGTGACCGTTGGCTACTAATGGAAGTCGCAGTCAGAGAACAACTCCATCATGGCACACTGTCCTGTGGGACGGTGATAGTTTACACACGGGCCACTTGGTGCTTTTTCCTCAGGCTACAGACTCTGATGCTGCTTCTTATATGACTGCAATGTCAGTAATAATTAAATTAACAGTCATGATGATGACCAGCATTATTGAGCCCTCACTCCATCTCACACTGTGCTAAAGTCTTCTTGTGTCTGGCAGGTTAATGATCAAGAAGTTGATTTCCCCATTGCATTTCCTTCCTGCCCAGCCCCACATACAGGAGGGAGATGACATCATGTGAGGAGAGGTTGGTGTTGCAGAGCCAAAAGTCAAAGTCGGTGAAGGCAACTTGTCTGCCTCTTTTCTGTACAAAAGCTAAGCTTATGGATGAGATTGTTCTGGGTCTCATGAAGGGGAGAGGGAAGGAAAAAGCAGGAGAAAACGAGAACTAGGCAAGTCCTCCATACCAAAGAGGAGGCAACACTCAGAAAGTCTTTGGGGGTAGATTCATATAGAATGTAAAGATGAGACGAAATGAGGCCCTGCTTCCTGGTCAGGAAGTGAAATGTGGCAAATTGTGAAACAGAATTGAAAATTTTATTTAATTTTAATTCAATTTACATTGAAATAAAACTGTCTTTTAGTTAGGTTCCCAGTGAGATTCCTAGTCGGGAATATTTGTTGGTGGCTTAGTGTGGTTTCTGTTACTATAACAAAGCAACTGCAACTGGGTAATTTTTAATGAAAAAAAAAGTTTATTGCTTATAATTCTGAGGTTAAAAGGGGCAAGGTCATGATATCTGCATCTTGTGAGGGCCTTCTGGCTGCATTAGGCCATTGTGGAAAGACGAAGGGCAAACAAGCCTGTGTGACAAGAAAAACAGAGGGATTGGACTTGCTTTATAGCACATCACTCCCATGCTAAATGACCCAATCTCATGGTAATGAAATTAAGCCATAAATAAAGATAGAGGCCTCATGATGTAACCACCACCTACCAGGCCCACCTCCCAACACTGAAGATGGGCTGTACCGAATTCTCCCCAAATTAATATGTGGAAGCTCTAAGCCCAAGTTCCTTAGAATAACTGTTTTTTAGAGGTAGGAGCTTTAAAGAAAAAATTAAGTGAAAATGAAGCCAATAGGGCAAGTCCTAATTCAACCCGACCAACGTTCTTCTCAGAGGAAGAACTGCACAGAGAGACATCAAAGGGTGGCCTGTAGAGAGGAGGACCATCTGAGGAGGGAGCAAACAGGCAGCCACTGCAAACCAAGGAAAGAGACTTGGAATAGACCAACCTGCCAGGGCACGGTGCTGTTTACCTACGATCCTACTTTCTCAGGAAGGTGAGGCAGGGGGATCACAAGTTCAAGGCCAGCCTGGGCAACTTAGCAAGATCCTGTTTCAAAATAAAAATTAAAAAGGGCTGGGGATGTAGCTCAGGGGTAGCTCAGTTCCTAGTAACACACAGAAGAAAATGAACAGGAAGAAGGAGAAGGAGGATGGGGATGGTGGAGGGGAGAAGAAGAGAAGAAGGAGGAGGAAGAGGAGGAGGGGGAGAAACCAAATTTGGTAGCACCTTGATCTAGCACTTGTAACCACTGGAGATGTGAGAAAATATATGTCTGTTGTTTAAGTCCCCTGGTCTTTAGTACTTTGTTGTAGTAGCCAGAGAACCCTGACATGCTTGCTGTTTGATCTGACCAGCTCTCCCTGTTTGGTCTTTCCAGACCTTGCCTGACTGCAGCCCGGACTGCTCACACGTCAAGGTGCACTCTATACCTGGCCATGTAGTACTGGTAGGTAAAGAGACCTTGTCAGGTTTAGAAGGTGGGACACATGGGAATGCAGCCTCCAAGACCTGTGAATGGGAGAAGAAAGCAAGTACTGGAGTAGGGTGGGCAGGGCCTGGTCCCATTGGTGAGCAAGTGTATATTCTACTGTGTGTGTGCATAGTGTATTGCTCTTGATACGGGACTTGCCTGAGAAGCCTGGAATCTCCATGCCCACCCACACACTCCTACAAACCTCAGTCTAGGTCTCTAAGTGAATGTCACCCCTTTAGAGGAGACACCATTGTGTGATAGCACAACCTGACCTCAGATGGGCTTGAACCAGGAGGAATCAGGCAGCAGCAGTGAGTCGTGGAGGGAAAGAGTACAGCTCCATAGTCTAGGGAGACCCCAGAGAAGAAAATGGGCTCAGGATATCCTGCCGATCCAATGGAATGGGAGATGGGGCAAATCTAACTTTATTCAACAAAAAAACAGATGCTATGACCCTTCTTGCACATTTAAGTTTGTGAAAATGAGATAGATATTTTTATGTGTGATTCAAGGGCAGAGTTCCGGCAGGAAATCAGTGATGGATACAGGTGGAACTGGAAAGGGATTAAGGTGACTATTTGCAAAGATGTGGGTGGGGTGAAGGGTAACCAGGAAGGGATGACGAGGCAACTTGGAGCCAGCCGCATGGAGCATGGTCACACCCCTGAATCCAACGGCTTCTTGGAAGAGCTGAAGCTGCAGGAGATGGTTACTTGGCAGGAGCTGTGACCACTGGAGGAGTTAAGTGCTCCCCAGAAATCCAGGAGCCTGGGGAAGCAGTGCCCAACCCCACTCTCCCATCTTCTGATGTCTACCATGAGGGTCCAGAGGGGGAGCAAGCCTGGGTCATGCCATCCACAACAAATCAGCTTCCCAGCCCAGAGCAGGGTAAGAAGAGGGAGAACAGTACTATGGGGACAAACAGGAAATTCCAGCACCTCTTCCATCTAGTCTTCCAGCAGGCCTCTAGTCTGTCCAAATGCTATCTCCATTTAATTATTTAATTTATTTAATTAATTGTTTATTTTTTGATACCAGGGTTTGAACCTAGGGCACTTAACCACTGAGCCGCATCCCCAGTCCTTTTTTTTTTTTTTTGTATTTTATTTACAGACAGGGTCTCCCTGATGTGCTTAAAGGCCTTGCTAAGCTGCTGAGGCTGGCTTTGAACTTGAGATCCTCCTGCCTCAGCCTCCAGAGCTGCTGGCATTGCAGGCACATGCCATGGTGCTCAGCATTATCTCCATTTAATAGATAAGGAAGCTGAGGTTTAGGGAGGAATTTTAAGTGATTTCTCACTAGATTCTAGAATATGAGCCCCAGGAGAGCCATCACCTTGTTTATCTTGAATCCCAGTTACATTCTCAGTGCCTAGAATGGCACCTGGAACCTAGTAGGTGCTCACTGTCTTTGTTGAATAGGGAATGAGTGAACTCCTCCAAGATCACACAGGTACCCGTGGTAGTACCAGATTCAAACCCAGACAGTGTCTCACGGGCCTAATGATCATACCAGTGTTCCTAAACTGAGTACTGTAGATTCCTACAGGTCTTAGAATTTGCCAGAATCATTCCAAAATTTGGTGATTTAGGGGCCCAGGATGCAGTTCAGTGATAGAGTGTTTGCCTAGCATGTGTTTGATACCCAACACTGCAAAACAAAATAAAACCTTACATTTGGTGATTTTTGTGTATACATTTCAGTAACAGTCTTAAGAAGCCTGCCCTGGATCACTTATAATCACCCACTCCATCGACAGGGAGAGGGCAAGATTTCCAGGCCCAACCAAGTCTGTGTTTGTATTCACCATCCTATTGGCACACAACAGTGCCGCTGTAATTATTTCGGGCTAATGAGAAAGGAACATGAGTGGCCTTGATTCCTAAGTGATTCATAAGTGAAGCCTGTGAAGGCCAAGTGACATCATGAAATGCTGGAAAAGTCGGGGGCCACACGCAGAAGAGCCAGCACCCAGGGAGGTCAGCGCTGTGCTCTCCTTGTGGTCAGTGTTCATCCAAACACTGTTGCCCACATACTGGCCGTTTTCTGAGTTGTGCTAGTTATGCAGAGGGTTTTGTTTTGTTTTTAAAATTCAGTTTGGTTTCATTGTTGCCTAGGAGTTTGGGTGTAATTTTATGCTTATATAGTTTGGGGCAACATATAATTTAAATCAATCCCTAAAGGATTTTTTTTTTCCTTTAAAATATGCCCAGGCCTTACTCAAGTGTAGGAAAAGCTTGTGCTATGCTACAAACCATGGTAGGAACAGCTGGCAGGTGGAACCCAAGGAAAAAGGCCCAGACTTAATTAGGTGTATCTAGAGGGGAAATTAAAACTGGAAATAGATATTGTTTATTGAACACTTATTAGTCACAGCTTTGAGTTCTTTACATATTTCATCTCAAATCCTCTTGACAACTTTGCAATGTAAATATTGTTTCCCCGTTTCACAGATGAGGAAGCTGAGGCTCGGGGAGGTGTGTAACTTGTCTGATACACAAGCCCAGTCTGCTCAACTTTGACCATTGGACTTTTTAGTCTTTTCCTCCCATCAAAATGCTTCTTAAGACCACAGAAGAATGGCAAAACACTTTTTGATGTGAACTCCAATTTTCAGTGTATGACTGGTTTTTATAAATATGTCTAGAGATTTGTGGGGGGAAGAAAGTTCTCTACCCTCTGAGTCCTTATTAATAGGTGACCAGGGTTATTCCTGTCATCTCCAGTGAATGTCGTGCTGTTAAGATCGACAGAAACATTCCCAGTTCCATATGGATACCATCTAAAAATTTCCTCCACTTTGTACTGATCCGTGGACCATTTATTAAAATGTGAGTGTTCACTGGGGGAGAGCAGACAGTTCAGCTTTAATTATTTTGCATTTTGAGAGTCTTTGAATATAGCTCCTCTGCCCACTGAAAAGAATTTCTGTGTGAGCAGAATATTATCTGATGAATCTCCTCGAGTCTCCCAGCTACAGCTCAGATGAAGGGGACTGGAGCAGCTCAGCCTGACCTTGCACAGACCTGGGCTGCTCTGGCCTCTGTAACTCTTTGCAGAGATTTGCCAAAACAATGGTGGTTCATCCAGACGGGGAGGCTGCCTTGTGGGTCAACCTTGTGCACAGAAACAATTAATGACACAATCCCTTAGGTGGGTAGTGTCTCAGAGTCCACAAATTCACATACACCAGCTCATATATGTACTTCACATCAGGAGTGTTATTCTCAACTTAGAGAACAGAAAACTGAGTCTCAGAAAGTTAAGTGCATTGGAAAAATTGATTCGACCTCTGTGGCTTGCACAATCGAATGGCATACAGTAGGTGCTCCGTAAATATTTGTTGTTGATGATGAATATTTTGTGTCTATTTGGGGCAGGAACAAAGGGGAGGAGGGCGTCACAGTGTTCACAAAATAATTTCCCCCCAACCAGCCCAAAGCACACCAGGGTGGGTCCAACATGGCTGACGCTGTCTGGATGCTTCCTGTTGAATGTCCATCTTCCTATTAGGAGAGAGAAATGCTATCTTGAGAATGGCATTGCAAGCGATCTTTTTCTGTCCCTTTCCTAGATTTAGGATCTGTGCTTTTCCCTGGTAATTTAAGAATCAAGAAAATAGGAATAGAAGTGTTTTTTCATCCAGGCGACACATGTAAGCCTGGACACACAGTACACCTGGGCAGCATTGTACATCAGATTTCCAGAAAGTTCTCAGTTTCCAGCTTTCGGGATTCAGAAGAGCCCAGTAATCACAGGTGCACATTGTCAGCCAGCAGGCTGATGGTACATGTGAGCAGCTTTTCTAATATATATATATATATATATATATATATATATATATATATATATATATATATATATATATTAATAAATCTTGCTGCTTAGGGAATCTTTTGTTTTATGGTATGTTCTTTCTCCCTGGGCAATCACCTTTGCTTCCCCATCTTGTTAGCCTTTTGTTTCACTCTTATGAACGTGCTTAGAACATGAGATTTTTCAGAGCAACAAGAATTCCTCCTTCCCAGATGGAGTTGATCCCTCTTTTCCTCCCCCCACTGGGAATTTTCCCCAAGACAGGTTTTCAGAAAAAGCACTCAGAGTCTTTTCAACACTCCGTAACTGTTCCCAAGACACGATTGTTTGTTTTCGACTCGGAATTCATCTCCATTTTGAGCCAGGAACAAAAATCAAGGCGACAGAGGCTTCAAAATTCAGACAGGAAATTCTGCCCTTTTGACCCGGAAAACCAAAAGGAAGGTGAGGAGGAAGATGATAAAGAAAAATACCAGGAGGAGGTTTGTGTGCCTCTTCCACACCTTCCACATTTCTTCAACAGACGTTTACGTTTGCAGATGGAAGCAGTCTTTTTAAAGCCTAGGGGGGACACCTGTGAACCAGGAGACACTGTCACCCCCTCCAGGCAGCCTCCTTCTCTGAAGATCCCTTTTGCACAGATATAACTAAGGAGAGTCACTCCAAGACAGAGGTGAGGGAGGACACATGGAAGTAAGAGTCCTGCCCTTATCACTCACATCTTCTGTCTCCCTCTTGTCTTCCTCCTCCACGTTCCCATGCCTAGTCCCTTCCTTCTGTCTGGTTGCTCTTCCCTCCTGCATATTTCTGGTTTTACTTTGACCCACTCCCTCCGGCAACTCTTGTTGCCTCCTTCCTCCTTTGGCTCTGCCCTGTCAGTCATTATTTAGACCAGCTCTTTCCCACTTCTTTCATTTCTATATGCCATCAATCTTCCTCATCAATCTTCTATAATTGATTCGCAGTAGGATTTTGAGAACCAGCGTCTCTTTCCGGCGTGTGATATCAGAGGTGGCTTTACAAGTTGTGGTTTAATAGGTCCAAGGGTTACACACACATCTGGGTCAATGTCCCACTGACACCTGGGGCTAAACTAGGCTAAAATCACACTCATCACCTTCGTCTCCAATTTCTCTCCCTCCCACTATGGCTTCTGCAGTCCTCCTTTTCTTCATCCACCTCGTTACCCCCAAACTAGATTCTTCCTTCTTCTCTTTCCCCCAGATCTATTGATACCACTGGAAGTCTTTTAAATGCTTCTGTTCACTTCTGTTCCCATTGCCCTAATTCAAGTTCTCATCATCTCTCCCCTGAGACTGTTTTTATATTTCCTAACCCTGCTCTGGTACCTTTAGTTCCTCTCTCTGCCACCAAATGTGGCTCTCTGAAACACTGATCTGATTGCCTTACTTCCCTTGCTTCAAAACCTTGCTCACAGGTCCTGGGAGCCAGTCCACATCCTACAGCAAGACATTCCAGGATCTTCACTGTTCTGCTCAGACCTGCTTCTCCTGCCCCACTACATGCTAGGCTCTCAGCCACCAGGCATTGAATTAAAAACCACTTAGTCTGAAGATGTTTTGTTCCATGATTTTAATAGCGGGGGTTCATCACCATGGTCCCCGATTGAAAACACACAGATTCTTGGCCCAGGTTGTCAACTGAGTTGTCAACTGAGTCCTAGACATGTATCAAATACCAGCTAGCTTGTGTGACCTCTGGCCAGCCTCTTGAGGCACCTCAATTCTTCAAGCCTAGTTTTCCTCATGAATACCAGGAGGCCTAGATGACTTCAGAATTCACCTCTAGCATTAAAAGATGATGAATAAGATGCACAGAATCCCCAAGCCATCTGTCATGGGCTGTGGTACCTTGCTGCATCATCCTAGTATGAGCTCTGGCCTCGCCAGAGCTGGTGTCTGTCTGGAGCCATCGTCTCATCCAGGATGACATCAGACCCTGGGAGAACTGACTCATGCTGCCCAGACTCAGACAAGCCAGGTTTAGACCAGAAAGCTCTTTGATTAGTAGGCAGTAGCAAGCAAACTTCCATCTGCTCACCAGAACACCTTTTCGTTAGATTAGTAGTCTATCCATGCTAATATATTCTCTAGATGTTCTTCTTGGTAAATTAAATTAGTTATCGAGAGATTGTTCTGGCAAGTGGATTCAGAACAAGTAGGGCTCGTGATCCAGAGGTGATGGTTTCCAGGCTGTGCTAGGGTCTGATGAATTCTCTTTTGTTCCATGTGTCTTTTAGGGAGGATTGGGTTGAAAGCAACAGAAACTGACCCTGTCTGCATAGAGCAAGGAGGGAGGATTACCTGGAGGATCGTGGGCAACTCTGTCTGAAGTGGCCTCCCCACTGGGCTCCGTCCCACCTCCTGCTTGTGCAGTCTGTCTTTGCCTTGTTTACTGGCCTGCCATCAGTCTTCCTCATCAGGCCGCACACTCCATGGGGCCAGAGACATTGTCATTCTTGTTTGTCGCTCTGTCTCTGGAACTTAGGACAGTGCCTAGATCACATGGTGTGCTCAAAGATATTTATGGAATGAATAAATGAATAGAAAAGGAAAGCTGTACAGGGAAGCCCTGGGAATGATTGGAGACAGGGAGGATCAGTAGCAGGAACTTCTAAACCTTCTTTTTAGGCATTGCCACGTCACGACTTCAACTGATTTGTCCCTGTGTTTGTTTCTGCTCCGGGTTCACATGCCTAGAAGAGAGAATCAATTGGCTCAGATGAGGATCACATGCCGACCCTAGAGACCTTGATTTTGGAGGCTTTGGATTGCTGACAAGCTCAGCCTCCTATGGAAGGAAGGAGGGAAGGTAGATCATCAAAAAAGCACTACCAGGCTGACTCCTCCTGCATCCCACCAGAGCAGCTGCTTTTCTTAGAGACCTGTCCTTTGGACACAGCAATTCTGCTCTATGGAAAAATCTCCCTAAAACTTGCTACCCATTGGCAGAGTGGGCTTCACTTACTTCAAAGTCTCACCTGCTCAAGGGAGACAGACACTCGGGGTCTGCAGAGGCAATCTGTGTCCTCCCTGCTTAGCAAATTCTTGTGCATCTTTTCATACATTTGTTTCTTGTTTTCTAACTTATGAATAAAACATACATCTACTTTACATTTGAAGAATGCGTGTCTTCGCTTAACCCAAATTCCTTGTTTTCTGTAAACCCACGTTTGGAATACTTTGTTGTGGCTGACGCTGTTGGTTTTCTACCCAGCAGCCACTCAGGGCTGCAGTTCACTTGTCCCTGGGGATGAATCATTATGGAAGCTCCTCCCCCTTGGCTTATGTTTGGACAGAGGTGACATGTAACCTGGTTACCTAGGTTATGAAAAATAATGCAAAGCCTACTAAGTGCTCCTGGAAGGATTTTCCACCCTGGTGAGAGACTCATAGGAGAGGGGTTTTGTCCTCCTTTTTCCCTTCTTGGTGAGCTGACAGTATGTGAAGGTATGGTATTGGCAATATTGTGGCAATCATCTTGCAAATATGAGGTCATAAATATAAGGGCAAAAGCCAATATTCAGAAGATGGTTGGGTGGAAGAATATAAAGATCTGGGTCCCTGATGACATTTTAAAGTGTGGGAATCAACTCTGGATTGTCCTAAGTCTGAGAGGAAGCCACACGGCCTGCTCACTCTGTCAAGTTTACTCTGTGTCCTAGTCACTAGGGGTCCTGCCAGGGAGCCTTGTGAAGAGCGACTCCTTGGCTTTAGCATGCTGGAGATGCTTCTGTGGCCTGGTAATAAGTGTTCAGGGAGAGTCGTTCTGAGAAACAGTCTGGAAATTCACTGTGCTCCATTATAAACCCTCTTCACTACTGATGTCTGCTTCTAACAGAGTGATCATCATGAGAAAGAATACTATGACTAGTCATAGAAGTTTCATACATATAGTAATTAATATATTATCTAACTTAAAAAAATATTCACGGTGCAAGCTAACAGGCTGGTCTGGTGTGATCTTAGAATTTCTGTACGGAAGGGAGTTAAAAATGGCAATTCAGTGGGAAGCGGAAATGAGGTGTTGAAACTGCATTTGCATGATTCTTTTGAGATTGAGAGGCCTGCAACTGTCCTTGTGGTGGGGTGGGGGAGGAGCCCCGGCAGGCCCCTGCATCCCCCCACCTCCACCTGGTCACTGGCACTGCTTCTATCCTGAAATCAAGCTGCATAGGCATTGCAACACCCCTCCTGGAAGCCAAGGTACCCATTTGGGGGGTTTATAGCACTGATCTCCAGGACTGGAAACTTGGGAGTCTCATATGACATTATGAGAGCATTGTCACTGATATGGCCCAAATCCTTTGACCTCAGGACACCAGGTTATCACTAACGTACAACATAAAAAGAAATTTGGGGGCTGGGGTTGTGGCTCAGTGGTAGAGTGCTCGTCCAGCATGTGTGAGGCACTGGGTTTGATCCTCAGCACCACATAAAGATAAATAAATAAAGGTATCATGTCCATCTACAACTAAAAATTATTTAAAAAAAAAAAAAGAAATTTAGGTTCAGAGGATTTAAGTGACTTCACAAAAACACACAGCTAAGGGGCAGAGTCAGACCTACAACCTTGGCCTCCTGATCATTACTCTTCCCCCTGCATCAGGTGGTTCTCAGTGTAAAGATAAGGTCTTTAGGATCTAGAGCAGTGTAGCTAAGAAGGACCATCCCTCCATCAAAGCTGCCTTTTGTAGAGCATAAGTCATTTGCCACCAGAGAATGGAAAACAAGGGCTCGTGGGAATAAATGGGTGGTCAATCCCTCAATGGATCTGGAAGGTGCCTACCAGGGTCCAACTCCATGTACTGACCTTGTATTTATCCAGAATACTAACTGTCTTTGCTCCATGTTTGCCTAAGTGATGGTGACCCATCTTAACTCATCCAAGAACTTTGGATCTTTTTTTTTTTGTACCAGTGATTGAATTCAGGGGCACTCAACCACTGAGCCACATCCCCAGCCCCATTTTGTATTTTATTTAGAGACAGGGTCTCACTGAGTTGCTTAGTGCCTCACAGTTGCTGAGGCTGGCTTTGAACTCGCGATCCTCCTGACTCAGCCTCCCAAGCCGCTGGGATCACAGGCTTGCGCCGCCTTGCCCAGCTGGATCTTGGAGTAGAATGGAGAAGCGGTAGGCCATCCTTCATCTCTCCCTGTACATGTGGTTTGAAGGAGAATGTTTCCAATGCCTCAAGTGGCAGCTGATCACAGAAAAAGAGTCTGTGTCCCAAAGAAAAGGAAGAGTGTCTTCGGCCACCGTCTGGAGGACCAAGTGAGCAGAGGCTGTCAAGTCAAAGGCAGCCCTACGTCCTCAAACCCAGAGGGGACCCCAGCTTCAGAAGAGACGTGGAGAGTTAGAACAGGGCCCAAATGGAGTAGGGGGGAAGAAGTAAAGGGAAAACTGTTGACAGACTGAAAAGGTTTATACATAAACGTGAAGACAGGGCGACTCTGACTTCTTCACTCAGGACCAGGGCGATGATGCCATCAGGGTAAGTGAGACACAGTGGTGGGGCAAGCATGCCAAGAATGTGGGCCGGAGGGGCCTGGGTTATTCCAGGTTGCCATGGTTTTCAGCCAAAAGTAATAGGGCCAGGCAAGGAAAGAGGCAGCCGTATGCCTCAAGGTGTCAATGCATACTCTGAGGCCCAGGATAAAGGAGTCTTGTTCATTCCCTTACTGTGTTGGCCAATGAGTAGAGCTAGTAGCACTTAAGCAGACAAGGTCTGGAGTCAGACAGACTGGAATTCAAATCCTGGCTCCACCACTTACTTGCTGTGTGACATTGAGCAAGGAACTTAACCTCTCTGCACCTCATAGATTTCATCTGTAGGCTGATCCTAGCACCTAATGGTAAGATGGTTGTGAGAACTAAGTGAGATATGATCTAAAGGGTGCTTAACCTAATGCACAGTACACACTCAGAGCTCAATCTTTGCCTATTCTTTTTTTTTTAATAATAAAGTAAATATTGGGGCAAAACAGAAAAAGACTAAAAGAAGTAGGAAAGTAGTCAACACATTTTATATGCATAATAAAAAATGTGTTTAGTGAATGAATGAGAAAGACCTAAGGTCCAAGGAGTTGACCTGTACCATCAGCCAGACAGAGGGAAGCAGAAGGCGCTTTCTTGAATAATCTCATGAAGGTAGTGTTTGATTTGTGTTAAGTCAGATTTCAGGTGAGAAAAACTACCACCTATGGAAAAAAAAAAGGCACCATGTGACACAGACTTCCAAGTACATGCTCACACATGGAGATATTTTTTAAAAAAGCAAAAATGTAACATTTTAAAATAGGATTCCAGCCACTATTGTCATGTATGTAAGAAATTTTAAAAAAAGGGAAAAAAAAAACACATCACACTCATTAGTATATACAAATTTATTTTTCACGTACCAGTTAAGAAATAAATTTAATGATCATAAAAAAGAAAAATAATAATAAAATAAAATAAAATTGGATTCCACAAAGGGCTATGCCACTGAGTGACCTAAAACAAGTTATTGAAGTTCCTCGAGTCTCCTCCTCATTGATGAGAAAAGGGAGGCCAATAATCATACCCGCTTCACAAGGTTGAATTTATTCATTATTGATTGTCCAAGCTCTTAGCAAAGTGCTGCAGCACCTATACGATAAGATGAAGTGAGGTCAACGATGTAGGCATTGTGTTGTAGTGTTAGGCTTCTACAGAAGGGTTCCTTGAACATAAACACCGTAACAGTCAGTCTGATAATAGAAATAGCTACTAAGTGATTAACAGAGAGGTAGCATATACAGTGCGGATACTCTGGATAAAGGGATGATTTGCATTTTGGGCAGTACAGAGGGGTGATACAAGATTTCATCGCACTACTAAGAGTGGTGGGCAATTTAAAACTATGAATTGCTTATTTTTCTAATTTCCCAGTTAGCATTTTCAGACTATGGTTGGCTATGGGTAACAAAAACTGTGGAAAGAAAAAAAAAACACACACACACACACACACACAGATAAGGTGGGACTGTAGTGCAGCCATTTTTAAAAAATTTTTATTTGCTTATTTCTTACAAAAGGGATGAGCTTAACCTTTTCTTATGACCTATTCTTCCATCTCACAACACATGGTGAAGATCTTCCTATTTATGAGCCTCTACCAACTTCAAGGGTCATGTTCACCCTCTCTGGGGGTTTGACTGGGCCTCAGCAGAGGTAGACCACAGCTCAGCTGCTGCCTCCCGTTTCCTGCTCATTCTCACTCTCCAGCTGTACTGGCTTGCTTACCTATTACCCTCTTTCTTTTTCTCCAGGCCTATAGACCCCCCCAAGTTGTGCAGCTACACCACCCTGACCCCAACGGAGGGCTCAGACAGCAGACTGTGACTTCCTTTAATTGCTTATCTCTCCATTTTTCAAAACAGTGTCAACCAAGTCTGTGTGTGTGTTTAACAGAATTTCCAAAGGGTTAAAAATAAGAGCATTAAAATTAAAAATCCCTTAAAATGTGTTGCTAACTCAGTTTGAATCAAAGTGGGTGGGTGAGAAAGTACACCCGTCCCCCATAGGAAGTCCCTTTGCTGGCAGATCCCAGCCTCAACCCCCTGCCCATCACCAGACTAGAGAACAAGCTTTCCCCTAGTTTCCCTCGGCCGAGTCCACACCATTTACTCAGGCAAACCAGCAAACTTGAGGCAAAATTCAACCATGAGCAGTGGTTTGGCCAATAAGATGTCACTAAGCAACTCAGTGAGAGTTCTAAATAAAATGTTAAAAGGGCTAGGGGTGTGACTCAGTAGTTAAGTGTCCCTGGGTTCAATCCTTGATAAAAAAATATATATATAGATAGATAATAAAGAGTAAATCATTCAAGACTTAGTCTTGGGACAGCTCGCAAGGAAGGCTTTATGCATTTTACGTGACAGTTAGGAATCTTAAATTCATTTAAAACCCAGGAGACTTGATATGGATTTCTAGCTTTTTCGGAATGATGAAAGGCTCTGCCAGCACTGAGCCCACATTCCTGAATAGCAATGACTTTGGAGCTGAACAGGTTTTGCCCCACATAGAGGGAACATCTGTCTACCAGGTAGCCTTGGCTCCGTTAGTCCGTAGCAGATGGCACTGGGTGGCATCACTTATTACACCCACTGGGCTTAATCTTGTTCCCAATGAAGAAGCAAGTTATAGGCTCTCAGCTCCCCACATTCTCTGCCTCCTAGTCTCGCTCCCCACCCTAATGGTCATCACCTTCTGGTGGTGTCATCTCCATGACATGTGTCCTCTCCCACCTGCCACGGTCAGCAGGGTAAAAGCAGTCTACTTGGGGTGATGTCCCAGAAAGAAGGGGCTTGGGGAAAAGGGATATCTGAGGAATCTTAAAATGTCAATCATCTCGGGGCTGGGGATGTGGCTCAAGCGGTAGCGCGCTCGCCTGGCATGCGTGCGGCCCGGGGTTCGATCCTCAGCACCACATACCAACAAAGATGTTGTGTCTGCCGAAAACTAAAAAATAAATATTAAAAAATTCTCTCTCTCTCTCTCTCTCTAAAAAAAAAAAAAAATAAGTCAATCATCTCAGGGGGCCTCATTGTTGGGAACAGTCAAACCATCCCTTGGAAGTGGAGTAGATTCTTCTACTCCAGGCAAGAAACCCAAGGAGCACCCCTGTAATCCCAGCGGCTTGGGAGAATGACACAGGAGGATCTCGAGATCAAAGCCAGGCTCAGTAACTTAGCAATGACCTAAGCAACTCAGTGAGAGTTCTAAATAAAATGTTAAAAGGGCTAGGGGTGTGACTCAGTAGTTAAGTGTCCCTGGGTTCAATCCTTGATAAAAAATATATATATATATAGATAGATAGATAGATAGATAGATAGATAGATAGATAATAAAGAGTAAATCATTCAAGACTTATTCTTAGGACAGCTTGCAAGGAAGGCTTTACGCATTTTACGTGACAGTTAGGAATCTTAAATTAATCTCGAGGTTTCAGACCACAAATGTCTAGCCTTTCTGCTTTCTTACTGAAGACACGATCCATGTCTACTAAATTCCTTTGCTTTGACAGTTAGTAGTTGAACTTTTGTGTTCCGCTCCGACACAGCCTCTCTCCCAACGCCTGCCCTCCCAGCCTCCAACTTTCCCTCAAACAACAACTGGGTCACCAAATGCGCTGTCAACCAGCCTCTGACTCAGCCTCCTTCGGCACTCACATGAGGACCCTAAAGGGCTCCCTCTATCTTGTCTCCCACTTGCCTACAACATGACCGTCTTATGTCTGCCCTTCTCCTGTCAGAAGATCCTTGCTCTCATTCTCGGTCCATTGTCTCTTCTGGGACTTTGCTCTTTCAATAATCCTTTCTCCTTTCTCCATCTTGAACCTTGCCGTCTCGCCCGAGTCCTCCTCAGACCCCAAACAGATCCACATCTCTCCCATCTTTGAAGAGAAGTGCCCGAGAACTTCAGTGGAAATGACCACAGAATGATGACCTTCAGGGTGCTCGGGAAGGGAGGAGAGAAGTCAGCGAGATAAAGAAAATGAGCCGCAGGAAGGTACATTTCCATGAGCTCAGGATCTTGGCAAGAAAGAGCCAATGGGAACCAAATCGGAGGGACAAAGGCTCTGAGCGAACAGGATGCCCTTTTCACATCCCGCCTGAGTTCCTCACGAGGCCCTTCTTGACACGGAGCTGGGCAACCTTCCCTCCATTTCCCAGGTCGAGTCCAGCGAGGTGATCCGGGGTGAGACTGGGTAGGTGAGGAGAGGTCTGGGGAGCTCCAGGTAGTGCTGACACCAAGCTGGGGTGAGTTTGACATGCACCCCAAGAAAGAAGGGGAAGAAATCTCTCCCCACCCTGTGACTGCAGCCAGAGGGGTGGATCATTTGCCTGCACAGATGCAGCCCAAGCAGGTTTCTTTAGAAACCGACTCCTCTCAAGGATGAGGAAGAAAAGGATGCTATTTGCAAAAAGTCTGTGTGGCCACCAAGGAAAAAAGTCTTTAGACGATCAGATAAAAAGAGAGGATCCAGGGAACGGGCTCTCGGAGAAAGATTGGAACAAAGGGACCAACAAGAGCACAGGACCTTACATCTGAACAGAGCAGATGTCCCTCTTGAGAGGCTCTGGAGGTGAGGCCAGCAGCCTTCACCCTTCCCAAGGCCTTCCCTGGCCTCTCCCCGCTGGGCACTCCAGAGCTTCCCTACACCCTGTTTTCTTCATCTCCATAATCCTACCTCCCAGGCTCCCTTCCTGCAGCAGAAATCAGATGTGCCTGGGAAATCAGATGTGCCTGGGAAAGTCCTTTGGAAATGACTGTAATCCCTGCTGGCAGGGGAAGGGGGAAAGGCCTCTGGGGAGCTTCTGCCCTGGACTCCACAGGGCCACGTGGGTCTGGGTGTGAGGACCAGGCAAGTAGGGAGGACTCCAAGGGGAAGTGAAAGTCTTCAGGCCGAGGGAGGAAAAAGGAACAGCTTTTTAAAGATGCAGGAGGCAGCTGTCATCTGCATTAATAATGGAAACCCTGAGTTCTCAAGGTTAACCCTGGCAGGGGCTCTCCACGGGGGCTTTCCTCTAGCTGCCTCAGTGGCCCCGGGTTGGGTTTTATTGGAAGTTTGCCGAGTTCTTTATTTGAAGTTCTTACATCTTGGCGAGAAGGAAAGGATGATCAGCTGAGTACTGGTGGTCTGCCTGCCCGGAGAAGGGGCCGCATGAGAAGAGGGAGAGGGCACAGGTTTTGGATCCTGGCTGGTCTGGCTTCGAATACGCCCCTCGGTGGCTGTGTGGGACTGAGCCACTCTCGACCTGTAAAAGGGCAACGATTTTGTTGGATCTCAAAGGATGAAATTAGATAGTATGAACGAAGCTCCTCAGGGTAATGAGTGCTCAGTCCAACCATTCTTGGGATGCCGGGTAGGGAAGATGGAGTTGTGATGAGCACATGTTTTCTGAGCAATCTAATTTTTGTCTGAAAAGACAAGATCAGAGGGCAGTCACATATCTAGAGAAGTTCTAGGCTGGGGGTGATCTTGTCTCCCAGGGGGTATTTGACAATGTCTGGAGACAGTGTTATTTGTTAGGGTTGGGGCCAGGGTCCTACTGGCTGAGAGGGTAGAGATCACGGATGCTGCTGAATGGTCCACAACACTCAGAGCAGCCCCTGTAACACAGGACTGCCAGGCTCCAAGCTTCAATAGTGACGAAGTTGAGAATCCCTGATCCGGCCCAGACCGGGTCTCTGATGTTCTTTCCACAGTATGAGTGAGTAAGTCAAGCCCACCCAACGTCATGAGGAAAGGGGCTCATGCTCTAAAGCAGACAGTGAGGAGAAATATTAGTTGTCGGCCCAAGTGTTAGTTTAGGGCTGTTAAGAATCTTTATCTGAGGCTGGAGTCATTGCTTCATATGTTTATTGGTCCCAGAGGACGTGAAGCTTGGTGGGTGTATTAACATACTGGAGGAGGGAAATCATGACCTAAACAAGAGAAGGAGTTTTCCCCCAAACAGAATGAAATCGTTATTGGGGGGAAACTGGTAATACTTAAGGGTCGTGGAATTGCCCAAAAGCCACCAAAGATGAACATGGCCTGTGGTCAAGATGAGGAGGTGTGAAGATGGAGACGAGACCCTACAGCATCCCTCAGACTGAGGGGACCATTTTCCAGTGAGTCAATGTTGGGCCTTGCCCTTAAAAAGAAGATATGGAGGAAGCCACAGAAAAGCCACACTAATAGTTGGGAAATAAAAAGATGTTCTGAAAACAGTGAAAAAGAGCTTGGATTACTTAACAAGGAAAAGAGAAGTCTGTGCCTGGATTTGAATATTACAAAGATTATCACAGGGAGAAAAATGGCCACCTGTTTTTCATCTCCACGGAAGAGCAGATTATAGAAAATGGGCTGAGATTGCAGTGTAAGGGTGGTTATGAATATGAAAGCGGTCCTAATTGGACCCTGGAACAGACTTCAGAGAAAGACAGTTCAATTCCCGTTACTCAAGTTTAAGTACTGACCTGACCACACACCGGGGATCGGTGCGATGACTTCTTGGGCCCCCTCATTTTTTAATTCTTTTTCCCAATGTCTTCACAAGACCTGACCAATTAGCCGATGGATAGAAAACTCAGTTGTTCTGCAGCAGGGCCTGTGCAAGCTAGTTTTCCAAACAACCCGTTGGATGAATTTGCATCTCTTGGTTTATTAGATTGATGGGTGTTGTGGGGTCATGTTGACTTAGCCTGTCGTTTTATAACGTCTTACTCCACGGAGCATGAATATGAACCTATAAATTATATTATGCGTGTGGGTCATTGAGTAAGCCTGTATTGATCACGCTGTTAAATAGCTCACTTTTATGAGCTGACTGATAGCAACAGACCCCTGATGTCATATGAACCAGTCGTTCAGACCAGAGTCAACAAGGCAAGGAAATGGTCTCAGGCATTCAATTTGCTCCAGGGGTGTGCTCTTTGTATCAAGAGTGCATTGTGATATTAATACTGAAGCCAAACATCCGAGTTGGAATGTGAAGGTGGGGGTTGGAAAAGGAGTTTGAAGTGTTGCACGGTAATAGATCCTTTCCATTTCTAGGTGAATTCAGAGAATTGCTGATAGAAAAGGACCAAGTCCTTGGAACCAACCATAAGTCCTACACCCACCTTCTGTGTGCCACAGGCTCTAAGGTGTATACACCTGAATTTTTTGCTTGCTCTCACCCCAAGTGGGAGCAGGAACATAGATGAACTTCACCGTCCATTGAGTGTTGGACTTCTTTGCTAAGGAAAAAAAAAAAAGTTTCTCTGCAAATGTTCACTTAACAAACACCAGCAGCCACTGATTCCCTGGAGTCCTTAAAAGGCACATAAAATTAGTAAAATCACTGGTAGAAATACAACGCACATTCAGAGGTAAAGAAGCCTCATCAAGGCAGAATCCTACACTGGGGCCTCTTACCTGGCTTTGTCCCTGTGGCAGGATAGCTGCCTGTACCCTAACAGCCAGTCTCCACTCTTTTCTTGGATAACAGGGTCTCTGAAGCTTAACCAGTCCCAAGATTGACCCACTGAGGACTATGCTGCCCGGCCTTCCTTGCACTTAGGAGATGTAAGGAAAAATTTTGAGCGATGGGATGTGGGAAGTAACAATTTGGACAAAAGTCGTGCCATTTCTGGGCCATGACCTTGAAGGGAAAGGATAACACCTTTCACTTCTTCCTTCCCCACTTCCTGCAGATTGGGATGCAGACATGATGGCAGGACCGGAGCAGCACTGTTCAATCTTGAGATTTCTATTATTGTGGAGCTACCACATTGACCTTGGGCTATTTATGTTTTCACTGTTACCAGACTGAAAAATAAACTTTCATTTGCTTAAGCTATGATTATTTTGATCTTTGTAACAGTAGCCAAACTGGCATCCTGACTAAGATCTTAACCTTTTAGGCACCAGGGTTGTGGGTGCAGCTCAGTTGTAGCTCAGTTGTAGAGCATGTCTAGCATGCTCCAGATCCTGAGTTCAATTCTCAGAACCACCAAAATAAACCCTGGGGTACCAGAACCTTTGGTTTAGGTGCTTTTCATTCAGTAAAATAGATATATGTTGTTCTAGAGATTTGTTAACTAGGGACTCAGTGAGGATCACTGCAGAATCTGTTGTAAACTGTTCTCCCCACTACCTCTGTGCAAGAGGTAATGACTGTTCGTGCTTCAGTGGATGTCATGAGGGTGACATGAGATGGTACAGGTAAGGTGCTTAGAAGCCGGCCTCAGAGCCTGGCACATGCTCAGCGCCAGAGAATATTAGCTGCTGTCGTTCTCAGTTTCTCTTTACTAACTGGTAGTGATGCTACCGAACTGTGGCTACTGGGATCATCCTAGACTGCCTTACATCTGCTTGTATGTATCATACATGGTCTTATTCAAGATGTCTAATCAAAATCGTCTACTTGTCTGGAGACCCTTAGTGGTGACTCCTAATCTTGGTTTATGGGCACACTCCAGGTAGTATGTGATGTATTATATTATTGTACTTCTGTAAAGTGATTTCTAAAGGAAGTTTGAATGACAACCAAATTCTAGATAGAGTTTGGGGCCCTCCTTCTCTCTCACTAGAACCTTCTTCTCTAGGTTCTCTTTGCTGTGGACAAGACTCTAATTGGTTTCAATTATCCTCCTCTCTCCTGGCCACTGTCCTCTCTGCTCATGGTGACGGGGACTTGGAAAGGTGGGTTTCCTGAGAAATGGATGAGAGGGAACCTAAAGAGCCCCTCCATTTACTTGCTCCTTCTAAAGTTCCAAGGGTTCCCTCCAGGGTTACAGAGCCTTCTGTGAGTGACTTGCAGGTGGTTCCAGCACCAGGAACAGGGTGGACAGGCTGCACACACCATGTTCACAGCCACCCAGTCTGGGGGACCTCATGGAACATTCCAATGCTACCTTTGATCCAAAAGAGAAAGATTTCAATGAGAAGCTGCTCTGCTCCCTGCTCAGAGGTTGCCACCAGGGTCCTTCAGCCACCCCAGGACTGGCAGGAACATGGAGTGACAAGGAGCTAACTGAGTCGTACCAGCTGCTGTTGAGATATCACTGGAGCAAGAAATTATGGAGGGTATTGAAGGAGAAGCCTTTTCCATTAAAGGGTTCTGATGCACAAAGAAACGTTTCTAATCCACCCAGGTTAGCAGAAAAAAATAAAATAAAAACTTTGCAAGGGGAAAGTCAGGAAGATTGAAACTGTGGGGGGAGATCATCTTCTCAAAGGCTTGCAGGTAGTTAATTAGCAAATGAAGTATCGTTGTTTTAATGGATTGTGTGGTGTTTCTGGTGTGCCTGTCTGCTTTTTAAATTTCATAAATAACTCGCTTCCTACGTACACTTGGAATTTTGTACTCTCTTCCTGAAAGAGCCTCTCCCAAATGGGGTCAGCCTCAGGACCCACCATACCTGGATCTTCACCCAGGAAAGAGTTGACACCCACCTTGGGTGAGAACGCCTCTCTGCTGGCATTTTAGATGAAGAGACACGGACCGTGTGGCAGCTTCTGCATAATGTCATTAACCTGCCCCAAGCAGCAGGAGTTTAGCTGGTGGAGAAGCAGCTGATGGGCAGGCTGGAAGGTGTCACATGAGCTCAGTGATTAATCTCGGAGACGTGATGGAGGGAACCGCGCGCTTCCTTCCAATCCCTTGCAGTTCCCTTTCTAAATATCACCAAGGCGCACAGTTCCTTCCTGCCTAACTGTGACTAACAAGTCAACTCAGAAACCTTTCACTGTTGACCTCTCTGACCTCCAAGGCCCAGCTGGACGTTCTCGAGTGGCCTTGAGAGCGGAGACTCTGAGCCCAGGCCTAACCCCCACTCCCACTCCGGCTAGTCTCCTTACAGAGCCACAGTGGCTTCCGATCATCAGATCATGTCACCCTTCTGCCCAGAACACGCCAATGGCTGCCCTTTGCCACCAAAGCGGGCAGCGGTGCTCACCTGTGATCCCAGCGACTTGGGAGGCTGAGGCAGGAGGATCTCCAGTTCCAGGCTGGCCTCGGCAACTCAGCTGAGACGCTGTCTCAAGACGAAAAGATCCTCGTGTGAAAAGAAATGAAAAGTAGCTCAGAGGTAGAGCGCCCTATGTTCAATCCCAGGACCACAATAAAAAGAAAAAGAAAACGAAAACCAGACCCCGTTGTGGTCTTCCACAGCATGACCACAGCTTCTGTTTCTGATGACTTGGTCCCCTGGGACCCGTGTCCCCAGGCCTGCCCATGCTTGAGCCTCCGCTTCTGCCTCTCTTTGTCCTTCCCTCCTTTCCTTCCTGCCCTCCCATCTTTCTTTCCTGATCAGCTTTATTGAAGTTTCATTCACGACCCATACAGTTGCCCCTGTGGAGTGTGCAAGGAGTGGGTGTTAGCACATTCACAGTTGAGGGCAACCAGTGTGCCATCATCAATTTTAGAACCTTCCCATCACTTTGAAAAGGAAGTCCATACCCACTGACAGTTACCCTCCATTCACCCTCCAACCCTTCCCAGGGATCTGTATGGTTTGCTTATTCTGGGTTTTCCTTATAAATGGAACCACACAGTATATGGCCTTTTACGTCTGGCTTCTTTTACTTAGCCTGATGTTTTTATGGCTCATTCATGTTATAGCATATATCAGTACTTTATTCCTTTTCATGACTCAGTAATATTCTATTAAGTGGATATATTGTCTGTTTTTTATCCATCTGTCAACAGCTGGACATTTGGATTGTTTCCACTTTGGGGTTTTTATGAATAATGTTGCTGTGAGCATCTATGCCTAAAATTTTTGAGTAGACCTATGTTTTCCATTCTTCTTGGTAAATATTCAGGAGTAGAATTTCTGGATCATAGGATAATTCTAACATTTCAGGGACTGCTGGATGCTTTTTCAAAATGGTTGCACCATTTTATGTCTCCACCCACAGGTGAGGGTTCGGGTTTTCTCTGTACTCTCATTAAAACTCATTATACCTGTCCTTTTGATCAGAGTCATCCTAGTGGGTATGAACTGGCACCTGGTTGCATTTTGATTGGAATTTCCCCAAGGTTGCGGCTCTTTTCTTGTGCTCTCTGGGCATTTGGACACCTTATTTGGAGCAGAGTCTATTCAGATCTGTCGCCTATTTTGAAGTTGGGTTGTTTTTCTCTTGTCATCGAGTCACAGGGTTCTTTATATATGGATAGACTAGACCCTGATCAGATATGTGATTTGCAAGTATTTTCTTGCATTCCGTGGGTTGTCTCATTTCCTTGATGGTGTCCATTGAGGCACAAAAGATTTTATTTTTTATGAAGTCCAATTTATTTTTTATTGTGTTGTTTATCTGTCATATCCCAAGGTCATGAAAATCCACTTCTACCTTTTCTTTTAAGCATTTTATAGTTTCAGTTCTTACATGTAGGCCTATGATGGGTTTCAAGTTAATTCTTGAAGAGAGTAGGAGGTAGGGGGTCACACTTCATTATTTTACACATGAATATCCATTGGTCCCAAATCCATTTGGTGAAAAGATGGTTCTGCCTCCCATTTGATTGCCTTTGTATCCTTCCCCACAATGCTTTTCATTCCTCCAATAGACAAGTGGATTCCTGCCTCAGGACCTTTGCATCAATAGTTTCCTTTATATGGAGACCTCTTCGTGGCCTGACCCAGTGGGTGGTCAGGATGCTCAGGAGCTCCTCCTCTGGACCAAACCTTACTCTTTCTGCTTTAGGCCTAAGGTCTTCTTCATGAGGCAAAAATTCAAAGAGCCCCTACCCCACCTCAGTCCCAAGAACACTGTGGGGAAGCTACTCGATTTTCCCCCCAATGCTGAGGACAGCCGTTCCTGTTGCCTAGGTGGCACCTGGGAGTTGGGGAAGAGGGTGCGTGGGGCACAATCCAACTGGGAGAGTCTTGTTTTTAAGACTCTTAAGCCATTTTGGCTTTTGGTTTCACAGAATAACTTTGTCTTCGCCCATTTTCTCCTGCCCTAACAGATACCGCAGGCTGCGTAAATCACAAACACTGAGTTGGCTCATGGTTCTGGGCTGCAGGAAGTCTGAGCCTGAGGGGGTCCCATCAGGTGAGGGCGTTCTTGCTGTGGCACATGGTGAGACAGAGCGAGTCTGCTAGCTGGGGTCTCCCTCCCTCCAGCGCCAACATGGGGACACCCCCATGACCTCATCTGACCCTGATTACCTTCCCAAGGCCTCCCCTCCAATGACCACCCACATATGGAATGTAGGGATTAAGTTTCCAACAAAAGAACTTTTGGGAGCCATCTCCAAGCCACAGCAGACTCTTAAGAGGACGTTTGAAAATTATAGGCTGTGACCCTTGGTAGTCATGACATCCGTTAGTGGATTACCACCATCAGTTTTTTAGCTTTATTGAGGTATAATTTACAAACAAAAATGGTACCTACTCAAGGTATATAGTATTCTACAACAAGCAGTTTTTCAATATAATAGAATATATGGGGATAGGCAATTTCAAATACAGTTAACTATGAACTCTGAAGTCAGATCCATTGAATTTGTATCTGCACAGTACTACCACTTACTAGCTAAGCATCCTTAGGCAAATTACTTAACTTCTCTGTGCCTCAGTTTCTTCGCCTGAATAACTTATGTACCTCATAGATGCGCATTGTATAGACGGAATGAGTCAATAAATTGCTTAAAATAAAACCTGGCAGGTCCTATTGTAAATATTTTGTAAAAATATTGTAAATATTTAGTTATAATTAGTTTTGTGAATCTGAATCACAAAGCATGATATACATTGAGTGTTTTTGTATCAGTTAGCTATTACCACAATGATGCTGCATAACAAACAATCACAACAGAACATAAAACAATCCAACATGAAGCATTTATTGCTCTCAGTTTGAGGGTGGCTAAGGCAGCTTTACTGATCTAGTCTGGGCTCACTCACTCATCCGTGGGTCCACTGGCAATAGACTAATTCAGGCAGGGCTTGGTGGGCCCCTGTGCTTCAAGCTTCCCATGTTGCCAACTGGGGCTGTGGTCTTCTCCGTAGGTGTTCTATGTTTGGCTGGGATAAGGGGCAGCAGCTGCCTAGAATAAACTCTTCTTCTGATAACATTTTGGTCCTTTTAAGGACCCAAAGGGCAAACCTACCCACCTAAGCACATGTGAAGTGTCTCCATCTTCGGGTCTGCTGGCCTCCCATTAATTAAATGACGAGCTGCAGAGAGCTGTCCTTCTGCCACCCCATTTGGCCGACGCCAGTCACGGAACAGAACCCAAACTCAATCTGGCAGAAAATAGTATCTACTGAAAAATAATTAAATAATTCCAAACAGTTGGAGAAGCTCTGCTCCAAAGCATAAGTCACAAACTACGGCCTGTAGGCCAGATCCGACCCACACCTGATTTTATATATGTTTTTTTGCTGGAACATGACATTGCCCATTTACTTACAGAGGACTGCTTTTGTGACACAATGACAGAGCTGAGAACTTTCAATCGATCATCTGACCTGCAAAGCTAATATATTTTCTACCTACCCCTTTACTGGAAAAGTTTGCCCAACCTCGTTCTTAAGAATGAAAGGTTCAGGAATTAATGAAAATTCAGCATCAAATCAAATAATCATCGAGCTCTGTCTAGGCCCTGGACACTGGTGAGCGCAGCTCAGTAGCCTTTGGATTTGATCCAAGGCCCCATGTTCCTCACTGCGGAGACCCTGGGCTATGCTGCCTCTAGTTTGCAACAATCCCTTGTGAGCTAAAAGGAGACCCCTCCTGTTCAGAGCTCCACAGACCCACCTTTTTATTCCTGAAGTGTAAGGAGTTCAGTATTGTGAGCTTTGGTTAAAAGACATTAGCTTTACAATAGTGATCCTCAGGGTTTTCCAAAAAAAATTTTTTTTAATTATACAATTGTCCAAATAAAACAAACTATTTTGAATCTTTATTGGGCCAAATCCTATCCCCCCAACTCCCCCCCCCCACACACACACACATACCAAACTGAAATTTTAGGTCAAAACCCAATATGGAAAACGGATCTAGTACCAGGGCCAAGGCTGCAGTGGGGGAGGGGAAGAGCACTGGGAGCCACACCCCATTGAGTGGCCTCCCCCAAGTCCCACTCCTAGTTCTCTCAAAAACCCCAGGAGACCCGAAGACACTAGGGCTCCCTGGAAATTAATGTGGCCATTGTGAGTTTTCTAATTTCCCAAGGAACATATTCGGTGTTGCTTGGGAAACATATTGCTTTGAGGCCTTTTTTTTTTTTTTTTTTCTAAGAGCAACACTTGATTTATTGGAGAAACAAATTTTGAATCCCAGTCTTACCTTTAGCTTCTCAGTCACTTTTATAAATTTTGTGCTATTTATAGAGAAAATCTTAAGGATCTGTTTTATGGGGTACTTGGGGTTTTAGTTCCACCCAGATTTAGTTAAACAACTTTAAAGTTTTTAAAGTTTTTTTTTTAATATATTGATAAATTTAATATATTTCATTTGCTTTTCAAATCCCTATCAAGTTCAGATCTCAACAATTTCCATCATTAAGGAATCATAGCAACAATTCCAGAAGGTGTTCCATATTATTATCACCCCCATTTCATACACAGGGAAACTGAGGTACCAAGAGTAGTTCTCTTGAGGCCATAAAACTAATAATATCAGAACTACGTTTTGAATCCATAAAATTGGGTCCCAGAGTCCAGGTTTGGCTCTTTCTATATTATTGGCTGCCTACAAATTAACTAAGAGGAAAAGTCCTGACTGTATCAGTCATTCTTGTAAAAATTAATTAAATCAAACAGTATAGTGTAACAGGTCTTGTGTGTGCCATAACTGGTTGCAAACTTACTTTTATAAAAATGACTGCCTGGTCCCTAATTCTTTCCAAGACTACGCTTTTATTTCCTGAAAGTCAAAGCCACAGGAGAATCAGTGGTCAAACCCAGCTGAACCCCTCCTGCCACAGACCTTGACAATTTAATGAAGACATCACATCGGGCTTCATCAGAAGCTGGGAGCTGCTAGGGACAGGTTTTGGGTTGACTAATTTGTCCTTAGGAGTCATGTACTGAAATGTGAATATCACCAAAAGGGAACTAATTAAAAATAAGCAAGCCAGATTTGCTCATAAAAATTCCGATTTTTCTCTTTGATGCCAAAGCTGCTCAGAATAGTTGTTTCCAGTTGCTTGACGGATCATTCTGCCCCATTCCCGTCCCAACCACACAGTTAACTGACTCAGTTCCCTTCACTTTCTTTTCTTGGCAGAGATCTCCATCTAGTCCCGGGTTTCTCAGTCTCAGCACCATGGACATTTGGGCTGGATACTTTTTCATTTTGAAGAACCATCCTGAGCACTGCAGGGTATTTAATAGTGTCCCTGGCCTCTGTACACTAATGACCAGTAGCAAAACTCCCTACTTAGATTGTGACAACAAAAAAATGTCTTCAGACATTGCTAAATTTAACCCTAATCAAGAACCATTAGAATTGGGGAGAGTGGTACCCCCAGGTACTCTAATTTGAGCCTCATCTGGAATTTTCCATGATAACCCTGACAGTATAAATTTAAGTCCCTGGCAGAATGGGGTAGAATCTGACAACTGCAAAGGTGAGAAATTAGACACCTTGCCTTTTGTATAGAGTGTGTAATTCAATGGCTAATACCACTTAAAAAAATTGTCACATTTCCAACCATCTCACCAGTGGCTGTGTAGATTCCCAGAAGATGGTCATTAGATACCAACTATATGACATATAAAATGCACAGAATTTTAGAATTTGGAAAATGCCAGGACAGAGAGGAAAAAAGATATAAGAAGGGAGAGAAAGAGAGAGAGAGAGAGAGAGAGAGAGAGAGAGAGAGAGAGAGGAGGAGGAGGAGGAGGAGGAGGAGGAGGAGGAGGAGGAGGAGGAGGAGGAGGAGGAGGAAGGGAGAGAAAGAGGAAAAGAATCAGAGCCCAAACATCAAGCTAGAGTTGGACTGTACCAAGCCTTCATCTATGATAGTGATAGGAAACAGAGAGACTGGAGACGTAGGAACATGAGGTTAAGGGAATAAATCTACGAACTGAACCCACAGTGCTGACCTTCACGTGCTTTCTTCTCTAAAAAGCAATTCACCTGCAGCTCTGCCTGGCTTGCGTTGACAGGATATGTTGCATTCCTTAGGAAACCACCTGCTATCTGCAGGAGAAATGCAGGCCTGAAATGCTGATAAGAAGAACCCAAGTTACCCTGAAGGGGGCAATTTTTGTGACCCTTACATAGACCAGATCCCAGAACTCAGGGAGATAAGGATAATTCCCCCTCACCATAAAATCTGTAAGAACAGTTTCCAATTAGAACCAGTAAGCATGGGCCAAAGTGACCTAGAGTTTTCACAGCAGAGGGGACTTCAAAGTCTGATGTCATCCGGCTGTCAGCCAAAAGTCAAGAGATAGACCTGGGCTGAACTCTCTGGAAATTTTTCTGGGATCCCCGCAGTAAAACTCAAGGCCAGGAGGTGTGCACCATCCTCCTCTCTGAGAAGACCTGCTGTCTCCCCTGAGGGTATCCCCTCTGCCCCCGTCTTCCATCCCTTCTAATAAACTCATGCCCGTTGCTCTGAGCGACATGTCTGAAATCTTTCTAACGTGATGGCAAGAATCGTGGTCTGAAGGGGGTCCTTCACCCTGCCTCAGTTTCCCAGAAGGCCCTAGCCCTGTAGTAATAGGAAAACAATGTCTTTGTTAAAATTCAGATTTCTACTGGCTACAGGATAAAGTTCACGAACTCCTAACCTGGCCACTAAGGCCCTGCACAACCTGACCCCCAGACCTTCCCCCCCGCCCACGACTTACAGGAAAGCTTCCCTCTGTTCCATTGGGCCCACTCACATTTCCACAAAGACACCTCGCTACCTACTATTCCTGAACCATAGCCTTGAAGTCCCTCATCAACCCCACCTCGTCCGTTCATTCACACTCCGCACACCCAGGAGCTGGGACCCGACTAGAGAATAATAGGTAGCAGCTGTCCAGCGGTTCCTGGGGAGCAGACACCATTCTAAGCAATCTTTGCTTTGAATGCCAAAGAGGATTTCCTCTTTCTAGGGCTGCCCACTGTGCTGCCCGCTGATGCCCCCATGAAACAGAAGCGGACCTCCTGGGACCAGCCAGCATCTGTGGCTGGGACCTTGGCTTTGGGCTCCCTTTGCCTCCATGAGCAGAAGTGCAGACTTGCAAGCCCAGACAGAGAACAGGTGGTGGAAAGGGCCTCTGTGGTTCTGCTGAGGGGCCAGGGAGGGCAGGGAGGGTGGGGGAAGCTGGACCGCTCAGTCATCGGGTGGGGGAAGGGTTGGTCTCCTCTAGTGACCTTCAGGGTTGGAGAGAGAGGGGAAGAGGAAGCAGATTTTTGCTGCTCTTCACTCAGGGCTTCCTGAAGGCAGGGCTCCCCGTCCGCTGCTGTTCTTTTGTCTTCCTCTGGGTACATGTTTAGCCCAGGAACTCACGTACCCACACGTGGAAGAGGATCTGAGCTTGTGAAACCCGAGCCTCTCTTAGTGACTCTGTCCCTAAATTCTGGTCTCTGAAAATGAGACCTTGATTCATAGCTTTAGACTTTGACTTCATAGTATCTTCATTTCTCCAGCTTGGAAGCAAGCACCCTCGAGAGATGGGACAAAACCTTGACCTGTGTGAACTTCTCTGGTTTCTGGCCTCAACAGCAGAATTCACTTTGAATCAAACGTTGCTCTTTTGAACGCAGAATGTCTCTTTTCCTCTCTCCTCGTTTCTGGTTTCCTCTTCTCCATGCCTCCTTAATCGACTCATTTATCAAAGAGCTGCACTGCTACTTTCCAGAACATTCTCAGGTGGAAACAGCAAAATGAGCACCAGGCCTGTGCCCTCTGGTAGACCCCAGCCAGGTCCCAGGTCTCATCTCAAACCAAGCACCCTAACCCTGACCCCCTAGGACAACTGTGTTCCTCTCAGGAGGAGCCTTGTCTGTCTGGGCTGTGTGTGATGAGGCCAGTCCTGACCTATTCTCTCACTCTGGAAGAACAAGAGCAAGAAGGATTTACCTTCAGATGGTTGAGATTTAAGTGATTTAAAACTAGTGTCTCTAGTGAAATTAAGACTCTTTTAGGAACCCAGCTGCTGAATACATTCTTCCTCCCAGATCTCCCTCCCAGGTGGTCTCCCTCAGCAGGTCCCAGACTCTGAAGAGCAAGTGGCTGAACTAGGAGGTTTTGGATTCAGATTGTCCTGCTTTATACTGCTGACACCATCGCTTGGGTTAGTTACTCAGTTTCCCCATCTATAAAATGGGGACAATAACAGATGTTCCCAGAGGTTTGCTTGGAGGATTGAATGCATAAAAACAGTGGATGCATAGAGAATTTTTTTTAAGGTATCAGAATTCCTCTCAAGAAGGTAGAGCTGTCTTTGTTGGGAAAATACTGTGCTAAACTCCAGAAGTAGAAACCTAGATCCTTTTGGCCGGAGGTGGTTGGGACACTCCCAGCAAGACAAAGGGAGGATTTTGTTTGCAGCTCCAGGGAGGAAGTGGGGGGCCATGGGAGGGCGGAAACCCAGTGCTCCAGATGGGACCCCTCCCTAGGACACCCCCTCCCTCCACCAGAGTCTAGAGTCAGGTTGACCCAATTCATAGGCTATTTCAATAAGTAATGAGGAAAAGGGAGAAGAGGCTGAGTTCCAACTCCAGGGAGCTGTGGGTGTAAAATGTGGTAGGATTTTAGAATGAGAGATGGTAGAGGGAAAGGGCAGCTAAGGGCCAAAGAAAGAGGACTCCCTCCTGGCCAGGTCACTGGCCATCAGTGGCAATGGACCTCGGAACCAGCTTTCTGAGATGTGAGAGATGCCAGCAGGCAATCTGGTTAAACAGGTTAAAAAAAAAAATCCTGTAGATTAGTATTATAATGCCCTGCTTCCTGTTTCTTGGGCCCTTCCTTGAGTTTCAGTTTAACATTTCTTCCTTAGGGAAACCGCCTCTGATTTCCCAAACACGGGTTAGAGCCGTAAACTCTGAGGCTTCCTGTGCCCTCTCATTGTAGGAGCGTGGCCCTGGGTTCTAGTTGTTCATTTGGGTTTCCCACTAGACAGTCTGTTCCCAAGACCAGCATGGGATATTGTACATCACGGGTTTTCAATAAAATACATAATCAGTGAATGATGGTATAGTTGAAAAAAGCAAAGTCTTAGTGATATATAAAAGCCAGATCCAAATCCTGATCCTGCTACTTAAAAACTGTGCTATTCTGGGCATACTACTTAACTTCTCTGAGCCTCCCTTAGCTCCGTAAATGGTTGTGAGGTGCAGGGTTGGTGTGAGGACTCCAGGGGTGGACATGTAGAAAATGGCACTTGGCCACTCAGTGCTCAGTAGACACTGGTCCTCAAATCGACCTCTTATATTTAATGCATCTCTTGTGTCCCCGTGTCCCCATCAAGTCAAAGCTTTATAAACCCCCTACCTGTGTCCTTACTTACATCATTTACCTCTGATTTATTACCATCTTCCTTTGCCCCAGGCAATGTTCTAAGCTAAGAGTCAGCAAACTGAAGTCTATGAACCAAATCTAGCCCAGCATCTGTCTTTTGCATGTACTGTCTATGAGCTAAGAAAGGTAGTTATATTTTAGAATGGATGCAGAAAAGACTAAAAGAAGAAAATTTCAAGACACATGAAAAATTACTTGAAATTCAAATTTCAGTGCTCGCCGGTAAAATCTGATTGGCACGTAGCCACATTCATTCTGCTCCCTATTGTCTGTGGTTGCCTTTTCTTGGTCCATTTGAACTGCTATAATAAAGTGCCACAAACTAGTTGACTTACAAACAACAGAATTTTTTCTTTCAGCTTCGGAGGCAGAGAAGTCCAACGTCAAGGCACCAGTGGATTAAGTGCAGGTGGAGGTTTTGAGTGTGTGAATATACAGTACCTCCTCAGGGGGTCTTCACGTGGTGGAAGGACCCAGACAGCGCTCTGGGTGCCTTTTAAAAGGGCATTAGTGCCATTCATGAGGCTCCACCCATGTGACCTAATCACTTCCTGAAGGTCCTGCCACTCCACACCACCACCTTGGGTTAGGGCTTCACCGTTTTGCAGTGACACAAACATTCTACTTTGGGGCTACAGTGGCAGTATTGATCAGCTGTAACAGAGACCATGGCTCATCAAGCAAAAAATATTTATGCATCTGGATTTTTATAGAAAAAGTTTGTCACCCCTGTTCTAAGTTACTCCCATGGCTAACAGTGATCAAGTCCTCCTATGTGGCTGCAAGAAGTCAGTGACCATTACTGGCCTCAGGTGACAGCTGAGGATCCTGAGTGCACAGAGGTTATGTGACATAGTCAAGGTCCCATAGCTTGTAAATGGCAAAGTCAGGATCAGACCCTTCCTGTCTCTGAGGTGGGAGGTGACTAGACAGGGGCCGGGGACAACTGCAGACACTATGCCACACTGGGAATCTGGCCTAGAAGGCTCCTCATCAGAGGAGTGGCGTGATAAAATGAAATCCTAAGTGACCATTACGTCATTGACTTGCAGGAGAGAGAAGGGGTGAGAGAAGTGGCATAGAGTGACTTGTGGAGCTGAGCTTCCTGGGTTTGATTGTAGCCGGCCACTTACCTGTGTGACCTTGGGGAAATTACTTAACTTCTCTCTGCCTCATCTCCTCAGCTCTACAAAGGGAGTACCAATAGAATCTAGATTCTCCCTTAAGAGGTTGTTGTAAAGTTTGGAAACGGGGACTCTTGTCTTATGTATCTGCTGGGGGAGGGGTCATAAATGCCTGCTATTTTTCTATTACTTATCTCAGTTAGTATGAGCTGTTCCCTCTCTGTTCCAGGGGCCAGGCAACCAGGGTACAGAAAGGAAGAAGACAAACTAGCCAGAGCCAATGCCTGCTCAGAGGGAGCACAGGATCCACCGAGGCAGGTAGGAGGGCTCCCTGGTATGAGGCAGGTGTGGGGGGGGGGGCAGTGGCGGCGGCTGCAGGAGCAGAGAGAGCAAGGGCCTTCTTCTGAGCCTCCTTCGTGAGGCTCAGTTCCGACTCCTTGCATCCCACTGGGTTTGCCCCAGGCCTCCTCTCCCCGGGGCTCTCATACTGGCCTGAGTGGGAATTACAGGAGCCAGGGCAGTTTTCCAGGGCCCTGGCACAGGGCTGTGTCTGGGAGACTGTAAAGTACAAACCTGCCCAAGTACAAGGCCCCTGGGAGAACCTGGGCTGGGGCATAGCTTGGCCACTGCCTCTGGCCAAATCACAACAAATTCACAGTAAGGGTTATTGATGGCAAAAAATGTCATCAAGTTCTAACCTGGAAACTCGACGAATGTGCCGTTGAGGTGCAGCAAGAATCCAGAGCAATTCAGAATGTATCATTTTATGTGCCAGCATCTCTGGTTTGTATTTTAAAACTAGTATGCATTAGTTTTTGATTTGTCATTTACAAGAGGGCACGTATGTATGTGTCTATGTAGCTATGGGTAGAAGAAAGACTGGAAAAGATAAAGGGGTGACTTCCAACTGGAGTAGACAGTTGGGGAGTAGAAGGGAAATCAGAGTCTGTTTATTAGCATCACCTAAATTTTTTGACCCAAATCCCCATACCTGTCCTTCCTCCTTAGGTAAAGTATTTTCAAGCATACACATTATTTTAAAAGCTCCTCAAGTCACCCTTCCAGCTCTATCCAGTGTCTGATTTATAACCATTCATATGCACCAAGTGTTAACAGCAGTGAAGTCTGAGTATTGGGATTATTTTTAGTTTTTTCATTTTGCTGGTGTTACTGAAATTCTACCAGGAACATGTAAACACTGTAATAATTGTGTTGATTCTGGAAACCAACCACCTGAGTCTTAAACCTAATGGTAGCAGGTCCCTGGCTGAGCTCAGTGTTGTCATCTTTAAAAGAAAAAAAATGAGAGTAGCCATCTATCTAATTGGGTTGTGGTGAGAAGGAAATGGCTTGAGAAATTTCTTCCAACTGTGCCTGGTACATTTGGTGTTCAGTATGAGTTTGGTGTTCAGTATGTGCCCATTATTATTAAAGTATAAGGAAAAATTAACAATGCATTTATAAACAATTTTTGAAATCAAGAAAAGTTAGAGAAGGAAAGAAATGAGATCCATGACCTTGGCATGGGTTTGGGTCTTATCTGAGCTGAATGGCCAGCCTGGGCCCTACTCTCACCTGCAAAGTGGTAAATAGTGGACTTTACCTGAGTCTATTGTGGGGATCAGAAGGGAATAAAATGAAATGGGAATTTACAAAAAGTAAAAATAAAAAGTGAGAAAGGCTGAATATTATAGGGAGGAGACTGTGCAGCATTAAAAACTAAAAGCCACACCAGCTCCTGCTGTGAAGGCTGGTGGCACAGGAAGGGGATGGCTGGGCTTCCCCTTCCGTCCCTCTGGATCCAGCCCAGGGACTCCACCCCGGCTGGAGAGAGAGGACTGAGTCTCACTGAACCCTAACTGTTCCTTTTCCTGTCAGACATTGAATGGCATTCTGCTTTGTACATGCATTTCTCCTCCTTTGTGCAAACTCATGTTTGGAATCTCAGTAATGCTGCTTATCAGCGAGTTTCAGGCAACCTAGGAGCTAATAGTCACTGAACGCTTACCAGGTGCCTGTTATAGACCAACTGTTAGTGCCCTGCCCCATCCCCTTGAAAAAATTCACAGCCAAAACCTAATCCCCAATGTAATGGAACCTGGAGATGGGCCCTTGGGAAGTGATTAGGTCATGAGGATGGAGCCCTCATGAATGGGGTTAGTGCCCTTATCAAGGGACTCCAGGGCTGTCTGCTTTCCACCATGTGAGTATACAAGGAGAAGATGGCCATCTGCACCAGGAAGCTGGCCCTCACCAGACACTGAATCTGTTTAGGGTCTTGATCTTAGATTTCTAGCCTCTAGAATTGTGAGAAATAAATTTTGGTCGTTTAAGCCACCCAATAGATAGTATTTTGTTATCGTAGCCCAAACTAAGTGCCAGGCATTGTTCTAAGATGACATGTAATTAGTGTTGCTTATCCTCCAAGCAACTCTAAGATCAATACCTTTGTATTATTTTCACTTTAGAGAGGAAGAAACAGGCACAGAGAGGCTAAGTAATTTGTGCAGTCTGCAGTGGTGGATCTGACCTGAGACTCAAACTCCAGGGAGAAGGGGCTCCAGGAAGCTCCCCAAACAGCAATCCCCCAACATCTTGGGACCACCTATGCAGAGGATTTCCTAACACTGGGGAGCAGAGCCTGTCTCTGGCAGCTGACCTCAGCCCCCAGGCCCACATTTAGGTTCACCAGCTCTGGCAGAGGCAGGAACCCGGTGGTCGGATTTCACAAAGTGTCCTTGTTCACCAGGAACCTTAACTGTCTTGTAAGGAGCACAGAGTGGTACAGAATTTTCAGTTGGTCTTCATGGAGACTCTGCATTCAGAGTCCGTTTCTACTCCATGCTTCTGGCAATTGGTCCTGCTGTCAGAGTCCAGGAGCAACTTGCCAATGGCCCACTGCTTCAGGAAGAGCTCCAGGCCCCCTCGGCTGGGGAAGCAGCCCAGATGGTCTGGTGCCAGGTGATGTGCTCAGCTCTGACAGTTCCTGGGATCCATTCCTCCAGGATTTTGGACAGCGTACGCTCTGAAGGTGGCCTTTCCTCCCAGAGTGTGATGTCACCCTCCAGTCATCAGCCCTAAATGGTTTACAGATTTTCTGGGGTGACTTTCCTGCTGTGTTCTAAGATTCCAGGGGGTGAGAGCACCGTTCTGCCTGAGAACTGGGGACAACATTCGCATGAAAGTTGCTTTTACTCGTCAGCATGTGCTTGGTGGCAAGTAACAGAAAACACCCCAAATGGCAGAAATAATGCAGAAATGCACTGACTCATGGGATGGAACTCTCTCTGGATGATTTCAGCCGGATGTAGTGACTCAAACATGTCACAAAAGACCTGGCTTTCTTTTCACCTCCTTTCTCTCTTTCCAAGATGTCAAGTTCACCCTGAGGCTAGCTCTCCCCCACAGGGTGCTATTGGAAGGCTCAGGGGGTATACTCCCATGTTCATCTCTAGCAGAAGTATATCTCTCCTAAATTATTAAATGCAAGCCCTGGGCCTCCGGTTGACTCATCTAAGGTCATAGGTCCACTCCTGAACCAATCACTGAGACTGTGAGCAATAAACAGAACATAATTGATTTAAGTCCATCAAGAACAACCCCCTGGATCTGGAAATGAGATACTCTGTCCACTCCAGCACCTTGTTCCTTTGCTTTCTAACAGGGAATCTTCTGAAGTCATAAAAATACCAAATATGTTTCGATGAAACCATAAGTAAATAACAACTGCATTCTCCCAATCACTCAAATAAAAAAATCTTTTTTTTAGACATTGATAGACTTTGATTTTATTCAATTACTTATTTATATGCAGTGCTGAGAATCGAACCCAGTGCCTCACACACGCTAGACAAGTGCTCTTCCACTGAGCCACAACCCCAGCTGCTCAAGTAGAAATCTTGAAATCATTCTTGATGCCTTCATTCAACCATCATGCAATTTTCCTCCTTCTCCCTTTGTATCAAATCTATTGTGAAAACCTATTAGCTCTACCATAAAATATATCTATATCTGACCCCTTCTCACTTGTCCATAGGGTCACCCTGGTCCAAGTTACCATCAACATCCATCAGAATATTGCAATAGTCTTCTATCTAGTCTCCTTATTTGCTCCCCTGTTGTCTTCTAGGTACAATGAAACCAGAGTAATTATTTTAAATAGTAAGCCTTATTGTGTCCCTCCTCAGCTCAAAAGCCCCCAGTGGCTCCCATATCACTCCAAAGAAAAGGCAGAAGATGTAACAAGTATTGACAGACCCTACATGCTCCAGCCTCTCGCCTTCCGCCTCACCTCCTACTGATCTCCCCTCACTCTGCTTCAGCCAGGTTGGCCCCTTGCTGTGTCCCCCAAATATCAAGAATGCCCCTGCCTTGGGCCTGTGTATGCTCTCCTTTGCCCTGGCCCACCCTCCTTCCTGGTACCTGTTTGGCTCATTCCCTCTGTTCAGGGTGATGCTACCAGAAAGACCTGCCCCCCATGCCCACCTGTGTGATAACACCCAGGCAAGCTTTAACCCCTCACCTTGCTTTGTTTTTCTCAGCACTACCTAAGATAGTTAAGCGTTTGTTTGCAGGTCAATAATATGTGAAAATGCCCAATTGCATTGCTTTATCATTGCCTGGTCTCATTGATCATTTGATAGATATTTATTAGGTTCTTACTATATACCAACCATTATGCAATTTTCCAATATATATGCTAATCATTGTAAGGTTCAAAGTGCTTCTATCAATCAAGATAGTTTAGGGTAGCTGTGGTCACACGTTCCACAGGAGAAGAGAAAAACAGATGCTCATAAACCTTAATAATGCCTGCTGAAGTTCCTGCTCCAAAGTTCTTACCACCCTACTGGAATAATCTGAAGTACGTAAAAAGCTATAGTAAGAAAAATGTTTCCTGGTGTCTTGTTCATTGCTTGGATAGGTTGAAAGAATCTTAACAATGTGCTGACTAGTGAGAAAATGGGAAATGGAATTATAGTTTATCCATACATATTATGGTATGTCATAAAAATGATAATGAAAATGAATGTTTTTATCTGTATCTATCTGGAAAATAATATATAAAATGGTAAGTAAAAATTAGGGACTAAATGAAATGGACACTATGATCATGACAACATAAAAATATGCCTAATTAAAAAAAGATATGAAGGAAATACATTCACATACCTTCAACAGATAACCTTCTAAGGTGCGAGACCCTGCACATTCAGAGATAAAACACACTGCCTTTGTCCTGATAATCTTATAAGAATATTTCTAATGAGCTAAAAGAAACTCCTGCCTAAATTCAGCTGAGTTATTGTCATAATTTTATGTTCACACTTAAGGGTGGACTTCCATTCCGTTTTAACTTGAAACACCCACAGAATGAGAAACAGTGAATTGCCATTCCTTCCATACATAGTTATCAAACATGTTCCAAGTGGGTCACAAGAAGATCAAGGCCCCATACCCTGCTTGTGGGCCTCAGCTTCTGGCCTGAAAAACTCCCTTATGTAGTATTCCACATGAGACCTGTAAAAGTTCCTGGTGCCTAAAATAGTGCCTGGCCCATGGTTGGAGCCCAATAAGTTCTAGTGTTTTCCAAAATCTACTCTGTCTACAGGCTTCCCATCTCTGTGAGTGACATCTACATCCTACATCCTGCATTGTTCAGGTCAATCTTGGTCTCTCTCTCTCTCTCTCTCTCTCTTTCTTACACACACACACACACAATAAACCAATCCTTTAGAAAATCCTACATGTCTCACTTTCAAAATAGATTACAGAATGGGACCACTTCACATCCTCAGTACTGCTGCCATCTGGTCCACCCCACCTTCATCTTTTGCCCTGTTAGTTCAGTAACCTCTTAACCTCTTGGTCTGTTGGCATGGAATCCCCTGCTCCTGGAGTATGTTCTCCATTCAGTCCTCTGAACAAAGCTCTCAGGTCAGAGAATCAAATCAACAGTCCTTACAATGATCTTCATGGCCTCTGTCCAGAGCTCTCAGCACTGTTGGACTCAAGACCCCCTGGTCGTAGCAATTCGGTACAACGCTTCCTTTACAATCAGATACTCATAAACCTTAATAGATATTCATAGATAATACGACCTGTCCTGCACACAGTGTTTGAAAGCAAGAATCATATAATGCTTGATCCAAAATAGAAAGCAGAACTAAAAGGACATTCAGAATAAAATGTTTGTTTGAATATGAAAATACCCCAGGGGCTGGAGATGTAGCTTAGTGGTACAGCATGTGTTTAGCATGGGCAAGGCCTGGGTTCAATTCCCAGCACCCCAAAAAAGAAAAAAAAAAAGTAAATATTTAAGATTAACTATACCAGATAACAAAAAATCATCTCTATGAATTACAGAAACACCCGCTACCAAGGGGACGGTGCCCCATTGAAAACCACTGACCTCTACCTTCTGGGCTGGCTTCCTCTCTCTGACCTCATAGGGACCTTCTTGCACTTAGGCTGCTCCAGCCACTCCTGGCTTCCCTGCTGTTCCGGGTGCAAGAAAAGGATGGCCCTGCCTGCATCTTTGCAATGGCACCCTGAGCTCCGGGAGCCATGTGACCCATTCCTTTGCTCCCTCAGGGTTTGCTCAAATGTTCCCTTCTCAGAGACACAGTGTCCCTGACCACCCTCTTTAAAATAGCAACGTCCCTCTCCCCAGACACCACCCTCTGCTGCCTTCCCGGCTTAGCTTTCTCTATATCACTTATCTGACACACTAGGTATTTTATTTACATGATCTTGTCTGTGTCTGCTCCATGAAGTCACAGATTTTTCCTGTTTGTCTTTTACTGTATCCCTATTATATAAATGGATACCTGGCACCAAATGGTTGTTCAATAAATATTTGTTGAGTGAATGAAAACAGAGCAGGGCTATGACTTGAGCAGTGGAATGAATGAATTGCTACAGACATCTAGCAATCGAGGCATTAAAAGTGCTCCTCAACTTACATTGGAGTTTATGTTCCAATAAACACCTCATAAGTTGAACATATCATGAAGTTGAAAATGCGTTTAACCCTATGGAGACCACTGTGCTAGACAGCCACAGAGGACTCCCTGGTCTCTGGCTCTGCTTTCTTGGTGCTGTGTATGCTAACCAAGGAGGCTATCAGAGGTTCACCAAAGCCTGTTTCTTCTTCCCACTGAGCACCTAACTAGGTGACATCCCTCAGCATCCTTTGCACTAGGGGACACTCATGGTGAAATTCTGGCTGGTGGAAGGTGAAGGGAACCAATGTCCACCACTTCCAGGCCTGGACAGTGGAAACTTCCCACAGATGATCCTCCTCTAGCTTAAATCACTATGTGGGAAATGTCTACCTTGGATCGACTGTGAGGAGAAATAACATTTATTGGGTTAAATTATGGAGATGTCTTGGTTTGTTATAGTGTCTGATGTCCCGCCAACCAATACAAAGATTGGTACCCAGAAGTGAAGTGTTTCCATAGCAAGAAACCTAAACTAAAATGGCATTGGCTTAGTAGTTGCATGGTGACTTGTGAGGAAAATAATATAAGAAACTAGATAGAAGAAAACACCATTTTTCTCTTATCAAAAGGATAAAACTCAGTGGAGCAAACTACAGGGTATTATGAGAAAGTTGTTTTTGTTTTTGTTTTTAAAGGACACCTTTATACACTGCTGAAAGGAATGTAAATCAGCACAAAGCTTCTAGAGCTTTCATAGCTTTATTCAGCAAATGAATCTGGACCGTACAACGGTTTTGACACATTTCTTCATCTAAGAATTTTACATAGAAATGATCATGGAGATGAGAGAACTTAAGTTAGGAAGAGGGTCATTGCAGAGTTCTTTAACATTGTGAGCATTTTGGGAATAAGCTCCATGTCCAGTGATAGGAAATCAGTTAAATAAATGAAGTGATGCCATTTTATAGGTTAATAGGCAACCACTCAAAATAATGTCATCAAAGGGTATCTAATGACCAGAAAAATGTTCCTCTTGCCTGAGCATTAGAATCCCCCAAAGAAACTCATCTGTTGAAGCCTTGATCCCCAATATGATGGTTTGGGAGGTAGTTAGGGCATGAGAGTAGAGTTGTAATAGTGAGATTCCTGCACTTACAGAGACATGAAAAATGTTCTCTCTCTCCACCATGTGAGGACACAGCAAGGCAGCCATTTGCAAACCAGGAAGAGGGCCTTCCTAAGGAACTAAATCTGCTGACACCTTGATCTTGGACTTCCTAGCCTGTAGAACAGTGAGAAACAGTTTGTCACTTAAGTCACCAAGTTTACAGTATTTTGTTACAACAATCTGAGTCAACTAACAGAAATTGGTACTGAGAAATGGGGTACACTATAACAGGCATCTTAAAATGAGGAAGTGGCTTTGGAACTGGGTGATGGGTATGGGGCTAGAAGAGTTTTTTTTTATTATTAGTTGTTCAAAACATTACAAAGCTCTTGACATTTCATATTTCATACATTTGATTCAAGTGGGTTATGAACTCCCATTTTTACCTCGTATACAGATTGCAGTTTTAAAGTATATGTTAGAAGCTGAGATTGTAAAGAAGGGACTTTTGAAGGCCATTCTAGTGAGGGCTCAGAAGGAAAAGGAGAGAGTTAAGGAGAAAGCCTGCATCTTCTTAGAGAACTCAAAAACAATCATGAAGAGGAGGATGGTAGAAATACAGATAATACAGGCCTTTCTCATGATATCTCAAATGCAAATAAGGAATATGTTTTGGAAACTAAAGGAAAGGTGATCCTTGTTATAAAGTGTCAAGAAACTGGGCTGAGCTGTGTTCATGTTTTCCAGTGTTTTGTGGAAGGTAGAACTTGCACCTGGATACTTAGCTGAGGAGATTTCTATGCAGAATATTGAAGGAATGGCTTGGTTCCTCTTGACGCTGATAGCAAAATCTGAGAAAGGAGAAATGAATTGAAGAAAGGATTTTGAGCAAAGAGGATTCAGAGTTTAAAGATTTGGAAAATTTTCAGTATTCCTATGTTACAAAATAAGAGAAAGTATATTTGGAAGAGAACCCTGGGTGTATGATGGACGGACCCTTTGATGGGAGGAGTGGACTCCTTACAAGGACACTAATCCCTGATCCCCAATGTGATGGCTTTTGGAGGTAGTTAGGTCATGAGGGTGGAACAGTTCACCTGTGTGAACCACAGGGCAATCAGCCAATGCAGCAGGAATAGCGTCACTTTGGACTGCAGGGAACAGAGATAGGTTGGCATGAAGGAAGGGCGTTCAGTTTTTTGGATAGTTACAAAATGGGGCCATGGAAGTAGTTGGCTGCAAATACACACTATTCTTCAAAATAAGGAGGAGGACTGATCCAGAGGTGATCAGAGATCATCAGAGATGCCCCTTTACTTTCACAAAATGGGGTGGGATCATCACCTCACTTTGAACAAGCCAGATGGTCCCTACCCAAAGCTATGAGTACAGGGACACTTGGAGCCAGGATGTCACTCACACCCAGCAGATCCCAGTGGGGAAAAGACCACCAACTTCAGTGAGTCTGGAAGGCCGGACTCCAGCCTCAGTATATCCAGAAAGAGAGACCTCCACTCCAGTGGGTCCAAAAGGTAGACCAGAAAGCCAAAGATTAGTCTTGAACCTCAGGATCTTTTGGAATTTGCTTTGCCAGATTTTGGATTTCTTAAAACCCACCACCCTTTCTTTGGTCTCACATCTCCCTTTTGGAATGGGGGTGTGTGTCCTAGGCCTGACCACCATTTTATTTTAGAAGGACATAACCTGTTTGGTCTCACAGGTTCACAACTGGAGAGAAACTTTCCTCATCATGAATCATACCTCAAGTCTCACCCATATCTGATTTAGAGGTTATTTGGATGAAACTTTGGACCTCATATATTAGAGCTGACGAGGTGGGTCAAGAATTTGGTGGCTGTTGGGACGGAATGAGTAGATTTTGCATGTGAGAAGAACGTGAATATGAGGGGTCCGGGGACTGAACGTGTCCTACCAGACCCATGTGTTGAAGCCCAAATCCTCAACAGAGTAGATTTGGAAAGTAATTTGTTCATGGTAGTGGGGCCCTCATGAAGGGGATTAGTGTCCTTGTAAGAAGAGACATAGAGAGATGATCTCTTACTGCAAGAGAGGTCCATCTGCAAACCAAGAAAATGTCTCTGGGCAGAAATTCAATCAGCAGCACTTTGACCTTGGACTTCCTGGGCTCTAGAATCGTGAGAAATAAATGACTGTTGTTTATTGTATTTGTTTTAGCAGCCTGAGCTGACTAAGACAGATGGTTATAATTAACCATCTTATAACTAAGAAACAGAGTGGCATCGAATTTTAAGTGTGGCTCAGTGTGGGGAGCTGCTCTGGACGGAGTCTTGTGCACAACTTTAAGTCCTGAAAAAAGAGGTACTGAACTGCTATTGCACCCATTGCAATGCAATTGGACTTGGCCTTCGCTCCGATAAGAAAGGTGCTGGTCCAGAAGTGGGCATCACTGGATGGGGTTGAATTATGCCCACTTGTTTGTTGTAACCCTACCCCTTGTTTCATTTGAATGGTTTCTCCCCCAAAAAAGGGTACAGAACATGTTCCTCGCTGTTTCTTGCCTGCCTTGCCCCTTTGTGGGAGCTGTGGCTGAGGAGCGGTCACTGAACCCAAAGAAACAGGTAGTTTCTGTGTCTGTGTCTTTATTTAGTCAGCCCAAGTTCACTTGGAGGGACTCTGATTGATTTAGTTGCGTATCCCTGCAGCTCAGTGTGTGTGCATGTGCTTACACCTATCCATCCATTTGATATCCATATTCAGGAAGATGTTTTCCACAAGGATAACTGTTTATCTTTGGGTTTGAGGATTAAGTTTATTGATATTATCTTGTTTAATGTTTACAAGAACCCCATGAATTTGTTTCTGTTTTCTCTTCTTTAGCTGTTGAAGAAACCAAAACTCAGACAGGTTTAGAAACCTGCCCAAGAGCACACAGCGAATAAGAGACAGAACTCAGCTCAAAATGTTTGACTCTAAAATCTTCATTGTGCTTTTTTAAGAACACCATGCTGAGTTATCCACGATGCTAAATTCATCCACCATAAAAGAGAATACAGATGCTCCTTAATAGAGTTACACCCGATAAAAACATCATAAGTGGAAAATATTATAAGTTGAAAATGCATTTAATGTACCCGACCTGCTGAACATCATAGCTTAGCAACATGGTACACTGTAAGTACCGACTGTTTACCCTCGTAATTGCATGGCTGACCATGAGCCACGACTCGCTGTGCTACCCAGTGCCACAAGAGAGTGTCATACAGCATGTCACTAACCTGGGGAAAGACCAAAATTCAAAGTTCAAAGTACATCTACACTTCATATGAAATTAGATCCTTCCTGCATTTTCAAGATTAAAATAGGGCTGGGGTTGTGGCTTAGTGGTAGAGCACTTGACTAGCATGTGTGAGGCCCTGGGTTTGATTCTCAGCACCATATAAAAATAAATAAATAAAATAGTTATTGTGTCCAACTACAACTAAAACTATTTTTAAAAAAGATTAAAATAATCTTTCTATAATGAAAAGATTGAGATTGTAAATGACAATTTTTTTTTATTTTTAAAAGTCCTCAGGATAATTAAAAGTGGATTATCTGATGTCAGTTCTCTCTTTTATTTTAATTGCCCTGGTTCTGAAATTCTAAAGCAGAGCAGCCACAGTAGATTGGGGGAGGGGCATCAGTGACCCTCATCGAATATCTATAAAATTATGATTATGTGACTGTATGCTCTTTTGCAGGGGAGAGGTGACACAGCTTCCTCCTGGCCAATTCTCAAAGTCACCCTGATTGAAGGAATTTAGAGCCCCTCTTAGGATCCCCTACACACCTCCATCAGAGTGAAGGATCCCAACTCCTCTCCCTTTTCTGAGACCATCTGTAATGATTAACTTCATGTGTCAACCCACTGGACCTTGGGGTGCTTAGGCGCTTGGTCAGATTTTATCCCATGTATGTCTTTGAAGGCGGTTCTGGATGAGATTAACACTTGAATGGGTCGACTGAACAAAGCAGTCGTGTTGGTGGGCCTCTCCCAAAGAGTTGAAGACAGAAAGAGAAACAAAAAAGGCTAAAGAGGGACCTCCTCCGCCTGACTACTTGCGCTGGACACCCGTCTTTTCCTGTCCTCAGTCTGGAACTTACATCATGGCCTCCCTGGTTCTCAGCCCTTCCGACTCACACTGAAATGACTTCTCCGCCTCCCTAATTGTATGAGTGAGCTGATTCCCTATAATAAATTTATATCTATAGCTGTTTGCCTGTTATCTCTCTCTCTCTTTATTATCTACCTGTCTATCTCATTGGTCTGTTTTTATGGAGAATCCTGACTAAAACCCTACCCTTTATTTTTTATTTCAAGATGGTTAATTTAATGACAGCTACCAAGTCCCTTTTGCCACATAAAGTAACACTTGCAGGTGTTGGGAATTCAAAGGAAATATGCTGGAGGCCTTTATCGTAACAACGAGACGCTGACCTCAGGTTTAGACTACTTTGTTAAGTAAAGGCATTTTTAAAGATTGCCAGATGCCAGCTACGTGGGAAGTCATCGGCAGGCCTTAGACAGAGGGAGACGAGGATCAATGGCTGCACTGGTTTCTGAGGTTCCCCTGTGAGAAGGCCATCAAGAGATGCCATCCTGCGAATTTCAGCCTCAGGGTGCCTTGGCCTGGCCCTCCACACGTATCAACAGTGGCCCTGGATATGATCTTACCTACGCTTTTAAAACCTTTCCTGATAGAAATCTCCAGCAAATTCAGGAGTAGAAGAGCATAGTGGAGCTCCGTGGGCCTTTCCCCAGCTTCAACCATTCCCAACGCATGGCCAATCCTGTTCTAGTCTCCTTTCTCCATTTGCCCTCCACTGGATTATTTGAAGCAAATCCCAGACTTCATCGTTTCAACCATAAATAAAAACTTTACCCTTAATGTTTGCAGAGGAGGTTGGTGGGTGGTGGTGGGGAGAGGGACCCACTAGAGGTAGGGAGGTCAATCATGTGGCTTGTAGTAGGACAGTGAAAGAGATATGGGTATACTAGGGCTATCTTACAGACCCACAGGTGACAATGACAGCCAGTGGAGTGTGTGAGGGTCATCGGGGAAAGAAAGCAGTCAAGGAGGGCTCCTAGGGTATGGCCAAGAACCCTGTGTGTCCACTAAATTCCATTCTCTTTTCTCAATGACCACACAAGACTACATTCCCTAGCCCCCTGCATTAGGTAGGGCTGGATGACTAAAGCCAGGCCCGAGAGATCCTCTGTGTGTCTTCTCCTCTTCTCTCTGCTGGTCAGGTACAGGGGTCCAGGCCTTGAAGAGGAGACCTTGAAGAATGCTTCTGTACTAAGGATGTTTATTAAATTTCTCATTCACAGGCTGGGGGTGTAGCTCAGTAATAGAGCACTTGCCTAGCATATGGGAGGCACTGGGTCCTTTCCTCAGCACTACATAAAAATAAATAAATAAAATAAAGGTATTGTGTCTACAAAAACAACAAAAATTTTAAAAATTTTCATCCCCTGTGGCCTGTAAACTACAATAAAAATAAATCATTGGAAAATTTAAATTTTTAAAGAATCTAATAAGCCCAATTCTATTTTTTTATTATTATTTTTTTATTACAATCAAACTTTAATAATAAAAAAAATAGATGGATCTAACATTATTTAATCAAATTGCTATAAATGTCTTAAAATACTCTCAATTCTATGACTGTGTTGTTATGAACTAGAAGCAAAGAGCTCATGAACCAGAATTGGGGACCACAATTTGAGTAACACTAGTCTAGGATGGCAGAACCCAGGTCCCTGAACGGCCTTGTGGAGTAGGGGCATCACACACGTCACAACACCCGCCTCAGCCAACATACATAAGACTATGACATAAGTGACATAAATAAGCAATCGACCTCCATGACACTAAGATGCGGGCTCTTGAGGAAAGCACAGTATTCTATTTCTGCAGACCATCCTGACCACAAACATGGAACTTGTGCACCTTGTCCTGGACACTCCTCAAGGAGTTGGCTGACAGGCCCTGCCTCTCACTTCTTCCAGAAGCTCATGTTCAACACACAGTAACCTTGGAGGAAAGTCCTGCTGTATGTTCCAGCGGCTTCCCTCAAACTCTTCATGTTCCTCCTACTGAGAGCTATCAGAGGATGGGTAGCAAAAGAAATTATGTTGAATCTTTTGCTTGTTATGATTTTTTTAAAAAAAAGAGTGTAAAATAAGACCCCGTTAAGGAACGTCTGGGACAGTCAGCTCCAGAGTGAAATTCTCTGTTCTTTAAAGGTGAGTCCTTGAGCTGCTATCCATTCATTCACCAGTGTTGGCTGAGTACCTGCTATGGGCCACGTACTGGGTTAGACGCTGAGGATACGGCAGTGGACAAAATAGACACCATTCTCACTCTTAGTGTTTTCCCAGGGCGGCCATGATAAAGTAGTCACGCACAGAAGACAACGGCAGATGGCATGGATGAGAGTGTCTGTGTGAGCTTCACATCACGGTGACAAAATGCCCAAGACGAACAACCTTTAAGAAGGAAAGACTTATTTTGGCCCATGGTTTCAGAGGTGTCAGTTCATGGCCACTTGTCCACACTGCCTTGGGCCTGTGGTGAGGCAGTAACACAGCAGGAGTGCACGGCAGGGGAGACCTGTTCCCCTCGTGGCAACCAACCAGGGAGCAAAGACACAGAGAAGGTCCAGAGGTCCACTGTCCCCTTGAAGGGCATGCCCCCAGTGAACAAACTTCCTCCAACTAGGGTCCTGCTTCTAAAGGTCCCACCACCTCCCTATAGCACCAGAGGCTAGTGACAAGCCTTTAACCCATCAGCCTTGGGGAACAATTCAGATCCAACCTGTAGTATGGCCTCAATATATTATAATAGAGGTAAAAAAAAAAAATCCCTATCGCCTTGTGAGGTCATAGCCACTGTAATGTCATGGCACAGAGTATCACCTACGTGTTTGTGGTGATGCTGTGGTGGGCAAACTCGCTAAGCTGCCAGTCATATTAAAGCACAGCACACATAATTTTGTAGAGTATCTAATATTTGACAATGATAGTGAAGGGCTATGTGACTGGTTTACATATTAATTATATGGTATTTTGTATTGCTATTTTAGAGTGTATTCCTTCAGCTTATATATATGTAAGAAAAATTCCTGTACTGCAGTATGCTGTGTTACAGCCCCATACATCCTGTGTTTACTGCCTCTCTGGGTCTTGTCGGATGATTGACCAGAACCTTTTGGGTGTATGTAAGTGCAGACTGTGATGTTCACACCACAATCAAATCAACTAATGATGCGTTTCTCAGACTGTTTCCTCAATGTTTAGTGACACATAACTGTACCACAAACAGGGTGGCTCAAGCAACAAAGATCAATGATCTCACAGTTCTAGAAGCTAGAGAGATGAAATGTAGGCAGCACTGTGCTTCCTCTGAAAGCTGTAAGGGAATCCCACTGGCTTATTCCCAATGTCTGGTGGCCTTCTTTGGCTGGAAAGCACATACCTCCAATTTCCACCTTTTTCACCATGAGGCATTCTCCCCCTGCATCTGCATCTGCATGTGACCATCTTCTTATAAAGACACCAATTTATCTCCGTTTAGAGTTGTGTTCGTCAGCTCTCCGTCACTGTGACAAAATACCTGAGATAAACAACTTAAAGGAGGAAAGGTTTATTCTAGCTCCTAGTTTGAGAGGTTTCCATCTATGATCACCTGGCTGTGTTGTCTCTGGGCCTGTGGTGAAGCTGTCCATCATCGCAGAAGGGCATGACAGAGGAAAGCTGCTCACCTCTTGCAGCTAAGAAGGAAAAGGGGTGTGGGACAACATAGACCCTTCAGGGACACATCCCTAGTAACCTACCTCCTCCAACTAGGCCCCTCCATTCTGAAGTTTATACCACCTCCCAAGAGTGCCACTCGCTGGGGAACAAGCCTTCAATGAATGAGCCTTTGGAGGACATTCCAGATCTAACTATAACAGGGACTCACCTACTCCAACAGGGCCTCATCTTAACTGATGGTGTCTGCTGTAGCCCTATTTCCAAATAAGGTCACACTCAAGTCCTCAGTTGGACTTTAATATATCTTGGGTTTGTTTGTTTGTTTATTTGATGGGAACAATTCTGTCCATTACACTGCTCTTGTGGAGCTTAGAGTTTAGGAAAAAGCCACATATTAAATGTATCATCACATAAAGTTGAAACAGCCATTTGTAGTAAATGCTCTAATGGTAACAGGAACAATGTGAAATAATCACAGAATCAAGACCGACAGGTGGTGGACCGGTGGTCGGGCAAAGCCTCTGAGGAAGTGACATTGAAGTGTGCAGCCTGGAGCATTCCTGGGGCTGGGGCTGACACCTCAGGGAGCCCAGGCTGACGAGAGACACTTGACAGTAGCTGATAAAAATCTCTTCACTAAGGGCAGCCCGAGAAAACCTGAGAAGGAGTAGAGTCTCTCTTAGGTCACCTCAGTCACCTGAATGCCCCCAAACAGTGGTGTGTGAGTGGAAAAGTCATTCACTCCACGGGGTCTATCCGAGCAGGAAGCCTGTGAATTATTGCTGGGTTCTCTACTATCTAATTGGTTGTTTTGTTTAGTCTTTTCAAGGTCCAGGTTGAGGGAAGCCACATTTCATTGGTATTCTTATTCCTTTGGGATCCGGAGAAGGCTGCCAGGTCTGGGGAGGCAAATGTGATAGAGAAGTGTGTGAGAAGAATGTGGTGCATTTCCAAGATTTCTGAATTAGTCAAAATTGATCTGAGCGGGCCATTCAGTTGGGGGCTGTTGGGATTGTGGTGAGTCTTCCAGCGTGGCCCTGTTTAGTGAGCAAACCTCTAGAAGTAGGCTTTTGCATCCACCTACTCCTTCCCTGCAAAGGCTCCCAAACTCAGCTATTCTAAATGGATTTAAGACTTTCTAAAGCTGTAGACAAAGGATTGGGTGTTAGCTCCTGGTCAAGTTCAGCTACCCCGACGGCAAGAGGGTTACGGTGTGAGACCTGGGTTTTCAGCCCGAGCGGGAGAGAGGTGGGCTGGTTGCCCCTGGGAAGGCAGTGCTGGGGCTGGGTGTGGAGGGAAGTGACCCTCCCTCGTCAGGACAATGGGTCCCACCCCATGCCGGATAGTGGCATATCACAGCTCAGCCTCCCCGATTTCGCCCGGTGGCCTCCATTTCCCATGTCATTCGAGGTCAGATCTTGCCAAGCCAACAAAGGTGACGCCGCTGCCCCACAGGAAGCCAGAGCTGTGAGAAGAAGGATGTGCCACCCCATGCACATCCCCCGGGAGCTGCCTGTGGAGGGGGCCGGGGCGACTTCCGGGCCAGTGTCCAGGTCTGCTGTGGAGGGCCAGGTGGTGCGGGAGTTGGCCAGCTACTCCTTCTCCATCACATTTTCCAGGAAGGGGTGGTTAGGGACTGGTGGTAGGTGGGGACAGGGTCAGCATCGAATGTTGGTTTGTTTGAGTGGGAGCCAATGCATTGTGTGTTTTGGGGGGTCTGGCACACTGCCCCACCAGGGGGGACGCACAGCAAGACCTCCATCCCAGCCTACAGAGGAACCATTTGGACTTCGCAGGGTAAATAGGCACACCATGGTTCTCATCATGAGGGTGAAGCCTTTTTGTTTTCTCCTTCACCTCTTTAAGCAAACAAAGCCTAGGGGCTGAATGGTGGGCAAGGTGAGGTGGTCGGGTGCCCTTTGCTACCAGGCTTGCCAATCATTTCAAGGATTTACAAGTCAACAGAGTTGGTGGGCACAGTGGTGCACGCCTGTAATCCCAGTGGCTCAGGAGGCTGAGGCAGGAGGATTGCAAGTCCAAAGCCAGCCTCAGCAAAAGCGAGGGGCCAAGCAACTCAGTGAGACCCTGTCTCTAAATAAAATATAAAAAAGGGCTGGGGATGTGGCTCAGTGGTCGAGCGCCCCCTGGCTTCAATCCCCAGTATCACAAGAAAAAGTCAACAGAGTTCTGTTCTTTCTGTGGTCCGGTTCTTGAGTCTAGGTCCTCACTGAGGCCACGGGGCTTTAATAATGGTTTTCCAGCTTGTTGCCAAGGGAAGATAATCCAGCTGTGTTGAGTTCCTAATTATTTAGAAAAGACTTCCCCACTGTGGTGTGCCTTCTTCCTCACGCTGCCCTCACGGGCTAGAGAAAGAGAGGCAGAAGGAAATGTCAAAGTCCACAAGTGGCCAACCTCTGGGCAAATTTTTTAGCAGAATCAGGTCCCTCCAGCACAGAGGTCTTCTTAAGGAGCCAGGTTGCCCAGAGTGGGTTGAGCTCAGCCCTTCCCGCTATCGAAGATCACAGCTTGTTTCCATCTGGAAGGTTCTGTGCGGAGGGCTGTTTCCACCTGTGGACACTGTGGAAGCTACAGCCGCCACCAGCAGAGCGTCAACCAACAAAGCCAGGCCAGAGGCCATGTGTTACCAATCTGAGGATGGTAGCATTTGAAGCTGCACAATCTTTTGGGAGACTGAGTATTTCATAGACAGGGATGATAGGGCAGTGTGAGCCCCAGAAAAGACCAACCATTCTCCAAACTCACAACCGAAGCAAAATCTGGAATCCCATCAGAGATTCTCTTGTGGGGATGCCAGACTTCGCAAATAAAAAATTCAGGATGTTCTGTCCAATTGGAATTTCAAATAAAGGATGAAAACTTTGGAGGACATAATTATGCTTTAAAAGTATTTTTTCTTCCTTGCACACTCCTGGGGAGAATGTAAATTAGTACAGCCATTATGGAAAACAGCACGGAAGGTTGCTCACAAAATTAAAAATAGAATGAGTGGATTGCTATGGTTTGACTGTGCACCCTCCAAAATTCATGTTGAAACTCAGTCCCACTGGGTGGTATTAAGAGGGGGAGCTTTCAAGGAAGTGATGAAGTGACAAGGGTTCCATCCTCATGTATGGGATTAGGGCCCTTTGAAAAGGGCTCGAGGAAGTGGGTTTGCTCTATGCTGCTTCTCTGCCATGTGACAACACAACATGGGTCCCTGTTTTTCCCTTCTGCCTTCTGCCACAAGATGACACAGCAACAAGATGCCATTCTGGAACCAAAGAGCAGCCCTCACCAAGGACCAAAGGCCAGCATCTGGATCTGGGACTTCCAGTTTCCAGAACTGTAAGAAAACAAATTTCTGTTTTCTATAAATTTCCCAGTCTTGGGTATTGTTGTTATAGTATCAAAAATGGACTAAGATGGGCTGGGGCTGGGGCTCAGTGGAAGAGTGCTCGCCTAGCATGTGTCAGACACTGGGTTCGATCCTCAGCACCACATGTAAATAAATAAATAAAGGTATCATATCCATCTACAACTAAAAAATAATTTTAAGAAATGGATGAAAATATATGTGATCCAGCATTCTCACCACTGGATATATATCTAAAGGAATCAAAATCAGTATATTGAAGAGATGTCTGTACCCCTCTGTTCAATGCAGCACTATCCACATTAGCTAAGATATGGAATCAGACTAAGTGTCCATCTATGAATGGATGAAGAAAATGTGGTACATGTATACAGTGGAATACTATTCAGCATTAAAAAAGGAAGGAAAAAATCCTGTCAGTTGTGACAATATGGTTGAACCTGTTGGTTGAATATGTTAAGTGAAATAGGCCAGTCACAGAAAGACAAGTGCTGCATGATTTCACTTTATATGTGAAAATTTTAAAAAGTCAACTCTTCAAAGCAGAGAGTAGAAAGGTTGTTAATAGGGGATGGATTGGGGAAACATTGGTGAGAGGATACAAAATTTCAGAAAGTCAGGAAGAATAAGTTGAAGAGACCTTTTGTACAATGTGGTGACTATAGTTAATCACTATATAGGTCTATCGCTACAGTTTTTCACATTGCATACGGTGTGTTGAATAATTGAAAATCACCGGTAGATTTTAAGTGTTTTAACCCCCCACACACAAAAAGATAAATCTGTGAGGGAACTTGTACTTGGCTTGATTAGCCATTCCACATGTATATCTATTCCAAAACATGATGTTGTACATCATAAATATATACCATTTTGACAATTTTAAATATTAATTTTAAAATATTTTATTTTATTATTATCATTATCTTTTTTTTTTTTTTTTGGTACCAGGGATTAAACCCAGGGACTCTTAACCATTGAGCCACACCCCCAGCCAGCCCTTTTTATTTTCTATTTTTTGAGACAGGTTATTGCTAAGTTACTTAGGCCCTCGCTAAGTTGCTGAGGCTGGCTTTGAACTTACAATCCTCTTGCCTCACCCTCCCGAGCCACTGGGATTTCAGTCACGGGACACTATACCTGGGCTAAAAAATATACATTTTTTAATTCTTAATTTATTAAATCATAGCTTTCTTTTTATTCCTTATCCATTCTATCTTTTAACAAATGTATTTTTTTTTAGTAGAAATTCAAAACTTAACAGGGCATCCTGTGTTTTCTCTGACACCCCTACCCCTGGGCCAGGTCGCCTCTAGAAACTTCTCCTGAAGGTGGTAGTGAAAGGAAGCCCTCTGTGAATGCTGGCTTCTTCATTCTCAATTAGCCTTTCAAATCTCCTAGGGGGCGGGTTGTCAGACTGCAGCATTATTTGGTGATGGGGTGAGTGACACACGCTTGGTGCAGGGAACCCTGAGTGGCCAGTTGTGATTTACCTAGCCAAAGGGACTCCACAAAAAGAAGCATGTGGCTCTGTCATAGCTGTCCCTGTGGGCCTTGGTAGCTCCATGGCAGCTGACACCTTACTAATGCACGGCCCACCGGCTGGGTATTTCCTCATTCCTCCACTGACAGCATTTCCCTGAACTTGTTTGCCTGATATCTGGGCCAATATTCAGTATGTGAAAATGTTCATATCTTACTGAGATGAAACATAACATAAAATCAGTGGCATTTAGTACATGGAAAATATTGTCCTACAGCATCTCTAGTCAGTTCCATAACATTTTCACCCCTGAGCCCACAAAAGGAAAAAAAAAAAAAAATGGAGACCATTAAATACTCATTCCCCAACAATGTGCCTTCAAAAGTGGAGAGCCTGCGCCCTGTGAGGGGGGAGTGAGGGTATTGAGAAAGGGAGAAGGGACCAGGGTCAAGTTAACGCACGGGACCACATAATCACACTTCTTTCATCGATTTGTAAAATTGAAGACTGCAGCTATAAGATCCCAGAAAGACAGGTGGGTAAGTCAGAAAGCCCCTGGTTCACAAGAGAGGGGACACTGGGGCAGGTCTTTGCCTGGGAGAGTGGCAGAAGCTGCCAGACCGTGAACACAGTGGGGAAGGGAGTCAGCAGAGCATGAAAGGGCGTCTTGCAAAGGGTGTGAACTGCTCACAGAGCACATTCTTGGGGAGTAGGGCAGAGAAGAGACGCCCGAACGTGCACAATTGGCCTTGAGTTTCCGGGTTCAGAGACAGGCGGGGAGGTGCCTCCTCTCTTTCCTTGGCTGGTGGTGCCTTGAGTTTCCTGCCTTACAGAAGTGAGTTCCTTCCTAAAGGAACCCCGAGTCTCTCCTCTCTGGAGGGGTCAACCCTCCCTTTAGAACATAAAATCTGGCACAGCCACGTTTTTGGAACTTTGCTACTTTGCGCAGAGACTTGCCTGCAGCAGATTTCTGTATTATCCCTGCCGGTTCCTGCTTCCTGTGCTCTCTGGCTGCCAACAGGGGTCCCCAGCTCACCACAAAGCCAGAAGCTTCTCAGCTTGGAGCAGGCTTGCAGGGGTAATCTCCCTTTGTTCAGCTCTTGATCTAAAGCCCCCTTTTGCAAAGGACGCATGAAAAAGAGGCAATCAAGAGGAAGATCTGCCTCAGAGAGAGTTTCTCAGGCCTTTTTACTGAGTATGATCGCCAGAGGGCCTGGGTGGAAGATGCAGGGTAACAGGTGAGGCTTGGGTGCTGCATCCTATGAGCCAGGCACTGTTCTTGGTGCTCCACTTAGATTAACTCATCCAAATATGACAGCCCTGATTATTTATGGGAAAAGGAACTTTCTCACTACCTCCCAGTGGGGTTAGTCCTGGGCTGAGGCCTTAACTACCATCGAGACAAGTCAAAGCTTCCCCTTCACTCTCCTCCGAATGTGGCTGTCACAGGATGCAAAGAAGTTGTGGTAATAGGAGCAGAGAAGCAAAGAAACACAAATACCTCCACCCATCTGCACTCGCTGGACCCACCCCACAAGAATCTTTAACCTCCACAGGTCTCTTTATCACTCCCATGCTCCGTGGGTTAAAGCAACTCTCCTCCAGTCTGTCCAGCCTGACAGATGGTTTGCTCAGGTATCAGAGAGGGCATCAAATAGATGTCCTAGATAAATAGATCTTAACTGGGTTTCAGGCAGGAATGTCTGAAAGTGAAAAACCCTAATAAGAGTGCACAAGAGCCCAGTGGTGTTTTCATAAAAAGAGTTGGAAGAGGCTGGGTGTGGTGGTGCTTGCCTGTTATCCAAGCGACTCAGGAGGCTGGGGCAGGAGGATCCCCAGTTTGAGGGCAGCCCCAGCAACTTACTGAGACACTGTTTCAAAATTAAAAATAAAATAAATAAAATAGAAAATAAAAAGGTAGAGCACCCTTAGGTTCAATCCCCAGTACCAAAAAATATATAAATACATACTTATATTTCATCCCATTCCCAACAAGAGGAGGAAGTTAAAAAAAAAAAAAAAAAAAGCTGAAGCATCTCCTTGCTCAACCTGAAAGACAACCATTCTTTCTGGGTCTGGGGCAGGAAAAGTTTCACCTGTGTAAAATCCTCTTCTTTACTCAAGGTACTTCAGTAAATGAATAATGTGGTGCAATTTGCTTCCGTGTCCTTCTAAGATTTCTTTCATACTAACAAGTCCACGCATTAGGAAAAAGTCTTTGCTGGATTCTGCACTGGGGCTCAAAACCTATCGTTACTGGGTTTTCCTTCCATGCTGTAGGTAAGTAGAAGTGTTATGTTTAAAACTGCATTTCTTCCCAAAGCATGTCTCACTTTCAAACCTCAGTTTTTGCACACTCACCTTATTCCCTGTCTTGTACTGGGTGGTAGATGGTGCGTGTGAGTGTGCACATGTGCGCACGCGCGCTCAATGGAACTCTTTCAAGGAAGGGTTAAAGAGCCATGTGTAAATGAGCCCTGTCCCATGGAGAGCCACGGTGCTTACAAGTGGGATAATGAGGGGCTGCTGGTTATACTGCTTCCCTGGGACTCTTCGGGCAGGGTAAGGAGACTAATTGGCTGCTCTGCAAACAATCCTGAGATGAGTTCAAAAGTAGGAGGCAGCAGCTGGCAGGAAGTAGATGGAGTGAGTGCCCAGATGGCGGAAAGCAGAAGAGGGCAAAGGCCCTCATCTGCCAAAGAGGGGAACAGAGGGGTTTGGCCTCTACTTCCAAGGAACAGCCTTGCTTTCATTTCAAGATCATCCAAGGAGTTTGCCCTCCTCACAAACCAGTCAGTATGAGCTGGAGTGCCCAGAGCTTAACTGGGCTGAGGTGAGGCCTTTAATCTGGGATGACCTCGTGTGGTCCTCCAGTGACTTCACAGCACAGAACGCTAGGGGGCACCATTGACATGCAAGTGACATCCCTCCCTCCTCAGCCACCTTTTCCAGGGCAGTGAGGTCCCTGACTTCTTGGAAGTTCTGTCTCTGATGAAGCAGGAAGTCTCCCGGGGCCCGTAGCTCTGTGGTGCGCCTTCATGTCATCGTGTCTATATTTTCCCAAGATGCTCTCCTCAGCTTTAGAAATCCTGAACATATCAATGGGAATAGAGTGAAACCTCTTAGATGCAGATTAACCTGGCTGGGGATGGGTGAGAAGCAGGGAGAAAAGCAACACGAGTTGGTAAATGTTATGGTTTGGATGTGAGGTCTCCCCCAAAAGTTCCTGTTCGTGCAGGAATATTCAGAGGTGAAATGATTGAGTTTTGAGAGCTGTGACCTACTGCGTCTTAGTTTGAATGAACTGATTGGCTGGTAACTGCAGGCAGGTGGGCCATGGTTGGAGGACCCCCGCCGGCTACCTGACCTTTCCAGGAGCTGAACAGCCTCTGCTGGGCCCTCCCACCATGAAGTTCTGCCTCACCTGGGGCCGAGAGCATCTATGGACTGAGACCTCTGAAACCAGGAGCACCAAATCAACTTTCCCTCTTCCAAATTGTTCTTGCCAGGTATTTTGGTCACAGTGTCACAAAAACTAAAATATGGTCTGAACATACTTATAGTGACAGGTAATTTCCTTATGCCTAAATACACAGAGGAAATTAATTAGGATAAGGTTATCATTGGGAAAACAACAACAAAACCCCAAAATTCTAAATAGCTTAAATATTGTCAATTTTCTAGTTTGCTTAATAAGAAGTTCTCATGGAGGGGAGATGCAGAGTTAGTCACCTAAATGGTTCAACAAAGATCTGGGTTCTTAATGAACTTCTCATGACATTTTAATTTAACAGGTCAACTTTGACCCTCTGGCCACCTCCTCACATGGTCACAAGATGGTAGTCATTGTTCCAGACATCCCACACAAACCCCACAACATCCTTTGGATGAACAATCCCTTCCTCTGTGTGTGTTTGAGTGTTTTATCACAGAGGAAACACTTTCCCAGAAGCACCCCTATTAGAGTACATCTTAAATCTAAACTGCTGAAACTAAAGGTCAAAAAAACTGATGATTCAAACAAACGAAAGTTTATTTCTTCACATGTATCAGTCCCAATATCTATAAGGCTTTCTATCTTGTTGCTCTGCCATTTCCTGGAGTCCATGCAGGTGCTTAAAGCTGGATCATCAACACACTTCCCAAGTTGACAAATAGCGGATAATAAAGAAATGAAGAAGTGATCTCCTTATTACCAACAGCATCAGGGTCCAGGTCAGTGACACACACCTATAACTCCAATTACTTGGAAGGTTAAGTCAGGAAGAAGTTCAAGGTCAGCCTCAGCAACTTAGTGAGACCCTATATCAAAAAATAAAAAGGGTTGGGGACATGGCTTAGTGGCACAGCACCCCTGGGTTCAAGCCCCAGTACCGGGTGGAGGCGGGGTGGGACAGGATGCGGAAATTGGATGCAATTTTTCTCACAACCCATTGGCCAAAATCTCCTTGTCATACGGCCACACCCTGAAACAGAGAGGCTGGGGATTACAATCTGTAGCTGGACATGTCTGAGCCGATGCTGAAAGTGTATTTCCACTGCAAAAAAAAAAAAAAAAAAGAAGAAGAGGATAGGGAGAGGAAATTTACATTCTGTCCTACTCCCCTAGTGGTCAGAAGTACTCATCCTGATCAGGGGTAAACCACGAGGTTCATGGGCAACAGGACCACCAGGATTGACTTAGACCCCGGTGCTCCACCTCAGCACCACTTACACCGTGGACTGTTACAACCTCATCTGTTGTGGGCGGCCTGCCCTGTGCATTGTAGGATGTTTACCAGCATCTCAGGCCTCCTTCTGTTATGACAACCACGGATTTCTCCAGACAGGCCTAGATCAATCTTCAAGTGAAAACCATGGCTTTAGATCAACCAGGATCTTACCCTAAAGCAGGATTAGGATGCTCTTTCCCTGAGTCATATTTTGAAAACTCTGGATCCACACATAACTGGAGTGACAAAGTCATGGCTGCAGGGAAGGCAACCAAATAGCACATTATCAAATGGAGATACTGTCAGATCATCTTTAAATCATGTATTTATCCAATATATATATGTATTTAGAACATGCCCAGGGTCATGTTTTAGGTAGGTGTCTTAGGCTCTAGAAATGTGTCATAACAAAGCACAGTAAAACATCCCTTGCCTTCGATGATCTTGCATTTTATTTCATGGCTAGCTAACTATGAGAACTGGTTACAGAGGAGCCAAGCAGTGAAACACAGGCATCAGGATTAAACATTCCTGGACTCAAATCCTGAGTGTGGCACTTATTAAGTACTTGAGTCTGGGCAGGTCACTTTTGACTAAGTCTCATTTTTCTTGCCTGTGTTGTGAAAATAATAATATTAGCCACCTTTTAGGGTTAGTCTGAGGACTGTTTACATTATTTTCCTAGCAAACCCTTCCCCCCCCCCAAGTTGAGTGGAAAAATAAATTTAAACCAGTTCATATTAAGATCACGGCAAGCATGAGCGAGATACAAATGAATTTATTTGGGTTTAAATTTTCTTTAAATTTATCCTGTTAAGGTCATTGACTTCATCTGTAAAAATAGATGTGAATTTGCTTAGAACTTGTTTTGTTTGAAGGAGTGGAAACAGAAAGTAATAACAAACGAAGATCGAACAAATTCTAAAAACTATTGAATTGAACCAAATCGACTTGATTCTTCCAACTTGCTGGTAACTATTTTGTCCTGGCTTTATTTTTAAGAGAATCAAGCTGTTTCTACTTAGACAAACTCTAGGCTTCAAATGTATATGCATTTAATATAAATCAAGGGACCATCGAAAAGTTTGAGAGAAAAGAGAGACCCAAATTGGTGTCACAATGCTGTTATCATGGACTTCATTTCTGGAAAATATTTAAATGTGGAAAAATAACAAGGTAATGTGTTCGTTGAATGCCTGAGGGCAGAGAGGGAAAAGGCAAAGGTAAACTTTACAGGGAACTAAAGTTAGCAGGAAACCATAATATGAGATTTGGCTTGAAAATAGAAATGGATTTACCAAGAAGGAAACTATGAAAAGATCAAAGTCCCCGTTCCCCTTCGCACATTCTCCCAAATGATTCTGGATATGGGGTTAGGGTTACCACTACTAGAGGAAAACTAGAGGGACTTTAATTTTCCCCTTGTTACTTTGCCTGAAATATGGGTGACTGCCCCATGGTGGATGGTGTGGATCAGCTTATAGCTTTAGCCAATTAGCTGGGCTTTTGCACACATGGATAGCTGCCCTTCAGTCTATATACCCTATGATCCAATTATATGTAGATTTCCCCATTTAAAAAGAACCATGGAAATAAAAAAATATATAAATCATATTCTCTGAAGGCATTTTTATATATTCGAAACAAAGTAAAAGCTAGAAAAACAATTAAGATTCACAAACATGTATCTTTTTTTTTAAGAGAGAGAGAAAGAATTTTTTTAATATTTATCTTTCAGTTTTCGGCTGACACAACATCTTTGTTTGTATGTGGTGCTGAGGATTGAACCCAGGCCGCACGCATGTCAGGCGAGCACGCTACCGCTTGAGCCACATCCCCAGCCCCATAAACAGGTATCTTTTGAGTTCCTTCATTGTTAAGTCAAATGTCAGCACACCTGGCCCTGTCCATCAGAAATTCAACCATCACGGACCAGAAATATTCAGAAATAAAAATCGCCTCTGTAGTGAACATGCACAGAATTTTTCTTCTTGTCATTACTCCCTAAACAAATACAGTATAACAACTATTTTCATAGTGTTTATACTATATGAGGTATTAGAAGTGACCCAGAGATGACTTCAAGAGTAGGGGAGCATGGGAATAGATTAAATGCAAATACCATGCCATTTTAAATATATATATATATTTACAATGGGATGATATTTATGTTTATTTATATATAAGGTATTATATATATATATATAGTGTATATACACACACAATACCTTTACTGTGTTTATTTTTATGTGGTGCCGAGAACTGAACCCAGTGCCTCACCCATGCTAGGCAGGTGCACTACCATTGAGCTACAACCCCAGCGCATATCATGACAGTTTACATAAGAAACTTGAGCATCTGTGGATTTTGTTATCTACAGAGGGGTCCCCTCCCTGCTGCCCAATACTAAGGGACAACTCTATATCTAGGTTGACCTGAGAGGCTGACTAAGAAATGCACTGTGAATCTCTCCTTGGGGACAGAAGTCTTTTCTAAAGTGTCTTCACCATCAGTGCTTCCCGTACATAACAGAACTGTTGGGGGATCTGTCCAGCCTGCAGCCCACCCTGGTGGCACAGCTTCTGCTGGGTACCCCCTTCCATGGTCCCAGCTCTCCCGGACCCAGGAGCACGGTTCCCTCAGGCCTCAGGGCAGTACTGGCTTCCTGCTGTGATCTCCTTGTGCTGAGATCTGTGTTCTCTCTTTATTTGGCACCCTTTACCAGGCCACACCTCTGTAAAGTCCCTCTCTCATTAAACCATTGTCAATGAAACCCTTTATGTGAGCCAGCTGGCTCCCACACCTGACACCACACGCACTGACCCTTTCAGATCACCACAAACCTGGTCTTGAAAACCCCACAAGTTTATTATCTTATAGTTCTGGAGGATAGAAATCCAAAATGAGTTTAACATGACTAAAACCAAGGTAACAGCGGGACTTATTCCTCTGGAAGTTCTAGGGGAGGACCCATTTCCTTTTCCAGCTTCTAGAGGCTGCCTGCCTTCCTTGGCTCATGGCCCCTTCCTCTATAAAACCAGCAATGCCTCTATCTTGCTTTTGTAAGGCCCCCTGAGATTAGACTGGGTTCACCCAAATAGTCTAAAATAATCTCCCTATCTCATCTTCTTCACATAAGCACATCTGCAAATGTCCTTTGCCACATTAAAACAAACAAACAACAACAAAAAAAAAATCCATCATTCCATGATTTAGGGCTCCGACATGGCCAGAGCCAGGATGGACATTATTCTGATCTTCCTCCAAGGCAAGAGATCCTTCTGCTTTCTTTCCCAATACTCTCTTCCCTTAAGTAGAAATATGATTTTGCCCATCTACACCACTGCATTCCATCAAATCTCACCTGTCTCGTGTCCTACTTTCTCTTAACTGAGGCCAGAGAGCAAGAGCTTTTCTAGGGCCAGAACATCCGTGGGTGACAATGGCTTCCAGTGCTGCTCTTCCCACATCATGTTGCTTTTTAACCAGACTCCAAATTCCCCCAAACCAGGAATAACGATGGGGATTTCAGGTACTCAGGAAAAGAACTGCAAGATAGACACCTGACTGTTCTTTCAATGTCCAATACAAGGTGTTTTCTTACATGGGATTTAAAACCTTTTGAGGAATAAGACATTGCCATTGCACAGTTTAGAAGGCTGGAGCATGGGTTCAAATTCTTCTGCTGTCATTTATTAGCTGTGCGATCTCGGGCATGTTACTTAACCTCTATGTATACTAGTCAGAATTCAGGTTGAGCTGCTGTAACAAAGAGCACACAAAGTGATTTTAAAAACTAGAAGTGTATTTCTTGTTTGCATCACCGTCTTAGGATAGATTCAGGGTAGGCATGTTGTTTTGTCCATAAGCTCATCCAGAGAGCAGGTTTCTTCTGTACTGTTTTGCTCTTCTCCAGCTTATAGTCCTTGCCCTCATGGTCCAAGCCTTTAGCCATTCCCTTCAGCCAGGACAAGGAAAAGAGGACAAGCAAGGTAAGTAGCTTCCTGCTAAGGATGGGATCCTGAAACGGCAGAGGCACCAGATTGCTACTTAAATTCAATTGGCCAGAATGTAGTCACACGGCCATATCAAATTGCAAGGGAAGCTGAGAAATGTAGACAGTTCTTAGCTGTGTGCCCACCTAAAATTCATGGGCTTCTGCTTCCTAAGAAAAGGAAGAGAAAATGGAAATTGGGGAAGAATTAGGAGTCTCTGTCACATTCTTTGAAGCTTAGATTTCTCACCCAGAAAATAAGATTTTTTGATGATTTAACATAATACAGAGAGAGGGATTGGAACATGAACAGCACTGAGTCTCCGGGGAATATTAGTTTAGGATGCTGAGTCTATGCGCCGCCCCCCTTCTTTGGGTCCTAATGTCTGCCCCATGGTAAATGCAGACTGTGAATTATCCCAGGATGTCAGGGGCTCGTTCTGTTGGGTCTGGACATCGTGGGTGTGGGTGCACTGGCTGGCTGAAAGGTGCAAAGACAGAGTGAACCATCCAGCCTCCACACAGAGGGAGGTCCACTAAAGGTACTGAACCAATGTGTGATGTGATGCATTGAGTAATCTCTTTAGGGTCAGCAGAGGAGAATAGGAAAGAAGAGAAGCAGGAGAAGAAGGAAATGAAAGGAAGAGGGAAGGAATGGAGGAAAATGAAGGGGGCCAAACCACCATGTGAATTAGAACAGACTCCCCTTCCTAAAGACCTGTCACTGCCATCTCTCCCAACACTGTCATAACGCATACACAGATCTGTGCTAGGAAGTGAAGAATGGTCCCCTACAGGTGTTCAGTTGACAACCAATAGAACTACCCAGAGAAGTCTTACTAAGGTTGAGTGATTAGCAAGGCAGGATTAATAGGGAATAATAAGGGAAACCACCTGGTTAGGAAGGGTGAAAAATTAAGAATTAGATAAAAGCCAGGTTTGATGGCACATGCCTGTAATCCCTGAGATTTGGGAGGCTGAGGCAGGAGGAGCTCAAGTTAAGATCAGCCAAAGCAGCTGAGAGAGACCCTAAGCAACGTAGTAAGCCCTTGTCTCAAAAAAATAAAAAGGGCTGAAGATATGGCTCAGTGATTAAGCACTCCTGAGTTCAATCCCCAGTACCCCACCCCCCAAAAAAAGAAAAAAAGGGTGGGTGTTATGGACTAACTGGGGCCCAGCCTGCTAAGACTGGCATCCTTATAAGAAGAGGGAGAAACACCTGAGACATGGGATGGTGTCTTTCTTTCCTTGGGCAGAGCAGAGGACTCTGAGGACACAGTAAGAAGCAGCTGTCGAACCAGGAAGCGGCCTCTCCAGACATTAACACCAGTGCCACTCTGAGGCTGGGCTATGGCCTCCAGAACTGTGAGGAATGTCTGTCCTTGAAGTCGCCAGGTCTGTGGTATTTTGTCTTGGCAGCTGAATGATCCTAGGAAGTGGAGGGAAAGGAGAATGTTCATCACAGCAAAGAGCAGAGAGGAGAGGCAGAGAGGAGAGAGGCCTCCTTCTCCTGAAGGCCTGAGTGAGGTGCTGCTCCCTGCTTCAAGTCTGGCGTCTGTGCTTCCGGAGGGAGTTTCCAGGAATTTGATAAAGGAGCTCTGTGTTCGCCTAGGGCCTCATAAGTGAGTCTCCACTGCCACCTGGTGGCAGCATCCTTAGCCCAGTGGTTCCTTCATCCAGAAACACCTGAGTACCTGCTCTGTGCCAGGTGTTGTGCTAAGTGAACATTAGTGAACATCAACTAACACCCATTACGTGCTGAGCTCTGCCCCACATGCTTTTCATAGAGAAAAAATTTAAGTTTCATTACAACCTTCTGAGATAAACATTTTATCTCTATTTTACAGAGAAGACAACTGAGATTCTGAGAAGTTCAATAACTTGCCCATGATAAGTGAAAGAGTCAAATCTTGAACCAGGGATCCTAGCTTCAGAATCCTTTACAAACACATTCTTTGCCCCTGAGGGTCTTATGGGGCTTTAATTTTTGTCTTTATTTAAAGGTAGATAATCATTTTAAAGGAGTTAAAAAAAATAGTAATGTAAAATGGCAGTATGTCATTTTATTCCTTAAGAATTATGTTTTGGGGGCTGGGGTTGTGGCTCAGTGGCAGAGCACTTGCTTGGCGTGTGTGAGGCACTGGGTTTGATTCTCAGCACCATGTATCAATAAATAAAATAAAGGTCCATTGACAACTAAAACAATATTTCAAACAACAACAACAACAAAGAATTCTGTTTTTGATTTACTATAAAAATCTTTCCCTTCAGCTAAAAGAGGCTATATTCAACTGACTCTTTGTGTATCCACTGGATTAGGCCACTGCCCAAATTGAGAGGGTTTGAGAACATAGAAAGTCTACATTCCCATGAGCATTTTTGTACAACAGAAAGGGACGAAGAGAAATGGGTAAAACTAAGCAGGAAAGAGAAGAAAGCTATAAAACTATGCTATCCCATATGGCAGCCACTAAACACTGTTTAAACTTCAACTAGCTAAATTCAGTTAAAAATTCTGTTCTTCAACTGCACTAGCCAGGTGTTCGTTAGCCACGTGAAGCTAATGCTTCCACAATGAACTGCATGAATGAAAAGATTTCTATATCACAGAAGGTTCTTTTGCACAATACTGTTAAAGATCTCTTACCTTGGAGAATGAGGTCTTCCCGGGGGCCTACTCTCTCCCTGAGCCCATCTCATAGCTGGGAGCCTGGTCGGTGTCAAGTCAGAGCAGAAGCAATAATACCAGAGCTAAACAAATGGAGACCATTTTCCTCCGGACCTAGGTCAGGGGCAGGAGGAAGGTGAGTGGAGATATTCAGCTTTCATGGGACTTGGCTACTTTCTTGTGGGAGACGATGGGAAACTAACAAGGTCCTCAGGCCTCCCTTCCACTGAGTCCTGGAGCTGTTACTGGGTGCTGCTGCTTATACCCTCCAGTGGTCTTCTTAGGAGTGCCCTCTTGACTGGTAGTTAGAGAAGACACCTCCCAGATCTATTTTGATCAGGCCCTTCCCTGGTAGCTGATGCTCCAAGAAGTTGTTCAGGTGTCACCTTCACTGAAAATGGAATAATGTGGACCTCTAAACCCCCAGCCCTGTCCTTAAGAAGACCTGAAGGTATTATTTAACAAAATCTCTTTTCTGTGATTATCATGCTCACTTTGTTCATATGGGAGTCTCTGATTCTCTAACATTAATTTGTCCCCTAGCTATAAACTGTCCGAGATAGGTGATTAATTAGGTAATAACTGGCTGGTAAAATAAAATTTAAAAATTATTTTAATTTTATTTTACTGCTAAAGAGAAAATTACTGAAACACATACAGACACAAACATGCAGAACAGGGTGGCACCCAAGCTTAAGCTATTGTTCCACCCGTTCTATATCACTGCCTTGCTAAATCTTTGTCTGGCATCTGCCCCTTCCCTTTCAATTCCATCCTTCAGCCTGACTTACAGAGTCCCGTGGTCATATCTTAAATCAAGTTCATTAGCCACCCTAACAATGTCCCTCATCTAGGCTCCGTGCCTTGGACAACACCGTCAGCCAAATGCATTCCGCAAATAGTTATTGAACATCTGCTGCCCTTTAGGAATTTTGGTCTAGTAGAGAGACACATTGGTAGAATGAAAGAGCTTAGATATATCGACACATAGATAGACCATGAAATAAATACATCTATTGCCTAATATTCCTGTGGTTGTAAATGATAAAAACTCAAACTGGCATACCCCAAAAAAGGGGGTTTGTTAGTGCATCAAATATAAGACTCAGCGTGAATTTAGGCAGCACCCCATCCAGAGGATCCAAGAGTGCTACTCGCAGACTCTCCCTCTCTCCCATTCCTTTCTGGCTCTGTTCATTCTGGCTTCATTCTCAGGGAGCATGTGGAGACAAGAAATCAGCTGGCAGCCCCAGGCTTACAGTGGAAACTCATGTTTCGTTCCAGCAGCTTCTGCTCATCCTCAAGGTTCACTGTAATTAGACAGATGTTGGTCACCTGATCATTGCTGAACTGTGTGTTCTTGGTTTTCTCTTTCTTTTTTTTTTTTTTTTTTTGAGTGGGAGATTGAACCCAAGGACCTTTTGCCACTGAGCTACACCCTCAGCCCTTTTTAATTTCTTTTATTTTGAGACAGGATCTCTCTAAGTTTCCCCAGGCTGGCTGTGAACTTGCCCTCTTCCTGCCTCAGCCTGAGTGGCTGGGGGTTACAGGCCTGCACTACCCCATCAGGCCCTCTTTGGCACTCTGATTGGCTTCACTTGTATCACATGGGCTACCTCCAAAGAATAGGATGGGCAGGTGGGTCCTTTCTCTTCCAGAGAAAGAAGACTGGAAGCTAGTGTTAAATGAAAAACTTTAGATGAACTAAATTTAATAGAGTCTATTGAAGCACAGAATGATTCATGATTCAGGCAGCACTTAGAATCAGAAGGGGTTCAGAGAGCCCCCACTCAGGAGTGTGAGCAGAAAGTTCTTATAGGCTGAACAGGAAGAAGCATCTACCTTATTTAGACACGGCCTGATCAGCTAGCTGGCTGCCTATGGAGTGGCTGAGACATAAGTTATTTGTTGCAAAAATGTATTTCTAAATTAGGTTTCAGTTTTTTTAGGAAGGAACTCAAGAATACAGAGACAGCCTCAAGCCAATGGCTGATAATTTAATACAAGATAGACAAAAAGTAGCATATGTCTGTATGGTATGAGCAAGACATTGAGATCACAACCCACAGGGGCCTAGATCTGTATGTAAGTCACAGAAGGCTTCAAGCACCAGGTAAACCCAAGCTGACTCTGGAGAAAGAAGCAGGAGCTGGCTGGGCAGGCAGGGAAGGGGTGAGACAGAAGGGAGGGGATTCCAGTGTGAGAACAGCTTGGGCAGAATCACAAAAGAGAATGAAATGTCTGTCTTTTTGTATCAGGCAAAAAGCCTGATTAAAAACTAGGCCCTGGAGCTACAGTAAACTGGCTCGCATTGCATCCCAATTCTGAGATTGACTAGCTATGTAATCCTGGCTGGTTATTTAACCACTCCGTGCCTCAGTCTCCCCATCTGTAGCTAATGATACCTTCTTCTCAGGGCTCTTATCAGGCTTAATTAAAATGTGTTAATGTATTTAAAGCACTTAGAATAGGCCTGGAACATAGAAAGTGTTAAGAAAATGGTTAAATAAATACCATAAAGTAAGTATTGTCATGAATTAATGCTAGGCTATAACCTACAACTATTTGATGCAATGTATTACAAATTTGGCTTAAAAATCAAGACAAGAACAACAAAATTCTACCCAATGATTATATATAGGTAATATTGTACCTATATTCCAGTTCTGCCTCCTCTGTAAATTGCCCTCTATTCATACCACTGTCAAACTCTTCTCCCCCAGTTCCACATTTTATAGGAAATATAGTTTGTCTTTCCAGCTTTTGTTTCTGAAGGTCAAATCTCACAGACTTATTTTAGCAAAATGTTGCTCCCTTTAGCCCTCTGGTTCTTGGGGGACAATCAGGAAGGAGGGGAATTTAACAGAATGTGGACACAACCTGTCCTGCTGTGTGTTCATTTTGTAAATTTCAAGGTCTGAGGTTGGGTCAATGGTCTCGTTTTTCCCAGTCTGTATTTTTTTGGTCGTAATTGTGTGTGAGAGACACTACAGCCAGATGTTTTCAGTATGTTTCATTCTTTGGAAACCTTCCCATCTCAATCCTTAAGTAACAAAGACTTACAAAAATGGTCTAAGTAGAAGGAAATGTATCTCATTTGCAACATTTCATGCAGTGGGGGAAGAGAGGAAGTTAGGAAAAAAATGGCCTGCGATGGGGCCAGGGTACAGGGAAGTGCAATAAGAGGATGTGGTCAAGGGTCATCGTCTGAGGTTGAGCCCCATGTCTGCTGTTCCAAGATGAATAACTGGAGCAAATTATTTCTTTGCTAAGAGTCTCAGTTTCCTCCTGTATAAAATGGGGATGACAAAGAAACCTACCTCGTGCCAGTAGACAGCCCCCAAGAAGGCCCCCATGATGGCCAGTCCTGGTGCTCTTGACTTTGTTCAGTCCCCTCCTATTGAATCAGGATGGGTCTGTGCCACCAATGGAATGTGGCAGAAATGGTGGCATGTCACTTTCAAGGCTCAATAATGTTAAAGTCTGGAGAGACTCCTTTCTAGATGCTGCCATTTTCTCCCCTTCTATGGGTCAGGAAACCCCAATGATTCCCTGTCCTGACTGCCACCCGAGGGTGGAGTGCAGAGGCTCAGTGCTCAGAGGCATCTTCTGTAGAATGTGATGGATTCATTCTCCTTTAGAAATATGCCTAGGGATACAAGAAGTAGGTGTTTGTGCATTTGGGTTTCTACAACAAAGTACCATGGACTGCATAGGAATGGGTGGCTTAAAAACATAAATTTATTTCTCATAGTTCTGGAGGCTGGAAAGTTCAAAATCAAGGTGCCAGCAGATGTGGTATCTAGTGAGGACCCATTTCCATGTCCGTAGCTGGTGCCAACTGGCTGCTGTGTCTGGACATGGTGGAAGAGTAAGGCAGCTCCCTGGGGCCTATTTTGTAAAGGTGCTATTTTTCTCCTCCTACTCTGAATAAAACTTGGTGTAAACTCATGATTTTTCTGGACATAAAGGTAAATCAAAGTTCTGTGGTCAGACAGCCCCCAATCCACAAGTTAGAATTAAGCATAGGGGTTTTCAAGATGGTGGAATAGAGGAGGTTGCTTTCCTGGCTGCTCTGTGGCACAAAACCAAGAAGGCAGACAGGCAGCTTCTCCACAAGGTGGGTAAACAAAAAAAAAGGAAGGGGAACTTTGCTGGAATTTAAAACTGGACATTCAAAGCCAATCAAGGACCCAGGAGGTTGGTTATAATAAATCAGGAAGAAATCCCCAGCAGCACAACAGCTGCCTTGGCCGGGCTGGAAGCTCCAGCTAGAGGGGTCCCTCAGTGAGCAAAGTGGGGGGATAAGGGGATTAAAGGAACCGCCTGTTTGGGAGGCCCAAGGCATTTTTTTTAGAGATCAAGGACTACATTGAAAGGCAGGCTGCATAATATCCTTGTTCGGGGAAAGAAGCTGCCATCTCCCCAGGCAGCTTGTGGAGGACAAAGGAAGGAACAATTTTGCAGCCACAGCAAGGGGGTCTGGCAGCTGAGGGAGCCCATTCCTGGCAAACCTGAGTTTGGCCCGAAATACAGGCCCAGTAAACACACACTGCCAGACACAGAGTGCACTTAAATGTGGAGAAAGGTTTACACAGGGCACATCTGTTCATAGAAACCCACCTAGCTCTACCCATCCCCCTCTAATCCAGCTGTTTGCAGGACCAGCTGGGAGAGAAGATCTGGCTGGGAACTCAGAAAGGCAGAGACAGGAGAGATTGAGTTTGGAGACTGAATCCAAGACCAGAAACCATGGGGTCTGCAGGTGACATAGGGGATTAAGAATTAGTCCCCTACCACCATGTGAGTGAACCCAGGGGAGATCCCTGGATACAGTCTTCATGGATTGGCAATTTCTGGACCCTGGAGATGTGCTGATTTAAAAATCTCCAGACTAATTGGCATTCAGCAAAGAGCCTGGAGCCCACCTAATCCTAAACCCTGCCTCCAGGAGTCCCACCTACAGAATTACCTTTCACTCCAGAAATCCAGAGGGTGGAGCATCACGCTCCAGAAGATCCCACATAAAACTGCTGAAAAGAGAAGCTGAGAATCTTTTGAACTCCAATGGAAAGAATTCTTTAACTTTTCATTGAGTTTTTCAAAACTAAAGGAGAAATATTTTCTCTGATATGCAGATGCTGACTCACAGCAGCAGGGTTTGGGGAGTGAGGAGTGGAGATTCATCAAATTGGACAGGGGAGGATGTGGGGGAAGGGAGGGGAATGGGAATGGGAAAAACAGTAGAATGAATGGGACATAAATTTCCTGTATTCATATATGAATACACAACTATTGTAACTCCACATCATGTATAACCACAAGAATGGGAAGTTATACTCTACGTATGTATGATATGTCAAAACACACTCTACTGTCAATGTATAACTAAAAAGAATGACAATTTTAAAAGCACCAGCAATGCAAGAGAAAAAATTAAAAAAGAATTAAGCATAAGTGAGTGTCCCAGTCAACTCAGACTGCCTCGATAAAACACAAAAGTCTGAGTGGCTTAAACAACAGACATTTATTTCTTATCGTTCTTGAATCCAGGAGGTCTGAGATCAATGGGCCAGCAGATTTGGTGTCCCAGAGGGACCCCTTCCCGGCTTGCAGATGGCTGCCTTCCTGCTATATCTTCACAAGGTGGAGAGAGGAAGCTGTGATCTCCCTTCCTTTTCTTATCAGATCACTAATATAATCACAGGGGCTGCACCCTCAAATGACCTCATCTGAACTTAATAACCTCCCCAAAGCAAAGGCCTTCCCTCCTAATACCATCCTCTTGAGAGTTAGAGCTTCAAAACATAAATTTGCAAGACACAAACTAGCAAGGCAAACTCCATTAGCCCTTAAGGCTAATAATCCTCTTTGGCTTAATGGATGCCCTGTCCTCCAGTCTCACTTCCAGATCCACTGGGGAGGTGTGGGTTACCTCCACGGCTCCCTTGGGAAGCCACGCCCCCTTCAGCTTTATGAAGCACCGCCCACATGGCCTTCTGTGAAGGCTCAGCCCACATGACTCTGCTAGGTAGCAACCTCCCTCTTGGAAACTGGGGAAGAGGCAGCCTTGTTCCCAGGGGCACAAGCACTCTACACCTGTGCTGGGAGTAGCAGCCCTCATGATCCCTGAATTGCTTTCTAGGTCCTTCTACCCTTTTCTCAAAGGGTACTTGGTATACACAACTCTGCCTCATCCTGACCTGTTTTCTCTGTTCCCTTTAGTCTCAGCTGGCACTGTTTCTGTGGTATCATCTCATCCCCATTCTGGGCTTCTGTTGAGATAGCTGAATAGGTGAACGGTTCACACCTGCACTGATCTTCTTCTCACAGGATAAGTCAGCCACACCCTTGGTATTACCTTATGAACGTGCTTTCTCATTCTTTGCCTATATACAGGTTAAGAATTTTCCAAATCTTTATGTTCTGGTTCCATCTTACTTCGAAGTTCCTTCTTTAATTCATTGCTTTCTTTTCATATTTCACTGACAGTAGCCAGGAGGAACCAAGCCGTTCCTTCAGTGTTCTGCTTAGAAACAGCCTCAGCCAACTATCTAATTTTGCGGCTTACAAATTCTATCTTCCCCAAAACATTAAATCATGTACACAATTTGGGAAGTTCTTTGCCCTTTTAAAACAAAGCTTTTGCCCACCTTCCAGTAACATGTCTTTCCTGTCCATCTAAGACCTCATCAGGATGGACTTTACCATCTGAACTTGTGCCAGCACTCTGCCCATGACTCCTCTTTCCTTCCTGAGCCTTGATCAGAATCATCTTTAGCAACCCATTTATAGCATTCTCAGCTTTTCCTAGCATACTCAAAACTCTCCCACCCACTTCCAAAACTGCTTCTCTATATTTATATATTGTTATAGCAGTACCTACTCTTGGGATTGATTTGTTTTTATCAACCTGAGCTGCAATGACAAGTAATAACGATTAGTAAGCAAGAATTAATAATACTCCTATTCCAAGATGGGCATGTTAACAAACAAAACAAAATAATGATGTCAAGCCAGATCTGAGAAGAATAGCCCCCTCCATGCAAATCACAATTACTAATAGTTATTTAAAGTAAGGAATTACATTTACTGTCATTGACAGTGAATCTTGACCTCAATGTATCTTTTGCCTTGAGATATTAATTGTATTAGCACATGTAAACAATTTGCAACATTTTTTTAAAAAAATCAGGCAGTACTGGGGATCAAACCCAGGACCTTGAGCATGTTAGACAAGTGTTCTACTAGAGAGTCACATCCCCAGTCTAAGAATTTGCAAACAAACATTTGTTTGGGCATACCACAATTTTTTTTTTCTGATATGGATGCACAGTTTACAAATTAGAGATCCTCACTTTATATTTCCGTGCAAGCCTCACTGCTTCTAGAAACATGACCATTGACCTTGCCATTGAAATCTACATGACTTGTATACTTGTCCTCCTGGATACACAGGATCCCTGACTTACAATGGTACAACTTACAATGGTGCAATCACAAATGGTGCAATTTTTCAACTCTACCATGGTAATAAAACTGATATGCATTCCATAGAAACTAGATTTTAAATTTGAATACTGATCTTTTCCCAGGCTAGTGATATGCAATACCATACTCTCTGATAATGCTGGTGAAGGCAGAATTCTCCATCAGTTGTACAATCACGAGGATGAACAAGTTTTATTCTACAGTGTACTGCATTGTGAGGTGAGATGCTCAGCAGGTAAAAGTGCATTAAATGCATTTTTGACTTTATGACATTTTTCAACTCATGATGGGTTTGTTGGGGGTAACCCCGTTTTGAGTTGAAGAGGCACTTGTGTGCTTTAAGTATTCAGCCTCCCACACTGATGTTTAATGGTTTCATGTTATGGTCCCCATTTCCCAGTCAGCTTATAAACCTCCCAGGGACACATGGGCATCCATGCTGCTTGACACCTGCTGACAGTGTCTGACGATACCACAGAGGTGTGTTTATGCCTTTGCAGTTCAGGAGTTGCAGTTATCCCTCTCCAAGTGGAGACCAAGGGGCAGAGGGCAGGAGAGCAAGGAGAAGAAAAAGTTGAAAAACTCCTAAGAATCTGGAAGGTTCTGTTGGCTTCCTTAAAGAGAAGATATAAAAGCTCAATCTATCACAAAATATCAATATGTAACTTTATATTATTCCTAGCTGGGTGATTTCTCTCAGAAATAAAAAGGCAGCACTTCAGGAGTGAGCGATGGGGAAATTCTTAGAAGCTAAGTCCTCCTTCACAAAACCACCACCTTGGCTTCCAGGATGTCTCTTCTTTGTGCCATCTTTCCTTATTTGTTTCCCCCGCTTTCCTCTACTTTGTTTTATGCTCTTCTTCTCTACTGAGGGTCTACTCTGTTGTTTCTACTGAGCTGGATGCTGTTGGAGAGCTTTAAGAAGCCTTTAAGCCATCTTAACTTCTTTGGAAAGAGGGAGACAGAAGTATAAAACAAACAAACAACAACAAAAAAAAAAACAAGTCCAAACTATCTGGAAGGACAAGAAATGCGTCCAGTGCACTCTCATGACCTGCAGTGGTGATAATCTACCAAGCTGCAGGAAATAGTGAGTTAGTAAGTCCTGAATCACTGCTCCCAGAAAAGTACAGCAGGTTCCTGTGAGCCTCTGGTCATAACACTTTCTTCAACCAATCAATACATAACCTCGTTTTATGGGTGTTTCTGTTTAAAGAAACTTTATGTAACATCTAGCTGATTCATTAACATTGAACTCAGCGCCAGGGGACCATAACTCATGCCTGAACATGGCTTCTCTAACACACGTGTGTTTACTCTAAAGCACAAGGCAGGCTTCCTGCACTTAGGAGCCCTAGACAGCACTCGGCACTCACTGCGAGCAATGTAAACAGTAAAATCACCAACAAAAAGCCAAAAAATATGAAAAAAAAAAAAAAAGAAAGAAAGCATGGCACTAATCTGCAAAAGGGCACTTGTTTGTAGTCCAAGAAACAAGGCAGAGATGTCACCTTGTCTGGACTCAGTGGAGACAGCCTTTGGCATCTCAAATTTTCACAGCTCTGAGTGTGTCTGAGAATGACCACCAAAGCTCTGTGAGTACTGTTTGTAGGATAACAAATAAGTTTCAATAAGTAGTTGAATTTGCAAATATCAAATCCATGAATAAAGCAGATTAGCTCTATATTTATACACATATGTATGTAAAGTTCATGATCAGAAGAATTAAGGATCAAAAGAGAAAGGGAGCTGGGGTTGTGGCTAAGAGGTAGAATGCTTGCCTAGCATGCATGAGGCACTGGGTTCGATCCTCAGCACCACATAAAAATAAACAAATAAAATAAAGATAGTGTGTCCATCTACAACTAAAAAATAAATATTTAAAAAAAGAGAGAGAGAAAGGAAATACACTGGGGAAATATTTGTGGAGAAAGAGGACAGGGAACCACGGTGAGAAGTGTGGGAATGGAGGGCCTTGCAGGATCCTGGCCCAGATGGGTAGAACTGAACAAGGTTCTGCATGTCTGGGACAAAAGAAGAGACACACTGGGGAAGGGGTTGCTCTGGAAGCCAAGGAAAAGCATCTTGGAAAGGAGGTGAGGCCAGGTCTCGGGTCTGTGCAAGTTTGTGGCTCAGTCCACAGGGTACAAAGCCTCAGTTAGGGGGAGTAAATTGGATTTTTTTTTTCTTTTATTGAGATCTGTTGCACAGTGTGGAGAAGACAGCTACTGGTTAGGTACTCAACATTTCAGTGCCATTGGGAGAAGGTAGATCCCAAATGTTCTTGTCATAGAAGGTGTCAAATGTTTGAAGTCGTGGATGATTGATTGGCTTGGTCATTCCACACTGTATTAAAGATTCATAATATCACTTTGTGCCCCATAGTTATATACAGCCACAATTTGTCAATTTATAAAAAGAAAGAAAGGAGGGAGGGGAAAGCAAAGGAAAAGAAAGAAAGAAGGAAGGAGGGATGGAGAGAGAATAATTTCTCAAACACAAAATTAGTTAGTTTCTTAAACAGATTTGTAGGTGAGAAGAACATTGAGGAGGAAAGCCTTTGGGGTTGGTCTTCAATCATGAAAACATTTCATGAGCAAATAGAAATAACCTGCTCTGTGGGCAAAGCAAGAGAAACTGGGCCTGGAGCCAAACAATTCAAAGACAGAAACATGGCTTCTGAGAAAGAAATCCTGCAAACACTTGTCAAACCCTCCCCATGTTTTAGGTTCTTAGAACAAAAGGTGTAAGTTTCTGCTGTGATGAAAGATCATGGCTATTTAGTAAGAAAAACACAAGGAGAGCTGGAATCTCTGAGTCAGAGAAAACAAAAGAAAACAAAACAAAAACCGGTATAGCCGAGCTTACCATCAGATGCACCTAGAAAAGAAACGGAAGTAACTGAAAGGAAAATAAAGTAGGGTCTAGACCAGCATTGGAGGATTTTTTCCCTTATAACTTATAGACAGCCCCTCTCCTTCATTTACCTTCCCCAATTCCCAAGCTGGGGTAGGGGGAGGGGTTGTTGGATTTGTAGAAACAGAACCCAGTTGCCACAGTGAATGATTTTTCCATTGGTGCAGCAATCCCAAAGGAAATTTCCTGGCGTGGGTTCAGCTGTCCAAGTTTCAAAGCAGCACATCAAAATCTGGCTACAATCTGTTCACCAACAGACATACATTGGAATGTCCATAGCAGCACCTGTCAGGAGCGGTGATGTGAATTGTGGTCTCTCAACTGTCCAGTGACAGGAGGGTGCCTCTGCTGGGAACTCTTGGTGCAAAGGTAGGAGTGAGACTGCCCAGTTGCTATGGTGACACCCCATTCAAAGGGGTTTCTATGATTGCTACAGGACTCAAGTCTTGACCCTGAATTTGGACACCAGCTGCCACAGGTAGAGAATTATGAGTACAAAAAAGAAAATTATAATTGGTTTCCCAGAACTTCAATCTTGATCCTGTGAACTTAAAACCTATAAATAAATGTGTTGAGCTGATTCTGTGTCATTACCTCTCCATCATGGTGTAATGATCCACCTGGTCTCAGCTTTCTTTCTGCTTGTCTCTTTGTCCTTTCTAATCCCCCATCATCCCTCACCTGGTTTCTGAGTTAACCACAGTACAGGTCGTGGCAAGCACCAATAACCCAGAATTGTGGCTGGGCACAGTGGCAAACCCTAGTAATCCCAGCGACTTCAGAGGCTGAAGCATGAGGATTGCAAGTTCAAGGCCTACCTCAACCGTCTAGGGAGGCCCTGTCTCAAAAAATAAAAAGAGCTGGGGATATAGATCAATGGTAAAGCTCCCTGGGTTCAATACCCAGTACCAAAAACAAACAAACAAACAAACAAACAAAAAAGATCCCAACATCAATAAAACCAAGCCCCCCAAAAACCCCAAACCAGAAATTACCCAAATGTCCATCCACTGTAGAATGGATAGAGAAATCAGCACTACCTAGCACTGAGAATACACAACCTACAACCTAGAACTATACCACAATATGTAAGAATCCCATAAACATAATGCTGAGCCAAAGGAGGCAGGCATGAGAGTACATACAGATGTTTCCATTTATATCAGAGAAACAGCAAAACATGTCAAGCAATATGCACACGGTAGGCAGTGGTCACTAGGAAGCAGGATGTATAGAGACTGGAAGGGAACTTATGGGAAGCAGCTAGTGGAATGTGATAATGTTCTGTTTCTAATTTGGGTGCTACTTGTACCAGTATGAACTTATTCACACTAGTTTGCACTTACATAATGAAAGTTCCCCCCAAAGTTTATGTATTAGAAAATTTATCTTCAAATTCATATTGTGTCTGGAGATAGCCTCTTTGGGAGATCATTAGAATTAGAGGAGTTCATGGAGGTGGGAACTCCATGATGACATTAGTGGCTTTGTAAGAGGAGGAAGAGAGATCCAAGTTTTCACACTTGGTTAGTCTAGGTGGTACCCTCTGTCATGTTTAAATGTGACAAATGGACCCTCTTATCAGATGCCAGCACCATGCTTTTGGACTTTCCTGCCTCTTGAAACAAGAGCCAAAGAAATCTCTATTTTTAATACATTACCCTGCCTCTGGTATTTTTTTTAAAATAGCAACAGAAAACAGACTTAGGCAGGTAGTAAGCTTCAGCAACAATGCTTTAAAGTGTCTACTATTAGCAGGAGGGTAACCAGGGTACTTGGTGTTGCAAGCAAAACTATTGCCTAGTGGCATCAGAAGACAAGAAGGGTCCAGAGGGTGCCTTTTTCTTTGTTCCAGAGTCAACACTGAGTAAGGCACTGATTAAGAGGTTATCTAGAACTTCTTACAAAATCTCATTCATTAATTCATTTACACATTTCATTCATTCAACAAACAAGCACAGAGAGGGAAAATATACAGTCTGGGGCTTAAGGACATGCCATCTAATAGAAGAGAATGACAGGCACCATGTGGTAAGGGCTTTGCTGGGGATAACATTACTTTATTAAGAGAGTACTGACATGGGCATCAAGGGCAGCAGACACCCCCAAAGGGGTCCTGACATAGCTGTTAAACTCTTGAGCTAAATTTCTTCCAACTCCAAAAGTTCCCTTTGAGTCTCTAAGGCAGTGGTGTCATTTAATACACACACAGATCACTTGGGGACTTCAGAATGCCGATTCTGATTTTTTGAAACCCGTATTTCTGATGAGGCTTCTAGGAGCTGCTGCTACTGGCGGTGGTCCTCAAGCTCACTTTCGGTGGAGAAAGAGAAAAGTCATGTGACCACAGGTCATGGTCAGGCTCCAACCCTGGACAGTTTAATGATCTATTTTGCTTAGGCCAGTTCTGAAGGGCACAAGTAGAGAAACAATGGCAGATTGGGTGGGAGGGGTCACTGGTGACTGCAGAGGCTCTCCAGACCCTGCCTGCTGTCCATCATGGGAGTGAGTCAGGAGTGGAGAGGTGGGAGGGGAAATCCACTTATGCTGTTTTATACAATTGGCAGGACTTTGTCTCACGCTCTTTCATTTCTGGTCTCCCCAGCTGCCAGAACCTTCTCTTGACACAGAGAGCAGACTGGAGACGTGAATATAAACATGGAATTCTTGCACAAGGCTGCACAAGCAAAAACAGATTTAACAGGAAAATGGAGAAGTGGGCTAGTGTTGCCTCCACCATTTTGTAAGCTAAATACAAAGAAAAAGGTGGCTGAAATCATTTCCTTTATTTTGTCACTCACTGGAGGGAGGTAGTGCAGGGTGTGGCCTGTGTCTTGTTCTCCTGGGAAACAGATTCTACCAGACTAGAGGGAGAGGAGGCCTGAGGGGGAGAAGGAGAGTCCTGCCACAGTTAGGGAGAGGGGTCAGAGGAGGAGGAGGGGCCCTGGGGCCTCCAGGCTTGAGTAAGAAAGAGTCAGAGGAGGCGGAGAGCTTGGGTAAGGTGAGTTGGGCGCAGCTCACACAGGGCTCACACAGGGCCTGTGGGGCCACCTCAAGAGGCTGCAGAGCTAACTGGGGCCTGTGTTAGAAAGCAGGAGTAAACAGGAATCCAGGGAAGGCTGTTTGTGTTTGTGGTTTCTGGACCAGTGACCTAGATTTATTCAATTTTCATATCAATAAAATAACTGTTTGGAATAGGAAATATATTCACTTACATCAAAACTCCAAAGGGATTCTGTTGCAATATCTGCTTCTTGCTTCTGTTCCTTGGCCACCCAACTTACCTTCCCCACAAGCAAATGATACTGTGAATTTCTTGAAAATCCTTCCAGAAATATTTTACGTGGGTCTGGGCGAATGTTTTATATATTCTCCTCTCACCCTTCACACGAAAACAGCAAGTCACACATAACCAGTATTTGTCACTCTCTCAGAACACACTGCTCCATTACCTTTCCAGATTGTTAACCCCGACTCCAACCATCTTTTGATCTTATCTGTTGACTCTATCTCTTCACCATCTCTCATGTCCCTGGGCTAAGTCCTCCTAGGCAGCCAAGCATGACTAGAGAAAATCCTCCCAGTAATGCCGGCCTGCTTCATGTTAATTCCTGACCAAGATCTTCCAACGGCCCTTGGAGGTGCTCAGCCACCAAACAAACCCCTCCAGTCTCCCTTTCTCCTTACCTTACACCTTCTCTTCTCCCCTAGAACCTCCAACACCTTATTTTCCCCCAACCTCATTTTGCCAGCCTAAACAGAGGATTCAGCAAGAGCATTACAAAGAAGTGATCCCATTCAGCATCGGTTTAGCAACCTGAAACATGGGATTATAGCAGCTGATCCTACATCATTGAAAAACTGAAGCAGTCAGAAGGGCAAGTCCATGACCCACCTGACTGCATCTGTGCCAGGTGCTCTCTCCCCTCCTGTGCTAGAGGTGACTGTGTGCTCCAAGCTAAGGCCACTGTCTTCCCTTGTGGCCTGGATCTGGGGCGCCTGAGCAAGAACACTGCTCTAGCTTTTCACCCACTTCTCTCCTACATCAGAGGCTCCCCCTGAGCTGGAACAGTCCCAACAGCCAACAAACACACTTTTTATATCTTCCATCTTAACTGAAATCCCTCAGCAGCTATGATCCCATGTTTCTGATCTCCTTTTCAGAAAAAAATCTTTGAAAAAAAAAAAAAAAGAGCTACTTATATATATACTCTGACTTTAATTCCTGTCTCTATTCTCTTCAAAGCTACTTCAACTGGGCTTTCACTGCCTGTGTCTCCCTGCCATCTGTCAAAATTGTTCTTGTTGGGGTCACCAATGAAGTTCAGGTTGCTAAACCCAATGGTCAATTCTCAGCCCTCATCTGATTTAACCGCCAGTAACATTTGACATAGTGGATTACTCCTTCCTCCTTGAAATACTTTTTCCACTTTTCTTTTGAGACACATACTCACTTGGTTTTCCTTCAACAGTAGAGACCCTCCTTTCCCAGTCTCCCAAGCTAGTTTCTTCCTTCCTTCCTTCCTTCCTTCCTTCCTTCCTTCCTTCCTTCCCTCCCTCCCTCCCTCCCTCCCTCCCTCCCTCCCTCCCTCCCTCCTTTCTTTCTTTCTTTCTTTCTTTCTTTCTTTCTTTCTTTCTTTCTTTCTATCTTTCTTTCTTTCACTACCGGCATGCTGAGTTCAGCCTTCTCCAGCTTTTCCTCTGGACTCTGTGCTCTATATCCAACTGATTGCTCAACATTTCCCCTCAGATGATGAACAGACACCTCCAACTTACTACATAGAAGACTGAACCCCTGAGTTTACCTTTCCCCACCCCAATCTACTTCTCCCACAATCTCCCCACCTCAGCTAATCAAACTACATTCTCCTGGTTCCTTGGGCCCAAAGTCGTGACATCACCTCTGACTCATTTCTCTCATATTCCATATCTGAACTGCCCATAAATCCTAGTAGCCTGCCTGCCAAAAGTATGCCGAATGGGATCACTTCTTAGTAACGCTCCTGCTGAATCTAGGCTGGCACCATCTCTCACCTCAGAACTCTTCCCCCTACTCTGTTTTCCTATAAAACTGTCAAAACTGAAGATACCTATATGTTTGTCTTTTAAAGCAACAAGAAGGGACGTAGGAGAGGTAAACTTGACAATTTACTGTCTTTCCTCTTCTTCACACCTCCCAACACACAGCCCTTCAATCTGTCTTCCATGCAGCTACAGACACATCTTTCTAAAAGACGATAGAAGAAAAATTCTGAGATGTTCTAAATTTAATTACAAAGATTGGGGACATGTGTGTGGGGGGAGCTGCTAAGATGAATGTAATCAATTAAAACTATCATCCTAAGCCAATAAAAGACTGCTCCATATTCCTGAATATGAGTTAAAACCTTGAATAATACCCCCTGTGGCTGAGTCCTAGAGCCACTGCCTCCTGTTTACATGGAAATTTTCTGGATGCAGTCAGTCTAGAAGCAGTAAGTACTTCTTATGGGTTCCCTCTTATCCCAAAACTTTCCCTCCTTATGTTATCCTATTCTTCTTATCTGTAGTTAATGTTAGTTCAAGGTAAACCATTTGTGCTTTCCTTTCCCCAAATTTTCATTATAAAAATGAAAACAGGTCTAATGGACACATTCCCCACTGCCATCCAGCCAGCAGACAGTGGGACTGGTGGATGTGGAACTTCTCCCAGGACCTGGTTCTTCCCTTCCTAGCATCCGTAGCTCAATAGGGGTTCAACGACAGCAAGGCCTCATCCTGCATGTCCCAGTTAAGGTGACTGATGACTTCCTACAGCCTTGAGGAGAAGTTCTAGCTCCTTCTTCCTGTGGTGAACATGATTATTTCAACCAAGTCCTTGCCTTCCCCTTCAGTTCACCTCCAGGTCTACCCTACATGTTCTCAGGTTACCTAGAGGCACCAGACAGGGAACTTCCAGGAGACAGGGAAATGTCCCTGGAAAAATAACACATGTGGGGGATGCACACTTGTGATACAGGGTGGCACGCAGGAGCAGGCGGGTAGTTAAGAATAATCAGAGGCCAGAGTACTTTTGGGGGAAGAGTGAATGATGCAACTGGAAAAGCAAGTGGGAACAAGACCCTGAAGGGCCTGGTGGCCACGATGGGAGAGCCTGCTGCTTTTGACCAACATGGGGAATCATGTTAGGTTTCAACCTGGGGGTTACATTGCTTAGGTGAGATGAAATATTAATTTGACTGACTTAAATAACTTGAGGTAAAGCAAGATATGAATTTCTTCAAGTGGGAAGCAAGAAGCAGAGTTTATGAGGAGCTAGAATCAAAGGATTACCAGACTACATAAGGTAGAAAGCCATTCTGTTCTAATACGATCTTAAAGAATACCAAACTCAGGAATCTAGATGTTACTTCTACAGTTTTCTGTAAATATCTTAAAAATAAGCAATGTAGGATTCTCAAAGCTTATAAATATCAAATGCAAAAATAACAACCACCACCATGAAACGGTGAACTTAGACAAGAAATGAGTTTCATCTTTCATTTCAACACTACAAAAAGCATAAAAATGTATTGTATATATATATATATATATATATATATTTAATGATGTGTTATTAAAATTCTTTGTCCAATCTTTCTTTTTCTAAAAAAAAAAATCCTTCATTGACCTTTTAATTCCTTGGATTGTATGTCAAAAATTCTAGTATTTGAAAATGGAGGGCTGGAGGTGTACCTCAGTGGTAGAGCAGTAGAGCACTTGCCTAGCCTGCATGAGGCCCTAGAGTTCAATCCCCAGTACTATTTTAAAAAAAGAAAAAAAAAAAAAAAAAGAAGAAGAAGAAACAGCCTAAATAAAAAAAAAACACAGAGCACATCTGCTACAGACATTGGTGAGGTCTTGAAGTATTTTAAGCAAGATTATTAAATTAAAAAGAATGTTTTAGTAGATAATGCAAGAGAGAAGGAAAAAAGACCTATCTAACACATAATAACATTTTTCAGATTTATGCAGTAATCCACAATCAAGTCGTAGCAAACTGACAGAGAAGGGCAAGTCCAAGGTACAAAACTGATAAACTCATCCAATTTTGACTAGGTATCTTAGTAAAGATCGAATTGCTTGTGAGTGACAGAAAATCCAAAATAATTATCTTAAACAAAGGATGTTTACCTTTCTCGCAAATAAAAGAAATCCAGAGAAGTCCACATGGGGAGCTCATGATCCCCAGAGATGGAGCTATTTGTAGCTCCTGCCTCCTTTGATCTTGCTGCCTCACCATCCTCAGTAGATGGCTCCAATCTCATGATATAACATGTCACTTAGAGGTCTAACCATCAAGTCTACATTCCAGATAACAGAACAGGGAAAGACTCCCCCCAACCCCTACACTTAAAGATCCTTTTAAAGACACTTTCTAGAAGTCATCATTGACAACTGCAATTATGTACCATGGGTCAGAACTTTGCATAAATACGAAGAAGGCTGGGAAAGGTAGCATTTTCCTAGGCAGCAATATGTCCAGTTAAATATGGATAATTTTACTAAAAGATGAAAAGAAATGGGCAGCAAACAGATATATAACTTGTAGAGGAAAGAAGAAAGGTATATTATTAAAGAGTGTGTGCAGGCATTGCATTAGCTAGTAGAGTTTCATACCCCCAGAATTATTCTTTCCCAAACACATCTCTGCTTCTGGCCCATTCCTTAATTCCTGCTGTGTTTACCTGCCCAATCCCCATTCCTCATGCTCTATCCTACCATTTTCCCTACTACAACCCTTCTCACTCTTCAATTCCAGCTCAAATGCTATATCATCCATGAAGTTATTCCTGACCCTCTTCAAAAGGACAGAAGTTGATCCTCTAGGGTTTCCTGTAGAGTGTTCCACAGGCCTTTGCTTTCATCTTAACACCAACCTGTCTTATGGCATTGGTATAGTTGGGTACAAGTAGAAGAGGCTTCCCCAATTCTTCTCTAGGTAGTAAAGTGTAGAAGAATGCACTTAATATCTATAAGATCTGCAAATTATATTGAAGTTTAAAGAAAGGAAAGGACTATGTGGGAGAGGGTGGGGAATGTGAAGACTATATACCTTTTAAGGGAAGTGTCAATGAACCAAATGAAATTTCCTGTAAATGCATTTCCAAATATGATCTCGCCTAATGTTGCAATCCCTTTTCAGAAGCCTAATTTGGTATGACCTGCTGTGCTGGAGAAACATTTGTTATTTCTCACTTCTCAGTTCTCAGTTCTTCCTAAAAGAAATATTAAAATTATGAAAATAGACAAAACGAAAGCTAATAGCAATACCAACACTAGTTAACATGTAACATACACTCATTCACATTCATAATCTCATTTCATCTTTCGACAACCCCACAAGGCGCAGGTACCTCAATTATCTTGAGGGGATGGAGGGATCAGCTAATTTTTCCAGGTGAGCAGCAAGGTTAGAACACTTCCTGTTCATACAGATCAGTAAATATGTGTATTATTTTTCATAAAACTTTATATAGATTTTTTTTGTGGGGAGCACTGGGAATTGAACTCAGGGGCATTCAACCACTGAGCCACATCCCAGCCCTATTTCATACTTTATTTAGAGACAGGGTCTCACTGAATTGCTTAGCACCTTGTTTTTTGCTGAGGGTGACTTTGAACTCACGATTTTCCTGCCTTGGCTTCCCAAGCCACTGGGAATACAGGCCAGATTGTCTTTTTTCATCCTTTAACTCTGCTTTGGTAGAGAGGCTCTGACACAACACTTATTTTATGAACATAATGGAAATCCTCGTTTTTAAAATAATTTTCAATCCTACAATGGCCATAAAAAACACTCTGATTATTTGTGAATTGCTCTTATTGTACACTCCACTTTTGAGAACCAGAAATACCTTAAAAATAATTCCCATTGTATAACTATCTTTTGATAAACCTATTAATGAGTTGAGGAATTCATCTGGAGTTATCTGTGGGTATCTTTTCTTGAACACAAGTAGCATAAATCCTGTAGGTTCCTGGTAATCAATAATGGAAGATGATAATATTGCCATTTATTTCATTAAAACAATCTATTCTTTTTCTATACTAGCTAAGAAAAGTAATTTGACCGTATGTTATTTTATTAAATTAATTCTACTATATGATATTTGTTGTTCTAGATTTGGTAACTTCAAAAAATGTTTGCAAATGTTGATCGTGTCATACAGTCTTAGGGCCTATGACATTAGGACCTATGTACATTTGAGGAACTGGATTTTATAATTTGGAATGTTTTTGTTTTATTTTGCTTTCCTTCGGCTTGCAGGGGCCTGCACAAAGATACCCAGATGCTTGGCATCTTTTTCTGTTGCTGGAGCCAAACCTAATTGTTAGACCACTTTGATAGAGAATTGGATTGTCCCAGCATGCTCAATCCCACAACTCTCCCTGACACTTCAATTTTCTCTTCTATGGAACTCTTTCACCTCTATACCTAACTATGTTCTGGTTTCTCTTGCCCCCCCCCCAAGTAAAAAACACTTTCTCAATGTTGCCTTCCTCTTTTGCTACCCCTTTTGATTTCCCTTCTTACACTGGCTGAGCATCTCGACAGTGACTAATGCTCTCCTTCCCTTTTTCTCTTCCAATGCTAAAGCCAGGACTCTAGAGCTTCACTTTCAATCAAACCACAAAAGTACATAAAACCACTATCTTCCCCACCCTGACACCACTGCCAAAGCCAAAAGAGAATTTTCACTCCTTATTTTGATGGCCTTCTGCCTTGCCTTTGACATCGCTGGCTGGCTCTTTCTAGTTTATTTCACAAGGATCTCTTCCACTAGTTCTTTTAAAAATTTACTCTCTGGTATTCTCCCAGATTCTAACTTGTTTTTACTGCTGTTCTCATGACACATTCTCCTTAGGTTGCGTTTACCCACTGTCATAATGCCACCCACCACATTATAGCGCCTGACATTTCCCCAGAGGTATACATCTATATCTACCTTATACTTTCCCAGAGCTGTAGATTTAAATATATCAAGTGAAAGGAGGTATCTGCTTTGACTTCCGTAGGTTCTCAAACTCAGCATCTTCCCTTTAAATCTATTCTCTCCTTAGAGTCTACTATCTTTGGTGAATGATTCCAGCAACTGATGCCAGAAACCTGAGTCTTCTTAGGTTCCTCTCCATCTGAGAACCCACTTAACCTCTCAGTATTCATTCCGTTCACTTCTTCCTCTCCATCTTTACTTATTACCTACATCAGGTCCCCTCCATCTTCTGTCTGAACTATTGTAGTAGTTTCCTAACTTCTCTGTTTAAGACTACATCTTCATTCTCTGAATACTGTCAGTGCTCTTTGTAATATAAAGCTGACCATGCATGTCACCCCCTTGCTTAAAAGTCTTCAATGTGTATTCAGGATTAAAGGCTCAGCTGTTTTAAAGTTCTCTGAAATCGGTTCTCTTCCAACTATGCCCAGTTCCACCCCTGAGGCTGCGCCTTTAAAGGCAAGGCATTCTTCACCCTCTCTGGGAAGAACCCCAGAGTTGATCAAAATGTCCCAGATTGCACTCCCATTGTTACCGGTGCATGTTTCTATCAGTGAATTTTAGAATTGCAGTTTCTAAAACAGGAATGTTGGCTTACTCTCACTACTACTGCTTATTCTCACTAACACTGCCATTGTTTTAGATCTCCAGGACTTGGAAGTGTGCACAATAAGCCCTAAAGTGTACGAAAATGAGTTTACTTTGATTAGGTTGCCAACATGGCAGGGCGGCAAACAGCAACAATGTCACCGCTAGTGGTAACAAAAGAAAAAGGTAGACTCGTGCCTCCCCGTCGGGGAATCGAACCCCGGTCTCCCGCGTGACAGGCGGGGATACTCACCACTATACTAACGAGGAGCGGCACAGAAGAAAGCCTTCTGATAGGCATTTTATCTGTACCCCGCCCTGTTCTCACTACTATTGTTAATAAGAATGATATTCATTTGTTGTCATTGCAGTTTCCACTGAAGTTGAATGAAACTAAAATGGAAGTGCTCTCTCCGTCTCTCTGATCCACTTATTTCCCCAGCCCACCGTCCCTTTACCGCCCCGCGCTCCAGAAGCCCCCCGATCCCCAGCACCACCCCTGACACGCACGCTCCCAGGCAGCCTCGCGCAAGGCTGCTCGCGCTGCACCATGGGACCTGTAGTTCCGTCCCGCCACCTCTCGCGCTCCTCTGACTTGTAGGGACTCCGTTTCCCGGTGTGCCCCGCGAGTCCCTCTACTCCTCACCTCCCTCCAGTTCTGGCTCTCAGTCGAAGTCCGGCCGCTGAGTGTCTGAGTTCGTTCCGGCGTACGGCGGATCTCTTAGAGCCATGCCTGAAGTCGTGGATACCTGTTCTTTGGCCTCTCCGGCCTCAGTCTGCCAGACCAAGCACCTGCACCTGCGCTGCAGCGTCGATTTCACTCGCCGGGTGCTGACCGGGACCGCTGATCTCACCGTCCAGTCTCAGGAGGACAACCTGCGCAGCCTGGTACGGGGGCTTCTGTGCAGTTTCCACCTCTCCCCGCCACCCTCTTCTCGTCCCCTAGCCCCTCATCGCGCTTGGCCTCGGGATCTCGGTTCCCCTCACCGCGGCAGCCCCCCAGCCCCGCGCCCGGGTCTGCTCCTCCTCTCTCCCCCACTCTCAGTCCCCTCTTCCACCCCGCGTCTGCCTCTGCATCCATCCCGCGTAGGATGAAGCGTCCCTCCCGCCGCCCCTCCTCAAGACCCTTTCCTCGGTGCCCGCGCACGTCCTAGCGCCCCATCCGCGCCTTTCTTCCGTCCCATCTTCGCAGCAGTCCCCCCTCTCCCCATCGCCCTGTCTCCCAGCGCTACCCGCCGCCCCCCGTGGCCTCCCCGTTTCCTCTGGCCCACTGTCCAGAACTCCCTCCTCAGGCCCTGGACTTCTCTCAGCCCCCAGAGCACCTTCCTCGTTCCAGTCTTAGCCAACTCTCCGCTCCCGATCCGGTATCCTGTTGATCCCTGCTCCCACTTTTCCCTCCCAGGCACCTTTTTTTGTAGCCACCAGATATATGGGTTACTCTGGATCGCCCTGTTCCTTGATCTCTCTGCCAGTAGTTCTCAAGGCTCTAGGGATTCCCAGGCCCAGATTCTTCTTTCCGCCCTGCTTTAGAAAATTTCAGTCTCTGCTTTCTAAAGTGGAGGTGTAGCTTCTTCCCTTCAGGGTCTTTCCTCCCTGTGCTTCTCATCACCCTTATCTTCTAGCAGTTTAAGGGAGGTGGGGGTGGGGGCAGGATATTCAAGCGTTCTAAGGACGACTCAATACAATCAATTAATAGTTGGTTCCAAGGAGCAAGTAATGACTGCATTTCTTAGAAAAATGTATGCTTCTATAAGTTTTTTAACCATTTAAATAAAAATATGTTGATTAATAAAATATTATTCAATGATTTTTATCTGGACCATTTAACCTTTATTCAATGTTCTTCCTCATAATGCCTGATGAAAAACATTTAGAAATAAGAGAGACATGGAAAGCCTGCCCACATTCTGTCCCCTAATCAAGGCCGGATGGTACACAGTGTATTTTGCAGGGCAGTATGTTTGTATCTACTAAAGCAAAGCAGTAAGATAAGATATTGAGGAGGGAAATTAGCGTCAAACAATTAAACAAAATTGCAAATATAGATAAGAATGGATACTTTTTTGTGTCTCTTTTTACTACTTGTATAATCTTTGAGTTTATTAATATGAATTAATAAAGCACTGAACTTTCTTATTCTTCTGTATTGATATGTAATCACCAAAAGTACTTTAAGTAAGAAAGAAAAAGTATTATAAGCAAGAAGATAACTATTTCCGTGTAGATTGCACTTTGGTCTCTTGAGTACCATGCTATATTTTATTGCAGCTTTGCCCTAGCAGGGCTGAAGTTGAGTCCTGTTTCAATGCAGTCTCTCCTTTTATAAAAAGAAAGTGATTCTTGCTAGCTCATTGCTGTTTAACATGCCCTTGCACTGCCCTCTCTTTTGTAAAAATCAAAAATGTTTTACCTCTGTTTCATGAGTAAGTGAGAATCAGTAGGCTTAAACTTGGAAAACTTTGGAAAGAATATACCAATCTAAAAACTTGCCCATTGGTTTTACATTTCCATATCTAGAGTAAAATAAGATTTTTAAATGATGATTTCTGGCCAGCATGCATGTTTAGTAAATTAGCTGGAATTATATTAATGTTAACTTTTGTATGAGGAAGGTATTTGTAGTACACAGTAACATCTGTATATAATTGTTTGCATATTTATGAGACCAAGATCTTGGTCTTATTTATTTTATTCATTTGAAGTGAGCTTGTTTCTTTCTTCCACAAGATTAGGTACTCTTAAATGTAGGGATTATGTTTCAGATCTCTTTATATTTTAAATTTTTAGCATAGCGACCTGGAAACTAGAGGACATCCAGAAGTTTGGCTAATGGATAAATTCAGTTAGAAAACAATGCCTGAACTTAAAATGGGATACACTGATAATAGTGCTAAGTATCTTGAAGGTGAGAAGGCATCAAACTGCACCACCACCCACAGCAGACACCCAGTACCAGTGCTGGGTGAAGAGACATGATATCATGTCTTCTTTTCCATCCCATTCTTGCAGTCTGTGATGCCTCCAAAATGAACTAATTTCCAGCTTTCTAATATCCTTTTCAAGTTTTGTTTTATTTACACTGAAGTTTGGCATTCAATATTTATGATGACTTTCAAACATTTGTTTCTTTCATTGAATTTTTCAATATCATTTAGGTGTCCTTTCAGTTGATGGCTCAAATAGGTTCAAAATCATACGTGAGTGTTAGAATCCAGGAATCCATAGTTCTTTCTGACTGCAAAGTCCCTGGTCCTCACTAATATATGGCTGAGCTGGAGCTCATATCAAGGTGATTTTGGTTTGGTTTGGTTTTGGGTTGGTTTTAACACATAAGCCTGTAGGGTTTTTTTGCATCACTGCAGACTGTAGATAACAAGGAGAAAATATACATACTTCATAATGAAACAAAAGGATTTCTTGTTTCAGATGCTGATTTGTGCCAGAAAGAATCTGAGACTACTTAAAATAACACAGTATTATAAGACTAAAAATAATTAAGAACTTTGGAGGAAGAGAAAAATGAAGATAGTAGAAATAAGACACATAGTATAAAACCCTTCACACATAAGAAGGGGTAGATTACAAAGTTGACATGGAACTTCCCAGCGTCCTAGGCAAAAAGGAAATCAGTTATATATTACAATAACTGTCCAACTGGTCAAAAGTATAATCCTGTTGTGGTGTTTGAAGAGGACACTGAGATATAGTAAGGTATATTCTCAATAACTACCTGCCGTAGTAGGGTTGTTTTTTATAACTATATATGGGCATCTTGGCCTTGCACATAGTTGGTATTCAAGTACTAATTGTTGAAGAATACAAATTCTAACATCTACTATGTCTTTTCTTTTGTTTTTCTTATTATCGTTTTTTGGCCAACTTTAAAATTTTTTTTTTTTTTAGTTGTAGTTGGACACAATACCTTTATTTTATTTATTTATTTTATGTGATGCTGAGGATTGAACCCAGTGCCTCGCACATGCTAGGCAAGCACTCTACTACTGAGCCACAACTCCAGCCCGTGACCAATTTTTAATGACACTTATCAGAGAAGTTTGAAGGGGAATTTCTTACATAATTTGGAAATAAATATTGAGCCTTAGCAGTTGAGATACACAGCTTAAAAATTGCATTTTCTATTTTCTTTTGCTCTACAACTTAATTAACATCTACTATTTTTCAGGCACTGTACTGAGCCTTGAGAATGGAAATCTAAGTAACATTATCTGTCTATTTAAGCACCTGTAGTCTAGGGGAGAACAAATCATTATGATGCAATAAAGCAAGTATTATGGCAGAGTGTAGGCCCAACTACTATAACATGCATTGGGGATATGAAAAAGATTTCACAAAAAATAATCTTGGAATAACCAACTCTTCTGCTTCTAAACAGATTTGAGAAATTTAAGCAATACAGAAAATAGAATGTGCTTCAATGGGAAATGACTCAGTTAATTTGTCTTTATGGTTATAAGGGATGAATAAGATGGGTTGTTATGAACATAGATAATCAAATATCTTAAAATAAATGAGATGCTCAGAAATATGTACTAGAATATGAAGAGTAAAGGAGTAACTATTATTCTTGAGATATAAACCATATATTTTGAATATGCTAGTGTAGCCAGTTCTAGTTAGGGTGACACTTGAGGTACCCCCAAAAGAAAGTAACCTGAAAGAAATAATTGCCCATTAGGAGGAAAACAGATGATGCTCATAACAAATTTGGCTGCTCAGGAAGGAAAGCTAGAAGAAAATTAAACAGGTGGTAATCAAATTCAGTGATTCCCCTTATGATTTTTTTTTTGAGCTGGTCACCCATGGTTAACTAAAATTTTTAGGAGAAAGGTGGCTAGGAAATGACTGTTTCTCAGTGTTCTAACTTCCAGTACTTTTCCAGGCCAGATATCAGGAGGAAAAAAAGATGACAGAAGTAGAGAGATGAGGTAGATGGGAGTTCCAACAGTCCAGGTCTGACTTAGGATGGTGGTAGGAGAGGAAAAAAATGTGAAGACAGTATGAAAACAAACAAATAAACAAACAAAAACCTTCTTATTGGCTATGTGAGATTGGGAATTGAGATTGATTATGTATTGAGATTTTCAAATTTTAGCTGACTTAAGGAATTGCATTGAAGGAATCAAATAAATCAGAAGAGAAAACTGATTTAGGGGATATAATGGTTTGATTTTTTGGAAGCCTGTTGAATATAAGATGGTATGTCCCATGGAAATGTTAGGTAGGCAACTACAGATGTACAGCTGACATCACGCCCGGGATACAACTCTGGAAGTAGACTGGTCACCATATGTATTACAGAGATATTAATTGAAGATGTGGACATGAGTAAGAAGCAGAGAATGAAGAAAATGAAAGGGCCAAGACTGGAACATTGAGGCCTACCTGTATTTGAGAGATAGAACAGGACAAAAGAAGCATTAGACAAGAAGAAGAACCATTTATGTGTAAAGGTAGAGAAGCTAAGAAAGGGGTTTCAGCCAGGTGTCAGGGTCCACAAGAGCTATGAGTAGACAAAAGGTCAAGGTCATTGGATAGAAAAAAAAAAATCTGTGGACCAGGGAAAATCCCCTATCAGTATCATAGGAGCTAGAAACCAAACTGAGAAGGAAGTATGGTTGATGAGAAATTGAAAGTGAAGCCATAGATTGATTGTCCTTCTTTAGAAAGGAAGGAGGGGAAGTAGAGAGTTACTAGGTAGAAGGATCAAGTGAAGTTTTAAAAATAATATGAGAGGCTTGGTTCAGGTTGTTTGGAAATAGTTTGGTGATACAAGAAGGTTGAAGATTTCGGAACAAGAGATGACTTGAAAGATAATGAAATTGTTTGGTTTCTGGGACTCAGGGATGAAAACTACTCAAGACACTTGCTACCATTCCTTTCTGCCCCCAGCAGTTGTTAATTGGCAGTGGCAAGAGTGGTGGTCTTCTAATCCTCTACAGGGTCATTTGGTCAGAGTTGCCTTATAAAGTTGAGCTTTTACTAAAAAAACAACCCAGTGGGATTGTTTTATCTGTTTATCTGCCTAGTGAGTGCCAAGGAAATGAAGTACTTAAGGAGTAAACTATTAGATACGAAAGTACACATAGGATTTGGACTATATGAATTCTAAAAAGAAATGTATGGTAAGATAATATGGAGTCAGCTTGAAAGAAACTTTAAGTTATAGGAGGTTTTTTTTTTTTATAACAGTTTTCAGTAGACAAATTAAAGGCATTTTAATTTGGATTGATTTTACTTAGAGCCTAAAATTTGTGTGACTATCCTAGAATTGCCTAACAATATATATGCAAACCTTAGAACCAACCCAAAAGATTTTAGGAAGTTTAGGTTCCCAAGAGATAAGCCTTATACTAACTCTTTACTCCTATAATTTCTATAATTTCACTCTATATTTTGCTCTCTATAAGCAACTAGTTTTATAATCAATTATAGTTAACATGTATCTAGAGCTAGTTTCTTCTCATGTTTAATACTAATTTGATTGTAGGTTTTGGATACAAAAGATCTTACAATAGAAAAAGTGGTGATCAATGGACAAGAAGTCAAATACACTCTTGGAGAAAGACAAAGTTACAAAGGATCGCCGATGGAAATCTCTCTTCCTATTGCCCTGAGCAAGTATGAGTGCTGTCCTTTTTCTTTTATAGCCAAATAATAGCAAAAATGTATTTTAAGAAAAATTAGACATTTTTCCTTTTTTGTGTTTGTTTATGTATGTAGTAATTGGCATACTATTCCTACTGATCTGTTCAGATAAAAGTTTTAAAATGAAAGTTGTATGTTCTTAAAATTCTAAAGAAATTTATTGCACAAAACACTCAAGAATGGGACTTTGGGAACGTGACTTCTTTATCTCCTCATCTGGAGTAACCATGGGACATGCCATCCAGAGGAGGTGTTTCAGGATAGCCTGGTGGGAACAGCACATTCCACCCTAGGCCACCTGCTGTTATTAATGGAATAATAATAATGATGCCAAACATAGAAGTGTTAACTGTGTACAGTCTTAAGATAAGTGCTTTAGGTGTATTCTTTAATCCTTACAGTAATCCCGTATAGTATGATCTGCACTACAGATGAGAAAGGGAATCTCAGAGATCAAAGTAATTTAGTCAAGGATGACAACTGGAATTGTCATATAAGGAATCTATCTCAACCCTGGATACATTGGAGAGGGGAATAGAGGTAAAAACTATTGGCCTAGAGCAAGGTTGAGCTATCCCCACCTTCCAGTGGCCAATGAGAAATTGAAAGTGGCAGCCATAGATTGCCCTTTTCTGGCCTTCTCTTCTCCTTTAAGAAAGAGAAAGGAGATGCTCAGCATAGCTTGTGAAGATGTCAGTAACCCCATTCTGCAGATGAGGAAACTTTGGTGTAAAGAAGTCACATAATTTGCCCAAGTTTACAGCACTATTACGTGGTAGAGTCAGGATTCAAACCTAAGACTGAGCATTATTAGTACTTCCAAAACTAGTAGGGGGAAGGACTAGTTCTTATTTTCTCTAGCCTATTGTAGACTGATGCTTTTGTAGGATGCAGTAAATATGAATTAGTAGGAAGAAATAATGAAAAAGATTTTATTATTAGATTCAGCAAATAAAAATTACACTACGACACTACAGGGGGTGGGGTATAGCTCAGTGGAAAAACACTTGCCTAGCACATATGAGGTACTGGGTTCAATCCTCAGCATCACATAAACACACAAACACAAAATTTGGGACAAACCTTTACAAAAAACAAAATAGGAGACTACAAGTTTCTAAACACTTCCTCTTTCTTTCTTGACTTTATGTGTTTCCAGATCAGTAGCAGTTTGCAAATCAGACTGCTCTGTATTGGGCCCTGGTACTCACCACTGTGATAGTTGAAGTTCCAAAATTATTTCTGCCACTCCCCACTGTTTCAAAGACTGAATGGTATCACAGATGCAAAGTATGTGACACACTGTGAGGCACTGAACTAATACATCTTCATTAGCACAGTAGAATATAAAGAACTCACAGGGTGGCTTTCTGGTAGGAAAGCAAACTTATATAAGGTAACATTCCTAGAACTCACTCTCAATCAGTAACAAAAACTCATACAATGTTATTTATGTTATTAATTTGTAAGTAATATTATAGTTAGATGGAATTATACTCTGCTAATGTGTTGATTTGTTTCATACAGAAATCAAGAGGTTGTCATAGAAATTTCTTTTGAGACATCTCCAAAATCATCTGCTCTTCAGTGGCTCACTCCTGAACAAACCTCTGGAAAGGAACACCCTTATCTCTTTAGTCAATGCCAGGTAAAAACATTCCCAGCTCAAGCAGTTTAATGAAGCAAGGTGAACAGTGGTCTTATTCATATATGGGCCTTTTGTAACATATTGTTTAAATTTATTTTGTTATAAAAACAATATACTAATTTATGTCTCTTGCTATTAATTCATGTATTATTTTTTAAAATAAGTGTCCTTTAATTTGGAAACTATCTACATTGGAGTATTTAGATCTTATTTATATTTACGTTCCTAGCTCCTAGCATAGAACTTGCCATAGAGTGGGAATTCAATAAATGGTCATAAAATACAAGGAAAAAATTAGTAAAACAAAAGTAATAAGTACAGTACTGGTTATGAAAAATGCTAACAGTAAAAGTGAAAGATCAAATGCCTAACCCTCTCTGGACATTATTGTCTGAAGGCAAAACATTAAGTTTGGAGTACAGCTTTTCAGATTTTCCTTATACATTTACAGATAAATATATTATACAAATATATTAAATGTACTTTTAAAATGATATGATTTAAGTACTTCTGTTTTCCATTTTAAAAGTAAAAACAGATAAGCTGGGTACAGTGGCACATACCTGTAATCCCAGTAGCTCAGGAAGCTGAGACAGGAGGATCATAAGTTCGAGGCCAGTCTCAGCAACTTAGTGAGACCCTGCCTCAAAATAAGAAAATAAAACGTATTAGGGATGTAGCTCAGTGATGAAGTACCCTGGGTTTAAGCCCTAGTTACCCCCACTTCCAGTTAAAAAACACATACACAAAGGACAAATAACGATACAATTAGAGATAATCTGTCACAAGGATAATAAGTATCAATCTGTCTTCTGAAAGACAAAAGATCTAATTTTGCTAATAATCAAATAACTAATGATTAAATTTAAAGGAAGTCACTTATTAAAACTACCGAATCTTCAGGCATTGTGTTAGGTACTTTGCATATTTAATCATCTTATTCTTGTGTGATCGATATCATGTTAGCCTCAAATTTGAATCAAAGTATATAAATATTGAAACATGATTTAGATATATTTACTTTGCAGGGCTACTTAAAATATCTTTTTAATCTAAGAAACCTATTCTGCAATCTGGAAGAGATACAATGTTCTAGGCAAGAGTGTTCTCTCTCTCTTCCTCCCTGTTTTTTTTTTTTTTTTTTGGCAGTAACAGGGATTGACAATCCCTAAATCACCACTGAGGCTGGCCTTGAACTTTTGATACTCCCACCTCAGCCTCCTGAGTCCCTGGGATTACAGGCTTGTGCCACCATTCCTAGTTTTATCTCTTCATAATACCTGATTTTCAGCCGGTATTTCTCATAGAATATCTGTAAGGTAAAAGCAAGAAATGTAATGTTTGGGCGCTGGGGTTGTAGCTCAGTGGTAGAGCACTTGCCTAGCACATTGAGGCGCTGGCTTTGATCCTCAGCACCACATAAAAAACAAACAAAATAAAAGTTTAAAAAATCATAGGTTTATTTAAAAAAAGAAATGTAATATTTATGGGTAACTAGAATGCATATTTTAAATATATTTTTTCTTATTGGCTGCAATGTTTGAAACATAAAAATGAGATTTCAGCTAAGTTAAAGAATTGCAGTTGGCAAGAAACATGTAGATGTAATTTTGTTTAAAGAATTTGCTTACAGTTGTTCTCTCTGCATATTTGCCTGGGTTTACTCCTATCCTATGAAATACTTATAAAAACCCCTTTGGGTTGCCAAGTCACCTATCTGCAATCCATAAGGAACTCTATAGATATGATCTTGGAGCCTTGTTTTACAAGAGAGGACCAAGTGGGTCTTCTAGTCCTTCTTAATTCCTCTTTAGGTCATCTGGAAGCTCATGTCTTTGGGAAATCTTCTAGATCTGGTGAGAAGGACCGGAGTCTATGGGTTTTAAGAAGTCAAGGATTTTTAACAGCTTCACAGAGTGTTAGTTTTCCTTTAAGCTCAGTAGACTGTCTCATTGAAGCTGGGGTTCTTTTGCTTCTCGGAGATAGATACAGATTTATTTGAAAATATGCTAGCTTATGAAATTGTAGGTTCTCTGGCCTTTTTTCTTGATAGAATCAATATTTATGAAAGATTAATGTGGAAGCAGAGAAACACTTTACAAAATATCAGAATGAATATGTCTACATGGTATTCAGAAATATCATTTATTCTCTCCCTTCTTTTTGTTTCTTGGTTTACTTTCAAAATGTGCTATAAGATGAAATGTCAAGGTTTTAGTATCATATTTTGATGTTTTCTTTAAAACACTGGCATTTCATTAGATGTTAATAACTAACCAGAGAAAAATGGGTTTCATGTTAAAGTAAGTGTGGAAAATCAGGTTTCTTTCTTTCTTTTTTAAAAATATGTTTTAGTTGTTGATGTACCTTTATTATTTATTATTTATATGTGGTGCTGAGGATCAAACCCAGTGCCTCACACATGCTAGGCAAGTGCTCTGCCACTGAGCCACAACCCCAGCCCCAGGTTTCTTTCTTTCCTCTCTGCTCCTCTCTTTTTTCCTATTGTTGGGGATGGAACCCAGGGTAAATGCTAGTCAGGGCTCTACCACTGAGCCACAGCCCCACCCCGGGCAGTTCTCTTTTTCTATAGGTATTTCTGGAGCCTTCAGGAGGCCAATGTTCCTAGTAACTTTCTGAGACAGGAGTGTGATGTGCTTGTGATTTTCAAATTTATTTTGTTATGGAGCCTTTTTTCTCCAGGTTCCTCAGAACTTCTCACTGGGCACTGCTACTATACAGTACAGTTGGAAACACTGCTTACTAGTTGGCTTCATATATCAACTGAAATATGAGGATTAATCCTAAATTAAATGGGAAAATCTGATTTTTTTTTTAACCCACAGGTCTATTTTTGCTACTTTAAGAAATCCCAATATATGAGAGACTTGATTTTGTTTTTGAACAGAATATTTCTAAGAACAATGCTGTAATTTTGATGATTTCTTAATGACTCAGTTTATGAGAAAGGGAAATAACTATTTCTTTTCCTTCCCCTCCTAGGCTATCCACTGCAGAGCAATTCTTCCTTGCCAGGACACTCCTTCTGTGAAATTAACCTACACTGCAGAGGTAAACATCACAGTTGTTAACCAATTAAATGATAGGTAAATGTGGTCTAAGTGATAAGGATGATAAGTAAATTTTTTTGCACTAAAAATATTTTATTTAATAAATTCTACTTAAAATATGACAAGATTCATTCTGAACCTCTGTTTTATAAGTGGTTTTAAACATTGTGACAAAAAAAGAATGGATATCATTATCATTTTACAAAAGGAGTTCAGAATTCTGTATCTATAAACAAGAATTGAGGACCTTTATTTAACTTTTAAAAATTGACATTTGCACAATTAAAGTTTCTATAAATGCATTCTATAGCCATGTAAACATCTGTCTAGATTTCCTAATATTATGGACTTTTCTCAATACATTTCCAATGTATTCCTTTTGTAGGTACTGCTAATCTTTTGGAGAAAAAGTAGACTACGGTTGATAACACCATCTCAGAGACTAGAGCTGCTTAGGCCAAGCACAGAATTTATGGGGCTTCTTGATTCCCAGATCATCCTACAACCAAACCACACCTACTATAGTGCTATAGAATGTAATACTTGGAGGCAAAGAACCATAGGTTCTGGACTCTCCTTCACTGTATGGCCTTAAGCAAGTCTTAGGACCTCACAACCTCAATTGTCTCATGTCTGTAACATATGTCTATCTAAACAAAGGGAGGAGATGAAACAAAGTTAGTTCCTGAATGCTGGTTGTTATAGTATTGGTTCAAGTACTCCAAATTCTGTGCCTGCCTCTATAAAAGTTTGGGGTCTCAAGTCATAAAAAAAGAAGGGAAAATCAGGCATGTGCTGGAATGTATGCTTGCTAGATCATAAATATCCAGGGGATGGTCCTTTATTCTGACATTTATTAGAAATTAAATTTTCAGAATTGCGGAGCTAGGATACACACTTAAGTGACCTCACAGTTATTCCATAAGGATATTTTCCAGAGAAAATTTATTCCACAGTTTTTGGTAATAAATTTTAGTTTCTCACAGTTTCTACCCTTAAAAGTTCTATTTATAACCCCAAGTATATATTTTAGATAAAAAGTTGTTTAAAGTTATTCTCTGTCATACAATGAGTCATACATTTGGCTTGGAGATATGGAGGGGAGCTGAGCTGGTGACTACCATAGCCAGGCATGGTGCTGGGCTCCTCATTTCTATATGTATTTCCTGCAGCAAACCTGTGAAGTTTTACCCATATTTGATGGGGAAGTTTAGGCTCAGGGAGATTTTTTGCAAACTACCCACAGTTAGTAGATGACAGAGCTTGGATTTGAATCTAGTTTCCATTGAAATTGTGCTTTTAATATGCAGAGATGAATGGATAGGTATTTCATATTTGTTTTTGGTGAAGCCAATTTTAAGTATTGCTCATACTAATATGTACTTACTTTTGAGCTCATAGCCCATTTAATATATGTATAGTCAAAAAAGGGGGAAAAGATTATTTTATGTTATGTAGTCTGATACATAGGCCCTTTTATTTATGACTAGAAGTGACTTTTTTTCTTGATTAGGTGTCTGTCCCTAAAGAACTGGTGGCACTTATGAGTGCTATTCGTGATGGAGAAGCACCTGACCCAGAAGACCCAAGCAGGAAAATATACAGATTCAGCCAAAAAGTAAGATCATAGTATCTAGATTTTGTTTTAGTTAATAGTGAACTGCAAATAGCTTTTACCTACCCAGAGAGCAAAAGAACTCTTGAAATACTTCAAAAGTTTAAAGAACAGCTTTTCTTTTGGTTTTTATTTTTCTTTTGTGCTTTTATAGGAGTTTGTTCCACTTAGAGAGGGTATTACACTGAAGAAAGTGTTATACTGAAGAAAGAGGTTGCCAGATAGTATAGCAGGGATGCCCTGATTCCATTTTCCCTCAATCTAGTCAGTGACAAGCTTTCTGTTCTTTTAAGTAGTTGTATGTTTGCCTGCCGTGGAACCACTGTGTGATCTTATGGCTGTTTAAGGTGTTTACAAATGGAAGAGCTATGTTACCATCTTGTAAGTTAAAATTCCTAGGTAGCTGGTGATTGGACTTGTATCTTTGACTTTTAACGAATAGAATGTGCATGCATTGTGTATGTATATGTGTACATGCATGTGTCTTTTAATAACTGATCCACCAATGGACAGTTTTGTTCCAGATCTAGCTTCTGGGGTTTCTAAGCTCCCACAATTTTCAATTTCACTCATTGCTGATTTAAAATATGGAGAAATTTTTTTAATTAAAAATATGAGAGGCTGCAGTTGTGGCTCAGCGGTAGAGCACTTGCCTACCATGTGTGAGGCACTGGGTTCAATCCTCAGGACCACATAAAAATAAATAAATAAATAAAATAAAAAAGTATGTGTCCATCTACAACCAATAAATAAACAAATAGAATGATGTTTTAAAAATCAAGGAAAAAAACATAATGAAAAAGCACAGTTGCTTTCTTATATGTTACTTTTTGGAGAAATGTTTCAAAGTACCTTTTTAGGCTATGTGAAAACATGATTTTCACATGTCAGAAGTTTCCTTTCTTGGAATAAAAGGGAAATAGATGTTTTGAAATGTTTTGCATCACAATTTTGAGTTATTTGGCCCCTTAAAAAGGAGAACTATTTGAGAAGTACAAAAGGAAATTTGAAAGAGAATTTACTTAATTTGAAATATGAATTGTCTGACCCTGTATTGTTTTTAAAAACACTAATCCAAGCATGTGGTTTGTGTTTGCCCCCTTTAGGTTCCGATACCCTGCTACCTGATTGCTTTAGTTGTTGGAGCATTAGAAAGCAGGTGAGCTTTTGAACAAATTTTGAGGTTTATGGGCATCTTAAACCTCTATTAGGATTAACACTCATTTGTGTGTCTCTCTAGATATCATGCTAACAGCTCTAGAAAAATTCAAATCTAATTGTAAAATATTTGACCACAAATAAATTTTCAACTAAAAAATCTTTACTACTTGCCCCTTAGATTTTCCAGGTATTATAGAATAAGCATGCTCTTACCTTTGGTTTGACATCTACATTCTAATGTAAGTTGGAGTGAGTCACTCATGATCTTCATTTCCTCATTCTAATTATGAATTTTATAATTATAAAATCTGCCTCTTCTACCTTGTGTAGGGTGGTTATATGAAATAAACAAGATAAAATACATTAAGGCACTTGGAAACTCTGAATAGTACAGAAATATAAGATATTTTGTTAAAAATTTTACCAGTAGCTGGAGTTTTCTAATAGCCGAAGTGCCCTTCCTTCTTAATTTTTTGTGCTTTCTTATTTCTAAACAATTGAAAATTAGAATGTTTACAGTAGTCATAATCTTTAAATTGCTAGAAGCATGGACATGATAGAGAACTCAGGCAGACAAATTAGGTCTTATCTCCAGTAGTTATTAGCTATATCCTGGGGCAACTCACTGCCTCTTTGAGTTTCCTTTTTTTTTTTTTTTTTTTCACCTGGAAAACAGAAATAATACATGCTTCAAAGAATTTTTGTAAGAATTAACAGACCTAACATATGTAAAACTCCTGGCCTATAGGAGGCACTTAGTAAATGATAATTTTAGTAATTGTCCAGGCACTTGCCCTTTACAAGCTCTTACTATGTGCTAACTTTAGTGCATTTCTTTATCTCATTGCTTCCTCAGTTCTATGGAGTAGATATGATTTATTTGTTTCTGTTTTACCAAGAAGAAACTGGTGCTCAGTGAGTTTTAGTACAGCTTGGAATTGTCAGAGCCAAGGCTCAAACCTAGCTGCATCTAGACCTGTACTGTCCAGTAACCAGTTACACTGCATATGTGATGTTATTGGGCATTTGGAATGCAACTCATCCAAACTGAGATGTGCTGTAGGTATAAATATTTGCTAGGTTTCTAAAGCCGTTTAAAAACGTAAACTATTGTGTTAATTTTTGTATCAATTGCATGTTAGAATGATAATATGTTGGATTAAAAAATGTTATTAAGATTAATTTGTTTCTTTTGCTTTTAAAAAAAAAAGTGGTTACTAGGCAATTTCAAATTACACTTGTGGCTTGCATTTGTGACTCTTACTGAATTTTATAGGGCTTAGCACTGGTTACCATTGATGCTACACACTCAGTGTAGTTGTCAGACTAATAGCCTTGGCCTTACCTGAGAGTTGGTTAGAAGTTCTTAAGCCCTGTCCCAAACCTACTAAATCTAAATTTATATTTAACAACTGTCCCAGATAATTTGTATGCACCTTAAAGCTTAAGAGGCCCTGTTCCAGAGACTCCTTCTAGGACAGAATGCCAAGGCATAATCTTGTTTGAGGTATAGTATCAAAATTTTTAAGACAAAATTTAAATGAAAAAGATTTTTATTTCTAGCGCTATATATGCGATACATTTGTTTCTTCTTCATTGTCTTTTAAAAAAATGTCTATGTTTTTAGTTGTAGTTGGACACAATACCTTTATTTTATTTATTTTTATGTGGTGTTGAGGATTGAACCCAGGCCTCGCATATGCTAGGCGAGTGCTCTACCACTGAGCTACAATCCCAGCTCTTCGTTGTCTTTATTGTAAATATATTTTAACCTTTTGTAAGTGTGCTGTTCAGTGGTGTTAAATATATTCACATTGTTGTGAAAGGAATCTCTAGAACTTCTTCATCTTGCAAAACCAAAACTCTGTATCCATTAAATAGTTCTTCCCCTCCACTCCCTATAGCCCTTGGTAACCACCAGTATATTTTCTGTTCCTATGAATTTGACTCCTTTAGATACTTCATGTAAGTACAATCAGAATATTTATCTTTTTGTGACCAGTTTATTTCATTAAGTGTAACATCCTCAGGGTTCATCCATGTTGTACCTGTTCAATTTATTTCTTATATAAAAGTGGTCAACTTGTAAGTGCACAACAATATATTTCTTTTTCTTGTTCTGGAATAATCTTTTTTGAGCTACAAGTGGGTTTCTATGGTTGTGATTGAAAGAGGAAACTAGATCTCTAGAAATCTTACCAGAGTCAGTAAGCTAACCTTTAAGGGCACTTCATGTCTTGGTTTTCCTTTGACTCAGACAGGCTTCCATAGAAAGCTGCATGGGTAATAGCAAGCTTGTGTCTCAGGCCATTTACACTCATATCTTCCCATTTACACTCATCTCTTCAATCCACTCCCACTTAATAAATGTCTGTGTACAAAATTTTAAGTCCTTCCATAACCAGATAAATAATTTGCCTTGAATTTCTTTTTTCATGAAACTTTTTAATTTTACAGGCAAATTGGCCCAAGAACTTTGGTATGGTCTGAGAAAGAGCAAGTGGAAAAATCTGCTTATGAATTTTCTGAGGTTGGTCATATTGAAGATTTTGAATGTGACATGATGGTTTTAAGTAATATGGTAAAAGAACAAAGAATGTCTTATTTTATGTGAATTTACAGTTGCTACATTCTTTTTATTACTTTCATTTAAAATAGTCTTCATTAACTCAGAAACTTCATAGAAAATAACATATGCTTTTAAAAAATTACTTTGGTAATAATTAAGACATACAAATGTGTATGCATTAATTTTTCAGACTGAATCTATGCTTAAGATTGCAGAAGATCTGGGAGGACCATATGTATGGGGGCAGTATGACCTATTGGTGCTGCCCCCATCCTTCCCTTACGGAGGCATGGAGAACCCTTGCCTTACTTTTGTAACTCCTACTCTACTGGTAAGTGTAAATGTTTCTTGTTTGAAATTGAGATTTCCTTAAAATAAACCTAAATAGGAAGAACCTTAGATTCTTAGTAATACTTTAAAAAATATTTTTCCATATTTATAGAACTCTTGTTTATTTTTTTTTTAATATTTTTTTTTAGTTGTGGTTGGACACAATATCTTTATTTTATTTACGTGATGCTGAGGATCGAATCCAGGGCCTCGCATGTGCTAGGCGAGTGCTCTACTGCTGAGCCACAACCCACCCCCCTTGTTTCTTTTTTTTTTTTATTGCCCATTTTTGTTATCCAGTTTCACTTTTGAAAGAAAATGGTTTGGCCATGTAAGAAACAAGAATATTATGTTCAGGGTATTTGGATGCTGGGGGTGGGGATGCTATATAACAACAATCCATTGATGACTTATGTATCCAGATGAAGAAATGACACCATTTACAGTTGACACAAAGGTAATAGTAAAACAAAACAGAAGCTAAGTCACTATGTATAGGAAAGGATCAGGCCCAGAGCCTCTTACTGTATTCTATATGCCTTGTAAGCTACTTTGCATCCTTCTACTTTGAACCAAATGAGTAATAGAGTAGCAGCTAAGTAGAAATGAAATGTACCACAGGACACAGAGAATCCTATAAGCTATTCTGAAATATATTGTGGGTGATAAGGAGAAAAGGAACATGATGGGTAAATAAAAGCAAATGTACAAAATGGAAGTAGGAAAAATTCCTGTAAGTCAGTTAGAAACCAGTATACTGGCCCTCTGGATTTATTTTTTTCCTTCAATGTTTGTCTCTTTTGAACTCTTTTGAAATGCCATAGTGGAAACAGAATGGGCTATCAATGCCAGTATACTAGATGTAGAGGTAGGCAGTCTTTAAAATGTTGTCTGTCATTTGATTACTGATATTAAGATATTTTCTCTCTCTTTGTAGGCAGGTGACAAGTCACTCTCCAATGTAAGTCAAAATTTCCAATTATGGTCTTTTCCTCGAGAAGTTTTAAGCAACTGACTATAAAATTTGCATGGTATTATAATATTTAACCTGGTTTTGAAAGAAAACTTGGGGATTCTCCTCATGAGACATTGTTATACTAACAATTAGATTTAACAGACCTAAGAAAACTTAATTCACATGAAATATTTTCAATGAGTGATGTATTCATTTAATTTAATACTTTTTTCTTTTTTGTTTTCCAGTTATTTTAGTTACACTATACTTTTTTGGTCTCTAGATAAATCACTTTTTTTTTTTCTTTTTTTCTTTCTTGACCTGAGTAATTCCCTGGTGGGGGAATATGTGTGTGTGTGTGTGTGAGAGAGATACTGGGGATTAAACCCAGGGCTTTGCACATGCTAGGTGACCACTCTACCACAAAGTTATATCCCCAGACCCTGAATATATTTTTAAAAGAATTGAGTAATGTGGGGTTAAAAGAACAAGTGTGTTTAAATAATGGCTTGTTTCATAGTAAGGCAATCAATTTTACTACTGATCAATACTGTTTCCTTTAGGTTATTGCACATGAAATATCTCATAGCTGGACAGGAAATCTAGTGACTAACAAAACTTGGGATCACTTTTGGTAAGACTTTTAAAATTTACTTTTCTTTATTCTTGTTATTGATTGCTTTCTTTCCCTGTCTACCTACCAAGACTCTGAATTGTCTTCTACATTCTCTTGTTTTTTTTCATCACTTTGATCACTTTATCAGACAGGGATTTTTTTCATTTTTGTTTTGTTTTAATTCTGTATCATTTGTCATGGTTTTAGAAAATAGTCCAGCTGTTCCGTTTGTGCTTGTTATTAAGTTCTAGAACATTGTTGCTGGGAGCCATTAGCCAAGTAGGTATGACAATTTCCTTGCCAGCGTACCCCATGTTGCAGTGACATTGAATGTAGGTGACCTTGTTCAAGGACCAAGGCGGATTAGGGCGTTCCCGATTTAGGTTCCAGGTTTAAGGTTTAAGATTATTCCTGCTGGGAATAGGGCGTATCCTGCTGCCTGAGTTCCCCTTGAGTTCTCACGGGATTCAGACAATATATTTTGGAGACAGAAGCCCAGTGGAGGTGGATTTGGGCAGAGAACTTGGATTTCCCCAGAACGTGTTTGTAGACGGCTGGTGTGAGTTCGGGAATAAAGAGTTGCTGTTTGAATCTACAAGCTGTGTGGTGGCTCGTGATTGTGTGCCCAGCCAGACTGCGGCATTTGTGCCCAGCCAGACTGTGGCACGTTGTAATACATGGACATGTAAAACCAGAACTATGGCTTAATTTTCCCTGTTGCCATCTGATTGGCTGAACTCCCTGTTGCTGGGTTGACTGCTTGGGAACCACACTGGCAGTTTGCTTGGACTGCAATGAGTAATAGAGTAGCAGCTAAGTAAAAATGAAATGTACCACAGGACACAAAGAATCCTATAAGCTATTCTGAAATATATTGTGGGTGATAAGGAGAAAAGGAACATAGGAAAGCCAAAAATAAAGTGCTTTTTTTTTCTTTAATTTTTTAAATTGATGCTTTAGAATTATACATAATAGTGGTGTTCATTTTTTTATTAGAGCTTTATAGTTACACGTAGTAGTTGGTTTCATCCTAACAAACTCATACGATACTTTCACGGAAATCAATTTCAGTCAATAATCCCCACCATTTTCCCTCTACCTTTTCCCTCCCATCCTCCATCCCCTCTCCCATTCTCCTTCCTCTACCCTTGACTTCCTTTTGCTCATCTATTAATGGTATATTTGATTGGTTCTTTATGTTATCCTATCCTTCCCTCCCCCTTTCCTTTATTTTACCCTAGCTTCTGCATATGAGGGAAAACATTTGACCTTTGATTTCTGGCTTATTTCACTCAGATGATAGTCTCCATTTCCATCCATTTACTGACAAATGCCATAATTTCATTCCTTTTATGGCTGGTAGAACTCCATTGTGTGTGTGTGTGTGTGTGTGTGTGTGTGTGTGTGTGTGTGTGTGTCACAGTTTCTTAATCTATCAATTGTTGGGCATCTTGGTTGATTCCATTAATTTAGCTATTTTTAATTGTGCTGCTATAAACATTGAGGTGGCTATATCACTAAAGTATGCTGAATTTAGGTCTTTTGGGAAAATGCCAAGGAGTGGGATAGCTGGGTCATATGGTTCCATCCTTAGTTTTTTGAGGAATCTCTATATTGCTTTCCAAAGTGGTTCCCATCAGCAGTATACACGTGAAACTTTTTCCCCATGACCTCACTGGCATTTATTGTTTGTATCCTTGACCATTGTCATTCTGACTGGAGTGAGATGAAATCTTAGTATAGTTTTGATTTGCATTTCCCTGATTGCTAGAGATGTTGAACATTTTTCATATATTTGTTGGCCATTTTATTAAGGATTTTTGCATCTATGCTCATCAGGGATATTGGTCTGCAGTTTTCTTTCTGATGGGTCTTTGTCTGGTTCTGGACTTCATAAAATGTACTGGAGAGTGTTCCTTCTCTTAAATGGTTTTTTAATTCCTCTGTGTGCAGTTTGTCTTTGAATATTCCTTGAAGTGCTGGCTTGGTGCTTATGAGTTCTTTTAGTTTATTCTTGTCATGGAAAGTTTTTATTTCCCCCTCAAATTTGAAATAGAACTTTACTGCATATAATAACTTTGACTGGCAATTGTTTTCTTTTGGGGCTTATAATACCCCATTCCAAGCCCTCCTTGACTTTAGGGTCTGAGTTGAGAAATCAGAAGCAAGCCTTTTTAAATGTGACCCAATGTTTCTCTCGTGGCTTTTAATATTCTTTCCTTATTTTCTATATTAGATATTTTGATTAAGATATGTTTTGGTGAGGTTCTCATTTAACTAAGTCTGTTTGGGTACTGTTAGCCTCTTGTATGTGGATATCTAATTTCTGATATAGGAAAAGTTTTCTGTAACTGTCTCATTAAAAATATTCTTTATGCCTTTGGTTTGTATCTCCACGTTCTCTTCTATCCCAGTGATTCTCAGGTTTGGTCTTTCACTGTTGTCCCAGAGTTCTTGTATATTCTGGTTATGTTCTATATTTTTTCCCTTTTGTTGCATTCTGTGTTCTCAAGATCATATACCCTGTCTTCAAGGCCTGAAGTTTTGTCTTCAAGAGCTGAGGTTCTATTTTCTATGCAATCTAATCTGTTAGTGATGCCTTCAAGTGAGTTTTTAATCTGATTGTGTCTTTAATTCAGAAAAAGAGAAACAAGAGAATTAAACAAATGAAAATAAATAGAAAACCAAACCAAAATATATAATCCAAAATGGATAATCATTTCTGAGAGTTCTGCTTGGTTTCTTTTCACTATTTCTATTTCTTTATTAAGATGGTCTTTCTTCTCCTGTTGGCTCTCTCTCAATTCCTTCCTTAGATCTTCTTTTAGTTCACTAAACTTTGTAATGATCAGTTTTGAATAATCTTTCTCTGGGCTTCCAACCACCTCACTATCAGTGGGATTCTTTGTTGGGGACTGTGGATTTTCGGGGGAGATTTGTTTGCTTCTTTCCTTGTGTTTTCAGACGTCTTGGACTTTCATATCAATTGAGGTAGATTCCCCTACTTTGTTTTTTTGCACGTGTTCTTTTATGTGTAATTATCTAATTTGTCCTGGGACTTTTCTCTGTTGTTGATGTATGATTAGATGCTAAGGGGTGGGACCTGAGTTCCCTCTCTGATTGTTCCTCTTGGGTCCTTCTTGATGGTTAAGGGCTTTTGTCTCTTCACTTCTTTGAGTTGGAGTAATGTCTGGGAATGTTTAGGTCAGCAGCAGAGTTTCTAACCTGTGAAACTTTTAGTGTCCCTGTAGGTTCCCAGCACCTCACAGAATGGGGTGAAATAAATAATAGTAACAACTGTTGCAGACAGTACAGTGTTAAAGTAAACACTCAGTTCCTACTATGTTGTCTTCAACATTAATTACCATCAATAAACAAGAATAGTGGGTTTAGCAATTGTCAATATTAAAAACAATAATCATGCACTAGCTCTGGCTTTAATGCAAACAGAAAGTGTCAACTATATTCTCCACAGCAGTAATGATTGTAATTAGCATTAATGGTAGGAGTGAAGATATATAATCCAATTAGTTCTGAAAGATGGTAAAAATACAGTTAATTAGGGGAAAAGAAAATGTGTTAGGAAGTTAGAAAAGAGTTTGTAATTTCAAAAAGTTAACAGTATATAGAAGAGATGAAGCAGGTGATGTTTATATGGAACTAAAGGAAACAAATAGAAGCAGGTTATTGGGAGAGAGGAAGAGAAAACAATAGAATTTCGCTGTTACCAGGAGAAGAAGAGAGACAAGAGAAGTAAACAAATGAAAATAATACAAAACCAAACCAGAATGTATAATCCAAAAAAAATGGAACTCTCAAAAGACAGTTCTAGGAAAAAATAATAACATTTAAAAAATCTAAAAGAGAGAGGAAAAAGAAACAAATAAGTGTATGTATCCATAACATCTCTCTCTCTCCCTCCCCCCCCCATATATAGATATATATATATATCCCTGAACCAATCAGCACAGCCAGAATTCACATATGCTTGTGCACACCCACACAAACACACATGGAAAGAATAGACAAAAGTAAATTTTTTTAAAAAATACTAATATCTTAATGAAGAACGAAGAAACTGTCTCCACTTAGGTAAGCAAAATAGTTGACCATATTGGGTGGTCACTGTCTTTGTCCAATAGTCTTTCTTCCTAATTCTTGAGTTATGTACTGATAGAGCAAGGGGTGGGGGGTTATTAATCCCTTCCGGTTTTTGCAGTGCTCTCTCAGTTGCCAGTTGGAACAACCTAAGATTGAAGCTGTTTGATGTAGGACCCCACTTCCCTTCTCACTAGAGGTGGATGAGTTAGGAAGTACTGTCAGTTGGACTAACTGGTGCTCCCCCAGGGTACAGCTTCTGCAGCATTCTGTGAGGGGAGTTCCAGCAGGTGGCGCTGATGTCTAATCAGTCCTCAAGGGCTTTATTGGGTGGGCCTTTGGAGAGAATAGATTGACCCATCCCTAGGGCTAGAACAGCAAACCATCTCTTCTGCAGGTCCAATTCTCAAGAAATCCAGTCATGGGGCAGGAGGGCCGATCCCCTACTCACTGCTGCCCAGGGGCGCAGTCCTCCTGGGCTTAGACCCTGGGTATATTCACCCCGCCCACTCAGACTCCTGGCCTGCTTCAGCTGGTCTTGAAGCTGCCAGACACAAAGGAGAAGTGAGCTGGGCTCTCCTTCTTCCTTCCCACTCAAATCTCCCTGATAGTCTACTCCACGTCTGTTTCACTCAAGTTCCAACAGACCTAGTCTTGGTCCCTCGATAGGCACCTGTTGGGGTATTTTGACCGTGTGTGTGTGTGTGTGTGTGTGTGTGTGTGTGTGTTTCTGATCTCCTGGGTCCTGCAGTCTCTGCAGTGGAGTACTCACCCCAGGGTGGCTCCTGCCTTAGCTCTCTGTGGCCAGCTGAGATACAGGGCTCGCTTTTCAAGCACCAGCACACTGTGCAATCTGGATCAGCTAAGATTAGGCAGCATTTTTGATCTCAGGTTTTTCTGTACCAAAACTGTGTTCCCCCTCATGTGGTGAATCTGATGTATTCTTTTCTTTTTTTTTTTTTGATTGTACCCAAATTTCTGAGTCCCTAAGCTGCTTTGAGAGTCCGATATTAGATTTCACTGAAATCACTCATTCACCTACCTCTCTGAGAAGCTGAATAGCACTTCTTTGGTCTCTTGCCACAGTGCAGCTTGGAATGCATCTTTCCTCTATTCTGCCATCTTCGTCTCCTCCCCACCCAATAGTGGAATTCATTATGACATTCACACATGCACATAACATAATTTCCTCAATCTCCTTACCTAGTACCTTCCTTTCCCCTCTCCTCCTCCCTGTCCTGATCCACTTGCTGTGCTCTATTAATCTCTCTTCTATCATCATCATCATTTTAATGAGCACATTCTAATTATACATATATAAGTGGAATTCATTGTGGTATATTCATACATGGACATAGCATAACTTGGTTGATTTTTGTTCCCTGTTATTCCCCATGACCTCCCTTCCTCCCTTCCCCCTCCAGCTTCTTCCTTTTACTCTATTGGTCTGCCTTACAAAAAAAAAAAAGTATCTTCTTTTGCTGTGTGGTACTGGGAGGTGCTCAAGTTCTCTACCACTGCTATATCCCCAGCCCCCCAAAAGGAATTATTTTGTTGATTAAAATATATTTTTCCCTTGGCTATGACAGCATTTTAATTTTAAAAAAAATCTTGTTTTCAGGTTAAATGAAGGACATACGGTGTATTTGGAACGCCATATTTGTGGGCGGTTGTTTGGTGAAAAATTCAGACATTTTCATGCTCTGGGAGGATGGGGTGAACTACAGAATTCGGTAAATAAATTGAACTTTTAAAAGCATTCATCCAAAGTTGTATAGTTGTAAAAAATTGAGTTTGTAAAGTATCTATGCCAACTAGCAACAAGGAAGTCATTTTTACAGCTGTGGAAAATGAGGCAGATGCAGGTAAAATCCTCTGTTGGTATATCATTGAAGGTAGTGTTCATGACCTAACTTGAATTGGGAGTTATGGGATCCCATTGGATCTTTGCTGTTAATACAGCTGAATATGTTTGAATTTTATTTTACATACTTATGTCATTTTTAAGTGCTTTGTCCTGAGAACTGAATTTGCTGACCAGGCATTGAATCACTTTTCTAGATTTTGTGGAAAGGCTTCCACAAGTTTTGACAACATTATCAATGTTTCCAATCTGTAAGTTTGTTTGAGTTCTGCAGTCCCCTGAAGTAGTTATGCTACTGAGTGGAGCAATACTTCCTTACAAGCTTGTTTGCTTCGTGATACCATCTTTATATCTGAACATTCTTGGTACTTCATATCCTGCAGATAAAAACTTTTGGGGAGACACATCCTTTCACCAAACTTGTAGTTGATCTGACAGACGTGGACCCTGATGTGGCCTATTCCTCAGTTCCCTATGAGAAGGGGTTTGCTTTACTCTTTTACCTGGAACAGCTTCTTGGAGGACCAGGTAAGTGTTGGCATTTTCTGGATTTTGTTTTTTTCCCTTTTGTAGGATAATGTGTGAAGGATAGGGAAGAATTATAAACGGTTGTTTTCTTGTTGTACTTCTGGTTCATTCGCTAGAGAAATCTGCATTGCTTTCTAAGGTTACTTTTATACATAAGACTTTGAATAACCTGAGCTTTATATAGTGCTGCTTGACTTAAAAAACAAATCTCAACAGAATTTTAAGGATGATATTATGTACTTGTTGAAAAAATTCCTATTTTATAAGAGATTTTTAAGAGTAGCAAGTGAGAGCACATCAACTCCACCCACTCCCCAGGGTGGTGCCCGTGTTAGCAGTCTGCTGTGTTTGGCTCCAAACCATATTCTAAGTGTATATGATTAAGCAGACAAATACACATGGTTATTTCCATTACCAAAAAAAAAAAAAAAAAAAAAAAAAAGGATCATAAGTAGTTCTCTTAGCATAGTCTCAGTTCCTAGCAGTCAACCATATAGCAAAACTGGTACGAATTTCTTTTTCTTTCTTCAGCTTCATGAACAGAAGATTTGTTCTTACTGTAGAGCTTAGTAACCTCAAAATATGATTTTTGTCTTTCCTTATTAAGCTGAGAACTTTCACCTTTCCACTTAAAGGAAGCACTTGATGGCTTTCCTGTGGTGTGTTTGAATTGTCCTCTGGTCAGAAGAGGATGGTTGCTTTTACACCTTGTGCTGTGTGTTCCTGTTCTGTCCTCATGTGTCCTTCCCTTACCTATAACTAGGACTTCTCTTCTCCCTTAAAATTATATATTTTTACTCTTAAAGCCCTCATTGGTTTCCCTATTCTTTGAGTATTCTCTGTTCTTTGTGGTTAATAGTACAATGCTGAGCTCCAAAAGTAAGTCAGATAATTACTTTTCTATGAATTGATTGCTTATGTTTTGCTTTTAGAGGTTTTCCTAGGATTCTTAAAGGCTTATGTCGAGAAATTTTCTTACAAGAGCATAACCACTGATGACTGGAAGAATTTCCTATATTCCCACTTTAAAGATAAGGTTGGATTAAAAAATATTTTATTTTACATGTTTAATATAGCTTTATTTATTTATTATTTGTTAGGCTAATTTGAATTTCTTAATAGTAGCATTGGTCCTGGATTTGCTTTTAGACTCATTCTTTTTTTTTTTTTTAATATATATATTTTTTTAGTTTTAGGTGGATACAATATCTTTATTTTACATTTATGTGGTGCTGAGGATCGAACCCAGTGCCTCATGCATGGTAGGCAAGCTGTCTACCACTGAGCCACAACCCCAGACCATAGACTCATTCTTTAATTGCATTTTTTAAAAATGTGATCTCAATAACATGAACTAATATGTAGAATTTTCCTATTTCAGAGAGACCCTCAATAATGTGGTTTGAAATTTTACTTTTTGTGTATACTTTTTTCTTATTTTAATTTTTTAATAGAACATTAGTAATGGATATAAATTTATTTTATATAGATAAAATAATGCATATATTAATTAGCTATATTTAATCATTTCACATTGCACATGTATATGAAAACATCATATTGTATCCTATAAAAGTACACAATGATGATCTGTCAATTAAAAATATTAATTTAAAAAAAGGAAGAGACTTAGAAATTGTCTTGATATGGCAGAGTAGAGAAAATTGTAGACTCAAGGACTTGAAAGTTTTAGGTTTTTGGTCTTACTGTTCACAGGTTGATATTCTCAATCAAGTTGATTGGAATGCCTGGCTCTACTCCCCTGGCCTGCCTCCTATAAAACCCAAGTAAGCACTTACTTGAGAGGAGTTCCCTCTCACTCTCCTAAATCCTAGAGCTCCTCAAACTATCTGAAAGGATTTTATGCCTTCCTTAGCCTGTTACTAGAATGTTGTGACAGCAGAGTTCTGAGGTGTTTAGGCCCTGAGGCTAAAAGACTGACTTCGGTGATTCATAAACATAGATTAGTTCGTTCCACTGCAGTAATTATTGAGTGCCTCCTTAACACAGCAGCAACAGTGAGGGACTTAGAAAAGAATAGCTGTTGTCCCTTCCATAAAACTTTTGTCTTAAGAAAAATAACATATGTTAATCATTACAACAGTGTTACAAGTTATTATTCCCATTTCCAGAGGAGGCAAATTAGGTTTAGTTCATTTGCCCAAGCTTGCCTGAGGTTGCTCAGCTAGTACGTAGTAGGAGTTGAGATTCAAGCCCTGGCAGTCCTACCCCTCTAATGTATTCCCTTCTAAAGTAAACACCCTACCCTGGTCTTCATCAGTCATGTGAGGACTTTGACTTCTGCGTGTTCCAGCTTCTTGCTGCTTTCCTTCAGGTCACTAAAACTGCTTACCAGCCACTCTTACATAAACAGTCTAGTGTGACTGATGCATAGGGGAGCAGCAGGAAATGAGGTAGAAGAATAGATGTCATGGTCATGTGTGTTTGGAAAGCATCTCAAATGGCCAGGCTGGGAGGAGTTTGGTTTTGGGAGATACCAAGAACTTGGGCATGGAAGAGGTAACCAGAGCTCCTCATTAACCAGGAGGTCCTGGGTACTGTGAACTGTCGTGTGAAACAGGAGGTCAGAAGCTGGGGAAGGGTCATGTCAATAGTACTGTTTTTAAAGTTTGTTTTGGAAACAGGCAGATGGCATAAATCATCAGTAAATTTTTATTTATTTATTTTTGATACTAAAAATTGAAATCAGGGCACTTTACTAATGAGCTACATCCCCACTTTATTTATTTATTTATTTATTTGGTTTTTGGTAGATGGACACAGTACCTTTGTTTTATTTGTTTATTTTTATGTGGTGCTGAGGATCAAACCCAGTGCCTTACACATGCTAGGCAAATGGTCCACCACTGAACTACACCCCCAGCCCCGGAAACTTAATGTCTACAATAAGCCACCAAAATAATGCTTTTTCCCCCTAACACTTCCTAGTTTAAGAAGTGCCATCAATACATTATCTTCTTACCAGAGATCATGAGGGCCTGAAGTAATGCAAGGCTAATGGGAAAAAAAAAAAAAAGAATAACTGAGAAGGGAAATGTTTCAGGGGTGGAGTCTATTGGCAGCTGATTGACCATAGTGAGCAAAGTAGGAATTAAAACTAATGGGGCAAAGAGGTCTTAGTTGAAGATTCAGTCCAATCCAATATACATTGAGAGGCAGGCACTATTATGATGGATGATGAATAAGGAACCCACAGAGCAAATACAGATTTATCAAGTAATTACAATACAATGGAAGTATTTCTAAAATATTTAAATGCTTATTAAGTGCTGTAGATGAGAAAATATTAATTTAAGTAGTTCTGGATTTGGACATCAGCCCAGAGATGATTTAACAGAGAATAATGCTAGAAGTAAAGTGTAGAACCTTAGTGGATCTTCATTTGAGACCTAGGAAAGAGGAAAGATGAACAAAATTGGCTAAAAATCAAAAAGAGATTGCAGATAGTAATTTGAAAGTGATAGAGTGGGCAGCAATGTAGTGTATTGTAAAAATAGGAGGGAAAAGGAACCAGAGGGACAAAAACATTGAATTTAAAGTTAGGAATCTTTTCAAAGACTTTTAGTTTCAGTGGCCTGATTGGAGCAAAAGAGAGTTGCAGAAAGTTGAGTGAATCAACTGTTGGCCATTGGTTTGAACTTTAAAAAAATCTGGGTGAAAAATAAGTTCTTAAAGGGTGTTTCTCTGATACCAGCATTGCTATGGGATCCTTTTTGATTAGTTCATTCTCTATCCCTGAAGATTACTTCCATGTCATACCAAAGTGCTAGAGGAACCCTGGAATCATTTATACACCCAGGGATCTTATAAAGAAAGATTCTTTGAAAACCCCAAACCACAGAAAATACTTTGCTCCATTGGAGCACAGAATGTTGGTTTCCAAGTCCACTGATCTTTAGTACTCTCATCACTTGTCTATATAGAAATATCTTCTCAGGTCTATCCCCTCACTCCACCACCAACCCTCTAGTTCAAACCCATGTCATCACCTCCACCTGGAAAACTGCTCTGGCTATGCACTTGTGTCCCCTCTGCCCCTCCCTATCTTTCTCCACACAGAGCTAGTGCAAACCTTCAAGCACACACCTGTATCGTGCCATCCCCTGCTTAGCAATCTTCACAGGCATCCTGTTGGTTTGGGGCTAAGGCTAATCCTATAATGGACACTACAAGGGTCCTGACTCTCCTCCTTTTGCTTCAGTCAGGATGGCAGTTTGGGGATCTCTCAAAACTCTCCACACTCCCTTGGACATAGGCCCTGAAGCACAATATTCTTTCCACCTCAGGCCTCTTTGCCCAGTTAATTGCAATCCAGCTTAAGAACCATTTCCTCATGGAAGCATCTCTTGACCTCTGTGACCAGGTTGGATCTTCCATTCGAGAGCTTCTTGGTGCTGGGTATCACCTCTTCATCGTGGTTGTCACGGTTTTAACTTTACACTTATTTGTGTGACTGTGAAAGCCTTTCCCTTCACAACACTCTAAGGCTCATCTCTGATTTTATACATTACTTTTCTTAGGGTTTTACAGTAAATAGGGGTTGCTTCTTTTCCCTGGGCTTATCCTTAACTCAGTTCTTTTAATTACACTGAGAAGAAAATTTCAGGATACTAAGCCAAAAGTTTCCCTCTGTCCTATTGTTTAAGAAATCATTGCTGAAGAATGTTCTCATATAAGGTGGTTTACTGTCTGAGGCCTTGAGAACCTCTGATCCCACTTGTTCTTAAAGGCAAACACAGTGGTTTGCGTACTTCCACAGCCTGACTACTGCATGAAGATAAGCTAGTTGCTGCTTCAGAAGAAGGAGGTGTGTTGCCCTCTCTGTTCTGTCCCCTAGGAAAGAACAGGAAACCCAGTCTTTAAAGCAGATCTAGTAGTAACTCCTAATTAAAACTTCACTTCTCTTAGGCCCCAAGTGGCAGGTGTTTCCCTGTTCTCTAAAGATGTTTCACAGCAAGCAAGCCTGATTTATGAACAAAAAGGGATGTTTCACAAGAATTTGGCACACGTTACGTGTTCTATTGTTGCAAAATGTACAGTTTATTTCCTAAGATGGGAGTATACATATATTGGTATAACTCAGTTTGCTTAATTCTTTTAAATCACAGTGTAATTCTTTTAAATAGTCTTCATTCACTTTCTTCTGAAAATGAAGGAATGCAGTCATTACACAATGATTTTGGCTCTCTCAAGGGTCTAGCATATGGAATAGTGCCTGTTATCTAGTAGGTACTTGCCAGTCTGCTGGATGATGAGAAGGCTGGAACAAGAGAAAGTAAAATCCATGAGAATGGGATTTTGTGTTGTGCCTCTTGTTATCTTGAGTGCCTAGATCTGTCTTGCCAGAGAGTGAACGCTAAGTGTGCTCCATAGACTCCAACTACTTTGCTATGCACTCCTTGAGCATGTCACAGCCTTGTCCTGGGTGTTGCTTTGGTATTCCCTCAGGATAGTCAGGCGTTTCCTTCATGTCTACTTGGATCTTTAAGTTCTTAGATAATGCCATAATACTTCAAGTTGGGTCAGAAATTTCCACTTCCAGTGGCAGGCTGGTGCTTGCTGGGGTGGAGGTTAGGTTGGCTGTGCCATGAGGTGGGCAAGTTCCCTGCTAGCCCCAGTCTTGACGTGGTGCTCGGACTGTAGCTGTGTCCGCGTGTTCTGATGCCTTCTCGTACTAATCTGACTACTGGAATCGCCAGTAGTAAAGTAAAATACTCAAGGCGCTCCAGCACAGATGATGGCTACATTGACCTTCAGTTTAAGAAAGCCCTCCTAAGATCCCTTATAAGGGTATAGCACTTGCCACTGTGCTATTTTTGATTGGCGCCTTTCTCATTATCATATGCTCCCTCCTGCTGTCAGGCTACGTCAGCAAAGAGTGGGCAGACAGGTCTGTTCCTGTTCTGATCATTGGCATTCTGGTGTTCCTGCCAGGATTTTACCATCTGCTCATCACCTACTATGCAGTTAAAGGCTACAAGGGTTACTCCTCCGATGATATTCAGACTTTAATGACTAACACCTCAGCCCTAAGACAAGTCACAGTGGGACTGAACCCAGGTTTAAAATATTGAGCAAAAACTGTGCGTAAGGGCTGAGGAATTATGCAGTTTTCAGATGTTTGACCAAACAATGGCCAGAGTTTATGGGTCCATCCCAAAAATGTTTAGCTAATTAGGAAACAGTGTGTTTTTATCTGGCCCTGGCAAAACCCACATGAATTTGTATCATGGAAGAATAGCAATGCTAATTATCTGGGAAAGCAGGAGATTATTCTGTAGTGGAAAGTGTTACCATTCCTTCCTTCTTTAGAGTTAGCATTTCTTTTAAATAGTCTTCATTGTCAATCTGTTATTGTAGCAAATGGAAGAGTATGGTATATTTGATTTCTTAGTTACTAAGTATTTTATTTTTAAAATATCAAAAGCTCTTATCCCCTACACTTAACTCTACCTTCACATTCTGGTGGAAGACCTCCATAAAATCACATATTAGCGTGGATCCATCTGTAATATTTTTTACTTTTTTCTTAGTAACAGGAACCAGGAATTTTTAAAGCCACAGAGTAAGTTTTCAAAGAATAAGCACTGTCTCTGATAACCAATCCTTGGTCAGGTCTGATCTTGTTTCCCAATGGGTTAGCCTACATATAATTTGGGTCATTCTGTCGTTTGTAGATCAAGATGTTCTGTATACAATGCCTTTAAAGACTGGACTTTTGGCTGTTCCCTAATGAAAACTGAAGATAAATTGTTGCTACTTAGAGTGTATAACCCTATTGCTAGCACCTGGTACTATAGTGTCATTCTGCTGAAGATCTCAAGACTTGACTTGGATCCCTGGAGAACCACATCCTTAGGTTGATTCTGTTTCTTTGCTTGAAAAAAGTGACTTACATTCAAACCAAATTAAAATGTCAGAATAAAAAAAAAAAAAAAATTCTATTTCCTTCACTTTGTAGTTGTTTATCTTTATTTAAAAGGAACTTTGAAATGTAAGTGCATTCTGTAGCTCTAACACTGCATTGATGCAAAAGCATGTGCACATTTATAAAATTTTAACATTTTAATATTTATTTATTTATTGCAGTTATGACATGACTCTGACAAATGCTTGTATTGCCTTAAGTCAAAGATGGATTACTGTGAGTAGTAACATGATTTTTTTTTTTTTTTTTTTTTTTGCTCCTTTTTAAATTGTACAAATATGTCTCTACTAGTGGGGATGATGCTTCAAATAGTGAACAGAAAGGCTATTTGAAAGAGAAGTTTGCTCAAGCTGATACTATCTCCACCCTAAATGTATAAAATTAAGTTTCATGGGAGGAAAATTTTTTTCCTCTTAAGTCACTGATAAGATGCTACTTCAGACATAGCAATTACATATACCAAGTAAATCTAAAATGATCTTGGGTGACTGCAGTGGGAAAAATTGAGGGACTTTGCTAGTCATTAGCTTTGTTCATTTTTCTAAAATTTCCTGAAGAAGAGCTTCTTCATGTATGTACTGAAACATAACTCTTTTTTTTTTTTAAGTTGTTGATGGACCTTTATTTTGTTTACTTATATGTGATGCTGAGAATCGAACCCAGTGCCTCACACAAGCATTCTACCACTGAGCCACAACCCCAGCCCCCTGAAACATAACTTTTTTTAATATGTATATATTTATTTATTTTTTTTAGTTGTAGTTGGACACAATATCTTTATTTTACTTATTTATTTTTATGTGGTGTCAAGGATCAAACCCAGTGCAGCACACATGCTAGATAAGTGCTCTACTGCTGAGCCACAACCCCAGCCCCCTGAAACATAACGCTTAAGAAAAGTGGAGTAAAGATGCGCCCTGGATAACTCTTTAATGGAAAATAAGGAAAAAAAAAAAAAGTAGTTTTATTCCAATTATTTGCAACAGATTTTGATGTAGCTGTTTGAAATTTGTTTTGAAAGTTTATTCAACAGTATTCCTTGGCAGTCTTCATCATTCAAAATACTATACCTGGCCTGGGGCTGTAGCTCAGTGGTAGAGCACTTGCCTAGCATGTGTGAGGCACTGGGTTCCATCCTTAGCACCAAATAAATAAAGGCATTCTGTCCATCTACAACTACAAAAAGGAAGTTTAAAAAAAAATGCTATACCACACATTATGCAGGATACAGAGATGAACTTGCCTTTGGAGTGTCTGTAGTTTAATTGAAGAAATTAGATTCTTATATAAATAAATGTCATGCTAAGCAGTAAGTGATAAGCAGCATGAGAAAGATACAGATGAAGTAATAAGAAAGAAAGTGCCTTTTCTACCCCCAGGATGGGGATTGGCATGAGGGATTGCTGCTTGCAGGGCAGGATATTCCTGCTGGATCTGAATATGGCTTGGGCATGGACAAGGTGGAAGAGGACACATTCTGGGTGAGAGAGACAATGTTTAAGAAGGTTGTTATAAATTAGTTGGCATGCTTTTTGTAATGTTTCTTTACTTTGGAAATCGCCTCACAAGGGGTGTTTGTGTGTGTATATATTTATTTATTTTAAAAAGAGAGTGGCTGTTCCTCTATTCTTACTATTAATAGTCTTTTTTCTTAGATTTCACACATCACATTTTAGGAATTATTAGCTTTTTAAGTTAGAGTAACATAATCTCAGGATTATATAAGTAGCTCAAGCTTAAATTTATTTTGTATAATGCTCACCTGTGCATTTCTGTCTTTTTCTTAATTTTTACTTTATGACAGATAAACCAATAATATTACTAAATTGTACAAAACCAGAAATAACCAGGTAACTTTTTTTTTTTTAAGGCCAAAGAAGAAGATTTAAATTCATTCACTGCCACAGACTTGAAAGATCTCTCTTCTCATCAGTTGAATGAGTTTTTAGCACAGATGCTCCAGAGAGTAAGTACTAGCTCAAAAAATGAGAAATTAAAATGGACACAGAAGCACAGCATGTATGTTGTGCCTACCTTGGAAAATATTAATGTGGAAACTCATAGAAAAAAAAGCAATTTATATAATTATTTTAAAAAGCATTTATTAAATGCCTAATATGTTTAATATTGAGATTATTACTAAAATATTTAAGAAAGACTACACCTTTGTTCTCAAAAAGCTTGTAATCTGTGGGAAGGGGAACATATATAAAATTTAGCAATAAAAGGAAATATATTTTAGTTTAGTTTAATTAGTACAGAAGAACTCATTTCCATTTGAGGTCATCAAGGAAAGATTTTTGAAGGAGTGAAGTTTGATTTGGAGGGAGGAAGGTATTCAAATTGGAGAGAGCATCAAGGTACCCAGTGTTGAAGAGTAAGCCGTTGGGTTGGGTGAGGAAGTCAGTGAAAGTATCGCTGAAAAGACTTGTAGGTGTGATGAGTCTTAAACGCTAAATCAAGAAGTTTAGATTTTATTCTGGTCAGTTGGAAAGTGGAAAGGATCTCAAATTCTTAATAGAAGAGTCACTTGATGAAGTGGTGAGTAATGAAAACTAATGTGACATGAGGGCCACAGAGTTGTGAAGTTGGTTGGGAGGCGTGAGGAGTGAGCTGATGTTGAGGAAGAGACCAGGCCAGTGAGAGAGATGGTACAGGATGAAAGCACAGGTTTTGTGACTGACTGGATTTGAGTGTTAACAGGAAATAATCCAGGCAGATTTTAAGGTAATTAAAAGAACTCATGAGACTAGAAGGTAGTGCATTTTGAATGGGGAGATAATGACTGGGTCTCTATGTAATATATTAAAGGGGATTCCAGTTTAAGAACCTCAAAGGAGATGGAGATTTGAAACAATTTCCTTTGGGATTGCAAAGATGAAGAATAGGATTTTGAGCAGCAGGGGTCCCATTGATGTAAGATACCACCAGTTTTTAGTGCATCGTGTCATCATGGTTTCATAAATTTCTGTAGCACTGCTATGTGGCCTAGGACCAAGAAGAGAGAAATCCTGATGGGATGACTTGGGAATGGGTGCAGCAAAACTTGGGGAGGGTCAGGGAGCCTCAACAATGACCTTAACCAGGTGGCATACCTGGGTATATTTGAACATATCCATAGAGGAGCTAATAGTCTAAATAATTTGGGGTAGGCCTGGCAGTTAGTGAGAACAGATACCATGAGTGAGTGTGAAGTGGGTCCTGTAAGGTAAGGAGGCCGCGGCTGGAGAGGAGAGTTTCTGTCTTCTAGCAGCACCTCTGCCTGTCCTCTGCAGGCACCTCAAACTCTCTATCTGTCCAGACTAAACTCATCTCCTTTCTTTCCTTCACCCAAACTTGTCCCCCCTGTTAGTGGGTTAACAGCACAGGAAGTTCATGAGCCCCCAAAATTGTATATAGAAGTTTGTATTTTTATGGTAAATGTATTTCCCTCACCTATAGTAGAGGTGCATATTATTCATTAGCTTGCAAAGGGTCTATAACATAAAAGTTTAAGAACTGACATTTTGTAAGGATATAGGTAACTTAAAAGTAATTTTGGAGGACGTATATAAAGATAAAGCCAGAGGCAGTCCGTGAGGAAAAAAATTAAGAACTATGCTTTAATCTGGAGAAGTGGAAAAATTTAAGCTATATTATATGTAGGGAAATACTTGAAAGACTAGAGAGTCTGGAAGGTAATATTTATACTAAAAAGTCTGAGGAGAGTAATTCTCATTTATTTCTTTTAAGTACCTTATAAAGTAAATTATCCCTGTGTTCCTAGTAAAAACCTCCAGAGTAAGTTTGAACAAAACTTACTTTAGTAAATATTTGTTTATTTTACTTTTTATATCACTTACTTCGCTATTATAAAATATTTAGAATTTTAATCTGGCTAAGAATTTCTCTCCAGCTCCTTTCTTCCAAGAAATCCTGTTGAAATGATACGTTATGCTTCTGTATTTTGCTCTTAGGCACCTCTTCCATTGGGGCACATAAAGCGAATGCAAGAGGTGTACAACTTCAATGCCATTAACAATTCTGAAATACGATTCAGGTACATCATTTTAACTTGTCTCTGTGGAAGAAAGCAGAACACTGATTTAAAATCTGGAGAAGGAAAGCAGAGTACGCACCATCCATGGGTCTTGAGAAATCCTTATCAATTTCCTTCATTGTTATAAATAATTATAGTGGTATTTATGTCTATAAGACAAGAATATTAATCTTTTGTTAGACTTTGTTATAAGCTTTTTGCCTTAAAAAGAAAATTAGAATGAAGGATTCAGTGGTAAAATGGGCTTTCTTTCTCAGCCAGCTAAATTGAATAGTTGGGAATAGTTAGAAAACTTTGATTCTGTTATAAGTTAACGTTTCTTAAATCAAATTTGTAGTGTGAGGTTTAAACGAAAGTTCAGTTCCTTGAGAAATTGCATTGATAAAGTACATGAGCACCTCTATAAGCCAAATCTTTTAAAATATGATCTTTTTTTCAAGAACCAACTCCGCTTCCTTCTCTTCTCCAGTAACTAAATGGTGTATAAATATATGGGTGTGAGATTCTCAGAATAAAGTGGTGTACAATTTGACTGTAATGGGATTATTCATCTTTACATTTCCTTTGTCATTTCCTGTTCCTTCTTTCCTATTTTCTCTCCCATGCCCCCTAAAAATCCACCTTTCAGATGGTTACGGCTCTGCATTCAATCGAAATGGGAGGAAGCAATTCCTTTGGCTCTAAAAATGGCAACTGAACAAGGAAGAATGAAATTTACCCGACCCTTATTCAAGTAAGACCACATCAAACTGTGCTTCATATTTATACATGGAATCAGAAGAATAATCAAAAATTTTGTAAAATGCAGTGTTTTAAAATTCTTAACTGTGTTAAAGTTCATTTTTATAGATATAATTTTGGAAGAGGAATTCACACTTCTGATTGTTTAAAATTTGAAATTATTTTATTAGCTTTTTTAGAAACATTATTATTGACCAAATAGAGTTAGACAATGATAAAAAGGATATAAATTAAAGATGGTCTTATATACAGAGAAGGATTTTTAAAAGAAATAGAAGATATTGGTGAGTAGGTATGAACACAAAAAAGTGTCTAAAACTAAATGCAGGGAGATAGATGCCAGCAGATAAGGTAAAACATTTTTGATTCAAATGTTGCTAAGAAGTGCAAGAGCAGGTTGCTTGACATATAATAAAAGATGCCTGGTGCAGGGGGGAAAGTCATATTTTGGCAGCAAGATGTAACTTAAAAATATCTTTGAAATACTTTTACTATGTATTTGGTCTATGTTCTGAAAAAAATATAATCATGACATAAATATCCATGATTAATTTGTTTTTAATTTACTTCACAAGTTTAAAATTTGGCAGCACAAGTCATCCATTTTTTTAATATGGCCACAAAATTCATATTTTAAGTAAAGTATTTCATCAAAGCATTATTATTTCACTATAGTTAGTATTTTCCTTCTCAAATTATTTGAAATTTTCTGAAATTCTTTTTCTAAATTTACTATTTTTATACTTTTAAAATCTCAATGAAAAAATAAACTTTAAAAAGCCAATTTTAGCTGGGGTGTGGAGCACACCTATAATCCCAGTAATTTGGGAGGCTGTGGCAGGAGGATCACAAGTTCAAAGCCAGCGTCAGCAACTTAGTGTGATGCTGTCTCTAAGTAAAATATATAAAAAGGACTGGGGATATGGCTCAGTGGTTAAGTGCCCCTGAGTTCAATCCCTGCTACCAAAACAAAAACAAAACAAAACAAAAAAGCCAATTTTAAAAAAGATAGTCTTTAAGGCACATTCTCATACAAGACCAGTATTTGGCCAGTAAGTGAAAGGACCCTGTTCAAATAATAAAATACTTACATGCTGCCACTCTGGCCCTTCCCTGTAAAACCCCACAATATCTGTGATCTGCCAGTTTAAGGGTCAGTCTCTGGTGCAGAGATTGGCACAGGCTACCTAATAGGCCAGGATTTGTGCTTTATTTGGGTGATATTTAGCTATTCCTAACCATCACTTTTAACTTTATCTCTAATATTAACTTAATGTTTGTTTTCCCTTCCTGTGTGTGTGTGTCTGTCTCTTTCTCCCTCCCCCTCTCCCTCTTTCCTCTTTCTTTCCCTTCTCTTTTGGCAGGGATCTTGCTGCCTTTGACAAGTCCCGTGATCAAGCCATCCATACCTATCAGGAGCACAAAGCAAGCATGCATCCTGTGACTGCAATGCTGGTGGGGAAGGATTTGAAAGTGGATTAAGGACCTGCCTTTTACTGATTTCCAAAATTTCCTTTTTTAAAATTGAATTCATGAAGAAATATAAAACTTCAGCTCATGTCATTAATAAAAATGTCTTTTTATTTGTGGTGTTTTATTGTTTTGTCGGTGACTTTGTAAATTTTCTACCTTTTTAAAAAATAGTGGTATATTCTTTATAAATTTTAATGAGTTTTAATCTGTTAATTTACATGGTGTAAATGTTTGAATTAGCTTCATTATCAATTCTTTTTTTCCTCCACGTTTTTTACTGGTGCATTCTAGTTGTCCACAATGTTGGGATTCATTGTTACAATTTGCACACAATGTAACAATATATTGTTATTAGTTTTCTAACTATGATCACAAAATATGCCAAAATATTATATACCTGATGTTTTATCAAAGTTCTTTAATTTAAATCTGCCTTAAACCAAAAATTCAGCATGATGAGAGTTTTGCTTTTAAAATATTCTTAGATGTGGACACTCACCACCCACCTGGTGCACGTTTATAGCATGAACTCCCTTACCAAACTGTAAACTCTAGCAGGAGCCTCAGCTCTCCAGCCCTGGGTTCATCTGGCTGATCTGGGAGACTTGTCAACCTTCTTAAGGGATCAGGTGGGCACCCTGAGCATCAGCACCTCCATCAGTCTCTCAGGTAGCCTCCTGATAGTCGTTTAATGTGCCTCATGTGTGGCCAGCTGGTGTTCTTCACATAGAACATGCAGAATATAGAAACATACTGAAAACATCCAACTTGAACCATATTAAAGACTGGAATAACAGCACCCTTGTGAATGCAGTGTGGTGCCCCAAGCGCCTTGGCATACAATTTAGGAACCACAGCTGTATTGTGCCGCAGTCTGGCTGGGCACAATTCACGAGCCACTTGTCAAGCAAAACCAACTTTATTTTTAGAACACACACTCAGCACCACACTGCCTCTTCAGGAATTCCCTCAGAGCCCAACTGCCACCACCCGCTTCAGGGGAGCCTCTCAACCCCCACTCCTCCTGCTCTTAAGGCCAATTGGCTGGGTCGCATGGGCGGAGCCAAAAGAGTCCCCCAATGAGCAGCTCCGTGGTCTGAAAGGGCGGGGAAACAGCCCAATGAGCATCACCGCAGAGGAGCCAATCAGCTGGCAGCTGGAAGTTTGCTGGGGCCCCTTAGGCTGTGGCTCTCAACATCATTGGTTAGGATTCTTTGACAGCAAGTAATGACAATCCAAGTGACTGGAAGTCACAAGGGAAGAGGGAGATTACTTAATGAGACAAGATAGAGGTTACCAGAACCCCAGGACAGGAGACAAGCCCATCACTACTCCTGACTCATCCATTTTTCTGGTGCACATTGTACAGTCTGGATGGCCCCCGGCTCTGCTGTTTGAAATGATTCCTTCCACGTGGAGAGACCATCTCAATTCCAAATTCCCAGACAGGAGACTGACCCAGATTGGGTCAACCCTGGCCACATAGACTCTAGCCAAACAGAAAACTGAGTGTAAGCCTGATGGGGGTGTGACATCACCAGACTAAAGGGCTCAGACAGTGACTAGTCTTAAAATAGGAGTGAACAGGGAAGATGAGGTATTAAAATGGCAAGTTCCTGTCCCTCCTGGAATCCTCCACCATCTCCCTTGCTCCCGCTTGCCCTAGTAATGCTGTCCTTTGGGACATAGACCTTCACTGGTCTGTTTCTCAAGGCTCTCTTCTCTCTTGACTTTGCCAGGAATACCAGAGCAGAAAGATCAGTTCAAGCCCCTAATATATAATCACATTCTGAGTGCTTAGACTTGAACAAATTCATGCATTTAAATAATGCTTTTTAAATATATATATATTTAGTTGTCGATGGACCTTCATTTTATTTATTTTATTTATTTATTTTTTATATGTGGTGCTGGGGATGGAACCCAGTGCCTCACTCATGCTAGGCAAACGAGCTACCACCCCAGCCCCCCCCCCAATAATGCTTTTTAAAGTTTCTTTTGCCATATGAGCTTAAAAGAAATGGTACTAATGGTACCATTTTTCAAAAATCCCTTGGGATGCTTGAAAGATGGGGTGGAAAAGTGCTATGAAGAAGGTAGAGGGCGCTAAAGACAAACACATCTACATACAGGTTTCCCTGGAGTTCACACTGACACTTCAGCTAACTTGTTGAGTGTCTTTGTGCCAGGTCTGATACACACATGATTACGGGATGAACAAAGATAAGTAATTTCTATAGATTGCTAAAGGTTGGGGTGGGAAACCTGGGGCACCATGCTGTACACTGTAATTCCAGCTATTGGAGAGACTGAGGCAGGAGGATCCCAAGTTCAATGCCAGCTGGGCAGTTTAGTGAGACCCTGTCTCCAAAAGGGATAGGGACATAGTTCAGTGGTAACACGCTTGTCTAGAAATCTAGCATGCATAGATTTCCCCAGTATTGTGCAAAAAGATGGACAGGAGGAGATAATGCTAACGCAGCCTAGAAAGGGGTTGCTTCACCAGCCCAGCCAAGGAAGGATTTAGGAAATACGGTCCTGGAGAAGAAAAGACCTAAACTGAGATTTCCGGAAAAAGACATAGCTACCAAGCAGAAAAGTTGGGAAGTGTTGGAGGGAGGGTAACAGGATTAAATGGCTCTGCAATGTCGAGGGCCTGACTTAAATCACTGAGAGCTGGTGTCATCTTGGAATTACTCAAAAGCTGAGCTCAGCTGGGCCTGTCAGCTGGAGTACCCAGGAGTTTGGGTTTTCTTCCAGCATGGGGGTAGTTGGACATCTTATTGGTCTAAGTCTGTATGCATCACCAAACACTGTCACGAAGGAAGGGCGTCGTTATCTACATTTTGTTCCTAGCACCTCCCATAGAGCTTAATACATAACAGGTGTTCAAGAAATATTTGTTACATGAATGAATGAATGAAGGCAGGCAGAGAGTAAAGACGGTTCATACCTGAGGACATTCCGTTTTCTCAGAGATGTAGATGTTAGGCTTTCCTCGGAGAGTTAGGTGAATGGAAATTCTTAGGGGAGGGGGAGTGGGGAAAAGGACAGTACTAGGAATCTGCAGGATCTCAGGACTTCTGTAGTGAAATCTTCCTCCTGGGTAAACAGAGGTGGCAATTTGTTTTGATGACCCAGGGCATAGGTTGAGGGATGCAAAGGACCTTGAAATTTGTAAGAAGAGTGATTCAAGTGGGGGAGCCGAGGGAAGAAGAGACCAACCAGAGGTCAGGGTCAAGGTAAGAGAAGGTTAAAGTAGGAGTTGGGGGGAATTGGAAGGTTAGAAGGTTGAGTCAAAAGGTGGATTACTGGAATTTAAGATGATTTATGTGAGTCAAATTCAGGCAATGACAAATTCCAGGCCACACTCAGGAGGTGAGTGCTGAAGGACAAGTTTCAATTACTTTCAGGAAGTTGTCCAAGGAAGAGACTGTGGGTGTGGGTATGGGTGTTTGTGGGAAGTGGCTGTGTCTCTGTCCAAAGAGTCTGTTGTGGAAACACATTTTTCAGAATTTAATCTTGCAGTAATCAAATCTCTATTAACTGGCTTTTTACTGAAGTGCTACTTAGTTAGAATAGTGTACACAGTTTTTAATTCCTTCATGCTGTCAGAATTCTTTATGCTAGGGATAAATGAATTATGTATTGGGAGCAATTACAGTGGTGAAGAAACTTGATTTATTTGAGATACCCACCTACAGAAACTAAATATTGACAAAGCATCAAAAGTATTATGCATGTAGAAGATAGTAATCACAAACATTTCCATAGCATTCCCAATACCCAGAGGCTATCCTACGGGCTTTACATGCATGAACTGGCATTATCCTCCCAATGGCCCTTTGAGATAAGCACTTTCATTATTACCAGTTTACAGTGAGGAAACTCCTGAAGCAAAACAGCTCAGATATCCAGAACCAGGATTTGTTCCTAGCTAGCTACTGCAAATTCTGCAGTGGAGAGATAGTCCCTTTGCCTTTGAAAAGGAGACAAAGGCTAAGACCTCACTGGCTCTGGGCTAATAAGTCATAGATCGCCAAGCCATGGCGGTCCATTTGTCTAGGTGATGACCTTTACTTGTGAAAATGATCTCTGGCCTTTGCAGTCTTTTTTTGTGGAGCAAGAGCTTCAGAAGCACTTACCAGTGACAAGGAGTCGTTACTCAATATGTGTTTGTGGAATAAACAAATGAATGAAGATTGCCACACTCCCGGGTGTCACAATTGGCCAGTAGGATGCATTTTACGGTTGAGTAATTCCAGATAAAGACAGGAACATAGTGTTTATAAGCTGCCCCCAGTGTAGGAGAATGTATGAAAACAAGGGGAAAGGGAGAAACTGGGGACCCCAGCCAGAGGGGACTAGAAGAAGGTGCCTGAAATCACCAGGGCGGGAGACCCTGGGCCTGACTGCCCACAGGGCTGGCTCGCAGAAGGACAGGGTCTCAGCTGCCTACATCCCCATTCCCTGCACCTAGCTCAGTTTCAAAAATCCAAAGGGACACCTGGAGCCCTCAATAAATATTTGTCCAATTCATGAATGAGTAAAGGTGAGGGAGGGGGTGTGTTCTGAAAGCCCATCCTGGTCCTCCCGTCCTCCAGGCCAACCACACCCCAGCAGTCACAGCTGGATAAAAACTCTCCCTCCCAAGACTATCTCCGGGGAAGAAAGAGCTCTCATTGCAGCGGCCTCACTGGGCCACGGGACTGCAGGAGCGGACAATGCCCAGGTACACGGTGCACGTGCGCGGGGAATGGCTGGCGGTGCCCTGCACGGACCCACAGCTCACGGTGGGCTGGCTAGGCCGTGAGGCCGTGCGGCGCTACATGAAGAACAAGCCAGACAATGGTGGCTTTGCCTCCGTGGACGCTGTGCGCTTCCTTGTGCGCCGGTGCAAGGGCCTGGGCCTGCTGGACAATGAGGATCTGCTGGAGGTGGCCCTGGAGGACAATGAGTTTGTGGAAGTGGGTGAGTGGCCTCAGGGGAAGGGAACAAACTGGTGGCCATAGAGCTGGACTTTGTCCTTATAGGGCGTGGAAGGAGGCTGTACTGTCACCCCCATTTCAGGGGAAATGATGAGAACAGGAGCACTTGTTGAGTGTTTGCTCTGGGTGGGCATCTGCCATGCCTCTGTGAGAGAGGTCGGTCAGCTTCTTGTCCACCTTGGAGCCAGTAAGTCAGTCGGCTATTCGTGCTGCATTCAGGCAGCTGGTAAGTTTCAAAGCCTAAACTTGAACACAAGACGGAAGGCCTGAATCCCTTTGCAGTTACCAAATCATTTCAAAGGTTCTTTTGCCCTTGGATAGACTTCAGCAGGCTGGATCCCGGGAGCACAGAGGCATCAGAAGTTCAGATTTAAAAGGCAGCAGTCAGGAGACAGGAAGGAGGTGGCAGGCAGATCTTGCACTCTCAATGTAAACACCTGGGGCTCTATCTCTGCTCTTTGCTTTCCTGTGTAAAGATGCTAAGACCACTTGAAAGCCTTGGGAGTTGTTTTAAAGCAGCCATTTCTATAGACTCTAAGGACAACCTAAGGACAACCGATAGGCCTTTCTTGGTTTAGCAGCAGCCCAAACATGGCTGTAAACTGTGGGCCATAAGGGCTCTATTTTGCTTGTCGTTTCAGTCATAGAAGGCGATGCAATGTCCCCTGACTTCATTCCCTCTCAGCCGGAAGGAGTTTACCTGTATCCTTTCTTGCAGGATCTTTGCTTTAGCTCTGAGGGCCACTGGGACATAGTGGGGCTGAGGCTTTTGCATGCTGTCCAATCTTTTCCTTTACCTGGCTTCAGATACAGCAAATACCGGGAGCCTGAAAAGGTAAGCTGCAAACCACTTTCCTTTAGGGCTTTCCCCAGCTCTGTGTAACAGGGAAAGGGAGCTTGGAAATGCATTACTATGCTTTTACATTTCAAACCCTCCTTTCCTGGGCTTTTTTTTTTTTCTTTTGAAGTACTGGGGATTGAACCCAGGATCTCCACATGCTGGGCACTGAGCTACATCCCCACCCCTTTTTATCTTATTTTGAAACAGAGTCTGGCTAATTTACCCAGGCTGGCCTCAAACTTGTGATCCTCCTGCTTCAGCCTCGGGAGTAGCTGGGATTATAGGCATGCTCCACCGCCTGGCCTCCAGCCTCCTCTTAAGCCAGCTGCTTTTAAAGTTAGAACATTGATGTTTTGCAGCAGTAATAAGATCTCTGGAGTGTCAAAGTTCAATCCTGCTGGAGGCTTCTTGTGAGAGGGATTAAGCTGTTCATACTCACTGAGATTCCCTCTTTTTCAGTACATTGACTTAGATGGGGACAGTCTGACCACAGAGGATCTGGTCAACTTGGGAAAGGGACACTACAAAATAAAGGTATGGGGGAGGAAGGGAAGGACATCCTTTGACCATTTCCAATGAAGTTTTGATGCAGACACCTTCAAGGTGCTCAGTTATGACCTACGTTTTCCTAGCTCACTCCAATTGCCGAAAAGAAGGTACAGCAATCCAGGGAAGTCATAGACAGCATCATAAAGGAAAAAACAGGTATGAATTTCTCTTTATGTTATGAAATTCTTTTTATTGTCAAGAAAACTTCCAGCGTCTAATTGCATAATATCTTTTTTTTATTATTATTATTCTAGTTGTTTACGGCATTACTACAGGTTTTGGGAAATTTGCCAGAACTGTCATACCTGTCAATAAGCTACAGTAAGTTTGAAACTCACCTGTGCTCATCTTTCAAACACCCCTATCTTTGAAATTATTTTTCATCTAAGAAACTCACTGATGTTGGCCCCAATTTACAGATGAGCAGGGTGAGGCTTGGGTTAAACTGCATTATTAGTTGGTAGTGAAAATACCCTTCCAAGGATGTCACTCTTCTTGCCTTCATTTTCCCAGCTCGGGGCACGTTTTCACCTGGAGCAAGTTAAGAGAGTTTTTAACTTTCTCTTCCAGGGAGCTTCAGGTCAACTTGGTTCGTTCCCACTCTTCAGGTAAATTACCGGGAGCATGGGGTACCTCCAAGTTCTTGTTTGCTTCATGAATAAAATATAGCACGGTGTGAGTGATTTCATAACAGCTGTGAACAGTTGTGTTCCCAATGCATTCCAAGGACAAGGTGCTGGGATGGAGGAAGGAAAAGAGATGGCATCAGATCAGATTGCCTTTAGGCTGAACCTCAGAAAAAGGAATGAGCCGGGCGGAGGAGGAGGTTGGGACTCAACCCTTCAGAGACGGTGGTGCATTCAGGAGAAGTGGGAACTCAGGGAGTGAGTTAGGATGGGTGAGATGAGAAGACAAAACCTCTCAAGACTCAGTGCCCATCAAACTGAGCCAGAGTTTGTACTGAGGAATCTCAACACTGTATGTAGGGGGTGGCAGTGGGGTGCTGGGTGACACTATTCTAAAGGTTTTGGGGAGGCTGGGGTTCACTGAGGCATTCTAGGGAGGGAAATTGAAAAGGCAAATCTGAGGCTTTGTCTTTATCTGGAAGCTGAGGCTTCAAGAAGCAAGACAGGCAGCAGAAAGAGCCAACCAGCCAGCTACAGAGAGTAAGGGGAGACTGGAATGAGGAGGGAAAAGATTGGAGAGATGGAGGCAGCTGAGAGGTAGAAAAGGGTTTGGTTTCCTTGGGGAAAATGTCAATTCTGTTTTTGTAGGTGTTGGGAAACCGCTCAGTCCTGAGAGGTGTCGGATGCTCCTGGCTTTAAGGATTAATGTCTTAGCCAAAGGATACAGTGGCATTTCCCTGGAGACCCTCAAACAAGTTATTGAAGCCTTTAATGGTAAGAGATGAAGCCCCAGACCAACCTTCCACAGAGGCTGGGCATGGCTCACAAAGTGGACTTGATTGACTGGACGCTTCAGGGTCCGCTTTTTGGCAAGAAGGAGGAGGGATGGGGCTAGGGGAGCAGAAGGAGTGACAGTTATTCCTGTGAACTTTAACCCACCCAATAGCACCCTTCACTTAGCACTTGGCATCTTGAAGACTAGAATGAGCCTCTTAAGTCTGCCCTTAAATTCAGGGACTAGACAGAACCTTCAACTAGGCTGTTCCTTAAGCCCTATCTGTGCTTGAAGAATTGACTTTCTTTATGCCCTAAGGTGATGCCACATTCAGTCTGGGGTGGGGGTGGTCTTCCCTGGCAAGGCCGGGATAACCAGAAGGAAGGAAGGGCCCTTTAAGCCACTGATGGCCACCTCTCTTGCAGCCTCCTGCCTTTCCTACGTTCCAGAGAAAGGCACTGTTGGTGCCAGTGGAGACCTTGCCCCACTCTCTCATCTTGCTCTTGGGCTAATTGGAGAAGGGAAGATGTGGTCTCCAAAGAGTGGCTGGGCTGATGCTAAATATGTAAGACTTTTACAACAACTTCCATTCGCGGTGACTTCTCTAAGCTGGATGCCAAGTGCTCTCGAGGACTTTCTGTCACTTGATCCTTCGGACAGCCCAGTGAGGGAGTCACTGCTATGCTTATGTTAAAGATGAGATAAGCCAAGCTTAGAAGTCAAACTAGTCGAGGCCATTAGCTTCCCTTCCCAACTGTCAGCCTCCTGGGTTTGGGGATCACCTCAATGAAAAGGTACAGCTGTCAGTGTTAACTAGGAATTGATTCTGCACCCATGATACTTCTAGTGCCCTTTGGGAAGGTCACATACTGTCCCAGTTGTCTTTAGGAACTAGATTTACTAATGCAGGACAGTGGGCCATAGCACTGACTGTGTGGCCTCCTTCAAACTCCCTCCCTGGTGGCTAATCAGAAAAGTGTGTTTTCAATAAATCCGTGTTTCCTCATCCATCAATAAATTTCATCAGAACAGCCCAAAGTGTCCTTTACAGGGAGGTCCCCTAACAGTAAGTGAAAGAGACAGAGGGTCAAAGAGGGGGAAGATCCTCATGAGGTTCTAGATCATCTTTCTTCTATGCAGCTCCCTCTTGATTGTGGACAGTGTTTCCCCTTCTACCTTCACACCAGGCATCCTGGCCTTTCTAAACAGCAAATCCAAGAATGTTCTGGTTAAAACCTGTCATGCTTCCCATTATGCTCAGGATAAAGTCTAGACTTAATGTGGCTTCCGGGGTCTTGTTCCTCGTGTGATCCTCTAATCCCTCCTATCCAGGGTTCTTCCTTACAGACTCTAGAGGTTGCTTGCAGCTGGGGTGTGCTGGGTACTTGGCAGAGCCCAGCATAGTATCAGGCCTCCCCACCTGCCTCACTCCTATTTCTCCTTCTGAGAAGTCCTCTAGGAATCTTCTCTCTCCACTCCTCTGGTCCCTTTCCTTACCCTTCACATCCCTCGTGCCCACCCTCTATGCTTTCCTAGCAGCTCACTGATTACACCCTAGTGTGCCCTGCACACTTCCTACATCTCCAAGGACTCCACATACCATTATGTGATTGCCCCTGAGCTTGTCTCCATCTTTCTACCCTCAGTCCCAGCCTAAGCCAGAGAAGAGAATGTGGCATGAGATAGGTGCTCAAATCTTCCTGTGAAATGGACCTAGTTAAGTAGTACTAGCATTATCTTTCTCTACTTCCTCTTCCTTCTTTCCTAAAGGGACCATATTTAGTGACTCTCTTTACTTTTGTTTGTTTGTTTGTTTGTTTCAGGAGAAGGCTATTCTTCCTCTTTCCTCCAAGATTCTGTCTCTATCTGGTAGAGGGGATTCCATTATCCCCTCTTCATGGATGCACACATTTACCACCCAAGCCCTGTGCTGGGGTTCTGCCAGGGTTTAGACAAAGGAGAGATGAGAGGTCCAGATTGGAGGCAGGGACAGGCTTACGTGCATACAGGACCCACCCAGCCTTAGCCTAGAGCAGGTATGTCTGGAGCCAGCAATAATGAAAGTGAGTCAAAGGTGTAAACTGAACATAAAGATCTTAGAACCCAAAATTCATTCTGTAGATGACAAGAGTCCCTGATTAAAGTAGAAAAATTATTTGAAAGACCAGTCTGTCTTCGGACTAAAGAACAGGAATAGAGAATATGAGCAGAGCCAATTCCTGCAGGTCTACTCTTTTATAAGATGCTCTGCCAAGTACCCTCTTTGGCCTTAAAGACCTTTTATTGGATTCCATATGAAATCAGAAATGGGCTGGTGTTTCATTTGATAATCATTTTCATACTTTGGATCAATCTATAGGTCCTGGAAGCTCACGGATTGAAACCAATTGTTCTGAAACCGAAAGAGGTAATGAGGCTCAAGGAAAATTTGTTTGCATTAACGAGTGTTCCTGTACCTACCATCTTCAGGGTACAGCCAGTCTCACTAATTCTCTAAATCAAAAGTGACTTCCATGTTTGTTAGAAGTTGCTCACTGAAGAAAGAGCCTCTCCCTTTGTGAGCATTTAAGATTCTTCATGCCACAAATGCTTGGGGGGATCTCCTAAACTTTAAATCTAGTTCTCTAAGGATTCCTAAGACATGCTCTCAACCCTGGTCCCTTAGGATGCTCTAAGCCAAAATGCTTGGACCAGAATTGTTTTAGGATGTCTCTCCTATCATGGTGAGAAACTGGAAAAAGGCAGCATAATAAAGATTGTGCTGTTGACCCTCCAGAGATACATGGCTCCCTTGAGAATGGGGACACTCAACAGGTATTCATTTCTCAGATCTGTAGTAACAATTTCACATATGATAGCATGTATTCCTCAATGGCTTCAATAAGCATTACTGCCCTGCACTTTTAGAAACATGGATAAACAGTTCAGCTGACTGGCTAATATTTCTCTTCCAAAAGCAAAAGATATGAAAACCACTTTCATTTAGGTTCATTATAATAGATACACTAGGAAACTTTTCTCTCCTTCCCCGAAGGGCCTGGCACTCATCAATGGGACGCAGATGATCACCTCCCTGGGCTGTGAAGCTGTAGAGAGAGCCAGTGCCATCGCCAGGCAGGCTGACATTGTGGCGGCCCTGACCCTGGAGGTGCTGAAGGGAACCACCAAAGCCTTTGATACCGGTCAGTGGGTTCTTCCCATCAGTGAGGTTCTTCCCCCAGAGCTGGTGGGGCAAGTCGGTGGCAGGTTTTAGGCATGGGAGTTGTGGGGGTAGAGAAAGAAAGGGAAAACCCAGATACCCACTGCACACCCAGTTCTGATACAGCTTCCTCTGAGTTATGCCACACTTGAGCTTTGCAATGACCATGTTTACAGATGCTGACCTTGGAAGTTAAATGACCTGCCCTAGACCACGTAATGCATGTGTCAAACTGGGTGTTGTTTGAGGAATCTGTTTGCAGGACTTTAAAACTAGAGTAGAATCAGGATTGGTCTTAATTAGAAAATTGGGAGATAAAAACTAGAGAAGTATCTTATTGAGAAAGCAGAGAATTTTAAAAAGCCCCTATATAATAAGAAGTAGGGCAGAAAAATAATCTTAAATGAGGCCACTATTTGAGCTCCCTGCTATCATTAGCCCAGTTCTTTTGAGTATCTCCAGTTCAGTTCTTTGTAGAATCCACATATAGTCGGCACCTTAGTATTTTAAAGTACAAAATAGTAAAGTTGATAAGGAAAAATTTTGCTTTTGGAATTGAGTTTCTAACTTTGAGTGGTAGGGAAGGACTTCTGGACTTTTCGATGGTCCTGATAGCAGTCTATTAATTTCTCAGATCTTTTCACCTTCCTCATTTCTAGACATTCATGCTGTCCGCCCTCACCGTGGGCAAATTGAAGTGGCTTTTCGGTTTCGATCTCTGTTGGACTCAGATCACCACCCTTCAGAGATAGCAGGTCTGGGCATGTTTATGTGAGGAAGCTTATTTGGCTGGGTATTCTCTAGGAAGAAATGGTAACAGGTAACCTGTCTCCTGCTCACTCTTCCACAGAGAGCCACAGGTTCTGTGACCGTGTTCAGGATGCCTACACCTTGCGTTGCTGTCCACAGGTAAGACAAAAAGCAAGACAGTCAACCAAGTTTCTTTTCTTTTCCCAAATTCAGCAGAGAAAATGGAAAAAGAGGTATTAGAAAACCATGTCATGGCCAATCATAATCCGATTTTCTTTAGTACCTCTATGAAAAATTATGTGCATCATGCCTGCATTCTTCCAGTTACTAAAAACTCTCTACTCTCTGTGCTAAACCAGTTTCTTTTGAATAGCTTTACCTTAACCTCTTTTCAGAGTCCAGCAGACAACTTGCTTTGTTGATCTAGAGCAACAACTCAATAGAGTTAAAAGAGTTTTGCTGGTTCACCCTATTAGATAAATCTTAAACCAGCTGGTCAGGGATGTGTATAGGAGACCCTCTTTCCATCTTTCAAAATTTATGTGCCAAATAGCTAAACTGTGGAACCAACCTAGATGCCCTTCAGTAGATGAATAAATAAAGAAAATGTGGTATATATACACATGAAATATTATTCAGCATTAAAAGAGAATAAAAGCATGGCATTTGCAGGTAAATGGATGGAGTTGGAGAAAATAATGCTAAGTGAAGTAAGCCTATCCCCCAAAAAACAAATGCCGAATGTTTTCTCTGATATAAGGAGGCTGATTCATAATGAGGTTGGTAGGTGGAGCATGGGAGGATTAGATAAACTCTAGATAGGGGAGAGGGGTGGGAGGGGAAGGGAGAGGGCATGGGGATAGAAAAGATAGTGGAATGAGATAAATATCATTACCCTAAGTACATCTATAAAGACACAAATGGTGTGACTATACTTTGTGTATAGAGACACGAAAAATTGTGCTCTATATGTGTAATATGAATTGTAATGCATTCTGCTGTCATATATAACAAATTAGAATAATAAATAAATAAATATATACATAAATAAAATTCAAGTGCCTGTCCATGAATATACCTTATCTGCCTCTTAGGTAAATTATCATAAATTAATATGTGCATCTTTAAAGTGCAGATGAGCTGCGTTGGCATTAGGCATCCTGTTTTGCTGATTATATCAATTCCTATAAATTGATTGAGAGATTAACAAGCATTTAAAAAAATAATATGTCAGTTAGTTTGTGCCAAGTTCAGTCTAAAGTATACTACTGGGTCCTCCTTAGAGTAAATGCCCTTATTTCCTTTTCCTCAGCAAATCTTATTCTGGAATATTTACAGGAAAGAATTGCCAAATGAATTGGCTTAAGAGCATTCTGATAGTCTTAAGAATGACAGCTGACTCTATGTGACAGGCACCACAATCAGTGTCTTCCAAGCATTAATGCCTTAATTTTAATTTTTCAATGACATAGCTACTTTCTCCGATTTTATAGTAGGGAACTGAGAAACAGAGTTAAGTACCTTGGCCAAGATAGCTCAACTAGATCTTTACTTCCTTGACATCTGGAAGAAGCCAGATGGCAGGCGCTGCTATGCAGCATTATGGCCAAACTTGACTTGGTGCAAGGTGGCTGCCTTACTTCTGAGTATCTTTTAATGTGATACCTTCGTGCTTCATAAACTTAACCTCCCTGGATAAAAGGCATCGTCTGAATGATCTCTGTGAATCATGTCTGAGAGTTTGTCTGCATTGTCTTATTTATATCTCACACACAGTAAGGTAAGTTTCGTCATCTGTTTTCCATTTCTGCTTCAACTCTAGACTTCAATAACTTGCCCATGTGCTAACATGTCCTACCTGAAAGCAAAACCCCCTGGAATTGACATCCTTTATTTCACATCCTGCAGTTTTGTAATAGATTGTTCTGATGTAAATTCATATTATAATGAATTTATTCTAATTTGTTTTAATGAAAACTCAGAAGATTTAACCATGCTATTTTCCTGTTCTAAATGAATCAAGCATAATTGTCATGACTGTAAATTCAAACCACTTTTCTGGGGGAAATACTAAAGATGTTATTTAGTATTTTGAACATTGTTTTCTTACATTAGAACATTGTTTTCTTACATTAATGGGTTATATTATTTGATATGATTGTATTTATATTATTTATATGACTGTATTTCAGATCCATGGTGTGGTGAATGACACCATAGCGTTTGTGAAAGACATCATTACCACTGAACTGAACAGTGCAACAGATAATCCTGTATCTTTTTTAATGTCTGCTGATCTGAATTTATAGAATACCAGCTGGTAATTTTAGGATTGGCTTAAGCAGTCATTTTGCAGAGCATTTCAATGCTGGAGAAAATGCACAATTAACACCTTGAATGCAGTTCATTGTCTGGGTTAGCAGATGATCACACAATACCTGTGCAAGGTTTCTCACAAGACATTTGGTGTTTTCTGACAAAACTATCTTAGGATGTGTGTTTTAGATTCTCTCACATTGCTTCATAGTTAATTCAAACCCACACTAAAATAATTCTCAGGATTGTGGATCTCTCAACTCACCTCAAACAGTCCACTTCCACTTTGGCCACCAAGTGGAATAGTAGTGTTCATGAACTCTACTAAATCTAATCTCATGCATCCATTCTTGCATGGTAGGGAGGAAGAAAGGAAGGAAGGAAGGAAGGAAGGAAGGAAGGAAGGAAGGAAGAAAGGATGGATTACCATTGAATTCCTGGATAAGGGGGAGGGGACAAATTTTTTTATTTTCTCAACGAAAGACTTCATTATGATTTCTATATAGGCTAATAATTTGGAAGTTCTCCTGAAAGAATATATGCCTCAATTTTTTATTGCAGATATAGAGCACCTATTACATAGTGCTGGATACTATGGACATTAAAGTCTAATTGCTATAGTCCAATAGCCAACAGACAAACTCAGAACAACTACAGGACAATAGAACATACTTAAGTCCTCAATGAGCGCAGAGATCAATGGCTACCAGGATTGAAAGAAAGGAGAGCCCAAGGCCTCCTGTGGTGGGGCAGGTTTATGGAGAAGAGCCAGAGCCAGGCCTAATCAGTTTCCAGTTGAGGGCATAGAAACAGTCACTCCAAACTTGACTAATTTAATGTAACACATGCAACACCAATTCTTTGAAGGTCAGACCCTTTCTCACACACAGTAAGTTCCCAGTTAATGAGTTGTCCCTCAGTTTTTGTGGGGACTCATTCCAGGACCTCCCCCCCCCCCACCTTGTGGATACCAAAACTGGAAGATGCCAAAGTTCCTTTTATATAAAGGCATAGTATTTCAGATAAATTTTGCACATCCTTATATGTACTTCAAAACATCTCTAGAGTACCTTTAATACCTAATTTAATATAAATATAATACCTAATATAAAGAGTATATATATATAGTATTTAATATAATAGTATAATATAATAGTGTATTGTAGTATTTAATATAATATGAATAGTGTACTATAGTATTTAGGGAATAATGACAAGAAAAAAGTATGTACACATTCAATACAGACACAATTTCTTTCTAAATATTTCCTTTCCTTTCCTTTCCCCTCCTTTCCTTTCCCTTCCTTCTCTCCCTCACCCTCCCCACCTTTCTTTCTTGTAGTAGAGGGGATTGAACCCAGGTTTTGGTGCATGTAAGGCAAGTGCACTGACCTACATCCTCAGCTCTCCAAATATTTCCAATTTGAGTTTGATCAAATCTTTAGATGCAGAATCTGTAGGTACAGGGATCGATTGTATTCTTTAGTAGGTGAAAATGAGCTCTTTGGAACCAGAATGTGTCTGCCTGGGTGCCCACCGGTTTTTGAAAGGTTGGAATTATTTCTGCAAGTAATACTATTCAGTGAGTCTAAAGTTGCCTCCTACTGATGGATTGGGAGGATCCATTCACTGCCAACTGTTGTTAGACACTGACGGGCAACAGAATTATTGAGTAAAGAGTTTGAAATTTTTCCCAGCATCAATTGTTTCAGATATTTTGATGGTTGCTCATCAGCCCAATCTTCCATTCAACAGGTTCCTTCATGGAGCACAAACTCACAGTAGCCACTGAAGAAATAGAATTTGCTTTCAAACAGGCATCCTGGTCTCTATTCTCAGTTTCAACTTAAACAGTTTTTGAGTGCAACTGCTAATCACCAGATTAGTACATTATGGTGCTTGGGAATCTCTGACCTCAGAGAAGACACAATTTCCTACTCCATGTTTCTGTGGCCCCAGTGGGTATACACAATTTACCTTTAATTTTTTTTTCTTTTGTGCTCCTTTATGTCAATGTGCTTTCAGGAAGACTGTCTCTTTCCCTTTACCCCACATCTGTACCAGGACCACTGCTTCATTGCTAAAAGTCAGCAGGTGGGGCAGGAGTTAGGCTTGAAGTTCTATTCCACCTTAACCTATTTTCAAAGATGGTCTTTGCCAGTCGGGGAGAGACAATTTCTGGAGGGAATTTCCACGGTGAATACCCAGCCAAAGTAAGCTTTTGAAAATCACTCCCAACCCTGAAATACATATTCCAATAGAGGCCAACTAAACTGCAAGATTCTTTCAGGCCCTCGACTATTTGGCCATCGGCGTCCATGAACTTGCTGCGATTAGTGAAAGAAGAATCGAAAGGCTCTGTAACCCCTCCCTCAGTGAGCTGCCTGCTTTCCTGGTGGCTGAAGGTGGTCTGAACTCTGGCTTCATGATAGCCCACTGCACAGCCGCAGCCCTTGGTGAGGACCTTGCCCTCCTGGAACTCAAGTTCCTTAAACTAGGTCCCTGATGCTTAAAGTATAGTCCTGGGTGCTTGTTAGAACAAGGGGACCTCAAGGCTCAACCCAAACTCATTATCTGTATTATAGCAAGATTCCTATGATTTTAATGCGCACAATCAAGTTTCAGAGGACCCAGTGAAGGCTTCCCTCACCTCCCAGAGATATTTCTGGCCAACACTAAGGCCTTATTTCAATTCAGAATGTCACTTATGTCATGCTGAGCATTTGGAACTGTTAAATCTTTCTGCCCAAAACCTGTAGGACCAGCCTCAGCCCTCAGATATCACACCTGAATACTAATCTTGTCGCTTCTGCTTACATAAGCAGTCAAATTGTTTTCCAGTAACTGAACATGATCATCATGGCTTTTTTCTCCAAGTCTCCAGGGCATACGAAATGCTTCCAGTGTTTTCGATTTGGCCTTGTAATATGAGAGTCTTAAGCTCTTCATCCCTGCCTTATCTCAGAACTCACTAGAACTTTAGAGTCCTTCTCACTCTGGGGAAAAATTGACTTGCTTCCTTTTCCCAGAGTGATTTTGAACCATCTGGTGCTTGGGTCATGGCCAAGATCTCCAGGTGATGGTCTTCCATGCTATGGAGACTTTGAGGAAGTCACATGTCATTTTGGTATTTAATCCTCTTGGGAGCACTTCTTAATTTGCACTGGTCTCTTGCAGTTTCTGAGAACAAGGCTCTGTGCCACCCCTCATCTGTGGACTCGCTCTCTACCAGTGCTGCCACGGAGGATCACGTCTCCATGGGAGGGTGGGCAGCCAGGAAGGCCCTCAGGGTCATCGAACACGTGGAACAAGGTAACACGCTTGTAAAATATTATGTTGGTGGTTCTCAAAGTGAGATCTTCCCCACCACCAGCAGCAGCAACAATTGGAAACACATTAGGAAATGCAGGTTCTAAGGCTCCCTCCCAGACCTGCTGAACCAGAAACTCTAGAGAGAGGACAGCAGCAACTTCTGTTTAAAGAGTCTTCCAGGTGACTCTGATGCTTGTTGAGAATTAGAAACCAAGGAACTATGCCAAGATCAACTGGTTCCTTGGATTTTTAAAAACGAAACTTTAAAAACACATTCAGAACTGGAGAGAATAGTACCATGAACCCTTGCACACTTCACTCTGACTCAACAGTTAACACAATTGCTTCATTTTTTCTTTTACTTTTCCCAAATTATTTTCGAGCAAATCCCCAATGTCATATCATTTTATTCCCACATCCTTTCTCTCTTCAATATGAATGCTTTCTTATCTACCAAGGCACCATTATCACATCCAACACCATTCAGTGTTAAGTCCTGGTGTCACCACCAAATGCATATTCAAAATTTCCCAGTTACAGTGTCTCAATGTCTTTATGGTGGTTTTGTTCAAGTCAGGATTCAAGGACCATGTTTTAAATTTGGTTGTCATAATTTTAAACAACTTCTTTTTTTTTTTTTTTTTTTTCGGTATCGGAGATTGAACTCAGGGGCACTCAATCACTGAGCCACATCCCCAGCCCTATTTTATATTTTATTTAAAGACAGGGGCTCACTCAATTGCCTAGTGCCTCACTTTTACTGAGGCTGGCTTTGAACTCGTGATCCTCCTGTCCAGCCTCCTGAGCCACTGGATTACAGGCATGCGCCACTGTGCCCAGCTTAAACTTCTTTTAATCTATAAAGTCCCTTGTTTTTTTTGGTTTTTTTTCCCCGTGTGCCTTTAACTAATGGAAAAGTCAGGTTAGTTTTCCTGTAGAAAGACTGACATTCTGGATTTGCCTGTTGGCTTCCTTATGGTGTCACTTTTTAAAAAATCTTTTTATTCTAATTTGTTATATATGACAGTAGAATGCATTAAAATTCATATTAGATATATAGAGCACAATGTTTCATATCTTTGCTTGTATACAAAGCATATTCACACCATTCATGTCTTCTTCATACATGTACTTAGGGTAGTGATGTCCATCTCATTCCACCATCTTTTTTTTACCCCCTTGCTTCTTTCCTCCCCCTCCCTCCCCTTTGCCCTATCTAGAGTTTGTCTAATCTTCCCATGCTCCCCCTCCCAACCCCACTATGAATCCTCCACCTTGTATTGGACACAGCCACATCAATGTTTATTGCAGCACAATTCACAATAGCAAAACCGTGGGAACCAACCTAGATGCCCTTCAGTAGATGAATGGATAAAGACACTGTGGTATATACACACAATGGAATATTACTCAGCAATAAAAGAGAATAAAATCGTGGCATTTTCAGGTAAATGGATGGAGTTGGTGTCACTTTTAACTTGTCATTTGTCCCATGCATTTCTTATACATTGCAGTTAAATATAAAGACTTACTAAGATTTAGGTCCAACTTGTGTGACAAAGCTACATCACAGAGACAACTATGATAAGTAACCCTCTCTCTGCTTTCTTAATCATTGTTCATTTTGTTTTTTAAAGAAAGAGAAATTGCCTTCCTCTAGACATTATTCTCTTAATTTCCTAAGTTTATGCAATAGTACTTCATAAATACTATTGGCTGACCAAAGAGCAGAACTATTTTAAGGTAAATGTGAAAATTGAATATTGTTTTTTAGGGAGGGGATAATAGCTGTTTTGAGATATATTCACCTATCTTACAATTTACCAATTTCAAGTGTACAGTTAGGGATTTTAGTGTATTCACAGAGTTGTGCAACCATCACCATAATCAATTTTAGAACTTGCTCATCAGCCCAAGAAGAAACCTCGGCCCCTCTAGCTATCACATACCCATTCTCCCTTCTACTCCTAGGCAACCACTGATCTGCTTTCTGTCTCTATATATTTATGTATTCTTGACAATTCGTACCAGCAGAATCATACAATATGTAGTCTTTTTTTTATTGGTTGTTCAAAACATTACAAAGCTCTTGACATATCATATTTCATACATTAGATTCAAGTGGGTTATGAACTCCCATTTTTACCCCAAATACAGATTGCAGAATCACATCGGTTACACATCCACATTTTTACATAATGCCATACTAGTAACTGTTGTATTCTGCTACCTTTCCTATCCTCAATATGTAGTCTTTTTTGACTGGCTTTTCTCACTTAGCCTAATATTTTCAAGACTCATTAGTTGTAGCATGTATTCAGTAGTTATAGCATGTGTCAACACTTCATCCATGTTTATGGTCAAATAATGTTCTATTGTATGGACAGGTCACATTTTGTTTATTGTTTCATCAGTTGAGGACACTTGGTTTGTCTCTACCTTTTGGTTCATATAAATAATGCAACTGTGAACCTGTACAAGTTTTTGTGTGGGCAAGTCTCCATTTCTCTAGAGTGGAGCCCTGGGTCAGATGCTAACTCTGCATTTGTCTTTTTGAGGAATAGCCAGAGTATGTTCCAACATGGCAGCACTGTGTTACATTCCCACCAGCAGTGTTTGAGGGTCCGATTCCTCCACATCTTCACCAGGACTTGTTATTGTCTACCACAGTGCATTTTGAATGTTCACTCTTCAGATGTTTCCCCCACCGCACATGTTGTTTGGACCAAAAGGCCTAAATAGTTGTCTTTATCTATCTTCTTGTCTTCTCTCCATTTCATCAGCAAATCAACCCTATCTTCCAAAGATAACAAAGCAAGACTGGCACTTTCTATTTAGTCTCCTTGTTTTCACTACAAAGCAGGGTGAACTTTGACAAACATAATTGAGAACATACCATGCCCCTGCTGAAAATCTGTCAGTTACTTCCTAGGGCTCAAAACAAAATCCAACCCTGATTGCGGTCCACGAAGTGTTTTGGGTTCTGTCTCTCATTGCCTCTTCTCTTTATCACATCTCTACTCTGGAGCTACAGTTTTGCCTTGTACCTGCCAATGAGCACATCCTTCCCTCTGTACCTTCCTGGATCTTCTGGACTTTGCTTGGTTCCCTTCTTCATTTAATCTAGGTGGTTGATCAGCTTTTATCTCCGATGCCTTCCCCATCAGCAATTGCCATTCTTTCTCCATTGTTCTAATGGAGCTTGAATAACTCATCTATACTTAGGTCTATTCATCTTTCCCAGTGAGATTCAAGCTCTATGAGGGCAGGGATCTTTGTTTGGGTCACATCCCTGAATGAGCCTGGAACTCATAATAAAGGGCCTGCTATAGACTTGACACATAAATGATAGATCTAGCTCATCCAGGGTTCTGTCCATTTAAATCAGGGAAGTGCAATTGGGAGGAAAATGGCAGTTCGTATTTCAAGCATATTCATTACTTAAGTGTGTTTTGATTACAGATATTTAAAAAATACCTATAAATCTTGGAATCCACTGGTGCTATATATAAAGTATAAGATAAAAACTTATCTATTTATCACCTACTGATTATTTATTGTACAGGTAACTAGTGGGAGCATGGAAAGAAAATATGCCCACCTGGTTGGGTGGACATGCATCTATCACTTCAGCACAGTGGGTTAAACAGCGAGTGAGATATACTTGGCTTCTGCCCTCCTGGAAATTAAAGTCTAGACAGAAAAGCAAATATTGGACAACTTGGCAACTCTTTGTAGCATTTAAGAAGATTCTAACTAAAGAATTGAAATGTAGGGGAATATAAATGAACATCTTGATGAAATATAGACTGACTTAATAGGTTTGGGATCCAGATCAGGTTCTGACTTCCTGTCCTACCCACGTGACACAAACCCAGCCAACAAACCTTGGTTAGAAGATATGAATGGGGGAAATGGCAGTTTTCATTGGTGTAGCTTACAAAAGCTTCCTTACCTTTCTAGGTAAGGAAGTCTCATAATCTATCCAGGTAAATGTCTCAATTATCCCCTTCTCACGGTTAAAGATACTTCCAAGGGGTTAGAAAAGCAGGTTTAAAATGATAACTGATACCAATGCAACTTCATTCCACCAATAGACAAAGAACCACTACCTGTTAGTTAGCCACTGATGACTGTCGAATTTGGATGATTTCTCTTCTTCAAGCATGACATCAGAAGGCTTTAATCAGCCACTGTCTTGGCATTTTTGTTTTAGTGCTGGCCATTGAGCTCCTTGCAGCCTGCCAGGGCATAGAGTTCCTACGACCCCTGAGAACAACCACTCCACTGGAGAAGGTCTATGACCTGGTGCGCTCTGTTGTAAGGTAAAGTCAACAGGTCCCTGGAAGTTACACCATTTCAGAACTGTGAACCTTGGCAATACCAAATGTTTGGCTGATGGACTGATATGCTTTTCTCTGTAGGCCCTGGATAAAAGATCGCTTCATGGCTCCAGACATCGAGGCGGCACACAGGCTGCTCCTGGAACAGAAGGCAAGTTGGCTACTTGGATTATTTCTTAGTTTGGGGTTGTTATGAGAAAGCAAAGTGAGAGTGGAGAGAGAGAGAAACATTGTCTAATTCTACTTTGTCCTGGATTCCTTGGAAGTGAACACAAAGGTATGGAGGCAACTTGAAAAGCCATGCAGAAGCCATTTGATAACCAGTGTCTCATGTTGCACCCAAACATTGATTACCTATGGCTTGGAAACTGAAATGAATTTTTAAGAGTTTTGAGACCAATATTCATGGTGAGAAAAATTAGATGAAAGGTTCATAGGCCATCCCCCTCCCCAAGATGTCCTCTTTCATTCAGAAGTACTTTCTCTTTCTGGTGATGTTGGCAAAACTACCCCCACCAGGTGCAAGGGCTTTACAGACCTGGGGGAAATTAAGTCCCAGGTTTTTATTTCAAAGGGGCTTTGAGTTCATCTAGTATTCTGGTATGTCCTTGCCCCATCTTGCTGGGAGGGTTATAGGTTTTCTTTGCCACTTATTTTCCTCTGGTTACATTGACCATAGGATTAGAAGATTGATATAGCTGCCTAGCATGCTGATTCATCATAAATATCATACATATATAAAACTTTTTGAATAATTTGTGAGTATCATGTGTTCCCTAAAATCACTTGATTCCTCCCAAAATAGTTGCTATGCTCCAGGAAAACAAATTTTCTCTTTGATCCTTCTACCTGTCATTTCTAAGTGCACCTGGTACCCTGTTAGGGGAAGCCACTCGTCCAGTACCCACTTTGGTACTAGGTGAAAGGTGTATGTAAGAGGAACTAGCTTCTGAAAGGAGACAATTTCTAAGATCAGAGAGTTCTTGGCTGTCAGTGATAATTAGATAAAAAGCAGCTGCAAACCAAAAAATGGGTTTCATAACTTGAAAAGATGTTATGCTTCAAAGAGAATAGGTTGATAGATGGAGGGGGGAACTAAGCCAGGATCTGAGGCAGCGCTTCTCAAACTTGAATGTGTACATGAATCTCCTGGGTATCTTGTGAAAATGTATGATTCCGTAGTTTTAGAGCTGAGCAATAAGATTATGACCTGTCTCAGGTAACACTGATGGGGACGGGCACAGGCCATACTGGAGTAGCAAGAGTCAAAGGCACAGAGCACTGTGGCATGGAGGTAGAGCCATGGGAAAATCCAACGAACTGCCTTTTATCATTTAAGGCTTCTTTAAAAATCACAAGGTCATGGTGTACCCTTGAGCAGCTATCCTTGACTATGCCCGCATTGAATTTTCTAGGTTCTGTTTGTTGTCTGCTTTGCTTGCTTGTTTTGCTTTGAAAGAGAAAGCAGCTTAACACCTTCGAAACCTTAGAAATGTTTTGGACTTTGTATTTTTAAAGGCTTTTTATACAGTTAGCAACTAATTGACATAGATCATGTATCAAATGGCTCAAAATAAAAGCAGAGGGACAGCCACTCAGCCTAGGTCTAGCCAGGCATACAGGATATTTTGACTTGGGGAGAAGTTGATGTTTAACAGCTTGTGGAAACAGTGTTGTTGATCTTTCAACTTCCTCTGTCTTTGCTGCTCAGGTTTGGGATGTAGCTGTACCCTACATCGAGAAATACAGAATGGAGCATATTCCAGAATCAAGACCTATTTCTCCAACAGCCTTTTCACTGGAATCTCTACACAAGACCACCAAAATCCCAGAGTCCGAAGATCTTTAATGGCTTTGTCAGATCAGCTTAGCAGATCAGATGGCCCTTAGCTGAACACAAAACAAGTACCGTGCTGAGGGAAAACCTGAGAACTTTCCTAGGTGGATCAGTCTATTATACACTGCAGATATCCTGGGTCCTGCTCTGGCTAAGCCAGTGGCATTATTACAGATGCTAAGTCCAGCACTGTAAGTCCTCAGGTGGAAGGACTTTTCTTTCTTAATAATATCATTAGGCTACTTATTCTTAAGAATAGCCACAGTTGCAATGGGTCTGTTTTTAACTCTTAGTGTTAGAGGAACTCAATTGGAAACAGATTGACAGCATTTTTTTTTTCAAAAAAAAAATTTGTTGGCGAATCTTATTATTTTTTTAATTCACTTCCACAAGCTAGTTGACTTTCTTTAGTTGATTGTATTATGCTATATGACTAAGGTTTCTTATTATGCCCTCTAAACTGCCATTTTAAGTCATAATTTGTTCTTAAGGTGCTATTCCTTTTATTAGTTTAATTATCCATAGTTTTTTTAGCAGTTAAGTACAGAGGTGGTAAAAACCACCCACAAGGAGTTTTATATGGAAATGAATATAAAGTTAAGAAATGAATATAAAGATTGCTATTTGGGTGGCCCTTATTGTACTGCGTCTTTCATGTTTATCAAATATCATTACATATATCTTTTAATTGTTTACTCATTTGCTTAAGCTAGAGTTTGAAATTAGTATCTGTTCACAGTTGATAGTGACCCTGCTAAAATGACTCCTCATTTCACAGATAAGAGATCTGTGGAGGTTGACCAACCCCCTCCCTCTAATGGTAATCATTAAAGTTAAGCCCTGTTGACAAAGGTCAGGTGGGGCCCTAGGATGTATTACTCAATGTGTTTTCCCCTCAAGAAAATAAGGGACCTTCTGGGGAGGCTTGAGTGTCATTGTCCAGGGAAAGAGTGGGTCAGATGATTTCTTGGCATCCCAAGGCTAAGATCTGTGACTTTGCACCCATCTGTACAAATGTGTGCAAAGCACTCCAAGTGCTGGCTCTGAGGACTGTAGCTGGGAAAGAAAAGGACAGACACACTTGCCAGTTTTCCCAGCTTGAGGACAGCCTATAGTGAGTGCACCCAAAGGTGTGGTTCACAGTGGGCTCCTCAGTCTTGATTGTACCTGTCCAGAGGAAAGGTGGAGATCCTAGTGAAAACTGCTGAAGCAAAACGTGTGCTGAGGTACTTGTCTACCTAGCAGTTGTTCTTGGTGCTGTTCTTTGCTAAAAATGGAAGTTTACACTTTACACAAATGAAGTTTACTCATTCTTATACACAAGCTGCAGTTGAGCCAGTAAACCACAGCAAATGGCTGCCCTTCACTCCAGTTTGGGGAGTGCTGGACTCTGTCTACCCCTGAGGTCCTTTGGGGCACAAGGGCATTTGATGCAACTCTGTTAGTAGCTGACGTCATCTATCTTCAAGAGACTTTCAAGGTAAATATGGAATAAATGGTTTCAATGGTCTTGTTGTGGCTTTATTCTTACGTCTGTATTTGGGGGGATGGGGAGATGTTTGCACATGTCCTGGTGGCCAAAACAAGCCACGTACGTGCCGAGCCCAGCGTCAGTTTGAGAGAGTGATACTCAAGGGCATGGGTGTGTGATTTGGCATGATTCATGGTCATTATCTACCACTTACATAAAATCCAATAAATATTTTAAAAGAGATACTTTTCATACTGGTTAAAACTCATGTCTTCTGGGACTGGCCAGCAGATGTATATCTTTTTATTAAACATTATGACTCTCTCATTAATAGTATGATCATTTTGCTATTTTGGTTACCTTTGTTGAAAGTACTAATTCATTAAATGTAAGCATTGAAAATATACCCCTTTCCCTCCAGAAAAAAAGAAAAGAAGCTGGAGGACAGTCTTTCTGTCTAATGGGGTAGGCCTGATTAGTCTAAAGGTGATCCTGTTCCCTTTGCTTAGTGTAATAGGTCAAGAAAGGGCTGGAACAGATAAGCACATTGGCACACAACTGTCATCCCAATGACTCAAGAGGCTGAGGCAGGAGGATCAAAAGTTTAAGGCCAGCTCAGACAATTTAGCAAGATCCTGTCTCAAAATAAAAAGAGTTGGGATTGGAGGATGGTGATAGGGTACTACTGAGCTCCATCCCCAACACCACAAAAAGAAGACAGGGTAAAAAAGACTGGGATGGCCATTTGGGTCAGTGAGGTGGAAGAGATTTATCAGAGGCTTCTGAGAAAGTTTTTCTCTCTGAGAGCCACAGGAAGTCATCTTTCCCCCCTCCTGCTTGACCTAAATGAGGAGACACAGAGCAATGGCTATCAACAGCCAGACAGACCCAGGGCATTGTAGGAAGTCAGAGCAGAACAGAGGGAAGGGAGGAATGTGGGTCTTTCACATCATTGAGCTGCTGGGGAAACCAGTCCTGAAATCTGCTCAGCCTCTGAATTTCCAGTGGTGAATGAAGAAGCTTCCTTATTTTTAAGATGATTTAGCCGAGGATTTGATACTCGTCGCCATCAGCATCCTAGCCAACCCAGCCTCTGTGCATGAGGGGCTGAGCCAGGCTGTGGTGGGTCACCTAGCACACGTGGTCCTGTCTTCAAAGACTCTTCCATCTAGTTGAGGACCTACCACGGCAACTGCCATATCCCAGAGGAAGGAAGAACAACCTCAGCTCCACGGAATCAGCAGGGAAGAGGTGACTGAGCTGGGATTTGCAGGAGGAAAGTCAAGAGAGGCATTCATGTCAGGAAACCACTTCCGTGCTTGGCCAATGTCTAAACCAGTGGCTTTGGTCATGATTTATAGGCTAAGCCCAGGAGCAGATGAGAAAACAAACAATGGCAGTGTGTCGACACACCAGGAAAAGCAAGGGCGTGCTCAGGAGCCTCGTCATGGAGAGCATAATTAATGCTCATGGTACAGTAGGGGAAGCCAAATGACAGCATGGAACACCTCTGAGTGTGCATGAGCAGGGACAGAAGGCTGGACTCAGTGGTAGTTTCCATCACCTGGGTACCAGGTGCCCAATGTCTATCGTAGCTTCTGCAGGAAAAATTGGGGGAAACAAGAGGCGGGCATTTTGGCTTTATCCTTCAACCTCTTACTATTGGAAAGGCCAAGACGCTTGGGCTTGGTGGGGAATCCAGACTTAAATAATGCCATTAGTATGTTCCATTAGAGTGTTATTCTTTTAAGAGAACCAACTCTTAATCCTGCCTGGCATTGATTCTACTTTTTAATATCCATCTATCTTGCTGCTCTAATTGGGTTATATATTTCCTGAAGGCAGTGCCCAACTTAGGACCAGAAGTTCAGAGATGGAAGGAATCCAACCTCTTCATTTGACAGATAGACAAAGAGTTCAAGATGAAATCAAAGCCCAGATTTTTGTCTCCTTTAGCGTCTCATTTAGTTTGCGTGTTCCTCACAGCATCTAACGTGTGCATCCTTATCTCACTAGAACTGATATGGACCCCAAACGAGTGACAATTGGTTCTTGGCAAAAAAAAAAAAAAAAAATTCATATTATAGTGAATTGTGATCTTTCAAGTTTTACCCTACCTAACACAATATTCTTTCTTAAAGGGAAATTTAAATTTTCTGATAATTTTAAAAGGTTTGAAAGAGCTGCTGTTTTTAGCTCAATGAAGCACACGCTAGGGATTATCACATCTTGCTGAGCCATCCTTCCACCTGAACTTCTGGTATCTGATACCTTCTACTCTCTCCACCAAAGAATCTGATCAGCTTTGTAGCTGAATCCATTCATACAACAAATATTTAAGGGCCTACTATGTGCACCAAAGCCATATTAATCTTTTTTTTATTAGTTACACATGACAGTACAATGATCTTGACATATTATACATTTGAATCAAATGGGGTATAATTTCTCATTTTTCTGAGTGTACAGGTTGCAGAATCACATTGGTCATATAGTCACGTATATTTTTTACAAGACTCTCGTCCTTGTTCTCCCCTGTGCAAAATCTTTCAGTGACTTCCCCTGACCTTTAGAATGAAGTTTCAACTGGTCTCTTGAATCCTCAGAACACTTCACGACTTTCCACACCATTGTAGAGCCCTTCTGTCTCATCAAAAGGCTCCCCAAACTTCCAAGCCAAGCAAAGCTGCCCTTCCCCACCCCATTCAATTGTTTCTCTCTTTATTTTTACTTTTACACTTTACTTTCTCGTGAGCATCATCCTTTGACATTTTATTAAGAAATTCATATGCTCTGTCCCACTCACAAGTAAGCGTTTGCACTGCATCCTGGGTGGGCAAGCTTAGCAGCGTTTTGACTTTTTGTTTTGGTACTGAAGGTTGAATCCAGGGTTATACTACAGTGAGCCACATCCCCAGCCCTTTTTATTTTTATTTGGGACAGGGTCTCATTAAGTTTCTTGGGTCCTCACTAAGTTGCTGAGGCTGGATTCAAACTTGCAATCCTCCTGATTCAGCCTCCCAAGTCACTGGGTGCCTCTGTGCCTGGCTTAACAGTGTATCTTGATCAATAATTTTCACTGCCACTTATCTAAGTTTCTGCAGTCATTCATTAATCATTCACTGATCATCTGTCACTACACTGGATTCTGGGGGCATGACAAGGTTGCAGCTTTGTTACTTCACCATCAAATGGGAAAGAGTTAAGCCACAAGGCTATAAAGGCTAGCGAGGTGTGGGAGCATGGGGGAGGGGCAGCCAGCTCCAGCATCCCCCCCTAGAGAAGCAAAGTATAGTCATTTCCCCTTACACGGTTTTGCTTTCTATGGTATCAGTTACCTGCAGTCCACTGTGGCCTGATATTATTAAATAGAAAATTCCAGAAATAAATAATTCACAGGTTTTAAGTTGTCCTGCATTCTCAGTAGCATGATGACATTTCAAGCCATTTCACTTTATCCCACCTGGAGCATCCAGGGCATCCCACTGCCCAGCATGTCCAGGATGCATCTTAGCAGGCTTCTCAGCAATCAGTCCAGCTGACCTAGTATTACAACACTTGTGTTCAGTCAAGTGGCCCTTATTTTATTTAATCCTGGCCCCAAAGTGTAAGAGTTGTGTTGCTGGCAGTTCAGATGTGCCAAAGAGAAGCTGTAAAGTGCTTCAAGTGGAAAGGTAAAGAACAACAAAATTTTTTTTTGTAGTAGGGAAGGTACCAAGGATTGAACTCAGGGCCACTTGACCACTGAGCCACATCCCCATCCCTATTTTGTATTTTATTTAGAGACATGGGCTCACTGAGTTGCTTAGTGCCCCACTTTTACTGAGGCTGGCTTTGAACTCGTGATCCTCCTGCCTCAGCCTCTTGAGCTGCTGGGATTACAAGCGTGTGCCACCATGCTCAGCAGGACAATGAGATATTTTAGAGAAAGAGAGACCACACTCATGTAACTTTTATTAGCTTATTGTTAAAATTTTTCTTTTCTTATTGTTTTTCTCTTCACTTGCCTAAATTATAAATTAAACTTTATCACAGGTATGAATGTATGAGGGAAAAAAAACAGTGCCTTATGGATAGGGTTTGGGTACCATCAGTGGTTTCAGGCCTCCACTGGGGGTCTTGGAACATATCTCCTCTGTAGATCCAGGGAGACACTGCATCCCAGGCAGAGGGAACAGCCCTGCAAAACCCAGAACAGCTGACTCAAAAGATGTGTTTGAGGAAGTGCGAAGACCCGTGGGACCGACCGGGGCCTAGAGCCCAGTGCATCTGGGACTTTAATGGGCACGTGAATCACCTGGAGGCTTGTGAAGGTGCAGATTCTCATTCAGCAGGTCTGGAGTGAGGTCAAGGTCCTGCACTTCTAGTAAGCTCCCAGCACACAGCCTGGGAGGACCGAGGTGGTTCAGGTGGGCACCCTCTTCTGCTTTCACTTGAAAAAGATACGAATTCTCTTTTTGTTTAGAGTGATCACCTCCTAGCAGGTGTTCTCATTCCTTAGCTGAAAGGGTATAATCCTGTGTGACTTGGGTCCCAGGGCAGATCTAACATTTGGTTTTGGCTTTTGTATCTATCTTCAAGATTCTTTCACCAATCACAAGATGGCCAAAGGCCCCTGAGGCAGGGACAATGACATGCAATGTTACCCTTAACTTTCCCACCAGGGATATTGCTATGGTTTAAATATGGTTTGTCCTAGAAGGGTCTGTGTGCTGGAAGCTTGTGAGAGCAGGAGCCAGAAAGAAGATATGCTGACCAGGGTGGACCAGCATTGCAATAATTCCAGGCTTCTTATCCCATCATGCCCAGCTTCCTGTACAAAGTATCTGATGAACCAGAGAGCGGGTGACCAAGCACATGAACTGCTCCTGACCAACGTCCTGATTGGACAGGGGGCACATGACTACTGAGAGTCTCACTCTAATTGGATGCAGAAACTCCTCTCTCTAAAAGTCATTAGCGAATAGCTTTAAAGGTCCCATCCAGCAATGCCATATAAATCCCTAGACAGCAGCAATTCAGTGGCAACCCACCCAGGACCCCTCCCTTGTGGGAGCTCTGCTCCTTTCTGTTTCAAAAACAAATTGTTACTTTGCTCTCACCCTCCATTGTTCCCGAGACAAAGAACCTAACCTTGCTTGTCTCACCAGGTTCTCACTGTGGCAATGTTGGGATGTGGGACCTCTGGAAGGTGGAGCATAATGGGAGGTCTTTAGGTCATCTAGTGGTGGGTCCTTGAAAGAATTAAGGCCTTTCTACTGGGACTCTGGCAAGTTCTTGCAATGCCATTATTACAAAAGCCTAAGCTTGGCCTCACACAATCCCTCTCTGGTTCCATGTATCCAGATGTGATTGCTTCCTCTCACACAAACTCCCACCACTGCAACCTGCCATAAGTTGACACAGCCAAAGGGGACCCCTGCCAGAACCCATGCCATACTCAGAACTTTTCAGCAATCAAAATTCTGATCTAACTAAGCCTATTTTCTTCATAAGTAGCATACCTCAGGTATTTCATTTTAGTAACAAAAACTGACTAATATGGGCATTTCGATTTGGTTTATACCGAATACGGTAAAGTCTCTCTAATTCAGGCTCTGTTAACCTAAATTTGGTGATAATTTGGTATTTAATGTTTACTTGACAAATTACTTTTTATAAATAGGACAAAATTTGACAATGAAGCTGTGGTTATAAAGCTAATGTAAACATTTTAAAAAGATTTCAGTAAACTCACATGGCTTAAAAATACCCATTTATATAAATAATCATTCACTCTGCAAATGATTTTGCAATTGGTTTGTTCAACTTTGTTAAAACAAAACAAAACTCGGATAGACAATACAGTGATCTACTCCCAGGGCTGTATGGAACAATAGTAACAGCAACAGCAAATATTTATTGAGAGTTGTAAAATCTTTTTAGGGACTAGTGAGAATCAAAGACTTAACAATTTTAAAAAACTACATTATAAGGGTTGATCAAAATGTAAAAGGCTCCTGTATCCCTGTGTAAAGGGAGGAATCCTGAACTCCGCCACGACACTTCATGGCTAGGGTTGAAAACACAGTATTAATGGAAGGACATCTGTCCCCTGGGGACACTAGTTCATCTGAAGAGCATCTAGAAAGACAAACTGTGTAAGGAGAGAAAATACTATTTGCTTGTTAGAAAAGGCTATATTTTTAGCTCAATTTGGGGCATATCACTTGGATTTGCTTCCATCCCACAATGTTCACCAAATATAATATGAATTCGGCCATGTCAATGTTTATAGCAGCTCAATTCATGATAGCTAAACTATGGAACCAATCTAGGTGTCCTTCAATAGATAAATGGATAAAGAAAATGTGGCACATATATTCAATGGAATATTACTCAGTTTTAAAGAAGAATGAAATTATGGCATTTGCCAGTAAATGGATGGAGTTGGAGAATATCATGCTAAGTGAAATAAGCCAATCCCAAAAAACCAAAGGCTGAACATTTTCTCTAATATGGGAATGCTAATTCACAATAAGGTTGGGGGCACTAGATAAGAATAGCATTACCTTAGATTAGGTAGAGGGAAGTAAAGGGAGGGGAGGGGAGGGTATGTGGGGATAGGAAAGATAGTAGAATAAAACAGACATTATTACTATATATATATATATATATATATATATATATATATATGTGACTACATGACCAATACGATTCTACAACATGTACACTCAAATGAGAAATTATATCCCATCTATGTATGATATATCAAAGTGCATAAATGCACTCTACTGTCACATATAACTAATTAAAACAAATAAAAATTTAAAAAAAACAAAACTGAAATTTGAGATTCAGAAATAAAATGGACATTTCAAGCCAAGTCTGCTTTTCCCTCAAAGGTATTTTTGTGATTCCCCCACTATATTAATCTTCAGAATATTTTTTAAAATACTTTTTAGTTGTAGATGGACACAATACCTTTTATTTATTTATTTATTTATTTATTTATTTATTTATTTATTTATATGTAGTGCTGAGGATCGAACCCAGTGCCTCACACATGACAGACAAGTGCACTAACACTCAGCCATAACCCCTGCCCCGATCTTCATAATTTTAAAACCAATGTTTGTGAGACCATTTAATGATTTCAGATTATCAGCACCATGGGTTTACCTTTTTACATGTCCCTTGATTCGAATCAATTCCTTGGGCTTTTCAAGTGAATTAATAATACAATGAAGTATATTTAGATTTAAATGACATGATTCTGGTCAACCACTAAGGTACCATCTCTTACAGATGTATTGACTGATTTGACACAGTGGAAGTGTCTTCTCTTTCCTTCCAGATTATCATTTTTTGTAGATGATTTTTCCTTTAGTTATAACATATTCAATTAATTCATGATGGCCTCCAAACTGGTAAATCAAATGCTCCCATCTAGAAAGAAATCAAACATTTTTTTCCAATGGATACAAGTCAAAATCATCACTGTGCATGATCTGCAAATGCATTTAAAAACTTGATTTATACCAAGTCCATTGGTATTTGAGCTTTTTAAAAAAGTGGTAAATATATAACTGGTCTATAATAAATAAAGTGTTGTTTAATAATGTCATTTAAGAACTTGAACTTATAATATTTTCTTCCTTACATGGTGCACAAATGGTAACATGAATTACCACTCATTATTTTTAATGGAAGGAGTGAATTCCTACCATAAAGGGTAGAACTGTACAGCCGTTCTCCTCTGTTAAATACGGGGTCCAAGGGCTGTGATCAGCACATGAAGGTCAAGCACATGTACAATATTGTGGATTTAGAACAATAAGACCCAAATTGTCACAGCGGAGGCCCAAGCAGCAGCAGATGCGTGGGAGATTTGGGAATGAAGTAGATCTCAAAAGTCAGACATGTTGGAGCTGGGAGCAAGCAGAAGGTCAGGAACCAAGCAGAAAAACAAAAACACAGGCCAGAGGACACTCCAGGTCCACAGTCCAAGTAAACAGAGCAAGACCTGGAAATCCATGAAACATACGAGACAGATGACGAGACCGGAAAACTCGGTCTCCACTGAGGTTTGGCCCAGGGAGGCAGATGTTGGAAACGGGTGAAGAGAGAGAGGAGTGGGTTGTGTCTGAGTCTAGACAAAGCCTGATACTAAGATTACTGCAAACAGAATTAAAACCTCATCTATATCTGCAGTGGGCATAAAATAAAATAGCCATATTGACAACACTCACCTGGACGAATTGATGACAATGAGGTCTCCCTGTTTGCCAACTTCCAAAGATCCATGCGTGTGAGATTTTCCCAGTGCATAAGCCGCGTTGATGGTGGCAGCGGCCAAGGCCTCCGACATGGACATTCTCATGTTCACACAGGCCAGATGCATGACCATTGGCTAAGGCAGGACAAGAAAAGCATTGAAGGAAGGGACAAAATAGCAACTTCTTCTCAGGACACACAGCACAACAAGTAAATGTAGATTACTGACTGTCCAGGCTGAGGATGTGGCTCAGTGGCAGGGTCTGTGCTCAGCAAAAAAAGGCCCTGGGCTTGATCCCGCACCCACACCCCAGCACCTTACAAGAAATATATAGGTGGAACTTGCTGGATTACTATGGGAAAATCTAAATACATAAAGGTTGTTATGCTTTGGGAAAATATTCTTTATTATTAAGAATCGTGGTTTTTTAGCCGGGTACAGTGGCGCACCCCTGTAATCCCAGCAGCTCTGGAGGTTGAAGCAGGAGGATAGCAGGTTCAAAGTCAGCCTTAGCAAAAGTGAGGTGCTAAGCAACTCAGCGAGACCCTGTCTCTAAATAAAATACAATATAGGTCTGGGGATATGGCTCAGTGGTCAAGTGCCCCTGAATTCAATCCTCAATACAAAAAAAAAAAAAAAGAATTGTGTTTTTAATATTCATTTACAACTCTTCAAGACCTTCTGTAGAAGATGAATTTTCCATTCACACTTAATAATTAAAATCTTTTTTTAGTTTCTGCTTTGCTCCAGAGAAGGAAAATTGGTTAATGTAAAACCATAATGCTCAAGGCTGAATCAGAAAATAATGCAAATAGAAGTTTCTCTCTTTTCTTCAAGCCTGGAGGCACTCATGTGGTGCAGGGAAATCCAATTATTCTACTGTCTACACTTTCTTGTTTTACAGGGAAATATTTTCATAACTTATACATTTTAACAGATGGTGAAATATTTTTTAATTATTTATATGCTTGGTAGAGACTATGCTCAGAAAAACACATGAAAAAATAATTACCATTGAAAAACAATATGCATTCGGGTTGAAATCACTGCCCAGGGCAACTATCACCCCTTCATGTAACATCTTCCTGGCTCGAGGCTGCTTCAGTCTAAGGGGAACAAGAAAAGGAGATCAGTCTCCAGAGTTGGAACTTTCACAAAACAGATGTTTAGAATGGAAGAGAACTTGAGACCGTCAACCCCACTGTGCTCTGGAAGAAGAAACAGAAGTTCCAAGTTACATGATCGGTGGTGGAGTGAAGCAGCACTCTACGACTCTTGGTTTTCTCTTGGTTTTCTCGTTTTGCTTTTGGAATTACTCGGCTATTATTTAATTTGTGGTCATTTATTTTGTCAATCTTTGTATGCATCTTCAGAGATTGTTGCTAAGGGAGAAAAATATCATTTACAAAACAAATGATTTTCAATAAACTAATAAAAATTTTCTAATAAAATCTGATAAACTTTTTGTTACTTTCAAATTAAACAACTAATGAGGTTAGCATAATGCTACTTTTTATTAATTTCCATTTGCCCCTCCTATCTATATCTATCTATCTATATCTATCTATCTATCTATATCTATATCTATATCTATATCTATATATATATATTTTTTTTTTTTTGGTAAGTCCTATTTAAAAGTTTTTTGGGTAGGATCTATTTAAAGAATATAATGTGTGAAATGTTTGTGTTTCTGGATTAGGCATCTCCTAGATCTCCTTGGCAAGAGTCTACCTTCTTCAGGACCTAACTCAAAACTTAGGTCAAAAATAAACAGACCAGATACTAGTTAAAGTGATGAGAGAGACTGGATTCAATAATAACTATTGCAATAAGGAAGAGTACAATAGTCATGGAACCAACTTCCACTTGTGAAGAGGTAACTGGGTGTTTTAGAGAGAGATTGAGGGAGCAGAAATGAAAAAGCAGCAGTTACTCTAACAGTCAGGGAAGTGGCAATTTGCAAAACCCTGGGGGCTTGGGGTTGGTCTGTGAGCTCTGGGTTCCTTAATTGGTGCTTATCTGGAGGGGATTCAAACCTGTACCCTTAGGCGGGAGGCAGGGGCCTAGTTAGAGCAAGAGGCCCCAGCCCTGGGAACACAGTGAAAGTTTTCTGCTGGAAGGATTGCCTGTCAAAGAGAGGGCTCTCAGGTCCTTAGAGAAGACAGTTCTGGGTTGCAGAAGATTTACATCTCAAAGAGGCAGAGAAAGAACTTAAAATCACAAGCTTTTAAAAGTAACTGCTATAAGAAGGTCTGGGGGTGGGGGTGGGCTATCTGCCTATCAACAGATTTTGGGCTGGAACAAAGAGTACTTTCTCCTTGCAGCCTTGAGCTTTCACAGGCAGGCACTGCAAGGAAGGGAGGGACAGGGTCCTCCTAGGGATGCAGCTTTTTAGAAACTCTGCTGGGGTTTGTTGCAGTTTCTTGTAGATCATTTGTGCTGAGTCAGCAGTCTTTGTAGCCCGTGGTGGAGGCCTAGGCTACCCCCTCTGGGAAGGCTTCCCAACCATCCCTTTTGGCTACCACCTTCTCTGGCCTCCCACGGCACCCCACACTCCTCAGTTAGCCCTTACAGGACTAGACTGCTTGCTGTTGCTTCATGATAATGCCTGGACTGATCCTCAGCCTCGGATGGAACAGTACTGCTTACTGATTGTTACATACAGCTATTTAGACTATTTAGACTATTGCATCTACCCCTACAGCTGGCAAGTCTAGCAGAGGCCAAGAACCATGGGCAGAAAGGACTAGTTTATTTTATTTCTTTTCTTTTAATGATGATTTGTTTGTTGCAGGACCTAGCCTTGTTTTTACTTAATATGTTTGCTTGGATGAAGGAAGCTGTGATGTTCAAGGAGTGTTCTGAATGTGGCAAAGAGTAAGTTTATAGCCATGCCCCCGAATAGTTATAAAGTCCACCTAAGTTTGGCATTTGAGACCTTCCGAAAGCTGAGCCCAACCTTCTCTCAGGGACTCATTTCTCATCACTACCCTACCTGATGCTGCACCCCAACCATCAGAGTTCCCTATTTGGACATTTCTGAGTTTGCCATTCTCCTCGTCTAAAATGCCTAAGATGCAGTCATCTAAACCCAGAACACGTCTTGCCCTTTGCTGCCCATTCTCCCCGACACCCCTTACTCCAGCCAAGAACAATAGCTCTCTTCAGAACTCTCCCAGGTCTGTTTGCATTTACCAGAATTTGTGCATTAGACTCAAGTTCCTAAAGGCCCAGACCATCTATCCGTTCATTCATCAATGCACCCCCAGCACCGGTACCGTGTCTGGCACAAACAGCTGCTCAATAGACTTGCTGGAGGCATTCATTAATTTTTCATTATTGTGTTTTTGTTGCATTAATCTTTTGTTTCCTTCCCCCAAATACAGGCACTTCTTGGTAGTTTCAATGGAAAGAGTACCATCTCATGTACGGTGCCCAGTGAAACATGGTGGGTCATAGATGCAGCCAGCCATTCAGAAAGCATCCAGTTAGCGAGTGCTGGGTGGCACCTTCGTCATCCTTGACTCCTATTTTTAATCTTTTTTCTCACAGGGCAATTCATCAGAAAAATCTTGCTGGCTCTGCCTTAAAAATATATCCAGATTCCAAATAATATGCAGACCCCCTGCTACCAGCATGGATCCAAGTCACCTTCCCCTCTTGCCAGGATATTTGTAAGACCATCCTAACAGGTTTTCCTGCTTTCAGGAAAACCCTAATATCTAATCTCCTTAGAGCGGAAAGAGGAAGCTTTTGGAAAAATAAGTCAGGTCATGTCACTGAGCTTTTGAAAAATGTTCCAGTGGCCTCCCATGATCTTACAGGCTCCCCAGGACTCAAAGCTGATCAAGTCTGCCCTTCCTTCTGCCCTCAGCTACTGCCTTCTCCTTACTCGGGCCTCTCGGGCCTCACTCTTGCTCCCAGAACACCCAGTGTTCTTCCACCATTTCACTGGCCATCTGTTGGGGTCCAGAACACTCTCCTAACACTCTCCTAAACAATCCCGCCCTTCTAAAAAAAGAGAGAGAGAGAGAGAGAGGATAGCTCACTCCTTCACTTCTAGATCTGTGCTGGAACATTCCTCATCCAGAAGTCTTTTCCTGCTAGGCACAGTGACGCATGCCTATAATCCCAGCAGCTAGGGAGGCCTCAGCCATGTCGAGGTGCTGAACAATTCAGTGAGACTCTGTCTCTAAATAAAATATAAAAAATAGGGCTGGAGATGTGGCTCTGTGGTTGAGTGCCCCTGAGTTCAATCCCTAGTACAAAAAAAAAAAAAGCCTTTTCCTGACCAACCTAAGAACATCACAGCCCAACCTCACATCAAAGCCCCCTCCCCACCAGCACTCCCTATTCATCTACCTGACTTTGACTTTTTCATAGCACTTTGCATCACCCAAGGTTTATATATTCATTTGTCTCAGTACCTTGTCTGTTGCCTCCCATTAGAAGACAGGCTCCTTCAGGACCAGAACTTTGGCATTTATTGTTGCATCCCCAGTACTTAGAATAGTACCTGGCAGCCAGCAGGCCTCAGCACACAGGTTGGTGTGTAAATTAATAAATTATGAGAAGTGCAGAGACGACTCCTGTCCTTGAAGTATTTCCAGTCTGGGATGATAACTTGTAGGACCACTGAAAATGTTCCCCAACTATGACATGTAAGTGAAGCAGAGGTGGGTACAAGGAAATGTAGTCAGCCTCTCCCTGATCCACAGGTGATACAGTCTGAGAACCCGAGTGGATGCCTAGGATCTCAGATAGTACCAAATCCCAATATATACTGTGCATTTCCTATATATACCTACCTATGACAAAGTTGAATTCATAAATTAGGTGCAGTAAGAGATGAACAACAATAACTTAACTAGAACAATCATAACGAAATTCTGTGATAAAAATTATTTAAAACTAAAACTTGTTTCTCTCTGGGATTTTTTTCATTGAATATTTTCGGAACACAGTTGACCAGGAATAAGCAAATCTCAGAAGGCAAAATTGCAGATCAGAGGGATGACTGTAGCTTTGAACTTCCCTGGAGGTCATTCCAGTTGTCTCTTCCCTCCTAGAACTACTAGGGGGAGGGGAGTGAGCCTCTTAAAGTATTAAAGGGGCTCCATTAAAAATGAAGGCAAGTATTTCTTGAATAAATATTATATGCAAATATTCACAAAATACACAGTGAAAGGAAGCTGTTCAGTGGCACTAGGTAATGTTGTTGTCAAAATGAGAATCAAGGGCTGGGCTGTGGTTCAGTGGTAGAGCATTCACCTGGCATGTGTGGGGCACTGGGTTCGATCTTCAGCACCACATAAAAATAAAATAAAGGTATTGTTCCCTCCTACAACTAAAAATATATACATTAAAAAGAGAGAGAGAGAGAATCAAGAAGGAGCTCAGGCTAGGCGCAGTGGCTCACGCCTGTAATCCCAGCAGCTCGGGAGGCTGAGGCAGGGGGATCACAAGGACAAAGCCAACCCCAGCAACTTAGCAAGGCCCTAAGCAACTTAGTGAGACCCTGTCTCAAAATAAAAAACAAAAAGGTCTTGCGATGTGGCCTGTGTTTAAGTACCCCTGGGTTTAATCCTCAGTACAAAAAAAAAAAAAAAAAACCAAACAACAACAACAAAAACAGGGAGCTCAGGGTACAGCAGGGGTCCCTGAGGGTCTCTCCTGATTATATTTCTCAGAAAAAAATACAGGAACAGAGAAGTCAGAGAGGAGTGAGGCCTCTTTAACTGCCCTTGTGGTCCAAACAGGACACAAGCCTATCAGCCTACCAGTGCCAAGGTCTCAGACTTTTGTTCCATGTTAAGAGAGTAAAGATAAAGGAAAGAAAGACTTTTTTTGGTGTGCATAAGAATTTATTCCTTGAATGGTGGAGGATTAGCCAAATTAAATATTGACTGATGACTTCGACTGATGCTATCCAGATCTGTAAGAGAAGCAGTTGGTCAAACCAAGAACTGTTACTGGCATTTTCTGATTGGAGCCTACATCGCATCCACTCTTAAACTAAGTAAATATTAATAATAAAGATGTGTGTATGTAATCCTATACATTGGGGAAAAAAAAAACCACTGAGATATTCCTTTCTTTTCCCTCTTAAGAATACTTTGAAGCCTGGCCTTTCTCAACCTTGGCACAGTTCATGTCTCACTCGTTCTGGATGTTTCTCTGTTGTGGCGGGCTGCTCTGTGTATCGAAGGATGATTAGGAGCATGGGTGGATTAGATCGAACTCTCGATCCTCCTGCCTCAGCCTCCCAAGCCTCTGGGATTACAGGTGTGTGCCACCATATCCAGCTAATAAACTGACTCTTGAATGCTGGCTTCCCAAACCACTGACTTGGCAGCTGTCACGGAAGTGGTACCACGGAAAGGGTCAAAGGACCTCAGATCTCATGTTCAGCAGAACTAGAGCAGTGGGCAAGGAGTATTCAGTTCATAGAGGGCCCACAGCAAAATCTCTGGGAAGTTTTTACAAAGTTTAATTCACATGTGTCCTCATCCTCCCACTCCCAGGGGTCTTGAGGATTCTGGTACTCAATCATGGGACTATCAGCACCCGTTTAGAAAACATCTCATTCAGATTCTGGGTCTTGTTGAATGAATATCCCTAAGATCTTATGCCTGTTCTTAAAATTATAGAACCTGTTCCATTATTTTCTTTTTTGGTACCAGGGATTTAACCCAGGGGGTGCTTAAACACTAAGCTGCATCCCCAAAACTTTTTTTTTTTTTAATTTTGAGGCAGGGTCTTGCTAAATTGCTTAGGGCCTCTAAGTTGCTGAGGCTGGCTGTTGTGGTTCTCCTGCATCTGCCTCCCAAGCCGCTGGAATTACAGGCGTGCGTTCACCACTCCTGGCAACCCAGGGCCTTACACATGCTAGGCAAGTGCTCTGCCATTGAGCTCCAGCCCTGCTGTTTCATTATTTTCTGATGATAAAAGTAATGCATACTGATTTTTTACACTGGAAATTTCTGAAATCCAGGGGGAAGAAAGGAAAAAGAAGGCATCACCTTCCTCAACAATCTCACCACCCAAAGGCAATTGGGCTAAGCTCCTTCCCGAGGGTAATTAATTTAAGAACATTTATCCAGAATTGGCATCTTCCTGAGCTAGTTTCCGTCATTTGCATTTCTCAGGATTTGTAGGGGCCGTGCCATAAAATTTAGGCTCCTTAGAAGTCTATGTCCCCACAGCTGACCTGCGTGTCGGGGTGAGCACCGGTCTTCTCACCTCAGCATGTACGCCGTGGTGGGCAGAAGGACCGCGGCACACCTGGCCGTTGCCATGGCAGTGATGCCTGCATCACTCACTTCTTCCAGGTGGCTGATTGCCTGGGCTCCCAGTTCAGCTCCAAGCTAAGCAGGATGGGCAGAGAGGAAAAGGTTTAACAAACAGCACAACGACAAAGCATACAGCACCCTGAAACCGATTTTCCTACAAAAAGAAAACAACACTCTATTAGTAAGATTTCTCGTCAACTCCCTCTTATAATAAGCACAAGCCCCACAATGGACACATGGTTTATAATTGACATATATTTGAAAATTAGCTGGGTGCTACTTTTTTTTTCTTCTTGGTGCCAGGGATTGAACCCAAGGGCACTTCATCACTGAATCACACCCCAACCCTTTCTATTTTTTGCTTTTGAGACAGGGTGTCACTAAGTTGCTGAGGCCGGTCCAAATTTTTAATCCTCCTGTCTCAGCCTCCCCAGTTGCTGAAATCACAGGTGTGTGCCACCATGCCCTGTTGCTAGGTGCTACTTTTAAAACTAGTTTTAAACAAAAATGCTTTCAGACAGTTCTGAAACAGAAATTTTTACGAAGCTTACAGATCAGAGGGAAATAAATTATAATTATCATAGCATCATAAAAAGACAACAGAGATGTGTGTTTTGGGAATGTCATTGCACTCTGCGAAACATACCAGTTGGGAGAATACACTTCAAAAATGTGGAATTATATCAATAATTTGAGATTATCAACTTGAACTTGATTTCCCTCCAGGTGAGAAGCTGGAGCTAGATTATTAGAAGCACACAAAGAAAAAGGGCGGCTCTGATGACGGTGGAAGCATTGCTTTAAAGGTCCCCTCAGCTGAATATCTTCATGTCCTATATTCCCAACCAGTGAGTTTGCACACACAAGAGCCCCCGCTAACAGGTGACATGGACAGGAGAGTAGGCTGACATTGATGTGGCCTAGGGAGGCTGTATTGCCACATCCAGGACAGGGAAGAGCTGACCCCTTCTTCAGCAGCTTGCTCTGGCCTAAGAAGTTTTGAATTGGGGCTCTGGGGAGTGTGGTGGTCCACAGGACTGATTATGTTTCCCAGGGGAAGTTTCTTCTACACCTTGGACTCACCCTCACTCTTCTAAACTCGATTTGCTGGTTATGGGTATTGACTTCTATTGATTTAATCTAGCAGTATCTTGGTGACCATCCAGTTTGCGTTCATTCAACAAAATTTCAACAAGTATTGATTTATGAAAGGCCATCTGTACTCTGGGCGCTGTGCTGACCTCCAGGATTGGGCGAGGATTGGGTGCAACGCTCAGGGTGCTATAGTCCAGAGGCGATTTTAACCCAGTGGGATAAGGACTGGGAGAGGCCATAACCTAGTCTTAGAGAGGGCTAGGAAGAAGTCCCAGAAAAGTAGCTAAGATAAAACACGGGAGTTAGGACTAGTCAGAGAAAGGGGACTTCAGATGAAAGGAACAGTATGTACAAAGGCATGGGGTATTGAGAGTAGATTTTTGTGGCTGGTTCATGACAGAGAGGCTGGATGGAGTGAAAGGAGGAAGGAGGTGGAGAGGTAAGGAAGGGTCAGATCCTGGTAAGTCACACACTGTGTTTGGAATTTGTTCTAATTCGAACCATGTTCATCCTTTATGTGGTCTAAGCAATGGAGGGGAAGGATGGAGGGGAAGGTTAAACTGCATTGAGGGAATGGGTTAAGGGAAGGGATTAAGGTGGATGCTAGATTGGAGGCCAAGAGGACAGTTATTGAGGAATCCAGGTGGGAGCTGAAGGTGGTTTGAACCAGGCAGTAAGGAGAGAGAAATGGACATAGGAGAAGAATTGGGAGGCTTTGGTGATTCGTTGGTAGATGGAGGAGTCAAAATGATGCTTAGGCAGCAGATGGATGATGGCGTTGTCCACTAGGGCAGAAAGCACAAGACAAGGCTGGAAGTGATATTAAGACATCTAGTTGGCCATGCTGTGCTTGAGATGCAGGTGGAATGTCTGCAGCTGTATTTATGTACCCAGGGCAATTGTTTTTAAGCTCTAGGGTTCAGAAGAGAGATGTCTAGATTCACAGTTGTAGGGACTGTCCTAATCACTACTGAATTCGTCACACCTTGAACAGTGCCCAGCACACAGGTTGAAAGAATGAATAACTCAACCTGGGCAAGACAGGTAGATTTGAAACCATCTTGTGACTGTTCATGGTGTGCTCCATCAGCATTGATCCAGATGCTGCCCACAAGAAGATTCTAGAAGCTACATGTGAAATTACTGTACTGTGCCAGTGTGGCTTTGTGTGCCAACCAAAATATGTTGTGAGTTTAATAACTGAGATCACAGAGATACTTCTTTCTCTACGAGTACCACCAGCCAATAATAATAAAAGTAAATGATCAGGCTGGGGATGTAGCTCAGTGGTAAAGCATGTGCTTAGCATGAGTGTGGTCCTGGGTTCAACCCCCAGCATCCAAAAGAAAAGAAGTAAATGATCTGCAGAAGAAAAAAAAAAAGTAAGTTTTTCAGTAGAGGTCAGGGTTTTCCAGGCCCAACCAGACCAATCTGCACATTGTTCAAACAAGTTTCCCCACTCTCTATCTTTTCAGAAGGCGACTTTGAACAGATGGATTAGGTTTCCCATGGCAGGAATGTGCAAGAACGCACATTGACAAGGATGTGCCAAAGTTCAGCCATACCTCAGCAGCCTTCACTGGGTGCAGCTCATCCCCATGGAAGTTAATCTGTAACCCCATCTCTTTTCCACTTTGAAGAATCCTTCTGGTAGAATCCAGATCAAAGACGCCCTTCTCACAGAACACGTCTATATTGTCAACACGTATTTCCCCATCTCTGCCAAGTGCCTTCAGCTTTGGGAGATGGTTCTTGATGATGTCATCAGCAGCTTCCTTGGCAGTTTTTCCTCTGATGGAAGAAAATGAGATTATCATGGGCAAATATATGTACATGTGTGTATATATTTGTATACAAAATACATATATATGTATACATGTATACATGTATATATATATATATATATATACACAGTTATCTGGCATTTGAAGTATAGGTAAATAACCTCTAACCTCAAAAAAACTAAAACTCAGGACTCTTTATAGCCGAGCCATGCCAACACAGCAGAGGTATTGAGGTTTCTGTATGTACCAACCTCATAGACAGAGATGCAAATTACTCAGCCATGCTAAAACACCCATGCTGCCTTTGGGGATGCCAGTAAGGCCACCTGACTGCAAAGGTGAATTTCCATCAAGGACCCTTTTAAGACATCCTGGACAATTCCCTGAAAACCCAACTGTGGTTCCATGACCTAGGCCCTAGTTATCACCCTGCCTTTTTCTTCTGCTTTCTCCACGATGTTTCCTGAAGCACCTGCTAAGGCTTCCTGTCTCACTCTCTTGGCCAAAGAGGACAATAAGAGACCTTGAAATGCTTCCTATCTTGGAAAGGACTGGACTCTTACAGTCAAACACAGAGCTCTACCTCTTGCTGATGATATAACTTTGGACATACTATTTAGCTGTGATTTGCACCTTAGGGAATCAAGAACACAGAACTTGGAGGGTCATTGGCAGATGGAGAGAATTTCTGCAACACCTCAGCCCTGTATTGGGTACACAGAAAGCTCTCACTCAGTGACACCATTTGGAGGGTGGACAGAGGTCAATGATGAGGAGATGGGCACTTACATAAATTATTTCTACTTCTCAAGACAATCCTAAGGAATAGGGTGTATGTAGCTCTGTGTACAGATGTGTAATTCATGTTCCAAAAAGCTGTCACATCTTCAAAGTCACTCAGCTAGAGGGAACTAAGCTGGATTCAAACTCAAGTTTTATCACTCCAAAGTCTGAGACTTTGCCATACCACATTGCTTATTCTGTGTTTGTGCAGGGAGGACAGACTCTCATACACTTTCTATTTCATTTGGGGGAAAAATCTACTGTTTTCCATAGACAGGCTGTGTAAAAATATCTCAGTGAAGTTTTAAGTTTTAATAATTTCAGAAATATAAATGCTAAAACTTACAACAAAGATCCCTGGAATATTTATAATTTAATGTTAATTTTTTTTTTTTTTTAGTTCTTCTAACAGTGGGGGGGCAGTTCTCTGAATCATCTAGACTACAAGGTTTGATCTCTATAAGATCTTACTATTAACCTTTACTTTTATGCTACTTTACTGCTTTATGTGAATTCGTTTATCAGATAAAATTATTCACATTAGCATCTATAGTCTCAAAGGACTACAAAGGGTCATTTCTTTTTGCAAACCAAAAGAGCTTGAAACGACTCGTGTTATTCCAACACTGATGAAACTGATAGAACTGAATGTAGCTCCATCCTCAAACCACCTGTCCTAAATGTCTGGTCATAGAAGCAGAACATCTTTCCAAAGCCTTATCTCCTTGCAAGAGCTAAAGTACTGATGCATCTCCATCCTCGGGGAACGCAGTCTCCGCTTCATTCCCACTATCTGAGTTACACCCTGATCCCACCCGCTGAGATTACTTGGGCACTGAGTGAGCCCCGCAGTAAGTGGCCGAGATGCCGATGCGCCCCTCTCGCCGGGCACGCTCGATCACGCGCAGCATCTTGAGCTCGGTCTCCAGGTTGAGGCCGTATCCGCTCTTGCACTCCACCAGCGTGGTGCCAGCCCTCATCATGCACTGAAGCCGCTGCCGGAAAGATCCGAACAGCTCCTCCTCCGAGGCTTCGCGAGTGCGCTCCACCGTGAAGTTGATCCCGCCTCCAGCCTGGTGAATATCCATGTATGTGGCTCCTGCCAACTGAACACACCGCTCGGTCAGGGGAGGTTGCAGACAAGGCATAGAACCTACCTCCATGGGGGATATTATAACCCAATCAATAACTGGGCTAAGGAACCCAACAGTCACTTTCTCAGAAGAAGATATACCATTGAAGAACAAATATATGAAAAATGTTCAACTTCTCCAGTAATTAGAGAAATGCAAATCAAAACTAATCCTAAGATTTCATCTCACTCCAGACAGAATGGCAATTATCAAGAATACAAGCAATGATAAGTGTTGATGAGGATGTGGGGGGAAAGGTGCACTCATACGTTGCTGGTGGCACTGCAAATTGGTGCAAACACTCTGGAATGCAGTATGGAGATTCCTTAGAAAACTTGGAATGGAACCACCATTTGACCCAACTATCCCACTCCTCCAGTCTTTACACAAAGGACCTAAAATCAGCATGTTATTAGTGATGCAGCCACATCAATGTTTGTAGCAGCTCAATTCACAATAGCTAAACTGTGGAACCAACCTAGATGCCCTTCAATAGGTGAATAGATAAAGAAACTGTGGTATATATACACAATGGAATATTAATCAGCATTAAAAGAGAGTAAAATTATGGCATTTGCAGGTAAATGGATGGGGTTGGAGAATATCATGCTAAGAGAAGTAAGCCGATCAATCCCCAAAAAACAAAATCTCCAAATGTTCTCTCTGACAAGTGGATGCTGATCCAAAACAGGGAGTGGGGAGTCATGGGAAAATGGAGGAACTTTGACTGGGCAAAGGGACGGGAGGGTGGGGAGGATGCGGGGGTGGGGGGGGGTAGAAAAGATGGTGGAATGAGATGGTCATCATTACCCTAGGTACATGTATGACTACACATATGTTGGGATGCTACATTGTGTACAACCAGAGAAACCAAAAGTTGTGCTCCATTTGTGTACAATGAATTGAAATGCATTCTGCTGTCATGCATGCCTAATTAGAACAAATAAATAAATTTTTAAAAAAATATTTACTTTTTAGTTTTAGGTGGACACAATATCTTTATTTTATTTTTATGTGGTGCTGAGAATCAAACCCAGTGCCTCACACATGCTAGGAGAGCACGCTACCACTTGAGCCACATCCCCAGCCCACAAATAAATTTTAAAAAGAAAAAAACCACCCTATGGATGTTGCTAGTCTTTTTACCATAATTCTTCATCTTACAAAATTTTATAACTTGAAAATTTCAATAGAAAAGCCAATTTATGTTGTCTATATGTTTGTGTGTGCATAAATACAATTTTAAAAATATTTATTGTTAGTCACACTTTTGCAAATAAAAGTTAAGAAGAAGAAGAAACAACAGCAGTAATAAGGCACAAGCACTAACTGACCAGATCAGAAAGGACACATATTGGGGTGGGAATATAGCTCAGTTGGTATCGTGCTTGCCTTGCATGCACAAGGTCCTGAGTACGATCCCCAGCACCAAAATTTAAATAAATAAATAACTAATTAAAAAAGGACACACATTGTCCTAAAGCCCAGTCGTCTGCCAGTAGCCAGATTGAAGGGAGCTGGGGAGAGGTTCCCAAGAAGGTGCTGGAGAGGCAGAGATGGCAGACATAGTGTGTAGGCAGTTGGGATCTCAGGGAAGCAGCAATTAATTAATGCTTTGCAGGACTATTTCAATATTTTATCAACCCAGTCAGCCCCCACTGTGTACCAGCTAAGTCTCAATCCTCCCTACATCCCTGAGCATGTTTGAGACAACAAAGCACAGGGAGCCCCACTATAATTTTTCAAATCTCCACTAAAGAGACCCAGGGCCATTTTCGTGTCTCAATATTTGGGCACCAGATTTGGAAGCCTGACCTTTGTCACTCAAGCAAATAAAGAGGCTCTTCCTGGGGTCCCATGGGCTCCAGTTACTCTGTACTACAGAGTGTGGGACACAGACTATGTGGGCCCAGATCTCCTGGCCAGAGTTTTCATCTGGCTGGGCCATCCTCAGTAAATACCTTCTCTACTCTGGACCCAGCTTTCTCCATGTATATAATGATAGCCCTGGACTGTGCATCTCCAAGGCTGCTTTGGCTCTGAAATTCTTGATTTAATAAAATGGTCTTAAAAACAGCTTTAGTTTGTTGAAGAAGGAATATACCTGAAGAAGTTTTTCCTTTTTTTCCGAAATAATTCCATTTAGCTGCACCCGGCCCACCCCTGCCAAACAATGTGAAAATGGCTCCAACCAAGGATTTTAGAATTGACTAAGGATAATATTCAACTAACAGAGACTTTTATAATTCTTAATAAGTCTCCTTTTTATTAAAAAAGAGAATAACTTAGCACATTTTATTTTTGTGATTATTTTGTCAAGCACTTTTCCACATTTGACTCCAATGAATGGTAATTTTCAAACCGTTTCTTGGAGCTCTTTCAAATGCTCCTGTAGGTAGTGACTTGGAATGGGGGATGGGAAGGGAAAGAAAGGAAAAATCAGTGGGCGAGTTGCTCACCTTTGTTCTAAAAGGATGGCAGGGCTAAAAATTTTCAAATGCTATTCTACTTCAAGTGTTTGCCAGTTCGACACATGATAGAAAAACTTGGGGCAGCTGTAAATACATTTTGTTGTCTTTTGTTTCCCATTTTCCAAGCAAAAATATCTATTAAAAAGACATAACATGTAGCAAAGGTGGACAGCCTATGAACTTTTTAGAAAAAAAGACTTTGTGCTTTATTTGGATTTGCCATTATTCATTGCATACCTTCATTGCGAACTCATGGACTCTTTCACCAGCCCATACGGGATGTGTGTGGGCATCCACCAAACCTGCAATCAATAAATCAGGTCACCTTAGAGTTAAAAGCAGAGGGCACTTCGACAGCAGACAGTGTGCACCATGCTGCTCTTAGGGAAGCATGGTAGTGGCCATCCAGCTTGGGGTAAGGGAGGTTTCCTCTGTATGGCTCATCTAGAATATTCTAATGGAAGAAAGTAACTCTACCATATAGAGGTACAGCTTCTTTACTCAGTAAGTCCATGCTCAGCAAACAAGATTTTAAACCAGGTTGTCCAAACCATTAGTTGAGCAAAACCAAGGACCGTATCACCAAGGAACAATAATACAACCCTCAACTCCCACTGCAACTTTGAGAAAGAAAAATATGAAAGATGAATCTATCTTTAAGAAAAAACATTTAGCAATCACTTGGAACTTTTCTTTATCCTGTACATTTTAGTAAAGTGTGTTGTTATCAAATATTTAAAGCAGCTCATAAATGGTTCTGATTGGACTAAATCCAAAGTCCCTATCCAGATTGTTTCTTATCATGGTCTTCTTTTTCTTATGACATTTCACCCTGACTTTGTATCCTGGCCCCCAAAAATCAGAACATAAAGATTCTGTCAGATGTGACAATACACATTTTTAAACTATAAAAATTTTATATAAATTAATTTTATTAAAATGTATATATAGTTTTATATAAATAAAATTAAAATAAAGCCCTTATGTTTGCATCAAACTCAAAGTTTTTGAGATTTCTCTCAGGTGAAATCATACTAGAGAGATAACATAGATGGTAGTTAATAAACTGATTTTTTGTGTTAAAAGTGAACTGGGGTGAAATATCTACAGTGTCTCTAGGTCTTCATACAAATTTAGAGTATTTATAACATTAGAGACAGCCTTGCTTGCCTCCCCTATGCAATGGATTAAAAAGTTATTCCAACTATTCCGGAACTTGAACACAACACAGCTGATTTCTCTTTAGCATGTGAGTGGGAAGAAGTGGAATAAACGAGTGGATTTGATACCCAGCTCTTCCTTTACCTGTTCTGCAATCTTGGGTAAGATATTTCACCCCTAACCTCCAGTTTTCTAATCTGTAACACATAGATAATAACATCTACCTCACACGGTAGTTACAAGGATTCAACATGAACTCATGAACTCATGTTTATAAAGCAGCTAGGCATTCAATAAGAAAAATTCAATCCATGGACTCATTATTATTTTTTCATACTATTGTAAGACCCTGTTTAAAACAATCTGCTATTCTTCCTCTTTATGTTCTTAGACTAACTGATAAAAATGCTTTCAGAGCTTTGTGAAAAACAGGCAAGTACCTGGTAGGATACATTTCCCAGAGCAGTCAATTCTTTCTTCAAAAGTGTCTTCGGAAAACTGTCTTTGGATAGCATCAGCAGGACCAATAGCTTTTATAAACCCATCACTGAAGAAAAATAAAGAAATATTACTAAATTTAGGGGAAATCTTGTGATAAATTTGACTAGTTATTTAAACTATGCTTTGGGATGCCTTGATGTCAGTTAACATTTATTTTGCTTCCCTCTTGAGCCTGAGTCTTTGGGAAAGTGATTCAAGCTATACTGAAGACAGAAAGTCAAACCATGTGTAGCAGAGATTGCTGCTTGTTCCCAAACCAATGTCCCCTTTTCTCACAGTACTAGAACCTTAAGCCAGGACCATGCAGAATAAAAACTACATTTCCCAGGCTCCCTTTAGCCATGTGTGGCCATGTGACCACATTCTAGCCAGTAGGATTGTTTTCACCCCCTGTTCTCACTGGCTGGAATGAAATCCATAACTAGAGATGGATCAGCCATTTTGCATCATGTAGTCTCTGTAAAAAGCTGGCTATGATCCTGACAACTCCACAGTGTTGCCATCAACTAGCCCTGAGTCTTACTTCTGGAGTAGCAGAGAATAGACCTCTACTTTGTTTCAGTCATTGTTAATTTGGGTTTTTGTTACTCACTACAAATTAGTGTTTCCAAAATAGACGTTCAGGGCTCTCATCCTGAGAGGTGGAAAGTGCCTCGAAAAGCAGGTGAAGATAAGAGATTCAGAAATGGGACTGAAAAGGCTTGGGTAACCTAACAATATAAGAGAGGAGAGCAGAAACTGGATAAAAAGATAGCTATTATGAAACAGGCAGGGGAGAGGGGAGATGGTGGGTGTTATGAGGAGGACACATTTAAGGATAGAATAAGAAATTAAAATTTGAAATTTGGTTTTATATCCTGAGTTATACAACTCTTTGTCACTAACAGCTTTCATCTAGCCCAATTCAATAGTCTTCCTAGTGTGCGGTGAGTCTTTGGGAAAGACTTTCCACCTGGTGGTGGAAAAGACCAGCAGGGTTAGAATTTGACCCTTGAATGGGAAAGGTCAAAGAAAATGCTCTCAGGACTATTTTTCTCCTTCTCTATTAAGAACCATGTCCCATTTGGCAGGAAATTGCACTAACCAGGAGCCATGGGACAAAAGACCTGATAAACTACCGTCAGAAAAGAGTTAATGACTGACACTGCTTTAGGAGGGATTGTGTTTCAACAGGGCCAAACCTAAGAAGTAAATCTCTAACAGCTCAGTTTGTGTGGGAGGAGACTTTTGAGGTCACTGGGTCCTCTTCCTGACCACACTAATCACATGATTATCTACCATCTATGGCTACTCATTCATCAGTAGATTCCAAAATATATGTTTGAACAAAGGCTGTGTCCAAGGACAGTTATCAAAGAAAACAAAAAAAAGTATTCTCCTAAAAATGTTTTAAGTAGACATTAACTATGACAAAGGTATCTATTAGTGTTAACTATTGGTGAGATTTTCACTGTTTATTTATTACTAAGTGACATACAAAAAAAATCCAGGGTATAAAAACAGTATACATACATTTCTTTTCATTATAAAATGTATGTTTATGCAATTCTATCTAAATGGAAAAACATCTGAAAGGAGAAGCACCTAAATGTCAACATTGGTTCACTAAATGTTGAATTTGAGTGATTCATTTTTTTTTCTTCTCATGCATCTGTATTTTTTTCACTTTTTCTTTTTTTTCCATATTTTTCATTGGTGCATTATAATGTACATAGTGCTGGGATTCTTTGTTACTTCTCACTTTTCCACAATAAATATACCTACAGGTCATTTTTTAAGGGAAAAAGAGAATAGGTATGTTGCTATTGTTTTATTTACTTCTTATTTTGCAAAGTTTAGAAAGGAAAATTCTACAGAATCTTCTGAAAGCAGCAAAGCAAACCAGTAAGCCTACTGCTACGTGCAGTACCGTCCTCACATGAAAATAATAATGAGGATGACAAGGGCAGCTCAGTGCTTCAAGTGGCTCTCCAAGAGTTTTGTGAAACTTTAGAATTGACATATAGGCTGTCTCAAAACCTAAAAACTGTTCTTAATTTACAGATAAATATGATAAATATGACACCCTTCCCATCAGTTAGGTGGCTCTCTGCACAGTTCTTAAAAGCCCTACCCTGCACATACCTCTCTACCTTTGCGCTTACCATTCAGTATCACAATGATCTTTTCATGCACCTTGTCCCTCAATAGAAGTGGCTCTTTGAGGGCAGGACCAGTCTCAGCCATTTTGCACCCCTAAGGCTCAGCACTATCTGACAGCTCAGTACATGTTTGATGAATGAATGAAAAGGTCCTGTTTTTTTTTAGATTCATCATCTACCTGACTCTTACTGGCTTCCAAGAGGGAAGACAAAGCACTCATAGGTTTTTGCTTCAACATTTCCATTTTTTTTTAATTTATTTTGCCTCTCTGAAGAACTATAACAAATGGCCCTTGTGGATGAATCTATATTCTCATTCCTACTTCTTTTGTTCATTATGACATTTCCATCTTGGTTTTAGCCTTTGGAGGAGACACTTGTAAAGGAAGTGACAGTTGGTGCTTCTCTTCTGACATCTTCTGGTACTTCTTCAAGATTAGCCACAAAACACACACACACACACACACACACACACACACAGCCCACCGGTGGAATTTAGGCTGCATGGCAGATAATCACTGAGATAATTTTAGGAAGGGGGAGTTTCTGGAATTCCTCCAACTGTTTTCTGTTTTTCAGGACTTGTTTTCTCTGTCTAGAGCCTAGAAGGAATTGACTGCTGGTGATCTCACTGGGTGAGATTCATTCTAATCAGAACACACCATCAAAACCCATTCATTTCCAGAGTTTGAAATGGAACTTCTTCCAGTCCTCTCTGTACCCCTCTTCCCCTCACTCTCACTCCCAGCTTTCTTGTCTACCAAAAAAGAAGCAGGATCAGGTTGTCTTTGAACACTCAGGTTCTGCATAAGGAAATGATGTGAAAATTTGAGACAATTACCTAAATGATTCACTCAATCCAGTACCAGCCATATTTGAGCAGTAAAGTTCTGAATATTCCTGTAACTGCATTTTAATATAATAAATCCAACAAATTCTAACCATAGAGCAGATTCAAGGCAAGAAAACCACTTCCCAAACCAAAGCCAACTGCCTCCTGTTTCATTTTTGTTTTATATGGTTTTGATGTGAACATGATATAGAATGTCTTGGAATCCAAGATATCATATTGGATCCTCTATTTCTCTACCTGGGGTAGATATTGTCTTAACTTTGCAAGCAAGGGTGCAATTCTGATTTTAACAAATTTTCGAGAGTGACACTGTTTTTATTCCCATATTAATTGAAAACAAAACCAAAGTTCCTATAATCGGGGCTCTTATGCAATAGTGAGCAGCCTCAGATAAGCAGAGGTCTGTTTGCCACATCTGGTTGGATCTTAGCCGGCATCTTGGGGATAGGTTGCAAAACCCATTCCAATCCTACTCCAGGTCACCCTCCCAAACTTTTTTCTTTTATTCACATTTGACCCAGAATTCAGAAGGTTAAGAGAGAATAACCGAAAATACCTTAATCAGACCAAATCCTGATCCCTGTCACCCAAAGTCACTGTCATTTTTCTTCCTGTTATTGGACTTCAGCGTGCTCACCGGCATCGGAGAGGTGCTTTTTTAAATGTTCAGATCTCAGAACTCCATCCCCAGAGGTGTTGATTTAAAGGTCTGGGAATATGCTGAGTGCGGTGGCATACCCCTGTAACCCCAGAGACTTGGGAGGCAGAGACAGAAGGATTGTGAATTCAAAGCCAGCCTCAGCAAGTTAGCGGGTCCTAAGCAACTCAGCGAGATCCTGTCTCAAAATATAAAAAAGAGCTGGGGATATGGGCCCGGATTCAATCCCCGGTACAAGGGGAAAAAAAAGTCGGGAAATAGAGGGTGGAGTCAAAAACCTATTTAAGAAAAAAAGAAAAGAAAGGAGGGAGGGAGGAAGGAAGGAAGGAAGGAAGGAAGGAAGGAAGGAAGGAAGGAAGGAAGGATGGATCCCAGTCCATCTGACAAAGGTGGTCCCTGGCTGCACCTCCAAGAAGAGGCCATGAAACCCCTCTGATTGTTGGGACAGTGGTATTTTAGAACACAGGCGGGGACCTGATGTATTCTAATGGAGCCCTCAGTTTGAGCACATTTTTTCACGGAAGACAACCCAAAGCAGTCCAACATGTTCACACCAGGTGCCTAAAGGACAGGATTGCCACTGTCTCTTTAGGTTGCAGGAAAGCTTTTAACCGGTTCCCCTGAAAGCACACAGCAAGCTGCGGGAGCCCATGCTGATCAGCGCCTGGGCGCTGGGCGCTAGCAGCCTTCCCCCTGGGCGCCGGCCACTTACGTGCCCACCACCAGGCTGGCGCCCTCCAGCACCGCTAGGCTGCGCAGAGCATCGCCCACCAGGAAGCGCTCGCCGCGGGTGCACACCAGCACCACTTGCCGCGCGTTCTCCAGCAGGAGGCGGTGGCCGCCTGCCATGTCGCCGGGCGTCTCAAGTCTCCTTCGGGAAGGCCACCGGGCTCCAGCCGCGAGCGGGATGGCGGAGTCCCCAGCGGGTCCGCAAGCTGAGCTGCCAGGCCGGGAGGATGGGGCGGGGCGGGGCGGGCGCCAGTAGACGCTGCCCTTGGGTCGCTGAGGACGGTAGCTCAGTAACAACGACAATAATAATACCAACAAGCTTGACGATTAGTAATAAACTTTATCACGGACTTCAGTCTTTTTAGGTCGCCTTTTCACGTTTTGGGTAAATAAGGTAGATCTTATGTCCCTACTTTTCACGTAAGGACACTGAAGTCTGTCACCTGCAGATGGGGCGGGACGCATCAATCGCTGGTACTAAGGGTGTCCCCTCAAGGGTGCGGGCGCCCGGAGGGTACGCAAGCGGGGGAAACCTGGCCCAGGGACAGGAGCAAGAACCTGGGGATAGAGCCCCTGGAAGGGTTTAGGGTGCGTGGGAAACTTTTGTCCAGGAGCAGGTGTGGGAACTCGGGGCTAGATCCCCAGAGGGGACAGCATGGTGGGACGCTGTGCCCAAGGGGCTAAGATGGGAACCTGGGGCTGGAGCCCCAGGAGGGGACAAAATCGGCGGGAAACTCTGCACAGGGGGCTGGGGCCGCGGAGGGCCACGGGCAAAGGAAAGGGGAGCCTGGGAGTGGGGAGGAGGGGGATGCGGTGGCGGAGCTGCTCAGGGGTCCGCGCGGTCACGAAGCAGGGTGGCCGGTGCAGCGCTCTTTTCGGTTGGCCAGTTCTGCTCTAGGTTCCCAAGATGAAGGCGCACCGGGGCGGGGCAGGATAGAGCCGAGATTTAGACAATCGACTGGCACCTCTGGCCACCTTGTCCCCAACGCCTTCCTGAAGGATAAATTGAAGCGGTTCCTGGGTTCGGAGTCGCTGAGGTAAGACAGGTTTGAGCTCGGTGTCCGCTCTGCCCCACGTCAACGGTATCTAGTGGGGTCTGCCCGGTCAAGGTTGGAGACAGAATCGAGTCAGTTTCAGTAAGATGGTGTGTTATTCTCGCCCCCGTCTCTTCCGGCCCATCAATTGCTAGGAAAACACTGACAGGCACTAGGTTTTGATTCTTAATTACTTTATTTGGTTCATGCAGTACATTTTTATTAGAAAGTCTTTGTTAGATCTTGTGGAATGTAAGAAGACAAGAAAGACACTTCCCCTGTGCAGCAAAGATTTACAATCAAAAAGAAGACAAATGTGAACACAAATAACACACCAAAAAGCAGACCACACCTGTAAAACGCAAAATATAAAAGGAAGTTAATTTCGTGTCATTTTAAAGCCATCCTAAAATTAAAAACAGCAAAAACTCCTTTTCATGAACACAATAAAAATATACTTTAGCATTATGCTAGGGCCTATAAGTGACAGAGATAAGGTAAGAAAGAGAAAGAAAGAAATTGGAAAGGAGTTACATAGACAATGTGAGTGAAAGAGATTCTAAAAGGGGGAAGCATCCTAAGATTACCCACAAATTAGCTCAGATACACAAACAGAGATGTGTGTGGGGTGTGTATACACAGTCTTAAAAAGACTAACAGTGGGGGGCTGGGGATGTGGCTCAAGCAGTAGTGTGCTCGCCTGGCATGCGTGGAGTGCTTTGTTCCATCCTCAACACCACATAAAAATAAAATAAAGATATTGTGTCCACCTAAAAATAAAAAATAAATATTAAAAAAAGACAACAGTGGGGAATAGAAATAAAGTCACTAAGTCATAGAAAAATTTTATAAAAATACTATAAAAATTTAAAAGAATTTTTTGTATTATAAAATTTTATATTATTTAATTTTTGCATAGGACTTTAATTTTCATTTAATATCTTAATTTGTTAATTTGATTTTGCAATTTCAGGCATATTTGCAGATTCATGCAATTATACAGGGTAAAAATACAGAAAAAATAGAAGGATTTGGGGTTCAATAAACTTGTCATATTCCCATTACTGTTACTTATGATCTGCTTGATCTGAGGGACGTTCCTTAATATTTTCCTAAATTTCTGGCTTTTTTTTTCATCCTTACCGTAGGAATAATTATTTCCAGTTTATGGATTTGTTTGAGCTTTAAGTAAAATAAAATGTAAATCACTTAGCCTAGTGCCTCACTCTGAACAAGTAACAGGTGTTATTATTATTAGTAGTTTATCTCAGTCCTGCTGTTTGTCAGTTAAGGACTAGATTTCAGCCAGTAGTACTAGTTCCTCTCCTGATGCACAGAACACACCACGTACTATACTGAAAGCTTACAAGTTCCAGGCAAGTCTAAAGAATTTATACTTCTTTTTCATGAGCATTGGTGCTTGTGGGTGAACTGACTGCCTCTGATTGACAGCTCAGATAGAAAACATTACCTGGGAAGCACCTGCAAACAAGAGGTTTGCACAAGCAGGAGGGATCAGCGCAATTTGTCTCCTTGCATACTGTTCAGTGTTATAAAAGGATAAGGAGATCAGAAGTTTCCTTAGTAATAACCAGCATCCCTATAGCACTTCTTAGTTTATATGTAATTTTCACATCTCCTGGCTCATATTGGTGACCTCCCTTCCCCTATTCCTCCTCCCTCATTGACCTCTAGTTATTTTTTTTTTCAGTTTGCAAAAGGGGCAGTCCAAAAATGTCAACAGAAAAGTCTGCACAAAACAATAAACTTGACGCCAGCCGAGACTTAGAGGTCAGGCTGAAAGTCATTTCCTCATCCTTATGTTCTGCCCTGACCTAATCAGAAGAGGCAGGTCAGGCTTCAGGCCAAGGACCTAGTGGCTCCTGGCTTTGGGGTAAACAAAAAACTGCTAGCTGTGATGTCCCCACACCATCCAAGGACACAGTTCACAGTATTTGTCCAAGGTGGGCGGGGAGGAGGTGGGGAAAAAAGTGTGAAAGGTATTGGGTCTGAGAGAACCAGTCATCCCTTATAGGGATGTGGGAAATACACCCCAGCCTTCCATCTCAAGTCGAGTCTGGAAATCCATTTACACTGGGTTGTAGGCAGGGTTGCGAAAACCAAACACAAACTGCCTTCAATAGTATCTAGGAGACAGTGTTATTGTTAACGATATTTAGGACTGGCCTACCACTTTAGGACTGGACCTTATAAAACCCCAGTCCTTCTCCCTGACTTCCCTAGTTTGGAATGTTAAGAATCTGCACCCATGTGGACCAGCTCCCCCAAATTTGCACTGATGTTGCAGTAGAGTCCTCCAAATTTTAAGAATTTGGATTCAGGGTGTTTCATGAAAGCTAGTTGTCAGTTAGACCCCCTTACTCTTGTCAAATGCTGGTGGTTATTCACAAGTCAGAGTGGACTAGAAAGAGGACAGATTTAGACAGTGTCCAGTTTAAAAAAAGTGTAAGTGATCATTTCCCCATTAGCCCACGGTATTTGAAAATTGCAACGATCCTATAAGAAACTTATTGTGATCTACATTTGGCAGAAGAGATGCATTAGGCCTAAGAGAAAGTGCTGTGAGAGCCAGGGGCAGGAGTCACCCTGCCTGCCCTCTAAGGCCAGGGGCTTTCCACTTGTCATTCTGTTGTCCCTGTGAGACCATTCTTCAAAAAACTCAACTCACTGAACAGATATGATTCATAACTATCAGGGGAATGTAAGGGTTGGTTAAATTAACCAGGAGGGTGTTCATTTGGAAAAACACTATTTTGTACTCCTATGTCCCTTTGTCTATCTAATAAATAGCTCAAATTTTCTGTGCTCCAAACTGAACCTCTGATCTTCCCAACCATCCCCTCCCCCACCGTGTTCTCTGTCACCATTGATGGCAACTCCAGGCTTCTTACCTCATCCCTTTATTTCATACCCCACATCCAAACCATTAGCCAATCCTGTGGACTGTCCTTTCAGAATACATCTATCAGACCACTTCTCCCCACCTCTGCTATTGTCCAAGGGACCCTATTATTTCTTGACTTCCAATGGCAGGAGCCCCTTAATAGGTCTCCTTGTGTTACCCTCATCGCCTTATATCGTCTCTTCTCAGCTCAATGGTCAGAGAGATTCTCCATTCCATGAAGAAGTGACCTGCCACACCCTCTAGGAACTTCTCTCTCTGGCTCTATCAATATCACTGTATCTGGTCACTATGTTTAAGCACTGGCCTCCTTTGGGCTCCGAAATCATGCCAGGCATATTCCACCCTTTAAACTCTCTTATTAATTACAGAGTACTTACCACACATCTGTGCCATGTCTAAAATTAATGTTTTAGCTGGGTGCAGAGGCACGCACCTATAATCCTAGCTACTGGGGAGGCTGAGGCATGAAGATTGCAAATTTGAGGCCAGAAAATTAGTAACAGCCTGTCTTAGAAAGGGCTATGGATGTAGCTTTGTGGTTGATCACCCCTGGGTTCAATCCCAAGCACTGAAAAAAATTAATATTAAAATTAAAAGATGGCTTACAATAACACTCCACCACTATGTATGTATGTACATATGTACGTATTGGCACTGGGGATTGAATCCATGGGTGCTTTATCACAGAGCTACTTCCACAGCCCTTTTAAATTTGAATGCTTTTAGTTGTTGATGGGTCTTTATTTTATTCATTTATTTATATGCGGTGCTGAGAATCGAACCCAGTGCATCACACATGCAAAGCAAGTGCTCTGCCACAGAGCCACAACCCCAGCCCTAAATTTTTAAATTTTCAGACAGCACTTCACTAATTTGCTGAGGCTGGCCTTGAACTCGATCCTCCTCTCTCCAGCCTCCTGAGTGACTGGAATTACAGGTGTGCATCACCACAACCAGCTCACTCCAGCTGATATTTCTGAGCTCTTTGGATTTGAACATGTATTTAAGATGTGAGTTTTCAGGCATTTTGTGAGTAATTCAGTTCTCTTTGGGTACCGAGCCTTTATGTAGTCATCATGCTTTGTTATTTTACACAGCAAACCTGTCTTCAACTTTTTGGTGGTTGGAAAAGGAACTTTATTGTTTCTTCCTAAGAATAGCTGGTTATCTTCTTCTCCCTACCTTTGGTTCTCCACCAACCCTTCATGAATCAATAGAGAGATTAATTCATCCGGAAGTACAGAAGTACACAAATGGCTGCATTTATGTGTCCTATGAATTACAGAGGAGATGGAATCAGAGCAGATCTGGGCTATTTGCATTTTACTTAGAGGAATAGGAACTTTGGTATTTTTGTTTGTTATTTTATTTTGTTTTGTTTTGTTTGTGAGCAGAAAGGTACCAGAAGCCATAGATAAAGATGCTCATTGCAGATAGACTTTTTTGATGAGAAGAATGAGAGTGGAGAGAGGGTGGATAGATAGAAGACTGGAAGGAAGAAAAGCATGACAATACAGAGGCGAGCAGAATCTTGGGATGAGTGCACAGCATAGAATTTTAAAAACCTACAAATCTTTTTAGCATTAGCTGCCCAAATTCTTATTAAACCAACAAATTGTCATCAATTTTTCACCAACCCTTCTTTTGTACTTGTTAAAATGAACACAACACCTGAGGGGGAGGGGAATCTTTAGTGATTTGAAAAAGTTGTCAAAGATGTAGGTTTTTAATTTTTTACCTTTTTGAAGCTTTCACATAATTCTTTTCTCTTTTTTTCTCTTTGCTTTGTAAGTCCTAGAAGTGAAATCACATGCTAATAGCAAACATTAGCACATAATGCCACTTACTGTGTTATTCCATATGCTGGACTTCCTGCTTGGTTGTTTAAAATTCATTGCTTCATTGATATTGTTGGAACTCTCCTTTCCATTTTCTGGTATAGGAACTCAGAGATGCTGAGATATTAAAATCAACAGTAAAGACATGCCTAAGGACAGTCAGTTTTGTCCTTCTGTCTTATCTTTTTAAACACTGCCCCGTCTCCCACAGCCAGAACAATGCTTGACACCAGAGTAGTTACTCAAAATATATATATATATATATTCTGAATGTTAAATGTACTTGCTCACATATCTGTAAATGCAAACTGAGATTTGAAATCAGGCTTTTCCACATGAAAGACTGAGTTTTTAATCACTTGCTGCTGTGTTTCTGGAACTGCTGGCTTTTAAATATGGCTCTCTGTGATTACTGAAGCATAAATTTAAATGGTATTGTCATGGGAACACTTATTTTTTTTCGGTCCTGGGAATTAAACCTAGGGTCTCACAGAGCTAGGCAGGTGCTGTGTTACTGAGCTACATAGCCAGGACTTTTTAAGTTTTGTTTTGAGTCAGGATCTTACTAAGTTACCTATACTGGCCTTGGACTTGTGAACCTTCTGCCTCAGCTGTACCCCCAACCCCAGTATCCTGAGTATCCTTTTCCCCCCAAATAAACATATCTTTATAACTTTTCTCATGGTCGAAAGATACACAAGCTCAGGGAGAAATTTGAATAATACCTCAAAAGTATAGAAATTAGAATAAGAATTAAGGTGAAGCAAGGAACACTCTGCCTTAGCCACAAATTTTAAGAGAGAAACAAAAACTCAGTAGTCAAAATAAGCAATGTTTAAATTTACTATTTCAAAAACAACACAAAAATTAGCACAAAAATATATGATGAACAAAATATCACAAAAATTTAAATAAAGATAAGACTTATAGGTTGAGATCAATGCATACAAGTGTACAGTCAGATCATGTCTGCTTTACAATTTTGATATTTCATTCAATATGTTACCTTACCATCACTACAACAAAATACCTGAGGTAATCAACTTATAAAGTTAAAGTCTTACTTTGGCTCAAGTTTTGGAGGTTCCATTCTTTGATGTATTGGACCCATTGTTTTGAGCCTGTAGCAAGGCAGCACACTGTGGTCGCAGTGTATGGCAGAGCCCAACAATTCACCTCAGGGACAGGAAGTCAAGAGTAAGAGGAGGAGACCAGGGTCCCACAGTTCCTTTCTGGGGCATGCTCTCAAAGCCCTAAAGCCCCCCCACTAGGTCCCACCTATATTAAAGCTCCCAACCATGCTACTATGGAGGCCAAGACTATGGCAACCATCATAGATTTTTCCTGCAGTAAGTTGGGATTTTAAGAATACTGTGTTGACATTTATCTTGATAACTTAGTTGCTGTAGTTTTGACAGGACTTAAATTCTACAGCTAAGGTGAGTTCTTCAATCACCAAATTCTAACTTCAACATAGTAAGAATGAAAGCAGAGATTGTACCAAACCAGAGGTGGCTCCTGTTCATGTCTGGCACACAGCTTTTCAAACAACTCTCAGGGGTTTCTGTGTGTGGATATAATATACACGTAAGGGGCATGACATAGCTTAACTCAACTTCTTATTTATTGAATGACACTGCATATAATTTTTGCCTGGTCATTTTATTATTTCCTTGGGGTAAGTGCCTGTGGTTGGAATCACTGGGTGAAAGAGTCTGTGTGTGCACTGCTTTTAAAAAGCCAGAAAGGTCATTGGAGAGTCATTGGCAGTTGGATCAAGTCCCTTTATACAATGTTCACAGAATTTTTAAAAATGTATCTCCTTTCCTTTGAACAGGTCCAGGAGACGAAATGTCATCACATGTTTTGCCAACATCACCGAATTCTGGAGGTAAAAGGAAATCAGTCAGTGAATTCTTCCTTTGTGCCTGGTCCCGTTAGGCTCCATAAGGTACCAGGAGAGTAAAGGAGGGTGCTGCACGAGAGCCTAAGGTGGAAAGAGTTTATAAACTGTCTGCTGAGGACACTCTGTTTGACTTTTCGATTTTTAAAATTTCTTCAAATCAGGGGTTCCTCAAATTGTCACCATTAACTCAATTGTGTGTCATACGAAAGGACACAAATAACTTTACCAAATCTTCTCTTCTCTCCTTTACCACCCTTCTCTCTTGATCCTCCTACTTCTTTATAAATATACAAGACAGTAGAATTTAGCAGTATAAAAGGAATGATTTTGTTTTACTTATAATTCTGGCCAAGTTTAATGATGGGATAACACCAAGAATGTCTATAGAGAACTGTCACTCTATACACATCCCATACAGAGGACCATTTGTCACTCTGTATTTAGAATTAATAGGTGTGACTGTGAATGACAAAACATGGATATAAACCCATGGTTTAAATGTATGGTAGGGGTTTTTCACACTCTCTCAGGTAAACAGAGTCTGGGTCCATGGGGAAGTTCACATCAGGAGCTCACCTTCTAGCTCATGACTGGGCTTTATTCTTGGCCCAATTTGGCTGCTTCTGCACCAATCATTACATCCATATTCCTACCTATAAGAAAGGAAAGAGCATGCCTAGAAGATACATCCACCACTTTCACTGACATCCCCTTGGCTAGAACTTAGCCATATGGGTATTCCTAGGTCCAAAGGAGGTTGAGAAAAGTACTCTCTACTCTGGGTGCCCATATGGGATGACAGAATTGAGGACCATATTTGTATAGAAGGAGAGAGTGTGGATATGGAGACACTACTAGTAGCCCCTGCTCCATTATCAAATTTAAAAAAATTTAGGAAGGGCCATTTTTGGAATTAATTCTACAGGTAGATTTGCACACATAATTAAAGGTGTATGTACAAGAATAGTCAATGCAGTATTTTTTTTTTTTTGTAAGAGCAAATGACTAGGATCAGTCATTATGTCTATGAAACAAAAATCATAGATAAGGTTAAAATGAAGGAAGAGGCAGTTTTATTCAGGTGCAGAATAGATGTGCAAATCAGCAGACACAAGTTCAGGTTAGAAACCAAGCAAGTGTTATCCAACGAGACTAGACAGAATGAGGTTTCAAGTCATGGGGTGGGGCCCGTAGCTCAGCACTGCTGGAGACAAGGCAAGGTGTGGGCAACTCAGGTGTCGGAAACTGAAGGGAGTCAATGAAGTTTGCATTCACATATCCATGCTCTTTTAGCCAGCTTTTTTTCCATTGCTGTGCCCAAAAGACCTCACAAGAACAACATAGAAGAAGGAAAGTTTATCTGGGGCCTCACAATTTCAGAGGTCTCAGTCCAGACAGCAGGTTCCATTTCTTAGGGCTCCAAGTGAAGCTGAACATCATGGCAGAAGGGTGTGGTGGAGGAAAGCAGCTCAGGACGTGGTCATCAGGAAGCAGAGAGAGCTCCACTTACCAGGGACAAATAAACCCCAAAGGCGGGCCCCCAGTGACCTACTTCCTCCAGCCACTCCCCACCTTATCACAGTTACCACGCACTTAATCCATATTAATGGATTAATTCATTGATTACCTACAACTCCCACAATCCAACCATTCCACCCTCTGAATAATTCTTGCATTTTCTTACATGCAAGCTTTTGGGAGACACCGTGTATCTAAACCATAACACAAGGACTTACTGTTCACTCTGGGATCTTTCCAGACCCACAGAGGATTGGAAAGTTGGTTCATGTTCAGTTCTTGACAGCATCAGTGCAGAATGTTAGCAAAGTCCCAAAGTTTTATCTCACCACTCTGTAACATTTTGACTTTGTTTTATCATGTCCATTGGTGTGGGATTAGTTCATATTATGAGGGAATGAGATGCTAGTCAGCTGTCTTTTGGATAAGATGATAATATTTGTGCTAATATAAAAAGAATTTCTAAGTATTGGTAACTGAAAAAATAAGATGCAGAATACTAGAGTAGTATATATATTGGATGATGCCTTTTTAAAAAAAATTTTTTTTTAGTTGTAGTTGGACACAATCTTTATTTATTTTTATGTGGTGCTGAGGATCAAACCCAGCACCTTGCATGTGCTAGGCAAGTACTCTACCACTTAGCCTCTGGATGATGCCTTTTTATTAAAAAGAATTTAGATTACTGTGTCAAGAACTGTGAAGGGTGTAAGCGTTTCTCCTATTTCCAAGTTGTTAAGCTATCTAGTTTCATGGATGCCAAGAAGAGTTACAAAACTCTTGGATCAGACACAAAGGTCTTTATTACTCATAACACAATAGGAAGCATGAGCATTAACACATTTGGTACCAGTTCCCTGTTACCCATGGCCCTCTTTTTAAATCAAGTAAGTTATATATTAATAATATAATATGGACCTCTGAACCCTTGAAAACTAGAATCTTAATGGTAAATTACACCATGACAAAACCTACACACCAGATCTCTTGTTGTCTGTCATTTGAGGTAACCACCATGTTGACTCCTGTGTAGATTATTACTGGGGTTTTCTTATTATCTTGTCTGTTTGTAATCTTAAAGAACATATTTTTTTTTTTTTGCTTTGGCTTCAACTGTTTAAAAGGATAGCCTACAGACTATTGTCTTTTGGAAATTACATTGTACATTGTAGTTCATGCATTTTAACTGCTGTGAATCACATTGTGTGAATATTCCATAGTTCCTTTATTGACTCCCCTGAGGGCATTTGAGTCGTTTTCAGTTTTCCATAAGGTAAGAGGCTGTGGCTTAGGTTGGAGTCTGATGCCCACTGGGAGTATAGGGTGATGTAGAAGGTTGAATGTGGTCCCCAAAAGATATGTCTATGACAATATGAACTTATTTAGAAAATGAGTCTTTGCAGAAGTAATTGAGGCAGGGATCCTGAGATGAAATCATCTTGGATGGACTTAGGGTGAAATTGGCTCAAGTACTGATGATGCTAAGTCCCATGATCTGCCATCTGCAAGGTGGAAACCCAGGAGAGTTGGTGGTGTAATTCCATCCAAGTCTGAAGCCCTGAGAACCAGGGGAACTGATGGTGTCAGTCCCATTCTGGGTTCAAGAGGAGATGCCAACTCAAACCCTGAGAAGGACAAGAAAGGGCCTTCCTTGGCCTCTCGTTCTGCTCAGGCCCTCAATGGCTGGGATGATACCCTGCTGGTTCAAATGCTGATCTCATCTGGAAACACTCTCACAGACACACTCAGAAATACAGTTTGATCTAGGCACTCCTGAGTCCTGACACGCATGAAATTAGGTATCAAAACCACCCAGCTCCAGGTTCCCTTGTGTCCTCAATCTCATCACCCTCTGCTAGGCTCTAGCCTGTTAGCCATTCTCCTTCCTCCTCCTGCTGTCCTCAATCCCAGATGCTGGACCTGCCCTCAGTTATCTCTACTCCACAGATTACAAAGGCCTAGAATGTCACGTGCTTCTGTGACATTCTCTGAGCCTCCCTGAGCCTCCAAAGGCCAAACCACAAGCCCCTCTGCTCTTGCCAGGTATGAACCCCACCCAGAGGGAAGGACTCTCCACCCAGCTAGTTCCTCTACCAGCTGGACCAGCCACACTCCTCTGAGTCTTCAACCTAATTTCACTTCTCTGCCAACCCTCAGAATGACTCAACAAGTTGGCCACATCCAGCTTGGAACTGGGGGACACTCCCCACTCTTGTGACTACAAAGCCCTGCTGTTTCACTTACTCCTGAATGCGTCCCTTCGTGACCTTGGATTGTAGATCAGGGCCGTGCTGATGACTTATCAGCTGCCTTCAGTCTTTGCCTGTCAAGTGCAGGGCGTCCTGTTTTCTAGGCTCGGAGATCCCTCCTTCCCTGGAGGGGTGGACAGCAGGTGACCAGAACCGGCCACACTCTGTGTTGAACCCAGGACCTCCACTCTGTGATTTTCCCTCTCCCTGATAAACAGAACAAAACCAAACCAGCGTGTTGGGGCTTCTGCAATCCCAGGCACTCCCATCGCCTCCACTGCATCCCTTGGACAATGGCCATTTCTCAGGTAGCTTTGACGCTCCAGTTCACAGCACATTACTGCCACCTAGGGGCCTCTCAGTGTATCCCAAAGCTGATGTTCTGGACCAATTAAGCCAGAATTCCTGGGGAACCAGAGTGATTCAGAGCCAGAACCAGAGGTTCTTCATAGGTCCTTGGCCTGCTGGGAAGTTTTGGAGGTTTTTTTTTTTTTCTTGGTGAGGTAGAGATAGAAGGGTAAAGGGTATGGAGTAAGGGGTGGGTCACCCTTTCTTTTTCTCTCTGATTTAAGATATCAACTCCAAGCTGCCAGCATTCCTGGTCTTGGTTTTTGGTTTTTAAAGATCAGAATTTCAGCCAGGTATGATCATGCAAGCCTGTCATTCCAGCTACTAGGGAGACTGAGGCAGGGGGATTACAAGTTGGAGGACAGCCTGGGCAACTAGCAAGACTTGGTCTCGAAATAAAATTTTTAAAAGGGCTGGGGATGTAGAACACCCCTGGGTTCCATCCCCAGCACCACAATAAATAAATTAATACATAAATAGATATTTTTAAAATCCCAAGATTTCTGTCCCCAGCATCACACCTCCAAGCAATAGAAATAAGGAGAGAGAAGGAAGGGTTTTTGCCCTTTCAGATTCAATAAATAAAATCTAAAATTCCATTCAGAGATATAGTTGATTTTTCTATTTTTAATGATCAGCCTTCTTTTTCATTAAGTATATAAGTTCATGGTTTTTAGTGTTTTCATAGGTATGTGCAGCCATCACCATGGCCAATTTTAGAATGTTTCATCACCTTAAATAAACTCTGCATCCTTTGACCTCCAGATTCTACCCCCTGTCCCTGCGCCATCCCTAGCAACACTGATCTCTTTCTCTATGGATGTGCCTCTTCTGTTCATTTCACATAGGTGGAAAGATACCCTGTGTGGTTCTTTGGTACCTGCTTCTTTTGTTTAACATATGTTTCCAAGGTTTATCCCCGTTGTAGTGTATGTTGTACTTCGTCCCTTTTCAAGCCTAAATAATATTCCCATTATATGGATATACCACATTTTGTTTATCATTTTTCAGTGTTGGATGCTTGGGTTGTTTACATCTTTTGGCTCTTATGAATAATACTGCTTGAAACTTTTATGTACAAGTTTTTTGTTGTTTGTTTTGTTTTTGGTACCAAGGACTAAACCCAGAGGTATTTTACCACTCAGCTACATCTCCAGCCCTTTTTAAAATTTCTGATTTTGAGACAGAATCTTGCTAAGTTGCTTAGGGCCTTGAGAGTTGCTGAGGTTGGCCTTGAACTTGCAATACTCCTGCCTCAGCCTCTGGAGTCTCTGGGATTGAATCAGAGACATGCAGCACTGTGCCCAGCTTCATATACAAGTTTCTGTGTCAACATGTTTTCCTTTCTCTCGGGTGTATACCTAATGTTAGAATTGGTGAGGTGTATGGCAACTGTTTGACATTCTTAGAAACTACTAGAGTATGTTCCAGAATGACTGCACTGGCTGGGCACAGTGGCACATGCCTGTAAATCCCAACTCCTCTGGAGGCTGAGACAGGAGGATCACGATTTCAAAGTCAGCCTCAGCAACAGTGAGGCGCAACTCAGTGAGACCCTGTCTCTAAATAAAATACAAAATAGGGCTGGGGATGTGGCTCAGTGGTCAAGTGCCCCTGAATTCAATCCCTAATACCCTCTACACGAAAAAAAAAAAAACAGAAATGACTGCACCATGTTACATTTGAGGGTCCAGTTTCTCCATATCCTCACCAGCACTTGTTAACATCTGACTTTTTTTCTAAGACAATCTAATTTGGACTGAGGCTCTTCCCAACGGGAGTGGTGGGGCAAGGGTAACAGTAGTTGTGCCTGTATGATAGGAAGAAATAGTATATTCATCTCAAAATATGATCTCATGATTCTGCTAAATGCCTGTTTTTATTTTTTGGAACTGGGGATTGAACCCACGGGTGCTCAACCATTGAGCCAGGTCTCTAACCCTTTTTAATGTCTCTTTTGAGAAAGGGTCTTACTAGGACCTCTCTAAGTTGCTGAAGCTGTCATTGAACTTGCAATCCTCCTGCCTCAGCCTCTAGAGTCTTTGGGATCATAGTTGCGCAACCACCTTACCCAGCAAGGTCTCTCTGTTTCATCAACTCATTCCCCAAGCCCGTGTGCTTGGTGCCATGGGAAACAGAGGATCTGGGGATCTTGCCCAAGAGATCTGGGCCCTTCATGTCCAATTCCAGCTCAGGGAGGCAATTTCTGTCTGCATTCCACTCTCTTAGAGACTCCTGCATCCCACTCACTCTACCCCATTTGGTAGGAGCCTTATAGTTCTGGTAAACAGAGGAACAATAATAAATCTTATTTCTATTTCTTTCTTTCATTCAGAAAAAGCAAAAGATGAATCAGTCAAAAAGGACAGACCATATAAGGTCTTTTTCAAAGATCTCTTTCTTTTCAAAGAAAATGAAATGGCAGCAAAGAAAAAGGTAAGCTTTTATTAAAAATCACAATCCCAATTAATGTTATAATCATATCCTCTTATTCATCATTCTTATGAATTTTTATGGTGTCAGATATGAGGACTCACATGGTGTGTGCCCCATACTGTCCTGGGGAGACACCCAGCACATCACAGGGATCTGCAAAGATCGCCACCCAATGGCAGAAGACAGATGTTACAGTCCAGTATGGCAACAACAACTACCCTACTCCGACAACACCCACGTTTTTCACATTTTTGCATTTCTAAAATTGGAATGCAGCTTCCATAGATGGGATGTCATTGGCCATGCATAAGATAATAGTGCTTCTTTTTTGGCACCAGGCATTGAACCCAGGGGCACTTAACCACTGAGCCACACCCCTAGCCCTTTTGGTATTTTATTTAGAGACAGGGTCTCAATGAGTTGCTTAGGGCCTTGCTAAGTTGCTGAGGCTGGCTTTGAATTGTGATCCTCCTGCCTCAGTCTTCCAAGCCTCTGGGATTACAGGTGTGTGCCACTGCACCCAGCTAATGCTTTCTTAAAATAAGTGGCATCTTAGAGTTGACGGGCTACTGTAACAGAGGTGTCAAAGGAAACACAGACAAAGGCCTGCCCACCTTTACCGGTGAGAAGAGAGAGAGAACAGGGTGGTGGTGATGTGTAGGCAAAGACTTCACTGAAATAACAGGAGCAGAGTCTCCAAGAAGTCAAAATTGGCTGAGCTGACATGGACGAGACAATCTGTGGGGAGGAGGAAGAAGGGATAAAAGTGGAGGAGGGGGTACCATTTCAGAATGATCTGGTATAGAGCTATGTCAGTGTGTGCCTTGCAGCATTGCTCTCACTGTGTGTGTGGTCACAGCTAACACTTCAGATTTACTTTCCTTCCTCCTGGAGCAAAGGTTGACAACAGGACTTTCTTCACCTTCGTTAGAATGAAGAAAATATCTAGAAATGCTTGACACATGGTTCGTCTGTGTGTGATGGTTTCCTGTAGGTGTTATATAGTTGTGTTGAATTTCTCCCAAAATTAAATTGAGAAAATATGGGTGAAATCTGAAGCCTGAAACAAATTTTTTTAAATGTCCACTTGGGACTTCTATTCTTCTCTCAGGTTTTCAATTTCATGGACTCAACACTTTGGGCAAGATAAAACTGTGAAAATATATAAATAAATGCAGAAGGACATTTCCCAGTCCTTCATATTTGGGAAACACAATTTAATAAAAATTAATTTTTAAATATATTTATACTCAGTTTTCTATAGGAAGGAAATTATGCATTCCTTCAAAGATAAGAATTGAGGGTTACTGGTTTATTGTTAATATCATTTACTACAAATGGCATTTTTATATATGATCTCTATTTGAAAACAAGATTACTTGGATACATTAAAAATTCTTCTAAACTTTGCACTTGGGCAGGAAAAAATTTTGAACCGTAGCATGAAAGTCTACCAAAAGTCTACTTTTTCATCCCGAATGAAGAGTCGTTCACACCTGAGCCAAATAGCTCTTCTTTCTGACAGAGGTGATGGCTCATTTGAAAAATTTGGGTTAGATCCAATTCTTATTCTCAGATTAACAGAAGGTAAGTCTAAGTTACTCTTTGATTCCGAATATCATTTTGAATATTGTTGATTTCAGAGTTGGGTGCTTTTCTGGAGGTGAGAAAAAACAGAAAGTATGCTACCTTATAATTATGGGAAAGTCTCTGTAAAAGGGGGTTGAGAATTGGGAGAGAATCTATTTTAAACAGGAAAGCATATTTTTCCAAGAAGACTGATTCTCATTTTCATGGCTCCCAGGAAGATAGTCACTGCCAAAATAATACAGTATTAAAGTTGGCAAAGGTGCCAGCCATTCATACTGAGTTTTGTTTGTGGAAATACAGAAACTTTCTAAGAATGGAGTAGCTGTAGAATTCATATATTCAGAATCAGGAAGCTAATAGAATTTAATAAGTATGCCTGTTGTTTCAAAAACATAACTGGGTTTAATGACCTTTGAAGGTAACATATTAAAATATTCCAAAATGGTAATAATTGTTTTATGAAAGAAGGCAATCTGGGTATCAAAAATGACATGAATATTCCCTACTTATCAGATCAAGAAGTGCCTAATGATTCATGATTGAGTCATAAAATCTTTTCCCATAAATGAATCTTTTTTCCAATTTTTTAAATTAAAAAAAAATAAGAAAGGAAGAATGGACAGACAGACAGACACATATCAAGTGCCCAGGATTTGCTGTGGTAACTTAAAATGTTTTTCCTCTGGCTCCCAGAGTCTTTTCAGTTTCCAAAATTATGAAAAGAAAAATCATTTTTTAAAAAGATTTTTTAGAACTTTATTTATCCATTTACTTTTTTACGTGGTGCTGAGGATCGAACCCAGCGCCTCCCACGTGCCAGGCAAGCGCTCCACCACTGAGCTACAACCCCAGCCCCTGAAAAGAAAATCTTGAGAGAATAAGAAAAATATTTAGAAAAGGACTCTGAATTCAGTAATCAAAACAGAAGTCATGTGCATTAGTCAGCTTCCTAGGGCTGTGACTGAAATACCAGACAAGAACAGCTTTCTGAGGAGGGAAAGTTCATTTTGGCTCTTAGTGTCAGAGACTCAGGCCATGGTGAACTGACTCCATTACTCTGGGCCCAAGGTGAGGCAGAACGTCATGGAAGATGGGTGTGGCAAAGGGAAGCTTCTCAGGGTCATTGTGGCCAGGGAGCAGAGAGAGCAAGGGGAAGGGCCTACAGAGAAGATGCAACCTTCAGGAGCACACCCCAGTGACCCACCTCCTCCAGCCGCACCCACCTGCCTACAGTTATCACCAGTCAGTCCATTCAAACCAGGATGGACTGGTTAGGTGACAGCTCTCACCATCAAATCATTTACCTCTGAAAATTCCTGCATTAACACCGGAGCTTTTGGGGACACCTCATATCCAAACCATAAAACCAAGCGAAATGGTTTAGAAAATTTGATAGGTGCACATGTAATTGTGTGACATGGTGGCACATAATGCCAGAGACTTCACCACAAGTTCTAGGGTGCCGCAGTCCGGCTGCAGCAAAATAACTGGGGGGGTGACGAGCAACTAGTGTAGATTGATACAGCAGGAGAGGGAGCCATTTATTGCAGGACGGAGCGGTATTTATACATTCCACACAGCTTATCTAATTAGCATAAACTAGATACATCAGTCAACCAATAAGGAATCTCCACACTTAATGGCTCAATGGCATTACTTCACAAACCACTCCCTCTGGCATTTTGCCAGGCACCATCCAGACTTGTTTACAGACTCTAACACTAGGGCATGTCTGGATCTCACCTGCTGTTTCAACATTGGCCTCTGTAGAATGGTGAGCCCAGGTCATCAAGGGCACTTAAAATGACAGGTGGCATAGAAAGAATTCTGCATGGAGTGAGGGATTTCAGGAATCCTCGTTGCCACTGTGGTAGTTTGGGGATAACTAGGGAAGCACGGCTGAGGAGACAACCTGGGTGCCCACCATTATTGTTTAACAAAGACGTCGCTGGTCTCTTGGAAGTAAATGCCACAGGGTAGACACTTCAAAAAAGGAAACAGTGAAACTAGTGTCGTCCAGGGCAATCTGGGCTCCCTCAGCCATGGAAGCAGGGTTATCCATTTGTGCTGGTTATACAGATAAAACATTGGGACATTTTCCCTTAAATCTTCCTCTGACTCTATTTCCAGTCAGGAGTCGATTTGAATGAAACTGCTATGTATTCTTCAGCCTCACATTCCCTGCCTGAATTCAGACTGAAAACAAACCTATGTGATAGTAAAATTAGCCAGCGACCCCATTCATTTTACTTCTATGTACTCAGTAATAGCAAAGTGCTAAATCACCAGCAAAGGAAGTCCACAGGCAACTCGGTGTCATGGACAGCTCATCTGCCTACATGGCAGAAGTGCCATTTCCTCTCTGTGCGACTGGCAGCCTGAGTGTGGTTTTGCCATCAAACAGCAGTACTGAATGGCTTGTCTCAGGGGCTTTCAGACTGCTCTTCACATCCCCAGTGAGTGATGGAGGTGCTCTGGGGTTGAGAGACACTCGCACTTTGAGGAGGGCTTTATCACCTAAGTTCTCTTGCTTGGAAGATCTGTCTGATAGCTAGAATAGCCAAAATGGGAAACCTACAATTATGAGTCTTACTAGATTAAAAGGATAAAATTCCATCGGCCCAGTAAGCCAGTCACCACATTAAGGTAGACTGAGCTTATTTCTAATAAGTTGATAGGATATTCAAATTTATTTTCAATCGGGCTGACCCATCGTAAGTGACTAAATGAAAGCGATAGTGAGCAATTTCATTTTTTTTTCCATTAAAAATGTCCTAGTATGAGCTTGGGTTGTGGCTCAGTGGTAGAGCACTTGCCTCGCATGTGTGAGGCCCTGGTTTCAATCCTCAGCACTATGTAAAAATGAACAAATAAAATGAAGGTATTGTGTTCAACTACAACTAAAAAAAGAAAGAAAGAAAGTGGATAAGACTCTTAAAAAAATAATAAAAAAAAAAAACCCACACTACACAGAAAGTAATTTCAGAAAGTGGATATGGGATGGCTCTTTGACCTTAGGGGTCATGCTGAATATATTGAACCTGAGTCTAATTGAATAAATATGAGGGTCTGAGCACCATGTTATATAACATTACAAGGATGAAATATGCCAGATTCATTATGTGGAAAATTCCACAGGATAATCCACCTGGTTTCTTGAACAAATGAATTGTATGGAAAAAATGGTGGGAAGGGGGATGAGTGTATACCTGAAGTGGGGATCACATTAAGGAAATGGCTTTGTGAAGTGTGAAAGTGGTATGATGGTCATGTTTTAAAACTACCTTGTCAGGAGGAGTACATACTGGGTATTCAAGGGATGAAATGATCCAAGAGTGTTGATTTTCTTTAAAATATTCCACTGAGGGGAAGAACTGAGGAGGGGGCGACAGATGAGATTGGCAAATCATTGATAAGGTTAAGGTAGCTGACAGGTCCAAGGGGGCTCATTAGATGACTCTCGAGTTTTATGAATGTTGGTGATTTCCCTTATGTAAAGTTTAAAAAAATACATTGAAAAAGATAATTGTGCACTAAGCTAAGCACTGATGACTTTGATATGCATTTTATTTATTCCTCAACAAAATGCTGTTAGATAGTTTGGCCTCCTCTCCTCTTTGCATAGGATGAAAGTGGCTTAGTGAGGTTGAGTCACCCAGAATTTCTGGTGAATCAGAATTCAAATCAAGGCCCGGTGCCCGCGTCCTACTGGGCGATGGAATTTGGGTTTCCTCTGCGTGGAGTGAGCTGTCTGCAACATAAAGCTAAGAAAAGAAGGTGGTGGGCCTAAGATACCATCTCACTCCAGTTAGATTGGCAGCCATTATGAAGTCAAACAACAACAAGTGCTGGCGAGGATGTGGGGAAAAGGGTACACTTGTACATTGCTGGTGGGACTGCAAATTGGTGCAGCCAATTTGGAAAGCAGTATGGAGATTTCTTGGAAAGCTGGGAATGGAGCCACCATGTGACCCAGCTATTCCCCTTCTCGGTCTATTCCCTAAAGACCTAAAAAGAGCATGCTACAGGGACACTGCTACATCGATGTTCATAGCAGCACAATTCACAATAGCAAGACTGTGGAACCAACCTAGATGCCCTTCAATAGATGAATGGATAAAAAATATGTGGCATTTATACACAATGGAGTATTACTCTGCATTAAAAAATGACAAAATCATAGAATTTACAGGGAAATGGATGGCATTAGAGCAGATTATGCTAAGTGAAGCTAGCCAATCCCTAAAAAACAAATGCCAAATGTCTTCTTTGATATAAGGAGAGTAACTAAGAACAGAGTAGGGTCGAAGAGCATGAGAAGAAGATTAACATTAAACAGGGATGAGAGGTGGGAGGGAAAGGGAGAGAGAAGGAAATTGCATGGAAATGGAAGGAGACCCTCAGAGTTATACAAAAGTACATACAAGAGGAAGTGAGGGGAAAGGGAAAAATAATACAAGGGGGACAAATGAATGTCAGTAGAGGGGGTAGAGAGAGAAGAGGGGAGGGGAGGGGAGGGGAGGGGGGATAGTAGAGGATAGGAAAGGCAGCAGAACACAACAGACACTAGTATGGCAATATGTAAATCAATGGATGTGTAACTGATGTGATTCTGCAATCTGTATATGGGGTAAAAATGGGAGCTCATAACCCACTTGAATCAAAGTGTGAAATATGATATATCAAGAACTATGTAATGTTTTGAACAGCCAACAATAAAAAATTAAAAAAAAAATATATATATATATATATATATATATATATATATGAAGGTGGTGGGGAAAAAAAACCACAGTACACAGAAAGTAATTTCAGAAAGTGGGGATGGGATGGCTCTTTGACCTTGGGGGTCAAGCTTCCACACTGGGAAGAGAGCTCAAGAGCCCCACATTTGCTTTATTATATATGGGGGAAACTTCAAAGGTTTTTCCATAGAATGTTCTTCTGCCAAATAAGGTAGGAGGTGGGCTGTCCAGGCCCAATGGGTTACACCCAATTCCAGAGCTAGGAGAGCAGTCTCCCTAGCCAAGCGAAGACTGAAGTCACACACATTGCATAATCCATTAAGTGGGAGGAGCCACAAAATAACTTGCAATTCCAAACCAAAATCTCCTTGGCTCAAGGCCGAGTGAAGACACTAAATAGTTTAGGGGTGGCTCCAAAGTTTGTTGTTTGTTACCACCCAACTTATGCTAAATGATGACTGAAATAATCATCATTGCCATCAGTATTGACCTTAAAAAGTTAAATGATTCCCCATTCCAATTGTATGGTTTTTAACAGCAGCTAACAATTGTTGGGATGTTACTGCATGTTTCACGATCCATTGCTTCATTTCCTTCTCCCAGCACCATTATGAAATAGTCACAGTTGTACTTAAGCTAAGTTATGCTTTGGTAATAAGCCACTTCTAAACTTCAGTGACTTCCAGTCCCAGTGGTTTAGTTCTCATTCACTTTTTAAGTTTGGTATTTTTTTTCCCCTGGATCTTCCACTACAGAAACAATCGATCAGTTGTCCTTCTGCTGTAGGAACAAACATCCTGTCTAGGATGTTACTGGGATTGCAGGAAAGGGGGAAGAGAAATGGGTGGTGGTTCCTGAACCTTCTGCTTGGAAGCAACATAGAACATGTCCATGGCCAAATCAAATCAAGGACGAACCTGACATCAAAAGGGCAGGGGAAACTCCCCTCATAGAGAAGCAGCTTATATTTGGGTAATAGAATCTACCACAATTAGTATCCTCATTGGACAGATGAGGAAACCGAGGCATAGACAGGGTGAGGACTTTATACATGTTCCCCCAGCTAGTTAGAGATGGGTGAATGGGACTCCAGGAAGAGATTAGGCCTCCTGATGCTGCACAGGCTCAGTGGTCATTCAGGAAATATTTTATTTCCACTTCTACTTATGTTATACTGGGAGACTTTATTCTGTGTCATGTTTAGTTGTGTGTGTTTTTTTTATGAAACAAACATTATTGAAATGCAGTACATGAATAAATTTGCAAAATGAAGAAAACTTGAAGGGAAATTTTTGGTTTTTTCTATTTTGTTATATTTTTTTATTTAATTGATTTTATTTTTTAAATACACAACAGTGGGATGCATTACAATTCTTATTACACCTATAGAGCACAATTTTTCATATCTTTGTATATAAAGGGTATTTTATATTTTAGTTTGCTGAATGGTAAATCTAGTTGTTATCCTGTTCTTTCCTGATATAAATTTGGTTTGTGGTCCCCAAAAACATTTTGCCTGAGGACTCTGTATCTCTGAATTGTCCATGCATTAAGATTTAAACCAATTTAGTCTTATTCAGTACAACCCAGGCTTGGGAGACATATCCTGGGAGACACATCCCCGTCACTGCTGCTTGTTAGCTGTGTGATCTGGGACAAGACTTTTGACAACTTTCAGACTTAGGACACAGACAGGATGAGATAGCAATAAATACCTCATTTGGATAATTGTCAGGATTCAATGAAATATTTAAAGTGTTTAATAAAGTTCCCAGACCATGATTGGGCATAAAATAAATGGTAATTACTATTATTAATTTTCTTTTTTGGTTGGGAAAATATTTTTTGGAAGTTATAGTTTAAGGAAAAAAAGTAACTACAGACTATATATCACAACTTAACACTTTCATTCCATACAACATCTCTGACAGATAAGTACTAAATTCAAGTCTATTTCAATTTTCTTTACAGGTGCAGATGCGAAAAGGACTGTTCATGAATTTATTAACGACCAGAGAGACAGGTTTTTACTTGAGGTAGTAAAAATAATTTCTTTCTCCCAGTAGCCAAATAGAAGGCTTCTTGCATAGCATCACTAAATATTTACCTTATATACCTTGTATTTTTCCATTACATGTTACAAATCTATTAGCTGAACAGATCAGTTCATTTCTATATTCATTCATTTGAAACATGTTTGTTGAGTGCCTACTGTGTGCCAAGCAGTGAAAAAAACAAAGAAAAACCCTGCTGTCAGAGAAGTCCAGAACCCTTCCAGCTTTGACTATACCCACTTTGGCCAGAAGAAAGTGCCAGGTCCCCATTGAAGAATTTTCTATAATAATGACAGAGGCTTTTATCCTACCATCAAAAACCCTTAGCTAGCAGGTAGATACCTGAAAACATGATTGCTTAATATCTTACTATGAATGTTCATTTACCATCAATAAAGCAGAGATACTGAGCTCTTGACAAAGGGAGAATAATTACAAAAGAAATTCATTGAATGTTGTTTACGCTGCAGATGTCAAGTGTCTAATCATCTAGAGAAGATCATCTGCCTCTTTTAAAGTCTTTGATGTGAATGAGTGAATGAAAACATGTTTAACTTTTCATAATGTCACATCACACATCCTGGAACAGAAATCACTTGGCTGCCAGCTGCAGTCCACATGGAAGGCCTCCCTTGAAGTTATAAATGTAACCTGATGCCTTTGTTTGTTAAATATTATTTTCTGGGTGCGATTTGGACCTTTATCCCAAAATCCTAGTGACATTACTGACATCCAAAGCAGTTTAAGGTTGATAGATTTGCTAGAATCACAGGTCATTTGTATTAAATGTGCCTCGTTCCATTTCTTTATCATCTCCTTCCTTCCTCCCAACCAGTTTGGTGAAGTGTCCCAAAGTCCCAAAGTGACTTGTAGAGTCCCCTTTTCAAAAAGACTTGCATGTAGTTTAAAAAAAAAAATGGCTTTGCCCGAAGAAAATCTGGCTTTGCTCTTGACTTCCAGTGATTATAAGGATGACGTGCAGGCCACATCTGACCGTCTTAAGATGACTGTGACAGGAAAACCAACAATGTGACTTAGAGCTGGGACTCTGGCTCCTACTCAGGATTAGGGACCAAAGACTGATCAACCCTGTGGTCTATCAGTGAGTCACACCTACCTCAAGAAGCCCCAGTGAAAACTCTGGACACTGAAGCTCAGTCGAGCTTCCCTCACCAGCAACACTGTGTCTCTGTGCAGCTGCCGAGAGGGTAACACATCCTTTCTAGGGAGAGGCAATCCCCGAAGCTTTGCAGTTAGAACCTCCCAGACCCTACCCGATGGGCCTCTGCCTGTAGCTGACTCTAATCTGTGTTATTTCCTTGTTATAAACGGAACCCATGAGTTTAGTGAATTCCTCTGGAAAATTGCCAGGACGGAGGGTGTTTTGAGGAACTCCTTGAACTTGCAGTTGGTGTCAGCAGTGGGGGCAATCTCGGGGTATGCCCTTGAATTTGGAAGTCCGACTACCTCTGGGTCACTTATAATAATTTTCAAAAACCAGATCGGTTTCATGGTTTCTTTCTTTCTTTCTTTCTTTCTTTCTTTCTTTCTTTCTTCCATCTTTTCTTCATTCCTTTTTCTGTTTGTGGCAGAGTTGGGAGCTGAAATACCCATCTAAAAGACATGTGAATGTTAACGTATCATGAGTGTAATCTGATGGGCAACTTTATGGCAATAAATTTGAGAACATGGATGAAATAGACAGATTCCTTAAAAGATGCACACTACCAAAGCTCACTCCACAGGAAAGAAAGAAACTGAATTCTTTTATGTCCTTTAAAGAAGCTGAATTTATAGGTGAAGATATCTTCCACAGGCTTTTCAAACCCGACATGTTCAAAGCTTTGCTCCTGCGATCATCTTCCCACCCTGGCAACCTCATCTCATGTTCTCTACTCAGTAGACATCCATTCCATTTTTCCAGTTGCTCAGGCCCAAACGCTGTTGTTCTCCTTGACTCTTCTCACAAACCACGTCTTTGTTCAAGATCTAACCACTTCCACCATGCAACCAGCGCTCTGGTTTCATTAAAGAGGTTCTTGGCATAAAAGTTAGCTAGCGAGATCAGAATAAACACACAGACTCAGTTACCTTTTTCTATGACCAGGTCCGAGACGGCTCTCACCTCTCTGGCTCACACCTCGAACCACCTGGTAGGGCAGCAAGGATTACTCAGGGCTAGCAGGAGAGAGAGAGCACGCCAGGGAGTGGCCTTTTATTGGGGAACAAGAAATTCAGGGGAGAATTCCATCCAGTGAAGGTTGAGGGGGGCCGCACTCCAAGGTCAGGGTCAGTGATTGGCCTCAGGGTCAGTGGTCAGTCACACCCCCACACGGACAGGCTCTTGCACCAGGAGAGGGCCGGGAAAGCTCCGACACAGTTTAGCCAGAGCGCGTCACACCCAATCCGGGAGTTGCCCAATCACGTGTGAGAATGGCTCCCCACAAACCACAATTAGACTCTTCCACCACCACTGTAGTCCCAGCCGCCGCTAAGTCTGCATGGATTGTTGTTATAGCTTCTGAACACTGGCCCACTCCTACTTTTGCTTCCTACAGTCTCTTCTCCCTGGTAGGAGGATCATGCCCCTCGTGGCTCAAGACCCGGAATGCCCTGATGGGTTCCTGCCTCTCTCTGAGCTTGCTCTCACCACTGACCTCTTGCTGGCTACCTCCAGCCACAGTAGTCTACTTGCTGCTCCTGAGATGCACCTTGCCTCGAGGCCTCTCCACTGGGACCTCTTCCTTCTAGGGGGACCATTTCTCCCTCAGATACCCCTGTATCAACTCTTCCCTCTTAGAGTAGACATTCCATTAAAGCCATGGTGTCTATTTTGTTCACCACTCAGTGTGCACCACTTTAAACAGTTCTGGCACACAATAGGCAGGCACTTTATAAATCCTTGAAGAGTAAATTAATGGATGGAATCTTTTTGTTATAAACTTGGAGGGTCTTATTATTGGTTGTGACTTCCCAAAATTAACTCATTTCTTTCTTTTTTGTTTTCTTTCTTTTTTTGGTACTGAGGATTGAACCCAGAGGTGCTTAACACTGAGCCTAACACTGAGCCACATTCCCATCCCTTTTTTAAAATATTTTATTAGAGACTCATATTTTATTAGGGTCTCGCTGAGTTGCTAAGTGCCTCACTAGATTGCTGAGTCTGGCTTTGAACTCGAGATCCTCCTGCCTCAGCCTTCCGAGCCACTGGGATTATAAGCGTGCACCACCATACCCGACAAATTAATTCGTTTCTGTATTTGAAGTTCATGTATATTATCACATATGTGGCTTTGTTTTATAATCTACTTTTCATGTATGGATTAGAAACCCAAGTGTATTATCATATTCTGTACCAAAAAAAAAAAAAAAGTAGACGTCAGATCATACTTGGGGATCCAAGCAGCCCCCTTGGGTCTGGTTAAACAGCATGGAGAAAGGCATGTCTGGCACGGTGGGGTTGACAGTGCTTCCTCCCAAGGTCCTTCCTATTGGTGAAGAAGCTGGTAGCCTTGTGGATTCAGACAGACCAGTTTCCTGATGTCCAGTAAGAATTAGAGGATAAAATGCCAAGAATAATAGATGGCACTGCTCTTTGGAGAGATAGGCAGCTATTTTTGATTTGTGGTACATAGCTATTTTGGCACATTACAGTCCTTTCATAAAAGTGAAAAGAATTTCTCTCCCTGTGACAGTTCCTCAAAGTTCATGGCTTTGAATTTGTAATCCTCCTGTCTAAGCTTCCTGACCTGCTGGGATTACCCTTCATGAGATAAAAGTTCTTGTCCCAAGATTTGGGCACAATATTATTTCTAATACAAATGCTCACTTACTATATAACTTATCCCCCGCTTTATCATGAGACTGTCGAAATGTATTTGAAATGTGTGCTAATGTTCTTGACGAACTTTGTGTTTTCCATATTCCTAGTATTCTCTGTCAGCCAAAAGAAGCACAATTAATAAGTTTGAAAAACACATAGCAACGAGGGAAAGACAACTTAGAACGGCAGAAATTAAGCTCGAACATGACGCGATGGCCTTTGAAGAGTTCCTTCGAGAAAATGATCAGAGATCTGTAGATGCTCTTAAAATGTTAGTGTCTTCACTCTGGCCAAATGCCTCTCCCCACTTTGTTTGTCTTAGTTTCTCAGAATACAGCACGACCCCAAACAAACCAACACTCTCTGTTACTTTTCAGTGCAGCACAAGAAACTATAAACAAACTTCAAATGACAGCAGAGCTAAAGAAAGCCAGCATGGAGGTGCAGGCCGTGAAGAGGTGAGGGCAGGCTCTAGCTTCTCATTATCCATTTCCCACCTCCCACTGGAACCTGCTCATGTCTGGCTGGACCTGAGTGGGAGCAACCCCTGTCTGCTGATGATGTTATAAATGTGAACAGGTTTAAAATCAGTAAACTGTCTCTGCCTGGGCATCAGTACTTGGCCACTCTCTGAAAAGGTTCTCTAACTCGTAGATACAGAAATAAAGAAATTAGTTGAAAAGAAGCAAACCGATGTTAGAAGTAAACAATAAATCATCTTCTAAGTGCCCTTTCTTTTAGTCATCTTAGAACATATTTTCCCGACATTTTAATACCTCCAAAATTAGGATTCATTTTACAATTGCCCTACAATTATAATTGGTAGTATTTTTTTATATTTGTACTTTTTTTTTTTTTTGAGTACTGAGGATTAAAATCAGGCACTTGGCCACTGAGCCACATCCTCAGTCCTATTTTGTGTTTTATTTAGAGACAGGGTGTCACTGAGTTGCTTAGCACCTTGCTGTTGCTGAGGCTGGCTTTGAACTTGCAATCCTCCTGTTTCAGCCTCCCAAGCCACTGGGTGTACTTAGTAGAAAGAAAAAACTACAGTCCACTTTTTCTTTTAAGTTATACATGACTATAGAATGTATTTTGACATATTATACATACTTTTTTGTGTGTGGTATCAGGGATTGAATCCACCAGTGCTTTACTATTGAACCACATCCCCAGCCTATTTTATGTTTATTTTTTATTTTGAGACAGGGTCTTGCTAAGCTGCTCAGGGGCTCACTAAATTACTGAGGCTGGCTTTGAATTTGTAATCCTCCTGCCTAAGCTTCCTAAACTGCTGAGATTACCCATCTACCACTCTTTCTTTGAATATGTATGTTTCCTTGTATAGTAGAAGAAACTTGCTTGAACTAATTTTAAACATCAAAAATATTTCTGTCACCATCCTGGGACACTAATTTCGTGATCCAGGAGACACTATGGTTTGAGAATCAAGTAACAATAAAACTTGTTTAAAAAATATTTTTTTAGTTGTAGATGGACACAATACCTTTGTTTTATTTGTTATTTCTATGTGGTGCTGAGGATGGAACCCAGTGCCTCATGCATGCCAGGCAAGTGCTCTACCACTGAGCTACAACCCCAGCCCCTATTTTTTTCTTTTTGATAACTGGATGTTCCTATCTCCTCTGAGACCTCATCCTAGACTTGTAACATCCTAGAAGTTCTTGGGAGGAGGGCAATAACTATTTAAAGTGCCTCAAATGATCTGGATGGTAGCTTCTTTGAGACCAAGTGCACAACAAAATATGTGTTTCAAACACATTCTTGTTACAACAGCCTCTTCTATTTTAGAAAGTTGAAGGTGCTCCAAGATGGAGAATTCCCTTCCCTCCTTCACCCTGTAGCCGCTATGTTTGCATTTATGTGCATTTATGCACAGTGGCCACCCAGTGACACTCTCCAAACCCTCTGCCAAAGCACTTCCTTATTGCTTCTGTGTCTCTTCATCCTAGAAAGGTGCACAAGATCATGGAGACAAGCTTGGGACAGAGCCAGGGATGCAGGTCCTCTTCTCTTTTGTGGGCAAGATGGCCTGGGGAGGTCTTCCACCAAGCTGGGCTGGGACATGTTTACAATTGTTTACATGTCAGCCAGTTTCCACACTGTGTTCTTTTTGGAACATCTGGGAGGATTTCTATCCAAAGAGTGGTCAAGTAAAGGGATCCCATCATCTTCCATCTGCTGAAACATAAGCTAGCCATTTACTCATCCTTGAATACCACTCTCACACCAGAGCTGAAGGATGTCTCTCTCTAACAGATAAAGAATGGAAGCTAAGGATATTGATAAGATGCAATATCAATAAGGGTGCCCATGGGGGTCTGAATAAGGAAAATGCAGAAAGATTCTCTCTTTTCACGCAGGCTGTCCTTCCTTATTTTAAGTATTTTCTGCTTGTCCCATGTTGGTGTAAAGCAATGTGAAGCTGGAGCTTGCAGTCCAGGTGTCTAGGTATTGTTGGGCATTGGAGTCAGACAGACCTAGGTTTGAGCACTAGATGACTTTGCAAGTCATCCATTTCTCCTCCAGAAAGTTGGTGATAATAATACCTACCCTTAAGAACTTACTGGAGGGTGAAGTTTTGTCTGTAGTGCATCCCATGAGTTGCCTCTTAAAGTTTAATACACTTTCTTTCCCTTATGTAAGTGCCATTTTTTGTTGTTGTTGTTAGCTTCTGTCTAAAACTTAATACAGTAGAGTGTTTCCCACAACAGAGAAAAATTGTCATCAGCTTAGAGAGAATCTCTGGGCACGTTCCATTCAGGTGACATTCCCACCAGTTTCTTTCTTCTCATATCTTATTGAAGCTTATATTTTTATGGCCATATGTACAGTTTTTGACAAGTACATTAGTAGTCAGCTACATAATCAAGATAATGAATTTTATGAAATATTTTTAATGTATATGCTTTGACACAGATACACATAACCATATCTTTGTTTTCTTTTGAGTTAGTGAAATAGCAAAAACAGAATTCCTCCTTAGAGAGTACATGAAATACGGATTCTTTCTACTGAAATTGTCTCCAAAACAGTGGCAAATTCAGCAAGCCCTAAAAAGTTCATCAAAAAATAATATCATCATTCCAAAATCAATAAAAAGTAAGTTACTTTTTTTTTTTTTTTTTTTTTTTGGTACCAGGGATTGAACCCAGAGGCACCTAACCACTGAGCCATATCCCCAGCCCTTTTTGTATTTTATTTCGAGACAAGGTCTTGCTGAGTTGCTTAAGGCCTTGCTAAGTTGTTGAGACTGGCTCTGAACTTCAAATCCTCTTGCTTCAGCCTCCCAAGCCACTGGGATTACAGGTGTGTGCCACCGCACCTGTCACATATTCTTATTTTAATTAAGTCAGTATTTTTTATTCTAAAATATTCTGCTTCAATGTTTGTGTTTGTTTAAATAGTTGGGTTTTAGAAACAAAATCTGGACAAGGATTCCCATTATCTTTGCAAAGATATTGTTAATTTATTATCCAGGAGACACTATGGTTTGAGAATCAAGTAACACTAAAACTTGTTTTTTTTTTTTTCCTTTTTTAAAAAATATTTTTTTAGTTGTAGAGGAAACAGGTTAATTTCAGATATAAAGCAATAAAAATAGATACATGGAGAAAATATATTATTTGCAGATGATGTGATAACATAGAAAACCTCCCCAAATTTTTCAAAAACTGTTTATGACTAAAGAATTCTATAAAGTAGGTGAATATAAAGTCAATTATACATATTATTCTAAATAGACTAACTTGAATGATTAGAAACTATGCAAGAAAATTAAATCCAAGAAAGCAACTATAAATTTAATGTGTGTGACCTGGAGATTTGATAAAATTGAAAACTATATCATATTTTTGGACAGGAAGACTGATATTCTAGATTTTTCTGAAACAAATGTATACATTTCATGGAATTATAATTAAAATGTTACCACAGATTTAACCCAGAGACTTGGGTTTGGGGGCGGGGAGAGCTTTGCACAATAATTCTGAGGTTCATCTAGAAAAAAAAAAGTTTTGAGTTAAGAAGATAACGAAGCCAGGAGAAGTGGTGCATGCCTGTAATTCCAGTGACTCGGGAGCCTGAGGCAGGAGGATGGCAATTTCAAGTTTAACCTGGGCAATTTAGCGAGACCCTGTCTCAAGTAAAAAGAGATGTATTTCAGTGGTAAAGTGCCCCTGGGTCCCCCCACACACACAGTGGGGTGGGGGTGGGGGTGGGGGGACCATGATGGGAGGAGTTTACCAATCCTTTAAAACATAGCCACAGAGTCAGTAATTGAATAGCATGCTGTTAGTATTAGGAGGTCAGCTTCAACGGACCAGAAATAGACCCCATAATATAGAGGAATTTAATAGGTGATCAAAGTGGAACCACTAATCCAAATGGAAGACTTGCACTTCCAGCAACATTATAGTAACCAGGACCAGACTTACCCTCCCACCTGAAAAAAAGGTTTCTTCAGAAACTGGATAAACATCAGAAATCAGCGTTTTCAGACACTGGCTATCAAGCAGCAAAGCACAGTGCTCCCTGTGTGGCCATCCAGGTGGCCACACAAGGAAGGGGGTGGGGGTCAGCTGGAGCACACTACACACCAGGGAGAACTCCTTGTACTGAGAGCTGATTGTTAAATACTTCCCAGCACGGGAGCCGGCTCTGCTCAGTTCCCAAGTCCCTCACTGCGCCAAGTGTGAGTAAGTGAGATGGTTTGTGTAGTGCTGAGCCAGGTGATGATGCGGAGTTAAAGCTTTGACCAAGACAGACGACAAACGGAAAAGAAAATGGAGAATTATTTGCGTTCAACAGCTTGGGATTTAACCCTTTAGACTTATCTCAATAGAGGGTGCTCAGAGCCCTGTGGGTCTCTCTGTCCAGAGGTATCCATTAGCTAACCTTGGGATTTCAGGGTTTATAGACTGACATTGGAAATGGCGATCTCCTAGTGTCCCAAAGGCTGTTCTCACCCCTTTGTCTACTCCAGAGACCGGCCCTTATCATTTGCAGAATATGTTTACCAGTTATAATGTCACCATATAATATTTCTGTCCCTGGAAATTTTGACAATAACTGTACCTTCACACACACTGAGACAAAGCTTTCATTCACTGAAATGTTTCTCCCCTTCTTCTTCCTCTTTACTTCCCATATCTAGAATCCTCCATCAGTTCCAGTAAAAGAGACAGCTTTGATATGGAGACGATGACTTCAGATGACTATTCTATGGGAAGAGGGAGCCTAGGTAAAAGTCAAGATGTGCGAGTTCACTCCCTAAAGTAAAAACCAGAGAATGTGTCCCCCTCGAAATGGAAAGTGGAGGGTGTTGTCTCCATCACCTCTTATCCTGGGGGCCAGGAGTTCTGTTCTATCTGAGGTTATCACAAAACTCAGAAAAGTGCCCAAGTGAACCATTCACCCACTGCCTGACCCCCACACAAGGGGCCCCTCATTCCTCTGGTGCAGGTCTGCCTTTTGATAATAATAGGCTTCTTCCCGGGGCACAGAAAACCAAGCTGGTTGCAACCAAGTGACTGCCTTTGGCCAGTGACTTGGGGGAAGTCACTCAAGGCTACCATGTCATAGTTATCTCCAAGAACTCTTTCAGTCCCCTTCTGGGGAAGTGGCTTTCCTCTCTCCTTACTCCACCATAGCTGCAGGCCAGATATTTGGCTCCAAGGTTTTAAGATTGTTTAACGTGGTGGCCAACATTTGAAAATCAGCAGATACAATGAAAACATCTGGATTTCTAGATTCTCTGGAAAACCACAAGTCCAGAGTCAAGTTGGGAAATTCCCCATGAGAGGGGCTCTCCCTCTTAGTCCCCACCACACCCTCTTCCCTCCGGTACCTGCCTCTGCGCTGTGTGATCCCTCAGTACTGACTGACTCTTGCTGACTCCTTTTCTCCTTTATACTGGTCCCAACCAGCAGGTATGTTTAGTGGTCAGGGTCAAGTCGATTTGCCTGCCCAGAAATGACCCTGGTTTGAGCTGGATGCCTTGTGCATTCAGTCTGCTGGTTGGAAAAGGCAATTCTTTTGGCTCAGGAGGCCAGTTTGCACCTACATTATTTAAGACATGTTACTTTGCCTGTTGGGGAATCTGGAGTAGGGCGTTGGGGTCGGGGAGAAGTAGGTGATGGTATCAATGTTCTCCGCCCTTTGAAATCTTGACTATAGATGTCACTAAGTTTAAATAACACCACTTAACAGTTTTAATATTTTTAGTAATATATGTTCAGGTATTACCTTAAAAGCGAAGACGTTAATTTATAATGGTGGTGGGATCCTTCTGCCACTCCCCCGGCCCACCTTTTTTTATTCTTTCCTTTACTCACCATGGAGGCAAAAACTTTTTAAGACCTGACAAGAAGATGAATGTGACAAAATGGGGCAAAAGTCCAACGTGTGACATACTTTAAAGACATTTGGGAGAGTCTTTATAGGGAAGGTCACATTTGAACTGGGTTTTGAAGAATGAATTGGAGCTTGCCAGGTGGGACAAGAGAGGCCTTTCATGACTTCAAGGGAGAATAGCAGGAAGAGTGACTAAGGGGCAGAGAGATTTGGGGCTAGTGAATGAAGAGACTCAAGACCCATTTTGGCCACTTCTTAATTTGAAACCAGGGTTGGGCCCAAACCTTGATATGGGGGAACAAGTGTGCACAGGTGCCTTGTCTGTGGCTGTGGGGAGGGGGTGTCCCTCCACAGGATATTACGAAGCACACATCACTTTTATATAAAACTAGAAGCATGATGAACATTTCATAATTTCTGCCCCAAGCTGTGGCTTTCTGTAGTCGTACCCGACTTCTGACAACCCACTTCCCCTCCATCCCAGCCCCTGTGCCTTTGATGTAATACTCAGGCTTGGAGCCCCATTTCAGTAGAATAAAAGAGCCCCGTTTTCTACATGATGATCATTCTGATAATAAAATCGTGTTTAAAAAAAAAAAAAGAAGAAGTCATGGGCATATCTGTGCAGAAAATGGAGACCTTCCACCACGTGAAAAAACTCATTTCTAATTCCGTGTTATTTCTTTTCCCTCTACCACCAACGGCACGGACTTCACCTAACCATTCTGGACAGGAAAGCCTCGCAAGAAGTCCACCCTCAACTCAGAACCTAAGAAATTACCCTGGACAAAGTACAGTACCTACTTGATTAACTCTCTTGGAAACGGTGCATTGTTTTTGAAAATAACCGTTTAGCCTTCCCTCAACATAGAGACCATGTTTGATATATTTATTGAGCCACCTGGGGCCCCAGCAATCAAAAAGGCAATCTCTGCCCTCGAGGAGTTCCCATCTAGGGAAGAGAACAGACCAGAGCTTGACTGTCACTCACGGGGCATGTGACAGTGCCACTGGACAGGGAGGCAGAGTGCCACAGGCATGCCAAGGGAGCACTGGAGCAGGGGACAGGTGAGGGGCAGGGGCAGGGGCAGGGTCAGTGAGTGCCCTCCAGAAGGGCGGCAGCTAAGCTGAGTCCCTGAGAGGAGGAAGAGGAGTTGATGAAGACAAGCTCCCGGAGGGCAGGCCTTTCCAGCCCAGGTGACGGAATGGCTGAGCCCCAGGGTGAAAGGCAGAGAGAGTGGAGGGGTAGATGGGCACCGCACCATGAGCAGTGGGGATGCCATCTAAGGAGTCGGCCTTTGTCCCACGGGCCCTGGGGAGCCACTGAGAGTTTGAAGCAAGAGTGTGGCACAGATTCAACCAGCTTTGCGTTTTAGAGAGATGGATGTGGTGGTCTCATGGAGAATGAAATGGTGGGGGCAGAGATAGAGGTAGCAGGGCCAGTGGGAAGCCTGTTGTCACAATTCAGATAAGAGAAGATGAGCTGTCTAAGCCAGACATGGCAGTGGGAATGAAGGACAGGCTGGGACAGACATTGGCAGGACTCGTGAGAGGTGCCTAAAGATTGAAGAAGTGTGTGGGAGAGAATGACTAAGGATACTCCCAGGTTTCCTGCATGGTCACCGGGCACACAGCCTGCCGTTCAGTGATACTAAGAGCACAGGAGGAGCCGCAGGCCTGGAGAGGAAGAGGAGGGGTGGATTTGGGGGTTTTAGCTCCTTTGGGGACAGTCAGGTGGATACTGATGTCCAATTGGAGGACAGACGTTGAAGCCAAGAGCTCAAGAAAAAGACTTTGAGATGAGGGAGTCCTTAGAGCATTAGCAATAGTTGGATCCATGACAGAGAATGAGGTCACCCCTCATGGGTTCACTAAGAGGGGAAGAAAGCCGAGGAGCAGCAGATATTTATTCATGTAGGAGAGGAACCCCCAAAGGTCACAGGCTTCTGAGAAGTGAGAAGTGATTGATTAGAAAGTGGTGTTTCTGAACCCAGGGAAAGAAAAAAAAGGAGAAGTGGACAGTCTATGGAATGGTTTTGCCAAGGACATTTCCCAAATAGTCACCTTACTACCAGGGACCTTCCTCTGTTTCCTCACACGTCTCCTGCAGCTGCTCAAAGGACGGCTCCAGGGCTGGGGCTGCGGCTCAGTGGCAGAGCACTTGCCTAGCATGTGTGAGGCGCCGGGTTCGATCCTTAGTGCCACATGAAAATAAACAAGTAAAATAGAGGTGTGCTGTCCATCTACAACTACCAAAAAAGGGGGGGAGGGGCAGTTCCAGGTGGGTTTGCTGTCCCCTCAGACTCAGCACGAGCAAAGCACATTATTAATTTTTTTCCTATCCCATCCTTCAATCATTTTCTTTCTGTGGGCTGCCTCCATGATTCTGGGCTCCCAGGCTACAGATGTCAGGGGTCTCTGTCTCGTGTCTGTTGGCTCCCAGGGCTCTTCCCGCCCTTGCTTCACTCATTTCATTCTTACACGTTCCCTAAGCTGATGCCCTGCACTCATCTATGTTCTTTTCCCACCACCACAGCTTCCACCAATGTGAGCTACCTAGATCTCAGCCACCTGACCCCCTCCCCAATCCTGTCGCGTTAGTATTCCTGTCATTTTTAATTCTTTTTTCTTGGAGGATTTTTTTCCCCCTTTTCCAAATCACATAATTATTCTCTAAGGATGTATCTCACTGCCCCTCCCCGTAACCAGTATTTCTCACCCTGATCAGAAGAAATATATATTTGGGGGGGGGGGTATTAGGGATTGAACCCAGGGGTGCTTAACCACTGAGCCACATCCCCAGGCCTTTTTATTTTTCATTTTAAAAAGTTTTTATTTATTCTTTTCTGTTATACATGATAGTAGAATGTATTTTGACTTATCATACATACATGGCATATACTTCCCATTCTTCTGGTTGTACAGGATGTGGAGTTACACTGGTCGTGTATTCATATGTGAATATGGGAAAGTTAGGTCTGATTCATTCTACTGTCTTTTCCATTCCCATCTTCTCTCTCTTTCTTTCATTCCCTCTCCCTCCAATCTGGTGAACATCCACCTCCCCATCCCACATCCCACCCTGCTTATTTTCATTCAGCATTCGCATATCAAAGAGAACATTCAGCCTTTGGTTTCTCGGGATTGGCTTATTTCACTTGGCATGATAGTCTTCAGTTCCATTCATTAACCGGCAAATGCCATAATTTCAGTCTTCTTTATGGCTGAGTAATATTCCATTGTGAATATGTACCACTTATTTTTTTATCTTGAGACAGGGTCTCACTAATTTGCTTAGGGCTTTGCTAAGTTGTTGAGGCTGGTCTACAACTTGCAATCCTATTGCTCAGTCTTCCAAGTCCCTGGGATTACAGGCATGTGCCACCATACCTGGTGATCAGAAAATATTTTTAAAAGTAAAATCTGCTCTTCAAGCAGAGTGAAGGGATGGGTAAGAGAAGACAATGCAGAATGAATTCTTTAAAAGTCATGTTATGTGCATCTACAAATATACCACAGGGGATTTCACCTTTGTGAATAAATAAAAAGAAGTAAATATATATAAATAGATGAGCAAAAAGAAATCTAGTGGAGAAAGAAGAACAGAGGAGTGAAGGGAGGAGGGGGGAAGAGGTCAGGGGAAATCATGAAATGAAATGGAATTCCATGCATGTAGGAGCTTATTGGGATGCACCCAACTACTACATATCACTATAAAGCTCTATTTTTTAAAAAAATCTGCTCTTAAAAAAAGATTGTTGTCTTTGGGCTACTCAACAAAATGTGATACAAGTTTTGAGTACCAGAGCACATGTTTCAAAACTATATTTCAAAATCCTATGTTGGTCCTATTGGATATAACAGAACAGATCTGGCAATGTAGGTGGTCATGTGTTTCTTTTTTAGAAGTTACTTCATAGCTGCAACTCAAATAATTGGTACCCTATAGTACGTGGCCTCCCTGCATTTGTGAGCCTGTCTGAGACTGAGTCCAACGTTCTTTGCATACTCCTAGAATCCACTGATTCCTGCAATAATCAGTTCCCTCGAAGGCTAAAGAGGGGGCTGGGTTGTGGCTCTGTGGTAAGCGCTTGCCTTGCATGTGTGAAGCACCACATAAATAAAAAAAAATAAAGGTATTGTGTTACGTACAATTAAAAAAAAAGGCTAAACAGGCTATTGAAAAGAACTATGTTACAGTTAGGTTTCAAAGACAATTGAGAAATGAAAGCAAAGCCGCTGATTAAAAAAAATAAAAATGGCTCAGAAATCAGACATTTTCTTCTTTTTATCTTTGGCAGCCGGCCTGACAGTATCAGCTCCGAAGACAGTCTGGAGTTCTTTCTAGATGAAGACATTGACTTGGATCTGGTAACAGATGACATTTCTTGATTTATGGGTCATGTCTTGTAAAACACATAGACGCCCATTTCTTTTGGAATTAGAATTTTCTATTCCATACATTTTCCAGAAGGAAATAGAATGTTGAAACCATTCTTCAATTGAATATATGGTCTATCCTTGACATCAGACCATCTATGAGAAATAAAATGTGCATCAGAAGGTATGCACCAGGCCCTGGGTTCAAAAGAAGAAGGTAATAATTTAGGGGAGATATATAATTTACAACCTTTCTGTGAAACAGATTCTTTCTGATCATTTATCATTTTATTCGGGCTTCAGCTATATTGGGTAGCTAAACCACAAAATAAATAGGCTTTCAACAAAATACTTCTGCAAAATTGATTTTGAGCTTACTTCACCTAAAATAGAACCACAGAAACTCAAAAGGAATTTTTAAAAAAATCACCATTCTTTGTTATACCTAACACACCTGACCTGTCCTCCTTTCTATGTTGGAGGTGGGTACCAGGGATTGAATCCAAGGGTGCACTTAACCACTGAACCACATCCTCAGCCCTTTTCATTTTTTTTTTGTTTTGAGACAGGCTCTCCTTAAGTTGCTCAGGGCCTCACTAAGTTACTGAGGCTGACTTTGAACCTGCAATCCTCCATCAGTTTTAAAAACTGTGTTTAAAAACACATGACGTGGAATTTAGCACCTGGACCCCTTTAAAGTGCACAGTGCTGTCATGTTAGCTACATGTACATTGTACAACAAACCTCTAGAACTTTATCATCTTGCAGAACTGAAACTCCGAACCCATTGAACCACCTCCCTTTCCACTCTCCCCCAACCCCTGGCAACCATTCTTTCTGAGAGATTGGCTGCTTTAGATACCTCGTATAAGTGGAATTACATAGTGTTTGTTGTTCTGTGACTGGCCTATTTCACTTAGCATAATGTCCTCACATTCATCCATGTTGTAGCATAGGACAGGTTTTCCCTCTTTTTTAAGGATGAATAATATTCCTTTGTGTGTGTGTGTGTGTGTATATATATATATATATATACATACGCACATTTCCCTTGTCCATTCATCCATCCATGGGCATTTCCGCCTCTTAGCTGTTGTAAATAATGTTAAACATGGATGTGCAGATATCCAAGTCATCTGTGTAAAAAAAGTTATATATATATATACTTATTATATAACTTAAAAGTTATATATATATACTTATTCTTTAAAAAAAGTAATATTTACTTAAAGTAATCTATACTTAATCCTAAAATTTTGGAAAACATAAAACAATTATAATGTGGGAAGAAAGTGACCTTCACTTAACCTCCATTTGCTCTCTTCTATTCCTCTCCCTTGCTTGGCCTTGGCCTCCTCTTCTACTACATCCCTCCTTCTTTTTTTCCTTGACCCTCCTCCTCTCTCCCTTTCCCTAATGGCTCTCATCTCTCCCGCAACACCCAAATGTCCTCTTCCTGAGACCCAGCTCTCACTTGGAGATAACATGAGGCACCTACTATTCTCTACCCCCCGTGTCTCCCTCACAATCAGAACAGTCGCCATGGTTTGGCTCCTGACTGTCCGCTAGAGGCCCTGTGTTGAGGACTGGTCCCTGGCCTGGGGAGCAGTGGGGTGTGGTGGGGCCGGGGGAGAGGAGGCCACTTTTGTAAGTGAATTCTATTATCTGTTGTTGCTTGGTCAGGAGCCAGAGCTTTATTTCAAGGAACCGGAAGAGTTACTTCAAGTCCTCACAGAACTGGAAGAGCAGAATCTTACTTTGGTCCAATATTCCCAAGATGTAGATGAAAATCTTGAAGATGTAAAAAAAAGAGAAAAAGTCATACATGATAAGGTGTAAGTCATTCAAAACAAGCAGGTTTAGATTTCTGTTAAAATTCCTGACCAGAGGCTTCCTGCGGGCTGGTCCTCACGGCTCCTTGGATTTAGGCTGGATTATTCATAGTAGTTCAACTAGTGGGCATAAAAAGCAGAAGCTGTGTTTTCACAGAGCAGACTGGCTTTTGCAAAATTTTGTCCCTACTTTCTTTCATTTGTCAAAGTACTTTTCCTTCTAATAATAAAAATAGTTTAGGGCACCAAAAACAATTAAAATGGTACCAGCTGTCTTATTTTGCCCAGTATAGTTTTCACCTTATCATCTGACCAGCCATCATTTCCTTAATTAAATCATGTTTTGGATGCTAATAAATGCATTTTCTCTGGCTGTGATTCAACATAATTTAATAATAATTTAATATTTAATATTGTATCATTTCATAGTATATTATCAATATGTCAGGGCTGTTCTAGAGGGATTTATGTCAGGAGAGGGAGATAGATGTAATAACTCACAAAATTCTTTCCTACCCTAAAATTGTATATTATTACAGTTTGAAAAAGAGCTTCAGGTCAGAGAGAATAGGCTTTTATATCTACCTATTATAAAAATAGGTAGAACCTTCTTGGAACAGTTTTCTGGGCCTGAAGATGATAATCTTTTTAAATGACAGGTCACACTGCATTTAGCTTCAGAACAAATGTATTTGTTCAGAAGTAAGAAGCTAAGAACAGGTGAGCCAGGAGTTGCTCTTCCCATGTCTCCCCAGCTGTGCTGAAGGTCTCAGGTTTGAAGACCCTTGCACAGCAGGCGACACCACAGCTTGGGCTCTGCCACCCTCTATTTGTAGGACCAGAGGAAAACCACAAATGTAGGTGAGGGGGAGAAGATGCCTTTCTGGAAAGCAGCATTTAAATGAGCATTTCTTTTCCTCATTGAACCTTGCTGTGTGTACTTCAGCAAAGTCTTCAGTTTGGCTTGCTAGGCACAGGATATTGACACATGATTCAGAATAAGTGTCAAAGCCTCTGTTGGTTATCTCACCAGCCCACAAGTTACAGACCAGGCTCTTTCTTCTTTTGCAACAGAAATAGCAACATCGACTTCCTGGTAGAGCACAAGGAAATGCTTAAGGCTAACTGTGTGAGAGAAGAGGAAAAAGCAGCAGAATTGGAACTGAGGTCCAGGCTCTTTAGTTTTGGAGAATTTAATTCGGAAGCTCAGGTAATTGTTCTTATCCTATGGTAATTTTATTTTGTAATTATCTTGCCAGTATATGATAGCCAATTTACTAGGTAGGAATCATTCCAATTGGCATTGAATTTCCCTTAAAACGTTGCTCTAATTATTACAAAATATGACATCAAGGTTTCCCCTATAGATACATTTCTTTATGTCAGAGCATATACGTAACAAAGTAGTTCACTGCCTGTGATCATTTTGGTGGCAATTCAAGGAGCAAATGTATCTAATAGAGGAATAGAAAATTGGCCCAACACTGAGCCTGTAACAGAATTCAGCCTCTCTGGTGTTGAATAGAAAAGCTCATCATCACAGCACATCGTCACAGCACCTGTGACACATACTCATATACACTTATTTATTGACAGGTTCATCTCTCCTAACTGGCTGCAAGTCCTCAAGGGTCCTCTTATTATCCTTAGCTCAGTTCCATGTCCCCATAAAGTCCATGCTCAATAAGTGTCTGTGGAATGAGTGATTCCATTAGTTTTGAGACCCACAGCAAATTCCATCTCACAATGGTTTCCTTGTAAAAACCTCAAGTGAAATAAAAAAAAAAAAAAAGTCAAAGCTAACACGTGGGACTAATGTCATGTCTATGGCTATGAATCAATTTTTCAGACAGGTAGATTTGGGGAAACTGCATCAGAAATAGGTGACTATCCTTCCCAACCTATAGGTGGGCAGGGTTACAGAAGTGAAAACTGTTCATGGCTTCTTCACACATACATTCCGGAGGGTGTTACAGTGTCATGAGTTAAGGGGAGATGAGGTCATCATGGCTAGAGCAAGAGCTGTAGTGATAGCCACCTTCCAGTTCCTTAATGCTGTTTTTTATTAGCCATTTTTTAAGTGGTAAAATAAACATAAACTCCACCATTTAACCTTTTTAAGTGTGAACACAAATGGCACTAAGTATATCCTCATTGTGTAGCTATCACCACTATTTTCAGAAATTTTTCATCATTTCAATATAAAATTTAACATCTTAACCATTTTAAAATGTATAATTCGGGCTGGGGCTGTAGCTCAGTAGCAGAGCATTCACCTAGTATGTGTGAGGCACTGGGTTTGATTCTCAGCACCATATAAAAATAAACAAATAAAATAAAGGCATTCTGTCCATTTACACTACAAAAAAATTTTTTAAATGTATAGTTCAGTAGTGTTTAGTACATCCCCACTATTTTACAACCAATCTCCAGAATTCTTTCATCTTGCAAAAGTGAAACACTATACTCATTAACCACTGACTTCCCATTCCTCCCCTCCCCAGACCCTGGCAATACCATTCTCCTTTGTCTCTATAAATTGACACTTCTAGGGACCTCATAAAGTGGAAAGGCACAATATCTGTCCTTTGGTGTGAGCTTATTTTTCATTGTGTAATGTTTTCTAGGTTCATTCATGTAGCATGTACATTTCCTTTTAAGCCTGAAAAATAATCCATTGTATCTACATATTTTGTTTCCCCATTCATCTTTTGATGGACACTTGGGTCACTTCCACTCTTCAACTGGGTTAAGTAATTCTAAAACTGAGGGGCACGCAAAAAGTTTGATAAATGTGATATCTACCCCACCCCCATCCCAAGGCAACCCTTTCCATCGAAGTTGAAGGCAACTATGAAAAAAGAGGCATTTTCAATTCTCAACACTGAGGCAACCAGATCCCTAGAAAGAGCAGGGAGAATTGGTCTGAAAATTACTCTTTAGGATTATCCATAACATTTTGGTCACAAGTATAAATTTGACATCCATATCAAATTTTATTATGAGGCTAATAATCCTAGTCTCCCAGAGACAGAAGTGTGGGGTGGGGAAGAGGAGGCAGAACAGGAAAGTTGAAAGGGAAATTCTTCCTTAGAATTCTCCTGTTTCTCCAACCCCATTCTGTCAGATCTCAAAATGTACAAAATACAATGAATAAATATAGTAGCACATAATATTTTTTCCAGTCAGGGGTCCTGTAGCATGCCTGTAATCCCAGCTACTCAGGAGCCTGAGGCAGCCTCCTGAACACAAGTTCTAGGCCAGCCTAGGCAACATAGTCCCTAAGCAACTTAATGAGACCATGTCTCAAAATAAAAAATAAAAAGGGCTGAGGATGTAGCTCAGTGGTAAAGTGCTTGCCTTGTAGTGCAGCCCTGGGTTCAATCCCCAGTACCACAAACATAAACAAAGTTTCTTTCCAGCTGAAACAGGTATAAGCAACACACCTAATTTTGATATTCATAAGTTAAAGTTACTTTGGAGCTATAACTGTAAAATGAATATTTTATTCTTTCAAAACTGCCAAATTAACTGTGCTCAAGCCACTATCATTTTTTCCTTGATTCAATTTTATTTTTAAAATGAAAATTTAAGTACAACATAGCATTTTAAAAGTGCATAAATCATTAGTGTGCTTTCCAAGGAACCTCCTGTCCCCCAATCCCCGATGTCCTCCTACAAGGTACTCTGTGCTGGGCCTGCCATCTGGTGGCAGTTCCAGGAATCTGGCTTACATGTCATTTTGTCACCCGTTGGCCTTTCTGCCTTTATTCTTTCTTTTGCCCTTTGGATCTGTTGGGCCAGGCCCTCAATCTCTTTTTCATATATAATTTATCTTCCTTAATCTCATTCCCTCTTATTTCTTAATGCTGTTCTTGTTATGTTAAGAACTTTTTTTCTTGTCTTTTCTTTTTCTGTTTGATAATGGAACTTAAAAAAAAAAGTGAGAGAAAAAAGATACCCTGAAATGTCACTATCCATCTGTTTCTTAAATTTGTAGGGGGTCTCATTTAGAAATGTCCATCAACCATTATTCTCATATTAAAGTTGCTTTTTCTCAAAACGAATATTCAATATATATTTTAAAATACCATTTTTTTGTTCTAATGATTTATATTCAAAGAATTTTTTAAAATATCATTTTTAGTTGTAGATAGGCACAATACTTTTATTTTATTTATTTTTATGTGGTGCTGAGGATTGAACCTAGTGCCTCACACGTGCTAGGCAAATGCTCTACCACTGAGCTACAACCCCAGCCCCAGCAAGAATGTTTGTTCATGTGCAGTGGTTAGTATTTCAGCCCCAATAAGCTATTTTTTTCCTTTTATATTTTTCTGTATGTCTCCAAAGTTTCTAAATGGAATGTGCTGTTATATAAACAGGAAACATTATTTTAGAGAGAGGGGAAAAGGGGACTTTATGGAAAACAGAACTTTTTTTGCTTCTTTTACATTTTGTATTTGTATTTCTCCAAGTTTTCTGTAAAGATCATTTTAAATATAAATAAGAAGTATTTAGAGAGGGGGGAATAAGGAGCTTTATGGTAAACAGGACCATGGAAGGGATCACTGAACTAGGAGGTGGGAGAGACAAGCTGTTAAGGTCCAATTTAGTTCAGTTCTTTGCCTCAGTGCTGGTGGCTGTGCAGGGAACTTGCATTTCCAGGAGGGGTTTTCCAGGGCTCTAGGAGCCACGTCTGTCTTGAGTGTGTCATTTGTTTTTGGCTTTATGGTAATTCTCATCTTCTTGAGCAGAAGTGAGATTTGGGGCAGGAGGCTACCCAGAGAGTGGTTTACCTTGCCCAGCAGTTTCTTGAGGTCCCAGGTTAATGGTGGAGAAGGAGGAGGACAATTATCTTATGGTCCTAAAACAAGTTACCAACCAACTCAAGCATCTATCTCTACTAACAGTTAAAATGGCACAGTGGTGAAGTACAGGGATCAGCAAGGTTTGGCCTAAGCTTATTTAGACTGGAATATGGCAATAGCTTCCCAATGACAAGCATAGAAATTAATCTCCTAAAAGAGCTCTGGTAGGCCAGCAGCCTAGGAATCTGTTTTGCTTGCGAGAGAGAATGCATTCATTTACTCAGCAAACATTAAGTGTATAGTGCTGTGCACAGTGCTGTTTTAAATACAAGTGTAAGCGTAAGAAGTTGCTCCTGCCTTTGCTTGCAGTCTAGAAGGGGGAGATAAGGTATATACAAATAAACTGTCAGAATGATTATAGTTTTAGCCATTAAAATAGAATGATAGAATAAAAATGCATGTGGCAAAATGAATGATTACTTTTTATATCTAACTGTATTTTGAGAAAATCCAAAGTGTTGCTATGATGATCTGACTATATATTGTGATATAAATATCCTTGCTGCGTTTTCTCACTGATTTTCCTTTATAAAAAGAAAACATCGAGGGACTGGGGTGTGTAGAACATACCTTTTAGTCCCCAACACCAATAAAGAATAGAAAGATATACATACTGGTATATGAAGGATTTTTCATTGTAACATAGTAAAATGGAATTTGATTTTATCAAATGAGCAACCAAATAGTGATGTGATGTTTCCTGCTTTCTTTTCTTTTCAATCTCAGGAAAAACTGATAGATTCACTTAGTAAAAAAATTAATCAAGTATATAAAGTCTGCATTGGAGATGCTGAGGTTGGCAGCCTGAATGCAGTTCAAAAGCTGGTCAAAGTAGAGTCTCGCCTGGTGGAACTGAGCGACCTCATCGAATCCATCCCCAAAGAAAGTGTGGATGCAATCGAGAGGATAAAACAGAAGGAACGGCGACAAAAGTATAGTCACTGCCTATGAGTATATTGTTAATGAGAGACTGCTTTTGCTTGGATCGTACATTGAGCAAATCTCAAATGGCAAGGATGCCACATAGAGATGCACTGGAGGGGTCAAATCCAGCCTTACCAACCTCACAGAACTATTATTTGGTGTGGGAGACACTTACATCACAAATTCTTAGGAAATAGAAGTTCTTATTACCAATGGTAATGAGCACTATGAAGGAAAGAACCCCGGGGGACAGTTTGGGATGGGCAAGTGGGTCCTTTGAGCATGGAAACACGAATCTTCACAGAAGATCTGCACAGGAAGTACTCTGAACATTTCTTTAGAGCTGTCATGTGGAAGAACTGTACTTGTGGTAAAGGACACAAGGCACAGAATTAGGAGCCTTTCATTGGAAAACTATAGGAAGATAATTTAGGAAAGAATTGCTTGAAAAAGTCAGAGCCAGCCACACAAGTAGGGTTTCCCTCAGTGCATAACTGCCAACACTTACCCAGTAACTCATTTATTTCTCAAAACAACCTCATGAGGCCTGTCCCTGAAACCCTCAACCCCCTATCCAATTGGGGCCTTTCAGGAAAACACGCTTATTTACAGATTTCTACACCAAGTTAAATAAGAATTTTAAGTACATACTGTTGATGCATTGATTATTATAGCAATATTGCCTGTGTACAGTGGCATGTAGGAATGTTTATAAGTGGGATAATGTTCATGTAGCAAAAAGCACACTGGGAGGCAGGATGGTACTACCACTCCAAGCATTGGCCATGAAGCCTGGCTGTTGGGTTCAGTTCAGATCCAACTGTTTACAATGTTGCGATATTAGGCAGGCAGTATATTCTGTTTAGATTGTTTATCTGTCAAATGGCAGTAATAATGGTACTTACAAGGTTGATGTGAGAATCAATCCATACAAAAGCAGCAAACATGCTTGGCACATAGTAAGCTCTCTAATATAGTCATTAATATTAGATTTTTTTCTACTATGTACTACATTACTGGTGTATGGGGAATATTGTTTCTCCCATATAAAAGTGAAGTCTAGAATATATTAAGGTGAACCTAATGAGATCTTATTGACTATAAAGCAAACATGAAAATCTAAATGGAGGATCACTTTCTCTAAGGTGACCTCACTATGCATGTTCTCTACAGTAGCAAATGTATTCTCTTTAAAGTGCAATTACAACTTACTTGCAGCAGTGATACACAAATCAAATTCCAATTATTTTCATTTGTATTAATAATGATTTTACTTGATTTTCTCCATGGTTTCAAAGTACCTAGCATAACACCCAATTCTGGATTAAAAAGTGTTTTGTATGTCAAGTTTATATACAGATATATCAGTATATCGTCTTACACTTTGGATACAATCATACAAGTTCATAAAGCAACTAGCACTTGGTGCCTATTCTGCACCAAGCTGTGTACTAGACTATTTCTATTTGAATATTTTTCCTCACAAAAACCCTAAGAGAGTAAGATAAATAACATTTATTGGTCTTATTTCAAGAATATCACACTTTTGTGGTGTACATCGAATTATATACACTTGTGATCTATATAGTCTTCTTGATGTTATACTTAAGTAAAAAGGTTTTAAAAGATAGACAAGGGATAGCTGGAAGTTAATTTAAGTGGCTATGGTTCAGAAAGTGCTGCAATAATAGTGGAATGCTGAGAATGCTTGGCTTTTAGACCAAGGTCTAGGTAGATTTTACTTGTTCCAAAATGAGGAAATGGAATTTCTTCCCACTTGTAAATAGGATTTCTTCTTCATATCTACCTGAACATTCAAAAGCCATCTTTTTTTTATTGGTAGTTGTTGATGGACCTTTATTTTATTCATTTATTTATATGTGGTGCTGAGAACAGAACCCAGTGCCTCACAAGTGCAAGGAAAGGGCTCTACCACTGAGCCACAACCCTAGCCCGCCAAAAGTCATTCTATGGGAATCTCATATTTAGACAATTCATTGCCAAATAGTAATTATGTATATATCTTTACTTTCTGTGGACTTTAGAGTACTTTATGCAAGAATGTTCTTCCCTTCCTGTGACAGGTTGCGTGAAGAGAAAATGAGAGAAAAACAAAAGTACCAAGAAGAAAGGCTAAAAGCTGCTCTGGAAAGAGCTGTAGCACAACCAAAGAAAAAGGTTTGTGTTTTGCTGTTAACAAGTCCAGCTGTATCAGTACGTGAATGCCTCTGTGGTACAAAAATAAAATACCTTACTCTTCTAATTTATCCAGGCTGAATTCCAGTGAAATTACCTTTCTTGCTCTCAGTTTCAATTCATCTCACTCTGGTTGTTATTTTTTAGAACTCAAATTTTCCCTAAACCTCTCCTGGTGGTAACATCTCCAAAAACCAGCAATAACACTGGTGTTTAAGAAGATAGCACACAGTTTTCTGAAATTTTTGTTCAAAAAGATTTCTAAATGATGGGCAAGAAAGCAATCTTGTCTAACCACAGAGGAAGCATGAAGTGCTGTGGCACTTAGTTAAAAATGAAATGTTGGCCTCCAACATGGTACTTTTTCTAGGATGGCCATATTGGAACCACATGCTGTTTGATGGCTTTACCCAAATCTTCCCACTCCCTATAAATCCTTATCACTTTGACTTCTGCATTCTGCTACTAACTTTGCCTAATATGCTGAACATCCACTATGTTATGAATGCCTTTTAACTATGATTATTTAGCATTTTAAACCACAGTATTCCATGATTCCAATATAAATCTAGTTTATATTAGCATTTTACATATTCCAACAGAAAATGGTTATGCTACAGAACATTAAGTAGTTTTTCTTTTGTTTCAGATGGGAAGACGACTTACCTTTCGTTCACAACCTCCATCTGGTAGCAAACATGATCTAATTTTCATCAAAGATACAAGAACAAAATCACTGGAGGAAGAATATTTTTTTGGTTGAATAGGAGCAGTAAGACATTTTATTACCAGAATGTTTTACATAAATTTTATAGATTTTGGCTTTCATTAATGGCAAATCTTGTCCCACATAATGTCCTAATCAATTCAAGGAAGGTAGGGTCACATTCTATAGGATATGGTAGTAGGAATGAGAATTTTTGTAGCTTTTTATTATTCACATTGTTTTATATAGCTAAACATTTATATCTATATTTTGAATGGTCTCAGTTGAGGATACATATCCCAAATTAGTTAGTTGAATTACTATTAAAGTATAATAATGGCTCGTTTCTGACAAAATGAGAATTTAAATGATGTATTTTCTCAACATATCTATGGGGAAGCACATAGCATACTGTTATTACTACAGAATATACATTTAACAATGTAAAACTAAAACAAATGAGAAGTTTTGAGGGGTTTAAAACTTAAGAGAAATCTACTAGATTATGGTCTCAGAATATAACCATGAGGCTGATTTTTTGTTTCATATGAATTTCTGTTCAGAAAACTTTATTCTCTTAAATGAACAAAGCATATGCCTCCCACCTAAATGTCAGATCACGATTTCTGTTGTGCCCTATCTCCATTCATTGTAATTTTCAGACGATGTTTCAAGTTCAGCTATAATATGTGCATTATTTAGCTTACATTGATACAGAATTAACACTGTTTTATTAAATAATAGTCTATATTAAGAAAATGTTTAACTTTACACGTTAAGTGGCTCAAAAACTTTGCTTTAAAAGGTCCGTTAATATATAACAAGAAAAGGGCTGAAATTCACTTTCATAAAAAATTCTGAAGTATATAAATAATTATCCCTTATAGAAAAAAAATAGCATTGGGCTTATAGAAGAAAACCAACTTGGAATATAAAGTTTGGTGGCTTTTTAAAGCATTAGTTCTGTGAATCAACTTTCAACTATTTCAACATTTGAGCTATGCATGTAAATATCTGCATATAAATAGTTCACAAGTCAAGCTGAAAAACAAAAACAAGTCTTTATTGTCTAGAAATATATATAAAGAAATCCCCATGAAAGGTGCTATTCTCTCATCTCCCCATCTTCTTCCTCTTCTTCAACACCTCTGATATAAAGGACATTATTACACCTGTAAATAGAAACAGTTCATTTAGTCATTTCAACCAAAAATTGTATGATCTGAAATACTGTTGCTAGATTTTTTCATTATGAAAATACTGCATGCTAAATTTACTTACTATGATTCTTGCTCTTAAAAAAAAAAAAAAAAAAGTTTCACTTAGATTTGTTAAAAAGCCTGCTTAATTATGGTACTTATTTTTTTACCATGTGTTTGTCTTAATGACATTTTCATAAAATAATTACTAGAATTTGGAGGCTTGCTAGTACTAGAAAATGAGTACACCAAAAATCTTTTAGCAACCAGACTTAACTAAAATTCAAAACTAAGTTCCTGCAACTAAAGTCAATGAAAAAGATTACATCTATGAGCCAGTAAATGTAATATTAACACTAGAAAAAACTTGAGGATGAATAGCTCTGAAGTATTTAAATCTTACCTTTGACAAATTTTAACAATATCAAAGTCTAGTTGTAGAATATTATGTTAAATTAAGTGATTAAAACAAAGTAATTCAAATTGAGGTGCTAATTCTAATGCTCACCACCAACTCCTTACATATACTACTGCTGTTTATTACCTTATTAAAACTTCACCAAGATGTCCAGACAATGCTCCATCTATGTACTCTTCTGTATTTGCAAGCTTTAAATAAAAAGAAATATATTAGTTTAGTTGCATAGGAGGAAAACACTGTAACACACCTAATACTGGTGAGAGAACTTATTAACTGAGACCTTTCTATGCCAACAACTCAAATTTACCTATAATTAATAATTAGAAGATGGCCTTTTTATCACTACTGTACTTTTTGGTTTCTCTATAAACAGTCAATAAAATTAACATTCATGAATGTGGAACTAATATGTAATAAAGCTTGTTTCAACAGAAGTTGTTAAAACTTTCAAGTTATGTAGTATTTCTTCCTATTTCTTTCTTTCTATTAAATATCAAAAGAGTATAATCAAAGAAGGCACTCTCCAATTTATAAGTTGTAATTTATAAGTTTTCAGAAAATTCAGTTCTAAAGTAGCAGACATTAACTTTTCTCAGAGTAATAACATTATAAATCATACTGAGATGTTCAAATGGGTATACAAATGCTGTGGTTAATATAATCAAAGAATTGAGTAAGAATTTTGAAAATAATTTATTTACTAGTAAACAGGGAAAAACAAGTTGTTGAGATTAAAGAGTTGAATTAGGAATGACCTTTGCAGTTATTTCAGGGAACTCATATTTCTAATTTTAAATCAAAATTTTTAGATTTTTTTTTCTACTTATAGGTTATATACTTCACTTGTAATTAAAAAAAAAAAAAAAATCACCACCAGGGCCAACTAAAGCTCACAAAAGGAATAAGAACAGAGAGAAGTAGTTTCCTCTACAAGTGGGCAAGGGAAAGAAAAATAGGGTTTTAAGAGAATATGTAACAAGGGATTTAAGACATTTTAATGAAGTAATCCTATTGCTAGATATTACTGCCTCTCTTGTAGAAAACAAAAAGCAACAAATAACCCCCTGTACTCAGAGAATATGGTTTCATTTGAACCATATGGCTGTTGAGACAATTCATTTACACATAACAGTTATCAGAAATAATTAAGAGCTCTGGGTATGGTGGCACCTGCCTGTAATCCCAGAGGATGGGGAAGCAGGAGGATCGTGAGTTCAAAGCAAGCCTCAACAAAAGCACAGTGCTAAGCAACTTAGTGAGATGTTGTCTCTAAATAAAATATAAAATAGGGTTGGGGATGTGGTTCAGTGGTCGAGTGCCCCTGAGTTCAATCCCTAGTACCCTCCCCCCAAAATATTGAGAGCAATTTTTTAAAAAGATGATTATTTTTAGCATATTCTCCAACATTTAGTTTCTATATTACACAACAATGCTCCAAAGGCTTTTCATCATTTAGTAAATTCAAAGCTCTTACCGCTGCTTACAAGGCTCTCCATTGCTACTATTCCAACCTAACTTTCTTTCTCTGCTCTGACATTATTACTGTACTTTGAATACAACAAACACACCCTTGCCCACAGGAGATTTGCTCTTGGCTCAAACTGGGATGCTCTTTCCCTAGCTATTTGAGTTGCTAATTCTGATCTTGGCTTCATTCACTTCCCCAGAGACACTATCCTATCTAACATGGCATGCTCTGTCACCCTTTTTCTGCTTTTTCTTTATAGTGTCTATAATACCTGATATTATATTACATTATCATCTCTCACCACTAAAACAAACTTTTCAGAATAGGGACTTTGTTTTATTTATTGGTTCATTTACAATATCAGAAAAATAATGGGTACTCAATAAAATTTTTAGTGAGTGAATAAACTCAAAAGCTGATATCAACATGGTTCAGATTCATGTTTCTAGCAGGCTTACTAGGAAGCTACATTAAGTCCAAGACCAAATATTAAATGATGATATTATTTATTCTTCTTTTCTAATGAGTATAGTTTCCGTAACATAAAACACTCTTTTAAATTGTACAACTCAGTTGTTTTCGGTATATTCACAAAGTTGTGCAACAAACATCACTAATTCCAGAATGTTTCATTATAATGGGTATGCTTTTTGGACTTTTCTATAGCTTTGGTAAATGACTTCCGTTTCAAGAGTTTTCCAGACCAAATCATGCCCTATAAGAACTCTGAGGCTCTTACCATCACCTATTCAGATGGTATACGTTTAAGGAAAACCTTAGCTCTGCCTACCTAAGTACTCCTGCTAGGACTATTTATAAGAATAGAATACTTAGGGTTGGGGATGTGGCTTAGTACTTAGACTCACCACATCTAAGAAACATTCAAAAACCTTGTTGGAAACTACAGCTAAATAACATGACCAAAAATAAAAAATAATTAAGATGGGCAAAAGACACAATTAGGCATTTCTCCAAGGATAAACAAAGGCCAATAAACAAATGAAAAAGTGCCCAAAAAGAAATGCAAATCATAATGATAAATCATTTCATATCCATTAAGATAGCTATAGATGAACACACACATATATATATATACATATAAATGTACATATACAAATATGCATATTAGTGTATACACACACACACAAAATAAACCTCATAAAATTAATAGGTGGCAAGGATATGGATAAACTCAAACCCCTATACAGAGCTGATAAGAATGCAAAACCATGCATGCAGCTGCTGTGGAAAACAATATGGTAATTCCTCTAGAAATTAAACATAAATTCCACTTCTGGATGTGTACCCAAAAAAACAAGACTTGAACAGATATTTATACATCCAGTTCACAGTTCAAAACAGCTAAAGGTGAAAATATCCGAGGTATCCATCTATAGGTCAGAGAATTAAAATGTGATATATCCATACAGTGGACTATTAGTCACAAAAAATGTATTAAGCTAAATGAAACAAGCCAAACAGAAAATGACAAATACTTTTGTCCCTTGGAATCTACAGAGGTGGTTCCAGAATCCACCTGCCACAGATCTGAGGATGCCTAAGTCCCATACATAAGCTTAGAATTTGCATATAACATGCATATCCTCCATATATTCTGCATATCTTACATATACCTTAAGTCACCTCCAGATTACTTATAATACCTCACACAATGTAAATAGTTATTATACTCTGTTTTTTTGTGGAATAATGACAAGGAAAAATGTCTGTACATAATCAGTACAGACTCAATTTTCCCCTAAAATATGTTCAATCTGCAGTTGACTGAATCTGCAAACATAGATATGGAACCCAGAGATACAGAGGGCTGACTAAATTGTATAAAGACAGTGGTTAGCAGGGGCTGGGCAGGGGGACAGAGGAATGACGGGTTATTTTTTTAACGGGTATAGATGAAAAAGTCCTAGATATAGATGATGGTGATAGCTATATAACAATGAATGTATTTAATGCCACTTGATTATATATTTGAAAATGCTTTAAATGGCTAATTTCTAATATATATTTTACTGCAATTAAAAAATTAATTGGGGTTGTGGCTCAGTGGTAGAGTACTTGCTTAGCATGTGAGAAGCACTAGGTTAGATTCTCAGCACTGCATACAAGTAAATGAATAAAATAATGGTCCATCAACAGCTAAAAAAATATTTTAAAAAAATTAAATTACAAAAAAACCCCAAAAAAACAAAACCCTGGTTAAATCATTTATGGAAAATAATTTAACAGACAAGTATTCAGGTTATCAATTCCCCTGGCTGATCTATATTTTCAATGAAGAAGTGCTTTTATTGGTTTACTTTGGTGTTGTGCCTTTAGCCCTTATTAAAAGATTCAAGAATTTCACTTTAAAATTTTATTTCAGAGCTGAAAAATTTTGCTTCCTAAAGTAAACTAGTGTGCTTCCCTAATAGTATTGATTCAAATATCAAAGTGCTTCTCACTTTGTAACTATTAAGAGTAAAATCTGTGGCTGAATTTTGATTTAATCCCATGTCTTTCACCTAGTATATCACAGACATTCTCCCTAACCTTTATTTTATTCTTGAATTTTGCTTATGTTTGTCGACTTAATTGTAAGTACTCTTATTAGTCACATCAGAAATAAGGCAAAGAAATTTAGAAACTTCTTGAGAAATAAGGCAAAGAAAATTATAAATAAAATTTTATGAACTTTATAACTCTTTAGCTTACCTGCATGTTCATATAGCCATCTACAGATACCAGGTAGCCCTTGTATTCCATTCCCCACTTGAGTTTCACCATCACTGGCTTTCCTGTTAATCCATTGAGGAAAGGTTTGGGATTGAGGGGTAAACTCTGTGCAAAGAACAACAACAAAAAAAAGATTTAACTGATTCTTTTCCCTTAGCTCAGCTTCCATCATCTACTCTACAAATTATCAATATTTCATATATCCACATGAAGCAGACTCTTGAATTCCTATTTTCATTTGTATTTATTGAAAAGCATAAGGAAAATTTAAATATCCAGTTAGCCAATTTCACCTTCAAATCATCAAATAAAAATATTCATTAGGTGCTTAAGAAACAATGAATACCTGCAATATTCCTGTTCCAAGCTCTAAAGAAACAAAGTAACAGCACTAAACACACACAAAGACAGAGTCCCTGCCCTCTTGGGGGGGGGGGTGGTGGTGGTAAAGATAAACAGTTATATTGCATATTGCAATGTGCCCTACATATACATAAATCATTCATAAATTTATATATATTGCAATACTGCAATGTTGTGCACAAGGGTACCAAACCAATCCAGGGATGAAAAGAAATGTAAAGGGTGCCCAGAATAAGTTATGAGGTTATTTCCAGGGGGAAAAAGTCCTGTTCCAGACAAGGAAGGCCACCTTTGTAAAAGTAGGGAAGTCAAACAAGCTAATCTCAAGAAGACATAAGAATATGGTATTGTCAGTGAAAGCTCCCAATACAAGACTTCAGAAGAAAGCGAGGGGGCAGATTGTGCTTGATAGCCTTTCACTTTAATTCTGAGAGCTAATTTGACTTTCTATCTTTAGTAGTGTTTCTTAATGCAATCGCTTTAAAGTTCACTTATTCTACAAACCACTAGTACTCCCAGTGACCTCAGACAGCATCTCATCATTTTATCCATCATCTCCATAAAACCTAGCTCCTAAACCCCTCAGGTTCAGCGTGATCTCAGAGGACCTGCGCAGTAACCTACTAAAGGGTCTCCAATTTAATATTCATGAAGTCAGTATTTTAAAAGCATATATCAAACAATGTATCTCTGTTTAAAATGCTTCAATGACTTCCAATTGCTCTCGGAGTGGAATCCAACCTCTTAATATAATCTTATTCTTGTTGTTAATGGTAGCTTTCTGTCAGTTCTTCTACTTGGTCAAGCTTGCATTCAGGCCGTAGTGCCTATGCTCCTTTTCCCTGTGCTTGGCACACTCTTCCTCCTGCTATCCAGGTTAAATTTCACCTTCTAAGGAGGCCACTCCTGACCAGCCAATGTAACCACTCAAAGCATTCTGTCTGCTTCCTTCTTAGCGCTTACTTTAACTGCAACTATATTTTTCTGCACAGACTGGGATTCCCAGTATCAAGGAATGAAAGCGGATTCCGGGGTATTGCAGGTGAGAAGTAAAAACCCGCTTCCGTTTTACCGGGACCCTGTAATCCCAACCAACCAGAATAGCTCACACCGGGATGCAAAGGGGCAGGAGGAGGCAGGGGATCTCGTGGGGGAAGGGCATAGGAAGGAGGGCGTGCATCTGCACCCCAGAGCAGGGAGAAAAAGCGGGCAACCCGGTGCGCGGAGCCTCACGCGGATGAATGGAAAGCGCGCGAAGCACCACCAGGCCCGGCGAGGCTGATCGCCCTCCCTCTCGGGCAGTTTTCTTGCTCCTTACCATCGCGAATACCGGCGAATGCTGCTGGCGACTCGCCGCCGACCCAGCTGTAACCCGTCCCTCGTGACTGGAGCAGCTAACCGAGTGCCCGAACCACGGAGCTCCGGGAGAAATGGCCGCCAAATAGCATCGCAACCTTTCACCTCTCACCACGGTCCTCCCGGCTGCTCTGATTGGACGAAAAGAAATGCGTGCTGATTGGAGGAGGTGGCGGGGGCAGTGTCTCCTAGCAACCTGCGGCGAGGCGTCGGTGGCCGGTGGAGAGCCGAGTGGAATTCTGCAGGGCTGGGTCCTGGAGACCGCTGGGCGTTCGCGTTGGCGACCCTGCCTGGAGTGGGCGGCTGGGAGGTGCTGTGCTCCCCGTGGAGCGGACGTGATCTCTCGTCAGCTGAGCTAATGACGGCTTACTCTGTCCTTTTACCACCGAGAGCTAGTTCCGGGCTCGCAGTTCCTTCTTTATCTCCCCCAGAATCCGTGTGTTGCGGGGCGCCTCTGCCACGGCCCTCCGTCTCCCCGAAAGTTCTCCACACTAGAATGCCCATTTGGCCATTTTTAAGGTGGGAGGAGCAAGACTAGAAAAGCGGAGGTGAGACGCACCGAGGAGGGTCGGGCACTGTCTTGGTTGTAGACGAGTCTAGAACGCGGTGTGACTGGCTCCTGGTGGTTCTTTTGCGTCGCCAGCTGAGAGCCGGCTCGGTCTGTGGACCTGCGTTTGTAATTAAGGACCTGGGGAATATTGCACTACCAGGAGTAAGGTATCAATTACTTTTGTCTTTCCCATAATCTTAGTGTTTCGGGCAATTGACTCACTTGATCTGAAACGCAGTGCCATTCTTGGAGAACGCTGCCTTGGGGGACTATCGCTTTTTTGCATCTTTAAGGAGATAGATTTAGCAGTGAGCCGTCAGTGTTTTTTCCCCGAGGCATTACAGAGCAGAAAGAGTTTGGAGGCAACGTGTTGGGTAGTGTCCTAACCCCCTGAGGTTTTGTTCCTCAGCTGTATCCTGGCTCTAAAAAGTAATGCCATCCTTAAAGTGTTGTGAAAATTAGATAATGTAAAGGTGATTAAAACTGCTGGGCTAAGGGCTCAGTAGGTGTTGTTATTTTAGTATTGTCCGTATTAATTTTGAAGAAGACTGACAAGACACAGTAATTTTTAGTCTACACCAGTTTTTGAAAATGTTTACCCCAAGGTTCAGTGGATTTTTCTCTTAGTGTCAGTCATTCATAAATCTTCAGCCTTTTTATGGATTTTAGTGCCTACTCTTCCACAACAGTTTGGAAACCTTTCTGAGGAAAAGGGAACCAAAACATGTTCTCCCATGTTCTGTTAGGATGTTTCATGTAATTTATCGTATTTAAATCCTCATGGTAGACAGGCACAGTGGTGCATGCCTATAATCCCAGCAATCTGGAAGCTGAGGGCTGCCTTAGGAGGATGGCGAGTTCAAGGCCAACCTGGACTACTTAGCAAGACCCCGTCTCAAAATGAAACAAAAAGGACCAGTGACGTGGTTCAGTGGTAGAGTATTTGCCTAGTGTGTATGAGGCCCTGGGTTCAATCCTGCACCACTAAAAAGAAAACAAAACAACAACAAAAATGCTTACAGTACTTCAAGGTAGGTATTATTATCCCCATTTTGTAGGTGAGACAGGTTTAGAGAGGTTACATATTCTAGCTGAAAGATATGTAGAAGGTAAAATAGCTCCAATACCTACAACTTTTGTTTACACCAATGTTGTCTACCCCAAAAGATGTTTGAGTACAAATGTAGAGAAATACAAATATTGATATAGAATGGTAAGGATAGAGTTTAGAGTTTTCTTTTTGAAATTCATCATCTTCCTTTTATTTATTCTCATAATCTCAGCCTCTTATTGTTCTATGATTATGGTCAGAATTAATCAGAGTAGGTTTAAGGGGAGAAAAACTCAAGATTTGTGTGTTTTCTGTCTGGTAGAAGTTTTGTGCATATTATGTCAAATCCGAACGATGGTAGTATTTTTTTATTTAAAAAAATATGACTCAGAAATACATTTTCTTCTGCAGATCATATAGCCACTAGCTCTAGATTAGAATTCAAGTCTTTTTGCTGTTTTAAAACTCACTGCAACACTATACAGAAAAAATCATGCCTTAAAGGAAACCTGGTGTTATGGGTTAGAAGCCAAGACTGTCTGAAATTAAATCCTGGCCATGTGTGAGTTGTCTTTGCTCCAGTTTCCTCATTAGTAGACATAATAATGATGGCACCTATCTTACAGGTCTGCTGGGTAGCATGCAGTATTTGTAGTGCTGTGTCTCCTGATGCTGAGCAGTTTCAGTAATTAGGCATGGGCAAGCGAGCAGGTTCATGGACCACCACACTTAACCAGGGGGACTGCTGCATTCCCACAGGAAGAGGGACCTGCTTATTTTCTGTTTGTTGTTCAAAAAGTTCTGGGTCCTTGGTTCTGGTTCCCAGCTCTGGTGGAACCTCTATCTGGGTAACATCCTTCTGGGCTCATCACTTTACTCAGGGTACTTGGGGGCAGGAGAACCAACACAAGGGTGATAATGCCCCTGCCCTTTGTTGTGCCATGTGTTATAAACTGCCTTGCTCTGACTCAGTGAATCTCAGTCTCTATTTTTGGCACCTGTAGAGAGGTTTATTCCTTGTCACTTAAAGTTCCTGGCTCTTTTTCCTAGGGTTGACATGAAATGAAAAACATTACATAATATATACAAAGCATTTAGTACACTATCTGGTTAGAGTTGGTGTTTAATAGATCTTTGTTCTCCCCTACATTTATAATCAATCAGAATCTAACCACAATCCCCCCCAAAAAAAACTCTGGTGTAAGTAATGTGAAACTTGTATAAAATAGTACCTTATTTATTTATTTTAGATCTCTATAAAATGGACCTAAAGGAAAAGTATTAAAAAGTAATCTCCTTAGTCCAGAATTTTCCATGGAAACAGAACCATTGCCAGTCCTGGCCTTTAAGTGTGCTCCAGTGGTTAAGTCAGCATTGATGAATCAGTGAATGTTAAACTTAGAACCCTAGAGACACCTAGTCTAAACGTCTGGTTTTGTAGGTAATGAAATAGCATGAATTAGACCTAGGACCTTCCTAGGTCCTAGAATTCATGCGTTTCTCATTACACCAAGTTACCTTTTTATCATCCAATTTATTCTACAAAGGATTTTGTTTTAATCAGCTTTTTCTTTTTTTAAATTACATCATGTATTTTATAAAACATTGTCATATAGGATTTAATCAGCTAAGCAAAACTGCAATGAATGTTTCTTTTAGTCAGCTTTTTCTTTTGTTGTTGTTCTTTTTAGATATACATGATAGTAGAGTGCATTTTGACATATTATGCATACATACTCCATACATAACTTACTGTAGTTAGGATTCCAATCTTGTGGCCATACATCATGTGGAGTCTCACTGGTCATGTATTCATATATGAACATGAGAAAGCTGTGTCCAATTCATTCTACTGTCTTTCCTATTCCCATCTCCCGTTCCCTTCATTCCCCTTTTTCTAATTTCTATTCTACCCCACCCCGGCCCAACTTATTTTGTGTTAGCATATTAGAGAGAACATTTGTCCTTTGGGGATTGGCTTATTCATTTAGTATAATAGTCTCCAGATCCATCCATTTACCAGCAAAATCATAAAGCCATTCTTTTTTGTGGCTGAGTAATATTTCATTGTGTATACATATCATATTTTGTTTATCCATTCATCTGTTGAAGGGCACCTAGGTTGGTTCCTTAGCTTAGCTATTGTGAATTGAGCTGCTATAAATATTGATGTGGCTGTATCACTGCAGTATGCTGATTTTAAGTCCTTTGGGTATATACTGAGGAGTGGGATAACTGGGTCAAATTGTGGTTCCATTACAAGTTTTCTGAGGAATCTCCCATACTGCTTTTCAAAGTGGTTGCACCAATTTGCAGTCCCACCAGCAATGTATGAGTGTACCTTTTTCCCCACATCCTTGCCAACATTTAGAGACTTATGTTCTTCATAATTTCTATTCTGACTGGAGTGAGATGGAATCTCAGTGTAGTTTTAATTTGCATTTCTCTAGTTGCTAGAGATATTGAACATTTTTTCATGTATTTGTGACCATTTGTATTTCATCTTCTGTGAAGTGCCTCTTCAGTTCCTTTGCCCATTTATTGATTGGGTTATTTGGGTTTTTTTGGGGGGGAGGTTGGTGTTAAATTTTTTGAGTTCTTTAAATTTCCTAGAGATGAATGCTTTATCTGAGGTGCAGGTGGCAAAGATTTTCTCCCATTCTATAGGCTCTCTCTTTGTATTCTTGATTGTTTCCTTTGCTGTGAAGAAACTTTCGAGTTTGATACCATCCCATTTATTGATTCTTGATTTTACTTCTTGTGCTTTGGGAATACTGTTGAGGAAGTCAGTTCCTAAGCTGTTAGTCAGCTTTTTCATTGCTGTGGCTTAAACTCCAACAAGAACAATTTAGGGCTTGGGATGTGGCTCAAGTGGTAGTGCCCTCACCTGGCATGCGTGAGGCACTGGGTTTGATCCTCAGCACCACATAAAAAAATAAAATAAAATAAAAATATTGTGTCCACCTAAAACTAAAAAATAAACATTAAAAAAAGAACAATTTAAAGGAGGGCTCATGGTTTCAGAGGTCTCAGTCCTTAGATGGCTGCCTCCATCGTTCTGGGCCAAACATCATGGGGGAAGTGAGCAGAGAGAGATGGGAGGAGAAGGAGCCACAGAGAAGATGGACCCTGCCAGGGCATGCCCCCAGTGAGCCACCTCCTCTAGTCACACCTGCCTAGAGTTAGCACCCAAGTGGTCCATTCAAATAGGGTGAACTGATTATCTTATAATCATTTCATCTCTGACCATTCCTGCATTAACAGGAGCTTTTGGGGACACCTCATATCTAAACCATAACAGATCTGAAGTGACCTATTGAAAAAAACATTAAAAAGAAGTAATGAAGAATGAAAGGAAAGTAATAGAGCCACATATAAAGTTACAGTACAGAAACCCACCCACAAAAAAATGGAGTGTCTTGTACACTTGCTGGAGATGGGTTGCACATTTGTCTCTCTGAAGTCTGACTGGCTGTGTGATTCACAATTTCTTTCACATTTTTACACTTCCAATCATTCAGGGAAAACATGGTTGCTTCTATTCCTCTGATCTGAGAGAAATCATTCCTATGGTGGCAGAACCCCTGCGATCTCTATAAAATGGACCTTAAGGAAAAATTTAAACGTGAATGCTGTATGGCAGGCACAATCCCAGGGCCATGAGAGTGAGGCCAAAAGGTAAGAAGACCAGGAGGAATGAAGCAAATACTAGGTTTTACATTTCTGGCCTGGTCACTGCTTCTTCAAAGTGACAAAGCCATTTGCTTGGCATGTGGGACTCTTTGGACGGAATTGATAGAAATATGCTTGGGGAAAACATCAGAGAGAGAGATGCAGTGGGAATTTATCTATCTCCTGGCCCCCACTGGTTCAGTTGTGGGGAGTTACCTCCTCCACACTAAGGTGGAGCTGGGAAAATCAGACCCCAGGCCTTATAGTTGCTGGAGTCTGGAAGTCGCAGGAGCCAGGGGTGTCAGTTTGAGGTGGAGGAAGCTTGGGCCACAGTGTACTGCGGAGGCAGCTGGGGAGAATCAGCAGCCAAGAACTAGGGAGACAGGTGAGACTGAGGAAATCTGAGTTGGCACGTAAAATGTGTTTATATGCTGGTTACATAAAAAGAACAGTATATAAGGTAGCAAAAGATGTTCCTAAAACATTGTTATAGAATATTTAATATGCTATATGATTGTTTTATGAGATAGAGAGCAGAATGGTTAATAGTGCTGGTTCTGGGGCTAAAACTGAATCTAAGTTGGAATCCAAACTATAACACTTACAGCTTGTGGGAACTGGGTTAAGTTATTAGCCCTCACTCCACTTTTTTTCTCACTGCGTAGGGTTAACTGTTCCTTTTCCCTGAATGGTAATGAATGATAGGAATTAATAGAAAGCTTTTCCTCTCCCTACTCTGAACATTTTAGGGCATAATAGTCTCAAAGCCATTAGGAAGAGCCAAGCAAACTAGGTATCCATGCTGGGGGACACAGGTGGTCCAAGTAGGGTGAGGAGGGCATCCACAGGAGGGGGCAACCCAGTGTGGGTGTCAGAGCCTGAGCCAGAGGAGGGAAATGTCCAGTGTGGAATCTGGTGCTTGAGGAGGTGAGGTTGGGAGCCATGCAGGTTGTGTTAGTCAGCTTTTCATTGCTGTTACCAAAATACCAAACAAAAACAACTTTGAGGAGGGAAAGTTTATTTGGCTCTCAGTTTCAGAGATTTAATCCATGGTGGGCTGACTGCATTGCTCTGTGCCAAGATAAGGCAGATCATCATGACAAAAAGGCACATACAAAATGGCTGCATACTTCGTGACAAGGTCAGGGGAAGGAGTTGCAGGGAAGACAAAACCTTAACAGTCCTAGTGACCCACCTCCGCCTGCCATACCCCACCTGGCTGTAGTTACCACACACCCTGTCCATTCAAACTAGGATGGACTGATTAGCTCTCCTAATCCAATCCTTTCACCTCTGAATAGTCTTACTTTAACACAGAAGCTTTGGAGGGACACGTCATATCCAAACAGGTCAAGGGGCAGCCTCACTCCCAGCATTAGAGACCAAGCAGGGTGAGGCATCCCCCAGGTGGGGATCTGACATAGACTGTTGGAGCCTGAGTGGGGCAGAAAGGGTGTCCACACCAGGGTGAAGGGTGTGGCCCCTGTGGTGCTTAAGGGAAGTGAGGAGGATGCCTATGCAGAAGGATGACCTGGCTCATCCAATTGGGGTGAGGAGGGCATGCAGGAGAAGGGCAGTGGCAGGATGGGAAATTTGTTACAGGGACACTAATCAAAGGGGGAAAAAAAAAAAAAATATATATATATATATATATATATATTTTTTAAGAGAATTAGAACCAAGCATCTAAATACCAGAGAAGGGATAAGCAAACATGGAAAAAGAGAAAACTAGAAAAACGATGTTATGTTGGATGGGGATTGAAGATATTGGAATTAACCCAAAGTATTGGTATAGAAAAACTTAGAGATATGGGTAAGTGTGTGTTAGTATTAATTAGAGCCATCCTAGCGGGTGTATCTGCTAGATATCTTGTGGTTTGATTTGCATTTCTCAAAGGTGTAATGATGTTAAATATCTTTCCATATATTTGTTGGCCATTAGTACTATATTTTCTTTGGAGAAATATCCATTCCAATCCTGCATACATGTTTATATATTCTATTTTTAGAACACTTGGATATACTCCCTAATTAAAAATTAAACTAAACATTTTACAAAAGAAAAGTCATTTCATTTGCTGTGGTTCGTTCGCCTAGATCAGAGTTTTCAACTTCAGTACTACTTTTGGTAAAATAACTCATGATGTGAGTAGTCATGTGGATTGGAGCCTGCTTGGCAGCATCTCTGGTCTATACCTACTAGCTATCAGTTGCAACCCCTTTCCCCCAAAGTTATGACAACCCAAAATAACAAATGTCCCATAGGGGATACAGTAGTCTACTAGAGATCAATTGTTTATAAACAAACCCCCAGACCTGGTTCACTTAGCAGGAATTGAGGCTTTGCAAGTTACTTTATTAAAAAACAAACAACTAACAAATTGTACATTTATTTTAATATAGATTGTATAGACTGATTAAAACTTCAATTGAAACTTCATGCTTTTTCCTTTTTATTAGATGAAATCAGTTCAAAATACAAATACTGGTTGATTATCATGAATTAGATCTGAAACCCTGATTAGAATTTATATATGATTTATAAAATTAAGAGATTAATTTATTAATAAATTGTATTTAACTTTTTAAAATTATAGATTCAAAGGGTAGTTTTGGGATCGAAGACGGCCAGCGTCTCATTGAGGGTTCTTCTGCCCAGAGGAGTCCAAGGCACCCTAAAATCTTAATATCTCAAATAATTAACAAATAATAAAACACAAACACTCAGAAATATATTTACAAACAGCAAAGCACCTGATAGATCTAATCCACAAGGATTCTTGAACTAGACAAAAAGAAAATAGCTCCGATGGTTTATTTAATGTGGTTTATTTATTTACATCAAAGGCAGGAATAGGGTTTCAAGGGTTTCAAGGGTGGAGTCCTGATGTCTTGCAGTCAGAAGGTTGATTGATATCTTGGCAAGTTACACCCATCTTAGATGCTATGTGGGGTCTTAGCAGGGCTTGAGGGGGAAGTTCACTTTCATTGCAGTCAGTCCCTGTGGGGAGTGCCCCAGGGAGTTCCTACTATGTGCCACATAGTCCACAGACAGCTCCATGACAGGGTAGATAATAAAAGAAACCTTTGGGGGTAAAAATGTCGGGAACCGCTCAACTGAACATTACTGACCAGCATTGTTGAATTTAAACTTGGTTCAGTTCATTGCCATGGTTCCACAGGGTAGCAGTAGTGAGTTTTGAGTAAAATTTCAGATTGACACATGAGCACTTGAAAATTAATTGGTATAACTGAGGACTTCACTGATCTAACACACAAAACAAACCCCATGGATTTTTCCCCATAGTCTCCTACGCAGTATAACCTCCACTTCCCTCATCCTTCAAATGTATCCAATTAATCAGATTTTTAAAAATAAAACTCATTATTCTACTTCTTCATATTACAGTTGCTAATGGTATCTCCCACCTCTCCTCCTGCAAAACAAAATAGGAGCTGGATGTATTAGTGGGTGCTCACCAACAGTTGTTGGTTGCCATTACCAGCAGCCTGTAACACACCCCCTCTTGATCCTATTTAATCAGCTTTTTTATCACTGTAACCAAAAGATCTGACAAGAACATTTTTAGAACAGGAAAAGTTTATTTGGGGGCTCGTGCTTCCGAGGTCTCAGTTCATAGACCACTGACTCTCTGGCTCTGGGTCTGAGATGAGGCAGAACACCATAGCAGTAGGATGTGGAGGAGGAAAGCCCTCAGGACCTGGCAATCAGGAAGCAGAGCTTATCAGGGATAAAATATAAACCCAAAGTCACACCCCCAGTGACCCGCCCCTCCAGCCACCTTGTGTGCATAGAGTTGATCCCTATCAGAGCATTAATGCACTGATTAGGTTAAGGCTCTCATAACCCAATCATTTCACCAATCATTTCACTTCTTGCATTGTTGCACACATGAGCTTTTGGGGGACACTTCATATCTAAACCATAACATTGTCCCATAAATCACAAAGCCTGGCCCTGAACAATGGGCCATGCTTTTTTCACAATTCCATGTACTTAGAAAAGATATTCTCTCGATGGAGAAATCTCTTTCCCTATTTACTTTCCCTGAAAAATTCCTCCTCATCTTACTTCCATGGTCCAGCTCAAATGGGCATTTTCTGTTTGAAGCTTTAGGGTCTTCTGTAGGTCATTAGTTGTTCTGTTACACAGGCAACAGGCACTACACCAGCTACCATGTTTTAACTCATTAACTTCTGTGTTACTACTATTAGATGTTCCCTAGCACATAACAGAACTCCTAGAATATATTAGTGAATTTCTTAATGAATAAATAATTGAACTGATAGACTTGGACTTCATAAATTTGTAGCAGTTTGAACATTTTATACAACCAATATGAAATATATATATATATATATATATATATATATATGTATATATATATATATATATATATATGATATTCCTAGATGGATATTTAAAATAGTGAAAAATCAAAAAACTATTTGAATGTCCAACAATCATGGTATAATATCTAAGTGTATGATGTAGATAGCTAGATGAGGCAGCCTTTAAAAATATTACTGCTGAAACATTCCTAAGACTGAGCAAATGTCTATGCTATAATATTAAGTAAGCAATATTATATACAATAATATTATATACTAGTTCAAGAATATTAAAATGCATATAAACTTATGCACACAAAAAGTAGAGATAAAAATGTTAACAGTGGTTATATTAGTATAGTGTGGCTTATAAATGATAAAGAAAAGAGATGATTAATAAAAGTTGATGACAGTATCAGCATATAGCAGAAAGTAGAATGAGTAAAAATAGCATATGAGAGCAAGTAAAATAATAAAAAGTAACCTAATTATTAGAGTATTTTTTTCCAAGTGTGGCAGAGACCCCTGGTCACACTTGCTTTTCTTGCTGGGCCCAGCTGGACTATATTTCCCAGCTGCTACTGTAGTCCAGATAATAGAATGTGAAAAATGATGTGTTCTCTATTAGACTTGAACCATCAGAAGCTTCTATGAATGACCCTCTGTGCCCTTTTCCCTCCTAACTTGATGCAGATGTGAGCAAGGTGGCCTAGAACTTGTGTGCTGAAGAAGGAAACTTGGTCCTTGGGTCACCATTTGGAGGAGAGCTGCAAACTGAATGGAAATACTCTTTCTGTACCTTTTATAAGTGAACAATTAATGTCTATTTGTATACAGCTATAGGGACTTTATATTACACCACAGTCTCTGATAGAATGTAAAAGAGCAAAATAAGTAAGCAACAAATGTGTAAGACCATAGCTGGATTACTACAGAAGTACAGATATATCTGAAAATGTTCACCACCTTCAGAATTCTTATGGTAAAGTCGGAGGAGTATTATATTCACAACGAAGGTATCAGTCCTCAGAGTTGTAGATAATAAGTACTAAATTAATGGTGCAAGCAATAAATGCTACTTTAGCAATCAGAATCCCCTTGCCATAAGAAAAAATAATAATAAACTGAGATAAAGCGGCCAATTCAATAACAAGGGGGTTGGTTAGCTAGATGAGAGATAAAATGGAAATTATCAATTTCATTTCAAATTGCTGTGAATATACATGGTTAGAGCTAGTAAAACTTTCAAAAGACACAGGCTGGGTGAGGTGGCACATGCCTGTAATCCCAGAGACTTGGGAGGCTAAGGCAGGAGGATTGCAAGTTCAGAGACAGACCCAGCAACTCAGTGAGAACCTAAGTAACTTAGCAAGACTCTGTCTCAAAATAAAAAACAAAAAGGGCTTGGGGTTGTGGCTCAGTGGTCAATCGTCCCTGGGTTCAATCGTCCCTGGGTTCAATCCCTGGTACCAAAACAAAACTTTAAAAAAAAAAAGTTTCAAAAGACACATTAATAAAATACAAGATACTTAGTAAATTTATTATAGATAAAATTATAGACTTTGCTATACCACCCTGCCCCATAAAAGCAAATAATTCTATTTTCAATACTTTGTTTATTCTACTCTTTCAAGTAAAACCTATGAACACTTTGCTTCCTCTTGATTTTGGCTTTACCCTATCAGTCATGATTTTATGGGCCATGGACACAAAATTTCCAAAAGGAAGGTATAATTTAGTAGAAAAAATCTCAGGAAACAAAGAAATATTCAGCTATGATATGCTGTAAAGTAATGAACCGGGCAAATGTATGGAGAGATAGAGGGGTGGAGATCAAAAGCAACTCATGTCAGGGAAATCTAATTTACCTAAATTTGCCACCAATCAAATAGACCCAAAACTGCCAATATCTAAAGCAGGTTTGGGGGCTGTTTACCACAGTGATTTCACTCAGCCGCAAAGGTAGAGGCCAGCTCTAATTTTCACAGACAGAGAGGATAATGAATCATTTGTAATGGAAAATCTACCTGCAAAGAGTATTAGGTATCCTAATATGAAATACTCTCCAAGTTGCTATTCAGCTTAGCTGAACTGATAAATCCTTGCAGGAAAACAGCTGTAGCAAAATTTCTGTGGTGAAGTTGCTATGTAATGAAAATTTCCAAGGAAATCCAAACTTCAGCAAATGTGTGATTAGTAAATTGGTGCACTTCTGGAAGTCAGAGAAGGATTCTTGAAGAGGTGATGTTTAATCTGAGTCTACAAACAAGGGAAGACATAAAAGATGTCTTTAATGGCAATACTTGGACCACTCATGTAGTACTTTCTACATACTATCCTTTGTGGCTATACATGACTAATATATTTGATATCTACACTCAGGTCCTAAAGTGTAAGATGCATAAAAGTTTGGTCATTGTTTACTGGTAAATGTTGGCTGAATGTGGTGAGATGTACCAGGGTGGCTGCTGGATGACTTGTGCCTCTCTCTGGGCGGCTTGGCAATGAACCAGTGGGGCTTGGTGGCTCCCTCTTGCCTCTCCAAGTGTTCCAAGTGCCTAAGCAACTTAGCAACTGAACCAGTTCTGGGAAGCTGTGTCCCCAGCACTGGTATGTGCCTCTGCTGGGCACTGGGCACCCAAGTGGGAACTGTTTTCCTTCATATGCAAGGCTCTTCTCATGGGGGTGGGAGGGTAAGGCTGCTCTTCTGGAGTACAATCTCTGAAGGTATCTAGCCATGCCAAGCCCAGGAAATCAGGTCCCTGGGATGCTATGCAGCTTCTGACCCTTCTGATGGCAGATTCCTGCCTGTGTAGACCTTCACTCAGTTGGGTGGTGTCTCAGGTAGCGAGTGTTTCACCTTGCTAATATGGGGTGGATGAATAAACAAATTGAAGAAAATGAGCGGACTCAGCTCTGATCTAGACTGTTCTATAGGCATGATATACAATAGAATTACAGGTGAGGAAACCAGTAAATGTTTGAAACTGCAGTTTTAATGCTTAGTAATCTCTTCTAAACCGGAGCTTAATTGAAGATGCTACCTTTGTTGAGCATAACATCTCCTGCTCTTTCTAGTCTCAATGCAGATGTTCATGATGCTCTTGGACAACGAAACCTCATCAATGGTGAACAAATGTGTTGACTTTCTCTTTTTGCCTCTATCTACAATTAATTAATTGCACTCCCTAGAAAATGGATGAATGAATTACTTTCATGGAAGGGAAGCACATGTTTGTGGTTTTATTTTGAAATAATTTCAAATTTTCAGATATGCTACAAACATACCCTTCTTCCTGAACCATTGGGGAATAAATTACCAATGGGATGCTCCCTCATGCCAAAATATTCCTTACAAAGAAGGACATTTTCCTACATAAAATCAAAATCAGGGAAACAAAATGACACAATGCTACCCTTTAATCCATCATCTTCAATCAAATTCCATGTGATCCCATCTATGTCCTTCAAAGTACCGCATCCAGGATCACAGGTTGTAAGGTCAATTTATCTCCTAGTCTCATTCAGTTAGGAACATTTCCTTAATATTTCCTAGACTTTCATGACTTGACACTTTTGCCGATTACACACGCCTGTTACATTGTTGAACTTCTCTCAATTTGGGGTTATTTGATGTTTTCTTAAGATGAAATTCAGGTTATGTATTTTGGGCAGGAATATTATTGAAGCAGTGCTGTGTTCTTGTCGTTGTGTCTTATCAGGTGGCATGTTTTGATTTGAACCTTTATTGATTAGGAAACTATCTGCCAGGTTTTTCCATTATGAAGTTATTCTTTTTTCTTTCTTTCTTTTTTTTTTTTTTGGTAACAATATGTGTTTTGTGAATGTACTTGGAGGCTATGTACATATCTAATTCTTCATCAAACCTCGGTCCACTACCTATTAGTATCCATTATGCTTCTTGGCTGAACCAGTTACCAGGATAAAACCAAATTACTGCTTACATCCTGCACGGGCCATGGAAATAGGGTTCCTCTTGGTGCAACAGGCTGGCTGCGGAATAAAGTCTAAGACAAATAGAGCAATGAAAAAACCACAGAACAGGAAATATTTTTTTAAAAGTGGGGGCAGGACGGGCTAGCAGGTCCCACGGATGGAACTTCCACACTAAAAAAAGCAAAATGGAGCCGGCGTTTGGTTTATTTATATTGGGGAACATCAAATGTTTTCCATGGAAATGTTCTTTGCCAAAAAAGGTAGAAGGTGGGCTGTTCAGTTCCCAATGGGTTAAGCCCATCTCTGGAGCTACTTTGAGGGATCTCCCTGGTCATGTGCCTTGGGTAATCTATTGAGTGGGAGGAGTCACAAATAGTTCCCAAGGTTAAACCTAAATCTCCCTGGCTTCTTCATAATGAGTGAAGCCCTCAAGTAATTCACGGGTGGCTTCCTGCATCAAATAGTAATTTACTGACTCCATGGTTCTGACTACACTGGTTAGTTTGTAATCCATTGTAAGAAAAAGATACATCCTTTCCCACTTACTCATTTACTTAGGTAATGTGGACTCAGGATCCTATTTTATTTAGTGACTTAAGTTATGATTATTTATTTTGATGCTCATTACTTGTTTGTTTTGAAACAGGGTCTTGTTATGTTACCCAGGTTGGCCTTGAACTCCACGGATCAAGCAATCCTCCTGTCTCTGCCTCCCAAATAGCAGACTACAGGAGTGTGCCAATGTGGCTGGCTAATGATGCTCATCACTTCTTTTCAGGACTCATGGATCCCTATTTTATTACATGGATTTGTGATATGTTACTATTTATATTTGTGCCTCAGTTGTCCCATGCTTGGATGGGAGAGTCCTCTTTTAACTGTCTTTTGTCTTTTGATGTGTAATCATCACTTTCTGATCCAACAAGGTGCTTGGTATTGGGGTGTTGATGCTCCCAGGTCCTCTCAGACACCACTAGAGAATATGTGCATGTGCATGTACATACATATGTAACCACATCTATATTAGTTTCCTATCCCTATTGAAAATTCCACTTCAATTTCACATAACTCATTCTAATTTTCTCATCTGTATTTCCCTTCATCTGCAATATTTTTACTTATTTGATCAATCCCCTCCACATAACCAAGTTTACATCACCACGGCCACCCCCATCCCACTCCATTGGACAATATTCTCACTTGCTTGATACCAACAGATTACCCCAAACCCCTACTCCCTTGACTCCTCTGACTTTCCCATTCTTACTTTGCTCAGCCTCATCTTATATTTAGAGAGAATTGTTTTGAAAGAGAGAATGGGTGGAAGCAAGCTTTTAAATTTTTATTGTAATAGAAACTAATACAAAAGAAAAACATAGAGAGAAAGGATTTTAATTTTTTCCAGACATCTTCTAATTGTTTCAGTACAATAGTCTAAGTAAATAGAAAGTTATTTTCATCAAGTTATATTATGTGATATTTTAATGTGAAAATTGTGAGGAAAAGTTCTTTCTATTCTTTTCTAGGTTTCCTTTTTTTCTTTCCATTTCTATTCTCTCATGGATGACTGAAGAGAGAGCAAAGAAATGATATCACAGGTTGATCTAATAAGTAATGATAGAAAAATCAATTGAGAAATGTATGGTTTAATGTAAAACTCTCTTATTGAAAAATTACATATTTAGTACCTTAAGAGAAACTCAGGCTGGCTTCAGTGATCTGCACCTGTAGTCCCAGCTACTCGGGAGGCTAGGGCAGGATTGGGTAATATAGTGAGATAGTGAGACCCTCATGTAAAACAAAAGTTAGAAATTTATAACTTTGCTTATTAACTCTTAGGAAAGAACTTATTATAGGTTGAATATGTCTCATCCAAAATGTTTGAGACGAGGAACATTTCAGATTTTGGAATATCTACAATTAAACATGTGTTGTTCACCCAAGATGGGATCCATCAAGGAGGTTAATCACATAACCCTTTGAGAGGTTGTAGGAATGTATTTGTTCTTAATTTTTTTTTTTTTTGGTACTAGCTATTGAACCCAATTTGCTCAGGGCCCCCTGAAGTTGTTGAGGCTGGCTTTGAACTTTAGATCCTCCTGCCTCAGCCTCCTGAGTTGCTGGGATTACAGGCATGCACCACCGCACCTAGCTCCAGCAGTCTTAATATTAGCATAATAATAGTAGAAACAATATCTTTGGCTATATAAGCAATTAACATGAACCATTTTGTTAATCAAAATATCAAGCAGAACTTCAGAATCCTGCAAAAATTGGCCACATGTATGATGTAGTCTCAGTCAGCCTTTGTCAGTCTTTCTACACACACACACACACACACACACACACTTGTTTGTGCTTCAAAGACTTATAAGCAGACAGACTTGGACAGTAACCAAGGGAGCTGACTTTAGCTCACTCCAAGGAATTCCCTGATTTCTGAACATTATAACAACATCCTGCACCATCGTCTCTCTCTTCTGTATCAGAGAAACTTTCCACTTTTACACACATTCATTGAAAACTGAGTTCTCTTCTGCAGGTTAAGAAGGTGAAAGTGGGAAGAGATGGGGGGTAGCAAACATCTATGACATCTCTGAGCCACCTCCCCTTAGCGGGCGGATGAGGAAGGTGGTGAAGAGCCTATTTTCATTTGGACATAATGTGTAAGGAGTGAGTCTCAGCATGAAGAATTTTTCCCCACAGCCATTTAAAGCCTGTTTGCTGCTTCAATATTTCACAAATGCTCATCAACAAACCATTTGAAAATATTAACCATAACAGTGTCCAAGGTGGCATGGCCTTTTCCAGCAAGAATCTGGAATCTGTGAACATGAATGACACAGGCTAGCACCATCACACACTTGTTTTATGAATAATTTTGACTTAATATGTGAGCAAATATTGAGGTCTTAATCCATGACAAATAATAGGAATTCATATGAGATCAAAGGAGCTTATTTCTTCCTAAAACAATATATTTGTGGGGGAAAGAGGACATACTGTTCTTGCTTATTTTGTTCTGTATCATAATAAATCCACATTAATATAAACGTGACTAATTTGGAATTTATGAGAATTCCATTGGAGCTGAATTTATCATTGTTCCCTGAAAAGAAAATCTTGCCAAGGAAGTTAGTTGTATAAACAAGAATGCAGAAGAAATCCCCAGTAACCAACAAAGAATATTTTCTAACTTTCAAAAGACATTCTCCTTATCAAATGTGTGACTCCAATGTAAACAAAGGCCCACCCGTTCTAGTTAGATCACCTTATAAACTCATTGTGACCACTCTTTCTCATTCCTGGAGCAATGCTGTTGTAACTCAAGTTTGTTATTTTTTTTTTTTTTTGGTCAAAACAAAATGACATTTGTTTTTATAGTAATGTTTTTAATCCATGAAAACAATACACGATTAACTCAAAGATCTTAGCAAAGCCAAGAAAACACACAGGAAGAAAAACATCCCAAATCCACATTTGATGATAAAAGCTATTAACATTTTGAATGATTTCCCTTACAGTATTATTTTCAATATGTTTTAACCATACAAGTTATCAGATGTTACTGAAGCTTTTTGGACTGTTTTCACTTTGCAATATTTCCGTGTGACAACACAAGCTTTTCTACCTCCATATTTTAATAGCTGCACAAAGCTCAGGCCCATGTTGTTGTATCATTTGGGGTCACCACTTTCTTGGGCATTCAGGTTGGTCTTGACTTTTTGTAATTGCAACAGTGTTATGAATACCTTGTACATGCTTATTCCTGTGTCTCTTTGATTGTTCTCTTAGGCTAAAGTCTTAAAAAAGAAATTTAATCATAGCGTTCAAATAAGGACCTAGAAACCAGTGTTTTGTTAGAGCTCCCAGGTGCTATCTTTGTGCTTCTGAGAAATACTATCCCAGACTATGATTTGACCTTTGATTTTGTTTAATAGTGTCTCTGCCAGGCAGCAAATATTAATGCTTGTGATGCACAGGGTATTTATCTTTGTAGTTCTTGCTTTTTATTTTCTATACCTGATGTCATTAAAAATTTTCCCTATATATTCTACCACCTCTTTTATGGATAAAATCTCTTAGTGTTGGGATGCAGATTTTTCTTTATTTTGACAGATTATAAACATCTTTTTTTCCAACTTGTTATTACAGAACCAAAAAGAATGATTTTAGTGAAAGTTGTATAAGACATATTTTTACAATGTGTCTGTCATACAGGTGAAAAGACACTTTTGACTCATTTACTGTGTTCCAGTGTTAGAGCTTCATTTTCATTGACATTAATAACATTTGAAAGGCTATGGTTTTGCTGATACACTATAATTCAGCATCAGCAAGAGTGATTAATAATATGTGCTGTTCCAATAGAAATATTTTAACTATCATTGACTAAATTGGGAGAGAAGGGCTACTGATAAAACTACTTTGGAAGTTAAGTTGTGCGTAAGCAAAGCGATTAATTATCCCTGGGTCCAACTCAGAGATTTATAAAATCATGAGATGCTGGATCTGGAGAAGCCTCATTTGAGGCAGCACTCGATTGACTTGCTGAGTGGACACCTGTGCTGGCCTTTCTTTGGGACCAATACCTCTCTTCAGTTGTACCGGGATGTTGCTTCATAGTCTTTCCTTCCATGCAGTCCTGTGACATAAAGCTTCCTTACTTTCTGTGTTTGCCCACATTTCTTTGTTGCCTCTTCTGTTTGTCAAGACTTTTGGTTGCCTGCAACTGACATCTAAGTCCAACTAGTTTGAGCCTAAAACTCCTTAGTTTTTATTTTCATTTTTATGGCAGCAGTATACAGGCAGGCAAGGAAACTATTGTTTGAGATCATTCACTAGTAGTTGAAAGGAATTTGGAAGCAAGTCAAGAAAGAATAAAATATGGTTTGTAAAACAAAAGTAAAGTTGTTTGCTTTATTAAATGTTATTTTACTGCATGCAGAGTACTTTTGGCCTTCCTATCAAACTTAAATACTTTCCTTGCAGAAGGATTCACAATAACATAAATCTCAATCTCTGCACTGTGGGTTTTTTTTTTATTATTGTGGTAAAATATACAAAAAATAATATTTATCATTTAAGTTCAGTGTTGGTGAGTAGATTCACATTATCATGCAACATCACTACCAACCATCTCCAGAACTCTGCAACTATTGATACTTTGGATTGCCTAACTCTTTGTTAGGGTAGGGGTGGGCTCTATCCTGTGTTTGTAGGAATTTAGCAGCAGCCCTGGGTCTGGCCACGGCATTAGAATTCAGTAGCATCCTCAACTTCTCCCCTGTGTCCTGACAATCGTAATGTCTCTAGACATTACCAAATGTTGTCTGGAAGACAGTCACCTCTAGTTGAGAAACACTGATTGAAAGGGGAAGAATTTTCAGATCAACTTAACAATTTGTCCCTATGGGTCAAATTCAAATTTTATTTTTTAAGTGGTTTTATTTTGAGACACTTTTCTTTCACTTCTCACAATGGATAGACATATGCTGCAGCCAATTATCATCAATGCAGCAAACCTCCTAGTCATTGACTTTTTGAAGGAGCGTAATTTGTTATCTGTGGCTCCTGAATATTCTTCATGTCACTAACCTTGAGGGTGTATAGTGTGACATCAAAGCACAGATGGCTCTTCAGGGAAATACATTTCCTGCTGTTGTCAGTCACCATGGGCTTCTCTTTGAAAACTGAACATTTCCCTGAAAATGTTAGCTAGTATGATGCTTTGACTTCAGGTTTTAGTATGTTTTACTACAAATATCCAGGGACAGATTCTTCAACTGAATACATCTCAGAGATACATTATTCAATTGATCCAAATTTTCACTGTAAATTGTATTTTACGTTGAATAAATAAGAAAAAATTGCATTCTGAGCATTCATTAATTGGAGACGCACAACTAAGTATAACATGGCTATGTATCAGATCAGTTGAGCTTTCAGTAGTGAACAAACAGAGCATTTAATAGCCAGAATAGTAATAATGTAATTACTATGATTGACATTGCTTCAGAATAGCTGACTATTCAGAAATAGTCTAGATTGGGAATGACTGATTACATGCCTAACTTTGTGTATTGCTGAAAATTTATTGGAAGTGTAAGGTTAAGTAGTTTATTTTTGTCTTTATCATAATTAGTACTTTTTTATGCAGTGATATCTGACTTGCTGAAAAATAGTGATTCTTTGTTATTCTTATAATCTTCTATTCAGAATTATTTTATCTCATCTTGATCTATATAAGCTGCACTTACAGAGAACAAGATAATATAGATAAATATTTGAAGGATATATTAACCACATACCAGGAAACATGAAATTTCACCAAACTAGATGTGATTCTGAAACCACAATTCTATACAGCAGCTAAAACAAGGGTCCCTCAGAAGTATTTTCAGGTTAAGGCACTAGACAACACTTTTTCCATGCATTAAGTAAGGAACTTACTTAAGGAACTATAGAAATGAGGCATCGAATGTTATTCCCAATGGTCCAAATAACTGATATTTATCCTTAGGTGTGGAGAACCAGTTAATACAGGAAAATCAAGAATTATTTCATACCAAATTTTAGTTCTATTATATTTAGTAATTCCCAGGCTGTATTATTATTTATAGTTGCTGCGATTCTGAAGACAAAAAATGTTAAAATATTAAGCTTGGTACCATTGCTGTTTGGTCAAGTCAATTCAGCTTTGGGAAATTTCATGTTCCCTGGTATGCAGTTAATATATCCTTCAAATGTTTATTTACATTGTCTTGTTCATGGTAACCACCATATATGTAAGTCAAGATGAGATAAAATAATAATTCTGACCTCTCCAGGCCTTACTTTTACATTTGTCTGATGAAGGGATTAAAATAGAAATCTTGGAAACCTTCTGGCTTTAATATTATTTTCTAATAGTGTAGATTAATAACTAGAAGAATGAAGATTAAAATAAAGAATATCCCTTGATTTATAACTATGCTTTAAATTACACAGTTTATATAAGTAGTCCTAAAATAAAGGACAGGCTAGCTTTTTGGTTTAAGTAACCTTTTTTTGGTAGATAAAACTACATATATATTTTCATATATATTGAGGAGGTTAGATAGTAAAATGTAATTATTTTAAAAACTATATTCTGTACAAGATTTGCAGTTACATGAACATTCGTATTCAAAGTATAGTAGAGCAACTAGAAATGTGATAAATTAAGACAGACAACAAAAATTGATTCTGCTTTCTGTTCAATTATATAACAGGTTAGATTGTATCATTGACCATACAGAAGATAAAATATTGGTACAAAATATTTATAATTCATTTATTCATAATTATTTAGATTTAATAAAAAGTTTTCATCTCCTTCAAGGTAACTATTATTTTTGGGGGAAATTCTAAACTGATCTTGGATTTATATATTTATCATAAGCATCATGATTGTCATTTATTAAACACATCTATACTGACATTTACATACATTATCTCATTTAATTCTACAGCAATTCTGTGAAGTAGGTATTATTAGCTAGAATTGCAAGTAACTTGCTTAAAGCCCCAGAGAAATAAGCCACAGAGCCAGGATCTATCTGCCTTCAAAATTTATTCCTTAGATCTTCTAACATAAACTATAGGAACTTCAGGACAAAACAAACACCATCACCACCAAAAAAACCCCCTTGATTTTAAATTTTACATGTAGTTAATAGCCTCAGTGAAACAAGAAAAATCCTCTGTTGCAGCTTGAGTGGGAATTATCCTGAGATACGTAATTGTCAACTTCATTCCCCATACCGGTGGCCCTCTCTATATAGTTGATACTAATCAGATTCATCTGTCTCTGAATTGGTTTTGGGGGAGTGGTCAAAAGTAAGATTGAACTCTTCAATTAGGATGTCTGCTATATTGTATTTCATTCCCTGTCTGTAGGCAGACAGAGGTCCCACAGAAGGCTCTTGTGAGTTTAAAATAGGGGAAGACTTTCTTAGCTCCCTTGAATGGTAGTCCTTCACAGCCATGCTCAAAGAATGGGCATTTTCCCACGGTCCCCTGCTGATTCTGAATGAACAGATTCTCAACCTCCTGCTGACTTGTGAATATATTGTTTATTCCCATCTTTGCTCTTTACTGACAGCCTTCATAAAAACGTGCTCAGAAGACAAATGGCATGGCAGAACCTCTGACAACTCATTAAGGAAGGATACAGTAGGTTTCTGCCAAAGCGCTGCCATCCTAATGTGACATGATAGCAGAAGGAAAAGACGCTGAGAACTGTTGCCTTCTGTCAAAAGCAGCATAATGTCTCTGTGCACTGTCTTGAAGAGGGTTTAGTAGAGATGGCAACGTATTGATTATCTACAGCATATTGCTTTATGCCATGCTGTCCCCTCTGCATGGAATCCTTTCTCTCCCTACTCTTCCAGAGCCAGCCCAAGCTGGCAAAGTAGGTGTGGGTTACTGATTGTTACAAAACTACTATGTTGTCACTGTATGAGCTTTGACTTGATGGGGACCTGAGCCACAAAGAGCATGGCAATTATGAGCATGGAAACTATTGCCAAGTCCCATTTCTCATTACGTAAAATAAGGATCATAATGATACCTCTATCACGGAAGTCGATTTCTGCAAATGTTTTCAGATTGTTTTTTTCTCATTATAGGCCTACTTAGGATTTCTGCCGTTTATTCTTCTGATAGTTATAATTTATATTTTCCTCAAAATCAAGCATATCTCACTTTTATTGATTTTCATAAAGTAAACTTTTTCAATGTGTTCATTTATATATATGTATATATGGCTATATTCTACTTCAAATTTGCATATGCATGTATTTTCCTGACTATTTTCTTCTTTCTAAACTATATCAAAATGTTCCCAGTGTCTCTATCTGGGTGATAAGATTATGAGCTATTTTTGTGTATTTCCCACATGTTCAGAAGTCAGTGTCTATAACTTATGTATTCACAAAATATACTTGAAAAACATTTCAGTTTCTTTATTTCCAAATAAGTTGAAGCCAGGAACAGTTCAAAGGTCAAGGAGCATGGTCAGATTAGAACCAGAAAACCTATGCTGGTGAGGCCAGTTTTTACTCATGAAGTAAGAATCATAAAACCAGCATGTTTCCTTTAGTTCTCATCTGTTATAAAGAAATGGAGCCAGGTGCAGTGGCACATGCCTGTAATCCCAGCAACTCAGGAGGCTGAGGCAGGAGGATCACAAATTTGAGACCATCTTCAGCAACTTAGGCCATGAGCAGTTTAGCAAGATCCTGTCTCAAAATTTAAAAAAAAAGGGGGGGGGGAGCGCTGGGGATGTGGCTCAGTGGTAAAGCGCCCCTGGATTAAATCATATTTGGTTCCAAAGGCGGGGGGGGGGGGGGGGGAGAGAGAGAGAGAGACTGAGCCACTAACCCATTTCACTTGTTCACTTGCTCTGGTTCTCATCTTACATAAAAGTGAGGGTTCTTCTAAAAAGAGTAAATAAAAATAAAAGTGAGAGATGGTAGAGTTGGAAGAAAGCACTAAGAATCATTACTATCTTATGTGGTAAGTTGAGTTTTTTTGGAAACACAGCATATAGTTGGTAATAAAAGGCAAACTTTTAGAGTAATAAAGGATAACTTACTGATCTGTGATGATAACACATAAGTGAAATATTTAAATGCATAATCGGAAGGTGGATGCTTTTGATTTTTAAAACTTTTTCATGATTCTATAGTAGGATTATGAAAGGATTTTTAAAACTATTTTTTCCACAGTTGGAATCAAACGCAGGGTCTTGCACATGCTAGGCAGGTGCTGTACCAATGAGCTTTACTCTCTGTTTCCAAAACTATTTTTTTTAAATATGTTAGAAGACTCCCTGTGACTACTAATATCAAATTAGAGATATTCAATCCAATTTGATTCAAAAAAGAATTTCAGATTGCCTACTTTAAATATTTTGTTAGAACACAAATAAAAATGCTTCAATTACCTGATTATGAACCTAAGCTACTTTCAACAGGACTTTCTATTATTAGGTTTTAACGATTAGAAAACTAGTGTACTGGACTCTAAATTGCTCTAGGATGGGAAAAGCATTTGGTCAACTTTAAACTTGAAGTGATTTGGCCAGAAATGACCACATTGCAAGTAGAATAATTCCTAGCAGGACAAAGGTGTATTACAGCAAACTTTTTTCCTTATTTCACTGTTGTTAGAAAGCCTTAGAACACTGTGTGGTTTGTGTCCTCATAAGGACAACAGGCTAGGCCCTTGGCTCACTGTGCCTTATTTCCTTCTAAGGAAACAGCACAAGCTTTGATTCAATCTAACTTGCTTTGTTATATGATCATCTTCCCTCCTACTTGATGATTGTAGTGAAACATTTTAATTCCTTACCTCTCATCTTGGGTATGTTCTACAATCATTTTTTATGGTTCCCATGGGGTTCCATTTCACATGAGAGATGCCACTCTGATGTGAATCTATAGCAGCATGACTTCAGCAGTGTACAGATGTGGTTGCTGTTTCCAACCCCTCCCCCTCAGTAACTCAATATCATAGGATAAAACTGTGGTGTTTTGATACATTATTCTCTTACATCATATAGAACACAACAGTAACCCTAGCTTTTATAATTGTCATAAATTTGCTTTCCCAGAAATTTTCTATCTTCATTAAAGTCTAAACTCCTATTTAATCTCCTTTCATGTAACCTGAAGGACTCCCCTCACACAGGGCACATCTAGTGGGGACCAACTCCCTCGGCTCTTGTCACATGCTGTGGCTTGAATGTGTGAATCCCTCCAAAATTCCTGCTGACAGTTCAGCCTCAATATAACATATTGAGAGCTGGTTAGGCCAGGAACCCCCAACCCCAGGGATGGGAATGTGCACATTAAGAGAACTTCTCCAGCATGTGCAAGGACCTGGTCCAGTTCCCAGCACACCCCCCCCACCCCCCCACCCCCCACACACGTCCATTTGTCAAGGTGGGCGCTGTGTTTTAATTAGCTTTCTTTTGTCTCTGTGAGCAAAACACCCAACAAGAACAAGTGAGGCACTCTTCAAACTCCCGGATCCCACTTGGAAGAGAAAAAGCTTCTCTAGGACTAACAGTTCCAGAGGTCTCAGTTCATAGATAGCTGACTCTACTGCTCTGCCCAAGGTGAGGCAGTCAGTCTATCATGGGGCAAGGGCCCAGGGGAGGAAAACTGTTCAGTTCAGGGCAGCAAAGAAGCAGAAACCTTGAGTGTAGCTATGATGAGGTTTTTCAAAGCCACAAAGATATTACGGATTTTCAGACTTGAAATGAGAAGACTGCTGAAGTATCCTACAAATTTTAATTTCTAAACAAGTAAATATGGGTCACCATAATGTACTAAAGCAAAAAATCTTCCAGAGTTTTTTCTTCTTGTCATGAAAGTGGAAAAGTTCTTAGAAGCCCCAAAGTGAGATGACCACTGAGAGTCATGCCCAGGGTTGACTGGGTCATTTCGTGCTTTGAGCTCAGAAGGAGCCATTGTGAGGGAATTTCAAACAGTAGTTATTTAAGAGGGTAGCTGCAGCTGGGTCTTTTGTCTATAAGTACAGGAAGCTCTTGGTGGTGACCTGTCAGACTCCCAGATAGTTAGCCCATTTGGTGGTGGTTGGTGGCTGGTAGTTGTGGTCTTTGGATATTGGTTTTTGATTTGGGTTTTTAAAATATATATATATTTTTTTTGCTTTTGCTTTTTGTTTTTTTGTTTTGGTTTATTATTATTATTATTTTAGCTAGCATCCTCATTCCAGCTTAAGATTCATAGAGAGCGTAGTCAGAGCAGTGTAGTGCCTTAGGGGCAAGGCTCCTGCTATGAGCCCACCTCACGGACCATTATATGGTCCTGCAGGACATTGAGGAGGGAGGCTTTGCCCAGGTGATAGAGGTTGTGGTTGAAGGTTTTGGCAAAAGAGGTCTGGAACTTCCCCTTTCTTTCTGAACTGGTGATGATGGCAGCCTTGGACCACCAGAACATGATCCAGCTCTTCTAGGTCATTGAGACCATCGAATATATCTACCTTATCATGGAACATGCAGAGGGGGGACAGCTATGGGACCTCATCCAGGAACCTGATGTCATGCGGAAGGAGGAGCCCACAGACTGTTCAGGTGGATCGTGCATGTGGTGCAGTACTGCCACAAGATGGGTATCATGCACCTTGATTTGAAGCCAGAGAACGTGGTGGTGGATGCCAGCAGCAACGTCAAACTCATCGACTTTGGCCTGAGCACAAGATTCACAGCTGGGAAGAAGCTGAACAGGTTCTGGGGTACTCTCCTCTAAGTTGCCTCTAAAGTTGTCCATTGGAAGGAATTCAATGCCTCCCCCCACGCCCCAGAAATCTGGAGCCTGGAAGTCATTCTCTATTTTATGCTCACAGGGAGATGCCCATTTGTGGCAACCAGCAATAAGCAGCTGAAGAAGCTGATCACGTAGGGAATGTATGACATTCCCCCACATGTTTCTGAGGGAGCACAGAGCCTCATCAATGAGATCTTGACGGTGAACCCCACACAGAGGCCCAACTTAGAGCAGATAATGGAGTACCCATGGCTGAGCCAGGGAGAGGAAGCTTCACACCCAGTCCTTCGAGTGAGGCACTCTTCTAACTCCCAGATCCCACAATTTTGAAAATCATGGTGGACATGGGTTACCATCCCTATAGTACCTGAGTGTCCGTACCACGTTGAAGATTCAAGGACAACATGATGGCCACGTACCTCATACTGGAGCACCAGAGAACCCAGGGGCAGGCTTTGGGTTCCAGGTGAAGCCTGTGCATCACCTGGGCCCCGCATATCCTCCCTGGCTCTGCCCTGGAAGTATTCTAGTAAGCCTGCTCTTCCCTTGCCCCACGAGTAGCTGCAGCATGAGGCAGCCAAGCAGTCCTTGCAGAAGGCTGCTGGAATTGCCAGCATGCCTGTTATTCCTCTCAGCTTCCTCAACAGGGACACACGCCCTCACAGCCTAACTTCCCTGCATAATCCTGAGCCCAGGAGAGCTCATCTTCCTAAGGTACCTCCACAGGGCAATCCCACTACAGAAGCAAGGGTTGGAAGAGACTAAGGAGGAACATCACCAAATGCATGCAAAAACTCTGCTGTATACCATGCTTCCCTCGGCCAGTGTCCAGGAACAGAGAGGCTCCAATGGAAATGCCATGCCCACATTGACAGAACCGACAGCCAGCCAGAAGACCCTGAGCTCTGTGGATGATGACATCATGGTGCAGGAGTGAGGTGTGCTGACTGGCTCAAGCTTCTTTGCACAGAATCCAGGCAGGAGCACATCTGCATCCACGAGGAGTCTCCTCAGCCCCCACCTGCAAAACACATCATAGAGACATTCCCTAGAACACTCCCATGCCCTCAACCCCTGACCCTGCCCATCCTGCTCTTTCTTCCATGCTTTGTAGGAAATTTATTCTTAATTTATTTTTTCCACAAATTGTATAATAAAATTGAAGTTTCAAATATTTTAAAAAGGCAGTCTTTTTTTCTTTTTGGAAATTGGCACCAGGGCAAGGGCTGGAGCTCAGCAGCCTAAACCACTGTGCCTCCCTCTACTGCTCACTGTATGTACTTGCTCACCTTAAGCCAGTGTAGATGGGGACAAACTTGCCTTAAGCCAATGTAGATGGGGACTTGCTTCCCTTGGCATAGTATAGACAGAAACTCTCCCCTTGAGCCAGTGTATATTTGATACACTTTGAGTTGGTCGCTTTGGCAGGAAGGAATCCTTTTCAGTCTTCAGGCCCTCCCTGGAGAGTGTGGGGAGGGTGGGTTGCAGCTGTTGGAGAATACACATCTCTGGCAAGGCACTGGGAAATCCAGAGTGTTCTATGGCTTCATCTCCATAATTCCATGTTCAGGGAAGCAAGAGCTAGGCCAGTGGGAAGGGACAGGCCTGCATGCAGCAGTGGCTGGGCACTTCACCACATGCCATGCAGCTTCCCCACCCAACAGCTCCTCCTGGTGGCAGCTGAAGTTCATGGAGAGTGAACACATGGGATTTGGGGAGCAGAGATGTGCAATCTCAAGGATGATACTTACATAAAAGCATAGTGCACCCATGCAGAATTGCTCTTATCTCTGGGCTCTCTTGACACTGAATTTTGTAAATTGAAGTGCACACAAAAAGTAAGAAATGCTCAAGTTATAGGAGGCTTCGTGCACCTTCCATGCCTGGCGTCTCTGTAGCTCTCGACTCCCAGAGTTGCTCTGGCACCTTCTTCCTGCCCTCCCTTTAGTGGAAAGAAATTGATGCCTTAAAAAAAAAATGTGCCATGTGTCATTTTAATAGTTTGCCTTTTTTACCTTGAACCAAGAAAAGTTTTAAAGTAAAGATACTTTATCAGGCTGTTTTAACCATATGTGTTATTTGTGTCCAGATATATATATATAAAAGTATCATGTTCTTAAAACATAGACTTTCTCCAATAAACTTTATCCCCCAAATTTCTCTCAATATGTAAAATATAGCTATGAGAATTTTAGTTTTTGTCACATTTTGATACTGATTTGGGATGGAAGCATTTTAAATAACTCCAAGTTTGAAAGTTCAAATTTCTAAAACTTTAGTCTTATAGGAACATGGCTCCATTAACAAATATTTGTTCATAGCAAAATGTTTCCAAGGATCTCTTGAAGAGCTAGTAAGAAGGCACCCCCTATCGTGGGCCATGTGCTATTTCAGTTCAAAATGCTATGTGCTTATCAAGCCCATGGTCATACAAATGGCAATTAAACTCTAAAAATGGTAAAAGGTTTGATTTATTGATAATTCCTTGTTAACACTGAAGACTCTAGAAGCCAGGCTGTCTGGGCTACAATTTTTGCTTTTTCCTCCTGTGCCTCATTTTCACAAATGTGAAATGTGGGCAGTAGTAGGTCCCTCAGAGTGGACTAAAGGTTCAACTTAAGTTATAAATTGGATATTGATATTGCTCAGACCTATGTTGTCACCATCCCACAAATGTTCATGCATAATTTAATGATTATACCAATCTCAAAGAAAAGCCTGGTTTTAGGAAAGCACTGAAATTAACTAAGACTACCTTTATGTTATGTGATAGGAAAAGGAATTTCCTTCCTGACCTGTCACAAGTCCTAAACATATCAATTTTAATCTGATCAGAATCTCTAGAGAGTTAAGATGATATGAAATATTTTAATCACAAATGGGAATTCTTCAAAGGTATTTGTGGAATGAATATAAAGTTGTACAAAAGATGTCTAAGTCCTGCAAAATCAGACTGAAATATTTTGATGATATCAGAAGGAGAAATGGAAAGAAGGGTGTGTTCAGGATGCAAATATAGAAAAACAAATAGAACAAAGGTTCAATTGCAGCTTGGATGGGTCTTGGGGTGTCAATATACCTAGTTGTCTGTGGTCCTGGCCTCCATGTAGAGCCTTCCACTGAGAAACTAATTTGACTCCATTTTTGAGAAACCAGCCTCTACCTCAGAGCAAAGCCTGTCCAAGGAAGGGAGCGTGATCCTGGTCCTTGGAAAAACCCACAGAGCACTCCTAAGCACATACTCATCCTGCTGAGTTGTTTGTCTGTAAATAACAGGAGAGGTCTGAGGCGCCAGGTGTCCCTGACTCAGTTAGGCTAGGTGAGGACCCATAGCAACACCCCTAGCAACCTCCAATCAGCATGAGACAGGGAAAATACCTGGGATGCCAGATGACCCTCCCAGTAGTTTATGGTAGTTGATAACATGTTGGGAAACCATGTAGTTTAGCACATACACCCCTTGTGGCCTAAACCAATCAGTTCAAAGGAATCCCCCTCTTGTACTAACCAATCACCCCTACCCAAATTGTTCCCGCCATTGAATGTGCTAATCAATGTTAAGAGTTGTTGTTTGATTTTCCTGTGGCATGGAATGATTTGCTGTGTGATGTTGTGATGCATAGAGTATCCCACAAAACCTATAAAATCTCACTGAACAAAGGACCAGGACTCACTCCCTGGGACCGCTGCATCCGGAACAGTTGTGAGTCCAGGCTCGAGCTTGCAATAAAGACTCTTGTGTGACTGCATCAGATTCAGCTCCTGGAGATCTACTGGGGTCCCACGAATCTAGCATAACACCACATTCATGGGCAGCCTGGGAACACCTCAGTGGCTCAGCATCCTTCTACCTTGCACATGTGACTGGGAGTGAGGAGCAGATGAAGCTCCTTGCTCCTGTGACATCATCTTCTACATGCACCCATCAAGGTGTGAGGTTTATATCGCCTGCATGGAAACCTGGATAGACAGGTAACTACTTCAAACAATAAAATATGATGGAGGTGATACTATGTGACCACCAAGGCTGAGTCATAACACACAGTGAGGCTTCTGCCTTGCCCACTGGAACGCTTGCACTGAGCCGCAAGCTGTCATATTATATGGTCAACTACCCTGAGCCTGCCACATTTGCGGGAAGCACAGCTACAAGGAGAGGACTCATATGTGCACTCTGACAGTCCTGCTGAACTCAATGTGCAAGACATTTCAGCCCAGGTGTCAGACATGTGAATGGAGACTCTCAACAATTCCAGTTCCAGCCACAAAGTCCCCCTCATGTCTTTGAGTCTTCCAAGATGAGACACCAGAGAACATGAAGCAAAAGCAAGCCATCCCCCCTGTACTTGGTCCTAATCTCTGACCCAACAGAGCCTTGTAACATAACTCAATGGATATTTTTCACTACTACCTTTGGAGGCAGTCTGTTAGTCAGTAATAGTATCCAAAACAGATTTTGATGTTAGTGGAAGCCCCGCCCACTCACATAGTGGAATAGCTAATGTTTTTGAGGAAAAAGCATATATGTCTATTCCAACTTAAGCCAAATAATGTTTTTTGTTTTTTAAGAATTAAGGTTTAGCTTTGTAACGTTAAGGCAGCAGGTTTTATGCAGAATGCATTTGCAGTTTAGTTCTCTGTACAAACAAAACACATGTGAAACATTGTGTATATTTTTTTCTATCATGAGTAATACAGTATTCTACATACAATATTAAAATGAGTTAAATGAGTGGAAGTTTCTAGTCACAAATGTTTCAGTATATGAAAATAAGGTATTTTTTATGCTGTAAAACAGCTGAAATATATAGTTACATTTATTCTATGTATCAGGCACTTCTCTAGACACCTTACCTCCTCCCATCCAGTTCACCAGCCAGCCTGACAACCACCTGAGACAGTGGCAAAAGAAAGATAGCTGATTGTCAAAGAAAAGGAAATAAGTAGATAGCACTTCCACAGCCACTGGTTGCTAACACCTCTGGGGCAGAGGAAGGATCCCACTTTTCAACACAAGTGATTTAATTTTTGGTCATGTAGGCATGATCAGAAAGCAAACTTACAATCTATAAGGAGAACAACACTCCCACTCCCGTGGGCACAGACAAGCTCTATGTTCCCTCCTCTTTGGAGATCTCTCTCTCTCTCTCTCTCTCTCTCTCTCTCTCTCTCTCCCTCCCTCCCTCCCTCCCTCTCTCCTGTCTCTTAAACAAAGTTTACTTTCTTTTTAAACTCTTGCCTCAGTATTTCTCAGGTGATTAATCTGCCATACAGGTGGAATAAGACCTGATCTTTTTCTTTTTTATTGTTTTAGTTGCAGATGAACACAATATCTTTTATTTTTATTTATTTTTATGTGGTGCTGAGGATCAAACCCAGGGCCTCAGGCAAGTGAGGCAAGCACTTTATTACTGAGCTACAACCCACGCCCCAAGGACCTGATCTTGATTTTCAAGACAGATATCAGTTTCAGGTTTGCCCAGGATTGCCACCATAGTTAGCTCTTCAGCACCTCACATCTTTCTGAGGTGTACCTTTGTGTCTCTTTCTTTCTGGAGGACTATGATGGGCACCCATCCATAATTAACTGCAGTTAGGGATTCTACAAGACTTTATGGTCTCAGCAGCTCTTAATCACCTCTCCTGTGGGTCAAGTATGTTGAGTTTTGCCAAAGCCATTTTTTCACTGTCCTATCCAGGTTCCAAGTAAAGCCAGATTTACAGATAGGTAGTTAGTGTAGTTAGGTAAATCGGGTCTAATATCCAGTAAAATCAAGAATGAAGGCCACATCGAGAATGGAGTCCAGGAAAAGGGGAATTGAAAATGTCCCCAAGGCCCCAAGCTCATCCCAAGGAAATGTTAAATGAAGCAGCTCCCAGCAAACGTGGAGATGCTAATCCAAAAGTCCTCTCTGCCTAGATTACTCCTACAGCCCACCTGACTCCCACCCTTTGGGCCTTCCCACCTACATTCCATCACTGCAAGATAACAGAAAACAAAGGACAGGAATGCGACAGGAATGTGGGAAAGCTGAAAGAAGACCTTAGCTATAAAAAAGGGAAGACCTTGCCCTTCCACAGATTCCACCTCTTGGGTCCCCTTCTTCCTCCAGGAAGAAGTCTCTTTTTTAAATTTTTTTTACATGTTGATGGACCTTTATTTTATTCATTTATTTATATGTGGTGCTGAGGATCGAATCCAGTGCCTCACACATGCTAGGCATGTGCTCTACCACTGAGCCACAACCCCAGCCCAGGGAGAAGTCTTTTCTGCTGTCCTTTAATAAAGCTTCTACTTTCCACTCTAAACTTGCCTCGGTGTGTTTCTCTGGTGTTATACTTCAGCATTGGGGAAGCAAGGACTCGTCTCCAGTAAACAGCAGTAACATAAGCATGTCTGGCATCAGTAGACAGCATCCCTAATCCCAGTTTGCCTTGAGATACACAGAGAGACTATGAACAAAGGGTTGAAGCAACTCTTAAGATTCTGGCGGTGGCGAATGGTGAATCTCAAAAGTTTCTCCCCTGATCTTCTCTCCCAACAGCTCTCATAGAGTGTCTTACAGTGATCCAAGCACTGCTGAGCCCAGTGACATACACTCCCATAAGAGCCTAATTGCACTCTACCATGCTCTCTTTCCAAACACTCCCACTCCCTCCCCATCAGACAATTCCCTCCCCTATGTAGCCAATCATACTCTACATTGAGAGAGCGACATTTTACATGGAATGGTTCATAAGGAAATGCCTAGCTTCCCAATGTTCGCATATTAAGCTCTTACAAGTCTGTTTTTGTCCTCCATGAGTTTCTTTGCTGCAAAAAGGGAGGCATTTTCAGTTCACTCCTCTGAGAAAAGGAGGTTAAGCCGCTAACAACCACTAGATGTCCTCTTTATCCTCTCAAGGTTCCTTTAGCCCATAGAGCAGAGTAATATACTCCACTACCACCACCAGGTGGGTCATCCATCATATTTGGAAGTCTATAGTGGCAGGAGGAGATAAGTCATCTGCCTCCAAGTCTGAATCCTCCAGGGTCTTTGTCATGCAGCAAACAGCTATCTTGCTCATTCTTTCCAGTGAGGCAGCACTAAACATGGCAGAACCAGGTAGTGAGAGATAGCTTTGCTGGTTGTCAGAAGCTTATCTAGGAAGACTCCCTAACATAATGCACTCATGTGGGAGCTTCATTCTCAACAGTTATGCCAGGATCACCACTAGCCTGAATACTGAAAAACTGGGATAAGTCTGGCCCACAGGCACTCAAAAAAGTGCCTCACTTTCTTCTGCTGACAGGCATAGGAAATGACCTAATCACAGTTGAAACAAACAAACAAAAAAGGATGTATGATAATTTTCTACCTCTAAACCTGGCCTTATAATCAAGTGCAGAAATGGAAAATAGTATCCAGAAGAAACATAAACCATAAAAACCACAACTTAAGAGGCTGATTTCAAAAAAGGAAAAAAAAAAAAAGGTTAAAATGCCCTATGCATGAGGTGTTTCCTCTCAAGCTGAAAACAGTAGCTTTTCCTTACTTCTTATTTCCCGATTTTCAAGACAAGTTTCAATGTGAGCTGCTTCCCTCGGCCACACTCCTTTGCCATTATGTTCAGCCTTACCTCAAGCCCCAAATAATGGAGCCAACTATCTATAGACTGAGACCTCTGAAAATGTGAGCCCCTAAATAAGCTTTTCCATCTCTAAAATTGTCCCTTTCAGATCTGTTAGTCACAGGGACAAAAAAGCTGACTAAAACAAAAATTGTTACTGAAGAGTGGGATGGTTGTTGTGACTAACCTGACCATGTGGTCTAGCAGCTTTTAGAACATTTTGGAATTTGTGGGTGGAATTTTGGATAATTTGCCAATGAAAGCTGTGAAAGCTTTAGATTATTATAAATGGAGCTTAATGGGTATTTCTGATGGGAGCTCAGAAGACCAGAATGCTGGTAGAACTGCTCACAATGAAGACTGGAGTCATAAGGTTACAGAGGAGAAGGAGGATTCTATTGGAAATCAGACTAGAGGCCATTTTTGTTCTATTCTGGCTAAGAAATTATAAACATTTTTCCCATGTGCTGAGATTATTTGTGAGACTGATTATAAAAGTGATGGACTTCTTAATCTAGCGAAGAAATTCCTAAGCAGCATAGCAGTCAGGTGGTGGTATGGGTATTGCTGGCAACTTTTAGCCAAGTTTCTTGTGATATTCAGGAGCAGAAAGAAGACCAGAAATATTTGAAAACCTTAGAGTTGAAAACTGGAAATAAAATAAGAGCGAAGGAAGTTTCAGTTGTTAAAGACCTTACTGTCACAGAAGAAACACTAAATACTAAACCACTAGAGACAACAAAAAAGATGGCTTGAGGGCATCTCAGGAATTGAGACCACACCCAAATCAGGCTCGTGGAAGTAAACCTTCCTTGAGAAGAGACCACAGGAAGTGGGGGCCGGTGACCCTGCTTGCAAATGGCAGCCTAGGAAGTTGTTTCACCATGCTCAGCCACACCAGCACTCAGAAGCTTCGGCAGCCAGGTTCCCTGGAGGCTTGGCTATTGCCCTAAATGGTGGCAGACCTTGGCATCAAGCACATAGTGCTCTTTCTGCAGGAATGCATATGCTGGAATTAGAGTGTCATGGAGTCTTCCACTGATATTTCAATGGAAGGCCAGGGAGGAGGCAAACTGCCCCAGGACTGAAGTCCTTGTGAGCAGCCCCTGGGAGGGTGATGCTTGGATATGTGAGGAGAAAGCTAAAGCTGCAGTGGAGACCCCCAGATTAAGAAATGCCAGTAACATGGGACATTGTCCTAGGAAAGCTGCAGCAATCGAGCAGAGACACACCAAGAGAAAGGCCACTTGGGCTACAACCAACAAGACTGCAGGGGTGGAGCTACAAAAGCCTTTGGACAAAACATCACCATGCCATGTGCCCCAGATGCCTAATGTGAAGCTACAGGACTTATTTTACCCAGATGGATTTTGGTCTTGCTTTGGTCCTATCCTTTCTATTCCCCTATTTTTCTGAATGGAAATGTTTACTTTGTACATTTTAAATATTGGATACTTATAAATTGCTTTTGATTTTTACCTGAGCTCACTATGCAAGTTTGCCTTGAGGCTCAGGGAAGACTTTGTACTTGAACTTTCAGGCAATCTTGGAACTGTTGAGACCATGGGGATCTTGGAAATGGACTTAATATATATTTTGCATTGTGAGATGAGCATGAACTTTTGGGATCCAGGGGTGGAATATTATGGTTTAGATATTAGGTGTCCCCCAAAAGCTCATCTGTGAGTCAATGTGAGAACATTCAGAGATGAAATGATTGGGTTATGAGAGGCTTAACCCTATCAGTGAATGGGGATTGACTGAGTGGTTAAATGAAGGCAGGTAAGGTGGTCACTAGGGGCATGCCTTTGGGTTATGTATCTGGCAAGTGGAATCTCTATCTGCTTCTTGATCATGTGAACCTCTTCCTACCACCACGTTCTTCCACCATGATGTTTAGCATCACTTTGAGTCCTGAGGAATGGAGGGGGATGTTATGGATTGAGACCTCTGAAACCATGAGCCCCCAAATAAAGTTTCCTCCTCTAAAATTGTTCTTGTCAGGTCTTTAATCACAGCAGGGAAAAGATGCAAACACTGACCACCTGCAGTGACTACTTGAATTTGTATCTGCTCTTTGCCTTTGTTCTCAGTCAGCCTCTGAACCCCTGTGCCTGCCTAACCCTTTCTTAACTTTCTTTCTGTATATATAATGTATAATATTATATGTAATATATATTACAATTCACATGTATCATATATATATATATATGTATATATATACATATATACATATATACATATATATATATTACAGAAAGTTTTACAGTTTCTTATATAGTTGAAACTCCCTTCTTGTGTGATCCAATAATTATGCTGCTAGGTAACAATATAAAAAAAACAAAACAACAAAAAATGTTCATATAGAGAATTATACATAAGTAATATATATGCTTATATATACATACATATGAAATTGTGTAAAGTGTGATGTGTGTCTGGAGTGTCTTATATATTAGAAATTAAGATTAGAGTAAAAAAATTGTGTTTGCCTGCTTATGACTACCAGGTGACTCACAAGCACTCAGTGAACTGCCACTGATGCAAGTAGTGTAGCATGCAAGCTGTTATTCAATAAATTCTGTCATTGTAGAAAGACATACGCATTTTTGGTCTATATTAATGAATAACTCACAACAGTGACTTAGCTTTTAATTTCCTTAAAAATATCTTCAAAAAAGCAATAGTTTTGATGAAGTCTTAAAAATCTTGATAAAGTCTTATCTTTACCTGATTCAAGTCACAAAAATATTCTCCTGTGTTATTTTTTCTAGAAGTTTAAGAACTTTAATTTTTATATTTAGGTTTATTATTCATTTCAAATTAAAATGTGAAAAATGTTTGAACAGATGATTCATACTCATATATTGTTGGTGAGACTGCAAATTAGTATAACCACTCCAGAAAGCAGTATGGAGAGTCCTCAAAAAACTAGAAATGGAGCCACCACTATATACTATAGTGATACAAGCTTATCAATGTTTATAGCAGCACCACTCACAATAGCCAAGTTTTGAAACCAGCTCCAGTGCCTATCAGCATTTTTTTCCCTTAATCCCAAACCACATGATGGTACCTTTAAAAATTCAGTTAAGGGCTGGGGTTGTGGCTCAGTAGTAGCACACTCGTCTGGCATGTGTGAGGCACTGGGTTCGATCCTCAGCACCACATAAAAATAAATAAATAAGGTATTTAAAAAATTCAGTTAAGATTTTAAAGTTTGGACTGTTTGCAATGGTTTCCTTGATAAAGTATACTTGCTGTATTATTCGTATATATTTAAATTGGAAATAGCAGGACTCATGATACTACACAGTATGGAAGTAACATTGCTTATAGTTTTTAACTAAATGAGTATTATTTAAACAAATATTAATAGAGTCAATATTCCTGTATTAAGTTCATATAATTTATTTCTGAACATCTCCATTCAGTTACTGAAGATTTAACATCTCACTGATGCTTTAAAATATGGATCCCACATAATCAGTGTCCTGAATCAAATGACTGACATGTAAAGAGTAATAAAACAGACCTCTGCTCTCATCAGTATCTCTACTAGCAATCCACTCTTTTTGTTCCAGCTCCCATTATCTTCACTCTGAGTACTGTTTAAGCTTTATTCTCAGTGTGTCTACACAAGTAGTACATGCGTGTATATATGTAGGTATATATATGTGTGTGCATCTGTGAGTACTGCATGCATGTCTGTGTGTTGAGTAGCACACAGTAATTGAGAGCATGAACATGAAATAAGATTCATGTTTTGATCCTCATTATGGTACTTCTAGAGTTTGATGATCAGTAAGATACTGAAGTCTTCTGGCCTTAGAACTATAAAATGGGGTAATCTAAATTATAGGGTTTTGACTATCTTTGGCACATTATTACGTAATAGAACTTCAATAACAGGGAGCTAATTTTTTTTTCTGAACGTGAAATTTTTTTCTGAACTCACCTTATTTTTGATCGTTTGCAAAGAGTGAGAGATATTCCTAAAATGTCACAATAAATGTCAAATAAGTATTTTTTGAACTGAATGCCTGGATTACATTTCGAGAGGAAAAGAAAACCATTAGCAACTAAAAGCATTTATTGTGCAATCATTAATGACTACATAAATATCTTCCATGAAGAACTCCCAAATTTTGTAATATATTTAAGCCTACAATTGTTTTCTATTTCTTATATTGGATGAAATACTGAAAAAATGGAATCATCTGAGCATCCAAATTTTATTTCCCATGGAAATTAATAAAGGAAGAAAGTTTCTCCATTTCAAAAAGAGATTCATTCTGTAATTATTCACATTAGCAAAGAAAAAAATGAGTTTCATTTCTTGCTAAAATAATGTACTAAGCTATGCAAGTCACCCTTTGTTTTTAAAACATTAATATTAGTGAAGTGTAAAGAAACTCAGTCTTATTTCATAAACAAATGGGAAAGCTTTCTGAAACAAGGTATTTCTTTTAGTCCATTTAATGTGTTGAAGAAGAGGATGAGGCAAGAAGAGTGGTCAATGATAATGGTCTAGAAAACAGGACTCAGCTGCAATTGTGGGAAACAACTTAGTAACAAAACTCTAATATGCCCATTAGTCCATTTTTAAAAGGGAAAATCATGTTTTATCTACAAAATATAGTTGATTATTGGTCTCAAAAAATGATATTTCAAATAGTAGTCACAGATGCAAGAGTGGACCATAGAACCATAGCGCTATAGGTCTATCAATGATATAACTTCAGAGCTGAGAGACCATTTGAGGGAAATATATGCTTCTATTGAACAATAGTTTGATAATGTTGACAAATTAAAACTGATATAACACCTGTTTTCCAAATAGCAATAGTGGCTTTGTATAAGATTTTTGAATAAAAATACTGTATGGTCACAAGTGTTTTATTGAGGTGTAAAAGCATAATGTTAATCATGTTTAGAACTCTTTCAAATATGGAAAACTCTATAATCATATTACAGACCATAGTTGAAAACCACAATTGTATCCTATAAGAAATCAGCAAAAAGATATGTAAACCAAAATTATGTACACAATTTAAATTTTAAAATAACTAGTAACTTTTAATTTATAATATATCCTTATTAACATTTCAATATGTATATAGTCTAGTGATGTCAGCTCTTGCATCCTTTATATTTGTAAAATGTATCTTAGTTTCCTTTACCAGGACTGTTAAATGTTTTAAGTAATAAATTATTATATTTTTGTTCATCTCTATTCTTCCCTGCCTTTATCTTTGTAATTTTCTTCCTTTTGATTAATTTGGGTTTAATTTTCTAGTGTCTGAAAATGGAAGCTGAGATCGCTGTTTTGTGACTATTCATTTTTCCAATATAAGCAATTTAGACTATGAAGTTTGCCATAAACACTACTTTATCTGCATCACCAAATCTTAGATATTTTCTATTTATTCTCTTTCAACAACTTCTTGATTTACCTTTTTATTTCTTCTTTGACTTTTTCTTGTTAGCAATGTGTTGTGTAATCCTTAGGATTTTTCAGACATTTTTGTTGTTTTCCATGTAGACCCACTATAGTAAGAGAAGACAGTCGTAAATTTTCAATCCTTTAAATTCATTGAAAATGTTTTTCTGGCCTAGAAGATGACCTTTCCACTTGAATGTCCTATAAGCAGTAAAGATGACTATTCTGCTACTTTGAGGTGAAATGCTTGATAGTTGGCAATTATGTCTAGCTAATTAAGACCGCTCAAGTCTTCTGTATTCTAACTATAATCTTCTCACCACTTTTACTATTATTCAGAAAGTTTAGAAATCATTAGCTCTAAGTATGTATTTGGATTTTTTTATTTCAAGTCCATTGGTTCTTGGTTATGCAAATTGAAGCTTTGATATTAAATGCTCCATAGTTAAGTCCCCTTGCCATGTGTTTATGAGCATCTGTACCCTTCTCATTGCCAACAGACTCATGAGCATAAGTTTCTGAATTAGATCAGATTCTAGGAAAGATTCAAGCTCCATTATCTACCAGAATTATGATGAGAAGCAAGTCCATAAATTCTCTTGGCCTCAGATTAGACATTGACAAAAGGAGAATAGTGTGCTTTCTCTCATATTATAGTTTGGGGATATAAATTTAATTTTTAAGAATCTGTGATGCACCTACTATAGGGTCCAAAAATGTGAAAGGCAGTCATTAATGGCTCTCCTTAGAGCAACTACCTCCCTTTGTTAATGAGCTTTGTAGCTACTTTGGTGAAAAGCAGGACTAATTATAGGATTATACAGAATTAATGCCTAGACTTGAAACATAATTTATTTCCTCTGGCTCCTATCTTCCTAGTCTCCTCTTACAAAGTACTTCTTCATCAGGCCACCAAGATTAAGACACAAAAATGTTCTTGTTACTCTTAGAGCAGAGGGAAATTTTCAACTCTTGTTTTTTGTGCATACTGTTCAGCTATCTTTATTCACCTGGTAAACTCCTACTAATCCTTCAAATCCAGGCAAACTGTAAAGTCTTAACTAATTCTCCTGCAGTGGGTGAGAGAATGACTATTCTTATCTGTGATCTACCCACCATCCTTTATGCTTATTCATTACTCTTATATGTTTACACTAGAGTCTGTTTACAACTCTATCAGACAGCAAACATTTTGATGGCAGAAGAGACCATTTGTTTCATCTTTGTATCCCCAGAAAATATCATTTATTAATTAACTACTGAATGAAAAGTACCTTCATGTTTTGTAATATAAACAGAGTTAGTGGGTATTTGTATGAATCGATCCTTGTTGTTGGCATAAATATGGAAAAAGAAGTATAAAATGCACCAAAACAGGGAAGAAAGATTTAGAATTTCTCATTTATGGTTGTATAATCTTAAACCCAATTTTTTCATCTTTAAAATGAAATAATTATAAATTTCTATCATATAGGATATTTTTTAAACACAAGTGAAATTATAATTGTGAATATCTAAAAACCTTACAGTCAGGTGGTGGGGCTGGGGTTGTGGCTCAGTGGTAGAGTGCTCACCTAGCACATTCGAGGCCCTGGGTTCAATCCTCAGTACCACATAAAATAAATAAAACAAAGGTATTGTGTCCATGTACAACTAAAAATAAATTAAAAATAAAAACCTTACAGCTGGTTTTAAGACAGCCCTTTGATTTTATGGAATTCCTAAGATTTGTACTGAATTTAGCTGGAGTTTATGATCCATATATACCTGGGAAAATTAAATTATATCTATAACATGAGAATGATATGAGACACTATAAAATGTATCTGAAGAATGGAATTATTAGTTTGTTTTCTAAAAAATAAGACAAGAAAGATAGTTGTCAGCTGAAGGCATTAGGGGAGCCAACATAGAGGAGATTTAACCAGAATAGGCAAGACTCAAAAATATAGAGAAAAGACTAATTATGTACTTGTGAGGCTTCAGGTACTGGAGCAGGGGTGCCTACAAGGCATCCAATAGACAGTTTCAAAAGGTGCCTGCTGGTTCAATTTGTATACAATGATGGGAAATGAAAGATAGCTATAGATGCAAAATGTCAGCAGTGACAGTTGTCAACATTGTGCAATCTGAAATGTGGTCAGAGAATGACTTAAATCAGTATGTAGAGATCCCAACTGGTGGGGTTGCACAGTAGCACCATGGGATGGGCTCCAGAGCACCACCCGGTTCCTAACAGAAAGTTTCCCTTCCACCAACCCTATCCTTTGAAGGCAATTTCTATTTCTTGACTATATTAATTTTATATTGTGCAAGTCAATGATTCTTTTCCTCTTTTCTCTAAGGAGTTCTGCAATCTATTCTGAGTAATTCTGGATTTGTTGAATAATTTAGTCATATACATTACAAGCCAGAGTTGCCTTTACAGAAATGTCAGTATTAATGTAATGTTTTTTCATCACCAAATAAAATAAAATGAAATAGGCACTAGAGTCACATACTGTACCCAGATATGAGAAAAAAAAATTGTAAATAATTTTGATTAAAACTAAATCTTCCATTAACAGTCATTCCCCAGCCACTGATTCATGGGCAACATCCTCAATCCCTCTGGTGTTCTCTTAAGTACAGACTTGAAATTTGTCTTTTCTCTGTCCCTTCTATTGACATTACATACCAATCCTAAAAGGATTGTGAAGTAAAAGAATCTCTACACCTAGCAAACTTATTTAGAACTTGTTGAGTTTTGCTTTAACCCTCAGTAATGTTCTTTTCTGCAGAGGCATGGCACTTGACAATCACCCACCCAGAGACCTGAATGCAATGAATAAATGTGCACTTTAAAAAGAAACAGGGGCTGGGGATGTGGCTCAAGCGGTAGCGCGCTCGCCTGGCATGCGTGAGGCCCTGGCTCGATCCTCAGCACCACATACAAGCAAAGATGTTGTGTCCGCCGAAAACTAAAAATAAATATTAAAAAAAAATTCTCTCTCTCTCTCTTAAAAAAATAAAAAATAAAATAAAAAGAAAACAATTCCAGAAGAAAAACAGTAAAATAAAGTCCTATTTGTAAATAATTTTAATCATTTATCATGAGATCGTGTATTTATCTTCTTGACTTAATCCAATAAAAACTGAATTTAACAAACTATTTTTCAAAGAGCCAAGGACATCAGATATAGATATTTGGAAATAGATCTCTTTATTGGGGGGGGGTGGGGGAGACCATTTGCAAATGTTTAATTTTGGGTGAATGCAGGGTAAAAGCAGGGTGGGAGTTTGCAGCGTGGAGCATGTGCTGAACAGGAAACAGACTGAGGGGGGACTTGTCCAGACAGATCAGATAACTTAGTAGTGGGGCAAAGCAGATGCGAGAAGCCCACAGTGATACTGTGTGTGTGTGTGTGTGTGTGTGTGTGTAAATGCAGAGAAAAAAGTCCAGAATTAAACACCTACATCTTTGGTAATCCCACCTGGAGCAAAAGGAAGATAATGCTGTTTGATGCAGAGAATATCTGACAATACTTGTTTTTGAAAAAAAGCATATGGATACACAGACAAATATATGTATTAGGTATATGTCTTACTCAACAAAACTTTAATATCTAACAGACTGTCAGACATATAGCAAAAATAATGCTAAAAGAATACATAGCACATAGTAAGAGCAATGATGCCTAAATTTTTTATGTTGCGAATTCTTCCTTTCACTTGCTAATACTCCTGATGGTCAGGAGTTCAGGAGTTCTTACCATGCCCGTGACTGTGAAAGGTCACCATATTTTGCTTCTCATTATGGGTAGGTTCTTCCTCAGGGTCACTGATCTCTTCATATGCCAAAAGATTCTTCCTTTCCCCAAACCTGTGGCTCCAGATACTCACAATCTTCATCCTGGATCCTGATACTTTCTCACTTTGATTCCAAAAAGTACTTGGTTTTCTCAGGGGGTATAGCCTGTTCCCAGCCAATTGTTTCTGGATTCCTTTCGGATCATTTTCTTCCCTTGCTGGCTTCTTTGGCATCTTCTGGCGTTTTCTCTGTTGTATGCCAGAAGCACTCTCAAGGGATTCATCCTGACTCCCACAGTTGTGACATTCGTCAAAATCATTGCTCAGGGATTCTATAATCTGCCTGTTAGAACTCATGAAAACACTAAGGGTGGCTCTGAGACTAAGCAATGGTGAAGGGCTCCTTTTTAAATATTAATACAAAACTGACTAGTCCAGCCTCTTTCTGTACAAAGGTGACTGGAAAGGCCCACTTTCTTCTGGAACCTAATATCTTTCAAGAATTCATAAGTATTATGGACAAATGCCCATGCCCACAGAAATTCTCACTTGGAAATCTCCCTAACTTCTCTGTTGGGACTTAAAGTACTGGCTCTCTCTCTATTTAAATTAATTCACTGTTATAAAAGGAAAATGATTTATGATTTACCAAACTTTTGTGAACAGATATTATATATTTCAGTTCGTGGTGGAAATATTAACTGTAAGAACTCTATTCACTAACTGGTTCTGTACTAAGTCTTTGGTGTGTGTTATTTCATTGTAGGATCCACTCACAAGTAATTCCCACTCGCCTACATCTTCATAGCTACAAGTCCCTCACTTACACATGCTCTTTACACACGATATTTCCTAATGCTATAGATCTCTCTTCTTCTCCTCACTCTCCCTCATTGCCTAATGCGTTCTTTGTGTTTCACTTGCAACATCATTGCTTCATGTTACATCCACATATTATACCAACACATAGAAACTGAGAGCCTTTCCTTTGTAGTTTTTATCAAATTGTTCATCACTTTCAAAGTTTGTCTTCCCTATTATCTGTCTAATTCCTACTACAAGTCTTTCACAGTTGCGAACATTCAGCTCATCTGGACGTTTTAAAGACAAAAAAAAATCATAGAATTTGCAGGGAAATGGATGGCATTAGAGCAGATTATGCTAAGTGAAGCTAGCCAATCCCTAAAAAACAAATGCCAAATGTCTTCTTTGATATAAGGAGAGTAACTAAGAACAGAGTAGGGACGAAGAGCATGAGAAGAAGATCAACATTAAACAGGGATGAGAGGTGGGAGGGAAAGGGAGAGAGAAGGGAAATTGCATGGAAATGGAAGGAGACCCTCAGGGTTATACAAAATTACATACAAGAGGAAGTGAGGGGAAAGGGAAAAATAATACAAAGAGGAGAAATGAATGACAGTAGAGGGGGTAGAGAGAGAAGAGGGGAGGGGAAGGAAGGGGAGGGGAGGGGGGATAGTAGAGGATAGGAAAGGCAGCAGAATACAACAGACACTAGTATGGCAACATGTAAATCAATGGATCTGTAACTGATGTGATTCTGCAATCTGTATACGGGGTAAAAATGGGAGTTCATAACCCACTTGAATCAAAGTGTGAAATATGATATATCAAGAACTATGTAATGTTTTGAACAACCAACAATAAAAAATTAAAAAAACAAAAAATAAAGACAAAAAAAAAAAAAAAAAACAGACCAGAGGACACCCATGTGAACAGTTAATCAGAGCTACAATAGACAAGGAAAATCATAAATAGGTAAATGAGCACATAGTCATACGTTTGCATAATAACAATCCAATAACCGAAGAGCGCTTTTCCAATTGCACTTCTCTCTGTAAATCCCTGTCCACACAGGGCACAATAAATCGGATGAGTCCCTAATACAGTATTAGGATACCTGTATGTGTTCAGAAAGCACGAACCACTCGGTTGACACAAACGTCAATCCCACTCCACTAACCCAGAGCCTCTGAGAAAAGAGAACAATCCATCTGTGTACTTTTAAGTAAATCCTCTTTCTCTTAATACCCGAGTACAGCTTCAGGGATCAAGTTGTGGTGGCTATTTCCACCCAGCTGGTAGGTACTGCTAATCACAGGGCAGGTCGACAATGAAGAAAATAACTTATGATCTATCTGTGTTGCCCAGACTGTCACAGCCCTCACCTTCTGCCTCCTCTGGTCGTCCCCGGTCCTTAGGGGGCTAACGGTCTCCTCGTGACGTCAAGAGAGACGCTAACGAACGGCCGCTGTGGACTCTGGGAAATGTGCCCCGCCCCCCCACCCCACCCACCCCCCCACCCCACCCACCCCCCCACCCCACCCACCCCCCCACCCCACCCACCCCCCCACCCCACCCACCCCCCCACCCCACCCACCCCACCCACCCCCCCACCCCACCCACCCCCCGCCCGCCCCATGGGCCAGCCGCCACCAAGATGGAGTCCTTTTCCTTCTGAGCGTGGGCTTGGCCGGTCTTGAGACCGCACTTGGGAGGCATGGAGGAGGGAGCCTGCACTCCAATCATCCCAGCAGGCCGTACTGTCTCTTAAAGTAGATTTCTCCCAGGGGACTTGCCCGGTGGGGCTGCCTCCTTGTGCATCCCTGCAAACTCGGTCTTCCTGATTCTTCAGAAGGCCGTAGGCCACGAAGCCCTGGGCTTGTGCCTGGGTTCTAGGATGGCCTCAGCATGAACATTCTGGTCCTGTCGTTTCCCTTAAAAGCAGGTGATAAAGAGACCAAACTATATGATCCTCCATTGAAGCAAAAAGATAAAACTGAATGGTAGAGGAAAAAAGTGGAAAGGCGGTCATGTTAGAAGAAGCCTGAGAAGATGAGGAGCAGACAGAGAAGCGACAAGACTTGGGAAACAAGTGGTAGCCATCAAACTACAGATTGAGGGAAAAAAAGGATGTGAATATAAGAAAATTGGAAAATTTTTTTTGTTTGCTCACAGGTTTTATTTCTTTCAAGGCAATATGTTTTTTAAGTTTTGAGTTTGAAACAATTTAGACAACCATGAGGGAAGGTATGTAGTAGAATCACCGGTTTTACTAGCTTGGAAGTCCTCTACCACTGCTATTTCTTATGGTAATAGCCCCTATAAGTGTAAATGAGTATGGAAATGCCTTCATTATAAAAAAGTGTGTCCCAACAATAGCAGAGCATTCATACTGGAGAAGAACCCTATGAACTTACTGAATGTGGGAAAACTTTTACCCAGGTCACATTTCATTGAACACAGAAATCATGCTAAAGGGAAACCCTGTGCTTCTAATGAATATTGAAAAGCCTTAGATAACAGATCTCATCAAGCAACAGAAAATTCATGCTGGAGAGAAAGTAGGGAATGTAGCAAACTATCTTTGAATATTAGAAAATTTGTACTGGAAAGAACTTTGAATGAACTGAGTATGAAAAAATTTTCTCACAAACCTTATCCCTTCTTCTACATTTGAGAGGTTATACAGAGAAATCTTAGAAATGTGGAAATAGTTTCAGCCAAAAGTAAATCCTTCTTTATCAAAAAATTTATCAAAAAATTCATACCAGAGAGAATGTAGGAAAGCTTCCACTCAGATATCACACCTCAGTATGCAGAGAATTTCTAGTGGGGACAGCTCCTTTGCCTGTAACATATGTGGGAAAGTCTTCAGCCACAAATCCAATATCACTGAGCATGAGCAGTTTCATAATAGAAAGAAACCTTTTGAATGTAACAAATGTGGGAAGGCCTTTAGTCAAAAGCAATATATCATTAAACATCAGAATATCATACTGGAGGGGCTTGGGTTGTGGCTCAGTGGTAGAGTGCTCGCCTAGCATGCACGAGGCACTGAGTTCAATCCTCAGCACCACATAAATGTAAAATAAAGATATTGTGTCCACCTAAAACTTAAGAATAAATATTTTAAAAAATATCATACTGGAAAGAAGCTTTTTGAATGTAATGATTGTGGAAAATCCTTTAGCCAAAACGAAAACTTCCTTACCCATCAGAAAATTCACACTGAAGAGAAACTTTTAGTGCAAACATTGTGGGGAAGCTTTCATTCAGAAGACCAACTTCATCAGACACCAGAGAACTCACATGGGAGAGAAGCCCTTTATATGTAAGGACTGTGGGAAAAACTTTAGTGAGAAATCAAATCCTATTGAGCATGAGAAAATTTACACTGGAGAGAAACCCTTTAAATGTAATGAGTGTGGAACAGCTTCTGGCAGAAGAAGTACCTCATAAAGCATTAAAACATTTATACTGGAGAGAAACCCTATGAATGTAATGAATGGTGGGAAAGACTTCTCTTAAGGAACATCACTTATTGTGCATGTGAGAATTCATTCAGGTGACAAACTTTATGAATGCATGTATGTGGAAAAGCCTTCTCAGAGTTAATCTCTCACTGTACATGTGAGAGGCCATACAGGTGAGAAACCTTATGGATGTAATGAATATGGAAAAGCTTTCTCAATTCTCAACTAGCTAGCTCTGCATTTGAAAATTCATACAGGTAAGAAGCCTTATCAATGCAGTGAATGTGGGAAAGCTTTCAATCAGAAGTCACACCATATTAGACACCAGAAAATTCATACTCATTAAAAATCCCTCGACATGGGAACACATACATCATACATTTATATCTCACAGTGCATCAGAAAGTCGTTCTGAAGCAATGCACTACAAGTGAGGTAAACTTACACAAATGCTAACAACTTTCAAGACACAGAGAAATAAATGATCCATCTACAAAAGAGGAAGACATTTGTATGATAAAAAGACTCTGCCGACAACAAAAACCTTACAGTCCATGGTAAAAGTAATGCTGAAACTATAGGTGTATTTCCACTAAAATTGGAACAGAAAACAGACCTGTTACTCCATCAACATAGATGTGAAGTTCTTCACCAGTGTAATAGAAAAATAAGCTGTGTTAGAAACGAAGAGACCAAAACAGATGGTGTGATTATCTATAATAAAAACTCTAGTGGTATTGATTCAGCAGAAGAGATTCTAGAAAGAGACCTATGCATTTAGTAGAACTTGCAATGTTAAAGAAATCCATCCATGAGGAAATATGGGACTATTTTAAAAATTATTCGGAGGTTTTTTGTTCTCTGAAGGGGAAAATAAATAGACCATGAACAAGTAAGCAAAATTCATGAGGATTGAAGACAAACATGAAAAAGCCATGTACTAAAATGGTTGTGACCTTGAAAGTAGGGAAACAGTCCTTCATCTTAACAAATTTTAAAATATTTAGCAATTTTGTTTGTGAGTATATATGCTCAGGAGATAAGTACCAGGAAATTTACAGTGGCTTAATTTGAAGTAGCCAAATGTTGGAAACGACTTAAATGCCCATTAGGAACAAAACAAAAAGTTCTTATGATGGGATTCTTTACATCTGTAAAATATAACAAAGGAGATCCACATGTTATTAACAGAAGGATCTAAAAAATCACACTGAGGGGGAAAATGAAGTTGCAGAATGATTCATATAATATAGTGACTTTTTGAAAATTTGAATTTGATATATTTTAATAATTATTATTTTTATTTTAGCCCTTTCCTATTGCTAAAACCATTTTACTAATAGGAAATATCTGAACTAATCCCACCGAACCTAAACTTTTTTGTAATTGCTTTTTTTTTCCTGCGCTAGATTTTCTTCTTAACAATTTTTAAAGTTATAGATGGACACAAATACCTTTATTTAGTACTTTTTATGGGGTGCTGAGAAATGAACCCAGTACCTCATGCATGCTAGGCAAGCGCTTTACCACTGAGCCACAACCCCAACCCCCTGCACTAGATTTTTAATACTGCATTGGTTGGGCCAAACATCTAGCACTTCCAGAACCTTGGAACTTGCAAATGATTCTTAGATAAGGAAGGATCCTTAACAAGGAACTGAAGGATACAATGTAAAGATCTGATGATCCCTAGAAGCTCATCATAAATTTTAATGGAATGCTTGTATATTTGCTATGGCTCTAAAACACCAAGAGCTTCAAAACCACTGTCTAGTTTCAGTCAAGAACTCACCGAGTTTACAAGTCACTTGACTATAATGTCAAATAAAAATAGGGCAAAATCTGAATGATACACCCTGACAGTCATGACTACCACATAAAATAAAATGCTATGTAAAGCCATTCAGTTATTATTTCTTCATGCCTTGTTTTCCTCAAGAGAAAGCTTAAAAAGTTGATGGTTTCAAAAGGGTCATTTTGGTCATATTCTATTGCAATTGTATTACTTAGAAGTTCTACTTTGATACTTAAACTGTTTATTCTCTACTCATCTATTAGTATCCTGTTCTCATTGTTTGCTATAAATTGTTATCCTTACTGTGTTATAAAAGCCAAAAAAAGTTATAAATAAGTGGGAATAGTTAATATTACATTTCTGGTGATTGATATGTGATTGTCCAAGTGACAGGCAATCACTTCCAGAAAGATTAAGGAATGATAGTAGAGCCAGGTGCAGTGGTGCATGCCTGTAATATTAGTGACTAGGGAGGCTAAGGCAGGAGGATCTCAAGTTCAAAGCCAGTCTCAGAAATTTAGCGAGAATTTAAGCAACTTAGTGATATTCTGTCTCAAAATAAAAAATGAAAAAGAGCTGGGAATGTGGCTCAGTGGTTAAGTGCCTGGGTTCAATACAAAAAAAGAAAAGGAAGTGAGATTTTTCTTAAATAAGAAAAACTCTTTTGAGTGGAAAGAGAGGGCCACATGCTTGCTCTGTTTCAAATGTTTCTGCCTAAGAAAAAAATTCAATCATTATTACTTTGTCCCACAAATAAACTCTCTTGGAAGGATGACAGGCACTGGACACAACAGCTGTCATTGCTCACTCACCACTTTGCTCACCATTTGTCCACAATGACAGTTCTTGTGCACACATACACGTACATTAGAGCACTAGTTAGCTTTTAGAGAGCACTTAGAGATAACACAGAACATTTAATTGAATTGTTGACCACAGCCCTCCTTCCATGGTAAATTCTCCATAGAAACTTCACAATCTGACATCACTTAGGAAGAAATTTTGAAGTTGTGCACCCCCAGGTGAAGCTTCTACTTGTGGCCTGGCAAATTAGACTTACATAACATTATGCTCTATATTTATAGATATTTTAAAAGCCAACTTTAACAACACCAATTATTTCTGAGGGTAAATCAATTGTTCCCAATAACTTTCTTAATATTTTCTTGGGGTGCTAGTGATTATGAATGTTTCAACATTATTTTTTCAAATTTGCCCATTGTTATATGTTTGACATGAGATTTCCCCCTGAAGCTCTTGTGTTTCCACAGGAATAGTCAGAGTCAAAGATGACTTGATTGTGAGGGCTGTTACTTATCTAGTCCACCCTGGCTTGAAAGGACTAACTGGGTGGTAACTGCAAGCAGGTGGGGCATGGCTGAAGGAGGTGGGTCATTGGTGGTGGGCACTGGAAGGGTGCATCTTCCCTGTGGCCCCTTCCCCTCACTTCCCACTTGCTTGTTGCCATGAGGGAAACAGTTTCCTTCTGCTACACCCTTCCCCTGTGCTGTTCTACCTCACCTTGGGCCAGAGGAACGAGCTGATTGTCTATGACTGATGCCTCTGATACCATAAGCCAAAATAAAAATTTGCTTTTCTAAGTTGTTCTTGTCAATTGTTGGCTGACCAAACCAGAAATTGATACTGAGAACTGGGGTTATTGCTATGACTAACATGACTATATGGTTCAGAAATCATTGGAAGTGGTTTGTGGGAGGGATCTGGAAAAGTTTGGAAATGCTGGCTACAAATGCTTTAGAATGCCATAGAAGATCTTAATGGGTGATTCTGGTGGAAGCTCAAAATACCAGAATGCTGATAGGAATGTGGCCTGTTCTCATAAGGTTTCAGAAGGAAATGAGGATGTTATCCAGAATTGAAAATTGTTACCTTCTGGCAAAAAGTTGTCTACATTTTGCCCATGTCCTGACACTTTGTGTGAAGCTGAATTTAGAAGTTTTAGACTAATTAATCAGGCAGAGGAAATTTCAAAGCAGCACAGCATTCAGTCAGTGGCACAGACATTGCTGGCAGCTTTTAGCCAAGTTTACTGCAGAATCCTGAGGAGGATGCAGAATTAAAGGATTGTAAATTTTGTAGTTTGATTAGAAAAGAGCATGTGAAACTAGGGCAAGAGAGGTGTGCTCCTTGAAGAGATTGCAGGCCCTAAAGAGATGCAAAATAATATCATGAAGACAATAGGAAAGATGGCTTGAGGATGTCTAAGAAATTTACAACTGACTGCTGTCTCCAGAGTGTAAAAGGGAAATTCTTTGGAGAGATCTTGCCCAGGGGGACCTAGGAAAATGTTTCACTGTACTCAGCCACTCAGACATTCAGAAGCCACTACAGTCATCATCCCAGGGAGCGCAGGTATTGTGCAAGCTGGCAGGAGACCCTCTTGTCATCTACTTAGAAAACTGCTGACTGTGGAGGGAGCCACACCAAAAAAAGAAGAAGAAGACGACGACGACATTTGCACTGCAACCCACAAGGCCACATGGGTGAAATTGCCCAAGCCCTTTGGTGAGCACATCTTGTAGTACTAGATGTTGTATATGGGGTTATGAGACATGTTTGCTTGACTGGGTTCAGTCTTCTGTTGGCCCCATCCCTTCTTCCTGTGCCCCTATTCTCCCTTTTGAAATGGGAATGTGCACTCTGTGCCACTGTATATTGAATACATGTAACTTGTTCTGATTTTTACAGGGGCTCACAGAAAAGAGTTTGCCTTGAGTGTTAGACTTTTGGGCAATGCTAAAAACAAAACAAAACAAAAAAAAAAACTATGGAGCTCTTGGAGATAAACAAAATGCATTTTGCATTGTGAGATAGACAAGAGTTTGGGGGGGTCAGGGGCAGAATGTTAAAATTTTGATATGAGGTATCCCCCAAAACCTCTTATTAATGCAGGAATATTCAGAGGTAAATGATTGGATATTGAGAGTTGCAGCTTAAGTCAATCCAACCTAGTTTGAATGAACTGTGTTTAACTAGAAGCAGGTGGGGCATGGATGGAGGTGGTAGGTCGCTGTGGGTATGCCCTAGAAGGGTTTTACTTCCCTGCGGCCCCTTCCCTGCCCCTGCTTCCTTGCTGCCATGAGGGGAACAGCTTCCTTCTATTATGCACTTCCTCCAAGATGCTCTACCTTACCTTGGGCTCAGAGCAAAGGAATTGGTGTCTGTGGTCTGAGACCTCTGATACCATGACGCAAAATAAACTTTTCCTCCTAAAATTTGTTCTCGTTAGATATTTTGATCACAGATGCAAAAGCTGACTGAAATTCCCATATTTACAGAAATATAATGTAAGATCTCCCTACATAATGAGATGACAAAAATAAAAATCTAGACACACACACACGCACACATACACACAAACACACACCCTTATTCTTATTCCATATTTTAGCTTTGTTTTGTGGAGAGTGTAGGAATTATGGAAAAAGAATGGAGTTTGAACCAAGTCTTCCATGTGCTTGGCAGTTATTTAACTTCTTAGAGACTCACATTTCCTACTTTTAAAAAAAAGTACATATAGCTTTCTTAAGTGATAATTATAAAAATAAATGTAAAATGAAGAAAGGTAGTCTGGCAACAATGCAAAGTTCCTGGTCCCATGTTCTTCCAACAAATATGTATCAGCAATTTTCAGATGTAGCTATTTCTTCATGGCTTTAATGGTGGTGCTGAAGTTACTGAATTTATTTCTCAAGCCCCGAGTACATAATTACTTTCAAACAGTTTATGTCTATTTCCTAACCTGTCCACTTCTTAAATGTGCTGGCCCATCTTCTGTCTGCTCCTCAGTAATGGCTCATTAGTGCATGACATTCTTTATGCCTTGTCAGAGAGGATTTATTAGGGAGGTGTACCCTATACCTGAGCAGTTATCTTGCTTGAACCAGAATAATGAATGGCATAGAGATGGTCTGCCTGGAGTGGTTTATTATTTCCATTATCTGAACATCACAAGGCAATCCTTTATGGTTGTCTAACATCATACTTATTCCCCATCTCTCAAAAATATTACATATATTCATAATAACATCTGTTTAAGTAGCTTTTTACCCCTGTTTTTTTTTTTGTCGTTGTTGTTAAATGAGATATTTTACTGTCTTGTTGTAAGTGTCCTTAAACATCAGCATACCATGCAAAAATCACATAATAAAAGCAACAAGGGTTATGGGAGAAATGGTACTAAGGGCACAACACTTAATAGCTTTATCAGGATAAAGGAAAAAATATAAGAAAAACACTAGTACAGAAATGGTAAGAAATATAGACTGTATCCAGTAAATATGCTCCAGTAAATATGACCTTTGAGACAGGTTTCTGAAAGCAGCTACTTCAAGAGTGTAGCTAGTGCATTACTGTAAACTGGTGGAAAGGGACATAAGTTTTTAACACCAGCTGGGCATGGATGTGGCTCATAAAACACACAGTGAACAGAGGTAGATGGTAAATACTTGAGGGTATACATGTGTGTTTGTTTTGTATATTCTCACAGAGCTCTGTTTGGCTGGGTGCAGTTGTTTTTTGTTGTTTTTTTTTTTTTTAAGTTTACTTAGTATTTCAACATGAAAACTGTGCATAAGCAGACACAAAGTTTGTACTATGTTCAAATCATCCCTAAAATAGGAATTACATTGCTATTGCTAGAAGAAAGTCATGTTTTCAAAACTGGAAATATTGTATAAATGACTGTACATATTTCATGCATATTACTTGGATAAGGACAGGCTGAAAAATATTCCCAGTGAACCTGGTGGTTTTGTGGAACTAACGAATACCCACTTTGCAAAAACCAGCATTATGTATTTCCTTTTTAGAAAGTACATGGGATGGGATTAATGAACCACTGAATTAATATTTGATTAAATTTCCATGGTGAAAATTGATTAAAGGATAGAGACCAAATAAATCATAACATCATCTATTTCTGTTTTTTTCTTAAATATTTCCTCAGCTATAGATGGACACAATAACTTTATTTTTATTTATTTTTTTATGTGGTGCTGAGGATCGAACCCAGTGCCTTACATATACTAGGCCCTACCACTGAGCCACAACCCCAGCCCCTGTTTCTGGTTTTAAATCTCTTTACTTAAAGCAAATTCATTTCCCAAGCTTGATTTTTATTCTGTATCATGTGATTTTGGCTCCCAGTTCCAGATGACACTATTGCTGAAGTAGGATAAAGCTTTTTTATAAAAAAATAAGGTGGGTAGGAACTATCTTCGTCATTATATTTCCCCCCAAGGATTCAAGGTCAGTTCAACAGGCTGTGCTTGTTAACTTCCAAGTGTTGGGGACAGAATGTGCGAGTAGCCAGTACTCACTGATGGTCACATCCCGGGTATTCTCAGCTGAGGGCTCCTCTCCCACACTCATTTCCAAACAGGGAGGCTCTTATTGAACAGTCATCTTTCGTCTCTTCTCTGGTTAAATTCCTTGTATATTCTTACATTTCTTGAAAGTCTTATTTTCTGATGACAGTACACACATAGAGTTAAAAGAGCGTGTTGTACCTACAGATTTTTCAGTAATGACAATGACAGCAGAAACATGAAGAAGACAGCAGTGGGACTCCCGCCCCCCCCCCCCCCCATCCAACAGAATCTTCCTCTCCAATCCTCCAGGCAAGAACAGAAGGATGCTGGGAGACATCCACACCCAGTTAAAGGGGATTCATAAGCTGCTAAATGGAGATGGAGGCCAGGACAATACCAGGAGGCTATATCTAGAGCAAGCGGTCCTGCATCAGATGGTGTTTTTCCCTCTTGTTTTTTAACCCTGGAGCCATCCTGAGACAAATATCACAGTGGGTCCTGCATTGCCCCTACAACCATCTCTGTTTTCACCTCCCTGCCCATCACCCCATGTGCCTGCAACTCTCCTCCAGATGGCTCCCAAATCCCTTTCCCCTTAGTCTCACTTCTTTCCCTTTCTCAATTTTGACCTCATTTTCCTGTGTTAACTTCATCTCAGTCAGGTGTGGACAACTGGTCAGTGACTGATAACAACTGTGTAGATACAGGAATACCAAGTACACTGCCCAATTGACAGGGATTTCTGTCCAGTTTTTGCAACTTTGCTACAATCATGGAGAAGTTACTTACCTCTTTGAGTATCAGTTACACCATCTCCAAAGTGAATATAATAACCTTTCAAGATTGCTTTGAGAATAAAATAAGCTATGTAGAAACCTGACACAGAATAAGTGTAGAACAAATACTTTGACTTCCTCTGCAATTATATTCTTTTGCAGAAAAGAAACAAAGAAGACTTAGGTACTAAAAGGTTAGTCCTACCTTCTACAGAGTAGTAATACAAGTGTACCTCAAGGACAAAGGAAGCAGTTAACTGATGTCTGGAACATGTTCCCAGATCTTTGCTCTACAACTTGCAGATATTCTTTGGATGAGAAATGTATGTCATGTGCTTTAAGGCCTCAGACTGAGTCAAAAAGACAGAGACATTCCTGACTCTGGTACTATTCATTGAGTTACTTTGGACAAGTTACTTAGTCTAAGTTACATCTGTAACACAGTTGATCAGAGTCCTGCTTCATTGAGGTGTGTGTGCATGTGCACATGAGAGAGAATCAAATAGTATATTTGAAGTCCTTAGCTCAGTGCTGGGTTTATATAAATAGATATTTTGTTATTGTTATTTTTATGGCAATGATGAAATAATAATGTCATTAACTATAAAAAAAAATACAAGGCCTTCAAGAAGGCCTTGTTCTTACAAACATTGTAATGAAATAATGTATTTCTGCAATTGTCATGACCATTTTATCAGATTGTGGACATTGATATATGATGTGCTGTGATAATCTATCTACTTCTGTGCCACAGGACAGCCAGATCCATCACTTGTTAACACAACATTAGTCAATATTTTTGAAAGGTTGCCAGAATAAATTGCTGAGGAAAATATGTACTGAACAGCTCCCTCTCTTTCCAGTGCTGCAGACAGTGGCAGTATCAGCATAAATTTGGTTTTGGATAACTTTAGATATTTACTGTGGTCCCTGAGACTACCTGAAGTGAAACCTCAGGAAAATAACAGTGTAGAAGGACAGAGGAGTTCAATGTTTGCAGTGACTCTCTTAAAAGCAGTTCATCTTTGGGGAGGGCACAGGGAAGATTTCTAAAACAAACTGATTATTAGAGTAGATAAATATGAACTTCAGGCTTTTCTGTCTGTCAATCTTCAGGATCCTGTGTCTTCCTCGTGCAGCCCATAAAACATAATGTGGAAATACCTGCTGCCAATTCTCATGACCTGTGTATCCAAGACCCCATCTGACAGGTCAAGTAGAGCCCAGCTCCCTGCTCTGTGCATCTTTAAATTTAAGGAGAACTATAGAAAATACATCTGGGAGCTGGGGTTGTGGCTCAGTGGTAGAGCACTTGCCTAGCACATGCAAGGCACTGGGATCGATTCTCAGCACCACATAAAAATAAATAAATAAAATAAAGGTATTGTGTCTATCTACAGCTAAAGATATTTTTTAAAAAGAAAATGTCTGTAAAAATTCTATGTCCCATTTAATCTCATTCTCTCCCCCTTAACTAAATATGCAGCTTACCTACTGAAAATATTTCTCTTAAATCAATTGCCTTCCTCCTTTCCTAAAATGCCTTTCTAAATTATATTTTTCCCTCATGAAATGTTTACAGATTGGGCAATTATTTAGCTGAAGATTCTCTTCATATACTGGCATCTTCCTAAACCTCAGAGAAAATCATCGTTTGAGAACATTGCTCCAGCCTTTGTGGCTGAGAGATATAATTGCCTTGTCTGTTGCCACTAAACTCTCGACCAGGCTATGGGGTGGGCATCCTCTGTTGGAGAGCAATTCACATGCAGATTTTGGAGCTACACCAGCCCTGTCCAGGCATATTTCCTGCTAACAGCAGTATGTAAATATTAAGACATATTTTTTTTCCTGAGAATATTATATGGTATCCAAGCTTTATATAGTAAAGATAATGATAATTTAGAAAATTTCCTTTTTCTTTATAGAGGGCAACAACTGCTAGACAAAGGCAAAGAAGTCACTAGTTCCTCCTAGAGGAATTATTAATCACTTTTCCCCCTCCCTTTCACCTGTGGGTTTTAGAGAGTTCATGGGGAAAGGAGGTGACAGCACAGCCATTAGCTGAGAATTGATAAACTTGATGGTGGTGATATGTTGTCTTGTAAGCCTCATGAGATAGTTGTGGTGATGAAAAACCAGGATTTGGTGTTTGAGAAATAGAAGAAAGCATTAAACAAAAGGAGAATTCATTACCCAGACTGAGCCTCATCCAGGTTTTCTAATGGAAGGTGCCCAGTTTAATTTGAGGCCAGAAGTCCAAGAGCAAGACATCAAAGGTCGGTTCCTTCTGAGGGCAGTGAAGGAGAAGCTTTTCCAGGTCTCTTTGCTTGGCTTGTCACTGTGTCTCTTTACATTGACTTCCCTCTAGTGTGTCCCTCTGGGTGTCCTGATCATCCCTATTTATAAGTATGCTGGTCATATTGGGTTATGGCTTATTTTGATGACCTCACTTTAACTTGCTCTGTAGAGATTCTGACCTTCAAATAAGGAAACACTACTGATACTTAGGACATCAATATGAACTTGAGCCGAGGCCAATTACAACCCACAGCATGTATATAGGAGCACTTATCCCCTAACTCCTGTGAGTGTGGTCAGCTAACACCTCACAGCAGCCTCCTGTCCCTGGAATTGTTCTAACAGAAGCTGCTCTGCTTATGCCCAGTGACACTCTCTGTCACTAGGTGGGCCACAGACAAATACTGGCCAACTTGGAGGATAGCAAGTTAGACCAGTCTCCTTGCCTCAAGATTATTAGACCAACAGTGTGGGACAATTCAGGCTCCAAAGTGACTCAGGGGTTTCTGTGGCTATAATTTTGTAGGATCTCTAAGGGCATTGTACATTGACTTCATCTTACTAGTCTGCAAGCCCCTTTCCTCATTAATGATAACCAGGAAGCTTTATAGTAAGTATTAGTAGTATTTGCAATTAACAATGACCTTTGTGTATCTATTAGGCCTTATAGCACAATGAGGGTACATTGTGCTACAACTGTTAACTAAAATTGGTAAACACATATTTGAAAAAGGTCTTGGTAAGATGAGGCTTAGCATCGTTCACACAAGATACATTGAGTAGTTCTGTAGCAAGGACAACATATATCTAGCAACAGTGCTAACTTTTATGAAATGTAGATGGACTCCTAGGCACTGAATTATATGTTAAGAAATTACATCAATCTGAAAAACAAAATTGGGATATTTGTAATGAGGGGCAGAATTTTGTCACCATGAACACTGTACTACTAAGTTGAAACTTAGTTTAAGAAGAAAATTAGCTAATCCCTCCTCTTCTCTAATTAGAGAATATTTTATAAGATGAGGAAGTTCAGATGCTTTGGAAATATTCATGATCTTTTAACAAGGCATTGTGCTATGCAACAAAGATTTTGACTTTTGCTAACTCTCCTTGAAAATGAGTGGCATACTAGCTCAGCTAAGTAAGGTGATGAATATTTTGATTTCTGAAAAATAAGAATTACAAAATATACTAAAAGACACAAAACCACAATATGTATAACAAAATGCTACAGAAACCATTCCAAGGTGAGTGTCTATTTCTATAACCAAATTGATATAATGAAATACATTTCTTTTTCTATAATGTGTTGTGACTATTTTTCCCCTCCCTAGCTCAGAAGGGTATAACAAGGTGCAAATATTAGTTCACACTTTGCCAAGAAGTTGTTAGTGGGCTGAGGTGGGAACCGAACTTTTAAATAATCAATTTGCAAAAGAAATGTACCCACTTTTGGCAACAGGGGTGGATGAGGATGAGTGTAGCAGAAAGTTTAACATACATGCCACTCACCTCATAGCACCTCAATAGAAGTAACCCAGGAATCAGAATCTCAAAATATACTATCCACACTGCACAGGGTTCAATAAGTAACCACTGATCATACCTAGAACCAAGATAGCCACAACTTGAATGAGAAATGATGCCAACATTGAAATAAATCAGATATTTTTAAAAATCTGACAAGTATTTTAAAAGTAGCTATTGCAAAAAATTCTTCAATAAGAATTTGCTAATTGTTTTGAAGGAAATGAATAAGTAGAAAAATCTCAGCTAAGAAATATATGTTATAAAGAAGAACTAAATAGAAATTTAAGAACTGGAAAATGCGATCAACGAAATTTAAAAACAAATACAATAGAAATGCTCACTGGAGAGGTTCAACATTAAAATGGAAATGTCAGAGGACAGAATCAATGAGTTTGAGGACAGAGCACTACAATTTATCAAATATGAATGGAAAAAAGAAGACTAAAAGAATTAATAGCGTTGAGGTTCTGTGGTAAAATGACAAAAGAACTAAATTTATATTGTCAGTAATAAAGAATGAAGCAATGACATTATAAATGTATTGAAAGAAATGATAGAAAACTTTCCAAATATAATGAAATATTTAGATCTATAAATTCAACAAGCTGTGTTAGCCCTAAATAGAATAAACCCAAACATCATAGTTAAACTTCTGAAAACTGACAACAAAGAAAAGTAGTTAGAAAATGAAACATTATTTATAGAGAAGCACACATTCAAGGGGCAGAAGATTTCTTATTCGAGAGACCAGCAGGAAGTAGAAGTAGAAGAAAGAATTGCCAACCATGAACTTTATATCTGGAAAAAAAAAACATGCTTCAGAAATGAAAGTATCAAAATATTATAAGAAAAAATGAAAACAGATAATTTTTTGGTAGCATAAATACCCCTAAGGATAAAGTTCTCTAAATAGAAAAGAAATGACAGAAAAAAAGGGATGGAATTTCAGAAGAGAGAGAAGAACATCAGAAAGGACAAAAGTGGGAGAAAATGTAATATCTTAACTTCTGAATTTCTTAAATAAATATTTGATTGTTGAAGTAAAAATTAAAACACAACATAATATGGTGCTCAATGTATGTTTAAAAATTATTTCTTTTATATTTTAAAAATAAGGAGAATAAAATGACCCTAAAGAAAGTAAGATTTCTATAGTTTTTTCAAAATTACAAAAGCATATTCACATTTGAACTATGTGTGGTCTTAAGAATGAAGAAAAGCAGATATTATTATTCATTTCCACAGACAAATGAAATGAAGTATAAAGATGTTTTATACAAGCCGAAAGTCACCTTTCATATATACACAATGCCTGTTTTTTCTGAATTGCTAGAAATTCTATGTCAATGTGAATATGAATAACAAAGAGTTTACTCTATTTTTCCCTCTTTAAAAGAGAATCAGTTAATTTTCCAGGAGTGATGGAAACTATATAAAACAGGCTTTGAAAATGGTTGTACAACTGTTAACTAAAATTCATGGAAGCTTAAAATGCGTATGTTTAATGGTATATAGATTACATCTCAATATTGCTGTTGAAAAAGAGAGATAATTAGTGTAAAATGCCAATAAAGCAAAACTTCAAGGACAAAAACTAATTTCTGGTTTATTTCCTGAAGTTCATAAAGATATTCTCATGTCATGGAGATTCATTGAAATTCAAGCAAAAATCGGGGCAGTCTGTTTGTATAAGTTTGCACTAGGCTTGATTGCTGTGCCAAATTTATTTCTTTAAAACATTTTCTGGACTGTTTTGATTAAGACTATTGTGAATGGGGTAGTTTTCCTAATTTCTCTGTCAGAGGATTCATCACTAATGTATAGAAATACATTTGATTTATGGGTATTGATTTGATATCCTGTTACTTTGCTGAATGTTTATATGCATTTCTTTCTCAATCACTAATATGATCACTTAGCATGATATTCTCCAACTCCATCCATTTACCTGCAAATGCCATATTTTATTCTCTTTTAATGCTGAGTAATATTCTATTGTGTATATATACCACAGTTTCTTTAACCATTCATCTATTGAAGGGCATTTAGGTTGCTTCCACAGTTTAGTTATGGTGAATTGAGCTGCTATGAACATTGATGTGGCTGTTACTGTAGTATGCTGTTTTTAAGTCCTTTGGGTAAAGACAGAGGAGTGGGATAGCTGGGTCAAATGATGGTTTCATTCCAGGGTTTCCAAGGAATCTTCATACTGCATTCCAGATTGGTCCAAACAAAAATTTTAGCTCATGGCAATCCAAAATGAATTAATTTCTTTAATAATAAGGGTAAAATGTAGTTATTGTATTATGTTTGTAGTCCATTAGAATTGTTATGCTTGACACTTCCTTTTGTAGCTTTCTTGTCAATTCTACATAGTAGTGAACAGTATTTCATGGGGTAGAGAGGGGCAACCTGAGGGGAATTATAAGCAAAGGAGTAGATCATGAAATATAATATATGATTTTCACTTACTAGGGGTGGAAAGAGGTCTTTTCACAGAAGGAAAAAAAAGATCAAAAATATCAAATCTAAATCTCTTTGAGGTATCTATTATTACTCTAAATAGTTAAGTAATATTAATGAAACATAATATGTCAATAATTGAAGGAACATGGAGTTGGTAACCAACTGAACAAGAACCTCATGCCATCTTAATGGCAGGTGAGTCATAATCTCTCTGAACTGACTTCTTTTTCTGAACTAGAAAATAGAATTAATAACACTATTACCTTAAGGATTTGATATGGTAATGAACATGATGGGTCTTGATACAGTATAAATTTTAATATGAAGTTGGGATAATGATTGTTATTTCTGAAATTATTTTAAATTATAATACAATGGAATTTCATTCTGGATAATGTACATATTCCAGGTAGTGTTTGTGATTTACTCAGCTTTTTTTTTTTGTCACTGTGACCAACAGATATGACAAGAACAATTAGAGGAGAAAGTTTATTTTGGCTCATTGTTTCAGAGTTAAAGTCCATAGATGGCTGAGACTCCATAGCTCCGGGTCCAAGGTAAAGTAGAACATCGTGGTGAAATGGCATGGCTAAGGAAAGCAGCTCAAGACATGCCTGAGGATTAGTTCTTTACTGATAACCATCAGTTGTTTACAGCTTGGCTGAAGTTCAGCACTGCTTCAAAAATGTAACATACTATATGGGGCTGGGGATGTGGCTCAAGCCTTAACGCGCTTGCCTGGCATGTGCGGGGCGCTGGGTTCGATCCTCAGCACCACATAAAAATAAAATAAAGATGTTGTGTCAACAGAAAAAAATGAATATTAAAAAAAAATTTTTTAAAATGTAATATACTGTCAATCTCAATATAATGTCAATCCATTTATAGATAACTTAATGAATGTGACTAATCTTCATTGCTATTAATTAATGAGATGTATTTGATCTAGATTCTGCATGGAAAGGCCAAAACCCATTTTCTTTCCACACTCTACATTAACCCAAAAAGCCAGGAATTCCTCCTATAAAGCTGGGCTTTCCATGATGTTATTTGCTTCTATTTGATGGTTAAGCTTTAACTCTAATACTAATTCTCCTACTAGCCTCCATCTTAGGCAAAACACCCACATGACACACTAAGAACAAAAGGCCAGATTACTCCTAGATGGCTATTATGAAGTAAATGAGGACAAGAGCAAGTGAAAGATCCCCCACCCCGCCATTTCTCAGAAATGTGAGAATGCAGAATCAAATATTAGACAATTGGGCATCTTGGAAAGACACACCTCATAATGGCCATCTGGCTACTCTTTGGAAGGCAGGCTGTAGTTGGGGGTAAGAACTTCACTGACTATGATTCCACTAATAAGCCCACCATCTCAATGGAGATGGTGGCGCTCTCTCATACAAATAAATTAACCAGGAGATATTCACCTTCAAAGACAAAAAGATTATTTTCACCTTAGAAAATATTTATAATCAGCACCAGCTATTGGCATGACCAGAATCAAGAGTCAGGTTGGTAAAGTCATTGGGCCATTCTACCACAGCATGAAAAGGCTCACTTGTGTGTGATGTATGTGTTTATGAATTTGCATGTTTGTGTACTCATGGTTTTTATTTGTTCATTTGCTAGGCAGGCAGTGCTTATAAGGCCAGATTTATAAATGTGACTCTTGTGGTACACAGATTAGCTTTTCTACAACCAGTCCCCACTAATCCATCTCATTCAACTTTTCACAGGTCATAGAGAAGGTCATGACAGAAAATATGAATGACACAGAAAGCCATACCAACTATTAGGAATAAAATAATTATGATCAAAAAAATGTATGTATCAAAGGGGCACTATCTGTCAGAAGCATAAAGATCCTTTTTTCTATAGAAAACATTATTAGACCTTGTCTCTAATGCTTAAGACACTTTCTTGATGTGAGAATTATTCTTCAAGTACATTTGGCCATTATAAGATTGCTCAGACAGGTTACATTTTGATGGCATTTTGATGGTTAGGGTTAGGGTTAGAGTATTTAAACATCTGGAGATCTATCAGACTTTATAAATAAAGATATTAGAGGGAGCACATCCAGAAAAATACACAATTATTCACGTTGTATCATCTCCAAACCTGCCCACAGCCCCTGTCAGAAACACAGACTTATCTGCAAAAGCTAGAAGAGACTCAAGACTGTAGTCAGTTGGCACAGGCATCAGATGTCTGATGTTCCATAGAAATAAGATTGTTAGAGAATAAGAAAGCAAAGGTAGTAAAGTAAATGGATCGGTATAGAGGAGAAAGGAGCAGAAGCAGAAACCAGAGACAAAGGGCCTCTGAAAGCAATAGAAAAGGTAAACAGAGGTAGAAATTAAGATATTTGGAAAGAGAGTAGAGACGAGACAGAGGAGATGCATTTCTTATTTCCATGTAGTTTTCCAGCTTCTAGATTCCATATCCAGATCTTTGATAGCATGGTGTCCTTAAAGTAATCTTCACCTTACTCCCTGATTGGCAGATTCATTTAAATAAGATTCTTTCCTTTGTATTCCAAAGACAAATGCATATCCTCAACTGCATAAATCCCTTCATACAAGGTCCACACCTTCCTGGAGTAGTCTCTTTAATCTTCACCAAACTCCTGTGGAGTCAATACCAGCACTCTCCACATGGTTATAGAAACTGTGAAATACATTTCACAAACCAGACTTAGTGAACTTGAGCATAAACTGAGAATGTCCTTAGCCAACCAGACTGTGTGGTAGTAAGACTCATTACACATGTGGGACAGAAGTCCAGAGGGCCAAAATTCCTTAGATATCTGACCACAACAAAGGATCAGGAGGTCTAGACCACTTTGCTTCTATGTTTTCGTAACTCGTCCTTTTGCAATTGTATTAATATTAAACACTATTGGTTATAAAATCACAGACACACACACCCAAAGACAAAGGTGACCCATGATTCTACATAAATAATGACCAAACACTATATCCACAATGTGAGCAATGCAATTAGGGTCTTTAAAATAAGAAAATGAACAAACTATGCAAGTTTAAAAGAAATTCCTTCCAACTCCAGGACATTAATCATGGACAATCATGGACAACAAGCTGTCTCTGCAACTATTATTGCTGATGCCACAGACCTGGAGCAATGGATACAGCAAAGCTGACCTAGCTGTCTGCCCTCTGAGCTCAAATTCTGATGGAACAGAGACTTGACCCTTTAGAAAGACAAGTCATCTCTACACTGGAAAGAGTGGTGAAGTATTTCTATGCCTATAGTTTACATCTACAGTGTCCAAAGAGTCTCTGACCATCTGATATGGAAGGGGAGGGCAGTATAAGTTACTGTCTTTAAGGACAATATAATCAGTTTTTCTTTCTCCCTCATACACCTTATCTAGTGCAGGATTTGGGGTAGGGGGAAAGGTGCTATTAGTTGGTACTAAATTTTTCAATATTACTGTCTTTCCACTATTGCTTATCTAGATTAGTGGTTGTAAGAATGAACTCTAGAGACAGATGGACTTGTTTTTCAATGTTGACTGTATCACTGACTAGCTGGGTGACCACGGATGAGTTATTGAGCCTCTCTGGCTCTCATCGTAAATGAAGATACTGATACTGCTGGTTATCAGTGATGAGTACTGCACCCTCACATGTTGAAGTATGACATGAGAGAAGCACACTGAGGCAAGCATATAAAGCAGGGTTTACTTAGAAAGGGGTAACATATAGACTCTCCCTGGTAGGGAGAAGGGGGCCATAGCTAGTATCCTGGTATCCCAAGAAGTGACAGCGTCCTTCTTTTTTTTTTTTTTTTTTTTTTTAATAGTCCTAGACTTCCTTTGTTTTTGTGTTCTCTTCCCCTTACCTTCCTCCTTACTTCATACTTGACTGAGCCCAGGAGATGCTCAGGTGGGATGGCCAAAAGGTGAGAAGCAGATGCGCTGGAGGGGCCAAGCAGGAAGGGGTCATAATTAACACCTCTCTGTAGGGACAATCCGTGGGACAGGTTACCTTGGCAGCAGGTTGGAGCAGGGGCAGGTCATCTTGATTAGGGTGGAGGTAGGACTCTGAAGGCATTGGCATTTCAATCTCTCTCCAACTTCCCAGACCCAAATTGGCCTCCTTGATCCAATCTGACCTGATTTACCTATCTATACTGATTGCCTCTTTTAATTCAGGCTTCAATACCAATAATTAACTAATAGGTCTATAGAGAGGAACACATAAGCTCCATGCATGTAAAGTGTATGTGGGCCTAGTACAAATTCAATTTTGATAAAAACTTGCTGTTATAGTAAATAACAAAGTTTAGGACAGGCTTATGAGGGCATTCTCCATGAAGAGAATGAGAAGTAAACTGGGTAGGTATTTTTTTAGACTTCTATAAAGAAGAGGGAGAAAGGAGGAGATTGGGAGTGGTAGTTTCAATAGTTTCTGAGGAATTTCTACTCAGTCCAAATGAGGTTCACAACTATGTCATGGAATTCTCAATGAGAAAAGTCTACACCTGTGTACACACACGTACATCTTTCTATATAAGAGGATACTGTCTTGGAGATCTTTTCATCCTTATAGAGGCATCTTATTTTCTATTGCCTAGACATAATCTATTTTTCCACTTCACTTTGGTGGATGTCCAAGTAACAAGTGACAAGAAGTGACAACAAGTGAGAGCAATGAACATTAGTTTGCAATGAATATCTTTAAATATCTCCCCAATCTTTGAGCAAGCTCCTCAGGAAAGGGCCTCTTCTAATACTCCATTTTATTCCTTTTGATCAGTTGATTAATATCTGGATGAGGATAAGTAAAAAAATCAGAGACTTGATCTGGATTTCAGAAGACAATACATGCAATTGTGATCAGAAACACAACTGGTTTATTTCTAGTATTATACCTCAGTGCGGACCTTTATTTTATTATCCACCTTCAGCTTAATTTGAATACCTAGCTCTGCTAGAGGAACCAGAAATGTTATATTCCTAACTGGAATAATAATGGTACATGCCTCAGGGCCCTCATTGATGTGTCAATGAGCAAGTGATTTACCACAGGCAAAGAGTATCTGCTGCCCTCTGGAAGGTCTTGTGCTGTTACAGATGAAAATAACATTGCCCAAGGCATATTCCAAGGCAGACAAGAAGATCTGAAACAAACAAAAAGATTTCAGGGTCATTTTTGAAAATTCACAACATATGGAAAATGCTATACCCTGTACCTAGGCAGGAAAGTCCTAAAGCAAGAGCAAAAATAGAGATGGAGAAGTTCTACAATAAAGAAACCTGATTCCCAAACTAATAGGGCCATTCCCTATCCCCAATTAATTCCTGTCAATATTTGGGGAGCTAATATTCTGTAAATAATATTTTGCATTCATAATTTACAAATAAAAATTTTGGAATAATATGTAGGTTGTGAAGCTTTTTCATTGGAATGTATCCACCTCACCAATCTTACCCTTCTTGAGGTTTATTTAAGAGATCCTTAATTAACCTTTTGTACATATTATTATTATTATTATTATTATTATTTTAAATTTTAATATTTATTTTTTAGTATTTGGCGGACACAACATCTTTGTTTGGATGTGGTGCTGAGGATCGAACCCGGGCCACACGCATGCCAGGCGAGCGCGCTACCGCTTGAGCCACATCCCCAGCCCTTTTGTACATATTATTATGTAGTACAGTGTCAGCCTCACATACGCCTTTATAGCTGTGCTCTCCTGAGACTGGGAAGATAACGCATTTGACAGAAATTTTAAAAAAAATTGTAGTCAGGAGGTTTGGTTTTAATCCTTTTGTGTCACTAATTTTGTGATCCTGGTCAAGCAAATAAAATTCTCCTTTTTTATAAAATAAATACCTAGAGAGCTGTTGTCCATTGAGATAAAATATATGAAAGTACTTCACACTGCATCTGATTTACAGTAGATTCTCAACAAATTTAAGTCAATGTAATATCACTGGTGAGCACAGAGATAGCAAAAGGTCATCCCAGGACATGGTTGAAACTGGAGGTCAAAACAAAAATGACCAACCATCCCAGCTCAGTTTGCCAGGGACTGTCATTATTTTGATGCTTAAAGTATTTTTTATCATCATCTGGGGAAACTCCTCATTCCTGGGTGAACTGGAATGGTTGGTCACCCTACCTTCACATCCAGAATGGAGTGCAAATGACCAGGGACATGGTAACATTAGGAAGAGTGGTCCTGATATTGACTAGAATTTTTCAGGCAGGGGTTTCCTGATCAAATGGCCAAACAGATTTTAGAGTGTGAGTAGTGAAGCCTGGAGGTGGAGATCAGTGGACACACCTGACTTTCCTAAGGAAAACTAAGGAGTCAGCTAGTGCTATTAGAGAGCAATTTTACAAAAGCAATGTCTTAAATGACTGCAGTGATAAGACTAGAGAGAATAATGAGAAAAGAATTTTCTCCTCAATGAATAATGCTAAGAAAATTATTACCCATGATTCAAAAGAAAATATCCTGCCTCAGATGATACACAAGAGTTAACTACTTAGAAGCCTAGATTTAGAATAAAAAAAATAAGCATTTTAGAAGAATATAAAGAAAAAAAGCTTGATGAAAGACTTTTTTGTTTTTTGCTACCAAAAGCAATATACAGATTTAATGCAATCCCCATGAAAATACCAACACAATCTTCACAGAACTAGAAAAAAGAAGTCCTCAAATTCATTGAATAATAAGAGTCCCAGAACAGCCACAGCAATCCTGAGCAAGAAGAGTGATGCAGGAGGCATCACGATACCTGATCTCAAATTACACTACAGAGCTATAGTGGAACAAACAGCATGGTACTGGCATCAAAATAGACATGAAGACCAATGGAACAGAACAGAAGACGGAGAGACAAACCATACTTACAGTCATCTAATGTGTGACAAAGGTGCCAAAAATGTATATTACAGAAAAGATAACCTTTTTAACAAATGATGTTGGGAAAACTGGATATTCATATGTAAAAAGAATGAAACTATATCCCTCTGTCTCTCACCCTGCACAAAAGTCAACTCAAAGTGGATCAAAGACTTTAGAATTAGTCCAGAAACTTTGCAACTGCTATAAGAAAACAAAAGCTCAACATCCCACCATATTGGTGCAGGAACCGACTTCCTTAACAAGACCCCTCAAGCTCAAGAAATAAAACCAAGAATCAATAAATGGGATGCCAACAATTTAAAAACTTCTGTATAGCAAAGGAAAAACTTCTTAAATAAGCTAAAAACAGAGAAAGATTGACAAAATGACAATTTGAAAATGGGAAGATTCCGTGAACACAGTGAGCAGTTGAGCCATAACTGGGAAGCGGTATTTACAATGTATCAAATCTACAAAGTACTTGCATTAAGAATATGTTCAGAACTCAATAGATCCATAGGAAGAGGCCAGCAATGCAGTAGACACAGGATAGGAAGAGGGCATTTGCAGAAGAAACGTGAGTGGTAAAAGCACATTTTAAAAATATAAATATAAATAATAATATAAAATATAAAATAATAATCTAATATAATATATTATAATTATAATATAATACAATCATATTTACATATGATATATTGTATTAGTATATATTATAATATAATATATATTTATATATAACACATATTTATATATAATATATAAAATATAAAATAATATTAAATATAAACATTTATGATTATATAATTATATATAAATATAAATACAAAATAATATTAAATATAAATATAAATAAACACAACAAAGAGATAACATTTTATACAAGGAAGACAGTCAAATTAAAAAGCTTGTCAATACCAAGTGTTGGTTAGAATGTAGAGTCAACAGAAAAACTCTTACAGTGCTGATGAGGGTATAAACTGGCAAAACCATTTTGCATAGCAAATGCTCAATATCTATAGATATTTTTAAAGTATATACCTGAGCAACACTTCCTAGTTGTGCCACCTAGAGAAACTCAAACATATACCTAACAGATCATATATATAAGAGGGCTCATTGTAGTGTAGCTTATGAGAATAAGAGAATAGAAACAACCTAAATGTCCAGCATGTGTAAAATAAATAAATTACGGTATCATTTATTTAATGCATTAGTACCATACAGTTATTAGATAACGAGAACTAGATGACTAATATTACTAAATCTCAAAAGCATAATATTGAACTAGAGAAAGCAAGTTGCAAAGGCATGGTATCATTTATATCATATGCAAAACTTTGTATTCTAAATTTTATATATATACAACCTATAATAAAAATATAAAAATAGTCATAGAGACAATAAACTAACTAGAGATTACTTCCAAGGAAAATAAGGTGGAGATGAAATCAGGAAAGAGTTCATAGGGCATCAAGTGTGTGTATTATGTTTTTTTTTTAAATCTGAGGTAAATCAAGCAAAATGTTATGATTTTCCAGAGCTGAGGGATAGATTCATAAGTGTTATTTTATTTTCTATATTTTCTACATGCTTTAAATATTTGATTTTGGAAAAATAGAAAGTAATGTTGTTGATATTTAAATTATAATTACTTCAAAATTACTCTAAACTTTTAAAAAAGTGAGTCAAAACTATGATTTTAAGAATTGTCCTTGGGCTGAGGTTGTGACTCAAGTGGTAGCATGCTCGCCTAGCATGCGTGAGGCACGGGTTCGATTCTCAGCACTACATAAAAATAAAATAAAGATATTGTGTCCACCTAAAACTAAAAAATAAATATTGAAAAAAAAAGAATTGTCCTTGTAGCTGACTGATGCTGAGCATTATTTGCAAAGAGTAAGTTAAATTACCCACTGTAATGACACAGATTCCACTGCCACTTCCCCAACACTAGATGTCACTTTACTTCATGCATTAAATTTGCAGAAGATTTTTTCTGGTTGAAATGAGATGAATTTGGTATGCTTTATCAACTTCTCTCTCCAGTAGATTCAGAGAATGAAGAAAACTGAAAGTGCTCTCTGCTACATATTCACCCAGAAAGGCAAGGAATATGTCTATTTGGGTTCATTGTTTTCCCCAGCATTTATGGCATATAATAAGGTTGTAAGAATATTGGTAACTGAATGGACAAAGTATATAAAAAACTAAGAGACCTCCTCTTCTTTCTCCTCTTCCCTTCTCCTCCTCCTCCTCCTCCTTCTTCTTTTTTTTTTTTTTTTTTTTTGTGCTGGAGATCCAACCAACCCAGGGCAAACACTGAGCTATATCCCCAGCCTAAAGATACAAGAGACTTTGGAACAGTTTTTCCTTTGGATGGCAGCTAGGTGTTTGAAGCAGACCTCAAAAGGGCCTGCATCAGAAAATTGATGACTCTAACCTCTAAGTTCAGTCTGTGGTAAATGGGAAAGAGATCTTTTAATCCAAGGCTGTATCTCAGCAAATTGAGCATTGGATATTTGACAAATAAAGACTCCTTAAATCAACAGTTGTAACTCTTTGGGGAGGATGAGGACATTTGATGATCATGAAAACTGTGGACTTAGGAAATTTTCAAATAAACATACTAACAGTTGATACATGCAGTTTCTGAAGATTTGCTGACCTCCTTAAGCTCATGCATTGATCCCAGCTAAGGATCCCCTACCTCAGATCAGTAAAATAACCTGCCAGGGGCCTTTTCTGAACCTTCTTATTTGTTTGTTTCATGGTGCTGGGATCAAACCCAGGCCCTTGGGGATGCTGAGCTAAGGTTTCACTGCTAAGCTGCATCCCTGGTCTTCCTGAGCCTACTTAAACTCTGCTTTCACACTCTGGTAATAATTAGAATTTTTGCTAAGATCTCAACATGTCATGAGGATTGAAAAAACAAGGTATTGTAAATGAACAGTATGGAAATTCAGGTAGTAAGCAAACGTGGGCAATAACTACTTTGGAAATACTTGGCTTGTAGGTACCAGAATATTTATGCATATTTTTTCTATCAGAGTATTTAACAAAAGAAAAAATGGAATTATTTATTTGTGAAAATGTTTATTTGGAAGCTGCTTATTCTTTGGGGAGTAAACTAATTCCCAGGAATGGCTCCACAAATTAAAAATAACTCCTAGTGCCTGAATATTTGACCAATTGTTTTCATTTCTTCTTCCCCTCCTCCTCCTCCTCCTGTTCCTCCTCCTCCTCCTTCTTCTCCCCCTCCTCCTTCTATTGATTCTTTCTAGTTATATATAACATTATGGTACATTTTGACATAATCACAAAAGCATGGAATATTATTTGCTCTAATTCAGTTCCTAGCACTTTCTCCCTCCCTTTAATCCCTCTCGCTACTCACCTCCATCTACTAAATCTTTCTTTAATTTATTTATAGTTTTTTTTAGTGTCTTGTGGATATACTCGATATTGGGATTCACTATGGTATATTCATGATGTACGTATGAAAATTTGGTCAGATTAATTTTATACCTCATTTAAAAAATTTTTTTTTTAGTTGTCAATGGACCTTTATTTTATTTATTTATATGTGGTGCTAAGAATTGAACCCAGTGCCTCACATATGTTAGGCAAGTGCTCTGCCACTGGGTTACAACCCCAACCCCTCATGTTATACCTCTTAATGGAAAAGGACAACCTTATAATTTTATTACTAATTTTCTTGTACCGTAAGTATTACAAAAATAATCCTTAGCCCAAACTGGTTGGATCTACTTGATTTTATGAATAGAAGTTTATATTTGCTAGGTGCAGTGGTGCATGCCTGTAATCCCAGCAATTTAGGAGGCTGAGGCAGGAGGATCACAAGTTCAACGCCAACCTGGGTAACTTGGCAAGTCTCTGTCTCAAAATAAAAAATAAAAAGGGCTGGAGATGTAGCTCAGTGGCAGAGCATCCCTGGGTTCAATTTCCAGTACCAGAAAGCAAGAAAGTGAATAAACTTACACTACTACATAATGTAAAGATTCTCAAAATCAAAGAAACTTAAAACTTGTTTAACTTCTTTGCTCCAGAGTCTTTATTAAAGACCTCTTTCCAAGGATGCTCAGTTCTGTCAGCCACTTTATCAATCTACCAAAATCAGGTGTTGAGTAACAACTAGGACTGTTCTTTTTCATGACTATGCTTTTATTTAAACTACTTAGGCTGCAGTTATGACAGATAAATTGGGTGAGTATTTTTTTTTAAAGAGAGAGAGAGAGAGAAAATCTTTAATATTTATTTTTTAGTTTTCGGCGGATACAACATCTTTGTTTGTGGTGCTGAGGATCGAACCCGGGCGGCACGCATGCCAGGCGAGCGGGCTACCGCTTGAGCCACATCCCCAGCCCATGGATCAGTTTTTTTTTAAAGTATCATTTTACTGACTGGACATTACGTTAATGCCATGAGAATGATACAACCAGGGTTTATTCTTCTATTATACAATTTTGCTGTACTTGCTAGGTCATGGTAAAATAAGCCAATGACAATGTGAACATTTCAGCCCTATGAGAAAAATTTATATTTTCACAATCAACTACATGACCATTTATACAATAAAATTTGTAAATTTTTGTGTATTGATTTAATATGTCCTCTCTGGTCTTAAAACTTGGAATCACCTGACTTTTCTCTCTAAAAACTATTATTGCAAGTGCTTGATAAATGACCACCCTTTTCTCTGGAAGAAGTCATTTCCCGTGTGAGTCATAGGAGGCTAAAGCCACAAGCTTGTATTTCTAGGTCTAAACCTGAGACCTTATAATCATGTCTGATCATTCTGCCAATTTCTGGATACAAAAATTCATGGGTTTATGTTAACAACATATGCCAAATTCAAGTTTTCATTTTGTCATCACTCTTGACACTGTAAAGATTAATTAGCATTTTTTAAAGTTCAGAATCATCCTGCAGGGGAGAAGTTCAGTGAGGATGGTTGGTACATAACATTAGACCTGGGTGCTACAGAAGACTGGCTCCACTTCTTTAAGGTACTCTTTGGATCAGTGGGTTTTCTTTCTGGGCCAAGTTACAACTTCTTTTCATTGATGGTTACAAGCATATCAGAAGGTCTTGCAATCTTCTCCTTTTTAGAAAACATAGTAGAAGTAATTGGGAGCAGGTGGGAATCCAATATGGCAATTTCTTTTTTTTTCTTTTTCTTTTTTTAGCAAAACAGAAAACACATTATACTGCTTCTGATTAAATCTCACCCCAACCCCAATCACCATCCCCAAATAATATAAGTGTTGTGACAGAAGAAACCTGGACTGTCTTATTTTCCACAGAATCTCCAGTGCCTAAAACAAGGTGCTTGGCCAGCATTGACTGAGTGAATGAATAAGCAGATCCAACATTTAGGAATATGGGAACGTGGCTTTGTCATAAGGGGCTTATTGTAGCACTTGCACTCAACAAGAAGCATCGTGACTTTTAAAGAATGCCAAGAGGAATTCTGAATTACAAACATTCTTAAAATTCATAGAGAAAATTCTCTAAAGCAGTCCCCTAGTTTGCATATATTTTACAGTATCCTAAGCCACTTAGTTGTTTAAAGGCTTACCCAAGTGAATAGATTGAGTATATTTATTGTTACACACAGAATCACTAAATTTTTCAAATTGTATTCTAATTATATATTTTTATGGAATTAAAAAAATAGACATCGTTGGTTTTACTATTAAACAAGTCCTAAATATCTGCACTTTATGACAATTTTAACTCACTTTTACACTCAAGTCCTTAAAGTTCCACAGCATTCACTACTTGAAATCTGAATGTATGTGAGGCAAATCTACATCACAAATAATGCTGAAAAGAAAAATTTTAGATTTCTAATTTCATTTCTAACCATCTGAGTTCACCAGGGTGAACCACTGTGCCTTACCTGGTCAGAGTATGAATTCAGCTGCCAACCATCTACATGAAGATCCTGGCTTGCTCGGTTACCAGCTCCATGACCTGAGGCAAATCATTATCCTCTCCTTGCCTTACTTTCTCATATGTAAAATGGGGATAATGATAGTATTTCTGTCACAGAGTTATTATGAAGGCCACCTGAGTCCATGTTGTTTTTAGGTCAGTACCTGGAACATGGTGTGATGTAAAGCTAAAAAACAAACAAAAAATTATATGACTGTAGATGTTAAATGGCTTGTGTCCAGTGATAAGAGATTTTTGCATATTCAGAAAGATCAGCCCAGAAGACCTTCAGGCTCCCTTCCAAATTCTTTTACTCTCCCTTGCTCTCATAAAACGTGGCTACCTGATGTGTCCTAAACATCCATATTCTTTGAATTTTCATGTGTCTTTGTGAAAGTTCTTTACTGCCCATCTTTAGCCTATTCAAATCTCATCATCATCTCTGTCCATCATCTTTATTCCTGGGCACACTGACTCTGGAGTGCTTTATTACTTTTATTTTATGTGCAAATTATTGTCTGCCAGATCAAACTATAAGCCTCTTGAGAATAGCTTAATGCTTCATGTATATTTACCAGCATATAAGTTGCTATTTAATGAATGAGTGGCAAGGGAAAAATGAAATTAGCAATCAGCTTTTCAGTGATAATTAAATGCAAGTAAAGCAGAATATACATTCAACATTTAGATGATTACTAAGCAGTTCCTATTTCTAAAGAAGTTTTGGTTTATATCCCCTCATACACACACTTTTTTTTTTTTTGGTCTGATCTACTGTAGGTGAAACATTTGTAGATTAGCTGGTTCCCCTTCATTCCTTCTCTTCTGAAATGTTTGTTAAAGTAAAAATGCCCAGAGCAATAATTTGTGGATAAAAAACAGCTGCACATGAAAAATTATTGATGCGGTTTAAAAATTACTCTGAGGTGGAAAGTAAATGCCTTTTTCAACCTACGCTTTGAGAAGAGTGTTAAAGCTGATTATTCCTTATAAATCACAGAATGGAGGCAGAGTGGGTCTCACATTTGGGGCAGTCAGTTGATTGTAAACAAATAGTTTAAAATTTCTGTGTAAAAAGTTAGAAAATATTGTTTGCTGAGAAGATATAGCTGAGTTAAAGAAGGTCTTATCGACAACCTTAGCAATGTGAGTTTAATTTTTTCCATAGTTACAACTCAAGAAGCTGATCACTTTGGTTTACAGGCTAATTTTTTTTTTTAAATGCCTTTGTAGTTTTAGTTCTTTTTTCTATCATGCCTCTGAAATTTTCCTGGAAGTGACCCAAATGGCAGATACTGTTTATTGTATTCCCCAAGGTGCTATTATCACTGATGTGCTACCCAAATGCCATATTTCCACCAGGTGTGCAGGTACATGTGCCATGCCAGACGCTGGGATAAGAATGGAAGATGCAACAAGAGATTATCACTATTGCTTTTTTGATGTTGTTCTTATGTAAATCTATATAGGCCCATCCTTTCTTTTTTTTTTTAATATAATTCATAACCCTTTCTTTTCTTTTCTCTTCCTTCCTTCCTTCTTTCTTTCTTTTTCCTTTCTCTTCAATCCTGTTATGCCATAAATTCAGGGGAAATAGGTTCCAGCAGCTCAGGGTCTTGTCCACTGATCCTCACAAAGTGTGCTTCTCTGGGTGGAGGAGGCCAGCGCTTCAATTAAACCCAAGTACCCTCTCTTTGGCTTCCTTCTTTTTCTGATGATTTTCCTTCACACATTTCAAGAAACTGTCTTGGCTCTCAGCATGTTCAGTATGATCAATATGCACATTGATTCTCTTGGCAAAAATCTTGCCCTTAATTTTTTGTTTACAGCAATGCCAACAGCATGCTGGGTAACACTGCAAACCTCCGATTTGCCATGGTAACGTGGAGCTTCCTATCTGAACAGCAATCTTTTCCCCTTGATGTCTACATCACCTTCCCTGCAGATCACATGCATGTGGCCAAGGATCAACTCCATGATTTCTTCAAGTCCTAGAGAACAGAGTGGGTATCTTCATCTGAAATGGTTAGCTCTAGAAGATATGCCTGAGAGAATTCTAATTCCCTGGTTTCCTTCCTATAAAATATTTTTTTAAAAAAATACTTTCCTTTAAAAGGAAATTTAAGCAGGAAATAGAAAAGGTTTTAGTCATTATTTTTTAAATCACTGTATCTCTTAGCTAATTCACACAGGAAGCCTACAAATTAAGCAGCATTAAAACGGAATGAGTCATTAACATTTTTCAAGTGCTTAATTTGAGCCTGTTATTAATTTCAATACTTCACAAATGGTAGTTAAGCACAAAGATTAAAAATATACATTTACTTTTAAATTCTTTAAGCCCTTTGATTTATGATGCTTAGTAGTGTCTGTATACAAAGATAAAAAACATTCTATGCATCACATTTGGTATAGTCTACTAGTTTACTTTTTTTTTACTTGGGAAATTTGTTACTAAATTATAAGAACATTGAAATTTAAGCCTAATCTTGATTTGGGGGAAAGAGATAGGCCAGGGCAATGAAAAGCAGTGACTCTGAAGTATCTCAGGATTATAATAGAATTAAAGCAATAACTGCAATAAATTCAAAGTAGAAAGGCTTGAATTTCTATCATTATTAAATAAATTTGGGACATTTAGAGTGGGGAATTAAAGTTTTCTCTATGAACATTTTTGTAATTAATCTGTTAAAAACAACTGGCAAAATATGTATTTTTTTTACATGGGAAATTACATGATAATTATTTTTTACATGGGAAAAGTAGAGAAGATGAAAACTCATGTAAGTTTTGTATGTAAGGCACTATTCCTAGAACTATGTGTAAGGCACTATTCCTAGAACTTTACATGGAAATGACTCATGTAATCCTCATAACAAATCTACAAGATAGATATCATTACTCTTTCAATTTGTTGGTGAGGCATAGATGATTGGTCCAAAGTCACTACTACTGAGTAGGATTCTATTCAGATGCCAGAATCTAGGCTGTTAACCATTTCTCCATTTTGCTTTTGCATCACAATCAATATGCTTGCAACTCATTTTTCTTAAAGCGTTAAAAATGGCTAGTTAAAACAGCAAGTTGTGGCAGGTTGACATTCTATCACAATAGGGAATCGCCAAATAAGTTGTATATAATTTTTTTCATGAAGTGCTAGGGATCAAACACAGGACCTCATACATTGCTAGGCAAGCACTCTAACACTGAGCTGCACCTCAACCCTTAGGGAAAAAAAAGTGAATAACTTCTAGAAATCACATTATCAGACTACAGGGACTGAAAAAAGAAGAAAAAACTCCACTGCACCTGGTAGGGAGAAAAAAAGATAAATAATAATTAGCTTTTATTAAATGTGCCAACCATTATTCTAAGTGCTTTAATTAAAGTTATTTAATCTTACCTGATATGATACCTATTATTACTATTCCTATCTTGTGAATGAGGTTAAATGCAATCTAACACTCTTACGTTGTCCCCTCTCACCTCTATTCTTTATTCCTGGAAATTTCTAGCTCTTCAGTTTTCTTGTTTTACACATCTAGGTTCCTTCTTTTTTTGTAAGCAAGGTTGCCATTTTAATCTAGGACTGAGTTGGAGGATAATTGTGGCTTGATGATAGAATAAAAAATAAAACTTTAAAGGCATTTTGATTTCTGCTGGCGTGTCACTAATGCCCAATCTAGTTTAGTATAAAGATTATGAGCCTAATTTTTCAAATCCTGTCTCTGCCTGTGTCTTAGTTGCTTCCTGCTATCACAAAACATCTTAGACCAGGTAATTTACAAATTTATATCTCACAGTTCTGGAGGCTGGGTTTCAAGATCAAGGCACTGGCAGATTCGAGGTCTGGTGAGAAATTGCTCTCTCTTTCCAAGATGGTGCCTTTTTGCAGTGTCCTCACATGGCCGGAGAGCGGGTGTAAGGGAAAACAGGCTCCCTGAGGTCCTTTTATAAGACACCAATCCCACACATGTGGTGATCCAATCGACTCCCAAAGGTCTCACCTCATATTAGTGTGCGTGACCTTAGCGGTTAGGTTTGAAAGTATGAATTTTGGAGGCACAATCATTCAGACCACCATGGTTTCTTCTTAGTTGATCTTGTGCAAGTTACATAACTTCCAAAGACAATGCTCTGAGTGGATTATAGGGAAACGTCCCTCCTTTGTTTGTTTTTGAGGCAGAGTGGAAGAGGGTAAGCCAGGACAGTAGGAAGAGGAAGCTAACTGACAGAGGGAATGAAAGAGGCAGAAGTACCTAAAAAAAAGTTCCCTCCTGACCTCATTTGACATTTTTCCTTACCTATCTGATAATTTTTATTTGTTTAATCATGAAATCTGTTCAACTGCTCTCGGCTTTTTCTCAGTCATAGAACTTTCTAGAACTAATGTTCTTGCATGAGAACTGACCTATCAGGCCCACCCATGCTGTTATGATGAGGTCACTTTGTGCACACTCACTCTCTGTCTGCTTGCCATCTTTCCTGATGTGTCACCAATGCTGTCTGTGAACCACACCCACAAGAACAACTCAAAACAGATTTTCTGTAACCACATATGACGCCGGTGAATTGGGATTTTTTAAATTAGGCCACATAGCTATCTAATTGATCATTCTTCTTCCACTTCGAACAAGTATTTATTGAGAACTTATTTTTAATAAGTTCTCAGCTGTGCCTGGCACCAGTGATAGAAAGATGAATTAATCACAGCTGTGACCCTTGGTCACTTTGTCATAGCAGCAAGCTTCATATACCTTAAGTATTGCCAGGGTAGCCTTTTAATTTTTTTTTTTTTTAAGTTGCTTTCCAACTCTTGAAAACTATTTTTTTGGGATACCAGGAGATTGAAACCAGGGTCACTTAACCACTGGGTCACATCCCCGCCTTTAAAATCTTTTTTTTAAATTGTATTTTATTTAGAGACAGGGTCTCAACTAAGTTGCTTAGGGCCTTGATAAGTTGCTGAAACTCGTTTTGAACTTGCAATTCTCCTGCCTCAGCCTCCTGATTCGCTGGGATTACCCATCCACCACCATGCCTAGCCAACTCTTGACTATTCTTAACTTTATCTTATAATCTATGGTCTTTATTTTTTGCCTCTTGTTTACCTCCTTTGCTAGCATTATTACTTGTAAACATCAGAACATACAAACTTTATCCTTTTTTATCAGGGTCGTGGTTGATTTATACGCCTCTTTTGGCTCCCTTCATCCAGTGTCTTGTTCTGATACTGCAAACTAGTGGTACATTGGACATATTATTCCAACGAGTGAGTGAAACATTCCACATAAGTATAACATATATGTAACTTAAGGCTTTGGATGTACAGCTTCGAAGATGAATTGGCTATAGTCTTTAACCCTTTTAGGATATATCTTAAGGCCTGCTTTTCTAAAGAAAGCTATATGGTTTCAGTCAGATAAAATTAATTTTGACTTTACATGGGCATGGGATGAGACTTTAAAGAGTTATAACACCATCTGATTCAAATGTATGATATGTCAACATCATTGTACTGTCATGTATAACTAATTAAAGCAAATTAAAAAAAGAGTTATAACAAAAGAGTCTAGTGTCATGTAAGTCTGACTTATATCATTAAGAGTGACATTTCTTAGTGAGAAAGTAGCTGCTATGCTATGTTATGCTCTCTCTTTTTAAAGAGGTTTTTATGGCAGCATATAAGCCATGATGTAGCTTACACTTGAACTAAACCAAACAGCTAGGATTTATGGGTATAATATCATCATCATCATTATTATTATCATTATTGCCTTACTATTATCTCCTAAAAAATATTATTAGTACTACTAATGAGAATTGCAAAATTGTAGTTTTTAACATTTATTCTTTCCCCCAAGGATTTTCTCCTATATTTATCAATTTTTTAACTTCACCCCAATTGTCTTTCTATAAACAGAAGTGACAATTAATTACATAAAATTAAACCAAAAAACATAGAATCAATACTGATTTGGAACAGGAGTTTGCCGACTAAAATTGTATTATAACAATTTACCTCCCACGCATAATATTTGTCTGCTTGCAGCTAAGAAAATAAACTGTTTTTCAAACACATTTTAGGTTTGCTTTTGGATTCAGGCATTCACAAATTATCATTACTTGCCTGAGAGAAACCCCACATTCTGTAAAATGACAGAAAAGTGAGAGACATAGGCAGGGCTATGTATCTAGACTTGCAGGTTATATACTGCACAATTCCAGGGGATGCCATACACAAAACAGTGATGAGAATAGTATCCCTGGTGTTGTACAGAAAGGCAACCTACATATTTGAAAGTAATGGAAACAGTACTGTTTGGAAGGACAATTTCTCAGTAGGAAATTTTACAATAAATATTCAATTCTACAAGAATACACCATTAGAAAGAGGAAAGTAAATGTGAAAGAAGGGAAGTGTATACTGAGCAAAATAAGTAGTAGAAAAATTAAAGATGTAGGAAGAGATTTAAGGTAATGAATGACAGATGAGATAGCTTAGATTTTCTTAGTACAGAAAAACCTAATTCTGGGTTAAAAAAAAAAATCGACCAACAAGCATGGCTTTAAATACATTGCTTACCTCACAAGACAATAAGGGAAATCACTGGTTCTTCAATATTGTGACTTTTCAAAATGCACTAAATGGTGTAGCCAATGTAATAAGAAAAGAAAAAGAAAAATTATAATGATTGAAAAAGAAGAAACAAATTGCACCTGTTTACACATTGGTTGTTTTCTTGGAAAAAGCCAAGAAACTTTATATGATTAGAACTAAGAACTTAGTAAATTTGCTGGATAATATCAGTATACAAAAATCAACTATATTTCAATAACCCAACAGCAAAGAGTTATAAAGTACAACTTTTATAAGGATGTCACTCGTAAATACAACCAAAAATACATCTAGGAATAAATCTAATGAAAGATTGGCAAGATTTTTTTTTATGAAGAAAAATATAAAACTCTATTGCAATGTTTTAAAGATGACCTATATACCCGAGGAATTAAATCACATTTATAAAAATGTAAATTCAATTCTCTAAATATGTAAATATTTCTCAAATTAACTATAAATGTAAAACAATTCCAATTCAACCCAGCCCAACTGATGTAAATAAGTGGAATAGACTTGAGGTTTTTGAGGTGAATCTGAAATTCTGTGGGAGACATGGCATAGTTAACAGTACCTCTGATGGAAAAAAAAAAGTCCCTACAAACTCAAAAGGATGAATACTCAGATAAATATTGCAAACAGAAAAGCTATCTTATTTACCAAGAACTGGAATATTTACATCCACATTAGAACATTAAGAATGTGATTTCTTGGCAAAGGGACTGCTATCTCAGTTGCAAGATGGCATTTTTCATCCATGACTCAGAAGGAAAGTCTGGAATACCTGCCCAGTACCTAATATGGGTATAGACATTAGGTTTTTAGATCTAGAGAGGAGAATGTTTTAGCAAGTGCATACTGCCACACATGAGAGCATCCAAAGCATCCAGAGGTATCTGAATGACTATACCTCACCCAAAGGCCACTTGTTAAACTATAACAGGCATGCCACCTGTTCCTTCAGAGGCCAATAAGTGATCTTTGAACAGGGCTGAAGTTAAAAAGTAAACCTATGCTTCACGTTTTTGCATTGTTATAACTAAAGTACTTATAACAACTGACTTGATATGAGTGTGCAGTCAATGTTTGCTTCTAAGATTTGCTCAGTGTTTACATTTTAAAGGAAGGACACATTTGCTATGAAAAAGTTTTTCCAAATAGTCTGATTGCTTTTGAAGCAGCTCTTCAAACTCTAACACTATGTAATCAGCCCAAATTTCTGTACTATAGTTACCTTTCCAACTCTATATCATCATTGGTGTTTTCATTATTTTATACTGAAAAGAGAACCAATTCAAAGCAAAAGAAAATATACACCCTTTTAAGCATTATACTATTACTTTTGCATTATAAACTATGAATTCCCAAGAACACAGATAAAGATAATATCCTTGGTCAATAAATATTTTTTTTCAGTAGTCACAAAAGCATTGTATAGAATATGGAAAAAAATCTCAGACTAATGACGTGATTGGTGTTGTTTTTCAGGATTTTCTTCATGTTTCTGACTCACCCCCTTACCCTGCTTTTCCTCTCACACATCCTCTTCATTGTTAGAGAGATATGAGAGACGCAAACTAAAAATTTCATGAAAAGCATGCATGACAGTCTGTTTCCTACAATATACACTTTAAGTACAATTAAGTTTTTTTTTTATTAACTTTTCTGTTGCTCACTAGTTGCTAGAAGTACATGCCATTTGAAAAGGGTGAAAATAGTAAAGCTATAGATCACTTGAATGAACTAACAAAATCCAAATGATAGACATTAAATATCCAGTTATAAAATCAATTTTATTCAGTTGACATTTACAGGATAATCCATTCCACAATAGCACAATACACATTCTTCTCAAACTCACATGAAATTTATGAGATAGACCATATGCTGAGACATAATATATATGTTAATGCATTTAAAGGAACAGAAATCCTACAAAGTTTGTTCTCAGACCACAATGGAATTAAACTAGAAATAAACCAAAGATAGCTGGAGTATCTTCAGTTATCTGCAAATTAACATGCAAAATAATGTGTCTTTAACTCTTGGGCCAAGGAAGAACTCTCAAGAGCAATATAAAAACATTTTGAGGGCTGGGGTTGTGGCTCAGCGGTAGAGCACTGGTCTAGCATGTGAGAGGCCCTGGGTTCGATCCTCTGCACCACATAAAAATAAAGGTATTGTGTCCAACTACAACTAAAAAATAAATATTAAAAAAATTGAAACAGTGCAAAAGCAGAGCTTAGAGGGCAATTGATGGTATTAAATGTATATATTAGAAAAGAATAAAAATCTAACCTTGTTAGGAAGTTTGGAAATTACAACTTAAGAAGTTAGCAAAAGATAAAGAAATAAAACTGATTAGCAAGCATAGAGGAAATGTTTAGGCTCAAGTATAATCCAATCAAAGAAATGCAAATAAAATGCCACTTTTCATATATTGAATTAGGAAATTTATATTTTTAAAGTATAACATCTAATGCTGATATGGATGAGGTAAAACAACCATCTATTAGTGGTGGTTGTACCAATGGATACAAACTTCTTGGAAAGTAATTTGGCAATGTGGCCCAATGTACCTTTCTTTTTCTGGTATTTCCATTTTAATGGGTTATAATGAAATAATCCCAGAATAAGAAAATATTTAATTCACAGAAATAGCTATAAAAGTATTATTTAGAATACTAAAAATTGTCCATGCAAATAAATGTGGCATTAGGTAAAACAGGATATATCTACTCATTAGAACAATAAGATGGTCATTAAAATTGATGTCTTGAGAGAATTTATAATAACTTAGCAAGTAAACAGTGTATAGAACAAAAATTTTATGGGTATATATAGAATCAGAAGAAAATACACCAAAATGAAAACTGGTTTCTTCTGATTATGGATGTGCCCTTCTTATTTTCTGTATTTTTGCTTTTCTGTATTTCCCAAAACCAATGGTGACAATAGTGTTTTGCTCATGGGCTTTAGAGTGCAATGGTTTGGGTTATAGCTTCAGCTCTGCTGCTTAACTAGTTGTGTGAATCCCCATTCTCATTTGTAAAATGAAGATGATGACTGAAAGTCTCTCCCTGAAGGTGATCATGTATGTAGAGCAGTTACTACAGGACCTGCCATACAGTAGGTTCCCAGTAAATGTCAGCTATTGTTATTGGTTATAATAGGGAAAAAATGTTTTATCAAGAGTAAGTACATACTGGGCACGGTGGAACACACCTATAATCCTAGGGACTCAGGAGGCTGAGGCAGGAGGATCACAAGTTCAAAGCCAGCCTCAGCAACTTAGCAAGGTCCTAAGGAACTTAGCAAAACCTGTCTTAAAATTAAAAAAAAAAAAAAAAAAGCAGGGGATGTAGCTCAGTAGGTAAGCACCCCTGGGATCAATCCTCAGTATCAAAACAACAACAACAACAACAACAAAAAGAATTATAAAGAAGAATAAGCACAGAAAGACAAGTCCATCCAGATTTTCAGGGTTTATTTCTACTTAAGATGCTATTTATTTAATCCTTTGAATAATATGCAAATTCAAGGCATTTATAAAAATACTGATTGCAGGGTAGTATTTTATGTCCACAAAGGGGCAGATATATATATATATATATATATCTCACTGGGAAACTATAAGTACATTTTGCTCTCTTTGTGTATTTAAAAGTGTCATACCCAAGGTAATACCAGTAAGAATGAAGAAAGAATTCAAAGTCACTGACTTTAGCTACTTATTACCTTAAGTCTGCAGGTCTTGATTTTTTTTTTCCAGAATAAAAGATAGTAATTTGTACCTCCTTTGCCCAGTTGGGTGGGTAGGAGGCCAGAGAATATGGTAGGCCACAGGGCAAAATTCCTGTAGGGTCATTAGTAGACTAAAATATACCCTGCTATGTCAAGATTATTTTCAGTATAAAATTTAATATTATTTTTAAAGGGTTAATATAGATCTAAATGATAAGGAATATTACATAAATATTCCTTACTAAATTTGAATTTGACCAGGGTTCTGCCCTTTAGAGAAATACCATGCATTCTAACAATAATTCATCCCCCCCCCCCACCTTTTTTTTAACTCTGTGTGTGGTCTTTATTTCAAATATTTGTTAAATACCATTATTATTCCTTAGGACAAGAGCAAAGATCACCCCCCCACCCTCACAGAGAACTTTACAGAACAGAGGCAACGACCCTTAGTGGAGGCTGAGGAAGGTGCCCTCTGAATTGAACTTCAGCTGCCATTTGGGGCCTATCTTGTGGTCACAGACTGCAGGCTCTGTTTTTGGAAGGTTTGGGTACAGCACAAGAATTCCATTTGTCTCTTGGCTAAAACCCTGGCTGTGGTGCTATTAGGTCAATGTCACTCAAGTTGCTGGCCACCAAACTCTCACAGTAAAGAGTTCCAAATTGAGAATCAGTTTCTTCCAGAAATCATTCCTACTGGTGTTATCTGTCCTGAAGCCAGTCTTCTACGTTGTCTGGAATACTGGGGATTTCATATGCTGAGCAGGCAGCACTCTCAGAGAACCTTCTGGAAGCTGTTAATACTTCCAGCTCTGCATAGCCCTGACAAGATGCTGATTATCATTTTTTAAAAATATTCCATCTTTCCTGCTGGCAGTAAAGGTAGTATTCATTCAAACACTTCAGAAGTAGAGCTGAAAGTGGGAAAATGATGTGTTCTTTTTATGTTGAAGGAATCTTCCATAGTTATGTTTATACAAACCAACTTCATGAGTGCAAAAATGCTTTAACTTAAGAGTAATATAAATATTTTTTGTATTAACTTTGGCTTTAGGCTTTCAATTCTTCAAATTTAGTAAAGAATATTTGTGTAAGCAAATAGCTTTTAAGTGGAGAAAGTCTAAGTAGACATATGAGATGTTATTCTAAAGTGTGCAGAAACACAAAGGAACTTATTTTTATTTTAATCTTGGGTGCCTGTAGCCTTTCAATGTCTTTTACAACTCATCTATACATTTTCAGAACTCATTAACACTTGAAGCCATTACTTGAGCCCTGAGGATGGTGTTAATATTTGGATACTGGTTAGTGAATGGATCTTTGGATGTTTCTGGGAACTGAATCCCTGTTTTGGTTTAGATCTAGAATGTCCCCTCAAAAGTTCATGTTTTGAAAACATGATACCCACTGCAGGAGAGTTCAAAAGTGGGGCTTTTAGCTATCACCTCATTAGTAGATTAATCCATTTGATAGACATATAACTTGAATGGACTACTGGGTAGTAACTGTATGCAGGCAGATAGGACATTGCTAGAGAAAGTAGGTCACTAGGGGTATGCCCTTTGGGATTATATTTTGTCTTTGGCCCCTTTCCCCCTTGCCTCCCTCCCTCCCTCCCTCCCTCCACTGGCTACCATGAGCAGAGCAGCTTTCCTCCACCATGCCTTTCTATCATGATGCTCTTCCTCACCCCAGGTCCAGAGAAAAAGAGTCGGCTGACCATTGACTGAACCTCTGAAATTGTGAACCTAAAATAAACTTTTCCTCCTCCAAGCTATTCTTGTCAGGTATTTTGGTCACAGTGGTAAAAAGTCAACTAAAACAATCCCTTTATACAATGAGCTCCATTATAATGAAATTAGGGTTGAAACAAACTGTCATACACTTGCCCCCTAAATTGGATTATAATCGTGTGAGATTTAAAAATACAAGAGGTTTGTTTTTGAAACTACAGCACAAATTTAGGATTGGAAAATATTCAGGGTAATTAAGACCCAGAGGTAACACCAAGCTATAAGTACATTAGCTTTATTAACAGCTTGAGCATACTGTACTAAAGCATATATCTTGAAATTCTGCCTATAGAGATTTTTTTTTAATCAAATTTCTGTTCTAAAAGATTGGGAGATTTTTAAACCTGGTTTTCTAACTTTTGGACAATATATTTTCTTTGATTTTTAGCTAAAAAGGCAGAAAATTTTGCAGAACCTTTGTGCTTTCAATTTTTTACATAGGAGTACTAGACACAGAGAAGGTTAAATCTGCAATCCCAGTGCAGTTATTAACCCTAACTAAATAACTTTGACTAGGCTAAAGTCCATGGAATACTAAGTTTTAAATGTAGAATCTCAAGGGACTTCAGTTTTCTCATGTCAGAAAAGGAGGTTGGACTAACTGCTAAAGTCTTTTCCTGTACTGACTGATATTTTATCATGCAGTTATAAGTTAGGTAAAATTATGATACTGACTACAAATATTTATGTAAATGTCTGCCTCTCCTCTTGGAGATTTTATTTCTGCTATTATTTCGACTATCTTTTTATGTCAATGGTTTCTACTCAGAGTCTGGACACTTGACTCCTCTGTGAGGTCAGGGTACCTGTGTACTGGCCATGCCTGACCTACCCTTCTCTCTAAGCCAACTAGTCCAAAATGGAATCATTTCACCTCCCAAACCAGCAAAGTTCCTGATTTTCCTATTCTTGAAAAAGAGATTATGATTTTTTTTTCCAACTAGCCAGAGGAAGAGCCACAATTTTTTTTTTTCAGAACTGGGGGTTGATTCAGAGGCACTCAATCAGAGTCCTTTTGTATTTTATTTAGAGATGGGGTTTAACTGTGTTGCTTAGTGCCTCACTTTTGCAGATGCTGGCTTTGAATCCATAGTTCTCCTGCCTTAGTCTCCAGAGCTGCTGGGATTACAGGTGTGTGCCACTGCGCTGGCTCCAAATCATTTTTAATTTCTTCCCAGCCTTCTGCTGGTTCCATGATCAGTCACAGAGCAGAGGCCAATCAATTCCTTTTTTTTTTTTTTCCTTCAGTCCTCTCTTCCTTTCCATTTTCCCTATCATCATCTTGGTGTAGACTCAGGTGTCCTCATAGACAAGACCTTAAGCCTCCTCTTAGATCCTCTTTTAAAATCTATTATGTGACATCTCTGGATAATGACAGCTATAGTTGTGTTACTTCTCAATACAAAATAGCCTGTCTCCCCGGTATGTTAACTGTTTGGCCCTACTCTCCTTTTTCTTTCCCATCTGGGCTGATCTCCATGATTCCTCCCCTAATAGTCTCCCCTCCCATTCTCCTGGAAGCACTTGGTATGTTCACACCTGAGTCTTTACGTGAGCCTAACCAGCAAAGCTGGCCTATACATACCACAAAATCCAACTACCCCTACCCAACTGATAGGCCCAGCTCAAGTCCACATCCTTCTTGTAGCTCTTGTGACCTCCTGTGCTGCCGATGACCTACTTTATATGCCACTTTTCATGTACTGCTTTATGTTTTTAAAATATTCTGCCCTAAGCTGTTATAGTTTGTAAAATTGATATGTAACCATAACAATTACATGGTATTCCTGAAAGTTCAGAAGCCAGAAAAAAAGTTATTTCTAATATTTTGATATATTTCTTTCTGTACCTTTTTCATATGCACCTTTTCACTCTTACAATTAGAGCATATATGCAATTTTGCTTCCTATTTTTTCCCACTTAGCATATCAGAAAAAAGAAGAAAAACTGAGAATAATGAAATTCATGCGCAGTGTTCCATAGGAGGGCAGAGGGTCAACCCTGTTGTCAGAGGAAAGGGTAAGAAAGAAAGTTGTCATAACAGTTATTGTCAGAACTGAATTTCCTAGACTGCCAGAATCAGCCAGAAGGAGAGAAGAGGAGGTTGTCTATCTCAGAGACCGCAGAAAGTTCAGTGTGGATGGCAAGGAGCCTAATACATGATAGAAAGTTTGGATGCCAAACTAAGCAGAATGAATTCCATCAGCAAATGGAGAAGATCCGTGGAATATGTTAATAGATACTTGGGCCAAATATGTTAGTGAAATTGCTAACTTTTGATGACATATACAGCTAGTTGTCTTCCTGATATCCAACCTCCCCCTCTTCCTAATAGAATCCTGACTAGGTTAAGGGTGACAAAGTGCCCAAGTGAAATACTTAGCTCCCCAGATTTTCTTGTGGTTTGGAGAGCCCATCTAACCCAGTTCTGGACAATTAGATATTAGTAAGTGGGTGAAGCTGCTAATAAAGTTTTTAAAAACTCTGTTGGCATATACTTTTTTTCCTTCTCTCTTGCCTAGAACAGGAATACAAGTCCTAGAGTTGGAGCAGCTATCTTATGGCCATGAGATAGAAAACCACACCTGCTGAATTACTTGAACAGCTGCACTGCATTGCACCATATAACTCCTGACTCCTTGTTATGTGAGGAAAGTTAATCTCAGTTTGGCTAAGCCAATGAATTGGGTTTCGGTTAATGCGATTGATTGCAATCCTATCAAACACGATATGAGACTATAGCTCCCGTAGATTCACAAAAATTCTAAGAAAGTCTATTTAACTTGGTTTAACCTAATATTAAAATTAATGGACTACCAAATTCTTTTTCCCTAGAACACATAGTATATCTCACTGAACACAAGTGTTCTACAGAAGTTTGGGCAGGATACCCTTTTCGTGTTGATCAAGGCAAAGAGGACGCTAAATCTGCAATCACAACTCGCTCACTAATAGCAACTAGATATATAATCTGACTAGGTAGGGGTCTATGAAATAAATTTAAATGTATAATCTCAATAGACATCAATTTTCTAGTGTCCGAAAAGGAGTTCGACTAACATCCTGCATCTTTTCCTATGCTAATATTTTTATTGTGGAATTACAAATTAGATAAAATAATAATATTCATGGTAAATATTTGTAAAATAATCTACATTCCTTGGAGCTTTTGTCGGAGATGAACTATTGTGACATTGCACTAAAAGAGAATACAGGAAGAGAAACCTGTTGTGTGTGGTGGGGGAGGGGGATGATGAGTTTAATTTTGAACTTGAGATAGATTTAATTTAGTTCAGTGATGAATTTGAGATGTCTAGGTAGAGCTGCTGAAGACGGCTGGATGGAGAGCCACAAAGCCCAAGAGTGAGATGTGAGCATGAACAAGATAGGGGCTAAACATGGGCTCTGTGGGCTAAACTGAATGTTAAGGTGGAAAACATTCTGTGCATGCTTTCACCAATGAGGCCATTGGCAGCCCAATCACAGGACCCTCCCTCTTCACTGCTTCTCTGGCTGCACCAAAGAGGAAGTGGAAAGAACATGCTGTGTACAGTCAGACACCCGGGGTTCAAATCTGGACTTGTCTGTTTCCTTAGCTGTGTGACCCTGGCTCAGTCAGTCATCTTCTCAGAGCTTCAGTTTCCTCATCATGGGAGTGACACCCACCTTAAGAGAGTCACCATGATGATTATATTTAACCAATTAGAGTGGCTCATTCAAAGCTAATTCCTTTCTCCTTCCTCCTTTCCAAGAAGACTTGCTGCTTCATACACATTTTCATCTCCTTTGGAATGCCCTTCATAGATGGAAAGCAGTATTTAAAATTAAGCCTGGGTTACCACTTGGCTTCTGGCTACTGAAGATCTATCCACGTGTAAATTGAAGATGGAATTTCAGGGTGGGTCAAAAGAGAGTATATGTACATGGTCGACTTATATTTTACTATGTTTTTTGTATTAGCAAACTAAAGTGCTTCTTGTGTGTCTTGGGCTTGTCTAAGCACTTCATGAATATTGGCTCATTTTATATTCATGATAATCTTATGAATTAGGCACTGCTATTATTTCCATAATGCCAATGGGGAAAGGATGTACAGAGAGGTTAAGTAACTTGCCCACAGTCACATAGCTAGTAAGCCACACAGCCAGGATTCAAACCTGGGGAGTCACACCCCATAATTCATGCTCTTAGCCACTACACTATTATACAAAAGCTACAAATAAAAGGAATAACCCCATACTGTTCACTATTCCTTCATTCTTATGAGACCTTTGTTGATTATTTCTTTTCTCTATTTCCCTACATTAAGAAAAGTAGTAATTTGTCTCAGAGAATCTTTTAATCAATATCAGAAAAAGCAATATGCATAGAAAGTTTTAGCAACAGTCATTTAGAGGAAATTTGTTTTCAATGTGTGTATATATATATATATATATATATATATATATATGGCTGTCAATAGTAGCTATCTCTGTAAAAACAACAGAACTGTTGTTTGTTTAAATTTTCTAGGCTACATATAATTAATTTGAACATGAGAGAGCATGCGTGCGTTTTTTTTTTTTTTTTTTAAGTACTGGTTACCTTCCTTCAAGAGCACATATATTTTCAAAGGCCTCACTCCCTTCCTAGGAATGAGCAGCTGTAGCCAGGAAGTACATGAAATAAGAAACAGTGCCATTGGCAGGAGGCTTAGATTAAAGCTTAAGGAAATTCCCAAGATGATGTTCTTAAAGGGCATTCAAAGGGCATAGGCCAGGTAGAAAACTGATGGTGATGGACAAACAATGGTTGTTTTTTTCTTTTTATTGGCAAACCCAAGTCCAATCTCCAGTGTATATTTATTATGTATTTAGGTATGTATGACCTAAGTCTGGCACTTACATCTTCCTTATTACTTTCTCTTTGTGTAAATGGGCACAACTATTCCTGTTCCCTCCCACACACTGATGCTGCAAGGATAAATGAGATAATGTTTATAGTTCCACAGAGGAAGGATACTAGGTATACTAAAAATATCACTATTTTTAAAGTCCTTCCTTTCCTTGGAAAGTAGAGTAATGCCACATGTGTGCAATGCTATTTAAGAGTTAAATTTTTCATAGAAGTTAATTTTTTTTCTTCAGAAAATAGATACTTATTCCACTAAGGACTAAAGGTTCTTTCAAAGTTTTAAACAATTTTTTTAATTCAGCAATTTGAATTTGTTGATTTATTCTTTTAATTAGTGGGTATTGAATGCTAACCACATGCAATGTATTCTAATAAAATCTCCTCTGGTTATACAAAATATACTTAGCCATTTATTAATAATGCTGTAAGACACTGGTATATGTGAAAGGTATCTTAGTTGACTTCAAACTGCATCATCACAAAGCTGCTGATGCAGTTTTAGGCTACAGAAATAAAAGCCCTAGATCTAAGTTAAGAGAACTATTAGTTATGTTTATTCTCTACTGATCAGACAAATATGGAATTAAATTTTAGGTGTATAGATTAAAGTAAACTGGTGTATACCTAAAAAGGGGTGATTAAGATGGTAAAAGGTTTGGAAATCATGTCAGATGGGCAATAAAACAAATACTTGGAGGGGGACTGTTAAGAGGAATAATAAATTTGGCTTCAGATCTTTGAATATTTCTCAGAAGAGAAATTGGACTTATTCTGCATAGTTGCAGATTATTAACACATAGACAATGGGCTCAAGGTCATGTATGATTCTGAATACTCTATGATTTATTAGAGACCTTAGTTATTTTACTAAGTTGTAAAAAAGTGATGCCTTTATTGCCTTCTGGTGCTTTGCCTCTGTACTAAAAGGCCTTAGGCTGCTGTGTTTGGAGGTTTTGTTGTTACTGATTTTGTTTTGTCCGTGTGTCTGCTTTTCATAGTTTCCCCATCCTCCTTATTACTAGGCTGTCTGAAATTTAAATAGAATCCTGATTCATTTCAACATTTCTACTATGCTATGGTCTAGGAAAACATCATAACCAAACATTAAAATAGCATAAACAGGGGCTGGGGATTCAAACCTGGGGAATAGCTCAGTGGCAGAGGGCTTGCCTAGCTTGTGTTCGGCCCTGGGTTCAATCCCCAGCAACACACACACACACACACACACACACACACACGAGTAATTTAAATGAGACCCTGAAGAGCTCTCCTATGGGTATGTTCTTTGGTACATGGACTTTTTACTATTTTAATTATTAAAGTCCTTTTCAGACTTCTTCCAAGTTATCAAGAATGTTCTAGATTTAATTTTGCCAATTGTATGGTTTCTGAAAACTTGTTATTGAAGTTTTATAAGTTTGCTAAACTTCCTACTAATTCATACTATTAAAAATTCTTAATCCATTATTAAAATTAAAAAAAAAAACACAATCATAGTCAATGATGTTTACCATTAAACAAGATTTACCTAAGCTTACTTTAATAGCAACTTCAAAATGAAAGTATAATTTGTAACAATTTAGGCTGTATAAGCAAATGAAACTGATTAGAATGCTGATTCTTTTTCCTTCTGAGATGGTTTATATATAAAGTATTGGTGTAGAATGAACAGATTCCTTTCAAATATGGGGAATCATTCTCATTTCACTGATTTTCTTCTTAGTCTCTGTTCTTAGTATATAGCAATACATAACTCAGTCAAAAACATTTAAGGAACTGGGTGTCATGGTTCCTACCTGTAATCCCAGTGAATTGGAAAGCTGAGGCAGGAGGATCCAAAGTTTGAAGCAAGCCTGAGCAACTTAAAAAATAAAAAGGGTTGGAAATGCAGCTCACTGGTAGTGTCTCTGGTTCAATTCCCAATACCAAAACCAAAAATTTAACAAACGTGTACTATATGTCTGGTAGGTATTTTCAGTTAAGAATATGAATATGGACTGGGGATGTAGCTCAGTGGTAAAGTGCTTGCCTAACATGTGCAAGGCCCTGAGTTCAATTCCCAGTACCATTCCCCCCAAAAGAATAATGAATATAAGAAAATGTTTTGTATAGACTAAATACAAGAGGCTGTCCTACCATTAAGGAGTGTATTGTCTTGTTAAAATAAACAAGAACCAGTTATAGAGCAATCAAGGAAGTATATTATCTATGCAGGATCTTTGCAGATAGTTAATGGTTCTGAAATTTATAATAAGAAATGGAATAGTTGTGCCTAAACATAGTAGACCCAGAATTAATAATAAATGTTTTCTCTGCTTTTACTTCCCTTGGCAATTAGGTTAATATTGTGCTGAGTCTTAGGCTGTTAACAATTTCAATAAAAAGTACAGTTGGAGAGGTGTTTTAATGACTTGTCATTAGGAGCCTGTCTATATGATATGAAGAAAGTCCCCCAATAGTTAAAAAAGGATTTGTTTTCTAAATGGAAAATGTCATATGTGTTGCTGTGACACACTGGTTTGCCACTTCCTAATGTCAATCAAAAGAATAACTTTTAATGTTTCCCAAGTGGATTATTCTGACCTCAATCCAGTTCCCTCCTGGAAGAGATAAACTTCTTATATATAACATTATATAATAGGTTTATCTCTCCCCTGAGGAACTGGATTGGGATCATTATAAATAATTCTACATGTGCCCCAAGGCTGAATTATTCCCACTTGCAATACACACAATAACTGAATGGTATCTGTAAAGTACTTAATTTTCTGGGAAATATTCAAAGGCACAAACCGAACGCTGCAATACAAAATTGCATTTGTCTTAACTTTTGCCAATTTCCCTGAATATGTAAGCAGAATTACATTTTCACAGAACTTGCAAAAGTCCCAGACTCCAGTGCTATTTAATCTCCTTCCATAAACACCAGCCCTGAGCAATCCTATCTATCCTAATTAGCTGCTTGTGGTTACTACTAAATTTTTGCCCATGAGTTATTTCATAACATTATTGTTGCACAGCACACCATACTCTATAGAGTGAGAGTGCGTGGAAGGACCAAAGAATTCTTTGTAATTATGAGAAAGATGTTCTTCAACAGTTCACTAACTAATCCCGTGACCCTTTTCTTGCAGCACCCTGAGTATGATTAAAGAACCCCATTTACACCTGGCTACACCCTCAGACCCATAGACAGTGAGTGTTTAGCCCGGAAGCGCCCCCATCCCCAAAAGGTGGCAGAGAAGCAGCGAATGCTACTTAGTGGCGCGATCTCGGTGCCAGTACCGGGGTCTGAGTTGGGGGTTCCGAACCCGGGTCGTGGGACTCGCGAAGAAGGGCTGGCAGAAAGAAGAGGGAGGGCTTGTTTTGCTGGGGGACGTGAAAAGTAGGCGCTAGCCTGTTTCGCGGTTTTTTAAGCCCCTTGGCATGCCCTGACCTGACCAAGAGGGAATCAACTGCTCTCAGGAATGTTCCGGGAGAAGGTGGGAGATTGCTTCCCAGGGGAGGCCTGTGGGTGCTGGAGGACACCAGGGGGGTCACGCAGGAAGATGCAGGGCGCGCGCCGGGAGGGGCGCCAGGGCAGCTGGGGACCGAGGGGAGGGCGCGCGCCTGGCTGAGGCGGGCGGGACCAGACGGCCGCGGGGGTGGCTGGTCGGGGCGCGGTGGACCCCTCCCCGGGCGGCGACGCGGCGACCCGGCCGCGCGGGCTGCACCGCCCGGGCTGTCAAGCACGGGGGGCGGGCGGGAGGAAGGGGTGGAGGTGCGAGGGGAGGAGGGCTGGCACCGGAGCGCCGCTGTGTCGGTGCAATAAAAATGCATCCCATGGAACTGCCCATGGAGAAGGACGGGACCGAGGCGCGGCAACCAGAGGAGGTGGTAAAAGCGGAGGAGGACGCCCAGGAGGCGGCAGCGGCGGCAGGGACGGCCGGGAAGTGAAAGGTCTCGCAAAGTTCAGCGGCGGCTTCGGGCGCCGAGCCCCAGGCTAGCGGCGGAGAAGCCCTCAGGACCTCTCGGCCGGGCAGCGCGGCCAGGCCGGCTATGGTCCCCGGGTTCCCGCCGCCCCCGAGGTGCCCGGGCCCCGCCAGGCCGGTGCGCGAGGGTCACCCCACCGCCCGGCGCGGCCCCGGCCCACGGCTCCGCGCCACGGGTGCCCACTGACCAAGCCTAGCGCCCCAGGAGGAGGAAGAAATAAAGAGCCCCGGGTTCTCCTGAGGACGGTTGCCGCTTCATCCCACAGCCGGGAGGTCTCGGCTCCCTCCCGCAACCGCCCAGCCCGGCTGCTCCCGGCTGCTCCCGGCTGCTCCCGGCCATGGGGAGCTGCGCGCGGCTGCTGCTGCTCTGGGGCTGCTCCGCGGTGGCCGCAGGTGGGTGGTGACGCTGCCGGGCCCCCACCCCCCTTCCCTCGCTCCTTCTATTCCCCAGCTCGAAACTCAGGGGTGCAGAGGGCCGGGCTGGGAGCTCAGAGCTCGGCTCCTGAGGATGAAATGAGTGGCCATGTTCCGCCTCCTTTCCCCGGGGCCCCGCAGTTTCAAATACCATTGATATTTTTTGCAACCGAGATACACTTGCCCTGGGATAACCCGATATCCTGGGTGCGTCCTACTAGAGATACTGCGACCTGGGTTTCTTTCTCGATTTAGTTTGTTAAAAAAACTGTTTCTCCACTTTGTGAGGGAACAAAGGACCCAGCTCGCCATCCCCCGGCACTTCATGGCCTGAGGAGTGATGAGGAACGGTGGCCCAGCGACCCTGGGCGCGCGTGGGCCTGGGCGTGTCTCTCGTTGAGAGCGATCACCAACGTCCCCAACCTAGCGCAGGTGACTAGGGAACCAGGTAGGGCCACCTGGGGCGGGGGTGAGTGCCCTCTCCCCGGGGTGACTGGAACGCAGTGGGACTCCGGGTTAGGACGATAGGTGGTGATCACCCTGCACGGAGCTGGCTGGCCGCCCCTGGGGAATTGGTACCCTGGCCGAGGCTCTGCGGGAGGTCGGAGGCGGGTCTGCTCCCTGTCTCGGTAACTGGACAACCGGCAGAGGCGTCGTCAGATGCCCTCTCCCTCCCACTCTTGTCCTGGCTTTCTTGGACTGCCCTAGGCCACCCGTTCCCAACTCGCTGTTTCTAAATTCGGGAGCCCCTTCTGCTCCTGTCCCTCCCTCGTGCGGGTCACCTTGTTTCCAGTTAGGCATAAATGCAGCTAGCTGTGCGGGTAAAGAGGAAAGAAAGTGAGGGACCCTCAGCCATCCAGGCTTGCAGGTGAACCTCGCTTGCTCCAGAAAGAGGAGTGTAGGCTATAGAAGAGCACTGATGGATCGCACGCATCTCTTCCCTTAGCTCCTTCCACTCTCCTCCCAGAACCTCTGGGACCTGATAAAATGCAGGCTTTAGAGTACACACCCCTAAAGCAGTCAGTCAGAGAAGCATCCCCGGTGTACTTGGAGAGTCACTTTTTTAGTAATCTCCAAGTATTTTATTCACTGATTATTATTATTTATTATCAAATCTTTTCTAGACTTATTAATGTAGGGCATTTACAAATTATTTAGCACCCCCCAGGAACTGTTAAAGGTCTGTTCTTTCTTTAGTTTTTCTTGCTTATACACCCTTATGTGCACTAACATATGCTCCTCCAACCAAAAAGTGAACTTCAACAAGATTTTCCCTTTTTAAACCATGTTATGGCAAAAACATGCAAGCATTCAAGAGGTTGTAAATAAATATCACAAGGCAAGTGTTTCAAGTCAAAAATACTTGTACAGGCAGTATATGATTTTCCCCCGAAATGCTTTACAGGTGAGTCATAGCACACCGTGTGTTTGTGTGATTCTGGCCACAAGCAACTGTTGCTTCAGCTAATCAGAACAATGGCAAATAGAGCCAGGCATAGTACACACTTTAATTTGACATTTAGAAAATAATGCCCTTTATTTTGGTTGCAAGACTACATGGGGCTGATGATTGTCAATCAGCCTTGAAACATCTCCGTCTCCTTTTCAGCCAAAGCTGTCATTTGGCTCTCTTCAATACCACAGTGATAACAGTTCAGAAGTGCTCCCTTTTAAGCAGAAACGTTCAATTAGCCAGAATTTGGGGTTTGGTTTCTTTTTCCTTCTTTTCCTCTCTGTTTTAGCTTTTAAAATAGGTGATTTTGCTTAAAAGTATTCATAATTAAAATGACAGACCCAAATTAAAGGATTATGATTTGTAGTCTGGATGTTAATAAGTGGATAATGTTTATAATTTTAAGTAATTTTGAAACATTAAGGTCTCTTGGACCTTTGGGGGGAAGAGTGTGTTTCTTTAAGAAGGTGTTTTAGTTCACAGTCAATAGTTAAAGATGTGTTAGTGACTGCCAGAGTGTAAACATTCTCTTGTTAAGCAAACAGGTAACTGCTATGTAACCTGTCATAGGTAGAGGCACTCAAGAGGCAGAGAACATGTAAAATAAGCTTTCCTGTCATTTGGCAGTTTGGAGGGTTTTTTCATGGTTATGTTTACTTAGTATTAGAAATGGATTTTGCACATTTGCCATCCAGTGGTTTCTGGCTTTGCCTCCCTCAATGAGGTCCTATTGTATTATTACATGTTTATTAAATATCGCATATTGCTTTTCCTAGGGAATTTATCTTTTCATTGGCTTAAAAATATAAAGAAAGTAGAATTCTGCATTTCCTCCTAAATGCACTCCTTTTATTTAAACATTTATATTTTTTTTTAGTTATAGGTGAACACACTACCTTTTTTTATTTTTATGTGGTGCTGAGGATTCAACCCAGTGTCCCACGCATGCTAAGCGAGTGCTCTAGCTCTGAGCCACAACCCCAGCCCCTAAATGCACTTTTATAATAAACATGTTAGATAATTGCTAAGGACTCAAATTATATTTGAAAGACTAGGTGATCTTGAAAGAATGGGTTTGGGGGCTATAATTTCAGTCATGACTTTAAAAAATTATATTTCAAAAATATAGAATATTTATGATACAAAGTTCTCAAAAATATTAGGCCAATATTCTTCATCCCAGTGTTTGCATTTTCCCTCACTCTACATGACATTTTCTCTTATGTGAATTTTATAACTGAACATAAAAATCAAACACTTGGATACACAAATGTGTATGTGTACAGACCTATGTTCATGATCAAATCAGCCCATTAGAGAAAGTGTCAAGTTCTTTGGGGATACCTTGGCTGTGGCTGCTGAACCAGGTAGACAGAAGAGCTTTCCTAATGACATGTGCTTTCCCCTCCTCAGGACTGAGTGGAGTAGCTGGAGCCAGTTCCCGCTGTGAAAAAGCCTGCAACCCTCGGATGGGGAATTTGGCCTTAGGGAGAAAACTCTGGGCAGACACCACCTGCGGTCAGAATGCCACTGAACTGTACTGCTTTTACAGCGAGAATGCAGATCTCACTTGCAGGCAGCCCAAATGTGACAAGTGCAATGCTGCCCACCCTCACCTGGCTCATCTGCCATCTGCCATGGCAGACTCGTCCTTCAGGTTCCCCCGCACATGGTGGCAGTCTGCAGAGGATGTGCACAGAGAAAAGATCCAGTTAGACCTGGAAGCTGAATTCTACTTCACTCACCTAATTATGGTGTTCAAGTCCCCCAGGCCTGCGGCCATGGTGCTGGAACGGTCCCAGGACTTTGGAAAGACATGGAAGCCTTACAAGTACTTTGCCACTAACTGCTCAGCTACGTTTGGCCTGGAAGATGATGTTGTCAAGAAGGGAGCTATCTGCACCTCTAGATACTCCAATCCCTTCCCATGCACTGGAGGAGAGGTAAGGGCACCTATTTAACTCTACACTGTAAGTAAAGTAAGGTAGAAAAATGTTACCAGCCCACATTTTTTTAAAGCATGAAGCTGTACTTGTAGCAACATGAATGAAATTAGAATTTTTCATGAGCTTTATTTGTCATAAATTATTTCCCATCCTTGGATATGGATGTGCAGTCATTTCCAAGCAGGTTGCCCATTGGCTGTGTTTAAGACAGAATTCTAAGATTCTATTTTTTTTTTTTTCATTTTAAGAAAGAGTAGGCACATGCTCTGCTTTAGAGATCTAAAAGGCTAATGGTTTCTTCAGTTGGCAGGATTACATGTGTTACTGAAGGGGGAAGGAGTTACAAAGACAGCCTGTTCCTGGAGCCCACACTGGTACTTTCCTGATACTGTTAACATAAATAGGAAATAAATAAAAACAAAGCCAACAGAGGAAAAAAAAAATCTGTTGCCCAGAAGGATACTTCTGTGTGACAGTGGAGTTTTACTGTTAAGATTCCAAGAGTGCGTAGCAAACAAATGAAGATAGTTTAAGATGTAAGGTTCCTTTGGGGTTTACAGACAACATCTGTTCCAGCTTAGGGAGTTGGGTCTACCCTGGGTTCAAGACCAGCTCATTCACATTGTGCAAAACAGTCTCTTTAGCTGCTGGTCCAATTGTTGGGTGGAATATTTTCTCTCTAATATTTTCCTTTCCTAAGGGGGTACTTAGATTCTGCCATATATGTGAAGACATTCAGAGAAAACTAGATGAAAACAGATTAAAGAGAAGAGAGAGGATTATCATTCTAATTCTGAAATATATCATGAATATTCAGAATAAGTAAGTGGTTCTTGACTAGGGGTGATGTCACCTCCATCCATGGACATTAGGACACTTGGCAATGTCTGGAGACATTTGAGAGGGAGGACATTACCGGCTTCAAGTGGTTGGGAGCCAGGGAGGCTGCTAACAATGTGTAAGACAGCATTCCTTCCTCTACACCCAACAAAGAATTATCTACCTCAACATGTCAATAATAGGAAGGTTGAGAAAGCAGACCAGGTGTCATACACCCAGAGTACATATTACAATGGCTACGAACACCAAAGCACACATCTAGCAGTCCTTTATATAATTAGTCGAAAATTTCCCAGATGGCTTTATTTAATAAAAATTTATTGAGTTCTGCTATGTGTCAGGCACTGTAGTTGGTGCTAATTCTGCCTTTGGGTTGGTGGGGCACTCTGTTTACCAGGGCCTGATGAAAAGATTGCTCTGGGAACTTCTCCCACTATTCTCCATAAGAGACTTCCAACATGTTGTCCACCTACTTATTCTTCTGAAGAGACCACAAGAATAGGGCTTCTGGCCCCAGAACCAAGTAGGACCCAGGGCAGGCAGCACACCAATTGTGCCATTCTTCTTCATGGTCCCTAAGGTTCTCTTAATATTGTAAGCTCCTTTACACCCTATTATGATGGATGTTTTTAAAGGTATCAGGACAGGAAAGAGATAGATAAGTTCGACTCATTGCTTTCTTATGTGGAGAACACTTTGTGTTGAAAACAAACAAATGGCTTTAACTCTCAGATTGCTTTGGAATTGATCCATGGTCTCCTATCAGGTCCTTCCATCTCAGTGCTACTGGGTCATGTGCATCTATGAAGTAGCAAAAATACAGTTTTAGTAACCAGATGGCAGGCAACACTCCCTTAGCAAATATCACATTGAATTGATTACAGCACTCTAGCAGTTACTTAGAGGTGATTAAAGTAAGTTACCTGACCTATAGTGGCAACAAAATCTGACTTATTGTCATCAATGTTTGCATCAAATTCCAAGCAAACAGCAATTACAATTTATGTTAGTTATTTCAATGTACAGATGCTGGTTTTATCCAGTTTGTAATTTTTTTTTTAAGAGAGAGAGAGAATTTTTTTTTTTTTTTTTTTTAGTTTTCGGCAGACACAACATCTTTGTTTGTATGTGGTGCTGAGGATCGAACCCGGGGTGCCAAGCGAGCGTGCTACCGCTTGAGCCACATCCCCAGCCCCTGTAAATGTTTTTAATTGCTGCTGTTAATTCAGCAGACTTATATTTTAGGGGCAAGAAAAACATTAAGTGCAACTTAATTCCCCCTAGAGCATATTTGCAAGTCTACATTAAGTCATAGAATTTCTTCCCTTCAGAGAACAGATTTGTGAACTCATCTTTTTCAGAAAGTCTTCCTCCAAGATAATTATAATTATCCTCCCCAGAAAGAACTATAACCTAACTGTCTTCTGTTATTTTAGAATATAAAGTAGTGCTGAGCTACATCATTTTGCAGTTACAACTTTATAGCATCAATCTCTATCTTTGGAAATTCAGTTCTCAGAAAAATAAGCCAATTAATCAATTTTTATTTATTCCTTGTTTATAACAGACCTGTTTCTTCCTGCACTCTAAGTAAGACTTCTTACAACTTCTGTGGGTATTATTCTACTATTCAGGCTAACATAAGTATATCCCAGATATAATTTGTTTCCTGTGTTCATTCAAAAGTACTGTTTTGGCTTTGGGCTTTGAGATCCTCTAGCTTTATGTCTGAAGAAAAGATACCTCCATCAACAGAGCTAAAGCAACCAACCTTCTCAAAGAGGACTTTAAAATTATAGGCACAAAAATCCACATAGAAGAGCACTTTTTCTTTTCTTTTCTTTTTTTCTATTTGTAGTGCTGAAGATTGAACCCAGGGACTTGTACATTTAGGCATTGCTCTACCACTAAGCTATACCCCAGCCCCAGATAATTTTTTAAACCAAAGTTAAACACGAACTCCCTAAACTGGTCAGCAGTTTCAAAGAATGGGGTGTGGTTATATCCAAAAACACATCAACTTCCCAGGAGACCAGACTGAGGCTCAAAGGTAAAGTGATTTGCCCAACAATATGCAGTGAGTTATGGGACAGAGCTAGGACTATGTCACACTATTCTGACCTGAAGGCGAATATTAGTTCCATTAAACTACATTCTCCCTCAATTATTGACCACCCCCCAGAACTGCTTTCAGGGAGAGGTATGCACATCTTCCCTTCTCTCAGTCTCACAAAGCCATTTGTTGCTATTCATTTGGATATGACGTCAAGATAAAAAAGAATCTGCTGAACAGTTTTCTCCTGAGAAGTAATAAACTTCGAGACATTGGTGATAGTCTAGTATAAAAGGGCCCTGTGGGTGGATTAGGCTGGGAAACACCAACTGGTGTCTTAATCTATTTTCTTTGGCTATAACGAAATACACGAGCCTGGGAAACTTATGAAGAATAAAAGTTTATTTGGCTCATGGTTCTGGAGGCTAGGGAGTCCAAGAGCATACCACCGACATTCAATCTGCATATCTTGGGCTGCATCCTAACAGGGTGGAGGGCATCACATGGTTAGACAGCAAACTTGCTAGCTTGGATCTCTCTTTCTCTTCTTATAAAGCTACTAACTCAGTCATCTTCACATACCTCCCGAAGTCCTCATCTCCCAATACCATCAACATATGAATCTGGGGATTAAGTTACCAACACATGAACTTTTGGGGTATACATTCAAATCATACCAACTGAGTTTAACGAAGTTAAACGTTTATAAATACATAAATATTCTTATGATTTACCCTGTACCCCCAAGTGAAAGAAATAGAGTGTGGAATTCCCAAACTTGTTTGGCCATGGGACCCTCTTTTTGCCAAACCCCAGTTAACTTTCAGAGCTCTAGAAAACCACAGAGCACAATGTGGAAAATTCTGCGATGGAGGCATTAAGTGCTCCCAAAGCCTTGGCATAAGGAAAAGACAGCTTGGGCTTGGCAGGGTTTTACTTCCAGACTCTGTCACTTGGGGGCTTAGTCTCCAATTTAGGTGAAGCAGTAGGTAATAATAACCTTGAAGCTAAAGATGATGGATTCATGAGGCTCTTTCAGGATGCAAAGAAGCACCCTGAGATCACCACAGGGGACAGAAAATACAGGAAATTGGGGATCAGAAAACCATTTTAGGCCCCACACAGTCAGGACTTATGGAACTGGAATTTCCATTATCATTCAAAAAACTGCATCTGCTCCAGGGACCAAAAGCAACTCTAAAGTGATATAGGTATCATCTTGTTTAAAGTGAGCTTCATTCACTCCCTGCTTTCATTAACTCACTATTACAAGTACTCAATCAACCTCTTCTCTAGGGTATGAGAAATATATAACATTCAAAAGGAGGACGATAAGGTCAGAGGCGGCAGTGAGAGAAGTCAAGAGAGGAGGGAGTAGCTGGCCTCTAAGTAATCCTTGAACAGATAAGGATTGTTAAAGAGGGTAAGGGATCTGTCAGTCTTATTTGCCTCTGCTACCCAGCACTGAGCACATGACTTGGATCACATAGGCAATCAAATATGCAACTGAATGAAACTATGGGTGGATGATATGAAAAGCAAGGACAGAGAGGGAGAAATGAATAGGTCTAGGGCAGGGGATGAGGTTCAGAAATCCCAATTAATTGGAAAAGCTGAGTTGGTAGTAATATCAGATAAGCTATGGTTTAGGGAAGGGCAATTAGTAAGGGATCTTAAATGATGTTTATTCACCCATTCAAATAATTTTTGAGTTATTTTTTCAGATCCCACTCCAGGTTCTAGGGATATAGCAGTAAACCGAACATAAACATCCCTGTCCTGATAAAACTTACATTCTTCATGGGGAGATATAGGAAGATAGAGAAAAAAAATGAAATATACTGTGTGCAAGATTGTGATAAATGATGAGGGTGGAATGAAACGGGAGGGGATGGGAATGCCAGCAGGGGATAGTTTACCATTTTAAATATATACTGAAGGATTTGTGTTTGACAGAATAGTGACATGAACTTGGAGTTCCTGCCAAGTTTTCATGAGTCAATAATATCTATAAGTAAGGGTTACATTTCTTTTAACCTATAGAATAGGGAAAATTAAATTGGATATAACTTAATATGAGATACAGTGGTCCAAGTCAATTTTGCTAGTGTTTACTAATGAGCAGAATCGGTGTTGCTAGTGTGTCTTAGAATAAGAGCATATGAAAAGGAATCTAAATGTCACATGGAAAAGAAGATTGCTCATGAGTAATCTGAGGCCTAAAGAGAGTGTAAATGACTTGTCTATAGTTACTTAACTGAAATCTTCATTTTCTGAATTCCAGCCCAGTACTATTTCCATTAAGCACACTTAAGTGGAAATTTCTTTGCGCCAAAGCAATTAGGATGGAAGATACAAAAACTACATACGTTCCTTTCTTTCACAGTCCTAACAACCTGCTGGGTAAAAGAGTAAACATCATAATTTTTTTATGGGCTGATTTATTAAATAATATGAGAGTAGACATGATGAATACTCCGAATGTTACATGGATAATATGCCTCTCAAGATCCAAGCATTTATTAGTCTCTGTGTTTCAGTCTGGCACAAGTATGCAGAAAATGGAAAACAACTTAATCAGGTTTACTACATATTTATATATGTTAAATTATACTTAGAATTTTTTAAAACTTAAAAGATAAAGAGTAGGAGTGCTTTCTAAGCACCACTCTTTGGTTAACTACTCATTTTCTTTGGTTCCTGGAGTGGGGCTACAGCAACAGTTAAAAGTCATGACATGACTGGTATCTGCTGACGCCTTCCCACGTGTCTGGTAGGATGCACTGCACCCTTCTCCTCACAGGACCCTCACTGGTTAGGTAGCAACATTAACTCCATGTTATAGAAAAAAGGAAGGGAAACAGTGATTGAGGGTAACTCAGAGTCAAATAAGCAATGAGCTTTTGGGATAATGAACTACATGGAAATTATTTGTATGATTAGGCTTTTATTATAACCACAAACTGCAAAAGAAAGAAAAAAAAAGAAACCCTAAATTGCTCTGGTGATGGTTTTGAGTTGTATATGCTTATATGCTTATAGTTTAATTGATAATTTGTGATAAAGTTAGCTATATCAATGTATCATCTTGAAACATAGTCTCAGATATAATTTTGTTGAATTTACTTGAAAATGAAAATGTTGTATATACTTATATATTTTGATTAAACATACCACAGTGCTATTTCCTTTCTTTAGGGATGGGGCTTAAGATTTATAGCAGCCTATTTCCAAAAAAAAAAAAAAATGCCTTTAGTTTAAATAAAACCCATGTGGCTATTAGTTAAGATTATTTAAAGAAGGTACATAACAATGAGAACAAACCCAGATGCCCAATCAATAAATAGCTTGGTTCATTGATTTCAAAGGGTGGATCTTTCCACCAACAAAATAATTTCCTTGCTAGCTATTTTGAAAAATGTCTTTTTAGCATTTATTTGCTTTGCATTTTGGTCTATTTGATGGTTTTACTTTGCCAATATTTGGTTAAAATAATCTAGAAACTTTAGGAAATTAGACGATAAAATGTTGAATTATTGTAATGACTTATTGAAAAACTAAAGCCTGACAATGAAGAACAGATGAGGAGCGGGCACTTGAAAGTCAGGTCTATATGGGCATATGAGGCAGCTCCAAGGAATGGAGAACCCCAGAAACCAGGATAGGGGTTCTAAGGGTGAGGCTCTGGAAGATGAGGAGGATGAATCAGGTCAGATGATGTGGAAGTGATTGCCTGTGGTCAGTAATCTTAAGTGTCTGAAAATTCAGGGAGGATGATCTCTCTACTCTGTACACCATGCAACTCACACATAGCTATTCTGCCATGTCTCCTATGTCTTCTGCTCCCACACTGTTCACTCCTTGAGGGACACTGTCCTCCTTGAATTTGCTCTGTGGCTTCCAGTCCCCCAACTTCTGTACCCAGTACAGATCCCTATAAGGAGTAAATGTCCTAAATACATTTGTTGAACTGAATTATATGAAAGTACCTATAAAATAATAATGCTGTTTATTAACTGTATTGAATGTTACTCTACTAAGTACTGATCCTTAAGTGTGAGCTGCCTTTTAGATATTCAATGGGAGATACTGTAAGGTTAGAGTCCAGAGAAGTCTGGACCAAGTACATAAATTTGGGAGTCGTCAGTGTAGAGATGCTATTTAAAGCTATGAAACTGGATGAGATCATGCAAGGAGTGGGTGTGGATAGAAAAGAGGAAGGTCTGAAAACTGAGCCCAGAGGGGATTAAACTTTGTCCATTGAGGCTGCCATTTCTGAAAAACACTTTTGAAAATCCCAAGGCATATACAAAAACCAGTCTTATTAATTCATGGGTCCAACTGTTACTTAACTAAGCAACATATTGTGAATTGGATACCATTAAGTTACCACAGTCAGAATGGTGGGTGTAAATTCTAAAATGACAAGTGAGAGAGAAGTTGGGAGGAACAACCTTAGGTTTTCAAAAGAGGAAGCAAAACCAGCCAAGAGAATGGAAACCATTACTTGATAACCAATGAGGATAGAAAAGGGAAGGAGAATCATAGTTAGAATGCTAGATTGGAGGAAGAAGTCTTTGAAAACACCATGCTGAAAGAGGAATGCTAATTTCAGGACCTGCAGCTGTCAAGGATCTCATATTGTATTCCATCTTGATTCATCCAAATTTTCGTCCTTCTTTTGACTCTCAAAATTCCAGTCACAGGAGCAGATTTTTGGAATGTCCCTGGGCCATCACTGTTTGGGAAATTAAGTTAAAACAGCATTGTACACATTTTTCTGCTTAATGTGTTGTAAAATTTGATTTGCAGAATGTGATGTTGAAGGGCATCTACCTAAGGCATAGGGACTAGACAATTAATCCTATTTAAGTAGAAGTGTTTACATTTTCAGAATTTCAATTCACATGCAGATTTTAAAAAACAACTTTATGAATGTTTAAATTAATGTTGAATATATTGATGTTGAATTGCCCTGTTATGGAGAACAGAAAACCAACACTTAAAGCTTCCTTTAGAATGTGCCAGTTTCTATGCTGGGCATTTTGCATGCATCTCATTTTATCTCTAGGACACAAATTCTTTTCCTGGATGATTTCTCTCGCTAATGAGCAAAAAAGCAAAACATCACTCTTCTTCCTATATCTTATTTCTCTCTTGCTCACTTTCCTGCAACTGGCAGAGGAGCAGAAGTCTTCTCAGGCCTCGACAATGTTTGCTGATGTTGCTTTATATCTCATAATCACAGGTCCTAAGACAAAAAAGTAATTATGAAAAATATTCAAATGCTTTCTACATGACATCATGTTCATTTGTGCTAACATTGTGTCTCTTGGCTGCTACTGAAAAAAGGCTTCTCTGTTTTAAAATGAATTGAAAAGAGAAAATGTGATCACTCTCTTGTACTGCTTAGTCTACTTTATTGATTCCTACGTTTCTCTCATATTTTATGTCCCCTCACCCCACTTCTACCTCCAAATAATAACTAAAGGTAGGGCTGAGGTATGTGGTTCAGTGGTAGAGCACACCCTGGATTCAGTCCCCAGCACTAATAAATAAATACGAAAAGCAAAGCTAAAGGTAAATGACGGACACCTCAAACCAGGGCTACATCGGAAGAGATAGGCATTGCTCTCCATAACCCTCTCCTTTTTTGTTTCCTTCCTAACACACCCACGGTGTGTAAAACTCACCCTTTTGTAACAACAGTTCTTTCTGTAATGACTATCAAACTTCAGAAGAAAATCCAGCCACTGGAAGGTCCTTCCTGAGGAAAGGGGCTGTAATGCAAAGATATAGTTTTGCAAAGACAAAACACAGTTGAGCCAGGTGCAGTGGTGCACGCCTGTAATCCCAGCGGCTCAGTGGCCGAGTACCCCTGAGTTCATCATCCCATGTGCTCTATTAATTCCTGGTTTTTACTTCTAGCCATTTTTCTTTCTGGTTTTCGCTTCTAGTTATGTCTCAGTAGACTACTGATTTTCTCTTCTCTGGCTCCTATTTATCTACCTCTGTTTGTCTACTAAACCTGGCCCCTTGGTTTTTTCTCTAGAATCTTCCAACAGTTCTTTCAATTCCATTGGCGCCCTTGCTCCTTTAGTTGGACAGTGGAACTCTTTGGGGGGAAATAACACAATTGTACTAAGAGATTCCTCTACAAGTCTATGTTTTCCCACTGTAAATTTGGCCCTCAAACTTCCCACAGAAATCCTTTTTTCCTCAGCCCTTTCCTGCAATGATCCTTTTCCATGTTTTCCTCCTCTAAGACCCTTCTCAGTCCCTACTCACTCTCAGCTAAAGAACTCGCCTCCTATCTCACAGAAGAAATAAAACCTGTAAAAATCGGCGTCACTGTCCAACACAGAGAGGCCCATTAAGAAGAAAAACTGTTATTCTCAATTTCTTTTTTTTTAAGAGAGAGAGAGAGAGAGTTTTAATATTTTTTATTTTTTGGCGGACACAACATCTTTGTTTGTATGTGGTGCTAAGGATCAAACCCGGGCCACACGCATGCCAGGCGAGTGCGCTACCACTTGAACCACATCCCCAGCCCCAATTCCCAATTTCTTTCTCTTCTCCAACTAGCTTCTAATATTCAGCAGGTCTTAACCCACTCTGCTTCTTAAGTGTCTCTTGAGTGTGTGGGCTTCTACCCTAGTGCAGACCAGCCTTTCATTTAATCTGTACACGGGATTACAATGTGTCCTGTGTCTTCTCTCTGTTCTGTTTTACTCACTCTCAGTCTGTTCTCTATATTGCACTTGGATCTTTTTAGATGCAAAATGTCACTTCCTGGAGGAGAATTAGTCCCTTACTAAGTCCCCCCTGGTTCATCTCTCACCATTGTCTCCTATGTTCTAGCCTCCAGCTATGTCTGTGGAATTACTGATATCACTCCAAGGTGCCAAGCTCTCTCTCACCCTCTGACTTGTGGTTCCTTGGCTTGAGAGACTCTTCTCTTCCAATCCCTTCTCCCAAGTTCTTTCACTTAGCTAAGGTATGACTCAAATATTTTTTGGATGGATGAATGGATGGGTGGTTGGGTGGATGGATGGATGGATGGATAAATGACTAGATGATTCCTATTCATCCTTGGGGCCTTTGCTTAAACTTCACCTCTTACCAAAATTATGAGTTAGGTGAACCATGCATGTGCATCACATATGTGCACCCACAGTACCCTATGTTCACCTCTATCATAGCATTTATCCCCTCTTTAGTGAGTCCTTAAGGAAGTGCAGACCACACCTTGAGAAAACGATCTTGGCTTCTAACATGCTATGTGACGTACTAAATAGAAGGAATCAAATAAATGCACTCTGAGGCATCACCATTGTTATTATTATTGATGACAACTTTTCATTGCTTTTTTTGTGATTTAAAGCACTTTTATGGCGGAGTATCAGATATTCAGTCACAACAAATAGTATGCTGGAGAGACAGCCTGTCAAGTGTCTCATAAACCAGAATGAAAGATCCTTAGGCAGACAATTGATGCATATAATGACATCATGAATCCCATCTTCTGCAAACCCAAAGCACAGGCTCTATCCCTAATCTGAGAGGCCTGGCTCAAAGGGCTGCTGTTTGGATGAAAGGCACGAATCTATCATCACCTCTTTGAAAACAGCATAAGGAGCATATAAAGATTCACTCAGGGATTCACTTAATTTTTCATCAATATCATGGAGTGATTGGGAAGGGTGCTTTGTGTGGTACTTCTGCAGGGTTGCAAGCCCTGCTCCTTGCCATGGTGCTGCACTGGCTATAAGAGTGGTTGTTTTGTGATTCTGAAAAACAATTGCCTTATGACCCTACCTCTCGACAGAATTGTGCGGCTATTTGATTCTCTCAGATAAACTGCCAAGCCTGTTACTCTCTCTCCTAAAGAACTGCTATTTCAAGTAAGCCAAATCTAACTTGCTTTTCTAGAGTTTGGAGGAGAAACTAGTTGTGGAGAAACTTTCTTAGGAGAAGGAGAGGTTTATATCATTTTCGTTGCCAAAATATGCAACAATTTTTTTTTGCAAAAAAAATTCTAAGCTATGTCTTTTCCCTATTACCTGCATTCCATTACAGTATATTCCTATTTTTAAGGAGTTCACAGTCTGGTTGGGACTTTTAAAATCGCTGTCTCTTAAAGGATGGATTACACTTAAAAATTGGAGAAGGGAATTCCAAGGAAAGTGCACATGAATAAGGAAGGTCAAGCTTCAGAATGGTTGGAGAGTGTGGTGTGGTGGGTGTTGTGGAAGAGAGAGGCACAGGAGATGAGCTGACCCTGGAGGCTCAAGGTCTGTGGGAAGTGGAGATCCATCAACAGTTCTTTTGTGTAGGGATAACAAAATGGTAGGGGTCAGTGTGAAATATCCTTGGGCAAAACTTATGAGATAATAATGGTATAAATTTATCTTTTCAAAAATCAGCTGTACTACCACTAGAGAGGTGTGACTTATTAAGTGGTCATGAGAAAATAACTTGAGGGTAGTATTGACTGATTGCAATGTGGGTCAACAATACATCATGACTGCCAAAAAAGCTAATGCACAACATTAGCCAAACAATGTTCTAAACAAAGGAGAAAATAGTCCTCCTGTCCTCTGTTTCACTCAATGCATTGCTAGAATATTATGCTCAGGTCAAGATATTCCTATTTGGAGAAAGCTGAGCAGAACTGGTGAGATCAATTAGGAGCCTTGTTATATAATGAACAATTAACTTGGGATATTTCGCCTATGAGAGAGGATTTATGGATGTTCAGGAATTGCTAGCATTCTTTAGATGTTTGAAGAGGGATTAAATGGACTCTGATGCTTTTCAGAAGGCAAGAGTATGACCAAAGAAAGACTTTCTTAAAATCTGGATGTGTCCAAAGACAAGTGAACTCTCTCCATTTTCTTGTTCCATGAAATGTTTCAGCAAAGGCCAAATGATCCACAGTGAGAAATGTTATAGAAAGAATCATGTGCTGAATCAGAGGTTTGTCTCAGGACCTTTCATGTCCCATTCAACTCTGAATGCACACATTCTGACTTAAGAAAATCCTTTACATCCAGCTATTCCAATAGCCGAGAGCTGTGTTAGGTACTGCAGAGCTAGGTCAGTTAGTCTTTCTGCTAGCCAAGCAGGCACCCTCAGATGTGGGGTAACTACATAGGGGAGATCATATTTCTTGCTACTGCAAAAGGAGCTTCTCTTCTTCATGAACAAACATAAGGAGTCCCTTAAGTGCCCCACCTACCAGGTCCCTACTCTCCGAATCTCTACTTTGTATTCATGGATGACATTTTATCCATATTTTGAATTTTGCCAGATGCCATATGGCAGTATGAGGATGGGAGTTGGACTTCTGGTCCATCCAGTTTCTGGCAGTTCTGGCTCTTACATGAGTTCTCCACATCCATTGCAGCTGCTCAGTTCCAGCTCACACTTGAACCTTCAATGCAGCCTAAGTGGCTGGCTTTTTATTCTAGAAACATTAGGATCTTCATTTTTAAATTGGGTCACTGTGAGAAAGACTAAGATAAGGCACATATTTTTAAAATATATTTTTTATTTTTTAGTTATAGATGGACACAATATCTTTTATTTTGTTTACTTATTTTTATGTGGTGCTGAAGATCAAACCCAGTGCCTCACATGTTCGAGGCAAGCACTCTGCCACTGAGTCACAACCCCAGCCCAGATAAGGCACATATTTTATAAATGCAAAGGGACATGTAAGTGCTAATTAATATTGTAATTCTATTATGTTATTAATGAAGAGGACATTTGGGGCTAGTTCACGTATTCATCCAGTAAATATGTGGAGGCCCTCTATGTGTCTACCACTGTACCAGGCTCTGAAATAGACCTAAAATGCATTCTAAAGCTCACACAGTTGACCCACAGTACATTTTTGGAACATAAACCAGTTGTAAATTAGACACTTCTTGTACTAACTTTGGTTGTCTGTCCATGTTTCTAAGAGCACCAAAGAACTACCTTTTTTACTTAGCCTTTTCAGACACAGATTTAGTTAGAGAACAGCATCAATCTTAGTTGCTAATATTATATAAAGAATTACATAGTTTTTGGGCCTTGAGTTGTGGCTCAGTGGTAGAGTGCTCGCCTAGCATGCTGGAGGCCCTGGGTTCGATCCTCAGCACCACATAAAAATAAATAAATAAAGGTATTGTGTCCAACTACAACTAAAAAATAAATATTTAAAAAATTACATAGTTTGTATTAAAGCAGTGGACCAGCCATCTTAGGCAGTAACAGATTTAGAGAAAAATGAAAAAATCAGATGTAAAACGACAATACATGTCTCTGCAATCCCTATTTAGGTCAACCTATCTATTGTGACTTTACAAATTCTTTTGAAATTATATTATGAATGCCAAGTACAAGATAAGGAACTAAGCTTCTAAAGATATTCTTAGATGGCGGTGTTACCCTAAGATAAAAGTATGAGCTTAAAGTAAAATGTCTTATCAAAACTGAAAGAAATGTATCCACCTACGTCTTGTTGGTATTTCAGATTCATGAAGGAATTTCCAAGTGATTCTATTAAGAGGTTGCTCTGTAGTGAACTTGGAGAGAGCAAGGGAGTTAGGTGCTGGGCCCTCCTTTGGGTTCCCTATCTGGACTCGCCTTGTTCTTTTGTTAAGTGTAGATACTCTGTGGTTTGTCATTAAGATTTATGGACTTTTAAAATAAAATGCTTTTCAAAATCTCTCTTAAGGCCCTGTTCAAATTAGTCAGGGATTTATAACATGTTTAAAAGATTATCAATTTGAAATACTGTAACCAGAACTCACACACCTGTTTTCCAAGAACTTTATAAAACACACACCAGGCACAGGTGGAAGGAGTTCAGTGAAGAATTATTTCTGCTTCTTTTTAGTTCTCCTCCTCCTTTAAAAGCCAACTTCATAAAGAATTTAGTTACTTAGAGACAGCCTGGCAGGTGCTGTGAGGATAGCCTATGGAGCAGGCCCTGGCTACAGGTTGCTATGTTACACCTGGATCTGGCCCCTGGTGCTATCATCCCCAGAGCCCATTTTAGTCTCCTGGTCAGCTTCCAGTCAGTCACCTTCATCACTTCATCTGAGTAGGAGACAGGGAACTGATTCTGTAACTATTAAATATTTAGACTACTGCTGCCTTCCCACACCTCCACCCGTTACCTCAGTCTCATTGGCCAGTCTGCCTGTCCATTTAGTTGGCATGTGACCAGAGCTATTATTTTCTCATGATCTAAATAACACAGATGACAGATGATATGAAAATATGTAGAGGATATCATTACACTCTAATTTAGATGTGGAAGTGAATCTTTCCTCCCTTCCTCACCTCCCAAGATAAATGGCATTGGAGTTTCAGTCTTCCAGCCCTGTCTTACCAGGACTGGAAGTAATTGCCCAAGAGGCTACATAAACCAGTGCATCTAAAAACAACACATTTTTTCCCCCTCTCACACCACTATCTCCAATCAGTCAGCTCCATTTCTTCCCAAATAGCTTCCCAAATATTGAGAGTCTTTAAAAAATCGGAATATATTTCTTAGGCTTTCGAAAAACCTTTGAGATTCAAGTGGATTAAAAATAATAAAACTGGGGCTGGGGTTGTGGATCAGTGGTAGTGCTCATCTTGCATAGGTGAGGCACTGGGTTTGATCCTCAGCTCCACATAAAAATAAATAAATAAAGGTATTGTGTCCATCTAAAACTAAAAAAAAAATTTTTTTTAAAGAATAAAATTGGAAAAAAAGAAACATTCAGAAATGTTTTACATCACAAAGGAAACAATAGCTAGAAAATATTGTCATCAGTAGCTTATGCATTTAAATAAAGTAGAGGACATTTGCCTCTCAGCCAGAGTGGTAATGGTCAAGAAACCATGAGATATGAGACAAGATAGTAAAAGTTAAGTTGATGACTGCCTTTAAATACTTGAAGGGCTTCCATATTGAAGACAAAATAGACTTATTCTGTAGAGCTCCCAGGCCAGTGTTAGAAGTCATAGAGGACAGAGCCTAGCTTTATGCCAAAGAACTCTTTTGATAATTAGAACTATCTAGAAATTAATCATGCTGCTTGATGGAGGTTTAGGATCTTGTGGAACACAGATAGGACTCAGCTACTATAGAGAAACTTCTTGCACTCAGAACTTTGGGTTAAATAGTCTTATGTTCTCTTTTTGTTCCTAAAGATATTTTGTGTTGTGTCTCATACCACTTCTGATAGAGCTTAATTTTCAAGAATTAGGGGAAAACTTAAATCTCTTATCCATGACTGCTTTCTCTTACTCAGTTTTGTATCTACAGTACTCAACATAGTGACTTCCAAAAAGTAGTTCTTCAATTAAATGATGGTTGAATTAATAAATTATTCCTCTATTTTTTTAGACTTTATTTTATTTATTTATTTTTATGTGGTGCTGAGGATCGAACCCAGAGCCTTGCACATGCGGGGCGAGTGCTCTATCGCTGAGCCATAACCCCAGCCCCAAATTATTCCTCTATTAAAAGGCTTAATAACACATAGACCTAGGATTTTTATCTTTTTTGATCATGGTTTTGCTATCATTTGAAAATAAACATGGCTCTAATGATAGGAGACATAATCAGAATTTATACTAAGTGCAATCTATTCAGGTTTGAAGTATCTTTTTATAATGAAAATGTGTTAGAAAGAAACATTTTTATTTATTATTTTGTTGTGTGTGTGTGTGTGTGTGTGTGTGTGTGTGTGGTGCTGGGGAATCAAACCCAGGGCCTCACACTTGTTAAACCTATGCTCTACCATTGAGCTACATCCCCAGCCCAAGAAAGAAATATTTTTAGAGGCAAAAATAATTAAATTTGTTGGCCAGTTTTTCTTGTGAATCTAGAATTTCTATCATGAGCTTTCTTATCCAGTAAGCCCAATGGCTTCTTAGCAGAAGACAATGTAGACTAATTTTATAGTATTTACTGTTTTCTATCTTTATGAATCATATGAATTAGATCTATTAGACCTTTTTCAGTCAAACTGATTGTACTTCATGCATGTAGGGTAAAGTAGAGAAAATAATACCTGTGTTTTACTTTTAAAAGACTGATTGCTGGTCTTTAGTTCTATTAGTTTTTCCTCCTAATTCAGCTTTCAGTTCTCTTCCTTAATTCATCTCTTGAAACTAATCCTCATACTTCAGGCTAGAACTTAATGGTAAAAGATATGTGAGATTAATCTCCACTGGGAAAACTTTTCATAGTGGTAATTAATACTTCTCCTCAAGGTCTCCTACATGTAAAGGACAAAGTGGCCCTATCCTACCTACCACTACAGTAACAGCAAATATTTGTCTGTGGCTTAGGGCAAGTTGGGAGGTCCCTTTGAAAACTGTTTGTTTGGTAGCCAGGATCTCCCCACTGGGTAACAGTGTTTAAAGCTTGATCTTTTTTTTTTTTTTAAACCTTAATCAGGACTTTTGGTTGCTGCTGATAAAGTCTCTTGAATGAAAAATTGAAAGCACATTCTACTGTAAGTTTGCATTATGGAAATTCCCCAAAGACAAACAAATATTTAATAAGAAAGCTAGTTTTAATGTCGAAATATATTTGACAACTATATATGGCATTCTGGGTAAAATGTTAATTTTTAAATTTCATATTTATTTACTTATTTACACATAATTATATATGACATATACATTAAATTATTTATGTGAATGAGTGTGTGTGTGTGTGTGTGTGTGTGTGTATCTCACTGGGTCCTCAGAAAGCCTTAGTAGTGGGGTAAGTTAGTCCTAGAATAAAGGATACATTGAATTCATACTAAAACAAATGTAAAACGATCCTCAAAAAGACTAATCTGATCCCAAGTAAATTAATTGCATGTCAGAACAAAGTCTAAGCCTTGTAAGAGAAATACATCAAAATCCAGCAAGCAACATAAAATTTGCAGTATCTAATGTCCATTCAAAAATCACCAGGTGGGCTGGGGTTGTGGCTCAGCGATAGAGTGCTCGCCTAGCATGTGTAGGGCCCTGGGTTCAATCCTCAGCACCACATAAAAATGAATGAATGGGATAAAGATATTGTGCCCAAATACAACTAAAAAATAAATATTTAAAAAAAACCCCACCAGGTATGAAAATATGACTCCTACGCAGCAGAAAATTCAGTTAATAAAAATGTATCTATAAATGACACAGCTGGCAATGCTGGCTCACAAAGGCTCTGGGCAGCTATTCAAAATATTCCATATATTTCAGAAAACATGAACATGTTGAAAAGAGAAATGGAATATATGAAAAAGATCAAGAAAAAACTTCTAAATATGAAAAACTCAATTTATGAAGTGAAAAATAGATTACAAGAGATTAACAGCAGATTAGATAGTGCAGAAGAAAAGCTGGTGAACTTGAAGGCCTAACAGTTAGAAACTATAAATTGGTGAAGCACAGGAGAAAAAAGGATTAAGTAGAGTTATCAGTGAACAGTGGACAGTAGTAAATGTTCTAACATTAATGTAACTGGAGTCTAAAAGAAGCAGCAGAGGACAAAAAATATTTGAATAAAAGGAAAAAAATGTTCCAAACTGGATTAAAACTATGAATCCACAGATCTAAGAAGCTAAATAAACCTCAAGCAAAAGAAACATGAAGAAAGCACACCAGATTAGACATCCATATGTGAGATTAAAAAAAAAAAAAAAAGAAAGAACCTCAACAGTTAGTTCACACCCTGTAGAAAAATTCACCTGAAATGGACTTTAGACCTAAACATTTGAGCTAAAATCTATAAAACTTCTAGGAGAAAATACAAAATTTGAATTAAGCAAAAATCTCATAGATGGGACACAAAAAACACAAAACAAATTGAACTTCACAAAAATGTTTAAAGTTTGCTTTTAAAACACTGAGAAGATAATAAAAAACAAGCCTCAAACTGGGAAAAATGTGTGAATCATAGATCTGAATAAATATCTATATATCATAAAAAACTCAATAGGAAGTAAAAAGAATAAAAAATGGACAAAATATTTGAGTAGATATATCACCAAGAAAATGTATGTCAAACACGTGAAAAGATGCTCAATACCATTAATCAAGAGGGAAATGCAAATTAAAATTACAATGAGGTACTATTCATATTCTCTATATAAAGGCTAAGATTAAGAAGACTGGTGAAATGCCAAAGGTTGGAGAGGATGGGTAGCAACTAAAACTATCATCATGTGTTACTAGTAGAAATACAAGAGTACACCTTTAGACAAAAGCTTGTAGCTCCATATACTTAGCTTGGGTATGGTGGTGCATTCTTATAATTTCAGCAACTCAGGAGGATGGTAAGTTCCAGGCCAGCCTGAGCAATTTAGCAAGGCCCTAAGCAACTTAGGGAGATGCTGTCTCAAAACAGAAACTAAAAAAAGGGCTGGCTGGGTAGGTGGTTCAGTGGTAAAGCACCCCTGGTTTTAATCCCTAACAACAAAAATTAAATAAACACAAATTTACCATACCTGGTAATTCCTTTCCCAAGTACCCATGAAAAGAGATAAATTATGTTCTCATAATGACTCTATGTGAATGTTCATAGAACTTTTATTCATAATAGCCAAAATCTGTAAACACCCCAACTGTCTCCCAATTGAAGGATGAAAAACAAACTGCCAAAGTTCTTCAATCACTTCTTTCTTGCTTTCATTTCCTCGTTCCATGTTCTTTCCTGCAATCTTTACAAACTGTCCCTTATTCTCTCTAAGCTCTCAGAAGTATTCTGCTATCCAGCCAAACTCAGCAAGCTTCTCACAGTCTTCTTTCCTGTCTTTGGAACTGCACTTGCTGTTGTTAATTGCATGTTCGTTCTTCGCGCTCTCACTTCTTTGAGCTTCTATGATAATAAATTTTCATTAATTTCCTACAATGCTCACTGATCCTTGTTTATATATTTTTTCCTGGCTCTTCTCCCTTCTGATCTCTAACCATGGAGGTGCCCACAGCTTAGCTTTTACCTCTGAGCTTATTCTGACACTCATGTCTTTATCCTCACTCTCTTCTTACCACTTCCCTTACTCTCTTCTTACTGCTCTTCCCCTTACCACTCTCTCTCTCAGCTCTTCCCTCTGCCTTGTCATTTCTCCTGAAGGGAATTCTGATCATTTCACTCTCCTGATCACCTACTCCATACCTTCAAGTATTCTGTAACCAAACAAAATAGATTGTGATTAGAACAATAGAACTTAACTTGAATTCCAACAAGCTGAAGTCCAGCCTCTTACTAGTTAGATGACCTTGAACAAGTTAGTTAGCATTTTCCTAGTTCCTCTGTCTGAAAGATGGGAATAATACCACAGCATAGATTTATTGTAAGAATGAAATGAGATCAATAAAAATGAAAGCAGTTTGTACAATGTAAATCATTATAAAAGCATGACTATGAGTTTTCAACAGGTCTGTGTTTACTGTATGTGCCAAAGCATTGGCTGTACACTGGCGGGTAAGCAGACAAGGTCCCCTGCACTTATGAGCTCATAGTCGAGAGAGAAATACAAGCACTTGAACAAATTAAAAAATAGACATAGTATAAGTCTGGAAGAAATGACAGGTGCTTGAAGTAGTACATAGGGAGATTTCTTACCTAGACTTGTGGTGAAAAGGGATGGAAAAAACAAAAAACAAAACAAAACTTCCTGAATAAAGTGACACAACCAGAGATATTGAAGATCCAAAGTGGGGTAGGGATTCCTAACTGTGGGCCAAGCATGCTGCTAAGAACACAAAGGTGTGCCCATAATCCCAGTAGCTCGGGAGGCTGAGGCAGGAGAATTGCAAGTTCAAAGCCAGCCTCAGAAGCTTAGAGAGGTCCTAAACAACTCAATGAGACCCTGTCTCTAAATAAAATACAAAACAGGGCTGGGGATGTGGCTCAGCAGTTAAGAGCCCCTGAGTTCTCAAGTATAAGACAACAACAGCAACAACAAAAAACACAGAGGTGACCCATACTCTGGGACATTACCCAGGTAGACAGTTGGCATCTGAGAAGCCTTTCAATGAATCCCAACAACTGGGCTGTATTCACCAGTTGGGCTGTGACCCAATGAAGGGATAGCCACAAGAACAAGGCAGGTGTCCAGATAGAGGCTACACACCAATCAATTTTATTTATTAAAAGCAGTGATTTTTCAAGGCATTTCTACATCTGATACCTTTTCAAAAATTCTTCACTGCATCATCATATGCTCCAAACAAGAACAGGTATCAGTACTTTCACCATGGGTACATTTGATGCTACCCAGTATTAGGATGACAAGTAGAAGTGAGATAAATTAAATATTATATTTTCCTTAATCTCACATTTTAAATTGGATTTTAGTCCAGGAATGGCTAGTTCCAAAAATATAGAGTGGGAAAAATCATTAGATTGAGAGCAAGGAAACTGGGTTCTGGACTTAACTGTCACTAACTTGTTGGTTGACCTTTAGCAAGCCACTTTAGGCACTCAGAGCCTCAGTTTCCTCTAGCTGGACTGGATCATGATTGTTGAATACTTTTCTGACATTCAAATCCTTCAACTCTAAGTGCTGAGGGCAAAGGAAAAATTAGGATTCCACGTGTATTAGGGAAATTTTATAATGTATTTTTAGCCTTGATCTTTATTTCTATTTTGGTCTTAGGTTGTTTCTCGTTCTCCTTGCTGTTCTGACATTCCCTTTCCCCTTGAAGATAGTTGAGAAGCAGTCTTTTCATCACTTTAAAACTGTAAATATGCCCTTGAAACATGCAAAGAGGCTTTTGTGTACTTACAACTGAGGTTATTATCGTACAAGTAAGTCACTCGAGTGCACTGCATTCCTCAGCCTGCTCCATTGAGAGCTTTATTGGGTTATATTGTCCTAGCTCAGAAGATAAGACTCTCCCACTTTAAAAGGTGAACTATCTGATGAAGCAGAGTGCCTAATGCTCCAGAGTGTAAGCAAAAGGATTTAGGTGCTGCCCGAAATACAGACACACTTCTCTAAGACAAGGAGGTGCTTTACTTAAAGTGGCACAGTCAAGGACAAATGTTCTAAAATTAAACCAACCAGCTGCTCCACTGCAGATGCCCACGTGTCATTGATGCTGTCTTCTATTTGTCCAGCCTTCACTTTCCATGGAACCAGAACTCCCACTTGTTGCAATGCTTTAAAAGCCTGAAGTTTCTCATACTTTCCAAAAGGCCACCTGCCGTGAAAGCAGAAGCCTGCCATAGACAGTATTAGGGTCCCTGTCTTCATCTCTGAGATTTTAAACTCAGATGCTCCCAATTTCAACTTCATTGATGCCAGCAAACTGGCTTCATAAGGGAACTGAAGTCTAACCCTCCCTGTTAAAGCAAGGTGACAATACAAAAAGTGGAGAGTGTTAGTCCCATACATTTTAGAAACCTAAAATGTATAAATCTTTAGGTAGCTTGATAAACATTTGAATGGAGATGAGTTTTTTAATCCGCTTTCATGCTTAGATTTTTAGTATATTCTTTTTTAATTTGTTCTGATTAGTTACACGTGACAGAAGAATACATGTCATTTCATTGTACACAAATGGAGCACAATTTCCCATTTCTCTGATTGTCCATGATGTAGAGTCACACCGTATGTGCAGTCATACACATACCTAGGATAATGATGTCATCTCATTTCACCATCTTTGCTGCCTCCATGCCCCCTCACTTTCCCTCCCTCCCCTTTGCCCAATCAAAGTTCCTCCATTTTCCCCACCCCCCATCATGGATCAGCATCCACTTATCAGAGAGAACATTTGGCTTTTGGATATTTTATATATATAATTTTTTTCTTTTTATTTTTTAAATTTGTTTTAATTAGTTATACATGACAGTAGAATGCATTTATGCACTTTAACATATTATACATAAATGGGGAACACATACTTTTATTTTTTTATTTGTTCCAATAGTTATACATAACAGCAGAATGCTCTTTGATTCATTATACACTAATGGAGCACAATTTTTTATTTCTCTGGTTGTACCCAAAGTAGGGTCCCACCATTCGTGCAATCATACATGTACCTAGGGTAATGATGTCCGTCTCATTTCACCATCTTTCCTACCTCCATACCCCCTCCCCCTTCACCCCTGCCCCATGCAAAGTTCCTCCATTCATCCCATTCCCCCCACCCCCCATTATGGATTAGCATCCACTTATCAGAGAACACATTCAGCCTTTGGTTTTTTGAGATTGGCTTACTTCACTTAGCATGATATTCTCTAACTCCATCCATAATTTTATTCTCAATTGTGCTGAGTGATACTCCATTATATATACCACAGATTCTTTATCTATTCATCTACTGAAGGGCATCTGGGCTGGTTCCACAGTTTGGCTATTGTGAATTGTGCTGCTATGAACATTGATGTGGCTGTGTCTGTAGTGTGCTGTTTTTAAGTCCTTTGGGTATAGATCAAAGAGTAGGATAGCTTGGTCAAATGGTGGTTCCATTCCACGTTTTCTAAGGAATCTCCATACTACTTCCCAGATTATTCTTAAACTAACAATAATCCTAACAGTTATTGATGTATAGTAACATAAGACTGAAATAAATTAACCAGATGCTGTTTGTAAACAAATACATGAAACAAATGATGACATTATAATATAATTGGAAATGTTTTTCATTACAGATGCTATCCTCAATAGGCTTATATGGAGTGGGGAAAAGCATGACTATTTTTCTTACATAGAAATTGTTTTTCTATAGAAGTAACTTGACTTTTTATTAGCTTATATTAGGCAAAACTTCCAAAGATTTTTTCCTAAATGTTTCAAAGTCATTTTCAAGGTTGTTGTATGTTTGTTATTGAGAATATATAATTCAAATAGGGCATTCAAAAAGTATTGCTTTATATTGATTAATATTAAATTCATTTTTTCTATGAAGTAAAATTTGATCACAAATATTAAAGTGAGTATAAAATTAGGATACAACTGAAGTAGTTTGTAAAATGATAAAGCTTACGAAGAGTTAATATATAACTAATACTTTCTTTCACAAACAAAATACATGTTATAAAAATAAAATTTTATTATGTTTCACACATCAGAAAATTTAAATAAACCTGTACTAACATGATTCCATATTGACTCATTCATTCAATAAATATTGTTGAGAATTTATAAGATACTATAGTAGATGTTGGAGGTATAAAGATGCATAAAATTTCATGAACATAAAAGTATATGGAGCAGAAAATCAGTATCATAAATTACTTAGGAAGTAATAATGAAGCTTTACCTGTCCATTAAAAGAAACAAATTACTAAACATGGAATAAAAGAATAAACTTGCTAGGTTTAGATATTTATATTCTAAATTATATTTCATATGTCTTTGTTTGATATGCCCAATAAGAAAGCTTATTTACTTTTCATGTCTTTTATCTACAAACTGTAACAACACTTTAGCTTTATTATAAAACTTCCAGTATGTCTTTTCTACAAATTTCTATCCAAAAATAAAGGATTAGTATTTTGTAAAAGTTAAGCTGCCTTGGGTTAAGCTTATGTTCACCTTTCAGCCAGGGTGGGGTGACAAAGACAAGATTTTCCCTCCTGATTGCCCAAAACAATTGAAAACCCAGACAGAACATATGGAACAACAGTTTCCAGATACACAGGACACAAAGCAGCAGAAGACCGTAATCCCTGGGGTTGGGGGCAAATGAGGTGAACAGGAGGATTGTCCCTCTTACAGCCTAGTGAGAGTGTCCAGGCAGCAGCGGAGGGAAGAGGAACCCGGACGAGTCTGGTGGATTTCCTGTTGAAGGACCTGCAAGGCTGGGAAGGCCAGTGCAGCTAGAGCTTATGGGGCAGAGTTCCAGACAGTTGAGCTCTGCCCTGAGAGAGAACTCCTTCTTAAGCCTCCAGCTGGGTATTGATCAGCACATGTGTGTAAGGAAATCGCTTCAGCCAGACAAGGCATCACCCTAAAGGACAAAAGGAATAATCTCCAGAGATCACACAGGACAAGGAATAATTCAGCATGGAAAATCTGTTAACTCATCATTAGAATAATTAAAGGGGCATTGCTTCAATAAGGGGCCAAAATGTGTTCTATGATAAAGGATGGTCCAGCCTAACAAAAGTTAAAAGCAATCCTCAAAAGAATCCAGCTCTTCTCAAGTAACTTAACTGTATCCTAAGAAGAAGCTCAAAAATACCAAACGAGTGCTAGGGCTACAGCTCAGTGGCAGAGTGCTTGCCTAGTATGTGTGAGACACTGGGTTTGATCCTTAACACCATATTAAAGATAAATAAGGAAGAAGGAAGGAAGGAAGGAAGGAAGGAAGGGGCATGTTGTCTACATCTACAACTACAAAAAATAATTATAAAAATACCAAACTATTCATCGCCCAACAAAGTAAAATTCACAATGTCTAGAAGCAAACAAGACTTGCAAAGAAACAGGAAAATGCAATGCAAAATGAGAAGAAAAATATATCAATAGAAACAAACTCTGAATGACAAAAATTATAGAATTAGTAGCTTAGGACTTTAAAATAATTATTAAACTATATTCCTTATGTTTGAAAGGTGGAGGAAAGATTGTCCACCTTATTCAGAGGCATGGAAAAGATAATAAAACCTCAAATTTAATGTCCACTGTTGCAAAATTTGATGTCTGAGATGAAGAACACACTGAATAGTATTAGTAGATTAGATGTCATACAAGAAAAGATTAGTGAAGTTCAGTGCATAGCAATAGAAATGATAAACAACACAAGGAGAAAAGAGCCAAAAAAGAAACACAGCATCAGTGAAGTATGGAACAACTTCAAGCCATTTAATATATGTGTAGTTGGAGAGGAGAGAGGAATGAATGGGAAAAAAAGAAAAAAGAAAAGAAAAGAATGGCTGAAATTTTGACTATTTTATTTGACTATAACTATATGCCGCAGTCTGGCTGGGCACAAAATCACGAGCCACTCAAGCAGGAACAAACTTTATTTCCAAAACTCCCGCGAATGCCACGCACGCGGCCTTCTCCCGGGACACACCACACCAACAGGAAATCCCTCCTCCGGAATTCCCTCCTACTGCACTTCCCCAACCAATGGGAACTCTCCCAGAGTCCCAGGAGAGCTCCAAAGTAGCAGGCTGAGGCGGACAGCAGGGGTCTAATCTCCAATTGAATGCACATCTTAACATAATCATTATCATCTCAATGGCTTGCTGGGGTCACCTTTCAACCAAAAATGCCATGCATCATTCCTACTTGGCTGTGGCTCTCAGCAACTATAAACCCACAGCCCCAAGAAGTACAATAAGCCTTAAATGCAAAAACAAGAAGAAAACCACTCCAAGGCACACGATAATCAAATTGTTTAAAAACAGTAGCAAGGTGAAAACCTTAAAAGGAATCAGAGAAGAAAGTAATATGTTTGTGTAGAGGAACAAATAAGAGAATGACAAAAGGTTTTTGTCAGAAACAATGCAAGCCAGATGACAGTGAAGCAGAAACTTTAAATATTGAAGGGGAAAAAATTGTCAACTTAGAATTCTATACCCAGCAAAAATATCTTTAGAAAATGAAAAGGAAATAATGACTTTTTCAGACATGGAAAAAAAAACCTCAAAATAAGTTTATCAATAGCAGACCTGCATTATAGGAAATGTTAAAAGAAGTCTTTCAGACAGAAGAAAAATACCAGATATCAAAAAAGGAAAATGTGAATACATATAAAATATCCTTTTTCTTGTTTTTAAATTATCTTTAAATATAAATTGTCTTTTTAAAGCAAAAGTATCATCAATGTCTTGTGGGATTTATAACATGGAAGCAAAATGCATAATAACAATAGTTCAAAGGTTGGGGTGGGGAAATGGAAGCATATTGTTTTATACTATATGTGAATTAGAATTTGTGACCTAAGTGTAGACTGTGATAAATTAATAGCTGAGTGATAGAGCACTTGTCTAGCATGAGTGAAACCCTGGGTTTGAGCCCCAGCAAAGGAAGGAAGGAAGGAAGGAAGGAAGGGAGGGAGATAGATACTATAAATCCTAAACCAACCACCATAAACAGTTTAATTAACAAAAAAGGAGATAAATGTGACCCTAAAATATTCAGTCCAAAAGAAGACAGAAAAATAAAGGAAATGGAAAATAAAACAAATAGCACAATGGCAGATTTAAAATAACCCTACTGATAATCACATTAAATGTAAAAGATGTAAATATTCCAATTAGAGACACAGATTAACAGATTGGATAATATGTTTTTAAACAACCACTGGGTCAGGTGTGGTGGCCCATACCTATAATCCCAGCAACACGGGAGGTTGAGGCAGGGGGGTCACGAGTTTAAGACCAGTTTGAGCAACTTAGACCCTCAACAACTTAGTGAGACCCTATCTCAAAACAAAAAAATAAAAAAGGGCTGGGGATGTAGCTCAGAGAGTGGTAAAGCATACCCAGGTTCAATACCCAACCCAAAAAAATTAAAAGCCTAACTGTGTTGTCTATGAAATATCCCCCTTATATATAAAGACATAACTGGGGCTGGGGATGTGGCTCAAGCGGTGGCGCGCTCGCTTGGCATGCGTGCGGCCCGGGTTCGATCCTCAGCACCACATACAAACAAAGATGTTGTGTCCGCCGAGAACTGGAAAATGAATGTTGAAGAGATTCTCTCTCTCTCTCCCTCTCTCTCTCTCTCTCTCTCTAAAAAAAAAAAAAAAAAAAAAAAAAAAAAAAAAAGACATAACTAAGTTAAAAGCAAAAGGATGGAATAAGATATACCATGCTAACACTTCAAAAGTGGCTATATTACTATCAGACAAAAATAGACTTTAGATCTATGAAGATAAAGGAGTCAATTCATCAAGAGACTATAACAATTTAAATGTTTATGCACCTAATTATTGGACTTCAAAATACATGAAGTAAATGTGTATGTATGAATATTTCACAATGAATCCCATTATTATGTATAATTATGGGATGCAACAATAAAAAGTACATGAAGCAAAAGCTGAAAGGAGAAATAGATAAGTTGATCATTATAATTGAAGATTCAACACCTTTTTTAAGGGCACAAGGAGAATTTATCAATATAAACTATATACTGGGCCATAAAATAGGTATCAATCAGTGTGGAAGATCTATATCACACAAAATATGTTCTCTGACCAAAATTGAATTAAATTAGAAATTAATAACAGGAAGATATTTGAGAAGTCCCCAAATATTTGGGAAATAACAACTTTTGAATAACCTATGGGTGAAAGAAGAAATGAAAAGAAAAACTAGAGAGTATTTTTTTGAGCAAATGAAAACAAAGACAACATATCAAATCTGTAGGATATAATTAAAGAAATGTTTAGGAAAAAAGATAAGTCTTAAATCAATGATCTAAAGTTCCACTTTAAGAAACTAGTATAATAAGAGTAAATAAGCCAAAGTAAGCAGAAGAAAGTAAATAATAAAGATAAAAACAGAAACTAATGAAATAGAAAAACAATGGAGAACATCAATGAAACAAAAATCACCTTCTTTGAGAACATGAAGATGTAGGATTTCGAATACTACTAAAGAACAATGCAGTTATGTTTCTAAAGCTTCCATTTTTGGTAAGTAAGAAAATGAGACCAGAAACTATGGAAAAGATCTACTATTTCTTTGGGTGTCTGCTCATACCTGCCCAATCCTTTTCCTTGAGTATAGGAAAAATCTGTGTGCCACTGAAGAGAAGGAATTTATAAAATCATTTTGAAGTATATTACATATTTTTACAGGGGTATTAATGCAGTGGGGTGTGTTAATGTGCTGTCATCAAGAGTGCAGAATTTGTGGTAAAAGCATCTTGCTTTCTTAATTCTTCTAAATCCTATCCTCTATTTAGCTTCTCCTTTCAAAATGAAATTTGAGAAACAGTTCATTCACTTATTCCTCCAACGGCAATTATGAAATGCTACAATGTGCCAGAGACTGTGGGACATGCTGGGGACACAGCTGTTAACTAAACAAGATCCCTGCCCTCTGAACACTGAGTCTAATGAGAGATACAGACAAGTAAATAGGCACTAACAATAGACTAGTGTACAAGTGCTATCATGGAAAGAACGAGTTCCAAGGGCATCCACAGGATGGATAATCAACTTGGACATGAAGTATTCCCCAAGCTACCAGCTTAAAAAAAATAGTGGATCAGGGGAAGGGAAGAGGGGAGGGAAAGGGAAGAGACTGGGGAAGGAAATTGACCAAATCATGTTATGTGCATGTATAAATATGGCATAACGAATCCCACTATTATCTATAACACAAAAATATGAATATATAAAAGAAATTGTTAATGTGATGACTAAGTTTTTGTTTCTTTCTTTCTTTCTTTCTTCCTGTTTACTTTGTTTTTGTTTCTTATTTAGGTGCATGCTAAGGTTGCACTATACCACTGAGCTATACCCCCAGCCCCATGTTCCTTGAATTATTGTGATTCAACATAGACAGTGAACTTTTAGATAGGGAACAATATGTAAGGTCTGAGTTAGATTCTAAAAGACCTCCTTTACTGCTATGTACCTAATATTTATTCCTTATTCTGTTCACAGTGTGTTCATACTGTTTGAATTTTTATGTCAGAGAATGTTATTTTTACTATTCAATATTGTTATTGAGGGTGTGTTTTGTGTGTGTGTGTGTGTGTGTAAAAATTCTAGAAAAGAAAGACAATATAGGCAGTCTTAACTTGTTCCAGACTTTTTAAGGATTGCTTCATTACACTTGGGCATAAGAAACAGCAGGGCCTGAGCCAATAATCCAGATCCTCAGGCAAAGTTTAAGGGAGTCCTGGCTCAGAAAAGCCAAGAAAGATCAAGAAAATGTGAAGATTCCAAAGATGAAGTAGGAAATTGTTTCTGATTCATTCAGAAGGCCAGACATTTTTAAAATTATCCATTTTCTTTTTGACCTATTGGTATCACATTGGGAAACTCATCTTTAGGAAATTACTGTATATGCCCACATTTTAGCTTCAAAGTTGTTCATGGTAGTTGGTTGCACTGGAAAGTTGTAAACAACCTAGTTGCCCAATAATAGCAGCCTGGATAAATAAATTATGTCATATCCATAGGATGGAATGCTAAGCAAGTTTCAAAATTATGCAGTAATGTTTCTCAAACTTAATCATGCATCAAAAATCACCTGGAAGGACTGCTGAAACACTGATTACTAGGCCAGGCCTGCAGAGTTTCTGCTGAGTTGATCTGGGACAAGGCCCAATAATTTGCATTTCTAACAAATTTGCTAGGGATGCTATTGGTCTGGGGGCCATACTTTGAGAATCACTGATGTAGAGGTAAATTTATTGACTTGGAAAAATGTTCACAAAGCATATGAAGGTACTGACATATTTTATATATAAACACAGAAGTTTAGATGGAAAGATATTATCAAGTTCATATCCCCAGTTGTCTTTGGGATGGTTCACACTGAACTTTTTGAATGACAGATTTTTTTTCTGTAGTGAGCAGAACATGAACACTAAAACATAATAAAAGTACTTAATTTAAGGAAACAAGATCATGAAGTATTGACCAATAGCATGAACAAGCCAGAAGTATCTAAGTGTGCTTGATCCTAGTCAAAAGCTTGGTTCCTGACTTTTTAAAGGTACCATGTTGAGAGTATATATTTAGAAGCAATTGGGGACACAGGAACAGCAATGGGCCCATTGATAGATCCTGTTTGGGGATGGAAACCAGAACAGGCTGATGTTCTATGGAGGACTTCTACACTTCATCTGACTTCATTTTAGCAGTGCCATACAGGCTTCTACTGGGGACATTTGAAGAAAACCTGGGTGGGACCCAAAGGGCGACCTGCCAGAATTTTGAAGCATCTGCATTGGCGCGCTCTTTGTTTCCTGATGCAGGCTAGATCTACTTCCCAGGGTATCAGATTAAGGCGTCTCCTTTCTGGAAAAAAGATTTCATGGTTTAAATTCCCGTTCACTTTTGTGTCTGTAGCACTCTGCTGTCTCCTTTCCAGCATGCGGCCTCAGGGGTCATGATGTCCGTCCCCTGCTGATATCAGCGTGCCAACTGTGGTGTCAGGCACACCAAGCACAGAGCCACCATTCAGCCTCCACAGGCTGCGTCCAGGAAGCAAAAGAGCTTCTAAGTTTCCCCAAACCTTGACAGATCTTCCTCTTAGCTCTGCCTGCCATGAACAACTCTCAACTCCCAGGGTGAGGGAGGAGTAGGGTGGGGAGGGAGAGGGAGCCAGGGTAAATGTCAAGGGTAAATATGTGACAGGAACAGAGAGAGCAAACAGCTGCTACCAGTGTTCAGGAAAAGGAAGGGTGGGCAGACAACATGAAGAAGTGCACTGCAGACTTTTCAGAGAATAAGTCGCACTGGGTTACCCTTTCCATGTCCTTGATTACTGTGGTTGATAAAAGGGGCAGAGGGTCGGGGGGGCCCCACATCATTTGTATTATTTAGAGTAAGAGTTTCTCATGAATATCTAACAGAAATACTGGTGTTTGGGATGACATACTGAAAATAAGTCCTATTTAAAGCCCACAACGGATTCAATGTAGTTTTGTTTGTGGGTTTTTTGGGGTTTTTTTTTTTTGGTTTTAGTTTTGAATGTTTCAAAATATGAAACCATATTCTGATTTCTGTCTTTAAAAGAAACAATCATCTGGCATTTGCAGGGAAATGGATGGCATTACAGCAGATTATGCTAAGTGAAGTTAGCCAATCCCTAAAAAACAAATGCCAAATGTCTTCTTTGATATAAGGGAGGGGGGGCGACTCAACAGAGCAGGGAGGAAGAGCATGAGAAGAAGATTACCATTAAACAGGGACGAGAGGTGGGAGGGAATGGGAGAGAGAAGGAAAATTGCACGGAAGATGGAAGGAGACCCTCATTGTTATACAAAATTACATATAAGAGGATGTGAAGGCGAAGGGAAAAAAAGAGAGAGAAATGAGTTACAGTAGATGGGGTAGAGAGGGGATGGGAGGGGAGGGGAGGTGAGGGGGGATAGGAAGAGGATAGGAAGGGCAGCAGAATACAACAGACACTAGTATGGCAGTAGGTATAAATGTGGCTGTGTAACCGATGTGATCCTGCAGTCTGTACACGTGGAAAAATAAGAATTCATACACCATTTGAATCAAATGTATGATATATGATATGTCAAGATCATTGTAATGTTTTGAGCAACTAATAAAAAAAAAAGAAACAATCATCCACTCTCATCACTTATTTAAGTGACATTATTTAGAAACTTTTTTCCCTAATATGTTGTTTTCCACTACTTTACCTGTGGTTAAACGGGGAGGAATATTGTTTAAGAAACAACTTTTTTTCTAAGCTTTGCAAGTTTAAAATGCATAGAAATGCATACTCTGGTTAGTTATTCAGTTATTTATTACAGAAATTAGGCAGGACCCTTATATAGCTTTGGTATTTCATTCTGAAGGAAATGGGAGGTCTTTGGCAGAGGGTGGGCAGGGGAAAGTGGGTTTAAGCAAGGGAATGAAACTATCCAGCTTATGTTGGTAGAGGATCATTCTGGCCACTGTATGGAGGCCAGTGTACTTTGAATTGTCCCTTCTTCCCTCAGCATTATATTTCATGGAGTACAGTTTTGGAGATGTGCTCCTATACAGTGGACCCTACATTGAGGACATAATCCCATACAATGGACTTTTGATTACTGTGGTTGATAAAATTCATTTTGGTATAAAATGAATTTCTAAAATGAAATTTTTATATGCAGAGAATTTCTTAAAGAAAAATTTTTTTCTGGAAAGTTCCTTTTGGATACATTATACCTAAATGGAATTTTTTCCAAAGCCTACTTTTGACTCATGACTCCCATATAAACCATAGACTCACACACATGCCCAAAGGCTTCCTAGTAGCCAGCAGCCAAAGTCTGTCCCATCCCAGCCTTCTTCCCTCTTCAGAAACAAAGTGTTAAGTTGCCTTTAAAGTCTATCTATAACCTACATAATAAATTACTTAATTAAACCTTGCATTTAATCAAAAGTCCCCTTAACTAACTTGATCAGCCATTTTTTCTCCTTATACTTGGTTTTAAGTGACTTTTGACTAATTTTGGAAATCAAATTCATCCCGAAGAGAAGTATATTTAACACCAGCAAGGATATCCTCAAAATGTGCTACCAGTCGGGAGGGCAACTCTAGAAAAGATTGGCCACAATAGTAGCCCCAATTAATAACTAAGCAATCTTTGAAAAGGTCAGACTTCATTTAGAAACGTAAGTTCCTGGATCTTGATTTTGCAATTGCTTCCTGACTGGTCTTCCAGTTTATATTTTTTACCATTTATTTATTTAGGTTCTGGGCCTCACACAAGCAAGCTAAGCACAAGCTCTACCACTGAGTTATATGCTCCCAGCCCCTATTCTTCACCTTTTATAATTCATTCTATTTGCAGATGTGAGTTAATCTGTTTATGTGGGTATAGTGGTACATACCTGTAATCCCAGCAATTTGGGAGGTTGAGGCAGGAAGATGGCATGTTTAAGGCTGGTTAGCAAAGCCGACAGCAACTTAGTGAGACCCTGTCTCAAAATATAGATAAATAAATGAAAAAGACTGGGGATTTAGTTCAGTGGTAAAGTGCCTCTGGGTTCAATCCCCACTACCAAAAAAAAAGAAAAGAAAAAGTTTTCTTTTTAGAAGAGGTGACAACTCAGATCCCTTCTCTGCCTATAATCAACCTTTCAGTGGCTTCCACTCCAGTTAGAGTAACTCTACCGTGGCTTTTAAAATTTTTTTCTAGACAAGGTTTCACTAAATTGGCCATATTGGTCTTGAACTTGTGATCCTCCTGTCAGCCTCCTGAGTTGCTAGGATTACAGGGATGGACAACTGCACCTGGCTTACCATAGCTTTAAGGTCTTTCTTCGTGTCTGTCTGGCACATGCTTTCTGTCCTCTGCAGCCACTCTTCCCTTGGTCACTGGTCTCCAGTCGATGGCCTTGTTGTTCCCAGCCCAAGCCAAGCTTGACTTGTTAAGGGCTGTTAACCTTGATGTTCCTTCTGCTCAGAATGTTCTTTCCTCAAGATCTTTGAATGGCTGCCTTTGTCACTGTCATCAAGTCTGCGCTGGTTACTTAGTGTATACTTCTTCTACCTGAAGAGGCAACACTTCTGCTCCCTAGAATAACAGGGCGGCTCTTCCCCAGGTGAGATCAAGGCCTTAAAACCTGTTGCTAGCTTATCACTCATAGATAACAAAAGTATAAATCAAACTGAGACTGCATGGGCAAACATTTCAGGGTTTGTACACAGTCCTCTACACACACAATGTTTCTCTTTTACAGGTTATTTTCAGAGCATTGTCACCACCGTACGATGCAGAGAACCCTTATAGTGCCAAAGTTCAGGAACAGCTGAAGATCACCAACCTCCGTGTGCAGCTGCTAAAACGACAGTCTTGTCCCTGCCAGAAAAATGACCTGAATGCAAAGCCTCAACATTTTACCCACTATGCAATCTATGATTTCATTGTCAAGGGCAGCTGCTTCTGCAATGGCCATGCGGATCACTGTATACCTGTTGATGGCTTCAGACCGGTCAAGGCCCCAGGAGCATTCCATGTGGTAGGTAACTCAAGTGCTCCTCTAAGAAAAGCAAGTCATAAGTTACCTTCAACCTCGGATAGTGGTAGTTTAAGTTCCCTGAGATTTGGTATATGTCTAACAGAGCTTCTTATTTCTTCCTCTGCTGAATCACTCCTCATACCCATCCTATAAAGTACTTATTAACTTGTTTTTTAATCTTCAATTTTAGAATTAATTTTAGAATTATAGTCAAATGTGATAGCTAGATTTCTTGGAAAACACCCATGCCAATTTTCAGTGCCATGACCTTCAGATATAAAGCCTAAGATGAGCAGTAGGGAGAGGTCAACATAATTACATTAGTGACATTGTCACATTGAATCCAGCTTTGATGGTAAATGGGGACTAGACTGCAAACTAGAAAGCTTGTGTGAGGTAGAAACCAGCTTTGACGGTAAATGGGGACTAGGGACTGCAAACTAAAAAGCTTGTGTGAGGTAGAGCCACTGTTGAGTAGATTTTCAAGTGGGGAAAGCAAGAACCTCAATTTAATGCCTGGTGTCTTGCTGTCCAAATAATAATTCTCTGTGAAGACCAGTCTGACCCTTCTTCATCCTAAGACAGAGTTAACCTGTCTTTCTTCTATGTTCATACATGTTGTGCTTTCCTCTGGACTTTTTCTTATCTGCATCCTCCATGAAACCATGAACTTCCTGAAGACAGGGACTGCATGATCTTCACATCCTTGGGACCAATAAGTATGTCACCTGAGTCAGGAGCAGGTGCTCAGTAGGAGTTTTATTGAATGATAGCAATGTAGGAATAGGAAGATAATGAGAAATTAGTGTCATTGTCTCACCTCATCCTCAAAAAAAGAAACAATGACCTAGACAGCAACCACTTTGTCAGGATACATCCAGAACTATGGATAGAGATTAGTCGAGGAGAAGAAAAGTAGGAGATCACTCTAATTCTTTAATCTTATATGTTGCTCTGATATTTCTGAGCAAAACAAAGCAAAGACAAAATTAAGTTTAAAAGGCCTCAGTGTATCCTTATTGCATTTCCTGAAGAACAGAATCCACACTCCTTCCTCCTTTTCCCATCCTTAATATAGAGTAAGATCACCAGGGTCCATGGACTAAAGCTGATCAGCAGCACAGCATGTGCTGGCTGGGCTGTGTGCAGGGCACAGGGCAGCAGTGGGGGAACTCAAATGAGTTCCTGGCAAATGCTAAGACAGTGGCCAGGGAGTAACAAAAGCAGAATCAATCTATTACTTCTAGTGAATCTAAGGCTCCCAAAGTTGAAGAAAATGAAGCTTTCATGCAACAAATACCTGCTAGTTTCCAGACACTGAAAGAACTTTGAAATTGTGCTGCTTCTGCCAAATTGTGCACTGGCACACACCTGTAATCAGCGACTCAGGAGGCTAAGGCAGGAGGATCTCAAGTTCAAAGCTAGCCTCAGCACCTTTAAGAGGGCCTAAGTAACTTAGCAAGACCCTATCTCAAAATAAAAAAGGCATGGGGATGTGGCTTAGTGGTTAAGTGCCCCTGGGTTCAATCTCTGGTTTAAAAAAATGAAAGAAAGAAATTATGCTGCTTCAAATAAAAAGCAGAATAATTTAGTGTATCTTGTTTAATTGGGTTCAGGTATGACTCAAATAGGAAATAACCCAGACATTCATGGAGACATATACTAGACTGAAAACTAGAAAGCCTGTGTGAGGTAGAGGATTCATAAATTTCTGCCACTGTATTTTGGTGAATGCATGAAAGAAGGCCTTTTGTTTCAACTGTATGTTATAATCCACGCCTTACAGGTCCACTTCAGAATAGAGTGCTGAGAAAAAGGACAGACACAAGACTGGGGGCCCCCATCATATGGCATGGAATAGGCCCTCAGTAAATATTTGTGCAGTGAATGGCCTGAGACAACCTAAATAGCTCTGATCAATCAGACTAAATTATTAGGGTTCTCAAGAGCTTTATAAAACATTCATGAGCATGCATTTAAAAATTATTGTTTCTTTTTTCTCTTTTTAAATAAGTTCTCTGGGTGTAAACTTTCAAAGAGTTAGCAGTATTTTCTAAAGCTGAAAGGGAAAATTCTAGAAGTTTCTCTTTATTCTATTAAACAAAAAAAAGGGGTAATTACTCAAAGTAAACAGACTTTTGTAAAATCCTTAAAATAAAATTTTCTTATACAACATTCTGCTGGCAAGAAAATTACCAACTCAAGGAAGCAGCTGAACAACAAAGTAAAAGGGATTAGATATTGAGTGCTTTTCCATTTTAAAAGGATGTTTGAGTGAGAAGTCTTCATTCTAAAAGACCATATGGAATGGGAACCTCATTTCCTTACTGATCTCAGGCTGCTTTGAAATTGAAAGCAATTTCCTATTAAATAATACTAGTTTTCTGATGTATTTCTACCCAGTTTTCATCTTCTGCAGCGGTGGTAGTAGTCCTTTGTGCTATAACTAAACAGGTGCCAGTGCTAGGCCAAGCCCAGCCAAACCTGGAACTAGGACAAGGTAAGGGATAGAAAACAATAAAAAACAGGCTAAGTGCCAAGACTGTCAGCTTCCAGGGATCCAGTTCCATGAGAATCCTTTCTCTACTCTCTTAAAAAAAAAAAAAAAAAAAAAAAAAAGCCAAAAGCACCTGGACCACTAGAGGCAATGGTTCAAAATATGAGTAATTTTGGTTTCAGATTTTTTCCCACCCCTAAGCTTAAGAGCAATTTTATTTTTATCTATATTTTTCTGAATTGCAAAGTACTGGTACAGGTTGAGTATCCCTTATCTGAAATGTTTAGGACCCAGAAGTGTTTTGGATTTAAGAACTTTTCAGATTTTGGAATATTTTTACATATATTCAGTGGGATATCTTGGGAATGGAACCCAAATCTAAACACAAAATTGATTTGTTTCATATACATCTTATACCCATAGGCTGAAGGTAATTTTATACATTATTTTTTACTGCATCTGTGTTTTGACTGCAACCCATCACATAAGGTCAGGTGTAGAATTTTACACCTGTAGCATCATATCAGCACTCCAAATTTGCAGATTTTGGAGGATTTCAGATTCTGGATTTTGGGGTTAGAGATGTTTGATCTGTTTTAAATTTTGAAGTGATCACTTCTTTTGAATATGAAGTTTTTTATTTCTAAAATTGCAAAGCTGAGCAAAGTGCACATTATAAGCATAATCTTTTGTAAAACACCTGTAAAGTCACCTGCATTCCCATGTTTGTCTGTGGACACCATTCATTTTATGTATACCTCTGTAAATAACAGGATTCACAAATTATGTCTACAGAATGGAAGGTAGCCTCTTAAGAAATGTTATTCTTTGACAGGTCAGCTTGTCGTAAGTGTGTATATACAAATCAAACTTTATTTAACACATCTTTTATCTATATTAGTGGCTCTCAAAGTGTGGCCCATGAACCAACAGCATCAGCATTGACTGATAGCTTGTGAGAAATTTAAATTCTCAGATGCTACCCCAAACTTAGTGAATCAGAAACTCTAAAGGTGGGGCCCAGGACTCTGTGTTTAACAAGCCCCTCAGGTGATTCAATTCAGGTCCTCACTAAATTTGAGCCTTTACAGACTGAGCCAATTCATCTGCTTGTAATACTCTTTCTAGGATGAAAAATTAATTAATGAAGTGAAATCTGATTTTATGGTACAGAATTCTTGATGGTTGATGATAATGAATTGGCAAAGTTCGTGGAAATGATTCTTGGACTACTTCTTAAGCTATCTAAGATTTTAGGGTTATTTCCTTTCTTTGGGAGAAGGTATACAAATTGGCAGTGTTATGTGTCCTTTTTTGTGTGAGGGGGGAGATGTACAGCTGATTGAACCCAGGGCCTCACTCATGCTAGGCAAGCCCTCTTCCACTGAGCTACATCCCCAGCCCTCTTCATGTGTCTTTTAAAGTAGTATCACCTTCTCCATGTTTCCCTCCTCCCCATTTCCCAGTTGGCCTTCCCCAGTTCCATTTTTCCTCAACTGTACCTTTTGGTGGACGGCAGAACAATGCCATGGTTAAGACCCTAACACTGCAGTCAAATTGACCTAAACATGGCTTACCAAGCTTTTACTAAACTACTCAGTCTCACTGAACCTCAGATTCCTAATAAAACAAGGATAATATCTACTTCTGCAGTTACTGTGAGGATTAAAAAGTATGGTAGCCACTCTGGGATCTGGTAAACCCAACTTAACATTGCTGTTATTATGAAACTGTGTTATCTCAGTCACCTCTACTGTTTCTCCCACATACAGTTCTTCCCCAATAACAACAAAAATCAATCATGGCTATGTGCTGCTTGACATGTTTACAGGGATAGGATTTTGTGGCAAGGAGAACTGTACTTTGACTCCAGACTGCTGAGATCCCAGAAATTAAGAGAAAAGGAGATCTTAAGCTTTCTTCTCTTTGCAGCTGTAGAGGACTGATTTAGTTCTCTTTTTTTCCAAACAGCTGGCGACTTTATAGCTATTGGATGATGGATGATAATAAGAAGAAACATGGACCATTTCATTGTTGTACTAAAATATCATCCATTGGATAACACAGAGGCCCTAGAGTACCATGGAGAATTATTTAAATGCCTTGAGCTATACTTGTTTAGATGGACTTTTCTTGCAATGAGAAACTCATTAGAAAAGAGTGTTAATATTTTGACTGATGTGTTCTAAATACAAGAGTAAACATTGAAACCTGTGGAGTCATGTTAGTGGAACTTGGGGATAACGTTACTTAGTCACCTAGCTTTGTAAGGCAGGCTTTAGAAGAATCATTCATATGGCCTCATTCCAAAAGTTTTTTTCCAACTGAATCTGAGTACACTTGTTCATGTATTTATGAACAATATATATTTATATTTGAATATCTCATATATCACATTTTATAGATTTGGAAAAGATTTACATAATTTATTTTCTTTTGAAAATTTCTTTACTGTATTATAAATAAGCCAAAAGTATATATTTAGAAAGTTCTTGAATATTCAAGGTCTTAAGGAAAAGATCTGAAAGTTTTAAAACAGTGTTATTAAATCAGGATTTTAAAATCTTTTATATAGTAAAACATACACTCATGTTTGGAAATAAACATCTGTAAGTCAGCATAGAAAAAAAATCTTAGCATAGAAGAAATTAACCATTATGAATTAGAAATACTAATAGTCATCACTTATTAAATGCTCAGCATGTGCCAGGTCATATACTTTTAGGCTACAAATGTTATTGAATTTAATCTTCACAAGAACTATGTAATATATCATCATCGTTTTTTCATAATGAGGAACTGAAGCTTGGAAATGTTACCCGACTTCCCCAAAGCTCAGAAAGGGTAGAGACACACTTTAAATTCACCTGTCAGGCACCAATGCTATTAAAGATGTAGATCTAACCAGGGTTGGCATTATGCTAAGAACAGATAAAAGAGAAAGGATGGGAGGGACAAGGGGTCGGGGATAGGTTCAAGGGACTGAGTGGGATGATGAGATTTAGAGGATGGAAGTGAGGATATGAAACATGATATCAACAATCAGCTGTTTTATATTTTATAAAATTCTTTTTCATCTATTATTTTACTTGATCTTTACTACAACTCCATAACATATTTTATAGCTATTCTGAAAATAAAGGAAATCAAGGTACAGAGAGATCAGCTTACTTATTTGAAGTCACAGTAACATAGCAATTACACACACTCAGTTTTGTTACTACTGCACCCCACCTCCACCCACAATAAACTTCCAAGGGGGGAAAATACTCTTATTCAAAAGACTCTTCTTGTAGGGTTGGGTAATCTATCCACGTCATCTACATTTTAATATGGAACGAGATATTAACATTGGTTCTCTCTTCTCTTCCATTCAACAACTGGCAAATTGGCCCAAAGGGAAGAAAAAGAGAAAGAATAAAAGCAATAACTTTGGGTAATCTACAAAGTAAATAATTTAGAAGTGGCTGTCTTTGGCAGGGACAAGTAACTTTGTTTCATTAGTAAGAGGGATTTCTGGATTTCCTATCCTTTACTTCCATGTCTTGTCCTAAATCATTTTTGCCGCTGATGAAAAGCAGCAGGAACCTTACCTATTTCATTTCTCATAGTGGGATCAGGAGGAATAGGTAATCCTATCACCAATGGGGGGTACAGTGTGTTCCTAATATTAACAAAACATGCAGTATGCTAATTCCACACAGTTGGTGTGAGACTGTTCCTAATTTGACTCAAGGTTTTAAACTTCTTTTCAACACTCCTGTGTTAGTATGGTATAGCTTTGCCAGTAGTCCCTTAGCAATGAATAACTACTCACTGAGCAATGAGTAATTATCTTTTTATTTGATGATTAGGAAACCAGAAGACTTCAGAACAAGGGGAATTAGAAAATAATCTTTGCACTCATGGAAGGATTTCCTGTGGGATTCCTTTCAAGGGTTCTCCCAGAACATTTAAACTGTTATTTGTAAGTAATTAATTATTTCACAGAAAGGTGAAAGGATAAAAACATCTGAAAGCTAAAATGTTGGTGCCAGAGATGATATATCTAAAAGTAAAATAGAAGCCAATAAGAAAGTAAGGTTAATTCTCCAAAATATTACATTTTTCATTCTGCTTTTTGTGAACTTTCTTTGCAGAAAGTAAAGCACATATCTATCTAGATCAAAACTGGAGGCATTGTAAAGGTATAAAAATGAATCTCTTTAACAGGTTTGAACTGCCAGTTCTATAAATTTGGGATGGGACAACTTAAATTTGTTATTTTTCTTACTTTAAAGTGCCCCCACTCCGGGGCTGGGCGCAGTGGCACTCACCTGTAATCCCAGTAGCTCAGGAGGCTGAGGCAGGAGGATGGAGAGTTCAAAGCCAGCCTCAGCAATTTATCGAGTTGCTAATCAATTCAGTGAGACCTATCTCTAATAAAATACAAAATAGGGTTGGGGATGTGGCTCAGTGGTCGAGTGCCCCTGAGTTCAATCCCTGGTACCCCCCAAAATAAATAAAGTGCCCCCACTCCAGGTTTAAAGCAGATCTCACTTTGCAAATTTTTTCATGAATAATTTCCTTTTCATTGTAGCACTTTTGAGTCCATAGTGTGAATAGTTGAGAACCTGGAGTAAAATCTCTGTCTGGAAGGCCTGGTCTCCCAATTTAATTGCTAATATTGAGGAAGAGAGGAGGGAGGAAGCAAAAAGGAAAGAGAAACAAGCTAATGTTACGGATGGCTGTCTGACTTCTGGTTTACAACCAATTTCCTCTGTCATACTTCATTTGCATCTTGCCAGTTTTGTAAAAGCTGGAAATGTACTTCAACTTGTCCTAAAATAATTACATCCAATAGAAGATAAACTGTAATTTAAGTCCTTATTTCCTTTTGCAAAAGGAACATTGTTATTAAACAGATACATAAGTTTAACACACACTTTATAATAATTTCAGAAGACAGAGAAAATTCAGTCTTTTTTTAGTAATGTGGAACTCTGATTTCTGTTTAGCTTTTCTCTCTAGCTCTTTAGACACAAAAAAACTCAGAAAATTATGATTTTTAAAATAAAAATATATATTGTTAGCTTTAAAAGAGCTCACATGTTAGAAATGGAACATGATTAAACAGTCTGACCATTAAGTATTTTATATGTGATACTCACAGCTATGACATTTATAAGAATAAACACTGGTCAAGTGTCTGTTGCCTTTTATTTCTTCATCTCTAAGGACATCTCTACCAGGCATGGCATGTGGCTGGCTCAGCCAGTTCTCAGAATTCTGAGGGGCAGTGGTTTCAATGTTTGCCAGATAAGAACCTAGTTTGAGCTCTAAAATTAAAAGGAACATGCAATTGGAGTATGTCCATATACTGAACAGAGGAGACAATTCATAGGTGCAGCACATTTATCTTGTAATTCCTGTTTGTAATTTCCCATATGTAATAAAATATAATTTAAATATGGGATACATAGGAGTAGGAAAAGTGAGGACATCTGTGCTCCAATCTTTTCTACCTACTTTCACTAACATGGAAAACAAAGAACCATAGCCTTTCTCAAATAATTGGATTCTTAGTGGTCTTTCCACAGAAACCCCATCATTCCGCAGGCCTTTCAGAGCTCCCTATATTTTTCTCAATTATAGCACTTACCTCACTGTATTGTAATTATTTGTTTACATGTCCATCTTTCCTTATCTGCTAGTTGCTAAAAAGGGACATTTGTAATGTCTAACATGTAATAGGTTCAAAAAATCCTAGTCAATATATGAATGAATTAATCAATGGCATTATTCCAGAAAATTATGTTAATAATGAATGTTCTTGATTATATCACACATGTATACACATTTTTTCTTTGAATTCCCAAACAAATATATAAAACCAGTATTTTTATCCTATCTTTGGGTGTATAGGGGTTAAGAAACTCATGTATCTAATTACAAAATTTATTATTTTATGTCACATTTACCCACATAATGCTAAGAAAAGAACCTTCAAACTACTTAGAACTGTTTCATATAGAGTGCTTCTTATTTTCAGTTGATATTTTTGTGGTCTTATGAAAGCAATAAGATAAAGACTAATAATCCACTTTAAGGTCATCCCAAGGAAAGGAAATCCTCTCACATCCTCTTACACAGGCTTTGTAAATAATGTAATCATATAAATATTAAAAATGTCACACTGGTTACCTTTGATCCAGAGTCACATTTTTTCAGAGAGTAACTAACTTATCTTCAGTATTCCTTTCCATTATTGGATTTCTGAAAAGTGATGAAAGGAGAAACACAGTGAGCTTATTTCTGATATTGCCACTGTTTTTCCTAAACTATTCTTCAGATATGGATGACACAACATTTTTTGGAACATTTTTTATGTGATTTTTCTGGGTTGAACAGAAAAGAAATTGAAATGAAAATTTAATTCTATTTCACCTATACTGACTTTTAATTTTAAAATACCATTCTAATCTTAATTTACTCCTTTTTCCATAATATGAAAAACCTTAATAATTCAATTACAAAACATTTGGCTTATAATTAAATAGCAACTAAAATTCATGTTAGATTTGCTACTAAAGGACCTGATTCACATGAGATATTTGAATCCATTCTAATGTATATTATTTCCTTAAATTCATCAGATTGCAATGGAATTACAATAGTCTTGCCAGGGAATTAAATGGTTATTATGCAGTACATATCTAGAAAAGCAAGAACCTGCTCTTTGTGTTTTAGATATTAAGTAATGAGTAATTATGAAATTTAAAATGTTCTATTTTAGCAATAAATTTTTCTAATGAAACCTAATAATATCTGCTTGACTAGAATGCTCAGAAGCCAAAGAACTATATTAGCATAAAGGTATCTCATAATAAATAGTTGATAACATTTAGGTATCTAGTATAGCCACATTACATAAGTTGTAGGACTTGAAAACAGAGTATAACATTTGTAAATACTAAGACATAGATGGCCTTAAATACATCAGCTATCCCTCAATATAATTAAATATAAATTAAATTAAATTTAATTTAATTTCTTATACTAGATTTTCAAAAGGTTTTTTCATGCTATGACACCTGTTGAAGAAATTTAGTTATAGAATTGTATTTTACTTTTTAGTTAAGATAAATCCTTTAAAATATTTTCGTCTAGACATTGCTAAGCCAGTCATGACTGATGCACTATTTTTTTTTTCCCAAGTATTGAAAAGAGTAGTAATACTTCCCAACTAAGGAAAGAGAGTAGTTCTTGGTTATAAAATTTTATTTCAGTAAATATCTAGATGACCATGTGTTTTGAAATTCATGGTAGGTTTAGCATCAGAAAGTCAGCCAACGTACTATGCCATAATGTTAAAATAAAGAACAAAACCACATGATCTTCTCAATAGAATGAGAAAAAGCATTTGACAAAATCCAGCATCCTTTCATGAATAGTGAAAAAAATAGCACTCAAAAAAACTAAAAATAGACGTTCCCTTCCTCAACATAATAAAGGTCATCTACCAAAAAAAGCCACATTTACATCATACTTGGTGGTGAAAGACCAAATGCTTTCCCTCTATGATCAGGAGCAAGACAAGAATGCCTGCCCTCACCACAGCTATTCAATTTTGTACTGTAAGTTCTAGCCAGGGAAGTTAGGCATGAAAAATGAATAAAAGGCATCCAGATTGGAAGAGAAGTAAAATTATTTTTCTTCACGGATGATATGACCTTATATATAGGTAAGAACACATGTACACACACACACACACACACACTAAATACTGGACTTGATAAACAAGTTCAACAAAGTCATAGGACATAAAGTCAACGTTCAAAAATCACTTGTATTTCTATATAATAACAATGAATAATCCATTAGTAATATTAAGAAAACAATTCCATTTACAACCACATCAAAAACAAATAAAACACTTAGGAATTAAAATAATCAAGTAAGACCTGTATACTGAAAACTCAAAAACATTGTTAAACAAAGTAAAGACCCAAATAAAGGGAAAGACACAAAAGGTCGGCCACCAGTTTAAAAATGGGCAAAAGGCGTGAATGGACATTTTTTCAAAGACATGCAAGGTAGCTGGGGCTGGGGCTCAGTGGTAGAGAGCTTGCCTTGTACTGTGAGGCTCTGATCCTTAGTGCCACATAAAAATAAAAAAAAAATAAAATAAAGATATGCTGTCCATATACAACTGCAAAAAAAAATTTAAAGATATGCAAGGTATCAATAAGCACATAAGAAGATGCTTAATGTCTTTAGCCATTAGAGAAATTCAAATCAAAACAATGAGACCCTACTACTCAGTCACTAGGCTAGCTGTAATAGAAGGACAAACAATAACAAGTGTTGGCAAAGACATAGAGAAATTGAAACCCTCATATGTTTCTGATGGTAATATAAAGTAATGTTGATGCTGTAATAAGAATCTGGTATTTCCTAAAACTGTTTAATATACAGTTATCACATGACCCAGCAAATTCTACTCCTTAGTTATACCCAAGTAAATTGTAAATATATATTTACACAAAACCTTGAACATAAATGTTAATAACATCATTATTCATCATAGTAAAAGAGTTGAAATATCCCAAATTTCCATCAGTTGATAAACAGATAAACAAATATAGTATATCCATACAATGGAAGATTATCCAACCATAACAAAGTATGAAGTGCCAATATATGCTACAACAAGGATGAACCTTGAAAACATTATGCCAAACAAAAGAAGTTGGACATTATGCTAAACAAAAGAGATTGGATACTTTTTATATGAAATGCCTGAAATTGACCATTACATAAAGACAAAACAGGTTGGTGAGTGCCAGGTGCTGAGACTCTAAGGCAATGGGGAGTAAGTGCTTAGTTGATATGAGGTTTCTTTCCAGGGTGATGGGAGTGTCCTGGAATTGGTGTTACTGACTGTACAACATTTTGAATAGTCTGAAAATTACTGAATTATACACTAAAATATTTAAATGATGAGTTTTATGTTATGTGAAATCTCAATACAAAAATATAAATAGACCAAAAACAAAATATGACTGGTTATATAAGACTTTTGTAGAATGAATATATTTCTTTTCAAGTCCCAGTCATTAAACTGTTTTTAAAAAGCAGTATCTTTGGATGGATGGGTTTTAAAGAGACCAATGTGTCCAATAGCCATGGCTGTTGTTTCTGGACATATACAGCAGATTACAGATTTCTTAATGACTGTCTATTTTGATAGATTTGCCAAACAAGAAGAACTTTTTAAATAAGTCAGTTATTTCCACCTTGATCTTTCATATGAACATACACAATAATGCAGACTGTGTTCTACAAGACTCCCATGGAAACAAGCAATTTTCCAATATGAAGAGAGTTATCTGAATGAATTAATTCAACAACAGAAGCTATCAAAGAAAATATGCCTTAGCAACTAGCTTCTTGTACTACAATCAGGGGCTCATTTATCTTAAACAAGTCAACTTTTGTAACACCCTCTGCACTGTATAGAGTACTGAGTGACAGTCAAACAGGGCTGTCAAGAAAGAAGGAAAACAGTGGGAAATGAGAACTAGAATGAATTGAAGGAAAAAAAAACTTTGTAAGAGAATGCAAAGTAGTCTGTGACAAGGAATTTTCCTTTAAAATGAGCAAAAGCTATGTGATCACATTGAGTAAATGAATGTCAATGGGGTGAAAAGTACTTAATAATCCCCACAGCATTTCTAATAGGATCTACCTGGCCCCCAACTAATTATAAAAACTCATCTAAATCCTAAAAGACATTGAACAAGACCCTACAAAACCTTCCTTCATTCTCACGTCAAGCCCTGCTGAACAGATAAGTTGCTTACAAAATGAGTTCTATTCTTTTTTGCTTTCACTCAGTTTCCCAGGTTCTTGCCTTAATATAGTATTAAGATTTTTAACAGCACATTAGTGGTTACATATTATTAATTCCACCTTGGCTATTCTTTCTAAAATTAAATAAGTCCTAAGAAGTTGAAATCGAGATGCTCCCTTTTTCCCTCAAAGAGATTATTTTCGGTGTTTGTGGGAAGGAAAACAAAAATATTCCTGGTTGACATCACTGTTCTAAGATGGAGCGTCTCATATTTTGGGAGTCTCTTGGGAGTTCCATTGCCTGTTCTGCCATTGATTTGCTGTGTGATCTTGGAAAAGTTTAAATATAAAAAGACAAGTGCAAAGTGAAACTATGAAAACAAAACTTAACTGAGATCAAGTGAAGAGCAGAGAGGGAATTAAATGGCCTCATTGCAACTGTCCTCGTAACTGAACTTAATGACTGGCGAGAATTTTGGCTTGAAAAAAATTCCATATTACCTAGTTGTGCAGTGAGGCAGTTTCTTATATGGTATTACAGGAAACTCAAAATTTACCTATGGACAAGCACTGCAGTACACATCTAATGACTTTTGTCAATCTTTTTTGTTGTTGTTCTTTATTTGCAATTCTTTGTTGCTGTTCTTTATCTGCTAGAAATCATTTTTTAATGCCTATCCGTCAGAAAAAATTCTTTTTTTTAACTATTTATTTATTTTTTAGTTTTCGGCAGAAATAACATCTTTGTTTGTATGTGGTGCTGAGGATCGAACCCAGGTCACACGCATGCCAGGCGAGCGCACTACCGCTTGAGCCACATCCTCAGCCCGAGAAAAAACTCTTAAAATCCAGTGGAAACAAAGAACAAATAAGAAACAGTTCCACACAAGGAAGTAAAGAAACTGACTGTTATAACAGAGAAAAGGAGTCAATTTGATATTCTTAAACAATAAAGTGTTAGATACACTGAAATAAGCGTCTTAAAAGTCATAATGCTTTACTTTGTTGACAGTTCGTGCATGCAAATCTGAAGCCAAATTATGCATATATGCTAGGTCAATTCACTTGTAGGATCTAGTTGAATAGATTATCTGTTAGAAAACATTTTTTAATGCCTATCCGTCAGAAAAAAATTCTTAAAATCCAGTGGAAACAAAGAACAAATAAGAAACAGTTCTACACAAGGAAGTAATGGTATGGAGGAATAAAAAAAAGCTTCCAAATTGGTAATAGTGTGATCTTATCTAAATGTCATCTTCATAAGCCTCCTGGGCATTCCAGCTTTCAGGCCAATGCTATTTGCATTTTTTAATAGCAGAAATATTTGTTACAGAGGGAAGATAAAGTACTTGATGATACTGAAAAGAGGAAGCTGGTAAAATTAATCTTACGAAAATATAAGACATTCAAAACCCACTTATCTATATAAAATATGTAGCAATCCCACCTTTAGAAGTAAATCCTAAAGTAGTACTCTTGTTTAAAAAAAATCTTCAGTTAACATATGGAGGGTAATAAATGTCACTGTTAAAGGATAAATTTTTAAAAGGGAAAAATCATGACTCACACAGATATAAAATGAAAATGTGTCAGAGATGTATTTAACTCATTAACAAAGAACCAGTAAGACGTTACAACCAGGTCAAAAGAAAATTCAAATAAACTACATGTTCATAGGCAAATAAAATGTGTATTTACAAATTGGTGCAAAACAGTAAGAAGGGCAATGATAAATAGCATTCTATCAGACACAACTAATTTGTGTTGCTATGAATAAGAACTATTTGCATTATTACTAGTTTTCTACAACTTAGAGTTATAAAATAGCTTGATGATAATAAAAGGGAGAGAGACCCAGACAGGACACTGAAATTTTTTTCCCCATTTCAGAGTTTATCAGTTTGGGGTTTTTTCCCCAGTAGTAGAATATGATTTGTTAATCTGGGAAATAGGCAAAGAAAAATAATTCTGGTTCTGAAGTTTCCCAAACAAATGATATATTTGAATTTACGAAGTTCATATTTATAAATAAAAGCAGTCCCTATCCAGAAGGAAAGAGAGATTTGTTTGTTCTGGGAAGCCATTTCTTCTCTGATGGGTAAGAAAGAATCCTACCTAAAATCACTCAAGACTCCAACATTTAAACTCTACTGCTCACTTTAAAAAAAAAAAGGTATTTATCCAATGAACCAATTTTAAACATTTTAAAACAATAAGAATACTTTAACACCATTAATCTGACTTTTTAAAAAAATATGTCATTTTTTTCACTTGATTTTTTAAGTGAGGTTTATTTTATTGACAATATTTGGGAGCTGGGATATACCTCAGTGGTAGAGTACTTGCCTAGCATGCACAGAGTCTTGGGTTCAGTCACTAAATAAAAATAAATAAATTCAAAAAGTCTCCACAATTTATTTGAAAGGTCACTCTAGGGAAATTTCTGCCTTTCTTTCTGAAGAAAGGTAGAATTTGGTGGTAGAATTTGGAAAGAGAGAGAGAGAGAGAGAGTGTGTGTGTGTGTGTGTGTACTTGCTTCTGAGTACCCCTTCAACTCTTGATTTTTAGGGTATGCATTGCATGCACAATGAAACAGATAAACTTTCATTTAGATAAATCAATCAAAGCTCTGGGGTCATATATAATTTTTTGCATAAAAAATGGAAATAAGCCAATCTTATTTAAGATAAAAATCTACCTAAATCATTAGGTTTGCATGGTGATTTCATGAGTTATTCTTCATAACCTAAATTAAAACTGACTATAAAAGTCATCACCCTACATGATATCACTACCCCTTCCTGATTATATTAGGGATAGTAAATAACATAAAGGAAGTGCTATCCACAAGGAGAAAATCTTTAATTAGTTTAATTTATATTCCTGTTGTCATCCCCATTTGTAAATTTATTGTGTGGAGTTTCTAGTAGACTTGTTAATGCTTGCAGTGGCCTGGAAATTCCCCTAGGAGGCATCAGATTTTTCAATGAGCAGAAAGGGTTTACATCAAATCAATGAATATCTAAAAGCATTCTGTACTCTTTCTTGTAAATTTATTCATGCCAGGTATGGGAAATTGAGCCAATCTTTCTTTATTCATCAACCTTCAAGACTTCCTTGATTCTACCAGAAGTATAGGATTAATAATCCATTCAAGGACAGAATACCCTAAAATGGTTCATCATGGGTCCAAACTAACCTTTGTCCTGAAGAGCTCTTAAAGGACAAATTGGTTTAAGATACACCAATTTTATTTAGGTATCACCCTGACTTGGTGATCAAAATAAATCTCTCAAAATCCACTTTCCATAGTTTAGGGCTTAATTTGGGGAATCTGAAGTCAGACTGCTAGAGTTCAAAGTAGCCCACCACTTACTAGCTTTGTGACCTTGGGCAAATTTTTTAAACCCCATGGGCCTTACTTTTCTCATTTGTGAAATTGGGCAATAAAGATTACACCTACCTTGTATGGTTTTTGTGTAAATCAAATGAGTTCATATTTATACAATGACTTAGAACCGTGTCTGGTGTATTGTAAGTACTCTGCAACATTAGTTACTATTACTATCATTGTTATTTATCACCATCTCCATGACAGATTCATGTTCCTTAGACTTACAGTAAATCTCCCAGAGATGCCCAGGTATGAGCCAATATATTCTTTATAGGAAGTACTTTAGACAAATCTGAATGTCTTAAACAATCAAAGTATCTCCTTCTCACTTCAAATGCATAATTAGCACTCTTGGCCTCCTTGGCAGTTTTTAAAATGGAACTAAGCTTAATAACCAAAATTCTCAAGACCTCACTAAATATATATGAGCTGAATAAAAAAATTAACATATATTTACTGAAAACCTATTATATGCCAGATACAGGGGATTCAAAGAAATTTTAAGTCACCCTTTCTTTTCTACAAGAGTTTACAATCTAGTGGAGAGAGGCAGATAACCATTTGATTCCCATACAGAGTGTTAAATGCTTAACACTTTCTTTCAAAATTTGCATTGGCTCCATTCATGCTTTTTTCCCTGATCTGTCAGTCAGAGCAGGGTCTTGGCAAATTAGTGAAGTAGGCACAGTTTGTCTTTGGTTCCTTCCCTCTCCTCTTGAGACATTCCCTTTCCATTCTCCAGGAAGTCCCTTCCTCCTCCAGGCAACTCTGAGTCCAGTTGTAGGATTGAAAACAAATGGTTAGAATCCCTGCTGATAGTTTTTTTTTTTTTTTTCATAAAGTAAGAATTTTCCCCTCCTGAGATTTTTTTTTTTTTAATGTTTTGTTTTTTCTGGAGATGGTGAAAAATCCCAGGACCTAGGAGCAGGCTAGGCAAGTCCTCTACCACTAAGCTACATTCCCAGGCCAGCATTTTTATAAGGAGCTTCTGAACATGAAACACTGTTAGAGCTGAAGGAATGAATCCCCACAGGAAGAATTTCAGGCTACCAGCTACCTGGTACAGTCTCTTAAGTACTGGCCAGTTTTCATTCTCTGTTGTAATTGCTTTTGCCCCATCTCCATCTTCATTTTATTTTCCATGCTTTCTGGGTTCAAATATACACCAAATAAATAAAAATAAATTGTAGATATTTTCATTATTGCTTGCAATTTTGCTGTGTTGCTGGACAAGAATTTGGAACACTGAACCTTCAACCTATTTTGCCCCATTCTGACAGGATGTTTCAAGTCCCCTTTTCCACTAAACACAATTATCATGCTTCATCTTCACCACAGAACTCTTACTTCTGTTAAATTAAAACATGCAAACCTTTAATGGGAAAAAGGCATATTTTATTCATTAATGAAAAGGCAAAACATGCTCACAATGCTTTCTATTCAAAGGTTGTGTTGTGGCATTGTTGTGCCTGTTTTTGTCCTGCATAAGAGAAGCAGGTTCCAACAGGCTAGCCTAGTATTAGAATTTATCTCTTTTCATGCATAAGAAGTTCATTCTTTTAGAAGTTAATCCTTTTCTTTACAAGGGACATACTATCTCTTTAGAAATTAATCAGTTTTTGCCTTCACATTTGGTCTTGAATTGCCACATAGCATTGTTCCCCTTTCTAAATCATTTGTTATAGCTAAATAGAGGCCCATGAATTGCTGCAGCTGCCTTTAAGTGGGCATTTTTCTTCAGCTCATAGAATAAGCACTGTGTGTATTCTTCCTTCACAAACATTTTTTTTTAAGTTTCAATGATGGTTTGAAAGAATATTCATTTTCCATTGGAATTCAAAGCTGCACAGTGAAGAATACAAGTCCTGAATATATAAACAGTAACAGTTCAACGGCACAAGAAAATTACTATTTGTGAAATTCAAAATTTTCTGAACACTAAGCCATAAAATAAATCTTTTTTTTTTTTTTCACTAACTTTCATGATCATTTTCAGTAAGACCTAAACAAGAGGGCCCAACAACAGTTCCCTTTTTTCTTGGAAAGCAATTGGGAAGCAAATGTATCAGATATTCTCCAAAGAATTTAGATGAGTCTCTGAAGCCCTGGCCTTCATTTTCTGCCGTGGAACTCCACCATGGCGAATGTCTTCAGGGAGCATTATCACTAGATGACAGAGCACACATCTTTATTTGAGAGGAGAAACTAGAATGATTTTGAGTCTAAGATGGCATCAACCACTGAAATGGACAACATGGAGTAGAGGGTAGAGGAAGAAAAAAGCAGAAAGAGAAATAAAAGTAAAAATATTTTAGTTCAATTATAATCAATATAGAAAATGAAAGTTTGTCTTCAGAGTCTATTAATATTTACTGTCCCATTTGTACCACTCAGGCAAGAAAGAAGAAACATTGTTGTAGCTCTCCCTTGGTTGATTTCAGATCATTCTGGAAACATTCTGGTGAGGTGACGGAGGATGCAGCTGTGTTACTTGAAATCTGTCTGGTAGCTCAGAAAGGATTATGATAGTTGCCTGCAACCTAACAGTCTCTACAACACAGAGAAGCCAACCTTGAAATCACAGAACCTTAAGACTAACAGGGTTGTCTTAAGTCAGCCTTCCATCTAATATCTAAATAGTCTACAACTTCTTGATAAGTGATTGTCCATCCACTGTGCTCCACACGGCCAGTGACCAGATTCCCACAACCTCCTCCCATGGCCCATTTCCTCAACCACATGACAGCTGACTTCTGAAAGCCTTCTGCCCCAAAAGAACAACAATAAAAAACAACTTTTCTAGGCAAGAACCATACGTCTTCTAATGACAGAACTGAAAAATAACTTCCTTATTTTGCCCTGACTTAAATTCTTATGTCTATAGTTTCAAATATGAAGAGATGATATTTTCTCATCCTCTATTTGGCTTCAATATTTTTTATGAAAGTGTGCAGCTCTTTTTAACAAACATGTTATTTCAGTAATTCCTTGAATTTTTCGTTCAAAGTTTGTATGAGTCCTTTCCGTGGTAAGATAATATGCTAAAAATGACTGGCAAGTAGGTTAATATTAGTAGCAAATAAACTCAACCAGATATGAGAATGAAAACTTATGATATCAAGAGAGAAAGAATTCTTGCCAGCTGCAGTGGCGCACTACTGTAATCCCAGCATCTCGGGAGGCTGAGGCAGGAGGATTGGGAGTTCCAGCCAGCCTCAGCAACAGTAAGGTACTAAGCAACTCAGCGACACCATGTCTCTAAATAAAAAATACAAAAATAGGGCTGGGGATGTAGCTCAGTAGTCAAGTGCCCCTGAGTTCAATCCCCGATACCCTACCACCACCACCACCAAAAAGAGAGAAAGAATTCTTAGCATTTACAGAGGGGTTTCTGAAACTCAGAATGTCCAAAATATCCCTTGGTTAATTAGGAATCATCATTTTATTGCTAAGATAAATTTCTCATTTTCCAACTAGACAGACGGACATCACTCTTCTTCAACTAAACTTGAAGTGCACAATCCCAATTTCCTGCTCTTTACCTAGTTCATGTTTGTGTAACAAATAAGAGCTATGTTTAACTTGTTACTAAAGTTTCCTTCTTCTGTTTTTTTTTTTTCAATGAAGACCTAGTTTTACTTGCACATTTTTCACGAGCATCAAATAGTAGGTGATCTTTCAAGCTTGAACAGCAACAGTTGTATCGCTGAGGAAGGATTTCTTGTTTCAAACTGTCTAGATAATGATTTACAGCTATTTTTGGTAATTCTCAAAATGACAGCTCCTTGAATTTTTCTGTATGCAGAAAAATTTGCTGGACTAGCATCTTTCAGACCCTGGGAGGCTCATCCCAAACCTTGGCATGTGGAGACAAGGGAATGCCGTGAAATTATTACTCCAGGGGGGAACTGACCTGTCCGGCATTATCTTGTGATACATGTGAATGTTTGATGAGGTTACCCCAAATGTCTGTGACCTCCTGAGGCCTGGAATTTGTGAGACAGGATGAACCTATGAACATATAGGCTTTCAGCATTCCAAGACCACAACTGGTTTGACAATAGTTGAGTTCCTCTTAAAAAAAAAAATACAAACACTACTTTGCAATATCTATCTTCATGTAGTCCTTAATATATGGTTGCTAAAAAAGAGAAAAGATGCAAAAGGGCAGAAAGTAATAATTAACAACCTTTGAAATTCTGAATGTTATACAAAATGCATGTGGGTGCCATGCCTATTGAAAGGCATAAACTAGGGAGTGGGGGAATGTAGAAAAGAAGCAATAAGAGGGGAAGGGAGAAAAAAACATAATAGGCAAGATAGGAAGTAGAAAGAACTTTTTTTTTTAAAGTGAGGAAAAGAAAATGTTTTTAATACCTTTCATTCATCTCTTTACCTCAATGGATCTGCATTATCTACAGGATAAATTTCAGTCTCTTTAAGCTGATATTTAGTCTGTTCCATGATCTGGACCCAACTATCTCTCCAACATGTACCTCTGATTTACTTATTGACTGTTCCTTGGACATTCCTTTGGGGTTCTTATTTCCTTGCCTTTACTCTCTAAAGAAATTCCTGTGTACCTCTGTGTACCCTCCAAGACATGACCCCAGGGACTGCATTTAGACATTTTATACAGGTAGCACTTATTGACCTTGTTCTGAATACTCCTCAGAGTTTTATCTAATGCCCTACTCAGATAATCCCCTGTTCCCTTGACAACAGTGATGGAAGAGGGATGGTTTATTATAAGTGCTCTGACTCTATATTAATTTCTATGTATTTTTTAAAATTTTTATTATTAGTTATTCAAAACATTATATAGTTCTTGACATATCATATTTCTTTTTTTTATTGGTTGTTCAAAACATTACAAAGCTCTTGACATATCATATTTCATACATTTGATTCTAGTGGGTTATGAACTCCCATTTTTACCCCGTATACAGATTGCAGAATCACATCGGTTACACATCCACATTTTTACATATTGTCATACTAGTGACTGTTGTATTCTGCTATCTTTCCTATCCTCTACTATCCCCCCTCCCCTCCCATCTTCTCTCTCTACCTCATCTACTGTAATTCATTTCTCTCCCTTGTTTTTTTTCCCTTTCCCCTCACATCCTCTTATATGTAATTTTGTATAACAATGAGGGTCTCCTTCCATTTCCATGCAGTTTCCCTTCTCTCTCCCTTTCCCTCCCACCTCTCGTCCCTGTTTAATGTTAATCTTTTTCTCATGCTCTTCCTCCCTGCTCTGTTTTTAGTTGCTCTCCTTATATCAAAGAAGGCATTTGGCATTTGTTTTTTAGGGATTGGCTAGCTTCACTTAGCATAATCTGCTCTAATGCCATCCATTTCCCTGCAAATTCCATGATTTTGTCATTTTTTAGTGCTGAGTAATACTCCATTGTGTATAAATGCCACATTTTTTTAATCCATTCATCTATTGAAGGGCATCTAGGTTGGTTCCACAGTCTAGCTATTGTGAATTGTGCTGCTATGAACATCGATGTAGCAGTATCCCTATAGTACGCTCTTTTAAGGTCTTCAGGGAATAGTCCGAGAAGGGCAATAGCTGGGTCAAATGGTGGTTCCATTCCCAGCTTTCCCAGGAATCTCCATACTGCTTTCCAAATTGGCCGCACCAATTTGCAGTCCCACCAGCAATGTACAAGTGTACCCTTTTCCCCACATCCTCGCCAGCACTTGTTGTTGTTTGACTTCATAATGACTGCCAATCTTACTGGAGTGAGATGGTATCTTAGGGTGGTTTTGATTTGCATTTCTCTGACTGCTAGAGATGGTGAGCATTTTTTCATGTACTTGTTGATTGATTGTATATCCTCCTCTGAGAAGTGTCTGTTCAGGTCCTTGGCCCATTTGTTGATTGGGTTATTTGTTTTCTTATTGACATATCATATTTCATACATTTGTGTATTTTGTATGTATGGTTTGCTTGTATTTTGTTTATGACATGGGATTTAGACAATTACAAAAACAGCTCTTCCTGCTAATTTTCATTGTGCTACTGCTATCAGATACATGTCTTCACTTCACTAAACTCTTGGAAAAATTTTCCTACCCTGTCAGTTTTTACAAACACTCCATTTTGATTGAAACCTGCATCTAGTACTACAAGTAAAACAATGAGCCATCAGCTTTTACTGAGTTGTTTTTTTTTCCACATTTTTTATTGGTGCATTATAGTTGTCCATAATGGTAGAATTTGTTGTTACACATTCATACATGAACACAATATAACAATCTGGTCAATATCATTCCCTAGTATTTTCTCTTCTCTCTCCTCTTCCCTCCCACTGGTCCCTTTCCCTACTGATCTCCCTTCAATTTTCATGATACCCCAGGCCTCCCACCTTTCTTTTCCTTTTTTCTCTCTAGCTTCCACATATGAGAAAACAAATGATCTTTGACCTTCTGAGTATGGCTTATTTTGTTTAACATAATGTTCTCAAACTCCATCCATTTTCCTGCAAATGACATAATTTCATTTTTATTTATGATTGAATAAAACTCTGTGTGGTGTATACATGCATTTTCTTTATCCATTCATCCACTGATGGACATCTAGGCTGGTTTCATAGTTTAGCTATTGAGAATTGTGCTGCTATCAACATGGCTATGCATCACAATAGTATGATGACTTTAATTCCTCAGGGAAAAAATACCAAAAAGTGGGATAGCTAGGTCATAGGGTGATTTCTTTCCTAGTCTTTTGAGTAACCTCCATACTGATTTCCATAGTAGTTGTACTAATTTACAGTCCCACAAACAGTGTAAAAATCATCCTTTTTCTCAACATCTTCTCCAGAACTTATTATTCTTTGTGTTCTCGATGATTGCCATTCTGACTGGTGTGAGATGAAATCTCATACTGAGAGCTTTTAAAGAAACTTACTGTGTAGAAAGTATTTGATAAGAGTTTCTATTTTTTGCATGATGAGAACAAATACTGAATAAAAAAGATTTAATAACAGCAGTAGGACCTCAGCATTCATATATACTTTATATGAATATAAAGTATATATGAATGAGGATACACAGGAAAAAAACAGATATCCAGGAGCTAGGATGAAAAGGCTTCACTTTTATAGAGCAGTACCAAATGAATTCCTGCAGCTTTCCAAGTTTAAGTGCGGCTTTGTCTTTAGAGCTTGTCTGCATGTGGGCATGGAGAAGTATGATGACCCTTTATAACTCCAGGGACCTCCATAAATTAACTGTTTATGTCAGAGATAGTCAAGAAGAGAGGCTCAAGAAGACAGTTTATTATCACTCAACGCATACTTGGACATTTCAAAACCAAAACCAATAAGCTGAATCTATAATATTAGCCAAAATTCTAGAAAGAAAATTAACAAAGATTTTTGTAATACCAATTTACTCCAAGGAGCCAATCCTATCCTCTTTAAAAAAAAAATCTATATCCTTGCTAACCCCTGAGAATTAAAAAAGACTGCAACTATTTTCATAAGTATGAGGACGTTATGTTTCTACATACTGAAGTTAAATTTGGCAAGATGGTCACCAAAATGTTATCTGTAAAATTTTCCAGATTATGACTCTTAGACATGTGGTTCATTCACAGACAGTCTCTAAGCCCTGAGTATAAGCCTGAACTTGAACATTATGTGAGCTTGATGCCCACAGCAGTCACACCGCATGTGCCCTTCCCAAGGGCCTCCACCATTGGAACTAGGGATATATATGCTCCGGAAGTATAAAAAGAAACAGGGTCCTCAACTTCCACATATGAGAGAAAACAAATGATCCTTGACCTTCTGAGTTTGGCTTATTTTGTTTAACATAATGTTCTCAAACTCCATCCAATGAATTGGTGACAATTCATTCCAGTGCCTGAAGCAATAGTATATCAAGGTATTGATGTGGCTGTTTCCAAGTTTGTTGAATTTTAGTGTTTGGTACATGTTAGTAGTTCCCCTTCTGTTACAATCAAAATATTTTGGATACAGTGAAATAAACTTTGCTCACAAACTCTCCTTACACCATGGTTCACTCTGGCTCCTCTTCCTGGAAGGTGTCTTTCCTCTGACATGTTAGAAATGCTGTCTGTTTGTCAAGGGTTCAAATCCCAGCACCTCTCCTAAAGCCCTTCACAACTACAACCCATGGTGACATCTGCCATCTTCTCAGTTCCAACATCATTTTTCTTCTTAGGCATTTATGTATGACTTATTTATTTGTTATTTTTTCTTACATAAATCCTTTTCTCTAACTATACTATCTCCCTCTGACCAAGACAGTGTAGACCAAACGGTGTAGCGTAGTGACTGTCCCTTGCAGATACTTGTTAAAAAAAAAATTGCTGACTGATTGGTATAATTTGTGACCTTTATGCTGAGTTACCCTTAACATTGTCAAGGAAAAAAAGAACCCTCATGGGCTGGGGTTGTGGCTCAGTGGATGAGCACTTGCATGGCTTGTGTGGTTCGATCCTTAGCACTGCATATAAATAAATAAAATGAAGGTCCCTTGACAACTAAAAAAATATGAAAAAATAGATAGTTCCATATATATGAACACCATTCTGAGCCATTTTGCAGTTTTCACATTTACAGTTGTGATTTCAGTATCAATAAATACACCTTGGTACTGGAAACCATGGCAATTCTTAGATACTAGCAAATAGTATGGATGATCCAAAATATTAATTTATCAGTGAAATAATGCCAAGAAAATTAAAATTATCAGATGCCTCTACTAAAGTATTCTTCTCTGTGAAAAATACTATTTTAATAAACCCTCAAGTACTTGACTGTGGGGTCAAAAGAAAATGCCTAATTATTGTGACAAAATGTATTCAAAGCCTTAATGATATACATATTTTGACCCTTCAATTTTACTTCTAGAAAACACATTCAAAAGAAACGATGATTTACGGATAGTCATTAGAGCATTAAATGTAACATATAAAAATATTTACAAGCCTAAATAAGAACAAAATAGGTAATTATTTAAATAAATTGTACATCACATAAGAGAGCCTTAAAATGTGTGTTATGCAAGAATATGTCATGAAATGGAAAGAAATCAATATATTATATGAAAAAAGTCTTAAATATAATTGCATTTTTAAAGCCTTAGAAATATATATACTCCAAATATTGATATTAATATCACTTTGTTATGAGATTTCATATTTCTAGATTTTTTTGGTTAAAGAATAAGTAAATATAAAAGTATCTAAATTTTACTTAAATGCTTAGTTAGAACATCAGAATTGCTCATTAGGGTCATAGATCTATAGCCAAGAAAAATATTATTTATTATTTTGAATTAATTACATGATAAGCTAAAGAAAGGATCGTTCCTGATTTCTTTAGTGAGTGGTTGTCTCGTGGCTAAAGCCAACCAATGCCGGGGGATAGTGGGGAGCATGTCCTTCCCTGGCATCACTGGTGCTCACGACTCTTGCTCGATGTTGTCTGTAGGTCCACGGCAAGTGCATGTGCAAGCACAACACGGCAGGCAGCCACTGCCAGCACTGCGCACCCCTGTACAATGACCGGCCCTGGGAGGCAGCTGATGGCAGAACAGGGGCTCCTAAGGAGTGCAGAAGTAAGTAACAAGCCCACCACGCTCAAAGCCTTTGTACAGCAAACTTATCTGTGGACTCCTTCTTGTCTCTAGAAACACAATATAAAGTGGTAGGTGAGACACTACAACCTACACAAACATAGCCATCCCCTGCTCAGTATGACTCAACCACTGGAATTAGGACAGTGTGCACAGTTGCCAATAGGACTGACTTGTGTTGCCTACCTGCTTGGACACTCTGTGAGACCTAAGCACTCTCCTGGACAATTTGATATAATACAAACCTTACTAGACACAAGAGCAACTGAGTAGACATAAAAGCAATTCTCATAGCAGAAATGTTAAACTATAATTCATGAAACTATCTATTCTGAATTCAGCTCTCAAAACAACCCCCCAAAAGTGGGTGGTGTTAATTCTATTTCAGGGATCAGGAAATGGACCCCCAGTAAGATGAAGTATCTTGTCAAAGTTAGTAAATGAAAAAATCAAGACTTGACAAAGTCCACTGACTCAGAATTCGTAGGTTTTTTTTCCCCCAGAATATCATAATGCCTTCTTTTCAGTACTTGAAATGACAGATCAGATTTGAAATTAAGCCAGTAAGAATGAGATTGCTTTACTAGGAGTAACTTTGGGTTTGAGATTGGAGATTAGATAGGAGAGTAGAAAATATGGTATTATGAAACATTTTTCTCTTTGAAATTTAAATGTTCAAAGAAATGCACATGCCCATAGTAATGTTTACACTCAGTAGATTTAAAGGCAACTACCGTGGGTAAATTTGGGAGAAGTCTCTTCCCATACATAATTTGGAATCATATTGATTTATTTTGTTTCTAGGAAATGTAGAGGATTTCCTCTAAGCATAAATCTTAAATTATCTCATAATATGCTTTTTAAAGATACAAATCTAGTCAAAATATCATAACATATCAAGGAAACAATGAAAAACAATACACAAATATTTTCACATACAGTTGGCTTCCAGGAAAAAGTCTAGATTCTTATTTTAAATCACTCATCAAGAGAATCTAAAGAATTTCTCCTAAATTCTTAGAGTGCCATTCTGGTCCTTTTTGCAGAAACTTACTGTACATCTAAGTACACACAGAACACAGAGACGTGTCCCCCAGTACTACTGACTGATGGTCTTAGAAATGCCACTGAGAAACTGTTACATAAAGCAACACTGTGGGCCTCTTCTCTAAGGAGATTGAGGCTTCTATAGCAGACTACCTTATACTCACCACAGGGACAACAGCTGAGGAGTGGACCTCATGAAATAGAAATCAATCTGCTGGCCAAGTTGCTATTCTCTTCCACCAGAAATTTCCTTCCAGGCTTTGGAGTGAGCATAAATTCAGACTCAGATCTGCAATATAAATTGCCATTTTCAAATAATGTCTGGCAATCTTGGTTTTTTCCTAGTAAGATCAAGAGACTCAAAGTGACCTTGGGAAGTAGCAGGAATGGAAATAGTGAAGTGTTACCATCAAAGAGGCGGGGAAATAGGTAACCACTCAAATAGTCTTTGCAAAATAAATTCCAACCCCAGTTGACAAGATAACCAAAACATCTCTGGCCAGACAACAAATCCACACTCTATTGACTTCATGCATATCCTAACACTTATTTTTAATCAACAATATATAATGAAAAATGGGAGGATATGGGGAGCTACTCTGAATGACCATGCCTTCCAGTCCTGAAGCACGAGGCTCTGACCAATCACCATACTCATGGTGGCTTGGGTGTTGACCCAGCTCACAGCAAGGCCGTCTTCTTAGGAGGCATACCCCTGAGGTTGAGTTACACTCACCTGTTCCCTTGTAATCCTACCCCTTCTGCCCTTTTATGGACAGAACTTTCTAAGAACAGTGTCCCCCCCACCCCAATAAAAGCTGACTTCCAAACGTGCTCTCACTGTCTCATTAGCCTCTTGTGACCTTCTCTTGCTCTCCCTTTTGGGGAGCCTGAGGCCAAGAGCCAGGGAAGCCATCCTTAAGCTTGTGTAAAGGTAAATTGTGTCTTGCATTTTATTTTGTGTCACTACAAATTCACACGAGAGACCATAGTTGAGCTGCCCACATTTGTCGGGGGTGGCAGAAGGATAGAAGAGAAACTTTAAAAAAATAAACTATTGAAGGCAAGGATAAAGAACATAAATAGGTATGAAGAAGCTGGAGTTCTCAGTTATACCATTTTTAGATTCTTTCTATTCTTGTACTGTAGTTTGGCAAGGCAGCCAGCGCCTCATTTGGGGGTTCTTTTTCCTGCAAAGGAAGGTGTAAGCCACCTGATAAATTAAAGTCTAGAATAATTGGTTAAACAAAAGACAAACTCAGAAAGATAGTTTCAAAAGGGGAGCTCCTGATAGGTCCAGCCCACACAGAAGCTGGAGCTGAACAATTAGAAAATGGTTCCAGTGGTTTATTTAAGGGGGTACATCAAAGGCAGGGGTAATGTTTCAAGGGTGGAGTCTTGCTTCGTGATGTCTTGCAGTCAGCAGGTTGGTTGGCATCTTGGCAGGTCACACCCATCTCAGAGGGCTGTGCTGCTATAGCAGGTCACCCCATCTCCAGTGCTATGTGGAACATGGGAATTCACAATGTCAGTCATACATGAGGAAATGTCCACTGGAAGTAACCGAGACAACAGATTATCCTGTTCACTAGGCTACAATGTACAACATAGTCCACACACAGCCTATGGACAGCTCTCAATACTGTACACTCTTCATAAAAACTACAAATGAAATAAATTATCAAGCAGCTTGTCCTGTATATTTTTTACTGCAGTGCTGAGATCAAACCCAGGGCCTCCGACATGCTGGGCAAGTGCTCTACAACTGAGCTATACATCTGGCCTTCCCATCCAACTTTTAATTACGTGAATATAAGAGAATCTGTTGCTATATGCTTAATTATTTGTGTTCCTCCTCTGCTTCTTCTTCTTCTTTTTTTTTTAATCCAGCCTGCAAGTGCAATGGGCATGCTGATACCTGTCACTTTGACATCAGTGTGTGGGAGGCATCAGGGAATCGCAGTGGTGGTGTCTGCAATAACTGTCAGCACAACACAGAAGGTCAGCATTGCCAGCGGTGTAAGCCAGGCTTCTACCGTGACCTCCGGAGGCCCTTCTCTGCTCCAGACGCTTGTAAAAGTAAGCCAACTCATGGTGCCTACAGACAAGGATGGCTTGTACAAAAGAGATGAGTCTTTCCATCCTTGTTTTGCTGGTCCAAGGAACAGAGGTCATGAAATTGTCAAACAGTATACTCATGGATAACAGTTAATTTCCTTGTTGTTAAGGGGTAAGGATTTTAAGCATGTTAGGTGAAACAGTTCAATAGTCATACTCTTTTTCATGCTCCATGAAGTAAAATTATTTCCTGTAGCATCACATTTTGGAAAATAAAATGAGCAATAAGAAAAAAAAAATGAAGAGGGAGAGATCTTTAAAATGCTCTTAAGAATCCCTATATGAGTAGGGATTGAACTCAAAGTGATGACATACAGAGTATTATCTACGCATGCTTTCCTCTCTATTGTGAACTTGAACACCTGAAAAATCACAGGTTTGGGGTTTAGTATGTACTGTGGGTGACACTGCTCTTGTGTGTCTCTGTATCTTAACTAATTTCAAACATAGCAAGGATTTCATGCCCTCCCCCAAAATATTAACTTCTCATAGAATGGGTTCTGCTTCTTTGTTGGCATAACCCCAAGAAGATTATTTGAAAAAAAGATTGAATTTTAAAATATCAACCTAATTCATGTGACATTAACAGCAACATGTGAATATGAAGAGTGCCTTGCAGAGCTTATATAATATACACTAAATGTGGATGAACAGCTCATCTAACTACATCAGTATTTAAATGTCTATCAACTTGGAAATTGTCAGACAACAGAAACCACTTAGGACTATTAATGGAGATCGACAATCATGCCCTTCCTTTCCCTACCAAGGACTCCATGTTCTATCTCAAAAACAGCGACAGGAAGAGAATACAATGAAAAATAAGCATTTAAAACCTTGAGGGTTTTTTCTTCTTCCTTTTTAAAGGAAAAACCAAAGTGCTCTTAAAAGATAGATACATATTTTTAACTTCAGGGAAAAGATATGAAATATACATGCAGTGCCAATGGGCTTGCTGTTCCAAGCTTTGCCTCCAAAGTAGTGGAAGGTAGAGAGTATGGCACCATTCACTTTCAACATCAAGCTCTAAAGTTTGGGTGTGTCATAATATTTCTCCAAGAATTCTATTTTATTTCTGCTCCTTGTTGGTTCTCAGACTTCATTTTAATAGGTTTTAAACAGATCTAGATTATATGCCTTCACCGCTACTTCTGGCTGTATGACCACTATGCCAACTACTGAGGCTCTCCCCTTGGACTTCAACTTCTTCATCTATAAAATTTCTCCCCGGGGGCTGGTGCTGGGGCTCAGTCGTAACGCACTTCCCCAACATGTATAAGGCACTGAGTTCGATTCCCAGCACTGTGTATAAATAAATAAAATAAAGGTCTATCAACAACTAAAAAATTTTTTTTAATTCCTCCCTATAATGTCATAATGAGAAAAAAGATATAATATGCATATTAGATAAAGTATTGGTCTGGGTTTGTGGCTCAGTGGTAAAGCACTTACCTAGCATGTGTGAGGCACTAGGGTTGATTCTCAGCACCACATTAAATAAATAAATAAATAAATATATATATATTGTGTCCACTGTAACTAAACATATTTTTTAAAAGATAAAGTATTTAGCATATTGTCTGTCACATAGGAAGCCCTAAAAAATGAAAACTAGTATTATAATAACTGCTGTCCTACAAGTCAGAAAGTGAGAAATAATACTACAGGGTTTCTGTACTTTATTAAAAATACCTTATGTCAAAGGTAATTACTGTAAATTCCATAGTACCTTAGGGTCTAACTAAAGGCTCCTTATCTGCATGTCTGCCTAAAAGGACTGCTAATAAAAGTGCCTTCACCTAGAGCACATTCAGTCCTGACATTATTTGTACAAGGTAAGTTTAAGTGAATAGATATGTGTATGTGTATATCCCATAGCCTCAGACCACTAGTATAAATGTCTAAAAAATCAGAATGTATCAGTTACCAAGCAGAAAAAAAGAGAAGATTTGTCATTTAGTAATTTAGATGACTGTCTTGTAGGTCATCAGACAGCATTTTTAAAAGATACTATATTGTATGTACTTGAAACAGTATATTCTACATTGTACCTGATGTATTTACTCATTTATTCATTCAATTTAGTGATTGCATTTTAAGTGCCTATTATGTGCCCAGTGCTTAGGACACATCAAGAAAAAAAGCAAAGATCATTGCCTTTGAGGAGCATATGTTCTAGCAGAAGAGACAAAAAGTAAATATAATTGCTAAGTTGGTAATATGCAAGGTGATAGTGCTGGTATCATTAAAAGTTAACAAATAAAAAAAGTTAAGAGGGATAAAGGGTGAATGGGTGATGAGGGTGGGCCTCATCGTGGGAAATGTGAGCAAATATTTAAAGATGATGAAGAAGTTGGCTAAATGTTTAACTGGGGGAAGATCATTTTAGGCAGAAGGATACCTAGGGCAAATGTCCCAAGACATTTGTCCACAAGTAATTGAGAGTCAATAAATATCATTTGGTATAATTGCCTGGGTCCAAGCAGGGGAATTATGAAAAACTAATGCCTCTTTAGTTCTTTTAGCATGATTTGTAGGAGATGGATGGGTTAGTACAGAATATCTGTAATTTCTTCTTCTCTTCTCTGGACAGTCCCTACACCACTAGGTAGACTCCCCATGGAAGATGTGTCCACATTGGGGCAAATGTACCCGCTTCCCTAGGTAGGTTTTCCTTACTGGCATCTTCTTCCAGAATATTACTGTGGCCTTTTCTGAGTCTGTAGTAGAGTCCAACAGATCCAATTCTTCTACCTCAATACTCTCCATAATGTACTGTTTGACTAGCAATAGTTTATGGCATTTCATTATTAATATTTTCATGTTACTAACTCCTTCCTTAGCAGATGTATCACAATGTCACCTGTTCAGTTATTAACTCTGACAATAAAGCTATAACACATAAATTAACATACCTAACATTTATTACCCCTAATGCACCAGGCTTCATGCCAGGTGCTAATACAGATATCACTATAGCAGGGGCTTTCTCCTCCTTAGTTCTTACTTTACTTTCATGAGGAAGGTGATATCAAGAAAACAAGCTGGTATTTTTAAAAATTTAAACTATCTCAGCGTGTGGTTCCATCAACAGCAAGTACAATGTTATTCAAAATAATGATTTTATTTTATTATTCTACTATGTTTACTAAGGCAGAAAACTATCCTGCTGCTCAGAGTGTGTGCCACAGACTAGCTTCATTGGCATCATCTGGTTGCTGATTAGAAATGTAGAATCTCTGATCCCAGTCCAGACCTAGAGAATCAAATATGTACTCCAACAAATTTCCTAGTGGTTATATCACATTAAAAGCTGACAGTGCTGTAGAATGCTTTTAAATAAGGGTTCAAAAATTTTAGCCATTCCTCTATAGTTAAGTTTTTTAACTTAGCTAGCTGGAACACTTAACTGAGTGTCCAAAGTAACCACGATGTGCATCTCTATTTGTGTACATAAAGACTTAGGATTTTTAAAATAAGTTATCCAGAGATTTACCAAGAAAAAAATAGAAATCTAGATAAATGTGTTCTGTGGAACAGGACATTCCATAGTTTGATCCTCCATAGAACACTAATCCATAAGATAGTAAGAATTATGTGAGAAGGTATTTTTTCAAATTTAGCACATGATGAATTAAAGGTCTCTTCAGAATTTCTTGAAGTTTAATATGCTAATGCTGATGATAAACCTATATCTGTAAGATTTCACTTGGAGAAACATATCCTAGAAGATTCCTTCATGTCCAAGTGCTAAAGCCTACAATTGTATATCAAGGAAATAATCTCTAATGGTGAAATATCACAAATGTCATATCAACAAGGCCCAGGCAGTCTTCAGTCTATTGGACTACCAGCAGGGAGTAGGTGATAGCCCTTGTCTCCTTTTCTGGATTTTGTCTCTTCAGGAGTTGGAACCATTGAAAACCTGAAGCAGCAACCCAGATAAATTTAGTAGAAGTCTAAGTTATCACTCAACTTAATTCAAGATGCATTTATTGAATGTCTCCTCTGTGCCAGGCACTCTGGAGAAGACCAGGTCTGTAAAGATGAAAAGGTCTTCCCCAAAAGATCTTTACATTCTATATGGGAGAACTTAACAGTAAAATCATTTCAAAGACAGCATGGTGGCAATCATGATGATACAATAGCATTGGCTTTTATTGAATACACACTATTTTCTGTTAATAGTTCGAAGGGTTCTATGTGTATTAATACATATAACTTTTACAAAAGTGCTTTGATGTAGGAACTATTATGACACATACACACCACACACACACACACACACACACACACACACACACTTTATGTGGTTTCTTTTCTTTTCTCCCTGGTACTGGGAATTGAACCCAGGGCATTTCACCAAAAAGTTACAGTCCCAGATCTTTTTATTTTAAGGCAGGATATCACTAAGTTGCTTAGGGTATCACAAAGTTGCTCAGGCTGGCCTTGAACTTGCAATCCTTCTGCCTCAGCCTCCCTAGTTGCTGGAATGTCAGGCTTGTGCCACTGTGCCTGGCTAACTCCTCACTTTACAGGAGGAAAATGCATTGAGAAGAGACTCACCAAGTGCTTCCAGGAGGGAGTGGGAGTGAGGCCCAAGCAATTTAGGGATGACTTCCTTAAGGAGATTCCCACCCCCCATATTTTTTTGGTGCATGTTTCTATTTTTTTTCTATAATGGTGCAAAAACACAAAGTTTATCCTACTTTCCAGTCTCAGTGATTGCCTTTGTTGCTTTTAAAGAATTGATTTAGAAAATGGAATGAATTGATGATATTCTTTATCACAGATTCCCCCGTGTGCATAATAAAATACTTGCCTGGGTACATTAATTCATTCAACAGATAGTGTGACGTTAATCTTAGGACTCTTCTCAGGTAGTGTCCTGCTGAATGAGCCAGACTCTGGCTCCATTAATGTTGTAGGCTGCTTTTTTCCCCTCTAACTCTCCTGATAAGAACTAAGCTAAATGCTATGGTCCTTCTATCTACACTTTTAGTTAATGGTTGTAAATTCATCAAATCTGAATAAACAAGGACATGACCCAAATATATTGATCAATAAATTTATTCCTGTGAGCAATTCAATCATCTCTGTCCTCCTCACTTCCTTTTCATTTTAACCTTAACTAGAGTCTACTGTGGGGCCCAAACAATCAACTACACATTTCCACGCCAAGAAATCACTTCTGAGGATTCCAAAGATGTTGTTTGTTTTTTTAAGACAAGTGGAGATCATTGAAACTGAATTTATTCCTACAACTCAGGGGGAAAAAAATGTTTTAAAGGACAGTGCATTTAAGGTCTGTAACCACAAGGGAAAATGTGAGTCTTTCCAGCTGAAACTAGGGCTGAGAACAGAAATGGAGGCTCAAACTGGCTGGTTGCTAAAGGACAGAGGAAAAGGGGAATAACGTTTTATGTACTGAATGTTTTGAGTAGTTATTCTCTCTGTGCTGAAAGAGTATCATCTCTTAGAAGAATTCATCTGATCTCTAAAGCCACTTATGTGGCTTTGGTATCCTGTAACCTAAGTAGATTTTCCGACAGTAGGCATATTTAAAAGGTGAGAATAACCCTACCAGACAGGTGTACTGACTTTCAAGGGTTGGGGATGGATCACTCCTGATTTATAGCACTTGCCAATTTCTATGGCTTACATATTCCCATCATGTCCAATTTCAAGCTACCAGATCATTCACTAGGAAATCAGAGAACGCTAAGGCAAAACTGAAAGGGTTTCTTTCCTGTGTACAAAGCCTAGCCTCCACCTCCATAACCTATTTCCCTGATCTCAAACATTGCTCTCTCCTCATTGGCTCCCAGATCTGATGTGGATCAGAAACATTCGGGAATCTCAGAGTCCTGACCTGCTTATACTGACTCCGAATCTCCAGCAGGAAACGGGGCCAGAAACCTGTATTTCTCTACAAAGTTTCATTGGTGATTCTAATTCAGCTTTTTGGCCTCGAGATCAGCATGAGAAACACTGTGTACACAAGTCCAGTTTCTAGAAGAGCTCTGTTCGTGCTCAACCTTGGATGAAAGATTATGAGCTAACAATCATCTTTAACTTAATCTACTCACTCAATTAGCCATATCTCTGGTAGAAAATCCTAAAGACTTGCTGAATCTCTGGCTAGACACTTTTCCTGATACACTGATGAATATAAATACTGGTAGGCATTCATGTCAATGATCTCCTTCAACTTAAGAATGTCTAATGTAGAACCTCTGGTTTTCGCCAAGAAAATTCCTGACACAAATTCTAGGTAACCATTTCGAAATAAATATCTGGTTATTCCAACCAGAGACTCCCCCAAATATTCATATAGATTTATTTTTAAAAAAATTTTAGTTGTAAATGGACCTTTATTTTATGTATTTATATGCAGTGCTGAGAATTGAACCCAGTGCCTCACACATGCTAGGCAAGTGCTTTACCACTGAGCCACACACAGCCCCAGCCCCCACGTAGATTTATTTACCATAAATATCTCATACTTTAAACTGAATTATTATAATGATCCTAGAGTTGATAATAAAATTAGCCTACTACTACATTGACATTTACTTCTATATTTATGTATTAAGAACATAGCATTAAACTACTATAAATTTGTTATTTTGTTGGTATTTACATAGTAATTGAGTCCAGTTCATAAATCTCTCCTTCCCAACCCTCCTCCTTTTATCACCAAAGGATATATTAAATGATGCATAGATGGGAAATTGGGTTGCATATGTATGGATATTGATAGCTACTCTGTGACACTTTTCTATAGAAAATTTCCCTTGCTTTCTTTAGTAAAACATATTTGAAACAGCTGTTTGAAGAAATGTCTTGCAAAGCAGAAATAACTTTCTTTTCAGGAAAAGCTAGTTAGCTTCTTTGCAATAAATTTGCCTTTTTATGTCAAGACGCATACTTTTAACTATTGCATAGTCTCCATATTTAAAGAAAAATTAGCAGATGGAAAACAAAGTAGAATGTATCCCCGGTCAAAGTAAACAACCTCTTGAAAAACTGGCATGCCCTTCCTTCCGCCCTGGTGGGCCAAAATAAATGTAGTCAATTGCCTTTTCACAGAGTGAATAAAAATAAACTTGGTCCCTCTGCCCTGAAACCTAAACCAAGTGTTTACCAAGATACCATCTGGTTACGTGGTCATGGTTACCCTAAACTACCAACTGTGTTGGTAAGAAAAGGTTCTAGCTTCTAGATTTCTCTCTTCTTCTTTTTCCCCTGATCCTTTTCTTCTTTCTGGCCTAGTGTAAAGTACTCAACTGATGAAAATGCAGGCTCTTGGGTGAATGACCATCTTTCCATCCTTCAGTCTACTCAAATAGCACCTTCTCATGATGCTCTCAGGAAGAATCTTTGTTCATTTGTATGGCTGCCAAACAATTATTTCATTCTACCTCTAGGATAGTGATTCTAGTTTTTCCATTTGTCTTACAAGTTACATTTTAAAATTACTTAAATCCAGAGCACCTTTCCATGATGACACATTTAGGAACCCATAAGCACCTTCAATTCTTCATTCCTATGTCTATGTCCAGTCTGTTGTTTCCCAGGGTGGCTGAGGTCACTCAAATAGTAACCAAGCAAGCTTCTTCTTTCATTCTAGTTTTGGCAAAGCCACATGAGTTCATTTTATGCCATATAAACAACATAGACATCTTTGTTTTATACTGTGAATGATTCCAGCATAGAATCAATATGAAGTAACTGTTTTTGAAAAGCAAACTTTAAATAGAACCAGTGACTTGGCAGTAGTGGTTGGGAAACTTTAATCTAGATTTTTCTGGTTGTTCTTTTTTTCTTTTCTTTTCTTTTTAAGAAGTTAAACCAGAAAATTTAAAGTTAAACCAGAAATGACAGAGGTAGAGAAAATAGATATAATATAATATAATAATCATACTAAGACAACCCTTTAAAAAGATCAAATAACACATGTTAAAATTTACTCCCCACACCCCCAAAAGGAGAAGCTTCATGAATTGATTTAGGAAGTGGGAGAGATCATGAAATTCTCATCTCTCTCAAACAGGAAGTATAATTCACTGAATAGATAATATGCCATTCTGCATTTGATGAGGACAAGCATTAAATAATCAAGCAACTAATTATAAAATATCAAAACCTGCATAAAATCTGGACAAAATTAGGAGGGGGCATAAAGAAAAGAATTAGCATTTGTTGAATGGCTATTATACAGGCCTGTGCTGAGCAATTTACATAAGTTATCTCTTTCAGCAATCTTTATAAGTTAAGTGGTATTTTTTTCTATTTTTATAAATGAGGATATTGAGGCTTAAATTGATTATGTAATTCATCCAAGTCCACACGGCTCATCAGCGACAAACCCAGGATTTGAGCCCAGGTTTGTCTGAATACAAAGACCTTGACCTACAAAGACCTACAAAGATCCAAAGAATTCTACTCTACACTGTGACCTAGTTGAAAACAAAATGAATAAACAAATGTAGACATAATCAGACAAATATTTTAGAGCCAAAAGTAATTTGCAAAGGACCTAGATTTTTTATTTAATTATGCCCTTTGGTTTTTGAGTAAGATCCTGATTACTGATAAACACCCATGTAACATCTAAATCTAAAGAAATATATTGAGGAATCTGAATACAAGAAATATGAAATTGACTGCAGAGTGTTCCAGATCTGCAAACAAAAACAGTCAAGAAAAAAGACACACTAATGAATAAATGTGAAGGATGATAAATGCATGCAGATTAAAATAGGAAACTTCTTAGGGAAAATACAAATGTTTCTACAGACACTCAAAAGGTATAAGGGATACAGAGGGGTGGTTAAAAAAAAAAAGAAAAAAAACTTACTTCACTAGAACAAAGAATTGTAATTAGATATAATTGCCTGAAAGAGAGGAAAAGGAATTTCAGATTGATTAATGTGAAAAAATATTTGCTTCCAGTGAAAGGCATTTATGGGTGGAGAATGTCTCCTGCAGAGTTACAATAAAGAGCTTTTATTACAAATAATATAACTGGACTAAGTGAAGCACTAAATGAAGGAAACAGTCATGCCCTGGTGGTTCATAATAATCTACTTTGTTTTGACCACTTCCATTTTCTATAGATTAGTTTGGTGTTTTTTCTGTTTGATATTGTATGATGTGATGCTAAGACACTAGAAAACCTGAAAGAGGAGTAACATAAATCTGTTAGAATAGTCATCAAACATAGAATTATTCTGTGGTTGTTGCTTATTCAGAGGCACATTTACTGATTCATTCAACAAAGACTGAGTTGATGAAATGGGTGAGGCATGACTCAGGGTTTTGCAGACAGAGATCAAAAGATACTATTCCTACCTTCTAGATCTCACTGTGTACTATAGAGTTGACAATGAGGCAAGAATCATAATGAGAATACTGAAGGCCAAAAGACCATCAATCAGTAAGAAATATATATTAAGTGACATGATTCATCCATTTTAAAAAACTCAACTATATTTACTGAGTGACTACCATGTGCCAGGCCTATTCTAATCACTGCATACACAACAAAAGACAGTCCCAGGGAAATGGACTACACATAAACGTACTCCCAAGTAAAGATTTAATTAAAAGCTATCAGTGTGGGGGCTGGGGTTGTGGCTCGGTGGTAGAGTGCTTGCCTAGCACATGCGAGGCCCTAGTTCGATCCTCAGCACCACACATAAATAAAATAAAGGTATTGTGTCCAACTACAAGTAAAAAATAAATATTAAAAAAACTTATAGCTATAAGTGTTATGAAGAGAAAAGTTATTGTGACAGATTACAGCAGGGACCAATCAGTCCAAAGGGAAGATCTAACACAGATAAAGTTAACAGGGAATAAGTCTTGCTTCTCTAGGGAAAAGAGAAGTTAGGGATGACCCCAATTCCTGGCTAGGTGCCTGGGTGAATTAGGAATACTGAGCAGGTGGTATTTCTTAAAATATGATGATGATGATGATATACAATATAATCGAATTCTTCAAAGCAAAATACAGTGTCCAAAATTATATCTGAAAGTTTTCTAGTAATAAATACACTCAAAAGTGCTTTCTTCCATTTAAATGAAGTGGCTAATCAGGAATATAATTTTTTTTTAACTACATAAGATCCCTTAGACATACCCAGGAATAAATAGCAACTGGCTCAATGACAACTCATAAACAGGAAAGGAACCATACAGAAATCAAGTAGTGGTTCTAAGCAGCAGAACCAATGAAGCATTAAAAATGGTAGGCATAATTCTAGTATTAGTTTGCATTATGCATTTAAAAATTTATAGAAGAAAAATAGGAAATATTCTTAAATACCTTACACTTATGTTTTAAAGCATTAAATAAAGGCATCTCTTATATACCAACACATTGTCCTCTTTTATGGGAGTTGTACAACTCTTCAGGAGACTGAATTTCAGTAAATGAAAGGTAAATTTTAATTTTAGATTACTTATTATATTTATTCAAGAACAATTGTATTTGAAATTAAATACACCTTGACTCTGTGGAACTAGCTTATCACCGAGCACAATGTATATAACATTTCAAGGATCCATAGGAAAATGTTCCTAGGGTTAGTGAAGGGAAAACTCTATTTCCTTTAACAAAGTGCAATTCATTTACAATGTGTTCTTTATTTTTTTATAGCTATTCATCCACTAGCAAAAATAGTTGATAGTAGATGGAAAGAAGAAAACACTATCAAAAAAAGAAATAGAAGCCTTCTTTTATCTACTGTTTAACTTCACACTTAATATATTTGTTAACAGTTCATAGTATCTCCTTTCTATTTGGAGCTGCATCTCAAAACCATCCCCTTCAAGTCCCATTCCTTCTAAGAACGTCAACAGACAGCTGGGCAGCTTTTGAAATGACTTTGCTATTAAAAATTCCCCATTAGAAATTCTGAAGGGCCTTGGCCTTTTCAGAAGAAAACAATGCTGGGAGCCTGGGAGGCGCTGCTGAGGGAGTGGCCACCGGTTAGTGGTGAAAGGTCTTGAACAGCTACTTCTTTCCCAGCTAAGGCCCTTGAACTTTGAGTTCTGTTTTTAGAAAAGCTAAATCAGGAGCAAATACTTTCAGGGTATTTTGCTCCTGAGTAGCTTTTACTAAGAGAATAGCAAAAGTTAGAACCATCAGGTAATACTAAGGAGCACTGGTGATTAAAAAGAGGTAAGATGTTGAGTTCAATTGATTGTTTCTAATAACAAGCTTGGTACCCTGCATCACTCTTAAAGTGAAAGATGTGCACAGAGACTCCCAAAGTTCTAGTGAAAGTGGGGAGGCAGAACAAAGGCAGCAATGGTGTCCTTTGACTCTACCACTCAAAACTATAGCAATTTCATTGGAATAAAGCAAGCCATAATGGTTCCTGGTCATTTCCTACTTGTATTTACATAGTTACATTCATGTGGGTAACCAGCTATGACTTTTCCTCTGCATTACATTGCAGGGTAGCTCCCTGGAAGCAGCAAGATTATAGACCTCACCTGACTTTTTCTAAATGATCTACAAAATGAGTAATGGCAGATCGTTTGCTGTTGTTGTTGTTGTTTTTAAGCAAAGTAAAAGAACATGTAAGAGGAGAGGAACTTAATTCTGAAGGGCTTATGAGCAGAAAAGAAAGGCTTCCATTTGCCACCATATTCCTCCCAGATCCAAGGCAAAGAGACTCTTTGGAAAGCCAGTTAGATCATTAATTTCCTTAAAAACCAGCCCTAATCTGCAAATGAGGCCTTTAGTGCACTTTCCTCTTTGTTCTCAAGCATGCTGGACTAATCTAGCTCTAATACATAGTGCCCTTTAATTGTTTGTTTGCACATCTCTTTTTTCATCACACAAGAGAGATAACTTTTGGTATCTTCAGTCCTAGCATAGTTCATTTTTTTTTAAACACTTAACATTCAAAAGCTCTTTCTTTGATGAAGGTATAAATGAATGAGTAGGTGGATGAATGGATGGACAGAAGGATGGATGGTGGCTATTTTAAAACTAATGTTTCATCCAGATTCTATCAGTTCCTTTTTAAGCATTTGGTGCCACTAAATGCCTGATATATTGCTAAATACATGCACTGTCTCATTCAATTCTCAAACAACCTAGTGACATGGGTATTGTTATTCTTCATCAATGAGAAAATTGGGAATGAGGAGATTCATTTCATAAAGCCTTATAAAGAACAAGCCTCAGAACCAGAATTTGAACTCATCTAGTCCAACTCCCAAACTTGTGCTGTTACTAACTTTATTTTATTGCCTCTGTTTTATTTTCTGTTTTCCTAAGGTATCATAAGGGCAATTTCCAAACCACTGGATTTATTATCAGCCTTTATGGTTGAAACAAATATTAGTTTTAGAGCCTAGAAACACACAAGATTGTTTGAAAATGTGTCCATCCATTTTTCATTAAAACAGTTGTGTTTGCTGTTAGAAGATCCTCTGGAGCAGCTTCCTGTTCTCTTTTCTGTAACTGCCCTATAGAAGGGCATTTCTTCTTACAATAGATATATTGCTGCAAACATATATCCGTAGATCAAATGTGCATCACATTCTGCAATTAGCTAAATTCACTGATTGACAGGAACTTCTAAAATCTTTGTATTCATTTCCTTTATCTTTTGTTTTGAAAGTTCTGTATTGTCACTTTAGATTTTCTTCCAATAGGACACCCTTGTGAATAATGTACTATGTAAAATAAGTCACTGACATTACTAAAAGACTACTTGTGACAATATTTAGGAATTAAAATAGCATTTGTAATAATTTCACTTTGCCACTATGGTTGTGATGTGAGCAACTCAAGGTAAATAAGTGATTTGGGGGAACATAATGACTCCAATGTTGAATCATTTGCCACTTAGGTCACACAGCTCCTAAATAAATCTGGCTGTCACTGAAAGCACCATTTTGGCTTTTAAAGACAGTCTGCCATAGCCATATACACTAAAAATTATAATGGAGAAATAATTAAATTCAGAATGAAAATATAAGGTGGCTGTTCAATCTTCACTATTGGAGTTCATGTCTAACAAGATAAAGGACTGAACTCAAGGACTCGTGTCATTCTGGGTCATAACTTTGACATTAGTTATGAAAAAATAAGTGCTCAAGTTACATGCTAGAATCAACACTCAGTAAGAAATATGTGCTAGACAGTCAAAACTAAGCCCAAACCTAAGGAGATCCTTTTTCCTCCCAAACAAGAAGAAAATATATTTTAATTCTGAAAAAAAATAAGAAATATAGATTATATGTGTCAGATATTGACTATTACCAAAATTCAGGAGTTAGGTATGCAAAGCAAGCCTTGGAGTGCAGTCTGAAAAAGTATGTCTTGAAAGGTGTCAGAGCCTTCTGCCTGGAGCTAGTTCTGCATAGTTTCCAAGTGGTATTTTTATCTGGTAATTATGCAAAAAGTCCCATTGACAGAAGTCCACAAGTACATGTGATAGAATCACATTTTCCTCTGGCCATTCCTGGAAAGTATGTTTTAAAATACAGGGTAATACAGAGAGGTCAACTTCTAGAAAAGCTCAGATTTTCCAGTAGATGAAAATGTAATGGTGGTATAATACCATATATTGCTGTGATAAGGGGTCCTACAGCATCCTTCATCTGGCTGAATCTCCCTATCTGCTGTCAACCAAATCAACTTAAATGAGTGATACAGTAACTTTTGTTTTAGTCATGTCAAAATGAAGAAAGCATTATACTTTTACATGAAATTTCATTTAATGTCATTTCTACAGTTTTGAAGTTAGAAGTTTTATATATTCACTTAACATATATTATATAAGTCCTCCTAATTATTTAATTAAAAAATGAGAAACAAATCAAAGAAAGTGTCCTCAAAATGAAACAACTGAAAAAAATATTAGGGGATTTAATTTAGAAACAATTAACCCCAACTGCATGAATTTAAATAAAGCCATTTTCTTGAGAATGTTGTACCAGCAAAAATCTTTACTTCTCTCCATGTATTAGGTAAAAATTTTTAAATATTGGAATTACCCGTCTAAACTATGGCTCTCTTTGAAGGGCCAAGATTCTGTCATTTAAATACGACCCCTAGTAAATAATTGCTCAGTACTTATCACATTGTAACTGCTCATTAAATGCTTGGTGAGTGAATGGTTAAATGCTGCCTTACACAAACTCACACACTATTAAGTCTTTCAAACTGTGTCTTTTATGTTTTCCTCCATTGTTCTTTGAAAAGAGTTTTCATCATTGCTTTTTAATTCAATTTAATGACCATTTTTTGAGCATCCATAATGTACCATTTGGAATTCTTATTGCGTGCTATAGACATACACTATCTCTCAGTTAATCTTCATATAACCCGGTAAAATAAAAGGGTGAGACTCAGGTTAAAAAGGAGCACTGCAGGGCATAGTTGAATGTGGGTGGGAGCTTATAGACTGGCTTGACAGAGAAAGAAAAGAAAATACCTAGTGTCTGCAATGCAAAGAGTGTGATCAGAGATTAAAGAAGAAATGCTATTTTTAAGGCACTGGAGGGCTTCAAAGAAAGGATATGTTAGATTCAATTATGTTAGAATAAAGAATGACTTCTAAAAGATGGTAAGCCTGTCCCACTGGGGAAGGAAGGGGGCTGCACCTCACTTCTCTCTTCTGAATATTGATATATTTCAATTTCAAAAGTTTAACAAGAAATATGTCATCAGAGCTCCTACATTGAACACTCTCACCCCACAAATGGTTGAATTGGGGCAACTCTTAGGAATGACATTTGAGATAGATCTGGAAAGATGTATGGAATTTCAACAGATGGATATGGGAAGAAAAATTTCCCTACAAAAATTAATAAAGAAACAGGAAAGTTTGGGTATGTCTAGAAATTTAATTAGATAAGGACCATATGCAAGAGAGTAATGAAAGGCTCAGTATGGGCCATAGTATGAAGCATCTGAAATGTTTGGCGAAGCAGTGATTGCATTTTGTAAACTACAAATACTTCATAAGCATAGAATTATTATTATCAACTAGCATTTCTTAATTGAGTGGGTAAATAAATGAGTGAACATGAGATTCTTCCCCAAAAGACAATATACACCTTTCACCAAAAAAAGCAACATTTCATGTTCTGTCATAGTGGTTCTCAACCAAGGAGAGCACATGGAGGGTTGGGATGGAAGTTTACACACAGAAAAGAATTTTTGCAAACTTCACACAGTATTACTGGTTTGAGAACCACTGCTCTACTGACTCTTTGTTAAAAGTTGAAAGAGAGATCTACACAAAGTAGCATGCCATCAGAGCCTATAAGTATAGAAAAAGCCGAAAAGTTTCCAGCTCCTATTCTCAGAAAAGTCACCAGTGACCTCCTGATGGACAGTGTTACTGGCCTATTATCAATTGTATGTGACTCAGGCATTCTCCATTGTTGGACACTGCTAGCCACTTGAAACTTTCTAATCCTTTGTTTCCATAACAATGCTGTCTTTATTTTTTCCTCCCTGTCTACCTGGTGCCTAACAATCTGTTTCAGAAGTTCTTACTCATGTAACCAAGTACACTCTGTGGATGTCCTCCAGTAACCTATTCTTGATTGTCTTCTTATTCTATACATTATCCCTGCAATGTCTCATCTAACCCTCCCAGTTTCAACTACCATTGACTGGTAACTCTCAAAAGTATTTTTATGATTCCCAACTTTTCTTCTAAGCCTCCGATCATGTCTAGTTGCCCATTATAATGTATTAGCATATCCTTCAAGCATCTCAAAGTTGGTATGTTTGACCCTGAACTCCTTCTTTTCTCCCTTCCTTCCAAACCACTCCCTTCTGAATGTGGATCCATCTCAACCTTCTCAAGCCTTAATTCCAAATCTTTATAAATAGTGTCATTATCCATTCAGTTTTATAAACTAGAAATTCTAAAATCTGCCTCAACTTGTTTGTCCCTTAACGATTTATTCTTCCTCATCTGGATAGTCCCCAAATTCTTTATATCTTAAAAAAAAAAAGTTTTTCATATGCAAACTTCTCTCCCATTCCCACACCTCCACACCTGCTGTTTTAATCCTTTCCTTGCTATCATTTCCCTGGCTTTCCTGCCACTGGTATAGTCTATACAAAGCCACCAAATTGTATGTCAAAATTAAATCCTAATCACATCATGATTCTGCTTTAAAATGTCCCATGGTTCATTATGCCCACAGGACAAAATGCATCTTCTTGGCATAGGACCTTCCACAATCTGGAATCCCAACCCCAGTCCAACCTACTCTACAGCTTTCCACTCGGCTCATCTCCCTTCCACTGCTTTCTGTTCACGCACACTCCAGCTACACTAAGCTCCTCACGTTCCCCACACAGGCCATGCTATTTCACATGATTCCCACGGCCTGGAATGTGCTTCAGGTCAATTCCAGAAATGCTTATTTGAGCATCTACTATGTACTGGACACTGTTCTAAACCTCAAAAACAAAAATAAGAAGATAAAGATCCCCCTGTCATTTCAATTGACTATCTACAAATTTAATTGGAAAATCAATTTTGGGGACAAATGTAACATTATATTATATTTCTATATATAGATAACAATGATAAAAGTATTCAGAAAATCTAAGATGGGTAGTGCTGATGATATAAACATATTTGTAGATTAAAAAAAACTGTAAATTGAGGCCACATTCTCTTGCAGTGGCATATATCTGATCCTTCCACAGTAAAAAGTGTCTAATGTAACCAACATTCTACCAACTGGCTAGCTAAATGGGACAACATCAGCACAGTGCTTGGTCAACTTTGTTTTCTGTTGAGTCTGCGCAAAGCCCTTTTTTTGTTTCATGATCTCCTTAGAAAACCAGGATATTTGAGTTAACAAATTTTCTGGGTAAATTATCTTATCCACCTGATGTAAAGAACATTATGAAGTGTATGTTTTGTGATAAGCACTTACATTTTTCACAAGGGGTATATTCTTATATCTCTTCCCTAAATACTGACATCATCCATTCCTTTCTCCCTCCCAAACCTCCAACTGTAACAAAGATACATCTTATACCTTTAAAACACAATAAATCTAATTTTGCATATTATTGTGATTAGTTTTTTCCCAATAAATATGAGAAGAAAAAGAAAAAGACTCTTCTTTCAGTGATTCAGAGCCTAGTTCTAAGGACCACAGGTATATTAACAAATAAAAACAATGAATTGTGATACACAAAAATTAGAAATATATACAAAGAACAGAGGCAGCATAGAGGAGAGAGTGGATAACTGGAGGAGCAGGACAAGAAAACATGTCAGGATCTGGATGGACAAGATGGGAAAAGCATCGCAGGCAAGGCCAAGGGCACCCAGGGTCCACGAGTCAGTGAGAGTTTCACCATCACACAGAAACATGAAACACAATGGGGTGAACTGTATACCTAAAAATGACTAAGATGATAAATTTTATGGTGTTTAATCACAATTAACTATGATTTTTTTTGAAAGCACAATGAGTAAAGCCAGAATGAGCAGCTTCCTACCTTCCCCACCTTTTCAACTCAGACAAAACTCCTTTTTTGTCTGTTAGATCTGGTTCATGATCCAACACCCCTCTCTGTGTGTCCTCAGGATTCCCTCTGATGGCTTGGCTGTGCTCCCACAGCGCCTTAAGCGTACCTCTATTTAGAACATCACAGCGTATGGAAGTTCTAGCATAGTTTTCTGCTTCCCCCACAAGACCATGAGTTCCTTGGGAGCTAGCACCATACCTCACACAAATACAGATACCATACCTCTATAAGAATCTCTTTTGCACTAATTAGTTAATTTACTACTGATAAACTCTATTTGCCAGACACCACACTACCAGCTGTGTATACCTGTTCTTCTTTCTTACAGCTTTATGAAGATAGACATATTTTTATTTTCATTTTTACAGACAAGGAAATGGGATGGGAGGCTAGGTGATTTGCCAAAGGTCATACAGTTGGATAGTGGGGAAATGAAGACAAGCTGACATTTTAATAACAAAATAACTAGTAAATGAAGTTCCAAAGATATGGCAGAGAATTGACCTATTCCATATCAGACACCATGTTATATGCCTTGCTGATGCAGTTTCATTTAAAAGAACTTCAACCTAGCTGGGCATGGTGGCACAGGCCTGTAATCTCAGCAGCTCTGGAGGCTGAGGCAGGAGGATTTTGAGTTCAAAGCCAGTCTCAGCAAAAGTGAGGTGCTAAACAACTAAGTGAGATCCTGTCTCTAAACAAATACAAAATAGGACTGGGGATGTGGCTAAGTGGTCTAGTGCCCCTGAGTTCATCCCTGGTACCAAAAAATAAAACTTCAACGTCATGAAATCTCCATAAGATGTAACTATCACAGTAAAGAAACCAATGTTCATGAGGCAGAGTGGTGCACACATGCAATTCAAGAGACTCAGGAGGCTGATACAGGAGGATCTCAATTTCAAAGCCAGCCTCAGCAACTTGGTGAGACCCTGTCTCAAAATAAAAAAAAAATAAAAATAATTTTTTTTTAAAGAGCTAAAGGTGTGGTTTGATGGTTAAGTACCTCTGGGTTCAATCTCTGGAAACAAAAAAAAGAAACCAAGTTTCAGGACAGTTAAATTTTTTGACTAAAATCACAGACTAGTGGGCAGCAGCATCATTAGCTGCAATCCCTCCCAGCATTTCTCATTTGATCTTTGGAGGAAGGAGTGAAAAAATGAAAATAAAGAGATTTTTAAGGTAAAGTAAAGATCATCTAGAGGACCTTGTTAATGCACCAGAATCATCAGACTAAGTGGGAAGAGTGAATGGAATATTAAAGAAAAAAATAGATGGGGGTTCTGGGGGCTGGAGTTGTGGCTCAGTGGTGTAGCACTTGCCTCTCACAAGTGAGGAGGCACTGGGTTCAATCCTCAGCACCACATAAAAATAAAATAAATAAAATAAAGGTATTGTGTCCATGTAACAACTAAAAAAAATCAAAACTAGGTAAAATTGAGTAGAGTTGATGAGTATCACTTAGGGGACCCACCTGAAGTTAAGGTACATGAATTTGTGATGAACTCAATAAGCACAGAGATAGATATTTTATTTATATACGTGTGTGTGTGTGTGTGTGTATTATTTCTGCTATCCCAGCAAAAAAGAAATACTGTGGATTGTCAATCTGTGAGCAGAAGGTAATTCTGGGAGTAGGAGAGGGTTGAGGAGAAGGATTTGCAGAATTGTCTGAATACAGATTTTACTCTGAGGAGCTAGATTTAACCCCACCCAGGTTAAACCCAACTTTCCTCCATCACCAAACCCAAACCTTCTCTGCTATGAGTCTGGACAACTCACCTATTTTATCTGGTGACACTGTAAATTCATGTCTACTAACCTTGAAGGCCTTACTGCCTGCTGCCTGACAACTAATTATACTTCACTTCCTAAGTCTCTCACTCTCCCACTCTTCATATTTCCATCATCTCTCTCACCTGATGGTGACCTTGCTTCCTACTTTATCCCAAAACCAAGCCATCAGAAGAAAAGTCCCACCAGCTGCCACCCCTGTGATTATGTGCTCTGCCTTCCACCTGTGTCTGTGAACTGATCATGCTCCTACCTGAGACCAGCACCTCTTCTACTTCAGATCCTGTCCCTCCTTCTCTACTCAAGCATCCCTCCAACAATTCTCCCATCTCTCTTTTCGTTATCAGTTTTCCCCTTTCTACTGGATCATTCCCATCAATGTCAAACATCACATATGCTGTGATTTCTCCCATTTTAAAACAAAACAAACAAAATCCTACTCTTCCACTTGAGTTTGTATCCCTACCCAGCTTTAGATACCACCTTATTTCTGTGCCAAAAGATCTGTTATCATGCTCAGAATCCTCCATTCCCATTCTCTTCTGAGTCCTCTTTAATTATATTCCTGACTCACTGTTATGCTGAAATGGTTCCTATGAAAGATATCAATGGCCTTCATGTTGCTAAATGCAACAATCCATTCCCCTTCCTCATCTTTGATCTATCAGCATTTGACACAGTTGAGGCTTAACTTCGTTTGGCTTCCAAAACATCATATAACTCCTTCTGTATATGATTTGAAATGCTCCTTCTATCTCCTTTGCTGGTTCATCCTCATCACCGCAACTAAACAGCATTCTTATTTAATGACTTCAATTTTAGAATAAATTATGTTCTTTTTGCAGCTGACATGCTTTTCTGATTTTATCTTGCTTAGCTATAATTTAATTAATTCTCATTCTCTGAGCACACACCGACTGACTAAAGGAGGAGTCTCAGAAAGGTGAGGTATAGTGAAGGGAAGCCATTTTGGAATTGCTGAGCCTAATCTACAGATGATCGTCGGTCACTCATCAGTCCTCTGTGTCCTCTTTGTTGTAGTGTGTTCCTGCCATCCAGTTGGATCAGCTATCCTTCCTTTCAGCTCAGTGACCTTCTGTGATCCCAGCAATGGTGACTGCCCTTGCAAGCCTGGGGTGGCAGGGCCACACTGTGACAGGTGTATGGTGGGATACTGGGGCTTCGGAGCCTACGGCTGCAGACCTTGTGACTGCGCGGGAAGCTGCGACCCTCTCACAGGGGACTGCATCAGCAGGTGAATGTGCATGGCACTTGCTCTCATCTATGTGTATTTCAGATTCTTTCAAAGATCTGGTAGTGATCTGGAAAATCTTGGATGCCATTAGCAAAGATATATTTGCACATATATTTAAAGAATTTTGGTCACATTGCAGAGCCAAGTAATTTATTCTTGCAAGACTAGAGATCATCTAGTCCATTTTGCAAGATAAATTATTCTTCACTATACTTTCTTAAAACACTTTTGCATCCTAGAAAGTGAGAGTATGGAAAGACAATGATAAGGTTGGAATCTCTATGTATAGATTCATTTCCACTCAAGTTCTAAAAAATTGCTTCATAAGTTCTTCATTGTTCTCTGTTTTATTAAGCAGCACAGACATAGACTGGTATCATGAAGTTCCTGACTTCCATTCCATGTATAATAAGAGCGAGCCAACCTGGGAGTGGGAGGATGAGCAAGGATTTTCTGCACTTCGACACTCAGGTGAGACAGATATAACTTGATATCATATTTTCAGGTCTGGTCTTGAGTAATCATGAATGTAACAAACCAGGGACAGCTTTTGGATCCTGTGAAGAGAGCTCTTTAGTTTTATGGTTTAATACAGCAATGATTCCCATAGTATGAAACTGAAATTTTTCTGAGAGGTATTTTAACAAACCTGTTTATTTTCTGTTAGGATAACATATCTAGTTAGTACAGAAAATGTGGAAAATGTAAAACATCAGAGTAAATGGGAAAAAATCATCCTAGGTCTCATTATCACACTGTGAAGATTTTGGGGTATTTCCCTCTACAGCCTAATGTTCTACATAGTTAAGGCATAACTGAATAGATCTGGAAATGTACAGATCCATTTAAAGGAAAAAGTATTCTTACAGACTAGTCTAATATGTTCAAAGCAAAAGCTACATGTGAAATCTTTATATTTATAGTCTTTTTACAACTGTAAAACAAAAGTAATTTTACAAGGTAAATATAAGCCAAGTAATAACATAAATAAAATTACTGTTAATTAAATATGAAAAATGATTTTTGTTGTCTATTCTGATTCTTTAAGTTTGTCAAATCTATACTATTTCCTCTGACTTAATTGTCCTATGATATTTTTCCATTCCTTCTTTTCATGAGCTTGCTGTGACATAGGTTTTTTTTTTTCCTGGTTGTAGGATTTCTTTTCTTTTTTTTTTTAATTGATTTTATTTTTTAAATACACGACAGTAGAATGCATTACAATTCTTATTACATATATATATATACCACAATTTTTCATATCTCTGTTTGTATATAAAGTAGGTTGACACCCAATTAGTGTCTTCATACATGTACTTTGGATAATGATGTCCATACTTCCTTTCTGTGTTCATCCTGTCTCAGTCTTCTCTTATAGAAAATCAAGTGATTTTATTTAGCACCAAATTGCTCATTTAACACAGTTTCAAATGTGGACCAGGAAGCCAGTGTGGCTGGAGCAGAGAACGCCAGGAGGATAGTAAAAGAGAGAGAGTGGAGATTATATAGGCAACTGGAAGGATTTGGGCTTTTACCTGGAGTAAGGCCAAAACCTTTGGAGGGGTGTTTTATTTTTAGTTATGGATGAACCTTTATTTATTTTTATTTATTTATATGTGGTGCTGAGGATTGAACCCAGTGCCTCACACATGCTAGGCAAGCACTCTGCCACTGAGCTACAGCCCCAGACCTCTTTAGAGGGTTTCGACCTGTGATATGGCATTTGAGATAACACCAGTTGGCACAGATGATCTTTTCCTTTGTCATATTCAGCATTGTGGATGCAGGCATAAGCAAAAAAATTGGATTTAATCTGGGTTGAGGTTTTTCCAAGCAAGAATGAAGCAACAGAGGGCTATGATTACTCATGGAATACAAGCTGGATAAGAAAGGATATAAGGGTGAAAAGAGGTTGGGTCAAGAGATTGAAGGGTTTCAAAGGATTGTTGGTGCTGGAAGCATGCTAAAGGATAGGATGTAGAGGTCATCTAAGAAGGGGATGCTTGAAATTGAAACTGAGAATGATAATGAAAATGTCTAAGACATGGTCATGGGAGAAGCTGGAGCCATTGTTTGTAATGCCACCTCCTGTATTGTTTCATATATGTATAAATCCATATATTGTCTATCATGTTTCATAAGCCAAGTACCACAATGCCTTGTTACAGCTTTATAAGGAGCCCTGATTCTTGAAACGCCCTCATTTTGTTTTTCTCTCTTGAAAATATTTTAGCTGCTGGTTTGTTGCTTTTTCCTGTGAAATTCCAATTGAGCTTATTAAGCCCTACAAAAATCTCTGTTGAGATTCTGATTGCAATTTCACTGACATTTTTATAATATTAAGGAGATCCCAATGTGAATGTATCTTTCTATGTATTAAGGTCTTCTATAAGGCCTTTCAGTAACATTTTGTCACTTTTCTCCAAAAAGGCTTTGCATATCTTTTATTAAATTTACTCCTAAATATATTTTAGATTTAATTGCTATTGAGAAATTGTTATTTATTTGAACTTACAAAATATTATTAATATTTTGGGTGGTACTAGGGATTGAACTCAGGGGCACTCGACCACTAAGCCGCATCCCCAGCCCTATTTTGTATTTTATTTTGAAACAAGGTCTCACTGAGTTGCTTAGTGCCTCACCATTGCTGAGGTCTTTGAACTCAAAATAGTCCTGCCTCAGCCACCTGAGCTGCTGGGATTATAGGCATGCACTGCCGCACCCAGCCTAAATTATTATTAATGATATAAAGGAGTATCATTTATTTTTTGGATTTTGATCTTGTATCCAACAATCTTAATGAACCTGTTTACTAATCCCAGTGGTTTATAGTTTATCTTGGATGTTTAAATGTAGACCATCATATCACTAGTAAATATGGACAGTTGTCTCACTTTTAGTTTATACACCTCATTTTTTCCCTTGCCTTATTGCACTGGGTAGTGCCTCCAGTATAATATTTTCCCAAATTTGATGCAAACATTTTGAAAATTTCTCCAACATATTTGATGGTGATTTTTGATATGCTGCCTTTATCAGAAAAAGTCATTCTCTTCTGTTCCTAATTTTATTATTAGTGAGTTTTGTATTTGGCTGTCTTTTCTGTATCCTTTGAGAAAACCATATGGTTTTTCTCTTGTAATCTACTAATATGAGGTTTAAAAATAAGATTTTTCCTATACGAATGTGTATTTTGGAGGTGCTTGATCTATCTACAAAGAAAAATTAGGAATTACTTTATTATAAAATGTTCCTAGAAGTCTTAATTGTTTATTTTTTTAAAATACTGTAATGTTAGACTTGTGTGCATGGAAGTAATTAAGATACATCATTATTGTAGTTTAAAAGTTGCATATGATAAGACAGTTTTTGTTTTTACCAAATGGTCTATTCCCCATCCCAAGGCAAGCATGAATAAAATTAGGTTAAATGCAAATTTTAAAAAAAAGATTTTTTCCTATATCAAGCTATTCTTTCGGTCTTAGGATAAGCCCTTTGGTCATGATATATTTTTATTCATACATTGCAGAGTTCAATCTGCAAGGATTTTTTGGTTTTTTAGTTTGTTTATTTGTTTAGAATTTTTCTATGTTTATAATTGATTGTTGGCCTATAACTTATGGTATCATATATCTGGATAAGTTAGAAGATCCTTCTACCATTATTTTTATCTATTATCTGCAATAATTTATATTGAAATACAGTCATGTGTCACTTAATTACAAGGATATGTTGTGAGAAATTGCATTGTTGTGCAAACATCATAAAATGTACTTACGTAAACTAAGATAGCTATGACTTAGTGGTATAATTTTATGGGACCAGCAGAGTGTTTGCAATCCTTCATTGACAGAGACGTCATTATACAGTGCATGACTAGAATTATCTGCTTGAATGTTTGTTAAAACTTATTTACAAAACCATCTTGACATGGTGTTTGTGAGTAGAAGAAAATATTTAATTACTGATTGATTATCTTCAATGGTTATTAATTATTTTAATATTGAGTTGGTTTTAATACTTAAAGTTTTCTATAAAATTATCAATTTTATTTAATTTTAAAAATCTTATTGATGCTGGGCACAGTGGCACATGCCTATAATTCCAGAGACTCAAGAGTTTAATGCAGAGGGATCACAAATTCAAGGCCAGATAGCAACTTTGCAAGACTCCATCTCAAAAACTAAAAAGGGCTGAGAAATACCTATACAAAAACAAAAAATAAAAAAACTTATTGGTATAAAGTTAAACATAGTATTCACTTATAAGTTTTTAACTTTCTACTCAATTTGCAGTTAGTTTTCCTTTTAGTCCTTAACCTTATTTCTGTATTTTGTTCTTATTGTCTTAATTGGCTTTACTGATCTTTTTTTAAATTTTTATGTTATATATGACTACAGAATGCATTACAATTCATATTACACATATAGAGCACAATTTTTCACATTGTACCAAAGTAGAGTCACACCATTCATGTCTTCATATATGTACTTAGGATAGTGATATCCATCTCCTTCCACCTTCTTTCCTACCCTTATGCCCCCTCCTTTCCCCTCCCTCACTTTGTCCTATCTAGAGTTCATCTAATCCTCCCCTGCTCCCCCAACCCCAACCCCATTATGAATCAGCATCCTTGAATCAGAAAAAACATTTGGCATGTGTTTTTTTTGGGATTTGCTAACTTCAGTTGGCATTATATTCTCCAACTCCATCCATTTACCTGTAAATACCATGATTTTATTCTCTTTAAATGCTGAATGATATTCCATTTTGTATATATACCACATTTTCTACTGAAGGGCATCTAGGTTGGTTCCACAGTTTAGCTATTGTGAATTGTCATGCTATAAACATTGATGTGGCTGTGTCCCTGTAGTATGCTGTTTTTAAGTCCTTTGGGTATAGACCAAGGAGTGGGATAGCTAGGTCAAATGGTGGTTCTATTCCCAGTTTTCCAAGAATTCTCCATAATGCTTTCCATATTGGGTACACCAATTTGCAGTTCTACCAGCAATGTATGAGTGTGCCTTTTCCCCGACATCCTCGACAACACTTATTGTTGTTTGTATTCTTGATAGCTGCCATTCTGGAGTGAGATGAAATCTTAGAGTAGTTTTGATTTTCATTTCTCTAATTGCTAGAGATGTTGAACATTTTTTTCATATATTTGTGGTTGATGGTATAACATTACTGATCTTAATTTGCTTTTCAAAGAACAACTTTTGATTAAGTTGACTGAATCTATTTAATTTTTCTTTATTTTACTAATTTCTGATCTTATTGTTTTCTAGCTTTGTTGGTTCAATGATTAACTTATTTATTTTAATAATTTTTTAACAAGCTTTTTTAAGGTTATAAATTTCCTAATAAGCTCTCTTTTGCTGAATCCTACTAGATTTTATAGACAGTGTTTTCATTATGATTCAGTTTTAAATATTCTATAATTCCCATTAAGAATTCCTTGTTAACCCACTGAGTTACCTAGAACCTATACTTCATTGATCAAATGTAGGGATTTAAAAAATAAAAACACACAAAACAACTTTTTCTTGATGATCTCTAATCTAATTTCATTATATTATATCAGCTCTTTCAAAACAAAGAAGGCAACCTTAATCTGTTTCTGGGTTACTTCCAGAACTAGCGAGTTTGCAGGGCCTGGTGCTAGTCAAAATGGAAAGCTTCTTGTTCAAAAATGGCAAAGAATGTCAAAGTGCCACCACAGAGCTTTCCATCAAGCACAAAGCCTTTCTCAGCCCAAGGCCCCGTGTAACTGCACAGGTCTCATGCCTGGAAGCCAACCCTGCCAGCTTACCTATGTCTGCAGCTTGCTAAAAACAAAAATCCCAGCTCATGAACAACCATCATTTGGTTTTAGTTTTTGGTTGTGGCTTTTTCCCCAAGCTCCCTCCTTCCTTTGGCAAGGAGAAACTTATCCAATCTGTCTCTAAAAGGTGATCCTCACTGTTGTCCCTTCTTAGTCCCCTTAACCCCTCAGGATCTGAACTCCTGATCACAGCTGCCTGATTCTGAAACCAGATCTGAAAGATCTAAGATATCAGGCCTCTCCTGCTTGGCACATTCATTCATTTCTAATCCTCAGCAATAGGCATCTGGTTTTTGACACAGGCTGTTTTCTCTTTTGTCTAACATTGCTGTAGGTTTTGTCTAACATTGTTGAGGATGTATTCAAGTATGAACTTACAAAACTGTATTGATTGTCTATAATAATTTCCCCCAATTTTTAATTATGAAAATGTTCAAACATACAGAAAGGTTTAAATAGTCACTTATCCATATATCCACACCTCTATTCTGATTCATCCTCTAATCTATATTTTAGATCAGGAAGAAACCACCCAAATTTGAGAAACACTAATATTTGCATGTCTGGTTCTTTTACCTAACTTAATATTATAATAATTTTCCTAATGGTTTCATTTTAATTTGATGATCTCTAATCTAATTTAACAAGAAAGAAGGTGAGAAAGATAAGATTATATGAAGTTGCCACATTTATCTTTTAAGCATCTGGAAAAGAAAACAAATCTTTCCTATGAAATTTTTTTGCCTTAGTGTTACATAGTCTGAATTTTACAACTTTAATAGTCACTTTTACAAGTTTTCATTATCTTTTCTAATACAGTGACTTTTTTATAATTCTCAACTTGGTCTGCTAGGTCAAATTTGTAATAATCACGTCTTTAGGACTATCAGACATTCACTGAGCCCATGATACTTGTTATTAGGGAGCTTATTATTATGTATCTAGTCTTGGAAGTAACCCAGAAACAGATCTGGGCTGCCTTCCTTGTTTTCAGAGAGTTTTATATAATATAATGAAATTAGATTAGAGATCGTCAAGAAAAAGTTTTGTTGTTGTTTTTAAATCCCTACATTTGAGCAATTAAGTACATGTTCTAGCACATAAAGTGGCTGGCACCAGAATGACTCCAGACCCTCATGTCCACCACAGCTGTTAGGTCTGTGATGTCCCCAGAGAGCCTGTAGGATTCATCCATATGAGCCCCAGGTGCAGGGAGACTTTGTTCAGTTTCCTGTTAAACAGCAGCATTCCCACTGGGTATAGGATAGTGATCCTGGCACTTTTTTCTTAATCACTTAATTTAAAAAGTCTGTCTTCAAATTTAGGTGCCTGCATGCCTACAATCTACCATAAGTTTCCATAAAAAACTTTCAACTAGAAGTATAAGGCACTATTCCAACAAAATACCCTTACTTCTTAAGTTCTTTCTTCTCTTTCTTTTTTCTTGTTTCTTTTTGGTGGTGCTGGGGACAAAACCCAAGGCCTGCATATGCTAGGCAAGTGCTCTCCCACTGCATGACATCTTCAGTCCCTTAATACCCTTAATTTCTACCACTTCTTGTGAGGTAAAGATCACCAGATATAAAATTTCACTTCCTAATACCAAAACTGGTTTTAAATAGTGCCATGGACTTGTAAATAATGCTCATTTTTCAAAATGTTCTAGTAACTAGGTTAATTCAATTTTAAAAAATCATATTGGTGCTGGGTACAGTGGCACATACCTATAATCCCACCAACTCAGGAAGCTAAGGTAGGGGGAATCACAAATTCAAGGCCAGACTGGTCAACTTTGCAAGACTCCATCTAGTAACCTAGTTACTACAACATTTTGAAACTAAACAGGTTTTTCTCTCCTTCCAGATTCACATTTGGAAACTATATCTGGGCTGAAGCCTGACCAACAAATTTTAATGTTTGAGCTCTAAGCATATGAAAAAGGAGTATTATTAGGCAGACAAAGACCTTCAAATAATTCTAAAAGGCTGAAAGACTAAAGAGGAGAGCATTGCATTGAGGAATAGTATATGCCATTTGGAGTTTCACACCAAATTATTTTATATATTTTTTTTATTTATGCAGTTCTGAAGATGGAACCCAGGGCCTCACACACACTAGACAGGTGCTCTACCACTGAGCTACACCCCCAACCCTCCATTAGGTTTTTATTTCATGGTAGTTACTATACTTTCCTGTTTTGGTAGATTTATAGAAGGCCATGAGCTATTTCACTTAGGTTACTACAACTTGTGCATGAGTAAAACTCTGCTATGTTGAGATTATAAGCAATATTATTTAACAGATCACAGTAGCTGATTTGAGCACCTTTGACTTCTCTTTTCCACTATTTCATTCCACAGTGATTTTCCACTTGTAAACTCATTCTCTGATTTTGTTGGCAGCTTTAGCCACAGTGGACAGGCCAATGTTTTCCACGTCACTCAATCTACCTGGTTTCACCAGAATCATCCTCTCACTTCTACCTTTCAAATCTCTAATTCATTATATTCCCCCTTGTACTAGACCTCTGCTGCTTCTATCTGGCCAGATCCATTTTCCTTTGTTTCCTGCTATTTGCGGGGACAGCTCCACACAGTTTTCCTATGGGAAGCAGCCCTTTCTACGTCTGTCTTGGAGAAGCCAATCAGATGTTCTCTCTCTGGAATTTAAGTCTAGACCTAAAAGTGGCAAAGCTGAAAGTGTTTTTTAGACTTCATAAAGCCAATGATGAAGCTATAAGAGAATACCCAGGAGTCCATACTGACTGGATCTCCAGTGCTTTTCTGATTCCTGATCTTTCTGAGTTCTGTTTCCCCCTTCTGTGAGCTATTCCACATTCTTTCAATAAGTCAGGAAACTGTTACATAAACCTTTGAATTAAAGTCCCTTGAAATTCTAATTTCCCCAGTTCTGTTGATACTACAATTCCCTTTTGGTGCTGAAAGCTTCATTTAATGAAATTCTTCTTACCCTTGCCTCCTTCCTCTTCCTTGTACTGGGGATTGAACCCTGGGCAGTACACATTCTAGCCAAGAGCTCCACCCCTAAACTATACTACCAGGCCCTGAAGTTTTGTTTGTTTGTTTGTTTGTTTTCTTCCTTTTCCCTGGCCCTCATCCAACCCATTGTCAAGATTTGCAAACCCCAATTCTGCAGCATCCTTGATGCTTCTTCCTTTTGTGACCCATAGCCACCTCTCTAGTTAGACCCACATTACATAGGACTTAGAGGGACAATATAGTGAAAAGATCAGAGTTTTAGATTCTCCCCAACTGAGGCTTAAAATCTGGCTTTTCTACTTGTTAGCTATCCTGCCTGGGACAAGCTGATTAACTACTTCGAGCTTTCATAGTCTTAATTCATTAATGCCTGCTTCCATAAATAGGCATAAATATTAAGTAATTAGATCATACAGGTAAAGTTCCTCACATATTTATGACTTATAGTTGGCACTCAAATTAGTTATTGATGTTATTGTTATAATTGCTTTCACTAATTTTTAATTGATTCCTGCCTCCATTTCCTCTCCCTTCCAATACTTCTGAGGAAGTAATATCAGATTAATTTTCATATATATGTATTTTTTTAATTCATTTAACCTCTCTAAACAGATCCTCTGTATCTAACAAGTTAAAATCAGGGCCTAATTGGATGTCAATCAGGGCCTTCCCTCACGCCTCTACTACTATTCTCAACTCAGCCAGTACTTAGAATAAATAGGACCACTGACCCTTCCACAAACACTCTGTCCTCTTAGGCTTACATTTCTTTGCTAACTCTTTTATCCCTATATTCTTATCAAATTTCTACCTGTTAAACTATTAAGTGAATAAATAAATGTAAAACAAAATAGTGCCTAGTAGAGTGTGTAGGGGGGGTGTAGCTCAGTGGTAGAGTGCTTGTCTATCATGCACCAGGCCCTGGGTTCAATCTCCAGCACTGAAACAATAAGGAAAGTACCTGGCATAAGCACGCCACATCAAGAGTTAACTGCTATCACCACTCAGTGCTAATAACTTATGAAGTTCATGACAGCAGGAGAGAAGGGGAGAGAAAAGGGGGCAACTATATCTAATCATTAAATCAGTTAAGATTGAAAATCATATCCTTTCTAGGATCTAGGAATATAAAGATGAATAGGACATAATCATTGTCCTCCAGGATCACTCTAAAGAGAATACAAACAGATAATGAGTATGCACATGCTCTATATGGGTCTCGTACAGAGTACTTTGAAAATTCTACATAGCATGGCATTTCTCTCACATATTAGAATTGTAATAATTTTAGCTGTTGTGAGAAAATATCCCACTTTTTCTTCAAAGTCCATTTCAAATTCTTCTTCAGACACAAAACCTTTTCCCACTTTCCCAGACATATGTGACCCACTCAAGCAGACTATGCCTCTCATAGACCACTTACTGCTTTTATACACTTGCTTTATTCACTTCACTGAGTTGTAATCATTAAGGCAAGGATTGTATCTTGCTCATCTTTATATGCTGATATATCTGAAGGTTATATCAGGATTTGCATATCACAGGTGTTAAATTAATACTTTTTAAATTGGATGGTATTACCTTTAATGGACTATCCAATAATTTTATTTGACTTTTGTGGTCATGAACATTAATTATAGAAAATTGTTTTTTCTATAAGTTATCCATTTAATTGTTCCCTTTCATGAATACAGAATATTACCACTGGACATGGAATATTAACATATTGATATTAATATATTTACCATAGCACCAGTTACAAGTACTGAAATATGACACTGTTTCTACCTTCTATATTTTCTTAGGAAAATACTTTATTGGATGATAACTCATTCAATTCAGAAAGAGACTATTTCATGGTTGCTTAGTATTTATGGGTTATGTTGCATGAATCACTCAAGGTTTAAAGGGTGTGTTTCCTGGATTTATTTGCTGATACACATACACACACACACACACACACACACACACATCTCTCTTCTCTCTCTCTCTCTCTCTCTCTCTCTCTTTTTCTCTCAATAACTAATGCCATTTTCCACTTACTTTCTATAGGTAAATGTGAATGTAAGGAACAGGTGTTAGGAAACTCCAAGTCATTCTGTGGAATGAAATATTCATACGGTGAGTTTGAAGTTCTCAAATGTGCTAAGAACCTTTTCAAACCTAGTACAGAGAATTTTTAAGGAAATGGGAGGCCTGGCAGATGACATGAGCACATTACCAAGCACATAGTAGATGCTTAGGAAATGGTAGGGAAGAGAAAGATGATATATTTTAGTGATACACTGAGACTAGCTATCCACCTAGGTCTCTTTGCCAGCTTCTCTGAATACTCTAGACATCTCTACCTTGCAAATACTATGAAAATACATCATATGGAAGAAGAAAAATGGTACTACCCTGAGGAAAGACTTACTATCTTCAAATTCCAAATGGCTTCACATTTATTGCTAAATATATTAAGATTTACCAACATATCTTATCTTACCAACATATTCTTGATCAGTGTATGAGGCTTTTTATTGTTCTATAGTTTATATGGCCTGAAACATGCAGTAGTACTCTGAAGAGAAAATTGTAAGTCATGCTTTCCGAAACCAAGTATTTAGATTCTTGATAACATTGTATTTAATCTCATAAAAGATTAAAAAGTAAATGATAACAAACATATAAATCTTATCTATAATTACATGCATACTTCCCTCTCTTCACCTCTCAATTTGGCTAAATAACAGAATAGATCTGGCTGTTTTAACTTTCTACTGAGGAGATTTGAATATTCTTAATGAGGGAGTGAAGCACCTTGGTCTTCTTAACTATATGACACCTAAAGACTTGGGGAAAAAAATGGTTTCTCCCTTCCCATTCTCTGGCTTATTTGAAAAACACTTCATTTATTTATTACTTTATCACATATTTGTTGAGCAAAATAATGAACAGACAAGGCAACTGCTCTATTTGAGCTTAAAGACCAGTAGAATAATAATGGTGGACATTCGCTGAGCATTTATCATGAGCCAGGCACTATGCTAGTCACCCTTGATGCATTTACTCAGCAAGGCAAGTCCAGACACTACGTCTAGCCAAGCAGTCATGTGAACTTGAGCAGCTCACTTAATTTCTTAAAACCTGCAAGACTAGATGAGTTCTTAAGACCTTTTAGAAGTCTAAACTTTGATGATTCTGTAAAGACTCTGGCAACTGTATTCTCAGAACATAGGATCAGCCAAGATAAGCTTCTCTCCTTATACGCAGTCTTCCAATATGATGTAGATGAGCCAGTAAGAACTTTCCTAATGAAATAGAAAATTGCATCAAGTGTTCATTAGGTCTACTTTCTTCCCCACTCCAACTTACTTCATTACTTAATTCCCAGATCCATCCATTTTATAGATGGAGGGACATAATGGAATCAAAAGTCAAACAAAATACTAGAGCTCTATCATGATACATACTGTACGGTGTATTTCAGAGAAGTTAAAGTATTTCAAATGTTTTCACCACAAAGAAATGATAAATGTTTGAGTAGATCTTCTTGCCCTGATTTGAACATTACACGATATATACATGTATTGAATTAACTCATGGTACTCCATAAATGTGCACTTTTTAAAATCTTAAGTTAAAATACACTTTTAAAATTGTTTTAAAAACTATTAAAATACTGAAGTTCTCCAGTAGAGGGACAGCTTCCCTAACTCCATGTTTTAGTCACCTTTTTTACTGCTGTGACTAAAAGACCCACCAGAACAATTGTAGAGGAAGAAAAGTTTGAGAACTCATGGTTTCAGAGGTCTTAGTCCATAGAAGGCTGGCTCCATTCTTTGGGGCTCAAGGTGAGGCTGAATATCATGGCAGGAGAGTATGGCAGAGGGAAGCAGTTCACATAGTGATCAGAAAGCAGAGAGAGTCTCCACTCCACTCTCCAGATATAAAATATATACCTCGTGGATAACCCCCCCCCACAATGAACCACTTCTTCCAGCCACACCACACCTGCCTCCAGTTACCACTCAGTTAATCCCATCAGGGATTAATTTGCTGATTAGGTTAAGGCTATAACCCAATCATTTACCCTCCAAACCTCTTGCATTGTTTCACATTGTAAGCTTTTGAGGGACACCACATATCTAAACCATAACTCTCCAGTCTGCTTGCATTGTACACCAAGGGAAAAAGAGTAGATAATAGTCATCATATAATCTTTTGAATCTGTAAAATATATTCTAGCAGTAACATTTTCCTCTCTATCATACATTACATATGGTCAACCATGAAAGTATAATACAGTCAGAATCCAAATAAAAACCAGGATAACAATTCAACTTCCTGTTTCTTCTTTCTATATAGATTTGATAGCTGAATGTATTTAAGATTATAACTGCAGTAAACAAATGGCTGCTATCCCCCAGTATAGTGATATAGGAGGAAGTAGAAGGTAAAAGTTCCCAAGAAGGGAGAACACAGTTTATATAGAGGAATGAGATAAAATGAGTGCAAAAATGAATGGACCTGATGGTTTTTAAAGCAAATTTCCACATTCTGATCATTGATGAACCTTCTTACTCTGAAATGCATATTTAAATTGTTCAAATTTCAAAAGATAATGTGAAATTGTTATATTTTGACTTGTGGAATTATGTTGTTACAGTGCTAAAAATAAAGATTTTATCAGCTCACGATAAAGGTTCTCATGCTGAGGTCAATGTGAAGATTAAAAAAGTCTTAAAATCTACTAAATTGAAGATTTTACGAGGAAAGCGAACATTATATCCAGAATCATGGACGAACAGAGGTTGCACTTGTCCAATCCTTAATCCTGGTGAGCATTAGACCTTTCTAACTTAAAATCTACCATGTCTCTGCTGATTTGCTGCTTGACTTACATCCTCTGAACCACAACTTAAGTAAACTCAGCAAGGGCATCTCTCCTCTTCACCATTTGAATTCTGGGGAAAATCCAGGTGGAATTTTTGAACCAACATCAAAAAATCATTTATCTACCATGTGCTCTGTAAAAGTAAAATATTTAAAATCCAGCAATATAATACTTTCTGTCCTAAAAGAGAAGTCTCAGATTGGTTCCAGGTGCCAGTTGCATAGAAAGCACTTTTATGAATTTATCTGCCACTAGCATGTTATCTGAAAACTAGATCCTATTACATTAGAACCTGTTGCCAAAGGAAGCTCAAATGCAAAAGTCCATCTGTGCAAATAATATTGAATTCATTTTTACTATTGCATGAGAAGCATCTGTTTCTCTTGGACAGAAAACAACTCTCAAGTTCTCACCGTGTTGTTTTCATTAAATGATCATTCTGGTTTCAAATCAGAAACAACAGGGAAATTTTTTTAAATAGAATTTTAGAGAAACTTGGAAGGGAGGGAAATTTGATTTGAACATTAAAATGTATGGCAGAGGTGGAGATGAGCAGTAAGCAAAGGAGTTCTTACCTCTACACTGTTTATGTGCACTCTCTATACACTGTCATGAGCTACTTAGTTCTCTGTCTCCCTCATTAAATCTGAGGACAGGATTTAGGTTTTTGATCATAATATCTTTAGTACCTATTATTAGTACCTATACATTGGTAATATAATACTCAGTAGTTTCTAGTAAAACAAACAATAACTCAAAAAAAAAAGTCCTGTTTCCCTGTTTATGTCATCTGTCTTCCTGTTTATGTAGTCATCATCTGTGTTGAAACAGGTGCATAATTTATGTTCTGGATCTAATTCCTTCTCCATATATGCCAGGAACCCACAGTCATGTTCATAAGGAGTCCTTTGTGGTCTCTGATTAATAAACTTGAAAGAAACAGATAAACAGAGAACAAAAAACAGTAATAAAGTATCCCCTCAATCTAAACAATCTAAGCAGTGATACAAATGCTAATTTTTCTCAATTATTAATTAATTTATCATGTCCTTTTTAGCCCTTCAGTGTTTTATCTAAATTCAAACTTTTTTAAATATTTGTTTTTTAGTGGTAGTTTATTTTTTTTTATATATGTGGTGCTGAGGATTGAACCGAGGGCCTCACACATGCTAGGCTAGCGCTCTTCCACTGAGCTACAACCCCAGCCCACTTCATTCAAATTTTAATAAGAAAAAGGGGGAAAGCATTTCAATCTGAAAAAAATACATAATACCTAAGGATAAGATGAAGTAGTGAGAATCTTAGATTTTGAATGCAGGACACAAAGAATCATTATTAAGTTCTATTTCCCAGTGATCTGTGCTGAGGGGCTCTTCTTATAAGCACTTTTCTACTATATTAGCAAAATAAAAAAAATTAAAAATAAATCTGCTGGTTTTTCAGTAAGACATTGAAACAAAAGCTTTGCCGGTTCAGCCACCCTCCAGGAAGTGCACTGTACTTCCTAATCAGGTTTCTGCCAAACAGTCAAAGAATCAACTGGGTTCATCACAATTGAAAACATAAGCGCAATTATTCAAAGAATTCTTGAAAACATGTTTACTCTCTTTGAAGAAAAGACTGGAACCTGCCAAAGCAAAACCAGACACTCTTTCATTTTACTTTGTTTTTCCATCTTTACAAGTTCAATTGCTACAGCCAAAGAAAGCTGATAAGAAAATTCTGAAACCTTGCACGTCAACTTGCTCCCTTTGCTACTCTGAAAAGGAGTAATCTAATCGGATACCTCTGAAAAATCATTCCTTTTAATTTTTGTGTACCTTCACTCATCCATCAATCATGTAGTTTAGAATACCAAGACTAGCACTAAAGTATATTTTCTTTTTCTGTGGATATAAAATAAAACTTTGTGCCTTCCAACTTGTAGCAAAATAGATGTCAAAGCATAAAGATAAAAAAATGAAATGCAAATGCTAAAAAGAGATATAAAAGATCACATTGTGGGGCTGGGGATGTGGCTCAGGCGATATCGAGCTTGCCTGGCATGCGAGCTGCCCAGGTTCAATCCTCAGCACCATATACAAACAAAGATGTTGTGTCCACTGAAAACTAAAAAATAAATATTAAAAAAAAAAAGATCACATTGTTTTGCATGTTAATTTTTGGTATGGTGTTACTCTATAACTTAAAGATTTATCAGTATCATCATATTAGTTTAATTTATATTTATACTTTAATGGTAAACTGTATTTTTTATAGTTTCAAAATAAATTCATTTAAAATACTAGACTTAGTCTTGGAGTTTTAAAAAAAAATTGTTTATTGTAATTTTTAAAAAAGAGTTTATTATTCCAGATAGATATTAGACAATATCAAGACTATTACATTTTAACTAGTACATCAATTAAATATTGGTATTCTTTTTCATGCAGAAGCTAAGGTTACCCCTTAAAGAATGTAATTACGGTATAATCTACATGTTTTCCAGTACTATTATATCATTATTTAATAATATTGTGTCATTAAATTATTGTGCCATTATTTTCTCTATGGCACTATTTCCCACCCCCCCCAACATCATTATAGCTATTTTTAAGTTTAGAATTGATTTTGTTTAATAATCTTTTAATTGTTTTATTATTATTGAAATGGTAAAATGTATGCATAGTACAGAAATTTAGGGGAAATTTCTAAACTTCACATTTCTTACCCTCCCCCAAAGATCACCTCTGTTAATATCTTAGTTCAAATCCTTCCAGATCTTTCTCTGTGTGTGTGTGCTGTATTTTTAACCTAAATGAAATAGTAGAATATGCTCTATTCTATAACCTGCTTTATTCAGTTAATAATCATTACCTTTAATTTCAGTGTATTTTCATATTACCTAATATGAAAAATAGGTAAGTTCTGATAAGAGATCAGACTATCAACCTATTTCCCAACTGATCCTTAAATATCCTTTGAAACTGATTTGTCCTTCCAATATGAAATCTAAAGTCTCACATTATATCTGGCTTTTCAGAACCTCAAATCTCCGATTCAAGCATAGGTTCCTTTTTTTTAATGATTGGTTTAAGAAACTAGGCCATGTGTCCTATAGATTATCCAACCTTCTACATTTGCCTGGGTGGTTCCTTGTGGTGGCATTTAGCTTGTTCTTTTGTCTCCTGTCTCCTAATGGAAAGCTTGATTGATTCAAGATAAACACCTTGGTTTGCATCAATTATAGCTGTTGTTGTCACATCATATCCAATCCTATCAGAAAGCATATAAAACTTGTGTGACCCACATGGGTGTCACTAAGCTTGACCTTGGGTTACACTGAGGACAGTCTGATCTCTCCATGGGCAGTTCCATTTTTCCACTTGAGTATCAAGCAATACTGATTGATACTGTACAAACATCCACTTTTCCATTAACCATTCTTTTAATGATTTTATCACCAATTGATGTCCCTTTATGAATCGGCACTTTCAAGTTTGATGTTTTTTAAATTGTCTAATTCTCTTCATTTATTAGCCAGCATTCAGTGAGAGGACTTTCTCTCCCGAGCTATGGTAATAGATTATCATGAAATGCAGTTCTTATTGCAAAGGCAGGATAAAAGCCGAGTTCTTTCCTTTTAATTTCCAATATAAGGGATGGCTTTAACAGCTGCCTCAAAAGATGCCAAATTAATTTCTCTCTGGCTTTCTCTTATTTTGAGCATAATATTGGAATTAGGGATTTTCATTAATTCAGTGTGTTTCCATATGCACAATTATTATGTTTCTTGGTGCTCATGTTATCACTACCTTGACAAGTTATAATTTGTTACAATCCATTCTGGAGCTTCTGAATCCTCTAAGAAAGCTCCCTACTAATCTTTGGAGGTTTCCCTGGTATTTAGTACAATATATGTCTCATACTTACCTCATGTCTGTCTGCCTGGACTTGGAATGTGCTGTTCTCCAAGAAGCCTTGTTTTGTTTTCAGTAGATATGTTATCAGAAACCATAGCATGCTTGTTTACAGATATTCATTACTTATAACATTTTTTCTAGGTCCTTTAAGTGAATGAATAATAAATATATAACCATAAGCTTAAATTGACATTTTCGATTGAATTTTAACATTAGTATTTTATTTAATTTTTAAAGCATATGGCTCTTATAATGGAAAATTTTATCTTATAAAAAAAGTTATTTGCCCAATCTTATAATATTTTTTAAAAAATTGTTTCTAAATACCAAAACTGATTTCATTATGAGTATTTACTATGGAGATTATCATTTTAAAATTAATATGTAGGTAATGACACTAAACAATCATTTTTGTGTGAATTTGTTAACCATAATTTTTAATCTGAAGTCTAAAAAGAACTTTGAGTTATATGGGCAGCTGTAGATCTATTCAAGCTTCAATATATTTTTTAGTGTATCAAAACAAATGCTCTATATTCAGAAAACATATCAACTTTATATAGGGCATATGTGTTATTTTGTATAATCCATAGCTATTTCCAATTTTTTAAATAAATGCCTGCTTCATTTTCCTAAATTCCATCTTAATATGCTGGAATACTTAATATACAGAAATACTGATTTATATCAGTTTGTTAAGGTCCCACAGAATCCTCACTTCTGTCCCATGGAGAGTGGTACAGTATGAAGCACAGGTTCTAGTATCAGACAGACCTAGGTTTGAGTCAAGGTACTGCTGCTGCCAATAAACAGGTTTCTTAACTTTGCTGAGCCTCAGTTTTCTCATTTGTAAACACACCACACACACACACACACACACTCTCTCTCTCTCTCTCTCTCTCTCTCTCTCTCTCTCTCTCCCCACAGGTTGTTTTCAAGATTAAAAGAGATAATCCATGTAAAGCACTTGGCACAGAATAAATATTTGTTAAATGGGAGCCACTATTGTCTATTACTTACTATTTCAACCATGCATATGCAAAACCACAAATAAATGAAACTAATGAAGTCACATTTCCCCCTTCAATAAAGCCTAACACTGTATCATTCTTAATTTTGTTATTTTAGGTTTGGAGTACCTTGTAGCTGGGCATGAGGATGTAAGAACGGGCAAATTGGTGGTGAATATGAAAAGTTTTGTCCATCACTGGAAACCATCTCTTGGAAGAAAAGTTATGGATATTTTAAAAAAGGAGTGCAAGTAACAATAAAGGTGTACAGCACACAATGGCACTTGTCTATGTACAAAACACAAACTTAATGAAAAAGAAACCTCAAAAACAAAACTGGAAAATTTTTAAAGTGCCAAAATGTGGAGAAATGTTCAAATATGTGGGCATTGTCTAATCTATGTGTTCTGGGCCCATGTTTAAATAGAGTTTTGTTTCGTAAAGAGGAATGAAACCCCCTATGCTGGTTTCTATTTTCTATGGACTGATTCTGAAAGTCTGATTATCAAGGATGTTTCAATAGCAGCATGATATTCAGCAGTAACCCATGAAGGGCAGGACTTCTAATAAGGACTCCCCCAACTTCAGGTGTGTTACCTACAAGTGATGCTACTTAAAGTAATTCATGAGATTTTAAGGGATCCCCACCCACACTTACTATAAGGAAAGGTATTTCTTAAAAAAGAGCCTTCCCTTGTATGAAGTGTATGAACTTAGGTCTGTGGGATGCCAAATGGAACCTCTCCACATGTATATAGTATTTCCTTGTATAAAGCACTTTACCAACTACCACTTGCATTGTGAAAATTTGGAGACTGGTGTTGACAGGAAGAAAAGAAAAGGGCTTGTTTAAAAAAAAAAAAATCTGCTGAAACAGAAGCACTGCCACTACACGTGGAAGAAGTGACCTATATAATGAAGATGTGCTATTTAACTCCAAACACTTGGAGAATCTATGTGAAGATACAACCTGAAAGGAGTACACATTTTCATGAAGTCTCAGCTTTGGGCTAGAGGTTAGATTCCAAGATGCTGACCGTGGTGAAACTTTTTAAAAAACTAAACAAAAAGACTTTAAAATAAAAGGAAGAAATCATTAAGTGTAGAAGTATGTTTTCATAAAGGGGAAATGGACTTTTTACATTTTAAAAGCCTCATTTATTTGCAATGCACTTGTATACACTTCAAAAATTATTGTAGACACTGAGTTTGTTATATTTTTGTGTTTAGTATTTAAGCCTGAACATGAAACAGTTCTACTCCTTGTCTTTATTAACAGTGTAGAGTCATCATATTTACACATTTTTAAACACAATGTATGTGATAGTTCACCAAATTACAGTTTTTCATTAGTTTTCGTCTTTTACCCCTGCATAACCACTATCCATACAGTTTCTTCTGTACTTGAATATACAAAACATGAACCACAGTGCCATAAGATTAAATTCACATACAGAACATATTGTTTTCCTGAGGTCCTGTGGACTTGCAAAAGATATACATATATATTGCTTTGTTAATTTGTTTTTATATTTCATATATGTAATAAAGGAATATGATCTCCCAATTTTTTGGTCTCATTTCCTTATCAACTCTTTCAATGATACTAAAGATTAACTTCTCTTACTGCGGGAACTTATATTTAATTCCTTAAATTTAAAAAAATAAATTAAGCCAGGTGCAGTGGCACATGCCTGTAATCCCAGCCAAATGGGAGACTGAGACAAGTTCAGGAGGATCACAAGTTCAAGGCCAGCCTCAACAATTTAGCAAGACCCTAAGCAACTTAGTAAGACCCTGTCTCAAATAAAAAAATAAAAAGGGCTTGGGATGAGTCTCAGTGGTTAAGTGCCCCTGGGAACAAAACAGGAAGGAAAGAAGGAAGGGAGGGAGGGAGGGAGGGGTGAGCAAAACAAAGGGGCCCAGTATTTCTACTCTGTTATTCTGAGGTTTTGGAACACAGTAGAAGCTAATTTAGGTAAAGTTTAGTTTTTGTAGTCCTTGGACATGAATTTTTTTTAAAAAAATAAGGTACATTGTAATTTTTATATTTATTTTGACTAATTTTTAAAGTAATATAAGTTCATTGTTTAAAATACAGAAAAAGCATATTTGAAAAATACTTATATTACAACCATCCTCCATTAATTGTTGTATTTTAGTGTTCATGTGTGAACTGTTTTTTAAGCATATATGTACCTTTTATATAATTGAAATCATATTGCCCATACTCCTATGAAATCTTTTTTTCACTACAGCATGACTGTCAACTTCTTGTGTATTCCAATCTCATCTTGGTAAATGGAATATTATACAGTTGGGTTATAATTTAGAAATAACTTATAAAACTTGTTTGTAAGTATATCATATCAAGAGATATATTTTAAATGCATCAGATATAAATATTTTTCATTTTACTTTATTTGATATAGTATTTCCCTTTAAAAGGAAGAGTAGAAATAATGGCTATTATTTTTAAATACTGTTTTTAGTTGTAGACAAACACAATACCTTTACTTTATTTTTATGTGGTGCTAAAGATCTAACCCAGTGGACCTCACACATGCAAGGCAAGCACTCTACCACTGAGCTACAATCCCAGCCTTAATAATGGCTTTTTTAAGAGTAGAAAGATGTCCATAAGACACAAAGTAGAACTATTTCAGAACAATACTTAACTTCCAAACAAAAATCACATTTATTTTATATACAGTGCTTTAGAAATTCTGAAAGATAAATTATAGCAATATTTGTCACTATAAAAAGAAAAAGTAAGGCGATTTTCCCTTTTTTTATTTTATATATATCTATTCCTAAAATGACTTCCTTTCACTTACTATGTACTAATTTTACAATTTATTCTTTCAACAAAATTTAATCAATTGGTTTTTTTAAGTATATTCAAATAAAATCACAACTAAAAGTTTAATTTAGTCTCATTTACCAAATGTTATAATTTGACTCTTAAAAGTCCCCCAAAGGCCCATGTGCTGATAGCTTGGTTGCCAGCCTCTGGCACTATTGGGAAATGGTAGAACCTTTAGGGGGTGAGGCCTAGTGGAAGGAAGTTAGGTCACTGAGGTTGTGATATTGGGACCCTAGCCCCTTCCTGTCTCAATCTCTGCATTCCAGACCCCACGAGGTGAGCAGCTCTGCACTACAGCTGATGTTCTACCTCACCACAGGCTCACATGTAACATAGCCAAAACACCAAAAACCAAAACCTTTGAAACCAGAAGCCAGAACAAATCTTTCCTCCTTTGTTTATCTCAGTTATTTGTCACAGCAATGGAAAGCTGACTACAACAGTCCTGTGACTAGAATCTTCTTTTTCTTTTAATTTAAGCACCTTTATTCATCATTGCCAAACTTCAGAAGCAACCAAAATGTCCCTGAGAAAGTGGATGGATACATAAACTGATACAGCCAGGTCACAGATCATTATTTAGAGCGAAAGAAATTAACTATCAAACCATGAAGTACATGGAAGATACTTAAATACACATTACTGAGTGGAAGAATCCAATCTGAAAAGGTTGCTTACTGTATGATTCTAGCTCTGTGATAGGATGGAAAAGGCAAAGCTATGGACATAGTAGAAAGATCAATGTCTTCTTTCTTAAGAGTTGCTCCTTCAAGCACCTTTTCTGCAACATGTAAAAAAAAATCACTATTACAATAATTTGTTAATGTCTCAATTCTAAAAATCACTTGCAGCCTTTACACTAAAGTTTGAAGCTTTCCCTGAGCATCCTTTAACTTCCAAACTGGAAAAGGGGGGTGGGGGAAGAAACCAAGTGTTTCCCATTTGTAAAAAAAAAAAAACAAAACATCAGACTGCCACACTTCTGCATGTACTTTCTCCTCCTTAGTATCTTTCAAAATAACCACCTCAGCACCAAGGCAACAAAGTCAAATAACTTTCCATCTATGGCTTCATAGGAACCCAAATGCTTCCTTCAAGAGCTGCTGGGAAAGTCTCTGCCCCTGGAGCTTTACTCCCTGTACCATTGGGCTTTATTAGTCAGCAGATTAGTTGCATAATCTCCACATACCTATCTGCACGATGTGCCTGAGGTCAACAGTCTGTGCCCTGTTCTTACATCATTCTCCCTGTAGAGGAATGTTACTAATATTTAACATTTGATGCAATGGAAATTCTCAATAATAGGATAATCTTTTAATAGTATCCACTGAATGAGGTCAAATCTGTGGGGATGTGACCACAAGTTAAAAAGCAGTGTCCATCTGGTTGTATTAAACAGAGTGCAAGGCCCATTATGGGTAAACATAGTTCTTTGGGACACTGTAGGTTCCTGCAAAACAAATCTTTTTCTAAGTGATCAGAGTCTCAGTGACTCTGCAGGGAGGGAAAAGGGGCCTTGACAATATCTTGTGCTGGCTGTCCCTTTGCCAATCCCCTGGAATGCCTGGAAACAAGAAGGGTGAGGACCACTTGGCTGCTGAGTTTTGTCAGAGGCCTCAGAACTGAATTGCTTTTGTGTTCATTGTTTTGATGATAAGCAGTCCCCTAACCTAACCTTATCAAAGAGCCAAAGTTACTCACAACTTATTTCCCACAGTTTGGAAGGAAAATATTTATGAACAACATCAAATTTTGCAAGGGAGCTTGGTATGATAAAAATGGAATAGAAGCAAAGGGGTGTGCCTGGTATGACTGATGGTTTGTTTTTCAGTCATTCTCTCCAAGAATTATTTGCCTGAAAATACTTTTTCAAACATGATGTCCTGGTCCCTATGTCCCTACACTTTCACCAATGGAATTTAAACATTTATCTACTTTTTTAACATTAGTGATTCCGTTTGAAACCTGAAACTTCTTAAATGACAATTTCTCAGATTTATAATTAGTCCATTCACATAAGCTGAATAACTAAAAATGCAGGATGTTAGTCATGGGGGTAAAAGAATACACTGGGGGCCTGCATTCCATTTTTCCATTCTGTGACTACATAATTTCCTACTATCTTTCTCACCATTATATTGCCATGAGAATAATCTGTTTGCCATAATTTACATTAGGATGAAATGGTAAGAGTCTCTTTTTTACCTTTGCTCTTTTCCTCTTGATCTGGCTTTCTAAGGTCCATTTGGGCAGACGATCTGCTTTTGCATTTATCAATAATAATCCTGTACAAATATGGTGAAATTCAACAGCATTTCATATTTAGCTCTGACTTGTGCTGTGCAGAGAAATTCTGCTTGCAAGATCAATAAGAAGGAACTGCACCAGAAAGAGAGACAGGAAAAAGGAAAAATGGAGAATGTAAGCACTTTTTCAATGGGGGGGGGGAGGAAGAGGCAGAAACAAAGGATAAAAACATAGAGAATAAAAGGAAAGCAATAGCTGGAACCAGAACCAGGTGGTTCATTCTAGAAAGAATATGAAAGCATTTCAAAGTAGAATATATTCAGGGCTGGGGATATGGCTCAGTGGTAGATTGTAGCCTAGCATACACAAGGCCCAGGGTTTAATCCCCAGCACTACAACAAATAAATAAATAAATAACACCAAGGTGAGTTTCAAGAGTTGAAAAAAAAAAGAGAGAGAGACCTCAAAGTAGACTATGTTCAGTCAACTAAGTCCTCTTTTGCTAGACACAATGATTTATGAGACATTTCTGAATATTTATTACAAACTTTTTCATCTAATTCTCTTATTGTTAGACTTGTTTGAAGAGGCAGAAAAATTATGCAAGATAAAATAATACAAAAATCTTAGGTAACAGTAATTGGGAAATTAGGAAGATAATTTGTTTTACTGTCTACTGAAATAGAAATTTTAATTTATCTTTTACCTAGACATCAAAATACTGAATATCAGTAAGTATCGCCTAAAAGTCTTTTTCAATACTCCCGCTCATCATAGTAATGGTTATCTCTTTTGCCCTCATTCCATGCCAGGTGCTATGCCAAACTTTACAGAATCTTTCCTCAGCCCTCAAATAATAGCACTGTAGAGTCGGTAATACTACTAGGCCCCAACAGGGCCAGGAGGGTCAACGAACTTGCCAAAGGTCACAGAACAAGTCGGCAGCAAAATAAGGCTTTGAGCATTGATTTACCTGCCTATAGAATTTACACATTTTTACCTTTCTGTTCCACTGAAGCCTTTAAGTCAATGATTCTCAAATAGTATGCATAAAAATCAGCAGGGATGGCTTTTTAATGCAATGTCCCAGGTCCCTCCCTCAGAGCACCTGTTTCTGAGTATTTGGAAGGGGACCAGAATTTTAATAAGCACCAATGGCAACTCAAATACTGGTGGCACATAGACAAGACTTTGAGAAACCCAGACACACTTATAGAATAGTACCAACAAAGTCACAGAATTATTCATTAATTCTGTCTGCAAATGTATTTCCCTCTGGTCCTAAATCTGCTTGACCTTAATCACAACTATTTTATGAATAACAGAATCATTAGTCCTGTTATAAAACTAAGAACTAAGTTACTCAAGAATTAAAACTGTGGAAAAGGGAAATTGCGAGGATGTCCCTCCAGCAACTATGCTCCCTAACTTCCTAACCTAGCATTCAACAGAACCATGAAACACATAAATTTGTCTTTGATATCTTAGTTCTTCAGTCCACTTCAGGCAATCTTCTCCCTCTTGCTCTTCAACTTCATACTGCTCAGACTCCCACGAAGATGACAGACAAAATCCTCAACTATTGGGCTGGGGATATAGCTCAGTTGGTAGAGTGCTCTCCTCACATGCACAAGGCCCTCGGTTCAATCCCCAGCACACACACACACACACAAAAAAAAAAAAAATCCTAAACTATCAGTTTTCCCTCCAGCCTCAAGCAGTCCTCTAAGCTATCCAGATGCTACTCCTGACTAAGAGGTTGATATGATAAAATAAATTCTATTTTTCTAATGAGATACTTTCCCATTTTCCCTGTAACATATGCATGGACCCCCAAGAAACCATGCATGTCTGCAGAAGGCTTTTAATGAGCGATTTCAATCATGGGAATTCCAGTCACCAGTGGCAGGACAGAAGAGGAGATATTTTTGGTCAGATGTGACTTTCAATGCCTCATAAATCAGACTGCCTGGACCGTTTCCTAATTTCCCTTTCAGCAGTGCCAGTCCTGCTCGCACACTCAATTGTACCCCTTAAGAGGCTTAGGAAGGAGAAAGGTGAACAAGAAGTGACACTGGGAAAGGACTGCAAGGCAATTGCCTAACTTGCCCTCTCCCAAAAGGGTGGGTTCAAGTCACAAACAATCATATCCATGCCAACTCTGTGCTTTCCTCTCTCACTCTTATAACTGAGAAATTAAATACAGGATAACATTTTCTTTGACAGGTATCAAATCAAGGAAATGTACACAACTTGTATCACAGCAAACAGAATTCCTTAACATCAGAAGCAGTCCGGTCACACACAGAAGCTCTCCAGCCTCTTACGCACAGAGCCTTGCCCGGCAGTGACCTTCAGAGACCTACAGAGCTTTTGATAACAACTGAAAATACAAAACTGGATATTTTTATCAGCATGTTCTTTGCCTCTGACAAATGTTATACTAAACCCTTTGAAGCAAAAATACTGAGAATACATTATTTTAAAACAGCATTTACAAGTACACTTAATTTAGAACTCTCAAATTTATACAGGTTTACCAAATGCCTCTGAAAGAAAACTAAGTTTAGGAAAGTTCCCCAACTTTTTTCTTGACATGGGTATTATCCTAGTAGGATTAAGTAAGGGCTATTTTAGAGTATGCTTAAAGCCTCATATTGGCCACAGTTGATTTTTCAGGATTAAATATCTTTATGAAATATGTTTCCTTTTTTTAAACAGAAAATAGCACATGTGTAAGAACAAAACAATACACACCCTGCAACATGAAGAGTGATTTAGAATTTAATCTTTTGGCAATAAATTCTTGAGCTTCCTAATCTTGCCACTGAACAGGTAGCCCATTATATCAATTCCTTACTGAAGCAATGGGATTTAGGGAAGGGTGGGAAAAAGAACAGCATTTTCAGAGTTACAAACACCATTGCATCCATGATCTTGATTAATCCTCAAACAACCTTTTTTCTTTTCTTTTTTTTATAGTACTAAGGGACTGAACCCAGGGCCTTACAAATGCTAGACAAGTGCTCTACTGCTGAGCTACATCCCCATTTGTTTTTACTTTGAGATAGGATCTTATTGCACAGGCTGGCCTCAAAATTGTGATCCTCCTGCCTCGACCTCCAGATAATATGAAAGTTGGGATTACATGCATGTGCCACCATGCCCCGTCAAGTGGTAGGCACAATTCTAGATTCTGAGGACATAGCAATGAACATAAAATCCTTGCCCTCACAAAGCTAATGTTCTAGGGGAAAGTGGGACTTCAAAAGATGACTGAATAATCCTTGTTCTCTCTCCACATTGTAGGACATATTTATCAAGCACTTGACACCTGAAATGATTTAGAAGGAATATTTTATTTCTACACTAAAGAGTAAATTCAATACAATAGACCCCATCATCTTGATGATGCTGAATAAAGTGCTCCCTCCCTCCTCCAGATGGTTTGAAAGCCATAACTAAATTCTCCAGAATGGAAAGCTGTTATAATTGGATAATGGTCACAAAGCAGAAGTTTCTGAGTTATGCTTAATGCCTGGAGGGAAGCAGTGGAATTCTTCCTCCCACCGCCCATTACCAAGCTGACAAGGTCCTGCTCTGTGCCCTGCCCATGAATTTTCCTGTTGGCTTTAAAGATTTATAACAGCTCTGATTGACACCCCTGTGTGAGAAAGTCAGGGTTCCCCCAAGCCATGAAGCACTGGCCGGCTTTGCTCCCCACAAATCCGCTTGGGGCTCTTCTATTTCTATCACAGACACTCAGGACGATTCACTTGCTTCTGTGAGAAACAACAGTGACCATAATAGAAAAGAAATTCTAGGCATTCTTTCAGGCCATTGGGAAGTTCCAGCACATTCCAGCTGCAAAAGAATTCAAGTCCCTACACTCATGTTAAAACTCCAGCACCATCCATGTGTGCTTTGTACATTTACTAGATCAAAGCCTAGTAACTAATTCTATAAATTCTCTCCCTGCCTTATTTATCATAAAGTGTAAGCTGATTCTTTAGGGAGGTCAACCTGGAAGTAGGTGAATTATCCTTAGGTTTTGAGCCATGACAGAATACAGAGGCTTAAAGATTCTCAACATTGCTATTCCAGAGCACCAAGTCAATCATATGTGGTTTGGAAAATTCTGCAGGGTATTTTATTACTTAGGTTTCAAATACCACATCCTTGACTACATATGGCTATTGTAAAGGGAAGTCCTCATCCTGTCAGAGTCCAGAAAGCCAAATGTTCTTGTGTCTTTTTCCAGACCCAAAGGCATCCTCCAAATCACCCCTGTTTAAATCACTCCTGAAAATACATATTTACCTGTGATTCTATTTAAGACTTACCTCTTACTTACCTCCTAATTCTTCTTTGTCTATTTCTTCCTTTATAAAGGATGGGAGATATATGAATGGATAAGGAAACTGTGATATATATATATATATATATATATATATATATATATATATACATACACATACACATACACATACACATACACACACACAATGGAATATTACTTGGCCTTAAAGAAGAATGAAATTATGGCATTTACAGGTAAATGGATAGAGCTGGAAAATATCATGCTAAGTGAAGTACGCCAATCCCAAAAACCAAAAGCCACATGTTTTCTCTGATAAGTGGATGTTGATCCAGAATGGGGTGGGGGGAGGGAAAATGGAGGAACGTTGGATTGAGCAGAGGCGAGGGAGAGGAGAGGAAGGGGTAATGAGGAAAGATAGTAGAATGAGACGGACATTATTACCTCTATGTATGCGTATGATTGCACAAATGGTGTGACTCTACATTATGTACAACCAGATAAATGAAAAGTTGTGCTCTATTTGTGTAAAAAATAAAATTAAATTAATAAAATTTTTAAAAAATAATAATAAAGGAAGGGAGAAGAATGAAAGCAAAACTGATAGAAGTTGCTCCAGTTTTTCTTGAGGCAAAGAAAAAAACAAGACCCATCATGAAGACATATCCCTGAGCAGTTTCAATGGTACAAAATCAGTAGCCTGATTTTTCAATCTTTAAAAAAAAAAAAAAAGTTGGGCTGGGGGTATAGCTCAGTGGTGGACCACTTACCTAGAATGCATGAGTCCCTGAGTTCAATCCTGGCACCACAAAGCAACAACAAAAGCAAAACAAAAACAGAAACACAGAGTAGAAAATGCTGTCATCATTGTCCCACCTGGTAATAGACCCTATAGAACCGGTTTGGGTGGAACTCTGCCTGAAAAGAAAACCAAGCATTTTGGAGAGCAATAACACAGTAGGTAAACATTTTTAATTATGTATCTGTTTTCATCCATAGTCTATGCTTTTCCATTAGATTGAATAAGCTCTTTGAGGGCAGGAATCCCACTCTCTTTGTTCACATTGTATCTTGAAGCATATCATGGTGCTTGGTATATAACAGATACTCAAAAAATATTTGTCCAGTGAATAAATAGATAAACTTCTCAGATTAGAAAGGCATACCCAACTATTCCCTTTGCTTTATTTATTCAATCATTCAATGAACATTTATTGAACAGCTGCAAGAAAAAAAATAGCACAGTAGAGTGGTTAAGTACAAAGAATCTAGATCCAGATTTCCTGGGTTCAAATAACTGTTGTGTCACTTACCTACTATGTGACTCTGAGCTTGTTACCTAACCTTTCTGTACTTTAGTGTTCTGGTCTCTTAAGTCTTTCATACCACTGAAGATTGGGAATGTTCGAGTGCTCATAGCAAACCAACAGATCATCTGTTTATTTATGATTCCCAAATATAGACCCTTAGCCTCTGACCTTGCTTCTTTTCTGCTCTGGACTTGTATATCCAGCTGACTACTTGGCATCTCCTTTCTTAATGTCAAACAGGCAATTTTTAAAAATCCAAGATGAAGCTCTTTATTTTCATTCCTTAATCTGCTTTCCCATCTAAGTAAATTACGCAATCATCCTACCCACTGTTAAAGCCAAAAAAATAGGAATCGTTTTTGATTCCCCTTCATCTTCCACATTTAATCTACTAGCAAGCCCATGGGTTTTTCTACAGAGTACTATATATAAACATAGCCACTTTTCTGTCTTGATCTACACACCATTTCTTATTTGAAACTCTTCAATAATCTTTTCATTGATCTTTTATTTTTGTCCTTTTTTTTTCCTGACAATTCTCCACTTATCAGCTAGAGGAGTATTTTTAAAGAGATTTAAAAAGATTCAATTACTGTACATCATTACATAGAATAAAATCCAAATTCCTACAGTTCTCATGTTCTGACCCCCATGGCCTCACTGGTCTTCTTGTGGTGTATGCTTCAAACACTCCCAACTTGCTCTGATTTGGAGGACATTCCACTTGCTCTTCCCTTTGATAAGAATGCTTTTTCCCATCTGTTTAGGTGGCTGCTGCCTCTCACTGAAGTTACCAGCTTAGCTACTTCCTCTGCAGAGAGGCCTTCCATGGCTACTTGATTTTAGGTAGCTTCTATTTCCATGGTCATATTTGCTAAGTAGAGCACATTCTGTGCAATGCTGCTGGTGCCCTTCAGTGGAGGCCTGGTTCCTCCAGCTGCTGGGCAGCTGTTGGCAGAGTCTTCAGCTTTCAGCCTCTTTAACAAATGCTTCAGCCACAGACAGTTGACTTACCCAAAGCTAGGCCCTTCCTAGGGCGACCCATGTCCCATCCCATCTTGGTTCAATGTAGCATGACTGTGAAGGGAGAAGGCACTTCCGCATTGTGTGTGGAGTTGGCTCAGGATATTGTTGGGCCTGTTTTGTAGCTCTGCTTCTTTCTCTGCCTGCTGCCCATTCCTTCTCCTCCCTTCCACAGATGTGAATCCCCAAAACACTCTTTAATAAACATCCTCCATGCTAAATTGTTTCAGTGTTGGTTTCTCAACAGTAGTGAAACCTTATCACCTTTGCAGTATTTTAAATGATTTGAAATTTTGAAACTGATTTGTTTGTAGGTACAGCATTTGTGACATACAAGGCACGATGATATGCTTCAGGATATAATGTGAACAAAGAAAGTGGGATCCCTGCCCTCAAAGAGCTTGTTCAATCTAATGGAAGAGAATAAACTATATATGAAAACAAATACATCATTAAAAATTATTCCCCATTATTATCGCTATCCAAAATGTTTGGTTTCCTTTTGAGGCAATCAGCGTTCCACCCAAAGCTGTTCTATAGGGTCTACTATCAGGTAATGGGTCCATGATGACAGCATTTTCTACAATCTGTGTTTCTGTTTTTGTTTTTGTTTTGCTTTTTTTGTTGTTTTGTGGTGCTGGACCTCATGCATGCTATGCAAATACTCTACCACCTAAGCAACATCCCCAGTTTGGGTTTTTTTGTTTGTTTGTCGTTTTTTCTTTTCTTTCTTTCTTAAGATTGAAGAGCCTAGTTTGAACCTCAGCCAATCTTAATGTGAGCAAAAAGGTCAGTTACCCTGGTTCTCCTGGTTAGACCTCCTGCCCAAATCTTAAGATTTCAAGAGAGTCCTGAGTTCTCTCAGACTAAGTTTCAGATACTTGCAGCCTTTGACAGCTTTCTCTCCTCCTTCCTCCTTGCCTGGCTGCCTTTAGATGATTACAATAACTTTCTAATCAGAATCTGGATCCTTAGTCTCTGCCTCACCTTCCATGTCAGACCCATTCATTTACGAGAATTAGAGTATTTTCTTTCCTTTTGTTACTATGTAGGTAAACACCTCCACTAATGGACTACAGAGACTTAGATGAGAATCACAGCCTGACCTGCTACACCAGGTTCACAGACCCAGGCTGTTCCTCAGATGTACCCCCAAAGTCTCTGCTCCTTTCCTCCCCAGCCCTATCCCTGACAATTCTTCCAGACAACTCATAGTACACTAAACATTCACGTCATAGCCCTTGACACATTGGTGTTGGCTTTATTCTTCCTTCTTTAGTCTTCCCCTCTGGCATGGCATCTGAGGGCTTTTCCACCTTGTCAAATGCTGGTCCTATCTAATGTCTCATGTCTCACTTGGCCCCTTTGGCACCTCTTAGCAGGGGACTGAGATGGAAAGGGGTTGTGAACAATCAATGACCCTGAAAAGTATCCACTGTGTTCACTATGTGGTTCAATCTGCACCATTTTCCAAAAAGCCTAAAAGGAAAATATACCACCAGATGTCTCACATAGCAAAATATTGTTAATAGTATTACATAGTAAATTGTTCCTACATTCTCACGCCTGGGCGTCCAACAGATCTACAGAAAGATGAACAGGTGGTGTTTCTAGAACACAATGATTATTTGAAGTAAGCTATAGTTAAAATTGAGAAGTCATTATTGGATCTGTGCTAGGATTTTCCTTGTTGATTTTTTAGGACCATGATATTTTTCCATAACGCATACATCTTTGGTTGCTATGCATGGTATTTTCCTGTTGTCTGCCAGCCAAATATTCTTTAGCTGACTGGTCTTAGTGGGAAATGGAGAAAATCATAAAACTGCAGATTAGGAAGTAATGACATCAGTGTTCAAATCACAAGAAAACAACGTAGAAACAAATAATTCTGCTTCAACACTGATTTACACTGTTAACAAAGGATTGGATTTGGCAATATGAGAAGCTGCCAACTCTTCTAGGTTACCGCCATTTAGTAAAAATTTGTTTCCCTGAACTCAACCAGATGTCTTTTGCCAGGGAAATCTTTTCACTGGAAGTCTTCTGCAAAGGGACACAAGGACTCTCAGATTCCACCATTCTCAGTTCAAGTTGCGCTCTTTGGCACAGAATTTTTTTTGTGATTTTGCCTCTGAGAATAAGGGTGTTAGTGTTATCACCTGATGACACAGCCCTTTGGAGCTACCTTGTTCTCACATTATCTAAGGCATCTTCAGAAACAGCTTTAATCTGGTCTCTGCTCTCAGATCATTTTGTTTTTAGCTTTATTTCAGAATGTGATAACCAGGCCTGATTACTGCTGCCCAACAGAGACTAGAGTCTCTTGGGCCTGACGCACCATGCTGCTGCATTCAGACTCAGTTGCCAACTTCCTAGATTGATTTCTTAGGGTTACTCTGCAATACCTTTGCCAAAGCATGTCTCCACTTGCTGGCACAGATTACTTCTTGTAGCTCTTTCCAAAAAAGTATTTTTTAAATTAAACTTGTGTAAGGTCCTACAAAAATTATAGCAGGAAAGCGAGACAAAGGAGCATTTATAGTCATATTACAAGCTGCCACTTAGACTCTGTCCTTTGGGTCTCTGAGGTAGACATGGGCCCATTGACCATCTTTCTGTCACAGGTCCTTGAGTGTGTTCTTGGCCTTTCTTCCATCACTCCTATCCCTACTGTCACCTCCAGATGAAATGAGAATGCATGAGCAGAGCTAGTCTATTTTCTCTTAGTTCTCCCAAAGTATACCTAAAATATGCTGAGGTACACTTTTAAAGGAATGGAGTCCATGACTAGAGCCTACATAAGAGTTAAGTCACTTGGAATATTTATTGAGCACCTTCTTTATGCACAATACCAAAGCATTCCTGGCATTTGGCTATTATCACTAGTCCCAACAGGTATTCCTGAGACGGCGATTACATCACCTGCTTTTCACAGCCCTCACTGCCCTCCAGTAGTGATGGTGCAATGTTGGGTAACTGTGGACTGTCAAATGGAGCAAGCCTGGGCCACATAAGAACCCAAAGCAGACGCCATACAGCTGACTACTCCATCCCTTCTCTGTTCTCCAAAAAGAACACAGTAAACAGTGCCTTTACTGTATGGTCATTATCTTGTACTTTCCTTCATTACCTCATGTCTGCTACTTTGACTGTAAACACAGATCAAATGCCAAGAAAGGGAGTAAAGTCACCAGGAAACCCAACTTCCGGTGCCAAAACCACCTTTGTGCTTTTAGACTGTTGCTACATTTGTTTAAAGATGGAAGGGAAAACATGGCACACAGCTCAGTGCTCATGTGTTTCCTGCTCTGTTAGGTATTAAACCTCAGAAACCAGGGCCAGCTCTCTCCCTTAATCACAGCCAGCAAACTAGAACACTAACCTCCAGCTTCATGCCCAATGAGTGTGCACCTCCTCTCCTTTCCTCTCCTTTTCTTACCAAGACCCAATGAATTAAACACCACAATATAACAATCAAGAAGTGTATATTGTGGATATTTCTTTATGGTTCTACTCACAGGGAGAAAAAGGAAAACAATGCTATCTGAACCTGCATATAACTTGTAGCACAAAAAGATTCCCGTCAAATAATCCTCCCTTAATAAATTCCCTTTGCCTTTGTAAACTAAGATATGACCTTCAAGCATTAATACCCAGACAATACAACATTTGTGTGTTATTTAATTAGCTTATTACTTTTGTTAATGTACATTCCTGTGGTTATACTACTTTCCACTCAACCTAAGAAAAGTACTACATGGGATTTAAAAATAAAAAATTTTTTAACCAATGAGTCCATGTTTTTGGTCCATTAAAAAATTTTTAATCTCCTAGCCAAGATCTCTTAATGTTTTGAGGTTATCACATAACAATGGCTAATTTATTAAGTCCTAGAAAATTATAACAACACTAAGTCTTTGTGCAAATTTTTGGCATATGGGAGATTTGGGATTTAAAAAAAATATGAAAGATCCAGCAGAGACACTGTCATTTTTATACTATCTAATCCTCATTATGAAGTGATTTTTATCAAATTGGGAAGTGATCATCTGACAGCATAAACCACACTGGAAAAACTAATTCAATAAATCAGAAGGGTTACTCCATGTCATCTACATGCTCAAACAAGAATGAAAGAGAACATTGGCTTTAATAATCCTTCATTTCCAGCCAAAGACCTTTCAGAGCTCTTGGCTGCCTGATCAGATATCTGGGATTGTGAAAGCAAAGAACTCTTACAGAGTTGAGGAGGAAACTTCCGAATGACCATAAAAAGGAGATTTGAACTGAATAACTTGCTCAGTATTCTACATAATTATCTAATAATCATGTAATTATCTAATAGTTATTATCTTCATTTTACATATGATGAAACCAAGACTAAAAAGAATTAAGAAACTTGCTCACAGTCAGGTAACTCATTAATGATGGATCTAAAATGCAAACCTTTCCACGGTGTTCCCATTATGAACAGGATGTCAGAGGGTGTTGCTGATCTTTACCAATGATTTTGTTCTAGTCCCATAGGTTGCCTGGTCTGGGCATGATGTACATAACCAGTGACCCAGGTCACTATGCTGATGAGGTCATGTTATTTGGTGATACAACAAATTTTATGGAGCAACTACATGAGGCAGGTATTATCATTCCAGGTGCTAGAGACACAGCAGTGAGTAACAGACAAAGCCCTTGTCCTCATTGAGTTTACAATGAGAAGAAACAGATAAACAAGTAAGTGCCTAATGATGAAGGGTAATTTGTGAAGAAAAATAAAGAGAGGTAAGGAGGAAAAGAGAAAACTTGTGGGAGTGTCATTAAAGTCAGTCTGACACTTCTCTCTAGTAAGAAGGCATGGAAGTGAAGGCTTAAGGAAAGGAGGGTAGGGAGAAGAAAGGGAACAGAGAGAAGGTCAAGTGATGAGCATAAGCAGGATGCTCTCTACAGTTAAGGAAAAGCACTGAAGAAGCAGGCGCAGAAGAGCAGGCAAAGGGAGAAGTTGGAGAAATGAGGTGGTGGGGGCCTGGTAGGTGACCATGAAAAACCCTGCAGATTGAGTAAACATTTTGGATTTGATTTTATGTGTGATCAGAAGTCTTTGGAAGAGACTCAGGAGAGGAGTGACATACTCTGATTTCCATTTTAAGAGAATCACTCTTAATTAGCCAGTTACTTGGCTGCCTGCCACTAGATATAAGGCCTCAGATACAAATAGAATGAGAAGTAAGAACTGTAGTACAAAGAAAATGGGTTATTATTAAAATAATATAGGCAAGACCTAGATTGGGTAATATTTCTTCTCCTTACTAGAAAAATGACAAAAACAAATTAACAGTGAAAAAAACAAAGAATGTGCTCTTTTTCTCTCAAAGAAAAAAGAAAAAACTTTGTGAAAGTTTTGGCCATACACAAAATTAAAGCAAGTAATGTAATAAATCTCAGTTTGATGTACAAAGTTTCAACTCAATCTTTATTCAATCTATTGTTTTTGGAATATTTTAAAGCAAACATCAAATATACTGTTATTTCAACTATAAATACTTGTTTGTATCTCTAATAGAAAAGAGCTTTTGTATTAACATAACTCCCAACACAATAATCACATCTAACAAAACTAACAATCAGCTGGGTGCAGCAATGCACACCTATAAGACCAGCTAAAGCAGGATGGTCACAAGTTCAAAGCCAGCCTGGGCAAATTGGTGACATCCTGTCTCAAAATAAATAGTTAAGAAAGGTCTAGGGATATAGCTCAATGGTAGAGTGCCCCAAGTTCAACCTCAAATAATGAAAAAAAAACAAAAAACTTTCAATATTATAGTACCCAGTCCATACTTAAAGTTCCTCAAAAGTGCTTTTGACAGTTGTTTTGCTAGAATCAAGATCTTAGTTAGGCCCATAAACTATAGTTAGCTGATGCTATGGTTTGGATAAATGTCCTCCAAAGACCCGGTTATTAAAGACTTGGTCAACAGCCTCTGGCAGTACTGGGAGGTGGCAGAACCTTTAAGTGGTGAGACCTAGTAGGAGGAAGTCAGCCCCATGGGGGAGTGCTCCTGAAAGGGATTCTAGCCCCTTTTCTCTGTTTCCTGGCTGCCATGAAGAAAGCAGTTTCCTCCATATAATCCTACCATGATGTACTGCCTTGCAACAGGCCCAAAAGCAATGAGGCCAACTGACCATGAGCCAAACTGAAACTGAGAACTTGAGCCGAAATAAACCTTTCTGGGCTAGGATGTAGCTCAATTTTGGAGCACTTACCTAGCATGCTCAAGTCCCTGGAATAAATAAATTTTTCCTCCTTATAATTTGTTTATCTCAGATATTTTGTCAGTAATAGAAAACTAAATAACATAGCTAATGTGGCTTTCAAGACGCCTTTCATCTGTAAGTTTCCCTTCTTCCCTCCACCCTTGTGTTTGAAGAACTTATCAGTGGAAAGATGTACTCCATTAATGGCAGAGCAGTAACGTCCCTTCTACATGCTGAGGATATCAAATGTACATACTGTCATATAGATACTCTCTAAGTGATTTCAGAAAGGAGTGAGGAGGGATAGTTTTTTGTGTCCAAGAGAGAAGAAGAACACTATACACTCCTGTGCAGAAAATGCCACTTAACATGGTAAAGAGATGGCTGAGAGCAGACTTAAGACTCTTTAACATGGGAATAAAGGGAGTAGAGGAAACAGATCATATGACCTAAGACATTTCCACCAGTTCCAGAATTCTCTGGGGTCTATCATGAGATATGAATTTAAAAGATCACCAAGGGATAATGACCAATAGAATTTCCTGTTTTCTGTTGAAGAGCAATCAAAATTTTTGTTCCTTGTTGGTAAGAAATGACAAGAGTATTTTCTATTCCTAGTGAAAAGGGAATTGTCATTTTTTAATATGGAAGGGCTATACTATCCTTAGTACTGACAGCCCAGTTGGATTGGCTGGGTTCAACTGGATTGGGTTGGCTGGGTTGGGTTGGGTTCAACTCTGGAGTCCTAGGTAGAGCAAGCTGGCTTTCATAATTCTTAGAATAAGACTCCAAGATTTATAAGAATATTGATAAATTCTGAAAGAGCCAAATCAGTTTTTTGAGATGAGAGAAAACAAAACCAGGAAAAAGTAGCTCCTTTCAATTCCACAACCTGATCTGAGTCACTTTTGCCAAAGGATCACTTGTGATAATAAATTTCAAGGAACTAAACTTACAACATTTTGTTGAGAAATGACTTCTGGAAGTAAGAAACAAATAAAATTAAGATATTGGTCACCACACACTTAAAACTATCAAATACAAATTCCTTTGCAGATGTTAATAAAAGACAAAAATTAGAAGTGAGGTATTTGTGTTCATTGCAAATTATTTTGAACTTGTGGGTCCTTTTGAAATGCCCATGTGAGTCAACATTGGGTGGGAGTTGGAAAAAGAAAGCAGAGTCTCCCACTCATAGCTAATTCTGGCTCTGGTGATCAGGGAAACACAAGAGGCAGCCAAGTATGGACTGGCAGCTCCAACTACTTGTTTTGTTATTTTGTCTTTCACTCAGTAGTCAACCTTCCTTTGGCATTCATCAGAGTGTGACCTAGCACTAGCCCACTGTGCTCTGAGTGTAATAATTATTCATCAAAACATGAAGCCAAGAGTCTGGTTGAACACTGACATTTGCCTTTAATTAAGATGGATAATTCAAAAAGGCAAATCGATCACAGAAGGAAATTAGTAGTCTATCAGACACAAGGCAAAACAGTAGAGAAAGGAAGTGATAAGAAGAAATAGGAGAAAGACAGAATCATTGTTTTGTTTTGTTAATAATATCCTGAATATCTGATGAAAAGGAAAAGAAGTGGAAAGAAAGACATTATGGTTATAGCTTTGGGTTCAAAGCATGTTTTATAAAGTGGGATAAAGTTCATGTGGGATCATGGAGAAGAACTTCAAGTCTCCTCCACACTGGGTTGATTGTGGGAAAGAACAGAGAGGTCAAGGATGGCCCAGTACATGCTTTATCAATACTGTACAACCAGAGGAGTGAGGTTCTGCCTTGGCTCAGCTCTCCTCATGTGAAAGGAAAGGCCTGGGCTGTCACCCTGGGACTGGTCTTTTGGATGTACATACTGTCATATAGATACTCTCTTAGTGATTTCAGAAAGGAGTGAGGAGGGATAGTTTTTTGTGTCCAAGAGAGGAGATGAACACTATACACTCCTGTGCAGAAAATGCCACTTAACATGGTAGAGATGGCTGAGAACAGACTTAAGACTCTTTAACATGGGAATAAAGGGAGTAGAGGAAACAGATCATATGATCTAAGACATTTCCACCAGTTCCAGAATTCTCTGGGATTTGCCCCATTTATTCAATCACTGAATTCTTCCATCAGGGAGTATCCTGGAGAAAAGGAAGGCATATCACATGGATAAAGATCAAAGCTCACTACCTTAGTCTATTTTGTGCTGCTATAACAGAATATCCAATACAGGGTAATTTATTTCTTTAAAAAATCGGAAATTTATTTCTTACAGTTATGCAGACTCAGAAGTCCAAGACCCAGAGGCTTATATCTGGTTCGAGCCTTCTTGCTACGTCATAACATGGTGAATGCCTCTTATGGTGATGGGAGCCCACAGGAGTACAAGAGATTCACTTTTATAACAAACCCATTTTCATGAAAATGAACCCACTCCCACCATAAGGACATTAATCCTTTCATTTTAAATCACCTCTTACAGGTTTCACTTCTTAACACTGCAATTAGGGATTAAATTTCCAACACATGGACTTTGAAACAGGTAGGAAGGAAACAGGAGGTGTCTGAAGACAGGGAGCATGGGAATGGGCCATAGCTCTCCCAGAATACATGTCTTCATCTCTTATATTTTTCCTACCTCCAACAATGAGCACATATTGGAGGCACTGCACGATGGTTCCCACTTTGGGTTCAGTGTCCTGAATTACACTCCTTTTTTTTTTCTATAACTGTCCATTTTTTTTAAATACTTTTTTTTTTAATATTTATTTATTTTTTTAGTTCTCGGCGGACACAACATCTTTGTTTGTATGTGGTGCTGAGGATCGAACCTGGGCCGCACGCATGACAGGCGAGCGCGCTACCGCTTGAGCCACATCCCCAGCCCCATTTTTTTTAAGTCCCCAAACTGATAGACAGCAGCAGACTTTTTTTTTAACTCTTCCATCTTAAATTTTAACAAGAAGAATTTGATTACATTTGACCAAGACTCCAGTTTATAATAATTTGCTTTAAAAGAAAAAAAAAAAGAAAAAGTTGGCAATTGATAAAAGCTGTTCCTTGGGGAAAAAAGGGATAATGTACTATTCTGTTCCTTCAAACTAGAATTAATATGACCAATAGGACAACACAAGGGGACAGGTTTCAACTCAACATAAGGAGAACTCTTTAATGCTTTTATCTGCCTAATCATGAAACACACCAACTGCTGAAGAGGTAGGATGCATTACACCAAAAACAGCCAAGACTAGATAACCTCTTGTAAAGGAAACTGAATACAAGAGTTTCCAATCTTGTAGGTATCAGGATCCTTAGTATAAAAATTTTGATCACTCCCCCAGACCAGGTAGCACTCACACTCTTAGAATCTATTTTTTTATAGGCATAGTGTACACACCTATAATCCCAGTTACTCAGAAGATTGAGGCAGAAGGATTTCAAGTTCAAGACCAGTCTGGGCAACTTAGCAAAGACTGTGTCTTAAAATAAAAGGGGTGGGGATGTAGCTCAGTGGTAGAGCCCCTTGGGTTTGATTGCCAGTACCACAAAAAAACCCAACCAATCATGAATGACAACATATGAAGTTACTGACGCTTTTTAAATAAATTTATATTTTATTTTTATGTATATTTGGAAGTCAAAATACAGTTAGATAGGAGGAACAAGTTTTAGTATTCTACAGCACAATAGGGTGACTATAGTTTACAATAATTTATTATGTTTTATAAAAGACGGGAAGAGAATAATACAAAGGTTCCCAAATAAGTAATAAATATCCAAGGAGATGGAAATGCTAATTATCCTGATTTGATCATTACAAAGTATATACCTGCATCAAATTATCACACTGTATACCATAAAGGTGTATGATTATTTTTAGATACCCCAAAAAAGAAAATCATATTGTTTCTTTTATTTATTTATTTGTGAAACGTCCAGTCTGTGACAGACACTGAGGTAGCACTGAAGATTCAAGGGTGAGTAAAAATGAGTATGTCACCTGACCTCAGAGAGTACATATATATTCAGGACTAGTTACATATTGAGTCTACAGAAAATGTTCACATGCAGATTAAAGAACCCTAGTCCCCCAGTTTCTCAGGAGTCCTCAGCCCACAGACTAAGAATGACTGGTATAAAGCAATTTCTTCCTTCTTTAACCATCACATCTCTATTAAATAAAAACAGGTCAAGAATTAATACTTCATTACAGGAATGTGAAAAATAAGTGAAAAGTTTGCCCCATGTTGTCTTAGTCCCGAGAAGACATATTTAGGATCTCTTTTCAGGGTCACACAATATGCCCTTGACCAAGATATGAAGGTGATTAATACATGTTGATTTGTCATTGCAGGTCTGGACTTTTGCTGTAATGTAATTGGAAAAAGGAAAAAGATGCTTATACTTTTAAAAGTTCTTAGGAAGCAGCATTTAGGGGTATCTAAAGTAGGATTATGAACCATGAGTTTTTAAAAAAGGAGGTTTTACTTTAACATCACACTCAATTTTGATGCTGTAATAAAAGAAAAAAAGAAAAAGTCAGTTAACAATTCACCTGATACGCTGGGTGCCTGCCAAGGTACTTGTTGATTTCATTCTAAAACGTGTCCTGTTGGGGGGCAGGTGACAAATGAGAGAGATTCCTCTCTTTTATATCTATATTTGATACATGTTCTTTTAGGAACATGTATCAGTCAGGAGAGGAGGGTCTTTTATATTCAGCTATGCTACTTGATACCAGAGAACTTCTGAATAATCTGATTTCCCCCTGTGGCCCCCAACGGAGCAGACTGCAATCCTTTCCTACCTGGAGCGCTGCAGGGGGTGTGACAGGTGGAGACATTATTGGACATTTGCATTTAAAGAATTAATAAAAATTCCTCATTTGCCTGAAAGCCCCATGAAGTTTATAACCTTGACGTTTTATAACCCCCTACAAGGGTTTGTCTCCTGGTATGGCCAAACAAACCAACATAAGTCTGTATTTTAAAGTATGCAATTAGTAATGTGCTCCTGGACCTCATACTGGAACTATGCAGTTCCCTTGGCCAGAGAATTTCACAAAGGGGAAACTAACAATACAGAACAATGAAAGGCATTCCCTGGACTATATTAACCTTTAGGTCACCCATATTAATGACAGCTCTTCCATGTGAACATTTCTTACTTGAAGCAAACAATCTATTGAGAACAAAAAGGTCAAAACTGCCCTTTTGGGGGTTGACATAAAGATCTTTTCACTTATTCTTGCCTAGACATTAAAATTATGGTGCTGCCTAAGGATGATTTTCAAGGTTTAGTCTGTAAATCTACCTTATGGTGCTCTGGGATCCATCCCTACAGTAGTGCAGTCGAGTGCAGAGCCCAGCCTACACTGAGGGTCCTGCACTTTACTTGGGGCAACACAGAAAGAGGTAATTAGGGTTCCTACTAAGACCATAGGCCTATGAGAATCAGTTCTGCCAGGGAAGTGATGGGCTTTACCATCAACACCCTGCAGGTGAGTGGGAGGGGCACTGGGAAAGGAGTACTTGTAGAAAATGCAAGAATATGTCCTGAGCCAAGAGAGAAAGAGAGGGAATCTGCCCCTGAGGCTGACACCGAAGAAGACAGAGAGCCCAAGCCACCAATTAGGAAGGCTCTTAGAACTCCTCAGGACTGCCTCCTCCCCACCCCACCCGTTACCCCCCATATTAAAACAGGAATTTCTAGGAAGGTAAGTGGAATCCCAAACAAGTAAGGCCACTCAGGGTTTTGGTAGAGATTCAAGCGCCCTCTAGAGGTGATGCTGAGGCTTCCAGTAGCTGTGCCCCTTGTGGATGCTTGAGAGAGTTGAGGCCAGTTAGCTTTCTCAAGAGAATGTTTCCACCACCCCGGGCACCACTGGGAGCTGCCAAGGGAGCCCTGCTTGATAAGAACTGTTCCCAAGAGCAGCACCCTTTTTGTCACCTTTGAGGGAAACCAGTCTGTCCTGGCTACTTAGCACCTAGGGATGAAGTGGAGAAATAGAAAGGGCAGTGTTTCTTTTGGAAACCACCCTGAGCCCTTTAATCTCAAATTGTCTGGATCCTTGATTCCAAAGTTATTTCTTCTGATTTCTTCCCCTGAAAAACCTTTGCAGACTTCAACCTTGCTGCAATCTCCCCAGGAACCTGACACGACCTGTTGCCTCAGGAAATTCACATGGGGCTGCCACTGCTTTGGCCTTGCAAGTAGGGTGGGGTGGGGTGGGGAGTAAACATGGACTTCCCTCTCCTCTGTCCCACCTTTTAAAGCATACAACAGACTCTTCCACTGATGACAAGGTTTCCAAGAGTTTCAAAAGTAACCAGCTGAGGGCTGGGGATGTAGCTCAGTGATAGTGTGCTTACCCAGAATGTGAGGTCCTAAATTCCAACCCCAGGACCACAGGGGGTGAAAGCGGAGTGTGGGGAGGCCAGAACAGTGGCACACACCTATAATTCCAGTGACTTGAGAGGCTGAGGCAGGAGAGTTGCAAGTTCTAGGTCAGCCTCAGCAATTTAACGAAGCAACTTGGTGAGACTCTGTCTCAAAAATGAAAAATAAAAAGAGCTGGGGATGTAGCTCAGTGATAAAGTGCCCCTGGGTTCAATCCCCAGTACCAAAAAAAAAGTAACCAGCTGAATCATCCCTTCTCTCTCATGTCCTGAGGGCTAAAGTGCAAATGATATTAAGGGTGGCCTTGGGAACCATAGCTGGTAAGTCACTGTGATTTTATAAAGAATGAGTTTATTTGGAGGAGCGGAGATCATCCTGATACTATCCCCAAAACTCCATTTGTACTTTACATGACTGAGAAATGCAACCTACTCTGCTGGGGGCAAAGAGAGTAACCAACTGGGAGAAAACATAAGATTATCTCCTAAAATGTGAACTAAAGGAGTTAGAATTGCCTAGGGGATGTTTGTTTTAAACAAGATTAAGGGTCTCACTTCAGACTTAACTAGAATTTCTGAAAATGGGATTGATGTCTGCTTATATAACAAGCTCCCCAGGTGAGATTTATGCATATTAATATTTTAATCACTGCCACAGAGATTTGCAACTTCACATGATATAGCTCCTCTCAGAGCCTACAAGGACAAAAAACCAACACTGGGGACCCTTCATACCTGGGCTTCAACCTGCATTCATGTGGCAAACACTTTCTCACCCCCATCACTGGTAGTGCACTAGCATGTCTACATAGCAAAGTACATGCAGGCAAAGTGCCAAAACATCAATGAGTTTTTCCCTCACCCATAGTCTAAGGCACATGCAAGACCTTATTTCCAGTCCCATGAACCGCTTCTTCCAAGATGACTGATCAATGAATTCCGACTGTCATGATGAAGACCACCACCTCCAACCCAAAAAGACATGAACTTGCTCTGACAGCCTCCAGGACAATCACTTTAGTATGTCCCCAAAACCTTGAGCCATTTCTTTGCTAAATAACACCACAGGTTAGGCATTAACAGTCCAAGCTGCTTCTCCAGGTTCAATCCAATTCTTTTTATAGTCTCTCTTCTGTTGTATGATAAAGATAATCCCTATGTCCCTTTCCTGGAGGTCTCTTGATCCAATCTTAGACTAGAACATAACCAAACTCCCTAAGATAAAGGAAGTTTTGGGGCTGGGGTTCTGGGTCAGCAGCAGAGTGCTTGCCTAGCACATGCGAGGCCCTGGGTTCGATCCTCAGCACCACATAAAAATAAATAAATAAAGGTATTGTGTCCAACTACAACTAAAAAATAAATATTAAAAAAAAAAAAGAAAGAAAAAGAAAAAGGAAATGGTAACAGACAGAACAGACTTGATCCATTCCTGGAAAAGAGGGATTTTGGACTCCTGGATTCTAAAATGCCATCAATTACCAGATAAACCATCAATGTAATGTAGGATTATTGTGGTTTTTTTCCCAAAAGAGAACATATTAAAATACATAAAATGTTTTATTAACATTTTACAACAACATATATTTTATCCATACACTTTATAATGCAATTTTGAGCTTTCTACTCTTCAACTTCCAAAGCACTTGTAGAGAAAGCATGATGTATCGAGTAGTAACATTCAATTTGGCATAAAGTTACTAATCCTCTTTACCACTTTTAGGATTAACATGGTAATTTCCATGATAACCACTAACACCACACACACACCAGCATGTGTTCTGCATTTGCTTTGTGCTTTTTTTTTTTTTTTTTGCACCCATGGGTGCTTAACCACTACGCTACATCCCCATCGCTTTTTAGTTTTTATTTTGAAACATGTGCTCACTTCATTGTTTATGGTCTCATTAAGTTGCTGAGGCTGTCTTTGAACTTGTGATCCTCCTGCCTCAGCCTCCCAAGCCACTGGCATTACAGGCATGTGTCACAGCTCCCAGCTTTGCTTTCATTTTCTTAGTTAAAATACATATGAATATTAGCTAGAAAATGTCGGCTTACTTTAGTGCCTGAATCTTACATGATGTATAAATCAGTCATATCAATTTCTCCTATATTTGGCAACTTCCACTTTCTTTAATTGCATTACCAGGCCCATGACATATAACCCTTTTGCACATTTCACAGTGACAAAATGAAACAAAGTATTTGTGGGTGGTTACCCCTCTTAGGACCTACAAAGCATGTGGTTTTGTTAATCATGAAAATATGGACAGGAAGTCAGTCTTCAAATGATAAATTTTTTCTTCTTATAAGAAATTTGTAGCCCCATAGTTCTATTTATGGATGCATAACTCATATAATGAAAGCATAAAGAAGGCATGCCAAAAAATTAAAATTTAAAAATTAAAACCAGGTTTAGGAATCATAAACACCAAATTCCAGATAGCAGTTATTACAGGAGGATTGAGAAGGACTACACAGAGGGTTTAAACTCACCTTACTTTTTTGGTGCTTTTATTCCAAAATGAGAAATACAAGATCTGCAAGAAATATGACAAGATGCTGAGATTTGTAAAAGCCAAGTAGTGAGTGAATAAATGAATGAATGATTAATTAAGTGCATACATATATGTCTTATTTTCCATACTTTTTATGTGCTTAAAATATAATTTTAGAAGGACAAAGACTATATCATAGGGTAATAATAACAGAACAACAGTAATAACATACTATAATTGATATTGTATTTGCTTTGTCTTACACAGGAGATGAGAGCTACTCTAAGTATACAAATGCAAGCAAGTCTGATTTTTTTTTTTTTTTTTTTTTTTGGTGGTGCTGGGAATTGAACCCAGGGCCTTGTGCATGCAAGGCAAGCACTCCACCAACTGAGCTATATCCCCAGCCCTAGCAAGTCTGTACTTCAAAGCATCACCATAATTCAGTAGATATTTTAAGTATACTGACCTTTCAAGTGGGCTGATAATAGGAAATAATTTTTCACTAAATGGAGCTTAAAATCAATAATAATTAATTGTTAAAATTAATAAAAGAAAACTTAATATTAGTTTTCGTGTTTCTTTTTCAGACTATTCTTCTCATTTTGGAAAAACTAGTCCTTTCACACCTTTGGAGTGAAAATTTAGGAGAATTTTCTAAATTATGCTTTTAGTGATTTGAATGAAACAAAGTTCCCAAAGATGAATACACAGCCTTTTCAGTGCCAAATAAAGTCATTAAAATATTGGAGGCAGTGTGTCACAGTGGCAAGAGAACAAACTCAGAAATCAAGAAATATAATTTTAATCTTGACTTTGCTACTAACTAAATGAGGGAAAAGTATATCCTCATAATCATTAATTTCTGGATATTGGACTAGTAGTTACTCTAAATTCCCTTCCAACTCTGTGAACAGGTTCACTTACTCTGAACAGTAAAGTAACATGATGATAAGAAAAAACAAAAAGCAAAATGTAACTCTAAATGAAGAACAGCACTTTAAAACGCCAACCAGTAGAGTAACAGTCTAAATTAAATATATGACCTTCCCAGGCACTGAGTAATAGCCAAATGGCAACTGGATCATGGTGGTATTTCTAATGTAACACTATTCATATGGGATTCCTGAGATTTGGGGAAAGCTACAGTAATTAGAGCTAAAATTATTAAAGGAGGAGGCTATCAGTGGTTCTCATCTTTGTTATGTATCAAAATCACTCATTTGTCTTGTGGAAAAACACAGCTGTCCAAGCTCCACCCCAAAAATTCCAATTCAGAAAGTCTTTAGTGTTCTTCAGAAGAACTCAGCTGTGTTCTTCGGAAGTCCCTTAGATGATTACAGTGTACACAAATGTTAGGAAGTGATGCTACCAGGGAACCATATCAGCAGATTTCCTGGTCATTTTGCTTGGTTATTAATTATAGAATGATAACCATAGGTCTACACTTATTTAATTATCATTTACCTCTTCCATTAAAAACAAAAGCTGATGCAGTGATGACCAAGATAATGAAGATGACAGCAGCTGGTGTGTATTAAACATCATTATGAGCCAAATATCACCCAACAAGTCTACACATATTTTCTCCTCCCAATCACCCAGGAGATAGATATTATTAGTAGTAGCAGTAATAATAACAATAATAATAATAATAATAATATTACCATCCACTGTTAACACCATTAATGAGCAGCCATGCAAGGATTCCAACCTTCGGAGCTCACACCATCAGCCACTGCCTTGTCCTGCCTCTATAATAATGGGACTACTAACAATAGCTGTTAATAACAAGAGCTGCCACCTGACAGTGCACCTACTATGTGCTGGGCTCTGTAAAATACATACATGATTTCATTTAATCCTCAAATATTCCTGCAAGTTAAGCATTTCTATCTCTATTTTACAGATGGAAAAACTGACCGAGAGATTGAGATAAGAGCTGTGGAGTGACAGAGCTCAAAGTTTCAGGGAGATCTGCTGACTCTTAAGCATATTCTCTTTTGGCTACACCAAGCTGCCTCTCTTGCTATCACTGGTTAGAGCTGTAATTGCTGTCCAGGAATTTGACCCTTGTCCTACTTGGAGTGGTCATTTTCTAAGGTCCCAGTGACTCTAGAAGTGTACTGCCCACTGTATCGGTTTTTTGAAGGCCAACTATTCTTTCTGGTTATCTGCTTCCTAAGCAATGGTTCCCAAACTTTTTTATTTTTGAAAATATCAATTTTTAAAATTTATTTCAGTAAAATATTTTGAACACAAAAGCCACTGTATTTATTTATAAACTGTATAATGTGTACTAATATGTGTATCATATAATATATACTAATATATATGAATCTCATAAGACATGAGAAAAATAAAACATTTTAAAGCACATGATTTTAAATATATAACTCTTTCTAAATGTTTTCTTCCAACATTTCCCCTTTGAATTGCATTGATTTAGGACATTTTCATTAGGCCAAATAGCCAAAGTCAAAAATCTCACCATTTATAAACTATAAAGTTCCATTAAAGTTCCAACCTGAGTTGAAAAGCTTTTTGTTTTCTCCTAAGACAGGGTTCCCTAAGTGCCCAGAGACTATCCTTGAATTTGTGATTCTCTTGCCTCAGCCTCCCAAGTGCTAGGACTACAGGTGTACAATGCCTCACCCTGCTTGAAAATCTTGAGACAGAATCTCAAGCCTCATTCCCAAAGATTCTGACTTTGAAGATGTTTGTGCCCCAGTTGTGACTGATTGATGCTTAGATGTGGATACCACTATTCTAAAAGATCCAACCCTGGCCAAGGACCAGAGTCAGTGACAATACTGATAACATCTGTTTGGTCCCAGTATTATGCTTTTCTCTGCCTGGACTCATGCCTGAACACCTTATCTCTCTGACAAACTTGTTCACAGGATTTCAGTGATCCTTCTGCTTTCTGCCTTAAATTGAAAGGAAATACTATGTCTACTCTTAGATTTTAGATGAAAGAAGTTTCCAAGGGATTTTTTTACTACTAGGAAGACTGTTCTAGCCCAACTTTCTCAGTGGGCTGGTCCCTGATCCCTTTTAAAGGAATTTCTCCCTTCTTCCATAGTAGTGGTGTTAGCACAAAACAGCTTCTCAAGCTTCTGGCTGGGCTAACTCAGAAAAGCCTTTATTTCTCATCTAGTACTTGTGGGTTACATTTACACACACAGCACTACTACTTCTAAAACAGGTTTTGTTTCTTTTCCCCGGTACTGGGGATTGAACTCAGGGGTACTATACCACCAAGCCAGATCCTCAGCCCTTTTTATTTTTTATTTTGAGACAGCATCTCACTAAGTTACTTAGGGCCTCTCTAAATTGCTGAGGCTGGCCATGAACTTGTGATCATCCTTTTCTCAGCCACCCACGCTGCTGGGATTAACGACATGAGCCATGCTGCCTGGCCCAAGCCCTTCTTATTTTTTATTTTGAGACAGGGTCTAGCTAAATTGCCCAGGCTGGCCTTGAACTTATGATTCTCCTGCCTCAGACTGCCAAGTCACTGGGATTATGTGCAAGGGCCACCATACCCCACTAAAATAAGTACTTTAAATAATTAATCATATTCATTGTATTTACACAGTTACATTTATGAGTATGTATTGTAAGTGGTCGAGAAGGAATATAACCATGCAATCTGTTCCCAGGGTCATGTCTCAGTAACTAAACCATAATCATACCCAAGAAAGATTTATCAAATGTTTGCATAAGCCATTGTGTTTGTCATAACAAGAGATTTTTCACTAAGCCTGCTGATTAGCATTCATTAAAATGGTTTAAAGTGTCTACTTTGCTGCTCAGACTCGTTGTGACCAGCCTCAATTCTCACCATTTACATAATTCCTGCTTGCCTGATTTGCTATTGGTTCCTAATCTATCTCTTGTCACCTACCACTTTTCTAAGGTCTTCATCTCTACTTCCACCTGCCCAACACCTGCCCAAAGGACAAGCGTGATGATATCAAGCCTATAGTGGCTATAGGTAGATTGCTATAACTGGAGATGATGGGTTATTCATGGCAGAAGAGGAACTCCACATCATTTTGCTCCCAAATATATTTGTAGAGCTTACAAAATCACAGACACAGTCACCGATCAAGTTTTATCCACTATACAAGCCAAAACCATCCTTCCCATTTAAGGGGAAAAAAGATTATTTTGTTAAAAAAATTCATTTCTCATATGTAGAAACTGAAAGAAACTATGGACCTGAAAATATCGAGCTTTTTAAAAGATTTCTCCTATAAGAATTGAGGTGACCATAACTCTAGACCTACTAACCTCAGTTTTAGAGATTTCTCCTAAGAAAATACAATGCATGTAAAGATTCATGTTCAGAGGTATTTTGTTTAATTTTACCATAATAAGGGGAAATTAAGCCTAATCTAAATGTCCAACAACAGGAATCTTATTCAAATAAATTGTGGTATGTTCATTTGATGAACCTCAGAAAAGCCTTTATATCTCATCATTTGATTAAGTTTTAAAATCATGTTACCAAATAATACTTAAAAAGTAAACCATTAAGGGTTGGGGTTGTGGCTCAGTGGTAGAGCACTTGCCTAGCATGTGTGAGGCCCTGGGTTCGATTCTCAGCACCACATATGAATAAATAAAATAAAAACCCATCAACAACTTAAAAAGTAAAGTGTTGATATTTTTATCAACATATGGTGGGGAAAAGAGCATAAAGTAAAACACTGTCATATTCATATAGATTTTTATGTCTTATTGTTACAACTATCAGAGAAAAACATCTCTGATAAAATTTCAGGTGAAATTTTTCCAAATTATTTTACTTAACTACATAAGCATGATTTTATTAAATGCATTAAAAGCACTGTTTTACTTAAATATATATGTATATTTTGATTTTAAAAGGGAAAAACTGGTAGGAATAGTTGTTGAAACACTGCAATGATTTTATTATGAAAGGTCCCTAAATCACTTTAATTTGAAATCAATATTATCTTAAACATTTTATTACTGAGACTACTCAGTGTACATGTAATATTACTTTATTATTAACTTATCACAAAATGTTTAAGTTATGCTCACTGCATAAAGACATATGTAATATTTTTATGTTAATTTTATCCCATCTACTTTTCTTATTTTAGATACATGAGAATAATAAAAAGAAAAATATTATCTGACATCCAGTACTAAACAATAATAAGAAGTATATTGAGGGACCTATTAATAGTGATATTGTTTTTTGTTGGAAAAGATAAATGCTTAGACTATTACTCATTACCTTTGCTGATGCAATTCATGCTTCCTATTGTCCTATATTATCCATCTTTATATTAAACAGTAACACCTCATATAATTCTTTGAAGTATAAATTACTAAGTATAAAAGAGGAATTGTTAACTTTTTATACACAATTTCTCATGGTTCTTATTTTTTTAGAAACAGTAAAGGAGGAATAGAACTTTTCAGATAGTTAGCAGGTGTAGTGGTGCAAACCTGTAATGCCAGCTACTCAGAAGTCTGAGCAGGAGGATCTCAACTTTGAGGCAACTTAGGAAGACCCTGTCTCAAAAAATAAAAAGGGCCAGGTGTGGTGGCACATGCCTATAATCCCAGCAGCTCAGGAAACTGAGGCAGGAGGATCACAAGTTCAAAACCAGCCTCAACAATTTAACAAGACCCTATCTCTAAATAAAATATATAAAAGGTCTGGGGATGTGGCTCAGTGGTTCAGTGCCCCTGGACTCAATCCCTAGTACCAAAAACTTAATCAATCAATTAATTAATTAAAAAATAAAAAGGGCTGGGGATGTAACACATTGGTAGAGCACTTGCTTAGCATTCACAAAGTCTTCAGTTCAATCTCCAGTGCTGGAAAAGAAAAAAAAGAAAGAAAGAAAAAGAAGTTTGCAGATAGTTTACAGTTCGTTTGTTTGTTTCATTTTGTATTTTTGTTACATGTGTATGCATGTGGTATATGTATGTAAGTCTCCTACCAGGGAGCTATACCCCCAGCTCCAGTTGTGGGAATTCTTAATATTAAGTCTTTGTATTCATGGGATTTATGCCACTGAAAACAGATAAGTCACAGAAGAAAAGCATTACACTTCTAATGATTCCAGTGGGAATGAGGCAGAGGAAAGGAGGGGAGAGCTTTGACATGGCAACTCAGCTTTAAGCCTTCATGTGTTTTAGGTCTAAAAAAATCCCAGTGTTGTCAGGACCTAACAATATAACTAGCTTCAACACACACTCAAGACAGGATTCTTTTAACATGTCGCTTTAAAAATTAGTGTCAACTATGGTAAGGCTGGTATGAGTGAGTGGTTTAGTGTGGATGTTTAAATTGAGCCATCAAATGATATTTTTCTCCATTCAACTATGCAACACAGGACAAAAAAAGGCAGGGAAGCTTAAAAGAACTATTCACTAGAACAAAATTAGAGCTCTGAGTCAACTATTTACACATTGCAAATGTGTCTCAGCCACATTAACACAGCACTGCTCCTGGCAACCTGGAGACTGTCATATCTCCTATTATCACTATGGACCCAAAGAAGCAGGGCTCTAAAATGTTCCAGAGTGCACAGTTCTCCCAGGTGAAGAGGAAGCCTCTGGATTTGGACTTGTGCTTCTCAAATAAAAACATGCCACTGTATAAATTCCTAACTTGGAATCTCTTCTTATTATACCAGTGGTATTCTCACTGGAAAGGGTTTCCCAGATAAAAAGCAAACATAGTTCAAGGTTGAGACCTTATTAGCATTTCCAAAGAGCTGTGAAAAGCCTCTATTCTCTCTCCCCTGCCAAGTAAATTTTGTTTTTCTGAGCTTTGGCACTGTTCCTCTGTTGTCATGGTGGGGCATTATTGTCACAGCTGTCTGGGGGGGGCGGGGCACTGCCTTGAATATGTTTAGAAAATAACACTCAAATAAGGAACATGACATTCACTGTATCACAAGAGCTCTCATAAGACAATCATGTCCACTATTGCAAAATTCCAAAGTATTAATATAAGATCACTGTACTTTTAAAACAATGGAAACCAAAGATGAAGTTAGGTAAATGAATAAATAATTAAACAAATAAAAGTCCATGCCTCCATAAATACGAACTACAGAGGTAAAGGCATTAAACAGTACATACAGATGCCTTCATTAAAAAGAGAAAGTAAAACAGAGAAGAGTACTTTGAAGATCAATTTTTAATATTAACAATAAGCCGGGCTGGGGATGTGGCTCAAGCGGTAGCGCGCTCGCCTGGCATGCATGCGGCCTGGCATTCGTGCGGCCCGGGTTCGATCCTCAGGACCACATACAAACAAAGATGTTGTGTCCGCCGAAAACTAAAAAATAAATATGGGGCTGGAGATGTGGCTCAAGCGGTAGCGTGCTCGTCTGGCATGCGTGCGGCCCGGGTTCGATCCTCAGCACCACATACAAACAAAGATGTTGTGTCTGCCAAAAACTAAAAAATAAATAAATAAATATTAAAAAAAAAAAAAAAAACAATAAGCCACTCTCTCTAACTGCTGCATTTAGTAAATTTCCTTTTTCAAAATGACCCATTTTTTTTTTATTATCTTCTTCTTTAGACACAGTGGGCTGTCATAAATGCAAAAAGAAGTACTCCAGTCTGCTTCCCAACTTCATACTGATTATAAATTTAAAAGGTAGTTAGAGAAGTTGACAATAATGGGTATGATTTCGTAAATGATGAGCAAAATATGAATATGTTATGCAATATATTGGAATTTCCTTTGCAACTATGATGACTTTAGGATATTTATGTTTAACCAGAACTGCAGGTAGGAACTTGCAACCAACTTGCATTTAATGAAATGTTATTTCGTCACTAGTAAATAAGTGGCTTAGAGGTCATTTCACAATGACCACTTTCACAGTGATTTCAGGTTAAAAACAAAGCAACTTCATCTTTAGTTGCTACTTTGGTTTTTCCAAAATCAAGGGATATAGCATCTTATCAGTACCATGACAGATTTGCCATTGGATTTTGAGAAAGTTTCTTCCCCAGTCATCACTCCTCTTTCCAGAAATAGAATGAGTAAAATAAAAGTAATGACACTTCCAATGCATGCTGATCATAAATTCTTAAGTACTTCTCACAGGAAGATAGAGTTGCATTAGGATATTGATTGAACAGTTTAACAGAACTAAATATAATAGAGACAAATGAGAGTGAAGAATTATTTCTGCTTTACATAAAAGCCTGAACTGACAGGTGACCTGGAGTATAGGGTTGCTTTCTCCCAGGAGGTCAACCAGGGAATTATCTATGTTATTGTTCCAACAGAGCAGGAGTAATGGTCTGTCAGCTGCTTTGGAAAATAAAACTTCATTGGGACATAGCCAAACCCATCTGTATGAGTCGTGTCTATGGCTGCTTTTGAGCAACAAGGGCAGATTTGAGTAGTTGAGACAGAGATCCTATGACCTGCACACCAAAATATTTCCTATCTGGCCCATTAAGAAAAAGTTTGCTGACCCTTGGAAAGAATGTATATTAAATGAAGCTCTCTTCTAAACAGACAAAACCAGTTCACTGCCAGGTTGCAGCCTCTGTGAAAGGATGAAAGGGAAATGAAGGTATTCTCTGCAGAGTATCTACCAACTCCTTTCATGTGCCATTGGAGAAAACTTAGTCATATGGCCCACCTACCTACAAGGGAATTCTACCTTGGTAGCCATGTGCCCAACTAAAAACTGAAGGTTCTGTTACTGAAAAGAAGATTTAGAGAATGAACATCAGAAGTCAACTAGTAGGCTCTTCTATAGACCATATCTCTGGCCACCCAAATATCAATCAACACAGACCCTTCAGAGACACATGAACATATTCACTTCCTCTCCAAGGGAACCAGTCTAAAGTCCCCCAGCACCACATCCATCTCAGTGTCCATGATCTCTGAGTGGGGGGCAGTCCTCTCCATCAAGTTTGGACATTGCTTCATCTGCAGCAGTGACTCATAAATTAAGACAACCAACATGCAGTGGTGTGATAAGGACAGAATATCCACAGTTAAAACTCCACATCAGGGGCTGGCGTTATAGCTCAGTGGTAGAGCACTTGCCTAGCATGTGTGAGGCACTGGATTTGATCCTCAGCACCACATAAACATAAATAAATAAGATTAAGGTACTGTATCCATCTACAACCAAAAAAATACATAAATAAATAAAATTTTTAAAAAAATACTCCAAGTCAGAAAAGGGAAGAATGGGTGATACACAGTAGTCTCTGGTCTTCAGCAATGGTCAAATCCTAACAAGTAAGAACCACAAAGATTCTCTGCCCTGGCAGAGGGCAAGTTCCCTGGTTGGCCCACTGGACAAGCCCAGATTCAACCACGTAAGAGGTTTGTTGTTTGTCTTGGTGCTAGGGATCAAGCCCAGGGCTTCACACAGCCAGACAAGTTCTCTACCACTGAGTCTCACTACCCAGCCCCTGGAAGGTTCTTTTGTGTCCATTCATCTTCCATAGACACCACTGAGGTCAGTTTTGAAAACTATGTCTTTCCTGGAGATTTGAAATTTTCTCAGCTTGCTTTCTGCTGGTATAAGCTTGGAGGGCCCAAGGGTTTTATCAGGAGTTGAAAAAACATGGATTTATGGTTTCTTGCAGATATTTAATACTAGTTTCTGTGAATGATGCCTCTGGAGTTGTATAGTGCACAATCTGTAAAATTATATGTGGTCACCCTAATTTTGATTGAAGTCAGATTGTGGGAAAGGCCAAAGGGACTCCATAAAGACACTCTCTGAATGTAGAAGGAATCAAGACTCATGAGCTGAGCCTCCCAAGAAAGGTTAAAAGTCATAGTGCTGGCTTTTGCAAGCTAATATCAGAATCCACACTGACCTAGCCACGGCAGGGCTGTGCCTTGGGAGAAATGGCCAGGGACTTGTAAATTGAATAGAACTTCACCCTTGAGAATTCAGAGAATACAGGGTGTTCAGGTACACCCCTGAACAAGAATTATCTAGATGAAGGGAACATTTTATCCTTCTCTCTATCCCCCACTTTTAATATAATGACATACCAATTATATAAATATTTTTCCCTTCCTTCCAAGAAAAATCGAAATGTCCCTTCTCTATTAGGTCAAAATTAAACATCTTCTCCTCTGGACTCTAATATTACTTAGGAATTGTAATCCTTTACTGACTGGTCATTAATTACTTTACTTCTACCTAGTATGGTGGCTTAGGCCTGTAATCCCAGAGACTCAGGAGGCTGAGGCAGGAGGATCTCAAGTTTAAGCCCAGCCTCAGCAACTTAGAAAAACCTGTCTCAAGACAAAAAATAAAAGTAATGGGGGTGCAGCTCCATGACAGTGTACCCCTGGGTTCAATCTCTAGCACTGCAAAAAATAAAAATAAATAAATAAATAAAATTACTTAACTTCCCTCTGCCTTAGTTTCCTTACAGAAATAATAGTAAAGCTCTTAAAATTGTAATATGTAAGAATCGATCCCTCTAACTTTACTGAACTTTGCAGAAACTGGTTTTCAAGACATGAAAGATGGAGGATAATAAAAATTTAAATTGCATATTGAACTCATTATGCCTCGGTGTTCAACAAGTATATTAGACACTGCTACTTACCTAACTTGATCCATTACCTTTCTAACAAAACCCCTGGTTGGTTCAAATATCTATCAGTCTCCATGTGGTTCCTTCACCCTACACAAAGACAATCTGCTCTCAGCTCCTGAAGTAATTATGAATCATATAAAACAGTCATTTATGACAAGAGCAATATTTGCCTCCCAGGAACACTTGACAACTTCTGTGGACACAATAGTTGTCACATGGGTGGGTGGGGGAGTAAAGGACAGGGATGCTGCTAAATGTCCTGTAATATACAAGACAGACCCCAAAACAAAGAATCCTCCAGTCCCAACTGCCAATAGTGCCAAGGCTGAGAATCCCTAATCTAATAAAATCACATCCCTCTTATCAAAAGGGATGGTATATGACCCAATGCTAACCAATGAGATATGACAAGAGGTATTTTAAATGCTTCTGGGAAAGTTTTTCATCTCTCTAAGAAAGCATGTGCCTGCCTCTCCCCCAACCTTGCCAAGTTAGCATACAGCCTAATTGTTCCAGCAGTCATCCTTCAATCATGAGAACAACTAGTCCAAGGACTGAAACAGAACAAGGAATCTAAAGAACTTCTGTCTTTCATGACATAATGAAACCTCAATGGATCAACCAAAATTGGAGCCACCCTGAACTGGAGTTCTTCCTTTGTGAACCAATTCATCCTCATTTCATAAGTCAGTTTGAGTAGCACATTCCGTGAATTTTATCAGCATCAAGTTCTTATTAAATACCTAATCTACTAGAGACAGTATTAGGTACTGAAAATATAAAAATGAGGAAGATAGCCAATTATCCCAATGTAGAGTCTTATTCCAAAGGAAGACATGGATCTCTAAAAAATAATTGTGATATGTGCTGTGATAGAGGTAAGTGTAATGAGAACCTAATGGAAGAAACCTTCCTGATATCTACCTGGGAAACTGAATCTGTTTCCCTTACTAGATTCCTTCAAGGCAAAGTTTTTATTCTCAGTATCTGGCATGACTCCTTGAATACAGGCATTCAATAATATTTGATTATTTCATTTGGATATTTATTAAAAGAATAATTTTTACTGGGTTGTTGTCCCAAGGGCTGAGGAAATAGCTCAGTTGGTAGAGTGCTTGCCTCACATGCACAAGGCCCTGGGTTAAATCCCTAGCAACACACACACACACACACACACACACACAAAGATTGAATCCAAACGCAATTCACAATTTCACTAATATTTCCTCCTATTTTTCCCGAAATCTCCAGCCTGATAGAATGTATGTGTGAGCATTTGTCAAACTTTAAAAATAGGTTTAAGGTACCTTAATATATAAAATGCAGACACAATTTAAAGTGAAAATCACTAATCCAAGTGAAAAGACACAATTTAAGTTAAAATTGGGAAGGGAACTAAGAGGAAGGAGGAGACATTCTGAAACTTGGAAGATCTTAGAGGATTATACCTGTTTGCTTTGTAAAGACAAGACAGTCACAAAACTGAGAATTAGAGATAAATTAAAGACAAAATTACTGATCAGCTGTTCTATAAATATCCTTTTCACTGCTTCTGACACACCTACCAGAAAATAGCTTATGCTCAGTGAATTATGTTATCATCAGCACATTTTGTGTGGGGTGGGGGAGATTGGTGATCGAACTCAGAGCACTCAACCACACAGTCACATCCCCAGCCCTATTTTGTATTTTATTTAGAAACAGGGTCTCAGGGCTGGGGATGTGGCTCAAGCGGTAGGGCGTTTGCCTGGCATGTGCGGGGCACTGGGTTCGATCCTCAGCACCACATAAAAATAAAATAAAGATGTTGTGTCCACGGAAAACTAAAATATAAATATTAAAAAAAATTTTCTCTCTCTTTCTCTCTTTCTCTCTCTCTAAAAAAAAAGAAAAAGAAAAAGAAAAGAAAGAAACAGGGTCTCACTGAGTTGCTTAGCATCTTGCTTTTGCTGAGGCTGGCTTTGAACTCTCGCTCCTCCTGCCTCAGCCTCCCGAGTCACTGGGATTATAAGCATGTGCCATCTTGTCTGGCTTCATCAGCACATCTCAAAATCAATATTGCCCATCCACAACAGGAATTCTTTAGGAGTTCAGATTTTCTTTGTTCAGATTTTCTTAATACCAGTTATTTCTCTGGATCCTATCTTCCTAACATTTCAGGCCAGAATGAAATGAAGCTAAAACCTTGCAGTAGGTAGCCATAAAGTTTTTTTTTGAAAGAAAATTTGGATAGAGGACCTCCTTAGAAGGGCTGGGGATGTAACTCAGTTGGTAGAGTGCCTGCCTCGAATGCACAAGGCCTGGGTTCAATCCTCAGCACCAAAAAGAAAAAAAAAATTGTAGAGAACCTCCTTAGACAAGGTCCTACCTGCTTGGATTAAGGAAACTACTTTTAACTCTAGCATCTACACCTTCTGAAAAATTACCAAAGTGTTTGAAAATTCTGTTCTAAAGTTTTCAACAGCTGTCAAATTTCCAAGAAGAAAACTATTTTTAAGGTTGCATAAAACTTCCTTAAAGAATAGGTTGAATAAACATGATTCTTGGATTATAAATAGTACAAATACACTTATGCTTATTTATTTGTGGTACTGGAGATGCTAGGCGAGTGCTCTACCACTGAGCTAAATGCCCAGCCCTTTTACAAATATGATTTAAATGAGCTTAAGAAAAAGAGCAAATGACTGAGATGTCTGAGTTCAATTATAGCTGTATCCAGGGGACAGGCAAATACTGGCATTTTTCATTAGCTCTCTTTAACTCTATTTTGTCCCTGTGTGTTAGTTTTCTTATAATATAAGACAGACTCAGGTTGGTTTGTGAAGATTACTCTGTAACTCCATGCTACATCCTAATGTTGCAACTTAATCAAAAGAAATCTTCTATATTACCTATCATCTATTAGTTTCATAAGGGTCTTTGATTGATCTGGTTTGTATCAATAGCCCACACCTGAACCTTTCTCATACCTAGAGAAAGGGGTTACTATGACTGGCCAAGCCTGGTTCAAATGAAGCCCGGCATTGAAGCTTAGAATCATAGGAAGTGGGGCACAGGCACTTCCTGAATAGAAAGGAGGCTGGACAAAAACAACAAATGAAAATGTCCACGACAGTAAAAAAGCATACAGCCAGGTAAATCATATTACCCCAGGAAGTTCTTAGGCATGTATTCAAGGAGCCTGTGACAATGTCCTCTCTCTATTTGAGAAGGTGGGGGTATGTGGCTTTCTACCCTGGAACTAGCAACCTTGCATCATGGGAATTTGTGTTGTGTTAACTTTATAGCTTGCCTGTCCCACAGATCAATTCTTTCATTTTGTTGTGACCTCAGATAACATTCTTAGCTCCTTTAGATGTTCTGATGACATCTTCTGCAAGACAGGATAGGTGGGCCCTAATATGCCACAAAGTTTTTTCTAAAGCACTTTGAAATCCTGGGAAGAGCGGAGTTACAGCATATGCTCCAGTGAGCCTGTTAAGATTACTCATGATGACTCTAGGCTATGTTTGGAACTCTTTCTGAAGTGAATAAACAGATGGCCAGCAGTGGCTAAAACTGAAAGTAGTTTGAAAATGCTGAGAATCAATTACTTTAATACTCTCCAAGCTTACAGATCCTCAAAAATGACTAGATAATATTTATTAGGAAACATGTTCCTTCTGGAATGAATTCAGCTCAAGGAGAACAGATGTGCTATATTCTGAGTCATGAATTCAGAGTGATGTGAAAGAAGAATTACTGGTTTCACATCCCTATCACAGAAGTCTTGAGGCATAATTAATTGATGATGATTACTTTAGAAATATTCTGAGCCAAGACTCCAGCAAAAAAATAAAAGTACTTTCCTCATTAACTTCCTAATAGCACATATTTTCACAAGAAATTCATAGAAATGGGCATATATTTTGCCAAAAAAGGATGGTGACTCAGCCAGCCCAGCTGTGAGGATGCAGCTGTGAGAGGGCTGAAGAAAATGATGGAGGAGAAGGCAAGCTTACAATGGAGACACGAGCTGGGAACCACACTAGCACAATGGAAGACAAAAACCAGCATTTAGAATGAGTCTGGCAATTAGAAGCTTGGATATGAGCAAGGGGGAAAAATAAATAAATAACATAACAGAATAAATTTAAACAAGACCCCTCACAAAATTAGTATCAAATGTGAACCTACTAGACCAACTAACTATAGGAATGAAGGCAGAAGTTGAGCAGCAATGGAAAAAGGCAGACCACACTCTAAATAATAAAAAGTTTATAATATGTAGAGATTATCTTGTCCAACTACTTCATTTTCCAGATGAAAGAAAACAAAATGGTTTGCCCAAAGAGGATGTTTCACTTATCTCTTGCTATTTAACAAATTATTACCAAAAAAATAATGTCTTACATAAACTATTCTGCAATTTGGGTTGGGTTTGGCAAGGATGGCTTGTCACTGCTCCACAGGTGGCAGCTGGGATGGTGTGACTCTGACTAGAGGACCCACTTCAAGATGGCCTCACTCATACATAGCCAGGCAAGTTGGGGCTGGCTGTCAGCTGGAAGATCAGCTGGGGCTGTTGGCCAAAGATTTAGTTCTTCTCCACATGGCTTCTCCTTGTGGCTATGTTGGGCTCGTGGAGAAGACACGTGGAGAACCCCTGCTCACAGCAAGCAGTCTCAGGGTAGACATATCACGGCAGCTGGCTTCCCCCACGAATTTGTTAGGCCTTTCTAAGGTTTAAACCTTGAACCAGCACAGTGTCACTTCCTCTGCATGCTATTGGTTCAAGAGGGTCTCAGGGACAGCCCAAATTCAAAAGAGGACTGCATATTCAGAGCTTTGACTATCAGAAGGCATGGTTCAATTAATTTACTGCAGAGAAGAGGTGGCTTGCACAACATTAATTATATGCTACTATTAATAGGAAGAAATTTGTATCCTATTGTGTCCATAAAATAGAATGTAGGAAGAAAAAGGAAAATAGGCAGAAATAGTAAAATAACTATTCTATTATCATAGTCATATGATAACTATTCTATTATCATAGTCAAATCTCAGCTTCACAACTTAAAGAAACATGAAAATCCTGGAGTTAAGGCTGCAAAGAGCAATAATTAGACTAGAGGAAAGGAAATAAAACTTGCCATGAAACTTTGTTTTCTTCCCTTTTTTCCCCCACTTGGGCTGAGGATTGAACCCAGGGCTTCATACATGCCTGCATGCTTGGCAAGCCCTCTATCATTGAGCTATACTCACAGCCCACCATGAAAGTTTTTAAAAACTAAAATTATATAGCCTGGGAAAAAGAATACTAGAGAGTGACATAATAATGATCCTCTAAGTCTGCATTATATATGAACTTTCACCACCAGTTTCTTCCTATTCTCCAAGAACAGAAGAAGAGGGTGTCTACTGACATTGTTCAAATAAGATTTAGGTTGAAAGAATTTCTTGGAATACAGAATACATTAGAAAAAGGGAAAATAAAAATGTCTTTCTAAAAGTCTATGAGAGAGACTACAGTTAGTTGCCAGGCACGTGGCTCATGCCTATAATCCCAGCAACTCAGGAGGCTGAGGCAGGAGTATTGCAAGTTTGAGGACAGCTTGGGCAACATAGTGAGACATTGTCTCAAAAAATAAAAAGGGGCTTGGGATGGAGCTCAATGGTAGAGTATTTGTTTAGCATGCATGAGACCTTGGGTTCAAACCCCAGCACGAGATGGATGGATGGATGGATGGATAGATAGATAGATAGATAGATAGATAGATAGGGCTGGTGATGCAATTCAGTGGTAGAGTGCCCTGGAAATCAATCCCAGTGCAAAAAAAATGAGACACACTGCAGTTTAAAATCTAGGAAAGTTTTTTTCTGCCCCTGGAGAAAAGGAACCTTCCATGGCAACTCTCCTGTGAAGCTGTGAAGTTCCAAGGAAATGGTGATGTCCTCTATAGATCCAGTTGTCTACAACTGCCCACCTGCATCATTATTAATCTTTTTATCCCCTGTTCTTATCCCCTCTGCCCTACATCCCACCTGGACTAGTAGTTCCTTGAGGGCAAGGATTGTGTCTGGATCTTCTTATCCCAGAGCCTACAACTTGCTCTTAACGAGTATACACTCAATAAACAAAGCTTTTAGATACCTTTACCCATGCTGACTGGATGCTAAGCATAGTAATTAACTAGTTGTCCATTTATTTAGTTCAATTAATATTTAGTGTGCATTCACTCTGTGCTAAACACTATGCTATATGCAATGAGAAACCATGGTCAGCAAAACAGTTTCTCCTTAGAGTATAGTAAGAAGACCAGCAATAGATAGATGGGTAGATAGAGCAATCGATCAATCAATCAACTGATTGATAGATAATTTTTTATTGAAAGTTATAGCATAGTATAAAAGTAAAATAGGGAACCTAATCTGGGGAAAGAGAAAAGTGTTTCTGATCATGAGCTTGGGGTTGAAATATCTACAAGTTTCTTAACAATAATGAACACAGATTTTTTTATCTGTAAAATGAGGTTAAAAATAGTATTTATCTCATAAAACTTATAAAATTTAATGCTTCATCTGTCAATGTCCATCCATTGGACTCATTTTAGTTTTTTTCTTTTTTTGTGAGGTGCCAGGGGTACCAGGGATTGAACTCAGGGGCGCTGGACCACTGAACCACATCCCCAGACCTATTTTGTATTTTATTTAGAGACAAGATCTCACTGAGTTGCTAAGTGCCTCACTTTTACTTAGTCTGGCCTTGAACTTGTGATCCTCCTGCCTCAGCCTCCAGAGTCTTTTTTGATCCTATTTGTAAGGATTAGTTTTTCATACAGGTCTTCCTCTAAAAAGGTTGACTTGTTTTATCTCAGAAGTCTTCAAAACAATAAAAAGAAAATTTTGTTTTTGTCAGGGTTTTTTTATTTTGTTGGCAGTACTAGGGATAAAAACCAGGCCCTCACCCAGGTAAAGTACATCCTCTATCACTGAGCTGTATTCCCAGCCCCTTTTTAAAAATGTTTAATTGGCTAAATCTCATTCTGTTTTGCAACTTTCATGTGGGTCAATAAGGTTCTTACAAAATCTAAGGTAAATTATGGGATCTTAATGATCCTATTTTTCCTATATCTTGAAATATTTTGCTATTTCATTATCCTAGGAATGATTCACCACTACTGGTTAGTCTCAGCTATGATTTTTAAAAAGACTAAAATTAGAAAATGGAAGAATTATGAAATTACCTAGGAAGATGATTCAATAGTGAAATTAATCACCATTAATACATAATTCATTGTACTAACCAAAATATCCAATTATCTTTCAGGAAGATATATAAAACAAAGTATCTTTGAGTTTTTTTTTTCTTTGATTAAAAAACAAAGTATCGGGAGAATTAAAGTCAGAGCCTGAGCTGCCGCACCAGTCGCCAAGCCGGTCCTCCACCCGCTAATTCCTGTCCCGAAGCTTCACCCGTCACGCCGGCCAACGAGCGGTCCCTGTCGCCCCCTTTCTGCCTCAGGTCTTTCTTTTCCCTTGCGCTCAGTTTGTTGGGAGTGTGAAAGGAGAAGGCCCAGGGACGCCCCGACCCCTTATTCTGCCCATCGCAAGTGCCACTACCGCCATGGGCCTCACCATCTCTTCTCTGTTCTCCCGCCTCTTCGGCAAGAAGCAGATGCGTATTTTGATGGTTGGATTGGATGCTGCTGGCAAGACGACCATTCTGTATAAACTGAAGTTAGGGGAGATAGTCACCACCATTCCTACCATTGGTTTTAATGTGGAAACAGTAGAGTATAAGAACATTCGTTTCACAGTATGGGATGTTGGTGGTCAAGATAAAATTAGGCCTCTCTGGAGGCATTACTTCCAGAATACCCAGGGTCTTATTTTTGTGGTAGATAGCAATGATCGTGAAAGAATTCAGGAAGGAGCCCAAGTACTGCAGAAAATGCTTGAGGAAGATGAGCTGCAAGATGCAGTGCTGCTGCTTTTTGCAAACAAACAGGATTTGCCAAATGCTATGGCTATCAGCGAAATGACAGATAAATTAGGCCTTCAGTCTCTCCGTAACAGAACATGGTATGTTCAAGCCACTTGTGCTACACAAGGAACTGGTCTGTATGAGGGACTTGATTGGCTGTCAAACGAGCTTTCAAAACGTTAAATAAAACTGGATATCTAACCAAGGACACATTTTGATAGAATTGGTCTAGGCTTGTTACAACAAAATTAGTTTGCATCTTGGTTATTAAACTGTATCTGGGACTGGTTTGGGCAGAATATTACAGCGTTTAAACTTATTTTGTTGCCAATTATTGTTTACCAAGTATAATGTTGCTCTTTAGCAATATGCTTGGTTTTGAAGAAATTCTTGGGGAAAAAAGTATCCTCTTTTAATTTTGACTTCCTTTAAACCTAAATGCCTGGACATAGCTATTGTGACACCTTTAAATAAATCAGTTTTGAATGTTTTTTGAGCCCACAACAAATAATGTTTTAAAGTTATCCCCTTGCTATTTTATTGATACCTGTATCATTCCTGGGACAGTCTGCTGATTTGAACATGTAGCATTCCATTTGTATTTATTTCTATCCCTTGCCAAAAGGATTTTCTAATACTTCTTGTACCAGCCAGGGAAATGCTCCAAAACACTATTCAGCTATCTTGCACTGAGGAACTTAATATTTTTTCCCTATTATTGACTTCCTGGCTTCCGTCAGCCAAACTTAACCTTGGTGTGGTTTGGATTTGATAGCTAATTCTGTGCTGGTTGCAAAGAGTTCATATTGAGATGGCTTTTAATACTCAGCAGATTGTCTTTCTTTATATTATTATCTTCTTTATGTTGCATGTTGCTTTTGGTATCAGCCTGACTCTTTGCCCAGTATATGATAGTTCTGCTGGTGTTTTGTTTATTGATGAACATATCTTCATTAAGAGTTTTTTTGAAAACTCAGCAAACACAATAAGTTTTCTTCATAACCCATTTGAAATTATTCCTAATAAAATGATAAAATATATAAAAAAAAAAACAAAGTATCTTTGAGTCTTTTTTTATGCTTTTATTGAGAGCATACATGAGTATACAAGCCAAGTTCAAGAGACAAGAGAGTTCAGAAAGGGGGAAGTGGCACTTCGTGTGGTATATAACTGTAACAACAACAGAAAAACAGTAAATTAATAGTTACAGCTTAAGAAATACTCCCCTTGGGGCTGGGGTTGTGGCTCAGTGGTAGAGTGCTTGTCTAGCATGCATGAGGCACTGGGTTCAGTCCTCAGCACCACGTAAATATAAAATAAAGGTATTGTGTCCACCCACAACTAAAAAATAAATGTTAATATTTATTTTCCTTAAAAAATCAGGTAAAAGAGTTCCTTAGGAAAACACTGAATAATATCAAATTAGCCAGCACAGTGGAGCATGTTTGGAATTCCAACTACTTAGGAGGTTAAGGCAGAGGAAGACAAGTTCAAGGCCAGCTTGAGTAACTTAGCAAAACCCTGTCTAATACATAAATAAATAAATGAGGGCTGGTTCTGTACCTCAGTAGTAGAATGTTTGCCTAGCATTCTTGAGGCCCTGTGTGCAATCCCCAGTATGATGGGGTGGTTTGTGGGAAGACTAGAGGGTGAGTCACTGAATTAGATTTGATAAAAGCACAAGAGAAGAATAAAATGTCCTTTATTATGTGAAAAGGGATTAGCACTCATACTAAATGAAAACAACCTATGATTTGAATTTTTTCAGGGCCAACTTGATAAAATGTATGTATAACAAATTAAAATTATTTTCTCTTATATTAGACCTTATATATGCTTAATAAAAACAAAGCTTGAGAAATAATACCAGGTGCTTTCAAGATATTTGCTAATCAAGTGAGAATGATAATATTAACAATTATGATAATGATAGCTGGTACTTAATGAGCATCATAATAAATATTTTACACCCATTATTTCATTCAGTTATCATGCTGATATACATTACCTAATGTTATGGTTTTAGATATATGTGGTGTCCCCCCAAAGCTCATGTGTAAGACAATGCAAGAAAGTTTCCAGGTAAAATGGTTGAGTTATGAGAGCCTTAACCTAATCAGTGCAGCAATCCACTATAGGCAGGTAGGGTATAGCTGAAAGAAATAGATCACTGGGGACATGCCTTTGGAGTTTATATTTTGCCCCTGGTGAGTAGAGCTCTCTCTCTCTCTCTCTGCTTCCTGATTACCATATCCTCAGCTGCTTTCTTCCTCCACACCCTTGGACCATGATGTTCTGCCTCATCTTGGACCCAGAACTATGGAGTCAGCTATCTATGGACTGAGACCTCTGAAACTAAGGGCCCAAATAAACTTTCCCTCCTCTATGTTGTTCTTATCAGGTATTTTGGAAACAACAATGACAAAGCTGACTAAAACACATAAACATTGAAAAAAAGGACACATGATGATTTTAAACCCTTAGAAATTGATTGAATCCAATAATAAGAAGGATCCACAAGGTAGATGTTGTAGTACATTACCCAGATCCCTCTTCAATGAAGGACTTGTCATCCTAGCTGCTAGGAGTATTGTTGGCAAACAGAATTGTCTGTTTGTGACACAAATGTCACACAGCCCATTTCAGAATTGCCTCAGAAGCAGAGAGCAAACTTACTCAAAGTCTTAACTCTTTCAGAATGGCCTATATTTAATGACTAGATGACATGAGATTATAAAAATTTGGCCATCTAGGGCCAACATGAAGGGCTATTGTAGCTTCAGAGCTCCTGGTGAGATTGGCCAAGACAGATTGGTGTGCGTCACAGCTTGGTTTATTGCTTGGCTTCTTTCTCCATCTTTCCACAAGTTTTGATCCCAAGGGCACTTCTTAATAAACATCCTGCATGTTAAGCTCTATCTCAGAGTCTGCTGTTTGGGGCACCCAACTTGCAACAATGCAAACAGCATAAGTAAACTACCAATAACAGACCATCTTAAAACACACACATACACACACACACAAATCCCATCATTAATAACTTATCCTACTTGACTTAATTATTATAAAACACTCTCAAACAAATTGCACTGTTTTTAGTCTTGCTCTGCACACTTCCCTGCAAGTGGGAGGGAAGATGGCCATGGAATAACTGTGCTTCTGATATACAAAAAACAGTGATAGATCCTACATAGAGCTAGAGGTGAAAAGTGAGAAACAAAATCTGTCAGACGAAAGATATAACTGATCCTCTTAATTAAAGTTGTGGCTCAGTGGTAGAGAGCTCATCTGCCATGTGTGAGGAACTGGGCTCAATCCTCAGCACCACATGAAAAGAAATAAATAAAGTAAGTAAAAAATAAAGAAAAGTAGGTTATTCCTCTATAAAGAAGAATATATGTAAAAAAAATGTACTCTATTTGGGGAAAAAACTTAATCACAGAAATTTACAGAATAAAAAGAGACATACAAGCCCCTTTTCTTACCTCAACTCCTATCTTATTCCCAAGCAAATAATGCACTGTTTTTTGTTGTTCATTATTTCCAGACCTTGTTCCATGAGTATCTGTGCATATGTTTGAATATGAATATTTAGTAGAAATAAAATTTACTATATATATTACCCTCCAACCCACACTATGGAAGGTAATCTGCTTTACTCAAAGTCTATTGATATAAATATTAATCACATGTCAAAAAAAAAAAAGCCGGGCTGGGGATGTGGCTCAAGCGGTAGCGCACTCACCTGGCATGCGTGCGGCCCGGGTTTGATCCTCAGCACCACATACAAACAAAGATGTTGTGTCCGCCAAAAACTAAAAAATAAATATTAAAAAAATTCTCTCTCTCTCTCTTTAAAAAAAAAAAAGCCTTCACAGGAACATCTGTACTGGTGTTTGACCAAATGGCTATGGCTAAATACCATGCTATGAGGCAAGTTGACACTTAAAATTAACCCACTGCAAGACCATCTCTGAGAGGTGATGGGAGGGGATGGGAGGGGAGGGGGGATAGGAAGGGCAGCAGAATAAAATAGACACTAGTATTGCTGTATGTATATACATGGCCGTATAACCAATGTGATCCTGCAACCTGTACATGTGAAAAAATGAGAATTCATACCCCATTTGAATCAAACATATGATATGTCAAGATCATTGTATTGTCATGAGCAACTAATAAAAAAAGACTAATAGAGACTATTTTTATGAAGTGAAAAATCTTTGTGCCCTTTTGCTGCAGAGATGAGAATTGTCTAGTGCTAGCAGCACTATTTCTTCTCTAACAAGCTGCAAGTAAGTGAAGTAATACCACAGACATTGATTTAGTTTTCCTTGCCTATCTAAATAAAGAATAATAATAACAAAAAGAAATAAAAAAATAAAATAAAAGCTACTCATGATCATTAGTCTTTCCTTAACAAAAAAAAACATCTCTGGTCAACTTGGCACCCATAGATATCTCTTTAACCATATTTAATCCCCAAATAAAGATAATAAGATTATACATGTGCCTGACTTAACTCTCCTGGGTACAACTGAAAATGCCCTAATCTTCTCCCCAGAAGAGGAAGAAAAGAACTTGAGTGATGTTCACTCTTCTTTATATAATGGAATTTAAATTCTATAATACAAACTCAGTAAGTGAAGAAAACAAAGATATTTGCTTTGATTTAGATATATTCACATAAATGCACCTAAATAAACTCATTATAAGGAAGAAATACTCCTGACAGTTACAGCTCTCATCTCTACCTTCTTCTACTACTCCTATATTCCATTTGCCTTCAGCAAGCACCTCAGCTGGCTACGGTTCTTCACCTGGTAGAATAATCCAAAGCTTCATTCCTGAAGACTCTTCAGGATCATTCTACCAGGTCCTTCTAGATTGGACCATTATAGTTTCCCATTGGCCTTAATCACAGGGCATGCTAATACTAAGTGACCCTCTAAGGGATCTCCTCTATTTCAGACATATTCCTCCTTACCTCCATTGTAATATATACCAATCCAATTCACTCTGGCAGTCAGAATCAATCACTCCAACCAGAACAGTATCTCCTTTCTTTGCCTGTAAATTCATTAGCATGAAGGGCCTACAGGGACCTGGTAGCAGTCTTGGTTTCCAGTTCAATGAAATTATTATTGTGCCTTTTGGTAAAGCATTCCTCCTTGTGAAACTAAAACCTCTACATCCGCAGAGCATAAGGTTTGGAAACAGGAATCAGAAACTTTGTTAGTGGATCACTACCAGTAATAAGTGGTACCAATCCCATTTCCACCCCTTGAAACCTAGGCCCATAAATTCTGGCTATGGGAGAAGAGCACCATATAACAGACACTGATTCAAAGCATATACATCCTTCTGAGCAACACTGCCCCATCCCTGAAAGATATTGCCACCTAGTTGACACTATAACTTAAGTCTTCCAAAGTTCATTTCACTATTTTTATCAATTGTCTGCTTCAAGATGATGGAGAACATGGTCAGAATTCCATGAGCATGGGCCCATTGTCACACTTCATTTGCTAAGAAGTAAATTCCTTGGTCAGTAACAATGCTGTATAAAGAAACAGAATAGTAGATAAGACATTATATAAGCCCACACATGGCAGTTTTGGCTGAAGCAAAATCCATATCCAGAGTAAATGTCAATTCCTGTAAGAACAAAATGCTGCCCATTCTATGATGGAAGCAGTCCAATGTAATCAACCTTACACCAGGTGGCTGGCTGATCATCCTGATAAATGGTGCCATATCATGGACTCAGTCTCTGCTGCTGAAGATTGAAAGCTCAGTGGTGGGTCAGCTGTGGTGAATGGAAGTCCATGTGGCTGAGCCCAGCCATCAGTTCCAACCCTGCTACCTTGGCCTCCATGTTCATGAAGCCAGTGGATGATGATGGGATAGCTAGGGAAAGAGGCCCAATTGGTATCCACTGAACAGATCATCTTATCCTCTTGATTATTAAAATCTTCCTCTGCTGAGATCACCCTTTGGTGAACACTCACATGGAACACAAACATCTTTACATTTTTCACCTATTCAAAGAGATATATCCACATATGCCTCCTCCAGACCTCCTTGTCACCAACTTTTCAATCAGATTCCTTCCAGTGGCACTTTCCTGACCACTTACAAACCCCTGGCCACAGCTCATGAATTGACATCCAACCACCTGCTGGCCATTTCTCATTCTAAGCAAAATGAACAACCTGTTATACTACTTGAAGTTCTGTTCACTGGGAGGATTTCATCACTGTCTTTCATGGATATCCCAGAGAAAGGCTATGGTACCCACATATCACACAGAACTATCTATAAACCAGGCTCAATCTTCCTTTTCCCCTGTAGGATGATCACAGGGAAATCCCCATCAACCCATAGGTACAGACTGGGTGAGAAAATGTAACATAGTAGGAGGAGGGATCCTTCTGCAAATCCACACTATAAATTTAGCTCATTCATTTTTATAACTGGATAGAATTCCATTACATCTTTGTACCAAAATACCATCTTCTACTTAATAGATTTTTATCATGCCTTTTTTTCCTTCTTTTTTTTTTGCTTTTTAAATGTTCTATTGAACATCCTGATTTTATATATATATATATATATATATATATATATATATATATATATCCTTGCACACCTATGAGATTTTCATTTAAAAAAATAGACAACAGAGTTAATAAGATTTCTATTTACTGTGGCAACTAGATTGGCTAGAACACAAACGTATCAAGAGACTCTGAGGACCATTCTGACATCTATTACAGATCACTTAGAAAAGAAACTAATGAAACTCTCAAAAGTGAGTGTGTGTGTGTGTGTGTGTGTGTGTGTGTGATATCACCTATGTACATTTTGAGCTAACATCTAAATCAATATAGAAGGAATTTTTTACCCACAGGGCATCACCAAACAAATTTTGGGTATTCAAAAAAAAATTTTTTTTTTTTGCTAAATTTATAGTATGGGTATACATAAGGATCCCTCCTCCTACTATGTTACATTTTCTCACCCAGTCTGTACCTATGGGCTGATGGGGATTCCCTGTGATCAACCTACAGGGGAAAAGGAAGCTTGAGCCTGGTTTACAGATAGTGTGATATGTGGATAGTAGAATATAGTTCAACTTTTTAAAAATTATTCTGGGACTTTGGTTGTGGTTCAGTGGTAGAGCACTTGCCTAATATGTGTGAGGCCCTGGGTTCGATCCTCAGCACCACATATGAATAAACAAAGTAAAAAATTCATTGGCAACTAAAAAATATTTTTAAAAATTATTCTGTTAGCTGCTGGTACAGCTCTGCAAATCATCTAGTAAATCAGTTAGCTATTTAGTAGTTTTTAATCATTATTCCTATTAACAGGAGATGGTTCAATCTTGGGAATAATTGTTTCAAGAATGCATTTTAAATTCAATGGAAGTCCTATTTTTGTACTTGTTATAATAATATATCTTTACTAACTTTGCCAAACTAATGATCTTAAAATTTATATTTCATGAGTCAAAGAAACTCATTCTATCCCAGGTAACAGTATTTGTTTCTTTCTTTCTTTCTTTTATAAATGACTTCTAAGTTTCATATTTTAGTGGTTGGTTGTATTTATTACATTTGACTGAGCTGAGAATAGTTGCCTCATACATGAGAAGAAGTTAACATATGTATTACTACTGATCACTAAGTTAGAAGAGATTTCAGCTTTCACTCACACAGCAAAAGCTTCAGGCAAACAAAGTGCTCTAACTCTTTGTTGATTTCAAAAGAAATCAACCCCCAACCAGAGGAGATCCTTTCTGGTGGGTCTTAGGTAAGTAGAGGTGTTTTTACTCAGAAAACCTTACAGAGGAGCTACTTTGTGAAAAATTGCCCCACATTTCTTTAAAAAGCTTAAATTCCATCATCTGAGATTGTATTTCAGATGCCCTTAAATCTTCAAAGCCCTTAAATCTTCAAAAAGGATCTCTTACAATACAAATTCCTAGAAGAGTTAATCCTTTAAACCAAAAGAACTGCTATCATCTTCATTAACAATTTAGAGATGAGATTGGCCAGATAAAAGGAGGACCACAGAGACCACCCCCCAAAAAAATTTAACCAATTATTTCAACAATTTTACCTATAATCTACCCTCATACAATTTCAGATATTAAGAAATATGAGCCCATACTTAGTTAGGCTTAGATATTAATTTATCTTTTAAAATACTGATAATTCTAGATAATATCTTATTTATAGATAACTCTTCTCTTAGACACACTTTTCTATTCAGTGAACTTTCTAGAGTTGTTTCCTCCTAGAAATTCATGACTATTACCCAGGGGAATGGTCCTTTTTTGTTTTTGTTTTTTCCTCCCATCCGTCTAGAACTAGCTATTATCCCCCCTGCCCATGCTGGGAATGGAACTCAGCACCTTGTACATGCTAGGCAAGAGATCTAATGCTGAGTTACACCCCAATCCCAAGCTAGCCATTATTTTAATTTTCATCATAATCATATCCTTGATTTCTAAATTTTACTCCCTATATATTTATCCTTAAATAACGCAGTTTAGTTTTACCCACTTTTTAACTTTTTCTAAGGGGAGATCATTTTGTATGCTCTGTCTTGTATCTTCTGCCCCAGGTTGTTGCTGATAGTGGTTTGTTCATTTTCATTTCAGTATAATTTTCCATTTTATTAATATGCTACAATTTATTCCTCCCTTGTATAGCTAATGAGTAATTATGATGTTTCCTTTGAGTGCTACTATGAATAACTCAACAGTTTTGAATTGTTCAACAAGAACTGTAGTAAACATGTAGTAAGCATGGTGTATTTCTAGTTGTAGAATTGGTATGTCACAGGATATGCATGTCTTCAACTTCACTTTCTAATGCAAACCAATTTCTAAAGTGGCTATGCCAATTTACACTGCCACTATGAATGTATATGAGAGATCCTTTCGCTTCTGATACTGGTCAAAATTTGGTACTGCCAGGCTAAATCCAGTGATGTGTACATGCATTCAAATCTGTATAGCCCTATTAGAAATGAGATTGGGCACCTTTTTTCATATATCTTATCAACCATTTGGACACTCACTTTTGTGAAATGTCTTTTCCCTTTTTGGCCCTGGGAAAGTGGGATTGTCTTTTGGTTGTTGTTGTTTGTTTGAAGGAGTTCTTTATTCTGGATATTGATGCTATAGTTTGCTAATATCTTCATCCATTCCTGTGTCTTGTCTTTACAGTCTTTTTATAGTATTTTTTGACACTTCCTCTCAATGTGATCATTTTTTTTCCCTTTATGTTTAGTGCTTTGTTATGTCTCATTTAATAAATCATTTCCTACTCTTGACATATTCTTTCATTATCTCTGAAAAGCTGCATAGTTTTTACTTTTGAAGTCATTAATCATTAATCCACCTGGAATTAATTTTTCTCTATGACACTGAATTCAAAAATAATTTTTTTGTTGTTCAATATAGACACAAAATGGTCTGGCATCATTTGTCGAAAAGAACAAGAAATTCTTCAGAGCTTTTTTTCTTCTTCTTCTTCTTCTTATTTGCTTCTTTATTTGTTTCTTCTTATTTGTACTAGAGACCAGGGATCCTAAACCATTGAGCTCAGTGAGATCTTGTCCAAAAAAAAATTTTTTTTAATTTAATTTTTTTTTTTTGAACAAGGTCTCACTAAGTTGCCGAGGCTGGCCTCAAACTTGTGATCCTCCCACCTTAGCCTCCCAAATCCCTGGGATTGCAGGCATGCACCACCATATGCTGTTTTGTTTTTCCTTTAATGCAGATGTAGGAAACTTCTGGCCCTGGATTTAGTTACTTTCAGCTCATAAAGAATGTAACAACAAGAACTTTATTTATTCCAATAGATCCTAAAATTCAAAAGGGTTTTTCTCTTTTAACATTGTTAGTTATGATAATTTAAAAAGAAGCTAATTATAGAAATAGGTTTTTCTATTTAAAACCAAGATCTGACATGCCTTATTCATAATATATAAAATCAATGGGGGAGCCAAGCATGGTCCTGTGTACCTGCAGTCCCAATTACTTGGAGACCTGAGGCAGGACTATCTCTTGAGCCCAAGAGTTTCAGACCAGTGAGACCAGCCTGGGCAACATTAAAAAAAAAATGAACAAAAAATAGTCCTGGGCTTATCACCTTAAATCTAATCAAATTCAATAAAAACTTAAAGAGTAAAATATTTTAAAACACTGGATTTATGTCTAACATTTATGCCTGTTTAATTCTGTACTTATTTATTTTCAGTCTTCATATATGAAATTAGTTTTGACATTTTTATTCTCAAGATTTGGTAGGATTGAGGCTCTGTCTGTGTCTCATAGACTCCATCATTACAGCATCTTCTTTACAACTACCAATGGTCGTCTTATTTGAAGAGCTCAATATTTAGCCAAAATTTACATGATCTCTATTTCTTTCATTCTCTGAACATTTTATAACTAGAGAGAAGCCTGATCTTTCTTTCTTCTCCTTACTCCTCTAGTCTGGGTTTCTTCAGACTCAAAAGTCCTAAAATCTTTATTTTATCCTTAATGTTCTGCCGGGTTGCGCGCGACTAAAACACTCAGGGGTCACTCCAGGGGAACTGGGCTAACTGGGCTGTGCGAAATAATCACACAAGAGACAGAAATACCTTTTTTATTGGGGGTGCTGTGACGGCTCCTCTGACCTGAAGGGTCTGCAGAAAGAGAGAAAGAGAGCCTGTGCTGACTCCTTTTATTGAGGAGAAACTATTCAAATGAGACAAGAGGTCAGGTTTCAAGGGGCTGAGTCTAGCTTCATGATGTCTGCTGGCAGCAGGTTGACTGACATCTAGGAAGGCCACACCCAAGGGCAGAGTAAGAGAAGGGGACACACAAAGGGCACTTCCATGGAACATTCTATCCCAAACAGGGCAAAGGGTAATATTACAAAGGAACAGGTGAGCATAGCTCCACCCATGGGGATGTGGGAAGGCACGCCCATGCAGGAGACATAGTCTCTTGCACCCTAAAGACAGGGGTATCATCTGGATTCCCCACACAACCAGACCACAGAGTGACCAACGATGCCACACCAATCAGAAGAGGAGACAGACATGCTAGTCGGCCTCCCACAATGTTCTAATGTCATACATATTTCCTTGTCATCTTTGTTCTTCTGAATGAATTACTTGATATTGTGAATCATAAAGTTGACCAAGAGAAAGTAAAACAAACTATCACCTTCCTTACTTCAGATCTAATACTTTCATTGATGGATTCACCCTTTGGAAGCCACTTTCACTTTTTTGCTGTTTCTGTAGGCCATTCACAACTGGCCACAAAAATGATATAAAATAAAATGTTTAATACACTATAAAATAGCATTTTGTTCTCATTTTTAAAGTGGTCTAATGTTTCTATATTTTTCTCACTCTTAAAAAATAACCTTGCCAAGACTAGGTGCCACGGTACACACCTCTAATCCCAGTAGCTGTGGAGGCTGAGACAGGAGGATCCTGAGTTCAAAGCCAGCCTCAGCAAAATCAAGGTGCTAAGCAACTCAGTGAGAGCCTGTCTCTAAATAAAATGCAAAGTAGGGTTGGGGATGTGGTTCAGTGGTTGAGTGCCCCTTAGTTCAATTTCTGGTACCCCTCCAAAAAAATAAATAATAAAAATAACCTTGACAGGCATGGTGGCACACACCTATAATCCCAGCTACTTGGGAAGCTGAGGCATGAAGATTGTAAGTTCAAGGCTAACCTAGGTGTTATGGTTTGGATATAAGGTGTCCCCAAAACCCTCATATGAGACAATACAAGAAGGTTCAGAGAAGAAATTATTGGAGAACTTTAACCCAATCAGTGAATCAATCACCTGATAGGATTGGCTGAAGGAGGTGGGGCATTGGGGATATGGCTTTGGAATATGTTTTTGTATCTGGCAAATGGAGTCTCTCTCTGTTTTCTGATCATCATGTGAGCCCTTCCTTCTGCTACACTCTTCTGCCATGAAGTTCAATCTCATCTGGAGCCCCGAGGCACAGTGCCAGACTTCTATGGACTGAGGCCTCTGAAACTGTGAGCCCTCAAATAAACTTTTCCTCCTCTACAATTGTGTTGGTCCAGTCCTTTATTCACAGTGGTGAAAACCTGACTAAAACACTGGGCAACTGAGGCTTTGTCTCATAAAAGTGGGGTGGGGATGTTGCTCAGAGGTAGATCGCCCCTGAGTTCAATCACAAGTAACACAAAAAAACAAAATAAATAATAATTTAAGTTTAATTAAAAACAATTCAATTATGTTACTTGTTTCTTACAGATGATCCAAATGTATTAACACACACACACATACACACACACACAAAATTTCTTTTTTATTTTTCTTTGGTCCTGGGGATTGAACAATTGAGGGGCACTTGCCCACTGAGCCACATCCCTATCCCTGTTTTGTATTTTATTTAGAGACAGGGTCTCACTGAGTTGCTTAGCACCTTACTTTTGCTGAGGCTTTGAACTCATAATCCTACTGTCTTAACCGGCCGGTGGCTGGGATTATAAATGTACACCACCACACCCAGCTACACACACAATTTCGTGAGAAGAAATAGAGCCACTTCTAATAGAATATTTATCAAACAGTAATATTTTACTCTAACATGCAAGATAGAGATTTTTTGATCACTTTGTTTTCTTCAGAACTTTTTTTTTTAAGTGGAAGGAGAAAATTGTTTCTCTGCTTATTCATGGTCTTCAGCATGTGTATGGGACAGCACATTCCCTCCTAGACTTGTTTCTAATAGTCATCATTTTGAAGTCTTTTTTATTCAATCCATAGGGTTTTTTCTTTTGGAACAATTATAACTGATGATCCAAAAAACACAATTCTGCCTAGCAAAATCCCATTATTCCATGTACTTGAGTCCTGCGCCCCAACCCGCCAGCAGGCAGGGTACACAGAACCCTGTTATGAAGCAGTTCCACACGAGTGCCTGCTTCTCCCTTGTGTTCTCCATGGCTGGAAATCACCTCTTTGAAAAACACAATGCTATGCTGAATGTGCACTTTTCATTAAACTGTGACCTGTTTCCAGGCTGGGATCTGTGCTCCACATTCAACTAACCCTTTGGCCAAATTCACACCCACATATTTTGGACATTCTTCTGGCCTAAAACTGCACCCAGAGCATCTGTTCTGTGCAAAGGATTAATGAGGGAAAAAAAATATGTGTGCAAGTTAGAAGTCAGTCTAGCTACTGCACATCCTTCAGACGCTTGGTCAACCCACAAAATATATGAGACAGCCATCAGCCAAAGTGCAGTATGAGTGGCTACTTTTAAATCTTAAAAATTTTACGTTTCAGATGGGAAGTCAAGGGGTGGGGGAAACAAAAAGAAGCCTTAAAAACATTTTCTATTTTAGTTCCTTGCCATTTATAACCTCTGTAGGATGTTCTATTACAATCAAAAGTCTAAGGGCTGCCAGGTGCAGTGACATATGCCTATAAACTCCAGTGGCTGAGGAGGCTGAGGCAGGAGGATTGCAAGTTCAAAGCCAGCCTCAGCAATTTATGGAGGCCCTAAGGAACTTAGCCAGACCCTATCTCTAAATAAAATATAAAAAGGGCTGGAGGGGCTGGGGTTGTGGCTTAGCGGTAGAGCACTCGTCTAGCATGTGTGAGGCCCTGGGTTCGATCCTCAGCAACACATAAAAATAAATAAAATAAAGGTATTGTATTCAACTACTTCTAAAAAAAATAAATAATTTTTTTTTTAAAAAAAGGGCTGCAGGGCTGGGGATATAGCTCAGTTGGTAGAGGGCTTGCCTAGCATGCGTAAGGCCCTAAATTCAATCCCCAGCACAATAGGAAAAAAAAAAAAGGGCTGGGGATGTTGCTCAGTGGTTAAGAAGCCTAGGTTCAGTCCCATGCACCAAAATAAAGTCTAAGGGCTGGGAATGTGGTTCAGTGGTAGAGCAGTTATCCAGCATACTTGAGGCCCTGGGTTTAATCCACAACATTGGAAAAGAAAACAGAGTCTGAAAAATGTTTGGGTTTTTAATTTTTTCATAGGTGAAAAGAACAGGAAATACAGTTTTAAAGCTCACAGGGAAAAGAGAAAAAACAGCTTGTGTACCTTTCCCTTACCCAGACCTCTCTTTTCCTCTTCTCTCTGTATCACTTCTAGAATAAATAAATAAATAAAAGGGAAGCTGGGGTTATAGCTCCATGGTCTCTGTGGTACAGAATACGTTTAACACATGTAATCCCCATCATTAACAATAACAAAAAAATAAGGCTGGTACAAATATATATTTTTTTTACTAATTAATGAAATGTAAAGAGAACACTAAAGACTATGGACTAGAAGATATTATTCTCTAATAAAATCTCCCAACTTAAATTACATAAAACTTCAGCCAAAATTTCATTTACTTATACAGAGTTAAACAGTCATTAAGAAGACGGAAGGAGCCCCATCTATTTTTGCTTCCGGAGATGAGTTTAGGGAAGGTATATAAAGGGAACTCCTCTTTCTAAGCAAGTTTTAACATTTTTCTCTATTCCCTCCCACTATATTCCAGGGCCATTTGTCAGCAAGGCTGGGAGGAACCAACACCTTCACACATGCTATGGTACAACCCAGGCAACTCTTTTGACCAAAACAATGAAGAGTCTGTTCTGCCCCACTGCCGTAACCATCTCTCTTAATGTCCTGTTGGTGACCTTGATGAGTTAGTTATTCTTCAGAGCACTGTGTGCTTGGAATAACTACTATGATTGCCTCTAATTCTCCCTTCTGATCCATCAAGACAGAATTAAGTGTCCTGTCCACCTCTTCACCCTCTACACTTAGGCAAGAATAAAACCTAAGAATTGATCGGTAAGCAGTTCTTGACTGGGTTCCCACTCTCCTTCCCCAAGAGTATATATTAGTAGAAATACTGACAGAACTTTGTAAACAAAGCAATTTCAGGGCTGGGGTTATGGCTCAGTGGTAGAGCGCTTGCCTTGCATGTGTGAGGCACTGGGTTCGATCCTCAGCACCACATAAAAATAAATACATAAAGTTAAGGTATTGTATCCATCTACAACTAAAAAAAAATATTAAAAAAAAAAGAAAGCAATTTCAACTGTAATGTACCTCCACAACATTGGTCAAAGATACAGTGAAGATAACACTACAAAAAGAAAATCTAAGTTTAAAAGAAAGCAAACATTAATTCCCAAAATTCAGCTTTCTATTCCTGACCCAGCAGAATTCCAGAGCAGCTTCAGTCCATTGTGATTGTAATCTCTTAAAAAAGGAAACATGTGCCCACACAAAATATTTTCCAGTGTTTGCCTTTTCCTTAGGAGTCAGAAATTGATTATGTATATTTTAAATAATTTTCACTAATTTTTTCATGTTTTTAATTTATTATTATTTAAAATATATATATACATTTTTTATTTTTTAGTTGTAGGTAGACACAATACCTTTATTTTATTTATTTGTACGTGGTGCTAAGGATCAAACCCAGGGCCTCACACATGCTAGGCGAGCGCTCTACTGCTGAGCCACAACCCCAGCCCTCATGGTTTTAATTTAAATGGATACCTTTTTACTATCAGTGAACGTGGATGGGAGGCAGAATTAACAAATCTAAATGCTGACTCTTTTTCAGTTAGCAGAGCAAAAGACAGCAGCTTTGCTGAAAGTATTATCCCAGAGCACCCCCTTCTGGCAAAATGTACTAAGAAGTGAATCCACGGAAAAAGTGGAAAAGTGTTCAATATAAGGAGATAGATATTGCTTTTCTACTTTTAAGAACTTTTCGCCTTTTTTAATGAGAAATTAGAAGTCATCATGGCATTCAAAAGAACAGTTAACTTTAGATTTAGAAGTTTAATTTTATAAGTAGATTTATTTACTTTTCCAACAAATAACTGTCTTCATCCTAAAAGAACATGGAACCCTATACTTGCATGGCAAGCTAAACTAACCCAGTTTTTGTACTGCTGACAAGCTGAATTCTCAGATGGATTTCTTCCACCACCAGATGAACTTGCAATATTTTATGAAGTGTCATCTTTCATCAAACCATTCCTACCCATTAACCCCTGAATTCCTCTTGGATACCAGTTTTACAGCCAGTTTGGGCTATGAACACCATATAAGCTGTTATTCATTAGCAAGATCACTGATTCCTATTGTTAAGATCATGAATGGCCACAGCTATAAACATCGATCCCCAGAGGGTTTTTGATACAGCTGAAAAGACAAGAAGTGATTAAATAATTCTGGACCAAGCAGACAACTGTCCACATAATTCAGCTGGACAAGAAATCTACATATAATTTATTTTCCTGTCATCCTTTTTTGTTTTGTTTATTTTATTTGTGGTGCTGAAGCTCATACTCAGGGCCTCAGGTATGCTAGGCAAGCACTCTACCATTGAGCTATAGCCCCAGTCTTTCCTCCTGTTATCTTTTTTAAGGGACAAGTTCTTGCTATGTTGCCCAGGCTGGCCCTAAACTCCGGGGCTCAAATGATCTTTCTGCCTCAGCCCCCAGAGTAGCTGTGACCATAGGCATCACAGGCACTATAGTGTCTGGCTATTTTTTGTTATCTTTTAACCCATTTATTTAGACTTTCTAAGTGCCCTATATGTTCTCTATGCTCCTATATTTAATATTATAAAAAGGCATTGAATTAAAACATGCTTGAACAAGAACTAATATGATAAGAGTTAGGTTTGATAGCATCTTTAAATACTAATCAAGAAAACAGATTAAGCCCAGAATGGTGGCACACACCTGTAATCCAAGCAATTGGGAGGCTAAGGTAGGAGGATTGTAAGTTCAAGACCAGCCTCAGCAAATTAGGGAGATCCTCGGCAACTTAATAAGACCCTGCCTCAAAATTAAAAAAAAAAAGCTGAGGATATAGCTCAGTGGTACAGCAACCCTGGGTTCAATCCCCACTACCTCCAGAAAAAGAACAGATTAGAAGCTGGGTGCTGTTGGGCATGCCTATGAATCCCAGCTACTCAAGAGACTCAGGCAGGAGGATTGCAAGTTCAAGGCCAGTCTGGACAATTTAGTGAGACTCCCTTCATCCCAAATAAAAAGGGCTGGGGATATAGTTCAGTGGTAAAGTGTTTGCCTAGCATGTGCAAGGCCCTGGGTTGGATTTCTGGTACCAAAAAAATAAAAATAAAAAGAGTGAGAGTATTAGGCATTGAGTTTCTCTATTTCTTTGAGAAAACCATTCTTACTGCTAATCAACAATTACCTTATGCCATGGGCACATTATAACTGACAATTGCACAGTTCCTAAAAGGACAGGTCCAACTAAGGAAGCCTGAACCCTGAGAGTTAGATGAGATCTAGATGGTAAACATGGGACCAAAGCCAGAAAGGAGGTAGTAACTTGTGATACAGTCTTATAGGTACAGACTATACACCAGGCTGCAGAGAGCCCACCTTATCATTACACTTAAAACTTTACACACATTCTAGATGATTGTTCACCTTCACTTGTATTTTCCAAGGGCCTCTTTTACACTTATGATACCAAAATCTCTATTTCCAATCCTAATCTCATACCTATTGGTCAGTTTCACCTGAATAAGCTAGAGGTACCAGATTTACTGTGTCCCAAACAAAACTCATGAATTTAACTGCTTCCTCCAGACCTTCTCCTTAAGAATTTGTGAAGTATTCATCCGTCCAGGTGCCCCATTAAAAAAAGCATAATTTGGGCTGGGGATGTGGCTCAAGTGGTAGTGTGCTCGCTTGATGTGTGTGAGGCGATTCTCAGCACCTCATAAAAATAAAAATAAAGATATTGTGTCCATCTAAAAACTAAAAAATAAAATATTTTTAAAAAAGCAGAAGTCACCTTAAATATTGCCAATCACTAGATACTGTCACTTCTGATTTTTCATCTCTCAGAATCACACACCTTTATTTCCCCTGTCACTATCTTAAGTCTTGGTTTCTCCCTGAAATACTATGATAACATTTTAGCATCATTGCCTCTAGCTTTAGCCCTTACCCCCATCCCATTCATAATCTATATCACTTGGGATTTTCTCAAAAGGTAAGTGTTTGTGTTGCTTTCCTAATTAAAAGCCTTCACTGTTCCCCCATCAATTACAAGGAAAAAACTTAGATGCTCTATAGCATGGCATAAAATAGCAACCTGGCTTTTCTCCCCTATCCATCCATCTATCCAACATAATTCATTTTTGTCTAAATGTGTGTGTGTGTGTGTGTATACTGTAGGTACATTATTAATCCCACCATAGCAGAGGAGCTAACTCAGTCCTGGGAAGGTATAGAAAATTGTCTTAGAGAGCTTTTCACCTCAGCTTAGGATGGGTAAGAGTTAATCCAAAAAAGGAAGAGGATGTTCTAGGAAGAGGGAACAGCATACGCAAAGACTCAGGAAAGAAATGATCTTGATGTGAGGAAAAGAGAAAAAAGTAAGACTGGAGATGTAGCTGAGCACTGTTGCACATGCCTGTAGTCCTAGCAACTCGGATTCTGAGGCAGGAGGATCACAAGTTCAAAGCCAGTCTCAGCAACTTAGTGAGGCCACAGCTGGGGGTGTGGCTCAGTGGTTAAGTGCCACTGGGTTCAAACCCTGGTACCCCATTCTCTCACCAGAAAAACAGTACCCAGAACATAAAATGTGGAATACTCACTACCTCATTCTATCTAAAGGTCCATAACTTCAAATTATTTATAATTCCAAGAAACCACTTTTTAAAAAAAGTCAGTCTCTTGGGCTAGTCTATCCATAAACTGATCTTTGGTCCTTCTCTAGAGAAATGTTAGTTTTAAGGGACTCCAGCCACTTTTAACCTGTGATGAAACTTGCTTCATTTAAATGTACCTCCCCACATTTCGACCTGCCCCAGCCTTGACATCAAAGTTCATTGAAGCTGACCTCGCATCCAAACGGCCCTGGATAACTGAATTGCTGATCTCCTAATTTCTTTTATTCAGTGCTGGGAATCCACCAGGACCTCATATGCTTTAATTATGTAATTTCAATGGCCTGTCCCTCCACCAGCAATAACAGCTCCTGATTCCAAAATTTCCTGGAAACTACCAGGAAAGACCAGTAGAGGTCACTTTACTGTTATGTGCAAAGGGAATATCCGAGCTCTGCTACCTTTCAAAAGGTTATGAAAGGCACCGGCAAGGTAGAGGGAACTGTGACCACGCACAGAGCAGGCCCAGCGGCCTGCTGAGGGGCAGAGCCGCCCCCCACCCCCCGCGCCTGCCAGGTAGGTGGAACTGTGACCACGGACAGAAAAGGCCCAGTGGCCCGCGGCGGGACAGAGCTTCCAATCACTCCTGCAAGGTAGGCGGGCCTGCGACCCACCGGCAGAAGAGGAGCAGCGACCTGCTGAGAGGCAGAGCCGCCCCCTCCCCCTGCAGCGGCAAGGTAGAGGGAACTGTGACCACGCACAGAACAGGCCCAGCGGCCTGCTGAGGGGCAGAGCCACCCCCCACCCCCCGCGCCTGCCAGGTGACCACCGACAGAAAAGGCCCAGTGGCCCACGGTGGGACAGAGCTTCCAATCACTCCTGCAAGGTAGGCGGGCCTGTGACCCACCGGCAGAAGAGGAGCAGTGGCCTGCTGAGAGGCTGAGCCGCCCCCTCCCCCTGTGCCGGCAAAGTAGAGGGAACTGTGACCATGCACAGAGCAGGCCCAGCGGCCTGCTGAGGGGCAGAGCCGCCCCACACCCCCTGCGCCTGCCAGGTAGGGGAACTGTGACCACCGACAGAAAAGGCCCAGTGGCCCGCGGCGGGACAGAGCTTCCAATCACTCCTGCAAGGTAGGCGGGCCTGCGACCCACCAGCAGAAGAGGAGCAGCGGCCTGCTGAGAGGCAGAGCCGCCCCCTCCCCCTGCACCGGCAAGGTAGAGGGAACTGTGACCACGCACAGAGCAGGCCCAGCGGCCTGCTGGGGGGCAGAGCTGCCCCCCACCCCCCGCGCCTGCCAGGTAGGTGGAACTGTGACCACGGACAGAAAAGGCCCAGTGGCCCGCGGCGGGACAGAGCTTCCAATCACTCCTGCAAGGTAGGCGGGCCTGCGACCCACCGGCAGAAGAGGAGCAGCGGCCTGCTGAGAGGCAGAGCCGCCCCCTCCCCCTGCGCTGGCAAGGTAGAGGGAACTGTGACCACCCACAGAACAGGCCCAGCGGCCTGCTGAGGGGCAGAGCCGCCCCCCACCCCCCGCGCCTGTCAGGTAGGCGGAACTGTGACCACTGACAGAAAAGGCCCAGTGGCCCGCGGAGGGGCAGAGCTTCCAATCACTCCTGCAAGGTAGGCGGGCCTGCGACCCACCGGCAGAAGAGGAGCAGCGGCCTGCTGAGAGGCAGAGCCGCCCCCTCCCCCCCGCGCCTGCAAGGTAGACGGAACTGTGACCACCATCAGAACAGGCCAGACCTGCAACCGAGAGACAGAACAGGCCCAGTGGCCTGAGGAAGGGTAGAGCCGCCCCCCCCCCCCGCGCCTGCAAGGTAGGCGGACCTGCGACCCACTGGCAGTACAGCCCCAGAGGCCTGCAGAGGGGCAGTGCCGCTGCCTGCGCCTGCAAAGTAGACAGAACTGTGACCACCAACAGAACAAGCCTAGCGGCCCGCAGAGGGACAGAGCCGCCACCCGCGCCTGCAAGGGAGACTTTGCAACTATACAAGACCGATATAAATATATAGGGGGAAAATTCAATAGCACAACAGTTTCACCAAGTAGAAAGGAACGCGAACAGTATGAAGAGACAAGGAAAGAAAGGACCACAAGCATTGCAGGTCAACTCAACGTTAGAAGAGGTAATAGCTGCAGCAGATGGAATGTCAGATAAAGAATTCAGGATATACATGCTTCAGATGATCTGGAGTCTCAAGGAAGACATCAGACAGCAAAATCAGACAATGAAAGATCACTTCAACAATGAATTACATAAACAAATCCAAGAAGCAAAAGATCAACTATACAGGGAAATAGAGGTTATAAAAAACAAACAAACAGAAATCCTAGAAATGCAGGAAGCAATAAGCCAACTTAAAAACTCAATTGAGAATACTACCAGCAGAGTAGAACACTTAGAAGACAGAACATCAGATAATGAAGATAAAGTATTTCAACTTGAAAAGAACATAGACAGCTCAGCAAGACTGTTAAGAAACCATGAGCAGAACATCCAAGAAATATGGGATAACATCAAGAGACCAAATTTAAGAGTCATTGGGATACAGGAAGGGACAGAGTTTCAAACCAAAGGAATGAGCAATCTATTCACTGAAATAATACGAGAAAACTTCCCAGACTTGAAGAATGAGACAGAACCCCAAATCCTAGAAGCCTACAGGACGCCGAATGTGCAAAATCATAAGAGACCCACACCTAGACACATTATAATGAAGATGACCAACATACAGAATAAGGAGAGAATTTTAAAAGCTACAAGAGAAAGGAAGCAGATCACATTTAGGGGTAAGCCAATCAGGATAACAGCTGATCTTTCAACACAGACTCTGAAAGCTAGAAGATCCCAGAATAACATATTTCAAACACTGAAAGAAAATGGGTTCCAACCAAGAATTGTGTTTCCAGCGAAATTAAGCTTCAGGATGGAAGATGAAATTAAAACCTTCCACGATAAACAAAAGTTAAAAGAATTTGCAGCTAGAAAACCATCTCTTCAAAACATCCTTGGCAAAACATTACAGGAAGAGGAAATGGAAAATAACAATGAAAACCAACAGTGGGAGGTAGGACACTAAAGGGGGGAAAATAATCAAAGAGGAAAACAAACCATGTTTAGTAACATAAATAAACAAATATGGCTGGAAGAACAACCCATATCTCAATAATAACCCTAAATGTTAATGGCTTAAACTCACCAATTAAGAGACACAGGCTAGTAGAATGGATCACAAAACAAGACCCAACAATATGCTGCCTACAGGAGACGCATTTGATAGGAAAAGACATACATAGGCTGAAGGTGAAAGGTTGGGAAAAATCATATCACTCATATGGACTTCGGAAACAAGCAGGAGTATCCATACTCATATCAAATAAAATAGATTTCAAGCCAAAGTTAATCAAAAGGGATAAAGAGGGACACTACATACTGCTCAAGGGAACCATACACCAACAAGACATAACAATCATAAATATATATGCCCCAAACAATGGTGCAGCTATGTTCATCAAACAAACTCTTCTCAAGTTCAAGAGTCTAATAGACCACCATACAATAATCATGGGAGACTTCAACACACCTCTATCACCACTGGACAGATCTTCCAAACAAAAGTTGAATAAGGAAACTATAGAACTCAATAACACAATTAATAACCTAGACTTAATTGACATATATAGAATATACCACCCAACATCAAGCAGTTACACTTTTTTCTTAGCAGCACATGGATCCTTCTCAAAAATAGATCATATATTATGTCACAGGGAAACTCTTAGACAATATAAAGGAGTAGAGATAATACCATGCATCCTATCTGATCATAATGGAATGGAACTGAAAATCAATGATAAAAGAAGGAAGGGAAAAGAATACATCACTTGGAGAATGAACAATAGGTTACTGAATGATCAATGGGTTATAGAAGACATCAAGGAAGAAATTAAAAAATTCTTAGAGATTAATGAAAACACAGACACAACATATCGGAATCTATGGGACACATTGAAAGCAGTTCTAAGAGGAAAATTCATTGCTTGGAGTTCATTCCTTAAAAAAAGAAAAAACCAACAAATAAATGATCTCATACTTCATCTCAAAATCCTAGAAAAAGAAGAGCAAAACAACAGCAAAAGAAGTAGAAGGCAAGAAATAATTAAAATCAGAGCTGAAATTAATGAAATCGAAACAAAAGAAACAATTGAAAAAATTGACAAAACTAAAAGTTGGTTCTTTGAAAAAATAAACAAAATCGACAGACCCTTAGCCATGCTAGGGAAGAGAAGAAGAGAGAGAACTCAAATTACTAACATACGGGATGAAAGAGGCAATATCACGACACTTCAGAAATACAGAAGATAATCAAAAATTATTTTGAATCCTTATACTCCAATATATTAGAAGATAGTGAAGGCATAGATAAATTTCTTAAGTCATATGATCTGCCCAGATTGAGTCAGGAGGATATAGACAACCTAAACAGACCAATATCAATTGAGGAAATAGAAGAAACCATCAAAAGACTACCAACTAAGAAAAGCCCAGGACCGGATGGGTATACAGCAGAGTTTTACAAAACCTTTAAAGAGGAACTAATACCAATACTTTTCAAGCTACTTCGGGAAATAGAAAAAGAGGGAGAACTTCCAAATTCATTCTACGAGGCCAACATCACCCTGATACCTAAACCAGACAAAGACACTTCAAAGAAAGAAAACTACAGACCAATATCTCTAATGAACCTAGATGCAAAAATCCTCAATAAAATTCTGGCCACTCGGATACAAAAACTTATCAAAAAAATTGTGCACCATGATCAAGTAGGATTCATCCCTGGGATGCAAGGCTGGTTCAATATACGGAAATCAATAAATGTTATTCACCACATCAATAGACTTAAAAATAAGAATCATATGATCATCTCGATAGATGCGGAAAAAGCATTCGACAAAGTACAGCATCCCTTTATGTTCAAAACTCTAGAAAAACTAGGGATAACAGGAACATACCTCAATATTGTAAAAGCAATCTATGCTAAGCCTCAGGCTAGCATCATTCTGAATGGAGAAAAATTGAAGGCATTCCCTCTAAAATCTGGAACAAGACAGGGATGCCCTCTCTCACCACTTCTGTTCAACATAGTTCTCGAAACACTGGCCAGAGCAATTAGACAGACGAAAGAAATTAAAGGCATCAAAATAGGAAAAGAAGAACTTAAATTATCACTATTTGCAGATGACATGATTCTATACCTAGCAGACCCAAAAGGCTCTACAAAGAAACTATTAGAGCTAATAAATGAATTCAGCAAAGTGGCAGGATATAAAATCAACATGCATAAATCAAAGGCATTCCTGTATATCAGCGACAAATCCTCTGAAATGGAAATGAGGACAACCACTCCATTCACAATATCTTCAAAAAAAATAAAATACTTGGGAATCAACCTAACAAAAGAGGTGAAAGACTTATACAATGAAAACTACAGAACCCTAAAGAGAGAAATAGAAGAAGATCTTAGAAGATGGAAAAATATACCCTGTTCATGGATAGGCAGAACTAACATCATCAAAATGGCGATATTACCAAAAGTTCTCTATAGGTTTAATGCAATGCCAATCAAAATCCCAACGGCATTTCTTGTAGAAATAGAGAAAGCAATCATGAAATTCATATGGAAAAACAAAAGACCCAGAATAGCAAAAACAATGCTAAGCAGGAAGTGTGAATCAGGCGGTATAGCGATACCAGACTTCAAACTATACTACAGAGCAATAGTAACAAAAACAGCATGGTACTGGTACCAAAACAGGCGGGTGGACCAATGGTACAGAATAGAGGACACAGAAACCAATCCACAAAACTACAACTATCTTATATTTGATAAAGGGGCTAAAAGCATGCAATGGAGGAAGGATAGCATCTTCAACAAATGGTGCTGGGAAAACTGGAAATCCATATGCAACAAAATGAAACTGAATCCGTTTCTCTCGCCATGCACAAAAGTTAATTCAAAATGGATCAAGGAGCTTGATATCAAATCAGAGACACGCCGTCTGATAGAAGAAAAAGTTGGCTACGATCTACAGTCGGTGGGGTCGGGCTCCAAATTCCTCAATAGGACACCCATAGCACAAAAGTTAATAACTAGAATCAACAAATGGGACTTACTCAAACTAAAAAGTTTTTTCTCAGCAAAAGATACAATAAGAGAGGTAAATAGAGAGCCTACATCCTGGGAACAAATCTTTACTCCTCACACTTCAGATAGAGCCCTAATATCCAGAGTATACAAAGAACTCAAAAAATTAGACAATAAGAGAACAAACAACCCAATCAACAAATGGGCCAAGGACCTGAACAGACACTTCTCAGAGGAGGACATACAATCAATCAACAAGTACATGAAAAAATGCTCACCATCTCTAGCAGTCAGAGAAATGCAAATCAAAACCACCCTAAGATACCATCTCACTCCAGTTAGATTGGCAGCCATTATGAAGTCAAACAACAACAAGTGCTGGCGAGGATGTGGGGAAAAGGGTACACTTGTACATTGCTGGTGGGACTGCAAATTGGTGCAGCCAATTTGGAAAGCAGTATGGAGATTTCTTGGAAAGCTGGGAATGGAGCCACCATTTGACCCAGCTATTCCCCTTCTCGGTCTATTCCCTAAAGACCTAAAAAGAGCATGCTACAGGGACACTGCTACATCGATGTTCATAGCAGCACAATTCACAATAGCTAGACTGTGGAACCAACCTAGATGCCCTTCAATGGATGAATGGATAAAAAAAATGTGGCATTTATACACAATGGAGTATTACTCTGCATTAAAAAATGACAAAATCATAGAATTTACAGGGAAATGGATGGCATTAGAGCAGATTATGCTAAGTGAAGCTAGCCAATCCCTAAAAAACAAATGCCAAATGTCTTCTTTGATATAAGGAGAGTAACTAAGAACAGAGTAGGGTCGAAGAGCAGGAGAAGAAGATTAACATTAAACAGGGATGAGAGGTGGGAGGGAAAGGGAGAGAGAAGGGAAAATGCATGGAAATGGAAGGAGACCCTCAGAGTTATACAAAAGTACATACAAGAGGAAGTGAGGGGAAGGGGAAAAATAATATAAGGGGGACAAATGATTGTCAGTAGAGGGAGCAGAGAGAGAAGAGGGGAGGGGAGGGGAGGGGAGGGGAGGGGAGGGGGGATAGTAGAGGATAGGAAAGGCAGCAGAATACAACAGACACTAGTATGGCAATATGTAAATCAATGGATTTGTAACTGATGTGATTCTGCAATCTGTATATGGGGTAAAAATGGGAGCTCATAACCCAATGGAATCAAATTGTGAAATATGATATATCAAGAACTATGTAATGTTTTGAACAGCCAACAATAAAAAATTTAAAAAAAAGGTTATGAAATAGTGTTATGTTGACATTCTAAGAAAAGAGCAAGTTAGAGAGTAATGACATCTTCTCCAGGCCATAGTACAAAATGCTCCCAGAATCTGAAAGCTCATTAGGCTGAAAGTGTTTATTGAAATTATGGAAAACTGAGAAGAAATGAGTATATCACTTCTCAACATACATTTTTACTACTTACAGCCTTCATCTCGGATCAGAACTAATACAACTACAGAAAGGCATCGGAGCAGGCAGAGCTCCTAATTTAAAGACCTTAATCTCATTGGAAGGTTTATGATCCTCTCAGGTTATGTGACTATTTCTGAGGAGAGAAAGACAGATCCATGAAGAGGTGAAGAGGGTGGGGCTTGAGGGGAGAGAGAGAGAGAGGGAAGTAGGGATAGAGAGAGAGAAAAATAGAATTATTTTGTTGTTGTTTAGGCAGATCTCAGGGGCCTCACACAAACTATGCAAGCCTTCTACCACTGAGCTAATTCCCAGCACGACCACCCCGCCCCTTTTTAAAACTCTTTCCTGACACCAAAGAAAATTCAAGGGGAAATTTGGACTCAGAAACCCCTCCAACTTTAACTCTAAGATTATCTCAATCAGACAAACAGATCAAGGGATTGGTATTTAAGTCCCAGTTTTTTTAGAAAGAGCTGAAAGGCAGAACTGATAGGCTAGCATAAGCCTCAGCATTCACCACCAAACTAAAAAGAACAGAATAAATGATAATTGTCAGTAGTAAGGTATGCGGGCTGAAAACAAAAGGAAGATAAATGAGAAGGCTCACCAGGATTTGAAACCCCAGGGCTAGGGACAAATGGGGATCACTGACATAGAAAAAGGGGTGGAACCCCCAATGAGATGCAGATTTGTTTGAAGCTGGGTGACCAGCTCCTGGAGATAGGAGTCCCCAGGGGCCAGCCCTCCCCTCCCCCACCACTCTGTGTGAGCTCACAATTCTTCATCCTCTGGGCAGTTGCCTCATAGGGATTTAAACTGACCAAAATGGACCGCTTCAGATGAGGCTTCGAATGAGGCTTCAGATGAGCCTTGCTTGCTCTTGGTGGGAAGTCTGAGAATTCAGAAAGGCCTGAAGTTTCGACAGGTGAGCCAGAAAATAATTTGGGGGAACTGTGATTTATTTCTATTCCTTTAGGAATCAAAGGTTTAGGCTTTAACATGCACTTGGGTAGGCTTGGAGTTTAGGACCCTTTGAAAAACAAAGGCCTTTGTTTTTGACCAACAATTATTCCAGACCTTCCCAGTCTATCAATTAAAACTGATTCATTAACAATATCTAGCAAAAGTACTGTCATTCTGAAAGTGTCCTTGTACCTAACAATTACAGAGATGGAATGTCCTCTCACAGCACCTACATCAGGACTTGTCAGGCTTAAGGAAAGAACTTAGTTTTATACTGTCTCAAAAGCAAATAAATTAGAAACCCTAGAGAGGAATCGTCTTTTTTTTTTTTGGCGGGGGGGGCGGAGATACCAGGATTGAACTCAGGGACACTGAACCACATCCCCAACTCTATTTTGTATTTTATTAGAGACATGGTCTCACTGAGGGCTTAGCCCTCGCTTTTGCTGAGACTGGTTTTGAACTTGCAATCCTCCTGCCTCAGCCTCCCAAACCACTGGGATTATAGCCATGTCCCACATGCCCTGCCTAGAAGAGAATCATCTTAAGGAAACTAGAAGCAGAGTCCAACCTAAGAGCAGCTGCCCTCCACAAGTTCTTGCAAGTCAAAGGATCAAACAGGCACCACAGTCTACAAGAACTTGGGAAAAGATGAACCCAATTGATACTTTAAAGCTAAATAACATTCAGTAGACAAGGCAAGTTAACAGAAAAAAATAATTAATTAATCAAGAACCTGTAAGACTGAGTCTAGCTCCAAAACATTCTGTGGGCTTCTGCAATGGCTTGCCCTACCTTCACCAGAGATACTCCATTTGACCTGGCATTCATCAATTGCAATGAAAACAGCAAGGGTTCAAAGTCCAAGCATCCATTCCACATGAACTCTATGTTCTAATGGCAATTTTGAAGAGTTATTTAAGCTCAGTTTCTTCATCTGTAAAATGGGAATAAACTATGCCTTGTTAGGATTAGGAACATGATAGGTAGCAAACAAATGGAGTGAGAGTGTGAGAGAGTGTGAGTGTGTGTCTGTGTGTATGTGTGTCTGTGTAAATTATCCCAGCCTCCCTCTGATACAACAGAGTACAATGTATTATACAGAAAGCACTGAAAAATATGAGTGTATATATACCATAGTAATTCATAAATCTGAAATAATGATAGAAAGCATATCAAGGAACTAGCCACAGTGTGGTATATGCCTGTAACCCTAGTGATTCTGGAGGCTGAGACAAGAGAGTTATAAGGCCAGCCTCAGCAACTTAGCAAGACCCTGTCTCAAAATAAAAAATAAAAAAGGCTGGGGATGTCACTTAGTTGTACAACATCCCAGTACCAAAAAGCATATCAAGGGCCCACTTCAACTAGTAGAAACTACAAAATAAGTCAAGGCTTGTTCCAGATCTATTGAAATTGCTCTTTTAATTACTTTAAGAATCAGTAAGAAGCCACCAGAAGACTAATTTCCACTCAACATCAAGAAAAGTTGTTAGTGGTCCTAAAAATGTTTTAGTGGTCCTAAAACAGAAGGAAGGGCTGCCTCAGGAAACTCTGAGTCCCCAGTTGCTCTGGGTAAGACAAGAACACCAGGAAGAAGAGGAGAGGGGAATGGAAGGGCTTACAATGTCCAGATCAACTGCTGGCCTGGGCTTTACAAACCTAAAATCTCTTTGCTAGAAAATAACAGAAGGACTTTCTACTGCAAAAATGACAATCTTAATCTACCCACATTTTTGCTAACTTACCAGTATCTTTCCATACTGTTTGCACTAATTAGTAAAGGGGGGAAAGTCTGCATTTTCTGCTTATTTACAATTATTCCTAAAAGCACTAAGTCATAGGGTTCAGAAACCTAGATCCACAGAAATGGCTTAAAAAGCAAAAACCACATTAATGATATTTTTTTAAAAAAATTAAGAATTTTTCAGATTGTCTACTCAAAAACAAATCTTTTTGTGTATATTTGAATATAACTTTCCAGTTGATATTCTTTTTTTAAATTTATTTTTTAGTTGTATTTGGACACAATACCTTCATTCTATTTATTTATTTTTATGTGGTGCTGAGGATCAAACCCTGGAGCTCGTACATGCTAGGCAAGCACTCTACTGCTGAGCCACAACCCCAGCCCTCCAGCTGATATTCTTAATGAAATATTTGCCCCTTTTCCATAAGAATTCTAAGAAAAGCAAAAACATTTCTTGTCAGAGCATTTAGAGGCCTATTTATGTAAGTTTTTAAAAGTTCAAATAAGTTAGAAGTCATCCAACAGATATTGTGTGTGGCATAGCTAGACTCCAGGCAGAAAGCCTCCCTTGTCTCAATGTGTGTGTAGACCAGGGCACAGAGACATAGTGGAAATGGTCCAGGAATCTCTGGAGTAGGACTGCTGTATCCACATCCTGGCATTGACACCTTTTAGCTACATGATCTGAAATAAGTTGCTTGTTTTCTCTGGACTCTAATGTTTCACCTCTAAGTGGAAATGATAATGTATACTTTATGGGTTTATCATGAGGATTAAATGACAAAATACCTATGAACTGCTTAGTATAGTTCTTGGCATATATAGTAGTGCTTATGAAATAATTGCTACCATTGATATATAGTTCCCTATGTATGGGAGATATGTTTTAAATGTCGCCCTTTTAAAATATCTACAAATGAAATTTTCATTATAAAGATGACTATGGAAATGACTAAAAGAGAATTTTAAAAGAACATTTGGGGCTGGAAGATATAGCTCAGTAGTAGAACACTTGCCTAGCATGTGGTAGGCCCTGAGTTCCACACCTAACACCACAAAAAACAAACAAAACAAAAATATTAATCATTTCTAATCCTATTAGAGAAAAGGTAGTTAACATTTGGTGTACTTCCTACCAGTCCTTGTCTTTTACCTAGCTGGGGATCATATGTACACAGTTGGTAAGATGACCAGAATTTACAGTGTGAGATTATGTGATACTTCCTTCGGTAGTGAGCAGTTCCCATAAATACCACTTTGAAAACTCCATTTTCCTCTTTGAATTCTTTATTTTCCTTTGTCTTTAAGAATTTACTATCTAGGAAGAAAGAACATACTACTGTGAAACCTCCTGGCTTGCTCCAAGAACATTTTACCACTAAGCTACACCCCCAGCCATTTTCTTAATTTTTATTTTGAGACAGGGTCTTACTAAATGGCCCAGACTGGCCTCAAACTTGGAATTCTCCTGCCTCAGCCTTTCTCTAACAACCTCAAGAGGTACGCTCTCCTTATATATTCACAACTTCCCTTTTCCCTCTCTCTCCTGTACCCAAGTTCCTAGACTCATCTGACTCCATAGCCTGGCCTGCATAATTCCTCCCTGGATTGTTGTGTAGAGTCATATTTAGAGATGATGGAGCTTTTTTCTACAGGTATTTCCTTTTTTTTTTTTTTGCTGTGTTGGCGGGGGGGTTTACTGGGGATTGAACCCAGGGCCTTGTGCATGCAAGGCAAACACTCTACCAACTGAGCTATATCCCCTACAGGTATTTCCTTAAGTGATTTCTAACTATACAAATTACATAAAGCTTCACAGATATAATTACCTATTTGTCCTCATATTATGTATGTAACAAATAAAACTTGAATCTAGATAATCAAAATTGATTGTTCCCTACTCCATAATGAGACACAGTGGTTGTCAGAGTAAAGGATCATCAACTTCTACCATCTAATCTAGTACTATTAACTCTGTAGTTGCTTATTCTTACTGTAGTTACTGCTATTTTCAGCAATAAAATATAATCACCATAATAATAAAGTACTCTCACCACAAACAGCAATCACCTACCATTTACTGTGTGCTGTACACAATTGGCTGTCTATTACATTTTACATATATTACCTCATTCAATCCTCAAAATAACTCTGTAAGACCTCCTGTTTTGCATGGAAAAAAAGAAGATTTAAATGAAAATCTATTTGATTCCAAAACCACTGAATTTTATTTCAGTTCATACCCTGAAAACCTCTGAGTCACACCTATCTCAGGAGTTTTCTCACGTAATATTTCACAATACAGTAACATAATCTTTTAAGAGTTGCTGGGCACAGTGGTGTTCACCTGTAATCCCAGCAGCTCAGGAGGCTGAGGCAGGAGGACTGAGAGTTCAAAGCCAGCCTCAGCAATTTAGCAAGGCCTAAGCAACTCAGTGAGACTGTCTCTAAATAAAACAAAAAAAGGGCTGGGGGTGTGGCTCAGTGGTTAATTGTCCTTGAGTTTAATCCCCGGTATTGAAGCAAAAAGAATCATGCTAACATTTTACAGAGCTAAAGGCAAAAGACTTGTAAAAACTGTCTGGAAAGGCAGTGCTCTACGAGAGAGTATAGTTTCTGGAGGGAAACAAGAAATCTATCCAACCAACCAAACTGGCCAAATCAACACTGGCTACTAATATAAGATGCAACAGTTAGCGCCAGCAGCATTAGAGCCTCACAAAAACAGGTCTATAAAAAAAGTACTTCATGAAACCAAAGTTCTTGGAGAAAATGCAAGATAGACCAGTGCATCACTAAGCACTACTACACTTTGACTGACAAAATTACACAGAGGTTCTTGGTGAAACATTTTCCAGCCTATTTGCTGGGGTAACAAATCTATGCATTTTGTTATAAGGGCTGAGAACAGAAAAGCTCACTTTACAAAATGCTCCAGGAAAAGATATTTGTTAATCCTTTTTCCTGTGATGTGTGGTCTCCAAGCATGCCCCGCCCCCCAAAAAAAAAACAAGGAAAAAAAAAACATTTTAAGGAATATCAGTCTACAGTGCTCATCTCTGACCCTCATTCTTTTTTTCTTTTTAATATTTATTTTTTAGTTTTCAGCGGATACAACATCTTTGTTTGTATGTGGTGCTGAGGATCAAACCCAGGCCACATGCATGCCAGGCGAGCGCACTACCGCTTGAGCCACATCCCGAGCCCTGACCTTCATTCTTGTTCCCCAATCTGCCTGAAGTTTCTGGATGGTGTCAGACACTCATAAAACAACTTCTCTGATGATAGCTCAGAAAGCCTGACTGGAGAGCACAGAACATAGAATATACACATATATTCACATATATCTGCATGCAGGTACATGTGAGATGGCCAGCAGGACACACACAGACAAAGGATTGGGAGCGCAGGGCTAAGGTTGTAGCTCAGCAGCATAGCACTTGCCTCACATGCACAAGACCCTAGGTTTAATTCCCAGCACCACAGAAAAGGAGAAAACCTAATCAAATTAAGTTTAAGAGATGACAGGATGGGGCATGGTGGCTCATTCCTGCCTATAATCCCTGCTACTCAGGAGGCTGAGGCAGGAAGATCACAAGTTTGAGGTCAGTCTAAGCAACTTAGTGAGACTGTCTCAAAATTTAAAAATAATAATAATAATTTAAAGGTGCTAAGAATGTATCTCAGTCATAGAGTACTGTTTGCCTAGCAAGTATAGGGTCCTGAGTTCAATGTCCAGTAAGAAAAAAAAAAGAGAGAGAACAGGAAGAGAAGGGTTGGAGACAGAAAGCATAGAACATTTTCAAGGACATGTGTTATTAAGAAAACAGAGAAATGTAACAATGGTGGAATAGTTAAGAAAAAGTATTTTCAAAAAGGGAGAAATGAGTCTACTTCTATGCTACTGGTAATGATCTAGCAGAGAGAAAAACTCATGATGTACGAGAGGGTGGATTACAGAATACATGAGTAGATGAGAAGGCATACAATCTCATTCACTAACCATGGCACAGAAAAATAGTCACACAACTAATTAATGGTAGAGTCTAGATTTGAACACAGGTCTTCGGCCCCATGTTCAAGCATTCTTCCCATTACAACATGATAGAAGAGGCCTTGGTGCACTCATGACAACATATTACATATTACATTGTTTCAGAGCACACCTGATTTCATAGACAATTCATTTCAACACACTGAATGTATGTGTGATATATGTCAGGCACCAGGATGGTGGGAAAGAGGGAATATAAATAACTATGGAAACAACTTAAGTGTCCATGGACAGACCAATGGATAAAGAAATATGATACACAGCTTACATGGTGGTCCATGCTTGTAATCCCAGCTACTCAGGAAACTCTGGGGCAAGAGGATCACAAATTCAAAGCCAGCCTCAGCAACTTAGCAAGGCCCTAAGTAACTTAGTGAGACCCTATCTCTAAATAAAAAATAAAAAGGGTTGGGGATGTGGCTCAGTGGTTGAGCACCCCCTGAGTTCAATCCCTGGTATCAAAATTTTTAAAAAGGATAAAGTATGAAAGTAAAATTTGGGTATCCCAATAGTCATTTCCTAATGAAAGATTACTGGTGGCTTTTTTTGACACAGTTTATTAACACTTTAAAAGTTAAAATTTCAAGACCTCTCTCTTTCCTTCTCCCTCTCCCTCAGCAGATACTTTTCCCTCTGCTATGAGCTTCACAGTGAGATCTGCTATAATGAAAGGGAGGATAAAACTTTGTTGTCCATATTTCTCAGAGTACTATAACCACTATAACATTATAACATTCATGATAGTCATTCTCATATTAATTTTACTTTAGTACTAAAGTAAAACATGATTTAAGGTAAACTGCTTACCTACTTTGAAGAAAGGTTCTCCATTAGTTTCTATGGGGGTTATAGATATGAACAAAACTCAGTTTCGGAACTGAATCTTTAAAGGTGATAATGACCCTCGAAGAAATAATGATAAATAACATTTCTCTGACACTGTAAGTAGAATTTTCACACGTGAAACCTCATTTGATCTTTAAAATATCCCTCTGAGAAAAAGGACAGATTTTCCTAACTTCACAAATAAGATAGAGGAAAAACCATGCAAGAATTTTTTAAAAAATTAAAAATAACTGAATAAACTGTGATACACTGTGATTGTAACTACATAAATTATCATATAATTACGTATATTTGTAAATACATATTGTGTGTGTGTGTGTGTGTGTGTACTGACCCACTCTCCCATAGCTTATCCTAGGACCTGGGCTTAGAAAAATATATGTCCCACTGAGTTGTATAATGTTTAAAGTTCTGGATGTCTACTGGAGGGTCCATTAGAAAGACTTAAACAGCCAGAAATGCAAAACAAAACTAAACACAACACTACTATTTTACAAATAGATCCATTTACTACATGATGATTGAGCACCTCAGAAAATGAAAGCTTGGGCCATCTATTCCAGAAAAAATATAGGGAAAGTTTTCATGCAGAAAGGAAATTGATTTGATTCTACAGTAAAGCCCTAGGCATAAAAGCAGCCTGAGGTTTCTGAAAAGTTGAATAGGAGGAGATGGAGTGGATTTCAGATGAAGAAACAAACAAGCTAGCCTCACTATGCTCCTTCTATTTCATATCTAAGCCCTGGCTCAATTTCATTTTCAGGAGGCCTATGTTGGTAACTCACCTCCAAGAAAAAAGTTTCCCTCACAGACCACCACATATACACTTGAAAGTTGTTTAGGGGCTGGTGTGTAGCTCAGTGGTAGAGCAAGTGCTTAGTTAGCAAGTATGAGGCCCTGGGTTCCACCATCAACACCAAAAAAAAATCTTCTAAAAACAAATCAACTTTGGTACTGTCTACTCAGCTTGCATGTACCTTCTTTACTTGCTGCCACTCTCAAGCTTCTTTAGAATTAATGCTAGGGCTGAGGGTATAGCTCAGTAGTAAAACAAGTGCTTAGAGTGTGTGAGCTCCTGAGTTCACCCTGCAAACTCTGCCCCTCACTTTTCTTTTTTAAAACTGGTTCTCTTTAGAGGCTGGGGTTGTAGCTCAATAGCAGAGCACTTGCCTAGCACATATGAGGCACTGGGTTTGATCCTCAGTACTACATAAAAATAAACAAAATAAAGGCATTCTGTCCATCTACAACTATTAAAAAAATTTTAAAAACTGGTTCTCTTTATACATGACAATAGAATTCATTTTGATATAATTATAAAAGCATGGAATATGATTTGTTCTAATTCAGTCCCCCAGTATTTCCTCCTCCCCTCCCTCCTACCTTCTGTTTCCCTTCCCTCTACTCTATTGATCTTTCTGCTATTTACTTATAGTTTTTTTGTGTTTTTTTTTAACTTAGTGTCTTGTGTATCATGGAAAGATTCACTGTGGTATGTTTATATGTGTACATAGGAAAGTTAGATTCATTCCACTGTCTTCCCCTATCTCATGCCTTCTTTCTTCCCCTTAATTTCTCTTTGTCTACTTCACTGATCTTTCTTCTATTCTTTTTGTTTATCCACCCCTCCCACACACACACCTTATTTTGGATTAGCTTCCACATATCAGAGAAAACGTTCAACCTTTAACTTTTGAGGACTGGCTTATATTTCACTTAACATGATAGTCTCCAGTTCCATCCATTTACTGTCAAATGTCATAGCAGTTCTTTATGGCTGAGTAATACTCCATTGTGTATAAAAAGCAATCGTGAAATTCATTTGAAAAAGTAAGAGACCCAGAATAGCAAAGTAATCCTTAGCAAGAAAAGTGAAGCAGGCCAAATAATCCCAGCAGCTCTAGAGGCTGAGGCAGGAGGATCAAGAGTTCAAAGCCAGACTCAGCAAAAGGGAGGTACTAAGCAACTCAGTGAGACCCTGTCTCTAAATAAAATACAAAATAGGGCTGGGGATGTGGCTCAGTGGTCAAGTGCCCCTGAGTTCAATCCCCAGAACAAAAAAAAAAAGAAAGAAAAGTGAAGCAGGAAGTATCACACTACCAGACCTCAAACTATACAGATCTATAATAACAACAAGAGCATGGTACTGGCACCAAAACAGGCATGAAGACCAACAGAATAGAAGACACAGAGACAAACCCACATAAATAGTTATTCTAACACTAGACAAAGGTGCCAAAAACATATGTTGGAGAAAAGATAGCCTTTCTAACAAATGGTGCTGGTTAAACTAGAAATCCATATGTAGTAGAATAAAATTTAACCCCTATCTCTCACCCTGCACAAAATTCAACTCAAGGTGGATCAAAGACCCAGGAGTTAGACCAGAAAAACCCTGCACCTATTAGAACAAAATATAGATCCAACATTCAACATATCAGCTCTGGAACTGACTTCCTTAACAAGAAGTAAAATAAAAAATCAATAAAGGGATGGCATCAAATTTAAAAGCTTCTTCATAGGAGGCTGAGGCAGGAGGATCACGAGTACAAAACCAGTTTTAGCAATGGCAAGGCACTAAGCAACTCAGTGAGACCCTTCTCTAATAAAATACAAAAAAAGGGCTAGGGATACAGCTCAGTAGTTGAGTGCCCCGAGTTCAATCCCTGTTAAGAAAAAAACAAAACCAAAAAAAAGTTTCTTCAAAACAAAAAACAAAAGAAGAGAGAGCTAACAGAATGGGAGAAAATCTTTGCTACCTGCTCCTCAGATAAGCCATTAATATCCAGGATATACAAAGAACTCAAAACACTTAACACTAAAAATCCCAAAACAAATAACCCAATCAATAAATGGGAAAAGGAACTAAAAAGTCACTCCTCAAAGGAAATACAGTGGTCAACAAATATATGAAAAAAATGTTCAATATTTCTAGCAATTGTAAAGAAATGCAAATTAAAGCTACATTGAGGTTTCATCTCAGTTCTCCACACTACTTTCTCAACTTCTTAAACATTTGTCTGAAATTAAGGTTGTTCGGGTCCTCTCATTTGAAAAATTCAACTGCGGTGTTTTACTACATTTTAATTAACTTTATGGCTAAGCTCTTGTGTGTGTGTGTGTGTGTGTGTGTGTTGTTTGTTTGTTTCTTTGAGGTGCTGGGAATGGAACCCAGGGCCTGGAAGCATGCTGGGCAAGTGCTTCTCACTGAGCTCCATCCCAGCCCCCTCTCTAGTATTTCTTTACCTACTTCCTCTATTCAATTCTTTTTCTCCTCGGAATGCTGACATAAAGGTTATGAATATCTCAGTGCCTAGCATGGTACCAGGCACACAGGTGTTCAAAAAAAAATGTTAAATGATCAAATTTAGACAGGAACATTTAATCTATAAAATTTCAGCAATTCTTGTAAGTAGTTTCCCCAAATTATCAAACTCATAAATTTTTCTTTAGTATACAATTATAATTTCAAAGATATTTCACAGATTCATGAAAGCCTGGACTTCAAAAATGCTAAAAGTTGGGCTAGGTGTGTTGCTCAGTGATAGAGTACTTGCCTACCATATGAGAGGCCCTGGCTTTGATTCCTAGGTCCAAAATAATAAATAAAAATAAGGCTGGGGATGTGGCTCAAGCGGTAGCACACTCGCCTGGCATGTGTGTGGCCCAGGTTCAATCCTCAGTACCACATACAAACAAAGATACTGTGTCTGCCGAAAACTAAAAAATAAATATTAAAAAATTCTCTCCCCCCCCCCATCTCTCTCTAAAAGAAAAAAAAGAAAAGAAAAAAATCTAGGGCTGGGGCTGTAGTTCAGTGGTAAGAGTGCTCACCTAACATGTGTGTGAGGCATGGGGTTCAATCCTCAGCACCATATAAAAATAAATTAAAATAAAGTCATTGTGTCCATCTACAACTAAGAAAATTAAAAAAATATATAAGAATCTGGGTTGGGATATAGCTCAGTGGCAAAGCGTCTGCCTTGCATTCGTAAAACCCTGGATTCAACTCCCAGTCCCCCCCCCAAAAAAAATATGTAAAAATCTAAAAACAAACACTAAGCATAAAAAGTACCTCTAGGTTTTATGGAATGCATTCTGTAATTCATTCATTCTCTTCTCTCAGCATAGTTTGTGTTGTAATTCAGAAAAAAGTAGTTACATACCAATTAGGGAACAGAATCATTAAAATTTATGTTATTAGTCTGCCATAGTGTAATCTCAGCTGCTGGGGAAGCAGAGGCTGAAGGACTGCAAGTTCGATGCCAACCTTGGCAATTTAGCAATACCCTGTCTCAAAAAAAAAAAAAAAAGTTATATCCCCGGTAATGTAAATTGTTTAGGAAACTAATTGTTTGCCTTGGGAAAAGGGCAAACTGTCATTTCTCCCAATTTGAGGACTGTAAAAACAAGGGAAACCCCTGATACATTACTTCCATATTAGGGAACTTATAATTTTGTTAATTCATTAGAACTTTTAAAAGTATTTTTGGCCCAGACTATATTAAGAGCTGTTGAGAAGTATACAAATGGGGCAAAAGGTTACTTTGCAAATAGACCCAGGCTCAGAATTCAGAACAAAAGCAGTGAGTGCATAATAATGTACTGCTGGGTTGGGGGATGTGAATCTGGAAGCCTGGTTACCAGGAAAGTAGTCCCGGGAGGTGATTGTTTCAGACAGCCCTGAAAGAGGCTGATTGTGATGATTTGCAGGAGTAAAACTTGGAGGACTTTCTACTTAGTAGATAAACATCTGCCCTGATTTAAAGATGGAAAGTGCCTGAAGTGTGAAAGACCATAAAGGGGCTCTCCTCTTAGCGGTCCAAAGGCCAGTTTGGGGAAAGGCTGATTTTTGAGGATATACTAGGTAAGTTTGGAGACATCAGTTGATGAAGGTGGGAAGGGAAAGAGGCATTTTTTTTTTAATGTTATAATAAAAACTTTAGACTTGGTGAAATGGTTAAAAACAAATTTGAAAATTAAAGGATAAGAATGAGGAAGACAGCTATGTAAAAATTGGATTGCAATAGGGAGGTCCTAGAGCTGGAAAGTACCATTATTTAGGCCAGGAATAAATTGGTAGCTGGGGATATCTAAAAGTTGCATAAATATTAATAGTAATAAAATAAAGAAAAAACTATGCTGTAAGCATTATTCTTGGGCAGGGGATGTAGCTCAATGACAGAGCACTTGCCTAGCATGCACAAGGGCCTGGGTGCTATCCCCAGCACCACAAATACAAAAACAAACATTTATTCTCTTTAATTACAAATTATAATCTTCAGATAATGTCCCTCCAGTCTCCTCCATTCCCTCTGTCTAGTTTATAATCTTTATAAAAGACATTTTATCAAGGATGTACTATTCAGTACTCTCTACCTCAGCTTGTCTTTGTTTTCTTCCCAACTCAGCTCCTCCTTCATTTATTCACATCAATTTAGGCTTTAAAGACCCAATCCAAGTGCCCCCTTTTCCCCGAAGCCATTTATAATCTCAGAAATTCTCTTTTCTCTAGAGGAAAGGGAAATACTAGGCAAAGATATCAACCAATGAATTGTTACATAGTGTGCATGAATAAATGAATCGTACCATTACGTATAATTGTAAAGCAAAAATAAAAATATGGAAAAACAAATTCAATAAAAGAGAAAGTCTCCTTTTTCTGAACCTCTGTTGGCTAATCAGTTTGATCACATACAACTTGTTTCCTGATTGGAATTCTCAACCAACAATGGTCTTCATTTTATTTAACTTTTTGGGGATTGAACCTTGTACATACTAGGCAAGTGGTGCTCTACCACGGATCTGTATCCCAACCCCTATTTAACTCTTTACAACAGTTTTTTGTTTTGAAATGCTGGGGATTAACCCAGGGCCTTATGCAGGCTAGGCAAGCACTCTACCTTCTGAGCTACATCCCCCTTTAAGACCATTGTTTTTGTATTTTGTTTAATTACGATCATTGTAGGAGACTTAGAAAAATTAAAATCACTTGTAGTCTTAACACCATTATAGAAATTTTGGCTTCCTTCTCAGTGTTGCTCAATATGAATATAATATATACAAACATTTTTAAATAGTCAATTCTTTCTCTCTTTTTTTTTTTTTGCGTCTTGCTTTAAGACCACTGATACTGCTGCTCTTCTGATTATACTTCTATTCCCTTGTGACTCTTGCTTCCTGGTGTCATTTCTTCTCATTGTACCTTTAAACCATTTCAGTCTACCCCAACCTCTCCTTCCACCTTGCTCAGTGTCTGCGCAATTTTAACAGGCTTCCCACAGATTGCCCCTAGTCCTAGGGTCCATCCAAGTCCAATAATCTTTGCAAAAGGGAGGAGGGATTATGTAGTACCAGTAAGGAATTTATGAAGAAGCCTCTTGGAACAATGGGAAAAGCAGTTGACCTGGCCTTCATATCTTTCATTTAATATTTTCTGAAAATAAAATTTGATAATTATGCAATCTGCCATATGGCTATACCAGATTTGTTTAACAATTCCTATAGTGCTGTTACCACTGTTGACCAGTACGAGTCCTTGCTTCCCCAATGTTGAATAACACCAGAGAAGCACGCAGAGGCAAGGTCAGAGTGGAAAATTAGAAGTTTATTAAAGGACAGCAGAAAAGACTTCTCCCAGAGGAAGAAGGGGACCCAAGAGGTAGAATCCCTTGAAGGGCGAATGTGTTCCGCTTTTTATAGTTTTTGGTGATGGAATGTAGGTGGGAAGGTCCGGAGGGTTGGGACGCAGGTGAGCCAAAGAAGTAATCTGGGTACTTCCGAGTCAAGTTTGCTGTTCATTAACATTTCTTTGGGATGGGCTATCTTCAAATCTGTTGGGGGCTGTTTCCTGGGCTTCATTAACATTTCAAGAGTTGTTCAACTTTTCCAGAAATTCATTCTCAACATGGCCTCCATATTAGATTTCACTCGATATTAGACCCGACTTACCTAACTACACTGACTACCTAACTTTAAATCTGGCTTCAGTGCGGAGTAGCAGTTAACATTATTCTAAGCAACACTAAGATTAATGCCCTCCTAAATTTTTTTAGTTTCAGGTAAATATAAGAAAATTTACTAGATGTGGTGAAGCACCAAGACTCTTGATACAATCTGACAAATGAACTTTAAGAACGTCTTTAGTGGCATTTAAAAGAGTAAGAATTTGATCTTATATTTCTCTTTTAAGAAAATATAGGAAAAAATATTCTGTATGTCAGAAATACTTAATGAAATATTTCCTCTTAAGAGATGTCATTGAGGGGGGCTGGTATTGTGGCTCAGAGGTGGAGCTATCGCCTAGCAAAAGCCGAGGCCCTGGGTTGGATCCTCAGCACCAAAAAAATACATATATATATTAAAAAAAAAGAGAGAGGTGTCATTGAGGCTGGGGATGTAGCCCAATGGTGGAGCATCTCCAGGTCCTGGTTTCAATTCCCAGAAGCAGCAACTGCCTCCCCAAAGATCATGTAATGCTTTCAGTAATTTTTAGATATCCAGGTGGTAGGCAAGATTACATTAGTTCCTGTGTTTCAATTGGGGGGAGTGCACTGGAGTCTGAACTGAATTGGAATTGTATGCCACTATTTATAGGAAAAGAAGATTGAACCATTAAATTATGCAAGTTCATTCCTTTAATCTTTATTTGCATAACTACACTTCGAAGTTATAATCCTCATGCACATATTCGGCTTTTTTTTTTTTTTCAAATATGACTCGATTAGACCCTATTGTTATTTAGTTACCTACCTAAGAATTCCCAAAAGTTTCTCTGTCCGACCTTAGCCATTTTCCTTCGGTTAGGCAGTTCATCCCTTCAGATACCATTGTGTCATTTCCGCCCCCGTTGGTCACTCCAATGGAAAGATATTCCCTAGAGGGTAACTGTTGATTTAAAGACGGTTTTGGAGCTCGCCTTACTGAAAGAGTTTCATTCCGAGGACAGGTTGACTTCGCACGTTCGACTTGTAGCTTTTTAAACTCTCCCTTGAGAAGAATCTTAATTTCCAGTACCCCACAGGGTACCTGAGGTAGAACTGGCTCAAAGCTGAGCAGAGAGAAGAGCTCCATAAACATTAACGGATTAATTTTTAGGTACCTGCAGATCTCATCCTCCCACCCCACTCCAGTCTATTCTTGTTTCTTTATGGTATCGACTTCGACTTCATTATCCGGAATTGGAAATTGCAAATTTGCCCAACTTGCGCCGCCGACTGGGATCGCGCTCCTTCAATCTCCCTCCTCTGGGCGTTCCCATTCTGGACCCTGAGTGACCATGCCGCTGTGTGAAGAAGCCCAATTCACAGCGGTCACTGCCCCGGCGGCTTACACCCGGCCGCCTGCACGGGGAGGTGAGGTTCTCTGAAGGAATTTCTACGCCTCTGAAATTGGGCAGATTTTGAAGGGAAGGGAACTGGCTCGCGTTTCTGCCCAACAGTTCGAAGCCGTGGGATTCGCAGAAATTCCGGGAACGTGATGGGCGCCTGCGGAATACTCCGCATCTCACCCGCACCGAGGAAAAGCTGGTTTACCTTCCGGGCCCCATGGCCACGACGGGTGCGGAGCCCGCCCTGGAGGCGCTGCTGTCGTCCGCGCAGGGCCACGTGCGTGCCGACTCGGCCGGGGGCCGGGAGCGCCCTCGGGAAGCGGCCGCCGGGCCCGCGGCCGGGGAAGGGAGGGGCGGGGCAGGCGGCGTCAGCGCTGACGTAGCCGCGGGACCTGCAGCCCCCGCCGCCGAACTGGGGCGCGGGCCGGGGATGCGCGCTAAGATGGCCGCTCCGGCTTGGACCGGTGAGTGCGTGAGGGGGCGCGGCCGCGGCGGTTGGAGGAGCGGGGCCCCCTGCCGGAGCAGACGTCCGACGGGAGCCCAGGGGCCCGGAGGCACCTGGCGGCGCTTTCCCGCCGCGCAGGACGCAGGGGCTCCTGAGGGAGGGAGAGGGGGCTACGGAGCGAGCTGAGGGGCGCGCGGAGGCGGCGGCGGGTCCGGCGAATTTAGAATTGGCGCCTCTGGGAAGTTGCGGTGGGTCTTGCGATGCTCGGGCCAGTGTTCTGGGGACCACCTCACGAGGGCTTGGAGATGCTGCGTCCCCAGGGACCAGAGATCCTGGGCCGGAGCGGGCCGAGACCGGGGGTCTCGGAGGACGCGGAGGGGAGCTGTTCCCTGCCCTCGGGCGGGAGCGCCGAGGAATCGCGGTCGCGAATCGGAGCCGGCTAGGGCCCGGGGTTGCGCTCGCACCGTGGAGAGAGAACCGCATCCTGCCCGAGGCTCTGATGACCGCAAAGTGATGCTCAAAGTTTCTGCGGCACTTTTCGGGGGGAGGTTTCTAGTGCCGTGTTTGGGAGGAAGGGGCTTCTCGGAATCTTCCTTCCCTCGGTCGGGTGGGTCCCAGCGCTGCCTGCACCTGCTGCCTCTTAGAGACATTCCAGTTTTTGAATACCAGCCTCCTCAAATCATTCCCGCTGGGGGAGCAAGGCTAGTAGGCGCAACTCTTTTTTTTGGGGGGGGGGCGAGAAACAGGTCAGTGTGGGGAGGAGGAAAACGCCTACTCAAGCTTCAGAGGAGGTGGGACCCACCCCACTAACCCCCATGAAAAGATAGCGAAAAATAACAATTGTTGCAGCGGCAGAGTTGAGCTGTTGTAAATTTCACTGATAACTGGGTAATTTTCTTGCAAATTTAATATTAGAAGGAAAGCCCTTTAGTAACAGGAGATTCACTTTCGCTCAAGCCCCCCACCCCCTTTACACCTTAATTATCACGTCGCAAGTAACGATGCTGTGAAATTAGCATGGAAATAAGACCGTGAGGCCCTCCACTTGAATTCCTTATTATCTGTTAAGTAGCTGCCTGTGGGGCAGAAGTAGGGGTGGACCCGGAATTCCATTTTGCGCTGTCTTCAAAACCAGCACTTGGTGTAAACAAGAAAAAGACTTGACTGGATGCGGATCCACGCAGGAGTCAAAACACATGTTAATAGAATATTTCACAACTCGAAATCCAGTGTTTTAATTTGTCCTAACAGAGATGAAACTTTGTATCCTTGGAACCTCATCCTTTTGTCCCTAATTTAGCATCTCAAGGAATTTGAAAGAGCTTGGAAACATTTTGCCACTTTCCGGTTTTCTGTACCCACTCCCGATTTCTGTGGCATTTGTGATTTTGCGGTTGGATGTCAGATTTTTCAATCCAGTATTTAATACTGTAGACTATTCAAATTGAAATTGAGACATTCTGATATTGAACAAATAGTTCAATGAGAAAGTTGAAAATTTTCGACTATTTTAATTGTGCATCGATCTTTTTCTTCCAAAATCCTAATCGTTTGCAGTTTTTTAGCTTAAAGAATTTCAAGTGATTAATGAGTCAGCATTTAACACAATATTTAGTGGTATACTTTTTGGAATACTTAAAATAGAAAAATCTATTGAAGATTTGTGTTAAATATCTGAAATATATTATTTCTACCTAATTGCCCACCCTTTATAGATTATCTGTTTGAACTTTGAAAGAAAGAAAGAAAACTTATAGTACCAAACTTTTCATCTACGCAATTGAATCTTACTGAGTATTATAATATTTTGATGGTATTTAAGAAAATTATCTGCTGATTGGTCGTTTAAGGGCAGAATCTGGCATCAAACTACTTAGCCTGAAAGGAAAAAAAAACCTGTGAATGTTGAGTTTGGTTTTTGAATGGTAGCAGTACAGAGAAGGGGAACCGTTTTGGCTTTTTGGTAGCAGGAAAAAAAAAAAAAGGTGCTTTGAAGTTTTTTTCTTTCCTGCAGTGTTAGGTAGAACAAACAGATTTTAATACATTTGTCCATGGAGGGAGATTGAAGATTGCTGGGGCATATACTCAGGAGTCTAATCAATATGGGAAAGAAAATGTGTGCCAGATCATTCACTGACTCTTAACAGGAGACACTTTTGCCATTAGGCCCACCCTAAATAGGTGAAAAGTAACTAAAATATAAGGAGATTCTGTAAATATGGGCTTTCTAGCACAAAAAGATTATTGTAAGAAGTGTCCTGTATTCATAGCATTTTCAGATACCCTGAAAACTGAAATAATCATTTTTAATTTTTTTAACCTATCACAAAGGGGGGAAAAAAAACCCTGATGTTTAGTCTAAGGATACAATTAGGCCAAATCATAGATGTACTAGAACAAGTGTAGAATGTAGGCATTTTTATCTATCTGTACTGGAGAGATTCCCCACCACTGAGCTACATCCTCCACCCTTTTTTCCCCTCACAATTTATTTATTTAATGCGGTGCTGAGGATCAAATCCAGTGCCTCCTGCGTGCTCAGCGAGCACTCTACTTCTGAGCCACAACCCCAGCCCATCCTCCACCCTTTTATTTTGAGACTGGCTCTCCTTAATTGCAGAGGCTAGTTTTATACTTTGAATCCTACTGCTTCAGTCTCCCAAATCGCTGGGATTACAGGAATGAACCATCTTGCCCAACATGTTTAGTCATTTCATACACAAAATATTTGAACTCAATTACTGGACTTTATAATAGAATGCTCAGGGTTTTTTTTTTTTTTTTTTTTTTTTTTGTTTTGTTTTGTTTTTTTCACGTTTCCCCCATTGTTATGAAGTTAACTGCAGTAGGTTGATGTATAAATATGTTGGTGTGACATTGATAAAATTGCTCATGAACTAATTATTTGTAAGTAGGAGTTGGATGTAAAGTATTCAGATAACCAGAGGAAGCCAGAACTTGTATTCTAGGGGTTTTATTTTAAAACACCTTCAGCTAGAGTCAGTCCCTGCTTCAAGAGAGCTATGCTGGAGACATAGGGAAGGCCCAGGGAAAAAAAAGGTGGGGGGGTATCCTTTATTGTTTAATGAGGTGTTTCAAGCGAGATCAGGGTAATTATAGATTCTAGATTTCTAAAGGAAGAAAGAATAACCAAAGTCTTTTTAGGGATAAAGGAAAGGAAATACATCATGATTGACATGGAGAAGTGCCAAAGCACATAATAGGCATAATAGTGTACCTAAGAGAATTTGAGAGCCCATTGTGTTCATTTTGTTCAATAATTTGTTCATTCAAAAATAGCGAACCCCTTTCTGTGTACCAAGCACTGTGCTTGACCCTTGGTGTTTTACAAACATCTCTGAAGAAAACAGGGAACTATGATGGTTCCATGAAGTAAGTGGAAAATTGAAAACTTCTTGTAAGGAGTGACTAGGGTTTACCCTAATTACTACAAATTATGGATAAAACTATTTTTTACTCTTATCCAAGTGCATGTAATGATTATGTGGTATGTAATTCTTAAAGCCTACTTCCTACTGAAATTATCATTTTCTCCTAGCTTTTATTATGGAAAACAACAACTCTTAGTACTTTTAATAACTTTTAGAGGATATATTTGTTACTGTTAAAAGAAACATAACTCCTTACAAAAATTATCTTTATTAAAGATTCAACATATGTCTACTTCAGTTTACTTCCTCTCAGAGGTCTCAAGTGTTTTTTGTCGGGGTTTTTTGGGGGGAGGTTTTGTTTTGGTTTGGTTTGGTTTTGGTTTTTTGGATTTTTGGTACTGGGATTGAACCCCCAGGAGCGCTTTATCATTGAGCTATGTCCCCAGCCCTGTCCTCCTGTCTCACCTTCACAAGTTGCTGGAATTTCAGGTGTATGCCACTATGCCTGGTTTTCAGTGTTTTCTTTATTGAGATAAAGATAATTACTATGACACAATTTTTTATTCACTTTATTCCCAGTGGTACTTTTTTTTAATTGAAGTACAATGTGTGTTTATACAAAATATGCATGCCCATTTTCTATTAAAAACTAGTCCAGGGGGCTGGGCCATAGAGCTCATAGCCCAGCCGTAGAGTGCTCCGGCTACCATGTGTGAGGCACCAGGTTTAATCCTCAGCACCACATATAAATAAATAAAGGTATTGTGTCCATCTACAACTAAAAATTTTTTTTAAAAATTAAACTAATCCAGGGCTGGGGCTGTAACTCAGTGGCAGAGCATTTGCCTAGCATTTGTGAGCCACTGGGTTCGATCATTAGTACTGCATAAAAATAAATAAAATAAAGGCATTCTGTCCATATACAATACAAAAAAAAATTAACAAACAAAACTACTCATGGGGTTGTAGTTCAGTGGTAGAGTGCTCACCTAGCAGTTAGGCACTGGGTTTGATCCTTAGCACCACATAAAAAATAAAGATATCATGTCCACCTACAACTAAAATAAATAAATATTTTAGAAACTGGTCCATATCCCAGTTACAAAGAATTTTTAAAATTATACTTATCTAGGGCTGGGGATGTGGCTCAGGTGGTAGCTTGCTTGCCTAGCATGCGAGAGGCACTGGGTTCGATTCTCAGAACCATATTAAAAAAAAAGTGTGTCCACCTAAACTAAAAGAAATGAATAAATATTTAAAAAATTATACTTATCTAAAATATGGTCATGTATATATAAAAATATTTTAACAGGATGTGTGGGAAGTGACTAGTCACTGGTGAGAGTAGAAAAGTGCTACAATTTTGAAAACTCTCATAAGCCAAATTAAGGAGTTTTACTTTTATAGCCTTACAATTTTATAATAATTGTAAAATTGTCCCTAGAAGACACTAAGAAATATATAAAATGTAAATATTATAGGAAGATCATTTAACTGCATGAGAGACCAGGGGGAAGTTATTAATAGAGCATAATTTATTTTGGCTTCTATTCAGATTTTAACATAGTTATTTACTTTTAATTTTTTTAGGAAGATGCAGTAGCCATTATCCTCATTCTTTTCACTTTATTAAATGGTAATTTAGTTTGTCTAGTTGGGGTTTATTTTCACAGTAACTTGCCTGATATTCCTAAAGGCTGGAATCTAAAAATTGAGCCACTAGATTATGTGATTCATACCATTGACATCCGTTCTCCTGTAGGAACCTCCAATGCTTATAACTGTATTTTACCATTCCATGCTTTCCTTCCAAGTGTTTTTAAGATATTAAGGTAAAAAGGTGTGGTCAGCTGAAAAAAAAATCATTAGTTTGAAGATAACTAGAATTTATAGTGAAAAATTGATATTTGAAGTAAGAAAGCTTAGCTACCTTTCTAAATTGGGGGAGAAATGCTACTGGGCATTTTAACCATGGGGCATTCTATCATCACTGAGCTCTATCACTAGCCCTATTCATTTTATTTATTTATTTATTTTTCTATCTATCTATTTATTTATTTATTTTTGAGGCAAGGTCTTTAAAGTTAGCATGTATGGATTTTTTTAAAAATATGTTTTTTAGTTGTCAGTGGACCTTTATTTATATGCTGTGCTAAGAATGGAACCTAGTGTCTCACACATGCTACACAAGCCTGCTGCCACTGAGCCACAACCCCAGCCCAGCATATATGGTTTTAAAAAGCTACTATTTTGAATTTCAAGGGTGAAACATTTTTAAATGCATGAAAAGATAATACAGATAATTTTAATTCTTACTATAGAGATTGTTCAGAATATCTTAACTGTATGATGCTTTTGTATAGGTACAAATAATATTTTGTCAGAATCTGCATACGGCATATAGAAATGTTTTTATTATATCTCTTTAAAATGAATATACCATGGGACTGGGGTTGTAGCTCAGTGGTAGATCACTTGCCTTGCATGCCTGAGGCACTGGGTTCGAAACTCCGCACCACATAAAGAAAGAAAGATATTGTGTCCATCTACAACTAAAAAAATATTTTTTAAAAGAATGAATATACTGCCAAAAAATCATAAATCTGATGTGCTGGAGCCAGAGTTAATAGCTTCCCAGCAGTGAATTAACAAATGAAAAGAAAGGGCTCTGGATCCAGTAGGAAAAAATAGGAAGTGTCAAGTTAATACTACCATCCTCCTTGCTTTTCCTCTAAGCTTTAAATCTTTGATGAGGCCTCTTTGGGGATATCATCCATCCTAACTGTCTCTGAACATTGGCTCTAGGCAGGAAAGCAAACAGATTTTGGGGGGCAGCTGCCTACCTCTTTAGCACCTCTTTGCTCCCTGCCTTTCCCCTAGTCATTCACCCCCCTACTGGCTTCTTTTATAAATAGAGGGCATAAGTGGGCCCCCCTCCTCTAAAATAATAATCTCATGATCTGTCATTCTGGTTTCACATCTTTGGATCTTAAAAAGATTTTTGAGAGACCCTCTTTTAAAATGTAAATACGTGTGGGAGAGGTCAGACCTTAGTTCTTAGCTAACATCTTGATTATCAGTCAGTATTTTACTTGGCTGAGAGTGGACTCATAGCTGAAAATGATCAACTCAAAACTAGAATTAGTATTTAGTATTACTAGCAGCTACAATGTATTAAGGGCCATATTATTAAATGTCAGAAATCTTTAATGGATATATATATTCCTTCAACAACCTACTGGTATTATTACTAGTATTTTACAGATTAAAAAAAAGGTATGTAGAACATGTAGTAAATGCATCCAAGGGTTAAACTTAAGCATTTGGATTTCAAAGCATGCTCTTCAGCCATTTTGCTGAGATACCTCTCCCCTACTACAGCACTTCTCAAAGAAATGATATGTCACCAAGATATCACTCTTTTTCACAGTCTTGCATTGAATAGACTCATGTGTTCAACTATAGATACCATTTCCTGTTGAAGGTCAAGGACCTTGCCATCATCCAAATATATTTTTTAGTAACAATTGCAGTGAAACAGATAAATTTCCTTGTAACTAAGGGAATAAATTTGTAGAATAGAAAAGGGAATAAAGGGGCTAGGGATAACTTAGCCTCTATTTACAGCACTATCTTTTTCAACTGTTTTTTTACTTAAAACATACAACAAACATGTTGATTCTTTTTAGAAATTTGAAAATTTGGATTAATAAAGAGAAAATATGATAATTTTTTGTCTCATTACTCAGCAATAACCCCAGAAGAAATATGTATATTCTTTCTAGGTGTTTTTCTACTCACTATTCTTTTCTGAATGTGTATACGGTGTTAACTCATTCCACCTCTTTAAAAAATTTTTTTAAATAAATTTCTTTGCATGTAAATAAATAGCATTCTCCTTTTCTCCTCTGAAAATGTTTGAAGTAATTATTGTCTTTGATTTGCCAGAAACATAATGCTTAAATAAATTTTCTCTGCATTTTTAATTCAGTACATTTTGAATGGAAAGAGAAACTTAAATTCTCCCTTTAACTTCCAAATTGAATCAGTTCCCTTATGCAATGTTTAAGCACTGAGTCTACCTCTGCTCCTTTTTTCAAAACTGCTACAGCTTTAATTTCTTTATAATTTCTGGATTTGTAGAGTCTCTTTATTCTTTCATCCCTCTTCCAGACCTGTTCGCCATTCAGATCTCTCTGTAACCTACAAATCTGATCATGTCAATTCTCCACTACAGAATTTTTCAGTGGCTCTATATTGCCCTTACAGCCTAGGAGCAAATCTCCAAGACCCAGGTACCATGGAGTGGGTCTAGAAGGGCAGTTTGGAGTATGTGAAGGCTCAAACATCCTTTTGGCCCTGCCGACTCCACATAAGTGTAAGTGGGAGAGGTTCAGAGCAAGGGTCTTCTGACCTTATTTCCTTTTTGGTCCCTGATTGTCTGGGTCTAGAAGTAGATTGCTGCTGTGTGTGTTTAGTAAACTTCCATGGCAGTAAAGATAGAATTGGAGAGACCATTTAAGGAGCCTCATTGCAATAGTCCAGGTAAGATTTGTTTGTGGCTTGGATCAGGTTGGTTGAAAAAGAGATGAGTACCGGGGATTGAACTCAGGGATACTTAACCACTGAGTCACATCCCCAGCCTTGTGTTGTATTTTATTTAGAGACAGTGTCTCACTGAGTTGCTTAGTGCCTTGCAGTTGCTGAGGCTGGCTTTGAACTCTCAATTCTCCTATCTCAGCCTCCCAAGCCACTGGGATTATAGGTTTGCACCACTGTGCCTGGCAGATTCTAGATATATTTTGGAAGTAGAGCGAACCATTTTTCCTGAAGGATTGGTGTGAAGAGAAAATCAGGTATGACTGTAAGGTATTTTGCTTTAGTTACTGGAAGGATATAGGATAACAGAGTATGTTAGTCATTGATGTCTCATTAGCAACCATTATTGAATCCTAGGAGTTCTAATAAAATAGTATGTATGACCAGATTTTAGAACTCAGGAAATTTTTAGGAGAGAGAAGTTAATTTAAAATGGGTATTTGAAATGTGTTCACATGCGCAAATTGGTACTGGCATGAGTTAAGTCATGCTTAGTAGGACTGATATCTAAAAGGAGGCTCTGGTAGCTAGGAGATTTTACAAAGAGAAGTAGGAGAGACCAGAAATCAGCTTTACCTTTGCAGTTTTCATAGGGCTCTGGAGATGGCACTTGAAAGTACCATTGAAATTCATGTCATCTTATTGCCCTTAAAATTTAAAGCATGGTCATGTTACATATGATGTTAATTTTCTCTATCTAGGTTCTCATCTGCACCCTGAAATTTGGCTTCAATTTATGTTAAACCAATGAAAAAATGGCTCATAATCACTAGTTTGTTTTTTTTTGTTGTTGTTTTAATTTGTCAATGAACCTTTATTTTATTTATTTATATGCAGTGCTGAAAATTGAATCCAGGGTCTCACACATGCTAGCAAGTGCTCTACCACTGAGCCACAATCCTAACCCTATCACTAGTTTCTAATACATTTTTTTCTTATTATTTTAAGGTATCTATAACAGAAATGCTCCTGACTTTAACTTATAACGGAGCAAGTTGTATATTAAAAATTATGTAGGCCTTTAAAACAAAACGTTTATAAACAGGGCTTGGTGGTGCATACCTGTACTCCCAGCTACGCTAGAGACTGAGGAAGGAAGATTGCCAGCCTCAGCCATTGAGCGAGACCCTGTCAAAAAATAAAAATTTAAAAAAAAAAGGGCTGGGGAAATATGTAGGTCAGTGGTGAGCCCTTGCCTAGCAGGTATGAGGTCAGTCAATCCCCAGCACTGTTAAAAAAGAAAAAGAAAAGGAATACGCTTCTAATTTCAGATATGCTTAGTCTTGCTAAAATGTTAATGGCTCATTATATTGCCATCCACTTCATATTCTTTCTCTTTTCTCTTTGTTTACACATATTTTTACATTCCTGAGAATATTCAAACATAAAAACATACTCTCTTTCTCCTGAAGGCAAATTGTCAGGTCTGTCAAATAAGAGTATGTTATGCAGCCATTAATTAAAAGTAATCATTGATTTACTAAGTGGAAAGACAAGTTTAATATAATTAAGTCAAATATTTAATTTAAATAAATAAAATATTGACTTATTCACTGTAGCTGCCATTTATGGAGCATTTATCATGAGTCAAATAAACGTTTGTTATCGCTCTCAATCCTTGAACAGTTTTAATGAAGTTAGGATGATTTCTCTCTTTTTTTTAATAGATGAAGTTTAGAAAAGTTAAAACCTTCTTGAACTTTAAAACTTTCTTAAAATATGAATCACAAATAGAATTCCAACACATGCTTTTAACTATGATTATGCTTTGGTAACTCCACATGGGCCTTAGAATGTTAGTAAATATCAGTGAGAGATATATTTGGGTTTTGCCATCCCCAGTGTTTAAGAAGAGCAATGTTTTAGGAACTTCCAGCAAACTAATGGGTAAAAAGGATAGATCTTGTTCGGATTTAGTGAAAAGTGGTCACTATCCATTTTTCACCACTAGATGGTGGCAGAAAATTAAACACAAAAGTTTTAAAGGGAAAGTAAAGTATGTGTTTTGTTTTGTTTTTATATTTTTAGTTGTAGATACAATACCAAAGTATTTGGGTTTTTTTTTGGGGGGGGGGGAGGGCAGGGGTGGTGCTGGGGATTGAACTCAACCACTGAGCCCTATTTTGTATTTTATATAGAGACAAGGTCTCAATGAGTTACTTATAGCATCTCACCCTTGCTGAAGCTGGCTTTGAACTTGCGATCCTCCTGCTGCTGGAATTATAGGCGTGCACTACTGCACCGGGCCCAAAGTATGTGTTTTTTAAGAGCAAAGTGAATGAGAGATTAGGGAAACCAGGAGTAAGGAGAGAGCGAAAATTACATATGATCTTATGACAAGCAGCTCAGAAATTAGAAGCAGAGAGAACAGATTTATACTATTCTTGTGAATATACCTTATAAAAAAGGAATATTCTTGACTTGCCTTTTATTAAAAATTGACATTGTTCTGCCTAGTTTTCAGGTTCTTCAAGTGTTGTGAACAGAGAGTCGTTTGGATTATGTGTTTCTCAGACAGACTGAATAAATGCTAACAATGGATAAGTGCAAACACGTTGGGCAGTTGCAGCTTGCTCCAGACCATTCCATCCTCAACCCTCAGAAATGGTATTGTGTGGACTGCAATACAACTGAATCTATTTGGGCTTGCCTCAGCTGTTCTCATGTTGCCTGTGGACGATATATTGAAGAGCATGCACTCAAGCACTTTCAAGAAAGCAGTCATCCTGTTGCACTGGAAGTGAATGAGATGTATGTTTTTTGTTATCTTTGTGATGATTATGTTCTTAATGATAATGCAACTGGAGACCTGAAGTTACTACGAAGTACTTTAAGTGCAATCAAAAGCCAAAATTATCACAGTACAACTCGTAGTGGAAGAGTTTTACGGTCTGTGGATATAAGTGACAATTCTTTCTTCTTACATGATGGCACCCAATCTCTGCTTCAAAATGAAGATCAAATGTGTACTGCCCTTTGGCACAGAAGGAGAATGCTCCTGGGTAAAATCTTTCGAACTTGGTTTGAACAATCACCCATTGGGAAAAAAAGGCAAGAACAATTTCAGGAAAAGATAGCAAAAAGAGAAGTGAAAAAAAGACACCAGGAATTAGAGTATCAAGTGAAAGCAGAATTAGATAGTATGCCTCCAAGAAAGAGTTTACGTTTGCAAGGTCTAGTTCAGTCCACCACCATTGAAATAGTTCCTGTTGAAGTACCACCACAAACTCCACCATCACCAGCAAAAGATAAAGTGATATCTACCTCAGAAGATGTGAGATTTAAAAAAGGCAGTGACTCTCCAGTCAAACGAAGACCAATAGGAACTCCTGGTGTAACAGGATTGAGAAATTTGGGAAATACTTGCTATATGAATTCTGTTCTTCAGGTATTGAGTCATTTACTTATTTTTCGACAGTGTTTTTTAAAACTTGATCTGAACCAATGGCTGACTGTGACGGCTAGTGATAAGACAAGATCTTATAAGCATCCACCCATAACAGATACAGTAGTATATCAAATGAATGAATGCCAAGAAAAAGATACAGGCTTGGTTTGCTCCAGACATCCAAGTTTATCATCAGGACTAAGTGGTGGGGCATCAAAAAGTAGAAATATGGAACTTATTCAGCCAAGGGAGCCAAGTTCACAGTACATTTCTCTTTGTCATGAATTGCATACTTTGTTTCAAGTCATGTGGTCTGGAAAGTGGGCACTGGTCTCACCATTTGCTATGCTTCACTCAGTGTGGAGGGTAATTCCTGCTTTTCGTGGATATGCCCAACAAGATGCTCAGGAATTTCTTTGTGAACTTTTGGATAAAATACAACATGAACTAGAGACAACTGGTACCAGGTTACCAGCTCTCATCCCCACTTCCCAAAGGAAACTTATCAAACAGGTTCTAAATGTCGTAAATAATATTTTTCATGGACAACTTCTTAGTCAGGTATGGATTTTTTAAAATCTTATTTTCATCTTGAATTCGTAAAGTACCAGAAATGCACATTCTGAGCTTCTTCCACTTCAGGTCAAAATGGATTGATTTTATAAGTGTGTATAAAGAAGTCATTTTACAGTTTTTTCCTTCATGTATCGTTGGAAAATAGTTATGTGTTCATGGAATGAGAAGCTTTTTGAGGGGAGGGGGAAATTAGGAAACAGAACTTTCTAGGTAAATAATAATACATTCATTCCAGGGGATTAAAGATGATAATGTTCTGTAATACGAGTGGTGTACACTTAAGCAATTTCTTTTTCTTTCTTTCTTTTTGGGGGGTGGGGGTGGGGGAGTGTATGTGGCATTGGAGACTTAACCCAGGTGTGCTCTATCACTGAGCTACGCCCCAGCCCTGTTTTATTTTTGAGACAGGGTCTCACTAAGTTACTGAGGATGGCCTCAAATTTGTGATCTTCCTGCCTCAGCCTCCCAAGTCATGAGATTACAGGTGTGTGCTACCCTGCCCAGCTAATACTTGAGCAAGTTCAGGGATCCTTGGAGTACTTTCTGTAAAGCCAGAGGGTCAGAGACTTTTACAAGTAGGTAGGAAAATTTTAAGATAGACAAATGTAATTTTATCTAGAGTAATAATCCTAAATGGTTTTCCTCTATTTTAGTTACTGCTATAACAGTTTCCTCTTTTGTAAAATGTTTCAGTTACAAACTCAGATTCTAATTGAAGGCTCTCTATAATGAATGAACTGTTACTAGAAGTGGACTCTCTTCTTCTCTGTAGCACACAGCTTTGCTTTTATTTTAACTGAAATAATTAGGCCTTTAAGTCATCTTCTTCCCCCTGTACACCTAGCTGTATTTTTCAGTTCAACTTTCCATTATGATACCACCTTTTGGGGGTTTTTTGTTTGTTTTGTTTTGTTTATCTTTTATGGTGCTGGGAATTGAACCCAGGGCCTTGTGCATGTGAGGCAAGCACTCTACCAACTGAGCTATATCCCCAGCCCCCTTCCTTTTGTTTTTATAGAACACTTTTCTAGAATGTTTCTTTAAATAGTTCAGATGCAGTTCTTATAAGGAATAACTGAAGTTTCAGTTTAATGTTTCAGAAATATAAAGATTCAACATTATACCAATTAGCAAATAAGGGTTAACTTTTTTTATCAGTCTTTTTTTTTTTTGTACCAGGGATTGAACCCAGGATTGCTTAACCACTGAGTCATGTCCCCAGCCCCTTTTTATATTTTATTTTGAGAGAGGTTCTATTAAGTCACTGAGGCTGGTTTTGAACTTGTGATCCTCTTGCCTCAGCCTCACAAGCTGCTGACGTTAAGGCATGTACCACTGCGCCTGGCTAGTCATTTTTATCTTTTCTATGCAAAAGCTTTAAAATATACTGTAAGTGCAAAATATAGTTGTAGAAAATCTGTATAATACAGGAATTATATAGCAGAAAAAACATTCCCTTCCTTGTCCTATAACGGCATAATTGGTAAAACTTAATATTTTGACATAATTCCTTCTAATCTTTTTTCCTGCACATATTTTGTACCATAATTGACTTTAATTTAGTATTAATATTAAATTAATATTGTAAGGCTTTTCCATAGTCATTAAAAATATTTGATCATTGTTTTTAGCTGCTTGGGAGGCTGCGGCTAAAGGATAGCCAAGTTTAAGGCCCGCTAAGGCAACTTAGCAAGACCCTGTCTTAAAATTTTAAAAATTTTAAAAAGGACTAGAGATGTAGTAGCTCAGTGTAAAGCAGCACCCCTGGGTTAAATTCCAAGTATTCCCTCCCTCACACACATGAATTGATCATTCTTTTCAAAACATTTTAGTGTCTATTATATGTTTGTTTGTACCCTAACTTTAATCCCTACTTGACTTTCAGATTTTGTCATTATTATAGTATCATGATAAATTAATGTAGTTTTTCTGATGATCTCTTTATGACAGAGTCCTAGAAATAGAAGTACTTTATCAAAAGTTAGGACTTTTGATACTTAATGAAAACTTTTTTTTTCAGAAAGATTTTTACCATTTTATATTTCCAGGAGTGTGAGAATGTCTGTTTTCCCCCTCTTTTTCCTTTATAAATGAACTTTGAAATTAATGAAAATTGTTACACAAACTTTGCTTCTCTTAACCCATATTGGGAGCAAGGACAATTGCTGGGGACTGAACCCAGGGCCTTACACATGCTAAGCCCATGCTATACCACTAATCTACACCTCAAGCCCCTTTTCCTTTTAAACGTGTAGTAAACTCAGAAAACTGGTTCACAGGAGATTCCAACAGTTGCTGGGATGGCTTTTATTTCTTTTCTTTTTATTCAAGAAACTTCTCAAAAGGTTAGGCCTGGTGCTAATGAGTCCCCAGACTAAACACCAAGAGTGTTCTTTGTGTCAGTTTGTTATATCTAAAACCTGTAGTAGAACTGGCTTCTTCTTTTTGTTGCCCATGCCAGGAATGTAGCTTATATGAAAGAGTTCCTTTGTGATATTTGTTAATTGTTAGCCCTTAGTCTGTCTTCAATTATGTGCAGGATTGGTGGCATTAAATCCTGTTGTATGTTTCAGTGAAGTTACTTTTTTTTTCCTTCCCTTCCATTTACTGTGTTGCTATATAAGTTGTTAGAATACTTTTTTTGTGGTTTTGTTTTTTTTGTTTTGTTTTGTTTTTGTTTTTTTCATGCTGGGGATTGAACCCAGGGCCTTCTTGGTGCATGCTAGGCAAAAGCTTTATCACTGGCCTACATCATCCCCAACCCTTTCTAGGTTTTTTATATTTGGATAGGGATTATATGTAACTTACGTGAAAATATGATATTATTATTTATATGTATTCTTTTGAAATTACTAGTTGGTAGGGCTTCAAAATCTGCATAATGAAATTTACCAATAGTGTTTTACTTGTACTGTGTTTAAGATGGTGAATTGACGTGCTAGGAGTATAACTCAGTTCTGGAGTATATGCCATGTGAGATGACCTGAGTTCGATCCCCAGCAAGCACCCTGCCCCCCATAAAAGATGGGTTGGGTTTAGAGGTTATAGGATTTGGGGTGATAAAGACAATCAGTAGAAGATGAAGGAAAAAGGGCAAAGGACCTGGTGCCTAATAACATAAAATATGTTAAATTAAGTGCATATAAATATATTTGTGATGTGTATATATATACACACGATATGTGTACACAGACACAATGTATGCCTATCAAATGAGCTTATAGTTAGAACTTTTGCGTAAGTTCTAGATTTGACTTGCATTGGGGCTTTTTGAAGGCCTCATAGTTGAAGCACACTAGTTCATAATGGGTTTAATGATAATCTTTTGGAAAGAAAAATTAGAATTTTTTCTAACAAGAATATAAAGCCAGTAATTCAGCATTTTAATGGTGCATTTTAGAAGAAATACTTATGAATTGTCAATGACCTCTAATTGAAAGGAATTGGTGTTTCAACAGAATTGTAATCTGAGTAACTAATATTTGTATTTACAGGTTACATGTCTTGCATGTGACAACAAATCAAATACTATAGAACCTTTCTGGGATTTGTCACTAGAATTTCCAGAAAGATACCAATTCAGTGGAAAAGATATTGCTTCCCAGCCATGTCTGGTTACTGAAATGTTGGCCAAATTTACAGAAACTGAAGTTTTAGAAGGAAAAATCTACGTATGTGAACAGTGTAACTGTGAGTACAGAATATTTTCTGCTTTTCTAAGATTAACACAAATGAGAAGCTAGAAGAAATTCCTTAAGTGAAAATTCATGTTTTTAGTTCATCAGAAGAAATTAGACTAGACATCTCTACAGTATAGTTGGCATTTATGAACTATTTTGCCTTATTGATGACATTAAACAATTTTTTATCCTATAGTCAGTTGAGAGAAGAAATTCATAAAATAAGAAATTTAAATTTGACATGTAGAGTAGAATAAAGTGGCAAAGGAAAGCATACCACGTGAATGAAATTTGCTTTATGACAGTTTTGCTACATATCAAAACATTGTTATGTAGATTATGTATTTACATATTTATTAGAAAATAATATGTAGCTGAATTATTACTATGTCAGTTGGCTTCATAAAAACAGATTCAGAACCATCTACTGACTCTTTTGTATTCATTGTTGTAACTGTTGTGGATATAGAGTTAACCAGTGCTCAATATTCCTAGTGGAGGAAACGGACAATTAACATCCATTAAGAACCAGGTGCAGTGACATACCCCAGTAATCCCAGCAGCTTGGGAGTATCATGGGTTCAAAGACCAGCCTGGGCTACTTAGCAAGACCCTATATAAAAATTTTTAAACAGGGTAGACATGTAGCTTAGTGGTAGAATGGTTACCTACCATGTGTGGGTTCAATCAATAGCACTGCAAAAATAATAATAATTCCAATATGATAACTCTCAGGAGCACACAAGAACCCCACATTAGAAGATGAACTAGCTAGGGCTGGGGATGTGGCTATTGAATGCTCACTTAGCACCGGAGAGGTTGCTGGGTTCAATCCTCAGCTCCACATAAAAATAAATAAATAAAATAAAGGTATTGTGTCCAACTACAAATAAAAAAATATATATTAAAAAAAAAAAGATGATGATGATGACGAACTAGCTGTCTCAAACAGAAGCATCTATTCCAAGAAAATACTATCTAAAACCACATCAATACATACATGTCAACATATACGTGGTATTTTAGTGTTTATTATACACTTTCAGATATTATTCCTAATTTCCATGTCTCAGAAAAAGATTCTAGAATCTAATCTTTTCTTCTTTGCAGTGCTGGGGATAGAATCCAGGTCCTATGCACATGATAGACAAGCACTCTACCCATAAGTATGTCCCAAGCCCCAATGATAAACTTTTAATGGAAAAGATTTTAAGTTTCAGCGTTGATCTTATCAATTAATGTGATAAGATCACATTAATTGATAGTTTTCTAAAATGACTTTAATTCATGTTTTTCTGCGTACTGTCTAATATGAGTTCTATTCTGAAGTAGTCTAAGATGTATAAGGTTTTAGAAAAAAAATGTATAAGGTTTTAGAAAAAATTGACTACACCTTTGTCAATTTTGTTATGATGAAGTGTGTATTTTCTTGCACATAAGTGTTAACAGTCCCAGATGCTTTCATTACCAAATTTGGGGTAGACTGATATTTATAGTTTTATACTGAGTTCGCATATATCTACTGGGGCTACCGCATAGTGGCCTAGAAGAGCTGCTTGAATACACAAAGGCAGAGGTTGAAAGTATTGAGTCAGCGAGGTGAGATAGTGCATACCTGTAATCCCAGAGACTCAGGAGGCTGAGGCAGAAAGACAGTAAATTCAAGGCCAGTGTCAGCAACTTAATGAGGCCCTAAGTAATTTAACAAGAACCTGTCTCAATAATAATAATTTTTTAAAAGGGGGGAGGGGCCTGGGGATATGACTCAGTGGTTAAGCACCCCTGGGTTCAATCACCAGTAAAAATATATATATGTCAAGGAGTTGGCATCCTTTGTATAGCTACTTGTGGACCATAAGGTTGTAGGAGAAAATCAAGATGTAGGAATAGGATATTCATCAGTAGCCAGGTACCTGGATCTTTGGGTGCTTATCAACATGGCAGAAAGATTTCTGGTGGTCAGAAGAGACAGCTAGAACACGGCTTTATGGTGGACTGATTCTGCCTCCTACATGAGAAGCAGCTGCTGCCATGTCTGGAGTCAGAGTTAATGTTCAAGTTGGAAAAGTCCTGGACATCAAGAGCAAACTTTGCTAGGCAATGGCCCACCAGAAAGCCAGGACACAACCAATCCCTAAAAAGAACACTAGAGAAGTGGAAGGGACAACAAAAATAATCTCAAATTCTATTTGTCTAAGATCTGATGCTAAAAGAGCAAAAATAAGATACCTTGAGTGAGGGAACCCTTGAATGCTCTGCTGGAAGAGGTCCACTTTCTGAGGCCAACAGCCAGGACTGGGGTAGACCCCCAGGAAGGGTGGAGGGGTGTTCTGGACAGTAAGGACCCTGTCCCCCCGGGGTCCTGATTAGCCTCAGTAAACAAGTGACCGCACATTTTTTAACAGTTTGGGAAATGTGTATTAAAATTTTTAGAAGGAAAATTTTAGATTTTTCCTACTAATTGGCCACTTTTAAATATGTGGCAGTATACTTCATTCTTTCATTTGCATAATTTTTATGAAATCATGTGCTTATTTCTAACTTGTCTAGCTTGTTTCATTTTTTAAACTGTGGATCATAAGTTCCATGTTTTTATCACTAGCACAGTACAACAGCTGTAGCACAGTAAGTGTTCAATTAGTTCATGTCTGAGTTAAGTAAAAAGGATTTATGCAAATTTTCCTTGTATCTTTAATTTGATTTTCATTCTTTCTTTGATATAGCAAAGCGTAGAAGATTTTCCTCAAAACCAGTTGTACTCACAGAAGCCCAAAAACAGCTTATGATATGCCACCTACCTCAGGTTCTCAGACTACACCTCAAAAGATTCAGGTTAGTAGAAGTAGTACCAGTTGCCTACTAATTACACACTTCTAACTTGGTTATTGCCTCTCACAATGTTTTAAAACTCGAAAGAACACATATGATGGATTAAATTTTAATACTGTATACTTGGCTAGCAGATGACTAAGGAAAAAAACTAATACATTGTGGCTAACCTTGTTGCTAAAACTAACCTTCTATTAGCATTTTTTTGTAGAATGCATTACTGAGGAATATCCTTACATTTTTGTCAGCTATATGCTTGTAAATTTAATGATGTTTAATGTTCAGCATTTTCAAGTATAATTTTTAAAAATTTAACCTATAATTTTTTTGGAGTGTTTGACATGCTTTGTGCTTGAAAAATATGTGATCAAAAGCATAGCAATTTGGGCTAGAGATGTAGCTCAATGGTAAAGCACTTGCCTAGTAGGCATGAGGCTCCTGGTTCAGTCCCCAGCACCAACCCTGCCCCCCAAAGGATAGCAATTCAATTCAAAGTGGTTTTTAGAAAGCCAAAATCCTTGCCTTCTGAAATAATAAGGTAAATTAATTGGCAAATCTGTTGGTTAATGAGTAAATGACTTTATACTTTGTGTGAACTGCATTAACCTGAGGAGCTATTTTCTCTTAAGGAATGAGACCCTCTGAAGTTACTTAACATGCAATGGTTTGAAAGCTGTCTAGCCCATGACAAATTACTTGTTGCTATTTGCCTTTGTAATTAAAAAATACCTGTTTTTTTGTTGTTGTTGTTGTTTGTTGTTGTTGTTTTTGGTGTGTGTGTGTGGTGCTGGGGATTGAACCCAGGGCCTTGTGCATTCAAGGAAAGCACTCTGTCAACTGAACTATATCCCCAGCCCCCCAAAATACCTGCTTTTTAAAAATTCAAATACTTTAGTATAGTAAAATTACCTCTCTCTCCTCAGTACTACTTCCCAGAATTGATTACTTTAACATTAATCATTCAGTTATTTATTTTGCTGTTAAAGGTCTAATCAGCAGCATGCCTACAGGTGTTCAGGAGGAAAAGGTCAGCTTCAACAACTTTTAGTGAGTCCCTATCTCAAAATTTTTTTTAAAAGCCAGGATGTAGCTCAGTGGCATAGCATACAAGTTCAATCGCCAGTACCACACATACCACAAATATAATCAGCAAATACCATGTGAAAGTTTAGAGAATTTTTTGTGGGTTGTTGTTTTGTTTTGTTTTGTTACCAGGGATTGAACCTAGGGCCATTTAATCACTGAGCCACATCCCCAGCCTTTTTTTTTTTTTTTTTTTTTTAATGTTTGGAGATAGGGTCTTGATGAGTTGCTTAGAGCCTCACTAAGTTGCTGAGACTGGCTTTGAACACTCAATCCCATCTCAGCCTCCAGAGCTGCTCGGATTAGAGGCATGTACCATCATGCCCAGCTTGTGAGTGCTTTCTGATTCAAGATATTCCATATATTCAGGCATGCACAGAAATAATGATGCAGTAGAAATATATACACTGCATATAAATATACTATCAGAGATTTGGAGGGAGGGATTTAGCAGATGTCTAAACCTTTCCCAAAGCCTTTCTGAGGGTTCCTCTGGGGCTTTATATCATTCAAGTCCCAGTTCATCTGTGGCATCTTTAGGGAAGTCCTCTCTAAAGTAGCACCCAACCAGCCATCTGTCACAGTATCCTATTTTTGTTTAACAACAAAACCTATTCTCTGCAATTAAGTTGCTTATTATTTCTCTCCTCCTACCAGGAGGACAAACTCAGTAGACTTAGTGTTTTCATCCCTATATCTCAAGGCCCAGAACCATGGTCCACACATAGTGAGCCCAAAAATATTTATTAAGCAAATGAATGGGGTATATACAGAAGGAGGAGCACTTTAGTCAAAGGGAGCCACATGAACAAAGATATGAATGAAGGAATAGGGTAGAATTTACAACAAAAGGTTTAGTGAAAAATGAGATGAGCCCTATTATTGTGTATAAAATAATGTGGACTGAAAATAAGTTTACCTAGGGCAGTGGAGATTGGAGGGACAATGTATGTACATAATATAACATTCTGCAAAGATAGACTTGAAAAGATTTAAATTTTTGTGATTTAAATTGGTACTTAGTTGGTAACTATAAACTGTTGAAGGATTTCCTGTTCTAATTACTGCTTTAATTCCATCATGGGTACTTCTTTAATCTGACACTTGAAGATCTTAATTCAGATTTGTTTGACTCCATGTCCCTTCATCTTCTATCCAAAACATTTTTAACTCTTAATACTATTTTTGATTCTAGAAACTTTATCTTGTCTCTACTGCATTTACCTTTCTCTATTCTCTTCATCTATTCAAAGTACTATTGTATTTTCCAGAAGATAAAACATAAAACATGTATAAAAGATAAATCCCAGTTTTTTTTATTTTGGAGGGACACACAGTCTTTTTCTCCAAGAATTAGATATAATTTTAAAGTAGCTTTGTAGAGAGAAACATTTTACTCATATTGTAAATAAGCAAAAATATATAGATAAAAACTGTCACAATTAGTTTTAGTAATTGTACTCAGATGCTATGTATAGAAAGTGACAGGACTCCACAAATGTATTAGAAACTGAGGGCCCCACACTTTATAGATTACACTGTAAAACACGAACACCAGTACCATACTTCCATATTAAGGACAATGGGAAAAAGTAAGCCAAGATATAAATTTGAGTAATTGTCTATACAGGCAGTACAAATAGACACCTAATTATAGTATGTTGGAATAAATTACCAAGTTGCCACATGCATAAAGAAAAAGATTTCACTAACAATAGAGAAAAAATATCCAAAAAAATAATAACTTTAAAAGTGGCATCCTGATATACATCACTATAGAGCCAGTCACAGGGGAAAAATTAATAAATTCTAATAGAAGTTCAAACCAATATAATATATACTTAGCTACATAAGCAGAAAAAAAAGTTTATCATAAGAAGTTCATCCTCAGCTGGGCACAGTGGCACATGCCTGTAATCCCAGTGACTCTGGAGGATTGCAAGTTCAAAGCCAGCCTCAGCAACTTAGCAAGGCCCTAAGCAACTCAGCAAGACCCTGTCTCTAATAAAATATAAAAAAGGGGGCTGGGGATGTAGCTCACTTGCCTTACATGCATAAGGCCATGAAGATGAACACAAAAAAAGTTCATCTTCATTCTGTGAATGATCTTTGCAGCCAAGTAAAATCTTCATCCAAAGCATTTAATAAGTGTTAATTTCTGAATTTTCCAGATAATTTCCTCTACAGCAGTTTAAATGGTACAATGGTTCACACCTGTAATCCCAGCCACTGGGGAAGGCTGAGGCAGAAGGATCACAAGTTTGAGGCCAGCCTGGGCAACTTAGCAACACTGAACAACTTAGCAAGACCTTGCCTCAAAACAAAAAGTAAAAAAGAACTGGGAATGTAGCTCAGTGGTAAAGCATCCCGAGTTAAATCCCTAATGCAAAATATAAAAATGGGCCCACCGGTCTTTAAAATATTGAGCTCTGTAGAGTGCTTGACAAGCATGTGGGAGGCTCTGGATTCACTACTAGTACCCACCACCTCCCCCCACCCAAAAAAAAAAAAAATCTATTCTGCAAACTTGAACCTACTATTACATTCATATACCTTTTACTTTTGAGTTATGAGTTACAATAGGAATAAATACAATTCTAAAATATTTGAAAAGCAACCCAAGTTTTACTAATGATTGTCAAAAAACCTGGTAAGATGTAAACTTTTTACATTTTCAGCAGGTTCATGTTGTTTAGTCCCCTACCAAAGGAGCTGGGATGGGAGGTTGCTGTGGGCTTGGCTTCTTTGGTTTCATCATCTTGTGGTTGACAACTCTAAATACAAATGGAAAACTTCTCTCTCAACATGTCCTGATCTTTCTCATGTATGTGTGTTTATGTATGTAGGTATGTAGCCACACTTAAATATATACAGTTACAAAATTTTGTTTAATGATGAATGTATCTTTAAAATACAAAAAGAAGTAATGTTCAAAATAGTGATTGCCTCTGGGGAAAAGGGAAGAGTGGGATTGGGAAAAGCAGCAGAAGTCTATGAAGAAGCATAAGAAGTGAAATATTTCTCATATATCTTAGAAATACTTTGTGTCTACCTCCCAGTCCTATTTCCTTCACCTCTTAGAAGAAAGCTATTACGAATTCTGGGCAGTGTTATCTTGTTCTTTATCATTTTATTTTACCAGCATAAAAATTTGGGTAGCCAATCTGTTATCAATAGGAGAGTAAATATTTTCTATTCAGATGTCTTACTAGTGTTTTAAATTAACACAGAAAAGTAACAAGGTTTGAATATTATGGTAAAGCTAAAGATATACATAAAGTGAGGATAAATGATAGAAGCTTCTCATATTAACCAAGTCCCATTATTTTATGTGTTGATCTTCCCTTTTATTAAAGTTCTAGGTGCCTTGGATGCAGGATATTTATACATTTCATAGGCAGGATGTACTGTCAGTTTCTGTACTCTCACACACACAGTATTTCTGTGACTTCTGGTTACCAAAATCCATGGGGATTTCTCCCCATCAAGAAAGAAGTTCTACAACAGACCCCAGCTGGGTGTCCTCTAGTTCAGTTAATTTTGACACTACAACTGGAGATAGAATCAGATCCCACAGGTTGAGAGTTTAGCCCCACAGATGGGCCCCTACTTCTTTTAGTCGGAAATCCAGACTTACAGAACTCTAGACTTGTTCAGGGTCCATTAATTTGCTAATTTAAAAAAGTCCTTGTTCAGGGTCCATTAATTTGCTAGAGGGGCTCACAGAACTCAGGGAAATATTTAAGTTTACCCACTTACCACAAAGGTTGTGTTAAAGGATCCAGATGGATGAGCTGTGCAGAGCAAGGAGCTTCCGTACCTTCCCTGGCACATCACCCTCTGGGAACATCCACATCTAGCTATTTGGAAGCTGCTGTAGTCCCTTTTGAGTTTTTTGTTTTGGGTACTAGGGATTGACTTGGGGAGCTTTATCACTGAGCGATATCCACAGTCCTCTTTTTATTCATTTTTATTATTTTTGTTTTTGCAGTGCCGGGAATCAAACCCAGAGCTTTGCACATGACAGGCAAGCACTCTGCCACTGAACTATATCCCCAGCTCTATTTTTTTTTACATAGGGTCTTGCTAAGTTGTGGGGGCTGGCCTTGAACTTATGATCCTCCTGCCTCAGCCCTCCCCAGTCACTGGAATTACAAGTGTGCACCACCATACCCACTCCTTTTGCGCTTTTATGGAGGCTTGGTTGATTAAATTACCAGCTGACAGTGTTCAGTTTCCTGGAGACAGGAGATAGTCTGAAAGACACAACTAGTACCCGTCTCTGAAGCTACTTAGGAGCTTCTAGCCACTAGTCATCTTGTTGGCATTCAAGATACTCACTGGAAGGATTCCAAAGTCTTAGGAAGCTGTATGTCAGTAAGTGAAAGGAAGAATATTTCACAATATCACAGAAATACACCATTTTACATAGTACTAAGCATTTCAACATTTACTTTTCTTTCTAAACCCTGTCTATATTCCTCTGCCTTTTTTCTATTGTTTGTCTGAACTTCAAGTTTTAATACTTTCCATGTATTTATTGTTTGTCAATGTCATCCTTTCCCAAACCGGATTACGTTCTTTTTAAAGAACATAATCCCCCCACCCCGTAGCTCCAATTTATAGTATGCCTATAAGAAAAACATTGCTTGCCATGTTTAGATCCAATAATGGGAGGCATGACCAGAAGATTGAGAAAATCACAATTTAGGGACATTATTAGAATCCTATCAGTAATGGATATTATCCTGACTTACATACAGGCAAGGTCAGTTTCAAAATGTTTCTTTCTTTGTTTTTAGTTTAAAGAGCTCTGAAATGTTCCAAGAAAATGAGTTTTTCCCTGTTTGGTTTTCTTTCCTTCTCATCTGGCCAAGAAAAATGTGTATTATCTCTCTCATCTGGGGTACCCTTTCCATACTGTAGTAAGACAATAAGAGATAATAAGGAATTTTGAAAAACTCTTTGGAGCCTTGACTTTATCTGTTAGAAGAGAAAAATGCCCTTAGGGCTATATAATTTTCTAAGAGCTAATTTTCCTATATGTCGTCTAACTCACAAGGCAAATATGTTTTTTGAAACCTGATTGGACCTCTTTAGATTTATTTAACACCTAAATATCTCCATTTATACCCGATTCATCATTAAAAGGAAAATTATATACATGTTTTGTTGTTCTTTTTTAAATTCATGTGCTAATTTTCCTTCCTTTTGCTGATTATTTTACTTTGTTCTCAGGTGGTCAGGATGTAATAATCGAGAGAAGATTGGTGTTCATGTTGGCTTTGAGGAAACTTTAAACATGGAGCCATATTGCTGCAGGGAGACCCTGAAATCCCTCAGACCAGAATGCTTTATCTATGACTTATCTGCTGTAGTAATGCACCATGGGAAAGGATTCGGCTCAGGACACTACACTGCCTACTGCTATAACTCTGAAGGAGGTATAGATAGGAAAAGTTATTTTATCTTGGGTTAGACTTGGATGCTGGATTTCAGGCTTTAGCAATTTGTAAGTTGGCCACTAGATAATCTTAAACAAAGCCACCTGACCACTTTTCTCCTTAGAATGTTTCTGAAATGCTGGGAGTAGTTCCCAGCGGCTTAGAAGGCTGAGGCAGGAGGATTGCTAGTTCAAAGTGAGCCTCAGCAATTTAGCAAGGCCCTAAGCAACTCAGTGAGACCCTGTCTCTAAATAAAATGCAAAAAAGGGCTGGGGATGTGGCTAAATGGTTAAGTACCCCTGAGTTCAATTCCAAGAAAAAGAGAGAAAAGAAAGAAAAAGAATGTTTCTTAAGTATGCTAGTTTAAAGGGGGTGGGGGGCAGGGGCTCTGGCAAACACCTGAAATTCCAGGACTAGGGAGGCTGAGGCAGCAAGATTACAAGTTCAAGGCCAGCCTCAGAAAGCACTAGGGACATAGCTCAGTGGTAGAGCACCCTTAGGTTCAATCCCCAGTACCAAAAAGACCTTGGGTTTAATTCCCAGTACTGGGGGGAAAAAAAGGGGATGGGGTGGGGTGAGGAGAGGTTGTGTAGAAAATAATTGTATTTTCATAAGGTTTGCAGTAATAGTATATTTTCTGAAAGTCTGAAATACTTTTGAGGATTTAAGGGTTTGGGGGACACAATACTGAAGGTGGTCTTGCTAATTAAAAGTCAGAATGTATACTTTTCTTAAAGACATGCTTCCAATAGCAGGGTCCTATGTTTATTCCTTTTACTTCAGTTCATTTTGTTAACATCTAACACACAGATCACAGATATACAGAACAAACTTAAAGAGTACAAGTTTAATATACATAATGTAGTTTTATTTGTTGTCTCCATGACCCTTCTAGGGACAGTATAATCCTATCAGAAGTGATTGGATTAGACATTTCACTATTCCCATTTTTCAACACTGAATTACCAGGAGTTAGTTACATACTGTAACATATTACATGAGCTGTATTTCTCATTGGAGAAATTAATTGCTGAGAAAATTATTTTTCTTTCAGAAAAAGCTTAACTTTCAGTAAAATTTAGCTTTTTATACTAGAAACTTCTGAGGTTCCTTTATAAACATCCTATTTCTATGCTTCACTCTAGGGTTCTGGGTACACTGCAATGATTCCAAGCTAAGCATGTGCACTATGGATGAAGTATGCAAGGCCCAAGCTTATATCTTGTTTTATACCCAGCGAGTTACTGAGAATGGACATTCTAAACTCTTGTCTCCAGAGCTCCTGTCTAGTAGCCAACATACCAATGAAGAAGCTGATACCTCTTCTAATGAAATCCTTAACTGATCCAAAGATAGTAGGGCTTTCTTCTTGCAATTTGTATATATACTTTTTAAAAGGGCTGACTTAAAATTTTGAGCTTCATTGTATTTTTTTTTTATTTTGAAATCAGTGCACACTACATTTACATTTTGTATTTATGACAACTTTTTATTTTTTTACAGAGACAGTGTATCAACTGCAGGGAACTAAACTTTTTTCAAGTACTCAGTTTTAAACTTTTAGTGTTTACCTCAGACTAGTGTTACCTCTTATTTTGATGTCTTAATTGGCTCATATCATGAATTTGTGCAATCTACTAAAAAAATTTGGGAGGCATTTTATATACATTTGTTACTTACCTTTTGTAACTATTTTCTATACAAATTCAAAATAGATGGAAAATTAGACACTTTCTTCACAATGTCTTAACCAAACGAAGTTATTTCTTTCAGGCTATTTGTGTATTGAATATCTGCCCCTTGAAGAGAATTAAACTATATAATGAAAGTGAAATATCCAGATATCACCTTAATACTCAGCAGTCATACTCACTGATGTTCCTGAGGCTTCATGCATTACAGGGCTCAAAAGATATCTTGTAAATTTTGTTTCAGTAATTGTTCTTTATTTGGCAGAGTCAATCTGCATTTAAATGAAAATGGCAGATTTACAAATGGTGTATTAAGTGAACTTTGCAACTAAGGACATGAAAAAATGATGGCTGGGACTTATGATTTGTCGGCAGCAAACAGATTCTAATAAGGCAGATTCTAATAAAGCAGTCATTAAAAAAATTGAATTTAGCAAAACAATATGATGTAATACAAATGTAGTTTATCCTGGGTATGTGTTTATTTTATATTTGATAACGTTAGATTTCTTAAAGCTTTGTATACTTGAGATGTTTAGTTCAAAGGAATAAGAAGTCTCAAAAAACTGCATAGGTAGAGAAGGAAAATTCAAAATTGGCAACTGGTTTATATACCTAGTGTCTCATTTTTCTAAAAAACTGAAGCCTGGATTTTTTACTCTTGCTAGGATTATGTGACTACTGGAAACCACTTAAACAGGGGGCCCCAATCTTTAAAAAAAAAAAATTACCTGAACTTGAATTTTACTAAAAACTGTGAGACACTCACTTTACTCTTCTCTAATAATCTCACTAGATGTCTTTTTAAGTCCTACTGCTGCTCCCTTACTCAGAAGGGAACTTCACTAAACTCTGCACATCAGTTCTGTAAGATCTTAAGCACAGTGTTAATTGCTAGAAGATGATTTGTCCCTTTAAGTGGGTTTATTTGCAGCTTGAAATCTAATGAAAAATATCATCCTGTAGAATGCTCTTGGCCACTAGTGCTTGTATGTAAGTATAAACTTGAAAGAGACCTCCATTAGCACATTTAAGTTTCACATGTCATCTGGGGAAGTTGATAACAAAGTGCTATGAGAATTTATCACTGAACAAATTATTTGTGCCAAAAATACAGCTGGAACATAAATGACTAGGTTTAAAACTGTTCATTTTCTGAACACCTATGCAAGTTGTTACCTCTATTGTTATATATTCTTATACCTCATTAAAGATTTATGTGGTCAAGATATCTGAGTTTATCTATTAATTTCAAGTACTGTTTTAAATTTGCACCTAATTTTAATGGGCTCTTAGGATAAATAAGGTTATGTCGTTTATAACGCACGCCTGTAATCCCAGCATCTCAGGAGGCTGAGACAGGAGGATCCTGAGCTCAAAGCCAACCTCAGCAAAGGGGAGGCAATAAACAACTCAGTGAGACCCTGTCTCTAAATAAAATACAAAACAGGGCTGGGGATGTGGCTCAATGGTTGAATGCCCCTGAATTCAATCCCTAATTACCCACCTGCCAAAAAAAGGTATAGTTGCTTTTATTTCAGTGTAAAAATACATGGGAGAGAGTTGGTTGTGGTGGTACATGCCTGGAAATCCCTAGTCAGGATGACGATGCAGGAGGATCACAAATTCCAGGCCAGCCTGAGCAATCCGAGATCTCTCAAAAAAGGGCTGTAGTTCAGCACTAGAACACTTGCCTAGCATTGAGAGGCCCAGGATTCAATGCCCAGTACTCCACACACACACACACAAAGCAGTCTTAAAATTTAACACCTGTGTGACCACAGAGGGTATATGGGAAATCTGCAGTATTTTCCATTAGATTTTGCTGTGAATCTAAAACTGGTCTAAAAATTATAATATTAGCAAACAAGAAACTAAAATCTATTTTTAAATGAACAAATTTTAGATTTCTCACTAAATATCTCAAATATCAACATGGGTTTCTACATTCTCCTAAATTGGTCTAACAAAAAACAACATATTTGGTTGTAAAATAATTTACTAAAGGCACTATTGTTAAACATCAAACTAATTTTACCAATAAGGTACATCATTGTACACATAACAAAATGATTTCAAGAGATACATGGCTAGTAGGCAAACATACAATTTTTTTTAAGTGACAGCTTTCCTATTTACAAGATCGCATCCATTCCAGGGGCAGCTCCCACTAGTTAGCTGGGAAAGGAGCATGGAGCATATATAGTTATAGATCACTACTGCTAAAAAGGTCTTTCAGCTCCGAAATTCTTCCTTGGATCAGTTTTTAAAATCCTGGGTTTAGAAATCAAAATACTTGTTTTGTATTTCCCACCAAAGCATATAAACATATGGATTCAAAACCCCAAAGGAGCTAGCTGGAGGGCCCAAGCCCTACAATGTGTCCACACAAAACTGGTGAGCTCTGCTGCTTGAACAGCATCACAGAAAATGAAGAAATTATTCAAAGGTAGCTATTACATTAGCACCATAATAAACATAGCTTTTACAGCTAAAAACTAGATTGTTTTTCTCAAAAGATAACATTCATTTATAGCTCTAATGCTGAAAGCAGCTTTTCAATGTAACAATCTTAAGTACATAAGTCATAGCTTTCTCCTTAAGAGAAAAAGGTAAACAAAATACAAACTAAACAAGCATCCCAGAGGCAATAAAATCTCATTGTGCTAAAAAGCATATACAAATTAAGGCTTTACCTTGGCACATAACAATATTGAAATTATGCTGGAACAAATCACATATAAGAATTCAAGCAATTAAGAAATCAGTAGTGGGGTCCAGTTCAAACAAGTAAATGTTATGCATCCTTACATTCAACTTAACGCATTTAGCTGCTGTAAGAAGGGTACTGGTAACCTCATTTCCTGAAATGGCCAATCTCGATACTAAGAATCCAAATCAGCTAAGGAACAGAGTGTTAACAGCATTTGACTCACTAATGAAAAACCCTAATTTCAGTTTCACCTTTCTAACTAGAACAAGATCTGAACATGGGAGTTCTTCCTTTGCTTTTGTAGCTTTAATACCCTTATCATATAAGCTGAAAACACCTCCTGATAACTACCACTAAACAAAGGAATGAAATGTTTGTAGGTTTTTTCACTAAATCAATGATTCTCAAGTTGGCGAAATGTTCCTACTTAGTTATGTTTCAATTAGTACATTTTTTCCAACATCAGAAAAAAATGAGAGGTACTAATCTGGTTCAATAAGAGGTAAAATCTTATAAAACTGTATACCGGTGAATGAAAAGATTATTGTTCCATTTAATGTACATGAAGATCTTATTTTAGCCATTATGTCAGAACCTCTCGGTGTAGTCTACAGTCCAGATAAAATGCCTTGAAAGTTTTAGCTACTTCCTGTTCAAATTATAACCACAGACATTGAAATGTAGCTCTCAGATCTGAAAATGTCTTTATTTTTTAGAAAATGGATTCCAGGAAGGTTAAAAAGCAATACCAGAGGGCAAAGGTGCAGAATTGGATGTAGTCATTCAAAGCATTCAAGTAAGAATATGGCAATATAAATATCCAAAAAGCATCTCTTAGGTGTTCAAAACAAAATGTATAAGTCAGTCCTAACTAATTTGAGCTTTATAGCATTTCCTAGACGGGGGGTGGGGGAAACAGTTAACATTGTAAAGTCCTGAAAGCTTTTTCCTTTGTTAATTACATTAGACAGTTTGCCTTTGATCAAATTCCTTTAAACATGGATAAAAGTATTACACAGGTCCACTGTTAAAACAGACAACATGTTGCAAATTAATTCTGGTATAATGTATTCCAACAAAGCTTAGAAAATAAAAGATGTTGAGGTGGCTTTGGACTAAGTTTAATAGTCATCTCCTCTGCTGACAACTTCTTTACAAGTCGGACGCAACAGTATGGTATGTTCAAACTGTGCTGTGTATGATCCTTTAATGTCACATAATGGTGGATATGGATCTACAATGCCCAAGTCACACAGATTCTTCAGAGCCATCAAATATTTGCTTTCTCCCAAACGATCCAGCCATCTCCGGCAGAAGGCAAGGGTGCCGAAGTTTTCATTGATGACATTCAGTAAGTGTTTTGTTCTTGGAAGCCTAAGAAAAGAAAGTCCAATGTTAATGGTTGGCAAGAATTACCAACTCATTTTCCCCATTAGGAAAAACCCAAACCTTAGCTGAGTCTTCAGAAACTTTCGTTGTTACTCTTTCAAGAATCAAAAGCTGGAATGTGTAATAGCCCATCCTTAATTATATATAGCAGCTGATTAGGAAACCAGCTACATGGTGTGTATGGACATGTGTGTGAGACTCCTAGTGTACTAGTCTACAGAGTCATGGAAGTTCCCTTTTGTGCACCAAGCTCAAAAACCACACATAAAAGGAGGTGGAAATCCAACCTTTAATCATCTTATATAAAAAGGTTAAAAAAAAGGCAATGTAAATTGAAATAACTTTAACAATGGGAAAATACTAAGACCAAAAACCTAGGAAATACTAACTAGCTAGCAAAATAATTGGACATTATTATAATTATCAGACACTTGCCCATATAACTTTCATCTCAGGTAAAAATTTTTAACAGGCTAATCTTTCTAATACTATATTGTAGAAACTCAACTTATATAAGTGTACATTTACAAATGTATACCCTTATGTTTGTCATTATTTTTAGAAATACTGTTAATTGAGAAGAGATATATTAATTATAAATCAATGTCTCTTACCTTATTGGCACATGTCCAACATCAAAATTTTTCATGTAATGTGAACACTCCATATCGTCATGCACAACACCTTTTCCCGTACTACCAAAGGTCTCAATGGCATATACTTCTCCTTCCTTCAAAAATACATACGGGTCAAGGAAAAAAGAGAAATTCAGAACTAGTTGCAATTACCATCTCTTGACTTCCCACCTAATGCAACATGAAACACCCTGCAGCAGCAGTCTTCATTCAACCTTTCCCTGCCTTATCTCCTAAGCAAATTTTGATCTTTCTGCATTCCTTATTAAAATGCAGGGAATTTTGTTTACTGCTATACCACCAGTGACTACTAAAAAGATTGGACCCAGGCATGGTAGCATCTGCTTGTAATCCCAGGTACTTGAGAGACTGAAGCAGGAGGACTGCAAGTTCAAGGCCTAGGCAACTAAGACATTATCTGAAAAAGAGCAGAGGATAGAGCTCAGTGATAATAGTGGGTGGCTAGGATGTGTGAGGCCCTGGGTTCAATCCATAGCACCGTGAAATAAATTTGAGACTGGTACCTAGGAGATGCTCAGTAAACATTCATTAAATGTTGAAAAACACTTTGGAAGGCCCAGCTTCCACAGCAGACTGGGCTCTGATCTGATCTGATCAGATGTGTGTTTGTACAAACATCCCAATTTCTGTCCAGGCAAGTATGAACAGTAAACTCATTTTGTTCAACAAAATGAGTTCAAATTTTGTTTAACTACCATGAGTTTTGGAAGAAAAAAATCCTACTGGCTTGTAACCCAAGAGGCTGAGGCAGTAGGATCTTGAGTTCAAAGCCAGCCTCAGCAAAAGCGAGGCACTAAACAATTCAGTGAGACCCTGTCTCTAAATGAAATACAAACTAGGGCTGGGAATGTGGCTCAGTGGTTGAGTGCCCCTGAGTTCAATCCCCAGTACACACTCCCCCCAAAGAAGAAAAAATCCAAATACTTTTCATGGAAGTGTGTTAATGATTTACATACCTCCATTCTTGTTGCCTCCCCTCCTTTCACAATGGGCACCGTCTTCCCAGCATGTATTCTATATGGCCCAATTGAATGTCCATTCAGATTACGGATTGGCTTCACTGTCATAATAAATAGGGAAGTAAGTGTTATTCAGGGTATCTAGTAGGACAAGCAGATCCTTGGCCTTTTGGGTACAGAGTTAAGGCATTGCTTAAAAAATAAGGAATGGCTCTACTAAATAACCTCACACCTAAAGTAGTTAGATATAAACTGGACTCTAGTGGAACATATAGTTTATTTTATTTTATTTTTTTTAATTTTTATTGTTGGTTGTTCAAAACATTACATAGTTCTTGATATATCATATTTCACACTTTGATTCAAGTGGGTTATGAACTCCCATTTTTACCCCGTATACAGATTGCAGAATCACATCAGTTACACATCCATTGATTTACATATTGCCATACTAGTGTCTGTTGTATTCTGCTGCCTGAACATATAGTTTATTGCAGTTATTAATTTAAAAGAATTTAAGAGGGAATGGAAAAAGATCACAGGATGACACATTAGGAGTCATATAAGAAGTTATAAATCAGTATAAAAGTGTCACGTATGTGGGCTAGAGTTGTAGCTCAGTGGTAAAGTGCTTGCTTAGCAAGCGCAAGGCCCTGGGTTTGATCCCCAGCACTGCATAAAAATAAATAAATAAAATGCATTGGGTCCAACAACTAAAAAATACTTTTTAAAAAAGTACCATGTATGCAAATGATTAAAAGCCAAAAATATTTATCTACATGATTATGGCAAAAGCAAGAATACTGTGCCAATTTTAATAAATGTTAAATTTTATTGTTACATCAACATTTCAAATATATATATATGTATATATTAAAATCTAAATCTCAATGTCCTGAAAACAGTGACAGAATAGACAAATCATGGCATAGTTACACAAAGGAATATTATACAACAATAAAAGCAACAAGCTAGGGATACATTTAATAAGTAGAAGAAATGCAAAGATAAAATGAGCAAAAAGGACAACTATATATACGCTCTACAACTCCATATGTTTATGAGTTCAAAATTAAGCATACTTCATCTGTTTACTGATGAATAGTTAGTAAAGCAAATAAAATACTCCAGTTCCCAAGACTAGAGGAAGTTTACTAGAGGAAGACTGCTGCAACTGGAAAGGCACGTGAGTGCTATGGTGTGAATATGTCCTCTAAAGTTCATGTATTTGGAAATGATTACCAATGCAGTGGTATTGGAAGGTGACGCCTAATCGAAGATATTTGGTCACGGTGACACCACCTTAATGAATGTACAGGTCAATACCACTATCAAGGGAGTGGATCCCTTATAAAAAGGCTCTTCTGTGTGCACACTGGCTCACTCCTCTGTTCCCACCCTCCCTTTGCCCTTCAAGCCATGGGCTGACACGAGAAGAAGTCCTTCACTAGATGATGGCCCCTTAATCCTGGACTTCCTAGCTTCCAAAACGACGAGAAATGAATAAATTTCTTTATAAAAATTACCTAGTCTGAGGTATTCTGTTATACTAGCACAAAATAGACTAAGCAACGGGATTGAGAGGCTTCTAGAATGCTGGTAACAGTCTTTTCTTTCAAAGGATAAGATCATAGTTTTTGGCATTTGAGATGTTGAATTTTTGTTTTGTGCATTTACAGAACTACACTTCACAATTAAAAAAAAGAAAAAGTTTAGAAAAATCTATTTCTATAGTTTTAGAATCTCCAGTATAAAGCTACCTTTATTCTGGAGGAGAATTGGAAAGTAAGATTTAAAAAAAATTTTTTTTTAATTGTAGATGAACACAATACTTTCATTTTATTTATTTTTATGTGGTGCCAGGGATCAAACCCAGTGCCTCATGCATTGCTAGGCAAGCACTTTACCAGTGAGCCATATCCCTGACCCAGGAAGTAAGACTTTTTAAAAACTGTTAACAGTTAAATGACGTGTAAAATGCAAAGTTAGGGCGGGTTATGTAAAAAAGAAAAACAATTAGCTTTTTAATTCCTCTTATACAAAATAATCTGTTTTTATTTTAAAATTTAAACCTCATTACTCTAAAGACCTGCCTGGCAAACTGACCACACAAGCCTATCAAAAACATTTTTATCTTAAGAAGTTTCTTGGCTACACCTTCCTAGAATATACCAGTTTCAGAGACAGAAATGGTACAGGGATACTCATTTTTATTTATACATGCTGTGACAGAAGTAGACTAATTCTGATGCCAATAGCTTTAAAAGTAAACTTTCCAATCCTTTGGTTTCTTGATCAAAGGCACTTCCCTGATGACCCAGTTCTGCTATGTGGTTTTTGGAATGAGTACTTGCTGGGAGCCATTAGCCAAGTAGGTATGACAATTTCCTTGCCAGCGTACCCCATGTTGCTGACATGTTGCAGTGACATTGAATGTAAGTGACCTTGCTCAAGGACCAAGGCAGATTAGGGTGTTCCCGGTTTTAAGATAATCCTGTTTAGGGCGTTCCCAGTTTAGGTTCCAGGTTTAAGGTTTAAGATTATTCCTGCTGGGAATAGGGCGTATCCTGCTGCCTGAGTTCCCCTTGAGTTCTCACGGGATTCAGACAATATATTTTGGAGATAGAAGCCCAGTGGAGGGGGATTTGGGCAGAGAACGTGGATTTCCCCAGAATGTGATTGTAGACGGCTGGTGTGAGTTCGGGAATAAAGAGTTGCTGTTTGAATCTACAAGCTGTGTGGTGGCTCGTGATAGTGTGCCCAGCCAGACTGTGGCATTTGTGCCCAGCCAGACTGCGGCAAGTACTCCTAAAAGTTTAGAACAAAGTCTATTTCTTTATCTTTCTATTATCATTATTTTTCTAATATGCTTTCTGCTTAAATTAGTAAAAATAAATTGTTGCCTTCTAACTAAGAACCTTTATTAATACTCTAAGAAGTATCTAAATAGGTGCTGAAATAATACAACCTAAACTGTTGCATTAGCTTAGTGAAAGAGACAAGAAAACAGGTATTAAGGATCCTAATAATAATGAAGGTTAGAACTACACAGTAAATCAAATTGTCATCTATTACAACTTGAAAGGCAGATCACATGCCAACAAACTGCAGAATTGTGAGAGAACAAACTGTAAAAATGGAGGACATTGGTGTAATGCTGGCTAATATTGGAATTTCCAAGAATTTTCACAAATTCTCAATTCAGTCTAGAAGTACTTTTCACGCATACTGCTATTCAGTACAGGTTGCCACAAATTCGGAAAGAAAAGAGTCACAAATTCGGAAAGAAAAAAACACTCTTCATTAGATGATGGCAACGAACCTAGAAACCAGAAGGCCAAACTTATAGACCCCACAAATACCTCAAAATAATTTGGCATTTATTCTCTTAATTTCCGTTTTATCCATGGACAGAAAATAATTCTGGGAAGCTCGTGTCTGAGGCATAACATAAATAGCCAATCCTAAAACAGTTTCTAACTTCTTAAAAAGAACCGGGAAAACAATATTTCACAAAGAAAAGCAACCTGGAAAAGAAGCTTTACCCTTAACTAAGGGACGAGCTAATTTAAATCCACTGCTTTTCATATGAATTAAGCTTTTAAAAATTTCACATAATAAAAGCCAGAAACAAAATATATAAATTATGGGAGGTAATCTAATCCTATGACTTTCAGCTCTTCCAAATATTTTTTTTCAGTTGAGCTTCTGGGGAAAGACAGAGAACGTAGGAGAGGGCTATTAAGGTGTCAGGATTAATGCTGAGTAAAAGATCCTTTTTCTTCAAATAAGAGTGATAAAATTATAAGAACAGAGAAGAAGTATGATTTTCTTTTTGCATCAGGGCAAAAATTAAGGGATATTTGGTTTCTTTAGTTATTTTTCTCTTCAAGAAAGTAATTTCCTGAGAGAAGGAAAAAAAAGACTTGAGAGGATCTTGACCAAGGACTATATTCATGAGACATCCAGAACTGGGGGAAAGAATAGGGAGAAATGACAAGTATTTGCTGAGTGCCTAAGTTCCAGGAACTGTTATATTTCTCAAAAACAAATCCCATGATTAATCCTATAGTCAAAGAAACTTGGGTACTTACAGGTTATAGGATTTATCTAAGATCAAAGTTAGACATGTCTAACCTCAAAGTTCGTTTCTTCATTATCTCACAATATTTCCTCTCCAACGGTTAACAGCCTTAGAGTATTCCGGCTTCAACTGATGTTCTGAGGGCTAGTGACTAAATGTGCATGAAAGTCATAGAAATAATGAAGTTGAAGGTACAGATGAAAGAGAAGAATTAACACTGACATGAGGGCTAGGCAGGAGAAAGGACATTCAACCATGATGCAACCGAGAGAGTGTCCCACCAGAGGGAATGAATATATGTGTGTGTGTACATTTTTTTTTGGGGGGGGAAGGGGGTGTTGGGATCGAACCCAGGGCCTAATGCATGCTAAGCATACATATTCTACCACTTGAAGTACACCCCTAGCCCCCAAAGGTTATAAAAAACGGAAATGGAAGACATTTACAGTAAGGGAAATTAAATAGCTGGAGAAAAAAAAAAAAAAAAGACTAATAGTTGTCTAAGAGAACAAGACTGGTGGTAAGTTTCAGTATTCACACATGGGAAAGGACTGTTATGGAGACGAGAGCCATTGAGTTATCAGGTAACTGGTAATACCTAGAGGGATGACATGACTGAATGACATGAATTTACTGAGAGACAAGGAAGCAGGACGAGCCTCCACTCAAAAGTCCACAAATGACAAACAGACGTGGTTAAGAAATAGTCTGCAAGAAAATTATTAGAACAGAGTTATAGAGAGTCATAAGCACAGATCAGGAAGAACTATGGCTGGGGATGGTCAGATAGAATCTGGGAGCTGGAAGAAGGCTGAACTGATGGAAATGAATGCAGCACACCAGAAATATTGGGAGAAGCATCAGTAGAAAGGGACTCTGGCTTTTCCCTAATCCTTGATTTTACTAGTTATAGAAATTAGTTCAAATTTTGGCTACCTTAGAATAATTTCCCAGATGACTTGTCAGTGACCATAGTACTTCTAGCATGCACCTAAGAGTTGATCCAAAGAAAGCAATCAACAGTAGTTTGAAAAAATTAATTTCAAAATAAGATACATTTTTAAAGACCATACCTTGATATGTCTTCCCATCTATTTCAACTTCATAGGATTCCATAACTTCTTGGATGGCCTCACCAACATCACATAGACGAACATCAATTCCAGCACACTAAAAAAAGAATAAAGTAAACTTTGTTTTTCACAGAGTAAAGTTATGCAGTGACTTAATTTCTTAGTATTTAAAAATAAAGGACAATCAGAAAAACTGCTTTGTACATCATAAATACCTGTATAAAAGACTTTGGGGAATATTCTGGAAAGATGGTGAAATAAGAAACACCAGGAGTAAACCCAAGTTTCTTTGACTATAATAAAATTAATGATGTGGTTTGTTTCTGAGCAATGTAAGGAACATATAATCAGGAATTTGTACCAGAAATATGTGTCCCTACCCAGACAACAAAAGCATTGGCAAAATCTATCTGATGGACCTATGGAAATGCTGGAAATCTACTGAAGTTAAAACCTGCATGGGAAGCATCAGGTGGTTCCTATAATAACCTCCACACAGCTGGGCTAAGCCAGAAGTAGCAGAAAAGAAACTGTCTCAAATATCTTGGAGGGGGCTGAGGGCGCAGCTCAGTGGTAGAGTTGCTTGCCTAACATGCTCCAGGCTGTGGGTTCAATCCCCAGCACCACCACCAAACACACACACACACACACACACACACACACACACCTTGGACTTCCTAACTTCCTCACTTTTGTCTTTTTCCTCTTTTAGGAGATAAACATTAAAGATCAGTACATTCAAAGCAATATATGAGATCATTAAAAGGGGAGCACACATACCCAGGGGAAAATGCCCAGAAAAAATCTGAGAAGACCTTAAGTTTACATAGCAGGAGGACTCTTGACAGGGAACACTTGCAATAAAGAAAGAGAAGAGGGCTTGGGGCTGTAGCTCAGTGGCAGAGCGCTTGCCTAGCATGTGTGAAGCACTGGGTTCAATCCTTAGCACCAAATAAAAATAAACATATAAAATAAAGGCATTCTGTCCATCTATAACTACAAAAAGGGGGGTGGGGATCAGTTTGCATACAAATTGGGAAAAAGTAGCCCATTCAAAGGAAACAAATCAATCAGCAGAAACTATTCTGAAAGAGATGTGAGGGAGATCTACTGGACAAAGACTTTAAAACCACTACCTTAAAGTTGTCCCAAGAATTAAAGGAAGATATGAAGTCCAACAAAAAAATGTATGAACAAAATGGAGATATCAAGAGATTTAAAAAACCTTAAGGAAACCAAAAAAAGTGCAGTAACCAAAATGAAAATCTTTCTAGTGAGAAGGATTCCTTTTTAACTTGTACACAAATGTTTATTAACCAACAGCATCATATTAACAAAGAGTGTCCATCATTGGCAGAAATACAAAGAAAGGATCACCAAAACTGAAGATAAGAGGACCCATAGGTTACTATCAACTAGACCAATATATGCACTGTAGGAGTCTCAGAAGGAGAAGAGAAACAGGGGCAGAGAGAGAATGTAAAGAAAAAATGTCTGTTCCCTACCATATTTGATGAAAGACACAAATATTCAAGAAGTTTAATAAATGCCAAGAGATAAACTCAGAGACCTATATACCAAGACACACTGTAATAAAAACTTTCTAGAGACAGTGTGAATCTTGAAAGCAACAAGAAAGAAATGACTCAGTACATATAAGGAATCTTCAATTAGATTATAAGCAGAGTTCTCATCAGAAATTCCAAAGGCAAGAAGGTAGTAAGATTATATATTCAAAATGCTAAAATATAAAACTGTCAACTAAGAATTCTATATCCAGCAAACTTGTCTTTCAAAAGTAAGGTAGAAAAATAAAGGCATTCCCAGATAAACAAGGCTGAGAGAGTTTAGTACTACTAGGTTTACCATGTAGGAAATGCTCAAGGAAGTCCCACAAAGTATATAATGAAAGGGCACTAGACAGTAACTCAATCATATGAAGAACTAATTGCTACCATTAGTCTAATGATGATTTCTAACTCCACTTTTTCTTTTTTACATGACATAACTAAGATATTTTTTAAAACTTAGTTTTAATCTAAATGTTATTATGGTATGTATCGTGGTAAAAATTTAAGTTGGAAAATGTGTACATGGTTCAAAAAAATTCACATTGAGGATTTAACTTTAAAATATTAAGTGTAATCCTCATGGTAACCATAGAGAAAATATCTATAGAATAGGCACAAAAAAGAAATGAGAAGTAAACATTTCATTACAAAAACATCAATTAAACAAAGAGAGCAATGTAGGAAATGAGAGACAAAAGAGTTACAAGTTATACAGAAAAATAGCAAAATGAAACCATACCTTCCTTTATCAGTAATATGGATTAAACTCTCAATGAAAAGTCACAGATTAGCAGAATGCATAAAAACGCATGATCTAACTACATGCTATATATCTAAGAAATCTGCTTAGCTCCAAAGGCATAAATAAACTGAATATGAAAACATAGAAAAAGACATTTTATGCACACAGTAACCAAAACAGCTACTCCAATATCCAACAAAATAAAACTTAAAAAACAATGACAGCAAACAAAGGCAAGGAGAGATAAGGAAGACATCAAATTTCAATAAAAGGTTCAATGGAACAAGATATAGCAATTATAAACACCAATAACAGACCATTAAAATATACAAAGCAAACACTAACAGAACTGAAAGGATTAACAGACAAATCTCCAATAACAGCTGGAAATGTCAATACTATACTCTCACTAACAAATAAAACAAACCCAACAGAAGATAAACAAGAGGACTTAATAAATAAACTAGATCTAACAGACATACACACACAGTTGGAATTTCTACAACAGAGAACATGTATACTTCTCAGGTACATAAAGGACATTTTCCAAGATAGAATATATGGTTAGGCCATATATTAAGTCTCACCATAATTTAGATTAGATAGATACCATCCAAGTTATCCTCTCCAATAACAATGAGGTGAAGAAAAATTAATAATGGAATTAAATCTTGAAAATTCACAAAATTGTGGAAATTAAACAATACATTCTTAAAAAAACTAATAGATTAAAGAAGACATCAGGAGGGTAATTAGAAAATAAAAATACAAGCCCGGTGCAGGTACACGCCTGTAGTCCCAACTACTGAGGAGAATGAAGCAGGAGGATCACTTGAGCCCAGAAGTTCATGGCCAGACTGGGCAACATACAGAGATTCAAAAAAAACAGGGAAAAGCAAAGTGAAAACACAACATACCAAAACTTATGGGATACAATAAAAGCAGTACTAATGGATAAATTTATAGCTATAAGTGCTTACATTACAAAACAAAAAAGATCTCAAATCAATAACATAATATTACAATTTAACCCATTAAGTGTCAAGTTTTCAATTCTGTGACTATTTCAACAAAATAGACACAGGTGCACTAAAATATGTTAGAAATCATAATCTAGAGCTTATGTATTATTATAATTACATTCATTATTATTATGTAGTATATACTGTATTTAAGTTTCTATAGGTTGTCCACAATTGGACAATGGGACAAAACAGTTAAGGAACTTTCTAGAAAAAGAAAAACAAACTAAACCCAAAACTAGCAGAAGGAAGGAAATAATTAGAGCAAAGATACATGAATTAGAGAAAATAGAAAAAAAAAAAAAGATTAACAAAACTGATAATTCTCTAGATAGACTAAGGAAAAAAAACTTAAATTACTAAAATGAGAAAGTGGAATATTACTATTGATTCTACAGAAATAAAACAATGATTCTGAGAGAACCACAAACAACCACACATTTACAAGTAGATAACCTGGATGAAATGGACAAAATCCTAAACACAAAACCTATTGAGACTAAATCATAAAGAAATACAAAATCTGAATCGACTTGTAACTACTAAGGAAACTGAATCAGTAATCAAAATTCTTCTGACAAAGAAAATTCCTGGATCTGATGGCATCACTATGAATTCTATCACTTAAACAATACTGGGGGTGCAGCAGAATGATAGAGAGCTTGGCTAGGATACTCAAAGTCATGGTTTCAATCCACAGAACCTCAAAACAAAAACTAATACCAACCCTTCTCAAATTTCTTCAAAAAATTGAAAAGGACAGAATGACCTATCTTATGAGATCAGCATTAATTTGATATAAAAGCAAAACAATGACACTATAAGAAAACTACAGATCAGTATCTCTTAATAAACACTTTATACAAAATCCTCAACAAATATTACCAAACTTAATCCTACAGCATATTAAAAGGATTACATACCATGACTAAGTGAGATTTACTCCTGGAATGCAAAGGTAGTTCCACATATAAAAATCAATGTAAACATACAAATTTGAAGGGGAGAAAAGTACATGATTATCTTCGTGCATAAAAAGCATCTGACAGCTAGGCATGGTGGTTGTAACACATCCTATGAACCTAGCTATTTGGAAGGCTAAGGAAGGAGGATGGCAAGTTTAAGGCCAGCCTGGGCAACTTAGCAAAAGCCTGTTTCCAAATAAAATCAAAACAGACTAGGGATGTAGCTCAGTAGCATAGTACCTGCCCAGTATGTATAAGACTCTAGGTTTAATCTCCAACCCAATACTGAAAAGGGGGGAAGGAGGGAGCATTTGTCAAAATTCAATGTAATTCTATGATTAAAAATACTCAACAAATTAAGAACAGAAGGAGGGTTGGGTATGTAGCTCAGTGATAAGAGTGCTTGGCTAACACATGCATGACCCTAGGTTTGATACTCGGCACTGAAGGAAAGAATATGTATATATTTAAGAGTAGAAGGAAACCACCTTCAACATATGAAAAGTCAGGTGCCTATAAGAAATCTACAGTAAACACAATACTCAACAGCAAAAATGTTTTCTCTAAGACCAAAAGTAAGGCAAGACAGAAGGACTACACTGATATTTTTATTCAACCCTGGAAGTTCAAATCAGATTAAGCAAGAAAAGGAAACAAAAGGTATCTAAATTGGAAAGAAAGAAGTAAAACTATCTCTGTTTACAGATGATATGATGTTACAGGTAGAAAACCCTAAGATTCCACAACAATAAATAAAAACCCTATAAAAACTAACAAATTCAGCAAAGTAGAGGATATAAAAAAGTTGAACACAAAGTCTGTTGCATTTCTATACATTTAACAATCTGAAAGAAATTAACTTAAGCAAGGAAATAATCCTATATAATGAAAACTACAAAACATTGTTGAAAGATATTTTAAGAGACATAAACGAAGTCATATTCCATGTCCACAAACTGTATTACTTAAGATTAAGACATTTATACTACCTGAAGCCATCTACAGATTAAATGCAATCCTCATCAAAATCTCAATGGTGGGACTAAAATGTAGCTCAGTTTTAGAGGGCTTGCCTAGCATGCCAAAGCCGCAGCAACAACAACAACAACAAAAATCCCAATGGTGTTTCTCATAGAAATAAAAAACTCCACTCTAAAATTCAAATGGCACCCCAAGGGATGCTGCATAGCCAAAACAATCTTGAAAAATAAGCACAAAAATGGAGGATTCATACCTTCTATTTCAAAACTTACTACAAAGCTACAGTAATTAATAGTGTGGGACTTGCATAAAACAGACATAGATGGATGGAATAAAGCCTAGAAATAACACTCATACAGACTGTCAAATATTTTGGACAAGTGTGCCAAAACTGCCCAATGGGGAAAAGACAGTCTTTACAACAAATGCTGCTGGGAAAACTGGATAACCATATACAAATGAATAAAGATGGACCCTTCCTCACCTAATGCTATATCCAAAAGTTAAAATGGATAACAGACCTAAATTTAAGACCTAAAACTTACTCTTAGAAGCAAACACTGGGCACAAACTTCAAAATGCTGGATTTGGGCAATAATTTCTTCGATGTAATACCAAAAATCCACAACAAAAGGAAAAAAAAAAAAACACTGGACTTCATGAAAACATTTTATGCATCAATATGAAAACAATAAAAAGGCAACTCACAAAGTAGAAGAAAATATTTGCAAATCACCTGATGAGAGATTGATATTCAGAATATATAGAGGACTCCTGAAACTCAACAACAAAACAACCTAATTTAAAAAATGGGCACGGACTTGAATAGATCTCTTCCCCAAGATGATATACAAATGACTTGGAAGCAATGAAAAGATGCTCCCCTCACTAATAATTAGGGAACTGAAACTCAAAACTACAATGAGACACTACATCACATTCATTAGGATGACTACTATTAAAGAAAAGAACCAGGCATGGTGGTAGATGCCTGTAATCCCAGAGGCTCTGGAGGCTAATCCCAGAGGCAGGAGAATTTCCAACTTCAAAGCCAGCCTTAGCAACTTAGTGAAAACATGCCTCAGAAAATAAAAAGAGCTGGGGATATGACTCAGTGGTTAAGCACCCTTGGGTTCAATCCCTGGTACAAAAAATAATCCCCCCCCAAAAAAAATGAAAAAAAACTACTCAGATAAATAGGTGAAATTAAAGATGCAGAGAAACTGGAACCTTTTTTGTTTGCAGATGGACATAATACCTTTATTTATTTATTTTTATGTGGTGCCAAGGATTGAGCCCAATTCCTCACACATACTAGGCAAACACTCTACCACTGAGCTACAGACCTTTCTTTATGCACTGTTAGGTTAGAGGAAATGTAAAATGTAGAGCCATATGGCAAAAAGTTTAAAACAATTACCATATGATTCAGTAATTCATTTCTGGGTACATAACCCAAAGAACTGACAAACAAGGTGTTTTAAAGATATCTGTACTTGTGGGGAAGGGGGGGTCTGGGGGCAGGAAAGATGGTGAAATGAGACAGACATCATTGCCCTAGATACACGCATGACACACACATATGGTGCAATGCTCCATGGTGTACAACCAGTGAAATGAAAAATTGTGCTGCAGTTGTGTACAATGAATCAAAATGTATTCTGCTGTCATATACCTAAAATAAATAATAAAAATAAAAATATAAATGGGATTCAATGTTACATATTCATACACTCAAAAATATAACAATATAATGTGGTCAATACTGTTCCCGATATACAATAAATTATTCGGTCTTATAAATTCCAACACAAGTCACAACATGAGTAAAGCTTGAGGATATTATGCTAAGTGAATAAACTAATCACAAAATGAATACTATGATTCCACTTACACAGCAAAGCACTTATATTAGTCAAAATCAAAGACAATATAGTGGTTTTTGCCAGGGGTTAGTGAAGAAGGAAAAATCAGGAGCTACTATTTAATAAGTATGAAGTTTCAGTTTTACCAGATGAAAAGAGTTATGAAAATGAATGCTGGTAACAGCTGCAAAATATTATGAATGTACTTAAAGCCAATGAATTGTATACTTAGAAACGGTTAAGATGGCAAATGTTATGTAGTATGTATTATAACACACACACACACATTCACACACTACATGGTGGTGATTGGGGGAAGCTAGGCTGCACCAGGGATTTGTAGGAAGGAAAGATGAACTGGCAGATCAGAGGATTTGAAGGGAAGTGAAAATATTCTGTATGATACTATAATGGTGAATATGGCATTACATATTTGTAAAAACCCACAAAACGGGGGCTGAGGATATGGCTTAGTGACAGAGTACCTAGCATCTACAAGGACCTCAGTTCAATATCCAATACAATCCAAAAAAACTCGGAAAAACAAAACAACAAAAACTCACCACAGAATGTACAAAACTAAGGGGGATGAGGTTGTGGCTCAGAGGTAGAGCGCTCACTTGCCTAGCACAGGTGAGGCCCTGGGTTTGATACTCAGCACCACATAAAAAAATAAATAAAATCTAAACGTATTGTGTCCACCTACAACTAAAAAATATTAAAAAAAAAAATAATGTACAAAACTAAGAATGAAGCCTAATGTAAACTAAGGAATCTGAATGTTTATGATGTCAATGTTGGTTCACTGGTTTTAACAAATGTACCTCTTGTTGGGGGATGTTGACAGTAGAGGAAGTAATACATAGGTGGTGACATGAAAAATCTCTATACTATCTGCTTAATTTTGTTGTGACTCTAAAACCGCTCAAAAAATAAAGCCTATTTACAAAAAAAAAAAAAACCACAACAAAAAACAGCCAACTTGGCAGGCAAAAATAGATTCAAACTCTTAAGTTTTAATAAATACTAGAAAAGATGAATTTTAAAAAAGCCTTTGGTATACTTATTACTCTAGAGGCACTGAAATAAGTAATTCACCACAGACTATAAAACAGAGTATAAAATGCTTAAAACATGTTCTATGAAATGGTGCTTACAGTTCACATACCTTTATTCCAGTATTAGTGGCATCTTTTACAGCTTTTAATAATGCATCATATTTGGGATTAAAAGTGACAGTAAAAGCACAGTCAATAATCCTACCTGAAAGAACAACAATTCATCTGTAAGTTTATATTCAGTTACTCAACTTATTTAATTTATAGCATTTAATCTACCAACCTCGATAGTTAAAAGGAAAATATAATGATGGGCTCAAGAAAGGCAGCATTAGTTTCCAGAGATCATTCATAACCAAAGGGGGTGGGGGAGGAAGTACACAAAGATTTCAGACTGAAATGTGTAATTCCCGAGTTCATCTGTTAGACTGTAATATTAATTCACTACTCTCTCAGACAGCTATGTGAACAAACAGAAATAAAAATGAAGCAAGAAAAAAGAAAAGACAATGAAATACAGAACAATGTAGGGCAAAAAAAAATGAATAAACCAAACCAATAGAACCACTGGATCCTACCTATCCAATTCAGTAAACCTTAGGTAAGTAGTTCATCTAAGTTTGCTTTCTTGCCTGTTAAGTAAGAAATAAGATACTTGGGGTTTTGGGGAGAGTTTACAAAAGTAAACAAATACCCCAAAGCTGAAAAAATTAAAGGCTCTACTATTTGAATAGATAATGTATATAACAATGACCTGACTAAAGAAACACAGGATACTTTCTATGCTTCAATACAAAGAAAATAAACCTTGATTACCCAATAGACTTCATTTTCAGTAGGATGCTTTAAAGGAAAAGAAAAAATCTCCCTCAACACATCTCTACTGAAAAGGAGACAACAACAGAATTTGGAAGTTCAATATTTATAGTTCCATCTAACACTATAATTCTGGAGTGGCTGGTTTTTTTCCTGAGGGGGTGGAGTAAAAGATAGGAATTATATCCATGAACTCACCACTTATATGTGTTCCAAAGTCTATCTTACAGATGTCATCATACTGCAATACTGTTGTGTCACCAGCATTGGGAGTATAATGGGCAGCACAATTATTGAGAGAACACCCAGTAGGAAAGGCCAGGCCTGCGTTTAGTCCATTCTCTTTTATTAGCTTGCGTGAACAGTCTTCCAACTTTTCACTAAACAAAAAGAAAATGAAATTTGTTTACTTTTAGATTCTTACCTTTATATACCTTATAGATTAGTAAGGCCAGAATGTTTACTAAAACTCTTACATTACTTTTTGGGAACAATCTCAGTATTTTCTGGATATAAATAAGTAACAATTTCTACTACGATATGAAAATAGCTCATCTATAAAAGACAAAGAAATTTCATATCTGGAGAAAACAATCCAATTTTATTTACTAGGAGATAAGTTTCTGATAAGTTTAAATGTTGATTTTATTTTTTCATGATGTGTATTTTTTAAATTATCTAAATCAAAGAACTGTCTTTTATACTAATAATTTCTCAAGGTGAAAAATCAGGGAAATAATTTTATTGGTTTCTTCACTGCACTATAATTATGCTTTCTGTCTAAGAATTTTTATATTATGAATTATTAAATCACAAGAGATTACTACACAGAATATAAAAATTAGTAATGAATACATGTGCACCTGAATATACACGTGCAAAAAGAGAGAGACCACGGTACAAAACAAGTGTGCTCCTCTTTTGGTTTCCTCATTATAGTGATACAAGAACTTAGTAGATATTTATAGAATCTTTATTTAAAAATAGTTTTATGAGCAAACAGTTAAGGAAAGCCAAACATTATAACTGCAGAGTTAGTATTTAAATAAAATTTTTTTTATCATGTTCTTACAAAAATGTATTCCTTTTACCAGATTTCTATCATTGTCATCCCAGGCTTGATCCAGCTCATAACATATTTTCTAACTTGTCGATGTGCTTCTGCAGCTTCTCGAAAATCATTCCAAATCTCTTCACTAGCTTGATCTAATGCTTTCTTTTCTTCACTTGTAGTTCTCCAAGCAGCTGTTCGCCTTTAGAATAGGCATAGCATACTATGAGTCATTTAAAAAAACAGCAGAACAAGCATAAAAGCTGAGGGAGATAATAATACAAGATACTTTAGATAAAGGATATTATGCACAATTTCTGTATGTCAACAAACTTTCTGAAATACCAAAATCACATACCTGTAATCAAACCAAATCATGTTAAACATTTTTTTAAGATTCTTAAAGGGAAAAAACACCTCAAGTGATTTCATTCATAGTCAGACTAATATACTGGCAATATAAAATAAAAAAAAGGAGAAAACCAGAAAAGACATAAGAGTCCTAGAAACCAAGCAGGTAGGAGAGAAAAGGTCATACTTCCACTTGAGGCGATATATACTTACAGATTTCAAAAGAGTACAACAAAAATTAGCCAAGAGAGAAGTAAAATTGTCCTGCATATCTGGGGAACTGGTTCCAGAACAAATCCAATGCCCTGGGGATACCAAGATCCATGAATGCTCAAACTCCTTATATAAAATGATGTAGTGTAGTATATACATACAACCAATGGGCATTCTCCTGTATACTTTAAGTGATCTCTAGATTATTTAAAATTCCTAATAAAATGTAAATGCTATGTAAGTGTTATACTATGTCATTTAGGGAACAATAATAAAAGTCTGTACATTGTACGTGTTCACCATATTTTTTTTTTTTCTTTCTTTTTGCAGTGCTAGGGATCAAACCCAGGGCCTCTTACATGGTAAGCAAGTGCTCTACTACTAGGTTGCATCTCTAACCCCAGATATATTTTTTTTTAAATATTTTTGATTGGTAGTTGGATGAATCCACAGGCACAGAACCCAATGATAGCAAGAGCTAACTATTAATCCAAAGACCTGAACTGGAAATGTGTTTATACTATCCTCAAAACACATTATACTATGTGCTTGTATAGGATTTTTCTGATTGTATAAGATACCGGAGGTAATGTTTCTCTTCAAGAAATGACTCACATTTTTAAACTGCCAGGGTTAACAAATTTTTATATTTAATATCTAGGAATGAAAGCCATTGACTCCCTCTAAGCAGAACATTTTTAAAAAATAGTTACTGTTTTAGAATGAAAAATCTTTTAGAACATCCTCATAATTTGGGAGTGGGTGGGTAGGGTCTGTGCTGGGATCAAATCTTGGGGCACTCTACCACTGAGCCACATTCCCAGCCCTTTTTAATTTTTTTTTTTTTTTAATTTTGAGACAGGGTCTTGCTAAATTGCCCAGGCTGGCCTTGAACTTGCAAACCTCCCATCCTAGCCTCCTGAGTTGCTGGGATTACAGGCATTCACCACTGCACCTGTCTAAGCTCCACACATTCTTCAGTAATATTGTGTATATAGCTCACAACTCATTGATTACTAGAGTACAAAGGAGGCTACTTCAAGGAATTACCCTTATTTGCCTCTTAAGCCAGTGGCTCAGCCAACTTCGGCTCTCAGTTAAATCCAACCTAGTATCTGTTTTGTACATAAAATTTCATTCCTGTACCTATTCATTTATGTACTGTGGACAGGTTCTTCCATGCTACAACAGAGATGAGTAACACTCAAGACCTAATATTTAGTACACGTTCCTTTATAGAAAAAATATACCCAAGTCTAAGTTAACAGGCCTCTAAGTTAATGCTCTAAAATACTTCCTGACCTCTTCTGTGTGTTACTATCAAGTTTACCACATTCATTTCCTACTGTTTTTGCTACTTGTGTGCCAATATCTAGCACCTCTAATTTGCAAAGGCCCAAAGGAGATGTCCTATTTGGCAGAGCACCACATAGACTTCTTTGGTTTGTTTTCAGTTTGGAAATGTATTTGAGATCTGTTTACTGATGTTATCAGATAATCAAAATAGTATGGTTCCATCAATATAAAGTCAGTTTTAACCCCATAAGTATTTAAATGTATATAAATTACTTTTACAGAAACAGTGAAAATTTAAGCAATTTTTATTCAAAATATACATTGGACCATCCTATCTATATATGGTAAAAGCATCAGACTAGAAAGTAATAGGATAAGATCCTTCCTTTAAAAAGAATACTCTCAAGAAGTGGCTCAATATGCTACAATACAGTAGTTGCTTACTCCAAGCTGGAACAGAACTAAGAACCTGGATATTCTAAGAACAAATCATTTTCAGGCAGGCATGAAGGTCATAGTTAATCAATTTTTAAAAAAGACACAGCATAATTCTTCATCTCTTACATCACCATAATTCTAGCACATATACCACAGCAGTAGCTGGTAGTCAAGTTTAAGCACCACTTGCCTCAAAAAGTAAAAAACATCAATGAAAAGCACGTCCATAGGAAGCTAATGGAAATCATGAATCTAGGTTGTGAAAATGAATTAGTTATTATTAATTCAAACACTTGCCCCCCCATCCAACACTTAGTTCTTAAAGGCTAAAACGTGAGTATAATTAAATTTCAAATGCACTATTCTAAATTTTAGAATCAGAATATGCTGTAATAAAGACCCCCAATACTAAACTCAGGAAATCTCATGAGTATCCTACACTCTTAGAAGGAGTGGATTCTTCAAGATTATGGAATGTCTTGGAGATGAAGCCTTTGATTTGATCCCTAGCACCAAAACAAACACCACAAAGGTTATAGAATGATCTCCATCAGTGGCAAAGAACTACCAATCAGAAACTGGATTAAAGAAACTCTTGTTTGAAGTCTTTAGTTTAAATTAAAAATCAGCAATCATAGAGAAATCAACTATAAGGGCCTCTTGTTATAATTTAAGGCCCAAATGAAGGACAAAAATATCATGGAGTCACTCTTTCCTACATTGAATCTACAAAGAACCTAATTTATTTGCAAACGGTTAAAAACTACTTCTATGATAAAAGAAAAGAGCAAACAGCCATACAAATAACCATTTGTATTTCTACAGGACAATACACAACATTGCAATATTTAGGAAAACTGTTACCTTGAAAAGTATTTCAATATATAATTAACAGCTTCCTCCATTAAACCAGAATTCTTTCTACCTATATTTAATTTGCAATAGAAGCTAACAGCAAGGAAAGGTAGTTTTATTTAAAAAGGTAGTTTTTTAAAAAATCTCAAACCAGGTACCACAGTGCGTGCCTGTAATCCCAGAGGTTTGGGAGGCTGAGGCACGAGGATTGCGAGTTCAAAGCCAGCCTCAGCAAAAGGGAAGTGCTAAGCAACTCAGTGAGACCGTGTCTCTAAATAAAATACAAAACAGGGCTGGGGATGTGGCTCAGTGGTTGAATGCCCCTGAGTTCAATTCCCACTACAAAAAAAAAAAAAAAGACTCAGTATTTTTCTCAAGTTACTTCAAGTATTCCACAAGACTCACATTAAATTATTAACACTATGTTAACAAACATAGGAAACCAATGACTTTCCTCTCCTAACAATAAGCAGATAGAAATGGAATAAAAACATTTCATTGGGGCTGTGGTTCAGTGGTAGAACACTTTAATCCCTAGGACTACATAAAAATAAATAAAATGAAGCTAGTGTGTCCATCTACAAATAAAAAAAATACTTTAAAAAAACACATAAAAAATTCATTCATATCAGCAAAAACATAAAATATTTAAGAACAAATTTAACAAGAAACAGATAAAACCATTCTGAAAAAAAAAAAACTGAATAAATGAAAAACAGCATACCAGGACAATGGATAAAACAGCAATAAAACTGCCAAATTTCAGAAACTACTAACAATGTGATTCTAATCAGAATTCTCACAATGACATTTCAGTATGTTTGTGTGTGACTGGGGAGAATAATTTGTCTTATCAACTTATTATATTACAAAGTTTATGATCTATTTTAAAGTTTCAATATCATAAGAATAGACAAATAGATCAGTGAAGCAGAACAAACAATTCAGAAATTGATTCCATTATATATAAGAATATATAATATGACAAAGATGGTCATTTAATACGGTAGCATGAATTATTTACCAATAAACCAGCTATCCATTTGAAAGAAAATGAGTACACTAAAAATGTAATAAAACAACAAATAATCCGACTCTGAAAATTATTTTTACTTAATACACATATACCTACCTAGACAGAATTAACTGCTGAATGATTTATAGTGGCAAAATATATTAGAGACAAAGAGAATGCCCGTCAATTACAGATTGGTGGAACAAAATAATAATAGAGGGGCTGGGGATGTGGCTCAAGCGGTAGCGCGCTCGCCTGTGAAACCGGCCGGGGTTCGATCCTCAGCACCACATACAAACAAAGATGTTATGTCCGCCGAAAACTAAAAAATAAATATCAAAAAAATTCTCTCTCATTCTCTCTTAAAAAAAAAAAATAATAATAGAGGTATTCTAATTACTTGGAGAGACTTTCAAGAGGTAGCATTGAATAAGAAAAGCAAAGGAAGTGTGCCTATGATTCCATTTTTATAAAACAGTGACAAAATTTTCTCCCTTATATAAAAAAGACACAGATGTACACATATGTGAGCAAAGAAAAATATGAAAAGCTACCTGCTAGGTGGTTAACATGAGTCTAGAAGGAAGGGAAAGAAGAGGGAATAAGCAAAATAAATAAATAATAAATAAATTTAAAGATGTATGTGACCACATATGTACTATGAGAATTTATGTGATTAACATATAATTGCATGTATCTATGACATTTAAAAAGTATTTTTGAGCTGGGGTTGTGGCTCAGTAGTACAGCACTTGCCTGACATGTGTGAGGCACTGGGTTCAATTCTTAGCACCACATATAAATAAATGAATAAAATAAAGGTCTATCAACAACTAAAACAATATTTTTTTTAAAGTACATCTTTTAAGACAGGGATAGCAAATGGTGAATTCACATTCAAAGAAAAGATGCCTGTGCTATAAAATCCTCAATTTTATAGATTTAATGCCTAATAATATTCACATTTGGGAATAAAGGAAGTGAAATTAACATCATGTTTTGTGTTTAAAGGAAAATAGGATGTCTTTATATACAAAAAAGAAAAAAGAAAAAGAAAACCACAGTAGAAGCTTTCTTAACCAACTATTGCAACCACTGAATCACTCAATGCTTTTTTTTTAATACCAGGGACTGAATCCAGGGGCACTTAACTACTGAGCCACATCCCCAGCCCATTCTAAATATATTTATAGATACACACACACATATACTGTTTAAAGACATATATATTGTTTAGAAACAGGGTTTCACTAAATTACTTAGGGCCTGGCTAAGTTGCTGAGACTGGCTTTGAACTCACGATCTCCTGCCTCAGCCTCCCGATCCACTGGGATTATAGGCATAAGCCACCACGCCCGGCTTACACAATGCTCTTGATTCCCTCTGTAAAACAGATTGAAATGACCATGGTATTCTGAATATTTGTGGCTGACAGGTTACTATGCTGGAAGTAATAATAGCAGCTAATTTACTTAATGCTCACAATGCATCTGTTACTTGTTTAAGTGCATTACATATGTTATCGTTCCTCACAGCAATCTTCAAAGTGTGCATTATATAGAAGAGGAAATGAAAGCAGACACAATAAATTACTTGCCCCAGTCACAAATCTGGATGTTAGGACTAGGATTTAAATACAGGTAGTTTGGTCCCAATTTCCATGCTGTCTACATAATACCACTATGAGCATCTGCTGACCAGATGAAACTATCCCCACAAAACAATTTTCTAAGAATTGGGAGAGTTTGTTCCCAAACCTGTGTAAGTCATCTGTACTTGATACTGTAATTATATAATTCAATAACACACTACATAAAAATAACTGTTTCTATGAAAACTAAAATGACTACTCTGAAAGTCTCTTATAAAGATAAACCATCAAAAAATACTTCTGTCAAATGGGGCACAGTGGCTCAGACTTATAATCTCAGTGAATTGTGAAGCTGAGACAGGAGGATCACAAGTTTGAGGCCAGCCTCAGCAATAAAACAAGGCCCTAAGCAATTTAGCAAGACCTTATCTCAAAATGAAAACTAAAAAGGACTAGAGACATAGCTTAGTGGTAATGTGCTCCTGGGTTCAATTCCAGGAAGGGGAAAAAAAAAAATCTAAATAAAATATATATGGTTTGGGGTGTGGCTCAATGGTAGAGGCCCCCAGGTTCAATCCCCAGCACCAAAACCAAACAAAATAAAAACACTTTTGTCAAATTAACTCTAGATAAGATTAAATTTAAATGTTTTTGGGGAAAAATGTAAAGATACGACATCCATCCTCAGCTCACTTGGTTCTTTCTTACTCCTCTCCAGAGAAATCCAACATAGACATCATAGGTAATGCATTATGAATAGTTTATGAACGGAAAAAAATGAAATCCAAAGGAAGTCCATGCCAAAATACTGAAAAGTCAAAAACAAATTTAAATTATCCTTTATCTAAAAAGATTTATTTGGGGGGAGAGTCCCACTTTTTTTTGATTAATCAACCTGCAAGAGGTCCCAATCATTTTGGATAAGAGGGCTTCTAATGTATACAAATTCATAAGCTTTTAATAATAAAGTAGTAGTTCAAAGTTTAGATAAAAATCAAACCTGCTTGATTGCTAAAATTGCCAAAAGTCAAACTAGAAGTTGTTTTATGATCCTTACCCATCTTGAGTGGGTGGGTATTCACACTCTTGTCCTTTGGGAAATACACCATTAGGATACAGGTCACATATCGGTACTGAGGGAGGGTCTGTCTGAACTCTTGCTGTGAAACACAAATAAAGTGTTAACTTCTATAATTAAATATAAAAGTAAGCAGTTATTATAGCTTTCTCTGTCCTAATGATTGTTATATGTCCTCATTTTAATTTCCCCGATGTCATATTACAGTTAAAAACAGAAGACACTTCAACATGCAGGCCATTTCCTGACTTATTGCTACATGGTGGAATGATCTTAATACCATAGGAACATGTGTGACTGCATGGTGTGACGCTACATCTACATAGTGTACAACCAAAAGAAAAGTTGTGCTGCAATTGTATACATTGAATCAATGCACTCTGTTGTCATATTTACCTAATTAGAATCAATGAAAAAATTAAATTAAAAAGACATCTTTAACTCCTCAAGATTCCATTATGTATTTAAAACATATAAAAACATCATATGCTTTGGTAGAAAAAGCACACTTCCAATGTTTTCATCCCCACTTACTGTACCAGAGATGTTAAGAGCACAGAAGTTGGCTTTCACAGATAAAAAACAAAAAAGTGCCAGGCATGGTGGCACATGCCCGTAATCCCAACGGCTCAGGAGGCTGAGACAGGAGGATAATGAGTTCAAAGCCAGCCATAGCAAAAATGAGGCACTAAGTAACTGAGTGAGACCCTGTCTCTAAATAAAATACAAAATAGGGCTGGGGATGTAGCTCAGGGGCTGAGTACTTCTTAGTTCAATCCCCAGTAACCCCCCCCACACACACACAAAGAAAAGTAACAAGAAAATAAGAAGTCCTATTACATATTAATAAGTGAAAAACTATTATTCCCAGGGAATAATTAGTAAAAGTTAAGAGCATAAACTATCGATGCTGAAAATCTTGAGTTAGCCATATGCAAAATTTCCAGGTACATGAAAAAAGTTATAGCACTTGGCAAACATCTTAGACATTATTTCCCAAATTGTAGAAAGTTTAAGTATCCCTAATCCAAAACACCCCAAATCTGAAACTTTCTAAGCACTGACATACTGCCATAAGTGGAAAATTCCACACCTTATTTCATGTGGCAGGGTTCAGTCAAAACACAAGCACGCTAAAATTACCTTTAGGAAATGTGTATATGAAACATAAAAAATTCAAAAATTCCAAAACACTGCTGATCCCAAGCATTTTGGATAAGGGATACTCAACCTGTAAAGTCGCCAAAATGCTTTAAGAAAATATAAATTTTTCTCTTGAAACTTTTAAAAATACATAAGAACTAACCATGTAGTTCTTACTATATGAAGACCTGCCTTTTAGTAATGAATGCTATATCCAAGGGAATACCAAGAAGTTGCATGAGAGCTAATTTATGCAGCAATATATGACTTTCAGCGTAGACAACTGAAGCATTTACCAACTACTGAGTAAGTGGTTCATGTTATGAAATTTTTCTTAAATTTTACACATATTTTCCTTTTTTTGTTCTGTAAAGGGGAAAAAAAGGCACATAAACATGACCATTTAATGAGGCAAATTATTATCTAAGGAACCATTTTTTGGCTCACTCCTTCAATCCAAAAGTAGTATCTCATGAGTGCCAGCTGGTTCTTTCTCTTTACATGATTACATTTAAAACTGTTATATGGGCAAGGAAAACTGGGAAACACTTTCTCCTCATGTTCCTAAGAGGAAACAGAATTATAAAATGAAAAAAAAATTAGAGATTACCTAATTGAGTTTCACATTCAATCTAGGAATCCTCTAACACTCCTTACAGATGAAGCTGAAATCCTGACGGTGGAGATAGTCACTATCTCTCAAGCTAATATCTATTCATTTTGGGAACACTGTAACTGTCTGAAAACTCGTCCCATATTCCTCTCTCTCTCTCTCTCTCTCTCTCTCTCTCTGTGTCATGTTCTTCTATTAGTCCAGCTTTATTCTTTGAAGTTTAAAAAAAAAAATTGACTATCCACTGCTACTCATTCCTCCCTACAACGAGGAACCACTTTAAGGGATATGACCATCTCATCACTTTTATCCAAATTTGCCAGCCTTGAAATTGTTAATGTTCATTTTAAATGGAGCCAAAACTGACTTATATTAATGTGTCAAGTTAGGTACAATTAGTGTAAGACTATACCTTGGATTTTATACACTCAAATTCCTAAGGATCCCAATCACCCTATATTAATTTTATATCTGTATCTGTAAAATTTCCGCTTATTAACAGGTTATATAACCTTATTAACAGGTTATTATCACAGTTATCCTAGGTTCAAAAAAATCTTGATTTTTGTTTAAATATTATCACCAACTAAAGACTAGTTATTCTGGTCTTATTATTTTTTTTGTTGGTCAAAGTTTTATTACAAATAAATATACCTTCTATATTGCCTACGAATTAAAAAATGTTAAAGATCTCAAAAAGAGCCAGAAAAAATAAAATATAGCTAGGTGAGGAGGTGCACAACTGTAACCCCAGCTACTCAGGAGGCTTAGGCAATATGATTGCAAATTCTAGGTCCGCCTTAGCAACTTCGTGAGACTTCCCTGTTTCCATATAAAAAAATAAACTGGGGAAGTGCCTAAGTGGTAATGCACCCCTGGTTTCAATCCCCAGTACGAAGAAAGAAAGGAAGAAGGAAGGAAGGAAAGAAGGGAGGGAGAGAATTTGTAATCAGAATATCAGAGCAGAGTTAAAGTCTATCATTTACCAATTACTAGCTATGACTAGGACAACACAACTAAAAGCCTCAGTTATCTCATTTACAAAAAGAAGTCACATGAAATCCTGATAAACATTTGGTATCATAATGTACTGTATCTGAGGATGTGTGCGTGTGCACGAGCGTGCGCGAGCGAGGGGAGGGGGGGTTCAAATCCAGGGCCTCATACATGCCAGATAAGCACTCTATCACTGAGCTATGACCCCCAAATTATATAAAACTACAAATAAGCTATAATAATATGTATTGCAGTTACATGCTATTACTTATAATTCTCCCACTTTATAGATGTGGAAAATGAGGGAAGTAAACTAATCCTGGTAGCATTATTTTTATTATAACATTATGTCTTATTTCAGAAATGTTTTATCAAAAATACACAAATAAGAGACATTCAAAGTAAATAAGAAAGCAAAAATCAAAACAAGGAAAAGAATATGAAATAGAACCTGAAACAAGGCCAATAAAAAAAAAATCACAAATTTGGCTCTAGGCCCACAAGTAGCCAACCTTAAATAAATAAAAAGCCAGACTATTTTCATAGTTCATGGTATTTTTGAGATAAAACCAATCAACTACACAGGAAAAACACAAATATTCTTGATACCAAGACCAGAAAAAAGAGAGTCTCTTAAAAGAGTGCTAATAAAGTCAGGTGAAGTGGGACATGCCTTAATCCCAGCAACTCAGGAAGCTAAAGCAGGACGATCCAAGTTTAAGTCCGGCCTCAGCAACTTAGTGAGACCCTGTCTCAAAAAAGAAAAAGAAGTGGGGATGTAGTTCAACGGCAAAATAAAATGCCCCTGGATTCAACTCCATCTCTCCCCTTACACAAAAAGAGTGCTAATACAGAAATGCAATGAAAGGGCTGGGGACATAGTTCTGAGAGTATTTGCCTAGCATATATAAGACCCTGGGTTCGAGCCCCAGTACTGCAAGAAAAAAAGAAATGCACCAAAATCTGGTACAATGGCACACATTTATAATCCCAGCATCTTGGGAAGCTGAGGCAGGAGGATCACGAGTCAAGTGAACCTGGGTTCAATCTCCAGTACAAGAGATAAATTCAATCAACAATATTCTAACAGGAGGCACAACTGCATCATACCAAAACATTTGTCAGTAGAATTTTAAAAGGGACAAGTGTAAAATAGCTCCATAATCATCCTCCTTACCTATCTACTTTCATTAGGGAGCAATTTTAGAGTATTTGGAGAAATAGGTATCTGCAATTCATTCTCAGAGAATACCATTTTACACAGTCACTTTTTATTTAAGTGGTACCAGGGATAGAACCCAAGGCTGTGCAAGTGCTCTACCAGAGAGCTACATTCCTAACCCTTCACAGGCACACTATTAATGATTTTGAATGGAAAGAATAGGGAATAGGACATTAGAATATGTAGAAGATTCCTGGAATGTAAAATTAACTTGTGCTCACTAAATACAGACTTATATGTCCTCACAAGTTAGAGGCAGAAATGACATCCTTATACACGAGTTAGAAAAGAAAGGTTATCCCACCTCAACCTGGTTACACACACTAGGGGAATGGCTGACAGAGGCAAGAGCTTCTCTAAACAACAGATAAAAATGGAAGTCAAGTCCCCTAAATTCTAATTCTTAAAATTTTAACCTGAAATATCTTAAAGGACGGTATAACCAGACATTTAATGATCCCCAATAGCCCAAAGAGCATCCAAGATTATTAGAACTTACATGTTCTAATTCTCAAACCAATCTTTATTCCTCCATACTATACAGTCTTTCCCATAGTCTCCCTAATATGTTTTTAGGCTTTTGAAGATATATGGTTGTCATTTTTAGAAATACAATCTAAGTAGGGTCATATTTTATACATATTTAAAATAGTATTATAACAAATGTATTTATAAAATCTCACCATATGCACGTAGTTTAAAATAATGGAATTCCTCATTAAATGTTCATTAAGAATCTCATAACTTCAAAGCTGGCAGATAAACCACAAACCATGTTCACCTATTACAACATAGGGCCACAACTTACCTATCCCTGACAAAATTATTCTTTGTATTATGCAAGTTTTAATTTATAAAATTTTTAGGAACTCACCCCTACCTTGTGATTAAATGCAACCAATTTACATAAACACTATAGAAAACATCAAAAAGTTTGTTAAACTAAAACATTTGCTATATAATAATTAGTTTCACTAAATTTTACCTCTATTAACCTAAATTTATTTCTCTGACGTGTATTAGGACCTTAAACTTCTAACCTACTCTTCAAACCTGTTGGTTAAAAATTACTATTACCAAGTAAGATTAACTTAAGATACTAACGTCCTCTCTTCTTCTTCTTCTTTTTCTTCTTCTTTCCAGTTGCTCCATCACCATCTCCATCTCCATCTAAGAAAAAACAATTCCAAATACACATTCATTTAAACCTCATAAGGACAGGGGTAAAGAAAACAGAAGGAGACAGGTGTGTATGAATGTGTACATACACACAATGCGTTTTAAATAGCATTTGATAAGGTATACTGCTAGCTTTTAGTACATTCATTTATGTAATCAAAAAACACTAGCAGATTTTACTTTGAATTACTTGAACACACATTGTTGAATAAAGTATCTTTAAGAATAAAAACTGCATTGACTTTCTTTTTTAAAAGCTAGGAAAAATAACTGTAAAAAAAATTACATCAATAATAATGACCCTGTGACTTCATCTAAAATAACACTAATAACAATTCACATGTGCTCTGCAGTTAAACACAGTTAAACACATCATTATTACCTCATACAATGCTCAAAGCAACCCTGTGAGGTAACAAGGAATGTCTAAGGTACTTGCACATAATAACCCTACTGGTAAATTGCATAACTAGACCAATAATTATGTCAATTGATTCCTAATCTAGTAGGGTTATGTGGGGTATCATTATTTTTAACGCCTTTTCCAATACAGTTAGCAGAAAAAGAATTCTGTAGTTAGGCCAAACTTTATGCAAAACTCAGTGGGCATGGGCGGGGTTGTAACTCAGTGGTAGAGAACTTGCCTCACACATGTGAGGCCCTGGGTTCGATCCACAGCACCACATAAAAATAAAGATATTGTATCCATCAACAACAACAACAAAAAAAACATTTTTAAAAAATCAGCGGGCATATATATACTCTTCCTGAATTCTGGGTCTCTACAGCGCCTGATGCCCAAAAATTGGTGGAAAATAGTTGTCAAAGAAACACCCAAAACAGCCATGAATCTGTTTGAGTCTTTATAATAACCATCTATGATGGAAACTTTGAGAAAAGTTAAGGATACAATTAAAGACAAGATGAAATAGTGACTCAGAACATTTTAAATAAATGTATAGACCTAAGAGTCTGAACTTCTAAAAATGCTGTTCAATAAATTCCAGCAATTACATTTGAAGTTTCCAAATCTACCCAGAAAAATCACACTGCTCTGAAACTGCAATGAACATGACGCTGTCTCAGATAAGTATTAGTTGATGGTCTAATAGTATGCTCATCATCATTTAAGTGTTCTTTTGAAAGTTCCACCTAGTGGCTATAGTAACATCAATAATTTTAGATAGTAAAACCCACACCTATAAAACAACATCAAATGTCTCTTAAATTTTTCTTCTTGAAGTGCACCCTTTTACTCCCAGATTAAAGAAGAGCCATGAAAGCAATTCTCTCACTATTCGATATACAATATTATTTTAATTACCATATAAAATTGCAATCATTGGCTTAAACAGATCTCTATTCATCTGTGGGCTCCTTAAGGATTACACATCTTAAAACTAAGGACAGTGACAAGAACATGGTGAATGAATGGCCCTTTAATTTATCCTGTTAATATTTATGAAAAAATCAATGAAAATGCCAGTATTTGACAATTTTTTACTTACAAAATTGAAATTTCTTATATCCAATCTTTTATTGGGGGTACTGGGGGTTGAAGCCAGGGGTGTTTTACACTGAGCTACACCTCCATCCCCCCCCCTTTTTTTTTTGAGAAAGAGTCTTACCAAGTTGCAAAGGCTAACCTTGAACTTATGATCCTCTTGCCTCAGCCTTCCAAACACAAGGCATGTGCCACCACACCTGGCTGTTACATACAATCTTATAAAATTAACAAGAACCCACTAGGTAGAAGAGTACAATGGAAACACAAATACTGCATATTTACTCATTATTTATTGCTTTTTATGTTCAGAAGCCTAAGAGGAAAAACTTTTGGAAAATACAACTCAATGTCCTTGACGTATCAGATAATCTATTTCATATATTCTGCACGACAACTTCTTTATTCCATTAAATGCTGAGTTTCTAAGTGCCAGGCAACAGGGACAGACAGTAATAAGCAAAATAGTTTTTGTTATGAAAAAATATTCAAGTGTCTAGCATACTGCTACACACACTAGACTCAACCTAAAACAAACATTTTGAGATATGAAGCCACTTTTAAACATGCTAAAAATTTTTCCAGCTGTGTGCCTTTGGTGAATTATTTAGCCTCCCTCTACAATGGTTTCTTCATCTTAAAAATGGGATAAATAAAATATCCTTATTTGATACTTTATCGTCCTTCTGAAACTAACTGCCTTATTCAATGTCCAATGTCTGATTCAATACAGAGTAACAGCCACCACTTATGGAACTCTTTGTGCCAGGATGGCAGCAGAGTCAAGATCTGAATAGTAAGCTATATGTAGTTTTAGTTCCAACCATTATACCATATTGAAATTTATGTTTTTATATGTCTGTCTTTCATAGCATCCCAAAATATTTCTATTAGGTAAAGACAGTTCATATTTATTTCTTTATTAAAACCATGCCCAAATCAACTAATACCCGGTGAACTGACAATTAGACATTCACATAGGAAAGGAAAAAACCCTTCTATTTTTACCTTGCTCAATAGAAAAATTCTGAAAGGCCAGATGTGGTGGCACATACCTATAATTCCAGTGATTCAGGAGGCTGAGGCAGGAGAATTGCCATTTCAAAGCCAGCCTCAGAAACTTAGAAAGGTCCTAAGCACTTAGTGAGATCCTGTCTTAAAAATAAAAAATTTAAAGGGATGGGGATGTGACTCAGTGGTAGAACACTTGTGGGGGTTCAATCCCCAGCACACATGCACGTGCACACACATGCATACACATGCATACATACACACACACAATCAAAAAGGATAACAGACCTAAATGTAGCAGGTAAAAATATATAACATTCTTGAAAAGAAAATCTTCATGACCATGCATAAATTAAAAGAGGATAAACTGGACTTCATCAAAATTAAAATTGTGTTACGAACAATACCATCAATAAAATGAAAAGACATTCCACAGCATGGGAGAAAATATTTGTAAAACATGAATCCAGTAACATGCCTCTAGAATACACAAAGAACTATTATTACAACTCAATAAGATGACAAATAACCCAATAAAACATACACAAAAGATCTGAACACTTATAAAAAAGATATATGAAGCCCGGTATAGTGGCACACACCTGTAATCCCAGTGGCACAGGAGGCTGAGAAAGGAGGATCACAAATTCAAAGCCAGCCTCAGCCTCGGTAAGGCACTAAGGAACTCAGTAAGACCCTGTCTCTAAATAAAATACAAAACAGGGCTGGGGATGTGGATCAGTGGTTGAGAGCCCCTAAGTTCAATCCCCAGTAGCCCTCCACACCAAAAAAAAGAAAAAGATATATGAAGCCTGGATTACAGACTAGTTGACACCTGTACTCCAGTGACTAGGGAGTCTGATTGAGACAGGAGGATCACCAAGTTCAAGGCCACACTCAGCAATTTAGTGTGGCCTTAAGCAACTTAGACCCCATCTCAAAACAAACAATTAAAAGGGCTGAGGATGTAGCTTAGTGGTAAAGTGTCCCTGGGTTCAATTCCCAGTATCACAAAATAAATAAATAAATAAAAAGATATTAATATGAAAGACAAATAAAAACATGAAACCATAATGATGTACCACCAATCACACCTATCAGAAAGGCTGTAATTTAAAAACTGACAATAGTTAAATGCTTATGAGAATACGAACCTGGAACTCTCAATCATTGCTGAGAGGAATGCAAAATGGTACAGCCACTTTCGTAAAGTTTGGCAGTTTCAGAAACCTCATTTGTAGGTATTTACCCAGGAGAAATGAAAACATATGTTTACACAAGGGCCTTTTTGCAACTGTTCATAACCTTATTCATAACAGATAAAAGCTGGAAACCCAAATATCCTATAAATGGTAAATGGATAAATGAATATGGAATATTATTCAGCAATAAAAAACAATGTACTAATTCCTAAAAATGAATGCAACATCTAAATAACTGTCAAAACTATTATTAAGTGAAATAATCCAACAAACAAGCTGCATACTGAATAATTATATTTATATGATAATCTAGGAAAGGCAAAAACTACAAGGACAGAAAAACATTAGAGGTGGCCAAGGATAAGAGCATGGAGCAACAGAACTTGATACAAAGGGACAAAGGAAATTTTTTGGTGGAGATATTTTTGTGGAAATGGTCTATACCTTTGTTTTTGGCAATGGTACACAATTCAATATCAAAACTCCCCAAAGTGTACACTTACAAGGGGAAAATACTATTTTAGGCAAATTAATAAGCCTGACTTAAATTTACTGAATGATTTACCTCTGGCATGTTGCCAGATGCCTATAGGATCAACTATAACATGGATACCAACAATCTCATGTTCAACATACCTAAAATTATATTCAATATCTTCTTCTTTGCCTACAAAGTCCCTCCCCTAACTCTAACCAGCTCTCTGCTAACTTCATATTACAGGCAAGAGCATTAATGCTCTGTCACATCAACAGTCTCCATTACTATTATTGGATACTTCCTCTCCATTTCTATTTGACTATTTGTTTAAATCTTCCCTCACCACATGCCTGGCCTTCTGCTAAGTGGCCGTAAAAATGATCTCCTTGCTTTTAACATATATGTACTCTCCTGTAAATAATCATGCACAAATATAAAGTCTAATTATTTTGTCATAACATGCTTAAAAATGCTCAAAGGCTCCATCATTGAATCCTCTTTTATAGCCAGTTTGCTCTGTTTATTATACTCTGAAAACTTTCTCAGCGTTATCCCTTCTCAAATGGTCTCTTCTACTTGGTTTTAATCAAGTCTTACTCCCTCCAATGAGTATTCTTTTAGCATTCAGCTTACAATTCCATCTCCAAATTTCATTGAATTGTAGTGTATATACCAGAATATCTTTTCACTTTGTATATCTTTTCACTTGATATTTCCAATACACCAACAGTTTTCTTCTAGGAGAAAAATTCTAAAATATAGCTTTCCATCCCTCAAAGAGCACTCGTAACAGATAAGTAGTACTTAATTTATCCTTATTATGAAAACAAATTAGGAAAATAATCAGCTCAAATTGGTGAAAACTGTCAATATTCCTAAAATTGTCTTTAACACACTGAAGGTTTCTAATTTATCACATAAAACATTTACCATGTCAAGAAATTCAGTGAACTTTGTAAAGGTAAAAACGGAACAAAGCAAACATCAAAATTAGCACTATGATATTCTATACATAGTGGATCTATAACAACCTATTATATTACCTTGAATTTACAAACTCCTTTCTTGTTCAAAGTTCAAAATATGTTCATAATCTGAAGCATAAGCCAAAGTAGAATGGAGAAGATGTTTGCTTAAGGAAAAGGAAAAGCTAATGATTTCTTTCAATCTAGGCACCTCTTTTCCACTTATGTTTACTATAGCTTTTTTAAAAAAATGGCTGCTGTGACTCGAACCCAAGCCCTGGGGCACACTAAACAAGCATTGTACCACAAAGCTACACCCACAGACCTTTCTTAATTTTTCTCTTTTTTTCTTTTAATTTTGAGACAGCATTGCTAAATTGCCTAGGCTGGCCTCAAACTTGCAATTCTCTTGCCTGAGGTTCCTGAGTAACTGGCATTACAGGTGTGCACCACCACACTACACCTGGTGTGACTTAAGCTTCCTGAAGGCAAAGAACACATCTTTCTAAAAAAAAACTACTCTAGATTACCCAAACAAAATAATTTGGTACAGCCTCCACTGGCTAAAAGGTATTAGCCCCAGGCTGACAGTGCTTGAGGTAGAGCAACTGGTCCTGGTAGTAAATAAATAAAAATTCAAAAAATAGGAAATCCCTATTTCCTCCTGTACCAAAACAGGCTATAGAATTATAATAGACTTCTGACTTAATCTTCTCTCCCTCCTGTCTTACAGTTACATCAAATACTAGAATTCTAGTAGCTGTCTTAAAAGAAATTTTATTTTTTTAAAATATTTATTTTTTAGTTTTAGATGTACACAAAATCTTTATTTTACATTTATGTGGTGCTGAGGATTGAACCCAGCGCCTCATGCATGCTAGGCAAGCGCTCTACCACTGAGCCACAACCCCAGCCCCAAAAGAAATTTTATAACATCCAAATACCCATAAAGAACTAGGATCTGGGAATTCAAAAGAGTTTAGAAGCACTCCAATATACTCCTTTAAGAATGAAGAGAGGCAGCACTGGTATAGAGAATAAAAGGCATGAAAATAAGGTGCTAAGTTTCAAATTCTGGCTCTGTTATATATACTAGCTGTGTCATGAGGCAAATCATATAACTACCACTTCTCTGTAAAATGGTAGCACCTACTTTGCTGGATTTGTGAGGTTAAAGTAAGTGAAAGTATTCCAGCATAATGTCTAGAATATAGTAGTTGTTAAATAAATATCAAATAAACAGCCTCTCAATTTTATTGTATTAATACCCTCTACCTGGCCTTCTGCCAAGTACATTTTTTTTAAAAAGCTTTTTTTATTGTAAATGGACACAATGCCTTTATTTTTTTTTATTTTTATGTGATGTTGAGAATCGAAACCAGTGACTCACATGTGCAAGGCTAGTGATCCACCACTGAGCTAAAACCCAGCCCCCCAAGTATATTTTTGAAAACTAAGATCTGTGCTACCTGAGCAGCTAGTCAACATATACAACTTTTTAAGGAGTTGCTAATAAATGCCTCTTCCTTTATCTGCAACATTAACTGAAGCTTTGGCAAGTGAAATGTCAGATAACCTCACATTTTCTATCTTATAATCACAAAGATCAAATTAACCATTTACCTTCATCATCATCATCTCTTTCTTTCTCTTCCAATGCTTGTTTTTCCAACTGTCTTGCTACCTCATCCACTGAGGTTCCTGATTCTTTATCAGGTTCCTGTTGCCCTGCTGATCAAATAAAATAGCATGAACCAAATGTAATAAGGATACTTTCCCACTAGAATATGTTCTAATGATCCTGGACAGCTTGCAAGTGCTTCTTGATAAGTGCTCAGGAAACAAAAAACAGAAACATTATTTTGAATATAATTTGTTAAATGGCAGAAAAAAAAAATCTTCCATACCTAAGTAGTACCATCCATTCATTAATTCATTCAACAAAATACCCACTACACATACTAGCAGTAAAGATAAATAAGACCTTCAAGGTCCCTATCCTTATTGTACTTTAACTTTTAAAAGTATTCAACACACTCATCAAATTCTTTAATTACTAGCAAGTACCTATCTAGTAATTAAGTATCTAATACAGGCAACAGTGCTGAAGGCCTTAAGAAGGATTCAGACAGAACACCCCTAACTCTGTGAAGAAAGCAGCTGTCATAATGAACTAGGTTTGAAAATCAATCAAACAAAATAAACAAAAAAGGATAGTCCATTGCGAAAATACAAATTTTTGAACATCTAAGCACAAGATGAAGCCCATGCTCTGCAAGTAATTACAATCTAGCTGTATAAGTAATACACTGAGAAAGAGTAAAACCAGGTAGCACTTAATAAAGTGACATTCTGATTACTGAAAAGAATTTATATTAAGAGATACAACTGTTAAAAAATATATTAGGATTATTCCGCTGAATACCTTCAAGGACAAACTGAGGAGTTTGGATTTCATCTAAAAGCCAAAACAGCCACCAGAGTATGTCCTAGGATTAAATTTTGCTCTGGAAGAGACCCAGCAAATCTACAACTCTCCCTCTTCCCATCTAATCAAAATTTCAGAAAGACATCGATTCATCCTGTGCACCCTTGTTTTCACTATGACCTCTCCGTTTCTGTCTCGTTGTATCTCTGATTTTCATTAAAAACAGCTAAAAACAGTTTTTTTGCTAAAATGAAATTGGTGAACAAAAACGGTGACTTCTCAAAACACTTGAGTTCTTAGCTAATAAAACGATCCAACTGTGTACTTTCAGTTGTTTTCCTTGCTTCACCAATAGATTTGGAGGTTACTGCTTGAGACGTTCCATTCAGAGCCAAAGAAGATCCCTTCTGCATTTGCCTGAAAGTGGCATCATAATTCGGGCCTAAAGGCCCTAATGCTGGACGATGCTGTGGAATAAGGCAGATGAAAATTCGCACCACCACAACCAGAAATTCTCGCTGACATAAGTGTGTGGGCATACAGACATATATACACACCCCAAACGTGCAACCTGCAACAACAACCCCGATGTAAACCCGGATGGTGGGGGGCCATCGGGTCGGGCTATACTCTTGCCCACCGCCATCCTTACGTCTCCGGTAGCTCCAGCAAAGAGGCAGCATGGAGATTTTTGAGGAGGGCCCCAAACCACGCGGAATTTGGTAGAGCCGTGTTGTGTGGCTGGTTTCATGTCCGCGCAATGGTCTGCCTGGGAGCTGAGCCCAGGCAAAAAAAAAAAAAAATGGGGGTGGGGGGCCGGCCCCGCGACCCAGGGCTACCGCATGCGAAGCTGAGGCATTCTTCTACCTCATCTCTGCCCCAAAAAGCGGGAGAAGCCGCTCTCCCCAGCCTAGGAATCTGGAGCCCGGCCTTGCCCCTCTCTCAGGCCTGGGAATCAATCCAGTCTAGGGCTCCGGGTCCCCGGTCCCTGCCACCCCCGCCGAGCCTAAGCCAAGTCGTTCGGCCATTCCTGGCAGAGACTGGGAAAACAAGACTCCCCTTACCTGCGGTAGCCCCTTTACTCTTCTTCTTCTTTCGTCTTTTTTTCTTGGCTGCTTCTTCCGCCGTAGAGGCAGCTCCCTCCTCCCTGTCGTCTGGATCCAAGTCGCCATTCAAGTGGCTCCCGGAGGCCGCTGCCTCCTCCACGCCCGCCATGTTGCTCGAGAGAGCGCGAGGGAGCGAGACAGAGCGGCGAGGGCCCGCTCCTTCTTCACCCACCTACACCAGCGACGCCGGAAGCTGCTCTCGATGGTAGGGCCGCGGGGAATGCTGGGACGGCGGAGGACTGGACTGCGGCGTCGGGCCTCTGTGCCTATCTGGTGTGGGCTAGGGGCTGACTGATACCTGACTCGTCCCAGGCCTCGGGCATTCCCGGTACAAATCTGCCCGCGTACCGTCAGCTTGAAGGGGGACCAGAGTGAGCTGGAGAAGCCCGTGCCTGCTGTGTAGAGAGGGCGACCTGCAGGAGGAGGGGCGTGTTGGCTGGAACCGAAAATTTTAATAGTCTTGATTTATAAATCATAAGGGAAGCAGCGAGCATTCCTTAAAAAAAAAAACGCGTTTGATTGAACACATCCTTTTGTGTGTGTGTGTGACTCAAGGACTGCGTCGTTAGTCACAGCTCTCTAGGCACGTCATGTTGGAATCTGGAATTCCGTGTTTCGCGTACTGTAAACCTTGGATGATTCAAGATGGGAGCCCCTCACGCTTTTCTTATTTTCCAGTCCATGACAAGAATTGCAGGTTCTGACAGACGAGGATACACAGCCCTTCCCGTTGATGCATACACCACTGTCTTTATTTCTAGTCCCCCTTCTTTTTGGTCTTAAGACTATTCGCCAGAATGCAATTGAATTTTGCCTATTCTTTCTCTAATCTTATTATGAGAGCCTTGCAGTTTGAGATTTAGTATGTGGCCTTAGTAGATTGTGATTGGCTGCCTGAGCCAATTCCTCAATTTCTACCAAATATGGGTCTTTGTTCACCAACAGAATTTAGGGGTTTTAATCAGTTTTAACCGATTATGTTTCCATGTTCCATATATAGGACACACATAGAAGTTTACAAAAACTTAAATTGAGCAACAAAGTTAAAGGTATGGGGGATGTGTGTGGATGTGTGTGTATACATATGTGTGCATAAGTATACTTATCATATATGGGTGTGTCATGGAAAATGATATATAGGTATATATGTCACATGTGTTTGAGTGTCTCCATATATATAGGACCCAAGAACATATAGGGACCAAGCTTCGTTGGCATCAAAATGTCTGTAAGGGCCTTCTTGCTAGTAGTTTTATATTAAACCTTACACAGGCTCTGATCATAGCCCCTGAAATGCAATATCAGATGGGTGGGGTGTAGCTCAGTGGTAGAGTGCATGCTTAGAATGCTGTAGGCTCTGGGTTCAATCCCCAGCACCAAAAATAAAAAATAAAAATAAAGTATTATCATGTCTTAAAAGTTCAACACCTAGCCAATTCTACTAAAAACTATTATACCTTTACAAATATTTGTTTTTCAACTGAAATATATCCCTACTTACATTTTAAATTCCTTCCTATGGTTGATATATATATATATAAATGACAATAGAAAACTATGAACCAAACACAGTATCAAAAAAGTTGACTTATCAGCCAATTAAGAGGAAACTGGTTTGTAATAATATTGCAAGTAAAACTTCAAGTCCCACAGAACATCTTAGTATTAAAAAAAAAAATCAACAAAACCTGTAATCCTCGTGTTGGTGTGGAGGATTATCCTGCAGAATGAATCTAATGTGTCAGTATATGATTTCATAGCTTAAATATTTATTTATGCTTTTGAATAGATGAAAATTAGTTTGTAGTGTAACCATAAGAAAATAGACACACAGCATATTGTTCATTGGTACTTTAAGTTACTTGTTTTTCTAATATCACCAATAAAAGGTTTTGGCAATGTCGTTTTTTTTTAAAAAAAAAAAAGTAGTTGTAACCTCCATTTACCCACAATCCTTTAAAATGCCTAGTATGATCTGGCCCTTACCTATATCTCTAGACTCTCCATTCCCTTTCTTAGCTACAGTTCACAAAGTTCTGTCTGACCTTGGAGCATTTCACACACGCTGTTTCTTCCAGCTGGGCTGTTCTTTGCCTGGCTGATACCTTCACTCATTCAATCTGGGCATGGTGACACAGGCCCATAATCCCACCAGCTCGAGAGGCTGAGGCAGAAGGATTGCTATTCAAACCAAGCCTCAACAATTTAGCGAGGCCCTAAGCAATTCAGTGAGACCCTGTCTCTAAATAAAATATTTAAAAGGACTGGGAATGTGGCTCAGTGTTAAAGCACCCCTGGGTTCAATCTCTGATACCAATAACAGCAAACTCGTACATGTATGAAAATCAATTTCAGTTCATGATTATCCTGTTTTCCCTTCCCCTTTTTCCTTTAGTCTTCCCCTTCCCTTCTCCTTCTGTACTCTACTAGAATTCCTTTCTCTCGTCTATTAATTTGTATTTAATTGATTCTTTATGTAATCTTATCCTTCCCTCCCCCTTTTCTCATTGTACTCTAGCTTCTGCATATTGGAAAAAATCTCAAATTCCTAATAAAAGATCACAAAAAGACATCTATAGCATTTCAACATGATGAATACTATATAGCCATTAAAAACCAGTAAAATGAGATGCCTGTAGACTATGTGGATAAATTAACATATTTACATAATACAATTGTCAAGATGGACAGCAATATAGTCACTTTGCTCTATAAATGATTGCTCTGCTAGCAATCTAGATTCTAGACCTATGGTTCCCATCCTATTGGATCCTGTATTCTATTCTGAGAGTATGGTACTTTCTACCTTTTAAGTAAACAGTCTTTTTACATTATCATTATGAAATGACAATGAGAGTAGATAGCGTCAATTTTTGTGCCCTGGCAAAAAAAAAATTATGTCAATTCTGAAACCATTTTCAAACTTTTCTCAACAGTGACATCCCAAAGACTAATAATGTTCTCTATTCTGAAGAAAGAATTGAAAATGGGAGAGCTTGGTGTGTGGGAAAACTGCCAAGTTATGCTCATAACAATATTGATGAGACTTTCCCAAAAACTGTGATTGGGAGCTTAGAGAGAAGAGTTTGCACGGCAGAAATATTTCTTAAGTAGAATTAAAAGAACTTAATGGTCCACTGAACTTGGAGGGGGAGAGGTTGAAGATGACACCCAGGTTTTTGGCTCTGGTTCCTGGGTGGAGAGTGGTACCACTCCCTGAAATAGAGAATGAAGGAGGAGAAGGACTTTTGGAGGAGGTGGAATGAAAGATAAGTTTTGATCATTCTAGGTTTGAGATGCCTGCAGGGCATCCAGGCAAAGATAGGAGTCGTCAGTTAGAAATATGGATCTAGAGATACAGATGTTGAGGTCACTGGGGCCTAGATGTGGCAGAAGACATGAAGGAGGTAATTCAGGGAGAAGAGAAAAGGACCAAAAAACAAAACACAACTCAGAAGAGGGTTTGTTTGTGGGGAGGGTGGGAACTTCTGTTAAGAAGACTGCGGAGGAATGAGAAGACAAGAAGAAGAAATGTTTTCATAGTCAGGTGCAGTAGCACATGCTTGTAATCACGGTGACTCAGGAGGCTGAGAGGAAGATCACAAGTTCAAGGCTGGTCTCAGCAGCTTAGCAAGATCCTAAGCAACTTGGTGTAGACCCTGTCTCAAAACGAAAAAATAAAAAGAGCTGAGAATTTAACTCAGTGGTAGAGTGCCCCTATATCCTGTCCCTAGAACCAAGAGAAAAGGAAGGAAGGGAGGGAGGGAGGGATGGAGGAAGGGAGGGAGGGAGAAAGAAAGAAAATGTTTAACTGCTATAGAAAAATTAAATAGTACAAACTCTCAAAAGATACTATTGACTTTGGCCATTAGGAAGCCACACTGGTGACTTTGCAAGAGCAATTTTGTCAGGAGATACCCCAAAAACGATACTCGAAACAGATTGGGATGCATGGAGGATCAAAAGATCCTTTGTCTGCAACTTGTTTCATCAGTGACTTGTAATAGTCCTCTGTATTGTTCCGCAGAGGACACTTCTTAAAACTAAATGTAGCTCCCTCATACTTTGTAATTTCCCCCCATCTTAATCGTGTCCATTGACATCTCAAACTACCTTTTATCTCACAATATGTCATTATCTCCCTCTTGCAACTGGAATATAATTAATTGCTAACTAGTAGAACATCTTTCCTTTTCCCCATACTCTCCGGGTATTGATAATTTCCATGGATTGAGGCTGAACTTTAGGAAAAATATATATGATTTGAAGCAATGCTCCTGGGACCAAGATATCAGGAGACACATTACTTACATAGAATTTATAAGTGCTTATTGGACAGAGTTTTGTAGGTTTCAATGTCAAAAGCTCACTAAAGACAGATCAGAACTATGTGAAATCCTGTTGACTAATGTATTCAAACAGATCCTTCTTTTATTTTGCCAGTTTGATATTATACATGGTTGAACATGGAAATCCTCCTGCGGATCTTTCATGTCCATGCTTTTTGGCTTTCCTTCCAGATCTGGAGATGTTTGCTTGCTAGTGCATATTTTAAGATGGTGTGGTAGAGAAACTGACTGAACTCCGTGTTTGTGGACAGGACTTTGTCACAAATAGCCCACATACAGAATTCACTTTTAGTTTTTCTTTTGTTAATATAACCCTCCTTTGGTTCAGGTGTCTAGCCTTCTTTATTTAGCCCAGTGAATTTATCCTTAACTCAAGGGTAAATCCTGAAAAGAAGCCCCATCTCCCTAGTGGGTGGTTTGTTTTGACAATGGCATGCGTTACAATTTTGGTCAATGAAGAATGAGAACTTCTGGAAAAGGTTTCCTAACCCTTAAAGAAAGAAAAGACAAAAGAAAGTGTAGCTCTGTCGGATGTGGTGATGCATCCCTGTAATCCCAGAAACACTGGAGGCTAAGGCAGGAAGACTGCAAATTCAAGGCCAGCTGGGCAACTTAACAAGACCCTGTCTCAAAATAAAAAAGGGCTTCGGACATAGTTCAGTGACAAAGTACTCCTGGGTTGAATCCCTAGTACAATCACATACCAAAAAAAAATAATAATAATAATAACAAAAGGAAGGAAGGAAGGAAGGAAGAAAGAAAAGAAAATATAGTCCCTTTACTTTATTTTCTTGATATTTTAAAAGTGTGAAGATGATCCCTATAAAATAAGAATAGAGAACAGTGAGATGGGGTGATGTTGGGCCCTTGATGATGTTATTCAGCCACTGAATTGGACAAACCTAGAGTCACTCTACCTCCAAACATGTATGATATCACTTCTCTGTATTGTTAGAAATGGAGATTTCTGATATCTGAAATCTGATAATTACAAACTCTAGAATGTAGAAGAGTTGGTGCTCAGATGTCAGCTTCCTTTCTGGCTTTGATAGTGCTTCCAGATCATTTGTTCAGTTTCTTTAGAAGAGAACCTTCTGCCCAGGTGCGGTGGTGCAAGCCTATAATTGCAGCAGTTCAGGAGGCTGAGGCAGGAGGATTGTGAGTTCAAAGCCAGCCTTAGCAACAGTGAGGCGCTAAGCAACTCAGTGAGACCCTTACTCTAAATAAAATACAAAAAAAGGATAGGAATATGGCACAGTGGTTGAGTGCCCCTGAGTTCAATCCTGATACCAAAAAACGAAGAAGAACAACAACAAGGAGGAGGAGGAGGAGGAGGAGGAGGAGGAGGAGGAGGAGGCAATGGCGGCTCTATTTTTGCTCTTTGTTTGTTGGTTTTTGTTTGTTTTGTTAGTTTTTGGTTGGGGTTTTTGTTTTGTTTTGTTTTGTTTTTTCCTGGCAAATGATGAAGCACCTGAATCCTGGGCATTACCTCTTATAAAAGTAGACTTGTAGACATAATTCTCAACATAGACTTTAAATTAATCCTTCTGTTTTAAGCCTCATGTCCTACTCTCTTGCATATTTAGTGTTTACAAGTCCTTAAGTTTTTTTGGTTTTGCTTTGCTTTTGTACTGAGAATTGAACCAAAGGATTGAGCTACATCCACAAGTCTTTCATTTTTTAAAAAATTATTTATTGGTATGTGGTGCTGAGAATCGAACCCAGTGCCTCACACATGCTAGGCAAGTGCTCTACCACTGAGCCACAATCTCAGCCCCACAAGCGTTTCATTTTTATTTTGAGAGAGAGTATTACTAAGTTACCCATGTTGGTCTCAAACTGGCTATCCTGCCTCAGCCTCCGGAGCTGCTGGGATTCCAGGCATGTCATTGAACCTGATTTCCCCAAAGTTTTACAGGGCTAATAGGGACCCTTTTCAACAGAAGCTTATTCTGTTGAACTCTGAGTTTTGCCTCATCTTTCCTCCATTGCTGAACTTCAGTCAGAAAAACTTTCATATTTGGTGTTCCTTGAAATCCTGCTTCTATTCATGTGTTGCTGTGAATTGATTGTTTTAAATTATTTTATAACTATCATTTTAATAAGGTTCTGGGACAACAAGAAAATTGCATGTGCTTGGTTGACTCTCTTGGTTCAGAAATTCCAAACTTGCCTTTCCAATGACTAAGGATGATTGAGAATAAAAGCCTTGCATGGAATTAACTGGTCTTGAAATTCTGAATGGAACTCTGGTATACAGTGATTCCAAGGTGAGAACCAAAAGATTTCTAATATTCCTTGGGTATGAAAACTTACAAAAGCTGGTGAGACAGAAGGTAGGTACTTTTTGAGGTGCTCGGATATTTTTGAGAACCGATCTTTGGCAGTTGATGTCACTAGGTTGGTAGATACAGAAGCTGGAACTGTCTGTATAATTTTTATTTTATTTTACTATATATAGACATATATATCTATATAATTTTTATATAGAGATATGTATATATGTCTATATAATCTATTTATATATAATTTACCTACAATAAAATTCACATTACAAAATGCACAATTCTATGGGTTTCAGTAATTACATGTCATACAATTGTCATCCCTATCTAATTATAGAACATTTTCAGTACCCCAAAAAGAAACCCCATACTGATTAGCAGTCACTCTTCATTTCTTTTGTACTTCATTTCTTCCCCCCCAACCTCTGGACTCATTTACTTTGTCTCTATGACTTAACTATTTTGAATGCTTCGTATAAATGAAATCATGAAATATACAACCTTTTGTGTCTTTCTTTCACTTAGCAAAATGTTTTCAAAGTTCATCCATGTCATAGCATATAACAATAATTCTTTCCACTTTAAGTCTGAATATTATTCTATTGTATACATATACCATATTTTACTTATCCAGTCATCAGAGGATGGGTGTCTACATCTTGGCTATTATAAATAATGCCACTATGCCTGGTGGGAGGCCAAGACAGGAGGATCACAAGTTCAAGGCCAGACTGGATACCTTAGTGAGACCCTGACTCAAATTTTAAAAAGAGGCTGGGTGTGTAGCTCAGTGATAGAAAACATTTGCCTACTGTGCGCAAGGCCCTGGGTTCAACCCCAGTGCTGCAAACAAACAAACAAACAAACATGCTGCCTGTGAACATTTCTTTGCAATTTTAGTGTGGGCATATTTTCATTTCTCTTGGTTATCTATATAGAAGTACTATTGCTGAACATCTTAGTCCATTTGGACTGCTACAACAATATACCTTCCACTGACTGGTTTATAAATAACAGAAATTTATTGTTCACAGTTCTGGAGAATGAGATGTCTCAAAAAAATTTTTTTAAAAAGGGCTAGGGATGTAGCTCAGTGATAGAGAACCCCTGGGTTCAATTCCCAGTACCACTAAATTAAGTAATTAATTAGAAAACTGAGCATATACTTCAGTGTAACAGTGCCTGCCTAGCATGCAGAGAGCCCGGTATGTTCAATCCCCAGTACTGAGAGAAGGAGAGAAACTAAAAATGAAAAAGGAGTCCAGGGCATTCTCAATGCTTGTGTTTTTTGACAGTTCCTAATTATTTCTCCTCCTCCTCCTCTTTTTCTTCCTTCTTACCACACTACCTTCCTAATTTCCTCAGGGACTGCTCCCTAGGTTTCAAGATGATAATGACAGCATTTAAAACACTCTAAATTTATTTAAGCTATCTCCCCCTCCCCACTCTCTCTCTCCAAAGAAAATTACATTCTGTTCTGCCACAATGTGTGTTTATATAATTCAAATGAGCCAGTGATTACTAAATAAGGGCATGATGTCAGTGTGATGTGGAAGCCGGCATACTCCACTGTCCTAATGAAATGGAGGGCACAGTAAAGAGAGTAGAAACATAACTTTAGCAGAAAAGGAAGAAGACTTCAGCTCAGCTACTGCACAGACAGGAACTCTTTCAACTCTTAAAAAAAAAAAATTGAAACCCACTTCCACAACTCTTCAATTCTGGCAGGCTTCACTTCCTTCCATCCCCACCTGATGTCGATTTCACTGGCAGGCAGCTCCATGTCCATCACCATTATCTCAGCACCAATAAGTTTGCTTTTCTATTCTGCTGTTTAATGTCCCCTGAAGCAGTGTCCACAACTGCCTGCTTGGTCTATGTTTCTCCCAGAGTGCCAATTACAATTTTTCTTTTGTATTCTTATTATAGAGTGGCATAGCTTTAAATGGTCTTTCCTAACAGGTTCCCCCCCCCCCCCGCCATATATTCTATTATTTTTAGTGCACAGTTTTGTAGGATATGAGATATTTCGTGAATGCATATATCATATATCAGGCATTAATGCCTGAATTTACATTCTAACCAGGGATTTTGGAGGCACATATTTGCTCAAAGTAGAGTCTTCACTCACAGTGGCAGGACAGTGAGATAGAGATGTTCAGATAAGCAGAAGCTTCCCCCGCCCCCCGCAGGTTTTTTTTAGTTGTAGATGGACACAATATCTTCATTTTATTTATTTATCTTTTATGTGGTGCTGAGAATTAAACCCAGTGCCTTGCTAGGTAAGCTCTCTACCACTGAGCCACAAACCCAGCCCAAGCAGAAGCTTTCGATGTCTCTCAAATCTCATTTTAAAAACATTTTCCTGTTCCTCTTTAAGAAAGGGATAGCTCTGTCTGAGCCTTAGAAAGTTTTCTTTATTATTATTTTCATTGATAATAATGATACTAATAGCTAATGATCATAGCTAATGATAGCTAATGATCATCAGTCCACCATACATCCTATTCATTGAATACTGTTGCTCCTTCGGCTTAATTGCCCCTTACATTCATGGCAAATCCATGAAACCATTTAATTTTGGTTTAGCTAGCCCCAGATTTCCCTCCCAGTTAAAAGTTGAATGGTTTTCACAACTTACTTAGTAAAATGTAAGACTTCAACATTCACCAGAATCCCCCTGAGAGGGCTTGCCTAAAATAGATCCCAGGGCCAGGCACAGTACTACATGCCTGTAATCCCAGCTGCTGGGGAGGCTGAAGCAGTGGATTGGAAGTTCAAGGCCAGCCTCAGCAACTCAGTGAGACTCTGTCTCAAATAAAAAGATAAAGAAAGGCTTGGGATTATAGCTCAGTGGTAAAATGTCCCTGAGTTCCATCCCCAGTATGGGGCGGGGGAAGTTTCCTGGATTCCACTACCAGAGGTTCTGATGCCTTCTGTCTGGGTAAGACCTGAGGATTTGCATCTCTAACAAGGTCTTAGATAATGCTGATGTTGCTGGTCTAGGAACCACACTTTGAGTGTCACTGCTTCAATAAACCTGCCATCATCGGTATCACCCATCCTCACAGGTACTAATTCCTTCCCAAGAAACTTCCCCCTCCCCTACTGTCATTGCACAGTATGAACCAGGGGTGATTTTGATCCCAAGAGGACAACTGGCAATATCAGGTGACACTTTGTGCTGTTATGTCTGCATGAGTGGGTATGCTACTGGCATCAGGTAAGTAGAGACAGGGTTGCTGCTGCTAAACATCCTATAAAGTACAAGCAGTTTTCACCACCAAGAATTAATTGGCCCAAATGCCAGCAGTGCTGGGATAGAGAAGGTCTAGATTGGCATGCTGTTACTGCTTTGATTTCAAATAGCATTCAGTCCTGATTGTATCAATGTCAAGTCAGTAGCCCATGAAATGAAAATGGAGATAAGGAAATGGTTCAATCCACATCCCCTAAATTTTTTACACTTCATTGAAAATAAAAAACATCAAGTTTAAAACCATTGAATGCTTTGAATCTCACCTAGAGTCATGATAACTTGTCTTCAGATTTCCAATTTCTTTTTTTTAGGTCTCATGGAAGAATGCAGGCATCTGTTAAAGATAAGCCTTTGGACACTGGACCCATCTATTTCTTTGATCAGGTAATAATATGCTCCATTTCATCCTGTAATAATTTACTTTAAAAAAATTTCAATTTTGAATGACATTTCCCTCTTCATCTTTTTAAAATATTTTTTTAGTTGTTGGTGTACCTTTATTTATTTTTATTTATTGATATGTGGTGCTGAGGATCAAACCCAGTGCCTCGCACATGCTAAGCAAGTGCTCTGCCACTGGGCTACAACCCCAGCCTCTCCCTCTCTTCATCTTAACCACAAACTTTTTTTTCCTTTTTCATTTCAGTTGAAACCTAAAAGGAATAAATGGGAAAAGGAATCATATGAAGAAGAGTTCTCCCAACTAATGGCAAAATATGGGTAAAACATTTGGAATTTCTCTTCAATTTTTGATATCGTTGTACATTTGCACAGGCTTATATAATGTTCAAGGTCACTGCTTTCCCCTTATTCATCCCCACAAAAACTATATCAAGGAATTGGCAATTCAAACCCAACTCTGAGATCATGCAGAGAGCTCTATTTTAGTCACATCAGTGGTTAATTTAACATACTGGTCCTATTCATCAGTCACCCTAGTTTTCTTGTTGTTTTGCAACAAACCCTGCTCACTCTACCTTAGGGAGTGAGCAGGGTTTGTTGCAAAACAACAGGTGCTGCCTCTGCATTCTGTAGCTTCCTAGTTTCCTTTTAATTCTCTACTCAAATAGCACCTTTGTGGTAAGACTTTTCTTTCTTTCTTTCTTTGAGACTTTTCTTGATTACCATTTTTAGATTTCTTCTCTGCTCCTAATTTAGCACTCCTGTCCCCACTTCCTAACAATTTTGCTGTTGTATTTATCACTTTCTAGTTTTCTCAATGATATTCTTATTTATATGTTTACTGTCCAGCCCCTCAAAAGATTATAAAGACTTATTTATTTACTTATTTATTTTTGTAGTACTGGGGATTGAACCCAGAGGTACTCTACCCCTGGACTATATCTCTAGCCCTTTTTATCCTTTTTATTTTGAGGCTGCATCTGGTGAAGTTGCCCAGGCTGGTCTGGAATTTGAAGTTCCCCTACCTCAGCCTCCCGAGTACCTGGGTTTGTAGTTGGGCACCACCACACCTAGCAAGGGCAGGAGTTTTTAAATGCTTGTTCACTTCTCTATCTCCAGTCCCTGAAACAGTGTTTGGTGCATATAGAATGTATATAAAGAATGACCTAATAAAGATTTGTGATTAACAATCATGGAATGTGTCAAGTTCACAGAGATGAATGTAATAATGAAGCTAGTCATTCCATTTTTTATCAATTTAGTTACTATAGTTTCTTAACTTGTAAAGTGGAAATAAAAAAAAAAATACACCAATCCGTCTGATCTTCCCCCACCCCCAGTACTGGGCATCAAACCCAGGGCCTCACACATAGTGGGCAAGTACTCCACCCCAGAGCTGCACCCCTAGGCCCTCCACCCGATTTGAATTATTTCAAGGAAATACCTAAGGCTGCTAACTTTATAAAGAGAAGAGGTTTATTTAGCTCACAGTTTTGGAGCTCCCAGGGCATGGTTCTGACTTTAGCTCAGGTCTCAGCTATGTCACCTTATGGTAGATAGCAGTGGCGGGAATAAGCAGGTGACATCATCTTAAACCAGGAGCAGAGAAAGGATGGGAGGGGCCAGGCTTGATCCCTTTATAACAACTCTCTTGCAAGAACTCAAGGATTTCACAAGAACTGCCAAAGGGTCCACAAGGTCTAACTCATACCCCCAATTACCTAACTTCCTCCCACTAGGTCCCAGCTCTTAAAAGTTCCACCCCCTTCAGTAGTCTCACCCTGGGGACCAAGTTTTTAATACTTAAAACTCTTGGGAAATGCACAATTAGACTAAATTCAAATCATAGCACAGTCAATTTTATCCTTTTTAAAAAAATTTTTTAGTTGTAGGTTGACACAATGACTTTATTTTTATTTACTTATTTTTATATGGTGCTGAGGATCAAACCCAGTGCGTCACCCACGCTAAGCAAGCGCTCTACCACTGAGCCACAACCCCAGCCCAATTAAAATCCTTTTTTAAAAATGTGGTTCTGGGCATTAAAACTAGAGGTGCTCTACCATTGAATCAGCCATTCTTATTATTTGTTTATTTATTTTTGGCATAAGGAATTGAACCCAGGGACACTTTGCCACTGACCTACATCCTCAACTCCTTTTATTTTTTAATATTGAGACAGGGTCTCACTAAGTTGCTTAGGCCCTCAATAAGTTTCTGAGGTTGGCCTTGAACATGTGATCCTCCTATCTCAGCTTCCTGGGTTGCTGGGATTACAAGTGTGCACTACCATGCCTGGCTAAAATAAATAGATAGATAGATAGATTGATTGATTGATTGATTGATTTTTTTTTCTTTTTTGATACTGAGGATTGAACCCAGGGCTACTTTATCACTGAGCTGCATCCCCAAGCCCTTTTGATTCTTTATTTTTAAATAGGTCCTCACTTAGTTGCTCAGGGCCTTGCTAAATTGCTGAGGCTGGCCTGGAACAGTTGATCCTCCTGCTTCAGCCTCCCAAGTCACCAGAATTACAGGGGTGAGCCACCACACCCAGCAATAAAAAATATTTTTAAAAGATGAGTTTTACATTTTACATTTACAACCACTTCTCTGATTGTCCTCCAAAGAACAGGTTACTTTGAATTACCTAGGTGCCAAAAAGGGAATACCACTTGTAATTTTTAAACATGGTTTACATAGCAGGTTTACAAACTGTGACTGAAAATTATGATGTTGGAAATACCTAGTCCCTTTGTGGGTCTGTTCTATTGTCTGTATTTTAGTATAATATGATAGTATCTAAGAGGGGTGTGTAGGATAGCTAAGGCAGCATAGAATGTGTTTGTAGACTAATGTTAAGAAATTCATGATGGGTGCAGAGGCACCTGCTATAATCCCAGTTACTTGGAAGGTTGAGGCAGGAAGAATGCAAATTCAAGACCAGCCTAGTAATTTAGCAAGACCTCTATTATTTAATAAAATATTACAATATTTAATAAAATATTAAAATATCTCTAAATAAAAAATAAAAGTCACTGGGGATGTAGCTCAGTGATAACAGCATCCCTGAGTTCAATCTCCACTACAAAAAAATAAAATAAAATCAGGGGCTGTGGTGTGACTCAGTGGTACAGTGTTTGCCCAGCATGCTCCCATTTTGATTCCCAAGGCCATACACATGAAGAAAGAAATTCAGGAAAGTCTTTCTGGAAGAAACAATCTCTGTCACGTCTTATAATTAAATAAATGAATAAATAAATCATTGATTTTTAATCTTCTGTGTATAAACATAATAAACATTCATTGTAAAAAAAGTTAGAGAAATATAAAAGGAGTGCCTGGTGTGGTGGAACACACCTGTAATCTGAGCAGCTCGGGAGGCTGAGGCAAGAGGATCTCAAGTTCAAAGCCAGCCTCAGCAATTTAGTGAGGCCCTCCCCAACTTAGTGAGACCCTATCTCAAAATAAAATATAAAAAGGACTGGGGATGTGGAGGTCATACTATATATAGAATTAGGTACACTTGTCACATAGTATAATAACATAAAACATTTTCCCAAAAATATTAAAAGCACTTCAAACAGATCCTCATGGCTATCTTCTTTGTGGTTATGGAATTATGTACTTAGCTATATCTCTAAGAACCCTTGGGCTCTTTTCAAACTTCTTCTAATTTAAAAACGTTATAGTAAGCCATTTTGTGCATTGATGTTATTTTAATTCAGATTTCTAGAAGTCAAATTACAAGGTTAAAGAGTATAAACTATCTTTAATGTTCACATTTGTTGTTTACACTCATAAAAATAGAACATCCAAAGAACTAAAGAAAGCTGAATTGAGTGCAGTCACATCATCCAAGGAAAAGAATCAGTTCCAGTTAATCAGCATCTCAGAACTACCAGGTATATCCAAGCTTCCACTAAACCTTAAATTCTTCAAAACTCACTGGCAAAAGAAATTATTGGAAGAATACATGCTCAATGCTCCTGAAACACTGAGTGAACTTGAGACAATATTGCAGAAATATGATGAGCACAACATTACATCCCCTGTGGGCATTGTCAGTCTCATGAATTTCAGTTGGCAAGATCTCACGGAGAGCGCTTTTGAGTGTGCACCCAAATATTCAATGCCGAGTCAACACAAGACCTTGCCAGGAGATTCAGTTCCATAACCATTATTGACTCAAAGGAACAGAAAATCGTCAGTGATCCAAGAGAAGAGTTTAATAAGGAAAATTCCCTGGTTAAAGCCCCAAATGATCAACATATGACATCATTTAAGTCTATGGAAAAAATACATAAGTAGAAGTTACTGGTTAGATTTATAAATAATGTTCCCAAAGAAATTAATAAAAACAGCAAGTAAGTGTGATATTGAGAAAGCATTGTATTACACGTTTTGTGTTTATTATTCTAGTGAGAAATTCATGGATGTTACAAAGATACAAGAATTTACAGTGTTTTTAATTAAAGCATCTATTAGGCATTTTTCTTTTAGAATATTTTTTGTTCTTTTTAGTTATACATGACAGTAGAATGTATTTTGACATATCACACATATCTGGAGTGTCACTTCCCATTTTTGTGGTTGTACATGAAGCAGAGCCAACACTAGACCTGTATTCATATATGAACATAGGAAGGTTATATCTGATTCATTCTACTGTCTTTCCCATTCCCATCTCTCCTCCCTTCTCCCCACTCTCCCCTGTCCAATCCAGTGAAACTCCACACTTCCTTATTTCACTTAGCATCATAGTCTCCAGTTCCATCCATTTACTGGCAAATGCCATAATTTCATTCTTCTTTAAGGCTGAGTGATATTTCATTGTGTATATATCACATTTTCTGCCGCAGTCTGGCTGGGCACAATCAGGAGCCACTTGTCAAAAGAAATTAACTTTATTTTTAGAACCACACACGCCAAACAAAACAGCCTCTCAGGAAAAACCCTCAGAGCCTCAACTGCCACCACCGGCTTTCCACAAGCCTCTCTCTCCCACACAAGCTTCTCTCCACCTCCCACAATCCTCCTGCTCTTGAGGCCGATTGGCTGGGTCACGTGGGCGGAGCCAAAAAAGTCCCCCAATGAGCAGCTCCGTGGTCTGAAAGGGCAGGGGAACAGCCCAATGAGCATCACCGCAGAGGAGCCAATCAGCTAGATGTTGCTGGGGCCGCTGTGAGCCAATCATCAGCCGGCAGCTGGAAGTTTGCTGGCAGCTGGAAGTTTGCTGGGGCCCCTTCGGCTGTGGCTCTCAACAATTTTCTTTATCCATTCATCTGTTGAAGGACACCTAGTTGTTTCCATAGTTTAGCTATTGTGAAATGAGCTGCCACAAATATTGATGTGGCTGTGTCACTATAGTATGCTGATTTTAAGTCTTTGGGGTATATGCCAAATAGCATTATCTCACTAAGTTGCCCACACTGGCCTCTAATTTGTGACCCTCCAGCCTCTACCTCCTGAGTAGCTGGGATTACGGAATGTGTCACTGCACCTGGAAAGAAATGATATTTTAAAAAATAAAATCATGTTCAGTTATAGCAGTTTAGATCACAGAGAGCTGTCTAGCTATTGCCTAATGTAGTCATCCTGATATCATTGTTGGAAAGCTAATAGGATTTCTGTTGCAGAGCTGTTTGAGGAGACAGTATATCTGAAAAAAAAAAAAGTGAAGTCCATCTGAAATAACTAGTACATAAACTAAGCTTAAAAATTAGGCCTCTCCTGGGGGGAAAAAGTTACACTCATACATTGCTGTTGGGACTGCTAATTGGTATAGCCAATATGGAAAGCAGTATGGAGATTCCTTGGAAAACTGGGAATGGAATCACCATTTGACCCAGCTATCCCTCTCTTCAATCTATACCTAAAGGACTTAAAAACAGCATACTAGAGAGACACAGCCACATCAATATTTATAGCAGCACAATTCACAATAGCTAAATTATGGAACCAGCCTAGATGCCCTTCAGTAGATGAATGGATAAAAAAATGTGTTATATACACAAAGGAATATTACTCAGCATTATTAGAGAATAAAATCATGGCATTTGCAGGTAAATGGATGGAGTTGGAGAAGATAATGCTAAGTGAAGTTAGCCAATCCCCCCCCCCAAAAAAAAATGCCGAATGTTTTCTCTGATATAAGGAGGCTGATTCATAGTGGGGTAAGGAGGGGGAGCATGGGAGGAATAGATGAACTCTAGAATAGGGTAAAGGGGTGAGAGGGGAAGGGAGGGGACAGGAGGTTAGTAATGATGGTGGAATGAGATGGACATCATTATCCAAAGTACATGTGTGAAGACACGAATGGTGTATACAACCAGAGATATGAAAAATTGTGCTCTATATGTGTAATAAGAATTGTAATGCATTCTGCTGTCATATATAACAAATTAGAATAAAATAATTTTTTTAAATTAGGCCTCTCACCTGCTAGGGTGGCTAAATCAAAAAGACAGACAATAACAAATGTTGGAGAAATTGGAGACCTCGTATATCAATTGGGAATGTAAAATAGTGCAGCCGCTGTGGAGAGAAGTTCAGCATTTCCTCAGAAGTTACACAATTACCATATGGTCTAGTAATTTCATTCCTGGGAATATACCCAAGAAAACTGAAAACATGTCCATGTGAAATCTCATACTCAAATCTTCATACAGCATTATTCCTAGTAACCAAAAGGCAGAAACAACCCAAATATCCATCAATTTATGAATGGATAAACAAATTGTGGTATATCCATACAATCAAATATTATTCTGCCATAAAAAGGAACACATTAAATCATATGCTTCATATATATGTATCTGAATATTCTGACCTCAAATTTAGCAACCTGGGAGACTGAGGCAGGGAGATTGCAAGTTAGAGGCAAGCCTCAGCAATTTAGTGAGGCCCTAAGCAACTTAGTGAGACCCTGTCCCAAAATAAAAAATAAAAGGGTTGGGGATATAACTCAATTGTAAGGCCCTAGGTTTAATTCTCAGCACTGCAAAAGAATAAAAAAGAAAATATTGATATATGCTATACATAGATGAACCTTGAGAAAGAAGCCAGTCACAAAAGGCCACGTACTGTATCATTCCACTTATATGAACATTTCCAGAAAAGGCAACTCCATAGAGACAGAAAATGGGTTAGTGGTTGCCAGGATCTGGAATGACATGGAGATGAAGAGTTATTGTGAATAGATATGGGGAATTTTTTTTCGGGGCCGGGGGGAGCTAATGAAACTCTTCTGGAATTAGGTAGAAGTGATGGTTACTGAGTGTACACGAAACCACTGAGCTGTAAGCTTTTAATGAGTTCATAGTTGATAAATTATTCTAATTTTTAAAAGTATGACATAAAAGGGAAATATTACACGGGGGGGGGGAAGGTATTGTACCAATTCAAGCAGAAAGCATTTATAATTAAAAACTGCTAACTGAGAGGGGAATTCTATATAACTATGAATTTGAGAACATTTGGCCTTTGTTTTTTGTTGTTGTTGTTTTGAGGGGATTGTCTTATTTCATTTAGCACGATATTCTCCAGTTCCATGTCTATTCTCCAGACAATGCCATAATTTCATAGTATATAACTCTAGGCTCTGAAGGCGTTTGTGGTCTGCAGTGTGCAATATAAGGTGGTAGGCATGGCTTATAGTAATAATCTTAGTAACTGTTGCAGAGTTTGAAGAGGGTTCAATAGACTAGGATCCTTTCACTTCCCTTTATCCACTGTGTGGAAATACAGTCTCTAGCAACAGTTGAGGCTGCTATAATAGGGTAATAAGGAAGGGGGAGAAAGAAACACAGCCTTCCTGAAGGAACAGCCTCGTGCACCGGTTGCGTTTCCTATGGTCAGCTCTGCCCTTCAGTGCACCCGTGACTGTGAGTGGGAGAGAATTTTATGTGTCCCTATAATCTCACAGGACATAGCTGCTTCCTTATTCTATTAAGGATCCCACTCTTTTGTTGTACATGATGTGGAGTTACCCTGGTCGTGTATACAAATACAAGGCTAGGAGAGTTATGATAGATCAATCCTACTGTGTTTCCTATTCCCCTCCCTCCTCCCTTCCCTTCATTTCCCTTTGTCTAATCCAATGATTTTCTATTATTCACCTGCCCAACCTTGCTTGTTTTGGGTTAGCATCCACAAATCAGAACATTTGGCCTTTTTTGTTTGTTTGTTTGTTTGTTTGTTTTTGTTGTTGTTGTTTTGAGGGGATTGTCTTATTTCACTTAGCACGATATTCTCCAGTTCCATGTCTATTCTCCAGACAATGCCATAATTTCATTCTTCTTTATAGCTGAGTAATATTCCATTGTGTATATATATCACATTTTCTTTATCCATTCATCCATTGAAGGACACCTAGGTTGTTTCCATAGCTTGGCTATTGTGAGTTGAGCTGCTGTAAATATGGATGTGGCTGAGCCATTGTAGTATGCAGTTTTTAAGACCTTTGGGTATATGCCAAGGAGTGGAATAATTGGGTCAAATGGTGGCTCCATTCCAAGTTTTCTAAGGAATCTCCATACTGCTTTCCATAGTGGTTGCACCAATTTGCAGTCCCACCAACAATGTATGAGTGTACCTTTCTCCCCACATCCTCACCAACATTTCTTAAAACTTGTATTCTTGATAATTGCCATTCTAACTGGAGTGATATGGAATCTCAGTGTAGTGTTTTTTGTTTTGTTTTGTTTGGAGGGGGGTACCGGGGATCCACTCAGGGGAACTCCACCACTGAACCACATCCCCAGCCCTATTTTGTATTTTATTTAGAGATAGGGTCTTATTGAATTGCTTAGTGCCTTGCTCAGTGTAGTTTTAATTGCATTTCTCTAATTGCAAATTAATTGTTGAACTTTTTAAAATATATTTTTTGACCATTCTTCCATGAAGTGTTTGTTCAATTTCTTTGCCCACTTACTGATTATGTTATATATTTTTCTGGTGGTGAGTTTTTTGAGGACAGAGCTTCTTGAAGTCCTATTAGTAGCTGAGAACATATAGGCTCATAGGCACAAGAGAAGTCTGAGGAACAGGAAGTTTGAGAGTTTTTTTGTGTGTGGTTGGTTGGTTGGTTTTAAATGTTCTTATGTAGTGTTTCCACTATATATCCATTCTGTCCTCTCTTTTCTTTTTTTTTTTTTTACAGGGGGCATCATAGCAGGTGAAAATCGATATTTGGTGTTAAAATTGGTGTGCATTTACCATGTATGTTTCCATGGGAACATGTTGGTCAACTTCAGGGCGGTTTAGAATGGCCTCACAGGGGGGCAGTGGCCACAAAAATGTACCTCTGAAGTCTTGGAAAATAGGAAATGAATTGTTTCATGACCCACAACTGCTGGGCTCAGAAATTCATTATGGCTTTTGTACTAGATCATGTTTGACATGGACTACTCTCTGTAAATGACTATGGCAGGACTCAGGCAGACTCAGGGAGACCTGGGATACTCCTTATTGGGAAGCTATGGTTTGAAACCTCTCCATGAGCTTTGCTGACAGACTTCACTACAATATAAGATGATGCTACCCCACCTTCCTGCCTTCTCTCTCCCCTTACCTGGAGTCAGATCTACATCACAGACTAAGAGGAGACCCTCCCAGCTTCCTCTACCTCCCACCCCACTTTCCCTCTCAGGCATTTCCCCTGATATGTCTAGTCCCATATTGGTGTCTGGTTTTCAAAAGATCTGGACGTCACATAGGGGAATCCAAAAGAATCACCAAGAAATGTGACCGATCCTCTTCCCCAGCCAATTTTATCGTAGCAACAGTAAATTCAATAGTTTTAAGCATCTGGGGGAGCTGGAAAAGCACTGAATATTTTCTCTGGGTTATATATATTTTTTTTTAATATTTATTTTTTAGTTTTCAGCGGACAGAACATCTTTGTTTGTATGTGGTGCTAAGGATCGAACCCGGGCTGCACGCATGCCAGGCGAGCGCGCTACCGCTTGAGCCACATCCCCAGCCCTCTCTGGGTTATATTTTTAACTTTAATGATAGTCAATATGATATGGTGGGGAAATGACATTCTTTTGAATGAGAAAGACTCCAAAAGACTTTGCCAGTTGTACAACTAATCATTTTGGGGATATTTGGGAAATCTAAGTCTTGATTTCATCATCATCTGCAAAATGAGGATGATTAATGATAGAATTTTCTTGAGGGTATTAAATAATATAATGCATACAAGCACGTAGCATAGTGCTTAGAATCTAGTGAGTGGTCAATGAATATGCCATGGTTATTGTGATCATTTTCACCTATATTCTTATTTTTCTTCTTTTTTTTTTAATCATTACAACTTTTTATATTATTTTTTCTAGATGCAGCCTATTTTTTTAAAGAGAGAGAGATAATTTTTTTAATATTTATTTTATAGTTTTCGGCAGATACAACATCTTTGTTTGTATGTGGTGCTGAGGATCGAACCCTCACGCATACCTAGTACGCATGCCAGGCAAGCGCGCTACCGCTTGAGCCACATCCCCAGCCCTAGATGCAGCCTATTTTATGGGATCCTGAATTTACAGAACTCCTGGTTTATATATAAAGTTTAAGGTGTCTCATGAGTCTTTCTTTCTTTCCAACAAGTTACCTTTTTATTTTCTTCCTTTCTCTTTCTCTCACTCTCTATCCTTTAAGACAGGGTCTTGCCAAGTTGCCCAGGCTGGTCTCAAACTTGTGATCCTCCTGCCTCAGTTTCCTGAGTAGTTGTGATTTTAGGCACACACCACTAATCCTGGCCCTTTATTCCCTTTTGGACAGCTTTTAAAACATCTATATTTTTTCTTCATAGGATGGATTCATTCCACTTCATAAATTAATAAAGTTTCTTGTTTTAGATTTATATTTTAGCACAAAACTTGATAAGATACAGAATGGCAAGGACTGGTGGACTCGTGTCCTGAGACCGCCCCCCCCCCCTTTTTTAATATATATATCAGCAATGGGCTTCATCAGTAGTTCTTACATGGAAGGCCAGATCTTAGGACAGAAGTATAAGAAATTATGCAGAGGAGTTTTGAGTTTAAAAAGCTGATTAATTTCCAGAGTAAATGGTGCAAATACCTCATGGGTTATTGTTGGTGTTTATGAAATCTTTGCTAATGTCCTGGCAAGAATATTACATATTGGCAATTTGGTTTTCTGTTGGTGATAATCTAGCAAAATGCTCTCTTTATCTTCTCCTTCCCCTCTCCCCCTCACATTTCTCCTTTGCTTCCTAGCTTTTGTCAACCTTAACCAGGATTCACAGACTTCCCGGGAGGAAAATCTGCCTGTTGTCATCCACTTCTCACTGTCCTCCAAGTTCTGTTTGGAAAATGGTAAGATCCGTTTACCCACCCAAATACAAGTCTGGTGAGCAGCCAGAGAGTCATTTCCGTCCCTGAGTCTGGCACCTTTCCAGCCATCCTCTTAGTGCAGCCATAATCAGAGTCAGACACTGAAGTTCTCAGATTTCAAGTCAGTTTTTTCAGAGGCATCTCCCTGACCCAGCCATCCCTGATTTCTCTACCCCCACACTGTAGGAGTTTTTCCTTTAAAAACTTGAAAAACCAAATTTGGTGACAATGATAAGAAGAAGAAGAGAAGCTCAGGACCCCACCATCACAGAAATAAACCACTCTGAATCAGGACGAAGGACTCATATGTTAAAAGGCAAAATTTTGTTGTTAAATTGTTTAAATGTTATAATGGAGATCTTCCAGGAAAAATATAATTGCACAGATCTAGAAAGAATACTGTCTATCCCTGAAAAAGGTTATAAAGTGAGTAGGATATGGGCCACCCCTTGGAGTATAGTCATGATATAGCCTTCTGCTCCACGACCCAGGGAATGATAGGAGTTAGGGCTGATGGGGCTCATGGACTTGCTTTTTCTAGTGTTTTGTCATAGAGCAAACAACCTTAAGGACTGTTGAGATTCTTGATTTGAAGAATATGCTTGGGGGTGCCCCTCCCTACCTCCCCATTCTCTACATATACTTCTAGTTTGATGGACTGAGGGATCAGAAGTTAGGACTGGCACTGTCTCACTGGGGTAAACCAGATATTGAGGAAATTGGCCCAAGTGTAAAAGCTAATAAGAACAAATTCAGTAAGCGTAGCAAAGAGCAAGTAGAATTGGGTGTCCAGAGACTCCAACATGAACGTCTGGGATTTCAGATAGGCAATCTGGTGACTGGAAGTTTCTCAGCGGGCAATAAAATAGCAAGCCAGTGGTCATTCCAGGTCTAGGTCTTGGTAGAACTAGGCCTTGATGACTGAAGGGCAGGATTTAATCCCAGTTTGAGAAGCTGGGAACAATTAGGACATTATCCAGTCTTAAGGACATTAAGATGGAGCTTGTTCAATCTTCCAGTCTAAGGCTATGACGATTCTCATGATCCAGTGGGGATGCGCCTGAATGTGATTACGGTTGTATTAGGACTCTTTTGGTGGTGAGTGTCAAAAAGTCAACTCACTCTTAGCTTAAGTGACAAGTGACTATTTGTTCATGTTTTGGGAGTAACTTGCAAGATCAATGGAACAGCTTCAGCAACAGAGTCCAGGGAAGGATGTGGGACTCAACACTGCAGGAACTCATCTCTGACCATCTCTGGTGGAATGCATTCTGCAGTCATTCTCTCTGAAGAAAACTGTCCCTGCCACCCCTTGATTCACATGCCTCCCTGCTTAAAAAGAAAGTAATCTGTTTTTTCTTTCAATGTCATGTGTCAATCCCAGGTAATGATTCTTATTAGGTCTATTCAAATGAAGAGGCCCAACCATGGTTGCCTGGAAGAGTAATATTATTGGTCAGACTTGGGACATTGGCTCATAGATGGCAAGGGAGTTAATCATCAGTCCAACTTGAGTCACATGTGATGGTGTAGGATGATATCCCAACAAAGGCACGTAAGCCATTCCATAGTTTTGGAAGAGAGGGTCAGCCTGTCCTTCATCTAGGGCTAAGTTGGGGAATGGAGGTGAAAAAAACATGGCCAGGAGCCACATTGCCCTGATCCATAGTTTCACCTAGAGTCTTGGCTATGAAGAGCTCAAGGCAAAGGCAAAGACCTAGAGAAGGGAGTATAGTATGCTCATCCTAATTACAACTCGGGTGGGTGTTCCCCATGTAGAGGACAAAAGTTCTAGATGGAGACAAACCCAATTGTTATCAGTGTTTATGTGGTAGGATTCCATGTTCTCCTTTTTTTCCTTTCTCTTCTTTATTTTTCTAATTTTCTTGTATATGTAATTTAGCTGTGTATTGGAAGGACTAGACTTGGTGAGATGAAATAAAGAAATAGTAGATTTTCTTCTCCCAAGAAAGCTGCTTGCCAATCTTTCCATTTGTTCACTACAAAGGTTGAATTTTCACAAGAGAAGAATGTTACTGCAGAGAGGAGCCTTCGAGATATTTTCTTCGATCTGTTCCTTTTACAGATGAGAAAACTGAAGCTCAGAGATGTTGAGTACCCATTTCATTAGGGGGAGAGTCAGAAAAAACTCAAGCCGACTGGCTCCTGATACAGCATTCTTTCTAGCACACAGTCCATCCCTAGACTGTGGGGTGCTGAAGAACCAGCAGGTCCTGTTGGTATGTAGGCATTCTGGAAAGACTTCAAATACTTGAGAAGACAGCTTTGGGTTAAAACTTTGACCCCATTCTAGTGTACAACCCATTGAGGAGAGGTAATCCTTGAACTGATAATTATGCATAGTTTAACACAACTGGATTTGGTTCCTTTCTTAAAGTAGGCTTTTGTAGACTGATGGCCAGGATTTACCCAGTGAGCACTAACTTGGTGTATATTCTGAAGTATCCCTTCTGCATTCAACATGTGTGTCTTCTTTTTTAAGGTTGGATCTTTAAGCATCCCTACTCAAAACTGGAAATTCTGAAATGGATGACTGTCCTTGGAACTGATGTGGAGAGACTACAAGAAGCCATAACTCAAATGTAGGGAGCCCTCTACAATCTTTATCATCATATACTTTTATGAGGCATATGGCATGGTAGGCAAGAATAAACGCAGAGTGGTGGGGCCCTGGCCATGTCTATCATCCTGTCACTCTATCGCCCTGTCTATTGTGTCTATAATGTGAAAAAAAAAAAAAGACTCTTCTTTTCCTGGTAATACATGGGAAATTCATTCTATGGCACATGAACTCATCAATCATCTTCTTCAGGTACTAGTACAGGAGTATATGTCCAAAGGACAGAGAGGAAAGAGGGAGGAAAAGAAGAAGTGAGGGAAAGAAAAGGCAGCTGAAGGCAAAGCTCTGTTCTAAAGGAACATAGAACCAGTCCCCCTGTTCAGGGAACTTGTCACCCACAACCTAAACATCTCAGCAAGTTACAATCAACTGAAGACGAACCTAGGAGGTGATGATAACAATAGACACCACTGACAAAGCAACAACCCTGAGCTACATATCCGACCTGATGCTTTACCCGTGTCATCTGCACTCCTCACACCAGCCCCGGGGGGAGGTGTGATTGCTACCTCCATCTTATTGAGGAGGAAAGTAGTGTTCCATGAGGTGTAGCGATGTGTCACCCTCACACAACTAGAAAAAGGCAAGGGCAGGGATAAAACCCAGACCCATCCAACTCCACCGTCTGGTCCTTCCCCACGGTGACTGGTTTCTGCCTGTGTTCCTTGCCAGGACTCTGGTGTGAAAATAACCACATTGCTTTAAATACACACTTAGTATTTAAACTTTTTAAAAAATTAAAAAAGCATCAAACTTAAGTCATATATGTTTCTGCCACACGACCAGCGCTGGCTTCATGAAACAAGGTTCGATTCATGAGTAAATGCTAGGGAGTTTTAAATTAAAGAGACAAGACTCTTATTACCTTTAATACCAGCTCAGGGACGGCTTCTCCTAGCTCCCGCCTCCAGCCACCTAATGCAGTGGCGAGGTTTACTGAAGAGGCGAAAGAGAGAGAGAGAGAGAGAGAGAGAGAGAGAGAGAGAGAGAGAACACGCCAGGGAGTGGGCTTTTATTGGGGAACAAAAAATTCCAGGGAAAATCCCATCCAATGAAGGTTAAGGGGGGCAGCATCCCAAGGTCAGGGGCAACGATTGGGTCTTCGGGGCAGTGGCCAGACACGCCTCTGCACGGACAAGCCCTCGGACCTGGAGAAGGGTGGGGAAAGCTCTGACACAGCTGTGTCTAAGCACCTCTCACCCAGCCAGGGAGGTAACTCAAACCACATGTGAGGATGGCCTCCCACATATGTTCACGAAGAGAATACCATTCTTACATTCTGGCTATTTCCTTCTGCTCTTTTTTTCCTAACATACATACACAGGCACCCATCTGCACCCCCCTATATGTGTAATAAAACTGTATTTTGTACTATGCATTTTGTGTGTATATAGATCTATAAAATGTCTTCTTTTAAATAAAAATTATCATTTTTATTTTATGGGTTTTTAAGTGGTACTGGGGATTGAACCCAGGGAAGCTCTTTCACCGAGCTACACCTCCAGCACTTTTTATTTTATTTTAGGACAAGATCTTGCTAAACTTCCCAGACCAGGCTCAAATTTCCTATCCTCCTGTCTTAAAACTGTCTTTTGAATACCATACTTCTGTCCTGCTTTTATTTTTTCTTTCACTTGATCATGAGCATTTCCTCATGTTATTAAGTTATTCAGAAACAAGATTTTGGTCTGTGCCTGCCCCTCCTTTTTGTATATTTGTTTTTTTCAGTACTGGGGATTGAACTCAGTGCCTAGAACATGCTGGGCAAGCACTTTACCACTGAGCTACATCCCAACCCTTCAGAAACAAGATTTTGAATAACTGCTTTGAATTTGAAGGCATGGATGTTCCATGACTTTTTTTAAAAACCATTCTCCCATTTTAGAATATCTACATTTATACAACTGTCCTAAACAATTTTTTGCTTCTTTGGTTCTTTCTTAAATCTAGATTCCTACAAGTGGAACTTATTCAAAGGATCTGAACATTTTTAAGGTTCTAGAAAGTGTTTTCCAATTGCTTTACAGAAAAATCATGCCAGTTAACTCATCTCAGCATTGTTCTTAGCACTAATAAGAATTATTATGTTCATGCAACTTTGCTAAACTGATAAGCCAAAAACAATAACAAAAAAAACTACTCTCATTGAGTGCCTATGGGTTTTAGTGTCTTACTTATACTAGGGATATTAATTTTTTGTCATTTGTGGTAAATATTTCTTTCTCCAATTTGTTTGCTTCTGAACACATAGATGTTTTAATTTTTATTATTTTTTGTCAATATTTCATCTCATGATTTTTTTTCCCATTGTTCTGCTAACTAGAGAAACCTGTCCTCATTCTGAGATTTGATAGACCTCCCTTATTTTATACTATTTTTTATTCTTTTTCTACATTTAACTGAAAATCATGCATGTGGTGTGAAGTGGTGAGATTCTACCTTTATTCCTCTTGTGCTGGTAGGACTAAGAGCTTGTATTTATTGAATTCCAATAATGATAGTTACTGAGCGCTTGTGTTGTGTGAGGCACTGTATAAAGCACTTCACACACCTCCACAAGTTAGAGACTGTCTTTATGTCAAGACTGTAGAACTAGTAGGTGGATGAGCTGCTATACAAGCTTAGGTCCTTCTGATTCCAAAGCCAGTGCATTTAACTGCAATTCTCTTTTATCTCTCTAGAACCTTTTTTGGAACACCCTCTCTTTGACTTTCTGATATGAGTTCTCAGTTCATCTTATCTTCACTCATTAAGACTTCAGCTGCTTTATTTATTCAGATGCTATAATGAGAGAGGGTGTCAGAGAATGGTGTTAGAGGCCTGGACTCCTATCTGAATGGGTTAAAATCCCAACTCCATCCACTCACATGACTTTGAGAAATTCCTTTAAATTCCCTGTGTATCACTTTCCTCACCTATAAAACAGACATAATAATAGTAGCTACCTATATAGGGTTGTAAGATTTCTAACTCAAGTTAATAAATTTTAATTATTATCTTAATATTTTTATATCAAATCCTCTCTGGTTATTCTTTCTATGTAAGAGCATCTTAGCCATTTTTCACCAATTTATTCTTCTAAATGAATTGAGAACTCATTTTTCAAGTTTAATAGGCCTCCAGGGTGATGTGGAGCAGATAGTATATTTCAGTGAAAGGAACACCAGACTTGAAGTGGGTGCTCTCTGTACTTTCTGCTTAATTTTGCTGTGAAACTTAAACTACTCTAAAAAATTAATTTTATTTATTTTTTAATTGAAGGGAGAGAAAAGCCCATCAAAGTTGGAGTCAGAACACTCACATTCATTAGTCAATGAGTGTGGGATCTTGCATAAGTCCTTGGACTTTCTGAGCCTCAGTGTCGTCAATCATTTGGGGATAATGATATGTTTTCTGTTTGTACAACAGCAGGTGGTTGTAAAGCTGAATTCAACATAATTTCCATAAACATGCTTTATGGACACTAAAGCACTAAGCTAGTAAAAGGCATTTTAAAAATCATAACCCAGTACCATCAGAGACAATTTTTTGGAAACAAATGGGTTTATGACTAAGAAGACGCTCAGGGGATAAGATGGAGAAAGAGGATTTGGCATGTAGCAGCCAGGATGAGTAAGAGACTATTACACGTGACCCACAGTAATGAACCATGTCAAGGAAATTTTTTTTATTTTTAACAATGAGAATTGCTAAAGTTGCTTGAATTAGTCCCTAAGGGATCTGTCATACACAGAATCCTAGCTTCAAAATTAGCACATGCACTTTTGCAATACATATATTACAAAACACTTCCACAAGAAAAGCAGTCAAATTCTAACATCCCTTGATTGCTGGCATTAGAGATACTGTGGAGATGACATGAATGCTTGCTGGATGAAATGCAGTTTTTAAATAAAACAGAACTTTCAGTTTCTTTGCCAACCATGGGATTAGAGGCACTTAGTTTCAAAAAGCCCTACTTTCCTCATGTAAAATGGGGATCCTACTAGACTCTATCTTATAGGGTTGTTGAAAGCATTAAGTAAAATCATGAAGCTCAATAACACAGTATATCTATGCAATATGGCAAATACTCTAAGCAACAACTACAATTATTGTTCTCTTTCCTGTACTTTGGCTCCTTCATCTATAGAATGGGATGAGAGATTCTCTGCACATCCTTCAGTTGCTGCCTTCAATGAATGCCTCGCCATGTTGGATTTAGCATTAGATCCTTAGGCTGATTTGATGTGAGTTTCTTGAGATGTGGTTTCTTATCTATTCCAGCCTCTGTTTAGAGTAATCCAATACCAGAAGGCTGGGACAATTGGGTAACAATTGATTTAAAGAAGGAAAAGTAATGGCTTTTCCTAAAAACAAGCAGTCACATAAAACTTCCCAGCCTTCTGAAACCATTTGGTGCAAGTTTTAGGGCTCCTTTGTTAAACTAATGAACTTGGAGATAAATTATCAACTTCTAGAGAATCCAAGGGTCAACTTCTGGCCCTCAGGCAAGAGGAGGGCAAGACTACTGTGCTGCCAACACTTTAGAAAGGTGGAGAAAAGACCATTTTTGTTGGCATTGGAGACTGACTGGTCTTTATACAATAAAGAAGACTCTTCATCCTACTAAATGGGTTAGAAAAGGAAGCATTGCTTTTAAAAAGGAGATGGGCAACTTTTCCCAAACTATGGCTGCCTACTCCAAGTATTGGATTAATGAGGCCTTTATAAACTGTGAGATTATACCTTGGAGTTTTTTGCACTAGAGCTTTTGTGTTTTAAATTTTGGCCTTCTTGGTAAGGAGGAGGGAGCATGGCTTTTCTTTTCCCAATAATTGCAGAGACTTACACTCTAGGGGCATATTTGCTGTTCTTTTAATAATCCAAATGGTTCATTTGCAGAAAGGTACAGAAAAATAGAATCAGTTCTCAGCAGCATTGAATTTAAGGGCTGAGATTTGAGCTTGGGAAATTGGCAATTGGACTCAGGTTTCTGGTTGGGTTTATAAATATGTGTTGTTAAGCTGACATTCTGCCAGCTTATAAACAGCATGGCATGCTTGTGTTCCGGTGTGGGGAAGACAAACAATCTATGAATGCTTCGCTTTTGTCATATTGTTCAAAAATGCTGCCCACTCACCTTGTTTTTTTTTACAGTGGGATACATTTTTATGAGAATATGGGAAAGAATGGAAGGAGAGGCAGGAGGAGGGAAGAGACAAAAGGGTACAGAGAGAGCAGTTGTTCTAATGACGTGTTTCCATTTTCCAGTTACCAAGTGGCACATTTGGCTCTCACCCACCTTCCCCACTCTGGTCCCTCCCCCAGCTATTATACCTCTTCCTCCCATCATTAATCAGCTAGATTATTTCCAGTGATTTATTCTTAATCCTTTTAAAACTTCCTTTCAGCATAGCTTTTCCCACTCCCCAGATCCTGCACCCATCAAATAAATGCATGCATTCAGACATTGCTACAGGGACACGCACACGCGCGCGCACACACACACACACACACACACAAATTCTCCCAAACACTCTAAAAGCCTCCTTGAGATATGCCAGCTCCATTTTAGGAAATTTGAAGTACACCTTAAAATGAAAACACCAGGGAACTCCTGATCAAATCTGTTCTGAGGCTGAAGGGACTTGCCAAGGGCGGTCTTAGACATTTTTTCATGCTGTTGCTGGGATTTTGTTTTGAGCCTCTCTCTATGCCCACAATGGAAGTGCTGTCTTTTCTCTGAGAAGCTGGCTCCCATTTCTCCTAATGAGAGTCCTGGAACTTCAGATTATTCTCTAGAGGGTGGCCCAATCCATCCCTGCGTTCCATCTTAACAAATGGGAAGCCAGCTGTCCTCCTTTGGTTGCTGGGACCATGGGGTGGGGCAAGTCAGCCAGTCCTTGCAGATAGGAAACAGGCAATGTAGTCTCTTTATATATGACCCCCCTGCTTTGCCAGCTTGACTCCTGAGACTTCTAATGGCGTGTTGCCCACAACTACTGCTTGCCATGTTTGGGTACATAAGCGTGTGTGTGTGTGTGTGTACATGTAAAAATGTGTCACACACATGTGTGCATGTTGGGGGCAAGAAAGTAGACTAGGAAAGAACTAGGAAGGTTTGCTTCCTTAGCTGATTTTTAGATACAGAGCCCTGGTGGATCTGGTAGTGAGTTTGGAATTGGTATGCATGTGGTTGAATCCTGACTTTACCACATAGCTGTGTAACTCAGGCACTCTCTTTATTTTTATTTTTATTTTTTTTATATTTTGCAGTGCTGGAAATAGAACTCAGGACCTCCAAATGCTAGACAAGTGCTCTACCACTGAATTATATCTCCAGTCCTTTTTTTTATTCTGAGTCAGGGTTTTACTAAGTTGCTGAAGCTTGCCTTGAACTTGTGATTCTCCTGTATCTACCTCCCAAGTAGCTGACATTACAGGTGTATGTCACCTTGCAGGGTAAACTCAGGCACCTCTCTTTAGAATGGTGATAAATAGTGCCCATCTTACAAGAATCTTAGGATTTTTGCCTGTAAAAGGCCCCTAGTGAATAATGGTGAATGATTAAATGAATGTTCCAATAGACTACCTATCAGGTCTCAGTTTGAAACTTAAAGGTACTTTCACCTCCCTTTTTTCCTTTGCCATCTTATTTTCAAATGAACATATGTATATTCCCTACTAAATTGAAATAATTGCAACTAGTATGTGTTACAATTAGTGCATACCAAATACTAGGGTTCATGCTCAGGGGTTTATGTGGATTAATTAGAGAGTTCTTACATATCTGTAAGATCTTATTATCCCCATATTATAAAGAAACCAAGGCTCAGTGCTGCAGCTGTATCTCAGTGGCAGAGTGCTTGCCTAGCATGTGTGAGGCACTGGGGTTCGATCCTTAGCAACACATATAAATGAACAAATAAAATAAAGGCATTCTGTCCTTCTACAACTACAAAAAATTTTTTTAAAAAGAAAAGAAAAGAAACTAAGGCTCAGGGAAGCTAAGTAATTTGCCTCATTTGTTCAGTACCAAGTGGTAGAGTCAGGAATTGAACTCAGTTCTCACAGAAAGCCTGCTCTACACTGTGCTGCTCCTGTGAACCCAGGGGCTGTAACTAGTCCTTACATTTCCTAAAGCCTCTGGTATAGTGCTTGCACGGAGGAGATGTTCAGAAACCCTTTTAAAACAGTAAGCACTCCATGGGCACTTGGCTAAGGACTCAGGGTGAATCTATTTCAAAATTCAGTTCTTCTGATTTAAAGAAAGCTTATTACATCAGTGGTCATGGTAGGCCACAGAGGCCTCTAAGAGAGTCACTAGCCAGATAAGATCACGAAATGAGCCATGTTGTGAATTGTTTTCTTTTGAAAAGAAAATGAGAAGAAGCCAAGCTGAAAAAAAAGAAGGATTCAACAAACAACTTATCCTGAGCCATTATAATGAAGCTGAAAGCAAGAAGGAGAGCCAGGGTACCCAAGACTCTCAGAGTTTCTGGCTGGAGTTGCTGGAGAGGAGGCCTAAGATGCCGATTATCAGGAAGGCCAACCCAGCGATGAAGAAATTCCATTATGCCCTGGTAGATGGTTCCTCTCTCACCTAATATCCTTATGAAATTCCCAAGGGGAAAGGAAGGTGAAGGTGGCAGGATGTGAAGGAAGGGGCTGACAGGTGGGGGTTTCCATCCAGCAGAAAATCAATCCCAGGAAGCACTGGGGAAAGAGGTCTCAGGCCTCATGTTTGTTCAATGCTTTCCGTTAAGCGTCGGCCTTCCTTCCCACTGGGGGCAGGACAAGTCAGGCCAAAAATGAGGTGGGGGAAAGTTCCCTGGTTTTCAAAACTTCCTTCTTTTTCAAGGAAGCTCTAGTGGTCCCTGACATTTTTTGTGAAGTTCCCAGAGCTGGTGTTCTGAGAAAAGGACTTCTCCCTGGTTCATTTTCATGATTATTAGAACCACATGGAAGTTTAGTATCTGGAGAATCTAGCTTAGAGAGAAGATTGATTTTGTAATCAACTCCTACCTATACAAAAGGAAAAAGTCCCCGAGAGTCCATCATAATCCATTTCGTAGAGGCTGGTACAGATTTTGTAAAAATCACTCCCAGAGCCATATCTCTACCTGTCCACAGGTGTTGATGGGAGACCTGACCCTCCTGCTCTGTCTTTAAGCAGCTTTGGTTTCCAACAACTCTGTATTACCAGGACCCGTCTGATCAGACTCTCCTGTTATTATTCACAGATTGGTTTAAAAGAAGGTGGAGCCAAACAAGGGTGCAGGAGTGTTTACACAGGGGGAGAGCGTGGAACTGTGAGTCAGAAGCTTGTGCTTGTCTAACCCTACCACCACCATGCTCTGTGACCACCAGAAAGAGTCAATCTTCTCTGGACCCCTGGTTGCCTTATAAGGAAATAGCTAATTAAAAAGAAGAAGAATGTGTGTTTGATAGAGTTAATGTATTTCTATAGGATAAATATTATTAGCATTATTATTGTTTTACCAACATCAATTCCTTGACCTGGATTTTATCTATCCTTCTGGCCGCCTAGCTGTCTGCCAAAGCTATTCTGACCTCCCTTGGGGTGGTGTGTACACCAACATATTCAGTGACTTGCCAGATCCAGTTATCCTGGGAAGCTTTACACCCTTGGGCTGTGGTAGCATTTCTTTACCTAAGAGATATGTGAGATAAACTAGAACCCGTAAATAAGCGTGCTATCCAGGGAAGAGCCAAATGCCAACAAAGGCAAATGCAGAAAAGGGATCTTTTTAATTGTCAGCCTTGGAATTGGAAAAGCAGGAAATACTTTTGAAAGATAGATGTGTGTTCAAAGCTGCTCCTTGTACAGACTTGCAATTTAGCACAGGTCAAATTCCATGAGTCACAATCCAATTGTGCCATCCACTAGCCATGCTATGGCCCTCCAGTGCAGAGGGGCTTCCAGTGTAGGAGGACCAGGTCCCAGGAGTGCACAGGCTGGCAGCGCAACTTGGGAAACTGTGTAGGTGAACCAGGGGTAGCTAGATCCCACGCCTGGGAAAAGTCACATCCCTCTCAAGATTTCTGCAAAGTTTTCAGGGATTATGACCTGGGGTTCTCCTCTGATTTTGCCATCCTTCGAGAATCTTGGTCTCTGTGTCTAAAACCTGTGGGTTTATTTTGGCTCTCCTTTGATTTGAACCAGTTGGAAAATTAGCTGCTTTCTTTGATTTTTTCACACATAAAAACCATTTAAGTGAGGCCTCTGTGAAGGTAGCTGAATTTCTTGATGGTTTGGGTCACAAGGAATTTATGGCACAGTCACATAAAGTCACTTGCGTGGAATATAAAGTGTACTAAATGTTCCAGTCCTTCATCCATCCTACGATGTTGCCAATATGTCATGTTTTCCTTTCCTGGGTCCTCTTTTTTCATTACCTTTCTGTTTTAGGAGTCTCTTTCATCTTTTCTTTCCATATACCTCTCTTCCCAAAATGTTTTCATGTTCTTACAGAAAGAAAATGGAAGATCAAATTCCTCTCTTTATAGCTCTGTGCCCAAACCAGACAACTTTCACTGAGCTAGCTAACATGGAATGGGGGGATGGGGAGAGAGAAAGGAGAGGTGGGGTCACTTGGCTGCCTCAGGCAATCTTCAGCCACACACATACACACACACACACACACACACACACACACACCTTTGCTGTCATGTTTTGTTCATTTGCTTACACATTTCTTTCTTTCCTTTAATAAATATTTATCGAGCATCTATTCCATTCTGGACACTTGGGAGAGTGGCATGAGACGTGGTTCCTCTTTGTCAAGAGCTGTGTTATAGAGAAACAAAGGCAATATTTTAAAAAAAAAAAAAAATACAGACATTGAAATAAAAACCTATCTGTAGACAATATTTGTTTTCATTGATTCAAAATCTTTTCAGAGGGCTGGGGTTGTGACTCAATGGTAGAGCCCTCGCTTAGCACGTGTGAGGCACTGGGTTTGATCCTCAGCACCACATTAAAAAAAATCATAATATAATAAATAAAGATATTGTGTCCATCTACAACTAACAAAAATATTTTTTAAAAATCTTTGCAAAGCATGGACTAGTGTAGACACTGCAAAGATTTTTGAATCTAATCTAAGCACCAAGTATATAGTAGGGAACAAAATAAGGTTCTGGCTGGGGTGTAGCTCAATGATAGAGCACTTGCCTAGTATTTGTGAGGCCCTGGGTTTAATCCCCAGGGATGGTTTGGATCACAAAGCCCTTACATTTCAGGGGAAGGAAACCAAGTAAAGAATTAAGTATAAGCTATATCAGGTGGAGAAAAGTGCTGTGAGAAAATAAATAAATAAAGCAAGGTAAGGGAGACTAGAGGTGGTGGGCATAGGGAGCTACTATTTTATATTAAACAGCTAAGGGAGGCCTGTTGGATGAGGGGACATTGGAGCAGAAATAGGAGAAGTGAGAGACCGACCTGGCTGTTGGGGGGGGGGGGCGGGGGAGTATTTCAGGCGAAGGGAAAAGCCAGAGCACAGCCCTTCATTAAGAGCAGGCTTGACACCTACAACAAAACCCTGATCTGTAGAATTCCAGCTCCCAGAAAATGCCATCAAAATGTCAACCTGCTGTTAAGACAAAGGCGAGCCTATTCTTACCAAAGCAGGGAGAGCCCTGCTTTGACTCAGGCTTCTGAGCTTCCTATGACGGGGGAGGGCAATCTCAGGATCCACTGGTTGAGGACAGTTGAGTAAACTACAAGGTACTGCTGTCACTGGAACTAATCTCAGGCCACACATCCAGCGGAGCAGGAAAAACCACTTTCTTTTTTATTGCTCAATGTAATTTCTCAGTAAGACCCTCCCAGTGAGCCGCGGAAGCTTACAGCTGACATCATTTCTCTGAGTTCATCTCAGGTCCAGGGATTGATGAACGACCTGCATTGGCAGTGGGGGGTTGTCGTCCAGTCCTCAAGCCCCTTCATTCCAAGGGGTCTGCAGCGATTGTTCCCTGCATCTCGTGACTGTGTCCCTCACCACACCCCCACCTCCAGTTGTCTCTAGGAACAGGCTCTCTCTGAGCCACTTCCATGTCCTTCTTGGCGCACCAGAAACACTAGGCTGCTCCTGTCCTACGCTTAACATGAGGAAACTGAGGCTGGCCCATACCCACCCGTGTAGAAGTCCCCACCAACATCTGTTCAGTCACATTCTCTCAAGTCATATGGGGTCTAGCATCAGCACTAATGCTCACGACCTCCCCAGGCTTTCTGATCTGGGGCTTCTGGTGACTTCCCCCTGTTCTGTGGCTTGACCTCAGGAGGATAACAAAGGACTCTTTCTCAGGGACTTTCCAGCACCTGACACCTTTACCCTCCAACACTGCTCTCCACTCCTACCTCTTTGGGTTGCAAAAACCTGCCTCTGACATTACATATTCTTTCCTATCTTTTTTGTCCTCTCAACTTTTCAATCTCAAAAGCCAAGAATTTAACACTTTAGCTCTCATAAGCTTTTTCTGAAGCCATAGGTGATGCCCAAGACTTTGATTGAGTTACAGAAGGTCATGGGTTTAAAAAAAAAAAACGGCGGGGGGTGGGGGGGCAGGTGCAGTGGCACATACCTGTGATCCCAGCTATTCAGGAGGCTGAAGCAAGAGAATCACAAGTTTGAGGCCAGCCTCAGCAACTTGGTGAGGACCTGTTTCAAAATAAAAAATTAAAAACACTGGGGGTATTGCTCAGTGGTAAAGCACCCCTGGGCTCAATCCCCAGTGCAAAAAGAAAAAAAAAAAAAAAGAAAAAGGAAAAAAGACATTGCAAATACCTCCCACTGTATTATGTACTACATGCCAATTCAGGATGATAAGAATATCAACAGTGTTACAGTGTTAATACTTGGAAGTTATGATAAAGAACACATACGATAAAGAACACACAGTCTATATACAATGTTTATAGTCAATTAACTGGGAAGTATAGAAGTATCATTATTTTTATTATCAGAAAACAAATATTATTTTAAAAATTCACATGTATACATTGTTCTTGCCCCCATAGTGTGATTGTGAGACTAAATAAGAAAAATTACCATGGAAGTATTTAGTGTGGTCTAAGATAAGAAAGATAATTTTTGGAGGTGATACATATTTTTATGATATAGATTGTGATGATGTATTCTCTCCAAATTCATCAAGTTGCATGCATTATGTATAGATTTTTGTATGTCAGTCATTCTTTAAGGAAGTAGCTTTTTCTAAAAAAATGAGATAGCTAGATAGATAGACAGACAGACAGATGGACAATAGCTAGCTATCTAAATAGATATGGAGATAGGTAGAAGGGCAAAAATCTGAAAGGTTCACAAGCAGTGATTCTGAGTGGCTTCCTGCCACTCAGGGGATGATGGTGTGTAGAGTGGATATTTTGAGAATCCCCAACTGTAATGGAAGCACATTGCTGAGAAAACATGCACCTGACAACACATAGGTAGGAATAAGACTGAGAGAGACTGTCACAGAGAACATGAAAGTTGCTGTTTCAAAATTTTGCAGCTTCTATACTGCTTTAGGAAATGCGTCCCAGCAAAATATGTTTTCTTTGTAAAGCCAGAGATGGTTCAGCTTGGAGGCAGATTGCTGCCCAAGAGTGGGGATCCACCAGGGACACTTGTCCTGTCCTCTATGATACTGGTGGGTTTTCTGCATCTTTGGGGGTTACTCCTGAGGATCTTCCTGGAGGTGAAGGCTGGGAAGCAGTGACCAGCCCCCCTCACAGGGAGCATGCTGGTGGCCCTGGAGGAGAGGACAGGTGCATTAGTTTTTTAGGACTGCTGTAATAAATAACCACAAACTTAATGACTAAACATAAATGTTTTCTCCTACAGTTATGGACATTTTTAGAGGTTCAGAATGGGCCTCGTTGGACTGTCAAGCAACATACCAAGTAAGGCTCCATTTTCTAGCCTTTTCCAGCTTCAGAGGCAGCCTCTGTTCCTTGGCTCCTGGCCCCTTCCTCCATCTTTAAGCCAGCAGCATATTTTCAAATCCCGCTCTTATTTCGACTCACCTACCTCCTTTTCATAAGGACACTTGGGATAACATTGGACCATATAATAGTCCAAGATCATCTCCCATATCAAAGTCTTTATCTTGAGGGGCATCACAAAATCCCTTGTGCCTTGTAAAGACCTGATTCACAGGTTCTGGGGATTAGGACATGGCCATCTTTGGGGTATATGTGGCATTATTCTTCCTACCCACACCAAATGAGGGTTTTGGCAACATCTCTGCTGCAAAGCATGCCTTTTTTTCCCCCCTTGTTGTCCTGGGGATTGAGCCTACAGCTTTGCACACAATAGGCAAGTGTTCTACCCCATTGAGCTGTATTTTTTTTTGAGAGGGTCTTGCTAATTGCTGAGGCTGGCCTCAAACTTGCAGTCCTTCTATCTCAGCCTCCTGAGTACCTACCTGGGATTACAAAAGTGCACCACCTTGCCCAGTAAAGCATGTTTTGGACTTTTAACAATATTACCAGATGAAGTTTGCTTAGATAGACTGTACAATGCTAGACTTGATCCTTTATCCCTGTGCCAACATGAATCTAACCCATGCTTGATCCAGAGCTACTCCTGATTAACACCATGTCCCACATCCTTCCTCCACTCCATCCTCTCTCTGTGTCATATCACAGAGTTCAGGAAGGGGAAGGGGGTAATGAATGGCATTAAGTGTTATTGACAGTCAGGGTGAGGTCAAACATGGGCTAAAGGAGTCAGGAGAGAATGTCAGAATGTCCGCCAACCAAGAGCAGCTAGCAGGAGCTGCAGGTCTCTTCCAGATCATTGGCCACAGGATAGCAGTTGATCCATGGTATCCATATTTTAGGGTTGCCCTTACAAATTACCATAAGTCGAATGGCCTAAAACAACAGATATTTTTTCTCTCGTAGATCAAGGGGCTAGAAAACAGAAACGAAGGACTTAGCCGGGCGTGGCAGTGCATGCCTGAAATCCCAGTGGCTCAGAAGGCTGAGGCAGGAGGATCACAAGTTCAAACCCAGCCTCAGCAATTTGGCAAGACCTTAAGCAACTCTAGATAAAGTATAAATATCTAGAGACCCCATCAATAAGAAAAGGGATAGGGATGTGGCTCAGAGGTTAAGCACGCTGGGTTCAATTCCCTGCACCAAAAGGAAGAGAGAAAAAAAAAGAGAAAGAAAAAGAAACGAAAGGGCTAGGCTCAAAGAGAATTTGTCCCGTGCCCCTCTCCTAGCTCCTGCTAGCTGCCAGAATTTTTATAGGCACATCGCTCCAATCTTTGCTTCTGCCTTCCCATTTCTACCTTCTCTATGTGTCCTTCTGTGAACTGTCTCTTTTTCGTAAAGATACCAGTTATTGGATTTAGTACCCACCCTAAATCTAGCATAATTTTGTCTCGAGTTCCTTAACTAATTACATCCACCAAGGCATTATTTTTAAAATAAGTTCATGTTCAGGGGACATGAATGAGGGGGCACAGATTCAACTCACCATAACTTCTATTTCTCTGTACTACTCTTCTTTGGGATATACTTTGCCCCATTCCTCTGCCTACCCGTCTTCCATGTGCTCAATTTCAATTTAGTTGGTAACACATTAAAAGCATCGTAGATAGAACATTTGCAACAAAGGCACTGCAAATATCTAAATGCAGCAAACAACCACAAAAAAAATAAGCAAGAAATGTGGCTTTAGAAAAATATTTTCTGGCTCTCAGAGCTTGAGGAAGAGATTGATATGATAACTGTCCCATAGGTAGCCTCTCGGTGAGTGGGGGTGCCTTAACTCACCCTCCAGATTTACAGAATTTGATTTTTTTTAAATGAGTCCCAGTTGTATCCCTCCCCATTGCCTATATTTTGACTTCTCCTGGCTTCGAGGTGATGAGAGCTGAGAACTAGGTCATCCAGAGAATAAGAACCTTTTTTTCTTAACTAATTTGTAAATATTCATTTGTGGGCTTTTGCCATGTTCAGAGTTTCATATAAACTGACCACACTTCTTGTGAAGCCCCTTCTTCCTGTTTTCTTCCCTTGTTTTCATGAGCCAAGTCACCTGTTGCCGCGTCCGGCCAAGGGAGCTGAGTCCGGCGAGGGACGGCGAGGTTAAAAGACACACAGGACACCAAGGTTCTTCATCCAGGAGTCAATAATCTTTATTGCTAACACACCTTTTTTTATACCCCAAGCAGCAGAAGTGGAAAACTACCCAAAAGCAGGAGGGAGGGGGGAGAAATTTAGTTTCAACATCTATTATTGTCAGGTACCGAAACCTCCCTTAACAATAAGTCCATCAGACCAGAAAAGGTCAAGGCATTCCCGTGGGATACATATGTCTCAGACGGACAAGCAGGAACAGAAAAACCGCAAGTTCGCCATGGCCTTGTGAGCTGGCCACACTGGCATGCAGAACAAACTAGTGGAGGTAGGGCTCCAGGGGCCAAGGTGGACCTGTTGCCAACAACCTGTCAAAATGTGTCAGCAGCTTGCCAATAAAGAGAGGCCAGGTCAGCAAAAAGTTTGTTTCGAAGATGCAAATCCATAGAGAGAGACAGATTAATAGGCTAACAAAGTGCCCCGTGAGCCACTTGTAAACACCTGCCTTTGGTGTGTCAGAGTCTTTCCCAACTTTGATGTTGAGATGAAAAGGTAAAGAATCTGGAACCATTTCAAATGCTGAGAAAGCGCTTCCTTTCAAAAAGCCTTTCGTCTTCCAACCATAGTCGCTCACTAGTTTCGAAAGAAAGACTAAGACACATGATGTAATTTTATGGCATTTTAATTGAACATTCTATTCTGGAACACTGTAGTCAAGACATAAAAGTGACGACTGCTTTCCCAAAGAACAAATGTATTTCATTTAGGTTGTCCAAGAATTGTTGAAGTTGAGTTCTTTGGACACTGTTTCTAGTGAGCTTGATTAAAATATCAACCCTTATTCATTGCTTGGTATATATCACTTTAAGTTGAGAGAACACTCTTAGAAGTCATTTAGTTTTTTCCAAGAGCCCAATGATTAGGTGTAATTTCTAACTGAGGAAACTGAGACTCAGAGAAGATGGATTCCTTTTCCAGGTCACAAGGGAGAGAAGAGCATTGGAGTCAGTTTTCAGTTTTGCCCTTGCCAAACTTTAACATGTTCAGAAATGTCTGGAGCTCGGTATACACTCTGTGAGTAAGGAGGATTCCTTGTGGTAATAGCAACAATGAACTTGAGCTGTGGGGCTAGGCACACTTACTCACATGTCTGGCTTTTGGGCCACAGCAACAGGGCAACTGGGTCATGTATCTGCAGCCCGGCTCAGGCTTCCTGCATGGTGGCCGGACTCCAAAAACAGGAAGACTGAAGAATTCCAGGGCATAAGCACTTTTTGAGACTCCTCTGGCATCACGTTTGCCAATGGCTCATTGATCAAAGCAAGTCCTGTGGCCAGACCTAGATTCAGGGGTACAGAAATAGATACCTACTCTTATGCGATGCTGCAAAATATTACAGTCTTTTTTTTTCTTGCAATCAATCAATTACAAGGGAGACATCTGAATCTAAATTAGGCTTTCTCTCTCTATCCCCCTACTATTTTCTACCTCTAATTCTGTTTTGATTAATCATTTATAATAGACTTGGAGAAGCATAAATACTTAGAAGGTGGATCATGAGGCCAATAGGTCTGTTAGTTGAGGATGTTGATGAAAATGTGTACAGATTGGTTACTTTCTCTCTTCTGGATCTGATCCAGATATCCTTATATTCTCAGTTGGAATTCTGCATCATTTTCTGATCTCTTTTTTCATCCTCTGCTGGTTGAACCTGGATTGGCTGCTTCAGATCTCAGGTCTTTCACCTACAACCATTCACAAAGTTCAGACACTACAAGGTTATGTTTATGCTGCTGCCTTCGTCCATTTTCTGTTGCTATAATAAGAATAACTGAGACTGGGTAATACATAAAGGAAAGAAGTTCACTTTATCTGAGGGTTCTGGAGACTCAAAGGTCCAAGAATCAGGCAACTGTGTCTGGTGAGGGCCTCATGCTGCCTCAACTCATGGCAGAAAGCAGAAGGGTGAGTGGGCATGTGTGGAGGAGACAAAACACAAAGGCAGCCTCACTTTATGACTACACTTTGTGGTAACTAATCCCATCCCTCTGGAGTGAGAACTCTCTCAGGGGAAAAGACATTAATCCAAACACCTCCCACTAGGCCCACCTCCCAACACTGCCAGGCTAAGGAACCCAGCACAGGAAGCTGGGGGGACACATTCCAATCATACCAGCTACTGTAGTGATTTCTGTTTCTGACTGACACTCTATAGAATCCCACATGTTCAGAACCTTCTAGAAATGTGAATTCTTCATATGCTTGTTACAAAGCTTGTAAATGTCTCTAGACATGTATTTAGGACAATGTTGGAGTGATTTAATGGACTCTTTAGCTGTAGTATGAGTGTTGCTTAAAAGATTTATATCTTATTAGGAGTGGAACCACTATATGACCCAGCTATACCACTCCTCAGTATTTATCCCAAAGAATTAAGTTCAGCTTACTACAGCGATCCATGCAAATCCGTGTTTACAGCAGCACAATTCACAATAGCCAAATTATGAGACCAGCCTAGGTGTCTGTCAATGGATGAATGGACAAAGAAAATGTGGTATATATACACAATGGAGTTTTATTCAGCCATAAAGAAGAATGAAATCATGTCATTTGCAGGAAAATGGATGGAACGTGAGAACATTATTTTAAGCAAAATAAGCCAAACTCAGAGAGCCAAGAGACATATGTTTTCTTTCACATGGAAGCTAGAGAAGAAAAAGAAAAAGGTGGGAGTGACCTTAGATAATTGAAGGAAGATGAGTAGAGGAAATTGACTGGGTGGAGGGAGAAGGGGAGAGAAAAGGGAAAATACTGGGAAATCATATTGGCCAAATTATATTATTATACTGTGTGCACGTATGAATAGGTAACAACAAATCCCATAATGTACCAATAAAAAATACAGAAAACAGAGGGCTGCAGATGCAGCTCAGTGGTAGAGCACTCCTGGGTTCATTCCCCAGCATCACAACAACTTAAGAAAGACTTGTCTCTTTTATTTATTTTTTAATTTGTTCTAATTAGTTATACATGATAGTAGCATGTATTTTGACATATTTTACATATATGGAGTATAATTTCTCATTCTTCTGGTTGTACATGATGTAGAATGACATTGGTTGTGTAATCATATATGCACATAGGATTCTAATGTCTGATTCATTCTACTGTCTTTCCTATTCCCATTCCCTCTCCCTTCCTATCATTCTTCTTTTTCTAATCCAAAGTACTTCTATTCTTCCCTAACTTTCCTCTTTTTATAAAATTAGCATTCACATATCAGAGAAAACATTTGGCCTTTGGTCTTTTGGGATTGGTTAATTTCATTTATCATGATATTCTCCAGTTCCATCCATTTACCAGCAAATGCCATAATTTCATTCTTTTTTTATGGTTGAGTAATAGTCCATTATGTACATATACCACATTTTCTTTATCCATTCATCTGTTGAAGGGCATCCAGGTTGGTTCCATAGTTTAACTATTGTGAGTTGAGCTGCAAAAACATTGATGTGGCTGTGTCACTGTAGTATGCTGTTTTTAAGTCCTTTGGGTTTAAACTGAGGAATGGGATAACTGGGTCAAATGGTGGATCCATTCTAAGTTTTCTGAAGAGTCTCTGTACTCCTTTCCATTGGAGTTGGGCCAATTTGCATTCCCACCAGCAATGTATGAGTGTGTCTTTTCCCCCACATCCTCGCCAACAGACTTGTCTCTTTTAAAATTTGATGATGCAGGGCTGGGGATTGGGGATGTACATCAGTGGTAGAGTGCTTGCCCAGCATGTGCAAAGCCCTGGGTTCAATCCCCAGCACCACAAAAGAAAAAAAAATAATAAAACCACTCACTGATGCTTCTTTTCTCCCCAGTTGGGCATTTTGCAGCTGTGGAATCTAGGATTGACAACTTTCCATTTGCTGCTTCATCCACAGGTTTCACTATGAAATATTTCATACTGACTTTCCTATGAATTATGTTGCCTGGTAAGAGTTTGTGTCAGTATGGAACTTGGTGATCTGGAGAGTTTCAGAAGACTGTGCTTGCTCTGGAGCCCTTCCAATCTCGTCTCCTATGAGTCACTCCTTGTTTATGGGCCTTGGTCTCTCTTTACCACCATTGCACACATTGTTCCAGTTGATTGAGAGCTCTTGTCCCAACTCTGCATGACTGTTCCTTCTTATTTATCAGGTCTCAGTTTAAATGTCAGCTCCTTGAAGAAATTTTTTCTTACTTTTTTTTTATCTTAAATAGTTTTATTGAGACATAATTTTCATTTCATTAAATTCACTCATTTAAAGCATACAACTCAGTGGGGTTTTTTAAAAAAAATTTTAATTGTCAATGGACCTTTATTTCATTTATTTATATGTAGTGCTGAGAATCGAATCCAATGCTTCACACATGCTAGGCAAGAGCTCTACCACTGAGCCACAACCCCAACCCCAACTCAGTGGTTTGGTATATTTACAGAGTTTTCCAATTACCACAATCTAACTTTAACATTTTCATCACCTAAAAAGAAACTTTGTACCAATCAGCAGTCACTCAACATTCCCCACCCCCACCTCGAACACTAGGTAACCACTAATCCACCTAGAGATTTGCCTATCCTGTATGTTTTATATAAATAAAATAATGCATTTATGGTCTTTTGTGATTGGGTTTTTATGTAGCATAGTATTTTTAAGTTTCTACTTTGGTTCTCTTTGTGGCTGAATAATACTCCACTGTGTATATGTATAATATTTTCTTTCTCCATTTATCATTTGATACACATTTGTGTTGTTTCCACTCTTTTGACTACTATGAATAATGCTCACATGAATATTCACATATAAGTTTTTGTATAGACATTTTTCTTGGGTAGAAACCTAAGAGTTGGATTTTGTTGGGTTTCATAATAATTCTATTTTTAACCTTTTGAGCAACTTTCAGATGATTTTCCAAAAGAGATTATGTAATCACTCATTTTAAGGAGCTCTGTCCTTTCCCCCCATTACTGTAGCCTAAAGCTTTATTTACTTACTCTTGGCACCAATCACCATCTAAAATTAAAATTTCATTTATTGAGTCTATGCAACTGGAATGTGAGCTAGACGGTAGGAGGGGCCATGTCAGTCTTGTTCACTGCTCTATCTCTAATACTTGGTACTTGCTTAGTATATAATGGTGCTCAATAAATATTTGTTACGTGGTTGAATAGTGAGTAAGTGAGACTTTTGGAAGATTCGTGTCAAGCTATAGGGAACTGTTATTGGGTGCAGGATTAGGATTTGAAATGCTGGCTCAAACAGTGTTCTAAGAGACCTAGCAATAAACATTGTAATCAAAGCAGCAGAATGATTTTTTTTTCCACAAAAGCAGAGTTACAATGTTTTGCTATAGCAAGAAAAAAAAAGTTCAAACCAAAGATCAGAGGGTTCTAGGTGTCACATAATCTATGTGTTGAGAGCCACAGTTTAGTCGGAATGACGCCTGGCATTTTGCAAGAGGGAATGGTTGAAAGGTGACCCTGCTCTGGGATTAGGGTGGTTCCGGGAATAGGGAGGCTCCAGGATGAGGGTGGATCCTGCTGGGATTAGGGCGGATCCTGCTGCCTTGGGCGCCCTCTACTTTGGAGTACCCGTTGAGTTCTCACGGGGTTCCAGGAGAATTGGCGTGCGGAGCCCGGTGGAGGGAGTATGTTCCCGGGAAGTGTGTGTAGAGTGCCGGTGAGAGTTCAGGAATAAAGAGTTACTGTTTGAACCTACAAGGTTTTTTGGCGGCTCGGTTATTTGTGCCCAGCCAGACTGTGGCACTATGGCTCAGTGATGTCATCAAGGACTGAGTTCTTTTCATTTGGTTATCTTTGGCCTCCTCCCTTCCACAGCAGTTCCCCAGGTGGTTAGGTGTTTACAAGATGACTACTAGTGACACTGGCTACATGCTCCTTTTATGCCTAATAGGAAAAAGAAATAAAATAAAATTGTGTGTGTGTGTGTGTGTGTGTGTGTGTTGCTGGGGATTGAACCAAGATCCTCATGCACGTTAGGCAACTACTCTACTGATATGTTACACCCTCAGCCTGGAACTCTTTTTCAAGAATAAATGAGCTGGGCACAGTGGCTTATATCTGTAAATCCAATGACTTGGGAGGTTCAGGCAAGAAGCAAGTTCAAATCTAGCCTCAGCAATTTAGCAAGGCCCTAAGCAGTTTAGCAAAAAAAATAAAAATGGTCCGGGGATGTGCCTCAATGGTAAGACATTCCTGGGTTCAACCTCTGGTATAATAATAATAATAATAATAATAATAATAAATTAAATGTTTTTCTTTTCAGTGTCTTTAGGCCAACTTAGTTCCAGGGCCACTCCTGACCTAAAAGCAAATGCCAAGGAATGACATTATCCTGTGACCTAGACTCCTCAGTTTCTACCCTGTAAATGGGGAATGACTCAGTAAGGAGATGAGCAAAGGGGGATGAGCTGAGCAAACTGGAATCTGTTAGGGAGGTACAGGGAATGGATGCAGGATGGGCAACGACAGTGGAGCAGAGGGAACTTCAGGTCAGCAGCAATCTCTGGGGGTCTGACCTGATAGGTAGGAGCATGGTGGCAGCAGCCTTTCCAAAGCCATAGTGGTATTAATGGAGGGAACGAAGCAGACACCTGGATCAAGAACTGGCTGACTTTTTCATTAAAGGGTCAGGTGACCATCATTTTTAGAGAATGGTAACTAAGCAGATGGACAATGGCATCTGCTGATGTCCTTAGAAGCTTCTCACAGAAGCCCCAGTGCTAAGCCTCACCCTTGGGCAATTTCATCCTGAGCACCATGGGACGTCTCTTGGCAGAGGTTGGGGTCTGCTTTCAGCAGAACAGAAGTTAAAAAAAGAGAAGGAAGGAGGGTGGGGACAGGAAGGAACAACCATCAAGCTGCTCCCAAAGGCATTTCATTATTAACTGTGAGTCATCTTATCAACCAGTCCTCTTCTGGGAGATCTGTCCTCCTCCCTAACGGAGATGCAGCAGCCCTGCCAGCAGGAAAGTGGACACAGGAGGGACTTGCGCAGGACCCTTGTTGTCCAGATCCAGTGCCTAGGCAACCACCTCAGGCTGACAGGGAGACAGCTGCCTTAGCCCGACTCACAGGCAGGTCGGTAGGGTCTTCCCTGAGGCCCCTCAAAAAATGAGAACAATTAGAGGCCAGACTCCCCCACACACACACACACACACCCTGATCAAGAAATAACCTGTTCTAGGTGTCCAGGGCTCATTTGGGACTGCTGTTTCTGTTCTTTCCCACTGGCTTTGTTGCTTTGCTCCTCCAGCCCAAAGTGCAGGCCCCTTACCTAAGCCAAAATTACCCCTTTTATACTGGGAATGGCAATGATAAACTACAGTTGACCCTCCACACCCTTGGCTTCTGCATCCACAGACTCAACCAACCAAGACTAGAAAATGTAGCTAGGTCTCTGACATCTCATCTGTACCAAATATGTTTAGGCTTTTCTTCTTGTCATTATTCCTTAAACAATACATTATTTACTCTGCATTTGCTTCAGTTCCTCCCCAAACCATTTGGTCACATCACTTCCTTACTTTGTTATTAATACCCTTCTATGTCTTTTTCCTCTTAAGATAAAAATTCATGATTCTTTTTTGGTACTGGGGATTGAACCCAGGAGTGCTTTACCACTGAGCCACATCCCCAGCCCTTTTTAGTGTTTATTTTGAGACAAGGTCTTGATAAGTTGTTTAGGGCCTTGCTAAATTGCTGAGGCTGACCTTGAATTTGCAGTCCTCCTGCCTCAGCCTCCTGAGTCACTGGAATTACACTGTAATTCCCTATGCACCACTACACCCAGCAAAGTTCATGAGTTGGCCTAGGATTCCTGCATATCTGATCCTTGATTGCCACCCACTCCAGTCTCAACTCTGGTCACTCTGGCTTTTCTTTCAGTCCATAGAATTCATTGTGGCCACCTCCTTCCTCATGGCCTTTTACATATATTGTTCCATCCATTAGGAACACATTACGGTGTCAAATGTCCACCCCTGATTGACTTAGCTGCTGCCAAGGCATGGCATGTGTGACTGGCAGATCTCATTCCTACAACCATCTAGACGGGGTCATGGGGAGAAAGGGTGTGGCTCCAGGAAGGAGCACTCTAACCAGGCAGCCCTGTGCACCAGCCTTCCCTTCCAGGAGACATTAGGGCAGGCACAGATTGGCCATCCTCCAGGCAGGAGTGAAGACAGGGGAGTTATTCTTGAAACTTCTCCCCAGTGGTACTGGGGATTTCATCTAGGGTCACTCTATCACTGAGCAATACCCTCAAACACTTAAAAGGGAAAAAATTAAATTTTGAGAGAGAATCTCCCTAAATTTCCAAGGCTGCACTTGAACTACGCCCCCATGACCCAGCCCAATGCTAGGCACACAGTAGCATTACCTCAGTCCCCTGAGTCACTGGGATTACAGGTGTATACTCCTGCACCTGGAAGATTTCTGGACTCTTAAAGGCTATATCTTGGTGACTTCTACCACCTCAGCCAAATCAATGAGCCGCGGATTTTTCTTGTTCTAAATAGGTCTCATTTCTTTCTTTTTCATAGGAAAATAATAGCAATGATGTTTAATCTGGATGGCGGCATAGTGACCGACAAAAGTGGAAAAATCATAAGGGAATGGATGTGGCCTTTCGTTAAAGGGGAAACTTGATGATCCAGTTGAAATTTGGGTATTATTTAATAATTTATCATTCTTAGGATTACTGCTTAGGTCACAACAATAATTTGAGTTTCTAAAATATGCTATTATGGGAAAAGAGGATTGGAAGGATTCAATTGCTCCGTTTGGCTGTCTACATGAACCCCTTGATTTTATGACTTTTTATTTCAGTTCTGCATTTCACTTGGCACACTATGCTTGGACCTTTCTTAATGGGTTTGTCTTGCTAAGCAGCAGCTGGTTTAAACAACAAATTTTAAAAAACATATTATTAGGAAATCATTTCATGCATAATATAAAAACAGTTTCAAAATAGGCAAGTATACAAGGTTCAGGCGAAAGGCCTCTTCCCCTCAATCTCACTGTGCAGGACTTAATCCTATTGATGACTTGGTGTGTATCTCTGTAGGACCAAGGATCACAGACTCAGATCACTTAGATGTGGGCCCACCAGGTAGGAACTACAGTAAACGAGGACATTTCCTACCTGAAGGGCAGCCTCTACTCAGGACCAAAAGACTTTCCACATGGGAATATGGGCATGCTTATTTATTTTTTTATTCAAAAGGAGAAAAAAGCCCTAGAAATTCAAAGTCTTCGGAAAAAAATATTCTGCTATTTGAAAATTAGCAATTAATTCAAACATTGAGAGACCCAAATCAAATACTTCAGAGTTGCTACTCTACAATCTCTGTGCTGGACTTTCTTGATTCATATATAGTTACTTTGTGTGTGTGTGAGTGTGTGTGTACAAAATGGGCTGCAGTAGTCTAGGGCCACTGTGTATGGTTGTGCTGGTGGCGTACTGAACAACCAACGTCCAGGACATCATTTATACAGAGCTGTGTTTAGTATTGAATCCCTGAAATATCCTAGAAGTATAAAATATACAGCAGATTTTGAAGACTTAGTACAAAAAAAATGTAAAATATTCTATTAATAATTTTATATGTATTACATGTTGAAATACTTCTATTTGGATATGTTTGGTTGTAAACTATATAACTAAAGTGAATTTCACCAACTTTTTCTGTTTTTAACATATCCATTAGAAAAATTTAAAATTATTCCCACTGTTCACACTTGTGGCTCACATTTATATTTCCACTGGACAACGCTGTTCCAGGCTTTTGTGTGAAGATTATGTCTAAGTCTCTTCCCATAGGATTTACAAAAATCATTTGTGGTGGCCATGTATCCTACATATATTTTTTAGATGGTAATTTTAGAAGAAGTTCTGCTTATTTCTAGAGGGTTAGGAAAGTAAAGAGTAGGTTTAAAAAACAAAAACAAAACGTCTCAGACAAGATTCTATGTGCAAATTTCCCAGTACTCTGAAGTCAGAATTTCCTCTTCCTTTACCTAAAAAAAAAAAAGAATAGTATCAGGCTGGGACTATTGCTCAGTGGTAGAGCCCATGTCTGGCATGCATGAGGCCTGAGTTCAATCCCCTGTTCTGCAAAAATACGAACCCAAATCACTAATGGAGTAGATTATTGAGTACAGAAGACCTCAGCGGACAGACTCCAAGGAGCAAGGGAAAGTTCGTACCTAAACCTTACAGCTTCAGAGCACCTGACTCAATTAAAATGCTGTACTTATAGGGAGCTTTTTAAGTATTCTTTTCACATCTCCAGATGTTCACTCACATTTTAAGAAATCGTTTGGCTATGGTTAATTTTCCATCTTGTCATTTATAAAATATCTCCAACTAACATGAGTTCCACAGTAACATTAAGTCTTGTAAAATGTCTAAGCACTTGGCAGCCATTAACGGATCTTCTCAAAGCTGAGGGAATCAGATGTTACCAACTGTATTTTACAGGAAAGGTTGTCCTTGTCTCAGGGCTAGAATTGAGGGCTCAGAGGTACCCATAAATTGGCCTAGCATTTTCTCAATTTAAAATGGATCCAACTTTCTTTGTAAGACATGACTTTTTGACTTCACGAGCAAAATTGTTTCTGCTCACTCGAGTTTCTTCTTTCCCTTAATAAATCGTAGCAGCCCCAAACCAAAACCCATTTCTGATATAATAGAATTAAGCCAAGAGATTGAAACTGTTTGTGAACACTGGCCCCAAATTTCCTTCCAAATATCATATGCAAACATCTGACTTCCACTTGATTTATGAAAGCAGGAGTTCTGTGCAAAAAAACAAACAAATCAAAAAAATCCCTCCTTTCTATTTCCCCAGGTGAATAAGTTCATCACTATGAAGATTTCTGGGTGCTTTGCCATCACTTTGTTCTACAAATGGCATCCCCAAAGTGTGACACTGTCACTGGCACCTATAAAATGCAAGGCTGACTCTCCGTGTTTTCCTGATATGGTAGGTCCAGAGGTTTCTGATCATCTCATGCCACCACCCTGTCCAGAGCAATGTCAACTAACTTTTACTTTCACCTGGTTGATGCTGGAAGTCTGCCTAGTTAAAAAATCCTACCAAGGCTGTTTATGGATCTTTCCTGCAAAATAACTCAAAAAGCTTGGAAAGAGGAGAAATTAGAAGGCAAAGATAGAGCTGGGAGAAAATTGAATATCTATTCTCTGATTTAAGGGTGCTGATTCATAATGTGGTTGGAGGCGGGGCATGGGAGGATTAGATGAACTCTAGATAGGGCAAAGGGGAGAGGGGAAGAAAGGGGGTATGGGGGTAAGAAAGACAGTGGAATGAGATGGGCATCATTACCCTAAGTACATATATGAAGACACGAATGGTGTGACTCTACTTTGTGTACTACCAGAGATATGAAAAATTATACTCTATATGTGTAATATGAATTGTAATGCATGCTGCTGTCATACATAACAAATTAAGAAAAAAATGAATACCTAGTTTCTTCTAAGGCTGTGATTCCTAAGCTTTGCAGAATCAATTTCCTCTGTGTTCTAATTGGTCGAATTGTTTGCATTTATATAAATTATAATCTTTAAAACTAATGTAGGGCTTATATATTGTTTTTTAAGTCAGGTGAAATTAAAGACATGCAAATTAAAACTGCACTGAAATTTTATCTCACTCCAGTCAGAATGGCAATGATCAAGAATACAAGCAACAATTATTGTTGGCGAGAATGTGGGGGAAAGGGTTCACTCATACATTGCTGGTAAGACTGCAAATTAGTACAACCACTATGGAAGGCGCTTTGGAGATTTCCTCAGAAACTAATAGAACTACCATTTGACCCAGTTATACCTCTCCTCAGTGTATAACCAAAGGTGTTAAAATCAGCATACTACAGTGTCACAGCCACATCAATGTTTGTAGCAGCTCAATTCACAATAGCTAGACTATGGAACCAACCTAGGTACCCTTCAACAGGTGAATGGATTAAGAAAATGTGTTATATATACACACAATGAAATATTACTTAACCATAAAGAAAATGAAATTATGGCATTTGCCGGTAAATGGATGGAACTGGAAAATAGCATGCTAAGCAAAATAAGCCAAAAAAACCCCAAAGGTCAAATGTTCTCTCTGATATGCAAATGCTAACACACAACAAAGAGTGGGTGAAGGAAGAATAGAAGTTCAGTGGATTAGACAATGGGGCATGAAGGGAAAGAATAGGGGGGATAGGAATAGGAAAGACAGTGGAATGAATCTGACATAACTTCCCTATGCTCATCTATGAATACATGACAAGTATAACTCCACATCATGTAAATCACAAAAATTAACACATTTTTTAAAATGTAGTATTCGAATCAAGCTTCACAATTTCTTTCTTTCTTTTTCTTTTTTTTAATGTGGCATTTCTACTTTTCCCTAAATATTTTCCCCTAATAAGTTCAGGCTTGGAAAAAAATCAATTTATATTTTAGAAGAAGTAGACATATATCATCATCAAGTTCAAATATTACAAACTAACACTACACCTAAAATACTTAAAAGGATGCTTAGGTTTACGGCTCTTTCAAAATGTTAAGTATTGACATCCAGGTTCCTGCCAGTATAGTGATTCTTCTGTAGTATTGTACTCCCTCACATCTCATCTCAGAATATAAATCATATTGCCACCATTATTTGCTTACTAACTGATCAATATATAAAAATCATTTTCCTAAAAAGAAAACCCACCATTTTTTGTCAACTTCTTAAGGCCATTAACTATATTTATTCTATCTGTAAACTCTATTAAGATAACACATTACCTTTTCCTTAGTTAACTCAAATTAACCTTTTCCTTGGTTAATTCAAATTGAGGTGGTTAAATTCCACTTAAAAATTAGACTCCTATACAACTTAATGAATAACCACCTTTTTTAATTTTATTTTTTTATTCTAATTTGTTATATATGACAGCAGAGTACATTACAATTCATATTACACATATAGAGCACATTTTTCATATCTCTAGCAGTATACAAACTATAATGAATAACAACCTTTTATATATTTTAAAATATATTTATAATTTAAAAATGCTTTGTTCCCAAGCCTTTCCCATGCATCTTTGTAACCCTAAAAAGAAAAATATTCTCAAGTTTTTAATTTTTATCAAAGAAATAAATTCAATGAGGGGCTGTGGCTGTGGCTGTGGCTCAGCCGTAGGGCACTTACCTGGTATGTGTGAGGCACTGGGTTCAATTCTCAGCATCACATGTAAATAAATAAAATAAAGGTCTATCAACAATTTAAAAATTTTTAAAAAAAGAAAGAAATTCAGTGAAAGGAAATCTCAAGTTATTTTAAATATTCCAATTATATGTTTGGACTTAGCCAAAATATCTTAAACTTTTAAACTTATTAATCACAAGTCTCAAATCAGTTTACTCAATTTAAATGGAAAGCTCAAGGGTAATGTCTCAGATTCTCTAATTTATCAAAATCCTTTTATATTTCAAACAGAACAAACACACAAAATTATCCCATAACTCAAACTTCATTCATATGCATTAAAGTTTTAATCCTGTGGGATTAATTTACTTCATTTCTCTATTTAAATTCTGAACTTTCCTGGAGTTTATTTACCCAGGAGAGTTTAGAGGTTCTAAGACTCACAATTCCTAGTGAGTGTTATCAATGCCATAGATCGTTTCTTTGACTCTTATTGTAGTTATCATGATAGGCAAGTTCAAGTTCATGCCCTTCAGAGGTAGTGGCTTTTCCAGGAGTTAAGTTAAAGTCTCAACATTTATTTCCTGATTTCTATAAACTAGATTCCTCAAAACCTTCCCCTTCCACTTCATTATTCTCTTCATGGATCATTGCCCCCTGAACTCTCTTCATATTCCTCCTGGGTTCTATATACAGTCACTGTAACATATCAGAATTATGCAAATAACACCCAGATAATGAGCTAAGTATACAATTATGTTTATGTTTTATACATAAATGTTCATGTAATTATATATATATAAGTATATAACTAAATGAACAATTTTCCTAGCTCATTCAAACCTAAACATATACTACTCACTATAACTATATATTTTATTTTTATTCTTAGTACTAGGGATTGAACCCAGAGGTGCTTAACCACTGAGCCACATTTTCAGCCCTTTTTATTTTTCATTTTGAGACAGGATCTTACTAAGTTGCTTAGGGCCTTGCTAAATTGCAGAGCTGGCCTTGAACTTTCAATCCTCCTGCTTCAGCCTGGATTATAGGTGTCCACCACCACACCTGACTAATATCCTCATGACATATTTCTCTGAAGCTTTTTACTGCTACATACAACCCAACATTATGAACATTACATTTTTCCTTTATGTCTTTCTAATCCCTTCCATTGCTTACATGTAACATAGTTTCCGCTGTTATTATACTGTCAATAACCCATCCAGGGTTTCCACTGACTCCTTGAGCATAGGGAAATGGATTTTGCTCTAATTTTTTATTATGGTTAAATACATATAACATAAAATTTACCATTTTAACCATTTCAAGTATATGATTCAGTGGCATTAAGTACACAAGTGTGTTTTTGTGTTTTTAGTCCTTGTTTCTGGCACATTGCCTAGACCATAAATAGCACTTGGTAAACACTTGTTGGATGACCTACTTCCTAAACAAATGAGTGAATGAATAAAGGAATCTATGTTTGCTAATCATGCCATAAGTAGTCTCCCCCTCCCGCCCCCGTGTGTCTGTGTATCTAGATCTGGTAGATATCTGTAACTGTATTTCTTTTCCTGTTTTAAAGGATTCAGGTTTAGCAGACCCAGGGAATATGGATGCCTTTGACCCCATGACAGACATAAGCCCTATGCTTGACACAGCAATAGCTATCTAACTGAGAACACTGCAGAAGAAAGTCAAGCACATCTTTCTTCACTGGCTAAATCACTACAGATGTGCACTGGGTCAGTTGTCGAATCCCTTCCTTTGCTCCCCATAAACAGTTCCCATCCTTCCAACTCCCAGAGAACCAACATTTAAATGCCTCTTCCCTCCTAGCTGCCCACATTTTGGGGTCCATGGGGGTCCTGGAACCAATCCCCCACGGACACCAAGGACTAGCCGTATTCTTTTTTTTTTTTTAATATTTGTTTATTTTTAGTTTTAGGTGGACACAATATCTTTATTTATTTTTATTTTTTTATGTGGTGCTGAGGATCGAACCCAGTGCCTTACACATGCCAGGTGAGCGTGCTACCATTTGAGCCACATCCTCAGCCCCAATACTCTTATTTTTAGTTCAGCCGGCAGGGGCTTTGGTCTACTAAGGGTGATCAGTGGAATATATACTTTTTTTACATTTCAGGAATGGAATCACTGCTCCCTTGTAAAATATCCAAGTTTCCACAAGAAGTGGTCAGAAAACAAAAGGTCAATGTTCCTCTGAGACAAGATGAAAAGGATAAAAATGAGGATAAGGAGTATCATCGATACCGAAATACCTTCCTAATGCTGAAGGGTCTCTTTAATCCTTCACCTCTTCGTCGCATCCAGAGGACCGCAGCTGGCAATCAATCCTTCAGGTAACTAGCCTCATTTGTCTTAAAAATTCAGAGTCCAGCTTGTGTTTAAGAGACTATTGGATAGACATCTCGTTTGGTCCACCTAGAGATGCTCAGCCAGGCCTCCTGTTAAGCTGCTTAACAGGATTTCTCTGTAAGCTGGCTGGGTTTAGGAGTGGCCACTTTCATGCTCATTAATGAAAAATCTCTTTAGAAACTGGGACACAGGGGCTGGAGCTGGAGCTCAGTGGTAGAGCGCATGCCTCATACTTGTGAGGCACTGGGTTCGATTCCCAACACCACATAAAAATAAATAAATAAATAAATGGATTCAAGCAGTTGAGCTCTCTCCAACCTGCTTCCTAACAGGCTTGCAGCGGAATTCAGATCAATCAGGAGTCACGGTTTAGTTCGCCTTCACATCTTTAGTGAACACATTTAAAAACTAGCTCTACGCTGGAAACTCCTCATGTATGCTGGATGACGTGCATGCGTGCCACAAGTACTGCTCCCCTGCCTTTCCTGTCCAGTCCTCCCCAAGGAAATGTGTCCCTCATTTCTTCATCAGCATAATGTGTTTGTATCAGATGCATCTGTACCTCTAGGACTGGCTACCAGATAGAGACGCTCGATACCTAAGGTGGAGAGGAAGCATCTCTAAGTCTAGGTACCATGAGGGAGGAGAGGCATCCTGGAAGAGCTGCGCAGTCTCATTCTGGTGGCAGCCTCTGGAGCCAGAGAAGGGTTGGGCTCTCCCACTTCAATACTGCAGAACAGCTGTGCATGTATCTGCCCCCTATCCATAGAGCTTCCCAGATTAATGCTGCTCCAGTAACATTTGGTGCAGACAGTAAATTAAAGGAAAGCTATAAATGCAGTGAGGGAAATGTTTCATGTATTTTGAAGTATTTTCATCCTACCTAATTAATGCTGCTAAATGAAACATTGCTACCAGACGCATGACCGTGCAATAAATTCATGTTCCACGTAACAGTTATCTGCCACCTACAGGTATGCGGGTTAAACATGATCAGTAATAGAAGGACTTGGTTCCTGGCAACTAAGGGCTTTATGTCTGCAGGAAGAGAAAAGATAGTGTGCACTATTAACAAAGAGAAAGTAAGGAAGAAAGTGCTAGCAGAACAGTATAGACAGAATGATAGGTGTTGGGAGGGAGAATAGAAAAGAAGGTGTGTGTGTGTGTGTGTGTGTGTGTGTGTGTTTGTGTGTGTTTGTGTCCTGGGGATTGCACCCAGGGCCTCGTGCATGCCAAGTCTGGACTCTATCACTGAGATATACTCCTAGCTGAAAGGAAGGGATTTGGGGGTTAGGGGTCAGGATTTCATTTAGTATTCATGACACACGTAAGGGTTAACTATAATTAATCCCTTGCTGTCCTTCCCATCTCCACTTTAGGGCTAAAGAAACTGAGACTCAGAGAGATTAAGTAATTTGCCCAAAGGCTCAGCTAATGAGCACCAGATCAGGGACTTGAGCAAAGGCACCTAGTTGAGATGGTGCAGGCAAGTCAACTTGGCATTGTTAGAGCTCAGGGTGTGGAAGACACAGAGGATAGGCAGGTATTTCAGAAAGACCAGCGTCCAAGGCGGAAGGTGCCGATAGACCAAAGGACAAATCCAGGAATGAAGAGTACAATTCAAGACATACTTCTGCCTCTAAGCCCCTAATAAATTGTACTCTCCATTCCTGGATTTGTTTTGCCTCTTAGAGACAAAAGTGTGTCTTGGACAGCAGCAAATCCAGAAGATACCTGCACCCCACAGCAGGAAGAAGGGATTTATATGCTAAGCTAGACAAAGGTGGGCCACAGCCAACAGAATGCACCTGGGCTTTCTCAACAACTGTTAACATGTCAAACATAAATTTAAAAAACAGTCCAGATGTCTGTGACCAGCTGAAAGCACTTGGCTGTCTTAATGACTGTTTATCCTATAGGGTTTAGAATGTGTGCCAGGGTCACCTGACAAGCAAAATGGTTGTTGTGACTACAATGACTGTCATCATATCAAGCTGGATCTTCTATTGTAGGGTGGGGACAGACCATAGAAGCCTTGACCCCAGGCCAGAACCATGTGCAAAAACAAAATTAACCAAATCCTTTCAAATGTGCAATAATGAAGCAGGCAGGCACTGTGCAAGGCAGCTCTAAAATGTTTACTTAAACTATCAGAATTACTCTAGAAGTCAAAACCCAAGCATTTCACATTTAAATGTAAACTTGTTTTTATGGCTCAGTAACATAGGTAGACATTTGAAGAGATTAATACACATTCAGTAAGGGCTTCAATTCTTTTTTTTATTATTTTTTTTCTTTTTTTTTTTGTAGTTGTAAATGGACAGCATGTCTTTATTTTATTTGCTTATTTTTATGTGGTACTGAGGATCGAACCCAGTGCCTCACATGTGCAGGGCAAGCGCTCTGCCACTGAGCTACAGCCCCAGCCTGGACTTCATTTGGTTCTATCAAAACTTCACCGAAACCTTTAAATCCAAGATTCTAAATCTTGAAATAAAAAAAGCAGAGAGACTTCACCTAACCCATAAATTAAAAATAAGCACTATGCTTAGAAAAAAACCCATCTTATGTGAAAGTACTGCTCCATATGATTTCCTACACTGTAGTTCAATTTCCAGTCAAATCCTGTGTGTGACACATGATGACACTTAGTAGAGGGACAGTGATATAATGTCCTGATAATCCACTCAAGATCAGACTAGCCACAGAAACTTCAGCAACCTGTACCTCTCTGAACTTTTGCTTCTTTATCTATAAATGTGCAATAATGATAGTACCTATTTCACAAGGTTGTGTGAGAATTAATTGAGATAAACATGTCAAGTTTCTACCAATCTACTACCCTATAACCCCTCAATACAAAGTAGTTAATTTTGGATCCATCCTGGTAATGAAGAATATATGCTGTTTTTATGTGTACTTGGCTCTCTATACATGTGAGCATATCATGAGATTTGATAATTTTTCCTAGCTTTTTAAGAAAAAAGTTTGTTTGTTGAATGTGGTGCTGAGGCTGGAACCCAGGGCCTTGGGCATGCTAGGTGAGCAATCTGCCACTCAGCTACATCCACAGATGTTTTGATTTCTATTTTAAGACATGGTCTCACTAAGTTGCCAAGATTGACCTCAAACTTGCAATCCTCCTGCCTCAGCCTCCCAAGTGTCTGGGGTTTTAGGCATGCCCCAGCATACCTGACAATTTATTTCTATTTTAACTATCCCAGTTCTTAGAGGACTGAGCTAATTTCTTTTTACCCCATTGTCTATGGACCCTCTTCATGGTAACTTTGTCTTTCCATCCTCTTCTCAGAAACTACAGTGATCCACATTTGAAGTTAAAATTGCCAATACAGTCCTCAAAAGTTCATTGGGCTGGAATTGTGGCTTAGTGACTGAGCGCTTGCCTCACGCATATGAGGCACTGGATTTGATCATCAACACCACATAAAAATAAATAAATAAAATAAAGGTATTGGGTCCATCTACAATTAAAAATATATTAAAAAATTCAAGTTTACTGAATAAAGCTGAGAAATGCAGTGAGCAGGCAAAGAGAATCCGTGGTTCTTTCTTTCTTTCTTTCTTTTACAAAGATCAGCAACTACTCTCACTTGCAGAGGCCAATGCACAGGGAAATGCTGATAGTATAATAGTATTCAGATGAAGTGTTGAAAGCTATAAATTTCAGTCATGTGTCAGTTTTCCCTTCTGTGGTGGTCCATATGAGTAACAGTTTACAAGCAGACTAGTATTGATGTGTCTGCCTAAAGTACACATTTGAAATCATTGCATTTTGTGGTGAACGTTGGTGAACATTTTAGTTGAATACCCAGGGGTTCTTCCCATTTTCGTTCTTCCTAATAGAACCCTGAATTTATTTAGCATCTGCCTAACTCCTCCTCAGCAGCTTTTCTTTTTTAATATTTTTATTTGTAGATGGACACAATTCCTTTATTTTATTTTATTTTTTTAATTTTTATGTGGTGCTGAGGATCAAACCCAGGGCCTGACACAAGTGCTCTACCACTGGGCCTCCAGCCACAGCCCTCCCCAGCAGCTTTTGACCACATCCCAACTCTAGAGATGGACGTTGGTTGATATAAAGCAATTATAAATTTTCACTTCTCTGGTGACTGACATCAGTTGGGGAGGTGGGCATGTGACACCACACCTAATGGACTCCAGGCTTTTTGTTGGGAATGCTGGGAACATCCAAGCATTGGAATTGCTCCTCCTTAAGGGTTATCCTGGGCAGAGGTCAGACCTAGGATTGTTTGGACATCTGTATCTGGCTACAGACACAGCTGACCCACAGAGAAGGGGGGATTGGTATGGAACCACTGGATGATGCCACCCTGAACCCCTTCCTCTAGCTTCCAGTTGTGGGAGCCAGTACTTGCTAAGTCAGTTTGAGTTGCTTTTTCTGCTACTTGCAGCCAAAGAAAAGCATCCCAAATGCCATGACATGTAATATAATAGGCCTCCCAGATTTTTACCTTTAGTTTCCTTTTATAGACAGTGTAGTAGGTATTAGCAGAGAGCAGAAGTAAACCTGAGTTTTGTCCAGTCTACCATAGCTTAACCAAAAGCCTTTTAATTCTTTTCCCCCCAAAATTATCTATTTCTATCATTTTTAATTTTTTTTAGTTATAGATGGACACAATACCTTTATTTATGTTGTTTGAAGAGCAAACCCAGTGCCTTACATGTGCTAGGTGAGTGCTCTACCACTGAGCCACAACCCCAGCCTTATTCCATCATTTTTTACCTTGAGGATACTAAACATAGTTGTTGTTGTTTAAGGTACTTTTTAGATTTGCTCTATTTTTATTGTGCTCAGATATAATACATCTTCTGACTATTGATTGTGTGGACTTTCTTAGAATTAGCTGACTTTTTGTGTTTTGGGGTTCTGGATTCTCAAGTGAAAGGTTGCTTTTTCTCTCTTTCCGTGTGTGTGTGTGTGTGTGTGTGTGTCTGTCTGTCTGTCTGTCTCTTCCCATCTCGTGGCTTCTGAGTTGCCACCTGAGAAGGCCTCACAGTCAGGACCTGGTCTAGTAATAGTGGCTCAGGTGTCCTGCCCTGTGCATACCAGGAAACTGCAAACCCAGTCTCTAGGCCAGTGAGCAGCTTGCCTTTAGTCCTGGTTGGCTGCATCTATGTTTTCCCACCTGCATGAAGAATCCCGTGAGCCATGACCAAGCAGGAGTAGGCAGCAGCTCTTATAGCCTCATGCAGATTGGTGGAAGGCCCTACCCTGGGCCACGTTTTCAAGAAATGAACCAAACAACATTCCCCATCCCCTTCCCCTTCCTTGAGAGTTTTCACTTAATTTTATTCTATTTTCCCATAAGAGCCAAATTCTTGTCCAATTTTGCTTCTTCTAGACTTGAAGCTAAGCAAGTAGATTTAGTGGATTTAGTCCCAATAACATATTGGGTTTCGGGTGTTCTTTTTTTTTTTTTTTTGTAGTGCTGAGGATGGAGCCCAGGGTCTTGTGCATGCTAGGCAAGTGCTGTACCACTGAACTACTTCTCCAACCCAACATGTGGGGTTTCTGTCCATTGGGCTATTCCGTTGGTTTGGAGTGCAGCTTTGTCCTTTAAGTGGCTTCCTTTCTATTTTGCCTATCATTGCAATGAAGTTAGAGGGGTTGTTCTGGGAAAGAACTTAAAATGCCTTCTTGATCAGGAATTTATATGGAGGATTATAGCCTGAAACCTGAATTTCAAGTTGACACTGGTGTCGTGCGTGGATGTTCAGATTGCCTCTCCCAGGGCCCTTATGTTACTATGCTCTGTGGGCCGGTGATAAGCCCTGAGGAGACAGAGGTGGAATGGAAGAGTAAGTGCAAAACAAGAGAATGTCACTGGGGCTAGGACTCCCAGCGGTCTGCTTTTTCAGGGTGGAGATCAGAGACTCACTTCAAAACACACCTGAGTTCTTTGATGCAACTCCTACCTCCTCTCAGAGCTCTCTGTTGCTGCCCAGTCCCTGGCAAAGGTGATCAGGTTGCTACTCTTTATGGATCACATTGTATACCAAATTGGACATGCCAAAAAATTCTTTGCTTTTGAACACTGTGCTCTTCAGGTTATAATATAGCTAACTCTGGAAATAACATTAATACATCAAAGAAGAAAAACAAAGCAAGAAGACTCATCCTACCAAATTTTAAGAACTTTTAAGAAGCCATAGTAATGAAGAGATTGTAGAATTGGCACCAGACTTTCATAGACCAATGGAACAGAGACCCACTCAGACCTGTTCACACAAGAGAATTCAATACACAACAGAGATAGCATCACAAGTCAGCAAGGGAAACATGGATTGCTTGAGCAATGATACTGGAGTGACTGATTATCAGAATGACATGCAAACAAAATTTGAACTGACTGAAATCAGACAGGAGTTTTTGGGTCTTTTAATTTTACCTAAAATTATAACATGAAAAAATAGACATATGTATCTAATGAATTAAAACATTAAGATTTGATAAAACAGTGATATATGTGAGGGTATTTCTTTTATTTTTCATATTTTTATAAATATGTGAACTATTCCATTACATGCATGCAATGATGCACAAATATAAACTTTTACTGTAATTGATACAGAACTGATCATCTTCTGAACACTTCAGAAAAACAATATCCTACTGAAATTATTTGCCTCTTTTTCCATGAAAACAGATTTGTTTCTAAATTAGCCTATATCTAAATTTATTAATTAACATTATACTGAAAAAGAAAAAAGAAGACATAGCTCTGGTTGGGCATAAGGCAAGTGCCAAAATAATGTATTATATTTGTGTGCATGGGCTTTCTCTCTCTCTCTCTCTCTCTCTCTCTCTCTCTCTCTCTCTCTCTCTCTCTCTCTCTTTAGATACTGAGGGTTGAACCCAGAATTTTGTGCATACTAGACAAGTGCTCTTCTACTAAGCTACATCCCAAGTTCCATGCATGGGCTTTCTTATGATAATCATTTCAGAAAGCCATGACTTTAACAAACAAAACAAGTTTCTCAGTATATTAGTCAATTTGAGTTGCTATAACAAAATACCACAGATTGGATGACTTAAGCAATAGAAATTTAATTTCTCACAATTCTGGAGGCTACAGGTTCATGAACAAAGTCTGGTGGTGGAGGGGGTTTGGTTCCTGGTGGAGGTTCTCTTCTTGGCTTGCACACAGCTACTTTCTTGCTACGTCCTCACATGGCAGAACCAGTAAAAATGAGCCCTCTTGAGGTTCTCTTGCAAGAACTAATCCCATCAGACCAGCCACCCTCCATCACCTTATTTAACCTTACTTACTTCCCAAAAGGCCCTGTCTCCTAATATAGGTTCATTGAGGATTGGCATTTCAACATATGAGTTTTAGGGACACACAAACATTGAGTCCACAATACATGGAGTCAGAATAAAGAAATTGAAGCCAATGGTGACTATTGTGATAATAAAATGGACTCCCCTCAGACAGGCACACACCTGTAATCCTAGCTACTCAGGAAGCTGAAGCAGAAGGATCACAAGTTCAAGGCCAGCCCAGGCAACTTTGTTAGAACCTATCTCAAAATAAAAAATAAAAAGGGCTGGGAATGTAGCTCAGTGGTAGAGTACAATCCCCACTACTGGAAAAGGGGGAAAAAAAAAAAGGACTTTTCTTGCCACTAGGAATGTCAGTTCTAAATAACTTAATTAAAATGTTGTTATTTCTAAACAAGTTTTAACATTTCATAAAAATACTTTCAGCTAATCAAAATTGAGAAAATTATTTTTATAACCTTTTTCACTTCCCTAGAAGTTTCATGGGAACATGAACTTACCTGCACATAACAGATGTTATTACTGAGGCACAACTGGGCGTGGTGGCTTATGCCTGTAATCCCAGTGGCTAGAAGGCTGAGACAGGAGGACTTCAAGTTCAAAGAAGTCAAAGGATGTATAGTCACATTGAGAGTGACAGATGATGGACACAAATATAGCTTTCTGATTTCCATTCTAAATATAGAGTTATATGGCTTATCTGGTCTATTAATAGATGTAATAAACCAACTCAGAAGAATGCAACAGGTATTTCATCTTCAGGAGCCATTTGGATGGCAATGAAAAGATATATAGGTTCAGATTCCAGCTCTGCCATTTACTCCTTGTGTGTTTGGGGTCAAATTATTGAATTCTCCTAACTGTAAGAGAATAAAAGTAACCATTCACAGAGCAGGCTTGCATGCATTCTTCTTGAATATTAACACTCTGCAATCAACACTCTGATATTATTCTTACTGGCCAATTATTTGCCTGCAGAGATGAAAAGACTTACATTTAAGTCTTAATATATTGACAAATATTTTCACCTGTTGGCAAATAAGATTCTGTCCAGAATTAATTTGGGATGCTTTACCAAAGCAGCCACTCATAATTTGGGAATGTTCTTTCTGTCCTTTGAGTTCTTTAACACGATTCATTTAACATTACATTTCTAGGCTCCCTCTTCTCATTGAAAGCAATGGTACGTGGCTTACTTCCCAGCTGGTTTGTCCTGTGGTCCTAAGGAGAACACTGTGTGGGAAGCAAAAGGACAAATGCCTTTGTAGCTCTTACAAAATTCCCGAAGTGACAGACCTGGAGTACGATCACCTGATAAGCAACCAGCTGTCGTCTGAGGATCAAATCATCATAGTCTATGTGGTCTCAGCTAAGGAAAGAGACAGGATTATAAAAGAAGTGGCCAAAGTATACAGGGAACTGAATAGATCTAGAAGCGTGCCTTGCATTCAGGTCAGTATCTTGTGTATAAAGACGAACTGTGTGGGTGTAGTTTTCATCTTTTAGACGGCCTCAGCCACATAGAGGGTCATGGAAGGACTTTCTGCCCCACTTTGTTATTGAAGTATCACATTTATATGAGAAAGGTTACAAATCTCAATGGTACTACTGTGGTTTAGACATGGTTTGTCTCCCAAAGGTACCTGTGCTAGAAGCCTGGTCCTCAATGTAATGGCTTTAAGGTGGTGGAAACTCTAAGGGGTAGGGCCTGGTGTTGAGAAGATTACATCATGGGTGTACCAACTCTGGAAGAGACTACTGCTTTTCTCTCAGGAGTGGATTGGGTCCCATACACCTGAATTGGTTCTCATGGAAATTGGTTACTGTAAAGTGAAGCCACTGAATGCATTTGGTCCCTTCTGCTAGTGGTCATTTCCCTTTATCCTTCTCTATCATATGGTGCAGCCAGATACTCCTCACCAGATGCTAGTACCATGCTATTTGAACTTTTCAGCCACCAGAATCATGAGCCAAATAAGCCTCATTTTTTAATATACCACCCACTAGGGGCCAGAGTTGTGGCTCAGTGGGCAGAGTGCTTGCCTAGCATGCATGAGGCACTGAGTTTGATCCCCAGCACCACATAAAAATATGCAAATAAAATAAAGGTATTAAAAATATATACCAGTATCAGGCATTTTGTTAGAACAACACAAAATAGACTAAGACAGGTACATAGTATAATGAATAATTTATGTATATATGTACCACCCAGATCAAGATAAAGACTTATTTCCTGACCCAAAAAGTTCTCTCCTGCCCCTTCTCAGCCAATAATCAACCTAACTTCCCACCACCAGGTAACCACTATTCTGACTTCTATCACCATAAATTAGTTCTCTCTGTTCTGGATCTTCATGGAATCATACAGTGTGTACTTTATGAAATACACAGCACATTTTTATGCTTCCTCTTCCAGAGAATAGGAATAGTTAATAGCAGTCATGTGCAAGTTTTCTCCCATTCTACATCCATGACAGACATTACTAATCAAGCTTAGACTGGGTCTTGAACTTTTTTCTGATTGTGCTCCAAGTAGCTACTGCTACCTCAGCAGTCACACATGAAGCCTCACTAATTCTTATTGATTTTATTATCACTGTGACTTTTTTTTAAGAGAGAAGGGAGAGAGAGGGAGAGAGAGAGAGAGAGAGAGAGAGAGAGAGAGAGAGAATCTTTTTTGTAGATGGACACAACACAAAACACAATGCCTTTATTTTTATGTGGTGCTGAGAATCAAACCCGGGTCCTGCCTGTGCTAAGCGAGCGCTCAACCGCTGAGCCACAATCCCAGCCCCTCACTGTAACTTTTAAAAAAAAATGTTTTAGTTGTAGTTGGACACAATATCTTTATTTTTATGTGATGCTGAGGATTGAACCCAGTGCCTCACACGTGCCAGGCGGGCTCTTTACCATTGAGCTACAGCCTCAGCCCTGACTGTGACTTAAAACAAAACAAAACAAAACAAAAAACAACAACAAAAAAACTGCTTCTGCTTACTTCAGGCCTTTACCACCTCCTACGTGATTTTCACCAATACCCTTTCTAACTGGTTTTTCTGCTTCTCTGCTTCTGGTCTCAGCCCCTACCCATTATAAGGTGTTCTTTTTAACATTTGAATATGACCGCGCTGTTCTCCCATTTAACATCTTCTGAGGACTTCCCTTTGGATCAAGTCCAAGGTCCTTAGGGCCCACTCCCTCTCTGGCCTCCCCACTCCCTATTGCATTCTCCATCTCAACCCTAATGATAGCCTCAGGGTTCCTTTAGAGAGCCCAGATCTTGCTCTTTATCAGGTTGAAGCATGTGGAAGTCAAAGGCTTGGACTGTGTCAAAACTCTGAACTGCTTCTAATGAATTGCTTTTTAGGGTGATGCTCACCATATGTCCTGAGCTGCTTTTGCTATAGGCCTGGTGTCCTCTATCTAAAGCTCAATGTGAAAATTGTCTCTCTGAATGGGAAGCTAGAAAGCTGTACTTCCCGTAGAGTTTTTTGTGTTTCTTCTTGCCTGGTAATGTGATTTTGGGTGTCTCTCTGGGTTTTTCTCTTCATTCCATATAACCAGAAAACCTTGAAGAGTACATGGTGGTGGTGGCTTGGGGTTGTGGCACAGTGGTAGAGCGCTCGTCTCACATGTGTGGGGTACTGGGTTCAATCCTCAGTACCACATAAAAATAAATAAATGAAATAAAATTATTGTGTCCATCTACAACTAAAAAATATATTTTTTTAAAAAAGAGAACATGGTGGTGAAAAGGTTGAGCTGTCTTTGGAAGCTAGTAGCGTGGGAATTCACCAGGTACTCTGGTGGAAGCATCAAGGGTACAGACAAAGCTGCTAAGAAGGTAGTCTGAGCCATGGTGGGGGGGGGCGTGGCTTCTGGGAGGCACTACCTTGAAACTGATACCTCTGCTCATAGACTGGAAGCCTCTTGATGGCAGGATTGTGTCCCATTCACTGTCATAGCCCCAGTGCCTATCCCTGGGCCCCGCATGTTGTAAACACTTGACATATTTTTTAATGAATAAATAAACCAATTACTGAGTGAATGGTCCCTCAGTACAATGGTCACTGATATTTTTGTCTTCAGAGGTGTTTCTGAAACCATGGGCTCCTGAGCTGAGCTAGATTTCACCTGAAGAGACAGACAAACTGAATGGATGGGAGGGCTGAATCGCCGTCAGAAGGAGTCAAACTCCCCACGGGGACAACAGCGTTCATCAAATCCCATGGACCATGAGATCCTGGGTATAGGAAGAGCCTCACTCATTTATAAATGCCTCCTCCCTTGATCGACACCTAACTCAGCAAGTGATGGTTGAACTGATCAGAAATATCAAGGTAAGAATAAGATCAAGAAAGCAAATATTGCTGGGACGTGGTGGTGCGTGCCTGTAATCCCAGCAGCTCAGGAGGCTAAGGCAGGAGGATCAAAGCTAGCCTCAGTAAAAATGAGGTGCTAAGCAACTCAGTGAGACCCTGTCTCTAAATAAAATTCAAAATAGGACTGGGGATGTGGCTCAGTGGTTGAGTGCCCCTGAGTTCAATCCCCGGTACCAAAAAAGAAAACCCAGAGAACAGATAATCTGAAAATAGCAAAATAAGTGATGGCTCAAAAGCATCTTGCCATTTCGGACGTCATGTCAGAGAGCTGCATGTTGGAAGGCAGAGGACCTGAAATGAACCTGGGAGAAGGAGATAAATCAGTATTGAGGCGGTGCATTCTAGGGGACTAGCAGCTAGAGAATTCATGGGAGCCTGATTATGAGATTTGATAAAGAATTTGAACTCTCCTTGAAAAAATACGATTCATTGAAGGACCTTAAGCAGAGAACAACACGAAAAGATTGTATTTTAGGACATTGACAGAACAATTCAGAAAAGTTCATGACAACAGAGAGAACTGTTATTGCATTTAACCAGGTGAGAAATGATCAGGCCGTAAGTGGGAATGGAAAAGGGTTCTGGGTATGAATGGGAGTGAGAAGGGAGAATCTGTAAGATTCGATATGTTGAGTGAGGGAAGAGTGTAAGGGGTCTCTCACTTCTCATTTGGACAACTAGAAGAACAGTAGCATTATTTTTTGAGAGGGAAGAGGATAAGAAATGTCCCAGCATGTATTACTAAAACTGGAGTTTGAGACAGACAGGATTCTCTGTTTCTGTTGGTGGGTGGGGCCTGTGCAAGCCACAAGCCTCTGCAGTCCAGAAAGCCTGTTAGCCAAGGGCTGCAGCCAGAAAAGCCTGAATATCCTCCACCACCAGCATCAAATGACTGTGTTGCAGCACTCAGTGTTGGAGCTGGAAATAGGGGTTGTGCCCTCGAGCGTTGCAAAAAACCCCCAGCAACTCACTGCCCAACTTCTTTCCAGGTTCTTGTCTCACAGATCTGAAGAATGAAACTCACAGGATGATGGAAGTCAAGAGTGAAAGGAATAGATTTATTGACTTGTGAAGAATAGAAACAGAGCTCTCACAGGAGCAAGAGGGGACCCCAATCAGTGTTGCTGCTCGAGTGTGCTCATCTAGGGGTTTATACAGTACTTCGGTCAATGCTATTGGTCCAAATTCATGTTAATCAGAGTTTGGAAAAGTACCAACACTATGGATTATCCCTGAAATCCCACTCAAGTCTGCACCACTCCTATTTTTTCAGGCTGGCTGGGAAGCAGGAGGTTGGATTGTGGATGTTCTGGGGTTCCTGGGCCGTGGCACTTTGTGGAGTGGGTTGTCTGCACTGGGCAACATGGGGCTGCCACAGGGTGACAGGTAGGTGCGCCCTGGCTTGCCATGCCTCAGGCCCAAGGTGGTATGTTGGGCTCCACGGGCTGCCTTAGCTTTAGCCCACCCAGGGCACTGTTCCATAGCTCTGGGGCAAGGGCTTGGATCCATTATTGCATAACAAACCACCCCCAAATTTAGAAACTAAAAGTACACATTTGCTCATGAACTGGTCAGGATTTAGCAGGGATTGCTTAACTCTGCTTCACACAGCATTGGCTGGGGCACTCTGAGTACAGCTCATTCAAGAACAGCCCACTCAAATGGCTAGCAGATGGTGCAGCTCCCCATTGGGGAGCTCAGTTATGGCCGCTAGTCAGGAGTCTGTTTTTATGAGGGCTTTTCCACATAGCTGCCTGGTGTCCTCACAACATGGTGCCTGTTCAGAGAAGATATGTTCCAGGATGTGAAATTGAATCTGTACTTCTCTTAATGTCTGGCCTCAAACGTAATGCAGTTGGTCAAAACCTACCCCAGGACAGACCAAATCCAAGGGTCATATAAATAGACCCCCCAAGTTGATGGATGGAGTGGCAAATAATTGATAGCCATGTTTAATCTACCATAAGACTGAAGAAAAAGACAAAGAGCTCAGATTAGACATGTGGTGGGACACGAAAAAAGGGAGATGTCAAAGTACACCTCAAGGTACAAGTCTTGCATTCAGAGCAACACAAGCTTTTGGTAGGTATCTGAGCATTTGGTAGACATAAAGGGTAGAAGTATGGGTTACCCACAGAGTGTGGGAAGGAAGTAAATGGAAGGAGACAAGATGGGAGCTTTTAGTGCAGGAGAAATTTAGAGGTCAAGAGGTCAAGGGCCCGGGGGAAAGTGTGCATGCTCAAGAAGAGGAGAGAAGATCTAGAGAATTAGAAAGAAGATGGAAGAGATTGGGGCCGCAGAAGCCACGAGAGAGCTAGAGAAGGGCGTACTTACTGTTCAATAATTTCAAATGCCATTAAAAGATCAAGTAATAAAAGAAACATGGAAATGTCCATGGGTCTTGGCAATATGGAGGTTTTGGAGAGTTTATGAAGGCATTTGAAGGCATCTGAAGGTAGTGGGTATAGTGCATAGAATTTTTGGGTTCAAGAGCACAAATACTGCTGAATGGAGCAAGAGATTCATTGCCTGTGGTTTAATATCTTCACGACTTTTTCTTTTAGAGTCACTTGGATTCCTTTCGATTGCTCAAATACAACATCATCTCTGCATCTAAATTTACAGGCAGCAATTGTCCACTTCTAGTTCAAAGGCACAGTGTCATCCCGGGAGTTTTCTTGGTATGTGCTTACAGATAGATGACTCTTTTAACTGAATGTTGAGTATCATGCTTTCACGACTTGGAGATCATTCATAGAGTCACCAGAAGGCTGGAGAGAAGGCAGAAACAGCTTAGCTTGAATTACAACCTTCTGTAATAACTCTTTTCCAGAGATCTTCTTACAACTGCAGGTTGTAAGTACAGATTTTCACTGTCAGATTATCCTTACTGTTGCTCTAATGAAGTTTAAAATTGGATACTCTTAAAATGGTGGTAGCCAAATCATTCACCTCATGGATTGATATGGAGATTACTGTAAATTTTAAAAGTCAATTCTTACAAGCCAGTGGAGAAAATAAGGGCACAGAGAAGTACATAATTTAAGACCTCAAAGAATAACTACCATACGTGACACAGCCTAGTGTGGTAGAGAAAGCAGGATGACCGGAAAAAAAAACTGGGCCCCAACCTTGGTTTTAAATTCCTAAGCCTCTTGGATGGAGGCTGTTTTCTCTCTTTTATGAAATAAAGGAATAATTAACTAACCTATAAAATGTTTGTAAAAATTCAATGAGAAAATTGTGTAAAGTGTTTGTTTCAACTCCTGGCACACGAGAGGCACTTAATACATGTTAATTACCTTCCACCAGGTTTTTTAGTTCAACAATGTTGATCAATGTCTGTTCTGTGCCAGACACAGTATATGATATAGAGAAGACAAAAATCAGTCTGTCAGCAAGCTTCAGCCCCTCCTGCCAAAGTGCTCCTAGTCCAGTGGGGAGAGCTGTATGGCCTGAGGCTTCCTGAGAACTGTGATATGTGAGTGGCCCTTAAAGGTGGGTGGGTTTCTGACAGGCAAGAACAGACATGAAGAGATTCCAGGCACAGGGAACGTTAGTAGTAAAGGTCAGGCTGGGGACACAAGGAACCTGCAAACCCAGTTTTTGCTCCAGGCTTTTCCACTGGGACCAGTCATATTTGTCTGGGTCAAACTCATCTGGAAGAGGAGAAGACTGGATTACATGAGTGACTCTCAACCAGGGTCAATTCCTTCGGTACATGAAACATAAAATGGTTTCTGGTTTTCACCCTAGAGCAACTAAATCAGAATTTCTAAGGGAGAGGTATACAGTCTGTATTCTCTTTGTTGTGATGTATTTTACATACAACGTAATGTACTCATTTTAACTGAATGGTTCTGATGAGTATTGACAAATGTATACTGTGTCACCACCTCCACAATCAAGGTAGGAAATGTCACTGCCAACCCAGGAAGTTTCCTTTGTCCCATTATCCATCAATTCTTACATCCTCATCCCCAAGCAACTACTGTCTGCTTTCTGTCACCATAGATTAGCTTTCCCTTTCCTTCAATTTCATCTAAAAGGAGCCATACATTTAGAGTTCTTTTATCTGGCTACACTGTGGTATCAATGGTTTTTCAAAGCCTGTCTGGAGATTTTAATGAGAAGCAACACACTAGGTGATCTCTCAAGACCCTTCCAGCTAAAAAAGAAATCCCTATTTCACTAGGCATGGTGGTGCACACCTTTAATCCCAACAGCTCAGGAGGCTGAGGCAGGAGGATTGTGAGTTCAAAGCCAGCCTCAGCAAAAGTGACGTGCTAGGCAACTCAGTGAGACCCTGTCTCTAAATAAAATAAAAAATAGGGCTGGGGCTGGGGCCCAGTGGTCGAGTGCCCCTGAGTTCAATCCCTCCACCCACCCCCCAAAAAAGAAAAAAATCTCGATTTTTATCTGCTAGTCAATAGATGCATTACCAAGTCAAAGACAACTATATGAAAGTTGCATTTTAGGAATAGCAAGTATACTGCTGTCATTATAATAATGATGACATTAATATTTATTGAATTTTTACCACATGCCCACACTCCATGCTAAGCTATTCAAGTGCATTTTCTTATGTAAATCCTTACAGCCATGCAGGGGATAGATACAGTACCAATATTATCCTTGAGAAGAAGAGGTGGAAACTGAGCCTTAGATCAAGTTAACTCATCCAGGTCAAGGAATTAGTAAGTGGTAGGATCACAATTCAAATACTGATTTTTCTCATTACTAAGAGAGACTGCTTCTAATGGAGACTCTGCAAGGTCAAAGTCTCTTTGGATGCTTATATGAAGTATAAAAGTGACACCAAATGAATGGTTTTGGCTTGTGGATGGGCTCCAGCTGAGAAGAAACTAAATTAAACATACACTTAGCAAGAAGGCACACAGCCTCTTGGCGCACTATGGAAGGCAAGCCAGCTTGATTCAAGTGCCAAAGAACTGTTTAGACAAGAGAAAGCGACTTAGTCCAAATAAGAAGGGACAGAGGCTTCATCTTGTAGATCTTGTAAGACATACAGAAGACAGAGAGCAAGAATTGCTCATCCACTGATTTCACTTACATGAATTATTTTCTCAGATTTCAAGCCAAAAAAAAATCTATATTCAGTTTTCAAAATATATTTCACTGTCATTATGAACAATGAACAATGAGTTTTATTATGTGTCAGGAGAGTCTTCTCATAGTATCTGGCCAGTCACCAACTATCACCCTGTTCTTGCAAGCCCAGTGGATCCCAGGAGTCTTGGCAAAAAGAGCTTGGTTGGTTTACAGCCTGTGCTTCTTTTAAATTTACTGGTGGTTATGGAGGACAAAACAGAACAGAACATCAGCAGAATGAAAATATATTTCGTCCTTAAGTGGCACTCGTCCGTGACATCCAAGTCAAAGCTTGTCCTCCGAGGTTGTCCCAGTTCCCTGTAAGAGGATATTAACAATTATTTCTTGGTGCTGGAAACCAACAGATTCCTATTTCAAACACTAACTGTCAGTGTCAGGCTGTCAAGCCAAGAGCAAGGCTTAAGCCTCTGCCTGCTGAGCTGTCTGTCCACTGGGTGACAGTGTTGATCTGTGGGAAAAAAAATGTGCTTTGTCCCGTGGCCAAAAAGTTCCAGGTCCCTGAAAGGAAAGACTGCAGGCAGATGGCGTTCTGAGGATGGTGGGGAAACGCTCTGCTTCTCTTCCCAGAACCAGGCAGAATGGGTCCATGTTTTTTTTTTTTTTATCTTTCATCTCGAAAGGGAAAACATAAGGAGAAGAGCTGTTCTATTGTCATGTTAGGCTCAGTTTCTTTGGCCAAAGCATTACAGCGGATAGATGTGATTATTCATAATAGATTAACCTGCATTTTCCTAATACTTTAAAGAAGACAAGAAGCTTTGCTAAAAACAATGCCAACACACAACTGAAAATTCATTTCAACCATTTACTTGATTCATCGGGTGTTCGTACACGTGAGCGTAGTGTGAGCTCTGCAAGGGACAAGACTGTCATTATGCCATGATATTTTCAAAGTGCCAGGTCATGTTTTTTTATTCTTCTGGCTAATGACTTGATCCTTTCTTCAAGAGGAAAGGCAGAAGGGCAAAACCAAACTGTAGTTTATGATTCAGTGTGATCGGTGGAAATGATGGGCGTGTGTTTCAACGCAGGAGAGGCTCAGGGAGCTGTGACCAGGTTTCCACTGTAAAGGGAGAGCGGAAAGTGAGTGGTACTTTTGCTTCAGGAGGCTGGAAGTGGGTTGATTAGGGCTAGTTTTTTTTTTTTTAATATTTATTTTTTAGTTGTAGTTGTACACAATATCTTCCTTTTATTTTATTTTTATGTGGTGCCGAGGATCGAACCCAGGGCCTCGAATGTGCTAGGTGAGCGCTCTACCACTGAGCTACCACCCCAGCCCCATGGGCCAGTTTTTATTCTCTTCCATTCCTCCTCCCCCAGAATGAAGTGGAGATAATAATTCAAAACACTGACTCTTCACTACAATGTTTTGTGAACAATGAAGTTGATATTAATGTGGGGCTTTGCTCCACACTCTTTAATCAGGATAAAAGACTCAAATAGGATACTCAATTTAAGAAAGTATAGTGCGAAACTTTTTTAGTACTTTGTCACGAGGGGGCAAAATTGTGACATATGCAGTCCAGGGGAGAAATAAAGAGTGTCCACACGCTTCTGTCCCTTTCAATGCTTTATTGACCCAAATTACAATACAATTTCACTCTGTAGGTTCTTAATCAAGAAAAACGACAATCATTAATGCTCAGCACTGCAAGAGACATAATCAATTCACAGCAAAGAATTCTAGATTAATTGATTCACAGCAAACAATTCTAGATTAATTCTAAGCACTGCAAAACACACTTAATCGTGACAGGTTTGCTGGGAGCCATTAGCCAAGTAGGTATGACAATTTCCTTGCCAGCGTACCCCATGTTGCTTAGTGGAAGGACTCGTGGAAATAGGACATTTTGCAGTGACATTGCATGTAGGTGACCTTGCTCAAGGACCAGGGCAGATCCGGGTTTAGGGTGTTCCCGGTTTAGGATAATCAGGTTTAGGGCGTTCCCGGTTTAGGTTCCAGGTTTAAGGTTTAAGATTATTCCTGCTGGGAATAGGGTGTATCCTGCTGCCTGAGTTCCCCTTGAGTGCTCACGGGATTCAGACAGTATTTTTTGGGAGACAGAAGCCCAGTGGGGGTGGATTTGGGCAGAGAACGTGGATTTCCCCAGAACATGATTGTAGACGGCTGGTGTGAGTTCGGGAATAAAGAGCTGCTGTTTGAATCTACAAGCTGTGTGGTGGCTCGTGATTTTGTGCCCAGCCAGACTGCAGCACAGGTTAATGACAGACATTCCCTCTGCATGCTAAGTTCAAAAGTCTCAAGACTTAGGCTTTATGTCCAGCAGATGCACACTCACTCAGACTGCGGTGATCAGGTCCAGAACCAAGGCAGGCTTTTCTTGGCGTGGAGTGGACAACCGGTTGAGGAAGGGGTTGTAGGGAGGAATTGCGGCTCTCACCAAGGTCCAGACGAGGTGGTAGAGTTTGACATCGGTGAGGATCACAAAGAGGCTCAGGAAATGATGACAAGTGATGGGATGTCAGGTCCTCACCAGGCTCTTCAGCTCGAGTGCATCCTTGTTTCCACTGGCTGAATCCTTGTACATTTGCTCTATCATTTATACTACATTTTGGGTTTTTTATTTTTTTAAAACCCCCCTTTCAATCCTTATCAGCTATGACCGGATTTCTCAATGACATCATTTTCCCTGGGGTCAAAAACCTCTGGCTGGTGGTCTCCACCCTGATCTTCTCGCCTTTCCCTCTCATCAGGCGAGGACAGCCTGCCAGGGGCTTCACTCTCTTTATCAGGGTGAAGCAAAGTAACTTGTCTGAGGCCATACTGGAGGGCTCTTTGGGTGTGCCTGGTGAAACTGCAGGTTTTTAAAAATGGAGTTGCTTAGGCTCATGCCTAAGGCCATTCTAACATACCTAAAGCTTTCTCCTTCTCCTTTGCCTTATTTGATGTTATCTGGTCTAATATATTTGTGCTAAATTAGCATGACACTTAAGAAAGGTTTTGAGTTCTTTTAACAACAAAAATTTTTGATTGTTAATTTGTACTAAAAGTGCAGTAATGTTTTCCAGGAGAATTCCAATTGAGTTCTGAGAACTTCAATTTGTGGGGCTCTTACTCCCTGAGAAGTAGGTAGACCCGAAGCAACATGGAACAAAGGGCCATAAGAAGCCAGAATGCAGAGCTCTAGAGCTGGAAGTCACTTCCCAGATGGACTCTGTCCTTTGGACACCTAAGGCCTTTCCTGACTCTCCAGGCCACACCCTGACAGCAGGGGCTCACTTAGTAAGGCCAACTGCAACCACAGGCATCTTTCTATTCTCTCTCACCAGGGTATCTTAAGGACATTTTCTCAGGGTTTTGGTGGTCCCCGCCCAGCAGGGCCCAACCCTGTCATCTGCAGGGAAGGTAGAAAGGTTTATAGAGGAGGCCTTGGGCAGCAGAGATGAGGAATTTGGGAGGACTCCCCTGAGCAGAGCCGTTTCTCCTGGGAACCTAGACACCTAGACACCTCCTAGGAGTCTCCCCTTTTCCTAGTGAGTCACACAGAAAGCAAATGAAAAGAGAATAGGGTGGAGCCCGCAGGAGTCCACCCCTGAAGAGATGTACACACAATTCATCCATCCCCCGATTTCTGCTGCCTTCTTAGTTTTCCTGTCATGAAGGTCTCTGGAGGCGCCTGTGACTGCTCTGTGAAAAGCTGGTGTCACAGATTATTTGGACGGAGGGTTCTGCTGGGGTGGTGTGACTTTTGGAAATGCAGAAAAGCATAGGAAGCTGGGTAAGGTGGCTCACCCACTGTGACTCCAGCGACTGAGGAGGTTGACATCCTGGAAATCTTCCCTGCCTCAGGGCTAGATTCAGAAAGTGCTGATTTTCTCTGTTCCTACCATAGGATTTTGTTTGCTTTTGTTTCTTTCAGTACTGGGGATCAAACCCAGGGGCACTTTACCTTTGAGCTATGTCCCTTGGCTCCTTTTTATTTTTTATTTTGAGACAGGATCTCACTAAGTTGCTTAAGGTCTCACTAAATTGCTAATGCTGTCCTTGAACTTGTGATCCTCCTGTCTCAGTCTGTCAACTGAATCGCTGGGATTACAGGCATGAGCTATCACACCTTAATAAGACCTTAAGAAAAACCTTTTTTAAGTAAAAAATTTCTTTAAAGAGCACTTTCCTTCCTAATCTTGGGTTTTTCTCCTTTAGAGTGGATTAGACTCAAATTTAGTACAAACAACTAATAACACACATTGAAGGATCTGTTTTGATTTATAAAGCAGTCTATGTACCTCATTCTGTACATGTGTCACATTTATAATAATAATCAGCCAACCAAGGGCCATTCATCTCTTCCCGACTGGGCAGACAGAGTCTGAGCAGTGCAGTGGTTCACCCAAGATCACTCAGCCCATCAGTCTTGGGGCTGAGGTGACAACTTCCACTACCTACTCTTTCTACTGTACATCAGAAACTAAGGAGAGGGAATGTAAAGTGCCACATGAAAAACAGCATGGTGGTAACTAAAACTTTAAACAGAAGCCAGGAACTAGGACACAACTCCTTGTAGTCCTAGTTACATGGGAGACTGAGTCAGGAGGGTGGTGTGAGCCCAGGAATTTGAGGCCAACCTGGGAAATATAGGAATACACTTGCTCTTTAAAAAAAACAAAACATAGAATTATCATTTGGGGGACACCCCAAATTCCACTTATGGTTGTATACCCCAAAGAATTAAAAGGAAGAACTCAAATATTTGCTTCAGAGAGGCATTAATTCACGTAGTCAAATGTTGGAAACAACCCAAGTGTTCATTGACAGATGAAGGGATAAAGAAAATATGGTGTCTATATTCATACCGTAGAATACTATTCAAATTTTTAAAGGAATGAAGTTGTGACACATGCTACGACATGGATGAACCTGGAAGACAATGTGCAGAGTGAAATAAGTCAGATTCAAAAGGACAGACATTGCATGATTCCACGTATACAAGGAACCTAGGAACAGTCACATTCATAGATAGAAAATAGAACAGTCATTGGCAGGTAAGGGGCATGGGAGTTACTGTTTAATGGGCATGGAATTTCAGTTGGGAAGATGAGAGAGCCTGGAGGTGGATGGTGGTGCATGTACTCTATTACCTTTGAACTGTACACTTAAAAATGGTTAATATAGGAAATTTTTGTTACATGTATAGTCTGGTACAATAAAGAAAAATAATTAAAGGGAGGCTATAAATATACACAATGGAGTTTTATTCAGCCATAAAGAAGAATGAAATGGTGGCATTTGCCTGTAAATGGATGGAACTGGAGACTATTGTGCCACGTGAAATAAGCCAGATCCAGAAAGTCAAAGGTCAAATGTTTTCTCTGATATGAGGCAGCTAGTCCAAATAAGGAAGGAGAAAAGGTCAAGTTGGGTGTGAATGCCATCCAAATAGAAAAGAAATCAGTGGAGTAGAGAAAGGGCATTGGGAGGTAGGAAGGAAAAGGGAAGAACAGAGGAATGGATCTGACCTCACTTTCTTATGTGCATATATAGATACACCACAGTGAATCTCACCATTATGTATGTCCATAAGGCACTGATTAAAAAGAAAAACTAGGGCTGGGGTTGTGGCTCAATGGTAAGAGTGCTCGCCTAGCATGTGTGAGGCCCTGGGTTCGATCCTCAGCACCACATAAAAATAAATAAAATTAAGGTATTGTGTACACCTACAACTAAAAAGAAAAAGAAAAACTGTAAGTGAATAGAAGAAAGATCAGTAGAGTAGAGGGAAGGAAACAGGGGGAAGGAGGAGGGGAAGGGAAGGGGAGTAGGGGAAGTGGAGAAGAGGCTGTATGGGAAAAGCAGCAAACCTTGGTTCTACTCCTGGTCTGCCTCTGACTTGTTGAGTGACCACAGATAATTAACCTTTTCAGTCCTCAGTTTCTTTATCTGTAAATCTAGGAGGACTGTATTAGATGATCTCAAGGAAGCTTTCAGTTCCAACAGTTGAATCAGGAAAATGCATGTCCTGGGGACAAAAGTGTGGCCTTATCAGGAGACTGCTATCAAGTTCTTGCCTGATGGTTGAACATTCTGGAAAACCCCACAGGCAAGAAGAAGAGGCTGTGAGAGTGCAGTGCTTTCAAAGCTAACCTAGCCTGGTAGCCATTTAGAACACCGAGACAGAGTGGCAATCAAGTTTAAGTCAATGAGATCTCTGTTGCTCCCACGGTTGATGTATGCTCAAAAGGGAAATGTATGTTCAAATGAGAAAATGCATAAAAAGGCTATTGGAGAACAAAGCAATTCTAAGTTGTTATTGTTTTGAGGGGCTGGGAGTTATACTCACATGTTAGTGTACAGCTCAATCTTTAAGATTTTGTCTAGTGATGGTGGTGGTAAAAAATGATGAGGATGGGCTGGGTGTGGTGCACAACTGTAATTTCAGCTACTTTAGAGGCCGAGGCTGAAGGATTGCCAGTTCAAGGCCAGCCTGGGAAATTTAGCAAGACTCTCAGAATGAAATAAAAAGGCTGGGGATATAATTCAGAGGTAGAGCTCTTTCCTTTCCTAGTGTTGATCTATTTTTTAAAATACTACCTGAGCTACAGCTTTCTCTCCCTCTTCATCTTATCCTTTCTTAAATCCTTAGTCCCCAAAGCTGACTGTCCACTGTGGTACTCTACAATCTACATCAGGCCCCATCCCCTGGAGGTTGTTGGGCAATGGGCTGGAGTGGAGCCTGAATATTTTCTAATAGACCCTTATGTGATTTTCATATACAGCTAGGGTTAAAAGCAAGCCAATTTTCTTGGCCTCTAAGAAGAAATTAGGGTAGTTCAACTAAGGTCTATTTCCTTTTCTATATGGGTTTGCTCTGGGTGACCTCACCTGGGGCTTTGAAAACAGTCAAGGTGCCTGGTGTGCTGGTGGCACGTATCTGTAATCCCAGTTGCGTTTTTTAAATGCATAATCATTGCAGATTTTTTAAATGCATGCCATCTTTTTAAAAGTGAGGTACAACCATGAATTTTTTTAAGAAAAAAAAAGTGTCATTATTACTTAAAAATCATTTATTATAAACTGTCTTCGGTGGAAGGTTAGGATGCACATAATGCTCATGAATATACATTAAAATTAAATAGTCTAAGCCGAGGTATATCATTTTTCATGACAGTTTAGCAAACATAATTCCCATCTGAAATAAAAGCACATTAGTTGCTATTGATTTGTGCATTATAGGCAAAATATTACACTTAAGAAAATTTACTACAGTGTTGTGAAGTATGGACTTCACAAAATTTAATCTTCTGTGTCTGAAATTTCTGCCCTGCTACCATTGGTTTCATAATCTGATACAGTGTGCAGCATCATGGATACATGATGTGTCACAGTGCTCTAAACAAACCAGGCAACTCAGCTTTCAGAAATGTACTGAGGATACGCATATGCTGAGAATTTTAAGCTGGAACTACTGGGCTTGAGAAAATAAATGTGTATCCACAGGCTACTGGTAAATACGTTGCTGCTCTGTTTACCTTTTTTTTTTTTTTAATTAGTTATACATGACAGTAGAATGCATTTTGACACATCACACATTGTAAGGGTAAAAGAAATTGAAGTTAAAGTGTAAAAGACCGGGCATTGTAAAGTTCCTAAGCTGCAAGGCCTGAGTTAAAAAGTGAAGGACTAGGTATTGTTAAGTTCCTATGCTACACGCAAAACCTGAAATTCCTGTAGCTGTTAAGACAATACTCGAACTGCCCAGTAAATATTCCCCCTGACCGCCTGGTTGTTTAATAACTTAGGGCCCTGTGCGATCTTGCACGTAGGCATCGCAGGGCCTAAACCAATTAGTTTGAATGTGTACCCCGCTTAGGAGTAACCAATCACCCCTGCCTGACCTGTTCCCGCCAATGAATGTACTAATCAAGTTTAAGAATTGTTGTTTGATTTTCCCGCAGTGTATGATGATTTGTTAAAGGAGACTGTGATGTATGTAAAGTCCCCGCCCTCCCCAAGAAGTGTACTTAAGCAGTGTTCAGTCCCTGCTCTGGGCTCTGGGCTGCTCTCCTTTCTTGAGTGAGCACGGAGCCCCAGCGCGCTGGATTGGACCCTCAATAAATAAATCCCCTTCTGCAATTGCATGAGTCAGTCTCTTGGTGGTCTCTTCCCGGACGCTTCGCCGGACCCTTACAACATAAATGGAGTATAACTTCTTATTTTTCTGATTGTACCTGGTGTAGAATCATGTAAGGGTTCTGGTTGTGGAAATGTACAAGACAGTGAATTTCCTCTGGTGAGCAAACTCCCAGGGAATAACAGGCGTTTTGTTTTCCACAGTTGGAATACTCTGCAGTTTCCCCCAGGAACTAGTAAGATAAATAATACATGTGCAATGCCTAGATGCTGTGGTAATGCCCTTTGTGAAGAGGCTCTGTGCTAGAGTCTCCACCTTGATCTCAGGCCCTCAGCTCCTGGGAATAAACTGAACTGTCTTGTTAGACAGCCACAATGTTTCACTGGGCCTAAACTGGTCCACATAACAATAACTTTATACAATGGACTTTCTTGAGAACTACACAAAGCTCCTGACATTGCACATTAAAATTTAGTATGTAACTGAGGAATAAGCTGCATAATGTTGCTGACTCTGTAACCTGCCTAGTGATACAATGAACAATATGTAGTAATGATGCCAATGACCTACAGTAACCTATTGATATAAATAAAGCTGGCAGCTTGGATGATCAGCCTTTGCTTTGCCTCTGCACCTTGCTTCTGGCTCCTTTTGCTTCCTTGCAGAATCACACCGGTGGTGTAATTATGTATGTATGTAGGGTAATCGTGTCTGATTCATTCTCCTATTCTTTCTACTCCCATAATCCTTCCCCTCCCTTCACTCCCCTCTGCCTAATGCAAAGTACCTCTATTTTTCCCTATCCCCCTCCATTGTGAACTAGCATCTGCATATTAGAGAAAATATTCAGCCTTTGTTTTTTTTTGGTTTTTTTTTGGGGGGGGGGACTGGCTTATTTTGCTTGGCATGACATTCTCCAGCTGCATCCATTTACCTGCAAATGCCATAATTTCATTCTTCTTTAAGGATGAGTAATATTCCATTATTACACATAATAATATTCCATTATTACCATACCAGTTTCTTTATACATTTATCTGTTGAAGGGTACCTAGGTTGGTTCCATAGCTTAGCTATTGTGAATTGAGCTGCTATAACATTGATGTGGCTGCATTACTGTAGTATGCTATTTTGAAGTCCTTTGGGTATAAATCGAAGAGTGGGATAGCTGGGTCAAATGATAGTTCCCTTCCAGGTTTTCTGAGGAATCTTCATCCTGTTTCCATAGTGGTTGCACTAATTTGCGGTCCCACCAGCAATGTGAGTGTACCTTTTCCCCTACATCCTCACCAACATTCATTTATTGTTGCTTATATTCTTGATAATTGCCATTTTGAGTGGAATGAAATGAAATCTTGGAGTAGTTTTGATTTTCATTTCTCTAATTGTTAGAGATGTGGAACATTGTTTCACAGTGATACTTTGAGTTCTTCTTTTCCTATGCATATCACTTTAATCTCTTTCTTCTAATTACTCTGGCTAGAGTTTCTAAGACTATGTTGAACAGAAGGGGTGAGAGAAGGCATCCTTTTCTACTGTTTTGAATATGAAATGGTGCTGTGTTTTGTCAAATGCTTTTTCTGCATTATATGATTATATGATTCTTGTCTTCAAGTGTATTGATGTGATGAATTACATTTGTTGATTTCCATATGTTGAACCAACCTCAGCTCCTGAACCAACCTTCCATCCCTGGGATGGACCTCACTTGATTATAGGATACTATATTTTAAGTATGTTTTTGTATGTGATTTGCTAGAATTTTATTGAGAATTTTTGGGTCTATGTTCATCAAGGATATTGGTCTGAAGTCTTCTTTCCTTGATGTCTCTTTGTCTGGTTTTGGTATCAGGTTGATACTAGCCTCATAGAATGAGTTTGGAAGGTTTCCCTCCTTCTCTATTTCATGGAATAATCTGAGGAGTATTGGTGTTAATTCTCTGAAGGTCTTGTAGAACTTGGCTGAGAATCTGTGTGGTCCTGGGCTTTTCTTGGTAGGCTTTTGATTCTAATATTTAGAAGATGCAAAAATTCCGCCAGAAAACTTGAGAATAAATATTTACCTTTTTAAAAAGGGGAGTGACTAACAGAATTATACCATGGAACTATTACACAATGAAAGATTATAAACCAATTCTTGGACTGAAAACAGTGAAAAATCATTTGTGATTATCCATTGTGACAATTCTGTGTTAAAATCTGGTACTTGGGAGGCTGAAATTAGAGTTCAAGGCCAGGCTGGGCAACACAGGGAGAGTGTCTCAAATAAAATAAAAAAGGGACAGGGATTGTAGTTCAGTGGTAGAGTGCTTGCCTGGTATGCAATAGCCCCTGGGTCCAATCTCTGGTGCCACAAAAACAAACAAACAAACAAAGGAGGAGCAGGAGGAATTTTATTTCCACCACGCCCCCAACCTGCTCCTCCAATTCTTTATTCAGGTAATGGTTTTCCTCAGGATCACAAAAATTGAAATAAATCTTGACTTGTCTTTTTTTTTTTTTCAGATCTTTCCGAGATCCATCTGTCAACCCTGTAGCCTCTGCTTTCCTAACATATCCAGACTCTGATCATCTCTTCTCCACCCCCACAGGTCATCCTCTTTCACAACAGTCCTTAACTTTGAAAGAACAATCAAGGCTTGCAGTGGGAGAAAAAATGCCCGTTTATTGAGGCAGCTCTGCATATTTATAGAGCCGGGGGTGGTTTTGACAGTTGGTTTTGAAACAGTTTAACAATTTAATGGGTTTTTTTTTGGCAGCTGGCTTGGGGTGCGTTCTAATTGGTGGGTAAGGATCATGTGAGTCAGCAGGGCTCACCATTGGAGGGCAAGATCACGTGAGCCAGCAGGGCTCACCATTGGATGGCAGGATCATGTGAGCCAGCAGGGCTCACCATTGGACGGCTCTTCTTGGGGGTGGTGAAGTTAGTCTTTGGAGTCTTTGGAGCTCGGGCGACTCCCAACAGACTTAACTTCCTGTTTCTGCCCTGACCTCTCTCTCTTTTTTTTTACAGAGTGCACTGAAATCTTTATATACAAAATAGATATAGCACTCCCCTGCTTAAAATCCTCCCAAGGGTTCTTGTCACACTTGAAATAAAATCCCACATCTTTTCTTTGGGCCACAGACCCGTGTAACTGTGCCCTCTGGCTGCTTCTCTTCCCTGCCCACTCAGCTGCAGCCTCCCTGGCTTCCTTGTTTCCCCTTCAGAGCCTTCAGGTGTGCTGCGAGCTCTGCTGGTTGTTTCTCATTTCTCACAACCTCACCCCCCTCTGTGGCCTTCTCTTCCTACTAACTGAAAGAGCAGCCTCATCCACTCTCATCCCTCACTCTGCTCTATTGGGTCACAGAATTCATCATGGCTGGGCGTCGTGTAAATCTACAATCTTACTGTCTGATCTCCCCATTGAGGACAAGAACTTTGTCCATTGTGTTCATTCCTGCATCCCAGTGCCTACAACACTGCCTGAAATAATAAGTAGATTTTTCAATTTTTTTTTTTTAACCAAATGAATGATCACCATTCTTTCAAACAGGACTTTTAACTTTACTTTGGCTCTTTCACTTGTCAACCATAAATAATTAGTTCCTCGAGTCCTGGCCACAAGCCTATAAGGTGACAGTGCTATTTCTGTGTTACACATAAGGAAACAGAATCCTCGAAATCACATTGCGGAAGAGTGGAGCTGAAATATGAATCCGGGTATCCTGATTCATACTCCACATTGGGGAACAAGAAGTACCAGTTGGGATATAATGTTTGGCAGGAAGAGTGGGGAGCTGTCTCCTCTTTGTTTTGTATGAATGAGACTCTTCAGGATGCTTTGGAGGGAGTATTTTGGAGTCTCCATTTGCTGAACTAATATATACCCCTTCTGGGGTATCTACTTATGAAGGAGTTACTCTCTGGAAGCATCTTGAGAAATCTTGTTGAAGTTGTGTGAAAGTTTTTTAGCAGATAGTTAGAATCTTTTTACTGTTTTTTTTTTTTAGATAGTTTGAGTAAGTCTGAATTTTATTATTTTTTCATTTTTTGATGCTTGGTATTGAACCCAGAGCCTCAGGCATGGTGAGCATGTGCACTACTAATGAGCTGCATGTCCAGCCCGCCATCATTCTTTTTTTTTTAAATTTTTTATTGTTGGTTGTTCAAAACATTACAAATTTCTTGATATATCATATTTCACACTTTGATTCAAGTGGGTTATGAACTCCCATTTTTACCCCATAAACAGATTGCAGAATTACATCAGTTACACATCCATTGATTTACATATTGCCATACTAGTGTCTGTTGTGTTCTGCTGCCTCTTTTTACTGTTTTTAATATATATTTTTAGTTGTGGATGAATGTTTATGTTTTATTTATTAATTTATATGTGGTGCTGAGAACTGAACCCAGTGCCTCACACATGCTAGGCAGGCCTCTACCACTGAGCCACAACCCCAGCCCTCTTTTTGCTTTTAATTAGTCATTAGGTCAATATTTCGTCACTATAGCCTAATATGTTTAGTTGGAGAGAGCAAAGCAGGGATGGTTTTCTGGGTTTGAGTTGTTTGGAGAAGTTTCTCAATTCAGTTCCTGGAACAATGATCTAATTGCTGTGTTTAAACATTTAAACTCTCACCACAGTCAACTAGACAAAGCAGGACAGATTGAACCCCCCAACTAAGTAAGAAAACCTTCTCAGTTTACATAGTGCTTTTGCAAAGATTCTCCCATCAACCCGATAAATAACAGGAATTTAAACATTGAGGACAGCGGCATGGGGAGAACGGCCAAAGAGATGAGAGTAACTATTATAATATATGACTGAACAGTGTGCAGAGGAATGAATTGACCATTTGGTGAATTGCTTTTAGGGATCCCTTATTAAGCTAAATGCAGGCTGAGGGATGTGTGATACTCCTTGAAGTGGAATTAGGAGTCCTCTACATCTGTGCCTACAGGACCATGTGTGTGAATGTGTATTCCTACATGTGATGACCTATGCAAAAGACAGAGAGAAACCTGAAACAACTAATTTGAAGACCAAGAGCCTTTTGGGAGAACCTGGCCTATTATTTCAATTTTATTTACTTATCTATTTCATCAGGGGCCCTTGAGCTATTTAACTCATCTGAACCACTCTTCTTGTCTATGAAATGGGGATACTTATCTCACAGGGTGATTGTGTCTTGTACCAAGAAGGCCACTCAATAAATATGTGTCAAATGAAATGTGCTATTTGTTATCATCCATCATTAACAAATAGAATATTGTAAAATAATGACTTATTTGGCTTTTCAAAAAGCCACTGAGGTATTCTTTATAGAACTCACTACATTTTCAAAGCATATTAATTCCTAAGATACTTGGGATATGTAATAAATTAAAAAAGGGATATAAACCTTAAAAACAAAACAAAACAAAACAAATGAACCAGCCAGAGGTGGCGCCACACATCTGTAATCCCAGTGATTTGGGAGGCTCAGGAGGCTCAGGTGGCAGGATCACAGGTTCAAGGTCAACCTCAACAATTTAAGGAGGCCCTGTCTTAAAATAAAAAGGGCTGGTGATGTAGCCCAGTGACAAAGTGGCCTTGGGTTAAATACCCAGTACCAAAAAAAGAAAGAAAAAATAAAAAGAAACGAGATAACAAAATATGAAGCTAAATATAATCTACATAAATATCATTTACTTCCCTGAAGTGTAGGGTAAAAGTGATCAGGACAGGACAGTTGCTCCACTGAAAACCCCTTTGCTTTGGTGGCTGGAGGTGTTTGACAGGGGCCCCATGGCACATGGCCTGTAATCCCAGCAGCTCAGGAGGCTGAGACAGGAGGATCTCGAGTTCAAAGCCAACCTCAACAAAAATGAGGCGCTAAGCAATTCAGGGAGACCCTGTCTCTAAATAAGATACAAAATAGGGCTGAGGATGTGGCTCAGTGGTTGAGTGCTCCCGAGTTCACCCCCCCCCCAAAAAAAAAGCACCTCTCAAACAGAACATCTGCAGAGCAGTCACAGTTTGGCCAACATGTGTTTTCATATCTGCAACAAAAACACAATGCACAAAAGAACTCTTTCTGTTGAATGACAATATATAAACACCTGCTTCCAATAGCAACAGTGGAGGTTGAAGAACATCATGACCTATGAGGAATGAAGTGATCCAGGAGGTGGACCCTAAGACAGAACCATAAACATCAGGCCAAGACATTCCATTAGAATAAAACAGCAGCCAATATGGTACAAGCATTTGACATGGATCAATTTCAACTCATCATCATTGCAACCCTGAGAGCCATTTCTGTGAGAATACCACACTTCACAGATGGCTGTGCCTGATAGGATAGAGTTTATTGGAAGTTATGTTGAGTTGGGAGGTTAGAATGAGATAGGGAAATAAGAAAGAACCATTTATTAGGATAATAATAATTAATGAGGAGTTACTATTATGCTTCCTATTAGAAAACTGTCAATGGCCTTTTAAAATGGAAATAATCAACCCCCAATAGGTGGGAAGCTATAGTCCTAGGAGGTAACTACAGAGGTGAAGGGGTAAAAGACCAGGGGACTCCAAATCTAGAGTTCTCTGCTATACCTTAGCAAAATCTCAAGTTTCATACTACTGTTTTGATCTTTTAGGTGTCATATCTAACCTTATTTTTTATTTTTGTTTTTAAAACTCAACTCTGCAACATTTTGTATTGTTGTCTGTGCTGTTTAAAACTCTCAACTCCTCTGGCTTCTAAGTGACATATCCTTGTACTATTCCTCTGACCAGTGGGTTTTATACAAGAAACTTAAGTTGATTGATAATATAGAAAGAGCCCTTCCTGCCCATCATAAAGGGTCACAACCAATACTCCTATACCAAAGACAGGTTAACAACAGAAAAGCACAATAAATTTATGTGATCACAGTTTTATGTGACACAGGTGCTTTTACATTGAAGATTTCTAAGACCCAGGGAGAAGTATCCATTTTATGCTTAGATTCAATGAAGTATGGACAGGACAGCCTTGTACAGATATGATTGGACCAAAGTGTGTGATCTAATGCAGATAGACTAAGGGGAAAACTTAGAAGGCCTTTCTGTTCAGATTCTTCTTGGACTCTGGGTGGCATTCCTTCTTCCCTGGTATGGGGCAGGACCCCTCTGGAAAAAAGGATCTTTTGACCTATTGTCAGAAAAGTTCAGAGAATTTCTTTAAGATCAGCTCAGAGACACAAAGGCAGAGGAAGATTAGAGGAATATAGGAATATTTGTTAGATTTTATTACTTGTTTTTTTTGTGGGGAAGAGATTCTAGTTTCTATAACTTGCCTTGAGGAGGGGACATTCTAGTTTCTTTAATGTGTCTGGGGGGCGGGGAAGGAAACAGGAGGACAAAGTAAGGTCACAGAGGGTTTGCTTTGGAGGCTGCTGCTGGGGCCTTTACCTTTGAGGTATTGTTTTCTGGGCCTCAGCAATAAATAGTTAACATTTATGAAACACATCATATGTGGCAGGTACTGTCCTGATCCCTTTCCATGTATTATTTAATTCTCACAATAATCTCATGAATTAAGTGGTATTATTGTCCCCTTTGAAAAATATGAGGAAACAGCAACAAAAGAAAAAATACATAAATAGGACTTCATCAAGATTTAAAATTTGATCATCAAAGGGCACTGTCAAGAGAGTGAAAAGAGGACTAGGGTTGTAGTTCAGTGGTAGAGCACTTGCCTAGTACATGTGAGGCACTGGGTTCAATCTTCAGCACCAGATTAAAGAAAAATAAATGAATATAATAAAGGTATTGTGTCCATCTTTAAAAAAAAGAGTGAAAAGACAAACCATAGAAGGGAAGCAAATATTTGTAAATCATAAATCTCTGATAAGCGGTTACAGTCTGGAATACACTAAGAACTGCAACTCAACAACAGAACAAATCACTCTGTTCAAACTTGGGCAAAAGCCTTGAGCAGACATTTCTCCAAAGAAGACACACAAATGGCCTCCTCGTTCTTGGTCTTGTAGCAGCATTTGACATGTTAATCGCTCCATCCTGTATGAAATACTTTGTTCATTCATCTTCCTGGACACCACTTCTGTCACTACCTGCTCCTTTTTAGACCTCTTTGAAAGTTCCTTTTTATGTCCTGATGTCTAAATTGTAGAGGTCCAAGGTTTTGCCTCAGTCCTTTGGTCATGACATTACACACCACCCAAAATGCTGACATTACCCGGTCTAGATCTTCCTTCTGCATTTCAACTTACATATTAGACACTCTATTCAACATTCCCAACTGTGGATGAGTAGGTATTTCATACTTAGCCCATGCAAAACCAGTTCCTGACTTCAACCCCAGCCTCGCTCGTTGCACCATCTCAGAAAATGACAGACCTAGTCTTCAGATGTGTAGGCCAAAACCCTGAGAATCCTCATTTTCCTTTCCATACATCAGCATATCTTATTGGTTCTACCTTCTACATCCAGAATTTGATGGCTCCTCACTCCCTCACCCCTCACATAGACGACTACAATAGCCAAAAGGTCTGCCTTTTCCCCATCCCTGTTAGGCTTCCATACAGAAATAAGAACACTTTTAAAAACCTGTATCACATCATGTTACCCCACTGCTTAAGACCCTCCAATGGTTTTCCATCTCATTCAAGTAAAAGCCATGTTCATTACACACCCCCGACACCCAGCCAACCCTTTCTTTTTGCTGGGCTTCAACCATTTGCCTATGGTGGTTCTGCCTCAAGGCCCTTCGTTAACTACTTCTGCAGTGCTTTTCTCTCTGGTTTTATGGGACTGGTTCCCTCACTCCTTTCATATCTGACTGCTCTGTATAAAAAACTAATTCTTCATCCCCACTCCCATGTTTCCCATCTGGCTTTATTATTATTTTTTTTAAAGGGAGAGAGAGAAAGAGAGAGAGAGAGATTTTTTAAATATTTATTTTTTAGTTTTCGGCGGACACAACATCTTTGTTTGAATGTGGTGCTGAGGATGGAACCCAGGCCGCACGCATGCCAGGCAAGCGGGCTACCGCTTGAGCCACATCCCCAGCCCCCATCTGGCTTTATTTTTTGCATAGCATGTATAGCACTTCACTCTCAGTATGTATGTTTATTGTCTAACTCTCCCTTCTAGTATTCAATGAGGATGAGAAATTGTTCCCTGCTCTGTCCTCAGCAGAGACACAAAGAACAGTGCCCAAGCATGTAGCACACAAATTCTAAATGATCATTAAGGCTTCTGATTAAAAAAAAATGTGCACAAGTTACAGTTTTAAAATTAATATAAACTTTTGTGGTAAATACATTTTATAAAACACGAGTTTCATAGTGAAAGTAGTATAATGGGGTTCTTGGTCATTCTGGATTGTATCATTCCAGAGGTTTTGTTTTGTTTTTGGTGCTGGGATTGAACACAGGGCCTCAGGCATGCTAAGCACATGCTTTACCACTGAGCTACGATGTCCCCAATCCTTATTCTAGGTTTTGAAGGTCAACTGAAATTTAAACTCAACACACTGTCATTAAGAAATAATGTGGAATTTGGGTACTGAGTCTGGTATACTTTATGTTATAGAAACTTGAGGTTTTTTTTTTTTTTTCCAGGCTAGTATTTCTATATTATGAAGTTATTCCTGCAAGAACTGAATAAATGCTACAGCCTGCCTCTTTTGTCACTAGGTGCCAGGTTAACCTTAGGAGGCAATAACTTGAATAAACACAGAATGGAAAGCTTTCTTCTGATTCACACAAATATAAGCCTGGAATACAAATAAAACTTTTTCAACCTAGCAATTTAAAAATTTTCTACTTTCAAGTTGAGCATTTCACATTCATTGTTTGGGGAAAACTGGCTAAAAGTCACCCTTATGTCACTGTTTAGAAATAGTTACTCTTAGAGCTGGTGCACACCTCTAGTCCCAGCTACTCTGGAGGCTGAGGCAGGAAGGTCACAAGCTCAAGGCTAGCCTGGGCCTTGAGTAAACAGGGTTGGGGATGTAGCACAGTGGTAGAGTGTCTCTGGGTTCAATCCCAGTACTGAAGGAGGGGGGAAAAAAAGAAACAATCACTGTTAGGTCCTTCAGATCTTATAAAATATTCACATATGCACTTTGTATTATAACCCTGTCATTATCTATCATTATGTAGGTATCATAGCTTATCTTCCAAGTTCAAGCAAGTTAAAGGGCTTCATGGCTAATTGCCAGGTATGGGTGCTAAAGGGCAAAAGCAATACACAAAGTATTTCAGATCAAGCAACATAGAACTTCATTTCAGCCAGTACTTCACAGAAAGTACTGGCCACAGAAAGATTATTCTTTTGTTGCAGAAATGAAGATAAACCAATTAAAATAAATAAACCAATTCTATTCCCATGGAGAAAAACTTTTAAGAGGATATCCCCTCACAATGTAGAGATTAGGCAATCTAAGGGGGAAAGGAACAACGTGGAATCACAGGGAATGATGATGGCTCCTTCTGAATCCATACACTTCTCTTCCTAAAACTTGTGCTGGTACTTCAAGCAGTCAGTTGAAGATACCAGGTATGCTTCATTCTGAACAGTATTAAGACTGAAACTTTGTGTTGGAACTAGCTACCCTATTTTTTATTTAAAAATTTTTTCCCCTTTCCCTGCCACCTTTTCATATCCTTTCTTCCCAATCTCTAAAAGTTGAATGTTCTCAAGTTGTTCCCTGTGCCTCAACTTAAGATGCTCTCAGAATGGAAAGACAAACTTGGCTTTACACAGAAGAGTTGTTATCTCCATTAAGAAATGGAGAAACAGAATTTTAGAAATGAAATAGGCTTTTAGGGTTCTGCTCTAATTCATAAATATTATTCAATGTGTTTTTTTTTTCCTTATAGAGGTAATTACAGCTAAATATGGTTAAATAACTTTGCCTGAGTTTTAAAGAGTAGTTTTGTTCAGATTCCAAGTCTGTTGACTCTCAAATTCAGGGGCTCTGTACTGTAGTGATTAGCTGTATGATGAAATGTGTACATAGACAGATTGTCATAATGTTAGGAACAGATGCTATCTTTAGTATTGATTAGGATATGAGTTTTGCCACTTTGTGACCGAATGACTAAACTACTGAACCTTTGTCTTAAACTCAAATATATTCAGGTTTCAGGAGAATGTGTGATGACTATTATCTAAATACTCATGAACATTTCCTCAAAGAGACACATCTGAAGATCTTCCTTTGAAAAAACAGAATTACTTTTTTAAATAACCACATTTTGAAAATGTTTTATTAACATTTTACAGATGTACATTCGGGGAAAATTATTATTTGCCAACTTTATCTTCAAAGGTTACAGCACATCTGCTAAAGACCTTCAAAAGCAAATTGTGAAGACAAGGAATGATTACCATAAGGGATATTTCCTACCCAGTGACTTCCGAATCCGGTAGAGTAACTACTCACATCCTACCTCACCTCACACTTTTAATTAGAAAATCTTAGACAAGGGCCCAGTTTCAAAATTTTTCTTTATCAATATTTATTCCTTGCATCAAGTCATTTCTGGAAAGAGGAGACTTAAAAGTTCAGTTCAAGGAATTTTCTTGGCAGCATTTAGTCTACAGAGCCATTTTGGAACTCCAGGAACGTTTCTAAGGGTGTGAGTGAGCCCGAAAGGTTCAAACCAGTAACTCATCCTTTTGACCTACCTATCAAAGTATGAGCCACTTGATGTTAACTTCCTTCTTGATGTATGTGATTTCTGTCAGGGGGGCTCATATCAGTTAACAAATATAACATGCTTAGAACATGTCCAACAGGAATGGTGAAAATGGAAGTTTTAACTTGGCTCTTTCTATGCTGACAAATTATCAAGTGAGGCACTTCAGTGAACAAACCAAAGTTGGGGTAATGAATGAAAGTTTTTTTTCAGACAAAGGCCTTTTTTAAAGAAAAAATTCTAAAGATATCATAATGGAGAAAAATAAACACAGAAGGATCACATAAGCCCAAAAGTTTGAGGCCAGTCTTGGTATCAGAGTAAGTCCCTGTCTTTAAAAAATAATTTTTAAAAAATAATAAATAAAAAGTTACATACACTAAAGAGGTAAGGAGGTACAGATTTTATTTAGAGATTTTTAAAGCTTAGAAGGAACAACAATAATACAGAGATATACAAACCTACAGTTGGGTTCTTCTAAATAGCTAACCCAAAATTGATGTGATAAAATACAGACAGTGATTAATAAAGAAAATGTTATGTGTAAAAAGAAAAGATTTTGCACATCCACATTCATAGCAGCATTATTCATAATAGCCAAGAGGTGGAAGCAACCCAAGTGTCCAACACATGAATGGATCAACAAATGTGGTTAATACTTAACTATTCAGCCTTAAAAAAGAAGGAAGACCTGTCTCATGCCACAATATGGATGAACTTTGAGGACATAATGGAAAGTAGAATGGCAGCAGGGGCTGTGGGGAAAAGAAAAGGATTACTAATAGTAATCATAGAGAATTCCTATTATTTAACGGGTAAGTGTTTCAAATTTTCAAGATGAAAATGTTCTGGAGATACATATCATTACAATGTGAATACACTTAAGCTTCTGAACTGTACACTTAAAATTTTCTCGGTGGTCCTGGGGATTGTACCTAGGGTCTTGCACATGTTAAGCATTCTACCACTGAGCTACATCTCCCACTCCACTTTATAAACTTACTATATAAGCAAGCCTTAACTCCTTAAACAGTCCACACATTCCTATTTTCAGTATTTCTAACTAACCATGTTAAAAGAGAGTGCAAGGGCCCCCAAAATATATTGACAATATATTGTACTGTAAAATATAAATGTACCGTATATAAACCTAAAATGGGTTCACATTCATTTCAGGCTATGGGCAACAAACACAGTTAACTGTGCTGCCAGATGAGCACACCAATACAGAGAAACACACTGCAGAAAAGAAAACATTGAGAGAGAGGTGTAAACATCAGACTTAAAAGGAAAAATAATACCACCTATGGATGAATACAGCATAAAATTAATTCCACAGTTGACTTATTCAGATGTGCCTCCATATGACCCCAGTCCTATTTTGAAGGATAGCTTACTGACCAAATTTTGCTGTGATAAAGCTTGGAGGAACAACAGTTTCAAGTTTCTTTCACATGTGGAGTTTCTGATTAGTTTGCAGTTATTTACACATGGTCTAAAGCTATTGCAGAAGCCAGCATTAGCAGAAGTATGTTTTCATTGTGCACCATAACTTTTGGGTGTAAGGTGCTTGCATGACTCTTCAGAGATCTCACCTACTAAATTAACAACAACAACAAAAACATGTTATGTGACTATAGCAATGCCACAATTATGATATGAGGCCACAAGATGAATTTAATCTTACTAAAAATCTTCTGCAAACTACTGATGTAAAATTTGAGCCCTTAACCCATTTTTACATTATCCTAGCTTGTTTTCATTAACAATAGCAGAAACTTTCAAAGTGAGCTCTGAAAGTTAGATTCAATTATAGATTCAAGGAAAAAGGTGGTAGTCTTCTGAAACAAGATTTTAAAATCACTTAGCATTGAAACCAGAAGGCAAAGACTAAATGCCCTTCAGAAACTGTGAACAATTATTATTCAGTTAAATGAAACTCGTACAATATTGTTGAGTAGAGAGTATTTAAGAGAACAAAACCCATTCATTTTTGAGGAGGGCTTTTGGGTCAGGGATTGATTTTTTTTTTTTTTTTGGTGGCTAAGTTGCTTCAACTGAAAATAGACATTTTAATCTATTATGTGATAATAAAAATCACAAGAATAACTCTCCTCACTGGCAATTAATAGTAATTGTAGAGAATTCCTATTAAGAGAAATTACTACAGTGTCAAAGTCTGGGAAGACTATGTAGTGTTACCAAATGTTGTCCCTCTAATTTTAGAGGGATAACCAACCAACCCTTGCTAAAAGACAACATACATACAAAAAGATGTGAATCTTGGTGAACACAGGATGTCTGGTCAGCCTCAGGTTATCTTCAGTCTTCACATTCGTGATGTTCCAGGAATGATGCACGAGCTTAGGTTGGTTCTAGGATAGGCCCAGGGGCCTGGTTTGATCTGGGATCCCTGGGACCATACCTAGAACAAACCCAAACAAAACCAAACTCCTTGGGAGTGCTTTCAGCTCAGGTCGACTTCTGGGCTTTTCACCCATATGGACCTCCATGGCTGTACCAGGACATACGCCAACCTTTAAGGGATGGGAGTGACATTTCTGGAGCCTTCTATACACTGTCATATGTAACTACTGTGCCTGAGTAAGCATTATGGAAATTATAGTATGAACAGAAGGTAAAGATTAGTGTGATAAAAGTGCAAAAAATACTATGATTTAGAAATGGAGTTAATTTCCTTAAACATTTAATTGGGAAAAAAAAGTTAGGTAATTGTTTAGAATATCATAAAAGAATAAACTTGTAAGAGACATGCTTCAGTTTTAGCAAAATATGTACAATAATTTGTAGGTAGCTGACATTTAAGAAAAGATATAAAACTGAAAAAATATAACACCTCAAATAGTGAAACTGACCCCTTAAGAAATTCTTAAGATATAAATAAGGGGAGGAATTCTATAACCATATCTCAGACTATACTCATTTTTAAAGATAGTATAGCCAGAAGTATAAATACTGTTCTATTGCAATAACATGTTGCTAAACAATTTCAGTACATAGGGATAAAACTCTATTTCATTGTCAAGAGTAGATCAAAATTCACAGCATTTTAAAGATATGTTCACTTTACTTTGTTACACATTTTAAGATATACATAAAATCAATTCCTCCTGATTGATGCTAAAGTTTTGCATGTCTGAGTTCTAGAACTGATTTGTCTTCTTTTTGTTTTATAGCAATTACACTGTGTAGAATCACTTTCCTCTCATATCTATACTCAAAGAGAAGCTTTCTTCTTATAGCACCAACTGAGGTTTGGCATCATGACTATCTCTTCGGCAATGGCAGTCCCAACTCCAGAAATGGGTTTAGATAATCTATTTTTTTTTTACCTTTATTCCATTAATTTATTTTTATGTGGTGCTGAGGATCGAACACAGGGCCCCGCACAAGCTAGGTGAGCGCTCTACTGCTGAGCCACAATCCCAGCCCTATAGATAATCTATTTTTTATGACTGTTCTCTTATAACTCCCTTCCTGTAGCATGGATACCTGAAAGCTGACTCTAGGAAGTATGGTCATGAAATAAATAGACTGATTTACCAATCACCTTGTGTGTAATGAAAAGCATGAGTCAACATACCGTTGCTAAAACATAGTCAGTTTGTTAGTAAAAATAAATTGTTTGATGCTAAATCTACCTCTAGACAGATTTGAATTTTACTTGCAAATATTGCAACATGCAAATTTCATGTTTTTTTCCACCCAAGAGAGGAAAGTCATCCTGCTTGATTATTTTACATATTAAATGATCACTTAGGCATGCCAAATATAATAGAGTGACAGTGGGAATTTATAGTCATTCAAATATCTGTCAATACCTTTAGATTGAACACCAACAATTTTTGGTAAGCTTTTAACATACATTAACTTTAGTTAAGTAAAAATAAAGATACTGTTAAAAAAGACACAGAATTGACAGTATTTAGCAATTTATTAATATAATGGAGGGTCAATCAGGAAACCTCTCAGATTTTGTTCTAGGTACTTCTGTACATGGTGATGCCAATTTAAAATAGTTAAATTTATTTTTGATTTTTTGAGCATTTCATAATGTATTTTGAACTAGGAACATTTGTAACATAAGGGTATAATGTTTTCAAGGAGATGATTCTGACCCTGTGTGCTTTGCTATGAAATCCTTTCAGATTATGCCATGGATTCACTGTGTAATCCCAAAGGGTCATTTAAGCTTTTTGCACCTCAGTCCTACATATGTAAGAAAAAAAATATACCTCCCAGATAATTTAATAAAGCAATTCAACAGTAAAAAATAAATAAATAAATAAAGATACTGTTTGAAAAAGTAGCATATCAAAGAATAAATACTTTGTGGTATAATTGCCTAGATCTTATAAATCTTATTAATTCTCAGATCTCTATGATATGAATAATCAATGTTGGGCTGGGGTTGTAGCTCAGTGGTAGCGCACTTGCCTAGCACGTGTTACTGGGTTCGATTCTCAGCACCACATATAAATAAATAAAATAAAAGTCCATTGACAACTAAAAAAATATTTTAAAAAATAATTAATGTTTTCTTATTTTTCAGGACTTAATCTACTTTATGTCTTGGAAACAAAAATACATTTCTCTTGGGAAAAAAAAAAGCACGTGGCATCCAATTCAAAGAGAAAATACGATTGAAAATGCTAATTCAAATGACCTGGTTTTAATCAGAGCCAAAGAATTGTAGCATAGAACTATCCAAACAGAAAGTAAAGTATGCAAACGAAATGGCTCCTTTTGTAAAATAACAACTTGTATTTTGAGAGTAGGTATCTAATATGGTAACCTCACTGAACTAAGGACAGCAACCTAACAGGTGGAGAGTCACAGATGTCACAAACATCCATGCAAGGAAGCACAATCCACTTCTTCATGTCTTCACTGTAGGTCCATTTACTCTTACTTTAGTTAGTACTCAGTTCTAACTATCTTAGTCATCTGGTCCCCCAAACCCAAGCAGATCAGAAGGTGCATTACGAAGGTGAATAAAGTACATTGCTACAATCACACTTAAGCAAGCAGTAATATAAATGGAGGAATCAGAACATCCACTGAAAACAAAGACATGAAAACTGACACAAGTGCTGCAGAATGGAGTCATTTAGTACAGGACAAATAATTCTCAGTGTTTAGTCTATCCAAGTATAATAACTAATGTTCAAAATGATAATTTTAATATAAAAGCTTAAAGTGTATTTCATATATTGTTTAAGAAGACAGCAATAGTTTTTATAAAGATTGCCTTCAGATATTATTCCAAAAATTTAATGCTGAAAGAAGTTTAAGCTTAATAGAAAATTGGGATATCAAGAATGACTCATTCCCCAAATAGTCAAGTCAGCCAGTTCTTACTAAATTAGTCATGTTTAGTCTCAGACCAATAGTTCGAGAATATAAGTCTTGGTGGACAGAGCTGAAGTCATGTTAATCATGCCATAAATTTCAAATCTGTGTACTCAACTAAGAACAATTAACAAAAACAAAATATTTAACATTTTCCTGACATATACACAATGATTTATACAAATATGGTAGTCAAATTTTTCTTTTAGCATTGAATTCATTAACAGGGAATCCTAGAAACATCAATATATTAAAACAGAATTAATACTTCAAATATATGGCAATCACATATTCAACCAAGCAGTTTTAGCAAGTCCTTAGTAAGAGGCAAACAGATGAATGCTAAGAACCCAAACAGGTATCACAAAGTCCATGCACTTTACTGATAGAAGAGCCCTTAGCCTTGTTGCAGTCTACTTACTCTTATTTTAGACACAATTCTAGCAAGCTTGGCAATCTGGTTTCTCAGTCCACAGCAGATTAGAAGCAGCAAATTAGGGGCCTATTGCAGAAGGCAGGCACACAAGACAGCAGCAAAATCACAGCTGATTATAAGGGAAGATAGAGAAACTGTGAAAAACAAACAGTATTCAAAAAAGCACAGCAATGTGAAGTTAGCCAGTAAAGGGGCCCGACATCATTCCTGTCATCCCCGAGGGTGAATTTGTCAATCACCCATGATAGGAGGTGATATTCTTAAAGATGAAAAAGAAAAGGTTAAACTACATTCTATATACTTCAGAAAAATGGAGAGGTGCGATTAAATGAATTTGCCTCAAAATTTAACTGATTCAATGGGACTGGGGCTGTAGCTCAGTGGTAGAGCACTTGCCTAGCATGTTTGAGGCACTGGGTTCCATCCGTAGCACCACATAAAATAAATAAGTATTCTGTTCATCTACAACTAAAAAAATTTTTTAAAAATTAACTGATTCAAGTTAATAACCTGTCAATGATGACAGCTGAATGAATTGTTACAGTACTTAGGCATTTTCTATATTTTCTCTCCTAAATTATTTGCAGTTTAGTTTTCTAATCTAAGTTATGAACTACACAGATATGTTCCTATAAATGGAACTGGAAAAATAAATCTTTATACCCTGTCATTCATAGCATACTATCTACTTAACCTCAAGCAATGGTTTAGCTATATGTATCACCATCTTATGGTATTTAGTTCTTGTATCCTGGTTTTGTTTGGGTACAGAAACAACATACTGTGATTAAACCAAATTACATAGGATTTTTGACAAAGGATTTCTAATCATTTGGTAAAATGTAAATAGTCAACAGAGGGAAATGAAATCTAGGGTCCTATCTGATTAATACTTCATTAACCTATAACTTTTGAAATATACCAGAAGTTGATTTTTATACTTTAACATTAAAAGTGTTATAATTTTTAAAATGTGAGTCAGACTATTACTTTTTTAAGAAAACTGAGTTTAAAAATTTTTGACCTGTTTTTACTAATATATTTATAACCAATCTTGCTTTTCAGTCTCAAACATTTTATTTCCTTTTATCTTCTCCTGAAAAGAAAGTGCAAATAGCATTTAGAAATTCAGAGAATTTGAGTTCTGTTGGAAAGACTCTCCCTAACTTTATTAGGTCACAGCTTTTATATATTTAATTTTTGAATTATTTATTTATTTTATGTGGTGCTGAGGAGTGAACCCAGGGCCTTGCCCCTGGTGGGCGAACACTCTACAGCTGAGCCACAACCCCAGCCCTCACCCACAGCTTTTAAATGAAGGGTATGGAATTTAAACTCAGCCTATTCTTCTATAGGAAAGCATGAACCTATCCTCTTAAAACTTTCTTATTAATTTGCCTTAAGTGTGTTTCTCTCAATTTGCTTGTATTCAGTAACTTAAGAATTCTGATTTGAGTTAAGGTATCAGTTTCCTAATGAAATATATTCATATACTGTGAGAACCATTAGCTTTAATGAGGATGTAAGCTATAAAATCAGAAAACACAAAGAACTTATGAAAATAAGCAGAGGATTGCAAGTCATAGACCAACAAGAGTCTGGCCCTAGATGTGCCAGATAGGTAGGGCTTTAATAAAAGCTGAGAAAAAGGATTTAAGGCATGATAACTTGTACCAGACCACTTTCTGTCATGACTTTCCTATCTGTACGTGGACAAAGGATAAAAATTCTGTCTTAAAGAGTGGCCTAAATCAGCCCCTCACATGTATCCTTCCTTTGAGTTCTAGGCTTGTCTTGATAAAACAAACCATGGCGATATTTGTATTAAGAGCTGTCAGGATACTAGCACTACCACGATTTATACTGTCAAAAAATACTGTAAAATTTGCAAAGTACAGTTATAAGTGTTTTCCACAAAATGTTTTTTTCCCAGAGGCTTCTTCTGGATGTAGAATGGCAGCTATTAAAACTATCAACAACCTGATAAGAGAAAGTAGAATATTCTTAGAAAAAGTAATAAACAAGAACACCTATTTATATTACATTGGTAAACAAGAACACCTATTTATATTATATTGGCCTGTTTCTTATATTTCCTAAGGTATTCATTGGAAGAACTAAGTGACAAACAGGGATTCTTACATTTTATTGGGCATGAACATTACCTAGGTCTCGTTTCAAGCTAAGAATTACAGAGAGTATGTCCTAAAATTCTCATTAAAAAAAAAAAAAAAAGACCTCTAGTTTATTCTGAAGCAGGTATCCCACTAAAACGACAATGAGAAATATCAACTTAGAACATTTCAGGAAAAAATTCGTCAAGGAATTTTCAAGAAGATAATATTTTATCTTGAAAATATTTTATAAGATGAAAGAAAATTTGAAAAACTACTTACAAAACACCTAATATTTGGTTAATGTTCCAAGATCTTTAGATCATGATTTCAACAAGTAGAGTTTTCATGAAACTATGTAATGGCTAGTGAATAAAACAGATCAGATTGGAAGACTGGAAAATTCTGATTCAAATTATCTAATCTTTCAGAATGAAGAAGTGTCACCTCAGAGAGCACTGAATAAAACTGATACTGTTATGAAGATCTCTCTCCCAAATCAGGATAGTAGAAACAAAATAGAATAAAAGAATTAAAATTATTAAACTCTGATTTTTCCTCTGTAAGGTGATAGGTTAAAATAAAGATCACCAAGTTTTTCTATAATTGCTTTTCCTAAATCCCAGGAAAAATGGAGTTGGCAACTAAGTTTGTGATTTAAACCAGAAAGTATAGGTATTATTTATTACTTAGGAACACAGAAGTCAGTAACAACACAAGAAGATTCTTTTTTCCTTCAAATTTAGTATAACTAGGTCCAACCTAAGGTATTACTCTGAAGAGGTTTATTACGATAAGTCCCAAAATTTTGGCAAAAGGAAAAAATCACTTATGGTACAAAGGATGTCTACTAGTCATATAAAGCTAAACCAAGTTTTTCCTCAGGATTAAAAAAAAAGTTATTAAAAAAATAAACAATTCTGAGTATAAGTAAATTTACTCACTGTAAGTGCTAAGTGACATAATTTAAATGTATTTCTAGATTATCTAAAGATAATCTAGATTCATCATGTAATTTCCCTGTAGTATAACAGCGTAAGTTGAGTTATTCTTACATTTTCCCTAAATAATGTCTATAAACTATGTCAGGTACAGGAGTTACAGGTTTCAAAAACAGTATACTCCAAAAAATACCAGTCTTCAACAATGGAATCGCAACACACAAGATTGGCCACTTTGAAAAGCAGTCTCTTCTAAGAGGTAGCTTGCAAATGAAGACTAGGAAGACAAGGTTTCTTTCCAGGAAGCTGACAGGTTTCCTGAGTCTCACAGGCTCACAGGCTAGAAAATTGTAGCACTGGACCTACTTGTGGTAATGGTGCACAATTATCTTGAGGCAAACTGATAGAAAGAACATTATGCTAAGTTGGGGGTGGGGTTTTTTACTATAGGGATCCCACTTTTGACAAGGAAAGTAATAACAAAGGAAGGAAAAAGTAATAACAAAAGAAAAAAGTTGAAAGGGTTTTTCTTGACCTGGTATGTTTTCCTTTTAAAGACTATTAGGAACATCTTAAAATTAACTACTGAATATTTACACGAACAATAAGAATTATGTCATAACCCAACTATTTTTGAAACTACTTTTAAGTTCCAAACCCCAGCACACATCAATTGTATGAATTAAATTTTTTTTATTCAGAACCTGTATCTTTTTTTTAAGACTGGTATAAACAAAAATAAAATACAAACAACTCGTTATTAACATAATAGCTGCAGTTACTAACTGCAAAGATACAGTAAAAAGGAGTCATACTAAATGTTAATGTTCTTGCAAGAGAATTAACCTAGTCACCTTATGGTAGCAAATTCTGGCAAGAAATGATAAATTCATTTCTTATTAAAAGTACTTAAATAATTACCAAGATTATCAGTTGGGCCACAAATAAAGCAGCAGTTTATTTTAAAGAGCCCTTACCTTTCTCTTATTTTCCTAAAAAATCTGCCACTTACAGGTAACTATTAATCTGAGACAGTTGTTCAAACCAGGTTTCTTCCTAGAAATTCACATCTTAACTTTATAGATAGTAAACTTACACTTATCTTCCCTTTCCAGTCCTGAAGCTAAAACACTTTTGTAAAAGGAACAATCTAAAATCATTTCATTGATCTTGGTTCTTACTTTCCTCTACCTCGTTTTCATTTTCTTCTATCATTTGTTCTTCCTCCTCATCGCCAAAAGTCTGTTCCTGCATGGTGGTGAAGGAGAGAGACCTAGCAGCCACTTCTGCTGCGAGGCCAGCAGTGAAGGTAAATTCTGGTGACAGCTGGAGCCGTGCCAACCTCTGCTTGATGGAGGGCTGCAAGGAGTCCCTGGGAGTTGGAGAGACAGTGGCCAGGCCACCTCCAACGGCCTGTGGAGATTCGTCCTCACTCTCACACTGGTAGCACATTGCTTCTTCAGGCCCTTGGAGGAAGACTTCATTTGCAGAATTGTCTTTATTTTTATCCTCTCGTTGATTCTCACATAAATACTCAGTCCTACTTATTTCATTGTCATTTGTGGAGGGCTTAATACTATTTTCCTCTTCAGTATCATTTTTACTGACTTTTCCCATATCTGAATTCACTGATGGTTCTGAATTACTTATGGGTTCCACTGGGTCTACAGGAGACAAGGATTTCAACACAGCTTTAAAGGAAAAAAAAAAAAAGAGAGAAAGAAAAGGAAAGAAAAAAGAAAAATAATAACTAAGAACCCTGCAAATGATTTAAATTTTAATTTAAACTCCCAGTAACTTTTTTCTTAAAAAGAACAATAAATAAATAAAATTTATTAAAACTTTCTAGTAAAAGCAATAAAAATTTATAAGTCTAGGTAACTTTATAAGAAATAAAATGTCTAAGAAATGGAATGAGATGGAGATTTGATGAAGAGTTTTTTAAGCTATCATCTTATTCAAAAGCAGTGGTTCTCAAAGTGTGGTCCCTGAACCAACAAGGTCAGCCATCACCTAGGAATCTGTTAGAAGCAGAAATTCTTGGGCCCGATCTCAGTCTACTAAATTGGAAACTGTGGGAGTGGGGACCAGCTATTTTTTACAAGGCTCCACTTGATTCTAATGCACACTAAAATTTGAGAACCACTATTATTAAAGAATAAGCAGAGTGGTTTTCACTGAAAATGTGGTTCAATAAAAGGCCTAAAGTGACCCAGATAATAATTGCATCTTCAACATCTATATATATTTACAAGTTAAAACAGCATGGAAAAAAATATATAATTTAACTTACTTGCCAACCACCTAAGAAGACCCTAATGGAAGTAAAGTCACACTTCTACACATTTTGAAGCGCCACAGAAAAATACAAACAAAATGAAATTTGCATTCAAGATCAACTATGGAACAAAGTATAATACATAAACATATATCCATACGGTAGAAGTTGTCCTTGCAAGGAAAATGAAGTTTTATTTAGGCCCCTCTTGATGTTAGTAGGCAGTGGGTTGCTTGCTAGGCAGTCTCTCCTCCCAGCATGAGGGGTTAGTACAATACAATATATTATGAAGCAAGACGGAAGGAAAAAAGTGCTTCTTGAAGATCTGGCGTGTGTTTAAAAAATATTTTTGTAAAACGTGTCCATTTCCAAGAAACATCCCTATGCTGCAGTAACTCCACTAGAGAAGCAGCAACAACAGAAAAAAATGGCCACAGCAGGTTCCAGTGTAGAATTTCCCTCTCTAATTCCATTCGGACTTTACCCCTGTAGGCAGAGATGAAAACAACTCTGGAAGACGTACTGAAATTTTTCATGGGAAAAGCATTTTATGGTATCAGCAGTTTTATTTTAAAAAACTACACAGCATTATTGCCTTTTCAAATGCAAACTGCATTAAAAGCACATACCTGAAAATGAGACCCATTTCTCTCATTTGCCCATAATGTTAATAGGTAATTTTAAAACTATGAGAAGAAAATACTCAATAATAAAAGATACTATCCTATATACAATGCTATTTTCAGTATTTCGCACATTTTTTAGTTTATAAATATGCTAGTTCTTAACAAATGTAACATGTTAGAAGTTGACTGGTATTCATGATTGTTGCTAATTGAATGGGGGGATATAATCAGCACAAGGGGAGGATCAGTTGACAAGCTTGTGAGAATATAGGCTTTTTTTTTGGTAGTACTGAAGATTGAACCCAGGGCTTCATGCATGCCAGGCAAGTGCATTACCACTGAGCTACATTTCCAGCCTTTCAAAATTTATTGAGACAGAATTTTACTAAGTTGCCCAGGCTGGCTTTGAACTTGTGATCCTCTTGCCTAAGGCTTCCTAATAGCTGGGATGATGATATGCATTTTTGTCTCCTGATTTATATGCTATGGGTACAGCAGTAAACAGTGCCTGGCATATAATAGGTACTCAATAACTACTTGTTGAATGAATAATTTGCTAAATGAATACTGTGAGGGATACTAAAGTCCCTATTTAAGGAGACTGTAATTTAGTTCCAGAGACAAAAAACAAAACAAAACAAAACACCTGAACACATAGTACCTAAAACATAACACAGTACCTAAAACATAACGCCATTAATCTCTGATTTAGGTAGGCCCGACATATGAACCAGCATATTACAGAAACTCTCCTTCTGCTTCTGGAAAGCCCTTAATCATTTCCCTTTTCTGCTATGCTTTGATGCTCAAGTCTTTCTTTGCCTCTCACTACAATGCCTCTCTAGTGTGAGGTTCCACAGAGCTAGGAGAGGTAGGAGGGCTAGAGCAATCAGAATTTAGAGGAGAGACTGGTAGACAGGGTAGCCTTGTAGAGACAGAATTCTTGGTAAAGGATTTGACATAAATTTTCTTTAAGAATAAAAATAGTTGGTGGAATTATATCTAATTAGCTGAACATAAATTGAGGAAGATTATCTTCACTAGAAACTGTGAGAAATGTATTTGGACATGATGGATTCTTAAGATGAACAGGCTGATACTTACTGTAAGAGGGAGCCACTATAGCTTTTAAAATAAAGCAATTATCAATGTGCCATTTGAGAATTATCTGGAAAGAGCTTGTAAGATAGCTTAGGAAAAAAGGTACTGAAAATTGAAGTCAACTAGCTAAGAGACTATTATAATGAACAAGCATAATCTAGTGAGGACTTCAGCTATAAAGGGGGCTGATGGTGAGGAAGAGAAAAGTTAAAAGCATGAAATGTAGACATGGACCAGGGAGAAAAGGAGGGCTCAGAAGAGGAGAAAACCCTAAGGAGCATTCCAGAAGTACAGGCAATCTATATACTACTTCTAGTGAGAAAGGGAGAGGCAGGCAATTGATTTTGAGGGTCCATAAAGATACTTGAAAATGGAAGGGAAGTTCCACTCTACCTTGTTGGAAATCACAGGAATCAATACAACTAGCAATTAGTCAGAATGATCAAACTGCCAACGATCAAGCCTCCCCTCACTCCTTCCCCTGACTCTTCTGAAGCCTGACTGAAGGAAAGAAGGGTGAGTAATGTGAAGAAGCTTAAGCTAACCTTTGGTTTTATTCCCATTCAGCCTAGTAAACAAATTAGAGTATGGAGATAGGACACATAGAAAACTTCCTCCCCTCCTGTCTGCTGAAACACTCAGGTCACTTAAGTGACTCTAACTGGCCTAGGCCTTAACATACTTTTCAATAGTAAACACAGAGTTATTAATTTGTGTTTCAACAAGTTATCTTTAATACAGAAAACAGTTCCAAATTTTAATTCACTAAATTTGAAAACATTTTATTTAAAATACTCCAAATTGTTTAATGTAATGTCCAGTTCAAAAAAAAAATTTAGTAAAAAATTAAATAACTGATAGAAAAGTCTAATTTTATATTTCTAGTATGTTTACATACCTATTTTTATTGATCAAACTGATTTGCTTCTAGAAGAAAAAGTACTATGTTTATTGGTAGTTACCTAGAATTTAAGCCATAAGAATTAGTTACAGTAAGATTCATGGTGTAAGAAAAAAAGAATCCCCTTCATTGAAATAAGCTTTTACTCTGAAGTCAGTGCTTACCATGATCGCTAAAGAGAAGTTGCTTCCATTTCTGCCTTTCTGCCTCTGAAGCTTTAAATCCAAGCACAGATTTTAATTCTTGAAGTACCCTCTTGGATTCTTCCTGCTCACGCTTCTGTCTCTCTTTGTCTTCTTGAGACAAGTAATAAAAATCATCTTTTCTGAAATCACTGTCCATATCTATATCATCTACATAAGCTTCTAATTCCTGAAAATGAATAAAAGAAAAAGCATTGTACTCCAGACAGTTTTCTAGCAGCATTTATTTATTTGTAGCTACATATCTCTTGAGTTAAAAAATGAGGACTTGGGGGGATACAGTTCATTTGGTAAAGTGCTTGCCTCACATTCATAAGGCCCTGGGCTCTTGGCATAGGTCATTAAAGCATAGTTGAACAAAAACAGGGGGAAAAAAGAACAACATTTTAAAAAGATCTATAGATTAATTGAAGTATTCAAAAAGCTTAACGGTTGATTCTAAAAAAGGGTTTAGTAACACCCATGGTTATTTTTTCACGCCTGATAACCATACTACAGATATGGTTAAAATTATGTTTTTCTTGCTATGCAGAAACCAATCGAAACTAGGACTGACAATGTGACAGTTAATGTTGTTCTTATGAGAAATATCTATGGTTCTTTCTGACTTCCCAGGAAGTCTGAATACTCTTGCTAGAATTAGGGATCACCCCATTTTATTGTTCTCCACATCTCTAAGACCAGAGGGTAGAATATTTACTCACCCAGCTTTCCTTGCAGTTAAGATTTAGGCAAATGACATGGGATCCTCTAAAGAGATATACCTGAATTAGAAGTTTGTGACAAAAGAAGCAGGCACCTGAAGAAGGCCATTCTGGCAAGGATGTCAACAGATCATGTTCTGGGATGGAGTGGTTCTGAGGGTAGGATTTACTATTTGGCATTGAAAGGCAATGTCAGTGCCCCTGGGCTAAGCAATGAGGTCTTCAATGGAACAGTTCTTTTTGAGTGAGTTTGGCTGTTAACCCCAGCCTGGCTCAAGCCTGTTTATCTAGTCTTCTGAAATGTTCTGTAAGCTAGATAATGGTTTTAAACAAATTATCTGTCTGTTAAACTAGCTAATTTGGTTTCCATTTATAATTAAGAATATGAAAGATAATATGACTGAAGGAAGTTTTGCTTAGACTGAACAAGAGAAATCTTTGCACTAACTAATGCAACCATTAAAAATGTGTGGTATAACATCTATGAAGTTAAGTGCACAAATCTCAAGGTACAGATTTTTACACATATATGCATATTAGCAACCACCACACAAATCAAGATAAAAATGTTTCCAGGATTCCAGAAGGCAACTTTGGTCAAACACTATTATTATTGTGTTTAAGCACTTTAAAAGCCTCTATGAAATAGACATTTGGACAAGAAATCTGGTGGTTTCAAGGAATTCAAATCCAGGGGATTAAGAACTAATGCCTTTGTATAAATTCAATAATTTACATTGTGATCTTGAAATTCATTAGAAACAGAAATGCAATCAGCTATTTGACAATTATGTCACTTAAAAGAAAGGATGGTGGGATGGAGTTGTAGCTTAGTGGTGGAGCACTTGCCTCACACGTGAGAGGCCCAGGGTTCAATCCACAGTACCACATAAAAATAAATAAATAGATAATAAAGATATTGTGTCCATCTAAAACTAAAATATATTTTAAAAAAAGAACGAAAAAGAAAGGAAGGAAGGAAGGAAGGAAGGAAGAAAGAAAGAAAGAAAGAAAGGCAGGCAAACTTTGTATGTGAAACTCTTTGGAAGTAATAAAGGGTAATTTTCCTTCTTACCTGCTCCTCGGGGATTGGATCTTTGTCTGCAATGTGTAGAGTAGGCTGCATCAAAGGTACTACAGTACAATGTGGGTTTTCACAGGCTACTTCAGGCTTTCCTTTAAAAGGTGGAGGGCAGAATAAAGATGAGAATCAGGCCATACACAAATGAATGGACATATAGCAAAAATATCCCTGATACTAAAACTCTTTTGTCAATTTCAAAGTTCATCTTGTTCTAAATTTTATCACAAAAAAATCAAAGATACTAAAGTTAACAACACCAGCAGATTTACAATTGAGTTAAACTTTTGGAGAAGAGGACTGGTTTTCTCTCTTCTTTGCCTCACAACAGTATCTGATACACACTATAAATACTATTGAACCAAAAAAATCTGTTCAGAGAATAGGAACAGTCTTAAAGACAGATCACCACTTTTCCCCCTAATGCTAAGGATGGAACCTAGGGCCTCACACATGACAGGCAAGAAGCGCTCTACCACTGAGTCTCATTCCAGCTTCCAAGATACTACTATCAATAACAATAAAGAGGGACATTCAACAATGTGCTGATAATCCAGCTCTCTAACAAAACAAAAATCCAATTCATAGCACTTGCTGATTTCTAATCTCCATGGTATAAATTCACTCACCATGGCCAATTTTAAGCTATAAATGGTGTTCAACCAGCTCAAAGAATATTTAATACTCCATGGAGAACCTGCTCCAGCATGTAATCCATTTAATAAAAATCTACCAAGTACCAATCATAAGCTCAATAGTGAATTTACAGTCCTGGGAGAATATGAGGTATATGTATGCTCTATTGAATTTATCTGAAGGAATTTTTACTTTAGCATATCAGTAAAACATTTGGGGGAAAGGAGTGGGTATCTTTCAAGTTTCAACTTCATCTTTTTCTCCTCTTCGGTCTTATACAAACCTAATCATGTGTTTGCATTTCCTTATATTATACTTATTTTTTTCCTTTAAAAAAAAAACATTTAGTGAACACAATATCTTTATTTTATTTTTAAGTGATGCTGAGGCTTGAATCCAGAGCCTCACACATGGTAGGTAAGTGGGCTACCTCTGTGCCACAACCCCAGCCCATATACTTATTCTTTTTCTGTGAAAAGTTTGAGGTGTAAAAATAAAATTAACCACCATCAAGCAGCCCAACTAAAACAAGAGGACTTTGAATGGATTTCTGATATTTAAAACCATTATCTAAAATTATACCTTAAAATTTTTCTTTGAACTCTAGATTTTTAACCACATGTTCATAGTAAAAACTTCACATAGTACAGAAGGGTATAAAATAAAAAAAGTTCCCTGATCACTTTATCCCTCAATTCTACTTCCTGAGAGCAAGAATGATTGTAAAAGACCTTATATTAAAATGCTACTTTGTCCATTTGTTTAAATACAGTCTGTGGTGCTTTCATACTACTAAAGGAGCTGAATAGCTGCAACAGACACCAGATGGCCTACAAAACAAAATATTTGCTGCCTGGTCTTTCACAGAAAAAAAAACTGCAGACCCCTGTGCTGGAGCAGTTTCTCAAATTTTAATGTGCAAACACATGATCAGATCTTGTTAAAATGCATATTGATTTAAAAAAATCAGGGATTACACTATAACAATCTGAAGGCCCTAGAGGTTATGAATTTAAGAATTTTAGATAATGTGATATTTTTAATAATGGGAAACTATTGTTTTCTGGAGGTTCTTTCTATTGTAATTCTCTTTTAATGCTAGGGACTGAACCCAGGTCCTTGTACATAGTAAGGAAGTACTCTACCACTGAGCCACACCCCAATACTCTATGGCGATTCTTAAGTAATGCCAATGTAAAAATATGAAACCACATTGAGTATTAGAAGAAATCAGGAGGGAATCTGTAAAATAAATCCAAAATAAAGAATCTTTTAAAATATGATATAAAAACCCATAAGAAACAAAAAAAGTAAGAATATCTTTATGGGCTGGGGATGTGGCTCAAGCGGTAGCGCACTCGCCTGGCATGCATGCGGCCCGGGTTTGATCCTCAGCACCATATACAAATAAAGATGTTGTGTCCGCCGAAAACTAAAAAATAAATATTAAAAAATTCTCTCTTAAAAAAAAAAAAAGAGGGGCTGGGGATGTGGCTCAAGCGGTAGCGCACTCGCCTGGCATGCGTGCGGCCCGGGTTCGATCCTCAGCACCACATACAAACAAAGATGTTGTGTCTGCCGAGAACTAAAAAATAAATATTAAAAAAAATTCTCTCTCTCTCTCTCTCTCTCTCTCTCTCTTAAAAAAAAAAAAAGAATATATAAGGAAAAACCTATCATAAACAAAGACCAAAAGTTACATGATAAACCAGGAAAACTGTTGCATTTTATTTCTCAGAGGATCATTTCACTAACACATAAAAGAGCTTCCACAAATCAATAAGAAAGTGGGCAATCAAAATAATGCACAAAGTGTATGGATAGACAGCTGTCAAGATGGGAATTACAAATGGCTCCTAAACACAGGAAAAGGCTGAAAACACCATAAGCATTCATTAAGAGATTTAATGAATAGTACAATATGCTGTCAATTTGAAAGAATAAGATATATTTAATAATTTTAATATATAATAATATAATAATTTAATATACAATAATATATTAATTATAATAATTTAATACATAATATTATATAATATATAATGATGTAATAATATTTAACAAGATATTTATAATGAATTTTAAAATAGTAATATTTGTTTATATTAACATGTATAAAATCTTTAGAAGGATACAGGAGAAACTGGAAGAAGCAGTTACCTATAGGGAAGGCAATCCAGTGATTGGGGCAACTTCATAGAAACTTCATTATCACCTTTCTACTCTTTTGTGCTTTTAAAATTTTAAGGACATAAGCACCCTATTTTTTTCATGAAATAAATATTCAAAGAAAATTTTAAGAATGCTATGGTCAACTAAAGTATCAACTGGTGGGAATCAGTGCGATACAGGTACCAATGAGGAACTAACTTGTAGCTGGCAAGAGGTAGCCTGTATGAATTGTCTGGACGCTGGGGATAAAGAGCCAGCAAGGGATGGCAAGATGCTGGGACCTGAGTTGGAAAGACTCTTGGCTGGCATGGGCTGGTATAGTCAAAGCAAGATAGTCCAGAATGGGAAGAACTCTGAGAAGGTTGAGTTAGTGGCCATGTAGTTTATGAAACAGCCCACAGCGTCAAGTGATTAGTTTTATACAAAGCGACTGAGTTAAGTAAATATTTTGAAGAAGATGGTAGCCAAGTTTTTCACAATCAGGGAAGGCAGGTACAAATATGGGAAGGCAGAGGACAGAATAAATCATGTACTGTTGAAATTGAATCAGAGGTATTAGAATGACTCATGGTTTATAACAAACATGGACAAATAGATATAGAAATAGATGTGTCTATGTGTCCATATATACATATACAAATTTTGTAGCTCTATCCATACACTGAAAGGGTATAAAAGCAGTAACATTCCAGGGTCAAGATGTATACCTAGCCCCCAGATTTTGGTTTCTAAATGCCATTCTCTGTTAAAAAGGACTAGGGTTTCTTAGAGACATGGCTGATGTCAAGGGTAGTGCAAGGAAAGTACAAGAAAGTAATGGAAGTGCTCAAAGAATGACACTGATACAAATCAGCTCAAACAGGCTGCCGCTGGCCAAATCTTGGGCAAATTGAGCAACAAAGTCATAATAGTACTGAGTTATGAGTCACTGGATAAAATTAGAATCCATAAGTGTTTACTGATATAAATAAGTAAATGTGTGGGGAAAGGGGATATTTTATCTTACAGTAGCGTGCCAACTAATAAATGTAAAAGGAAAAATAGAACTAGAAAATTACCAATTGGCAACCATCACAGAAACATTGAATGCAAGCAATGACTAAAGCAAATGGATCCAAATAATATAAGCTAAATTATTTTATTCTCTTTAAAAAATTCACTTTTTGGCATATAATTCTATGAGTTTAGTAAATTACATAGTCATAGAACTACCACAACCAAAATACAGAATTGTTCTACCACCCAAATAAAAACCTATGCGGGCTCTTTATAACTTATTCCTCCCTCCATCTCTAATTCCCAGCAACCACTGATCTGGCTTCTGATCCTCTGCAATTTTAATAATACCATATAAATGAAATAATATAGCATAAAGTGATTTCAGTCTGGCTTCTTTCACTTGGCATAATGCTTAGAGATTCATTCACACTATTACATGCTTCACTCCTTTAATCCCTGAGTAGCTTTCTATTGGATGGATGAATGTAACAATTTATTCAGCAGCTGGAGGATAAATGCCCTACAGTTTTTACTAATTACGAACAAAGCCACTGTAAATATGTATGTAGTTTTGTGAAAACTAAGTTTTTGTTTTATTTATTTATTTAGCAGTGCTAGGGCTGGAACCCAGGACCTTGTATGCACTAGGCAAGCACTCTACCGCTGAGTTACACTCCCAGCCTATGAACAAAAAGCTTATTATTTTTTGTTCTTTCGAAATGGGGTCTTATTGTATTACCCAACCTGCTCTTCAACTTCTTATCTCAAGTGATCCTCCTGCCTCAGCCTCCCGAGTGGCAGAGATTACAAATACACACCACTGCACCTGGCTGAACATGAAGGTTTGATAGCCTTAGCTAAATACGTAGGAATAATATTTCTGAGTCATATGGGGTATATGTATTAATAGTGAGTAAAATTTTGATGAGAAAGGCTATATTTATACAACCTCTAAGTATTTTTCTTCTTCTTTTTTTTTTTAAAGAAATTAACCTTTATTTTTTGCTGTTGTTTTAATATGTGCCAAGGATCAAACCCAGTGCCTCACCGATGCTAAGCAAGCGCTCCACCACTGAGCTACAACCCCAGCCCCTCTAAGTATTTCTTCACAAAATATTTATCATGAAAGATTTTAAGAATAGGCTAAAGAGTAACAGAGAACACAACAACTAAATGTGCACATGATCTAGATTTAGACATATTAAAAAATACTACTGGGATAACTGGTGAGATTTGAATAGATTCTGAGGATTAGATGGCAATATAACATCAGTGTTAATTCCCTGGTCTTGATGGCATACTGAAGTTACGTATGAGAATGTCCATGTTTTTCAAAATTACAAAATCATTATCCAAAGTACATGCATGAAGACACGAATTGGTGTGGATATACTTTGTATATAACCAGTGATAGGAAACATTTGTGCTCTATATGTGTAATATGAATTGTAATGCATTCTGTTGTCATATATAAATAAAAAAATTAATTAAAAAATCTATTCTTTTTTTTATTATTTTGTTTATTTATTTTTATGTGGTACTGAGGATCGAACCCAGGTCTCAAATGTGCAAGGCGAGTGCTCTACCGCTGAGCCACAACCCTAGCCCCCACCCCCTCCTTTTTTTTTTTACAGAAGTATTTAGGGTGATGGGACTTCATGTCTGCAACTTACTCTTCTATTGTTCAGAGTAACACCACTGTCAAAAGAATTATCCAAACATACAGACTCATACAAAGAAAAAACAAATGTGGTAGAATGGCAACAACCAGGGAATCTGGATGAAAGGTATTTTGAACTACTCTTACAATTTTTCTCAAAATTTGAAGTGACTTTTAAATAAAACACAAAAAAATGTGACTGACTAAAGCACTTGTTTCTTAAAACATTCATTTTATTTAAATTTGTATAGCCATGGCCACTAGGAGGGTTAAATGGGATAATACTTTTATTTTTTGGTGCTGGGAATTGAACCCAGGGCCACCTGCATGCTAAGCACATGCTCTACCATTGAGCTACCCTACCCTCTTAGTCAAGGATGCTCTTTTAATACCACAAATATTTCTGAATATTTCTCCTTATAGAATATGTACTCAAAAGTTCTAGAATAGAAAAATTAATGTATTTGATCACTTGCAGATATTAAAATTCTTTAGTAGATTTGTCCTTTGGAGAAAAAAATTATGAACTACAATTATTATTACATTTAGATATAAAGTAATATATAAAAAAGGGCTGGGGCTGGGGCTGAGTGGCAAAGCACTTGCCTCACACATATGAGGCATTGGGTTTGATCCTCAGTACATAAAAATAAATAAACCAAATAAAGGTATTGTGTCCATGTATAAATAAAAAATATTTTAAAAAATAAAAATAAATAAACAATAAAATAAAAGGCATTCTATCTGTCTACAAAAAAAAAAAGCAGTTTGGTGGAAAAACCTCAAGACTGCTTCTCTTACCTCCCAGTACGGGGGATTAAACCCAGGGCCTCACACATGCTAGGCAAGTGCTCTAACACTGAGTTGCATTCACAGGCCTTTTTATTTTGAGACACTTCTCTGCTAAGTTTCATAAGCTTGCCTTGAACTTGCAATTCTCCTGCCTCAGATGACCCTGCCCCGTGAACCCCGTAGCTGGGAATACAGGCATGAGCCATAGCACTCAACTTCAAGACTGCCTTTTTATGCCAGGCATGGTGGAGCACATCTGTGATCACAGTGACTTGAGAGGCTAGGGCAAATTAGAGAAGTATCAAAAGTTGGAGGCCAGTCTTATCAACTCAGCAAGGCCCTAAGCAACTTAGGAAGACACTGTCTTAAAGTGAAAAATAAAAAGGGACAGGGATGTGGCTCATTGGTAAAGTGCCCCTGGATTCAGTCTCTAATATCAAAAAAAAAAAAGAAAAAAAAAGGATTGTGTTTTTACCTAGCATCACAAAGTGATCTGATATATTAACATTAAATAATGGTGTTTAATACATGTGGACCCATAAAAATGAATAAGCAGCACTATTATATATAATTTATATATTATTTCTGAATAACTGATGTAAGTATCTTAAGATAACTTAAGTATGAGGACCCTAACTATCAAACTCATTATTTTATCCTAAAGGTAACTTTTATTACCCTAACTGTAAGTGTCTCTAGAAGTTCTGATAATAGAAAATACTAACAAAATTTATCTCTTCATTTCATATTTTATAAAAGGAGACACGATTCACTGAATGTTCTAAATTCAGAATAAGAAGCTGGGCATGGAGACACACACCTGCAATCTTAGCAGCTCAGGAAGTTGAGGCAGGAGGATCATAAGTACAAAGCCAGCCTCAGCAACCTAGGTAGTCACTAAGCAACTTAGCATGACTCTATCTCTAAATAAAATATAAAAAGGGCTGGAGATGTGGCTCAGTGGTTAAGTGCCCCTGGGTTCAATTCCCAGTACCACATACACATACACAAAAAAGAGCTAAGCCTTTGAATTCAGTGTCAAGTTGTACATATAAATTCAATATATATATATTTTTTTAGTAAACTAAGAAATTTTGCGGTCAGTTTCATCATGCAGACAAGAAATCCATCTAATAAAATTCCACCAGAGAGAAATGTGCATGTTCAGTAAACACAGACCAGGAAAATCTCTCACAGGTACCTTTTTTATCTGTATTTCTCCGTAGCAGTTTGTCCACCTGAGAAATGGCTTCTTCCCAGCAATTGTTGCTTGCTTGAACATGGGGCTCAATCAACTTTAACTTCTGTTCTAGGATTTGATAAGCCTCTGACACTAGTTCTTGTGTTTCTTTAGTACAAACAAGCTTTTCAAGTTCATCTTCAAGAATTATAACCCTGGGCAATAGAGAAAAATAAGAACAGACTTCTAAAATATGAAATGAAAAATTTATAACTAATAAGGTTCACTTAAAAAATCAAGCTTATTGGGCTGGGGATGTGGCTCAAGTAGTAGCGCGCTCGCCTGGCATGCACGGGGCGCTGGGTTCGATCCTCAGCATCACATAAAAAAAATAAAATAAAGATGTTGTGTCCACCGAAAACTAAAAAATAAATATTAAAAAAATTCTCTCTCTCTTAAAAAAAATCAAGCTTATAAGATTAAAAAAAGGATTGAAGATGAATGGTGGTGATGGTTACATAGCAATGCGTATGTATTTGATGCCACTGAACTGTACATTTAAAATGGGTAAATGAGGCTGGGGTTAGAGCTCAGTGATAGAGCACCTGGCCAACCCGCATGAGGCTCTGGATTTGATTCCCCAGCACACCCTCCCGCAAAAAAGGCTTTTTTTTTTTTTTAAATCATGTATTGATTAAAAAATATTTCTTGGGACTGAGGTTGTGGCTCAGTGGCAGAGCACTTGCCTAGCAGTGTGAGGCACCAGGTTTAATCCTCAGCATCACATATAAAAAAATAAATAAATAAAGGTACATCAACAACTAAAAAGTGTTTAAAAAAATTTCTTACATGCATACTAGTCATTTTATGAGCTATAAAGATAAATTAAACCCATCTCCTACTTATTAAAAATTAATAACTGAAACAGGAAAATTATCATATATATAAAAGTACAATATATATATAAAAAGTTAAAACACTTTATTTTCACTTTACACATAAGGAATTTGGTTCAGAGAGTTAAATAAACTTGCCCAGAGTCACAAAGCTGGTACCGCTGGTTTGAATCTAGGTCCCAAAAGATAACACAACAGAGACACAGATAGTCATATGCAAATTCAGATGAGAGGAAAATTATGACCAGCTATGGGCACAAATGGGGAACAGCTAAGGAAGAGATACTTTGAGGAAACATTGAAGGATGTATAATTTTGTGCTTTTACAAAAAGTAAATGGAACATGGGAAAGGGCATTTACACAGTTTTGGCAGGACTGAAGGAAAGGAATGAGAAATAAAGATAGAAACTTGGACTGTGGCCAGATTATGGCCACCCTTCCCATAGAATGTTTTGTATAGACTTTAAGCTGCTGTACTTGGAAACCAGTGAAGATTTTCAGTTAAGTGAGAAAGCAAATACATGCCTCAGCAAACTTAACCTGGCAGTGCACACTGTGGAGGTCAATGCCCTGGTGCAGGAAAGAGGCAATATGGTCTGACAGGGAGGCATGGAGAATGGGAAGAGCCGAGGGGACAAGGGAGAGAGAGGAGTGAAACACAAAAAGAGGGTTTCAAAATATGAAACATAAAACAATTTTTTAAGATAATACTTTTAAAAGTGGTGTATAGCAGCACTACAGAACAAATCATATAATAATTTGTGAATGATACACTTTCTAGTTCAAATAGTTAGAAAGGTTAGATATAGTAGCATATACAGAAATTATATTTTAAAACAGGACACATACCTCCTGTATATCCTACAATTCCTACCCAGGGTACCAAGCCTCTTTTCTGTATTCATGTCACCCATGGTAGCATTCTTCCTTTCCTAAGCCATCTTCCTTCCCTTTAATGCATTTCAATATACCCAGTGTATTTCTGATTCTATTCCCCAAAATTAATTCTTCGGACACTCTGGCTTTGCTAATATAACCTTTTCATGGAAATCTTATTTTTCTCTGTTATTGATCCAATCTCTACCCACTCAAGTGGAGAGAGCCTTATCTCCCATGTTCCCTGCTAAGAATTGGGTTAGCAGTTACCTGCTTTCTTAGAATAGAAGATATAGACCACTAGAACACCCTACCTCATGGCTTTTTCATTTTCCTTAGGAGCTTTATATCTGACTATCCCAGCTCTCCAACTGATGGGTAAAACTTATCTTCTCAAAATGTCTTTCTGACCTTAAATTTCTATCCTCTATATACATCTTATTTTTCCTCATTCCACTTAAACTAGGGTTTTCATTTTATTGATATGTCAAGTCCTCTTGACCCATTTTCTTATCTTATAAAATTAACTGCTGTCCTTCTATTATTTCTTGCTTGGTAATCTGGGTCAAAGACATCAACTATAATCTATGAGTTCAATAAATTCCTATGACCTTCCTGAACACCAACACAACAAGAACTCAATCATCCATTTGATCCAGTCCTACAGTATGGACATTTAACTGTTAGAGAAAAGTTGCGCTGGGAATGATTATATTCAGATTACATTCTGGTTTCTGTAGTATGGCGGTTATCACTTTCGCCTCATAGATATTATATGCTTTGACTCAGATTTTAAATGTGAAAATTTCCATGCAGAAATAGATGAAATACAAAGGAAGCCTGGGACTTGTGAAAAAGCAGAATACCCTCACTTATTGGGATACTAAGATATCAGCTATGGCCCCCTTCTCCCTCCTGGGAGAAGTCTACATTACCCCTTTTTAAATAAACCCTGTTTTATATGCGAAAGAAAGAAAGAAAGAAATAGAGAAAATAGGGTTTTATTTATTTATTTATTTTGCAGGACTGAGGGTTGAACCCAGCCTCAACCACTCTAGGCAAGTGCTCTACCACTGATCAATATCCTCAGACCTTTATTTATTTTATTTTGAGGCAGGGTCTCACTAAGTTTTCAGGTAGGCCTTGAACTTGGGATCTGCCTGCCCTGAGATTCCAGAGTTGCTAGAATTACAGAAATGTGTCATGACACCTGGCTGAAAAAAGTATTTTTTTAAAATATATTATTTATTTTTTTAGTTGTAGTTGGATACCATATCTGTATTTTACTTACTTATTTATTTTATACCTTTATTTCATTTATTTATTTTTATGTGGTGCTGAGGATCAAATCCAGGGTCTTGCACGTGCGAGGCCAGCGCTCTACTGCTGAGCCACAATCCCAGCCCTGAAAATAGTATTTTTAATTGATAAAGGTATACCAAAGTAGGACAAAAAAAGTTTAAAATTATGGTAGAACACCCAATATTATGCAAAACAGAAGATCAACAAAACTGTGGGCCCTACCTCTTCCTGTTCAACTGAAGTCAAAAAGTTAGTTCTGTGCCACAGAAAACTTTACAAATCTGCTATAATTTCTTTAGAAAAATAGCAACATATAACTCTCCAACTGTGTAATAATGGCTCTTGTACTATTGCAATACTGGCAGGTATTCTCTCAGACTGCAGATTCCGGTTTTAAAACCCTACCTTAAGGGAGTTAAAAGCAGCTCATTTTTTCATAATCTTCTCCATTTCAGCTTTCAAAGACAATGAACACTGGCTTTGTCCTATCTTTCTATGTTTTCTGTTAAAATCAGGAAAAGTAAAAACTATAAGTGACTCTCCAAAGTTAGTAATTACAAATCTTTGTTTCTCTGCTACATTTATAGCTATAAACCATCCTTCATGCTGCATGTCTCAATTTTGTTTCTTCTTTTTAACTAGGACACAAGCCAACAACTACAATGGCACAAGAATGAAGCTTGCTAATCACAGGGACATTTCCTTAAATGTCCTCTAAACTTACTCATTCAGTAATGCTTTCAGATGGAGTTGCAAGCTGCGCACTGCTGTGTGAACATTATTTAGTTCTTTTGACTTCTGCTGAGTTTTACACTGGGGTACTGACTGGTGCTGGGTTTCAAAGTACCGGTAGAACTCATAGCTGCGTTTAAGCTCTTCTAAACAGGCAGAATGAGCATGAGGTAGACCTTGAATCACATCAGACAGAATACGATGAGGCAAGAGTGCTGGAGAAAGTAAGGGCCCTGGAGGTGAATTGGCTGAAGAAAGCAACAGGGCTAACCGTCTGAAGAACTCTGAACTCTGTGCCACCCAGAGTTGAAACAACACCTAAAGGAAAAAAAAAGAAAAAAAAGAACTGACCAATAAAAAACACTGGTAAACATTTAAAATAAACTACAAATCTTCTTATCTGCTTATCTTAACTTTTGGTTTAAAATTTTTACTTTATCCGAAATAATGAATATAGTAAGTTGAAACCAACTCTTTTTTTTTTATGTGCAATTATCTTTATTTCAATTCCTAAGTATATTAGTTTGACCTCAGACATGTTAGGCATGTCACAAACAGTAGATAACTGAAACCAACATGAATTTTGCTCAAGACATCTAGTTATGTTCTTCTGCAATCCACTTATTAAATAAAAAACATGACTGGTTTTGTTTGGAACTTGGAAAAAGCCAAGTAATATTTTACAGTCATTATGACAAAGTTTAACTTCACAGGCCCTGTAAAAAGATTTTCTTTTTGGGAGCTGGAGATTGAATCCAGGGCCTTAAAGTCCTTATTTTCTCATATCTTCCCATATCCATAACTTTCCTGAATTCTTTAATATTCACAAGTACCTGATGAACTGGGTAGCCTATTACATCAGCAGTCAATGTTTAAATATGGGGTGACAGAAAAACTTGTATTCCTAATTAATTCTTAGATGATTTTCAAACTCTTAATATTGGAAAAGCACAATTTTCTATTTAAATGATTATTATAAAAAGGAGACAAATGAGCCAATTCATGCAATGATATTCAGACCCTGTTCTAAAAAATAAATCATATTACCAATTCTTACTGCTGAGTAAAGAAACTGAGTATCAGGTCATCAGCTAAAGTTGAATGTTACTCCTCTTCTCCAAGCAAGAGGTATTTAGAATCATGAATGAATTCAAAGCCAACAAGCATAGAGTGAAAGCTTTACTCTGAAAGCTGATCTAACTCTTATGATTAGCCAAGAATATTATATATTATTATATATATACCAAATTATGTAGTCATCACACATGGTAACTTATGATCTCAGTATAGTAAGTAACACATATGTGATTTAGTACAGTTCCACCATAGATGAGAGGTGCTGATGAAACACAATATATTTATTAAAAGTGAGTCTTTCTTCATGAATTATTTAACAATTTTTTACACAGAGAAAATACTAGAATTATTACATGTCTTCTTATTTAACTGTTAAAACTATTTGTAGCTTGGTGCAGTGGTACACACCTGTAATCCCAGCAGCTCGGGAGGCTGAGACAGGAGGATTGCGAGTTCAAAGCCAGCCTCAGCAATGGCGAGGTGCTAAGCAACTCAGTGAGACCCTGACTCTAAATAAAAGTACAAAATGGGGCTGGGGATGTGGTTCAGTGGTTGAGTGCCCCTGAATTCAATCCCTGGTACCAAACAAAAAATAAAAAACAAACTGCATTTGTTCATTCAGAAAATACTTATTGAGCACTACAGTGGGTAAGGCAATGTTTGGGGTACTGACAATACAGCTTCATATGAACAAAAATGAAAAAGAAAATCCCCACCTTGATGAAACTTCATTCAAGTATGGGGTGGAAACAGATAATAATCAACAAGTAAAATATAGTATTTCTTGGTTAATGGAGATATGGAGTAAAATACTGTAGAGAAGGGGAATAGCCAGTGTGTACATGTGTATACATAGATGAGAGAGGAAAGGAAAGGGAAGAAAAGAGAGGAAGGGAGTTGGCCAGGAAGGTATCTATTAGCATCACTTGAAAGAACCAATCCATGACACTATCATGAGGGAAGAGAATTCTAGGGAGCAGGAGGTTCAAGTGCAAATCAGGATGCTCCCTTGGCAGGAGCATCTAAAAGAATAAAGTTGACATAGCAAACTGCTGCTTTTAAAAAGGCTAATTTTTACCTAATTACTGTCATATTATATATTTAATCCAAAAACTCAGAAGCATGTATGTTTTTATCTGTTTATTCTTTGGATAAGGAAGGTGTTCTGAGTAAGAGGATACCCATAATTTATGGGCAACAAGAAAACTTTGATTTAAATCATTTCACAATATGTAGATTCATTTTTAAAATCAGAAAACACAGTACTTTATAGTTTAAAAAAACTAGTTAAGGGCTGGCTGTGGTTGTGGCTCAGTGGTAGAGTGCTTGCTTGGCATGTGTAAGGCAATGGATTCGATCCTCAGCACCATATAAAAATAAACAAAAGTAAAACAAAACTATTGTGTACAACTACAACTAATTTTTTTTTTTTTAATTTAAAAAATCAAGGGGCTGGGGATGGGGCTCAAGTGGTAGCGCACTCGCCTAGTATGTGTGAGGCACTGGGTTCAATTCTCAGCACCACATAAAAAATAAAATAAAGATATTATGTCCACCTAAAACTAAAAAAAATAAATTAAAAAAAAATAAAACAACAGCAAAAAACTAGTTAAAAGAGCTGAATATAGTGGCACCTGACTATAGTATCAAGTACTGGGACAGCTCCTGTACTAGGTATTTTATAGGTTTCTTTCAGAAGGTTGTTTTCCAAACACAGGTGCAACATTCCCTATTGCTAAGCGTTCCTGAGGGAATATATATAAACAATAAAAAGATTAGTTCAAAATGTATTTTCTTTAGAGGGCACAATGAAGATTACAAAGGAAAACTGATTCATTTGTAAACCATCTTTCATTAGGTCTTTTTATAAAACTTCAGTGTTACTCTTTTGAGAAAGAAGTTTCTTTTAAAATTTAATTTATAAAAATCCATTTTAAAATTCCTTATCTAAGTACAGTGGAAACTATAAAAGGTGGAAATACCTATGTTTTGAATATAACAGGAACTTGTAGTAGTTTACAGATATCAAGATAAGGTTTATTCTGGAGCCTGATAGTCCTAACAACTACACAATTATTGAGTTTGATTACAGATGAGCTATTTGTCAAAATAAGGCAAATATAAAAATGCTGTTATAGCCTGATGTGAAAAACAATATGGACAAGAAAAAGGATCCAGTCATAATTGGCATCATTGTAGGGGTAAGATGGGGAGATAAGGCCAGAGAACAGTCTCACATTTTAGAGCAGGTCATATCACCTTCAAGGTAAAAATTCAGCTAACATTAATTGCTTACTCTATGCAAGGTATAACTGGCAAATATTTTATCCTTTGGAGGTAGGCACTGTAATTATTTCATCTTCATAAATGCAGAACCAATGATTTGCTCAAGGCTCCATAAAGAGGCAAGAGAGAACTAGAGAGAAACCTATAAAAGACTAACTCCATGGGACCCACCTTTTCTCTTTGCTGCCTATATTTTAGGTTTGAACATAGTTAGAATTTAGCAAGCTTTTATTTATTTAAATTAGTCAATTTATTTTTTTGGTACTGGGGATTGAACCCAGGAACGCTTTACCACTGAGCTATATTCTCTATATCACTTCTTTTTATTTATTTATTTTTTAAATATTGAAACAGAGTCTCATTAAGTTGCCAAAGCTGGCCTTGAACTTTGCCATCCTTCCACCTCAGCCTATTAAGTTGATGGGTTAACAGGCATGTGCCATGCCCCACCACCCCAACCCATGCTGAGTCCTTCTTAAAGAATACTACTTATTACTATTTTTGAATACCCATTATACGACAAGCCTGCTATAGGTATATTGTTTGTCTTCTCATTTAATCTAACACTCGACAAGGCAGATGTGGCAACTTCCTTTTACAGATAAGTTCAAAGAATAGTTTATTCAAGGTCAAATGATCAGTTAGAATCAGAGCTAATATATAAACTCAGCTCTGCTCAATTTTTTTTTGCAGGGGGTGAGGAGGGTAGTAGGGATTGAACCCAGAGGTACTTAACATCTTTTTACATTTTTAAAATTTTTAGACAGAATTTTGCCAAGATGCTTAGGGCCTTGCTACATTGCTGAGGCTGGCTTTGAACTTGTGATCCTCAGCCTCCTGAGCTGCTGGGATCAAAGGAGTACACCATGGCACCTGGTTTTAATTTTCTTCTTTAAGAATTTCTCAGATTGTCCTTTGTAAAAACTTTATTTCCTTTGTAGAGTAAAGCATGGTCATGATATTGAATTTGGAAGTGAATGAAATTACCTGAAGTTCTACCACCCCAACAAGTATTATTAATATTTTGATATTTTCTCCTGGTCTTTCTTAATATTTTTTTAATATTTTTTTTTTAGGTGTAGATGGACACAACACAATGCCTTTATTTATTTTTTATGTGGTGCTGAGGATCGAACCCAGGTCCCGCCCATGCTACACGAGCGCTCTACCGCTGAGCCACAATCCCAGCCCTCCTGGTCTTTCTTAAAAAACAGAATTCTGGCCACACTGCTTATATATGTATGTATCCTGATTATTTCACTGGAAACAGATGTTTCTCTAAGACTTTACAAAATCTTCATAAGCAAGTCATAGCTATTACTCAGTCTTTCAATATGTAAATCTAGTCCTTTATTGCTAAGCACTTAGGCAATGCTCCATTTTTCGCTATTATATACATAAAGCTTCACTGTATTTAGAATAATTTCCTTAAGAAAATTTTGCAGGGCTGATGATGTGGCTTAACTAGCATGTATAAGGCCCTGGATTCAACACCTAGTAGCACCAAAAAATAAAAATAAGATTTGCATAAGTATAATTATTTTTTTTTAAAGAGAGAGAGAGAGAATTTTTTAGTTATTGGCAGACACAACATCTTTGTTTGTATGTGGTACTGAGGATCGAAACCAGGCCGCACGCATGCCAGGCGAGCATGCTTCCACTTGAGTCACATCCACAGCCCCGAATAAGTATAATTATTGATCTAAAGGATAAAGATAAAGGCTCTCTTTTAAAAAAATTTTTTATTGTATTTGTATTTCTGCTTTGTGAACTGCCAGTTCATTAACCTGACCTGTCTTCTATAAGCTTTGTTTTTGTGTTTATCTGTTTTTGCAGTGCTGGGGATCAAACCCAGGGCTTTATGCATACCAGGCAAGCAACCTACCACTGACCTACACCCTCAGCCCTTTAAGTTTTAGTACTTTAGTACTCTTTATATGGGAAAAATACAAGCCCTTTGTTATAAATCATTGTAATTTTTTGAGCTTCTTGTAATTAAAATATGCAATATTTGGTCAAATTATGTTATGTGCAGGTACAGACATTTAAAAATGAATCCCACTATTAAGTATAATTAAAATGCATCAATTAATAATAAAAAAAAGAAATAAAATTAATTAGTATTTTAGGTTTGAAGTTTAATTTTTATGCAATCAATCATATCCTTTCATGTGGATTTTACTATATGAAAAATCTTTTCCTTAATATATGAAATATAAAAAAAATCTGAGGGACTTTTTTTCAAGGGAAGATATAGTTGTTGCTTTTTTTCAGTTGTAGATGGATAGCATGCCTTTATTTTATTTGTTTATTTTTATGTGATGCCAAGGCTCGAACCCAGTGCCTCACACATGCTAGACAAGTGCTTTGTCACTGAGCTACAGCCCCATCCCAAGATATAAATCTTAAATGCTTTGTCCATGTTTGTTTAAACAAATGGCTGACCATAAAAATCACTCATACTGGCTTCCTATTAAAGTAATTCACTTATTTCCAGGCTCTAATTTAAGGTATTTCTTATATAAAGAATTTTAAGAATTTTGATACGAAACATAAATTTGATCTGTATGATTCTCTCAGTTTTTAAAAACAGTGTCACAAACATCATTAACATATTTATGATGATGATATTCAGCGAACAAGGAAGGTGAACAAATACACCCATTTATGTTCAGAAAGCACAGGTTTAATCCAAGTGTGTCTGTCTTTTCTTCGGTATTTTTCTTATGCAAATGGATTACCTTTAATGCAGGTAGGCTGAAGCCATCTGTAAGGTTATGTGCTTCCTCTTCTGAAATCTGCTCTTCACTAAGACCAAGGCCCAGCTCCTTAAAAGGCACCACACAGATGTAGTTGGTAACATTGTCACTCTCAGAGTTCAGGGGGTAGGTTAAATCAGGTTAAGGCAATCAACAAAGCCTTTTCATTAAACCATAAAAGAAACAGTCAAATTGTTCAAAATTACGTTTACTAGTCTATATTGTGAACTTTAAAAAATATATATATATTTTAAATTGTTGATGGACCTTTACTTTATGTATTAATTTATTTATATGTGGTGCTGAGAATCGAACCCAGTGCCTCACACATGCCAGGCAAGTGCTCTACCACTGAGCCACAACCCTAGCCCCGATGTACTGTGAACTTTTGCTGGAGATTTATATCAATTTTTTAGCACTGATTAATCTCAAGACCTACATATTAACAACATTCAGATGTAGGATACTTGTGAATAAAAATTTTAATGTCTAGGGTTGGAGTTGTGGCTCAGTGGTACAGTGCTCGCCTAGCATGTGTGAGGCACTGGATTCAATCCTCAGCACCACGTTAAAATAAATAAAATAAAGGAAAAAATAAAAGTTTGACTCTTCAAAGGTGCTAAAATGCTAATTTAGTACTTTTTAACATCTGCCTTTTGAAATTGTATTGTAGCTCAGGTCCCCACTATGCTACAGTAAATACTTCTCTTTGTTTCAGTCCATACACAAGACATGATTACTTAAACACTGCATAGACTACTAATGTAAATGGCATTAAACCTTTTCTGGGTTGTCTGACATAGACCGCTGCTGTTTCCTTTGTTTTCTTCCTTATGGACATATATCTATATCAATCAAAAAGTTAGTTTTCCTCTTTGTTGTTGTTTATATACTTACTTATTTATTTTGGTACTGAGGATTGAACCCAGAAGCACTTTACCACTGAGCTACATTCCTAGCACCCCCCAGCCCCTTTTAATTATTTTTTTACACTAAGTTGCTGAGGTTAGCCGTGAACTCATGATCCTTTTGCCTTAATGGCCTGAGACACTGGGATTATAGGTATGCACCACTGTGCCTGGCCATCCATTGTTTTTGAAAGAATTATATCCATAGAATTCTTGATATTGAACCATCCTTGCATTTCTAGCATTTGCCTATTCGGTCATATTGTGATAATATTTTGATTTGATGCTAGGTTATATTTATAAATGCTTTGTTAAATATTTTGTATATCTATTTGTGAGATTAGTGTATAGTTTTTATTCTTTGCGATATATAATGTTTAGATACTGAGATTAAAGTATTTTAATAAATAAATTGATGTGGGGAGCTTTCTAACATTTCCTATGGCTGGATTTTTTTTTAAACTAATAAAATCATCTTGACTTGCTAGTGAAAATTTTTCTTATTCGATTAATTTTTTAATAAGATTCAAAATTCACGAGGTCCAGTGAAAACTATTTTTTTTTGTTGTTGTTTTTTAGAGAGAGAGAGAGAGAATTTTTAATATTTATTTTTTAGTTTTCGGCGGACACAACATCTTTGTTTGTATGTGGTGCTGAGGATCGAACCCGGGCCGCACGCATGCCAGGCAAGTGCGATACCGCTTGAGCCACATCCCCAGCCCATGAAAACTATTTTCTATCCCATCACTTCGTCACCTAGTTTTGCTATCAAAAGTAAAGGCAATCCTTATTGCCGTACCTTATGTATCCTTCCAAGTATTATATACATACATACATTTAAATATTTCTGTATCTGGAAATATTTAATAATTATAGGACATATACACCTGGACACACAAACACATATTTATTTATCCCTACATATTTACATAGTCCTCTTTATGCATGAATACTATAAATATTGCTTTGAGCACTTTGTTGTTTTTTTTCACTAAATAAAACTTGGAGATCATCTCACACTAAAGTATTAACGGCCAGATCACTATTGTTTTAATAATTGCAAATTTCCCGTTGTTTACATATAACCAGGTAGTCTCTTTAATTATTCATGATTTAATATAGCCACGAAAATTTTCCTAAAACAAAGATCATATACACTTTTATTTTCTGGCAAACAGAAGTAGTTCCCTAATTTAGTAAATTTAAGTGACAGACTTACTATCATGTAGTCTTTGAGTGCTTCCTATATGCTAGGGACTGTCTGATCACTTTACATGCATTAACTCATTTGACCTGAACAAAGACACAATGAAGAAAATCATGTTATTATTGCCATTTTAAAGATGAGGAGAGTAAAGTACAGGAGATTAAGAAACTGGTCACCTGGGCAGAAACCAAAACAGTGAGAATTTGAATTTAGGCAATCTGATTCTAGTGTCTGCTTTTTGAAAGGGGAAGGATTTCCTGTTGCCAGTTTATTACCATGTTCAGCCATTTTTAAAAATGTCAGACCTAGCAAATCCAGGCTCTTTTGACTTTATTCTGTGGATCTCTGAAGGGAGGGTCTTGATATTTTTTTTTCCCTGTTAAAAATGAGCCACACCAGAGCAGAAGAGCTTTCTTCCTGTTACTGTCATTTCCCTGGAATGCATTTCCAGTTTTAAAATAGAAATGATGATGAAAATTAGCTTCAAAATCACAGTCCAAACCTACTGTTAACTTTTACAGGATGCACCTATAATGGACTTTGAAATAATGTTTATTCTCAAATACAGACAGAAAAGGATATTTTTTCAGCATATATAGGGTAGCTAGCCTTGCTGCTTGAAAGTTGGCTCTTACAGTTCTGTAAACAGCTTTCCGAAGACCGATGAGATGCTGACTGGGATGCTGTCCAGCTTTATTAAATGAGCAAGCAGCACTGACCCTGTCAAGCAAACTTGAAAAGTAAAATGTGATACAACTGTACAGATGTCCTAAAGTTTTTGTTTCCTAAATCCACAATTCTATTAACGTTAGAAAGAATTCCTTTCTCATAATTTTTATTAGAAAATGACTATAAGTATCCCAATTCAGGTGTCATAAATAACCATTTCCCTGACCCATACATGGCCATCAGAAAAAAACACAAGTGAAAAATCAAAATCTCAAAGAGTAAAGGTTTCCTATGATATGGGGAAACCATAAGTTGTGATAGAAAAGAAATATAAGAATATTTATGTAAGAATTTGCATATTTTTTCCATAAAGATACTCTACCTTCTAAAATACACTAAAGTGGAACTACTTTACAGTTTTTAGAACCCATATCCACAAGATATATGAAGGATTTTAATTATCAACAGATTTACATTCTTAATATACATTTACATATATTCAATTAATCATATATTTGGTTACTTGTACAGAACAATCAAATACTGTATAGAAATAACATTCTGTACATTCATAAAAGTAGGGTAAAATTACTTACCCACCTGCTGCCACTGGCACTTACCTACTCAAAATGAAGTAGGGGGCGCAGAAAGATAACAGGACCAGTGGCCAACAGGGGAATGCAAGTAGAAAGGTAAAGTAAGGGTTACTACGTGGTAGGAGAGCTACTCTCAAAATCGTTCAAAAGGAGCACATTTTATGTCACTTTCCTTAAGATTAATGGAAAGTATCTATTTGCAATGATTTATGTGTTGTTTTATGACTGTTAAGTATGCAGGATTAAATATTACAGTTATTAGATAATAACAAATATCAATATTTGTAAATTTTCTATAACATAACCATAAACTTATTTTTAAAACCCTAACTCAGAACTTTAAAAATGTTAAAACAAATTAAAATATATGGACAATGACTGATACTCTCATTCTTTTTAAAAAAAAAAGATGGACAGCATGCCTTTATTTATTTTTATGTGGTGCTGAGGATCGAACCCAGTGCTTCACATGTGCTAGGCAAGTGCTCTGCCACTGAGCTACAGCCCCAGCTCCAACAGGCTTATTCTCAAGGCAAAGAAGGGTTAAATTATTTTCTAGAGAGGACAAATTGAGACAGAAACAAAATAGCACGCGTAATTTCAACATATGGAACTATTGTTTGTGTTCCAATTTACTAAACCAGTTTTACAAAGTAAAAATATTTGTAAAAAATTATGATTCACGATTTATTATTTCTCATTTTTTCAGTGTATTGTCTAGTTAGATGGAGATAAATGAAACACAATTTCTTCCAATATTTTTTTCTGCCTATCTGCCATCTGAACAGTAGAAAAGCATCATCTAAAGGTAAATTGTGTCTAACTGGCCCACATTACCTTTTCATGCCAATTCCATATATATAGGTAAAAACCTGAAAGTGACAAAGGCACAGAATCCTCTACACATGCCTAAACATTAGATAGGCACACAGCCATTCAGCTTAATCAGTCAGGCCTTTCAATAAAATGCTGTGTAAGTCAAGAATGAAAAGGAGATATTACTTATTTTAAGTGTGATTTTTAATTTTTAAAATTTGACAAACAACATAAAATCGTTATCTTCTACCAGTAAGAAGCAGACCTAACCTAGTGGAAGGAAAATATCCATAGATACTGAGCACTTTTATTTTGAGTTGAGCAGAGGAATAATATGAACACTCAGAACTGTTGTGTAGAACACAACAGAGTAAAGAACATTATAACTACTGCAGCTTCTTCCTCTTCTTTGTTCCATAATGTTCCAGATACAGCTTTTCTGTCAAGATTGTTTAAGTACTATTCTAGAGCAGAGTGAAGAATTCAAGACACCAGAGGTTTTTCACTTCTGATTTTCACAATTTCCCAGATACAACTAAAAGTAATGGTTATTCTTTATTATATACTTCCTCCCACATATAGACTGAAATTGTTAAATAAGTAATATAAATTACTAAATATACTATAGTCCAGCCACCATTTGTGAGCATTCAGTAGGCAACAACTTACTGGAAATAAGTTAGAAGTCAGATGGAATGGATTTGGATATGTGCTCTATCACTTACCATACAACTTGCCTTTAGTTGTATGTAAAAGTGATTAGCATAGTATATGGAACATAGTTGGTGCTCATTTAACTTTTTTTTAATGAAAAAAATAAGTAGCAAGTATGGCAGTAGCTTAAACACTTATGCTGAACTGGTGAATATTTCGTTGTCAATGAGAATACGAAACATCACTATTTGCATGATATTCTGAAAGTATCTGTGCTATAATACCACCAATGTTTACCTAAAGAATATTACTAACACAGATTAAGACTTCAAAATTAATCCATGTCAGATACATCTATCACTTAAACTGGAGAAAGATGATATTTAAAAGAGAATAAAGGGAACAGACATGTATGGGGTACCGATTGCATGCTAGGTTCAGTGTCAGGCAGTCTTTTTATATTATCTCATACAAATAAATACATGGTAATAGATAAAATAATCATGATCCTCGAAGTACTATGGTTTCTCAAAGGAGGTAAGTAGAATCATACTACATGTTAAATCTAGCATATAATGTCTTTAACCCTTCATTTTACAGTTAATAGACTTTAAGTAGGGCTGACAGGTAACATGCTCTTTTCCAGTAAATTCAAGAGATAAATGAAAATAGATAATAAATAGTTTCCTTAAACTATGTAGTGAAAAACAATAATTTTTAAAATGAAACGAAAAATGAACTCACAGTGTAAATCCTCTGGAAATGACTTCAGTTTCTTGAATGAGACGTAAAGCTTTTCTCACTAGATTAGTAAATGCTCGGCTATTTGCTGCCATATCTTCCAGACGGACACTGTATTTTTTTAGGGTCATATGTAGTTTGGCTGTCCTCCATAATCTCAATGCTCGTATGATTAAATAAAGAAATAGAACCACTCCCCATACCATCCAAGAAGATACAATCCACCAAGTAGGAAGCATAATCAGCAAACTAATGAAGGCAAATAGCATTGAGACATCCCTAGGAACAGAGAAACCAAGAGAAGGATATCCATTAGACAAGAAAAAGAAAGATAAGTCAACTGGTAAAAACAACAGTAAATTTAGGTGTACTAAAATTGATAAATTCTTTGTGAAACAAGACTTTGAAAATATGACATTTAATAAGATAATATGAAATAGTTGTAATTTTTTTGTGTGTGTGGTTCTAGGGATTGAACCCAGGGGTGCTCTACCACCAAGCTACATGCTTAGTTCTTTTTATTTTGAGGCAGGGTCTCCCTAAATTGTCCAGGCTGGCCTTGAACTTGCGATCCCTCTGCCTCAGGCTCCTAAATAGCTGGGATTACAGGTTTGTGGCACCTTACCCAGAAAATTCTTCTACTTTTGAAGGAAAAGATGCTTACTTCCTCATGATGATATTTGGTTGACTGCAGATTTGAAAAGTATCATACTTCACTATCTGAAGCATCTGTCAGTGTGACAGGAAAGACATTTAGAAGACTGAGGCCAAAGAATGTAACTGCCTAATATAACTGGAACAGTGATTTAGTGCATTCCTTGATTCATTCCTCCCTTCTCTGTCAAATTTAATAAATGCTAATAGGAGGACATCAGCAACTTTTTATATATAATCTCATTTCACCATTCTTCTTCTTATTTTAAAAAATATGACTTTTGCATTAGATGCAGGCACTTCAAGTGATTGAAAAATTTCAGGATAATGCTTATCTGTTTGTTTTTGAGACAAGGTCTTGCTACATTATCTAGGCTGGCCCCTAACTTGTGAATTCCAGTGACCCCCCTGCCTTAGCCTCCTCAGTAAGTTTTAGAATAGTTTAAATAATTAAATTATGTTCCTTATGATCTCTTCTCAACCACAATAGCAATAGTTGACTGTTATGTCTTATTCTATCCTTAGTGTCTCTATAATGTGGTTATTATACTATATTTTATAAAGAACTATAAAGAATTGACTAGGTTTGTAAGCACACATGTACGTAGATGTCTGGGTAAGAGAGGTTTCTTTTGCTACATTTATACTTTTTTTTTTTTTGTACTGAGGATTGAACTTGGGGACGCTTAACCACTGAGCAACATCTCCAGCCCTTTTTTGTATTTTATTTAGAGACAGGGTATCAATGAGTTGGTTAGGCTCTAAGTTGCTGAGGCTTCCTTTGAACTCACAATCCTCCTATCTCAGCCTCCTGAGCCGCTAGGATTACAGGCATGCACCACCACACCTGGCTTATATTTATTCTTCTTTGTTGAGCTGCTAAGCACAAAACTAATTTTACGGAGTTGGAAGTATATGATAATCAAATCATATGTTTTTCCGGCTTTACTTTAAATAGCAGTTACTTCAGAGAAACATTTTTTAACCTCTAGCATATCATTACATTCATTGTAATGCTAAATGTATAGGATGTTTATAATGCCTTTACAATGGAAAGCATGATGACATTTCCTCTGTGATACTCTATATGTAAGCAGTCAAAGATAGATGTTTTCTGGACAGTACCAAATATTAGGGGTTGCCAGGGAGCAGAGTGTTGGAAGGTGTCCATTTTCCTGTTGTTGAGGTTGCCCTGCAGACAGGATACTGGGATCAAGTAGCTCAATTAGTTCTACATCCTCTTGTAACAGGACTTCCTGTTGCAGTATGGTATGCAGTAAGTTGAGTCGGAATCCAGTATCCTTGCCATTAAAATGCCAGAAGAAAAGAATTAATACATACGTGCCATTGTATTAAGTGCTAAGCTTCTAATGTATTATAAACTTTGGGAGGTGTTCATTTTCAGTACAGACCCCCAAAAGAAACATCAGTCCAATCTATCTTAAGTATGATAGATGGGGTTTTATTTTCACTATATATGTGAAACAATAAAAATTGAGATCAACATTAAGATATTAGATATGAAATATAAATTTTAAATAATGAGATATAAAGTAATTACAGATTAATAACACTGTCTACTCAAGCCTACTTAAATTGTTGGGAGGCAATATGGTGAATACAATATAAAAGATGCTGACCCTGAATACTGTAATGATAAAGCCATATCTAAGAATTACATCAACAGGATCAAGGCCTTCTAAAAATGGACATTCAATTATTTAAAAGTACATCATTAGGTATGTAATGTAAAACAACATTAACATTTCCATAGCACTTTATAGTTTACAAAATGCCTTCACATATACCAGTTCATTTATTCCTTACTCTCTTCCTTCTATCCATATGTCAAGGAATATCTTCTTTAAGCAAGGTATCATGCTTGACACCGAAGACACAAAAAATGGACAAGACATACAAATCTTATCTTTTATTTTTATTTTTTTGCAGTATTAGGGGACTGAACCTAGATCCTTGTGATACTAGGCAAGCACTCTACCAATGAGCTCACACTTGGCCTACCAGTCTCTACTCTTACTAAGGAGTTCCTAATAGTTTAATGGACAGAACCAAAAATTAAACAGTTAAGATATAATGTGTAAAGAAGTGTGATGAGGTATAACTAGGAAACTAAGAAAATGACCAGAAGAACCAAATTTAAAGTCAGCCAAAGTTAAAGAAGTAAAACCTGACATAGTCTTAAAGGATAAATAAGAATTATCAGATCAAAGAGTTGGAAGAGTGGGACAGTCAGGATAGAAGCTCTTCTAATTTGGGAGAGCAGAATTTATATATGTGCAGAATGCACATTGCACATGGTAGAGAGGTAACAGAAGAGGTAGCAGTGTTAGGGCAGTCAGGTTAATTTTCACAGTAACCCTGTGATGTACATAATCATCCTCTTCTCCATTTTATAGAGAAGAAAACAAAAGTCAAAAGAGATGAAGTTACTTTCCAGAATTCTGATTTCAAATTCTGATAGATTTTTTAAGTTTAATTTTAAGTGATACATAAGAACACAAAAATTGTACATATTAATGGAGTACCATGTAATGTTTCAATACTCAGATACATGGTGTAATGTTTAAATCTGGTTAAACATATCTTTCTCCCCACTTATCATTTCTTCATGGTGAAAACTTACAAAGTCCTTTCTTATAGTTTTTTGAAATGTACAGTACATTATGGATATCTGTAGTAACCTTATTGTGCAATAGCACATGAGAAATTATTACTCCTATCTAAATATAACTTAGTAACCACTGACCAACCTTTCCCCATCCCCTGTATCTTCCGTAGTCTTTGGTAGTTAATTCTGCTTTTCTGCAGTTAGCCTCACCAGAAAATTTTATGTTTTGTTTTGTATTAAATTTAGTAACAGAGTGATTTTGTTATATTATCAAAATAAAAATAATTTTTAAATGAACAAGGCCTTTTATAATAAAAATAAAACCAATTAGGTCTTAGGTTTGAGGGCAGTCCTTTGCTTTTCCTTTGTTTAAACATCATTCCCTAGCATCACACTCAACTGCAAAACTAGAATACTCTGCCTTCTCAAATCAATATGCTTAGAGGCAATATTAATAGCTTTGGGAATATCTGATTAAAGAATATATAACACACCAACAACCTAAAATAATAGTGAACTTGAAAGGAACTAAGACACTTCAAATAACTAAAGCAGTGTTATTTTAGGGATTTGATTGCTTCTACAGAGGAAAAACTTGAGCTATATTCTGATAACAATGGCTATTTAAGTGGAATAAGATTAAATTAATAAGTTTCTTCAGGATAAATTATAAAATTATATATTACTATTTATAAAAATAATTAACTATAGAAAATATACTGTACTACAGCAATCAAACTATTAGGAAAATAGTCATATGCCATATTAAGAAACATCTCACAACAGCCTTATTTAAACTGAGAAGTCCAGGTTCAAATCAAACAAAGGAAGAAATTTAAAAGGTACAAATTCCGAATGACTTACATATCAGAAGGTGGGAGCCCTGTGCTGTTGGAAGGTGCACTATATAAAATGGCTCATTCTCAACAAGTTTGAGTATCAAAACTTGGAACCTAGGCTTATATCTTGGGCTCACAACTTAAGCAAGTTAATAGCTTCTCTGTGCTAGTTTTCTCATCTGTAAAATGGGGGATAATAAAAGTACTACTTTATAGGGCTGTGCAGAATAAGTTGATATCTATAAAATAATAAGAACAGTTTCTGGCACACAGGAAGTTCTAAGTGTTAGCTGTTAGTGTTGTTAGTACATATGAAATAATTCAAAGACAAGAAAAGCATGCATTGAACATAATACAATGCAAAAACTTATAGAACATAAATATAGATAATTGTTACTAGGTTGATGAATAAATAAGAGATCCAATGGAATGAAGTTTGTGGGGGGAAAAAAAAACTTGAGAAAAAGCTAGGATTGCTTACTGAACAGATTCCAAGAGATCAAGAGAAAAATGGAAAAGAGTTCCACCACAGTATAAGAGCACATACACAGGCATACAGAATACAAAATTAAAGAAAAGGAAGGTGGATAAAGTTGGAAAGGTTGGTTAATACTAAATGATGCAGACTCTTTAGTGCTGAAGTGAGCAATTTGGATTGATTTGATGGATAATGGAAATCTCAGGATCTACACAGGAAAGTGGCATGAGAAAGTAACTTAGGACGATTTCTGCTTGGATGAAATGAAAAGGATATGAGAAGACACATTAAAGAATAAAGAGATTTCTAATTTTTTCTTCTGCATCAATGATCTTACACAGTTTTCTATATCATAATGCTATTTCATAAAGCTGATAGGATCAAATGAGATACATGTGTGAAAGCATTTCATAGGTCAAAAAATGCTTAAAAAGTACTACTAACACTACCATCATAATTGCTATAAAAGAATCTCTTTTTGTTTCAATCTTTAGGCACTATAAACATAAACAGTAAAATATTCAACTATCAGAAAAATTGCCAGTATTTTTATTTAAAAAAAGAGGGTCTGCTTCAACGTCTGTATAATTAATAACATATTAAATATATCACAACCAAGGGGGTAAAGTCAAACAATCACATGACAGAAGACAGTGGTCAATTCCTTTAGTCAACTCCTTCTTTGGTTATGTATTCCCATAATTCTCCATAATACAGGCACAAAAGGGATGCATACAGAGGCTGCCTGCCACTTTATAGAGAAACATGACATGAAACATGTGGCCACTGACAATGAACCAAAGAACAAAAGACCAGGCCAATGCAAATAATGAATAAACTACAGAAAAACAAATGTGGATCCATATACCTTACCACAGTCCTAGTATCACTGAAGAATGAGATGGCTCCACCTGGGTAAAGATGATATTCTACGTAGATGATAAGACACTTCCTTGACCTTCTCAATACACCTTCTACAAAGATGAAACCCTGAACAGAGAACTTGATAATCTGGATTGCTAAAAACATAATTTTAGTCAAAAAATAATAATACTCAAGCTAGAAAGGTAGTAGTTTTGAGTGGAAAGAGCAAAAGTTTTGAAACCAAGAGACTTGGGTTCAGATTCTGGCTCTATCATGTTCTGTAGCTAAATATTCTTGGGCAATTCACTTAATCGTATTAAACCAAACTAGGTGGTCTGAATCTAGGCTTTTCACTGGCAAAGTATATTCAACCTTATAGTGTGTTTGGAGTAGCGAATCAAAATGTGAAAGCACTTTGTAAACAATCTCTTTACAGATGTTAATTTACAAGAATGACAATTCTTAGAGTCACAGGCCTGTAGAGGATCCTGAAACCTGCTCATTCATAACTTGGTTACTCCTTTTGGGAGCCATGAGAACTTTATAACTTGAATGTTTTAGCTATACTTCCTGGATTTTATATTGTTAGACTGTAAGAAGGTCATGAGTCAAGCAATAGATATATTAATTACAGCCTAGTCTAGTGAAAAAAAAATTTAAAATAGAAAGAAAACCTCACAGGAATCACAAAGACCCTCAGTGTTGACTGACCATTTCAAATGTCTGTGAAATTCTGTGATTCACCAGTCCCCCAAGACTAAACTGATCACACTAATAGATGAATTCTCTTCCCTCCTGAGAGGAACACTTGTCAATGAAGCAAGATGGTAGCACTAATTTATAAGTCTAAAAAACAAGGTTCCAATAACTACCAGAATATTCCATTCTAAGTTGTTACTAACCTCTTAAAAGAGCTATGAACAATAAGCTATGAATTAAAAGGTCCCCAGTTGTTGCAGAATTCCTAATTAAAAAAAAGAAAAATCACTGCCAAAATCAGTAGCAAAATACATTCGGATTTATCATTTGTCTAATAAACTGAAGCCCTGTAAGATGACAAAAAGAAGTAAAGTGAATACTCACCAATTTGTGAAGTAAGTCATCTTTCTTATTGCACTGAGGAAAAAAAATCCAACTTTTGATGGTTTCAGCCACTTTTAACAGGATGCCTTGCTGAAGGAGATGAATGACATTATATAGGATCATTAATTAAATACAACCAAAAAGTAAAAAAACCTCTAAATACCTTACCTCTAGTTAATTAGAATTTTTATCAGAAAAATTGTCCAGGTTATACATTTTGTCAATGTTGCAGTCTCCTCATTAATTCCAAAATTTGGTTGTACAATAGAATCACCTAGAGCTTTTAATTAGAAATATTTTTCTGAGCCTCCAAACTAAGAAAAGTTTGATTCAATAGGTTTGGAATGAGGCCTAGAAATCTGTTTCTTCAAAAGCAGCCAAAAGACATTCTAATGTAATCCATTTGTCTTGGGAACACTATATACTATCTATGTCAATGTGACGATGGTATTTATTTCAGAATGAAATCCTAGGGCATGCCAAGTTCTCAAATATTAAGATTATTTCATTTCATAATATTAAGGCAGAAAGATGTTTTAATCATTTTAGAAAAACTGTCACATACTGAAATAAAAGATTTATTATTGAATCAACCCAAAATACAATTTACCTTAATAGCCCATTTCTGAGCATGCCAGAAAAAGGAGGTTATATTCATTACATGATGGAATTTATATTAAGTGATAACAATACCCAGGTACTGCAAAGGGTCATAGGAATTAAAAATAAATACACATAACTGCTGTTTTCAGGAACTTGGTATAGAAGAGACAATAGAAATAATTATATACCAATGCAAAGTCTAGAATAAAGTATGGGAGGAGAGGAGGTCAAAAGAGCAGCTAATACTGGAGCTAAGCCCTATCAGAGGAGCAGGAATTCAACAAAGGTAGGAGGACATTCCAGGGAAGGGAAGAGGATGAGCAAAGGAGAGAGGCTAAGGAAGCACAGACCATGGGAATGGTAGCATAGCCCAGGACAGTTATCATTATGGGAAGAAGGGATTATTCAGGAAGTTAAAAGGTATATGGATTCCATAAAAACTTACTATTTTTATGTGTCAATTAAAGAAAAAAAAAAAAAGGTAAGGCAGAGGGTATAGTTAAATGGTAGAGTGTATGCTTAGAATAAGGGAGGCCCTGGGTCTAATCCCTAGCATGGGGGTGGGTGGGGGAGTATAATGAAAGGCATGGTATGATCTTAGATAACATCATAGTTTAGACATTATCTGATAGGTTATGAGGGGCCCCCAAAGGTTTTTAATGCAAGAAAACAAAACAATAAATCAGCATTTTACAAAAATAATTGGCAATGGTGTAAAGGCTGTAATGGCAAGTAATGTCTGCAGAATGACTAGGAGGATTATTTAATAAGTCATATAAATAATGATAAAGGCTTCAGCAAGGTATTGAATGTAAACATAGTAATACATAGAGTTAGATTTAAGATACATAGAAGCTGACCTGATATATCACTTAGTTACCAAAGCAACACAGAAGTGATAGGAAATGGTGAGATAACTGAGAGAGGGTAGTAATTTGGGAATATAGAAAGAATATGTTTTTTGTTTGTTTTGGGGGTGACTGAGAAAAGAAGTCCTGTTTGGGGCATACTGAATCTGTGCTTACTGGAACACATGCAGGTGAAAATGTCTAGTAAGCATCTGGAACTCAGAAAAGCCTGGAGAATGTATATAACCAATCAATGAAGGCAAGAGAGTAGATAAGATTACCCAGAGAAGAAAGACCAAGGAGAGAAGAGGCCTGATGCTAAAATCTTATGAAAGAGCTGGGAATGGTGGGTGTACGCCTATAATTGGGAAGCAGAGGTAGGAGGATTGGAAGTTGGAGAGATTGCAAGTTGGAGGCCAGTCTGGGCAACTTAGTGAGGACCTGTCTTAAAATAAAAAGTAAAAAGGGCTGGGAATGTAGCTTAGTGGTAGAATACCCCTGGGATCAATCCCCAGGACTGTAAAGAAACAAAACCAACCAAACAAAAAAACCTTATGAAAGGAACATTTAAGAACCACCACAGAGCTGGGGTTGTAGCTCAGTGGTAGAGTGCTTGCCTAGCATGTGAGGCACTGGGTTTGATTCTCAGCACCACATATAAATAAATAAAGTCCATTGACAACTAAAAAAAATATTAAAAAAAAAAGAACAACCACAGGAAAGAAAATGAGAAAAAAAAAAGGGTTGAATATTCATGATATAAATACTAGAAGAGACTATACAATAAATACTTATCATTAACATGAAAAAAGAGAAGGCAATTAATAATGCTAATGACTGCTTCATCAAGAACATATATTATACAAAAACACTGTTTGCAAAGAAAAATAATTGATAGTTCACTCCCTGAACAGAAATTTGGGCACAATTCTAAAAATACATTCCCTGAGAATGAACTGAATAATTCAATAAATGCTTCTAAATTTTAGCTGTCCCAGATTCAGGGGGAAAATTCATTTGGGGAAGATATAGCTCATACAGTAAAAAAAAGTTGCTTAGAGATGTACAATAGGAAGACTAAATGAAATTTCTAGACATGGTAAGTTTTAAAAATGTCCTCTGGCTGCGTTTTTTTTTTTTTTTTTTTTTCACCTCAATTACTGAGAGAATTCAATTATAAGCTCTTTATCTGATTTATTTATAAACATTTCTATAAATAAAAATCCTTATCATAAATGACAAGCATTAATATCTACAAAACCTGAGTTTATGCCAAAAACCACTTCCAAAACTAGAAGCCAATTCCCATCCCTGCCCAAAGATTATCCCTTAGCTATTCTTTGTCTGCTGATGCTAAGTAATCTCAAATACAAGTGCTAATCTAAAAATAGCCTATCACACCTAACTTTAGGTTTTGTTTTTCAAACCCTTTCCCAAGAAAGAAAAGGGCAAGAAGGAGAATTAATTAATGTGAGAATTAATTCCCCTAACTCCCATTTCTAGGTATTAGATAAAAACATTTCTTTAGCGTTTAGTTTGTTATTGCAAAGGGGCCAGCTTGGTTACCTGGCATTTTATGTTTTACTAACAGGATCAGGAAAATATTCCTGTCAATTTATTCTCTATCTCCTTATCACAAAGGAGTAAATGACTAATTGGAAACTTGAATATCTCTTCATAATAGTAACTGAGTCTTGTAATAAAACATGGATTAAACTAGAAGGATTAAGGAATGAGGTAATCTGGCTAATTTTTTTCTAAATCCTTTGAATAAAACTGAAATGTACTAAATATTTTCATATTTCAGTACATATAGCTAATAAAATATAAGGAATTTTGTAGATGCATCTTCCAAGACATAATTAATGGAGATTCTTCTAGTATCTCAGCTTCACAATGTTGTATATCACTTACATGAGCAATTTACTGTATAGATGAAAAATAACCCTCTAAATATAAAGGCATCAGAAATTGAGGTAAACATACCCATTTTTTTTCATATACCCTTGAAACTGTGTTTCAAAAACTTCAATTTGCTTTCTTATAGTTTGTATTCTTTTAAAAAAAGATTTAGAGGGGATAATTCCATTAAGTAGAGGATTCCTATTAGTTCGGTTCTAACTAAAGTTTTAGTATATTTTCTGAATCCTTTTGGATAACTTAAATATTAAAGAAATAATATATTTTAATTCAACCATGTTCATTTTCTCAGTTTATTTAAGTTATCCACAAAACAGTCCAAAGCAGCAGTAAGGATTCCCATTTACCTAAACAATTTTGTACCACTGATAAAATGAAAAATTAGCACCTCACCAATGTGAGGAAGGACATGGAGGGGCTTAGGAGATGGTTTTGTTTTTTATTATAGGAGGCAAAAGTATTTAGTAAGATAATAAAAAAAAACATAAAAATATGAGCATGCTTGGCTGACATGCTGCTCAGTGACAACAGTCCTTGCCTAGTGGGTAGAAGGCCCTGGGTTATTTAAGTTCCTAGCAACCCCCCTCCCCCCCCACACAAATGAATATGTTCTCAACAGATGTGGTGGTGCATATCTATAATCTCAGGAACTCAGGAGGCTGAGGCAGGAGGATTCCAAGTTTGAGGCCAGCCACAGCAACTTAGCAAGGCTCTGTCTCAAAATTAAAAAATTAAAAGGGCTGGGATATGGCTCAGTGGTTAAGCACCCCTGCATTCAGTATCCATACCAAAAAAAGAAAGAATGAATATCAGTGTGCTCTCTTACTTTCGGTAGGACTTTCATAGGAGGCTTTTGTTGTCCCTCTGTGGTAGCACATTTTTCGGTTTTTGGTGACAAAGAAGAACATATTTCAAAATCTGTGTGTCCCAAATCCTGTAAGTACTGGTAAAGTGGAGAATTCTGAAAGAGACATATAAAATAAAGCAAATTTCAAGATCCTTATTTTTTTCAAAAGTTTAAGACGCCAAATTCAACATCAAACTTCACTGTCATGACTAGTATGTCCAAAGTCTTTAAGACTTCTGTGAGAATTGAATGCTGCAATCAATGCGATTTAATACCAATAAATCAACAAGCATTTAACAGAGAGACCCAAAAAAGGAAAAACTCTAAATAAAACACACAGAATATTTTGGGCAAGTACCAGCAAGCAAAACTGAATTTAGGAATATAAATAGATTGGTTAAGCAGTATCTTTGTCCCAAATTTTTGTATTCTTAAAGTAGACTGCTTCAAAATAGCCAATGCTGGTTAAAATTCCTAAGAGGACCTACAGTGAAACATGGTAATTACTTTAAGCCAAAAAATGTTAAGCAATGATTGTATTGTATTAATTTACAATTTTATCATAACATCATCTTCATTACTTTGTTTAGCACAAGTATGTATTATCTGTCATATGCTTGGCACTACAAATAAAACTCTTTGAAAGAATTACTGTAGGTAAACTATAAATCACATATGAGTAATGGCAAACCAGAGAGTAATACATGCATTTGAACACAGTAATTAAAAACCCAAACTCTGGAGGCAAACTATAGGTTCAAATCCCAATTTTGCCTCTTACTAGCTAAGTAACCTATGGTAATTTACAATCCTCTGTGCTTCAGTTATGCCATCTAAGGGACAGCAATCTGAGATTCACTTGCACCATAGCAGACTACAGATGCCTCAAGAGATGAGGCAAAGAGGTTTTTAAGGGCAAAAAGGAAAATTCCATTTAAGGTATTTTGAAACAGAGACCCCTGGTTTACAAGTGGCTTATTGCAGGAGGTAGCACTGTTCATTGGTGGTACAGGCTCTTGCTAGCAGAGGGTCTTTACAGAAGTGGCTTAACTGGAAAATTCTGGTTTAGTATATTTCCATTCCTTTTTGGCAGTTCCTGTTTCGGGCTCACATGAGTGAAGGTTCTCCCTTCTTTGCCTCTGGACTCTGTTTTATTAGGGTTGAAATAAGTGAATCTATTTTGGTGCTGACAACTTTCACACAGCTAACAAATCTCAAGTATTTACTTGCATCATCTCAGTTGTAGTTCACAACAAAGTTGAAAGGATTTTATTATTGTCATCATTATAATTATTATTGCTATTCCCATTTAGTACATGTAGAAACAGATTCTGGATGAAAGCAGAAGAGTTGGGATTGACTACTAAATCTGTCTCCAAAGCCAATGCTCTGAAATATTATACTAAGCTCAAAGAAGAAATAATTCTTCATTTGTCTAGTAAGGAAGATACTAAAGAAGCTTATAGTTTAGTACAGAGAAACCAAGCAAATTAACAATAACAGGAACATAATGGATGCTATGAAAACAAAGGAGCCACAGCTAAATTAGACTTTTAGGGACTATATTGTTGAATTCAGAATAAGAGAGTAGAAATCTGCTGGGCCCCAATTTGAAAGAACAGAAATTTGAGCCAATTGCCTTTCTTTTAATCTATGTCTAATCTCTTTTAAGAAATGTATTTTTAAAACTATGAGGAAGATGTGTTTCTTATACCTCTACTAGATTTAAAAATCTCTGGTGGCATAAACAGTTAATCTTTGTATCACCTCAATGTATACTTGAATATTGCCTTGAATTATTCAATGTGTGTTTTCTTTTTTTTTTATTTTTTTATTGGTTGTTCAAAACATTACAAAGCTCATGATATATCATCTTTCATACATTTGACTCAATTGGGTTATGAACTCCCATTTTTACCCCAAATACAAATTGCAGAATCACATCGGTTACACACTCACATTTTTACATAATGGCATATTAGTGACTGTTGTATTCTGCTACCTTTCCTTTCCCCTACTATCCCCCCTCCCCTCCCTCAATGTGTGTTTTCAAGTTGAACTGTGAACCCCAACCTGCTCTGCCCTTCAGGGTGGCAAAAGAACAAGAACACTACCCCATTTGTCTGGATTGACCTTTTGAAAAGTTTACATACTTTAAAAACAAAACAAAACACTTGTTTTTAAGGCAGTAGAACTCTTTCTTCACTTGAATTCCCATGGGGAAGAACAATAAATAACATTGATCAAAGCAGAGTTTCTTTAAGTCAGGGGCAGCAAACCTTTGCTATAAAAGGCCAGACAGTGAATCTGTTAGACTTTGCAGACCACATGGTTTCTGTCCCAACAATCAACCCTGCTGCTGAAGTGTGAAAACAGAGACAATACATAAACCCATGTACAGTTATATCCCAATAAAACTTTATTTCAACACAATGAAATCTGAAATTTATATAATTTTCATGTTTTACAGAATATAAGTATTTTGATATTTTCTCCAACAATTTAAATAAAGAAAAGGTGGCCAGGGAGGATGGGCCTATGGCTATAATCCCAGATAATCAGGAGACTGAGGCAGGATGATTGAAAGTTTGAGGCCAGCCTAGGCAAGTTAGTCTCAAATTAAAATTTAAAAAAATGGGGATATAGTGCAGTGGTAAAGCACTTGCCTAGCATGCCAGGAGCCTGGGTTGGATTTTCAGTACTGAAAAATAAACAAACAAAAAAAGTAAAATCATTGTTCACCAGCCATTTAAAAATTGGGGTGGGAGAATCTGGCCCCAAAACTTTATTTACTGATTCCTATTCTATAAAGATTCAATGGAAATCAGGAGGCATACTCTTTATCTATTTTTTTAAAATGTGGTGCTGAGGGTCGAACCCAGTGCCTCATGTGTGCTGAGCAAGTGCTCTACCACTGAGCTATAACCCCAGACACAGGAGGCACACTCTTAAATGTTTTTTGAGAAGAGGCTTGGAGGGTGGGGGGTGGAAGCAAATTTCTTTTTATTCAGATTATAATGCTCCTTTTACTGCACATATAGCAGATGCTCCCTTAGCACTAACCCCTCCTTTTCTAGTTACGTCATTGCTCAAAAAAGAACAAAATAGGATATCTGTAGCACAGATTTAAAAAAATAAATAAATAAAAAAGAAACAATGAACACTTTGTTTTCTAGATATGTTCTTCATATATGTTAAACATATACTTTCCTGTTTGCTTTACCATAATCTAGAACACTTGCCTAACTCACAAAACAAAAGCATTAATAGATCATCTTCTAACCATAAATAATGTCCAACAGAGTCCTGTGATACAGCCTTTCTCCCTGTTTTAGTCAGCTTTTTCACTGCTGTGACTAAAGGACCTGACCAGAACAACGGTAGGGGAGGAAGTTCATTTGAGGGCTCACAGTTTCAGAGGTCTTAGTCCATAGAAGGCCAGCTCCATTATTTGGGGCTCAAAGTGAGGCAGAACATCAAGGCAGAAGAGTATGGCAGAGGGCAGCAGCTCACATGATGATCAGGAAGCAAAGAGAGAGACTCCACTCTCTAGATACAAAATACATATCCCATAGCCACGCCTCCAATGCCCCACTCCTCCAGTCACACCCCACCATCCTTTAGTTACCACTCAATTAATCCCATTGGGTGATTAATTCATGGATTGAGTTAAGGTTCTTGTAATACAATCATCTCTTCTGAATCCTCTTGCATTGTCTCACACGTGAGCTTTTGGGGGACACTTCATAACAAAACCATAACACTCCCAGTAGCTTATTCTGCTTTTTCTCCAAACTTAAAAATGAACCTGGTTTGGGGACATAGCTCAGTTGATAGAGTGCTTGCCTCACATGCACAAGGCCCTGGGTTCAATCCTCAGCATCACCAAAATAATAAAATGTAATTTCTAGACATCTACTGTTATATTTCATATTTACAATTTCGTTTGTTTTTGTGGTACTGGGGATTAAATACAGGGGCTCTCTATCACTGAGCTACATCCCTAGTACTTTTTGAGACACAGTCTCTCTAAGTTGCTGATGCTGGCCTCGAACTTGTGTTCCTCCTGCCTCAGCCTCCTGAGCTGGGATTATAGGTGACTGCCACCCCTCCTGGCCATATTTGCAATTTTCTATTTTGGCTGTTAGTGCAAATCAGATCTCTTCCTAACATAAACCCAGAAACTGTATGAATGCAAAAGCTCCATTTTCTATGTTTATGACAACATTCTCAACTGTGACATTTATTTTACTGCTTTTTTTCTTCTTTTATGCTTCAATCACTTTTGAGCCAAAAGAAAAATTTAAATCTAAGCAATGACACACAAATAAAAACCAATCATTCTTTGGTTAACTAACTGGATGTCAGCCAAGACGAACTGACCAAGATGGATCTTGCAGCACATGAGCAATTTTTTAAGAATACAGAGGAAATTTCTGGTGAAATTAATACTTTAAAAATATTTGTGGATAAAATTATCACTTTTTTTTCTCAAACTGCAAAATAACTTGGAGATTATTTGATGGATCTTGGGAAACCACATCCTGACCAATGATTCTCAAAATTTTTGAGACACCTTATGGTCTAAAAATTCAGGGCTCAAGTCATTACAATGTCAATGTAAACAACATATTTTTAAAATTTATTTTTAAATTTTTAATTTATTAGTTCTAATCAGTTATACATGACAGCAGAATGTTCTTTGAGTCATTGTATACAAATGGAGCACAATTTTTCATTTCTCTGGTTGTACACGAATTAGGATCCCACCATTCATGCAATCATTCATGTACCTAGGGTAATGATGTCCGTCTCATTCTACCATCTTTCCTACCCTCGTGCTCCCTCCGTGGTAAAACATCCCTCAGTTCAATCCCCACCACCAAAACAGAGACTGAGAGAGAAACTATTAAAATACTTCTTCCTTTTCAACTAATTTCTGTTTAAATTGGTTTTCTTTATGTACTTCACTCAGTAAATTACAAAACATAAAACCATAAGTTGCATCACACTGAATGCATGAACAGTGTGTTAGCTTTCTGTTGCTGTGACAAAATACCTAAGACAATCAACTTATAAGGAGGAAAAGTTTATTTTGAAATGGCTCATGGTGGGGCTGGGGATGTGGCTCAAGCAGTAGCGCGCTCACCTGGCATGCGTGTGGCCCGTGTTCGATCCTCAGCACCACATACAAACAAAGATGTTGTGTCCACCGAAAACTAAAAAATAAATATTAAAGATTTTCTCTCTCTCTCTCTCTTTAAAAAAAAAAAAAGAAATGGCTCATGGTTTGAGAGATTTCAGTTCACGGTCATCTATCTGGCTCCCCTGTAATGGGTCTGTGGTTAGATAGAACATCATGGTGTGAAGTACATGATATAGGAAAGTTGCTCACCTCATGCCAGCCAGAGCAAAGAGAAGGAAAGAGGGCAAGGACCCAATGTCCCTTTCAAGGATACACTCATAAAGACCAAATTTCCTTTTAGTACATCCCACCTCTTAACTATTCTATCACTTCCAAATAGTGCCACAGGAGCTACATTCACATTTCATTTAAGATATGGTCTTGTTGAGCTGCTGAGGGTCTTAGTAAGATGCTTAGGTTGGCCTTGAACTTTGTGATCCTCCTACATCAGTTTCCTGAGTCACTGGGATTATAGGTACGCGCCACTGCATTTATTTATTTATTTATTTAGAGAGAGGATTTTAATATTTATTTTTCAGTTTTCGGCGGAACCAACATCTTTGTTTGTATGTGGTGCTGAGGATCGAACCTGGGCCGCACGCATGCCAGGAGAGTGCGCTACCGCTTGAGCCACATCCCCAGCCCTGCATTTATTTTTGATAATATCAACAAAGAATAGCTATGCCAAAACTTGATGCATCATTGTTCCAAAAAGGTTAACTTTCTCTTTCTCTTTATTTCTCTCTTTTTCTTTCAATGTGCTGGGGTATTGAACCCAACTATAAGTGCATACTCCACCACTGAGTTATATCACCCTCAGCCCTTGAAAAGGTTAATCTTAATATAGAAAATGAAATTTTACCAATGCGTCTTTGTACTGTGTGTATGTATGAGAGAATGAGAGTGAATAATGTCTTAGTACTAAAACTTGATCACCCATTCTGGGCCTGGTGGTACATGCCTGTAATTCCAGGTACTTGGGAGGCTGATGCAAGAGTATCACAAGTTAGAGGCCAGTCTGGAGAAGTTAGTGAGACATCTCAAAATAAAAAGGGCTGGGGCTGGGGATATAGCTCAATGGCAGAGCACTTACCTAGCACACATGAGGCCCTGGGTTCTTTTTTTTTAAGAGAGAGAGAGAGAGAGAGAGAGAGAGAGAGAGAGAGAATTTTTAATATTTATTTTTTAGTTTTCGGCGGACACAATATCTTTGTTTTTGTATGTGGTGCTGAGGATCGAACTGGGGCCGCATGCATGCCAGGTGAGCGCTCTACCGCTTGAGCCACATCCCCAGCCCGAGGCCCTGGGTTCAATCCCTAGTACCACCAAACAGACAAACAAAACTAAGACTAACAACAAAATGCTTGATCATTCAATATAAAATAATTTATTTTGATTTTGATTGCTTTCTTTTATAGCAAAATGAGATTCCCTATTGCAACTGTACTAACTACTTTGAATTTGGGGTCCACTGGTTTTAAAAATTAATAAATACACAGAAATATCTATTATTCTCATAGTGTTATTACAGGTTAATAGTTACTTTAGAAAGGGACTTTTTGGTGAAAGGGTAAGGGAGAGTAGGTGAGGCTAGGTAATTTTTCCTGTTATAAATTTTTCCTTGGTTCAATCACAGTAGAACCACAGATGTTTTAGTTACGTTGTTTTCTGAAGAGAAATCATCAGCATTGGACTCAAACTATAATTCTGAAGTATCAGAGAAATGTTCCTGCAGCCAAAAGAAATACGAGAAACCTCAGACATGGCATGTGGGAGCTCCTCCTCAGGAAATCCTTGTGGTTCACTATTCCTGTAAATTCTAGCTGACAGAAAACACATCATAGCACAAGAAAGAATTTTGCTAAATGAAAAATAGCCAAGAATCTTTGGTTGTACTGATTGTTCTGGTGGCTGAAACATATTTTTGCAAGAAAAATAAACAAAAATAGACAAGAAACCCCCAAAGTTTTGCTGAACAAGTACTTCAAGAAAATGACTCATCCAAGTTCCGTATTAATGGTACTACATACTATCCCTACACACAACTCCTGCTCTACTGTTCAACCTAAAGATATCAGACCCCACACTAATGGATATATAAAGTCTGAATCACGCATTTCACACAGTGTTTGTTTTCTGTGTAATCCATGGTACATTCTGTAGAAGTGTATCATTATTGTTGGTTTACACTTTAGCGTAAAGATTATTTCAGAAATGGATGCGAAGGATGAAATGCTCTTATTATTAGCTTAACTCTTCTAAAATGCTTTAAATACAACAGAACAAGTTGTAATCTTTTGGGTCTGAGGCCAGAGAGGAACTGGATAATTAGATCTGTAGATTTTCTGTATTCTGGATTTGCCTGATTGTGTGAGATAAGATGGCATTTGATTTAGCACAAAGTTCTATATAATAGTTGGGGGAAAGGAAAAGGTACAATGGTCTAGTAAAATATTAAAGCTGCTGCAGTGGATGCTGGATGATGAGTACATGGAGCTTTCATTGTATTCTTCTCTGTTTAAATATATATAATTATTTCTAAATTTTTAACGATGGACACAATATCTTTACTTTATTTATTTTACTTATTTTTATGTGGTGCTGAGGATTGAACCCAGTGCCTCATGTAATCCACTACAGAGCTATAACCCCAGCCCTAAATATATAATTTTAATGTCCACAATGAATGTTCTTTTAAAATCATATACCAGGTTTTCCTAGATTTAGACAGAAAAGGTTAAAGAAGCTAGTATGGAAGAAAAATGCAAAATTGACACACACACAAAAAAATTCAACTTATCTTAATCTGGGAAAAAGGTCAATTTACTAGATTTTAAAATACAAATGTTAACTATTTTCCTTATAATAGTAGTGGTACTTTTAATTTCTACTCAAAGGGAATATGCCACAAAGGAATACAAAAATAATGAAGCAATGTCTTTAAATGAATTTGTGAGTTAATCACACAGGCATCAACCAGTATAACATGCACACATGATATTTTATGCATTCATTTAAAATACTCTGATAATGCAAGGCAAGTATGTGGTCTTACAGACTTCCTATGACAATGCCCAGGCTCTTATTTTAAGAGAATAATGGATTCAAAAAAAGCAAAACTCAGAATAGAAAGTCAATTATTCTTCCATGGTTTGTAACCCCAAAATCCAACAGAATTTATAAGAATGAAATGAATTACTTGCAAATAAAATGCACCAGAGGTGCTGGGGATGTAGCTCAGTGGTAGAGCACTTGATTAGATATGCAAGGCCCTGAGGTTTGATCCCTGGCACAGAAAAAAAAAACAAAACAAAAAAATGCATTTCAGAGTTTACACTGAAATTTTAATAAGCCACTAATACTATATAAAGACAAATAACTGCACTACTTGGTTATACTTAAATAACTTTTATGATAATCAATAAGAACCTTTAAATAGGTTCAGAAATATTATCATAATATTAAAAATATATGAAGAAAAATTTTCTATAGAATCTTATGTATACTTTAATAAGGATTTAAATTTTAAATCCTATAAGAATTCTAGCTGAGCTAGACTACTGGAAGATTTTTTTCTACATGAACTTGCTGTTCATTTAACTGAACTTCAGTTTTCATATTTGGGGTGTCAACATAAAAAAGAAATGCATGTCTGACTAACAGGGACACAGATATTAACTAGGAAGGTTAGGCATTTAAATAAACCTAGCCTCTTCTACAAAAGTCTCCATGTTGACTAGTTTTCTTTGGCTATAGACACTATCAGTTTTAGTAGAGTCAGCCCTCTAGTCCTTGGATTTCACATCTGTGGATTTAACTAACCACGGATAGAAAACTCCTACATCTGTAGAACATATACTAATTTTTTCGCCTTTTCATTATTCCCTAAACAATACAGCATAACAACAATTCACATAGTATTTTATTGTATTAGGTATTATAAGTAATCTAGAGATGGTTTAAAGTACACAAGAGGATGTGTGGGGTTACTATACCATGTTTTATATGGGATGTGGCATTTGCTAATTTGGATATCCTGGTGAGGAGGGGCAGGAACAAATTCCCTGTGATTGATTGTGTTGTGGGCCTATAATCCAGCCATTCTATGGGACAAACAGCCAGTGCTGGCTACTAAGATAACAGTCACTGTGTCACAATGCTTTTTTTCTGTTTTCCTTCTCTGTCACTTCCTCTGTCCTGGTCTGAACCCTTGATGCTCTCTTTTCACACTAACCCTGATGCACACTCTTTCTGTCCCTTCTTCAGAAGAGCTGATCTCAGAGGCATTTTTAAAAAGCAACAACTGAGGGCCAAATTTTCTCTGGTTCCTCCTAAACTATCTGTTCATTTTATAGATACCAATGACTGAGAGCTAAGAACATTATAGTGGACAAAGCATCTGACTAGAAGTCAGACAATGGCTGTTCATTCATTTGTCAGTAACCAAATATTTATTGAGCACCTACTGTGTGTAAGGTACTAGAGTGGCTTTAGTAGTTTTTTGACTTTAACTTCTTGCTAGGAATATATAAGAAATTGTTAACTTATTTTACTTGTAAAAGGAAACTAAGCTTAATTGCTCAAACTCACTTTTTTATTGCTTTTCTATTTTTAAATTTAAAAACTTAAATAATACAAAAAGATTTTAAAATGGCATAAAATGAGAATTAAGCTTGTTTATCCAACCCTTAACCCTTGGTCTCTCTCAAAAGATAATAAACATTCTTTATATTGTGAATCCTTTCCCCAAAGTTTAGTGTCCATTTATGTATATATGAATAGTCTTTCTTTATGCAGCATTGGGGACTGAATCAGGGCACTTGATCACTGAGCTACATCCCTAGCCCTTTTATTTTGAGATAGGATCTCACTAAATTGCTGAGGCTAGCCTCAAACTTGCCATCCTCTGCCTCAGGTTCCCTAGCACCTGGGATTACAGACATGTGCCACTGAACCTGGCACCTTCAATGTAAGTGGAAATATATTTTATACTCTTCTCTGTACCTGGCTTTTTTCACTTACTACATCTTAAAGATCTTTCTATAGTAGGCCTTATATTCTACCTTATTCCTTTGTAGTGTCCTTATAGCATTTCAAGTCTATGAATGTGCCATTATTTACTTATTCTGTCTCCTATTGTTGGATAAACTAGACCAGGAGATACATGGAAATGGAGAAAATTTTAATAAATGTCTAGGTATTAAAATAAAAATGATTTGGTTACTGACTAAAAACAGATGGCAATGGAGGGAACAAGATGACTCCTACCTTTCCAGTTTGAATAATCAAGTGATGCTATTTACTGAAACATAAAATAACAGCAAAGCAACAAGTCAGAGAAGGAAAACAACAAGTCTGAAATAGTCAAAGGTGAATGCCACTGACCTAAAATATCTTGAGATCAGGAGAGTGGCCTACTAAATGTACAGATTCAAGTTTTTAGCATATAAATATGGTGGGAAGTCCATATGGCTAACATATGTAGATGAACTAGATGACATATGCAAGATGAACTACATACAACAGTATGAGAAGACAAAAAGGCTCTAAGAGAGCCCAATATATTAGAGAAGAAAAGAGTCAAAGCTGGAAAATAATAACAGCAACACTACAAATAGTTCACATTTGTTGAGTTGCTTATATGCTGGGCACTGAATAAGCATGTTTCAGAACACTGAATTCTAAAACCAGCTTTCTAAAGAGGTATTATTATTACTCCCATTTTACAGATAAGGAAACTTATGTTATAGGGAGGTTATAACTTGCTTGGTTACTCAACCGAACTCAGCTGGTTGGATTCTAAAGCCCAGTCTTAATATACAACTGTCTCTGAGGAAAAATCAACTTCTGTGTCTCAAATTGGTCATACATATCACCTGTTATTTTCTTTAAGGTCCAAAATGCTAATCCCTGCCAGATATGTTTTTTAATTAAATCATATTTTTGTCTCCCTTCAGAATGTCCTCATCTCAAATTATTCTCTTTTATCAGTGGCTTTAAGTTTCATGCAAACTGTAACTATTAAGTTTCATAGAAACTAGAACTTTTTTCGGCACAGTTGAGCAGTCTTATAATCCCAGCAATTTGGGAGGCTGAGGCTGGAAGATCATGAGTTTGAGGCTAGACCCAGCAAATTAGTGAGCCCTGTGGCAAAGAATAAAAAGGACTGGGGATGTGGCTCAGTGGTAAAGTGCCCCTGGGTTCAATCCCCAGTAAGAAAGAAAGAAAGAGAAAGAGAGGGAGGGAGGGAAAGAAGGAAGGGAGGAAGGAAGGAAGGAATAAATAAATAAATTTAGCTCTAAAAGAAATAGAGATATAGCAAGCACTAGTATGAATAAGATCATGTAAATTAAACAAAATGAAACAAATACAGTAGGTCCCACCTGAGGGTTCTGCAAGTGAAGATTCAAGCAACAATGGACAAAAAAAATTTTTTTTTTTGAAAAGAAAAAAACATAGAACATGTACAGACTTTTATTTTTGTCATCATTCCCTAAATAATATAGATGTATTCTTACTATTTATATAGCATTTCCATTGTTAGGTATTTTAAGTAATACAGAGAAAATTTAAGGTACATGGGCGGATGTGTGTAGGTTATATGCAAATACTATGCCATTCTATATAAGATACTTGAGCATCTTCAGATTAAGATACTTGAGGTGCCAGAGTTGTGGCTCAGCCATAGAGTGCTTGCCTTGTACACATAAAGCACTGCGTTCGATTCCCAGCACCACATATAAATAAGCAAAATAAAATAAAGGGCCATCAACAACTAAAAAAAAAATTCTATTTATTAAAAAAAAAAAAAAGATACTTGAGAATCCTCAGATTGTGTTATCCACAGGAAATCGTAGAACCAATCCTCTGCAGATAATGAAAGATGAATTTATTTCAGTGCTGTTGTTTCCCACAGGCTATAGGGACCATAAGTGGTATATGGAAATGGCCCTGATCATCTCCCATCGCAACAGCAGCTTTTACCTCAGGTGTGGTGATGTCAGTGGGGGTTCCTAATTTTATGTGATCCTGGCCAGATGTACTTTTTCCTCAAATGAGGATGATCAGTTTAGGTTCTCCTGTTTGATTTCCTCCATACCTATTTCCCCTCAAATAACAGCAGTATCAAATATTTACTGATTACCCAGACTGGGCTAGGCACTAATCTAAGTATTTTTATGTACTAACTTATCTCATCTATGCAATAATAACTTTATGAGGCACAGCTAATTTTAGATAAGAGGAAACTAAGGCACTTACTTAGGGTTACAAGGTTAGTGAATGATAGAACAAGGATTTGAACCTCAGCAGCCTGATAGAGCCACTGTTGCTATCCACTGAACTGTAAATAATTTGGAGTAAACAAGTTCATTAACTTGGTCTAGTGAGGTATTGTGTGTACTTTATTTTTTTTAAACAGAAAGTAGACTTGTAATTTAAAAACTATTTAGCTGATTAAGTTAGAAAACTCAAAACAGGTCAGCATTATTCTCTTGACAATATCTACATTTACTACCAATTACTTTATTTTTGTTTCAGATGAGCTATAATTCATATGTAAGAATTCAGTAAGAGCATTTGCCCCAAGCCACACAAGGCCAGATACTGGCTGTAAAGATTCTTAGGGACTATAAAAACAATAGTAATCTATTCTTATAAATTACTTTCAAATTTATAAGAATATAAAAAAAATTAACTCAATTTTTTGTTTGTTTGCTTTGGTGTGTTTTTTTTTTGTACCAAGGATCAAATCCAGGGGCACTTAATCACCGAACCACATCCCAAGTTCTTTTATTTTTTTAATTTTGAGACAGGATCACACTAAATTGCTGAGGCTGGCTTAAAATTTGCAACCCTCCTGCCTCAGCCTCCTGAGCCACTGAAATTACAGGCATATATCAACCACACCCTGCTGCTCAAGAGGTTTTTAAAACAACTCTTAACTGAAAATGGAGAGAAAATTCAGCCAATATGATGCAACGGATTTCTTTATTTTACAGTTAACTTGTATAAACCAATAAGAAAAACATTTTTAAATAGTATAAATGAGGAAAGGATATAAAGAAGCAATTTAAAGAAAAAAATACAACTGATTTAATATAAATGAAAATATGTTAAACTTCATCCTTGATTTAAGAAATGCAAATTTAAAATAAAATTCTTATCTATTAGTTGGCAACAATTAAGAAGTCTGATAATATATAATGTTGGCAAGGTATGGGAAACAGATATTTCAATCTAGTTGGAGTATAGGTACAAAAATATAAGTATATATATCCACCAACCTAGCAATTCCATTTCTAGGTATCTAGCCTATCAATGTAATTATAATAGTATGCCAGAACATACATACAAGAACACTAAATACTGCAACTATTTAAGAACCCCATTTATGTTTTGAAAAAAAACCCACAAAATCAAGTTATACAATATCTCTGTGTCACAGAAGGATACACATGCATTCATACACACACAGAAATGTAATTGTACTGAAACTGATCTGGAAGAACACATATCAAAGTGACTACAATAGCTACTTACATGGAGAAAAGGGGAAGTGGGGGATTAAAAAAAAGATAAGGGAAGGGGAAGGGAAAGCTAATGCTTTCCCTGGTATTATTTGAATTTCTTACAATAAGAATATATTCATATGCTATTTGTGTGGGAAATGGTACCCAGCAAAAAGCCTGATAAAAAAGATGCCCAACTAATCATTAGTCCATCAAATGAACAGAAAAATCTTGTGCTGTTTTCCACATCAAAATTAAAGATCTACTTTAATTATTACAGATTCCTTTTTTAAAATTTTTATTTATTTATTTTTAGTCATACAAGACAGTAGAATGTATTTTGATATATAAATCATATTGTCTATTCTATTCTGCTGCCCTTCCTATCCTTCCTACTTCTCCCCTCCTCTCCCATCCTTTCTCTCTATCCAATCTAATGTGACACACTTTTTCTTTTTCTTTTTCTCATTACAACATCATATATGTATTCTAATTATTACAGATTCCTTTATTTAAAATGTCAGTTCTGGGCTGGGCTTGTGGCTCAGTGGTAGAGTGCTTACCTAGCATGCCTGAGGCACTGGGTTATAATCTCAGCTCCACATAAAAATAAAATAAAGATATTGTGTCCGTCTAAAACTAAAAAATAAATAAAAATAAAAAATAAAGTGTCAGTTCTATATCAAAACTATAGACTCTTGGATCTGACAAAATGCTAACCATTATCAGATGTTTGGGTTCTCTAGTCTGTATTAAACACAAAAAGCAACAGGAAGACACAGGCACACTAGCTAGAAATAGAAGGCAATATAAGGCACAAAGGATTAGTACTGAAACCTGAAATTCTGTGATTTTTGAGGAGTTACTTTGTTAATGCAGCCTTCCCACCTACATGAATCTGTGTTCCCCCTAACCAAGAAGCCTTGGTTTTCCATTCCCAAATTACAGAACTCACCAAATTATTAACAGGTCACTTTAAAATTTTGTATCAACTGTAAATATCTGTTTTTTAAAAAACTAATGTGTACACCGCCCCCCAACATATATATGGTACAAAGTAAATTATATATATTTAAGTTTCTGCCATGCCAACAGACCTCTATTTAGAATGAAACCTTTAAAGAACAACGTATCTGTATTTTAAGGATCTCACTGGAGAATATTTGTCTGGAAATCATTATTTGCTACTTTAAAAGATTTTTAAATAATCTATTATCTTTGAAAATAGCTTAAAACCATAGGTGTAAATGTGATTATCTCATATAAAATAGCAATTCTCTTTTTCTAGAAAATACTACCCAAAAGGATAAACTCTTTATCAATTGCTATGGCTTCTTTATGTCTTTTCAAACACCACAAGATAAACTGATGTATCATCACCAAATTATTTAAGGCAGCAATTTTCTAAGTTATTAATGAAAAAGGTACTTAAAGAATTAAAACTCTGCCCAAATTAACAAAACCCAATGGAAAATAAATTTTCCCATTACTATTATTTTTTTGCCAATATACTACATTTCTACAGAAATCATTGTATATTGGCTTTTCTTTAATTCAGTACATAACCAGAAAGTATAATTTGAAATTAACTACTTATTGCCTGTCCCTCCCTTAATCCTTGATAATATCATAGGACAGTGTCCTGCAAATTAAAGATATTATAAAATAATAGGAAATATACTTTGGAATTTTCACATTTGAATATAACTTCTAAATATTACACCAACAGCCCCAAATGCAAACATTCATTATTCCTCAATATTAGCAAAGCAAAATCTCATTATAAAATTCAAAAAGATTATGTTAAAAGGGTCCATAAAAATTAGTCCAGCTATGCTACTCACAGACAGCATAGTTCTAATTTCTCCAAATTGAGGAAGTTAAAGCCTCTAGTATGTATTCTCTTCTTGACCCACGCACCTCTTCTAGGGATGAGTCCCACTTGTTTCTCCAGAAGTACAGTACAAAATGGCCACTGAATAGGAGGGCGTGCCTTTGTCATTACTAAGCATTTTCCTATCTGAAGCAGCTCTTAAAAAAAAAAAAAAAACCTGAATATTATTTCTTCAGTGCTACTATTACTCAGCAACTGCTGAAGAAAGTAATTAGAAGAGTGGGCCTTCAAAGGATGTTAGTTAATATCAATGTATTTTAAACATTTTTTATAAACTAGTAGGATAGATAAGAATATATTCATAAATTTTCCTGGCTGCAGTCTTCTAATATTTTCACTGAAAATCATTTTACCCACTTGCTCTTTCATGAGTACTTTAAACAGCAAAAAGTTTTTAGAATAGTTTTCAAGGTCTTTGTATACAATAGTATAAATGCTATTTAAGCACACTAGTCCATAAGTCCAAAAATAAAATAAAAAAAATCAAACATATTCATCAAAAGAAAGGCTACTGCCAGATATGGTGGCATAGGTCTGTAATCCCAGCTACCTGAGAAACTGAGGAAGGAGGATGACAAATTTGAGACTAGCCTGGGTAATAATAGCCAAACCCTGTCTCAAAATAAAATAGAAAGGGTTGGAGATGCAGTTCAGAGGTAAAGTGGTAAAGTGCTCACCTGGCATGTGCCATGTGTGAGGCCCTGAGTTCAATCCCCAGTACTGGGGGGAAAAAAAAGAATTTGTACTTCTATAGTTCTGGGAAGAGATAAAAAGGTGGACTTTTCTCTCAAAATGCTTCATAATTCTCCTACATTAGAAAGGGAGAGTCTAAAAGCAAAAGGAAAACAAGGTCAGGGCAAGGTATATATTGAAATAGAAAATCTATTTTCATAAAGATCTTAAAGAGATATGAAATTAAAGGCTGTGGGTCAATTAGCAAAATCTATCCATGTAGGTGGTTATAATTGTCAGCTACATAAATTACAATGTAGATTTAAAAATAAATAGTATCCTCAAATATGTTATTTCAAATAAAGACTAATGGACATTCTGATTTGCTGATTTTCTGTGGGAATAAGAGGAAGTCACAATGGATACTGTGAACAGTAGCCCCAAACCCCAGGCAATGAAGATGAGTAGTCTGCCTCACTGTGCAGTGAGGATGCTGAGCTTGGGGCTTTTTTCTCCTAAACCCATAAGGCATGATTTGCTTCCAGGAACTTGGAGGACACCTGGTACAGAAGCAGGGAAATAAAATGGAGTCTAGGTTTCTAACCTAGAAATATACCGGAAATGAGTAAATTTTCTTCCTGTATTTCCTAATTAATGGAAGCCTCAAAGGTAGTTTCAGATTTCCTAGAATGGATTTAAGAAAAATTTCATACTAAGGATGGTCTGGTACAAAGGATGATTTTATTACAATTGGGAAACAAGCTCTAGGGAAACTGATCTCATTCAGAGTCTCATTACTAACTAATATAAGTCTGTCTCTTTGATTCACTGACTAGTTCACTTTCCATGATGTTTTCTTACAGAATGAAAATTTTTAATATAACTGCATAAAGTACCATAATAAATAATATAAGTGCTATGTGTATTACAGCTTGAGGCAAAGGGACTTGCATTTTTTAAAAAATGCAATGAAAATACATAAAAGAGTTCTGGGATTGAAAAATAAAGTACCTGGAATGGTGGCACATGTCTGTAATCCTAGCTACTTGGAAGCTGAGGCAGGAGGATCACTAGTTTGAGGCCAGTCTCAACAATTAGCAAAACCCTCTCTCAAAAAATAAAAAGAACTGGGGTTGTAGCTCAGTGGTAGAGCCTCCCACCCCCAGGTTCCATCCCCAATACTGCAAGAAAACAAATTAACAAACAAACAAAAGAGGCTGGAGACTAGCTCAGTAGTAGGGCATTTGCCTAACATGCATAAGACTCTGTTTCATCCCTAGGATCACATACACCAAGAAAAATCCTAAAACAAAAAAAGGATAAAAGAGAGACATACTTATTCCTCTTTTCAAATGTTCAGATTTTTAAAAAGAAAAAAAATTTAATATCTATATCAGAGCCCTGAGGATATGTGGAGAAACCAAAACTGAAGAAACAACACAACACAAACAGGGAAAAAGCAGACTTGTTCCCCTAGAATAATTTTTATAATTCATATTAAACATGTAATTTCTTCTGCATATCTGGTGATAAACTAGCTTTAGTTGTCACTTTCAAATTAATAGGCTTGAGATTTAATAACAACATTAATATTCTATGATACTGATAAAAGTATAAATTTTGTATACTTCTAATCTCAGCTACTATTTGGAACTAGATTATTTTAAATAATAAAGTTTTAGGGTTTTATGTTTATAAACTAAAGCAGAAGATAAATTTTGAGGAAAAATAAGATGACATAATATCTTAAATTTTATATGTATAATTATTCCAGATAGCAAGCTCCATTATCAAAACTGCAAACACTGTCCACATGTACACTCACAGACCAAAACAATTTCCTTCCATTAGTCAAATCAATAATGCAAGTAGGACTCTACAAGTAACACTTTGGAAAATGCCTTAGTGTTCTTTAGAGGTATATAATAACCTTAAAAAATGCAAAGAAGCAATCACTCAAATAAAGGAGAACTTTTTTAAAACTTTGTTTTTACATGTGGGAGGTTTTGTGAGTTGTTTCCTTTCATTTGATTGATTTAGTGTTATACACACAAAAAAGTGCCAAAGCTGAACATACTGCCAAAAAAGGGTTAATATACAACTCACAGAGAAGTATAAAGGATGAAGCAGAGAAAGAGATCATGCTAGAAGGAATAAAAGTTATCTTTCTCAGTCAGGAACAAAGGAAGAAGGAGAATCAATTCAAACAAACACCAAAAACCTTGCCAGTAAAGAGTTCAACTATGAAAAATAAGGTTACCAAAGACAGATTTGAGGAGAATGCAAAAAGTTCCTTAAGGACAGCACTGTCTCTATAAGAAGGACTTAACAAAGAAATGGTTTAGATGCATGACAAATAATGTAAAGAGGCAGAAAAACTGTTCCTTCTGATAAAAAGGTCTTATTTCCAGGTACTTTTTTTTTTAATTTTTTTTTTTAGAGAGAATTATTTAAATTTTTTATTTTTTTTAATTTTTTTGTTTTCGGCGGACACAAAGTTGTGTTTGTATGTGGTGCTGAGGATCGAACCCGGGCCGCACGCATGCCAGGCGAGCGCGCTACCGGTTGAGCCACATCCCCAGCCCTTCCAGGTACTTTTCTCTCCTGGAATAGCAGAGTTTTAAAAAGAATGAATGACTCGAGGGCTGGGGATGTGGCTCAAGCGGTAGCGCGCTCGCCTGGCATGCGTGCAGCCCGGGTTCGATCCGCAGCACACATACAAACAAAGATGTTGTCCGCCGAGAACTAAAAAAAGAAAAATAAATAAACATTTAAAAAAATTCTTTCTCTCTCTTAAAAAAAATGAATGACTCGAAATTTCTGCTATTTATATATGCACGTATGTCATGCATGTATGTAGCAAGGATTGAATCCAGGGCGCATGACCACTGTGCCACATCCCGGGCCCTTTTTATTTGAGTCAGGGTCTCGCTAAGTTTCTTAGGGCCTTGCTAAGTTGCCAAGATTGGCTATGAACTCGAGATCCTCTTGCCTCAGCCTCCCAAGCTGCTGGGATTATGGTGTGCATCACTGTGCCTGGCTCTGCAATTAATTTATAACTAAGAAATCTGAAAGTTAAGAAAGAGCAACATCAGAACTTTAACACCTTTCAAAGGTGACTGGATAATTTTAACTTTCAAACATCTTAATTAGTAATTACAATAACAGAGTAAAACAATAATCTTGTTATTTCAGTATTTATTTTATTTCATGCTCACGTGAGACAAGGTGTCTGTCCATTTCCTAAACCCCTTTCCTGGTGTTTAGCCAGAGAGAGAGAGAGAGAGAAATCCAAGAAAGGTTACACTGGCCTCAGGATACGATGACTGTAGAAGGTTCTGATTAACATAAAGTCTTAGCCAGGCATGGTGGTGCACACCTGTAATTCCAGTGATTTGAAGTGTGAAGCAGGAGGAACAACAACAAAAAAGTTCCAGGCCAGCCTCGGCAACTTGGTAAGACCCTGTCTAAAAAACAAACAACTACAACAACAAAAAATTAATAAAAAAAGGGCTGGGGATGTCACTCAGTACCCCGGGCTCAACCCTAGTATTACAAATTATCCTAGAGAAGGAGGAGCCATACTCCAATATAACAGAATTAACCTTATAGGTATGTAGGGAATCTAGCCCTAAGATGAAGGTGGTTAGGTTCTAGGGCAAGGACTGGAAAATGGCCTGAAATCTCACTCTTCCTTTCCTCCTTCAGTCCCTCTCCTACACCATCTTTCAGGGCTCTTCTCCTTTCAGACTAGGAGGACTTATCTATGGTTTAGATATGAGACATCCCCCAAAAGCTCAAGTATAAGATAATGGAAGAAAGTTTAGAAGTGAAACAATTGGGTTATGAGAACTTTAATCCACAGATAAAGATTGAATGGGCCGTAATTATAGACACGGCATGACTGGATGTGGTGGGTCACTGGGGGCATGCCTCTGGGGTTTATATTTTGAAAAGAGCTCTCTGTTTCTTGATTGCCCTGTTCTGAGGTGCATTCTTTCTCCATACGCTTCTGCCATGATGTTCTGCCTCATCCCTGGCCCAGAGCAATGGAGTCAGCCATCAATGGACTGAAACCTCTGAAACCATAAGCTGAGCCCTCAAAAAACTTTTCTTCTTCTACATTGTTCTTCTCAGGTCTTTGGTCACAGTGACGAAAAAACTGACCAAAACAAGGACTCAATGTCAACCTCTAGAAGAAGCATAAATGATGACAAATGTAAGAAAAGATGGTAAAATTTACTAACAATCAAGGAAATAGAAATTAAAACAAGACACTTCAAAGGAGTTTTAAATCATTTTTTTTAAAGAGAGAGGGGGGGCGGATTTTTTAAAATATTTATTTTCTTTTTAGTTTTCGGCAGACACAACATCTTTGTTTGTATGTGGTGCTGAGGATGGAATCAGGGCCGCACACATGCCAGGGGAGCGCTTGAGCCACATCCCCAGATCCTCAAAGGAGTTTTAAAAGATGAGATGTTGCTAGAATATTTTCCAAAATTCTGCTTGATTTAAAATTTTAATTTTAACGTATCATGTGACTCTGGGTGTCAAGACATAAATGAGTCTGATTTCTGGCTCTAATAATCATTAAAGTAACAGCGTTATCCCAAATATGCCAAAAATATCACAAATTTCTGTAGGAAGAAGAGGTTAGGCCCTGTGATAGATACAGTGGAATAGCTTGTTCAACCTCCATTACATCTTTCTTCCAGTGAACCTCTTGTATTGCAGAGGCATCATTTGACATTTCCCAAATTAGCCTGCAGCTAGAGTGCTAGATATAAATTTAGAATTAGGGTTCATCCAATTAGGTGTACCTGTGAGAGACTAGGAAGGTAAAGGGAAACAGGTCCACTTTTTGCTCCTTTGGCTTCTCTTTTTCTCTTTTCCTGCTTCATGACCAATAATAATCTTGATGGAGTTTGATCCTCTAGATTTTTCAATAATAATGTAACCATTAACTCCCTGTATTTTGAAATCACCTTCTGTGTATAGTTGATAGATGGCTTTCTTTTCTTCACTAGGGTGTATGTCTGCCATAATATTTAGTGTCTAGAAGTAGGGCTGGTTTAATAAACTTGAAATACTCTGCAGTGGCTGAGTGGTAGGTGGCAAGGAAACATGCCCAATAAGCTTTCTGCTCTAGGAAGAGTTTAATAAAAATGACCATTATGCCTGAGAAGGAGGCACACTCATGTAATCCCAGTTACTTAGAAGGATGAGGCAGGAGGATCAAAAGTTCAAGGTTAACCTGGGCCATGCAGTGAAACCTTGTCTAAAAATGAAAAAAGGGTGAGGATGCAGCTCAGTGGGTTCAGTCCCAGTACCACCAAAAAAAGAAAGATGAGAGAGAGAGAGAGAGAGAGAGAGAGAGAGAGAGAGAGGGAAATGACCATTTACAAAGCTGTAAGCAGCACTCAGACAAACAGTACCCAGGGATCAGCAACAGCAGGAAGTCATTATCTTCCATAGGTCTAAAGATCAAAGGAAATAATCAGTGTTACTGATACTCTGCAAAGGCTGAAGTTACAAGGGAACAATTACCCAATAAGAGTTGTAGTTTTATGTACAAGGTAATCACTACTAAGTGGTAGCCCTGTGGGGAGAGAGAATAAGAATAAAAACCCAGACCTTTCCAGTGCCTCCTGATCTGTAGGTTCTTCCTACTGACTGAACCCAGATGAAATCATATGAGCAGAAGAATACAGGTGAACACAGGTAATACAGTTCATAATTGTCAGGGTGGAATTAGGGGTCTGAGGGATGCATGCAACAATAACATCAATTCCTCACCTATATACCTGAGTGTTAAATAAGTCATGAGTCAAAGAAGAAGTTGAAATGGAAATGACAACACTATGAGATAAACTATGTTTCAAAACTTAAAAGATATAGCCAAAGCAATATTCATGGGAAAAATTATAGCTTTATAAATTTTCTGCATTTAAGTTTTTAAATCATGAACCTAGAGAAAAGCAGCAAAATAAACACACAAAAAATGAAATAGGTGAAATGGAAAATTTTAAAATTTAAAACTGCAAGCTGAATTGAGCTGATCAAACAAAACCAATAACTAGTTCTTTGAAAAGTCTGTCGCTGTTACATATAATTATAATGCACCAATTAAAAAAAGAGAGGAAGAAAAAAGAAAAGTCTATCTGGCAAATCAATATTCTGGCAAAACTACAAGATAAAAAGAGAGGGTATGAATATACATAGATGATTTCTAATTAGTGTTATAAGTAAAACTAAAAATTAAGAAACTACTAAGAACAGTTTATATTAATAATTTTATAATTAAGGTTTAGAACAATTTTCTGGAAAGCCTTAATAATATGTAATATTTACTAAATACTTTCTATATGCCCAGGTATTACATAAATAATTTACCTATATTCAGTACTTAATTCTCATAACTGCTCTATGAGATAGGTACTATTAATTCTACTTTACTTTTGAGAAAACTGAAGCTTAGAGAGGTTAAGTACCTGCTTATAGTCTTTCAGAATAAAAAATTATCAAAAAAATGTAATTGACCAATAACCACACACACACACACACACACACACAAAAAGGAAGTGATATACAACATCCATTCTCCAGCAAAGACCTAGATCCTATAAGGGCCATTTAGCTATATCCTCATGGAAGAGATAATTCTCATTTTGTAAAATCAGTACTAGAGCACAAAAAGATGGGAAACTGCCTGACTCATTTGGAAGGCAAGCAATAAATGTTCATGGGATTGGATGATTCAATATTGTAAAGATGTCAAGTATTCCAAAATTAATCTACAGATTCAATGCAATCTCAATCAAATCTCATTAAGTTTTTTTTTTTTAAACTGAAATTGACAGTCTTTCAAGATTTATGTGGAAATACAATAAGGCAAGAATAGTGAAAAGCAATTTGAAGAAAAAGAAAGCTGAAGGGTTTTATCCAATTAGATATTAATACCTATTACAAAGTTACAATAATTAAAAAACATGGGAAAGGGCAAGATAATGACCAATGGAAAAGAAGAGGGAATTCAGAACAAATTCACACATAAAAGATACCCTGACTTGTCACAACACTACAACTCAGTGGGGAAAGAACAGTGTGTTCATTAAATGATGCCACCCAATTGGACATCCATACGGCAAAAAGAAATACAGAAAAAAACTCATATTCTTCACTTTATACCATACAAAAATCAGTTCCATGTGGATGGAAGATCTAAATGCAAGAGGTCAAGTAAAGCTTTTAGAGAAAATACCTTTGTGACGGGTAGGGTGGGCAAATATTTCTTTAAAAGCATTAACTATAAAAGAAAAGGTAATATAGCTCAGTTGGTTGAGTGCTTGCCTTGCATGCACAAAGCCCTGGGTTCAATCCCCAGCACCACAAAAAAAAAAGAAAGAAAGAAAAAGAAAGAAAGAAAAGGTAAGTTGAATTATAATAAATAAATTTAAGAACTTCTTCATTGAAAGACACTATTAACAGAGGGCAGATCTTGTATATAAGACTGAGATAAGAGATTTAAAGTATATATATCCACTAAAGGTAAAGTATATATATCCATTAAAGGTCTTGCACCTAGCATATATAAAGAATTTCTTCAACTCAATAACACAAAATAATAGAAAAATACAAGAAACTTGAGGTGGCTTCACAAAAGTGGCTTTACAATTGGCAAATAAACATATTAAACATCTTAACTTTCTTTTTTTAAATAAATATTTTTAATTGTAGATGAACATAATAACTTTATTTTATTTATGTAATGCTAAGGATTGAACCCAGTGCCTCACACATGCTAGGCAAGTGCTCTACAACTGAGCCACAACCCCAGCCCAATATCTTAACTTTCTTATCAAGGATATACAGATTAAAGCCACAAGAAGATTCCAGGATATAGCCACCAGAATGGTAAAAAGACTGAAATGAACAAGTGGTGGTGAGAACTTAACCTTTCATACATTGTTGGCAGAACACTTTGGTACAAACACTTTGTAATAACATTTGACAATATGTAAGGAGAACTTATGTTTTTCCTATGACTCAACTGATTCCACTTTGAAGTATATAGCCAACAGAAATACATTTAATAAAGCACATACCAAAAAGTTCACGGTAGCAGTATTCATAATAGTTTCAAACTGGAAACTTACCTCATGACTATCCTAAAAAAAAAAAAAATAGATTAAATCCTCATATATTCACACAGAATACTATGCCCAAATAAAAATGTTGACATCATGTGGATGAACCTCACAAAGAAAGCCAGAAAGCAAAAAAATCCAGATACAAAAGAAAATGTAAAAGGAATTGGAAAGTCTGTAAGCAAACCCCCCAAAATACGCATACACAAAAGTCATCTAGGTTAGTTACTAGAAGTCTGAATAGAACTTATGTTTGTGGTGGGGAGTAGTGACTGAAAGGAGAAGGGAGTTTCTAATTGTCCCAGTGATGTTCTCTCTCTCTCTCTCTCTGATGTTCTCTCTCTCTCTCTCTGCCATATGAGGGATTGAACCCATGGCACTCTACTTCAGAGCTACATTCCCAGCCCTGATATTCTGTTTCTTCATCTGGAAGCTGCTTACATAGGTGTGTGCAATGTGTGTACATACATCAGTCTTTTGCATACTTATGATGTATGCTTATTCTTAATATTATAATTATGGTTAAGATATGAGGTGTCCTCCAAAAGCTCATGTGTGAAGCAATGTAAGAAAGTTTAGGGGTGAAATAATTGGGTTATGAGAACTTTAATCTAATCAGTACATTAATTTCCTGATAGACATTAACTGGATGTTAACTGTAGGCAGGTAAGGTGTAGCTGGAGGAGGTGGGTCATTGGGGATCCATCTTTGGGTTTTCTATTTTGTCTGTGATAAGAGGAGCTGTCTCTGTGCTTCCTGGCTTTCCTGTCTTGAGTTCCTTTCCTCCTCCACGCCCTTCTGCCATGATGTGCTGCACAGAGCAATGGAGTCACTGTCTATAGACTGAGACCTGTGAAACCATGAGCCCCATATAAACTTTTCCTCCTCTAAAATTGTTCTTGTCAGTTTTTTGTCTATATCAATGAAAAAACTCACTAAAACAATACAAATTAATGTGTATTACTTAGAGTAAATAAGCAGCAATTGGAATTTTTTTCCCTACATTTTAATAAAGGCTTAATAGTATTTGAAGAACTCATGTAAATCATCCATCCATCATCCCTTCCTCCACACCCCAATTGATTAGAGAGCCTTGAGCATGCTAAGCAACAAAGTAGGCAGGAGGCACTCTACCCCTGAGCCATATACCCACCCCAGTTCCTAAGTCAATTTTTAAGAAGCTAAGCTGGGTATGATGTAGCTCAAGGTAGGAGGAATGCTTACCATGTGAGAGACCCTGGGTTCAATCTCCAGCATTTGCAGGAAAAAAACGGGGGGTAGCATCAAGTGGACAAATGAATGAAGAGAATCACTCAAGCAAAGAAATAAAAATAGCTAATAAATGTATAAATACCCAAAATGTAAATCAGAACAATGGAATGCAGTTTTTGCCTATCAAGCTCCAAAGATTAAAGGAAACTAACAAGGTTGGTGATAATAATTTGATAAAATTAATACTTTCTTATTCCTAAAAGAAATGTGAATTGGCATAACCTTTCTTAATAAATCTTAAAATGTTCATGTTCTTTGACCTACTAGATCCTAGAAAATATTCTAAGGAAAATCAGAGTTTCAGTAAAAGATGGACTTATATCAGGTTTGACTACTACAGTATTTTGAAACAATCTATTCATAAAGGGAAACTGGTTATGATATGTTACATGATGGGATAGCATATTAACAATCATGTTTTCAAAGAGTGATGAGTAGAAAAAGATGTATGATAAATTAAGTGAAAAAATATATATAAAATTCTACGTGTATATGTTTTATGTTAACAAATCTCATACACATTAACATTCATTTGAACAAAAAGTCTGTAAGAATACATAGCATATTGTCAGTAGTGGCCATCTTTGGGTGGTGGGAAATGGGTCATTTAATTTTTTTAGTTGTGTTTATTTTCCACAATAAAATGTTCTTTGAGCATTTATTACTATTATATTCAAAACTCAAAGAATAATGGGCTAAAAAATATGGTTACCAGTTTCCCCTGCTCTAGAAATCTAAGCAACCCAGATTTCTCCCTCCTTCAACTCCCATATGCAATTGAAAATGCCTATCCAAAGCATTATTCCATTATTTCTTCTCTCGTTTCCAAAATTTAGTGAACTCCTTGCACCCAGATTCTACTTTATAGTGAAATGGCCACATTTCCCACAATTTCTACATTGTGGAAACATCAAACCACTTTACACAGTGAACTGCCACACCCCAGCCCCTAAAAATGCACACCAGGTACTTCCACATCTCCCACCCTAGGCATACTCAGAGCTCTTCTCCTACGATATCTTTTCTCCCTTCCATCTTCCTAATTCGATTCATAATTCAAGATTCATCTCGGATCTCGTTTACCGGGTATAGTTCTTGGAGGCTGCAAGAAGAGACAGCCGTTTCCAAATTAATCTTCCAATGACAGTTGAACATGTCAACATTTAACATTCCGCAGTTAGTTCCTCATTATCTTGTTGTATGGCATGGGGTCATTTTCCTTTTCTTAAAATCTAGGATGAGCTAAAGCACACATATGCAATGCATATAAACAGCGATGTGAATTTTTACCTGACAGAAAAATGGTATCAAAAAAACTCGCCTGATTTTTTTTTTTTTTCATTCAAGATGGCAGAGAACGCCTTGAAATAGTCCTACACAAAAGCACTGATCCGGAGCCTTGATTTCAAAACTGGCTACACCTCGCGAAATAGCAAAGGACAAAAGAATGGAACCTAGATGCTAAGGCGCCCCAGCCCTAACCACTCACTGCAGGTCCCACACCCATAGACTAATCCATGCCAGAAAAGTGGCACCTGCTGCCTTCATTTTGGGAACCACACCTAGACGGTGAACAGTGACCCAAGGCACTATTGGATAGCGACCCAAAAATTCAAGGATGTAAAAGGGGACAGCAGAATTGTAATAGTATCTGGAATGCACGTTCCGGCCCCGCCCAGGAACAGTCCCCCCGCGGTGCTTTAGTCTCGTGGAAGGAATGGACTGGGATCCCGCCCTAGGGTCGGGCAACCCCTCTCTGACAGGGAATTCTGGGCGGGCCTGAGAACGAGGCCGAGGCGCTTGGGGCTACACCTGTCAGGCTGCGGCCAATACTAGGCCCCAAAATCGCTGGGGTTGGGTGGTCCAGGCCGTCAAGAGCGCGTCAGTCGATCCCTCGCCCTGGGATCGCCCAGTCTCCTTTGCTTTCCCTTTCGTCCTTCTCAAACAAAGGCAACCCACACCCACCGCCATTTTCCCTTTACCTCAAAAACCACCTCTTCGTCAAACTCCGGTGTCATCCTTCTCCGCCATGCCACCCGCCTCAGCACGATGGGAAATGAAGGCAGGCAGGAGAACAGGCGTGCACCGAGGCTTCTGCTCTTGCCCGTCCCGTAGGTCTTGACAACTACAATTCCCAGCATGCCTCGCAGCTCACGCCCCCTTTTTTCGTCCGCTTATTGGTGCAGAGGGTCAGCGTGGGGGCGGGGGCAGAATGAAGTTCTAGCTCTTCGATTGGAAGACGCTGAGGCTTTTGTCTGCCTTTTACGGCCGCGACTAACAGGGGGCGCCCGCCGCACTGATAAATTTTTTTTTTGGAGTTTGAGAGGGGCGCGCGCCAGCTGAGCCGCGGTGAGTTCTGCTCGTGCCCGTGCCTGGCCGTCTGCCCGGAGCGCGGCAGGGCGGCGCTCGTGCTCGCCCGCCTGCTACCAGCGACTCGCGCCCGGGAGCGCAGTAGGGTAGCTGGAGCCGGCTGCATCCTTTGTGCGGCGCTCGGGTTTCGCCGCGGTGGCACGGGACAGAATGTGGGCTCTGCGGGGGCTTTTCTCTTCTGCCCAAACTCTGAAAACAATGGAGTGAAAGGGGAACATGGATTGAGGGGAGAGAGCGGGGAGGCGAGCTGCTCTGGGAAATCATGACTTCTGCCGCCGGTAAGTGGCCGCGCTCGCGCTGTCGCTGGAAAGTTTGTAAGGAGCGCTTTCCAAGCTGGGGCTCTCCGGCAACTTTCTCCGATAGGGTGGGAGAGTCGCGTGGCCTGTACCTTTCCCTAGCATCTCGGCAAATTGCGAAGCGAATGGGGTTTGCTGCTCGATTCACTCGTCCCTTCCTTCAGAGAGGGCTGTTGGACCTCTTGGGACTTCCCTTCAAAGGGAGACCTGTGCTGGGGGCTCTTAACTCCAGGTGAAACGCGCAATGGAAAGAGAGCATTTGCTCATTTCTCCTACAGTTGGAGTGACTTTGTTTTTGCGTGTGAGGGTAGCATAGGTTCCCCTATTAAGAAATCATTTATTCTAGGAAAGGGCAGTGTTCCCAGAGTATTGAACTGAGCCACTAGAGTGAGTCGCTTTAAACCTAGGGTGGACTGAAAACCCTTTCCATTTCTTATAAAAGAGGTTTAAATATTGTTGCTCATGTCCTCCTGGTTTTACTCCTGATAACCTGAGTGTACAGTGGGATTGCCTCTGGAAATGCTCATCTTCACTCCATTTCTTCTGGGATTTTCTCCCCCCTAGTTCTACCTGCTTAGTGTAAACAAAGCCTTGTTTTCTGTCTGCTTCCTATAGGCTTTTCCCCTTATTCAAATGACAAAGCCTCTATTTTACCTTTGTGTGGATTTCCATCCATGGTGGACAATATATTGCTGAACATTCTAAGGAACAAGTTTTATTTTACAAAATAATTACCAAAGTGGTGATACAGTCATTTCATAAGAACATGGGTTAATTTTAAAACCAGCCACTTAATAATGTATTAAGTGTTGTTGTTTTTTTTTTTTTACCTTTGTCTATGTTGAAAGAAACTTAGAAATTTTATAATCAAATAGTTTGAATCTTCTCCTAAAAGTTACTTGTAGATTCAGCACCTAAGTATCATGTTAAATTCTGATTGCTTTTCTTGGCATTTGTTTAAAATTCCTGCAACCTGAAACTGCACTCTGATATATATTATCTCTAAAGCCTAGATATACTGGAGTGTTGGTTTGCTAGGAATAATCAGATTACAACTAATGAGGCAAGAAGTTAGCCAATAGAAATAAGAAACCAAGAAGTGAAATATTTCTGTAGAAGATTTTGTGGATTTTTTTCCTTTTTGATGTTATGTGCAACGTACATGAGAAATGTCATAAAGCTCTATTGTAATTATTTATAAGCTTTTATTTATTAAGGAAAGCTTATATTGTATTATTTTCATCCCAAATTTCTGTGCCTTGTCAAGGTTTCTTTAATGACTGAACCAATATAATTAAATTAAAAGTGCTTAGCAATTTTACAATCCTTCCAGCCATGTATAGTTCTTCCCTTCTTTGTGGGGTCAAAAATATTTAAAATATTCATCATATGAGTATCAGTGTTCAATTTTAGTCCTAATACTTTATAGTGAACAGGTACAGAAGCATTTGACATTTATATATGTAAACTTGATTTCTAGGGCCCAGTCTGAAAGTTTATGATTCTTTCATTGGAATTACCCTAAAGTACTGCAAGCTATTTTTATATTTGATCAACTTTACAACTAAAGAAATCCACGGACATTTTTGTGGTGTTTTTGAAAGAGGGACACTTCCTGTGTATAGCTGAGTTAGTTGGTTTTTGGTATGGTTCTCTGAGAAGCATTGGCTATTTTTTTTGCTCACCCTCTGATAAAATTTATTATTATTATTATGTCTAGATTATGAAAGAGAGCTGGGGTTTAATTCTATCCCATCCTTATAAAACTACATATATATTGTTCTTATACGCTAACCTGCAAACACATAGTGCTTTTTTGGCATAATAGTTAGATTTTAGGAAAGTTATTTATATTTTGCAGGCAGGGGTGTTTGTTTTGAATCTAATCTATTGCATTTGGGAGCGTTGTTTTAATTTAAGAAAGTAGAGGAATGTTGTAGAACATCCAAGTTGTATGTATACTGAAGAAGAGCTTGCTTTGCTTTTTCTACATCTATGGAAGAATTGATGCTCAGTAGAGTTTAGAATTATTCAAAGCAGTATGTGAAAAAGGTGAAGTAATTATTGGTGTATGTCTTGTATCTTTTTGAACGTGTATAAGTTATTGTCTCATTAATGTCTGTGCTTTGCATTTTATCTGACCCAGTAGCCAAGAGAGAGTGCAAGTGAGCCACAGCCATCTGTGTGTAACAGAAGACAAGTTTGTTTGTAATAGTAAAATTGTATTAGTGTTTCACTTTCTTACCTTATATTTCCCTGGAGCCAAACAGCTGTGTAAATAAAAGATTTGCTACATTGCTCTAAAGAAGCTTTGGGGTTGACTGTTCATACTGTATTAAAATCCAAAGGTGCTGAATTCATTTCCAAACATTATGCGCTTATTTCAAGAGTTTAATATTGTGGCACACCATATTATAATGTCTTGTTTCTTCTAGTTGTGTTTCTTTCAAAATAGAGCCATTAAAAAATAATAATGAAAGATTTTGTATATTGCAATACCAGTGACATAGTTGAACCTTTGTTTCTATTAATCATTTTAAGGAATTATTCACTAATGCTATTGGTTGATTCTACTTACTTTTCAAACTATCATGTGAGGTTAAAATGAATATTGATTATTTTTTAAGGAATTTCCTGTCACTGAGACATAATAATGAGTATATTTATGTGTTAGCTAAGAGAAAGTAGCAACCTGCTGGAGCTTGCCTTCTAGTGGCAAAGACAGACAAAGGTGTACTGAAGAAAAATAACACGGGACAGAGAGGCTACAGCATATCCGGGTTCTCCAAAGTAGATATCTGTGAAGTACAATCTTCATAGATCTTTCAAGTCACCCACTTAAAAGTAGGGAAACTGAGGCAGCCAGTTCTGCAAAAGCACACAATTAGGTCAGCCAGTTCCTGAGTTACATTATTGACTCCCTTTAATACACAGGTAACCAACAATGCTAAGCCCAAGTTCACAGGTGTTTGCTTAATTCAGTGAGTATACATTAAGGGCTTAAGGAGCATAATGCTGAGCTCTACTTTTGGAAATCAACCTCAGCTCATATGTGGTTGATTTAATTTCTATGACACCAAGAGAGAATAAGAATTTATGTCTCTTAGAAGAAGACTCAAAGAAAAGACTGAAATTGGTACCAGAGATTTTTTAAAAGAATGATTCAGCTAAAAAGCAAAAATGGTTGGTTAATTACACTGAAACTTCTCACAAGGCTCTAAAGGTCAAAAAGTAAAAGATTAATTAGATGAGATTATTTTTTAAATTGTGGTAAAATACACATAACTTTATCATCATAACCATTCCTAAGTATACAATTCAGAAATAAATGTTAAGTACATTGTTGGGTAGCCTCATCTCCAGAACTCTTTTCATCTTGTAAAAGTGATTTTTTGAATTCTATCAAAAATCCCAGAGGTAGGATGTTTCAAGGATGACAGAAATGAAATCAACATGACAGTCTGTTTCTTTTTAAGATAGGAGGTTAGGAAAAGTCCTATGGAATTCACACTTTCTCTGAAGATTTAACTTGATTGATTGACAGTTTAATGGACCAATCAGCATTATCACTAGACTTTGAAGGGTTTTGCAAAATTATTTTCTGCCTTAAAAACCCTCAAGAATAATAACATGCTTATTGAACAGATAAATGAAAATTGCCTACTTTGGGAATTTGCTTTACTAGGGATCAAACCCGGGGGTGCTTTACTACAGAGCTATATCCCCAGCCGTTTTTATATTTATTTTGAGACAGGGTTTCACAAAGTTGACTAGGCTGTCCTTGAACATGAGATCCTTTTGTTTCAGCCTCCCAGTCTCTGGGATTGCAGACACACCCCCATCCTCTCTGTAGAATTTTTCATTGTTTTGAAAATTCATTATCCTCCTTAATTTTGATAATATTATATCAAGAAATTGGGTGAGAAGATATCTGTTATTGTATAATCTTGGTTGTGCATATAGTATTAGAGGTTTGGGAATTTCTTTCCTGGTTGGGAAAAGGAAGTAGAGTACCCTACTTTTTTTTTTTTTTAACTTAGTTCCATGTAATATTTTTCCAAACGTTGTGACTAATTTCCTTTGTTGAAAAGAAAATCAACACAAAATGAAATATCATAGCCTCTGTGTGTTCAAGTAAATTAACAATGTCCAGTAGTTTTGTGCAACAGATATTTGAGAAAACATTTTTTTCCCCTAATAAGTAAGGTTTTTATTAAGTATTAAATCCTGGTAAAGGAATAGGCATAATTATAAGAAGTACAAGATAAAACATGTTTCACCTCAGGTTTCCTTGGGTAAATATGGTTGATAAGTGACAGTTTATGTGGGAGATCTTTAAAAAAAATTAAGAAATACAGATATACGGTCTTTATATACCTTTTTATTTAATAGGTCTTTTGTGTAAAGCTGTTATCAAGTTCCTATATGCCAGGAACAGGTCTACACAAATCCAGCATTGTATAATAGGAGATAATTAAATACTTCATATGGAATGTTGAGGAAGAATTGCTACACTAGAACTTGTGGCCATTTTTTAAATGCAATAGAATAGTGGTTATTAACAAAGAACAAACAACAGGGCTGGGATTGTGGCTCAGTGACAGAGTGCTTGCCTGGCAGGTGTGAGGCACTGGGTTCGATCCCCAGCACCACATAAAAATTAATAAATAAAGGTATGTGCCCATCTACAACTAAAAAAGAAAAAGAAGAAGAAGAATGAACAACATAATCACATATGAAATAGAGAAGAAATACAACTGTCCAAGCTCTACCATCAGAGACTCTAAATGATGTCTGGATATTTAAAAAACAAAGCTCCAAGAGGAATATAATGAAAATGCCCGACTGGTAACACCTGTACTGAGAAATGTCAGCTTTATTATGAGTTTAAATAATACCAAAGAATTCATTTTCATTTTTTCAGGGTAGAAATTTCTGATATCTGTATTCTTATTTAAAATTGTTTTGGGATTTCTATTTGCTGAAGAGTCTAAAAAGATTCTTGATAAAATGAAGGTAGAAAGACACTATGGCTTATGTATATGAGAAATTTAAAGAGTTGAATTCTGTAGGCAAATTTAATTCTTAGCATTCAGCAAATGAACTGAAAACTAGTGTATAGGTTCTAACAGAAGAAATCAATTATTTTATTTAGTGTCAACATTGAAGGAAAAACTGCATTGGACCTACTAAATAATATACAACATACCAAAGCTACATATACTAGAAATTTAAGGAATCTTCAAAAGTAATGTTGACTCTACATAATGTGATATAATCTGCCTACTAACATGTACATTCATAGAAGTAAAAGTATTATCCAATATAATCCTCTATTGTCTTGTGCTTTGGTTATTTTATGATTTAATTATACTTTTTTCTTTCTAGAGATCAAGAAGCCACCAGTGGCCCCCAAGCCAAAGTTTGTGGTAGCAAATAATAAGCCATCTCCTCCACCTGTTGCACCTAAACCTGACATTGTGATTGCTAGTGGTCCACAATCAACAAAGAAAACCAAACCAGCAATCGCACCGAAACCCAAAGTTCTAAAGAGCTCACCTGTCCGAGACATTGGGCAGTCATCATCAGGAACAATCTCTATGAACCTGGAGGAGCATAAACTGGAATTACCTGAAAGCACTGACAACTTTAATTGCAAAAATGTTGAGGATCAGAGCAGTGATTATATTTTACCAATATATTCCTGCAGGTCTGAGTGTGTCCATAAGCTTGGGAATAGAGAAGATTCATATGTAAAGCAGCTTGTTTTAGAGCCCCTAGAAATGAAAGAAAATTTACAAAATAGTAAAATTGATGAGTCCTCTTTGACTATAAAAACCAAGAGTAGGTGGGATTCTCGTGGTGAAAAACACAAGAACCAGAGTGGGGTAGTTTTAAAGGCAAGCATCCTAGAAGGAAAGCTCAAAGATGTTTTAACACAACAGATGTCACCTGTAAGTTCCCTGAAGAAGCACAGATCCACAGACAACCCAGAGAGGAATGGTGGCTGTAATTCCAACAGACAATTCAGAATTGAACTTGCAGATTTGTCACCTTCTCTGTCGAGCTTTGTAAAACTTCCTGTTCATCACAACTGCCACGTACAGCTTCCTAGGGATGAGTTTCAAAGTCCTGAAACTTGTCAGAACAGCAGTGAACAAAGAAATAGTCACTTTCATTCATCTGATCAAGAAGCTCTAGAAAATGGAAAAAGGAATACTTTTATATCTTCAGATGGAGTTAGTAAGAAAACAGAAGTTGAAGACCTTGGTCCCTTAGAAATTCATTTAGTACCGTGTACCCCCAGATTTCCAACTCCCAAGCCCAGAAAAACACGTCCTGCTCGCCTGTTACGCCAAAAGTATATAGACACTCCTAATGAAAGTACTGAAGAACCAGAGAATTTCAACAACAGCTCGTCTTGTCTTATTGAGGACAGTTTGAAGAACAACAAAGTCAGTGTTCTTCATCAGGATGTTTTGTGTAACCAAGAACAGGTGGACAAAGTGAAACCAGGAAATAATAGTGAACTGAATAGCAACTCCAACGATGACAGTCAAGATTTAGTCAATTCACAAGCCATGTGTCAGGAAACATCTTCCTTTGAAAAAGTGGCACCTTCTTTAGATACAGACTCTAATTTGAGTTCTGATGGTACATCAGTAGACGGTGCTAGCATGGCACTTGCCACGGACCAAGGGACCAGTTTTATAAGATGCAGTACTCTATCTTTGAGCCTGCCAAAGCAACTCAAATTAACGTACAATGAACATCTGCCTACTGCCTGTAACTTGGGAGTGTCTGTCCCTCAAATGCAAAAGGAATCTATAGTAACAGAGGAAAGTTCCTCAAAAATTGTCCCCAAAAAACCTCAAAGACACAGCTTGCCTACTGCAGGAGTACTTAAAAAGGCTGCCTCGGAGGAACTTGTGGAGAAAAGTTCATATCCCTCAAATGAAGAAAAAAATTCAGAGAAGGTTCTAGAAAGAAATCATTTGTGTGCCTCAAACCATGGTATGTCATCGTCATCCCCCTTTGACATGCCTAAACGAACTTCAGAAAAGCCTGTGTGGAAATTACCTCATCCTATTTTACCCTTTTTAGGGAACCCAGAATCCTTGAAGTCTGTTACTACATCCTCACATAGTGAGCCTCCCGCTGCCCTCACCAAGCCTAGAGCAAAATCATTATCTGCTGTGGATATGGACAGGTGCACTAAGCCTTGTAAAGATTCTCCAAAGAAAACCTCTCTTAAGAAGTGGCTCAATATGAAACTGTCCATCTCTTTTATGAAGAGTGATTTTCAGAAGTTTTGGTCCAAGAGTAACCAGCTCGGAGACACAAACACAGGCAGTTGTGGGGAGCAGAAAGGGATTGAAAGTAATTGGCATGACCTCATGATGGCAGAAGAGAAGAGAAGTAAACCCATCAAGGCATATTCTGCAGATAATTACAGCCTGGAATCTCAAAAGAAGAGGAAGAAGTCACGGGGCCAGACCAGCACAGTTAATGGTCTGAGAGCTGAGTCTTTAGATGACCAAATGCTCTCCAAGGAGTCATCGTGTCAGGTGGTTTGCAGGTCTCTTACAAACAGCTGTGCTCCAGAATATGAAAATATACGCCATTATGAGGAAATACCAGAGTATGAAAATTTGCCATTTATTATGGCTATAGGGAAAACTCGAGAGTTGGAATGGCAGGATTCCTGCAGTGGGGAGGACACTGATGCAAATGTGTATGAGGTAGAAGAACCATATGAAGCTCCAGATGGCCAGTGGCAACTTGGACCCAAACATCAGCGTTTCAGGTAACGTTGCACTTTTGCACTCATCATTGTAGTTAACCTTCAACAACCCCATGAGTAGGAATGCAGTGGGGAAAATCACTTAGCAAGGGACTGATCTAGAAAGTATATGTATTTCCATGTGCAGCCTCCTTATATCATAGAGTAGGAATGGGTATTTGTGTTGCAGGCTTGTAGTGGGTAACTTATTTAGTAGCTCATTCAAAGAATTTAAATAACCATGTAGTACTACCAGGATGGCCTGGAAGAGAGAGTTCCTAGAGCCTGCAAACATTAGCTCAGAAGATGTAGCAGGGAAGTCACAGCAGGGAACCAAGGGCGGAAAATTGGTTAATTCAGTGAAGATTATTTGCTAAATATAGGAAATCTGAAGTTACTGAAATCCATTGATATCCTTGTCAGGGCATATTCAGAGATGAAACCTCTGTATTTGCAGAAGTTATAGCTCTTTGAGGATTACTTATTCTGCTTGTTGAAGGCTAATTGCCAACCTCAGACCTAGGGAGAATGCAGGAAACACATAACTAGTCTTTCTTTCTCACTTTTGTGTATGCACTTCCTAACTTTGGAATACCTACTTCATCCTTCTTACTAAAGTTGTGCCCAACCTTGATGGTTCAGCTCATTGACTTCATAAAGCTACAGATACTTAATGGGAAGTGTGATTTCCATTCTGAACCCTCAGTTATGCTATGATATTCTTATAGCATATAACCTTTACCTGAGTCTATCTTATGGTATAATTTTTTTATTGGTGTATCTGATGTTCCGCATTCAGTTTTAAGTTCCATGAAGGGTTCTAGTCATATCTTTTTATCTTCCATGAAGCCAAGCAAAGAGTCCAGTAGGTGATCAGGAGACCTGGGATGGCAGTAGAAGAAAACGAATGAAAAAGAGGCAAAGGAAATAAGTGTTCAATTTGTGCTTAACAAAAAACAGACTGTTTTAGTTTGGATGTGAGGTGTCCCCCCGCCCCCCAAAGCTCCTGTGTTAAGCAGGAATATTCAGTGGTGAGATGACGAGGTCATGAGAACTGTAACCTAATCAGCCCATTCTATTTTGAATGGACTGACTGATGGTCAACTGTAGGCAGGTGGGGTATGGCTGGAAGAAATGGGTCACTGAGGTGTGTCCCAAAAAGGTTCCTCTTCCCTGTGGCCCCTGACCCCTTCCTGCCCCTCTGCTTCCTGACCTCCAGGAGCGGGGCAGCTTTCTTGCACTACGCCCTTTTGTGATGATGTTCTGCCTCACCTCTAGCCCAGAGGGAAAGAACTGGCTGATCATGAACTGAGACCTCTAGAACTGAGAGGTCAAAATAAACTTTTTCTCCTCTAAGTTGTTCTTGTTAGGTCTTTGGGTCATAGTGACAAAAAGTTGACTAGCACAGACCCTTTTGAGGTCTTCACATTATTCTTAGGCCACCAACATCAGGTTTTTGAGTAAATACTCAGCTCCTAAAGTGTTACTTTTTATAGGAAGACTGTCCCACCCAGCACATGGGGGCTAATAAAGGGGAGGGGGGATCATTAGCTTGTGAACCAAACACATTGAATTGTCAAGCAAGTCAGTGTATCATGAAAGTGTTTTTAGTTGCTTCAACTTCCAGATGCTTTTCTTGTGTTTTTCTTTACCCGTCATCCTCTATTTTACCCATGAAAAGCTCCTCACCTCCCTTGCTTAATTTTTCTCTCATCTAACCCCATTTTTGCTTTTTTGTGCTTTTATATTAGTCTACTCCCCACACATTGGTACCTAGGCAAAAGCTTCTTCCTTGGCATAAATATTTCAACAGAGAACTGATGTTAATTATCCATCTATTTTAAATTTTTCTCTTTTTTCATGCTTGATGTTTTCTCTACAGGGCAATTTTTTTTTGGTATTGGCCTCTCTTAGCATGCATTTCCATATGTGTATGTGCGTATGTCATGAATTTTATTGGTTTCTTTAAGATATACTGTCCTGAGTGTGCTCCGTCATTAACATAGACCAAACACATTTGTGCCTTTCCACAATATCAGAATTAATTGAATAACAATAAATTCATAGGCTACACCACTTTCATCAGTGGTAGTTCACTGAAGACTTGTGGGTCACTTGGAAATCATAAGCCTGGCAATCACAGGTTTCTTTATTCCAGTCTTAATTTCTAGTATCTGTAACACTCAAGTCACATATTACACTTCACACAATTTTACATTTATAGGTTACAGAAAGGCTAAGAAAGGGTTAAGGCATCCATAGGAGTTCAGAAGGCTAAAAGGGAGCAAAGGTGGAGAGCAGAGTTACCGTAGGTGGTCAGACAAGATTAGAAAGCAGCCAAAGAACGTGCAGAGCTGACAAAGCAGGAACTTATTCTAGGACAAGATCTGGAGGTGGGCAGTTTAATAGTGTAGTGGGACTTGTGTGGTCATCACCCACAGGAGAAGTCATACTCTCCCAAAACCCAAGGACAGAGATTTGGAGATTGTCACTGTGGTGATTTTCCTGGGCAAGACTTGTGACAGGTGACCAGGTGATAGGGTCCCGTTGCCACCATGTCTGTTCTCAGGATGTGAAGAACATCCGTTTGTGGGTCTCTAATGAGGGAGTTACATCATTTGATGGACGGGTGTGATCAATAAGCTCACGGGCCTGGTTAATCCAATTTGAGTTTGATATATCCATGCATCCATGAGTTCACGGGTGGTCATTCTTATTAGCACAATTAATTTACTTATCAGTTTATTCTTTATGATTGTGCCAGGTGGATGATGGTTGTTCACTTGTACAAAGTGTAGGGTCATTCCACCTTAGCACTTAAATTCAAAATGGAGTAGCTTATGGCAAACTACTGCTTTACAAAATGGAGTAATCAAGGTTCAAGCACAGCCTGAAAACTACTGTTCTGTACTCACAGAGTGACTCAGCTGAGCCCAACCTGCTCTCCACATATACTGTTACTCTTGGCTGAGCTAAACTTCTTTCTTGAAATTGGAGGTCTGGCCCTTGGGATAAGTGTCCTGTGGGCCCTTGGGTTTAAGTCTCAAGGGCTTAGCTTTAGCTGTGACACAGGTCCTTCACTTCTGAAACTTGTTCCTTGACCGGCTTGCTTCTTATTTCAAGGCCTGGCTTAGGGCCTTGCTGCTGAATTGGGGGGAACCAGGTTGAAGGGGTGAGTGTACACTCCCAGCTAGTGCGATTGGGCAGGCATTCATTCATACAGGGGGGTCTTTCTGGAGGCCGCAGGACACTGAAGGTGGTTTTGGACAGGTTGCAGGCAGCCTGGTAAAGGGTGGGAGAGCTCTGCTTTTGAATTTTGCTTCCCTAGAGGTTTTTGTTTAGGCCTGGAGCAGGGAGCCCTAAACAGATTTTGAGACTTCTAAATGTGCCAGCTGAATCAAAAGCCTTCATTCAGCAGTATTGCCTGGGAGATCTTTCCTTTTGTGAACAACATTGAATAATCAAGAGAAAGCCAAATCCAAGTCTTCATAAGGAGGACACCTGAAAATAAAATAAATAAAATAAATATATGCAGGGCATATATTTCAGGTGAGCAGAAAATGATTCAAATGGGAATCCTGTATGGAAGTCTGGGTGCTGTAAACATAGACCTGTGCCTTGCAATAATTAATCCAAAATCCAACATGCTGCCTGGAATTCTAAAATCTTAACAGGGTTCATTTCCATTTTTTCATAAGATTTTTATGCTATAGTCATTGGCAGAGTGTCTCTAACATTTTCTCAGCCTTCGAGGAGGAGAGTCTAGGTCTTGCCTAGGGTGCTAGATCAATCACTAGCTACATATTTAAAAAAATAATAATTCTGGATGAGTAAACAGACATTTGGCAAGGTTGGGTCATTGTCTTTAAAATATAGATGTGTCATAAATCCAACAGCTTATCATTTATTAGGAATAATGGTAGTGATTCCCCAGTTCTAAATTTGTTGGTATTCTAAAAACTCATATCAATTAGAGACAGTGTATTTCCGGAATAAAGTTTTGGAAATGGAGGTAAAGGTCCCAGTTTAGCCCCAGGTTATATTAACCTTCACTGTCAGAGCTTGCCCCCAGGGGAATTTTCTTGGCCCTTTTGTGTGCTCCAGTGTGATGCAGGCTGGGGCTGAGTCTGGAGTGCTGGCCAGGATGGAGTGAGCACCTGACATCTCAGAGGACAGATCCACAGGTCTGAGGCAGCAGGGTTTGCGCAAAGGGTGAGGTGACTAAAGAAGAATGAGGAAATTGGGGGCTGGGCTTGCTGGAGAAGACTGTGAAGGCTTGGGGAGTGATAAGGAGAAGGAAGGGTGGGGTGGTTGGAAACTAGTAAGCAAAGGATTTCTTTACCTCCTTTCGTTTATAATCCAGAGCCCTTCTCTCTTTCCTTCCCACTTCTCCTTTGCTGACTAAAAAGTTCTGCTAATTAAATTTCTGACCCTAGACAAGAGTGAGAAGAAGAAATGGGGAGGACTTTGGGTGGGGTAAAGTAGATGTATCCAGAAGCCCAGAGTGGGGAAGGACTAACTGCCCCATCTGAAGGTGAAAGGAGTCGAAGGGGTGGTCTCATGGCTGTAGAAGCAATGGGTGTTTCCAGATAGTTTATCATTTGATCACTGCTCTGGGGTCTCAGATGCAGTTTTGTTGGAAGTCAGATTGTGAGCTCTCTGGAGTATTCCACTGTGCTATATATTTATGAGACCTCTTCCCCCAAATGTTTCAACATCATGAAACTGAAATACCTAGCAAGCAATGGACATTTCTAGTTTACTGGTTTGCAGTTGAGGAGTTTTCGTTTACTACCACTTTTATTTCAGGGAGTTTGATTTTCATAGGAAGGTTCCTAAACTTTGAGTGGTTGATATTAAAGGTGGATAGACAAATCAGCAAAATAATAATGTCCAAATGTTAGAATTTTTCTTTTGAAATTGAGGCAGATTTCTTGACTTTGTAGAGAAAAAAACTTTTCCTGGAAACATTCCAGGTTTTTCCTGTGTTTTGTGCTAAGCACTTCGAAGAAAAAGTATGGTAATTAGGTTTCCTGAGTAACCTAGCAAGCACTCAGCTTATTTATTTTACAGATAGTGACCAGGTGTCAAGCACTGTACATTCAAAGGTGAGAAGGGGTGTCTACTCCCAGTAAGGCATCTGTTATAACACACTGGGGTTTTATAAATCCAAGCTTTCTCTGAGTTGTACTTATGTGAGTTGTACACTGGAACAGGGTATAAAAGAAAGCCTTACAGAGGGTAGTGACACTTGAATCAAGGCTTTTAAAATGGATGGGATTAGACTTGGCACTTAGGCTGTTTTTTAACTGTGGTAAGAGCACTTTAGTGGTGCTCTTGGGGGAGAAAGCAGAGCACATGGAGAGAGGAAGTTGAATCAGAAATGTGGATTGCTGTTCCTTGAAACTGTGCCCAGAAGTCCCCATCCTTCCACAGGTTTGCATTTATCTTTTGGTCTTCTTTAAGAAACAGAATTTAAAATAACTAAATCTCAGAATCATTTCTTTTTCATTGACCTGCATACTCTTATCTCTGATGAAGGAAAGAACCAAGTGTTTCTGTCTATGTTACAAATGAGCCTGGGCTTGAAGTGCTGCCAAATGGCATTACCAGCATGTCCAATCCTGTTAGGGCATTTGTACTTTAATCATCAGACCTGGTCTAGAAGACATCTCTCTCTGGTTGTGTTTACCATCTGGTGGTATTGTTGGATTTTAATATAATGTTTAAAGGATAAGTTAAGAGCCCTAATGAGCAATTTCTCGATGTTGTCACAGCACAGATAAGATTATCCACAGCAAAGAGATGGGGGTTGGGACAAATATATCTCAACAGCAGCCCTTTCCTGTTAAGTTATTTTCAGCATCAGCTCAGGAAATATCAAAAATTTGTATGCCTCTTTAACTTTTTGTTTCTTGTGTTAGAATCATAGCCACACAGTTTTGGCAAATCTGCTTATTTATACACTTACCCAGAAACTGCAGCTAGAGGCCTCTAGTTTTATTTCTTGTCAATAAAGCATCTCTTTTTTCCTTTTAAATATTATTAATTAGTTAAATTATAGTATTTAGCCAGCTCTATGGCTTCAGTATTATTTCCTGCCAAAGCAGATAAATGATATTTTATCAGATATTTATTTTTATATGCCAGAGGTGCAACTAGAGGTGTATTTGTAGGCAGAGTTAAAAGAGTGGGTGTGTGAGTGTACATACATACATACATCTTCTGTCCTGATTGGTAAAAGTACATTTTTTTGAGGTAGATGAAATTTTCACATTTAAGTGGGGGTGGCAGGGAGGTGGCATTGTTATCTCCATAGCTAATTGATAAGTTTTCCATTGCTGGGTTCTTATTAAATTTTTAAATTTTTAATCTTGTAATTTGGCCAAGGATATGATGATTTTTTTCATAAAATTAGAATTAATTACAGTAGTGAGACAGAAACTGCTTTGAAAAATGGAAATCTTAACCTATTTGCTGAAGAAATAGTCCCAGTATGAACTTTTTAGGGAAAGGCAGATGTGGCAAGGGTGACCAAAGGGCCACTCCTAAGCATTTGCAATTCTGATAAGCACCTGATACATAAAGATAATCAGACAACTGACCAATCTGTGAATGGATTAAAATTAGGATGTTTGGAAATCAGGATGCATTTTGACAGTACATAAAAAACAAAACAGTGAATAGGAGTTGGGTTCTAGCCTTCTATGTGAAAAATGCAACAGAAAGTGATAGGAAATGAGACTCTCAATAATGTAATAGCAATAAAAGAAATAGATTTTATGACTCTGCAATGCTGGTGCATTCAAGGAGGAAAAGGTTAGTGTGTTGAGGAGGGAAGTACTAATGGGGAACAGAACAGATGAAGGTGGGGAAGATGACCTTTGACTGGAAAATTTTCCAGGTGGCTCAGGGGAATTCCGGACCTAGGCTCCTGTTTGATATTCATATATCAGGTATTCCTGAGTAATGCCTGTGCTTGTAAATTACTTTTGTAAACTTTCTATGTTCTTTAGACATTTCTTTTAAATGCATCATCTTTTCCTGTAATTGCATAGATAAATTTGGTATTTAGAGAAGGGATTTTTGCATTAAAAAAGAAAACTAGACATCTGTATATCAATTTATTTATTTTAATACTTTTTTGAAGCTATATTAGGTCCAAAGAGCAGTTTGCAAAATAACACATTTTGGGTGTGGGAAGTTCTAACTTTTAAAAAGTACGAGTTTCAAAGTTAAGTTCAAGAATGGAACTGCCTAGTGTCTTCTGGGTGGTATGGAAAAACTACTTTGGTGGTTTGGTTTAATTGTATTTGTAGATCTCTGTAGGAAAAACGAATGTGTTTGTAAGTAGTTTTGACATTGGGCACAGATAATGTGTCATTGTAGCTGTAAAAACAGGGGTGGCCAAACAGACTAGCAATGGGGTGGTAAAGTACCATGATAGTATTTCCAGGAAAAACAGCTGTCTTCTGCAGCTCTCTTTCCCAGACTTCTCAGCCTTGCTGGTTTGCATATGTTATAGATCTCTTTTTGTTCTAAGTAAGTGTGAATTGGAGTAAAGCTGTATTGGGTGTTGTTATACCCTCTTATACATAAATGAGTCGTGTTGTTAAAGTGACTTCATGGAAATGGACGATCGTGGAAATGTACAGGATTAGTGGTCTTGAGCCCTAATCTTCAAGGGTCTGTTTAACAGATTGTCCCATTTATAAAGTATTTTGGTTTCTGCTGCAGAAAAGGTGAAATAATAAACACTGAACAAAGAAAATCAGTTTCCCCTGAATGTTTGGATAAAAATAAAAAAGGAAAACAAACACATTTAGTCATTTTTGTGTTTGAAATGGTGTAACTGCTTGTTCTTTTAGGTCATGTGGATTTAGTTGAAAACAGTAAATTCTAGTGAGATCATTTTTTTTTTTTTAAGTTAGCCCTTTGATGACATTTCTATCAGTGGAACTACTTGGCATATTTAGATTTGAAATGTTACAAATTAAAGAATAGATTTGGATTTTATTTATTTATTTATTTATTTATTTATTTATTTATCCTGGGGATTGAACTCAGGGGCACTCAACCACTGAGCCATATCCCCAGCCCTGTTTTGTATTTTATTTAGAGACAGGGTCTCACTGAATTGCTTAGTACCTCGCTGGTGCTGAGGTTGGCTTTGAGCTGGTGATCCTCCTGTATAGGCCTCCCAAGCCACTGGGATTACAGATAGATTTGGGGTTTTTTTTTATAATTTTATTTTGTTTATTTATTATTATTATTATTATTATTATTATTTTATGTAGTGCTGAGGATTGAACCCAGTACTTTGCACATGTGAGGTAAGTGCTCTACCACTGAGCCACAATCCCAGCCCAAGATTTGGTTTTTAATACTCTTAGAATAGCTTGGCTTGGGTGGTTTTTTAAATCTTAAAAATAGTTCCAATTTCCAATTTTTATTTTTTATTTTTTTGGCAACTATAATTCAAGTCCAGGAAAGCCAGATACAATATAGAAAAGAAATAATTTGTACCTTTTTCTCTTATCTTCAGGGGTTTTTTTTTTTTTTTTTTGGTGGGTGCGTGCCAGGGATTCAACTCAGGGGCACTCTACCACTGAGCCACAATCCCCAGTCCTATTTTGTATTTTATTTAGAAGCAGGGTCTCACTGAGTTGCTTAGCACCTTGCTTTTGCTGAGACTGGCTTTGAACTCTCCATCCTCCTGCGTCAGCATCCCAATCCACTGGAATTACAGGCCTGTACCACCACAACTAGCTATGGGTTGTTTTTTTGCTTTTGTTTTTGTTTTTGTACCAGGGATTGAATGCAGGGGTGCTTAACCACCGAGCCACAATCCCAGCCCTTTTTTATATTTTATTTAGAGACTGGGTCTTGATGAGATGCTTAGGGGCTTGGTAAATCATTGAGGTTGGCTTTGAACACAGGATCCTCCTGCCTCAGCCTCCTAAACCACTGGGATTACAGACTGGCATGTGCCACCATGCCTGGCTGTGTTGGTTTTTGAATATATTAGCAGTCAGAAGTAAAGAGAGTTTCTATTTATTCATTTATACCAAAAATTGAACCCATTGCACTTGACCACTGAGCAACATTCCCAGCCTTTGTAAAAGTTTTTTAAATTTTGAGACAAGATCTCACTAAGTTATTGAAACTTATTTTTTTTTTTTTTTGGTGCTGGGGATTGAACCCAGGGCCTTGGGCATGTGAGGCAAGCACTCTACCAACTGAGCTATATCCCCAGCACTGAAACTCATCTTAAACTTGAGATCCTCCTGCCTCAGCCTCCTGAGTCACAGGGATTACAAGATGTTTCAATTTAAATGAATAGCTTTTTCACCACTTAATTTTTCTTTTAATATCTCCACTAAAATCCCCAGGCTTAAACACAGTCTGTTCTACCACCCCAGTTAGGTGATGGGAGAGATGAGGAAAGGATGACAATGATGAGATTGTTCACATATCCAGACACGATTTATTTCATGGCAAATTTCAGAAATCTTAGTCTTTTAGAAATTTAGGGGTAAGGTAACATAAATAGCCCCCCCCCCTTTTTTTAATTAACTGGTTTGAAAGTTTTGGAAACTCAAGTATATCTTATAATGGCTTTAGGTTGAATATGCTCATAGAATGTCTTGATTTTAGAACTAAAGGGGTCATTACAAAGCATCCAGCCCAGCCTCTTCACTTGCTGATGAAGCCAAAGCTCTGGGAGAATAATTGGCTTTCCCCACCACAGAGATGGGAAATTGCAAAACCAGGGTTCCAACCTGGAGCTTCACAACATGGTCTTCACAACATGGTCTTATCTCTTCTCCTGCTGGGGAAGCATTGCAGAGAGAATCAGCAGGGTTTAGAAGACTCAGGGGATCTTAGGCACTGCAAAGACCCAGGTTTACTTGCCTCATTACCCTTTTCTCTTGGGTTGTAACAAGTATTGTTACTTCTAGCAGGCAGAAGAGCTGCACACAGCTGCACACAGCTGCACAGGAACACAGAATTATGTGGCTTCAGTGTTTTAAATGGTGATTTCAGGGAGCTGAATATTCAAACTATGCTTAGTTAAACGTGGAGCAAACAAGTATCTCCCCCCACCTTTCTTTTTTCCCCTGAGATGGATCCCATGGCTTTGCACATGCTAAGGACATGCTCTACACTGAACTATACCCAACCTCTGAGAACTCTTGCTTTTCTTTTCTTTTTTGTTCCCGATCCCCTAACCCCCAACCCCCAGCTGCTAGGGCCTGAACCCAAGACCTTATTCATGCTATGCAGGTGTTCTACAACTGAACTACATCGCCAGCCCTGTTTTTGTCTTGTTTTGGGGACAAGGGTGTTGCTCTGTTGCTCAGGCTTGTCTTGAGCCCCTGGGCTCAAGTGATCCTACCCTGCCATCCAGGTGTGCACCTCAACACCTGGTTTTATGTTTTTGCTTTTTGAGAAGTAGTGTCTCATTATGTTGCTGGTCTCTCAAATTCTTGGGTTCCAAAGTTCCTCCTGCCTCAGTCTCCTCATGCCACCAAACTAGGTTTACAAATGTCTGATGCTACCACTAGTATATGTTGACACAACTTTTCTGACCAAACTGTTTGACTTCCTATCAATCCAGTTTTTTCTCCACCTCACTAAAAGTCTTTCAACTAGACACTACCAAAGATTGGGAGTGCTGTTCGTGTCAAATAGCATGGATTTGGTATATGGTAGCAGCAGCTACTATTTACTTAATATCTGTGGTATGCCAAGGGTTATGCTAGCAGCTCTTGCATGTATTCCTTAGTTCCTGCTACCCTGTAAGATAGATTTTATAATTTTTCTTTCACAGAGGAGGAAATAAAAACTTTATCAAGTTAAGAAACTTGCCAAGGACACATAAATAATGCAGATAAACTGAGTAAAATACCAAGAATTCAGATTCTGAGACAAGTTTTAAAATCAGAGCATGATCATTTTATTCTTTGCTGTGAGCCATGGTTTTGACATTATTTTCTTTTATTATATTTAATATTTGTAGTGTTCTCTGAGTTTTCTACCCAGGAGACATGATGGGGAATATATACCTGTTTCTAGTTTGTTCACAATGTAGAGGGAAAGAAGAGAGACACCTGCAGGGATGTGAATAGACACTGGTAACATTTTCAGAGGCCCCAGATTTTTCATGCAAGAAGAGCTCATTGATTGGAAAAATTTTGATGGTCAGGCAACAGGTGTTTCAAAGGCTGGAAACTGAACTGAATTATGGCATATTTGCATTTGGTCCATTTAGTGGTGGTCACCTCTCAAGCAAGTTAAATGTCCTTCTGTCATTACTAGTTGCATGTGGACATTAGTGACATGGAAAGGATTATGCATGTCTCACATTTCCCCACTGATTTATATGAGGATTGCTTTTTGGAGTGGGGGGGGGTACTGGGGATTGAACTCAGGGGCACTCTACCACCGAGCCACATCCCCAGCCCTATTTCGTATTTTATTTAGAGACAGGGTCCCACTGAGTTGCTTAGTGCCTCACTGTTGTTGAACTCCCAATCCTCCTGCCTCAGCCTCCCCAGCCGCTAGGATTATAGGCATGCACCACTGCGCCCAGCTCTGAGGATTGCTTTTTTATCTGTTATTTCTTTTTTCTTTTTTTTATATATATATATTTTTTTAATATTTATTTTTTTTAGTTTTCGGCGGGCACAACATCTTTGTTTGTATGTGGTGCTGAGGATCGAACCCGGGCCGCACGCATGCCAGGCGAGCGCGCTACCGCTTGAGCCACATCCCCAGCCCCTTTATCTGTTATTTCTGTTCCTCATTTCACACTCTGTCAAGTTCTTTTTGACTTCTAAAACACTTTAATGATTAATCACTATTTATAGATTCCCAAAGTAAATAATTTTGTAAGGTTAAAAGAGCTTTTATAATAAGGTAATATCCTTGTTATCTTAGTGAAAAAATGTGGACTTAAATGAATGTTAGGAGTTTTTTTTCCCCAAAGAGGCAGATGATACACTGTCACTACTGAACTGAGGACTTCTTAGAGGAGGTAGTCTTTCTAGAGACTTTGAATTATAACAGAGTAAGACCTGGACACTGGCGGAAGGCACACACACAGTTGGGCTATAGGTAGAGAGAAGTTCCTGGACACTGTTAGCTCTGTTGCTGGAACTGCTGATGTACATGCCCATCACTGGCCCTGTTCCCTAGGAGGATTGCTGAATCTCCTTCTGATTGAGATGTCCCCTTGTGACCTACCCCCTTCCCAATGCTTATCAGACACACAGACTGGCTTAGTGAAGGTGGATTAACACAATTCATCAGTCAGGAGGGAAAAAGTTCAGTCATCATTTGTCCCTTTGTGACTTTTAACTTGTCCCTGTAAACCCCTCTCCTAGGCTCAGCTGAACTTGTTTTCTGTCGTTTTAAAGGCTGCCAACTATATGATAGGAAGTATATTTAAATTCCTTCTGTGCACACCCCAATGGATATTTTTACACTGTATTTACATAAATTAATTACTGTGCTGGTTATAACAGGTTTCTCTAAAAGGAAGCTGGATAAGACCTCTGCTTGGCTCTCAGTGTTTGTTTCCAAGCCATGCATGGTAGTGCACGCGTATAGTCCCAGCAACGAAGGAGGATCACAGGTTTGAGGCCATCCTTAGCAACTTAGGAAGACCCTGTCTTTAAATAAGAAAATAAAAGGGGCTGGGGACATAACTCAGGGTAGAGTGCCCTTGGATTTCATCCCTTGACCCCCCCCCCAAAAAAAAATTGATACCAGTTTGTGAGAGTTCTCAAACTGTATTTGATTAATAATATCCTATAATTCCGAATTTTAATGAATTTGTAATGCTTTCTTTCAATTTAATCCAAATTAATATCTACTCAGAAATAGCTACCCAGTTGGCCTGGTGGTCAGGAGTCTGCTTATTAAAGGCTGTAAGTATAGACTTGCAGTGTTTAGTCTACAGGTGTGGACACAGGTGTGTTCCACAGCCTTACATCACTTGCTTTCTGCCTCTTGTCTTCCCCCATTTCACATACTAAAACAAAGGATGGAAAAGGGACCATGATGGGATTCTGCTCTGAAGGCCTGATGAAATCCTGTGGCCTCAGTCTGCCAGGATTCCATGGCTCTGCTGCCCAGAGACTCCTGCCTAGTGACAGTTGATTTCAAAGGTCCCAGATTTGTAGTGACATATAACTACCAGTGGGGATCTTTTCAGGTGATTTTGTTCCCTAGTAGTTCATCAGGTACTTCAGAGATAGCTTGATTTTTAGATTTTATTTCATAGAATTTACATAGTAACTTGTATGTAGAATTTATAGTAAAATGTATATTTTATTTAAAATGTGTATTTTTTACTTTTATGGAAGTTAGTAAACTTAATTTCCTCTCAGGTATATCGGAAACCAATAATTACCTTGTATTATGACCTTATCTCAGGCCGCTCTCAATATTTGGAAATGTAGCCTACAAGTCAGAGATGTTGAGCGCAGTTCATACTCAGAAAGAATTTACAATCTGGTTGTTTATTGTTTTTAATGAAAAAAATTTGTTGATACAATTATAGATTCACATGCAGTGAAAATAACACAGGGGGAAGCTAAGTACACTTTAGCTTGTTTCTCTCAATGGTAACATTTTGTAAAACCTAGAAAAACATCACAACAAGGGTATTTATATCCCATTATCCTGTACGTAGGACACCTATCAAGACTTAAATTAAGCAAGTTTATAGATATAAACTTGTAAAGATTTTATAGGTTTTTATATGTGTCCCATGTGTAGGCCAGCAGGACATGATGGGTTCACATTGATACAGTCCACTGATTTCTCTGTTTGTACTCTTGTTCAAATGTGTGTGCATGTATTCAGTTCTATTTGATTTTATCACAAGTGTGTGTTCTTGTATTTGCCTCCACAGCCAAGATAATGAATGATTCATCGCCACCAACAAATGTTATAAAAAAAATGGAATCGTGTGGGACATAATCTTTTGGGATTGGCTCTTTGCATTCAGCATGATTCCCTGTAGGTCTACCCAAGTTGTATATATCAATAATTCTTTCCTTTTTATTGCCCTGTGTTATTCTAGTTAACAGATATCCAGGCTGTTTCCAATGTTTAACTCTTACAAATAAGGCTGTAATTAACATCTCTATTCAGATTCTTGTGTGACAGTAGATTTTCATTTCCCTGGGATAAATGTCCACAAGTGTAATTGAGGGTTGTGTGGTAATTGCATGTTTAGTTTTATGAGAAACTGCCAAACTGTTTTCCAGTGTCTTGCATCCTTGCCAGCACTTGGTGTTTGTCACTGTTATTTATTTTATAGATTCAGATAGGTGTGTAATGAAATCCCATTGTGGATTTCATTTGCATTTCCTTGATGGTTAATGATGTTGAACGTCTTTTCATGTGAATATGTGCCATCTGTGTATTCTTTTGGGTGAAAATCTCTTTCTCCTCGCCCCCCACCCCATCCCTACCTGCCATCCCCATCCTGGGGATTGAACCCAGAGCCTAAGCCAAGAAGTGTTTTGCCTCAGAGCTACTTCCACAGCCCTCTGCTTATTTTTTCTTTCTTTCTTTCTTTTTTTTTGGGGGGGGTACCAAGGATTGAACCCAGAGGTGCTTACCGCTGAGCCACATCCCCACCCCTTTTTATTTTATTTTTTATTTAGAGACAGTGTCTCACTAAGTTGCTTAGGGCCTCGCTACATTGCTGAGGCTAACTTTGAACTCACAGTCCTCCTGCCTCAGCTTCCTGAGTTGCTGAGATTACAGGCTTGCACCACTGCTATTTCTTTTGCCTATTTTCTACTAACAATTCTTGTTTTGTTTTATTTTTTGTTTTTTAAAGGATTACTTTGTATTAAGCATCTTTTGGTGTCCCAGTCCCTAGAAAATAAAATTCTAACTCTGTAGTTAGAATTTTTTATGGCCTGGCCACACTCTGCCATCCCAATCTCATAATCTTATTATGCACTTAACCAGAAACTTATTACATAAACTAACTACACCAGGCATGGTAGTGCATGCCTGTAATCCCAGTAATTTGGGAGGCTGTGGCAGGAGTATTGCAGGTTCCATCTAGACTAGCCTCAGCAATTTAGCAAGACCCTGTCTCAAAATAAAAATTTAGGGGCAAAGTGTCGCTGGATTCAATCTTCAGTACCAAAAACAAAAAACAAACAAAAACTGACCACATTCCTAAACACCCCATTCCCTTCCATAGCTTTGTTCCACTGCCCAAGAAGCCCTTCTGAACAATGCATGAAGATGTCTTGTGCCTAAGGATGATGCTATTTCTCATCCCTCTAAACTTAACTCAGATGTCAACCTTTTTTGTCAATCTCCCCTTCAAATGTAGGAAAAGTATCAGAAATACCCCCACATCCATTCTGTTTCTCTCTATCCATTTGTCCAGTTCTAATTTTCTTTGTCAAACTTGTTGTTCCCTTTAGTATATTATCTATTTGATCATGAATCTCTCCTAAAATACTGCCTGTATGAGTTGGCATTACTTAGTTATGTTACATTGCTTTATTCACAGTACCTATTATGCCTGACACATAATAGCTGCTTAGTAAAAATTTATTGAAAGAGTGAATGAGGCAGTGAATTTTTGTATATTTTTGTCCCCCATCCCTTCCATAACATGTCGCCTGATATATGCTGTTCATAGCATAATAAAAGTAATAGATTACATTTACTGTATGATTTTATTATATATCCAGCAGAACAAATCACCCTTTTCCTTGGGCTTTTACTACTGCATAGCACTACTAACTCATCATTCTGTTCTAACACTTGTTAATCTTCCCCTGTTCCCCCTGCCAAAAAAAATATCTCTAAGAATAAATATTGTGAGAGATTACAAGCACCTTTGTATCCTTGGCCCCAGCAGATACCTGGCACAAATTAGGTGATCACATCTGAGCAAATAGTGGTAAGGTTAAATATTGCTTTTACTTGTGAGGTCAGAATCCAGCTGCATTTTGAGTAAACTAGTGTCCCACTGACTAGACTACAGAATGCACAGGAAACATCTGTTAATTTTGGAAAGCAGTTACACTGATTGGGAGAATTACTGCCATTTGGTAAAACAAAGCTCCCTTGGAGAAAAGAAATTAAGTTAAAAGACCTTACATGTGTCTGTCTTTATTCATTACATAGTGAGCATCTGTTGTATTATGGAATGGTTAAGCAAAAAAGCATTGTTTGTGTAACTCAGACCTCTTTCCCAAAAGAAGACATAAGGTCTAAATACCCACACCAATCAAAGGTTTTAACAGTGTCTTAAGTCATATAGATCTTAAGGTATCTTCACGTGCTTGTCAGAAAATGCAAAGATGATTGTTATTACTAAAAAGAAAATATGAAGTTTGAAGAAACTAATTTTGAAAGAAGGAACTATGAACTATCCCAGTAGTAAGACTGAAAGTGAAAAAATCGGGCAATGCGTAGGTAACTTTGGAGTTAGCAGAACTCATCATAGGGAAGGGCTTGGTAAATTTTTGTATCTATGGGAGAATGATGAGAATCATTTAGCTATAGAAGACACACTTTCTCTTGTATATAAATACAAGAGCATCCATATAAATATTTCAGTAGTTGAACATGCTATCTGCCAAAATACACTATTTTAGATTCTTTGCTCTGTTGTCTCCATACAACACATAAGTATGGCTTAAATAAAATAAAGTGTTCTGCAAACCCCAGAATGAACTGATCCAGTATCGTTATGGAAAATATATAAGAATATTACCTTAGAGAACTACCACATCTTTTAGAAAAATGTTAAGAAAAGTCATATTTTTATTTTACTGTACAACATACAAAATGCCATGTCTTGTCTATTTACCTAGATAGGTAAATTATGCTTGTGGGTTTTCAAAGACAACAGGTGGAAGCTCCTTCATAGATTACATCTTTCCTCGTAATATTTTAAATACTATTTGTAGTTTACAAGTGCTCATTGCACATTCACTGTGTGTGGAGCATCATCTTTTTGGAAGTTTAAAAGAAATTTTTGCAATGAAAATTGTCCCTAATACTTAAGTGAAGAATATAAAATGAAGGATGAAAGTTTTCTATGACTATTAATGGCTTTGATCTCATTAAAATACTTTCATGAGATCTTTTAGCAGTGGGAAATTTAAATATTGCAAAACATATTAGTTGTAGCTAAGTTCAAGAGCTTTTTTGGGGGAGGGATAGTAAAATGACTTAAGATATGTTTTTATTTTTTTTTTAGTTTTTTGATGGTGCTAGGAATCAAACCTAGGACTTTGCTCATGGCAAACATGCTTGACCACTGAGCTACACCCTTAGCTTTGGTTTGTTTTTATGCCCCTGAATTAGTTGATTAACTGTTGATGCTTTTATACAATAAATAAAATGAGATTTTAGCTGTTTTCCCTTATCTATCTATCTATCTATTTATTTATTAATGTGTTTGATACTGGGGATCATATCCAGGGCCTCATACATGCTAGATCTTCACTTTATCATTGAACTACCTCTCCAGCCTTTTTATTGTATTTTGGGACAGTTTCACTAAATTGCTGAGATTGAATTTGCCATCCTCCTGCCTCATCCTCCTGAGTAGTTGAAATTACAGGCTTGTACCACTGCCATTTTCTTTCTTTTTTTTTTTTTAATACCAGGAACTGAAACCTCTGGGCCACCTTCCCATCTTATTTTATTTAGAGACAGGGTGTCACTAAGTTGCTCAGGCTGGTTTTGAACTCTGGCTCCTCCTGCCTCAGCCTCCCAAGTTGGGATTAGAGGCATGTGCCACCACACCCGGCCTAAGCCATTTTCTTGAATATGACTTTATTAGATTGACTCTTTTTTTTGTACTAGGGATTGAACCCAGGGATGCTTACCACTGAGTTATATCCCCAGCCCTTTTAAAAATTTTATTTAGAGACGGGGTCTCTCCAAGTTGTTTAGGGCCTCAATAAGTTGCTGGGGCTGGCTTTGAATTTAGGATCCTCCTGCCTCAGCCTCCCAACCACTGGGATTACAGACATGCACCACCACACCTAGCTAGATTGACTCTTGAAAGTACTAATTCTAAACTTCTTTAATTCTTAATTGAGCCCTCATACTTTTAAGGAGCAAAAAGTAAGGGCTCTGTGCCAGAGCACTTGCCGCATGTGTGAGGCCCTGGGTCCCATCCCCAGTGATGCCAAAACAAAACACTGCAGCAGCAAAAGTATTTCTGTACACTATTCTAAAAATTATGTCTTTTCAGTCTGCTCCTTGAGATCTTGTCTAATCTACTAATATCCTGGGAGTATTCTGTAAATAAACTCCATGACCATGAACATAAGGTGTAGGCCTTTCAGACGCTTCCACTTTACCATACTTACCTGCTACTGTGGATGAAAACTGTCTTTCTTCTTTGGGTGTACCTTACAAAATACAGGAAATTTATCATTTTTTCCTGGGGGTGGGAGATACATAGGGGAATCAAAGAGTTCATGTAGAGACTGCCTACAGAAAGTGTACTGAAAACTGTTACCATAATCCACATGTCACCATGTTCTGATTATTTTGCATTTGGGGGGGAGATCAGATGGGGATACCTGTCTCCAACACTTCCTCTACTGTGTCTTTGACTCTTTCATCCCAAGTATTTTTAAAAAAAAGTTGTTAATAAGGGATAAGGGATGCTTGAAATTATTGAGATTAGTATTATAGAAAGAAGAATGGGGATTTAAAAAAAATTTTTTTAATTGCAGGTAGACACATCTTAATTTTATTTATTTATATGTGGTGCTGAGGATCTAACCCAAGGCTTCACACATGCTAGGCGAGCACTCTACTGCTGAGCCACAACCCCAGCCCAAGAATGGGGATGTTTAATTATATTATGTATTAATTTGTTTAATTATAAAAACTTTTTTTTAAAACACTTGTTGTTGTTGAAGTTAAAGTGAAAAATAAAATGTCCCTTCTTTCTCATTATTCCCCAAGGGCTTTTTGGTTTTGTTTTGTTTTTTATTTGCATTTTTTTGTTCTGTTTGTTTTCATTTTTAATATGGAAAGTTTTAGAATAAGTGGAAAGTTCAGGAGTGGTCAGACTCTGTCCCAAGAAGGCTGTTAATTCTCTTTGAGGAATACAGAAAGACAGGCTGACAGCACAGTTTCCCCAGGGCAGGAACCCTGTCTTCCTCCCCTGAGGTTTGTGTGCCATTCACAGTCTGACCAACTGGCACTTTAGTAAATGTCTGTGGAAACGTGTGCCATATGCACCCACATATCTGGATGGTGCTCTTTCTTTCCACCTGCCCCTTATTTCTCTCTTCTTTCCTTCTTTTCTTACAATTTTCTGGTATGTTAATTTCATCCTTCCTTTTTCTCCCCTTGTTTTATGCTTTTGGTTCCAGACTAGGAGCAGGTGATCAGTGTTGCGAAATGCAATCTGCTGGGCTCTTTCCACTTTGGTCCAGTATGAAAAAATTTGTATTTAGAAAAGAAGTAAGGGTACTTTGCTTTCCGTTCCAGAATGAAGGTCACATTTTCCAAAGGAATCAGCTGCTTTTTTGCATACAGAACACATACGTACAATGTCATTCCTAGGCCCTTTTCTGTCTCTGTCACTCATTGAAATGGTCATTATTAACCAAAGAGGGACTAAAACTGTTTGAGAGGGGCTGGGCTGTAGCTCAGTGGCAGAGTGCTTGCCTAGCATGTGTAAGGCACTGGGTTCAATCCTTAGCACCACATTAAATAAATAAACAAATAAAGACATTCTGTCCATCTACAAGAACAAAAAAAAAATTAAAAAATTGCTTGAAAAGTAGATGAATCCTCTAAAGTAGCCATTTTATGCTAGCAACTGAAATTCTTTTACAAATAAGAGATAATATTGTGATATGCATCTAATTGTAATTTGGAGTTATGAGTATTACTTTACAGCAGTAAACTATCTAGAAGCAATGGAGAAATTAGCATGGAAACCAAGCTCTAGGAGTGACTTGTTATAAAACTGTGACCGTATGACCTCTGCGTAGGAGTTCCTTACTCAAACATTCAAGCTGATGATAAACTATTTCACATGACTGGTAATGCAGAAGCTTCTCTCTGAAGCAGCTTTGTATACATGCATAGATTTTTAAGTGTCTACAGCAATAATTTGTTTTTCTCTATTTCATATATATTTTTCTAAATATATATGAGGGAAGTAAAAAAGGAGACCCTCACCAAAAAAACAAAAAAACAACAACAAAAAAAAAAAACAGGTAGGCACTGTTATCATCCCCGTTTTATGCATGAGAAAATTGATGCACATGGAGGTTAAAGATTTAACTAAAATTTCATTAAACTAGTAAGTGGCCAAGACTCAAAACACAGGCAGTTTGGGTCCAAAGCAAATATACTGCTTCTTGCAGGTAATCTATTATATCAAAGCTCAGCAAACATTTTCCATAAAGGGCTAGGTGGAAAATATTTAGACTTTGTAGGCCATAGTTTTTCTGTTTAGCTATTCAGCTTTACCAGTGTAGTGCAAAATCAGCCACATACAGTATAAAAACAAATGAACATGTTTGTGTTCCAATAAAACTTTATTTGTAGACACTGATTTTTAGATTTTACATAATTTCACGTTATAATTTTTTTCCCACTATTTAAAAGTGCAAAAAAATATTCTTAGATTGTATTATGCAGAGAGGCAGCAGGTTGGGTTTACGTATTCATACTATATTGTATACATATACATGTGAAACATTAAGATAAAGTCTATTCATTTGTACATTTCATGTAAGAGATAGATCAGGTATCATACTAAGTTCTGGGATTACCAGAGGTGAACAAGAACAAATATTCTAGTTCCTCTTGTCATTTTGCTTACTTAAGGAACCCTGATGGTCTCTTTCTTATCATTTCTGTTTTTTAATATTTTGTCCATTGCAAGTATCAGACGCATTCGCATTATCTTATTTAATCTTCACAGCAGGGACTCGTATCTCAATTTTATAGTTGAGCGGAGTGTAGATTTAAATAACCTAAATAGCTAATCAGTTACTGTTAGCCAGGTGAGTGGTGGAGCCCAGCTTCAAATGCAGGTCTGTCTGAGGCTGAAACTGGTACCTCTTCTCCTCTATAGCTTTTCCTTTGCGCCTAGAAATCTATGAAACTATGAAGAAATGTTTGCGATCCTGTCAAAAGTGGATCTGTGTATTTCACTTCCTGAATACATATTTTCACTTCCCTTCCATTTTCACTGATTCCAGCTCTTTCATGTTATCTCAGTTATAGAAATGATTTTGGTTTTTCTTTGTTTCCAGGTCAGAGAAGCTAAAAATAAACACGGGGAGCTAGTCAACATTGTAGCTGGTGGAATGACATACTGGTGTGTAGGATAAGAGTGGCGGAAGAAAGCCATGCCCTTCCCCTGTGCCTCTTGAACCTCCAGTTTTGAGAAAATGGACCTGTGTCCACGGGTGCTCTCAGAAAGAAGGAGGTCTCATATAGGTCTCTGGGATGGTTGGTGATTTATTCCTGGTCTACAGTAGATCTTTAAGAGAGATCTTTTGTGGATCTACCTCAGAAAGAAAAGTGGCAAATGGAATTGTTCCTACCTAGCTGTAAATAAGGAAGGGATTGAATTATATTCATGAGGCCCAGTTTAACTCCCACTTCTCTGGTTCCTAATGGGCTCCCAATGAAGCCTCCTACCCTTTTCCCCATGTCAGTGAGAAATCCCAGTTGTGTTTGTGGTTCCTATTAGACAGCAGACATTCTTTGGGTTAAACTACTGATTTCCTTGTAATTCACTGTCACTATAGTGGGGTCTGTATTTGATGTAACATTTAACATAATGTTACGTGGAGAATGTCAGATTTCTGTAACAGCTAATGTTAATGTCTTTGATTGGAAACTTGCTTCAGTTTATCATGGCAGAGTCTTTTGGATGTTTATGCAAAATATAATTAGGTAAAAACGAAACTAACTTTAGAACACCCCTCAATATGACTTCTTAGGATAATCCTATTAAAAACCATCAGTGCTCTGTTTAGTTACTTTCTCTTCACCACATTAATGAGGGAGGGAATCCCATCCTAGGTCATGGTGATGGCCAAACACTGGAAGACCAACAACAGTTTATTCGTCATCTATGTTCATGGGCTTCAGGAGGAGGATGCACATACCAGCAGTGCTACTGAGGATTACACTTGGGACAAAGTAAACACCCAGGGGCTGTGGGAGGCAGGCTTTGTGGTATTAAGAGGGTAGGTGTCTTATGCATCCACCCTCTGGTGCCTACAGGAGTATACAATTGGCTCATTTGAGTAATCCCAGGGGCTGTCAGGGCACTAAAGCCCATCATTCAAGCATAAGCAGGGTTATTTGACCAGGAGAACTTTTCCCCGGAAACGGTGGGAAGGGGAACTTGGGGCTAGGCTGTTCAGGGGCTCCTGGTTTCCCCCAGTTGTTGTCAAGGCAGAATGTATTGCTGGGCCTTAATGCCTGACACTGCAGTGGTTTTCTACTGAGTCATGATCAAGAGCATAGGATGTGGTCATTTTTTCCAGAAGTCTCACCACTTTCCAGTGGTCAGTTAGGATTATGACAAGATATTAGAGGAAACCGTGTGTGGCGTGTGCACCCAACACAGGACAGGGCTGTTAGAGAAGGTAATCAAAAGTGAGCCTTTTCTTCACTTTCTCACCAACCAGGCTCACCCCCTGGCCAGCTCCCCTGGTAGGTTCCTTACCCTGGTGTTAGACCTGGCACAGCCACAGGAAGGATTGAGTTTGGATCTGCCATTGTGGATACTGTTCTTCTACCTCAGCTGCTTGCCAACCATGTTGGCAATAGCTACCTCTCTGTATCTCCTGGTGGTCTCTCACCTCACATGGTGCAGAAATGCCCTCCCCACACTTTTCCCATGCATCCGCATCCAGGTCACCTTCCACATCACTTCTATCCTGCTTCCAAGCCCTCCATCACACCTCCCCCTCCAGGCCTCTCCCACTCAGAATATTTTGCTCCTCCTTCATTTGCTAGAGTCACTTCTCAAGTGCAGTCACTTTGAATCTCGATGACTGCTGCACCCTGGATAAGGTACTCATGTCTCTTATGTCTCTGGCTCCATAGTTCTTAGTGTCTGCGTTTAACATTTAGCATGCACTAACTTTTAGTTATTTTCTTTTCTTCATTGTTCCCCATCCCCACCCCCAGGACTGAACCCAGCATATTGGGCTTCATGTATGCTGATTATTTCATGCATGCATGATTATTATTTTTTGATATGTTGTTGGGCCTTGAACCCACGTACTCTTGAATGCTAGGCAAGCACTCTACCAGTGAGCTACATCCCTAACCCTTATTTTCTTTTTAGAAAGTAGTCCCTGCCTTCATCCTAATTACCATGGTTATCCCAAATTCCTTTTTATTTATCTGTTTAGGAAAGTCTCATTCAACAGGAAAATAAAGAGAAGTCATGTTAGAATTTACGTTTGAACATTATCTACAAGTAATTCTAATAGATGATTTAGGGCCTAAATGAGGCCCTAAAACAAATGAAACATAATAGGTCCTAAATAAATATTTCATTGAAATAAAAGGCATAACAAAAAAATGGCCAGGCCTGGTAGCACATGCCTGTAATCCCAGCTACTTGACAGGAGAATTGCTGAGAGAGAAAGGCTAAGACAGGAGAATTCAAGTTCAAGGCAGCCTCTGTAACTTAGTGAAACCCTGTCTCAAAAATTAAAAAAAAAGAAAAGAAAAGAAAATTTAAATGGGCTGAGGATGGATGTAGCGCAATTGTAAAATACCCCTGAGTTCAGTCCTCAGTATTACAGGGGAAAAAAGAAATGGTGTAGTTACTTTATATATTTAAGTGTTATAAAATACATGTATATGTATATATAAATATATGCTTGAGAGGGAATGGGTGTGTAAATATGAAGTACTCTCATGTAGCCATCTCAACCTCATTGTTTATTTCTAGTGGCCTTTATATGTTCTGATACTAAGTAGTTGTACTTTTATCATGGGGAAACAAAGGGGAGAAATGATGTTAGGCCAACCTGAGTTTATCTAAAACCTTTTTATTTTTCAATAAAAATAATATCATCTTTGCTACAGTGACAAAACTGCATTGGAAACCTGTATTTTATTGAAGGCAGTTTTAAGCTCAATAGAATACTTTTCTATTTGTATTAACAAAAACATTTTAGTCTGCATTTCTTTTTTTTGTTATTTTGTACCAGGGATTGAACCCAGGGGTGCTTAACTACTGAACCACATCCCCAGCCCTCTTTAATATTTTATTTAGAGACAGGGTCTCACTGAGTTGCTTAGGGCCTCTTTGAGTTGCCAAGGCTGACTTTGAACTCAGGATCCTCTTGCCTCAGCCTCCTAAGCCATTGTGATTACAGGCATATGCCACTACGCCCTCCGTTAGTATGCATTTCTTTTTTTTTCTTTTAATATTTATTTTTTAGTTGTAGTTGGACACAATACCTTTATTTTATTTATTTATTTTTATGTGGTGCTGAGAATTGAACCCAGGGCCTCACAGATGCTAGACAAGCTTTCTACCGCTGAGCCACAACCCCAGCCCAGTACACATCTCTTTGAAGAGCATCTTAAGAAGTCATTCCCTAAAGCCCTCCAGATTCTAAGACAGCAAAATTGCTGGCAATTAGATGTGATAATTATTTTAGCTAGTGCTTGTTTTAGGATACATGTTCCTAACAGTTTATTCATTTCTAACTAGAACAGCTCAGGCCTGACCTGGGTTAGCTGGGGCAAGAGTGTTTGTTGGACTGTGTTCAACTGTGGACTCTGCCTGCGTCATAAAGAGAGAACCGGGAGCCTGGAGGACATGGCCTTCTTCCCTTGCAGGCCAGGCAGCTCTTCCACGAGGCAGGGTGCTGTGGGAGATGCCCACACTGACAGTGTGTTATGGTTATTCTGTGACCCCTGCACACTGTTGAACAGGCCCCTACACTGACCTCTTTTTTTCCTTTGTAAAGTCCTCTATAACCTAGAAGAAGGGACTCCTTCCATTATTTAAAGACTTATGCTAGTGATTCTCCCTGACAAACCCCTATAGACTAAGAGAGGGCCATATTTACATATTAGCAACCTAAGATTTAAAAGTTGTTGTTGTGGCTGGGGATGTGGCTCAAGCGGTAGCACGCTCGCCTGGCATGCGTGCGGCCCAGGTTCGATCCTCAGCACCACATACAAATAAAAGTTGTTGTTGTGGCTGGGGATGTGGCTCAAGCGGTAGCACGCTCGCCTGGCATGCATGCGGCCCGGGTTCGATCCTCAGCACCACATACCAACAAAGATGTTGTGTCCACCGATTACTAAAAAATAAATATTTAAAAAATAATAATAATAAAAGTTGTTGTTGTTTTGTTTTTCTTTAAAGGCAACTATGAAAATAGGCAAACTTCTAAGCCTGTGGGTTGTGCAGATAAAAGGGGAAGAACAGGGCAAGAATATTTTTCTTTTTAATTTTCATCACTGTGGAAAGGAAATAAAATATCCCCAAAGAGTTTGTAGATATATAACAGAAATGTGTGTGTGTGTGACTTTTCAGAATTTCTCTGTGCAGTATTGGGGTGGTCTTTGAAAAAGGGATAATGCATGTGATAACATTTTTTAAAAATACACCAAAGGGTAGATAATGAAGTCCTCCTCTCACCTCAGGACTTTAGTCCCAAAGGCACTTTCTTGTGAGTCTTTCCAGGGATAGCCTGTGGATATGGTAGCATATTTGTACATGTGTATATGTTCTTATGTATATTTAAAAAGCACTTTTTTAGCTGGACATGGTAGCATGTGTCTGTAATCTAGGCACTGGGGAGATTGAGGCAGAAGCATCACATGTCCAAGGCCAGCTTCAGCAACTTAGCGAGACTCTGTCTCACATTAAAAAATATAAAGGGATGGGGATGGATCTCGGTAGTAAAGTACCAAGTAGTAGTAGATAGCACTTTTTTTTTTTTTTTTACACGCTGGGGATAAAACCCATGGCCTCTTGTATATTAGACAAGCATTCTTTCAACTCAGCTACATCCCTAGTCCCCCAAAACACATTTTTTAATTGTGTGTTGTTGTGCGTATGTGTATTTATATATACATGCATATATACTGTAAATACATATATACACACACACATATACACAACACAAATGGGAACACTCTATGCTCTTTTTTAAAATATTTTTTAGTTGTAGTTGAACACAATACCTTTGTTTTATTCATTTTTATGTGGTGCTGAGGATTGAATCCAGGACTTTGCACATGCTAGGCGAACACTCTACCGCTGAGCCACAACCCCAACCCCTGCTCTTTTCTTTTTTATGGACATAATACCTTTATTGTATTTATTTATTTTTCCAAGGTGCCTTACTCATGCTAGGCCAGTGCTCTACCACTGAGATACAGGCCCAGCCCTGCTCTTTTCTTTTTAACCTAGCAGTATTTCCTGGAGAGCAGTCATGTTTCGGTGCATAGCCCTGCCTCGTTTTTAGATGGTTGCTTGGCAGTTTGTTTTTTTGGAAATACCCCAGTTTATTCATTTAACCAGTCCCCTATTACTGGCCATTACTGTAAACTCCTTTAAAATGGCTTTTTTTGTAATTAAACCTAATGACTTTCAAATATAATTACATAAAAGGAATGCAGGCTTCTTGATAGGCACTCTTCTACTTTAAGAAATGCTGAAAGCCATTTGCTTTTCAAGCCCTTTTTAGAGTTGCCCTGTGAGGACTATTTAAAATGGTACCGAAGGTAATTTTGTTTTTAATCAGAAGGGTACAGTTTTAAGAATCCTGATCATAAATGCATTCCTGGGGAGGGCAATGGTGTGGGCATTCCTAAGGGTGGAGGAGATAGGCCCTGAAAAGCGAAGCAGGCCTGCCTCTCTAAGTCCTCGAAACCTGGTACCCTTCCTAACAAGGTCACCCAGAGTAGTTTTGAACAGTCTCTAGTTCATATTTCAGGGAAGCTGTGTATTCTTGTGTGGCTTCTTTTTCAGAAGCCATAGAAGCTTTGCTTGCTAGCTTTCAAGGCTTGGTTGTTAACACCTCTAAAATTTATGACCAAAAATAAAACACTAATGAAAACATTTAATGCTTTTCATTTACTCCTTCTTTCTTTTGGGTTAACAAACTCCTGTTGTGCTTATCCTTATAAATATTTTGTTTTAAGGGAGAGAGAGACAGAGAGAGAGAATTTTTTTAATATTTATTTTTTAGTTTTCGGTGGACACAACATCTTTATTTTACTTTTATGTGTGCTGAGGATCGAACCCAGCGTCCCGCACATGCCAGGTGAGCGCACTACCGCTTGAGCCACATCCCCAGCCCATAAATATTTTTTTAATATTTATTTTTTAGTTGTAGTTATACATAATACCTTTATTTTTATGTTGTATTGAGGATCGAACCCAGGGCCTTGCACTTTGCTGGGTGAGCACTTTACCACTGAGCCACAACCCCAGCCCTCCTTATAAGTATTTTAATGATTTTATTTACTTTAATTCTATATTAAATAGTTTAACTCAAAACAGTTATTACACTAATCATATGTGCTACAGATTTTTTTTTGTTTGTTTTATCTAAGATCAAGGTAATTAAATCATTTTCTTAAACAAAATAAAGTTTGCTTTAACCTTTAAGTAAAAATTTTAGGCAAAAATATTTAGGCAAGATTAACAATTTATGTACATACTTCTTTTTGGGGGGGGAAGGATTTCCATTCTTGTACTGTCATCTAAGAGCATCAGCACCCACTATTTTCCATGATCCTTTACATGTTTCTTTTGGTCTCAGCTCTGGGGAAGACCTACCAGATGATCTGGTTTATCTCCCTGCAGAGGAATTTTACTTGTTGAACCTGATGTTATTCAGGTCAGATAATTTTGCCTCAAACTCTGTATTATCTCTTGGCTTCTATGTTCTGTCACACAGGCTCTGCACATATTTGACATAATTACGCAAGATCCTTTGTGTGGAAAACCTAAAGACAGAACATGAATATATGATTCCTGTTCTATTAGAGGATGAAATGGTCACGTATGCTTATTTCACAAGTTGTATCATGTTCCCTAAAAGAATTAGAGCAATGCCTTCCTCATTTTTAGGGGTCATTCCCGAGAAAATCATTTGAGTGGAGAATGGAGAAAATTCGAGAAATTCTGTGTAATTGCAAGGAGGACTCGAAAAGGAGAATAAGAAAGGTGCTTAAATTGAAGTTTTCTATTGACTTGATGCATGGTTCCACCATGACACTGGAATCTATAGTTTTATAAGGAAATGAAAGTAATAGAGTATAAAGGTTTTGGGTGAAACTAAATAGGAATAATGGTCTGTGAAAATTGTGAACCAAATTTATGCTATTAGCATATTATCATAACTAATTATTATATATTTTATTTAAAAAATATTTTGCTAAGTTTTCCATGTCATGTCCATCCTTTGGGTCTTTGATAGTTTTTTTCACTCATTCTGTGATGAGTTTGAAAGCAGCCAAAGGAAACACATAATCACAAAATCACAATGAGACAGCATTGGAAATGAATTGTAACAACATCCTGAGGACTAGTGGGTTCTGTTCAGTTTGGGCCAGCAGTAGACGGCAGAGGAAGAGGAAGACCACAGAAATTCAGATTTACACGTTGTAATTTGGAAATGAAAGAAACTTCTGAAGGTGAGGGTATTGGAATGAATTTCTTTTGAACTTCAAATGTGGAGGAATTATATACAGTGTTCTTCGGTTAAGGGATTTAGAGTCAAATCAGGGCCAAACAAGGTAACTTAAAAATGTCCGTAACAGAGCTGATAGTGCTTTGGGATCTTTCTTCAGTTAACTTGGCTTCCTTCCCTTCTGGCTGCTGTCCTTGTTCTTCTCCCTCTAACCCTTGCTGGGATTTTCAATTTAGTGGAGGTTCACAAGGACGTTTTTGTGATGAACCCTGGCAACCCTTAGGCCTGGCTCAACACCATGCAGGTTTTATGTTCCTAAAAACTCCTAGAGGAAATTGGCTAAATATTTTTTCAAAAGACAATTCTGTCTCAGACAGAACTGTTATGAGACATGTTACCTGAAAAAGAAATCTGGTGTACTTCCAATGGAGGATGTTCTGTTTCAATATAGAAAACCTAGAAAAAAATCAAGCATATGATTTTTAAAAAGTGATGGCATTGAGTATTTCTCTCTCCAACTGTATAGATCTTGACATGTGGAACTGAAGGACAGAGCCTATCAGGAGGAATGATGTCTCTGGCTTTTTTTAATTTTCTAGACACTGGGCTCCCTTCAGAAGCATATTTGAGTTAGGGAGGATGGTCTGGGCAAATAGAGCTGGGCCTTTGTTCTAGTTTCTGTTGCGTCTCACTTTCCTTGTACTTCCAACTATCAAATCGTGAACTAACTAGGCAGGAAGATGTGGAGGAAGCACTATGTCCTGTTACTTTAACTCACCAAGCAGACAGTTTTGGGGTGTTATTTCCGTGACATTGGGAAGGAAATAAAAAGAATAAAAGAAGTGCCCTAGCTACATGAGTGGTATCAGTAAAGAATCCGTGTTTCTAGAACTGGGTGCAGTGATGCACACCTGTAATCCCAGCAACTCGGGAGACTGAGGCAGGAGGATTGCAAATTAAAGACCAGCCTCATCAATTTAGCAAGATCTTAAGCAACTTAGTGAGACCCTAAGTCTCAAGATTTAAAAATAAAAAGGGGCTAGGGATGTGGCTCAGTGGTAAAGCACCCCAGATTAAATTCCTAGTACCCTCCAAAAAGAAAAAGTAATCTGTGTTTCTTTATCAGAAGTCTAAAATTTTAATCTAGGTTGATTCAAAACTTTAAACAATTATGTAAGGAAACAATTTAATTGTTTTAGAAATGAATATATAAATGTGGATCCTAGATGCCATCTTTCCTGGATTTGCTGGTAAACCCTTTATTTTTTTTCCTTTAAAACTAGGTAGGTTCCTGTTCCTATTTGTTTCAGTTGCTGTCACTTATTCTGCTAGTGACGTGTATTTGAAGCCTGCAAGTCTTCCATACGTTTTTTCCTTACATCCATCCCTTCATCTCTATTCCCCTAATATAGCCACTCTGATTCAGGGCACCTGCACTACTGAGAAGTGGGGAGAAATCCTTGGGGGCCTGTTGTATTTCAGGCAGTCTGCTAGGGATTCTGGTAAGAAACACAATTTCCTGATCCTTAGGAGTTTGCATTTTAATGAGGAAAACAATATGTCATCAGTGGAATGAGATGGAATAGGATTCAGAAGAGACAGTGGGCCAACTTGGGATACACAGAGGGAGTCAGGGAAGCTTTTCAGCAGGGAAAGAATTTGGAGAACTAAAAGTCTGCTGCTATTTCATGGCATTATGGTTTTTAAAAATTATTAATTAATATATTTTCTGCATTATAGTTACATAATACTTTCTTCCTGTCACTTCATTTCCCATTAAGTACTGATATTTTGTTATATTCAGACAAAAGCACATTTCCAGTCTTTTGCAATAAATATCACAAAATAATAGATATTTGCATAACAATTCTTTACAGTAAAAAAGCTTAACAGACTTTTGTCTTAAAAATAGTCGAAATTCAACTTTGTGATTTATACATAAAATACATGAAAAGCATCGAAAAACACAAAAACATTAGACTCACCCAGCTGTTATATGGATGCACCCTGCATCCAGCCATCTCCTTGATCTTAAATGTTAACTCTTGTACTTTAATCCCTTTTGTATCCCTAATGGATGTGATAGCTGTCTTAATAGTAGCCTTCAAAATGTGTGAAGAAGAAAAACCTTTCAGCTTTCTAGACAAAATAAATCTGATTTCTTCACAGTGCCACAGCCCTGTTCTAATTGTCCAAAATTCTTATGCCATGGCATCCATAACAGTCCACAGATGTGCTGATTATAAAGCCTTTAGAGCATAACTTCTCAACTGTCACCTGAGTTTTGTTGTAACAGATTCTGATTCAGTAGGTTGGAGTAGGGGCTGAGATTTTGCATTTTTAAGAAGCTTGTAGGTGATGCTGATGCTGCTCAGAAATCAAACATATGTTGACAGGGTTTTAGGAGATGTAAAGAGATAAGAAATTAAGATGAAGACAAGTGGGGCTGGGGTGTGGTAAGTGGTAGAAAACTTCCCTGTATGCATAAGGCCCTGGGTTCAAGCCCTAGCACTGGAAAAACAAACAAGTAAAGGTATGATTTCTTCTGTCTGTGTGGATGGACTTTATAGCCTATATTTTGTTAACTATTTATTTATTTATGTGCTGGGGATTGAAGGCAGGGGCACTCTACTGATGAGCCACACCCCCAGGTCCCCACCCTTTTTGGTACTGAGGTTTGGCCAGGGGCACTCTACCACTGAGCCATATCCCAAGCCCATTTTTGTATTTTATTTAGTGACAGGGTTTCACTGAGTTGCTTTGCACCTTGCTTTTGCTGAGGGTGGCTTTGAACTTGTGGTCCTCCTGTCTCAGCCTCCCAAACTGCTGGGATTAGGTGTGTGCCACTGCGCCCAGCCCCTTCTGATTTTAATTAATTAATTTATTTTATTTTAATTTTTGTTTAATTTTTAATTTTGAAACAGGGGTCTCTCACTCAGTTGCCCAAGCTGGCTTTGAACTTACTGAGACTGACCTTGAACTTACCATCCTCCTGCCTCAGCCTTCCAGGTAGCTGGGATTACAGGCATGAGCCACTGTGCCCAGTAACACTCATTTATTCTTTCCAATCTAAATCAACAGCTAACAACCAGGCTGGGTTGGCTCTTATCCCTGCACCCAGAGACAGTGAATCTTGCCAGTGATTTGACTGGAAAGCTTCTGCTCTTTACCCCACCCCCAGGGTGTGAGTCTTCTCCAAGTCAAGGAAAGGTATGATAAGGTGTGTACTCACCTAGAGATAAGAGTCCCTGAGGCCCCCCGCCACTGAGTAATAGGAAATCCCATGCTGGATGGTGGAAGGCATTCGTTTTGGCCTTCTGCCAGCATCCAACCACCTGGGCTGCAGGGATGGTTTCTGACCAAATCTGTATCCTACAATGTGTAATCTGGAACTGGCAAAAGCTTTATCTTTAGCTTTTAAGATTCCTGTTAGAAACTCTCATAATTTGAAGCCTTGGCAGTTGAGTGACCTGCCCGTGACCTGCTGAAAGAGCCCGCCAGAGTGGAATGCAAGTGTCTTTATTCTGCTGGAGTGCTTCCCCCTATGGTTTTCTTTGGGTCTTTTACTGGCCCCATCTATAGTCTTCTGTTCTGCAGATATTCCTGTAGACTGACAGCAAAAAAAGGTCTTTCTGAAGGCAATTTTTTTTTTCTGAATCTTGACAGCCAACACTGGAAAGAACTATTTCCATCATCTTCCTGGGGAACTTTCCGGTGGAATTCCCCCTGCAGTTTGGATTGCAGCCCTGGCTGTTGATTCATGAGGTCTGTCTCAGTACAGACTGGGAAACCTTGATATCAGGCTGGCAAGGGGGACTTGGTAAATGGCCAACAGTGGTTTTCAGACTTTGGCCTGAATCAGCATCACCTGGAAGGTTTGTTAAAATGCAATTTGCTGGGTCCTGCACCTCTAGGGTTTCTGATTCAGCAGGTCTAGAGTGGAGCCTGAGAATTTGTAGCATTTCCCTATTCCTGCCCATGTCTTGTGATGTGCATACAAACCAGCGAGAACCAGGATGGTGGGCACTTGTTCACAGTAGCACATACATTGCTGATTATTTATTATTACTATTATTATTATTTGCTCCCAGCCCGCATAGGTTTGGTACTTGGTTTTGTTGTTGTTAAACACTGAGGCCCAAGGAGGCAGTTAGGCTTCTGGTGAACCTGTGCACCCAGTGCCCTTTGTGGTAAGCCAGCCGACCCCTGTGGGGCTTGTTGGTTTATAATGGGAGGAAAGGCCTGATCTTCTAGGGGAAAGACGAATGGAAGCACAGGATGGTGACAACTGGGAAACTTGCTTCCCATCCACCTCCCTGTCATCAAAACAATATTAAATTGGTGTTGAATTAAATTTTAAGCCCAACATGAATATGAATGCATTTGACAGCCAAGTCAGGGAAAGGGAAGGGGCCCAATCTGACCATTTCCATCCCTCAGAACCAACCCGTTAGATATGTGCTTTGCTCACATCACAAGGATTAGGTGATTGATTTTGGTTTGGTTTTGCCAGCACTTGTTACTAAAGGTGACTGAATCATACTTTCTATTGAAGCAGTTCTGGAACATCCCAGGAGGAACAGGATGATTTTGACCTTGGTCTTGGTGACCTACCCTCTGATGAGGAGGAAGTCATTGACAGTTCTGATGAAGATGATATCAGCTCTGAATCCAGCAAAGGAGAGCCTGAACTACTGGAGGGTAAACAGGTGTGTTTTGGTGATTAATTGTTTCTACTTATGTGCTTTCTGGCTGTCACTGTGCTTGGAATAATGTTTGTCAGCACGATAGGCACAAAAACCCTAGTGAGCTTTCTTAAATCTTTTACAACATTTGTCAAGTTTAAACTTAATTCCTGTTCTAATGTAGCACCTAAAATGTCATCATGTTTCCAAATAAAGACTTAGTGATTTTTGAGAAATTGTTTTTACTAATGTCTTTTAGCTTTTTTTTTTTGATAATAAAAACCCCTGTTTGGATTGCTCCTGGTACTGCTACCAGTTCTTAGATTTCTTGAAGGAAAGGAATTATATGCATTTCAAACTCAAACACATCTTTTTAGGGATAGACTAAAGATCGCTGTTCCGGTACAGTCATCATTTGCTTTGAAATCATCCAGTATGTGTGTATGTTTGGGAGGAACATGGCATATATGAAGATTGTCTGTGTGTTGGTCATTGTTTAAAATGTGTCATGGGGAAATTAATTATAATGCCTCCAGTTTGACATGAATATTTATTTTACATTTCTTTCAATAAAGACATTTTGAAAGGGAGAAAATTAGTACAGTAGCAATATCCCCATGATATACTGCAAGGTTACAGAAAGATGGAATCTGAAAGAATCCTCACAGTAAGTCAAGCCATGCAGAAAGTCTGCGTCACCTAACTCCTGTGCCATAATTAATCGATCTGCTATGCTTCCTGTTGAACATTTTTTTCTGTGTTTAAATTCACTTCCACCTTTAATGAATGGCACAAGTGAAGTTATCTGAATCTGAGTCCCAGAGTTTACCAGCTACAAACTGGGTAACTGAAGGCTGATTTTTTTAACCTCTTTAGCTTAAAGATGCCACTTTGTAGATGAAAAATAGGTTAGTACTTATAGAATTATAAGGATTAATCAAGTTGATATATGCAAAACTGTAGAACCCTGTCCAGTACGCAGTAAGAACTTGTCAATCAATGATTTATTGCTAATGAGACTTCATTTCTATGCTCTCAAGTATTGATCATGGTGTTGGGAGTCACCACTAGAAATTATTTAGGTGAATGAATTTTGTAAAACTCCTAAGACAGATGCATGACTGATCCAAGGATTCACCACATCCCACAGCAGTCTGTGGGTTTTGTTTTGACTGTCAAGTAATGATTCCTGTGCCTTGACAGTATTGGTCATGCATTAATTTGAAAACTCATTTTTCATGTTGGCATGTTGGTGCCTCTTGGACGGGATTCTACAGACCTGTGTAGAATACTCACCATGTTCCCAGTGCCACTGGTATTAACTAGAAATAAGCTGTGCTTACCATCCATGCTTTTGTAGTACACATCCAAGAAGAATTTCAGGGTTACAGCCAATGCAGGGAACAAAACAGAGGTACATGCCAGAAACTGAGGAGGCTGCTTTGGAGAAAGCAACCGAGAAACTGATATTTGTTTGAAATTTAAATGACTGAATAAAGCCAGAGCCTGTGACAAATTTGAGGAAGAGCATTCAAACGGTCTTCTCTAAGGGTCATAATTAAATCAACTTTTACTCTCCTTAATAAGCAACCTCATGTTCTTTCACTTCCTAACAAATACCTATTGTTTTGTTCTTTTCATTCCTCTTGCTTGAGCCTTTTTCCAGTTCCTCCACATACTTGAAGTAGTGACCAAAATTGTTTTCCACGTCTACAGGGGACGGTGCTGATACATGGTGTGAAGGAGGAGTAATTGCTAACCTTGTTGTATCTGCCTCTTCACAGCCGCCTGTGCTAACACTGTCTGGTTGACTCAGTCATTCTGTGGTCATGGAGACTCCCAGAGTTCCTTCCTTTGTATTAGTGCCTGCCTTTCATTTCCCTTCCTGTATTTATTTTATTGTTTTATGTTCTTAGTTGTGCCGCAGTGCAATATCCCTGTTAAAAGTGGATCTGTCTCTTAGTTAATCATGTAACATTTTCACCTGATGCCAGGGATAATAGTTTTCCTCCTTTAGAAGTTTATATTAAAATATAATTATTGGTTTATATTAAAACAAACGAACAAGATCTTAAACATCACAAATCAAGCTTTATGTAACCTTACCAATAAATACATATTGTTTGCCTTCTCTTTAATGTAAATAAGAAATTTGTTTATATATAAGGTACTATTGTGTTTTAATAGAAATTTTGAAAGTTACTATCCTAAGACCTATGTTTCAGCCTCGGTTCTGCCACTTACTAGCTGAATGACTTTGGTTAAATAGTTTTTAAAAATCAGTTTGTTTATACCAGTCTCTCTATCCACGTGAATTTCAGGTGACTGAAAAAAAAAGTTATGTCACACAAAAAAAGTTGAAAAAAATCAGAATGTTAGCTGGGGGTGTGGTGGTGCACGCCAATAATCCCAGCTGCTCAGGAGGCTGAAGCAGGTGGCTTGCAAGTTCAAAGTCAGCCTCAGCAATTTAGCAAGATCTTGAGCAACTCGGGAGACCCTGTCTCAAAATATAAAATAAAAAGGGCTGGGGATGTGACTCAGTGGTTAAGCACCGCTGGGTTCAATCCTTAGTACCCCCCCACCAAAAAAAAACAGGATGTCGACAAATAGTAATGGAGTTACCAGTTTTCTATCTGCAAAGGGATGAAGTTGGACCTCTTCCTTTCACTATATACAGAATTAACTCAAAATGGAGCATAGAACTAAATGTCAGGACTCAAACTATAAAACCACCAGAAGAAGAAAAAGAAGTAAAAACAATAGTGAAACCCTTAGAAGAAAATGCAGGAGGAGTAAGTAACTCTTTGGGTTAGACACAGGTTGTTAAAATGTAAATGATGATCACAAGTGATGAGAAGAAAATAGATAAACTGGACTTCATCAAAATTAAAAACTTTATACTGCAAACAGTACCATTAGGAAAGTAAAAAGAAAACACACAAAGTAGGAGAAAATATTAGCAAATCATCTCTCTGATCAAGGACTTCTAAGCAGACTACATAAAGAACTATTACAACTCAACAGTAAAAAAATAACTCAGGCCCAAAGATCTGAATAGACAAAAGAAAATATACAAATGACTAATGAGCCTGTGAAAGAATGCTCAACATCATTAGTGTTCAAAGAAATGCAAAGGAAGACCTTAGTCAGGTGCTACTTCACCCACTAGGGTGGCTGTAATAAAAATGATGGACAATAACAATGCTGATGAAGATGTAGAACAAGCAGGAGCGGTCGCACACACCTGTAATTCTAGCAGCTCAGGAGGCTGAAGCAGGAGAATCCCGAGTTCAAAGCCAGACTCAGCAACTGTGAGGCACTAAGCAACTCAGTGAGACCCTGTCTCTAAATAAAATACAAAATAGGGCTGGGGATGTGGTTCAGTGGTCAAGTGCTCCTCAGTTCTATTCCTGGTACCCCGCCCCCCCCCCCCAAAAAAAAAGGTGTAGAGCAATTATAATCTTCAGATGCTACTGATGAGAATGTAAAATGATACCACTGCTTCACAAAATAGTCTGGCAGTTCCTCAAAAGCTTAAATATGGAGTTATCTTATGGCCCAGTAATTCCCATCGTAGGTGTCTACCCAAAAGAAGTGAAAACATGTGTCCCACAAAACATTCCTGTATAGGAATGTTCAGATCATCATTATTCATAATAGCCAAGAAGTGGAGAGAATGCAAACTGAAAAACAGATGAACTAAATGTGATGTATCCTTAAAATGGAATATTATTCTACCCTCAAAAGGAATGGGAGGTATTATAGTTTCGGTCTGAAATGTCCCCCAAAGACTTGGTCCCAGCTGGTAGAGCTGTTGGGCCATGGTGGAAACTTGGAAGGTAGGGCTTAACTAGAGGAAGAAAGTCACTGAGGGTGTGTCCTTGAAGGGTGTAGCTTGTCCTCTGCCCCTTCCCCCCATCTCTGCTTCCTGGCCCATGAGCTGAGCAACTCTGTTCCTCTATGAGCTCCCTGCCATGGTGTTCTGCCTCACCACAGGCCCAAAGCAGTGGGCTGAACTTAGACACCTCTGGACCCATGAGCCAAAATAAATCTTTCCTTCTTTTAAGTTGTTTATCTCAGAAAGGCTAACAAATGGAGTGAATGGTAAGGGGCATAGTTTCTATTTTGCATGAGAAAGTAAGAAAATTAGATTATGGTGATATTTACACAACCCTGAATGCATTAAGAACTATTCAGCTGTTTAAAGGAATGAAAATACATGTTATGGTATGTAAATCATATCTAAATAAAGCTCTTGAAGAATAAAGGAAGTCCCACTAAAGGAAACACAATAATGCTAAGAGGAAGACTATCACACAGTCATGCATATCGTATAATACCATGCAGCAGCCAAGGATGGCCACAGATTTGGCTTTCCAGAGTCTCCAGTAGAAAAGGTGATATCAATATGCAAAAGAAAAACCAGTTCTTTGGAGTAGGAGCATAGGAAGAGGAGTTTCTTTATGCTTTCTCTGATCCTTTGTTTCTCTTTTAGTAAAATGAGCTAACACTGTTCTTAGAGTTGCTCTGAGGTTCAACAGCTTCAGGGTAATAGCACTTGGAAAGTCAAGAAAGTTTATGCATGTTTAAACGTGTAATTTATTTCTGTGATTGCATTTGGAATAGGTTGTCCTAGGTTCTTAGGTTCCCTGTGATTAAAGTACCTCAAACCAGGTGACTTAAAACAACAAAAACTTGTGGTCTCGCAGTTCTGGGGGCTAGAAGTTAGGAATCAAGATTGGCAGACTCATGCTCCTCTGAAACCTGCAGGGGAGGATCTCTCCTTGCCTCCTCTGGCTTCTAGTGGTTTGCCTGCAATTCTTGAAATTCCTTGCCTTGTAGCTGCAGACTTCCTGCTCTGCCTGTGCCATCACGTGGTATTGCCACTCCAGTGTCTCTACACTGAGCCTTTTTTTCTTAAAGAACAGCAGTCATATTGGATGCCAGTATGACCTCACTCTGCCTTATCTGCAATGACCCTATTTCCGAATACATTGGGACCTCTTAAGGAGACAGAGTTCAAACTATTTCAGGTGGCATATATCCTGGACGTATAACCAGTGTGTGTGTCAGGGCTAATCACTGATGCATGTCTAGATGCCAATAATATTTTCCTCATGAAAGTGCCCAAATCTGTAAGAGGAAAAAAGAAAGGGTAGGAACTATTGTGCCCTTATTTGTCTTTTGTGAAGAAAAAGCAAGTAGGAATTCAAAAAGTTACTCTCCTTAATGGTAAAAATGGTACCACACAAGAAATGGAAATTAGGGGCTGGGGTTGTAGCTCAGCAGGAGAGTGCTCACCTAGGATGTGCGAAAGATCTGGGTCCAAACCTCAGCACCACATAAAAATAAATAAATAAAATAAAGCTATTAAAAAAAAAAAGAAATGGAAATTAGCATTCTCCCACTCCTGTGTGTGTCGTTGCTTGTCCCTGTGCTGTGGCTGCACATCATAACACTCTATTATAAGCATCTGACCCATGTCCTGTTTGTTTCCCATGAAGAAAAAGAGTTTTAGATAGGTTAAGTAATTTGCCTTAGAATGCCCTGAATTGGGGTTTTTGACCCAAATCTATCTCTGTTAACAAATTGGTACATCATTCTCAGAAAGCTCAATGGAACATGTTTGGATTGGTAAGTTAGTCAGCTTCTCATCACTGTGACAAAATGTCTGAGAAAAACAATTTAAAGAAGGAAATATTTATTTTAGCATAGGGGTTCAGAGGTTTTAGTCCAGGGTTGGTAGCTCCATTGTTTTGGGCCCAAGGTGGGGCTGAGAGCATCATTGTGGAAGAGCATGGTGGAGGAGAGCTGCTCAGCTCATGGCAGCTGGGAACCAGAGAGGAAGCACAGAAGCGTTCAGGGTCAAAATATGCCCTTCTAGGGCATTCCCCCCATGACCACTTCCTCCGAGACCCCACTTCCACAGTTTTCAGCACTTCCTAATAATGCCATCAAATTATGAATCCCTCATTGGAGTAATCCCTCCATGATGTCAGAGCCCTCATGATCCAGTCACTTCCCCCCAAATCCCCACCTTTGAATATTGCTGCATTGGGGACCAAGCCTTTAACACATGAACCTTTGGGGGACTCATATCCAAATTATAACAGGTGCGGTAATGAGCCATGCTATTCTCTGTTGTCTCTTTTTCCAAATTTTCTTAGTTTTATATTTTTTGTTGTTTCCTTTCAGCACTTAATAAATGTTTGTTTAAAAATTGAGGTGGCCAGGCATGGTGATACACACAACTCAGGAGGCTGAGGCGGGAGGATCACAAGTTCGAGGCCAGCCTCATTAACTTAGTGAGGCCTTCTCTCAAATTAAAACATAAAAAGGGCTGGGGATGTGTCTCAGTGATAAAGTGCTCAATCACTTTATCAATCTCCAGTACTGAAGGGGAAAAAATGAGGGATTTATTCTGCTTCTTCATGGTTAGAATATTCACCCTTTTCATTCTGCATGTTTCCTTGTCCTTTTCCAAATCATCTTTGTGAAATAGCTTGTGATGTATTCCCTGGTGAATAGAAGGGTGAGAACTGAAGAGAGCATTGTCCTTTAGATATTGGTCATGATTCACCTCATCTTTGGGATAACTTAAGGAACAAGAGATGCTGTCAGGTAGGTCTGGAGGTTAACATTGTTTCATTTTATTAAATCTCTTGAGTAGGATAGAAAAAGCCCTTTTAATAATTCTGTTAAAGAGTAGTGGATACATTTTATGAAGCAACATAGTGAACAAATATGAAAAGAGAAGAACATAGTTGAGAACTTACCAAGTTGGGCCATTACTGAGATCAGAGCATACAACTGGATTTCACATCAAAGGTTCTGCTCTGGAATGTGTTTGATTTGCTTTATGACCCTGACAAAGTAATTTCATTTGTTTGTGTCTCATGTTGCAACTTCCACAGCAGTGTATTTCTGGAAGATGCTGTTGTTTAACAGGCAGTCTGCTTTGAAATGTGATACCATTTAAGTGAGAATTTTGATTAACCAAAAATTTGAGATGCCAAACTTGGCCTTTCTTGAGGTTTACAGAGAGGTGTGTTTTTCATCATTGTTCGAGTTGGAGAGAATCTGTCACTTGTTTTTACAAGTTGGAGGTACTCTAGAAGCTTCACATTTTCTTTTGACTTTTAATTATCTTGGACTTTTTGTGTTCTTTGAAAAGGATTGTAATCCATTGATTCATTTTCTAATAATCATCTTTCTTTATTTAGCTTGGTACTTTTCCTAGTTTAAGAGGCAAAATAGATACTTGAATAAATAGACTTCCATTATTCTGAAATTGGAAAAGTCCTAATCATCTAGTGCAGCATGCTACTCCTTTAAGGACAGAAGTTTTTAGTTCATTTAAATTTGCATTTTTATATTAGGCAGTATATAGTAAAAACAATGTCCTGGTCTTCGATTCTGAGAAGGTGGCAGCCACCCTTGTTCACATTTATTTAAACCTGAATTTTAACCATGCAGAAGCTCAGGGGCTGAGCTATCTGCAGGTACCAGGGTGAGTAAGGTCATAGACTAGAGGGAATTGGGACATTTCAGGAAATAAACACAATCCACCGAGTAAAGTCCTGTATATACTCTGTGAACAAGAGAGTGATCTTTTCCTTTGGGGGGTGGCAGGAAGAGAATATCAAGGCAGCCCTCAAAGAGAAGACCTTTGGGTGTTATTTTAAAGGATGCACTGGAACATAACAGGCAGAAATGCTTAGGGAGAAGGATCACCTTGACGTGGCCGGAAGTCAAAACCAAAAGAAAGGTACAAGTGAAGGAGACAGACAGGTAAGGGCAGAGCACACTGGAGTCACAAGGTGGTTGATTCCAGTTTGGCTGGAGTTGAGTACACAATGGGGAGGAGTAGGAGAGAGCAGCCAGGGATGGCGGATGCATTGTGAGGTGCCTCACTTACATGGCAAAGGGAAGTTTGGTCTTGGTTACCCATGTGTGACAGGGGGCTGCGATAAGTTCAATAACTAGCATTATTGTATTTGCATTTTAGGATATTTTCCTTGTGGTGATATAGAGCATAGATGGCAGAGCAGTTAGTCTGTAGCCGAGTAAACCAGACAGGCTACTGTGATAGCACAAGCAAGACAAGGAGGCAGGGTTGAAGGACAGTGCTGTCGTTTGAATCCCCAAAGGCCCATGTGGTAAAGACTTGGTTGCCTGGCTGTGGCACTGTTGGGAGGTGGTGGGATCTTTCAAAGGTGAGGTCTGGTGGAAGGAAGGTAGGTCATTGGGTGCCTGCCCTTCAAGGGACTTTTGGGACCCTGGCCCCTTCCTGTCTTTCTCTCTGTGCTTCCTGGCTGCCATGAGCTAAGCAGCTCCTCTGCTACATGCTCCTGTCATGTTGCCACGGACCCAAAGCAACACCAAGTGACCATGGATCCAAATTGCGGAGACCATGACCATTTCCTCCCTTCAAGTTTTTTATCTCAGGTATTTTGCCACATGATGGAAATCTAACAGTGGGAAAAAAAAATAAAGAAATATTCAGAAGGATGAATTGACAGGCCTTGTCAACTCTGGTGTGAATGATAAAAGATGGCTCTGAGGCAAGAAAGAAGAGTTCAGGCCAGGTGTGGCGGTACCTGTAATCCCAGTCACTCAGGAGGCTGAGGCAGGAGGATCAAAAGTTCAAAGCCAGCCTCCACAATTTAGCAATACCCTATCTCTACGTAAAGAAGGCTAGGGATGCTAGAGATGTAGCTCAGTGGTAAAGTGACCCTGGGTTCCCCAGTATCCCCCACTACAAAAAAAAAAAGAAAAGAAAGAAGAGTTCATGTTTCTGGTTTTAATCCATGGGTATGTACAGTAGCTAGAATAGGAAAGTCTAAACTTTTCTATCTGAAGATTCCATATTTGAGTCTGCTGAAATAAACTGATAATGGACAGATCAGCAACAAGAAAAGCATGCAAATTTGTTAGTGATCCTATAGGAGCCACACAAAATATGATATACAGAGGGCCAGATAGTTGAAACTTCAACACCCTCCTCATAGGGGAAAATGAAATTGGAGGAGGGCAGGATATTACTGTGAACAAAGGTGGTCTTATAATGCAGATACAGTCTCTCAGGTAGAAGTTCTCAGAAGAATAGAGGGAAGTATAAATATATATGGAGACCTTTTACTATACTCTGTGGGTTAGCTTTTTCCAATTAATGAGATTTTAAGGAGGAAATTCAAGACAATTGTATTTCTTTTTTTTAATATTTATTTTTTAGTTGTACGTGGACACAATATCTTTATTTTATTTTTATGTGGTGCTGGGGATGGAACCCAGTGCCTCAAGCATGATAGGCCAGCACTCTACCTCTGAGGCACAACCCCCCACCAGGCAATTGTATTTCTTTTGGAAGAACTTTCTTTAGTTAGTTAAGCAAACTTCAGTGAGAACCCCTCCCTGTGCTTGAGGGTGGATAGAAACAAAAAAAGGTTAGAGAGACCTTGAGTCTAAGGCTGCTTCATAAGCCTCCAGTTTCCTATAATTCAAAGTGGTCAGCATGTCAAAGCGTCATGCTTTGGGGTCTTGTTTTATGAGCCTTAACACTAGGAAGCAAGTTTGATGGATTGTTTAAAAAAAATGATTGAAGTTCATTAGATGCTTTACCGTTTGTGAAGCCTTTCCTGATTTCATACCCGTCTGGTTATGATCTTTCTTTCCTTCAAGATGTCAGGTTCATAGTTGGCCTTGTTAGTTGGCCTCATTAATTTACATATTTACTCTTATTTGCTTCTTGAAGGCTCTGTCTTTAATTCCCGCTTTTCACACACACACACTGTTATTTTTTTTAATATTTATTTTTTAGTTTTGGGTGGACACAATATCTTTGTTTTATGTGGTGCTGAGGATTGAATCTAGTGCCTCACGCATGCTAGGTGAGCGCTTTACCTCTGAGCCACAACCCCAGCCCCCACTAACACACACTTTTATGTTCCATCTCTGACCTATAGATTTCCAAGACAGGTGCCTGGGAATCTGAAATTTAAGCGTAGATGGTGATCCTAATGATTGGTCATGTCAGGCTTAGCCATATAACAGTGAATCAGCTGGTGGGGAGCTGTTTTAATCACCTTGCTATCAAATGTTAGCAAATCAATTACTAACTTCAGATTTTACATTGACAGCATAAAGTAGTACAGACTCCTCTTTCTTGGAAATGACCTCAGAATAACAAGGAAGATAAGAAGTACAAACTCTGTTCTCAGTGATATCAGGTGACAGCAGAAAGCGTGAATCAAAGAGTATAAGCAAGGGCTACCATGCCCCTCTGCAATGTGTAAAGGTTCTACTATTTCCACAACCTTGCCAACACCTTTTATTTATTTATTTTTTTAAATATAGCTATTCTATGGGTGTGAAGCTGGTTTTAACTTACATTTCCCTATTAAGTAATTATGTCAGGCAACTTTTTATATATTTGTTGGCCATTTTTATGTCTTTGCTGAAATCCTGTTCCTCCCCCCCCCCCTCTTGGTACTGGGGATTGAACCTAGGGGCACTTTACCACTGAGCCACATCCTCATCCTTTTTATTTTTTATTATGAGACAGGGTCTCACTAAGTTGCTTAGGGCTTCAGTAAGTTGCTGAGGCTGCCTTTGAACTTGTGATCCTCCAACATCAGCCTCCCAGTTCACTGAGATTACAGATGTGCACCATTACACCCAGCTCTCCTTAATCTACTTCTAATTCTAAAAGTTATACCGTATTTTATAAGCATTAAACTTTCTAGCTACAGATGATACTGATAAACCCATTATAATATAAAAGCAATGATTTGCTAAATATTTTTCCAAAATAATAGTGATCCAAGTATGTGTATGGTATGTATGTGTATGCAATTGTGGTTATTAAAGCATGATTGATACGTGACCTGTAAGATCAGATTGCACTTAAGATGACTTCCCCAGGGATGTTAGCTATATAGTTTCTCTCTCTCTGTACGTGGGTGTATGGTCTGTGTGGTGTGTATGGTGCTAGGGATTGAATCTTGCACATGCTAGCCAAGTGTTCCACCACTGAGCTGCATCCCTGGCTCTTTTTAAGAGGGTGTTCTTGCTAAGTTGCTCAGGCTGGCCATGAATTTGTTATCCTCCTGCCTTAGCCTCTAAAGTAGCTGGGATTATAGGCCTGTGCCACTACACCCAGCTCTCTCCCTCTTTTTTTTTTAAGCATAGTTTAAAAGGTGAATGAATGGAGTTGAGTCTTAATGCAACCTATTAGTCTCAATCATTCAACACCTTATCTTAGAAGAGAGGAATGATAACAGGGAGAGAGGTCAACCTTCATTTAATTATCCCTTTAATAATAAATGTGAGAGCTAAGGTCAAGCCAGGAGCAAGGCAGATATCCTAGGCAAGGACTAGGTTGTTCTACACTTTGACTAGTAATTGATTGTCCTTTAAAGATTATTTTCACAATTAACCGTATTTACATTCTGACAGAAAGGTCAGGGTTTCTTGTTATTGTATGTAAACTCTTCTGTAATAAAGTATGAAAACTTAGAAGGAACAAATACACACAGTCATTGCAAGATTGGTGGTCACTTCTGGAGAAAGAGAAGAGAACTTTAATGTTATAATTAACAATTTGTTTCATTAAAAAATTTTTATGCAGCTGGGTGTGGTGGTACATGCCTGTATCCCAGAGGTTTGGGAGGCTGAGACAGGAGAATTGAGAATTCAAAGCCAGCCTCAGCAACTTCAAGGTACTAAGCAACTCAGTGAGACCCTGTCTCTACATAAAGCACAAAATAGGGCTTGGGGTATAGTTCAGTGCTCGAGTACCCGCGTTCAATTCCTGGTACAAAAAAAAAATTATGCAAATACTGCAGAGTATTTGGATTTGTTAAATCTTGCTAGGGGAGTGGGAATGTGGGTTTATGTTCAGCAGTGAATGTTTGTGAGGCTATGACAAGGTCACTCATAGATATTGAAGGGAAATTCAGTGTGTAATACAATAATTCTTCGGTTAGATATTGGGAAATTTGGGATCTTTTCCCAATTCTTTTGCATGTGTTTGTGTACAGTTTGCAGTGCTGGGGATCAAACCCAGGGCCTCAAAATTCTCGGCCATTGAGCTAATCCCCATGTCCCCTCTAGTTCTTCTAAAATCAACTTTGGACCTTGGCTAATCCCTATTTTAAGTGGGTCTTCTTGGTCTTCTGCTATTGGTTGGGTTTTCTTTCATTCAGCAATCATAATTTTCACCTTTAGCTATCTAAAATGTCATAATTGCTTATTCTTAGTCTTATTTGTCCTTCACTGAGGAACTGCATATTCAGATCTTTCACAGAAACAGAAATGAAGGAGCTGGAGTTTTGGCTCAGTGGTAGAACGCTTGCCTGGCATGTGTGAGGTACTGGGTTCAATTCTCAGCGCTATATATAAATAAATGAACAAAATAAAGGAATCTCTTTAAATAAAAACAAAAACAGAAATGAAGAGAGACTTATATCCTTTTTCTCTAATTCCCTGGAGCCAAAGCCAGCTCTATCAATGTTTAAACTAAAAACAACAAAATACTAAGATCTATTTCTGAGGCATCTGTATTATTATTTATTTCAAACCTGCACATTTTTTGTCCCTGTAGGGCATTTTGTTTACATACAAAGAAGTAAAAAAAAAAAAAAAAAAAAAAAATTTCATTTCAGCTATTCTGCCTTTGATTCTTTGGGATTGGCTTATTTCACTTAGCTTGATATTCTCCAGTTCCATCCATATGCCAGCAAATGCCAAAATTCCATGATGGAATAATATTCCATCATGTGTATGTACCACATTTTTTAAATTCATTCATCTGTTGAAGGTTGAGTCCTGGAATTTGAGATCAGCCTGGACAACATGGTACACCTCATCTTAGAAAGAACAAAGCAGAATTTTATTTTGGATCTTTAGAGTAAAATGGCCTTGACTCTAACAGCATATATCTAAGAGGGATTTTAAGGAAATTAAGAGATCCTGTGGCTACAGTGTGATTAGTGTTTGGTATGAGGAGCCCTATTCAGATCGTACTCCAGTTTCTCAGTTAGAAGGACTTAGGGTGAAGCTTTTTATGCATTCCCATTGGATATTTCATTAATAATTATGTGGCTATTTATATGTACCTGAAGGACTCATATAATAGCTATAAGGGTCCTTTCTGTTGCAGAATGTGACTTTTCCATTTTGAAACCTTGATGGCTTTGCTGCACCAAGGCCCTGTGGTTCCCCAGTATAGTCCATCAATCCCATTACCCACGGCTCTCAGCTACTTCTGTGTCAGGGAGTACCTCTCATCTAATGCTCCACGTTGGCCTTTGAGATGTTCTATATCAGTGTGAACTATATGTTAGTAGGACACTTGTAAGATCAGAACTGAAATTCATTCCTGACTGCTAATAGCTGACCTCCTTTATCCTTTCATGAGTTCATGATCTTTTCTGAGATCAGGCGTGTTTAGGGTGATATGGCCTAGACTCATGCTCTCTTAATGAACTCTTATCCACAGGATGAAGATGCTGGGATCAAAAGTAAAGTTCATCATATTGCCAAGGAGATCATGAGCTCAGAGAAAGTGTAGGTATCTAGTTTACAATTCAGAAGACTGTTGTTTTCTTCATTGGCTCATTTAAAACATTTTTTCATTGCTGTCTTTTGTTTTGTTTTGTTTTGCAGATTTGTGGATGTGTTAAAACTTCTGCATATTGTAAGTATCTGCTAGTATTTTCAACTCTAAGACTTTACCCCTTTCCTACCCCAAAAAGTTTTCAGCATAACTAACTTAAATGAATTAAATGCATATGTTTTCTAATACCTGGTTATGTCTTTAAATTCACACATATATGTAAAAATAGGCATTTTCTAAAACATATGTATCTTGTGTATTTGTAGATAAATGCAGACGATTTCTAAAAAAAAAAATAAAGCCTTTATTTTCGTATCTCCAAAGTCTTCAATCTTTCTATCTTCATAATAAAGAAGCTTCTTTTGTTTCATCCTTCCTTCTTTCCTTCCTTCCTACTTTCATTCCTATTTTCCTTTTGTGGTGCTGGAGATCAAACCCAGGGCCTTATACATGATAAGCACTCTACTGTAGCACTGAGCTGCATCCCCAGCCCTCATACCAAAATTGAGTTTTCTTTTTTTTTTTTAATTTTTTTTTTAATTTTTATTGTTGGTTGTTCAAAACATTACATAGTTCTTGATATAACTTTGATTCAAGTGGGTTATGAACTCCCATTTTTACCCCGTATACAAATTGCAGAATCACATCAGTTACACATCCATTGATTTACATATTGCCATACTAGTGTCTGTTGTATTCTGCTGCCTTTCCTATCTTCTACTATCCCCCTCCCCTCCCCTCCCCTCCCCTCCGCTCTTCTCTCTCTACCCCCTCTACTGTCATTCATTTCTCCCCCTTGTATTATTTTCCCCTTTCCCCTCACTTCCTCTTATATGAAATTTTGTATAACCCTGAGGGTCTCCTTCCATTTCCATGTAATTTCCCTTCTCTCTCCCTTTCCCTCCCACCTCTCATCCCTGTTTAATGTTAATCTTCTTCTCCTGCTCTTCGTCCCTACTCTGTTCTTAGTTACTCTCCTTATATCAAAGAAGACATTTGGCATTTGTTTTTTAGGGATTGGCTAGCTTCACTTAGCATAATCTGCTCTAATGCCATCCATTTCCCTGCAAATTCTATGATTTTGTCATTTTTTAATGCAGAGTAATACTGCATTGTGTATAAATGCCACATTTTTCTTATTCATTCGTCTATTGAAGGGCATCTAGGTTGGTTCCACAGTCTTGCTATTGTGAATTGTGCTTCTATGAACATCGATGTAGCAGTGTCCCTGTAGCATGCTCTTTTTAGGTCTTTAGGGAATAGACTGAGAAGGGGAATAGCTGGGTCAAATGTTGGTTCCATTCCCAGCTTTCCAAGAAATCTCCATACTGCTTTCCAAATTGGGCCAAGGACCTGAACAGACACTTCTCAGAGGAGGACATACAATCAAAATTGAGTTTTCAAAGTGATAATATATCTCCTTGGACATTTGCAGAAGTCACCTGCTGTTAGTAGAATTTTGCATTAGCAGTGTAGAAAGAATGTTCTCTTTGTTGTTCAAAACTGTTTTTCTCTTAGCTGAATAGCTTGTAAGAACAGACATTTGGAATAACATTTTTACAGCTAACTTTTTAAAGTTCTATTTTCAATTTTTTACTTGTCAACTCTTAACAGACCTGTTGGGAAACAATTATATGCTTCTGACCACATATTCCTTTTTCTCATGCATTCCTTTGTACTTGCAAGATTTTACAAGTTTCACTATGCATTTGCAGTTAAAGTGCTTTTAGCGTTACTTTATTCCAATTATGTTTCAGTAAAATATTAAGACTTAACAATAAGAAAGGGCTAAAGTAGAGGAAACAATGAAACAGAATTTGAAGTGGAGTTTTACTTAATGTGATTTAATTATTATCATCATAAATTAAACTTAATAGCTGAGAAAAGAAGTTTCACAAAATATATACCCATTATGTCCCTGCAGTGAGTATAATTGTTTTCATTTTTCTTTAATTCCCATAGTATTGGGAATTAAAACCTAGGTCTTGCACATGCTAGGCAAGTACTCTACTTCTGAACTGCATTCTCAGTCCTTTTTGTTTTTAATTTTGAGATAGGGTCTTGCTAAGTTGCATAGGCTGGCCTTGAACTTGCTGTATTCCTGCCTCAGCCTCATGAGAAGCTAGGATTACAGGCATATGCCAACACACCTGGTTTCATTTTTCCTCTTAACAAATACAGATGAACATGAAAAAGGGATTGCATGATTGCTATTATCTAAATGATCCCCCTTCACTGTTTGCTTGGTCCATTGGAAACATACAGGCCTAATTCCTGAATGAAGAATTTCTGGCTTTGGGAACATATTCTAAAAATTTCCTTCACATTGCTAATTCGTTTCAAGAAATAATTCCACATGAATAGTTTCTCCCATTAGCTGTTGACTATATTGGTAAGGTTTTTTTTTTTTTTTTTTTTTTTTGTAATTTATTTTAAAAACAAGTAAACACAATATTTTATTGCCCAAACATATTGTTTGAGTTTCAAGTTAAATGAACATTTGCTGCTGTGCCCCAAATATTCCCACTGAAACTTAGACGTCTGATGTAATGAAATAAAATAATATGTGGTTTTTTGTTTGTTTGGTTGGTTGGTTTATTTGTTTGGGTTTTTGTTGTGTTGTTGTTTGTTATGTTATTTGCTTTGTGGTATTGGGGATTGAATCCAGGAGTGCTGTACCATTGCATTACATTCCCAGTTCTTTTTATTTTATTTTATTTTTTTGGAGGGTGGTACCAGGGATTGAACTCAGGAGTATTCAACCACTGAGCCACATCCCCAGCCCAGTTTTGTATTGTTTTAAAAATATTTTTTAGTTGTTGATGGACTTTTATTTTATTTATTTGTATGTGGTGCTGAGAATTGAACCCAGTGCCTCACTCAAGTGAGTTACCACTGAGCCACAACCCCAGTCCCCCCAGTTTTGTATTTTATTAGAGACAGGGTCTCACTGAGTTGTTTAGTGCCTTGCTGTTACTGAGGCTGGCTTTGAACTCAACTATCTTCCTGACTCAGCTTCTCGAGCCACTGAGATTACTCTTTTTATTTTTTTATTTTGGGACTCACTAAATTGCTGAGGCTGGCCTTGAACTTGTGATCCTCCTGCCTCAGCTTCCCAAATTGCTGGAAAATCCATAGGTATGCATTACCATATCCAAGTAAATAATATGAATAAAAAATAATTTGAAAGGGAACAATCAGACTTGGGGGTCCTGTAGACAACAATGGTCTGGTTAAGTTATACTTAAGTAGTACTAGTAATAAGCCATCTTTGTGCCGCTAATTTTTTTAAGTGGAGAGATTCATCCCAATGAAAATTTAAGAAACTTTCAATAAAATCCATGGAGTAGACAGGTGCAGTGGTGCATGCCTATAATTGTAGGTGCTCAAAAGGCTGAGGCAGGTGAATCTCAAGTTCAAGACCAGCCGGGGCAACTTAGCGATACCTTGTCTGAAAATAAAATAATAAGGACTGGACATGTAGCTTAGTGGTACACATCAGTTGCTTATCATGTGCAAGGCCATGGGTTCAGTCCCTTGTATCACAAAACAAAACAAAACAAAATTTAAAAATAAAATCTTAGAGCTGGAGTCAAGGTCACCTGAACATTCTGATTCCTAATACTAAATTGTCTGTATCTTTTATTTGTTTTTAAGTGCATTATAAAATGAATAGAAGGCTTCCTCATTTCCCATGTTTGTCCCATCTTAAAATCTTCATCCTGTTCTACTAGATGCACCCTGTTTCGAGTCTTGGGAACCATTTAATTATCATTTACTGTTGAGTTGTAATGACGTAGCTATCTAACCTCACTCCTGAGCAGCTTTGTTCTTGTGAGGACGGCCCTTCACTGATGAAGTTTCATAGTCAAGAGCGCCTTTGTCTTGCTGCAGAGGCTCCTTTCCCATGTTGGTTTGGTATTTCCCTCTTTCTATGTGCCTCTTGTTTCAGAGCTTCCAAGGCCTTGTGGATCTTAAATGAGGTTCATGTGATCATTGAAACTGTCAAATCTTTTAATTCAATAAATGACCTCTATTGAAGGCCCTCTATGTACCTTGTGTAGTACATTGTATAACTATGTTACACAAATTATCTGTCTTAATCCTCATACCAAATGGGTGTTATTTCCAGTTTTTAAGTGAGGAGCATAAGCTAGCTGTCAAAAGAAAGCCTCTACTAAATGTGAAAGCCAGGCTTTGAAGTCTGATCTGTCTGACTTCTTGCCTTTTGTGATTGTGTAGAAATTGATTAAAAATTGTTTCTTGAAATTTCGACCATGCTATATAGGATGTGGTGTCTCCTGAGGCATTTTAGCTTGCTTTTAGATTTCTTTCAGTTGCCTAGGAAATGAGAGAAATGCTAGTCTTTCATCTTCTAAAGCTAGACCTTTGTTACTTAGGATACAGTACGATCTTTACTTACTAATCTTATTTAAAGGAGATTGGAAACTTGAGATGAAGGGTTGGTTTCAGTCATGTTTTATACAGTTTTGCCTTGATGATTCCGCATGATATTAGCAGGTCTGTGCATAAGGAACAGAGGAATAATTTCATTGTGAAAATATTTTTCATTTTAAAAACAAAGTCAAAAATTGTCAAGATGGGGACTGCCCCTTTGTAGTTTTACTTCATGTTTTCTCACTCATTACTGCATATTTATCATGACTCTTAGACCTCAGTAGCTGCTTTGCTCTTATGTAACATGAAGTGGTTCTTTATGATTTTTACTTACAGAGCTTCCTGTTCGTATGTCCATGTGGTCTTTGTAATCCACTGCGTCATGATAGTGGTTAAGTAATGCCTGGAGGTCAGGAATCCTACTGGGGACAGCTGGTGATTAAGTCTCTCTTCTGTGGCTCTGGAGATATAAAATCTGACCCCATGAACAAAGCCATCTGTTTTGTGCTTCATTGCCTAGGATATTCATACTTGATTTTATTTGCATTGATTTTTCCCTGGGTCTTCCCCAAGTGATGAGAGCTGTCAAGGCTAGTACGTTAATATCTTAAAGGAATTAAAGATCCATTTAAAGTTATTCTGGTTCTTATTTATATGTTTTTGGGAAATTATTAAGAATATTAAGATATGCTTAGGTCCATTTTTATCTCTATAAATTCCACTTGAACAAGCAATTTGGTTAGTGGAACCAAAAACTAAGAGTGGTTAAATTTTGCAGAGACTATGGTGGATTTTATATTAGAAAGTCTGAAGCAGAGTGAGTTAGTTGATACCAGTAATCTCTACAGCTTGCCTAACATTTTCACACCCTACTTCCCCCCAGCCCTTTATTTTCATTACCCATTTTTCCTATAGTGGAAAAGTCAACTCTGAATCTAATTTTCGAACTGCTCATTCTGCCATCTTGCATCCTCATGGGTGTCTCCAAGGTGTTGGTGAATTTAGATTCTTCTAGTCCAAAATAGCTTTGCCTCTGGCTCTTAAGTGTCATCACACTTTCCCAAATTATCCTGGCTGTTAACATTTAGAAAAATAACCAGACATATGTTGTAATCATCCTTTTTATAAAAAAATAGGATGTTACCTCCTTCCAGTGGCACCAGTTTTGGCAATGGCTGATGTTCATGACGAGCTGAGAAATTAAGAAGTCTGTGTGTAGTTCCTGTGTGATGAGTTACATCTGGCAGTGGGGCAGAGTGCACTACTTTCAGAGGATGGTGGCCCAAGAAGTGAGGGAGTGAGATTGGGGTCATCGCTGCTTTGTGTAATTATGGAGGTCATAAATTCCAAGTTGGAGGCCTTGGTATGTGAATTATATTGGCCCAGAGGAAGGAATGCTCTTTTTTTTTTGGTACTAGGGATCGAACCCAGGAATCACATATGCTAAGCATGTATGTACTCTACTACTGAACTACACCCCAGCCACAGTGCTCTTTTCTGTTTTCAGAAAGGCACCAAGAAATCCACTGATACCCTCAGGAGAAAAAAATTATCCAATAAGACTTGTTAAAGCATGGTAAGGCCAGTTTCCTCCAGAATTATCACTGTAGTCATAGGGACCATTGCAGTGGGATTTTGTAGTGGCAGAGAAAGCGTGGGCTTAACCCCTAACACAGCATGGAAAAGTGGGAGTTTGTAGCCAAGGAGCGTAGTGGGAATCAGTGAATGGAAAATGACCAACAGGGAACCTCAGCATTAAGGGTGCTCAAACAAAGCCAGCTTAGCAGGATTCTTGCTGAAGATTGGCCAACGTGATCACATATCACCTGAGGGATGATGGCAGATGAGGAGCAGGGCCAGATACCATGGGCTGAAGATTTTTACTAAAGATGGATTTGACAGGGAAAGTACACAGAGAAAAGGTTCAGGAACCTGATTACTTTGGTCAAGCATAGAGTCTTTGTCAAGTGCTGCTTAGAATATGTAACTTTCTAGGCCTTATGGATATATACTCTCTAAATTCTTATAGTCTTTATTAAATGTTGGTCTTTTGCTCTTTAAAGTATTAAATTTTCTATTTTATTCTGACATATTACTCATAATTTAAAAAAAAAAAAAGACTTCATGGAGCCAGGCATGGTAGCACATACCTATAATCCACTTACTCAGGAGGCTGAGTCAGAGGATCTCAGGTTCAAGGCCAGCCTCAGCAATTTAGTGAGGCCCTAAGCAACTTAGTGTGACCTTGTCTCTAAATAAACAAACAGAAAGGGCTGGAGATGTCGTTCAGTGGTTAAGCATCCCTCTGTTAAATCCCCAGTACCAAACGAAAACAACAACAAAAACCCACAATGGTACATCAGTTCTTTCTGAGATGCCTACAAACATCTAGGAATGCTGGGGAAAGCAGAGTTTTGCATGGTATGTGTCAAGGGCCTCTCACTGGTCAGCCCACTTTGGATATGGCTGGTCTCTGTTAAATGTGTCTTAAATAAACGAGATTCCTTTTTGGCAGAGGTGACAGACATGGAATGCAGAGTCTGGCAGAAGCTGTGTCAAACTGAGTCCTTAAGTTACTTAGCAGCTAACATCTACTGTCCTTGTCATGGCTGAGGAAATACTTTCCAACTGGAAAACAAAAGCTATCATGCTGCCAAGTGACAAACATAGACATCCCTTCTTCTACCAGAAGAAAGGGCAGTGTTCACTGCTTTGCTGAGCAAGGAGCTCTTGTGTCTAAATTATACCAATTGCTAACCTGGTTTAAAAAAAAAAAAAGCAACACTGAAGAAGATGTCTGGGTTTTTAATATATTCACAACTTGGGCAGAATTATTTGTCATTGTATTCTATGGGTCTGCCTGAGAGCAGACAATCTAATGACTCTCAAAAGTGTTAAGTAGCTCTATTTTCTCCTAGTAATTGGGAGTGATGATTGAAACAAGCTGTTGGGAGGTGGAATTTGGCCAATAGCCACTGGGTTCCTGGAGATGTTTTGTGTGGTTTTTCTGGATTAGAGCTGATGCAAGTTATAAATTCTTGTTTTAAATTATACAAGTTAGTTCTTTTAATTTGGTTAGTTCTTTTGGTTTATAGCTGCTTCCTTTGGGCCAGTGTGACAATAAAACCAATAAAGATGATCTCAGGTATTGAGTCCTAAGTGAGGGAGGTTTAGCACTTGTTAAATATAGGTTTGATGGGCTGGGGATGTGGCTCAAGTGGTAGCGCGCTCACCTGGCATGCGTGCGGCCCAGGTTCGATCCTCAGCACCACATACAAAGATGTTGTGTCCGCCGAAAACTGAAAAATAAATATTAAAAAATTCTCTCTCTCTTAAAAAAAAAAAAAAAATATATATATATATATATATATATATATAGGTTTGACTTATCTAGACTAGCCATACTTAGGGGAGGGGACATGTCTCAGTGGTCATCACTTGACTGGCATGTGCAAGATCCTGGGTTCAGTCCCCAGTGTTGCAAAAAAATAAAATTAAGAAAAAAAAACATACTTTAGAAATTTCTTTGTGTACTTTTAGATCATGAGGTTTTGTTTGTTTTGTTTTTGCTTTATCCAGAAGAAATACGGCTAACATGGGCTGGGGGCATGAAGGGATCAGGAGAGGAAATGGTATCTTTTGTTTTGTTTATTTGATTTGTCCAGTGAATCCCTAAAGGAAAGCAGTTGGAAATAAAGGTAAAAGAAAATAAATCATGATGAGAATCATTTCACCCTACTTTAGCTTTAAGATTTTAATGAAAACAATTTTTTTAATTGTTTATTATTATTATTATTATTAGGCACTGGGGATTTAACCCAGGGGCAATTTACTACTGAGCCACATCCCCAGTTCTTTTTATTTTTTATTTTGAGACAGGGTCTTGCTAAATTGCTTAGGCCCTTGCTAAGTTGCTGAGACTGGCCTCGGACTTGTGATCCTCCTGCCTCAGCCTTCCAAATCACTGGGATTACAGCTGTGTACCACCATACCCAGCTGAAAACTACTGTTTCTAAAAGAACAAATGTTTTGAATCCTCTGGACCTCCGTTCAGATTCCACTGTTGTTTTACTTGCATCTCGGGCCCACCCTCAGGGAACAAGGAAATCTAGGCAAATAGTTATCTACTACCCCACCCTTTCCAAGATCTGGAGTGATAGGGCGTGATGGGGTTGACATATTAAAACACAGTACAGATGGTTTATGGGGCACAGAAAATGAAAAAATATGTGAAAGAAATTTTCTTATTTGTGAAAAGTCCAAATCCTAGTATATATTGAAAGGTTGGCTAAAGGGAGGGGGGAAATTAAGATCTAAAGTTAAAATGTTTTGTTGATGCAGGGTACATGATATGCATGGCAAAAGATTTTGTGTAGTATCTAATTGAAGTCTCATAACCATTATACCCCTTTAACAGATGAGAAAAACGAGGCCGCATGCCTCACCTAGAATGCTTTGGTTGTTGGTAAATGATCACTGAAAATGAAAAGAGGGACTTTTAAATCCAGAATAAAAGTAGTTTGGTGTGGTGGTGCACACCTGTAATCCCAGCTGCTCAGGAGGCTGAGACAGGAGGATTTCAAGTTCAAAGCCATCCTCAGCAACTTAGTGAGACCTGTCTAAAAAGAAAAAATATATAAAGGGCTGGGGATGTGGCTCAGTGGTTAAGTGCCCCTGGGTTCAATCCCTGGTACCAAGAGGGAAAAAAAAAAAGGAAGGAAGGAAGAAAAAGAATAAAATTAGTTAATGTTAGAAATACCAGAGTACCACAAGGAATTAAACGTGCTTGGAAGTAGGCAAAGCAAACTTTACTTCTGTAGAAGGGTGTGCTACGGAGCAAAGTCTGGCGAGCAAGCACACTTGGGAGAGAAGCCCCCTTGTTTTCATCCTTAAGGCAGCACTGCCCCCTCGCCCTGATAGGAGGAGCCAGGAGTTGTGATCCACACAATTGGCTAATTTTTAAAAAATACTTATTTTTTAGTTGTAGTTGAACACAATACTTTTATTTTATTTATTTTTATGTGGTGCTGAGGATCGAATCCAGGGCCTCACACTTGCTAGGTGAGTGTTCTACTTCTGAGCCACAACCCCACCCCCACACTTGTCTATTTTTAAAATTGGGGTGGGCAAAGGGAAGGGCTACATCCCAATTAAAGCTAAATACAATATTCTGAAAACAGACCACATGGACTTCATATTTCTGACAATTAAGATCTCCTAAGGACTTTTTAAATGGTTGTGTTTATATTATGATTTTAGAGTATTTTTAAAATCTAGAATTGCAATATAATTTCTAGACACCTTCCTGACAAAACTAAAAGGTTTAAGAGAAACATCATAGTCTGTTTTAAAATCAAATATCTACCCAAGCCTTGTAATTTCTTAAAAATTTCCTGTCTGCTAAGTGGGATAGCAAGAATTGAGTTCTTTTGATTTGTTATTCTGTGTGGGAAGTAGAACTTTGCAGTTTATATCATTTTAGGGAAGAGGGTGATGGGGGGAATACTTTTTATAAAGTTTTATATATATATAATATTCTTTTTCCTCCTCTGAACTATAATAGGATTTCCGGGATGCTGTAGCCCATGCTTCCAGGCAACTTGGGAAGCCAGTGATTGAGGATCGGATCCTAAATCAGATCTTGTACTACTTGCCTCAGCTCTATGAGCTCAACCGGGATCTCCTGAAAGAACTAGAGGAACGAATGTTGAATTGGTAAAAATAATATACTGAGTTTTGGGCTCTCCCAAATTTTCCAATTTTAAGTGAAGCCATAACCCCATCTGTGACAGGAAGGTGTTGTTCTTACCTTGTTTTAATAGACTGAATTTTCTTGACAATTACTTGTAGATTGACGATTTGGAGTGGCCAGAATTCATAACCTTGGCCCATTGAGTTCAACACATACCATTTAAACAATTCTTCAGTAATGCTTGCTCAGACAAGAAGGGCCCGCACTCAGTAGACTTAACTCCCCCCACCACCACACCCCCCCCTATGGACTTAACTTTCTATAAGTGACCTTTGATGATGAAGATTTTTCTTTCTTTTTCTTTTTTCCTTTTTGGTGCTGAGCATGGAACCCAGGACCTCATGCATGCATGTGTTCTAACACTTAGCTATATACCCCCATCAAGATTTTCATGCTAGAGAAGTTTTTAAATGTTTTATGTATCTTCTAGGGTTTTAGGTCAGGAAACTAACTGCATTTTGTAAAAAATGTTATTCTTAAGTTTTAGGTGGACACAAAATCTTTATTTTACATTTATGTGGTGCTGAGGATCGAACCCAGTGCCTCGTGCATGCTACCACTGAGCCACAACCCCAGCCCCATGCATTTTGAAAGAGATCATTCACTGTTTTTGTTTGTTTGTTTTGTTTGCCAAAGACAAAAAAACAGATGTATGACATTATAGAAACTATAGATTTCAGAACAGGAAGAAAATACTAAAAGGTATTATTGGAGGCTGTCTATATTGGATTGAGGAAAAGAAGCAGAAACTTTAGTGACATTGTGGAAATTTGTACAAAGATTGGTCTAGGAGGATTGAACATATTATTGAAGCCCATTGGGGAATACAAAATGGTAAGAGTCACAAAATAATGGGCTGGGGATGTAGCTCAGTGGCAGAGCACTTGCCTATCTTGCAGGAGGCCCTTGGTTCTATCTCCAATACCACAAAAAAAAAAAAAAAAGAATAGCATCACTTAGTTTCTTGATAAAGTTTCCCAATCCAGAAAAATACCTTTGCCTATGTTAGAAATGTTGTACCTCTACATGTTGGGAACCATATTAGAAAAGCAATTAATACTTATTTATAGCGTGAGTATAAAATAACACACAATTAAGGACTGAGAGATGACTAAAAGTAGTTTTTAAAAGTCATAATAGAAATAAAGTATAATTAAAAAAACATTCTTATACATGCTTTATTTTTTCCTTATAAAAATATCTTAAAAATATGAATTGTCTTTAAAAGATATGCATATTTCTACAAGTGTTTGGGGATTTAAATATATTTTTGCTTCTTTTTGTTTATTTTTTGCTTTTACTAAAAGTTACCTCAAATTTAGATCCATAGATGTTCTGTATGAAAATATTAAGCATTCCTAAAAACCAGGATAATGAAAACTACAAATATGGAAAAAGCTTCCCTTATGCTAATATAAAATTCTTCAAATCCTTGGTTAAGATATATTCTACTGGGGCTGGGGTTGTGGCTCAGTGGTAGAGAGTTTGCCTAACAGGTGCGAGGCACTGGGTTCAATTCTTAGCACCACAGATAAATAAATGAATAAAATAAAGATTTATCAACATCTTTAAAAAAAAGATATTTTCTAATAAAATATTTTTCTTCTAAGAAGTCTTTGAATTGACATATTTTATGGGGCTTGCGATGTAGCTCAGTGGTAGAACATGTTCAAGTTTCAATCCCCAGTACCTGGTTGGGAGCATTTTCTTTATTTTTCAAAGTTTCTGACATAACATTTTTCCATTGACATTTTTTTATGAGGGGGTACTGGGAATTTAACCCAGAGGAAATTTACCACTGAGCCACACACCCTCACCCCACCCCCACCCTTACATTTTAAATTTTGAAACAGGATCTCACTAAGTTGCTTAGGGCCAGTTGTTGAGGCTGGCTTTGAACTTTTGATCTTTCTGCCTCAGACTCCCAAGTCACTGGGATTACAGGTGTGTGCCACTGCACCTAACTTTCCCATTGACTTTATTTTTTAAATATATTTTTTGGTTGTCAATGGACCTTTATTTATTTATTATTTATATATGGTGCTAAGAATCGAACCCATGCCTCACACATGCTAAGCAAGTACTCTATCACTGTGCTATGACCTCAGCCCCCCCATTGACTCTTAATAACAGTTAATGAAATATTTCATTTTACATTCAACAAGAGTTTATATATATATTGTGTTCTAGTCTGTGCTTTTAGTATGCAGAGCATATCATAGTTCACAGAATAGACAGGATGGGGCTAGGCCTGTAGCTTAGTGGTAGAACACTTGTCCTGGGTTCCATCCCTAGCATCAGAAAAAAACAAAACATCAAGGCACTTGCTTCCAGGCATTTTAGAGGGGAAGGACCAGAAAATAGACAAGGCAAATATCAGAAGCAGTTTCTGATCTGCAGGGATGAATACAATGCTGGAGTAGTGTATGAGGATTGGGTGGCCAAGAAAGGCCCTCTCAGAAGGAGGAGTGTGTAAACTGACATCACAGTGTAAAGGAGGAGCCAGCCATGTTCCGTATGTCCAGGCCTGGGTGTCCACAGTGAAAGCCTGAAGTGGGAATGAACTCTGGTACATTCAAAGAGTATTAAGAAGGCCATTGTGTTAGAGAGTAGTGGGAGAGGGGAGAGAAGGGTGGCCTGGGTCAAAAGGTGGGCAGCAGCAGTCCCTGGAGGGCTTTACACCCCAAGGTAAGGAGTTTATTTTTAGGTATCAGGGTGCACTCCGTAGTAGAGCACTTACCTAGCGTGCCCCAAATTCCTAGCACTGCAAAGAAGGGGAAAATAAATAAATAAATAAAGTAAAAAGGAGTTTGTTATCCTAAGTGTGATAGAGGACCATTCAAGGGCACAAGATATGTACATTTCTTAGACTCTCAGGTTGCACTCAAGAATGGGCTATAGGGGACAAGGATGGAAGTAGGGAGACCAGTCAGCTGGCAGAGTTCAGGCAAGATGTGATGGCGGAAGGGGAACTTGAGAAGAGTAGGTTGGGGATAAGAGGGAGATAGCCGGTGGCTTCCATGCACAGGTCTGCTTCTGACTGGATGTGTTTTGGATACATTAACAACGCTCCTTTTATATTTTTGTTTCTCTCTCTATCCATAGGACCGAACAACAAAGAATTGCTGATATCTTTGTAAAGAAGGGGCCATATCTAAAAATGTATTCTACATATATCAAAGAATTTGATAAGAATATAGCTTTGCTGGATGAGCAATGCAAGAAAAACCCAGGCTTTGCTGCTGTTGTTAGAGAATTTGAGGTATTTGTACCATCTAGTGTTGAACGTTTCCTTTTCCTTATTTTTTTTTAGAGCTTTAATAATAATTTAAGGTCATTGAAAATGAAGCTTGCAACCAAAAATGTGTTAAAATAGAACACCTTCTAAATCAAAGAAGGAATTAGTCAAATCAAATAGTGAAAACTCAGTGTACAGGATTTAATTCTGAAAATCTGTTATTGCCCTTTGAACTATTTTCCCTTGGAAAGCAGTATTTTGATAGGACTTTTATAAAATTTTGGTAAAATACAAAACATAAATTTACCATCTTAGCTTCTTTTTTTTTAATAGCGGGGGTTGAACCCAGGGGTGCTCCACCCTGAGCTACATCACTAGCCCTTTTTAAAAATGTTTTATTTTGAGACAGATTCTCCCTGAGTTATGATCCTCCTGCCTCAGCCTCTGGAGTTGCTGGGATCACATGTGTGCACCACCACACTGGTGTTTTTTATGTTTAAGTGTGCAGTTTGAGAGGGTTATGGACATCATTTTGCAACCATACCTCTAGAATGCTTTCTATCTTATAGTACTGAGACCCTGTACCCATTAAACATTGACTCTTACCTTTCTCTCCTCTAGCCCTCACACACCCTCTGCTTTCTGTCTCAGTGAATCTGACTTCTCTAGGAAGCATTTTTTATTTTTAACTTTTTATTTGCCCAACAACCTGTACCTGTGAGAGGGAAATAGAATTTACATTTGCCTTTAGATAAATAAATAGCAGTTTCAATGTCAAAGTTAAGAAAAATTAAGCATCTGCCTATTGCATATGTCATCTAAAACTTCTTGTTTTGATTCAAAGCTTTAAGGGATAAAATGACACTTGGTTTTTAAAGTAACGTAAGTCTACTCTACTGATTGGATTACTATATTTTGTATTTATTTCTTTGTTTCAAAACTAAAAGAGTAAGTGAATTCCAGCTATACTTCAAAAATATAACAACATTACTTATTTCTTACTTGTGCAATAGACAAATAATTTGACTTAAAATCACTTGCAGTCCATTTTTCTTCTTTTCCTCTCCTGTGGTGTCTTTATGCTACAAAAAAAAAAAAAAAAAAGTGTAAGCTGGGTGCTGTAACACATGTCTGTTTTCCCAGCCACTCTGGAGGCTGAGGCTAGAAGATTGCAAGTTTGAGGCTATCCTTGGCAATTGAGCAAGATCCTGACTCAAAATACAAAATTTAAAAAGGCACGGGTTAACTCAGTGGTAGTGTGCCCCTGTACAAATAAAATGAATGCAGAATTGTTTTTACTTGGCCATTTTGATACCACCTCCAAGTAAACTCTTAGATTGGAGAATGGGTGAGCTTCAGTATGTCTGTTATACATACTGAGGAAAAGAGCTTTGAAGGCAGAATTAGATGCTTTAAGGTCAATTCAGAATGTGGTCCCAGGTTTGGGATGTGGCTTAGTGGTAGAGTATATACTTAGTATGTGTAAGGCCCTATGTTTGATCCCCAGCACCATCAAAGTTCCTATATGTACTTATTTTTTTTGTAGTGGGGATTGAGTAGTGGGGATTACCTCCAAGTCACATCCCCAGCCCTTTTAAAATTTTTTTCTTTTGAAAACAGAGTCTCACTCTGTTAGTTGCTTAGGACCTTGTAAATTTGTTGAGGCTGGCCTTGAACCTGTGATTCTCCTGCATCAGCCTCCCAAATCACTGGGATTACAGACAAGTGTACCACACCTGGATCCTACATATACTTTTATTTGGCAACTGATTCTTATAGGGTCATTCATCTGAAAAAGGTTTTTGTGTTTTATTTAGAGACTAGAACCTTTCTTTTTGCTGAGGCTGGCTTTTTTTTTTTTTTTTTTTGGTGGTGGTGGTGGGGATGGAACTTAGGGCCTTGTGCACGTGAGGCAAGCACCCTACCAACTGAGCTATATGCCCAGCTGAAAAAGGTTTTTGCATCCTCAGCCTTGTAAGAGAAAGCATGCTTACCAAGTCTGCTCTTGGAGTTATCTTTAGTTTCTATGCGTCTCCCTACCACCACTCTGTTGTTGTTATGAGCATATTGACCCCAAGGCTCTGATTATCATATGAGTCCAATTCCCAGAGGTTTTATTTCTGCCACCTTATTTGGGGGGCTGAGCATTTCCTTCTTAGTCCTTTGGGGTTTGTAGTTAGAACTACATTGGCAAATTTCCATCTGTGTGGGAACTCCTGAGTAGGGAACGCAGACTGTAGCCATCATGTTCTGTGAGAGAGCCAAGAATAAGTGTTCCCTGGGAGCAGGCATTTCAGAGATCTCCTTCAGGAGAGGTGGGCCTAGGTGGTGAGTCTGGCTATGGCTTCCCTTGCAGTATGATAGCTGTGAACAGTGTGAATAGCTGTCCCTCACCATGAAAGGGAGCATCTCTGAGTCCCCTTCACAGTTGCTGGCTGTTTCAAGTTTGGCTTCCTGAGCTCTTGAACTTGCGTCTCTTGCTTCTTGGACCACATGGTGTTTACTCTGGATGTCTCTTCCTTTCAGATGAGCCCGCGTTGTGCTAATCTGGCCCTCAAGCACTACCTGCTCAAGCCAGTTCAGAGGATCCCTCAGTACAGGCTGCTGCTGACAGGTGGGCTTCTCCATGCTTCACCAGCCACCCAACCCCATTGCCCTGACGAAGCTCTGCCTTTCCTCAGAATGTCTTTTTCTATGATTTCCAGTAGCCACTCTGCTTAATGCATGAATTTATGGTATGTTTATATATTTCACACATACATTCCCCTGAAATGGCCTACTTTTAGATCTTTGTTTTTTCCTGAGCACTCTTACCTCTGGGCATTCATACATGTAACTCCTTTTGCTGTGATCATCTTTCACCATCCCAACCCCACAACAACCTTGAATCATTCATGATTAATATTATTAATCCCAAGAAGATACCTAAGAAGGGCCACTTACAGGAGGAAAAGTTCATTTTTGTTAATTTCAGAGGTTCAGTCCATGGTGGGCCAGCTCCATTACTCTGAGCCCACGGTAAGGCAGACCATCATGGCAGAAGGGCGTGTTGGAGGGAAGCTACTCTGTTCAAGAAGCAGAGAGAGAAAGGGAAAGAGGGAAGATAACCCCCTCAGGGCATATCCCCACTGACCCACTCCTCTAGCCATGCCCCACCTGCCTCAGTTACCACCCGGTCAGTCCATTCAAACTAGGATGGACTGACTAGGTTATAGTTTTCATATCTGATCATTTTACTTTGAATATTCCTACATTAACATATTCCTGCAGGAGCTTTTGGGAGGTCACCCCATATCCAAACCATAACGAGGCTTTTAGAGATTAAGTGGTTTGGCTCCACAAAAAAGCTAATGGACTAGATAGGGCAAAGGGGAGGGATGGGGAGGGAAGGGACAAGGGGGTAAAAAAAAAAATGGTGAAATGAGATGGACATCATTACCCTAAGTACATATATGAAGAGACAAATGGTGTGACTATACTTTGTATATAAGCAGAAATATGGAAAATTGCACTCTATATATGTAATATGAATTTTAATGCATTCTGCTCTCATATATAACAAATTAGAATAAAAATTAAAAAAAAAAAACTAATGGACATAGTCTCCATACTAAACACAATATACAACACATACTACTAGGTGCCCTGGAATATTTGCTGAAATGTATTGCATGTACAGTGGCTTAATATACATATACATTTGCATTGAGCATTGTTTCAAAGTGGACAAGAACATTGAAATGCCACCTTAACTTTCTAGTTAATTTTTGTAATTTTATGTAAACAGATTTTTGAGGTACTTGGCTCCAGTTAGTGTCTTTAGGAAATGATGTGCATGTTTTTCTCCTTAATCACTTTATCTTAAAAAGAGCTATAGAGGAGGTAGTACGTGAATCCTGGAAAACCAGGATATCCTCATTTCCCTTTACACAAAGGTTTTAGGCCTTCCAAGCTTGCTAGTGACAGATAGACTGCAGATGAGAAAGGCAAGCCTTTTAGCCCCAGGACCTGCTACCCAAGGCATGTCAAATATTTAATTTTAATGTCTAACTGTGAATTGGTCACTAGATTTCTTTCTGGAATGACATAAAGCAAACCAAATAATTGAAGGATATCCTGCCCATCTGTACTTTCTTTCACTTTTGGCAAAGATTTTCAATACACAGGGCAAAAGGAAGTACTGATACACATGTTGTGTTTTTGCTAGATAAATCCAATGCCCTGTCATAAACTAGCTATTAAATAGCACAGGCTATTTCCACAGCTGTCGAATGAGTACTGTTTTTAGGGGCAAAAGACAACTGTGGTTTCAAATGTGAGAAAGAAGCATCATGATTTTGAAAATATAATGGGAAAAACAAATTTTCCCCACTCTATGGTTGATCTGAATAGTAAAAAAGCTACCTGTGGTTAATTTAGGTTGCATGCTGAGTTTATTTTTGTGCAATGGTGAAATGGTAGAAGCCAGTTTTAAAAATTCTTTTTAAGAAAACAGATTTCATTTGTTTTATAATACCTACATCATGTGAACTTAGATATTTTTAGTTTTGATTTGCCTCTGTTTAATCTTAAACCAGTTTCCCTTGTTTTTTAAAGTGGAAAATCTTACCCATTATTCAAGTGATGCATAATACCTTATATATAGCAAGCCCTCAGTAACAGCAGATGGTTGAGGGGCAAAGATGATGCATGGCTTGTTTGAGGTCACAAAGTTAGAACTAAAAAAAAATATGCTGAATTATTTTTCCAGTGTCTTTTCTTTCCATGAATTCAAACTGTTCCCTTCCTCCAAGCCTGAGCTGAAGTCCTCCATTATCTTTGAAGCCATCTCCAATTTCCCCCATTTCTGTGACCCTTTAGTATCAGTACCATGTGACTTACCAGATATTCATGTGATACTTTGTAAATTTGCTAATATTTATGCCACTTGAAATAATGACTTCCTTAATTTGCTTATAAACTCTTGAGGTCAGGGACTATATCTTTTATCTGTAATATAGTGACACCCACGCCCCTTCTCCTAAAAAAACTAGATCAGTGTTAGATTCCAGAAAGCTATCCGGGAAATTTTAAATTTATTTATTTATTCTAATTTGTTATACATGACAGCAGAATACATTTCAATTCATAGAACATATATAGAACTCAATTTTTCATGTCTCTGATTATACACAAAGTAGAGTCACACCATTCGTGTCTTCATACATGTTCCTAGGGTAATGATGTCCATCTCATTCTACCCTCTTTCCTACCCCCATGCCCATCCTCTCTTCTTCTCCCTCCTCTTTGCCCTATCTAAAGTTCCTCCATTCCTCCCATGTTCTCTCATCCCCCACCCCCATTATGGATCAGCATCCACATATCAGAGAAAATATTTGGTCTTGGGTTTTTTGGGATTGGCTAACTTCACTTAGCATGATATTCTCCAACTCGATCCATTTCCCTGCAAATATCATGATTTTTTTCTCTTTTAATGCTGAATAATATTCCATTGTATATATATACCACAGTTTCTTTGTCCATTCATCTATAAAAGGGCATCTAGGTTGGTCCCATAATTTAGCTATTGTGCATTGTGCTGTTATAAACATTGATGTGGCTGCATCACTTGTAGTATGCTGTTTTTAAGTCCTTTGAGTATAAACCAAGGAGTGGGATAGCTGGGTCAAATGGTGGTGTAATTCCAAGTTTTCCAAGGAATCTCCATACTGCTTTCTAGATTGGCTGCACAAATTTGCAGTCCCACCTGCAATGTATGAGTGTGCCTTTTCCCCCACATCCTCGCCAAGACTTATTGTTGTTTGTATTCTTAATAGCTTCCATTCTGACTAGATCGAGATGAAATCTTAATGTAGTTTTCATTTGCATTTATCTAATTGGTAAAGATGTTGGACATTTTTTCATGTATTTGTTGATTGATTGTTTATCATCTTGTGAGAAGTGTCTGTTCAGTTCCTTGGCCCATTTATTGATTGTTATGATCTGATTGTTCCCTATTTTGTAAGATGTTTTTCTACTGCTACTGCCAACATGACCCTGTCTATACACTTATGTTTAGACTTTAAGTCTTAAGTTTACATCTCTTTAAGTATGTTAATTAAATGTGTCCCCATTGGATAAACAACTCAATTGATTTAATCCTGCAAAATAGCCTTGTTAAAATAAGTACTTTGATTTATGTTTCGGAATTTAAAGGTATTCCAGATGCATAAGATGTATAGGAGCAGAAAGGAAGAATGAGAATTTATTTGAGGCAACTCCTTGTAGTAATGTTAATTTATCACATATTTTAGGCAGAATGGGGGATGGTTCCTGTGCCTGCCTTGGAGTGTAGAGATTTGTACCCAGTTTGCTTTCTTTGGAGGGGAAGATTGAGAAATGCATAGATAAAGGACTGTTAAAGTAGGATTTCTTTTGGAATTCTTTAGAGAAAGATTAAGTGGAAATCCCCTGCTAACAGCAGTCCTCGCTCTTGTTCAAATAACCATCCTTTTGTTTTTGCATCATTTTTTTTTTTTCCTGGACAATTTTAGGTTCTCTAGGGTATTCTACTGAGCCTATCTCTTCCTTTATTGTAGTAAAAATCTTCCAACTAAGTTATCAGTAGGGGGGCATTTGCCTTGCATTCACAAGCTCAGTCCTCCAACAGCAAAAATTGAATGAATGAATAAAATGAATTCTTGGTAGAATTTTTTTTTTAATCAACTCCAAGTAGGATCTAGCACATCTGGAGAGGTGACATGTCCTGCAAAGTTCACCTAAATATTATTAATTAAGGCACATATGGGATCTAGGAGAATATGTACAGTTATATAATGAAATATTTAAGGAAAAATAAAGTGAGTAATTTACTTAATTTAAGCCTAAAAGCTTGTAAATTTTCTTTCATACTGGTTACTCTGTGCCAGGGCATTGGGCTAGATTAAGTCTGTTTGGGGTTCAGATCCTGTTTTAGGTTGGGAAGAATGGAGATCAAGAAGCAGCAATCAGGAGGAAAGCAAACATTGTCTAGGAGCCACATTCATTTACTTTTGATGCTTGTTTCCTACCCTCATGTGTCTGCAGGGTAGGAATTGTCTTTATTGTCCCCCATTATGTCTGGCACAGATCACGACACATGTTGGGGACTCAGTCAATTGAAAGCCTCAGGGAAGGGACTGGGGGCCATAGCTCAGTGGTAGAGCACCTGCTTCGCATGTGTGAGGCAATGGGTTCGATCCTTAGCACCATATAAAAATAAATAAAGATATTGTGTCCAACTACAACTAAAAAAATATTTAAAAAAAAAAAAAAAGAAAGTCTCAGGGAAATAAAAAATTGCTCCTTCTTATGAGGTTCACAACCCTCATGCAGTAGCACCAATGAATGTTTGCTGGATCATGAAGAAACACTAAAGAGTCAAAGCATTCTTCATGTCTCCCAGGCACGAGATTGTGGAAAGGACTGAAATCCTTCCCTCTCACCTCTTCTTCCCAGTAGGATCTACCAACAAGTTTTCTTGCTCCTCTGATCCCTGTTCTTTCCATTTCCTTGTGATGATCCAGATCAGCCTTTCTCAACATAGCACTTGCAGCAATCCCTTCCATACTGGTCTGGCCACATCTTATCACACCCTGTGTCACTTAGCATATTATTGCTTAAGGCCTTTGCCTAGGACACACTTTCATTCTGTTAACTATAAAAGTTGAAAATGTCCTTATCTGTAGTAGTTTATAACCCAGAATTCCAAACCTTTTTTTTTTTTCCTTTGCTCTAACTGCAGAAGGTTTCTCACAATCTCCTGAAACATGTCCTTCAAGGCCACATTCTCTCATTCACCACTCACTCAGCAAATATGAATACGAGCCACCCTGAGCTGGACACTGGCAGACAGCTCAGCAGTGGCTCCTGCCCCAGTGGGGCTTACAGCCTCCTCTCTGAGGCTTCACCCAACTGCTTAGGCTCCCACTGAGCTCTTCTTCCCCTCAATCCTAAAAATCCTGTTCTCACCATTTGTTATGTGACTGAATCTTTCAATGATTTAATTATTCTACAAATTTGTGTTAGGTCTTCTCAACTAGATTGTAAAGCCATTTAAGTCAGAAGCAAAATAAGTGCAAATAGCAGTCACAGCTATTTGCTTATTTTGAGTGAGAATGTTCTGGTGATTTATTATTTTTGCAAGGGTCACTTTTTTTTTTTTTGCTTTGAATGAATATTTTATGCTACGCAAATATACAGGTTATGTAAAAAAAGCAAAGTCCCTTTTCATCTTCTGCCATCCAGAGATGACTATCATAGATACTTTTAGTTTTTTTCCTCTACCGGTGTTATATGTTGTAAATATATATATATTTTTTTTTTTCAATAAAGAGCCTTTCACTTGTGGAAAATTACTACATTGGTGCTGAAACAAGTTGAATCAGTGAGGATCATAGAAGGGAAAATATAATGAAAAATATAATTTAAAAATTCCTCTGAAAAATCTTTTCCACTTGTATATTTAGAGGGGAGAAACAATCCTTTGAACTTTGATTCAGTGTGGATCAGGTAGTTTCTTTGATCTTGTTCAAAATATTTATATTAAATAAAGTTGCTTTAACAATATATCATATTACTTTTTCCTGTAGTGTTTTCCTTTTGTCTAGGATGGTATTAATTCCCTTAGGTTTTAGGAATCCAGGATTTCCCATGTCGGTAGAACCTGGGTTATTAAACACATCTGTTACAGTATTCTGGTGCTATAAACTTAGCTGTGAACAGGCTTATAATCAGATTCAAGCACTCAAACTAGTGGATTACTCTTAAAAAAAAAAAAAAAAAAAAACAACACACACACACACTAAAAAACAAAACTTCTGTTAAGTAAGTATTTGTTTTAAAAATCCAGGGCTAATATAAGTCACTCTTAACACTTTCTCTAGGGGCAGAACTTGATAGAAAGTGAGGCTGTCCTGGACTACAGCCAAGGAATTTAGTTTCTGATGAGCCCAAAGGCCCTGATATAAGGCAGTTCTGTCCATGTGAAATAGGAGGATGATACCATTCAGAACTGCTGCTGTGAATTAGCTCAGCTCTTGCTCTGCTGCAAGTCATTTTGAATTGTGGTTTTGAACAATGTGTTTTGAAAAAGATGTTACTAAATAATTTATATCTGTGAAGTATTTTAATACTGTGGAAAGACTTTAGGATATCAGAGGTAAACACACTTTTGTACCTGTTCTGTTACCTTAGAGCTTTTCAGTGTAATCTCACTTTCTTCGTAGAACAGGAATTCTTCACTTTTTTTGTGCTTGGATCTAGCTGGAAATCTTAACACAGCCTGTGTCCCTCTCAGAAAACTTTTTAAGTTATAGGATTAATTACATAAGATTGAAAGGAAAACTAATTGTGCTGAAAAACAGTTATTAAATTTATTTATTTATTTGTTTGTTTATTTAGACTGGGGACAGAACTCCCAGGGCCTTGTGCATGCTAAGCATACCCTCAGCCCTAAAAAAAAAAAAAATATATATATATATATATATATATATATATATTTTTTTTTTTAACTGAAATTTTCTTTTTTATTCTTATTAGTGAAAATTAATGACATCATACTGTTCATTTAATTAATTTGACCTAAAAGCTAAATATGCAGCTTTCTTACTTAATAAGGGGAAATTAATTTTTAAATATATTCAAACTGACCTTTAAATAGATTTTATTCACTACAATGCATGAAAGAAACAATGAATTTGAATAAAGCTAAAGTAAATGTGAAGTTATTACCTGTTAGCTTTTTTAAAAATTTTTTTTATTTATTCTAATTTGTTGCCCTAAAATATCTTAAAAGTGTGGCATAGTAATACCTGTGCTTCTTTAGGACTTCATGAAATAAGATCTGGTGGCAGATCCAATAATTAACATGCTTTTTAAGGTAGTGGTAAGAATCAATAATATTTTGAGTTTTCTGCTGCAACTGTGAGGTGTTATTTAAAATACCTTGATTTCCATGGTGATATGTCATAGGTATGTAGGTTGGCTGCCTACCATTCACTGTGGAAAGAAAAATCTGTATTTCAGTTACATATTCATGTGCTTGTTTCTGCCCATCCAAGATTGCTGAGACCCTGACTTCTCCCCATAGACCTTACTGCAAAACCATTCTTATTCCAATTCTGAGTACAGATTTGACCCAGATTCCCTGGAAGTAGCCAAATGCCTCGGTTGCTGGGACTTGTCTTGGCAAAGATTTAGCAAGCAGAATTTGTTGCTAGAGTTTCTCTCACAGTTTTTGTCGGAATCATGGGCTCCCATCAGGAACTGTTCCAACTGGAGAAAACACTGAAATTTAGTTAAATTTGAACTTACTTTGTGCTTATATTTTCTTTATTTTTCACTGGGCTGTTGGATAGCAAAATATGCTATAAACCTAAATTTACTCTTTGTTGATAGGATGGTGGGGAAAAATATGGATAAGAGCTTTTTTAAGTGTGGGTTAACTATGCCAAGGCCATTTCTGTACTCTTTAACGATTCTCACTTGATAAACTGGCAGCCTTAATGATTGGAAAATGTATACACTAAGAAACATAGTCTCAGCCAAGGCAAAATAATTTTTACTTTTGATGAGAGACTTCTTGTGGGTTTGACTCATCATCTAAGGGCATTTTGGGTATGCTTAGCCTGGAGAAATTCTTCTGTCCGTTGTGAGATCTGCTGCAAAAGTAACCTAGGATGAGCCTGGAGTCAATTTTGGTTCCTGCGTCCTCTGGGGGTACAACTTTGAGACTACAGTTATCAAAGTCTAGTACAGACACAAGCTTCCTCGTGTGGCTGTACTCTGCCCCAGGGTACCTGAGTGAGGTCCGAGTGCAGCCTGTGCTTTGTGGCCATATTTTGTGCCCTGCTGAGGGGTGAATCTGCCCAAATGAAGGGGCCTTTTCTTATTCACAGAAAGGTACTGCTTGCTTTCCAAGCCATTAGCCTGGAGGCTGAGAATCCAAAAGGGCCACTCCCCCCCACCCCTTAGGCAGGCCTGGGCTGGGGATGTAGCTTAGTGGTAGAGAGCCCCTGGGTTCAAGAACCAGTACTACAACAAACAAACACTACTTACCACTTATCATCTGAACCTGTTAACTTTCAAGAGCAAAAAAGAATGGTATTTATAATTATTGCCTGGACAACAGATGTAAGGGAAGATCATCATGGGCAAAAGTGGAGTATAAAATTCTATATATTACTATGTCAAATTGAGCATTTATAAGAAAAGGAAATGGTTGAAAATTGTACTCATTATTTTAGAGAGGTGTTATTTGTGGTTTAAGTTTTCTCTTTTGTTTTTGATTCTCCAAATTTCTCCTAATGCATTTTAGAATTAAACAAAGTATGCCTCACAGTGCTTTAGAATGAGAGACATTACAGTTTTCCAACCTGCCAGCCTGATTCTTTTATGTATGGGGATACTGACATCCAAAAATGCTGTGGAGGCTGGAGGTGCAGCTCGGTGGTTAGAGCACTTGCTTAGCATGTGTTAGGCCCTGGGTTTGTTCCCCAACACCCCAAAAATAAGTAAAAAAGAATAAAAATGCATTTTTAAGGGACTGAGCCTTGACTCAACATGACTAGACCAGGGGCGTAAGAATTTCCATCTTCTGATTTCCTTTCAAGGCTCTCAACTACTTCACCAAGCTGCCTTGAAGATGTCAATCTTGTAACTTGATGCTTAAATGTTTATTTGGGTTTTTAAAATGGTCTGTACTTTATTTTACAAGCCAGGATTTCTCAGGATCCTGTAATTCTGTATGTGTTGCTGAGCTCACTAAATATTTATGGAGGGAGGAAGAAATCTGAATAATACAAAGCAAGAAATATCCTTAAATTCGAAACACTTGTCTCTGGAATGTTACCCCCTCATATGCTCATTTCCTCTGTGCTCTGCCACCAACACTTTTTCAGCACACAGTCTAGGAATCCGACTGGGAGTTCAATGTAGAGAGTCCCAGCTTCCCACTGATGACTAATTTTTAGTAAAGGTTAACTGTAGAGCTTCGGAATAGTTTCTCTTTTCAGTTGGCTAATGACTGATGAGGTAATCAAGGAGTACTAAGGCTTACTAGGAACACTTACAGAGAAAAGTTAGACCTTTAACCAGGTATTATATTTGCTAGGCCCTCCTCTTTTTATCCTTGGCCTTGCATGAGTGAAAAGGTAACTTGCATATATCCCTGGAGATTGCACTTGGTGTGTTTCTGTTACTTTTGTGCTACTGACAGGCTTTGATCAGGAGTTAATTAACTTATAAATCAACAGTGCCACCTGGTGGCCAGAGGATACATTTTGTGGTGCCCATACACTGCACCAATTTTCATTTTTCTTTGATTAAAGAAACAACAACAAAAAAAGTGAGTGACATCTGATGCACTTTTATTAGTGAAATTTTGAACAGTGCTCACTTAGTTTGTTTGGGCAGGAGCGGGAAAGCCATAAGATACTACAAGTCTCACATGGCAAACTGAAATGACTGTTCTCCCCATTGTTATTATGAAAGTTTCTCCAGGAAGCTTGGTCCTAAGTGGTAGGTGGTAAATAATTCCCATGACTAATGCAGGCCTGTCTGTCTAGTCTCCTCTCCTGGGTTCCACCTTGGTTATAGCAGTCACTGGGGCAGCTCGCGGTTTCAGTGCTCCTCCCATCTGACTCAGGGTGATCAGTCAGACACTTATCATGCTGCATCTAAGGCACTGGGTGATTCATAACTGTTTAAGGGGATCATATTCCTGTCTTCTTGAAAAGGTAGAAGTTCTCCGAAGGATATATGGCTACACAACCCTAAAAGCATACATGGAAGGATAAGTTGGAAAATTGGATCTTGGAAAACATTAAGAGGTTTTCGAAAATTGGCAAAGAGCGCAGACTTAAATCCATCACTTCCACGATAGCATGATGTTGCAACACTTTTGTGGCATGTTTTCTGCTTAGCCAATTTGTGTATATAGACTTGGTTCTTAAAAGTTCAGATTGACAGGCCTGTGGTCGAACTTAATTATAAGCAAAACAAAAAGCAGCCCAAAAGCTTATCAGGCTCACTCAGCACAGTGATTCTGAGGTCAGGATTTCCTAATATGGATATCTTCTAGGGAGCCGTTGGTGTAGAGAAATGTCTGTTTGCTCAAATATATTTCAGTTTTGAAGACAAAATTGAAATTTGTCATGTATCTGGTATTTAAGCAAACCTGCTTTCCTTTCCATACACTTCAACTGACTAAAAGCTTAAAGAAAATTACTTTTGATTCATGAGATAACTCAGGCATTGAGAACCTCTAACAAGAAAGGTAAGTTTGTCTCAACCACATCACTCCCAGCAACAGGATTATTAAACAGTTGGATTTGCCAAACATGGCTTATATACAGAAGGAATCAGAATGAGAATAAGGTTATTTTTTTTTTTTCATTTCTAAGTAGAGCTAAGTATAATGCATAATCAATGTATTTTGTTAATTTCTGTGGTTTTCAGAAGCTCTTCCATCAGAGGCATGCTCTTCAACCTGTGAGTTGAGATTACTTCAAGTTGTAAATAGTGAAGTGATTCCTGCCAGGATGGAACCTAGGCCCCAGTGCAGGGAACCTCAGTGTGGTTATACACAATGTTTCATCACAGCTCACCGCCAGTGCTGGGTGTTGGTAATATGCATGTCTAGACTTACACAGGCTCTTGGATCAGTGTCTCAATGACTTAGGAAGTTTCAGCAGTTGGGCGTGTGTGGGTCATTATTACGTTCAAAAAGCTGGCACTGACATCCAAGTTTTCCTTTGTGCCTTTGAGCATGACTTCAGAATCAACAGGATGAAACTGTATCTGTTCCATAGTGTTGCTAAATAGAGATTGGGTCTGATAGCAATGCATTCAGTCTTTGAACATGCCTTTCCTCCTTTTATTTTCTGGACTCCTACTGGCATTCAGATTGTTTTCTGCCTTTATTGCCTTTTACCTAAACTAAGACACAATCCTGCCTTTAAATAAAATGTTGGGGGACTGGAGTGTAGCTCAGAGGTAGAACACTTGTTTAGCATGTTCAAGGCCCTGGGTTCAGTTCCCAGTTTAAAAAAAAAAAAAAATTTAACTCATTAAGCATTTGTTATCCCCTGTGTGCAAAACTCTTAGAGATAAAGGTGATGTGGGTCCTGTCCTCAAGGAGCTTTGAATCCAGTGAAAAAGAAAATGATAGAAGGCATAAAACAAGTAACTGCCATGTCAGATCCTATTCACAGGGAGAAAATGGTTCTTTCAAATGGAAAGTTTTGTAGGAGAACAAAAAATTGAGATAATCCTTGAAAAATTTGAGTTGAAGGCTAGGAGTATAGCTCAGTGGGAGACCACATGCTAGCATGCAGAAGCCCTGGACTCAATCCCCAGCCCCCCACACACACACACACACATACACCACACACACACACACACACAGAATATGACTTGAATTATATACAGTGACAATGAAAATGATTTAGAAGAAAGGAGTCCTAGAGACAAAGAGCATGGAGCAGGGAAACATGAGAAGTGTTGAAGGAATTATGCACAACCCATTATGTGGTTAAGGACAAAGGGTCAGATGAATGGAAAGGAACCAGGCAGTGGGGTATGGTAAATTTCATGGAAAGGAATTTGCACTGATTTGATAGATACAGGGAAGCCATCCTGTGTTTCTCAGCAGAGAAGGAGGTGTTCCCTTGAATTCCTGTGACATTCGTTGGTGTTGAAGATTTGTTACATACAACCGTTTGCCTCGGTTTCGTCTGTCTTTTCAGAAGTACTATATACCATACTGTTTATTTGTCAGCCATCTTCATATAGACCAGGATTCTCAGCCTCAGGCATATTGACATTTAGGCCAGATAATTCTTTGTTCTTAGGCTTTATTACAGGGTGTTTAGCAACATCCATAGCCTCTAGCCACCAGCTGCCAGTAGCACCCCCTTAGCCCTAATTGTGACAACTAAAAATGTCTCCAGACATTAGCAGATGTCCCTTGGTGAGTAAATGTGTCCCCACTTGAAAACCACTGATTCAGGCACATGTATTGAGTTCCTTTGGTGCCCTGGGCATTGAAGGATGCTTAGATTAATTGTCTTAGAATTTTGTCCTAGATCTGACTGGGTGCAGTGGCCCATGCCTATAATTCCAGCAGAAACTGGAGGTAAGAGAAGCATAAGTTCAAGGCCATTTTAGGCAACTTAGCAAGTTCCTATTAAAATAAAAAGTAGAAAGAGCTGTGGATGTAGCTCAGTGGCAGAGGGTTCATAGGTTCAGTCTCCAGTACCGTAAATATATATATACACACACACATATATACATACATATGTATATGTATATATATGTATAATATATATATATATATATATATATATATATATATATATATTTATATTTTACTAGATTTGGCGGTTAAGGTGTTTGATGTATGTTGGGGCAAAAGAACAACTGAACAGGCACCAGGAGACCTGGATTCTGGTCCTGGCTCTGGAACAAAGAGATCATGTGATTTGAGTGAGTTCTTTTACTCAATCATCTGATTCCTACACTTGATCTTAGCCAAAAGGCCGAGAAGCGATATCATCTGATTCCTTCACAACGATAAAAGTGACTTCTAAGGGTTTGTGCAGCTCTGATTCTAAGTCCTGATTTCAATTTTATTTTCAAGGCTTTATTTTTCCATGTTTTAGAAAGTCAGCACAAGTTGGAGAATAACAAAACCAAGTGAAATACTGAATAAGAAGATAAGTGTTTGGAGGCTCAGTGCTTCATTGTGCTAAAAGCTATAATATTTTTTTTTCTAGATTATTTGAAGAATCTCTTAGAAGATTCTGGAGATTACAGAGACACTCAAGGTAAATAACTTTTGCCGTCCCATGTTGCAAACGTTTCTGTATCATGTTTTATTTAGACCAGGAAAGTAAAAAATATACTGATAGCAAAACCCTTGTACAAAATTGTTCGGTTCATAAGAAGGCTTAAAGCTTTTAAAAAAATCTTTTGGACAGATTAAAATAGAACCAAGTAAAGTAGTAAAATGTGGCTAGTGACAAGAGAGACTGTAGGGGTCTCTAGAGGTCATAGGCAGCCCTACCAAGAGCCAGCTTCCTGAGAGAATGGCCCTGGCATGGCCTGGGGTCAGGACACTCCTGAATGTGCTCAGTCACTCTGTGCCCCTTTTCAAGTTCTGTAGATGTCCACTTCTTCATCTTTCAAACATAGCGATTGAATGAGAAGATCTGCAGGGTTCTTTTAAGCTTGAAGGTTATGAATCCATGAAGTGCCTAAGCTATATGAATCAAGGATAGTCTAAAATACCATGTTATTTTGGGATTCTTTAATGATGATATATTTTTTAAAGTTCCATTTCTTTTTAAAGGAAAAGCAGTATGACCTGCTTCTTCTATTCTGTGAACATATAATCTAATTGATGAAGAAGTCTATAATCCCCATGAAATAAAGAATAAAGCAGACGGGCTGGGCACAATGGTGCATGCCTGTAATCCCAGCTACTTGGTAAACTGAGACAGGAGGATGGCAAGTTGGAGGCCTATGTGGGCTAGTTAATGAGACCCTGTCTCAAAATTTTAAAAGGTGTGGGAATGTAACTCCTTGGTAGAGTGCTGCTAGGTTCAATCCCTAGTACTCAAAGAAAAGAAGTGAAAGCAAATGGCTTTTTTCCACTCCTCCTTTTGTTCCTCCTCTTCCTTCTTTTATTTTTTTCCTCCCAGTGCTGAGGATTGAACCCAGGCTTCCTGCATACTGGGCAACACTACCACTGAGCTGTGTCCCCAGCCCAGCAGATGGTTGAGGGTGAGGATGCCTGAGAAGTACAGAATGATTTGAGAGAAGGAGAAAGGTGATAGTTGGAGAGGCAGGAAGATTTGCTTAGAAAGAAGAGATCTGGAGAGGAGCTAAAGGGTGGGCAAGAAGAAGAGTGAGCATTGCTGAACAAAGTTTGTGCTGTGAAGATAACGATTGTTGGCAGAGGTTGGGGGTTAGCTCAGTGGTAGCACATACTTGGCAGGCTGTAGGCTCTGGGTTCAATCCTTAGCACCAGGAAAAAAAGAAAGAACAAAAATAGTAGAGAGATCTTGGCAAATGGAACCTCAAGAGACATCTGTTCCATGTCCCAGAGCTTCTGCCTTCAAATAAAGTGAGTCGTTAGCTCCATTTTGTGGATGAAACAAATATAGGGCCAGAGATTAAGAAGCTTGTTTAATGGAAATTACACACTTTCACAAAGGCATAAATTAGAATAAACAGAGAACAGTAAGATGCACTATATACCTACAGGCCACCAGAAGAGTGTGGTGGGCCGCTGCGGATTAGGTTGCCTGAGGGTGAGGGAGATGAGATAAAATACACCTTTGCGAGGTAAGCTGACAGCCAGCTGAAGAGTCACCAGGCCCTCTTGTAGAGATGATGTGGGGAAAGCAGAATTGCAGAATGGACTGGAGAAGACAGAGCTTGGAGACCAGGTGACTAGGTCACAGCCGTTTTATCATTCATGCACTTCTTACATCCCAAGGCTTCTCTGCTCTACCCACTGGGAGCCCCATCAGGCCAGAAAGCGGGGAACACACATAGGGTAACATGGAATATGTGCTCTGATGATCGTGCCAGGTGCATAAATTCTGATATATGGTTGGGATTGCTATATAAGGAAATACTGCTTATCTTTTTTTTAATGGACACAATACCTTTTATTTTATTTGTTTATTTTTTATGTGGTTCTGAGGATCGAACCCAGTGCCTCACACATGCTAGGCAAGCGGGCTACCACTGAGCCACAACCCCAGCCCCTCTGCTTATCTTTAATAACAGTGAAAGGGCTGGGAGCATAGCTAGAACTCTGTCCTAGCTTGAGCAAGGACATGGTTTGATCCCCAACATTTCTCTCTCCCTCTCTCTCTCTCTCTCTCTCTCTCTCTCTCTCTCTCACACACACACACACACACACACACAAACTAATCGCAATAATATGTTTAAAGACTATGGAAAGTTTCAGGGTTATTTTTAGAGAGTCTCTTGATGAGTTACAGTAATTAAACCAAAAAATCTCAACCCCTTTTAAAAAATTGGTCTTTTATTTTTTTTATCATTGATAAACATCATCACTTCCACAAAGCCTCTGAAGGGCATGACTATTCATCATGTGTTCATTTTTTCTCAGTTGGTGATGCTACTGTCATATTATATAGGATAATCTTATTTCTGTGGATTTCTGAGTACTGCAGGGTGTTTAGAATCCCTGTCTTCTACCCACTAAAGGCCAGTGACCTTCCTGGTCATTGTGATGACCACAAGTTGTCTTTACACATGTCCACATGTCCCTAGGGAGTGCTGCTGCCTTGGATGGAAAACAAGTACTTCCCAAAAGCAGACAAAAGGCAGACTTTATCCTTTATATCCAGTTCCAAAGGTGACAAGACCAGAGTATTCAAAAAATACTTTACAAAAGACTGCAGAAGGCAAGAGGAGAATGTAAAGTATAAAACATAGATTGATCCATGAAGCTGAATAAGCTAGCTCAAAAAATGATGCTTGTACGTTCCTAAGATCTAGTGTGCTTCCAGAAATGCCACATGGAAGCACATTAGATCTTAGATTTCTCTCCTTTCTAACCCACACCTCTTGGAATCAGACCAGATACCCCAACCCTTGAGCCTTTTAAATAATTATTTCTCATAGTTCTTGTTTCCTATGCCAGGATCCTTGTCTCTCATGATCCCTCTTCCCTGTGACAGTCTATATTGATGTGGTCCTTTGCTTCCTGGTAAAATCCTATTCTAACCCTTGTAAACTTCCAGAGGGCAACAAATCCCAGCACAAAGAAACCCTGAAATTATGTTATTGATAAACCTGTCTCTTTGGAGTCTTTCTGTGGCTCATTTTTGTTCACAGGTATTATGTTTTGCTTGTTTTCCTTGGATACATCCCGATTGAACCTTATTGTCTATGTTTCCGCCTACTCACAGTTAACCCAGCTCCACCAGAGTTTGGTTGCTATGAAATAACTGCCCTGTCATCTGGAAATGCTTAATGTTGCAAACTGTGTGTGTCAATGGTAATAACCAGAAGCCCCCTTCTATTTTAGATGCCCTTGCAGTTGTAATAGAGGTAGCAAACCATGCCAACGACACCATGAAGCAAGGAGTAAGTATCTTATCATTGACTAGTACACTGTTCAACCTGGGAGCCTGGGCCTTCATGTGCTCTACGTTGTCTTTCTCTAGGACAACTTTCAGAAACTTATGCAAATTCAGTACAGCTTAAATGGACACCATGAAATAGTGCAGCCTGGACGGGTAAGTGTTATAGACTACCTTTTGCAAATTTAACACGTACTCAGGCACCATCTGTAGCTAATTTTTATTTTAGTTATGAAAATAGATTACTCATTATTGTTAGTCTTTGCTGACCTAATATGGATTGCTCCATCCATTCAAAACATTTATAATGTAAGTCACCTTGACAAGAAGTCCAATTCAATTAGGAGAAAGGCAAGGGACCCCACAGAGTCCCAATAAAATGATTTAATGGGATCATTTTTATTTTGTAATACCAGCTAACCTCACACAGCTTTGAAGTCAATTATACTTAAAATCTTTGATGCAAATAGGATTATGAAGGGAAGGAGAAAATTGATATTTTGATGCTCCTCATAGAGCACAGAAGTGGCCTGGGGAATTAATTCAGGAAAATTACAAAATGCAGTTATCCAGATGCTGTATATGCCTCAGGACTAAGTACGAACTCAATTACATATCAGTCCATATAGTTCCCCTGGGGCCAATATATGATTTATGAAACTTTGTATGCTTATCTAATCCTATTCTTCTTTTGTTTTCCTTTTATTTTCTGGCTTTTTTTTTTTAATCTTTCCTTTTGTCCAGTTTCTAAGTGACTTACAGGGTTTAAAAAGAAAAGTATTGGGGGTGGGCAGGATTGTAGCTCAGTGATAGAGCACTTGCAGGAGGACCTGGGCTTGATCACCAGCACCACAATAGAAAAAAGGCATGACTATAAAAAGTCACAGGGAAATTTGTCCTAGTTGTTCCAGGCTCCCACAAAAAAAAAAAAAAAATCTTAGGGAAGAAAAATGAAAAAGAAATTGTATGTATATTGCAATTATAATGCGATGGTTGGAATAACTGAGTTTTTGCTTGGATGAATCAGGTTTTTCTCAAAGAAGGAATTCTGAAGAAGCTATCCCGGAAGGTCATGCAGCCCCGAATGTTTTTCCTGGTAAGAGGCCACATGTAACTCTGATGTGTCCAGGTCATTGCTTAATGTAACAAGACATTTATATGCAACACACAAACACAACACATTCAAATACCAGTTTTAGTGGAGTCTTTGGCCATATTATTTAGTTTCATTTCAAGTATAGAAAATAAGGTCTGTTATGATGCATATCAGAAAATGATTTTCTTTTGGAATTTAGTTTAATTTCTAGATTGGTAGAACTGTTTTTAAAAAAATCAATTATTTTTTCAGGGAGACTGAAACCTTGGTGGGATTTAGAATTCAGAAAACCTTAAATCTGTTATAGAACTTAGAAAGGAAACACATTTTCTAGAAATTGCCTTTTGAATAATATTCTCCTAAAACATTTTAGATGGTTTTAGTGTATATCAGCAGAACATAAGTATTTTGTTCAGAGAGCTATTAACATGAGGTAATATTTTCCCTTTATTTTTTTTATCATATCAGTATCATTGTAGCTAGTATTACTTTCTGTAATTTGTCCTATGAAATATTTCTACTTTCAGTTTAATGATGCCCTGTTGTATACAACACCGGTACAATCTGGGATGTATAAACTGAACAACATGCTCTCATTGGCTGGAATGAAGGTCAGTGCATCTGTTAGAGGTTTTTTGTGTTTGTTCGTTTGTTTTGCTTTGCTTTGTTTGTTTGTGGTGCTGGAGATCAAATTCAGGGCCTCCTGCATGCTAGACTAGTACTGTAACACTGAGTTTCATCCCCAGCCCTTGAACATTTTTTTTTTTTTTTAACTCAGACATGTTTATATATGCAGAGAAAAATCCCTAAGAAATCATCTTTCTCATGTCATTAACTCTTCTCTGTCCTTATGCTACTGTTCATGCATCTGCTTATTCATTCATGTCATTTGTTCACTCATGCATTAATTTATTTCTACCATATTTATTGAGAATGACTATAAACAAAACATGGTAGTAGGTTTGATGAAAAGTAGGAGGATGAGTTGAGGAATGATTCTTTTTGTCTACCTCAGCCTCCCTCCCCAGAAAGATTGAGTACACAGTTAGAAAGATAATACACTATACAGTAGACAGTAATAAATATCACTGTAAAGACATAGTGAAAGGTATTTAGGAATTTATAAAATAAACACACATCTTTTGATGGGCATAGTGAGGAACTGGCATGCATATTTTGATAGACATCTAGGAAAGAGGAGAATCAAGGAAGTCTAAAAAGAGCCAATGAGCCTTAAAGTATGGTTCATAGGTGGCCACACTGGAATATGGGGAAAGGAATTCTGGCTGGAGGGAATATTGTGACCAAAGGCCTGGGTTTGGGAAATTTGGCCTGGATGTGGGTATTCATCTGAAGCATAGAGTAGGTGATGGAGATTAGATGATGGAGATGGAGATCAAGCTGAGTAGGAATGTTGGTCCTGGATGTTAGCAACTAGGCAACTTCAGCTGCAATTCGGAGTTGGAATGTACAATAGGATGAGTTTGCTCAGGTTTTTATGCTTTCTTCCAGGTCAGAAAACCCACCCAGGAAGCATATCAGAATGAATTAAAGATTGAAAGTGTTGAACGTTCCTTCATTCTCTCAGCCAGGTAAATTTTTTTTTTTAAATGTACACATTTAGATGAATTTTTGCCAGTAAGACAGTGTCATATCTCCTGCATTTTTTTTTTTTTTTACATTTAGGTTTTTTATTAGACTTTTTATTCTTTTTCTTTCCTAAAACTGATTTTTTCCAAAGTTGACTTACATGCACATAAATGACTGACAACTGATATAATAGTATAATAGAAGCACAAAGATAAAAATATCCCTCAAAATAGGACAACACTGCTGTAAAATGATCTTTTTGTTTTTGTTGATAGTGCCAGGGTTCCAGTCCAGGGCCTCACACGTGTTAAGCAAACACTCTACCACTGAGCTACCACTACCAGCCTCACTGATTTTTTTTTTTTTTGAGTGACTATTTCTGTATTAGTCAGCTTTCCATCACTGTAACAAATACCAGTCAGAAATAAACTTAAAAGACAAAACATTTATTTTGGCTCACAGTTGCAGAGGTTTCATTCTTTGGTCTGTGGACCCATTGCTGTAGTGCCCATAGCAAGGCAGCACATTATGATGGGAGCATGTGGTAGAGGAGGCTGCCCACCTCATCACAGCCAGGAAGTGAGAGAAAAAGGAAGGGGCCAGAAAAAGGAAGGATGTCCTCTTTAAGAGCACATCCCAATCCTAGCTTTATTCTACTACGTTCCACCTCTTAAAAGGTTTCACCACCTCCCAGTAGCACTAAGGACCAAACTGTTAATACATGGGTCTTTGAAGGACATTCCAGATCCAAACATGACAATTTCAAATATTTTTACAGTGAAACATAAGATTTTTTTTTTTTAATAAATTACCTGTTATTTATTTTAGTTTTCGGCGGACACAACATCTCTGTTTGTATGTGGTGCTGAGGATCGAACCTGGGCCGCACACATGCCAGGCGAGCGCGCTACCGCTTAAGCCACATCCCCAGCCCCGAAACATAAGATTTTTAAAAATAACTAGTGCTTTATAGTTTACTAGAAAATTTTCACATTTTATTTAAAGGCATAGCAAATGTATGAGGTAGGTGTCATCTCACCTTGAAAATGAGGAAGCCAAATTATAGAAAAGTTGAGTTTCCCTTTCATGTATACAGAGCTGGTGAAGCTAGGATACAATTTGAAGTCTTTTGTTTTTATTTTTTTTTTAAATATTTATTTATTTATTTATTTTAGTTCTCGGCGGACACAACATCTTTGTTTGTATGTGGTGCTGAGGATCGAACCCAGGCCGCACGCATGCCAGGCGAGCGCGCTACTGCTTGAGCCACATCCCCAGCCCCAAGTCTTTTGCTTTTAAATGCATTGTTTTTTATGATACCAATTACCTTAAACTGAAATCTGCTGTGACTTGTGTTAACCAAAACATACTACCATAATTGTTAAACAAGCAGTAAGGAAACCTGAAGCTGTGTGACTCATACAGACATACCTCTCTTTACTGTGCTTCATAGATACTGCAAATTTTTTATTAATTGAAATTTTGTGGCAACCTGCAAATCTGTTAGTGCTATTTTTCTGACAGCAAGTGCATACTTTGTGTCTGACTCACATTTTGGCAGTTCACACAATATCTGATTTGATTTGATTTGACTTATTTTTGCAATGCTAGGGATTGAACCCAGAGTCTTGTGCATGCTAGACAAGTGCCCTCCTACTGAGTTACACCACCAGCCCTCTCGATATTTTAAACTTTTTCCATTATTATTTTATATATTGCGGTAATCTGTGATCAGTAATCTTTAATCTGTTTGTTGTTTGGGGGCACCATGAACATACCCACATGAGATGGAAAACTTAATGAATAAATGTTGTATGTGTTCTCACTGTTCCATCGACCTGTCATTCCCCTACCCCTGTCACTCTCATGGGGCCTCCATATTCACTGAGACACAACAATATTGAAGTTAAACTAATTAGTAACCCTACAATATCTTCTAAGTGTTCCAGTGAAAGGAAGAGCCACACATATCTCATTTTAAATCAAAAGCTAAAAATGACTAAGTTTAGTGAGGAAGGTATCTTGAAAACCAGGACGGGCTAAAAGTGAGTTAACCAGGGTGTTAATGAAAATGAAGAGTTCTTAAAGGAAACTCAAAGTGCTGCTCCAGTGGATGCATGAATGACATCCTATCAACAGGGAGAAAGTTTGAGTAGTCTGGATAGAAGATCAAACCTGCCACAGGCTTTAAGCCAAAGTAGGCGTTAAGCTAAAGCCTACTCCAGAGAAAGGCCCTAACTCTTTTTAATTCTTTGAAGGCTGAGAGAGGTAAGGAAGCTACAGAAGAAAAGTTTGTGACTAACAGAGGTTGGTTCATGAATTTAAGGAAAGACGCATCTTTATAATGTAAAGTACAAGGTGAAGCAGCAAGTGCTGCTGGAGAATCTGCTGCAAGTTATCTAGAAGGTCTGGCTGAGATCTAGCTGAGGTAAAGATGAAGGTGGCTACACTACATGACAGGGAAGTTTTGTTTGTTTGTGTTTTGTTTTGGGGGTACGAGGGATTGCATCCAGGGTTACTTTACCACTGAGTCCCATCTCCAGCTGTTTTCATTTTATTTTGACACAGAGTCACACTAAGTTGCTTAGGGCCTTGCTAACTCACAGGGCCTTGAACTTGAGATCCTCCTGCCTCAACCAAGTCATTGGGATTGCAGGCAAAAAAACAAAAAAAACAAACAAACCAACCTGTTGTTTTGCTACTGGGGATTGAACTCAGAGGCACGTAACCACTGAGCCACATTCCCAGCCCCACTTTTTATTGTTTGAGACAGTATCTTGCTGAGTTGCTTAGGGCCTCGCCAAGTTGCTGAGGCTGACTTTGAACTTGTGATCCTCCTGCCTCAGTCTCCTGAGCCACTGATATTACAGGTAGGCACCACCACATCTGGGCCCTGCTAGATTTTTAATGTAGATGAAACAGCCTTATAGAAGAAGAAGGTGCCGTGGAGTACTTTCTAGAGAAAAGTCAATGCCTGGTTTCAAAGTTTACAGTCTCCATGCATGTTACTATCTTTCTGCCTTGCCCAGGTAGCTACCCCACCTGGAATTCACTCCTTCATTCAGTAAGTAATTTGGATCCTCAAGCCTGGCAGGCATTGCACTAGGCATCAGGATACAGTGGGTAATTAAAAAGTCCCTTCCTTCAGGGAGCTTATATTTCATTAGGGAAGACAAATGAAAGACTTAGCAACTATCACCACTAGTAGGTATTATTGTGATTAATAGTACACAGGAGAAGTCCTAGGTACTATGAAACTTAAAATTATAGTGACTAATATACTTACTGCATTTAATCACTTGATGCAAAAATCATCAAGACTGCTGCATAATTTTTTTTCTTTTTTTTTTTTTCCTGGTATTGGGAATTGAACCCAGGAGTACTTTACCACTGAACTATGTTCCTATTCCTTTTTATTTTTATTTTTGAGATAGAGTCTTTCCAAGTTGCCCAGGCTAGATTTTTAGAGAGAGGATAGGAGGACAATCCCCACAGGCCTGCTGTGCATATTGACTTAAGAAGGATGAGTAGGTGCTGGAAGAGCCTCCTGGTCATTAGAAACAATGAGTATGAAGATCCCAAGACAAAAGGGAGCATGGAGTATTCAAAGAACTGAAAGGCCAGTGTGGCATGAGCTAGAACATGACAAGGAGAGTGACCTGCCTGGAAGGACAAGTGGGATAGATTTTGCAGAATCACCTTATGGATTTGAGTCTTTAGCTTAAGAGCCACAGGAAGCCACTGAATAATTTATACCAGGGAGTGATGTGCTACTGAGAACACAGTTGGGAGGTGGACTAAAGGAAGCATTTAATTGGATGTGGATATGAGAGAAAGGAGTTATTCCTCAGGAGTCTCCAGTCTGTATGTGGTGGGACCACTCACTATGCAGAGGAACGCTGAGAAAGGAGCAGCTTCAGGGGGAAGTCAGACATTTAGTTTCAGACATGCACATTAAATGTGAGGAAGGTCTGCGTGGAGTGGTCAGAGTAGTTTATGTAAGGATCAGGACGTCAGGAGGAAGCCTGGGCTACAGGTATACATTTGGGTGTCGTCAGTTGGGATGATAAATAAAGCTAGAAGACTTTAATGAGGCTGCACAGAAAGACTGCAGTTCCCTGTCTAACTCTTGTAATTCTTCAAGTTCTAACTTGGTCATCACCTCTGCAACCTTACCTGACACCTAAATAAGTAATTTATCCTTTCTGTTATTTATCTGCTTTACATTTGTTCTCTCTTATGTTATTTGCTTTTCTCGTCTCAGTTGGATGTGAGCCTTTAAAAGTGAGGTGTGTTATGTGTGCCCAGTTTCTGGTTTAGTTTCTGGCCCTTAATATTCTCCCTGTAAATGTTACTCAGATGCTTCAAAGTGATGTCTAGTCTTTGAACCTCACAGTAGCATCCCACAGTTAGTACAAACAGTGGTGTAGCTCTGTCTAATGCACCAGCAGTCCCTTTGATTGAAGAGTTTTTTCCCCTTGGTAATTCATCTCAATTAACAGAAAAATGGTACTCGCTTGACAGAACTTTGAATTCTAGTTCTATACAAATTCTACAAAAGAATGTCCCGTTTCCCAGTCCAAGAAAGATGCCTATTCTTCGACTAATCATGTTACAAAAAGAGAGCCTGAATGTCTCCTCTGGATGCTGTGGGCAAGTGTGTGTGGTCTGTGAGGGAAGTGTTATCAAGAGCTGGTAAACATCGTCTTGGCAGACCCCACACAGGAGAGAGCCAGGAATGATTAAATGAGAGAACAGCATATGCGACATGATTTGCACAGTTGAGTCACTTTCCACAGGCTCCCAGGGCTCCAGAAAAATCCGACAGCCATTCTCAAATTAGCCATCTGCCTCTGTTTTCTGTTACTTCTTCCAGTAAAGAGCCAGGGGGAGGGAGGGAGAGATAGTAATATCATATGAATGTTTGCCTAGAAGCCTGAGCATGTGTCACCATAGTGTAGTCCATCAAAGAACTTGAACAAGCTGGCAATGACCCGATTGTGAAGGGTTCAGTCTTAAATTACACTTGGGTCTAATACCAGCTTATGAGGTAGTAGCCTGTTGTCTATAAAGCCAGTTATCTAACATGGCTAATCTTCAGTTTCCTTATCAGTAAATGGAGATGATGAGTGATGGTGTCATAGAGGGGAGATGGGTGTGTGTGAGATTCAGTATCTGTTCCATAGGGTCACTCTGAGGGTGAGGCATGATGACATTTGGAAGTACTCTTACAGGCTGACATATACTCATTAGTAGATAGTAGCTGTTTGGGGCAGTAATGCTAGAATAGTAGAGATAACTGAGGTAGGTTTAGTTTAGAGAGAGATGTTTCTTTTTTTGTTGTTTTGTTCTTTGTGTGTAATGGATATTTGAAAAGTATATTAGTTTTAAACTTTTTTTTTTTTTTTTTTGTAAACTGTATTCCTACCTTTTTATGTACTTACTACTGAATATTCTAAGTGGCACTCAAAGCTATTTAATAGGGAGGTACATTTCTGAGAGTGATTATTGTATAAAAGATGAGTGGTTTCTAGTATCTTCTTGATCTGCTCTGGGCCTTTCAAAATATAGTTTTAAGGGGGCTGGGAATACAGCTCAGTGGTAAAGCACTTGCTTAATATAGGCAAGGACCTAGATTCAATTCCCAACCCTGTGAAAAAAATTCAATGCAGCATTGTATGTTTATACGTGCCATTACTTATCTTTATTTTATTTTTATGTGGTACTGAGGATCGAACCCAGGGCCTCACATGTGCTAGGTGAGTGCTCTACCGCTGAACCATAACCCCAGCCCTATATGTGCCATTACTTATGATGGAGTTTTTATACTTAAAATTATAGTGACTAATATACTGTACTGCATTTAATCACTTGATGCAAAAATCATCAAGATTGCTGCATAATTTTCTTTTTTTTTTTTCCCGGTATTGGGAATTGAACCCAGGAGTACTTTACCACTGAACTATGTTCCTATTCCTTTTTATTTTTATTTTTGAGATAGAGTCTTGCCAAGTTGCCCAGGCTGTCCTCTAACTTGCCATCCTCTTGCCTCAGTCTCCCAAGTTGCAGAGATTACAGGAGTGTACCACCATGCCCGGTGCTATTCAGTTTTCTAATTTATGATTTTCTAAAGTATTTTAGAAAGTGGACATTTTCTTACACAGTCACAAATCTATAATGAATGGATTTTATTTAATTATGTTGGATTTTTAAGTTGATAAGTCTGTCTCTCCCATTCCTTCTCTCTTCCCCCCATGTATATGTATAAATTAATATATTTATTCCTATTTATGTTACTTAATATATGCCTCTCAGTTTTAAATATGCCAAACAAAAATTTTTAAATAGCTTCTTAAATGTCCTGATACCAGTGATGATTGGAAGTTATGACAGAGTTTTGGGGGGAGAGGCATGGAGCGAAACTGCAGAACAAGAACGCCCTTTTCTGGAAGGCTTTCCCTTCTTTGGCCCATTTCCATTAGAGTTGAGTTAAAGATACACCTGATGATTCGGAGGAAGGAACAGAAATCCTGGTGGCCAAGTAGGGAGAGGAGCCCTCAAAACAGCCGTGGGCTTTTTCCCTTATTAACCATTCCTTCAATATCTGTTTTTTTTTTTTTTTTCGTTTTTTTTTTTTTACCATCTGTTTTATGATATTAAAAATATATTCCCTTCACCTCGCTATCCTTTCTAGAAATTTTTGGTAATATGTTAATAATCTAAAGGTATTTAATATTCTGTGCTATATGTAGGTGTTTGAAACAGAATTTCTTGGTGTATTTCTGAATTCTAGGATTATGTCTTAGGAAATTCTTTGGTTATGTAAATAATTATAATTATGAATTGGGACAGTTAGCCCATAAACCAAACAAAGACACTTGTAAATTTAGGAGCCTTCAGAAGCTACTTAATATAATGCAGTACTTTTAGAAAGGACAAAAGCATTGCATTTACTAAAATGCTTTGGGTTTCCTATTGCCTGCTCTGATTATTTGTTCACATAAACCTCCAAGTTGCTGCTTTTGACGAGTAGCGTTGGAGGGTGGTGGAGTTGGTTGCCATGGGAGAACTAACAGAAGTAAGAAAAAGGCAAAAAGTCAAAGCTGACATCTGGTTGATGGAACCTTCTCTTGCCCCCAACAGTTCTGCCACTGAAAGGGATGAATGGCTAGAAGCAATTTCCAGGTCAATAGAAGAGTATGCCAAGAAAAGAACCACTTTCTGTCCTAGTAGGAGTCTCGAGGAGGTATTATCTTTCCTTTTTTCTTTTTCCAGTGTACTTCAAACAGTTTTTACCTTAAAGAAATATGTCACAGGGGTTTAGTAAAGCAACATGTTGCAGGGAAGGATCAGAGGTGGGTGTCTAATTTTAGCAATACATGTTTATCCATCTGTGAATGTCTAACTGCGAGTCTGTGGTAACATGTAGCATACTCTTGTTTTTTTCTAGTTATAAAACTTAATTGTAGGAAATTTATTTATTTACTCTGTGTGTGTGTGTGTGTGTGTGTGTTGCTAGGGAGGAATCCATGGCCTCATGTATGCTAAACACATGCTTTGTACTGAGTTATACCCCTAGTCCCCATTGTAGGAAATTTAGAAAGTACAAAATAGTTTAAGGAAGAAGCTAATCAGCTGTTATCCCACTTTTAAAGTTAATTTTGCAGTAAGAGGATTTTTAGAATATAGCTAACCTCAATATCCTGAGAACACAAAAAATAGAATAGCCCATGTTTCCTCCTACATCTTTTTTTAAAAATATTTTTTTAGTGTTGATGGACCTTTTTTTTATTCATTTATCTATATGTGGGGCTGAGAATTGAACCCAGTGCCTCGCACATGTGAGGCAAGCACTCTACCACTGAGCCACAACCCTAGCCCCTCCTCCTACATCTTTAATGATACTATCAGCACCCGGAGATGGCACCACCACTAGCTAAAAAAGTCTCCGTTCTGTCGCAGGCTGTGTGCATGGAGGTAATCAGAAGTCATTCTTTTCCCGCAGGCTGACTCAGAAAATAAAGATGAAGTTAGTCCCCTTGGATCAAAGGCTCCCATCTGGATTCCTGATACCAGAGCCACAATGTGTATGATCTGCACAAGCGAATTTACTCTGACCTGGAGACGACACCACTGCCGGGCCTGTGGAAAGGTCAGAGAGGACAACCCATCTGCATTGTGATTTCTCCTCTCGCTAGGCTGTGCACAGTGGGGAAGCATATTCCGCCTCAGAAACCCCTGCAGTCATCACAGCAAAAGAAAAAATAACCAAGATGGTTGTGGTAGAAAACATGGATAGTCTTCTCTAAATATTTAGGAACAGGGGAGGGGAAATCTTCCTTCCTCTCACCCCAAATGTACTTTCTGAGGTCAGTAATAGAGAACTTACATTCAGAAACCCAAACTAACAAATCCACGATTAAATGATCTTCACATTTATAGCTAGTTATTTAAACCACCTCTGTCTACATACTAAGTATATAGCAAGGGGAACTTCCAGTGGTCAAATTATCCCTAATGACACTTGTTAGTTTTTTTAGTCAGCTTTCCATTGCAGTAACAAATACCTGGAAAAAATCAACTTAAAAAGAGAAAAGGTTTATTTGGGCTCATGGTTTTGGAGGTTTATTTGGCTCATGGTTTTGCCTGTGGTGGCACATTATGGTGGGAGTAGGAGCAGAGCACACAGCAGAGAAAACCTATTCACCTCAGCTGTTTACTGTTCATGGCATTTTAAAAAAGAGGAAGAGACCAGGGTTCCACAATTTCCTATGAGGACATACCCTCCATAACTTAAAACCTCCCACAAGGCCCCCCCTTTTACAGGTTCCACTACCCCCAATACACCCAATCTGGGGACCAGTGCTTTCAATCATAGGCCTTTGGGGTACTTTCCAGATCCTAACTATATCATAAGCCTTCTTGACATCAGTAATGTGAGCTTAATAACAATGATATCCACATTACTCTAAAGATTAAACAAGCCAGGTGCGGTGGCGTATGCCTGTAATCCTAGCAGCTTGGGAGGCTGAGGCAGGCTTTGATCATGAATTCAGAGCCAGCCTCAGCAAATGCGAGGCACTAAGCAACTCAGTGAGACCCTGTTTCTAAATAAAATACAAAAAATAGGGATGGGGATGTGGCTCAGTGGTTGGGTGCCCTTAAATTCAATCCCTAGTACCAAAAAATAAAATGATTAAACAAGGAACAAGGTTCCATTTAGAGAGAACTTGGTACGGAGCCAGACACTTGGCAGGAGCATAGAAGTGGTCATTGCTGCAGCTGTGATGGTGATGATGATGATGATAATGGTCAGTGCAGCTATCAGGACTTACTGCATGCTAGGCACTGTTCTAAGCACTTGATGCATATTAGCTCTTTGACTGCATTATTTTACATAGTAGTTGCTCTGTGATGATTTGTGGCCTCTCTGTCTTTCAAGTGTGATATCACATGCTAGTCCACTGAATGCCTGAACTCCATGAGGTTAAGTAAGAGAACATGAGCATGTAACTGTTTTGAAAAGTGGACAGTGCTGTAAAACCTATTTATAGTTTGGAAACAAAAGTTATTCTAAATAAAATAATTGTAATGTGTTTTCAGATTGTATGCCAGGCTTGTTCATCAAATAAGTATGGCTTAGATTACCTGAAAAATCAGCCAGCAAGAGTATGTGAACACTGTTTCCAAGAGTTGCAGAAACTAGGTAATGTATAAGTAAAGATTTGACCAGAAATTCCATTTTTCCCTAGATGCTTTCCAATAGGCTTCTGAAAGAATCATCTTTGGTACATTAGCATTGTTGATGCTTGTCTTAAAATTAGTATTAAGCTTTCTTAACTCATACTTTGTGGTAATTTCCAAGAAAAGTTGGACTGAAATTTGTTTTTACAGTGTGAAAATGTTTTGCTAAGAAAACCGATTGTATAAAATTACAAAATGAAATACTTAAAACAAACGGGAACTTTAACTTGCAAGTTATTTTGAAATTTCTTGTTTCTCATAATAGTGTGCTGGTAAGAATCATTTTCTATTTATAAAGTCATGCTCTATGGAAACATGCCTGGTAACACTTTTAATGAGATTTTATTGTAGATTTTTGAACAAATACAAAATGATGCTTCATACATGTCCTCTAGTTATTTTCAGGCATCCTCCAGGCCAAGCAAATACAAGTAGGACCATTCAAGTCTACATTTTGGATGGGGAAATGTAATTAAATTTCTGAAACATATAGAATCTAAATCTTGAAAAGATTGTCCTTTATGTCCATGAAAAATAACTTCTCCTCAGCAGAGAGGAATATCTATATGGGGAAAAAAAGTAGATGACATCCTGTTTCAGAATCCATGTATTTGTGAATTAATGGTACATTGTAGTCTGTACATTTTCCATGTAGACACATCCCCTGTTCCTTTGCCAGCCTTTCTGTTCCTCTCTTTGTTCTTTGAACCCATAGTATGAACTGTAGACATTCAAAATTCATCTTTGAATCTTCCTTTCTAGTCATCCACACCTATTTGGTTATTAAATCTTGTCAGCTTCTTCTCAAATAGTTTGTGTTGATTTTGTATCAGTCCTAATGAGGTCTAAATTACTTTAATAATTTTCTTATGAGTTTTCCTTGTTACAAATCTCTCCTGACTACTGCCAGATTTAATTTCTAAATTTGATCTGGTCTTGACACACCCAGCCTAAAAAGCATTCCAGGTCCCTTTTTTCCTAGCTTCCTTATTTTATAATGCAGTTGCTCACGCTGACTTCTGTGTGGAGTGTTCAACCCCCTCTTACACCTAGCAAACTACTTACGCCTCAGTGTCCAATGTAAATGTCTCCTTCTCTTCCTAGGGTTTCCTTTGCAGTCAGAATTAATTGTTCCCTCCTTTGTATCCTCCTCTTTAGTACCTTGTTCATTGTAATGTTGTTACTTGGTTAAGTATCTAGATACTGAACAAAGTTAGGTATTTTTTAAGTCAGTAGGTAAGTTTTGGGGGGGCGGGTATTTTTTCCATTTGGCAGGACATTCATATGTTTCAGAAATTTAAAGGCTCAAAAGGATAATTTCTTCTTGTGGTTTAAAGTTCAAAAAGTAGAAAATCAGACAGTGGAGTCTTCCTCTCACTCTGCTCTCAGCAATCATCTTCCTTTTTCCAGGGCCATGGATGTCATCCATTTCTCGAGCATCCTTTTATGGCTATTTTGTACAATGTGTTTATTGATTTGAATTAAGTTGAAGCGCAGAATGCCCATCACCATTGGCTACATAAGTGTATCTGGTTTGTTATAGATCGACAGCACTCCCCTAAGGTTGGATCTCCTGGGAATCACAAATCTCCTTCAAGTGCCTTATCATCAGTCTTACATAGTATTCCATCAGGGAGGAAACAGAAAAAAATCCCAGCCGCTCTCAAAGAAGTAAGTGTTTCCATTAAACTTATAATGAGATAGAGGTTGAATTATTCATATGCACATAACATGCTGTTTTTATTTCATAAAGGAGGATGTCATTTCCCATTGCTATTAAAATATGAATTTTAATACTGGTGATGGAGATGGCTGATTTCTTACAATCTTGCTTGGTCTCCCTTATGACCTGAGTCATTTAGAAAATGGCTGTTGAAAGCTTCAGAGAACCTTTTATAGTAATGATAGAGAATAAAGCTAAGATGAACACATTTGAATTTTTAAAATTACTTCAAGGAGGCCTCTTTCCAGAGGGAAGGAGTTCATAGAATAATGGGGGCCCTTTGTTAGCATTTAGTGATTTACATGGTTTGTTATTTGTTGACATCCTTTAATCTTAAATTTTTAAATAGTCAGGCTGGGGCTGGGGCTCAATGGTAGCACACTTGCCTGGCATGTGTCAAGCACTGGGTTTGATTCTCAGCACCACATAGAAATATGTAAATAAAATAATCGTCTGTCAACAACTGAAAATATATATATTTTAAAAAAAACAACCGTGGTAACAAAGAAAATTTTATTAAACAGTCATAGCAGCATCTGCCAGCAGTAAATCCACAGGCAACACTGATACCTTGTCACAGTTCCTCAAATGTAAGTGTCAATCAACAAGTGCCAGAGAGCAGACAGCATTGCCATTCTGGCCCCTCCCATCACAATCAGTTATTTATTAGTTCCTCTTGTGCTAGTATTATAGCCCACAGAGCTGGTAGCTTTTATCTGTTGTTGTTGTCGTTGTTGTTTTGATACTGGGGATTGAACCCAGGGCCACTTTACTACTGATTTACATCCCAACCCTTTTTATTTTTTATTTTGAGACAGGATCTTGCTAAACTGCTGAGGCTGGCCTCTAACTTGTCATTTCTTGCCTTAACCTCCCGAGTCACTGGGATTACAGGTGTGTGCTGCCACACCCAGCTGTTTTGTTTTGACATGCGGTCTCACTGTGTTGCCTAGGCTAGCCTCAGTCTCCCAAGTAGCCGGGACTGTAGGTACATGCCACCAACTCCAGATCTGACTAGGGTTTTTGATTCTCCTGCTTGTTTACCATGAAGGTGTTCTGTTATACAAAGTGGAAGCAAACAACTCTAAAAATTTGATGAGGATCATGATTCATAGGTAAAACTAAAGGTATATTCCCAGTTGAAGTGATTGATAACTTATCTGATGAAACAATAAGGATTTAAAGTTTCTAATTGCCAACCTTTATGTGAAACTGGTTAAGCCAATTTAGTGAGCACTTCTAAACTGTCTCTTCTTATCCCTCAGTTCCCAAGTATAAACCTGCATTCATAACTTTGAGGTTCTTGCCATGTGCTGTCATTCACCCTTGAGGTCCCAGCTACTTGGGAAGCTGAGGAGGGAGGATCCCTTCAGCCCAGGAGTTTGGGGCCAGCCTGGGCAAAACAGCAAGTTTATAAATAAATGAATGAATGGATGAATAAAATAAATAAATAACCTACCTGCCTTGAGTTTCTTAATCAACTGAAGTGGTTCTCAATTCTCTATAATTTTTAACTTCTCCAGTGTCATACTAGTTTCTAAATACAATTCTTTCAATTTGTTCCCATCTTCAGTTGAAATTTGTCAGCATTGGTTACAAAACTCTTTAGAGTATAGCCTAGATTCAGTCTAACTTTAGTCCTGTTTTATGCTGCCCTCCAGTTCTTGAATACAGCCATTTCTTCCTTTAGTCAACTGATTTTCTAAGTGGCTCCAAGACCGGTTGCATCAGTATCTCCTGAGAACCTGGAAATTCTCAGGCCTCACCCAAAGTCTATAAAATCAGAAATTCTAACAAGCACCCTGGTGATTCACATGCGTGCTAATGTTTGAGAGCACTTCTTTGACCTTTACAGTCATACCGGAGAAGTTAATATGTATATTTAAGTGCTGTAAACATCAAACTATAGTATTTTCCTTGGGAAGCTATGTTCTTTGGTTTTGTTTCACTTAATTGAAGTGAAATTCACATAACATGTAATTACCCATTTTAAAGTATACAGTTAGTGGCATTCAGTGTGCTCGCAATGTTGGGTAACCACGATATCTTTCTAGTTTCAAAAGCTCTTCATCATTCCATATAAACACCCTTTGTACATTCAGTAATCAGTCCCTTTTCCCCTCCTCCCACCCTCTAGCAACCTCTAATCTTCTTCTGTCTCTCTGGAGTTGCCTATTCTGGTTATATCATGAAAAAGAAATTGTAGACTATGTGACTTTCATGTCCAGGTTCTTTTCACTTACCACAGTGTTTTCAAGGTTTGTCAAAATTACAGCATGTGTCAGTATTATAGCATGTATCATGCATGTCATTTCTTTTTTTTAATATGTTTTAGTTTAATATGTTTTATTTTATTTATTTACTTATATGTGGTGCTGAGGATTGAACCCAGGACCTCACACATGCCAGGCAAGTGCTCTACCACTGAGCCACAACTTCAGCCCCATTTCATTTCTTTTATGTCTGAATGATATTTCATTTTATCTGTATTCCACAATTTATCCATTCATCCCTTGATGGACATTTGAGATCTTTCCACCTTTTGGCTCTTACAGGCTATGAACATCTATGTACAGATTTCTGTGTAGACATATATTTTCATATATCTTAGGTTTATGCTTAGGAATGGACTTGCTTGGTCATATGATAATTCCATGTTTAACTTTTTGACAAACTGAGAAGTTTTGTTTTGTTTTGTGGTACTGGGAATTAAACTCAGGGCCTCACACATGCTAGACAAACACTTTAACCAATGAGCTACATGCATCCCAGCCCTTATTCCAGTGAAATTAGAAAACTTTTAGAAAACCCTCTGTTTTAGAATTACATTCAGATTCTTGGTACCCTTAGTAATGACAGACTGCTCCTTGAGTATTATTTATTTTTTATTTTTAAAAAAATATTTATTTTTTAGTTTTAGGTGGGCATATATCTTTATTTTACATTTATGTGGTGCTGAGGTTCAAACCCAGGGCCTCATGCATACTAGGCGAGCACTCTACCACTGAGCCACAATCCCAACCCTTGAGTGTTATTTAAAAAATAATTAAAACCTTAGTGAATCAGGTGGTTAAATTGTTAACACCAATATTATTTTTTAACGGATAATAGAAGACTGTGTGTAGGTATTCAGTATTATGATTTATTTTGTGTGGCTAGTAACACTTGTAGGAATACATTGTAGTATCCCAGTGCAACTATATTTTATGCAAAATCTCATTTGAGTGTTAAACATTGTAATTTGTTTTAAGAAACAAGGTAGCTGGTATTACTTGGTAGACTTTTTAAAAAAATTTTTTTAGTTATACATGGACACAGTATCTTTATTTTGTTCATTTATTTGTATGTGGTGCTAAGGATTGAACCCAGTACGTCACATGTGCCAGGCAAGCTGTCTGCCACTGAGCCAAAACCCCAGCCCTACTTGATAGACTTTTAAAGGATGCTTTTTTTTTTTTTTTTTTTTTTACATAAGTCTACTTTCACTTAATTGACATTTGTAACTTAGTGTTAGATATTAAAATTTCCACTAAACAATATATAATCCTTTTGTGAAATTTATAAGAAGTTCATATAGGGCTGGGGATGTGGCTCAAGCGGTAGCGCGCTCGCCTGGCATGCGTGCGGCCCAGGTTTGATCCTCAGCACCACATACAAACAAAGATGTTGTGTCTGCCGAAAACTAAAAAATAAATATTAAAAAATTCTCTCTCTCTGTCTTTCTCTCTATCTAAAAAAAAAAAAAAAAAAAGTTCATATAATTCATCCATTAATGCATAATTAAAGATATACTTTTAAAATTCACAGGGCTAGTCAGGCACAGTGGTGTGTACACGTAGTCCCAGCTACTTGGGAGACTGAGGCAGAAGAATCAAAAGTTCAAATAACTTTTGATTAGTAACAAGTTAGTAACTCAGTAAGACCCTGTCTCAAAATAAAAAATTAAAAAAAGGGCTGGGGATATAGTTCAATAGTAGAACATCCCTAGGTTCAATTCCCAGTACCATAAAAAAACTTAAATTTAGATAAAATAAAATTCACAAGGCTGGGTAGCAGTAGGACACTTACCTAGCATGAACAAGGCCCTGGCACTACAAATATAAAATTAAAGAACCCCTCTCACCCACCCATAATAGTTTTCCATAGCTGTATAACAAATTACCACAAACTTGGTAGTTTGAAATAACCTGCATTTACTATCTCAGGAGTCCAGGCATGTTTTAGCTGGGACTTCTGCAGCACCATAATCAAGGTTTGGCCAGTGTTGAATTCTCATCTGGAGCTTCAACTGGGAAAGGGGCTGTTTCAGAGCTCTTTCAGGTTTTTTGGAGAATTCATTTCCTTGCTGTTGCAGACTGAAAGCCTAGCTTCTTAAGAAGCTGCTTTCTGCTAGTGATCACCCTCAGCCCCTTGCCAGTGGACCTTTCAACATAACTACAAAGGGAAAAGTCTCTGTGGTCAGTTTTCTAGCTTGAGGGAGTCTTATATAATGTAGCATAATCATGAGGTGACATCCCATCACCTTCATCAGATTTTTTTTTATATCATACATACATGAACTATAAATTCCCACTTTTGTGGTTATACATGATGTAGAGTTACACAGGTCGAATATTCAGATATGAACATAAGAGAGTTATGTCCAATTTATTCTACTGTCTTTCCTTTTCCCACCCCCCATCAGATTCTTTTCATTAGAAGTAAGTCATAGGTTCTGTCCTTGCTCAATAGGAGGAAGCATGACACTGTGACTGTCAGAGACAAGGATCATAGGAGGTCACCTTAAGAGTCTACCCACCTGGCTAAGGTGTAGCTCACTTGTAGAGTGCTTGCCTATGGGCCATGAGGATTCCCAGCAATACACCCACACATACACAACCACACACACGCACAGAGTCTCCTGCCACACTTCTAATAAGGCAAATCCTAAACATGATTTAAAAAAAAAAAAAAGCACTTTAAATTGCCAGATTATAATCACTGATGCTTTTTTTCATAAAAATTTGAATATATTCAACTTTATATATATATATATATATATACACACACACACACACACACATACATACTGATGAACCTTCTTTATTTATTTATATGTGGTGCTGAGAATTGAACCCAGTGCCTCACACACGCTACACAAGTGCTCTACCACTGAGCCACAACCCCAGGTGCATTTTCAACTTTCATAAAACAAAAATACGCTGCTGTTTCTTCTTCCTTTTGATTTTGTACTGGGGATTGAACCTAGGGCTTCACACATGCTATGCCAGCACTCTACATTGAGCTACATCTTTAGTCTTTATTTATTTATTGTATTTTGAGATCAGGTCTAAGTTGCACAAGCTGACCTTGAACTAATCAAGATCCTCCTGCCTCAGCCTCCAGAGTAACTAGAATTTCAGGCATGTACCACCATGCCTCAATAGCTTCTTCTCTTTCAGAACATAGTTTGGGGAGCAAGATTGATCCTTAAAACAACCTCCATTAATAGAATTTTCAGGCTTTTTATCTCAATGATAGAGTGTTTGTCTAGCATTGTAAGGCCCTGGGTTAGATCCTCATTGGGGATGAGGGGATTTTCTACTTACTATTCATTGAATGGTTTTTAGAAGTCCAAAAAGTTACTTCAGGAGTGGAGTTAACGATTTAAATAATTTCCCCCTAATAGTTGCAAGAAAAGCAGTAGATAACATATGCAGTCCCAAAATTTTGCATCTTCAGAAAAAAGCATGGATGGCTTTGGGTTATTTTTCTTCTCCTACCAAACCAGAAAATACAGAGGATCCTACTAAGACAGACAGACAGACACACACACACACACACATACACACACACACACACGTGCAAGCATGGTAATAGGTAAAGTTCTAGAACTTGTTTCTAAGAGCAAGGGTTTTTATGCTCATGCAAATTTGTATTATAGCAGACTTTGAAAATAAACAATTTCATTCTGAAAGATTCTGTTGTTATGGTGATTACTATTAATTCTTAATGATTACAAGCAACTTTGCTGTTCTTTACAATTTGTCCAAAAACCATTAAACTATGTATGGGGCTTACTTACAGGTATCAGCAAACACAGAAGATTCTTCTATGAGTGGCTATTTGTACAGATCAAAGGGCAATAAGAAACCATGGAAACACTTGTGGTTTGTCATAAAAAATAAAGTGTTGTATACATATGCTGCAAGTGAGGTAAGATGTGAAATCTAAAGATGAGTAATTTGAGGGTCTTGTTTTAGTTTGTGTACGTTTTATTGTTCTGCTTTTGTTTTTTGTGTTGGTGGGGGTAGAATCCAGGCCCTTCCCCAGCTCCTTGTTGCTTTGGTTTGGAGCAAGGTGGTGTCATTTTTAATGGGTACCTAGTAGAGAGCTCTTACTCACCTGTTAAGAATTTTCCACAGTAATAAAGTACAAGTCTTCCTGGGTGACTACTACCACTTCACTAAAGGCAGAGCTTCTTATCCTTTTGAGGCAGAGACAAAGGTCAGGCAGTCAGTGTAGGTAATGAACAATGTGGGTCAGGTCAAGAGGCTGAGAACTGGTTATCAAAGAGAGAACAATGGGTCGCTAACGGTTAACCTCCTCTTGTGCTCCTCTGCACTCTGGGTTGCTAACAATTAACTTCCATGCTCCTGCTCCCAGTCACTTACACAGGGAAGAAAGAGAAGGCAGTGATTAAAGAGTGGGGTTATGAGGTCTATAAGAAAGGCAAGTCCACCCCCCTCCCACAGGCTTTCGGCTCCAAGGCCCCCTTCTCTTTAAAGAAGTCTGTCTCTATCACTTTCTTAAATAAAACTTGCTATACTTGCCTTGGCGTTTCTCTGGTGTGAGTTCTTCAACACTGGGAAACAAGAACCCATTCCTGATCTCCATTGCACCAGTATCACTTTCTGTCCAACTCTCTTGGGTGACACTCTCAGGACTGTCCCTGTAAACACAAAAGGGACTGAGCTTGACGCAAACTTCACGGATCAGCACAGCTTTTATTTAGGGATGGAGTGACGCTTCTGATGGACCCACTTTCCTTGTGGAAAATGAGCCACGGGCCAGAGGGGGAGTTTAGGCTTATATTGATTACACTGAGAAGTGACTTAATTAATGAGCATGTCAGTTTGGGCTGTCTTTACTGGGCCAAATGGAGGATGTGATGTTAGTGGTTAGTGTCTGGGAAAGAATTTGTGTAAGGTGGAATCAATGTTTTGGCCTCTTCCCAGAAACTATCATTTCAGACTTGATAAATATCTCCTCCCCAGGGCCTGTCTTGTCACTGGGAAAGACTGTCTCGGGAAAGGATCAATGTATTGCCTTCTCCCTCATTCCTTCTCCCTAGGCCACATTATTTTGGGGTTTGTCATTTTCCATATCCAACAGTCCCCTGATTATATTGGTCAGGCCTCAGCATAATAAAATAGGCTTTGGGTTATAAACAGTTTCTAGCTGTTGCTGAAATTCTGTCCTTTTCTTCTATCCAAAGCCCCTGGTGTTCTCACAGCCTAGAAAAACCTCCAGGGTCCAATCTGTTCTTTAGGAGGATCTGGGTAACTCACCTTTCCAAGCTGTGCTTCTCCATCCATAAAATTAAAGTAATATAGTCACTTTCCTTGGTTGTAGTGAAAATAATGTGAAATTCAATGGATGTGAACATGCTGAAATTTTCTAGCACAATGTCTGGAGGTGGGGAGTGGATGGCTCAATAAATATTGTGGAATAAATTAAAAATTAATAATAGAATTTTTTTTTACATATATGTATATGAAGTTAATTTGGAGCTACATTGATCAAAAGCTCTCAAGTCTGAATTGTGTCTCAGTTTAAAAGGTCATCTTTATTTGTCTATTTTTAAATTAGGATGTGGCAGCTTTGGAGAGCCAGCCTTTATTAGGATTCACTGTCACTCAAGTCAAAGATGAGAATTCAGAGTCTAAAGTATTTCAGTTACTGCACAAAAACATGTTATTTTATGTGTTCAAAGCAGATGATGCTCACTCAGCTCAGAAGTAAGTAATGTAGACTTATTTTCCTTTTATATGTGAGATTTCAAGTTTCCTATTTAAATGATTCACTTTAAGATTACCTTCTTTAAGGCATGAGGACAACTCAAAATTTAAACCATGGGTCCAAATTAGACAGATTTAATATATTATTCAAACTCTTTAGAATTGTTCTAAAACAAAGGAAAGCAAGGAATATCTGGAATAGTTTCAGGAGACAGATGGGAAAAGAAGATGGGTAGTCCTGTCCAAAGTATTCTGTCCACACATGACCTCAGAGGAAGCAGCATGGTGCAGCTCTGCTGAGGAAGGGAAGCTGAGGCATCTGACCTCTCCATCACTGAGGCTAAGAATCTTCCCTTGAAACATTCCAGGGCTTTGGCCATCCAGTGATTCAATTATGCTGTGCAACAGCAGGAGTTGAAACAGCTGCTTACAAACTTACTTCTCTGAGAAAAAGGTCAAACATGTGAAGAGGCTCCATGCTGTTTTCAGTGACTGAGTAGAAGGAAATGGATATCATTTTAGATGGTGAAAGCTGAAAGCCTCTTCAACATTCCAACAGGAATCTTGATTTATTTAGATGTTATAAAGTTGTTTAACAGATTAGAGGAGGTGTATGTATCTTTGTGAAATCAGGGTCCCTGCTGAACAAAATACATCAGTTCACCTCTTTTTCATTTGAGTTGTACTTTGGCTCACAAAATACACTTTTGTGTTTTTCATAAGAGATGTATGTTCATGTTTTCTCAGTGGGCTTTAATGTGCTTGAAGATTTAAAAAAAAAAAAGAGTGCTTTGAATAAGCAAGTCTGGTGGTTTCTTAAGGCAATTAGAATCTACATATCAGAATTGCCTGTGTTCTGACTGCCAACCAGATACATACAGTGTAGCTTAGTGGCAAAGTGCTTGCCTAGCATGCATGAGGCACTGGGTTTGATCCTCAGCACCACATAACAATTAACAAATAAAACAAAGGCATTCTGTCCATCTACAACTACAAAAAAAATGTTTTTAAATAAATAAAAATAAAGATATTGTGTCCATCTACAACTAAAAAAACCATGCTGTAAGGCTGCCCCCACCCTCCACCCCTGGCCAGTTTTAGGATGTTCTGTAGTGCATAGCTGTTTTTCTGGTTCTTTTTTTTTTTTTTTAATATTTATTTTTTAGTTCTTGGCGGACACAACATCTTTGTTTGTATGTGGTGCTGAGGATTGAACCTGGGCCGCACGCATGCCAGGCGAGCGCGGTACCACTTGAGCCACATCCCCAGCCCCTGTTTTTCTAAATAATTCTCTGTGGGTATTGAAAAATATTTTAAAATTATATTACTTTACTCTTTTTTTTCTGTAAAAAATATCTGGACAAAATAGTAATCACCCTAAGATTCTGCAACACATTGTCTTTCTCATAATTTTCATCTATATTTATCATGAAACCGATAAAAATTATTGCTTTTCAAATACATGATCTTTTGCTTATACCATTAAGTTGACTCAACTGAAAGGCTGTTAAAACAGAATTAAATGTAATTGGGTGAAAAAAATCAACTTATAATTTAGAATTGATCCAAGCTAAATTGTAAGTTTCTCTTTGAAGCTATTTATATCATATGGATTGCATTTTTTGTACATGACAGAATATTAAAATGTGTTAATTTTACTGGAATATTGTGAGACACTTTAAAAGTTTTGCTGTTATAATTTATAGGCTATTTATGTACAAAATTCAAAATTTTTAAAATTTTGCCCTTGAAACTTGACCTGAATCTATTATGGGATGTTCTTACTAATTAAAATGAGTGATTTCAAATGTTCATAGTTGCCTGGACCCCCCCCACACCACCACCACCATTTGTTGTTGTTGTTGTTGTTGTCATTTTGGGGGTTGAATCCAGGGGCACTCTACCACTAACTAACTGAGTTATACCTCCAGCCACCCCTACCGCCAGCTTTGAATAAGGCAAAGATGACATTTTAAAATGACTTTATTTTGTGTATTTATTTTTATGTGGTACTGAGGATCAAATCCAGTACCTCACATGTGCTAGGCAAGTACTCCACCACTGAGCCACAACCCCATACCCTTTTTATTTTTTGAGATGGGGTCTTGCTAAGTTGCTGACTTGCAGTCCTCCTACCTCAGTCTTCAAGTTGCTGAGTTAGAAGTGTGCACCATAGCGCCAGGCTGGACTCTTTTTCTTTAACCTATTACTGTAAGAAATTATATTTCAGGAAGGAAGGGAAAAATAAGTTCAGAAGCAATAAGACTAATAGGTATGGAAAAGAAACTACCCCCAAGTGCCTAATGAATAATTGCAGCATTTAATAATTAAAACATTGAGACTAAAGAATTTTGTAACGACTTCTGTGAAATTTTGAAAAGCTTTCATATTGCATGTAGAATTTTGATCAATTGGGAGTGGACTAAATGCCATATTGATGTCCTTTAATGAAAAGTACTGGGACCAGTCTGGAGGAGGGTAGGAGATATCCAAAGAAATTCTGGTAGGGTCAAAGGAGGAGGAAACAGGCACACAGCTACTGTTCTTACTAGTACTGAGTCAGAACACCAGAAAAGAGAAAAGGAGTTGTAATAAAAGCCTTTGCTGATATAGCTACTTCCATAACCAATTACATGGGAGCATCGGGACTTTATAGAACTTTTTACACATGAAATGTTCCCTTTCGCCTGCCTCATAATCATAAGAGAGACACTTGGCAGGCCAAATTTTGAACCATATTACCAAATAAAAGGCAGTTCCATGTATACAAGGATTTTAGTTTGCCCTAAGATCTTAAATATCCTGTCATGGTAATTCAGTCTACAGGCCCAGTTATGATCCATATTGTGCTCACATATATCAGATGATTGGGTTTTACACATCTAACAGATTTCTCTTATTAACAGGTGGATAGAAGCATTTCAGGAAGGCACAATATTATAGCAGTATTGGTTTCATCTTTTCTGTGATTCCAAGGAAGTGGAATTTCATCAGAATGGAGTAAAAGCAATTCAAGCATTTTATAAAAATAAACACTGCCAAGATAAATCCAACCAAACACTTCATCAGATATAAGAAATTATTTTGTTAGGTATAAGGAGTTTTTTTAATTAATGTTTGCTTTTTCATGTATGTTATTTATTAAAGTTGTGATGTTTACTTAATGGTCAGAATTGTTTCTGAGATTCACACTGAATTCTAAAGTACCATTTCTTTAGAGACCAGAAAACTTACCTTAATATTATATACAGTGTTAATTTTTTGTGACACAGTCCACATCATTTTCTCTGCTTTTACACTGTGACATTTTCACTAGTGACAAATCTTCGTAAGTTAAAAAAAAAAACACATATCAAGAAGCAAATTTCCACGTGGTGCTTGGTTTAGAAATTAAGATTATCGTAAAAATGCTGGTGAAAAATGCGTATCTTTGAATTAATGTTAGATGATTTTTTTTTAATCTTTCAATGAAAAATATATGGCTAGCTTCTACCTCAGTAACTGTGAAATTAAATTTCAGAAAATTGTCTAAAGTATTTCTACCTTATGTGTGTCTTCTGGCATGAGTTAATATTAATCATCAAAGAATTATAACAAAGGAATAGAAATCTGACTTTTTTCAAACTGTGAGTAGGAATGAGGATGTTTTCATTTGCAGAGACACAAGTAATCAACTCTATGGGCTTTTCATTAATTGAGTATTTTTTTTAAATAGCAAAATATGGCAAGTATTATTTTATATAATATTCCCTGCTATTTTGAGAATTCTGAGCCCAAGTCAGGTATTTATATCTGTAAGTGTTACATTTCCTATAATGTCGAGCTTTAAAAAAAATGAACTGGAATTACCATGTTAGAAAAACACAAATTCTAAGCCAATATCAACTGAAATTGTATAGTATTCTTTTTCAGGTCTTTTTATACCATTTGTGATGTGACCTTGGTAATAAAAATACCTTTTTTTAACTATCTGTGCACCTACATTGCTAATTCTGGCATACTATTGTTTAATATATGAACCATCTTATGCATAAAATTGTGGATCAAACAATAGAAAAATAAAATCAATGGCTGAGGTTGTGGATCAGTGATAGAGTCCTTGCCTAGCACATGTGAGGCACTGGGTTTGATATTCAGCACCACATAATAAATAAGTAAAATAAAGGTATTGTGTCCATCTATAACAAAAAAAAAATTTAAGAAAAAGAAAAATGAAATCAGCACAGTGATTAAAGTTGTTCCTGATATTCATAATATACATTTTGTCTACCGAGTTTAAATTATAAATTATCTTAAAAGGCAAGGTTATCTATAATCTATATCATTAAAGGGTACAAGAATTTTCTCCTTCATTGTAAAGGATTTTCTAATTCATTGTGATACTGATAGTCAAAAGAATTACATCCTGAATGCCTTCATGGGGCCTTTTAGATGCAAACAAACTAGATCTAGAGTTGGTAGCTATAGTCTTTTCTGGCTATTTCCTGCTATGGCATTGTCATAATCCCTATGCAGCCTTCCACACAATCCTAACATGCTATCCTCCCAAATATTTTTGTCACATCAGGTAAACTGATATTTCTTTGTAGTTCACTTTAATCAAGATCACATAAATTAAGTTTCCCACCTTAACACCTCTGCATTTTTAGTATATTCTTTTTGGAGGCCAATGAATGCCTAATAAATATTTCCTTCTGTTGCACTGTCTGGCACTTAGCAATACAACAGATTATTTGGGGTTCTAATTCCCCCTTGAGTTCTTGGCCTTTAAAATTTGGCATAAATCTCAGGATCTAAAAATTATCAGCCAGACTATTCTATCTTTGACATCTGGCTGAATAAAGTACCAGACTAGCCCAGTGTGGTGGCTTGCATCTATAATCCCATCAACTTGGGAAACTGAAGCAGGAGGATTGTAAGTTTGAGGACAGCCTTGGCAATTTAGCAAAGCCCTAAGCAATTTAGCAAGACCCTGTCTCAACATAAAAAATAAAAAGGGATGGGGGCTGGGGTTGTGGCTCAGCGGGAGAGCACTCACCTTGCACATGCAAGACCCTGGGTTCTATCCTCAGCACCACATAAAAATAAATAAGTGAAATAAAGGTATTGTGTCCAACTACAACAAAAGAATTCAATAAATAAATAAAAGGGCTGGGACTATAGCTCAGTGGTTAACCACCCCTGGGTTTAACCTCTTGTACCCACCCAAACACACACAAAGTAAACATACGTAGAAAAGACAAAGCTAGCACAGACTTATAGTATTTCTCCTTAATTACATGTGAAACTCATGTATAACTGTATTCTTTCAGCCATTTTGAAAAATATAAAATAGAAGGCATCAGATTATTCATCCCCATAAAGTAGTTTGTTAAATAGTGTTAGATTCTCTCCCCCCCCCATATCAGTCCTTGATAACTTACTAAAGATGATCAATTATTATTTATTTCATCTGGCTCACTCAGTGCTAACTAAGAACCCAGTTACTTACAATCTGTTGTAAACTATTTTTACAAACATCTCTTGATAGCTAACATTTTAAAGGAAAAAATGATATGGGGTACAGTCTATAAGTGTGGAGAAAGTACAAGTCTCTAGATCCCAAGAATACTATATTTATATTACAGATACATATGTTTCCATGAAACCCTTTTTCAGTGTCTCCTTTTGTTTATAAGGAGAGAGGCAGTTATATATCTAAGCTAAAAAAAAGGATGCTGAAAATAATCTAGACAAGATGCCAGCTAAACTAGGGGAAAGACAGCATTCTTGCAAGTATCCCAACCAACAGTCTTCTTTTATATGTAGCAGCTGTAAATGCAGAGGACCACCAGAGTCCAAAGAAAATGGAAAGGTTGTCATGATTTCACTTGTCTGAACCTCTTTCCAGTCTCTTTTCCTGTTTTCTAATGTAGCCAATATCCTCCTACTGTGCTTTGGCTGCCCAAGATACATACTTCCCTCTTCTCCAACTGAATGCTTGAATATTTAGTAGTTTTTTGTTTTGTTTTGTTTTGTGTGGGGATTTTTGCTGTTTTATATTTGTTGTATTGGGATTGAATCCAGGGCCTACACATGCTAGACAAGTACTCCATCACTGAGATACGCCCCCCAGCCCCTCTTTGTTCATTTGATTTTGAGACAGGGCTCACTAAGTTCCCCAGGTTGGACTCAAACTTGTGATCTTCCTGCCTCCGTTCTCTGATTTGTGAGGATTACAGGTATGTACCATCCTGCCTAGGCAACTAGCTTTTATTTTTTTTGGGGGGGGAGTATTGGGGATCAAACCCAGGGCCTTGCACTAGGCAAATGCTCTTCCACAGAGCTATATCCCCTGTCCCAGCAGCATTTCTATAAATGAGAACATCAGACAAACCCTTGATTAATCATAATTTATCATGATATTACTAAGTGACGAAGACTTCATAGTTCTGTTAACCAAATGTATATTTTATATTTGGTTAGAAGAATACCTAGAAGAAGGGAAAGCCTCCTATTTTAATAATTTAGTTAAAATATAAATATTACCACAGCATGTGTTGTTATTGTCTTTGAATATGCTTCCATGTGTTAAGGTTTTGAAAAGTTTGAGGTTCATCATAGTCAAATATAGTTACCATGATTTTCAGAGAGGTAAACCCTGTTTCTCTTACTGTAGTGTACACTCCTTGAAGGCAGATGCTGTATTTATATATTGGTTTCTCCCACAGTACTTCCTTGGGTCTTTTCAGAGAAAACATTGAACTGGAAAAAATAGAACAGAATTCTTATCAACAATTTAAATATAACCCTAATTCCCTGTTCTAACTTAGACCACACACTACTCTCTTCATTATCCTGCAAGGCCATGTTTGCAACTGCCTGTTGGGATATCTTCATGAGTCCTCAAGCAGATTAAATTTTGTGTTAACTAACACTGAACTAATTTTCTTCCTATTCAAATCTGTTTATTTTCTTTTGTAATAGAAAGATAACACATGAGGCTCCAGATCTCAAAAACGACTCTGTAATTCCACTTGTATCCTTTCCCTCCTCGTTGTCCTGCTGTTGTTTTTGCATAGGACTGGCCCAAGTCCTTGTTACCTCTTCCTAGTGATTGCAGTAACTTTTCTTCTTGGCTGGGAATATAACTCTGTGGGTGAAGCACTTGCCTAGCATGGGAGAGGCCCTGGCTTCAATCCCCAGAACTGGAAAAAAATTATTTTTAAAAAAACACACTTATTTTTCTTCATTGCCTTCATTGTGTGGTCCATTTTAAACACTGCCTGAGCAATTTTTCTAAAGCATAATTCCAGTCTTGATTCATTCCTTCTCTTGAAGACTTCAGTGGCATTCCCAGTGGTTCAGCATGGAACCAATCCTCAGGAACCATACAATCCAGCCTGTCTCTGTCCACACTATTTCTTCTTGTTTTCCTTTATACCTCATCCCCATCTTTGCCTGTTTATCCCAGATTTCTCTAACAGTTTCTAGTTATGATTTAGTCCTTTCTCCCTTGTTCAGTTTGAGTAGATTCTCCTCTATGCTCCTATAGTCTTATAGTTCATAAATTTTCATATGATTCTTATCACATTCTGTCCTTGAGAGCAACTTTTCTTGTTTGAGATTGCCCCACCACTTCTGGTATAGTGACTTGCATGCAGTTAATACTGTTTGTTGTTGACATGGATTCCTGCTTATGGATCTCTAAAGTGTCTCCAGTACACATCATTCTGTTGTCTATGATACTTAAATTTTTTTTTCAGTTGTAAGTGGACACAATACCTTTATTCTATTTATTTTTATGTGGTGCTGAAAATTGAACCCAGAGCCTCACACATGCTTGGCAATTGCTCTACCACTGAGTCATACCCCCCAGCCCCTGTCTATGAAACTTTTAATGTATCTATGAACTTTCCCATATAAGAGATAGTTTCTACTAGAATTTTGTTTTAAAGATAGAGTTAGTAAAAAACCTAAATATCAAATTCCCTTTCCTTTGGAATAGGAGTTGGTCATGGCATATAAGAACCAATCTTGAAAAACTATTTTTTTATTTGTATTTCTAGAAACACTTTCTACTTAAAGTGACTATAATTTGTATCTTATTGTCCATATACAGATCATTTATAAATAAAAATTAGCATTGTAAGTAATGTTAATATGTATTATATTTATACAAAATAAATCTACTATAATATTACTACTGGTGTGATGTCTTTTAAACCCTACCATTTTTCAGTTACTTTTTTTTCTTCAGTAATAGGGATTGAATCCAGGGATGCTCAATCACCAGAAGCTACATTCCCAACCCTATTTATTTATTTATTTGAGACAGGGTTTTGCTAAGTTGCTGAGGCTGGCTTCGAATTTTTTATTTTCCTGCCTCGGCTTCCTCAGAGTAGCTAGGATTACAAGTGTGGGCCACCACTCTCCTCTATATTTGTTTTACCTAACATGGATTTCCACCCTGAATCTGTGGCTGCTTTCCTATAGCTGATCTATGTTAAATGCCGAAGAAATTTCAAGGAGAGCTTATCCTAAAGTTTAAACTACACAGTACTTTGAAGACAGGGCGGGGCTTCCTATCACAAGCAGCCACTGTCAGAATGTGAGGTTCTGGTAGTGCCATTTCATTTCACAAATCTTGAGGCCAGAAGGTATTGATTGTCTCGCGTACTTGAAATACACCATCAGAAACAACATTCTAATGATATTATTGCTCCATTAGTCATTATTTCTTTATGCACAATAGTTAAGTAAACTCTACTATTTCTTTACTACCTGATTCTGCCTCAGATTTTTATATTAAGGGAAGTTTAAATATCTGGGATATACCAGACTCGTTTGTTCTCTAATAGAATGTAATGTAAGAGCATTTAGCAGAATCCAGTTTTCCAGAAATTAGAAATAGAACTGCATAAAACCTAGTCGGTTAATGTTATTACTCAAATCTGAAACATTGACCCCAAAATGCCTTCAATAGACTACATTTGGCAAACACTAAGCTAAAGGGCGCACATCACTTGTAAAAGTGGCTGATGGGCAAGCAGATCTGGCGAGCCGTTTCCCTCCAAGCCGACAGGGGGCGGCCGACTCTCAGGGGCGCTGCTCCACTCTCCAGTCTCTCCGCTCCACCCAGGGAACGTCACGACCCCCTCTCGCTGCTTCTCCACGTCGTTATTGCGCAGGCGTGGATTGGAGAGCTCACGGCCGAGCCGAGGGAGGGGTCACGAACTCTGACCCCCCCACCCAAAACACAAACCCAGAAAGCTGTTTACCCCTACTTCGCCTCGGTTCCCCACTCCCTTCAGCTTTCTCCAACTCTCCTCCCGGGGCGTCTTCCCCACCCAGCTGCCGCCGCAGCGGGACTGTCGGGTCGGCGCCCGACTGAGGAGTTAGTGCAGCGGAGAGACGCGGGTAAGAAGTGCCGGGTGGGGGGACAGGGCCGTGACGGCGCCTGGGAAGGGGTCGGGAGTGCCCCTTTATCCCAACTGCCAACGGACGCAGCCTTAGCGCGTTCGCACTGCCTGCGGTCGCCGCCCGGCCCTGCCGATCTGTTCGGAGTGCCGCGGCGGGCTGCTCGGGTCGGGCCGCGGGTGCGAGGAGTGGCCGGAGCGTCGGGGCCCCCAGAGAGGCTGAGGCCGTGTAGTCGCGGCGGGACACGGCGTCGGCCTAGAGGCCGGGGCGGCCGGGCGCGGGGACTGCAAGCGAGCGGCGCGGTGCACACCGCTCCCTCTCCCGCGGCACCTCTGACCTTTCACCTACAGGAAAAACTTCCGTCTCGGCGGCGCCACCGCCGCCGCTTTCCCCGCCCCGGGAAGCCGAGGGCGCATGGCGGCGGCGGGCGGGACGCTGGAGAGGTGCATCTCCTTCTCTGGGCCTGGAACCCTTTCTCCGTGGCCGCGGACTGATTCCGAGCTTACACAGTAAAGATAGAATGGCGCTCTCCACTCTCACTTTTCTCTCACGACAAATAGAGGCGAGAGTAGCCTCTGCCTTAGGACCTCTGAGTTTTAGAAAAAAAACAAAAACGGAATGGCCCAGGGTCCTCGCTGCAGTAGACATGTCCAAGCTACCAGTAGCTCTTTTGTTAAGAACTCTGCCTCCAACTCGCGCAAACATCACTTTATGAAATACAGATGTTGCCAACTCGCCCCGTAACCTTCAGTAAGTAGGTCAGCGTGTAAAGTAACTGGAAGAGAAAAGCAGGCTTGAAGTTAAGGTCTTTAGGGCTTTTGCTTCCCCGGAAGTTGTAAGTATACCTCGGATTTTGAGGTTATTTTAGCATTGTCTACTTGTGTGTTGGGTGATGCACGGTTGATTTTGAATTTGGTTTATATGTGCAGTTGTTGGATCTGAAAGAGAGATTGTAGATCAGTTCAACTCAAGACAATGAAAGGAAAAAGAACTTTGGGGTCTTAGAAATTTGCAGTTGGGGAGACACATATTCAAATAGCTCTGAATCCGTGTTTCAAGGATGGTGGGCACTTACGTGAGTTGTTGAATGTTGAAAAAACAAGGGCTCAATGAACTACAAAGATACAAAAAGGAACATATATGCTTAGTAAAAAGGCCCATAAAACAAGGGTCTAATAATATTTTGGTATGCATCTTGAATCTGTGAGTATAATGTAATTTTCCAGTTCTGGTCATTCCAGAGTCTTGTGGTCAAAGTATGGAGGTGACCAAAGTTCACATTCCTTGGCAGCAGCTTGAGTCCTGCTTCCTTTATGGTTTCCACACCAATTTTGAAAGATCTTAACAGTGTTGCTTTCATTGTATTAAAAATTTTTCTGTTATAAAAAGTATCACGGGAAGGGGCTGGGGCTGAGGCTGGGGCTCAGCGGTTGCACACTTGCCTAGCCTGTGTGAGGCACTGGGTTCTATTCTCAGCACCACGTATTTAAAAAAAAAAAAAAAAAAAAGTACCATTTGAACCCTGGGCCCCAGGTGCACACAGTTGTAATTCCAGCTCAGCTACTCTGGAGGCTGAGAGAGGAGAATTGGGAGTTCAAAGCCAGCCTCAGCAAAAGTGAAGCACTAAGCAACTCAGTGATACCCTATCCCTAAATAAAATACAAAATAGGACTGGGAATGTGATTCAGTGGTCGAGTGCCCCAGAGTTCAGTCTCAGCTATCCAAGGGGTGGAGGGTATCACATGAAATGTAACTCATTTCATTATTCATTGTAGAACATTTTGGTATCTTAAGGGTTTTGAGGAAGACACAAGTCAATGTTTCCTGAGAAACCTATTGATGGTGTGTGCCACACAAAGTATATGATGCCTATCCAAGGGAAATAAGAAAGACTAAAGAAAAAACAGCATACAATAAGTAATGGTATATGTATGAACTTTTTGCCTTTATTGAGTCATATGACCTACAGTCTTTTTAAATATTTTAGGAACCATCTTTAGAAAATTGCAACTCTATAAAAATTTTACATGTTAGTAATTAATGGAAGTCTCTTCCTGAATCCTTGTTAACAATCTTACTGTACACAATGAATGCTACACCAATCTAGACATATTGGGTAAGCCAGGTGTGGTGGCACATGCCTATAATTTCTGTTACTCTAGAGGCAGAAACAGGATCACAAGTTTGAGGCCAACATGGACATCTCAGTGAGACCCTGTGTCAAAATTAAAAGGGCTGAGAGTGGGCTGGGATTGTAGCTTAGTGGTAGAGCACTTGCCTCGCATGTGTGAGACACTGGGTTCAATCCTCAACACCACATAAAAATAAATAAATAAATAAAGATATTGTGCCCATCTACAACTAAAAAAATACATTTTTTTTTTTAAAGGTTGAGAGTAGTTAAGTGGGAGAACACTTCTAGCATTATTTTATGGCTCTGGGTTAATCCCCAGTACCACAAGAAAAGGGCAAAAAGGAAGAAGAAAGAAAAATTGGGTAAAAAAGTGTTGGAACTAAATCTCAAAGGTCAAGTTGAATTTAAATGAGGGAAGAGGAAATCAAAATGGTATATTCAGGAATAATAGAAAATAAAACTCCCTTATCTGGAGTTTTCCTTTCCATGGTTTCAGTTATATATAATCAACTCCCAAAATTTTACCTCAAGAATTCCTAAGTTGGGGTTCTTGGGCTGGTTTTTTGAAAATTATAGCACTTAAAATGGTTTGTAGTATGAATGAATGTGAACTTGGGTTTTTCTGCTGAGGAAACCTTAACTTCATCAGATTTTCAAAGGGACCTATTCCACCTCCACAAAAGAAAAGAGAGAATTGTTATTTTATATCATATTTTCAGATCTTACGACAACATACCACACAAATAAGTTTTGCATGATATATACCAAATTGAAATAGTTTTCTTCAGGATATTTCTGTCCCTTAAAAATCTGATATGCTATTTCTATATAGTATATATTTTTTATGCACTGTGTTCGATTCTCTCCCTTCTTCTTTCTATTCTAGTTGCGGTCTACTAAATTATTTTACCCATGCATAAACAGGTCACAATACAAAGATTGCAAAATAGTGCTTTGGGTGATAGTAGCCTATATTGAGTATGGGAGTGGGACTGGAAAGAATGGGGACAAGGAGCAGATGTTAGGAAAATAAATTAACCGTATCAGATACAGAAGTTGAGTCAAAAAGCAATGTTAAGTTTCCTAATCTGAATGGAAAAGGATGGCACCATCTACATCATAGGCTTTTTCTTTTTTAATCTATTTCTGTGGGAAAGATGTGAAGGTAACTGAACAAGGGATGATGTAGGTTTCTGTGCCTTCTGTTAATTAGCTCTGGAGTAGTAAAGACAGCATTCTCATGTGTTTTGCTTTTTCTCTCAGGCTGGTAAAAACACTTATCCTTCAGTAACTCATGTCTCTTCTAATAGATTACCTGGGACCTCCTCTTTTAGGTTGATCATCTTTAACACTACTCCTGTTCATTTAGGGAGCACTTTGTTAATTCAATAAAACTTTTTTTTTTTGTTTTTTTGGTACCAGGGATTGAACCCATGGGTGCTTAACCACTGAGCCACATCCGCAGTCCTTTTTATTTTTTATTTTGAGACAGGGACTCACTAAGGGCCTCTCTAAGTCACTGAAGCTGACTTCGAACTTGAGATCCTTCTGCCTCAGCTTCCCGAGCTCCTAGAACTACAGGTGTGCACCACTACACCCAACAATAAACCTTTTTTCTTTATAACTTATCCAAATTTGGGTATTCTGTTTTGCAACAGAAACAAGACTAGCTGATGATACCGTATTTTATTTATTTCTTTGTTTTCTGTTCACCCACCAATACATAAATATAACAAGGGGAAGATGTGTTTGTTTTTGTTGTTGTTTAATATTTTTTTTTAGTTGTGGATGAACCTGTATTTTTATTTATTTGTTTATTTATATGTGGTACTGTGGATTAAACCCAGTGCCTCACACATGATAGGCAAGTGCTCTGCCACTGTGCTACACCCTAGCCCTGATGTGTTTAAGATCCTCTCCTGTATCCCCATCTCCTAGAAAATTTCCTGGCCTATAAAATGTGCCCAACGAGTATTTGTTGAATGCAAGACTGTAGAATAAATTGTTGGATAATAAGTTTGAACATTTTTAAAGTTCTTGATGCGCAATGGCAAATTACTTTTCTAGGAAGGTTAAAACAGTTTAGTTTTCTACCAGCTATCTGTAAAGAATACCTGTTTTGCCTCATCTTTTGTGCTGAATTAGTCTTGGAAAGTAAGTATTGATCTACTGATTCCCTAGTATTTATGGTACTGAGAAAAGCCATTAGCAAAGACGTGGCAGTATGAAACAACATGGTTAAACTCAAGAAATTACAATAATATGTACAGCTAGAATGTGTAGTTTAACAAATGACACCTCAGATCCTTATAGATAAGGGAAATCTATGAAGAATATTAAGAGTATTGGGGATTGAACCCAGGAGTGCTATGACTAACTACATTCCCACTTCTTTTTATTTTTTGAGACAGGATCTTGCTAAGTTTCTGAGGGTCTTGAAAGTTGCCCAGGCCGGACTTGAACTTGTGACTCTCCTGCCTCAGCTTCTTGGGTTGCTGGCATTACAAGCATGCCCCACTGAGCCCAACAAGATCTATATGCCAGAGCAGTCTGGCTGCAAAGTATTCAAGTAGTAGTTAGCTGAACCATAAGAGGTTTTGAGGTCAAGAAACTTGGAGACTAGATTGGTTATAATTTGTCTATTCTTGTGGACACAAGTCATCCATGTTGATGGTAGAAAAGGGACATTATGGGCTGGGGTTTTGGTTCAGAGGTAAAGCACTTGCCTACCATGCGTGAGGCACTGGGTTCTATCCTCAGCACCACATAAAAATAAAATAAAGATAATTTAAAAAAAAGAAAAGAAAAGGGACATTATAGGCATGTACCACCTTCTGAGTAGCTGGGATCATAGATATGCTTTTTTCAGAGTGCTAGAACATCAACAGTGTCCTGGAGATCTTGATAAATTACTCATTATAACTAGCACACACACACACACACACACGAAATACATATTTTCATGTTCATTTGATTTTTTTCATTTGATTTTTTAAAAATTCTTTATTATCTTCATTAGCAATAATTTACTTAAGTTTTCCCTAGACACAATTAAAAACTGTGTCTCTGTGTTATTGAGTTCCCATTGATGAACCTCCTCATTTATTAGCTTTTCTTTGAAACTGTAGATAAAATTGGTTCTTTTCTTACTCTAACAGTAGTTTTTCCCCCATAAAGAAAATTCGGTACATCAGTATATCAGGGCAATTGGTAAGCTTTGATGTCCTTTGTTACATGAGAAAGTATAATAGAAAGGTCTTAAATATCAAGTCTTCAAGGTTTTGGGGGTGGGGGTTACTGGACATTGAACCCAAGGTCTTGCCTACATGTTCTACCACTGAGATACATACCCAGCCCCCCTTTCTTTTATTTATTTATTTATTTAATAATTTTTTAGTTGTCAATGGACCTTTATTTTATTGATTTATATGTCCTGCGTGCCTCACACATGCTAGGCAAGTGCTCTACCACTGAGCCACTACTCCCGCCCCTCTCTTTTTTTATTTTTATTTTTATTTTTTTTTAAGAGAGAGAGAATTTTTTTAATATTTATTTTTTAATTTTCAGTGGACACAACATCTTTATTTTTACGTGGTGCTGAGGATCGAACCCAGCGCTCCGCGCGTGCCAGGTGAGCATGCTACCGCTTGAGCCACATCCCCAGCCCTTATTTTTATTTTTTTTAATTAATTTTGTCCCATAGTCTTACTAAGTTGTTCAGGCTGACCTCAAATTTGTAATCCTGTGTCAGCCTCCTGGGTAGCTGGGATTATAGTCATGCACCCCTGCATCCAATCAATCTTCAAGTTTTTAGTATTGAGAATTTCAAAGCTGCCTTACCATCACTACTTATGCCCTTTAACCAATTAAGGCAGGGAGGAGTCTGGTATGTTTATCTTGGGGAAATTTCTGAGAATTCTCTAGAAACTTTGGAGATTATCTAATACAACATACCTCTTAAATTAAAGTTATTATTTACTAAAGAACTCAGAAAGCAAGAAATTAAAGGACCTTGATCTAAATGAAGCCAAAAACAATATTTAGTATTTTATTAGGGGTTTCATCCCCCATCCTCACTTCTTTTTTGAGATTTCTCTAATAGAGAAAATTGGAATAAATAGCAAATTAAGTTTTTGAGGGGCTGGGGATGTGGCTCAAGTGGTAGCACGCTCGTCTGGCATGCGTGTGGCCCGGGTTCGATCCTCAGCACCACATACCAACAAAGATGTTGTGTCTGCCAATAACTAACTAAATAAATAAATATGTTTTAAAAAAAAAAGTTTTTGAGTAGTTTAGTGATGTTCTTTTATCAGTAGTAGAAGCAAATTAAAGTGGTTGGCCATTCTGGAACTACCCAGTCCCAGTATATGAGAGTGAGCCCCAAGATGCCATGAGATAGATGATCCAGGATTTCACAGAGAACAGTCAGTTGAGGGACTTGAAGAAGGCTGATCTTAGGCTGTAGCAGGACCAGTTGCATCTGCATAGTTTGGGTCAGAAATAGGGGTGCATATATTGGTTCAAACAGAAGTGACTTCATCCAAACTGGAAATTACCTGGCCTATTCTAAGCTCTTGTCAAAGAGTCAGGAATATTCATGGTGCTAGGGACCAGTTGTAAATTTCTACATACCAGACTCTAATGGTCTTATGTATAATTTGATGGAAAACTACAGGAAAAACTGATTAAGGTTACTCTGGGGCAGTCATGAGGTTATGAGTTAGGGTGGCTGCAGTCATGTCAGGCTGAATTCATACAGTCAGTAGCATGTCTGTGCTAGTCTTCATCATTTGAGAAATGGGCCTTTCAAATATGGAAGCTGCCTATTCCAGTAACCTTTTTTCCTGGCTTACCTAGTGATTAATCCAAGACATAAGCTCATAACTTAGACTGGGCTAATCAGAATCCATTACTAGGACTTTAAAATTGAAATAAGAATACTTTTCATTTCATTGAAATAAGAATACATTTCATTCTTTACTACAAATTTGAAAATTACCAACGTAGAAGCTGACAATAGAGAAGAAGATACTTGATTGTGTCTTAAGACCCTTTTTCTACTTTTCTCCAAGGTCAGCTCTGCTTGTTAGCCTAACAATGATTATTTTGTCTCTCTCTACCAGCCCTCAATTTTTATTTTATTTATTTTATTTATTTTTTTTTGTTTTTAGTGACGCAGCCACATCAATTTTTTTTTGCATTATAATTCTTAATACACATATATACCACAATTTTTGTATCTCTGTATATAAAGTATGTTGACACCCCAATTTTTTCTTTTTATATCTTAGCACATTAGGGCTGGGATTGTGACTCAGAGGTAGAGCGCTCGCCTAGCATGTGGAAGGCCCTGGGTTTGATCCTCAACACCACATAAAAATAAATAAATAAAATAACGGTATTGTGTCCAGCTACAACTAAAAAATAAATATTTTTTTAAAAAGTCTTAGCACAGTTATAATTGAACTGATATTTGAAATTTAGGCATTCCTATTTATACACTTAAGTAAGCAAGCAATAATCATGTGTAATTCTTACATTTAGGCAAATTTTAAAGAAATACTTATTCAGTGAAAAATAAGTTACCCTCTTGGAAGTGGTCATTATATCCTTTTTTCTTCCTTTTTTTTTTTTTTTTTTCTTTTTGCAGAACTGAGGACTGAACCCTGGATAACCATTTTCTTATGTTTCCTTCTAGGTATAGTTTGTTGTTGTTGTTCTTTATGGGATATATTCATAATTATTTATGTCTCCAGATACTGGGAAATGGATAGAATTATCTAAAAATTTGGAGCTTAGTAATAGGTAGAAACTAGGAAAGATCTGAGGTATGTGGTAGAAAGTCTAGGTTGCCTTGAAAAGACTTGATAGAAATATGGATATTTTATATTACAGAGGTGAGGATTCAGGAAGAAAAGAGGAAAGCTGTAGAGAAAGTGTCTCTCATCTTGGAGATAAGTCATGACCAGATGGTTGATAGAAATGTGAACATTAAAGGTGTTTCTTGTGAAGCCTCAGATGGAAATGAGGAATATGCTGGACACTGAAGGAAAGATGATTCTTGTTATAAAGTGACAACTTGGCTGAATTGTATTCTAGTGTTTTGTGGAAGGTAGAATTTGTAAGAGGTGAACTGGGATGCATACATGAGAATATTATTAAGCAAAATATTGAAGGCACAGTCTGGTTTTTCCTTGCTGCTTATAGTAAAGTTTAAGAGGAAAGATAAACTGGAAAAGGTTTTATTTATTTGTTTCCCTACTGTACTGAGGATTGAACCCAAGGGTATTCCATCATGGAGCTTTGTCTCTAGCCCTTTTTTATTTTGAGACAAGGTGTCAGTAAATTGCCTCAGATGACCTTGAATTTATGATCTTCTCCTTTAAGCCTCTGAAGTTGGTGGGATTACAGGCATGCACCACCACACCCAGCAAAAAAGGAATTGGTGGGCTTGGAGTGTGACTCAGTGGTGGAGCGCTTGCCTCGCATGTGTGAGGCACTGGGTTCAATCCTCAGCACCTCATAAAAATAAATAAAGGTATTGTGTCCATTTACAACTAAAAATTGTTTTTTAAAAAAGGATTTGGATCTAGGAGAAAGAATATTTATTGTAGTATTGGTAATGGGAAAAGGAAGGAAGGAAGGAAGAAGAAAAAAAAGAAAACAAGTTGAAATCCACCATCAATAAAGAAATGATGGAATTAAAAAAAATGGATTTGGTAAGGAAAAGGAAATGACATCTTGAAGATTTGGAAAATTCTTAGCTTATTCCTACTGTGAAAAATATGAAAGTGGGAGCTAGAGGTATTGTTCATGGTAGAGCACTTGTCAGGTATGTATGAATCCCTGGGTTTTATACCCAGTAACTCCCCCAACCCCCAACACACAGAGATCCATAAAGCATGTTATGGAGCAATTGTCAAGATTGTGCCTGAGGATTATGGCTTAGTGGTAGAGCACTTGCCTGCAGTGCGAGGCACTGGGTTTAATCCTCAGCACTACATTAAAAAAACACATAAAATAAAGGTATAGTATTCATCTATAACTAAAAATGCTTAAAAAAAAAAAAAGGATTGTGCCTGAACAACCATCTTTCAAGAGATTGGGGGTATACGACTTATAGATCCAGCAGTCATCTCATTGAAACTGGGAATAGCATAGAAATATGATTATCCATGAAAGATCTGCAGAGGACTCTTGTCTTTGGATTCCATGAACTGCATGGGAGACCAGTAGAGTTGTTGAAATGCTACCAATCTTAGACTCAAGGGGACAGTGATGAGATGAAAAAGAAAGACTATTGGACTTCTGAGATTGCAGAACAGACTAGTATAATTATCTAGCTACAAACATTGTTGTCTTTTTATTAAAAGGGAAAAATGACACCAAGGGTGTCTCAGAGGTTGTCAAGGCTACCTACACTATCACAACAGCTCAGAAGGAACTATTCCTAGAATGCTGGGGCCAGTCTCCTCCTCTGATGGTTCCAGAGAAGTTAGGGCTACTCCTGTTCAATCTAGTAAGAGAGAGTTGAATAATCAAGCTAAATATTGAATATTGCTTTTAGCACAACTAATTAAAACTTAAGATATTCTAAGTAATTAAAAGAAAAAAGCAATTCAAGGCTGGGGCTAGGGCTCAGTGATAGATAATATGCTAGTCTGGCATGTGTGAGGCATTCATTGGTTCGATCCTCAGCACCACATAAAAATAAATAAAATAAAGGTATTATGTTCATCTACAACTGAAAAAAAAAAGATAAAAACAATTCAGATAATTTGGCAGCTAATAGTAATTCTATTTGGAGAATGTTAGTAAATATATGACAAACAATGTATAAGATAAAATCACAAAGTTTTTTGAATCTTGACTGTAAAATGTAGAGAAAATGCAAAGTTGAAGTCAAGCCATTGATGTTTCAGTCTCTCAAATTCATTTGGAGACAGTTATGCATTAAATTCAAGTTAACCTTAATTTGAAGTCAAGCCATTGATGTTTCAGTTTCTCTCTCTTTTTTTTTTCTTTCAGTTTCTCAAATTTATTTGGAGACAGGTATTAAATTCAAGTTAACCTTAATATGTATAGAAAATTGCCACTAAAGAAGAGTTGCAAAATTCTAGAGATTTTGTGTGTGTGTGTGTGTGTGTATGTGTGTGTATACACAATACCTTTTATTTATGTGGTGCTGAGGATCAAACCCAGGGTCTCTTTCACACATGCAAGACAAGTGCTCACTGCTGAGCCACAACCCCAGCCTGGGAAATTTTTTAATGTATTGAATCAACTATTAGTTTTTATAAATTTTTTTATAAAATATTGATAAAAGAACTATCAGGTTTGTTCACAGGTTTGCCTTTGTTTAAATTAATAAACTACAACTCAAAGTTCTCCTGTCTAGTCTATTTGGAAAGTAAATTGTTGGTGCTGGAATAGTTTTGTCAATAGACATTTCAGAACATGCAAAGCAGAAAGTCACCAGCTGATAAGATATTTAGCAGTTGTCAAAACAAGACCAATCTTGTCTGTTCTCTTCTACTTCCACCCACCCCAACTGAGTTACTTTTAAGCAAATCTTAAGTTTATAAATTTCCCCATAAATGTGTTTTTATGGGTATCATTGTAAAAAAAGTATGTGTCTTTTATTTTTGGCAGGTCATTTTGACAATTAGATCATGGCAACCATAGAAGAAATTGCACATCAGATTATTGAACAACAGATGGGAGAGGTACGTCTAGGTAACAGTTCATTGACTGACTCATCAAACTTTTATTATTTATGCTAAATGTATATGAAGGTACAAAGATGAATTATACCCCCAACTTTAAGATAGCTTTTCAGTCTTGTGAGAGTTAGTTGAATAATCAGTCAAAATATAGTATAAGAATATGATAGATACCTGTGTAGTGTGCTGGAGAGCACAAAAGAAAAACAACTAATGGAGAGTGTAGAGTTGGTGAGGACCTACCCAGGGGATGCATTTTGGAGGGTGCAAAATCTGAGGTCAGTCTTGATGGACCTGTAAGAATTATTCTATGTCAGTATAGACAGTATAGATGACTTTTTTTTTTTCCTTGTACTGGGAAGGAATTGAATCCAGGAATGCTCTGCCACTGAGCTGTATCTCCACCCTCTTTTATTTTTTAAATTTTGGGACAGAGTCTTACTAAGTTGCACAGGCTGGCCTTTAACTTGTAGTTCTCCTGCCTCACCCTGCTGAGTAGCTGGGATTACAGGCATGTACCACCACACCTGGCTACAAATTTATTTTTAAATGGTTTTATCCTATTCTTTAGCAAAAGGTACCTATTAAATGATGTATTTTGTGGCGGTTATTTTGGCTCATTATTCCCACAGTCAAATATGGGTTTGTTTTTTTTAATTCTAATTTGTTATATATGACAGCAGAATGCAATTCAGTTTATATTACACAAATAGAGCACAATTTTTCATGTCTCTGGTTGTATACAAGGTAGAGTCACAACATTCATGTTTTCATACATGTACTTTGGGTAATGATGTCGAACTCATTACCCTATCTTTTCTACCCCCATGCCCCCTCCTCCTTTTTTCCCCTTTACCCTATCTAAAGTTTTGTTGTTGTTTTTGTTGTTGTTTTGCGTGTATGCGGTGCTGGGGATTGCCTTGTGCATATGAGGCAAGCACTCTACCAACTGAGCTATATCCCCAGCCCTCTAATGTTGTTTTTTAAGTAACAAGAATAATATTAGCATTTCAGACCTCAGAAACATGCTTCAGAAAGCAGTCTCTAACTTACTCTTACCCCCGCCCTGACCCCTTCACTACTCATGTCCTCCCTTTAGGAGGGAAATCAACCTGCTAACCCGAGGTACCCAAGAAAACCCAGTCTCAGTCTAAGCCTATAAGATGAGTCAGGGTAATTTATTTTGTCCCCAATTAACATAAAATCCAAAAATAACCAAGTTATAGCCAACTGTGATAACACTTATCTTTAATAATACCTAGTTTAAGGTTTTAAAATTTAAGGGTAGATTGTGTTAGAAAGATAAAGTAAATATATCCATAATTCCACAAAAATTACACCATAACCATATTTCAGTACGGTATAATACTGGTGGCATTGGTAAGATTCAATGTCCTTATATAAATTTTTTAATATTGATAATGAAATTGATTAAAAATTAAGTTGAAGCCTCCTTAGGATATCCTACCTGTAAAAAATGACTGGCCTGAGGAGATATTAAATCTAATCAGTTGATTTTTATAAATTGATCAACGCAAGTTCATTACAAGGTACAAATAATAATTGACTAGTACAAAAATTTAAATGTTTATAATGACATAAGACAAATTAGTTTCTTTTTATTTCTCCCGACCCCACACTGGCTTCTCCATATTATAGATGTATTTTTGTTAATACTAGTGCTATATCTGTTCTACGAATGCTGCAACGTACGCAGATACCCTGACAGATAATGATTGTTTTGCTATAAGGGATCCATGTTCAGAAATTGGAGAATGGCCTGTGGTAGGATATGTTTTTAGGTTTTATTCAGAGTACATGGCTCATTACTCCCATGGGTTTTGTAACACTTTAGGCTTCATGTAAGCCTCAGAAAACAAAGTCTCATTCTGTGACTTTCTTCTACCCTCCTTTTGCCTACTCTTTTTTTTGTTTTTTTTATTCCCCAATGCAAGCCATAGAAATAAATCTGTTTTGCAGCTGGCATAAAAAAAAAGTTTCCTGATGTCAAGACCCTAATTACAGAAGGGGTCCTGCACCATACCCCCAAGAAAAGAATGCTCTTTTGAAAACCCAAAAACCTTGCTGGGTTTCCCCACTCATTCTGTTAGTATTAGATAATACCCTTTTTGTCCAATCATATTTTGACATGATTATGTCATGCTTGTACAATGAAGTCTCTATAAAACTCCAAAAGATAGAACTGGGGTTGTGGCTCAGTGGTAGAACACTCGTCTGGCATGTGTGAGACACTGGTCCATCCTCAGCACCACATAAAAATAAATAAATAAAATTAAGGTATTGTATCCATCTACAACTAAAAAAAAAGTTGTTGGTTTTTTTTTTTTTTTTTTTTAAATAAAGAAAAGCTTAACATATAGAGCCTCACAAAATGGCAAACAAAAACTCAACTTCACATGCCAGAAGAATGTTTCATCCCAGCTCTATGGGGACAAAAGCTCCTTCATTCAGGACCTTTCTATACTTCACCTTTTGTATCTCTTTCTTATTCCTGTCCTCTAAAACATTCTTTATGATAAACTGATAAACATGTTTCCCTGAGTTTTACAAGCTGTTGTACAAATTAATCAAACCTAAAGAGGTTATAAAAACCCAAACTTATACTCCCTGCCAGAAATTACAGAGGATGCCCAGACATGAGGTTTTCAAGTTCAAGGCCAACCTGGATAACTTGGTGAGAAATAAAACTTTTGTCTCAAAAAAAGAGGTTTCTTTTGGAGCGGGGGTGGGGTGGAGTGGGGTGGAGAGCTTGGGTTGTAACTCATTGATAGAGCACTTGCCTAGCATGAGGCCTTGGAATCAATGCCCAGTACTAGAGGGGGAAGAGTACCTAGACTTCTAACTAGATCTAAAATGGGAATAGTGTTAGATGAAGACTGAAGCCTCAACCTGTGGGATCTAACCCTATTTCAGGGTAGATTGTGTTAGAATTAAAATAAATTAGAAGACCCCCAGTTGATGTCTACTGCAAAACTGCCTACTTGCTAGTGGGGAAAAATCCTCTCATCTTTTCAGGTCACAAGTCTTCTATGTTGATAGTGATATAAGAATTTTTCAAAAATCCCTCAAATACTGCTTTTCCTAGACACACAGTACCATCATCCAGATGTTCTCAAAGTATCATCTAGGGACCTTTTCACAAAGGCAGCAGGGTCAAAACTGTTCTCATAATAGTACTAAAATATTATTTATCTTATCTTTATTGTTCTTTCACAAATATACAGTAGAAGTTTTTAGAAGCTACATGATGTGATAGTATCCTGTGATGAAATGTGTCAACATTTGTAATATGTATATTATTCACTGAACCAGTGTTTTGCAAGTGAACAATGCAATGCATAATGTTACAAAATCGTGCATGCATAAAGGATCCATTCAAATTGTAGAATAGACCAGTGGATTTTACGATATTACAGTGAACCTCTGAGAAGTCAGCCCTTGTCAGGTTTTGGTGTTATATCAAAGAACAGGTTCCAGGCTGGAATTGTAGCTAAATGGTAGAGTCCTTGCCTCTATGAGACACTGGGTTTGATCCTCAGCATCACATAAAAATAAATAAAAAATAGTTTAAAAAAAAAAAAAAAAACTTTAAACAAACAGAAAAACAGTATCCACAGTTTGAGAAGGCTATAAAAATACCATGCTCCACTTATATACTGAATGTAAGACTGTGCTTGCTTTATATATTTAATCCAAACAACATATTTCAACAGACTGAATGAAGAGGCAGACATGAAATTCCAAGTTCTACTAACCAGACATAAAGAATTTGCAAAACGGGGCTGGGGATGTGGCTCAAGCGGTAGCGCGCTGGCCTGGCGTGCGTGCAGCCCGGGTTGGATCCTCAGCACCACATACAAACAAAGATGTTGTGTCCGCTGAAAACTAAAAAAAATAAATATATAAAAAAAAATTAAAAAAAAAAAGAATTTGCAAAAAATGTAAAATAGTGCTATTCTCTCTGTTAAATACTGTTTGGAATATAAACTTATTTTTCATAAAAATCTGAGCTGTTGCCCAGATCTCACCTTATCTTGCTTTGTTTTTCTTCATAGTAATACCTACAATATTATTATTTTTTTATATCTTTTTACACTGAAGTAAAAGCTTTATGAGGGCAGAGATTTTTGTTTCATTCCCTGCTATATCCCCCCAGAATTCAGAACAACAAATGTATGGTTGTCTAAATTAAGGTGGGAAAGAAGAGGGAAAAAGGAATCAATATAAGGTCAAATAATTTACTGTCATACCAAAACAATAAGGTCAAATGATTTACTATCATACCTTTATCTGTTTGTTTCCATAGGGTAAAATGGAAGTAGAATTGCTAGTTTAAAAGGTTTATAGTGGTAGCTTTTCTAGCTTTGAGAATATAAGAAAATTGTATCACTAAGAAAAACAAAATATTATGCTGAATCGATTATTAATTTAACCTGATTGTGTTAGATTGTTACAGAGCAGCAAACTGGGCAAAAAATCCAGATTGTGACAGCACTTGATCATAATACACAAGGCAAGCAGTTCATTCTGACAAATCACGATAGTTCTACTCCAAGCAAGGTCATTCTGGCCAGACAAGATTCCACTCCAGGAAAAGTTTTCCTCACAACTCCAGATGCAGCTGGTGTTAACCAGTTATTTTTTACAACTCCTGATCTGTCTGCACCACATCTCCAGGTAAATAACTGTAGAAGTATCTCCCTTTTACACTTATAAAAAGTTAAAAAGCTTAAATTAAAGTCCTGCCATAAAGACTTCAAATATATGCATATTATGTAGAGTATAATATTGTGTAAATTGTGTTCGGAGTGTCTGTGGTGACTGCTTTTTCCTGTGGGCCATTGTACTTTCACTCATAACCCTCCCTCACACCCAGATATTTTGGGCAGTTCTTAGTTATATCCAGAAGATCCATTCTAGCTAGTTTGGCTAGGGAGCAATTTAATAATGAATACAGTTCTAGGTCAGGTTTCTAAGAATAACTATTAGAGCATGCTACAAAATTTGGTTCTGAGAGTCCCCTCCAACTTCTGAGGTTCAAAGTAGACACTGTCAAATTCAGAAACAACTTTTATAGCTGTGGTGTCTGGAACCAGGCTTCTGTGGTACTCATAGCAAGCTGCCAGATCAAGAACTAGGAAGTGTTGCTGCTGGTTTCAGCATTGTTCCTACTTTCTTGTCAACCACACCTTCATTGACATAACAAGCAGTCCATGAATTGTCTGCTTTTACTCTCACACCTTTATCTGTTTGTTTCTATAGAGGATAGAATATCACAGAAGTAGAATTGATAGTTTAAAAGGTTTATAGTGGTGGCTTTAACTTTGACGATTTCTTACTTGTTTTTGATGGCCTTGACAGTTTTGAGGTGGGTATAGTTTTGTGTGGAAAAGATCATGGGAGTTAAATGCCAGTTCATCATTTATCAAAAGTACTTACTGCTGGGAGCGGTGGCACATGCCTATAATCCCAGCAGCTCAGGAGGCTGAGGCAGGAGGATCTTGAGTTCAAAACCAGACTTGGCAACTCATTGAGGCCCTAAGCAACTCAGTGAGACCCTGTCTCTAAATAAAACGTAAAAAAGGGCTGGGGATGTGGCTCAATGGGTAAGCACACTGAGTTCAATCCCCAGTACCAAAAAAAAAAAAGTATTTGTTGTCAATGTAATATGGATGGTGAGGTAAATTTGATCACCTGGCTGAAGTGCTGTTATGTCATGTTTCTTCATTGTAAAGTTACTGCTTTTTAAAAAAAAAATTGGGCTTGGGGATGTGGCTCAAGCGGTAGGGCGCTGGCCTGGCATGCGTGCGGACAGGGTTCAATCCTCAGCACCACATACAAACAAAGATGTTGTGTCCGCCGAAAACTAAAAAAAATAAATATTAAAAATTTTTAAAAATCTCTATTTTTAAAATAAAGATCATATTGGAACTTGCCTACTTTATGGATTCTCTCTGAGGAAAATAAAAGAGAAACAGATATAGGTTGCAGTTCCCCTAGACTGAGAAGATTTGATTCAAATATGAGCAGTCCTTTTGACTTCTTTGTATTAAAAATAATAGCCTCTAAAAATAAGCACCATTTGTGATCAGTATGCCATTAAGGAAGTGTGATACTTGTCATAGGTCCTTTCAGAGGACATCTACTATCAGAAATTTTTGTTCACTTGTTATTACTTTTTTCTTTTTCTTTGATGGGGTCTCACTGTGTTGCTTAAGCGGGCCTCCAGCTCCTGATCCTTCTGTCTCAGCCTTCTTAGTAGCTGGCATCACAAGCATACACCACCATGCTTGGTGTTGAATTTTTTAAAGTACTTATTAAAGACTGATTTTTGAGGTGATATAGAAAGAAATAATACCTTATATTACATAGTAAGGGACAGTCATTTTAAGAATCATTTAAAGTTTAAAGTTTACCATTTAAAGTTTTTTTATCCTCCATTTAAAGTTGTCAAAATGAAAATTATTCATGAAGACATTCACACTCCTAAATGGAGAGAAAAAGGTGGGGATTACAGGGGTTTTCAAGTAGCAAGAGAAAGTGTTTAAATGCTATATCATTGTTTTGGGACCACATTGATGATTTGTTAGTATTTCAAAACTTTGGAAAAAAAAAATATGAAAGTTGGAAGATAACCCTAAAACAGAAGAAACTATTGTTCCTTTGCTAGCTTCACATTCCTCCTGTTTACTGATGAGCTCTTTATATAATTTAAAAGGCCTGGTAATTTGCCCAAGACCATCCCACCGAATTTCACTTCTAGTCAGTTAGGAGCTACTGTTCATCAGACCAGAGCCCATGATCTCAACCTGCACATGTCCCCAGTCATACCTCATTAGTACAAAGTCTGAATTTTGTATGTTGATCATATTTTCAAAGTTATGATTAATTATATCATCAAAATTTATTTATAATAACCCATTTCCCCTCAAAAAGTTCAGGACTTTTTATGCTCTTAAAAGTTTTTGTCAGGCCATTCCATATGGAAAGTTTCTAAGCTCTTTTTTTTTTTTTTTTAAGAGAGGGAGAGAGAGAATTTTAACATTTATTTTTTAGTATTTGGCGGACACAACATCTTTGTATGTGGTGCTGAGGATCGAACCCGGGTCACACGCATGCCAGGCGAGCGTGCTATCGCTTGAGCCATATCCCCAGCCCAGTTTCTAAGCTCTTCAAAGACATGTCATGGGGGCTGGAATTTTGGCTTAGTGGTAGAGAGCTTGCCTAGCATGTGTGAGGCACTGGGTTTGATTCTCAGCACCACATACAAATAAAATAAAGGTCCATTGACAACTAAAAAATATTAAAACAAAACAAACAAAAAAGACATGTCATGATAGGATTAGTAACTGCTGCAATGATTTTTTTGTTTTTCTGTTGTGTTGTTCTTAGTTACACATGACAGTAGAATGTATTTTGACATACTGTATGTACATATATATACATGGAGTATAACTTCCCATTCTTGTGGTTGTACAGAATATGGAGTCACCCTGGTCGTATATTCATTTATGAACATAGGAAAGTTATGTCCAGTTTCATTCTACTGTCCTTACTCTTCTCACTCACCCCTGCTTCCCTTCATTTTCCTTTGTCTAATCCAAAGAATTTATGTCCCTCCCCCACCCCCATTGTGTGTTAGCATCTGCATATCAGAGAGAACATTCAGCCTTTGGTTTTTTGGGATTGGCTTATTTCACTTAGCATGATAGTCTCCAGTTCCATCCATTTGCCAGCAAATGCCAGAATTCCATTCTTCTTTATAACTGAGTAATATTATATTGTGTATATTTACCACTTTTTTTTTTTTAATCCATTTATATGTTGAAGAGCACATAGGTTAGTTCCATAGCTTAGCTGTCATGGATTGAGCTGCTATAAACATTTATGTCTGCCATAATAATTTGACATTCTATATGAATAATATTAGTACCCCATCTCTCACCCTGCACAAAACTCAGCTCAAAGTGGACCGAGGACCTAGGCATTAGTCCAGAGACCCTGCACCTACTAGAAGAAGTGGTAGGCCCAAATCTCCATCATGATGGCTTAGGAACCAAATTCCTCAATAAGACTCCTAAAGCACAAGAAGTAAAATCAAGAATCAATAAATGGGATTGTATCAAACTAAAAAGCTTCTTCACAGTAAAGGGAAATAATCAAGAACATGAAGAGAGAGCCTGAAGAATGGGAAAAAAATCTTATGCACTTGCACCTCAGAGCATTACTCTCCAGGATATATAAAGAACTCAAAAAACTTAACACCAAAAAGCAAACAACCCAATCAATAAGTGGGCAAAGGCTGGGACTGGGAATGTGGCTCAGAGGTAGAGTGCCCGCCTAGCACGGGTGGGACCTGGGTTCCGTTCTCAGCACCACATAAAAATAAAGGCATTGTGTTGTGTCCATCTATACCCCTCCCTCCCTCCCTCCCTCCCTCTCTCTCCCCCACTTTATTTTTTATTTTTTTTAGAGAGGGAATTTTTTTTTTTAATTTTTTTTTTTTTTAGTTTTCGGCGGACACAATATCTTTGTTTGTATGTGGTGTTGAGGATCGAACTCGGGCCGCACACATGCCAGGCGAGCGCGCTACCGCTTGAGCCACATCCCCAGCCCTCTCCCCCACTTTAAAAAAATTTTTTTAGGGGCTGGGATTGTGGCTCAGTGGTAGAATGTTCGCCTAACATGTGTGAGGCCGTGGGTTTGATCCTCAGCACCACATTAAAAGTAAACAAATAAAATAAAGATATTGTGTCCAACGACAACTAAAAACATAATTTAAAAAAAAATTTTAAAGATAATTAAAAATAAAAAATAAATGGGCAAAGGAACTGAACGGACACTTCACAGAAGAAGAAATACAGATGGTCAAGAAATATATGAAAAAATATTCAACGTCATTAGCAATTAGAGAAATGAAAATTAAAACTACACTGAGAATTTATCTCCAGTCAAAATCACAGTTATTGGGCTGGGGATATTGCTCAGTTGGTAGAGTGCTTGCCTCACATGCACAAGGCCATGAGTTCAATCCCCAGTACCACAAAAAAAAAAAAAAATCACAGTTATCAAGAATACAAGTTACAATAAATGTTGGTGTGGATGTGGGGAAAAAGTGCACTCATACCTTACTACTGGGACTGCAAATTTATAAAACTACTCTGTAAAGCAGTATAGAGAGTCCTCAGAAAACCTGGAACGGAACCATCATTTGACCTAGTTATCCCACTCCTCAGCATATGCCGAAAGGACTAAAATCAGCATACTACAGTGACACAGCCATGTCAATATTCATAGCAGCTCAGTTCACAATAGCTAAGTTATAGAACCAACCTAGGTGCCTTCAATAGAAGAACTGATAAAGAAAATGTCGTATGTACACACAACGGAATATTACTCAGTCATACAGAATGAAATTATGGCATTTGCCATTGAATGGATGGAACTGGAGGCTATCATGTTAAAGTGAAATAAACCAGTCCCAAAAAACCAAAGGTCAGTGTTAACTCACAATGGGGAAGGATCACATTGGGAGGGTGTGGAGGGAGAAGTGGAGGTTCACAGGATTGGGACTAGATAGAGGAAGGGTGTGGAGATGGGGATGGGAAAGATAGTGGAAAGAATTGGATGTAACTTTTCTATGTTCATGTATGAATATATGATCAGTGTAATTCTACATCCTGTACAACCACAGAATGGAAAGTTGTCCTCGACGTATGTAAGATATATCAAAGTACATTCAAGCCAAGTGCAGTGGCACACACCTGTAATCTCAGTGGATCAGGAGACTGAGACAGGAGAATCACTAGTTCAAAGCCAGCCTCCGCAGAAGCAAGGTGCTAAGCAACTCAGTGAGACCCTGTCTCTAAATAAAATACAAAATAGGGCTGGGAATGTGGTTCAGTTCAGTGCCCTTGAGTTCAATCCCAAATACCCAAACCAAAAAAAAAAAAAAATCTATTGTCATGTATAACTAAAAAGAACAAATAAAAATAACTTTGAAATAGTATGTTTATGGTTAAAATGCATTTAGAAAAAAAATGTATGTAGCTGGGTATAGAGGTATATACCTGGAATCTCTGGTACTCAGGAGTTTGAGACAGAAGGGTCTCAAGCTCAAGGTTAGCCTGGGCAACATAGTAAAACCCTTGTCTCAAAACAAGAAAACCAACATCAAAAAGATATTAATGTAATTGTGTGTTGAATTTGATTTTTTAATGGAGTTGTTATGGAACACATTGAAAAGATATTCTTGCTGTCCTTGTTTTTTATAATAGTTGAAATTTTCACCTATATATAAGACGAGTTTAATTGATTTGAGTTCACAGTTTAAGATTAACTTAAGATAAAGTAAAAAGACTGAATATTCTTTAATTTTTTTTAACAGAATGAGATTGTTACCGAGTAATAACATTTTTCTTTTCTCTCTTTTTTTAAGCTCTTAACAGATAATTCTTCCCCAGACCAGGGACCAAATAAGGTTTTTGATCTTTGTGTAGTATGTGGAGACAAAGCTTCAGGTAACATTAAAAATTACCTATATGTATTGTTTTGTTAAAATACATACTATCTTCTAAAAATAAAAACAAAAATAGTTCTGGGTATGTGACCCAGTGTTACAGTGCTTGCCTAGCATGTGTGAGGCCCTGAATTCATCCCCAGCACTGCAAAAAAGAAAAAGAAATGTGTCATTTTTATAGTGACATATGACTTTATGTGATTATTCCCCCACTATTGGTGATTGAACCTAGGGTTTCCCACATACCAGACGAACACTCTACCACTGAGTTACATCCTCAGTCCTTTTTAAATTTTATTTTGAGACAGAGTCTCACAGAGTTGCCAAGGCTGGCTTTAAACTTGTGATCCTCCTCTCTCAGCCTCTCGGGTAGCTGGTATTATAGGTATGCACCACTGCACCCTGCTCAAAATGTAGCTAATTTTTCCCCAGAGCTTTTCTTTCACCTTCTACTTCAGTGCAGTTTGATTTGTAGTGATATCAAATGATTATTTCAATGAATCATGGAAAGTTTCACTTTAAGTGTACACGTAGACATTTTTGAAAGTTAAAATTGGAGGATTTGTCAAAGGAATCACTTTATTATTTTTTGTCAGTGTATTATTTTAAAATAAGATGTGATTTTTAGTAATATATTACGTCAGTTGTCAACTTCTGGGAATACAAAGTAATTTGAATTATTGAAGTGAAAAAAGTTTTGGGGAATCTTTATTCGGTGTTCTGTGTAACTGAGAAGATTGTTCTCAAAGCTTATTACTGGTACTTGGAGTTAAGTCACTTTCATTCTGATCATTATTATTTCATGCCAGAAATATACTCATATCTGCTCATACATATTCACAGATGCCAGTGGTATACAATTCAAGAGTTTTAAGTTTGTTACTCTTTTCTAAAACTTCTTTATGAAAATCTCCATTAGAACTTTTCCCAGAGTATGTTCAGTTTGTTAGTAAGTATGCAAAAGAAATTATCACGGGATAATCAAAATGTAACAGATTTCTTCAGAAATTTCAAAAGTGAAACTTATGAGTAGAGATGATTATATTTCAAATACTAGACTACATTTCATCTTCCTTTCTGGTGTATATTGTATTCAGATTAAAGTATATAATAAAATAGTTAATTAAGTGATCTTATAAATGAAAACTTTCGGGTTGGGGATGTGGCTCAGCGGTAGAGCACTTGCCTAGCATGTTCAGGCCCTGGGTTCTATCCTCAGCACCACATAAAAAATAATAAAGGTATTTTGTCCAACTACAACTAAAAAATAAATATTAAAAAAAAAAAAGAAAAACTTTGTATGTTAGAAAAGGGGATTATGTTTTGAGTCACACCCCCCCCCCCATATCAAAGAAGACATTCGGCATTTGTTTTTTAGGGATTGGCTAACTTCACTTAGCATAATCTGCTCTAATGCCATCTATTTCCTTGCAAATGCCATGATTTTGTTATTTTTTAGTGCTGAGTAATATTCCATTGTGTATAAATGCCACATTTTTTTTTTTATCTATTCATCTATTGAAGGGCATCTAGGTTGGTTCCACAGTCTAGCTATTGTGAATTGTGCTACTATGAACATTGATTAGCTGTGTCCCTGTAGTATGCTCTTTCTAGGTCTTTTGGGTATAGTCCGAGAAGGGGAATAGCTGGGTCAAATGGTGGTTCCATTCCCAGCTTTCAGAGAAATCTCCATACTGCTTTCCAAATTGGCTGCACCAATTTGCAGTCCCACCAGCAATGTACAAGTGTACCTTTTTCCCCACATCCTCGCCAGCACTTGTTATTGTTTGACTTCATAATGGCTGCCATTCTTACTGGAGGGAGATGGTATCTTAGAGTGGTTTTAATTTGCATTTCTCTGATTGCTAGAGATGGTGAGCATTTTTTCGTGTAATTGCTGATTGATTTTATATCCTCCTCTGAGAAGTGTCTGTTCAGATCCTTGGCCCATTTGTTGATTGGGTTATTTGTTTTCTTGTTGTTTAATTTTTGAGTTCTTTGTATACTCTGGAGATTAGAGCTCTATCTGAAGTGTGAGGGGTAAAAATTTGTTCCTAGGATGTAGGCTCCCTATTTACCTCACTTATTATTTCTCTTGCTGAGAAAAAACTTTTTAGTTTGAATACGTCCCATTTGTTGATTCTTGATTTTAACTCTTGTGCTATAGGTGTCCTATTAAGGAATTTAAAGAAGATTACCACTAAACAGGGAAGAGAGGTGGGAGGGAATGGGAGAACGGAATTGCATGGAAAATGGAAGGAGACCCTCATCACTATATAAAATTACATATATGATGGTGTGAGGAGGAAGAAAAAAAAGAGAAATGTGTCACAGTAGATTGGGTAGAGGGAGGGGAGGGGAGGGGAGGGGGGATAGGGAGGGCAGCACAATACAACAGACACTAGTATTGCTGTACATATAAACGTGGCTGTATAACCAATGTGATCCTGCAATCTGTACACGTGGAAAAATAAGAATTTATACCCCATTTGAATCAAATGTATGATATGTCAAGATCATTGTATTGTCTTGAGCAACTAATAAAAAAAAAAAAGAAAAGGGGATTATAGATGATTGCTCTTTCCCAAATTTTCTTTAACATTGTTGAGCTTACATTATAAAATTAAAATTTTCATATTTTTTATAATTTATCACAAAGTATAATTATTTCATTCTGTTTAATAGTTCCTAAAAAAAGTTTTGCATGTCAGAATCAATAATCTTAGTTTTATCAAATTTATTATTTAAAAGGAAGAAATGCGTTTATTTCATTTCTGTTCTTAAAATATGTGACTTTTATGTTGTCTTAACATTTTATCTCTAGGGCGTCATTATGGAGCAGTAACTTGTGAAGGCTGCAAAGGATTTTTTAAAAGAAGCATCCGAAAAAACTTAGTATATTCATGTCGAGGATCAAAGGACTGTATTATCAATAAACACCATCGAAACCGCTGTCAATACTGCAGGTTACAGAGATGTATTGCGTTTGGAATGAAACAAGACTGTATGTATTAGCTTTAAAGGAGAAAATACTTTTAAGAATTCCAGGAAACTAGAATTATATTCAAATTAACACATTAAAAATGTCAAATATATATACCTTTTCATTTCAGTTTTCCAACTCGGAATATAAGAATATGTACATATGTGTATTATTCAACAAACATTTTTTGACTGTTAATATATCTAGTATATATTTGTAATTTGAAGTTGGCACCCAAAAAAATATGACTAACTAGATTCGAGTTTACTTTTTTTTTTCCCCCTAACAGTGCCTGGGGATCAGACCCAAAACCTCACATGTGCTAGGCAAGCACTTTACCTCTCTAAGCTATAAACCCCAGTTTGCTTTTTGATTAAACTACTAAAAAGTGACTTAATAAGATAATGATAATGGCTAATAAAAGCTCTCAGAATACAAATACTACACTTAGCATATATATTAATTTCCTCTCAGGGCAGTTCTCTACAGAAGATACTATTGTTATCCATTTTACATTTTACTAGACAGATGTTGAAAAACTTATCCAAGGTATACAACTAATAAGGAGCACAACTTGGCTTTGAATGCTGGCAATTGTTTTTTAATTTTTTTGAATGCTGGCAATTTGTCTGCCAGAAAATGTACAGTTTACAACCATACTACTTTATCTAGTAAGTAATATGAAATAAAATTCTTATAAGTACTATGTATACCTACGTGAATTTAATATATGTTACAGTATATATATTATAAATAAAGACCAGACAGTTGAAATATTTGTAAAAAAAAAAAAAAAAGTCTCCTTGCCCTTAGCTTAAAAAAGATCCATCTTAGACTTTTCTGTGTTTATTAGTATAATTTTTAATTGGTCACATTTTATTTCATTTTTTTGTTTAAACTCATAGATACATGAGGGATTCATAACTTTGTGTCAGTGAGCTTTTAAAAAATAAAAATTCCTCCGTATTTCTACCACAGGAGTGGAGGAGAGACAGGAAACTGAGAGATGCAACTGGTTTATTTTACAAATATGAAGCAATTTTTAAAAATTTGCTTGTATTTTAAGTATTGATGGTTATCTGTCGAATTCAGTGTAGTGGCCTTGTCTTCCATTATTAGCAGGATTGTTGACCTAGAGCTTACATTTATAGTAGGCATGAATTCTGTATTATGATATAATCAATCCGTTTTTATAGCTGTTCAGTGTGAAAGAAAACCCATTGAAGTATCCCGAGAAAAATCTTCTAACTGTGCTGCTTCAACAGAGAAAATCTATATCCGAAAAGACCTTCGAAGCCCATTAGCTGCAACTCCAACTTTTGTAACAGATAGTGAAACTGCAAGGTATAGTAAAACAAACATTAAGTAGTTAGTTTTTTTGTTTTTCCCAGTGATACTGAGACATAAACTTATTTGTTACAGGTCAACAGGACTGTTGGATTCAGGAATGTTTGTGAATATTCATCAGTCTGGAATAAAAACTGAGTCAACTGTGCTGATGACACCAGATAAGGTGTGTTTAGGGCAATTTAAAGCTAAATTTTTAAAATATAATAATTCCTTTAAGAAAGGAAGAGAACTAACTTTTGTTTAATTACTATCTGCCCAGACACTGTGCTTTACTATTTGTCTTTGTATTAAGTGGTTATAACAATGTTGTATATTAAGTTTCTCTTACAAACAGGCCCAAAGGACTCAGATTGTAACTGAGAAGAGAGTATGCTATGCCCAGGCTTCAATCACCAGCACAAAAACTTGAGAATCTAGCTGTATAAGTTGTTTCATGGAAAGAGAATACATGTGTCTTTAAGTTTTAGCTGAAAATTATAATACTTAAAAGTTACAACTGTTTACTCATATATAAGAAGGCTGTTTGGAGCAGTGGCTGCAAGCATGGAGTACAGTCATATAGACTTGACTTCCTGTCCCGCCTCTGCTTTTTACTGCCTGATTTTAAAGGATCATTCTTTTGTTGATGATAGAGGGATGGTGATTCCTGTCTGACAGGGTTGTTATGAAGATTAAGTAAAATACACATGGAAGTAGTAGTCATGTAATTGATATTTATTAAATAATTACCTGCCTACTGATTAATTTGAGGAGAGCACAGAAATTGTTTGTTTTGCTATACGTTCACCAAAATCAACTTCATTCACATAGAGAATCAATAGAACAAATGAAACAACAGAAACACAGTTATTATTTTAGGATTAAGAACAGTATGAGGGGCCTGGGGTTGTGGCTCAGTGGTAGAGCGCTTGCTTCACATGTGTGAGATCCTGGGTTTGATCCTCAGCACCACATAAAAATAAATCAGTGAAATAAAGGCATGTGTCCAACTAAAATATAAATATTTAAAAAAAAAAAAAAAGAACAGTATGAGGGGCTGGGATTGTAGCTCACCTACCGTGTGTGAGGCCCTGAGTTCCATCCACAGCACCACATAAAAATAAATAAATAAAATAAAGATATTGTGTCCAACTACAACTAAAAAATAAATATTAAAAACAGTATGAATAAAAACCATAAAGCAAAGTACTAATTGAAAAAATATTATTAAAGGATCTTGCCAGTAGGCCATAGAAGGAGGTTTGGAAGTCCTCTCATTAGGTTTGATGGGATAATTTGAGCATTAAAGAAAGAATGTAACAAGAGGCTGGGGTTGTGGTTCAGCGGTAGAGTGCTCATCTAGCATGTGCGAGGCACTGGGTTTGATCCTCAGCACCACACAAAAATAAATAAAAAGGTATTATGTTCAACTACAACTAATAGATTTTTTTAAAAAATAATGTAACAAATTCAGATATCTAAAAATGTATTAATTGAAAATGATACGCAGGGGCTGGGGTCGTGGCTCAGTGGTAGAGCACTTGCCTAGCAAGTGTGAGGTACTGCGTTCAATCCTCAGCACCACATAAAAAAATAAAATAAAGATATTGTGTCCATCTACAACTAAAAAAATATTTAAAAAGCAAATGATACTCAGGAAAATCTGTCACCATTAGAAGTTGCTAAGGTATCAATTCATTGCTCTGAAAAATTGATGAAGGAAGAAAATGAAGCACTTAGTTATATTTACTAAGTGAAGAGTTAAGGAAAAAAATGTTTCTAATGAATTACAGCTAATGCATACAGGATATACTCTATAGTTGTTAGCAAACATAAAAAATGAAGTCAAATGGGGGAAAGTATATTGTGTAAGAAAAAGCCAACATCTTAACCCTGTATAAAGATTGTTCAACTCCAATAAAAAAAGAACATGGGATTGGGTGATTTTTTTTTTTTTTTAAAGGGAGTGGGGGTGTTTGAACCCAGAGGCTTAATCATGCCAGGCAAGCATTCATTTATCTTAGTGCACTTATAGCATTTTGTAATCTAGAATTGGACATTCAGATTTTAAAATAAATTGATGCCAATTTGCAGAATTTAATACTTTTTTTTTTTTTTTTTTTTTAGGCTGAATCATGTCAGGGAGATTTAAGTACATTGGCCAGTGTGGTTACCTCATTAGCAAATCTTGGAAAAACTAAAGATCTTTCTCAAAATAGTAATGAAATATCTATGATGGAAAGTTTAGGCAATGGTGATTCATCTTTGTGTGACTTTCAAGAAACACAGAGCAATGGTGATGTTTCAAGGTAAGTGTCTTTTTAAATGTTTTAGCATTTACTGGTATATGTTTGTTTTAAACACTGTTGATTAAAGTTTCTATTAGACTTAGAAAATTTAAAGTGTAGTAAGTTTTAACTGAAAAACTGCATTTAATATAAAATGTTGAGCAAATTACATTCTAAATAATAAGCAATAAGTGAATAAGATTAGAATGTATTTGTAAAATTTAGGAATATTTTCCCTCTTGAGTAGTAATTTGCATCTGATATTTTAATTGCTAGATTTTATCTTCTGTTTATGTAAGCACAAAATATTTTCTTTCTAAACAGTCTTATTGATTCCACATACAATAATTTTTATTGATAAAAATAAATGTAAAAGACACCCAGTTGAATGAACTACACTTGAGGAAAATAATGCAGAATTCTGTTTTTTATTCTGTCAGTGTTAACGCTTAGGATTTAGAAACCAAATGTCTTCAAACTTTTCTTGTAGTTCTGTCACCTAAAATATTAAATATTGTTCTGGGCTGTAGCACAGTGGTAAAGCACTTGCCTAGCATGCCCAAGACCCTGGGTTCAAACGTTAGCACCAGAAAATAAATAAAATAAAATATTGATAAACTGCGATTGAATCACAATAAGTACTTTATTTAAAATGAGATTTTAAGGAGCTCTAGAAGGCATATCATTGAAAAATATGGGGTGTTACTTTGAATAATTATTTGCTAATAGTTTATTATTCTTATTTCCAATGCTTAACAGTTTTTACATTTACCTGTGTAACCAGATTTTAAATTATTCTCTGAATTTTTAAGTCCCAACTCTGTAAATAGAGCACAAGAATTCCCCCCCTAAGATTTTTTTTAGAAGAAACTTAATTCCTTGATATTACATTAATCTGATAATATAGTGTTTCATACCATACGTATAAAAGTTTAATTTGTTGAGTTTGAAGAGAATCATACAAGTCATTAAAATAAACTGTTGATATAGCAAATATCTATTTTCTAAAGTTGTGGAGGTTGTTTCGTTTTGTTTTGTTTTGTGGTGCTGGGGAATTAAACCTGGGATCTCATGCATATAAGGCAAGCACTGTACCACTTAACCCCACATACCCAACCTATTTTCTAAAGAATATTTTAGGTCTTAAATCTTTGTGGGGAAGGGTGGGCCTCCTGCATGCTAAGCAAATGTTCTGTCACTGAACCACTAGGCTTAGGTCACAATTCTAGAATTTTCTGTAGAATTTTTATTTTACTCTTGGAGATTGGTCAAGCTCACAGCTTCTGATGTCTCTTTTTAGGGCATTTGACACTCTTGCAAAAGCATTGAATCCTGGAGAGAGCACTGTAGAGGGAATGGAAGGAAGCGTGCACCTAATTGCTGGAGATTCAAGCATAAATTACATCGAAAAAGAGGGGCCATTTCTCAGTGATTCACATGTAGCTTTCAGGGTATTTCTATATGTTTTTAAATTTTCTTATTGTGTTATTTGATTCTGATGTTCCTTTTAAAAAATGAAAGTGTGTTTGTTGTACTTTTAAACTAAAAAATATCCCTGGTTAGAATTCCAAAACTAAAACTAATGTATACATCTGGCTAGAAAAGATAATGGCTCAATAAAGCATCCTGTTATGATAGTAATTAGTGTGCTTAAGTCTTAAAAAGTTAGCTTTTACAGCTCTTTAACCATAATTGTTTTTTTTATTTTGAAGTTTAAGCATTGGCTTTAATGATGTTTTAAGTGCACTGCTTTTTGTTCAATACCTGGCTACTACTACTTTGGTGTAAATCAATAACTAAGAACCAGATATTCTGTGGTACTACAAAGAACTCCATTTTTCTAATCACTCTAATTAACTTTTCAGTGTTGTTATAAGAAGGTATAAAATTTTAATAATATTAGTTTTTTTTAATGCTACTTAATTTTTAAAATTTTTTAGTTGTAGATGGACACAATACCTTTATTTTATTTATTTGTTATTACATGGTGCTGGGGATTGAACCAAGTGCCTCACACGTGCTAGACAAGAGCTCCACCACTGAGCTTCAACCCCAGCCCTAGCTTTTGGTTTTTAACCATTTTGGAGGAGACACATTTATTTTTTTGCCATAAATATATTCTTCAGAATGGAAACTATACACATAGAATACTAGAAACAATATATGTAGTAGACTAAAAAGTTACTTTTTAGTATTTGTTTTGTTTTCAAATGTTATTTGTTCCAGAGTTATAAATATGCTCACTATTGAGACCTCACTTTAAGAACCTATTATTTGGCGCTCCATCTTAACCACTCTGTATCTCTGCCAGCTGTGGCTGATGTTAGCAAGATGTATGTAAAGTGATTGAATATACATGGGAGGTTTTCCTTAGCAATCAATGCAGGGCCTAACTATTCTGTAATGCCTTAGGGTGATTGCTCATAATTTTATGGTAGATTATAACAAATTTCTTAGGAAAACTTGCACAGTTATTTATATAATAAGTGTATTACCAGTAGAAATAATGAACAGAAAATAAATATAACATTAGCCAAAACTGTGTATGATAATGTCTTTTTGTAAAATTCAGTTTGTAGAAACAGCTAGAGAAAACGCATTGTGACTTTAATAATGGCAGATTGCTATAATTTAATATAATAAAATATATTAGTGAAGCCAATTTTCATATAAAATTTTACTAAAGAAAACTTTAGTAAAATTCAAAATGTTTTATCTGTACTATACAGGGCATTTTTAAAATATTTATTTTTTAGTGGACACAATATCTTTATTTTATATTTATGTGGTGCTGAGGATCAAACTCAAGTGCCTCAGGAATGCTAGGCAAGCACTCTACCACTGAGCCACAACCCCAGCCCCTATACAGGGCAATTTAATATGAATAATTAGTGTAATCTGGGCAAGGTGGTGCACACCTATAATCCCAGCAGCTTGGGAGGCTGAGACAGGAGGATTTGGGAGTTCAAAGCCAGCCTCAGCAAAGCAAGGCACTAAGCAACTCAGTGAGACCCTGTCTTTAAATAAAATACAAAATAGGGCTGGGACTGGGGTTTAGTGGTCGAGTGCCTCAAGTTTAATCCTCAATTACCAACCCTCCAAAATTAGTATCATCCTAAAAAATTATGCTAGGTATAAACAAGGGTGGAGCAAGGCAGATTTTGATTATTTTTTTCTCAGTGTTGTTTTTATTCTAAATAGAAGATATTCTTTTGTTAGTTTTATTTTCTGCTCTTCTACTTAAATGGGAAGAAGGGCATAATGAGACAAATGCAGGAAGAGGATCCAGCGTGAGGAAAAAGGACAAAGGACTTGTTTAGAAAGAAGTTGTTCAACTTTTTTGTCTTTGATGTTGGTCCTCAAGATTTTTGCTCCCTTGAAATAAGAGTTTTAAACAGATGAATTGGAAAAACTAGAACTTTGTTTTTCTTTCTGGAATTGGCTTTTTTCCATTCTATCTTTGACTGTTATACCCCGTGTGTCCTCAGAGTTAGCACTGTGAAGCTTCTTTGCTGCTGAAAAGGACAGCTTGTTTTGATTATTATTTACAGTTCTGTTATGTCGAGAGTTTTATGTTTCCTTGATTTCTCTTGAAAAGTTCCTAGAGCCAGGTCATTTCATGGTTGGTTCTCTCATTGAAATTTACTGGTCATGACTTGAAGACTGACATCTGTAATGAGATAGCTCAGTTCTCTTATTTGCTAGGCTAAATTATAGCATGTTCTTCAATTTTTTTACAGCACATTTTCACATACATTTCTTCCCTTAAGTCTCACTACAGTCTTCTGGGGACATTTGAATTTTTATTCTCACTTGGTAGATGAAGAAAGATATTAAGAAATTTTTCAGCGTCTTTTTCAAAATGACCTACATAGTCAAGAAAAATAGTCTAATAACAGAAATAGAATAATAAATAGAAAAATAGAATAATAGAAAAATAGTCTGATGAAACTGGAAGTTGAAAAATTTAGAATGATAATAATGTATGACAGTTTTATTAAACTCGAGTCTTGGGTATGATTTCATATACCTAGTTCACTTGATTGTGAAAATTTCTTTTAAGAACAATCAATATAGATAGCATTTCCATTTTAGAAATCAACTTATGAGACAAAAGATGATTTCCAAAACTTTTCTTCTTTTGTGTGAGTTATCTCAATATTAGAATCACAGTGTTTTTAGTAACCAGTGTTTGCATCTTGGAAATCCTTGTCATTCTCCCCATGCCTTATTCCTATCCATACCATAACTGAAATTTAACCTTTCTGGTATTTTTGAGTTTGTCCCTTTCTGCTTATTCCTGTCACCATATTTTAGACCTTTTAAAATCTCCAGCTTGAACTATTAACAGTAATATCGTTTCCAGTCTGTCTTCTTCATCTTGTCCTGTGCATTGGTATTAGAGTGATACTTGCTTTAAAAAAAAAAAAAATCAATCTAATAATGCCACTTGGCTATTTGTAAGCCTTGAGCTGAGAGTGTAGCTCAGTGGTAGAGCCTCCACTTAGCATGTGGGAGGTCTTGGGTTTGATCCCTGGGCTGCCAATTTTTTTTTTTTTTTTTTTTTTTTTTTTTTTTTGGTACCTGGGATCAAACCCAGGGTCACTTAACCACTGAGCCCCAGCCCTTTAAGTTTTATTTTGAGACAGGGTCTCACTAAATCCTTAGGGCCTCACTGAGTTCCTCAGGTTGCTTACAAACTTGCAATTTTTCTGCCTCAGCATCTCAAATCACTGTGATTATACTGCATCTGGTGCCAGTTTTTTAATTAAACCAGGTATAGTGGCACACACCTGTAATCCCAGCAATGTGGGAGGCTGAGGCAGGAGATCCTCAACTTTGAGACCACCCTGGGCAACTTATCAGACCCCATCTCAAGATTTAAAAACGTCTGGTGATACAGTTCAGTGGTAGAGCCTTGACCTGGCGTGTGCAAGGTTCTGTGTTCAATTCCTACTATAAAAAAATAATAATAATAATAATAATAAATTAATTTAAAAAATCAATAAAACTTTCAGTACCTTCTCTTACCCATATGGAACTAAGTTCATTTTAGGGCCCTCCACATTCTGATCCAACTGCCCATTATTTCTCACACATGTATCATTTCCTAGCTTAGCCATTTTCATTTTATTCCTCTACTGAAATAGTAGCACAGGGATGCTTTCTGTAAATGGTTTTTGGATGAACAGTCTACATAGTCATATAAATAATTAATAAAGAGTTAAAAGGTAGAATCCATACCCTAACTAAAGTAACGTAAAGCCTACATCATGTATACTATTAGCAGAATTCCATACAGAAATAGTGTTAGAAGGATAATTGCAAAGGCAAGTGATAACCTCTAAAATAGATTGGTCAAGTTTAGGTCTTGTCTATACCCCTTAAAAAATCAGTTCAATTTATTAATTTTCTATAGTTTAGAAAATATGTATCATTCTGTTTTAAAAATAAAGATCCACAGACATTTTGGGGAAGCTTTAACAGCTTTGTAGTAGAAACTTCTATATATGTATAAAGAAAATGTTGTTTCTTCATCCACATTAACTTTCTGATCATAACAGTAGAGGCGTATTAAAGTCTGTAAAAGATAAATCATAAACATTTCCTCTTTTTCCAAAATTATATAGCATGATAGTTGTTTTTTTTTTTTTAATAATGAGCTTCTTTAGTGTATATAGCAAATTATTTCAACTTTTGTGATTAAAACATGGGAAAGTTTTATATTATCACCACTGTTGTGGAAATTAAAGCCATTGTACCTAGTTTTTACATGTTGCAAGTATTTTATTTATTTAAAGGCCATTTAAAACTATTTAGTAAAGGGTATTTTTTTATTGTTGTTTTGCTTTTTACTCATTCCTCCCCCATAAAACTAGAAATGTTTGGTAATTCCCCAAAATTTTCAGGCTTTTTTTCCCCTACTCACCTTGAGAAATTCTGAAATGGTATGATAGTTCTCAATTTTTAAATATATGTGTTCATGTGTAGAGACAGTTGTCTTAAATTTTTAAGATGTTTAAGTTTGCTTGACATGTTAAGAATTGTCTCATCAGGCTCAGTGGCTCACGCCTGTAATCCCAGCAGCTAAGGAGGCTGAGGCAGGAGGAATGAGAGTTCAAAGCCAGCCTCAGCAACACTGAGGTGCTAAGCAATTCAGTGAGACCCCATCTCTAAATAAAATACAAAATAGGGCTGGGGATGTGGCATGGTGGTCAAGTGCCCCTCCGAACCAAAAAAAAAAAAAAAAGAATTGTCTCAGTTGTATTTTATTTCACTGCCTCAGTAAACATTATGAAAAATTTCAAATTTTTTCTTCTTAGGTCTGAGCATGTAGCTCAGTGGTAGAGCATGTGCTTAACATGTGCAAAGAGTTGGATTCAGTTCCCAGAACCTCAAAAAAAAATTATTTTTCTTTAGATAGGATTTCATCTATTAATCTTCCTGTTTTATTCCTTAACACCATTAATAATTAGGTAAACCATTTGTGGCTAATATTGAACAAAGACAGTTTTTTCTTTACATTTTTATCTAGCATTTCTAGAGAATTTTTACATCATTTTGATGTAAACTTTGATGTTTCACCAGGAGAACCTGGTGGAAGCTATACATACGTTCCCCAGAAAAATACATTTGTGCACATCTACTTACCCACCTCAGAGTTAGTCACTATTTCCTGTGTACTGTGCTTTCCTTTGTCCTTTCTATATACATATATATGTATGAACACTTAAATATTCTCTGTATTATAAATCAGATCATCAACATTCTGTTTTGTAATTTTTTCACTTAGATGTCTGCAAGATATTTTTTCTAGCTTTTGCATCTCAGTTTATATTTTTTAATACCTATTCTGTTCTGTAGTATGGATTATTCTTTTCCCTTGAGGAAATTTGGGGTTGTTGCCAGCATTTAGTTTCAGCATTAGAAGTAGAGCTACAGAGAATATCTTTAGTTGGTCTTCAACTCCTGGGCTTATTTGATCCTTCTTCCTAAGCCTCCTGAGTAACTGCAACTAGAGTTGCACACCACGATGCCCGTGATATGTGCTTTTTTGTGTGTATGTGTGCATGAATTTTTCTGGAATAGAAATACAGACTGAGTATGAAATGCTTGGACCCAGAGTGTTTCAAATTTGGGCAATTTTTTTGGATTTTGGAATATTGACAGAGACTTTACTAGTTGTTCATTCCTAATATGAAAATCTACAGTGCTCCAAAATCCATAAATTCTTGAGCTATGAAGTGTTTCAGATTTCTGATTTTTGGATTAAGATTACTTATGACCCACATTGGAGGCAGAATAATTTTTTAAATACTTTTTTATTTAGTACTTTTTTTTTTTTTTTGATGGTGATACTGGGATTCAAACCCAGAACGTCAGGTATGCCAGGCTAGTGCTCTACCACTGAGTGACATCTCCAGACCCCCTTTTTTAAATAAGACTTTACAAAAATCCTGAGCTTTTTGAAAAATTGAAGGAATGGCAGTGTTGAGCCCAAATTCTCATGTTTTATTTATGCTGGATTCAAGTCACTGCAATGCCGTTTGTCTGGGAGTATGCTCTCCCCATTTGGCACCGGTATTTCTGCTTTACTTGTTAACTTTCCTACCTCTGTAAGCATTTGAATGTATTAACCCTGTAGTCTAAATGAAACAGGATTGCACGTGAATTTGTTTGTGTACTATTGTTAGTAGGGAAGGAGAAAAAAAAACGCATTGATGAACCAAGATAGGAAGTAACACAACCAAATAATACCATGGTTGATATTTATTAAGTTAGATTCTGCTTTTCTGAATATTGCTTTGATAGAAACTGTGATCTCATTTATAAACCCTTTTGTTAACTTAAAATCCAGTAATTTGGATAATTTCAAGATTTTTATGAGCATATTAGATTCATATTGATGTGTTCTGTTTACATTCAAATTTTTCAAAAAAATGATAATTTAGAACTTTCAGTCATAAGATAATTTACCTAAATCCCTGTTCATACTAGCTCACCATGCCTTCTCCTATGCCTGAGTACCTGAATGTGCACTACATTGGGGAGTCTGCCTCCAGACTGCTGTTCTTATCAATGCACTGGGCACTTTCGATTCCTTCTTTCCAGGCACTAGGGTGAGTGTTTTGAAGTCCTTGAGTATAAATGTGATTTTGTAGCACAAATGTATATTAAGCAAAAACTTTTTATTTTGGGAGAATTTGCATTAAAGGAATAAAAACGTGTAACATTGTGACTTTTAAATTGTGTCATTTATATGGCAGCTAACTAACAATTTCTCTATATTATTTTTATGTGGGAGAGTATCCGTATTTCATAGTTTACTGACCAAGTTAACAATTTTAGTTGGAATATAATAAGTATTAGAGTTGATAGATCATGGCTGGCATTGGTAATGGCCGCCTTTGGTTGTGTCAAGGACAGTGCAGCTGTAGGATTGCCCCAGGTTGTTTCTCCTCCCACCATCACTTGCAGTGTTCATTCCAGCCATGTTTTTGGGAGCTAAAGTTTGCTTACAAAGGTTATGTTTAAAAATAGAGATAATTATTTTTCTAATTGTGTGGTTCAGTAGAAAAAGAGAAAGAATGAAAATGTAAACCCCATAGTACAATTACAATGATTTAAAGAGTTGATCTTACCACTGAAGAGTACATCTGTATTCTAAACAGTTTACTTTCACATCCTTTCCATCTGTTTTTCCTTTTTTTAAAATGGATGTCTCTACCCATCCCGATAGACAGTATTTTGAGTGTAACTAAGAAACAACTGAAACATGAAAGTAAAAGACATATTTGAAACTGTAATTACTAATTAGTGTCAGACATATCTATCAGTGTATTCAATCATGAATTAAGTAGTACAATTACATAGGCTAAAAACCTGATTTAGAGTGGTAACTATTAAAATGCTGTTAGCTCCTTCTCTCAAAACACAGTGTAAAATTTTACACAATATCAGTTTATTATTTCCTTCCCCACCACCCCCAGTACTGGGGATTGAACTCAGGGCTTCAGGCAGTAAACTGTACCCCACCCCTTTTTTCTTCAGGCAGGATCTCACTAAATTGCACCAAATCTCACTGTATACTTATTATTTTTAAAGTAATAAACTATCCTGACACTGTGACACACGTCTGTAATCCCAGCTACTCAAGAGGCGAGGCAGCAGGATTATAAATTTGAGGCCAGCCTAATCAATTTACGAGACCCTGTCTCTAAAGTAAAATAAAGGGCTGGGAATCTATTTCAGTGGTAGAGCAAGGTCCTTGTTTTCAATCCCTAGTACCTTAAAAAAAAAAAAAAAAGTTCTTTAAGATCATAACTGGTATACTTAGGCCAGAAAACCAACCTGGTGTATTTTATTGTAATATGTCAACTAAGAAAGGAATTTGGGGTGTAATTTCAACTCCATGGATTAGTCATGACATCATTGATCTTCAGTGCTTCTTTTGAGTATGATTATCCTATTGCAAATAATCCAGATGTTGGGGGGCAGCCCGAAGTTTCTGGTTATAAAATAATTTTAGTGTGATAATCACATTTCCCTGAGAGGTCTTTATTGAAAATCACTTTCAATGTAACAACCACAGGATTCTTTACGATTAGAATAATTACTAAGATAGCAGTCAAGACCATTAGGTGGTACATAAACTCTTATATCTTATTGCCTGTCTAGATATAGATCTTATGCTGACTTAATCAGATGGATAAGGACTAGATACTAATGATGGAAGAGTTTTATGTAGAAATAAAAACTTATAAATCTAGGAACTGGCATGAGCTGCATTTTTATTGCTAGATACAGAAGTTGGCAAAAAAACAACAACATAATTTTATAGAGAGAAACAGATAAGCAGTTTGTTATTTGATGACTTAGTGGAAGAGGATAGTAGCTTTAAATTTTTTTTTAATTGTGTAGTTATTTGTATTTTCTAAAGATAATTTCTGTACTTAAAGGAATTCAGGGTTTTTTTTAGTTCTTTCTTCATAATTCAAGTGAAGCTCTACATAGTCATAGGACATTCTGTTGAAGGGCAATGGGGGCACTATGCCTGATTTGCCTGGAGTACGTATGGCAGTAGTCCTTTCCACCTAGATTCTTTATATTATGTCACCAAAATTCCGAAACAAGAGGCTAGAGTTGTGGCTCAGAGGTAGAGCACTCACCTAGCATGCATGAAGCACTGGGTTTGATCCTCAGCACCACATAAAAATAAAATAAAGATTAAAAAAAATCTGAAAAACATTGTTTGCCACAGGAGACTATTAAGTAATTTAAGCAACCTTCCATGAAATGTTAATCCTGAAAGTTGAATCTTTTAAAATACCATAAACAATCCAATATACTGGTAACTTTGTGGGCTTATTGCCATATCATTGATTATTTTCCCCCAAGGACATGCCTTCAATTGAAATAGATGGTGCCAGGGAAAGAATAATGTGATGAGTTATTTGTGTAGATTATAAATCGTGGGGTATAGGTGATTTAGTCAACTTAATGCTTTTCTGAAGTGCTGGGAATTAAACTCAGGGCCTTGTTCATGGTGGGCAAGTGCTTTACCAGTGAGCTACAATCCCAGCTCTAGTGCCTTTTTTTGCTATCGTTATAACCTGTATTGCTTTCTGAGTGCTTGAAGGTACCTTAACTTCATTTGCTACCCAGCTCCTTCTGCTTCTCAAAGGAAAGATGTTTTGGAAATAGGTAGTAGAATGTGACTACAATAGTCATTTGTTAATTTTTTTCCTAACAGGAAAAAACAAAAACAGAAACTGATAGCCAATATGCCCTTACCATCCCAAAGTATTAGCTTTAAATGAGGTGTCTCTACTGAGAAATTTTACTTTCATAGTTTACCTGCTAACTTAGGTAAGGAATTATTATTATTTTTTAAAAAAAAAAAGCATAGCCTTTAAACATCTGGGTTTAAATCCTGGTTCTAATTCCTCTGCAACTTACACGTTTTTGGACTGGGTTACTTTATGAGACTAATTTCCCCCACCTCTAGATTAGGAGCAGACACTTGCTTATGAGTTATGCACTTATGTGAGATAATGAATGTAAATTTAATCCTCTGCCTGCTACAAAGTACGAAGTGGTCATTTTTCTTCATACTTTTAGGAACCTTTTTTAAAGGGGGTTCTTGTTTTTCTCTCCTAATGGAATGAACTTTTAAAAAACACTTAAACAACATAACTAGCTAGAGTACCAAGGGTTTGGGGGGTTTTGTTTTGACTCCAGATGCAGATAGAGAGCTTTCTGTAATTGATTTCTATTATTAACTCTTTGACTTTTCCTTTGAAAACGAAATTACCTGGTAATTTATTCCTTAATCACCAGTTTTATCTTATTTCTTTAGTAACAATTTTGATGTTTCTCATCTTCTGCAATGGTACTTATCAACCTTTTCTCTGAGCCTTCCCAATATTGTCAGGGTACTTTTTTCCTTTTTTTTTTTAAAGTCATTCAGATATATTTCATGACAATAGTTAAATTAAACTATAAATTATAAGTAGGAACAAGGCTAGAAATAAAGAATAACAAATATTCTCAACTTTGTGAAAATTGAACACAGTTTTAAATAATTCACTGTTGATGTAATAAATCAGAAAATTTTTTGTACAACATTACAGTCATATTGATAAACATAATAAAAATTGGATCTACCATCAAATTTATGTCCTGATTCCATATATTTTTAATTTTTATTCTTTTTAGTTATATGATAGTAGAAACCATTTTGATGTATTTATACAAGTTTGGAGTATATCTTATTTTAATTAGGATCTGTCTTATATATGTACACAATGGTGAGATTAACTGGTGTATTCATATATTCATACATGTTCAAGGTACTTTCTTATAAGGGTATAGCACAGGCCTCTATTATTTATTTCCTGTGTTCACTAGGTAATTACCTTGTTTAGCTGTTTCCTATTTAAAATTTCAGAGTTAGTTCGAGGTCAAGGTGAAAATTGGTTCACTTTTAACATTTCCTCATGTTTAAAATAATACTGAAGTATAGAACTATCAAGTTAAGCCTCACTCTCCAGAGGTAACTAACCCCACTGTTAATAGTTTGATATCCTAGATGTTTTTCTATGACACCTTTATTAAACCATCAGAACACACATTAACATAGCCTATTTTTTGCCTTGCTTTTTCACATATATTTTGGACTTCTTCCTACGGCAGGACATGTAATTTACCCTGTTTTTCTTATGGCTACCCACTATTCCTTTTTATGGGTTTATTATAAACTAACTTACTTGTATTTTGTTTGTAGACATTTAAGTTATTGCCAGTTTTCTTTGTTGTTATATCCAGTGCTATAATGCACATTTTTGCCTACCTGTGTATTATTTCTATAAAATAGATTCTTACAAGAAGAATTGCTAGGTGTAAAAAGGTGGACATTAGTATCTTTTATCTTTCTCTTTGATTTTGCTTAAACTGAGATTGAAATTTTGAATCCTTTTCTATATATTAATTTTTTTTAATGTTTAGTTTTCAGCGAACACATCTTTGTTTTGTATGTGGTGCTGAGGATCGAATTCGGGCCGCACGCGTGCCAGGTGCGCGTGCTACTGCTTGAGCCACATCCCCAGCCCTATATATTAATTTTTTAAATAGGGGTTTTCTTTGTATTTAAACTTTCAAACTTATTTTAGTAGCCAATTTCTTGTGATATATAATCCTTCTGAAGTATTGACTGAGAAAGAGATCAACCTGGAGTTAAAAATCCCACCTGAATAATTCCTGATCAGAAAAAATTACTTTCTTAAGTTTGCAGTATTAGCCTTTGTATTGAGTGTGTGTGTGTGTGTGTGTGTGTGTGTGTGTGTGTATATATATATATATATATATGTTTTTGTGTTTTTTTTTTTTTTTTTTTTGCAGAGGATTGGTACATCCCCTGCCCTATTTTTTGCTTGCTTGCTTGCTTATTTATTTATTTATTTATTTGCAGTTGTAGATGGACAGAATGTCTTTATTTTATTTGTTTATATGGTGCTGAGGATCGAAACCAGTGCCTCACACATGCTAGGCGAGTACTCTGCCATTGAGCTACAACCCCAGCCCTATTTGTGTTTTATTTAGAGACAGGATCTCACTGAGTTGCTTAGCACCTCACCATTGCTTGAGGCTTTTTTTTTTTTTTTTTAATGTGGTGCTGAGGATCAAACTCAGGATCTCACACATGCAAGGCGAGCGCTCTCTTGAAGCTGTTTTTGAACTTGCAATCCTCCTGTCTCAGCCTCCTGAGCCACTGGGATTACAGGCATGTGCCACCGCACCCGGCCTATTCTATTTTTTAACAAAATGTAATGTAACAAAGAAAGCTATGATTCTTAATGATTTCTGTTGAACACACTGATGATCTTAATTTAAGAAGGAAAAAAAAGTAAGTACCATTCATTAGGATGCACATATTTCTGATTAGGATGTTCTTACCAACTGAGAACTCTTTGGACAAAGGAAACCAATCTTATAATTTCATTATCTTAAAATAAAATTTATAGGTTTGGTTTAAAGATTGCTTGATTGTAGAAGGACCCATACCCCACAGGTTTTCTAACTGTCTTTTCTAAGTCTTAACTTCTACCTGCTGTATGTCCCCCAAAATCAGAAAACATGTGTTGAATTCCTTCTGTATGCCATGTACTGTGCTGTTCACTGAGATTGAGAAACACAAGAGAACATTGCCTTCAGTGAGGATTTATGTAATATGGGAGACAGACTTAAAACAATAAATTAGGATACCATGAACTATGAACATATAGTTAGCACCAAGGAAGGGAGAGGAATGTTGCAAGAGAATGTCTCTTCAAGAAAGTCAACTTTGAAATATGTTAAGGGTCAAATAACCCTATTAACCAGGAAAACAACGCAGGGAAGAACATTTCTTTTTTTCTTTTTTTTAATTTATATATGACAGCGGAATGCATTACAATTCTTTTTTTTATCTTTTTTTTTAGAGAGAGAATTTTTTAATATTTAACATATTTTTTAGTTTTCGGCGGACACAACATCTTTGTTTGTATGTGGTGCTGAGGATCGAACCTGGGCCGAACACATGCTACCGTTTGAGCCACATCCCCAGCCCTACAATTCTTATTACACATATAGAGCACAATTTTTCATATCTCTGGTTGTATACAAAGTATGTTTACACCATTCGTGTCTTCATACATGTACTTTGGGTAATAATCATCATGACATTTCACCATCATTCATAACTCCTTGTCCCCTCCCTTCCCCTCCAACCCCTCTGCCCAATCTAAAGTTCGTCTGTTCCTCCCATGTTCCCTCTCCCTATCCCACAATGAATCAACCTCCTTGAATCAAAGAAAACATTCAGTGCAGGGAAGAACATTTCAAGAAGACCACTTTTAAGTAATTCACTCAACACTGTTTTTTCTTCTGTCCTAGGAATTGAACCCAGGTGCACTCTACCACTGAGCTACATCCTCAGACCTTTATGTTCTTTTATTTTGAGACAGCATCTTATTAAGTTGCTCAGGTAGATCTTGAACTTAGGATTTTCCTGCCTCAGCTTTCTGAATAGCTGAGATTGCAAGTGAGTGCCCACCATATCCAGCCCACACAACACTTTTTATTGAACACCTGTTATACACTTGTTATCATCATGGCATCTGCATTTATTTTTTTTTCTTCTTCCTGGAATATTATTCTCATAGATATTACTTGTGTGCATGCATGTATGTGTGCATCAAACCTATGGCCTCACACATGCTAGGCAAGCACTCTACCACCAAGTTACATCCCCAGCCCCATATTTTTAAAAAATTTCTCTGCCATCTTTCTCAAAATTACTGAAATTTCACTGCCTCAGCAATGGCTTAGAGAGAATTTTAATATTTATTTTTTAGTTTTTGGCAGACACAAGATCTTTGTTTGTATGTGGTGCTGAGGATCGAACCCGGGCCGCACACATGCCAGGCGAGCACGCTACCACTTGAGCCACATCCCCAGCCCAGCAATGGCTTCTTTAACCACCTTAGCTAAACCTTGTCATTTTCTTATGTATCAAACTACTTTATAGCAATGTAGAATTGTCACTACCTGAAACTTACTATGTGTATAATCACACACATATATATAGTATTTATATAGAGCGTTTGAAATTATACTTCTGTAGTGTTTCCCTTCTTTTTCATGAAGGCATACGTAGTATATCTTGTTAACTGCTAGTTCTCCAATGCCTCAGAGAGAACTTAGCATGTTATGATCTGTTTCTCAATATAGTCATATTTTTTAATTGATGCATTGTAATTACATGCATTTATGGGGTGCATTGTGACATTTTATTACACTTATAATCAGTTGATCATGGTAACTGTCATATCTGTCACCTTAGATACATATCATTTCTTTGTGTTAGGAACATTCAAAATCCTCTCTACTAGCTGTTTTGAAATATTCAATTATTATCCACCATAGTTATACTATTGCACTACAGAACATTCGATTGCTCAGGTAGATCTTGAACTTGGGATTTTCCTGCCTCAGCTTTCTGAATAACTGAGATTGCAAGTATTGATTTATACTTTTGTTTTTTAATAGCTGCACCCCTGCACCCCTGAGACCATTAACCTTCCTTCATCACTTCCTTCCTCATACCCCCTCCAGGATCTGGTCACCACTATTCTATACTTCTTTGAGGTCAACTTTTAGCTTCCGTATATAAGTGAGAACATGCACCTCTTTATAATTTTAAGCATGATATAGTACGTACAGTGTCTGCATTTTAGAAAGTTATACAGCCTGAGACCTGGGGAGCTTACTTGTCTAATTTCAAATGGATAACTGATTTTTTTAACCATAGTGCTTTGTACTTCTAAATATTTTTTCTATTTTCTTATTCTGTGAAAAGAGTTCTTATTCAGAAATTCAGGAAAGGCCTTTGGCTTTTTGTGTTATTCATAGTAAAATTGTGGGTATCTCCTTCACAGGGATACTAATGTCTCTTCTGAATTATAGAATGAATCATTTCTCCACCAAATTTATTGCTTTCCTACTGCCAAATAATTCAGTTACCTCTTTATAAATTTAAAGGAAAAGAAAGCCAGGCTAGGGATATAGCTCAGTTGGTAGAGTGCTTGCCTTGTATGCATAAGGCCCTGGACTTAATCCCCAGCAACACACACAAACACAAAAGGCTAATTGATATATATACACATACACACATGCTTTTTTCAGTGGGGAGGGTACTCGGAATTTAACTCAGGGGGTACTTTACCACTGAGTTACATCCCAATCTTTTTTATTTTTATTGCTGAGGCCCTTTCTGACTTGCTGAGACTGGCCAAAAACTTCTGTTCCTCCTGTCTTATTTTAAGTTTATAATATTACTTTTAATTATTCTTAGAAACTAACTGATAATGAGCTAATATTTAAATTCTAAGCACTTTTCATCAGTTGCCCTCAGCTATGCAAAACACAGAATTGATAAATCCTTGCTCAGTTGGTGTTTCTAAGTAATTTTAGTTCAGTAATATTTTTAAGTACATGGATCAGTTTTGAAGTTTATAAAATTTATTTTAATATTTGATTTATACTTTTGTTTTTGTTTTTTAATAGGCAAGAAAACAGCATATCATTGGTAAAAGCTTACTGGAATGAACTTTTTACTCTTGGCCTTGCCCAGTGCTGGCAAGTGATGAATGTAGCAACTATATTAGCAACATTTGTCAATTGTCTTCACAGTAGCCTTCAACAAGGTAAAAAGCACCTTATTTATTACCTTTTCCAGGATATAGAAGGAGGCATCCATTTTATAGAAGGTTATGACTAAAGTTAGATATCCTGATGATTATATTAATGTTTTAGGTACCTACCCTTTTAATGCAATTTTTATATTTTCTTTTTTAAATATTTATTTTTTTAGTTGTAGTTGGACACAATACCTTTATTTATTTATTTATTTTTACGTGGTGCTGAGGATCGAACCCAGGGCCTTGCGTGTGCTAGGCAAGTGCTCTATTGCTCAGCCCCACAATTTTTACATTTTAAATAAGATTTATTAATCATCCAAAAATACTGTTAAATGAGAGTGCAGCAAAATTGAAAACTAGGATATTTAAGTCTGGCAGGCTATCCTAGTCCATTTCCTGTTGCTGAAGCAGAATGCCTGAATTGGAGTTATTTGTAAGAAAGAGGTTTATTTTGGCTCATGATTCTGGAGGTAGAACAAGCTGGCACTGCCATCTGCTCCTCTTCTTGTAAGGGCCTCATAGTAGAAAAGCAGAAGGGCAGGCAGGTACCTTTAGGAAAGAGAGCACATGGCTAGTGAGGAAGCCAGAGAAAGTCAAGGAAGCCAGACTTGATTTTATAACAACCTGCTCTCCAAAGAATGAATCTCAGTCTTGAGGAAGACATTAATGCTTCTTAAAAAGCCTTACCTCCTAACACCCCTACATTGGCACCCAAGTTGCAACATAATGGGACAGATCACATCCATAACATAGCCCAGACTATTTTTGACCAGACCCTATGTATTTTTATAGTACAGTACAGAATCCAAAAAGCTAATGTAGAGGTGCTCAAATCTCTAAACCATATATTTCCCAATTTTAAAACTGCTTTGCTTCATTATAGCCCTTTGATTCCCAGTATAGGCTGGTTTCATACCAGTTCAACAGAGTATATTCTCTCATGTGCACAAAGGAAGAGTCATGGAACAACTTTTACTTTCTTTTTCCTTTGCTAGATGCCAAGGTGATTACAATTGTCATTCATTTCAGGAGACAAGCAATAACTGGTTTATAAAGTACTTAACTTTAGAATGGCTTATCACTATAACCAGGAGGGTGTTTCAGCCTTTTGAGCTCAGGAATGCTTTTTACATTGGGGACTACTTTTTAGTTCCTTACTATATTCTGGTTTTCATTATTTTACATTATCTTTATTTTTTTTTTAATATTTACTTTTTAGTTGTAGTAGGATACAATACCTTTATTTCACTTATTTATTTTTATGTGGTGCTGAGGATCGAACCCAGGGTCAGGCACGTGTGAGGGGAGTGCTCTACCTCTGAGCCACAACCCCAGCCCTTACATTATCTTTAAATCATCTGCTTTCTCCTCATATTTAAGAGCAGAGAAATCACCTTAAAAATCTCATTTTCAGTAGATCTATTAGAAGGCAGTACCACATTTCCATCTTATTTATATACTTCTATTCCTAATTCTTTTCTTGTATACTTGTAGTTTGCCACATACCACCTACCTTCAGAAGGGCTATGGTTGACTAATTACTAATGTCTTATACACATCCTTCCACAGTACACTAAAATATTTACTGTAAAACTTTTTTTTTTTTCTCAGTTTTTCTTTTATCTTGGCAGGGTTTGTTTGTTTGTTTTGCTAAATATTTGTTTCATTATAGTAGTATTGCTAATTCTTAAAGATGGGTTTGTGCATTATTTTTTCGATCAATATGAGCTTAAGTAAAATACTGTTACTATATTTGGAGTCTTTTGTACTTTGGCCAATTTTGGGGATGATTGTCTCTAAATCTTTCCTTCTCAAAGATGTTTATTGAAAGAAAATGTTACCTTAAGTGTTACTGTAATAACAGTTTAGTTTTTGAATGAGCAATATCTGAAGATGATTAGTTTCATCTATAATTATATTCTGAATTTTAAACATTTATAGATTGATTATATTCAAAATTAGAAATCAGTAAGAAGGAAATATCATGCATCGAAATAGTCTTATGTTTTAGATGAAAACTAGAAGTGTTTGTTTTTTAATTAAAGATAAAATGTCACCAGAAAGGAGAAAATTGTTGATGGAGCACATCTTCAAGCTACAGGAGTTTTGTAACAGCATGGTTAAACTCTGCATTGATGGATATGAATATGCCTATCTGAAGGCAATAGTACTCTTCAGTCCAGGTATATAAACATTTACTTCTTAATTAAAGTACAGTGTTTAAGGAAATGGGGAAATTGAAACCCTCATACATTGCTGGTTGGAATGTAAAATGGTGCAGTTGTCTTGGAGAAGAGTTCATTAGTTCTTCAAAATAATAATCCTGGAATTACCACTATGACTGGAAGTTACACTCCTGTCAGTCTAAGAGAAGTGAAAATATGTATCTACACAAAAATATGCATATCAGGGCTGGGGTTGTAGCTCTGTGGTAGAGCGCTTGCCTTGCACACACGAGGCACTGGGTTTGATCCTCAGCAGCACATAAAAAAATAAATAAAAATTGTATCCATCTACAACTTAAAAAATATTTTTTAAAAATGTGCATATCAATGTTTTATAGCAGCATTGTTAATAATAGCCCAAAAGTAGAAACAACTCAAGTGTCCATCAACAGATGACTGAAGAATCAGCATATATATACCATGGAGTATCATTCAGCCATGACAAGATGTGAAATTCTGATATGTGCTCTATAATATGATGAACATTGAAAACATCTAAGTGAAGGAAGCCAGTCACAGTGGAACACATATTGTTTGATTCCATTTATATAAAATAATGCAGTGTGGGCAGATGTGAAGAGAAATTAAGTACATAACCGTGGTCAATAGGGTCTAAAGAGCTAGGACACTGAGGAGTATCTCCTAATAGGTAGAAAGTTTCTTTTTGGAAGGACAAAATGTTCTAAAATTAGATTGTGGTGATGATTGCACAACTCTTACCAACAAATCTTCCTTGTATTCTTTATATTGGAGAATTTTAAGGGTGTTAGACATCTGAGAATGAAAAGGAAGGTTGGAAAAGCAGTGAAGGCATGTATAGACTGTATTTATTTGGGTTGTCAGGTCAACATTGAAATTTTGTAAGTATATTTTGTTAGACATAATAAATACCAGAATGAGAAACAATTGTTGCTATGTCAGGGGGTTAAATTCTCAAACATCTTATTAGACCTAGTTTCTTACTTTCCTGCCAGTTTTCTAGTTTTCCAAAGACAAATGACAGAAAGCTTTCAATGATCAATTTATGAATAGGAAAAATTTAAGAGTTTTTATTAGGGTCTGTTTTTCATTTTGCTATGTATTTCTGTCCCTGTGTGTCATAATGAAATTATCTGAACAAATTTTTCAGTGATAACAGTAAGATAATTAGAGCTTATTTGTACTATTTATTCTAATGTTCACATGATTTAGTAACGTGTCTCCATTTTTCAGTGGTGCTAGAGATTGAACCAGGGCCTTGCACATATGAGGCAAGTGCTCTGCCACTGAACTATACTAGCAGCCATCATATGTCTCCATTTTTATCACAGGCAATGTGCCACCTTCATTTTCTATAGATGAAAGTTGAATGCATCATTTTTATGAAGTTCTTTTAGTATTCCCAGTTTTGTGAAATGTTACAGTGACCATTGAAATGCTTGTGTAGGGGCTGGGGCTGTAGTTCAGTAGTAAAGCACTTGCCTCGCATGTGTGAGGAGACACTGGGTTCCATCCTCAGCACCACATAAAAATAAATAAAGATACTTGTGTGTTCATCTACAACTAAAAAAGCAATATTTAAAAGAAATGCTTATGTAGATTATTTTACATTTTTTGATAGTGATAATGTCTATGTTTCACAATTTCATAAGTACTTTGTTACCTAACCATAGTAGGGTTTTTTCCTTAAGAAAAAAAAAAATACTAAAATACCTTCTAAATGCACATACTATTAATAAAAGATACTTCTTTAAGCTGTATCATTTTGGTTGTTCATTCCTTTTTAAAACCATAAAATGGTCAAAATCTCACTGCCTTTGGAACAGAAAGAAAACTTTTGTTTTTGTTTTGTTTTTAGTTATAGATGGACACAATACCTTTATTTTATTATTTTTTTTATATGGTGCTGAGGATCGAACTCATGCCTCACACATGCTTGGCAGTGCTATACTGCTGAGCCACTTACCCCAGCCCAAGAAAACTATTTATTTTGGTAACATCCAGTGATCTCATTTTTTATTAGATGCTAGAATATGTATATGAGAGAAAATAATTCAAGTATGTAAAGTCCAGTGTTTGGTATATAATAGGTGGGCTTAATAAATATTTGTGTAATAAAAGTGCCGCGCATTATATAAATTGGCTTCTTTTTTGACTAAACTATATTTTCATCTCCACTTTCAAGATTTCATTAAATGAACATTCAGAACTAGGGTAACAGTATATTCTTTATTGTTTCAGATCATCCAGGCCTAGAAAATATGGAACAGATTGAGAAATTTCAGGAAAAGGCTTATGTAGAATTTCAAGATTATATAACCAGAACATATCCAGATGACACTTACAGGTATCTAGATCTTAAATACTATACAATTAAATTCATTTAAAAATATTTTGTGAGTCTTATTATTTCATTATTTTCCAATATAAGAATAATCAAATGTTTTCAGCAGCATTATCTTTGGACTAGCTAATGCTACTGGAAGCAGTAGTGTGACTGGGATGTGGCTCTGTGGTGGAGCACTTGCCTGGCATGTGGGAGGCCCTGGGCTGATCCACAACACCAGAGGTGAAAATAAAGGAACAGTTCATTGTTGTGAGTACTTTACGTATAGTATATTCATCAGTTCTCACATTTTATATGGTAAGAGAGACAGGATAAGTAACTTGTTCAGGGTCACTGTTTGAGGCATCCACTGGGAATCCTGGAACTTAACCCCACCGATGAGGGGGGACTACTGTGTGATAAGGATTAAGTCAGTTCATATGTGTGAAGTGCTTAGAAGCACACCTGGTATGCAATAAGAGCTATGTAAGTGTGCTTATATATAATGAATAAAACAGTTTAGCATATTTCAGACTAATAAAAGAACATTTTATGTATAACACTGTGTTATACCAAGTCATGTACATTTATAAACCAATTCCATCAAGAAAACCAGCCTTGGTTTATCTGACTAGTTTTCCTACCCTGCTTCCTTTCAGTTCTGTGGATGGGGCTCACCTGCTGGGAACAAACAGGAACTGAGTATTTTAGTAGTAGAAATGTGCTATACAGGAGCTCTTGTCTCATTTGGTCTCAATTGTTAAGGCAAGGCCAGAGGAGGTTTTGCATAAGGGGCAGTTGAATCAAGGTTTGGTTCCAGTGGTCTTGATTCCATGTTCTATAACAACTGCTATCTGTTACACCATTTCCAATAGTTTTTTTTGCAGAGCATAATCAAGAAAACTTATTGAATCTCATATATCATAATAACACAAAACATTGCATTTGTACAATCTGAAAGGAGTTGCTAAGTCATTCTTAATTGTATAACCTGACCCATGGTTTAATAATTTAGTTACCTGGTCCTTAGATCCAAGTGGGACAACAGTTGAGAACAAGGCTTTCATGTAGAGCCTTTTAGACTACACTGGTATCCAGGTGACTGTCTTAGGTTTTACACACAAAAAGTAGATCTTTATTAAATTAGTCTACAAGTAATAGACATGCATAAATTACTAATATCTTTCTACAAAATCTCTAGTATTTTCAACTTTGTTCTGCTGCCCCCTTTTTTCTTTTTCATTTTAGATTATCGAGACTCCTACTCAGGTTGCCAGCTTTGAGATTGATGAATGCTACCATCACGGAAGAATTATTTTTCAAAGGTCTCATTGGAAATGTACGGATTGACAGTGTCATCCCACATATTTTAAAAATGGAACCTGCAGATTACAACTCTCAAATAATTGGTCACAGCATTTGAAAGCTGAGATCATAGTGCATAAACTTATTGTTCTTTTCCAGAACACAGGAAAACACCAAATTGTACTCATGCTTCCATAGTATGTGCAAATTTTGACTTTAAAGACTAACCAAGGGCTGGGGATGTGGCTCAAGTGGTAGCGCACTCGCCTGGTATGCGTGCGGCCCGGGTTCGATCCTCAGCACCACATACAAAAAAACAAAGATGTTGTGTCCGCCAAAACCTAAAAAATATTAAAAAAAATTCTGTCTTTCTCTCTCTCTCTCTCTCTCTCTCTCTCTCTCTCTCTCTCTCTCAAAAAAAATTCTCTCTATTAAAAAAAAAAAAAAAAGACTAACCAAAATTCAAGGTATTTTTATTTTAGCTTCCTTCAAAGAAGACTTTTTGAAGTGACTGGGCAGTCAGCAGAAATATCCCTTTCTGTCTTACATAAATAAATAAGAAATACTATGGATTTGTTCTTGGTAAAGATGACATCTGAAGCTGTCACCTCCAGACCATCTAAACTAAGATTTCTATTTTATAAAGCAAATAAATTAGTCTCTTTTTTTCCCCCAAATTGTGTTCTATTCATATTCAGCTTCATTTTGAACTAGTACGAACACTTAGTGGTCAAATATCCTTACAAAGAATTCCGTGCATTTTATTCTTCATAATGTAATCTGTTTAATTACCATATCAAAAGATTATTTTATGCTCAATGGTATAATGATAAAATTAGAACTATAGGAAATAATTGAATATGTATTTTTTTTACTTTTGTAAATATGATGTCCTTAAGCATATACCACTCATTGCTGGCAGTGAGATATAGGTCATTTGTGATTTTTAGTGTTATTATACCTTATTAGTTACAAGCACTTTTTATTTACATGGCAGCAAATGGTTCTGAGAATTGGTTTTGAGAATAAGGTGGCATTTGTGGTTTAATTTTTTTGGTTTACTGCTGTGTTTTAAACATAGTAGAGACTAACTGAACCCAAAATGTTTCAGTATTTCAAAATAGGTATTAAAATTGTTGTTCTATTCCATAAAATAACTCTGTCCTTTCCCTCTTTTCTGATCTGTGTTGTAGCTTCTTATCCCTGCTCTGGGTTTTAGCCAATTCCTTTTAGGTTATTAAAAAATACCCTAAATTTGTTAAATAATGGATTTATCAGAGCCCATCCATGTTTCCAAAGCGAGTTTAACAAAAAAGCAATTGATCAAAGATAAAGGAATATGCACTGATTTTTCACTGTAAAATGGAGGAGAGCTGCTTTAGCAGTAGGTGAGGCTCACCCTGAAACTGTGGTGTTGCCACAACAGCATCTCAGACTCCTGGGATGCCTTCCACAGTACTGTTACAAGCACAGCTGGTTCTGTTAAATCTCTTTACTCTGCTTTCATGATGAATTATTTTGATAAATTGCTTGTGGGTTTTTCAAACACAAATATAAAGATTTTATTGCACTCATTACATTTTTTAATAAGGAATTTTACAATAGAGGAAAAGTTAAAATTTGCAGGTGATGCAGATTTTACTAATTACTATTTTTAGTAGTAGCCAAAAAGTTTCAAAAGTATCAACTTACGCTTTTTACCAGTGTATTAAGGAAAATTTTTTTCCCTACTTAAATTAAATCATAATTTTTGTCACCTTTATTTTATAATTATCAGCTGTGAAAAGCTTCATTTAATATAAAATGCCCACCTGGAAAAGTCAGTAGGTTGATACCTTTTTAATCCAAGGTAGTAAGCCAAGGATTCAGAAAGATAATTCTTTAAAATAATGTACTAATGATTAATTACATTGTTACTTTCAGGTATTTTTCCTGATTAAATTTGTAGATATATTTGGAAGTGTTTTTAAAACTATATTAAAATGTGACTTGCATTACAAATTTCTGTATCCTGCCAGTATATTTTATTTCAGTGTTTATTTGCTCAGTATTTGGATATCCTTCATGTCATGAGGCTGAGAACATAACTTAGCAGTAGAAATGTACGTTATCACTTGAGGCCCTGGGCTCAGTCCCCAAGACCAAAACAAAAAACATTTATGTCAGTATTGTAGGAGCAAAAATAAATAAATAAAGCCAGGCACAGTAAATAGTGCATACCTGTAATCCCAGGGATTTGAAGGACTTGAGACAAGAATATTACAAATTCTAGACCAGCCTCAGTGACTGAGACACTGTCTGAAAAAAATTAAAAGGAGTGGGGATTTAGTGCAGTGGTAAAGCACCCCTGGGTTCAATCTGCAGTAGCAGATTATATCCATTGATGGGGAAATGGATAAGTAAATTGTGGTATGGTACCCAGTGAAATACTATGCAACACCAAAAAGGAGTAAATTGTCAATGTGGATGAATCCCAAAAATATGGAAAAAAGCAATCCCAGAATTATACAGAAGAGTATAACTTAACCAGTTCATTGGGGGGGGGGGTATACTCTTGAAGAGTAGTACTTATGTGGTAAAACTGAGTTTAAAAAAGCAAGTCTTCCTGGGTGTAGTATTACACATCTGTAATCCCAGCAGCTTGAGGGGCTGAGGCAGGAGGATTGCAAGTTCAAAGCTAGCCTCAGCAATGGCAAGGTGCTAAGCAACTGAGTGAAACCCTGTCTCTAAATTAAAAAAAAAAAAAATAGGGCAAGACAGTGGCTCAGTGGTTGAGTATTCCTGAGTTCAATCCCTGGTACCAAAAAAAAAAAAAAAAAGGCAACAGACTTAGTAATACTTAATTTAGAATACTACTTATTTTTAGTGGGGTAGGAAAGTGCAAACAAGAAGGGATATATAAAGGTGTTCAAAAGTATCAATAGTGCTCCAGTTATCTATTGCTTCCTAATCACCCCAAAGCCTGAAAGAACATAGATTTGCTTATGAATCTACAACCTGGACAGCCTGATAGGAACAGCTTGTCTTCTGCTGCATTCAGCCAAATCTGGGTCTGCTCAAGGGTGGGTTTGGAATCTATGAAATCACTCACATGTCTGGAAGTTGCTGGTGGCCATTTGCTGAGGTAGGACTAAAGCCAGAATGTATACACAGTATACGCTCCCTTTGTTTGCTTCCTCACAATATTGACAGTTCTAAGAACAAGGGTAGACAGCCAGGTGGAAGCCACTGCCTTTTGTCACGTGTCATTCGAAGCCATCCACTGTATCTGCTGTACTCTGTTCATGAGAGACACCATAAAAGTCTGTAGTTTCAAAAGGAGGGGAAATACTCTGCATCTCTTGGGGAGGAGGTAGCAAGCTTCTAGAAGAACATGTGGAGCCAGAAGTGTACTGGCCATTTTGAGGAAAGGATATTGTATCTCAGCAACCTCACTTAGAAGGCCAAGGTAAAGAAGGGGTTATCCAGACAAGGTTGGGGGGGGTGGGAGGCATGACTTTTGTCCATATGGATTGCTTATAAATTGATACATACAAAACTTTATAAAGTTTAAGCTATCGTATCGCTATGGACTAAAAGAATAGAACAAATTAAAAGAGCCCTTTATGCTGGCAGGAAGACAGCCAAAGAAACTACTCCGCTATGTGCCTGTCCTCTTGTAATTTCCTTGTGGCTACTGGGGCAGATGTTAAGAGTGAGTACAATGGGGAAGTGATCGTCTTTTCTCGCCTGTTCTCAAACCAAACAGTATCACTTGCTTGCCATTTTGTTCATTGAGGCAAAGGCCTACCAACATTCGAGGAGCATTAAACTGTGTGTGTGTGTGTGAGAGAGAGAGAGAGAGAGAGATCGTCAAGCAAATCCAAGAGTGGCAAAAATTCTCTTAAATTTCTGGAGCCAGGCGTGGTGGCGCACACTAATCCCAGCAGCTCAGGAGGCCGAGACTGGAGGATCAAAGCCAGGCTCAGTAATTTAGCAAGGTGCTAAGCAACTCAGTGAGATCCTTTCTCTAAATAAAATACAAAATAAGACTGGGAATGTGGCTTAGTGGTTGAGTGCCCCTAAATTCAATTCCTGGAAAAAAAAAAAAAAGGAAGAAAGAGTTTTTTTAAGTCATTTTTAGAAAATACATTATCACAGTATTCTGTTTGTTAAACTGGATTGTAGATTCTTAAGATGAAGTACACACCCTTGGCTGAGTATAGTGGCATATGCTTATAATCCCAGCTACTCTGAAGGCTGAGATAGGAAGTTTACTGAGCCCAGGAGATTGAGACCAGCCTGGGTAACATAGCAAGGCCTTTTCTCAAAATATAAAAACATACATATGTATAAACCTTCGTATGGACAAAGGACATGATAAGTAAGCACACACAGCTGAAAAAAAAAATCCATGCAGATGATAATTGAAAGTGTAGGATAGCCAAATTATATATATGACAAAATAGACTAAGTTGAAAATCATCACCCACAAGAGACTAAAAAAATTGTATAGTGATAAAAGGATCGATTTCTCCAGGAAAATATAACTTACTTATGTACCTAACATTGGAATACCCAAATATAAGTGAACACTGACAGAACTGAAAAAAAATAGAACAATAATTGTAGGAGATTTTGAAATCCCACTTTCAATAATGGATAGAACAACCAGATGAAAGATGAATCAGAAAATGGAGGACTTGAGCAACACTTAGACCAATTAGATCTAACTGAAGAAGGGCACTCAACAACAGCATAATACATATTCCTCTCAAACATACATAGGACATTCTCCAGGACAGATCAAATGTTATATCACAAAACATTTTTGTTTTTGTTTTGAATCAGGTTTTTCCTATGTTACCTAAGTTATCTTTGAACTTGGGCTCAAGCAATTCTCTTGCCTTAGTTTCCTGAGTAGCTGAAATTACAGGAGAATTCCACCCACCTATAAAACAAGTTTTGACAAATTTTAAGGAGACTGTATTAAAAATATCTTTTCCTTGGGCACGGTGACACATGCCTGTAATCCCAGCAGCTCGAGAGGCTGAGACAAGAGGATCGCAAGTTCAAAGTCGGCCTCAGCAAAAGTGTGGCACTAAGCAACTCAGTAAGACCCTGTCTCTAAATAAAATACAAAATAGGGCTGGGGACAAGGCTCAGTGGCCGAGTGCCCCTGAGTTCAATCCCTGATTACCCCCCCCAAATCTTTCCTGACTATAATGACTATTAACTTTATACTTTGAGGAACTGGAAAACAAAAGTTAGCAGAAGGAATAATAAAGATTAGAACAGAAATAAGAAATGAAAAAATAGTTGGTTTTTGAGAAAATCAAATTTGCCAAATCTTTAGATAGACTAAGAATAAAAGATGAAAAAGAAACAAAAGGAGACATTAATTACAATTGATGCCAAGAAATAAAATGTTGGGGCTGGGGATGTGGCTCAAGCGGTAGCGCGCTCGCCTGGCATGCGTGCGGCCCCGGGTTCTATCCTCAGCACCACATACAAACAAAGATGTTGTGTCCGCCGAAAACTAAGAAATAAATATTAAAAAAATTCTCTCTCTCTCTCTCTCTCTAAAAAAAAAAAAGAAATAAAATGTTCATTAATAAAAACACAAGGGGCTGTGGCCTGGGGCTCAGTGGTAGGGTGCCTGCCGTGCACGTGTGAGGACCTGGGTTTGATCCTCAGCATCACATAACAATAAATAAAGATATTTATTTGTCCATCTACAACTAAAAAAAGTTAAAAAAAGTAATTCTGTATCAATAAATTGGATATCTTGGAAAATGAATAAATTACCAGTACATGCTAAGAAAGAATGACGAAGAAATAAAAAATATGAACAGACTTAAAACTAATAAGGAGATGAAATCAACAATCAAAAATAAAGAAAGGACCAGGACCAGGAACAGATGGCTTCACTAGATTATTCTACCGAATATTGAAATAATGAATACCAATCCTCAAATTCTTCCAGAAAATCAAAGAGAAAGGAATATTTCCAAAATCACTTTCTAAGCTAGCACTACTCTGATACTAAAATCAGAAAAGACATAAGAAAACTACAAACCAATACCCCTGATGGCTATCAATGCAAAAAAACCTCAGCTAAATACTAACAAACTGAATTTGACAGCACATTCAAAGGATTATAGACCATAACCAGCAGATTTATTCCCGGAATAAATCTGTGGGTGGTTCAACATACAAAAAAAAAAAATCAGTGGAATCTATGACATAAATAGAATGAAGAAGTAAACTACATAATCATCTCGATACAGACAAAATTAAATGTTATTTTATGATAAAAAATAAATAAACTAGGAATAGAGGGAAAGGAACTCAAAAAGACCGAGTGAAAACCTAAAACAAAATACTCAACAGTGAAAAACTGAAAATGTTTTCCAAGATTAGGGACAGGCAAGGATGCCCACTCCTATTTAACATATTAGTGGAAGTCATAGCCACAGCAATTAGGCAAGAAAAAGAAAATCATCAGTACTGGAAAAGAAGTAAAATTATTTCTGTTCCTCAGATGATGTAACTTGTATGTAGAAAATCCTAAGGATTTCACCAAAGACAGGGGATGTTGCTCACTAATAGATTGTTTGCCTAGCAGATCCTAGGCCCTTGGTTCAATCCTCAGCACTGCCAAGGGGAAAGGAAAAAAGGTTAGAATAAATTTAGTAAAGTTAGTTGGAGGATAAAAAACACAAAACAGTCAGTTGTACTCTATATACTAACAATGACAATTCAAAAATATTTAAGACAACACATTTACAACAGCATCAAAAAATAAAATCAACAAAGGAGGTAGAAGACTTGAACATTAAAAACTATAAGACATTACTGAAATAGATTAAATACAAATAAGCCTGGCTAGGTGGCACACGCCTGTAATCCCTCAGGAGGCTGAGACAGGGAGGATCTCCCAGTTCAAAGCCAGTCTCAGCAATTTAGCAAGGCCCTAACCAACTCAGTGAGACCCTGTCTCTCATAAATAAAATACACAAAAAAAGTGTGTGTGTGTGTGGGGGGGCAGCTAGAGATGTGGCTCAGTTGTTAAGTGCCCCTGGTTTCAATTCCCAGTACACACTCACACACACACACACACATTGAAATATCACACCCATCAGGATGGCCACTATTAAAATGTGTGTGTGTGTGTGTGTGTGTAACAAATGTTAGTGAGGATGGGGAGAAATTGAAACTCTTGCGCATTGTAGCGGGTAGGAGTATAAATGAGCCAGGCACCATGGAAAACAACATGGAGGTTCCTTTAAAATTAAAAATAAGATTACCATATGATCCAGCAATCCCACGTCTGGATATACATTGAAAAGAATTGAAAACAGGATCTTAGAGATATTTGCACACTCATGTTCACTGTAGCAGTATTCACAACAGCCAAGAGGGGGAAGCAACTTAAATGACATGTGCCGCAGTCTGGCTGGGCACAATCAGGAGCCACTTGTCAAAAGAAACTAACTTTATTTTTAGAACCACACATGCCAAACAAAACAGCCTCTCAGGAAAAACCCTCAGAGCCTCAACTGCCACCACCGGCTTTCCACAAGCCTCTCTCTCCCACACAAGCTTCTTTCCACCTCCCACAATCCCCCTGCTCTTGAGGCCGATTGGCTGGGTCATGTGGGCGGAGCCAAAAAAGTCCCCCAATGAGCAGCTCCGTGGTCTGAAAGGGCAGGGAAACAGTCCAATGAGCATCACCGCAGAGGAGCCAATCAGCTAGATGTTGCTGGGGCCGAGGAGCCAATCAGCTAGATGTTGCTGGGGCTGCTGTGAGCCAATCATCAGCCGGCAGCTGGAAGTTTGCTGGCAGCTGGAAGTTTGCTGGGGCCCCTTAGGCTGTGGCTCTCAACATCTCCCCCTCTCTGTTTAAACAACAAGCATGTGGCTTAGGGACCGTGCCTGTTAGGCAGTCCAATTCAACATATGGTCCTTACCCGTCATCGGATGAACTGACCTCTAGGTGTCAGCCTCCTGTCTTAGGTTGGTACCACTGCAATTGGATCATACCCGTCACTGACTACCGGTCCAGCATACAGCTATACTTGTGGATAGGCCTTTGCACCAGTGGGGGGGTGAGGTTCTTTGCCTCACCTCTGTTGGCCCCCAAATTTTAGACCATCACTAGTAGAGGAGGATGCAAAATGCCATGACATTAAGCCAATTGAGGGCTCCTTTGAAAAATTGTACCACCGGTGACACCATCAGCAAAAATACTCCAGCACTACCACAATTCGCTGTACCAACAGATAGTTCACAATGCATACAGGTGAGCTCACAATGTGTCCAGGCAAGTTCTGCAAGCAGTTCAGTGATGGCTATTGTAGAAGCTGTAGATTGGTTTTATCTTTGACTTCACCAGCACTGGGATGAAGATAGGAATTCTGGCAATAATGGCTAAAGAAAAAATTATGTAACATTCCAGAAGGCACTAAAAGAAAACAATTTTCTTAACAATTTACATTATCTTTAAGAGAATTATTAAATATAATGAAAAGGAAAGGTGAAAGTAAACAAACAGATCTGTTAACCTTCTTTTTTGTTTACATATTAAAACAATCCTCAACAGTTGTTTACCCAATTTAAATTAAACCATATAAATCACGTGAAAAAAAAATTTTGGATCCATTTTATCATGAGCGCTCATCATATATGATATATGGACATACGTACATTCAAACATATAACACAAAACACAAGTGTGCACACATAATATAATACATACAACACATAACATTATAGTAAAGGCCTTATAACTTTTTACAGGTGAAATCTCCATTGCAATGCTTAAAAACTCTATAGTCAAAAAATAGAACTGATCAGCAAAACATTAACCTAGGTCTGTATGAGCTCAAAAAACAAAATAGAACTTCATGATATGGCAAAGGGCAATAATAAAATAGATATTGAAAAAAGCATCCTGGTTCTGTTGCAGATGTAAGAATAGCCAAACTGGAGTTTTGGATATCAGTTGTTATGGATTTGAACCAAATCATCTTCTTTTTGGTCTGTAGAAATCGCTTTAGTTAATCTTTCTGGAATCCAAATAGGCTGCTGTTCTCCCTGTGGAAACACATAAACAGACCCCCGACTCCAGACAATCACTGGGTCAGGACCTTGGTTAATCTCTCTGGAATCCAAATCGGCTGCTGTTCTCCCTGTGGAAACACACAAACAGACCCTCGACTCCAGACAATTACTGGGTCAGGACCTTTCCATTGTCCTGTTAGAATATCCTTCCAAAGTACCTTGGGCTTATGTACATTTTTTGGACACACATGCCTTTCCGCAGCACTAAGTCCTGATGAATCCAAATTTAAAAAGTTTAGAGTAAAAAGGGTTATTTTAAGTTTATCTTTGGGGAATATATACCCCTTCCCAATTCCTTCTTTTTGCTTTAATAAGTACATTTTAATAGTTTGATGAGCTCTTTCAACTATGCCTTGTCCCTGTGGATTGTATGGGATTCCTGTTATATGAGTAATGCCAAATGTTGAGCAAAATTGTTTAAAAGAGGTAGAAGTATAACCAGGGGCATTATCTGTTTTTAACTGTTTTGGAACACCCACAGTGGCAAAATTTTGTAAGCAATGAGCTATAACATCTTTAGTTTTTTCTCCAGCATGAAGGGAGCCCATCAAAAATCCAGAAGAAGTATCAACTGTAACATGCAAATATTTTAATTTTCCAAATTCTGGCAAGTGTGTGACGTCCATCTGCCAAATATGGTTAGGTATCAATCCTCTAGGATTGACTCCAAGATTAACTTGTGGTAAAAAGGTCACACAATTTTGACATTGTTTTATTATTTGTCTAGCTTGTTCCTTAGTTATTTTAAAACGCTTTTGTAAAGTATTAGCATTGACATGGAACTTTTTATGAAAATTTATAGCTTCTTCTAGTGTAGAGAAAATATGTATGTCATGTGTAGTTTTATCTGCTAAATCATTGCCCAAACTAAGGGCTCCAGGCAATCCTGTATGTGCCCTGATATGTCCTATAAAGAATGGATCTTTTCTGTCCCAGATTAGACTTTGTATAGTGGAAAGCAAAGAGAAAACAGTAGAAGAAGGGGAAATCCTACCAGCATCTTCAAGAGATACTATAGCATTAACTACATACTGACTATCAGAAAATAAATTAAATACAGAATCTTTAAACATCACAAAAGCTTGTAAAACTGCATTAAGCTCTACCTTTTGAGCTGATTGTTTGGGTACTAAAAATGTAAAAGTTTGATCAGGGGTAACTACTGCTGCTGTACCATTATTTGACCCATCAGTGAATATATTTGGAGCATTCATGATAGGTGTTTTTCTTGTCATTTTTGGAAAAATTACAGGATGCAATGACCAAAAACACAATAAAGGATTAGATGGTAAGTGGTTATCAAATGAAACATTAGATTTGCACATGATTATTGCCCAAGTATTTAACTCATTAGCTAACTCATCAATTTGATTCATAGTATATGGAGTAATAATTTTATTGGGAGAAATTCCAAACACTCCCTTTGCTGCTTTTATTCCTTTGAGTATTAATTGTCCTACAGCCTCAGGATACCTAGTAAGAATAGTGTTAGGAGAATAAGATAAATGTATCCATAATAATGGACCTTCTTGCCAAAATACTCCTGTAGGAATATTTTTTGTTGGTAGTACAATAAATAATAAAGGCAAACTTATATCAATTCTATCCAAATGCATATTTTCCATATATGTTTCAATGATTTTTAATGCCTTTCTTGCTTCAGGCGTGAACATTCGGGGTGAATTTGGATCTGATGGACCTTTTAGGATATCAAATAAAGGTCCCAACTCTCCTGTTGGTATACCTAAATAAGGCCTTATCCAATTTATGTCTCCTAATAACTTTTGAAAGTCATTAAGTGATTTGAGTTGATCTACTCGTATTTGAATTTTTGGTGGACGGACCATGGTTGAGGATAATAGAACTCCTAAATAATTAATTGGAAAATTTAATTGTACTTTATCTATTGCTATCTCTAGATTATAATTTTTTAATAAGTTTGTAAGTGTGGCATAACATTCTAGCAATGTGTTTTTATCTTTGTGTGCTAATAATACATCATCCATATAGTGAAATATTTGTAGTTCAGGATTTTGATTTCTACGTGGCTGGATTACTTTGTTAACATAAATTTGACACATAGTTGGGCTGTTAGCCATCCCTTGAGGGAGTACTTTCCATTCATATCTCTGATCAGGACCTTCATGATGAAGTGCAGGGATAGTAAATGCAAAACGTGGACTATCCTCAGGATGAATTGGAATTGAAAAAAAACAATCTTTAATATCTATAACTAAAACATACCAGGTTTTTGGCAAAGCAGACAACTGAGGAATCCCTGATTGAGCAGGTCCCATAATAACCATCTCATTATTAATGGCTCTTAAATCTTGCAATAATCTCCATTTACCAGATTTCTTTTTGATGACAAAAATGGGAGTATTATGGGGAGATACAGAAGGTTGTATATGTCCTTCTGCTAATTGTTGTTTGACCAGGTCATGGGCTGCTTGTATCTTTTCTTTAGTCAGGGGCCACTGAGGAACCCATACTGGTCTTTCTGATTTCCAAGTAATTTTTATTGTCTCAGTGGCCCTTTCTGAAAATCCAACCCATGTCTGTCTGTTCCTTGATCTATTTGTATTGGTGCTGCTATACCTTGTTCTTGTTTTTCTAATCTTTTTCCTTTCCTAAAACCTTGTCTAGTCATAATAGTGGGTGCATTTTGGTTGATGTTATTTGTTAATGTCAAACCTAATTGATCTAGGACATCTCGTCCCCATAAATTTACGGGAAGATGATCCAATACATATGGCTGTATAGTTCCTTCACATCCTTCAGGATCCTTCCAATCTAATACCATTGCACTTCTATGGGGATTAGTCACCACTCCTAGGCCTCGAAGCGTTTGAGTGGCTTGTTGTAATGGCCAATGTTTTGGCCATTCTTGACGAGAGATGATGCTAAGGTCTGCACCTGTATCCAGTAGCCCATTAAATTCATGTCCTTGAATATTTAGTTTTAGCATGGGGCGAGAATCTAAATTTAAAGAAAGCATAGCCCAATCTACACCTGTGGAGCCTAATCCCTTGGAACCTCTTTCTACAGTACGACTGGAAAATTTATCATGTAGGCTGGGTATTATTAGTAACTGTGCTATTCTATCTCCTGGTGAAATTACTGATATACCCTTTGGAGAACTGGCTATAATTTTTATTTCACCTTCATAATCGGGATCAATTACCCCAGGACTTATCATAAGTCCTTTTAGAGTAGAAGAGCTGCGTCCCAATAATAAGCCTACTGTTCCTTTGGGAAGAGGTCCTTTCACCCCTGTGGGAATGATTTGAACTCCCATCTCTGGAGTTAGTACTGCTCTGGCGGAGGCGCAGATGTCCAACCCTGCGCTCCCTCTGGTTTGTCTGATGAGGGATCTGATGGACAATGTGTCCTGGGCACTACCCTGATGGGGTTGCTGGTTTCCTCCAGTGCTCCGTATATTTGTGGTTTTGGGCCCCGGAGCATTGGGCCCCCCTGTCCATTTTTTGGCAATGGAGCCCGATGCCTTTCTCCACGATATCGTGGATAAACACCTGGTCCTTGTTCGTTTTTTGATAATGGAGTACCCTCTATGGTGGTTTGAGAACGGCATTCATTAGCCCAATGTCTCCCTCTACGGCATCGTGGGCAAATACCTGGTATTCTACTCCTTTGATACCTAGTTTTGTTAAACCCTCCTCCAATGGGGCAATTCCTTTTAAAATGTCCTGTTTGTTCACAATTGTAGCATGTTCTTGGCCTGGCATCTAAAGCCTGTTTTACTGCAGCTGCCACAATTTGCCCTTGTTCATTAATGTCTCTGGCATCTAAAGCCTGTTTTACTGCAGCTGCCATGACTTGCTCTTGTTCATTAATGTCTCTACATAATTTAATATATGTGTTTAAATCTTCATGTTTCCATGGTCTAATGATATCTCTGCACCAACGATTCGCTTGCTCATAAGCCAGGTGTTTTAGTAATGGCATTGCTTGTTCTGTATTCCCAAAAACTCTGGTAGCTGTTTGAATAAGCCTATCTACAAATTCAGCATAAGGTTCATTAGCTCCTTGTATTACCTTAGATAATTGACCTTGTAAACCTCCATGTCCTTGTAAAGTCTACCATGCCTTAATTGCATCTGCAGCAATTTGTGCGTATATGCCAGGATCATATGCAATTTGTTGCTGCTGATCCTCATAAGGTCCCTTTCCTAACAACATATCTAGATTTCTCTGAGGATAACCAGCTGCTGCATTTCGCCTAGCCGTCTCCTTGCAAAATTCCTCATTGGCAACCTTCCATAACAGGTATTGTCCTCCATTTAGCACAGCTTTACACATATTAGCCCAATCTGCTGGCGTCATGTTCAAGTTGTTAATGGATTCGACCATGCTTACAGTGAAGGGTGCTTGAGGACCATAGGTTGTTACAGCCTCTTTTAGCTGCTTCACTGTTTTGAAATTTAAAACTTGGTAAAATCGCTGCCCTCCTGCCTCAAATACAGGGTATGTTAATATTTGAGATCTTGTCTCAGGATCCCAACTATCAACTGCGGGGGTTGGGGGCCTCCCAGCATATGGAGGTGGTGCTGTTGGTTGGACACTTATGCCCTCTGGTGATAGAAAGGTGTTAGTAGCAGTCTCCTGTAGAGGTGGTGCTGTTGGTTGGACACTTACACCCTCTGGTGATAGAAAGGTGTTAGTAGCAGTCTCCTGTTGTAACTTTCCCCCTGATGGCTTTTTCTGTTTTACGCTTTCTTTCTCTGTCTGACTAGCTTGAGAGGCCTTCTCTTTTACTTGAATCTTTTCCTCTGTCTGACTAACTTGAGAGACCTTCTCTTTTACTTGAATCATTATGTCTTCTCCTTCCTCTACCATTGTCTGAACTGAAGGCTTTGGACTAAGCAAACAAGATATGAACGTCCACAATGGCAATGTGCCAACTGGTAGAGTCCCTGGGCTTTTCTTTTCTATTCTTTTTAAATCTTCACCATGATGGTTCCATTGTGATATATTTAACAACTCCTCCTTAAAAAGCCATGGGCTACATTTTTGTATTGTATCAACGTATGCCCTGATTGTTCTTGATTTTACTGAGATGCCTCCTTCCTCTAACAATTTACTTAACACTCTTTCAGTTTTTTTTTTACTAATTTCTGATCCCGTATTTCTACTATAATACAACCCAACAAGATGACGCCAAACAAAACCGAGACAGAATGAAATAAAAAGGGAACAACAAAAAGTCATTATAGCCTTTCTATCCTCCTGACATGTGCATCCGTCCTTTCTCCCTATCTGTTCCTCAGACGTAAATAGTTTTTCCTCAGATGTGAGCGGTTTTTCTTCCGTCTCACTCATCTCCAGGGACAGGCAACTTAAAACAAAAGTGAAGCAAAATAAAAGAGGAATCTTAAAATGGCTACCCATCCTCTCGCCCTGCCCTCAGGGGCGAGCAGTTTCACTTACCCTCAGTCGCTCCCCGTGCGAGCCACCAAATGCCGCAGTCTGGCTGGGCACAATCAGGAGCCACTTGTCAAAAGAAACTAACTTTATTTTTAGAACCACACACGCCAAACAAAACAGCCTCTCAGGAAAAACCCTCAGAGCCTCAACTGCCACCACCGGCTTTCCACAAGCCTCTCTCTCCCACACAAGCTTCTTTCCACCTCCCACAATCCCCCTGCTCTTGAGGCCGATTGGCTGGGTCATGTGGGCGGAGCCAAAAAAGTCCCCCAATGAGCAGCTCCGTGGTCTGAAAGGGCAGGGAAACAGTCCAATGAGCATCACCGCAGAGGAGCCAATCAGCTAGATGTTGCTGGGGCTGCTGTGAGCCAATCATCAGCCGGCAGCTGGAAGTTTGCTGGCAGCTGGAAGTTTGCTGGGGCCCCTTAGGCTGTGGCTCTCAACAGACATGGACAAATGAATGATAAAGAAAAGCTGGTATATATGTAACATAGAACATTATTCAGGCTTTTAAAAGAAGACCCTGTCAGGCTGGGTTTGTGGCTCAGCATTAGAGCGCTTGCCTCACGTGTGCGAGACTCTGGGTTCAATCCTCAGCACCACATAAAAATAATTAAGTGAAATAAAGGTATTGTGTCCAACTACAACTAAAAAATAAATACTTTTTTTAAAAAAGAAGACACTGTCATATACTACAACATGGGTGGACATTGTGGACATTATGCTATGTGAAGGAAGCCAATTGCAAAAAAGACAACTACTACATGAATTCACTTATATAAATGTCTGAAGTAGTCAAACTCTTGGAAACAAAAAGTAGAATGGTATCTTCCCCAGGGATAAAGGAGGGGGGAACTGTTAATAGGTATACAATTTAATATTTGCAAAATGAATAAGTTCTAGAGATGTTGTGCAATAATGTGTGTGTAATTAACATTATTGTATATGTAAAAATGGTTAAGTTGGGGTTTTATTTATGGTGGGGGGAGATTGGTTCTGGGAATTGAACTCACAGGCACTTTACCACTAAGCCACATCCCTAGCACTTTTTAGTTTTTATTTTGAAACAAGTTCTCACTGAGTTGCTGCAGGCCTTGCTAAATTGCTGAGGCTGGTCTTGAACTTGTGATCCTCTGGTCTCAGCCTCCTAAATCTCTGGGATTACAGGCATGTGTACCATCCCTGGAAAGATTAAATTTTTGTTTTTTTACCACACACATGCACAAAGCACACTGCTAAGAAGCCAAATTTTTCTTTTAAATAAATTTTTTTAAGTTGTTGATGGACCTTTATTTAATTAATTTATTTATATGATTGCTGAGAATTGAACCCAGTGCACACGTGCCAGGCAAGCAGTCTATCACTGAGCCACAATTCCAGCCCAAAATTGTTATTTTAAAGACTGTTGCATAAGGGAGAGGATAAAGAACATCTTGCCTTTCCTATATGAACAGTATCTCAGGAACCAAATAGTTAAGGGCAGGTTACTCTTTATAGAAGAATTGTGGTTAATAAATGAAAAGGAATGGAAGTATTTAGGCAGTGCTCATCAAGGATGGCTAAAAGCACCATGTGCAGACACCATGTGCTCTCTGAAGAAAGGCTCTGGCTACCTTCGAAGTATACTTAACAGTAAAAATAACTCAAAACCTGGAGGTGGCACTCAGTGGTAGAAAGTGTACATAGTATGGGGCTGGGATTGTGGCTCAGCGGTGGAACGCTCACCTAGCCCGGGCAGAACCCAGGTTCGATCCTCAGCACCACATAAAAATAAAGGCATTGTGTTGTGTCCATCTACACCTAAAAAATAAATATTAAAAAAAGAGAGTTTAAAAAAAGAAGAAGAAAGTGTACATAGTATGTGTGAGGCCCTAGGTTCAATCTCCAGTACTGAAAAAGAAAGGGAGAAAAAGAAAGAAGTCAGAACTGGTCAAACATCTAGGTCTAAGTACAAATATACAGGAAAAACAGGATAGAGTATCACTAGTACACAATTACCAAGCTCCAAGCAATGAAAAATTATAGGAAAAATAGGCTATTTCTTTAACAAATTAAAAGGAAAGAAGAAAAAAAAAGGGGGGAGGCTATAAATCTATTTATTTGTTTATTTTCTTTTTTATTGATAAACAAATAACAGCATTACTATTCTTAATACACATATATACCACAATTTTTCATATATCTTTTTGTATACAAAGTATGTTGACACCCAATTCATGTCTTCATACATGTACTTTGGATAATGATGTCTATCACATTCCACCATCCTTGCTAATCTCCTGCCTCCTCCCTTTCCCTTCCTCCCCTCTACACTATCTAGAATTCATCTATTCTTCCCATGCTCCCCCTCCCTACCCCACTATGAGTCAGCAGAGGGAGGCTATAAATTTAAAGAAAATATTTTTTTTTAAAAATCAACCATTTACAATGTGTGGATCTTATATGGGCAAACTGGAAAAAAAAAGAAATTATTAGGAAAATAAAAGACCAACTAGGGACATTTGTACATTCCTTTGGATATTTAATGATACTAAGGAATTACTGTTAACTTTTTAAGGCAGTATAATGGTGATGTAGTTATGTTTTTGAAAGAGTTCTTAGATATACTTCAAAAATATTTCAGGTAAAAAATTTTAAGTGCATATAAATCACGGTTCAAAATAAATTCAAATATGACACGATTTTTAAAAAAATATTATTTATTTATTTATTTATTTTTTAAGTTTCGGCGGACACAACATCTTTGTTTGTATGTGGTGCTGAGGATCCAACCCGGGCCGGGCCGCGCCTCACGCATGCCAGGCGAGCGCTACTGCTTGAGCCACATCCCCAGCCCCTATGACACGATTTTGAACAATTGATGAGTCTAGGAAAATTTGATCCTGGTATTGGAAATTTCTCCTTTGGAATTGAAGAATTACTAACATAAAATTACATTATTTCTCAGGGTGCAGTCTTATTACTTGGTCCTTCAAGAAATAATATTGTTTCCATTTTTAAAACTATCTTAAAATTAGGAAAATGTATAATTACAGAATAAACATAAATCTTGACATTTGAAAGAAATGATATGGTGGAATGGAGTCTAAAAGAGCAAAGGGTGAGACTCCCCTGCCAACACATCACCAATATATGTACCCCATTTCATGTGTACTCCTATGTGGTCAGTAGTAAATTCCTTAATAGTTATCTCGTTTCTAAGGAATCTTGGTGCTGGAAGGGATTTCTGGAATAGTCTGAGCCAAACCTTTTTAAATGAAGAAACAAATTTCCAAAGGAGGAACCCCTTGTATTGGAAAGCCTTGTGAAGCCGAGCTTTCCACCACACACTCGCCTTCTAGGTGCAACCTCTGACAACATTTTTTTTTTTTTTTTAACCTCTGACAACATTAAAGTTTAAGGTGCCTTTGCTTTACTGAGGAACCGACAACGCCCATTTAGGAAGTCGGAAAGTCACCGTGCAGGAAAGTTGCAGTTCTGCGCACGCTCAGAGCCGAGTGTCGGAACCTTCAGCGCGTCAGCTCCCTGCGGCTGAGTGGCTGCTTCCGCCGGGTGGGTTTTGCACGGCTCACCCGGAAGGCGGGGCCTGCCAGGCAAGATGGAGTTGCTGCAGGTCCTGAAACGCGGGCTGCAGCAGGTCAGTGGCCACGGCGGTCTCCGTGGCTATTTGCGAGTTTTCTTCAGGTAGGCGTCTAGAGCTATGCTCTTGGTTTCTGGGGCTGGATTTGCATTGCTTGGTTCCTTGAGGAGGGTCCCAGGCTTGGGTCACCTTGGAGAATCTCAAGGACAGCCGGCCCAATCTTTGCCTTGCAATCCCCGGGTCGAAGTCTGTCCCGGGCGTCCACAGGACAGAACTGAAGCCATCTCTAGAGATGGAGCATCCCCGCCCCCTGGAGTGTAATGAGCATTATCAGAGACGTTCACATGGTGACCTTGGGAAAGTTTTTTCCTTGAACTATCCTTCAGTTCCCTCCCAGTGCGATAAGAGATTGAAGGAGGTAACCAAAATGGTCTTCACTATTCCAAACATCCCTGACGGGCACATAGTTCCCCGAAAACGATTTGGAAACCTAGTGGAATGAAAGAACCAAGAAATATTTGAATCATTTTTAGAAGATGAAGCCCTGGGCACGGTGGCAAACACCTGTAACTCCAGCGATTTGGGAGGTTGCGACAGGATTGCAAGTTCGAGACCAGTCTCAGCAATTTAGCGAGACCCTGTCTCAAACAATTAAAAGCGCAGGGAGTGTGTCTCAATGGTTAATTCCCCCCTGGGATAAATCCCCAGTACAAAAAAAAAGTAAATAAATAAAAGAGGAAATACTTTGGCTCCCTGACTTCCTGGAGGATTTGCTTATTCCAAATTTGTTTGCACAGGGATAGTAGATAAAAGTCCTATAATTTGAATATGCTACATTTGTATTTTTAGTGTAATTTAAGCGCATTAGTTGCATTAGTTTATCTTTTCCCATCCTGTCTGCATGATACTGGGACGGTGAGGCAGCATGAGCTAAGTTAAGACTAGAGTTCTTAACCTGAAAGCTGATTCTTCAGTATTAAGTGGCAAGAGCCTGGAGGTGAAGGCTAGAAGTATACAACCAGTGACCATCCACAGCAACTCATTTTTCTAATTGATGTAGCAGCCTTTGTGTCTGAAAGTTGGTATTCTCACTTCATTTTGGTTTGTTGTGAACAATGAATCATTCTAAAATGTCTGTTTTCTTTGGGATAATTACAGAGCAAATGATGTGAGAGTTGGTACATTAGTGGGGGAAGACAAATATGGAAACAAATACTATGAAGACAACAAGCAATTTTTTGGTGAGTGCAGTATTTTTGGCATTTGGGTTTGGGATTTGATAGGAGTCTATTTTTCATACCGTACAAAGGAGCTCTTACTTGGAAAAAAATGAAAAACTCAATAGAGAAAAACTAAATGATTAACAAAAGTATGAGAAATGCTAATCCTCACTTGATATTACAAGAATGCAACTTAACAAAGTTAGAGGTACTTTTCCATGTGGGGACATATCCCAGTTTGGGGAAAGGGATAGAATAGATTAATTCAGGCATTTTGGAGGACAGTTTGGCAATATTTGTGAAAAATTATACTGCATTTATCTTTTGTCTCAGCACTTAAAAAAATTCATCCTATAAATATTCTTGTGAGACAAAGACACTTATTGCAGCAGGCTTTTAGTAATAAATCTCAAAAGCAACATTATCATGTATAAGTTGATAATGATGAATTTAAACACTTTTTAGAATGCTTTTGTGTTATTAAGAATGATATACCTTGGGCTGGGGATGTGGCTCAAGCGGTAGTGCGTTTGCCTGGCATGTGCGGGGCGCTGGGTTTATCCTCAGCACCACTTAAAAATAAAAAAAAATAAAGATGTGTATCCACCTGAAAATTAAAAAATAAATATTAAAAAATTCTCTCTCTCTTTAAAAAAAAGAATGATATACCTATAATTTTATATACAAAGATGTTAAAGATATGCATAACAAAGTTCTCCAGTTGCAGAACGATGTTTGGTATCCTCAAAGGAAGAAAATATATACTCTTGGTTTACATATTACATTTCCAAACACAAGAAACTTAGAATCAGATAATGGTGGTTCAATATTCTATCCCTCCATTTTATAACCTTGTGACCTGGTTAACTTATTAACTTCTCTAAGCCTCAGTCTTCTCATCTTAAGTTGTATTAAAAAATGATGAAAAGAGAACAGGAAGAACTTATCTTAATGGAGGGTTTCTTAACCTCGAACTAACACCATGGCCAGATAATTCTTTGTTGTGACATGCTGTCCCAGGTGTAGAACGGGCAACAGCATTTTTGGCACATACCTCCTACGTGCAAGTAGCACTTTCTCTCTACAGGTGTGACAACCAAAAATATCTACAGGCATTGTAGATATTTGCCTCCTGTGAGGCAAAATTGCCGGAGAACCACGGGCCTAATGCTTGGTACATATGTGCTCAGTAAATATCAGCGCTATTATTGTTATTATTATTACCTTCTTGAATTGTTGGATTTTTTTTTACTATGTGCTTTTGTTGTTTTTATAATAATAAAAAGATTCTCAAAAAAAAATTCTCTTGATTGAGATGAAAGGTATCAAAGAAGAAAAAACAACTAGTCTTCATCCAAGGGAAAAATATATAATGTGAAGTAATGACCTAGCATTTATTGAGTGTTTACCAAAGCTAGGTGCTATGCTAAACAAATAACATTCATCAAGTACTTTAATCTTCAAGATTTCTTTGAGGCAAATACTTTAGTCTCCTCATTTCCCCCATTTTTCAAATGAGGAACTAGGTCATCATCACCAGACAGTGAAAGATATTTCTTAGGAGTATAGAAACCATGCTATGGTTACATTGAATGCAGTTTGGTCTATGAGAATTAAGTATCTTCTTACATACTCTATAACCATTACTATTTTCAATATAGAAACCATAGAATTTTAGACTTGGAACAGATTGTAAAAGGTTATCTAAAAACTATTGTTCTATAGGTGAAGAAACCAAAGTCCAAGAAATGTCCTAGCCAAAGAGACTTAACCAAGTAATAGAAACAGTGGCAGAGCCCAGGGCAATATTCTTTCTGCTCATCACTGTTATAAACTAAGATTAAGTTAATTTCCTTTCTTCTTTCTTCTTTCTTCATTGAAAATACAGCTATCTTCGTTTCTGCTAATTTAAGAAAATGATACTGTTGTAAAACATTAAAATTTAGTGTATGAAGTAAAAAAATGAATGTTCCCCCCCTTGTAATCAAATACCTCTTTTAATTAGCTTGTACTTAGATACCTAAGACTCTAATGAATGTATAAACCTACACTTATTTATATTATGCATATTTGTAAACTGAAATATTTTTCATTAAAAAATATGGATCATTTTTCCTTATTAGCTAAATGAACCTACAGTGTTCTTTTTTGTTTGAATACCTAGTTTTGTTTTTTTTTATTTAAAAAAAATCACAGCACTGTTTTTAATTAGCACAATATTCCACTCTATAGAAGAACTGTTATTTTTTCAAACTCTTGACTGTTGATAGACATTTAGCTTGCCTTCTACTTTTTGCTACAGGGAACTTGCTTATAACTACATCCATATTCATTTAGATATTCTAAGAATAAATTCTTGGAAGTGGAATTGCTGGGTCTGACTATGGACTTCTAACATTTGGATAAATATATTGTAGTTGATGTCTAACAAAATGTTAGATTTTTGAGGCCCAGGTCTATCATTGGAGCCTAATTCTGTTGTCATTGCCTAATATATGAAAGAAACCTTTTTCAAGGTTTCCTGCATCTGCCTTCATATTTCCCTGCCTCATAGGATTATACTTTACTCTTACATATCTGTCCTTAAGATTGATTTCTCTAAGATAATGCTAAGGGAAGTTAGCCAATCCCAAAAAAACACATGATTTCTCTGATATAAGGAGGCTGATTCATATTGGGATAGGGAGGGGGAGCATGGGAAGAATAGATGAACGTCTACATAGGGCAAAGGGGTAGGAGGGGAACGGAGGGGGCAGGGGATTAGCAAGGATGGTGGAAAGTGATGATCATTATTATCCAAAGTACATGTATGAAGACATGAATTGATGTGAATATACTTTGTATACAACCAGAGGTATGAAAAATTGTGCTGTATATGTGTAATAAGAATTGTAATGCATTCTGCTGTCATTTATTTTTTAAAAAATCAATTAAAAAATTTTTAAAAAGATTGATTTCTCCAAAGTGAAAATATATATTGATTGATATCTGTAATTTCTTTTAATAAACAAGGTCATATATAAATAACATTAGTCAATCTTTGTTGATTATATATTCACCTAGGAGAACCCTGTAAACTAAATGCAGATTACCTTTTGCTTATTGATTTAAGATCTATTATAGGAATAAATTCAATGTTCCCAACTTGAGGGTTAGGGTTAGTGGCAGTGAGGAAGAGGTAAAGGGAATTACTATTCATTCTTCATTTTGCAGGTGGTGGTGGGGGGTATTGGGGATTGAACTCATGAACCCAGGGGTACTTTACCACTAAATTACATCCCAGACCTCTTTTTATTTTGAAACAGGTTCTTGCTGTGTTTCTCAGGGCTTCACTAAGTTGCTGAGACTGGCCTCAAACCTATAATCCTCCAGCCTCAGTTTCCCAAGTCACTGGAATTATAGGTGTACACTCCTGTGCCTGATGTATTGAGTATTTATACACCCAGTATTGAACTATGTGTATGCATTTGATATTTAATTTTCACAGCAACCACAAGATGTAGAAATAGTCATCTACTTTTAATGGATAAATAAACTGAAGCTTATAACGTTTGCCTGATAGTAAGTAACAAAGCCCTGATTGAAACCTGGGTGTTTATTTCAGAACCCAATAGAAACAGTTTTGTAAGCAGTGGTTAAACCGCCAACTATAGCACAGAAATGTGTTAAATAAAAAATGTAGCCATGGGGCTGGGGATGTGGCTCAAGTGGTAGCGCCCTCGCCTAGCATGCGTGAGGCACTGGGTTCGATTCTCAGCACCACATAAAAATAAAATATAGATATTGTGTCCACCTAAAAAACTAATAAATAAATATTTTTTAAAAAAATGTAGCCATACTGTTTTGATGATATGAGCTGTCCTACTTACCTAACTATCATTTATAACATTTGCTTATTATATATAGTTCATATTTTTTCAAAAGGATCAGAAATGTTTTTTTTAAAACATTTGTATGAAAACATAATTCAAGTATGATTACTGTGAATACATCGGCTCTGATCTCAGGAAGAGCACTTTTCTGAGTAAACTGAGCAGCTATGAATACATTCCGGTAAACTTTTCTGATACTGCCCTCTGCAGGGAACTGGGGAGAAGCAAGGATTCTTCCCTTTGGGAAAGGTCAGAGCCCCACCCACATCACTGAGTTGTCTTAATCCCTGGTTCAGAGATCTTGCCTTGGGGGCAGACAGGCTTTTGATAAAGCTTGCCAGCCACACACTTGCTGGAGCTTGCCTTCACTAATACACCCATGGTATTATTCCTCTCATAGTCCTCTTATGTAAGAGGACATAAAAATATTTTAATAACAAGGATGTCTTCTTTGATATCATGCATTTATTACTTTAAAAAAAAGGATTTCCTTTATTCCTCACATCTTTCCACCCAGGCCGTCACCGATGGGTTATATATACTACTGAAATGAATGGCAAAAACACATTCTGGGATGTGGATGGAAGCATGGTGCCTCCCGAATGGTAAGCTAAGCCACCATTTTATTTCATTTGACTTGGGCAATATTTCATTACTCAAATATTTATTGAATATTTATAAGGCAGACATTGATCTTCTGAAAGACTCTATCCCAATTACAATGGTTGCATAACAAGTTACCCTAGAGCTTAGTGACTTAAAACAACAGTTATTTGTCTCTCATTTTTGTGGGTGAGGAGTTGAGACAAGGCCAAGCAAGGATGATTTATCTTGACTCTCAGATGTCTGGGTCCTCAGCTGGGAAACTGGAATCATCTGAAGAGTTCTTCACCTGATGCCTGCATGTTAATGCTGACTGTCAGCTGGGGGCATGGCTGAGGCTGTGAATTGGGCTACCTTTATGTTTCCTAGGCTTCCTTAGGCAAGTACTCTGAGGAAGAGCAAGCTGGGCAGAAGCCATAGTGCCTTATTTTAGTTCTTGGATCATCCACTATCACTTCTGTATTCCATTGGTTAAAGCAGTTAGAAACCTCTGCCCAAATTCAACAGGAGAAAACATAGGCTCTTTCTTTCTTTCTTTTTCTCTTTTTTGCTTTGTAAGCAAGTGTGCTAACATTGGTTTTCATCCTCTATTTTATTTTTTGAGACAGTGTCTCACTAGGTTGCTCAGGCAGGCCTTGCTATCCTCCTGTCTCATCCTCTCAAGTAGCTGAGATTGTAACTCTTTTGGTAGAAGCATGCCAACATCACATATATATTGGGGTTTATAATGGTGTGGTATGTATTACCTATTTGTAGGGGAAAGGTGAAAAGAACCCTGGTTCTGATCTTCTCTAGCATTTTGACTTTATATGAGTTTCTTGATTTTTCTGAAGGTTAGTTTCCTCATCTATAAAATGAGAACCCTAAAATTCCTTAGATCTCTTTAAGCTGTTTTTATAATATGCATATTTTTAAATCTAATGCTAAATGCTCTTGAATGAAATGTTTCGAAGCAAAGTACTTAACTATTTTGTAGATTGCGGAAATAAAACCATTTGGTTGACATACAGTTGAACTTTGGACATTCTTTCTAGGTGGTCTAAAAAATCTCACCAAAAAACTAGAAATAAGTATGTCAGGTAGGCTATGGCATTTTGTTTTAGTTGAACTTAATTAGCAGAAATAGTTCCATTTTGCTTAGAAACCCAGGCATGTAACATAAAGAAGTGAAGTTCAGATATTATTACTAGAGTCCTAGGCATCAGGGGTTTCAATAGACCTCGCCTAGCCACTCACCCACAAGACCAAACAAAAGGTAATGGTGAAAAGCAGGAAAAGAATTTTAGTCAAAATGGCCACATCAGGAAGGCAGAGATTTGGCATCTCAGTCCTGTCTTTAAGGTGCTCATAGGAACTTTAGTTTTAAATAGAGGAAGGGGTTAAGAGGTATATATACCAAGCTGTCTTGGTCAAATTGTACTCTTGTTGATCCTTCTCTCAGTTCTGATTCTATTAGGTGGCTCTGAAGAAGCTCTTATCACTTGAGGGGGCCAATTTCCACTTGCTGCTCAGAGTGTTTATCAAACCTGTGATCCTGGAAGGGAACAGTTCTATTCCCATGAGATGATTGCTTCTGCTTAGAGAGGCAGTCTCATCATGGGTTGATTTCTTAGAATATGTAGGACAGTGACTGAAGACTTCTAGGTACCACTCCAAGAGTCTGAAACAAGATGCTAAGTCTTAAAAGGGGATGAAATAGATTAGATAAATTTAGAGCTAATAAACCTTATGTTACTAGTTTTTAGGTAAGCACTCCTTAAAGGATTAGCATGTTTGCGTGCAGAACTAAGTAGGGTTCTCCTTTATCACCAACCCCAAATTCAAGGTGATAAAGGAGATAGATACAAAAGAAGGCAGGGATGCCATGCTTTATTTTGCTTTTATTTACTCATAGGACATCTTCAGGCCTAAGGGTCACTACTTAATTTAGCAAAGGCAGCCTCTCCAAGTTCATGTTATAATATGGTAGGTAGTAATGAAGACCACAGTGAGCTGAAAAGCATAAAAGTACCTTGCATCAAAGAAGGCAGCGCCCTGTTCAACTCTGCTCATTCCATTAGATAAAAATTCCACTAAGGTTTTCCAGATGATGATTTTTCTAAAGAAGGTGGAAATCTGTATTTCATTGTGAGAGTTCTTTTTTTTTCAACGTTAATCTTTTTTTTTTTTCATTGTAGTTGGACACAATACCTTTATTTATATGTGGTGCTGAGGATCGAACCCAGGTCCTTACATGTGGTAGGCGAACACTCAGCCCCCAGTGTTAATCTTTTTTAAAAAGTATTCAGAAATTTAAATACAGCATATCTAACAGACCTTTCCACAGTGACGGAAATGTTCTATATCTGTGCTGTCTACTAGGGTAACCACTAACTTCATGTGTCCCAGAGCACTTTAAAATATGGCTAATGAAACTGAGGAATGAATTTTTTACTTAAATAGTCTACTTGATTGGACGAAAGAGTTTTTTAGAAATGCTGTTGGCTGAGCAAAACATGTCTGTAAGATTTCACCAAGAACCAGTTTTCAAACTGGTCTACTATTTGCATTTGCATGAATTGAGAGTCTTGGCATCTTTTTTTTTTTTGGTACTAGAGATTGAACCCAGGGATGCTTAACCACTGAGCCACATCCCTACATTCCAGGCCTTTTTATTTTTTATTTTAAGATAGAGTCCCACTAAGTTGCTTCAGGTCTCCCTAAGTTGCTGAGGCTGGCCTTGAACTTGCAGTCTACCTGCCTTAGCCTCCTGAGCTGCTGTGATTACAGGATTGTGCAACTGTGTCCAGGTGGGAGTGTTGGCATCTTCAAGTTAATAAGTTCTTAACGTGAGAAAGCAACACTGATTAGGAGCTTTCTTGTGCTACATTTGGGACTTGATTTGGGGATTTTTTTTTAATATTTATTTTTTAGTTGTAGGTGGACATAATATCTTTATTTCATTTTTATATGGTGCTGGGGTTTGAACCCAGTGTCTCACGTGTACTAGGCAAGCACTCTACCACTGAGCCACAACTCCAGCCCGATTTTGGGATGTTTTTAATGAGAAATAATAATCTGTGGTTCTGTTAATGTCTAGGGAGCTGTGGTTTTAGATTTAAGAGCTTTACCTCTGAGGGCACATCTGTGAGGAGGACTGTCAGACCACATAAAGTGGAAAACAGGCTCTAGAAGCTGAGATATCCTCCTAGTTTTGTTTATTTGAGTTCGAATTGGCATTTATCTCCTTTAATATGCTAATCTGACATTGATGCTCATGGTCAACATTTTGGGAGATAAGGTTAGGGTTTCTGATTTAAATTATGTGAAATGAAACTCAGAATTACAAGAAAAATCAAGTACTTTTAATGACCCTATTTGTATGGGAAGCTTAAAGGTTTATGTTGAGTTTTCATAAGGAAAAGTGGTATTAGAGATGCTTAATTGTTTGTTTCTCATACCCTGCCTCTGCTAGGTATAATACATTATAGAATTCTTAATTTGTGGATTCTTTAATCCATGAATAAATTTGAAGTTTGGTTGATTTATCTTTAATTAGGTGGCTAGATACTATTGTACACAAAAGGCAATGAGTAACACATGCAACTTATCTTTGTTCATTTAACTACTTACTAATTATCTACCACTACTGTAGGCACTGAGGGTACAATATTGAGTAAAACATGGTACTTACTCTTATGGAAGGAGGCAGAAAACCATATATGTGGAATGTTTGAGGTAACGATAAATATAAATAAGGAAGACAAGCGTCAGGGAAGGCTTCTTTGAGGAAGTGACATTTTAGGAAAGATCTAGAAGAGGGGTGAAAAGAATTCCCAGCAAAGGGAATCACAAGTACAAAAACCTTGTATGTTTGAGGTGTATTGCTCAGTCTGTTAAAAGAACAGTAATGTGGTCAGTTGTCTGGAGTGTAATGAGTGCAGGGAAGATGTTAATAAATGAGATAGGAGAAGCAAGTGGGCCAGATCATGTACATCTTGTAAGCCATGGTAAACATCTTGGCTTTTTTTCAAAAATTCTTTGGAAGTCATTGGAAGGTAAGGTAGATAGGATGTGATCTGATTTGCTTTTTTTTTTTTTAGATGGAATAATCCAGATTTTCAGAGCCATTACAAGTATTTGAATCATTTCAGAGTAAATTGCCAAAATGATGTCTCATCACTCCTAAATACTTTAGTGTGTAATTTCTACAAACAAGAATATTCTCCTATATAACCATCAATAAATAATTTGCCATATAGAGGAGGCAAAATTTTGCACCTATCCTCTTAGGGCTTTTCGGTTGGCCTGAGTATTCAATTGACATAAATTCAGACTAATAGGAGAAAAGCATACAAATGTATATAATATAGTTTTTTGGCTTTTTTGTTTGTTTATTGGGTATCAAATACAGTGTCACACACCTGCTGAACAAGCACAGTACCAATGAACTACACCTCCAGCCCTATTTAATAGAATTTTTGCATGACACGAGCCCTTATAAGAAAATAAAGACTAGATGATACACTAATGTTTACTACTTATATGCTGAGGCATTAGTCAGCTTTCCATCAGTATAACAAAATATCTGAGATGATTAACTTATAAAGGGAAAAGGTTTACTTTGGCTGACAGTTTTGGAAGTTCCAGTCCATGATCAGTTGGCCCCATGGCTTTGGGCCTGTGATGAGGAAGCACAATGTGACAAGAGTACATTGGAGCTGGGGATTTACCTCACTTGGTAGAGTGCTTGCCTAGTATGCACAAGGCCCTGGGTTCAATCCCCAGCACCACAAAATAAATGAATAGAGTACATTGGCAAAGCAAAACTACTCACCTCATTGGAAGGAAGCAAAAGAAAGGATGAAGAAGGGGCTAGAGTCACCTTATCACTTTGAAGGTGACCTAAAGCCCTCCTAATAGGTCCCACCTCTTTTTTTTTTTTTTTTAAGGCACAGACAGACGTTTATTTAGAAAACTAGATACATATTCAAGGGAAAGTGAGGGCAGTTGCCAGAGAGATGCCTTTGGTGTGTTTGAATGTGGACTGTCTCCAGAGGGAAGAGACAGCAACCTGTTGGTGTGGGATGTTAATATTTATAGCAGGCTGGTGCTGGGGGCTGTACTAGAGGTGGAGCCAGGATGGAATTGCACAGCTTCTCACCAGTTTTCCCTGTACTTGCATATTTCTCTCATTCTACTGAAGGATTAGTTATTTCTGAGCACTTTCTGTATCGAAGTTGCTCCTGGGCATTTCCTCTCTCTCTTAATCCTAAATCCTAGTCTCATTTCTCCCCCCAGGCTTCACCCCTAGAAGCTTCCACCACTTCCCTTTAGTGCCATCCTGGGGACCAAGCCTTTAACAACACCTAGACTTTGGGAGACATTCAGGGTCTAGACTGCAGTAACTAAATTGTTTGAAGAGTAGTGCATTTTGAAAATGTGACAAGGCAAATTGACTTGGGCTAGAGTAGTCAATTGGATGAAGAATGGCTAGGAAGATAAGCATTAGTTTAACCTATTAAATCCCAAGTTTTCAATTCAGTGAATATTTTAATGAAATTCACACAGGTGCATTAAAATAGATTGTAAATCATAATTTAGAGCTTATTACATAATTTATTAACATCATAAGTGATATAATTAATATGAATGAATATCTCAAAAGAATAGAACTCTAAAAATATAAATGTTTATTTCAGAGTTACCAAAAGTGGTATGTTTCTTGCTCAATTTAAGTTTTTCAGTTTTCTATAAATGAGATGATGAAGTATAATAGGGTTAACGAGTTTATTTGTATGTATTTCCCTCCACCTCAACTTCCCTTCCTTGAGGAAGAGCAGTGCTCTCCTTTTGGTATAGGAATGGCATTTTTACATGGCAATTTTATATCCTGCTTTTAAGAAACAGAAGGAAGGGCTAGGGTTGTAGCTCAGTGATAGAGCGCTTGCCTAGCATGTGTGAGGCGCTGGGTTCAATTTTCAGCACCACATATAAATAAAATAAAGATCCATCAACAACTAAAAAGAAACAGAAGGAAAATCAAAGCATTCTTCTTGTACCTGCTATTTCTCAAATGCCTTTAACTCAAAATAGTCAATATGCCATAGCAGCACATTTTGAGGTAGCATATTCTGAACTTCAGCTGCTACTCCTTAATCTTCAGAACCCATTCAAGTCTCACCTTTTGTCACAACAGTGTCCATAGCAAGATTTCATCATACCTTTCATGGAAGCTTATATTTCTTTAGTTTCCTTCACACTGGAGTGGATTCTCAGCTTTTTCTTGGTTTTCATGACCTTCACACTTTTGAAAATAACATTAAAGTTGTTGTAAAATGACCGTTGGTGTAAGTTTATTGAATGTTTCATTAAGACTAGGTTCAGACTGTTTCTTTGACAGAAATATCACAGAAGCAATGCCATGGTTTTTTGTTGCTTTCTATAAAGTAGCTCTCAATTTTGATGGTTTGGTTATTAATGAAAGCTTTTATTACTTAAGAGACGTCTGCCAGGTTTCTCCATTCTAAAGTTAATTCATTGTCCTTTTGTAATTTATTAGCATTTTGTGGGGAGATATGTGAAGGTTATATATCCCATTAGTCATCAAACTTTTAACCTATTATTTATTTCAGTATCAATTCCTATTTTAATCAGTGGGTTATAATACATTACTGTAGTTTTTTGTTGCTCAAATTGATCTCAGTTTGACTAAGTGGGAACCCATTCCTACTGCATTTGGGTTTTTTTGAAATGTTTCCATCATTCTAGGAGCATTTTCTTGCTTTTTGACTCAAAATCTTCCATGTTCCTTACAGTTTCCTTTCTCAGCCTTGGAAATAGCTATTTCTCCAAGGGACCTCTGTTTGCTTGCATGATTTTTTTAGTGGAGAATGGTATTTTAAAACTTAAAATCTGAATGCAAGGTATGCTCATTGCTCTTGGGATTTCAGTGCTCCCAGATGCTCTCAGGACAAGCAAGGGAAAATAAGTACACGGGTGCCTTGTCTTATTGTGCTTTCATTTACTGCAGTTCTCAGATACTACATTTTTTTACACATTGAAGTTTTGTTCAGTGTGTAATCTGGAGTGGCAACCCTACACCCACCCAGTCTATTGGCACCATTTTTTCAACAGCATGTGCTCCTTTCTTGTCTCTTTTTCACTTTGGGTAATTCTTGTAATACATAATATTTTCTTTATATGTGTTATGGTGATCTGTGATCAGTGATCTTTGATGTTACTGTTGAAGTTGTTTTGGGGTGCCACAAACCTTGCTCATGTAAGTTGCTAAACTTTATCAACAAGTATTGTGTGTACGTGAGGTTTTGTTGTTGTTGTTGTTTGTTTAGAATCAGGATATTGCTAAGTTGCTGTGGCTGGCCTCACAATTGTGATACTCCTGCCTCAGCCTCCTGGCTCCCTGGGGCAGGTACATGATGCATTCTCAGCAAGTATTGTGTGTTCTGACTGTTCCATCAAGGGACCATTTCCACCGGGGTCCGCGCACACACTCTCGGAACCCCGCAAGACCAAAAAGAGCCGTCATTTGGCTTGGTGTCATTTGGCTTGGTGTTGTGGCATTTTGCATCCTCCTCCCTTCTGCTAGCAAAGGCCAAATTTGGGGGCCAACAGAGGTGAGGCAAAGAACCTCACCTCCCCACTGGTATTTGGAGGCCAACAGAGGTGAGGCTAAGAACCTCACCCCCCCACTGGTATTTGGGGGCCAACAGAGGTGAGGCAAAGAACCTCACCCCCCCACTGGTGCAAAGGCCTATCCACAAGTATGGCTGTATGCTGGACCAGTAGTCAATGACGGGTAAGATCCAATTGCAATGGTACCAACCTAAGACAGGAGGCTGACGCCTTGAGGTCAGCTCATCCGATGACGGGTAAGGACCATATGTAGTATTGGACAACCTAAGACAGGCACGGTCCCTAAGCCACATTGCTTGTTGTTTAATTAAACAGAAGGGGGGAGATGTTGAGGGCCACAGCCGAGTTGGGATGACTCATAGCATTTTGCCAGAAGGGAGTGGTTGGCCAGCCAGCCATTGAGATGATGATGGTTATGTTAAGCTGTGTATTCAATTGTATATCTGACCTTTACTGTCAATAAGGTGGCTCTTGCTGCCTGGGCCCGCTACTTTGGAGTTCCCATTGAGTTCTCGCGGGGTTCCCAGGGAGTGTGCGCGCGGACCCCAGTGGAGGGAAAGAGTGTTCCCGGGGAGCGTGTGTGGAGTGCTGGTGGAGTTCGGCAATAAAGAGTTCAGTATGATAAAGTTCAGTATGATAAAGGGTTCAGTATGATAATACACTTAATGCAGTGTGCAATGATCAAATCAGGGTAATTAGCATTTCCCTCTCCTTAATCATTAATCATTTGGGGGGGGTGTGTGTATTGGGAGCTTCAAACTTCTCTCTTCTAATTTTTTTTAATAAAAAATATAATAAATTATTGTGAACTATACTAACCAAACTGTGCAATGGAATATTAGAATGAATTCTTCTTATCTAACCATTTTTTGTACCTGTTACCTAACCTTTTATTCTTCCTCCATCTTCCCCTTCTTCTTAGGCTCTAGGAATCACTACTATACTCTCTACTTATGAAATCAACTTTTAGCATCCACGTACGAAGGAGAACATGTTATACTTGTCTTTCTGTAATGGGCTTATTTCACTTAAGCAAAATATTCTCCAGTTCAATTCATGTTGCCTTAAAATGACAAGATTTCATCATTTTTTGTGATTGAATGATATTCTGTTGTGTCTGTATACTACATTTTCTTTATACAATCATCATGGGTCAACACCTTGGTTGATCTTGGCTCTTGTGAATAGTACTGCAATAAATACAGGGGTGCAGATAACTCTTTGATACACTAATTACATTTCCTTTGGACATACTCAGTAGTGGAATTGCTGTATCATACCATAATTTGTTTTACCGTTTACTCTTTTCCATGATGGCTATACTAATTTACATTCTCACCAACAGTGTATGAGTTTTCCTTCTTCTGTATCCTCACCAGAATTTGTTATTGTCTTTTTGATAAAAGCCATCAAACTAGGGTAAGATGATATCTCATTTTGGTGTTTTGTTTTTGTTTTGCAATGCTGGGGATTGAACCCAAGGCCTTGTGTATGCTGGGCAAGTGCTATACCACTGAGCTATATCTCCAATTTTATGTTGGTACAAGGTCTTTCTCTGTTACCCTGACTGATTGATCCTAGACTTTCGATCCTTCTGCCTCAACCTCTCAAGTAGTTATGATTACAGGCATGCACAAGTATGCCGGATCATTTTTGGTTTTGATTTGCATTTCCCTGATGATTAGTGATGTTGAAAGTTTTTTTTTCTGTAGTTGGCCATTTGTATGTCTTATACTGAGGAATGTTTATTCAGATCATTTTAAAAACCATATTTGTTGTTGAATTCTTTGAGTGCCTTATGAACTTTAAGATATATATATATATATATATATATATATATATATTTTTTTTTTTTTTTTTTTGTTTGTTTGTTTGTTTGTTTTTGTGTGTGTGGTGCTGGGGATTAGAACCCAGGGCCTTGTGCATTCAAGGTAAGCACTCTACCAACTGAGCTATGTCCCCAGCCCTAAATGTTAAGATTTTTTATCTGAATTACTATTAGAATAGTAACTGGGATGGGGAAGACATTGGGGTGAGAAAGCAGATGTGGAAGGGGTAGTTAGCAAGTTGTACTTTTGGACTATTGGCATAACTCAGTGGTAGAACGTTTGCCTAGCATGAATGAGGGCCTGGGTTTAATCCCCAGTATCACCAAAAAATTGTTCTGCTTATAGACACACCATAGTGAGTATTCAGGTGAAAAAACTAGTCTGGAAGTTAGGATGGAGAAGAATGCTGGTGATAGGAGCCTCAGTGTGATCTTACTTAGTACAGTATACAGTTGAACATCACAAATTAATGGTAAAGAGAACATGACCTTCAGTTAAATGCTTTGCTCTGTTGCTCCTGAAAACCAGATAGATTGTATCAACTATATTGCTAGATAAAATTGACCTCTGATTGGTGAATTGCATCTGGATTGAGACGATTATGAAAGCTTCATGAGTTGGCTGTGTTTAGGCTTGCCTGAGTACTACTGCTCTTAGACTGACGTGTACCTTGCGAGACATTGGCCATTGTGGAGCATGAAGCTTTTGAGTCAGGGCAGCTCCTGCACCTGTTTGATGTGGCTCTTATGTCCCTTGAGCTTGTGCTGTGTCATGTAGAGAGTTAAAGAACATAGCTCCCAGGTGGCCGGGTGAGCTGTCACTTGCATGAACAACTGCAAAGACTCCCAGTCAGAGGAACATTTGATGTTGCCCATCTAGCAAGCTGTGGTTCCTGTCCTGTGTTCCGACTTTTCAGGTGTCAGGGGTGTCTTATGGTATTCTTTTTGTAGCACTGGAGATTGAATCCAATACCTCATACATACTAGACAAGCACTCTACCACCATCCCCAGCCCTTTCAATTTTTAATTTTGAGACAGTTTTAATAAGCTGCCCAAGCTGAACTTGTACCTGTGATCCTCCTGCCTCAGCCTCTGCTCCTAATGATAGTCTTTTATATATATATTTTTAGTTGTTGATAGACCTTTATTTTATTTATTTATATGTGGTGCTGAGAATTGAACCCTGTGCCTCACACATGCCAGGCAAGTGCACTACCGCTGAGTCCCAGCCCCCTAATGATAGTCTTTTGACATGTCTGTTAGTAGCGGAATAATCTCACCTGGTGATGAATTTCCCTTTGGAGGCATTAGTGATTTTGATATAATTAAGGAAGATTTTTAGTCACCATCTCTGTCTCACTTAATGTTCACTTAATTCTCTGTAATCTTGTGGGGGGAAAATAGAAATCTTTCAGGGAAATGGATTCATATTGTTTACCTTTGTCTTGAGGCATTTGCTTTGAATCTGCTAGCAACCAATAAACAAAAGGTGTATATGGTGGTGCAGATGTCTTGGATGAGCAATGGAACTAGTTACTCCTTGAAAATAAGAAACTTATGTCTAGAACCTAGCACGGCATCTGTTGAAATACCACCATATCAGATATTGATGGGTTATACATTTACATTAGTGAGAAAAACGTGTGGTGCTTGTTCTCCTGGAGTTTATAGGCACTTTGTGAATATTAGCTGGTTGGCTAATATTATACTATAATTTAGTGTCTGTTGTTTTTGTTCAAGTACCTTTTCATTTTCCTACTTTTTATTTTTTTATGGGATTAGCAACAGGAATTCTTCAGGAATTGATTTATTTAATTGAATAGAATGTTCTCAAAAGAGCATTTTTGTTTTGTGTTTGTATTTTTAGTGTAGATGACTTGAACCTAGCTCCTTGCACCTACTAAGTAACATTCTACCACTGAGCTATACCCCCAGCCATGAAAGTATTTAGGTAGGTAACAAATATCATTTTGTTCCACTTTTGTTTAATCTCTATTTTATTTATTTTCAGTGCTGAGCTTGAAACCAGGGCCTTGAGCATGCTACGCAAGTGTATTCCACTGAGTCATATTCCCAGCCCTCTATTTTATCTTAAAGTTAGTTAATTGCTCCATCTTCAGAAGTCTTTTTTTTCCTTTTCTATTTTTTAAATTTATTCTACTTAGTTGTCCATGATAGCAGAATGCATTTCAATTTATTGTACACAAAGTGTAAATGGAGCGCAACATTTCAATTCTCTGGCTGTGTACAGTGTAGACACACCATTCGTACAATCATACATGTACCTAGGGTAATGATGTCCATCTCATTCTACCATCTTTCCTACCCCCATAAACCCTCCCCACCCTCCCTTTTGCCCAATCCAAAATTCCTCCATTCTTCCCTTGCCCCCACCCCCTCATAGATCAGCACCCACTAATCAGAGAAAACATTTGTCCTTTAGTTTTGGGGGGATTGGCTTACTTCGCTGAGCATAGTATTCTCCAACTCCATCTATTTATCTGCAAATGCCATTATTTTATTCTCTTTTAATGCTGAGTAATATTCCATTGTGTATATATACCAGTTTCTTTATCCATTTATCTATCAGAGGGCATCTTGGTTGGTTCCACAGTTTAGCTATTGTGAATTCAACTGCTATAAACATTGATGTGGCTATGTCACTATAGTAGGCTATTTTAAGTCCTTTGGGTATAGACCAAGGAGTGGGATAGCTGGGTCAAATGGTGGTTCCATTCCAAGTTTCCTGAGGAATCTCCACACTGCTTTCCAAAGTGGTTGCACCAAAAGCCTTTATTTTTCTTGTTATGGTCTTTAACTTCTGCATAAAATGAAGGACATAAAAGCCACATAAGTAAGTAGTTTCTACATGAAACTCAATGAGGTAAAAATTTGTTGAGTGTGGAAAGGTAGAAAGTTTGGGTTATTTTGTGCATATCAGTCTAAAATTATTGTTTTCATTTACTTTTATAAAGTTTTTTTTGTGTGTGTGATTTGAAATATTGGTAGCTTGAATTCCTTTGAGCCAAGTTAAAAATAAAACATGGCTTGCTTTGATTTTTCTCTATGGCAAATACACTGTTTCCCCACTTGGTGGCACCTTCTGTTCATTTCTAAGTAATATGTTCCTTCTCAGTGTAATGCACTTATCTCTCCTTATGATTTATTTTCTTATTAAAATTAATGTTTAATTACTCAAGTAATACATAAATATCTTCTCTAAAAAAATAACAGTATATAACTGGACACGGTGGTACACAATTATAATCCCAGCTACCGGGGAGGCAGGAGGACAAGGCCAACCCCCGCAACTTAGTGAGATGCTGCCTCAAAATAAATTTTTTTTTAAGGGTTGGGGATGCAGTTCAGTGGTTTTTGTGCTTGCACAGCATGTACAAGGCTCTGGGTTTGATCCCTGGTGCCACAAAAAAAAAAAAAAAAGAAAAGAAAAGAAATAATAATAACTGTGTATGTTAAAGATTTCTTTTTTTAAAGAAAATAATTTTGTCCTAAAGATTTTTTTAGAGTCAGTGTGAAACTAATAAATATTTTTGCCCTTTTAAGGTTAATTTAGGATATCCAGCATCATTGTGGTCAACTTTTTTTCAGTTGGCATGATGTGTTCTAGAAGATTTTGTAAAGAACTAGGATGACAGGTGGGGGATTATGTGTAGGTGACAGAGGAATCAAGGATGATTTATTGGTTTTGGACTTGAGTGATTGGTACCGTAGTGGTGGAACCATTCATTGACATGGGCATACTAGGAGAAGGGAAGGTGGTGGAAGGGTAGAAGATAAGAATTGGAAGTCTTGAATGGATAAAAAAAATGTGGCATTTATACACAATGGAGTATTACTCTGCATTAAAAAATGACAAAATCATAGAATTTGCAGGGAAATGGATGGCATTAGAGCAGATTATGCTAAGTGAAGCTAGCCAATCCCTAAAAAACAAATGCCAAATGTCTTCTTTGGTATAAGGAGAGTAACTAAGAACAGAGTAGGGACGAAGAGCATGAGAAGAAGATTAACATTAAACTGGGATGAGAGGTGGGAGGGAAAGGGAGAGAGAAGGGAAATTGCATGGAAATGGAAGGAGACCCTCAGGGTTATACAAAATTTCATACAAGAGGAAGTGAGGGGAAAGGGGAAAATAATACAAGGGGGGGAAATGAATGACAGTAGAGGGGGTAGAGAGAGAAGACGGGAGGGGAGGGGTGGGGAGGGGGGATAGTAGAGGATAGGAAAGGCAGCAGAATACAACAGACACTAGTATGGCAATATGTAAATCAATGGATGTGTAACTGATGTGATTCTGCAATTTGTATACGGGGTAAAAATGGGAGTTCATAACCCACTTGAATCAAAGTGTGAAATATGATATATCAAGAACTATGTAATGTTTTGAACAACCAGCAATAAAAAATTTAAAAAAAAAGAATTGGAAGTCTCCTTTTGGATTTAGTAAGTTTTCGATACCTGTTAGAAGCCCGAGTGAATAGATGTGTCAAGTAAACTGTTAAATATATGAATCTGAAACTTAGGGCATAGGTCATACCAGCAAAGAAGAATGAGAAGTGGTTAGCAAGGTAGAAGAAAAGAGATTTAGTACTTCAAGAAGGGAAGACAGGTTTTATTTATTGTTGCTAAAAGGTTGAGTAAGATAATGACAGAGAAGTGTCATGTAATATGGCAATATGAAGTTCATTGAATCTGTATAGAATCTCTTCTTTTTAAAAATGTGGAGACTGGGGGTGTATGCCTGGGTTTCATCAGCACTGCAGAAAAGCAAAAACAGACATGGAAAAATCAGAAAAGTTTATAAATATACTGACAAGGGATGGTGATCATTACAGCCCCCTAAGAGAACCACATATTTCCTTTAGTTCTTTTAAAGTATTTTAATGTAGTTGTGTTCATATTATATTCAGTTTTATTTTTTTATGAATATTATAAGTAATGTTTCTTGTTGTTAAAGCAGTCCTCTGATTATTTTTAAATACTTTTTTCTGGGCTGTTATGTGGCTCGGTAGTAGATGGGGTACTTGGAGGCCCTGGACCTACCACATAAAAATTTCCTGCCTACACACACACACACACACACACACAATCTGATTATAAGAGTTGTCCTGGAAAAGCTTGGAAATCCAGAGAAATGAGGTAGAAACAAATAAACTCATACTTCCTCAGCCTGGAAGCAAGCACTGTTTAACTTTCATTTACTGATTCAACAAATATTCAACGGTTTGCTTTTGCATAGAAATGCAATATTTTGTTGTTGTTGTTTTTAAGTGTTGGAGTATCTGAATATTGCCTAGGCTAACCCTGAATTCCTGGGTACAGGAGATCTTCCTTCCTCAGCCTCCCACGTAGCTGGGACTACAGGTGCAGGCCACCACACTGGCCAAGAAGGATCACAGTGAGGAGAACAGATTGTAGTTTATTGGTCATACCCTCTTTAGAAGAAAGTTTGTGATTATAAACAACAATGTACATATACATTTTTGACATAATATGCACAGTATTTTGTGACTTGCTTCCTCCTCTCCTCACTTAATATATCACAGACATCTTTCCCAACTCACTAAATTTTCTGCTTGTCAATTTGAGTTTTTTAGTGCCTCAGGGTTTTGTATATAGAAAGGCAATTTGGGCTTAAAATTAACACACTGCTATTACAATTGTAAGTCTTAAAACCTATTTCTTCTTAAGTCTTTAGGTTCAATTTATAAATAGGATAACAAGATTAGTATACTAAATACTTTTTGCATAAAAATAAAAAACAATCATTTCCTCTTGTTCTTTGATGAATGTTTCATAAACTCCAATGGAAAGGATTAAATTCTCCTAGACAGTTATAACCATTTGCAAATTTAGTTAATTACATTCCTTTAAGCATTTTAGGTTACATTTATAAATTTAACATATTTGATTTTTTTTTTCCAGTTCTTCAAATGCCCAGTGAATAGTTAGACTAACAAACCTATCAAGCAAAATGTTCCTAAGTACTCAAATGATCCTTGTTTACTCACATCAGAAACATAAGGTCATTCTCTGCTCTTCTTTCTCTACTGTGTATCAGCAAGTTCTTTCTGCTTTACTCTCTTTTTAATTATTAACACATATTTATTGTACAAATTAATGGGAATCACTATGATATTTCCATGCATGCATTCTTTATGCATTGATCATACCTCTCAATATTTCTTCTACTTATCCTCCCACCCCACTTTACTTTCTGAATATATTCCATATCTCATCACTACCCCCATAACTATTACCCTTGTCCAGGCCACAGTTATCTCCTGCCTGCCTTCTGCAACACCCACCTCCCAACGGATGGATTCTTGGAACACGCTAGTATTCTCCACCTACTAAATGATTAGAGTATTTCTTTTTGTTCTCTTTCTACAGTTCCAGGGATCAAACCCAGGACCTCATATATGCTAAGTGAGTGCTCTACCACTGAGCTACACCTTCAGCTTAGAGTGATTCTTTTAAAATGTACATAAGACCACGTTGAATCTCCACTCTGAACTATCTATTGGCTTCCCATCACATTGATGATGAAACTCCCAAATCTTTACTGTTCTGCAAGACCTTATGCCCTCTCAGTCCTTTCTAGCTCTGTGTACATTGTCCTGTTCTCTGCCCTACTGATTTGGATTTAGCCACATCATCCTTGAATAGAGAGCACATTCCCACCTCGGTCTCTGTGCCCTAGCTATTTCCCTAGGCTTTGCATGGCTCACATTGTATTAGTTTTTCATCACTGTGACCACAATACCTGACGAGAGCAACTTAGATTTATTTTGTGTCACAGTTTCAGAGGTTCAATCTATGTTGGGCCAACTCCACTGCTCTGAGCGCAAGGTGAGGCAGAAGGGCATGGTGGACGAAAGCTGCTCCGTTCGTGGTGGCCAGGAAGCAGAGAGTGCAAAGGGAAGGAGCCGCAGGAAAGATGAACTCTTCTAGGGCATGCCCCAGCAACCCACCTCCTTCAACCATGCCCCTCATGTCTACAGCTGCCACCCAGTTAGCCCATAGAAATAGGTTACATTTCTCATAATTTAATCACCTTACCTCTGAATATTCCTCTATTAATATAGGAGCTTTAGGGGGACACCTCATATCCAAATCATAATATACATCTTCACTTTATTCAGATGCCTACTCCATTGACTCTTATTCTTTTGTTGTTGTTGATGTTGTAGATGGACACAGTACCTTTATTTTATTTATTCTTATGTGGTGCTAAGGATCGAACACTGTGCCTCACTCATGCGAGGCAAGTGCTCTACCACTGGGCTACAATCCCAGCCCTATAAAAGAGCTCTGTTCTCCTTTCACATTGTCCCCTTCTCCTATTCTATGTAGCTTTTTTACTTGGTAGCACTTACCTACCTCTGCCTGATGTCTTATTATATATCATTTAATTTGTTGTTTCCCTAACTACCATGTTAGAATAATTCCTAATACGTGGTAGTTGCTGAATAAATATTGAATGAATGAGTATAAACATAAATATTATTCCCTTAAATAAACTGTCAGCTATCAATAGTGGAGAATATTGTCTTTTTCCTCTTGGCATATTTGCTCAATCTAGCCTTTTTTAGGTACAGGTTGAGTGTGCCTTATTTCTAGTGCTTGTAACTAGAAATGTTTCCAATTTTAAAGGTTTTTTTTGGGGGGGGGGATATTTGCCAGATTTTAAAGGTTGAGCATCCCTGATCTAGAAATCCAAATTTTGATATATTCCAAAACCTGAAACTTTTTGAGCATCACATCAGGATTCAAAAATCAAAATTCAAAATGTATTTTGATTCAAAAATGTATTTTGCATTTCAGATTGTCATATTAGGGATGCTCAAATTTTCAGATTAGGGATATAGTACGTTGATTTGGATTGAAACAAGTATTACTTAATACAGTGGGTTGCATGATTCTTCTCAAAATAGGTCTTTCTTACTGTTTTATTTTCTGCTACAGAAAATTGGAATGTTAAGAGATTATGTTCTAAAAAACTACAAACAGCATGACTGTAGTAGATTCTCCAATGTTATATTCTTTATAACTTTTTCCTGTTAAAATTATGTTCATTATAAAATGAACACAAAAGTGCTTTGATTTTTAAAATTCACCTTTTAGCATGTTTCACTTGTTATACAGTGCTTCATTTAAGATCCATTTGATGGTTGGGGTTGTAGCTCAGTGCCTAAGACGTGTGAGGCACTGAGCCTCAGATATGATCCTCAGCACCACATAAGAATAAATATAAAATAAAGGTATTCTGTCCATCTACAACTAAAATATGTACATATATACACATATTTATAAATTATAAAAAAAGATTTCATTTAAACACTTTACAGAGATGAGTTGTTGGAAATTTTCATAACCAGGATATGGAAATAAACTATGTATTACTTCTCATGAACAAAAAAACTGTTCTGGATTCCAATTTCCAGAATAAAATTTTTTTTAATCATCAAAGGAATTTTATTTTAGATCTTCAAAGAAAATGTAAAACAACACATGCTACTATCAAAAGGAAAAGTATGACAAAGCCATAATGATGTACATCTGCCTTTGTCCTTTGTCTCTTCACTAAGAGTAAACTGGAGAGTTGTAGACCACAGTTCTGTAGAAATTTCTAAATCTGTGATCCCCATATCAGTCATGGAAGTATATGTATACCAAGGTGGAAGTGGAAGGTGGAGATCTTGACTTATTGATTATGTTTGGACTGGTAAAATCTTTGTTTGTTTGCTTATTTGTTTTTTGGGTTTTTTTTTTTTTTTTTTTTTTTTGTACCCAAGATTGAACCCAATTGAACAGAGGAGCTCTCAACCACTGAGCCATATCCCCAGCCCTTTTTTCATTTTTTATTTTGATACAGGGTCTTGCTAAGTTGCTTAGGGCCTTGTTAAGTTGCTGAGGCTGGCCTCAAACTGTGATCCTCTGCTTCAGCCTCCTAAGTCACTGTGAGTATAGGTGAGTGCTACCACACCCAGCTGGACTGGTAAAATCTTTTTTTGGGGTGTGTATTGGGGATTGAACTCAGGGACACTTGACCAATGAATTATATTCCCAGCCCTATTTTGTATTTTATTTAGAGACAAGGTCTCACAGGTGCCTTGCTTTTGCTGAGGCTGGCTTTGAACTTGTGATCCTCCTGCCTCAGCCTTCTGAGCTGCTGGGATTACAGGCATGCACCACCATGCCTGATTTGGACTGGTAAAATCTTGATAGGGTTTTAAAATGAGTTTGGGAATTGCATATAGCTACATTTCTGTAGGAAACTATTTACCTCATTCTGAAGTTCTGAAGACTCGTGATATTTTTGTCTTCTTGTGCTTTCCTAAGCTGTGTCACTATTCATCAGTCCAATCATATTGTCCTCTTCTTGTACTTTATTTCATGTTGGGAAGGACTCAGCATTTCTCTTGTTGTGGACTTTTTCTATTACTTTTTTGCTTTAGACTAACTTGCTTTATAGCAGCCTTTTGTGAATCATCTTTTTGATTGGTTGGAATATACAACATGTACATTGTCCTTCAGTGGAAAATTTCAGTGGTTCTAAAGGTATTCTAGTTGAGTTCAGAATTTTCTTGAGCCTTTGATAGTTTGGGTTTTTATTATATGCTAAACTATGAACACATATCAAAAATTGGGCTGTTTCACAGCAACAAGGAAGGAGCCTGCTTCAGCACTGACTCAGGGAGCTCACTTAACTAGACAGCCATGGGGTCCTTTAGGTTCTGTTCCCAGAGAAGTTCACCACACAACCACTGCAGCATGCAGTAGCCAAGGTTTTCAGGTGTAAATCCTGTTGTCTTATTATTACCTTTTCTAGGGTTCTTCTGATATTGTTTGTGGTTCACTTTGTGAAGATATCTGTAGGAAAGTTATAATCTGCAAGATAAGCCTGATCTGGATTTTTTAACCTAAAATTAGATTTTCTGCTTTTATGTCATTGTGAATGAATTAATATATATATATATATTAGATGAACACAATATTTTTATTTCATTTATTTATTTTTATGTGGTCCTGAGGATCGAACCTAGTGCCTCACACATGCTAGGCGAGCACTCCACCACTGAACCACAACCCCAGCCTCTGTAAATCTATTAATCTTCTTCTTATCATAAATCTGTAACTTCTCCCCTTGAATTCAGTCAGCTAGATCCATAAAACAGGATTTCCTGAATAATCAAGTTGTTTGAGTTATATCCACATTTGATTTAGCAAGTATATATATAGAATTAGCTTGTTTTGCTAATTGTACTTACTATACTGTCTTTTTTTGTAGCTCTCTGATGTAAGTTCACAAAATAAACAGGACATTTTCTTGATATTTCACTTTCATTATGGTTTTGCATCTCTATCTAGTTTGGAGGGCCAACTTGCAAGAAATGTTAAAAGAAGTTCTTCAGAAAAAGGGAAAATAATATTTAGTATTAAGGTTTGCATCTGCAATGCCCCCTGCAAAAGCTCACATGTTGAAAGTGTGGTCCTCAATCCAGAATAAATCTTTATTGTGGTCACAGGCTATCACAGCTTAAGTACATGCCAGAGAGAGTCATGAGTAGAAAATTTTGAGGTTTCTAGATTAAAAAGTCATTTTGACCTTTTTCTGTGTAATCTTTAGTGAATGACATGGCATTGTAGAATTGACTTAGAAGAAATTTTCATTAAGGTAGACTGAGAGAAACAGTCACTGCCACTAAAACATTTGAGTACTTAAAAGGGTTTTTTGTTTGTTTTTTAATGTTGGCTTAAGTGGGATGAAATGAGATTAGAAGTAGATAGAACCTGTAGAGTCTCAAAATAATGACAGATGACTTGGGGAAGGTCTATAAACTACTTCCAGAGTTGGTTTGAATTAGGGGAATTTTTCTTTTTAATATACTTTCTTTTTTTAAAAAAATAATATGTGTTCATTATAGAAGATAGCTAAGGAAATAAACATAACCTATTATCCCACCATATAGAAACAATCATTGTTAACATTTTGTTGTATTTTATTCCAGTCTTATTTGCTATGCACATATGTCTTTTTCTTTGTGTTATTAATGTAATGGGACTCTTTGAAGAGGTAGCCTGGGTTTGAATACCTGTTCCACTACCTTGGGCAAGTTATTTAAATAAACTCTTGATGCCCTTGTTTCCTTTAAATTGGAATTATAAAATGTATCTCTAGAGTTGACCAGGATTAAGTGAGCTAATATTTGTGAAATATTTAGAACAATGCCCATGATTTACAAATGTTATCTGAGTAGTATTTTAAAATTAAATAAACAACCTACTTTTTTTTCCTTAAACCAGGGTTGAACCCAGGGGCACTCAACCTCAACCACTGAGCCACATCCCTAGCCCCTTTTTCTATTTTATTTAGAAGCAGAGTCTTGCTGAGTTGCTGAGGACATTGCTAAATTGCTGAGGGTGGCTTTGAACTTGTAATCCTCCTGCCTCAGCCTCCTGAGTCACTGGGATTACAGGTGTGGTGGCATATACCTGTAATCCCAGTGACTCCAGAGGCTGAGAGAGGTGGATCACAAGTTTAAGGCCAGTTTCAGCAATTTAGGAAGACCCTATCTCAAAATAAAAAATGAGCTGGGCATGGTATCGTACACCTGTGATCCCAGTAACTTGGGAGGCTGAGGCAGGAGGATCACATATTCAAAGCCAGCCTCAGCAACTTAGCAAGGCCCTAAACAATTTAGCGAGGCCCAGTGTTTGAGCTCCCCTGGGTTCAATCCCTGGCACCAAAAATTAATTAATTTATTAACTAATTAAAAATAAAAAAGCGCTGGGGATGTGGCTCAAAATACATGAATACACACATACACACACACATATAATTTATCGTGACACTTTTTCTGTCATGTGGGTGTGTCATGAGTTATTTAAGTATTCCCTTTTATTCTTGGTTTTGTTCTTTTCATTTTCTCACTATTACAAATAAAGCTGTGGTCAGCATCTTTCTTGTACATAAGCATTTACCTATGTGTTCACATTTCCTTAAGGTAAATTCCTGTAAGTAAAATTATTACATACAGCATACATGTTTTACAAGTATTTTTTACACCTATTGCCAAATTGCCATTTAAGCTATATACCTCCAGCAGCTCAGGAGTCTGAGGCAGGAGGATCATGAGTTCAAAGCCAGCCTCAGCAACTTAGCAAGGCACTAAGCAACTCAGTGAGACCTGTCTCTAAATAAAATACAAAATAGGGCTGGGGATGTGGCTCAGTGGTTGAGTGCCCCTGAGTTCAGTCCCTGATACCAAAAAAAAAAAAAAAAAAAAAAGCTGTACCAGTTTATACTCAGGGTAAAAACATTCATGAATGTTGAATGTTGGTTTTATTGTAACTTTACTAAAACTGTATTGTTTAAAAAATTAAAAAATAATCAGCCAATTTACCTAGTAAAGTTTCTCTTACTCGCTTTGTTTTGTTTTTGTTTGGTGCTATGTAGTAAACCCAGGGCCTCCAACATGCTTGATACTCTCTACCACTGAGTAACACCTATCTTGTTTTAATTTGAATTTCTCAAACTGTTTTTGTTTACCATTTTAATGTTTTATGACCTCTTTTAATATCCTTTTTTCCAATTTCACATTGGATGTTTGACATTTTCTTTCTGATTTGTAGTGGTAGATGAGTCATTTTCTGTATATTATAAAACTTGTTTGTTTCTTGTAGCCTTTAATCTTGTTTGCGGTGTTTTAGGACACATATTTCAAACTTTATGTAATAAAATCCTTTAGCTTTATTTTTCTTTATTTTTTTTTTACCTTTGATATTAAGCTTAGAAGTTGACTGTTCATGTTTTGTGAATATCATTACATCTTATGAATATAAATATTCACCCACATTGTATCTGAGCATCTTTAATTTGTTTGGAATCTGTTAGCTGAATGACTTGGGAAGTCTAACTTGATTTTTTTAAAAAACCAAAACCATTAAGCATTTACTAATTTATTGAAAACTTTATACTTTCCTCAGTGATTCAAAATGCTGGCCTTACCTTCTGTATACTTTGGCATATTTGAGGGGTTTGTTCTACTTTATTGTTATACTTTTTTTTTTTTTTTGTACCTGGGATTGAGCCCAAGGGTAATTAACCACTTACCCACATCCCCAGCCTTTTTTATATTTTATTTAGACACAGGGTCTTGCTAAGTTGCTGAAGCTGGCTTTGAACTCGCAATCCTCCTGCCTCAGCCTCCTAAGCCACTGGATTATAGGTGTACGCCATTGTGCTGGACTATTGTTATATTTTGTACCAGTTTTGATACCATTCTAATATTTGAGACTTTAATATCTGGTAATGCCAGAGTTTTCAATTTTTTCTTGGGTAAATTTCCAGTAGATCCTTAGAATACATTGTCAAATTCTAAAGAGGAAACCCAATGGGATTTTGAATCAGATTGCATTTAATTAAATAATAGTTACTGTGCTAACAAGATTTGATTTGGTCATCTTGTATTGAATTATGTATGGTTTTTTAATTTGTTAAATTTATTTACGTCATCCTGTGGTTTGGATGGATTTGGTGTACAAGATTACAGTAATTATGATTTAATATCTTTGTTTCTAATTATTTTGACACAACTTTGATATTTGAATACTGAGTTACTCCCAAAATGTAATACATTTTCATTATATTCTTCTCTTTTGTAACTTTTCCATTTTTCCCAGTCTCCCTATTTGTCTCACTGACTTTATTATGTTTAAGTAATTTTATTTTTTTGTCTTTTAAGATAATACCAGTGATTAAAAAAAAATTGAAGTCAGTCGAATGCCAAGCAAAACAGAATTTTCTAGACACTGCTATTTGTACATTAACATCTTTACTTAGTTGGAATAAAAATGACTGACTTGAGCCAGGAGTGGTGATACATGCCTGTATTCCCAGTGAAGGCTGAGGCAGGAGAATCGCCAATCCAAGGCCAGCCTCAATAACTTTACAAGGCTCTAAACAACTTACCAAGACTGGCTCAAAATAAAAAGAGCCGGTGATGTGGTTCAGTGGTTAGGCACTCCTGGATTCGATCTCTGGTAACAAAATAATAGTAATAATAAATTTTTAAAAAATTTTAATAACCCAGTTGAAAATCTGTTGCAAATAAAATTCTTGGTGTGGAAATCTAAAAGTTAAAATTTCTTGTCCTTTATTTAACAACAGTAACAACAGAAGGGTTATTATACTAGCCTTACAGACTATAATCAGTGTGTTTCTTGTCTTTATTTTAAAACTACCGTAATGAATATAGACTGTCATCTCCTCATCTCCTGTCTTTTGGGCTGTAGCCTTGCTAGAATAAACATTTTCAGATTTTATGTATTGTGATATATACATTATCTTTTACTTGTACATTTTCTCTCTCTCCATGAGTTTTTCATTTCCTGTCTTAAGAGACCTAATAGATACATATATAAGCTTTGAACTGTGGCTTCTCAAATATTTTAACCTTCAAGTGTCTTGACAATTATTTGAATAAAAGTGTTTATTTCTTAAGCTGACTCACCAAGCTCACGTAAAGCCCTTTGATAAGTGACAGCCTTGCTTTTCATAGCTACCTCCTCTGGGTGGTTAGTGGAGCCTGTCTCACCTGGATCAGTTCAGAGGGTTTCAGTGCTCTGTTAACAGTTGTGGCTTATTGGTCCAGGTCACTTCAACAACCCCCGTTTCCTTCAGAGGATATAATGCAGCTCGTACAGGCTTCTTCATTCTTCACTGAGTTAGCTGATCATGATGCAGTTATCTTCAGACCTTACTATAATAGCTGTCATGTGTATCTCTGTTTTACTGGTTTTACCTAGCTATGTCTGTCAGTTATTGCTAGCAGACTTTCTTCAGCCTACATAGTATTATAAATTTTGCTCATTAGCTTTAGCTTTATTCCAGTGAAACCTCTTCCTCTTATCCTTTTCTCTGCAGCTGGATAATTGCCTTTTTTCCCTTGGAGCTGCAGTTCTGTGTCTGTTCCCATCATTTCTTTTCTCCATAGGGTCATTGCTGTCTTGTGAGCTCCAGGTCTTGGATGATCTGATGAATTCTCTCTCCCACTTCTTTTCCATATAAATTTCTTGGCTTAGCTTCCTGCTTGATTCTAAATGTTTGTCTCTTGAACTTTGATTCCTCCTTCTCTGTCATTAGCAATGTCATCACTGTCTCTTTCCTTTCTTCTCCATGTACTCAGCTTTTAGGCCAGATTTCTCACACTTCCCCTATCAAATAGCCTTTAGAATTAGATTGTTAAGCACTTATAACCAAAATAGTTGTGAATTTGGGGGCTGTGATTTAATATTTTAAATTGTATATGTTAGGGGCTGGGATTGTGGCTCAGCGGTAGAGCGTTCACCCAGCACACGTGAGGCGCTGGGTTCAATCCTCAGCACCACATAAAAATAAAATAAAGGTATTGTGCCCAACTATAACTAAAAAAAAATTTTAAAAAAATTGTATATGTTATAGTGTTTGGACTCAAACTGGAGTTAAAGATGCACACAGAGACCCTCTTAATGTAGCAAGACCCTCTTGTGCAGCAAGACCCTCATGGATTTTGGACCATAGCTTCATGAGCCAGAGTGTCATGAGCATACTGAAAATTCAGAATCAGCCACTAGCATGTAATGCTAGTTCTGTATTTAATCAGCTCTAAAATAATTTTCACATTTATGATTAAGATATGTATTATAGTTGACAGTCTGTCATAATTTAATTGGCCAAATATTTTCCTTCTGAGAAACACATAAAATAATGATATATCTGAACATTGATGATTCTTAGATTTGATGAAATACAGTAATGATAATAATAAAAATTTTTGTAGATGCTTTATTTATATTACCTCATTTGATCCTTACACCATCTATAGGAAGTAGTGATGTTGAGTTGAAATGAAAGCATAGAGAAGTTCAGTGAGTGAGTATTGGAGTTGAGATTTTAACCCAAATAACAAAGTTGCTCTAGAGCTGCCATGTTAACCTTCCTCCCACAGTATGCCTCTCATAACAGTTTCTTCCACCTCTTTAAGGCATCGTTGGCTTCACTGTATGACCGATGACCCTCCAACAACAAAACCACCTACTGCTCGAAAATTCATTTGGACAAACCATAAGTTCAACGTGAGTGGCACTCCAGAACAGTATGTACCTTATTCCACCACCAGAAAGAAGATTCAGGAATGGGTCCCACCTTCAACACATCACAAGTAAAGACAGTGAAAATCGGTTTCAACATGTAACATATGGGACTTTTCATGAATTTGCACTTTTCCTGCTTACCATTAACTTGAATAAAATTGTTTGATCAAGTAGTGTCTTTTGTGCCTTTTTGCCCTTAACTCTGTCATTCATTTCTTAACTTTGTCATTCATGAACTGCAAAATAGGAGCTTACCAGCGTAGGTAATTAAAGTAGATGTCAGATAGGTGGCTGCCTGGTGTAGAGTTCCCCATTTTCTGAAAACAGCTCCAGTGGTTGTGTTTGTGCTTTGTTATTTACTTAGTCATTACCTTTACTGCATTGCTGGCTGATAGGGGAAGACTGACACCCAAGCTGAGCCAAGCAGATTTTCTCATGGAAATTTAAAACTTAAATGGAGAGACAGAAAGACAGAGACTTTAGAACTGTGTGGCTTTTTTTTTTTTTTTTTTTTAAGATGCTTTTATTGTAGCTCTCTAAGGAGAAGGTCATCAGACATTTCCTCTTTCCTGGGTTTGGGTTCTTTAACATTTTATTTTAATCTGTGAATTATCTCTGGCTCCAGTCCAATATATTCTTATTTCTTTGAGGGAGAAATCCAGGCATCAGTCATTTTTAACTGCCCACCCATTTGCAGCTAAGGTTGTGAACTACTAAGCTGAAGAAGTCAACATCCAAAAGCAGTTCAGAAACTCTTCTGTAGTCATAAGAAGCAATAGTTGCTCACAGCCTTATCCAGACTTTATATCCCATACCCAACTGGATCAGGCTGAATTGTATCTCAGGAGATACTATATTCATTGTGCTGTTTTGGGCAGCTGTCTGCAGTTTGCTGTTGGCTAATGTAACATAGAACCAGACACTAAAAGGCAGCCAGCCTGTGCTGGATTGAGATTTCACATGCTCTGTTAATCTACCATTTTACCAACTCCTCTGTCAAGGCCCAAAGCATTGTTTTGTAATGTCACTAGAAATAAATTGACAAGACAAACTTGTGAATAATTAGAAGTTCTTAACCCTTGATTCAAGGACTACTATAATAATAAATATAGGTACTACTATAATAATAGATAAGGCCCTTCCACCCAGCCACTTTCTCAAGTGAGGTGTACTTGGAAAATAGAAATATTCCCATTTTTTAGTTAGAACTAATTTGGGGGTGGGATTGAAAGTACTATGGCCAACTGGTCAGAACAGAGGCTTAAGGGAGATGAATAGAGTTTGAACCCCATTTCACTATAAGCCTGATGGTACAGTGAACACATACATACCTCTATCTCACAGTTTATTTCCTCAGAGTAGAAGTGATGGACATCCTTTGCAGAATCTGAACATTGGCTCCCTGCTCTGAGGAGTAAGTGTCCCTGTGGTAGAAGGGCCAAAGGCAAGTCAGGGAAATGTTCCCTCCTCTTGTGGTTTGGATACAGCTTGAGGGTGTCCCCCAAGGGTTTTTGTGTTAAATTTGAATCTCCATTGTTAAGTATTAAGAGAGTAGAAACTTACTGTGACTATGATGTCTAGAGGTCGGGTCTTTAGGAGGTGATTAGGAGTTAATAAGGCCATCAGGGTGGACCCCCATGATTGTATCTGGTTGCTTTATAAGGAGAAGGAAAGAGGCTAAAAGGGATACGTCTGCAAGCTTCTTGGCTATCCCTCCACAAGCTTCTTGGCTGTGCCCTCCACTACCAAACACGAGCAACGCTGCAAGCAAGAAGCCAGCAACAGATGCTGTCCATCTACCTTAGTAGAGCTGTGAGCCAAAATAAACCTCTTTGCTTTATAAAGTTACTCAGCAAAGAATTGACTAATATGCCTTGCTATCAAAGAATAAGTGAAAAGGCAATGTATCTTTGAGATAATTATAGAAATCAATAGAACCATCAAAGGGTAGAAAAATACAAATGTGGTAATTCCTATTATATTCTCACGTGTACAGTGTACTTCCAGGTGATTGATGGGAAAGATTGGTAGGTCATGGAGAATGGCAATGGTCTGCAGTGAAACCTAATCTTGAGATGACCAGGATTAAAGCTGCTATTGCTGACATGGTCTCTATTGAAACAAATTAATACAGCTTCTGACATTCTGTATGTAAGTCTTCATCTACTTCATGTTTTATCCAGTTTGGTTTGTATAGTTAACCAGCCGTTGTTTGCTTTTACCTGACAGGGACAGAAATACAAATCTGACCCAATATTTGTTACATGAGGATATTTAATGCCTCCCCAAATAATGAGCTGTCACATTAGTTCACTACACTGATACAGAGCAACAAATCCCGGATACCCCAGGATATAGGCATGCCAAAAGCTGGGATCTGAATCTCATGGAAATAGAGTAACTTGACTTCTTGGTGAAATTCTGAGGGATTCAGGGGTCTAGGACATATTGAGATAGCCCCTTCCATGGTCAGGACAAACTGCTGCACCTAACCCTTCTATAACCAGGAAAGGCACAACACCTTGTGCTACCCTGGAGTTTTCAAGACAATAGCATACAGGTGTTTCCCTGAGAACCTGGGCCTCCCACATGCTGAGCTACATCCTCAGCCACATATAGGTGTTTTTATTCATTTACCAGTGGACCCAAAAAGCTGGCAGAGTAAATCATCCCTTTATGTAACCTGGCAGTCCAAGCCGCTTTGTTACTCAGCTCTCTCCAGGTATCTGGTATTTACTGAAGTTAGAGATAAACCTGTAGGGGATTCAAGGGAAGCCCACAGGATTTGGGAGTAGGGCCATACTTGCTTCAAAATTACTATTTTTAAAAAATATTTTTCCCTTAGTTGTTGATAGATCTTTATTTTATTTATTTATACGTGGTGCTGAGAATCCAACCCAGTGCCTCACACCTGCAAGGCAAGTGTGCTACCACTGAGCCACAGTCCCAGCCCAAGATTACTATTCTTTTTGAGAAAAAATGCCAATTCACTACTGGGGATGTTGGAGATGATGGGATACCAGGTGCTCTCTAATTCAGTTGCTTAGAGTCAACCATTTCCAGTAGCACTCCATCACTTGACTGATAGACAGGACCACAAAGGCACATTTAGTGTCAGCAGGTTCTGCCCACTCTGTCCATGCCTTTGACTCCCCTATACCTATACCTTTGCCATTGTGGTGAGTTACTGTCCAATTAACTGAAAATTAAAAAGGCAAGCCTGGCTTGTAGGCATTAGACAGTGTGTAGGACCAACTACAAGTATATTATATTATTGTGTATCACAGTCCCCTTCGAGTCCTTGTCTTAAAGGACAACAGAGGACAAACATCCCAGGATTTTAAGTAATACTTTTTTTTTTTTTTTGTACTGGGACTTGAATCCAGGGACATTTTACCACTGAGTCAGCTATTTTTTTTTTTTTAATTTTGATACAGGGTATCTTAAGTTCCTTAGGGCCTTGTTAAATTGCTGAGGCTGGCCTCAAATGTAAATCCTCCTGCCTCAGCCTCCCGAGTTGCTAGAATTACAGACATGTACCACCATACCCTGCTCTTAGCAATATCTTTTATCTGTACGTTGACTTGAAGGAAACAAGACCTGAGGTCAGGATCTATAATCACTTGCTAGTCAGAGACTTGAAGAAAGCAACATTGAAGATTACTATAAAAGTTTGGGAAGCACTTAAAAAATGAACCTTCAGAATTAAACCTATCATCCTATAACTCAGCCAGGTACTTACTGAGACCACCTCGGGAGAGCAAACCCTCTCAGTATCTGCTTCTGGGGGTCCCCAACATAAACACTAAGCCCAGTGGTGAAGGGACAGCAGGTTCATTTCACTGGACATCTTCCATTTGGAAGGGAGTGGTGATCTGTTTCCATGAAAATAGGTGCTTATTCTGAATTTAGATCTATGAAATTTCCTTATCATGTGTTGGCCAAGATCAGCATTTATGGGCTAACCATGCCTGCTGCATTGTCATAGCCACAGGACAGTGCCCTTGGCCACAAAACATACTTCACAGATAAAAGGCAGTTGTTGAGTCCTGCCCTGCTCATGTTGGAGGCATGCCCTAGGACCTCCCAGACGTCTTTCTCGTTTCTCCCTCTGCTGCTCATGATGTGATGATGCTAGCCTCTTTCCATTCTTCAAAATGCCGGGTTCAGTCTTGTCCTGGGGGCTTTGTCCTTGCTTTTCTTTCTGCCTGGCCTAGTAACATTTGTGTTGCTCCCTCTTTTCTATTATTGATGTCTCACTTTACAGTTACACCTCCTCAGCAGGATATTCTGTGTCTATTTAGTCTAAAGCAGCCCCTGTTCTTATTTATATAAATTTCTTTTTAAATTTTTTTTTAGGAGGAAAAAAAACCAAGAGTACCTGGGAATATCTGTGTATTCAACATTTACTGAACACTAGTCACTATCCACTATATACACCATAGAAATAGACAATGAAGTAGAGAAGTATTGATCAAATGTAATCATTTTATTAGAGGTGAGATAATGACTAGAATGAAACAACAACAGCACTTAACAGCAAATTCTGAAACTTCAGAAAGTAAAAGCTCTTTGGGGAATAATATTAAAGCATGCAGATAGTTATAGGAAATGTAAAGTTACATTGCCAGTTTTTGTAGGAGAAAAAAAAAACACTAATTACCATGTTGGCATGTTTTATTTCCCAAAAGATTGGTGACCTCCATACCTTCATCTTGCTCCAAGTCATACTTCTGTGTATAGAGAAGTCCTATTTATGATGCTGTTCTCTAACACAACTTAATCAGGCACTGGTACCAAGTGACTGTGAGTATGAAATGCAGTTACATCCAAAGTGGGCCGTAATCCAACTATATCTGTCAGCTCTGGCTCCAGGAAGGTGATGTCTGTGTGTGTTACTAAGATTTATGAATATAAAGGAAATACAGGAATGGACACGTGGTGGTAGATTTTTTTTTTTTAATCCTTTGGAAAGAACAGTCCTCCTGTCCTGAAGAGGAGATAGGCAGGGGCTACTATGTTGTACATTTCTCAGAGAGTATGATGTGAATGGTCTCCTGGAGTAGGACACCATGCTAGTTCTGGGTTACCCCTCCACTGGCTGTGTCGGCTGTGTCAGAGGACTCCTGGCTCCTGGAAAGCATGTGCAGGATTTCTGTTCATGCTTGCCCTTGCTTCTGGCCGTAGAACCCTGGCTTCCCTTGGGGACCATCCTTCCCCTACTTGCAGGCCATATGGGTCAGTGGATTTGATCACAGCCACTAGTTCTCAGAGTGCCGTATCCTACCCACTTCAGTGATGGGTCCAAGAGATAAAAGTGACCTAACACAAGCCAGTGAAACTCAAGTCTAGGAGTTTAATTGGAAACACTGGAAAATAGAATTTCTCATTCCACGAAACTTGAAAAGTGGAGGATATGTACCTTGTGCCACTGGGAGCCACTGTAGCCTGAAAAAAAAAAAGTGTAAAGGGAAGCGGAGCCAAGAGAAGGAGCAAGACAGATTCCATCATGGCTCCACGTGTGCCTGAAGCTACACTCCACTTAGACTCTTCAGGAATATAAGTCACTTTTTTTCTTCTAAATCTAGATTGTCTTAGGCTTTTCTCATTTGCCACCAAATGTTCTCACTGATATAAAAATCCTATGACTTTGTTAATTCTCCTCTAGTAATGAAGTTCGTTACTGGCATTTACTTATTAGATATATTTCCTATTAAATACAGTCCTAATTATTAATTTTAAAGATATAGGAATATTATGAACCAGAAGTGTTTGTCAGGATCTATCACTGTAAGCTAATATATTGCTTTATCTTCATAACTCAAAGTGTTATGTTGAAGTGAATGCATATAATCCATGAAGTTTCTGCATATACATTGGAAGATTTATCCAGGTCTTTAAAATTCCCATGTATGATGATTCTACCAATGTTTCTAGTTACAGAGAGGTCTACAGATTTGGTTGCTTATATCATGTCTTGGAAATTTGAGCCACAATAAAAATTTAAAAAAAAAAATGGTGGTCAATTCTTTGTCATTAAATAAGGCTAAGCACCAACACCGCATTTTAGGTGATTTATGATACTCTTTCAAAGCAATAAAAAAGGATGGAAAATTATGCACAAGCAAAGTTGTCCTAATTTGAAATTTTAATATTAAGTTACCATGACAAACCATTTTTTCACTTATAAAAACCGTCTCTTTACAGTCAGCATTAATGAACTTGTGATACTCTGGGGCAGAGGCTGTGGCTCAGCCATGGAGTACCTGCCTGGCCTGTGTGAGGCACTGGGTTTGATTGATTCTCAGCACCATATATAAATAAATTAAATAAAGGTTTATCAATAACTAAAAAAATAAAATAAAAAGAATTTTATCTAAGGAAGCACAAATAACTAGCTCTAACTTGAGCTGGGTAGAAAAACAAAACTCACAGAAGTCAGCCATATGAAAGTCATCCAAGCAAAATATGCACATTTCACAAGTACTAACTAATAAAGCTATACTCACCCAGAGCTAAAGGAGGATAACACCCATGGGGGACAGGACTGGTCTTCAGAATCTGGGAGAGCATCTATAGTTAGAAAAAGCATATATAATATAAAAGCATAATTTTGCATTGAGAAAATAAACAAAACAACCCACATTATTATCAAACTACAGAAACAAAATTCAGTAAAATTTTTGGCTGTTAGGACATATGAATTGAAAAAGATTTGAGAATCAGGATAGTCTGCTAACAGTTATGAGGTTTCTTTTGGGATGATAGACATGTTCTGGAATCAGTAATGATGGTTGTACAACATTTTGAAGATACTAAAAACCATGAAGTAGTTTGAAAGGTGAACTTTATGCTCATAATGTTTATCTCAATTTAAAAAAATATTTTAAAAACTCATTTCTAATTTATTATTGGCAGTAATCCTCTTATAACAGTTCTGTCCCCTGGGTGAGCACTATATATATGATTATTCTGTTCCTCTCTCTCTCTTTCTCTCTCAAATTGTCAATGGACCTTTATTTTGTTTATTAATTTATTTATATGTGGTATTGAGAATTGAACCCAGTGCCTCACACATGCTAGGCAAACGTTCTGCCACTGAGCCACAACCTAGCCCCCCCCCTCTCTTTTTTTTTTTTTTTTTGCTTATTATAGATTGAGTTGAGCCTCTTCCTTCTTTCTTCTACAAATTAATTACCTGAAGGTAAGTGCAGTATGGCTTGTGGGATGGGTAAGACATGGAGTAAGGGGGTGGGGGAGATGGGAGGGAAAATGGTGTTGACAGATTTCTAAATGTCATAAAACCACCCAAATACAGAGGGCTAGAAGAATCATCTGACTAGAATGGCCTGACATTGGGTTTTGATGTCTGTGGTTTGGGGAAAATCTCAGAAGCCATGGCTATAAAGAAACCTGATCTTCGGGCTGGGGCTGTAGCTCAGTGGTGAAGCACTTGCCTAACATGGGTGAGGCACTGGGTTCAATCCTCAGAACCACATAAAAAAATAGAGTTATAAAAATTAAAAAAATAAATCTGATCTTAATTTCCATTAAATAATAAAACATTTTAATAACATACATAACAGACTATAATTAGCTTTACAAAGTTTAGATTGTTTCTAAGTTCAATAACATTACCAAAGGCTCTGGTTTCCCATCTTTCTGTAGTTATAAAACAGCCACCACAGTTCCAGGGGTCATTATTAGTTACTGACCAGGGGTCATTATTTTTTTATTTTTTCTATGTGGATGTACCTGTCTTATAGCCCTTCTTCAGAGTACAGAAATTTTCTAGAAACTTTCAGCAGACTTCCTCTTATGTTCTCATTGGCCAGAATTATATCAGATGCCCACATCAAAACCACTGGGCAGGAATCATGAGACACCATATTTGGCTTTTAATCAAGAGTCATCCATAGAGCTGGAGAAGGAATTGGCCTTGTTAGAAGACATAAATGGGGAATAAGATTAAAGTTTTGTTAGCAAAGCCTGGAGGAGTGATGCTGAGTAGTTAATGTCTTTGATCAAAAACCCTAATCCAGGAGCTGGGGATGTGGCTCAAGCAGTAGCTCGCTCGCCTGGCATGCACACGGCCCTGGGTTTGATCCTCAGCACCACGTACAAATAAAGATGTTGTGTCCGCCGAAAACTAAAAAATAAATATTAAAAAGCTCGGTCTCGCGCTCTCTCTCGCTCGCTCTCTCTCTCTCTCTCAAAAAAAAAAAATGTAGAGCTCTTGGGGCTGGGGCTCAGCAGTAGAGCGCTTGCCTGGCACATGCAAGGCACTGGGTTCGATCCTCAGCACCACAAAAAAATAAATAAAGATATTCTGTCCAACTACAACTAAAAAAATATTTTTAATTGATTTTATCATTTTTTAAAATACACAACAGCAGTGGAATGCATTACAATTCTTACTACACATATAGAGCACAATTATGTCCAACTACAACTAAAAAAAAAAATATTTAAAAAAAATGTAGAGCTCTTGCCAGGCATGATGGCACAAGCCTGGAATCCCAGTGGCTCGGGAGGCTGAGACAGGAGGATCACAAGTTCAAAACTCAGCAACTTGGAGAAGCACTAAGCAATTCAGTGAGATCTTGTCTCTAAAAATAGGGCTGGGGATGTGGCTCAGTGGTTGAGTGCCCCTGAGTTTAATTCCCGGTACACACACAAAAAAAGTTTAGAGCTCTTTTGACAAACCCCTCCTGTGTAGAATTATGTACTTCTCTGTGACCTCAGTGACCTCCCTTGCTTAGGTGGGCCTTACTATACAATCCCCCAAAAGATTGTTATGTTAGGATGCAGCTTACCCATATAGACTGACCTAAATTTCTCAGGTTGAGAAATGAGATAGTCATTAATATTTGTCCTATAACTGCCATTGCCCCAGTTCCCTTACTATCTCTATACACCCAGCTCCCACAGCCTCATTAAACCCTTAAGTAATTTTCCACTGGTGAAGAAGCTAAGATTTCATTCTCACATTTTGCTAGTGGTCACTTGGCACACTTCTACTTTTGATTGAGTAATGGCCGCTTTGCCTTTATTTCTTGCTTGTTTGCTCACTGAGTTGTATGTTGAGATTTTAGGGGCCTAGAATTGGCATTTATCTCATTTTACACAATGCAATTGTGTCTATTCTGTTTTTGGAGAACATTTTATTTTTTTAAGTTTTAAATTCTTATTTGTACTTTTTAGTTATACATCACAGTAGAATATACTTTTACATACATACATACATACATACATGGAGTATAACTTCCCATTCTTGTGTTGTACCTAATATGGAATTACATTGCTCATGTGTTCATATAGGCACATAGGAAAGTAATGTCCAATTCAATTCTTCTATCTTTCTTGCTTTTTTAAAAAATATTTTATTAGTTGTTGGTGGACCTTTATTTATTTTTATGTGGTGCTGAGAATCAAACCCAGTACCTCACATATGCTAGGCAAGCACTCTACCACTGAGCCACAACCCCAGCCCTCATTCTGTCTTTCTATTCTCATCCCCATGCTTCCCTTCATTCCCCTCATCTAATCCAAAGTACTTCTAACAGCCTGCCCCTGCCTGTTGTGTGTTAGCATCCACAGAGAAAACATTTGGCCTTTGGTTTTGGGAGGATTGGCTTATTTCACTTAGCATGATAATATCCAGTTCAATCCATTCACCAGCAAATGCCATAATCTCATTTCTCTTTATGGCTGAGTAGTGTTCCATTGCCGCAGCCCGGCTGGCTAGGCAAAATAACCGGGGGGTGACAAGCAACTTGTGTACATTGATACAGCAGGAGTGGGAGCCGTTTATTGTAGGACAGGAGGGGTATATATACATTCCACACAGCTTATCTTAATTAACATAAACTAAATACAGCAGTCAACCAATAAGGAATCTCCACACTCAATGGCTCGATGGCGTTACTTCACAAACCACTCCCTCTGGCAAAATGCCAGGCGCCATCTTGAACTGTTTACAGACTCTAACATTTCCCCCTTTTGTTTAATTTAAATAATGACCATAGTGGTTTTTACACAAACACCATAAATAATCTGCTACAAGCAGAAGGGGAGGATACAAAATGCTACAATATCAAGCCAATTGATGGCTCCATGCAAGAAGCCCTTGGAAAAATTATACCAGCAATGACACCGTTAGCAAAGATACTGAGTTACAATTTGTTGTAGATTACAGTTTGTTGTCTCAGTCCAGGTAAAGCAGTGTCTAAATAGATTAACTCACAGTCCAGGTAAATCACAGTTCAGGTAAGTTCTGCAGGCAGCTAGCTTGATCCGAAGTCTCATCCGGTTCTCAGCAACACTGGAAATTCTTCCATCCTCTTCTTCATCGGCACTGGGATGAAGGCAGGAACTCCAGCAATGATGCTAAAGAAAATCCTGTAGTATTCCAGCAGGCACTAAGAAAACAACCTTCTGAACAATTTAGTACATTATCTCAAGGTTTTTTACATTTGAAATAAGTCTTAATAGTGCTCATTTCTCATTAGCTTCCAGGTGTGGGAGAACCATTGTAGTTACTGGCCTTGGAAATGATCAAACTTCAGGGATGCGGGGCGTCTTCCGCCTGCAGCAGCCAGGGCAGCCCCAGATGGCCCCAGAGAGAGTCTGGGGAGTGTCCCGGACTCCCGAGGAAAGTCCCAGGGAGCGTCCCGGACTCAAACTGCCACTGGGCACAGGGAGCAAGAGCCTGCGAGACTGTGCCTCCGGGTCAGGTCTGGATTTGGGCTCTCGCAGTGGCGTCCCACCCCCGGGGGGGGGGGGGAGCGGGGAAGAGCTGGCTGCCACCGCTTGGAAAGTCCTTGCTGCACCATGACCGGCTCGCGCACGTGGCAGCCACCGCGCCGATTCACGCACCCTCCGGTAATGAAAAGTATTCAGTAATAGCCTTTTCCTGCAACTTTTTTCCTGATAATCCTTCCTCCTCTGAACTTTCTTCTTTCTGACTAGAGTTCCCAGGCTTCCATCAACACATGCCCTAACTGCTCTTGGTTCCACTGGGGTGCCTTCTTCCCTTAGTAATTTACTTCTCACCCCTTCTATATTTTCATCACAAAGACAATACAACATTTCAAGACAAAACAAGACACAAACATACTGTATCAATCTTCTCCATTTTCTCAAAATGGCCATTTTTCCTCTCACCCTATCTGCCTAGGGACGAGCAAATTTGCTCCCGTCCTATCTAGGGACGGGCAGCTTTTTTTTTCATCACCCCCTAGTGTCCCGGGGCTCCCCGTACGGGCCACCATCTGCCGCAGCCCGCCTGGCTGGGCAAAATAACCGGGCAGTGACGAACAACTTGTGTACATTGATACAGCAGGAGTGGGAGCCGTTTATTGTAGGACAGGAGGGGTATATATACATTCCACACAGCTTATCTTAATTAACATAAACTAGATACAGCAGTCAACCAATAAGGAATCTCCACACTCAATGACTTGCTGGCGTTACTTCACAAACCACTCCCTCTGGCAAAATGCCAGGCGCCATCTTGAACTGTTTACAGATTCTAGCATTCCATTGTGTATCTATACCACATTTTCTTTAGCCATTCATCTGTTGAAGGGCACCTAGGATGGTTTCATAGCTTAGCTATTGTAAATTAAGCTGCTATAAACATTGATGTGGCTGTGTCAGTATGATACATTGATCTTAAGGCATTTGGTATATGCTGAGGAGTGGGATACCTGGGTCAAATAGTGGTTCCACTCCAAGTTTTCTGAGGAATCTCCGTACTGCTTTCCAGGGTGGTTGCACCAATTTGCAGTCCTACCAGCAGTGTATGAGTGTACCTTTTCCCCACATCCTCACCAGCATTATTGGTGAGGATGTGGGGAAAAGGTACACTATAACTACAGACAGCTCCAGGGGTGTGGTGACCATGTTTTTAGCTTCAGGAAAAGATTGAGGTAATAAAAGTAATGCCCTTAGAAAAGGAAAGAGAGACCTGGTTTCTAGTTTTGTGGGGTCCTCAAAGCTACCCTTGGAAGTCTTCTTGTATTTTTGATAATTGCCATTCTGACTAAAGTGAGATAAAATCTCATTTCTCTAATTGCTAGTAATGTTGAACATTTCTTCATATATTTGTTGACCAATCATTTCTTCTTCTGTGAAGTGTCTGTTCAGTTCCTTTGCCCATTTACTGATTGGGTTATTTGTTATTATTATGTTTTGTTGTTTTTTTTCTTGCAATGCTGGGGGTCAAACCCAGCATTGGCAAGCAAACTCTCTAACCTTAAGCTATATCTTCAACCCCAAAGAATGTTTTAAAATTAGGAAGTTAACTTGTTTAATCAACTCTATAGCACATTTACATAATTCGTGATTCAATAATTATTTTTATAGCTCTCAATTTTTTTTTAATATTTATTATTTTTTAGTTTTCGGCGGACACAACATCTTTGTTTGTATGTGGTGCTGAGGATCGAACCCGGGCCACCCGCATGCCAGGCGAGCGTGCTACCGCTTGAGCCACATCCCCAGCCCTATAGCTCTCAATTTTTAGACATATATCTTATTAGCAAACCTCCTGCACAGCCTTGTTCTTCCCTCCTGCATTGTTGAGTCAGGAAAGAAAGATGACAGTCTGGAAGGAAACATGACTATGAAGTTGGAATGACCTAGGTCAACTGGATCTTGTCATCTCCTAGGAGGAAGTCACCTGCGACAGAGGGATAATTAAATCCTCCTCAGAGTCATTAGCAGGAAAAGTCTCTGACGTTTGGTAGACATTGTTATTAATATTTTCATACCTTAGTTTTCTTGGTGGAAACATAGGAGAAGATCCAAAATCCTAATAAAAATTAAAAATAATCATTAAGTTTACTGATGTGGAGTTCCTGAAAGCATGATCAATTTTAGGCCTATTTACTATTATTTATTTTAAATGAATAGATCATATAAATAACTAGTTCAGCTGAACTTTACACTAAATGTCAATATTATAGATCACTATGACTTAAAAATATTTTGAAATGATTTTATAGAAAATTCCTTTAAGTTTAAAAAAATTTGTTTTTTTGTAGTTGTAGGTAAACAGCATGCCTTTATTTGATTGGTTCATTCATATGTGGTGTTAAGGATTAAACCCAGTGCCTCACACATGCTAAGCAAGCGCTCTGCCACTGAACTACAACCCCAGCCTCCCTTAAATTTTAATAGAAACTCAATTTTAAATTATTTGCTGATTTTAAAATTTCTTAAAAATTTAATTGTTATATTTGTTTTTTTTTTCAATTTAATTTCTTTTTTTTTAATTTTTAATTGTTGGCTGTTCAAAACATTACATAGTTCTTGATATATCATATTTCACACTTTGATTCAAGTGGGTTATGAGCTCCCATTTTTACCCCATATACAGATTGCAGAATCACATCAGTTACACATCCATTGATTTACATATTGCCATACTAGTGTCTGTTGTGTTCTGCTGCCTTTCCTATCCTCTACTATCCCCCCTCCCCTCCCCTCCACTCCCCTCCCCTCTTCTCTCTCTGCCCCCTCTACTGACATTCATTTGTCCCCTTGTATTATTTTTCCCTTTCCCCTCACTTCCTCTTGTATGTACTTTTGTATAACTCTGAGGGTCTCCTTCCATTTCCATGCAATTTCCCTTCTCTCTCCCTTTCCCTCCCACCTCTCATCCCTGTTTAATGTTAATCTTCTTCTCATGCTCTTCGTCCCTACTCTGTTCTTAGTTACTCTCCTTATATCAAAGAAGACATTTGGCATTTGTTTTTTAGGGATTGGCTAGCTTCACTTAGCATAATCTGCTCTAATGCCATCCATTTCCCTGTAAATTCTATGATTTTGTCATTTTTTAATGCAGAGTAATACTCCATTGTGTATAAATGCCACATTTTTTTTATCCATTCATCTATTGAAGGGCATCTAGGTTGGTTCCACAGTCTTGCTATTGTGAATTGTGCTGCTATGAACATCGATGTAGCAGTGTCCCTGTAGCATGCTCTTTTTAGGTCTTTAGGGAATAGACCAAGAAGGGGAATAGCTGGGTCAAATGGTGGCTCCATTCAAAGCTTTCCAAGAAATCTCCATACTGCTTTCCAAATTGGCTGCACCAATTTGCAGTCCCACCAGCAATGTACAAGTGTACCCTTTTCCCCACATCCTCGCCAGCACTTGTTGTTGTTTGACTTCATAATGGCTGCCAATTTAACTGGAGTGAGATGGTATCTTAGGGTGGTTTTGATTTGCATTTCTCTGACTGCTAGAGATGGTGAGCATTTTTTCATGTACTTGTTGATTGATTGTATGTCCTCCTCTGAGAAGTGTCTGTTCAGGTCCTTGGCCCATTTGTTGATTGGGTTGTTTGTTCTCTTATTGTCTAATTTTTTGAGTTCTTTGTATACTCTGGATATTAGGGCTCTATCTGAAGTGTGAGGAGTAAAGATTTTTTCCCAGGATGTAGGCTCTCTATTTACCTCTCTTATTGTTTCTTTTGCTGAGAAAAAACTTTTTAGTTTGAATAAGTCCCATTTGTTGATTCTAGTTATTAACTTTTGTGCTATGGGTGTCCTATTGAGGAATTTGGAGCCCGACCCCAAAGTATGTAGATCGTAGCCAACTTTTTCTTCTATCAGATGGTGTGTCTCTGATTTGATATCAAGCTCCTTGATCCATTTTGAATTCACTTTTGTGCATGGCGAGAGAAAGGGATTCAGTTTCATTTTGTTGCATATGGATTTCCAGTTTTCCCAGCACCATTTGTTGAAGATGCTATCCTTCCTCCATTGCATGCTTTTAGCCCCTTTATCAAATATAAGGTAGTTGTAGTTTTGTGGATTGGTTTCTGTGTCCTCTATTCTGTACCATTGGTCCACCCGCCTGTTTTGGTACCAGTACCATGCTGTTTTTGTTACTATTGCTCTTTAGTATAGTTTGAAGTCTGGTATCGCTATACCGCCTGATTCACACTTCCTGCTTAGCATTGTTTTTGCTATTCTGGGTCGTTTATTTTTCCATATGAATTTCATGATTGCTTTCTCTATTTCTACAAGAAATGCCGTTGGGATTTTGATTGGCATTGCATTAAACCTATAGAGAACTTTTGGTAATATCGCCATTTTGATGATGTTAGTTCTGCCTATCCATGAACAGGGTATATTTTTCCATCTTCTAAGATCTTCTTCTATTTCTCTCTTTAGGGTTCTGTAGTTTTCATTGTATAAGTCTTTCACCTCTTTTGTTAGGTTGATTCCCAAGTATTTTATTTTTTTTGAAGATATTGTGAATGGAGTGGTTGTCCTCATTTCCATTTCAGAGGATTTGTCGCTGATATACAGGAATGCCTTTGATTTATGCGTGTTGATTTTATATCCTGCCACTTTGCTGAATTCATTTATTAGCTCTAATAGTTTCTTTGTAGACCCTTTTGGGTCTGCTAGGTATAGAATCATGTCATCTGCAAATAGTGATAATTTAAGTTCTTCTTTTCCTATTTTGATGCCTTTAATTTCTTTCGTCTGTCTAATTGCTCTGGCCAGTGTTTCGAGAACTATGTTGAACAGAAGTGGTGAGAGAGGGCATCCCTGTCTTGTTCCAGATTTTAGAGGGAATGCCTTCAATTTTTCTCCATTCAGAATGATGCTAGCCTGAGGCTTAGCATAGATTGCTTTTACAATATTGAGGTATGTTCCTGTTATCCCTAGTTTTTCTAGAGTTTTGAACATAAAGGGATGCTGTACTTTGTCGAATGCTTTTTCCGCATCTATCGAGATGATCATATGGTTCTTATTTTTAAGTCTATTGATGTGGTGAATAACATTTATTGATTTCCGTATATTGAACCAGCCTTGCATCCCAGGGATGAATCCTACTTGATCATGGTGCACAATTTTTTTGATATGTTTTTGTATCCGATTCGCCAGAATTTTATTGAGGATTTTTGCATCTAGGTTCATTAGAGATATTGGTCTGTAGTTTTCTTTCTTTGAAGTGTCTTTGTCTGGTTTAGGTATCAGGGTGATGTTGGCCTCGTAGAATGAATTTGGAAGTTCTCCCTCTTTCTCTATTTCCTGAAGTAGCTTGAAAAGTATTGGTATTAGTTCCTCTTTAAAGGTTTTGTAAAACTCTGCTGTATACCCATCTGGTCCTGGGCTTTTCTTAGTTGGTAGTCTTTTGATGGTTTCTTCTATTTCCTCAATTGATATTGGTCTGTTTAGGTTGTCTACATTCTCCTGACTCAATCTGGGCAGATCATATGACTTAAGAAATTTATCTATGCCTTCATTATCTTCTAATTTATTGGAGTATAAGGATTCAAAATAATTTTTGATTATCTTCTGTATATCTGAAGTGTCTGTTGTAATATTGCCTTTTTCATCCCGTATGCTAGTAATTTGAGTTCTCTCTCTTCTTCTCTTCGCTAGCATGGCTAAGGGTCTGTCGATTTTGTTTATTTTTTCAAAGAACCAACTTTTAGTTTTGTCAATTTTTTCAATTGTTTCTTTTGTTTCGATTTCATTAATTTCAGCTCTGATTTTAATTATTTCTTGCCTTCTACTTCTTTTGCTGTTGTTTTGCTCTTCTTTTTCTAGGATTTTGAGATGAAGTATGAGATCATTTATTTGTTGGTTTTTCCTTTTTTTAAGGAATGAACTCCAAGCAATGAATTTTCCTCTTAGAACTGCTTTCAATGTGTCCCATAGATTCCGATATGTTGTGTCTGTGTTTTCATTAATCTCTAAGAATTTTTAATTTCCTCCTTGATGTCTTCTATAACCCATTGATCATTCAGTAACCTATTGTTCATTCTCCAAGTGATGTATTCTTTTTCCTTCCTTCTTTTATCGTTGATTTTCAGTTCCATTCCATTATGATCAGATAGGATGCATGGTATTATCTCTACTCCTTTATATTGTCTAAGAGTTGCCCTGTGACATAATATATGATCTATTTTTGAGAAGGATCCATGTGCTGCTGAGAAAAAAGTGTAACTGCTTGATGTTGGGTGGTATATTCTATATATGTCAATTAAGTCTAGGTTATTAATTGTGTTATTGAGTTCTATAGTTTCCTTATTCAACTTTTGTTTGGAAGATCTGTCCAGTGGCAAGAGAGGTGTGTTGAAGTCTCCCATGATTATTGTATGGTGGTCTATTAGACTCTTGAACTTGAGAAGAGTTTGTTTGATGAACATAGCTGCACCATTGTTTGGGGCATATATATTTATGATTGTTATGTCTTGTTGGTGTATGGTTCCCTTAAGCAGTATGTAGTGTCCCTCTTTATCCCTTTTGATTAACTTTGGCTTGAAATCTATTTTATTTGATATGAGTATGGACACTCCTGCTTGTTTCCGAAGTCCATATGACTGATATGATTTTTCCCAACCTTTCACCTTCAGCCTATGTATGTCTTTTCCTATCAAATGCGTCTCCTGTAGGCAGCATATTGTTGGGTCTTGTTTTGTGATCCATTCTACTAGCCTGTGTCTCTTGATTGGTGAGTTTAAGCCATTAACATTTAGGGTTATTATTGAGATATGGGTTGTTCTTCCAGCCATATTTATTTATGTTACTAAACATGGTTTGTTTTCCTCTTTGATTATTTTTCCCCCCTTTACTGTCCTACCTCCCACTGTTGGTTTTCATTGTTATTTTTCATTTCCTCTTCCTGTAATGTTTTGCCAAGGATGTTTTGAAGAGATGGTTTTCTAGCTGCAAATTCTTTTAACTTTTGTTTATCGTGGAAGGTTTTAATTTCATCTTCCATCCTGAAGCTTAGTTTCGCTGGAAACACAATTCTTGGTTGGAACCCATTATCTTTCAGTGTTTGAAATATGTTATTCCAGGATCTTCTAGCTTTCAGAGTCTGTGTTGAAAGATCAGCTGTTATCCTGATTGGCTTACCCCTAAATGTGATCTGCTTCCTTTCTCTTGTAGCTTTTAAAATTCTCTCCTTATTCTGTATGTTGGGCATCTTCATTATAATGTGTCTAGGTGTGGGTCTCTTATGATTTTGCACATTCGGCGTCCTGTAGGCTTCTAGGATTTGGGGTTCTGTCTCATTCTTCAAGTCTGGGAAGTTTTCTCGTATTATTTCATTGAATAGATTGCTCATTCCTTTGGTTTGAAACTCTGTCCCTTCCTGTATCCCAATGACTCTTAAATTTGGTCTCTTGATGTTATCCCATATTTCTTGGATGTTCTGCTCATGGTTTCTTAACAGTCTTGCTGAGCTGTCTATGTTCTTTTCAAGTTGAAATACTTTATCTTCATTGCCTGATGTTCTATCTTCTAAGTGTTCTACTCTGCTGGTAGTATTCTCAATTGAGTTTTTAAGTTGGTTTATTGCTTCCTGCATTTCTAGGATTTCTGTTTGTTTGTTTTTTATAACCTCTATCTCCCTGTATAGTTGATCTTTTGCTTCTTGGATTTGTTTATGTAATTCATTGTTGAAGTGATCTTTCATTGTCTGATTTTGCTGTCTGATGTCTTCCTTGAGACTCCAGATCATCTGAAGCATGTATATCCTGAATTCTTTATCTGACATTCCATCTGCTGCAGCTATTACCTCTTCTAACGTTGAGTTGACCTGCATTGCTTGTGGTCCTTTCTTTCCTTGTCTCTTCATACTGTTCGCGTTCCTTTCTACTTGGTGAAACTGTTGTGCTATTGAATTTCCCCCCTATATATTTATGTTGGTCTTGTATAGTTGCAAAGTCTCCCTCGCAGGCGCGGGTGGCGGCTCTGCCCCTCCTCCAATTGGGGCAATGTGCCTACCATGCCGGCAGGCCGCTGGGCCTGCTCTGCCGGTTGGTAGCAGGTCCGCCTACCTTGCAGGCGCGGGCGGCGGCTCTGTCCCTCTGCGGGCTGCTAGGCTTGTTCTGTCGGTGGTCGCAGTTCTGCCTACTTTGCAGGCGCAGGCAGCGGCACTGCCCCTCTGCAGGCCTCTGGGGCTGTTCTGCCAGTGGGTCGCAGGTCCGCCTACCTTGCAGGTGCGGGGGGGAGGGTGGCTCTACCCTTCCTCAGGCCACTGGGCCTGTTCTGTCTGTCAGTTGCAGGTCTGGCCTGTTCTGATGGTGGTCACAGTTCCGTCTACCTTGCAGGCGCGGGGGGAGGGGGTGGCTCTGCCTCTCAGCAGGCCGCTGCTCCTCTTCTGCCGGTGGGTCGCAGGCCCGCCTACCTTGCAGGAGTGATTGGAAGCTCTGCCCCTCTGCGGGCCACTGGGCCTTTTCTGTTGGTGGTCACAGTTCCGCCTACCTGGCAGGCGCGGGGGGTGGGGGGCGACTCTGCCTCTCAGCAGGCCGCTGCTCCTCTTCTTCTGGTGGGTCGCAGGCCCGCCTACCTTGCAGGAGTGATTGGAAGCTCTGTCCCGCCGCTGGCCACTGGGCCTTTTCTGTCGGTAGTCACAATTCCGCCTACCTGGCAGGCGCGGGGGGTGGGGGGCGGCTCTGCCCCTCAGCAGGCCGCTGGGCCTGCTCTGTGGGTGGTCACAGTTCCCTCTACCTTGCCGGCGCAGGGGGAGGGGGCGGCTCTGCCTCTCAGCAGGCCGCTGCTCCTCTTCTGCCCTAATTGTTATATTTGGAAAAATTAAAAATACAGCTATGATTATCAACTTTTATCTTTGTTGTACCCTTCTTTCATTTGTCAGAAAAGTGGGATCTGATATTTTCAGCAATTTTCAGCTAATCTCTTAACTTCTGTGCTAGCTAATTTTATATGATTTAGGAAGATCATATCAAATTCACAGTACATTCCAGACAGTTCTAAATTCTGTAGTGTTCCACCTTTGCCACGACAAAAATAGACAAACTAATGATAGTAGCAGGTAATGAAATTTACTCTCATCACTGATTCAATAAATGTGAGGGGCATTTGTTGTCTGCTTAACAGCACTTTTTTTTTTTCCTTTTTGAAAGTAACATCTGGGAGCTGAGGTTGTGGCTCAGCGGTAGAGCACTCACCTAACATGTGCAAGGCCCTGGGTTTGATCCTCAGCACCAAATAAATAAATAAATAAATGTACTAACAACTACAACTAAAAAAGAAAGAACGAAAGAAAGTAACATCTGGGGTGGGGGTATAGTTCAGGGGTACAGCGCTTGCCTAGCATGCGTAAGGTCCCAGGTTCAATCTACTGAACAAAATAAATAAATAATAAATAACTTGCATAAACAAGAAAGGTCTTTTGAGGGGCTGCTTCTTTCCATACCAGCCCTACTAATCAGAATATACCACCTCCCGTGCTTGTACCAGAGGTGAGCCCACCTGACTGATCCTAGCAGCATTCTCCTGTCCCTAACAAGGTGCCCAGGAGTAGGCACATACGTATTCCATGCTAGGTTGATCAAATTCTTCCCTAGGATTTTTTCCAAGAAAAACTAGCAGAGAAAGTGTTCCTTGCTCCCAGGGCCACAGAACTACAGACAGCTCCAGGGGTGTGGTGACCATGTTTTTAGCTTCAGAAAAAGATTGAGGTAATAAAAGTAATGCCCTTAGAAAAGGAAAGAGAGACCTGGTTTCTAGTTTTGTGGGGTCCTCAGAGCTACCCTGATTCTTGGATGTCTTCTTTTGAATTTTTGATTGACTCCTTCCCCACAAACCACCCCCTCTTTTGTTTTTTCTCCCCCTCAATTAAGTTTCTTTCATTGCAGTAAAAATAACCCTGACTATTGCCATAGGACATTAGTATTCTTGAGTTGGTACTTGGCCATCAATGCTTTCCAAATTTATAAGGAAGGCAATGGAAAGGAGTCATTTTCATTCTGATGAGGTATGAATATTAGCATCTTATGGGATATTATGTGGCTTTATAGAAATAAATGTCATTTGTCATTAGATTAAAGGGATTTATTTAATAGCCTTCTTTGACCTTTAGTTATTTACAAATGAAATGATTTTATTTGGCTGTGGCTGTGGCTCCAAACCTGGACTTTAAGCATTTTGATTTAGAGTCATTGTTATGAGGCCTCTTTTGACCCAGCTCACCCCTTTGCTTTTGTTTTATCTTCACAGTGTCCTAACAGCAAGGTCAGCCTACAGTCACCAGTTCTGGCCTGACAACCAGTAGCTAGACCATGTTACTTTCCACTGTGTTTTGGTGGATGTTTTGCTTCTACTCATGGAGCTTGTATCACTTGATTTCTTTTCAGCGGTTGCTAGGATACACCATCTGCATCCATTCATCCTTTAGAATTACAGCCAACTTGAGGTCTTCCTGATTTCTCAGAATTGCAAAAGCAGAGGCAATGTCAGATTTTGTAAAGGGTCACTAGGAATGTAGCTGGGGACGAGGGGAGGGCAACCATGAGCTCTGTAAGTCAAATGTCAGTTGGGATCTTCCTGTTCCTTTAAATTTAGATAAAATTGATTCAAGCTGTCCTCTCTCCGTCACATTTGAAGCAAGTTCAATATCTATCCAAAGATTCAGGAACAGATAGAACAGTTCTTTTAGATTAATCTTTGACTCCATACTTGCATTATGTGTGTGTGTGTGTGTGTGTGTGTGTGTGTGTGTGTTGCTGAGGACTGAACTCAGGGCCTTGAACATGGCAGACAAGTACTCTACCACTGAGCATATCCCTTGCTTCCATATTCCCGTTTCTGCCAAATTAACTCACTCAACAGAATGTTACTATAGTCCCATGTATGTTTCCCATTTCTACCCTACATCAACCCACATGTAGAGCTCAGCCCCCTTCTCATCATTTCTATCAAAAATTACTCACAGCTGGGTGTGGTGGTGCACGCCCATCCCAGTGGCTCAGGAAGCTGAGGCAGGAGGATCACAAGTTCAAGGCCAGCCTGAGCAACTTAGTGAAGACCTGTCTCAAAAAATAAAGACTAGGGATGTAGCTCAAGGATGAAAAAGAAAAAGAAATTACATATATGTATGTATGTATGTATGTGTGTGTATACCTCACAATAGATATTTGTGTGCCAAGCACACTTTAAACTGAAAATTGTGCGTGACAAAAGATCTTACATTTCAAAAAGATTGTCAATCTCAACATTAATATCAGATATACTGATTCTTTTGTGTGTGCACAGGGCTGGGGCTCAAACCCAAGGTCTTCCACATGCTAGGCAAGCGCTCTGCCACTGAGCTACATCCCCCAGCCCCTTTTATTTTTTATTTTGAGGCAGGGTCTTCCAAGGTTGCTAAGGCTAGTCTCAGGCTTGCTTTGTCAAGTTTGCCTCTGGAGACTAGCTGGGATTTGAGGCTTGCCTCACCGCACCTAGTTAGTTAGTCTAGACTTTTGAGATACTGCTCCTAGAAGCAAGAAAACTCCAACTACGTACCTGGAAACTCCAGAATGCCTCATGCAGGTGGGGCTGGCTCTGCTAACCTGGAATGAGGCTACCTGGGGAACAGGAACTCACTTAGATGTTCTAAGTGGAAGGAAGGGAGCAGCGGCTGGTACTGGATTCCCTAGAGTTTCCTCTCCTGCTCTAATTGGCACTGTGCTTACTGATCCACTCACTCATTCCCCGTGCTCACATGCATTCATTCCCCACCTGAGTCCACAAAGGACTCGAGACTGCTTATGGGAACACCGAGAATTTTAAAGTTAAATAGAAGTACAATTAAAACGTCAAACAGACCAGTGTGATTCTACATCATGTACAACCAGAAGAATTAGAAGTTATACTCCATTTATGTACGATGTGTCAAAATGCATGCTACTGTTATATATAACTAATTAGAACAAATTTTTAAAAACTAACATATGGAGGGGGCTTTAAACAGATTATCCCTATTCTATTTTTTTATTACAAAAGTAATAAATGTACACAGTAGAACATTTAGAAAATATAAACAAGATTTTAAAAGATTATTCATGATTTCACCACCCAGAGAAAAATTGTTAACACCTTTAAATATATTTTTTTCATTTTTTTGGTATAAGAATTTAAATATTGAATATTTTATAAAAGTGTGATTCTAACCTTCATGCCATTTTCTAACCTGCTTTTTCTACTTAATAAAAATATACTGTGAACCTCATGCAAAGTTAATATATTTTCATCTAAAGCAGCATTTTAAATGAATAAAATTCCATTGTAGGGATATATCATAATTTACTTAAACAATCACCTCATTACTAGAAAAGATGTTGAAATCTATTGTTATATTTTGACCTAATAGTTGGAAAATTCAATTTCAGATAAATATGTCACTCTTTCAGACTCTTAGACCCCTGGCATGGATTAGGACCAATCATTCAGAAAGGGGGAAAAAATCCATAGAACAATAGTCTTGCTATCACATCTGTCTTACTCTTCTCTTCGAAGCCCCAAAAGAATGACTGTTATTATTCTCTGTCTTCTATTTTATATAACTAGCTAGAGTTTTAGCTGGGCTGTTCCAACATTATTAATTATACCTCTTCCTTAACTCGGGAAATTCTCTAGTGAATGAACAATGATCCATCTTCCCGTGGCTTACTTGAACCAAAATGACATGCAGAATGTTAACATAGTGCTGGGTTTCAGGAGGAAGCCACCCTTGTGAATAAATAAACCCAGAACTCAACAGAACATTAACTCACTCTTTGAGGTGTATCCACAAGTCCTTCCAAGCATGCTAGGTAAAGTGTATGTCAGGATCCATCTTCAGTGATTATTCATGGGAGTTGGTTCTCACTGCTTCTCATTTCCTGTGGTGGAACAGCTGTTGGCCAGCTGAGCGTGACCACAGGCACACCATGGGAGCCTTCTACTCCAGTCACTTTTTTTTTTTTTTTTTTAGCAAAAGTCACTTTCAGGAGACTTTCACTATTTGTTTTTACTTTTGATTTAATTTAGAATGTCCATGTGGGGGGGGTGTGTGTGGGGGGATTGAACCCAGGGCCTTGTCATTATGAGGCAAGCATTGTACCAACTGAGCTATGTCCCAGGCCCTAATTTAGAATGTGTATTACATACACTTAACATATCCCTGTACAGCTGGCACTAGGAGATCATTGCTGGCAGTCCAGCCTCTATTCTTATGCCTTCTGCATAGTAACGTCCATTTACTTTGGAGTACCTTCACTCCCACCCTTCTTACAGATTTTATGTGACAGACACCATGGCCATTTCCTGGTCATAACTTAATGTTCCTCCTCCTTGACACAGTGATAGGCTCAAAGGTAGGTTCAAGACTTACGCTAATCCAATTAGAGGTCCTTTGATAAGAATTCTGGGACACAGATGCCTTACTTTTCTGTTTGATATTGATGAGGAAGCATGCCCTCCACTTCAGGAGCTACTCACAGGCATCGTTAACAATAAGGAGAGCCAGCCTTAGGATGAAGAGAGTGCAGATGAGAAGACACTACAATCTTTATTTTGCTGGATCAAACCCTGCCTAAAGTCCATTCTCCATTCGTCCTTCTAAAGTAAGTAATCCAAGAAATGTTCTCTTCCAAGTCAGTTTGGGAAAGGTTTACTAACACAGCTGAAAGATAGCTCACCTAAATGATCCTACTTGTGAAGAAACTGTAGCAGACTCCCAGTTCTTCTTTTGATGATTTTCTTCTTGTTTATAGATTCCTTTTCCTCTGTAATGCAAAAATTTCTGCCTGTTAAGCCCATTTGGCTGCTTCTTATCCCTCCCTTCCTGTACCTTTCTTCTTTTCTACAGGTCCCAAGCATTTAGCCTTTCTTTCTTTTCAAAGTCACCATCTCTCTTTTCATTCTTGGGAGAACTGTTTCCAGAAATGACAAGTAAATGGGACTCCATCCCCCAGCTTCCTTTTCCTCTCCTTTCCTGGAAGGCAAGCGCGAAGGACCGGACTTCTGCAGTTTGTTGCTAACCACTGTGAGGAACAACAACCAAAGGACAAACATGGACTGGAGCTGCGGCTGGGGCTGGGGCTCAGTGGTACAGCACTCATCTAGCAGGTGTGAGGTACTAAGTTCGATCCTCAGCACTGAAAGGAGAGAGAGAGAGAGAGAGAGAGAGAGAGAGAGAGAGAGAGAGAGAGAGAGAGAAAGGTGTTGTATCCATCTACAACTAAAAAACATGGGGTTTGCTTGGGTTGAGAGATGGCTTACTGTTATTGTCTTTGGGCAGTAGGACCTAGGTCCTGGGTGGTTCCAACCTTTGATGTTGGATAATTGGCCTAAACTGCTAAAAGCCCAGGAAAATTCAAGCTGGCCCCTTGGCTAGGTCTGGGAGCCTTCTGAATTACAACCTAAATATGCTTCCATTTTTGTGGCAAGTACATATCCCTAGGTCTCCTTAAAGAAGGAAAGTACTTCCTATCCAGTCTCCAGAAATCATTTCCGTGGGCTTCAAGTCACTCCGCACCGCCCTGTAGATACATACCTCATCTTCCTTCTCAGGAAGTCTCTGGAAATAAACATTCACTGCTTACTCCTCAGCACTGTCCCTTCTTTATGTAAGAGTGCCTCGGTTTCCTTTGTAGAGCTGCCTCTTTCCCCTCAGTCATGTGGCTTAGGTGGAAATGATCTTCCTTCCATAGGTGGGCTCTGATGAACTTCAACCCACAAGCTGACCATAGTGGGTTCAGGATAGGCACATGGCCCCATTGAGGGCAAAGAGACATGAGGAAATACTTGCTAACATCTGTCTGGATTTCAGTATGGCTAGTGTCACCTCCTGCAACTTCCTAGATGCTGTCTTGGCTTCAGCCCCTGGAAGAACCCCCTTCTCTTCTTGTCCAAATTTTTGTTCTGTGCAGTGTGCTTTTAGTGATTTCTCAAGACAGGTATTAATACAGCTTTCATTCTACCTAAAGTTTGGATCCTTTACCTCTTGATCTAAATCAGGGATAGAAACAGTTTTTATCTTATAGGCCAACTCCAATTAATAGGGAGTAGATCTTTGGAGACCTGTGCTAAGAAAGATTCTGAGCTTTCCTGTCTTAGCAAGAATGTATGCAGTGATCATTTTGTAATGTCTGCCATGAGCAGAGGCTAGAGAGTGAGTGGGTGCCTCATGTTTTTAGTGTTAGTCAAGGTCCGTGCCTTATTCCTCTACCAGTCACGTAGTCTGTTTGCAGCTCCTGACTGAATGTCTTTTCTGCTTCATGACTTCTATGGGTGCACCCAATAAGTTTCTCCCCTTTCTAAGGAACACATTGGCTTCACAGTCCTGTTGCAGATCTGAAATGACTGATATACCCTAAATAAAGGACTTGCTCAGTGCCCTTCCTGGCTTACACTGTTTGTTCCTCCCATCTGCTCAAGTTTCTGGTGATTCAACAGGAACCAGTGAAGCTCCCCCTGTCATCCTCCAGCTATAATGGTCACTAAGGATCATGAATTTACAATCTAAAAATAGGTTAAATATGAATAGACATAGTTTTCATCAAAAGAATAGGTGAGCTGTTGATTACACACCAATTCTTATCCATGACTAACAAATTTCACCCTTTTTATAGATATGACTGAGCCTGGCTTTATTCATGATCCTTTCCTTAAATCCAAAGCAAAGCCTGTGTAACAAACTAAGAATTCTGATTCCTGAGTGAAATCAATGTATATTGTTTGAATGCCACCAATGTTTTAGAGTACACTCCCTGATTTTAATGGGAGAGATTTACTTTCTGTGATCATAAACCATTTGTTGGATGGGTGCTATGGTTCCCAAACTTCTTGTTTTGGAAACTTATTCCCTAAATTCATATGTTGATGGTACTTAGAAGTGATGGCTTGAGAGGTCATTAGGATTAGATCAGGTCACCAGAGTGGGGCCCCCATCATGGGACTGGTAGTTTTACAAGGCGGAGAAGGGGCTCTAGGCTTCCTGATTGCCACATCCTGAGCTGCTGTCCTCTGCCAAGATTTTGCGCTGCCCACCTTAGGTGCAAGGCAATGGCTGCCTATGGACTAAGACTTCTGACACCTGCCTGACTATAAACAAATATCCAGAAACATCAGAAGGCAAGAAGGAGACCTAAAAGAAACAAATGAACACCGAGCAACCCTTCCATTTTCCAGACCAGATTCCTAAGGAGAAAAACAGTTCCTACCAAATCCACCCTCATTGACTCCAACTTGTCAATTTTTTCATCACCATGAGAGAGGCAGATTAAGGCCTCACGATTTCATGCTAAGAATTCTAGGTCCTCTAATGCACCTCACTCTAAGTTGCCTGGATAGCATCTCTCAGATGAATCTTTCTTTTTTAGAGTTTTTTTTGTAATTTTACTTTATTTGTTGATTATTATTATTATTATAAATTTTTTTTAGTTGTAGATGGACACAATACCTTTACTTATTTGTTTATTTTTTTATGTGGTGCTGGGGATTGAACCCAGTCCCTCACACATGCTAGGAAAGCACTCTACCACTGAGCCCCAGCCCTAGCCCTTATTATTGTTTTTTTATGTGGTGCTGAGGATCAAACCCAGTGCCCCACATGTGCTAGGCAAGTGCTCTACCACTGAGCCACAGCCACAGCCACAGCCCTCAGAAGAATCTTTCTAAAATAGCACTTCAATCATGTGATTTCCTGGCTTAGCAACTACTGGTGGCCCCCATATTACCTGTAGAATAAAATCTAAGTTCCTTTGTCCTTGCAATTAAAATCATCTATAATCTGGCCTCCAATCAAGCATATTTTCTATTAGTTTCAAAAAAAGAAGAAGAGGAGGAGAAGAAGGAAGAGGTGGAGGAAGAGAAGGAGAAAGAGGAGGAGGAGGAGGAGGAGGAGGAGGAGGAGGGACATGAGCTAACACACACTTGCTCACCCTCCACCTTGTGATGCTTACTGCAGGGAGGTCCTCACTGGATGCCAAGCAGATGCCAGTACCATGCTTTTAGACTGCCCCTCTCCAGAACTTGGAGCCAAATAAACTGCTATTCTTTATCAATTAGCCAGTCTCAGGTATTTTATCATAGCAACAGAAAATAGAAGACAATAGTGGGTATCCAATGAAGTATGTAATCAGTGCCCACATTTCGTTATGTCCCAGCTGAAATCCTGTTCCAGGTTCTTACCTGTGGTTGGAATTGTGATATGGGATCAGTGCACTATTTGCAGGGGGATTTGTAGTTGTGAGCCCCTCCCCTCAGCTTAGAAGTGAAAGGGGCCCATACTCTTCTATGAAGACTGGAGATCCCTTCCAAGATCAACTCCTTATCTCAAGATCTGAAATGTAATCACATTAGAAGAATGCCTTTGACCACACAATATCAGAGGTATTAGGGCCTCAGACACCCTAACCCTAACCCTAACCCTCAGACACGGCGTTTCCAGGGGACCATCATTCAGGCTACCGTAGACCTGTATCCACAGGGAAACTTACGCTGCAGAAAAGGATCTCTCAGAAGAAACCAGCTGAGTGTTATTATATTTCCTGCTCCCACACTGTAACTGTGGAAACCCGATAAGACCGTATGAAGTCCACACGGTGAACCAGGAAAGCCTGAGAACCTAAGTCAGGGTTCTCCATGTCTTTGTCACCCAAGAACCACTTCCCCCTCTTGATACGATTATGGCTTCATCTCTCAGCCCTGCTACTTACTAGCTGTGTGAGCCAGAAGTTCCTTAAACTCTGGGTCTTGGTCTTCTTAACTAAAATGTAAGTGGTAACTGTACCTCCAGCGTATGGTTGTTGTGGAAGTTGACTGAGTCAATGTGCATTAAGCACTGTAAACACCACGTGGCCACAGTTTACACATAAGCTGTCGTTATTATCACCCCCGTTTTCCCCTGCAGAAACCAATCTTCCCTCCCTTTAGGCTGTGCATTTCAGTTAGAGCTGACTCCACCCAGCCTCTGTTTGCAGTGTGACATCCCTCCCAAGTCTCCCTGTGTCGGATTTTTCTGGCTCTGTCTCTCCAGAAATAGAAATTCTTGGCTTAGGGCTGGGGATATAGCTCAGTTGGCAAAGTGCTTGCCTCACATGCACAAGTCCCTGGGTTCAATCCCCAGCACCAAAAAAAAAAAAAAAATAGAAATTCTTGGCTTAGGATGGCAAGCAGGTCTAGCATAACAATCAACCCACTCCTGATTAACTGCCCCTATTTAGAAAGTAAAAACTTTTAATTTTATAACCTTAAGTGATCCATATTACAAAATAAAATAATCCCATAATATATAAATTCAAATTGGGTAAGGGGTGCATGTCTGTAATCCCAGCAACTCAGGAGCCTAAGGCATGAGAATCACTAATTCAAAACCAGTCTGGGCAATTTAGCAGGACCTTGTCTCAAAAATAAAAATAGAAAAGGGCTGTGGATGTAGTTCAGTGGTAAAACATTCCTGGGTACAGAACACACACACATACACATAAATTCAAATATATATATAGAATATGTGTATATAAATTCAATATTACTTTGCAAAAGCCGTTCTGTTCTTCCCTGACAGTGAAAGAGGCAAGGTATTTCCCATCCCACTTCCTCTGCCCTGCTAAATCCTATTTCTTTACACTACAGCTTCCAGAATGCTGTCAAATCTCCAGTCAGGTCTCTCTCTCTCTCTCTCTCTCTCTGTCTCTCTCTCTCTCTCTCTCTCTCTCTCTCTCTCTCTCTCCATAAGGATTCATTCCCTTCTTATACCTGTTTTATTCTTTTTCAGTCATGCTGTTGAGATTTCAGGAGAGAGAAGAGATGAAAGCCTGTGTTCAACCCACTTAAACCATCAAGTCTTCCGGGAAGCAAAGAAGCTTTGTTGGGAGACGGACAGGCAGCATCGCCCCGGGTCGCCTATCTTTTCCAAGTCCCTGAACCATAGCAACTTAGGCAGAAATTAAATCCGTGAATCTTAATAACTATTTTTGAAGAAATGTGAGCACTCAGAAACCTAATACGCTTCAGGGCAAAATATCTTCGTTCCAAAAGAAATAATAAATTCCATCCTAGGAACAAATCCCTGTGCTTTGCTCCATGAGAGCATCCACGGCTCTGCAGCCTGCAGTTGCACAAGTGTAACCAATCTGCTGTGGCTCTTGTGTGCCCTTGGACCTGCATCCCTGCTGCAGGGATCCGTCCTTGGGGCCCCCAAACAGATACCAGCTCTTTGTTGGGATTGATGGCATGTTCTGGGGGACTGCTGGATTTGTGTGTGTGTGTATGTGTGTGTGTGTAATTTTTTTTTTTTAAACCACTGTCTTTCTTTGCTCGCTTTGGTGTGGGAGGCTGAGGAGTCATAGCTAAACAGTCATCTGCCCCGGCCCAGTTATCTCCCGTGTTATCAGCTGCCACCATGACTACCGAACAAAAACAGGGAGAAATGAGGACGTAATTCAGCCATCTGAAAATAGCTTTCAGGAAGTGCCAGTTGCTGACTTGTTTACCTTGAAACGATCCATCTTGACATCACGGGGGTCAGGACGAGCTGCCCTTTCAGATAATTTTCTATAAATTTCCCCAGATATAGCCCCTGAGCACCTCTTACTTCACTTTTCCACACCCCAACAACTCACGTAATAAAGGACGATGCCGGGAAAGGTCCAGGTCCTGTGGAAACTAAAGCATGGATCGGGGTAAGTGGGCTTCTTCTGTAGGACAGAACACAAAATGATGAATGTAAGATTGAGTGTGAAACTGAATGTTGACTTCAATGAAAAAATAAATTAGAGCAAATTATAAAATTTAAGAAGCTGACAAATACTACACAAATCCAGAAAAAGGGTATCTTAATCATTTGATCACTTGACACATCTCTTAATACTTCTCTCTGCTTTGCAGCTGCATACCTCTTCACATGTCTTCATCTGAAACTATTTCGTAACGTTGTCTAGAGAAAGATAATCCAGTCTTTCCTGTAGCATGGGTGAATATTTTTTAATTGATAAATTAGAAAAGGTTTTTTAGCCTCATGCCTGGCTATCAAACCATGTAAATTTTTAAAATTGTTGTCAAATTTAGGAAACTTTACATCAAGTTTCTTTCATATATAAGCTATAAGATTTCATGTGCATCTCAAGTACCCCCCCGACACACACACATACACATACACAGGGACTAATCTTTTCTTCCTTTCTTTCTTTTTTTAAAATATTTTTTAGTTGTAGATGAACACAATACCTTTGTTTTATTAATTTACTTTTATGTGATGCTGAGGATTGAACCCAGGGCCTCACATGTGCTAGGCATGTGTTCTGCCACTGAGCTACAGCCCCAGCCCTTTTCTTTCTTTTCTCTTTTTTTTTGCATGCTGGGCATGGAACTTCCAGTAAGCACTCTACCACTGAGCTATATCCCTAGCCTGCTACTAATCTTAAATACTGTTTGAATTCATGACCTTCAGTTTATCACTGGTAACCTCATTGTTCTGATGGATTATGATGTCAGTATATCAAGTAAGATGAAGAAGAAATACATTTCCAAACAATATGAAAGCCCATTCTTTACTTCGATTGGAGAATCTTATCTTCCTCTTAATGAATTACTGCTTTGGATATAATTTGGAAAAAAACAAATCTTTTTTTTTCTTTGCCTTAGATTTGCTTCTCAATGTCAGAATAATTTATGTAGTTTATTTGTTTTTGTTTTTGCTTTTTGCTTGATCATGACCCTTCTTCTCTTTCTACCCTCAGCTCTATTCCATACCAAGGGGACCTCTCAATGCATGGATTTGGATACCCTTAGTCATGCACAACATTCAGCAAAGAGCCATGCTCTGGCCACATTTGGATTTGGGGGTGGTCACCCCTATAGCATGATCTACTCTTAGAAGACAACTCAGGGGAGGGAGCCATGGAAATCCAAGAAGCAGGCTTAGGGTCATATGAGCAGGGAATTCTGAGATCCTAGGTGCTCAAAGTATGGGTAAGAGCTGGGAGTAGGGGGGATACATTCTGGGTGGGCACATGCCCCCCTATGAACTTCTCATCCTGAATGGAAGGGTTCAGCAGGAGGAAAGCCAGGGTGCAGCCAGTGTAAGTGTGGGGACAGGGCAGGATCCTGTTGCCCAGGTCCCAGGATGGTGTTGACACCCAGTGCAATCTCCTGCAGTCTGCTCTCCAAAATGAAGCTGGCCTGGGCCACTCTGATGCTACCTGAAGTGCGGGATGTATGGTGCAAATTTTACTAGGACCTGAGGTTGGGTTGAAAACATTGCTAGGGCCCTCCCAGGACCTTGGAGGGGTTTTAAAAGCTAAGCATGTGTGGCTTGAGAGTCTGGCTCTCAAGGAAGTAGTATTCATCTGGCAATCTGTTAATTCAAATGAGCACTAGTTGGACGTCAGATTTAAATTTTTGTCCAAATTCAGAAACCAAGTGTTAAGGAAATCCCTGTAGTGATCCCAAGCCTGTATTTTCAGGACCATTCTCCTCTCTTTGCCCTCACTCTGTTTTGTTTTGTAGGAAGCCAGTGCCCACCTGCCTGAGAATGTGGGGACAAGGGAGAAGCCTCTCTGCCTCAGGCCTCTTCTCCGTGGCTAGCTATCATGGACAGACCTCTGTGCTTATGGTTCCAGCTTTCTTGCTTGGGTGACTCTGGTCCTGGGTTCCAATAACCACTACCTCCTCCTTTGTCCTTGCAGCAAGGGGTGTGGACAGCAGGCTGTACTCTCCTCTGAGTTACTCCATGATGCATAGAATAGTAGTTTTTAGACTATGCCTCACCTGGAGTTCCTCCACTGTGTAAAGCAGTGGTTGGCTGTAAGCTACTCACTCCTTTCCGTGTACAGTGTGAAGGTGGAATGACTACACCTTGCTTCTATGAGTAAACAACCCCTATCTTCCCAGCACAACCATAGGCACAGGTCTATAAATAACTTATTTGTGTCAATTTATCAAACTAAATCAGGAGTACCTGGATATGTGGACATCCCAAATCATATCAGAAACACCAGACACAGGAGCTTATCAACCTCTCCAGCTACAAACCCTCATCTAAGACTCATAAAAGGAGAAGCCCCCACAAGATTAGACACAGCAGCACCCTGACCCCATCACCTGGTTGCTTGCACAAGCCTTGCCCAGGAAAATCAGCAACAAACTTCTAGTTCTATAGCTCTTGGCTTCAGCACAGTGTGGCTTTCCTGCCCGAGACAACATCACATGGCTCACCCCAAGATGACACTTCCAGCTGACACCTAAAACTTCTGTCTGTCTGGACCCTCGGTCTTGACAACTCTGTGGAACTTGTTCATTGCAATTCTTATCTGACTATCTATAGCGGCTCTTTGGCTCTTTCCATTCATATCTGCTCTCGGCCTGTGGTCTTGGCACAACATCCTATAACCCTATGGTCACCTTAACTCTTTCTTAGTCTTTCTGTGACCAGTATATATCATAGTGTGAAGTATGATGTGTGACTTGAGTAGTATTATAGATATAAAAAATTAAGATTGGAATGTAATAAAAGAATTGATGAATACCTGGCTTCTAGAATCAGGTGACCCACATGCATTTGGTGAATTGCAACTACTGATGGTGGTGTAGCTTGTGGAAAGATAAATGTGTGGGTCTAAGTTAATGGCATAGCTTGCTCTCAACAGGGGGAAATGTCTGTCTACCCTCCCCTCACTCAAGGTACTCACACACTCAAGGAGCATTTGGCAAAGTTTTCAGACAATTTTGGTTGTTAAAACTGAAGCAGGAGGGGGCTGAGGTTGTGGCTCAGGGGTGGAGTACTTGCCACGCAGGTGTGAGGCTCTGGGTTTGATCCTCAGCACACATAAAAATTAAAAAAACAAAATAAAGATATTGTGTCCATTTACAACTGAAAAAAAGAGTTAAAAAAAAAAAACTGGAGCAGGAGGATGATGTTGGCGTCTAGTAGACAAAGGCCAGGGACCAAGCCTAAATTATATGCTATGATACAAAGGACAATCCCCTGCAGCAAAGAATTATCCCACCCAAACTGCCAAGAATACCCTATGAGAACCCCTGCTGTAGCCTGAAGGCAGCGGTGGCACCTTCGGCTGTTAATTTCAGGTTGGCCTCGTTACTGCTGTGGATACTTAGATCTTTAATTATGTGTAACCAATTTCCTGAATTAAATTCTCTCTGTTTAAATGCTTAGAATTCTGTTTACCCTGATTTGAACATTACACAATGTACACATGTATGAAAACATAGAACCCCATAAATATGTTCAATCTTTATATATCAGTTAAAAATAAAAGTAAACACTTGGGCTGGGGATGTGGCTCAAGCGGTAACGCGCTTGCCTGGCATGTGCGTGGCGCTGGGTTCGATCCTCAGCACCACATAAAATAAAGATGTTGTGTCCACTGAAAAACTGAAAACTAAATATTAAAAAATTCTCTCTAAAAATAAATAAATAAATAAAATAAAAAATAAAAGTAAACACTTAAAGTGGCTTTTGTTCTCCTGGTTAGACTAATTAATGCCTCCAAAAGTGTCAGCATATTTTTTTTATTCTATCATTCTATCAAAATCAGCCAAGGATAATTAGTACACACACACACACACACACACAGACACCCACCGTGTGGATTTTGGAAATTTACACCATGGCCACTCCCCATCCCACTGATTTCAATCCAGAACACTACAGTGTTCATCAAGAACTTTTAAATTAACAGGCCATTATTTTATAATGAGTCTCCTCAGGGTTATAAAATGTACAGAAGAAAATGTATAACATTCTTTTATTAAATAAAAATAGAGCATTCAATATAATCCAATCCCCACCCTTTAGGTGCATTACTATTATAAAGTGCATTTGGCTAATTTAATATCACTATAAATATAAAATGCAGATTAGAGCTGATTAAAGTAGATCTTTGGGGATTCTTCTTAATTCCATGTTAGGCTAAATTGCACACAGAGCTATCTGGGGTTTCCTAGACTTTTTTTATTCTTCCATGTAGAAAAAACTGAGTAAAAATTTTAGAGTGACAAAAGCAAAAAGCAAAGAAAATATATTTTATCTTCTTCCGTGTTGGGAGGGTTTAATTAGCTTTCTAAGTCTGACACAAATAAAATGGCCTAAAACAAGAGAAATTTTTTGTTTTCTTTCTGAAGGCCCAAATCAAGATGTTGGCAGGCCATATTCCCTCTGCGGCTGTTAGGGAAGGAACCACTCTGCGCCACTCTCCAGCTTCGGGTAGCCTCAGGCCACTCGGTGGCTCACAGATAGATGCACCACTCTGCTCCTCCATCTTCACACAGCGTTCTCCCTGTGTCTTTACCTCTTCTTCCCTCTGCTTAGCCTAATGACCTCATTTTAACTTGATGTCCTCTGTCAAGAATCTATTTCCAAATAAGGTACCATTCTGAGGTACTGGGAGTTAGGACTTAACATTAGGGCAGGGCATAGGTAGACTCATAACAGAGGGTATTAAAATATTAGACCCTTTAAGGTGATTTTTTTGAGTCATGGAAACTTGTGTTTACATTCTAATTCAAAAGATAGATTTCAACTTGCTTTTTCTTTAAGAACAGTATGTTAGGGGCTGGGGATGTGGCTCAAGAGCTCGCCTGGCATGAGCGCAGCGCTGGGTTCAATCCTCAGCACCACATATAACTAAAGATGTTGTGTCTGCCGAAAACTAAACAGTAAATATTAAAAAATTCTCCCTGTCTCTTAAAAAAAAGAGAATAGTATGTTAGCTTTTTATTACTATAACAAAATACCTGAGATAATCAACATATAGAAAGAAAAGCTTTTTTGGCTCACAGTTTTGGTGGCTCCAATTCATGATTGGGTAAAACCATTGCTCTTTAGCTTATAGAGAGGCAGCACATCATGGTGGGGGTATGTGGTGAAGCAAAATTGCTCACTTTAGGGCCAGGAAGCAAAAAACAGCAAGAGGAAGGGGCCAGGTTCCTACTTACAGTTCCCTTTGGGAGAATGCTCCAGTGACCTAAAGACTTCCCATAAGGTCCCACCTCTCTAAGTTCCACCACCTCCCAACAGTGCCCCTGGGACCACACCTTTACAACAGTGACCTATGGGGGATGTTCAAGATCCAAACTATAGCAAATAGTTAGAACTTCTGTTTGAACAAACAGTCTTTAGGGACCTTATTCAACCAACACCTATTCAGCATCTACTATGAATTAGGTGCTACACTGGGCACTAAAGATGAACTCGACTCCGGCTCACAGGCTTGGAGTCTCCTGGGTGAGACAAGTGTGAGAACAATGAGAACACAACCTGAGAAGCACTGTACTGTGATCAAGGAGAAGGTCTACACAATCCTGAGAGCCAGGCACAGTGGCAAAGGCCTCTAATGCCAGCTACTTGGAAGGCTGAGGCAGGAGGGTTGCAAGTTGGAGGCCAGCCTCAGCAACTTAGAGAGACCTCATTTCAAAATAAAATAAGAAGGACTGTGGATATAACTCAGTGGGGAAACACTCCTGGATGCAATCCTCACCATCCAAAAAAAAAAAAAACAAAAAAAAAAAACAGTGGTACCAACAGCACTGTCTGGAGGTAGAACCAGGGAAGCTTTCGGGTATGGAATGACAGCTCAGCTGGATCAGGGTAGGAGAAGGGCAGAGCATGTCTAAGACCCAGGGTGTGCAGACCTGGAGCGGGGGAGACAGGAGGAACCTGGTCACTGCTTACATGAGAGGCTGCAGGATGAGAGCAGAGGGAGCCAGGTTGTCTGCTAAAGAAGCAGATCAAGATGCCCTGCTGGGGAGTGGGTGACAGCCCCTGAGTTCCTTAATCAAGGACCAGAGAGCAACCCTGGGGAGGGTGGATTTCTCCCTCCTACATTCGAAGGTCATCCCGTGTCCTCATTTTGCTAATCTCTCATCTGCTTTCCTCAGAGTCCACTGCTTCCTCCTTCTGAAACATTGCCCTCTCTTGATCTCTATCACTCCAACTGTCCTTGTTTCCTTCCCAGGTCATGGCTTCTCTTCTTTTGCTGACTTTTTCTAGGCGTCTCAAGGCTCATGCAGGACAGCCTCAGTCTGGAAACTGCCCCCTCTCATTCTGCTCCTGAGATCCAGTGCCTGGCTGCAAGTTTGTACCCCACTCTGGCCTCTTCCTTGAGACCCAACTTGCCCACCTCACTGCTACTCCACCCGAGTCCCTGTAGGCACCTTGGACTCAGTTTCTGAAATTTGTTTCTTCTCAGGGATTGTTTACCTCAATAAATGGGCCCATTTTCACCCCAGAGTCAAGATTCATTTGTAATTCCACCCTTCCCTTCCCTCTCACATAAAAACCCACCTGTGTCCTACAACCAGAACAGATCTTCAGTCCATCTACTCCTCCCCATCTCCACTGCCCCCACCTGAGGTTGGACCCCAATTGTCTATTACCTGGAAAATTCCAATGGTCTCCCCACACAGACTCTTATCTAATCTATTTTCCACCCAACAGCCTTAATTATCTTTTAGAGCTTTAACCAGTTATGTCATTCAGTGTGGGACCCAAACTTCCTTTGTCTTGGAGGGCTTCCTATGATCTGATGCCTACCTCTTCAATCTCACCTTTCTAACCACATGCTTTCCTTCTGTTCTTTGAACACAACCATTCTCTTCCTGTCTCAGGGCCTTTGCACTTGCCTTTTCCTCTCCCCATACTCTTTGCACAGCAATCTGGTCCTCATCCTTTAGGCGTCAGTTTACTCCCTCCAAGGGAGGCCTTCCTGATCTAGCCTGTCTAAAGGAGGCCTCCACATTTATTATTCTGTATTTTGTCACCTTGTTTATTTCTATCAGAGCACTTATTTTTGCTTATTTATTTATGTATAGCTGTTTTGTTGTAGGGACAAACAAGGCAAGGCACCGAAGATAGCAGGAAACAGTTTTTTTGGCTGCAGCCAGGTTCAGAGGGCATAGCTTTTTCTGTAATCAATTAATCCCCTGAACCCCAAGTTCAGGGAGTTTCAGAGCTTTATACCCAGCATGTAAGAGGAGGGGCTCAGAAGTTCAGTCTGCAGAAGTTCACATAAAAGCAGCTTTTTCTTTCACTGTTCTGGGCAAGTTAACCCTTCAAGGACAACACCTGAGAAGGGGAGAGTTTCTTCTCCCCTTTCTTTCCTCCCCCTGCCAGCTGTTACCATGGAGCCCAGTTGTAACTTACCTTAAAAATGTTGACATCTCTGTGAAGCCCAGCTCAAGGCCAGAGGCCTTGTTTGCACATTTCTACAAAGTACTATACTGGATATGTTTGTGAAAACTAGTAAGGGGGTGTTCCAGCACCTGGAGTGCTGGTATCTTCTCGGTCAGTGGCCAAATAAACAGGGCGACATGAAAATAGGAAGTTTATCTACATTGAACTCTTTCTCAGAGACTCTTTTGCTGACAGTCCTAAAATCAGCCATGGTGAAGCGGGCTTTTCTGTGGAGAAAGGGGGTGCCCACTTCAGTTTCTTCCTTTTGTCTCCAAACACCCCTCACCCCTCCCAATGCACAACTTAGGAGCCTGTTTACAATGTTTGTTATACAACATGTTTCTTCCAGGAGATTTCTAAACACCCACCATCCATCAGGTACCTCCAAGACTCCTCGCTCTGCATTTCTTCGTTTACATTATATCGTTTGATCCACCAACAGTTGTACAAGGGTGGAATTATTATCCCATGCCATCAGGGAGGAAGCTGTTTTAGAGAGGTCTAGATGACTTGCCCAGGGCCATGCAGATAAGAATAGTGAGGGAGGAGAGGAGTGATGGAGAAAGCTTCCTGTGTGGGCAGCTTGAGCCTGTCTCTCTGGTTTTCAAGATCTGTCTCTTTCTACCATGCTGTAAGTCTCAACCCCTGACACTTGGAGGAACAGGAAGGACACAGAAAAAACATAACTTACGATACTTTTACTTGACTCCTCATTAAACATGAATCCTCTGACACTTTGTTGGAGAAACACTCGTTGCCCTGTCATGCTTTCATTTGAGAAATTACCCTTTCCTGTACCCCAGGAACCCTGTTTAACCAATGGTGCCAGGGACACTAACCCTACCTCCTCCCTCTCCCTACCTTAAAAGTGCATGTGTGACCTGGGCCAGCTGATCAGAAGATTTCTGCCCCAGAAGAGCCATGTGACCTGAACCAGGCTGGTCTGCATCCTCCCTGGAACTTTCTTGGACCTCTCAGGACAAATATTCCTCTGGAACTGTCGCTCATTAGAGCCACAGCAGTCAGGAGCTAAAAGCAGGCATCCTAGTCACATGGAGAGAACTTGCTGGAAAAGGAAACGAGAGAGAGAACACCAGAGCTAAGGGACGGGTGGAAAGGGAGACAGGAACAGAAGCCCAACAACATAGTTTCAACTATAGCCATTCATTTATTTGATTTTTTGATTAATAGCTATCACCTCGCTCAACTGGCTCCACAAGGATCAGAATTACATCTCGCCTTTGCTCATCACTGGCTTCGCAGGGCCCAAGGAGAGCCTGTCATGTTCTAGGTACTCAAATGTATGTGAGGAGACTGTTGTTTCTAAACCAGCAGTGTCTGGCTCACGGCATAATGATAATATTCAAGAGAAATCATTTCTAGCTCTTGTTTTTGGAAAGAGCTGCCAGGGACTTGATTAAAATTGGAAGGAATTTAGTTAATCTTAGAATCTTATTCAATTTTGTGATATGAGTCCATTATTTTAAAAACTCCTGTTACAATGGGAATGGGTTGAAACTAGGCAGGGTTAATACATTCTAGCTGTTCTTTTAAAATGTTGTGATGTCTAAGGCGCCATAATTTAATTTCACTGTAATATGTCTTTGAACACTTGTCAGATTATAACCTGATTCATCACTGACTTAGGGGCTAAAAATAGAGGATGATACAAAAGGTTAACATCACTTAGCAAGGAGCATTTTCTCAAAGGGGACAGACATAAATCAGAGAGAGCACATCACACACTCCTTATCCAGAGCCACAGGCTAGGGACATTTGGTACTTAGCAATTGTTTCAGAATGAAATGACTCTTAAACTGAAATTTTCATCATTCGGGAGAGTCACTTTGAGAGCATTTCAGAAGATGTGACGACTGCGAATCAACCCCCAGCCAGCCCTACTAATCAGTTCCTGTGGACCTCAAATGGCCCCTGATTGCTAGCTGCATTACCTCATCTGGTTTCCAAGGAAGCAGTCAAAACGGCGGACTGGACCATGGGGAAGGAAGAAAATTAGAGATTTCTCTTGAATATTTCTGGAAAAATCGTTGATTCTGCATTGTGTTCCAGCCTCCCTCTTGGTGAAATAAACACGGTCTATGTTTCCCACCTGCAGTGTGCCAAGTTCCTAGCAAATATCAGAGGAGGAATAGTAGTATAACAAAGATATACCTCCTTACAGCACCGGCTCAGAAGAAAAAGGTACTGACTTTTGGGTCTCAAATTCAGGGAGCAGAATGAATGAATGAATGAGCAATTTCTGCTTACTTGAGGATGGGCAGAGCACAGGACTGGAATTGTGTGCTTGGGAGGAAGAAATGGAACGTGCAGAACATGCAACAACATAGCAGCCTGGTATTCAGCATTCCCCACAGTTGTAATCATTCTGGGCTGTTATAACTGAGCATCATAGACTGGGCAGCTAATAAACAGCAGACATTGATTTCTCAAAGCTGGAAGCTACAAGATTGAGATTAGGGGCCAACATGGTCAGGACCTGATGAGGATCTGCTTCCAGGTTGCAGACTGACTGCTGACTCTTCACATCCTCCAGAAAGTGAGCCAGCTAGTTCTATGGCCTCTTCTCATAAGGACAATAATTCCATTTATGAGATCTCTACTTCCAAAAACCACTACGCTGGGGGTTAGGATTTCAACATATGACTTTGAGGGTGGGGCACACAGACATTCAATCTGTAAAACTTATTTACTGAATAGATATTACCATTGTATAGGGTGTTACCTTAATAAATTGATATTAGTTCATTTTATAGATGAGAGTTAACTAAGTAACTCAGGGAAGTTAAGGAATTTCTAAGCCTGTGAGTAAAGGAGACAGGATTCATCTCCAAGACCAGCCCCAAAGTCCCAATGTGCTTCCTCTTGTCATTACACCCCATGTGCGTTTATGAGACATAAAGGTCAGAGGGACGTTTGCTTGGCACTGTGTAACAATGACTCCAGGCCTGTTGTAAGGGTAGGTTTGAGAATCTGCTCTGCGCACTCACTGCTGCGTGTGGTGAGATGGCTCAATCTGATCTGACAGTAAATTTTGGAAAAAATCCAGATCTCATCTTTTGTGCCCTCTGAGCTTTCTTGTCCACCTCCCTCTTGCTATCTCAGGGCCTCCTCTCCTGGGTCAACCCTGGTAACCTCTATTCTTTTATCTATCTCTATGGTTTTCTTATTCTAAGGGCTGGGGATGTAGCTTAATGGTGGAGCATTTGCTTAGCATACATGAGGTTCTGGGTTTAATCCCCAATACTGTGGAAAAAGGGGAAAATGCTTACAGCTCTAGAATTTATTTATTCTAGGTATAAATAAGAAAATCATAATATTTGCCCTTTGTTTTATTTCACTTAGCATAATGTTTTTGAGGTTTGTTCATGTTGTAGCATGTGTCAGAATTTCCTTCCTATTTAAGGTAGACTAATATTTCATCTGATGGATTTACTACATTTTTTGTCCACTCATCTTTTGATGGCCACTACTGCCCAGCCCTCCCTTCTCCTGTCTAGGACACTGCAGTATAGAACTAGAGGCTATTGTAAATAATGCTGCTATACATATTGGTGCACAGTATTTGTTTGTGTCCCTGTTTTCAATTTTGGGAATATATAGCTATATACCTAGCAGTGGAATTGCTGGGTATGCGGTAATTCTGTGTTTAACTTTTTGAGGAGCCACCAAACTTTTTTCTATAGCAGCTCTACCGTTTAACATTCCCATCAACCATGCACAAGGGTTCCCAACCTGTTTATTTGCTTCTTTTGACTTTTAATAGGATGAGAAGCACTTCCTGCTATACAGAAATCACTGTACTAGGAACTAGACAGTGGCTGGTTCCCCCCTCATGGTGCTTTTTATTTAGTGAAAAAGACAAAAAAGAAAACAAAACGTGCATCATTGCAAATTGTGGGAAGTTGCCTAAAGAAATGAGCAGGAACAGTGATATGAATAATTACAGCAGTGGGGAATTTTACTGTTTGCTGTTTCAGGAAGCAGTATGGCCTAGGAAGTGAAGAGGTGGACTTTGAGCATGATAGGATTAATCCTAGCTCTTCCATTTCCGGTTTGATCTTGGAAAAGTTACTTAATCTCTCTGTGTTTCAGTTTCCTAAACTATAAAATGGAGATGATAATAATAGCACTTACTCAAAGGGCTGTTGTGAAGATTATATGACAAAATACATGGAAGGTATTTAGAACGCTGCCTGAAACACAGGTAAATGCTCAAAAATCTAATAATTTCAAGTCTACTCTTTGTAGGCTACTCACCGTTCACACGTGGAAAGCTCACCAGTCAGTTATAATGTGATCCATTAACACCACACAGTGGCTTCTGGATGACTTGGGGGAGGGCTTGTTCTGGGGATTAAACCCAGGACCCTGCACATGCTGAGCACATGCTCTACCACTTAGCTACACCCTGGGCATTCCTCTGGATGCTGTTGACCATGGAAACCTATTCCTCAAGGTCCAGAACTCAAAGGGCCTCTGGTTTCCCATCAACCTTCTGCCCAGCCCTCCCTTCTCCTGTCCAGGACACTGCAGTATAGAACTAGAGGCTTTGACATTTGGCCCTTCTCACTCTGCTGTTTTTCTGTTGGTTGGTAATCTTAGACAAAGAGCCTAAGCTTTAGTCTCCCCTCTATAGGGCATCTTGGAAATTTTTGTGATGATGTATCTAAAGCACCCAGTTAGGGGTCTGGACATGATAACTGATCAATTAATCATGACTTTCTCTAGAAATAAAACTTTAAAAAATTGGTGTGTTTGCAATGTCCTGTTAAATTGCTATTCATCTATTTTAGAAAGAATTCAATTGGAGAGTTGAAGAGTTAATAATTGATTAAATATGATGCCCCTATTTTTATTTTTATTTTATTTTTTAAAATAGTTCTTAGTTGTAGTTGGACATGAGACCTTTATTTTATTTATTTTTATTTATTTCATTTATTTTTTTATGTGGTGCTGAGAATCGAACCCAGTGCCTTGCATGTGCTAGGTGAGTACTCTACCTCTGAGCCCTGGCCCCAGCCCCTGATGCCCATATTTTCATAAAAGTTTAGTCTTAGCCCTTGGTCAGGAATGTCAACTTGTTGTAATGTGAATTTCTCAATAAAATCAGGTACAACTTAAGGCTGTCATTAGAACCCCCAAATGCAAATTTTTACCATCTGATTTACCACCTGTTTTTATTTTTTATTTTAGGAAGATTCTGCCAGGTATAGACCACACACACACACACACACACACACAAATTGATTCTCTAACAGTGGGAATTCCAGGGATCCTTGTGAGCCAGAAGTCAACAAACTATGGTCTGCAGGCCCAACATAGCCTTGATCTTGTTTGTGTAAATACTGACTTATTGGAATGCAGCCCCTCCCACTCAATTAGGTACTTATGGTAGATTTTGTGCTACAAAGTGGAAGAGTTGAATAGTTTTAACAGAGATTGAGTTGCCCAGATAGCCAAATAGTCTCTATTATTTGTCCCTTTTCAGATAGAGTTTGACAACCCTTGACGCAGGCCAAAGGGGGTGGGGAAGCTCCTTTGGCAGCAACTTTTACATTCTATGTGTAGCCTTTCACATGAGTGTGCTGTCTCCCACTGTTTGTTGGAAGGGTAACTATTCTGAGATGCTTGGATGTATCTCTGGGAAAAGATCTGAACACCTTTTATAAAGGGGTTTAGATCAATACTGCTGTATGAGGCCAGCCTAAATTGTTCAAATGAGACTAGTCATTTGGCTCTTTAAGGGAGAATGAAACCGGCTTCCTCCTGAACTGTGCAATGTGAGTGGTCCAGGTTGGCGGGTGGCTCTGCTCCAAGCCCTTTCTATCTAGTAGCTCTGTCCTAGAGCCTGTGGTCATTTGCTTGGGCCAGGCTGAGGAACCACATCTAATTTCCAACAGTTGGAAAGGAAGGACCATGATATTTACCAGTGCAGAAATGACATGTATCACTTCCATTCACATTCACAGGCTGGAGTTTTGTCATAGATCCTCTCCTAACTACAAAGAGCCTTTGAAGAGGAAGAAACACATGTGTCTCCATTATAGTAGCTAAGGCAGAAGTCTCCATGAGTGTTGAGGGTCCCTGGTGACTCCTTGACCTAAGTTAGAGCCTTAGCTATGCCAGAGTGGCCTCGTGCCAGAGCACATCAGAACCAGGCTTGATGTCATGCCCTGATGTCCTGACACTGGTCAGCCACACCTCGGCTGATTCCTCCCTCTTACTTCTGCTCTGTCCCCAACTGTAGCTCACTTTTCTCATTCTAAATCTTCATTTTCTCTTTTTACATGTATAGATCATTAATTCCTAGTAGGACACCTGACTCTTGTAGCCCTAATTATGGTAACAGAATCGAGGTTGTTACCATTACTGAAGTAATGAGATATGAAGATAAAGAAACTGAAGCATAGAGCTATGAAGCAGTTTATCCAAGGTGACAGAAAATGTTAACAGGACTAGACATGGTATGTGTCCTTTGCTGGGTACACGTTTTACTCCAGAATTAGGCCAGGAGGATACTGAGAAAATGCTGCCCTTACCAATCTAGTAGCCTTGATTTGTTAAGGAATTTTGTAAATTATTATTACTATGATTCTAATTTTTATGTATTTGTTTTTTACAGTCCTGGGGACCATGCTCAGGGCCTCATGCACTATCATTGAACTACATTCCCAACCCAGGAATTCTTGTTTTCACATTTGAAGAAGTATTCGTCCCTAGTTGTTCTTTACCTTTTAATTTTGTCTACGCAGTGTTGGTTTTTCTTTTTCCCTGATGGTTTGAAAAAAATATATATATATATACGTATATATATATGTGTGTGTGTGTGTGTGTATATATATATATATATATATATATATATTATATGTATTGCCGCAGTCCGGCCGGGCAAAATAACCGAGAGGTGACAAGCAACTTGAAGGTTGAAGCAGGAACTACTTTATTGCGAGTGAACTCAGCGGGAACTGAGTGAGAACTCAAAATAGCGGGCACCTGAGGTAGCAGGAGCCGCTTTACTGCGGGACAGCAGAGGTATATATACCCAACTGATTACACACAGCTTGACTCAATTAACATCATCTAGATACAGCAGGCAGCCAATAAGGAATCCTCACCATCTTAATGGCTCCCTGGCGTTGCTTCACAAACCCCCCCTCCTGGCAAACTGCCAGGCGCCATCTTGACTTGATTTGCATCCCCAACAATGTATATGTGTGTGTGTATATATATATATATATATATATATATATTATATATAGATATACACATATATACACACATATTTTAGTTGTTGATGGACCTTTATTTTATTTATTTGTATGTGGTGCTTCACACAAGCTAGGCTAGCGCTCTACCACTGAGCCACAACCCCAGCCCCGAAATTTTATATTTTTATAAAGTAAAACCTGATGGTTTTTTTCTGTTATGATTCCCTCCCTCTTATTTCCACCTTTAAAAATCATCCTCCTTTGAGAATGGTAAGGTTTTGATTTGATTTCTTTTCTTCCAATCCTTTAATTTTCTTTATATCATCAACTCATATATCTCAAACTGTTTTGGTCCGTAGCCATGGGCAGGGGGCATGAAGATACCCATTGTATTTATATTTGACTCTGCCAGAGCAAGTATTTATTTCAAAAGGTTTAAATGGAGAAAGGTAATACCAGCAACTGTCTGTGAAAACCTTTTCCATACTTGCGGTGAAAGTCCTAGGTACCAGGCTAGCGAGGCTGTAGGTAGTGCGGTGGTGTTCACAAGGCAGGTGTGCCCCTTTCACACCTGTGCTGTGTGCCCTGGATGCTATTGGTGCACTGCCCAGGGGCCTTTTATTTGGCAGGTACACCCATCCTTCAGGTGCTGTGAATTTGGGCTGCTAAACACTCACGGCCTCCTCCTCCAGAGAACTTCCCTCAGTCAAAGAGAATCTACCTTCTCCCCAGGTGTAACAGAGCCTTCCACTGAGGCCGGCTGCCTTGCCCACAGGAGAGACCAATTCTGAGATGAGCAGCCCATGGGATTGTGGGATCGAGGCATTGGGCTGGAGCTCACGTGCAGCTGGAGACCCCACCCTGCTGAGCTCCTCCTCAGGCCCTCGCCTTCTCTCCTGAGTTCCCCCAACAGGTCATGTGCTGCCCGTCCCTGTCTTGGGCTTTGCCTCCAGGGAATCTGATCCAAAACAGTGAGTACCTCCACTTCCCACACTGGACATTCTAACACATGTACAAACATTGTTTATAAACATTGTAGCTCTCATAAACTCAAGATTACAGGCTGTATTTCAGAGAGTTTAAACAAAAGTGTAATAGACTTTGAACTATTTTGGAGAGTCTTTTTACCTTTAAATGTTTAAACTATAGTCAAAAGCATTATAAGAGATAATGAAAATATATTTAAATTTGAGCTCTTTGATCCACCTGAATAATATTGTTTTTTAGAAGTTCTAGGGTTGCAAACATTCTCTAATCCCCCTTTCTCATCTTACTGAGAAGAGAAATACAACCCCAAATTTGTGAATTTTCCATGTTCCTTGGTCAGAGAGGTCTTTCTTTCTCAAGCCTCACCATTAGATGAATCTAAAATGTCACAGAGTCTCTTTTAGTCAAAGATGAACTGAAATATTTCCACAGTGATATCAGTGATTTATTATATTCTCCAGATCGTCCCCAGCGCCAGCTGTGGGAAAACATGTCCCTCTCCTGTCATTCCTATTTTCCAGGGGCATGCTACGTGGATACCACCACTTCAGTTTCTTTCCCAAGCCTGACTCTCAGGGTTGTGGTTGTTCTCCACCCACGTCTGAAGCAGCAGATGTGGAGACTTGCTTAAAGCAGGCAGGTCAGCTTTCATGCTCAGAATCCCGAGTGCCAGAGCCTCCCAGCCCCATGCAGCTCCGTCTCCTGTAACCCTTTCCTGTGTCTCTCTCAACTGTGTCGCGCTCCACTGGCGTATTACAGTGAACACAGAATGCACTCTGTTTTGAAAAGGATCTCTAACACTGCTGGGCCTTGCTTTGGGTTCCTCTGTCTGTTCAAACAGAAAGCTGGAAGACGGTTCAACAGTCCTTCATTTGCTTTCTTGATTTAGATTGTTTCTCTTTCCCTCGGGGCAGGAGGGTTTGTTGAAGGAGAGGGAGGAGTGGGGAAGCAAGGATGCTGATGTGGCTGCCTTCTGAACTCACCCTATTTTTTTGGGATGGGGAGTACCAGGGATTGAATTCAGGGGCACTGGACCACTGAGCCACATCCCCAGCCCTATTTTGTATTTTATTTAGAGACAGAGTCTCACTGAGTTGCTTAGTGCCTCATTTTGCTGAGGCTGGCTTTGAACTAGCGATCCCCCAGCCTCAGCCTTCTGAGCCTCTGGGATTATTGGCATGCGCCCCTGAGCCCAGCTGGTGCGGGATTTGAAGTGGGCGGAGTAGACCTCCTTTATATGGGCTGAGAAGCACTGAGCATTCCACCAGCTCCCCTGGGTACCACTCATCTGTCTAGAACCCCATCCTGCATCCAGAGCCATGGAGCTAGATGGAGCTTCCTAAACTTCTGGGATTATAGGCTTGCACCCGGCGTCTGGCTCACCCCTATTTTCTGAGCGCTGGGCATTTCTCCCAGTCTAGGCTTCTTCTCTCTGCTGCTTATCCTCCATTCAAAGAGAAGTGTCCATAAAAAGCATCACATTGTGTTTTGGAGGTAGCTAGATGTAGCTTTGATTCTGCCCCTCCTGATCGCCTGGCCTTGGTAAAGTTGCTTCTGTGTATCTTATGAATGGTCCATCGTGTCAGTTGTCTCTGTTTCAAGTGGATTGGTGTCCCATAGCCTTTTTCCAAAGCCATTTCCTCTTAAATGAAGAGGTTAACCTCAATTTGCAGTGCTCCTGGGCTTTCCTGATTACTTAGCCACTCTGATTTATAAAGCCAACATCAATATTTTAGGAATGAAAAATGGAGCATCTTGTTGCCTTACTTAAACCACAAGTCACAGTCAAAGGCACCTGACTCAGTGCTGACCTCACACCTATATTGTTCAGGTCAAAGGAGGTAGGAGGTACTATATGTACTATTATTTTTTTATTCTAATTTGTTATGTATGACAGCAGGATGCAATTCAATTCATAGTACACATGCAGAGCACAAATTTTCATGTCTCTGGTTGACCCAGCTATCCCACCCTTGGTCTATACCCAAAGGACTTAAATACAGCATACATCAGGGACACAGCCCCATCAATATTTATAGCAGCACAATTCACAATAGCTAAACTGTGGAACCATCCTATATGTACTATTATCATTGGTGTCTTCATGTGATGGGTGTGTAAACTGTGGCACAGGACAGTTGAATAACTTGCCCAAGATCACACAGCTGTTAACTGACATAGCTAGGGTTAGAATCCAGGCATCACTCACAAAAGACCAACGTTGATGGTAAATAGTTGAAATAAAACATGGGACTATATTATTATTTTTCTTATATTTAATGTTAGTTTATTTAGGCTGTTATGTACCTAGGTAATGTTCTTTGAATGAAGAACATAATATATTTTGCTGAAATTTTTTATAATATTTTCCCAGAATGCCATGATAGCAGAATACATAATCTTTTATACTCAAATTTCCCAACATATCCAAACAAGAGTCATTTTTGCAAAATTACTTGAGCTTCATAGGTTTTCCCAGAGGCTTCTCCCAAGCTCTACTATTCAAATCATTTTCTTTTGAAGTGTCTAGGTAATTGGTTTAGTTGTATTTACACTGTAGACACACACTATTAGCAAGAGGCCGCTCTGACAAAATGAGACCTACATTAAGGTCTGGCATTAAGAAGTGAAATGTGTGTTGGAGTGGGGACTAACTCAATAATATTATTAGTGATATTTTCATCTTAAGGTGACTTTTGTTTCCCTATGCAACCTGGCAAGAGCAGAGACTAAAAGGCTGAGCTGATGAGGACCCTCTGGCCTGTATGTGAGGGGGGATGTGACTGTGTGGACATGAGTGCACTACAGTAGACTGTGACATCTTTCTTGCTAGCAGACTCTTCCTTGCTGGCTTTTGGGAAACAAGTTGCCTTGCCACGTGTAGCTGCCCTGTAGAATGACCCGAGTGGCAAGAACTGAGGGTAATTTCCAGTTGACAGCCAGCAAGAAACTAGGCCCTCAGTCCAACAGCACACAAGGAGCTGAATTCTCCAACCATCCTGTGAGTCAATGAGTGGGTCCTTTCCCTGACAAATCGTGAGGTGACACGGCAATCCTGGCCTAGCTATGACTGTGACCCTCAGATGAGACCCTGGAGTAAAAGACCCAGAAAGCCGTGCCATAACTTCTGGCTCACAGAACTGTGAGAGAATAAATGTGTGTTGTTACAAGCTGCTGAGTTTATAATAATTTGTTATCAGAAGTAGGTAACTAATGCAATTATTATATGGTAGGGTCATTTATTCCAACAGTTTTTGAGAGAACCCTGTGTGCAGCATGTGACCTTAGCTCTGGATATGCCATAGTCTAAAAGAGAGAAGAGATCCTTAAAGATTCAATGTAATTCCTGAAAAATACCAATGACCAAGTAAGTAACTATAGGCTAGGTTCAAAGACCCACTGTGATCACTGTAAATGATCCCACTACGAGTTAGTTCACTATCACCTGTTTTCCAGAACCTTCCATTTACCTTCCAGACAGCCACAGATGGCATTTGAGGGCTCCAGGGATTAGCATTTAGTTAGGAGATTATAATAACACTCCCGAAAGTTCTACCAGACCCCTTTCCTGGGGCCCACATACCCTGGTAAATGGTTCCAAGAGGCATTGTTGAAGGAGAAGAGCAAGACATCAGCCAGCACTCCTGGTGTGTTGCAGGGCTGTTCCCCAGAGCAGCTGGTCTCCCCATTAGTCAAGGGGCTCTGAGTTGGGAAGGTGATTTGGGTCTGGGACTCTGGTGAGTACTGAACTCTCCATCAGTTTAAGTCTTCTCTTCCCCAGACTTAGATTTCGTTGGTGTTATAGGAAACTAAATCAGACTTTAGCAACCATGTATTTCATCTGAGGGCCCTCAGATCTGTTAGGCTTCTTTAAATATCCCTAACAGTTAAATTCTTCAGATAATTTTTCAGAAATCAGGATGCATTTGCCTCTCAAAATTAAGCTGAAATTTGCTCCTCTAGGAAGCATTTTTTTTTTCCATCAAAGCACCTCTATCACCCGTGGTCACTATCCAAGCATGCTAAGTCTCCTCTCGCCAATGTGTAGTTTTCTGGCAGTGGGTGAGTAGACCAGATCTTATAAATCCACTCTAGGGTTTTCCAACTTCTGAAGACATCAGTCTCCTCTCGACATTACATCAAGGAATCTATGATATCTGCACTTCACCAGCTCGGGCCACCACTGAGACTCAGCTTTAGACAACCCCACAAGAAGTTGAAACTTCTTTCAGTTGTTTGATCTAGCACATGGAACCCAGAATTTCTGGTGAGGGATTCTGTAAGATTGAATTTGGCCCAGTCGAAAATCATGCTCTCTTCTTCCTAACACTTTTGGAATACTTTCTTATTATCTCACTATTCTTTTAGTGTGTAATCTCTTCCCAGATTTGATTTATATTTCAGAGCATACTAGAATTTGACTCCAGTTGTGGGTCTTGAGTCAATGGGTATAAGGCATCCCCCCGCAAGGTGACCATGCAGGGAACTCCTCCCAGGAGCAAGACAGGACCAGCCTCATCAGAATGGGAAGCAGGGCTGCCTCTGTTGGCCCAGGAGGCTCTGTGAGCTCTGAGGTTTTTCGACTCTTGTAGTTATCTGATACCTAGAAAATATCTTCATTCCAGTATTCAGGGAAGAATCACTTTTTTTCCTAATCAGTGGCCTGAAAGAACTGGTGAGACTCTCTTTTGTAATTCATCAATCTTCAGGATTCATCTCTGTCTCTAATTTTCAGCTTCATTAGCCCTGTGCCTGCATGAGATAACAGTATTTTAGGGAGGTCACAGCACTGCCTCATTCACTGACCAGTCTTTGAAGTGAGAATTGAAATCCCTAAGCCCATCATTTTTTTCTTTATACTTTTACAATTTTTCCATGCAGTTAGAGGGACGGCTCCCCTTCTAGCCTATGATACTCTGTCCACCAGAGCTTCACACTTCATTCTGTGTGAATGTGGGGGATAATTTTGTGTTTTGCCCCTGGGTGCCATAGCATGATTCATGCTATGATCAAAATGCAATTTTATGTGTGTCTCCCACCAACTCTTTAAACTTCATCAGGGGTTGAAGAGAAGTTGACCTTCCTCTAGCCCTGAATGAAACTCCCCACAGCTTCTGGGCTTCTCTCTGCCTCACTTACCTTTACCTCTACTTGCAAACTCTTCTTTTCTTTCCTCCCCGGGGTGAAGGTAGGGTAGAGATGACAGTGGAAGGGGTAAGTGAGTGACTACTTGATCTGGTAGCTGCATGCTGTCAGGGCCTTGCACATTTTAAAAGCCAGTGACCCCAAGCCCGTAGCGTGGCTGATTCTTTCTCTCTTGGTCCTTGCATGGGAATTTTTGAGGTTCCCTGCAGGCCCCCTTTCCTGCAGTTCCTTTGACTAAGGGGATATATCTCTGTTCTAGGTGGTCTCATTCGGCTCTTTCCTCGGTCTCTGGATATCCAACTGTACACACTCAGCTTTGTTCTGCTGAGATCCTTTTAGAGGACCTTTGGACAGGACCCAAGGATTTCTCCTGTGCAACCCACATATGATCATGGGAGGTCTCCTTTGCCTCTTGCCTCAACAAACTTAGAGTGTCCGCTGATCCCAGTGCGATAGTCCTGCTGGCTCCCTCTGCAGAGTGCTCAGCCAGCCCTTGCTAACTTCTGCGTTCCCTTGGTGGAGCAGTCGGTCCACAGCTGCTTTTACTTTCCTGCACATTAGTCAGGCTCCAGTCCTCTTTGTCTCCCAACAGCAGGGCATACATCGCAAAGCTGTCCTGCTAGTCTACTGAAAAGCTCCTCACCAGGCTTTGGGTGGACAGCACCTCTGCCCCAGGCCACAGGGAGAAGACTTGCAGCAGAGCAAAAGCCTCCTCACAGGGTTCTCCTCAACCAGCTCCTCCAAATTCTTACTCTGCTCCCCTTTTGTTTCTTTGACTTCACTGAAAGCCCCAGGAGATGTGGAACAGGGTCTCCTTCATTCCCCTGATAAACCCTGTGTGGCAGGGGTGAGGGGGTGGGGAGGGGGGCTGGTCTCACTTTAATACTGGCATCCTGAGATTTAATCTGTAGATGTCTGGCTCCAAACTGAGGCAGAAGTCTTATCATACTAATTTCTGTAACAAAAGTTTTACTTACTTCTTTTTTGGACCCAGAGATTGAACCCAGGGGTATTCTATCACTAAGCCACATCCCCAGCCCCTTTTATTTTTTATTTTGAGACAGAATTTTGCCAAATTATACAGGATGGCCTCAAATGTGCAGTCCTTCTGCTTCTGCCTCCCAAGTCACTGTGATTACAGGTGTGTGCCACCCTTGCCTGACTAGTTTAGTGACTCTTTTGCCATTGGTCGCCATGTTTTACCTCTATATCATTCTTATTATGTTCAAATCCAAACATATTATTGGTTAATCCCTGTTTCCCAACACCTGGCATCTCTTTCAGAAAAAGAATCCACTTCAGGTAATTTCATAGTACTTTATTACATGACAGCAGTGAGAATTCTTGGAAGGGCCGAGGATTGAAGCCTGGATGTCACACAGCCGGAGGGATGTTCAACCAACCACGATGTGCAAAAGTATCCTGAGGCTGTTCTAGCAGAAGTCCTGCTGCAGTTGCCAGATGATGTTCCATATTTATAAACCTAGGATTGGCCACCAGATTGCTACCTGTTATGGTTTAGATATGAGATGCTCCCCGAAGGCCCGTGTATGAGAAAATTCAGGAATGATGAGAAGTTAAATGATTAGAATATGAGAGCCGTCACCTCACCAGTAGATTAATCTACTTGATAGATTCATAATTCAAAAAGAGTAGTGCACTAGATGGTAATTGTAGGCAGGTGGGTTGTGGCTGGAGGAGGTAGGTCACTGGAGGCATGACCTTGGGGATTATATCTTGTCCCCTTGGTGGCTGTGGCTCCTCCTCCTCCTCCTCCTCCTCCTCCTCCTCTTCCTCTTCTTCTTCTTCTTCTTCTCTCTCTCTCTCTCTCTGTTTCTTTCTTTCTCCCCACCTCCCTCCCTGTCATGAAACGATCAGTATTCCTCCACCACGCCCTTACACCATGATTTTCTGCCTCCCCTTGGACCCAGAGCAATGAAGTTGGCCTTTGAAACCATGAGCCCAAAATAAACTTTTCCTCTTCTAAGTTGTTTTGTTGGGTATTGTGGTCACAGCAATGAATAGCTGACTAACACAACACCCATTAGAGCACCTACAGGAAACCAAATGCCTCCGTGCCCATGCTTACTGGGAGGATAGTGTGTCTGCAGCCTCCCACCCATATTCTATATCTTGCTCAGGTTTGAAGCTCGTTGGAAAATAGTCAATGTCTATATCCTAGCAGCAAAGGGTCTTGGGAAATCTGTTATTTGTTTCTACCCATAGATAGGGTTTACAATACAGAAGAACTATCAAAAAGAGATTTGAGGTAGAAACTAATGATAAATGTCCACTATTAATCTAAGGAAAAGTTTATCAATAAACTATTTTGACTTTATAAAAAAATTTAGGCCAGGGGCAATGGCACATACCCATAATCCCAACTATTTGGGAGGCTGAGGCAGAAGACACAATTTTGAGGCCAGCCTCAGCAACTTGACATAAACCTTGTCTCAAAATTAAAATTTTTTTAAAAAGGTTGGGGATTTCGGTCAATGTGTGAGGCCTTGGATTCAATCCCCTAAACAAATTCATTCATTAAATACTTTTTAAAAAACCCCTCTTATCTTTTGGATTTTGGACCCTTGTATATGACATCTATTCAGAATATACATTTCAAAATTTAAATGGCTCTTTCTTTGTGCCATTTTCCTTATCCTCATTCCTCTTTGGGCTGTTGTCTTATGTCATCACTATTCTTTAAAACTAGCAATAAGATGTGATGGCATGTTGATAGTCTTTGGTCCTGATTGTAAAGATAAGAGAGGGAAGACATTCCAACACTCAGCGCAGTGCTTGGCACGTGCTAGTTAACCAACTGCTCAGTCGTCCTCTCACTTCTCTTCTCTCTAGGTTATTTCCTACCACTATTCAAGCCTTGATTGTAAAGGACTCATTGAAAGGAGTGAGTACATTCGAGGAACCTTCTAGCTCACATCCCCACAATTTTTATGTGGACAATAATTTAAGCTAAGCCAGTTAGACTTACTTTCTAGTGAAGGGTTTAAGTACTTGAAAGATAATACATGTACAGGTGCAATTAGAGTTAGTACCAAAACAGTCCAAAGACACACACACTAGCTAAAGAAAGGATCCAGTAGGAACTAGGACGCTGTCTAGTGTCCTGTGAGTGCCAATTCTTATACTGCTCACCTGCGTCCTGCACGAGCTATGAATTTGAGTTTCCCTTGTGTGAAGTGTTCTGGCTGAGAGATATGACAGACAATCACACAACACAGAAATAATTTTTCATTCAAGGGCGGGACGGCTCCGACCTTAAGGGTCCTGCTTCCACACTGCAAGGAGAGACCTGGAAAGAGAGCGTGAGCCCCATTTCCATTATTTTATAGCCGTGACCTCAGAGACAGGGATAAGGTTTCAAGGATGGAGTCTTGCTTCCAGATGTCTTATGGTCAGCAGATTGATTGACATCTTGGCAAGTCACACCCATCTTAGGTGCCCTGTGGGATCTTAGGCAGAGTTGGAGGGGGAGGTGTACCTGCATCATGGGATCACACCCTGACAGGGGGCCCGAAGTGCCAGGCCTATCCCCCCATTTGGCTACTATGTGCAATAGTTCACACACAGCCCGAGGATGGCTTGTGACATGTGAGGACATGGACTCTGAAATCAGCTTGCTGCCAATCCCAGCTTGGCCACTTCCTGGCCATGGGACCTTAGGTAAGTTACTTGAGCCCTCTAAGTCTCTATTTCTTCAACTCTGACACAGGGACAATAACAATGTTTAGCTCATAGGATCTGTGACTTGCTTTCGGATATGCTCCTTATCATACAACAAGTTTGATTTCTAGATTTAGTTTACTCAGCTGTCTAAGGGCTGGAGATGTAACTCAGTGGTAGAGTACTTGTTTATCTCACATTAGGCCCCAATTCAACCCCTAGCACCTAAAAAGAAAAAAAGAAATTTTGTCTGAAAAACATTTTAATTCCCCCAAATCCTCTTCCAGTGAACTGATGGGCCTTCATTTCACTTTCCAGGCTGCCATGATAACAGACGAAGTTAAGATGTTATAAAGGAAGATTTTAATAATTAATCAGCTTCAATTTTAAACTCATTATCTCATTATTAATAAAAATGTAAAAGAGGTTGAAAAGCATGAAAGCTATATTAAGTGTCAAGTTGAATTTAGTTCAAAGTTTTCTTTTGAGAAGAAGTTTCCCTTTAAGTCCTGCTGACGTCCATTCTGTGGGTGAATTGAGTTGATGGACATTCAGTTGTGTTAATCTCATGTAGGCTGTGGAAGGTTTGTCATTTCACAATTGGGTCAAGCAAGCTATGTAAAATGTAGGTCTAACAGAAAGTTTATAGAAATGCCTGTCCACTTTCTTCCCAAATGAGCTCAAGAAAAATGGGCAAAATCAGGGACTCCATATTTTTGCAAAGGTGACTTTCGGTGGCCTGGCATAGGAGCTTTCTGTATTCCCATTCTCCTTTGCTGAATTACAAGAAAAATCTTGGCAAGCTAAATTATAAGCTGCTTCTTTTAGTAGATGACAATTTCATACATATCTTGTGAGCCATAGAGAAAAATTTTAAAGAAAGAATAGTGTTCCATCGGTAATTCAATTTTTTTGGTGTGGTGAGTTATTTTATTTCACTTTTTCAAGTGAATTTAATGTTATGAACCTGATTTCCTCAGGTTTTCCTGGACTGTAGGTTGAAATGGGGGCACATTCATGGTGATTACCCACATTTTGCAGATTCTGTCTTATGTCTATGTTTTAGAACCTTGAGTATCTATTCAAATCTTACTCAATTATATTTGGGAGACCTCAAGGGAAAATTAAAATAAGTGGTGTCCTTATAAAGGATAAGGATCATATCAATAAGGATCACCCTTCACAGGCAGCCAGCCCTTGAGATGCCAGATCAGTGTCGTGTTACCTGGAACCCAAATATGGCGAAGCTGGATTACATCCCTCATCGAAGAGAGAGAAGCCTCTGCTCAGTGGGCACTTTGTCACTTGGGCACACAGGCCATGCTTCTTCAAGAAGGACCCTTTGTCAAATAGAAGCTTCGTGTCTGCTTGCAGCTTCTCTTACTCCAGTGCTGGGGCTGGTGGGACCATCTCCCCATCCCATCTCCTCTTCCTGTGAAGAGGCTCCTTCTTTCTTTCTATGCGGATCACTTAATGTAAATAGCTGCCTTTCCTTTCAGTTCATCAGTGTATTTGTTGGAACTCTTTTGGTTACAAGTACCGACATCAACTTGAGCCAGCAGAAGCCAAAAAAGGACCTAAATTATAAATCTTTTGGAGTGTCTGGTGAAGCAAAATGGCAGGACTGCAGCTGGGCCTCAAGGAGAAACTAATGGAGGTCTGAAAAGCCGTGAGCACGTGCCCTCTCCTCTCGCGTGGACTGGCGCTCTCTGATCCCTAGTCCACGAGGACAAAGCACGGCTCTGCAGGAGCTTTCCTGGAAAGATTCAGTGAACTTGTCATTTCAAAAGCATAAGGTGGTAGATAGCAAAGGTGGGGAATGGGGCAGAGGCTTGGTGTTGGGTTTGGGTAGGGGCTGTATCAGGGCTGATTTGTGACAGGCTGGAACTTCATCCTGAAGGCAATGAATGGCAGAGCCATCCAAGAGCATAGAGTTGAGCAAGCAGGTTTGTATAGGTTGAGCAATCCTCGTCCAAAATGGTTGAGACCATTGGTGCTTTAGGTTTCTGACATTTTTTTCCCCAGATTTTAGAATATTTGCATATATTTAATGAGATATCTTGGGGATAGAACCCAAGATTAAACACAAAATTCATTTATGAATCCTATATACTTTATGCACATAGTCTACAGGTAGTCTTATGCAGTATGTTTAATGCACCTATTTTTTGGTAGTGACCCATCACATGAGGTCAGAAGTAGAATTTTTCCCCTTGTGGTATCATGTTGGGGCTCAACATTTGGATTTGGATTTTTAAATATTTTTTGGAATGGGGTGCTCTATTTGTATTGTAGTGTGGTATTCGTGCTGGTAGCATTCAGAGGACAGATGTGAGAGAGAAAGACTAGAGACTGGTTCAGGAGTTAGGACACTATTGGAATATAGAGTCTCCAAAAGAGAGTCAAAAGTCCTACCGGCGGCAAGAAAAGAGGCAGGATCCATAACACTTTGTCATAGCTTGGCTTTGGGGAGACAGAAGAAAGCTCTAAAATGACTGTCAGCCTGTTGGCCTTGGACACTGGGTAGATGGTGGTGATGTTAACTGGGTGGGGGATATGAGAGAAGAAGTAGGTTTTGTTTGGGAGAAGAGGAGATGGCACTCTTCACAGCTGGGCTGGGATGAATCTGACGGTATATACAGTAAGATAAGCCAATCTTATGTTTGTTGACTTTGGGATGCTTAAAGAATCCTCAAGTGGGGTATCAGGAAGCCATGAACATTCAACTCCATTCCTCCAGGACAGTCAATGCCAGAGATTGATGGTGGATCTGGAACTAATCAGTATATACTGTGGTGGTTCCATCACGACACTGGATGATATGACTCAAGGAAAGCATAGAAGAAGAGCAGTTGGCACAGGGCAGAAGCCTGGAGAATGCTGGCCTGTAAAGGAAACAGGGAAGCGGGTGAGGAAAAGAAGCCCATGAAGGAAACGGAGGAACTGGTGACCAGCTATGTTCAGTGCAACAGAGAGGGTCAATGACATGACCAAATGGTGTCCATTATATCCACAGAATGTTTATTGAGCACCTACTACATTCAGCCTGCTGTAGCTGTTAAGAGCTTAGACTCTGGATTTAGGCTGCCTAGGTTTGGATCACTGCTCCACAATTCACTTGTTGTACGACTTGGGACAATTGATTACCCTCTATATCCTGTTTTTTTTTTCTCTCTCTTTTTTTTTTTTTTGTTAAATGGTGTTGTATTTATTCTGGGTGCTCTAGAGAAACAGAACTAATAGATATTTAGGATAGATACAGATTTACATTAATTAATCTTTAATAAAAATTAAAGAACTGTCTTCTGTGGTTATGGAGGCTGAGAAGTCCAGAGATCTGCATTTGGCAGCTGGAGAACCAGGAAAGCTGATCTGTTTTCTCTTTTGTAAAATGACAACAATAGCAGTAATTATGTCATAGGAGTGGCATGAGGATTAAATAACATCTGGTATGTGTTAAATACATAATAAATGTTATCATTACATTACTGCATATCAGCTATTTGTGCTGCAGAGTTGTAGCTGTGAACAAGACAGGTCAAGTCTGAGTCTCAAAGTGATTAGTATATTGTCTTATGTCTGCTCTTATTTCAAGTGGCCAGTGTCTCCCTCAGCCAAGCAGGAATTAGTCTTGTCATGGTCGATGTTATATGCCAACTTCAGTAGGCTAAGGGATGCCTAAGTACTGGTCAAAACATTTTCTTTAACCATCCATTCACCTGGGCTGGTTCCATAATTTGGCTATTATGAATTCTGCTACTATAAACCTTGATGTGGCTGAATCACTATAGTATGCTGATTTTAGTTCTTTTGGATCAACACCAAGGAGTGGGATACCTGGGTCATATGGCGATTCTGTTACTAGTTTTTGAGGACTCTACATACTGCTTTCTTTCCAGAGTGGTTATACTAATTTGCATTTCCACCTGCAATGGATGAGGGTACCTTTTCCCCCACATCCTTGCCAGAATTTATTATTGTTGGCCTCAAAACAAATATAAAGACCAATGAAATAAAAGACACAGAGAAAACCCCACATAGATGCAATTATTTAATACTCAAAAAAAGGTGCCAAAACCAGATATTAGAGAAAAGTTAGCCTTTTTTTAACAAACAGTGCTGGAAAAACTGGATATCCATAGGTAGAAGAATGAAACTAGATCACTTTCTTTCACCCTGCACAAAAATCCACTCAAAGTGGATCAAAGACCTAAGAATTAAACCAGAAACTTTGCAACAGCTAGAAGAAAACTGAGGCTCCACATTCCAACATATTGATGCAGACATTGACTTTCTTAACAAGACCCTAGAGCATAAGAAATAAAACCAAGAATTGATAAGTGGGATGGTATCAAATTAAAAAGCTTCTGCACAGCATAGAAAATAATTAAAAGCATGAAGAGAGAGCCCACAGAATAGGAGCCAGCTGCTCCTCCAACAGGGAATTAATATCCAGAATATATAAAGAATTCAAAAAAACTTACCACACAACAACAACAAAATATAATATAATATATAATAGGCAAAGGAACTAAACAAACATTTCTCAAAAGAGGAAATACGAATAGCCAGCAAATATCTGAAAAAATGTTCAACATCCCTAGCAATCAGGGAAATGCCAATCAAAATTACATTGAGATTTCATCTCATTCCAGTTATAATGGCAGTCATCAAGAATGCAAATCTTTTAAAATATATCTATACATTGCCTTCAGGTCTGCTTCTCTGGAGAGCCTGACAATGCAAATCTCCTACTTTGTCTGTGTCCTCCAAAGCATGTAGTACTTGGGCAGTAAACAACACTGCAGCCAGAAAAACTTGGGTACAAGACCCTACTTGGAGAGACCACATACATTTTCTTTCTGTTTTTAGAGCTTTATAGTTATCCATAATAGTTGAGTTCATCCTGACAGACTCATACATGCATGGAAATCTATTTCAGTTCACGATCCCACCTTTTTCTTCTCCCTTTTTCCTCCTATTCTCCCTCCCCTCTCCCGTTCTCCTAAGTCAAACAACAAGTAAATTGTGGAGCTGTGATCCCAACCTATGCAGCCTGGATCCAGAGTCTAAGCTCTTAACAGCTACAGCAGGCTAAATGGAGGGACGTCAAAACAAACATAAAGATCAATGGAATAGAAGACACAGAGAAAACCTCACAGAGATGCAATCATCTATAGTTGTACAGAGCAACATAACTCTACTAGACTTCCTTTTATTCAGCTGTTGATTTGTATTTGTTTGGTTCTTTATGTTATCCTATTCTTCCTTCCTCCTTTCCTTATTTTTACTCTAACTTTATGAAAGAAAACATTTGGCCTTTGAGTTTCTGATTTTGGCTAGTGTCACTTAGCATGATATTCTCCATTTCAATCTATTTGCTGGCAAATGTCATAATTTCATTCATTTTATGGCTAAGTAGAATTCCGTTTGTGTGTGTGTGTGTGTGTGTGTGTATGCCAATATATGTGTGTGTGTGTGTGTGTGTGTGTCAGTCATATATATGACATTTCTTAATCCATTCATTTATTAACAGGCATCTGGGTTGATTCCATTATTTAGCTACTGTGAATTGTGCTACTATAAATATTGACCACACAGTTTCTATTCAATTTTCAGGAAGTTTCCAGAAGAGGCAATTCTATAGAGACAGGAATTAGACTAGTGGTTGCCAGTAGCTGGGAGAGTGGGGAATGGGGAGTAACTGGGAGTACAGGATATGGGTTTCTTTGGGGGTGATAAAAGGTTCTAAACTTGGTTTGCATGATTGCATAACTCTTTAAATATACTAAAAACCACTGAATTTTACACTTTAAAGGATGAGCTGTGGAGTAGGTGAAGTATATCTCAACAATTCTATAATAGCAAAGAAGACCCTTTGTTTTTTTTTAATAAATGACCACAGTTGTTTTTTAAAAATATTTATTTCACTCATTTAATTTTTTTATATGGTGCTGAGGATCGAACCCAGTGCCTCATACACACTAGGGAAATCTCTACCAGTGAGCCACGACCCCAGCCCCCTTTTGTTTTTTATTTGTAGCTTCTGTACCTGTAAAATGGGCCTTGCACCATCTACATCACTTAAATAAAGTGCTATGCAGAAAGCAATTTCCACACCACATTGCACATAATAAAAGCTCAAAAAGTGGTGACTGCCTTATTATAATAAGTTCATTAAACATTTGTCAGCTGGTTCCTACACTTTTAAGGTCAAATGGAATTACTAAAAAGCTAAATGTTAAAGTAGAAAGGGTGCTTCAAAATCAATCTAGTTCTACCCTCTGATTCTGCAAATAAGAAACCGGTGATTTACCAGAAAATCACCACTGGCAAGAGAGGCTTGAGGGAGGCTATGAGAGAGCGAGTGAGCTCCATAGTAAGCCCCATAGAGCTTACAGTGTAAGCCAGTGAGCCACACTGTTTCATTACAGGCTCTTCTGAGGCAGCAGCACAGACCTGGGCTTGGTCCTTTGCAGGAAGAGCAATTACATAATTCATTTCCCCGTTAGAGAAATCTGTGTGTGTTCACTAGAGTTGCAAAGGAAATAACTTGATATGGTTTATAATTTTAAAACTTCTATTAAAATTCTCTAAGTGGATTTAAGAAAGTAATATAACAGTTACTTTCCTAAATCTTAGAAATTACGAAAAGATTAAAACAGCTCCAAACCACCTACATGAGTTTTTTTTTTTTTTTTTATTCCATCTTTCTTTCTCTCTACATGCACATGCACATGCACAAGTAATTCTAAGGAGCGCAACAGTTTTTTGTTTGTTTGTTTGTTTGTTTTTGTTGCAATTTAACATCTGTGACCAGGACACAATTATATTCAATGACTTGTTCAAATTTAATTGGCACAATTATTTTAGTCTTACACAAAATAATAGTAAAAAAAATGTCTTTACTAAGCATCTTTAAAAGTGGAGGACAAATGAAATATGGTATGAATGGATCTTTATCTCTATAGATACATGAGATGAAGTATAAATTCATGCTGGGAATGCCTTTCCACTCAGGAATACTAAAGCCATTATTGCTGATTTTGTGTCAAAAAGCACAGAGTTAGCCCCACACGGTGGCGGACACCTGTAATCCCAGCAGCTCAGGAGGCTGAGACAGGAGGATTGTGTGTTCGAAGCCAGCCTCAGCAAAAGTGAGGCACTAAGCAACTCAGTGAGACCCTGTCTCTAAATAAAATATATAAAAGGGCTGGAGATGTGGCTCAGTGGTCAAGTGCCCCTGAATTCAGTCCCCAGTTTAAAAAAAAAAAAGCACCTCCACTAGAGCACTATTCCCTGCGTGTGGATAGAATATGCATCCTTGAACCTGGGACCCATTAACAGGTACTCTGGCCTAGTACATCACTAATCATAATTCCAGAGAAAAGTGTGAATTCACTTTTGGATAATCCTGCATCCTTTGAGGAACATGTCCCCAGACACATTTCCATCAGGAGCTTACTGAGATATCATATGTCCCAGTGTTTTGCACTTGGAATGGATGTTAAATATTCATTTTAGGGTTCTGGAAGCAGAACCCTACTTTGACTGTTAGAAAATGCTGTAGAAGCCAGAGGATTGGAAGATGTTCCCATCGCAATCAGCAATGCCTTCTCTAACAGCCTTGCTTAATTAAAGAGTGTAAGAATTTCTGCACTAAGAGACCTAATACCATTATCTCTCAGTATCTGTGGAGGGTTGGTTCCAGGACCTCCCCACAGGCACCAAAATCCACAGATGCTGAAGTCCCTTATATAAAATGGAGTAGTGTTTGCCTATAGCTTATGCAATCCTCCTGAATACTTTAGATCATTAGGTTATTTATAATAATCAACATCTTGTACATACTATGTAAACAGTTGTGTTGTATATGGACTAATAACAAAAACATCTGTACATGTTTAGTACAGACACTGTATTTTGGAATTTTTGATCTGTCATTGGTGGAATCTGGGTTTGGTCAAGTGCATGGGTGCAGAGGGCTGACCATAGTTGAAGTGATTGGAAGGTCCCTAATGGATGTGCCCAAGTGATTGGAAGGTCCCTAATTGGATGTGCCAATGATGGGATAAGTTTCCCATCATAATAATTGTTCACATGCTGCGGAAGATGGTTAATCAGGTTCTGGAAATCTTCCTTCTTGGTGCATTCAATTCTAAAGTCCTCCTTTTCTCAGCATGTGCCTGCAAATACAATGTCCTGCAGCGACAAAGAAAGAAAATAAATGCTGGCAGTATTGTCAGTCTGGTCTTTTGAACTCCTTTGGAGTTGCCATGGAAGTGGGCATCGGAGTGGAGAGACTTGTTTTCTTCTCCACTTGAGCAATGAGGTTTTCATCATTTGCTGGTTGTTTGGAACCTTTAGAATAATGTCCCCAGGCACGTTTCCATTAGGAGCTTCCTGGGGGCTTCGATACACAGGGAGATCTCGATGTGGCTTTGCCCATGAGCCTCTGCTACCAAATCAAGTGAAGCAGGATACACAACACAAAAGCAAGTGAACTGGTGAAGATCTGTTTAGGATCACCCCAGAAGTTTTAATTCCTAAGATGGGAAGGAGTGCAGAACTGAGAGTCTCCTAAAAAATCCAATTTTCTGGTTGGGAAACTGAAGCAGTCAACGAGGTGATCTGTTGAGGGGCGTGGGAATGCCTAGAAGGCCCTTCCTACTCATGCATTTGCCAAATTCTTACTGTAAGCGCACATTCTTCTAGGCCTGGAGGATGCAACAGTCGACAAAACAGATAAAATCTCTATCCACATGGACCTTCCCTTCTGGAAAATGGAGACAATGAGCAAATAAATAAATCACACCAGGTACTGAGAGGTGGTAAATGCTGTGAAAATATAACTTGTGGGAGAGGGAGTGTCCAGATGAGGCTAGAGGCTGCTGCTCTAGCAGGTGGAGGCCTGTCTGGTGAGGTTCAAGGACATCATGGTGGAGTGTGCCCAGCAGAGAGAAGAGCAAGTTCAATGGCCTTAGTGTAATGGCCTCCATGGCGGCCCTGTGGCTGGTGCACATGGAGCTGACGGAATGCTACCAATCAGGGAGGGCTTCTGTTTTTTTTTTTTTTTTTTAATATTTGTTTTAGCTGTAGGTGGACACAATAACTTTCATTTGATTTTTATGTGGTGCTGAGAATCGAACCCAGTGCCTCTCACATCCTAAGCAAGGACTCCACCGCTAAGCCACAACCCCAGCCCTTCTGGGGCCTTTTTAATTAAGGCTTTGGTTTTCCTATGAGAAGGGAGGCTTTGGAGGAGTTTGAGCAGAAGAGAGATGTGACATTTTTTTTTCAGGAGTTCTCTGATTGCTGTGTGAAGAACAGGCATGGCAGGAGGCAAGCTTGAAGTCAGGGAGACAAGGATCTACTACGGTGGGTATGGACGGTGGGAGCAGGATGGTAGGCAGAGGCTGTGGGGATTTTCTTGTTCTGGATGTGTTTTGAAGGTAGAACAAGTAGAAAGAGCTGATGGGTTGACTATCAGAGGCAGCAGAAAGGATTGGAGGGCTATTCAAGGACAGCGTCTGCACAAGCAAAAGAAAGGAGTTGTCACACACTGAGCCAGGGTGAAGCCGTTTCTTTGGGGAAAAAATAAGTTTTGCATTTATTAAGTCTGAGGTGTTCTCGGATACCCAAGGGGAGATCTGGGTAGCGGATGTGGGTCTGAGTTCAGGGGAGAAGATTGAGCTAGAGACAAAGCTGAGAATCATCAGCCTCTAACAGGTATTAAAGGGACTGAGTGGAAGTGTACGTGTGTAAATAGAGACAAGAGTCAAGGAAGAGTCCTGGGAACGTGGCCAGCACTCACCCAGAAGAGGTGGATCAGCTCGGCCTTACATTGCCTTAATGATGGAGAGTCAGGCAGAGACCAGCGCAGGCTTTCCATCTCCTGGAGACTTTCCTGGAGAGGTCACAGGAAAGTGAGGTCCTCTTCTGGCTGGCAGATGTTTGTTTATTGTCATTTCTCCTAGCTGGCGACCTATGCTGGGTTCACAGATCTGACTATTCTAATAACTTAAGAAAACAATGAAGAAAGCATGCAAAAACACACAGAATTACCTTTTCAAAATCTGGGATGGCTCTCTGACCTTAGGGTTCCATGGAAAGAAAGAGCCACTGGAATTCTTTGTTCTTATATAGGGGACACACAAGGGGAGATTCCGTGGAACATTCTATCCCAAAAAGGGTAAAGGGGAAGGATTACAAAGGAACAGGTGAGAGTAACTCAACCCCACTGGGTAACACCTACTTCTGAAGCCAGAAGGAGGTAAAGCCCAAGAGGCACAATAATTGTTCAGTATCTCTTGCTCAGAACTCAAGGGTGTGTATTTCCAGAGCAGCTCCCCACATTTGTTTGTTTGGGTGTTTGCTGGCAGATACTGAGATAAGGTCTGTAACTAAAACAGGTCCTGTCTTCTCCACCAAATATACCTGTTCTGACACATGCCCACCCCCAAAAGCAATGGTCACAGAGGAAATATTGTCACCTCTCTAAAAGAGCCACCACCTTGCCACCTGTGTACTTTCCATCTTTTGTCATTTTAACATTATGTCATTGAGAGAATGATGCCTTTATTCTAAGATTAAAATTTGAACCTTGGTTTTGCTGTATGCCAACTGTGTGACTTTGGGCAGGACTCTTAACCTCTCTGAGTCATAATTTCCTCATATTCACATATCTTACAGGCTTTGTTTTGAGAAGTGAATGGGATAATATGTGTGAAAAGGCTACTGCTGTGCCTGGCAAATGAAAAGTGATTATGGTAGCAAACACTATGTGTCGGCTACAACTTCACACAGTTTTTATATATTTGCTTAATTATCCCAGTAACACTGTGGGGCAGTTCTTGTTATTATTTCCATTTTACAGATACAGTTAAGTAATTTGGCCAGCTGGTAACTCAAATAGCCTGGGTGTGGGAATTATTCATTTAACTGCTATTCAACACTGCTGATTCATAATGCTCTAAGATGTTTCTTCTCTCTCATTTTCAAATGTTTTTATTACATGGCTCAAGTTTTCAATTCTCAATTTTGTATTTTTCCTTGTTATTAAATTGCATCCATTATCTGACCCTAAGACAACTTTCATTCCCTTTATGCTAACATAGGCAGTTTTATGCAATGGCAAGAAACGAAAAATTCAAATTTGCTAAAATGCAAGAGATAAAGTCTCGTTATTGCCAACCTTCTCTATGGGAAGCCGGGTGAGCGTAGCTGGGCATACAAAGTGGTCTGGAGATATGACTTTCTTCTTGAATAGCCAGGAACTGACCAAAAAGAAAAATCAGGGTTTGGGAAAGCCATTAAAATCAGAATGGAGTGAGGGATTTTGATTTTAGAGTGTTAGGAGAAATGGAAGTCCATTCATACTGTGCATGTATTGGGTTTGTGCATGTCTGTGAAGGAGTGTGGGTGGGTGTGGGTGCACGTGTGGTGGGTATGCTCACATGCATTTGGAATATATAATAAGGCCTTGTGGGTGTTTGGTACAAAAATATGGGCTGGGATTAATTTTCTGGTTTATGCATTTTCAAATCATTGAGCTCGTGACACTGAGAAGAGAAAACAATCTCCAAGGAGAAAATAAAATCATATTTCTCATGAAACAGGGCTGCCACATTTAGCAAATAAAAAGACAAGACTCCCAGGTAAATATGAATTTCAGATAAACAACAAATAATTTTTGAAATATATATATATTTTTTTTTTCCAGGCAATATTTGGGACATCCCTTACCAAAAAATTATTTGTTATCCACACCTCAAATTCAGCTGGACATGCTGTGTTTTATCTGGTAAACTTACAATGAGAGAGAATGGATTTAAATGCCTGTTGACTTTTAAACATCTTTGAAACCCACAAATGCATTTGAACTAGCAAAGACCTTTGGTTCGTGAGGGGCATCAACATTTTCGCTTGCAGGAAGTCCTTGAATGATTTGGCACCACCGTCCGTGAAATGGGGAAATAATCTCAGTGGGTGCCCCGTCCTTTCCCCAGGGGAAAGCCCTGCAGTTTTCACATCCTTACCCCCCTGTACAGTGGCATGGGGCATTTCAGAGGAGTTTATTCTCTGCTTCAATAAAAAAACCAATTAAGAATGTTTTCAAAGCATTGCTGATAGCATGGCTTATTAGCCAGCCAGAATCCTGGGGTGTTCATTCTTCTTTCTTTTTCCCCCCGTGACTTGTGTGGTGATGTCATTCTTCTTTTCAGGTACCTAGCAAATACTGAGAAGTTTCTGGAGAGAACAGGACACTGATGGAAAGGCACAGGGGAAATGTCATGTGACCCAGGGAAGCTCAAAGCTGGCACAGGTGATGATGTGATTGGAGGGGACCCCTCAGTGTCCCCAGAGGGCATCTGGACACAGCTGCAAGTGCCCTACTCATTTTTTTTCCACATAAATAAAGTGGAATGTGGGAGCTAAGCCTCAGGCTCAGAGGTAACCGTCCCTGTGTTCATAATATGTTGCTCTCCGGTTGTCTGAGCTGGAATCTCTGGCCTCTCATTGCTCCATATGCGAGAAGGCTGAAATACTGGTGCCTGTGTCACAGAGTCACTGTAAGGACTAAATGAATGACATCATTAGTAAAACCTGTCACTCGGGAGCACTTAATAAATGTTAGTCATTGTTATCATTATTGTTGCCTGGGGCTCTTTCTCCTAACAAATCATAATTTTTATTAATAATCTTTTCAGATGGTAGATGTGATGCCTGTTCACAGAACAATATGTAAATATAAGAAACCACAGATAAAAAAAAATTGAATCATAAATACCCCATTCTCTCCCCTGCCATCTCTGCTCTATCAAGGAGAACCACCTGAAAAGCTTTTAGAACAACAGATACCTGAGCCCCAAACTGCCCCTAACAAACCAGAACCTCAACAGGCATATTCAATAGATCTGTATTTAAAAAAACATTCCAGAATATTCTATTGTCAAACCAGATTAATTAAAGAATCACAGACATGCGCATATGTGCTCACTCTCTCATATAGTTTTAAAAGATTGAACGATATTGTACATCCAGTTTGTAACCTGCTTTTTGTGGAACTGTTAGATCTTCCCTCATCATTTTTCTACAATATGTCTTTTTCTTAAGGCTGTAGCTGTGGTTTCTAACAAGTCCCAATCCACTGCTTTTCACCCAGCAGTCCTCTCACAAAATGAATCCATTTAAAAATGTCATTACTCTTGCCTTCTCGTGCCCCTTCAGTCTGCCACGCTTGATGGATAGAGACCTGGTCACAGTTATTCCTTCTCTCCCTCTTGCTTCAGCTCTCTAACTGAGGGCCAGTGTGGCTCTAGTCTGCCAGTCATCACTCAGTGGCTTTGTGACTAATTAATGCTTGAGATCACACCACTGGGCATGCCAGCGAGGCTATGCATATTTTCTTTCCTAAAATATTAATTTGACATATAATGCTATTTTTCATTTAGTGCTCAGCCAACCATGATGGTGGCTATTTCCGTTCAGAACAATCTCCATGGACTCCGGGTGGAAATTTCCTTGGCCGTCCAACTGACATTTTAGGAAAATAAAGTGACAGTAAAACACCATTAAAAAAAATTCCTGGGAGATGGCTGTCTCAGTTACTGATTAATGAGAACAACCACAGGGTAAGCAAGAGCCTCACAGACATGGAGAAGCAAACACCCCACCATTTACATCCATCCTGCTGCCAATATCTGAAGTTACCAGAATGAATGCTGTAGTCACAGGACAACAAACATCACCTTGCCTTTCTACCCTCCTGGGTTGATACTCTAACTGCTGAGTGGAAGCTCAAGTGATGGTGATTGGAAAACTTTTCAAAATCTTGTGAACCAGGTTTTATTCATATGGAATAACAAGGAGCAGGGGGGGTATGTCAGGTTACTAACTGGTCTTTGAGGGAACCAGAGGAGCTGGTCTCAACCCCTAGACCTGGGCCATTTGAGTAGGGGATGATAAGGGATGACAACTGCCTGGCATTTATTGCACCCTATGGACAACAGGGCATTGCCAAAGAAGCCTGAGCTGTTCTGTGAATGGACAGATGAATCACTGAACAGACTTGAATGAAGGTAGTGTATAATTATTGAGGAATGGAGGCCAGGCACTCTTAAGGTTGATTGAGGAAGCACTGGAGGACAGCCTGTCCTCTCTTGGAGAGTAAATATTTAGAAGGATGCTGGCTGAATGGTTTTCTAATGAAGAGTGAGAGAAATGAAGATAATTAGAGAGATGAAGCCCATGCAATTAGTTGGGGTGTGCTGGCTGGAATTACCCTTATCACAGGCCTTAGGAAAAGGAGTCTTTTACAGCAGTGGGAAATAATGTGGGTGCTGTCCAGCCATTCCTCAGTATCTGTACCCCTGGTTCCAGCACCCTACATGGAGGCCAAGTCCCTTATTAAAATTTGCGTCATTTTTGCATATGACATGTATATTCCCCCCATGGGCTTTAATTGTCTCTACTTATAACACCTAATACAATGTAAACAGTTGTTATACTATATTGTTTAGGGACTAATGACAAGAAAGAAAATAGTAGTTACATGTTCAATAAACATGCAACTTCCTTTTTTCAAGTATTTTTTATCTATAGTTGGTTAAATCTGTGGCCTGGAACCCAGGGATATGAAAGAGCATCTGTAGTCACAGAGATATGCAAGTTTTTCCACTGGCTATTTGCTATCTTAAACCTCAGTTTCTTTCTCCATATAAAAGAGGACAGGTACACACTTCCAATTGTCACAGGGTTGGACTAAATGACATCTTGTATGCATGGAGCATGGAACACACAGGACTGGAACGGCCAGCAGGAAGGTGAAGGTTGCAACCCAGGTTGATGGGATGATGGCTGTCAGGGGTGATGGGTGAGGGGATATCTAGCTTAGATCTCTCTTCTTTCTAGTTAGGGTACCTCTGGCCCTGCCTGACACTGGCACACCAAGTGGGACAGTTTAATGGTTTGTCAAGCCAGAGCCAGCATTGCTCTATTTTGGTTGGTTGATCAGCAAGGCCCAACAACATACAAGTGGTGCTGGGGCCTGCCAAAATGAAGACTGCTTCTCCTGGGAGGGGAAGTCTGTGCTGTCCAGGATCCCAGCAGAAAGAGACATCCAGGAGAGTTCTGCCCCTCCCCAATCTCCTATCACATCAGTTGCCTCATCCAGGAAGTAGCCCTGATGCTCCTGCCTTCAGCCTGCACATGAGCTTCCTTAGTTGTCCCAACAGTCCTCATCCCAGAGCTGGTGAGTTCTACTAGTGGTGGCAGCGGACCTCAGAATCATTGCTCAGGAACCAACCGAATCTCTGCAAGCATCACCTATTCTGCCAGGGAAGAGAGCCTAGCTCACTCCTTTTATTAGTTTCCTAAGAGTATAAATCAAGGGTCCATAGTGAAATTTAATTTCAATTCTGCTGCCTGAACACTGAAGGAACAGTTTCCTCCCATTCTTCAATTGAAACAAGAAAAGAAGGCAAGAATGATTTCTAAACAAAAAATGATTTTCAGCAGGTGATTTATGCATTTATATTCTCCAAAGATAGGCATTCTTTCTCTGGAAAGGGGCCCTTAGATCTGATGTCACTGAAGAATGATAGATATTGGTTCTAATCTGTTAATTCCTCCTGTTTTTGTGAGCTATCTTTTGCAGAAATATTTTTTTTCCTCTCTGGCTACTTTTAAGATCTCCTTATTTTTTATTGTGTACCATTTTCAATATTATGTTTATAAATGTGGATTTCTTCCTATATATCTTGCTTAGGATTCACTGCGATTCCTGTATCTGACGATTCCTATTTTTCATAAATTTTGGAAAATTCTCAGCCAGATCATGTTATCTTATAGAGTTTCCTACAGTCTGGATTTTGTTGATTATATACCTTATGATGTTGTTCAACTTGTTCTTCTGTCCTTTATAGTCTCTATAATTTGGTAGTTAAATTGAAAGTCTTGATCAGACTGACTTTGATTTTTTTGGCAAGAATATTTTACAGAAGGTACTATGACCATCCATCAGGAAGCACATGATGTCTCTCTTTTTGTGATACTAGGAAGCATTGATGATCATTGTCTAGATCCTTCATTTCATTGGAGGTCACCTAGAAGTGATCTTCTAATCCTTTCATTTCCTTTTTTGGAATAGAAAACCCCTCAGAGTCAGTTTGCTGAGTTAAAGGACCAATGCATGTGAAACTTTGCTTAACCTTGCCAATCTACCCTATGTGGAAGTTGTACCGTTTTGCTTTTCTGCTGACAATGTGTAAGGATGTCTATTTGCCCTCAGAATGACCAAGTGTGTTATCCAGTATTATATTTTTGCTTATCTGATGGCGAGACATAGTGACTTAGTGTAGTTTTACTCTGCATTTCTCTTATTATAACTGAGGTTCTTATTTGTCTCCTTCATAGCTCTTGTCCCTATCCTTCATAAACTGGCAGCATACCCTTACAACTAGAAATAGAGTGTAAGTCCAGAAATAGTATATAAAACTAGAAATAGTGTATAAACCGGAAGTAGTGTATAAGGCTGAGGAAGAGTCCAAAGGAACAGAGGGTAAAGCTTAGGTGTCTATGCCACAATTATTGCTAATATGAGCAGAAAGCAGGTCTCCAACTGCCAAGACAGCCAGATGGACTCCTGTCCACTGGTCATTTTCCCTTGGCATGGTATCAGCAGTGTTTTCCCTTGCTATTTGAATGTAATGTCAAATAAACTAGTATGTTATCATGTGTTACGCAGAGCTTCCAGAAATATATGAAAAGGGTCCTTCCCAGGACAGAGCAGTTGTTTCAGGCTCTACTCACACATGGGGTCAAGGAGAGGGTTTGCTCATGGGAAAGAGCAAAGCCTCCGAGCCACACACTCAGGGCCTGGGACAACTCATCTGCTTAGCGGGAATCTGGTTGCTTGGTTTCCAGTTGGATTGGAGATGTCACAGGAGGAGGAACTTCTTTTTAAAAACCCTCAGCATACAATGGTCACAAATCTTGTGTTCTCCAAGGCCAGTAGGCACTGGACACCAATGAAAGGTCTATCAGCAAGATCTTGAAACCTCTAGGAAAACTTTATCATGTAGGGTTGATCCCATGAGAATTTTATTTTTTAAATTTCAAACTGAATAATGCCCTTGCTGGCATCAGTTAGTAGAAACTTAGGGAATAAAGTTAATGCACCACTGTTACCAATAAATATTAATTGAGACCTTTCTATGTACAGGGTGCATGGCTGTCTATGTAGCTCACTGATGATCTTATTAGTAATAGGAAAAATGATGAATGATAGTGGTGAGGAATCTTTAAGGAGTACTGGTTCCCTTCAGTATTTGAGGTCTTTTTTTTTTAATATATGACAGCAGAATGTATTACAATTCTTATTACATATAGAGCACAATTTTTCATATCTCTGTATAAAGTATGCTCACGCCAATTCATGTATGTATACATGTACTTGTTTTTTTTATATTACAATTCTTCCTACACATATATACCACAATTTTTCATATCTCTGTTTGTATATAAAATAAGCCAGGAGGGGTAAAATGTATATAACTACTGCAATTTCCCTGTGATTGCTCACAATTCTTTCTCAGCCTTTCATTGTCTTTTGCATTTATAATATGGAACTTCACATGCAGAATCATTGTACAGGTGCTTCCCTGCTTTCTTCTTATACAGAAAAGATGACCTAGTGAGTTACTGATTACTACCTTCGGGTTTCTCATAGAGGAATTCTCCAGCTTAGCTGTGATATTGAAAAATTATAACAGATTGCCTTTTTCTTCTAGGCTTTGCTTCCTGTGGTATGGCCTTACTGTTCAATCTAGATGCTGTGTTAATCAACTTTCCATTACTGAAACAAAATACCTGAAATAATTTAAAGAAAAGGTTTATTTTGCATCTTAGTTTTGGAGGATTCAGTCTGTGGTCAGTTGGCTTGTTGCTTCTGGGCCTGTGGCAAGGCAGTAGAACATCATGGCAGGAGTGCATGGTAGATGAACTCCTCATTTTGTGACAGGAAGAGAGAGAGAGAGAGAGAGAGAGAGAGAGAGAGAGAGAGAGAGAGAGAGAGAAAGAAGGCTGAAGAACCCTTCAAGGGTATGTCCCTAATGACCAGAAAGTCCCCCACTAGGTTGCACCTCTTAAAGGTTGCACTACCTCCCAACAGCACCACTTGGAACCTGTGTGCCTGAGCCAAACTGTAGCAGGTGTACTTAGCAAGTTCAGAAGACAAGAGTAAAGATTAGAGACTGCTGGCCTCATATCCAGGGAGTGTCTTTCTCCAGTTCCCTCCACAAGCAAGCTTGGTTTTCATCTGTACAACATAATCCAGAAGTTTTCTTGTTTATCAGCTCAGGCTGCCATAAAAAATACAATAGGCTTGGTGGCTTAAGCAGCAGGAATGGAGACTGTGCAGTTTTTGTTGTTGTTGTTGTCAGCCTCATAAAGTTGTAAATATATGAAATAATATGTGGAAAATACACATAGTACAATACCTGCCCATGGTAAATGCTCTAGAATAACTATTAGAATTAGCCATCCCTTTTGCAAATTGCTCCATGTTCCAAAGAACCAGGCAAGTAATTTAAATGTGTAGAGCTGCTTGGTGTGGAGCAGTCAATAGGGAATAGAATAGAAGAAACTCTGATGAAATGGGGAAGTGGGTCCTCTGCTAAAGAAAAGCCAACTCCTCAGAGGTAGAGCTCTCGCCTAGCATGCGTGAGGCACTGGGTTCGATCCTCAGCACCACATTAAGAAAATAATAAAATAAAGATGTTGTGCCTACCTATAACTAAAAACAAATATTTTTTAAAAAAGAAAAGCCAATCTCAATTCTTATAAAGAGAAAAGGAAGGAAAGAAAGGGAAGGAGGGCAGGAGGGAGGGCTAGCAGGAGTTAGGAGTTGAGGAAAGGTGGTCCTGCCTAAAGACCTAGGACCAGGGGTTGTGGGAGGTGACTGTCTCACTCCTTTGGTCTCTATTAGGAACTCACAGGGAGGGCAAGAGGTCCCTGGAAACACAGGGAACAACTAGCCTGGAATTTTTTAAGGGACAGTCAGTTTTCTGCTACCCTTTCCCTTTTGGGTTCGGGTTCTGGTTCTGAGGATGCCGCTGCATCCTTGCAAGCCTTGCTCTGATTTGAGCTGGGGTGTTTTTTCAGTATCTGAGTGAAGTAGCTGAGTGAGTTATGTTTGGGAAACTGGGGGGGGGGCGGTGGGGGGCACACCTGAGCTATTTGAATAGCCTCTACTCAGTGTTGGAGCCAAGGCGATTTTGGTCTGGCATTGCAAGTCATTTTGTGGCTTGTTCCACAAAGCACGTGGTGACTCAGTCTCTGCTGGGCTAGAGAGGCTGCTCTGTAGCTCTGGACTTGGGTGTTACCCACTGGGCTTGGACATCCCTCCTCCTACCTTATTTGGGAAAAGGACATTCCACTGAAATCCTTTGAATCCCCCTTGTATAATTAAAGCAAACGTGGGCTCTTCTCCCTCTCTCCTTCCAGTGTGGAAGCAGGATCTCTAAGGTTGGAGAGCCATCCTGCCCCTGGCTTTTTAAAAATTACTTTCTGTGTCATGTGATGTTTCATTGTATTTCTCAGACAGTATACTTCATGCAAGGGAAACCCAAAATTCATAACCCATGCAGGACAAGGGTAAGAGGAAACTGTGCCAGGTCTTCACCCTCGTTTTCAATGTTCATGTTATAGGAAACTTTTAATAGAATTTCTAACCAAAGAGAAATCAAGTCCCTTCACAGTAAAGAATTGATCTGCCCTATCACCAGTATGAATGAGACAGTCAATAATTTTCAATAATTTATTAACAATGATAACAATATAACTGCAGCTCTGTCTTTATGAATTTTTTTCAGGATAAGACTAGATTTTGAGATGGATGTTCTGTTACTTGAACAGCATGATATTGGTTTTAAAAGTGAAGATAAGAGTTGCTTGGTTTGAGACTCTCTGGGGACAACCTAAAAGAACTTCATGGGGCCCGGGTGATATTTACTGAAATAATTTGTAATCTACAAACATTTATGTATATTCTGCAAAGATTCTGTGTCCAGGCTTTTCTTGTGTAAAGGTCTAATAAAGAGAATACAATGAACTATGATTTGAGGAATATGATAACATATTTGCATTCTTTTCCCAAAATCTTTCTCCCATGGTACCTGAGATTGCAATATTTTTTTAAAAAAATTAGTTGTCAATGAACCTTTATTTATTTATTTGTTTATTTATTTATGTATTTATATGTGGTGCTGAGGCTGGAACCCAGTGCCTCACACATGCTAGCTAGGCAAGTGCTCTATCACTAAGCTACAACCCTGGCCCCTGAAATTGCCATATTACTTAGACCTTTGTAATAAGAACATTAAAAATCCTTCTAGAACAGAACTTCCCAGGTAATCTGAGAAGAGACAATACGTTGAGCTTCTCTCTCACACTTATACCTTATCTCCAGCTAGTGTATCAAATTCCAGTAACCTTGCTGGTATTCAAAGGAAGGCAACAAGACAGAAGTAATTAGAAGAAAACAGGTACATATTCATTTGTCCTGCCAACATTTATTGAGCACCTGCTGTGTGCCACCAGCTGGAACAGAACATGTGGCCTGGTGAAAGAGACACAATTCCAGGGCACTGAGAGTGTTAGAGTATTGGAAGGTGTTAACTACATTCAAAGAGACCCTCCTCACACTGGACAGGTATGTGTAGGGGGTGTAAAGAAAATATCTTGGAATAGGTGACACAGGGCTGAAGCCTGAAGAATATAGCAGAATTAACAAGGAGAGAGGGTGCTTGTTGTAAACTTCAAGGCGCTATCCTCAGATCTTTCCAGTTTAAATCTTTTTAGTTGTAGATCAACACAATGTCTTTATTTATTTATTTATTTTTATGTGGTGCTGAGGTTTGAACCTAGGGCCTCACACCTGCAAGGCAAGTGCTCTACCACTGAGCTACAGCCCCAGCCCCTCCAGTTTAAAGTTTTAATCAATTGCTTGACTACAAGGCAACTTATCATTGGCAGATGGCTCAGAGTTCTATGAGAGAGAGATTACTTTGGACTGTGGCCGAATTAGGGCTCAGAAGGATCTTGACAGGATGGAGGAATGGCAACGTCCAACAGAAGAAAGCTGAACAGGGATAAGTGAAAGGCCTTGTACTTACATTTAAAAAAATGAACAAGAAAAACAACCAACTTCACAAGCTGGCCAGGGGGTGAGAGGTGGAAAAATAAGACTTCCTTATAGTATAAGTATTGGTTCAGAAGTTGGAAAACTATGGCTCATGCGCCACATTTAGTCAGTTTCCTGTTTTGGTAACTAAGGCCTTGCACTTTGTCTGAGGTTGCCCTCATGCTGCATTATCCATGCTGAGCAGTTGTAAAGGAGACCATATGGACTGCAAAGCCCAAGATGTGTGCTGTTTGTCTTTTGTGACAGAATTTGCTGACTCCCTTTCTGTCCATTGCAAGTTCAGCGTGAGTCAAAAGTGCAAGATGTGGGCCAAAAAGGCCAGTTGTCTCTTAGGATCCCTTAACAAAATATGGAGCCTTAAAATCATTTATGAATGACTCAGTGAATGAACAAAGAACCAAACAAGGGACGAGGATGGCTCACCCTATTCTTGGTGGGCAATAGTCTACTAGAGTCCTGGGCTCAGTTCTGAGGATATGGTCAGAGAAGACTCCTGGCCACTGGAGCTGTGCAGAGGAGAGGGGTGAGAGGTATTTGGAATTATTTGAGGGATAAATGAAGAAAATAGGGATATTTAGCCTGAGTTTAGTCCAGGGAGGTTAGCAATAGCACCGGCATCATGATAATATTTACTGAATCATATATACCAGGCTCATTAAGTTATCTCACTTGAGCCTCACCACCAAGTTTGATCACCTTCTTCTACTCTACTGAGCTTCCCCCTATTATTTTTATTTTTATTATTTTTTAAAAATATTTATTTTTTAGGTGTAGATGGACATAAATGCCTTTATTTTTATGGGGTGCTGAGGATCGAACCCGGGTCCTGCCCATGCTAGGCGAGCGCTCTACCGCTGAGTCACAATCCCAGCCGCCCCCTTCATTTTTAAATTAGTACATTATAATTATACAGAAAGGTTGGATTCATTGTGATACATTTGTAGATGGACACAGCATAACTTGGTTGATCTCGTTCTCCAGTACCTCCTCTTAACCTCTCCTTCTCCTTCACTCTCAGTCCCCTTCCTGTACTCTATTCCCACTGAGATTTTTGATGGTCCCCTTCCTGCATTGCAAATCACTTTACTACTAGCAGTTAATGATAGCAGTTGCCAATATAATATTCTCACTTTGTCAGATGACAATTTATAGAGGCTGATTCTTCTGCTTCAGAAACAGGTTTCAAGGTAGGGGGTTCCCAAATGCCCCATAAACTCCTACAGACTAATCAAGCTGCTCCGACTGTGTTCATTCTCAGAAGTCCCATCTGAAGGTATAAACAATAATGTCCTACTCATAATATATGTCTGGTTCCTGTTTAAGCATCATTTCCGCTATGAGAACCACTGGATTTCTGAGCTGCGTCATATCAGTGGTTTCTCTGTGTTAATTTCCCTGATGGGTAAAGTGGAAATTGATGACAGTAAGGACTATACTTGACACACAGTAGGGACTTCATATATGTTTTCCCAGTAAATATGATCAGGCTCTTTAAGAGCAAGAACTTTGTCTTAGGTTGGGATTTTTTGACTTTGGGGATCAGGGATATCAAGGTAATTTATTTTCTTTTTTTGGTGTTTCTTAGCTTCTGACAGTAAGTACTCAGTCCTATATGATCTTCCCCACCCTCTATACCTCCCCCAGACATTTCTGCTTTCAGCAACTAGATAAACAAAAATCAGAGCATCTCCTCAAATGCATTTTCCCAAGTGGAAAAATCTTCGTAAGAAAAACTGTTCTTGTTATTTAACCAAACACTGTGTTCTCAGTCTGTGATCCTTCCATATCCATTTTTCCTCCATATTCAAACAAAGCATCACCAGCCCAATGAGGACACAGAGCATGAATTACTAAGTGGTTGATTCACTCCATAGATAAGTATACAGGCTTTTGTGTCTAAGGAGACTGCTTGATTCATTGTGCACAAGGACAGAGTGTTCCTTACTTGGCTTATTTACCGTGTGTTTTAATTAGCTGCAGGCCTCTCATGGCAATCATGTTCCAAAGGTAGAGTGATTGTTTCAATGATGGCTTGAGTGAGAGCTTTGTCACTCATTCTGCACTCCCCTGCCACCATTTCTGCTCGACTGAGCTCTGTAATACAATATGGCAAAACTGACATCCTTGAAGTGGGTAAGTGGCCCCAGAGTCACTGGATGGTGGGCTCTTTAAGAGTGAGAAATTTGTCTTAAAGAGTTCTTGGAGGGGGCCGGGGTTGTGGCTCAGCAGTAGAGTGCTCGACTAGCGTGTGTGAGGTCCTGGGTTCAATCCTCAGCACCACATAAAATAAATAAATAAAATAAAGATATTGTGTCCAACTACAACTAAAAAAAGGAGTTCTTGGGGATGAATTGCTCCAGCTTCTTTAATTCTTTTTTAATGCAAGTTCTTTCACTTGCTTTGGGAATTGGTCAATCTCAGCCTGGCCTGGCCTGCCCTGCTTCCCAGTGTGGACAAGGCATTCTAGCCTTTGTGCCCTGGAGGCGTTGGACAGTGCCTGCACCCAGGAGGAGCTTAGGAAATGCTGACTGAACTATTCAGCTGAGGCCCAGTCAAAAGGCGCATGTCCTTGTCACCCTCTCTCTTCCCACATATGGTCAGTCTCCAAATCCTGTGGGGTCTCTCTTGTAATGTTCAAAATATTGAACCAACCCTACAGCATGGGAATCAATGAATCAGGATCCTGAAAGGACCCCTCCTTGGGCAGACATTAACTCTTTATTTCCTTTTACACTCAGGTGGACTGAGGGAAGGGATGTTTGAGGGAAGGGGGTTGGAGCAGGGATTATTTACTAACTGGAAGTATTTATATTTGTAACAGCGGTACAGCTGTGCTCATACATACCCACCAATGCTATCTGTCTAATTCCCTCAAAGTTATCCAATACAATGCAGCCAGACTTATTTTTTTCCCCCCAAAATGAAATGTTGCTTTTTTTCTCCCAGATAAATATAATTGCTATAGAAGATAATAAAGTGAACTGGGAAGATGGTAGCTGCATTATAGTTTTAAAAATGCATCTGAATCCCAAAATAAAACCAGAGCCAACTAGATGGCTAAACCAAAACCCAGGAGCATATTGACAACAAAGCAGGTGACAAGAACCCCAAGTCCAAGGAGACAGGGATGACGTTAGCATCTGGCAGGGGAAAGCAGGGGGAGTGGGCAGTGGGGCTTCTGATGGGCCTGAGAATGGGAGAATCCCACAGGGGTCCACGGGCATTCACTGAGAAGGCTGGTGTGAGAACAGGAGTTGTAACAGCCAGAGGAGGTTTCCAGCTCCAGAGGCGAGTGAGTGGAAGGGGTTTGCAGTGAGGGCAGGGGTGCAGCCCATCCCCAATGGAGTCTGCAAACTGACCAGCCAGGAGTCCCTTCCAGGATAGGGTTCAACTTCAGAGAGAAACTGGAAGTGGGTGATAGTAGGAGGAGGACAGAGGGGGAGCGAGAGGAAGTCCAGATACCAACCATGGAAGGAGAGTAGGCAAAAACATGTCAGAAAGCAAGCTGCCATATATATATATATATATATATATATATATATATATATATATATATATATATATATTTAAAACTCTTCATATAAACATCAGAAAGAGGGAGTTCTAGAAAGTGGGAAAAGCTACCTTGGGTCATGCTTCTTCCTGAAAAGTCAGGAGAATGAATTTTCCATAAAAATAAGCAATAAGAACTATCCAGATCGGTGGGAAGCCATTCTCGCACGTGATTGGGCACCTCCCTGATTGGGTGTGAGGCGTTCTGGCCGAATGTGTCGGAGCTAATCCCCACCCTCTCCAGGTGCGAGAGCCTGTCCGTGTGGGGGTGTGACTGACCATTGACCCTGAGGCCAATCACTGACCCTGACCTTGGAATGCTGCCCCCCTCTACCTTCATTGGATGGAATTTTCCCCTGAATTTCTTGTTCCCCAATAAAAGCCCACTCCCTGGCGTGCTCTCTCTCTCTCTCCTGCTAGTCCTGAGTAAGCCTCGCTGCTCCACCAGGTGGCTTGAGGCAGGAGCCAGAGGGGAGAGCCGACTCGGACCTGGTCATAGAAAAAGGTAATTGAGTCTGTGTGTTTATTTTGCTCTCACTAGTTAAATTCTATGCTACGAACCTCTTAAATGAAACCAGCATGCTGGTCGCGTGGTGGAACAGATCAAACCCTACACACAGCTATTTTAAGGAAAAAGATAAATGGAACAGAATAACAGCTGTGCAGCAGTAAAGTCGCCCCAGAAAGATAAGCCTCCAGAACAGACCCAAACTATGACTTTCCATTTAAGTCAGCCAAAAGGTACAAGGAAAATGAGAGAAGGTATAAAGGAATAACTTGAATCAAATTAGAAGAAAGTTTGAAAGTGGGGTACTAGAATTTAGGAAAGAGTGGGGAATAAATGACGTCTATATAAATGAAGAATAAAAACAAATGCAAGAGGTAAGTCATTAAGAAAAACAGAAGGTCAAAAGGGAGGATTTTTATAAGTCAAAAAGAATTAGGAAGAATCTAAAATTTTCAAGAGAAAGCGACAAATGCTAAAGATAGGAAAAGAAGATCCAACATTCAGGCAATAGATTCCTGTTTGCCCTGAAGGCAAAAACTGAAGGAAGGGAACAGAACACAAACGATTCCAGAAAAATCTCCTGAAAATTAAAAAAAAAAAAAGATTTGAAACTGCGTATGAAAAGAATATGCTGCACAGTTTGGAATGTCATATCATAACTACCATCACTTATAGGCATTTCCCTATAAGTAAAAGTATGTAAAAGTATGGTGTTTTAAAAAGAGAAACATTTCTTTTGAGCATGGAAGCAAAACAGCAATAGAAATTATATTAACTTCAGATTTTTGAGAGCATAGATTTACCCCAAAAGAAAATAGAGTGACATATTTAACATATTTAAGATACTCAAGGATGGGAAATGTGAGCCAGGAATTTTATATCCAATAAATCTGACTTTCAAATATTTAAGTATTTTATCTACCAACTGTTATCAACAGAGAAACTGTTATCAACGTGTAAGAACTCAGGGAGTGTTGTTCCCTTGACCCCTTCCAGAGGATTCTACTTAAGAACAAGCTTTGGACAAGAGAAACTGGTGGTGAGAATTAAAAATACAGGTGTTTTTGCATTATGACTAAATGGTTGGCCAGGTGTGGTGGTACATGGCTGTAATCCCAGAGACTCTGGAGGCAGAAGCAAGAGGATTGCAAGTTCAAGGTCAGCTTCAGCAAATAAGCAAGACCCTATCTCAAAATAAAAAATAAAAAGGGCAGGGGGATGTGCTCAGTGATTAAGTGCCCCTGGGTTCAATCCATGGTATCAAAAAAGAAAAAAGAAAAAGAAAAAATGTTTGTTCAAATGAAGAGGGTATCATATATACATGATATAGGGCTATATAATCAGATAATGTAGATATAATATAATTATTTAAAACGAGGGAGCAAAATGGGGAGATTAAATGTAAAATATTCTTAAATAGTCTCATGTTTAGTAGTATTCCTATTCTGGTACAGTAGTGGGGTAAAGTAAATGAGTAATTGCAGGATATTCTAATTCTGTCATCACCTGTGTTCTTAAGAGCCAAGATTTTATTTGGGAGAAAGAAGAAATGCTTATAATACAGAAGAGGTAAAATATAAACAAATATGCCTGAGTTGGAACTATTAGTATGATATACATCATATGAGACTACATATATCAGTGTCATGTAAGACTGTGTGTATGTGTAAATATATAGATGGATAATTAAAATAATATAGTTCATAGACTATATACAAATAGTTTTGCATATACATATATGTGGTATTGTAGTTTTAATTCTGTCCCTTGAAGAGGCCTAACATTTCTGACCAAGGTAGCAACTAGAGCATCTGTAGTACCAAGATTGTGGTCTGGAAATACAATTTACCATGAAAAGAAATTAAGCCTTCTTGGAAAAATGCTGAGTTCTCAGAGAAATGGCTAGTTCATAATTGGGACAAAAAATGTACAAGATGCATTTAGAGCATTTTTTTTTGAACCAGGGATTGAACCCAGGAGTGCCTGGGGATGAGTCACATCCCCAGCCCTTTTTAAATATTTTTATTTAGAGACAGAATCTCAGTAAGTTGCTTAGGCCCTCACTAAGTTGATGAGGCTGGCTTAGAACCTGGGATCCTCCTGACTCAGCCTCCATAGCCTCTGGGATTATAGACAAGTGCCACAGGGCCCAGCTTATTTAGAACATTTTGTCATACCCAATGGGAAGGAAAGTATCAAACACTGTGGGGGACACAGCAAAAAACCCTCAGAAGTCATGCTGAAGAGGTGCTTACTAGTCAATACCAGGATAATTTAAACTTTCAGGAAAATAATAATTGCAAAGGATTGAAATATACCAAAAAATGTTTAAATCCATGAATTCATACAAATAATTGATCACTCAGGGAACCGATTCATTATCTTGAAAACTGTCAAAAAAGGAATAGAATCAAACTTCTGTCTTGCCTTTTCTGTGTAAAGTACAGAGGACAGAGGGACCAGTTAATGTGCACCATAAAAATGCAATCAGCCAAAACCAGCTTACAGGAACTGCCTTGGGTTCTTTAACAGATACAGGAAGACAAAATATTGGAAGGGAAATGATAGATTAAAAGATATTAACATATCAAATTATTTTAAAATGTATAAGACATCTTGAAATGCACACTCGATTGACACAAATATAAAGAATTGTAAGGAAGTTTGCACTATAAAAATCAGGCTGAGTCACATCCCATTGGCTCAAGAGGCTGAAGCAGGAGGATCGAGAGTTCAAAGCCAGCCTCAGCAATGGTGAGGATCTAAGCAATTCAGTGAGACCCTGTCTCTACATAAAAAAAAAAAAAAAAAAAAAAAAATCAGGCTAATGTTTACTTCTGTGAAGAGGAAAGGGGATGGAGCACAAGAAGAATTTCCTGGTTATTTGGCAAGGTGATTTTTTTTATTTGGGTGACCATTGCAAGGGTGGTCATCTGAGTAATTCCATAAGTTGCACATTTATATTTTGTATGTGTTCTTAAACTTTAACTTTTTAAATTTTTTTTTAAAAAAATATTTTATTATTTTTTAGGTGTAGATGGACACAACACAGTGGCTTTATTTTTATGTGGTGCTGAGGATTGAACCCGGGTCCTGTCCATGCTAGGGGAGCGCTCCACCACTGAGCCACAATCCCAGCCCCTAAACTTTTAACTTTTTAAAAATGTTTTTAGTTGTTGATGGACCTTTATTTTATTTATTTATATGCAGTGCTGAGAATTGAACCTAGTACTTCACATATGCTAGGCAAAAGTGTTCTACCACTGAGCTACAGCCCCAGCCCGAAGCTTTAACTTTTAAAAAGCTTAAAAATGATACTGAGAAATTTTAAGTTCTCCCCTTAATTCTCTGTTCCTACTTAAATACCATTATGATTTTGGTGTTTGCCTTTCCAAACTTTTTAATGCATATATAAGCATGTATGATATATAGGTTTTACTAAATGAGATTATACTGTAGGAGCAATTTTGAAGCCAACCTTTTCAGTCAGCAATTTATCAAAGACATCTTTCCATGTCAAATTATATAGAGCAGTGAAATTTTTTAAAAAAGAGAGAGAGAATTTTAATATTTATTTTTTGGTTTTTCGGTAGACACAACATCTTTGTTTGTATGTGGTGCTGAGGATCGAACCCGGGCCGCACGCATGCCAGGCGAGCGCGCTACTGCTTGAGCCACATCCCCAGCCCAAATGTAATTATTTTAAAAGAAAAATATCTGTTTCTTGCTAAAAAAAAAAAATTCAAGCAATACAGAAAAGTAACAAGGGATAAAAGCACCTATTCCGGAAAAATCTCATGACCCAGAAATACTTGTTACTGTGCAAAGGCTTAGTTTGCTCAGTATACTACAGAAGCCAATTAGCGGAGAGGAAAGGTGGTAGTAGAAAAAGAACTTTATTTCAACGAGCAAGCTGATCAGAAGGTGGCAGGGATTCTCATCCTAAAGAGCCATCCTGCCTGGAGGTTGATTTAGGGTAGTTTATATAACAGATGGGGGATCCTAGACTGGGGACCTTTCCCACAGGAGGAGGTTTGTGGCCAATGATGCATATCTGATTCTAATTTCCGGTCATGAGATGCTTTTCAGTTGTGCAAATCTCAAGAACAAAGATCATTATTTCCTTGGGCTAGTCTTGTTACTAATTAGTTTGCCCACATGCAAGCTGCTGGCATATAACACAATGGACAGGTTAGAGACTTTCTTGCTGATCACTGCTTACAGACTCACCTTGATTATTGTGGAAGACAAGGATCAGGTGAACTTAAATAGGGAGTTGGGCTTGAGATCTGGCTTCAATGCTCAGCTTCACGAGTGCTGACATAATTCTAGAAGTCTATGTGTAAAAACAAGACAGGAGGAGAAATAGTTTTATGACCACCAAGGTTATTATTTAAAAAAAATATTTATTTTTTAGTTGGAGGTGGACACAATATCTTTATTTCATTTTTATGTGGTGCTGAGGATGAAACCCAGTGCCTCACGCATACTAAGCGAGCACTCTACCACTGAACCACAATCCCAGCCCAACCAAGGTTATTTTTAACTAATCTATTGAATTTAAATTTGTTTTATGGAAGAAAATAATCTATAATTAAAAGGTAATAATTCAGTTTGGGATAATTTTCCCCCACACCATGAATAAAGTTATTTATAAGACATCCCCAAGGCTAAGGAAAAATGTCATGGAATTTTGAAAGGGTGAAGTATTTCTTTCCATTGAAGTTTCAGTTTTAGGTGATTATAACAGGTTTGCTCCAGGTAGGAGATGAGGGAATTAACCCCCATACCTCCTCCCACTCTCCTCCTACCTCCTAATTTTAAAAATCTTTCCATTATTTACTCTGTCAGATTTGTAGCATTTTCATTTTGTCCCACAGCTAAACTTCCATCTGTTGTTTGGTCTTAGTTTTGTGTTTATTAGCTGATTTATCAGTCTTCAGCACTTTTTCCTCTTGTTGTCTTGCTGCTGTAGTTTGAAGATCCCCACGGCCCATGTGTGAAAGCTTGGTGTCAGCCTGGGGGCACTGTTGGAGGTGGTGTAAACTCGAGGAGGTGGAAGACCTAGTGGGAGGCAGTTCCATGATGTGGGTGAGTTTTGCTCCTGAAGGGGATATTGGAACCATAGCCCCTTCCTCTCTCTGATTCCCTGAAAGACCTCCTCTGCCCCACACTTCCACCATGATATGCAGTACTGCCAAAGGCTTAAAGCCACAGGGCCAAGTGACCCCGTGGACTGAAATCTCTGAAACCATGAGCCATCATAAATCTCTTCTCCTTATAAATTGTTAATCTCAGGTATTCTGTCATAGTAACAAATAGCTGACTAACATATTTCCCTTTCTAAATTATTTTTTAAAAAATTCCTACCTTGCTTCTGATTGGCTGGACTTTTCTTTTCAAGGACATGTGGGTATTTTACCCCCTGAGTTCTTTCATGTTTGAGATTATCTCCCTGTGGCTATTTTCAATATTCTTAGGTCACACTGCTTCTCTCTCCAAGCTCTGTAGACATTTTTCTGTTGTTTTCTAGCATTAAGCATTAAGGTTATTTGCACATTTGTATCCAGCTTGATTCCACCCCTACCAACCCCACCTCCATGGATGATATATCTGTTCTGCACAGATGTCTAAATAATTATTTTTACTTGAAAATAAGTAACCCAATTAGGCTTTGTCTTGAAGTTTGTTCAAAGTCAGTTTTTTTTTTTTTTGGCAAATAATATAAATTGTCTTCTGCAGATTCAGTTCTTCTTTTATTTCAGGAAAAATGTATTACATGTCTAAATGCATATTTTATTGCATTTATTGGATTGTCTACATCAATTAGAGACACCAATTATCCTTATGTTTGATTATCTTTTGGTCCTCTTATTATATGCTTATTATCTTTTCCCTAATTGCTTTATTCCCTCTGTGTTTTCCCTTTGTGTTTGCCATAATTATCTCAAGCCTTTTATAATGCTATTAATTCAATTTTCAGTCATGTCTCTCCTGTTATTTGGCTTTTGTAATGTATGTATTAGCTCTATAATGGTGTTGTTTCAATTTTTGATTCATTTCCTTAGCTCTAAAATCTCCTTTTTACTCTTCCTTGACCATTTTATTATTGCAATTTTGAGGTCTTATTTTCTCAGGTTCATATTCTTTTTTTAAAAAAGATTTTTTTAAACCTTTGTTTTATTTATTTATTTACATGTGGTCCTGAGGATCGAACCCAGTGTCTCACACATGCTAGGCAAGAGCTCTACCACTGTGCTATAACCTCACCCCATCAGGTTCATATTCTTATTTATGTTTTTGTAGTGCAAAGTTTTATTTGAGGGGGTGGGTACTGGGGATTGAATTCAGAGGCACTTTGATGATTGAGCCACATCCCTAGCCCTATTTTGTATGTTAGAGACAGGGTCTTACTGAGTTGCTTAGCACCTTGCTGTTGCTGAGGCTGGCTTTGAACTTCTCATCCTCCTGCCTCAGCCTCAAGAGCCGCTGGGATTATAGGCATGTGACACCCTGCCTGGCTTGTGGGCCTTCTACTTTGTGGGATTATGTTTTCTTCCAGACTGGTTTCTTCATAGATAGTTCATACTTTATCTTCCTTTCTCTCCATTTCACTTTTTTTTTTTTTTTGCTCTACCACATTTTCATGGTCACTATCTAATTTCTTTTCATCTTACTCTTGTTTTGTGGGGAAAGCTCTAATCAGAGCTTTAGGTAATTGCCAAACAGTGTGGATGAAGTCTCTTTGCCTCTCCCCACACACTTAGGATAAGTTTATTGTCCCCTCTCTACATTTTAAGTTTTATTCATTACATCAGGTGTTAGGAGAATCTGTGATCATATATTACTCTGCTATATTTATCTTGAAATCTTAGGATGAGTTAAAAAAATGTAAATCATATCCTGCCACATCTTTCTTAGAATTATTCAGTGTTTTTTATAGCTTTTAGAAAAAATGTCTAAACTGCTTACCTTACGCTCAAGAGCCTTCATTATTTGGCCCCCTCCCTCTCCAGCCTCAGGTGTCCCATCACTCTTTGCCATATTTGCTAATTTATTGCAGGAATCTTTTTGCTGAGCCTAGATCTGACCTCAGAATCCTTCTCAACAGAGGGTTTCAGGTGCCTAGTGGCCCTCTAGACTATGGTTAAATCCCACTCATCTTTTAAAACTTAGTTCTAGCATTCTCTGGGATGTATTCTCAGATGCCCATCCCTTTCCTGCATTATGTCATATATTTCAGACATCATCTTTCTGTGCTTTTCTGTAATGGCATTTATGATACCTAACTGTAATTGTCTTTTATAATAGATGCAATGGGTTTTGGAGCCAGACTACTTGGGTTCAGAACTCTTCTCTGCCAATTGTTATCTGTATGAACTTGGATGACATTGTATAAGCTTTATGTGATTTTTTTTTCCTTATGAGAATTATATAGGCTAATGCATGTAAAGTTTTCATTGAGCATATGCTCAATCAATATTACTTATTGTTTATTAAAAAAGGCCACAAACCACCTAGAGCGCCTACTTTACAACCCAGGAGCTGTCCATGGTGCTAAACAGTGCTTCCATTGGGACAATTTTGCCACTGTTTGTCATGCATTCAGCCCCATTTGGGGTAAATACATGACTATGTCTTTCCAGCTTTGGCAGTGGCTATAGAAAATGTTTCTTCCTTCATATTGCCACAACCATCACCCTGGTTCTGGCCTTAATATTTCATCAGCAAGATTTTCTGTGACTGAGGTTGGCTTCCTAGCTTATCTCCCTACCTCTGGACCATTTGATCTACTGTGCCCACATTGTCATTCTTCAAATCTTTCTCCTTATCATATTATATCCCTAACTATTAGCTAACAAGAGAATTTCAACAGTGAGAACAACTCAAATGGCAACATGAACAGTTATTAAGTAATAATATATCAATGATATGTGGTTTGATTTTGTTTTGGTTCTAGAGGTTGAATTCAAAGATGCTTTACCACCGAGCCACATCCCCAGTCCCTTTTATTATTTTGAGACAGGGTTTATTTCAAATTTGTTTCGCCAATTTGTTTAGGGCCTCACTAAATTGCTGAGACTGGCCTTTAGCTCTCAGTTCTCCTGCTTCAACCTCCTGAGTTGCTGAGATTACAAGTGTGTGCCACCACACCTGGCAAGATGTGTATAGTAAACAGCCAAGAATGGTAATTATTAAGGCTTTGAAAAAACATGGAAAGCCACATATTGAGGGAAATGGCAGCCTACAATATAGTTTGAACATATTTATTAAATGTGTTTGGAGCATACCTCTTTTGTGATAGGCTCTGGAGATGTGAGAATTATGATAGTTCCTTCTTTAAAGGAGCTCATAGTCCAGCAGAAGAGATGGCCACACAAACAGATTGCAAAAAGACATGTGTGTAGACAAAGACTAGGAAACAGTATGGAAATAAGTATGTGAACATTGTTGGGATAGAATGTAGGTGAGTTTTGTCTTTTAAAAATATCCATTAAGGGGCAAACCATGGCACAGACCTTCAGAGGAGAGAGCAGAACCACAATTCTCTGACAAATGCCACATCAGCTGTAGGTAAGCTCTTTCTACTCCACCCTGCTTCTTCAATCCCCTCCCACAAAAAAGGACTGATGGAGTGCCCAGCCCCTGAATTGTGGTTCAGGGAAGTCAAACAGGCCCCTTGACAAGGGCAAGAGGAAAAGAAATGGCATAGCAGTCATATGGATTTTCTACACCAAAATAAGTGACCATAATATCTTTGAGAACTGTGATATATCACTAAAAATGTAGGGAATGTGTACAATGGTCCTCTGCTGAGCATCTCCAGCCCCTCATTAATGGGCTTACCTTACTAATCATGTGTCTCAGGAGCACCTCAGAGCTGTCTTCTGCTGTAACCACCTCCACATTGTTGCTCATTTCTTTATGAAAAATATTCTTCACTCATCTAGTTCTAACCTTGTAAGTCTTTTCAAGCTAAGGATTCATCTTCTTTAAGGACCCCTTCTTAGCTCATTCTATTTTAGAATAATTCCTGAAAGTCAGTTTTACTGGATATAAAATTCTTGGCTCATATTTCCATTGCTTTGAAGAAATTTCAGAGTGAGAAGAGTCTGTGATATATCATCATTCATCTGTCATTGGTTAATCTCTTGGGCTCTGGAGTCAGACAGATTTGGGTTAGATCCATGCAACCTTTGGCAAGTTATTTAAGATTGATGCATCTTAGTTGCTAAATCTTTCATACATCCTTTATAGAGGAAATACTAACAGCTATCTTGTAGGGTTTTGGAAGATGAAACAGATACATGTAAAATGGCTTGTCGTAGTGCCTAGAACATAAAAGTGCTCAATACATGTAGCTGTGATAAACATTCCTTGAAATTATTCTTGATCTGTTTCAGGGAAACATAAATTGATTCAACCATTAATGTATTTCCATCTCCCACCATAGTTGGTATTAATAGATCCCTTCTGAATGATTCTAATTTAAATGGCAGAGATAAACAATATTTCATTACTAATGCATTTCTAAATGGAGGATAACAAACTGGTAAGAAATTATGCTAATTGGTTATATTTCTTATCAACAAACAGCTGAACAACTTATTCATTTTTCTTTTACTGTTTATGTGAGATTATAAACTGGTTCCATTTGCTCAACTTTATTTCAAATGTCTATCTACATTTATAACTAATGAAATAAATTAGGTTGACTTGCTGATAATAGTACACATCCACATCCTATAGCATCAAAGATGGCGACCTATGAATCTAATCTGAAGATCAATAGCTTGAAGATCACTGTTTGCAACAAGTGGAGATACTATTACACAACTAAAAAAGGAACAAACACACCATGTTCTTAAAAATTAGGGGGTTTCAAGGAAACAACATATCTGAATTTAAAAGGCTAATAGGGGTATGATAGCACGAAACAGAGAAAACTATCATTAAAACATGGGAGATTCTTAAAACATATGAAACAAAGGCCCCTCCCCGTGCCTGTTCCCCAAAGGAAAATCTGATTCAATCTAGTTTTACTTTTAAATTAGTTTTTCATGTTAGTAATGGCATTGGAAACATGAGAATTTCCCTAGATGGACAGTGTGAATGTATTCCAATAGCAACTGATGTGTTGTCTGACATTTATTTGGTATAGTTGAATAATTGTTTTTGTTTCTGAAGAAAGTTTAAAAATTATTTAGGCTAATGTTTGAAGATTACACTAACAATTGCTCAATTGAAAGTGATCCCCCACCCCCCAAAAAAACCCAGGGGTCTTACTGTGTCTTTAATCTAATTGATAGTAATTTCTAATTGATAGAAATTACTATCAATTAGATTAGGTGCTGCATTTACAAATCAAAGAATGTTAGTTAAGGAGGAGAAGGGCAGTGTTGTAGAAAATAGCATAAACTGGGGTTAAAACAAGGGGCTTTTGGAAGACATTATATAAACCAATGAAGTAACAAGCATTTTTTTCTCCAAGTTGACTTTCCACAGAGCTAAGCACAAAATACACTGTAAATCTTGAACTTAAACTTCTGGACAGGCCCTTAATGCATCTATTTAGTCCAAGTTTTCATTTTACAGATGAGGAAACTCAGTCCCAGAGATGGGAAATGACTGTTCTGATCTACAAAGGCTTGTGTTTTTACCTCCAGTAATATCTCTCTACGGCTGTACTTTGATAAGAAACAGCATTGTAGGGGAGCAAAGCATAGCATTAGGTGAGTGGGCTGCCTGAGTTGAAACCTAGGCTGTGCCAATAACAAGCTGTGCAACCTTGGACAAATTACCTATCATCTCCGAGCCTCAGTATCTTCCTCTGAAAAAAACATAAAATCATAATAGATATACTTCATACGTTGTGTGGGTTGCAAGTGATAACACAAGTAAAGCACACAACTCAAAAGTAAATACACTTAGGGCTGGGGTTGTGGCTCAGCAGTAGAGTGTTCACTTAGCACTCACAAGGCACTGGGTTTGATTCTTAGCACCATATAAAAATAAAATAAAGGTTATTGTGTCCACCTACAACTAAAAAAAATTTAAAAAAGTAAATACACTTAGAAATGTTGTTATTATTCTCCCACAGGCAAAACACCAAATAAAAATCCTAAGATTCATATCAAGGGAGGAATAAACCCACTGTAGGCAGATCATAAAAGAAAGTAAAAAGGGATATAGCAGGCTTTATTAATTTTCTTTCTTTATCGCCCTCCCCCATATCAGTCGCTCCTCCCCTTATCTGTGCTATTAGACACCAAAAAGAAATCCAGACAAGAAGTTTTTATTCATTAGACCATAGGTACTCATTTCGTGTAATACTATGGTCTCTGTAGTGCTGCTGACTCTTTATCAATGTTGGAAAATCATAACGGTATTTCTTTGACAGTGGTGATAAATGCTGATCAGCCAGAATAATTGGCAGCCAGGTAATGCAAAAGCTGAGGCTTTCATTAGAAGTGTTTACCAAGCCTTCGCTCGGTGTTTAACAAGCCCACTGCTGTCTGCCTGCTAATCTGTCACAGCCGGCTTTGAAAGGCAAGCGTCCTTATATTCATTACAAAGGATCTTTTGGCAAACAAGGATGGATGTTTATATTTATTTGTATATTTTCCTACACAGAATCCAGACTGCCTTGAATTCTGCGCCCTTTGCGTTACTTTGTTCAGCACTCAAAGCAGAGAAGGGGCAGGTTTCTTCCCGAAGACTCTCACTCACCATCCTGCCCTTTTTCTTGTGGATTTGGATCCTAGACTCTCCTAGCTCAAAAATGTGTAGCGTTTACATGACCAGCAAGAGTATATCCCCCAACTCCAGCATCTTCTTTCCTCCAAAAGCATTAGCATTTGGGGATGAACTTTCCACGTGGTTAGAGGAGTTGGATGGGGGTGGGGAGGCGTTTGTGATGAGAAATCTTCCGCACGCAGGATTTGCCAGACAGACCTGTGGGTTTTGCAGGAATGGAGGTGCGGGCCCCTTTTCTGCTGAGAGCTTTTGCTTAAAGGGAACAACTTGTCTGTTTCGTGTGATTCTTTCCTCCTGCCCTGGGTCAATTCGGGATTAACTCTCACCCCAACCTATCCCCCAAAACCTTACGAATGCTCAGGACTTCCAAAACACAATCGCAGAATCTTCAGAGTAGGGACGGGCATTGATGGGCGGGCCACTTTCTCCTCCAGCGGGGGAAAGTTCTCTGGAGGTGCTGAGAAGTCCCACCTTGGCTCTGAGCCGGTGCCTCTCGCTCCTCAAACTTGGCTCCCCACAGCTGGGCCCAACGTTCAGCTCTAAACTTTTTAGGGCTCAGCGGTGCGGGCCTCGGGGAACCCAGGTGCAGCGGAAACTCGAGGGAGAGGAAAGAAGGGCTGGGCCCCCGGAGAAGGGAGCGCAGGGTCCCGGCCCCGCGCCGCCGCCGCAGCCCCTGCGCGCCCCCGCCCGCCCCGCCCCTGCCCGCTCGGCGGCCGCGGCGCACGCGTGTGCGCGCGGAGGAGCGCGGAGCTCCGGACCGGCCGCCCGCCGCCGCCGCCCGCCTGTTCCTCTCGTCCGCGTCGCCGCCGCGCCCGACCCGGACGTCCCGGCACCATGCGGAGGGTGAGTGCGCCGTAGCAGACACGCGCGAGGGGCAGGTGGCGAGCGGTCGGCCCGTTGGAGCGCGTCCCTCCCCGCCCGCCGGCGGGAGAGCTCGCAGGGAAGCCGGCGGGAAGGGCTGAGGGCGAGGCGGGGTCGCGCGGGGCCCCACGCCGGCGGGAAGCGGGCACCCCAGGGACGGCGTGGGAGAGAGGTGGCCCCCGGGGGGGCCTCCCGCCTCGGTCGCGCCCGTGCCTTGGCCATCGAGGCCGGGGTTAGTGCGCCCATGCCGCGCCTCCGGCTTCTAGGAGCCCTTTCCTCGGTTCTTCTCACGCACCTCTGTCTGTTTAGAGCCTGCGTGCTGCTGCTCCGCACCCCGCTTTTTCCTGGGAAACCTCGGAAACTTTGCGGGCGTCTCTTGGCCTCCCTTGGCGCCTACCCAGAGGGGGCGGGTGGGAAGGGTAAGCCCAAGAAGGTCAGGAGGACCGGCCGGGGGCGGGGACGGTGGGTGTAGACTGGGGGGTCCTCGCGGGTCGCCTCCAGGAATGTCCTCCTGAGACTCTTTGGGCGCAGCGAGCGGCTAACTCGAGCGGAGTTCCCGAGGGGGGCCCGGCACGTGGCTGGGGGATGGCCCTGGGGTGCAGCCGCCACTTCCCTGCAGCAGGTGTGAGGGGCCCTGCGCTCGCCCTCACTTGCAGCCGGAGTTCTCAGTGGGAAAACGAAAATAAAAGGTTCAGCTGCGGGGTTTAGTCCACCTTAAGGACAGCCTGGGAGCACGCAGGGCCTAGTGCAGCTGCATCTTACCTCTCTGGGCCAGCTAATTTACATAAGGTGTTAGTGCCTTCGGAGGTTACCAGTCCTGTTGGATTTTAACTTTGGGGTGGACACTTAATCAGATGCAAGATATTGGCACTTATAGTGTGGAAGGGGCATGAAAGAAACTTAAGGAAGGCTACTCAGCACTCTCTTGAAGGACTGAGGGCCAACTCTGATGAGTTTAGATGCTAACCTAGGGGTGGGTGGGTGTTTCCTGAAGATGCAAGACTGAGAAGCAATGGGAAAAACGGAGTAAGACTGTTTCCCAGACAGAGCCCATTCATTTATTTTATTTGGAGTTTGGGCTTTGCATGTGTAAGGTTTGCATTTGCTTATTATTTTGGTCACCTGAAGCAGTCCTTCCAACCATTTCTGCCTCGAAGTTGCTGGGTTGCTTCAAAAGGAACTCAGGTCTTTTTGTTGGTGCATGGAATTAAATCTTTGTGTGTGTGTGTGTGTGTGTGTGTGTGTGAGAGAGAGAGAGAGAGAGAGAGAGAGATACAGAGACACAGAGACACAGAGACATTGATAGATATTTGGAGGGTGTAGAGAGCAAGTAGGAATTGATCCCAATTTCCTCTGGAAAGGCTGTTGAGCTGATATGGAAATTTACCTGACTTACCTTTGGAATGAGTCCAAATCTTCTCAGGTGTTTCTGGGGTGAACAGGATTCCAGCCAGGTTGCCCAGCTATTTGGCATGCCTGACATTGGTGGAACAGTGGAAATGGAAACTGGCCTTGATGGGATTATTTGTTTGAACTCCAAATTCAGGGGTCAGTAATGTCCTTTTACTCCATTGCCACCAATGTAATTAAGGAAGGAGGCAGAGATGGGATCTGTAGGCCTAAATTGTGCGTGTTAGAGGGAGCATCAACATCTGGAGATAGAGGGCATTGACCAGAGTGTCTTAATCTATGATTTGCATAGTACCTGCCTTGAGATGGATGCTTTCACAAATGTGCATTCCTGGACCATACTTTTTGCCTTTTGAATAGGAATCTCTGGGACTGTAGCTCAGTAATCTGCATTTAATTTAATTTAATTTATTTATTTAATTCTTTATATCTTTATTTTTATGTGGTGCTGAGGATCGAACCCAGGGCCTCGCATGTGCTAGGCGAGCACTCTACTGCTGAGCCACAACCTAGCCCTATAATCTGCATTTTAAATCACCACTCACCACAGGACATATATCAAGTACCTACTACAGACAGACAGTGTTTTAAGCTCTAAGTTTGCACGGTGGGGAGCATGACAACCAAGAGCCTTGTTCTCTTGGAGACTGCATTCTAGAAGAGAAATTAGATAATTAAGGTGTACACAAAAACAAATAATCTTCGTGTTGAGTGCTGCTAAGAAAATGAAGCAAGATGATAATGCAATGGAGAGTGAGTTAGGGAGGGAAGTCTTTTAGTTGTGTGGCCAGGGAAGACATTTTTGAGGAGTTGGCATTTTAACTGTGGGCTCCTTGGTGAAATGAAGTCAGCTTTGTGCAGGTTTGGGAAAGAGTGTTCTAGATGTAAAGGCTCTGAGGCAGGAGCAGGTGAGTCTGTGTGAGAAGCAGAATGAGGACACCAGGGCTGGAGCACAATAAAATGTGTAGGAGTGGAGGTTGGAGAGAGGTGGAGGGCCATGTTAGCCATGGTAAGAAATCTGGATTTCAGCTAAGTGTATAGGGATGTAATTTAGAGAATTTTAAGCGGAAGAATGGAGTGGTGTGATCTTTTTTTTTTTTTTTTTTTTAAATGTTCCTGTGGCTGTTGTGTGTAGAATGGATTATGGAATGGGATGGGGGTGGAGAAGGGAAACCATCTTTGTGTGCAGGGGTTATGGAGAGATGTAGAGAGTCCTCTGAACTTGTTGATGGGAGAGGAAAGAGAGATGGGAATCCTAAGGTTGTTAATTGTTGGTGTGTGTGTGTGTGTTAGAGAAAGAAAAAGAGAAGAAAGTGGCTGGACCTCAGCTCTAAATGATAATAAAAGTAGCTTTCAGTGTACATTTATTGCATATCTTGTTCTTTGGTACATACATTAATAAGAGTCCTGTGAAATGGCAACTGGTATCACACTTTACAGTGAGATAGTAAGCTCAGAAAGGTTGAGTGTGTTGCTCTAGGCCACTCAGCTGAATGTTGGAGCTAATTTTTTTTTTTTTTGGGGGGGGATACTGGGGATTGAATATAGGGTCACTAAGCCACATCCCCAGCCCTATTTTGTATTTTATTTAGAGATAGGGTGTCACTGAGTTGTTGAGCACCTCCATTTTGATGAACTCACAATCCTCCTGTTTCAGCCTCCCAAGCCTGTGGGATTGTAGGCGTGTGCCACCATAGCTAGAATTTGTACCCAGCTTTGCCTGACTCCAAAGCTCTGGTTCTTGACATTATGTTCCACTGCTTACAAACTTTTTTCCCTGCCACAGACCATTCCTGGTTCTGGAGAAGCAGATAATTTAACAGTTTGGTTAATCATGTGGCAATCTTTCACCTGTGGTAGATCAGTATAACTATAGAAAGAGAGCAGATTTGCTATTAGAATGAAGGATAGAAAATACCCAGTGATTGGGTTTCTCTGATAGTGGTGCTATGGTTTGTGTCCCCCACCCCATGCTCATATGTTGAATTTCTGACCTACAAGAGGCCCTCAAGAGGTGGGACCTTTGGGAGGTGATTAGTTCATGAGGGCAGAACCCTGAGGCTTAGTGCTCTTATAAAAGATGCCCCATGGAGCTTCCTCCATCTACCCAGGTGATGTCATAGGGAGAAGGCACTTATGAACCAGACAGCAGGCCCTTAGCAGGCATTGAATCTGCCAGGGCCTCCATCCTGGACTTCCCAGCTACCACACTGTTAGAAATGCACTTCTATTGTTTATAAGCTACCCAGTCTGTGGTATGTTGTTGTAGCAACCCGAATGTTCTAAGAAGCTGACAGTGCTTTGACCCTTATGTCATGAACACTGCAAGCTAATGGTTTATTCCTTATTTTTTGAATACAAAATTAGCTCTCTCCTATGCAGAGCCAGGAATTCAAGAGCATTGGTTGCTTTAAAAAAAACTTGTGTTAACTGGGCATGGTGGTGCACGCCTGTAATTCTGGCTGCTCAGAAAGCTGAGGCAGGAGGATGAGGATGGCAAATTCAAGGCCACTCTGGGCACCCTAGTGAGATCCTGTCTCAAAGAAAAAAGGACTGTGAGTATGTATAGCTCAGTGTCAGAGCCCCTGAATTTGATCTCCAGTACTACACCCCTCCCACAAACGCACCAAACAAAGCCTTATTTTTGTTAAGAGTTAGAAATCAGATGTGGAAAAATATAATAGTAGCTACTATTTAGTGAATGCTTTCTTTGTGCCATCATCTACTACTTTCTCCCTTCATTTTCATAACCTTTTGAGTAAAAAATTAATAGAGATATATTACACAACTTAAGATTTCAAAGATATTAAAAGGTTTACAGTGAAAATTGTGTCTCTTATTCTGTTGCAGTGGTTTCCTTCCCCAGTGTAATTGATGTTCAGTCCATTTCTTGTGTCCTTCCAAAAATTTTATATGTATGTATGTTCTGTATATGCAATTATGTTTATACTTTTTTCCCTTTTTTTATGCACATGGTAGCATATAACTACACTCTTCTGAACCTTGCAACAAAAGAATTTATAGGTCTACTTGCTTTTTTCATAGTTGCATATGGGATACTTTTTGTATGGATATGTAATACTAAAATTGCTTGTTTCTGATGTCTTGTTATTAATAATACTACAGTAAATAAACTTATACATATCTGATGTTGCATGTGTGTGAGTATGTCTATATGATTAAATTACGGTGGAATTTCTGAGTCAAGTGGTGGAATTTCTGAGTCAAGTGATATGAAAACTTTTTAAAAAGCAGTATCATGTAGGGATTAAGAGCACTAATTGCCCAGGGTTCAGTCTTGGCTCTGCTGTTTACAACCTGTGCAAGTAGTTTAGCCCCTCTTTGTCTCAGTTGCGTTTTTGCAAAATGGTAGTTAACATAATTACTACCTAATAGGAGTATATCAGTTTGTATTTCATAACAAATCACCCCAAAACTTAGTTGCTTAAAACAGTAACTACTTTACTTAATTCACAACTGTGAGTTGGCTTGGTAGTCTGAGCTCACCCAGGGGTCTCTGCTGGATTCTTTTATGTTTCTGTGGTCAGCTGGTAGCTGGATGGTATAGGATAGCCTCTCTCAAGTCTGATGATTACAGAGGAGTTGGTCTTTGAGGATCTAATTTGGGATAGCACGTGCTTTCTCATGCTCTTTGGACTTTCTCAGGCTTCTTCACATGGTGGTCTCAGGGTTCTGTACAGCAGCATAAGAGGTCAAAGCATGAACACATTTCAAGACTTTGCTGAGTTGCATTTGCTGTTATCCCAAACCAAGTCAGAGGCCAAGCTTAGAGTCTGTGGGAGGGGAGGGACTCTCCAAGAACAAGGATACATTGAAAGGAGGCGGGAGTCATCCTGCTTATTTTTACAAACAATCTACTATAAGAATGGAACAAGTTAATATTTGTCAAGTGCCTAGTGTAGTGCCTGGCATGTTTTATTTTTATTTTTAATTTTTGTTTTGTTTTGTTTTGTTTTTGGTTGTAGATGAACACAATACCTTTATTTACTTATTTTATATGGTGCTGAGGATTGAACCTAGTGCCTCATGCATGCAAGGCAAGCACTCAACCATTGAGCCACAACCCCAGCCTGCCTGGCATGTTTTAAGTGCTAGGTAAGTTTGCTGAATTGAAGGAGATGGGGAGAGAGATTGCCAAAATGCCTCTAAAGAGATTGAACTAATTTCTGCTTCTACCAGTATGAAGTGCCTGTCTCCCTGTTCCTCTTGGGAAGGTATCAAAGTGGTTTATCTAGGGAGAGGCAAATGTTCCTATTCCCATTTTACAGATGAAGAAAGCTCTCAGGAAGGTCATGTCTCTTTTCTGGTGTGACAGAGCCAAGCTAGGCTTTGAATCCTTTGTCAGTTTGACTCCAGAGCACCTCTGCACGTCTTGTTACCCTAGGCAGCCTTCTATTTCATGTCTGGCATTTCTGTTTCACATTTGAATCCGTCCGACTGGGTTGAGAAGGATCTGTCAGTCTGTTGAAGTCTGTAGCAGTGATTTTTATTTTAACCTGGCCTACTGGATTCAAAGTAAAGTGACCACAAAGACAGCAGGCTCTTTGATGACTGCGAAGAGATGATGAAGGGAAACCTGTCATTTTACCTCTTTAAAATTGTGAAAATAGGTGAGTCTGCCCTTATTTTGTTTATACTTTCTTCCTTACATCCTTTTGGTTCACTTTCTCCCTTATACTTTGGGAATTCCATTTCCCAAAGGGGCAGTTTCAAAGATGGAAGACAGGGTTTCTTAGTGGTTTCAGACTTGATCTCTGGAGGAAGTCCTGCCTGGGTTGAATTCGTCGCTGCTCTTGACTAGCTGTGATTGGACTGCTTGACCTGAGGTCAAGCATTTTTTGAGGTCCTGGTGATGATCTTAGAAAGTGCTCAGTTATTATTGCATAGCAGATTACTTTGCTTCTGTTTTCTCTGTTATGTTTCACATCCCTTCTTCTCCAGACCCATTCCTACCAGCCTAGTATGTCTAATTATAAGAAAAGGTAATGTTTCTGAGCTCTAGGTGCCCTGTCTTACATGTAATTAATCATTTCATTCTCACAATAAACCCATGAAATGGGTGCTTTTTTATTCCCATTTTCAAATGAGGAAGCTTGTCACTGAATGCTAAGTAATTGACCCAACATATGACAGCTAAGAATTGATGTAGCAGAGGTTGTAAAACCAGGCTTCTGGCATCAGAGTCTGTGCTCTTAATGTTTAGGCTAAAAAGAAAAGAAAAAAAAAAGGGATGGAAGGAGGGTATGTAAAATTGATAGCTTCTCCTCTGGGTAAACGGTTGATGAACTTACATGTGTCCTCCATCCTTGGCAGCGGCTGAGTATACCCAGCTGTGATTTAGACTGAAAATCCCAGCACACAGAAAATATAAACTTCCAATCCTTTTGCCAAGAGCCTTTTCACTTCAATCATTGTAATCCTAACAAGATTTCAGGCATTATGCCTCCCTTGTAACTGAGGTGAGACACTGTTGAAAAATACATGGGGCTTTTTTTTTTTTTTTCTTTTTTAAAGGTTCGCAGTCAAGCTGGCTAGTTCTAAGTCTTGCCACCCTTGGCAGAGACACTGTTTGCCAGAGCTGTAGAAGAATAAAATGTGGACACTGCAGAAAACGTATAACACTCTGCATTTAGAATTGTGCATATCTCCAGTTGAAGGAACTCTAAGACTGCTATATACGCATTATTGGCATGTAGAATAAAGGTAATAGGGCAAGACTCATCAAACATCAAACATTTAAAATGACCCTCCTCCTGGGCTGGGGATGTGGCTCAAGCAGTAGTGTGCTCGCCTGGCATGCATGCGGCCCAGGTTCGATCCTCAGCACCACGTACAAAGATGTTGTGTCCGCCGAAAACTAAAAAAAAAAATAAATATTAAAATTAAAAAAAAAATAAAATTACCCTCCTGTTATGTTCCAGGAATCCATTGTGGGTGAGTTCTGCATGGCCCTTATCCCGTGGAGTTTGCCGTCTCTCCCAAAGATAGGTAAATAGTACTGTGAATTGTGGTTCATACTACTGCAAAGGAAGAATAAAGTACTAGTAAAGTACTAGTAAATAAAGTACTAAAGTTCCTTATGGTGGGACTTCTTTGCCTCGTCAGGGTAGTTCATAAGCCTTATAGAATGAGGCAATGGTTGAGACTTGAAGGCTGAAAGGACAGCCAGAGAAAAGGGAGGAAGACAGTATTACAGGTAGAGCCAACAGCATATGCAAAAGGGAAGGGAACAGTAGCACATTTAAGGAAGTCAGGTACATTTGGAGTGGCTGGAAACATGGGTCAAGGACAAAGATGCAAGGGCAAGAGTTGAGGTTGGAATGTCTGGAAAGGCAGAGTGAGGCTATCCAGGTCAGGAATGGCCATGTGAGTTGTGCTATGAAGTGTCATGGGGCAGTGAAAGAATATTTCAGCAGAGTTTTGAAAATCAGATATTTGTTTCCAGAGTGTTCTTTGGCTACTAGATATAGAATGGATTGGAGGGGCAAGACTGGAGGTGGAAGACCAGTTAGGAGGTGTTACAGTCACCAGAGGCCTAACAAGGGAGATGGTTAGGAGAATGCAGAAGTGTGTTCTATTCAAGAGGTGCTTTGGCAGTAGAATCAAAAGTACTTAGTGTCTGATAGGATGTGGAGGGAAAGGGAGGAGAGTGGTGAAGATCAGCTGACTCTCAGGTTTCTAGCTGAAGGAGACTGAGTGTGTGGTGGTGACATGAACTGAGACCTAAAACACTGGAAGAAAAATCAAGTGATGGCATTGGACAGGTTGCTTCTGTTTTATATACTTTGAGTTAAAGATTCCTCAAGTCCTTTGGGTAGCCAGATGGTTTTTGAGGTCTGCAGCTTAGAAGTTGTATTTAAATTTATAAACTTACATCTGGGCATGATGACACATGTCTGTAATCCCAGTGATTTGGGAGACTGAGGCAGGAAGATTGTAAGTTTGAGGCCAGCCTCAAAAATTTAGCTAGACCCTCAGCAACTGAGTGAGACTCTGTCTAAAAATAAAAGGTTCTGGAGATGTAGCTCAGTAGTAAGGTACCCCTGGATTTAATCCTGTCAAAAAATTATAAACTTAAGAGTTACTGGCATATAGGTGATAACAGTTGAAGCCATTGGGGTTATAGAAAGCCACCTAGAGAACTTATAAGCAGTGATTTAAACAACCTGTTATACAGCAGAATCTTTTGGGAGCTTATTAAAATGAGATTCCCAGGCAATATTTTCTGAGGTGCTGATTCAGAAGACATATAACCCAAAACTGGAACCTGCAATATCTAGTAGACTTGACAACACGCACAATCTACAACTCTGCTATTTCACCTCTGTGTGTAGTCCTAGAAAATCTCTAGCACTTAGAGGCATACACTTTAAAAAAGGGAATATTTAGATTATAAAAAGAGTAAAGAGGCTGGGATTGTGACTCAGTAGAGTCCTGTGTTTGATCCCCAGCACTGCCAAAAAAGAAAAAAAAAATTGATAGCCATGTTCTGTGTACCCTACACAACTTAAAAGTAAAAAAAAATGAGAAAAAAAAACAAGACCCCCCCCCAAAACGGAATAAACTGATGTGTATTTATAAAATGTAATATACTCAGCTATAAAAAGGAACAGACTACTCACTATATGTGCATGTATGTGGATGGATCTCAATCCAGATACAAAAGATGCACACTGTGTGATTCCATTAATGACAAGTTCTAGAGTGGGGAATACCAAGTTATGTTTAACATCAAAATCCAAACAGTGGTTTCTGGGGAAGGATTGATGAGCAAGGGGCATGAGGAAACTTTCTAGGGTGATAAAAAATGTTTTGACTTCTTGTAACTGGTTTATATGCATTTATATGTTGGTCAAGACTCTAACTGTGGGCCAGGCCTGGTGGTGCATGCTTGTAATCCCAACCACTTGGGAGGCTGAGGCAGGAGGATCGTGAGTTCAGAGCCAGCCTCAGTGGCTGAGTGCCCCTGAGTTCTATCTCCAGTGCTCAAAAACAAACAAACAAAAAAACAAACAGAAACAAAACCTCTCTAACTGTACACTTAAGATATGTGCATACCACTGTCATTAATAAAATACTCCAATAAACAGAACTTTAATAGAGAAGGAACTCTGAGTACCCTCTTCCAGAGGTAGTCACTATTCTGAATTTAACACATTTGTGCATTTAAATACTTTCACTACATATACTACACATATGTATCTTTCACTACATATTATCATTCACTATATTTTTATTATGCATATTATTCGTCTTTAAATGATATATATACTGGTGTTTTGCATGTCTATATGTCATAACATATATGTACATATACGTATGTTGTGACTCAAGTATGTATGTATTCTTTTGAAACTTGATTTCTTACTCAGCATTATATATACGTTTGTCCACTTGATACCAGTAGCTAATCACACATTTTTAGAGTTAAATATATTTGTGTAATGGAATACCTGGTAAGTTATTCTTTCTCTTTTTGCCACATATTTAGATGGTTTTAAGTAGTGTTGCTATGTTTCTTTTTTTTTAACCTACTTGTATGTCAGTGGTAAGGCATTTTGGGATAGAGTGGCTGGTGATAGGATAAGCACACTGTCAGTGCTGTTAGATGTTGCTGTATTTTTCTCCAAGAAATTACTACTGGGTACTATTAGATTTTAAACTTTTTTACAAATCTTATGGATATGACATCTCACTATGCTTTTGTGATTCTACTAGTATGGGCTGGACATATTTAATGGATTCATTTTTGAGTTTTCTCTTCTGTTCATAAATTTTTGACCATTTCTCTTTGGGGTTATCATTCTCTCACTGAGTGGCAATACATTCATGTATTTGACGATATCAATTTATTCTTTTTGAGAGAGAGAGAGAGAGAATTTTTAATGTTTATGTTTTAGTTTTCGGCGGAGGTTTCATAGGGAATCATCCCATTCCCACAGACTAAAGATAATCACCTGTTTTTTAATAAGAGTCAAAGTTTCAGCTTTAATATTTTACTATTTTGAACTAATACTCTTAGAAATAAATTTAGGGGTTCAGGTTTCTTTCTGTATCAATAACCAGTTATTCTAGTAACACTTGATTATTCATCCCTCTCTACTAATGTGCAATGCCACCCTTGTCATATATTAAATTTTTATATATGGAAAGTGTGTGTATGTGGGCTGAGGTTGTGGCTTATTGGTAGAGCGCTTGCCTAGCATGTGCAGGGCCCTGGGTTTGATCCTCAGCACCACATAAAAATAAACAAACAAAATTAAGTTAAAAAAAAAAAAGAAGAAAGTGTGTGTGTGTGTGTGTGTGTGTGTTTGTGTATGTGTGTATGTATGTGTATTTTGGTATTGGGGATTGAACCTGTGGTCCTTTACCACTGAACTGTATCCCCAGTCCTTTTTACTTAATTTTTAAAAATTTTTTGTATATATTGTTTGTTTAGCAAGACTGGGCCTTGCTAAGTTGCTAAGAGTCTTGCTAAGTTGCTGAGGCTGGTCTTGAACTTTAGATCTTCCTGTGTCAGCCTCCCGAATCTCTGTCATTACAGTTCTGCACCACTGCACGTGGCTCTGTGCTCTTTATTCAGTTCTTAGTTGTAACTAAGTCCTAAATTAGATCAGCAGAACCACTCTTACCTTTCTTGAGCATGTTTAAATATTTTGTTCATTGAAGTATCTAGCATCTAAAGCAGTAGTAGGAACTCAGTAAATGTCTATTGATCTATTGAAGGGATTCCATCTGAGACCAGCTAAATAAGTAGTCTAACAGTCCCCTGACATGCTGCATGGTATTTTACTTTGGGGTGAAGGAGAGTGTTAAGAATAACTGTCTTTTGCTTCTATTTTTCATTGCTCTGTTACTTCTTGTCCCTACTCATTTATACTAGGATCTTGAATTAATCCTCAGTTAAACCCAACAACTGCTGCACAGTGTGGATACAAGCCTGCAAGCCCATGCAGGATTCTGTTACAATTGTAGATAGTTCTGTGAGGTCTTTTGAAGGCTGGCCAAAATCTGGGCCCTTAAGCCTGGGAGATAGGGCAGAGGATCATCTAAAATTAGGTTTACTTGTTTTCCATGCTTTTGAACATCTTTATTTCATAGATTATATTACTTTAAAATAGACTTCTTAGGCGCTGTGGCTGTAATCCCAGCGACTCAGGAGGCTTGAGGCAGGATGATTGCAGGTTTGAGGCTAGCCTCAGCAACTGAGCTAGGTTCTGTCTCAAAAAATAAGGACTGGGTGTAGCTCAATGGAAGAGCTCCCTTGACTTCAGCCCCTAGTAACTCTATACCCTCCCACCCCCACCAAAGGCTTTCTTTCTGTAGCATAGTTCTTGGCATGTTTGGTAATAGAGAACCGCCATTTGCTTAATGCTTGCATTGTGCAAGATGTTGTGCTAATACAGATCACATATTTTGCATGTAGGCATATATGCTTAATTGGCTCTTCAAAACTATCCCCTTTTGGAGCTAGCAGTCTTTATTCATTCATTCATCTAACATTTTTTAAAAATATTTTATTTGTTTAGTTGTAATTGGACAGAATACCCTTTTTTCATATTTATTTTTTAGGTGTAGTTGCTAGATGAGTGCTCTGCTGCTGAGCCACAACCCAGCCCACAATACCTTTTTATTTCTTTATTTATATTTATGTGGTGCTGAAGATCCAACCTAGGGTCTCGTTTGTGCCAGCGAGCACACTACTGCTGAGCCCCAGCCCCCATTCACCTAACATTTTTGAGCCCTTGGGCTGAGTTGGGGACTAGAATTACCAAAATGTGCAGCCCTTGAGCTCCAGGAACTCACACTTCAATGAGGAGCAGACATTTAAACAAATAGTTACCATGGGGTGTGATGGGTACACTGTCAAAAATGTATCCAAAGTGCAGGTCATGTGAAAGGTGATGAAGTTTGTAGGGCAAGGGAGAGGACTTGTGGTGTTGGGGATTTGGGAAGGTGAGAGTTGAAGCAGGACAGGACTCCTCAGTACATCCATGCATTCACATTGCTCTTGCCAAGCCTGCTTTATCTACCTCAGCCTTCTGTTCTTTTCTTCTCAAGTAGCATGTCTTCCTGATTGTTACAGTTGTGCTCCTCATTCTATAGGCTTTCCTCTCTTTTTATTCACTGATGGTTTCTTATCTATGACTTCTTCCTAAAAGAATTTTTAAAATTAAAAATTTAGACACTTTTATTGAAGAATGATTTAGGTATTATAACATTGAGCCATTTAAAGTGTATAATTCAGTGATTTCTTTTTAAGTAAATTTATCTACTGAGTCAAAACCAAATTTGAGGTAGTGGCATTAATCCCAACTTTTGGGTAGAGACTGGGGCTCAGGGAAATGAAGTGTGATGTCCCCTCACATGAGCCAGTATTAGGTGGTGTACTGGCTCACTGAAGTGTATTCAAGTCTTCCTTGGGGAAGCAAGCTCACAGAGTTCTTTGGTATAAGGGATCCTTTATTACCTTGGACTCTAAGGACTAGTTATGTCATGAAACGAGAAAGTGTCATTCACAGAGGGTTTAGGTAAAAACACTGAGAAAGAGGGCTGGAATTTGTGGAGTTTGAAATGTGAGTAAAATACTATGAGAGTTGAACCATATGTGGGATAAAACTGCAAATTAGAATTTGTGCAATGTTAATAATAAACCACCCAGTCACTTTTATTCTAAACCATTATACAGCTTATTTGGCTTCCCAGGATACTTACAAACATAAATTTCCTGATGGAGAGGGTCTCATTTCCACCCCTAAGCAAGCTGTGACATGGAATAGTCCAACAGGCAGTTCAAAAGAGCTAGTCTCCCTCTCTTTTCCATCCAAATTACAGGGTTTGAAATATTCTGACAATTGAATTAGCTGACTGGTGCAACAATAGCAAATGTTTCATAATTTGTGTTGCCTTCAGAGATGGCAGAAATTAGGCTGCTGGTAATGGACTACAACTGTCTGGACTCCGACGAGCTACCCTCCTGCCATTATATTTTGAATTATGCTTTCTATGCTGCATATCTGATTTTTGAATATTGATTCTGGGAAAATGGCAACAGTGCTTGAGGTATCTGTTGATAGAGTAGAGCTACCCGTTTCTCAGTAAAAGGAGGCTCTACACAGCCATGCAGAGGGCCCTGCTGGATTAGTATGCTTGGCTGCCTCTCTTTAGGCATCCATTATTGTAATAATGGAATTGAACGTGCAGAAGCCCTTTTTGCCCCTGCTCTGGGCTAGGAAACCACAGGAATAATCTCAGTTGTTGGGACACTCAGGCAGGGATAATGACTTTAAAGGTCAGTATCAAAGACAGTGTATTTAAGATGATTCTGAGTTCAGTATTTTATTTCATATTTAGCAAATGAAGGCTAGATCAGAATCAGTTTTCAAGACGTGGCCTAATAGTCTTCCACCTCTTTGCCCTAAAGCAGAGGTTGATAAACTTCTTTGAAGGGGCAGATAGTAAATATTTTGGCTTCAAGGGTTATATGGTCTCTTGTTGCATCAACTTAACTCTGCTTTATCATGTGAAAGCAGCCATAGGCAGCACAAAAAATGAACAGTTGTGGCTGTGTTCCAATAAAACTTTATTTATGGACACTGAACTTGAATTTCTAATAATATTCACATGTAATAACCTATTATTATTCTGATTTTCCCAATCATTTGGAAATGAAAAAAAATTCTTGTGGGCCTGACTAAAACAGGTCATGGGCTGTGATTACTCTCTGAACCATAATTTGTTGCCCTATACGCTGAAGCACTAGTGGTCCACTGTGTTCTTGGTGTATCTGCACTTTGTTTTCTGGTAGGCAAGCCATATTTTTCTGCCATAGCCTATCCTTATATTCAGTGGGTCATGCACAGCTACCTGGATAGAAACCAGAAACCCATTGCAAACCAAAAAAAAAACAACCTCAGTCCCCTGCCTGCCTCATTTGCTGCCTCCTCACACACACAACCCTACGCTCCTGCTTGATGCTTGTGGCACCTTTTCCTATTCTTTGGATCTTATTAGGGTACATTAAGTAGAAATTTAGACTTATTCATTAAAATAAAGCAATTAATATTCACAACATTACAGAAATTAGTAGTGAGGGCAGTAACATTGTTTCCTTTATAGAAGTGGATTTGATAAGATACATTCCTTTTCTTTTTTCAGATAATTTCTCAGATTATAAAATTAGAGTGCTACAAGCTGTGTACTTTGTCTCAAATTTATTATGGTTCTATTTGAATGGACTTTTTTGGTGCTTATGTAGTGAAAAGTGGCTTATTAGGATACAAAGGGTCTTTTTTAAAAATATTTTTTAGTTGTTGATGGACGTTTATTTTATTTATTTGTGTGTGGTGCTGAGAATCGAACCCAGTGTCTCACGCATGCTTGGAAAGCACATAACCCCTGAGCCACAACCCCAGTCCCATACATAGGGTCTTTTTGAACTATGGACACAGGCAGGAATTGTTCAAGCACACTACATTTAATAGTTGATTTGGTTGTATGAATTGTCTGTGAGATGAGGCCCAAGGTCAGGTTAGAGTTCACCTGTGTTCAGAAATTTGATATTTTGTTAATGGTGTAGTAGAAACAGCATTGAGCTATGACATGTGAACTGAGGTCTGATGCATACAGGCTTGTGACTTATTTTTCTTGTCTGTGAAATGGGGATGATTGATAAGCACTTGACTTGTCAGGATAAAGTGAAATAGCTTATGTGAAAGCTATTTTGTAAACCATGAAGAGGTTGTATTAGTCAGGGTTCTTTGGAGGAGTGGAATCAACAGGAAGTATCATTATAGAAAGGGGATTTATTAGATTGGCTTCAATGACCAGAAGCTGGATAGTCCACATGGTTGTCTGCAGGCTGGAGAGCTGGAGGAATCTAGTAGCTGTGCAGTCCAAGAGTCTGAAGCCTCAGAATAAGAGGGAACAACGGTGCTACCCTGGACTGAAGGCTTTTGGAAACCCCTGGAGAATCACTGGCAGAGTCCACTTTGGAAGAGTGAAGGAGCCAGAGTGTGATATCCTCAGGTGATTGCAGCAGCAATCAAGAACCCATTCAAGAAGAATCGAGCTTGCATTTGCTGCTGCTTCCTTTTTCTTCCCAAGTGCTGCCCATGCTTAGGGAGGGTCTCCACTTTAGTTTGGTATCCCACATGCCAATCATTCCTAGATGACACACCCAGAAGACTCTTAATCTGCAACATCTCTTAATCTAATCAAATTGACCATTCAGATTAACCATTACAGAGGTGAAAGCCGTTACTGCTATTTGCTAAGGCTTAGTGTAGTCTCCTTTTCATGTTTCACATGGGTATCATGAGATTCCCAAGCTGACCCTAGATTTATAGCATTAGAATTTCTGTGACAGGACCTAGATTTCTGTGTTTGTAACAAATTTCCCAGGCTGGAAAGCTCTGATATATTTCCCAATCCTTGATGATGGGGTTAAGTAACCCAGTACTTCCTTCTAATTCTATCTTGGCCTTCCCTTTAAAATAGTAAGGGACATGGAAGAGAGAGGGTCAGGAAGAACAAGAATTATCCTCACCTTATCGTCTTATGGATGTCTACATGAAATAGTGAGAGCTGGTATTTCAGGGCTAAGTACCCAGAGTTATAAACCCAGCTTTTTCTTCTCCTCTTTCAGTTCTCCCTCTGCAACACTGAAATTTATGGCATTTTTTTTACCTTCTTCTCATTGAAGCATGTTTATGAAAGAAAGTCTGAGATTCTGTATATCATGGATCTGCAACAGATTTACAATATCCTTGCCAGTTTTGCTACACAAGGCTCATAATTGAAAATGCCTTTTTGAGTTGTTTTTGGAAATAGCACTATTGTAATGTTGGCACATAAGTGATCATAAACAAAAAAATCTCAGTAGTATGAAAAGATAAACTGGTTCTGAATTTCTCACATTTTCTTCATTGCCACTCATTTACATGTGAGTAGTTGTAGGTTTCAAATGAGGGAAAGCATCCACCTTCATGTTGGCAGCGCAGGTTGTTTTTGGCAGTAAAATTCGGCAGTATGTATAGACACACAAATGCTCCCATATACTACTGTGTAGCTTCCCGGTGTTGAGAACTATAACAAAGTGTCTCTGCTTGCAGAATTCTTAGGAGTAGAGAGAGCATTGTCCTATATAGATAGTCTTGAGTATTTCTCAGGTACTTTGTTAGAACTGCAGAAGTTCTAAGAACTTATCTCAGAAGAACTTACCTCAGAAGTTCACAGGCTGGTAAGAAAATGTTAAGGAAATAAATCACTGTAGAAAAGTTAGATTTATTAGTTTATTTTAATTAAGTTGTATTTCAAACTTATACTCATTATAAAATAGAGAATTTTTTTCCATGGGAAAGATGAGGTCAATGTGTCTTCTTTGTGTTGCTATTTTTAGTATTTTAATGGCAACATGTTTAAAATATTTTTTTTATAGTTGTGTATGGACAGAATGCCTTTATTTTATTTGTTTATTTTTTATGTGGTGCTGAGCATTGAACCCTCTGCCTCACATATCCTAGACAAGCCCTGTGCCACTGAGCTATAGCCCCAGTCCTTGGCAACATGCTTTTGAAAGTAAGTAAATGATTAAATATTTAAGAGAATAAAGGGGGAGTATCTTTTATACTCAGCAATGTCAGGTGTGTTCACACCTTTGCTCCACCCATTTTTCTTTTTTTCCATTGTAGGTGGACACAAATATCCTTTATTTACTTATTTTTATGTAGTGCTGAGGATCGAATCCAGTGCCTCACACATGCTAGGCAAGCGCTCAGCCCCTGAGTCACAACCCCAGCCCCCCTGCTCCATCCATTTTGAACTTCATCCATTCTGGAAGATGACTTTGGGATGATGAGTCCATACTGCCTCCAGATCTCCAGTGATAAATTCCTAGCAGAGTGCTGAATACTCAGTGTATGAGAAGTGGAACTTACTCTTGCTCTTACACCTGATCCTGTATTTGGGTTCCTTGCTTTGGGCGTCATATTGCCATTCTCATGGATGCAGAGGTGTCGAGCTTATGTTGTCATCTTTGCCTCTTCTTCTCTTGTCAGGAGCACCAGCAGCCAGATGCTGTGTCTTGATCATCTTTCCCTTCCACTTTCCTACTTTTAGATCTTTGGTTCCCAAAGGGACTCCATGCAAATATTCTTGGGGATTTGTGTGTGTGCTCTGTCATAAGTTTTGAAAAAAGAATTTTTCTTTTTCTGTCCAGGGTAATTAACAAAATTAACAGGCATATGTTTGGGATTATCAGGATTTGTAACTGGTATGGGTTCTGCCCCAGATTTTAGCATCCACATTTGTGCTTTGCTTGTATGTTGGCTTTGAGTTAGGTGAGTACACCTCTGGGCTCTCATAGTGCCATGCTTTGCTCTAGAACTTTTTGTGCATGTAGTTATACTTGTGTGACTTTCTCAGTGGATGATGAGAGCTTGGAAGATAGGGACCATGTCTGTCTTATATTTGTGTTCCCAAAACTTAGCATTCTGCTTGACATATAATAGTACTTGTGGTTGTAGTCATTGTATGTACAGGTTGAGCATCCCTAATCTGAAAGTCTGAAATCTGATATGATCCAAAATCCAAAAAATTTTGAGGGCCAGTATGAGACCACAAGTGGAAAATTCCCCAGTGTGAAACTTTGTTTCATGCACAGAATTGTTTAAAATTGTATAAAACTGGGCTGGGGATGTGGCTCAAGAGGTAGCGTGCTCGCCTGGCATGTGTGCGGCCTGGGTTCGATCCCCAGCACCACATACAAACAAAGATGTTGTGTCCGCCGAAAACTAAAAAAAAATTAAATAAATATTAACATTCTTTAAAAAAATTGTGTAAAACTACTTTTGGACTCTGTGTATAAGATGTATATGAAACACAATTTAGTGTTTAGACTTGCATTCCATTCCTGAGATATTATATGTATGCAAATATTCCAAAATCCAAAAAAAAAAAAAAAATCTGGAATCCAAAACACTTCTGGTCCCAAGCATTTTGGATAAGGACTATTCAACCTGCATCATGTTTTGGAGTTTGCTTTTTATTCCCAGTACACGTTCCCATGAATGGATATAGTTATTTTAATGCTCGTGTAATATTTAGACATGTTGATAGATGACATTTGGCTTCATCATTCCTTGTTTTTGATATTTGGATTAATTTCATTTATTGGCTATTTTGACTAGTGTAGTTAAAAATATCTTTGAGCAAAATTATTTTTTCATCTAGATTGTTTTTTGGGGAATTCCTTAATGAAATTCCTAGGTTAAGTAGTTTTATCCCTCTTGTAATATGATCGTAAGTCTTTTTTTTTTTTAAATGAAGAGGCCACACCTAGTGGTAATGTATGAGCTCTTTTTAGATAATGTTTCTTTCATTTTCAGTTAAATTCTCTTTGATTTAAAATCAAGGTAGCAAGGAAAAAAAAATGACAAGCCAGGTGTGGTGGCACATGTCTGTAATCTCAGTGACTCAGGAGGTTGAGGCAGGAGAACTGCAAGTTCAAGACCAGCCTCAGGCACTGTCGCTGTATGGCTGTGGCTGTCCATTGCTTACCTGGTCTTTGAGTCTCCAGCAGCATACGCAGTACCTCTTACTTCAGCCAAGTTAATGCTCTCAGCCTGCAGATCTAATCCCTCACTACTCAGAACAGCAGAGGCTTCAGTCTCCTGCAAGACAAAGACCAGTCACATAGTTGGGGAATACAGAGCCCTTCAGGACGTGGCATCTGTTTCCCTTTCTAGCCTTGTCTTTGGCTGCTGCCCAGATGCACTCTCTGCTCACCCTGAAGGCACTGTTTTCAGTTGGAATGTACATGCTGTTCCCTCCATCAGATGTGAGCCTCGCCTTTGCCTTCTGGCATCCCCTCACTCATACTTGGAGACTGCTCAGTCTCCAGGGCTGTCCTCCTTCTACCCCTCTTACCTGCCTTACCCCATTCTAAGCATTTTCTCCATCTTCACGAAAGTCGTTGCTACCTATATTAAAAACTCTGTGTGACTTTTTTTTTCATGTTCTCATTTAGCTGGTGAGCCCATTAAGGCCAGGAATTTCATCAGTCATTTTTCTTATTTACCTTTTAATACAGTGACTAACATATAGTTCACCCCCAATAAACATTTTCTGAGTGAATGGAATTATTATTTTGGTTTACTCATCTCTGATTAGACTACTTATAGGTATGTCTACTTCTTTGTAAATTGAGAATCCATTTTTGGTGCATATTGTAATTCTCCCCCTGCTCTCCATTTCCCCAGTTGTTTATTAACTACACTGTAAACCCTGGACTGTAAGTTCTGAGGAAATGTCTAGTTCACCACCATATTCTCAGTGCTTAGTACTAATACCTGGTACCCAGTGAGCACTTAATAACTATTTGTTAAATGAGTTAATAGGTGAATAAATGAAACATTGAGAAAAGGTGCTAACCATGTACCATATCACAGGCTTTGACAGTTGGGAATTTTCTGCATGCATGCATACATATATGTTCTGTGTTATTCACCGTTCTATGATGTGTCTCTTTAACTCACTGCTTTTCCTGATAACTTATGTGTCTTCTGCCTCTGTCATTTCATGACTCTGAGGACCAATTTGAGTCATGCCATTCTCTGCTCTTTAAATGGAAGTCTCAACCACAAACTAGGAAGCTAACGCCTGCTGTAGTGAGCAAGATAGTCCCCCCTCTTCCACAATAAGGAGCCAGAGTCCCTGGGGCTGACCTCCTCCTTTATCAGTAACATCAAATTTAAATCAATATCCTGTTCTGGAGAATAAATAACTGAGTTTGCATGACTGAGCTGATTTATAGAGATGTGATGCTATCCAGAACCTGCTGCCAAAACCTGAAGAAGTTGTTTTGAGGGAAGCTTAAAGTATTGGCAAAGAGATCAGCTCCCTTTGCCTGTGCTCAGTATACTTGTGTTTCATTTCTTGGTGTCTTGGTGAGAATTTGGATACTTTTGTTCATAACCTGTTACAAGGAATAAAAAAAAATTCCATTTATGAATTAGTTTTTCTCCTGGATTAGTATTTCTGTTAAAAAGCTTTATAAAGAATTGAGAAGCTGGGGCTGGGGCTGTAGCTCAGTGGTACAGCACTTGACTAGCACATGTGAGGCACTGGGTTTGATCTTCAGCACCACATTAAAATACATAAGTAAAATAGAGTTATTATGTCCATCTACAGCTAAAAAAGTTAAAAGAAATTAGAAGCTAATTAATGGAGGGGCAGGAGTTGTATTGTGTTGTAAGAGGACAAGAATTATCTTCAGTTGTGTGGGAGATGGGACGACTTAAAAACAACCACCACCACCTGGATTGGCAGCAAGAGTCCTGCTTGGTTCATTTAAAAAGGTGTCACAAATTCTTAGGCTCAAGATTTCTATGAGAGGCCTGCTGTGTGAGAGCTAAAATCGTAATTGAAATTAGAATGATTGAGCCAATCCTTGTGTGTTGAAGTTGTCGTCATTGCTCACCACTCTCAGTGCATCCTTTTCCTGATGCAGGAAGGACCGCAGCAAGCTTCGTAGTCCAGAGCATCATTCAACCTGTGTTTCAGGGCTAGCTGGAAACAACAGTGCCAGCTCAGTGGTTGCGTGTCTGAGTGGAGAGGCTGAGGAGCTGGGCCACAGTGTTGTGCCCATGGAGTAGGTGGTACAAAATGAGGCTGGCCTCTGTCAGGACATGGGTGAGCATCCCAGGGGCTCAAGAAAACAACCTGACATACAGGAGAAAGCTGAAAGAGCACCAGGCAAGGGCAGAGGAGGGCCGTGGCTTGGGTCCGGTGTAGTTGTGGTGTGTCTTTAGCTCCCTACTCAAGGTCATTCCTTGGCTCTGAAATTCAGGGGAAGCTGATTAATTCTCAAATGCATGTAGAGACTCATGCATGTACTTTCCCTCTTCCTCTCTGCCATGGGCAGCATAATGGCTGAGAATGAGCTGGAGACTATTTATAAGGATCAGTGATGGCAGGGGGAGACACCAGACCTGACTGGAGTGGGTGAGTGTGTGTTGTTTGGGCATGCATGAATTTAGGATTCTCCAGCTACTTGGAAGAGAGGGATTTTTCTGTTTTGTTGTTGCTTTGCTCCCCCAATCTTCAGTGAAAAGGACTAAAAACACATTTGGATGAGAGACAAGCTGATCAGACCCCAGACAGAAGAGCAGTGAGATGGGGAAGGAGGTGATTGGGCTGGGTAGTGGCTGGACCATGGGGCTGTGAGGCAGAGGTCATATGTTCTAGTTCTGGGTCTGCCACAAATTGATTGCCATCAGAATTGAACCTTGAGCATGTCATTTGGATGCAAGGGCTTTAGATTATTTAGAAAACAACAAGGTTGGCTACCAAATGTGATATGATATGGACTTTTCCTCAATCTGAAGCAAAATTGGCAGAAGGAAAATGTCTGCGCGATTGACTTTTCATGATGCTAAGTGTACTCAGTTTAATGGACTCTCCTTTATTCTAATATTGGGTCCATTCTTTTTTGTTTTAATTCTTTTTTAAGTGATAATGAAAGAAGATAGTGGTTGGATTGCTTTTATTTTATAATGACTTGACTTGGCAAAATAAAAGGTTGGCAGCAAAGTTTCAATCCTTTAAATTCTTTTTGAAATTTTAATGGTACACAGAATCTCTACTCAGACTGAATGACCTTTAAAATTCCTTCCAGTTCTAACAGTTGGGGATTCTAACCTTTTCTTTCCACTTGTGACTGTGAGGTGAGAAATTCAAGTGTCAGTTTATATTTGCATCCTGGAACAAGCTGTACTTTTGCCCAGAAAAAAATCGTAGTGCCCATATATAAATATTATGGGTGCCTTATTTTCTTTGGAATAAAACCTGAAGCATTTATTTAAATCTTAATTTAACCAAAGATTAGAACAGCAATAGTGGAGAAACCTTTGCTGGTGTACATTGCTGGTGGGGATGTAAGTTGGCTTAGTGTAGGGGTCAGCAAAATTTTGTTTCCTTTTGAGATGGGAATTGCATAGGCTGGCCTCGAGCTCCCGGGCTCAAGTGATCCTTCTTCCTCAACCTCCTGAATAGTTGGGACAATTGATGTATACCATTGTATCCAGCTTACACATTTTTTTCATAAAAAGCCAGATTGGAAATATTTTAGGCTTTATGGGCCATGTAAAGTCTCTGTCATATATTCTTCCCTTTTTCCTCCTCTTCCTCTTTCTTCTTTTATTTTTTAAACAACTCTCTAGAAATATAAAGACATCATGGGTTGGATTTGGACTGTGGATCATTATTAACTATGCCCTGGTGTAAGTCTCTGGAAGGTAGTTTAGCTGTATCTGTCTAAATTACAAATGCCTAGTTACCATAGACTAAGCAATTCTATTTGCAGAAATTTATCTTAGAGATGCACATATAGCTATTCAAAGTGACCTGTGTACAAAGTTGAAATAACAAAACATTGAAAGCAATCTAAACATTCATTAACAGGTTCTGGTTAAATAATAGGATATCTATACAGCACAATATGATAGTCTTTTTAAAGCCTATGGCATGGATTAATGCTTGAAATATACCATGAAGTGTGTGTGGGGGCAGTATACCGATATATATACCATTTAATAGTTTTAAAAGAATAGCATGTATACATGTTTGCTTATACACACATTTGTTTCTTTGTATAGAACATTTGGAAACTGTAACTTAGGAGGATAATTGAGTGTCTTAGAGATAAAGATGAAAGAGGCAGTTTATGTAAATTAGTAGCTTATGAATTTAGTGCTATGTACATGTATCATCTGTTCAAAAAACAAATTGAATTTTTAAAAAACAACCGAAATGAGGAAAATAATGGTAATCCCTTGTGTGAAAAAATTCAAAGAATAGTTGTTTGAAATAGATCTGAATCTTTCTTCAGTTATAGGTGAACCTGTGCTGCTTTGAAAAATGTACGTGTTTAGTTCCCTTCACAGGAAGATTTTTTAGCAGAATAATATTTCTTTGTCAGCTTTTGATCATCTAATTGCATAGGCTGGCCTCGAGAGGTTGGTTTGCATGTTGTGCTGTTGGCAGTGTTCCTTCTGATTTTGGAAATTGTGTAAGTAGTCATACTACAAGTCACCTTAAGAATTAATATATGTGAAGAGGGCTGGGGATGTGGCTCAAGCGGTAGCGCGCTCACCTGGCGTGCGTGCGGCCCGGGTTCGATCCTCAGCACCACATACAAACAAAGATGTTATGTCCGCCGAAAACTAAAAAATAAATATAATAAAAAAAAAGAATTAATATATGTGAAGATATGTAAGTTTGATAAAACAAGATCTATAGCTGCTGGAAGCCTCACTGAGACTTGTCTAGCACCTTAGTTTTCTGTTTCCTAAAAGGTATCTGTAGGTGAGGCAGCTAGCAGTGACAAAGCCTTAACTTAGACCTGCTCACCTTTGCCCACACTACTGACATGGATGAGGCTGTGCCCCTATTGAGTATTATTCTGTATGTTCTAAACTTTTCTTTTTTCTCTTTTTTTCATATTGAAGATCAAACCCAGGGGCTTACATATGCTAAGCAAGTACTCTATAACAAAGCTTCATCCCCAGCCCATTTTTATGTTGAGACAGGTCTTGTTAAATTGCCAAAGAAGGCCTTGAAATTGTGATCCTCCTGCCTCAGCCTCCTGAGTAGCTGGGATTACAAGTGTGGACCACTACACTCAGCTTTTCCCCCCTATATTCTTGACTAACTAAAAGGCAGACATGTGGAACATGGTTCCCCAGCAGTCACTCATCCTCCTTTGCTTCCCACCATGCCCCCGTGTTCTGCTATGTTGTCTGTTATCTGTCCCAGACTCCCACCTGGGGGATTCCTGCATGGCTCACTGAGCAGTTCTTGCTCTTTACCATGACCAGAGGCCCTGCCACTTCCTTGGCTCTCTGAGACAGCTGAAGTGTGGGACTAATAAACCAGCCCTCCCTCTTGTGGAGGGAAGGATTTGCTATGGGAAGGAGATGTGTGAAGAAAGGATGTAGGTTCACTGGTGGGCAGACTGTGAGCTGAAGATGGAGAGGAGATGCAGGTGGTAGAGTGCGTGGATAGCTCCGTAGCCAGTTCTCTTCCTCTCCCTCTGTGACTTACAGTTCTAACCAAAGAGACAGACAGTCTGTGTCCTCACCCCTTGAGCCTGGCTGGCCTTGTGACTTTGGCTTTGGCCAGTGGGATGCAGTGGGATATAGTACTAGTGATGGATGTGTGCCAGGCCTCAAGAAGCTTGCCCCTTTCTCCTTTCTCCCTTTCATATCCAACATTGCCATGAGAACACGCTCCTAACAGAGCTAAAATGACCCTGCTTTTCCTGGCCAAGCAGCAACCATCTGACCCCCTGACTGATAATTACACTGGGGTAAGTCATTCCAGCCAAGCTCAACAGAACCACTCAACTTACTGCCCTGGACACCTGAGCTGTTAAACACTGGCTATTGTGGGCTAGGAAGGTTTTCTGATAATTCTTTCTGCAGAATTATTGTGAATAGATAATGGATACCAATGGGGATGATGGAAAATGGACAGGTCGATGGCTCTGTGTTCAGAAATGGAGAAATCAGAGTTTTCTTTCTTGTCTGTATGACTGTTTGAAAACATGGAGAAGTATTTCTGGTACAAAAGAAAAGAATAAAACAAACCAGCTAGAACTAAGTCCCAGCATCAGAAAATACTGCATAGTTGGTTAGATGCTAAAAGGAAAAGTAAACCTTAGGCACGGACTGAAGGTAGCAGAGTGTAGAAGTGTCCATTTACACAATACTTTCATTTCAGAGATGGCTGCCCTTTCCTCTGGGAGCTGTTTAACTTAATCTTTTGGGATTTTTCCCATCTTACTGTGGGTCATGGGTTGCTATTATAATTTTACTTATGAGTTTATTCAAATTTCCAAATATGAAATAATTCTCATGCTTTATGATTGCTGTCATACTCAAGTGAAAGAACTGTGCTGGCCACTTGATGAAAAAAAACTAACAAAGCACATTAAGAAGTTTGAAAGATACACTAATAAAAGAATTCAGAATATTTTATCCAAGTAACTCAACTTTTGGGGGGAAGTTTGTAAAGGACCCTTTGGTCACTTTTAGTAAGAGAAATCATATGATGATACCAATAGATGCCTAAATGCATTTGATAACATCCTTTTCTTAAAAATTATAGAGCCGGGGTTGTGTCTCAGTGGTATAGCACTTGCCTAGCATGTGTGAGGCACTGGTTCAATCCCTAGCACCACATAAAAATAAACCAATAAAATAAAGGTGTCCATCTACAACTAAAAAAAATTAAAAATTATCTTATAGGATATTATTTAAAATGATGTAAGAATATTGTAAATCAAAAATAATATGTGTGGGGCTGGGGATGTGGCTCAAGCAGTAACACGCTCGCCTGGCATGCACGGGGCACTGGGTTTGATCCTCAGCACCACATAAAATAAAGATATTGTGTCCACCGAAAACTGAAAAATAAATATTAAAAAAATTCACTCTCTCTTCTCTCTCTCTTTTAAAAAAAATGGGTGTGCATCTACATACATGTACATAAATCTTAAACATCTAACATTATACTTAGTAGTGAAACACTAGTGATTTTCTTTAAAGTTTTAAATAAAAGACCCAGCATGGTAATCATTATTGTTCTGGACTATTTTGCCAGTGCAAGAAAGCATGAAACATATAAAGCATAGCTGATAGTAGGAAGAAGAAAAATCTTTAAAAATAACCAATGTAATTACATACCAATAAAAGTAAGAAAATCAAGAATTACTGGGAGTTCAGTTAAACTCATGAGTTCAACTAACTTTATACCAGCAATAATCTGTTAGCTCTAATGGGAAAATGCTCCCATTCTCAGTAATATCCCAAAGCATAAACTCCACAGAAAAATCTCGTAGAACACACTGTTTGACCTATGCAAACAAAGGAACATTAACTTGTAGATGTTTTTTAAAAAATTTGAATTAATGAGGATTAAATAAGTTTCTGGATGTTAGAATAGTGGATATTTTGCATTTTTTGTTTTTTTCCCAATCACTTTTTAAGCCCATATAGTGCTGCAGAAAAGGTGAGGTTTGTTGCTACAGTCTTTCTGGGAGCTCAGTATGGTAATAGGTGCCGAAAACCTTGAAAGAGTCTCTGTCCCTTGCCTGCAAGAAACATAAAATTTGGCCACAAATGATTTAAACAATAAGAGGTTTAGGTTTATTGTCTCACTGTCCAGAGGTGGAGTGTTTCCAGGGGATTCAGCAGATCAGCAACATCATAAAGGACTTGGATCCTTTCGTTTTCCTGCTCTGCTGTCCTCTGTATGGGTTCATCTCCTTTGGTTTAGCTCCTGATCATCACAAGAAGGTTGCATCAGTTCCACGCATCACATCTTCACACATCTAGAGTTGAGAAAAGAGATCATGCCTTTTTCGATGGGTTTCTTTTCATAAGGGAAGTCTTTTCCAAAAGCTCCCCCAGAAGACTTCTCATGTGTTACTGGCCAGAGTCGTGGTAAATGGCCAGTACAAAAACAGATGGGGCTAGATTAAGCAGCCCACAGCTTGGACAGTCAAGATGTTCCTCTCCTTTGCTGGAGGAGGGGGCACTCTGAGCACATGGTAGAACATAGGGTAAAAAACGTGATAGAATGTTTGTTTGCAGTAAAGAAGATGAGTGTGTGGTATGCAGGGACTGGCTTTGTGACTAGCAGTTCATACTCTTTGAATCAAGAATTTCAGTTCTAGAAGTTGATTTTAGAGAAAATAATCACAGAAGTGAACATAATTTTCTGAGTTCAGATCACAGCACATTACTTACAACAATAAAAAATAACTACCGAAATATGTGGCACAGGTTTAATTTATCGTATGTCCATGATAAACAGAATATTGTGAAATCATTAAAATTCTGTTTTCAGAGACAAACGGCATAAGAACAATTCCCTATTGGATGTTCAGTAGGGAAGAAAAACCAAGATACAGAATTAAAACAAAATTCATCCCATTTTAATTTACTCACATTCGTACACTAAAATGGAAGAAATATACCAGGCTGTTGGTTTTCTTCTAGTATAGGTCATTGGTGATTTTCTCCTTTTTTGTATTTCTGACTTTTCTCCAGTAAGTAGGTAACATTTCTAATATCAGAAAAAATTAAGAACATTAAAATTGCACACTTAAGATGTATCAGTTAGGTTTTGCTGTATAACGAACTGTCCTAAAATGATATGATTTAAACACAAATAAATGATTTAGCTTACGATTCTGCAGGCCAGAAGTAGGAACTGGTCTCATGGGCAGTTCTTGTCTTAACTGGTACTGCTCATGTATCTGAGTCGCTTGGTGGGTTGGCTGGGGCCTGGCTGGGTGACTTCAGCTCATCTTTATGGTGTATGTGTTCTCATCCTGTAGCAGGCTAGCCCTGTCTCATTCTGATGGTTGTAGAGCAGGCTTCCAAGTGAGTGAGCAGGAACTCAGCTTTAAAACTGGCACATCATTAATTCTGCCACATCCTGTTGGCCAAAGCGGTTTACATCCTAGCTTTAAGTTTTATTTATTTATTTATTTTTTGAGAGAGAGAGAGAGAGAGAATTTTAATACTTATTTTTTAGTTTCTGGCGGACACAACATCTTTGTTTTTTTTTGTATGTGGTGCTGAAGATCGAACCTGGGCCGCACACATGGCAGGCGAGCGTGCTACCACTTGAGCCACATCCCAGCCCTGTTTTTTTTTTTAATATTTATTTTTTAGTTGAACACAATATCTATTATTTATCTATTTATTTTTATGTGGTGCTGAGAATTGAACCCAGGGCCTCGCATGGGATGTAGGCGAGCGCTCTGCCACTGAGCCACAACCCCAGCCCCCTAGCTTTAAGTTTTGGTAAGACAACTCTCTCCTGTGCTGAAAGAAGCCACATGATCATGTTGAATAGAGGATGTGGATACAAGGATGAGGGATGGAGAACTTAAGGCCACTTTTTGCAAATAATTGGTCACTATATCTTAAAAATCAAAACGTCCCTTACCCAGAGATGACAGGAATGATCATGAAGTACATGTCACATGTTTAGGTGATGGGACCTTTTCAGTAACCTCAAGTTTATTGGGAAGATTCTATCTTATTCATGGCTGGTTGAGAGTTTAGGGGACAGCTTATCTCTCGAGGTAGCACTAAGCATAATCAAGTTGTTTTAGGAAGGAAGGAAACAAACCCTCCCTGAAAATGAGTTAATATTGAGGCACTCTCCTTTGGGTGTGCTGGTCACTCATCCTGCATAGGTCTCAACATCGTGCTGAGTGCTGGAACCAAATCCAGAAGCAACAGGCTGGAACCTTGCTGTGGGCAGGGCTTCCCCACTGTTTTCATCCTTTGTCCCTCAGGAGTGGGATTTAGGAAGAAACCTTGGTGGGAAGACTCAGATGTGTAACTAAGATGACAACCCCCTTCCCTCCTGATGTGTGGTCCTCCGGGCTGTGGCATCATTTGCAAAGAGTTGATAGTAGAGAGGTTTCTGATCCTTCTTATCTGGGAGTGACTAGGCACCCTTAGGGGACTTGTGGGGATCTGAAACTTTAGGATGAGCATGATCTATTTTCTGAGAACATCGTTTTGTTTTTATGTTTTTAAGGTATTTATTTTGAAGCAATTTTAGATTTACATAAGAGTTGTTTGTTAGCATTTCTCCAGAGACAGAACCAGTTGCTTATGTGAGAGGAAATTTATTAGGGCAGTTGGCTCACACAGTTATAGGACTGAAAATTTCCATGAGTTTTAGAACCAGAGAAGCTGATAGTGCTCAGTCTGAATTGAGATTCTTCAGGGGTAGGGAAGGAGTAGGAATACCTCAGGAGTAACCCCCATTCAGGAGCCCCCTCGAGGGGCCTCTAGTTTAAGTCTCAGAGTCCAGAAGCTGGGATCTGATGTCCAGGGGCAGCAGAGAAGGGCAAACTGCTTGGGGAAGGAGAGAATCCTCTGAATCCACTGACTTGCATTGCCAGTTTCTTGGAAACATCCTTAAGACACACCCAGAAATTATGCTTCATCTGCTATCAAAGAATCCCTCATACAAGTCTAGCTGACACCCCAAATTAACCATTATAGGTTGCAAATATGGTTTGAAGTTCTTATACCGTTTTTCTACTTGGCTTCCCTTCATATTAATATCTTAAATGACCATGGTACACTTATCAAAACTAAGACATTTGCATCAGTATAATACTATTAACTTCAGTTGTTCGCCATAGACTTTATTCAGATATTCACAGTTTTTCCATTAATGTTCTTTCTGTTCCAGGAGCCAATTCACATTGTATTTGGCTATTATATCTCCTTTGTCTCCTCCAGCGTAAGAAGTTTTTTTTTTTTTTTTTTAATCTCCTCTCATTTTGTATGACCTTGGCATATTTGAAGAATAGTGTTCAGGTACTTTGTGGAATGTCCCTTAATTGGGATAGTCTAGTGTTTCCTCATGATTAGGCTGAGGTTATGAATTTTAGGGAAGAATCTAATAGAGGTGATGGGCCCTTTTTACTGCATTCAGTCATGGTCTACATGATATCAGCATGGGTTCCCATTGTTTATAACCCTGACTCCTTGTTATAAGACAGTGTCTGCCAGCTTATGCTACTGTAAATCTGCTGTTTCCCCCCTTTCCATCATTGATTGATTGGAAAGAAATTACTAAGTGCAGCCCACACTCATGGGGAGGGAAATTAAACTTCGTCTCCCGGAAGGAGGAGTATCAAATAATTTGGGGGCATATATTAATCATAGTAATTAATAATATTTTTAAAATATTTTAGGCAGATATTTAAAATATTCTGTGCAAAGAATTCTGTGCAAATATTCTATTTCTTTATAAAGTTTCCCTCATTAACTTTAGTATTCATCTGTGGCTCTTTCTAGAGCAGTTATTACTATGGTGTTTTAATGGTGATTTTCTATTTCCCTCATTCCTTCTGCATTTATTATTTGGAAATCTTTCGTAAAGAAGATTTCACCCTTCTGTTATATTTACTTGTCCAGCCATATTTATACCACTATGGGCTCATGGATATTTGTTTTATTCTTTGGGTTAAAATCTAAAACAATCTTTTGTGTTTTTGTTTTTTACTCCAATTGTTCCAGCTGTGGCTACCGGAAAGTCTTTGGTTTGACTCGTATGTCTATTTGACATGCCCCTGTCTCTCTCCCCGCCCACTGTACTTTTAAGCACTTTCTTACTTCCTAGCATACCAAGATGCTCTAAGCTTATCTTATATTTTTCTTGCTCCAGTCTTGAGTAAGCCATTTCTCCGAGAAGCCCCTGTTTCTTTTATTGGAAGATAGAACAGAAGTCCCAGACTCAAAATGGTTTGTCTTGTGATCTTTTTTTTGACTTTGTGCTGGTATGAAAGGGACCCACACTCAGTAGAGAACGTACTTTGAATTTGAATTGGGATGTTTTCCTGGGCTGGCAATGTGCAGGAGATACTTTCTTGTGATCCAGGCAGCAGCCTTGCAGTAGCTCCCGTTGGCCACATGATCCTGAGGGTAAACCACCGGTGCTCTACAGTGCTCTCTGTTGTCATCACTTTTTGGATGTTGTGATTTCACATCCCATCCTGTCTTCGGGGTTTACTTGAAATATTCAATTCAATACTTTATTATGAAATAAGCCTTGTGTTAAATGACTTTGCCCAACTGTAGGTCCTGAGCATACTTAAAGTAGGTTTAGCTCAGCTGCAATGTTGGGTAGATTAGGCATATTAAATGCACTTTCATTTTATCATGTTTCAACTTATGATGAATTTACTGGTTTGTGACCACATTATAAATTGAGGAGAGGAGCACTCGTAAATATTTTATGTATATATAAATACACCCATATTTCTCTGTCTATGTGTTTAAAACAATAATCATGAGCTATAATGATAATATAGCATCACTTTTGCCGATAACTTTTTTTGGGGAAATGATTTTAAGCGTTTTTGATGAGAATGAGCATGGATAGTAGATTAGGATTGGATTTGGCTGTAAACCAAAGAAAATTGAGCCAACCGTAGTGTAAACAAACTGGGATCTACTCTTCTCACACACTCATCCTGGGCAGTTGGAGGCGGATATTGGCACAGTAGACTGAGACAGATTAGGCCTCCTTGACCCTCTTGGCCCTTTCCCATGGTGGCTGCTGAAACAGTGCTTGAGGCTATAGGAGGACAAAGGCTTCTTTTGCGTGATCCTTTCTCTCTTCCTTGGGAAAGAGCATCATCTCATCTGACTTTGATAGGTCCAGTCATAGAGGTCTCCTTATATTCTGTTTAATTATTCTCATCTGTGGGATGGGAGAACTGAATGATCTGGATAAACCTTAACATGCTGTAATCCCAGGTTGCTACTCAAAAAGGGCCATGTTGGGAAAGGTGTAGAGATGCCATGCATGGGAGAAAGATGATTGTTCAGTGATCACAGGGTAGGTTGGAGGAGAATGAGGCCCCAAACAGGAGCTCGGGGCCTCATTACTGCTCTCTGAGGTCTGTTCTGCATCTTATGTTTTCTAACCACCATTTCGTAAGAGCTACAAGGAATCTCTGTAAAGGAAGTTTATTAGTCTGTTTTCAGTGGCTATAATGGCATATCTGAGACTGGGTCCTTTATAAAGAATGGAGCTCCAAAACCAAGAGCTTACCGTTTTGGAGCTAAATAAACCTCCAGTGTAAGAGTTTTTTTTTTTTTTTTTTTTTGGGAGTCTGAAAGTCTGAATAGCATAGCACTCACTCTGCTGAAGCTGTCCTATACTCCTCTGGCTGAATCACATCATGGAAGAGGACATGGCGGGGGATGCATGTGGAAGAGACATAGCAAGGCAAGATAAGAAGCCAGAGCATTTCAGGGTTGGACTTGTTCCTTTGTAACAACTTTCCCACAGAAACTACATTAATTCCTTCTAAGGGCAGACCTAATTACCACCCCACCTCTTGAAGTTCCCGTCATCTCTCAGATTGCCTCATTGGGAATCACCTTCTAATACATGAACCCTTGGGGACAATCCACATCCAAACCATAGCAAGTTGGGAACTCCAGCTGGAGGGATGGGGAGAGAGGCAGATTTGCTGAGAAGGGTGCCAGATTAACACAGTCTTTCTTTTTCTTTTAGATTCCTCTCATTTTTTCTTTTCTTTTTTTAAATTGGTGCACTACCATTATACATAATACAACAGGATTAGTTGTTGCACATTTGTACATGCACACAATATAACAATATAATTTGGTTAGTTTCACTCCCCAGAACCTCCCCTTCTCCTTCCTCTGCTCCCTGTTAACTCAGTCATCATAGACCCCACAGGAAGTTCTCTCTGGGTTCTAGTTTGCATCTGTCAGCGATTCTAGAATTAGCAGACCTGTTTCTCTCATCTAGATGTCAAAAGAAGGAAGTTTTGGTCCTAGCTGGGGTCAGAGAATGGTCTCAGGCTGAGAGGGTAGAACAAACACAGTGCTGCCCATACCTTGCCTCCAGTGGGGGCAGCTATTCTGTTTTCATCCATTTTTTTTTCTAATTTCTTTCTTTCTTTTTATTTATTTAACTATTTATTTATTTATTTATTTAATATATGACAGCGGAATGTATTACAATTCATATTACAAATATAGAGCACAATTTTTCATGTCTCTGGTTGTATATAAAGTATATTCATATCATTCGTGTCTTCATGCGTGTACTTTGTATAATGCTGTTTTCATCCATTTTGATCTTCTGCTTTTTAGTTTTGGTACTTGATCTGCCAGGGATGGTGGGGAAGGTCAGCGGCTGACTCACTTTATCCAGGATTCATTCTGGTTTTTGTGTGTTTGTTTCTAGGCCTATAATCTCCCCTGTTTAAACTAGGAGCTGCTGAAGTCCTCATCCTGTTTTGTTTTATTTTTTGATTTTTTTGTTTGCAGAGCCCCTGCCTGGCTTAAAGTGCTTAGGCAATGTCTTTCACATTTATTTGGTGGGTTTTTGAGGTTCTTGCTGTCCCCCTACCTTTGGTTTCTTCCTGAACACAGGTATTCTCCCATTGGCTGTCTGAGAGAAAGACCTTGCTTCCTGGGGTTCACTTTCCATTTTAACTGCTCTGTAATAGGCTTTTGGCCATTTGAGACCAGGCTGGTGTCAGATTTCTTCTTTAAAAACAACCTTTAAAACCCATGTTTGTTTTGATTTCTAAAGCAATAATATATTTCTGCATAAAATTTAGGAAAAAAAGAAAAATAATAAAAAGGCCAACAAAGGCCAACTGTAAGTCCCTTGGGGCCCAGACAGTGGCTGTTAGTACTTTACATCTTTTCGTGCACTCTGTGCTTGAAGTATGCACATATGCATAGGTATGACCGTTTGGCATTCCTGGAGTCATACCATACGTAATACTTCATAACATGCCTCTGCCTTGCTTTTATTCGCTCCCACCAGCCATAGTTAATATGATCCTTGGCATGTCTTTAAAGTTTTTAAAGTTAAATAATACTCTCCTTTTTCAGTGACCAAACCCTAACTTTCTACCTTCTTTCATAGACTCCCCAACTTTTTCACTCTCATTCCCCTTCTCGTTCATGATGATGGTTATTAATTTATATAGAAACTCTTTTTAAAAAAATTTTTATTTTTTTAATTATAGGTGGACACTATATTTTTATTTTTATGTGGTGCTGAGGATCAAACTCAGTGCCTCACGCATGCTAGGCAAGTGCTCTCTACCTCTGAGCCACAACCCCAGCACTAGAAACTTTTTTTATTAATTTTTTAATGTATGACAGTAGAATGCATTACAATTCATATTACACATATAGAGCACAATTTTTCATATCTCTGGTTGTATACAAAGTAAGTTATATAGAAACTCTTTATGACATATTCCATCCTGAGAATACAGGGTTGATGCTGTTATTAGCCCCTTAATAATGGTGAGCAAATGGAGGTTAAGGAACTTGCCCTGGTCATGCACCTTGAAAAAGGATAGGACTTCAGTCCTGATAAAGGATTGAACCTTAGCATCAGCCTAGACTCAGGACTAGATTCCCTTGTGAGCACTTTCTTTCTGGGTGGAGGATATCCTCTTTAAAGGGACAGGGTCTCTTGTAATCCAGAACAATAATATTTTCCAATTTTGGGTGATAAAGCTGGGTATTAGTCTTGGCTGGGCCGCTTTCCTCCTCTGTAACCTTTGGTAAGTTAGTTCACCTCTCTGAGGCCTCGTAGGCCTTCTCAACACTCATGTTCTAGGAACTTTGCAGCAGAAACACCAAAACAGAGATAGCATTCAAAGACAGGTCCAGATGATAGGAGCATTATTGTCCACTCAGATTTCAGGGTCGCTTACATTTGGCCATGATGGACAGTTCTGCCAGGAAGTTGTGTTTTGTCCTATTTTGTTCAGTTAGGGCTAGATGGTATCCAGGGGAAGTCCCCACAGAAGCCGTGAGGTTTCCTTGGATGCTGAGTTGGAGCTGTGCTCATGACAGGTAAATTCCATGACATATTTCCATTGAATGTTTTGAGGTCGTGGGGCTTTTGTGGCTGACCAGCAAGTGTGGGGACTGCAGGGTCATTGTCTCTCCCTGGTGCAGACTCCTGGCCCCCTGCCACATTATGTGTGTCTCCCTAGATGTTCTTTGAGGTGTTTGTAGAGAGATGTGCTGGGACAGCGGGTGTTTTTAGCTGTGGTGTATGGGTGGGCTGGTGGGACAAGCCAGAGGTGACTGCTGTACTTTTCCTGACATCAGTGACGAAGTGCGGTCTGCCTGGTGCCACAGATATTTTTCCAGATGCTTGTTTCCCCATCCCCTGCCCAGAATAAAGGAAAGGAGAACTAGAGATGTTTGCCTTTGAGAATAGAATTCACCCGAGTACAGTTTCCCTTCTCTTTTCACATAAGACTTAAAATAAATAAATAAATTTTAAAAAAGCAAGGGGTTTTTGAGCTGAGTTTCAGCTCTTACCCTGAAGCAGCCTGTACTATACTTCAGCCCTTTGCTTGATTCTGCAGTGACGGATGCTCTGGTGCAGGGCCTAGTAATTGTGTTATTGTGCCAGCTCCTCTGGCAGATGGCTTTATTTTTCCTGTGTTGTTTTCCCCATTTCCCATGTTCTTCCTTGTACAGTTGTGTCAGAAAGAAACAAACAACAAAAATGTACCTATTTAAAATTTTTTTTTCTATTGTTGATTTGGAACATACCTTGATTCTAGCCAGAGTGTAGTATAGCTTTTGTTCTATTCAGAAAAATGATTTGGGCACTTTATTTCAAAGTGTAAGTCCCTAAGATGATGATTGAGGGTTGCAAGGAAACTTGGTTGTGTTTGGGTGGTGAATTAAATTGAGTTCAGTGATAATGAAGCACTAAATGTACATTGAGGACATGTTCATGTTGCTCAAGTTTTTAAATCTCGAGAGAGATAGGGTCATGGTGATGTGAATGGTGATGTGTTAACAATAAAATTACTAACTCCAGCATTTGTTCTTTACCATATTCTAGAAAGCATACTCAGTTTAGGGAACATGCTAAAAGCTTGTCAAGAAAGCTGGTTTTTAGACTACCTCCAAAATTAGAATTCACATACTTACAGCTTTAAGTTTTGAAATACTTGAAGAATTTTATTTTTCTTATGGTACTGGGGCATGAACTCAGGGCTTTTGTATGTCAAGCAGGCATTTTACCACTGAGCTCATACACAGCCCTTTTTTGTTGTTGTTTTGGTTTTTTGAATCAGGGTCTCACTGAATTGCTGAGGCTGGCCTTGAACTTGCAATCTTCCTGCCTCAGCCTACCAAGTTGCTGGTATTAAAGGCATGTGTCATGTATCCAGCTGTGAGATTGTTTTTAATAAATAAAATAGAAGGGTAAATGGTTCTTCCACTCTTTTATATTTCTGCCTTTGTACTAATGAATGTGATCAAAACATTTGCCCTTTGAACCAGGCCCAGTGTTTCATGTGTCTCAGGGCTACGACTTTATTTATTTTATTTTATTTGGTGCTGGGAATTGAACTCAGGAGCCATATCCCCATTAGGGCTACAACTTTTAAAAAGCTTTATTGAGGTATAATTTATAGATCATAAAATTCACCCATTGTAAATTCAGTGATTTTTTTTTTTGTGTGTGTGTGGAATTTGTGGAGTTATGCATTTAACTCCATAATCCACTTTTAGGATATTTTCATTACTGTAAGAAGTTGCCTTGTGCCCACTTGTAGTCAGTCTCTCCTCCCACCCCCAGCCCCAGGGTCTGCTAAGGTGGGCTGGAGAAGAGATTAACCCTGGGCTCTGTCCACTAATTTGATGAACCTCAACCATAAGTAGAATGAATCATAGATGCACAGGTGGCAGTGTTGGAAAGGGTTAAGACTTTAAGTATATCCCTTTGCCCACCAGAGGATTCCTTAGATTGCTCTTGTGGTCAGATAACCCCGTGCAGCTCCCAGGCATTTCCAACAAGAAAGAGCTTATAATTTCTCTAGCCCATAGGATCCCTTCCTGGATAAGAAAATTATTTTCGGTATGGAGCCTAACTTGGCCTTGCCTGTAATTTTCTTTCCTTTTTTTAAAATAACTTTATTTTATTTATTTATTTATATACTTTTTAGTTGTAGTTGGACAAAATACCTTTATTTTATTTATTTATTTTTATTTTGTGCTGAAGCTCAAACCCAGAGCCTCACATAAGCTAGGCGAGCTGAGGCTCAACCCCAGCCCCTTATTTATTTATTTATTTTTTATTTTTATTTATTTATTTTTTTTAATGTTTTATTTTTTTAGTTTTCGGCAGACACAACATCTTTGTATGTGGTGCTGAGGATCGAACCCGGGCCGCATGCATGCCAGGCGAGTGCGTTACCGCTTGAGCCACATCCCCAGCCCTCCCTTATTTATTTTTAATGTGGTGCTGCGGATTTAATCTAGCCTCACATGTGCTAGGCAAGCACTCTGCTACTGAACCACAACCCCAGCTCACCTGTAATTTTCACCCATTGGTGATACAAACCAGCAAGCACCATTCTTAATTTGAAGTTATTCAACTACTTTAAGCCTTCACCTGTACAAATACCTTCTTTCTATCAATTGTTGTATATTTAATTTAGATTCCAGACCTATAGCCACTTTGGTCACTTTTTTCTGGACATGATTTTGATTGTGTCTTTTGTATCCAAACTCAGCCTATGTGTAGACACCAAATGAGTCAGTGGAAGCTGAGGGTTCAAGGAGGTTAAGTGGCTGGGAAGGTTTGGTGGACCTGTCTGTTCCTTTGGTGTGAACAGGGACTGCCTGGCGATATTGACTGCTTAGCAGCTGTGCTGCACTGTTGGTATTCATTGGTTTTTGGTTGATCAAAACACCATTTTTTTTCTTCTATGGACTTTGGTCAAGCCAGTTCTCCATTATGTCTTCTTATATAACTGCTGTTTCAAACATTAATGTAGGAATTTATAAAAATATAAATTTATGCATTTATGTCTTTATACATGTACTTTTTTTTTTTGCATTACAATATTATGGTAACACTCATAACTATGCTCTTTTGAGAATTTACTGTGTTTATCTTGTTGGGTTTCCCCACAAGATTTGCCTTTGGGATCACTTTGAATGAATCTTGTTTCTTCCCTTTTCTTGGTTTATCTATTAAGAGAAGTTTGCATATCTAGTTCCTATCTGGATCTCCTCTCCTCTCAGATATATTTTGATTTTGGCTAGTTCACAGTGGAGGTAGTTGTGTAGAAGGAACACCCAGGGGCAATTTCTGTGTTTATGTCCATGTACTCCTCCATGTCCTTCCTTTTGTAGTCTGAATGATTATTTTCAAGTCATTAGAGCCCTTTCCATGCTGTGGACTTGGGTCTCTCAACTGCTCTTCGTCAGAAAGTGAGATGCTAATTTTTTTTTCATACACGACAGCAGTGAAATGCATTACAATTCTTATTACACATATAGAGCACAATTTTTTGTATCTCTGTATATAAAGTATGTTCATGCCAATTTATGTCTTTATACATGTACTTTGTTTTTTTTGCATTACAATTCTTCATACACAAATAAACCACAATTTTTCATATCTCTGTTTGTATATAAAGTATGTTGACACCCAATTCAAGTCTTCAGTGAGATGCTAATTTAAAAAGTGTTGTGGTTTTCATTTTCCTGAGCAATTCGGGAGAACCTGACTTGACTCAAAAAACAGGTTCAAAATAGGAGAAAATATTTGCAAATGATGTATCAATATACCTGACAAAAAAAAACCTTGTATCTAGAGTATATGAATAACTATTGCAACTTAATGAAAGCAAATCATTGAGAAATTGGCAAATGATTTGAGTAGGCATTTCTTCAGAGATGACATGGGTTGCTAGTAAGTGCATGAAGGTATGCTGAACATCACTGGTGATTAGGAAAGGAAAATTAAACCATCATGAGATCCACTTCATAATTCTGTGAGTGGCTAAAATTAAAAAGACAAGCAAATGTCAATGAGGATGTAGAGAAATCGGAACTCTAATACCCTGCCAAGGGCCTATAAGATGGTATAGCTATGTTAGCTTGGCACTTCCTCAAAATATTAAGCATAGAATTATTATATGACCCAGCATTCCATTCCAAGATATAAAACCAAGAGAAATAAAAATTTGTTCACACAAAAATGTGTCTAATTATTTGTCTTTTTATTGTTGAGTTGTAAGAGTTTCTTTTACAAATAATAGTTTGGATATAAATCCCATATTAGATATATGATTTGCAAATATTTCCTCCTATTCTGTCGATGGTTTTTTCACTTTGTTAATGATGTCCTTTGCACAAAAGATTTTAATTGTTATGAAGTGTAATAAATTTTTTTCTCTTGTAACTTATGTGTTTGGTTCTGTATGTTTTTGAAGTGCTAAAACTGTTAGCTCATTTTTTTATTCTGGGCTGGTTGGTTGCTGTAATATGCCAGAGGAGTTAGCTGTAAGTAATTAAAATATTAATCTACCTTTGTTATTGAAGAACAGGAAGCCCACACAATTCTGAGGTTCAGTTTATTGATGGTTTTCTTTGTTTAGTTTTGTTTCCCTACCCCACATTTACTCTAGAACTTAGCATGGTGTGATGTGTGTAATAGGTGCTCAAAAACAAACAAAAAATCTTGTTGATAAAATCTAAGAAAGGAATCTTACTTTTGCTAAAGACCTAAACAGTATTTTGTGTGGGCTTTGAAGTTAGAGCTGAGTTCAGATCTTAGCTCTGCTGTGTAGTCTTTCCTCAGTTTCCACATCTGTAAAAAGAGATAATGTGTATATTGGAGTATTTTTGCAAAGACAGCATATGACACCCTTTGCTCATGTAGAGTTTCTACAAAGAGTGGTCATTTAATTGACCTGTCTCAGTTTCTTTGTTTGGTAAAATGGAAATGATGCTTATCTTGAGCCATCTCAGCAGTGTACACAACTTATGAGCAAGTAGATTTTCTCTGCTTCTTTTGTTAAGTAAAATAGTCTGTTTTTCACAGCCTCAGGAGAAATCCTTCCTTGGTCCCTAACCATCTATTTTTGTAGAATTCTTGTGGAAAAATTTTCTTTTAGACTAGTTGCACTATCCAATACAGCAGCCTCTAGCCATATGTGGTTATTAAAATTAAAGTAAAAGCTCAGTTCCTCAGTTGTTCTAGACACATTTCAAGTGCTGAGTAGACACGTGACTGGTTAGTGTGTCTATCACATTAGACAGTGTGATAGACAACATCGTCATCACTGCAGAAAGTGTTGTTAGCTCTGGATCATTTCCCGTGACTTTTCTTCAGCTGTGGAGCCTGTGAGGTGAGGCTTTTCTAGACACTCAGTTGAGCACCTTTCCAGCACCTCTCTTGTCCTCCTGGGGTAATACCTAGACCCAAGATTCTTGAGTGCTTTAAATCTTGGGAAACAATGATTTACATATCCTAGGATGTGTTTTTTCTTTGTTGCTATTGTTATTTCAGAACTTCCAGGTTCCTCTCTGGTCACACTGTGCCTTTGTAATAAATTTGACCATTTTAGGTGACCAGTAGGGGCCTCTTGGCATAGTTTTGGTTAGGTGACTATCACAGTGGCCTAGGAAGGGAAGCAATTCCCTAATTTTCTGAGATTTGGTTTAGAAAAAAAGGAAACCTGTATTGCAAACAGACATTGAAGATTCTGGAAACTTCCATTTACAGAACAAGATAATGTCCTAGAGATGGGACGTTTGGGAGATAGTTTAACAAGGACTTCTTCCCCCTGACCATGCCTCTCTGCTTGTGAGACCATTAATCTGGCATCAGTCACCAGTCGATTTCTCCCTGGTGATTTTGAACACATTCTAGCATTCTTCTCTTTGACTTAACAAATAGGAGGAGAACAAAGTCCTTGTGTTGGCAGAATTGCTCTTATGCTGTTGTCTTTTTCTTTTTTAAAAAATATTTATTTTTTAGCTTTAGGTAGACACAATATCTTTATTTTATTTTTATGTGGTGCTGATGATCGAACCCAGTGCCTCACGCATGCCAGGCGAGCGCGCTACCACTTGAGCCACATCCCCAGCCCATGCTGTTGTCTTTTTCTTATTCTGATTTTCTGAATTCATGATTCCTTGAGCTATTCCCATGGATTTACTGATGAGTTCCCTGGGTGTGGGAATCACCTTGGATAGATAGATCCCAAGGATAGTTTCCTTTTTACTTGACCCATGATAGGCCTCTTCATGAAAAAAGTACATAGAATCAGGGGCCATGAGTATGTGTAGGGTCAAACATTCTTTCCCATCTGCTGTTAAATAGTGTTGACTTGTCCAGGCGAGGCCAAGTGAATAAGCCCATAGTCGTTCCCGAGGTGTGCAGAAGCAATTAACTTTACTTTCAACCTTTCCAAAACCTAGATTCTAGCAATTGTTCTTTGGAAAAGGGAGTTTGTGTGATTAAGTAAATTTTCGAACAGTGGGTTGAGCACAACTAAACAGGTGTCTCCCCCCCCCCCCTCAAAGAGGCTTAGGGCCTTTAATATGTTAGTGGATGTTGTATCTATTCTAGTGAGAAGTATGTTTCCCAAACTTACTTACCATAGTACCCTGTGTTGGACCATTTGGTACTTGCTTGGGCTAAAGGTCAGTGGTTTGAGAAACAGGAAAACACCCACAGTGGGAGAGCGCAAATGGAGCAATTTTGTAAATACTTCTGCTTTTTGTTTCTCGGTGATTATTTTTAACCCAAGCAGTAGTCATTTGAAATTCTTATAGATTCATGGGCTCATATTAGATAGAAGTGTCCCAAATCTTGCCGGATTAGCAGCAGCATCTGGTTTGAAGAGAAGGTAATCCTTGCGTTTGATTTTTTTTTAAATAAGGAAACTATTAATGAAGCTATTGATTCAGTTCTTTCTGGCATACATTTAGGGTCTGCTAAATATGTTTTTCTGCTTCAAGGGGAAATTGGATTCTAGAAAATAAACAATAAGAGGTAATTCTTATGTTGAGAATTCATTAATGACTTTTAGAAGGCATCTAAAACTATAAGGGCAAATTTTGTTGAGAGGACAGGTTATTTGTGCATTTTGCTTCTATTAATATTTTTCTGGGCAGATTAATTAAATGAACTTTTTTTTTTTTTTTAAAAAAAACAACTATGTCTGTTAAAGTGTTAGGGCAGTGCCTGATAGTTATAATAATACTAGCTAACATTTCTTAAGTGGTCACTATGTGCCTGGCACTGTTCTTTTTTTTTTTTTTTTTTAAACAGATGTTGATGGACCTTGATTTTATTCATTTATTTATATGTGGTGTTGAGAATTGGATCCAGTGCCTCACACTTGCTAGGCAAGTGCTCTACCACTGAGCCCCAGCCCCATGCCTATTCTAAGTATCAAACATATGTTAGTCATTTAATTCTTAAAAGAATGTGACAAGGTAGCTGTTATTTTTACTACTATTTTACAAATAAGATTATAGTAGACATTTTCTAATAATGAGGGCTAGAATTCATTATTGGGTTGATGTTCATAAAACAGTGAATAGCAAAACAGGTTTTATAGTTTCTTTAATTTTGACATAAAACTGATGTTCATAAAATCCTAGGTAGGATGTATTATATAATTGATTTTGTAATTAATTCTCCTTTAGATATCAGAGTTTTTTTAAACTTCTAATTTGGAATTTTTAGACATTAGTAAATACTATAAAAATGAAATTTTCTTTGATCTGTGTTTGATGCTAAGGATGCAAAGATGATGGAGCTCTGATTCCCTGTCCTCATCAAGATGTCATCAAGTAGGGAGGTGATAAGAGCTTCCAGTGATCATTTCTTAAGCTATGACAGGAAAAGTGGTTTCTTGCTTCTTGTTTTTTGTAAATATGTTTAAGTTGTCAATGAACCTTTATTTATTTATTTATTTATTTATTGATGGTGCCAGGGATTAGACCCCAGGGCCTTGTGCATGTAAAGCAAGCATTCTACCAGCCCTATATCCCCAGCCCTATTTTGTTTGTTTATAAATGGTGCTGAGAATTGAACCCAGTGCCTCACATATGCTAGGCAAGCACTCCACCACTGAGCCACAACCCCAGCCCCCTGCATCTTGCTTTTAAAAATTAAAGAGAAAATTCTACAGGCTGCAGTGAGAATGGTCACAGTTTACGAAGACACAGATGACTTCATGGTAGGCCCTAGCCATAAAGCCAGTGCCTTTGTTGATTGAATCAACTTTAAAGAAAAACAGGGAGAGAGGGGCCAGGAGCCAGTGTCTTCCTGGGGAATTCTGTATAAAGGCCCATTTTAAGTTGGTGGGCAGGGCTTCTGGCTCTAGCAGGGCTTCTGAGCCCTAACTGTAACCTGGCAGTGCTCCCCACTGCTCCCCAAGATCCATCTTGCTACTTGGTGTGCCTCCTCCTCTCCCTTTTCTCCTCTGGGTGCCCACAGTGCACACACTGATTTGCTTGATAGTGCCCCACACGTCCCTTAGGCTTTGTTGACTTCTCTTCATTCGCTTTTCTTTCTGCTCCTTAAATTGGTTCACTTCAGTTGTCTTCTCTCTGAGTTTATTGATTCTCTTTTCTGCCTGTTCAGATCTGCTGTTGAACCCCTCTAGGAAATTTTTCATTGTAGTCATTGTACTTTTCAGCTCCAGAATTTCTGTTTGGCTCCTTTTATAATATCTATCTATTAATATTCTCATTTTATTCTTAGATTGCTTTCCTGACTTCCTTTAGTTCTTTGTCTGTGGTTTCCTTTAGCTCGTTGAGAATACAGCGGTCCCCCTCATTGGGGTTTTGAAACTGTAGATAGTACCAAACTCTATAATTTAATGTTTTATCCTTTTTAACTAAGCATTTATCACATATTATAGCTGTAACTTTTGCGGTTTGAAGGTGAGGAATCAGAACTAATAAAAATTAATTTTTCCTTCACAATTTCATGGATAGAAGATTTGCTCTTAGGTAAGAGCTTTGTAATTTTAGTGCACATTTTTTTTCGCCCTGTTTTTATTGAGGACTTTTGCCTTTTCACTTACAGGAGGCACTTTTTGACTTCTCTTCAGCACATCTGAATTGCCAGCAAAACTACTCTCGCACTTTGGAGCCAATATTCAGTAAAATCAGGGTTGTTTGAATGCTGTGATGGTGTGAGTTGATTGATCTGGTGACTAAGTATACACATCAAGGATACACTGAACAAAGGGATGGTTCACGTCATAGTCAGGACGGAGCAGAAGGTAAAAGACTTAATCACTCTAACAAGAAAGTCACAATATTTTAAAGACTGATGAATTGTTTATTTTTGGCATTTTCCATTTAATATTTGAGAATGAAGTTGACACAGGTAGCTGCGACCACAGACAGTGAAGCTGCAGACAACAGGGCTACTGTATTGATACAGTTGATTTAACATCTTGATTAGTGATTCTAGTCTGGGTTTCCTCATCAGTGGTTTCTGACAGATTCCTTTTTTTCCTGTGAGTGACACATTTACCTGTTATGTGCTTCATGATTTTTCACTGAAATTTAGACATTCTGAGTGTTATAACAGGTTAACTCTGGAAAGCTCATTTTCCCACTCTTCAGAGTTTAGGCTGTTTTGTTGGTGGGGGTGTTGTCCATTTGTGACTTTTCTAAGCTGTTTTTAAGGGATATGTTTCTTATTTTGTGTGATCAGTGAAGTTCCTCTTGTGTCGGCCAGTGACCTGAAAAGACTTTCTTGATGTCTGGCTCCAAAAAGGGGAAAACATGCTCTCAGGGGGACTGGGGGGTGGGGGTGGGGGTCATTTCTTAAGACTTCCCAGTCGATGCTCTTAGGGGAAGCTGCTGCTCCCTGTGAGGGCCAGCGCCAAGGCAGGCATCAGTGTCAGTCCCTCAGGTATTGCCACCCCAACCAAAACGCACATCACCAAAGTTTTGGAGGACAAAGTCCTACTGCCCACTTTGGTACCAGCCAGCCACTTCAGGAACATGGCTGCTGCCCCAGAGCTGAGGTGCGGCTGAGGAATGAGTCTAGAGGCTGGTTCAGTAGGAGGCTCACTTAGGATCAACAGCCTCCGCCTTCACGGGCACACCCCTGGTTCTGAGTGTCTGGTTAGGTTCCAGAGTTTCTAAGTGGCTCGTTCCAAATGCTCCTGACAGTCCAGTGGTTGCTTTAGTGGAGGACTGACTCCTGGAGTGTCCCTGCTGTGTGCCATTTTGTATGACATGGCTCCTGAGAGCCTGGTTTTTATTTATTTATTTTCCCCAGGTTTTTTTGAGATATAACTGAAAAATAATATTTATTAAAGTTATTTAAGTTATACAGCATGGTGTTTTGGTTTACAGTATAAAGTTATTACCGCAATAAAACTAGCCTATCAGTCACCTCTCATAGTTCCTTTTGTGTGTGTGTGGGGAGGGTGTGTGTGATGAGGATACCTAGGATCTCCCCACTCTTTTAGCAGATTTCAAGTACATAAGACATTGTTATAAACTATAATCACCATGCCATACACCAGGCCACCAGAGCTTATTCATCTTATAACTGAAGATTTATATCCTTTGGCCAATACCTCTCTGTTTTCTCATACACAACCCCTGGCAACCAATTCTATTTTCAGTTTCTGTGAGTTTAATTTTCTTAGGTTCCACATATAAGTGAGACCTTGCTGTGTTTGTCTTTCTGTGCTGGCCTTATTTCACTTAAGGTAAATGTCTTCTGGGTTTGTCCATGTTGTCACACGACAGGATTTCCTTCCTTTTAAAGATTGGGTTATATTTTATTGTGTCTGTATATCACATTTTCTTTATCCATTCATCTGCCTGATCATTTTTGGTCACACATGCCACCCTTGTGGTTAAGTATGGTAGGGGGTAGATTCAACTCTTCCAGAATCACAGAGGGTCAGGGGAAAGGAACAATTCTCCAGAGAATGGTAACACACGCTTACCTCTCTAAAATAAGAACACACATGAGGGAGCATGCACTGGGGGCTGAGCCTGGGCTCTGGAGCTGCGCTGCCTGGGCTTGATCCTGACTCTGCCACTTGCCAGCTTGTTGGACCTTAAACACGTTACCTTCTGTGCCTGGGTTTCCTCAGCTGTAACAGGAACTGTTAATGGTACCCTCTGCTGTGAGCATGAAATAGGCCAAGATACATAAAGCCTGGCACATGGTGCTATCTGTAGGTGTGTTATTTATTATTATTGTTAATATCAGAGAAGAATGCATTGGTAAGCATGGGATTTGTAGCTCTCTCCTGGTTTACCTGTCCTGTGACTCTATTTTAAAAGGTTGACATTGCTCTAAGTATTGAAGCAATAAACATTTCAGATTCACCCTTTGTTTGGGTAATTCTTTTTCTTTTCTTTGCCTCCTTCCATGTTATTTCAGATGTGAGAACCTAGTTTATTTATCATCAGCCAGTTCTTAACCCCTTGAGAATTTTATCTTTTAAAATCCACATTCACATATCTCTGTAGGACATTTGAGGTAGTTTTATTTGTTTATTCTTGCTAGAAATGGATGTGTTTTCATTAGGCATAAACTGAAAGGAGACTATGTACTTGTACCTGACGGGACTTGAGCTTAGAACTACAAGACCTTCAAAATTGGACAGCCAAAGCCTTCAGATGAGGTCTGAAGATTAGTTGTGATAGTTGCTGTAAATTGAATATTTCCATTTGTTATGCCATGCCAATTGTTTTATGTGTAGTTTTTCATTGATCCTCAAAGAAGTCTTATAAGATGGCTATCTTATCCAGTTTACAGAAGAGCAAGTAAGTGATCAAGGAGGTTAGGTAAGCTGGCAGAGTTCTTGGAGATAGTGTATAGTAGACCTGTGACTTGGACTGAGGCCTGAGCTTTGACCACTTAATTGATGCCATCATTCAGATCTGGAATGTCTCCCAAAGGCCATGTTTAAAGGCTGGGTGCTATTGGGAGATGGTTGGAAATTTAATAAGAGGTGTGGACTAGTGGGAGGTCTTCTGTTCATTGGGGGTATGCCATTCAAGAGAATAGTCGGACTCCACTTCTTCCTATTCTTCTCTTGCTTCCTGGCTGCCATGATGTACTCTGCTGCCACAGGCCTAAATGCAATTAATCATGGACTGAAAACTCTGAAATTGTGAATCAAAATAAACCTCCTCTCTTTACAAATTTGTAGTCTCTGGTATTTTGTTATAGTAATGAAAAACTGACTAACATATGTAGTGCCCACATTTGCCATTACAAGATGATGATGGGTGAAAGACAGATTTCAGACTTGAAAAACCAATAAAAAAGAGACATAATAAAAGTAAAGACAGTAAACCTGCCATGAATAAACAAATATCAGTGGATGTTGATAAATAAAAAGTTTTCTTATTATCACAGGAATCCTGATATTAGTTCCCCAACTAAAAAGAATGAAAAATACATATACATTATGTATCATCTATATGTTAAAAATAATCCTACATATGAAAAAAAAACACTGATTCTAATTTAGATACTTTAAAACAGTTATTTTTAAATAAATTTTCTTTTTGTTATTTGGGTGTATGAAGTCTAGTTACAGTATAGTGTCATACTTCTCTTTGAATCCACAAATGACCACTGTTTTTAGAAAAGAGGAAAAGAAACCAGTGTCCGAGATGGAAATTTCATCATTTCCTATCTCTTATAGAAAATAGCTACCCTGGTATGCCCAAGCTATGCATGGATGCTTGTAGATTCTCTTTTCTCCAAAGAATGTCTACTGTGTTCCAGGCACTGTGCTCAGTGTTGGAAATATAGTGAATAAGACTGACAGGCCCTTTCTAAACTGTACTGTAGCTTAATTCTAGTTGTATAATGTAGGTGATAAAGAACTATATGAGTCAAATATAAAATTTTAAAACCTCACGAGGGAAGAGAGAAAGTGCTTTGAAGGGCAGGCTGCACTTTAAGATATAAGGGTCAGGAAAGGCCACACTGAATAGGTCATATTTGGAAAATATTGGGATAAGTGAAGGAGGGAACCTTGTGGGCATCTGAGTAAAGTGTTTTAAGAAGAGCCAATAGTATGTGCGTAAGTACAGCTGACTGGAGGGGGGTGGCTGGGGAAGAGTAATTGGAGATGTGTTCAGAGAGGTAACTGGGGTGAGGAAGGATAAAATCTTGGAAGGACTTTGGCTTTAACTACCCTACATGCCTTGAGCACCTAGAAGGATGGAGGAGGACAGAGTCGGGGTGGATTTAGGAGCTCATTTGAGGACACAAGATACCCATTAGTCATCGCAGCAGCAATGTTAAGTAAGTAGCTGAATGTTAATGGTTCTGGGATGGAGATACACATTTGTGAGTGATTAATGTGTGGATTGCATTTAAATCCATGAAATTGAATGAAAGCACAAAGACAGTGTAGACGAGGTTCCAGACTAAATCCCGGGCCCTCCAGGAGTTAGGGGATGAGGATGAAGTAGCAAAGGTGATGTGGAAGAAGTAGTCTGTGAGGTAGAGGACAGTCTAGTAGAGGGTGATGTCTCAGAAGTCACATGAAGAGAAACTTTCAACTCTGTCCAAGGCTGCTGATCTGTCCAGTCATATGGCCAAAAACTGACCACTGGATTTAGCAATGGCCACTAGAGGTCATTGGAGCTGTTACATTAGAAGCTGGCTATTGATTAATACCATCTGTCACGGTTTTTCTTGGCAAGGTGAACATCATTTACCCAGCTGTATACCCTGTGGCTTAGAATTGACTTTCTCCTACTTTACCATTCCAGCAACATCATCTCCACATACTTGTTTTTGCAGAGGTGTGGTTTTAGAGCTGGGGAATGTGCAGAACCAGTCTTGGACCGTCTGAGTGACACAGGCAGGTTTTTTCCCCATGGTAGAAAGCAATTCCAGGATTCCTAATGCCAGATCTGTTGTTTTGTCTGGCACATAGGAGATCAGTTCTGGGCAGAGACGGGCTTCTTCCTCATCTCTCCAATACTGTTCTCTCCCTGATGAGCCTGTTGAGCATAGATGGAAAACCACCCTACAGAATGCTTAGGAGTTCTTCAGAACTAGGTTTGGATTTCAGTTCTGCCACTCACTAGCTATATGACTTCAGGCAAGCTAATTCATCTCAGTGAACCTCAGTCTCTTCAGCTGCCAAATGGGGACCCCATAAAGCTGTGACAGTTGAACTGCCCCTTGCCTCTTCGGTACTTTGCACAGGTCAGTGCATAATGAGAGTTCCATACATGGGGTCTCTTATGATTATTATATTGGGACCATAGTTTTCAGGGTATTGCTTTTGTTAGAACCATTTAAAAAAAAAGAGTTTTAATTGATGCCATTGCCTGGGGTTTATTTACACAACAGATAGACTAGAGTTACACCCACAAATCTGTTAAGATTTTCCCTGAAGAAGTTACCAGATGTCCTCCCCCCCACTTCTAGTTGCTGCTACTAGGGGAAAAATGCCAACAAAACAACCTAAAATGGCAGACTGCACACTCAGGGCAAATACATAATTTGTTCCCCTTTATCAGCACCGAGAAAACAAAACTGTCAGTTTCCCATTCCCCAGGTTGCCATCACTCATGTGGCTCGAGACAGTGGAGGAGGCAGCGTGGTGTGTCAGGTATACCTAAGAACTTCTTATCAGCACGTTCACTGTTGAGAGACCTTCAGGGTGCTTAGAGGTTACTCTGGCTCTCTAGGACATTTTTATGGTTGCAGCTAGGAATAATGCAGATTTTTTTTCTTCAAATAAATCCACATCAACTCCTTTCAAAATATACTTGGAAAAGTAATTGGTAGTGCTCATTAAGTGTAATGTGTGGTATGGACCGGCTGTCCTCAAATCAGCATGTGTTTAGAAACTTTTTGACCAACCTGAACTTTTACTAATGTCAGCAAGGCATTTCTTAATTCCAGTCCCCTTTTGGGGGCACGTGGGAGTCAGTGAACTGTTTTCCTGAATAAAAAAGATAAGTATGTTTAACTGATAATTAATAGTATCTTTTATTTATATTCATTCAATAAATACTGGAATGCCATTATGTGCCTGACACTGGTAGGCATGGACCAATTCATCTTAATTCATGCTGACCTCTTCTAGTTAGCCTTAGTATTATGTAAATTATCAGAAAAATGAGTTTCCTTCCTATCCCATACCATCAGGTTTTGACCTTCCTTCTGAGAATTTTCCTGCAAATCCACTGATGTATGTATATATCATTATTATCTTCTTTTGCCTTTCCATACAAATGGGGTACTTTATAGAAGGTTCCATCTCTTGCTTTTTAATTCAGCAGTCATTCTTGTTAACATATTAGCACCAACTGATCTACCCCATTAGTTTTATTATAATTTCATAGCATTCCATTGTATTGATGTACCATAATCTAATTTTCCAGACTTCTAACTTATTTTGACATGGAGATATTACTTTTTACACTACAGAGTTTTTTTCTTAATGAGAATGCGTGGAATGGTTTATTACTACTAACCTAATACAGGCACATAGTAGACTTACAATAGATATTAGCAGAATGGATGAATTGGTTCTTTCTATATTACATGTTGGTTATTTTACATATTATTTTTCTTTATTGATCATGGAAAAATAAAATTCAGCACTAAGAATTATCACATGTTCTAGATCAACATAGTCTGTGTTAGTGAGGTTTGTGCCATATCTCATGCATCCCCAGCACCTAATTTATGCCATTGTATACTCAAATAGTATCCCTAGTGAGGACAACATAAATTGTTGTGTTTTAGAAGGCTGTTGTTGCCCACCAGCACCAAGAGGAAAATGGTAGCCCTCTTTAGACCAGTGTGCTAGCACATTTCATACTGTGTGGCAGATATTTTAATTTGAATAAATGGTGGAGGCCTTAAACTTAGTTCAGACTCTGGAAACATGGAAACATTAGTCAGAATTGTTCTCAGAAGTCTTCGAGTCTTTAGGGCTATGACTCTGAAGACTCAAGAGATGCACTTTGAGTGAAGGGGTCTTCCGCTTCCTGTGGCAGGGACTCTCTGTGTTTCATTTCAGACACCTGGGTTCAGTCAACAAATGTCTTCCTCAAGGTCATCGGACAATATAGGCATTTTGGAAGATGGCTCAATTTTTACTTGTTTGCCAATAAGTTATCACAGCGTCCGGGAGCTTTTGTGGTGGGCAAAGTTCTCCAAGGACATGATGCAGGTTGTGGCCTGAGGAAGCTCACAAGTTGCTTGGGGAGACATGGTCCCACCTCCCGCGAGTAAGCACTATGGTGTATTCTGGCAGTAAAGAGCAGGACTCAGACTGCATGGTTTCCCTTTCTGGCTATGATCTTGGCAAGGTAATTGACGTTTTGTGGATTAGTTCCCTCATCTGTGGAATGGGGAAATAACAGTATTTACCGCATTGTCATGTGAAGTACATGACTTAATACATGAAAGGTGCTTGAACAGCTCCTGGTATAATGAGCACCTTGTAATGGTTGGCTGCTGTTGGCCTATGGTATAGCCCTACAGAATGAAGAAGGACGGGACAACGATTTCATATTAGGGTATGGGGCTGACAAATGCAAGCCTCCATTAAGTGCCATCTTATCTAGTCCTTAGAAAGTCCTAGAAATACATGACTGTGAAGTAAGATACTTTAAAGATGTGATAATGGATGCAGCTTGCCATGAAGCAGTTTGAATCTGTATCTGATTCACAAACCCATGCTCCTCCTTCTGACATTTTTAGGCAAATATAGAGGGAAGGAAGGAATCTTTGTTTTTTGGACAGTGAGTGAAGATCAGAGCACTTAAGCTACTTGCCAAAGATTACATGGAGACCCAGATTTCCATAGAGCAAATCCCAGTGTTTGTGGACATTTGAAGGGTTGACGTGTAGAAGGCGATAGGTGGAATATCTTGCTCGAGCAGCAAGCCAGGACCAGTGTCCTGAAGTAGGTCAGCTTGGGCTAAAGATTTTCATGAGGCAATCTTTGTCATGAGGCTGTGCAATACAGAATGGGATGGCAGAGTGTTTCCTGCTAGGATAGAGGAGGCTGGAGGTTTATGGTCCAGAGTTAATTATGGAGGTCCCAGGGGGCCGTCAGGGCTCTGGTTCCTGCAGGCTGTTCTCTCCATGGACCCTCAGATGTCACCTTTGTCTTTATAGTACAAAAAGGACTTCTGCCATCTCATCTTTGTGCCAGGCAGTGGGAAGGAAAACAGTGTGACTTCTTCTTCCAGGACTTTCTGGAAGACCTGCCCGGCAGGTCTGGCTACCTGATTGGAGAGGTTGGCTGAGAAATGTGATGTTTTGGTGGGACATTAATGTGCCCAGCTAAAAATCAGATTCTATTACCAAGAAAGGAGAGGATGAGGATGAGTGGAAAAATTTCAATTTTCTACCCTCTCAAGTATATCTGGTCTCTTTTAGGTAAAGAAACTGAAATTCAGGAAAGACTTGTGACTTGCCCAGTCTTCCAGATTACGGAGGCATAATGGAGACACAAGGTGCTGTCCCTGACACATTTCTTAGTTGTACTTCTGCCCTGAATTTATACCAAGGCCAGGGCTTTGGGCTTAGGATTCTAAAGGTCTTTCTCATGAAGCAATTTTAACAAATTAGCAGGAACTATTTATGCCTTTGGGGAAGCAGACTGTGGAAGATTTATTTTTTTGATTATTAGTTTTATGTCCTCCAGTGTGTTCCCAATTTATTTTTTCTTTATATCCTGCCATTTTATGAATTCAATATTATACGTGTTTTTAGTCTATTTAGTACCTATTGATCCTTTTGTGTATGTACTGAGGATTGCCCCTGGGCATTCAAATGCTGGTAAAGAATAATTACTGTGCTGGTTAGTAAAAGTGACAACACATGAAACTTTGCCTTGAACAGGGGAATTGAGTGAAGTCTGGATTTGCTTCATTATTCCAGGAAGAAAATACCACTTATTAGAATGCTTCCCATGGAGATGTATTATTTTTCTATTTTTAAAAATCTTTGCTGAAAGTATTATTTAAAAAAGGAAGTCATTCACTCAACAGTTTTGGGCAATAGAATTGTGATTCCTGTCTTAATATGGTTTACCAATTAGTAGAAAATTTTGGTTACGACTGAATATTAAAAATGCTGTGATGAAATAATTCCAGGTGTTGTAAACACACAATGGGGAGAAGCACCTAGCCCTGCATTTGGAGGCAAGGGAATGCTTTCCAAGAAGGGGAATTTCAAACCGTGTCCTAAAAATGATAGGAATTAGGAACAAGAAGATTTTTTCCAGGCAGAGGAAGCATCATACATAAAGACAGAGGGACCTAAGAGATGCTGGTACATTTTGAGGAACTCAGAGGCATTCTGCTTAGTGAAAGACTACAGGCAATGGACAAAGACTGGCCGGTTGTGGCCAGGGCATGAAAAGCCATATAAACCACATAAAGGATCCTTAGGGACTGGGATTCTTTTTTTAAAAAAATTTTTTAATATTTATTTTTCAAGTATCGGCGGACGCAACATCTTTGTTTGTATGTGGTGCATGAGGATCGAACCCAGGCCGCACGCATGCCAGGTGAGCGCGCTACCACTTGAGCCACATCCCCAGCCCCAGGGACTGGGATTCTGTCATTGGATTAAATTTGGGGAATGACACCTGAGATTTGAATTGCAGAAGGATTTGGAAAGTGGGTGATGGAGACTGTTTCAGCATGTGCAAGTGCCCTGAGGTAGAAAGATTCGGGCATGAACATGGAACCTAAAAGGCTAGTTTGATTGGAATATAACTGTGAGGGAGAAGGGGGCAGTGAAGACTAGAGGCGAGTCTCCATTTTGAATCCTGTAGTCTGTTAATGATTATTTTTTTAATCCTAGAAAATCATAACTTTAGCTTCTCTGTAGCAAATGGACTTGGAGCAGGGACGACAAGAGTCGAAAAGAGGAACCAGTCAGGGAGCCGTTAAAAGAGACCTCTTTTTGGACTAAGAGTCAAATGGTGAAACATGGAGAGAAGGAGATCAGTTTACGTGATTTTGAAGAGCTTGTTAGAGGTCAAGGAAGAGGGATTAAAAGGAGTGCAGGTATTTATTTCCAGGCTGGTGTTTGGTTTCAGTCATCGGGTCCTGACTCACATGGCTGTCCACAGAACAGGCTGGTCTGGGAGACAGAGAAGGACAGCCTTGGAATGCTCCTGCCTGTGCCCAAATGCTGACAAGACGACTTGTTGGGCTCCTCCAGAGGAGCGCCTTACTGTTGGACAAGAAAGAAGCGGGGCTGGGTAGGGATCATAAAGCTTGCTTGCTCCTGGAGCTCTGATCCTCCTCCTCCCCTTTCTTCTCTGATTCATTGATCTTGTTCCCAGCCTCTGGAGCCTCGTAGAACAAGCGTGATCACTCTTCACATGACAGATATTCTAAGGCAGCTGACGTGTTCACTGGTCCTCCTCAAGTTCACATCCCTGTTCCTTCAGCCGTTCCTCCTGACTTTTATGTTTGAAGCCTTTTGCCAGGCCGTCAGTCACCTTCCTTCAGACACATTCCGTTGTGCAGTGTCTTTCCTAAAACGTGACAGATTGCTGCTGGCGCTCACCTTGACAACAGAAACGAAGGCCTTTGGAGAAAATGATACCGATCCTTTCTTCAACATTGTGTTTGCATTAGTATATCTTCATAGAACAAGGTTGAAAAAACACAGAAAACATAAGGAAGAAAAATTTAAATTCCTGTAATAATACTACCCATAAATAATTAGCTTAAATTTTGGTTTTGTTTCCCATAGTCTTTTCTATATATGTATTTGTTATTGTCTTAAAAATCAATACAGGTGGACCTTTTGCTTTTATGTTCAACTGTTTTTTTATGTTGGTAAAAGTTCTAATTGGACTAATTAGGCTGTGCAGAGCACTTGCCTAGCACATGAAGTCCTGGGTTCTATCGTCAGCACCACATGAAAATAAACAAATAAAAATAAAGGCATGCTGTCCATCTACAACTGTAAAATTTTTTTTTTAAAGTTCTAATCACCATTATTTTGTTTGACCACTTGCTGATGTAATGAATTGTTTCTAGTTTTTCACTTTTATAAATAACATGCATTTGCACGTACACAGCAGCACCTCAGCACACACGTCTTTTTTCTTGTCTCATCTCCTCGGCGTAGATGCCTCTGGTGGAATTACTGGGTACAGATGTCTTCTGGGTACTTGGTCCTCTAGGAGGGCTTCACTCATCTCTCTCTTCACTCTACAACAAGGATAGGTGAACCCATCCATTTCAGTATACCTTGCCCCATTCTAGAAGGATAAGACAAATGGTGACAGGCCCTAAGTATGAGGAGGGCAGGTGTAGGTGAGACCTGGCTTAAGCAGCTTGCATTTTTGAGTGCTGACTCATGTGTCAAGCATTTGCTAAGCCTGTTGCATATATTTAAATGAAGTACTTCTCATACCAGCCCTACACATCGTATGCTGCTACAGATAAAGAAATAGACACTCAGCAAAGTGGCCTGCCAAAGGCCACAGATAGCTTCAGTGTAAAGATAATTTAGGCATCAGTAACAGAATAGTTGACTAAAGTGGGTTTTAATTCTAGGTTTTTGTTTAGTAATCCTTTTTCCTTCATGTGTAATGTAGATACAGAAAAGTGCACACACCTTTAATGGTGTTATTTGATGAATTGTCATAGTTCCCACCTCAGTAGCACCATCCAGTCAAGGAATGGACTATTATCCATGTAAAGCATCCTCCAGGTCCCTGCCTGTCAACATTCACCTCCACAAGATGAGCCATCCTCATTCCTAACGTTATAGATCCTGTTTGCCTGTTTTTGAACCTTATGTAAATGAAATTTTTGTGGACATATTCCTTATTAATTTTTTCTCCTTTCCCTCAACATTTGATTCTGAGAGTAATTTATTTTGTGTAGCAGTGATGTGTGCACTTTTATTTCTGGAGAGCATTCATCTTGTATGACCACACCACAATTCATCATTTTACTGTTGTTGATGGACTTTTATGTTGTTTCTGGTTTGTGACTCCAATGAATGGTGCAATTTGGAACACTTTTGTACAGCAAAAGATAACATGTGCTTTTGGCCTGGGATGTGGTTATGTAATTCTCTGTTTTTCTGTGTCTAAAATATTTATTTGAAACTATTCGTGTGTGTGTGTGTGTCACATGTACTGTGTGCTTCCAGAAAGGAACACAGTTGGGATCTCTGCTCAAGGGAAGGGCTGAAGATCTCCACATCAGAAGAAGTCCCTCTTGGAGGGATGCTTGCCTCAGTGAATGGGACATTAACTCTGCTGCTGGCAGCTACCAACAGGAGCAGCTTCAGGAGGAAGAATGTTTCTCTAATTTAATTATGAATCTCAGGGAAGCATATCATGATCCTCTTCAACCTGCTGTGCTGAGTGGCAGGATGCCACTGGATGTCTACCAGGTAGAGGAAGGGGCAAGGGAGTGTGTACATCTTTACACTCTGCGACGGAAGCATATCTCCACACACAGAGTCAACTACAGAGATTCGGGTCCCAAATTTGGTCAGACCCCTAAATCATTTATCTCTACATTTTGAAGATTTCAAGAGCATATTGTGAAGTTGGACAGACTGAGGGTATCACAATCCTGCTGTGCCTAGGGCAGTTCCACTTATACCTGTTCTTTTGGTGCCACTGTTAATAGCACCTCCTTGGGTCCTAGTAATGTCCTGGCTTTTATGATGAGTTATAAGGTCCCCTACTTAGACATGGTGATTGAGGTTCTGCCACTTAGGTGCATTGTGACCTCAGACAAGTTACTCTGCTTCTCCAAGTTTTGTGTTCCATACCTGCCACATAGGGTTGTAGTAAATCTTAAATAAGGATGCAACGTACTTAGTTCTGTCTTGGTTCAGAAAAAGGATGCAGACTTCAGACCTTAAGGCCTTTTACATTTTATCTTGGCTACTGTTACCATTGTAACTAGAATTATCTTCAAGCATGATGATGAATTGTGAATGAGACGAAAGAAGCTGGGAAGCTGTACATTTTCTCCATCTTACCCCTAAAAAGAATTTGCTTTACTTCCCAGGATAGGAGGAGTAATTGGCTTTCCTTCAGGGTTGTACTGCAAATGTGGAAGCTAATGACATTTGAATGTGAACTCACCATTGGTTAAACAGGGTTGGGTTTAAATGCCTTGGTCTGCACTTCAGGGGGTGATAAGGAAATCTTGAGATGGTATTCACTATTATCAGTGGAGTGACCATCCAGTCTGGTTGAGGCCTGTTGCCTTCTGTCAGCCTTTAATAGCATTCCCTTTGCCTCTCAAAGGTCTCCCATTTCAGGTCTGCATAGGACCACCCTGAGATGAGGAGTCAGACCAGAAACAGGGCAAAAAGATCCATAAGCAGGACATTCCAGATACTATTATATCGGAAATGTGAAATGAATGAAGTATAATTATCTGTGTTAAATATGGATAAAGCTCCAAATAAATGTTGAATGGGAAAGCAAATTGCAGAGGGGTACCTACTGTATAATTTCATTTATGAAAAGTTAAATGATTTAAGCAAAGTTAAATAATTTATTGCCTGAGGACACATAGATATTTGATGAAAATATAAAGAAAAGCAAAGGGGTGATTAATTCAAAATTCAGATTGGTGGTTATCTGCATGGGGGTGGGGGAGGTCATAGAAAGATGCCTGGCTTCAAAGATGTATTTTATACTATTTCTCAGCTGTGAAATTGGTATATGAATGTTTCATTATTGTTCTTTTATTTAAAATGTGCCTACATGTTAGGATTCTTTTGGATTTATTGTGCTGTTTTACCAGAAGAAATAAAATAATGTACACAGAGTAAAATAAAAATAAAACATGATATTGCATTATGTCAAATTTTATACTTTTACGCTTGTTTGCTCTTTGAGGTGATTGTTCATTGTTGAATGAGTTGAGGGAGAAGGTAGCCAGTTTAAGCTTTGAGGTGACAGACGATTTGCAAGTTAATAGCTTTAAGTCTTTATAATCCTAGTTGTTACAGGCCTTCCTTCTGATGTTATTTCTACTCCTGGTGATGCTGCCTCCGCTCTTACCAACCCACCAGTGTTCATGGAGCAAACGTTTTCTAATTCCATAATATATATTATGGCTTTTATGTCTCAAAAAAAAAAAAAAAAAGCCCTGAGATAGATTCCAGTGTCACCTCCATTTTACCATTAAGGACAATGAAGCTCTGGGTAGTTAAGAAATCCAGCAGAAAGTATCTGCCTTGGGCTTCTGGCCTCCCCATTCCACCACCACCTCCAGGAGGTAGAATGCTTAAGTGCTGAGTCCAGCCTAACCCAGACATGGTAGAGGCAAAGGCTGAGGTTTTCAGCATTTTCCGGAAGGCTTTCTACCCCATCATATTTTTGAGGACAGCATTTTTTGTCAGGCTCTGCTTGCTCTCAGTAGCCAGCAAGTTCCTGTCGCTCGGCTAACATGATTGCTGCTCCCTGGTGACCTGTGAGAGCTTTCCAGCCCCTGGGGCAGGCTGTTCCTGCACAGCAGGTTTCTGTCGCACCTTGGGGTGCTCTTGACCTGACTGATTTGCACTTAGTTCTTAGTTGCGGGGGCAGATCTGAACAGTCCTGAGTGACATTTGAACACTTTTTTATTTGAATTCAGATTTAATATAGTTATCTTAAGAAAATAATGAATATATAACAAAAGAAAAAGGGAGAGTAGTGCTGCAGAGGGGTGACTGAGCCCAGCGAGATGCTATGGCAGGCAGAGAGGCCTCTGGGTGGAACACAGCTTTGGTGTGTTATGTCATCTCACTGCAGTCCAGTTTCCTGAGCTGTAGGTTGGAGATGGTGCTGCCATGGCAGACTGTCACTTGGCCCAAAGATGACACTCTTTCCTTCCTAGTTAAGCCAGGAAGATGTTACTTAAGCTCTGCAAGATGGGCCTTACCCCTGTCCCTAGGAACTGACAAGTGAGTGCTTTCTGGTCCCGGGGAGGGAAAGGGAAGTCTGTTGGGGGAGAGGTTTTCTTCTGTGTTAGGAGGAAGCAGAGCAGCAGCAGCTCTGCCTGTGGGTCTCTCTGCTCCTTTCTTTGAATGCAGCTCTGTTGAAATGCAATGCTCGGGGCTGCTGCAGCCAGTTCATAACTGTGACGGGGGGGAAAAAGAGAATCAGAGATGCCAGCCCTGTGTCCTACCATCACCGAGCCTCCTTAGCCTCCCTGGAACTGTCTTTATCTGGATTCCTTGTTATGTAAGGAAAATAGACCCCTTTTATGCACTCTCCTATTAGCCACATTTTCTGTTACTTGCAACCAAAAAAGAAAATGTTTTCATAGTGTTTATTCCTTACTGAGTTTTCGTGAGAACTAGAGAGAAAATATTTCTTAATGTGTTTGGAACACAGTAGTTATGTTGTGGTAGTTGTTATCTTTACCATTATATCATCCCCAAGTTTCCTCATGACTGTAGGTATGGGGTGGTGGGAGAGAAGAAATATTGAAGGTTTTGGTCTTTTTCTCTTCCTCTGTACATCCTGCCTCTTACGAGAGATCATATGAGGTTTGGCGGGGGGGGGATGGTGTGTCTGAGATAGGGGAGTAGAAAGGAAAAGGGGAGAGTAGGTAATGAAAGGATTAGAGGAAATCAGGTAAGCAGAATTGACTCATGGTTTGAATTTATTTCTCTCACATCTTATTTACCTGAAATGAATTTGGTTATCTTGGTCCCTGGTATCTGTTTTTTCATAGCCTTAGCATTCATAGCTTGAAAATACTGTTAATGCTTACTCCCTTAAAATCTTTAATGGCTATTCCTTTAAACTGGAGCTCAGGGAATAGTGCTTTTTGACAAACATTTCTGGTAGACTTATTATAATGAAGCAAAGTCTCTATTTTCAGATCCCAATTACCTTTCAATCCAGTTGCTGTCATTAAGCTACGCGTGCATTTAGAGTGCTGGAAATTGGAGAAATGAGTGCATTACCATCAAAGCATGAAAGGCCAGTGCTTTGCATAATCATTGCTGGAATGGTTCCTCGGGTTTGGCATCTGCCACTCTCACCCTGCAGAGCCCTTGTTTGGGATACTGCCTGTGCAGAGTTCTAGTTACTGGTTTTAATCATTTTCAGACCCTGATGTGAATCCTCTAGTCACCTCCAGTTACTTTTTCCTTGTGGCACAGTTTTGTTTTAAGTAAGAGTCCCTGTGATGATTCTACATTTGCCAGAATAATAAGAGGAAGGACACTGTACCCTGGTTGATATCTCTGACTAGTGGGTGGACTTTTTGAGCATGACCTCGGGTGGGGAGGGGGTGGGTGTTCTGGCTGGTTTTAAGTTACAGTGCAGTGGAGAAACTGAGCACCTAATCCTCTCCAGAAAGGTGAAGTGAAAAAGTCCTTGATCTCCACAGAGCTTTCTGTGTCCAGGCAAGAGGAAGAATTGGCATGAGAAGACGGGACCAAATGGGTGAAGAGGGAGAATGGGAATCCAGTGTTGGGTCTGCAGGCCAGGAAGGAGGAGCAAACCCAGAGATGCTTCTAAAAATATGTCAACAGGTACTGGCAGCACTACCCCTCAGAACTGCTATGGGCCACTGTGCTGGGCAGGCCCTGAAGTCTCATCTGGGCCATTCATGGGCCCAGGGAGGGAGAGTTGGGGGTGGTCTGGGGAAGAGACCAGTTGATAGGGGGATATTGAAGGGACTAGTGGTACAAGAATATTTAAAAGTCTTAAGAACTGGCATAACCAGAATGCAGCCTGCTACAGAAAAGCAATTCTGAACCAATCTCTCTGTGTTCCCCCAAATTACATTGTGTGGGAAAAAGGCAGGCGGGGTTTATGCCTGCCTTCTGCCTGGCACATAATAGGAGCTTGATTAATATTTACCAGAGGAAATTAATAAACGAGTGTGCCACCAAATGATGTGTCAGAAATCCTCCCTGTGTGCTAAAACAAGAATTAGTTTTCATGAGAACCTTATTGTATTTCTGTAGGTTTGGGATTATGCATAACTTACACGATTTTCAAAACAATGGCAGGAAAGGAAAAGCAATGCGTCCTTTTAGAGAGGAGAGGATAGTTTTTCCTTTAAATAAAACCAGAAGGAACTATTGAATCTCCTGGTATTTTTCCCTTTGTCCTGTATCTTGTAAAAATAATGTATGCAGGAGAAAAATCAATTGTCTTTACAAAGGGAGCCAGTTCACTGTTTTAAAGAAGCCTGCATTAGGTGGCTTGAAGTTTCTGTGTTAGAGAATTATGAGAAAATGTACTTTTTGTCTGATCAGAAAACATGAATAGAAAATGACAGCAATCATTTCCCAGCCACAGGCTCTGTATCAGGATGAAACGTGGTGTTTGAGTTGTAAGGCAGAATGTCTCCTGAGGATATTGTGAAGATGTGTCAGCTGGCATGGCCAAGTTGAGCAGTGTGTTCTATAATGAATATAAATTTTGCTGTGGCCTTTGAATACCAAATTAGTCCCAGAAAAGAAGTGCGTGCCAAAAGAGCCTTGAGTAGTGTGGATAGTTCAGATGAATGTGCTTAGGAGGGGTTAAGCTCTATGCTATTTCAGTGGACCAGAAAAGGTAATGGAGTTTATGTGACTTACCCTGCACCTTTGTAAAAAGAATCTGAAGTGACTTTCAACAGATGTTCAATAATGATGCTAGGATCTAGAAATTGAAAATCAGGACCAAGAAAAGAAGAGAGTCCTGGTAGCCATGGCAAAAAGGGAAACATAATTAGGTATATAACTCATAAGTTAGGGAAGGTAAGAACTTGTCAGTTTCTCAAAAGAAGGCAGAATTTTTAAAAATACTGCAAGTCTTTGTTATTCTGGAGTTGATGAAGTAGTTTTGATCTTTCAGTTTTCTTGCTTGCCCTCTGCTGTTTCTTTAACTGTTACAGTTATTCCTTTGCTTCATAGTCTGCTAGTTTTTAGTGCCATCAGGAGATATAGACAAGGAAAAGGAGGTCAATTCAGAATAGTCAGCTTTGTTGATTAAAGTTCTGGTAGTCATCTGTGGTAAGTCATTGTAACTAAGTTCATGCTATTGAGTAAAAAAAATATTTATTGGGCTGGGGTGTAGCTCAATGGTAGAGTGCTTGCCTTGCATGCATGAGGCACTGGGTTTGATCCTCAGCACCACATTAAAAAATAAATAAATAAAGCAAAGATATTGTGTCCAAAAAATTTATTCTCTAAGCCCACAGAATGGAGAATTACTCGTTTTTTTGAAGTCCCTGTGACTTTGTGTCAAGCCCATCTAGCTGTGCCCTGGGCTGGGGAGTGGAGCCCCTAGCTGGTAGGTCAACATGAAAAAGTGAAAGTTCTCAGGCTGGATTGTAGCTCAGTGGTAGAGACTTGCCTAGCATGTGTGAGGCACTGCGTACAAATAAAATATTGTGTCCATCTATAACTTAAAAAGTGAAGGTTCTGTGCTTGGGTTGGGGGTAAAGAGCTGTTACCCCTGGAGGATAGTCATTAAGTTGGAAGAAGACTGAGGGTATTTCATTCCTGGAGTTCCCAAGCCTGGGAGTAGTTTCAGAGTCACCCAAGGGAACTTTTGAAAAGTCCACACTGCCAGGCCCCACCCTGCAATGACTGGACTCTCGATAGTAGTCCCCAGGCATGTGAGTTTTATTGGCTGCTGTTTTGATTTTAAGCATTTTTTTTTTTTTTGGGTGGTGGTGAGTAATCAGCCTGGCTTTGAAATTGTTGTCTGTCTGCAAAGGGGAAAAAAATCCCTCCTCTGCACCATCCTAGTACTGTCAGCCTCTTGTATGGTTCCGAAATAAGTTTCCTGAGTAAGGATGGGAAGGGGGTGGTTCCTAGATGGGTTCTAACCTGTCCAGTCCAGGTCTGGCAAAAAGCCAAACATCACTGTGGAAGAAACCGAGATGCAGCCCTGTGAGATTTTCAGGAAAAGTGAGAGAGAAGTTAGATATAACCCCAGGTATGAGAAACACCATCCACGCTGTACATGTTTGCCTTTGGCCTGTCCTGGGTATTACATGCCACTTGTAATAGTAATCTGATCACAGACATTTGAGATTTCTTTGTGCTGAACTCTGCATATGACCTGAACACAGTCATGTGATGTAGCCATTACGATTTTCCTTGCTAGTGAATGAACAGGCCCTATTTGACTTAAATTACATGATTTTGAAAATCATGTCACTTAAGAGGTGTCACTTAGAGACAGCCTAGCTGGGTCTGAAGCCCAGGTCAGAACAATCCTTGAATTCAATTTGAATAAAATAAAGTTTTACTCCTGAGCATATTTTTTTTTCATTCAGTATTGCATTTTTCCTTCAAAGCCTCAACTCACTTGTCTGTCTGATCAAGTTTGCACAGTACTGGCTTAATGGAAGAGCATCCATTCATGGATTTCAGACATTCACATGAAGCTTGCTCTGCTAGTCTCCTGCAAGGCAAAGATAAACAAGGACTCAACTGTCAGGAGGCTCATGGTACAAAGCAGCTAGGCATGGAATGGGCGGATTGTCAGACCTGGGACGTGGCCCACCACTGGAATGGTTGAATCAAGGTTCTGAGATTGAAGGAGGAGATATGTGGGTCAGGAAAAGCCATTGGTGCCTACTACATGTCCCTGCATTCAGGGAACTTCAAGACCGGTGGGAGAAGCTCACACAAAACCTGTCGTGTTACAACTATCAGTTGGCATCGAAAAAGGTGTGTGGTGCTGTTGGCGCTTTAAACACGGAGACCGAAGCTATTCTAGGCTTTAGAAGGTTTCCCCAAGAAAGCCTTGCTTGGTGTGCTTAGCAGTGATGCCCTGTGTTCAGTTCCCATCACACGCAAAAGAAAGAAAACTAACCATGTTTGAGGTGAGATCTAACAAATGAGTATGAGTTAAATTTATGTTGACTTTTATAAACATTTATCACTCCAGAAGATGTTTGTACACGGTTTTCTTTGTTCATGTCTGTGAAATGTGCTGCTGTGTTTTGTAGAGTTAAATGTCTATTTTCTCTCATTGAATATTCTTTAATGAATGCATTTGTGCATAGAGATTTTTTTTTGTTAAAGAAAATAGCAAGAAATAGGTTTACTAGATGAAAGGATATAGCCACCTTTACTATTGTAGCCCTTTCTAAAGGTGTGAGGTGACTTTCACATCCTCCTCATGGAGCCTCTTCAATTTATCGACAGCTCTTTCCATCTCCTTTGTGGCACATCTCTGTCTACAGTTTTCCTGATATTCTTTCACTCTTTGCAACTGAAGCTCTGAAATTTCTCATAATTAGAACTTAGTGATGTCAGTAATGCCCTCCTTTTAAAATACCCATTTATGACATTTTTAGTTTCTAGCATAATGACCGGTGTTGCTGGGGCTGCTAGTTTTCCCCAACATCCATTCTCTTCAGAAACCACACATTTAGGTGGGTACATGCCCATTAGGAATAAAGACTACAATGGCCAGTTTCCCTTGCAGCCAGAGGAGGCTAGGTGACTCATTATGGCCCAAAGAATGTAATTAGAAGAGTCATTTGGTGGTTCCTGGCATCCTTTAAAAAAAAAACTCATGTATGCTCTCTGCTCTTTCTTGTTTATATTTTCATTCACCCTGTTCTCTAGATCACAGTAGTGATGTCTAAAGCTCTAGCCACCATATTGGATCATAGGAGCAAGGGCCAGACTAAAGATGTGGAATGGTGAGCTGGAAATCTTTGGGTTCTGTGAAGACTTCATGGACCAGAGCTTGAAAACTTGACAGTGTGTTGCTTGCCTGTTGACTTTCACGTATGAGAGAAATGTGTTTTTATTTTGTTTAAATTATTATTTTGTATCTATTACAAAATAATTACATAATCCTGATTTAAATGTGTTCATGCAAAAAAGACTATATTAATAGTGTATGTATATATATGTGTGTGTGTGTGTGTGTATAAAAACATTTATTGGACATGAATATTTCATGGTTAAATTGAAAGTTGAGATCAAATCAAAGCAAATTGTAAGGTTCAAATACTTCTTTTAATTCCTTTCTTACTATATATCTTTTCTATTTAAAAAAATTATTTTTGTGATAATAGCTTTTTATCAAGCTCTTGTGTACTTATCTCATTCAATCCTTTATGAGTAGTTAAAATTGTTATCCCATTTTATAGATTAGAAAATTGAGGCCAGAAAAGATTAACTTGCCAGGGTCACCTATCTAAAGAGTGGTAGAGGTGGACTCTATCCTGGTTCTTCCTGACTCTGGAGCCTAATATCTTTGTGTAGGTGAGGTATTCCCCTTATATGTGCTGTTCTTTCTCCCAGGAACACCTACTGTCTGTGCCGCCTTTGCCCAGTGACTTCTCTGCACCACTCCATCCACAGCCTTCCTTCACTCTTCCACACTATGCCATAATCCTGCTGCCTTAACAGCACTGTGTGTGTCTTCTGTTATAGCGTTTATCACACCTTATTGAATGTGTTGCTTACTTGCCCCCACAACCCCATGGTAAACACAGCCCAAAAGGGGGAGTGTGTTTGAGTATTATTATTATATTGTCCAAACCTAGCACAGTGCCTGGTTCATATAGTAAGTGCTTAATAAATATTTGTTGAGTTATTGAATAAACTCCCATATCTATCCAAAATATATTTCTGCTACTTTTTAGAGCTCTTTTTGGCGTAGGTTATTCTAACCACTATATGTGGTATAACTTAATCTTATCTTGGTGTCGAGTGTGTCAGATATGTCTGTAATTTCCAAAGACTTGATTTGGTGGATAGTTTAGTCTTTGGTCGTATAGGGCACGTCCTCTTAACTCTCAGCAGGTTGGCTCTGCTCTTAATGACTCCACAGTATGAATAGACTTGCATGCTATTAAGCTGCAGTGATCTTTTACATGCAGTAGAGGGAAAATGAGATTGCTGTAAACAAGCATATGCACGAATTCATTCAGAAAAATGACTATCTGGGTCCCAAACTGCATAATCATTCTCCTTTTATATTTAACAGATGAAACAGAGATTATGAATTTTCATAGAATTGAAAGATGTGCTGCTGTGTCAGAGGAGGCTAAAGCAAGAAACTGGAGCTTTCTGATATAGTCAGATTCTGATTGCATCGTTGTTCAGTCTTCACAGAATTCCCATTCAGAAAGTGTGCAGGTTGAATTTAATTGAACCTCATTCATGGAACCGAAAATATATTCCTCATTTGAAAATTCTTCTAGGATGCAGGGTCCTTATTTTAGGTCCCTTTGAATCCTCAGCACTCCGCACGGTTCCTCACATGGTGTAGACCCTCCTCAAATACAAGAGTCAACAGAAGGGTTTCGTTTTCACGTTTTGCTGCCTCATTTAACTCCAAATCTGCTTATTATTGGTTTGTTCTAACCCCTTTTTGTGCCTTCAGCACATTACTTATTGGTAACAGAAGTTGGCAGGAAAGAACAAGGTGATACCTATTTTGGCCATGTTGACTGTGTTGAAAGTGCACAGCTCTGTGGCATTGCCTACATCGACATGGCTGTGCAGCTGTCACCTTTCCATCTCCTTCCATCTTCTCAAACCGAAGCTTAACAATAACCCCCCCTTCCCCTGTTCCCTGGCAACCACCATTCTGCTCTCTGTCTGAATACGAATACTGTAGGTACCTGATAAAAATGGAATCATGCAGTATCTGTCCTTTTGTGACTGGCTTATTAGACTTAGCATGATGCCTTCAACATCCATCCTTGGGCTCCTGATGTGGCTCAAGTGGTAGCGCACTTGCCTGGCATGCGTGAGGCACTGGGTCTGATCCTCAGCACCACATAAAAATACAAAAAGATTAAAAAAAAAGATCCATCCATGTTGTAGTATGTGTCAAAGGTTCCTTCCTCTTAAGGCTGTATAACATTCCATTTCCACATGTTGTGCTTTGGATCTGAAGTGTCCCCAGAGTCTCATGAGTTGAAGGCTTGGTCCCCGCTGCAGCAGTGTTCAGAGGTGAGGCTTTGGGAAGGTGATGGAATCACGTGCTCTAACCTCCTCAGTAGATTGATCCATGGATGAATTAATAATTTGGTGGCATTACTGGAAGGTGGTGGGAACTGCAGAATGTGAGGCCTGGCTGGAGGAAGTCAGTCACGCTGCTGGACTTTGGGAGGGTTGCCTTTGTCTCCAGCCTCCTCTTTGCTGCCTCCCTACTTCCTGACTGCCAAGAGGTGAGCGGCTGTCCTCTGCCACACGCTTCCTCCTATGCCTCATCACAGGCCGGGGAACAGTGGAGCCAGCCAACGATGTATTGAGACCTCTGAAGCCTTGAGCCAAAATAAATCTCTTCTCTAAATTTTTCCTCAGTTATTTTGCCACAGAGATGAAAAGCTGATTTGTTTGCCCATTTATCTATTGATGGCTACTTGGGTTGCTTCCCTTTTTGGCTGTTGTAACACTGATATGTACACGGATATACAGTACACCCTCACTGTAATCACACCTCCCCTGCAGGATGTGCCTCAGGAGGTACTTTAAAAATCTTCAGCATCATCAGAATTAAGAACTTGTGACTTAAAGGACACCATCAAGAAAGCGACAATTCAACTCATACATTGGAAGTATAAGTGACTTGTATCCAGAATATATAAAGAATGTAATAACAACAAAGAGACAAATAACCCAATTTAAAAATAGGCAAAGGATCTGAGGAGACATTTCTCCAAAGAAGATGTACAAATAGCCAATCAACGCATGAAAAGATGTTCAGTATCATTGGTTGCCATGAACATGCAAATCAAAACCACAATGAGATACAACTTCACACTGTAATTAAAAAGATAGACAATAGCAAGTGTTGAGGAGGAGAAATTGGGAACCTCATACAGTGCTTGTGGAAAGGTTAAATAGTAGTCACTTTGAAAACAGTTTATCATTTCCTCAAAACGCTAAATGTAAAGTTACCTATGACCCAGTCAGTTATGTTACGCTCAAGAGAAATGGAAAACATGTTCACACAAAAACTTGTACATAAATATTCACACCAACATTATGCATAATAGCCCAAAAGTGTATAAACCAACCCAGATTTTCTTTAATTAATAAATAAATAAGCAAAATGTAGTATATTCCCATAAGGGAAGGTTATTTGTTAATAAAAAGAATTAAGTACTGATACATTCTGTAACATGAGTGAACCTAAAAAGCATGCTAAGTGAAATAAGGCGGTCACAAAACACCACATATCATGAAATCCTATTTATACAAAATGTCCAGAATAGGCAATACATAGAAACAGCAAATTAGTGCTTACCTAGGATTTGGGAGGTGTGGGAAATGGGGATGATGAAAGTTCTAAAATCGGATTATAGTGGTGGTTGCAATATGTTAGATATACTAAACACCTTTGATTTCTATATTTAAATGGGTTAACTTTATGGTTTGTAGATTATTTATCAATAAAGCTGTTTGGGGAAACCGTGGCGCTATTTCAGTATGCCACAAGGTGAGGAGGCTGTGTCCTGAAGCGGTCTTTTGTTTTTTAGTCCTCCATGAAATAGAATTCTATGCACTGTCTGTGGAGAAGAAATTAGGAAATTCGTCATTGAAAATTCAGGGAAAAAAGAAAAGTAAAATATTTTGTTGTCCAAGTTAGAAAGCTATGAAATTCTTGGCAATAACAAATTCTGGTAATAACATTTTTCCATTTTCTAAAAATGCAACATGTTTTTCTTTCACAAGTAAGGACTGAATTAATGAAATTGAGCTTTGCATCCGAGAACTTCAACCAACCTTAAGGATATTTTTTTTGCATCTCTTCCTTGGCGCATGTCTTTCTCTGGCTTTGTAGGAAACACTCTGTGCGCCATGTCACTGTACCTCTAGAGCTCCCGTCTGGAGTCCTCTCTTTCCTGTACATGGCTGTCTTCTTCCTCAGTTGGTGTTTTGTCCCTGATGCTCAACTGACCTTTGAAAACCAGTCTCTCTTCCCTCTGCCCAATAAGTCAATTTAGGCTCATTATTAGGTGTGATTAGAGCCTAATTGAGGACTGGGATGTAGCTCTGTGGTAGAACACCCTGGGTTCCATTCCTAGCACCACTAACTACTGCAATAAAAAGACTAATTGAGAAAGATTTGCCTGTTGTTGATCGTTTGAAACGTTTTCACCTGTTAAATCTGTTCACAAAACTAATTTATTTATGCACACTGTTCCTGACTTTGGTTACACATGGCCACTCACAATGGGACTCTGTTCCCTTTACCTTTATGGTCCCCCTTCACATAGGGTCTCGTGCCCAGGTACCTGGCTTATTCTCTTCCCCAGATTGTGGGATTCTTAGAGGACCAGGGGTAGCTTTAAACTTTTCACAGTGCCTTGTGCTGGATAGGTGGTTAGTAGTCATTTGCTGAATGAGTAACTTTGAGTGTGTGGAACTTAAGAACACAAGCCAGAGAAGAGCAATTTCTGCGTGTTGGCTGTGCTTTTGTTATCCAGTGTCTGTTAAAATTATGTTACACAGCGGCATGCTGCTGAGAGATGCACGCGGCTTCCTGTTTGATTGATCATGACATAGGTTTACAAGCATGCTCACATGGTGTTAAATCACTCAAATTAAGCCTCAAGAATGAAAATAATGTTTGACTTTTCTTCCTGAGAATCTGTGAATAATATTTGTCAATCCAAAAGCTCCCAAAGGCACCTCTGGAATGTGAGCTCTGGATGTCTTTTTGGTTTTTGTTGGCAGGTTGATCAAAACCATCAGTCCGGTCAGGTGGTTAGACCAAGAGAAAGATGAATCTAATTCAGACCATGCACAGACTTTTATTTATTTAAAATGTTTTTTATTTATATTTGACACATAATAATTGTAGGTATTTACGAGGTACACTTCAACATTTCGATACATGTATACAATGTGTAATGATTTCAGATTGGGATAATTTGTATATCCTTTACCTAGACATTTATCATTTCTTTGTGTTGGAAACATTCAAAATCTTCTCTACTAGCTATTTTGAAATATACAATTAATTTTTGCCACTCGTTGTTACCCTACTGTGCTACAGAACAGTCGAAGCTATTGTTCCTTCCCTGTCGCACCTCTGTGCCCATCAACCATCCTTTCTCCATCCTCCTTCCCTCACCTTTTCCAAGCACTGCTAACACTGTTTTATTCTGTACTTTAAAAAAAAATTTTTTTTGTTAGTTGTTGATGGTCCTTTATTTATTTTACATGGTGCTGAGCATTGAACCCAGTGCCTCATACATGCCAGGCAAGTGTGCTACTGCTGAGCCCCAGCCCCAGCCCTGTACATTTTTTTTTAGGTCAACTAGAACATATAATATTTATCTCTGTGCCTAACTTATTCCCCTTAACATAATTTCCTCCAGTTCCATCTATGTTGCTTCAAGTGACAGAATTTCATTCCTTTTTATGGTTGGATAGTACTCCATTGTGTATATATTCCAAATTTTCTTTATCCATTCATCTGTTGGTGGGTACCTAGGTGGTCTCCCATCTTGGGTATTGTGAATTTTGCAGCAGTAAACATGGGAGCATGCAAAAACTTTTAAAACAAAGATCTTGTTTCCTCTTGTCTTATTTTGTACTATAAGTTGATTTAAGTTGAGTTCCTGTGGGGTTTTTTGATCAGAACTAGAATGTGGAATATATTTCATGACAGGATAGATGATGAAAGCTTAATTTCCATTTCAGCAAGATGAGCTTTAGAGATTAAGGAACTGAGGATGTGAGTTGGATGTGATGTAAACGTCATTTTCTCAACACTGTGGTCACATAGACGTGAGAGGGGCAAGAAGCTGGTGTTCAGCTTCTCAGTCCTAGCTCTCATGGTCTGTGTCCTTCATTTCAAGGAGGAAGAGCCTTGCAAGTCTCATCTCACCTTTTCAAGAAATTCAGGAGACCTGGGCTTAACAAGCCTGACCCACTTTGGCTTTGGATGAGTTTTACTCGCAGCTTTTATTCCCTAAGGTACCTGGATATGGGGGGTAGTGTCTCCGTCATGAGTGTTATTTTATTTTTGAGATATATTTCTCTTCAAAATAATAAAAGTGTGATTGTAAATGTTAATTATAAAAAGGTGGTGGATCTTCAGCATTGAGAATGACTTAGGTGGATCATTGGGCTCTGAGAGCCTCGTTGGCCGTTTTCTAAAATGGAGATAAGGCTTGCCCTGCCCATCTTTCACGTGGAATCCTGTGGATCTGAGTGACTGTGACTCCTCAGCTGCAGTGGGGAAAGCACAGGCTTGGCGAAGGGCTTGTGAGGATTAAGTAGGATCACATGGGTAAAGCATTTGGTGAATGGTAGAGCAGAACGCAGCCGTGCACACACCACTGATTGCTTATGTAATCCCACTCACAGCTTAAGCCTCCTTCCTGGCCAACTGTCTTTACTCACTGTTGAGTGGGAATATTTCGTGGTGCTTCATCTTTATACCCCAGACCTCACTGCGCATTGCGCGCACATGTTCTCTGTGTGCTTCCTGAAATTGTTTCCACCTCATCTTCTCTGCCTGTCCCGGTCTGTTGTTTCCTCAACATTTCTATCCTCTTTCCTCAGCTAGGGCCCAGTGGCAAGTGTCTGTCTTTTCCTTCTGTATTTTCCTGTTCTGTCATTTTCCTCTTGGAATGTTTGGTTATCTTCTCGTGCAGGTGCTTCAGTGCTTCTTGGAATGTAAGTCTCTTGGGCTTAGCACGGGGATGCACAATTCACAGGTATTAATAATTGTTGATTTTTCACACCCATGAGACATGCTTTAGACTGAAAAGGCCAGCAAACATGAACCTTCTTTTCCTTGAGTATGTATAACCATTCAAGCAGTAAAGCTGAATAGTTATAGACTTTCACAACAGAAAAGAGCCTTGAGGAGTTACTTTTTATTGCATGTAATAGGTGCTGTGTATACTTTATATCCTTTCTTTTTCATAACAATGTTTAAAGGATGCTAAGTATGGCTACCCATATGTTATGGGCAAGAAATCTAAGGCAGACATTAAATCACTTGCCCAAGGTCACTCACTCATCTTGAAGCAGTAGAAGGACTTTTCTTTGTCTTCAAAACCTATGTTGCACTATTTTTTTCTGCTTCTTAAGGGTAAGAATTTTGAAAGAGGCAATATTAAGTTTAAAAAAATCACGAAGCAGCTGTCCTTTCAGTGCAGATACAGCCAAGGCATGGTCCTCAAGCAGCAAGTATTAGATGGTCACCATCTGATGCCAGATGTGTTGTGTTAGCTTTTCGTTGCTGTGACCAAAACACCTGACAAGAACAAATTAGAGGAGGAAAGATTTATTTGGCTCGCAGTTTCAGAGGTTAATCTACTGTCTGCTGGCTCCAAGGCAGAAACATGGTGGTGAAGGGCCTGGCAGAGGAACGCTGCTCAGCACAGCAGCCAGAAAGCGGGCAGGGGCCAGGGACAGATTCAGTCCCCAAGGCCAAGCCCTCTATGATCTACTTCCTCCAGCCATTCCCCACCTGCCTGCATATGTCTCCAGCAATCCATTCAAATGGTTACTGCATCAAATGGATTAATCCACTGATGGGATCAGGTTGCTCATGATCCGGACTTTCCCCCTCTGAGCACTGCTGCATTGCCTGGCACATGAGCTTTTGGGGGACATTCCAGATCCTAATCATAACACCAGCGTCTTTCTAGATACCAGAAGAGGAGAGAGGGAAGGGCTTAATCCTCAAATTCATGGGAAAAAAGAAACATACAGAATGCAATAAACCAGTTTGAATAACCTTGTGGTAAGTGAGTGGCCTTGGGGCCAGATGGGAGCTCAAATCTCAGCTCCTCACCTTTTTCAACTGTGGGGTCTTCCTTATCCATCCTCTCTGTGCCTCTTTTTATGCATTTGTAAAGTAGCAGGGTGATAAAAGAACATAGCCCTTAGGGTAGTTGTGAAAAATAGGAGAAATAATACACATGAAGACTTAGAACCATGTGTGGCACTTAAGGGCTCTGCAAATATTGATTGTGCTTGTTACTAGTTGAGGCTGAGGAAAGTATTGCTCAGAGAACTTCAGAAATTCCTCCTGCTTGGCCACATCCAGCAGTTGATGGCCCAAATCAGTCATAGAAATCTGATGGATATGTGATTGTTTCTTTCCTAACTCCATGGAGGGCTGGGGGTGTGGCTCAGTGGCAGAGCACTTGCCTAGCTGGTGCACAAGGCCCTGGGTTTATCCTCAGTATAAATAAATAAAATAAACAAATTGATTACTTTAAAATGCTTCTAGTCCATGGAGGACCCTAATAGTTCCTGCACATTAGTTTCTGGTGATGTGTCCACTGGAGACAGATTTAGGGTCAGGTCTTACCCTATAATCACAATAATCATTCTTTTTCAAACTAAGAGATGAGCTTAAGACACTAAGGGGTTTTGTTATTAAAAGTAAATAGCAGCATGCTCTGTTTTTCCTTTAAGAATTCAGAACAAATTGGCTTCTAAGGCAGGGTCTGCAACAAAGTGCTAAGTCCCTCATACTACTCTCTGAAAGACCTAGTTAGTTCCAGAGAGGGATGAATAGTTCATGAAGGTTTTACATTTGCCAATTGTCAGTTTAATAAAGTTGGGCTTGCCAGCTTTTAGAAAAGTGCTCTAGTTATTATCTGGGTAAAGCATGGTCCTAGAGGCCCCAGTTTGGCTGGCGAAGTATTGGGGAACATCAAGGAGGATTTCCCTGATGAGATATAAAAATGCTGAAGGAGCAGAATTGGAAGGGGAATTTCAGCCTGCTTCTGACCTCAGCACTCTAACCAGCCGTGGATGATAGCTCATTTCCTTCCCTGCTGGAAAATGGGGATGAGAGACCCATGGTGGCTATTCAACCTATTGGCATTTAGCTGTGTACTGGGGAAATGGCAGTTAGTCTTCCATCAACTTGTTTTTGTGTATCTTCTCATACCTATTTGTTCTCTTCACAAGGCCCATAAAATTATACCCTGTTGGTCACAAGTTTATATTAAACTCTGTGGCTTGGGACGTGGAGCATAGCAGAGAAAAGCCCTGGAGGGATGATTTCCCCACCCTTCATTCCTGTGAAGCCTTTACATCTGTCCTCAGTCCCATTCCCCAGAATTCCTGGGAGGCCTCTGGTGGCATCCATTGACCTCATTTCTGGAATTTGAAAGAGCTGCTGTTGAATACAAGACCATTGCACATGGAACTGTGGTCTCAGAAAGGTGGGAATTCAGGAGCTACAGGAAATCGCTGCTACAGCTCCTTCCCAGATGTCCCACATCTAGAAATGCTGCGTTTCCATGCAGCTCAGAGTTCTAGGGGCCCTCCCCTTGCCCTGGGGAGAGAGGGATGGGGAGTTAGGGAAGGTGAGGGAGAGAGAGGAGGTACAGTGACTTGCTGTTGGCACCATTTCAAAGGTGGATCTTAATGTTCTTCCCCTTGAGTGTGGGCTGTATTTGATGGCTTACTTCTAGTTAATTGACAGTTAAGAAGTAACAATGTTAGATTTTAGAGACTAGATCTTAAAGGGCATTGTGGCTTCTGTTTTGCTCTCTCTTGACTTACTGGGCCTGGGGGAAGCCAGCTATAGTGTCAGGAGTTCACTGAACCCACATGGAGAGACCCACATGGTAAGGAAACTATCATTAGGTATGTGACTGAGGCATCTTGGGAATAGATCTTCTAAACCTCAGATTCTTCCTCCGCAGAATGGGTATCATAGATTCTACCTCCCTGAGTTGTTATGGGTATCTGGTTCATAGTAAGGTATCCAATAAATGGGTAATTGTAACTATTATTAATATATTATCAACTAACATAGTTATTTATTCCTCTCACTTTTTCTCAATTTGTTTTCTCACTGCCTTGAAACCTGGTTTAAAAAATGCTGCTTCTACCGCTATAGGCACAGGGTTCCTTAACTCTTATCACTCTGTCTTATGATAGGTTGCTTGTGGAAGTCCTTCACTGACAATAAGCTTCCTCAATACAGGGAAGAACCTGCTGTCTTTGTTTCCATAGTGCCTGACTCAAGTAAATGAGTGAATATACTTCTGCCATTTTTGCACATAAACTGTCATTGGCATTTAATGTCATTAAAATGATTACTTCTTGTCTCCAGCCAAAAAGGGTACACGTTAAAAAAAAAAATTCAAAAGAACATCATTTTGCTCTCTGCCTTTTCCACTTAAGAAATCTGTGACTTTACTGTTGATTTGTTGTGGTAGATAATAGTTCTCACTTCCGTCTTTTTTAGCATTTAAGAACCACTTAAAAGTCAGGAAGAATGTTGTGTGAGAACCTCTTTGGGGTAGTGGGAATGTGGGTGATAACTGAGGCCTTTTCGTTTTAAAACTATGGTGCACATTATTTAGAATAGCAAATTCTCAGAAGATATTAAACATTTTTTTTAATATTGGAAGGCAGCACAAAAGAAAGTGAATAAGATTGTTTCTGACGTAGGTCCAAAGTCAAGTTCCAGAATTTGTGAGCCATGTAACTGCCCAGCTGTGGCCCCAGCTGTTCTCTCCACCACCCCCATGTCCATTCCTTCTACTCCATGCAGATGACTGTGACAAACACGAGGGATGCACCTTAACCTACTCCACCTCCAACAGGCTTTCTTTTTTCATTTTTTTTTTTAAAGAGAGAGAGAGAGAATTTTTTTAATTTTTTTTTTTTTTTTTTAGTTTTCAGTGGACATCTTTATTTTATTTTTATGTGGTGCTGAGGATCGAACCCAGCGCCCCGCGCATGCCAGTCGAGCGCGTTACCACTTGAGCCACATCCCCAGCCCTCCAACAGGCTTTCTTAAACCTTATATTCTTTCTTTTAGGTGTCTGCTTGTTTACCAGATGTTTAGTAGGTATTCACCATATGTCAAGCAGTGCTGGGCACCTGGGTTATACCAAGTGAGGACTTGTCCTACCCGTGAAAGATTCCTGAGGGTTGACAAACTGGGATCTCACATGGGGGTGAGTGGGCAGTAGGCAGCTCTCTGGCATAGCATTATTGGGTTAAATTTCTCTCAGCACAAATTCTGGGTCAGATTCAGCCCCTGGTGATTGGATCTTTCCAGTTGGTAGGTTTGGATACTGTGGGCCAGTCCACTGTGGGTTTGTGCTCAGTTTTGCTTTGCTGAGGGAAATTGGGACTTGTTATTCTGCTGCTATAACATTAATTAGTTATACTTACAGCAGTAAACATCATGTAAGCCCCAAATAGTAATTTTTATACCTTTTCTGCTAAAGCTGAATAGGAGGGAGAGCCACATCTGGTAAGGTATGAGCTTAATGCTCCAGACCCAAAAGCACATGGATACTGGGCAGACTTTAACTAGGGAGAAGGGACTGTCCTCGTGGTACACACACAGCTGGTCAGGAGAGTTCTAGAAACTGGAAAAACGACAACTCATTAATGTATCCAAATGTCTTTCCTTGTATTGCTTGATGAAATCACCCAATCCATCCACTCATCCATCCATTTGTCCGTCTGTCCATCCATCTATCTACCCAGCCATCCATAGTATTGCTATATGCCAATAATAACACAGAAGTAAAAGAAAGTTCTTTCAAAAAAATCTGTGAGATAATAGATGAATAACTAAGAAAGTTACAACATAGTATTATAGATTTTAAAAATATTAGATCTTAAAAATATTAAAGGAAAAAGGAGATGAACAGTCTTAATCACTGTTGCTGAAAGTATTAATTGATACAGTTGCCCTGGAGAGCAATTTAGCAATACTTATAAATAATCTAATTTATATCCATTTGCCAAGAAATTTCACTTATAGGAATCTATCTGGAGGATATAATAATGGAAATATGTGTAAATGTGTAAGAATGTTTATTATTATGATAGCCAAAAAAGGCAGGGGGGTGGGGATCAAATGAGATGTCCAGCAGTAGTGGACCAGTTAGTGATAACCTTGTCTGGCCATACAGTGAAGTACAGGACAGCCTTGAAACAATGTATCTTGGAAGAGTTAAGTGATCTGTTTTCATTAAATGAAAACAGTCACAAATCAATTACAATAGAGGAATTCTAGTTTTATATAGTAAATATATGCATAAACACAGTGTCCACAGTGACTTTCTTGAAGTTATTTTAGTCAGTATTTGTTCTTTGTGAACTCCAAGATTTTCTACAAGGAAAATGTTGTCACCTTGGTAGTTACAGAAAGCCGTTAACAAGAGAGGTAAGTGCAGTTTGGCTGAGAGCCTGGGGTGTGGAGGTGGAAGCTCAGGAGTGGAGCTCCGATGAGACAGGACTGCACTTTTGTTAGTGTCTGCTTGTTCATTTATGAATGGAGCAGATTTCTGCACAGCGCTTAGCCTTGCCAGTCTGTGCTGCGGCTGTAGATACCAGAGCCTGAGCTCCACAGTGAGGAACTAATTGTCATAGAGCTTGTTACATAGCAAGGAAAGACTAGCCAGCAGAGAATTTTGGATAATGACAAGTGTTATGAAGAACTTAAGCCCAAGGTGGCTTGATAAGAGGGGGGATTGGGTGGTCAGACCTGATCTCTAATAACAAGTTGGCAGCCATGGAAATAGCACGCAGAAAAACCCAGCACCTGGAAAGGTCCTAAGATAGGAACAAGCTTGGCTTTTTTGAAGGAGAAAGAAAAGAAGCCAATGCTTCATGAACCCAGCAGAGTGAGGCTCAGGATCAAGTTAGAGGGGTGATCAAGCTAGAGAGGTAGGCAGGAGACCGATCATATAGGGCCGTGCAGGCCAGGCCAGGACTTTGAATTTTATTGTGTGAAATGACTGGAGTATTTTAAACTGAGGAGTGAAAGGCAGTCGTGAAGAGAAGGCTGCCCCTTGAAATAGTTGGAGAGCTAGAATTCTTGGTGGTGTTAAATACTCGTTCAGTTACGCTTCGCTCAGTATAGTCAGGAAGGGTGCTGTGAGTCCCCAGGTGCTGGCCAGCTTCCTTTGACTGCTCTGGATCCACCTGAGATCGAGGAAGCTGACTTGTAGGAGCCAGTTCACAGTTTCCCTCAGTCTCTGGTTTCTCATCAGTTTCAGCCAAGAGGAAGGCCAGTGGGAGGAGGTGATGTTGGGTTAGGTTCCCCCCAACATCCTCCCTGTTCAGTCATCTCTGGCTCCTGAGCCCCTTGAGCCCCGATTTCAGCTCCTGTCAGGAAGGCCCTCTCCTTCCAGGGTCAAGTAAATGCCCTTCCCTTTACCTTGCCAATCCTGGGGTGCTATACCATTCTTGAAGACCTACAGAGATCTCTCTCTCCCCTGCTTATTCCCTTGTAAATAAGTTATAATCTCACTTCAAATTACATAATTTGTGATTGCCATCTATTTCTAGCAGGAACTATGTCTGAAAAATCTGCCTTCTTCCTGGTGGAATCTGGGATGTTCTGCCCACGGAACAGGAGATCAGGGTCTGGTCCACAGGGGTTCCTGGCAGAGTGGCCTTGGTGAGACTGTGGTGAGTGGAGCTTTGCAGGATCAGTCTTGATAACCCTGACTCCAGGCAAGGTCTGGGGAGCTGATGCGCTTAAGGGTGTTCTTTAGGTGTAGGCCCCCCCCCCGCCCCCCCCCCCCATCCCACAGCCTCCGGAAGGAGCTGTCCTTTTCCATGTACGCAGCTCCCAACAGACCCTAAACTCTGAAAGAGAATTAACTTTTATTTTTGCTTTGGAACCAGTGAATGTGCTAGAAGGAGACGGTAGAGTGGTAACAGTGAAGGGCCTGGGCTGCAGGGTCAGGGAGTCCTGGATTCAAATTCTAACTCTGTCACCTGCCAGTGGTATCCTTGAACAAATTAATCCACCTCTCAGTGCCTCCGTTTCACTGGTAAGATGAGATTTGTATAATATCTCTCTTTTAGTGTATTATAAGGATTAACTGAGATAATACACAGTGTCTGATATACGCATTAAGTTGTAAAAAATCTGTAAGATAATTGTGGAAATTGGAAAACAGGATATTTGGTTACAGTAAGAATTTATTATTAGGGACCAGGGTTGTGGCTCAGTGGTAGAGCACTTGCCTAGCATGCGTGAGGCACTGGGTTCGATCCCTAACACCGCATAAAAATAAACCAATAAAGGTAAAAAAAATGTATATATGTATGTATATATATAAAAGAATTTACTATCAAATACTTTTGGTGTGATATCAGTTGTGTGGTTATGTTTTTAAAATGGGTCCTTATCTTTAAGAGATACATAAATAAAGTACTGTGGATAAAATGATTGCTTGGAATTGATTTCAGGATTATGCATGACTGGTGGTGGTTGGGAGAATGACTGTAAGTAATTATTAAAGCTGCATAACAGTTATGTGGGGATCCATTTTTAATATTCTCTTTTCATGTGTTCAACATTTTCATAACTCAGTGTTTGAAGTTCACACACCAACTGGGAGATGAGCCCCCAGTGCATATCTCCGAAGTCTTTTCACTTCTGGAGAAAAGCGAGCTGGCTTCGCACCCTCCTGTTTCGCATGGTGTTCGTGTTCAGCACTCTCGGGTGTTAGCATTCCTGTTCTGGGGTGGGCTACGGCGTGGGCCTCTGCCATCAAGGAGTAACAGCAGAGGATGTTTTACTTTCTGACGTTTAAACCGCACTTTGTGCTTTCTGAGATAAGGTCTTCTGTGGAGATAAGCTCACTGAGGTGCAGAGTTTGCTTTTAGATTGGGCTTTGGCCTTTTAAAAGCAGTAGATTAGTCTTACTAAAACAGCGTCTTTCCAGGGGAAACAAAGGACGCCCTGGAAGAAAGGGGACGGGGCTGATGGACATGGGTGGCCTCGCCTTTCTTCCAGCTTCCTCGCTGGCAAGCTAAGCGACTTTGGATGTGTCGTGTAGAAGAAGTAAGAGGATTGGATTAATTTCTCTGGCCCCTTCCAATTCCAAAAAATATTTTTGATGACTTTCTAAATAAATTTATTCGCTTTTATTCCAGAAAACCAGGATGGTTTTACCCTTGAAAAGATAACGGCTTTTTAATATCTGTAAATGCTTGTATTAAGATCCGAATTCATGCTGGATATTTTGTTGAACAGTTAATCCGTAGGTTGTGCCACCCACTGAAGGAAGGTACAGATGAACAGACATGGTCCCCGTTCTCCAGGGATCAGTAATTTAATGGCAGACACTGTCTTGATGTATACAGCAGGCACTTCCCACGAGAAGCCTTCCACTCCTAACGTCAGTCAAGCTTTAATGCTGTATATAATTTTATTTCTTTATATTTGAAGAATATTTCTGCATGCTGTTTCTTCTGATGATGTATAGAGATTGAATTTTTATAGGCAAGCTAATGAGGAAAGGATAGAAATTTCCGAGAAAGGCAACTTAAAGCTCTGAAACCAGAGTTTCTCCATTATATTCAGTCTCTTTGACCACTGACCTTTAATGAGTATCAGCAATCGTGGAGAAGCAGCTTCCCATCTCTGAATATCACCTGCTGTCCTCAGGCCACACAGGGCCACGTTTGGTGAAAGCATCAAGAGCAATAAGAAAACAAGGAATCTGGAAGCCAGTGCTTTACTCCCTGGGACAGTTCTGGCAAGAAATCCTAGAAATCTGGCCCCATATGACAAAAGAGCTCTAAGGGGAGAGAGTGGGGAGGAGAATAGTAGGGATATGGAGAGGTTTTGACTCATGAAATGTGCTCATAAAGGCCATTTACCTTTCATTCAGCGCGTTAGGGCTGCTATGTTTATTCATGAAAAATTTCCCGTTGGTGAGCTTTTTCACTCCACTTTCGGCAGGGAGCTGTGTGATTGATCCCCACCTGGCAGAATGCTCTGTTTTCACTGCCCTCAGCACCCACCTCTCAGCCTCTCCCTAGTTTTGAGGGAGTGTGGGCCTGAGCTGAAGCAATCAAGAGCAGGTTTGTGCATTACGGTCACCTTCCCTGAATGTAGCCCCTTCCAGATGAGGGAACAATTGGTTCGAATAGTAAATCCTGTATTTTTTCCTATCACAAACTTTGGAATTCCTTTGCGATTACTGTTAATGAATGTCCACTGCCATTATGTGAAAAAGATCCTGAGCCCACCCTTGCAAACAGAATTTGCCTTCCAAGTGCAGGAAAGAGACAAAAAAGAAGAAATAAATATTACCAATGGCATACATTTGTGATTTCCTCATTCTCAAGGAATTCAGGCGTGACTGACCAGAACTTACCTGGATATTGTCCAGACAAACAGTTGGAAACAGTTTTTTAAAAATTCCAAGACTGAAAGTCAATTTTAGATTATATATGGAGAAGGAAATTCAAATTCTGTAACAGAAGTGGACACTGAAAAATCCACATTCCCTTTAAAATGTACAGATATCAGGGAAACTAGGAATTTTGGTGGTGTTGTCTTGGAAGAGAAGGCTCAGGAACAACACTACTGTCTGTGGATATGTGAAGGCTACCCTGTGGAGGAGGGATTAAACTTTTACTGTGCTTGATGCAGCGGGGTTGGACTGATACATGAGTGTGTGAAACAGTACACAGATTTCTATAAGGAAACACTGATATGGAGCTATGCAAAATGGAAAAAGATGTTTGCAGAGAGAGGTAGGAAGTTTCTGGCTTCTAGGCAAAAGACCGCCTTTTCTGTCCTGATTTCACTTTGACCTTGCTCACTGCCCTTCAGCCACGTTTGTTCTTTCAGTTCTCTGAAGGAATCAAACTCTTTTTCCCATTGTCCTTACCCCTCCCTGGAATGTCCTATGACACTTCACTTCACACTTCTGCCCCCACCTCCACACTTGCAGCATGGAGTGTCGCTCTTCCTGTAGGTCTCAGCCTGGTTATTGTCACCTCATACACATCTTCCGTGATCCTCTTTTTCTAGGCAATGTCCGGCTACTAAACTGCACTGTACTACCTTGTATTTTGTTTATAGCTCTTACCAATTTTGTGCATACATCTAAGTGTGTGTCTGTAGGTGGATATACACACACATGTATTCATACACAAATACACATCACGTGCATATGTTCACGAACTTGCATATGTGCATACACACACACACACCACAGACACAATTCATTCGATGCATATTTCAGTACAAGAAGATACCCTTGACAAGAGGGATCATGTCTGTGGTGTTCATTCCTCTGTTCTGTTGTGTTCAGCCCTTAGAGCCTAGCAGGTGCCCTGTAAATGTGTTTAAAGAATGGATGAGTTAAAGAGACCAAAGCGTCTGGCTCAGTGCTCTTCTAAGAGTGAGATGTGAATCACCAGAGGTGATTTCAGAGGGGGCCTGGATCCAGCACTAGATAATATTGTGGGGAAGTGATTTATTTTCAGTTTGCTTTTAATCTTTCTGATTTTTTTCTTGGTTTGGTGGCTGCTATAATACTTGCCAGATTTTATTCCTCAGCAAGCAACAACATTAGCTGAAATTTAATAACATGTTTTACTTTTATTGTATTTATTTGTGGGTTGCCTTTTATTTGTGGCAAATGGTATTGATATTTCTTTAAGGAAGTGATTCCAAGCTTCCTTTTAAAATAAAACTATACAAGTTTATTTCATAAACATACTAAGCGTTTAATAGTGTAGTTATTTTATGAGGGCACTTCTTGAAGGATCTGAAATTTTGGAGCCACCTGGCTACGAGGGAGAAGTTAGGACACTGCTTTTCCTCCCTTCTGATCCACTGTGCCTCTGGCTTGCTGACTTTAACCATATTTCTTGGCTGAGGTTCACTGGTTCCCAAGAGCCCATTCCCAAATGAGTGCTGATCCATGACAAAGTAAATGCAGTGAAGCCAGGTTTTCATAAGACGACACGTACTCGTTGCCATTCCCACAGAACAACCCTTTTGATCTTAAACTATCTTTCCCCAAAATAGACGGTGATCAGATTTAAAAATCCTCAACTTGGCAAAATGTAGTGTTGCAATTCTGTGTTCCCCCTTTTCATTATGAGGTAGTGATGGTATGGAGGAGGCAATTTCATCTGCCTTGGGATTGCAAAGTTGGGACCCATTTCTGCTCAAAGAGGACCTTTATGGTCCCTTTCAGAGTGGCCAGTAGATTTAATAGTCATGGGAAAATTTTTTTTCCTTCTATGTGAATAGTAGCAGGGGCAGAAAATCTCATTGCGTGGGTACGCGTGTGGGCTCGCGTGTATGTGTGAACATTCTGGTTCCTAATGCAAATGCTGATGTGTTGTACCACCCTTTCTGTTAAATGGATTTGAGTACTCTATTTAACTTCAAATACGGACTCCGGTACCATATTTATAATGAAAAGGGATGTGTAAATTTATAGATATGGTCAGTGGTGTAGAGAGGGGTGGGAAGGTGTGCCTGTAGCAACTTCTTCCACTGGAGAGAGGAAGGGATGGGAGGGGTCTGAGGTGGTGTCTCCTAGATGGCAGGATGAACTTCCAGAGCAGCAGCCTCTCTGTTTCCTGTAGTGGTGCCATTTCAAGCTCTGAAGCCGGAGCCTCCCCAGCACAGGCTGTGCACCTGCATGCTCATATATGTTTGTACCTTTAGTTGGATTTGGCCTTCCTTAATTTCTCCCAGTAGAATTAAAAGTTTCTTCCTCTGTGGTCCCCAAAGACTTTATCGCTCTTTCTTTCAGCACTTTCAGTTTACCTTACCTGATACTGATATAATGGTGAGTTGTATGCGTGAGTCACTTAACTCTCCTCCCCTGGTGGTAAGAAAGAGTGACTTTTACAACATTTCAGGCTGAGACACCTGTCTCAGAAGTGCCTTGGCCTCTGGAGGAAGGGAGCAGGGGTTGGCTGGCGATTTGTGGAAGGTTCCAAAAGTCAAGTGCAGCTGAACACAGGAAGCCTCTCTCACCCAGACATCACCCTGAAAAGCAGTCAGCCTATTGCAGCACTGGTGTAACTGCTCCCTTTTCCTGCCCTTTGTGTTTGTGCTGAGTTTTCTTTGCTTACACAACCCAAAGCTGGGGCTGAGGCTCTTAGGTCCCTGTTCGACATTCGACAGATATGAAGCCTACGGAGATGAAAACCTTACTAATTGTTCAGCTTTAGTAATTGCCTAGTTAAAAGCATCTAAAAACCAGACTCTTAAAAGCGACCTAAACTGTTTATAATCCATCTTCAGTCTTTCAGCTTCCCATTTGAAGCCATTTCCCTGGGTGATATTGTTACTGGGGGTCAGTACAATCTGTCACCAACTGAGCATGTTGGTGTCCGTGTGCGCGCGGGTGCTCATGCCTGTCCAAGTCAGCGGCTCCTGTATTGATGTTCAAATCTGGGCCAAATAATCGAATCACAGTTTCCCTTAACAAATACTCAGTGGATATTTATGGGGTACCTGTTACTTTGTCAGACATTATGGGGGTTGCTATGAGTGAGATGTGTCTATGTCTACTCAGGCTTGTGACTCGCCATTACGTCCGTATCATGTAAGTTAGACTGAAAGGAATGCTGTAAGAAAGAGAGCAGTAAAATCTGAGGACCACAGAGGAAGAACTTTTAATTCTATTTGGAGAAATTAAGGGAGACCTTTTTGAAGATGCATTTGACCAAATTCCATTGAAGAAGGGGTTCTTCCCCTGACCCTCAACTCCGAGATGTTATGCTTGGAAGTTTAAAAACAACTTGAAATCAAGAGTTGGAACTCTAAACCTGCTGTCTCCACCATTAACCTGTTCGCATTACACGACAGTGGTCTTCTCAGAGCTCGCCAGCAGGTGGCGACAACAGCTGTCTGTGCAGTTTAGGTTCCCTGTTTTCTGATTACTGTCTGAAAATCACACATGAAGTGTATTCATTATAGGAAACGTTAGAAAATAGAAGCAAGCAGGGATTGAGAGATGGAAATCACATGGTTCCACCATCTTTAGATAATCACTGCTGAAGTACAGATAGTATAGTCTTTGTTGCAAACTGACTACACCAGTTTTACCTACTTATTGTGATAGGTATCAGTAGCTTTGAATAATTGCAGATCATTGGAGGTGAGGACCAAGGATAAAGCAAAACAGTTCTCACACCAGATCCTACTGAAGGGACAGACATATACGAGCAAGCGGGTGCACAGCCTGTGCTGAGGAGGCTCCAGCTCCAACCTTCTTCTATCCCCACTCAGAGGAGCACCATGCATGAAAGGCTTTCTTGTGACATGAGCAGCAGTAATGTCACCCTGACATTCCACTAGTCTCAAATGGCTTGGGCCACAGAAGCCTCCCAGCACAGGGTTGGGGAGACAGGCTACTAGGCTGACTTAATTCTCATCCCCTGGTCACAAGAAATCAGAGTGGCTTATACAACATTTCAGGCTGAGACACCTGTCTCTTTGTCAATAAAACCCATTTGTGGTATCTGTTATACCTATGAACAAACCCTCTGATATTAATCCAAGATAAAGGTAGATGAAGCCCTGTTTTTATAAATCCCTCCAGAGTGTCCAACCTTCATTAGTCTAGTGAACTGCCGCTAAAGAACTGCCCTTCAAGTATAAATTTAAACGCACACATCTGTATATCATGCTGGTTATGATGTTTAATTTTTATTGTGTTTATTTTGAAGAGAATCAGGCATTTTTCAATTTATATATGCATTTGGTGTATAAATTGTTTAATATTTTATGTTCATTATATGTGTATGGTACTTAACATGGAGTCACTTGCTGCATGTTTTGTAGCCTACTTTCTTCATTAATAATTTTATGAATTTATTTCCAAATCTGCAAATTTTGTGACTGCATAATATTCCATCTATTAACATAATTTACTCTTAGCTCACTATTAATGGATATATGTGGTTCGTATAACTTTTTGCCACTGTAGGTCTCACTATAAAGTTTATCTTTGTAAATGTGTCTTTGTGTACTTAGTTATTTTATTAGGATACATTCCTAGAAGTAGGATACACATTTATAAAGTGTTTTAAACACTACTTCAAATTACTCTTTGAAAGAACGTGACAATCTTTACTCCCACCAGCATCTGCTTTCTTAAATACTCTCCCACGTTGGAAAGAACTTTTAAAATGTTTTTGTCCTTCTGATAGGTTAAAAAAAAAAAAAACTCATGTTAGTCCTACTGGTGAAGTTAGACTTTTAATAAATATGCCTGCCACCTGTTTGTAATACCATTTTATTATTCCTTTAAATATTGGTAATGAAGGAAAATTAATCTTCCATACATTTATTCTCCTTGCAAGTTCCATCTGCCTTAAAATATTTTATTTTTGGAATGGGAAATGTATAGTCACTTAGAGCAGTGTAAATCGTATTTTCTAATTAAAGCCGCAGTACAAAAGTGAGCAGTGTTTGAACTTAGCCATTTCTGGTACCCTTCAAGGGCCCGTTTGGTGTTAGACTCTCCTGAAGGAAGGGGAAGCTGTCACACTACTGTGAGATGATAGTGAGATGCTTGGGTCCTCAGCATTTAAACTTGCCAGAGTAATATTCGTACAATATAAAATGAAAGCTTAGAGTTCACAAGTTACTTTGATGGGTGTAGACAGCCAGAGAGATGGTTTAACCAGCATAGGGATACTGTCTCGGCAGAATTATCTAGTTTTCTTGCCTAGGACTGACTAGATTAACCAGAACATTGTGATGTCCTCTGTTGGCATGGGGATGTGTTTTGAGGAGGTCATTCAGGGGTGGTATTTCCGCCTCCCTCCACTCCAGCAGTGTTATAGGACTCAGTATTATGGAAGCTGGACCAAAGCAGCAGTTCTGAGAGGGGCTTTTCTGAGTTGTTTAGCTGCAGGAAAAGAGGACTAGCTTCTCAAAGTGGATGACCCTCTGCTGCTTGTCCATCTGTTGCCTGATGCTCTAAAAAGATAGGCCCTCTATAAAGAAAGAACTTTTATTTAGAGCCAGGGTGGGCTATGAAAGTGCACAGAAAGGGATAAATTCTCATAAACTCACACTAAAGCACAGGTGACTTACACTGGGTCTTTCTGAGAGGAGGATTAGGTTCCCAAAAGGGGACCAAGTGAGCTGAGAAGAAAGAAGACCAAGAGAGGAGAAGCTGGGGTGTAGAACAGTCCTTTGGACTGAAACTCACCCCTGTATGAGGGTCTGCGTCTCAGGGGTATTTTCCATGGTGTCAGGGGTATTTGTAATGGAATAATTTGTGAATTACTTGGCATTTTAATTACTTCTTCTAATTTGTTTTTCGGTAAAATGTTCTCTGCATTTCCTGGTGGTCTGCTGCCTGAAAGAATTCTCTGTCCCCCTCTGGCTCTCTGGCCAAACCAACAAGGTTTCAGTAGCTATTAGGGAAGTTTCGTGGCTCATGGACTCCTGAATAGAATGCACCTCTGCCCTCCAGATGCCTTCGATTGAGTAGAGCAGCCACTTGCTGCTCTTTAGAATTGCTGGTCTACTTTCTCTGTGTGTCCTTGTCCTTGTCTCTCTGAGCCCTGTCCTTTGGTTCACACGCTTTCCTGGTGGGCTCCAAGTCTTCCCCACTCTTACTGTGCTCCTCCACTTCTGAGCACTAACTCCACACGTCTCTCTCTTCAAAGCCTTCCTCCAGCCCTGATTCCCGACTTAGGCTTCCTGAATTCATAAAGCACTGAACTGCTTCTGAACATGTACTTTCTGGAAAATCTTTTTCGTATCTAAAACTAGTCAAGTAGTAAGCTTTTTAATTTTTTTTAAAGATCATTTTTAAAATATAAAAGGAATATATTTTCACATGGATCCTGAATAGATTGCACCTCTGCCCTCCAGTTAAAAAAAAAAAGTAAATGAGAAAACAAAACTCCTTCTCCCTACTCCAGACCCTCCCAGTTTTAATGGGCCTTAATGGTTTGTTGTTGGATCTTTTAAAATTTTTTCATTCATATGTCAACATTTTTATGTATAAAAATGTTGAGTTATTTCTACAAAAATAAGATCACATTATGTAACTTACTATTCCGGTTTAGATATGAGGTGTCCCTGTCCCCCAAAAGCTCAAGTGTGAGACAATGCAAGAAGCTTTAGAGGTGAAATGATTAGATTGTGAGAGTCTTAACCTAATCAGTGTGCTAATCCCCTGATAGGGATTAACTGGGTGGTAATCACCACATCCTTCTGCCGTGGTGTTCTGCCTCACCTTGGGCCCTAAGGAATGGAGCTGGCTGTCTATGGACCTCTGAAACCCGGAGCCCCAAATAAACTTTCCCTCCTCTAACATTGTTCTTGTCAGGTCTTTTGGTTGTAGCAGTGAAAAAGTGGACTAAAATGCATTTTTGAACTCAATATACCATATGAATTTTATTTCATTCTTTCTCATGGATTTATTGTTCTGGTACATGGCTATGTCATAATTTATTTAAACTCTTATTGATGGACATTTATTTCCAGTATTTCATTACTGCATACAGTGATAGAGTAAACATCTTTTTACATGGACTTTTTTTGAGTGTGTTTCCTGGTATTTCGAAGAGGAACAACTGGGTCAAGGAATGTATACCTTTTAAGTACTGATTAAAATATTGCTAGGTTGCCCTCTGAGTGTACTAATAACTTCAATCCTGTTGACAATCCATCCTTCAGTCTTCAAGTCTCAGCGTAAGGGTCACTTTACAGGGGAGCCTGATTTACTACCCTTGCTTCAGGCAAGTCAGGCCCCCTTCTTTCTTCTGAAGTGTCCCACCAGAATATTGCAACATTCCCAAATTTTGGCCCTATTTCTTTGAGTATTATTTTTTTTTAAATAATATGCCCGTACTGCTGGATTTTGAGCTCTTTATTCTGCCTTTAAATATTTTTTTTTCTGATTTCAGAAGTAACATGTTTACTATATAAAATTTCACCATTATGGAAACACTGACATTATGCAAATATCTATTTTAGATGGCGATCATCTGTGCCACTGTGTGTGTACCTCTCTGGTTAGCATGCACAGCCTGCACCACAATAACTGACATATGCCTTCTTCTCACCCCAAGCCTGAGTTCTTTTTCATAATTCAGTGTGTCTTTTCATTTTTGTGCCCCAGCACCTACTACAGTACATGGTATGTGGTGTATACTCACAAGGTGCTTGTTGCCTGCAAGGATGGGAGGCAGTGCTCTCAGAAAACATGCCCGGGGGCATAAGCACAAGTTATAGATACTGGCAGGACCTACAGGTCTTTTCTGTTTAGCTTCCCTCTGAAGTGATGGCTTTGTGGGCCTCTCCCATAGTACCAGGCTCTCCATAGAAACCAGTGCTGATGAAGTTCACCCTCTTCTAGATGACTGGTTTTCATAGATGTTAGGAACTCTTTAGTTCCTCTAACAAAGCAAATGCAGAAGCCTGGGAAGCAGTTATTAGCAGAGGAAGATTGGTTTGCCGATGTGATTTGTTGCTATGTGTGTTTATTATCCACTGGCTCTGTGCTCCTGAAGTCAATATCCCCTGCGTTTGCTGAGCCAGGCAATCTGGTGAAGTCAGAAGTGAAGCCAGGCCCAGCTCAGATAACGGATCAGTAGCAACAATAACAGCGTTCATCTATTAAGTGCCTCTCATGTGTTGAATGTTTTACCTTTAATGTAACACTCTTAAAACCCTGTGGGGAAAATACGGTTTTTCTCCAGGTTTGAGATGATATTCAGCCCTAGGGAGGTAAACTTCCCAAGGCCACACAGCTGTTAGATGGTGGTGCCTGGCCATGAATCCAGGTCATTTTTTAAAAAAATATTTTTTCCAGTTGTTGATGGACCTTCATTTTATATTTATATGTGGTGCTGAGAATCAAACCCAGTGCCTCACACATACTAGGCAAACGCTCTACCACTGAGCTGCAGCCCCAGCCCTGGGTCATTTTTTATAATCTGTCTATACTCCTTTTTTCATCCTCCTTTCTTGCCCCCAGCCCCACTGTGGAACATCAGACGGTAGAGCCTAGAGTCCCCTGTGTTCAGTGAGACACTGTTGGAATCCTCAAGTAACCATATCATCTTTGTGACCTTTTTTCTTCCCTCCTAAAATCATAGCCACTTGGTGGGACAAGGGATCAGGTTTATCTTCTAGGAAATGAAATGGAGACCCCATGACTATGCCACTCATTCTCACAGTTGCAGTAGAAGGGCTTCCAGATTTCACTGCATACATGAAAGGTCTAGTGTGGCTTTGGTGGAGATGGTGCAGAGCTAGATGTTTAGCTAATAGAACTAATCATCATAGGTAAATTATGAACTAGAACCAGAAACTTAAGGGTGGGTTGGTCTGTGGAACCCATGAGGACATATACAACACAGATTGCCCCAAAGTTGTCCTTCTACCTAGAGGCCAAAGTGACCTTGCATGTTTTTAAAAATATTTTTTAGTTGTTGATGAATATTTATTTATATGCGGTGCTGAGAGTCAAACCCAGTGCCTCACACGTGCTAGGCAAGTGCTCTACCACTGAGTCACAACCCCAGCCTTTGTAGGTTCTTTTTTGATTGTATTCACCTTATTCTGTATGGTCAAACATGAAAAGGACGTATGTGTCCTCAGTCACTTATCTGAAATTTTTGAGGAAATTCTTCTCTTTTTACACCTTAAATTGCACAACTTCTGGTGGAACTTGGGGTTAACACTGCAATGAAGCATATTGATATATCATCAGTAAGACATGATGATTCCTATTAGATAGGGATAAGTAAGACTGTATTACCTTCATGTCATTTCAGGCCATTTTTTTGCTACCAAATAGCTTGCATACACTTAAGGGAAAAAAAATTCTCTTTTCAGAACCTTTTGGGTTTCAGAATTACAAATCAAGAATGATAGATTTGAAATTTTCTCCCTTTTTGCACTGGCACAAGTATTAACTTGTGGGTCACCAAAAATGTGTTTGAGAAAAGACCCTCCTGTCCCTTAGTAGAAGCAAAATAAACTTTGTTTTCATGGAGGGCCCTGACTTCCTGACACTTGGGCCTGCACCATTCCTGCGTGTGACCCCATGGTAGCTTAGTTCCAAGCTGATGGTCTTGGGTGGGGCGTTCTCCCTGCCCCCACCCCCACTCTCAACCCAGCCAGTTCCTCCAGCCAGCTTCCCTTTCTTTTGTACTGGGTGGATCTGGAGAACGGCTTATTTTCAATCAGGGTCTGTGTGGGGAGGGACTGTTGCCTCTCAGGCTGCTCACAGTCTTCTTTTCTGGACGCGGCACACTCCCCAGGCCTTTGTTTTTTAGTTTGGGGAGCATTCACCATGGAAACCATCTTGGCTCATCTCCTCCCACTCCCAGGTGGTCTTTGAGGCTTTGCCCGCACTGTGCCACACTGAAAACACAGTCGGCACGCAGGCTTGCTCTTCGTGTTTTCATCGCTTATTTGGCTCATGGCTGGATCCTGCACAGGGGTATGTTTGCCCGTACCTCGTACCAGGGAGTTGTCTTTCACCCTGCTCAGTGCCAGGCTCACTTTTCACACCTACAGTGGTGCCTCATTGTTTCCAAAGCCTGTCTGAGATTAGGAGAGGCCACAGCAAGATGGTTTTACCCACTCTTGTTCCTGCTCCTACCTCAGCTCCTTTGGGCCTCTTGTAACTATTGTGTCTCTGGTTTGTGGAGTACATCAAGCAGTGAGTGTCCTCAGAGACTATTTATACCATAAGTGCCTGCCCATTGTTGCGGGGGGCTGAAGTTTGACAGCACCCTCGGCTTCCCCTAGACCCTGATTTATCAGAGTGCAGTATTTATGCCATGTGGTTCTGACTTGGGCCGAAAATCTTCAATCAGCGCAGTGACTTAAGTTGCCAAGGAAACAATGTCTAGTGAGACTTCAAGATTTACTACCTGTTCCCAGGCTGCAAGGTTTTCTCTAGAATTCTTGCTGACACAGTTTACTCCCATAACCTTCCAGCCTTGTGGGGGTATAAATCTTCCAGCTTTTCTGCACAATTCACTCTGCTGCATGCAAGGCCTAGAGCCAAGGAAGATGAGTTTCAGGGGGTTCATGAACTTCTGAAAATTATATGTACTGTTTTGTGTGGATGTATGTATGGGCATTTATTTTCTTCTAGGAAAAGTCTTGCACTGGATTCTTAGTATTAAATTCTGAAGCAGTGTAGCCTTGAGTAAAACATTTAACTCTTCTGAGTCTCTGGAAAATGAGAATAATACAAGGTCTCATCCCATTAATTCACAATGAGGGTGCAGTGATAAAAATGCATATAAACTGTCTAATACAAGATCCATAAACATTCCATAGATGTTGGCTATAATTATATGTCTGAGTCTGGAACCTCAAAAGGCTACGATGATATGATTGCCCTTTGTTATTTAGAATTAGCAGCAGATATATAATTTGTAATAATTATCAACATTTTTATAGCACTCCATGCCGTACCAAGGTAACTGCCACATGTGTTCTTCTTAGCATGCTTGTTGGTAGGTGGAAGGGCCTGTATTACTCTTCCCTTTTACAGGTGAGGACACTGAGGCTCAAGGGAGACCAAGACCATTCAGCTAATTGGGCTCAGGAAAATGGGTCCTGCTCTCCGTATGACAAACAAATCAATCCTAAGACTAGCAATTGCAGTGCAGACTGTGATGAGAACCATAACTCCCAAAGTACAGGAAGGTAAGGCCATCTAGGAGGGTCAGAGTGGGCTTCTGGGTATAAGTTACCTAAGTCTGACCCCGTAGGTAGGATTAGGTCAGTCAAAGGACTGGGCTGCCAGAGAACATTGCATATAGAGCCAACAGCATGTTGCAGGTGCCTCCTGGAAGAAAAGGATTGGAGATAGCATAGACCTAAGACAAAAAGAAAGTTTCCTTTAACTCCTAAAAGAGGAGATGAGTATGCAAAGAAAAAGGAAAGGAACAGAGTGGAGAAGGAACTTAAGTTAGGATTTGTTGACAAACCTGTGAACCATGCAGTATTTAAAATAATTTTGAGGAGACTTCTACCATGGGAATATATTTGCTATGTTAAGTGGAGTGTACTTAAAATTGCCCATATGCCAAGATTCCAGTGAAAAAACTAATCCACAAAGGACAAAGGCTTAAAACTTACACAGAAAATGAAAAACAACTCTTGCGTTAAAGTGATGAAGTTGAAGGCTTCTTTTAATGAGTTATTTGGTATGGTTTGTTTAAGTCGTTTGTTGTTTACAGTACATTGGATGGGTGGTGAGGATTCCAGCATTGTAGGCTTCTCCAGCTTCTTTAGTTCCAGTTCATTAATTCATTAGTTCATTTCATGCTTGCCTGTTCCAGGCGCTGTGCTTGAGCAAGTATCAGTGCATCTGTGTGTCTGTCCACTGCTGACTGGTCCTCTTTCAGAGAGCCCAGCCCCCTACCTCCTGGATCACCACCTCACCAAGGCTAGCTGCAAACACATGCCTCTCACTTGTTCTGAAGCACCTGTAATTAACATTCCCCTTTTGTTCATGTGATTTTAGAAAAAGAAAAGGCAGTACCAGTTAGTGAACAAGGCTCTTCCCAGGATCTAGAAGGAATTAAGCTGGGAAATTAAGTAACCAGTGAGGTGACAGCTGAAATAACCAGGTGTCAGACAGAAATGTCCGTTTGACCTGGCTTATTACTGTTTGGAGTTGAGTGCTTTTGGACAATTGCCTGAATTCTAAGCTTTCCACAGGGATCAAAGGCTTTGCTTGCTCTCAGTATGTTTTTAAGCAGTTAGCTGGAGGTCTTCCTGCTCATGCAGGTCAATAAGAAAAAAGCAGCGTGCTGCCATAGATTGGGTATCAGCAAGTAGCTTTTACCTGTTGGTATTCTGTATATGTTGCAGGCATTTCTGAGGTTCTGTCCCTTCTAAATGCAGTCTCAGGGCATAAGAATATTAAAAATGTGTTTAAGATATTTGTGTCTGGCCAATGGTGTGAATATACCTTCCATACAACCAGAGATAGGAAAAATTGTGCTCTTGTATGTGTAATATGAATTGTATTGCATTCTGCTGTCATATATAGCAAATTAGAATTTTTTAAAAAATTTAAATGCTAAAAAAAGATATTAGTGTCTGGTATTTGCTTTAAAATATTCCAGCACATTTATAGAAAGTTTGAGAGGACTTAAAATAGAAAGGATGATACCCCCATGGGGTTCATTATACTATTCCCTTTACCTTGTTTGTTTGAAAATTATCCTAAGAAAAAAATTTAACATTTAGAAGACCAATGGGAACAAAAAAACAGAACTAAATGTGAAAAGCCCTACATAATAGTAACACCTCCCATCCCTGCCTGGACCCTAGAGGTGCCCAGAGGTGGCTGCTGCCATGGACCTTGGACTCTCCACAGCTCTGTTACTTCTCCAAAGCTATGCTATTTCAAGAGCTACAAACTCACCACACTCCAGAGTGATAGTCCACCCACTGCATTCCATGATCATCTTTGGGTTAGATCATCTTTTATTTGGTTAGAGGTTGGGAAATCCTCAGTTTGTTCACTGGCTCATTCAGCAAATATTGAACTGAATGCCACTCTAGATGCTGAGTGTTCTGCTCAGGTCCCCCCTGAGGGACTATTACATGTATCAGTAAGCAAGACCATTTCAGGTGGCGATAAGTGCTCCGAAGAACGTCACACAGGGCAATCAGACTGTAAGGTTGGGTGTCTGGAGAAGATTCCCTGAGGAGGGGCTGTTGGAGCTGAGCCTTGAAGGACAAGGCAGAGCCAACTGCTGCCCTGGAGAGGAGCAGCTGTCCAAACAGAGGGCACTGTGGAGCCAAAGCGGCCATGGCCAGGGAAACCAGAAGGCCAGTGCCAGGAGGGTGAGCCTGCAAGCTGGTTTCTGGTGGCTGTCTTCCTTTCTTCCTTTCTTCCCTCTTTATTCCTTTAAAATGTGATTCTTCCCAGAGACCAGCTGACCTCTCCAGGTTCCGTGTTCCACTCATTTGTCTTTGTGACTCTGCTCTGAGCTCCCACAGATGTTCTGCAGTGGCTCTTGGTTAGGGAGCCCTCTCCTGCTGAGAGGAGACTGGGTTCACAGTGGTGGTGGTGGGGTTTGTCTGGATTAGAGTGGCGTGCATGCGGTGTTTTCATTGCTGTGGAATTGAATCCTAAGTCCAAAGTCAGCTATCAGTCCTTTAAAACCCACATCCTGCCAGGCACAGTGGCACATGCTGTAATGCCAGCAGCTCCGGAAGCTGATGCAGGAGGATCACAAGTTCAAAGCCAGCCTCAGCAACTTATCTGGACCCTCAGCAACTTAGTGAGACTCTGTCTCAAAAGAAATAATGAAAAGGTCTGGGGACGTGGCTCGATGGTTGAGTACCCCTGGGTTCAGTCCCTGATGCAAAAAAAAAAAAAAAAGAGAAACATAAAGTAATTAAATAAAACTAACATCAAACCTTCATTTATTTTTTACAAATTGAACCATAGGTGTTTTGTCGGAAAAGGAACCTTAGAAATGATGTAGCAATGAAGTATTTTTTTTAATATTTAATTTTTTTTAGTTGCAGTTGGACACAATACCTTGATTTCACTTATTTATTTTTATGTGGTGCTGAGGATCCAACCCAGGGTCTCACACGTTCGAGGAGAGTGCTCTACCGCTGAGCCACCACCCCAGCCCCTGAAGTATTGTTTTTGACCCATCTGGTCTTTTAAACTTTAAAAAATGATATTCCCAGTATGAAGAGAGAATGAGAATATACAAATTGGTATTGGTCTTAAAAATATGCATGCCTTTTGACTAAGAAATTCCATCTCTAGTAGTTTATTCTAAGAAAATAGTCATAGATGTGTGCAAAGGTTTTGTCTACAAAAATATTCATGAAGTGTTTATAAAAGTTTAATGGGAAATGATTCATGTTGAAAATTGATTAAATGAATTGTAGTACATCTATTTGATAGACTACTATGTAAACTTTAAAGATGATATTGTAGGAGAGATATTTAATATCATGAAAAGAGGTTTTGTTACATTTTATGTCAGGAATACAGCTAATTAAAAATTATCTACCATGGCTGAAATAGATAGGGGTTAATTTTTCTCACATAACAAGAAGACCAGCAAAGGCAGCTTCTGGCCTTGGTTCAGTTTATTCAGTACATCAAGACCAACAACTCTGCCATTTTGATGTTGGACACCTCATGTTCACATGAAAGCTGCTGCAGCCTCAGCCATCCATTCTACCTTGAGAGCAGAGAGAAAACTGTGGTACCAACAGCTGCTTCTCCACTGTTTATCTAGAAAGCAAAAATTTTCTCAGAAACCCATACCTGACTTTTTCTTTTGGCATCCTATTGGCCGAAATAATGTCACATTTCAACTTCTGATCACAAGAGATGATAACAAAGTATCTAGCTTTTCAAATGACAACATGAAGGTTGGAAATTACGGTTGGATCAGTCATACCAAAGGGTCCACCACTTAATGTTAATGAAAAATGTAGTTTGCAGAATGACATTTATGACATGACCACATTAAAACATAAAATATGTGATCATATAAATTTTTTAAAACTGGAAGAACTACTCAAAAATTTTATTTCTGAATGATTCATTATTTTGTCTTACATTTTCAATACTTCATATTCTATAAAGTTATAGTGACTCTTAACTTCTTGTCAGCTACTTTAAAAGTCCTGAAGCTTTATGTGATTGGATCATAAATGAGATTATAGAATTATTTCTCCTTTACTGGTTTAAGAAAAGCATTTTCTAAAATGAGTATATCATTTTTATATAAAAAAATCAAATGATGGTTCATTAAATTATATGTGAAGGCATACAGAAGATTCTTGAGATTTTCACTTTTCTCCCCTCCTCATTATATCATAATTAAGTGAAACTCAGAGAAGTGATGAGGAGCTCATTCCAAGTCCCACATCCATTTAGAGGTAGAGCTTGGCCAACCTTTGGTGTTCCAGCTCGCATTAAAGGAGTATCTACCGTACTTTTTTTCTTTTTTAAAAAATACCATTGCTTGACTTTGCAACCCTCATCGAGTTGGACTTGCGTGCCTCAGTTCTCCTAACCAACTGTGTCCTGATTTCCTCCTCTTCTGTGTTGTGCTTGGTGTTGCCTGATAGATGGCAAATGTCTTCCCCCGCCCAAGTTTCTGATATCTAAGGTTGTCCATATTCTTTGTAGGGTACCAGTCTGTCAATGGTCAACCTATTATTACACAAATATTTATTATTATCACTGCATTAGGTATTATGAATGTAAATAGTGATGAACAAAACACAGTCCTTGACTTGAAGAAGTTTCCGAAGACTCTGGAGGCAGCAGGGTACACTGGCAGTTACAGTAGAGATCCTTGCCGTGAGGATTGAATGGAGCCTAGGAGGAACACTGATGTGGCCCTGTGACATGTGGGGTACTTCCAGAGGGGTCTATATAAGGAAGTCATTCCAAGCACAGAACTGAAGAGGAAATAGGTGCTAACTGGGGAGAGGGGAATAGAAAGATGAGGGCGGAAGCTTTCCAGGTAAAGGAAACACGTTTCAACTTCCCAAAGCATGTCTGTGTGCCGTGAGGTGCTAGTATTTTTTTCTGGGAAAAAAGACATTATGGTTAAATGATACTAGGAAAGCTTAACAGATTTTGACCTAGCCCAAGCTTTTGTCAATTTTTTTCCCCATGTACCATATTGCTAGACTTTTTTCTCCAGAGCCCTGGGCCTTAAAATGTTAATCTCAGTGCCACTGAGTTGTATAACATGCAAATTTCATATTTTTTTTCAGTTTAAAAATATCAGTCTTCCTTTTCCTTATTATTATTTCTTATCACATTTTGGAGCATATTTTAAGTTTGAATAGGAGGAAGGTAACTCTGAGGACATTTTCTAGAAACCAATTTTGGTTCGTTATAGAAAAGATGATGTTGGCGAAGAAGAACAAGGGATAAGAAGGTCAATTGGTTTTAATTTTTTTAAAATATAGATTTGATAAAAATTTTTATAATCCTAGGGATATTTTTAGCCCATCTGTAAGGTTGCAGAGTCTAATTGGTCAGTGGAGAGGACTGTGTACACTGGGTGTGAAACTGATTGCCAGGAGGATCCAGAAAAAAAAGGAATGGCTGCATCTCTTTAAGTCGTACCCATTGCTCTCTAGGGATTTGAGTTGAGTCATTAGCAGCACCTTAAATAAGAGAAGTGGGATACCAGGAGATGCCGGCTCCCCGCATCGGTCCTGCCAGGATTCTAGCCTTTTAGCTTTCATTTTCCCCTGCCGGGTGGCACTCCACTGGCTCCCACTGCCAATGCAGGGAAGCCCTTCGTGCTCTACAGTGTCTTCACTGCCTTTCACCTGCGGCAGTTCATAGTGTAAACTGGCTTCCCTCCCTTTACTTTATGGAATCAGGTTAGGTTTTAATCCTGCCTTATCACTTAGGAAATTTGACTTCTCTCAGCCTCAGTTTGGTCATCTGCAAAATAGATATTATTATTATCCATGTTCTGCGGTCACAGTGTACACCCTGTAATCCCAGTGGCTCAGGAGGCTCAGAAGGGGATTGCAAGTTCAGAGTCAGCTTCAGCAACTTAGCAAGGCCCTCTGTCAAAAATCCCCCCCCCCCCAAATAAAGGTGCTGGGAGAAGTGGCTCAGTGGTAAATTGCCCCTTGATTAAATTCCCAGTATAACCTCCCATATTCATGTTCTAAGATGATTGAGTTTAGCATATGGTAACAGGTAAAGTAGTGTACAAACCTGTGCATCCAGAGCTGATATAATTCTTCATTAGCCCCCTTTTGCCCATGGAATAAAGTTGAAGATCAAAACCTGGGGTTCCAGGCCCTTCAGGACTGGCCTCTCCCTTTGTCTTCCTTTCCACTTCCAGTACTTTCTACTCTGTGCTCCGGGTTTCGGCCATATCACCCCAGCCTCCAAACACTAGGTCACTTCTTGCCTGTGCTTCTGTTTTATGCTGCTCAGCTAAAGCTCTGTACCTTGTTTAAGACTCAGGTTGGCAAAAGAAATTAGAATAAAAATATACATACATGATTTAGAAGATTCTATTTTTATGAAGTCCAAGAGCACTCAAAACTAATAAGTCATTTTAAAAAATAGATACATAAAAATAAATAAAATAACAATTAATACTAAAAAACCCCAGTATCAATCACATAAAAGTCAGAAACTGGGGAAGGAAGTGGGGTTGACAGGAGAGGGGCACAAGGGACCTGTCAGGAAATGTTCTAAGTGATTTTTAATGGTGGCGGCACAAATGTATGCAATTGTTAGAACTTATCAAATGGAATACATAACTCCTGGACATTTTGTTGTATATTAGTAGTACCTTACAAAATAAGCTAGGGGCATCATCTCTAGGAAGCTTTTCCTGGTTGCCAATGCTGAATTTTTAAGCCTCTCTATACGGTCTCTTAACTTCCTGCACATACTTCTGCCCTTACACTTGGTATAAATGTCTATCTTTATGTGTTTTGTGCTCCATTGGTCTGTGAGCTCCTGTAAAGGCCCAGATACCTGCTATCTATGAAACTGTAGTAACACTACTCTACCTCAACCTGTCTAAGCCATAGTTTCCTCTTTTGTGAATGGGAAAGTATTAGTGTCTCCTACAAAAGGTTTAAATGACAAAATGATAATAATGTATGTAAAGAACTCAGTACATGGTAAGTAGGCAATAACTATTAGTCTTGTAAAATAGGGGAGACAATTCTTATATTTGCAAAATAAAGTATAGCTTTTATTTCCACAGCTAACCCAGTCTTTACTTGAGCCCCCCTTTTTTTCCTAAGCAGATATCAGACTTTATGTAACAATCCATAAATAAATTATTTTAGTAGATACTAATAAGAACAAAGTGTATGCCATTCACTCTCTTCAGGCTCACTGAGAGCTCTCTGCATGCATTACATTGATTTAGAAGATAATGCACAGTTCGAACCATTTCTGATTCCAGAAAACAAACCTAAAGAAATGCTGCAGTCTCTTCGAAGGTGGCAAATAGGTCTTTAGTGTCACTCACTACCTTGCAGGGAAAAAAAAGTGAGCAGACTTTTTGATCTGAGTATGGAAAGCAACTGTTTCTCCTGACGTTCAGTTATGAAGAGAGCTCACCCAAGAGTTGGGTCCTCAGATAGAAGGACGTTAGTCATTTAGTGTCTTCTGCTGTGACTTTACTGTGCTACCTATTCCAGTGGACTCCAAATGACTGTGTAGATTAATTTTTAATGCTGTCAATGGCTTTGACCTCTCTGATCATCTCTGGGTTAGCCAAATATGCCAGCATGGCCGTGAATGAAGAGTAATGAAAAGCCAAAGTTTTAATTCAGCCATCTCTACACCCATCCATTGAAAGGCACACCTGGCTGAGCTTCCTTAAAGACAGATCCTTCTATGTTGGTTATTTCCTGTTCCTATTACCGATCTATAGTGCTCAAACCATATCTGTGGACCCAGAAAAACCACCAGTGTGAGTTGCAGGTTGTGATAGTGACCCTGTAATAATCCAGAATCTGAAAGAGCCTCCATGGGTGCGTGAGGATTAGCTAAGCCTGGTATCTCATGGCCCTTATCATCCCTTTAACCCAGGCTTGGACAATCATTTTTCCTTCCTGAGCTTCAGCTTCTTGAAAACCAGATCAATAGTTCCTCCCCTATCTAGCTTGCAGGGAGGAAGTGATAACACTTGGTAAATATTTACAGTTTAAAGCACATTAAAATTTAAGTTGTTTTCAAAAGAGCAAATACTGCATGATCCCACTGTATGAGATACATAGAGTAGCAACATTCATAAAGATGAAAGTCAAATGGTGGTTGCCAGGGACTAGGGGAAGTGAAATGGAGAATTGTTGTTTAATAGGTACTGTTTAATGAATTTCATTTTGGGATAATGAATAAGTTCTGGAGATGGATGGTATTGATGATTCCACAACAGTGTGAATGTCCTAAATACAAGTGAACATTAAAAATGGTTAAACTGATGAACTTTATATTGTATATATTTTACTTAACTTTTTAAAAATGTAAGCTGTTTTAATGTTCTCTGGCCTGTGAGTCAACACAAGCTAAGCCTGCCTGGGCTTGGAAAAGTTTATTTGGCTCATGGTCTCAGACTCTGGTGGGTTGAGTAGTGGTTCCTTGAGATTCTCAAGACTGTATTGAGCCCAAGCTTATGCCAGGGATGGGATGCACAGAGAGGGACAGATGCAAAAGACTGGGGAGAAACGCAGACCAATCACTGGAGTATTTCAACACAATATAAGAAGGGTGGTGATGGGTTGGCCAGGGTGCTGTGGGAGGGCAGGAAGACTTCCTGGGGTCCCAAAAGGCATACAAGAGTTCACCAGAACAGGAGACTGGCTTCAGTGTGGCCTCACCTACCCTTCCCCTTAATACTCCGTGTTCTTTCATGCTTCTCTGCATTTGCTGGTGCTTTTCCTTCGGCTAGAATGCACTCTTTTATTTTCTTTCCCCATACAATCCTCCTAATCCTTAAAGTACCAGCTCAGATGTCACCTCTCTTCTGGGAGCATTGTTTCAACTCAGCAAAAATTAATTTCCCCTTCTCCTGAGCTCCCAGAGCCACCTCTTATATTTCCATTTGGCACATATTTTATGCTGTCAGGTAATACAGCCCTTGACATTTCTGTGCACCTTGTTGGGTGTATTTGGGATAGTTCCAAGTAAGTCATACAGACTGGAACCAGCCATAGCATGAAAGAGTCATTTATCAGAATGCAGGGTGTCTTCCCCAGACACCCTGGCTCTCTGCTCCACTTCTCTCTTTTTCCTAATCCATGTCGCAATATGTATTAGTCAACTTACCATCACTTGGACAAAATACCTGAGAAAATCAACCTATGAGAGGTTTTAGCCCATGGTTGATTGGCTCTCTTGCATTTGGATCTGTGGTGAGGTAGTGTGTGGTGAAGCAAAGATGTTCACCCCATGGTGCCTGGAAGCAAAGGGAGAGAGAAAGAGAAAGGGCTGGGATCCCAGTATCCCTGTCAAGGGCATGCCCCCGATGACGTCCATCCACTGGGCCCCACCTCTAAAGGTTCCACTTCTCTATAGCACCATGGGCTGGTGACCAAGCCTTTAGCACAGAGAATTGAGTCCAGACCATTATACAGAGGCGGATAACACCCATGACTCCCAGGTCTGGCCCGTCTCTGCTTATGCATTCAGGGATGGGTCCTGTCCTTCTTGGGTCAGTGATACCTGCACTGAGGCCAGCTAACTGTGGCCATGGGAGGAGAGTCTCATGCACACATGTGCACTGGGGAGGATGGGCCCCTGGGGTCATATGAGTGAAACTCTGGCAGTGAGCACAGCAGCCCATCCAATTCTTACAGCTCTTCTTCCTGAGCTCCCCCCTGCTCCCCTACCCCACCTCCTCTGAGATTTTCTTTCTGCCCCTCTGGCCATTCCTTTTTTTTTTTTTGTGGTTGCTGATGTTAGTGTTCCCTGGGCTTCACTTAGGCACCTTCCATTTTGCTCATTTTCAGGAGATGATCTCAGTAAGTCCCACGACTTTAATCGCATCTGTTTGCATTTACATTATAGTTAAAACTGCTCACATCAGAGTGCCTGACCCACCTCTTTTTCTTTCTAGTGTCATCTCCATGAGATGTCCCACAGTGAACAAAACTGCACATACCGTGTGTCTCTCAGCCCTCCTTAACACCCCCATTCTCCTGACCCTCCTACATTTCCTATGTCTGTGGATGGCATCACCAACCACCCTGTGTCAAATCTGGGAGTCAGGCTGGGGTTGCGGCTCAGCGGTATAGTGCTTGCCTGGCATGTGCAAGGCTCCTGGTTCCATCCTCTGTACCACATAAAAACAAACAAACAAACAGATAAATAAAGGTGTTGTGTCCAACTACAACTAAAAAAAAAAAAAAATCTGGGAGTCATTTTAACTCCTTCTTGTTCTTTACCCCCTAAATCTAATCAGTCACCAAACCCTTTCTCTGATACCTCCTAAATCCCTCTCAAGTCTGCCCAGTGCCATGGCCTCCATCAGGCCTGTGTCATTTTACTGTCTTGTACTAGTCTCCTTGTGCCATCTTATAGGGTGCTTCCCCAGAGTACAGCCCAGGGATTTGTTTTTTTAAAATATCTGGCTATGTCATTCCCTTGTTTAAAATCCTTCAGTGGATCCTCTTTGCTTCTGGAATAAACATCACCCTTCAGTGTGTGATATGGAAAATCATCGTCTTATTTACAAATGAAGCCTTAACACAAGACTGAAAAAGCATAGAGCACTTCTCAAGCTACAGAAAAGGAAAGGAGGGCTGGAGGTCCAGCCCAGCAGTCGAGCATGTGCTTAGCAAGTGCAAAGCCCTGGGTTCAAACCCCCGTTCCCCAGAAAGGTGGTGTGGGGGTGGAGAGATTGTTGAATTCAGGGGAAGTATATGTGTTTTTATGGTATCACTTTAAAAAGCTACAGTTGAGTCTAAGAAAAGTAATGACCCTGTATTAAATATATTAGGCACCTATAAACCTACTTCTACCAAACCCCAAAAAAGGCCAGAAGGTGCTAACCATGTAACCTGACATGCCCTGAAGTCAGTCAGACACTAGAGCTGTGTTCTGCATGGAAATCTCTTGCACCTCTGGTGGGGCCGGAAGTAGCTGACAATACAGTGGTCAGAGCATAGTTCCTGGACCGAGTAACTGTAACATCTTCTGATAGACTTTGCTCAGGTGACTGAAATATGGCTTGCTCTGGGTCTAGGAAAGCACATATGGGTGCCACATAGGAACACATTTAGGATGCTGCTTGTGAGAAACAGAGGAACATAGATTGAATACACAATCAGCAGCCTCTGCCACAGTTCTGACTTAGTGCCTATGACAGTTGATATTCCATGCTGTACCATGACAGACTAGTTGCTTCCTGGCATCCACACTGAGTCACTAATTGCAGAAAATTCTCAATCTCTGTAACTATAGTTGCCCAAGGTTCACACTTTTAAATACTTCCTTCTATCTTGTGCACTCTAATAGGAGTGCTTGGTTGCAAATAATAAACACCAAAGAACCGTGGTTTAAACAAGTCAGTGTATTTGCTTACATGATACCAAGTCTAGAAGGAGGCTGGTTCAGCTTCTCATCAGAGCCACTTAACTGTCTTGTCATGGTGACAACACGGTCTCATCCTCATATTCACATGGAGAAAAAGAGTATGGAAAGAGCTCCTCTTATCACCACTGTCTTCTTTTATTAGGAAAGTAGAAACAGACTTGACTTAGGCTCTTTCACCAGAACCATGATTCATGGCCATCTGTTACTTTAAGGGAGGACAGAAAAGAACTTAGCAGGTCATATTAATGTCCTGTGCAAAATTGGGCTGACATTAACAAGGAAGGAAGGAGAGTATACGTTAGTGTACCCACAGCTACCAGGGCCTGTCATATTTATATCAGATACATCTCAATTGAGAACTCATCCTGTTTACTAAAATCCCTGTAGTGTTACTCTTTTGTCTCTTGAAATTCAAACATATTCCACTAATATTTTTGCAAAGCGCTTTCTTTCTACAGAATGCAGTTTTAATTGGATAAGTTTAGCTTTAAAGGGAGAAAAGATATTGGTTGGACTGTTTTCTGAAAACCGCACTCTCGTAGTGTTAGTTTTCCCACTATTGAGCAATTTAATCAAACATTCATAATATGTATGCAAATCTTGTTACTCTTCTGTTAGCCATAATAGTCTGTGTGGCCCATGCACAACATACGAATGTTAGAAGGCTTCAGGGTGCATATGGAAACTTTGTTCACATCTTTAGTGCTTATATCAGTAGTTCTTTACAATTGCTCAGTTTTTAGATATGAATTTGTTGGAATTAAACTTAACAGCTCATAAATAGTATAATTAATTTTTGTTCCACTTCAGTTCCAGTTACTAATTGATTTAAACCTACTGCTCTGTTTTCTCTCTGTTGCCCTTATATTCCCTGGATCATAACACTCACACTGTTGTTATTTTACTTTCCACTGTGAACCATGCCTGTCTTGTTTACCATTTGCTTAGCAGAGTGCCTGGCCCATAGTAGGTACACAGTGATGTTGGCTGAATAATTTAATTACCAAATGACTTTCAACAATAATCTGTAAATATCAGCAGCAGAGGCAGTCCCAACTGGCCCACTAGTTCCCATGTGCTAGCTCATGTTTTATTTGAAGAGAAAAATTAGAAAGCATGGGCTGCCCACTAGAATATGTCATTCTGTATTCAGATATTTAAGCTCTCTGAAATGTGTTCCAGTCCAGGTACCTTGAGAGAGAATGACTGTGGTTCCAGTTCCCAAATCCCAGGGGATTGTTGTCTTTGCTCTAACTTGGGTCGGGAGCCTGCCCAGCACCAGCCAACTGTGACCAGGAGGGTGGGCCTCATTGTAATCCTTTTTTGGAAAAAAAGCAATGCTTAGAAGAGGGCGTTGAGATAGACAATCCTACAGAAATTGACGAGGTCACCTCAGCAGTTTCACACTTTTGAACTTAACAACTTCAAATCCACTTCTCTGTGTAGTACATATACAGTCATGCTCCCTTGGTCAGTAACCTCTGAGCATCGCCGAGGGTCTTAGGTCCAGTTTTGAGCTCTGTTACTTGTTCTCTGTATGTTCATTTTATTCTCTATGCCTCAGTCCTTATCTGAAACATTAGTAGTGATAATACTTTGTAGGATTGTTTTTTCCATATTTTTATTAGTGCATTATAATTATACATCATAGTGGCATTCATTGTTAAGTATTTGTACGTTCATATGGCATAACAGTATAATTTGGTCAGTATCATTCCCTAGTATTTCCCCTTTCCCTCCCCTTCTCCCTGTCCCAGTCGCCTTCCTCTATTCCACTGGTCTGCCTTGGATTTTCTTGTGATACCTCCTACTGTTCTTTTCATTTTTACTCTTTTTAAAATGTGTGTGTGTGTGTGTGTGTGTGTGTGTAGTTGTTGATGGACCTTTATTTTATTCATTTATTTATATGTGGTGCTGAGAATCGAACCCAGTGCCTCACACATGCTAAGCAAGCGCTCCACCACTAAGCCAAAGCCCCAGCCCTCCTTTTTACTCTTTAATTCCCACATATGGTAGAAAACATACAGTAGGATTGTTTGAGGAATGAGATGGCATGTTTACATATTATATGCAACGTATATTGATGTTGTAGTATATGTGGCACGTATACTATATACTATATATAACTTGGAATAGTGCCGGAAACATCAGTATTAATGAAATGTCCTCTGTTAGACTTTCATAGTTCCTTTTACACAATTCTAAAATCCAAAAGCTCTTTGAAACCAGGTTCATCACAACTTTGGCAGAAACTCTGACCTGACCTGGTCTGAACTAAATACCTGCAGAGCCTGACCTGAAGGGATGTGAGGGGGATTTTGATGCTTGATTTAGCTACTCAGTGTAACTATTCACAGATTTTGCTGAAGAGTATCAGTATGGCTGATTACAGGGTGTTACCCCAGCCCCACTGGCAATATTACATAATATTATCGTGTTCAAATGAAAATTTCTTAATTCTGAAATACGTCTGAGCCCCAAGTTTCAGATGAGGGGTTGTGGTACTGTGTTTCTTTTGGGGACATCTTCCTCATCCATAGAACCATAGCTGGTTGAATGGATTACAAACTTCACTTCGGAGATACTTTGAGAGCTCCGAGTGGGCTAAGGTCAGTCCAGTGTGATGAGGGCTGGATCAGAGGCCACTGGTGTACAGAAGAACACTTAGGATAGCTCTTCTCTCACAACAGTATGGGCAGCATCTCAGCGTAGGTACCTGAGATTGCAGAATCCAGCGCCTCCTTGTGTCACTCATAGCACAAGGGACTGAAGATTGAGCAGTGAGAAAACCAAGCCTGTGGTTTATTCACTGAGATGGGACATTGTACATCTGTAGCGGTGGCAGCAGCCCCTAAGTAAGTGATCGTAGATGCTCTGAAAGCCTGTAAGAAGGCTTTGGGTCAGAGGAGACCTCCTTACCCAAGCCACACTCAGATCATGAGTAGGAGGGAGCCAGGTGAAAAGCTATGAACCCATGGAACAGGTAGAGGAAAGCACATGTCAAGGGCCAGGAGGGGAGAGAAAGCTTGCCCCTTTCTAAGAATGAGAGAAGTCAGTGTGGCCAGAGGAGAGAGCCAGCAGGGCATGGTGCGAGAAGAGGGGGTACAAGCCTAAGTCAGAGAGATCCTATGGTCTGGTTTCTCAGTATAGACAGCCTAGTTATATGGCTATTGCCCTGGCCTTACCTGTAGCACTGACTTTTACTCTCAAAAGTGTGGCTGTTTGGACCATTAAAGTATTTGGTGCTTAAGAAACTGGGAAATTTTTTAAGCAATGCCCATTTAAAAAAGCTATTTGGGGTGATTTGGGCCACTTGGCTCTGGATGAAAAGGTCTTTTGTCTTTCTCTGCTGATCATTCTATGGGTCTCAAGGGTTGCTGGAAAAGAAATCAGACCTGGGAAAATAAACTAGAGTGCTGGTCAGCTGAGTGGCCTTTGCTGCCATAGGACAGTGGGATTATTTGTTAGTCTCTGTGTGCACATATACATAGAAAGAGCCAACATCTGAAAATCCTAAGGAATGAAAATGTTCTCTTTCCTTAGTTGAACTCTCAGGAATTCCTGTGTTGTCTAGAACTACCCTCAGAAACAATTATAGGTCCATCGCAGAAAATTCAGGAAGGGTGGTGGCCTGTTCTTTCCTTTCTCCCCAAGTGTGTGTGTGTGTTTACCCACTTGAAAGTCCATGCTTGCTTGCCTTTTGTGATTTGATTTTCTTTTTCCCGATTTGATTTTCTTTGCTGGTCAGAACTGGAAGTTGGCAGATATTTATTTATCAGTCTCATGTTTTCAGCCAAGAAAAGAAGAGGAACTTCAGGAAAACCCCAGATTCATGTCTTACATTTTGTATAGGATGTTTTCAGTGCCTCAGAGACACAGATTCCCCCTTTGGGAATTCCTTTACTCTTGGTTCTTCTTTCTGTCACATTTTGAGCCCTCTGTCTGCTGTTGGGTAGGTGGAAAGATAAAAGCTACATGACAGCTGGTAATCCCCTTTAGGCCTCACAGTGGGATGTAGTTTAAAGCGGCTTAACGATAAGCAGCAGATTAGTTCTTCATGATAAGAAGGAATTGGAAGTTTTCAGAGCTGCTGAAAAGGTTTCAGTGTGGGTGAGTGTCTTCAACAAGATGGTGCCCCTAACTGAGCTCCTCTGGGATGGGCCGCCTACAGACCCACAGGCTGGCTCTTAGACCTGAGTGAATTCACTCCGTCTGGCAGACCAAGAAATGGCAGATCCAGAGGAAATGCAAGATTCATCTCTCAGGGGCACATGCACATAGCACACTGTACATGTACATGCATGCGCGCGCGCGCACACACACACACACACACAAACACACAATATTAGAATACAAGTTTGTTAATTTACTCCCAAACACTTGAATTCTTTCTCCAAAAAACAAGCTAAGTTATAATTTAATTTAATTTTATTTTTTTAAACCTTTTTTTTGAGAGAGAGAGCGAGAACTTTTAATATTTAGTTTTTAGTTTTCGGCGGACACAACGTCTTTGTTTGTATGTGGTGCTGAGGATCGAACCCGGGCTGCACGCATGCCAGGCGAGCGCGCCACCGCCCGAGCCACATCCCCAGCCCCTCTAAGTTATAATTTAAAAGGCTGTTCATTCATATCATACTGGAAGAAACAACTATTTGCAATCCAGTGCATACTCTATTAAGGGCCAGATTCACTGGTAATCATACTATGAGCACACTGGTGAACCTAGAAACAAGAAAAATGAGCTGCTGGGGTACTCACAGACTTTACAGAGTATCTCCACAGCAGTCCGTCATAGTACACTCACACTGTAGTAAGGTTCCTTAACTTGGAATTCCTGGCCATGCACCAGGATTTCAAGGGCCCCATGAATTAATATGTGAGATATGTGTGTGTGTGTGTATTATTATTATTATTTTGCAGAAAGGATCTAAAGCTTTTTTTGAGATCCTTATACACTCATGACCAGAATCAACCCCCTGAGACATGTGGACACTCCCAGCTGGCTCATAATTTGACACCCATGTATGGGTAGATGGGATGGGGTTGGATGGCCTGGAGAGAAGATAAAACCCCAAGAAATTCAACTCTGACCCACTTACGTTTGCCAGTTAGCATGACAAAGCCTTGCAGATGTACTGATGTATGATCCTTCACCCCTTCGTTCTGTTATTTGTGAAAAAGTGAAGTATTTCCATTGAAGTAGGCTGAGGTATTTGGACAAAATTTGAAGAAATTGGCTTTTTAGAACTTTTTTTATTGATTGACCAAAAGTCACATTGTTCAAGGATATCTCCAGATGGCATTGTTCCTAAAAGTATAACATAAATGCTATGAATGCTCCCAGCAGAGGGACAGCATTGCACTTTGTTGGCCAAAAGGGAACATACTTTGCTTTCTAGGGTAAGAACCAAGCCATTGATGTGGCAGGGCCATCCACACTCCCTCACAATGTGCAAACCTGAGATAGCACAGTGTAATGGCACCTCAAGTTCTTGCCCTCCACCCAGGGGGAACTCTGCTTCCTTGGTTAGATACCTGATTTGCCCCTTGGACCTTTGAGTTGAGCCTGGCTTGAATTGGACATCTGACGCCATGTTAGTCTGGAGGTCCAAATGTCTCTGCTGTACTTCACAGATGAGATGGTGGCACATCCAGCCCTTTCCTCAGTGTTCAGTCATGGCCTGTTCCTAGGTATTGTTTCACTATTCCTGTTTTAAGCTGATCTTGCTGATGCTGGCCCTCATGAAAATGAATCAGGACAATGACAGTTAGGTATGATTTGTAACTTAGTTTTAGTTTTCTGTGGAATGTTAGTGTGGCGTGTTTTCCTTGCATGTTGGGCATATGAGAGGCTCTCACTTTCCATGCTCTGTATTTGGTAGAATCTGAACTTGTCACGAGCATGAATTGTTTTGTTGAATGATGACTGGGCAAGGTAGGAAATGCTTTGGGCTTCATGGACATATGATCTCTGTAGCTATAGTACAAAAGCAGCCTTAGTATGGAAACAGATGGGGACAAACTGTGTGTCAGTAAAACCTTAGCATAGGGACTGATATTTGAATTTTGTTTTTAGTAGTAGATGGACACAATGCCTTTATTTTATTTATTTTTATGTGGTGCTGAGAATCAAACCCAGTGCTTCATACGTGCTAGGCGAGTGCTCTGCCACTGAGCCACAATCCCAGCCCCCTGGTATTTGAATCTGGTGTATTTTCACATGTTACAAAATATTCTGCTTTTGATTTTCTTTTCAACCATTTGGAAATATGAAAACCATTCTTAGATTTTGGATCATACAAAAACAGGCTGTGGACTGGATTTGGACAAGCCCTGGTAAACTGTCACTTCAAAACACGCTGTACAGAATCTGAGCCATCGTGATAGAAGCCAGTGTTTGCTTCTGGGGCCAAGGTAGGATTGACTTGAAAGGGCCAGCAGATACTCTATGGGGTTATGGCAATGTTCTGTGACTTGCTAGGGTGTTGGGTACAAGTGTATGCATTTGTCAAGACTGATTGAGGGTATTTAGGATCTGAACCTTTCATTGTATATAAATTATATTTCAATAAAAAAGGGACACATGCTGCATGACAAGCACAACATCTCAGTGACACTTAGTAGCAGTAAGCCTTGATATCTCACTTTCATGTCTGTGGGTCACCCAGCAGCTCTGCTCCAGTCTCATTCCTACTCTGAGGCCTGGCTGGATGGGGCAGTTCTCTCGGCAAGGGCAGAAGCACAAGACAGTAAGGCCAATAGTGCGTGCACATTTCTGCCCTCTGCTTGTTATAGCGCTCAAACACAACCTGACTGCAGGTGGCTGTACACCCTGATTTAAGAAAATTTGTCTGCAGTACAGAAATGCTGTATCTCTTACATCTGAAACCTGCTCAAACCAAATCTTTGAATGTATGGTAAATGTTGTGGGACAACAGGGCATACACGTATGAAACAGTAGAAAAGCAAAACAGGACTGATTACAACTGAGTGCCAAAAACATGCCTCCAGATAAAAATAGGTTTCTGGAAGGTCAGGAAGTGCACATTCTTCATGGGCCATGTGGTTGTGATGATACCTGCAACAAGGCTTCTGCTGTCCATTCTTCAAGACCGGGAGAGCTCATGTCTCTCATGCCTGTCTCTCATGCCTTCCTCCCATGCCACCAGGTGTCATGGAAACTCATCCACAGATTTAGCAGAACCCTTTGATGCAGCTCAGCTTTTCTTGAGCTCCAGACCCTCGTTTCAACCTGTCTTCTATATCTCTGGGAAACCAGAAATGCAAACAAACCTGAACACATTAACTGGTTCTTCCTGGTCCTCTCCAGTGAAATAGCACCATTATCAAACCAGGCACCCGAGACAGGCATTCCAGACTCTTTCCTCTCTTTCATCCCCTAGTCCAGGCACTGGCTATACCAAATGGTCCTGTGCCCTCCTCTGCCCATCCTTTAAATTCATAAAGTTCTTTAAATTGCCATGTTCTCACTTTGGCATCCCATCATGATCTGTGAGAACGTTGTGGAGGACTCCAGGTGCTTGGGCTCACTTGCACGCCTCCTCCTCCTCTGTCCAGAGGTCTTACCGTCCCTTTCCCCATATATGTGTATGTGTTTTTAAAATAGCTCTCATCTCTGGAAGAGGATACAGAATGGGAGGGAGACTTTTATTGTCTATAGTGTTGGACCGTCTTGAGTATTCCTATTTTTTGAAATAAAATAATTATAAAAAGAACTATTAGAGGAATTTGTAGCAGGAGTTTATGATTCGGTGAACACAGAATAAAGTAGAAGGAAGTCAGTTCCCTTTGAAATATGCAGCTGGAACTTCTGGGAGATAGTCATGTTTTTGGAGCTAAGCAACCTGTTGCTATTCTAAACAGGTAAATTCTTCATCTCTGGCCCTTAGGTTTTTAGTTTCCCCCAGCAGCACAGGGCTATTCAAATTCTTAATCCACCTTTTCTTAAGAGTAGTTTTGTGTTTTCTCTTCAACTCTTAGTTGCATCCAGCATAATCAATAAAACCTGAGTTTTATTGTAAAATGTTTTGGAGTAAAGCATTCATTAGGATCAACATGCAAACTTTGAACCCATGAATCCTCATTCTTACACAAATTCTGTAAATTTGGGTAAACTCTTTGAAGATTCAAGTAAGAGGTAAGAGTAGTGCCTCCTCCATAATAAGATTTTGAGGATTAGATGAAGTATTTTATATCAAGCTGTTACTGTAGTGCCTAGCCCATATTATGCCCTTATGTAAATGCTACATATTTTTTGTTAATAAAGTATATTCAGTGGAACTGGAGGAAATTATGTTAAGTGAAGTAAGACAAGCACAGAGAGACAAATACTCATGTTCTCATATGTGGAAGCTAAAAATGTTATCCCATAGAAGAGCCTAGGAAGGATAAAAGGGGAGGGAGAGAGGGGAGGTGGGATAACAGGTACCAAAATAGAGTTAGTGGAATAAATGCTTGTGTTCTACAGCACAGTAGAGATTCAAACGTTCCCAACACAAACAAAGGATATCTGTTTACAGAGATAGAAATGTTGATTACACTGATTTTATCATTACACATAGTATAATGGATGAAATCATCACTGTAGCCCATGAATAGGGACAGTTACAACATGTCGATTGGGAAAAAAGTGCATCCAAGCAGCAGTGGTCCTCTTCCCTTAAAACCTCCAGAGCACCCACAGGTTCTGTTTTGGTGGCCTCATCCCACAGACAAGTCATATCGAGTTCAGAATTGACTATAACTAATCCTTCTAAGTCTTCTTTACATAGTAATTATGTTATTCATATTTTTCTTAAGCCCATCCCTCACTCCACTTCCCCTCAATGTTTTGTAGGCTTGATAGTTTGTTTTATTATATTTCATCTTTTGAATCTTATCCTAAGAACTGATCTAAGGATGATATTAATGAGTTTAAGAAGTTATTTATATAACTGTATGGATCTGTTAAGGTGTAGAGATGAGGTGTCCCTGAAAAGCTCATGTGTGAGTCAATGCAAAGTTCAGAGGTGAACTGATTGGGTTATGAGAGTCTTAACCTAATCAGTGCTTTAATCCACTTGACTTGATTAACTGGGTGGTAACTTATAGGCAGGTAGGGTGTGGCTGGAGTAGGTGGGTCACTGGAGCATGCCTTTGGAGTTTATATTTTGTCCCTGGTGAGCAGAGCTATCTCTGCTTTCTGGTGCCACATCCTGAGCTGCTTTCCTCTGCCACACCTTTTGCCATGATGTTCTGCCTTACCCTGGGTCCAGAGCAATGGAATTGGCTGTCCGTGGACTGAGATCTCTGAAACCAAGAGCTCCAAATGCACTTTTCCTCCTCTAAAATTGTTCTTGTCAGGTCTTTTGGTCACAGTGACAAAAAAGCTGACTTAAACAGGATCATAAAACCAAATGGGTTGTTAAGTTGTTTTCTATAGGGAGATCACTTGCATTTTGAAATTAGATAGTTCATTCCCTCAACAAATATTACATTTTTGTTGCCACATGTCAATCAGTATTCCAGATGGTATAGTCAGCAAGACAGATATGGACTCTCCCCATGGAGTTTACTTATTGACAGGGAGAATGGAAGTACTGAGATATAAGTGAGAAATGGACCAGCTATGTGAGCCCTGGAGGAAGAATGCTCCAGGGGGAGGGAACCACAGCCTAAAGGCCCTGAGGAGAGATCAGGTGGGGCAAGTTGAAGGTGAAGACAGAAGGCCAGCGGAGAAGGAGGGTATGTGTGAGGGGAGAAGGCAAGAGAGACCCACAAGGCTGGGCCACATAGGACTGGGTGAGTTACAGTGAGGAGGTATTTTGTGTTCTGTGCTATATGTTGGTTTTCTTTTTGTGATAGCCTTAGTATATCCTCCACCCCCAAATATCCTTGTCCTGCTTCTAGAACCTCTGAATATGTTACCTGACACAGTAAAAGGAACTTTGCAGATATTAGGTAAAGGATTTGGAGATGGAAGGTGATCCAGTAGACCCAGTGTGGTAATCACATACAGAGGCCCTTATAGGAGAGATGCAGGAGGCTCAGAGTCAGAACCGACGAGGAAAGGAATATGCACCAAGAATGCAGGTAGCCTCTAGATGCCAAGAAAGGGCAAGGAAACTGTTAGTCAGCGTTTAGTTGCCATCGCCAAAATATCTGTCAAAAACAACTTAGAGGAGAAAATGTTTATTTTGGGCTCACGGTTTCAGAGGTTCAGTCCGCTGTCAGCCAGCTCCATTGCCCTGGGCCTGAGTCGAGGCAGAACATCATAGTGAAGGGCGTGGCAGAGAAAAGCTGCTCAGTTCAAGGCAGAATGGTAAGAAAATACACTTGTGTTGTTTTGAGCTACTAAATTGTGATTTGTTATAGCAAGAATAAGAAACTAGTGGGGGCTGGAGTTGTGGCTCAGTGGTAGAGTGCTCGACTAGCATGCATGAGGCACTGGGTTCGATCCTCAGAACCACATACATGTAAAATAAATATATTGTGTCCACTTAAAACTAAGAAATAAAATAAATATTAAAAAAAATAAGAAACTAGTACTAGTTTCTAATTCTAAAATTAATTATAAAATGCATTGGGAAGCTAGTGGAGGATTTTAAACAGGGGACAAGGGGATCATACTTGGTTTTTCAAAGAACAGGCTGTTGAGAGTCAGGTGGGCAACAGGAAGGCATTTTAAGAGGCTGTGGTCTCAGGAGAGAGCTGACGGAGGCTGGGATTAAGGAGGTGGTAGTGATACTGCCGGTTATCAATGATGGAGTCCTGCTTCCTCGCATGTTGAAGTGTAACATTAGAGAAGCACACTGAGGCAAGCATATAAAGCAGGGTTTATTTAATAAGGGGTAACAGACTTCTCCAGGGATGGAGAAGGGGGCCATAGCTGGTATCCCGGTATCCCAAGAAGTGAGGGCATTCTGCCTTTTTTATAGGTCTTAGGCTTCCTTTGTTCTCCTCCTGTCTTCCCCTTATCTCTCTCCTTCCTGCATAGGTGACTAAGCCCAGGAGATGCTCAGTGGAATGGCCAAAAGGTGAGAAGTAGATGGGCTGGAGAGGCCAAGGTGGAGTGATCTGGGCAGGAAGAGGGCATAATTAACAATTCCCTGTAGGGATGGACAATCACTGGGACAACAGGTTGAAGCAGGGATAGGTCATCTTGATAAGGGTGGAGGAAGGGCTCTGAAGGAATTAACATTTCAATCCCCCCATTCTCTGGATCTGACCCTTGTCCATCTGCCTGTCTAATTCTGGCTTCAGTAGTAGATGGAGAAAACTATACAGGGTTTTGAAATAGAGCCACTAGGAACTGCTGCTGGCTTAGTTGTGAATATACAGAAAAAGAAATGGAGTGATGCTGAATTGGGGCTGATGCAACTGGGGACATTTATTGAAGTGGAGAAAGGCTGGAAAAGAGAGATTTAGGGGCTTGGGGATGTGGCTCAAGTGGTAGCCCGCTCACCTGGCATGCATGAAGCACTGAGTTCGATCCTCAATACCACATAAAAATAAAATAAAGACATTGTGTCCACCTAAAAAACTAAAAAGTAAATATTTTTTTTTTTAAAAAAAGAAACAGATTTAGGAGGCAAACTATGAATTCTGCTTGGGACATGTAACAATTTGAGATGCCTATTGGGCTTCTAAGTCCGTTTTGAACAAGCAGCTCAATGTTGAAGCATCGGTCTCAGAAGAGAGATGATATGTGTGTCCTCTCTTCCTGGGGCAAGTCTGGCCTCCCATAGAACCTCTCTGGTGTCTCTGTCCCTGACAGGACCACCTGCCAACTATACTGGTCCGTCTGGCACTTTGTTGTTACCATTTGTCCTAGGCTTGTTTTTCATGGCCTCCTCAGTATGGGCTGAATGAGCAATTAACAGAGTCTAAAATGAGGCCCAGTGTGTTTGATAACTAAAGAGTGATAAAGGAAACAATGTAGATTAATTTGTACCCCAAATATGTTCAGTTATTTAGTGCTTTTTCAGAGAACTAAATGGATTCTGTGAATTTTAATTGATGTTTAACTTTTAATTGTGTTCATGTGGGGCGGCCAGTTGGAACTATGCCTAATAAGACTGATGAGTACACACACATTTGCATACAGCATGCCTTCCAAGGGCCAGCCAGTGGGACAGGCTCATTGCTTTTTGGAAAAATGAAAACTGATCAGTTTTTGATTTCTGCTCATCTTAAATATAAGTGTACTGTTATTTCCTGTCATTGGTGTTTTTGTATTAAGATTTTTTTTTTTAAGAAAAAAAACCCAATTATTAGAAGCACTAGCTTATTTACAGTGGAAAGAATTCTAATTTGTGGAATTTTATGCTTCAGATTGTTAAGCCAGACCAACAAATGTTGTTTACTGAACATCTATTTCTCTGTGAAGTACTTTGCTAAATGCTGAAGGACGAAGGCGCTGCTGTAATTAGGATACTTTTTGGCCAGTTCATTGGTTTGAATAACAAGAAAATTTGTTGTCTTACATAAGAAATGGAGCAGTCTCCAGGCATAGTATGCAAGCTCCTACTCTCTCTCTGATTCTCATGGCTCTGTCCTCCTAATGTTTGATGACTAACTCCATCTTTAGGTCAGGAGCAAGATGGCTGGCTGCAGCAGTTCCAGAGATTACATTCAGATTTGATAACATCCACAGGGAAAAAAAAAGGATTGCCTTTTCTTTTGTGTCTTAAATGTGAGATAATCTTTCCCAGAAGCCCCCTAAGAGATTGTCCTCACATCCGATTCACCAGAATTGGCTCACATGTCCATTTGTAAGCCAGTCACTGGCTGAGGAAATGGAACTGTGATGATTGGCCTAAACCAAGGGTTGGCACGTTACAGTTGGCCACACCTTTTTATAAAGTTTTATTGGCACAACCATTGTTTGCATGGTGTTTCTAACTACTTTTGTACTACAGTAGCAGAGTTGAGTAGTTGTGAAGAGATGTCTATCCCACAAAGCCTACAGTTTTTACCATCTGCCTTTTATGGACATAGCACCAGTCTGACTTAGATGGATCATCTGGAATGTATGGGTGCTGAATGGACAAGCGCAGCAGCCACTGGAGACACAAGAGAGGTGTGAAATGCGCTTCTAGTCTTCAAAGAAAGTATGGGGGGAAGTGTTATTTTAATACATAAAAATAGCTACAAATGCTGGTTGCAGTTTAATACTCAAATGAAAGATGTCTTATGCCTACTTATAATTGAAAGCTATTTTTTTCTTTGACTACAAAGTAGGAAGAAAACCTCTACCAATTTATCAAAACTATGTTCCAAGGAAATTATAGAAATGAATATAAAATGGAGAATCTTAAGGACATATTTTAAGTTCCAGGAAAAAATTTTAGTATTATTCAAAAATCAAATTTATGCAGTTTAAGAAACCATGCTCAAAAGGGGAGGGATTGATAATGGTAACAGATAGTTCCATGAACACACAACGTCTCAACTCTTTCCTCTCTTATTTCCTTCATGGAATTGATTTAAAAACCAATTTTTTAAAAAATTTTTGTACTTTTTGAAACAAGATCTTGCTTTGTTGCCTGGGATGGTCTTGAACTTTGTGATTCTCCTGTCTCAGTCTCCTGAGTAGCTAGGATTATAGGAGTATGTCATATATAGAATATACCACCCAACATCAAGCAGTTACACTTTTTTCTCAGCAGCACATGGATCCTTCTCAAAAAGAGATCATATATTATGTCACAGGGCAACTCTTAGACAATATAAAGGAGTAGAGATAATACCATGCATCCTATCTGATCATAATGGAATGGAACTGAAAATCAAAGATAAAAGAAGGAAGGAAAAAGAATACATCATTTGGAGAATGAACAATAGGTTACTGAATGATCAATGGGTTATAGAAGACATCAAGGAGGAAATTAAAAAATTCTTAGAGATTAATGAAAACACGGACACAACATATCGGAATCTATGGGACACATTGAAAGCAGTTCTAAGAGGAAAATTCATTGCTTGGAGTTTATTCCTTAAAAAAAGAAAAAACCAACAAATAAATGATCTCATACTTCATCTCAAAATCCTTGAAAAAGAAGAGCAAAACAACAGCAAAAGAAGTAGAAGGCAAGAAATAATTAAAATCAGAGCTGAAATTAATGAAATCGAAACAAAAGAAACAATTGAAAAAATTGACAAAACTAAAAGTTGGTTCTTTGAAAAAATAAACAAAATCGACAGACCCTTAGCGATGCTAGCGAAGAGAAGAAGAGAGAGAACTCAAATTACTAGCATACGGGATGAAAAAGGCAATATCACAACAGACACTTCAGATATACAGAAGATAATCAAAAATTAATTTGAATCCTTATACTCCAATAAATTAGAAGATAATGAAGGCATCGATAAATTTCTTAAGTCATATGATCTGCCCAGATTGAGTCAGGAGGATATAGACAACCTAAACAGACCAATATCAATTTAGGAATTAGAAGAAACCATCAAAAGACTACCAACTAAGAAAAGCCCAGGACCGGATGGGTATACAGCAGAGTTTTACAAAACCTTTAAAGAGGAACTAATACCAATACTTTTCAAGCTACTTCAGGAAATAGAAAAGGAGGGAGAACTTCCAAATTCATTCTATGAGGCCAACATCACCCTGATACCTAAACCAGACAAAGACACTTCAAAGAAAGAAAACTACAGACCAATATCTCTAATGAACCTAGATGCAAAAATCCTCAATAAAATTCTGGCGAATCAGATACAAAAACATATCAAAAAAATTGTGCACCATGATCAAGTAGGATTCATCCCTGGGATGCAAGGCTGGTTCAATATACGGAAATCAATAAATGTTATTCACCACATCAATAGACTTAAAAATAAGAACCATATGATCATCTCGATAGATGCGGAAAAAGCATTCGACAAAGTACAGCATCCCTTTATGTTCAAAACTCTAGAAAAACTAGGGATAACAGGAACATACCTCAATATTGTAAAAGCAATCTATGCTAAGCCTCAGGCTAGCATCATTCTGAATGGAGAAAAATTGAAGGCATTCCTTCTAAAATCTGGAACAAGACAGGGATGCCCTCTCTCACCACTTCTGTTCAACATAGTTCTCGAAACACTGGCCAGAGCAATTAGACAGATGAAAGAAATTAAAGGCATCAAAATAGGAAAAGAAGAACTTAAATTATCACTATTTGCAGATGACATGATTCTATACCTAGCAGACCCAAAAGGCTCTACAAAGAAACTATTAGAGCTAATAAATGAATTCAGCAAAGTGGCAGGATATAAAATCAACACGCATAAATCAAAGGCATTCCTGTACATCAGCGACAAATCCTCTGAAATGGAAATGAGGACAACCACTCCATTCACAATATCTTCAAAAAAAATAAAATACTTGGGAATCAACCTAACAAAAGAGGTGAAAGACTTATACAATGAAATCTACAGAACCCTAAAGAGAGAAATAGAAGAAGATCTTAGAAGATGGAAAAATATACCCTGTTCATGGATAGGCAGAACTAACATCATCAAAATGGCGATATTACCAAAAGTTCTCTATAGGTTTAATGCAATGCCAATCAAAATCCCAACGGCATTTCTTGTAGAAATAGAGAAAGCAATCATGAAATTCATATGGAAAAATAAACGACCCAGAATAGCAAAAACAGTGCTAAGCAGGAAGTGTGAATCAGGCGGTATAGCGATACCAGACTTCAGAGTATACTACAGAGCAATAGTAACAAAAACAGCATGGTACTGGTACCAAAACAGGCGGGTGACCAATGGTACAGAATAGAGCACACAGAAACCAATCCACAAAACTACAACTATCTTATATTTGATAAAGGGGCTAAAAGCATGCAATGGAGCAAATGGTGCTGGGAAAACTGGAAATCCATATGCAACAAAATGAAACTGAATCCCTTTCTCTCGCCATGCACAAAAGTTAATTCAAAATGGATCAAGGAGCTTGATATCAAATCAGAGACACACCGTCTGATAGAAGAAAAAGTTGGCTACGATCTACATACTGTGGGGTCGGGCTCCAAATTCCTCAATAGAACACCCATAGCACAAAAGTTAATAACTAGAATCAACAAATGGGACTTACTCAAACTAAAAAGTTTTTTCTCAGCAAAAGAAACAATAAGAGAGGTAAATAGGGAGCCTACATCCTGGGAACAAATCTTTACTCCTCACACTTCAGATAGAGCCCTAATATCCAGAGTATACAAAGAACTCAAAAAATTAGACAATAAGAGAACAAACAACCCAATCAACAAATGGGCCAAGGACCTGAACAGACACTTCTCAGAGGAGGACATACAATCAATCAACAAGTACATGAAAAAATGCTCACCATCTCTAGCTGTCAGAGAAATGCAAATCAAAACCACCCTAAGATACCATCTCACTCCAGTTAGATTGGCAGCCATTATGAAGTCAAATAACAACAAGTACTGGCGAGGATGTGGGGAAAAGGGTACACTTGTACATTGCTGGTGGGACTGCAAATTGGTGCAGCCAATTTGGAAAGCAGTATGGAGATTTCTTGGAAAGCTTTGAATGGAGCCACCATTTGACCCAGCTATTCCCCTTCTCGGTCTATTCCCTAAAGACCTAAAAAGAGCATGCTACAGGGACACTGCTACATCGATGTTCATAGCAGCACAATTCACAATAGCAAGACTGTGGAACCAACCTAGATGCCCTTCAGTAGATGAATGGATAAAAAAAATGTGGCATTTATACACAATGGAGTATTACTCTGCATTAAAAAATGACAAAATCATAGAATTTACAGGGAAATGGATGGCATTAGAGCAGATTATGCTAAGTGAAGCTAGCCAATCCCTAAAAAACAAATACCAAATGTCTTCTTTGATATAAGGAGAGTAACTAAGAACAGAGTAGGGTCGAAGAGCATGAGAAGAAGATTAACATTAAACAGGGATGAGAGTTGGGAGGGAAAGGGAGAGAGAAGGGAAATTGCATGGAAATGGAAGGAGACCCTCAGAGTTATACAAAAGTACATACAAGAGGAAGTGAGGGGAAAGGGAAAAATAATACAAGGGGACAAATGAATGTCAGTAGAGGGGGCAGAGAGAGAAGAGGGGAGGGGAGGGGAGGGGGGATAGTAGAGGATAGGAAAGGCAGCAGAACACAACAGACACTAGTATGGCAATATGTAAATCAATGGATGTGTAACTGATGTGATTCTGCAATCTGTATATGGGGTAAAAATGGGAGCTTATAACCCACTTGAATCAAAGTGTGAAATATGATATATCAAGAACTATGTAATGTTTTGAACAGCCAACAATAAAAAATTAAAAAAAAAAAAAGGAGTATGTCACTATACCAAGCTAATGTTTAAAACATTGATGAATAGGCAACAAGAGGGATCCCTGTAGAGTTAGATGGGGGAAGTATCTTAAATGGATACATAATTTTTACAGTGTGATAAAATTGCATAGGAGTCAATACACACACACATCTGATAAGATAGGGAGTTGTTTCAATGTCAGTGTTGTGTTATAGTTTTGCAAAAACTATAGGAGGAAACTTGGAAAAGTGTACAAATGATCTCTCTGTGTTATTTATTATAACTTTATGTGAAGCTACCAGGATCTCACTTCAGTATTCAATTTAAAAAAGATAAATGAAACCCTGAGGTTTCCACCTGTTCCCCCTGAATAGATGGAAAGATATTAAGAAAACTTGGTCTGATTACATTTCAGATGCAAACAGGCTGACCACTGAGCAACTATTAGAAATTCTGAGAAGTTGTGAAAAATAGGAATTATGCTTAAAAGTGGTAAAATGCCATTCCATTTTTCACAAGTGATATTTGACATTTCATTAAATCCCTGACAAGTTTGTAATGGGTTCTCAATTAGATGCAGCAATTAGAAAAAAATGAAGAGATCACTAGGAGCCAGTACGGATTCACTAAGAACACCCATTATGATAAACCTGGCTCAGGGAACAACATACTGTTACTTAATTTTAATTTTAGCAAAGCACTCAAAAAACCCTTTATTTTCAATTTTTATGAAAATAACATTGGATTGTTGAAAATTGCCTGGAGTGTGGTTTTTGCTGGAGAATGTTAATTCTGTTGGTTTGAGGCCAAACTAAATAATGCCTATAGTGAAAAGTAATTTTTATTAGTACTTGGATAAAAATATGTGACCTTTAATAATTTTTGTTTTAGATAATAAGGTCTTGGAGGGATACCTCATTATGATAAGTGAGAGTTCAGTTTCAGATTATATGGAAATGCTGGAATAACGGGCCCAAACTAATAAAACTGAGTTAAAAGCAACAATTATGTAGTCCTATATTTATGTCTGAAAGAATAACTATAAATGTATAAGATGTCTGAGGAACAGCTTTAATGGCAGTTCATGTGAAAAGAAAATGGGGGCGAGGGGAGCAGGGTTAATTGCTGCTGTAAAGGGCTAGGCCTTTCCCTATAGCTCTCAAGCAACTGGGAGTCAACCAGGACCAATGGTGGGCAGAGTCTGGGAGGAAAAGGTAGAGTGGGCGGGAAGTTGGTAGAAGTCAATGAATACAGGGAATTCGAAGGGCTGACCTGTGGCTAGATTTTGAGGCTCCAGGATACATCCTTCAAGAGAAAGAAAATACCAGAAGTAATAGACAAGGACTGGTAGAAACTAGCTTGGGAGAAGTTCAAGGTTGTACTCCAGATCCCCCTTGGAGCTGCAGGGAGTTCAGTTCCAGGGATCTGGGAACAAGACCTAAATCTCTCAATGAGGCCAGGGAACAGGGGAGAATGTGTACCAGGGTTACAGGACACTATTTTTGGTAGATACTCTGTATTCATCACTTTTCCTCAAGCTGTGTGCCTAGGATGGATTACTTGACATTTCTGGAGCTCTCAGAATCATTAGGAGGATTAAATTATTAAGTGAGCACAGTCTCTTGTGTAGTAGAATTTCTACTAGGCACTTTGGTCTCAATTTGCAGATAGATATGAATTGGTGTCTGTTTAGACTTTTAGATGAAATCCACAGTGCATTACTTGTTGCAGTGACTGAATCCTGGCTGTACATTAGAATCACATTCAGAGCTTTAAAAAAAAAAAAAAAAGACTCATGTTTTAAAAGGATACCCAGATCCACTGAATTCAAATCTCTGTGCCTGGACTCAAGCATTAATAGTTTTTAAAGCTCTCTATATTATTCTAATGTGCAGCTAGAATCGAGAGCCTCTGTCTTACAATTTCATCAGTCCTGGCTGTCATTGGCTCATGACCTCACAGAGTCCTTAGGTTGCTACCTCAGTGGAGACAGCTGGGAGTAGCTACAGCCAGTGGAGACTGACAGCCAACTTTGAGCTTGAGATGAGCCAACAGAGAAGGGCAGTAGCAAAAATCCATGAACAAGATCACTAATACTCTCCATCTGCTTAAAGAAAAGTTGTAGTATGTTGTGGGGAAAGAGCAGGCCCACTGAGGTGTGAGTCAGTTAAGGCACATCTGGAGCACCACTTTGTGTTTTAGGAAGGATCCAGACATGAGGAAACATTTTTCCAAGTCTTTGGACTCAGCTGAAGGGTGGCAATGTCAATACAGGCAGCCAATGCCCAGGCATTTCTATCTGTTGGAGCAGACCACAGGCACAGGACAGTTGCCATGAATTATCAGTCTGGGGACAATAGCAGTGTGAAGAGTGTACAACCCAAGATAATCCAAATTCAGGAAGTAGGGCAATGGGTCAAAAAGAGTTTTGATGAACCTCCTCTTAGGCTTACGGCTAAAAGATAGAAATAGGGTTGTCTGACAGAGGCAGAACGCAGGTGTGCTGATCAAAGCCAGTTGCGAAATAAATTCAACAGACACTGAGTAGTTAGTACACTTTTCTGGATCAAGGGCATATTCTCAAAGTCCCTAAAACATACCCAATGGAAGGTGAGAAAGATGAGAAAGAACAAAGACTGTGTCCAGTAGCCATGAAAGAACTAGGGACATTGAGCTCAGAAAAAGCTGGAGAACTAAGCCAGATGAAAACTGTTAATTTAAGATACTTGAAAAAATCAATTCATATAAGAGGATTTGGACCCCTGAGCAGGCATTATAGAAACCAGACTTTGGTTGAATAGTAAGAAATCATTTTAGCACCAGGAACTGAGATTAGAATAAAATTATGTCCTAGGAGTAGCAAACTCCCTGTTACTAAATGTGTTCAAGCTGATACTGTGAAAGAAGTGCTGGTATTAAGTGGGAGGTAGGACTAGGTCAGTGGGAAGGTTTGAAGCCCTCTGCTCTTATTCCATCAGGCCCAACCAGCTTCCACCTTGATTAAAGTAATGTGTGTTATAGGATTTTTTAAAAGAGTGTTAAGAAACTAGGATTATCACAATTATTTACCTAATTTTTATTGACAGGTAATAGTTAACATATCTTTATGGGATATGATGAGCTGTTTTGATAATGTGGTTACATTGTAGAATAATTAAATTAAGCTAATTAGCTGGGCACAGTGGTGTACGCCTATAATCCCAGCAGTTCGGGAGGCTGAGGCAGGAGGATCGAGAGTTCAAAGCCAGCCTCAGTAACAGCCAGGTGCTAAGCAACTGAGATCCTTTCTCTAAATAAAATACAAAATAGGGCTGGGGATGTGACTCAGTGGTTGAGTGCCCCTGAGTTTAATCCCCAGTACCGACCCCCCAAATTAAGCTAATTAACATGTTTGTCATCACATAGTTTCTTTTTGTTGTGAGAATATTTAAAATCTGTTATTTTTGAAATATATGATACATTGTTGATTCTTGTCACCATTCTATGCAATAGATCACTAAAACTTATCCCTGCCGATTCAAACTGTACCCTTTGACCAAATTCTCTCCCTTCCCCATCCAACCATTCCCAGCCTCTGGTAATCACCATTACACTCCTTCCATGAGTCTAATGGCATGATTTTTCAATTTCTATTATAAGGAAAGACATAACGCCAAATATTTGCACAACCGTGGGCTACTTGTTTTGCCTCATCAACCAAGAGATTCAGATATTTATGTAAATAAGGATTATGTTTTTTAATGCAGGTGGAGTTACTTAGTCTTGTAGTTTGAATCACCATTGGATTTTCTGCCTTTAAAAATTTTTTAAGCTGTTTATATCCAATTCAACAAATCTTTCTATTATCTACCAAGTGTGAGACATCACCCTATTCTTTGAAAGCTGAAAATCTTCTCTCCCCAAATTTCAAGCGATTGGTAATTAATCTCAATGTTGGCAGCATCTTCTATATTTAAAAACAGAGTCACAGCACTACAAATATAAATAGTAGTGGCAGTAGACTGTCATTGGTTGCCTCCCTAATATGTCTCTATCTTCTTAATAACTCAATTTTTACTTAGGGATATGTGTGGAAGCTAACTGTACCATGATCAGGAGGTACAGTTTGAGTGTTAGGCTGAGCTAATTTATACATTTTGGGCCTCTTGTTGCCAGGAGTTCAAAGGTAATCACATGGACTAAGCTGCAACTCTGAGAGTGTATTTCAGGATTGTCACTGGGAAGACTAGAACAGACTTAGTCTTGTTGTTGCTTGATGTGAGCAAGAAATTTGTGATCCTAGGATTGGTAGCTATTATGCATCTATAATAAGGCTAGTTTCAGGCAGATCTAACACTAAAAAAAAAAGTGGAGAAATGGAAAAAAAAAATCAGCATTTTGTGACATCACCCATTTGCTAGATTTCTGAGTTTTCCAAATATATATAAGTCTCCTTCTTATTAAGTCAGTTTGACTTAGATCTTCATTGGCTTAGAACCAAAAGCCTCCTTACTGATCAATATGGTGGTTATTATGGGTGGTGAGGTTATATGTTTTATTTTATCATTATTTAATTGTATTTGCTAAATTGTCTGTAGTGAACCTGAATTACACTATTAAAAAATAATAACAAAGACTATGAACATGTAACCACAGCATCCACATTGTGGAAATTACTCATCTAGGAAAGCAGATATTCTTCACTAGAGCAAAATCAGGACAAACTCAAAGGTAAACTAATTTGCTTCGTCAGATGGGATTCTGAGGACATCTCTGATGACATTTTGCATACTACTGTACTGATAATTCACTAGGTTTGTAAACTTAACCTCTTGAAGAAGTCAGTGTGTTGGTACACTCTTGTTCAGTTGCTTTTTGAGGAACAGAAGAACTCCACCTGAAAACAGCTGCTGCTTTTACCACTGTTTACTTTTCTAGTTTTGATTGTTCAAGGAAATCAATGCTGTACTCTCAGCCATTTAATTTTTCCTTTGTCCTGACTTATTTAAAGACATATTTGTGGTCACTTTTAATAATAAGTACATTTTAAATGTAACAAACAATTTGCATGAAAATAATAAGATAGGAGAACCTGTAGATTGAGAGACTTAAAGAACTTGTCTACCAATAACTGCATATGGATCTTATTTGAATCTTTATTTAAATAAACCAGAAAACAAATATTAAATTCAACTAAATTTGACCTAAGACTGCCTCCATACCCTAAATCCCTACTTAATTAATCACAATCTAACTTAGCAGATAACCATGAAAAACACAGTCACCCTCCAAGCCCAGAGAATGAACTAAGAGACACAAGTTACAGCAAAAAGTGAGGCTTTACTTTAATGATGGTCTTGCACGGTTGGGTGTCTGGTGGTCAAGGACCCATAGACTGAGTACAACAGTGTTTATCCCCTAGAGCACAAGATCCCCCTGCACCTTCCTCATTTGAGTACTGTGGGGTGCTCAGTCTTCCCCAATATCATCTAAGTTTTACTGTCTCTCCTCTTGGGTTATTAAAAAAAAAATATATATATATATATATATATATATATATATATATATATATATATATATACACACACACACACACACACACACACAAATACCTGGTATTTGAAACCTGGTGTTTCTATGAGCTTTGGCCAGAGCTTTAATTGCAGGTCTTGGACAGTTCCTACTCACCTTATTATGATTCTTTCCCAGCATAGGATTCCCTCCCTATGTGAAGCATCAGCCTTTAGTCTGTTTGCTGTTTCTCTCACTGAATACCACAGACTGGGTAATTTATTTATTTTAAATTATAGTTCTGGAGACTGAAAAGTCCACGGTCAGAAGTCCTCATAAGGTGATAGCCTTCTTGCTGGTGGGGACTCTGTAGAGCCATGAGGCTAGGCAGGGTATCACATAGTGAACCAAGCAAGCAACTCAGAGAAAAGCCACTCCCACAGTTACCCATTGATTCATTAATCCATTCATGAGAGCAAAGCAATCATGACCCAGTCACCTCTTAGTGGTACCACCGTGGGACCATAGGGGCATTTAAGCCATGGCAGGCCCTAATCTCCACAGAATCTTGCTGTCAGACAATTGTAAAACCTGGTAGAAATTCAGCATCTGTTACATGCTATTTGTGGGCCAAACGTTTGAGAGAGCGGTGTTTCAAAAAAGCATTGAATTCCTATTGCTTTTTTGTGATTTTTATATGAAAAGAATTCTTGGTAACTAAGGTATATTGGTAAGAGAGAAAATTTGTGAGAGAGAGTCGGTTCCTTTTAAAAGAATAGGGTAAATGAATAGGTGACCAGCTTTGGCTCCAGGATGACTGCTTTCTGTTATCATGCTGGGAAATTGACACAATTTGATTTCCATGCACTTTTAATCTCTGCTATTGTTCTTTTCTCTTTTATTCCATTGTGAAGAAGAAAAACAATCTAGCTGAGAATCCCTTTTCTTTCTCCCTTAACCCAAGAAACACAATAAATATTGTACTTTTTTATGACATTTTCAAAGTACTATAAAATATTGCCATCATCATTTCATTCTCTAGTCTAATATTTTTGGGCAATTACTCTGTGCAAGGTTCACTATCAGGCACTTGGGAGCAGGGAATGCAACACAATCAGTTGTGCTGGTGGAAACATGAAAGTTGGGCACTGAGGAAGGATGAGTTTATGATTAGAATATTGAGGCTTTGTTAAGTGTGCATGTTCTGCACATAGATCCAATAATGATAGGTAGCACTTACTATTAATTATCATGTGCTAAGTGCCTTTCTAAAACTTCTGTATCAATTATCTCATCTAATAGTCACAGTGTCTTTATGGAGTATATGCTCTTATTATTTGTCTTTTAGTAGGAAATGGAAGCACAGAGATTAAATAATTTGCTTTAAATCACAGAGTTAGACAGCAGCAGTACCAACTGGATTTGAACTCAGTTCAACCTCAGAGTCTGAGTTCATTATGGAATTATTACTAAAGAATCTATTGGCTCATAGATGTATTGTGTTAGTGGCTTTCAATTTAAAGAAAAAAAATAGATGGTTAATTGTTGTCAACTGTCCATATCCCTGGAGTCTACTGCAAAGTATCAATATGAAACACATTGGGCTTCCAACAGATACAATATCATATTGTAGTTGGCTGTCTTAGTCCATTGGGCTGTAATAACAAATATTCTGGGTAATTTATAAATAATAGAAATTTATTTCTCACAATTTTGGGGGGCTGAAAAGTCCGAGATTAAGGGGCTGGCAGATTTAGTGTCTGCTAAAGGCCCATACTTCACAGACAGTGCCTTCTTATAGTATCCCCACGTGGCAGAAAGGCAGAAGCAGTGAATACTGTATATCAAACAGTAGAAGAGCAAAGCAAACACCAGGCAGCTCTCTGAAGCCTGTTCTGTAAGGGCCTTAATCCCATTCATAGGGATGGAGTCCTTGTTATTTAATTATTTCCTCAAAGGCCCCACCTTTTAATACTATTGCATTGAGGATTAAGTTTCAACATTGATTTTGGAGGAATACAAAACATGATAATGTCAGAATTAATTTCAGACTTCAAGAAATTTGATCACATTTTTATTGTGTGTTACTGCTTTCAAGGGTTGAAATTTAACCTGTAGTCGGTCTAGATTCATATAAAAATGAGTCTTACTCTGACACAGTGTTGATTTGTGGTGACAATAAACCCATTGGGCTATTATTTTTGTAAGCCAATTTTCGTCATTCGTCATGCAGTTTAATGTGTTGAAGTTTATGTTTCCCCAGTGTGCATATATGTATATACATATATCTGTATGTCTCAATACATTGCTAGATTCTTGTTTTATATTGCTTATATTCGTTGATTCTATTTTTTTTCAGCTGGGAATAATGTGTGAAACTGAGAACTACCTGTAACTACAAATTAGGCTATGTAGCCCTCAACTCAAGCGCATAGTCCCAAATTACCTTTTCTCCCTGTCATTTCATCATAATAATGAATGAAAATTGTCATTCACTGAATGTCAACTGTGTGTCAAACTTTATATTAAACCTTTTACTTGCATTATCTCATTTCATTTTAAAAATAACCCTGAGGTGTTTTTATTCTCATTTTATAGATGAAGAAGTGAAGGCCTGGAGAGGTTAAGAGAGAGAAATTAAGCAAAGGTTTAGAGAACTTGAATTTGTCCAAAATCACATAGATAATAAATGGGACAAGAGCCAGGTTTGTCTGCCTAACAGAACAGTGGGTGGAGACATGGAAGCAGCCATCGATGAAGGAATGTTTCAGAATGGTGTGTGCTTCAGGGTACATATTCATGTACATTAGTTTCTAAAAATAAGCAGGAGCCAGGTGTGTGGTGGTGCATGCCTGGGACTTGGGAGGCTGAGACAGGAGGATTGCAATTCAAGGCTAGTCTCAGCAATTTAGCAAGACTCTCTCAAAATGAAAGAACTGAGGTAGGAGCTCAGGGGTCAAGTACCCCTGAGTTCAATTGTTCAATCCCACCAAAAACTAAATAAAGAAACAACAATTTTAAAAAGTGTTGGGGGGGGGGGGCTGAGGGCATAGCTCAGAGGCAGAGTGCTTGCCTAGCATGCATAAGGACCTAGGTTCAGTTCCCAGCTCTGCAAAATAACAGTAATGATGATGATGATAAATCACGCAAATCACACTAAAAAAACTAAACAGCAGTAACTGTAGCTTCCTGTGCACTGGTAAAGTAGAAAGGCACTGGGGTTTGAATCCTAGCTCTGTTTAACATAAAGATGTTAAATGTTTACAACTTCTCTGAATCTTAAGTTTTCTCATCTGTAAAATAAGGACAATAATACCTGTTTAACTTATTTATAAGATTACTGTCTGAATTAAATGAAATAGAAGTGAAAATGCTGATTATGAAAGTATCAGCCATTACTCTCATTTGCACACAGCCTCCACTCTTGGAGCTTTAAAATTCATCTTTTTGTATTAAAGTTTGATGCTGGTGAAGGTTTGGCATAGTAAGTTTCTTACAGAGGAATTGTCCTGTTCCTTTATTTATTCATTCATTCAGCTTGGTTTTATTGAGTGCCTGCTATATTCCATTGATACCTTTGCTGGAAGCGTAGTGACTCAGACCTGGTTGCTGACTGTCCAGGATATTTTTTTGCTAGGACCGCTGTTCCTAATACAGTCTAACCTAAGCCCATGCTACTGACCGGATGTAAAGTAAACAAGGTCAAATTCTTTTTGTGGCTGCACATACTGATCTGCTTAAAGAAATTTCTGGACAGATGGGGCTTCTGGCACCCATTGTGGCTTTCTGTCATGTCTTTTGGGATAGAAGAGGATGGGGAAGGTTTAGAGTGAAGCAAAGGAAAACTATTTTCCCAGACACCAAAACACAAATGTCATGCCCTCCTGGGGCTTGCTTCTTGGTCGGCTTTAAGTGAGAGGCTCCTAGCAAGGGTTTTTAAACTGAACTCTCTGTGTAATTGTTAAAATCCTTCAAATGGAAAGGACCACATATTTCTCTCAGCCTCCAATAAACTGTAACAAATAGTAGACTCTAGTCCATTTTTGAATAATGAAATATAATGAGAGCAACAAAACTTGGAGATCATTTAGATGCCACCCCTCCTCTTGTGCTGCTTTTGGTCCAAGTGCTGATGGAGCAGTGGAGGAAACTTTGACACCATCTTTCTCATTCCCTCTAGAGGGTAGGCAAATGAGGAGTCTGAGCCTGGGAAGGTGAAAATGACAAACTTCAAGAATGCATGAAGGAAAATATCTAAATCAGTTGTAGGTTCTCTAGTAACAAACATGTGCCACCTTCCTCACTCACCCCCACGCCACCCTGCCTGACCCTACCCCATCCATCCACACACCTAGATACTCATCAGTTTTACAATGTTAACACAAAATTACTGTTACAATCAGTGGAACATATAATGGGGGAGGAACTTCTCTGGGAAAAGGAGGAAAATGAGCTCCAACCCCAAAAGTTGGGATTAAATGCCTTCTAGAGCATTTTTTAATTGAATCAGTGCAGTGAGGCTAATTTGCAGGTGAACTGTGTAGCTTGACAAAACTATCATCATGCTTGTGTTGCACATTTTTAATCAGTAAAATGATAGTAGACTCAAATGCCAGACCTCGATCCTCCCCCAACATCAGCTGTCACTGTGGGGGTGGTCTTGGCTGCGAGTGTCTCAGTTCACCCTGATATGTTCCTGGGTTTGCTGTTTCACCATCAGTGAGTACACAGTGGCCACTGCATGTCACCTGGACCCACAGCAGGTACCATCTGACCTTTAGACCATCTGGAGAGTCAGATCTTAAGAACTAGTGCACACCTTATGCTCTTCATTTAAACTGTGATTGAAGTGTGCAGTGTTCCCAGGCATGCATGTATCAGTGTGGGGGTCAAAGAGGAATAAGACAAGAAATTAAAATTTATTTTGAAGGAGGGCTCAGTAATTCTGAATGCCCAGCAGGGCAGGCCAGAAGCCCTGAAGACTCTGGCTACACTAGAGGAGGAACTGATGAGAGGATTGCCTTGATGGGCAGTAGCTGGCAGCTGTTCTTGCAGTTTGCCCTGCAGCATCTAAACAGCAGGATGGGTGTTCCCATGGTGAATCTTTGTGCACCTCTGCTGCTGGGGAAAATAATTCCCCTTCCTACTGCAGCTCAACCCTGATTACATTTAGTTCTTTCAGTGTTTTTTTTCAAGAATTTTTGAGTGGCTGTGATATGCTCAGTTTGTGGCCTAATTTGTAGAGGGGGTTCCTGGTTGCTCAATCTCTAGACCTCTTGATTGGGATATGCAGTCTCATTTTCTATGGGCCAGTAGCTCTAAAAGCTCTCAACCATTAAATATATAACAGATACATATAGTAGTTACAGAATTTAAAAGACATAAGATAAGTCCCTTTCCAAACCCTGTTCACGTCCCAGAAATAACCAGTATTAACTTTATGTCTGTTCCTACAGAGATTATATATTCACATACACACACACACACACTGTCACACACACACACACATATATGTATTTGTTTATCTGTTTAATTATTTACCCTTTTTATTGACACAAATAGTAACATACTGTTACACATTATTTTAAAATTGATCTTAGAGGGGCTGGGGTTGTGGCTCAGTGGTAGAGCACTCTCCTAGCATGGGTGAGGCCTTGGGTTCGATCCCCAGCACCACATAAATAAATAAATAAATAAACAAGCAAATAAATAAATAAAAGTTAAATTTATTTTAAAAAATGATCTTAGGGATTGTTCTAGAAGAGCACATGTAGAGCTGCCATATTCTTTTTCAGTAGCTACAGAACAGAACATGGCATTGTTTAGATGGACCATTGCTTATTTAGCCAGGTTTTAACTATTGAATGTTTGGATTGTACAACCTTTTGCCATCTCAGCAACAGTTAATGGTATATCCTTGAACACACATCTTTGAGTGCACATGCTGATTTATAGAATCAGTTGGCACAAATGGAACTGCTCAGTCAAAAGGCATGTACTTTCTAGTATGAGTAGAGCTTACCAAATTGCCCTCCTCAAGAGGATTTTTTCCTTTACACCTGCCCAGCAGTACATAAGAGAACATACCCCTAAGGTCTTTTTCCCTGTCCCCATCCCTCTCTAGGCCATATCAAGAGTCTGTTTTTGAAAGGAAAATGATTTCAGTCTGGACATGAACATTATTGTTTTGAAAGCTCACACCGTGGATGTTAGCAGTCTTTCAATAGCAAATCACAGAAAATCTACCTCAAACTAATTTAAGCTGGAGAAAAAAGTTAAAGACATTGGGCTGTGGTTGTGGCTCAGTGGTAGAGTGCTTGCTTGCCTAGCGCATTTGAGGCACTGGGTTCGATCCTCAGCACCTAATTAAAAAAAAAAAAAGTCAAGACATTTATTGGCATGTGTAACAAAGGTCCAGGGTCAAAATGTGCTTCAGGCATACATGGTTTCAGGGAGAGCTACCAAGTTGTTCAACAGCTTCCTGGGGTGCATGCATAATCTATTAGAAGAGTGCAAATGGGGCTCCCTAGAGTTAGGGGCTGTATTTCAGGGGCACAATTGAAATTGTGAGGACTTGTCTCTTCATATTTCTCAGCCCTATGTCTTTGGGGGTTGCTTTGTTCTCAGGCAAGATTTTCTCTAAGCTCTCCTAGTTGTAGTTGTAGGTTTATATTCTATCTATATTATATTTATAACCTTACAACAAAGAGCCTCCCCTTCTCTGTAGATGCAGTAAATGTCCCCAAGTCACTTCTCATTGCTCTGACTGGGTCAGGGACTCATCCCTAATAGTGGTCACTCTTGGAAACACTTTTTGGTTTGCTTGCTTGTCATCCATTCCCTGTTCTTCTGATAATAGTACCTTAATTTATTTCCTAGCTCTCAGTTCACAAGTTTAAGGGCCCTGCCTTCTTCTAGGGGTGAGCGTGACACTCAAGCTTGGCCTATCAGCCAAAGCCATTCTGGTTCTCAGCCACCACCACCACCCATGCCACTAATCTTTCTGTAGCCTAGATGAGTTCTTCTCAAACTCAGATACAACTGTGCATACAGATTGCATGGGGGTCTTGTACAGAAGCAGTTTCTGATTTGCTGGATCTGAGGTGGGCCCAAGGATGCTGCATTTCCAACAGTCTCTCAGAGGATGCCAGTGCTGCGGATCCAAGGGCCACACTTGGAAGCAAGGGGATACAGTTGTGCATCCAGTGACCTTTCTGGGTTCTTTCTAGTCTTAAAATTTTGAGATTCAGTAGCAAACAGAAGGATGTGAAACAAAGTCTCCACATGCAGTCCATTCAGTTTGTCCCTGTTTCTTGTAGCAAAGGGAAGTCAACAATTTTAATGTCACATTTATCAGATAATATGAGTATTATTAAAACATTCATTCATTGTATGAATACAGTTTTGTTTCCTGCCTTGTAGGATGGGGGAGGAAGCCTTGCTGCATTGTTGCGAAAGATTGCACTTTTGACCAATGTTGATAACAGTTGCTTTTTCTTTCGGGGACTAGAGCTCCCTTTTCTTAGTGAAAAATGCCGCTGCTTCTGCTGTCAAACTGGTGACTTTGTCTGAGGAACCAGTTTGCCTGTGGCAGACGCTAGACTTTATTTATCTAGTTATCCCTGCATAGCTGGGTGTCCTAGTGGGGACAATATACTGTTTTCTTGGGAATAAAAATCAGTCTCTCTCTTGTGATCAACTGCTCTTCAGGTTTTCTTTTCAAACAAGTTCTTTTCTAATCATCTCTCAGAACCAATATCTCAGTCTGGGATGAACTTGAATAACATTAAAGATTTTCTTTGCTCTCCCTAATTTCTATCAAGTATTGAATAGACTTCTCTAAACCCCAGCACCATTTATTGAATCAGAAAAATGATTTTTTTTGCAAAGCAATTTCATGCCTTGTTATCTTCAGCATGCCTCCAAAATACAAGGTTAGATGGCATTACCAGAAAGTCCCTTTTCATTCTAGAGATGGAAAAAGGAAATTTTTAAAAGGGGTTCAGTAAGTCCATGCCATTGTCCACTCAGTGTCCTCATGCTTGAGTAGCATTTTGTAGGTGTTTACTTTAAAACCATGCCTTCTGCATGGAAAATTGCAGCTTCAAACAACCCTTGGTCACTACAAAAATAGGTTTTAATAAACCAGAAGTATACCATGATTGAGAGTTTGACTGTTTTATGAGAAAACAACAAAAAGACAGCTAGCTGGATTTTTTTCCTTTTGTGTGCATCCTCATATGCATTCTACTTTACAGGTATGCTTTCCAATGGAAGGCTAATCTAGAGAATTCTACGGAATTCTCATGTTGCACTTCATTTTCTTATTGCTAAACTGCTAAGTAAAGCCAATTCCATCTGTAGGTTTGGAAGTCAGCTTTAAGATTTAATAATTAAAATGTGTATCCCCGCTGTACACACTGATCCTCTATAAATACTGTGGTCTCTATCTTTGCCTTTTGCGATTTGTATAACCCACCCTCTGTATTGGAATTAAAGTGCTTAAGAAATAGGATGTTGAGATCTTCTCCCGGCTTTCTACCTGCAGAGTGACAAAGCTGCCCTTTGGAGATGCCTAGACTGGCAGGTCTTGAACCCACACATTGCATCTTGAAGTTAGAATGAAGAGAGAGGGGCATTTTTTTTTGGAAGCAGGGGTTCATCTTAATCCATTAGCAATGTAAATAGCTGGAGGCAGAAGATGTGGGGATTTATCATTTGCCCAAGTGACATTCCCAACAATTCCTTCTTGAGCACCTGCTGTGTTCCAAGGCATGATGGTTCTGAGTATATATGTATAATGATGAATTCAACATATGGAGCTCTGACCTCATGGAGGTAACTTAAGTGACCCATTTAATTTACTTGAAAAACGAAGCTAGACTCTTAACCTTACAGGGTTGCTCTAATAATTGGACACATTTTTAAAAGTACAAGTGTCAAATGCAGAGTTCTTTAAGTCTGGTTACACAGCCTCAACCATGTCTTTCACCTTGAACTTTCTAAAATTATTTGTTTTGCCTGTTATCTGCCTCCATGAACTTATCCTCAACTGGCCCTCCCTTTTTCCTTTGTCTTTTTGTGACAGTTGGATTTGCCTCTCCAAAAAAACGATCCCATTTTTCTGATTCTTCAACATGCCAGTTTTTTGTCTGCTTTGCAAAATCTTCTTTAAAAGAGAAGCCTTAACAAGAAATTCATAGACAGTAAATAGGAACTTGGAAAAAGAAAAATGACTCTTCACAAAAGATATGGAGCAAAACAAAAGTCTTTTTCTGTGTTAAATACACAACACAAGTCAGATACTTAAAATACCATCCCAGCATACAGTTATCATGGGACATCTCTGTCATTTCCTAGAGTTAGAAATAAACAGAACAATTTTGGAGCTGGGCAAGTAGCCAGTTTGTCGTTTGTGGATAGGAATGATGAGGGTCATGCTCTGAGCGAGGGAGCAGGCTGGGCGGGGCCAGGCATTCTCTGGAGCACAGTAGAGCTGCTGGGGCTTGGAAACATTCTAAGAATGCCTTAGCAGCACGCCTAGAAGGAAGACCTCAGTATTTGCATTTAAAAGACCCCTGGCCTGTCGATCTTCCAGAATACTCTTTTTTTTTTTTTCTTTTAAGCTCATTGCACAAATTTTATGTGAGAGAAACCCCCCTTCACCACCATTACTAATGTCCAGAACAATGTATGCCTCTGCTCTATCCCTATCTCTGCATCTCTTCCTCTCTTCTTCTCTCATCCATACCCTAACCAAAAAAAAAAGGCTGTCCAGTGGATAGTTAGCATCGTGGTATCAGGGAGAGTTGCCAAACATTTTCTATAAAGGGTCAGATACTAAGTACGTACATTAAGCTTCATGGGTTACACAGTCTCTGTCCCAGCTATAACTTGGCTGATGTTTCATGAAAGCAACCTAGGCAATGTATAAACAGCGTAGCTGTGTTCTAGTAAACTTTATGCTGATTGAAGGTTTAATTTCATGTAAGTTTTTCATTTCATGAAATATTTCTTATTACTTTTTCAACAATTTAAAAATATAAAAACCATGCTTAGCCTGTAGACCTTATGAAAAAGGTGAAGAGTGTTTTGGCCTGTGAACCCATCCTAGTTGCTGACTTCTGGGGTAATGGAAAAGACTCAGAACTAGGAGTGAGAAACTTGTAGTTCTAATTCCAGTTATACTACTTTTTAGCCTTGCAATAATCATTTAACTTCTGAACCTCAGTTTCCCCATCTTAAAAATGATTATAAGAAAGGAAGCAAGAAAATAACTTTAGGGTAGAGAAACCTGGCAAACACTACCTCTGCCAGGTAATGTGAAGGTTAACATCATCAGTGATAGGTCGATATAAGAATGATAAATAGATTTGTCTTTGTTACAGGTTCCTGACACAGAGATTCTAAAGCCTCTGGAATTTCCTAAGTGATGGGGTGAGAGAGCATCTGGTGTTATCCGTAATAAACCCTTTCAGCCATGCCTGAGATTATGCTAATGAGGTGACTCTGGTGGGCTTCTAGATTGCTTCAGGATTGGACTGGTTGCCAGGGCAACCAGCCATGTGATCAGAAGGTGAAACTTTTAGGAACCCCATCTCTGGAGCCTGGTTGGACCTTGGAGATTGAGTCAGTCACCAACAGTCAGTGATTTAATCAAACACACCTGTGTCTGGAACTTCCTTTTAAAAAACCCTGAATAACAGGGTTCTTAGAGCTTCCAGGTAGATGAAGGCAGCCAGGTTTCAGAGGGTAACACACCCCAGCTCTACAGGCACAGAGCTTCTGTTCTGGGGAACTCTTCTGGACCTCAACCTATCTGCTTCTTCATCTAGCTGTTCACGCGTATCCTTCCAAATAAACTGATAACCATTTAAGTAAAGTGCCTTCCTGAATTCTGTGAGCCAGTCTAGCAAAGTATTGAACTTGATAGAGTCCTGGGATCCCTTCAATTTATAGCCAGTCAGTCCCAGTACTTGTGATTAGTGTCTGAAGTGGGGAAAGTCTGTGGACTGAGCCTGTAACCTGTGGGGTCTGTGCCTAGTTTGGTTAGTTAGTGTCAGAAGTGAATTGAATTATAGGACACTCTGTTGGTGTATAGAGACTTGGAGAATTGCCTGGTATCAGGAAAAAAATCCCACACAGTTGGGGTAGAAGTGCTGTAAAAACAGCTTAGAGTCATGTTGATGCACCTATCCTTGATATAATCTGATGAAAATGGCACTTCATGTCTGTGATTGTCCTCCTAAACCCTGTCATGCCAGTGTGGACGTGAGAAAAATACCAGGTAAACCCAGGGATAATTGCTAAATCCCTGACCTGTACTCCTCAAGACTGTCAAGGTCATTAAAAACAAGGGCAGTCTGGAAAAACTGCCACAGACTGGAGGAGACTAAGAGGATATGGTGACCAAACATAATGTGATATCCTAGAGCAAGGATCCTGGGACAGAAAAGCTACATACAGTAGGGAAAAACCTAGTGACATCTGAATAAAGTGTGAATTTAGTCAATGGTAATATGTTGATGTGGGTTCCATGGTTGTGACTGGTATTCCATGGTGATGTTAAGCGTTAACATTGGGGGATGGTCTAGATTAGGAGACAGGGGAACTCTGTATATGTTTGCAACTTCACTGTAAATCTAAAACAGATTTAAAACCCCTACATTAAAAAAGAAGAAGAAGAAAGAAGCTGGGTGTGGTAGCGCTTGCCTTATAATCACAGCTACCTGAAAGACTGAAGCAGGAGGATCACAAGTTTGAATTCAGCCTCGGCAACTTAGCAAGTCCTTATTTAAAAATAAAAAGGACTGGAGTTGTAAATCACTGACAAAGCACCTGCCTTGCATGTGCAAGGTCCTAGGTTCAATCCCAGTACTCCAAAAGGAGGGAAGAAACACAATCTCTAGAATTTGGCAACTGAGTAGGTGTAGAAAGCAAGGGAAAAGGAGAGATAAAGCTTATGTGAGTCTTTGGCCTGAGTACATGGAGAGGTAGCCTCACCAGTGAATAGAAATAATGAATATAGGAGGTTTAAAGAAGGAAATAATGAACTTGGGTTACCAGGGATATATCCATGCATATGAAATACCATTTAACACAAAGTGATAAATACCCAGAAAGGGCTATTAGATCTCATACGTTTTTGTTTAAAACGTTCTCCAGCCCTGCAGTATCTGGCATTTAAATCCTAATTTAAGAAGGAAAGATTAACTGGATTAAATAATAAAATAGTTATTGAGCTTTGTATAAATAGCTGGACTTCTCATGTATATATTTCTCTTTGGGGCTGTATTTACCCTATTGTCATTAACACATTGCTTGGAGCATCAGTAAGTCCCTCTTTATTTGCAGGAGGATTTAGTCATGCTGCCAAGTGGAACATTATGAATTTGACTCAGCATTCAAAGTCCGCTCTTTTTCTTTAGCTTGAAGTTCTAGTTTTGTCAATCCAAACCACTTATGGAGAGCAAGTTTTACTTACTTACCAAACACAAGAAGTAAGAGCTTGGTTTGAGGCTTTGATTTTTTTTTCTCTTCTTATATTTTACACCCAGAATCGCCAAAAGTGTATACAGGCTTTCATCGGAGGCCTGCAGATAGATGTTTGCTATGCATGAAGAATGTATATGATAAAACCACAGATAAGACCCCATTCCAACTTAGGTCCTGAACAGAGAGTTCACAAAAGAAGAAAAGCAGATAGCCATTAATGTTTTTTAAAAATTCAACTTCCCAGCTGGGCATGGTGACAGGTGCCTGTAATCCCAGTGGCTCCAGAGGCTGAGGCAGGAAGATTGCAAGTTCAAAACCAGCCTCAGCAACAGCAAGGTGCTAAGCAACTCAGTGAGATTCTGTCTATAAATAAACTACAATAGGGCTGAGGATGTGGCTTAATGGTTGAGTGCTCCTGAGTTCAATCCCCGGTAGCCTTCCCCTAAAAGTTCAACTTCCCAAATTACCAAAGGTAGAATTAAGCTGATGGCAACAAGATGGTAGAGATACTAAAGAAATACAGGATTGAGTACAGTAGGACACACGTACCCTCACGCAAGGACATGAGGAGCAGCACACTAGCGAGAAAGTAGATCAAGACCTTTTTTTAAAAAAATTATATGTATTCCAAGCCTTAAAATGCACTTATCCTTTGTTAGTCACTCCACTTCTAGGACACTGTCTTAAGGAAATAATGGGACAGGCATATAAAGATATACATAAGCTCTATTTGAAACAGTGAAACGCTGGCCACGCTGTTAGACACTAGGCCTTGACTTGCCCATACATAGCGCTTCTGCAGTGCAACAGGACCCTTCATCCTGGGAAGTGGAACGCAGCCCCACAGGGGGCTGTCCTCTCTCCAGTTATCCCGTACACATTTGTTGGGAACCTGGTGCTAGGGCTTAGAGGGCCTTCTGTTAAGTCAGTGTTTCCTGAGGAGTAGAGCAACTCCCTCACTACAATCTGTTTTCTGAAAGTCAGCCTTCCACACAAGGGTTTGTTAATATAAATAAATAAATTAAAAGTTAATAAATAATAATAATATCCAAAGGGAGGACATTTGGGCATTCATTGGTTAACCTCAGTGTTATAGATGTAGCTAATAGACTTGCATTATTCACTTTTTTGAAAAAACATATTTCAAGATGACTTCATATGGTCCAGTTATATAAAAATGTATGTATGCACATACTCTTCTAGAACATATGCTAGATTTTAAATACCCTTAAGCTGTAGACACAAATGAAAATATTTAAAATCCAAACCAAGCGCTAAATTCTGATGTAAACTGTCCTTGTCCCATAAATTAGTATTATTTGTAGAGCCTAAACCATGTATGTTCCCATCACCACCCACAAACTCCCTCTCAAAATGAACCTTGACATCTTTTTGTTGTTGTTGTTTCAGACAGGGTCTTGCTGTATTACCCACAATGGTCTGTAGCAAATCCTGACCTTCTTAAATAAAAGTTGTAACTCATCCTAAATCATTGAGAATTTTCACTCTTTAACTGAAGCCATAATTATACTGAGCTTGAAAAAAGTAACTATATATGTTTATGCTGCCTCCCTGGTAATGATGATTTATACAAGATAGTCATGTGTCCATATATAGAACATATTTCTGGAGACACTTGAGATCTCAAAACTAGAGATCTCACCTCTATTACATAAATGAAATGATTCAAAAATCAGCTTTCTTCCAGGGTCAACAGTGTGGCTATGTGACTGTGTCAACAGATCAGGTATGGGGTAAAGCTGGAGAAAATCTGTCAGTAACTAAGAGGCTCCTTAAGTCAGTAAAGTTCATGTGACCATTATAATCTAATAGAGTAATAGGAGGGAGGAAAAGAGGGGGGAAAAGAGGGGTGTTGAAGTCCAGGCACCAAGCTTAAATGCTTTTTGTGTGCTGCCTCGTTTGGTAAGCTTCAGGTAGAACATTAATGTTCAGGAGAAGTTTGCTCTAAATATTTCTGAATAAATCCATCCTCTTGCTGATATTGCTCTTACCATCTGCATCTCTTGGGCAGCCATCCCTAGATCTGTCACTTACCCAGTTAGTAGCTAATGATTCCATATTTCCCTTCCTCCCACCTCTGCTGAGTATTCCATTAGCTGTGGCCAAGGTGAGGGCAGGGCTCTTTTTTTAAAAAAATAGTTTTTAGTTGTTGATGTACTTTTATTTTTTATTTATTTATATGCGGTGCTGAGGATCAAACCCAGTGCCTCACGCATGCTAGGCAAGTGCTCTGCCACTGAGCTGCAACCCCAGCCCTGGGAGGGCTCTTTTGAAGAGGTCTTCCAGATGCTTTGGATTTCATAGCCAGAGTTGTGAACAGGATTTTAATTTCATCTCATTAATTTTTATCTGTCTCTTTGCAAAAAGAATTTGAAGTGTCAAAAATCTTCCAGTAGCACATGTGCTCAGATTTCATAAATGGGAGAAACCTTAGCAACTCCACACAGAAGGACAATATATACAAAAGCAAGACAAGACCCTGAGGAAAGGAAAGAAAGCAAAAGTCCCCCTCCGTGTGGGAAAGAGCAAAAGGAGTGGAGCAGAAAGATTCAGGACAATTTCACATGAGAACAAAACTCCTCTAGGTGCTTTATTATGGTTAAAACAGGTGACAGTGAGAAGTTTGTCTCCAGGTCTAGCATCTGGAAGCCTTCCTTCTCTGTTAGGACAATTTCAAGCCAAGGTTCTTTCCAGAAACTTGAGTCCAGTTAAGTCCATGCCCATCATCACTGCCATGTTCAGCTGAGCCTAAAATGTCAACTTCGCTCATGTTGTTACTCCTTTTTTGTTCTTCTGTCCCCTTCTATCTCCCTATCGCCTACTGCTATTCAAAATCCTCCCCATATTCTTCATGTCACATACTCTGCTAAAATCTCCTAACAGAGTCCCAAATAGGGGCCTGTAGCCTAAATTTGGGCCCCTGGCTTGTGTTCAGCCCACACATCCCACCTTTACTCCTACATAGCAACCATTGGCAAGAGCAAAAAGTCTGCTGACTCCTGTTTGCCAAAGACCCTATCACTCCCTGTTGTTTCCCCGGCCTGACAGTGTTCTGTTTCTTGGTTTATGTGGTGGTGGTCAAAGAAGTCCAGTTTGTAAAAACTGATAGAACACTTATTATTGTGAACTTTCTGTGCATATATTACATATAACAGTTAAAGTTGTTTTTTTTTTTTTTAAAAAAACTAAAAGCAAATTTCCCCAAACTGCTATAGACATCATTATTTCCCTTATTTTGTAGATGAAGATATGGGGGCAGTTTGTCCACAGTCATATATATATATGTGTTGTGGTGGCTTAGAGGTGGCCATATTCTTTGCAACTCCTTCTTAAGTATGTGAGGTCTAATTCCCCTCCCTTGAATTTGGGCAGGCCTTAATGATTTGCTTAAGGGGCAGAGTCAGGGGGAGATGAAGTGTTTGACTTATGAGGAAGACTTGCAGAGCCTGCCTTGGCTTCATTGAATCCAGTGGCCAAGCCCTGAGGAAGCCCGGGGAGCTCTTGGAGAGGCCCCAATGGATAGGAAATAGGCACTGTGGCTGACAGCCAGCCCTAGCTGAACTTCCAGCTCCAATCACGTCAAAGAATTGAGAGATGAACTTTGCCCTCTTTAAACACTTCCCAAATTGCAGATTTTCTGAGGAAAATCAACAACTAGTATTTTAAGCCACTAAATCTTGGAATGGCATGTTATATAGCACTATGTAATAGGAACTCCTGCCAACTTTTAAGCTTAATCAACATAAATTAGAATCACATGTGAGGTCAAAAATTTTGTATTTTCTGTCATATTAGTGCTGTAACAAAGTCTCCTCTAGAAAAAAACTTAACTTTTAATTCAAACCATCCCTGAAAACCATCCCAGAAATTATTTTTGCATACTCAAAATATTTTTCTCCACTCTCACTAAAGCAAACTGCAAGACAACCTACTCTACGGACAGATTTACTGACTAGATGGAAGTCTTCTAAGAAAAAAACACATTTGCTAGTGAAATATTAACTTTAAAGTACCTTTTCTTTATTGGTAGAAAATAATTCAACATAAAATCAGATTCTTTATCAATCTGTGAGTCATTGGAAATTAGGTGTGAGAACTAAACAGTCTTAAGTTAGTCCCTCACATTCAACGTAATAGCAGAAGGCTAACTCTAACATTTTTGCTTGGGGCTTTTCACTCACTGAAAACATTTTCCAAGCGAATCCAGCTAAGCATGGTTACAGGGTGCATTCTACCAGACCTGAGCAGCCAAGTTGGAGAGTGATTACCAGCGTGATTTATTTATTTATTGCACAGGGAACTCACAGGGTAGTTATTCCCAGTTCTTGTGAGCCCTTTCCAATGTGTGTTCCTTGTGCTCAGTGTTCCCAGCAGGATAAATGAGGAGAGGGAAGAAATGCCTCTGAATGCGTGGCTGATGGTGAGGTGCCTGTGAGCACCTTCACAGGGCCTGACTGGCAGTGAAATACTATGAAGTTGATAGGTCTTTGAAAACTTAAGGAAAAATGGCCACTGCTGTGGTCTAAATGTTTATGACTCCCTCATCATTCATGTTGAAACTTTATCCTCAGTGCAGTGGTAGTAGGAGGTGGGACCTTTGGCAGGTGACTCATGTCTTTATGATCAACATGATGGAGTATGATGGAGCTTGTTCACTACTTCTGCCACATGAGTGCAGCAAAAAGGTGCTACTGTGAGAAAGCAGATTCTCACTAAACACTGCATCTGCCAGCACCATGTTCTGGGACTTCCAAGAACTGTGAGAAATAAATTCCTGATGTGTAGAAGCTACCTGTCTATGGTCTTTTATTATAGCTTGAATGGGCTAAGACAGCCACACCACATAGTTGAATGGAAAAAAGAAGGCTGACAAACAGGAAGCATTGTATCAAGCAGTAGATGGATGGATAAGAGGGAGTTAGGATCTATTCTGTTAGACCAGGGGTACAACTGCAGCTCTGTCCTGAAAGCAGCCATAGTCAATATGTATATGCATGTTCAGGATTGTGTGCCAACAAAAATTTATTTATGGACATTAAAAACTGAAAGTCACATAATTTTTACATGAAACAAAATATTTTTCTTTTTTTAACTATTTAAAATGTAAAAACCATTCTTATCTCACAGGCTATACAGCAACAGCTGCAGGCTGTTAGCCCACTGGCATGGTTCACTGACTCCATTTATCATGTGGGGTGGAGATAAGTTGGACAGTTGGGAAGAGAGGAGATGGTTTGCTTCTAAACTTTTGTATTTTTAGAACTTTTTAGAACAAACATATATGACTCCTAAAATAATAATAAAAACTAAAGATATTTCCATTTTATACTTAAAAGGGAAAAAAAATCTCTATACAAGGGCCCTGTTAGGTTTCAATGGGAAAAGACAAGGGATAAACTCTCAGACTCCTGTTCAAGGAATTCAAAATCTTACTTATTCCTACTCATGCATTCAAAGTCTCATTGGCTCTCTTCAAAAAGAAGAGATTTATCAATTTAACTAGTCAACAATTTAAGGCAAGTATTGTTACTAATTATAAATTATTTTAATCTGTTTATTAAAGCAGGCCCATTTGACTGCTTGAAAAGACAATAAGTTTAGATTAAGGATACTCAAAAGCAATACTGTTTTTGGTTTTGTTTTGTTCCATTAAAAACAGTTTGGTGATTGAAATCAGGGCATTTTACCACTGAACTATATCCTCAGTCCTTTTTTTTTTTTTTTCCAATTTTGAGACAGGATCTCGCTAAGTTGCTAAGGCTGGTCTTGAACTTGTGATCCTCCTGCCTCAGCCTCCCAGGTTCTTGGGATTACAGGTGTGCACCACCATGCCTGGTGCAATATTGAATTTCTTTTTAAATGCTGGGTTACTTAGCTAATTCTGACTGCCCTCTTTTCTCATTTTATTCATAATTTGTTAATACTTTTATGGTCCCTAGCTCAGACTAATTTGCATTAGAGTTATGTTATTTTTGTCTATTTTTATTCTCTGTAAATTCTCTTCTGAAGACAAGGGACTTACATTCAACAGCTTTCATCATTCATTCAGTCAATCAGTCCACCGAGTGCTTTCTACACAGCAGCCTTTGTTCTGGGCCCTGGAGATACTGGAGCAAACAAGGTGAAATTCGTGATCTGTGGAGCGTGTACATTCTTTGGTGAACCTGACTTTGTCCTGTTCTTCTGAATTAATGTTTTCCTTCAGGAATAGCAAATTAGATTCACCTCACAAGTCAATTCTGATTGATTGATAGTGTCCGCTTAGGGTAGTATGTTAGGAAGCATACTGAGAGTTAGCTGAAAGGAGGGCCCTCATCTGTTGCTCATCTGGAAGAAGAATGGGATAGTTCATGGGTCACATATGTCATCCCTTGTACTGATGTGAGTTATGGCACATGGATTAAAAACTGAGTGTCACGTGGTAGTGATGGGGATAGATACAGATTTGGTGTCAGTCAAGAATCAGATTAGGAGAGAAGGAAGATGGCGGCGAGGGGAGTGCATTGCCCCCGTGTGCTGCTTCACTGTGTGGGAGTATGACAAGTCAGGACGGCTAAAGGATATCTTGTTAGGAATTTCCAGCAATAGTGGGGTGCTCCGGAACCTGGAGGAAGGATTTCCATCGCACGAGGATCGGCTACGGGGACTCAAACGCGAGAGGTTTGTCGCACGGAGGGTAACACTGCTTATTCAGCAAATCGCCCCGCGGCTAGAGTCTGCAGCGCGCTCTGGGAAACGAGGAGATAGCGACGCAGGGATACAGCGCTGCAGTTTCTGCCAGCCGTGCAAGCGCCGTACTCAGGGCTGAATTCTGGGTTCGAGACGGGGGAAGGAAGCGGTCCATCTCGGTTCTCCACACCGGTCAGACCACAGAGGAGGCCAGCAGCCACCATGTTGGAAAGCTGACGTCACCATCCCTGTTTTCGACTGACCGCAGCTCATTCAGCCATAGAACAGGTAATTTCAGGCTGCAATTCGCCTGCGGCTTGCAGACAGATTGCTAGGGTTCAGTGCCTGGGTGCTTCTTAGAACCTGATCTTATCGGAGCGAACACCGAGCGCGGGGCGGCCGAGTTCCGGCTCCCGGAACCGTCCCGGAACCTCCCTGGCCCAGGGCTGCGGAGCCTGCGGAGGCTGCTTCTTGGACCCTGCTCCTATCAGAGCATACACCAAGCACTAAGCGGCCGAATTCCGGCTCCCGGAACTGAGCCCGTGGGGACTGCTTCTTGGAGCCTACACTTATAGGAGCTTACACCGAGCACGGAGCGGCCGAGTTCCGGCTCCCGGAACTTCCCTGGCCCGGGGCTAGGAGCCCGCGGAAACTGCTTCTCGGTCCGGGTCCTGCTGAGGGCCGGTCAGGACTCACCCGTTGCTTTGGTTGCCCGGCAAGGGGAACGAAATGCTGCCATTCGCATAGGATACCAACATGGCAGAGATCTGATGTCATCAGAAAGCGGCGGAGGAGAGAACTTCATCAATACCAGCGGCAACATAAACAGTTGGTCTCCTGGTAGGGGGGGTGAGGCACAGACACCCGAGTCTCCTCAATTTGTCGTTGAGCCAGAGGGGAGGAGCCGGGCCGCCGCCAGCGCCCGGAGCAGGCCCAGCGGCTCACCAGCGTGGTGACCGCGTGACCCCAATTGGAGAGGGGTCGGAGTGGAGCCGCCACCCGCACCCGCAAGGTGGGCAGACCCGCGACCCAGTGGTACATGGGCGTGGTAGGAGGGGCAGGGCAGAGCCGCCGTTCGTGCTTGCAAGGTAAACAGACCTGTGACAGCCTGGCGGGTCAGGCCCAGTGGCCTGCCAGTGTGGTACACACGTCACCCCAACTGGAGTAGGGGCGGAGCAGATCCTTCTCCCACGCTCGGATCAGGCCCTGCCGGTGTGGTGGTCACGTGACCCCAATTGGAGTGGGGGCGGAGCGGAACCGCCACCCGTGCCTCCAGGGTGAGCAGACCTGTGACCAACCTGCAGATCAGGCCCAGGGGTTCGCAGGCGTGGTAGGAGGGGCAGGGCAGATCCGCCGCCCGCGCCTCCAAGGTAGGCAGACCTGCAACAGACCGGCGGATCAGGCCCAGGAGCCTGCCGGCGTGGTACACACACCACCCTAATTGGAGTAGGGGCAGAGCAGAGTCGCCGCCCGTGCCAGGAACAGGCCCAGCGTCCTGCAGGCGGGGTAGTCACGACACCCCAATTGGAGTAGGGGCAGAGCAGAGCCTCCACCTGTGCCCGAAAGGTGGGCAGATCTGCGACCGACCAGCGGGACAGGCCCAGTGGCCTGCCGGTACGACAGACACGTCACCCCATTCGGAGTAGGGGCAGAGTAGAGCCGCCGCCCGCGCCTGCAGGGTAGGCAAACCTGCAACCGACCAGCGGATCAGGCCCGGTGGCCTGCCGGCGTGGTACACTTGTCACCCCAATTGGAGTAGCGGCAGAACAGAGCCGCCGCCAGCGCCCAGAACAGGCCCAGTGACCTGCCGGAGTGGTAGCCACGACACCCCAATTGGAATAAGGAGAGAGCAGAGCCGCCGCCCGTACCTGCAGGAAAGATACGCAAGCAGTATGAAAAGACAAGGAAAGAAAGGACCACAAGCAATGCAGGTCAACGCAACTTTAGAAGAGGTAACAGCTGCAGCAGATGGAATGTCAGATAAAGAATTCAGGATATACATGCTTCAGATGATCTGGAGTATCAAGGAAGACATTAAACAGCAAAATCATACAATGAAAGATCACTTCGACAATGAATTACGCAAACAAATCCAGGAAGCAAAGGATCAACTATACAGGGAGATAGAGGTTATAAAAAACAAACAAACAGAAATCCTAGAAATGCAGGAAGCAATAAACCAACTTAAAAACTCAATGGAGAATACTACCAGCAGAGTAGAACACTTAGAAGATAGAACATCAGACAATGAAGACAAAGTATTTCAACTGGAAAAGAACATAGACAGCTCAGCAAGACTGTTAAGAAACCATGAGCAGAACATCCAAGAAATATGGGATAACATTAAGAGACCAAACTTAAGAGTCATTGGGATACAGGAAGGTACAGAGCTCCAAACCAAAGGAATGAGCAGTCTATTCAATGAAATAATACGAGAAAACTTCCCAGACTTGAAGAATGAGACAGAACCCCAAATCCTAGAAGCCTACAGGACGCCGAATGTGCAAAATCATAAGAGATCCACACCTAGACACATTATAATGAAGATGCCCAACATACAGAATAAGGAGAGAATTTTAAAAGCTACAAGAGAAAGGAAGCAGATTACATTTAGGGGTAAGCCAATCAGGATAACAGCTGATCTTTCAACACAGACTCTGAAAGCTAGAAGATCCTGGAATAACATATTTCAAACACTGAAAGAAAATGGGTTCCAACCAAGAATTGTGTATCCAGCGAAATTAAGCTTCAGGATGGAAGATGAAATTAAAACCTTCCACGATAAACAAAAGTTTAAAGAATTCGCAGCTAGAAAACCATCTCTTCAAAACATCCTCGCCAAAGCATTACAGGAAGAGGAAATGGAAAATAACAATGAAAACCAACAGTGGGAGGTAGGACAGTAAAGGGGGGGGAAATAATCAAAGAGGAAAACAAACCATGTTTAGTAACAGAAATAAACAAATATGGCTGGAAGAACAACCCATATCTCAATAATAACCCTAAATGTTAATGGCTTAAACTCACCAATTAAGAGACACAGGCTAGTAGAATGGATCACAAAACAAGACCCAACAATATGCTGCCTACAGGAGACTCATTTGATAGGGAAAGATATACATAGGCTGAAGGTGAAAGGTTGGGAAAAATCATATCAGTCATATGGACTTCGGAAACAAGCAGGCGTGTCCATACTCATATCAAATAAAATAGATTTCAAGCCAAAGTTAATCAAAAGGGATAAAGAGGGACACTACATACTGCTTAAGGGAACCATACACCAACAAGACATAACAATCATAAATATTTATGCCTCAAACAATGGTGCAGCTATGTTCGTCAAACAAACTCTTCTCAAGTTCAAGAGTCTAATAGACCACCATACCATTATCATGGGAGACTTCAACACACCTCTCTCGCCGCTGGAAAGATCTTCCAAACAAAAGTTGAATAAGGAAACTATAGAACTCAATAACACTATTAATAACCTAGACCTAATTGACATATATAGAGTATACCACCCAACATCAAGCAGTTACACTTTTTTCTCAGCAGCACATGGATCCTTCTCAAAAAGAGATCATATATTATGTCACAGGGCAACTCTTAGACAATATAAAGGAGTAGAGATAATACCATGCATCTTATCTGATCATAATGGAATGAAACTGAAAATCAACGATAAAAGAAGGAAGGAAAAAGCATACATCACTTGGAGAATGAACAATAGGTTACTGAATGATCAATGGGTTATAGAAGACATCAAGGAGGAAATTAAAAAATTCTTAGAGATAAATGAAAACACGGACACAACATATCGGAATCTATGGGACACATTGAAAGCAGTTCTAAGAGGAAAATTCATTGCTTGGAGTTCATTCCTTAAAAAAAGAAAAAACCAACAAATAAATGATCTCATACTTCATCTCAAAATCCTTGAAAAAGAAGAGCAAAACAACAGCAAAAGAAGTAGAAGGCAAGAAATAATTAAAATCAGAGCTGAAATTAATGAAATCGAAACAAAAGAAACAATTGAAAAAATTGACAAAACTAAAAGTTGGTTCTTTGAAAAAATAAACAAAATCGACAGACCCTTAGCGATGCTAGCGAAGAGAAGAAGAGAGAGAACTCAAATTACTAGCATACGGGATGAAAAAGGCAATATCACAACAGACACTTCAGAAATACAGAAGATAATCAAAAACTATTTTGAATCCTTATACTCCAATAAATTAGAAGATAGTGAAGGCATAGATAAATTTCTTAAGTCATATGATCTGCCCAGATTGAGTCAGGAGGATATAGAAAACCTAAACAGACCAATATCAATTGAGGAAATAGAAGAAACCATAAAAAGTCTACCAACTAAGAAAAGCCCAGGACCGGATGGGTATACAGCAGAATTTTACAAAACCTTTAAAGAAGAACTAATACCAATACTTTTCAAGCTACTTCAGGAAATAGAAAAGGAGGGAGAACTTCCAAATTCATTCTACGAGGCCAACATCACCCTGATACCTAAACCAGACAAAGACACTTCAAAGAAAGAAAACTACAGACCAATATCTCTAATGAACCTAGATGCAAAAATCCTCAATAAAATTCTGGCGAATCGGATACAAAAACATATCAAAAAAATTGTACACCATGATCAAGTAGGATTCATCCCTGGGATGCAAGGCTGGTTCAATATACGGAAATCAATAAATGTTATTCACCACATCAATAGACTTAAAAATAAGAACCATATGATCATCTCGATAGATGCGGAAAAAGCATTCGACAAAGTACAGCATCCCTTTATGTTCAAAACTCTAGAAAAACTAGGGATAACAGGAACATACCTCAATATTGTAAAAGCAATCTATGCTAAGCCTCAGGCTAGCATCATTCTGAATGGAGAAAAACTGAAGGCATTCCCTCTAAAATCTGGAACAAGACAGGGATGCCCTCTCTCTCCACTTCTGTTCAACATAGTTCTCGAAACACTGGCCAGAGCAATTAGACAGACGAAAGAAATTAAAGGCATAAAAATAGGAAAAGAAGAACTTAAATTATCACTATTTGCAGATGATATGATTCTATACCTAGCAGACCCAAAAGGCTCTACAAAGAAACTATTAGAGCTAATAAATGAATTCAGCAAAGTGGCAGGATATAAAATCAACACGCATAAATCAAAGGCATTCCTGTATATCAGCGACAAATCCTCTGAAATGGAAATGAGGACAACCACTCCATTCAAAATATCTTCAAAAAAAATAAAATACTTGGGAATCAACCTAACAAAAGAGGTGAAAGACTTATACAATGAAAACTACAGAACCCTAAAGAGAGAAATAGAAGAAGATCTTAGAAGATGGAAAAATATACCCTGTTCATGGATAGGCAGAACTAACATCATCAAAATGGCGATATTACCAAAAGTTCTCTATAGGTTTAATGCAATGCCAATCAAAATCCCAACGGCATTTCTTGTAGAAATAGAGAAAGCAATCATGAAATTCATATGGAAAAATAAACGACCCAGAATAGCAAAAACAATGCTAAGCAGGAAGTGTGAATCAGGCGGTATAGCGATACCAGACTTCAAACTATACTACAGAGCAATAGTAACAAAAACAGCATGGTACTGGTACCAAAACAGGAGGGTGGACCAATGGTACAGAATAGGGGACACAGAAACCAATCCACAAAACTACAACTATCTTATGTTTGATAAAGGGGCTGAAAGCATGCAATGGAGGAAGGATAGCATCTTCAACAAATGGTGCTGGGAAAACTGGAAATCCATATGCAACCAAATGAAACTGAATCCCTTTCTCTCGCCATGCACAAAAGTGAATTCAAAATGGATCAAGGAGCTTGATATCAAATCAGAGACACGCCGTCTGATAGAAGAAAAAGTTGGCTACGATCTACATACTGTGGGGTCGGGCTCCAAATTCCTCAATAGGATACCCATAGCACAAAAGTTAATAACTAGAATCAACAAATGGGACTCACTCAAACTAAAAAGTTTTTTCTCAGCAAAAGAAACAATAAGAGAGGTAAATAGGGAGCCTACACCCTGGGAACAAATCTTTACTCCTCACACTTCAGATAGAGCCCTAATATCCAGAGTACAAAGAACTCAAAAAATTAGACAATAAGAGAACAAACAACCCAATCAACAAATGGGCCAAGGACCTGAACAGACACTTCTCAGAGGAGGACATACAGTCAATCAACAAGTACATGAAAAAATGCTCACCATCTCTAGCTGTCAGAGAAATGCAAATCAAAACCACCCTAAGATACCATCTCACTCCAGTAAGATTGGCAGCCATTATGAAGTCAAACAACAACAAGTGCTGGCGAGGATGTGGGGAAAAGGGTACACTTGTACATTGCTGGTGGGACTGCAGATTGGTGCAGCCAATTTGGAAAGCAGTATGGAGATTTCTTGGAAAGCTGGGAATGGAGCCACCATTTGACCCAGCTATTCCCCTTCTTGGTCTATTCCCTAAAGACCTAAAAAGAGCATGCTACAGGGACACTGCTACATCGATGTTCATAGCAGCACAGTTCACAATAGCAAGACTGTGGAACCAACCTAGATGCCCTTCAATAGACGAATGGATAAAAAAAATGTGGCATTTATACACAATGGAGTATTACTCTGCATTAAAAAATGACAAAATCATAGAATTTACAGGGAAATGGATGGCATTAGAGCAGATTATGCTAAGTGAAGCTAGCCAATCCCTAAAAAACAAATGCCAAATGTCTTCTTTGATATAAGGAGAGTAACTAAGATCAGAGTAGGGACGAAGAGCAGGAGAAGAAGATTAACATTTAACAGGGATGAGAGGTGGGAGGGAAAGGGAGAGAGAAGGGAAATTGCATGGTAATGGAAGGAGACCCTCAGGGTTATACAGTGGAGGGGGTAGAGAGAGAGGAGGGGAGGGGAGGGGAGAGGTGGGGAGGGGGGAGGGTGGATGATGGGAAAGGCAGCGGAGCACAACAGACACTAGTATGGCAATATGTAAATCAATGGATGTGTAACTGATGTGATTCTGCAATCTGTGTATGGGGTGAAGGTGGGAGTTCATAACCCACTAGAATCAAAGTGTGGAATATGATATGTCAAGAAATTTGTAATGTTTTGAACAACCCACAATAAAAAATTAAAAATATAAAAAAAAATAAAAATAATAAAAAAAAAGAATCAGATTAATTTCTATTCTGCCTCTTTTTTGTACTATGGCTCATGGAGTCTCTGTTTCCTCATCTTTTGAATGGACCAAGTGATACTTACTTCAGAGGATTACTGTAAGGGTTTTATTTTTTAGTTATAGGTAGACACAATATCTTTATTTTATATTTATGTGGTGCTGAGGATCGAACCCAGTGCCTCACACATGCTAGGCGAGCGATCTACCTCTGAGCCACAACCTCAGCCCCACTGTCAGGGTTTTTATTCTTAACATTACCATCATCATTATCATTATTAACAGTGAACACTGAACTTCCATTATGTTCTGTTTTCAGTGCTTTGCATGTATTATCTTATTTTCTTAGTAATTATTTCTTGGCCTTTTTGGCTAGGATAAACTCGAATTCTGTCAACAACACTACAAGGTTAGTCCTATTATTATTCCCATTTTACAGATGAAGAACTGAGTTTTTCAAGGGTACATAACACATGATAACACAGTGAATATAAAAGTTGCTTCACTGGACCTGGCACATGATAGACTCTTGTTACGTGTCCCTTTGTCTCCTCCACTCACCCACACACTTCACTCCTTGCTCTGTTGCAGCAGTATTGAGGAGTATCTCCACCACAGTATCCAGTATCTCTACCACAACTCTTTGTGGGTGGCTTATTTATGGTTCAGTAGGGAAAAGCCTATTTATTCCTTTTTATTCTTCCTCCAGGCCTCACAAGGTCAGATGTGCACCTTACATTATTTCTGATGGGGCCCTTCTTTTCATTTATTATGAATATTTTGGCTTTGGCCTTTGGCAAAACTTCAGTATCATTTAGAGCCCAAACAGGAAATTGAAGATAAAATCATGCCAGATAATTTCAAGAGTGGATAAAGAAACTCTTTACAAAGTTGAAGATGAAACTCTTTACAAAGGTGAAATGCAGGAGATATCGCAGGACTACTTCATACTAGTAGCAGAAGGGCTGACACTAGCCCTAAACCTGAAGAAGAAAGCTTACCAGGACCTGGGGGCTGGGAGACTGTGTGTTGTTTTGGTGGGGGGCTGGCTGTGAACATCAGCTAAGGGGTATAGCCAGCCCATGATGATTCATAGACAAGGGCACAGGGGAGATGAACACCCCAGTACTCCCCATCTTTTTCTTTCTCCATGTTGCTACTCCTCAGGGCTGAGCCCATTGGAAGATCCTGGATGCAGCACATGAATTTGGGGCTCCCCCAGAGGGTACAGTGGATATTGAGGGGCAGGTAGAAGGTACTCAGTACTACTGCCATACTTAGGCACACCTGGGAAATGGTGTGGTGGGATGGCAAGTTCAGTTCTCACATTTGGTATTTGTGTAGACTGGAACATTTTTGGCTCCAGCTGTTTTAACAGATGTCTAGATCTACCAGGTAGACAGAAATTATTTTTTGTAAGTGTGCATTTGGAAAACATTTCTGGCAGTGTTTTAGTTGGAGTATGAAGAATTGGCATTGCTGCATTTACATTTTACATAGCCTTCAAGACTGATTCATTATCTCATCACCTATACTTCTTAAAAAAAACAACAACATTAGTTTATAAAATGAACACAGTTATAAATCCTTCTCAGGGACAGGTGAGTCTTTAACTAGTTAAAAGTCTGTACACTTTTTGAGATTTCTCAGGGAGATGAGAAGTCTTTTTTTTTAAGAGAGAAGTCTCCTCTTTTTTTTTTTTAAAGAGGGGGGGGGGGGGAGAGAGAGAGAGAGAGAGAGAATTTTTTTATTTATCTTTCTAGTTTTCACCGGCACAACATCTTTGTTTGTATGTGGTGCTGAGGATCGAACCCAGGCCGCGCGCATGCCAGGCGAGCGTGCTACCGCTTGAGCCACATCCCCAGCCCAAGATGAGAAGTCTTAATTAGACATAATCTCCCACATTATATTTGAGATATAAGTGCTTCTATAGATTGTTGAATCTGTCATTTGATGGACTGTGATATCTTAGAGATTCACCTTAAAGGTGACTAGCTTAACTTGAAAGGTCATAGGGACTTTTCTGTGATGTTTTTGTATTTTAGATGGTCACAGATGTACTGATTGGCCAGGGTGGTAATTGGGACAGTTTCTACCAGAAATCATCCATTTGAATTAAATGTACAAACTTCCTCCTTTATTATTATAGTTGTATATCACAACAGAAACTTAGAATAAATGACAAAATAAAAGTTGAACATGTAAAAACCCTGTCACATATCTACCAAGTACTATAAGATTTGTTCAGTATATTGGTAACCACATGGAATAACTGAAACTCTCACACATTATTGGTGGCATGTAAGTTGGTTCAGCCATCTTAAACTGTCAGTTTCCATAAAAGTTAAATAATATTCACTGTATGAGTAGCAGTTCTATTACAGCTTAAGTACCCTTTATCCAAAATGGTTGGGAGCAGAAGTGTTTTAGATTTTTAATTTTTTTGGAATGTTTACATATACATAATGAGGTACTTCTGGGATGGAACCCAATCCTAAATACAAAATTTATTTTTCATACATTTCTTATACACCCAGCTTGAAGGTAATTTTGTACAATAATTTTCGTGTGCCTGTGGTTTGATTGTGACCCATCACATGAGGTCAGGTGTGGAGTTTTCTGCTTGTGGTATCATATTGGCACACAGAAGTTTCAGATTTGGAGCTTTTTGAATTTGGGAATTTTGTGTCACAGATATTCAACTTGAGCAAGGTATACGCCGAAGAGAAATATGTGCTTTTGTCCCTAAGGTTATATATGTAGCAGCTTAATTTCTAATTGCCCCAATCTAATAACACAATTGGACAATAACAGTGGAATGATAAAATAAGATGTGGTATATTCATTCTAGTGAAATACTTCATAGCAATAAAACATGAACTCATTTCAAAAATAGTGAACCAAGGAAGCATGCAAAAACATAGATGAAATTCAAAGATATTATGTTGAGTGAAAGAAACCAGATATAAGAGGAAAACCTGAAGTTCAGAATGAGATAAAACTGTTTAATAGTTTTAGAAAGAAGTAAACAAACAAAACTACCTCTATGCCAGGGTGGGCATGGGGGGGGGTATTGATTTGAAAGAGTCATAATAAAGGATTTGGGGTGTGGATATTTTCTCCATTTTGATATGGGTATAGAGGTATATTTGTATAAAAATTTATCAGATTGTATACTCTAGATTATATTCCTTTTATATTTCAATTAAAAAAAATAGCAAATCCATAGAGGGAAGAGAAGAGAGGAGGGAAAGGTGAAATACTGGGGACTCAATTAGAGAAAATTATATTTCATGCTTTTATAATTATGTCAAAAGAAATCCTAATGTTATATATAACTCAAAAGAACCAATAAAAAAGAAAAAAAGCTTTCTTTTAAAGTTTATCAAGCATTACAGCCAAACCTTGATAGATGCAGTAAAACGTCTACCTTATGAGAGAGTATACACAGATACCATCTTTCTGGAGAGTTTGGTGATGTGTATAAACAAACCTTAGGGATGTGTACATCTTTCAACTTACCAATATCCTATAGAAGTTCCATTGAGGGCATTTGTACAGTCCCATCCAGGGCCTATGTACAAGTTTATCCCTAAGGATATTCATTTCAATGCCCTTTGTAGTCATGAACATTTGGAAACAAGCAGTGTTCAATTTAGAGAACCCATAATCAGTTCTAGAGTCGTTTATACAGGTATTTTAAAAATGAGGTGTTTTTGAATTCCCGTGTGTTTCTACTGAGAAAACAAGACAGAGATAAAGACTCCAGAAACCTGTGTGTTTTTTCCATTACTGAGGATCACACTGAAGGCCTTGCACAGACTAACCAAGTGCTTTACCAGTGACCTCTACCCCTGGCCCCAGAAAACTGTGTTAGTTGACTCAAAAAGTAGCTGTCGGGTTGTGGATGTAACTCAGTGGTAGAACACTTGTCTAGTGTGCACACCCTAGGTTCAATCTCTGACACCACCAAAAAAAAAAAAAAAAAAAAGAGTGGCTCTGGTCATGATGAAGATATTCACATCTCTGGAAGAAAAAAATACTCCAGCTCCTACATTCCCTCCTTGAAAGTCTATTTATTGTCATATTCTTTTGGTATAGCCTTAGATTTGTCTGCGGTTTGTGTATCTGATTAAGACTCAGCAAATGTCTTATCTGTGGCTTGAAATAGCATTTTTTCCTTTTCAGCATTGCCGGTTAAAGAAATCCAGGCCTCTAAGAGAGGCTGGGACAGAAGCGAGTACTAACTGGCAAGACCATGGCAAGAATGCTGCTGGATAAAGTTGAAGGCGGAAAACCTGCCCGTAATGACATTGTGCTCTGTGTTTAGTTACTGTCAGATATCCTTCAGGCATTGTCTCTAAGGACACTTGGAGACTACAGAGGTTCTAAACTTTAATAATATCTCCCATGGAAGTACCATCCCATGCAAATTAATTGTCATGGGGTAACATTATTCAAACTGGGAACTCTAATTTCCAAATATTATACAAAGTTTGATCAGTGGGCACAGCTATTCTGTGATAAATAAGTTTATTTCTGTCTCTTCTTTTGACCAAAGGAAAAATCAAGTCAATGACCTTTGTAGATACCTTGTTTAGAATAAGACGTAAAAGATTTTGTACTATCATGTCTGAGAGATTTTTTTTTGATTAGCTAGAAATCTTTGGAATAGGTAATCTTTCATCAGAGAAATGAGGAATCATCTTAGTTTCAAGGCTTCCTTATAGTGAGCCATATTTTAAACTCCACAGAGCCTAAATTTCTGTGTCTGTAAAATACAAATAATACTGCCATAACATCTTAGTGATAGAAGAATTAAATAGTGTCTGACATATGGTAAATGCTCAGTAAATCTTAACTCTGTATATATACCTACAAATAAATCACACAGTTATTGCCCCATATGCCCGAGTCCCTCTCTTAGTGTCTTGCCTCCTAAGAAGCACCATATTTCACACATAGGTGGCGCCGCTGATTTTTCCTAAAGTCTCCTTTTCTGGTTTGTCCTGTTTGGAAAAAAATAAAGAAAAAAATTTTGGTGACTATTTTTTTTTCAAGCCATACCAACCTGGGGTTTCAGTAGGATTATAGCGATTGTCTAATAAAATTAGACATGACAATAGCAAGCTTACTCCTTTCCAAGACTCTCCTTCTTATTTAAGGGGATTCTTGTGATGCTCTATCTATCTCATTCATTCCCTCATTTGATGCACAAATATTGGTGACCACCATTCCTGAGCCATGCATGCAACTTCTTGCTGAAATATAGTGAGCAAAACAAGCATCCTGTTCTCACTCCTGGGGATTATAATCTGCCAGAGGTACCCTCATGGTATCATTTCTTATTTGCTCCACCAAACAATTCCCAGCTCTTGTCCCCCACTGCTTGAGCTGGTCCTGGAAGTCAGCTGTTTACATCAGCGGACACAGCTGTTCACTGGGCAGTGGGCTTCCTGACTCCTCTGGCACCTTGAAGGGCCTCTAGATAGGTCAACAGTTGCGTAGCTCACACGGAACTGGAATCTTCTCTCCAGGAACTCCGTTAAAATGAACTTATTGTTGCTCAGAGTCTTGGCTGAAAGACTTGCTGAAAAGGTCCCATAAACAAACACTAGGTTATCTGAGGCTCATCCACTTGATTTACCAGCACCCTTTCACATGACAAAGATGTGGAGGAAAGCCAGGGAAATGTGTCTGCCACAATTGGCATGAACCAGAGATAGTGGAGGGAAGGGTGAGGTGTTCTACTCCACAGTCTTTTTAGATTCTTAAAGCAGCAAAGATTATGCAAAGATAAAAAGCAAAAGTAAGCACTAAAATTGTGAATGAAGAATGAACACAGAGGGGAAATCCTCCTATGGAAACAAGCTTTCCTCAGAGGAGAACAAGAACCTACTACAAAAAAAAAAAAAAAATCTGCCCATATGGAGTGATAAATGGAGGCTGGAATCTGCACAGTGCACCCTTGGTCTATGTTTTTTGGCTGAAATGCAGTGTTTTCAAATGGAAATCTACATGTGGCAGTCAGGAATTCACGTCTTAGCAAGTTCCAGTTCCATTGTGGGGTCCATGAAGGTGGTTTTGGGAATGGGTTAAGCAAAATGAGAGAAAGCAAGCGAATCTTGAGAAGTCTGGTATAAAGTTATTCCTCCTGCATTTCTCATGTGTTCATCAAAGTCACATTTGTTGAGCATCCCTTCTGTGTCTTATGTAGTGCTGGGCTCTGGGGATACAGGGAGATTGAGGTGGGGGAAGCTGCCAACATCCATCAAGCCAGATAGTGCTAGGGGCTTGGAGGAGAATCTGCAGTAACCCCAGGACTGCATCCAGCACTGGAAGGCAGTGGAGCCAACCTCAAGAGGTGTGTCTCTAGAGGTCTCTGCCTTTCTATTGTTTTGGAATCTCTATCCTGTTGTGGTTTTGTTTTACTTTTCATTTTTAATCATAGCTAAAATCAGCATTCCTTTGTGGAAGGGCACTTCTTTGATCTTTTGAAGCTGCTTTGAACCTAAATGTTCCTTCTGATAAGGAGAACTACATTCTCAGGCATGCCTTCTCTTTCAAACTCCTCTTTTTCCCCTCTCACCTCTGTGGAGGCTTCATGTTCAGGCTCTGAATCATCCTTTCTATTGCCAAATTCTGAAATCCCCCCAGGTCTTCCAGGCTGACTCCCTAAGACAGACACAAAGGCCTCTTCCCTGTGAGCCAAATTCAGTGTAAACCAGGAGGAAAGATACTGAGTCAGTTGCTAACAGCACTCCAGGTTCTTGATTTTCTTACAGTGAAGTCAAATTGTACTTGAAAGACAAAAAGACATGTTTATAGTAGAACATGGTAAAAGGAACGTTCAAGTGTTTGATTCAGAGAACTCAAATGTAGAGGTTATTAAAAAAAAAATGAGGACAACTGTGAAAACTCATTCATTCAAGTGATATTTTTTGAGCACCTACTATGTGCCAAGCACTGCAGTGCTAAAGATACATTTGGCAGTAAATACAACAGACAAGAAACCTGCTGCTGTGGCGTTTCTGTTCTAAAGAGAGAAACAGTTAATAAACGTACAGCAAGTACATTATGTGGTAGTTAGTTAGGGAGTGGTAAGTGCTAAGGAGAAATATAAAGCATCCCTTTTTACATAGGAAAGTCCAAAAAAAAGCCTCTAGTAAAAGATGACATTTGAATAAAGATATGAAATACGAGAATAAACATTCAAATATCTTGAAAGAGCGCAATCCAAGAAACAGCAAAGAGGAAAGCCCTGAGCAGGAGCATGTCTGGTGTGTGTTCCAGGAGAAGTGAAAGTAGTAGCAGGGCTGGGGTACGAAGGTCCAGTGGCAGGTGGGGTCCGACTGTGCAGGGTTTTGGCTTTTCCCTCCGTGACATAGGAGGCTTTGAGCAGCAATGACAAGATGTGTCTTCTTTAACAGAGGTTAATGAGGTCAAGGAAGGGATTTTGAAGGACCAGGAAAATTAACATCACGCTGATGTGGTATTCTAAATGATACAGATACATCCATATATACCCAAATGCATCCATAGAGAGAGGAAATCCAGTACAGGGAAGAAAGGGAAGAGTTGGTGGTGTGATGCCTGCCCTGGGGAGAGAACAGGGGCTGGAGGATGGAGCACAGGACAGAGGTGCCCCAGGTTCACAGACAGTTCGTCCCTGCAACAGGTGGGAAGGCAGAGTGCCCGTGGCACAGGTGCAGGTAAGTGGGCAGTCACAGAAGTTCTCTTCAGATTGCTTCAGATATTTTTTTCAGGAAAGTAGAAACAGTCATGAGCCAAGAGTAAAAATGGGGAGGAAGAGACAGTGGAAGTTATAGGAGAGAGAATGTTGCTCTAGTTTGGATTTTAAATGTCCTTCAAAGGCCCATGTGTGTAAAGGCCCATGTGCCCAGTTTGTGGTACTATTGGGAGGTGGTAGAACCTGTAAGAGGAACGACCTCATGGGGGTGGGCCTTCAAAGGGAATTGTGGGACCCCAGTCTATTCTCTCTCTCTCTTTTCTGTCTCAGCCAGGAGGTAAACGGACCTCCTCCAGCACATGCTCCTGCCATGATATACTGTGCCACCCAGGCCCAAAGCAGTGAGGCCAGTGGGTCATGGATTCCAATAAATAAATAAATAAATATTTCCTATTTATAAGTTCATTTTCTTAGGTGTTTGTTAGGGCAAAAGAAAGCTGATTAACATAAGTATGAATTAACCATCCAGGAGGGTGGGAGTCTAAATGACTCAGGGAAATGTGGTAGGATTACAGGTGGCAGTCCTGTTTTATGGAATTTAAAATGACACCAGCTATAGAGTGGTATGCTCTTCTCCAGCCATGTTGAGCTTTGTGGGTGTAGGCACGGAGTAAGTAGAGTTAGGCTTAACCCAGGTGAAGGTTTGCTGGGTGAATATTACGAAGGGAAAGAGAGACAGGGAGTTGGGGGTCTAGATAAAATGAAGATACGCTACTTAAGATGCAAAGTAAGGATATGAAGGGTCTTAACAGTGCAAAGATGGTAGGATCAGTACATTTCTGGCCCTCCTTGGATTGGAAGGGAGCTAAAGGGAATGGGCTAAAATCCTAAAAAGTGGTGGTAGGGAGGCTTGAAGTTGATAGAGACAGTGTGTTTTTTGGATAATGATATGGCCTAAAATACGACTGTGGGGAAAGCTGAGATAGGATGGAAAACAAGATATTTGGTGGGAAAGTGGTCAAGGAACTTAGAAGCAGGGGTATTGGGAGTCCCCTCTGTAGGTTTTGTTATCACCAAATAATTTCAAATACAAGTAAGGTAGTCAAGGATAACAGTGAGTCAAGGTCTAAAGTCTTAAGAATGAGAGAGGAGTGATCGGTGGGGTTCTGCTGATAACTGCAACAAGAAGAGGTAGCCATTGGCATAGTCTGATAGCAGCAGCGCTTCAGAACTGGCAGCTGTAGAGAGAAAGGAAGTCATTGATTCAGAAGAGCAGGAGGCCAGCTGTGGTGCCTGGGGCCATGGCGCAAAAGGAATGCGAGAGAAACAGCAAAGGAAGTGGGTTCCACAGGCCTTCAGTTAGAACAAGGAAGTGAAGAAAATGTCCCAAGTTTGAGGATAAAGAGGACCTTGTTGAAGACAAGATTGTGGGTTCCAAGGATGGAGTGGAAGGGTTTGGGGCATTGGCTGCTCAGAACTTAGTGGGAGTGAGAGTCTGGTAATGATGTTTATTTGCCAGCATCCCCCAAGAAGCGGGTCTTATAACAGGGGTAAAGGTCACGATGGGATTGGTCTTATTGGTTTTGAAGGCTGAGAATATATGTGCTGGGGGGAAGTGGAAGGGGTCTTTTCAGGACTTTAGAACTTTATCTTTTCCTATTTACATCTATACACAATGAACACTTTGAAGAACCGTGAACAAAAAGGAATGAAAACCTCAGAGTTGTTCTTTCAAGGTGGTGGAATTATGGATGACTTTATTTCTTCCTTTTCGTATTTTCTCCTTAAAATGTATCCAAGAACCTTGCCCATGAACTCAGTTTAAAGCCACCTCTTGCTTATAATTTGAATAAAACATCTGCTGATTTTTCATAAGATTCAAATGACTGTGTCTAGAGTTCGCTAAGGAAAAAACACATTAAAAATGATGACCACAAATAACATCCCTGCTGATGATATTTCCCTGGGTGTTCTTAATGTGTTTTCACAGGATATCCCAGATAACGCAAATGCCTTTCTGTCCTTGAATACAGCTCAGTACAGTGCATCCTGCTACGAATGATCATATTTTTTCTGGCTAGACTCAGGTTCTTCCAGGAAGTGTATGTCTAAAACTTTCCAGAACCTGTGTAAAGAGATCTTATGTGGCCAGATGCACAGATTTTGTCATTAGTAATAGCTAGAAAGTCGTTCTTTACGTTTTGCTAAGTCTTCTGAGGCCCCAAGGGCCGTTAAGTCAAATTTTCTAAATTTATAGTTTGGGTGTCAGATCTCTTTATTTTCATCAGATGAAGAGTGCAGTTATTCCATTACCCCTCATCCATTCTCATCCTTAGCAGCACTTTTTTGCAATTCACTCTCCTGGCCATACAAACTAATGTCATTGTACAAATGTTTGTGGAAACTCACTGATCTGTTAACCAAGTTAACCCACTGAATGGTGTAGAATAACTTTGCCTAACCAGGACATGGTAGGGAATTACAAAGTATATTCTTTTCCCTCCAGGTTGTAGGTAGAACACTGTCTTATCTAAAGAGATAGCTACTGGATTGAACATCAGTATAGGGATAGCCTTAATCAGACTGCATTTCTTGAATGGATGGATGGATGAATGAATAAATGTTTGATTAGTGTTTCAAAGATGCTTTTAATCTCCAAGCATTTCTAAAAAGATACTATGATCTGCATTTTGAATATGAAGTCCTGTGGGAAAAAAATAAGAACTGCTTACAAATAGTGATACAGAAAACTGAACTGAATTCTTAATGCATCTAAGAGTTGAGTACCTCGGTGAACTTAGGCAATATTCTCAACCTTACTGGTCCTTATCTGAAATATGAGAGACCTGGACTAACATTGTAGAATTATTTAAAATATGAAGAGACCAAGGGATTTTCTAATGTTTCTCAAAAGAAAGTAGGAGTTCTAGGTCCTGGTTCATTACTTTCCCATTACAGGGTGGTGAGCTTTAAGTTACTTTCAAGTCAAAAAGCCAAGGATTCCAGTTTCAAAAGTAATTTCAATTTGTGGTGACTTTGGAGCTGGGAATATCAGCACAGCCTTGTAATCCCAGCTACTTGGGAGGCTGAGACAGGAGGATCACAAATTTGAGGCCAGCCTGTATCATGGGGTGGCCAGTACCTCGCCAGGGTAGTTTCCTGCTCAGAAGGTTATGAGCCACCTGAGAAAAAGAAAGTCTGAAATAATTAGTAGAGAAATAAGATACAGAACCAGAAATTAGGTTCAAAGAGGAGCGCCTGATAGATTCTCCAGTCCTGTTAGGAGCTGAAACTGAACAACTAGAAAATGGCTCAGGTTCTTTATTTTAGGGAGTAGTCAAAGGCAGGGATAAGTGGGAGGAGTCTTGCTGCAAACAGGTTGATTGGCATCTTGGCAAGCCACACCCACCTCTGAGAGGCTGTGTGGCTCAGTGGCTCTGTGACTCTAGCTGGTTACCACATCTCCAGTGCAGTGCTAAACCTGACAGAGCTGAGTAGGAAGTCACTGTAGTGGGCGGTCTCAAACCAGCAGGATTGCCACTGGGAGGTCTCAGATACCAGACTTTTCTACCCAGTGGCTTCCATGTCTCCCTGGAAGCCTGGGCAACTTCGTGTTTCCAAAAAACAGAAAGGACTGGGGATGTGGTTCAATGATAGAGCGCCGCTGGGTTCAATCCCCAGTACTGAAAAAAAAAATGGCGGCTCGAGGGCTGGGGCTCATTAGAATGCTTGCCTAGCAAGATGAGGCACCACATAAAAACAGATGAATAAAATCAAGATTAAATTCTTAAAAACAAACAAAAAACTGGTGGCAGATTGGCATATGCCTGAGGAGCATTCTTGGAAGACTTTTGGATCAAAACTCCTATGTTGTGGTGGTTGCGCAATTCTATGAGTATGCATAGAATCCACTGAATTGTAGGCTTTGTTAGATAAAATGTATGCCATGTGAATTATATCTTGATAAAGTGAGGTCAGAATCCTGTTATTTGTAGGAGATTAAAAAAACAACTAAAACTGGCTTACACATGGAAGAAAAGCTAATAGCCCATATCATTGCAAAACCCCACACTAGATATCCAGGCATGACTGCGTACAGGTCTCACACTCTGTCTCCATCTCAGCCTCGTTCCCCTATGAGAGTCTTAGTCTCAGGAGGGCTTTCTCCACGGGTGGTGTCTAGTGGTCCTCTGCTTACATATTTATTATTTAGCACCACTTGCAGGAACATCTCTTTCCCAGTAGTTTCCAGAGAAGTTTGGAACTGAGTATTGTTGACAGGTTTGGGTCACATGACCATCCAATAATAATAGCAAACACTCATGTAATACTTTCTATGTGCCAGCTCTATTCTTATAACATCCCTCGATGGGGTTTAGGACACACTACCCCAAAACATGGCACCCTAGCACACTGAATATTTGAAGCTGAATAAATTTGAGAATCAGCAGAAGCAGGATGGTTACTCTGACTTTCCCTCTGCTCCTCTCTCTTGAAGAGCACTTGAAGACCCTTGTGGGAGAGGTGACTGCCCTGTATCCTTATCCCTGAAGACAGAGGCACAGGGAGAAGACTCCAGTGAACAGGCCTTGCTGTGTTCTCCCCAGCTGACTCCACTTTCCTCCTACCCTTTGCTCCGTCGTATTCCTCCCCAATTGTCCACTCCTCAGCAGGACATTATAAAAAGCACTCAGGTTTGATTGGTGCTTCAGGTCTTCCCCCAGGAAGGCTCTTTGTCACTTAACTCTTACACTTAAGATGAGGAAGAGCTTCTGTGAGGGAGGAGGGTCATTCCATCCAGCAGGAGTAACCACCTGCAGAAGCACAAGCTAGGAGGCGGGAGGGAAGCGGGTGGTGAATGACGCAGCATGGCCAAGGTACAGCAGGTGAGGGACCATAGGAGAGACCATTAGAAGGAGTTTGGCAGGTGCTAGAGCTTCACACATGCCAGGCAAGCACCCTGCCACTGAGCTACACCCCTGCCCCAGTGATGGTCATATAATCCAGAATCCAGTAGTCACTAAAATATGCTTTTTTTTTTTTTTTACATTTATAATACTTTTGGTCCTCACCAAGAATCACAAGACAAGAATTCCTTCGAGTTTTAAAGGCTAACTGATAATATGGGTGTGACTGTCATGGGGCAGTCTAGGGCTCCAGGCATTGCTGAGGGTGGGAGACAGGAAGAGGAAGGGAGCCAGTCTCCTTTGGTAGAGATACAAGAGAGTGTCCTAAAGACTTATGCCGAGCTGGTGATTTTAACTGATATCTCATTCTTATAAGTGGGATTGGTTCACTCCCATTCAGAGGTTCTTGGAACCCAGGATGTTACATAAGGGAAGTGCTTGATATGTTTGGTCCCTATAACACAATCAACCACCTTCACCTGCTTTCACTCTTTTCAATATTTGTAATGAAAATTACAAATGACTGCTAAAGGGAAGGACTGAATATTTTTAAATTAGAAGAGGATAAAAAATAAATGCCTAATTGTTCTGTTTTTTCTTTGTCCCTGTAGCTGGAGAAGGCCAGATGTATGTTTCTGTCAGAAATGGATGGCTAGGGAATTGTACAGAGCTGCAGTCATGTGTCGTCTTGCCCTAAGTGAAGCCTGATATGGGAAGTATTTAAAGGAGAGTCTTGAAGCTTGGCTGGTCTGTAATTAGACTGGACATACTGGTTTTTCTTTGGTCAATAAACTCAAGGATGAGAATCACCTCTGGCAGGAGTTGCGTCTAGAATAGGTATATTGTCAAATCCAGGGAAAGTATGTCCCATTTTGAGCATTTTTAGAGAACGGACATGGCCACAAGCTTAGGCCTGGATTGACCTGATTTGCAGTAAATCTCCTTCAACAGCACCAGTTGTGGAAATGCAAAATAAATACGCAGGTCTTTCCCAACATGCGGTATTTGGCATTGTCAAGCTACCATTGAATTTTGTTTTTAATCCTGAATTGGGTGCTGAATGTTTGGATGCACATCAAAGCAGGTTTGTGGACATTTTAAGTCTCTTTTAACACTTACCTTCAATCACAATAGATATTTGGAATTTTCTGCATTCACATAGGGGATTCTTACTTGGTGCCACCTCATCTGTTTTTCCCCAGAACCAAGAGAACATATAAAATGATCCACTTGATCCATAGAAGATACTGACACTGAAGATGGGCCACTTGCACAAGGTGACAAAATCAGACAGCAAGTAGCCCAGAAGGAGCAGCCATCTAGGTCATCTGCCTACAGGTGTCAAGTGTGGGCCACCACATGGCTACCAAGTAGTATGACTTGATTGATTTTTCTTAAGTCCTGATATTTTAGCTTCCCAAGAAAACCAAAGTAGGTCATCTTTTTGTTTCTTTGTTATGTGTACCCAGTAACACACCTTCTCTTCTGTAGATTTCATCATCTTCTTGGATGTGGAAAGCAAATTTAACACGTAACTAAGTATTTTTAAAAAACCACACCTAGAAGCAAAATTCAAATTTCTTTGGAGCAGGGAGCAGTGAAAACAAATACATCATCTATGCTGATTCCTCACGGTAGAGGTGCTAACCAACATTCAGAAAGGGGTTGGGTTTTAGAAATTCAAATTATTTTGTTGTCATCCAAAATAATAAAACTTTATTCTTAGACACCCTCGCTCCCCAAACTATGGCCCTATCCCCCTCCTCCTCCTCCTCTTCTCAGCTGACTGTGGAGAGAGTTGGCTGACTCCTGTTCTCATTTCCTCACCTCCCTCCCCTTTATTGCTCTTCTCCAGTCTGGAAGTTTCTGTGAAGGTCATCAGTAGTCTCCAAGAGAACCAATTCAATGAACAGTCTTAAGGTGCAGTTTGCTTCCTCTGTTTATCAGAACTAGTACACATTGTGTCCTTGGGAGAGTTACTTTTCTAAATTATTTGTAAAATGAGGGTAGCACTTCCTCACAGGATTGTAACGCTGTCTAAATGAGATGGTTTGTGGGAGGTGATGAACACAGTGTCTGCTGCAGGGATAAGCAGCCAAGAAGTGGTAACTTCTGCTTCTAGCCACACGCTCTGCTTTTGGTTTCTGTGACACTGTATTTTCTTATTTTCCTCTATACCTCTGATCCCTTTTATTCCTCTATGCTTTTATAAAGCATTGGATTTTTTTTTCATTCTGCAACACTTTAGTGTATATCATGCCAAGAAATTTTCTTGGCTTAATATAGCAATGAGCATGGAGTTATATTTGGAGGCGGGAATCATATATATATTTTATGTGGTGCTGAGGATCAAACCCAGTACCTCACCTGTACTAGGCAAGCGCTCTATCACTGAATCCCAGCCCCAGCCCTATAGGTGGGAAATTTTAATAATTACTGTATAATATACCATATAATGATTTGTGTGTGGTAGAGCCCCCTTATTCATGGGGGACATGTTCCAAGACCCTCAGTGAATGCCTGAAACTGAGTAGTACTGAGCCATGTATATACTGTGTGTACTGTTTTTTTCTCATACATGTATACATACCTATGATAAGTTTCATTTATAAATTAGGCACAGTAAGAAATTAGGAATAATAATATAAAATAGAAGTTATAATAACATTTAAATAATAAAGTTGTCAGCATTACCACTCTTGTGCTTTGGGGCCATTATTAAGTAAAACACAAGCACTATGATATTGTGACAGTTGATCTGTAGTTTGTGACTAATAGGTGGGTGGCATATGCAGTGTGAATAAACTGGACAAAGGGATGCTGCATGTCCCAGGCTGAATGTGCAGGATGGTGTAAACATTTCATCACGCTACTGAGAATGGTACACAATTTAAAACTTATGAATTATTTTTTTTCTGGAATTTTCCATTTAATATTTTTGGACGGTGGTTGATGGTGGGGAACTGAAACTGCCAAAAGCAAAACCACAGGTAAGGGGTGACCATTGTAAATGGCATAACATGTATCATAGTGTATGTTAGGATATGTCATTATTATAGTTACGTTATTCATTATATATTTGTTATAGATATATTTATTATGCTGTATAACAATGTATATTATATGAAGATGCTAAGTTTCAGAAGGCAGAGAAAGAAGAATGGTTGGGTGTTGTAATTTACAATAAGATTGGGAGGTCCTCACCAATTGCCTGGGATATTAACTAAAGACCTAAGGGGAGTGAAGGAGTGATACATGTGGTCTAGAAACAGTCGTACCGGTGTGCAGTCCTTGAGGGAGGGAATTCTTGATCCATTTGAGAACAGCAAGAAAGCCAGTATGGCTGGAGCAGAGTGAGCCAGGGACAGGGTGGGGTATGGAGGTGGGTGAAGAGGAGGTCAGAGAAGCCTCCTTATCAGAGAAGGTTCTGTGGTGTTTTTCAGGCAGAGTAAGGACTTTGTGAGGGATGCAGGGTGGAAGCAGGAGCCCGGGTAGGAGACTGTTGAAACAGTCCAGCATTTCTCTGTGTCTGTCCTGGCCCCTCCTTTTCCATCTTGCCCTCTCTTCTAGACCACACCTGGCTTGAAATAGTGTCTGTGTTTCTGAAGTCTTGTTCCTGTGTCTCTTTAGACTTCCAGGACATATCTGTCTGCCTACTTCCAACTACACAGGGGTTGTGCTTAGTACACCCACAGGTCATCAGTGCTTCTCCACCTCTCTGGCCTACCTGTCCCACATTTCAGCAAGTGGCACCCACCGCTTAAGAGTCCTCTTCAGAGCATCTTTTATTTTGTGGAGCATTCATTCTTTATTGATTGATTGATGTATTTATGTATTCATTTAGGTTGCTAAATGAATTATTTTATTGTAATTGTACACAATAGTAAAATTTATTGTGACATATTCATACATACGTGGAATTTGGTCCATTCTAATCCCTGAAACTTCCCCTTTCACTCTCCTGGGTTCCCTTCCTCTATTCTTCTACTGTCTCTCCTATTTTCATGTGCTCTCCCCCCACCTCACACATAGGAGAGAAAAACATACAACTCTTGATTTTCTGAGACTGGCTTTTTGTTGAACATAATGGAACATCCTTCCTGTAACACTTCACATCCAGGGAACCACTGAGTCCTGTTGTCTCCCTCCACAAACATCTCTCAGATGCATGCACCCACCCGGCGGCTGTCTCATCAGCCTCACTCACTTCTTGCCCAGCCTAGAGCAGTAAGTCCTGCCAGGTGGCTGCACCTGCTCCACACCCCACCTGCAGATGGAATGTCAAATATCTGTGCAAAGAGGTAGAAATTCGTGAGGAGCTGTCGAAAGAAATTCTAAAGATGTGCCTTTCTCACATGGGGGCAGCTCTGTAGTTAGTAAAAGCAATCTTGATATCATCTCAACTGTGTGCTTTTGGATTATCTGGAGTGGAGAGCTACCCAAGGGTCAGTAGGTACCCCACTAACATTTGCATGACCAGCGTGTTCTTTCCCAGAATCAAGAATGCTTGCTTTTTTTAACCTCCAATAAGAATTTCAACATCTTTCCTTGATCACAGGAAGCCCATTTCTTTGTTGTTTTGGATAATAGTTTTATACCTATGTCCTGTTACTCAGAGCACCTCACTACCTAATTAAGAAGTTTTTTAATATGCTTGTTTACTTCTTTATTTAATTTTACTAGAAAGAAAGCTAACACAGCATAGTTTCCAGATTTATGCCAGCTGCAGCCACAGTGATCTAAAACAACAAGTAATTATGACAGTCTGATCATACGACTCCTCTGCATGGAACCAGCCAATGACTTTCAGTTGCTGTGGCAATGATGCCCTATTTTCTCATCTGGCCCACCAGGCCCTAAGCCCTCTTGTACTTTCCTTCTCCGCAGCCACACCCTTAACCCTTTCCAGCTATGCTAGGCTTGTTTCCTTTCTCAATTATGTATCATTTTCCCTTTAGCTGTCTTTCTCTTTTTTTAATTTGTTCTTTTTAGATAAACATGACAGTAGAGTGAATTTTGGCATACATATGTGGAGTACAACTTATTCTAATTAGGATCCCATTCTTGTGGTTGTACATGATGTGGAGTTACACTGGTGGTGTATTCATATATGAACATAGGAAAGTAATGTCTGATTCATTCTACTGTCTTTCCTATTCCCATTCCTCCTCCCTTCCCTTCACTCCCCTTTGTCTAATCCAATGAACTTCTATTCTTCCCTCCCTCCCTTATTGTGTGTAAGCATCCACAAATCAGAGAGAACACTGGGCCTTGGTTTTGGGGGATTGACTTATTTCACTTAGCATGATCATCTCCAAATTCATCCATTTATCAGTAAATGACATAATTCCATTCTTCTTTATGGCTGAGTAATACTGTGTATATATACCACATTCTCTTTATCCTTTCATCTGTTGAAAGGCACCTATGTTGGTTCTATGGCCTAGGTATTGTGAATTGAGTTGCTCTAAACATTTTTGTTGCTGCGTCACTATACTATGCTGATTTTAAGTCCTTTGGGTATATACCAGGAAGTAAGATAACTGGGTCAAATGGTGGTTCCGTTCCAAGTTTCTGCTTTCCAGATGGTTGCATAAATTTGCCACCCACATTGTGTGAGTATACCTTTTACTCCACATCCTCACCAAAATTTATTGTTACTTGTTTTTTTTTTTTTTGGTACCAGGGATTGAACCCAGGGGTGCTTAACCACTGAGCCACATCCCCAGCCCTTATTTATATTTTATTAGAGACAGAGTCTTTCTGAGTTGCTTGGGGCCTTGCTAAGTTGTTGAGGCTGGCTTTGGACTTGAGATCTTCCTGCCTCAGCCTCCCAAGCTGCTTTGGACTACAGGCATAGCCACCATACCCAGCTATTATTTGTTTTTTGGGTAATTTCCATTCTGATTGGAGTGAGAGGAAATTTAAGTGTAGTTTCTCTAATTGCTGGAGAAGTTGAATATTTTTGTGTGTATTTGTTGACCACTTGCATTTCTTCTTCTGTGAAGTGCCTTTCGGTTCCTTTGCCCCTTTATTGATTCGGTTATTATTATTATTATTTGTGTTAAGGTTTTTGAGTTATTTATAAATCATAGGGATTAATGCTCAATCTGAGATACAGGTAGCAAAGATTCTCTCCCGTAGGCTCTCTCTTCATGTTATTGATTGTTTGCTGTGAAGAAGTTTTTTTGTTTGATACCATCCCTCTTATTGGTTCTTGATTTTACTTCTTGAACTTTAGGAGTCTTGTTGAGGAAGTTGGTTCCTAAGCTGCTGTGATGGAAAGTTGGGCCTTCGTTTTCTTCTAGTAGGTGCAGGGTCTCTGGTCTAATGCCAACTCCCTGATCCACTTTGAGTTGATATTTGTGCAGAGATAGGGGTTCATTTCATTCTTCTACATATGGATTTCGAGTTTTCCCAGCACCATTTGTTGAAGAGGCTATCTCTCCTTCAATGTATGTTTATGGCACCTTTGTATTTACATGGGTATGTCTCTATGTCTTCTATTCTGTACCATTGGTCTTAATGTCTGTTTTGGTGCCTTGCTGTTTTTGTTACTATAGCTCTGTAGAATAATGTAAGGTTTGATATTGTGATGCACCCCTGCTTTACTTTTCTTGCTGAAGATTGCTTTGGCTATTCTAGTCCTCTTATTTTTCCATACAAATTTCATGATTGGTTTTTCTATTTCTATGAAGAATGTCATTGGAATTTTAATAGGAATTACATTAAATCTGTGTATTAGCTGTCTTTCTGTACCTCTTCTGCACCCACTTAAAAATTGTTCTTCCCCTAGGCACCAACTTAAACATCTCATTATCAGGTGTCTTCACCCATTTTGTCACTATAACAAAATAACCAAGGCTAGGTAGTGTATAAAGGAAAGAGGTTTATTTGGTTCATGATTCTAGTGACTGGAAAGGTCAAAGACCATGACAGCATGGCACTGGCATCTGGCCAGGGCCCCTTGGCTGCATGGAGTGAAAGAAGCAGCAAGAAAGTAGGGAAAGAAGAAGCAAGAAAGTGGGTAGGGGTCAGGCTCACTTTTTTATAGCAACCTACTCTCATGAGAACAAATCCACTCCTTGAAACCAGAATTAATCCCTTCACAATGGTGGTCACGACCCTGTTACCTCCTACTAGGCCCCACTTCTTAAAGCTCCCATTGCCTTTGAATATGAGCTTCTGGGGGCCCAGCCGATCCTGACCATGGCATCAGGAATCCTTCCCAACTCCTAGATCTGGTGAATTCTCCCCTGACATGCCCACATCACACCCTCTGTTTTCTTCCCTCTTTCTTTTCACAATGCACCTGACCAGTGCTGTTCAGCTAGGCTGTGTTGCTGGTCTCCCCTCAGCTTCTGTGTCCCTGTACCCCCAAGGCCCTCAGGAAGTATTGACCCGTCTCTTTTGCTTGAGTTTTAATGTGAATGTTAGGGTGTTTTGTAAAGTGTTTGCCAAGTGAAGATGGAAATTGCCATTCTCATTGATCTGCTGATGCATCTCATTATCAGGAGAAAAGAATAGTAGTTGTCCAAACTGCACCTTTTCAGAAGTGGAAGCAGGTTTCCAAAGGCAGGTGGTGAAATAAGGACAGGAAAGCTGAAATAATCACATGGAGGTACAGTTAGTTATACGTCTGTGTCTGTGTCTTTTTATGAGCTTCATTTCACTTGGTACTGTTTTATAAACTAAAGACTTCATATACCTAATCCAGCAAAATAGGGTTCCTCACCGTGTAGGCCTGAACACTCAAAGTGCTTTTCCTGAATTGGGGGTCAAAGGGGCATCAGGGATCATGAAAATAGAAAGTATCTTCATAAACCCCCAGACCTAAAGATGTTTTTTGTTCCCCCGCACACACCCAAGGTTGCCATCTGAAGCTGCAGATACATCACATGGAGTTGATTGCTGGGGCACCAGTCATTTTGCATTTTGTATGGTAATATTCACGAAATGAAGGACAGGCTTCCGGGCTCCTCTGGGGTAGGCTGAGCGTGCCAGGTTTCTTCCCTTTTGGAAAAGCCCGTCTCCAGCTTATCAGCTTCCTTTTTCAAGACCTGTCTCCTTTTCTTCAGGAAATGTGTGTTTCTCCCGGGATACAAATGGGATTTAAAATGCTGAGAGGAAGTGGATTTAATTTACGGAATATACTCTTGGCAACTGAGAGGCTATCTTGAGATTTCAAAAGAATAAGAATGGGGCTTGCCAGAACACCAGTCTAGATTACCAAACTGCAACAAGGTCATTGTTCCTGGAACCTTTTTGTTCTCTTCTGAAAAAACACTGCCTAATTATGGCCATGATGACATGAAACAAAGGGGCCCATTCCTTTCCAGGTTTCTATTCTACTGATGATGACCCAGGGACAGACTTAGATTTTCTCTGTGATTCAAAAGAAAATTAAGTATTATTAAGGGAAAACAGCTTTAATCTTAGACTCTAAAATTGTACATTAAATGTGAGCAGAGCACAAAAAGTTTCCTCATGAGTATTACCTGCTGCCATTTGAAAACTAATATTATGTATGCCATTGGCTCCTGACAACAGCACATGCCCTTTAAGCTGTATTTATGTCAGTGGTAATAGGTCACACTCTCACCTAATCAATCATGCATTTCAGACACTCCATCGGGGGATTTAAGGATGACCTTTGTGTCCGTAGCACTTTGGGTCAATAGGTGTGGAACACTAGGTCTCATTACTGTGGTACAACTATTTTGATAGTTCAGATGTAGATGAGTAAGTTGCCAAACTATTTATTCTCTCTGCCAAGTGAAAATATTTCTAATTAATAGGATCACAGAAATCAAGCACCAAGTGCCCAGTTTGATAAGACATCTTCCAACTAAGACTGTTAAGTTCTGCAAAATACAAGGTTCCAGGGAGCTTTCACTTCTAAGTCTGCTTGTTTGAAACATGCATTCTATATTTTTGTGTGTATATTTGTCCTTTTACCAGGGAGATGTTATTGAATAAAAAGACATACTTTCCAGGGTCAGATAGTCTTGAGTTTGAGTCTGTTACTGACTGATTTTTGTACCTTTTCATGTGTCTCAACATGAATGTTAGGTTTTAGGCATGTAAGACATACTTGGTAAATTTTCTTTTCAGGTAAGACATGCTAAAGAGTGTTGCATTACATTTTCATTTAAATAATGTAGTCAAAATAAAAAGGCCCAAAAGATCGTAACATTTTTCATCATTAAGTAATTAAGGTTAAAAGCCAATATTTCACTTGATTTTCACCTAATTATGTATTAATTCATACTTTCTTAATTAAATGTCAGTTATGCTGCCAAAACAGAAGCCATTAACAATCTAGAGGTTGAATAGTAAGAAATAAACTTAAGGTTTTGAGAAGCCATTGATTCAAATGTTATAAAATGCTATTGTAAATATCAGTTTTGAATTTAATAATCTAACTTGGTTCTGTCTATTTTCTTAGAAAGTATAGAGAAGTTGAAAAGCCTTGGGTTGGGGTATCAGATAGACTTGGATTTAAATCAATTACTCCAAGAGGACAAGTTTCTTAACCCCTCTCAGTTTCAGCCCCACTGCTTTTAGCCTGTGACAAGGATGCTTACTACAAGGTGTGTCTGTGAAAGCACATAGACTCAGACCTGGCCACCCACCAGCTTTATTGATGACTCCATATTCCCATGTGTCTCTTCTCCCTCTTCTCCTGCCTCCTGCTGCAGCTCTGCCACTTAGTAGGAAGTCATTTTACACGCTTCAGTTTTCTCATCTAAGAAAGAAAGGCTTGGGGCTGGGGGTTGTGTCTCAGTGGTAGATTGCATAGGGCACTGGGTTTGATCCTCAGCACCATATAAAAATAAAATAAAAGTATTGTGTCCACCTAAAACTAAAAATAAATATTTACAAAAAAAAAGAAAGAAAGGCTGGATCACAAATTCATTCTGAAAAGTTTGATAATTCTAAGGTAAATATTTTAAACAAGGAGTAGTGATGTATACATGTAATCCCAGCTACTTGGGAGGCTGAGTCAGGAGGATCAGAAATTTGAGGCCAGCCTGCTCAACTTAGCAGAACCCTGTCTAAAAAAATAAAAATAAAGGGCTGGGGATGAAGCTCAGTTGGTAGAATATTTCCTTCCTAGCCTGTGTGAGGTCCTAGGTTTAATACTGAAAAAAACAAAAAATTTAAATATTTAAACAAATTATTCCTATGGGTGATATGTAAATGAAAATAGGTACCAACCATGAACTATATGTATTCTTTATGCTAAAGATTCTTCAGAGAACAAGTTAAATTCTTCCGAGAACAAATTTATTGGGAAATCCAGAAAGCATTAACAATTTCTTGCATTCATCTTAAAAGAGCAATGGAATTCCATATCCTGCAGTTGTGAAATGAGTAATTGAAAGGGTGTAAATATTTATTGGAATGAGAGTGGAGCAGAAAGAAGCTCTGCTTTGTCTACTGGTGGGTGGTAACACATCTATGGATCATTGTTTGCACTAGGCATTTAATAATCCCATCTGTTGAAAATGTATATTTGGAGGTACTTTTAAAATTGCTATAAGCTACCTAGAAATTGGCAGGGAAGTAATCCTGGAGAGAGTCCAAACTCTGAAGCAGACCAAGAAATCCAATATAAATCAATATCTAATTATAAAATCCTATCTTTGGTCACAGCTCCTTAAATATATTGAGTTAGGCATGTTATAGGCTTGTAATACCAGAATCTAGTACTGTCAAATCCTTTGCTAACCTTATGGCCAAATCTTGGGGATACTTTCATTTGATCTGAGAAGCCCAACCATAATGGCAGAACTTTAGTCTTGCCCGACATTTGCTATGACATTGTCTCCCAGGTTTTGTTAAGTAGATTTACATTTCACTTCCTAAGTGAACCACTGGGTCTTATAAAAACTTGGTACTTCTTTTTCTCAGGGCTGCCCTGGTGTCGCATTCAAATCAGTGCCCCGGTAGCAGGGTGCTACCTCTCAGTAGCAGGTGCATTTTTCTGACTGAATGTCTTTCTTTGGAAATCTCCACTCACTGGCTTCCCTTGTCCCCGTCTTCTGTTCCTCTGCCCACACTCCCTTTATGTCCACTCGTCATGAGACGTTTCACGTTTTATGCAGAGGGGTAGGTAGCACTCTGAGAATTGTAACTGTTCCGAAGGAGAAAAGAAGGGTTCCGGAGGAACTGTCAAAGACATTTAATGGATAATTACCTCTCTAGTTATCTTTTGATGGAATTCTTTATGTAACTCTGTCTTTATGTAAAATTAAAGTAAGAGTTGAAGAGAGCACACAATCAAAATGAGCATTTTCAACCTAAGAAGTCGGGGTTTTATATTTCCAGAGTCATGGCATTTCTCTGTAGGTTTAGGAATCCCTTCTCTCTCATTCCCCAGCTGTCTCTGCTCCTTGACTCACAGCACAGCTACTTACATATACCTGCCAAAATGAATTATCACATAAGTGGTGTTAGGGCCTGAATTCTGTCCTCTAAAATTCACACAGTGAAACCCAAACTGCCAGCACCTCAAATGCATTTGGAGTTAGGGCCTTTAAAGGGAGATTAAGTTGAAACAAGCCTGTTAGATTGGGCCTTAATCCATATGACTGATGTCCCTATAAGAAGAGGAAGGTAGCCACACTGAGAAACACCAGGGTGTGTGCATGGAGAGATAGTCATGTTCTCACAGTGACGACACCGCTATCAGCAAGCCAAGGAGAGGGTGCTAGGGACACCAAACCTGGTGCCACCTTGATCTTGAAATTCCAGACTTCAGAACTGAGAGAGAACAAACTTCTGTTGTTTAAGCCACCAGTCTGTGGTGGTTTGTCATGTCAACCCAAGACGGCTTACTGCAGCTATGCACAGCAGTACCAGTTTGCATTATAGACCACCAGGGTTCAAACAGGAGACTCCAAGACAGCGATCTAGAAAACGGTGAAACAACTCTCAAGTGGAAAGTAAACTCAGTAGAGAGCTGACCTAGAACATAATGTGCTTGAAACCTTTTTCTCCCAAAGGAAGAAATGTCATAACAGGCTTAGGCATGCCAAAATGTAACAAGCCCACAGCATCCAAAGACAGCCGTCACCACATTGATGCTGAATACTCAGAATGTCTGGTGGATAGAGTTATGCTGAGGGTAACCCACCTAGGTTCAGGTGAGTAGAGATGAAACCCAGCTGGGCTCAGTTGCCAACGACGCAGACAGAGGCACGTGGGGAGGGGCTAAGAATAGTATGGAGCAGTCACTGTTCATGGATGGTGGTCACAGCTTCACACAGTTAGCTTCAAAAAAGTCATTGCAATACTTTGTGCAGTCACTGAGTCCTCCCTTGTATTTGGTGTCTTCCACCTCAGTTCTGAAAGTTTGACCTTTAGAAAGCCAAAAGTGACTTCTGCTTAATTCATTAAAGAAGAAAAAAGAACACGGTTTACATACCCCGCTGTGCAGGCATCTTCTAGATAAGTTCTTAAAAACCATCATTTCTTTTTTTTTTTATTTCTGTTGATTCATTCCTATTTATGTCTATTGATTGGATAGGAATAATGGATATCAATATGTAATTTTTATATTATACAGTCCATTTGGAATTCCCAGTAAATTCTCAGTAATAAAAAAAATATGATGTATAATTTTCAAAGATAAAAAAATTGTACCTGAATTTTTTATTATGGTTTGGTACTCAGCAATCTATTGCAGTTTCATTTCTTTTCTGTATGAATTACCAGTTGTTTCCATTCCCCATTATTATAGCTGCCTGTGTGCTAGACTGTGCTTCCATAGACACGTGAGCATATTTCTGAGCTCTCTCTTCACTGGCCTGTATCCCTGTTCCTCGTCGTGGGAACTTGATTACTATTGCTGATAAAAACATCCAGTGCTATGATAAGGAGGGTGCACTATGGGTGCCTGCTCCCACTCTCCATGCTGTTTTCCTCCAAGTTGTCTTTTTTCTTCTGTTAAATTTAAAAATAAGCTTATTAGGCTTTAAAACAAATCCATTTTTGACCGAGTTCTGATTTAGAGAAAGTCGACATCTGTTTAATACTGCATCTTTTCCTTCCCTCCATTGAGTACCTCAATATTAGTTTTAGGCTTTCTTTGTAGAAAAATGAAAGTTTCAGACACATCAGTATACACAGTATTCAAATCCTCAAACATTTATGAAAGGATTTCCATTGCAAGAAGCATGCTGAGGACTGATGGATTTTTAAAATGAGCAAGTGAGTCCTCTGTTTGAAAAAAATCATAGTCTGTGAGAGGGAATGTGGTATGATTTATGTAATTTTAATATACCAGACTGTGATAAATACTTTGTCAAGGTTATACTTAGCCTGCTACCGGGGAAGGCGGATTAACTTTGACCTGAGAGATCATTTTTCAGAAAAAAAACGATGCATAATACTAGTATTACCATGCTTATAGTAATACTTATTGGCCTGTGTGTTTTCATATTTTGATAGCTAAATAAAAGTGGAATTTTTTGTTTATGTCGTCATGTAGTTGATATAAAATTACAAGTTTAGGCGGGCACAGTGATGTATGCCTGTAATCCCAGCAGCTCGGGAGGCCGAGACAGAAAGATTGTGAGTTCAAAGCCAGCCTCAGTGCTTTAGCAAGGCCCTAAGAAACTTAGTAAGACCCTGTCTCAAAATATAAAAAGGGCTGGGGATGTGGCTTAGTGGCTGATCACCTCTGGGTTTAATCTCAAGTAGCAAAAAAAGAAGAAAAATACAAGGTGAATATCCCAAAATTCAAGATGCTCCAAAATTTGAAGTTTTTGAGCAAAAATTACAAAATTACCTTCAGGCTATGTATCTAAGGGCTATACAAAACAAATGACTTCAGGTTTAGACATGGGTCTCATTCCTAAGATACCTCATTATGTGCATGCAGATATTAAAAAATCTGAAAAAATCTGAAATCTGAAGCACTTCTGGTCCCAACCATTTTGAATAAGGGATCCTCAACCTGTATAAATGAGATATTTTGCATTCGTTTTTTGTACCAGTCTTCAAGGTAGATATTAAGTAAAATTTAAAACTCAGCTCCTGAATAACAGTAGGCACAATTCAAATGTGGCTTGGGGACTCTTGACTACTCTATTGGACAATACAGTTTGGGACAAACATTTATTGTACAGTTAATCTTGATATCTAAATGAGAGAAAATATTTAATGACAATAGTTAATAACTAAAAGTGTTTCTGAATCTGGGTTTCGTGAATAAAATATTTTCTGCCTGGTAATCTATATTATAATTGATTATATCTAAAACATTCTGATATTTTTAGATGAAAGGGTTATTCCATTTGTGAAAGGATTATAAGGAAACAATGAAAACTGGGGAAAGCCTCATTTCAGTAGAGCCTTGTCTAGAGAACAGTTTTGCAATCATGAGTGCCCAGAAGTCTCAGTGATTTTATGGACTTTCTGTTTCTTTGGGTGGAGCAGAAATTCAAAATTGAGCTATATAAACTGGGCAGCCTATTCTTGGATCTTTGTTTTTCCTTCTGTTACCTCTGAGGATCACTGTTAGCAGTTGAAAGGAATAATGTTTTTGTTGTTGTTAACTCCAAATTCTGAAAACCCTACAAGTTGCATTCATAATAGCATTTGATAATTCCTTTATATGTGCATTAAGCGTGTGCATGTGTGGGAGACAGTATGCTTGCCTGCTAGGTACCCTGTATCTTGTGCCTGATGCAGCATTTGTCTCCTTTCATGAAGACATTCCTGTTAATGGTAAGAAAATCAGTGGAATGTTAGAAGTACTAACCAGGGGGGAGTATATGAACCACAGCTGATCTGGGAAGAAGAGATGAGAAATAAGGAATTGTAGAATATCTTTCAAACTGTCAGCTAGGACAGTGAGTACTTCTGAATACTTGCAGGAAATCGAACCTTTACTTCATCCCCATTCTGCAGTGATTTGAGAATTGATTTCTCATTTTCTGAGACTTGAAAGGTGAACCCGAAGATCTTGAAGTACTTGAAAATGGTAGAAAAGATTTACAAGGAGCCTTCAGATAAAGGATAAAGTCATAATGATGTAATTTTCTATTTTAGAAAACTCTATTTTTTTCTCTCTTCTGGGGAAGAACAGGAAACAAAAATACTTGTTAGAATGTGGACATCATCTTCACAGTTTATTAGCAATAGGGCGGTATTCATTGAATTATTTGGAAAGAAGCAGGAAAAGGTCGGATAGCTGGTGGAGACAAGTTAAGTTCATAGGAGTCCAGTGTTTTTGAGAAGGGGCCTGTAATAGTGGAGTTTCCTTATGTATTGAGGCTCCTCCCTGGCCATATTCTCAACAGTGCCTACATAGACCATTATTGTTTAATGAATAAAATCATCCCCATTCTGCAGTGAGACAGTTGAGGCCTGTGGAGGTTAAATAAAGGAGATAAATCTAATAAATGAGGTTTGGAGTCAGATTGATCTGGGATTTGGACTCCAGTTTTGCTAGTTATTGATTGGATACCCTTTGTCAAATCACTTAATCTACTTAGGGGCCCCAGTTGCTGCTCAGTAAACTGGAAACATAATAGCATTTACCATCATAAATACAGCAGGCAAAGGTTTGGCAGTAATTTAAAGTTGATGTATTTGAAGTACCTGGTGCAGATGAGGTAGATTGAGTAAATAATAACTATTGTCATTTGCTGTGTCTATGCTGAGAACTACAGAGATGCTATAGGAAGACAAAAGCAATGAAGGAGTTGTTTTTTTCTTATTCTTCAATAGCAAAATATTTTGGACTTCTGGTGACCATTTGGCCTGAACATTTGGGGTTAGATAGACCAAAATGTTGGTCTTTCTGGTCTTTGCACCCGGCATTTTCCTAGTCTCTGTAGCAGTCCATTTAATTACATATACAGGAAAAACCCTACTTGGTAAATTGAGTTAATAGGCGCCAGTTAGCATTTTCATATAGATCATTTGATTTTTGGCAATAGATGACTCTCCTTAATCGGGAAGTAACTACTGCATTTTCCCATTCTGCTGTTGATGACAGTGGGTTGCTTCCAGGTGGGGCCTGTTCCCATGGTGAATGTGCTTGTACCTGTGTCCTGGGTGGCATGTGTCCTCTGGGGTATTCACAGAGGAGTGGAGCAGCTGAAATGGCCTGCTGCTCCAGGCCATTCCCTGCACTAAAGGTCATACTTTTAATTTTTGTCAATCTGGTAGGGTTATCCTGATTCCCTATTATTATTATAATGTTTTATAACATCAATTATATGTGTTTCCTCATATGATTACATATGCTTCCGAAGTATAATTTTCAATAGCTGTACTTCAGTTCTGGTATGGCTATATCATCATTTATATAATTAGTCCTTTGTTTTTCTTAAGTAATTATGAATCGCCCCAGCCTTTGCTCAATGATCAAAGCTTTTCCTGTATTGTATTATTTTACAGGACAGATTACTAGAAGTGGATTATTTGTTCCAAGTGTACAAGCAAGTTCTTGTGGGAGCAAGTGCCTGGAGAATGAAGAGGGCTGAAGGGTGGTGGCAGGGAGGAAGTTCCCCTCCTTGCCTTCTGCTGGTTTCCAGACGCTGAGGTGACAGCAACAGTGTGAGCAAAGGCTGAAGGAAGAGCACTGACTGGGGTTCGGATCCAGGCTGAGCCAGGCCCAGAGCTCAGCTGGGACTTCTGCTTCCTTCCTAGTTTCACTAACAAACTTATGATGATGATGATGTATGTCACTGAAATCCATCCTCCTCCTTAATGAGCACTTTTCAGGATAGTAGCACATATCCTGGAGGTCTTGCTGGAGGAGGAAAGGTATTTACGTGAAGGAAGGCTTTAGGTTTGGTTTGGTTTTCAACAGACATTTATTGAGCTCTTATTTTGTAAGTGCTCAACATGATTATCACATCAGATCTTCAGCGAGCTGTCACACGTGGCTTATGAATGCCAGAACCAAGGCTTATAGCTAGTAAGTAGCAGCTCCAGGATTTGAATCCAGACAGTCGGTCTCAGCGTACCATTCTGCATCCTCGAAACAGCACAAAAAATCACTTATCACTGAATGTTTAAGCGATATGAAGAATGGATACTGCCAGAATTCAGAGACAGGGGAGATGAGCATGGTGGACAAGGAGGGTCTCAGCAGGCAGCATCCTCCCTGTTGATAGGACCGTGACTTGGACTGTTTAAGCATCACATCAGCTTTCTCTGGCAGTTTCATTTCCCACTGTCCTTATCTTGCAAAGTGAGTTGATAAAATACTAAGTGAATTCATGGACATTGTGTGCCTGGTGTGTAGCTAGTTCATCCTTCAGATTCAGTTGGGTTTAATGAAAAAGAATTCTCTTGGGCCAGCCATGCCTAGAAAGGAGTCAGCTAGAGTCCCCTGGAGAACAGCTTTCCCTGTGGTTGCATGAGGTAGGAACCAACAGCATCACAGCTCCAGTGCAGAATTAACTTTGAGTGGAACATTCTGTGCTTAGTGCAAGGGAAGGTTTTCTAACATTGTTCTAGACTTCTGGGAAACTGCAAATAGCCAAGAGTCATATATTGAATCAGACAGTTAAACTCTTTCCTTCTAACAACAGGGTCAAGAGGTTAGAAATAATAGCACTCATGTTACATGGTACACCTGTGTGTACATGGTAGAAAACAAAATCAATGTGGGAGCCCCCAGAGTAAACTGGACATAAATTTGTGGAATATGGTCCTCAACCTTAAAATGTACATTTTTTATTAATTAACTCAGTATGTAAGGAGTCATTTCAAACCCAAATCAAATTTGTAAACTTTAATATATGTTCCCAACAAAACAGGACTTAATTTTCAATCATTTGCTCATAAAACTTTACAGAATTACCACTTTGTGCCAGGTTCTGTGCTTAGCACCAGTGAGTGGGTCAAGGATAAAAGACATTGCCCTGAACTCTTAACTTGTTCGCCCTTCTTAAGACACAGCATAGCCTGTGGCCAGCTGCTTGTGTTTATGGTCATATTTATGAGCATCACCCGCAGCATTTCCTTGTCCTTGGTGTCTATAGCAGGTCCACTTCTCTAGCAGCAAGGGTCCAGAACCTGGAAGAACTTTGTTCTGAAATTAGACTTGCCCAGAGAAAAATCCATATACCAGCCACTCCTACTTGCTGTATTTTTCCCTTCCCTTCTCCAAACCCCAAGTTTTTCTGTGAAAATGACCACAGTTGCACCTAAATTTACAGTGCACTTTAACTGAACTTTTAATTTTGAGGTTATTGTAGGTTCAGGTACTGTTTTAAGAAATAACACAAGTAAATCACATGAATCCTTTACCTAGTTTCCCCCAATGGTATCTTGCAAAACTTTATTATATATGCCATGTTAATATTCGCCCAGTCTACCACTTATTCAGATTCCCCCAGTTTTACTTGCATAGATGCTCCTTGACTTATGATGGGGTTATGCCTCCATAGCCCCATTGTAAGTTCAACTGTCCAGTCCACTACAGTGAACGGGTCGTTTACTCTAGTGGTGGTGTGGTCAGCTGGGAGCTGCAGCTTTCTACCTCTGCCCAGCGTCACAAGAGAGTATAGAACTGCATATTGCTAGCCTGGATAAAGTTGAAAAATCCTAAATTGAGCCATCGTTAGTGGCTCAATTTAGTGTGTGTGGGCACTTGTGTGTATTTAGTTCTGTGTCGTTTTATCACATAAGTAGGTTCTATCCACCACCACTCTGGAGATACAGAACTGTTTCAACAGCATAAGATCCCTGGAGTTGCCCTTTTATAACCACACCCACCTCCCTCCTGCAAACACTCCCTCCAGGGCCTAGCTACTGGAAGCTGTTCATCTATTTTGCTTTTCTATAGTTTCATCATTTCATTGATGCTATATAAAAGCAACCATACTATATGTAACCTTTAGGGATTGGCTTTTTACACTCACCATAATTCCCTAGAGATTCCTCAAAGCTGTTGCATATCAATAACTGCTCCCTTTTGTCTCTGAGTTTTATTCCATGGTATGGATGTTTATTCACCTGTTGGGATGTCTAGGCTGTTTCCAGATTTTGCGGTTATGAACAAAGTTGCTATGAACCTTCATGTAAAGGTGTCGTGTGTACATGTTTTCTTTTCTCTGGGATAAATGCCACGAGTACAATTGCTGGGTTGAATGGTATTTGCATATTTTAATTTTATGAAAAACCACCAAACCGCTTTCTAGAGAGGCTGAACCACTTTACAGCCCCACAAGCACTGTATGAATTACCTAGTTTCTCCACATCCTAGCCAGCATTTGGTGTTATAACTCTTCCTATTTTAGCCATTCTGATAGGTATGTAATGACTTCTCTTTTGGTTTTGAATTTGCATTTCCCTATGGATAATGACATTGAAATTTTTTTGTATGTTTATGTGCCATCCATATATCCTTTTCAGTGAAATTTCTGTTCATGGCTTTTACTCACTTTAAAATTGAATTGTTATTATTATTTTTTTTAACTATTGAGTTTAGAGAATTCTTACTGTATTCTAGATCCTTATGCTTTTTGGATATATGGGTTTACAAATATTTTCTCCCCATCTTGTCTTTTAATCTTCTTAACAGGGCCTTTGGCAAAACAACCGTTTTTAATGTGTTAAGGGAAATACATTTTTGTACTTCTTAACGTAGCCTCAAGTCTGTAGGGAAGGCCAATGTTGGCCACCAGCTTCCAGAACCCTTGATGGCTGTCTGTAGAATCTTCTTTGATAATCATTGCACTTGAGAAATTAATGGCACCAAATTTTTGCAGTTGCCAAAAAAGGAGAGAAAGAAGGCAAGCTTAGTAGCCAGCTGAGTTTCAGTTAAGTCTTTGTACTTTCCTGTTTTTTATCAAATTCTTGCCAAGTGCAAGTTTGGGGCTTCTGTGCCAGATAATGTGCCAGATAATTGCCAATGCTAAGTAAATGGCAGTGATTGTTGCCTTACAGTCATATGAAATATGCCATGTTAGAAATTACATGCAAGTGTTAAGAGTGATCATTTACAGTTGGCTGTAAACTAGGCAGTTAAAATTAGAGCTTCATATCTGCAACAGGCCAGGAAGCTTCTGATCTTTAACATAAACATTTTTTAATAGTGCTATCAGGCATCAGATGTGTATCTGATCAGCATGCATTCACTTCAGTCTAGTTGAATAAATTTTTAAAATCTGATTTATTTCCTTTGTTCTCTCTGTCCTTATATTCTTAAGGAAAAAAAATATTATTCTTTTATAAATCTTTTCCCCTAAGGGAACACTTCCCTGTACTATTTAATTAAAATGGAATATTAAAGAATCACATTTTCCTTTACTTTTTATAAGAGGCTTGGTTTGCATTTTCACAATCAGCCTTTTCTTAGTTTCTTTTCTTCTCTCTGCTGTGATTATACAGTAGATCAAGACCTGGGAGATCATTCCCTTCCTTTGTCCTACCACTGTGCCCAGGACATGATTGTACTAGCAGCTAGAGCAACTTATTAGGGGTGTCTCTCTATCTAGATGAGATGTTCCTTCAGAATGTCTTACTCATTCTTTCATTCCCAGAATCAGGAACAGAGCCTGTCACATTAAAGGAGCTTAATAAATAACCGACTTCAGAAACTTCAATAACTACTCAATATCTGAAAATTGACAACACTCATCATTCAGCAAGTTTTTATCATTATATATTATTCATTCCATCCGTGTCAGGGCAAAAGCTATCTTTTGCTTACATCTTAGTCACTTTATAAAACTTCAATATCTAGAAAATAAGGAGATATTTAATAAATGTTTAATTCAAACTTATTCATCCATTCGTTCATTCATCAAGTAAGTCTTGAATACTGTGTTGAGGACTGTCAGGAATATACACACTAACCTGGAAGGCATAGTCCTTTCCTTCAGGTAACCTGCATTTTGTGGGAGGGAGCACATAGAAATTATCACCTGAAATATTTAAATAACATAGCTTTTGTATTAAAGTGAGTAGTACATACTACAATTAGTTTAACAGCTCACAGGAGGTCATCTGGCATGGAGACCAGTGAAGGTTGTAGTTAGTGGCTGAGGAAACTCCAGACCCCCGCTGGAATTCTCTGTCCCTCTATTCATGCTGTCCAGAGTTCTTGCCTTCTCTTGAAATGCTGCCCTTTGTCCTGTCTTTGCCCATACCTAGCACGAGATGTTGTATTGGTCAGGATGCTTCAGGTTACTGGAGACAAAACTCCATCTCTAAACGAGCCTAAACAAAAAAAAGAAAAAGAAATATACTGTTTCGTATCACTGAAAGGAGGGTCTAGGCAGGGCTGGCATGATGGATCCACTATCAAGATGGTAGCCAGCAGTTTCTCTCATCCCTATATGCAAGCAGTTTTTGTCTCCTCTGGACCAATAGAATGTGATGAAAGTGATACTGCCTGCCAGTTATGGGCTAGGCTGAGAGAGATCTGACAGCTTTGGGTTTTGCTTTCTTGGAAGCCAGCCTCCGTGTAAAGGAGTCCAACTACCCTGATGGAGAGAGGGGACCCCTGGAATCTAAGAGACTATATAATATAAAAACATTTAATTTTTAAACATATAAAAATAGGGATAGAGGCCTGGCTAGTCCAGGCATTACAACTACTCCATTCGTATAGGAACTGACATGTGAATGAAGCCAGCTTGCACACTCCAACCCCAGCAGTACCACATGGCGCGGAGAAAAGCCATCTCCTTTGGAGGGCTGCCAACTGCAGAATCCTGAGCAAATGAATGCTAGTTATTGTTGTATGCTAATGCCTTATAGGGTTGTTTGTTGTGTAGCAATAAGTAACGGAAAAGTCTGGCTCTGGTGCTCTAACAATTCATTAAGGAATCTTGCTTCATTTCATGACTGTGTTTTCACAGGGAGGCTATCTGTATGGTAGCAAGGATGTCAAACATGACAGCAGGCTTACATTGTCCCAGCTTAGCAATGCCCACTCAAGGGTATAGCTCTTTGCCAGCACCTCCACCAAAACTCGGGTGACTCTGATTGGCTCTGACTAGGTTGTATGCTCCTCCCTGCACACATCACAATAACTGATCAGCCAAAGCTAGATCTTGCCCTCTCCTTGGAGCCTGAGATAGGGAGTGGTCTGCCTCACCTAAACAACTTGGGTTAACAAGAGTAGAGCTACAGGACCTCAAAGAAAATCTAGGTGCTGTTTCCAGAATAAGGGGCTGGATGCCGGGTAGACAAAACCACAAAAGTCATGTGTACTCCACCACTTTATGAAGCCTTATCCCAATATTCCAAACTTTAGGCCTGCTCCAGTTCTTTGGGGCTTAGCAGATGTTGCCTCGTGCTCCTTACACTTGGGGGGAAAATTCTTATTTCATGCCCTAGGTGTGAACCTTTATATTCCTTATTGTTCCAACTGTATTTGTTACTTTAACAGTGTAATATTTTTCACTACTTTCTACAGAGAGAGGCTTCTGAAAGTATCATTAGAGACAGAGAATTGTTAGACAGTCTTTCTGTTCATCCCCCTCCCCCAACCTCTGGATTTTCAAAACCTAGACATTGGCATTACCTCCATACAAAAGGAGGTCTATTTTCCCCTTGGGTCCTACATCCCCCCAAAAAAGAGCCAGATGGTGATGAGCACTGCTTGTTTTCTTTCTTTTCTAGGGAGTTTGCTCTTGCGCTATTTAATTTGTGTATTTTTTTTTTAAAGAGAGAGAGAGTTTTTTTAATATTTATTTTTTAGTTTTCAGCGGACACAACATTTTTGTTTGTATGTGGTGCTGAGGATCAAACTGGGGCCGCTCGCATACCAGGCGAGTGCGCTACTGCTTGAGCCACATCTCCAGCCTAATTTGTGTATTTTTTTTAAAATTATTCTGTAAGAGTGCCAGCAGAGCAGCTTTTGGGCAACCAGCTTATGAAATAAATCTAAATGATCTAAAAAAGAACATCTTCTGTTAATTGCAATTTAAGTGAGCCTGATAATGTTTTAATTAATCCTTCTCATTGAGGGTCAGCATTCCAAGATTGGGGGATGGAGTTCTCCCAAGGAACCCAGATAGTAATAGAAAGGGAAAGTAGATGCCTGTTTGCGTCAACTGAAAACCCAACAGTGGTAGGAGACCTCACTTAGGTCTGGCCCTTCTAAATTTATTCACACACACAGTCACACACACACACACACACACACATATCCCTATGTAATATACTTCATGTAGCTGAGGGGAAAAGAAAACTAGAGTATCAGGAAAATGAGAGGGAAATTCAGAAATGGATTCTCACAGATTTTCAAGACTGGATCTTTGAAAGATCAATTTGAGGGGCTAGAGTTGTGGCTCAGCAGTAGAGTGCTCGCCTAGCATGTGCGAGACCCTGGGTTTGATCCTCAGCACCACATAAAAAATAAATAAATAAAATGAAGGTATTGTGTCCAACTACAATGAAAAAATATTTTTTTAAAAAAAGAAAGATCAATTTGACATAATGACTTAGTTAACAGTAATAGACTATCTCGCATTTATAGCAAGTTTTATAATTATAAAAGTGCTAGTATGTTTTTTAGTGATCTGAATTCCAGGATTAAGGATTCCATCACACTTGTTGCCTTTAAATTTTTTAATTATTCTCAAAGATTGTATGTATATTTGTGTGTGTATGGATGAATCTGTACCCCATGTACCAACAATAATTTATTAGAGTATTATTTATAATCTTGTACCTTTCTCCTATGGAATCCTTCTTGATGTCTCCACCAGAGATAAATACTGTCCTTAAACTTGTGTTTAGCATATTCTTGCTTTTCTTAGTAGTTTTACTGTCTTTCTTTTCCTAAACAAATTGCTTATATTTATTTATTTATTTTTCTAAATTTTACATGAAAAAAAATTTACTGTATGCAATTTTCTGTGGCTTGCTTTTTTGGTTTCTAAGTACTGTTTGTGAAATTCACCATATTGATTTTTCAGCTGGAGTTCAGCCTGTGGCTTATCTTTTTACTTTATTTCTTCTTTTCATGTACAGAAGTTTTAAAATTTTTAGTGTTGTCAACCCTTTATGGGTTATGCTTTCTATGACTTGCCTTTTATAACTTGAGATCATACTGAACTTCTCCCATTTTCTTCTGATAATTTTGTGGGGTTTTTTCTCCTTTAGTTCTTTGACTTATCTGATATTGATTTTTTGTGTATGCTGTGAGGTAGGGATCTTTTTTGTTTCCTCCTTAAATTAAAAGGAAATCTCGCTTCTCCTTTGCTCAAAAATTTCTACATCTTCCCATCTTTCTCTAGTTAAGTCAAAATTCTTAAAGTAGCCAAAAGGCCCTGTGTAACCTGGCTCTCTGAAACATCTCTGCCTCATCTCCTATACCTTGTCCAGGGAATACTGGACACCTTGCTCTTCCTTGAACACTCTCCATTTTTTAGGGCACTTGACCTGCTGTTCTGATATTTCCAGATTACTACATTACTGATTCCCTCATGTCCCAAGTCTCTATTCAAATGTTGCCTTATTATGAGACTGTCTCTGACCACCTTAGCTAAAAATCTCCCTCTGTCACTTACACACACCCTCTGGGTCATCTCTTTTTTCTTTTTTAGAAGTACTTACCTGAAAAACTTCTGGGCCTGGTGTTAGCTAGGTGTGCATTGGGAAGGGGGGCATTTTTCAAGTGTTGATTGAACATCTTGACTGGCTTTAAGATTAGATTTTCTGATTCTTAAGTTGGTTTTAGTAAGTTTACCCTCTTAAATTATTTTATTTATTTTTTGAATAGTAATATGTGTCCACAATACAACCATTCAAGTTTAAGAAGCATACATAATCAAAATACATCTCTCTCCCATCTCTGCCTTCTAAGCTGCCTGCTTCCCCCACTCCTGGCTTCAGTTTCTTGTCTATTTATTTTTGTAGTTTCTTGGTTATTATATTAGAAATAAATTATGTGTATGTATAAGCATATATAAATACATGCATTCTGTTTTTACATAAATGGTGGAATACCGTATATATTATTCTGCAGTTGCGTTTTTCACTTAACTATATATGTTAGAAATAATTACATAGCTATACATAGAGGGCTGCTTCATTCTATTACACTTACCTGCTGGATGGACTTACCTCGATTTAGTTATTTAGTCTCCTTCTGAAGGACATTTGGGTATTCTCAGTCTTTGCAATGGCTTTCTAATCAGTGTTTCTTACCCATCTTTAATCAGTGATTCACCTTAAATTTCTATTCTCATGTTGTCATTTCCCTGTTCAGAAACTCCAGCAGCTGCTCAACACCCACAGAATGAGACTGAACTTCTTACCCTTGGAAGTAGAGCCCACGTGGTCTCCATGAGTTTTTTGCGCTGTCCATCTGTTCCTGAAGAAGCCCCCTAAGTTGACCTGAGGTTTTCCAAATATACTAATGTATTTTCCTTCAGCCTGATCCTTTCAACTGTTCCAAGGGGAGGAGCAAATCCTTGCCTTGGGCTAATCACAGTGCACTTGGGTTGGTTCTCTCTGGAAGAGTGCTTTAAACCTGTCAACCCAGTCTCCCTTTGGTATGCCATACAGAACCGCACCAGGTGCTTTGAATTTTGATTTAGGAAACTGATATTTTAATTGCTCTCCAATCAGTCCTTTCTCTTCCAGACTCCAAATTCTTTGTAGATGGGGCAGTTCATTGGGAATGGCGAATGCTAAAATATGTCCGGACTTTCAAGTGGCTTACAACATGGTGAGTCAGACATGCAAAATATTAAAAAAACACAACACAGTAGGAGCTTAGTGTACACTGTGTGGAATCACACAAGGAAAGAAATGTTTTTTGTTTTGTTTTGTTTTGTTTCTTTCATCTCCGGTCCTTAGCCCAGGGTCTGTTTCATGGTAGCTGCCCAGTAAGTCCCCGTTGAGTGACTAATAACCTAAAAGGAAGCATTGAAAGCCATCATTAACATCCTGCTCTCAAAGTCATCTTTTATCATAAACACAAATAAGTCAGCAGTGTAGATGTCGCTTATCTTTTGAGGAGAAAGAGGGCAGTGTGGGAGTGGGTGGAACTACTGTCTTCCAGGGAGCGAGGCAAAGAACTTGCACCTGGACAGGGTCCGGGCGCTGGGCGGGGCGGCCGAGGGGAGGGGGCGGAGACTCGTCTCCCGGTCCCGCCTCCCCCCACGCCGCGGCGGCGGTGGCTGCGGAGCAGGGCGGCCGCGCGGGTGTCGGCAACAGCTGCAGCCGCCCGCACCGCCCCCTCGGCCGCGGCTCCCGGGGCGAGCCCGAGCACGGCTGGCAGCCAGCGGCGCTGTGCGGCGCACGGCCCCAGGAGACGGAAAGTTCCCAGTCTGGGCGCCGAGATGCCAGGCAGCGACACGGCGCTCACCGTGGACCGGACCTACTCCGACCCCGGCCGGCACCACCGCTGCAAGAGCCGGGTGAGAGCCGCGGCAGGGCGGCGGCGGGGGCGCCGAGCTCCGGGGAGGGCGCGCGGGGCCGGGGGGCGAGGCCGGGCGGGGCTTGGGCTCCGTGTTAACTCGCTCCGCCGCCGCCTCTCCCTCTGCTGGGGTCCTTGCTTTCCCGAATCACCGAGCTGGAGGGGCCCCGAGCCCGCGTCCGCCGCCCAGGTGGGGAGCAGAGCCAGCCCGCGCCGCCGCTCGGCCCCGCGCTGTCCCGGGCGCCCGGGGCTCCCCGACGGCCCGCGCTCGTCGCCCTCCCCGCCAGGGCGCGCCCTCAGCCTGGAGGCGAGGGAATCCCGCCACCCGCCGCACCCGGCGCTGGAGGTCTCCATGCCGGGCTCTGCCACCCTCGCTCCCAACCTCTCGGCTCCGCCGCGTGTCTCGCCCTCGGGAGGCGGCGGGCCCGCTTCTGCTCAGTGAAAAGTCAGTCTTCGCACTGCCTCTCCGGAGTTTCGAGCCCTTCGGAGCAGGCGCCCTCGCCATTGTTTGCAGTGTAATTTGCAGTTGCTGATTTTGGCTGTGGGCGAAAATAGATCTTCCAGGCAGACTGCGGGACGAGCCCTATAGAGCTTCAATTTAAAGACGGAGGCCGCAGCCAGAGCGCTGGTCTCTCCGGGAAATACCTGTGTCCTCCCTGGCAGCTTAATCCGCGAGGCTGGATAAGAGGCTCCGAAATCTGTTCGCCTCGTGGCTGATTGAAGTGCCATTTAAAATGTAGTACCTCCTCCACCCTGGCATCTGTTCTGGAAAGAAATACCTGGAGTTGTGCTTGTCCGAGAGAACTGGGGATCTGGGTGTCAGCTTCCCTGTATAAAGTTCAAGGAGGTAGAACAGGATCACTTTCAGGCCTGCCACCTTCACTATCCAAAGATAAACCAGATGGAGATAGTTACAACAGTGAAAGGAATGGTTGTGACCCTTCTGCAGGATTCCGATGTTCAGTCATAGTCCCAAGTAGTCATCAGTTACCTTAGAAGTGAAGTAATTAGCCCCTGGAACATTTGCCTTTTTTCTTTTTGGCACATTGTTAATTTAACAAGATAATTTCAAGTTTTGGCAGTTTGAATATATTTGGTGGAATAATACCTCTTGTCTTCCCACTTCCCCCTATTCCCCCCCTTTCTTTAAAAGCTCATAACTTGTTATGAAAATAACCAGAAACACTGTTTGGAAGAGAACGACTTTTGGATACCTACAGTTAGAAGTTTTTTTAAGGGTGACTGCTTAATAATACAGCTAACCGAAGATGTTTTTCTAAGTTGTGATTGTGCAGAGTCTATATAGTTAGTGTTGCAGTTGACAGAAGAAATTTCAGACTTAAAAAATGTAGAGGCTTGGTTTCTCTTGGCATAACTGTGCTAATATTTGTGTAAACAGTACGATTGTGTAAACAATTATTTCAAGGGATGGATGGCCCAGCTCATTTAAGCAATTGGTAGAATTCATGAAACTTTGGAAAACTCACTTTTAAAAGTGAGAAAGTCTCTACTTAAAGTACTTAGATGGAAAGTGTAACTGAACTGCAGGAGGAGTTTATCTCTGCTGTTTCTGTCATAGTTTGACTTCCACATCTATGTTCTGTGAAAGTGCCGTCACTGTATTGGACTGGGCATATTTATTTTCTTTAAAAGTCTGCTCACATGCTATATGTGCTACATTGTTTTGTTAGCATGGAGATACCTGATTTGAAATAGGGTGTGTTTAAAAACCAACTTAGACTTTGTATGTACCACTTTTCCTAAATTTGTCTACTGGGGAAATGAGACATCCAGTGAGAACTAGAAGAAAGGCAGAGAGGGTGACTAGAACTTTAGTAGAAAAGATCACAGGTTCTATAGTAGCAGTGCTGGACTTCTTGAGGGTCCAGACTAAACTTCTTACCTTTCTGCTCTTAGGGGTTTTATTGTTGACATTGTGAGGAATCAGGAGAACTAGTGAAATCTTGCAAACTCTAAAGAACTTTTCTCCAGTGGGCCTGATGCAATTTTTTTTAGAACAATAACTTTATTTTATTTCTTTAACATGTTGCTGAGGATTGAACCTAGGGTCTCGTATGTACTAGGCAAGTGCTCTACCACTGAGCTATAGTCCCAGCCCCAAGGGTCTGATGTAATTTTGAACCTGTCCTTAAGGCTGCATTAAGTCTACTCTAATGAAGGGAAAGCAAAAGCAGTTTCCCTGCATAGGAAGTATTCATTCCATGATTTTAGCTTCTGTTTTGTGGAACTCAATTAGGTGCAGCTATAAAGACATTTCATATTTACACCCAGAGAGTACGTGATGTAAAAGGGAGACATCAGATGGTATTAGGGATTAATTTCTCAATGGCACCCTCTCCTTGGGAATAAACTAGTGTAAATTAGGATTTAAACCCTAATGGTCTCATTTGATAAATTAGCTTCCCTAAAATAACAATTGGGGATGCCTAGGAAGAGATGATGAATTTTTTAGTAATATGCAGTTTCCTCCCAGATAGGAGCCACTCTTTTGAGAACATGTTCTTTGTTATCAAATGGTCATTTTAAAAAAAAAAAAATTCAAAGTTGATACCCTGTTGAGATAACAGGAAAAATACACACATCTCTTTTGCTAGGCTTGTTTAAGCCTCTGTAACTGGAATAATAATGAGGCAGTGTGCTATTTTAATATTGCAAAAGTCTATTTTTATAGTCAGGTGGACTGACCTAGATCCCCCCCTCACCTTCAGCAAAAATGTAATGAAACTAATGAATTATGTGATTGTGTCTAAGCTAACAAGTCAGAATCATTCACATTTTAAAATTTTATCTTGTAAAACTCAGAAATAGTGCTTGTTAGCTTGACATACATAATACATCTCTACTTTAAAAGAAAGAGCATACATAATTAAAATCCTTTTTTTTTCTTGTCCTAGATTATTAAAGCTTATCATCTTTTTAAGAATATGGGCAGTCTTCTTTCTTTACAGTAACTGGTTTATTTTTCATGTTAAAAATTACATGTGAATCAAATTTTTGTTAGTACAGTTTTCATTTAAATGTTTGAAAGTGCCACTTCCAGCCATTTGAGTGTAGCTATGAGCAACTGGGGCTCCAGGTTTAGGCCACTCTGGATCATGTTCTTGCTCTTCACAGTTACCAATTGGTCACCAAGACAGTGTCCTAAATAATCTTTCTGAGCCTGTAGTTAGCCATCTATTTAAAAAAAAAAAAAAAAAGAGGTGATGAGCCAGGTAGGATGGTACACACCTGTAATTCTAGTTTGAAAACTGAGGCTGAATTGTAAATTTGAGGCCAGCCTTGGCAACTTAGACCCTGACTCAGATTAAAAAGGGGCTGCAGATGTAGCTCAGTAATAAAGTGCCCCTAAGTTCTTCAGTTCCAAAAATAATTAATTAATTTAAAAAACGAAAGAGTTTAAGGCCGGGCTGGTTAACTTAGTGAGACCCTACCTCAAAATAAAAATAGGACTAAACATGTATTAAACATGTTTAATACATGTACTAAACATGTTCATATAGTACTTGTCCAGCATGCACAAGCGTATGGGGTTCAATTCCCCAGAACTGAAAAGAAAAAAAAAAACTTGGAAAATAAATAAAAATTATGATATTAGTCCATTCTTCAGGGAGTGACTATGAGTCTTACATAAGAGTGTTATTTTAAAAAAAAAAGTTAAGATTGAGCCAGATGTGGTGCACATCTATAATCCCAGCAACTTGGGAAACTGAGGCAGGAGGTTTAAAAGTTTGAGGCTAGCCTCAGCAACTTAAGGAGACCCTGGCTCACTAGTTAAGCACCCCTGGGTTCAATCCTCAGTACAAAAATAAATAAATAAATAAAGATTGTGTGCACTCAAATGTTAGCTATTTTTATCTGTATGAAAGGTGAATTTTTTTCTTATTCTGTTGGTGCCTTGATTACTCAGAACTGCTAGTCATTTTGAGTGCCTGCTTTCCCCCATCTCTCTAACCTAGGTCTTTCTCTGACATTTTTCTGAAATTGGTTCCTTCCTTCTGTATCCCCAGTCACCTCCTACCCAGTTCAGCCATAAGGACCTTCACTAACTTCTATCCATCGTACCTGTAAGGACCCAGGTTATTTTCCCCACAGACCCACTTTCATTAGTTTCATCTTCAGAAAACAGATCTTGCTGTAGTGAAACTTGCTACTGGCAACACTTTGAGCTCTCTACTCATTCTCAGGCTTAGTTTCCTCTTCTACACAAGATGGGTGTTGTAAGGAATAACTGCAATGATGTTTACGAAATGTGAACAGAGCAGTCTGTGAATATTTTTCTAGCCAGTGACTTGTTTCATTCTAAAGAGTTCATTAAAGAGACTGTGAATAATGAATGGTGTTGCAGGCCAGACTTTTCTTATATTTGGGATGACTAGATTGATAGGGCAAGTGTTTTTTGAGCTGTGGATCCTCCTTCAGAGGAGAATGAATTGCCAACCACCACCAGCACACCCGCCTGTCACATCCGCTGTTGAGCACCAAGACAGCTGCTACCTGACTGGATCACAGGATGTGTTTTGCTTTAGACCCTGGGCTTGAGTTTCCAGGGCTGCTGCTAAGGTTAGAAATCAACTGAGCGCTAGATGAAAATTGCCCACATCTTGACTTTAGGCGAATCTGCGGCATTCAGCCCTGCTGTTTCTGGTGTTTTTGTGTTTTCAATAGAGGGGGTGGTGAGAAAAAAGGAAGAGAACCATGAATCACTGTACTGTGAATCAGAATGAGGACTTTTCATTCCTTAGAAAAGGAACGTCAGGATGTATGATTTGTGCCTAATCCAGCCACTTCGTGGACTTGGGAGGGGTGCTGTGTGAAGCAAAACAGTAAACTTGTTGATTATTTCTCTGTAAGGAGGCAAACAGAGCACAAAAGAATGCTTACCAATAGTAGTTAATATGCACTGATTACTGAATGTACACCAGGCGATAGTAAGTACTTCAAATTCACTATCTCCTTGATCTTCACAGTATCCTGCTTACAGCTCCATTTTACAGTTGAGGAGGCTGAAGACCAGCCTGGTTAATAATTTGTTCGAGGTCTTGTGGCTATTGGGAAATGACGGAACAGCTTCAGCAGAACACCTACCCAAATTATGTGCTCTAGATTCTTACAACACACATTTTGCCAGTCTTTGAACATAGTCATATACTCATAAACTTTTGAGCGAATGCTGGTTTTGAATGATTGATAGTTTACGAACATTTTGTAACATCTAGGATATAAGAATTTGCCCACAGTTTGGGGAAGTCTTATTAAAGGCCGTTAAATAAGGTCATGATTTAAGAGCATGAGAAAAACATTCTGAAGCCTGATACTTTGTCTCAAGAGGATGAGCCACTGAAGAGCATTATGACTCTGGGTTTTCCTTGTGATCATTGAGTTCAAAGTGTGGCTGCAGACACATGTCTCCTCAGTAGATCCCTGTGACTGAACTGCATGTCCACATCTTCTGTTTTCTTGGTCCACATAATCAGTCACCTGGTGATCTTTCTGGGAAATCCTTCATAATATTTAGCCACTGCTTCTTGTGTCTCCCCACAGCACATCACATTTGAGGGACAGGCACTGGAGTGGTCCAGAGTTCCAGTTCTTTAGCCATCCTCCCCACAAGTCTCCCTTGGGCATGTTACCAAAGTTACCTTTTTACCAATAGTGTCATGATGCTTCCCTTTGGAGACTGTTGTGAGAAGTAAATGATGTAGGATGTAGAAGCATTGACCAGCCAGCACCTGCTAGCCAGTCAGTTAATATCAAGATGGGAAAGGAATAATAATAAAATACCTAAGAGCAATGTAACTGTCCGCCATTGTAGGAGGTGCGGTTGAGTGCAGACTATAGGTGTGATTTCCAGTACTTTGCGTTTTCTTCAGAGACTAGATCTTTTGAAGGATTGTTTCTTGAAGTACCCACAAGAAGCCACATCTAAATGATGGTTGTAAACTTGTATCTGCCTCAGGTCTGAAGGGCTCCTGATAACTGAAAACACTAGGACGGTTTAAGGGAACTGAGAAAAGAATACTCCAGTGGCCTCACCGGAACTCTCTGTGGGATTCTGGCTGGACTGGATTGAAGGCACAGTCCTCTCAAAGGAAGAGGGTTGGGAGATTAGACTCCATGTGTTTTTGTGTTTTCAGCATGTTAGAAGTGGAAGGAAATTTATTTAATACCCTCAGGCATGTTACTAGAGTTTTTTTGTTTGTTTGTTTTTTAACAAAGAGTGTCATAATTCTTCCCTTGGAGAACTGTTCCTGGTTTCCATAGAGAATTTTATTTATTCATTCATTCATTTTTTTTTTTTTAAATCCTGGAGCTTGAACCTGGGATATCATATATGCTGAACACGTACTCCACCACTGAACTACCCCAGACCCTGGAAAGGAACTTAGATGTTAATTTCACATCATTTCATTTGCAGAAGTAGAAAAAGTATGTCAGCCAGACTATAGCCAGTAAAATCATGTAACTAATACAGATTGATTAGGACTAACCATTATCCTCTCTTCTTAAAAGAGAACTTTGTATGTCATATATTTGTTTACCTTGATACTTGCCCCCCCACATACACACACTAAGACAAAAGAGAGAGTGTGTATCCACATGCACACATGTGCTGGGGATTGGGCCTACCAAATTAATTGCTTAATTTTCTTTGATTAAACTAGGTAAATTGAGAACTTAAGATTATTTTTCAGGAGAAAAATCGATGAACAGTTTAAAATTTTTGTTAATTTTCTAGGTGAAAATGTGTGTTTGAGTGATTTATTGTTAGGTTATTATCCTTCTGAGTTTTCTTTCCAGATTTTTGGGGGAGCAGGGATGAACTGAAGAAGGGTGACAACATAAAGGTACATAGCTGCACTGGATTGTTGCCACTTTTAAAAAATTATAATTTCGGAGGTGCCTTTTAGTGTCTTTGTATTTTTCAGCGTAAATTTTTGTGAGATGAGTCCACCAGTTGGGGATGGGATGTTTGGAGAAAAGGTATGCAGATGCTTAAGCCGTAGACTGCATCTTATATTCTGGAACCTAGAATTCCACCTGAGTCTGCTATTGCCTCTGAAATGCTCAGTTCTTGTGAGTCTCTGATTGAGAGCATCTCACAGTACCTAGTGTTTTGGGTATACAGGTTGGTTATCTCTTACTTACAATGCTTGAGACTAAAAGTGTTTTAGATTTGGATTTGCATATGGAGTATTTGCATATGCACAGTGACATAGTTTGGGATGGGACCTGTATCTAGACACAAAATTGGCTGACTTTTCATATACATGTATACACATAGCCTGAAGATAATTTTATACGGTATTGTTTTGTGTGCCTGTCTTTTGCAACCTGTCATATAAAGTTCAAGTTGAATTTTCCAATTACGCCATCATGCCAGTGTTCAAAAAATTTCAGATTTTGGAGCATTTAGAGTTTGGGAATTAGGGATGCTCAACATGTATATAACTTAAACAACACATTCCTTAAACCCAAACCAAAACCTTGATCTGTTTCTTGGCCAAAGAAAGTATTATCTGCTCAGCACTGGGAGGAAGACAGTCACAGCTGCTAATGGCCTGTTGAGTCACAATGGTTTACTGAGAGATGGTATGTCCAGTGCCTAGCCCTACTGTAGTGCCCTGCTGAGGGGAAATCCGTGTGACTTCTGCCCTACACACTGACTTGAGCCCAACCCAATAGTAAGGTGTGGCTTTTATTGCAAAATACAAAATATTTATTTCCACCAAGAAGTCCCACATGCATATCAAAGTCTGTTTGTCAGACATCATTCTCTCAATCTCCTGGTTCCCAATTAGTCTCTTCCCATCCAACCAGTCCCCAAACCCGGGAGGCTTCCTCCGTCTCCCCACCCCGCAGTCCCGTGGTTTACATCTTAGATGTTGCCCAGACACCTTTTCCTCATGATCTCCAGCTTTACTGACTCAGTGGACTCAGGAGTCAAACTTGAAAGTCAACTCTTTCACTCACCAGCTGTGTGAGCAACCACGGGAAGTGGTGTTAGGAAACCCATTACTAACAGCGTTAGTTGTTCTGGTGTTGAGTCACGCACGGCCTACCACAGAGTCTCCCAGCCTTCAATCACCCCGTACCTCCTACATGTCGCTTGTTACCACCTGGTCTATAATTTACCTGATATTTCTAAATCAGTTCACTCCTTAACTTAAATTTGTTTTTCAAGTATCATTGTTACTATTCCAGCTCAATATTATTTGAGTTTAGGGCCTGCGGTGCCAGAATCAGTAGCTAGTGAGTGATGGAGCGTTGCTGGGGAGCTTTTGACCCCACAGAGTGTTCCTCCCAGACTGAATCAGCTGGTTGGGATTGAGGGTTGAAGAGGGAGTCACCGTTCACGGTGACTCTGTTCTTTAAAGCTTCTGTCTTAGGCCACCTAAAGTAATTGAAGATCATTTAGAAAAACGCTAGTCTTAATATATCCTTTCTTCTAGACCTGTGGCCTGGAAGATGCTTAGAAATACTTTAACCCCTAATGGATTATGAAAATTTGAGTTATTAACTATTTCTCTTTTTACTTTGGCCAACAGGCAACTCAGATTCAAATTTCAATATAACTGAGTGAGATATTATGGACTGCTTATTTTTATATCTGGATTTGTGTGTGTGTGTGTGTGTGTGTGTGTGTGTTTGCTAGGGATTGAACCCAGGGCCTTCTGCATGTTTACATCCTGCTTTTGACTTTCGTTTGTAATGTACATTTTATGTGGTCTGGTTTTAAAGTAAGAATGTGTGTCTGTGGGCATGTGCATGCATGTGCACTTACATTCGTGTATGTTTACAGGATTTGATAAATTATATGAGCCATTCAACACTTTATTATAAAATAGGCTTTGTGTTAGATGATTTGTTCTGAGCGTGTTTAAAGTATCATATTTCACTGCATAATACTCACAGATTTTATGCCAATTTTTTTAAAGTGGGGTACAACCCTTATGTGAAGCTTTTTTAAAAAAATTGTGCTGGTATTACTTAAAAATCGTTTATTAAACTATCTTTGGTGCAAGATTAGGATGCACAGACTAATCGTGAATGCACATTTTGCAGTGGTGGTGATGCAGCAGAATACCATGGACTAGGCTGTGGTGCCTGATAGGGTAGGTGTATTCTATGTACTTCCAACATGTTATATTCAAATTAAAATGGGTTTATTGGGAAGCAGTAGTGTATTGTAGAATGTCATTGATTTATGAACACGTATCAAAAAAGATCAAAAATTGAAGTTCAATTTCTGCTGAATGTGTGTCAGTTTCACACCATCCTAAAGTTGAAAAATCATACATCAGACCATCACAATCCAAGGACCATCTGAATGTGTGTTTCCTTTAATGCACCCTGAATCCTTTGTGTACCAGATGGAGTATATATCAGTTGATTTAATATTTATAAATGATATTTTGGATGAGGAGAAGTACTCTGGTAAGTGGATGGCAGTCTTGACTGGGTGGGCACCCTAGAGGGAGATTGGAAATGAGTGCTGCTCACTGCAGGAGGGGTGTCTCCTCCACATGACTTTGGTCTTCTGAGCACCTGAGAAAAACTGAGGCAGGTAGTAGAAGACCTTAGGAGCCAAAGTATAGAACATCAAGAAGATGGGGATTCTTTGGGAATTTCGGGCAAGGAAAAATCGGGGACAGTGAAGAAATATCAGCTGTTTTTTTATGAAGTAAAGTTGAACCTAAAGATAGGTATGTAGGATTGTTGGTAATGTGAGGACATTAAATAGTGCCGGGAGCTGCAGCCCTTCAGAGAAATTTGGATATAAGCTCTTGTCCAAAAATAAAGCATGCCATGCTCTTACTGGAGACAGTGCTTCAGCACCTAAGTATGTGTCCTTGGTGTGTCCAGCTGAGGGTTGGGGACCAGAAGTCCCTTTTATCTCTTTGTAAAGCTATTGTGATCAGCCCAAAGGCCTGAACTTGACTTCAGATATTAGCAGTGTACTATTTTAATCTCACTAATTGGAACAGGTGGCCTCTATTTGAGACTGAATCACTAGCTGGCATAGATTTTAATTTATCTAACAATATGAGGCCCATTCAGTAAGAGCTGTGTCTGTGGGCACCTCTCCTCTCCTCTCTGGGGTTGATTGTGTTCTTTGTATTGAGGCATGGAGCCTGGTACATGGGTGGGGTTTGGAAATAGTAGCCGAATGAGTCTTCTGGGAAACTGCACTGTGGGGCTCAGAAGCTGGAAAGCGGGTTCTGCTCTAGATCCATCTCAGTGCAGATTAATTCTTAATTGTGACACAAGATTCCAGCATATGGTGATTCCATCATTTATTTAACCATTTCCTTATAAAAGGACATATGGCTTCCAATCGTTGGTGATTACAGACACACCAGTGGCTTGGACATGCTTCTTTCTGCGCATATAAAGATATGCTAGTAAGCTAAATCCCTCACAGTGGGATTGCTCAGCTAAGGGGCACATGCATTTTAAAGATATTGCCAAATCGAACACAGTACCTACTCTGTGTCAAAACACCAGGAGCTGGGGTACAGCAGTGAGCAAACTGGTGACAGTTTATATAACTACCCGGAATGTGTGAACATGCCTCAACTCACATCCTTCCAGTGCAATGTTGATATTATCAAGATTTTTGATCCTTGCCAATCTGAGAGATGAAAACTGGTACCTTATTTTAATTTTTTTCCTCTTATAAATGAGGTTGATCATATTTTACATTTTTTACTTTGAAACATTTAAATATCAGGAAGTTGCAGAAAATAGTAGAAGTGTCCCACGCACCCCTCAGCCAGCTTCGCCAGCAGTTATGTCTTATGGAATTATAATCCATTAATTGATCAGATTTTCTTATACTTAAAAAACAGTCTGTTGCCAGGTGCCGTGGTGCCATGGCATACACCTGTAATCCCAGTGGCTCGGGAGGCTGAGACAGGAGGATCCCAGTTCAAAGCCAGCCTCAGCAATAGCGAGGGGTCAAACAACTCAGTGAGACCCTGTCTCTAAATAAAAATAGGGCTGGGTTTTTAGTCAGTGGTCCAGTGCCCCGAGTTCAACCCCGAGTTCAATCCCCAGTACCAAAACAAAACAAAACAAAAAAACAGTTTGTCAACTGTTTACATATTCTGGCCATTTATCTGTTGATCTTTTTAAAGATTTATGGCAGTTTTTCACTTATTAAACAAATTGCTTTGCACATACATGTTTCCCAATTTGTTATTCCTGGATTATATTAATTTTCTACTATTGTGTAACAAATTACAAACTTAACAAATGGGTGCTGTCTTTTTTTTTTTTTTTTAATCTCACAGTTTCCACGGGCCTAGAGTCCTGTGGCAGCTTGCCTGCACCCTCCGTTAAGACGTTTGGCTCTGTTTCTGGGCTCACTGGTGGATTACGGAATTAAGTTCCTTGGAGCTGTAGGACTGAGGCTCCTATCCCCCTGAGGCTTCCCACTGTTCCCTGACATGCTCTGGAGAACATGGCAGTATGTTTCTTCAAGCCTGTGGGACAATAGTCACTGAGGCATTTTGTCTTTTACCCTTAGATCCTCTTTTTATAAAAGCTAACCTGCTTAGGTCAGACCCACCCAGCATGCTACCTTGATTAAAGTCAACTGATTAGAGGCCTTAATTATATCTGAAAAAAAATTTTCAGCTTTGCCATATGAGATAACCTAGTTATGGGAATGAAATCCCATCGTGTTCACAAGTCTTGCTCCTACAACGGGGATCCTAACATGGGGGCTGTCATAGAATTCTTCCGGTTGCTGGTGTCATTGTTTTGCTTGTGCTGAACATAGAGGTTGCACATTAAAAGTATGAACATATATTAATGAGATTTCATCATGAAGAAATTTGAAAATGTTAATGATTATAGATTGTGTCATTCTTTCAGAGGCCTTTGTGCTTTGAGATTCTTTTTAAAAAAACTAACACGCCCATGTTCTCCTAGTATATTTTATGATTTTTATTTTTATGCTTGAATCAGTTAAAATTATTTGATTCCCTTTCAGATGTCTATGCAGTTATCCCAATATTATTTTTCGAATAGTTACCTGTCTTTAAAAATACTGCTGTCCACGTGTATCTAGTTTTATTTTTATAAATGTTTGCCTTTTCTTTGAGTTTTTTTTTTTAATTTTTATTGTTGGTTGTTCAAAACATTACATAGTTCTTGACAAATCATATTTCACACTTTGATTCAAGTGGGTCTTTTCTTTGAGTTTTAAAACTGATGCACTCAGAAGGTTGTGATTCTGGAGTGTCTATTCTGGATTGATAGCCTTCATGTGCCTGCCTCCTCCCCCTGAGGATTTGATGTGAGTATTTTGAGAACTCCAGTTCTCATATTTAGAAATTTTCAAACAGGCCTGACTCCGATATCATGTACATTAAGGAAGAACAAAAGTGGAGGGGAGAAAGGATAGTAAAGGGGCGTGTGTGTGTTTAACTTTTCCTTTTAGTTCCCTTTGGAATGAAATGTCTCCTCTCAACAAATTCTGTTTAACATTATGAAATCCTGTCCTTTAAGCTGGCTATGGTGGCATGTACCTGGTATCCCAGCTACTCAGGAGGCTGAGGCAGGAGGATCACTTGAGCCCAGGAGTTAGAGACCAGCCTGGGCAACATAGCTGTCTTTTAAATAATAATAGAATAATCGTGACCTCCCATCATTTGCCAAAAATCTGCTACCACATAAAGAATGTGCATTGTTTTCCAAACCACCATTGCTTCTCTAAAGAATTGGTGGCTTATCCCAGCTGGGGAGAAAGAAGGGCAGAAACCCAGCCTAACTTTTTGTCCCGCAGGGCCCAGGACTGCTGCTTTGTCAGGCTCATTTTCTCATTTGGTAAGTGTATGTAGGATCCTTGAGTTGGGCCCTGTACTGAGAAATTTTAAGGTGATTTGTCATTTTTCTTTTCTTTTAAAATATATTTTGTTTTTAGTTGCGGATGGACACAAGCTTTATTTATTTTTGTTTGGTGCTGAAGCTCAAACCCAGTGCCCCAGACATGTGAGGCAGGTGCTCTACCACTGAGCTACAGCCCCAGCCCACAGTGATTTGTCATTTCTGTTAGGATACAAATACCACAAAATTTCGGGTTTGGAGGGAGGAAGCTGTCTCTTTATCTGGCTCATTAGTCTTACTTGTATGTTACCCCTGTGCCTGGTTAATAGCTACTTAGGGGTGGCTCTGTGCACCTTTGATAATTACTGAGCCATCCAGCTGCCCTTATCTCTGCATCTGACACAGAGGGAAGCTAAAGCTGTTTGTTGGCTGTACTAACACTTAACACTTCATAACCTTACCTAAGAGCATATTAAGGGTGGAGTGAAGGTGCTTTTATTACACGTGCTTTTGTTTGCAAACAGCACTGTGCCTATAAAAGCCTCCTGACCTAAGCAAATTATCACGTAATATTTGTTGTGTAGAGTCCGCCAAAGCTTACCTCATGTGCGTGCAGTTTAGAAGCACTCCCTGAGTTGGCGTCTCTTGGGCGTTTGGGCACCAGAGGACAAGCCAGGATCTTCATTCAGCTGGCTCGTGTGTGCCCTCCCAGTAGCAGTGGGGATGCTCACACAGATCGTTAACTGCACTCCTAGAAGTACTCTAACCTTTGGGTGGCCGGAGGACATTAAACCACTGCTGAGAAATTTGACCAGCAGTTTGGCCATTTAAAATGGGCCAAAAGCAAGAAAGTTGTTGAAGTACTCAAGATTCGCATTAAGATCTGATTTTATAGACTTAAAAGGAGATCTGGAGCCTTGCTGTGTAAGGCCATTTTTCACAGTGAGTCCAGGGCTCCAACATTCTTTTGAAACTTTTTATTTCTTTAGGAAATGAACATAATAAACCTGTGTTCTTGTGACTTTCCTTAAATCCTTAGTTTTAAAATAAGTTGTGTGTTTGGGGTAATTTTAATGGTAACAGATTGATAAATAAGAATAATATATATATACTGTTGGAAGACAAAGAGATACTAATTCTGGATACAAAGGCATTTTATGTTTTCTGATACTTTGGACATTGCAGAAATCAGCTGCTTTGTTAGTAATTCATTCTTTAAAATAATTGCTTCTTAGTTTATTTACTCAGCCGCCTGAAATGAGCCTGATGGTTTTTCTAGGGCAATTAACTTATTAAACTCTCAGTGGATTTTAATTTTCTTATGTTTATGAATACTTTGGTGGTTGAATTTAAAGTTGATATTAATGACCTCTGGACATAAATGCAGTGACATCAGATTCCAGAATTATAAGGTAAGGAAGAGGCCTATGAGAAATAGCAGCTGTTTCACAAAGGGGACAATGTTCTGAGCCTGAAGAAAATCCATGTCAAAGCAGAGCCAAGTGGTTCTGATTAAATATAGGAAGTAGACAAATTCATGTTTAGTTACTAAATCTTAAATCTTTCACATATGGAAAAAAGGCATTTTAAAAACAGTGAGATGCATATTCCTGCCTCCCCGAGTCAACAGATGTTGTTAGCCTTTTGACTTGTCTGCATCTGATTTCAGTTATTGTTTGTAAGAAGTAAATGGTCCCAGGTACAGTTACATGGGTGCATCTTCCTTCCTACTTCCTCGGAGATCTCTCTAACCTGAAGTTGTTAGGTGTTGTTTCTTTATGTGTTTTTACATCTTGAGTGAATTAATAAGCAAAATGTTGTTTCTTGGGTTAAAATTTTGCATAAATGACATCTCTTGTAACTTGCTATTTTTTCAACATGGTACCTTCATTCCCTGAACCAGTGTGTGTATATAGCCCTTCTTCCCCCCCCCCCCTTTTTTTTTTCCTGGTGGTATTGGGGATTGAATTCAGGGGCCTCTACCACTGAGCCACATCCCCAGATCCCCCCCCCCCGCCCCGCTCCTTTTTTAGTTGTAGTTGGACACAATACCCTTTTTTTTTTTTTTTTTAAATGTGGTGGTGCTGGTGATTGAACCCAGGGCCTCGCACAAGCTAGGCAAGTGCTCTACCACTGAGCCACAACCCCAGCCCCTCCCCAGCCCTTTTTAATTTTTTTTATTTTGAGACAAGGTCTTGCTGAGTTGCCTTGAACTTAATGATCCTTCTGCCTCAGCCTCCTGAGTAGCCAGGTATCTGCCACTGCCTGCTCCCAGCTCCCAGCTCCAGTGCACTTTAAGAGAACTGAAGTGTGCATGTATGGACAGAGATTAAAAATGACTGAAATCCCATACTTCATGTGTGGTTGCATTTGTTTTTCTTATGTGATTACAGCAGCATTATGGAAAGTTTACAGTATCAATTTATAATCTTGTTAGTTTTTTAAATTTTTTTAGTTATACATGGACACGATATCTTTATTTTGTTTGTTTTTATTTTTTTAATGTGGTGCTTAGGCTCAAATTCAGTGCCTCACATGTGCAAGGCAAGTGATCTGCCACCGAGCCACAACCCCAGCCCCTCTTGTTAGTTTTAAAATGTTTTGTTACTTCAAAATATAGAAGGTATAACATTAAATATTCTTACCTATACTGCGTGAGGTTAGAGCTGGTATTTTGTGTTAACCTTGTGAGTTAATTCACTAGACCTTCTCTAACAAATTACCACAATCTGGGTTGCTTAAACAAAATTTCTTTGTATATTTCTAGAGGCTGAAAGTCTGAGATCAAGGTGTTGGCAGGTCATTTCTTCAGAGGACCACGAGGACCTAGGCCTCCTCTGCTTGTGGTCCACCTTCTTTTATCTGTCTTCACATCATCTTCCCTTTATGTGTCTGTATCCATGTATCCTCCTCTCAGGAGGATGCTGATCATACTGATTGAGGCCTACCCTAATTATCTCATTTTTAACTTAATTAACTCTTTAAAGACTTTATCTTGAAATATAGTTAAATTCCGAGGTACTGAGGTTAGGACTTCAACATGATTTTTTTTTTTTTTTAAAGGAGGACACAGCTCAGCCCTTAACTCCTAGGGTCTGTGGATTTTATCTGTGACACATAGATGTGCATATTTTTAGGGAAAAATTCCCCAACTTCCTTTGGAATGATTTTCCATGGTAGCAGATGATCATTAAAAATAATAATAATAATAAAGAACCAATGGTCAGCTGTAACCTCTGGTTTCAGAATTATAACCATCAACATCATACATTTGTTGACATGTCAAGAGGTCATGCTTTTATGTTGATTGAAAAAGCATACAAAATATCATACACAAAGTACCATTTTTTGCTTAAAATTATGGAATCTGCATAACAGAACATTAGTAAAGCTGGCGTAGATGAGTAGGTATTTTGCGCTAGTGCTATGACAAGGTTTTAAAACAATCCTCACCACAGTATCAAGAAGTGTATAAAATTATACTCATGTTGTGAATGAGGAACTAAGGCTCATACAGAGATCAGCTGTCATGTCCAAGATCATATGCTAAGTGTAAAGGCTGGAACTTAGTAAACCCAGGTAGATCCACATTCCTGAGCCTTTGCCCCCAACCAGTAGGTGGAACTGCCCAAAGTCAGAAAGGGTAGCAGGTACTGTTTAACCTCTGCTGGGTGTTTTATTTTCCTCTTGTATCTTCTAAAATAAGTAGGTTTTATAATTCATGGTAGTTAAATGAGAACATGTATAACTTTTAAAAAAATTTTTTAGGACACAGTATCTTTATTTTTATTTATCTATTTTTTTATGCAGTGCTGATTGAACCTAGGGCCTCATGCATATGAGGCAAGTGCTCTACCACTGAGCCACAACCCCAGCCCAAGAACATGTATAACTTTTTATAAGAACTTTTAACAAAGATGGTAATGATGGTTAAATAGGCAGGTTTCCATGTGACCCTATACATTTAGATGAGCAGCCTTTGTTCTGAGAAAGAGAGAATAACTCACATGAATGAATATAGTCTGATTTATTCATCACTGAGCTCCTCACCTGAGTCAGTGGTCAAGATTGGTGACCACAAGATGGGAGCTAGTGGCAGTGCCAGGTTGTGGGTAACCCAAGGTCACTCCCCAGAACAGGGCCTAGAATTCTCCCCTGGCTTTCTTCCAAGACAGGGCTGATTTGAGGCAGGCTAGACCTAATCAAAGAATGTGGGAGAAAATATAAAAGAGAGGTGGCACTGTCCCACAGTTCCCTTCAGTGTCCTCAGGGCGTCCCCTGGTGCTCAGCACTGTGCTAGGCCTGAGTAGGTACTCAGACAAGGGCAGGTCTGCAATGGATCATGGTGCTGCAGGGTGGCAGGGACTGTTCTCCAGGGAGCCCTGGCTTCACAGGGTCCCCTTTAGGAGAACAGACCCAAATCTACCCTGAGAGGTTCTGGACCTGATGAATGGGTGTCAGCTATTAAGGCTTCCCAGCCCACCCTCCTGCAGGAGTGTCTCCTGTGGTTTGTAGGGCATTTGTGGCAGAAGAGAACAGATGGTACCCATGTTCAAGGGTTTGGTTCACCTCTGATTAGCCAGCCCTTTGATGTGTATTTTGTGTGTGTGTGTGTGCGTGTGTGTGCGTGTGTGTGTGTATGTATTATCCTTCTGCAAAGGAAATACTAAATATCCTGCGTGTTGCAGATAGGTTCTTTGATTTTACTCAGATGGAAGATGTGCACAAAAAGGAGGAACAGGGATGTTAATTGTCATGGCAACCAGCAGGTTTTTATAGTGGAACACTGCCTTTGTAACCCAAATCCGTCACCTTTTTGCAAACTGCGGAACACAGACTGATACAAACTCAAATTATAGTAGCATTTTTCGTGGTGGTGGGGGGTGGGGTGGGATTTGATTTTTGGATTTTATAGCGATTTCAATCCCTTCAAAGAATTTCAGAACCAAAAAGCACCCTTTGAGTGCCCTAGAATTTTACAAAAGTCGGGCACTTAAAGCTTTCCCATTACTGTTATTTGTCACTCCCATTTCCCATCACCACCACCACCAACAAACAACCTGATCCATAAGAGACATAGAATGAAGTTGAGTATGGAGTTTGGCAGGCATTGAACATTCTGTTGCACAGGCTCCTCCTTGGGAAAGTATTCAGTCTCCCATCTTTCGCCTTTTTACTCTTTGATCTGGTGCAGTCTTATGCTTGTTTCTTCAACATCCATCAGGTGCTGAGATGCTCAGGGTATCTCATTCCTGCAACCTATGTAGACAAGTTCATAGCCCACTCTGGGCTGCCTAAGACCTCCTGGAGAATTGAACCCTTGTGGAAAACCTTGGTAGCTCTGGTGAGGTTTCACTGGGGGTACAAAAGGCAGAAAAAGAGCCTTCACGTGAATAGGTGGAGCTTAGCTAGGGAAAACAGAGACCTCCTTGAGTGCTTAAGCAGTGTTTTTTAATGATGAGAACTTTGATCAGAAAAGTCAAAAACAATCTGCTCATTACTGCCCCTAACATCTTGGCCCGAGGACTCCTTCCCTGGCCCACACCTGGAGCTTGCTTGCTCTGGGACTATTGGCCCCAGTGGAAGAGAAGACAGTGAGTGCTTCCTTGGAAAGTAAATACTGAGATTGGTACGTGCATGTCCCCAGCATGTGGCATGGAAAAGGAATCTCTCAGGCACCCTTTGCTGGCACTGAATTGAAGAATGAACTCCTTTTGGCCTCTTAGATTGGCTTCTTGTCCCTCCCCACCACCAAATTGTCCCCTTATCATCCATCTTTATCCCAAGTCAAGGAGCGTGGTATGTGGGGATATCAGGCTAGAATTCTTTCGTGCAGCACACTGTGGCTCATGCTTGTAACTCATGAGCTCAGCTTCCACCCTCATTCAGCACATTCATTTAGTAAGCATTGAGCACCTGCTATGTGCCAGACATTCCAAGGGATAAAACAAAAATTCTTGCTGTAGTTAGGCCTGATTCTAGTAGTGCAAGGCAGACAGCACAGAGTCATAGATAAAATCCCCTGCATGTTAAGTGGTAGTCAGTGCATTATTGAAAAAGCAAAGTTGGGAAGAGGACTGGGAGGCTCACACAGTTTTAAATAGACTGTTTAGATCAGCTTTTTCTCGGCTGTGACTAAAGTATCTGACCAGAACAATTTTAAGAGGAAAAGTTTATTTGAGGGCTCACAGTTTAGTCAGATGTCTTAGTCCATAGAAGCCGGCTCTGTTCCTTAGGGCTTGAGGTGAGGCAGAACATCATGTCAGAAGAGCGTGGCAGAGGCAAGCAGCCCTGATCACTTGGTGATCAGAAAGCAGAGAGAGACTCCACTCACCAGATATAAAATATATATACCCCATAGCCACACCCCCCTGCCTCCAGCTGCCTCACAGTTAATCCCATTGGGGGGGGGGTGTTAATTCACTGATTAGATTAAGGTTAGAGCCCAATCATTTCTCCTCCAAACCTTCTTGCATTGTCTCACATGTGAGCTTTTCGGGGACAGCTCACATCCAAACCAAAGACTCAGGGAAAACTCCTCTCAGAGATGACATAGTGGGAAGACCCTTTGAAGTAAGCTGTGCAGCTACCTAAGGGAAGAGTGGTCCAGGAAGGAAATAGCAGATGTAGACACATCCCCAGGCAAGAGAGAACCTGCAGTGCTTAAGGCACATCAGGAGGCTGTGGCTGGAGTGAGGAGGAGGACCCGGGGCCTTAGAGGTATGGGAAGGCCAGTGTATGGGCCTACACATGGACGTCCTTGATTGATGGATTACAGAGAGAGTACAGATGGGCATGCTGGCCCAGAGAGACCCATGGGGAGTGACAACAGTGGCTTGGACTAGAGTGATAACCATGGAGGTGATAAGTGCTCAGATCTCCTAAATTCAGGCTGCATGACAGCCCTCCTTCAAAATGCTGAGAGTTCTGCATGGTAAAGTAAGGCGGCAGTGTAGTGCTAGGGCTTTGGGGACAACAGGCCTGGTTTTTAAATCCTGGTTATTCCTCTGACAAGCTGTGTGAAGTCATCTTAGCCAACTTGTCCAAGCCATTTGAGCGTCACACTCCTCATGTTAAACAATAAGAATAATTCTTTCCTTATAAGGGTACTGGAGGCTTATGTAAGATAATGTACACATAGGCCTTCCCTGATTCCCTTTCTCAATTTACAGCCAGGTTGGGAGCTCCTCCACCCACCCTGCACCTAATCTATTGTGAGCCTTTGCATCCTAGTAACTTGTGGTTTGGTCACTGTCTGTACCCAGAGGTGGGTAGGGGTCATCTCTCCAGTGCTTGGCACACAATGCAAAATAAATGTTTGGATGGGCAGAGAAATGAAGGAGGAAGCAAGGAAGGAAAGACTGTATTACGCATTTCCTGGGCTGGGATTGTAGTCCGTGTACCTAGCACGTGTGAGGCACTAGGTTCTATCCTCAGCACCACGTAAGAATAAATTAAAAAGGTATTGTGTTCATCTACAACTAAAAAAATGTTAACTGTAAAAAAAAATTTTCATGCATAGATATTAATATAATATTTGAGTTCACACATTACAGCAAGACAGCAGGATTTTTCCTTACAGAGTTCAATGTTTAAGTACATCAAACTGATTAGTAAAGGCCTTGGCTAAGTTTTTTATTTAAATAAGTCTAATTAGGGAAGGCATGTACTCTTATTTCCATATTTTAAAATTTATCTTCTCCCTGCTTCTGGCTTATAGAAAAATGTTCGTTTCTTAGATGCTAATTTATGTTTTTACTTAAGATGTTCTTCAAGAATAAAGATTTCGGGGCCTGGGGTTGTGGCCCAGAGGTAGACCACTCACCTAGCATGCATGAGGTACTGGGTTCGATCCTCAGCACCACATGAAAATAAAATATTGTGTCCAATTATAACCAAAAAATATATTTTTTTAAAAAAAGAATAAAGATTTGTTTTAGCATATTTCATCAGCCTTCTAAGGATATTTTTTTCCTCAGCATTTTGTGCTGAAAAATGTCAAACAAAAACAGAATACAAAGGTAATAATTTAAGTTAGCACTAACTGAAGTTCCTGGTGATCAGAAGCACTCCTCACACTGTCAGAACAGCAGTGACCACTGCTGTTTCAGCTTAGTTTGGAATACTTTATTATTTATTGGCTGATAGAAAGGCTCAATCCTAGAGTTGTGTCAGAAAAATTCTATATGTGACACCTTTGTTCCCTCTGAGACCCTTTGCTCTTTATCAGAACTGAAGTGTCATTTATAGTTAAAGCCAGTGTTATAGATTAACTTGTGTCCCCCAAGAAGACATGTTGAAGTCCTAGCCCCCAGCACCTCACAGTGTGACCTTATCTGGAAACAGAGGTAATCCAATTAAAACAAACTTGTTAGGGTAAACCCTCATCCAGTATGACGGGGGTCCTTATAAAAGGGGGGAATTTGGACATTGAGATGGGCACACAGAGGGAAGATGATGGGCAGATGCAGGACCGAGAAGACCGAGGGTTGGAGGGTGCATCTGCCAGCCTAGGAGTGTGAGAGGCTGCCAGAAGCAGAGAGGCATGGAATGTTTATTTCCCTAGCATCTTCTGAGGCAGAATGGCCCTGCATACTCCTTGATTGCAGGCTTCCAACCCCCAGAACTGTAAGGTAATGAATTTCTGTTGTTTTAAACCACTCAGCTCATGGTACCCTAAGTTATGGGAGCCCTAAGAAATAATGCAGTCAACTAAGGTATTTCCTTATCGACCTGCACTGACTACATACTACATACCTGGCTCCAGCAGAGGTAGGAATCCAGGAGGCCCAGGACAATTCTTGGCCAGCAAATGGTTATCTCTGTGATTATTGAAAATGCAGTTATAATCTTTACCATCTAAGTAAATGCAGCATTTCTAAGTATCTCTAAGTAGCAAACTCATGGAACCCCAGAAACAAGTTCATGGACCCAGTTTGCAAAACAGGTGTAAGAAAAAGAGAAGCATCTCCAACTTCAGCTCCGAGTTCATATTCTGTCTCTGCAGCTTTGCAACCATGGTTACCCTGTGTACTCTTTCCGGCCCTGTTTCTGCACCTGGTTGATGAATATCTGCCCACCCCACCCCTGGTGGATTGTTTTGAGAGTTGGAAATAGTGAAATGCTCTAGCGTCATGCCTTGCACATGCCAGGTGTTCAGGAACTGATTGAACCACAAAGCCTGGGGTGAGAGGGAAGAACCAGAAGGAGCTGGGTACCCACTGGCAGACAGAGGGGTCTGACTCCTCCTTGTGGTCTTTACCTGAGAGGTTTTCACCAAGTGGTTTTCCCCTCCAATGGAAAGTCACAGATTTCTCCACTGGTGCAGTGGTGCACACCTGTAATCCCAGTGGTGACTCAGGAGGCTAAGGCAGAAGGATTGAAGTTTCAAGGCCAGCCCAAGCAACTTAACAAGGCCCTAAGCACCTTAGTGAGACTCTGTCACTAAATAAAAAATAAAAAGGGCTTGGGATTTGCTGAGTGGTAGAGCACCCCAGATTCAATCCTTGGTAAAAAGAAAAAGTCTCAGATTCCTTTGCGTAAGGGAGAAGACAATGTATGGTTCAGGCATTAGCCTTGTTTGCTTAGCAAAGGAATGGAGACCCCCCCCAGAGGCTACAAAGTCACATGTCCAGGGTTGGCTGGTCTTGGCATTTAGGTTGTTTGGTTTTTGTTATGTTTTCCTTTAAAAAATTTTGTTATTGAAATGTAATTTATATACCATACACTTTGCTTATTTAAAGTACATCGTGGTGTGTTTTTAATATATTCACAAAGTTGTATAATCACTGCCACAAGCAATTTTTTAGAAAATTTTCATCACCTCAAAAAGATACCCATTAGTAATTATGCTCCATTCCCCAACCTCAAAACCCCACGCCTAGGCAACCATCAATCTACTTGTGTCTCTATGGAGTTGCCTATTCTGTACATTTTTCCATAAAAGGAGTCACATTATGTGGTCTTTCAGTTAGTATGTTTTCCAGGTTAATCCATGTTGTAGAATGAATCAGTACTTTGTTTTTATGGCTGAATAATATGTATCGTATGGATATAGTACCATATTTTATCAGTTGATGGACATTGGAACTGCTTCTACTCTTGGGCTATTAACAATGCTACAGTGAACATTGGATACAGATTTTTGTGCGGGTATGTCTATCTTGAGTATATAACTAGGAATGGAATTGCTGGGTCATATACTAATTCTGTTCACCCTTTTAAGGAATTGCTGATGTTTTCCAAAGTGATTGTATCAATTTACATTCTCACCAGGAGTATATGAGTGTTCCAGTTTCTCCACTTCCTCACCAGGACTTACTATCTTTTTTTTATTATTATTATTATGACCATCCCAGTGGGTGTGAAGTGGTATTGTATTGCAGTTTTGTGTTGTTTTTGAAAATTTCTTTTTGCTGCATTCATTATATGGTAACTAGGTAAAATATCAACTGAGAGACTGGTGTAATTAATAATGTAACTTCAAAATTCCATGCTTTGCCACACTACTTCTTACTAGTCATTTCTTAAAGCAGTTTGTACAGAACCGGGTCGGAATAACTTCAAGAGTCTGCATAGCTCAACTCTTGTACTAAATGTTGCTATCAGACAAGAGCAAGCACATAGAGCTTCCTTTTCTCCCTACCACATGGTCCAGGACTGGAAGGCTTTAGGCAGTGGCCACCCTCCGGAAGGGTGCAACAGGGTCGCAGTCAAATGGAGGGGGCATTTCTCATGATTCTCCCAAGGGGTAGCTGCTGCTGTTTTGTAAGTGTGGTAATTGTTAAGATGAGTATAGCTAGAACTAGCCCTTGTGCCAGTGAAAACGGACTGTGTGCCCTCTTTACAGACAGGTTTACAAGCCTGTGAATTCTCTCATAAAGAACAAGAAGCCTAACAAAATGCATAGCACCTGTGAGACCAGAAATAAATGCTGGCAATGAATGAATCGGTCTGCCTTTGGAGCCAGACACCATCGTAGCACACACGGAAGCCCGAGCAAGCTACTTACAGTTCTGTGAGCCTTGGTCCCTTATTGGTCAGAGATGGAAATGCCTGTGTTGCAGGGTTATGATTGTGACTTAGAAATGCCTGGGTCATGGTAGGCACTCAACAAATATTAATTCTCTTTCCTTAAATAGCTCTGTTATTAGTCTTGGATATTTTTCTCTATAGATTTAGTCCAGTTCTAGATATGGCAGAACACAGGATTGATTGTATTGTTTAGAATATCTTTTCTTTACAGGGAAATAATGAGCTCTTGGCAAAAATTAAGTACTGGTAGAAATGAATATTACAATTTGGTAGCTGCTGATTGACACATGTTTGCTAAACAGCTACTTAAATTTCAGAAAGCTTGCCTAGAAGAAGGGAAAAAAAAAGGAAGAAATTCCAAGATCGTTTTTACCCTCTTTGTCAGATACTTAACAATTTGTCTTCTTTGTAAAGTCCCAGAGGAAAAATTTTTAGAAAACATTAGCTGCCTTTGGCTCAAGAGTTCAGATCAGCCTGCATAAAAACTTAAATGTCAGTGCATATATGAAGATGTTGGATCATCTTTGCCTTAGTTTGTTTATTTTTTTGTTCGTTTTTAAGAAAAAGCTGATCTTTTGGTCACTTGGTCTTTTTTTAGACCTGCAGGGAAGTCATAGTAACAGGCTTCATGTCTGATTGGGTTCCATGGCAACAAAGGGTTGTGACTTTATTAAAGGAGAGTCGAGCATGCCAGGAAAGATAAAAATCAAGAGTGTGGAAAATGTCTGATCAGAGCGTGTGTTTTTTGGACTACGTGCCATAGAACGGAAAGGTTTCCCCAATTGGCATCGGTCTCCATTGCAAATTTGAATCCCATTGGGTTATCATTAAGGTCACAGGGAGCAATGCTTATTTCTTAAAAAAAAAAAAAAGCACCTTTGCTTTTATTCATTCATTCATTCATTCATTCATTCATCCTTTTTTTATATCTTGGTATATTTTAAAAATCAAAACAGTAATGTTAAGAACCTAAGAAGAGAGAATTCTGATTTTAAAGTTAGAAAAGAAGTATAGCACATCCTTTGTGAAACTGATTACAGCTGTAAATTGTGAGACCGTGTGGGAGGGCCAATTAGAAGCAATTATAACTGGATTGAGCTCTTCCTGAGTCAAAGCTCTCCGTGTGCTTTCCAGGCTGCAGGGGGTGCTTCCCATCCTGGTGTAGAGTCTCTATTGGAGCTGCTGTTGTCTGTCTCCCCACTGCAAGGTACAGGTTATTGCTGGTATTGAACTGTGAGGTTATTAGAGTTCTTTTGCTGAAGGTATTTGACCAGCAAAATGATAAGAATTTGGAGTCATCCTGTGTTTCTGCTTCACAGGCTATATTTGTGTGGGGCTGGGATTACTTTTCTGTGCATTTCTGTATTTCTCCTCATACTGACACTGAAAGTGAAAGAACTTGGAAGGAAACGTTGCTGTTGGACAGCTTCACTATGTCAATTATCCTTTAAACCAGTGGCACGTTCTGACATGTACCTTGGTCTCAGACTTGGTTAGTCACTTACTTATGACCTCATCGTGGTGAATCAGAAACTTGACAGATGCTCTGGCTTTCATGATTAAACGTAACGCCAGCAGTATTGGTCTAAGAGGAAAGAATTAGCTCACCGCAATCTTTCAGGTCTTCCAGCTATGGTTAATCAGATGTAAATCCTTGGGGGAATTACCTAACTTTTTAGGCCTAGATTTCCTTATCTTAAAAAGAGAAGTTTGACTTGAACTGGTGTTTCCCAGACTCCCCCATTTTTAAGTATAACCAGAGGCCCTGGTTTGAGAGACAAAATTTTTTATTAGAGATTCTTATTCCCTAGGTCTGGAGTGGGATGAGGATGGTAGGCACCTGTGGTGATCTTAGAATTGGATGTTCAGGAAATACTACCAGTTTCACATTTCACTTGGGTGTAAGAACAGGGTAGAGGTGGAGAAGGGAGGCTGTCAAACACAGATTCCCATGTCCTGCACTGTTGATCTAGGCTGGAAGGTGAGGAATCTACAACTTGAGAAACGCCTCCACTGTTTAAGCTCCCTTTCAGCCCCAAAGATGGCTGTCCCACATCCTGCCTCTTGCTTCCTCATGGAGCCAAAAGAATATAGTGAAGGGAGAACTGGTGGGTTTGCTTATCCAAACCCCACATCAGTGATCAAAAAAAAAAAAAAAAAATTTTTTTTTTTTAAATCTTGGCATAGTAGTGAACACCTTTGTAAGTTGATGCTGTGTGATATTGTTTCCTTGAATCCATAGGTTGGATCCAAAGATTCAATAACTCCTACACAGGGCCTAGGCACCCATATTTTTGTTTTGTTTATAATCTCAATGGCTTTGTAGGTTTTTTTGGTTTTTTTTTTTTTAATCCTAAGTTTTAAGGTGAAACTTTAAAAACTCACTCCACCCTGATCTCATGAGAAAAACCATCTTTAAGTCTAGACACACATTCTGCACAAGGGAGATGGCTAAATAGAGCCCCTGGATTATAAAAGAGTTCATAGCTGTAGATCCAGGGCCTTAGAGAAAACTCTGATTTTCTGAGAGTCTGAGTTTAATGATTAAATCATTAACTGCTGAAATGAGTGTATTTTAATGTGTATCTGCTCTAGAGTTTATTGTGCCTATTTTTTACTATTTCTTGTTTAAGATTAAATAACATTGTTAAATGAAGTATTTTAATAGATAATCTGGGGGCTAGGGTTGTGGCTCAGCAGAAGACAACTGGCCTAGCATGTGTGAGGCCCTGGGTTTGATCCTCAGCACCACATAAAAATAAATAAATAAAAATAAAGATAAAAAAATAGATAATCTGCATCAATCTAAATTATGAATATTCACTTTTTTCTAAATGTTTCTAAAAAATGTTAGTTCATGGGGGAAAATTCTGTAGTATTAAGGATTTTAAGTGAAATATAAAGTTGTTCTTTCCAGCTTTTTATAATGTATATATCTATTGTTTGTTTAACCAGTCCTCTCTTGATATATGTATAGTTTAAGTTCCCTCGGGGATTTTTTTACCCGCATGTTTGTTTTTCTTTATAATACTGTATTTAAAGTCTTTCTATATCTTTTTCCTATAGCCACATAGGATACATTTTTTTTTGTTTTTTTAATGCAGTGCCTGGCATTGAACCCAGGGTCTTGCACATGCTAGGCAAGTGCTCTATCACTGAGCTATATATAGTTCAAGTCCCCCATAGATGCATAAATTTCTAAAAGCATAATTATTGGGTCTTTAATGGATAGATAGAAACACATTGTCCTCCCAAAGCTTGCACCAGTGTGCTGGGGAAATCTTTCACTTTCTGATAGTTTCCCTGGCTCAGCTGATGCTGATGGAGAAGGCAGACAGGTACCTATCCCTGTCTACTTACACAAGACCTGAGACCCATTTAAGGACCTCTGGCTAATAAAATTAAGTGAATTACCTGTGAGAAAGAGAAGAAAGAATTTAAAATATTTTAAATGTTCAAAGGGAGATGGGGGAGGGGGGTAGATAATGACTTGGTAGAATTTGCAAGGAAAATGCTTTAGGGTCACAGAGGTCACAGATCCTAGTCTCAGTTCTGAAGAAAGTAAGACCTAAACTGGATTCTGAAGAAAGAGAGAACATCCTGGAGTATAATATGATAGTGAGAATATTGTGCTCTGAATTATGCTGAACTGTTTCCCAGGTGTGACCCAATCCTTTATTAGAAGCCATTGGGCTATTTTGGGTGAGGCATTTTAGTAATGACATGCTCTTCATTTTAAACATCTTTAATGTGAGTCATGGTTTATCACCTGTGTGTGTGTGTGTGTGTGTGTGTGTGTGTGTGTGTTTATTTCAAAGTAATGTCTAAGTTGAAAGAATTATAACTCAGTAGTCCGTCATTCAGGCTGCATGCATCACCTTGGTATCCAAGGAATAACTAATGCAGACCAGATGCCTGGTCTTATGGGAATGTGCTGGCTTAGTGACAGATGCCATCTAATCTGATCATTTATCTGCCTTAATTTTGTCCTTTAATGGCAGCGAAGAGACAAGGATTTTGTGGACACAAAAACATTTGTTATTCAAATCTAGGAAGTTTAGGTCTTTTGAAAGTAGGGAAGAATTCCACCATAGCATGGGGCAGTCAAAATCTTAGGGGTTGGTTGAAAGAGGTGGACAGGTATATTGTGAGTTTAAGGGGAACTATCCAGAGTCCAGAACAATCTGGGAACAGCAGGGACCTCAAGTTAGGACCACACGTGTGAGGTGAATGGTGCATGTTTTTCCTTGATGCTTAGGGACTAAAGTGCCCTCACATTAGTCATGTTTGAGCCCCATTACATGTGGCCAGGAAGAGGGTGGCCAGGAGTAAGAGAAGTCCCAAAGACCAAAAGCTGCAAATTGAATTATTCTCCACATTTAATCCAAATTAGTTACATGAGCCAAATGATTAGGGACCTTGGAGCAAGTGTCAATAGTTTCGTATTAGAAACTTGGATGGATTTTTTTTTTTAGATTTATAACCAAGATATAAAATTAAAAGTAGGTGAAAGAATGTGAATTTATGAAGCTACCATGGAAGGATCAAGAAGGAAGAGGTAATTGTTCATGTGTTTTAGCAAGTAAGTTGGAGATAAAATATAATTTCCAGTCTCCAAGACATGTTCAGATTAGTAAAACATCCATAAAGTAGGTAGGACAAGTTGGAGTCCAAATTTGAAAACAAAATTGAATTATGTAGGACATTAATAGATTGGCTTTTAAATTTTAATATATAGATCTCTGTGACTTTTTGAGGGGTTTTCATCCTAGTAAACCCATCCTAAGTTGAAAGTGTCCTACATTGAAAATGCCTTTAATACACCTAACTACCAGGTATCAGCTTGATACAGCTCACTGTAGAGTACAGGTGGTTTCCCTCGTGACAGAGTGGCTGATGGGAACTATAGTTTGCTGTGCTGCCCACCATCACAAGAGTGTTGTGCCACATGTCCTTAGCCCAACAAAAGATCCAGGTCTGAAAATAGTTTCTACTGAGCACACTGTTTTCATCATAAAGTCAAAAAAACTCTGAAGTCAAACCATAAGTCAGAGACCATCTATAGTTTTAAAATGTTCATTTTAAGAGTTATAAATAAGCAAATAGCTTAGCCCCACCCCACCCCAATAAAGCATGTATTTCTTATATATAAAGGGTACAGTTGGGGGCTGGAGTTGTGGCTCAGTGGCAGAGTGCTTGCCTAGCATGTGTGAGGCACTGGGTTCGATCCTTAGCACCACATACAAAAATAAGCAAATAAAATAAAGGTAACTACCAAAAAAATTTCTTTAAGTGTACTGTAGACTTAACATTTGGTTTAAGGCAAAATCTGTTTGCTAGATTTATTATTTAACATTCTTTTAGAACCGTTCTTGAAATGAGCCAGAGGACAGAGGCTATACAATATTAACTTCAGTAGACACTTCCTCTTAAATATTACAGCATGCTTTTACACAGAGTAAACTTCTGTGGCTTTGACTAGGCTTTATTAGACTGACAAAATTCTCTTTTCCAACCCCCATTGCTCTTTTTCCCCCCTTCTCAACCCTCAACACAGAGTTAAATCAATACCACTGAAGCCACATAGCAATTTTGAGATCTTTGCATTAGCTGTTTAATGTCAAGGGCAAGATATTCCTGGTCCCCTGGACCACTCTGGCCTGAGTTTTTCATATGACTTGTGGCAATTCAAATATTTGAGAATCTGTGCATACAAGAAAGGTGAAACAGGATTTAAAGATGAGTGACAGCAAAATGGCTTGTAATCTGCACAGTTTAAGAACTAAAATTATAATACAAGGTAGTATATATGATCACAAAAGGGCAAGAGGAAAATATTAAATATCTTCTGACTGTAGTGACATTAGGTCCTTTTCTGATCTCGTTAAATCCCAAGAGGAATTTCTGTAGGTGGAATCTGAGTCTTTAGAAGGTTAATTTACTTGCCTCCAGGATCATGCAGCTACCAAGAGACAGAGTTGAAATTTGATTAGGTCTGGCTGATCCTAAAATCTATGCTTGTCCTCGATGAGTAAGGTGTCCCCTAGCACTGCTACTGATGGCTCCCAGGCTCTTTCTGTCTTAGAGCACTTGTCAGGACATCTGTGCTTAAATGTCTCAGGAGAACCTCAAGTTTCTTCTTCTAACCCCAAATCCTCTTGCCTATTTTGTGAATGATCTCACAGCCTCCTGAAGGAAGACCACAGAAGTGGGAGGTTTTCCTCACTCCCCCTCTTTGCCCCACATTCAGCTGGTGCCAGGTCCATCCGATTCCACCACCTTTTCTTATGCCTCAGATGCTCCTCTCAGGGTTGCTGTGCAGTTCTAGTTGGCTGCACCGACATACATTTTCCATCTAAACCTCCAAGACTCCAGGCTGCCAGGAGGTTTACTGGATGAAATCCCAACACCTCAGTGTCATTTAAGTGGCATGTTCAAGGTCCAGTCTCTGCCTGCTTTCCCAGTTCCTTTCTTAGCAACTTTGCCTTGAACCCTACCTCCAAATCCTTGCCTGTCCCCTGTTTGATTTAGAACTCAGTTTACCTGGAGCTGCTTTTGATAGACAAGACTATTTTCTTCTTTAGAAAGAAGCCAACCACCTCCTGTCCCTTTCAATAGCCCCTCCCTGGTACTCCTGTCCTCAGGCTTATCAGTGGCTGTCATTGTTTCCCCTCCCTGAGCACTAGACTGAGAGAGGGCCAAGCCCCTTTGCCTCTTGAGTATGCCTTGCTGTGCCTGGCACATGGAGGCGCTGGAGCATCTGTCCTATGAAAGGCTCAACAGAGGAAAAGGTCTCCTGACTGCTCGCTGCCTCTGCCCTCCCTCAGCACTGACTGGCCACTTCACTGCCCACTCTCCCTTCATGCATCCTCAGCTCTCTCCGATGTTTTCATTTGCTCTGCCCAACCTGGTTTGTTGAGTTGAGCCCTTTGTTGGTAAACCAGGAATACCAGGTGGAAGGTTCGTTCTCTCGAAACCCCAGAGTTGTGTGATTAGCAGGACTCCATTCTTGAAGTTGACCTCCCTGCCAGAGTGTGGATCGCCTCTTCTAGCAGCACAAAGACCTTGTTTGTGCACCAGTGTGCTGAATGAATACAGGGCATTATTGCTGGCAGTTGTGTTGGGCACAGTGCAGGGCGTGGGGTTTCTCTGAGACAAACACAGGAATACCCAGAGATAATGTGAGCAGTATCTCCAAAGTCCAGGGTGAGTCACTGGTAGGTGCTATTTAGAATATCTAGCCTTCTGCCCTACACACCCAGCTGCCTCTCGGGCAGGAAGGTGAGCTGGCTGCTGCTCCTGCTCTGCTCCTGATTTGTTGTGTGGCATTTGGTAAGTCTCTTCTCCGCCCTCACCGCCATAGAGCTTTATGGTAATTAATATCCTGTGAGATGCTAGAAAGAAATACAGATTATTTTGGTACTCTTCCTAGTTATCCTTGTTCTTGCCCAGATCCCTCCCTAATTTCTCTGTGGGTTTGTAGGTATTTAAACTGCCTATACTCCTAATAGATTCCAAACTCCTTTGTTGTTTGGTCTTTTTAAAAATGTAAATCCAGCATGAGTTATTTAAGAGATGGACAAATATCTGGGTTTGACTGTGCCAGCTACTGGCTGGAAAAGAGCCAATTCTCCTCCCACTTCCCTGCGGGCTGGAAAGCAATCCTGGGTCTTACAGGCTCCGAGGTGGAATCTAACTTTGTATTTTTAACATCTGGTCTTTCTGCAAGCTGCATCTTCAAGATCCCCCCCCCTTCCCTGGAAATGTGAGCATCCATAAAACTGATGGAGCTACATTGTAGTCTACTGTTTGCCACTGAGGGGAAGAAGGGTGTGGTGGGTACCGAGCTGTGGGTGTGGAGAGGAAGCAGCCTTGAGGAACATGTAATGAATCAGGGCACCTCTGGCCATCCCAGGGACACTCACAGTGGGAAATGAGGCTCTTGCCTTGGTGAAAGTTCTGTTTCGTGTGAATTCTGCCCCAGGAGCTGCTGATCTCATGGGAAATCTGTATTCAACTTGTGGCCACTTGTGTGTCTATGCCTTGGAAGACTTGTGTATATAAATTGTGTGTGTGTATGTGTGTGTGTGTGTATATATATATATATATTTTTTTTTTCACACACACACATTAATTAAATAACAAATGTGTATATATATACATTCGTTATTAATTATTTTATAAATATATAATAAATGAATTAATATATAATAAATGTAATCTTTCATTCATTAGTCATTGAAATATCTGAAAACATTTAACTGAGGTTTTTTTTTTTTCTTTCCCAATTCTGTATCAAAGGTTTGTCTAGAATGTTACAAAGGAGAGCATGTTGTTGATCACTATTCCAGGCCTTTAGAAACTGCATCCCCTAGTCTTGTAGCCTGGTAAGTTTAGCAGTTGACAGAGTTAGATGTGTACAGTTTCAGTTGGAATGAAAAGGAAAATTGCTTCCCAAACTCCTGGAGTGCTGCTTATGAAGTTGCCTTCTGTGCCAGCTTGTTGATAAAGATGCAGGCAGGGCTCATCAGGCCAGCCACTGGTGGACAGGCCATTCTGGGGAAGCGCTGGCGGTGCTGGCTGGCTCTTCTGCTCGCCCTCCTCCGTGGCTCCTCTCCTCTGAGCCAGCTTAGGGGGAGTGAATTGGTTTTGCTGGTAGGGAATCTGCCCTGTGGCCTGGGGGGAAAGGCAGAGCTTTCTCCTGACTATCTTTCACATTCCTGAGTTTGACCCAATAAGGATAATGATCCTGGAAGATGGGACCTATTGCAGTGGTGGCCTGAGGGCCTTTGAGTGCAGGTCACAATTTAGATTTTAACATTATGACTCAAAGAGTTCAGGTAGAGCCAGAGATAGAGCAGTAGGATTGTAAGAAGATGTTATTCACTCTACAGCTTAGAGACAGATATACACGTACACATTTAGTTTGTTTTACAGTGTAATTTATTCCATAGTTTTTGTTTAAAAATGTCTTTAAACTGTTAAATATTACCTACAGAAGATGTTTTGTTTTGGTGGACCATGAAACACCCCAGTGCCTAAGCCCAGAGTAAGGTGTTGAACTTGACCCCGTGACCTTCTTCCCCAATTAGATATACACCATGATCCCTCTCCACCTGAAAAGGTCATCTGTCTTAAGATTCCTATTAATCATTCCTTTGCTTTTTCTCCACCATTCTACCACCTATGTGTTTATACATAGGCAAAAATCTGTCTTCATTTGAGCTTTATAAAGTGGAATTCCTTCCGAAGGTGCTCTTCTTTAACTTGCTTCTTTTAAGATTTAGCCACTTAAATTCTTGTAGCTCTAGTTCCTGTCATTCCTTTGTTCAAATACATACAATGCACACATGTCTGTTCTTTTGCCCATAGGCCTTTGGATTCTTTGCAGGTTATTTTGGTTGATATGATTTTCTTGTGTGAACAGTGCCACTGTGAATATTTTTAATGCCCTCTTCTAACTGGGGAATAGGATTTCTGAATCTCTAGGGTGCGTACATGTTCAACTGCCAACCCCCCCCCCCTTTTTTTTTGTAGTGCTGAAGATTGAACCCAGGACCTTGTGTATGTGAGGCAAGGCACTCTACCAACTGAGCTATATCCCCAGCCCCTGCCAAACACTTTTTAAGAATTACTTAAATGTAAACATTTTAAATATATCTTATGTGATTTTACATTGCTTCATTTTAAAATAAATACTAGAACCACCAAGAAAAAATATTTTTTTAGTCCAAGTACTTCTGTTCTGACTTCTGAGAGATTAACTTCAACCTGAAGAACATGGCTTTATTGCTCTTTGTAGTTATTGTTATAGAAACCATTTTTTTTTAAAGAGAGAGAATTTTTTTAATATTTATTTTTCAGTTTTCGGTGGACACAACATCTTTATTTTATTTTATGTGGTGCTGAGGATCAAACCCAGCGCCCCGCGCATGCCAGGCGAGCACGTTACCGCTTGAGCCACATCCCCAGCCCAAGAAACCATTTTTTGAAAGACAAAAATGAAACATTAACGCCTAGAAATCACAAATAAAGCAGTCTAGCCCTCAGGAGTCACATGAGCTAGAAGCACACAGTCCCTAGATGAACTCTGTCACTCTTCATGGATATATGCAGTCATGTATCAGGTAATGATAGGATTTGTTGTGGGGCATGTGCTCTGAGAAGTGCTTTGTTAGGTGATTTTGTCATTGTGTGAGCATTGTGGAGTGTGCAAACCTAGGTGATAGAGCCTCTCCACACCAAGGCCGTATCCTATTGTTCCGGGACTGTAGAGCTGTAGAAGGTGTTCTACACTGAACTCTGGAGGCAGTTGTAACACAGGGGTATTTGTATATTTAAACATATCTAAACATGGAAAAGATACAGTAAAGATACCTATAAAAGAGGCCAGGTGCAGGCCTGTAATCCCAGCAGTTTGGGAGGCTGAAGCAGGAGGATCTGGAGTTCAAAGCCAGCCTCAGCAACAGCGAGGCGCTAAGCAACTCAGTGAGACCCTGACTCTAAATAAAATATAAAATAGGACTGGGGATGTGGCTTGAGTGTCCCTGAGTTCAGTCCACGGTACCCTGTACCCCAAAAAAGATACCTGTAAAAGATAAAAAGGGTCTACCTGTGTGGGGCGCTTACCGAACATGGAACATGCAGAACTGGGAGTTGCTTGGGTGATTCCGTGTGTGGTGAGGGGGTGAAGGCCGAGGACATCACTGTACACTACTGTGGACTTTTCGAACACTATACACTTAGGCAATGCTAAATTTATAAGAAATATTGTTCTTCAGTAATAATTTAATCTTAGCTTACTGTAACTTTGTAAATTTTTTAATTTTAAGCTTTTTCACTTTTGTAATAAAAAGACAAACGTTGTGTAGCTGAGCAAAATTATTTTCTTTATATCATTATCCTACAATATTAATTTTTATCTTTTACTTTTTAAACTTTTAACACAAAAGTTTAAACACACTCGTGGAGCTGTGCTCTTCTATGATAACAGTGCCGCTTTTTGGAGTCCTTCCTGAAGGACCTGCCTGAGACTGTTTCATAGTTAACCATTTTTTTAAATGATAAGTAAAAGCTGATTCAAATAATGATAAAAAGTGTAGTAGATACAGCCCACTATGGTGGTGCATATCTGTAATCCCAGGGGATTATATTTTTAATCCTCAGGAGATCGAGGCAGAGGATCACAAGTTCAAGGCCAGCCTGGGCAATTTAGCAACACTCTATCTCAAAGTAAAATAAAATTAAAATAAATAAAGGGCTGGGGATATAGCTTAGTGGTAGAGTGCTTGCCTAGCGTGTGGGAGGCCCTGGGTTCAATTCCCAGGAATAAATATATATACACATACACAAAACAACAACACACACAAAGTATAAAAAACACATAAGCCAATACATAATTCTTTATTATCATCAAGTGTTATATATTGTGCCTAAGTATATGTGCAATAGTTTAAATGACTGGCAGCTCACTAGGTTTGTTTAACCAGCATCAACACAAAGATGTGAGTAATATGTTGTGCTATGGTTAAGGCAGCTCTGACGTCACTGGGTGATGGGAATGATCCCATGGGACTCCTGCATACATGCAGTCCTTGGTCATGTTGACAAAAAATGTCATTTACAACATATGTCTCTGCATGCCCCAGCCACACACTACTTGCTATGCTCCTGGTGAAGAGTCTGTATAGAAATGTCTCTGCCCATGCAGTACAGGATTCAATGCTGTGAGCACTGGGAAACCTAGATCTTAATAGAAATGTTTCAGTAGCATTGGTCCCTTGAGAAGATGATATTTTTAGGAAGAGCTCTGTAAGAAAGAAATAATATTAGTATACAGTGTTTTTTATGTGTCTCTTGTATTTATGACTTGACAATTTCAGTTTGGTTTTGCAAAAGTTTTTAGACCTATGTTTTAAGGCTTGGATTTACTTCCTTGGGAAACTGGATTTAAAAGCCCTCTCTTCAGTAGAGAATTACCTTTCTAAAAGTAATCACACAAGCAAAATTATTGTTAGTGTGTAGTTACAAAAATTTCTGCTATCCAGGAGGCCAATTATTTTGCTATTAGTAAAATCACAGGTCCTTAGAGAAGCCAAGCAAGTACCTTGTGTGTGCTAGTGAAATTTTTCCAGTGTTTGTATATTAGTCTCACTATGAAGATGCAGGCATTGGGGACTTTGTTTAAAAATAGAAAATAAAGTGAGTAAAAATACATTATATCGAAAATAATATGAAACAAAATATGTCTACTGTTCCCACATTTCCAATCCTATTTCCTGCAGATAGCTACCATAAACAATTCTTAGGATATCCTTCTAGAAAATTCTGTGCAAATAAAGTACAGTAAACCCCACTTCTCTTTCAAAGCACAGTTGAATGTGCACTGTGCACATGGCTCTGCATCTTGCTTTTCTCTCTTACCAGATTAGCTTGGCCAGCTTCCATGGTAGCCCATTCAGATCCGTTCCCATTTTAGTGGCTGCATCATTTTCCAGCGTACTAGAGTTTTTAAAGTGGCTCACTATTGATGGATGCCTGTGCTGTTTCCAGAATTGGAAGCAGATGGTGATGGTGGCGGCAGACTATCATGTTAGAAGCAGCAAAGAAGAATTGAAAAAAGAGGCAAAAGACATACGTACTTTGATCTCAAATTCTGTTCTTTAAATGTCTTGGAGTTGTTTGTTTTAAGATGCCTTAAGAACTATATGGATAGTCAGAAGAGCTAGACTTTTTTTCTTCCTCACCCTTTTTTCCTTGTGATGGTTATGATGGTAGAGAAGGAGATTGTGATATTGAACCCAAATTATGAGGAAAAGGAATGTATTTATAATTTAGTGGCCAAAGACTCAAAAGGCTCCAGTTCCCTTGTCTCCTACCTCTAGTACAGGCACACACCATGGCAACTGGATTCTTTTTTATAACCTCATTAGCAAACTTTTCTCATGATATTACCACCTGTTTGGACTTGGAGGGTTTCCTGGTGCAGAGCTTATCATTGCATGGACATATTTGCAAATATGCAAACAGTGGTTACTGGTCCACATGCCAATTTTACCTGGCTGGCCCAGCCTATTCCTGCAGTAGAGATTGGAACTGTTCAATTCTGTCCCCCAGTCACTTCTGCACTTGGGGCATGGTCATGTGACTCATTGCTGGCCAAAAGGACCCAAGAGGAAATCTGTTGAGGAGTTTCTGGAGAATGTTTCCCTTCCTAATAAAATAAAGAGAAGTGTCTTCATAGCCAGGATGGTCGTCTACATATGATTCCTGGGACTCGTACCTCCACAGGGAACAAATAAAATGTTCCGAGGATAGTGAAGTGAAAACAAAGGAAAGCACTTTAGGTATTTGATATTTTTAAGTCTCCAAATTAGCCCTGTTTTTCTGATCTTAGTTTGTAAGATTGTAATAAGTGCCTTACTGTTGAATCTTCTTTTGTTCAGTTACTGAAATCAGCCTGATAAGGAATTCTACCCATGGGAAATAATAGTAAAGTAGCAAAATGGTTTACTTACAAAGGCATTTAAATGTCTACTGTGTTCAAGAGATAATATGAGGCTCTGAGGCTGCCAAAATAAATAAATAAAATTAATCTGAAGTAGTAAATGATTTAGCTACAAGAGTTCTGAGCGACACTGATTATTAGGTTGGGATGATCAGAATATACTTTGTGTGGAAGAGGTTAAGTTGAGCCATAAGCGAAGGATCCCTAAGAATTTAGTAAGTAGAAGGTTAGGAATGGCATCCCAGGAAGCCTGAGACTTTGAAAAAAAAAAAAAAACACAAGCTGTGGAATCAGACCTGGACACAGACTCTGCCTCCACACTTCCTAATTTACAACCTTGTCATGTTCCTTAATTTTCTTTGATACAGTAAACATGATTTGCATAATTGAGGTGAAAACTAAAGATAAAATATGTCAAACATCTGTCACACTGATGGGCATATAGCAGGCATCCAGTATATGGTGGAGGATAAGGAGTGGTAAGGACTGTGCCTGAGGTCAGCCAGTGAGCAGAGGCCAGGGGGCTGGTGCAGGTGATCTGGGCTCCTGTGCCTGATCTGAATCAGGCTCACCTGGGTCAGACCAGTGGGTCTAGGGAAGAGAGCCAGAGTACAAAATCTGGATAGAGACAAGGTTGGGTCAAGACATGGAGGACCTTGACGTCCAACTTGAGGAATTTCATCCTCATCCTGAAAACAGTCTGTGTGACTGTTGAGAAGGCAGCTGGGAAACAGGTGGGTGAGAGATTGTTTCAATGATCCAATGTGCAATATTTTTAAAGGCTTGGCCAGACAGTTGTCAGATGCTCAAGAGAAAGGAAGAGTCAGCCATTAGAAAGACAAAAGAGAACTCATGAATGTTGTAGGCAGGGGAGAGGAGAGACTTCATGATAAGTCCTAATGGCTGAATGGCTGTCACTCTTGTCATGTGAAATTCAGAACAGATTTCTAACACTTTGAGATAATCATATCCTAGGTTAGGGCAAGAATAGTTTGGTTCATTTAAATTTTTGATGAAAGATGCCGTGTAAGTAGAAAGTTAATGATTGTACCCAAGTGTGTTTGTCCTTTAATTCTTGCCTAATTATGCTTGCCACTTTCCCTCTGTTTACATATATAGTTTAGTTCCTTTGAAGGATGTTCCCTTTAATAAAATAAATATGCCTTGTGTCTAATGATGTGTGATTGAACACTTGGAGTCAGTGCTGTAACATGAAGTGTATATTCACTGGTGGTTGGCTTTGTATTTAATCAGGATGAAATCAGTCCAGCCAAGTGTTTCAGGTACAGAGATTTCAGTGTTTGCAGATATAGTTATGGTGGCCTTAATAATAAAACAGTCATACTAGCTTCTAAAGTAATGAATGGCATCAGAGACATCAAAGTATAGAAATCAAAGAAATCTTAGTTCATCAAGTTCAGGGTATTATCTTGAGTGACACAAAGTTTCATAATTGTCTCAGTTGGTGAATCTTGAGCAGATGGTCTTCTAACATTTTGAAATGCTGATTAGATGGACTGAGTCAAATTAATGAATTGTGCCAAATTATAGATAGTATTATGTGGTTAGCAACCGTTGGAGTCAGCTTTCCCAAGGCAAAGAAAAAAAAAAACTCTATCATTCATATTATCTTAGGGAACTAAACATGAATAAAGTCTCTTAAGAAAGGCATTTTGTCCTTTGGGCATAAAATCAGCATGTTTTCAAGTGGTAATTCTGCACACAGACGCTTCTGTAATAAGCTCAGAGCAGGTGTTCCTATCTGAAAGTTCTCATGGTCTCTGGGGGAGTTAGGGCTCTGTGCCAGGTACAGACCCATGATTTGGTCTATTGCAATTCCCAGTAAAGAGGAAAAAAAGCATCTGGCATTGAAACTTTCCCAGACTGCCTTCTCTCTCCCCTCCCTACACACACTTTTCCCCCCTTTTATTAATCTAATTTGTTTTTTTTTCCCCCCAGACAGAATTTGAGTCACAGTACTTAGTTAAATCGGTTCACTGTGGTGTTTTCCTGCAGCTGGAACAATCTGGAAGCTCTTCTGTAACTGTGGCTTACTGTGGGGAGAATATGATGTACAGCATACATTCAGGGATTTCTCTTTTCACACCTGCACCTTTCAGGGAGGTTGTCCTTCCTTTTCTTTCATCCCAGGTGGAAACTTTGCTCTTTGTAATCTGTCCAGCTCCCTGACACAAACTACCAAGGATGTGATAATAAATTGGAATTTGGTGTTGTTTTTTTTTTTTTTTTTGGGGGGTGGGTATCAAGGATTGAACTCAGGGGCATTCAGCCACATCCCCAGCCCTGTTTTATGTTTCATTTGGAGACAGGGTCTCACTGAGTTGCTTAGTGCCTCGCCATTGCAGATGCTGGCTTTGAACAGCCTCCCAAGCTGCTTGGGATTACAGGCATGTGCCAGCGCACCCAGTTAATGATTGGAATTTGTTTAGGATTTTAGATCCCCAGAAATGAGTGGGGATGACATATATTACCAGTCTTATATTTATGATACAGAGTGCTTGATTTCTCATCATGTGATTGATAATATTCTTTTAGGAGAAAACTCAATTATTCTTAGTGTCAGATGCTGCTGCTACAAGTGTGTTTTCCTAATAGTACATCAGGTTGCATGCTCCTGGCATCCCAGACAGAGACTCACATAGTATTGGTATTCAGTGGAGTATGAGTGTCCTGGAATATGTTGACCAAATCATGCGAATACATTAGTTATCCTTCTGTGACTTTGCACAGCCCATGAACCAAATCAAAATCCCTAAATACAGTATAATCAAAATTTTGCAATTTTACAAAATTAGTAAGTATTTAACTGGTTTCAGCTGGATATTCATCTATAGTCCCAGCTACTTGGGAGGCTGAGGCAGGAGGATCTCTTCAGCCTAGGAGTTAGAAACCCAGCACAGGCAACATGAGACCTGACCCCCACCCCTCAGGTCTCAAAAAATATTTTAAATGGCTTGTATTTAAGATAGGATGTAATGGGTTCTTTTGTTTTCTTCTTTTTTTTTATGTTTCTGCTTCTCTATTTCTCATTATTTTATTTTCAGAATCAACATCAAGTGTAGCATGGTTCACAGAACCTGCTGCCGGCTGTGTTCTTCAGTACCTTATTCTTCCCTTTAGAAATACTTACCCCAGGGCTGGGGTTGCGGCTCAGTGGTAGAGCGCTCGCCTAGTGAGGCCCTGGGTTTGATCCTCACTACCACATAAAAATAGATAAAAGGTATTGTGTCCAACTACAACTAAAAATAAATAAATATTTTTTTAAAAAAGAAATATTTCCCTGCACATCTGTTTTGCCTCATCCTTCAGTTGTGCCCTGACTTAAAATGATTTTCAATTTTAGACACCCAGGGCAAATTTTACTTCCCCAAACATTCTGCCTACTTTTTTGCTTTGGCGTTGTGCTCCTTGCTCAGCTCTCTTGGCTGGTGTCTGAGCCTCTTCTTCCAAGTCCAAGTCAAGTATCTCCTTCCTAGAAGCCTTCTCACCGACACCCTGCTTCGTTTCTGTAGTACTTTGATTTCATTTATCCTTTTTTTTTGCACAGTACTTGGGATTGAGCCCAGAGACACTCAGCCACTAAAGTACAGCCTTAGGTTTTTTTTTTTTTTTTTAAACTCTTGGATAGAGCCTTTCTAGATTGCCCAGAACGTGTGATCCTCCTGCCTCAGCCTCACAGTTGCACACTATGCAAGTGTGCACAGTGGTGCACACTGCTGTGCCTGGCTCCGTGTTCCTATATACAGGTAGTTCTCCTATCTCTGTGAACTCTTTTCTAGGGCTGAATTTATCATATCCCTATTTCTCATCCCAATGCTTTTAGCACAGTGTCTGGCTCACAAAAGATACCCAAAAGAACATTTTGGGGGAAAAAAAAAGTGGAAATTCTGTATTTTGGTGGGCCTGGCTTGTAACTTATATCAGTTCTGTCAGCTATCATAAAAACAATTTGGTCTGAATAAGTGAGTAAGCCCTAATTGTACTTTGTGTGCTTTTAGTTAAATTCAGAGAAACTTTGGCTTTCCAAGTAACTATTATGTAATGAAACAAGGCATTAACAGTCTGCATCCCCATGGTATTGAAGATTTTGCTGTATTTTGCAGAATTTAAAATTAAATATTTTTGTGTCTAAATCTTATGTATTGAATTACACCATAGATATCAGTAGCTCGCTAATATACAGATTTCCATTTTCTTTCAATTTGTTCTTTTGTGTTCTGTTACTAAAAACAAATATTTATGAGGTAGTGTCATGAATGTTTTGGAAACTAAAAATGTTAGTTTGCACACTATGCAAGTGTGCACAGTGGTGCACACTGCTGTGCCTGGCTGAAAAAAATTAGCAAAATTGACAGACTAATGAAATCCAAATCCTTTCCTGAAAAGAGCTGAAAAAATTAGCAAAATTGACAGACTAATGAAATCCAAATCCTTTCCTGGAGAATTGAATTATATTTTAATTTTTTTATTGAGCACCTGCAATGTTATAGGTACTATGAGGTAATAATTTTGACATCTCTTACATTTTCATTATCTAAGTCTTTTTCATTTTATATTTAACTTTTTTCAGATATAACTTGTAGAGAATTACATACCTCTCACCGTTGTAGGCACTGGGTGACTACCACCTGCATCCATGTTGTCAGTGCCCAGTGCTCCCTGGTGCCACCTTCTGGTGACTTGTTCTCGCTACCCTGCAAGGGTAACCACTGTTCTCTGCTGAATTACCATGATCCTACATTTTTTGTGTACATTCTTGTGTGTGGTTCCTTTTTTTTTTTTAGGTATTATACACATAACGTGCATCTGTGTTGTGTTTGTTGTTCCTTTTACTTGCTGCTGATTATTTTTAACTACTATTTGCGTAGTTTTCATTTTAGTAAGATTCTTTAGAAGGAAAGGTAAATAGTCAATATGTGCTAGTAATTTAGTTCATTAATAAGATCATTGGCATTTTGTGTGAGGGCTGCCGGCTTTACAGACCCAGCAATAACAGGATTATTGAGTATGAGAACCGTGAAGGCTGTGTAGGTCACAGGTTCAGCCACCTTGTTTTCCCAAATGAGGGACCTAGGTTCTGGAGAGTTAACGCAAATGGAGGTCCCCTGGTTGATCTGGCTTGGTTATCTTCCTGAGGACACTTCTGTGTCACAACTTAAACTTGATCCTGTGGATGACCCTGATCAACAGGAACACAGTCTTGGGCATTTAGAAATTGAGAAATTGAGAAATTAGTGATCAGCAAGACTTAAAAATTCAAGTTATCTGGAACACTTCCCATTTTGCGTTAGTTCATGAGATGTAAGTGATTCTGTTCATAGAACTTAGTATTAAGACCAATTATTGAAGAAGGAAGGGGGCAAGTTTCACAAGTACAGTGTTTATTAGAGCATTTTTAGTTTCTAGGCATTGTCATGAACTTTTGGTGTTCCCAGATGTGGTCCTGATGAAAACCACAAGGATTTTTCTTAGGATGGTGAGTCTGGGAGTAAATTCTGATTCTGTGATGTTTGCAAGTAAAAAACTAGTCCTTAATCTTAGACCTTTCTACTAAGGTGGTAGTAGGTCATAGAAACCTTTATAGGAAGACTTTTGAAGGGAAGCTTAGTGGACTCAAAGCAATAGAAAATTAAGCCTTTCTTTGACCCACTGCCCAGGGAGTAACCAGAGAACGTTCTTCAGAATCTTAAAGTTCTTTAGATATAGTTAGCAAACATAGAAATAGTGGCTTATCCTTTTCCTAATTATAAAACAGTATTTTTCAAATAGAATTGAAATTCATTCATTGGTCATGAAGTAAGTTTAATAAGTAACAGGTATCATTTTGTTTTCATATACAAAAACAGAAGGAACAGCACAGCAGATGCCCATCTACTTATCCATATTCAACAATGCAAATTTTCATATTTGGTCTGCGTTATGTGTGTGTAGTCTCTTTCAAAGTTAGTTATATACAAACACCAGGGTACTTTGCTTCTGATATGTATCTGCAAATAAGGAATTTTTCTACATAATAAAATTTTCTAACAAATTAATTTCCTTATATACTGTTATCCAAAAAATGTATTTAAAAAATACATACACATTGCATGTAGCAAAGTACTACTTTATAAAATTTCATTTCAATTTCCAGTATTTGTGCACATATGTGTATGTATACATTGATAAATATGTATTTCTTGCTGTGGGCCTCATCCAGAATTTGCAACATATTGCTCTCACGCTCTCTCTCTCTCTCTCTCTCTCTCTCTCTCTCTCTCTCTATATATATATATATATATATATATATATATATATATATATAAAATCATAAAGAAACTGGTTAGTGGGTAAGTGCTACTCAGTGACAACTGCCAGTTCTGTGCTTAATGTTGTGTGGCACCTTAAAAAGTAATGCTTTCAGCAACAAGTGTGATCAAACAAGCAGGGACCCACTTAACAGTACAAATAAGATCCAAAATGGGTGAGGAAGGAGTCCTTGAGAAAGGCCTCATGGGAGAGGGTTTGGAGGAAAAGTGGGATTTGGATAAGAGGCCGTGGAAATCCTGTGTCCAGAAAGGAATAGTATTGAAAATTGAGGTTGTTTGTTTGTTTGTTTGTTTTTAATGTCTGCTGTACTAAAATGCTAAGGGCCATCTGGTGGGTGGAGAAGGAAGGAAAAAGACATTGGGCAGTTGAGAAACCATGTAGGACTTTAGTACCAGCTGGAGAAGAAGCCCAGTTCCTTTACTGAAGGAAGAACCATTGAACATCAAAGCAGCTTAGATTAGGGTAATGACTTTCTGTGGATGGATTGAAGGAAGGAAATGCTGAAAGTGATGAAATCTGGTTAGACTCTCTGCTCTTTGTGTAGGAGACAGGAAATGAGGGTCTGGATTGAGCTGGGGAGGCCTGAGGAGAGGGAGGGAAGGTCAGTCTGGAGAGAAACTACTGGACAGAGACAACAGAATTTAGTGATAGTTTTTAATAAGGGATGAAGAGAGCCTGGACAGGCCATTGATACGTAAGATCGTGAAAGTAAGAGTAACCGAGTCCAAAACCCCACACATTATCTGTAAAAACAGACTTCTGTGCCATAATACTGATACTCTCAAGAAGTAGTCAGGCTTTTTAGAGGAAGCAGCAAGGTATGATCATTAGATAAGTTTTTCTAATCCAGTGTCCCCTTGTTCTACTTTGTCTTGGCCATACAAAGTGTTAGCCATCTGTCTAGAGTCTTAATCCAGGTCTAAGGTTTACTGAAAATATCAGTATAGACTAATGACACCTACTTAAAAAAGTTAAGGGCCAGATACTGAGATTTCGATTTTAGTCTTTTGAGGTACTAAACCTTTTTAAAAGATTCAATCAGTCAAATATTAGTTTCTGTAAAGCACTGTCTTAGGTTTTTGGGTCTGAGGGCCTCTTTTAAAACTTATCTATAGTGGGCTACGGATGTAGCTCAGTAATAGAGTGCTTGCCCAGCATGTACAAGGCCTTGGGCTCAATCCCCAGTACAACAAAAAATAAAAAGTAAGTAGATAAAAACTATATTTACTGTTTGGAGCTGAGGATGTAGCTCAGCTGGGGAGTGCTTGCCTAGCCTGCACAAGGCCTTGGGTTCAATCCCTAGCACCAGAAAATAATTTTTAAGTTACTGATCAGGTTTGATTGAAACTTGATCCAAAGGGATCTCCTGCTGTGAGTCTGAGACCTGTTTGTCATTCTCCACACCCCCACCCCTTTCTGCTGCAAGAGGCATACAGGCAAGTTCCATGAATGTTGGGGCAGTGGAGATGAGCTCCTGCTGGAGGCGCTCAAGTCATGGGGCAGCAGCATCTTTGCTCTCGACTCTGGACTGTCCTCAAGTTCCACTTACTTGGGGTGTGTGAAATTTAATAAGTGATAGCCATCACTAACAGCTCGTACTCTGTACAAGGCCCAGTTCCAAGCACTGCACCAGTACCAGCTCACATAGTCCTCCCAGTCACCCTGTGAAGTACTGAAAGCTGTCCTCATTTTACAGATGAGGAAATTAAGGCATAGAGGAAATAGCTTCCCCAAGGGGATACAAGAACATGGAAGAGCTGGAATTTGAACCCAGGCAGTCTGGCTCTGAACTCTTGCCCCTTAGCCACTAAGTTATGCTCCCGCCAGGGAGTTGACTCTGTGTAGTGTAGAGGGCTGTGGAAGCCTGAGAAATCTGAGCTGCCTGGTTACTGTAGTGAGTTGTAACTGGGCCCTGGCAGGCTCTTCCTTCTGTTTTGGAAATAGTCAACCTAAAAATAGACTTGGGTTCTACGTCAGGTTGTGATTTGTGTTTTATCTTAAAAATTACAATCCAAAGTTCCTTTTACTTCTTTTCTCCCAGACTACAAAACAGTGTGTTCCTATAGCACGCCTGTCTGCCTAAAACATGAATCTCTGGTGCCTTTAATCTGACTCTGAGAGAAGGAAGTCTCCTCTTACCTGCATCTTGATAGCAGAGCATTTGATGACTGCAGAACCTGCTAGGATTTGAGCCAGTGGAGGGAGTTTATGTACAGTTTGGCACTGAGAATCATTATTAGTGGTTAAAACAGAAGCAACCTACATTTTTCATTATGCAAGATATCCTGAGATTTAAGCTTGTTTCTTCTCTTATTATCAATGTCATATTGAAAACGTCTCCAATAATTGCCTCGTGGCACCAAGACTGCCTAAAGCAGAAAAGTCTGATGACCTGTGTCTAGTCCATGGTTTGGCATATGCAGTAGACTCTCAATAAAAGGGAGGATATTCCTGGAGCCAGGTAGACCCAGCCTGGAATCCCAACTCTGCCACTTATCAGCTTGATAATTCCAGACAAGCCGCTTACTTTTCCCATCCATAAAATGGGAGTAATAATGCTAATCTCAGGTTCTTGAAAGGGAAAATAAAATATAATGTATGTGAAACATTTAGAAAGCTGTTTGATGCTTATAGATAAAGTCCTTACTAACTAGTAAGTCCTTTTATTTGTTATTTATTATCTTCTGTGGTGTTGGGGATTGAACCCAGGGCCTTGCACATGCTGGGCAAGTGTTCTACCACTGAGCCACATCCCTAGCCATATTTTTAATAAATTTGAACTATCTTGCCCAGATGCTGTTTTCTCTGGTGTCATTTTTCTTAAGGTCTGTCCTTTTCCAATAAACAAGTCATTTCCATCTTAGTTTGAAAGATAAAAGGACACACATAATATAGTAAAGTATTATTTTATAAAACTCGTGGTTCAATTACATGTGTATGTGTGCACATATGTGTGTGTGTGTATACACACACACACACATGTACACACTATAAATGTGTGTTTCTTACTGTGGTTCTCATCTAGAATTTGGAGTACATTGCTTTATAACAGAAAACTGTTTTGTTGTGGGGGAGCTGTGCTGGAGATTCAACCCAGGGCTCATGCATGCATGCACTCTACCAGAGCTACACCTCCAGCCCTGGGTTACCTGTATTTTTCAGTTCATGTTATATTGAACTGTGATTTCCTAATGTCACTGCAGGAGGTAAGAAGAGTTCCCAGAGAGGGTCCTGGAAACTCAGGATGAGTCAGGTTCTTGACATCATTGCAGAAAAATTTAAGGATGCATTGGACACAGATTTATTTAGGAAGACAGAAACACAGTCAGGAGAGAATGTGGCCAGTCTCGAGGGATGCTTTAGGTGTTCTTAGGCTCCTCTTTTAAAGGGAATTTGGTGAAATATGATATGAGGGTATCTCGTATCTTCCTTCGCCCAGTCTGTTCTAAAATCACATGTATTAGTGGGCTGTTTAATAGTGTACAGGGTAATTGTCACTCGTGGTGACAGGAATCTTCAGCAACTCTTAAGATTTACATAGTTCCCAGAAATTTGGGAGTGACAGGCCTGGGAGAGACAACTGATGAGGAGGAAAGGTTAGCAGAACTTTCAAGGCTGTTGGATTAAAGTTAGATTTCCCTAGTCCTTTCTTTTGTCTCCTTTTTACCTATCTTTTGTTTCTTCTACCCCACCTCACTAAGGAACAAGAAAGTATTTGAGAATCTTTTTATTGACAGATAATAATTTTACATCTTTAGGAGTTACAGTGTGATATGTTGCTACATTTATAAATCGTGTAATGACCAACTCACAGTACTTAGATTGTCTACCATCTGAATCATTTTATTTCTTTGTGGTAATTACACTCAAAATCCACTCTTCTAGGGGTGGGGATATAGCTCAGTAGTAGAAATTTGATCCCTAGCACAGACAAAAAGCAAAAAGTTCCTGTGTGCTATAATGCAATGTATTCCATATTCTAGATGATCTAGCAAGTGATTACAAGGCCCAGGATTCTATCTCTGGCACCGTCAAAATAGAAAAAGAAAAAACTCTTCTATTTTGAATTATAGAATTGCTAGCTGTAATCACCCTCTATATAATAGAACACCAGAACTTATCCCTCCTATCTGACTGTGACATTTTACCTGTTAAACCATCTCTCCTCTGCCTGGCCTCTGATAACCACTGCTGTGCTCTCTAGACCTATGAGCCCGGCTTTTTTTAAGAATTCCACAAATAAGTGCGATTATGTGGTACTTATCTTTCTGTGCCTGGTTTATTTCACTTAATATTAAGATCTCTAGGTCCATCCATGTTGCAGCATATTTGATAATCTTGCTGGTACATTAGATAAATTCAGAGTTTTTCAGTTAATTCAATACAAGACTTCTTTATGCCTTCACAAATAATGGATTGAATCAAAACATATTAATGTGTTTAAAGTAGCAGACACCTGGGTTCTTGGTAGTGATCCTGTTGAACCTGGGAGGAAAATGCCATTGAGGAAGGAAGGGACCACACCTGCATATTCTGTATGTTGTGTTAATGTTTATCATTTGGCAGTTGATCACTTTTATTCTGCTTGGAGCTTAGGAGAGCTATGGGACATCCCAGTTCCTGAATATTTGACCTCTCACATGAATCAAAGCCATGAACGGTTAGTTAGTTCACAGTCCAGTCTGTGAAAAGCAGACTGAGCACAGCTGAGCACAACCTCAGCTGCAGATTCTTGATTTCATTGCAAACAGCTGAGAGTATGTAAACAGGAGAGAAGAGGAGCTGCCCCAGTGGGCTGTTTGTCAACCACTAATTCACTCAGCAAGCACTGAGGTCCTATTGAGAAAGCCTATGGGATGGACACAGGTAGCTTATTAGGCTCTCCTCTTTAGAGAGGCTTCTGAGTAATGGGGAGCAAACGTTATGCAAATACTTACCTTACCTAATAGAATAAGCAATCTGCAGGGCAAAAGCAAAACTGGGAAAAGCACAAAGGAAGCCATGGATTCCAGCTCAGCATGAGCATCCTGGAAAAGACAGTTTTGGAATCTTTGAAAGGTACATTGGAAAGGAGATCTGGAAGCCTGGGCTGGGCAGAGGAGCTAACACAGAAATATCAAAGTTCTTGAAGTATTCAGGGCGGCTGACTTAACAGACAAACAGAATATAATTAAGGGTGATAACTAAACTTTGGTATAATTCTTGGCTCTTGTTTCTTTTTAGGCTATAGCCACAATTATTTGAGGCCTCCCACTTTCAGATCTGTAAAGCAGAGCTAATGACCCCTGCCTTGTGGAGCTGTGGGGACTGCATGGGGGAGGGTGTGTGCAGCTCCAGCCTCACTCTGGTGGTTGTACGTAGACAGGCTCCAAGCATCACGATGGCCAGGTCTGTTGTATGTGTCTGTGTCGGTCAGCTCTTCATCACTATGACCAAAATACCCAACAAGAACAACTTAGAGGAGGTACAGTTTTAATTTGGGGCTTAGCTTCAGGGGTCTCAGTCCACCATCGGCCAACTACACTGCTCTGGGCCCAAGATGAGGCAGAACATCATGGTGGAGAGGCCTGGAAAAAGGGAAGCTGTCATGACAGCCAGAGAGACAAGATAGAGTCCAAGGGTACATCCCAGTGGCCCACTTCCTCCAGCCACACCCTGCTTGCCTACTGTTACCAGCCAGCACAGTAGTCCTTTCAGATTATTAATCTATCAAATGGATTGATCCACTGACTAGGTTACAGTTCTCATAATCTAACTGGACATTCCTACATTGTCTAACATGAGCTTTGGGGGGACACCTCACATCCAAACCTAACAGTGTCTGAGAGGATACAAAGCACCCCGCATGGAGCTCCTCGGGGTCCGAGGTGCTGAAAGACTGCAGGACAGGTGCTGGCCGTCTGTCCTTCAGAATCTCGATTAAGCACATGTGCCTCCCAAGAGTGCCCACCCTGTGTGTTTTGGGGTAAGAGAGGAAAAGGAGGAGACAGACAGTCCTCGGCAGTAGGCACACCTGCCCCAGGGCTGGCCTTTTTTCTCTGCCTACTGACCCAGGGCCTTGGAGACTCATTTTTCTCACCCTTTCAAGCCACCTCCATTCCTCAATACATGAGGGTGGTTCTCCGGGAGCAGAGCATGGTGTTCCCACCTTGCCTTCCTCGCTGTCCTCTCCATCTTGTTGACTGACCAGAAACCAGTGGGAATGAGCAAATGTGGGTGAGCAAGGTGCAGTCCCCCTGCAAGGCTGGTTCAGTAGGACCCAGGGCTCTGGGGCTCCCTTTCCTTCTGAGTTAGGAGCCAAAAATCTCAGTGGACATATGTTCTGGGTTTAGTCCTAAAAGTGGGCTTCCTGCTTCCTCTTCAGAACTCACCCCGCCCTGTCCTCACAGGAGGGAGCTGGCGCCCTTCAGGAAGGCCTGGAGAGCTGGGGGCCCAGTGGCGGCAGGATGCTTCCCTCTCCCACACTACCCGTGTTCCAGGTGCCCAAGTTCCCAGAGCTGTTCCTGGAGACAGCCCCACGGGGTCATTTTTCCACAGTGTCCTCCCCGGGAGACATGGCCATTCTTCACCTGCTGTTGGTGCTCAGCGCAAGGTCAGTTGTTCTTCCTTACCACGGCCTACCCCTGCTGTGCTTCCAGGGACGATCTTTTAAAATCTGGCCCTTTCCCCCTTTCATTTAATCCTGTGTGTATTTAGTGTGTAGCGAGTCTTTACCGAGTCAGACTGATTTTGTGAGAGATGAGTTTGTATTAATTCAAAGTGTGACTTATAAGCTATTTTGAAGAAATATGTATTTTCCGGTGCATACAATTCAAAGTAGATTATCGTTGTTGCCTGGTAGAGGCTTAATGAGAAGACAATTATTTCTAATTACAGTATCTAGTGTGTGTGAGTGCTTGAGGATGCTTGAGGAGTTTGTTTTTGAGACCCTTAAACACTGCCTCGTCATCCTTACACTATGGATTTGCACACCACCGTCTCTAGAGACAGGGTAGGGCTGTCAGTGGTGCACATCCTCTCGCCCTGGTTCCAGATGTTCTTGATTTCAGGGGAACCAGATATTACTCTACCTTGGGATGCTCCAGCGTTTCCTTAGTGAGTGATGCCGAGAGGGGAAGGGGAGGATGCTGGACAAAATGAAGCCTCATGGTAAAACCAACGGCTCCGTTCCCACACCATGCGCAGTGCACTGACTTAAAGCTCAGCGTGTGCTACTGTCGACTTGAACTACAAGGAAATGGGTTCCTTGCCCAAACAAATCAGAATAAACATTTGACCAAGACACTAATAAAATGTCCTTTGGGATGCCAGGTGAAGATCCCTAAAATTGTTCCTTTCTAGCACATGGTGGGGGAAAGGCCTGGTTTTCTTCTTCCAAAGAATGTAGCAACCGGGGAGTCTGAGCGGGTGTCCACAGGAACACACAGACACGTCTCTATCAGAAGATGATGAGAGAGGTGGCTTGGTGAGCCTTCAGAGTTATTTCGGTACAGGTTAGCTCCAGACCAAGTTAACAGGAAAACCAGGTGTTCACTGCCTGGCTGGGTATGTCCACAGGGGAGCAAGAAGGAAGCTGTTTCAGAGTTCTGTGTATGTTACCAGTAGAGAACTAGTAGGAAGCTGCTGTCCTGTAGCCACACAGAGGACCCCTGTAGGGCCGTGCTGAGCGGCACCCCTTCCCTCAGCGCAGGGAGAGTGCCTTGCCCTCCCTCCAGGCACATGCAGGTCTTCCTTGATAGGTCCTTAGACATGGCTTGCTTCCTCCCTGGGTCCTTTCTCTTGTTTTTACCTTTTGCTTCTATTTCATTCTCAGAGCAGTTATAAATACCTGGGCACTGTTCCAATAAAAGCAGTAAGCTTTTTATCCTTATAGTCATTTGGCCTAAATCAGTGTTTGAGACCATGGATCAAGAAGAATAGGCTATCGGACTCCGTCAAGCCTGAGATGGGGGCAGCTTCTGGAAGCAATCATAGGCTGTGCAGGGGACGTTGCAGAGATGATGACACCTGGTCCAGCCTGAGGGGGTTTCCCACAGAGTGCTTGACTTAGGCCCAGCATGTCCACACAAGCCTGGGCAGTCATGCTGGGGACACTGCAGAGTGGGCTTTCACACGGTCAGTCTTGTGTGTCATAAATCTCAGTCGAGCTCCAGCTGAACTGTGTATTGTCTATGGACTTCAAGAAATATACATTCTTTTCAAGGCTCTGTGTTCTCAGAACACAGATGTGAAGAAAGTGTGAACACATCCACAATCTTGGTCATAGTGTCCGATTCATCATAAAAGCACTCCGTTGTTAGGGAGGCTCTGGAGACAGATGGCCTGCATTTCCATCCTGCTGTGCCATTGACTAGCTCTGCGCCCCCGCCACTTACTTAACTTCTCTGTTCCTAATTTCCTTGTTTGTAAAATAGCAGAACCTGCCTCAGAGAGTGCTTAATCTTATAGTAAGATGCTGCACTTATCACTACTGTGACCTTTCACTCCTGGGCGTGGAGCTAGGCGTGGGAGTTAGTGGGTAGCATAGTGTAGAGGAAGTCACAGGTGCGTCTCTTTGAGTAGTAGAATCTTAGGATCCTGTGACTGATTCACCTCCAGCACCAGAAACTCCAGCGCAACTGGGTCCTACAGCCAAGCACACACTTGTTGGCACAAGCAAGAAATAGACCTTAAAAAAAAAAAAAAAGAAGGCACTGGCAGCTGCAGGAACAGCCTTGGCTCTAGCCCTGAAGCAAAGTTCAGCTGAAATGAGATAGTGATGAGGACGCCTAGGCCACAGAGACTTTAAAAGCTTTTACGTACTGGTTGTGGAGCTCCTCGTGGGCTTGTGTAAATCTGCACCCACTAGTGCTCTGGAACACCGTGGCCCTGGAACCGGCAGCCTTGAAGGACCTCGCCCTTCCTTACATGTCTAAGCTCAGCCTTCTTAAGAGGTGGGGCCTCGTGGAAGTGATGAGGTCATCGGGGCTCTGCCATAGTGGCAGAGGTTTATCACATGGCCTTGGGACTAAGCAGGCAGTTGTCACCTTCCATCATTCTGACCTTTCTGTGCCTGTGCATGTTCTTGCTGCCTGTGCCCCTCAGAACCTCAGAGGACCCCTGCCTCAGTCCATGTCATTCAGGACTGTCTTATCTCTATTTCTTTAAATTTCTTGTTTACTTATACTTTTATTTTTATTTTTATGTGGTGCTGAGGATTGAACCCAGTGCCTCACCTGTGCTAGGCAAGTGTTCCACCACTGAGCCACAACCCCAGCCCTGTCTTTATCAATTTCTGTTGCTATAACAAAACACCTGAGGATGGGTAGCTTATAAAGGGGTTTATTTAATAATTCTGGGGGCTGGAGGGTCCAAAAAGCATGGCATCAGCATCCTGGTGAGGCTCCTGCCTGCACCATAACATTACAGAGAAGCTGAAAGGGAACTTGTCATGTGTAGAAGGATCCAAGGGTATGAGGTAACAACCGGCTCTTGGGGAAGCCATACACTGCTGTGAGAGCAGCATTCAAGCATCCACTATGGCAGAGCCCCGATGACCTCATCACTTCCACGAGGCCCCACCTCTTAAGGTTCTGTCACCTCACGCTGCCATAGTGGAGACCAGGCTTCTAGACATGCACTTGAGGGAGACAAACCACATCCACACCATAACAAGGGTCCACAGGAACCCCACTTCTCCCTTCCAGTTCATCCCTTCGGGCTGTGGGTGGTGTGTTTGCACTGGTCATGCATCCCTGATGGTGGAGTTCCCCCTGGGGCTGTGGGGGTGAGTGCGGAGTGTGAGGGGAGACGCCCCCTTTGGAAGCCTGAGCAGTGTGCTCCAGGCAGCACCTGACTGAGTTGTGCTGTCTCCCCGGTGGGAGGGAAGCTGACATGGGGTGGCACAGGAGCTGGGATTGTGGCTGGATGACTCAGGGTCAGCTCTTGATGTCTGTCCAGGACGTAGGCTTCCTCAGCCTTTGTTCTAGAACATTGAGTGACAGTAGAAGTGTCTCTGCTGCCGGAAGGAAATTACAAGTAGCAATGGTGTTTCCCCCCGGTGTGCTGGTGGTCTGCCTTTCATCCAAGGTAATAACACCAGGAGCTCTGGGAGGGCTGAAAGAGGCTAGCTGTCATTTTTTAAAAACATCTTTTTTGCCAAAGCAGTAATACATTTTATGTTTAAAAATTGGAAAATACAAAGGCATATTGGGAAAAAAAAAAAAAAGATGACACCTTGTAACCCACGGTGCAAAAGTAACTATTGTTAACACTTCGAAGTGTGTTTCCCTTTAAGATATCACATACAGGCACATTTTAAAATGAAATCTGGATAAAAATAGCAAAATCATTGTCAAAAAATGTTAAAATCATTCTACATGCCGGGAGGTCTTTAAGCACTTTACATGCATTATCTCATTTATTCCCCACAGTTTCTTTTTGAGAAATCATTATGTCCAACTTTAGAAGAAGAAACTCAGGCAAAAAGAGGTTAAGTCATTTTTGCAAGGTCACACAGCCCATAAAGGTAGTGGCAAAATGAAAACCAAAGCAGTCTGTCTTGATTATATTGCAGGCGATCTTGACTATGTTGCAGTTTGTCACATAGTAAAACAGCTTAAATTAACATTTCCTAGAATTAACGCTGACTTGTTTGGTTCTGTCTCCTTATTCTATGGATTAGGGAGTAGAAGCCCACTGACATGACTTGATTTACCCAAGAACACATAGCTAGTGAATGTCAGTGCCAAAACGAACCCACGTCTCCTGATCCACATAGTCCACAAGCATGCTGATGCCAGGTGATCTGGGAACCTTTTGTTCTTCTTCCCCATGTCCTGACCCGGAAGCCCAGGTGCACGGTGTGGAGCCAGTGCCAAGCCCAGGTTAGGTGAAGCGTGCAGAACTCACAGCTTTTCCAAGCACATACGCTAATTTCAGTTTGTGCTCAAGGAATTTATGAGCATTGAACAGTAATGTTTATGGCTGGCCCTCAATTATCCATGCAGTGCTCCAGCTATAAAAGGCTGAAAGGTACAGCTCCTAAATAGTTCTACCTTTATACCCACATCGAACATTTTTAACTGAGACTTGCTGACAAGCAGTAAGATTGATGATTTGGACTTTAAATGTTGTTGCTTCCCCCAATCTGTCTCTTGAGGACATGCCAGGCATTGTTAGGACTTTGAAGTAAGGCAAAAGTCAGCCGGCCCTCTGCATAAGCCCTGGTGTGTATAGGAGCTGGCCAGATCGCAGCGTGTAAGAGAACCAGGCTCATTACGTGGAGACCACCCAGTTGGCTGACCAGCCCAGCAGGGAATTAAAGGAGGAAGAACAGGTGGTGACTTACTGCCCAGTTTGGTAAGGTAATGTGTGTAAACCTTTATATCTCCAAACAGAGAAGAGAATTTCTTAGTAGAGAATGTCAGGGTGCCAGGCACGGTGATACACACTCATAAATACCAGCGACTGGAGAGGCTTGAGGCAGGAGGATCACAAGTTCAAGGTCAGCCTCAGCAAATTGGTAAGATTTTGTCTCAAAGTAAAAAATGTCTTAAAAAGGGTTGAGTATGTAACTCAAGTGATAGAGCACCCCGGAGTTCAATTCCTAGTACCAAAAGAGAATGTCAAACAGGTTTTTCAAAAATTTTTTACAACTTAATCTGATCTGATCTATGTGCTCCAAGAGGGCAAGAATGAGTTCTCATGGAACTTAGAATGTTGAACATAAGAGTATGTGTGTAACAGGCAAACTAATGTACACCTCTTAAGGTCGGGATCATGGTTACCCTGGTGGTGGGGGTGATACAGTTGTAATTGAAGGGGACCCAGGGCTTCTGCTGTGTTTCTTTAATTGGGTGCCAGTTACGCAGTATGTTCAGATTGTAAAAATTCATTGCGTTATTTACATGTGCTTTTTTATGAGTGTAAGTTGTACTTCAGTTAAAGTTTAAGGTCCTTATTCATGTTCTTATAGCTTGCTGCACATTAATATTTGGGGAAAAAAATCTCTAGTTGAATCAGTTTGAAATGGTGCAGAATGCATTATCTGGGTATTGGGGAGAAATCTCCACCTGGAATTGTCAGGGCTACCTGGGCAGAACTTGTATTTTATTCTGTGAACATGCATCTTAAATAACTTCAGTATTGTTAAGGTTTGAACATGAGGTGTTCACCAAAAAGCTCATGTGTGAGACTGCAAGAAGGGTTAGAGGAGAAAATGATTGGGCTATAAGAGCCTTAGCCCAATCAGTGAGTTAATTCCCTGATGGGATTAATTGAGTAGTAACTGAAGGTAGGGTGTTGCTGGAGGAGGTGTCATTTGGGGGTTGTGCCTTTGGAGTAAATGTTTTGTATCTGGCAAGTGGAGTCTTTCTTTCTGCTTCCTGATCATCATGTGAGCTGGATCCCTCTGCCACATTCTTCCAGTGTGATGTTCAGCCTCATCTCGAGCCCTGAGGAATGAAGCCAGATGTCTATGAACTTGAGACCTCTGAAAACCTGTGAGCCCCTAAATAACTTTTTTCCTACTTCACAATTATTCTGGTCAGGTCTTTTAGTCTCAGCAGCAAAAACGCTGACTATAACAAGTGTAGACCCCTTGGAGTAAAGAATGATATCACTATAGCTCTTGAAACATTTATTGACAGCCTCCTGTGGATGAGGGAAGTGCCGGCTACAGGCTGGGTGCAGCTCTGATGCCCTCTCTCCTGGGTCACTCCCTTGCAGTCTGCTGGGGGTTAAAGTACAGATGAGGGATAAGAGGAAGGTGAGAGGTGCTTCAGGATGAGCCCAGGACTGCAGGAGGAGCTCAGAAAGGAGAAGCAGGTTTTCTGGAATTGGAAAAGGCTTCTTGGAAGAAGGGGCATTTGAAATTAAAAGCATGTGTAGGGGTTGATAAGAAGCAATAGATGGCTGGGTGCGGTGGTGAACACCTGTAATTCCAGAGGTGCAGGAGGATCACAGTTCACAGCCAACCTCAGCAACTTAGTGAGGCCTTGTCTCAAAATAAAAAGGGCTGGTAGTGTGGCTCAGTGGTTGAGCACCCCTGGGTTCAATCCCTGGTACACACACACAAAAAAAAATAGTAGTAGTAGTAGTAGTAGTAGATGAGTGGCCGGCAATGGGAATGTACGCACAAGGAAGTCTCACTGTTTCTGGGAACTTTGGGTGGTTTGGTTGGCATCCTTCAGAAACAAGTGAGGCCTGAAAGTTGATAGAGCTATACGGTAGCCAGGTTGTATTATTTCATTTGAGAGGCATAAGGGAGCCAGGGTTTCTAAGCAGCAGCATAATCAGAACTGGTATCTCTAGTAAAATCAAACTTCTAGGTTCACTGACGGTACTATTACTGTTAATTACCACGTCTGCTCCAAATGAACATTTTTTGTGTTTTCTGCTTTCTTTGGTTGTATTGTTTAGACCCATTTCTGTTTGGGTCCACTAATGAGCCACAGGTACACAGCCTCCTTGAGCTTCCTGTGGTCCCCCCTCTAGGACTTGAAGATCACCCTTTTTGTCCCCAACACTCACCCTGTGCCTTGACTATTTGAAGTCACAGTTCCTCTGTACTGTTTTCATACATCCTGTTTTCTAGGCTTACAGCAATTTGGCTTTTATTTCCTTTCACCTTTCCTGCACGATGTGCTTTTGACAGATAAAGCAACCAGTGTCATTTATGCAAATTGAACATGGGAAGAGAAGCCAAGAAATGACATTAACAAGCTTTTTAAGTTATGGAGGAGGCCTGACCCGCTGGCTTGGGATTGTATCCTGCTGTACTGTTGGGCGCCTTCTGAGGGACAAAGCACTGGACAGGATATATCACGTAGTGTGTATCATTGTTAAAAATGGTCTGTATCCACATTGGGCTCGTTCTAAGCACTCTGAGGTCTGTTGAGTTAATTCCTTGCTGAATTTTTGCTGCTCAGTCTGTTAGTCCCTTTAAAAAAAAAAAAAAAGTAACTTGTGCTTAGTATTGCTTTGTCTGGGCTAGGCTTGTGGCTCAGTGGTAGAGCACTTGCCTAGTATGCGTGAGGCACTGAGTTCAATCCCCAGCAACACATAAAAATAAAACAAATAAAGGTATTGTATTCATCTACAACTAAAAAAAAAATTTTAAGAAAATATTCCTTTGTCTTCCATTGGGTTTCTCTTAGACCCTGTATCATGGCATTATTCTAACCAAAGGATTGTCAACTTGAGAACTGAGATGCTTAGTTTAGATCTTCTGAGCTGTTGTTTGGAGATTGTGCTTAAACTCTGCAGAGACCTAGTGTTCATCCTCTGAGGACAGTCAGAGTAGGGTGCATTCACTGGTGAGAAGACTTGGGTTAGGCGATTTGGATTCAAATCCTGACTCTTGGAACCCTCAGTTTCTACACATTTATGGATTTAGCCGTCCTTGGCCTAGCACAGGAATGCGGTTCCAACAAGGTGACGTCTGTTGAAACACCCACGTCACCTGGCACGATCTTTCCCTTGTAGGCTCCTGCTCCCCTTGAGGGTGCTCAGGGCTCTTTGCAGTTCTTTTTCCTCTGTGGCCTGTGAGTGAGAAAGCTATTTCGTGTGGTCTTTGGGTTGACATTATTTCTTTAAAAAAAAAAAAAATCACTGATTATGGTTTGGAGTTACTTGTTTCTGTTTCTAGATTCTGCTGTGTTACTCAGTGACTAAAGTTTACCTTGCATTGTGTTTTCCAATCACATCTATTTATTTAAAAAAATAATTTTCTTGTGCTGATGGATGTACCTTCTGGATCTTTACTTCCTTTTTCCTTCTTCCTTCTCTTGGCCAACAAGTAATTTCTAAATTAGATGCGTTTCCCATAACGGAGACAGGGCACGACAGGCCTCCCAGTCACCTGGAAACCAGGACAGACTGGTGACCTTATTCCATTCTGCATTTTCTGACAGCAAATGGGATGCCCTGCAGACACGATTCTCGTGTCTAATTAGTATACGTGGGGTGTCGGAAAGAGTTGGGCTGTCCTGCCTTCAATTTGGACGGTACAGAGTGTTGATCCCATAAAAACTGCACTTTGAAAATCTGAACTTAAAGTATGTTTGTCGTGTGTGCACACATCCTGTCATAGTAACTGCCTCCTTGACATCAAGGTTTAAAGTGCTTTGCCTCCGTCTCTTTCAGGTAGAACGTCATGATATGAATACCTTAAGCCTGCCCCGGAACATACGCCGTGGGGGGTCGGACACCAACCTCAACTTTGACGTCCCAGATGGCATCCTGGACTTCCACAAGGTCAAACTCAGTGCAGACAACCTGAGACAGAAAATTCTGAAGGTAACAGAACAGATCAAAATTGAGCAAACATCCCGTGATGGGAATGTCGCAGAATATTTGAAGCTAGTCAGCAGCGCCGACAAGCAGCAGGCGGGGCGCATCAAGCAGGTCTTTGAGAAGAAGAACCAGAAGTCGGCTCACTCCATTGCACAGCTGCAGAAGAAGTTAGAGCAGTATCACAGAAAGCTCCGAGAGATCGAACAGAATGGAGCCTCCAGAGGCTCAAAGGACATTTCCAAAGACAACCTGAAGGACATACATCACTCTCTGAAAGATGCCCACGTGAAGTCTCGAACTGCCCCCCATGGCATGGAGAGCAGTAAGTCGGGCATGCCAGGGGTATCCCTCACTCCACCTGTGTTCGTTTTCAATAAGTCCAGAGAGTTTGCCAACTTGATTCGAAATAAGTTTGGCAGTGCCGACAACATCGCGCACTTAAAAAATTCCTTAGAGGAGTTTAGGCCTGAGGCCAGTGCAAGGGTCTACGGGGGCAGTGCTACCATCGTGAACAAGTCCAAGTACGGCAGCGATGACGAGTGTTCGAGCGGCACATCAGGTTCGGCTGACAGCAATGGGAACCAGTCCTTCGGGGCTGGTGGGGCTGGCACGCTAGACAGCCAGGGTAAGCTCAGCATGATCCTGGAGGAGCTGAGGGAGATCAAGGACACCCAGGCCCAGCTGGCAGAGGACATCGAGGCACTGAAGGTGCAGTTTAAGAGGGAATATGGTTTCATTTCTCAGACCCTGCAAGAGGAAAGGTACAGGTATGTCAAAGCATTCTGCTGGAATTCTTTGGAAGTGCGAGTAACTAACTGCAAAGTTTGTCTACTTGAAAGTGACGTGTTTTCAATAAATATGGCTATGGATCAGAAGGCATTTAGGGATCAATAGTTCTTTCCAACTTTCATAATTCCAATTTTCATGATTTGTAACAATTGGAGAAAGTCATTATATGCGTGGGTCTCTTAAAATATCACTATACAGTCTGACTCATGCGCCTATTAAGATACTTACTCAGAAGGCTTCTGTTATAGTTTTATTAGCACTAATTCAGAGTTATATATTTGATTTTCCTCTATTATAACAGTCATATAAAAATTAATCATTGTACAACAAGATAGGTTTTATTTGGTATGTTGGTCTTGAAGTCTTCATGTATTTTTATGTGCTGTATTTTATTCATTAAATTTTTTTCACCATAAATAGTTTTCAGAAGTAACCGTAAGCTGGGCACAGTGGTGCACTCCCATAATCCCAGCAACTCAGGAGGCTGAGGCAAGAGGGTCACAAGTTCGAGGATAGCCTCAGCAACTTAGCAAGGCTCTGAGCAACTTAGCAAGATCCTGTCTCAAAATAAAAATAAAATGGGTTGGGGATGTGGCTTAGTGATTAAGCATCCCTGGTTTCAATCCCTGGTGTCCAAAAAAAAAAAAAAAAAAGTTTGTGGTACCTATGATATAATCACTTTGTGTATTACTTAAGAGACCTTTAAAAGGATTGTTTACAATAATTGCAACATTTGGCACCTGTATAGCCATACCAGGAAAATCATTAAATCTGAATCATACTTTTTTTTGTCTCCTTTTAAAAAAAACTCTTCTCTCAGGTGACCCACATAAACGTCTAGAACTGGCATTGATCACAGTCATTCCAAGCTAAGTCATCTTCCTCAAACAGTGCATCCATCCTGTTTAAAGCAGACATAGGTTTCACACTACAGACAAGTCCTCTCTGCACAGGGCGGAGCATGGGAACAGGAATCTCGGTGGTCCTCTTACTTTAGATTTGGACTTTTGGTAAATGATACCTGATAAGCCAATCTGTACTTTGTGACAGGTTTAATTTTTTTTATTGACATTTAAGTTCCAAGAGCCACAAAGCGTATCCATATGAGTATATACTCTGGGCAGGGATGAATTTAGCTGCAGAGTAGAGGCTGATAGTAACGGCCTCTCTTTCCTTCTGGCCATAAACCCTCAGGTACTGTGGGGCCAGAAGACAGAGAAGCCACTGCAAATGTGCTGGGTCCTTGCCTTGGGCAGGGTCCTGCACAGCCCTGGTGAATGTGTGGGCCCATGAGTTCTGTCCTGTGTCCCTGCCACCAGTTCAGGTGCTAGTGTGACATGGGTGGAGAAGCCAGATTTGGGATTGGGTGAAACCTCGAAGGTGAAGACCACATTAAGAGCCCAGAGACCAGTTCTTTCCAGAGCTGGAATTCAGGGCTATCCCACAACTATATTTACAATTTTTGGAAAAATGGCCTGCCAAGGGGTGGAAACAAGCCAAGGGGCCCTGGCAGCAGTAAGATCCTAGAATGCGCATCCTAGAATGCGCTGTTAGAAGACCTGTGAAATGCCTCGCTCAGAATGGGTTCCCCTCTCTGTCAAGGTACGAGCGCCTGGAAGACCAGCTGCATGACCTGACGGACCTGCACCAGCATGAGACGGCCAACCTGAAGCAGGAGTTGGCCAGCGCTGAGGAGAAGGTGGCCTACCAAGCCTATGAGCGCTCCAGGGACATCCAGGTGCCTTCCCTCCCCTGGCTAGACATGCATGCCCCTGAATTCCCCCGGGCTCAGTGTTGAGGACTTAATTATCCTAGAGCTTACGGGATTCCTGGTGTGGGGGACAAAATCTTTTCTCTGCACAACATTTCTTCTCCACCTGCTGACCCCATTAGCGCATGTTATAGACATTGCTAAGTCTGTATCCTGTACACTTTCTGCCTAACTCAGTTAACAAGTATTTATTATCTACCTCAAGATAATAAAATGATTTTTAAAAAAATTAAAATATGAAGCCAGGTATGGTGGCGCACACCTGTAATTCCAGCAACTCAGGAGCCTGAGGCAGGCAGATTGCACATTCAAGGCCAGAGCCTCTGCAATTTAGTGAGACCCTGTCTCAAAAAAATTAAAAGAGCTGGGAATTTAGCTCAGTGGTAAAGCTCCCCTGAGTTCAGTCCCCACTAACAGGGCAAGGAAATTTAAAGTATAAGACAGACCTTGCCTTCAAGAAGCTTTATGCTGAGATGGTGAATAACCCAACGCCAAGGGGCCCGAGACATGTGAGCAAGGGCCAGGATGAGTGGCACGGACCCTAAGGCCATAGAAATGCAGCAGGGGGGAGCAGGCGGGTGACTCAGTGGTAAACCTCAGGCTTCAGTCCCAGGTCGGCCGTTACCAGCTGTGTGGTCCTGAGCAAGCCTGTTTGCTCCTCTGTAGGGTATCTTTCATGCTTGTAAGAATTTCAGGCATTCAAGAGCACCCTGTGTGACAACACTAGCAAAGCCCTTCTTTACATGTCTCCTTTTCCCCCCATTTACTCAACAGCCTGTTAAGGTTGTTCCTATTATTGGCTCCACTTCTTAAATATAGAGACTGAGGCACAGAGAGGTGAAGTGCCTGAGTAAGGTCTTGCACATTGTCCTAAGTAATGAATGTGAATTAAACTCCTGAGGATGGTGGGACTGGAAGGGCCAGGTAGGGTCCCAGTGGATAGAAGAAAGGGATAACTGGATCCGTATGAACAAAGGCCCATCCGGAATTTCCTAATGTGATACCACCACTGTCATGAAACAGCCCTGGGCTTCTTGATCACCTTTCTTTAAAAAAAAAAAAAAAATGTAGCCTTACAGTAATGTTCTTCTTTGGAGACAGTGGCTGTTTTCTCCCACTCTATGACGGCCACCAGCAGTCTTGAGTGAACCTCACTTTACAAGGGAGAAAATTGAAATGTGAAGATAGTGATTTCTCCTGCAGTGTGTGAGCTGCAGTTTCATCTGCACAGGTTTTTTTCTACCCTGTATGGAGGGCTGAGCCTGTGCAGTCCCAGATGTCTGCTTGTACCATTCTGGGAACCAAAGCATCATAGAGCACAGTGCCAAAGACACGTGGTGGATTGCTGGCTCTGCCCTAGGTTAGGAGACACCTTCACCACCCACTGGTTTGAGAAGCCTGAACCCATTTTAACTGTTAAATGTTGCTTAGTGGACGATATAGTCTTTTACTAGGTCATTCTATTTTAGAACAGGCCTAGAGTGTCACTGGGTTGTATCTTGAACATTCAGTTTTCTTGTTTAGGGGATGGTTTGAGTTAGTGTTGTTCTCTTTTCTAAGAAACATTCTAGGGGTAAAGATGAAAGGAGGGACTTCACAAAGGGAATTGAGATATTCAGAAGCGTTCATTTCAGCATTTTCTGGTTTTCAGCTCTAGCTTGAAATTGTAAAAAGAACACCTGTGTAAATAACTGCAGGGCGCCAAATCCCGGCTCCACTGTTTACTGTCTGTGTGACCCTGGATGTTAATGTTCTGTGCCTCAGTTTCCTCATCTATAAAATGGAAATATTAATGAGCTATATTTGAAAAGGCCAAGAAGATCAAACCGGATGATACATTTAAAGCATAGACGTCTGGCTGACTTTATTTTCTTGTTGAGTAGCCACAGTCCTCAGGGCTTGCAGCAGGTGGGCCTGCCAACTTCACCTCTTCCTGTTTCCTCGGTTCTTCTAACTAGGCGTGTAACAGGGATGAGCTGGGATGGATGAGGGTGGCTGTTGCCTTCAGGAACACAGTGTTTTATTGTTTTAAGCAATTGAGAGTCCCCACCGTCCTTTTAGCCCTGAATTCCCAATTAAGACTATCTGAAGATAACCCCTGTGTTCTCATCCCCAGTAAGTTTAATACTGGATCCAAAGAAATACTAAAAATTGTGGGGCTTAATATCTCTAGGTCCTGTAATCAAAATTCCTTGCAATTCACTACTTACTTAATTTTCTGGAGTTTTCTTTTAGTTAAAAAAAAAAAAATTGACAGTGGTTCCAGGCAATTCTAAAATTCATTTGTACAAGCAGTTAATCAACCCAGTCAAAGATGAATGATTGTGCCTGAAATTTCGATTTTTTTTTTTTTTCGCCTCATTCTGTCACCTTTTTTATACCATGTCTGTAGTGCAGGAAGCCTTGGGCCTGCTGTTGGAAAGCATGCCTGCTTCCTGGGCACGTGCCTGCTACTGCGGAAAGCCAGCGCTGTTTAGCATGTGAAGATCTGAGGAAGTTTTATCCTTTTGGTTGGTAGCCTAGTATGATGAAAGTTACTATAGTAACAGAACCCTGTTCTTTAGCCCATAGCGTATATTCAGCAGAAGAAAAACAAATCAACGTTGAAGCCATTATGCTTGCTTAAAACCTGCAAAGATGACTATTTTAATCGCATAAAGATACTGGCAAATGATGTAGACATCAGGCTAGTGAACTAAAGGGGTCTTACTCTATAGTGACGTCCTTTTCTCCCAAGGGACTCACTGGCTTTTCTCTCCCGAACCTCACATTCTGTTCCTGGCACCCAGGGTTTTTATATTCAGCCAGTGCGTAGCAGGTGACATGCTGTGTGGAGCACTGGCTCTGTGCTGGAGTGGTGGGCCTAGGCCCTGTCTGCATGCAGCTCATGTCCCCTGGTTGGAGGGACATCTCCCCTCAGGATGTGACATTCAAGGTGTGACCTAAAAGACCAGTGGGAGATCAACAAGTAGAGAGAGGTAGGAGTTGGAAAGACACATACTACAAGCAGAGTGTACAGATTTTATAAAGGCCCGGATGTTAAGTATATGCTCCTTTTCAGAACTTGGGAAAAGCCAGTTTGCCCAGAGCATGGGGAGGCAGGGTGACTGGCATTAAGTGAGGCAGGAGGGGGTGACCAAACCTGGCCATGCACGTAGATGCCCAAGGCCTGTGGTGAAGATTTGAATGGTGTTAGGAAAAGCAATGTCACAGATATGCATCTTCAGGAGATCACTTGGGCTGATACAAGGAAGATAGATTCATGGGGTTGGGAAATGAGTTGTGTATGTGGGGAGATTTGTATATAGTCATTGCAGGTGGGAGATCCTGGTGACATAGATTGGGTGGCAACTGGGAGGAGAGAGATGGACTATTGAGATAGACATGGATGTTTCATTGATGGAGCAGGTAATGGATTAGATGAGAGGGTGTTGGTGCCTCTCAAGCTTCTGGTGTGAGGATCATGGTGCCTCACAGTCTGAGAAGAAGTGCTGGAGGGGAGGGTTGAGTGCAGGCACTGGGCAGGTGCAGTATATGAATGCACCTTGACCTGTTGCATTGGAGGAGCTTTTAGGAAGCTCTGATGGAGCTGACAGTGTCGGAGGGGACTGCCAGCTGGAGGTGCACTCAGAGTCCTCGTGTCTTAGATATTGGACCTTGGAATGCACAACATCTAGGAAGGTAGCTTGGGGTGGTGGCCTGAGGAGCACAGCATTCAGAGAGCCGATGGGAGCAGAGCTGCCCCGCTCTCCGTCCTGCCTGCCTCCTTCTGCCGCCCTCCTGCCACTTTTCTCCAAAGTCACTGTTATAGGCTAAGCAGTGGACGTGAGAACTAGCAGTGGGGGATCGCAGGTGCCAGAAATGAAGCAGTCTGCCATCACAAAATGCAGTCCTCTCCCACCCCTGGTTTGTCCCTGATGATACCAACAGATGCCAAATTTCAAATCACTTTACTTCAAATACAGGTGTAGTCCAAAAACTTAACCACAGTTCTTCATTTATGGTGTTTTCTGGTTGTATGCACATGCTCATTCAGTGCATGAAAAGCAGGATAAAACAAGCCTTGGGGTTCTTGTTTTTCTGCTTTGTCTGTCATCATCCTCCTTGTTGGCGTGGGGATTTGAGGCATCCCAGGCGTTAAGAGGTTCTGAGCTGGGGTGTGCATGTCTGCATGTGCGCACACGTTTTGCTCACGATCTCAGCAGCGTTTGATCCTCGCTGTCCTCTTGCCCACAGGAAGCCTTGGAATCCTGCCAGACTCGCATTTCTAAGCTGGAGCTCCACCAGCAAGAGCAGCAAACCCTGCAGACAGACGCCGTGAACGCCAGGGTGCTCCTGGGGAAGTGCATCAACGTGGTCCTGGCCTTCATGACTGTCATCCTGGTGTGCGTGTCCACCATCGCCAAGTTCGTCTCACCCATGATGAAGAGCCGCTTCCACATTCTTGGCACCTTCTTTGCTGTGACGATTCTTGCAATATTCTGCAAAAACTGGGACCATATTCTGTGTGCCATAGAAAGGATAATAATACCAAGATGAAGCCACTGGTTCCTGCCTTCACGTTTTCCCAAGTTTTTATTTTAATGAAAACTGTGCAGACTACCAAATTTTTAAATGAACAGTTGTGCTGACTGAAGATTATAAGGACTGGAACTGTGTGGTGTAAATAACTACAATTCTCTTAATTCGGTAGCAGTTGCCAACTCAGTCCCTGTACTTGGTTAACATGAATCTGTTTCAGAGCTCTCCCCACATTGCTCACTGCCTTAATCAGACCAGATTCCCTGCCCACCGGACGAGCCCAGCATGGTGAATCCCTATTTCTTGAGCCCTTGGCATTATTAGCAACCTAGAAGAAAAGGGGCCTCCGTCTCTATTTTCCCTTAAATCTTTTGTCACAGTTGAGCTTTGTGGTGGTTGTGGTGTCCTGTAAACAGCAAGGATATGACATGATTTGAGGAGGAGAAGAAATGTAGGCATTGGCAATGCTGAACACCTGTGGCCTGTGGAAGTATAGCAGATCTCTGTATAATCTGTCCCACTTGGCACAGATGAGCATATGTCCCTATGTACTCAGTGTTCAGTAGTCAATCATACATGACCTCATAATGTGGAAATCTTACACCTGTTTATCCAACCGGTCTATCTTACAAGTTTTGTTGCGCTTTAAATGGTAAGACACTAGGATTATTCCCAGGGAACCACCACCTGATTTTGTCTTAATTCCTTAGCAAATAACCTTTGGAGTATGCAGAAATATTTCCATTTCCTCAACAAACTGGCTTTGTTAATTCTGGGCCCTGTGAAAACCATTCCAGAGTTTTGTGTTTTGGCAAATCTTAATTGTGACAAATCCTCTTTTGAGGAAGGGATTTTTGTGGGATCGGTTTTACTCAGGTCTGTGAAGATGGCAATACTTACTCAGGAAGTAAAATCAAATGATGCTTGTGTTGCAGGGTGTTTTCTTGAAGAAGGACCGCAAAATTGTAGTTTGCAAAGCTAACATCCACTGAGGTAGGAACACTGAAACTGAAAGCATGAGGAAGATATGACATTTGGTCTATTTGGATTGTGACCAGATGAGTGGAAGCCATTCACCTGGATGGAGATTGAGAGGGTCCTTTTAAGGATGTGAAAGGCCAGCAAGAATAGAATAAATTAAATCTAGAATTTGAGCCAAGATTGCCATCTGTCTCTTAGGATCTCACTGAGAAAAGTTCCAAGGTAATAGATTGCCACCCTGCCACTGAAGGAAAGCATTCACAAGTTAATATCTTCGTCCTGTTTGGAGGATTCTATCTTCAGCTCAGATAATACTTTCTTTTTAAATCTGTTTCTCTGTAAAACAAAAAGGAAGACATAGGCGATTTTAATGAGAACTGCTATTCAGCCCCTCCTCCTCCTCCTGGAACCACCCCCACCTTCCCAAGGCCGGTGTAAAGATGCAGATTAATGTAGATTTTCTTCCAGAAGACGTCAGCTCTCCTGGATTTAAATTAAGTGCAATATTTTGCTAACAGTTGTTTTTAGGGAAATCTCCCTGGAAAAAATGTGACAGTGCCATGGTTTGAAAGAATGGAAGAGTTGAGCATTTACTACAAAGTCTAGCACGTGTGCGTGAGACACGACTCAACCTATCTATTTTTTTAAATGTAAGATTCAGTAGTTTTTAGTAAATTCACAAACTGTTCAACCGCAATCCCAGATTCCAGACTGAAGCTTTTTTAAAACAATAAACATTGTTTCATGAAATCTTTGGTTATAAAGTATTTTGTAATCGGAGACAAGGGAGTTACTAGTCCCACCCCATTGCATGGTTATGTCCCCTCTCTGTGCCAGACACCCCCAGGGCTCCCAAGCTGACTGTATACACTGTGATCCATTGAGTCCAGCAGACAGACAAGGGTTCTGGGTCGAGAGCAGGGAAGGAGAAAGAATGGTGTGCTTGCATCAGCCTTTATCCTTAAGAGGAGCTGAGCTCATCTTACTGCTTGGGGATCTTTCTGAGGGGTTCTTTGGACATGCCACAGGTGGGATGGGTGTCGATGCTGCTGGTAGTTCAGAGGGAATGAGTAGGATTTCTACCTTGAGGCTGAGAGCTCTGGAAGGACCCAGGAAGAGAGCACCATTCTGTGAGGGCACACGCCACTCTCTGCCAGCCCCTTGCTGTGACTGACACATCTCAGACCTAGAATCTGTGTGTCTTCTCCCCAAAGAGAGGAGAGAAGAAAATGAGAAGCAGCACGCTCTGCCCCCTCCAGTCTGTAGCCATTAACAGAACCTCCTAGAAACTGGCTCCATTTGGAAATAGTGGAGGGCCTAAATCATCCGACTTGATCATGAATTCCTTTTAAAAATTCATATTTCCATTGACTCTCACTAAGTGTCAAATAACCTTGTTTTCACTTGGACATGCTCTGCCTACATGCACATTTATTTTAACGTCTCATGGAAAGTTCATGAAGCTTTATTCTCACGCTTTTCCGTGTTCTCCTCTTAAGGAACATACCTCTTATTGTTTGTTCTCTTAATGAAATAACATCTTATAAATATACAGTTAAAAAATAGTGATATGGCTGTGACATATTCTGGAATCGGAGATTTAATTGACATTTAAGTCAACTGGCCCCTTGTTTGCACCTTTCCTTGGCAGTAAAAATCCTGTGCCTGTCTGAAGACGAACACCAGTTGTTGGCTGGGTGAAGTACCTTGTCACTGCATAAGCCTTAGTGAGCCATTTAACATGCGGGATTCTAGCGGCAGGTTGTTCAGTGACCTATTATCATCATGATAACTAGGATAATGATGGTTCATTAAAGACAAAAACTTAAAAAATTCTTGTGGGTTTTGAATTACTTCAGCTCCTCTTTGGGGGTATGATTAAGCCAGAACAAAACCTTTTCTTGAAACAAACAAAAAAACCCATACACACACACACACACACACACACACAGTAAAGCAGCACCTAAAGCACTCCAGGGCTGATTTTGGACAGCAGACACAGCCGTCAGGCCGGCATGATCCCTACAGCCTACTGATAGGGTGGAATCTTCTGAAACACCCCTTTCACTTTGGAGATGCTTGGTAATTATCCTGTGGATCAGCATTCTCCTGGCTTTAGCCCTCCTCCTGCCTTGTCAGTCTTACTTTCATTTAGATTTTGCCCCCAGTGTGTATTTATTGCCCTGTCACTTTTCTAGCATATCAGGTTTAATTATAGGTTCAATAATACAGAAGGAACTAGTTTCCCTCAGGCAACTAATTACATGTGTCCTTTTCGGTTGAATTTTAAATACCAAATTATTTTGCATTGAATGGGAACGATGTATTTATTTTTTTTACATTAAATGCAGATAGAGTTGTATTGGTTTGAAACAACTTAAATACTAATCTCAAAATGTGTGATTAAACAATGCATTTTGCTTGTTCCTTTAATTTTGAAGAGTGGGCTGGGGTTGTGAAGACATGGCATTGTTTCAAATTTCAGGCTTATCTGGAGGGGTAAGAAGGCTAAGCACACACACTAGAAGGGAGTGAGTCTCTAAAAGATAAATCTGAAAACAATCAGATTGGCCTATTCACAACAAAAGTGAGTAAGAAGCTTTAAAAAATTCCAGGTAACAGGAGCTTGGTAACCCCTAAGGTAGAGGTAGAACTAACCTACGGTTTTCTGAAGTCAATACAATTCCGTTTATAAAAAGCTGGAAAGTAATGTACCTTGATTGTTCTAGGAATGATTTATGTGTTGTAGTTTTAATTTATTTAAAGCATGTCTGCCATGTTTGTCCTAAGAGAAATGTTTCAACAAAATGTGCTGTTTAAGATGCATTTAGGCAACACTTAGCGGTTTTGAAAGTAGAAACTGGAAATGTTGATTGTGATGTTTGTGAATTTCCATTTTGTGAAATACTACATAGTTTCACGTCAGACTACAATTGTAATTTCTCTGTAGATCTCCACCCCATGGTGGTGTCATCAATGAATTCAAAGCAGGTGCCATTATTTTTTTAAATAAACACTTGACATTAGCTTTGGTGTTAAATAAAAGAGTTAGCTTTCTTAAATTTTCACATTCGTCCAGATTCATCTTAGTAGCAAATGTGTATGTGTGTATAAAATCAGTTGTAATGTACTTTATTTTTTAAAGCAGTTTTAAACAAAGGTGCCTAAAACATATATTGTTTTTGATTTTTTAGCAAAATCGTACAGATTTCTATCTCCTACCCCCACACAGGCACAGCTTCCCCCCGTTATCAACATTTCTTACCAGAGTAGTACATTGTTACAATCCATGAACCAGTATCCACACATAGCCAACCAAAGTCCATGGTTTTGTTAGAGTTCACCCTGATGTTACAGGTTCTGTGGCTTTGGACAGATGTATAATGGCATCATATAGAATAGCTTCACTGCCCTAACAATTCTCTGTGCTCTGTCTATTCATTCCTAACCCCTGTCCTCCCCAATCAGTTTTTAAATTAATTTTAAGTCCTCTGTTCCATAGACATTGGCAAGATGTGACGTATGTATGGTCCATTTCTTGAGCCCTGGGGTAAGGGAAAGATGGTGGTTATTCATAGTCAGACTTGGAATGCTAGGAAACAAGTCCTAGGCTGTGGAAAGGGGAAGTGCTGGTGAGCACTACTGCAGAGCTCATGAGCAGGGATCGCGGAGAGAAGAAGGATGCAGTGCTGGCTCAGGTGGCCCATGACCATGCAGGGCAAGAATGAGCAGGTCACCAGTGGGGTTCTTGTTTGTACTACTTTAGTCTTTACAAAGCACCTTTATTTTCTGGCATGTGAACTCAACTGGACCAGTCTAAGGTTGTCACCATTATCTGGATGATTGGAGCTCCAACACACTTTCCCCAAGGTATGGCCAGTGAAGCGGGGCTTTTTTCTGTGCCTTTGCCTGCTCACCATCCTGCCTTTTTAGCCCTCTGTTTCTGGGCAAGTCGACATCCTGAGCAGTTTTCTCCATTAATCACCCATTGTGTACAAACAAAATAACTAAACTCTCGTATGACAGAAACATTCTTAATGACATTGGCCCATTCCCTGCCCTGGAAAATAGAGCATATTTGAATCTTTGGAAATCATATGGGACACAACTGTTATTTTGACACTATTGTCATTTGATGCCTGAAGATGCAAATTCAGAAAATAGAAGTGATTGGATTGGCTGTGTGTGTGTTGAGCCCAGCATACTCTCAAATGTTGCTTTGGGGGAAAACACTAAGTCTTGGTTTCCCTTGGGGTTGGGGGGAGGGGGGTTTAATAGTTGATTTCTAGCTAATAATGAAAGATAGTGCTCTAGAATAAAGTAGTACTTTCCGATTTTGAGTAACACATGGACTCCTAATATAAGAGAAAAACTTACCTTGGACATTTGAGAGTATCCATAATCACAACTTTACAAGGTAACAAAGTCTAACAGCATCTCATTATAACTTTTTTATAAGTTGGCAACTATAAGATTGCAGATTATCTGCAAACCCACATATAGAGTTGCCTGCTAATAAGTGGCCATGAGATACAGAAATTTGTGGGACACATAAGGATGATGGCAATACCAAACAGTACCCTTCTAGCATTTGTAGATACGGAATGCCACCTAACATTCTTTGAGCACTTCCTGGGTACCATGCACTGTTACTTTACATGCAATATCAAATGTGATCATCTCAACCTCCAAGTAAGGTAGGCACTATTATCCCTGCTTAAAATATAACGAAAATGGGGTTTGGAGTGGTTAAGTAACTGGGTAGCGGTGGAGCTGTTTATTCAGCACCAAGCTTGTGTGACTCAAGCCCACACTGGTAACCACTACCCTGCCCTGTAAAGGAGGAAATGAGTAAATAGCTTCTCAAGTAGCTCCCAGCACCCACGAGGCAGATAGCTGCCCTGGGATCTAGAAGGAATTACTTTGAGTCCTACAACTACAGCAGTCAATACTGTATTTACAAATGGTACATTTGTACTTTCTGCTGGCCACACTGGGCCAGGCAAAGATATTTGAGCTGACATTCTAAATCTTTGAAGAGCTATGGCTGACAGATTTATGGATGAAGCAGTGAAGATTTTAATTAAAGACACTTTTATACCCTTCCTGGCTTCCTGGGATTCTTGGGCTATGTAATTGGCAGTTGGCTTGGCTGGATACTTCTTGGCTTTTTTGCTTAACTGAGACAGTGGAGTCCCTGGCGGATTCTGCTCAGAGCTCCATGACATCTGCTACCATCTGTGGTGGCTACCTCTGAAATTTCTCTTCTTGCTAAGCCAGCCAGAATTTATTCCCTGCCAGGCCTTTAACTTGACTCAAGCAGTTAACAGGAACCAGCGTCAGCCGTGTTAACAGCTGTTCTGTTGGTGGTTACTCTACTCTGGCCTAGGCACTGGGAATTGGATTTTTGTTTTTCCCTCTTCTACTTAAAAATAAGTTATAGAGTAGTAGGAAGAGGGCTGTACTAGGAGTTAGGGACTCCTTTTGCCTTTTTTTTTTTTTTTTTTTTTTGGTACCGGGGATTGAACTCAGGGACACTCAACCACTGAGCCAGGTCCCCAGCCCTGTTTTGTATTTTATTTAGAGACGGGGTCCCACTGAGTTGCTGAGCGCCTCACTTTTGCTGAGGCTGGCTTTGAACTTACGATTCTCCTGTCTCAGCCTCCAGAGCCACAGGGATTACAGGCATGTGCCATCACGCCTGGCTCCTTTTGCTTAAAAAAAAAAAAAAAAATTCTGCCCCAGGCTTGGATCCTTCTCTGATTCTGAACCACCCACATCATAGCAGTGGAGCTAACCCAACTTTCCACCTGCTGTTTCCTCTCCCAAAGTGGTTTTGACTCCTCTTCGAAAATTATACATCCCTATGGCTTAAAGCCCAGGCCCTGTAGCTCCACCGAACAGTGACCTGTAAGACATACCCCCAAACAGGCCACAGGCAGAACACAAACACCCATGCCCAGTGGCTCAAGCCAGCAGGAACCCCAACCCAGGCCTGGACTCACAAGGTGGTGGCCTTCCCCAGACGTTACCCTGGTAATTGTTGCAGGGTAGCTTCCTGGTATGTGTAGGGTTTCCCCCGTCAGCAAGGAACAGTCATCTAAGAAAGTCAATGAAAACCTGTGTGGAGAAGGAATGGAGGAGACCCATTGGGTCATTCAGCAAGTATTCTCAAAGGAAAGGCTGGACGGAAACGATGAGGCTGGCAGGCTTTCTGGGTGTGCTAGGCAGCAGGCGGCAGTATGTCCTTGTCCTGTTGGAGGCAGGAATCCTGCCTGGCAGCTGCCAAGGGTCTTCCTGGTACCAGTTCCCAGAGCTGGTTTGGTACTCTGCTCTGCTCAGGCTCCAAGCCAAGCAGTAGGCTGTGTGTCTTGCTTCCTTTGGGGACCCTCCCTCCTGGGAACAGACGGAGCTATCCAGCTGGTCAGAGCAATTCAGCTCCTTGGCAGCTATATATATATTTGAATGTAAATAACTACATTTGCTTTTTCTTTTCAGGATGTCCTTGTCACAGTTGAGTTAGCATAAATCAGTTTCACAGGCAGGGTCACCTAATAAATGATATATTTTTTTTTTTTGGTAGTGGTACTAGGGATTGAACCCAGGGGTGCTTACCACTGTGCTACATCCCCTGCCCATTCTATTTTTCATTTTGAGGAAGGAGGATTGCAAGTTCAAGACCAACCTCAGCCTCCCAAGTTGCTGGGACTACAGGTGTGCGCCATCATACTGGGCTAATAAATGAATATCGAAGTTTCTGAACTACTGTATGACACGGAGGACCCAGGCCGTAGGAAGCAGGTAAAGCAGTTTTCATCGACTGAGCCCACCAGCCTGGGCAGTGCAGCAAACAGCTGGTCTGACCCAAGAGCTGTGTCTGGGAGGGGTGACTCCTGCAAAGGCCAGGATCAGGGCACAGAGGCTGCCTTGAGCAGCTCCCCTGGCTGCAGGGGAGCCAGGGAGGCCTTGTATGCCACAGGCCTAGCATCCCACAGAGCAGAGGGGTTACTCACTGCTGACTCAGAGCCAGGTGCTCATTTGCATGCTGTTCATTTGAAGCCCAAAGGGACAGGAACATCAGAAGGATCACTGCTTCCCCTTTCCAAACAGAGCCACCCCTGATCTTTGGAGGGCTCTCTGCTGTTGCACTGAGTCTCTGAGGAGACCTAGAAATATTTCCATGGTGGATGGCTCTGCTCAGCCCTGTCCACATGGCTGGCGGGCTGTGATATTAAATTGAAAAAAAAAAAGAGGAAAAGATCCAAGAAGTTAATTTGCTGTATTGGAAGTTTACTCCTCCTCCTCTTCCCCTTCACCAGCATGTTTCTTTCTTTTGGGGGAGGGGGAGGGTGCGCTGACGATTGAACCCAGGAGTGCTCGACCACTGGGCTGTATCCCCAGTCCTTTTTGTTATTTTTTTATTTATTTTGAGACAGGGTTTTGCTAAATTGCTAAGGCTGGCCTCAAACTTCCCATCCTCCTGTCTCAGCCTCCCAAGCAGCTGGGATTAGAAACATGTACCACTGCACCAGGCACTACCACTTTTCTTTTTTGAACCCAGGGCCTCGAGCATGCTAACCAAGTGCTCTACCATTAAGCTACATCCGCAGTCCACCTTGTTTCTTAAAGAAATAGTTTCCATTCCCCTAAAATAAAAACCAGCATCAGCCCCAGACACTCCCCTAAGGATCCTTGGTGGGGTCACTGATGATCTGTTCCCTATCGAATGTGTGTGCTTTTCCAGGCGTCTTAAATTCCACATCCCTTGCCACTGCGATGACCCTCGCGTTTGAAACATTTTGCTCTCTTTGGATGTTATCCTGACACTCCTCTTCTGGTTCTCCTGCCACCTCTTGACCCCTCTTTGCTACATAATCTCCATTTCGCCACCTCTGCACAAACTCCCCAGGATCTGTCCATCATCTGTGACTAACACCACCATCTCTCTACTAGGAGTACCTGCCTCTCTTTTGAGCCGTAGACCCACAGTTACAATTATTTGCCCTTCGTCTCTACCTAGACATCTTTCAAAACATCTCAAAGTAAAAAAAAAAAAAAAAAAAAAAAAATTAAAAAAGGCTCTCTCTTTTTTTTGCCCTTACTTAAAATCTCATTTGTAGCTCCTACCAGTGAAGACTCCACAGCCATCTACTCAGCCACTCAACTAGAAATCTTACCATCAAGTCATGTCAATTCTATCTTCCAAATAAACCCCAAACCTACCCCACTCACTCTGTCCCACCTGCCATTACCTTGTTTGAGGCACCATTGCTTCTCCCCAGGACAGTTGGAACAGCCACCTAAATGGTCCCATGCTCTCCTCTTTTGCCCTAACCTCCCCCATGTGACCTCCCACATGATCTTTCTAAAATGAAAATCCGATTACTTTGTTCCATTCCTAAACCCTTCAGTGGCTTCCTACTGCCCAGAGTCAAATCTGAATTGGGGCATAGCCCACAAGGTACTGGAGCCAGCCCTTGAGGTACTAGAGCCGGCCCAGTGCTCCAGCCTCAGCGCCCTCAACTGGCTCCAGCCCTGGCCCACTGAACAACTAGAAGGACACGCTAGTGCCTGCAGTCATACTTCTCCTGTGGCGTCCGCTGTCCTCTGTAAAGCCCTTGTGGGTGTCCCCTCCTGGCTCTCACGATACCTTTGTCCTAGTGATGGAGAAGTGTTTGCTTCCTGTCTGCTCCTGTGAGAGACAGTGAGTTCCTTGTGTCTAGAGCCATATCTTACTCATCTGGCTCTTCCCAGGACATCACCAAGGGCCAGGCACGTAGGTGGCGTTCCCTAGGCGCAGTGCACACAGAAGCCATTTCCTGTGAGAATCAATGTCTAGTGGGCTGTTTTCCTTTCCCCATGGGCTTCTGAGCACTTGGTGGGCTGGGACCATCTCTTTCTTCTTTATCTGCCATACTGAGATAGTTGGTATTCAGCAGATATTATTTAATATGAATTCAGTTCTTGAACTTTCTCCCACAAACCCCTCCCAATGCAGAGGGACAAAGGTCTCTAGCAGAGCACCTCCACTTGGGAACAGTCTCCTTTCAGCTTCACTTTCCCTGATACTGACCTCCACATCACCCTGCCCTTCCCATTCTCTCTCCGCTGAACTAGAAGGAACTCTGAGGACAGAAAACAGGTCTCATAGAACAAGCTCAAGGTCCACCCTGGCTAAAAATAGAGACACCTCAGAGCCCAGCGAGACCAGCTCTGGGTGCTTTTCACTTTTTAGGTTTTATTTTATTTTTAGTGGACACGTAATTGTACGTATTTATGGTGTACAGTGTGATGTTTTCATATATGTATACGTCGTGCAATGATCAAATCGGGGGAATGAGTCTATTCATCATCTTGATTATCATTTCTTCATGAGGAAAACATTCAGATCCTCTCTAGTAGCTGTTTTGAAACACACAGGACATCCCTGGTAGCTATAGTCACCCTACGACTTATCACTCTTATCAGAGCAGCGACCACATTTCTGGAATCAAAACAAGGAGACATAGTTACCAAGAACTTTGAAGTGATAAGAAACGGCTCCTACTCACAGAACATGTCATTTACCATCTGCTTAGAGGTCTTCCCTGTTATCTCACTTCGTCCCCAGCCACCTGGGCACATCCCCTTGTGCGCTTGAAAATCAGGTGGCACAGAGATGGTGGAGTTGGAACCAGAGCCTCCCCTTCTGCAAACCATCAGACCACTTCCAGGGACACCAGACAGTCTGTGACGTGTTTGGGGGGTCCTGAAATAGTATCATTTATGAGATCTCAATGAGTCCTGTGAACAATGGGAGAGAATATTAAAATTGTGACTTTCTGAATTTCGGAAGCCATTGTCTTGGAATAGGATGGCTAGATGTTGGGGAGAGGGGTGTGGCCTCCAGTTGCAGTCATAGAGCTATCCTGCTCTCCTTATAACCTCTTTGAACTTCAGGGCTTGACACCTCCCATTTGGCACAAGGAAGTCTAGGTCTGTTCCCAGGTGCCAGGACTATATATTTCCCTAGATCATATATTTTAGACACTATTAATGTATAAACAAGACCAATATGTAATGTATGATCACATGCACTATATTTAGGGATGTTTGATTTATATGTGTAATTGGAGTTTATCAGTTTTTCAAATTTTCTAAATTTTAAAATCACCACAGAATTAAAGAAAATTTGGACATTCAATGCAAAGAATTATATTTTTCCTGATCCTTCTGGGGGAGTAAGTTGCCCATCTGAGGCCCCATCTATAAATACTTCAGTGTAATTCCTAAAGATAAAAACAGTCTCCTACGTAACCACAACACAGCCATCAAAATTGGGAAATTAAACAGATATCTTATTGACACCCAGCGCTCAGACCACCTTCAAGTTTCAACGGTTGTCCTGAGAATGTCCTTTGCGACAAAAGAATTCTGTTCAGAATTACTTGCATTTAGTTATCTCTTTTCTCTCCTTCTATCTGAACAGTTCCCTCTTTCCCTGACTGTCAGGATATTGGCACTTTTGAAGTTAGAAGCCAGTTATTTTGCATAATGCCCCCCAATCTGATATTTCTTCAGGATTAATTCAAGTTATCCGTCTAGGGCCAGAATCACTGAAGTGACGCCACCTTCTCATTGTGTCCCATAGATGCAGCACAATCTCATCTGCCCAATGAAGGTGGTGTCTGCCCAGCTCACTTACTGTAAAGGCAATTTCCCCTGCAGAAATATTCTCTGAAGAGGTCCTTTGTACCTCCCTTCCCTCCTCTTATCCTGAATTTACTCATTTATTTTCTTGTATCAGTGTGGACTTGTGGTTTCCTGTTTTATTAGAAGGGTTACAATCCACGGTTACTATTCGTTTTAATGACAGCTCTTCTCTGGCATTCCCTCTTCCCTGTCCTTCAGGGCTTGGCACCTTGACTGTCCAGTGGGAACTCACTCAAGCAGTCTTTGGCGACCTTTCCTCAGTTAATCCTTGACCATCCTTTTGGCACAAGGTGTTTCAGGCTCATGTACTTTCCCCACCCCAGATCTGGAGCTGAGGGTCCCTGCAAGGAGCCCAGGTTCTTTTCAGTGGAAAGCAGTATTTCAAAGCCAAGGTCTGGTGCCAGCTTTGCTCTTTCTATTGGAACATCCCAGAAGGCTCCTAGGCCTGCCCAGCAGACCCAGGTAATGATCCCTATATAATGCACATCTGTTATGGACTAAAAGTGTCCCCCAATAGTCACATGTTGGAGCTCTTCCCTCCAGTGTGGTGGTATTGGGAGATGGGATCTTTGGTAGGTAGTTGGTGGAAAAGTGGGGCATTAGGGTGGGGAATTCCTGATGGAATGAGTAGTCTTATAAGAAGAGGAAGAGAAACCAGAGCACTCTCTTTTTCTCTGCCATGTGAGGAAGGAGACGGCCATCTACACTCCAGGAACCAAATTAGCCAGTGCCTTGGTCTCGGACCTCCCAGCCTCCAGAGCCGTAGAAAAGAAATACCTGGGGCTGGGGTTGTGGCTCAGCAGTAGAGCGCTTGTCTCGCACGCGCGGAACCCTGAGTTCAGTCCTCAGCACCACGTAAAAATAAATGAGTGAAATAAAGGTATTGTGTCCAACTATAATATATATATATATATATATATATATATTTTTTTTTTTTTTTTAAAGAAATACCTATTGCTGGGCTGGAGTGGGCTCTTGTGGACTGCTGACCTAGAATGTGCGAGACCTTGGGTTTGGTTCCCAGCACTGCAAAAGGAAAAAAAGTGTTGTTTAAGTCCCACAATCCTCAGTATTTTTTCATAGCAGCTGGAAGAGGCTAAGACAACCTCTGTATTATATGTTTATACATATTTTCATATAAATACACATTTAAATCTACACTTACTTCTGCACCTGTCTGGGTGTGGAAAGTCATGACTGCACGCCACCCTCTGATACCAACCAACACCTCAGAGTGTATTCGTTTTCTTTCTGTCCATATTTGTATCTCCTTTCTCCCACAGCAAAAACACTGACTTCTTTTGTCTGTGATCCGCAAATGCTTCTTGACTTATGTGGGGTCTTGTCCAGATAACCCCGTTGCTGAGCTGAAAATATCATACGTCGAAATGCATTTTAATACTCCAAACCTGTTGAATGCCATGCTTAGTAGCACAGCCTGCTGCGGAATATGGGAGAGTTCCCCTGGCGATCGCATGGGTGACCGAGAGCTGTGGCTTGCCACTGCTGCCCAGCATAAGAAATGTCATACCACATGCCACCAGCCCAGGGGAAGACCCAAATTCCAACTCTGAAATATTCTGTCTATTGAATATGTATCACTTTCGCACCATTGTCAAAGTCAAAAAAGTAGAAGTCGAACCATCTTAAAGTTGGGGACCATCTGTATTTACCCATTTGCTCAACCCTCTGAGCATATATGTTGTATCTCTGCTGTCCACAGCTGTTCTGGATGGTGGTACTTGGGTGCAAACACCCAACCCCAGGCTGCCACTCCATTGGGTCACCCTCCCAACTCTGCTGGAGTCTCCAACACCCTGGCTGGGTTGCCCAGTGCGTAGATGGCCCACGCTCCCTGCTTATCCATGCTCTGCTGCCATCGAAGGGAGGCCTCTTCCCCTACCAATCCCTCCCCCATAGATCCCCAGCTTGCTCTACCCCACTAACCACTGATGACTTTAGAACTAAACTGTTCAGGAAGGGAACAGGGCCGGGAAGAGCAATTTTCTTGTGAATTTTTTTTCTGTTATCTTAGTACTACAAAATGACTTGGAGATATTATGGGAAGTATAAAGGGGCAAGGAATCAAAAATCTCTATTAATTCTTCTACCTAAAGAAAACCATAATTGAGGCTGGCGTGGTAGCTCAGTGGTAGAGCACTCGCCTGGCACACGTGAGGCCCTGGGTTTGATCCTCGGCACCACACAAAAATAAATAAATAAAATAAAGGTACTATGGCCATCTGCAACTGAAAAAAAAAAAAAAAAAGGAAACCGTTATCCTTTTCCCTCCAGAAGTTTTAAGCAAGCAGACAAAACAAACAAACAAAGAACTAGTGTCTTTTGAAAATGGAATACAGGCCCGTGGTTAAAAAATCAAGAAGCAACGCTCCCTCCCACCTCGACCCCTCTGCACCTGCCACGACTGGTATCTGTGTCTCGTGGACCCTTCCAGCTATTTTTTGTGCATATGCAGTATGTGAGGGTTCCGTTTCTCAACCCAGTTGGACCTTTACCTTGCTGATATGTTACCTATGAGTCTTTTCACTTGCACATACTAAACAAAATATGAACATTTTAAAATGTTCCTATACTTGGGTTCTTCCAAAGTATCATTGTAAGTGGCTGCATGATTTTCCATCACTGAGTACATGTCTCCTTTGGATGATCTCCTGTTGTTGGAAGACTGCCATGTTGATCAGCTCTGGCCTTCCTGTGCCAGGGGAGTCACAAAGCCAGCTTGGCGAAGCAGTTCAGCCATCTTCCATGGCTGGTAATAGACTATTGAGTTGAAACAATAGAGATTTGTTTTTCGTACTAAGAGGCGTTTGGAAGGTGGGTGGTTAAATCCAAGTTTTGAGCAAGACTCCAAAATGCAAAATTCTGAAGTGAAGTCATCAAAGGTAGGATGTCCAGAGGGTGACTGACACCTCCCCGGGGTCCTTGAACCCCTCACCCCCTTCAAGGGGGCCATGAGGAGGCTTAGTGACAGAGCATTTGCCCAGCATGTACCAGGCCCTGAGTTCCATGCCCAGTACCTCAAAAATAAAATAAAATAAAAAGAGCGTAAAAGGACTGGAGGAGGGGAGAGAAAGCATTCTTGAGTTTCTTTCTCTCTGTGGATTTCTGCTGAGGTGACAGGGATGGGGTCCTGCAGGGATGGGGTCCTGCCACCCTCACCATGAGGTCGGGTTGAGATGAGCCTGGAGGGAAGTGAAAAAGCCAGAGCCTGTGTGGCCGCCAAGCAGAGGGACCGAGGAGACCTGTGTTGGGGACAGTCTCAAGGATGCTGCATGTGTCCTGCTGGGCTGACACGGGCCACACAGGAGAGAGGCTGTGTGGGGTGAGTTGGATCATGCCCAGTGGGGTGGGGTGTAGCTGAAGGAAGGGGGAGTCCAGCAGGAGGGAGTTGGAGGTGGACACAACACCCTGTCCTCCCTGCAGGTCCAGGAGCCGCAGGGAGGATCCCCTGGGTGGCCATCTCCTAAGAACCCGCAGAAGCACTCCACGTCAGCTCCCATCTTCTGGGGCCAGAGCACCAGTGCCCATGAATGGCAGTCCCCACGCAAGAACGACCCTGCCCTCCACTTTGACATTGGCCATCCCCACGTCCCGACCCAAGGGTCCAACGCACCCAGCGGGCTGGCAGGGAAAAGAGTTGGGTGCAAGAATGGAAAAAGGAGAATCAGGAGGCAGAAGAGAGGAGAAGGGAGCCGAGGGTCCTTTCTACTTCGGGCCTCGGGCCTGACGCAGGCCTCAGGGTGATGGAAACTTTGTTCAGGGTTTTTATTTGTCTTAGTTTTTATTTTTTCTTTTGGAAGTAGCTTCAGACTGTCTATTACCCAGGGTGTGGACAAAGCCATGGACCTGGCAGAGCTGTCATCTGGAAGTAGGGGGAGAGTATGCCCTGAGTCACCCCCAGACCATGGGAACAACAGGAAAGTTCGTTGTTCTCACCTCTCATGAGTGATGTGCTCATCATACCACTTTCAAATAAAGTAACCGTGACCTAAGCAACAGGAATTTGTTTTTCTTACCTAAAAAGAAGCTGGGAGGTGTGTAGTTGTGGGGCTGGTTCATTAGCTCACTGAGTGCCAAGGACCAAGTTCATCCATCCTTTCGCTTGCTGACCTCTGTGCACCAATGTCTCTCCTCTTGGTCACAAGATGGCTGCCCCAGATACAGGCATCACATCCTCACACATAAAAACAGGGAGTTGCAGGCTCTCCTCATTCCATGCCTTTTACAGAGAGAAAAATCTGTCCTGGAGGGCCTCCTATGACCAACCTATGACCCAAAGACCAGAACTGGGTCACATAACCACCCCTCCCAACACTTTTCCTGAATGTTTCCACTTCCTTATTGCCTTAGACTTTTCAAACTGTGATAATCTAGAATAGTGTCTCCCACCCAATGAGGTCATCGATTACCTAATTGTCCAAACTGGTGCATGTATTTCACAGCCCTGGAATCACTCGATTTCTAGATCAGTCAGTACCACAGACCTCTTCCTTCTCTTTGACATTTTGTTCCCCCTTTTGGTATTAGCAGAGTTCTGTGGCTCCCTTATCTTTATTCCATCTTATTTATTTATTTTTTTAATTTTTTGTGGTATGGGGGATTGAAGCCAGGGGTACTTTACCAGTCCTTTTAATTTTTATTTTATTTTTAAAATTTGAAACAGGGTCTGAGTTGTGATCCTCCTGCCTCAGCCTCCTGAGTTGCTGGGATTGCTGATGTGCACCACTGCATTTGGCCTCTCCTCCTCCTTTCTTCACACTCTCCATGTATTCAGCTGTTCCAGGGTGACAAATACTACCACAATTTGATAGTTCTTTAGCTCTAAGCTATAACTTCATTTTTAAAAAAATTCCTTTATGATATCTGTATATCGATATCCCAGAGCACCTCAGACTAAAACATCTAGGTCATTGTTTTCCCCTTTTGCCAAATCTGTTCTTTCTGTATTTTATTTCCATTAAAGGTAGCACCCCACCACCTACTTACCTAGTCAGCCACCCTGGAACATCAGAGCCCCCTCCCTCATCATTGTCACTATTCAGTTTTGTCAATTCTACCTTCAAAATATGGCTCAGAATTTTTATCTTTCCATCTCAACTGGAAATACATAGGTCCAGGTTCAGTTTTTCCCAGGACGATAGTAACAGTGACTTACCTATTGCCCCTTTCCCTTTCTCCCTGCCTTGTATGAGGATATAATGCCTGGAACAGTGGCAGCCACCTTGTAACCACAAGGTAACTAGAGTAAGAGCCAAAAGCCAAAGTGCTAAGGATGGCAACAGGAAGGTGGATGAAAGCTGCCACTTTGTCAGCCCCGTGGAGCGGTGGAATCAGTGCCAGGAATTGTATCATAAAGCACTCCTCATCCAGGCAGGGAGCAGCCACTTGATGACATGTTGACACAGTGATTTTGAAGCAGCTGTTTTAGTGTCAGGGTCATTTTTTGATTGATGGGAGGGGTAAATCCAAGTGACTAAAAGGTTCTTTTATTGTTGTTTCTAAGGAATGTGTTCAACAGAAATCATATAAGCCCTGGCTTGTCTCTTTCACTGGGCACTACTTTTAATTTTTAATATGAAGCTGCATTTTGAGAAATTTTGTGGTGGGTGTTTTAAAATGTTATGGTGGGTGAGTGTTCAGTAAGTCCCTTGAGCCTGAGAATGGGTGGGTGGTGAGGGGTAGAACCCAGAGCGGCTTGAGAGTAGAGGGGGACAAGATATGTAGCCTGTAAGGCTCTAGAAAGGTGGGAGCCCCTCTTTCCAAAATGGAGGTGCCCCTTGAACTGGGGTGTCCTTGGCCTCCTTCTCATCCAGCCTCTGCTTTCAGGACACCACTAGGTGACATGCTTTCAGCTCTATGTGGGTGCCTGTAAGACCCATGTCATACAGGGAGCAGAGTATCTCTTGCCACTGAGGTCCACAGTCCGTCTGGAGGTACAGAACAGGTGACCTGGTTGGAAGCAGGGCTGGGGACTTGTGGAAGTCGTATGTGTTTAAGTGGCTACTGTGGGCTGCTTAGGGGAACCATCACATAGAGTCCCTATTGTATCACCCATAGAGAGGCAGGAAGATGATTTCAGAGCAGTCCTGGAGCTGATGGGGGACAAGGCAGAGCAGAGGCCCCTTTGGAAGCATCCACATGCCCATCGGGAAGTGCCGGTGGCCTCAGGCACTTGATGCTGATCTTGTAGCATCCTAGCACGTTTGCACACCATCAAGATTGGCAATGGAGGGAGGTAGGACAGTAAAGGGGGGGAAAACAATCAAAGAGGAAAACAAACCATGTTTAGTAACAGAAATAAACAAATATGGCTGGAAGAACAACCCATATCTCAATAATAACCCTAAATGTTAATGGCTTAAACTCACCAATTAAGAGACACAGGCTAGTAGAATGGATCACAAAACAAGACCCAACAATATGCTGCCTACAGGAGACGCATTTGATAGGAAAAGACATACATAGGCTGAAGGTGAAAGGTTGGGAAAAATCATATCACTCATATGGACTTCGGAAACAAGCAGGAGTGTCCATACTCATATCAAATAAAATAGATTTCAAGCCAAAGTTAATCAAAAGGGATAAAGAGGGACACTACATACTGCTTAAGGGAACCATACACCAACAAGACATAACAATCATAAATATTTATGCCCCAAACAATGGTGCAGCTATGTTCGTCAAACAAACTCTTCTCAAGTTCAAGAGTCTAATAGACCACCATACCATTATCATGGGAGACTTCAACACACCTCTCTCGCCACTGGACAGATCTTCCAAACAAAAGTTGAATAAGGAAACTATAGAACTCAATAACACTATTAATAACCTAGACCTAATTGACATATATAGAGTATACCACCCAACATCAAGCAGTTACACTTTTTTCTCAGCAGCACATGGATCCTTCTCAAAAATAGATCATATATTATGTCACAGGGCAACTCTTAGACAATATAAAGGAGTAGAGATAATACCATGCATCTTATCTGATCATAATGGAATGAAACTGAAAATCAACGATAAAAGAAGGAAGGAAAAAGCATACATCACTTGGAGAATGAACAATAGGTTACTGAATGATCAATGGGTTATAGAAGACATCAAGGAGGAAATTAAAAAATTCTTAGAGATAAATGAAAACACGGACACAACATATCGGAATCTATGGGACACATTGAAAGCAGTTCTAAGAGGAAAATTCATTGCTTGGAGTTCATTCCTTAAAAAAAGAAAAAAACCAACAAATACATGATCTCATACTTCATCTCAAAATCCTTGAAAAAGAAGAGCAAAACAACAGCAAAAGAAGTAGAAGGCAAGAAATAATTAAAATCAGAGCTGAAATTAATGAAATCAAAACAAAAGAAACAATTGAAAAAATTGACAAAACTAAAAGTTGGTTCTTTGAAAAAATAAACAAGATCGACAGACCCTTAGCCATGCTAACAAAGAGAAGAAGAGAGAGAACTCAAATTACTAGCATACGGGATGAAAAAGGCAATATCACAACAGACACTTCAGAAATACAGAAGATAATCAGAAATTATTTTGAATCCTTATACTCCAATAAAATAGAAGATAGTGAAGGCATCGATAAATTTCTTAAGTCATATGATCTACCCAGAATGAGTCAGGAGGATACAGACAACCTAAACAGACCAATATCAATTGAGGAAATAGAAGAAGCCATCAAAAGACTACCAACTAAGAAAAGCCCAGGACCGGATGGGTATACAGCAGAATTTTACAAAACCTTTAAAGAAGAACTAATACCAATACTTTTCAAGCTACTTCAGGAAATAGAAAAGGAGGGAGAACTTCCAAATTCATTCTATGAGGCCAACATCACCCTGATACCTAAACCAGACAAAGACACTTCAAAGAAAGAAAACTACAGACCAATATCTCTAATGAACCTAGATGCAAAAATCCTCAATAAAATTCTGGCGAATCGGATACAAAAACATATCAAAAAAATTGTACACCATGATCAAGTAGGATTCATCCCTGGGATGCAAGGCTGGTTCAATATACGGAAATCAATAAATGTTATTCACCACATCAATAGACTTAAAAATAAGAACCATATGATCATCTCGATAGATGCGGAAAAAGCATTCGACAAAGTACAGCATCCCTTTATGTTCAAAACTCTAGAAAAACTAGGGATAACAGGAACATACCTCAATATTGTAAAAGCAATCTATGCTAAGCCTCAGGCTAGCATCATTCTGAATGGAGAAAAACTGAAGGCATTCCCTCTAAAATCTGGAACAAGACAGGGATGCCCTCTCTCTCCACTTCTGTTCAACATAGTTCTCGAAACACTGGCCAGAGCAATTAGACAGATGAAAGAAATTAAAGGCATAAAAATAGGAAAAGAAGAACTTAAATTATCACTATTTGCAGATGATATGATTCTATACCTAGCAGACCCAAAAGGCTCTACAAAGAAACTATTAGAGCTAATAAATGAATTCAGCAAAGTGGCAGGATATAAAATCAACACGCATAAATCAAAGGCATTCCTGTATATCAGCGACAAATCCTCTGAAATGGAAATGAGGACAACCACTCCATTCACAATATCTTCAAAAAAAATAAAATACTTGGGAATCAACCTAACAAAAGAGGTGAAAGACTTATACAATGAAAACTACAGAACCCTAAAGAGAGAAATAGAAGAACATCTTAGAAGATGGAAAAATATACCCTGTTCATGGATAGGCAGAACTAACATCATCAAAATGGCGATATTACCAAAAGTTCTCTATAGGTTTAATGCAATGCCAATCAAAATCCCAACAGCATTTCTTGTAGAAATAGAGAAAGCAATCATGAAATTCATATGGAAAAATAAACGACCCAGAATAGCAAAAACAATGCTAAGCAGGAAGTGTGAATCAGGCGGTATAGCGATACCAGACTTCAAAGTATACTACAGAGCAATAGTAACAAAAACAGCATGGTACTGGTACCAAAACAGGCGGGTGGACCAATGGTACAGAATAGAGGACACAGAAACCAATCCACAAAACTACAACTATCTTATATTTGATAAAGGGGCTAAAAGCATGCAATGGAGGAAGGATAGCATCTTCAACAAATGGTGCTGGGAAAACTGGAAATCCATATGCAACAAAATGAAACTGAATCCCTTTCTCTCGCCATGCACAAAAGTGAATTCAAAATGGATCAAGGAGCTGGATATCAAATCAGAGACGCGCCGTCTGATAGAAGAAAAAGTTGGCTACGATCTACAGTCGGTGGGGTCGGGCTCCAAATTCCTCAATAGGACACCCATAGCACAAAAGTTAATAACTAGAATCAACAAATGGGACTTACTCAAACTAAAAAGTTTTTTCTCAGCAAAAGAAACAATAAGAGAGGTAAATAGGGAGCCTACACCCTGGGAACAAATCTTTACTCCTCACACTTCAGATAGAGCCCTAATATCCAGAGTATACAAAGAACTCAAAAAATTAGACACTAAGAGAACAAACAACCCAATCAACAAATGGGCCAAGGACCTGAACAGACACTTCTCAGAGGAGGACATACAGTCAATCAACAAGTACATGAAAAAATGCTCAACATCTCTAGCTGTCAGAGAAATGCAAATCAAAACCACCCTAAGATACCATCTCACTCCAGTAAGATTGGCAGCCATTATGAAGTCAAACAACAACAAGTGCTGGCGAGGATGTGGGGAAAAGGGTACACTTGTACATTGCTGGTGGGACTGCAGATTGGTGCAGCCAATTTGGAAAGCAGTATGGAGATTTCTTGGAAAGCTGGGAATGGAGCCACCATTTGACCCAGCTATTCCCCTTCTTGGTCTATTCCCTAAAGACCTAAAAAGAGCATGCTACAGGGACACTGCTACATCGATGTTCATAGCAGCACAGTTCACAATAGCAAGACTGTGGAACCAACCTAGATGCCCTTCAATAGACGAATGGATAAAAAAAATGTGGCATTTATACACAATGGAGTATTACTCTGCATTAAAAAATGACAAAATCATAGAATTTACAGGGAAATGGATGGCATTAGAGCAGATTATGCTAAGTGAAGCTAGCCAATCCCTAAAAAACAAATGCCAAATGTCTTCTTTGATATAAGGAGAGTAACTAAGATCAGAGTAGGGACGAAGAGCAGGAGAAGAAGATTAACATTTAACAGGGATGAGAGGTGGGAGGGAAAGGGAGAGAGAAGGGAAATTGCATGGTAATGGAAGGAGACCCTCAGGGTTATACAGTGGAGGGGGTAGAGAGAGAGGAGGGGAGGGGAGGGGAGAGGTGGGGAGGGGGGAGGGTGGAGGATGGGAAAGGCAGCGGAGCACAACAGACACTAGTATGGCAATATGTAAATCAATGGATGTGTAACTGATGTGATTCTGCAATCTGTGTATGGGGTGAAGGTGGGAGTTCATAACCCACTTGAATCAAAGTGTGGAATATGATATGTCAAGAAATTTGTAATGTTTTGAACAACCCACAATAAAAAATTAAAAAAAAAAAAGATTGGCAATGGAGAATGCAGCTTATATCGCCAAGAACGAATCCCTGGGACCAGTCCCCTAGAATCTTCCAGATCATAATCACTGGACCCCACAGATAATGGTCGTCTACCTCCCCTCCACTCTTCCCCAAACTGCCCCAGACATGGCTCTTCTGATGACAGATCCCGGACAGGCTTTACGAGACGTTACTAATTATGGCTGGTTAGTTATTTCTGAACAAATATTTCAGTCTCAGAGCTGAAGAGCCGCCCTTGAACAGTCAGTGTTCCATGGTTATTGGCCACTGAGAAATGGCATCTTTTGCTCCTGTCATTTCTTCTAATTGAGCTCCTTCCCCGCCTCAGGGAAGGGTGTTAGAGGAGAGGGCACTAACCCCACGAGCGTGGCCTGAATTCACAGAGCCTTCCTGGCCTTGGCCCGTGGCCACCCAGCTTTGGCCATTTCTGGGGAGCCTGCAGGCTCCTTGGGTGTGGTGCTCCTCATTGCTGAGGTTAGAGCAGCCTCTAGGGGTTGCCATGGGTTACTGAGTGCCTGGTTCCGCATCTGGATCTGTGAAGCCAGAGTTCTCCCGCTGTCCTCCAGGTGGCTCCAGGGTTCCTGGGCCAGAGCTGGACCTGCTTAGGGACGGGGGTGAGGAAGGACACCTGCTTGAACCTGTGGACGGTCAGCCTGCCCAGCCCACCGAGAATCACCCCCCTTCCAAGCCGCACACGCGCACGCCCAGCCCCTGCTCTGAGTGGGGAGCACTTTCAGGTCACCGCCCAGCTCTTCCCACATCCCAATCGCCTGAGTCTTAAGCACAGGCCCAGGGGGTCCTGGAGATCCATTGCTGAGGGGCCTTAACTTCTGCCTGAGTCTGTGGGCTGGGCCTGCCTGGCCCTGGTTTTTATGCTTTGTCTCCAGATTGAATCCAGTCTTACCACCCTCTGCTTAAGAGCCTCCAGCAACTTCCCTTTACCCCTGGGAGGAAGGCAGCACTCCCAGCGCCGCCTCTAGACCTGCTCTCCCTCTGGCCCTGCTGTCCGCAGCCTCCTCTCCTGGGCTGTCTGTCAGTGTTGGTCACTCCTGAGATGTGGCCACGCAGCCCCCTCTGGTCTCAGCTCTGGGGGACGCATGGCAGATTCTAATAATTAGTTCTGGGTGTGTGTGAACGGTGTGAAGCGTGTGTGTGTGTGTGTGTGTGTGTGTGTGTGTATCTATGATCCAGGGTGCCTGTGATAATAGATATATACTATCTTTATTTAGAAATAACTAACCAGCTCTGCCCTCTGCAGAGCTCTGAGCTCCAGATCTGGAAGACGACAAAGGAGTTTAAGACGCAGCTCCTACTCCATGGAATTTTACCTTCTATTTGGGTAAATAAGGTGTGAACCCACAAAACAATTAGAAAACAAGTGTTCGACCAGAGGCTGCCATCCACTGCCTGTGGATTGAACCCAGCCCTAAAGTGCGTCTTTAACAATTCTAGCCAGCCCTGTTGCCACTGTTTACCAGTTTTTAAAAGTGTGGCAGAACACATGTAACATAAAACACACTCTTTAGCCAGTTTAAGGTGTCCAGTTCAGTGGCGCAAGGTACGTGCGTGTCATTGTACCATCCGTCCCTACCCTCCAAGTCCAGACGCGTTTCATCTTGCAGAACTGACGCTCTGCCCTCCTCAGAGGCTGACTCTCGTTCCTGCTTGCCCAGCCTCTGGCAGCCCTCAAGCTACAGCCCATCGCCCTGTGATTCCGACTGCTCTGAGTTCCTTGTTCACGAGGAATCACACGGTGTTCACCTTCGGGTGACTGACATTTCAGTTAGCAAAGCGTCCTCAAGCCCCTCCACAAGGCACCGTGCCTCAGAGTTTTCTCCCGTTTAACTCTGTGTAACTCGACTGTGTGTGCCAGCGTCTTGCTTATCTATTCATTTGTCAATGGACTCAAATCGTGCTACTTTTTCAGCTCTTGTAACTCATGCTGCTATGAACATGGGTGTACAGATATCTTTTCAAGACCCTGTTTTCAATTCTTGGGGGTACATATACCCAGAATTGAAATTGCTAGATCATATGTTGATTTCATTTTTAGTTCTTTGAGCAACCGATGTACAGTTTTCCACAGTGCGTGTACCACTTTGTATTCCCATCAGTAGTGCAGAAGTTTCCAACTGATCCACGTCCCTGCCAACCCTTGCTGTCTGTTATGGGTCTTTTTCTTTTTTTAGAAGTCACCATCAGAGTGGGTGTGAAGTAGCCAGCAGTTTTTAAAAGATCTTTAATTCCTTGCCAGTGTTTACAAGTCAGACTTTATGTCTTCTTCTTCTTTTAATCTAGATTTCTAGTTCTTTAAAAAAAAAAAAAAACAAACTGGAGAACTGGGCTGGGGTTATGGCTCAGTGGTAGAGCGCTCACCTCACATGTGGGAGGCGCTGGATTCGATCCCCAGCACCACATAAAAATAAATAAAGGTATTGTGTCCGCCTACAACTGAAAAAAAATATTAAAAAAAAATAAAACTGGACAACTCTGGCAGGTCCAGGTCTGTACTCACCTCTGGTGGACAGCTGGCTGGAGCTGAGTAGCAGCTGCCCCTTGGCACAAGGGAGGCCCTGCTCCTTCCAGCCCACCTTGTCACCTCTCTGCACGGGAGGTGAAAACGTGAAAGCAGGCAGGGGACCTGAGAGGGAGCACGGTGTGGTACTTGTATTGAGTGTGCAAACACTTGTCCTTGCCCCTCCGCGCTTTGCTTCCCGGCCCTGCCCGCATCTGGCCTGGTGATCCCCGCTGAACGGTGGTGACTCCTAGCCATCAGGTACACTGAGACAACAGGTGAGCTGGGCCAGTCAGAGGCAGCTTGAGAAAGGGGGTAGAATTTCACTTCTGCTCTGAAAGAGGATGTCTTCGTCCCCTAGGGCTGCCCTAATCAATGCCACAGACCAGGGCAACAGAAGCCCACTGTCTCCCAGTTCTGGAGGCTCTAAGTCTGAGACCAAGGCCTGTGCAGAGCTGGTGTCCTCTGAGGCCTCTCTGCTTGTACATGGTCTTCCCTCTATTGCAGTCTATTGCCTATTTTTTTTTTTTAACAAGGACACGAGTCACATTGGACTAGGGACACCCCATATGGCCTCATTTTATCCTAAATACCTCTTGAAAGACCCTCTCTCCAAAGATAGTCCCATTCTGAGGTACTGGAGTTTGGGATTTCAACCCAGGAATGCTGGGAAGACACAATTCAGCCCACAGCGGATGGACGTGACAAGGGAGGAGAGAGAAGGACGGGGGCTTGTGTTTTGTCATCTGCTAGCCCCTGTGTGAGATTCCTATTACTGTCATAACAAACTGTTACCACATGCCAATTTAAACAACACAAGTTCATTTTCATCCAGTTCTGGATGTTCTAAAATCACATGCTGCAGGGCTGCAATCCCCGAGGCTGGAGGGAGGAGCCCTCTTTTTTTTTTTTTCTGCTTCTAGCTTCTAGAGGCTCCCGACATGACTCTCGACCTGCTTCCATCACTATGTCCCCTTCTCTGTCTCTGACTCTCCTGCCTCTTTTCTATGACGATCCTTGTGATTACACTGGACTTCCTAGATAATCCAGAATGATTTTCCCATCTCTTTAACCTAATCACATTTGCCAAGTGCCCTGCCCTGTAAGGCAGCATAGTCCCAGATGCATGATTGGAACATGGTGTCTCTGAGGGAGCAGGCAGTTCTACCTACAGCAGTGCCCTGTCCTTCCTCCCTACTGCACTGTGGAAGAACTAGTGGGAGCCATCTGTCAGAGCACCTCACTAGAATGCTTCCCGTGATCCAAGCCAGATCTGTCCTTTGAGGGGTTTCTTTGTAAGTGGAAAAGCAGTGAATTCTGAGTCTGGAGCTGGTGAAGGTCAAGCCTCCTCTAAGGTCAATGTTGTGGTCTGTGCTTGGTGGAGATGGACGCGGAGGTGTGGAGGAGAGGAGAGTTCTGGAAGTGTTCCTGCTGCTGCTTCCAGCTGTTCCCAAGGCCAGCAGTTTGGGAATCAGTATATCCTCTGCTTGTTTCCATCCCTAGAAATCAAAATTGTCCTGACCCACAGAGCTGTTTTGAGTGGAGGCTAGACCTCAGGGAATGTGGAGACAACAGGAGCAGGAAAGAGTTATCTTGAAGCAGGTGAGCACTCTCCAATCTGAGAGCCTCCCAGGCCCTGGGTGGGCGTCATGTTCATGCAGTTAGGTACAATCTTTAGAAGATACATTAACCCCAGTGAGTAAGACCACATCTATCTCCATTTCAACCTCTGTTAAATTGCTGGCCTCCCCCCTCAACAGGGGACCCAGGCATTTTTGAAAACCAGCTAAAGGGAAATTGAGTTGACTTGTTTAACTTGTATTAAATGGAGAATGTTTATAGGGTTTCTGTTGTTTCATTAGATGGCTGGTTGGCTGGGTGTAGAAATGGCTTTTAGAAATACTCCTTCTGCATGGGCCTACCCAGCCTATGGCATGAAGGTGCAGGGCTGGAGGGTCTTCAGGATATGAAATGTCCCGCAGTGCCCATCCCCAGAAATGTGAGGAGAACAGAGGCGAGTCCAAGGCTGGTCTGTTAAAAAAAAAAAAAAGTTCTCCCAATCATCAGACATGTAGGATTGTAAAATGAGTGATTGATTGGAGTCTTGATTTGTGGTCAAAAACTAAAGTTCTCTCCTGTCAGGAAGAAATTGGGCAAAATTGAATATATCTGAATTCCTGTGGAAACTGATGACAAACCTGTAGGATTAAAGCAAGCAGTGAGTTCAGGCTACGTGTGAAGTTGCAGGCCAAGGGCTGAGGTTGTGGCTCAGTGGTTGAGCGCTCACCTAGCATGGGCGAGGCCCTGGGTTCGATCCTCAGCACTACATAGAAATAAATAAATTAATTAAAAATATTGTATCCAACTACAACTAAAAAAAAAAAAAAGAAATTGCCAAGCTTCCTAAGGTATAGGCCTATGTCTTAGCAAAACATCACCATAACAGGTTGTGAAGCTAAAGTAACTTTTCTGCTCTATCAACCCTGCTAGAAAATAGCCTGAAGTCTCTATTTCCTCTGTAGATAATGGTATTTCAAACTTATCATCCCATGAAAAAACAATCAAAGAGGATGCCCCCAAACAGGAAGGAAAAAGCATCATAGAAGTGCATCAGGCAGTTGAGTTATTTGTCTCTCTGTCTGGTATTTTCCATCTTTGAAGACTTTGTAACTTGTTATAATATGTTTTCTCATTCTGTTAATTTTTGTTATTTACTTTTGTGTTTATAAATTTATATTCACCTTTTTTAAAAGAGTGCCCCATCATGCAGGCCCCATTACCTGGAACTACTCCCAATGTGTAGGCCACATTAAAGAGGTGGGGATGGCCAGCCTCCCTGAACAGCCTGCCCGAGAACTGAGGGTCATGGAAGATAGGTCGAGAGGGAGACAGGTGAGGGATACTGGTGGCCGGGGATGGGGAAGGCCAGATGTGGGGCAGGAGGGCTCATCAGGGTTGACAGTAGATATGCAATGGTTCCTGTCAAGGAAAGTGACATGAGGATATGAAAGAGGGGTGCTCTTCCCATGTGACAGATGTCTTCCTGCAGCTTCAGCCTTCTGTACCTGTAATGAATGGGGAGATGATGAAAGACTAAAGCAGGTGGTACATTCCAGAATCCTGAAAAAGAGTCAGAAATGTGTCACTCCCTGAAACTGCGATTTATCAGTGCCAACATAAATGAATGAGGGTGATCAGAGTTTGGGTGCTTCCCAAATCTCATGAGGGTCTTCAGGAAATAAGGGAAACCTCCATTCATCAGGAGTGGAGAGTGTATCCTGAAACCCCATCGGGGAAGCACAAGTTCAAATGTAACTAATAAAAGATGCACTTTCCAAGAACACTGCTCAGTGGATAATGACGTATGACAAAGTGTTTAAAAAGCAAATTAAAAAGTGACAGTCTCAAACACACTCATACACAGATGAATAAATTAGACTAAAAAAACCATAAGGCAGAAGACACATAATGGTTTTTATCTAAAGACAAATGACACCTAAGGGGAAATATTTGCAACTCGCATCACAACCAAAAAGTAATTTTCCTAATACATCAGAGTTCCTATAAATTGATTTTTTTTTATAAAAACACTAACCATCTAATAGAAAAAGAGGCAATTCAGAAGAAAGGAAATACAAATGCCTCTTAGATGGAAAGATATTAAACCTTATTCACAATAAGAAAATGAAAAAATAAAATTACGCTGCAATTTCACTTTCAACTATCAGACTGGCAAAGATAAAAGAGAGTTCGGCAAAGACGTGAGGAATCAAGCTCTCTCCTGAATTGTTGGTGGGAACAACAATTCTGTGGGTGCAATTTCTGTGGGGAGCAATTTGGTAATAGCTGTACAGACTGCAAGAGAATATAGCCTGGACTCTTGCAATTTGACTTCTAGGAACTTAATTACATGGCCGCATATGTATGATATGACATATATAAAAGATTATTTGTGGGCTAGGGATTTAGTGAGTTAGAAGAATGACTGCCTAGCAGGCAGGAAGCTATGGGTCTGATCCCCAGCAGCACACACACACAAAATATGTATACATATAAATATGTATATGTGTGTGTACACATACATACATACATATTATTTACAACATATTTCATAACAAAAATGAGAGGATGTCTACCTAGAAAAAATAAATAAATTATATGCATACGTTGGAATATTACTCAGCTGTAGAAAAGAATGAGGAAACTCTATTTTAACTAAACTAAAATGATCTTCAAGATATAAAAGTAAGGCTCTCAGGGCTGGGAATATAGCTCAGTTGGTAGATTGTGTGCCCTGCATGCACAAAGCCCTGGGTTCAATCCCCAGCACCACAAACAAACAAAAAACACCACCATCAACAACAACAACAACAAACAAAAGTGAGGCTCTCTGCTCCTCCATGTTCAACAGACAGCCACATCTTCTCGCTGTGCAGGGCAGGGCCAGCCACACCCCTGACACATAATAATGAAGGCTGGAGTGAATGGAGGATGCTTTCAACCCTAGCAAAGTGAATATTGTCTCCATCAATGACTCGTATACTGACTTCAACTACCTGGTCTACATGTCCCAGTGATTCCATCCATGGAAAGTTCAATGGCACCCTCAAGGCAGAGAATGGGAAAGTTGTCATCAATGGAAAGTTCATCTCCATCTTCTAGGAGCAAGATCCCGCCAACAGCCAATGATCTGGTGATGCTGGTGCTGAATACGCTGTAGCATCCACTGGCATCTTCACTATCATTGAGAAGGCTAGGACTCATTTGAAGAATGGCACCAAAATGGTCATCATCTCTGCCCCTTCTGCTGGTGTCCCTCATGTTTGTGATGGGTGTGAACCATGAGAAGTATGGCCACCGCCTCAAGATCATCAGCAATGCCTTCTGCACCATCAGCTGCTTAGCTCCCCCAGCCAAGGTCATCCATGACAACTTTGGCATTGTGGAAGGACTCATGACCACCGACCTTGCCATCACTGCCACTCAGAAGACCATGGGTGGCCCCTTTGGGAGACAGTGGCATGATGGTCGTGGGGCTGGCCAGACATCATCCCTGCTTCCACTGACACTGCCAAGGCTGTGCACAAGGTCATCCCTGAACTGAATGGGGAGCTCCCTGGCATGGCTTACTGTGTGCCCACCCCAACACGTCAGTTGTGGATCTGACCTGTCGCCTGGAAAAAGCTGCCAATCATGGTGACATCAAGAATGTGGTGAAGCAGGCATTGGAGGGCCCCCTAAGGTCTCTTGGGCTACATGGAGGTTGTCTCCTGTGACTCTTCCATGCTGGGGCTGGCATTGCCCTCAATGACCACTTTGTCAAACTCATTCCCTGGTATGACAATGAATTTGGCTACAGCAACAAGGTGGCAGATCTCATGGTCCACATGGTCTCCAAGGAATCAGAGCCCCTGGACCACCACCCCAGCAAGAACACAGAGGAATAGCGAGGTCTTCAGCTGCTGGGGAGGCCCTGCTCCTAACTCAGTCCCTCAACATACCAAGAATCTCCCTCCCAATTTCCATCCCAGACCCCTGAAGAAGGGGAGGGGCTTAGGGAGCCCTACTGTCACGTACCATCACTAAAGTCCACTGCACCCAGTACACACACACACACACACACGAGACAGACTTGGTAACACACACCTGCAATCCCAGCAACTTGGAAGGCTGAGACAGGAGGATTGCCAATTCAAAGCCAGCCTCAGCAACTTAGCAAGACCTTGTCTCAAAATAAAAAATGAAAAGGGCTGGGAATATAGCTTAGTGGTAGAGCACCCCTGGGTTCAGTCCCCAATACAGCAGGAAAAAGAAAAAAAGAAGAAGAAAGCTATAGAGGAAATATAAAGTACTCCACTATTGCTGCTTTAAAAAGAACAATTGGGAGGAGTGTAGCGGTGTGTATGGCTCAGATAAACAAAACGTATCCACAGGGTCCACCAGAAACATGCTGCACCAGTTGCTTCCTGAGTAAGGCTCTGGGTACCTGGGGCCTGAGGCTGTAAGCAGTAAATGTTCAGCAAATGTTTACTGAGGGCTGGTTTTGTGACAGGCCCAATGGCAGGGGCTGGGGATGCAGGAGTTAATAAAACAGACAAGGTCCTACCTGCATGAAGCTTGTGTCTTAGTCAAGAAAATAGGCAATAAATAGATAAAACGTATGCGTGGACAAGTGATTGTCAAACAGATGGACAGAGTGGGGGAAGGAAGCAAGAAAGAAAGCGGCTAGGTATTTAAAGAAATTTAAAAACAGCAAATAGAGAGAATAAATGTGGGGGAGGGTCTTGTTTTAGCCAGGGTGATGGTCAGGGTAGACTCAAGTCATCCAGATATCTAAGGTAGGAGCACCCAGGGTCCAGTGCAAAGGCCTAATATTTTTTTGTTTTGTTTTGTTTTGAGAAAGAGCGATGGTTTTGTTTTGAGGGGACTGTGGTTCAAGCACAGAGAGAAAAGGGGACAGTGATAGGCATGGAATTATGTTCCTGCATCAAACCCTTCCAGGAGCAGCCCCACCTGCCTGGGCCTGCAGGGGTGGCACCAACCCTTCAGGGATTTCCTCAGAAGACCTGGTTCCTTTTCCAACATGAGGTGTTTGGCCACAGCAGGAAAACACCAACCTCCTAACTATAGAGGGTAAATAGGTTGGCACAGTCCGTATTCTGGGGCAATACCTATATTTTTAGCTAATGCTGTATTAACTTCTTTGTGAAATAACCTTCTGAAACAAAGGTAGCTCTTTGATGACGCCGGCTTCACATTCCAAACATAGTGTTTGTCCCCACAAGCCTAAAAGCAGTTCTCTATTCCAGAGACCCTCAATATCTTAGAAGGAAACAGATACAAACTCTTATCCCAATACAGGCTCTTCCTGAGCCTTGTGGGTTCCAGAAGCAGCCGCAGATGAAGCAGCCCTCTGCCATGCTCTTCTGATAGATGGCTGCGTCCCCCGGGACCTCGGTTTCCATGGGGTTGCTATTTCTCTGGATGACATGTGCTGTGTAAACTCTCCAGTCACAACTGGGTCCTGGCTCTTTAAGACAACAAATCCCCAGGGGAAGAGGGTTGAGTCTTGCTTAATTGGACAGTTGGTTGTATCCAGAGAGAAGTGTTTGCAGAGCACATCAAAAGCCAGCCCAGGGACCCACATGTTTGCTCAGTATCCACACAGCAAACAACAAGAGCCTCTCTTGAATGGAGGGGTCAGAAAGGATTTTCCTCAAATCTAGTGAACCTCTGGGGTGATGGCTTATTCAAATGCCAGGGTGGGATGGGGTGCAAGGCCTCCCTTGTCTGGGATGGACACCCGGAGTCTCTTATTTTCATTTTGCTTTCTAGCAACAGAACCAACCCTGGGGAATGGAGGGGGACCTGGACTTGTTTGGAAGTCTGTCTGGAACCAGTGCAGAAGGCCAGCTGTAGGGAGCTGTAGGGAGCGGGGTGAGGGAGGAGGAGGAGGAGGCCCACTAGCTGTGCTGAAAACCAGACCCAGAGCTTTTATGCACATGATTAGTGATGAGCCAGTTGCCTGGCAACAGCAGCCCCTTCCCCCTTCTATCCATACCCCTCAGGCTGCATGTAATGTTTGTGACATTTTTCTTTTCATAGCAGAGACAGGGAGTCACCCCCTTCATTAGGTAAAGACGGTGCCCACTCCCCAGCCCCCCTTACTAGCTTATTGATCAGACTCCTGGTTAGAAATTGTCTCCCCAAAGCATTTAATTATTAATTGCACATTGGACTGATTGCTGTACCAAGAGAATCTACGGATGAGAGTTCATAGAAGTGAAGTGCTTAGCCCAAGACCTGGCACACAGGAAGTGCTGTGAGAATAATTAACGGTATCCCTTCCTTTAGGGAGATTGGATTATAGCGAGACCTATGCCGGGCAGATTTTACTCTTCAAAGAGTATCGCTGTTTTCTCTTCAACTCTCCATCCAAACGCTATAGCAGGAAGAGTTCCCCTCCCCCATGCCTGTAAATCTTTGTTTACAAATAGTGAACCCAAGGCCCAGCAAAGTGAAGTGACTTTGTCAACGTCCCATAGCTCTTGACACCAAAACTAGACTGAATCCAAACCTCCTGGTGCTCAATCCCTTTCCACTACACCTCTAGCCCTCAGAATGTAGTGTGCATGAGAATCCTACCAGGAATCCATCAAAAATGAAGGTTTATGATCCCCCCACCCCTCACCATGCCCCTCACCATTGGTTTCCTAGGGCTGCTGTAACAAATTACCCCAAACTTAGTACCTTATACTAGCAAGTTTATTATCTACAGGGTTAGAGGTCCCAAGTCCTAAAATGGATCTTAAGAACTAAAAGCAAGGTGTTGGTGGCCCGAGTTCCCATGAATGCCAGAGGGGAGGATCTGTTCCTTGCCATTCCCAACTTCTCCAGGCCACCTTCCCCCTGGCTCATGGCCCATCCCTCCAATCTCTACCTCCACCACCATGTCTCTGCCTCTCTTTCCTCCCTTGTAAGGACCCCGGGTCCATTGGACTCACTAGGAGAATCTGGGACAATTTCCCCATCTCAAGAGCCTTTAACTCTGATTTAGGCAGCTGGGTGGAGCCCAGGAACCTGCATCCTGGTATCCTTCCCTCCCTCTGTCAAGCAGACAACCTCTGGACCAGCTAGGAAGCACTGCTGTACCCGTGGGCCACCAGCTTTTTCTTTACAAGACAATGAGGGGACTGACCGGCAGGGAAGGCCATTGCTTCCATTTATTAAGATGCTCAAGGATAGGAAGATGCTTTTGTAGTCCCAGGTTCCACAGCCAAAGTTGGAATGTAAACCCAGGTCCCTGTCTCCACACCCACTGTCTGAGGTCCTCTATTCGACAGCATGTTGTCGTGGAGCCTGCTCCCCTCCTCCTGCAGACAGGAAAACCAGGGCCCAGGATCTGTCAAGTGACCACCCACGGTGCTACTTCCAGGCTCACTCAAGAGACCTCAGAGAGATCATGCATTTCCTTCCCTTTCCCACATGGAGATCTCATCCCTGCCAAGCCGCTGAAAAGCACTTTTCCATGCAGAGTCAGACTGCAGTGCCGGCCTGACTTCAGACACATGGGCCGAAACGATAGCAGAACCCTTTGGTGGGTTGTTCTCAGGGAGCAGAATGACGGAAGACAGGGGCTGGAAGAGATGGGGCGTGGGGGTGACAGGCCCTTTCTGTTCATGTCCCGTGAGGAAAATTTTAAAAACAAAGGAGCCGCTCCATTGCTGGTGCAAAAGTGTGTGACTGAGCACTAGGGGGCAGAGCGTGTCCAGGAATGGGAGTGCAAATGCCACTTGCCTTGGGTTTTAAGGGAGATTTTACCAGCTTCCAGTGTGAAGGGTCATTGCCTTTAGTACAACCTTAGTCAATAGGTTTCTAATTGGGCTATTAATCTAGAAATAAGTGTGACACAGGAACCCCAGAGGGTGGCATGAGAGCAGATGTAACGTGACTAATGAGCACCCCACGGAGGCTTTTTGAAAGGGTCAGCTTTTATCATCTTTGTCCTCCTTTCGTGTGAATTGATGCCCCACCACTACTTGGCAGTTTGTCACAGGCAGTGGCTTAACCGTTGAGAAACATCAAACAACATTTTAAAGGTTCTCCAGGACATGGTGGGAGCACCAGAAAATGAACAATAGATCTATTTTGTATTTTAATTTGTTGCAAATTAATGTGAGTGTACACCCATCAGCCAGTTCAGACTTAGCCTCATTCCCCCTTGGGTACTGTCCCACCTCCTGAGCCGAATGATCAGCAAATGGATCTTGATCATCACAGGCAATGCATGATCCTTTGCTTGGGAATTAACCCCAATAACACTTGATTCTACCATCTGCAAGGCAATGACATTTGAACAGATATGAATTCAGCAGTGGCCTAAGGATACTCTCCTGTTCGGAATATCATTAATGTGAATTCCTCAGCCACCAGACACTGGACTTTTCTTTTACAATCTCATTTGATCGTTGTAACAACCTTATAAGATTGATACTATTATTACCCATATGTTGAGGATACTTTAACAATGAGGAGCGAAGAAAGTTGTCCGAGATTACCTAGTGTGGAAATGGCTCACCCAGGCCTCAGACTTAGCCATATGACACCAAAGCCTAGGTACTTAGCTCTTGTCTTCCTGGAATCCTGAGCAAGCTTATCCCAATTGGGAAAACCTGGGCCATGGTTTCTGACCATTTACCTTTGAATCTGAATGTGGTGCTGATTTGGTGGGTGGTCTTAGAAAAGGGACTCCATTTCTCCATTGGATCTTAAGATCTTACAGTGAGGTAAATGCTTCATAATTCAACAAGTCAAAATAAATGTAATACAACCTTGATGTTAGAGGCATTTGGGCCTAAAGAATCCAGGCTAGTGAATGGAGTCAGGCAGTCACCATCTCTGAGATCTGCAGGGACCTGTCACTGGGGTCAGAAGGAAGTTTCTATAAGATAGAGATGTAACAGGGTGGTGTGAGGAATTGAGTGGGATTAGTCTCTCAAGTTCTGGGTTGCTAAAAGGTACAGGGTGTATCCTCCTTCTCACAGGATAAGTTTGGGGACTGCGGACTTGTCAGAAGATAGTCATCTGTTGACAAAAGGAGGTATGCATTGGCAAGATGCTATCCAAGGCTGTCTGCTGGGAAGCAGCTAGAAGAGGAATCCATGTTTCCCAAGGAACCAAGGGAGCTGCCAGGTACTGATGCCAGGGCAGGTCCTAAGGCCACTTTGTTAGCCATGGAGGCCCACAGTCTGGCCACAAGCAATCACAAAAGGCCATATTTGACTTTCTCTTTCCTCTTCTTTCCCCAAAGTCGGAGGAGGTGGGCAGGGGGAGGTCAGGATAGGAAAGAAGGAGAGAGTAGGCCATGTCTCCATTCTTACACTCCAAATCTTCTAAAGCCTCTAGTCTAGTCTGGAGGAAGGGAAAAGATTCACACTCAATATAGATTAAAATTTTAAATTGAAGAAAGCCCAATAGAGAGAAATCATTTTAATAACTAAAATGATGAAACCTATAGAATCAGAATGGGGTATATAAAGCTAATGGAGCCCACTCACCAGTGAGAAAGGGAGGTTCCGCAGAGTATAATTGGTAGATTTTATTGGAGGAAAAAAGCATACACCCGTATTTCATCTTTATCCCCCAGAGAACTGACAATCTTCACTAAACCTGTTACTCAAAGAAAAATCAATAAATATTAGATATTCTGCCACAGGTGAAAGACTGCAGCTTGCTGTTTTGTACCACAGTTAGCTCCTCCACATGAGGAATGACTACCTGGCCCTCTAGGACTTTGGTCTGGTAGGTGTGTCGTAGATACCTCAGATAATGGTGGACAAAGCCCAGAGTGTCTCTTCTTGTCAAGCTTGTATCTGCAACTCTTTCTGGGACTCTCTGGAGTCGCAGATCCATCTAAGTCAGGATGCATCTTCTTAAACACTTTCCCTCTACGTAGAGCCTTCTGCCTTCTAAGAGGTCTAAATTGATCCCCCACCACCAACTGCATCCCTCCTTTGAACCTGAGCTGGAGCCCTGGGCTTCAGAGGGTTATATAGTATGAACTTAAATGACAGACATAATGGTGGTGATCTCACCTCAACCCTCACCATTCCTCCCCTTGACTATTGCTTGGGGCAGCGCAAGAACCCAAGATGCATTGGTGTAACAAAGCCAATATTTTAATCCACTCTGTGATCAAAATAGTATCACCAATCCACAGGAAGAGGGGGAAATATTCCATAAATAGAGCTTGAATAATCAGCTAACTAGATGTGGAAAAACAACCAATTAAGTTCTCATTTATGCCAGGACATTGAATGCAATGCACCAAACTATAGCACCTTGGTGTCCTGCGTATTTTAAGCTGAAGGAAACTGAATCAGCAACAGTGCAGAAGCAGGAGTGTGTGACACTCCGCCCCGCCCCTTCTCCCCTGGAGCAGGCCATAAAACCTAGGAATGTCACTCACTGACCTCCTCCCTCCCTTCACCTTAGAAGACCTTTAAGTGACAGATGTCCTGCCCACACCTGCAAGGGGAGCAATGTCACACAAAGAGGCCAAGAAGAATCTGAACAAACACTAGATTCCTTCTCAGTTTATTGCCATTTGATCCTACACTCTTGTCTTCCCATCACACTTCTGCATAATTTTCCACAAAAAATACACAGATTTCCCCATTTCCTTGGGGCTTCATTTATGAAGGCTCCCATTTCATATAAAACCTGTTTTTGTTAATCTACCTTTTGTTATAGGGATCTCAGCCACAAATCTGGTGACAATTGATGCTACATTTTCTCTCCTACACTTAACATCCATCATTTTCAGGTGGATGAAAAAGCAAAAGGTCATAGAGGAAAGAATGACAATGTAGAAGAAAACTTAGATGAATATTGATCAGACTTTGGAATTGGGGAAGAACTTTTTTAAGTATAAAAATAATACACAAGTAACATTAAATGATAAATTTAAATATACAAACATTTTAAATGTATAAAAAAATGTAAATATAATCAAAAGGTATGGTAGTAACAGGACCCATTAATCCCCATTGCACCAGTGGACAGGAAGCTAAAAGCCATCATCTGAGTGACTCCATCCTAGATCAACGGTTCCTGAGCCATGCTACCAACTGAAACAGATATATGAGTGATCCAGCTAAGGTCAGCCATGCCTGGCCCAGGTTATCAGATACATATGTTACCCATAGACTTGTAAGTAACAGTAAAAAAAAAAAATCATTTAGAACACTGTTCTAAGGTGATTTGCTATACATAATTAGATAATCTATACTGAAACAGTTTGGATTTGGAATGTCCCTCAAAGCCTGTGTGGGAAAGGCTCTGTCACTAGCTCAGTACTATTGGGAGGTGGTAGAAAACTTCAAGAGGTAGAGCCTAGTGGGGGGTCTTCCGGTTGTAGAGGGTGTGCCTATGAAGGGAATATTGGGACCCCAGCCTCTTCCTCTTCCTCTCTTTTGCACCTAGCCATGGGGTGAACAAAATTCCTCTGCCCTGTGCTCCCCCCATGATGAGTGCTGCCGCCCCACAGGCCCACAGCATCGGGGCCAATCATGGAGTGAAACCTCGAGGACTGGATGCCAAAAGAAACTTTTCCTCTTCATAAAGTTTATTTCCTCAGTTATTTGTTAGAGTCATAAAAACATAACTAACACGAATAGAAGAGGGAAATGACAAATGAGAACAAACATGGGCAAGAACTGTGAGAGATGAAAATTAAAAAATTAATATGGAATGAGGTCTTATAAATCAATAAGAAAAACACCATCTGCCACAAGAAAAATGAATAAAGGAGGTAAGCAGATAAGTTAAGAAAGGAAGACAAATGGCAAATAAACTAATGAAAAAGCATTAAGCCTTACAAAAATAGAAGTGTGATCTAAACATTAAACTATCCTTAGATATTTCTACTTATTAAACAACAGTTTCAAAATGTTCAATAATGAGGAGGTGGTGGGCACTGTTACCCAAGGATGAGCTTGGAACTAACATGCCACTTCTGGAAAGTAGTTTAGCAGGACTTAGAAAATGTGTTAGGATCAAGCGCGGTTGGTGTGAAATATTGCATTATTCTTCCTCATCCCTCAGTGCTCCTTGAATTTGTGCTGTTGGCATGATTTTGAATATACTCCATTAGAAGAGGAGTATATTTTCTTTTTATCCCTGTTGTACTTGGCATTGTGGCTGTGCTTGGCCAATGGAATGTTAACAAGTGTGTGCTGCATGCAGAGGTTTAAGCCTCCTCTGGCTTTGGGGATGTTCTGTTTCGTTTCTTCTTTCACCATAAGCAGAGCTTCTTCTGTGTGATCCTGCCCCTGAAACCCCAGCTCCAGAATGAATACATAGATTTGGGAAGATGGAAATGGAGAAGCAAAATAGTGATTGCGACTCGCCTAATTTCCCACACAAAAAAATAGTCATAACAAGTAAATATCAAAACCAAAAATCCAGGGACATTTCCAACAAAACCAGGTGAGCCAGTATCCCTGTGAACCCTGAAATACAAGTCACTGAAGATAGACCCTAGACAGCCACACCCACCTGCATGGTTTCAGCCTCTGGGCAGGAGAGGGCAGAGGAAAGCAACGGGGTATTTAACACACCTGGGAACAGGGAAGCCTCAAATATCCAACAGGCACTCACTGGAAGGCCCAGAAGCTGAAATTGTCTACTCCAGTTAGCAGGTGAGTGCAGGGGCAGGGAGCCTGCAGGAAGGTCTCAGTGGTCTGACACACTGAGTCCCATAGACTCTCGTGGGAACCCTGCTAGGTCAGGGGTCTTCCCTGAGGATGCCACCAGGAGTAAAATTAAAACCGGCAGAATAGATTTCACAGAGACAGAGGAAAGAAGATCCAGATAACAGCAGATGAGGCGAGTGTAACCAGGAAATCCTACAAAAAGGAGCTGCTCTTATATTTTGCACTACATGAAACACAACAGAATAGGTACCCATGAAGTTCTAAAATTTTATCTGAATAAATACTCATAAATAAGTTTAAGAAAACTAAATTCATATAAAAATGAGCAATAAAAAAATATCAAGGCTACAGTGCTTTTCTAGCATGTGCAAGTCACTGAAGTGTGACAGTACTGGAAAGCTGGGGGAGAATTAAGGTTAAATCTCAAAGTTAAGAACAATAAGAATAAGAATAAGAAACAGAGGCTGGGGTTGTAGCTCAGTGGTAGAGCACTTGCCTAGCATATGTGAGGCACTAGGTTTGATTCTCAGCACTGCATAGAAATAAGTGAATATATAAAGGAACATCAACAACTAAAAAAAATTTAAAAAAGAAGAAACAGAATAATATTACTATAGATAATGAAAGCAGGCCAGAAAGGTTTGCTTTAAAGAAAAAGAAAATCATAATGTTCTATTAAAAACTGCACTAAAAAGAAAAATTTTCAAAGCATGAAAGAATATTTTTTAAAAGAGAATTAGAAAAGCTCATAAGTGGCAGAACTCAAAAAGGAAAAAAGAAATAAAATAAATGAAAACTGTAATGAACTTGGTGAATAAGCACAGAAGATAATGTCTTAAGAGAAATAGAAGTGAAAATAGAAAAAAATATTTAAATCAAAAAGAAAGTAAGCTAGGTGCAGTGGCCACTTGTCATTCCAGTGAATCCCAAGGCTGAGGTAGGAGGACCACAAGTTCACAGCCAGCCTGGGCAACTTAATGGGACACTGCCTCAAAACAAAAAATAAAAAGGGCTGAGGATGAAGCTCAGTGGTAGAGCACCCTGGATTTTAAACCCCAGTATAAAAAAAGAAAGAAAAGAAAAAATTAAGGGGGAAATAAAGGAAGGGTACCCAGGGAAGAAGACTGAGTAAATTATGTTATTTGCATATACAAATATGGCACAACGAATCCCCCATTGTGTATAATTATAATTCATAAATAAGAAATAAATAAGAAATTAAATTTATAGGTGTGGTGGCAGACATCTTAATCCCAGAAACTGGGAAGGCTGAGGCAGGAGGATTGCAAGTTTGAGACCAGTCTAAGCAAATTAAGGTGATCCTCAGCAACTTAGCAAGACTCTTTCTGAAATTTTTTTTAAAAAGAGGGTACTGAGGACTGGGGAGGTAGCTCAGTGGCAGAGGACAGAGATAAAGATTTATACAACTATTAAATAAGTACAGGCAAAGAAGATCCAACATATGAACAACAGAAGTTTCTGAATAAAAAAACCAAAGGGCAGGGTGCAGTGGCACACACCTCTAATATCTCAGCAATTTGGGAGGCTGAGGCAGAGAATCTCAAGTTCAAGGCCAGCCTCAGCAACTTGGCAAGACCCTGTCCCCCGCCACATCCAAAAAAAAAAAAGGAAGAGAGAGAGAGAAAGTAAAAAAAAAAAAAAGAACTAAACCAAGAGGAATAAATAAATTCTATAATTCAGTAAGAACCTTTGAAAGAAAATAGATTTTAAAGTACAAATGGAAAGAGCTCACTATGCATATCAGACTATTAAACCTGAGTTATCAACACCAGACACATTCTGGTAAAATTTCTGGACTTTAAAGAAAAAAAAAAGATTCTTTAGACATCAAGGCATAAACAACATATGGCTTATAAGGAAAGGAAGAGTCCCATTAGACTTTTTGATTATAATACTTCAGGTCAGAAGAAAATAGAATAGCATAATTAGGATACTCAAGGAGCAAGAAAATGTAACATTCAAGTATAAAAGACTTGGGCAGACAGTTGTGGACATGTGAGAACTTAGGGAATACTGTCCCTATAAGTACTTACTGAGTAATCTATTAGTGAGCAAGTCTCAGACAACCAACGTAAGTAGAGAGTCTCTAGCATAAGGACTGACAGGGAGCATTAAATAGTTACTTGCAGAAAAAAAACTTAGAATAAAAAGGAAGAGAATATATATGCAATGATTATATGACTAGACAGTGTAGACATAGTACAACTTAAAAATGAGGCAAAATAAGGATGAGAGGCAAGATTTTTAAAAAGTGTTTTCAGTTATTATGGTTGTTGGTGGTTATTCTCTATATTATTTTGAAACTTCTCTGTGTATAATGTAACAAGCATAGGATATTCTATCCTCTCTTGTGTTTTGACAACCAGAACCAGAATTCTTGATGTGAAAAAAAGGATATACAGTTAATATAAAAAAGAAATTTAGGAAAACCTCTGTGAACCTGAATTTGAATTGGAAATATTACTGTGAATTCATAAAGTATTTTATCTTCAAAAATATATTTCCTAATTCTGCCTATTGAAAAAGCCCAGGAATATTGGTCCCTTTACCCACTAGCATAGAGCACCTCTGGAGCCCAGATGGTGATAATGAAATGCCACTTCTTACTAAAAGAAAAACAGGGCCTTTGGAGAAAGGGCTGATTCCAAATCTGTGTCCAAAAGAGTACAAAATTATCCTAGAACATTTTGTCATACCAGATAGCAAGAAAATGACTCAGAATTCAACTTGAAGAGGTTAGTAATGAAATTATAATTTCAAAACAAAAAACTGCAATAGATTATAACACTTCAGTTATATCAATTAATTCGTAATAATAAAAAAATTGGTCTTTTTTGAAGAATAATAATGAATTGATTTATTACCATTGTGCAATTCAATTGAATTAATGGCTCTAGGCCTTGAGAATTAATGACTACTAACATAATGAAAGCCAGATATGACCTATAGAGATTGAGGCTAAGGCTACTCAGTCCTCTAGATCCAGCTGCCCAATTTGCAGGAAATACTGAGGACAATGCAACATGTCAAGTTATACCATGAATATGCAATCAGCAAGATCCAAATTGTGGGAAATTCTATAGGTCTGAAAAGCCCAAGTTCTTTTTTTTTTTTTTTTTTTTTTGAGACAGGGCCTCACTATGTTGCCGAAGTTGGTCTCAAACTGTGGGGCTCAAGTGATTCTCCTGCCTCAGCCTTCCAAATGCTGGCACAGCAGGTGTGCATTACCTTGCCCAACTACAAGGCCCAAGTTCTTAAACAGATAAATTGTAAGGAAAGAAAGATATAGCAAGAAAAAAAAAAGTAGATTTAAACTATACATCAAACATTCTAAAAGACCAAATAAACCACAAGGTCTGTGGATGTGGGCATGAATGAATAAGCCATAAACAAATGCAAGGAAGTGATTTTTGTTTTGGGAAGAATGATGATTACTTCTGGAAGAAGTGGAGAGCTGTGATCGAGACAGGGCACGTGGGAGACATCTGTGTTGCTGGCAATGTTCTATTTCTTAAACTGGATAGTAGTTGTAAAAATGTTTATCTTGTAATTCACTAAGATATGCATTTGTTCTGTATTTTTTATATATTTTATTTTAAAAGGACAAGTTAAAACAAAAAAAGAAAACCACTCAGTGCAGATCTGAGCCCAGTCATGGGCAAGTCCAGCTAAACTCAACTTAGATCAGCCAGTCTTTCATTGATGCAAGATGTATATATTGAAAATAAGCCTTATTGTTTTACCTCTGCACAATGAGGTAGTTTGTTACACATCACTGTTGTGCCATTTGCTACCTGATACAGTTGATGATGTATCAGCTATTTCAAACCTCTTTTCCTTTCACTGTTGAATCTAGAGAAGCCAGATATTTGTTTTACTAGCCTCCCAGTTAATGATGGCTATGTGACCTAGGAGTAAGCCCTCAGGGAAATCCTGCTGAGGGTCTATGGGAAAGACTTTCTCTCCAAATCAAAAGATACTATACAGAGAGGTTCTCTCACTATCTGGCTTCATATATCCTGCTTCTCTGAATTTTGCTTGTGTGATAATGTGATGCTTGGAGCCATTTGCCACCATGAAGCAATAAGCACAAGAATGAAAACTCAACATCCTGAGGATATGGAGCAAAAAAATTGAAGAGTTGGATTTCGTTTTTGTGTATGTGTGTGGTACTAGGATTGAACCTGGGGATGCTTTACCATTAAGCTACATCCCCAGACCTTTTTATTTTTTGTTTTAAGACAGGGTCTCACTAAGCTGCTGAGGCTGGCCTCAAATTTTTGATCTCTTGCCTCAGCCTCCCTAGTTTCTGGGTTTATAGGCATGCACCACCACTCCCAACTAGAGTCTGATTTCTTGATTATTTCATCAAATCTCTACTGTCTTTCAGAATTGGGTTATCAAGTCAATTAATATACCATCTATTAATTAACTTTTCTATTACTTGTAACTGACTTTCTATTACTTCCTAACTTAGCTTTTAAAATGTTTATAAGTCTTTAGCCCAGCAAGTATTCTCTGTTCCTTCAATTTAACATAAGAAAATGATCCAAGATAGAATCAAAGAATATTTAATGAGGCATTTTCTAAAAAGAGAAAAATAGAAGACAATCTAAAATTTCAATACAAAAGAACAATTAAATAAGATATCAATAAGATGATAAATTATGCAACCATTGACATATTTGAGTACAATGTTTAAGATTATGGGAAATTTATTCTGTATAATTTTTTAAAAAGTAATATCAAAACTACGGGTGATATCAGAGAATATAGCAGAGTAAGGACTTCCAAAAATCTTCTCCCAACAACAACAAAAAAAAAACAATGAGAAAACTAGCAAAGTTGTCAGAGTCAACCTGAGAATGTTAATTCAAGAGAAAATGATGGAGCTGGGCATGGGGTGCATGCCTGTAATCACAGCTTCACAGGAGGCTGAAGCAAGAGGATCACAAGTTCGAGCCTCAGCAACTTAGCAAGGTGCTAGGCAACTTAGTAAGAACCTGTCTCAAAATAAAAAATAAAAATAATGTATCTCAGAGATAAAGCACCTCTGAGTCCAACTCCCAGTACAAGAGAGAGAGAGAGGAAGTGAGCGGGGAAGAGAAAGTGAGGGGGGAGAGAGAGAGAGAGAGAGAGAGAGAGAGAGAGAGAGAGAGAGAGAGAGATAGATGGATTTCAGTAAAAGATGGTGAGCTTTGTGGTATTTCTATTGCCCTATTCTCAGTTCTGCCTTAGACTTGAAAAATCAACATTCCACACTCATATTGTAAATCAGGATCCTGGCAGCCACCAGAGGGGACAGAACAATATTGTGACTCCTTCAAAAGCCCTACTCCCAGGGAAATGCCATAATGTCACCTGTCTGGTGGTTCCTTGGAAGATCCCACTCATGGGATCTGTCTTTATTTGACTTGGCCCAGGGGTCACTCGGTGTGAACAGCTTTTCCCCAGGGGCCATTTGTCAAAAATAATCAGAGGCAATTGTTTAATATCACTGTTGCCTTAGGTGGCAGCTAATATCTGTAGAAACAAGAGGTGAACAAAAAAGTTTAAAATGAAAAGCTAGGGAGTGAGATGCCCATAGGGTCTTTAAAAAGCTCCAAAATAATTTTGGGAATCTTGAAAGCAGTGTGCACACATAGAGCTATGCACATGACCAGGGCTGTGTTCATGCTGAGGGAAACCACCGCAGGCTCCCCTGGGGGCTTTGTGCAAGCAGGAGGTGAAGGCTTAGGCAGAGTGAGTGGAAAGCCTATGTGGACAGCACGCCCCAACACACGCAGCCCTGCGGTGAAGACAGGTACACTGATTGGCTCCAGGCATCTAAAGAAACCTCTGACCATTAGTGTAATTGGCCAACCACTAAGCTTCAGCTGCCACATACAACAAAGAATATAGACTTCACAGAATTCGTTCAGAAAAGTCACTACACACACAATGACAGTCACAAGCAGCAATCAGAGGAAAGAGGAAAGTCTGATTTCTAGAATTAGCTCATTCACTTCAAATGTCTGGTTTTAGACTGGGGCTGTAGCTTAGTGGTAGAGCACTTGCCTCACATGCGTGAGGACCTGGGTTCGAATCTCAGTACCACATATAAATAAATAAATAAAAGTCCATTAACAACTAAAAACATATTTTAAAAAGTAATAAAATGTCTGATTTTCAACAGCAACAACAAAAAATGAGATAGCAGAAAAAAATAAGTAATTATAGTACTCCTAGGTAGATACTTAAGAGAAATGCAAACCTACACAAAAACATGTACACAAATATTCATTGCAACATTATTTATAGTAGCTAAAAAGTAGGAAAAAAGTTTTTATCCACTTGAATGGATAATGAAATGTGTTCTATTCTAACAGTAGAATGTTATCCAGCCATAAAAGATGATGCAGTACAGACAATATAGATGAACTTTGAAAACTGGGCTAAGTCAAAGAAGCCAGACCCCCAAAATGCCATAGATTGTGTAATTCCAAATGAGGATGCTGATCCATATGGGGATGGAGGGAGCTTGGGAGGAATGGAAGAACTTTAGATAGGGCAAAAGGGAGGGAGGAGAAGGGAGGGGGTGGGGCGTAGGAAAGACAGTGGAATGAGATGGACATCATCACCCCAAGTACATGTATGAAGACACGAATGGTGTGAACTCTAATTTGTGTACAACCAGAGACATGAAAACTTGTGCTCTATATGTGTACTATGAATTGAAATGCATTCTGCTGTCATATATACCAAATTGGTATAAACAAATAAATTTTTTTTTAAAAAAGAAAATGTCCAGAATTAGACAAATCCAGCAGTGGTTTCTGGGGCTCTGAGGAGAGAAGAGGAGGGGGGGCAGTTGTGGATGGTACGGGATTTCTGCAGATTGGTGACAATATTCTGGAATTAGTAGTGATGGTTGCCCAACTTTGTGCATATACTCAAGACCACTCAATTTTATACTTTTTGAAAAGGGTGAATGTTTTGGTACATGGATAATTAATTTTAAAAACTGTGAGAAGTATGATCCCAACTTTGTTTAAAGTTCTGTATTCAATATAAACCTCCTGCAAGTTCTCAAAATCTCCTGACTGCCTTCTTTCTCTCTGTTGACTGGGTGCAGCACCCTGAGCCACCTCTTTAGCTCCAGACTCTGTTGAACTGTCTCTAAGACATTGGGTTTGGTTTCCTGTAAGGCCACTGAGAGGCTGTGTGATAGAACTTGAAAGTTGAAGGTTCGTTCCATGTGGGTGGACTTTGATGAGTTGCAAATGAAAGACCGGAAAGAATTAGGCAATACTTCCCTATATTTCCCCAATTTTCTTTGACAACTCTGATGGGCAGTTGAACTTTGCCTGCTTCCCCTAAAAGGTCATACTTGTCAAGTGCAGAGTGACCTCTTATGTCTCTTTGATCTAGCTCAGTGGTAAAGCACTTCTGGGTTTAATCCCCAATACCAAAAAACAAAACAAAACAAAACAAAAACCCGAAAAACTAAAACCAAAGGAAACTTCCTAATATCAATAGTGGTAACTGCAGAGTGGAATAGTCTTAATTTTCTTCTTTATTTGTTGGTGTTGTACAAGTTTTTGATAATTAACATGTTTTTCACAGTTACAAAAATAAGACAAAAAAAAAAATCCAAGCAACTGGGTTCAGCACGCCTCCTCCAAGAAAATTATATTATATTTACTTATCCAGAAATTAGTCACCTAATAGTCTCTTAGTTTACTGTTTTGCAGCCCTTGCTGAGAATAGGTAAAAGTCATCCATTTATTCATTCAACAAATACTTTGTAAGTGTCTACCATATATGCCAGGTACTTTCTAGGAAGCTGAGATCTATCAGTAGGCCAGACAACATGTTCTCAGTTCTCTTTTTTCTTTATTTCTGCCTTTCTTCCTTCACCAGGGATTAATTTCTAATGGGGAAAGTCAAACAACATTTTTCAGTTTGTAATAAGTGCTTTAAAGAATAAAGCTGGGCAGCCCAATGTAGTAGTGCAGGCTGTAATCCAAGCAACTCCAGAAGCTAAGGCAGAAGGATTGCGAGTTCAAGGCCAGCCTGGGCAACTTAGAGACTCTCTCAAAAGTGAAAAATAAAAAAGGGCTGAGGATGTAGCTTGGTGGTAAAGCACCCCAGGTTCACTCTCCAGTACTGGGCAGGCCATATGGGGAGGGCAGATAATAAATTTGGGCAGAGGGATGTGAACAATGGATGAGGTCTACGGGGTACCATTTTAGACTTTTCAGAATTGAGTCAGAACCACAGCTCTAACAGTGACAGTTGACTGGAGACTAAACCAAGTAAAGGAGCTAACCGTGCAGGCTTCTGGGGGTTGGGTGGGAATATTTCAGACAGAAAGAATAACAAATAACATATCTGAGCAGGAGGGTCCATGGTGTGTTTGAGGAATAGGGAGGTCAGTATGGCTGGCGCAGAGTGGTAGGAGAGGAAGCCAGAGAGGAGGCAGGGGCCCAAGGATTTAGGGCCTTATAAACCTTGGTAAGGACTTTAGATTTGACCCTGAGATGAGAAACCATTAGAAGTTTTTGTTGGTTTTAAAATTTTGGTAAATACATATAACACAAAAGTTATCATGTTAGTCTTTTTAAGTGTGCAGCTCAGTGGCGTCAGGTACATTTAGAACACCAGTGTCCTGCTCCAGAACTTTTTCATCATCCCAAACCAAAACTCTGACCTCACTGAACAGTAACTCCCTCTCTCTCCCAGTACCACCATTCCACTTTCTGTTTCTGTGAATTTGATTCTTCCAGGTGCCTTGTTTAAAGGGGATCATGCAGTGTTTATCTTTTCACGCCTGGCTTATTTCACTTAGTGTTCAAAATTAATGTCTTTGAGGATCATCCGTGTTGTAACATGTGTTGGAATTTCAAAGGGCGAATGATATGACTTTACTTAACATTTCAGAAGGACACCTCAGGCTGCTTGGTGGGGAGAGCCTACAGGTGACAAAGGAGAAAGTAAAAAGATCAATGAAAAGGCTGTTGTCATAGTCCAGATGAGAAATGATGGTGGGCTAGATGAGCGTGGTAGTCGTGGAAATGATGGACCTTTCAGAATTGAGATATATTTCTAAGGCAGAGCTGACCAAATTCATGGATGGATTGGATGTGAGTTCTGAGAAAGAGTGTAGCCGGGATTATTCAAGGAGTTTAGACAAAAACTGTGTTTTAGGCAGCTGTTTCACTGCTGTGGCCAAAAAGACCCAACAAGAACAAAAGGGAGGAAAAGTTTATTTTGACTCATAGTTTCAGAGGTCTCAGTATCTTAGTCTATAAATAGCTAGCTCCATTCCTGGGGGCTCATGTGAGGCAGAACATCATGGTGGAAGGGTGTGGTGGAGGAAAGCAGGTCAAGGCATGGCCACCAAGAAGCAGAGAGAGAGAGAGAGAGAGAGAGAGAGAGAGCGAGCTCTCCTTACCATGACAAAATATAAACTTCCAAGGCACACCCCAGTGACCCAATCTCTCCAGCCACATCCTACCTGCCTTCAGTTACCACTCAGTTAGTCCCTATCAGGGGGACTGGGTTAAGGCTCTCCTAACCCAATCATTTCTCCTCTAAACCTTCTTACATTGTCTCACTCATGAGCTTTCTGAGGGCACCTCATATTGAAACCATAACAAACTGGTAGAATGAAATAGTAACTTGTAGAAACGGCCAAGAATATAGATAAAGTAGAAGGTGGTAATTGATGCAGGAGGGTTGAAAACTCAGTTCTGAACTGTCAAGCTTGGATTGATTGTTAGTCATCCAAGTGGAGAAAAACAATAGCCATACTGGGAGTGGTGGTACATACCTGTAATCCCAGTGGCTCAGGAGGCTGAGGCAGGAGGATCGTGAGTTTAAAGCCAGCCTCTGCAAAAAATCAAGGCACTAAGGAACTCAGTGAGACCCTGTCTCTAAATAAAATACAAAATAGGGCTGGGGGTGTGGATCAGTGGTCTAGTGCCCCTGAGTTCAATCCGTAGTACCCACCCACCCCCCAAAAAACCAGTTACTAGATATATGAATCTAGAATTCAAGCAAGAAGAAAGAAATTAGGGCTTAAGATACAAAATTAGATATCATAAAAATATAAGAAATATTGCAAGCTCTGGATCTTCCTAAGATTCCCCCAAGACCTGAGTGCAAATGGGGATAAGAGGCTTGAGGATGAAAGTCAAGGGCATGTTGATGCTCACAGGCCAGGAAGATGAAGAAAACCCAACAAAGGAGACTGAGGAGAAAGGACCAGTCCACCAAGAGCAGAAACATGAAAGAGGTGGTGTCCTCGAGGTCTAGGGAAGAGAACAATTCAGGAGGAGAGATCCGCAAAGGAAGGTAAGGATTAGAAGTGTTCACGAGAATCACAATATGGCAGTGTCCTGGGACCTTGTAAAGGGTGATTTCTCATCGCTCTTCCACCTCCCTTGGGGTGGGGGTCATTTCTGGGAGCTTTTCTTCATTCTTCTGCAGGAGCTTTGGAGAGCCCTGAAGAGAGTGAGAAATGTCCTAAATCTGATGAGCACTACTTTTAAGAGTCCCCCCAACCCCTTCCTACTCTGAGCCAGACATGCCCTTGCTGCTGAGGTCCCTGGCTATGTCAAACCTTCATATCATTTAGCTTCTCCTTAGGCTCTTCTTCTCTCCAATGTTTTCAGGGATTGTCCCTGTGGCCCCCATCCTGCTGCTTAGGGTTTCTCTTTTCTCCTTGTCAAGTTTGACTCTACAAAGACTCTCCATTTATCATGCTCCCTCTCTGTCTTCTTGACCACACTATTTGCATCTATTAATGTTTCTTCCTGTCTTTCCTGCTGACAACATCTCTTTTCATCATTTAAATTGTAGCTTTACATTCATCTCCATTTCCTGCCACCCACTGCCAAACTGGGAGATGTCTATTAGTCATTCCGTAGAAATTCGGAGTGTCAGCTATGCAGAGCAGTGTCATCAGTGCTGCACAGAATACCCATAATTATGACATGGGCTTTGTCTTCCAATTCCACCAAGGTAATTTGAGAAAGAAAAACCTAAACATGTAAAATGAGTAGTAATAGAACTAGACAATAAATCATATTTTCCAAAAAAAAAAACCCTGCCATCAAGTCGTATTGATGCCAAATGGGAGGCAGGGAAGATGGCATTTGAGCTGGGACATTGAAAGATGAAAAGGGATTGAAATAGTAGAAAGCAAAGGGTAGGCAATCCAGAAGGAAAACACAGAGAAGCCTAGAGGACAAAGATGCCAGGGAAGGTAGGCTTGCTCCAGCCTGTGGGGTGTGGAGCACCAAGTGCAGGGAATTCAGCGGCAGAGGCTCAGTGGTTTTTGAAAAATGTAAAAGCAGTGTTGGGAAGAAGAACTTGCAAGCTTTGGTTGGTATGAGGAATTAGGAGACGGGGACACCAGTGCGACAGCCCAGCTCTGACAAGAGGAGAGCCTGGCCTCTGAGCCGGTGCAGAACCTGAACACCTCTCCCTGAGAGCTCCGGCAGAGCAGTTCTCATTGCCCTAGGTTTGGTCAGGAGCCCATCCCTGAACGGATCTCCATGGCAATGGACATGCGCTGATTTGATTGGCTGGACCCGCCCAAGCCTGCTCTGAAAGATGAAAGGGGGTGGACCCAAAGGAAAAATCAAGACAGTGTCACCAGGAGGGAGAACAGATGCTGGAACAGATGTTCCCTCCTCCAGTCCAGTCCTCCTCGCCACCTTCCACTCACTCTTTCACCTTCCACCCACCTCTCCATGCAAACTGGGCTCACCTCCTAGTTTACAAAACCAAAAGACTTTTTCAGGCCTTATATAATCTGACTTCTCTAGTCATTTGACACGGTTCTACCCTTTAAATATCAGCACTTTCTAAGGTTCAGGTTTCAATATGATCTGTTGTCACTCTCTGCATTTTCTCCTTCCCTGCCTCTCTCAAGAGCCTCGATGTGAGCTGGGGCTGGGGCTCAGTGGTAGAGCGCTTGCCTCACACAGGTGAGGCACTGGGTTCGATCTTCAGCACCACATAAAATAAATAAACAAAATAAAGGTATTGTGTCCATGTATAACTAAAACATTTAAAAAAAAAGAACCTAGTTGCTTTCTTCTCCCATCTGTCATGGACATACCTCCATTGTTCCATGTTTTATACTATATTTTGATTATCTGTGCATCAGGGACCATTATGTATCTTTGTATGTGCTTTGGCTCCTGGCACTTGGTGTAGGAGTAGGCTTAATGACTAGATTCAAATGGAATATGCTAGCAACAAGGGTGAATGACGAGACAAAGAAGTTCTGGCTTCAAGTGCAGCCTATGGGAACAGAAAGAGGGAGATCAGTTTTGGAGTAAAGAGAGTGAATTTGGCTTCAGCTGTGTTGTGTCAGGGATGGTGAGGACACCAGACAGAAATGTCCAGTGGAGACAACTGAAGACATTGTGCTAGGAGAAGTCCACTGCACTATACATCACGAGAGCACAAGCTTTGACTGTCTTATCTGAGCTTCTGGTACCTGCCACTAAGTAGATGCTCAGATGTTTGTTGAATTATTGAAGGACAGAGAATGACAGATAGAAAGGGTTAAAAGCAAGGCGAGGGCTAGCACTGTGGAGCACACTTTAATCCCAGCTATTTTAGAGGCTGAGGCAGAAGGATCACAAGTCCAAGGCCAACCTGGGCAACTTAGCAAGACCCTCAAAAATAAAAGATAAAAAGGACTGAGGATGTGGCTCAGTGGTAAAGCACCCCTGGGTTCAGTCCCCAGTACCAAGAAAAAAAAATATTCCATTGCTTGGCATTAGGCAACCTGCCCCTCCGTGGGCTCCAAGAGAGACTGAAGAGGCAAACATGGCGTTTTCAGACTCTTAAGGGAAGGTTCTGGGGGCTAAAGGTTTCTCTTTGCCTCACAGAGAGAAGTGAACTTTTAAATGAGGAGGACACGGTATAGAGTTTTTAAAAATACAGACTGACTTTGGAGACTTTCTTTCAGGTTCAAAGACCTTGTCCCTATTATTTCTTCTCATACATTAAACAATATGTAAACGACCTGGGAGAAAACCCCTCTCCTCTCCAGACCCTACTGGTCCCATCCTCCTCATCAGCAGCATCGGGGTCTTAGTTCGAATGCTTCAAGCAACACTGTGCTATATGTTCTCCTCTGGGTCAGGGAGAAGGTGGAATTTAAATAACTCCAGTTCAGAGCAGCAGCGCACCATGGGAGATTTGCCAGGTAGGTCAGGCCTGTCTGTTGCCTTAAAAAGGCTTGAAGTCACAGACCTGACATGAAGCTGTAGGAAGCAGAAAGTGACTGGCTTTCTCTCCTCAAAACTGCATCAAGTCAAGTATCATAATAGAAAGTTCACCTTCCTAGTCCTCATCCCAGGAGGCCATTGGGCTGCGAGTCCTGTTCCTTGGAAAACACATTGCTGCTGTGCAAGATGGAGAAAGGTAAGGAGCCCATGATTAAAAAAAAAAAAATTGTAGTTGTAGATGGACACAATACCTTTATTTTATTTATTTTTATGTGGTTTCCGGGATCGAACCCTGTGTCTCACGCACGCTAGGCAAGCGCTCTACCCCTGAGCCACAATCCCAGCCCAGGAGCCCATGATTTCTTAATGCTATATTTATGAACTGAAGAAGTCTGTGATTTTAGTTAGAAAAAGGAAAAGTGCAAGCAGTGGAAGTGACAGGGAAAGCTGCTGGCCTGGCCACGGGTATACAAAAAAGGAAAATGCAAATTAAAACCACAAGGAGATGGCACCTCACACCTGTCAGAATGGCTTCCGTAGAGAAAAACGATAAGTGATGGTGAGGAGGTGGAGAAAAAGGACCTTTATGCTCGCTTGGTGGAAACATAAATGAGTATAGCCATCATGGAAAGCAGTATGGAGGTTTCTCAAAAAATATAAAGGTAGGCCAGGCATGGTGGCACATGCCTGTAATCCCAGCAGCTGGGGAGGCTAAGGCAGGAGGATCATGAGTTCAAAGCCAGCCTCAGCAATGGCAAGGAACTAAGCAACTCGGTTAGACCCTGTCTCTAAATAAAATACAAAATAGGGCTGAGGATGTGGCTCAGTGGTGGAGTGCCCCTGAGTTCAATCCCTGGTACCAAAAAAAAAAAAAAAAAAAAAAGTTAAAGATAGAACTTCCATATAATTCATCAATCCCACCAATGAGTATATAGACAGGGAAAATCAAGTCAATATGCTGAAGTGACATCTGCACCCTGTTCATCTGTTCATCGCAGCATTATTCACAATAGTCAAAATATGGAATTAACCTAAATGTCCATCAGTGGATGAAGAAAATGTGTTATATACACAACAGAGGACTATTTAGCCTTTAAACAGAATAAAATTCTGTCATTTGCTACAACATGGATGGGCCTGGAGGACATCATGTGGAGTGAAAAAAGCAGAGAGACAAATACCACATGATCTCACTTATGTGTGAGTCTAAAAAAGTCAAACTCACAGAAGCAGAGAATAGAACAGGGCCTGGGCTTGGGGGATTGGGAGATGTTGGTGAAAGGATCAAAATAAAACAAAAACCACTGGTAGGGCCAAGACTATGGAGAAGCTACATGAAGACACTACAGGAAAAGGACTTTGACAGACAGGGAAGGGAGAGGCCACGGCCACCAGGTCAGGACTAGGTTGCAATGTGAGGACCACCAGGAAACATTTGCAAAACCCAGACTTCTTATAAAAACAGTTTTGGAGCACAGACTTTGTGCCAGGTGTGTACTGAGCTCTTGACACGTATTATCTCATGTGCCTGGTGGATCCAGGAGCTGAAGCACAGGGAGGGAGTGACTTGCTGGGTCTCTTGGTCATGGAAAGGGGAAGCCAGGGCTATAGAAGGGCCATCTGACTTGGGCAGCAGCCTTGAACTAGTCTGCTAGTGACTCATCACCCAACCATCACCTATCACGAGGGCCAGCTGGCACTACTGTAGAGAGGTGTCTCCTGGTCCCTTTGTCCCTCTGCTTACTGCATCAAAGGCCAGGAAGGAACCCAGCACCTCCTCCTTCCACACCAGGCAGTGAGCAAGCGCTTTCCCCGTGGCCTGTCCCTGTGGTTGCTCACCCTGGGATTTATGCCTTACTCACATCAAAGACTATTTGAGGCAGAAGTGTTTCATTCCACTCTTGCCTCAACCATGTGAGACTGGCTTTACAAAAGAGGAAACGGAACGTCTGTAACTTGCCTGGGCTCTTACAGATCAACAGCAGACCCTAATATGGACATCTAGCTAACTGACTCCCAAGTCTCAGCTCTTTCTTCTATGTCACACTTCTTTTCAGTGACAACTTGGGGATCCTTGAGACGATGTTAACCTGCTACTTTCTGTCCAGCTTTCTACATCTGTGCAGGCATCTGATGGATTGGAGTCCCAGTTTCATTTGTGAAGGGGGAGGGGAAGAAATCCTGTTTTGCCTGTTTTTATCTATGTCACTAGCAGGTTCTCAAAAAGGAGCCGCTGGAAATTTGGGGATAAAGAGAAAAGGAAATTTGCTAACAGATTTCTTTCTTTCTTTCTTTTTCATTTTTAGTTGCAGATGGACACAATAACTTTATTTTATTTATTTATTTTTTTTTAAAGAGAGAGAGAGAGAGAATTTTTTAAAATATTTATTTTTCAGTTTTCGGCGGACGCAACATCTTTGTTTGTATGTGGTGCTGAGGATCGAACCCGGGCTGCACGCATGCCAGGAGAGCGTGCTACCTCTTGAGCCACATCCCCAGCCCACAATAACTTTATTTTGCTTATATTTTTATTTTTATGTGGTGCAGAGGATCAAACCCAGTGCCTCACACGTGCTAGGCAAGCCCTCTATCTCTGAGCCACAACCCCAGCCCACAGATTGCTTTTATAAAAAAATATTTATTTATTTATTTAGTTGTAGTTGGACACAATACCTTTTTAAATTTATTTTTATGTGGTACTGAGAATTGAACCAAGGGGCCTCACACATGCTAGGCAAGTGCTCTACCACTGAGCCACCACCCCAGCCCACAGATTGCTTTTTTAAAACCAAGGTGTAGCATATATACAGCAAAGAACATGGAGTGTGCTAACTGCATGATCAGTTTCTACCTGTAGGTATATCTGGTAGCGCTCACCCACATGGAGGTAATGAACACTTCCTGTCTCACGTGCCGTCCCAGTCAACACCCAGTCCACGCTCCTTCCCCAGAGGTAACTGCTATTCTGAATTTTGGGGGGAGACTGTTGGTACTGGGCTTGAACCCAGGGCCTCATGCTTCTAGGCAAATGCTCTACCACAAAGCTACATCCCCAGCCCCACTATTCTGATTTTTATCACTATCAGTTTGTTTTGCCTATCCTTGAATTTCATATAAATAACAATGCCAATTAATACCCTTTTTGCTCATTAGTTTTAAAGTTGAATATACAAAAATCAAACAAGGCAAATAGCTACATTCTCCTCTTCCTCCACAACCCAGCCTCCGGTCCTTGTGGTTAACAGCAGTGACACTGGGTGTGCAGCCTTCTGGTCTCTTTCCTAATGCTTGGCACACTATCAGGAAGAGCGTTTTGCTTTTAGATCCAACTTCTGGCTTTCTTGCCTTTTTTCTAGAGGGAGAGATTTGTCAGCTAATTGTGTTGCCATGTATGTATCCATGTGTCAATGAGTTATTATGGGTTGGATGTGAGGCATCCCCCAAAAGCTCCTGTGTTAATGCAAGAATATTCAGAGGTAAAATGATTAGATTATGAGCGGTTTACCCTAATTGGAATGAACTGACTGGGTGGTACCTATAGGCAGGTTTGACTCTGCTGGAGGGAGTTAGCTCATTGGGGTGTGCCTGTGGGATTATATCTTGTCTTCCCAGCTCCTCTTTCTTTATGTTCTGGCTACCATGAGATGAGCAGCTTCTCTTTGCCACACCCTTTCACCATGATATCCTCCTTCATCTCAGGCTCAGAGCAATAAAGGAGTCAACCACGGACGGAACCTCTGAAACCATGAGCCCAGATAAAATTTCCCTCCTCTAAGTGTTCATTTTTTTTTTTTTTGGTACTGGGGTGGGGGAGATTTACCACTGAGTCACATCCCCAGTCCTTTATTTTTTTATTTTTATTATTATTATTTTTTTTACTTTTGAGACTCTCACTAAGTTGCTGAGGGCCTCACTATGTTGTTGAGGCTGGCCTTGAACTTGTGATCCTCCTGTCTCAGCCTCCTGTGTTGCTGAGATTACATGTGTAAGCCACTGCCCTGGCTCTCTAAATTGCTTTTGTCAGGTATTTTGGTCACAGGGATTACAAAGCTAACAAACAGGAAATCATTAAAAGCCTCCCTTGGAAAGGGAGAAGGCCGAACTGTTCTGGAATAAAAGGGGGAGTCATTCTAGGGAGGTACAGGGCACAATAGTTCTTGGTCTACATAGAAATCCCTCATTCTTGACCCCCTTTTTGAAGAGGAGAGCTCTTACTGGAAACAGCAGCCTAGCCAGACACTATTTTCTGGCCAGTACCTAGTACCTGGGAAGGCCATGCTCCTGTCCAGGAGCGAGGAGCTGGGGGTTGAGTGTCCTTTTTACTCTTTTCGCACCTGCTGGCTGGACACAGAGGCCACAGGTCCTGGAGACCCCAGAGCAGGGCAGAGCAGGGGTAGAAGGCTCCAGTAACCCTGTGGAAGGTGGCAGGTTGGTGCACCCTGGTGAGACTGTGACAAAGGTCAGGAACGAGCATTTATTACATTAAGCCACTAACATCCGAGGGTTGAGGTCATACTACTATCCTAAAACACACTTGAAGAAATAAACTCCCAAGGACCAGGTGAGACACACTCATGTGCTCCAGGAGGTGTGGGGTATGCACGTGGGAAGATTCCAGGGTTCAGAGGTGAGTACTTGGGGCTCTGGGCCAGATAGGAATGAGGATGTAGCATCGGAGCCAAACACCTTTTACCTACTCCTGGTGATTACAGATCCAGTGCAAGGGGCGGGGGGCCTGCTGGGACCACCTCCTGGTCCTGTAGCCAGCATGTGTCTCCGCAGACACCAGCTGTCCTATAGATAGGCCTCAGCCATCTGGTGCCAGAGATGGTGACACTGAGTCCCCGGTTGACTCCATTTTCACCATGTCTCGTTGTGAGGAGGCAGGGAATTCAGAGAACTTTAATTCAAAGGGCTCCTGTCATTTCAACTGGAGCCGCCTGCCCAGGTGGAACATGAGCTGAGCGCAGAGTCATTTCAGAGAATGGCTCTGCCTTAGCTTTGTGGCTACTACAAAAGCTGGGGGCTTCACCTCACCTCATTTTGAACATAAATTACTCCCAGCTTACTCCCCTGTGGTAGTCATTGCCCTAAAATGGTAGGACTCTGACTCCCAGGCACTCAAAAGCATTAGGGGGACCACTGGAGATTCAGTCGTCTCCCCTTAGCCAGGTTTTGTTTCCATGGTTTCAGTTGCCTATTGTCAACTGTGACCCCAAAACATTAATCTGTTCTGACTCTTTCAAGAGAGAGAGAGAGACTACATTCACGTGACTTTCATTACAATATATCATTTAACTATGATATTTTATTATTATTAATCTCTTATAGTTTATAAATTAAACTTTATCATAGGCATATGTGTATATAAAAACGCATCATACACGCAGGGCTGGGGCTGAGGTTTCAGGCATCCACTGGGGGTCTTGGAATGTATGCGCCCTGAGATTGGCAGGTATTGTACTTGGGGTGACTTTTGGTAAACACAGGCAGCATTTTTGTTGGATATATACCCAAGAGTAGAGTTGCTGTGTTCACTTCAGCTATCATCAAAGAATTTTCCAGAGTGGCTGTATGGATTTACCATCCCACCAGCGTTTGAGAGTTCCAGATGCACCACGTCCTCTCTGGCACTTGGTGTTGCTGGATGTTTCATTTTGTTTATTTTAGCCATTCTAGTGGGTGGGCAGTAAAATCCTCCTGCTTTTAATGTGCATATCCTTACTGAGTAATGATGGTGAAGCTGTTTCGTGACTTTGTTAGTCATTTGGATATCCCCAGCCCTGACTATCATCCACTTCTTAGTTCAATTCAGTTCAGTTCAATTCGACAGTCTCACAAAGCCCCCACCATATGGTGGACCCTGTGCTGGGGCCATGAGGAATGTAAGAGTGAACAAAATGTAGTTCATCATGTACACACACAGCAGCACACACACCAAGAAGTGGGTCCCCGGGTATCAACTTGGAAAGATGGTGTGAAATGTTTGTAGAAAACATGAATGCACACACACATATACATACACATATAATCTCGAATATACGTAAACATTTTTCAGAAGGAAAAACAGAAACTACAATGGCTACTTGTAGCGAAAGAAAACTAAAGAATGGGGGATTGTGGGGTAGGGAGAAAGAGCCTTTCATTGTTCACCATTTTATGCTGACATGCAAGCAATGAAAACAGTTTTTGGTGGGGTACTGGGGATTGAACCCTAGGGCACTTTACCACTGAGCTTCACCCCCAGACATTTTATTTTATTTTTTGAGACAGGGTCTTGCTAAGTTGCTGAGGCTGGCCTCAAACTTGCAATCCTCCTACCTCAGCCTACAGAATTGCTGGAATTACTGCATGTTCCACTGTGCCCAGTGCAATGTAAAACTTTTTAACTAAATTCAAATCTTTTAACCTTTTAAAATCACTGTACAGAAATGTTTAAGAACAAAGCTGGGTGTGGTGACGCACACCTGTAATCCCAGTGGCTCGGGAGGCTGAGAGAGGAGGATCACAAGTTCAAAGCCAGCCTCAGCAAAAGCGAGGCACTAAGCAACTCAGTGAGACTCTGTCCCTAAATGAAATACAAAATAGGGCTGGGGAGGTGGCTCAGTGGTCAAGTGCCCCTGAGTTCACTCCCCAGTACCAAAAAAAAAAAAAATGTTTAAGAAAGAAACTTAATATTGCTTCTAGCTACAATATGGTTTTATAGTCCAGTTGGGAGGGATTGTGTGGGGAGTTATGGACACAGACTAGAAAATAAGTAATCGCGTGATAACTCCTGTGAAGGGGAGAGTGTGGGATGCGTTGGGAGAGCACACACGGGCTACTTAACTGGTATTTTATTGAAGCAGTGGATTTTTTTGCAATTTCTCAGAAGAGTTCATGTCTAAGCTGAGCCTAAAGGGCCAGTGGGACTTAATCTGGGAAAGGAAGTGGGACAGGGAAGGATGCTCTTGATGAGGCCACTGAATAGGTCTGAAGCCTGGGAGGTCCATGGGCTCACACCTGAGCAGCTCATGTCGAGGGACAGGGTTATCTGTGGGAGTGGGGAGTGGGGAGCAGCAACAGTAAGCCAGGGCCAGATTTGAAAGGTCTGTAGACTTTGAATGCCTAAGGCTTAAAGAGCGTATTAGCCAGGGTTCTCCAGAGAAACAGAACCAATTCCATATGCATGCAAATGCATCTATATATCTCTATATCTGAGATTTGTTATGGAAATTGGCTCTCATGGTTATGGAGGCGAAGAAATTCCATGATCTGCTGCTATAAGCCTGTACTGTAACTCCCGTGGGAGCCCAAAGGCTGTGGAGTAGGAGTTGGGGGTGTATATGTAGCTGGTGAAAGTCTAAGAATCGGAATGCCTAAAACCAGGACCTCTGATGTCCCAGGGCAGTCAAAGACAGATGTGCTGGCTCAGGAAAAGAGTAGATTTGCCCTTTCTCCATCATTCTGTTATTCTAGGCCATCACCAATCATATTGGTGAGGATGATCTTTTATTTTTTGGTGGTACTTGAGATTAAACCCAAGGGGGTCTATCACTGGGTAGCATCGCCAGCCCTTTAAAAAAAAAATTTCTTTTTGAGATAGAGGTTCTCACTAAGTTGCCAAGGCTGGCCTCAAACTTGTGATCCTCTTACCCCAGCCTCCTGAGAGGCCAAGATTACAGTTGTGTGCCACTGCACAGGGTGTGGGTATACTTTACTCAGTCTACCAGTTCAAATGCTAATCTGTTCTGGACACATCCTCACAGAATATCCAGAAATAATGTTTTCCCACCTATTTGTCCATCTTTTAGCCTAGCTGAGTTGACACATCAAAGTGACCATCACAGGGAATGAGTCTAGGGCATTTAAAGAGAATGCCAAAAACAGATTTGCATCTTAGTAAGATCACTTAGGTACACAAAGTATAGATGTTAGGGGGCCGGGGTTGTAGCTTAGTGGTGGAGTGCTTGCCTAGCATGTGTGAGGCCCTGGGTTTGATTCCCAGCACCGCATAAAAATAAACAAATAAAATAAAGGTACTCAAAAAAAAATAGATGTTAGGCTCACAGGCTGCAGGGGACCATAGGGAGTGTGGCTGCCTAGAAAAGGACCTGAACTTTGAAGTCAAAAGCACTTAACCAGCTTCTGTAAATGAGAGAAAATAATACCTTCCTTACAGAATTCCTAGGAAAGTAAAATGAGAAAATGCTTCTAGGGTCAGGAGTGGTGACACACACTTGTGATCCCATAGCTATTCAGGAGGCTGAGGCAGGAGGATTGTGAGTCAGCAACTTAGCAAGGCCTGAAAGCAACCTGTCTCAAAATAAAAAACTCAAAAGGGCTGGGGATGTTGCTCAGAGAGAGAAGAACCCTAGGTTTAATCCCACCTGCAAAAAAGTTTATAGGCCATTACCACAGTGCCCAATACAGAACAAAACCTTCAATAGGTATGAGATATTATTATGATATCATCCCGAGTCTGCCCACTTCTCGCCATCTCTACTTCTGTGTTTCTAACCCCAGTCACATCTTCTTCCACCTGGAAGCATTAAAGTGGCCTCCTAATAGGTTTGTTGTCCTTTATCTTTCTGTTCTTTACACAGCAGCCAGAGTGATTCTTTCAAATGTGATTCAATCATAGACAAAGGCCTCATTGTCCCAGCATGTGAAGAATTACAAAAAGATTGACAACCTAGCGGAAAACTGGGCAAAGAAGATAAATAGACAATTCACAGAAAAGAAATACTAACACCTCTGAAGTGTGTGGCTAATTGTGGAACCTCATTCATGGTAAAGGACATGCAAATTAAGGCCAATTTTTTCACCTATCATATTGGCAAAGACCAAAGAGGTTGATAAGACCCTCTTTGATAATTGCAAATAACATATTGCTAGTGGGATGGTAACTTGTTATAACCTTGGGGAAGGCAATCTGGAAACACCTATCAAAATACAAAAGAACAGTCTTTTTTGCTATTTCATTTAGTATCTTTTTTAAAAATTTGTGACTTTATTTTCAAAAATAAAAAAATCATTTAATGTTATATCAATGAATACAATTATATTTATCAATTAATGCACAATTCTCTCTGATTTTACCTAAAAAAAAATAAGCAAAACGGAAGATATTTTTTATTTGTTCTTTTAGATATACATGACATGACAGTAGAATGTATTTTGACATATTATACATACATGGAGTATAACTTATTCTAATTAGGATCCCATTCTTGTGTTTGAATATGATGTGGAGTTAAACAGGTCATGTATTCATATATACACATGGGAAAGTATCTTTTTTATTTTACTTTTTTCTTTGCAGTGCTGAGGATTGAACCCAGGGCTTTATGCATGTTGGGCAAGCTCTTTACCACCAAGTCACATCACCACCCCTGTCATTTAATTCCTATGAATATAACCTATAGCTAAATGTTACTTGTACAAAATATCTGTAAAAAAATGATTAACTTCAGCAGTGTTTGCAACAGCAGAATATGACTGATCCTCAGCTACCTCTTTGACCTCGTTTCTTGTCACTCTTTTGCCTTGATCACTGAATTCAAGACACTCTGATGGCCTTCCTGTATCTCAAGTGACAAACATTGCCCCTGCCTGAAGGCTACTGTAATTTCTTAGAAAAAAACATGTCTGAAATGCTGTTCCTTCCTCCTAGAATGCTGTTCTTCACACAGTCCATGATTCAGTCCTTCTCCTCAGCTCTCTGTTCAAATGTCATTTCTGCTGGCTGTGGTGACATATGCCTGTAAGCACCTCCAAGCCCCAAGGCTGAAGTAGGAAGATTGCAAGCAAGTTTAAGGCCAGCTTTGGCAACTCAGCAAGATCCTATGTCAAAATTTAAAAGTCATTTTAAAAAAGGACTGGAGCTATAGCTCAGTGGTAGAGTGCCCCTGAGTTCAACCCCCAGAAAACACACACACACACACACACACACACACACGTCACTTCCTCAAGGAGGTCCCTGCTTCCTCATTTAAGTAGCAGCTTCCCATCACTGTCTATTCCATTATATTGCTCTATCAGTTAGCTTTTGCTATGTAACAGGTTGTATCAAAACCCACAGCTTAAAACAACGAATATTTATTTATTTAACGTTCTAGCCTGGGTTGGCTTGGCTGTAGCTGGATAGCATAGATGACCTTATTCTTGAGTGTGGGATGTTAATTGAAACATCAGAAATGGCTGGGACAGCTGGGGACTTGTTCATATGATGGCAGAAGGGCTCTTAGAAACAAAAGAAAGCAAGTCCCATATGTAAGCAATTTTCAGCTCCTACTTATGCCACATTGCTAATTTCACATTGGTTAAAGCATCTCATGAAGTTGAGCCTGAGTCGTGTAGGAGGGAAAAACCCAAGGGTGTGAATAGCAAGGCATGATTGGGGTCTGTTCCTGCAACCTCAGACCTCAGGTTCTCTGTGGCACTTATCACTGTGAGACACTGGACCCTGCATTTGCTTGTCTATGAACCGTATTCTTCTACAACAATAGAGAATATTTTATTTACCATTTATTTAGCACCTAAAGAATGTTTTATTTACCATTTATTTTACCTGTGGGATGTTTTATTTATCGTTTATTTCTTTAGCACCTAAAGAAGTGCTTGGCATATACTGGGCACTCAATACCTATTGAATGAATGGATTAATTAATAGGAGTCAGTAAAAGGGCTGTTGCAATAAAAGGGGGAGGGGAGCAAAGGAGGATTGTGGCTGAACTAAGGCAATGAAGGTGCAGATGGAGGAAGCGGCCACAGTTGCTGGATCAGGGTGGTATTAAGAGGGAGCATGAGCCAGGTGTGGTGGCACATGCCTGGAGTCCCAGCAACTCACAAGGCCGAGGCCAGCCTCAGCAACTTAGCAAGGCCCCGTCTCAAAATAAAAAATAAAAAGGGCTGGGGATGTGACTCAATGGTTAAGTGATCCTGGCTTCAAGCCCCCGTACCAAAAAAAGAAGAAGTAAAACAAGATTTAGTAATTGATTGAATGGGAGATATAAGGGAGAGATTAAAGTAATACCACATTTCTTACTAGGCCAATTATTTATTGATTACCTTTAAATGCAAGCAACACAACTTTCACTCAAAATGTCTAGGCAAATAGGAAATCTACTGGAAAGACACTGGAGTAGCTTAGATACTTGAAGGGTTGGCCATACAAACCAAATTGGCAAAAGGGAGAGAATGGAACTGGAGCCTAGTAAAACTGGATCTAGTCTAAAATGTGGCAGTGACCACAATTCTCTTCACCATATGTCTTTTTGAGCATTGACTCTGTTTTCTAATTTGTTTCCCCAGCTTTGTAACCAGGGCCAGCCCCTAAGTTTCAAATTGTAGGGAGAACGCTTTTTACTACCTTTAGTTAAAAGGAAATTTTGTGGTATAACCCTTACCTACCCATTCCTCCATCAGCCAACTGATGAAGAGGACAGAGGGGCCCTGGGGTGACAATGCCTCATCCTCCATCCTGGCTGAATGGTCCTGGCCCAGGGCTCTGATCAGCCATGGGACACATGGACTTGAACTGATCCGAACTTGCACCAGCGTCAAGAACCAGCCAACATTCTTCTTTAATTTTAGCTATACAGATAATCAAGAAATTGTATAGTTCACTTATTTCTCATTACTTTGCATTTCCTTGTGTTTCCACTGAGCCAACTTCCTGGGAGGTGGATCCATCACTTCTAAATTCCATTGGTAACTTTTATCTTTAGTACATCTGTGGTGCCATGTCTTAGGTGTCTCATTGGCCATCCAGCAATCACAAATTCATCAAATCAACCCTTGGCCTCTCACCTTTCCTGTTCTTAGACCACAATGAGTCAGGGTCATTCTAGCAAATTCTGATACCAACTCCAAAGTTCAGGGATCCTCAAGACTGCTCTCAGGCCCAATAATTACTTGAAAGCTTTACACTGATGGTTTTAGATATTACAATGAAGGATACAAATTACAATTAACTAAGTCTCAGGAGGCTGAGGTCAGCTGGGCAACTTAGTGAAGTCTTGTCTCAAAAAAAAGGATTAGGGATGTAGCTTAGTGGTAGTGTGCTCCTGGATTCAATCCCCAGTACTTCAGATAGGTAGGTAGGTAGGTAGGTAGGTAGATAGATAAACACATAAGTAAATACTAAGGTAAGAGGTATGCGGAGCAGAGTTCTAAGCCTAAACTTTCAGTTGTGTTTTCCCAGTGCAGTTGTGGATGCCCTAACTCCTCCCAGAAATAATGTATGATGATACACATGAGGTGTTGCCAATCAGAAGTGTTTGGTATCTGGAGATTTTATGGGGACTTGATCACATAAACATTATCTGTAAAAAAGAAAACAATTCCTTTATACAGGCAAAACAAATAATAAAGTAAATCAAAAGCAAGATTAGCCTACACTCAATTACTAAGTGATAAGAATGATTGATATATCAGTGTGTGTTCTTATAGACATTTTTCGTTGCTATTTATATACATAATAGGTTAGGAATTTCATAAATAAAATCCTATTCCTATTAACTGGTTTTGGGACATGTAGTGTTTTTAAATTGCTTTAATTAAAGATTGACTAGATGCAAAATGTTTATGAAGTAAAACAAAAACAAACCAACAAACAAAACCCACACATTTACAACCAAACACCTCTTACTTTACCAAGTTTATGAAAACACTCCCCTATGAGGCCTCTCTTTGGCTCTGTCCTTCTCAGGAAGTAAGCACTGTTCTCACTTTCTCTATCTTACCTTTCTTTTAGTTTTATCACATGTATTTGTTTCCCCAAACAATATATGAATTAATTCTGCCTGTTTTTGAATCTCATACTGAGAAACTGATGTGACTCCATTTTTAAAAATAAATAATAGCAGCTTCTACCTCAAGGCCTGTCCTAAGGAAGGGGGTGTGACCCTTGTCCTTGGAAAAACCCACATAGCCTTTCTAGGCACATACCCACTCTGCTGAGTTGTTTGTCTGTAAATAACAGGAGAAGTCTGGGGTGCCAGATATCCCTGACTCAGTCAGGCTAGGTGAGGACCCATAGCAACCCCCCTAGCAACCTCCAATCAGCATGAGACAGTGAAAATACCTGGGATGCCAGATGACCCCCCAGTAGTTTATGGTGGTGGATAACATGTTGGGAAACCATGTAGTTCAGCACGTACACCCCTCGTGGCCTAAACCAATCAGTTCAAAGGAACCCCCCCTTATACTAACCAATCACCCCTACCCAACTTGTTTCCGCCAGTGAATGTGCTAATGAATGTTAAGAGTTGTTGTTTGATTTTCCCGGGGTATGGAATGATTTGCTGTGTGATGTTGTGACGCATAGAGTATCCCCCCAAAACCTATAAAATCTCACTGAACAAAGGACCGGGACTCCTCCCTGGGACCGCTGCATTGGGAACAGTTGTGAGTCCAGGCTCGAGCTTGCAATAAAGACTCTCGTGTGCTTGCATCGGATTTGGCTCCTGGAGGTCTACTGGGGTCCCACGAATCTGGCATAACAATACAAGTGGAATTGTATGAAAGGAAAAAACCTTTCTTCTCTGTGCTCCTAAGTTCAATGGCTGAACCTGTGAATCAGGCTGATTAAAGACATAGTAAGAGGAAAACAAAGTTCTGGTCACAGACTTCACACAGGAGTTTCATTAAGCAATGAGACTTGAGGATGAGTCTAGATGACTGAGACTTATATACTATCTTATGCTAAACAAAGGAAGAGTGTTTTGGGCTTCTGGGAGGGGGAGACAATTTAAGGGAAAGTGAAGAAAGGAAATGTATGGTGATAAGGGTTCTCTTATTGTGAAGATAAGAGTCAGTGATAAAACTTGTAGCTCACTTACTGGTAAGGAGACACCTTTTTCAAACAGTAAATTTCCTTTATAAATGAATATTTGCTTTATAAAAGGGGAATTTTATACTGAATTTAGGTGGTGAAGGGGAGATAAGAGCTTGACCTATGCCTGCTGTTTCTCAATTGCTTTTAGCTCAAAATAATACATATGCTAAAGAAGCACTTTTGGGGGTGACATATTCTGGATGACTTCCAGTCATACTCTGTAGATCATTCTGCAACCTGTTTTTTTTCCTCACAACACGACATTTCTGAGATTGTTACCAATTTTGACCCCAAACTGGGTCCTTTTTCCCTCTTGGAATTATGCGACCAATAAATGAGACCAAGTTCCTCTTGAAAAAAGGTTTATACTTGGCCAAGAATAAGAGAAGCATAAAATGGTCTTGGAAATCAACTTCTCAACCTGTGGAGTTTGGGGAAGTAATAGACTTAGGAGAAATGAAATGAGGGGAGACGTGGGTAATAAAGGGGAGAACTATTCACGTCTTGTCCGGGCTGAGATTTTCTGGGAATTTGTGCGCCATTTCTTTTCACTCCTTTTATGGTTCTTTCTTGTCGTTGCCATGGCAACTGTCAACTGTCATGGTACAAGGGGTGTGTCATTCAGCATGCAGATGAGATCATAATGAAGTCAGAGGTTTTCTGGCACTCACTCGGGCTGCCATCTTAGATATCAATGGTTTTGGCTAGGCCACCGAAAGAGGGACTCCTAGCCTTCAGATATTCAGTCTTCAAAGATAAACAAGGTTAGGTTGGGGTCAAAAGTCAAGGAGGTCACTGTAGGCAGTACACCGAGTAACACAATCATCCACGTCTATGTGTGTAGCTAGAATTCATTCATTTTCACCGCTGGGTTTGTTGTATTGTCAATGGATAATTGGGGCTATTTCTGCTTTCTTGGTCTTAAAAACAATGTGGATATAAACACATGTGTAAGGATTTCTCTTGAATATATGCCCAGGAATAGAACTGTTAGGTCATGAGACATGCATATCGTCAGCCCTATCAGATAATGCCAATTTCTTTTCCCCAAAGTGGTTGTGCCAGCTTACATTCTTATTAACAGTTTCTATGTGTTCCGGTGGCTTTACATTCCCATTGATACTTAACATTTTGTTTGTGTCTTATGTAATACCGTGCTGTTCAAGTAAAATTTTAATCTTGTGCTAGGTTTTGCCAAATCGGTCCTCAAAAAGATTTTACCAACTTATACTCCTGCTTAAGGTATAGGAACATCCGTTTCTTTGCACCCTAGTCAATATTAAAAATTTTTATGTTTAAATATTTGCCAACCTTAATTTTAATATTTTCCAAATGACTAGGCCAAAGAGTGATCTAATTTTAATTTCTATTCTTTGCTTACTAGAGAAATTATATAGCTTTAATGTTTTTGGTGTCTATATTTCTTCTTACATAAAATGTTGTTTATATAAAATTGTGGTGTTTGTAGATTCAAGGCCAGAGGCGTAAAAGTAGCAGAGCATTGAGTAATGAAAACTTTTTATACAGAGTAGAGAGGAATGGATCTATGCAGAAGAAAAGATGAAATGAACTCTGAAGATTTCATTATTTCAATTTTACTAAGGCTCTTTCACTCCAATAATTGAAAGACCAGTGCAGATATAATATTAGATTTTGACAGAGTATCAAATTAAATTGTTTTCTTTGTATGAAACTTAGAAATCATACAGTACAGAATTAGAAAGATGTTTAAAAATAGCATTTACATGATTGGATTTAATATGAGTGCATCTACAAATAACCACACTGGATGGGTCCATTGTCTCTAGTCAGTATCTTTATTTTTTCTTTTTTTAATGTCTTATAATGAAAAAAACTAAAACGGCAGGAAGATAAATCATCTTTGCAAGGTCACAGCAAATCAATATGAAGGTCAAGAGTAAAAATTAATTTTCAGCCTGTCATTATGGCCCAAACTCTCCAAACCCCCTGCAATTTTTTTTTTACTTATTAGGAATTTAAGTGTTTCAAAGATGAAAGCCTTCAGCTGAAGAATTGTTAGTTAAAATACAAAACAAAAACATTAGCATTGCGAGTTTCTAGGGTGTTGAAAGCTAAGTGTTTTAATGCTAAAATCCTTGACATTTAAAAGGTTCAGGAGCCAAGACTACTGAAAGCCAACTAACATGCAAATTATAACAATTTATTTCTCTCAGACCTTGGCATGCTTCTTTTGGGTGCCAGAAGTAGAGTGAGATATTTGAGATTCAAGCCCTTGGAAACTTTTATAATTTAGAAGTATATTCCTTGTGGGAAAATATCCCTGCAATGTTTTTCCGTCCCCTGGGAACTGACTGAACTTCACAGCCAACTTGGGGGTCAATGTGGAGCAATCAACTGTGAGAAACAGCTATTAATTTGCTCAGGTTAGCTTTTGTGCTCCAGCGTCAGGTTTGGGTCATCCTGTGTCCTTCTTCCTAAGTTACTTTAGGTACAATTTTATTGCCAATAACTGAAGATTTGAGGTTGAGAGGCAATGGGTTTTTATGTTTGTCAATTCAAACCTCAAAGTTCACATTTTAGAACAGCAACATTCTTTGCTTGAAATGAACTACTTAATTTCCAGCACCTTGGAATGGTAGGGAAGGATATGATGGAGAATATGTTGAGTTCTTCTTTCAAGGAATTTAGTCCTCACTGTTGAGGTAGTGAAAGCTAAGCCTTACAGTTCTTTTTTTATCTTCCACCCCCAAAGTTGAAAGAACCTGTGGGAGAAAGATGTTGGTGTTGATTGTGAACATTTCCCATTCCGTTTTCACAGTGTATCTCCTTCACCCCCATCCTAAACCAGGATTTGGGGGGTTCGGGCATCATTCTAGAATTAGAACAAAATAACAAAGCTGGAAACCATTTCAAAAAACTAAAAATCATGTAAGAGAAGAAATCTTTTTTTCACTCATTGCTTGGCTTGTGACTGAGCACCCCCCCCAAAAAAAAAAAACCAGACAGATTAACAAGAGAGATGCATAAAATGTATTCGATATAAGTCCCCCCCACCTCCCGGTGCTGGAGATCGAACCCATGGTCTCACACATGCTTGGCAAGTACTCTAAGGTCCACCCACCCCTAGCCCTTCAATATAAGTTTTATGTGACTCAGCTGTCCTCAGAAATCAAAACCCAAAGGAACAGGGACACTGTGGTTTGTTTTGTTTTGTACTGGGGGGTTGAACCCAGGGGTGCTCTACTGCTGAAATATATATCTCCAGTCCTTTTAATTTTTAGACAGGGTCCCACTAATTTGCCCAGGCTGGTCAGGTGCTCGTGATCCCCCTTCCTCAGCCTCCTAGATCACTGGGATTACAGGTGTGGGCCGCAGCTGACTAATGCCTGTGTATTTTTATGTGCAGGAATGATGTAGAATGGCCACTGTGGAGAAAAACAGCTGGACTAAAGGATATGATCTAATGGGGAAAATTTAGCAAGTCCTGTTCAGATTCTTCTGTGTCCCTGGGTCTCCAGAGAAGGACATTTCTTTACTCTGGGGATCAGGCGGGCATCTCTGGAATGAAGGTTTTATGGCCTGCTTTCAGAGAGAAGATGTAGAGGAAGGTGAGAGTAGCCTTCCTACTTTTGCTGTTTTCTCAAATGTAAAGGTGCCATATTTTGGGAATAGAGTTAACTTTCTTCCATCATGAAGGATGGAGTTAAAAAGAAGTATTGGAGTTGGGTGCAGTGGTGCATGCCTGTAAATCCCAGCAGCTCGGGAGGCTGAGGCAGGAGGATCACTAGTTCAAAGCCAGCCTCAGGAAAAGCTAAGCAACTCAGTGAGACCCTGTACAAAATAGGGCTGGTGGAGTTGCTCAGTGGTTGAGTGCCCCTGAGTTCAATCCCTAGTACCAACCCCAAAATGGTAAGATAGACTGAGAGCCTCAACCAGTGGCAACTCTAGGTAAGGTAACCTCTAAAGTAGATGATATTGAGCTGAATCAGCTGGGAAGATGAGCTGAGGAGAGTTTGAGAAATTTGATACCATTCTTACTGCAAAATCCAAATGCAAACAAAACATCCTGGTGTGTTTGACAGAAAGAAAGAATATGGTGGCTTAAGCAGAATGATGGAAGGGAACAATTTTAGCAGCCCAGAGCAGGAAGCAGGAAGTAGATCATGCAAAGCCTTCTAGGTGATAGAAGTTCAAATTGTATCCTAAGAGTGATGGGGAGTCATTGGAGTCTTTAAGTCTAGCATGATCTGACTTAACCTTTCAAAAAACTCACTCTGGCTACACTTTGGAGGGTAGAAAAGGGGCTTGGTTAGAAAGTCACTGGTGTTATGGGTCCAGGAAAAGGTGATAGCCCTTTCATGGATAAATCTAACATGGCTTGTTTAAACATTAGCAATAGGGGGTGAAGGAAGGGAGAAATCACATGATTATTCAGGATTTGGACTTGACCATTTGGGTTAGACAGTGCTGACATTTACTGAGACAGGGAAGATGGAAGGATAGAACTGTTTTAGCTTTATTACCATTGAAATACGTATTAAACATTTAAGTATCAAGGAAGCATTCATGTACAGGCATCTGGAGTGCATGTGAGGTGTTTGGGCAGGAGCTATACATTTGAGAATTATCAGCACAGGGAAGGTATTTAAAGCCCTAGGAAAGGAAGACATCATCTGGAAGGAGAAGACTGCAAGGGCTAGGCATTTACAGATCAGGCAAAACCAACACTGCCAGCAGTGTTTGGTCAGTAATGCAAGAGGAAATCCAGAAAAGCAGAGAATGTTTTAAGAAGTGCTCAATTGTATTGAAGGCTGAGAGGATGAGCACTTACTGTGTGACTGAATGAATTACTTCGTCTATACTCAATTTCTTCATCTGTAAAATTCATACAAAAATAGTACCACACTTATATAGTGTTGTTGTGAGTATTAAAAAACATAATGTATGTGGTGTTTTATGTGCCTCGCATGTATAAGTGATAAATGGCAGCTATTATTAGTCTATTGCTGTTGAGTTCTGAAATATATAAGGGGAAATATAAATATGTCAGGGGAGAAAGTATACACATTTACAGGAAAAGTTCTGAATAACAGATATCCAATTTTATCACATCCTGCAAATCATTCTTTAATGTTCCTTTTAGTCTTTGTGTCTTTTTAGTTCTTCTGGAGTCAGGTCTTAAGATATGAGAATTCCTTCCTCTCTGGATAGTCAAAAGTTGCTATGACAACTGGCTGGAAATGAAAGTCCTCTGCTTTATTTATTTATCTGAGGGTGATGGTGCTACAGGAAGAGGGAAATGCGACTGCCACAAATGTTGCCTCACAGAGGGGCCATGTTCTTTCCCATCCTGTCAGTGTCCTTTATTTATATATAATTTACCTTCTTTTTCCACAAAATATTTGAAGTTATTAACACACATAGAAGTTGAGGCAGCTAAAAGAAAAAAAATCAGGTGATTAAGTACTATTTGAAAAAGTAATATGTTTCAAGAAAAGCATAACCCAACAGAATTATTAACATTGTGCAATAAATTTAACTTCTGAGTATTTTAGAACAAGAAAAGCATGAAAACATGATGTTTTAAAGATTTCTTAAAAGCCAGTATGAGATTACTGGCAGTTTCATTAGGAGAGAGAAACTTTTGAACTGTTCGCACAATGGGGATACATTCTGAAAAATTCATCCTAAAGCAATTTTGTTGTACGAACATCAGAGTATGTTTATGCAAACCTAGATGCTTTTGCTTTCTATATACCTAGGCTACCTGGGAGTGCCATTGAGTTTGCAGCCGGTCCTTAACAAAGGACATATATGCATATATATTATGCACCACATGCATACCACTTTACAGTTTACAGAGCATTGCTTTACAGAAGGACTGAAGGTGATATTTATCTTTTTTTTTTTTTTTGCCTCAACCATGTGAACCCAGACAGAGAACTTGAATCACATTTTTTTTTTCTTTTGATACTAGGAATTGAACCCAGGGACACTCTAGCACTGAGTTCTATCCCCAGTCCTTTTGAGGCAAGGTTTAACCAAGTTGCCCAGGCTGGCCTTGAACTTGTGATCCTCCTGCCTCAGCTTCCTGAGTCACTAGGATTACAATCATGGGCTACTGTGCCCAGCATATACTTTTTTTGTTTTGTTTTGTTTTTTTGGTACAAAGGATTGAGCCCAGGGTGTTTTACCACTGAGCTACTTCCTTAGTCCTTTTTATTTTTAATTTTGGGACAGTGTCTTGTTAAATTGCTGAGGCTGGCCTTGAATTTGTGATCCTCAGCTTCCTGAGTTGCTGAGATTACAGGCGTGTGTCACTGTACCCAGCTTTTTTTTTTTCTCAAATACAGAAAATATTTTTTTATTGATAGTCACAACATATATACATATCATTAATCTTTTTAAAAAACATTTTTTAGATGTCAACGAACATTTATTTATTTATTTATTTATGGTGCTGAGAATTGAACCTAGTGCCTCACACATGCTAGGCAAGTGCTGTACCACTGAGCCACAATCCCAGCCCCATACCATTAATTTTTCATTTCCAAAATCCTGCTATTTTTAATACACCAAAAGGCAACTTCCTTAATCACAATTTTTGCAGAATCTTATTAAATATAATATTAAAAATGTTTTGTATTATATGGTTTAATTCAACTGGATTCTCATAACTAATTCTGTGCTCAGACTGTTATGACACATTATTTTGGTCAAAGAATATGAAGAAAACCTGGCCCCACAGATGTGTAAATGGAAAAGGTGGGTATTTTTAATGGCCTTTTCAGATAACTGTGCATGTTCTTCTTTGTGCTATACCAGTAGTAGAAGTTTTAAAAACTTTGTTGCAATGTGGAATATGAAACCATAAACCATATCATATTCTATTACATTAAAATCAATTTGTATAACTTTACCTTTGAATGGCTCCTCATCCATGCATGACTATGTAACATTTTGCTGTGTTCTTTTGGAAAATACTGGCTCACAGAGTTCTGCAGATACCCCAACTACTGTCACATTTCATTGTATTACATCAAAAAATTGCATTCATGGGTTGGGGATGTAACTTAATGGTACAGCACTTGCCTAGCATGTATGAGGCTCTGGATTTGATCCTAGGCACAGCAATCAATAAACAAACACATTCATGCATATCACTGCCAATCTTACCACAAAAGTCTTTAAATATTCATTTGTATTCAGCTCATGGTAGTGGGTACAAGTTTTCCAAATTTTTATTTTCTGTCACTGGGAACAAATATTTTCAAAGGTGTGTGTGTGTGTGTGTGTGTGTGTGTGTGTGTGTGTCTAGAACTGGGGATTGAATTCAGGGGCACTCTACCAATGATCTATATCACTCCCTCCCTTTTTTTCTTTTTTTTTTAAACTTTGTGACAGGGTCTCACTAAATTGCTGGGACTGACCTTGCAACTCTCCAGAGTAGCTGAAATCGCATTCATGTGTCACTGTGCCTGGTCTGGTGTTTTTTTTTTGTTGTTGTTGTTGTTTTTTGTTTTTGAAATGACTGGATGACTTTTTTTTAAGATTTTTTAAAATTTTATTTTAATTAGGTATTTTTGACAGCAGAATGCATTTTGATTCATTGTACACAATTACAGCACAACTTTTTATTTCTCTGGTTGTACACAATGTAATGTTGCACCATATGTGCAGTCCTACATGTACCTAGGGTAATAATGTCCATCTCATTCCACCATCTTTTGTGCCCCCATACCCCCTTGCCTTCTCTCCCTCCCCTTTGCCTAATTAAAGTTCCTCCATTTTTCCTATGCCCCCCTCCCCATTATGAACCAGCATCCACTTATCAGAGAGAACATTTGGCCTTTGGTTTTTTTGGGATTGGCTTGACTTTTTGAGGAAATACCTCCCAAATGCCCCAAACCAAATAACCACTGTCTTGTCAGTACTCTTTCAAATAAAAATGATGTTCTATAAAGAAAACGATTAGTTTAACTACACAAAAGCTTTTCCTTGAGACACCATTGTATTAAGAATATACACCAGAAGTGCTTTATATTCTCAAGGAGTGTCTCCAGATCAGCAGCATTAGTATAGCAGGGAACTTGTTAACAATGTAAACTCTCCTGTCCCACTCAGACCCACTGACTCAGAAGCCATGACTCAGGTGAGGGGAGGCAGTATTCTGTGTCTGACCTCTAGATAATTCTTTTAAATCTGAGAACTGCTGTTTCTGAGTTAAAGCAGTGATTCTCGGTCTTGGTTACAGAATCACCTGGAGAGATTAAACTCCCCAATACTTAATTACTCTTCATCAATTAAGTCAGAATCTCTGAGTGGGACCCAGGCATCAGTAATTTTTAAAGTTCTTCTGATGATTCCAAAGTGTAGCCATTGCCTTAGGCCATTTTCTTAAACAATTCTCTGTTCTGTTCATGTCTGGTACAGGATAGTTGGGTATTGAAAATGGGGCTATCTGACAAATTCCTGCAGTGCTAATAACCACTGCTTTGAGGTAGATAAAAATCAATTGTGTTTTCAGAACCATTTTTCCATACTGAGTAGTCAGGAAATTCTAAGTGGTAAACTAGGAGAACACCAAATACTTCTGATTAGTCATGCCCGCTCCCCGACCCCTGGTTTTTTAGCAAAATGATATTGGCAGGTCCAGTAAGGTCCCTGCTTTGATTATCAGTGAAGCTTCCTCTTCAGCCTCCAGAGCTTGCTGTTCTCCACGGCCTTCATTTTTTCATAGACTGTCTCCAGTTAGCAGTTTTTACCCTTCACATTTTATAATAATATTTTTATTACCCTATTACTACCCTCAAATGCAATACATACATAATGCAACCTATTTACATACATCAGTTTAAAAATCAATATGTAGCTAGTCATAGTGGTGCGTGCCTGTAATCCCAGCTACTCAGGAGACTGAAGCAGAAGGAATGCAAGTTCCAGGCCAGCCTCACCAACTTAGTGAGACCCCATCTCAAAATAAAAAGGACTAAGAATGTCTCAGTGGTAAAACACACTGGGTGCAACCCTCAATACCAAATAAAAAAAATCAATGTAGTCCTCTTCCTATTATAAAGAATAGAAGAATGAGATTATAATAATATATATGGCAAAATGTAGATGCTTGAGAACACCAGACATAATGAAGTTGTTAGAGGTTAGCATATGAATTTTATTAAAAATTTATTATGAAAAAATTCAAACATATACTAGAGATAATAATAAAATGGACTACATGGTTTCCTCAGTGCCCAGGTTCAATAATTATCAATTATTAATACCAGTCTTTTTCACTTGTACCAATACTTCTTAAAAGGTGGCATCAGTGTCACCTTGGAAGATTATTAGAAATATAATCCGTTAGCTGTATCCCCGACATGGGATCAGAATCTCTGAGTTAGAACCCAAGTACCTGTTTTTGTTTTTTTCTCTTTACAATGCTAGGGATTAAACCCAGGGTGCTCTACCACTAAACTACATCACCAGTTCTTTTAAATTTTTATTTTGACAGGGTATGTTAATCAGTTTTGCATCTCCATGATCAAAATACCTGACCAGAACAACTTAGAAGAAAAAGTTTATTTGAGGCTTATGGGTTCAGAGGACACAATTCTTAGATGACGGACTCCATTGCTCTGTGCCAAAGATGAGGCAGAACATCATAGTGAAAGGGCCCAGAGAGAAAAGCTGCTCAACTAATGGTGGGATCAGGAATAAGAGGGAGAGGGATGGAGGAGCCATGTCCCTAGTGACCCACCTCCTCCAGCCCCCTGCCTATAGTACTTACTTAGGCCGTTCAAACAAGGGTGGATTGATTAGGTTACAGTTCTCGCAATCTCTGAAATATTCCTGCATTAACACAGGAGTTGGGGGGACATCTCATATTCCAAACCATAACACAGGATCTCCCTAAATTACTCAGGCTGGCCTTGAATTTGCAATCATTCTGCCTCAGCTTCCTGAGTCTCTGAGATTATAGGTAAGTGCCATCACACCCAGCTAGGAATCTATTTTAATAATCTCTCCAGCTGATTTGCTGAAGTCTAAGAGCCACTATGTATGTACATGTGTACATTTACACACACACACATGTAACATCTCTACCTTTTCAGATTTTTTTAAAGCTAGTCCCAGACAGCACCCATATAATTTAAAAAATTATCACATATTATGTCACCTAAGGAAAATTGAATTATGTAATCTTTAATATCATCACATATCCAGAGTTAAAATTGTCTCAAATTTTCATAATTTTTTTTAAGTGCTGATGGTTGAACCCAGGGCCTTGTATATTGCTAGGGGAGTGCTCTACACTGAGCTATATCCCCAGTCCTCTTTTTAAGACAGAGTCTCACTAAATTCCTGAGGTTGGCAATCCTATAACTTCAGCTTCCCAAGTAGCTGGGTTTATAGGTGTATGTCACCATTTGTTATCATTTATACATATATATGTATTGATTAACTGAGTTATTTATTAGTTTCACACATTCAGGATTTTGCTAATTGTGCCCCTGTGTGTCATTTTGTCATATTCCTCTTTTCTCTATATTTATTGTAGTTTGGTTTTTAGTTCTACAGCCTTGATCTATCAGGTTTGATTTTGGCAGGGGCAGGAATAGTTCATAGCTAGAACTACTTCTTTCCCATTTCATCCCAGTTAGGTGTCTGGCTCTTTTGTTTTCTGCTGTTAAGGTTGATTAATGGGTACAAGTGTTGGTAGCATGATCATCCTGGATTGAAGTTTCCCAGTCAGTCTTTGTGCCATGTATACAATGCAATAATCCTAATCTTTCCCAAAGGACATAGGGCACTTACCTAGGCAAGACATTTATTCTGGGGGAAAGGAAATACCTAGTCACTTCAAGGAGCTTTTAGACTTAGGGTCTGAATCAACTGTGATAACTAGAGAACCCAAACCTCCTCATGGTCTTGCTGTAGAGTTGGGGATTGTAGGATCAGGTAACAGGCACAGCAAAAGTCTGTTTTACAGTGAATTCACTGAGTCTAAAGATCCACTTGTTGATCACTTCCCTGGTCCCTGAGTAAATAATTAAGGAGACATCCTTGGTAGTTGAAGTATTGTGAAGTACTCAGGCTGTTGGATAAGAGCTATCACAGTAAGAAAGTCTGACTGGAAGCCCTTGAAATTGTCTACTATCCCAGTAAAGATAGAAAATAAGAAACAATATAGTGTTACAAGGGAGATGGTGATAAGTAGTATCACTCTTAGGTTCTACAAAGTGAATGCAGGTTGCCACAGCAAGTTTAACCAAGTAGTCCCAATTGAAGCTGTGCTGGACATGCTACCATGCTATGAAAGATTTAAATTTTTTTTTAGTTGGTAGATGAACACAATACCTTTATTTACTTATTTTTTTTTAAAAATAGTTTTTAGTTGTTGATGGACCTTTTACTTTTTTAAAAAATATTTTTTAGTTGTTGATGGACCTTTATTTTATTTATTTGTATGTGATGCCTCATGCATACTAGGCAAGCACTCTATTTATTATTGAGCCACAACCCCAGCCGCACTATTAAAGATTAATCAGGCTTCTGAAACACGTTTTGTGGACACTGATGTGGTAAATACATTCCTTTTTATTTCAATCAGAAATGAGAATAAGACGTTTACATTCATGTGGAAAAGACAATATTTATTTTCAGTTTTGTCCAAGGACTATGTTAACTTCTTCAATCTCTTTGCAATAAAGTCTGAGAGACCTGGATTGTCTGGACATTCTACAGAACAGCACTGTGATATATCAGTAATGTGCTGATGGGGCAGAATGAGAAAGGGCAGCTTGTATGGCAGAGGCCTTGGTAAGACACATAGATCCAGAAGGTATAAGGTAAAATCTGGAAAGATCCAAGAATCTGACACTTCTGTAAAGTTTTAGTGGTCTAGTAGTCAGTGGCATGCGAAGACAACCTCTCTTTTGTAAAAGACAAACTTTTGCATATTGCATCTCCTACTATAATGAAGCAAGATGTCTAATGGGCCTCTTTGGGCTCTGGAAGCAACAAATTCCACACGTGGGAATATTCCTCTAGCTCATATCCTGGGAGACATGGAGGGATGTATGCTCCAAGTGCAACCAGGAGCAGCAAAGGGCACTGCAGCAGTCAGTGTGGAGTTTACAGCAAGTCTCAATGGGAGATCAGAATATAGGACTCTGGAATCTAGGAGAAAGGCCACGCCATCTGCAGCACAGGATTTTACTCCTTTCAAGAAACAGCTCCTCATATGGTATTAGACCCTCATAGAGACAGAAAGCTTGACTGTGGGTTAAAGGTTATCATGTGTCTAAAAGTGTCCATCATGAGCTCAGTTATAAAGTTAATGGGCCCAGCATAATACAGAAATGATGCATTCAAAATCAAACACCAAAAGGACAAGAGGGTTTGAGTAAGCTGCATGAATTAATTAGTAGCACAGACCCCTCTATATTTCTCATGATGGTGGCATCTGCACCCCTTCCTCAGGCTGCACATGCCATAGGAGGAGAAGAAAAAAGGTCAAACTTGATTATTAATGGATTGGTTTGGTATATGAGTGGAAAGTATACATTAAGGGGTCACCCTGAAAGGCAGCTTAGAGGAAAAATCTTCCTCATAGGCAACTTTATGTGGAAGGAGAAGTGACTTGGTACTGAGAATCTGTACAGATTCCTTGGCAATGTTAGTGGCCTGGCCAGCTAGTCAGGATCCTGAAGGAAAAGATGAAGGTTAGAGAAAAAGAGGTCTGAATACAGGCATGTGGATGTACATAAGAGAGTGAGCACAAAGGGTGAAGATTTTTGTTATCTCATGTTTATTCTGACCATAAAGCACCATCACTAATGAAAGAGAAACTGAAAAAATCAAATAGATAAAAGAATTCTACCAGTTGATGTTAGCCAAGCTTTGTCATGGTCCATTCCAAAATGGCACATAAATGGAATGGCCATGTTTGCAGAGATGGAGGCAACACATGAATAAAACAGCATGAGTTCCCACTGACCAAGGCCAATCTTATAGCTACTTCTGCCTTTCAAAGTCTAATTTGCTAGCAGCAGAGACTGACATTGCATCCCTGATATGGCTTTAATACTTGAGAGATAAATTAGCCACTTGATGTTAATTCAGTAACATGGATTCCCGATTCCCGAAGTGGCTTGTGGTTCAATCTCATAGGGCTACTTATTCTGGGTATGACTTTTTGTCTGAAGGGCCTCAGCCCATATCATTATCCAGGGGCTTAAAGAAGGACTCAGACATAGGCATGGGATCCAATTCAACATAGCATCCAAACAGGTGAGCCACTTCATAGTAAAGGTAGTAGTGTGAGCTCATGATCAAGGGATCTATTGGGTGTGCTTTCCAGAGCAGCCAGCCTGATAGATCACTGGGAAGCCTACTGAAGGTGCCTCTGAATATTTTGCCAACAGTGAAGTGTCATCCTTTAGGATGCAGCATACACAATAAATCAGAGATCTAGGTATGGTCCTGGACTGGGACCAAAAGCAGGGGAAGCAGAAGTGGTCCCCACTTAACATCACTCCTACTGACTCATTAGGGAATGTATTCTTACACCTCTGTTCCTATTCTTACAACTCTGGGCTTTGAAGGTTTAGAAGTCCTAGCTTCCAAAGCGGATGCTTTTTTTTTTGCTAAGGGTCTCATTGAACTATAAGCTATAGCTATTTGGGCACTTTGGACTTTTCATGTCCAGGTACCAGCAGGCAAGAAGAGGAGTTCCCATCTTGGCAGGGTAACTGATCAATAAGGAGTAAAAGGACTGCTTTCACACAATGGGTGAGGAAAAATGTATGTGAACTTGAGAGCCTTTTGATACTTAATTGTAACTATGGAAGGACATGTACAACAATCCCAGAGTGAGATGCATGTCATTTCTATATATAAATATACTTCCTAATCAGGAAATTAAGGATTTGGGTTACACCCAGGTAAACTACTAAGACCTGTGGCAAAGATAGCTGAAGGAGAGTAGAATTTGAAGTGGGCAATGGAGGGAGAGGGGGATAAGTAGTAGTTGCAGTCCTGAGACCAACTGAGTGACAAGGGCTATAATTTGTCCCAATAATCACCTTCTTCTAGTTGTATCTCAAGAAGAGAGGTCCAGAGGAATTATAGAGGAGCTGTTCCTATTCAAGAAAGAACCTGCTGCAAAGACCAGAAAAGAAACATAGGATTGAAAAACCATGAAAAAGTATAGATGCAAATATTTTAAGGTAACAGAAATATCAGGGAATGATACTTATGAAGAAGATGAAGCAGATGACGAAGATGAAGGAACTAAAAAGGAATCCTTTGACAAAATGTCTCCAACAGCAATTTAAAATGGCATTGGTTCACATCCAAAAAAATTAAGATGCAAAATAAAAATAATGCTATGAAAATGCCTCAAAGCTGGCCTATTGAGAAACAGCTACTGGCTAAGTAAATTAATTAGTTAGCATTTGTTAATGGTGATGAGAAGATTTTCCAAGAGAAAAGTGTGAAAAACTCTGCCTATAACTCAGGCAAGGGGTTCCAGACCATCTACTAAAAATATGGTTAGCTGTGATGTTAAAACTGTGAACATGAATTAAACTGATAATGAAGTGGGACCTTAAAAATCTGAACAAGACACCAATAGGGGTGGTAAGAGCACTGATACTGTAGGCCAGGTTGAGACACTTCTGTACATTCTAATGTTCTCCTTCCTGACAACCATAAGCAAAGTATACCCAAGTTTACAAAAGCTATTGAAGTCAAAAGAAAAAAAAAACTGTTTCAACTCGATAAAAAATGTGAATACCCCTGCAGCCTGGGAACTGCAGCTCATCTTGTTTTCCATGCTGGATTTCAACTCCCAGCTTCATCTCCCAAAACTTATCTCTGTATCCAACTTTTAACCTGTTAAAATAAAAAAGAAAAAGGAAAAGATAAAAAGGGAAAAAATCAAAATAGCCACCTTGTCAAATCTCAGATATTCGTGTTTATGTTATCTTGTTCTCCTGCTTTACAAGCAAAGGTTTCTCTGAATACAGTGTCATTTTTTTATTTTGTTTACTTATTTTATGTGATGCTGAGGATCGAACCCAGGGTCTCACACGTGCGAGGCAAGCGCTCTACCACTGAGCCACATCCCAGCCCTATAGTGTCATTTCTGAGAGAGATATGAACGAAGGGAGAGCAGAGTGTGTGGGGAGACTGAGAATGGAAGAGACCACCCCAACTGCTGTGACCATAGTTAGCTGACAGTCTTTCAGTGCCATGCTTGGTGGGATTCACCATAGCATTTACCCTACAGCTGTACCCTCCCAGAACCACTCTCCACCAATGGCTAAACACAGCAGTAGTTACTGGAGCAGACAGACTATGTCTGTCTAAATTGGGACCCTCTCAAAATGGTCAGTCTTTTTTCCGAGGCTCTTTATCAGTTTGGCCAAGACTTACTCAAAGCTGTACTATAGCCTAAGACTCTTCCAATCTAATTTTCTTCCTCTTCTCATGACGTGGGTGTCTACATCATAGTCTGAAGACTCTCCCTACCTACTGATTCGTCTCCCCTTTAAAAAATTGTCCCCCAATCAATATTTTGCATACATAATTCTGCCTTTGCATACATTGTCTGCTTCTTTCAGTATTAAGATCTGACTAAAGTCCTGTGTATTGCAGGATGTCTTCCATTCCTGGAATCTTCCATAAATATTGGTACCTCTGGTCCCCAACCTTGAGGCAAATAATGACATCTCCAAAGATTTCTAAAATGCTTCTATTAAGAATCATTCACTTGGGGCTGGGGCTAGGGCTCATCAGTAGAGCGCTCGCCTAGCATGTGCTAGGTGCTGGGTTCAATCCTTAGCACCACATAAAAATAAATAAATAAAAATAAATATTAAAAAAAGAAAAGAATCATTCACTTAAAGCATAATCATCAAGATCACAAAATTTAGAGTTGGAAAAGATCGTACAGATCAAAAAATGTTCAGAAAAAGTTTGATGACTTCCTTCATTTCTCTCTTCTCTTTCTTCCAGCCCTTCACTTTCTACTAATCCTCTAATCTTTGCTGGGTATGGTGGAGCATGCTTATGATCCCAGCTACTTAGAAGGATGAGGCAAGAGGATCACAAGTTTGAGGAAAGTCTGGGCCACTTAGCATGATCCTGTCTCAAAATTTAAAAAGGGCTGGGAATGTAGCTCAGTGGCAGAGCACCCCTGAATTCATTACCTGGTATCAAACATAAAACAAACAAAAAGTGAAAAAACAACAAAAATATAATTCTTGCACCTCAACTGAAATTAATACAATTTGAACAGGTTATGAACATCAAAGAGAGTACAGCCTCAGGATTTGGAGAAAAATTTAGGATCACCTTCTGAAAGTGAAACTAGAAAAAAAATCAGCCTAAAGTAGATAAAATTAGCCCCTGCATAAACAACCTACCCTTTTAATTGGCTCTGAACATAGTTTTTTGATTAGTTTGCTTTCCAAATTTTCCATCATGTCATGAAGATACATTCTCAGGAAGACCCTTCTCTGAAAGTGGAGGTCCTGTAGACTAAGCAGTAGTAAGTAACATTATCTAAGAAAGAACGAAAAATTTTAATTGTTAGTGTAGCAGTGATCATTTTCACTTTTAATTAAACAAATATTCATTTACTACATGTGTTATCTGCCTACTATGTGCCAAGCATTTTAAGCAGCAGCACAGGGCAAACTATGTTAAGTGGGACATGATCTTTTCTAAGAACTTATTGTCTGGAGCATGCAGTTTAAGGGAGAGATATTATCCCAAAAGGGATAAAAACTGGCTTTGGTGGTGGTAGAGGAACCCCTTAGATATTTCAATGGCTAGTGGCCCTCCAAAGAGCCATAGAGGAACAGATATACAGTCTATCTGTAGTTTAAGATTTCATGGGCATGTGACAGGGGATGTAATTAGGAAAAATATCTAAAATGGCTCCTGAGGGGGTCAATTATGAAAATTGTCAAGTTGAGAAATTTGGTCTAGAGGAGAAAAAAATGAAAGAAAAATGGGAAAAGAGGAGTGAAAAATGAGAAGGTATGTTAAATTTCAAGAGCCATATCCATGACATATAAATTCTTTTCCTTGACATTCTGAAATACAAGTTTATTCCTCTTATATTATTTCTAGCTATGATAACAAAGTATTAAATCTGAAAAGCAATACTGGATTGCCTGCTCTTTATTAAAATAATTCTTATATCCTAGCCAGGCACAGTGGCTCATGACTGTAATCCTAGTCACTCCTGAAGCTGAGGTGGGATGATGGCAAGTTCAAGGCCAGCCTGGGCACCTTAGCAAAATCCCTATATTAAAATAAAAAATAAAAAGGGCTGGGGATGTAGAGTGCCACTAGGTCAATCTTCAGTACTAAATAACCAACCAACCAATCTATATCCTAAAACAAAAACATTGTTTCTTGCTCAAATACTCCAAATGTCCTCACTTTTTGTTATATATAAAATTGAAACTTTAAAAAATATTTTTAGTTGTAGATGGACACCTCTATTTTATTTATTTATTTTTATGTGGTTCTGAGGATTGAACCCAGTGAGGCAAGTGCTCTACCACTGAGCCACAACCCCAGCCCCCAAATTTAAACTTTTAAAACAATGTCCTTATTGAATTTCTCAATACCTCATTTTCCCACTTACCTGCAATGTGAATTTTGTTAGACTGACAATATGGAATACTTAACTTTTGGGTTTTTAAAAATATTTATTTTTAAGTTTTAGGTGGACACAATATCTTTATTTTACATTTATGTGGTGCTGAGGATTGAACCCAGTGCCTCATGCATGCTAGGCGATCACTCTACCACTGAGCCACAACCCTAGCCCCTTGGGTTTTTTTTTTGGTACCAGGGATTGAACTCAGGGGCACTTGACCACTCCACGTCCCCAACCCTATTTTGTATTTTATTTAGAGACAGGGTCTCACTGAGTTGCTTAGCATCTTGCTTTTGCTGAGGCTGGCTTTGAACTTGGGATGCTCATGCCTCAGCCTTCTGAGCCTCGGGGATTATATGCCTGTGCCACCGCGCCCAGTGATGTCATAGTAGACCAACTCATTGATTATTGTTTGAGCACTTTTTAAGCTTTTCTGCAGTTCACATTTATTCCTTAGGATCATATAAGGTTGTTCCTCCATATCCATAGGACTTCCCTATGGGTACCACAATCTGTGGAGGTTCAAGTCCCTTGTACAAAATGGTGTAGTATGTACATATGACCTATGTATATCCTCCTATATCCTTTAAAATCATACACACTTTATTACTATAGTTTGGATCTTAAATGCCTACCTCTAAGATCTATGTGTTAAAGGTTTGCTCCCCAGCATGGTGCTTTTGGGAGGTGATGGATACTTTAAGAAGTGAGCCTAGTAGGTCATCTTTAGGTCATTGGGAGGAGGATTCCTTTGAAGGGAATAGTGTAACCCCAGCCCCTCTTCTTCCCAACTATAGGATGAGCAGTTTTGCTTCACCATGCACTCCCCTCCACAATGTATTGCCTACCACAGGCCCAAAATTAACAGGGCCAACTGATCATGGGCAAAAATCTCCAAAACTGGGAGCCAAAATAAACCTTTTCTTTTTATGAGTTAAGACTATCTCAGGTATCTGTTTATGGTGACAGAAAGCTGAGCAAAACATTTATAATAACTAATACAATGTAAATATTGTTATATTATCCTATTTAAGCAATGACAAGATGCTTGTATATGTTTTTACAGACACAATATTTTTCTGAATATCGTCCTTTTCCCAGTTGGTTGAATTCATGGATATGAAACCCCAAGAGATAGAAACCATGGATATGGAAGGCAGACTGTACTTCTTTTTGCCGAATCTGTACATACCAAACAACTTTCTGATAACTAGTCAGATTTCTTGGTATGTTGATATCAGGAAGGGAGTGACTTTGCTAGCAATCATTAGTATTTCAGTGAATGGAAAGGTATAATTTCTACCAGCACTTTTAAATATATATTTTACTGTGGTATAATTAATACAGAATGAAATACACATTATCTTAAATGTTCGTTTGATGAGTTTTGACAACTGTATTATACTGTATAACCACCACTTGAAACAATATACAGAACCTTTCCATCATTAAGATCCCTTGGACTTATCTTGCTGTCTCTTGTAATCACTTAAGTTTCTAACACTTAAGTTTCTAACACCTTAGTATTGTCTTAGATTTCATATAAATAAAATTGCATAGTATGTACTCTGTTGTGCCCAGCTTCTTGTTTATCAAAATATTTGTGAAATTTATCCATGTTGTCAGGTATATTGGCAGTTTGCTGCTTTTTATTGTTGAGTTGTTTTTCATTGTATGAAATATATAATAAGTTTTACATTTTATCTGTTTCTGTTCATGTGTATTTAGGTTATAACATTTTTGGTTATTATGAATAAGGTTGCTCTAAACATTCTGTGTATGAGTTGTGTGCAAGTGTGTACCTGTATTTTCACTTCTCTTGGTTAACTGAGATTTAATGAATCATGAATAGGGAAATGAATGTTCAGCTATAAAAAAAATTGCCAAGCAGTTTTATAAAGTATTTTACACTTACATGAGTAACTTACAAGTTTTAGCTGCTTAACATCTTCACTGGTATTTGGATTATAAAACTTTTTTATTTTAGCTCCTTGGAATGTATGGAATGGAATATATTGTGGCTTGAACTTGCATTCCTTTGATGATTAAAACTATCAAGCAAGCCCCCCTATTGTTTTATTGTATTAAATTATGTGTATACATAATACAAAATTATTATTATGGGGAACCCAGGATGTGCTACCACTCCACTTAACACATCCCCAGTCCTTTTTATTTTTTATTTTGAGATATGGTCTCATTAACTAGCCAAAGCTTGAACTTGTGATCCTCCTGCCTTAGCTTCCTGAGTCTCTGGGATTACAGGCATGTGCCACCAAGGCCCGTAATTTTGTATTATTTATACACATAATATAAAATTTATCTCAACCATTTTTGGGTGTATAGTTCAGGGGTATTAAATACATTCATAATGTTGTGCTGTCATCACCATCATCCATCTCCAGGATTCTTTTCATCCTATAAAGCTTAACTCTGTTAAGGAATAACTCCCCATTTCCCCTTTTCCCCAGTCTCTGGCAACTACCATTCTTCTGTCTCTATGGTTTTGACTACTCTAGGTAGCTCACATAAGTGGAATCATACAGGATTTGTCATTTTATGACTGGATTTATTTTATGTAAAATAGTGTCCTCAAGTTCCATCTGTGTCAAAATTTCCTTCCTTTGTAAGGCTGAATAGTACTCTATTGAATGTAGATAGCACGTTTTGCTTCTTCATTCATGCAAGGTTAATAGACAATGGACTGCTTCCATGGTTTAGGAATTTTGAATAATGCTGCTATGAATATAGGTGTACAAAAATTTGAGACCATACTTTCAATTATTTGGGGTATATACCCACAATTGGAATTGGTAGATTATATGGTAATTTTATTTTTAGTTTTTTGAGAAGCTACCATACTGTTTTCTTTGGTGGTTGTATCATTTTACATTCTCACCAACAATGTACAAGGATTTCAATTTCTCCACATCCTCACCAACATTTCTTATTTTTAATGCCATTCTAATGACTTTGAAGTAGTATCTTACTGTAGTTTTGATTGCATTTCCCTATATTAGTGACACTGAGCATATGTTCAGGTGCTTATTAGCCATTTGTATGTCTTCTTTGGAGAAAAGCCTATTAAACTTTTTTCAGTCTTGTTATATTGGTTTCTTATTGTTGAGTTTCAGTTCTCTAATTTTTCTGGATATTAATTCCTTATCAGTTATGTGATCTGCAAATACTTTTTCTAATTCTGTGGGTTATCTTTTTGCTCTATTGATGGCATCTTTTCTAAAAATATTTTTCTCTTGGTTGTTGATAGATCTTTAATTTATTTATATGTGGTGCTAAGAATCGAACCCAGTGCCTCACACATGCAAGGCAAGTGCGCTACCACTGAGCCACAGTCCCAGCCCAATGAAGGTATCTTTTGATGCACAAAATTTATTTATTTGAGGTACTGGGGAACCAAGGGCTTGTGCTAGCACTCCACTTTAACACATCCCCAGCTCTTTTTTATTTTCAGATAACTAGCTGAAGCTTGAATTGTGATCCTCCTGCTTCAGCTTCCTGAGTCTCTGGGATTACAGGCATGTGCCACCATGCTCAGCTGATGCACAAAATTTGCTGGGTACAGAGCTACACACCTGCAATCTGATTAACTTGGGAGGTTGAGACAGAAAGATCGAAATTTGGAGGCCAATCTGGGTGAGTCAGCAAGATCCTGGCTCAAAATTAAAGAGCTGGGAGTATACCTCAGTGGACAATGTTTACCTAGAATGTGCAAGGCCCTGGGTTCAATCCCCAATACTACCTAAATAAATATTTCTATTTTTTCTTTTGTTGCCTATGCCTTTGATGTAATAATCAAGAGATAACTGCTAAATCCAATGCCATGAAGTCTTTGTCCTATGTTTTCTTCTAAGAGCTTTATCTCTTAGTTCTTTTATCTATTTTGAGTTAAATTTTATACAAGATGTTAGGTAAGGGCCAAATTTTTCTTATGTATATGCAGATCCAGTTTTTCTAGCACTATTTGTTTAAAAGACTGTTCTTTCTCCATTGAATGGTTTTGGCATCTTATCAAAAATCATTTGGCCACCTATGGGAGGGTATATTTCTAGATATCTAGTCCATTGGTTTATATATCCATTGGTCTATATATAGCTTCATATAAACTTTGAAATTAGGATATATGAGTCTTCCAGCTTTGTTCTTTTTCAATATTCTTTCCTTGAAATTTCATATGGATTTTAGGATGAGTTTTCTATTTCTGCAGAAAATACTGGGATTTTAATAGGAATTGCACTAAATCTGTAGATTGCTTTGGACAGTATTGACATCTTAATAATAAGTCTTCCAATCCATGAACATGGAATGTGCTTCCATTTACAGATGGTGCTCACTTTTTAAAGGGATTATTTCCTGATAAACCCACTATAAATTGAGCCAGGCAGAGTGGCACATGCCTATAATCCCAGCCATTTGGGAAGCTTATGCAGGAGGATCACAAATTCAAGGACTATCTCCATCAACTAAATGAGATTCTGTCTCAAAATGTAGAATTGAAAAAGGGCTGGGGATTTAGCATAATTGAAAAAGGTCTGGGGATTTAGCACAGTGGGAAAGTGTCCTTGGGTTCAATCTCCAGAACTGCAAAACAAACAAAAACCAACACATCAAAAAACAAAACAAGGGGCTGGGGATGTGGCTCAAGTGGTGGCGCACTTGCCTAGCATGTGTGAGGCACTGGGTTCGATTCTCAGCACCACATAAAAATAAAATAAAGATATTGTGTCCACCTAAAACTAAAAAATAAATATTAAAAAAACCAAAAATAAACAAGAAAACCAAAACAAAGTATCCATTTTAAGTTGAAAAGTAACACATCACTCCTAATCTTTACACCATCTAGCCTTAAATGTTTGAAGACCTCTTACATTAGCCTACAATTGGAAAAAATTATCCAACACAAAGTCTATTTTTTAATGCTGAATTCATTGACTGGGTTGAATATCTCATGTAAGTTATTGAATGCTGTACTAAAAGTGAAAAACAGAATTGTTGTATGGGTAATCATCACTAACATACACAGCTGAAAGTACACCAGCATTTGGTGTTTAAAGCATTGAACTAAAATTAATTGCTGGATGATGGGATTGCTACAGTGACAGGGTCATCAGTTTCTTCCTATGATGAGGCTTAAAAATAGGTGGTATTAGGCATTGGGGCATTGACTCTTGGTTATAGTGTAGCAGGCAGTGTTTTCTTTAGAAAGATATCAAGTTTTGACTGTAAAGTTTGTTTCTTCTTTTCATAAATATATTTCTCTATAGAAAAAACGGGCATTCTGAATTGGTCTGTCAGCTCTTAGATGAATCTCTTGAAACTGACATTCGTTTCTTTTAACATCTGTACTACACTAAGGATATCAGAAAATGCCTCAGTTTTGGCCTCATGTTTCTTTGTTATTAACTTTCTTGATGTTTCAGATATAACTTCTTTCTCTGCCTTAACTTTTTAATTTTTTTTTTCTCCAGTTTAGTCAGCTCCTCATTGCAAATTTTTTCAGTGTCAATGCCAACAAACTCTTCTATCATCTTCCAATGTTGAATTCTAGCTGTTTCCCAAGCACTAATATCTACTATTTAATCAACAGCAAAATCTTTGTTAAAACCTATAGATGTTCATGACTTCAAACCTTTCTTCCAAATGCCATTCATGCACTGCTATGACTTATTCCAAGCTGTAGCAATGTTTTGGATAGCATTTAGAATGTTAAAAACCTTTCCAAAATTCTTGGAGCATTGAGCCAGATTCAGTCACTTCACGGCCTGTGAAAACATTTGGTATAAATAGTATGCTTTGAACACAGCTATTGTGCCTTGGTCCACTGGCTGAATGAGTTCAGCTGTGTTCTGCAAATACACACCCTCTGCATCAGGATGCATATCACCAAAGTACTTTGGATGCCCTTGAGCACTGTGTAAAATTGGAAGAATCTTGAATATAGGATGTTGTTTTTCCTATAACATTCACTTGCCTATTAATATAACAGTTCAAAAAACAGTCTTCAAACAATGCTGATGTCATCCAGATTTTCTTCTTGTGGTGATAATAAATGGGAAGTGGTAAACTAGAAAAAGTACTAATTTGAACCCTGTAAAAATCTCACCCCAAAGCAGCATTATATGATCTTTTACTCTTGATCAACGTACGTACATTCTAGCATAAACAATCAGAGCAAGCTTGTTTCATTGACATTAATGATTTGTACATCTTTTTTGTTGTGGTACTGGAAATTGAACTTAGAGGATGAGCTACATCACCAGCACTTTTTATTTTTTGAGACAGGCTCTAATCTGCCCAGGCTGGCCTCAAACTTACTATCTCTCCTTCTTCACTCATAGTAGCTGGTATTACAAGCATGCACTATTGTACTCTGCTCTGGCAGATACATTTTATCTACAATTATCCTATGTAGCACTTCCTTAAAAGCTTTGGTGCCTTCAGCACTGGCAGTTGCTATCTGAAGATCTTCACATTATGAGAATTATGACACCTTTTGAAGAGCTGGAATCATTCATAACTTGCTACAAACATTTTCATGTATGTAGGATCATTGGCACAGACTTTCAGTGCATCAAAATAACTTTTTGCCTTAGCTTCAATCATCAGTAGGGTAAGTGGTATGCACTTTTGTATCTGGTCTTACATCCACATCATAAGTAATATTTTCATTTCTTGAATAGACCCAGCTCTCTTTTCTTTATGATTGAATTTAACCCATGCTGATGATTTTACTGCATCACTCGTTTGCTTCTTATCCTTTAAGATGGCTAAGACTGTCAGTTGCAAAAGTCAATTCATGTGTGATGGCCATGACTAGCTTACTGCCTTAATGCTGGGCAGCTGTCTTGATTTTCATCTCAAGTGTTATTGCCTTCCTTTTCTTACCATAAGGAGACACAGAAGAGCATTTTGCAGACATGATGGTATGCAAAAACACAAAATTAAAAAAATTCTGGCAACACAGTATATTATAGAGTATGTTATTTACCATCACAATTTCATGACCTTTTGGGCTGTGGCTTGCTGCTGCTGCCCAACATCATGAAATATGCCCCATATATTGCTTGCCCAGGAAAAGATTAAAATTTAATTTCTACTAAATGTGTATCATTTAAATGTCATTGTAGCCATAAGATCATGAACTTTCATAAGGTTGGGGACTGCCTGTATTAATGTTTAATTTCTTTTGACAATATTTCATAGTTTGCATTCTACCAGTCTTTCACTTAGTTGGTTAAATCCCAAGTGGTTTTTTTGGATGGACTGAATAAAATTTTTAAAAAATATTTGTTTTTATGCCATTGTAAACAGATTTTTTTCAATGCTGCAAATCAAATCCAAAGTTTTGTATGCTGGGCAAGTGCTCTATCATTAAGTTACATCTCCAGCCCACAGTAATTGGTTTGGAATTTTCTTTTCATAATGTTGTTAGTGTATAGAAATGCAAGTTTTTTTTATTGACTTTGTAACCTTCTCCTTTGCTGGATTCACTTAGTTCTAACAGCTTTGTGGAATCACGTCATTTGCAAAGAGATATGAATATTTTTTAATGTCTGTGATCCATTAATGTATATTTCAAAATGGAGTTTTCATTTTTTATTTGTTCTAATTAGTTATACATAACAGCAGAATGCACTTTGATTTATTGTACACAAATGGAGCACAACTTTTCACTCCTCTGGTTGTACATGATGTAGAGTCACACCATTCATGCAATCATATATATACCTAGAGATCTTTCCTGCCCCCATGTCTCTTCCCCTCCCTCCCCCCAATTCAAAGTTCCTCCATTCTTCCCTTCCCTTGCTCTCTCCCCATTATGGATCAGCATCCACAATTCAGAGAAAACATTTGGTGTTTGTTTTTTTGTGATTGGCTTATTTTACTTAGCATGATATTCTACAACTTCATCCATTTACCTACAAATGCCATAATAAAATGCCATTTTCTTCTCCTTTAATGCTGAGTAATATTCCCTTGTGTATATATACCCCAGTTTCTTTATCCATTCATCTATTTGAAGGGCATTTAGGTTGGTTCCACAGTTCAGTTATTGTTAACTGAGCTGCTGTAAACATTGATGTGGCTGCATCACTGTAGTATGCTGTTTTTAAGTCCTCTGGGTATAGACCCAGGAGTGGGATAGATGGGTGAAATGGGGGTTCCATTCCAAATTTTTTAAGGAATCTCCTTACAGCTTTTCAGAGTGGTTGCATCAATTTGCAGACCCACCAATAATGTATGAGTGCACCTTTCCCCCCACATCCTCGCCAATACTTATTGTGGCTTGTATTCTTGATAATTGGCATTCTGACTGGAGTGAGATGAAAGATTAGTTTTGATTTGCATTTCTCTAATTACTAGAGATGTTGAACATTTCTTTCATATATTTGTTGATCAGTTGTATATCTTCTTCTGAGAAGTGTCTGCTCAGTTCCTTAGCACATTTATTGATTGGGTTTTTTGTTTTTATCATGTTAAGTTTTTTGAGTTCTTGTATATCCTGGAGATTAGTGCTCTATCTGATATGTATGTGGTATAAGATTTTCTCTCATCTCTAGGCTCTCTCTTTACCTCATTATTTCTTTTGCTGAAAAGAATCTTTTTGGTTTGAATCCATCCCGTTTATTGATTCTTGATTTTATTTCTTGCACTTGTTAAGGAAGAAGTCAAGTCCTAATCCTACATGATGAAGATTTGGGCCTACTTTTACTGCTATTAGGCACAGGGTCTCTGGTCCAATTCCCAGGTCCTTGATCCATTTTGAGTTTTGTGCATGGTGAGACATAAGGGTTTAATTTCATTTTGCTGCATATTGATTTCCAGTTTTCCTAGCACCATTTTCTCCAATGTATATTTTTGGTGTCTTTGTCTAGTAAGAAATAACTGGCTTAGTCTGTGTCCTCTATTCTGTACCTTTGGTCTACATGTCTATTTTGGTGCCAATACCATTCTGTTTGTTACGATAGCTCAGTATAATTTACAATCTGGTATTGTGATGTCTCCTGCTTTTCTTGCTAAGGATTGCTTTGGCTATTCTGGCTCTTATTTTTCCAAGTGAATTTCATGATTGCTTTTTCTATTTCTACACAGAATGTCTTTGGGATTTTATTTGGAGTTGCATTAAATCTGTATAGTGCTTTTGGTAGTATGGCCATTTTGACAATATTAATTCTTCCTATCCAAGAACATGGGAGATCCTTCCATTTTCTAAGGTCTTCTTCAATTTCTTTCTTTAGTGGGTAGAGGTCTTTCACCTCTTTACTTAAATTGATTCCCAAGTATTTTTATTATTTTTGAGGTTATTGTGAATGGGATAGTTTTTATGATTTCTCTTTCAGAGGATTCATTATTGCTGTATAGAAGTGCATTTTATTTATGTATATTGAATTTTTTTTTTTGGTACTGGCGATTGAACTCAGGAACACTCACCCACTGAGCCACATCCCCAGCCCTGTTTTTTATTTTATTTTTTTAAATTTAGAGATAGGTTCTCACTGAGTTGCTTAGCACCTCACTATTACTGAGGCTGGCTTTGAACTCACGATCCTCCTGTTCTCAGCCTCTCGAGCCACTGGGATTACAGGTGTGTGCCACGAAGACTGGATGTATTGATTTTATATACTGCTATTTTGCTGAATTTATTAATTCTAGTTTTCTGGTGGAATTTTTTTTGGATGGTCTAAATATAGAATCCTGTCATAGGCAAATAGTGATAAGTTTGAGTTCTTTTTCCTAGTTGTATCCCTTTAATTTCTTTCACCTATTTATTGCTCTGGCTAGAGTTTCAAGGTCTATGTTGTATAGAAGTTATGAGAGAGGGCATAACTTTCATATTCCAGTTTTTAGAGGGACTGCTTTTAATTTTTCTCCATTTAAAATGATGTTGGCCTTGGGCTTAGCATAGATAGCTTTTATAATGTTGAGGTATGTTCCTACTATCCCTAGTTTTCTAGTGTTTTGAACATGAAAGGGTGCTGTATTTTTCAAATGCTTCATATTTCTGTTATTAACTTAAATGAGTTAAATACTAACAATTTTCATTATTCTCTTGGAGTTCTTCGTATATTCTGAATAGAAGTCCTCTGACAGATAAAAGTGTGGAGAATATTTCTGTCTGTGGTAATTTTTGAAGTGCAGAAACTTTGATTTTGATGAAGTCCTGTCAATGTTTTATTTAATGGTTAAGTGTCTTTTGTCCAAGAAATATTTTCCTACTCCAAGGTTATGATGATACTCTTTGTTTTTTTCTAGAAGTTTTTTTTTTAAAATTTTTTATTGTGGGTTGTTCAAAACATTACAAATTTCTTTTTTTTATTTTTTTTTTTTTTAATTTTTTATTGTGGGTTGTTCAAAACATTACAAATTTCTTGACATATCATATTCCACACTTTGATTCAAGTGGGTTATGAACTCCCACCATCACCCCATACACAGATTGCAGAATCACATCAGTTACACATCCATTGATTTACATATTGCCATACTAGTGTCTGTTGTGCTCCGCTGCCTTTCCCATCCTCCCCCCTCCCCCCTCCCCACCTCTCCCCTCCCCTCCCCTCCTCTCTCTCTACCCCCTCCACTGTATAACCCTGAGGGTCTCCTTCCATTACCATGCAATTTCCCTTCTCTCTCCCTTTCCCTCCCACCTCTCATCCCTGTTTAATGTTAATCTTCTTCTCCTGCTCTTCGTCCCTACTCTGATCTTAGTTACTCTCCTTATATCAAAGAAGACATTTGGCATTTGTTTTTTAGGGATTGGCTAGCTTCACTTAGCATAATCTGCTCTAATGCCATCCATTTCCCTGTCAATTCTATGATTTTGTCATTTTTTAATGCAGAGTAATACTCCATTGTGTATAAATGCCACATTTTTTTTTATCCATTCGTCTATTGAAGGGCATCTAGGTTGGTTCCACAGTCTTGCTATTGTGAATTGTGCTGCTATGAACATCCATGTAGCAGTGTCCCTGTAGCATGCTCTTTTTAGGTCTTTAGGGAATAGACCAAGAAGGGGAATAGCTGGGTCAAATGGTGGCTCCATTCCCAGCTTTCCAAGAAATCTCCATACTGCTTTCCAAATTGGCTGCACCAATCTGCAGTCCCACCAGCAATGTACAAGTGTACCCTTTCCCCCACATCCTCGCCAGCACTTGTTGTTGTTTGACTTCATAATGGCTGCCAATCTTACTGGAGTGAGATGGTATCTTAGGGTGGTTTTGATTTGCATTTCTCTGACAGCTAGAGATGTTGAGCATTTTTTCATGTACTTGTTGATTGACTGTATGTCCTCCTCTGAGAAGTGTCTGTTCAGGTCCTTGGCCCATTTGTTGATTGGGTTGTTTGTTCTCTTATTGTCTAATTTTTTGAGTTCTTTGTATACTCTGGATATTAGGGCTCTATCTGAAGTGTGAGGTGTAAAGATTTGTTCCCAGGGTGTAGGCTCCCTATTTACCTCTCTTATTGTTTCTTTTGCTGAGAAAAAACTTTTTAGTTTGAGTAAGTCCCATTTGTTGATTCTAGTTATTAACTTTTGTGCTATGGGTGTCCTATTGAGGAATTTGGAGCCCGACCCCACCGACTGTAGATCGTAGCCAACTTTTTCTTCTATCAGACGGCGCGTCTCTGATTTGATATCAAGCTCCTTGATCCATTTTGAATTCACTTTTGTGCATGGCGAGAGAAAGGGATTCAGTTTCATTTTGTTGCATATGGATTTCCAGTTTTCCCAGCACCATTTGTTGAAGATGCTATCCTTCCTCCATTGCATGCTTTTAGCCCCTTTATCAAATATAAAATAGTTGTAGTTTTGTGGATTGGTTTCTGTGTCCTCTATTCTGTACCATTGGTCCACCCACCTGTTTTGGTACCAGTACCATGCTGTTTTTGTTACTATTGCTCTGTAGTATAGTTTGAAGTCTGGTATCGCTATACCGCCTGATTCACACTTCCTGCTTAGCATTGTTTTTGCTATTCTGGGTCTTTTATTTTTCCATATGAATTTCATGATTGCTTTCTCTATTTCTACAAGAAATGCCATTGGGATTTTGATTGGCATTGCATTAAACCTATAGAGAACTTTTGGTAATATCGCCATTTTGATGATGTTAGTTCTGCCTATCCATGAACAGGGTATATTTTTCCATCTTCTAAGATCTTCTTCTATTTCTCTCTTTAGGGTTCTGTAGTTTTCATTGTATAAGTCTTTCACCTCTTTTGTTAGGTTGATTCCCAAGTATTTTATTTTTTTTGAAGATATTTTGAATGGAGTGGTTGTCCTCATTTCCATTTCAGAGGATTTGTCGCTGATATACAGGAATGCCTTTGATTTATGCGTGTTGATTTTATATCCTGCCACTTTGCTGAATTCATTTATTAGCTCTAATAGTTTCTTTGTAGAGCCTTTTGGGTCTGCTAGGTATAGAATCATGTCATCTGCAAATAGTGATAATTTAAGTTCTTCTTTTCCTATTTTTATGCCTTTAATTTCTTACGTCTGTCTAATTGCTCTGGCCAGTGTTTCGAGAACTATGTTGAACAGAAGTGGAGAGAGAGGGCATCCCTGTCTTGTTCCAGATTTTAGAGGGAATGCCTTCAGTTTTTCTCCATTCAGAATGATGCTAGCCTGAGGCTTAGCATAGATTGCTTTTACAATATTGAGGTATGTTCCTGTTATCCCTAGTTTTTCTAGAGTTTTGAACATAAAGGGATGCTGTACTTTGTCGAATGCTTTTTCCGCATCTATCGAGATGATCATATGGTTCTTATTTTTAAGTCTATTGATGTGGTGAATAACATTTATTGATTTCCATATATTGAACCAGCCTTGCATCCCAGGGATGAATCCTACTTGATCATGGTGTACAATTTTTTTGATATGTTTTTGTATCCGAATCGCCAGAATTTTATTGAGGATTTTTGCATCTAGGTTCATTAGAGATATTGGTCTGTAGTTTTCTTTCTTTGAAGTGTCTTTGTCTGGTTTAGGTATCAGGGTGATGTTGGCCTCATAGAATGAATTTGGAAGTTCTCCCTCCTTTTCTATTTCCTGAAGTAGCTTGAAAAGTATTGGTATTAGTTCTTCTTTAAAGGTTTTGTAAAATTCTGCTGTATACCCATCCGGTCCTGGGCTTTTCTTAGTTGGTAGTCTTTTTATGGTTTCTTCTATTTCCTCAATTGATATTGGTCTGTTTAGGTTTTCTATATCCTCCTGACTCAATCTGGGCAGATCATATGACTTAAGAAATTTATCTATGCCTTCACTATCTTCTAATTTATTGGAGTATAAGGATTCAAAATAGTTTTTGATTATCTTCTGTATTTCTGAAGTGTCTGTTGTGATATTGCCTTTTTCATCCCGTATGCTAGTAATTTGAGTTCTCTCTCTTCTTCTCTTTGCTAGCATCGCTAAGGGTCTGTCGATTTTGTTTATTTTTTCAAAGAACCAACTTTTAGTTTTGTCAATTTTTTCAATTGTTTCTTTTGTTTCGATTTCATTAATTTCAGCTCTGATTTTAATTATTTCTTGCCTTCTACTTCTTTTGCTGTTGTTTTGCTCTTCTTTTTCAAGGATTTTGAGATGAAGTATGAGATCATTTATTTGTTGGTTTTTTTCTTTTTTTTAAGGAATGAACTCCAAGCAATGAATTTTCCTCTTAGAACTGCTTTCAATGTGTCCCAAAGATTCCGATATGTTGTGTCCGTGTTTTCATTTATCTCTAAGAATTTTTTAATTTCCTCCTTGATGTCTTCTATAACCCATTGATCATTCAGTAACCTATTGTTCATTCTCCAAGTGATGTATTCTTTTTCCTTCCTTCTTTTATCGCTGATTTTCAGTTTCATTCCATTATGATCAGATAAGATGCATGGTATTATCTCTACTCCTTTATATTGTCTAAGAGTTGCCCTGTGACATAATATATGATCTCTTTTTGAGAAGGATCCATGTGCTGCTGAGAAAAAAGTGTAACTGCTTGATGTTGGGTGGTATACTCTATGTCAATTAGGTCTAGGTTATTAATAGTGTTATTGAGTTCTATAGTTTCCTTATTCAACTTTTGTTTGGAAGATCTGTCCAGTGGCGAGAGAGGTGTATTGAAGTCTCCCATGATTATGGTATGGTGGTCTATTAGACTCTTGAACTTGAGAAGAGTTTGTTTGAGGAACATAGCTGCACCATTGTTTGGGGCATAAATATTTATGATTGTTATGTCTTGTTGGTGTATGGTTCCCTTAAGCAGTATGTAGTGTCCCTCTTTATCCCTTTTAATTAACTTTGGCTTGAAATCTATTTTATTTGATATGAGTATGGACACTCCTGCTTGTTTCCGAAGTCCATATGAGTGATATGATTTTTCCCAACCTTTCACCTTCAGCCTATGTATGTCTTTTCCTATCAAATGCGTCTCCTGTAGGCAGCATATTGTTGGGTCTTGTTTTGTGATCCATTCTACTAGCCTGTGTCTCTTAATTGGTGAGTTTAAGCCATTAACATTTAGGGTTATTATTGAGATATGGTTTGTTTTCCTCTTTGATTATTTCCCCCCCTTTACTGTCCTACCTCCCACTGTTGGTTTTCATTGTTATTTTCCATTTCCTCTTCCTGTAATGCTTTGGCGAGGATGTTTTGAAGAGATGGTTTTCTAGCTGCAAATTCTTTTAACTTTTGTTTATCGTGGAAGGTTTTAATTTCATCTTCCATCCTGAAGCTTAATTTCGCTGGATACACAATTCTTGGTTGGAAAACATTTTCTTTCACTGTTTGAAATATGTTATTCCAGGATCTTCTAGCTTTCAGTGTCTGTGTTGAAAGATCAGCTGTTATCCTGATTGGCTTACCCCTAAATGTAATCTGCTTCCTTTCTCTTGTAGCTTTTAAAATTCTCTCCTTATTCTGTATTTTGGGCATCTTCATTATAATGTGTCTAGGTGTGGGTCTCTTATGATTTTGCACATTTGGCTTCCTGTAGGCTTCTAGAATTTGGGATTCTGTCTCATTCTTCAAGTCTGGGAAGTTTTCTCGTATTATTTCATTGAATAGACTGCTCATTCCTTTGGTTTGGAGCTCTGTACCTTCCTGTATCCCAATGACTCTTAAGTTTGGTCTCAATGTTATCCCATATTTCTTGGATGTTCTGCTCATGGTTTCTTAACAGTCTTGCTGAGCTGTCTATGTTCTTTTCCAGTTGAAATACTTTGTCTTCATTGTCTGATGTTCTATCTTCTAAGTGTTCTACTCTGCTGGTAGTATTCTCCATTGAGTTTTTAAGTTGGTTTAATGCTTCCTGCATTTCTAGGATTTCTGTTTGTTTGTTTTTTATAACCTCTATCTCCCTGTATAGTTGATCCTTTGCTTCCTGGATTTGTTTGCGTAATTCATTGTCGAAGTGATCTTTCATTGTCTGATTTTGCTGTTTAATGTCTTCCTTGATACTCCAGATCATCTGAAGCATGTATATCCTGAATTCTTTATCTGACATTCCATCTGCTGCAGCTGTTACCTCTTCAAAAGTTGCGTTGACCTGCATTGCTTGTGGTCCTTTCTTTCCTTGTCTTTTCATACTGCTTGCGTATCTTTCCTGCAGGCGCGGGCGGCGGCTCTGCTCTCTCCTTATTCCAATTGGGGTGTCGTGGCTACCACACTGGCAGGTCACTGGGCCTGTTCTGGGCGCTGGCGGCGGCTCTGTTCTGCCCCTACTCCAATTGGGGTGACGAGTGTACCACGCCGGCAGGCCACCGGGCCTGATCCGCCGGTCGGTTGCAGGTTTGCCTACCCTGCAGGCGCGGGCGGCGGCTCTACTCTGCCCCTACTCCAAATGGGGTGACGTGTCTGTCGTACCGGCAGGCCACTGGGCCTGTCCCGCTGGTCGGTCCCAGATCTGCCCACCTTTCGGGCACGGGTGGAGGCTCTGCTTTGCCCCTCCTCCAATTGGGGTGTCGTGACTACCCCGCCTGCAGGACACTGGGCCTGTTCCTGGCACGGGCGGCGACTCTGCTCTGCCCCTACTCCAATTAGGGTGGTGTGTGTACCACGCCGGCAGGCTCTTGGGCCTGATCCGCCGGTCTGTTGCAGGTCTGCCTACCTTGGAGGCGTGGGCGGCTGATCTGCGCTGCCCCTCCTACCACGCCTGCGGACCCCTGGGCCTGATCTGCAGGTTGGTCACAGGTCTGCTCACCCTGCGGGCACGGGTGGCGGTTCCGCTCTGCCCCCACTCCAATTGGGGTCACGTGACCACCACACCGGCAGAGCCTGATCTGGGCGTGGGAGAAGGATCTGCTCCGCCCCTACTCCAGTTGGGGTGACGTGAGTACCACACTGGCAGGCCACTGGGTCTGACCCGCCAGGCTGTCACAGGTCTGTTTACCTTGCAAGCGCGAACGGCGGCTCTGCCCTGCCCCTCCTACCACGCCCATGTACCACTGGGTCGCGGGTCTGCCCACCTTGCGGGTGCGGGTGGCGGCTCCGCTCCGCCCCCTCTCCAATTGGGGTCACGCGGTCACCACGCTGGCGAGCCGCTGGGCCTGCTCCGGGAGCTGGCGGCGGCCCGGCTCCTCCCCTCTGGCAAAACGACAAATTGAGGAGACTCGGGTGTCTGTGCCTCACCCCCCCTACCAGGAGACCAACTGTTTATGTTGCCGATGGTATTGACGAAGTTCTCTCCTCCGCCGCTTTCTGATGACATCAGATCTCTGCCATGTTGGTATCGTATGCGAATGGCAGCATTTCGTTCCCCTTGCCGGGCAACCAAAGCAACGGGTGAGTCCTGAGCGGCCCTCAGCAGGACCCGGACCGAGAAGCAGTTTCCGCAGGCTCCTAGCCCCGGGCCAGGGAAGTTGCGGGAGCCGGAACTCGGCCGCTCCGTGCTTGGTGTAAGCTCCTATAAGTGTAGGCTGCAAGAAGCAGTCCCCGCGGGCTCAGTTCCGGGAGCGGGAATTCGGCCGCTTAGTGCTTGGTGTATGCTCTGATAGGAGCAGGGTCCAAGAAGCAGCCTCCGCAGGCTCCGCAGCCCTGGGCCAGGGCGGTTCCGGGACGGTTCCGGGAGCCGGAACTCGGCCGCCCCGCGCTCGGTGTTCGCTCCGATAAGATCAGGTTCTAAGAAGCACCCAGGCACTGAACCCTAGCAATCTGTCTGCAAGCCACAGGCGAATTGCAGCCTGAAATTACCTGTTCTATGGCTGAATGTGCTGCGGTCAGTCGAAAACAGGGATGGTGACGTCAGCTTTCCAACGTGGTGGCTGGTGGCCTCCTCTGTGGTCTGACCGGTGTGGAGAACCGAGATGGACCGCTTCCTTCCCCCGTCTCGAACCCAGAATTCAGCCCTGAGTACGGTGCTTGCACGGCTGGCAGAAACTGCAGCGCTGTATCCCTGCGTCGCTATCTCCTTGTTTCCCAGAGCGCGCTGCAGACTCTAGCCGCGGGTCGGTTTGCTGAATAAGCAGTGTTACCCTCCGTGCGACAAACCTCTCTTGTTTGAGTCCCCGTAGCCGATCCTCGTGCGATGGAAATCCTTCCTCCAGGTTCCGGAGCACCCCACTATTGCTGGAAATTCCTAACAAGATATCCTTTAGCCGTCCTGACTTGTCATACTCCCACACAGTGAAGCAGCACACGGGGGCAATGCACTCCCCTCGCCGCCATCTTCCTTCCCCTCTATATCTAGAAGTTTTATAGATCTGGGATTTATGTTAGGTCTTGGAGCCATCTTGAATTCTTTTCTGTGTATGGAGGAAAAGGGATTGAAGCTCTTTTCTTCTTTTTAAAGTAGATATCTGGTTGTTTCAGTGTTGAGAGCCACAGCCGAAGGGGCCCCAGCAAACTTCCAGCTGCCAGCAAACTTCCAGCTGCCAGCTGATGATTGGCTCACAGCGGCCCCAGTAACATCTAGCTGATTGGCTCCTCTGCGGTGATGCTCATTGGGCTGTTTCCCTGCCCTTTCAGACCACGGAGCTGCTCATTGGGGGACTTTTTTGGCCCCGCCCACGTGACCCAGCCAATCGGCCTCAAGAGCAGGAGGATTGTGGGAGGTGGAGAGAAGCTTGTGTGGGAGAGAGAGGCTTGTGGAAAGCCGGTGGTGGCAGTTGAGGCTCTGAGGGTTTTTCCTGAGAGGCTGTTTTGTTTGGCGTGTGTGGTTCTAAAAATAAAGTTAGTTTCTTTTGACAAGTGGCTCCTGATTGTGCCCAGCCAGACTGCGGCATTTGGTGGCCCGTACAGGGAGCGACTGAGGGTAAGTGAAACTGCTCGCCACTGAGGGCAGGGTGAGAGGATGGGTAGCCATTTTAAGATTCCTCTTTTATTTTGCTTCACTTTTGTTTTAAGTTGCCTGCCCCTGGAGATGAGTGAGATGGAAGAAAAACCGCTCACATCTGAGGAAAAACTATTTACGTCTGAGGAACAGATAGGGAGAAAGGACGGATGCACATGTCAGGAGGATAGAAAGGCTATAATGACTTTTTGTTGTTCCCTTTTTATTTCATTCTGTCTCGGTTTTGTTTGGCGTCATCTTGTTGGGTTGTATTATAGTAGAAATACGGGATCAGAAATTAGCAAAAAACAAACTGAAAGAGTGTTAAGTAAATTGTTAGAGGAAGGAGGCACCTCAGTAAAATCAAGAACAGTCAGGGCATACGTTGATACAATACAAAAATGTAGCCCATGGCTTTTTAAGGAGGAGTTGTTAAATATATCACAATGGAACCATCATGGTGAAGATTTAAAAAGAATAGAAAAGAAAAGCCCAGGGACTCTGCCAGTTGGCACATTGCCATTGTGGATGTTCGTATCTTGTTTGCTTAGTCCAAAGCCTTCAGTTCAGACAATGGTAGAGGAAGGAGAAGACATAATGATTCAAGTAAAAGAGAAGGTCTCTCAAGTTAGTCAGACAGAGGAAAAGATTCAAGTAAAAGAGAAGGCCTCTCAAGCTAGTCAGACAGAGAAAGAAAGTGTAAAACAGAAAAAGCCATCAGGGGGAAAGTTACAACAGGAGACTGCTACTAACACCTTTCTATCACCAGAGGGTGTAAGTGTCCAACCAACAGCACCACCTCTACAGGAGACTGCTACTAACACCTTTCTATCACCAGAGGACGTAAGTGTCCAACTAACAAGGCCACCTCCATATGCTGGGAGGTCCCCAACCCCCGCAGTTGATAGTTGGGATCCTGAGACAAGATCTCAAATATTAACATGCCCTGTATTTGAGGCAGGAGGGCAGCGATTTTTACCAAGTTTTAAATTTCAAAACAGTGAAGCAGCTAAAAGAGGCTGTAACAACCTATGGTCCTCAAGCACCCTTCACTGTAAGCATGGTCGAATCCATTAACAACTTGAACATGACGCCAGCAGATTGGGCTAATATGTGTAAAGCTGTGCTAAATGGAGGACAATACCTGTTATGGAAGGTTGCCAATGAGGAATTTTGCAAGGAGACGGCTAGGCGAAATGCAGCAACCTTCCATAACAGGTATTGTCCTGGGGTAATTGATCCCGATTATGAAGGTGAAATAAAAATTATAGCCAGTTCTCCAAAGGGTATATCAGTAATTTTACCAGGAGATAGAATAGCACAGTTACTAATAATACCCAGCCTACATGATAAATTTTCCAGTCGTACTGTAGAAAGAGGTTCCAAGGGATTAGGCTCCACAGGTGTAGATTGGGCTATGCTTTCTTTAAATTTAGATTCTCGCCCCATGCTAAAACTAAATACTCAAGGACATGAATTTAATGGGATACTGGATACAGGTGCAGACCTTAGCATCATCTCTCGTCAAGAATGGCCAAAACATTGGCCATTACAACAAGCCACTCAAACGCTTCGAGGCCTAGGAGTGGCAACTAATCCCCATAGAAGTGCAATGGTATTAGATTGGAAGGATCCTGAAGGATGTGAAGGAACTATACAGCTATATGTATTGGATCATCTTCCCGTAAATTTATGGGGATGAGATGTCCTAGATCAATTAGGTTTGACATTAACAAATAACATCAACCAAAATGCACCCACTATTATGACTAGACAAGGTTTTAGGAAAGGAAAAAGATTAGAAAAACAAGAACAAGGTATAGCAGCACCAATACAAATAGATCAAGGAACAGACAGACATGGGTTGGATTTTTAGAAAGGGCCACTGAGACAATAAAAATTACTTGGAAATCAGAAAGACCAGTATGGGTTCCTCAGTGGCCCCTGACTAAAGAAAAGATACAAGCAGCCCATGACCTGGTCAAACAACAATTAGCAGAAGGACATATACAACCTTCTGTATCTCCCCATAATACTCCCATTTTTGTCATCAAAAAGAAATCTGGTAAATGGAGATTATTGCAAGATTTAAGAGCCATTAATAATGAGATGATTATTATGGGACCTTCTCAATCGGGGATTCCTCAGTTGTCTGCTTTGCCAAAAACCTGGTATGTTTTAGTTATAGATATTAAAGATTGTTTTTTTTCAATTCCAATTCATCCTGAGGATAGTCCACGTTTTGCATTTACTATCCCTGCACTGAATCATGAAGGTCCTGATCAGAGATATGAATGGAAAGTACTCCCTCAAGGGATGGCTAACAGCCCAACTATGTGTCAAATTTATGTTAACAAAGTAATCCAGCCACTTAGAAATCAAAATCCTGAACTACAAATATTTCACTATATGGATGATGTATTATTAGCACACAAAGATAAAAACACATTGCTAGAATGTTATGCCACACTTACAAACTTATTAAAAAATTATAATCTAGAGATAGCAATAGATAAAGTACAATTAAATTTTCCAATTAATTATTTAGGAGTTCTATTATCCTCAACCATGGTCCGTCCACCAAAAATTCAAATACGAGTAGATCAACTCAAATCACTTAATGACTTTCAAAAGTTATTAGGAGACATAAATTGGATAAGGCCTTATTTAGGTATACCAACAGGAGAGTTGGGACCTTTATTTGATATCCTAAAAGGTCCATCAGATCCAAATTCACCCCGAATGTTAACGCCTGAAGCAAGAAAGGCATTAAAAATCATTGAAACATATATGGAAAATATGCATTTGGATAGAATTGATATAAGTTTGCCTTTATTATTTATTGTACTACCAACAAAAAATATTCCTACAGGAGTATTTTGGCAAGAAGGTCCATTATTATGGATACATTTATCTTATTCTCCTAACACTATTCTTACTAGGTATCCTGAGGCTGTAGGACAATTAATACTCAAAGGAATAAAAGCAGCAAAGGGAGTGTTTGGAATTTCTCCCAATAAAATTATTACTCCATATACTATGAATCAAATTGATGAGTTAGCTAATGAGTTAAATACTTGGGCAATAATCATGTGCAAATCTAATGTTTCATTTGATAACAACTTACCATCTAATCCTTTATTGTCTTTTTGGTCATTGCATCCTATAATTTTTCCAAAAATGACAAGAAAAACACCTATCATGAATGCTCCAAATATATTCACTGATGGGTCAAATAATGGTACAGCAGCAGTAGTTACCCCTGATCAAACTTTTACATTTTTAGTACCCAAACAATCAGCTCAAAAGGTAGAGCTTAATGCAGTTTTACAAGCTTTTGTGATGTTTAAAGATTCTGTATTTAATTTATTTTCTGATAGTCAGTATGTAGTTAATGCTATAGTATCTCTTGAAGATGCTGGTAGGATTTCCCCTTCTTCCACTGTTTTCTCTTTGCTTTCCACTATACAAAGTCTAATATGGGACAGAAAAGATCCATTCTTTATAGGACATATCAGGGCACATACAGGATTGCCTGGAGCCCTTAGTTTGGGCAATGATTTAGCAGATAAAACTACACATGACATACATATTTTCTCTACACTAGAAGAAGCTATAAATTTTCATATAAAGTTCCATGTCAATGCTAATACTTTACAAAAGCGCTTTAAAATAACTAAGGAACAAGCTAGACAAATAATAAAACAATGTCAAAATTGTGTGACCTTTTTACCACAAGTTAATCTTGGAGTCAATCCTAGAGGATTGATACCTAACCATATTTGGCAGATGGACGTCACACACTTGCCAGAATTTGGAAAATTAAAATATTTGCATGTTACAGTTGATACTTCTTCTGGATTTTTGATGGGCTCCCTTCATGCCGGAGAAAAAACTAAAGATGTTATAGCTCATTGCTTACAAAATTTTGCCACTGTGGGTGTTCCAAAACAGTTAAAAACAGATAATGCCCCTGGTTATTCTTCTACCTCTTTTAAACAATTTTGCTCAACATTTGGCATTACTCATATAACAGGAATCCCATACAATGCACAGGGACAAGGCATAGTTGAAAGAGCTCATCAAACTATTAAAATGTACTTATTAAAGCAAAAAGAAGGAATTGGGAAGGGGTATATATTCCCCAAAGATAAACTTAAAATAACCCTTTTTACTCTAAACTTTTTAAATTTGGATTCATCAGGACTTAGTGCTGCGGAAAGGCATATGTGTCCAAAAAATGTGCATAAGCCCAAGGTACTTTGGAAGGATATTCTAACAGGACAATGGAAAGATCCCGACCCAGTAATTGTCTGGAGTCGAGGGTCTGTTTGTGTGTTTCCACAGGGAGAACAGCAGCCGATTTGGATTCCAGAGAGATTAACCAAGGTCCTGACCCAGTGATTGTCTGGAGTCGGGGGTCTGTTTATGTGTTTCCACAGGGAGAATAGCAGCCGATTTGGATTCCAGAAAGATTAACTAAAGCGATTTCTACAGACCAAAAAGATGATGATTTGGCTCAAATCCATAACAACTGATATCCAAAACTCCAGTTTGGCTATTCTTACATCTGCAACAGAACCAGGATGCTTTTTTCAATATCTATTTTATTATTGCCCTTTGCCATATCATGAAGTTCTATTTTGTTTTTTGAGCTCATACAGACCTAGGTTAATGTTTTGCTGATCAGTTCTATTTTTTGACTATAGAGTTTTTAAACATTGCAATGGAGATTTCACCTGTAAAGAGTTATAAGGCCTTTACTATAATGTTATGTGTTGTATGTATTATATTATGTGTGCACACTTGTGTTTTGTGTTATATGTTTGAATGTATGTATGTTCATATATCATATATGATGAGCGCTCATGATAAAATGGATCCAAATTTTTTTTTTCACGTGATTTATATGGTTTAATTTAAATTGGGTAAACAACTGTTGAGGATTGTTTTAATATGTAAACAAAAAAGAAGGTTAACAGATCTGTTTGTTTACTTTCACCTTTCCTTTTCATTATATTTAATAATTCTCTTAAAGATAATGTAAATTGTTAAGAAAATTGTTTTCTTTTAGTGCCTTCTGTAATGTTACATAATTTTTTCTTTAGCCATTATTGCCAGAATTCCTATCTTCATCCCAGTGCTGGTGAAGTCAAAGATAAAACCAATCTACAGCTTCTACAATAGCCATCACTGAACTGCTTGCAGAACTTGCCTGGACACATTGTGAGCTCACCTGTATGCATTGTGAACTATCTGTTGGTGCAGCGACTTGTGGTAGTGTTGGGGTGTTTTTGCTGATGATGTCATTGGTGGTACAATTTTTCCAAAAGGAGCCATCAATTGGCTTGGTGTATCTTCCTCCCTTCTGCTTGTCATGATCGTCCAGCTAAAATTTGGGGGCCAACAGAGGTGAGGCAAAGAACCTCACCCCCCCGCTGGTACAAAGACCTCTCCACGGGTGTGGCTATATACTGGACTGGTAGTCAGTGACGGGTAAGATCCAACTGCAATGGTACCAACCTAAGGACCATATGTACTATTGGACAACCTAAGGCAGGCACGGTCCCTAAGCCACATGCTTGTTGTTTAAACAGAGAGGGGGAGATGTTGAGAGCCACAGCCGAAGGGGCCCCAGCAAACTTCCAGCTGCCAGCAAACTTCCAGCTGCCGGCTGATGATTGGCTCACAGCGGCCCCAGTAACATCTAGCTGATTGGCTCCTCTGCGGTGATGCTCATTGGGCTGTTTCCCTGCCCTTTCAGACCACGGAGCTGCTCATTGGGGGACTTTTTTGGCTCCGCCCACGTGACCCAGCCAATCGGCCTCAAGAGCAGGAGGATTGTGGGAGGTGGAGAGAAGCTTGTGTGGGAGAGAGAGGCTTGTGGAAAGCCGGTGGTGGCAGTTGAGGCTCTGAGGGTTTTTCCTGAGAGGCTGTTTTGTTTGGCATGTGTGGTTCTAAAAATAAAGTTAGTTTCTTTTGACAAGTGGCTCCTGATTGTGCCCAGCCAGACTGCGGCATTTCAGAAATATTTGTTAATTTTTTTTCTTATTGAATTGCTTTACTGCCTTAATAAAAAAGTGACTGTCTAGGTATGGATCTGTTTCTAGGCTGTATTTTGTTCCATTTACTTATTAGTCTACCCTTACACAAATAACATTTTTGATTACTGAAACTTCATATAAGTCTTGAAAAAAGGTAGTATATGTTTTCCAACTTTGTTCTTTTTCTTAGAAATTATTTGGGCTATTTCAGATCCTTAAGGTTTTTACATACTTTAGCATTGTGTATGTCTTCAAAAAATTTTGCTAGCTTCTTGTTTCTTTTTTAATAGTAACTAGGTTGAATCTATAAATTTATTTAGGAAGAACAGACAGCCTAATGATACTGAGTTTTTCCATCCTTAAGTATAACATATTTGTCCATTTATCTGTCTTAGCTGTTTTATGGTTGTTAATGCAGAGGTTTTGCACATTTTAAAATTTTGTTTCTAGGTTTCTGATGATTTTGGATGTCATAAAGAGTTGTTTACAATTTCACTTCCCTATTTTTTGTTGCTAGTATATAGAATTGATTTTGCTAATATCGAGCCTGTGTCCTACAACTTGCTAAGTCAACTTACTTGTTTTAGTAGCTTTTTTATATATTCCATTGACTTTTAGATGTACACAATCATTCTGTATATAGTTTTACTTCTTCCAAATTTTTTGAGATAGTTTCCATAAAATTTACTTTTTAAAAAATATTTATTTTTTGGTTAGACACAATACTTTTATTTTGTTTATTTATTTTTATGTGGTGTTGATGATTGAACTCAGGGCCTCGCGCATGCTAGGTCATTGCTCCACTGCTGAGCCACAACCCCAGCCCAAAATTTACTCTTAAAAGTATATAATTCAGTGACTTTTAGTATATTCACAATATTGTGCAATCATCACTATATAATTCCAGAATATTTCTATCACTCTAAATATAAACCCACTTATTAGCAGTCACTCCTATTTCCCCAGTCCCCAGCCCCTGAAAATCACCAGTCAACTTTCTTTGCCTTTGGATTTACTTATATTGGGTATTTCAAACAAATGCAATCATATGACTTTTACTTAGCACATAATGTTGTAGCATGGAGCAGTACTTCATTCCTTTTAATGGCTGAATACTATTCCATGATATGGATATGCCACATTTTATTTATTCATTGGTTAGTTGATAGGCCTTTGTGCTGTTTCTACTGATTATCACAAATAATGCTATGAACATATATATAAATTTTTGAGTGAACATGTTTTTAAGTTCACAAGGATATATATCAAGGAATGAATTTTTGGGTCATATGGCAATGCTGTTTAATCTCTTAAAGAACTGCAAAACTATTCTCATAGATGTTGCATCATTCTACATTCCTACCACCAGGATATGAGGATTCCAATTTCTTCACATCCTTACTAATACTTGTTATTGTCTCTTTGATTATAGACAACATAGTAAAGTGATACCAATCCCCCCTCCCCCCAAGCACCTTCTGCATGCTAGGCAAGCACTCTATCACAAAGTCACATTCTCAAAATAATTTTGAGATGGGGGTCTAGTTAGGCTGCCAAGGCTGTCCTTGAACTTGTGATCCTCCTGTCATAGCCTACTGATTTGCTGGGATCATAGACATACACCAATGTGCCTGACCTTGTGATTCAAAACCTAAGGACTTAGTGATGTTGAGTATATCTTCATGTGTCATTTATATATCTACTTTGTGGCGATATATATGGGATCAATGGTGTGCACCTAGTGTTCTTCGAAGTACAGAATTTTTTTGGACCAGGAGTTGAATCCAGGGGCGCTTAATCACTGAGCCACATCCCCCTTTTTTGAGACAGGGTCTCGCTAAGTTTCTTAGGGCCTCACCAAGTTCCTGAGGCTGTCTGAACTTGTGATCCTCCTGCCTCAGTCTCCCTCCTGAGTCACTGGACTTATAGGCATGTGCTACTGTGCCCAGCTGAAACACAAAATTTTTTAATTTTGATCAAGTGCAACTTATTTTTTCTCTTTGGTGGTTTTTGCTTTTAGGATCACATCTAAGAAACTCTCGAGTAATTCAAGTCATGAAAATTTATGGTTATGTTTTTTTCCTATGAGTTTTATAGTTTTGGCTTTTGTTTGAATCTTTGATTCTTAAAAATATTTGTAAATGGTGTGAAGCAGGGTTCCAACTTCTTTCTTTTCCTTTTGGATATCCAGTTTCCCCAGCACCATTTGTTGAAGACTATACTTTCCCCTGTTGAACTGGCTCAGAACTTTTTGTTCAAAGTCACTGACCATACACAGAAAATTTAATTCCTGTATTCTCAATTATATTTCATTGACTTATGCTTCTGTCTTTATGCCAGTATAGTACCATCAGTCATGATAGCTTTGTAGCAAATTTTGAAATCAGAAAGTGTTAAATCTTTCCAAACTTTTTATTTTACTGCATAGATGAGGGCCCTCCAATATCCTTGGAAGTGGTGAGAGCAGGTTTTTTTTTTTTTTTTTTTTTTTTAAAGACATGCTCTTGCAATGTTGCCCAGGCTTGTCTCCAACCCATGGGCTCAAGTGATCCTCCTACCTCAGCCTTGTGTTGAGACTAAGGGTATATACCCCATACCTGGCTCAGAAGTATTTAATGTTGTTCCTGATCTCAGGAGAAAGGATTTGCTATTTCACCATTAAGTTTTTCAAAGATTTTCATTATCTGATACAGAAAGTTTCCTTCCGTTCCTGGCTTGCAAAGATTTTTTAATGTTAATGGATTTTGAATTTTGTCAAATGCTTTTTCTGCATTTGAGACCATCATTTTGTTTACTCTCTGATTAATGTGGTAAATCAAGTTGATTTTTTCAATGTTAAAGTTCACTCTCCTTGGTCAGAGTTCCTTTGATGTTGTAAGGTTCAGTTTGTGAATATTTTAAGAATTTAAAAATCTATGTTCATGAGGGTCATTGGTCTGTAATTCTCTTGTAAAATGTTGTCAAATCTTGGTATTAGGATTATACTGGTCTCATGTGAGTTGAGGGGTTTCTTACTGTTCTGCTTTCTGAAACAGTATAGGATTGGTACTCTGTATTACTTAAATGTCTGGGGGGAAAATGGCTGAGGCTGATTGTGTTGGTGCATGCCTATAATCTCAGTGAACAGGAAAGCTGAGATAAGAGGGTGGGAAGTTTAAGGCCAGCCTCAGCAATTTAGGGATGACCTAAGCAACTTAGTGAGGCCCTGTCTCAAAAAATAAAAACGGCTAGGAATGTAGCTCATTGTGTAAGTGTCCCTGGGTCAATCCCTACTACCAAAAAAAAAAAAAAAAAGTGAAGACTCAGATTCCCACATTACCTACCTGCAGTAAGTTGACTCTCCTTTCTTTCTCTGGCACATCTTTTTTGTAAAAATGATAAATTATTATTTAATAAACTCTTCAAACAAGGTAGAAAAGTCCAAAGATAAAAACTTGCATTTTTGACTGACATCCTTTCAGACTGCTGCCTCAGGTACCACTAGGGATTTAACAACCAATGAGTGCCCTACCACTAGCTACATCCCCAGCTTTTTTATTGTGAGATACAGATTTGCCCAGGTTGGCCTTAGACAACTTGTGATCCTCCTAATTGTCCAAGTTGCTGGGATTACAGTATGCATGCATCATAATTTTCTTAATTAGTGTCCTAATGATGTTATTTATATTGCCCTTAGAGACATTTATTATTAAAAAAAGGTAGCAAAAATATCTCTGTTAATCTCTTCTTTTTCTTGGTGTAACTGCCTTATGAAATAAGACTTCTGGGGCAAAGGCTAATGCATGTCAGTTTCGGTAAATAAGGTTGTAGCAATTTCATCTGTACATCAATAGTGTAGGATGGGAACTGTATTCCTACATATCAATACTGATAGGCCAAAAAAAAAAAAAATCTGTTTAGGGGCTGGGCATGTAGCTCATTGGCAGACCACTTGCATAGCCTGCATAAGGCCCTGAGTTTGATCTTCAGGATGGAGGAAAAAAATGTTTGGAAGTTGGACATCTTTGATGACTAGATTTTTTTTTTTTTGGCTTAAGAATGTCCTATTGCTATCTCTTGCCAATTTTTAAATTAGGGTTTTAAGTCTTTTTTTTTTTTTTCTTTTTCCTGGTACTCAGGATTAAACTCAGGGGTGTTCTATAACAGAGCTACACTGCCAGCAGGACACCCCTACCACCTTTTTAAATTTTGAGACAGAGTCTCCCTAAGTTGCAAAGCTGGCCTCTGTGTTCCTCTAGCCTCAGCCTCCTGATTCACTGAGATTGGGAGTGTGAAACACTGTACCTGGCTTTAAGTTTTAATTGATTTTCTACGAGCTCTTTCTGTTTTTCTTCTTTTTGGAAATGACAATTTATTTTCCCTTGGTTCACTGTTTTCAAATTTATAGATTACAATCTTCATGTATTTGAATTTATTTTTCAATTTTATAATTCCTAGTTTTTATTTCATACTTGGAGAAGGCCTAACCTCAAGATTACAAAAACATTCACCTTGATTTACTTGTTTTTACAGTACTCTTTAAATCTTTGATTCATTAAGTATTTATTCTCGTGTAAGAAATTAGATACATGTAAAGGTTCTCTTCAATGCCTACTGTTTCTTGATTTCTTTTCTCACTGGCCCATGATTTGTAATGTATAGTTTACTGGTTACTACTAAGAGTTATGGAGTTGTCTGATTCCAACATTTATAACTAATGGTTTTGATAATTGTATTTATCTTAAGAGTTGGGACTAAGAAATAACATAATCTGAAAAAGCACTCCAGCTCTTGATACATAAGTGCTCAGCACAATACATATACACCAATTTACTTCTGAATCCTCCTGTTCATGGATGTGTCTTCCGTATCTCATTTATATAATCCATCCATTTAACACTGTCATTTCTCATGGCCACTTTTTCTCGTTTCAACAAAAATATCACTTTTCAGTTGCCTTTCTAATCACAACTAGAACCTGAATATATTAATCTTGCAGGTAACAATTAGCTGTGCTTCACAAAGTAGTGAGAACCAAAATCCAAACTCTAAGGTACTGAACACGTGGGAAAGAAAGGGTGCTTATTTCTTTCCCTATCTGTTTTGAAAGGATGGAAGAAGCCTGTCTTATTTCAGCCCTTGGGTTACAAACAGTATTCTCAAACGCTGGTACCCTTTCAACTTCCAAGCCTACTTTACAGCCTGAAGGTAAGTAGATCATCCTAGGGCAACTACTCTGAGATTCGAGGCAGGAGGTGAGGGGTCGGGGAGGATTCCCTCCTGGGTCTTTGGTCCTGACCTGAGAGTTCCCTCGAGGCCCGCTGGGCCCACTCCCAGCTCGAGGGTGATGCCCCACGGCAGACGTCGTGGGCAGACGACTTCTTGAGCTCGCAAACGTGCACGCAGGCAGGACAGCAGGCGGGCTTGGCGGGCAGAGTAGCGGCAGGACTCCCATCCCTGCCCTCAGGAAGCCCAGAAAAAGCGGGCAGAGTAACGAAAGGCGCGCGCGGAGGAACCACCCCAAAGACGCCGCAACGGGCGGACGCCAGGGGGCCCGGCTTCCCGCTCCAACGACGCGCGTCACTCTGGCTCCTTGAAACAAGCGCCCCGGCGCTTGGCTTGCCCTTCCCTTGGGCTCCGGAGAATTTCTGTGGCCACCCCAGCCCCACTATGACCGCCGTTCCCGCCGCAGACACCTCGGCTCCCGGGGCGGTTGGTCCGCCTCCTCCCTCTAACCGCTCCGGCCGTGGCTGGCGCGCGCGGCGTCGGTGACGTCCACGTAGGGGCGGGACTTCCGGCTTAGCCCGCCGCGGGGTCTCGGGACCGGGTCGGCCCCTTGGTGCTGGGGGAACGTCGGGCGTCGGGCCGAGGCGGCGAGTTGGCCGCACCTTGGCGCTGGGTCTGGCCCGGCACCTTGAGGGACCCTGTCCGCCGAGGAGGAGCGGGGGCTCTTCGCGGGCCGCCCTCTCCGGTCTCGTGGCTCTACCGGGAGACCTCATATTTCCCCAGGGTCCCAAGCTTGAGACTCCTCGGTCCTCCTGTACCTTTTTTGCTGCCTGCGGCGTGAGCGGCCGCTGAGACTCGCCAGACGTGGCGGGCGGGGCGGACACCCCTGCTGTAGGACTCTGTCCCTCAGCCTCAATGCCTCCGCGAACAAAGTTGAGTGGGTGTGGGTGGTTGGAGCTGTGGAGGTGTCCTCCGGGGGCGAGTGCGGCCAGAACACCCGTCACGGTTAAGTTTCCTGCGCGCACGTTGCAAGGACCGTGTGAGAGTATGGTACGTAAAGTCTCTTTCTAGGGACCGTGTCTCATTCATATTTTGGAATACTCTCCCCGCCCCCCGCCAGATTGCCCTTCATCTCCCTCCCTTTGTGTTACTTGGTTATAAAGTAATTGGACCGCGTGTTAGAAAAGCGAGACGTGTTCTGTAGCCAATTAAGTGCACACACAATTATGGAGCTCTTTGATGCACTCCGTCATGGTCTGGCATCTTCAGTATAATTTGTGATGAAAAAGCTATGGTACCATTTTTCTTGGCTTTGAAGACAAGGATGTCTGCGAATGCTATTGGGGTAATGTCCAACATGTTAGTGTATTTTGGGCTCCAATGGATACTTTGATAAATCTTTAGTGTCCAAGTTTTGGCAGAATAAATGGACACTTTGCTCTTAAAAACATCCATTGATAAATACTTTAAAAGCTTTTGGTCATATTACTTGTAAGGATTAAGCTGTTTCAAATAATTTCAAAGAAGTCTAGGATAAGGAGAAACTTGTTTTGAATTTTTCATATATGATACATTCATAATTTGTTCAGACTGTGAGTGAGTACACAGTACTTTAGGTCTAAAACTGAGTTGCTTCTGTTACCAAGCAACAAAATTGTAAACAAATCTAATATTCAACTAGGACATATTAAATGTTTCTTTCCTGCAATTATGTGGGTTCATAATTATTTAAATTCATGGGTTTAGCCTACGTAGTTATGGTTAATAACTGACTTTTTGTATTCAGGTTTGATTTCAAACATTTTGTTTAGAATCATTGAAATGTTTTAAATTTCAGTGTTGCACAGGAGTCTTCTGAAAGTTGAAAGTGATTTTTATTTGCTTTTTGTTTATCATAGATTATTATGATGGATAGTCCTGTTATTTTGAGTATTTTCTAGTTGAGGTATGCTGACTATATTTAGGACTATTTTCAAATAACAGCATGGTAGCAATTTAGAGTAACCTACAGCATTTGGGTGATTTAAATATTGATTATTTACAAGTACTTTTTAAGTCTTGATCTAGCATGTAACCTCACTCTCCACTCATTGAACCCCTAATTATATAATTTATATGACAAACTAAGTTCTCAGCAGGTTTTTTTTTTTTTTTTTTTGGTACCAGGGATTGAACCCAGGGGTACTTAACCATTGAGCCACGTCCCCAGCCCTTTTTTATATTTTATTTAGAGACAGGGTCTTGGTAAATTGCTTAGAGCCTCATTGATTTCCTGTGGCAGCTTTGAATTCAGATCCTTCTGCCTCAGCCTCTTGACCTTCTGGGAGGATGCCTGCCTAACCAAGTTTTCAGAACTTTTAAAATGATCCTTTCAATGCAGTAGCCTTTCAAGTAAATATGTGAGGAGATTTGAGATTGGGACAAATGACCTCTTTGAAACTGAATTGTTACTAATGGGGAGTAGGAACTTCCAAGTGTACTTAATACCCTTGGTATTGCTAAAATCTATAGACTTCATTTTAGTGTCCTCCCTACCTCCCTTATGCTGATGTTGAAATAATATTCAGAAGTTAGGCAAGACAAAGAAGAAAAAAATCAAGAATAATTCATGTTGTGTAATAAAGTTATTAGTAATTAGAAATCAGAATTATGGAACTATGTCATTAGAAAGGTCTAATTCAAGAAGCTTAGAAGAATTAATTCTTCTTTTTTATACTGGACATTGAACCCCGGGCGCTTAACTGCTGAGCCATGTCCCCGGCCCTTTAAATTTTTTGTTTTGAGATGGGATCTTACTAAATTGTTTAGGGCCTTGCTAAGTTTTTGAGGCTGGTCTTGAACTTGTGATCTTCCTGAGCCACTGGGATTATAGATGTATGCCACCGGGTTGGGCCAGAAAAATGATTGTTAACAGATTAGTGAATTGTCAAAAATTTGCCCCTCAGACACTGTCTCTTTGCATAAAGTAAATTAATTTGGTTTTAATGTTGTTATATGTAATGTATTAGGCTTAGTAAGTCATTTTCTTACCTTGTTTAACCTGTGTGTACTTCTAGAGAATGTGTATATATGTATCCATGTAAAAAGGTTTTACTAATTGAAATTCTTACTTGAATTCTTAATTTTCTCACCTGTCATTCCAAGCTTATATTCTTGATTTCTTTCTTTCTTTCTTAAAATCTTAATTTCTATACGGTTCAATTCCATTATGACCTCTAAAATCTTATATTTTTTGGGTGGGGAGGGTTTACCACTGAGCAACATCCCTAGACTGTTTTTATATTTTAAGACAGGACCTTGCTAAGTTATTAAGGATGTCCTCAAACTTGTAATCCTTCTGCCTCAGCATCCTGAGTTTTTGAGTATGCTACCTGCCTGGCTGTAATACACATTTGTGAGTCATGCTTATTTGATACTTTGTTACATTACTTTGTCTTGCCTTCCTAACTAGATTCTGAGCTATTTAAGGGCAAAACACCAAATTTCAGTAAGCTATATCCTTAGTTTCTTCCAAATAGAGACTGCTAAATAAATGTTTCCCAAAGATGATGAATATGTATTTCTATGCTTACCTCATTCTATAGCATAGGGGAAATGAGAACATTGTTTAGAGAGGGTAGTAACTAACTTATGAAAAACAACAGTAAGCTATAAGAAAGGGGATTAAAAAGTGGGGGTTTATTGAAATCAAAGGGAAAGGCTCTGTTCCTAGAAAGTGTGCATATTTGAGAATTTCCCATGATAGTACCAGCAGGAGGGATTCCCTCAGGCATACTGGCACTTCTCCCATGTGGGTTATCGAATTTGATCAGTTTCCTTATTCTTCTTTAATTTGGTTTTTCCTTCAGCTTTCCTCTCATACCCGCCTTCCATCCTCTTTCCCCATTTCCCTATTTTATTCCTTTCCATCCTACTTTTTTTTTTTTTTTTTGAAGGGGGGATACTTGGGATTGAACCCAGTGGTGCTTAACAAATGAGCCACATCCCCAGACCCCTTCCCTGCTTTTTAAATTTTTTTTTTTTTTTAAGAGACAAGGTCTCACTAAGTTGCTGAGGCTGAATTTGAACTCAGAATCCTCCTGCCTCATCCTCCTGAGCTGCTGTCCATCCTACTTTTTGACCTGGTCTCATCTGGCCCTCATAAATTAGCAGTTCTCTGAAATATATCTATATCTATCTCCATCTATCCATCCTCCATCAGTACTGCCCTCTGGTTCATGAAAAAAATAACTGTCAAGTCCAGTAATATTTCTTGTAAGTTTGAGCTGTAATTCAGTATGAAAGAAATTAAAGTCCAGAATGTCCAGTTATTTGCTTTCTGTATATTGTGACTTCAAAGTGCTTTTGGATTAAATTCAAGGTTAGGAGGAACCTAAACCTTCTTTTTTTCATTTTGGAAAGAACTTGTCATCCTTAAAGTAGGTCTTTGAAATTTCCAGGTAATTTGTATAATCTTGCCATAAATCTGTATCTGATGCTTATAACAAAGAGTTACTTCGGTTGCAAATATAAAAAATTGAAATTGAGTCTTAATATTTTAAAATCTTGGTTTGATTCAGTTTTTTTTTTTTTTTTTTGAGTTTGCCAGTCTAGTTTCTGAGTTGTTGCCCAGTAACACAATTGCAGTATACATAGCAACCATTGGAAACAGTGGCTCTGGGACTTTGGGGCTTTTCCTTATGTTGTTGCAGTGCTTATCTCTAGTGTTCTTATTTAATCTTGTTACCTGAATCACATTTTGGTTTAAGCAGGTATTTTAGAGATTTTTAAAAAGCATAAAATATATGTTCTTAACTTTTATGGAATGTTGACAAGTGATAACTTTTTTTAAAAATTATTTTTTAGTTGTAGTTGGACACAATATCTTTATTTTTAATGTGGTGCTGAGGATTGAATCCAGGGCCTCGCACGTGCTCTACCGCTGAGCCACTACTCCAGCCCCGACAAATGATAAATTTTTGCACATTGTTTTTCACAAAGAAATGTGTGATGAATATGTATTGAATTGAATTATAGTATATGTGAAGGACATGTGAAAAGACTATATCAACTAAAAATTATTCTATTCTGGGCAGAAAAACTATTAAGTAAAAATTAACATCACACTTCTCTACAACTGATATAGCCAGCTGGAATGGATGAAATTGAAATGAACTTTTTTGTATTACTTCTGGAACTTCTGGGAAAGCTATATCAGTAAGCATAATTGAATAGGCACTGGGATTTTGTGGGAAGAGAGTTGTGATTCAGGAGATGAAGCCTTGACTGGATGAGTCACTTAACCTTTCTTGGCCTATTTTTTCCTATTTGAAAAAATAAAGACTTATTTAAGAAATTGTACGCTTCCAATTATTTTAGTGCTTATTATATATCTTGCACTGTGCTAGGCACTGGGGGGATTGAGAGTAAGACTTAATGCTGTTTCAAATGCCTTCTCCACTGGGAGAAATGGATAAAGTAACTTGTAATAGAATGTGGTAAATGTTCTGAGGATAACTGAGAATATATTCTGGGTTAAGTAGGAAGGATATGCAGCTGAGGAATGTTAATTAGAATTAGTACATATAATTTGAGCATATTTAGAGAAGTATTCAACCTGACCTGACGAGAATTAGGGAAAACTAGGGAGAGAAAATGTGTTGGAATTGGAGAGACAGAATCAGGAGTTATCAGCAACAGTCATAATTGAGATCCTAGATGTAGATGACATTCCTAGGGATAGTGTGTAAAATCAGAAAAAAGTGAGTATCAAGTTGTAATGGGTAGATGGAGAAAGAGTAAGGAGGAAAACCAAGGTCAGGTCTTGGAAGCCAAGAGAAGTATGCATATTTCATTTAGTTTATTGATTGAAATTGTTCAAGAAACTTTGTGTAGCACTATCAGTGTAAGCATATCCATAGAAAAGTCTTCTACAGAGATCTGAACTTGAAAATAGATTAAGTCTTTGATTAGCGGTATAAAGGGAAAGAGTATGTACTTTGGAACCTGAATTTTGAAGTCAAAGACTAGAATTTTGGCTATATACTTTACTAGCTGTTTGACTTTTCAGATAGGATAATTAGTTTTTTGGTCATCATTGTCTTCATGTGTAAAATGACAGAAAACCTTTCTGCAGAGTCATATAGATTCAAAAAAGGTAAGTAGTAATGATTGACTCAGTTATAGTGGGCTGTTTACTGATTTTTCACCCAGTTCACTGTTATAGTTTTCCTGAACTACACACCCTTCTCTTCTTCCCCTTCTCTACCCCTGATCATATTACTTTATCCTTTAAGATCTACTGCCTTTTGTTTGATACCTTCTTACATGAATGATATTGCAAGTTTCCTATAATGGAATGAACGTTGTTCTTGTATCCCTCAGAATTCTCAACTTTTTTTTTTTTTTTTTCCGCAGTGCTAGGGATTGAATCTGGGGCCTTACTCATGACAGGGGAATGCTCTGCCACTGAGTTACACTCCTAGTCACCCTTCCTCCACTTTTTAAAAAGATTTGAGACAGCTTGAGGCAGATTCTTGCTCAGGCTGGCCTCAGTCTTGTGATTCTGCTGGCCTCCTGAACAGCTGGTATTATAGGTGTGTCACTTTGTCTTGTTAAAAAAAAAAAAAAAAAACCAGATACAAAACAACAAAAAAACCCCTTGTAAACTAAGGTTGATAATGATGTTTCCTCTTTTGTTCTTGAGTTTGATATTTTTATCTTTTATTTTCCTGATCAACCTCACTAAGGGTTAATTTTGATGACCTTTCAAAAAACCAACTTTTTCTTTTTTCCCCCTATTTTTGTGTTTTCTAATTCATTGATTTTTACTTTATTAATGATATTTTTCTTTCTGCTTGCTTTGAGTTACTGTGCTCTTTTTTCTCTAGTTTCTATATGGAAGCTTATATTATTGACATGAAACCTTTCATATTATACAGTTGTTTAAAACTATAAATTTTCTTCTGAAACTTGGTTTAGTTGCATTTTGCATATTTTGATTTGTTATGTTTTGTACTCATTCGATTCACACTATTTTATTTTTTGCTTAAATTTATTTATTTTCTGTTTCTTTTTAAATTTCAAGTAGGTATATACGATAGCAGAATGTATTTTGATTCATTGTACATAATTGCAGCACAATTTATATTTCTTTTTTTAAACTATATTTTAAAAACTTTCTTGTGATTTTTTTCTTTGATCCAATAATTATTTAGAAGCTCATTGTTGAATTTACTAGTAATTGAGGTGTTACTAGATTTCTTTCTGTTGAAGACCACTATTTTATGATTTCAAACTCTTGTATTTACTAAACTTATTTTGAGGTCTGGAATATAGTTTGTCCTGGAGACTGTTTTATGTGTGTTTGAAAAGGTGTGTATTTTGCAGTTTCTGAGGGGCATGTTCTGTCATTTATATCATGTTGATGATGAGGTCAATGGAGTCCTATATTGCAGATTTTCTGTCTTCTCCCGTCATTTATTATAGACTTCAACTATTTTTGTTGAATTGTCTGTATCTCTTGTTTCATGAATTTTGGGGTTCTGTTGTTAGATTCATAAAAACACATACAATTCTATCTTTCTGATGTAGTGATCTATTTTTCATTATGAAATGTCCTTCTTTGTCTTAAGTAATATTTCTGGTCTTCCATTCTGTTTTCTCATTTTGGTATATGCACTCTAGCTTCCTGTTACTGTTTGGTGTGTGTGTGTATGTGTGTGTGTTTGTGTGTTTCCCTTATTGTGTTTCTTTTAACCTATTTACATCTTTGAATTATAGATGTCTCTCATAGACAGCACATAGTTGGGTTTTGTTTTTCTCATCCAGTGTAACATTCTCTGTCTTTTGAATGTGGTGGTTAGTTCATTCACATTTGATGTCATTGTTGATATTGTGGACTTACATCTGTCATTTTCTATTTCTCATTTTTCCCCTGTGCCTCTTTTTTTTTTCTTTCTCCCAATACAAGGACAAGGAACTTTATATGTAATAGTTAATAAATCAGCAGGCAAGTTTCCTGGGGCAAGTGACTTTCTGAAGAAAAGGAGAAAAGAATTCCTCTATTTCACACAAAACAAAGATAAATTTCAGGAGAATTAAGAACCATACATGATAATTTGCCACAGTCTGGCTTGGCACAATTCACGAGCCACTTGTCAAGCAGAAACAAACTTTATTTTTAGAACACACATGCCACAGCACACGAGCTCTTCAGGAATTCCCTCAGAGCCCAACTGCCACCATCGGCTTCCAGGAGGCTTTCAACCCCCACTCCTCCCGCTCTTGAGGCCAATTGGCTGGGTTGTGTGGGCGGAGCCCAAAGAGTCCCCCAATGAGCAGCTCTGCAGTCTGAAAGGGCAGGGAAACAGCCCAATGAGCATCATTGCAGAGGAGCCAATCAGCTGGAAGTTTGCTGGGGCCGCAGTGAGCCAATCAGCTGGAAGTTTGCTGGGGCCACTTCTGCTGTGGCTCTCAAAATCTCCCCCTCTCTGTTTAATTAAACAACTAGCATGTGGCTTAGGGACCGTGCCTGCCTTAGGTTGTCCAATACTACATATGGTTCTTACCCGTCATCCGATGGGCTGACCTCAAGGCGTCAGCCTCCTGTCTTAGGTTGGTACCATTGCAATTGGATCTTACCCGTCATTGACTACCGCCCAGCATACAGCCACACCTGTGGATAGGCCTTTGTACTAGTGGGGAGGTGAGGTTCTTTGCCTCACCTCTGTTGGCCCCCAAATTTTAGCTGAACGACCATCACAAGCAGAAGGGAGGAGGATACACCAAGCCAATTGACAGCTCCTTTTGGAAAAATTGTACCACCGATGACACCATCAGCAAAAATACCCCAGCACTACCACAAGTCGCTGCACCAACAGATAGTTCCCAGTGCATACAAGTGATACATGGTCGAGGCAAGTTCTGCAAGCAGTTCAGTGATAGCTATTGCAGAAGCTGTAGTTTGGTTTTATCTTTGTCTTCACCGGCACTGGGATGAAGATAGGAATTCTGGCAATAATGGCTAAAGAAAATATTATGTAACATTCCAGCAGGCACTAAAAGAAAACAATTTTCTGAACAATTTACATTATCCTGAATAGAATTATTAAATATAATGAAAAAGAAAGGTGAAAGTAAACAAACAGATCTGTTAACCTCCTTTTTTGTTCACATGTTGAAACAATCCTCAACAGCTGTTTACCCAATTTAAATTAAACCATTTAAATCATGTGAATAAGAAAAAAAAATATTTGGATCCATTTTTTTCATGAGCACTCGTCATATATGATATATGGACATATGCACATACAAACATACAACACAAAACACAAGTGTGCACACATAATACATACAACACATAACATAATAGTAAAGGCCTTACAACTTTTTACAGGTGAAATCTCCATTGCAATGTTTAAAAACTCCATAGTCAAAAAATAGAACTGATCAGCAAAACATTAATCTAGGTCTGTATGAGCTCAAAAATCAAAATAGAACTTCATGATGTGGGAAAGGGCAATCATTAATAAATAAATAAATAAGTAAATAAATAATAAATGAATAAATAAAGCATCCTGGTTTCATTAGCCTCCAGGTGTGGGAGAACCACTGTCGCAGATGTAAGGATAGCCAAACTGGAGTTCTGGATATCAGCTGTTATGGATTTGAGCCAAATCATCTTCTTTTTGGTCTATAGAAATCGCTTTAGTTAGTCTCTCTGGAATCTAAATCGGCTGCTGTTCTCCCTGTGGAAACACACAAACAGACCTCCGACTCCAGACAATCACTGGGTCAGGACCTTTCCATTGTTCTGTTAGAATATCCTTCCAAAGTACCTTGGGCTTATGTACGTTTTTTGGACACATATGCCTTTCCACAGCACTAAGCCCTGATGAATCCAAATTTAAAAAGTTTAGAGTAAAAAGGGTTATTTTAAGTTTATCTTTGGGGGATATATACCCCTTCCCAATTCCCTCTTTTTGCTTTAGTAAGTACATTTTAATAGTTTGATGAGCTCTTTCAACTATGCCTTGTCCCTGTGGATTGTATGGGATTCCTGTTATATGAGTAATGCCAAATGATGAGCAAAATTGTTTAAAAGAGGTAGAAATATAGCCAGGACCATTATCTGTTTTTAACTGTTTTGGAACGCCTACAGTGGCAAAATTTTGTAAGCAATGAGCTATAATAGCTTTAATTTCTATCCCTTTAATTTCTTTCTTTCTCTTGCCTAATTGCTCTGGCTAGAGTTTCAAGGACTTTTGTTGAATACTAGTGGTGAAAGTGGGCATATTTGTCTTGTTCCTGTTCTTAAAGGAAATGCTTTAATTTTTTTCTCCATTCAGAATGATGTTGGCCTTGGTTTTTGCATATATAGCCTTTAAAATGTTATTCCTTCTATTTCTAGTGTTTTAAAGATGAATGGATGCTGTACTTTGTCCAATGCTTTCTCTGCACCTGATCATGTGATCATGTGATTCTTGTCTAAGAAAAGTATATTTATGTGGTGAATTGCATTTATTTCCGTATGTTGAACCAGCTTTTCATTCCTGGGGTAAAACCTACTTGATATGTTGCACTATCTTTTTAATGTGCTTTTGTATGCGTTTGCCAATATCTCATTAAAAATTTTTGTGTCTATATTCATCAAGGATATAGGTCTAAAGTTTCCTTTCCTTGATGTGTCTTTGTGTGGTTTTGATATCAAGTTGATACTGGTTTTGTAGAATTGAGTTTGACAAATTTCCCCCCTTTTCTATTTCAAGGAATAATTTGAGGAGGATTGGTATCAGTTAGTTCTCCTTAATGGTCTGGTAGAACTAGACCGAGAATTTGTCTGGTCCTGGGCTTTTCTTTGTTGGAAGGCTTTTGATGGCTGTTTTAATTTCATTACTTAAAATTTAAATTTTCTGTGTTCTCGTGGCTCAATTTGGGTAGATTATGTGTGTCTAGGAATTTGTTCATATCCTCAGGATTTTCTAGCTTATTGGAGTATACATTTTCAAAACAGTTTCTGATGATCATCTGGATTTCAGGATCTGTGGCAGTATTTCCTATTTCATCTCAAATTTTGATAATTTGAGTTTTTTCCCTCTTTTGGTTAGCTTGGCTAAAGGTTTATCAATTTCGTTTATTCCTTCAAAAAACCAACCTTGTTTTGTTGATCTTTTGTATTTTTTTTAATCTCAATTTCATTTATTTGTCTCTGATTTTAATTATTTCCTGACTTCTGCTAGTTTTGGTGTTAGTTGGTTCTTTTTTTTTTTTTCCCCTAGTGCCTTAAGATATGATGTTAGATTGTTTATTTGGTATCTTTCTATTTTTTTAATGTATGGGCTCAATGCTATGAACTTTCTACTTAGAACTGCCTTCATACTGTCCCAGAAATTTTGATACTTTGTATAATTTTTCTCATTTACTTCTGAGTATTTTTTTTTTATTTCTCCCATGATTTCTTCTGCTACCCATTCATTATTCAAAAGCGTATTATTTAATCTCCAGGTGTTAACATGGTTTCTATTTTTTTATCTTAACTTTGATTGCTAATTTTATTCTGTTATGATCTGATAGAATGCAAGATATTATCTCTTTCTTGGTATTTGCTTTGTGACCTAAAATATGATCATATTTTAGAATATGTTCCGTGTTGCTGAGAAGAAATTGAATTCAGTCATTGCTGGATGAAATATTCTATAGATGTCTGTTAGGTCCATATTATTAATTGTATTTTAGTTCTGTGCAGTCTTAGTTTTTGTTTGGATGATCTATCCAGTGCTGAGAGAAGTTTGCTAAAGTCATCCAGTATTATTGTGGTCTATTTGGTTCTTAATATCAAGAAGGGTTGGTTTTTTTTTTTTGATGTGAGTAGATGCTCCATTGTTTGGGACATAAATATTTATGATCATTATATCTTGTTGATGGATGATTCCCTTAAGCAATATGAAATGACCTTCTTTGTCTTTACTGATTAATTTTGACTTGAAGTCCACCTTATAATAGTAACCCCTGCTTGTTTATGAAATCCATGTGAATGATGTATATTTTTTCCCATCCTTTTAGTCTGTGGATGTCTTTGCCTGTGAAGTGTGTCTCTTGTAGACAGCAGATTGTTGGGTCTTGTTTTTTAATTCAATCTGCCAACCTATGTCTTTTGAATAGAGTTTAGACCGTTTATATTCAGTGTTGTTATTGATAGATGATTTTTTAAAAAAAATATTTATTTATTTATTTTTTTCGGCAGACACAACATCTTTGTTAGTATGTGGTGCTGAGGGTCGAACCCGGGCTGCACGCATGCCAGGCGAGCGCACTACCGCTTGAGCCACATCCCCAGCCCTTGATAGATGATTTTTGTTTCCTGACATTTTGATTTATTTCTAGTGTTTAAATTGGACTTGATTCTCCAATTTTGATTCTGTGCTCCAAGTATTCTAGTATAATTTTTTTCCTATGCAGGTTTTCATTTTTCATAAAATATTTTATGAGTACGTTTTGTAGTGCAGGGTTTCTAGTAATGAATTCTTTTAGCTTTTGTTTATCATGGAAGGTTTTTATTTCATCTTCAATTCTGAAGCTTAATTTTGCTAGGTATAGTTTTCTTAGTTGGCATCCATTTTCTTTCAGAACTTGGCATATATTATTTCAAGCCCTCCTAGCTTTTAGGGTCTGGGTTGAGAAATCAGTTGAAATTGGATTGGGTTACCTTTAAATGTGACTAGTTGTTTTACTCTTGTAGCTCTTAAAATTCTATTGTTATTCAGTGTGTTAGGCATTTTCATCATAATGTGTTTTGGAGTAATCTATTGTGATTTTGTGTATTTGGAGTTCTGTATATCTCTTGTTTTGAATTTTCATTTCATTTAAGGTTTGGAAAATTTTCGGATATTTCATTGAATAGCTGTACATTCATATAGTTTTTTACTTCAGAGCCTTCCTCTATCCCAATGTATCTTAAATTTGGCCTTTTAATGTTGTATCAGATTTCTTGAATATTCTGTTCATGGTCTCTTGATATCTTTTCTTTACAGTCCACTTTATTTTCAAGATTATATACTTTGTATTTGACACCTGAAAACCAGTTTTCAAAGTGGTCTAATCTATTGATGCTTTCCCTTGAACATTAAATTTGTTTATTGATTCCTTCATTTTGAGGATTTTTGTTTGGTTCTTTTTCTGAATTTCTGTTTCTGTTGAAGTGATCTTTCATATCCTGTATTTTCTCTCTGATTTCACTCTTTACGTTTAAGTATGAACTTTCTTAAGTCCTTTACTAACATTTCCTCTTCTCTGGTGTCAGGGAAGTCTGGGGATGTAGCTCAAAGGCAGAGAGTCTCTGGGTTTAATCCCCACTTACCTCGCTTGTATCTCCTCTGTGCATGTGAATAGCTCTGTTGGATGTGTGGGTGGCTTGTGCTTGATCTATCTCTGGTGCCCATTCTTACAGTTTGTTCAACCTGGGCTGATGAACAGTTTATCATACCCCGAAGTAGCCTTTACTTCAAACTTTGTAAAATTTCCAGCTCTTCTATCAATTTGTTGCTTGCTCCACAGAGACCTGTGATTTCAGGCTAAACGAACCACTATCCCTTTCTGTTCACATGCCATGAAGCTCTCCACTTTAAGTCATAATGCACTGAAATGGTTTTTTGGCTATTTTTGAGGAGAGGACTTGTTGATCTAACTCTGTCATGCTGGAAGTAGGAGTTCCCTTCTTTGGTTTATGTTAGAATTTTTCTCCCTTGGAGGAAGATATTTATACTTGTTTTTTATTACTCTTAATCTTTTGCATAGTGTTAGGTATTTATTTGTCACTCCAAGGGTCCTTATTGAGTTAGATTTCCTGATTTTCCTCAAGCATCAAATTAAAAGGGCTTTGTATTTTCTAGAATTTTATATAAATGCAGTCATATAACTTTGTACTGCTTTTTGTCTGGAGTCTTTTACTCTGCATAGTTATTTGGACATTTATTCATGTGCATTCTTTTTATTGCTGAGTAATATGGCATTGTGTAGATGTACCACACTTTGTTTATCCATTCATCTCTTGATAGACTTGTATTTGTGTTGCAAAAAAAAAAAAAAAAAGCTGTTATGAACATTTGTTCATATGATAGATCTATGTAGATATATGCTTTCATTTCTCACGAGCAAGTACCTATAAATACAATAGCCTGATTTTATGGTAAATCGATGGGTAATTTTTAAGAAACTATAACAGTGATTTCCAAAATGATTGTACCATTTTATATTCCAATCAATAGTGTATAAATATTTCAGTTCTGCATTCTAGACAATACTTGGTATGATTATACCAAGTTTATCCATTCTAATAGGCGTATAGTGATATCTTAAGGCATTTATATATTTGTTGAGGTTGTAGTGCTGGTGATCAAACCTTGGGCTTTGCCCTTGTTATAGTTCAGTTTCTACCACTCAGTGTGGTTTTAATTTGCATTTCTCTAATGGTATTTAACATCTTTTCAAGGGTTTATTTAATTGTCTTTGGTGAATATTTCAATTTTTTTGCCCGTTTTTTAAATACTGGATTTTTTAATATTTATTTTTTAGTTGTAGTTGGACACAATACCTTTATTTCACTTATTTATTTTTATGTGGTGCTGAGGATTGAACCCAGGGTCTCGCATGTGCGAGGCAAGCACTCTCCCACTGAGCCACAACCCCAGCCCTAAAAATTGGGGTTTTTAAACAATCTCTTCCTTACCTCCTTCTTTTCCCTCTTCACCTCACCCTCCCTCTCCTTCGCCTACTGGGAGAAATTAATATAACAATATTGAGTTTTATGATCCACAAATATGGTTGTTCTTGCTTGATCAGTAGCCTCTTTTTCCCCAATGAAAAAAGACCTTACAGACAAGGAACTAACCCTAGCCCTAATCCTAATCTGGCATTTAGGACATACTGAATGGTATGGTTTGGATACATGATGTGTTCCCCAAATATCTCATACATGAGATAATGCAGGGAAGCTTAGAAGTGAAACGAGTAGATTATGAGACATGTAATCTAATCAGTGGATCAGTCAATTTGAATGGTTTAACTGGGTGGTAACTGTACAGGTACTAACAGTGTAGTAACTATGGCTAGCGGAAGTAGCACACTGCAAAACACACTGCAAGTATGTTTTTGGGCATTATATTTTCCTCTGATCTCTTGTACCCTTCTTTCTTATTGCCCTAAAACTGAACAGCTTTCCTCCACCAAGCCTTTCTGCTAGGTTGTTCTGCTTAACCTTGGGTGCAGAGCAATGGAGTTGACTGTCCATAGCCTGAACCTCTGAAACTGTGAGCCCAAAATAAACTTTTCCTCCTCTAAGTTGTTTTGTCAAGTATTTTGGTCAGAGTGACAAAAATGGTGATTAACATGCAATAAGTTGAATAATGAAGAATATCCCTAAGCATAATTGTGTATATCTCTGATTAATTTCTTAGGATTAATTCCTAAGAATATGGAATTGCTAGGTCAAAGGATATGTTCATTTTAGAAGTCTGGTTATCAGGCTGACCCCCAGAATTTATTTTTTGAGGTAGTAGTTTCTTGATGGCTAGCTGTCATAAAGCATATATGGTTAGTTGTGAAGCAGTGTTCCAGGTGACATTATTCCCCAAACTGTCTATGGAATTGCATTATAAACCTATAACAAACCTATAGAAAAGTTTTATATCACAGTAATTTCATGGATCACTTTTTTTTTCCCTCACAAACAGGGTTGACTGTATTGGGAGATAGATGACCAAAAAAAGTAGATTGTTGTTTTTCCTTTGAAGGAGTCATAGTTTCATTGGAAAGATAGGTTGTGTAGTTAAAAAGCTACTAGAGGACAAAATTGAAGATGTGAGAGAAATAGAATGTCTGAGAAAAGCAGGAGGAGGGCAGAAAACTATGTAGCACAAAGGAAAACCTATTCTTTATATTCACTTTCATAATGTCTGAAATTCTGAAAATAGTTTCATGATTCTTCAGCTTATAGGGCTTTTGGTTTGACTTAGATCTTCATCTTTGGGTTAATTGAAAAGATGTAAGAAAATAATTCAGTTTGTCATAACTGTGTGGACAAAGTTGTAAAGGCAAGAATCAACTTGTAGGGCTGGGGATGTGGCTCAAGCGGTAGCGTGCTTGCCTGGCATGCGTGCCGCCCAGGTTCAATCCTCAGCACCACATACAAACAAAGATGTTGTGTCTGCCGAAAACTCAAAAATAAATATTAAAAAATTCTCTCTCTCTCTCTCTCTCTCAAAAAAAAAAAAAAGAATCAACTTGTATTAGAGAACTGTAAACTGAATTGACTTTAACAAAGAGGTCCACATGGGACAATAAAATGACTTGTTTTCATTTGTATAGAGAACTGTTTAATGCAGAATGTGAATTTTGTGGAGAAATTTAGATTTGATCAGGAAGCAATAGAAAAGGTTATATTAGTAGTTAAAATGGTGAAAACAATAAGAGAAAGATTGCCTTGTGAATATTTGTAGGCCATGGAGGAAAGGGCAAAGACTAAAAAACCTGGGACACTATTGTAGGAAGCTTCTATTAAAGCCTTTATTAAAATTAAATGTAAAATATTTGAGTTTTGACACTAGAGCTTGATGGCTTTAGACATGGAAAAGAATGGTTTAAATCAACAGATAAAGAATCAGCAGAATTAATAATCTGTTACAAATGGGAGTTGGGAATGAGTTATGTACTAAGAAACAAGAGAAAAATAGTGGTAATTAACTTTTTTTTAAAGTATTTTTCTAGTTGTAGGTAGACACACAATATCTTTATTTATTTTTATGTGGTGCTGAGGATCGAACCCAATGCCTCATACATGCAAGGCAAGTGCTCTACCACTGAGCCCTAGCCCCAGCCCCAGCCCCGGTAATTAACTTTTTTTAAGGAAGCAGGTAGAAAATCTTTTGTTTCAGGCTAGGGGTGTATCTCAGTGGTAGAGTGCTTGCCTAGCACATGTGAGGCACTGGGTTTGATCCTCAGCACCACGTTGAAGTAAATAAATAAACATTGGGGCTGGGGCTAGGGCTCAGTGGTAGAGCGCTTGCCTCATGTGTGAGGCACTAGGTTCCATCCTCAACACCACATAAAAATGATAAATGTGTATGTGTGTGTGTGTGTGTATAAATTCTTATTAAGTAAACATTGGGTCCATCTACAAGAAAAAATGAAAAATTTAAAAGAAAATTTTTTGTTTTAATTTAATGAGCTTAATGTGTTCATGTAAGGGAGAAAAAGTATTCTTTTCCTCATCCATTTTTTTTTTGGGGGGGGTTACCAGAGATTGAACTCAGGGGCATTCGACCATTGAGCCATATGCACAGCCTTATTTTGTATTTTATTTAGAGACAAGGTCTCACTGAGTTCCTTAGCTCCTCGCTTTTGCTGAGACTGGCTTTGAACTTGCCATCTTTCTGCTTTAGCCTTCTGAGCCACCACACCTGACTCCCCATAATTTATTGGTTCATAGTTGAACCCATGAAAGATAGATTATCAAGAGAAAAGCATACACATTTATTTTAATGAAAGTTTTACATGACTTGGAAACCTTTAGAAATGAGGATCCAAGAAACAGGGAAGCCCATTTATTCTTATACAGTCATGCAGAGGTACCACTGGGGGAAAAAGGGTATGAACTGAAACTGGTGCCACTTCGAAAGGCCTGTTTGCTCAGATTTTTCTTGGTGTCTCTGTCATACTTTTCTCCAGATATAGAAAGGACCCCTCTGGAATGAGGGCCATTAAAGGAAGGTCAGATAAATCTTTTTAGGGGAGACTGCTTCTGGGGATAATGGTGGTAAAGGACAGAAGAGCTTGCTTATATATAGGGTAGGGTGTCATTAAACCCCATTATTGAGCTTTTGTTGAAGGACTTGTGAGTAGAACTTGAGTTATGAGCTAAGAGAGAGGTTTGTAATTAGGGTGTAAATTTGTGTGCCACTCAGATAGAAGTAGTAAATAAAGCTTTGAGAGGGGCAATTTGACTTTTCTACAGAGATGCATCAATGGACCAGAGACTTCTTAGGATAAGTATGAGAAAGGGAACAAGTAAGGGAGAGTGAAAAGGAACAGAGAGATGGGTAGTGATTGTGATATTGTTGATGCTAATACAAAAATTGAATCATTAATTTTTCTTTTTTTTCTAGTATTTATATAGTTTTGTAAACACAGTAAATCCTTGATGAAATTATTCATTTGGCAAGAAAGAAGTAATGACATTGTTACTTTATTTTCATAGTTTATAAACCATGAGTCAGTATTCTCATGTGATAGAATTTCTGATGTTAATAAATTTTGCACTGGATTATAAAAATTATTTTGCATCATTTAAAAATCTTACTTTATTAATTTTGGTTCAAGTTGAGGGAATGTAGTATATTTTATATTCACTGTTCATAAGCTACTTTTGATTACCTAAGATTGTGACTTTTTTTTTGGCACTAGGGATTGAACTCCAGGGCACTTAACCACTGTGCTATATCCCCAGCCCTTTTAATTAAAAAAAAATTTTGAGACAGGGTTGCTGAGTTGCTTATTAGGGCCTAGTAAGTTGCTAAGGCTGGCTTTGAACTTTCAATCCTCCTGCCTCAGCCTTCTGAGTCGCTGGGATTACAGGTGTGCTCCATAGCTCCTAGCAGTTGTAACATTTTTTGAGGTTTGATTTTTTTGAGGTTAAATTCTCCAAATGGATTGTTGTACCTTGTCGTACCACCTCCTTACTGTGTTCTGGTCTTTTCTATTTTCTAAACTAGTTTTCTTGTATCTCTGTTGTAAGCATATTTTCCAAGATAATTTATATAATTTGAAAACTCTTACCACAAGGTGTCATTGTAACCTATAAAAAGAATTTCCATGTAAACATGTGCAACTCAATTGTACAATTTTTACATTTCCTTGTGTTTTAAAATGTCTTTTTCTGTTTCATATTTGTTTTTTATTTTTTAGTTATCTCTTAAGATATAGTGTGTGCTTTGTTAAAGGAAAAAAATAAAAGTAGCTCATGTTCTTGAATTCTCATATTTTTGCACAAACATATGCTTTCCACCCACAAATTTCTTGAGAGTATGTTGCTATAGAGATGATTTGTTTGAAGGAAAGAATGAGGAGGAGTAGCAGCAGGTGGACATTTAAGGAACAAACTCCTTATTTTATGTCTTTGTTCCTGACAGAACCAGCTTTAGTTTATCCCTCTGCTTATGAAGTCTCTATGGAAGAAAAGTGGATATTCTAAGTCTTTTACTGTGATGGCATTTACACTTTATTAAGATGTATTTGCAAAGTTGCTGTGTTTTGATTTTTTATTCTTTTTTTATTTTTATTTTTTGTAATTGTAGATGGACGGAATGACTTTATTTTATTTATTTTTATGTGGTGCTAAGGATCAAACCCAGTGTCTCACACATGCTAGGCAAGTGCTCTACCAATGAGCTACAACCCCAGCCCTGATTTTTCATTCTTATGGAAGATCAGTGCTTGAAGTAATTGTAATCTTTGAAACATTTCTTCCACTTTAACTGGATTCCATTTTTGTGTTTTGTGGTTTTTTGGTCTTGATTTCCTGGTTGGCCTTTTAACTAGTAACATTAAGATAGTTTTTGGTGGGGAGAAGGGTATCAATATTTATTAACTCTTGCCTCCAAATACAAGACTATTCCTTCTAGACTGCCTGTTGTGCTACTGGCTTAATTTAGGCCCTTATCATTACTTTTCTGGATGTTTGATCTCCTTTTCTCCTCTTGGATAACGTTGTTATTTTTCTGAGTACAAATGTAATCCCACCGTGTATTGTCCTCCTTTCATCCAAGTCTTAAAATCTTTCATTGGCTTCCTAATACCAAAGAACTAACTCTAGTCTTCTGTACATGGCCTTCAAGGCCCTTTGGCTCTCCAGGCTCCCCCTTAGTGGTGGTCTTCCTTACCATCTCAATGCTTTTGTACTTGATGATTCTTCCTTGCATCTCCTTCTTGGCTTTAGCTTTATCTTTGTGAAGTTTTCCCTGAAAACAACTTCTATACAATCAGGACTTTCTTTTCTCTTCCCCTATACTACTTGTAAATATATTATAGCATCTTTACTTTAAAACTTTCTGAATTTATTTTTTTCAAAGTGTAACGAGAAATGTTAAAAAATTTTTAACAATCTAAAAGTGATTTAATTGTATATTTTCTCTTATCCTTGTTCAGTCAGCAGTTGGTGTTTAACATTTGTATTCATAATGAAATACCTGAGATAATTATAATGAGAAAAAGTTTACTGTGTCACAGTTTTGGAGGTTCTAGTCCAAGATATAGGCAGACCTATATCTATCAGTGCTGGGTATGCCAGATAATGATAATGGGAAGCTTGTGCTTACCTCATGGCTGGGAAGCAAGAGAGAGAGGAGGAACTGGACCTCACAATCCCTATAGTTGGCATGCCCCCAATTACTTAAGGACTCCCACAAGGCCCCTCTTCCTGTAGGTTCACGGAACCTCCCAGTAGTGCTATGCCTTGGAGAACAAGCCTTTAACACATGGATCTGTGGGGGACATTAAGCATCTAAACTGTAGCAACATATATTTTCCACTGACCACTGTGAACTCTGTGTGGACAAAAATTTTCTTTTATGTATATCTGTATCCCTATGCCCAGCAGTGTGTCTGATATAATAGGCACAGCCTGTGCTGTGAATATGTGCAGACCTTTCATTGCTGAGGAGAAGTCCGCTTGACTTGATGGTATGTGTATTTCTTTATATCCCTCAAAATCATCTTATTGTAATTAGACCACTCAGTAGTATGGTTGAGTGTCAATAAATACCTATTGTTTAATTTTTGCTTTTTAAAAATGTCAAATGATTTTAAAATTAACCTGTCTGGAGGATGAGTTTTTAATATCTCATTTCTGACTGTGAGAAATTTTACAATTTCTTTCTGACAGTTTCTAAAAGATGAAAAGGAGAATGCTTGTGTAAACTGTTGAAAAATAATTTTTTCTTATAAAGTTTTGAGACCAAGGTATATATCTTATGGAAATGAAGTTAAATCAGAATTTATTTAAAAATCATTTTCAGGATGTGTTGTTGGGTCCATAGACAGTCTTTTGTGTATTAGGAGCCATATGGTAGGTAGCCTTTTCTATTTCAGGAGAAAGATGTGACTGTGAGCAAAACAGACTGCAGCTCACACAAAGGTACTAAGTGCTCATAGGTCTCCATGTTATATGAAATAGAGTCTGTACTAAGAAATGTTAAAATGAATTTGAAGTATGGTGTGGGCAAAAATCATCTTTGCTTTCATTGTTCATAATTTATTATAGCTGAGCATTTGAGATTGACTGGTTACTGTATCCTACTTTATAGAATTCTTTTATGGAAATTAAGCTGGGCAGAGGCAAACTGTAAGATTATAAGAATAGAATAACATTTTAATTCAGAATGCTTTGTGGTTGATTGCTAACCACTCTAACACACATCTTCTTCCTTTCTTCTTTCCTTGCCTTCTCTTGTTTTTTTTTTTTTTTTCTTTTTTTCTTTCCCCCTGAATCACAATTATGGGCCCTGGCACCTTATCAGGGCTTTGAAGGGTCTGCTCCCAGCTGCACTTCAGGTTTTGGCAGGGTGTCAAGATGTGACTATTTCTTGTAGGTAAGACATCCAGGGATGGCCATCCAAAAGCCTGTTGGATGTCTATTGTGGGATTCTCTGGATTTTGAAGAAATTAATTTCTAATATCTTGTTTGTAAGTAAAATAAATGCCTGAGGTAGGCTATCTCTAGATGTCTAATACTGTTTTTAAAGAACAACATTCACTGTAGGGGCATGTAGTATTTAAAACATTGTTTTGAAATGTTCAAAGGCATAGCATGTGCTTTTTAATGAAACGTGTTTTGGAAGCTTTCCATGAGCATCAACAGCTGTGCCTTTTGAATATTTTGAATTACCATACTTTTGGGCAAACATTCTACCAATAATATCTTAAGAAATTCTGCCTGAGAAGAAGAAAAAGTCATATATAGGTCTGTAGAGTTCTGACCAGTCAAAAGAAGTGGTAGGAGGGACATGTGGGTATAATTATGTGATTATAATAGTTACAAAGAAAAAGAAAGGAAGAGGAAGTGCTAATTTTTTTTTTTTTTTTTTTTTTTGGTGGGTACCGGGGATTGAACTCAGGGGCACTTGACCACTGAGCCACATCCCCAGCCCTGTTTTGTATTTTATTTAGAGATAGGGTCTCACTAAGTTGCTTTGCACCTCGCCATTGCTGAGGCTGGCTTTGAACTCAAGATCTTCCTGTCTCAGCCTCCTGAACTGCTGTGATTACAGGCATGCACCACCACGCCCTGCTGTGCTAATCTTTTTAAAGCTGCCTTTCAGATACTAGCCCAATAAGTGCTCAGTGATTGAGGCTGACCAAGATGTTTAATTTCTTTTTACTGTTTATGGTTTGAATTATGAATTGAACTTTTAAAAATTCGCATTATGCCTATTTGTGTGATAAACTCTGCACAGTAGGAATTGTTTCTTTTGTGTATTTTGAGTGTCTAAGACATGTCTTAGATGCCTTGTAACTGATAGCTAGCTATATATTGACTAGTTGAAATTAGAGAAGACTGACTATGTGGCACTTTAAATTGTGGTACAAATTTTGAATTTGGGCAAATTTTTTATGAATAAATAGAAGAGAAAGCTAGTAATCTAAGGTTTGTATAAAAAATACTGTGCTTAAAAAAACCAAAATTTTAATCTCTCAGTTTTAGACATTGGACATTTGAAATCAAGTTGTTGGCAGGGACATATTTATTCCAACTGCTCTAGGGAAGAATCTTTTTGTTGCTTTTTCCAGCTTCTTGTAACTCCAGGCATTTCTTGTTTCATGACTGCCTTCTCTTTTTCAATCTCAAAATGGCCCCTCCTTCTCTCTCCCTTGGTTACTTCTGTTTACATTTATGGCCCACCCCTATTATCTAGGGAAAGCTCAGCCTCTTATGTTTGGGAAGTGACTTGTTTTTTTTTTTTTTTGGGGGGGGGGCTAGCATTTGGCTCCCTACAGTCTGGAAGCCTTGGCTTCTAAATAAAGATGAGCAAAATGAATTGATGTTAATATGGCCTTAGAATGGTGATCATTTTATTTGTTCTGTTGATATTTTTGAGCTCAATACATGCTTGTAGTTGTTTCAGGTGTTGGGATTATAAAGATGAGTAGATATATGTTGATATGGAGGGAGTTGTACTAAATGTATTACATATATAAAATGTAAGAAGATGAAAATTGGACTCCAAGGCACATGCCTGTAATTCCAGTGCCTCAGGAAGCTGAGGCAGGAGGATCAAAAGTTCAAAGGTAGTCTCAACAATTTCAAGGCCTAAGCAACTTGGCAAGACCCTGTCTCAAAATAAATAATAATTTTTAAAAAAGAAGATGGCTGGGGATGTGGTTCAGTGATTAAGCACCTCTGGGTTCAATCCCTGGTACTTAAAAAAAAAAAAAAAAGAAAGAAAGAAAGAAAGAAAGAAAATTATATATGTTTGAGTGAATCTGTCCTTCATGGAGGAATGGAGGAAGCAAGGCATTATTGAATAGTGATTTTTTTTTTTTTTTTTTTTGAGATAGAGCCTTGCAATATTGCCTAGGCTGGTCTCGAACTCCTGGACTCAAGTGATTCTCCTGCCTCAGCTAGCTAGCAGTGGTTAGTGCAGTGAGAAATTTTAAACTCTTTCGTCCTAATATATAAATAGCTTTCTTCCATTTTACAATTCACAAACTAAATACTCTTTACTGTGATAGTTCTTAATGCAAAGATCCTTTCTAGATTAAGAGCTGTGATTGACTATTCAATATGCAAAGAAGTATTTAGGGAATATGCAGATTAAAATTATGAGGTCTTGGGTTATGGCTCAGCGGTAGAGTGCCTGTCTAGCATGCCTGTAGCACTGGGTTCAATCCTCAGCACCACATAGAAATAAATAAATAAATAAATAAAATAAAGGTGTCCATCTACAACTAAAAACAAACAAAAACAAACCTACAATGAGATACAATTATATACCTCTTGAAATGGTTAAAAATCAGACTTGCAGCACCAATTGTTGGCAAAAATGTGAATCGAGGGCTGGGATTGTAGCTCAGTGGTGGAGTGCTTGGCTAGCATGTAATGAGGCACTGGATTCAATCTTAGCACCACATAAAATAATTAAAGTATTTTGGCCATCTACAACTAAAATATTTAAAAAATGTGAATCAACTATAACTCATATTTTGTTGGTTAGAATGGAAACTGGTACAGGCATTTTGGAAAAATAATTGTCAACTTTTTTAGTATAAATTTAAACATATACCATGACCTGAAATTCCACATTTACTTATTCACTACTCCTCCCAAACTGAAAACATTTCCACAGAATCTCTTGTACAAGAATGTTCAGGGGCTGCAGGATTGTGGCTCAGCGGTAGAGTGCTCATCTAGCATGTGTGAGGCCCTGGGTTCAATCCTTAGCACCACATAAAAATAAATAAGTAAAATAAAGATGATATTTAAAAAAAGAATGTTCATAATGTCTGAATTGATTAGAAATAACTAACTATCCATGAGCAGGAAAATAGATTAAAAAGAGTAGTATATTTCTGCAGTAATACACAAAAACTAATAGAGAACAAAGGGGAACTTTCTAAGGTGATGAAATGTTTTTTATCTTGATGAAATGGAGGCTTTCTTGGGTTCTTCGTTAGTGAACTCAAGGAATTGTATAGTTAAAATCTGTGCATTTCATTTTATGCAGATTTTACCTTAGAAGGGACTGGAAACAAATGAACTGAAGAGAACTGATAGGATAAATGACTTTTTTTCTTAATGTCACTATAAATCCATTTAATGTCTGAAACTGTGAAAGCCATACAACCATGAGAAAAGCTAAGATAAACGAGATTTGTTGGAAGAATAATGAAAAAGACCAGAGACCTTGATGATGACCCCAATTTTTAAATCACTACGTCTCCTCAGTCCTGATTTTTCTTGGAATTATAATACACGTACAGAAAAGTACACAAAAATGATACACTTGGGCTGGGGTTGTGGCCCAGCGGTAGAACGCTTGCCTCGCTCCTGTGAGACCCTGGATTCGATCCTCAGCACCACACACAAAAAAATAAAAATAAACAAAATGATACACTTGAGTAATTTATAAAGCAAATTACAAAGCATACTTCCATGGGGGGGGGGAAACCAACAAAAGTCAAGAAGTAGAACATTGGCAGCCTTTCTCAGGCAATAATTTCCTGCCGTTAATGAAAATCACTTTATGAGGCAGAGGTACCTTGGTTCTTGTCGTCTTCATAGTAAGATTTCAATTGGGAGACACAGATCAAATAGAGTAAACAGGCACAAAAAGTTTATTTAACAGAAGTTTGTGAAAGTACACCCTAGAAAACATGGAGTGGGCTGTATCTTCTGTGTTGTGGGCTTTTATGTCCTATTTGTGAACTTCCCACACTGTGAATTTTTCATTTGGTTTGGTTTACAGCCATTTCCTGCTTAATTTAGTGCACTTGTGCCAATTTTGCCATGTTGGAAAATTTACTAGCATGGATTATACTCAGTTTTTTCTTATTGACAGGGAACTGTCAAGAAGTTGATCCCTAGACTGTATATCAGCCTACCAGGTAGCACCTAGGTGTAAAGCCTGAATTTCCTACTCATAGCAGTTTTGCAGTCTAAACATACTTAAGCTGTACCCCTAATACTGGAATTTTACCCCTTTTTAATTTTATATGTTTGGAGTAATTTAGTATTCTTTTATGTTTGGGGTTCTTTCAGTTCAATGTGTTTGATGGTCTATATAGAGAATATCTGCAGCTTATTTTCACTGTGACATAGTCCAGTTCTATCATACCACTGTTTCTTCAAGTGTTGATGAACATGTTTCTAGGTTCCACTTGAAAGAAGTGGAATGAACAGTACCATACAAATCTTTTGGTGTACTTGTAGTTTAGTTGGGTATATTCTAAGGAGAGGAATTGCTGAGTCATAATACATGCATTTCTTTAACTGGGTAGATAATGCTAGTTTTTTCCAAAGTAGATATGCTAATTTACAATCTGTTGCTTCTTATCTTCTCCAAACTTTCTATTATCAATCTTTGTTTTTCTCATCATAATTTTTATTTTCTAAAGTGTTCCTCCACATTAGTAAGTGAAAAGGCAGTAGAAAAAAATGGAGCAAAAGGCTCAAATAGACATTTTGCAGAGGAGGATATCTAAATGGCCAGTAAACAAAGAGAAAGTGTTCAAGCTCATTATTTATCAGGGAATTGCCTTTCAGTCTTTTGAGTATACTCTTTTCTCTCTCAGTATATTTACCTAATCTGGATATTTCATAACTGGAATTATACTCTGATGACAGGAATTTTATTTAGCTCTAAAGGTTCGTGAGCATCAGTTCCCTTTTTTTCTTTTTGCAGTGCTGGGGATTGAATCCAGAGAGCATCATCGCACATGCTAGGTAAATGCTCTAACCCTGAACTATATTCCCCACTTATCCCTATCCTTTATAAAATTTTGAGATAGCTTTTTTTTTTTTTTTTTGTAGTTTCAGCTAAATCTTTTATTTTTTTTTATTATTATTAGTTGTTCAAAACATTACAAAGTTCTTGACATATCATATTTCATACATTTGATTCAAGCGGATTATGAACTCCCATTTTTACCCTATATACATATTGCAGATTCACATCGGTTACACATCCACTTTTTTACCTACTGCCATACTAGTGTATGTTGTATTCTGCTGCCTTTTCTATCCTCTACTATCCCCCCTCCCCTCCCCTCCCCTCCCCTTCCCTCCCATCTTATCTCCCTACCCCATCTACTGTAATTCATTTCTCTCTCTTGTTTTTTTTCCCCTTTCCCCTCACTTCCTCTTATATGTAATTTTGTATAACAATGAGGGTTTCCTTCCTTTACCATGCAATTTCCCTTCTCTCTCTCTCTTTCCCTCCCCCCTCTCATCCCTGTTTAATGGTGATCTTCTTCTCATGCTCTTCCTCTCTATTCTGTTCTTAGTTGCTCTCCTTATATCAAAGAAGACATTTGGCATTTTTTTTAAGGGATTGGCTAGCTTCACTTAGCATAATCTGCTCTAGTGCCATCCATTTCCCTGCAAATTCCATGATTTTGTCATCTTTTAGTGCAGAGTAATACTCCATTGTGTATAAATGCCACATTTTTTTTTTATCCATTCATCTATTTCAGGGCATCTAGGTTGGTTCCACAGTCTAGCTATTGTGAATTGTGCTGCTATGAACATTGTTGTAGCAGTGTCCCTATAGTACGCTCTTTTAAGGTCCTCAGGGAATAGTCCGAGAAGGGCAATAGCTGGGTCAAATGGTGGTTCCATTTCCAGCTTTCCCAAGAATCTCCATTCGCCAGAATTTTATTGAGGATTTTTGCATCTAGGTTCATTAGAGATATTGGTCTGTAATTTTCTTTCTTTGAGGTGTCTTGGTCTGGTTTCGGAATCAGGGTGATGTTAGCCTCATAGAATGAATTTGGAAGAGCTCCCTTTTTTTTCTATTTCCTGAAATAACTTGAAAAGTATTGGTATTAATTCTTCTTTAAAGGTTTTGTAAAACTCCGCTGTATACCCATCCGGTCCTGGGCTTTTCTTGGTTGGTAGTCCTTTGATTGCTTCTTCTATTTCATCCATTGATATTGGTCTGTTCAAATTGTGTGTATCCTCCTGATTCAGTCTGGGCAAATACTATGACTTAAGAAATTTATCGATGTCTTCACTATCTTCTATTTTATTGGAATATAGGGTTTCAAAATAATTTCTAATTGTCTTCTGTATTTCTGTAGCATCTGTTGTGATATTTCCTTTTTCATCCTGTATGTTAGTAATTTGAGTTCTCTCTCTTTTTTTTTTTATTTTTCTCTTCTCTTCGTTAGCATGGCTAAGGGTCTGTTGATCTTATTTATTTTTTCAAAGAACCAACTTTTAGTTTTGTCAATTTTTTCAATAGTTTCTTTGTTTCAATTTCGTTGATTTCCGCTCTGATTTTAATTATTTCTTGCCTTCTCCTATATTTGCTGTTGTTTTGTTCTTCCTTTTCTAGGGCTTTGAGATGAAGTGTGAGCTCATTTATTTGTTGGTTTTTTCTTTTTTTGAGGAATGACCTCCAGGCAATGAATTTCCCTCTTAAAACTGCTTTCATTGTGTCCCATAGATTCCGATATGTTGTGTCTGTATTTTCGTTTGTCTCTAAGAATTTTTTGATTTCCTCCTTTATGTCTTCTGTAACCCATTGATCATTCAGTAATATATTGTTCACTTTCCATGAGATGTATGATTTTTCCTTCCTTCTTTTATCATTGATTTCCAGTTTCATTCCATTATGATCAGATAAAATGCATGGTATTATCTCCACCTGTTTTTATTTACTGAGGGTTGCCCTATGGCATAATATATGGTGTATTTTTGAGAAGGATCCATGTGCTACTGACAAAAAAGTATATCCACTTGATGATGGTTGATATATTCTATATATGTCAGTTAAGTCTAGGTTATTGATTGTGATATTGAGTTCTATAGTTTCTTTATTCAACTTTTGTTTGGAGGATCTGTCCAATGGTGAGAGAGGAGTGTTGAAATCACCCATAATTATTGTGTTGTGATCTATTTGATTCTTGAACTTGAGGAGAGTTTGTTTTATGAACGTCGCAGCACCATTATTTGGTGCATAAATATTGATAATTGTTATGTCTTGTTGGTGAATGGTTCCTTTTAACAGTATATAATGTCCTTCCTTATCCCTTTTGATTAACTTAGTCTTGAAGTCGATTTTATTCGATATGAGGATGGCCACCCCTGCTTGCTTACGACGACTGTGTGCATTGTATGTTTTTTCCCAACCTTTCACCTTCAGCCTGTGTATGTCTTTTCCAATCAAATGTGTCTCCTGGAGGCAGCATATTGTTGGATTTGTTTTTTTAATCCATGTTACCAGCCTATGTCGCTTTATTGGTGAGTTTAAGCCATTTACGTTTAGAGTTACTATTGATATATGATTTGTACTTCCAGCCATGTTTGATTATTTATCTTTTTTTTTTTTTTTTTTTAATTTGGTTTGTTTCTCCATGATTAGCTTTCCCCCTGCTCTCTGGCTTACTGAGGTACTTCCCACTGTTGGTTTTGGTTATTGTTTTTCATTTCTTCCTCGTTTAGTGTTTTGTTCAAGATGCTTTGCAATGCTGGTTTTCTTGCTGCAAATTCTTTTAACTTTTGTTTATTATGAAAGATTTTTATTTCGTTGTCGTACCTGAAGCTTAATTTTGCTGGATACAAAATCCTTGGTTGGCATCCATTGTCTTTCAGAGTTTGAAATACGTTGTTCCAGGATCTTCTCGCTTTCAGCGTCTGTGATGAAAAATCCGTTGTTAACCTTATGGGTTTACCCCTGAATGTAATCTGCCTCCTTTCTCTTATAGCTTTTAATATTTTCTCTTTGTTCTGTATATTGGATATCTTCATAACAATGTATCTTGGCGTTGGTATACTGTGATTTTGTATATTCGGTGTCCTGTATGCATCTACAATTTGTATATCCATTTCCTTTTTTATGTCTGGAAAGTTTTCTATAATTATTTCATTCGTCAGGTTGTTCATTCCATTGGTTTGAACCTCTATACCTTCCTCTATCCCGATGACTCTTAAGTTTAGTTTTTTTATGTTATCCCATATCTCTTGGATGTTTTTCTCATGATTTTTTTTACCAGCCTTCCTGAGTTGGCTAGACTCTTTTCAAGATGATATATTTTGTCTTCATTATCTGATGTTCTGGCTTCTACTTGCTCCACTCTGTTAGTGATACTCTCATTTGAGTTTTTAATTTGGTTTATAGTTTCCTCCATTTCTAAAATTATTGTTTGATTTTTTTTATAATCTCTATCTCCTGATAAAGATGCTTATTTGCTTCTTTTATTTGCTTGTGCATTTCATTTTTCAATGAGTTCTTTCATTGTTTGAATTTGCTGTCTCATATCCTCTTTAAGATTCCATTCTATCTGTCTAAGGTATTCCTTGCGTTCTTTATTTGACCATTTTTCTGATGCCTCTAGGTCCTCCTGTATATTTAGGCTGTCCTGCATTGTTTGTACTCCTTTTCTTCCTTGCTTTTCCATGCTGCTTATGTTACTTCTTGCTCTGTATGACTGCTGAGTTACTGTTTACTCCTATAAATTTATTTAGTTTTGTGTGTCTCTGCGGTCTCTCTTTTGTGATGGGAGACTATGAGTAGAGATGATGAGTTTTGTTGCACTTTAGTGTAGATTCATTCGTTTCCTAAACTGTGTACGGATTCTGATGGCATATAGCGATCTGCGGTTTGGTCTTGGGACTTATGTTTAGGTCGAATGATGTGATGGTATTGAGGTTGGTATCTCTTGGCAACCTTGGAAGGTTGCTCTACTGATGAGGGATATTAACAGAAGAATGGTCTGGAGTATTTGGGGGATGTTAAGGTCTTGGTAACACTATATAACGTCTCAGAACATTGACCTATACATATTTCGTAAATTACACATAAACAGCGTAGTATTGCTTGGGAGGAAAGGTATTAGAAGGGAAGGGAAGAAGTCACTAAAGAGAATGAGAGTAAACAGATAGAATTTAAGGAAAGGGGAATAAGGAATCTGAAAAGAAATGAAAAGACAAAAGAAAAAAATAGAAAATAAAAAAGAAAGAATTAAAAAATAATTTAAAAAAAGTGAAAATAAAAAATAAAAAATAAAAAAATATTTTTAAAAATTAAAAAAGAAAAAAAATTAAAATTAAAAAAAAATTTTAAAAATGCAGTCTTAGAGTTCGATTAACTTCTCTTCCAGTAGGTGGAGCTGTGCCCACTGGGCCAAGCTTCTCCTCTCAGTGCGCGGGAACCAATCACTGTGCAGCAGCTCCTCCTCCCCGACTGGGCGGGTCTCCACTCCTGAGTGCCTTGTGCCATTTCTTGTGTCTAGTCACCTCGCCACTGGCCCCGTTCATAGGTGACGGCTCACCACAATACTGGTTACGCGCCAGGTCTGCTGCTCACGGGAGCCCTTTTTTCTTGAACGACTGGGCACACTCTCCCTGCTTGCCAATCCCTCAGCCCCTAAGGTTGTGGAGCTTGGGGCTGATAGCCCTCGGCGTATTTTGCTTGCCCTCTGGTAGCCACGCCCCCGGGAGCTGGTGCAAGAGACCTCAGTTGTCTGCGCTGGTGGGAGCGGTTGGGGGGTGGTGTCCCGCGCCGCGGGTCCCGCGCCACGGGTCCCACGCCACTCCTGAATCCCTCTGTCTGACTATCACGCTCTCAGGAGAGCTGGGAGGGGCCCTTGAGGTTTCCCCGCTGTGTGGAGGGGGGGCTAGGGGGTTACACACCTGCCGCTGTTGGTTTCAATGAAGTTATCTCCTCCTCCGCATTCTGATGACATCAGTTCTCTGCCATGTTGGTATCCCATGCTAATGGCAGCATTTCGTTCCCTTTGCTGGGTGACCAAAGCAACGGGTGGTTCCTGACCGGCCCTCCCAAGCCCCGTCTCAATCCTGTTGCCACTGCCTATGAAGGCTCAGTTGGTATTTACCTCCACAGGATTCGGCAGGACCAGGACCGACAAGCAGTTTCCGCGGGTTTGTTTAGCACTGCGCCAGAGCAGTTTGTCTGTGAGACGCAGGCGAATGGGACCCTGAATTCGGCCGCTACGGGCTCGGTGTGTGTTCTGAGAGGAGCAGGCTATTCGCTCCAGATCCACGTTAGCTCAGCAATGCCTAGTGATCTTGAGCAAACAGCATTTAGACGATTTAAGACTCCCTATGCCCGCGTAGCTGGAGAGGTCAGAGACTTGATACCTCCGTGCCCGCCGCCATGTTCGAGATAGCCTTCTTGTAATCCTCTTGTTTCAGCCTCCTGAGCCACAGGTTTACAGGTGTGCACCACCATGTCTCTCTTTTTTCATTGAATTAAAAATGTTTATTCACAGTATGATTTGTGGTTTTCTGTTGAAACCTGCAAGTGTGGGCTATTGTGTTATAAAATGGTTGAACCTAATTAAGCTTTCCGTTTTAATGGAGGTTTTCACCCTGCTCTGGCAGGGGAAAAGGAGAAATCCTACCTCATTATTATCAGATGGGATAGAAGTCCAGGTTTCCCAACTGGCCTCTGTTGACACCTAAGTTGGGGGGTGTTTTCATCATTTTTCTGGGTAACTTGGAGCTCTGGTTGCCTATTGTGATCTCCCTCCACTCATGCCCTGATGAAGGTAGACTTATTGTCACTGAGATAATGGTGCCTGTCTTAACTTTCCACTTCTGTGGCCGTACTTGTGCAGGTTGAGAGGTAGGTGCTCTTTCTTACTTCTAGTGGGGGCGAAAGTTCAGGTTTCTGGTGTGTCCTTTGCTGACATTGCAGGTACATGGCACTTCATAGTGCTCAATGAACATGAAAGTTCTCACTGTCTACTTGGTCCTCTGTACACTTCCCTCCAGATTATTGGGATACTTTGTTGTAGTCCGGCAGGGGTCAAGGCCTGGCCTTCTTACTTGGTCTTTGCTTCTGCCAATAGGGGTAGAGCTGTGTAGTTTTCTTTTCTTTTTCTGTAGTACTGGATAGAGTAGAATATAGTTGTCTAAATTTTTTTCTATCTTGCTACAAGGCTTCCCCTTCCTTGTACCTCTAACCAGAGAGCAAAGTTTATTGTTTTTTTCCTGAAAACCAGCTTCTTTAGCTCCAAGTTGAGATACGTGGGAAACGAAGTTATGGATCTGAGCACTGTGTTTATTCTTACACCGTTGCTGGGAGCCATTAGCCAAGTAGGTATGACAATTTCCTTGCCAGCGTACCCCATGTTGCTGACATGTTGCAGTGACATTGAATGTAGGTGACCTTGCTCAAGGACCAAGGCAGATTAAGGTGTTCCCGGTTTTAAGATAATCGTGTTTAGGGCGTTCCCAGTTTAGGTTCCAGGTTTAAGGTTTAAGATTATTCCTGCTGGGAATAGGGCGTATCCTGCTGCCTGAGTTCCCCTTGAGTTCTCACGGGATTCAGACAGTATATTTTTGGAGATAGAAGCCCAGTGGAGGTGGATTTGGGAAGAGAACGTGGATTTCCCCAGAACGTGATTGTAGACGGCTGGTGTGAGTTCGGGAATAAAGAGTTGCTGTTTGAATCTACAAGCTGTGTGGTGGCTCGTGATTGTGTGCCCAGCCAGACTGTGGCATTTGTGCCCAGCCAGACTGCGGCACACCGTGAGGTTTTTAGCTGGACTGCCTGTCCATTTGATAATCTTCTTATGTAAATATATAACCTAGGACTTTGGGTTGTATTATTGGGTGAAATAGGGAAATACACAAATAACTACTCTATTTTCCTAGAAGCTGAAGTCTTTAAGTTTTAATATGTAGTATCAATTTTCATTTAGTTGTGGATATTTTCTACTTTCTCTTGGGACCTTTTCTTCAATTCACATTTAGAAATGTATTGTTTACTTTGTAAAGATACATAGCTTTTTAGTTATCTTTATGTATTGAGTTTTGGTTTAGTTGCATTGTAGTTAGTGAACACATTCTGTACAATTGTTTTTTTTTAAACACTTATTTTTTATTTATTCATTTTTATGTGGTGCTGAGAATTGAACCCCGGGCCTCGCATGTGCTAGGCAAGCGCTCTACCACTGAACTACAACCCCAGCCCCCACATTCTGTACAATTCTGATCTTTTAACAGCTATTGAAGATTTTAAGATCCAGCTTGTGTTCCTTATTTATAGTGTTGTATATATGCTTCTGAGGAATGTATATTGTATAGTTATTTGGTACAGTTTCTTATATGTCATTTAGTCAGGATGGTTAATTTCATTGTTTAAATTGTATGTGTACTTACTATTTTATCTTATTTGCTTTTTATATTAGCTACCAAGAGTAGTGGCTAGATTCTCACCCTATACTTTTGAATTTATTGTAGTTCAAACAATGTATATAGTTAGTGGCTGTACTAAGTGTATGTAAATTTAAAATTATCAATTCTTTCTGGTGCATTAAACCTTTATTATTAAAACGACTTTTGTCACCTTTAGTAGTGTTTTTTTTTTTTTTTTTGCCTTAAAATCTTTTATCTGATGCTAATATAGCTCTGCCATCTGTCTTTTTATTAGTGTTTATGGTATATTTTTCCTTGAACCCTTCCTTACCCCTTATGTCTTAAGTATAAAAAACTCCTATAAAAGAGTACATATTGGGGCTGGGGTTATGGCTCAGCGGTAGCACACTTGCCTGGCATGTGTGAGGCACTGGGTTCGATTCTTAGTACCACATATAAATAAGGTAAAATTCTATCAACAACTAAAAAAAAATTTAAAAAAGAGTATATATTATCAAGCTTTGTTTTTTCCTTTAAATTTATCTTTTATTTGAGGTATTTATTCTGTGTATATTAATGCAATTACTGATGTTTGTTTAAATCTACTGTATTACTGTGTCTTATTTTCCTGTTGTTTTAAGTTCCTTCTTGTTATGGTTTAGATATAAGTTGTATCCCAAAAGCTCAATTCAAGAAAGTTCAGAGGTGAAATGATTGGGTTATGAGAGCCTTAACCTAATCAGTGCATTAATACACTGTTAGGGATTACCTGGGCAGTAACTGTAGGCATGTAGGATGTGGCTGGAGGAGATAGGTCACTGGGTTGTGGCTTTTGGGTATATATTTTATTTTGTCCCTGGTGAGCAGAATGCTTTCTCTGCTTCCTGATTGTCAGGTCCTGAGCTGCTTTCCTTTGCCACATCTTTCTGCCATGATGTTTTGCATCACCTCTGTCTGACCCAGAGCAATGGAGCCAGTTGTCTGTGGACTGAGACCTCTGAAACTGTGAGCCCCAGATACACTTTACCTCTTATAAAATTGTTATTGTCAGGTATTTTGGTCACAGCAGCGAAAAAGCTGACTAAAATTATATTTCTTCCTTCTTGTTTTAGATCATTGGTTCTCAACAGACGGTGGGGATGATAGGTCACTTATGGTAACATGTGGAGACATTTTGACTTTCACAACAACTAGGGAGAGTGGTGTTACAGGCATCTTGTTGTTGAATATCTTAGGATGCACAAGACAGCCCTACAGCAAAGAATTATATTCTTTAAAATGCCAATTGTGCTGAGATTGAGAAACCTGCCTTGATTAATTCTATTTTTCTCTAACCTTTAGCATGTTTAATGGTTATCCTAGAGAAGGATTTGGCAGATGTTTATTATTAAGAATAAAAAGATAGTAAATATTTTAGACACTAGATCATCTGTAGTTCCTGTCATGTACTCTTTTTTCCCTTCTTTCTAATGCTCCCTTTTAATAAACTTATTATTTTTTAAAGCAGTTTTAGCTTCACAATAAAATTGAATGGAAAGTACAAATAATTCCTGTATAACCTGTCTCTACATATGCACAGCTTCCCCTGATATCAGTATTCTACACTAGAGTATTACATTGGTGTTATAGTTTGAATCTGGAATGTCCCCTAAAAACTTTTGTGTGGAAGGTTTGGTCTCCAGTTACTCTCTTTCCCTTTCTCCCTCCCTTATTTTTAAACCACCCCCACCCCCACTTTTCTGGCTGCCATGGGGTAAGCAGCTTTTTTCTGCCATGCCCTTCTGACATGATGTCCTGCCTTACCACAAGCCCAGAAACAATGGAGCTAAGTGACCATGGACTGAAACTGTGAGCCAAAAAAAACTTTCTTCCTTTTAGATTCATTTTTCTTGAGTTTATTGTCACAACAGTGGAATGCTAACAAACACAATTGGTTATAATTGGTAGGATTAGATTGACATATTATTATTGACCAAAGTTCATAATTTACATTAGGGTTCACTTTTGGTGTCATGTGTGCTGTGGGTTTCAACAATCGTGTTTAGGCATGTATCTGCCATTATGTCACACAGTATAGTTTCACTACCCTAAAAATCCTTTGTGCTCCACCAATTTATCCTTCCCTTCCTCCCTCTCTCTCTTATAACTTCTGATTTTTAAAAATTGTTTCTGTAATTTTCTTTTTTTTAGAATATCATATAGTTCGACTCTTACTATATCTAGCTTTTCAGGCTGGCTTTCTTACTTAGGAATATGCATTTAAGGTTCCTCCATGTCTATTCATGAATCTATAGTTTATTCCTTTTTAGTGCTGAATATTTTATTGCATGGATTCACCATAGTTTTTCAATTCACCTATAGAGGGACAAAAACTTCCCAGTTTTTGCAGTTAAAATTAAAGTTGTTATAAAATTGTATGCAGGTTTTCATGTGTATATATGTTTTCAGTTCATATCAGTTCATTCAGCCTAAATTCCTAGGAACATGATTGCTAGGTCTTGTAATATGAGAGTGTTTAATTTTGTAAGAAACTGCCAAACTGTCTTCCAAAGTGACTGTTACCATTTTACATTTTCAATAGTAATGAACAAATTCCTCTTGCTCTGCATTTTTTTTTTTTAATAATGTTTTTTAGTTGTAGATGGACACAATACCTTTATTTTATTTGTTTTTATTTTTAGGTAGTGCCAGAGATCAAACCCAGTGCCTCATGCATGCTAGGCAAGCACTCTACTAATGAGCCACAACCCTGGCCCCTTCCTCCACATCTTCATCAACATTTGGTGTTGCCAGTGTTTTCAATTTTTCCCATTCTAAGAGCTTTGTCTGTGGTGTTAGTTTACAATTCTCTAATGACATATAATGTTGAGCGTCTTTTCAAACTATGATTATTTACCACCTGCATTTGTTCTTTGGTGAAGTTTTGGTTCAGGTCTTGCCCATTTTAAAATTTTGAAAAAAATTCATTTATTATTTTTTATTTCTTACGTTTTCTAGGGATTGAATCCAGGGGCACTCTGCCGCTGAGCTACATTCCCACCCCTTTTTATTTTTTATTCTGTGACAGAGTCTTGCTAAGTTGCTGAGACTGACTTTGAATTTACAATCCTCCTGCCTTAGCCTCCCAAGTTACTGGGATTACAGGTGCGTTCCACCAAACCTGGTGAGTTTTAAATTTTCTTCAGTGTTGAATTTTACGAATTCTTTGTTTATTTTGGATAATAGTCCTTTATCAGATGCATCTTTTGCAAATAATTTCTCCTAGTCTGTGGCTTGTCTTATTTTTTTGGTTGTATCTTTCACAGAGCAAAAGTTTTTCACGTTCGTGGATCATGTGAATCTGTTTCTGGATTCGCACCTGTTCCTTTGATCTATATGGGATGAACTGACATCTTAATAATATTGAGTCTTCCTATCCATGAACATGGAATATCTCCATTTATTTACTTCTGATTTCTTTCATCAGAATTTTATATGTGTGTGTGTGTGTGTGTGTGTCTAAATGGTTTGTTTTTAATTTCAAATTCTGTTGTTCATTGTTGATATATAGGAAAGTGATTGATTGACTTCAGTATATTAACCTTGAATACCGCAGTTGTGCTGTAATGCTTATTAGTTGCAGGAGTTTTCTTCTTTTGTCTTTTTCTTCACTTATTTATTTTTGTCATTTTTCTTCAGATTTTCTATATGGAAGATGATGTCATCTGTGAAAAATACACTCACATTTCATTCTTCCTCATCTCTGTGCTTTTTATTGCTTATTGCATTAGCTAGGACTTCCAGAATGATGTAGAAAAGCAGTAATGAGGGAGGATATCCTTACCTTATTTCTGATATTAGTGGGGAAGCTTTGAGTGTCTCACTTGTTAAATGATAGCTGTAGGTTTTTTTGTAATTGTTATTTATCATGTTGAGAAAGTTCTCCTCTATTCCTACTTTTCTGATGATTTTTATTACATGTGGATATTGGATTTTGTCACATACTTTTTGTGTGTTTGATATGATCACATGAGTTAATCTGTTGATGTAATGGATTGCATTAATTGATTTTTAAATGTGGAACTGACTTTGCATACCTGGGATAAATCCTGCTTAGTTGTGGTGAATAATTTTTTTTATACATTATTGGGTTTGGTTTGCTACTATTTTGTTAAGAATTTTTTGTGTTTGTTTTCATGAGTGATACTGGTCTATAGATTTCTTGTACCTTTTCCTGATTTTGGTGTTAGGGTCATACTGCTGTTGTAGAATGAGTTCAGAAGCATTCCCTTTTCTATATTCTGAAAAGGATAATGGAGTTGGTATAATTCCTTCCAAAATCTTTGGTAAATTTATTGGCAAGCCCATCTGGGCTTGGTGCTTTGTGTTTAAAATGGTTATTAATTATTGACTCAGTTTCTTTAACATATATAGACTTAGTTTGTCTATTTTTTCTTCTGTAAGTTTTTGCATATTGTCTTTCAAATAAATGGTCCATTTTATTTAATTACTAAATTTGTAGTCATGGAATTATTCATTGTATTTCTTTCTTTTTTTTTTAAAGAGGTTTTTGGGGGCCCTGGGTGGAATGTTATGGTTTGAATTATGTGATGTCTCCCTAAAGTTCATGTGTAAGTTGATACAAGAATGTTCAGAGGTTAGGTGATTAGGTTATGAGAGCTCTAACCTAATTCATGAAGTTAGGTTGCTCATGGATTAACCGGGTAGGTAACTGTAGGCAGGTAGGGTGTGACTGGAAGAAGTAGGTCAGTGTGCCTTTTAGGTTTTATATTTTGTCCCTGGTGCCTAGAGCTGTCTCTGCTGCCTGCCTGCCTTGTCCTGAGCAGCTTTCCTCCACCACACCCTTATGTCATGGTGTTCTGCCTTACCTTTGCCCAGGAGCTATGGAATCATCCTACCATTGATTGAACCTCTAAAACCATGAGCCAAAATAAAGCCTTCCTCCTTTTAAGAAAACCAAACCAAACAAAAATTATGGGATTTCTAGTGATGTCTCCTCTAATTTCTAACATTAATAATTTGTGTTCTTTCCTTTTTTCTTAGCCAAGCTAGAATTCTATCTTTTTGAAGAATCAGCTCCAGGTTTCATTGGTTTTTTTTTTCTCTGTTGACTTCCTTTTCTCAGTTTATAATATAATATAATATAATTATAATATAATTTTCATCATTTTTCTTTTGTATTTGACGTTAATATGCTTTTCTTCTGTTCTTAGACTTTGCTTTTCTTTTTCTAGCTTCCTAAGAGACTTAGATGATTACTTTTGATTATTTTATTCAAAACTTAAATTCCTCTCTTAAACGCTGTTTTCACTGCATCCCACAAATTTGATAAGTTGTGTATTCATTTAGTTAAAATACTCTAAAATATCTCTTGTAATTTTTTCTTTGACCTGTGTGTTATTTAGAAGCATATTGCTTAATCTCCAGTTATTTTCAGATTTCCAGGTATCTTTTTGTTGTTGATGGTTAGTATAATTCCATTGTGTTCTTAGAATCAACACTGTATGATTACCATTTTTAAAAAATTGTGTTTTATGGCCTAGAATGTGTTCTGTTTTAGTGAATGTTCCATGTATGCTTGAGAAGAATATATCTTCCATTGTTGTTGGAGAAATAGTCTATAAATGTCCATTTTATTAAGTTGGATGGTGGTATTGTTTAGTTTCACTGAGTAATTGCAGATATTTTGCCTAATGAATTTGTCCATTTCTTTTTTTTTTTTTAAAGATAGTGTTTTTAATTTTGTTTTTTTAGTTGTAAATGGACATAATATCAAACCCAGTGCTCCACCTCTGAGCCACAACCCTAGCCCCAAATTTGTTCATTTCTAACTGGTATTGTTGAAGTATAAAACTATTAATAGTGGATTAATCTATTCATCCTTGCAGCTCTGTCAGTTTTTGCCTCGTGATGCTATGTTGTTAGGCAGTATTTCTCTTATCCCTAAGACTTTCCTTGCTCTGAAGTATTTTCTGTTCAAAAAAAAAAAAATTTTTTTTTTTTTTTTTAAGTACTGGAGATTGAACCCAGGGTCTTATCCATGCTAGGCAAGTGCTCTACCACTGAATCTCCAGCCCTTTATATATATATATATATATATATATATATTTTTTTTTTTTTGAGAAAGGGTTTGGCTAAATTACCTAGGTTGGCCTTGAATTTGTGATCCTTCTGCCTTAGCCTCTTGAGTGACTGGGATTATAGACATGTGTCATTGCACTCAGCTCAAAATTGTCTAAATTGGCTTGTGTTGCTATAAGAAAAATATTATATAGACTGGGTGGCTTATACACAAGAGAGATTTATTTCTCATTGTTCTGAAGGCTGGGAAGTCTAAGATTAAGATTTTGGCAAACCTTGATGGTGAGTGTCTGGTGAATGCCTATCTACTGGTTCATAAGTAGTTATCTTTTTTTATTGTCTTCTCATACAGCAGGAGGGCCAGGGGAGCTTTCTTAGGACTCTTTCATAAGGGCAATAATCCTGTAATGAAGTTTCAGTCCCCATGACTTAATCAACCCCACATAGACCTCACCTTCTAATAGTGTTATTTTGATGCTAAGCCTTCAGCATATAAACTTGGGAGGTATATAGGTGATGAGCCCATTGCTTTCTTCCTTTCCTTTTTTTTCCCTTTTCTTCCATTTCTTTCCCTTCACCCAGGGGCTTACACATGCTAGGCAAGGATTCCTCAGTCCTTTATAAAATTTTATTTTGGTACAGGGTCTTGCTGAGTTGCCTAGGCTGGCCTCAAACTCAGGATCCTCCTGCTTCAACTTCCTGAGTATCTGGAATTACAGAAATGCACAACCAAGTCTGACTGCTGCTGATATATCTTTGTCTATTTAGTTTTAGTACATGTGTGTCTTTATATTTAAAGTGGGTTTCCTGTAGACAGCATGTACTTAGTTGGGTCCTATTATCATTATTATTACTACTTTGTTTTTCTTAGTGTGTTACAGTTTTACATGATTGTGGGGTTCACTTTGACATTCACGAATGTATATAAGATAATTTGCTCCATTTCAATCCCCAGTACTGCACTTGACCCCCATTCCTCTAATTTATTGTTCTTCCTTTTTATTTAGTTTTTAAATTGGTAAATAAAAGTGGAATTAATTTTGATATAGTCATACAGGCACATAGAATAATTTGGTCAGTTTTATTCTACAGTTGCAGTTAGTTTCTCCCCTTTGCCATCCTTCTTTGCTTCCCACAACCTCCTTCCTCCACTCCAGTTTTCCTGTATATTTTCATGAGATTTCTCCCCCCTTTAAAAAAAATCCTAATTTCTCTCTAGCTTTTACACATGAGAAAACATTCTACACTTGACTTTCTGAGTCTGTCTTATTTCACTTAGCGTGATGTTCTCCACTTGAATCCATTTATCAGAAAACGACATAATTTCATTCTTCATGATTGAGTAAAATTGCACCACCTTTTCTTTATCCATTCATCTATTCACAAGCATCTAGGCTGGTTCTATAACTTGGCTTTTATGAATAGCTATAAACATTGGTATGCACGTATTACTATAGCGTGCCGATATTAGTTCTTTTGGATAAATACTAAGGAGTGGGATAGCTAGGTCTTGTGTTTGCTCCACTTTGCAATCTCTTTCTTTAATTTAGTATATTGAGACCATTGACATTTAAAGCAATTATTGACATAGCTGAATTAATGTTGCCACATTTGCCACCGTTTTCAGTTGGTTGTCCTTATACTTTGTTAGTGTTTTTCTTCTATTTCATGCCTATACATATATGCTGTGTGTGTGTTTATAGGCTTATACACACACACAACACACACATACAACCATGATACAAAAGACAGGAGGAATAAGGATTATTTTGTTAAGGTACTTATGTAGTATAGTAAGTGACAACAATGATAAAAGGCATAAGAGGGAAGAATTCAAATTATTTTGTTGGTAAGGTCCTTATGTTATATACTTTCATAAGTTGTAGTTAGAAGGGAAGTGTTCTGTAAGTTGTATGATTAGATCTTAGTCTTTTGGGGAACCTTTGCTCCTTGACTGTGAACTTTATTAGTGACTTTCAATTTGCACATACTCTCCCTTAAGTGAGAGAGGCTAATAAGAAGGTGCTAGATTTGAGAATTTCTGCTTCTGCAGGTTACTTAGGTTCTGTTTAAACCCCAGCAGATCAGGCTGTAGTTAAACAGTATCTCTTGAGGGAAGAAATAATGTTAAGATCAGAATGTTCTAAAGATTTCAAATAGTTGTATTTCCCTTCCCTTTTCTATGAGGAGGCTTTTCTCTGTTATTCATTGTGAGAACCTGGTTAGCTTCAGGAAATAAAATTTAAAAAAGTGTGGGAGCACATGTAACTGGCTACCTGTGTAGTTTTTTAACTCGAGAATTGACTACAGTGACCTTTCAGCATTTGGTCAGTTATAGTTTAGGTTTTCCTACCCCTGCCTGGGAAGATTTTAGCTTGTGTGTTTCTGCCTTAATATGTTGTTGTGATTTTCTATATTAGCCTGTCAGTCTCTCCAGTTTTGGAGGTATTAGTTTGTCTTGTGACCTCATCTCTTTTTGGATCTAAGAGTTGTTGCCAGGCACAGTGGCACATGCCTATAAACCCAGAGGTAGGGGAGGCTTAGGCAGGAGGACTGCAAGTTCAAAGCCAGCCTCAGCAACTTAGGCCCTAAAGCAACCTAGTGAGGCCCTGTCTCAAAATAATAACTATAAAAAAAGGGCTGGGGATGTGGCTCAGTGATTAAGTGCTTCTAGGTTTAATTCCTGGTCCCAAAATTAAACAAATTAATAAAAACAGATGAGTTGTTGATTTTTCAGTTTGCTCAGTTTTCTTTTTGTTTGGATGTGGTGGCAATCTTTAAGCCTCCTCTTACGTGCAGACTGAAACTAGAAATTGGAGAATTTTTTTTTTTTTTTTTTTTTAATCAAGAATGGGTGATATGGGGGCTGGAGTTGTGGCTCAGTGGTAGAGCACTCACCTAGCATGTGTGAAGCCCTAGGTTCTATCCTTAGCACCACATGAAAAATAAAGGTACTATGTCCATCTATAACAGGAAGGAAGGAAGGGAGGAAGGGAGGGGTGATATGCCCTTTCCTCTGACTGGCAGCATGGAGACTATACAATGCCTAGAGGTGCTGTAAAAGATGTAAGTTTGTGGGAGTTTTTCAGAGCTCTAGCAGCCTTCCTTAAAAGGTCCAGGAAGTTGAAAATCTCTGAAAGGGTGGATGTGGTCAAGCAAGCCAAGCATAAAGAGCTTGTACCCTTTGGTGAGAACTTGTTCTGCTTGTGAACTGCTTTCATGGTGGAGCACCTGTATCCCCACGGGGATGCTGGAGCTGGTTCTCATGACTAAGATCTGTAAGAGATATCAGAGAAATGGTATCATGCCCAACTTCGTCAGCAAAGTCTCTGAGAGTGCAGCTGGCTAGGTCCTCTAAGCTCTTGGGAGACTGAAAATGGTAGAAAAAGACCAAGATGGGGGTTGCAAACTGACACTCCAGAAACAGATCTGCACAAAATCACCAGATAGGTGACAGCTACCAACAAGAATCATTAGAACAAATGATGTTGGATTTTTTTAAAAAGCAATCTGAGGCCTAGTCTAATATCTTTCTTCGTAATTGCCCTTAGTCCTAAGAGGCAGGTCTTAAAGTTTCTAGCCCAAACAAATGGTGTTTACCAGGGCTTTCCCACTCACTGCTGTTTCTCGGTGTTTGTTTGAATTTGAAGGCTGTCAGAAGTTATTCAGTTTCCTATTTACCTGCTTTGGATCTGGCAGGTCCCTCCAAATACCAAACCAGTTTCATTTTTTTGTATCTTCATTCTTTCCTGGCCCATCTCAGTAAATATTTACTCTTGTTTTCCAGTACCTGCAAGCAGATGTGTAAAATATATAGTCAGCTTTTCTTATTGTCCTGAGTGGGAGACTTAAATCAAATTGTCTAATCCTCTGTTGTTAGAAGATTTTCTCTAGATTTTTTGGTATGAGAGAGTGTACATTTTTCATAGTATTCAAGATAATTGAGTTAAATTTTTTGTGTTGTCTGCTGAAAACCTCCTTATAATTAGTATAGAAAATAGTTATTTCTTTGTAACCCTGAATATAGAATGGCTGAACTACTTTTCAAAGCCAGAAAAAGAATTTTCTTTGAGACCGTTTTATCTGACACTAGATATCTATTTGGAGGACTAATGTAAATATTTCCCAAGATTACCATTGAGTAATTGATGAATACCCAAACTGGAGAACTGAAAATGTTGTATGTAGTTTTTTGTACATAATATTTAACAGATTCAGAATTAATTCTGACTTAGGTAAGATTTGCACAAATATGCGAATAGTTTTCTGTAATTCTTAAGTGTCCATAGAAGACAAAATTTGGAAACAGTCTGTTGGCAAATATAGCCCAGGGCCTCATACCTTTTGAATCAGAAAGTTCTTTCCATGTACCTGTTATATTTAAAGCTATTCATATTTAGTCATCCTAGAAATAGAGAACAGTTAATGACTATAGCCCATGTTTGGTCTATTGTTATAGTGTAGTGTTCACAACCCCCCAAAAATATGCTTAAACAAAAGTATGATGTGAATATTTGTTCTGGGGTAGTAAATGGGCCCTTTTACCTGGATATTTTTGGCAGATGGTAGCAAATGAGACTGAAGGTAGATTGGGGCTAATTGTGTAGGACCCTAATAGGTTAGAATGTTTTGACTTTTTCTCAGGAGCTTTTGAGTGAGAGTGAGAAGGCGGATACGAATTTTTTGTATATTAACTTAGTAATACTTTGTCATTTAGTCTGGAGAAGAAAAATATACTGAAAGCAGGGATTACAAAAAGTTCTTAATAGTCAGTAGTGATGGTGTACACTTGTGATCCCAGCTGTTCTGGAGGCTGAGGCAGGAGGATCGCAAATTCAAGGCCAGCCTGGGCAAGACCCTGTCTCAAAATGAAATTTTAAAAAGGACAGTGGTAAATGCTTGCTTAGTTTGTGAGAGGCCCTGGGTTCAATCCCCAATACTGTAAAACAAACAAAAGCTCTAGTAAGGTAAGAAAAGTCTGATTTTTTTATAGTAAAAAGGAATGACAAGAAAGGGGTGCACTTTGCATTTTAAAGTTGAGTATTGATGTTTATACATAAGAACTTAAGAGAATAAAGCAGAGAAGGTTCTCAGGTTGTAAGTATGGATTAAAGGTAGCATAATATGGGTATCAATACCAGAAGCTGGTAAGTCAGAGGTTGAAGGTAGATTGAAAACAAGAATGATGAATTTGAGTAATAAGAGTTGTTAATTTTATAACATTATGTAAGGGACTATTCAATAAACATGAGATTATTTTGGAAATGTGTTGATTTGATCATCTGAGCAATTTTTTATGATTATTAAAATGTAAATTTTAATAATCATATTATTAAAAGATATGGGCACATATCTTTTAATAATAAAGATAGTGGGCACAATATCTTTATTTCATTCATTTATTTTATGTGGTGCCTGGGATTGAACCCAGTGTCCACACATGTGAGGCAAGTGCTTCATCACTAAGCCACAATCCTGGCCTCTTCATCACTAAGCCACAATGCTGGCCCCTTAAAATGTATATTTAATAATAAAAAGCTATATGTTGTATTGTGAGTAGGGAGTACTACAATATTGCTTCAGAATTTACTGCTATTGTTGGTGCATATTATTATTATTATTATTATTATTATTATTATTTTAAAGTATTTTTTAGTTGTAGATAGACACCTTTATTTTATTTATTTATTTTTATGTGTTGTTGAGGATTGAACCCAGTGTCTCACATGTGCTAGGCAAGCACTTTACCACTGAACCACAACCCAAGTCCTATTTGGCTCTTTTGTGTATATGTAAACATATCTGTGTGTATTATTCATATTATTTTCTTTGTTATGCAGTGAGGAAGATCTAACTTATCATTTTTAGTTTGTAATTCAGGTAGATTACTTTATCCATGGATATTCTGATTTTTCATTTTTTAAAAATTAAAAATAACATTGTAAAAGAGTATTGTGTATTATCTTTGGTACTTTGTTCAACTATTTTTATAGAATAAATCCCTAGAATTAGGCAAGAGGAAGTAAGCAGATTTATCATTTTAATACCAGTAACTTTCTAGAAAGATTAGTATTGAGTCTTGTGTACATGTGTGCAAATTAATAATGTGATTTTTTATTTTTAGACATGTGTTTGAGTGGGGGACCTTCAAGTAATGTGTGATAGTATATTCCCCTTTGGTGGTCATTAAAATTAATGTACAGGAAGGCCATGGAATTTTAGGCATTGTTTCTACATACTTTTGGCATGGAAAATATAACCCATATTTTAGTTCATTGGGAAACTATAACCCAATACCATTGGCTGGTGGCTTTAAGAGTAGAAATTTATTTCTTACAGTTCCAAAGACTATGAAGTCCCAAAGATCAGGGTGCCAGCAGATTTGGTGTCTAATGAGGCCTCACTTCTTGGTTTGCAGATAGCTGTCATAAGTCCTCAAATGGTGGAGATAGCAAGCTATAGTTCCGTTTTTCTTTTCTTTTTCTTGTTACTGGGATTTGAACCTAGGGATGCTTTACCACTGAGCTATATCCCCAGCCCTTTTTATTTATTTATTTTTTTGAGACAGGGTCTTGCTAAATTGTGAAGGGTAGCCTCAAACTTGGGATCCTCCTGTCTCAGCCCCTCAAGCCTCTGGGATCACAGGGGCTGTGTCACCAGCCTGGCTCTAGTTTTTCTCTTTTCTTATTAGAACACTACCCATCATAAGGCTCTACCCTCAAGACCTTATGTAAACCTAATTACTTCCCAAAGAACCCTAGCTTCTAATATTGTCACATTGGAGATTAGGGCTTTAACATTTGAATCTGTGTAGGACAAGATATACAGTCTAAGGCAAGGACTATATATATATTTAATAGGAACTAGAATTAGAGATGAGGTTAGTAATTAAGGGATATGCTATCAGGAAAATATATATTTCCATGTTTATATTTTATATATATATATATATATATATATATATATATATATATATGAAATGAATGATTAATGATGTTGATTATAGAACTACACTTTTCTTAGTTATTTATAATAAGAACACTTTTTCATCATTTTTAAGTCTAATGTAGTAAACACATGGTTACTATCATAAAGAAGCTGGGGTGTCGCTCAGTGGTGGAGAACTTGCCTAGCATGCTTGAAGCTCAGGTTTCAATCCCCAGCACTGAAAAAGAAAAAAAGAAAACCTTCATACTACTGGGTCAGTGCTTTTGGGGGTAGGTGAAGTGATTTAATTTCCTCCTGTTAGCACAGTACATAACACCTAGGAACTGATTAATATTTATGTGTTGATTGATTTCTGATCTGAATCCACAGCCTGAATGCTGTTTGTGTTGTGTCAAAGAGCCTTTATAGCATTAAACACAGATATTATCACTTGTAGACAGAGTCTTTGATTCTCCCCAGTCACTTAGCAAGTTCCAGATAGTTTTCCCTCTGATTTAGGAATATGCATTTTGTACTAGTATCCACCCTTGAAGTTTAGCACAATGGTTTCAGGAAACATGACTCTGGTTTGTGAATTTAGGAGTACCTAAACTGGAAAAGTCCATAGGTCTGATATAGTTAGGTTACTGCTAGAAGATCAGACTCTCAAAGTTGAAGACACAAGGTAAATTACTTAAATTTAGAGATGGGTATTATAGATAGCCAAAGAATCTTTGTGTGGAAGTAAAGAAAACATGATTACACTTTATTCTTGTACTTTATTTTGTGAACAATTGAAAAATTTGAAAACTGGGTTTTGTTATAAAAACGATAAGGAAAATAATAAATGACAAAAGAAAAGTAAAACCAAATGACGTTCAAATTCACTGATCACTAACCAAAGTTATTTCTCTGTGCAGGTATAATTTGGTTTCCTGAGATTCTGTCTTAGCAAGAAAGAAGTGGGAAATACTCTTCAAAAAAGAAGTAAAATCACAATAAAGTCACAATTTATTATTATATGGTTGTCAGCTTATTTACCAATATGGACACTTTTCCCAACATTTTTCCAACTGGTGGAGACACTGGACTAAATTCTGAATCTGAGTTCCAAAAAATGTTAATTGATGAAAGGTTACGATGTGACCATCATAAAACTAATTATCAGACTCTCAAAGTTGAACACACAAGGTAAATTACTTAAAATTAGAGGTGGGTATCATGAGATTGTTAAAAAAGTTATTGGCTAAATGTTTGCTCTGGAACTGTAGTATAATTTTATTATTTTGCAGTGTATTCATTCAACACTTTCAATGTAGTAAAATTTTACTTTAAAATTACTTTGTTCAAAGCAATGATATCAAGTGGGTTGGGTTTATAAAATCTTATTTTCAAAATAGCAAGACATAGAATTACCCAGGTGGCTAAATATCTTTTTCCCTCTGATTATAAAAAGTTGCGTTCGGATACTACAGTGTTAATAAAGTAATGCAGTTAGAGAACAAAGGACATACTTAAAATTGAATTTTTTTAATGTTTTTTTAAATCAGATTGCAGGGTGAGTACATAAAATCACAAAATGAACTCAAGCGCTTGTTAAATGAAAAGGAAACAAACCAGGAAAAATTCCAGCTACTGCTTGAAGAGCTAAAAGGGGAATTAGTAGAGAAAACTAAAGATTTAGAAGAAATAAAACTGCAGGTAAGAAAATATATTTGAGTTTGTATAAAACTAGTCAGATAGGGGAAGTAAGTAGTTTTGATAAATGTGTTAAATTGCATCTTTTTCATTTTTATTTTTGGCAGTACTGGGAGGTCAAACCTAGGGACTTGTACATGCTAGGGAAGTATTTTCTACCAATGAGCTCTGCATCTCCAGCTCTTTCTCTTTATCTTTAGTGATTTTTTTCTCTGCTATATTTCCAACTGCTATAATTTAATCTTCTTTTATGTGTTCTAGAATATTAGCTATCATGAAAGGGAAACCATGAAACAAACTTATGTAAATTAGTACTATATTACCTACTCTGAAATATTTCAACATTCAGAATAATTAGGGAAAAGGCCAGTTTGAGTTGATTAAAATTCAGAATTAAAGAATTTCTTTCAAAAGATGTTACTAGTTTTTGTGTGTTTATTACAACTGAAACTAAAGTAAAAATGATTGATGGTTATTTTTTATCATTTTGTTACTGGGGATTGAAACCCCCAGAGGTGCTTACCCGTTGAGCCACATCCCCAGCCCTTTTTATTTATTTTTTATTTTGAGACAGAGTCTTTCTAAATTGCTGAGAGCCTCGCTAAGGTGCTGAAGTTGGTTTTGAGCTTGTAGCCCTCCTGCCTCAGCCTCCTGAGGTTGCTGGGATTATAGATGTGCACTACTGAGCCTTATTTGATAGTTATTTTTAAGGAGTTTCTTAAAAGAGATTGTAAAAGCAATATGTATGCACAATTTATGTGCACATTGTAATGGGTTTTTGAAGTAAAAGACAATTGATACAAAAATACTAAACTACTGTTTCTTGGGTATTTTTTACACTGGTCATTTTTCATGTGCCTCCAAACTAAAAAAAGGCTTAGTAGTCAAGCTTACCAGTCAAGCTTAGTAGCTTTTTTGTTTTTTAATATTTATTTTTTTAAGTGTAGATGGATACAACACAATGTTTTTTTTTTTTTAATGTGGTTCTGAGAATCGAACCCGGGGCCCGCCCGTGCCAGGGGAGCACTCTACCTCTGAGCCACAATCCCAGCCCAAGCTTAGTAGTTTTAAATTAATCAAATATGAATGAATGATATTTTCCTGTATCTCTTTACTTTCTGAATAGCATCAACAAACAATGGTATGAATAATAAGATTATTAATACCAAAGTCATAAGTTCATAGAGTAAGAAGGTAATTTTTTAAGTTATCTAGTCTGGCATGTCATCCAGCATAGATTTCCTTGACAGCAGCCTTAGCAGTTTATCATTCAGAATCTTCAAGTCTTCTGCTGTTGGGAATACCACTAAGGTTTGGTTTGGGGAAGGAGAATGCTTGGGCTGGAATCTACATCATGATCAGCTTCATTTCTAGATATATTTGGAACATTTAAACAAAGTAAAAACCTCAGAGATGTGAGTGAAAGGGGGCAATGTAAATATAAGCCAGTAGAATCAGTGAATTAATTTGTTTTATGAATATTCAGAGGCTCAATTTAGCTATTTGCTTTAAGGGATGCTTGCAATTTGTGCAAATTATAAGTGAAGAAAACTTCAACAGTAAGATCATTAAGAAATATTTCAGTGAAAATTTATGAAAGGTGATTATCTTAAAAATAATCATGTATTATCTAATTGCAAAAAATGCCTTGTCCAAGATTTAATGTTGTCACTGACTTTTATAGAAAATAAATTGAAAAGAAATTTATTTAAAGAGCATTTCTGCATAGTGAATGGGAATAATCATACCAAGCTCATAGGATAATTGTAAAGATCCAATAAGAGATTGCATAGAAGGTTGCCACTACTGTGCTTTGATGTAGTTAGTGATCAATATGTGTTAGCTATTATTGTTACAGGCTGAATATTTCTTTTCTGCAATGCGTGGAACCAAAAGTATTTCAGATTTTGAAGTTTTAAAATTTTTTCAGTTATTTGCATTGACTTCACTGGATGAGCATTCCTAGTCTGTAAATCTGAAATCCCAAATCCGGAATTCTTTGAACATCTTGGAGCATTTCAGATTTTACATTTTTGAATTAGGAATACTTAACTAGTATGTTGTTATTGTGTGCTAAAGGCAAAATCTTTTTCTAACACGAGAAATCATTGATATGTATTTGTTTAAAACTAAAAAAAGTTACCATAAATGTATATGTTGTTTTTGTGCCAGGCCATCAAAAATGTATAACCCATGTTTTCCTATTTTGTTTTGGTTACTAAGATGCTCATATCAAAATTTATTACTTAGTTTCACTACTTAATATATTAAGAATTTTTGGCACAGTATTTGCCCTCTTAAATGAAAAAATACTTTGAAAACATTTTTTGTTACTATTTGGCCACTTTATGTTACTATTACTGCAGGTGTTAGAGTATTAAAGGTTTGTTTATGTAGGTAATGATACCTAGGTTATAAGACAAGTAGTTGCAGTGCTTCTTTGAAAGTCTTAAATATGGGAGAGTTTCTCCTAAAATAGAATGGAGAAAATCCTATAATGTCTTTGGTTTGTGTATGTTTGGGTCTGGGCAAAGAAGAGATTTTTATTATGTGCTTAATTTTAATGATTCTAGGAATGTATAAAAAAATCTTAGAGATTCTTTATTAGAGACCTCAAGGATCAGAAGCTATTAGGTGATCTAGGCCAGTGCTGCACATCACTGTAAAATTTAAAGCACTGTTTCCAAGAGGTATCTATGACATAATTAAACATGTTTAAGGAGCTATATGGGTATTGCATAGCTGCATCGCTGCACAGGGTAGCGAGCACAGGTCAGCTAACTTTCTGCTTACTTTGCCCTGTGCCTTCTACAAATTGTCAGCAAAGTTTGCAGGAGATCATTTGCCTCCACAGGACAAACCCCTTCTTACTGTTTGTTTTATATTTGTTCCATGTATTCTTTGTTTCCCTTTTCATGTTTTATTTAATCTTTTTTTGTTGCTTATGACTCTACTCTCTTTGCTGGCTTATTGGCATCAGCTGTTTATGTTGCTTTAAATATTGCATTAGCCTTAACATATACCATCTTTTACTTTAGGATTTATAAAATATAATTTATCTCTGCCAATCCCAACCATAAACCCCATACTAGATTATTATTTTTGTTTAAAATGCCATTATCTTTAAAACAGTTTTAAATAATAATAAAAATCATATATTTACCCATGTAGTTGTGGATTTCAGTGCTTTTCATTTCTTCATATATCCATATTTCCATCTAGTACTTTAAAAAAATTTTTTCCTGTGTTTTAAGGACTTTAACATTTCTTACAGCAGTGTGGCTCTGCTGGTGAGAATATTTTTCAGCTTTTTATTTTTATGTTTTTACATCAGAAAAGGGTTTTTTTTTTTTTTGTGTGTGTGTGTGTGTGTGTGTTTGCATGCATGCGCACGCTGAGAATTGAACTCAGGGACATATAACCACTGAACCACATTCCCAGCCCTTTTTTGTATAATATTTAGAGACAGGATCTCACTGAGTTGCTTAGCACCTTGTTGCTGAGGCTGGCTTTGAACTCACGATCCTCCTGCTTCAGCCTCTCAAGCTGGGATTACAGGTGTGCACCACTGCACCTGGCTGAAAAAGTTTGTTTTATAAATTTTCACTGAATATTATATTCTAAGTTAACAGATTTTTCCCTCCAGTATCTTAAAGATGTTACTCTATTGTCCTCTCATTATGTTGTTTCACTGTTCTTTAGTTTGGTTTGTACCTAAGCTTTGGCTTCCTTCTTCCTTTGGTGCATCATTCTTTCTATCCAAAATATCTTTTTTCTTTGTCTTTACCTGTTGGGTAAAGCTTCCATTGCCTACTTTATTTGTATGTATGAGGTATTTTTCATTTCAGAATTTGATTACTTAGGGAAAAAAAATGAGCTTCAGGTGGGTCTTTGTGATCTTTAGAAAGTTATTTAGATTTTAGGGTGCCTCATTGAAGCTACATAGTGGGATTGTTGTGGGGCTTAAATAAATTAATGCAGGTAAGATGCTTAGAGTAGTGTGGTATGTACATTATAGTACATTGCACAATGCTTTTGGTTTAGTGGACTTTAATAGTAAAATGTAATATTTTAAGTAAAATGTATGGAATATTGATAATTAAATAAAGTAAATTGAGCATTTTCATTTTCATAGAAATTTACATAACTCCAGGCTAGATTTTTTTTTTTTTTGGTGGTTCTGGGGATTGACCCCATGGCCTCATGCATGTTAGGCAAGTGCTCTCACACTGAGCTACGACATCCCCAGTCCTAGATTAATTTTATAACCAGTATTTGGGCATTCATGAAGTAATAATTGAGTGATTTCTATGTAGTAGGCATTGGTGGGAAGTGTCTGCAAATACAGTAAGGAATAGACAAACTGTGTTTGCTTATATGAACTTTATATAAATATTTAATCATTCATCGAAATATGAGTTTTATAAGAGTATGAGAGAGGAGAGCCTAAATTAGTTTTGCTGGTCAGAAAAAAAATTAGCTGTTTCTGACTGAAAGTAGGTCTGAAGAATTCTCTTGGTATAATAAAGTTTTATACCTTTATTAAGTTTATATATGTTAATTATTAATAGGTATTATAATTCAATTATTATAATAATTTATTAAATTATGCCATAAGCCTTTGTATCCAAACCAAGCCTTAGTTGCCAACATGGTTGTTCTTAATAATTACAGTATTAATCAGTGATTGTCTTTACCTCATATTAATGAAATTTTTGACATCTGGGAGAACCTTAAATTGAGATTCTAAAAGTATTTTTTTCAAATAATGGTTTTATTTATGCAGTGATTGTGGTAAAATAGCTGCATTTTGAAAATATCTATGAATTGAATTCCATTGCCATAATTAGAAGGAGAGACTTGAAATTTGGAGAATTCTTTCAGTATTTGTAATTTCATATTTATAATTCTCTCTCTACATATTAGGTTTTAACACCACAAAAATTGGAATTGTTAAGAGCCCAAATACAACAAGAATTAGAAACTCCAATGAGAGAACGTTTACGGAATCTGGATGAAGTAAGTAATTATGTAGATGAACTATTCATTTATCTTCATGTGATTATGAAAGTTGATGAAAAGCATCCTTCCTTTACTCAAAATCTCTTCAGTGGCTCCCCTTTAAAGAGTCTATATTGTGGCCTCTAAGGCTTCACAGGATTGCAGTGCATTATTTCTCTGGCCTCGTTTCCTCCATACTAATTGGCCTTTTGATGTTTCTTTGGAACTCTAAAAGTGGTGAAGTTCAAGAGCCATTGCTGTAGCATTATTTCTGCTTTGAATATTCATCCTCCAGATTTATCTTGGCTAACTTCTTCATCTCTTGCAAGTCTCTGTTTAAAATGTTACTTTTGTCACTGAGGCCTACTTGACTTCCCCCTCATCTTTCCCCATTTAATATTGCAATCTGCTTTCCCCATCACTACTTAAATCTTTGGATCCCCCTTACCTTGCTGTATTTTTAATCTTTTCTCAAGTACCTTCTACCTTCTAACATGCTTACTGATTTATTTATTGTGCTTATTTTCTGTTAGCACCTTTAGAATGGAAGTTGCACAAGAGGAAGAACTTCTGTATTTATTTTGTTCATTATTTCAAGTTCCTAGAATAGTTCGTGACATACAGTATATAGGTGCTCAATTAGTTTTTTTCCCCAATGAAGGAATGCATTTCATGCACTTCAGAAAGGAAAATATTTGTTAATTGTCCTTCAGGTTGAGACCGGTCTCCTTTTATAAAGTATTGGTATGATATGATTAAATGTTTAATAAAAGGAAGAGGAAAAGACTACAGATATTAAGTAGATTTGGTACTGTGCTAGACATTTTGTACTATACCTTTTTAAACAAATATATATAGGCCTTATATGTACAAATGATCATTGTCCCCTTTCAAGTGGACCCCTTTGGGAGATTATAGTCTAGTGATATACCATTACATGGAATGGTCGTGGAATCCTCTTTTATAATGGTTTATTGGCTTGATACTATGATCTTTTGAATATATTGCTAGTGGCAGTATTCTGGTTTGAGAATAGATTTAATTTTTGGAAATAAAATTACTCAAACTTAAGGTAGTTGATAAAGTAAAAAGAGGTTTTTAAAATCAAAACAAATTATCTCTAATATCATGAAACCCATTTTCTTGGCTTGTCAACTGGCTTAGGAACCTTTCAACTAAAGATGTACAGTGATAAAAACAAAAACAAAAAATTTACAGCAAGGCTGATTGATATTTCGAGAGATATTTTCCCTCATTACCTAGTTTCTTAATACTTCTTGAAATAATGTCTCTTGCATCTTTCTGCTATTTTGCCTGTTTCTTGTTAAGTTTTTATTTTTTTGTTTCTTTTTTAATTTATAAATGACAGCGGAATGCATTACAATTCTTATTACACATCTAGAGCACAATTTTTCATACCTCTGGTTGTATTCACAGTATATTCACACCAATTCATGCTTTCATACATGTACTTTGGATAATAATGACCATCACATTCCACCATCATTTCTAATCCCATTCCCCTTCCCTTCTCCTCCAACCCCTCTGCCCTATCTAGAGTTCCAGCTGTTATAGGTGGTTAGGAAGCAGGATTGGAGCCCCCTGGGGAATTGTATGTGTTTCTGGTGAGTGAGAGACAGTCCTACAAATATCCTTCAGGGTGGTGCAGTGAGTAGAGCTATCATTCTAATATTTGTTTGCACCTTAAGGTACTCTACTAAATATTCTGTTCTTTTATCTACTTTGAGTTCATCTTGCCTAAATTTTAGAGGAGTATCTTATACTTTAAAAAATCTAGCTATATTTTGAAAGGTGTGTTGCATTCTTAAACATTATTTATTAAGCCCAGAGGTCACACCTTTTTCATGCTGTACATTTTTTATTATAATGAGGATCAGTGAAGAAACAGCATTAATTAAATGATAATTGTTTTCATTGGTACCTTCTCAGTAATTCTGTCTGTAGGATGCTTAGGAGGACTTTTCTAAGTTTCATTTGTATTCCTATTAATTTCGTTTTTTCACTTTCAGAATGGCTACCGATATACTATGTAGTTTTATTTCTAAAAGTGATTTTTTGGACTGAGTACAAATTTCACTTTTAAATTTGTTATAAATTGCAATCTTATTTTAGGAAGTGGAGAAGTATAGAGCTGAATATAATAAGCTTCGCTATGAACATACATTTCTCAAGTCAGAATTTGAACACCAGAAAGAAGAATTTGCACGCATTTCAGAAGAGGAAAAAATAAAATATGAATCAGAGGTAAGTAATTGATTATACTAGTTTATTCAAAATTTCTCTAGTCAATAAAATTTTATGATTACGTATTTTTGTATATCTCGAATTAGAGTTGATTGCATGATTATGTTTTAATAATTAATGATGAAGTATTTGTAATGGTTTTCATTTACTCTCTAACAACACTTTTCTTGTGAATGTTCTGTTTTGGCTGTTTGATTTTTAAAATTTCTTTGCTCTTTAATTTTTCTCTGCCAATTGAGATAAACACTTTGGGGATTTCCATACTATATAGTCTCTTGTCTCCCATAGCCATGGACATAAATTTCTAGTTTATGTGATAAATATAGATTATGTGATTCCTTGTTTAGCAGTGTCCCCTCTACTTCTTGAACCAAACTACTGCCTGGGGAGCTCTAGCTGTCAGTCATACCACCTTGTTTCCATTGATATAAACAAAGAGATTTTACCTTCATGTATGCCCACCACCTGCAGAAAGTATACTTTCTTCTTTCTGACATCTGCAGCTGCAAAATTTTCTCTCTGCTGCCTACAGCATGCACTCCTATTCCATCTCCATTTCTTTTGCCAGCTTTTCTACTCATTTTCAGGTTTGTCTCCTAGTTTTACTAAAAATGGGGATTCTGTTTTTCATTCCTCATGTTACTTTCAGATGGTTTTTCAAGAGGGAAGGAGAGAAATACCAATTTTCTTCTGCACATTCATAAAAAGAACTTGTTGGGCTGGGGTTGTGGCTTAGTGGTAGAGCACTTGCCTAGCAAGTGTGAGGCACTGGGTTTGATTCTCAGCACCACATTAAAAAAATAAATAAATAAAAGCAAATAACTTGTTGTCTGTAGGTAGGTTATACATTTCTTTGTAGAAACATTTGTATTTTATATTTTTATATTAATTTTATTTGGAATTAAAAGTTAAAATATTATTCCTTCTTTTACCAATTATTATTTATAATGTTCTAGGCATCTAATAAAAACTAACTTAAATAAATAAATATATATATATGTGTATACATATGTGTGTGTGTGTGTGTGTGTGTGTGTATAATGTTGTAGATAGACACAATACCTCTATTTTGTTTACTTATTTTTATGTGGTACTGAGGATCCAAGCCAGTGCCTCATATGTACTAGGCAATAATAAAAACTAAAACTGTGCCTTTGTAATTAGGCTGACTTATTCTTTTTTTTTGTTATTGTTCTTTTTAGTTATACATGAAAATAGAATGTATTTTGACATATCTTACATACTTCCCATTCTTGTGGCTGTATATGACATGGAGTTACACTGCTGGTGTATTCATATATGAACATAGGAAAGTTATGTCCAATTCATTCTACTGTCTTTCCCATTCTTGTTTCTTTTCCCATCCTTCCCCTCCATTCCCCCCTGTTCAGTCCAGTCTAGTGAACCACCCTGCCCCAGCCTATTTTGGGTCAGCATCTGCATATCATAGGGTCCTTTGGGTTTTTGGGGATTGACTTATTTAATTTAGCAGATAGTCTCAAGTTCCAGCCATTTACCAGCAAATACCATAATTTCATTTTTCTTTATGATTGAATAATATTCCATTATGTACATGAATCACATTTTCTTTATCCATTCATCTGTTGAAGGGCACCTAAGTTGGTTCCATAGCTTAGCTATTGTGAATTGAGCTACTATGAACACTGATGTGGCTGCATCACTATAGTATGCTGATTTTAAATCCTTTGGATATATGCTGAGGAGTTGGATAACTGGATCAAATGGTGGTTCCATTCCAAGTTTTCGGAGAAATCTCCATACTTATTTGCAGAGTGGTTGCACCAATTTGCAGTCCCACCAGCAATGCATGAGTGTACCTTTCCCCCTATATTCTCACCAACATTTATTGTTACTTGTATTCTTGATAACTGCCATTCTGACTAGAATGAGATGAAATCTCAGTGTAATTTTAATTAGCATTTCTCTAATTTCTAGGGATGTTGAACAGTTTTTCATATATTTGTTGACCATTCTTATTTCTTCCCTGAAGTGTCTAGTACCCTTACCCATGTATTGATTGGGTTACTTGTTTTTTGGTGTTTTTAGTTCTTTATATATGCTAGAGATTAGTGCTCTGACGTGTAGGTGGCAAATATTTTTTCCATTCTATAGGGTCTCTCTTCATGTTCTTGATTGTTTGTTGTGAAGAAGCTTTTTTAGTTTGATAAAATCTCATTTCTTTATTTATTTAGTTTTTAAATTTATTTTTTAGTTGTAGGTGGACACAATACCTTTTTATTTTTTATTTATGTGGTGCTGAGGATCGAACCCAGAGCCTCACGCATGCAAGACAGTGCTCTGTGGCTGAGCCCCAGCCCCAGCTCCTTATTTTATTTTAATACATATGGATTTCCAGTTTTCCCAGCACCATTTGTTGAAGAGGCTATCTTTTCTCCAATGTATGTTTATGGTGCCTTTGTCTAGTATTAGATAACTTTATTTATGTGGGTTTGTCTCTGTGTCTTCTATTCTGTCTTCATACCTGTTTTGATGCCAATACGGTGCCCTCTTTGTTACTGCAGCTCTATAATATAATTTAAGGTCTGGTATTGTGATGCCTCCTGCTTCACTTTTCTCGGTGAGGATTGTTTTGGCTATTCTGGGCCTCTTATTTTTCTAAATGAATTTTATGCCTGCTTTTTCTATTTTTATAAGAATAGGCTGACTTATTCTTACCAGTGAGCAAACTGTTACATGATTATTCTATATTAGAAGCTATCTGAACTGTGAATCATTTGAGTCCATCAGCATGATAGTACCAGAATACTATAAATATTTATATTTTTTGTGTTAAAAAATTCTTTACAACTTTATGTGCTTTATTATGCATTTATTATATTGCTTCTATCATAAGAGTCAGTGAGATGGAGTAGAGCTGTCTTTTTTTCATCCATTTAAAATATATTTTTTAAAAATATATGTGTATATTTTAGTGGGAGATAGACAAAATACCTCTATTTTATTTACTTATTTTTATGTGGTGCTGAAGATCCAAGCCAGTGCCTCACATGTACTAGGTGAGCACTATACCGCTGAGTCACAACCCTAGTCCCTTTTCATCCATTTTATCTTATGATTTACTTATTTATTTATTCATTCATTTATTCTAATTAGGTATATATGATAGCAGAATGCATTTTGACTCATTGTACACAATTGCAGCACAACTTTTCATTTCTCTGGTTGTATACAATGTAAACATTGCACCATATGTGCAGTCCTACATGTACTTATTCTACCATCGTTCCTTCCCTATTCCCCCTCCCTTTGTCCAATCAAAGTTCCTCCATTTTCCAATGAGCTCCCTCTTTGCCCCCATTATGGATCAGCATCGACTTATCAGAGAGAATATTTGGCCTTTGGTTTTTGGGGATTGGCTTACTTGGCATAGCATGATATTCTTCAACTCCATCCATTTTACCTGTAAATGCCATAATTTTTTTCTCTTTTAATGCTGAGTAATATTCCATTGAAGAGGCACAACTTAAATGAATTGTCCAAATTCTCACACAAAGTTAGCAGTTAGGTTAATGATAGAACTCGAAAATCCCAACTTAGGTATCTCAACCCCAAACCTAGAGTTTTTAACTTTGAAATGAACCATGATTTGAAGGTTCACTCTGATCAAAAGCCTGCCAACAATTGCAATTTTTTAAAGTGCTCTGTTGACTTACAGTATCTGTAATTATAAAGGTTTTGAATTTGTTAGTATTGTTGACTTAATGGAACTCCATATAAAATTTTTCTTGTGGAAAATAAAAATGATAAAGATTTCTTGCCTAAAATGAAGATTTAGCATATTAAGAGTGACTGTTGAAGTTCCATACTATGATCCTTTATTTAGACTTTGTATTTGAACAAATTAAATGATGAATCTGGTAATGTTTATTTGTATTTTCCAGTATCTCAGTTTTGTTGTTTCTTTTTAAAAAATAAAACTTACATCAGAAATCTAATGACAAATCTATTTTTCACCCATTAAATATGAAATAATTTTCAGAGTTTAACATTTTATTGAAAAAAAAATTTTTAATTATTATTTTTATTTTTGAGGAATGCTGGGAGTTAAACCTCTAGACTATTAAAAAATTTTAAGGGTGAGTGGTGTCATTAACTTTTATAATTGGTATATCTTCTGATAATAATCTGAAGATAAACTGCTAGCTAAGAAGTCATAATTAGAATGTATAAAAGTAAGACTTTCTGATAAACTGGGTTTTTTTCCCTCTTCTACTTGCCAGTTGATTATTAAGGAACAATATTATTAAGTAAATACTTGGGGATTTACTTTCATTTTATCACTTATCTTTATACTCCAGTTTCTATACACAAACACAGAAAAAGCTGGTGAGGTACTTGTGTATATGTCATGAAGCCCCAAATGTAATTTCAAAGATAGTTTATAGTAATAGCAAATATAGTTTCAAAGTAGAATCTACTCTTGTCACCTTCCCATTTTACAATTTAAACTAGTGTTAAATATACAAATTCATGTAATAAAGTGCAAACATACCTTGTTTTATTACACTTTGCTTTATTACATTTCACAATTCTTACTTTTTTTTATTGATTGAAGGATTTTGGCAGCTTTATATTGAGCAAATCTGTAGGCACCATTTTTCCAAAAGCATGTCCTCACTTCATTATTTTGTGTCAGATTTTGGTAATTCTCACAGTATTTCCAACTTTGTTATTATCTGTTATGGTGATCTGGGACAAGTGATCTTTGCTGTACTGTGGGTAATTGTTTTGGAATGCTGTGAACTTGTCCCACAAATGTGTATTCTGACTGTGCCACAGACTGGCTGTTCCCCTGTATCTCTCTCTCCCCTTGGGTTTTCCTGTACCTTGAGACATAACAATTATAAAATTAGACTAATTAATAACCTCACAGTGTCCTCTTGGTATTCAAGTGAAAGAAAGAGTCACATATCTTTCACTTGAAACAAAATCTAGAAAATTTTTTTAAATTAAATTTTCTGATTCTGGGGACTGAGCCCAGGGCTGCTTTATCACTGAGCTAATTCCCCAGCCCATCCCCCTACCTCTCATTAAATTGCTGAGTGTCTTGCTAAGTTGTTGAGGCTGGCCTCAAATTTGTGATTCTCCTGCTTCAACCTCTTGTGATTACAGATGTGTACAACCACACCAGGAAATTAACTGAATATTTTAAGCCCACTGTTGAGACATACTGCTCAGAAAAAAGGATTTCTTTCCAAAAATGACTGCTCATTGACAATGAACTTTGTTACCCAAGAGCTCTGATTGTATATATACAACAAAATTAATGTTGTTTTCGTCCCTGCTAACACAGTATTCATTCTGGAGCTCAAGGACCAAGAAGTAACTTAGTTTCAGCTTTCAAGTCTTAAATTATTTAAAAGATAAAATTCTAGCCAGATGTGGTGGTGTAAGCCTATAATCCCAGCAAATCTGGAAGCTGAGGTGAGAGGTTCTCAAGTTTGAGACCATCCTTGGCAACTTGAGATCCTTTCTCAAAATAAAAAGATAGACTGGGATCTAGTGCCCCTGGGTTCAATCCCTTGTACCACATAAATATAGAAAAAGATTTCCTGTAAGTAGTGAGTGATTTTTCTGGTGGATCTGGGCAGAGTAAATTTAAAACCTTCTGGGGAAAGGATTCACCATTTCAGTGCATTAATAACATCAGTGATTCATGGGAGGTCCTCAGAATATCATTAACAAGTGTTTGGGAAACCTTGAGAAGCTCATGACTTAAGTGGATGAAGCAACTGTAGATGTGATGGAATCAGCAAGAGAACTAGGATTAAAAGTAGAGCCTGAAGGTGTGATTGAGTTTTTTTTTGTAGTCTCATGATGAAGTTTTAATCAGTGAGGAATTACTTATGATGGATGAGCAAAGAAAGTGATTTCTTGAAATGGAATCTACTCCTGGTGATGATCCTGTGAACAATGTTGAAATGACAAGAATTGACAATATTATATAAACTTAAGAAAGCAACAGCAAGGTTTGAGAGGATTGATTTCAGTTTTGAAAGGAGTTTTTCTGTGTGTAAAGTGTGGCCAATTTCATTATTGTCTCATTTTAACAAATGGCCACAGCCCTCAACATTTAGTTACTGTCACCTTACTGGTCAGCACCTATCATCAAGGCAAGACCCTACCAGCAAAACAATTATGACTTAATGAAGGCTCAGATGATTGTTAGCATTTTTAGCAATAAGGTTTTTTTTCCCCATTAAGATATATACGTTGTTTTTTAAAAAAGATATAATGCTAGTATACATGTTATAGACCATAGTGTAGTGGGAACATAACTTGTGCAACCTCTGGGAAACCAGGATATTCATGTGACTTGCTTTATTGGGATGATTTACTTTGGTGGTCTAGAACTCAGCCCATCTTAAGGTTTGCCTCTAATGGATTTTCTTGTATAAATCAAGGGCTCATACAATACTTGTGTATTGTATGTGTATTATTGTATAAAAATAACTGAATAGTCTTTAGTGTGTTGGTTGTTATCAGAATTCTTTAGAAGTTTTTAAGTTTTTTTTTGAGAAGGACTCCAGGAATTGGCTTTTCCCTTATGATATTCTAAGTTAAAAAAATATGAAATAATACATGAAAAGATGCATTTGGCTGTAAGAACATATTAAGTCTGAGACTTCATACATTGAAATGCTAAAGTTGCATGGATGATTGTTATTCAAAAGTAAAACTACTGTGTTTTCATTATGTTATTAGGATTCTAATTTTGTAGTATTCTGAAAGTAGTAATGAAGAATAAGCAATACAGTTGGCCTAGGTGATTGTATTGGTAGACTGAGTGTAAGATCAAGAGTAGTAATTCAGTGAGGGAAGTATTAAAAACTCAGGGCAGAGAGGCAAGGAGCATTAAATCATTTGAAAAGCCAGCAAGATGACAATATATAGCAACAAGTTGCTGACATTCTTTTATCATGCTATTTAAATTGAGTTCTTCCTTGACAAAGGAAGTTCTGTGTATGTATGTAAAATGTCAGGTGAGAAGCCAACATTCCTGTAGCAAAAAGAAATATGTTCCTGAATATGGGAGTGCTTTATTTTCTTCTTCTTACAGCATGGTTGCACAGAATTGATAATGTGCTTCTGGTTCTGGTCTTTATCCTCACATACACCAGTAGACATTATAAAATCTCTCAAAATAATTTCTTTCCTCATAGGTTCTGAAGTTCTAATTGGTAGTCCTGCCTTAGTACCAGATGGTTCCTTTGTGTAAAATATTCCAAGTTCTCTGACTTCTTAAGATTACTCTGAATCACATCAAACTTGACAGAAGTCTTCCAAATTAAAATGAAATTGCCCCCAAAGTGGGAATTCTTTGGGATTGATTTTGGCAGCCTTTTAGAAGGCCTTTGTGAAATTTTATTTATTAAAGACTTTTGGTCTAGCATGAAGTTTAGAATGTTTCAAAGCCCAAACTTTTTACATGTAAAATTTTCAAATGTTTAAAATGTTCATTTATTGTGACCGTGGGAACAGATGACTTCCATTTGCATCAGTGTTCTCATCTGTAAATGGTATCAGTATCTATCTCATAGAGTTGTGAAGATTTTATAAATTAAAATGAAAAAAGTACTTAGATAAGTATCTAGCACACAGTAGATATTCTTAAGGAGTTCGAGGGCATTTCTTATTACAGTGTGTGCCCTCCCCATCATCGTCTTGCTTCTAGCATTCAGATTGCTTGATTTTCAGGTTCTCTTTCCCTGAATTTTTAAAAAAAAAAATTATTTTTTACTAGTTGTTGTATTCATCTTTCTTTTACTACTTCCATTCTTAACAGTAAGTCTCATGGCCTGAGTAAGGCATTTGTTTTGTTATCCTTACTCTCTATTGTTCAATCAGGATAGAATTCTTTTAAAGACATTGAATATCACACAATGATATTTAATGTTTCTAAAACTATCCTGGGGGCATGTGTAGGGTTTTTTTTGTTGTTGTTGTTTTTTGTTTTGTTTTGTTTTTTGGTATTTGGGATTAAACAAAGGTTCTTTACTGCTGAGCCCCGGCCCAAGTCTTCTTTATTTTTTATTTTGAGGACAGGTCTTACAAAGTTGCTTAGGGCCTCGATAGGTTGCTGAGGCTGGCCTTGAATGTGTGATCCTTCTGCCTCAGCCTTTTAAATTGCTGGGATTACAGGTGTGTGCCAGGTGTGTGCCACTGTGCATGGCTACACGTATGTAGTTTTAAGAACTGCTTTCCCCCATGACTATGTTTCTCTTACTAGGAGAAACATTTTAATAGAAGGGAAGGAGATGTTGACTTCTCAAATGAAATTAAAATATAACTTTGATGGCTGGGTTGTGGCTCAGCAGTGGAGCGCTTGGCTAGCCCTGGGTTCGATCCTCAGCACCACATAAAAATAAATAAATAATTAAAAAAAAATATATATATATATAACTTTGAACATGTAATTTAAATGAGGACTTCTTCGTATAAATAAATAATAATTTTTTAAAGATATAAGGATGTGGTGGCACACATCTCTAATCCCAGTGATTCAGGAGGCTGCAGCAAGATGATCTCAAAATCAAGAAGGCTAGCTTAGCAGTTGAGCAAAAGCCTATCTAAAAATAAAAATTTGAATGAACTGAGGATGTAGCCCAGTGTGGAGTCCCTCTGTGTTCAATTCCTGGTACTGCTAGGAAAAAGAAAAAATATCAACAACAAAAAAACAACTCCACCATTAATTTAGAAAAAAATCAATTATAGCACATAAAAGGAAAAAGGGAAACAACATAATGAATCATTTTATTGGTTTTTTTAAGGAATATAAAAAGTTAATGTAGCGATTTTAAAAACTGAGATTTGAGAACTTGAAATTTCATGTGCAAAAGGTTTGCCATAATGCCTGACTCAGTTAATGCTATTACTTCCTTTAGTGCCTGACAGTATTAATCATCGTACTAATTAATATACTCCATTGAATTCTGTCAATTAGATAATTGTTGTTCCCACTTTTATAAAGAGGGAATACAGAAGCACTAAGAAATTGGTCCAGAGTCACAATAGCTAGGGTGACAGAACCAGTATTTAAATCTAGATAGTCTGGGGATTTCTATTTGTGGTCCTGATGGCATAATGTAGACTGGATTTACTTTAAGTATCTAATTAAAAGTGGAAAGCAATGTAAGAAACAATGGTTTTTCAGACATTGGAAAATAGGCAGCACAGGGCAGTAATCTCCAAGAGAAAGAAAACAAATGAGGTAAACTTTAGTTGACCTGGCTTATGTTCTAGAAGGACTTTACAGCCATTGTGTTGAGGGAAAAACCCAAATCGAGTCCCATGGTCTTTGAATTGAAGAGCTGGAGTTCAGTATTCAAGAGGCCAAGGCAAACAGATTTTGAAGGGGAGAATATTGGGAGAAATCTGAAATTCTGCAGATAGTAACTCTTGAGACTTAAGTTGAGTACTGATTAGTGTGCATGTGTGTGAGAAAACTACAGAGGCCAGAGAATTGAAAACAGTGTAGAAGGAACAAGCCCTCAATTTCTTATGGGACTGGGTAAAATGTGTGTTTCCATCAGCCAGTGTAAAGACACTCTAATGCATGGCACATTGTATAAGCTGTAGACATAAGGCTATTCTGCTTCTGCCTAATAGGTATACATGCAAGATTTGAAAGAATCAAAATGTTTCTAAGTATCTTGTTGGGCATGGTGGTGCATATCTATAATCCCAGCTACTTGGGAGGTCCAGGCAGGAAGATAGCAAGTTCCAGGCCAGCCTGGTCAAATTAATGAGACTGTGTCTCAAAATAAAAAGGATGGGATGTAGTTCAGAAGTAGAGCATTTGCCTAGTATGTTTGAGGCCCCAGGTTCAATTCCCAGTCCCACCAGAAAAATTAAAAGTTTCTAAGTAGCTTAACTATATCCCCAAACAAAGATCGAAAAGTCTATCAAGGAAAACAAAGAGCCCAGCACTGACAGAAACAAACACAAAAATCACTGGGCAACTAGTAATTAGGTTCCCTGGTGAATTGTGCCAGACATTTAAGATAGAATTTATGCCAGTTCTCTATAATGTCTTCTAGAAAATAGTGCCAGAAGGAATATCTTCTAATTCATTCTGTTGAGGTCAGCATTATCCTATTATCAAAAGGGATTCCCACCTGGTTAATAACAAGGGCTCCCACTGTCTGTCACGATGTCTCTGGAGATCATTTGGGCAGCCTGGGTTTCCTCCCTCAACTAGCGTAATGTCTAAGAAAAGTTGTCTGAACAGAAAGAAAATGATTAAAGAAGGAACCTCAAAATGTTAGGATGAAAAGACACGGTAAAAAAGCTATGGGTATATGTAATAGACTTTAGCCTGCCTCATGGGTTTTCTAAATTTTGTTTTAATGGTTGAATTAAAAATTACAACACAGTCTCATGTGGTTCTATGGGGAAGAAATATTTAACACAAGTTTCACTGAGAGAGCAAAGTAAAAGAAGTAAAGTAAACTAAAATAAGTTATGTATGTATATGTAATATAATACCTAGAGCAACTTCTAAGGAAGCTATTAAGGAGATACATTCAAAACAGATAAATTAAATGGTATCCTGAAAAATGTTTAACCAGGAAGATAGGGAAAAGAAAACAGAAACTGTAGAGAAGAAATAGAAAATATGACAACATTTTGTTGTGATAAATGTAAATGGCTTAAAAACACAAATTTAGAGTAGCTTAAAAAAATGACCCAACTCTATGTAGTCTACAGAAAGCTCCAAATATAGCAATATAGGTAGTCTGTAAGTAGATCTAGAAAAAGATATGATGTAACTACCAATTAACAGGAGGCAGGAATTAGTATGTTAATATCAGAGTAGACTTCAGAACAAAGAAAATATATTTGTCATTATATATTGTAAGCCAGTGAGGGCAAAGGGAGGTAAGATTTCTGCATATCACTCAAACTAATAAAGTGAACCCAATTTTATATGGATTCCTTCATTTCCACAGTGTAATTATATATAATGACAAATAGGTCTGTCCAACTAGAAGTCAGAATATATACCAAACAGTTGCACAATATGTGAAACAAAAATTAAAAACTAAAAGAGACAAGTCTACATTATAATTGATAACTTTACAGCCATCACAACAATTTATAGGAAATTAGAAATAAGGGAGAATGTAGAAAAAAATAACATTATTAACCAACAGAATCAAATTAACATTTATAGAACATTCCACCCAACAAGAGCATCCAAGTGTATTCTTTTAAAATGCCCACTGAATGTAAGATAGTATTCTCAGCTATCAAATAAACCTCAACAAACTTATATAAGACTTGAAATTATACAGTGAGTTTTCTGACCACAATGCAAAGTAGAAATGAATAATGGAAAACTAATAGGGAAGTCTTTAAACACTTAGAAATGAAGTGACATATTCAAATGATTTGTGAAAGAAAAAGGAAATTTTAATGCAGAACATTTTGTGACATTACATTTCAAAAACCATATTGACTGAAAATGAAAGTGTAACATATAAAATTTTGGGGGACAAGACAAAGCAATATGAGAGGAAAATTAATAGCACTAAATGACTGAATTAGGAAAAGGGATATAGCAAGTCAATAATCTGATCTCCCACTTCAAGAATCTGTAAGAAGTTTATCAAAAATAAAACCAAAGCAAACTGAAGGAAGGAAATAATAAAAATAAGAACAGAAATCAATAAAAGTGAAAACAAACAAAAAAGAATCAAAAGCTGGTTCTTTAAAAAGATTAATAAAATAGAAAAACCTCTAGGAAGACTGCCCCCCCCAAAAGGCAAGATACAAATTATCCCTGTCAAGAATGAAACATAGTATCGTTCACGATCTTGCAGACATTAAAAGGAATAAGATAATCCTACAAATGATTTTACTGTTATAAATTTGATAATGTAGATGAATTGATACCCAGTAAGAAGTAATTTGAAAAAGGCCTATAACTGGTTTAAGGTAATTAAATTTATGTGCGTGTGTGTGCTTATTTATTTATTTATTTTGGGTGCTGGGAAATCTAAGCCAGGGCCTTATGCATGCTAAGGGTGGGCTTTTCTAATGAGGTATTCCTCCAGTTCCTTTGAATTTATAATTTTAAAAATTCCCAGAGGGCTGGGAATATAGCTGAGTGGTAGAGCACTTTCCTAACATGGGCAAGTCCCTGGTTCAATCCCCAGTACTACAAAAGTAAACTAACAGACCCAGAAAGAATGATTTCGTTGGATAATTCTGCTAAGTGTTTAAAGAAAAACTAAAACTGGGGATGGGGCTGTAGCTCAGTGGTAAAGTGCTTGCCTTGCATGTGTGAGGCATGGGTTTGATCCTCAGCACCACGTGAAAATAAATAAACATACTGTTTCTTCATCTACAACTAAATAAATATTTAAAAAAAGAAAAGAAAGAAAAACCAAAACCAATTCTACACAATGTTTTCTAGAAAACAGAAGAAAACAGATGTTACCACTGGAGGAAACTAAGTGAAGGGTACACGGGATCACTAATACCTTCAGTATTTCCTTACATGTGAACCTATTGTTTATCTGAATAGAAAAGGTTGAATTAAAAGAGTAACAGAGGTGAGAAGATATTTTGTGTAGAACAAATATAAGAATGTTAACATTTTCATTTTGGAAATAGTAAAAGCCAGAAGAAAGTATATCAATATGCATTTATTATATTTTAAATACTGAAAGATAAAGAATGCTAGGCAGTTTGATTCCAGAGCCTGTATGTTTATCCATTTCTCTGTGCTACATCATAAGGGTAATAAAAACAAAGATGCAGCAATTAGATGCACTACTGTTCTCTCTGTATGCCTCAGGGCAGTAGAGTGATGCTACCAACCTATGAAAAGGAAACTAACCACTCTTTTTAGTCTCTCTCTGATCGCTTCTGATCGCTTCCTATCCATTTCCTGTACTTAAACAACTTTTGGAAAAGTAAAATTGGTTGATACATTGTCTTATCTGTCAAGCAAGTTGTTACAAGTAAAGGAATGTAGGCAACTGCAACATAGGCAGATTTGGATAAATATCATAGAAGAGAAATTCAGAGAAAGCCTTTTGGAAATTTAGAGAAAGATTTGAGAGCACAACAAATAGATGGCATCAAGGAAAATGACATGAATCTGATTAAGAGTGGAAGCAAAGGAAAGAGGTGAGGATGTGTCCAAGATCTGTAGTGAGATGATGACACAGATTGGTGTCATGGCAGTGATTTAATAGAATAGGTTCTGCCAGTGCAGAGGTTTTGTGTTTGCTTTTCTGCTAGGTTGTATCCTTATTAGCTAAAACAGTGTCTGGTACATACTAAGACTCAGTAAATATTTATCATGTGAATGAATAAGTAAATACAGCAGTTAGAAGGCAGTGATCACCAGTTTTGGTTAAGAGTGATTTGATAGTGAATTCCATTTTGGGAATTATAAATGTGGAATCTAATCACAACTCTGCCATTATCTAGCTGTCTTCTAGTCTTACTGCTGCACCAGTCACTTCAGCTATGACACTCAAAACTTGTGGAGAAAACAATATTGGATGTGTGCTGGTTGAGAACTTTGTGATCCTATTTCTAAAATAAGGGCTACAAGAAAAATTAGTGTTACTATTGATTTTATTGTAGAGTGCTTAATTTTGTGGTTGATCAGTTAAGGGGCACCATTGCCTGAATCTAGGTTATATTTAATTCCTAATCTAAATGAGCTGACATACCTCTAATAATAGCATATACTGTATTTGGAGCTGGGTTTGTAGCTCAAAGATAGAGAGCATTCACCGATGTGCATAAGGCCCTGGGTTCATCCTCCAGCATAGCCAAACAAAACAAAAAACCCCTTGTGTTTGAGTTACCCCATGCAAAAGCTAAATAGCATTTTAAAGATCATCCAGCCCAAGCCCTTCATTTAAACTGAGAACAGAATAAAAATATGACTTGCATAGTCACACAGCTATCTGAAGAAAAAAATGGAGGAAAAAAGTAGTCAAGGACCAAACCCTGAGGGTAATGGTTACATGTTGACATGTTTTCAATAATTATAAAGTGGTATTATTTATAATTTTGAATTTAAAGCATGGGAAGAAAAATAAGAGAGAAACACTAATGAGTTGGTTTTTGAGGGGTTAGCTCTGAATGCTACAGGTACTAGGTAAAATTTTATTTTCTGGGAAAACCAAACAAAACATCTGCCTACTGGATATAGCTCTACCTTTATTTTCCCTCAACATCTTTTAATTCAGCATGTCCCAAATCAAACTTGCAGTCACTACAAGGTAAAACTAAAAAGGATCTTAAGAGTTGCCTGTAGTTGTCTTAAGAGTTGTCATTTTGCAGATGAAGATCCAGTCCTTGGGATGGAGATCTCTTACTTCTTAGACACATTGATAACTCTGTAAGCAACCAATTAGTTGTCTCGGACCATTTTTGCCTAGATCCTAGAGTATTCCTTTAGGGTCCTTTTGGCTTAGAGTGAGCCTTCACAGTTCATCCTGGCTACAAATAGCCTCTGGTCTTGTTTTGTTTTGTTTTGTTTTGGTGGTGCTGAGGATTGAACCCATGGCCTTGTGCATGCAAGGCAAGCACTTTGTCAACTGAGTTAAATCCCTGGTCCTCTAGACTTGTTTAGAGCAGCAGATTACATTTTTTTTTTTTTTAAAAACAACTGAGTTCTCTGCTCATGTTGAATCATATGAGGCAACCCAGTATATGAAAAGAAACTGAAAAGAGTAGTTGATAGGGCTGGGGTTGTAGCTCAGTAGTAGAGTATTTGCCTACCATGTATAGGATCTAGGTTAGATCCTCAGTGCTGCAAAAACAAACAAAACCCCTGATGGTTAACAACAGAGATTTGATGGTGATTGAGATGTAGATAGTTGGAGAGATCACGAAATGGAAAGAATGTGTTCTATCCTGATTGCTTGGTCCTTGATCTCCAGAGATGAGGAGGCTCTAAAATGTCAGACATTAAGAAGCCACTTAAAATCCACTGATTTGTAGACCCAAGGGGTCTAGCAATTGTTGAGTGACAAGATCACTATTATGTCTGCTCTACAAGTTCTTATGTGACTTTAATTCATATCCTGGAGTAACAGAATTAAGAAGTAAGCCATCATTACAACTAGGATTTAAATAAACTCTCAACTGTTATTTTAAAACTTTCATTGATCACATTTGTATTTATTTATACAGAAAGCAGCTTTTGTGTGAATTAATTGTACTAATATTGACATAACCTAAGAATTACTGTCTTGAACCTTAGGAATAGTCAGTGCACAAACCCCTATCATGTGACTTTTAAAACACTTGACATGTTTTCAATAATTATAAAGTAGTATTATTTATAATTTTGAATTTTAGTCAGCAACTGATTAAGCCCTGTATTAGCATCCTGGGAGGAAAGAGGAAAAATAGGACAAAGTCCTTGCCCTCAAATTTGAGTCATGCTGAGTACAGAATGAAGAACGTGACATTTTAGGTTTTTTTTCTTTTAACTTCATTTCTCCACCTGAGTTTCACATTGTGCAGTTTTTAATTTTAATTTACTGCCTTATAAAGCATGTTCATGACTGAAAATTCAATAATTTAAGCTTGTATGCTTTCTTTCAAATTATTATTAGATTGCAAGACTGGAGAAAGATAAAGAAGAACTACATAACCAGCTGTTTAGCGTTGATCTTACAAGAGACACCAAACGAATGGAGCAACTTGTACGAGAAAAAGTCCATTTGTCTCAGAAATTAAAAGGTTTAGAGGCTGAAGTAGCAGAATTAAGGGCTGAAAAAGAGAATTCTGGTGCTCAGATAGAAAATGTCCAAAGAATACAGGTGCGACAGTTGGCTGAGATGCAGGCTACAGTTAGGTCTCTGGAGGTAAGGTTTTAATTGCTTCCCGGTAGAGTATGGCATAGTTTTTAAAAGTGCAGTTGACAAGCCTTTGAGTTTTACAGCATAAATGTGTGCTCACCAGTCTAATGCTGACGCATTTGTGGAATCCCAAGAGTATGTGTTCTTTCTGTAAAGAATAAAGCTATTGATTCATAAGCAATAGCTGTGCTGCCACATTTACAAAGGGATATTTATTCTTGGGGAGTATAACACCTATTTGAAATGACATAACTCTTATAATGCCACAGAATAGAATATGCAAAGTCTCCCCAAATTTATTCAACTTTCTCAAGGCTAAAATCATCTCAAACCAGAAAGAAAAATTTCTTTTGAGTTTATAAATTCCTTACCCTGGAATTTGAAATCTTAAGATCATAATTCTTATTCGAGCAGAATACCATACTTGCATATCTTAAGACAGCTCTGGCCAGAGTAATAAAATTTAACTTGTCTACTAATATATATAAGCCTTTACTAAATTATTTCTTAGTTCATTAGAGAAAGAAGTGTTGGCAGTCATTTGGTACTTTTGGAGGTATTACCTTATGAAAACTCTTGGTTTCCATCATATTCAGACACTCTTACTTCTCCTAGTATTAGATGCCGGAAGTGTAGCAAAGATATAATTTAACATTTTGATATAACTCGTACAGTCCCAGTGTTCCTCCCCTTTGGAATAGTTGTGAAATGATTTGGGTTGGAGGGAAATTATCAGATACCTAGTTTGCAGTTAAAAATCCAATATCTAAATCGAAAATGGTGATTCCCCTGACCCCACCCTCTCCCCGCAACAGCCAGCAAGCTGTTACAAGGAGTACATTGTTATATTTAGAAGTCACTTTTGGTTTTTGGATAAAGCCTCTGTCAGTATTTGCTGGTCTCCTGAATTAAGGCTATCAGTATTATTGGACTTAGACATGAGGCAGTTCAGAGTGAAATTATTTATGTTGCCATTCTTCTTCTTTAACATATTTACACAGTGACAGAATTAAGTAGGACAATTGCATTTGAATGTAGTAGATGGTCCCAGTATGAATCTTTTCATCAAGGTCATCAATGAAATGAGTATTTTCAGAGCAAGTTGAATGATGACAAAAGATGGATTCTTTGGTGACATTTTCAGAAGAACCTGTGTTTAATTTTATTTGTCAGGTGAAATGAAAATGAGCACATGATAAACATTTCTTACTTCAGCTTTCTTGGCTGTCATTGTAACCAGAACGTATCATTTTGTATTTGAAGAAAACTTTTTTCTGAATTATTTGTTGACCACAATCTTTATCATATTTAGCACACCTATGAAATGAGATGTTTTAAGACCAACGCTTATCCTTTAAATACCAAACATTTTTATTTTTTTGAACAGAAATAATTTTAAAACCTTTTAGTTTTCCTTCCCTAATAAGAGAGAACTTTAAGTATTTAACAAGAAGAATTTTGCCAACTTATAAACTTCAAGAATTATGTGATGAGGTCAAGAACTTTTTTGCTCATGCCTCAAAAGTTTCAGATTAGCTGAGGATTTTACTACTTGTCCCTTCTTCTCTTTAAAAAACAAAAAAAACTGTTGATTTTGAATTTTGAATTTTCACATCTTACTGCTGTCAGTGAGCTTTTTCTTCTACCTTTTAATATGCTTTTTTCATAACCACTTTGGTCTTGAACCCCCGCCCCCAAATGTTTGTAAATTATGTCAGCTTTCAGAGTAAATGGGTATCAAATGAGTGCCATAAGTACTTTCTCTCCTGAAGGAAGTTTATACCTTTTTATACTTTATATTTTTGTTGCTTATTTCCTGAAGCAAAACCTTTTATTTCACTTCTACCAATTTGAGAAAACTCTTGTTACTTTGGAACATGTTACAGTTGAGGTTTTGAACAATTTTTTGTATGATTATACATGAATTGTAAATAATGATTATCTCATTTTGATATGCTAAACATTGTGGACAATTTTAAAATATTTTGTTTGAATGAAAGGCTGAAAAACAGTCAGCTAAGCTACAGGCTGAACGTTTGGAAAAAGAGCTACAATCAAGCAATGAACAAAATACTTTTTTATCCAGTAAATTGCATAAAGCTGACCGAGAAATAAATACATTGACCAGTAAGGTAAGTTGGCTTTTGTTTTTGTTTCACTCTTTAGAATGTCTGAGACTATATAATGATTTAGAGTTTCCTTGTTTGTTTGTTTGCTTTTTTCTATATTGGGGGTTGAACTTAGGGCCCCATGCATGCCAGGCAAATGTTCTACCACTGAGCTTTATCCTCCCATCCCTTATTTATTTATTTATTTTTTTAAATTTTGAGACAGGGTCTTGCTAAGTTGCTCATGGTGGCCTTGAATTTGTGATTCTCCTTCTTCAACCTCTCAGTTTTAACTGGGCTTACAGTGTGTACCACTGAGCCTGCTAGAAATTTTGTTTGTAATAATTTTGTTTGTTCTCTGTATGTTAATGTATTAAATAATGTCAATAATGTATGTAAATAATGTTTTTTCTCTATATTTTAATCCTTTTTTTCATCATACCATTGACCTAAGATGTAAGTCATCTTATGCTTCTATTTCATTAAGCTTTTTGCTGCACAATTACAAAGAAATTTTGTGTTTAGATGTTTATATGTTGAAACGATTTTTATCCTGTCATTCTACCTTCATACAGAATCTGACCAGTTCTTAAACCTCTACTGTGATTACTCTAGTCCAAACCATGAATTGCCCTATGCTCAGTTTTTATGCTAGCTTCCTAATTGCTCTCTTGCTACCCATGCAGATCTTTGTGTGATCTGGCTCCTGCACTCTTTTTCCACAGCCATCAGCATCCATTTTCTTCCCTGTTTACTTTACTTCTGCCTCACTGGCCTTCATGCTGTTCTTTGAAGATGCTCACTTCTACTCAGGGCCCTCATGCTTATGTGCCTGACATAGTCTCACCTCACATATCTACATACTTTCTTCTTCTTCTTTTTCAGAAGTCACTTGAGAATCTTTTCTCATATTTACTTTGTAAAACAAATGTATCTTCCTTCCCCCCCCAACTTATTCTCTCATCTTCCTAACTTGCTTTATTTTTTATTCATAGTTCTTAATACCATATGACATATTTACTGTTTTTTAAATCTCTTCTGCTACTTTCTCTCTGAAACTTGAGTATTTTTCTTTAAAATGGAGTACCTACCATAAAAAAGTTGTGGCAAAAATTAAATGAAATATTATGAATAAAACACTTAGCCTAAGATCTAGCAAATAGTCTCTGAATTATTAATGGTTATTATTAACTGTTGGTTTATTTCTAAGAACTTGGAAATAAGATTGGTTTCTCAGTCAGTGAAATCATTGTATTTTCTGTAAGGACAGAGTTACATAAAGTCACCTTAAAAAACAAAATAGCTTTATCAACTAAAAGGCACGCTGTGTAGCCTGATAAACATGTATAAATTTAAAGGAATAATGTTTTCATTATAAATTGGCCAACGAATCTCTTGAGTAGATTCAAGGGAAGTGTATGTAACTGAAATAAAGAGTTTTAGTCAGCTGATTTTAAGTATTCTGGTCCCATTGAAAAGATTAAGAAGAATTAACAGTCTGTTTTAACCTGCGGCCATGAAATAGTCCATTCATCTCGATCTTTTTGTTCTTATCACCAAGCAACCTTTTGGCTGTTATTTGACTTCCCATATTATTTTGTCTACTGAGAATGTCTTAGTTCTTCAGACTTGAGTATTCTAGTTGCTATTATACTTTCTTATAAACTGGCATTCTCGTTTTATATATTACTCTTTATGTGCTTTATTAATGTAAGTCTAACTTAAGCAGTTTTGGGATTTCTTTGTTTTGTTTTTTAAAAATGTGCTGACAGATTTCGATTTCTGTGCCTGAAGGGCTAAAATTGTAATTTTAGATGGATTGGATGCCACCCTTGGGAGATAATCTACACAGTTTTTCCCATGATAAACGTATACACTTCTTCACTTGCAGATTATGTGTCTAATGACTGACTCTTCTACTTTTTGGTGAATCTCTGTACAGTTTACAAAGTAGTTTTATAGCCAGTATTTCATTTAAATTATTAGATTATAGCTGACACTACAAAAAACAAGTGAAAATTATGCAAATAAGATTTTTACTTGTCTAAATATTTTAATTTCAAGTATAGTCTTCTAGATTATAGTTTGAAATTTACTATCATTTTGGAGCAGATAATAAAGTTCAGTGGAAAAGTTCATGGGCTTTGAATCAAATGAAATGTGATTTTGAATCCTGACTCATGTACTTTATATACTAACTTTCCAATTTGCTTAACTTTTTAAAAAAACATTTATTTTTTTAGTTTTTTAGGTGGACACTAAATCTTTATTTTATTTTTATGTGGTGCTGAAGATCGATCCCAGTGCTTCATGAATGTTAAATGAAAACTCTACCACTGAGCCACAAGCCCAGCCCCTCCAGTTTGCTTAACTTTTAAATGGGATAATAACTGTTTCTTACTGGATTATTGTGAAAATTAAAGATAATATTCAATGCAATAAATAGTACATGGTGATAAACATGTTACTATCAATGATTGTGTATTAGTGATATCCTTAAATAAGAAAATACCGTGAAGAATATAGAATTCTGAGCCCGTGGGCTAGTTCTGTTCCTCTGTCAATAACTTTGTGTAACTTTAGGCAAGTTACTTGGTATCATTTGGGATCCAATTTCCTCACAGGTGAAATGAAGCATTATTTCTGCTGATCCTTAAGAATCCTTCTAGCTTATTGTGATTGTGTAGATCCTACTAGAAAATAAATTTGATTTCTTTCTGGTTAACTATAAGTGGACTTCATACATTCAGCAGATATATCCTGAATGCCTACAATAATAGAGTACATACAAAAATAGGGGTAACACACAGAGAAGTAAATTTAGATTATTTGGATTTGTCTCAAGTTTTCTTTCAATTTCTATATAAATTATTTTCAATTTTGTAAAATAATATTGAGTATCCAGTATTTGCTACATATCATTCTGGACCTAAGGAGCCAGACTGGACTGCTGGAATCACCAGAACTATATGTGTGTGTAGCAACAGGATGTTAGATATGCTGGACTTCTACTGTAGCTTCTAACTCTTTTGGGTCACTTTTCTTGCAGCACGTTTTACCTGAGCTTGCTGGCTCACCTGTGTGCTGACCCTGGTTGTCTTCTCTTTTCTGTATATATACCCTCCTCTATAGCTCTTTCATTATAGAGTTAAGAGCATAGATGATTGCTCCTTCTTTGTCGAAGGAAGAACAGCAGTTTTAGTATAGTATTATTTATTTTGCTGTGCTTGTTTATTAACACATATTGCTAAGAGTTGCCTGTCTTTAAAAGTACATTTGCATTATTTTGCATATAAATGGAGTTTTAAATACATCCTTCAAATTTAGACAAAGTAAGTTTCCTTTGAAATTTTATGTAAAACGATTCCATGGAAGAATAAATTTTAAAATAATATTTCAAACATGACTATCACAGTTTTCTTTGCAACTTGAAATTTTCATCAACATTTTGCACTTGTAGCAAATGGTTGTTTGCAATGCAAAAGAACACCTGGGGTGTGTTTGTCAAAGTTATTCAAATTTGTAAATGTTAGGTTTTAAAACAGAATTATGTCAGTGTCTTAGATTAAAAGGTGTTAACATACATGGCCTGAAAATGGTGACCTTAAAGATATTTCACATTCAGTGAAGTAAATGCATCTAGTTATCTCATTAGGTTTTTGATCTTGGAACTTCAATAAGATAGTTTTAAGGGAACCATCCTATGGTCATGCTTATTAGCCCAGTTAACTCAAACCTATTGCTTGATATCCTGTCCAATGTTCTTTCAGTTTCAATAAGTTTAGTTGAGAATGTTTTCTTATTTCAGCAAATCTCAGGGTGAAATGAATAAGAAATAGGTGTTTATTTCATAATTCTTCCTGAAGTTACCATGAAATGAACTAACGCTCTATGAAATAAGATGGCTCTAATTTTCCACCTCATATTAAAGGTAGCTTTTATGTGGTTTATAATGAACTGCTGTGTCATTCTTAACCTTTTACAGTTAGTATATAATAGCAAGTTATAATCACATTTGTCACAGTGATTGTATATTCATGGTAATTGTATTTTTTTAAATTTTTAAGCATTTATAACTTAAATTGTCCATGAAAATTATAATATAGTAAGACCCAATCACAGTGTCTTTAAATATTAGAATAAATATAATTAACTGCTTTCATGTAATTATGAGACTTGCTTTTAATAGAAAAGAGCTTCAAATCTGAGATTTAAAAATGTAAAACTGATATCAGCATAGGTAGCCATTTTACCTTCACTTAAAAGTGGTCAATGTGTGTGCTCACTTATCCGTGCATGTACTAAAATTGGAATGCTGCAGAGATTATCATGGCCCCTGCACAAGGAGGACACACAAATTCTAAAGTGTTCCATATTTTAAAGATGTAACAATGAACTTAGAAAATACAGGAAGTGAAAGATATTTCAATATAGAGATTCTGAAAAAGAACCAAACAAATTTTGAAAATTAAAGAATTGATAACTTCAGTGGAAAGCATCACCAATAGATTAAATGGCTTTGAAAACAGATTTTCAGGCCTTAGAGACAAAATATATTATCTTGAAAATAAAGAAAGATGTTGCTGGGCATGGTGGGTCACGCCTGTAGTTCCGCTAGCTCGGGAGGTTGAGACAGGAGGATCAAGAGTTAAAAGCCAGATTTAGCAACTTAGTGAGGTGCTGAGCAACTCAGTGAGACTCTGTCTCTAAATAAAATATATAAAAGGGCTGGGGATGTGGCTCAGTGGTTGTGTGCCTCTGCGTTCAATCCCCCTTACTAAAAAAAAGAAAAAAAAGAAAGAAAAAGTTAAGAGACTATGACCAGAATATTCAAGAAATCTGGAGTAATGTTCAGAGACCAAATCTAAGAATCATTGATGTAGATAAAGACACTGAAGTGCAAACTAAAGGAATGCACAACCTATTCAATGAAATAATATCGGAGAAATTTCCAGACCTTAGTAATGAGATGGAAATTCAAATATAAGAGACATTTAGGACCCCAAATAAGCAAGACCAAAAAAGATCCTAAGAAACATTATAATTAAAATTCCTGTTACAGAATAAGAATTTTTAAAACCACAAGAGAAAATCAGCAGGTCACATTATTAGTAAGCCAAATAGGATTTCAGTCAATTTCTCAGCCCAGATCCTAAAAGCCAGGACAACTTGGAATAGTATATATGAAGTCATAAAAGAAAACAGGTGTCAATAAAGATTACCATATCCAGCAAAACTGTCCTTCAGAATCGAAGTGAAATAAAAACCTTCCAGGACAAGCAGAATCCAAAAGAATTTATAATCACTAAAGCTTCACTATACAACAAACTCAGTGAACTATTTGATGAAGAATAAATGAGGAATAAAAACGAGAGTGAGCATAGGGATGAATCTCATTAGAATAGTCAAAGGAGAATCAAGTCTGAATTAAGCATTAAAAATAAAATGGCAGGAAATAAAAATCTTCTCTGTAATAATACTGAATGTAAATGGTCTAAATTCTCCTATCAAAAGACATACCTTGGCAAAATGGATTAAAAAAAGAAGACCCGACAATATATTGTTTACAAGAGATTCAACTTAACATGCAAAGACATCCATTGGCAGAAGGGAGAGGATGGAAAAGGATAGACCATGAAATTGGAGACCAAAAGCCAACTGAATTAGCTACTCTCATATAAGACAAAGTAGATTTTAAGCCAGTATTAATCAGAAGAGACAAAAGAAGGGCACTGTATGCTGGTTAATGGAATCATCCAACAATAAGATAAAATGGTTGTAAATATTTGGGCCCCAAACATCAGTGGACCTACGTACATAAAACAAACTGTTCTCGATATAAAGAATCAAGTAGACTGCAATACAATAATGCTGGGTGATTTTACCACACTTCTCTTACCATTAGTTAGATCATCCATACAAAAACTAAGACTCTTCAGAATTAAAAAATACCATTATTCAAATAGACCAAACAGACATCTATAGAATATTTCACCCACTTCTCAGCAGCATGTGGAACTTTCTCTAAAATAGATCATATTTAGTAAATACAAAAAAAAGAGATAATGCCTTGATTTCTATCAGATTATAATAGAATGAAATTAGAAATCAGTAAGAAAAAACATCATTTTAATACCAGAAGATTACATAATATACTTTAAAAAAATGTTTTTAGTTGTAGATGGACACAATAACTTTTTAAAATTTATTTATTTTTATGTGATGCTAAGGATCGAACCCAGTGCCTCATACATGCTAGGCAAGTGTTCTACTGTTGAGCTACAACCTTAGCCCACATGATATATTTTGAATGAATAATGGATCATAGAAAGAAATCGGGAGAAATAAAAAAATTCTTAGAAACAAATTGTTATGGGGCTGGCGTCTTCCGAGAAACTGAGGCAATTCAAAGACCCTCTTTCAAGCCCAGATTTCTTGCAGCCAAGTCAGATTTCAGACATGTCACTCAGAGTAACAGGAATGAATTTATTGAAGGGATAGGAAAAGGGAAAGGGTATACTCTCAAGGGAGAGTGTGGGTCCTCTCAGAAAGGAGAGAGACAATGTATCTTTCCTGCACTCTGGTTTTATTGGAGATCCCAAAGATTCCTGCCCAGGTCCACATCTTGACTTTTTACTGACGACAGGGTGACATCAGACTTCAAAGTCCCCACTGCCATGGCAACTCTGTCACCTTGGCCCATGCTGACTGATTCTAATTGGAATCTTAATCATTTTTACAGGTTTTATGGTTAGGAAGAATTATCCTTATCTTTTGGGATCTGGTCTGTGAAAAGGATTACAAATATCTTTCCCTTCAAAGTAACTTGGGTTTCTCTTATCAGCGTTATTTCCTGCCTGCATGTCCTTGCAGATTACAGGTAGTTTGCTGAGGAACCTGACCTGTCCTGTCTGCTTAGGCCAGGCAGGCTGAGATACATTGCTTTTAAGCAAAGAAAGTTTGTGGGGGTCCGCATAGTGGGTCCATTTTATAGAATTATTCTCTTAACCTTGTGTTCCCAACAGCCTCATCTGTCTATCCTCTAACAAAATGAGAATAGAGATGCAATGTATCAAAATCTCTGGGACAGTAGGTAAGAAGTTTTAAGTGGAAAGTTTATAGTCTTTAGTTTCTACATTTAAAAAATAGATTTTATTCTCTATTTATTGATGAGTAATATTCCATTGTATATATATACCACATTTTCTTTATCCATTCATCTACTGAAGGGCATCTAGGTTGGTTCCACAGTTTAGCTATTGTGAATTGTGCTGCTATAAACATTGATGTGTCTGTGTCCCTGTATTACGCTGTTTTTAAGTCATTTGGGTATAGACTGGGGAGAGGGATAGCTGGGTCAAATGGGGGTTCCATTCCCAGCTTTCCAAGGAACTCCCATACTGCTTACCATACTGGCTGCAACAATTTGCAGTCCTACCAGCAAGGTATGAGTATGTCTCTTCCCTCACATCCTCACCAACATTTATTATTGTTTTTGTTCTTAATAACTGCCATTCTGGCTGGAGTGAGATGAAATCTTAAGAGTAGTTTTGATTTGCATTTCTCTAATTGCTAGAGATGTTGAACATTTTTTCATATATTTGTTGATTGATTGTATATCATTTTCTGAGAGGTGTCTGTTAAGTGGATGGAGTTGGAGAATATAATGCTTAGTGAAGTTAGCCAATCTCCAAAAACCAAATGCCAAATGTTTTCTCTGATGTAAGGAGGCTGATTCATAATGGAATTGGGAGGGGGAGTATGGGAGGATTATACGAACTCTAGATAGGGAAAAGGGTTGAAAGGGGAAGGGGACATGGGGGTAAAAAAGATGGTTGAATGAGATGGATATCATTACATGTATGAAGACACGAATGATGTGAATACTTTGTATACAACAGAGATATGAAAAATTGTGCTCAGTATGTGTAATAGGAATGTGTAATGCATTCTGCTGTCATATATAACAAAGTAGAAAAAAAATAGAACCAGAAAAAAAAAACAGAACCATTTAATAATCTGATGTTATACCCAAGGCCCTAGAACAATAAACTATTTCCAAAGAACAATAAACTATTTCCAAAATCAATAGAAGAGAAGAAATAAGATCAAAGTTGAAATTATTGAAATTGATGTAACCAAGAGTTGGTTCTTCAAAAAGATAAACAAAATTGATAGATAAACCCTTAGCCAAACTAACCAAAAGAGAGAAGACCCAAATCAGAAAAATTATAGTTGAAATAGGAGATAGTACCACATTTCTGAAAGAAATCCAGAGGGTCATTAGTTTATTTTGAAAATGTATACTCCAGTAAGCTGAAAAATCAAGACGATAATGAAAAATTACCAGACACATATGATCTACCCAAAATGAATCATGATGATAATAGAAAATTTTGCAACTAGTATAAAATGTCGGCTCAACACTCTCACATATTGGTGCAGGCACTGACTTCCTTAACAAGACCGACCCCTACAGTACGAGAAGTAAAACTGAGAATCAAAAGTGGGCCAGTATCAAATTAAAAAGCTTCTGTACCACAGAGGAAATGAGCCCACAGAATGGGAGATCTTTGCCAGCTGCTCCTCCATCAAGGGATTAATGTCCAGAATATATAAAGAATTTTAAAAACTTAATACCACAAAACCAAATAATCCAGTTAATAATGGACAAAATAAACAGATACTTCTCAAAGAAATAAAATGGCCAACAAATACATGAAAAATATTCAACATCACTAGTAATCAGAGAAATGCAAATCAAACCTACACCAAGATTTTATCTCCAGTCAAAATTGCAATCATCAAGAATACAAATTATAATAAATACTGGTGAAGATGTGGGGAGAATAGGTACATTCATGAACATTGTTGTATAAATTCATACAACCACTCCAGAAAGCAGTGTGGAGATGCCTCAAAAAATAGGAATAGAACCCCTATATGACCCATCTATCCCATTCATCAGTATATATCCAAAGAACTAAAATCAGCATGCTATAGAGATATAGGTACATCATTTGTTTATAGCAGTGTATCTCAGAATAGTCAAGTTAAGGAACCAACCCAGGTGCCCATCAACACATGCTGGTAAATGAATGGAAATGGAGAATATGCTAAATAAAATGAGTGAGATTCAGAAATTTCATCATCAAATGTTTTCTCTCATATGCAGAAGCTAGACCAAAATAAGGTGGGGAGATGGGTGGAAGTGAGGAATCTTATGAAAATAGGAGAGAGTTCACTGGAGCAGAGGAAGGGGATTGAAGGGAAGTGGGGAGGGATAGAAGATGAAAGGAATTGTAGAATGAAATTGGCCAAATTATGCTATGCATATGTATGAATATACCATAGTTTTATGTGTGTCTATAAAACACTAATTTAAAAAAACTGAATTAATGGAAGGAATACCAGTAGAGAAAGGGAACAGGGGGATGGATGGAGGAGGGGAGAAAAATGGGAAGTACTGGAAACCTAAGTGAAGCAAAGTATATTCCACATTTGTATTATGTATAGCTATAATGCACTAATAAAAAATGCATACAAGATAATTTGAAAGGCTCTATTATTGTGATTAGTGGTATGAAGGCAGTATGATACTTGGTTTTTATTTATTTTCTTCAGGTATGGATTTTGCGTGAAACCTATCCCTTTCAGTATTTTCAGGACCTTTCATAGATGGAATTCCTTCCAATAAAGACACTTCTGTTTCTTATCCTTTTCTTTTTGGCTCTAGAGCCTCTTCCAGATTTGTATCTAATTCCCAACTTTTTATTGTAGGGTTTTATTGCATTCATAAGTAAATTGTCCTTGACCTTCCTTTTCTTACCATCTCACATTTTATATATTTGACTTTTATGTATTTGTAGTTTTCTACTTTGATCTCACAGTTTACTTATTAGTATAATAATATTGATTTATCTAAATTTTATATCTGTGTTAAATTCTAACACCACTATTCCTAATTTTAGAAATGCCTTAAAAGGTAGAGGCTACAGAAACTGTTAATAGTGCAGATGATTGGAAAGAGAAAGATTATTGTTGTACTCCAGCTTCTAAAATAGTGCCTGACACATAAACAGTTGTTCAGTAAAAATTTGTTGAATGAATGAATGAATGACTGAATGAATGTTTGTGAAGATTAATTATTTAGAAAGTGTCAACAATTATTCATATTGAGCTGAGGCTTTAAAATATTTAGATTTTGGGAGTCTGGAGCTCTAGCCCCTGGGGATAAAATAAAGATAGAACACTTGCCTAGCACACATGAGGCCCTGCGTTTTACACGCAGTACCACAAATAAGAAATAACTAAAAAGAAAGAAAATTTTGATAATATAGGATTATAGTAGATTTGTATGATTTATACTGGTTTCTGCCCACTATTTAGTCACCGAATTCAAATGTTTTTTTGCCCCTTTTATCAGTTTCTTGCCTCTTGTTTACGTTCAGTTTTTTAATCTAAGACATTTGCAATTAGAGTTTACCATTCTAAAACAAAGTTACTTATGCTGCTTTCAGTAGCCAACAGAATAAACAGCCCTTTTGTATGACATATGAAGTTTATTCGCTGTCACTCACAAAAAACCTGCCTCCCTCTGCTCTATATGTCACATCTTGTTTTTAGAGTAGATTACTTGGTGTCATACCTATTTCACAGTTTGTATTTTATTCCTTCCACCTGGAAGGCCTTATTTCTCCTTAATGTTTTTTTTTTTTTTTTAAATATTCAGTTTTTAGTTGTAGTTGGACACAATACCTTTATTTTATTTATTTATATGTGGTGCTGTGGATCGAACCCAGGGCCTTGCATGTGCTAGGCGAATGCTCCACCACTGAGCCACAACCCCAGCCCCTCCTTAATGCTTTTTTAAAAAAACATTTTTTTAGTAGTAGTTTTATTTACATGCAGTACTGAGAATGGAACCCAGTGCCTCACATGCTTAAGCAAGTGCTCTACCAATGAGCCACAACCCCAGTCCTCCAATACTTTTTAAAAGGAAGTTTGATGTATGTGGTTAAACTTTTTAAGGCACATGTCCTGATTTATGTCCAGGTGACCCCACCCAGATACTTTTAAAGAAATGCTCACTTTCAGTAGGAAAAACAGTGTTCTTGTCTCCTCATTACAAATAGTATTCAGGTATGGAATACCTTTCTTCCTGGATGGTACTTGCACTCTATAATCTGCTGCCAATTTTTTTTTTCATTTACACTTGCTTTTTGGTGAGTACTAAATGGGAATAAAATGACCAATAATAACTTCAATTTCTAATTATCAACAGGTAAAAGAACTTAAACATTCAAACAAACTAGAAATAACAGACATCAAACTGGAGGCAGCAAGAGCTAAAAGTGAGCTAGAAAGAGAAAAGAATAAGATTCAAAGTGAATTGGATGGTAATATATGATTCCCCATGCTTTTTACTAGTTTTTCAGACATGAACTCAAATTGTTAATATAGATAAACCTTAATGATTATTTCTAGATTCTCAGATTAATTGGATTTCAACCTTTAAAAGATATGGAATGTTATTGCATGTATGTTGACTGTTCATTCTTTGACCTGACTTTAAAAAAAAAAAATCGATCATGTGTTGGTATAAGTTATTTGATTAATGTATAAACTAAATAAAACTTTGAAAATGGGATTCTATCTTTCCTGGGTTTATAATTTTAAATCTATTTTGTCATATTATTTTCCGAGGGCATTATAAGTCTAAGACCATAAGGAAGAAAGTTCTAATCCTGGATTTTTAATTTTTTATTTTTTCTAAACACTAGGTCAGTTATTGAAGCCTAGTTCAATGTAGTCTTGTTCTTATGGTCAATTCTAATATTCACATGACTCATCAGGATTTCTCAGAATTTGTATGGCTTCTAATTTTTTTTCTTTTTCTTTTTTAGTTGTAAATGGACACAATACCTTTATTTATTTATTTTTATGTGGTGCTGAGAATTGAACCCAGTGCCTCACACGTGCTAGGCAAGCACTCTACCACTGAGTTACAACCCCAGCCGTGGCTTCTAATCTTAGATTTTTCAAATAAGCTGCCCTTGGGGTGTAACTGTGCTTGAGTTGGTCTGTAATTTCAGATGGAGGTTAGATTGAATGCCTATTCTCATTATTAGTTTCTATGTAATTTTGACTTATGATTTTCCTCATTTAAACTAAATTTTCTTAGAAATTTAGATTTGGGGATTCTGGTTTTACTTTGAATTAGATATGAATTTGCTTCAGTTATTCCATGTATAAATATTGTCTGTTCATCAAGAGGAAGATTTGAAATTCATTGGACAAACTTGAAACTTTCCTTGTTTTTTATATTTCTGCTAGACTCTAGCAATTTTGCTGTAATCTTAGGTTTGAAGGACTTTGTGACTTTTATTTGCTCTGTTTTCAGCCATTTTGTTATGATGCTGTCTTAGGGTTAGTTTACAGAAGTCCTTCAGAGGTGAAGTAACCAAGTGTCTCTGTATATCACACAGGTTGATGATATTTCTAGGTTTAAAAATTCAAGTGAATAAATGTTTATTTACCCTTTTGAAAGTTTTTTTTTGTATGTATGCATGTGTTAAATGAAGTAATGGCAGAGAATTAACTCTGAGTTTTAGTCTGTTTCATTCTTATTTTTAGAAAGTGGCTTAAGGATCTTTGAGAATGTATATCCAGAGAGACTTTTTAATTCTTTTACTCACTTATGAAGGCTGTTAATTGTGATTTTTCATCATCGCAATATTAACTATAGTATATTTTTCTCTTTGAAAAATAATAGGATTACAGTCAGACAATGAAATCCTCAAATCAGCTGTTGAATATCACAAAGTGCTATTAGTAGAAAAGGATCGTGAATTAATACGTAAAGTACAAGCTGCCAAGGAAGAAGGTTATCAAAAACTCTTAGTATTACAAGGTGAAAAGTAAGTGCTTAATTACCTTAGTTTGTATTAAATCTTCTTGCACATGGAAACATTTTACTCTAGCATCGTCTTTATTGTAGTTCTTGTACCATAATTATCATCTGTTGTTTTAGGCTAGAACTTGAGAACAGATTAGCAGATTTGGAGAAAATGAAATTGGAACATGACGTCTGGAGGCAATCTGAAAAGGATCAGTGTGAAGAGAAATTGCGGGCATCACAGATGGCAGAAGAATCTGCCAGAAGGGAACTTCAGAGTATCAGGTTATGTATACATGTATATTTTTAATTTTTAATTTTGAAATAGTTTCAGAGATAACAAAATGAGGTAAAAATGGCCCAGAGATTTCCCATGCACACTTCACCTTGATTCCCCAAGTATTAACATCTTATATAACAATGATACAGGGGTCAAAACAAATTAACAATATAATCCAGAAATCAAATGTTAGTATTATCAAAAATGTTGGCTTTATTTAAATTTTACCAGTTGTTTCTTTGTGTCTTTTATCTGGTTCAGAATCAATTCCACACATTGCCTTTATGTAATTTCCTTTAATCTGGAACACATTAACACTTTAGTAGAGTGCTTGTTAGTATTTTACACATTGTCTCTCAATTTGGGTTTGTAATACACTTTTAATTTTTTTTAGTTGTAGATGGACAGAATAACTTTATCTATCTATCTATCTATTTATTTTTATGTGGTGCTGAGGATTGAACTCAGTGCCTCACATGTGTGAGGCAAGCACTCTACTACTGAGCTATACCCCCAACCCCTTGTAATACATTGTTTATGAATAAATTCAGGTTATGTATTTTAAATCAAAATTGCACCAAAGTCATGTATCCTCAGTGCACGTATAAGGAAGTTTTTGATTTGTCTTCTTTACTGATTATGTTCACCTTGACCATGTAGTTATCATAGTGTCTGTCAGATTTTTCTTCGATATAATTAGTGTTTTTCCCCTCTGTAATATATAATCATAAGATTTCTTATATAATTTTTTGAGACTACTTAAATATTCTCATTGAACTTTCTCATCAAACATTATTTTATTAATTTTAGCATCCTAACATTACTTTAATATCTGCTAAAGAAGTTTCAAATATGAAGAGAGAAAGTCTAGAATAAACTCCATGGTGTTGGGGCAGAATTGGAAATATCAATGTAAATTCATGATTATTAATATATATACATATAGAAAAATAAAGAAATGGATGTAATGTGACTTGGGCATACATAAATAAATCTCATCAGTTCACTGAAAGGGCCTAGAAGCAAAGTTTCTCTAGTACCAACAAGCACTCTTATTAGATTAGCTGAGATTTTATTTTCCTATGCCAGCCTCCAATATAAAAATAGCCTTAGAGAAATGGCTAGTAATAGGGCTAGAGAAAAGAAAGTAAAAGGGAAACCTAGAATATCCTGTGATATCAGACAATAAGGAGAACCTCAAAAGATGAGATTATATCAAAAGGACATAGAATTCAACTTGAAAAAGTCTCCAATTGCCAATTATGTAACCCATAGAAGAAAATAAGAATCTATTAGTCCATACTAGTATAGATATAATATTTAGAGGAGAAGGGAGAAGCTCTTCCTTTCAAATTCCAACTAATAAATGTAGAAAGAATGATGAAAATAGGAAAATCACAATTTAGCAGATATTAAAGTAATGTTTTCTTTATGGTATAATATATCAAGACCACAACTAGGATAAGACAAAATGAATAGCCCAGGATGTAAAATTTAAGGAGTCATTCACTTCCGTGTTCCAGTGTTACACTTAAAGGATCCAGGTAACAAGGACTTATATTTTCCACTGGGACCTTCCAGTGTCTGGTGGGTTATTAAAAGCAGGATAAAAAACTTGACACTTCTGCCTCCATTTTGCATTTATCTGTTTTGCTCTGAGTCACCTTGGATTCCAGGAACAACATGTCTAATACGTAAACATCTTATATGAGTATAAACTATCCCTTGGGGCAATAGCAGCTTTCTTATCTATTATGAGCAGGGTCCCCTTTTCTGAGTCCTGAGATAACGATTAACCACAGTTTGATGAAGACTGTTTGACTGTTCCTATATCTGGACCCCCTTGTCTGTATAATTGGAAGCTTATGTCAGTAACACTGTAGACAGAGGTAAGGAAGTAGGTCTCCTTGTCTTCCTGGTATAGCTATAATGATTAAAGCTCCTTTCTTGCACTTGCCATTGCTCTTTCAGTGTGGTTTTTGGTGCAAGTGGCTGGATCTCATTTGCTGGTATTACTAGAGTCAGGCCTCTGGTACAGGATTCTGTTAACAGTGTCAGAGTATCTCAAATTTCATACTCTGAGCATTTCACTTGCCTTGATCATATACTATAGTCTTATTGCTATAGTATATGATCAATTTTTATGAGTGTTACATAGCATATGGAAAGAAAGAGTATAGTAGGTTATGTTACATCCTGACAGATAAGTTGAAAATGTCTTTAATATACCTAATAACAGGGCTGGGGTTGTGGCTTAGTAGTAGAGTGCTCACCTAGCACACGTGAGGCACTGGGTTTGATCTTCAGCACCACATCAAAATTAAAGGAAGATATTGTGTCCACCTACAACTAAAAAATAAATATCTAAAAATATATATACCTAATAACCATACACTGCAAAGTATTAGTTTGTTTACCCTTGTGATCCCATGGCAAACTAGGACCTATAGCTTGCTGCCCCTGAGCAAACATTGTGAGAAAGTATCTTTCATTATATATTGCTAGGCTGGGAAAAGATCAAAATTCAAAATTTAAAGTACAGGTTCTACAGATTGCATATAGCTTTCACACCATTGTGAAATTGAAAAATTCTAAGTTCAAATCATTGTAATAACAGGAACCAACTGTTATTATTTCCATTTGCTTGGTATAACTTTGTCCTCTGTTTCTAAATTTTCTGAATCATTTTGTTTTTTAAATATGTATTTTCTATATAGCATATAGTCTGGTCTTGCTTTGTGAGCCAAATGGGAGATTTTTTTTTATTTTAATGGGTGAGTTAAGACCATTTATATGCAGTGAACACTTGTTGGGATTTGATATCCCTTACAACCCCCTGCATTTTTACTTATATAGTTGTTTTGAAATTTGGGCATTTTCTGTCTTCCATTTATGCTAAGGGGTGGTTCTGTATGACTTTATTTGTTTTCCTATCTTTTCTGAATTATTTTTGTAAAATAAATGGATAATAGAGCTAGAGCATCTGTCCTTATTTTTAGTACCTTCTCTTTATCTTTTAATTCTAAAATCTTAATGACTTTGCTAATTATATAAATTAGAGTAACTGTCATGAGCCATCCATGGGCTGTATATGGACTGTGTTGTGCATAGTAGCCTCAAAAGGGGATAAGTCTGGAATTGGGAACTTCCCGTGACACCCGCCACAGGGATTGACCACCTGATGCAAGTGAACTTCCCTCTCAAACTCGGCCAAAGATCCCACCTAGTACTTGAGTGTGACCTGAGAAGATGACAATCAACCTGCTGACTAGTAGACATCAAGCATGACTCTGCCCTTGAAACCTTATTCCTGCCTTTCCTGTACCCCCCTTAAATAAACCACCAGAGCCATATTTTCTTTGTTTAGATACAGAGACCATATGGATTAGATCTATCAGAGGCTTCAAATTTGTAAATGTATTTCTGAATATTTGTGTTTTGTTATTCACTAATTATTTGAGACTTAAGTTTTAAGGTGGCTTCCATTCTCCCTGGCAGGAAGAACTCCCCAATGAGATGCTGGCCATTGTCCCTATTAAGTGATTTTTTAAAATCATACTTATTAAGTTGTTGGTTATATTTTGAGGCAAATTTCTTGATCCACATTACTTAAGAAAGAACCGCTTCAGGCAGTGGTGTATCTATTACTTATGTTGGGTTTAATGCGAATCGTTGTTGGCTTCCATTCTAGAATCATAAATCTGTAATGGATTTGAGAGTTAATCTTGCCTACCCCTTCACTTTTAGATAGGTATATTATTTAACTATTTAGGACAGATCGTTTTTAAATTTCCACCCTCCCCAAGAACCCCACTCTAATATTTTACCTCATCATGGTTGCACAATTTGGCCATTTAGAATCATTTCTGTTTCTTCTGCTTTGCATTTCTGTTGCTATAGTGATATAATGTTCAGCATTTTGTCATTGCTTGAAAACAATAGTGGACTTTATTCTTTTGTTTTTTTGGCTTTTAAAAATGTAGCTGGGTGTGGTAGTGAACAAGTATAATCCTAACCACTTGAGAAACTGACATAGGAGAATTGCAAGTTTGATGCCAACTGGAAAATTTAGGGAGACAGTTTAAAATAAACAAAGGCCTGGAGATATATAGCTAAGTGACAAGGTGCTTGCCTAACGTGCGAGACCTTGGGTTCGATCCCCAGTATTGCCCCTTGGCCAAAATATATGTATATGTAAAACAGCTTTCATTCCTTAACTTTTCTTTAATATGGTATTTTCTGTTAGTCACTTTGATAATTTATCTTTGATTCCTTTTAATTTTCTACAGATCATTTATACATATAATATGTAAATGATCCCCAACATAAGGACATAGTAACCAATATAAAATCTAGCAGTAGTAATTTACAAGATTTGCCTGAGTTTAAAAATTAAAAAATTCTACAATCATGGTGTTTCTTCCATAGTAGTTCTGATTTGATTATTTATAAATCATTCATTAAAATAATCATAATAGCTGGGCATGGTGGTGCACACCTGTAATCCCAGCAATTTGGAGGGGGAGGCAGGAGGATTGCAGGTTTAAGGCTAGCCTCAGAAATTTAGCAAGACCTCATCTACTTAGCAAGACCCTGTCTAAAAATAAAAAGGACTGGGGGTGTGGCTCAGTGGAAAAGCACACCTGGGTTCAATTTCTAGTGCCAAAGTATTAATCATAATTGTATCACTTGGAGTCTGATTGGTCAGAGACTGTGAACCAAAGATCTTGCTAAGGAAATGAAAAGTATAAATAATATGAAGCAGGAGTATCCTTTTACTCATAATTAACGATATCTATGATAAGTAGATATTCTAAAGCAATGATTAACATATTAGTTATATACTAGTCTTTTGTTTACCTAAGTGGTTTCTTCACCATTAGCCTATTATAATAATTTATTATAAAAATAATAAATTTATTTTTACAAAAATATTTTGTATTTCATAAGGATGCTTCACTGTACTTTTTTTTCATTTTGTGAAGTTTGTAAATTTACCTATAAAATAACAATGCAAAAATTATAACAATTTAAATATTAACAAAGTATGAAGTCAAATTTTGGTAATGGTAACAATCCTACTCCAACTAATGTAAGCAAATAAAGGGACTTTATTGGCTGACATAGATTGTAGAAAGGACAGGAATTGTGCTGTTCTTTTGGACACTTGGATCTGGAACTCAAATGTGACCAGAGTGCCTTCTTCCCTTCTTCTTCCTTCTCCTCCTTTCTTCTATTTGTCTGTCTCTGATGTGTGCTTTTTTCCTACTATTTCCTTGTGAGGCTAAGACAGTATATTGAGACCAAAGAACACATTATTACTTGCTTTGTTAGCTTTGCTTCGTTGTGACCAAAATACCCGACAGAAACAACTTAGAGGATGGTAATTTTATTTTGGTTCATGGTTGTAGTCCATCGTCCAACTCCACTGGATGTGAGGAAAAAGATCATGGCTGAAAGGCATAGTGGAGGAAAGCTGCTCAGTTCATGGCAGCTGGAAAGGGGAGAGAGATAACATCTAAGAGGCCTGGGAGAAGATAAACCTACTTGGACCTACTTCCTCTAACTAGGACCCACTTCCCAATAGTACATCCAGCTATCAGTGATACTTGATGGATATTGGATCTTGAGGGCTCTGACCTAATCAGCAGTCTCCATCCCATTTGACACTTGTTGTATTGGGGACCATGCTTCCAATACAGGAGTCTTGGAGGGCATTCCAGACCCAAACCATAACACTTAATCAACTCAAGTAACCTATCACTGTGACAAAGGGAATCAGGCACCCTGGCTCAGCCAGATTATATGCCTGTTTGTGGTGGTGGGGAGGAGGCAGTAGGTGATTTGCAGTTTGATATCAGAAGTAGAGAGGAGGTGTTTAGGGGAAATAATAGCAATAATCATCCAAGGGAAAGAGAACTTGATCATTTAAGAAATCCTGTAGAAAATGCCTCTTAATTTACCTTTTGTATGACTTAAAGCCAGCACACACTATTTCATTTGAGGCATTCTAATTTTTCTTAAGAATTTTTTAAACATTTTTATTTCATCAGTTTGAATTTTTTTTCTGCCTATAGTGGATATTTATTTGCCCCCTTTCTTTAAAAAAAAATCATTTAATATGTCCTCCTATTTCTACACTATCTTGATGAGGATTTTGTTGTATGTCATTTAAATAGGGAGCAGGAGACTTACAGTTGGCCATCTAGACAAGTTTTCTCCTAAAATTTGAACTATAAAATAAATGATAGAAGTAGCTATGTGATAGCATATGAAGGACCAGGTGATTCATGTTGCACATATGTGCCAGTGATTCCTATCCATTACTGTATTCTGCTTATGGTACTCTTGTTTTGTTTTGATTCAGTGGGCTCCTGTTTTTCTAAGACGGTCTCTCTTTTTTTTTTTTTTTGGAAATAATAGCCAGTTTCCAGTGCTTACAAGCAGGAAACTTATTTTCAGAAGATTGTTAGAAGAAGGCAACTGCCATTCTTAAGAGACTTGATCTAGGAATCTGTGACAATAGATTATTACAAATATGACTTCTCTCCCTTGCCATATTGTGTTGTTTCCCCTTGATAATGGAGACTAGCATCAAATAAAGGCAAGATGTTACACTAGAGCCTTCACTGCTCAATAGGATACCGGGAGCTGCCCTGGATGCAGACGCCTATTTAAGCCCTGATGCACCAGGTTCTGAACAATTATTGTCCTCAGTCTGGCATGGTAGTGCCAGGTTGTAGTAACTTGGGTGTTACCCCAGCTCGGATAACAAGGCATGGTTCCAAGAGTAAGAGTCACCTGCTGGGGTTGAGATACTCTCACCTGTTCCTTTGTAATCCTACCCCTTTGCCTTTTTTGGGATAGAATGTTCCATGGAACCTCCCCTTGTGTGTCCCCCATATAAGAATAAAGAATTCCAGTGGCTAGCTCTCTTTCCATGGACCCTTAAGGTTGGAGAGCTGTCTCGGATTTTGAAAAGGTACTTCTGTTTGTTTACGCGCTTTCTTTGTCGTTTTCTTAAGTTATTGGAATAGTCAGATTTTTGTGAACCCAGCATTAGGTCGTCAGCTAGGATAGATGGTGATAATAGGGTATCGCTAGGCACATATAATTATTTAAATTTAAGTTAATTAAAATTTTAAGAGATTAAAAATTAACTTCCTTAGTCATGCTAGCTACATTTAAAATGTACTATAGAAATACGTAGTTAGTGTCATATTGAAAAGTGCAGATTATAGAACATTTCCACCATTGCAGAAAGCTTTATCAGACAGCATTGTTGGACTGTTAAGGGTAGGGATTCTATCTTTGTTATTTACCAATGAATCTATAACACTTAAAACTGGGCTCAGCATTCATAGGCTCTCATTAAATATCTGTTGAATGGTGAAAAAGCACTATCAGCTGCATGCCAGGATTATCACAGTTGACTATACTTTGAAGGAGCTTGAAATAGTTCCATCCTATTCCAAAGTTTCTAGGTAAAATCTCCCATAGATTTATTCTCTTTTAATTTGGCCCTCCATTCTACCTCCTATTTCTTTTCCATAATTATTTTTAAAGTACAGTGTACATACCTTATCATTTCTTACTCCCCAAACTACTCATCCTTTATTTTCTGATTTCTCCCCACCACTTCCTCAGTAGAAGCTCTCCTTTAATAGCAGCCTCTGTTGTAGCCTTCAGAATCCTTATTGTGCTATCAAGAAATGTTTTGTGATTCAACTTTTTTTTTTTAATGAAACCTCACTGAATCTGATTTTCTCCTAATGGCATGTAACCCAGAATCCCTTTTAAGTAGAAATTACTTTTCTTCGTGCAACAAAGAACTACAAGGGACATCAGCATTTATAAACCTTACTCTTGCTTTCAGATGATTATTTGACTAACCATGGTTAAAATGTTTTTCTTTTGATATTTGTTGCTTCTAGGTTGTCCCTGTCTTTTTTCTTTGCCGTTTACTGATCTACTGGATATTCCTCAATAATCTCTGAGGTCTTTGCTATCTGTCTCAACTTTTCTCTATTTTTCTATCTTGCCATCTTTCTTAGTGTCTGCACATTTGTTTTGTTGGGCTATTCAACCCTTAGACTTACAGTTTTTCATAGCTTCATGCTAGCATTCTTTAAGTTTACTCTATTTTATGTTTGTTTATCTACTAGAACCATTTACTTCAAAGGCATAAATATCTTTCTCTTTCCCAGTTCATTCTCACTGAAGATACTGAAACAGGTAGTCCTCATGCTTTTTTTTTTTTTTTCCATTCAGTTTATTAATCTGGCTCTCTTGCCTCCTTTTAGTTTAGAAACTACAGCTCAATTGTGTTCCCATTTGTATATAAGCAAAGGCTATTAGATATGAATTCTTTCACCTTCTTGCTACCTTAGAATTTCAATATCTTTATCTCTTTTTATTCTCACTTCCCTTTCCATTATACTAAAAATATTCTTTCCCCTTTACTTCCAAGTGAGCCATTTCATTAATCCATTTCCATTGTTTTCTTTGAGGTCTTGCTCCATCATTTACTCCTCTTCATCTTTATTTTATCTTTAATTTCTCCATTTGAAGACTGTTACTTTGCTTTCAAGGACTGGTTATAATTGCATCTCTTTTAAACAGCCCTAACTGATCCCTTACCTGAGTTTTATTTCTTGTTGATTGACCAGATATATCCAAATTCTTGACCTGGACTCAACAGTCTTCTGTCTTCATCATGATTTTGTAGAAAATAACTCTTATAAACTCAGTAACCTTAAAGCACCTTGTTAATAACATTCAGGAATATTTAATGAGGAAATGCCCCCAAAGTTTGAGAACAATAGCATAGCTAGAATTATGAAATAAGAAGGTTATTGGTACTGACAAAGGAACAAGAGGGGCTGGGGATGTGGCTCAATCGGTAGCGCGCTCGCCTGGCATGCGTGCGGCCCAGGTTCGATCCTCAGCACCACATACAAACAAAGATGTTGTATCCGCCGAAAATTAAAAAATAAATATTAAAAAAAAATTCTCTCTCTCTCTCTCTCTCTATCTCTCTCTCTCTTAAAAAAAAAGGAACAAGAGGAAGAGCAGGACTAACCATCTCTTTAGACTCGTTTTGGGCATTTATATGTAAATATATCAAAAGTAGTTGGTCATATTTTCAAGATTCTTTCATGTTCTATCTGTCTTACTAATTCAGGATTTGAGTTGATTCATGTAGTCTTTTAGCAGATATTGAAATCATACTGTATTCAATGCATAGCCCTAGGCTTTTTTCTTTTTTCTTTTTTTTTTTTTTTGTATCAGGAATTGAATCCAGGGGTGCTTAACCACTGAGCCGCATCCCAAGCCCTTCTTATTAATTAATTAATTTATTTATTTATTTATTTTTAAATTTTGAGACAGAGTCTCATTAAGTTTTCTTAGGTCCTCACCCTCCAGAGCCACTAGGTAGTGCCCAGCTACCAGTAGACTCTAAAGGGTGTTATGGTCCCAATTCTGATTGGGCAGATCAGATGTGCTGCTAAAGTTAAGTTATAAATGACTACGGCCAAATGAATTATATTTGAAAGGAATTTTTAAAAGGAGAAGGTTGAGGGGCCCAGCCTACCAAACCTAATTAGCATAAAGTTTTCTCTACAACATTGGTCATTTGGTCACCAGAAGGTTATGATTGAGCATGTATCATTTGTTTAGAAGAGAATGCAGTATTGGTCCTCTTCAAATGTCCATTTGTTTTGGATAAAAAACTCATTAGATATTTTGTAGAATTCAGTATGGTGATCTTCATTAGATAATTTTCTTTTAAATCTGTTAGCCCTGGAATAAAGTAGCAGTGTTTCTGATAGCATTGATAAATTATAGAACTTTTAAGTTGTATGGATCTGAGGTAGCTTTTCCTAAACTGAACTACTTTTTTCTGATGACTTGACAACACATTCTACACTTTTCCACTGAAGGCCAGTTGTTCAGGCTGTTCTCTATGTTTATTAAAATCTTACTAATCAGATTTTGTCTCCTTGTAGTATTCCCTGGTACCTTTGGACAAACTTGATATCTCATCCTTACTATACTCATAGTTTTCCACTGCAAAAGAAGTAATCTGTGTTTAAATTTTAGTAATATGTAAACACTGCCTAGCTGCCTGGAATCTATGATTGAATCTATTACTTTTGTTTTTTATTTTTTATTTTTTGGTATCAGGGATTGAATCCAGGGGTGCTTAACCACTGAGCTACATCCCCATCCTTTTTTAAACATATATATTTTAATTAGGGACAGGGTCTCGCTGAATTGCTCGGGGCCTCAGTAAATTGCTGAGGCTGGCTTTGAACTCAGGAGCCTCTTGCCTCAGCCTCTTAGCTGCTGGGATTATAGGTGTGTGCTACCTCCCTGGCTTTGGATCTACCACTTTGCATAACACAATACCTGGTATCAAACAGGCATTCGATATAATTTATTGTCTAATTCAGTGAAATAATAAACTGTGTGTGGATGTGTAATATCTTTTGATGGGTTGTGGTTTTTAGGTTAAAACTTCAACAACAAATTGTGAATATTGAAAATGCAGAGAAAGAAAAAAGTGAAAATTCTGATCTGAAACAGGTATGATTTGTAGTAAACATTTTGCTTTTATTTATTGATTTATTTTGTTATGGTACTAGAAATTAAATCCAAGGGTGCTCTTACCACTGAGTTACATCCCTAATTCTTTTTATTTTTTATTTTGAGACAAGGCATCACTAATTTGTTGAGGGTCTCACTAAGTTGCTGAGACTTCCCTCAAATTTGTAGTTCTCCTGCAAGTCTCTGGGATTACAGGAGTGTGCCCCACCCCTACTCCATGCCTTGCTTGCTTTTTTTTTTTTTTTTTTAGGTGCTTCTTTAAGTTGTTGTTTTGCATAATTATTGGAATTTTGCATATCACATTTATGATAATCTAATTAGCACAGTCCACAATATTGATGTTGATGTGTAAAGATAAAGTGTTTCAGCTTCTCTGTTGTAATTGAATAAGCTTATTTTCTGACTGCTGGGTTTTTTTTATATATTTGCGTGCTGTAGCTCATAACAATTCTTTTAAAAATCAGGAAGACATTATTTTGATATCTGGAATTTTAAAAATTGCTTAGAAAGATTATTCATTTTTAAGTTAATTGAATAATTGGTTTGTAACTTTGTATTTAATCCATAAAGTACTTCTTGCTATTTCCCTATGAAATATAAGTCGTATTTATATGGAAAGAAATGTGTATTTTAATTAAATTTATTTGGGTTCAGGAAAAAGATTATATATGGTTGGGCAAAACATGGGAGAGTATTCTCTTCCAAATTCCATTTTATTTTTTGTTAAAAAAAACTTTTTCCTACTGATTATGAAATAGTGAGTATTCTACTTTTAAGGTTTATCTTGCCTATTAGCTGGTACTGCTTTGCATGTGCAGTTACAGCTTCTGAGCCTCAACTTGGAGGGCATAACGTTTGATTCTCCAAGAGAGAAGTTATGTAGTATCCTTGGCATTGGGGTTTCTGTCATCCTACAATATATGGAGGTATTAAGTTCTTTGAAGTTTGCTTATTCATGTAACTATGACATAGATGTAATGTTTGCCACTCCTGTTAAAAAAGTAAAAAGTTCCACATGAAGGTATTCATTCCAGAATATAATCTGAGACATACCATTTTACTTTATTCTGCTAACAAATTGCTCTATGGACATACATAATCCTATCTTACTTGACTTTGCTGCCATTGGAAAGTAATAGGATTGTTACCCATTTAATTTATTGCATAAAAAGAATCTTATTTCTTTTAACTCTTAAATCTCAGGATGGGTTCTTTTGATCCCTGTCTCTTGATTATTTGCTCTAAAGTATCTCAGAGAATGGCTAAGAGAGGTAAATGGGAAAAAAAAGAAAAATGAGAATTTCTTTATTTTATTGGCAAAATGGCATGTGGATAGATATAACTATCCCAAGTGAAAACTATTAAATATAACTTAGAAGCAGTTTGAGTTTTTCTAGCCTGTTTGTTATGTCATTATCCACTTTTCTTGAGGAAAAAATATTCCCAGGTGAAGGTAAATTAGGATGGAATAAAGGCCTTGGGTGACATTATGTGATTTGAAATGTGGCTCTAGAGGCCAAGGAATCCCTAACCATTCATTAGATTTCTCAGATCTTCCTTCTGCTTAACACTGGGCATGTAGAATAATTGGAAATCATTTTAAAACAAGGTGAGAACAACCCTTCCTATGTTTACTCAACAATTCTTGACTGCTCGGAGAGCAAGCCTCCTACAAGGGTAGTATGTGGGAAGGGGGAACAACTAGTTTCCCAGTTGACTTGTTTTTTTGTTTGTTTGTTTGTTTTGTTTTTTAAATTTTTATTTTTAGGTATAGATGGACACAACACAATGCCTTTAATGCCTTTATTTTTATGTGGTGCTGAGGATTGAACCCAGGTCCAGCCCCTGCTAGGCGAGCGCTCTACTGCTGAGCCACAATCCCAGCCCAGTTGACTTGTTTTTAAAGTTGGTTCTTTTCCTAGAAGGCTAGGGAAAAACTAGAGTCAAAGGAGACTTTACATTCTCTTTTTTCCTTGTTCTTCTTGCTAACCCTTCTTCCAACTTGTGCTTTGTTTATTGTGGGAACAAAATGAGGAACTCAGTGACTAGGGAATATATGGTTAGTGGTAGTCTCTAATTATAGTAAGAAATTATCCTAACTGCTGCTATTTATTATTTCATTTAAGGGGCATCTTTGACGGCATACCAGCTGGGTGGGACATTTGTGATGGTGAAATGCTTAGTATCCTCCACTTTTCAGACCTTACTGCATTTGCTTAGTGGCCATGTGTTTCACTTTTTTGTTTTCTTTTAAGCAAATCAGTAGCTTGCAGATCCAGGTGACCTCACTGGCACAGTCAGAGAATGACTTGCTGAATTCAAACCAAATGCTGAAGGAAATGGTGGAGAGATTAAAACAAGAATGCCGAAATTTAAGAAGCCAAGCTGAAAAAGTGCAAGTAGAAGTTGAAAAGTAGAGTTTGCTCTTTTTTTTTTTTTTAATGTACAAACTATTTTTTTCTTTTTGGCATATAATACATAGTTATTTCAGTGATAATTAATTCCAATGTTGAATGTGTTTGTATTTAGTTATAAGTACCTTTTGGTAGTGTACATTTGTCTTAGGTAACATACTCTGTAAATTGAGCTTTATAGATTTTTTTAATTATTTAGAAGAAAATTTTAAAATCTTTCCTGAGCACAGTATTCTGAAAACTCTTGAAAGAAATGATCCTCTTATTTTTTGAGCAAACCAAAACAGTTAAATAACCAAAGAACAGATGAGTTGATTGTGGGGTTGCTATTTTTGTGTGTTCTCAAAACTTCTTAGTATTAGAACTAGTTTTGGATTTTCCCTCTGAAAAGCTAATTTATTTGTTTATATTTTTTGACCTTGAAATTTGTTAATAGTAGTGTAGTAGACAGGGGAAAATTATTTTGGTTGTATTCAAGACTTTATGTTCTTTGGAACATTTTAATATGTGGTAGAATAGACCTGGGGAATGTGACTCAGTGGTAGCGCACATACCCAGCATGCACAAGTCCCTAGGTTTGATCCCCATGAAAGTAATGAGTGAGTAGGTAGGTCAGTAGGATAAAATATTATAGTACTTTGTATTTGCTTTGTCTTTATAACAAAAACATGTTATTATAGATGTTTATTTCTATCTATAAAACATTATTTTTTTTTCAGATTTGTTCTTCTAAAGTCAGTCTTACCAAGTAAAGCTTCTATTTTCCTTCAGTTTTTCTGTTCTTTCATATTTTAAGGCTCATCCAAGGTTTCATATATCAGGTTGAATTTCAGGAAAAGGAAGTAAGAAAGGTGCATGTCCATATGTGTTATAACATTCCTGAGGGTCTATTTTTCTTTTATTTTTCAAAAAAAAAAAAATAGAAATTGGTGTTTTGAAATTCTTAAGTGTTTGTAATGAGCTTAAGAACCCTAATGAGAAGCATAACTAGCAAATTTAAGTAATTTATTGTTGTTTTCTGGGTGTTATTCATAGGACAGTTGTAGAAGAAAATAACTGGACTACAGATGAATAGAGTATAATTTTAGTCCTGACTAGCATACTTAAAATCTGTATGACCTTAGACAAGTAATCTTACTTATCATGGTTTATTATTTCTTATTTGTATTACTTATAAAAGGATATTAAAAATCATATAAAGGATAAAGAATAGCTTTAGGAGTACAAATTTTAATTATGTTACCTTAAACTATCATTGGTTTGAATTTTACTGTATCCAGAAAACACACCACACAAAGACTTGATTCCAGGCTGATTTTTTTGGTACTGGGGATTGAACTTCGGGACACTCAACTACTGAGCCACATCCCCAGCCGATTTTGTATTTTATTAGAGAAAGGGTCTCATTGAGTTGCTTAGTGCCTTGCTATTGCTGAGGCTGGCTTTGAACCCAGGATCCTCCTGTCTCAGCTTCCCAACCTGCTGGGATTACAGGCGTGTGCCAGTGTGACCAGCTCTAGGCTGATTTTTACAAGCTTTATTAGGTCCAATTTTTATTACTTGGTGGTCTTTGTAGTTTAGACCTGGTTATCAGGCATTTGTCCTGCCATTAATTAGATATGAGTTCTTACATCAGTTAATCACCTACTGTAAACCTAGTTCCTCATATATAAAAAAGACATGACAAGTACTTAATTAGAAGTACAGTGACTGATTTGTAAGAAATGCTCTGTGATGTTAATGTTAGCAAATGTGTGACCAAATAGTAGTGCCTGTAGTTAGAAAAGTAGGGATATCATCAGGCAGGTAATACCTATTTAACCTTAAGCATTTATATTAACTTCCATGTTTTTGCATACATTTATTTTTCTGACAGGACATTGGAAGAAAAACAAATACTGTGGTTGGAAGAAAAGCATAAGCTTCATGCACGTATCACAGACAGAGAAGAAAAGTATAATCAAGCTAAAGAGAAACTACAGCGTGCTGCCATTGCTCAGAAGAAGGCAGGTGGTTCTTATTAAAATGATTTCTATAGAGTAAAACAACTATTTTAGAGTAAAATGTAAAATTAAAGCTGAGATTTTAGTGACATGTTTAATTTGATATTTAAATATTACATTTCACTGTCAACCTTGCAGAGGTAAAATGGGAAAATCTAAACCATCCAGCAGGTTTACTTGTGAATTTTGTTTGAGCTGACAGGTATTTTCCCACAGAGATGGTATTTTTTTAAATCAATAAAACCTTCCAGGCCAATCCATACAAGTCTTAATTCAACTCATTCTCCTTTAAAGTTATAATGTGATTAGGCTTGTTTCACCTATGCCTAACTAATATCTATAATACTGCTTCTGTGGTTAAAAGCCTTTTTTGTTTCCAACTCAAAAATTAGGGGCAAGTATCTTCATGCCCTAGTTGTAGGGCCTAGGACTCTTCATAATTTCTAAAACAGCTACACTATTTCCACTTTGATCCTTTTAAAAATTTTACCTCTGCAGGCATACTTTTCTCTAGAAACTAAAAGGCTTTCTTTTTTGGAAATAGTCTAGGGTATCCTGAAAATCATGTAGCCAGGTATTTTCATATAAGTCAGTGGTTTATATCATTTTTCTACTTCAGTAAACCCAAGGAATGTAGCAGTTTCCATCAATAACAGTGACTCATTGGCAGTGATTTAGCAGTTGTTTTTAACAGAGTCTGGCTGTGAGGAGGGACAGGGTAGTGGATGTACATGTGTGTGTTTGATGTTTCCACTTAATAAGTTCTCTTTTTAGAAATGTTGGTTATGAGGAGGAGAATAACTGAGATGAGAGAAAGATAATCCTAGGTGTACTAGTATCATAATAGCTGTGTTTTTTGGAAAAGTTAATTGTTCAGATTTGAATAAGAGGAAATAACTAGATCATTATATTCCGATTTGGAAGTCCAGGACACTGTTCCTAGCAATCATTTTGTTATTGGGGTAAATGTCAAATTTGATTGACAGTTGGAGTGATAAATGAGTAGTCACTACTTCACTGTCCCAGCTACTGATATTTTCTCCTTCCATAATGCTAAAAGTAGTAAAACATTGAGATTAGAAAAACATTTTTTATTTTACAAGAATCCCAATGTTTTGTATCCTTTATGCCACTTTTATTGCCTTTTGTCCATGTAAGTACTGAAAAGCATGTGGGTGTTAGGATTTCAATACTTTTTTTAATGACTTGTGACAGTCTCAGAAATTCTACTTACACTTCCTTGCACTGTGAAACCTAGGCACATCTGAAGCTAAATTTCAGCCAGAAAATTCTAGAAGTAATAGGAGCTGGTTTTCCCCCTACACACACAGATAAACTTTCATGTTGAAGTTTTAGGGATAAGTGTCTTAGAAATCAAATGCTAATTATTGTGGTTTAGTTTGATTAACTTCTTTTGGAGCAAAAGTGATATCCAGTGTTAAAAGAGATCAGACACTGATCAGATTAAGGAAATTTACTAGGATTGCCATGGGGCACTGGGATACATTTGAAATTCGTGATTGTTCATTAAAGGTGAGACTAGTCAGCACAGTTCTATGTGTGCCACTTAAGTTTAGCTTCATGGGTGCAGGCATGTAGCATGAACTGCATTTTGCCCAGGTCAAAGTTTTTCATGCAAGTTTGAGGAAGAATTAGATTCAGATCAAGGTAATAAGGATGTCTACAAAAACAAATTTATTATAATGGTGAAGTTTTAAGGTAGTCATTGGCTCTTTCAGTCAATATATGTTGAGTTTTTGTTTTTATTGTATTTGAGCTTAATTCCTGGCAGATAGTAAGTGATTAGTAAATAGTTTGCTTTTATAATGGAGATTGAAAAGATTACTAACAGTAGTCTAGGAACCTGGCTTTTGGAAGTTCATCTCCAGATTTGTCTCAGGAGGCAAATTTCAGAGTCTATACTATAAGTTGATAATATGATGCCATATTAATCTTACACCAATGCTTTTTAGTCACCATTCTTCAGCATTTGGGTAAATTCACATCCGTATATTTTTACAGAATAATAAAGCCCAGTCCTGGTCTTAGCTTCTCTAGAATGGCTTCTGTCATGGTTTTATACTTAAAGACTAGAATTTCTTACAGAAATCCCTATCTTTGTATATTACCTATAGTTACTATAGGGCCTGATTAAATTTACCTGTTTGCTGTGTATATTCAATGTATATATACTTGATTAAGATTTGATGGCAAGTAAAATTATTTATTCGACTACAGTTTAAATAATCAACTGAAGAAATACAATTAGATTTAAGATTGTGTATTTATGTGATCATACAGTAATGAGATTATAAGCATTTCTACCTTTAAAATATCTGCTATTGGGCTGGGGTTGTGGCTTGGTGGTAGAGTGCTTGTCTAGCATGTGTGAGGCACTGGGTTCAGTTCTCAGCACCACATATAAATAAATGAATAAAATAAAGGTCCATCAACATCTTTAAAAAAACTTTTAAAAAACCCCTGCTATTTATAGTAACAAAAATGGCCTGGTATTGGCACAAAAATAGACATGTAGACCAATGGTACAGAATAGAGGACACAGAGACAAACCCATATAAATACGATATGTCATACTAGACAAAGGTGCCAAAAACATTCACTAGAGAAAAGATAGTCTAAAGTGATGCTGGAAAAACTGGAAATCCATATGTATTAAAATGAAATTAAACCTCTATCTCTCACCTTGCACAAAAATCAACTCAAAGTGGATCAAAGACTTAGGCATTAGAACAGAGACCCTGTGCCTAATAGAAGAAAAATAGGCCCAAATCTTCACCATGTTGGCCTAGGATCTGACTGTTTTAACAAGACTACTAAAGCTCAAGAAGTAAAATCAAGAATCAGTAAATGGGATGGATTCAAATTAAAAAGCTTTTTCTCAGCAAAAGAAACAGTCAATAATGTGAGGAGACAGCCTACAAATTGGGAGAAAATTTTTACCACATCCACCTCCAATAAAGCATTAATCTCTAGGATATAAAAAGAACTCCAAAAACTTTACACCAAAAAATTAATAATAATAACCAATAATTAATAATCATATTATTAATTATTGGTTATTAATAATTAATAACCAATTAATCAATAAATGGGCTAAAGAATTGAACAGACACTTCACAGAAGAAGAAATATAATTGATCAACAAATATATGAAAAAATATTGAACGTCTCTAGCAATTAGAGAAATGCAAATCAAAACTATGCTAAAATTTCATCTTATTCCTGTCAGAATGTCAATCATCAAGAAGACAGGCAACAATAAATGTTGATGAGGATGTGGTGAAAAAGGTACACTAACACATTGCTGGTGGGACTGCAAATTGGTGCAACCACTATGGAAAGCAGTATGGAGATACCTCAGAAAATTGGGAATGGAACCACAATTTGACTCAGCTATCTCACTCTCGGTTTATATCCCAAGGACTTAAAATCAGCATACTATAGTAATGAAGCTCTGTCAATGTTTATAGCAGCTCAATTCACAATAGCTAGACTATGGAACCAACCAACCTAGGTGTTCTTCAATAGATGAATGGATAAAGAAAATGTGGTGTATATATTCAATGGAATATTACTCAGCTTTAAAGAAGAATGAAATTATTTATGCCAGTAAATGAATGGAGTTAGAGAATAGCATGCTAAGTGAAATAAGCCAATCTCAAAAAACCAAAGGCTGAATGTTTTCTCTAACATGCGGATGCTAATTCACAATTAGGCAGGGGGAACTAGGGAAGAATAGCATTACTTTAGATTAGGTAGAGGGAAGTGAAGGGAGGGGAGAGAAGGGGATGTGGGGATAGGAAAGATAGCAGAATGAAACAGGCATTTTTACTTTACATATATATGTGACTGCCTGACCAATATGATTATACATGTACACTCAGAAAAGTGAGAAATTATATCTCACTGTGAATGACATTTCAAAGTACATAAATGCATTCTGCTGTCATGTATAGCTAATTAAAACAAATTTTAAAATCTGCTATTTAACTAAAATACCTAAGAAAAGCATATGCTTTTGGAAATGACAGACTAGGAAATATGTAGATCAGCTTTCTCCATGTGCTGTGGTTTGAATATTTGTGAACCCTGCCCCACCATCCCTATTCATCTGATGAAATTCTAACCCTCAAGTTGATGGTCATAGGAGGTATGGATCTTTAGGGGTGGTTAGATCAACAAAGACAAGGACAGAGCCCTAATGAGTGTATGTAACACTGTCTTGCCCTTTTACCATGTGAGGACTGAGTGAGAAGGCACCATCTTGTGATGAATCACCTTGATCTTGGATTTCCCAACTTTTGGAACTTGGAGAAATCGATTTCTATTATTTATAAACTACCTAAGTTCTAAGGCATTTTGTTATAGCAGCTCAAATGAACCCCATGACAATAAGGAGAATTTGAGAGAGTATTTTAAAAAATATCTCCATGAAGGTCTCAGAGAGCTAACAAGTCCATGAAAGATTAGGAGGCCAAGATCCCTAGCAGTAAGGGACCTAGAGAAGTGAGCATGGCATTTGTAGTTGCTTTTCCTTTAGGGTAAATTGTCAGTTCCAGAAGAGACAACTAGAAGCTGAGCAAAGCTTTGACAACTTCATAGGGCTTGGGAAACAAAAATTGGAGTTCAGAAACAGCCACAAAGCAGAGATCAGGTAAATCCACTTGTGTTTTGGGTTAGAATCCTGAAAGAATTTGTCATTGGACTAAGGGTGATCTGAAAATAACTGGGTCCTTGCAATTACTAAAGCAAAGCTTCAGATAATCTCATTCCTTATAATTAGATTATTTATTAATAGTTTATACTGCTAACAGCCTGCCTGCCCAAAACCAATGAGTCTACTTTAAGGGAAAATAACATTGTAGGTTTGAAAAATTATTTCCTCAATTTTTTAAATGTATAATTCCCAGCTCTACAAAAAATAAGCAGACATACCTAGAACAGCCAAAATCCAAAACATTGACTATATCAAATACTGGTAACGATATAGAACATAAGGAACTCTGATTCTGGTGGGAATGCAAACTGGTACTGCCACATTAGAAGACATTTGATAGTTGTTTGTAAAGTTACCATATGATCTAGCAATCCATTCCAAGGTATGTACTCAAATGAATTGAAAAGCTAAGTCCACACACAAAAAAAAAACTACACACAAATATTTAGAACAGCTTTATGTTGGTACTTGGAAATAACCAATATATCCTTTAGCAAATGGATGGATAAAACTGTGGTATATCCAAATAAGGTGACATTATTCACCAGTAAAAAGAAATGAATCAGCCAGGTGTGGTGGCACATGCCTGTAAATCCCAACAACTCAGGAAACTGATGCAGGAAGATCACAAGTTCAAAGCCAGCCTCAGCAAAAAGCGAGGTGCTAAGCAACTCAGTGAGACCCTGTTTCCTAAATAAAATTAAAAATAGGGCTGGGGATGTGGCTCAGTGGTTGAGTGCCCCTTAGTTCAATGCCTAGTACCAAAAAGAATCAACCACACAAAGACATGGAAGAAACTTAAATGTATTGCTAAATAAAGAAACTAGTCTAAAAAAACTACATACTGCAATTTCAACTATGACATTCTGGATATGACAAAACTATGGAGATAACAGAAAAGTCAGTGCTTACAGGGGATCAGTGGTGGAGGAGAGGACGAATAGACAGAGCCCTGGAATTTTTAAGGCTGTGTGATACTATAATGATGGAAATATGAAATTGTACAAAATCCATAGACCTATACAACAGAAAGAATGAACCCTAATGCAAAGTATAGTGTATCAGTATTGGTTCATCAGTTTAACAAATGTACAACAATTCAAGATGTTAATAGTGGAAATTGGATGGGGAAGAAAATATATGGAAGTTCTCTACTTTGTTTATTTTTTCTGTAACCTAAAACTGCTCTAAGAAATGGTCTGCTAATTAGAAACAACAATAACAAAACAGGCATGTGAGGAAATAACATCAAAAACCAAAAGAATAACCAATATAAATGGACCCCTACTGGGAATACAGGTAATGGAGTGTTTAGATACAGACTTTAACCATGTAGCACTTGCTCAGAAATAACAGCTTGAGAATTATATCAGAAAACTGGGAAACAGGGGGCACAGTGGTTCATGTCTATAATCCCAGTGACTTGGGAGGCCGAGACAGGAAGATCACAAGTTCAAGGCCAGCCTCAGCAACTTGGTGAGACCCTTTCTCAAAAAAAAAAAGGGGGGGGGGGCGGCTGGAATGTGGCTTAGTGGTAAAGTGCCCCTGAGTTAGATCCCTAGTGCCAAAACAGAAAGAAAGAAAACAGGAGAACATTTAATAAAGGCAAGTTTAGAACTAAAAAAACACAATAATGGAATTATTAGTTCTATGGATAGATTTAGATTTAACATAGTCATCATTAGCATCTTCAAAATACAAGCAGAAAATCAGTGAAAGAAACACCAAATGTGGGAAAGTGAAAATTCAAGGGCTGGTTTTTGAAAAAATCGATGAAACTGATAAAGCCTTAACAAAACTGGTTCTCATCAAACAACCCATGAGATAGATTAGATAGATAAATACAACTGAAGATCATTAATGAAAGGGGGGATACTGCTACATATGTTATAAATATTAAAATCAAAAGCATATTATAAAATAATTATACTAATTAATTATGCAGTTTAGATGAATACAGTCATTGAAGAACATTGTAATAAACCTAATATGAGAAGATTAGAAAATCCAAGGGGTCTTATATCTGTGAAAGAGGTAGAACCCTTAATTAAAAATCTTCTACTAATAAAATACCTCATTTGGCTTTATTGATAAATTCTTCCAAATATTTAAGGAAGAAATAATACCAATCTTAACAAGAATTCTCCCAGAAAATAGAAAAGTAGGAAAAACATCCCCATGTATTTTATGAGGTTGAGACCTGATACAATCATAAGAAAACTTATAAACATAGATGTAAAAATTTAAACATTAGAAAATTAAATCCTGTTATACATTTAAATTATGATAAATCATGAACCTCTAGAGTTTGTCTCAGAGATAAAACTGGCTTAACATGTAAGATCAGAGTAATTCAAGACTAACAAAAAGAAAGAGAACTATTGTGACCATCTTAATATATATACGGAAAAGTAATTTCACAAAATTAATGTATAAAAAATTTTATCAAATTAAGAATAGAAAGTAATTCTCACTCTGATAAATGGTGTCTATAAAAATCCTGCTGCTAATTAATATTGACCAAATATTGAATGCTTTCCTCCATTCACCCAAGTTCAGGAACAAGAAAAGTTAGGTCTGTTATCACCATTTTGTTCACTGTTTTGTTGGAGGTCCTACTTAGTGTAATGAAGCAAGGGTGGGGGAAAAATGATATAATGATTATATAGGAGGAACTAAAATTGTTACTCACAAATAACATGATTGTATATGCATAAAAGGTAAATCTATCAATAAAGTATTAAAATAGGAATTTTTAAAATTGTTGGATACAAGATCAAGTAACATCAGTTATCTTTATATACTTAACAGAAAATAATATTTAGGTGGGATACAGTAGCACACACATGTAATCCCAGCACCTTGGTAGGCTGAGGCAGAAGCATTGCAAGTTTGAAGCCAGTCTCAGCAATGTTAACAAGATCCTGTTTCAAAATAAAAAAGTACTGGAGATGTAGCTCAGTGGTAAAGCATCTGGTTTCAATCCTCAGTACCAAAAAAATAAAATTAAATTAACATTTAGGGGCTGGGATTGTGGCTCAGCAGTAGAGCACCCACCTACTGTGTGAGGCCCTGGGTTTCATCCTCAGTGCTGCATAAAAAATAGATAAATATAATAAAGGTATTGGGCAAATCAGCACCTCTGCAGATCTGCAGAACTCCAGACTACTCTCCGCTCCCACGTAGGTCACCTGATTGTGTTCTAGCCACAGCACAAGGACATCCCAGCTCCCCCCACCTCACCAGACACCCCAATGCTGGAAACAGACCAACTCCATCTTGGAAAACCTTTCTTGCCATTTGTTGGTGGGAAGGGCTATCATTGGGGATCTACGATTGAACAGGTACCTGGTTTCCAACTCCCCTTCCCCTCAGCTTCGATAAGTTGGCACAGTGACTGTACAGCACAAAAACTGCTCTCCGTTGAACAGGAACGCAGTGTGACCAGGGCGCTGCCCACCTTGGTGCAAGCCAAGAGGTCCTGCAGTCGAGACCTGATAAGCAAGGGTCTAAAAACCTGGAGCAACTCAGAGAGACCAAGATTAGGGAAGATTAGGGAAGCCCCAGGCAGAAGAGGAGGATGATACTGGGGGCTCAAGTCTTCTCACACTGGTTACTTACACCACCCTGAGAGCAGAGACTCAAGCTTAGAATAGACAACTCCACCTACTGGAAGAGAGGAGAAAGAAATGGAATTCTAAGAGGTTTTTTTTTTTTTTCCCCCTTCCTTTTTATCCTTTTTCTTTCTCCTCTACCCTTCTGTCCTCTGGCCCTCACAACCCCAACATATGTGAAACTAAGGACTTTGCATGAAATAGAACTTTGAGAAATGAGTCTAATATAGAGGAATTACATAAGCCTCCCCCCTTTTTCCCTCTCTTTTTTTCTCTTTTCTTTTTTTCTTCCTCCCTTTTTTCCTCTTTCAACCTCCCAATTTTATTATTTTTACTTCTTATAATTTTATAAATACATATATGTGTTTGTTTTTATGTACTCTACTGTCCTCCCACATACTTGTCTACCCTAAATTACCTCCTGTCTATTCCCCTGATACTAACCCTCTTCATTAGAGTTCTCCTCCAAATTTCCTAAGTTATATTAACCCCATGCCCTCACATCTTTCCCCCTTACCATAGCATCCTACGCCCAGCCCCCAGTTCTCTGTCTGCCACCAGAAACTGTACATCTTTTATGTACAGATAAATATAATAAAGGTATTGGGAAAATACCTTTTTCATACAGAGTATGAAACCTCTGATATATTTTAAATAATAATTGAATCCAACATTTCTGGACATTGAGACTAACTATAAATGTCTTAATAACAATAATTTGTTCATAGGTGATGTATCGTTGAAATTGGGATCTGTAAACATTGTCCTTCTCCACAAAGGAGGGATCATGGAACCATACAAGAGCACTAAAAATCTATAGAGTAAAAACAATAACACACCAGTTCCACAAGTTGCTGGAAAGAAACAAACCAAGCAACCTGAAAAGACAAGGGAAGAAAGTACCACAAACAATTCAAGACAACATATCATTAGAAGAATTAACAGCTACAGTGGAAAAGAGGACAGAGAAAGATTTCAGAATATACATGACTAAAATGTTTTGGAATCTCAAAGAAGACATTAGAGAACAAATACAGGCAGTGAAAGATCACTTTGACGATGAACTACATAAACAAATCCAAGAAGCAAAAGGTCACCTCTACAGGGAGATAGAGGTTATACAAAAAAACCAAATAGAAATCCTTGAAATGAAAGAAATAATAAACCAAATTAAAAACTCAAATGAGAGCATCACCAGCAAAGTAGACAACTTAGAAGATAGGACATCAGACAACAAAGACAAAGCATATCACTTGAAAACAACATAGACAGCACAGCAAAAATGAGCAGAAAACATGAGCAGAACATTCAAGAAATATGGGGCAGCATAAAAAGACCAAATTTAAGAGCTATTGGGATAGAGGAAGGCCTAGAGGTCCAAACCAAAGGAATGAGCAATCTGTTCAAAGAAATAATATCAGAAAACTTTCCATATATGAAGAATGAAACAGAAATCCAAATCCAAGAAGCCTACAGGATGCCAAATGTGCAAAATAACAGCAGATCCATACCAAGACACATAATAATGTAAATGCCCAAAATACAGAATAAGGAGAGAATTTTAAAAGCCAAAAGAGAAAGGAATCAGATTGCATATAGGGGTAAACCAGTTGGGATAACATTAGATTTTTTCAACACAGACCTTGAAAGCTAGAAGATCCTGGAACAACATATTTCAAACTCTGAAAGATAATGGGTTCCAGCCAAAAATCTTGTATCCAGCAAAACTAAGCTTCAGATTTGAAGATGAAATAAAACCTTTCCACGATAAATAAAAGTTAAAAGAATTTACAGCTAGAAAACCAGCACTACAAAACATCCTTGGAAAAATATTTTATGAAGAGGAAATGAAAAACCAACAGAGGGAGGTAGTACACTAAAAGAAAAGCTAATCAAAGAGGAAAACCAAGTCAAATTAAATAACAAAAATAAACAAATATGGCTGGAAATACAAACCATATCTCAATAGTAACCTTAAATGTTAATAGCTTAAACTCACCAATCAAAAGACATAGGCTAGCAAATTTGATTTAAAAAAAAAAAAGATCCAACAATATCCTGCCTACAGGAGACTCATTTGATAGGAAAAGATATAGACAGACTGAAAGTGAGAGGTTGGGAAAAATCATACCACTCACATGTACTGCGGAAGCAATTAGGGGTTTCCATACTCTCATCAAATAAAATAGACTTCAAGCCAAAATTAATCAAAAGGGATAAAGATGGACATTACATACTGCTCAAGGGAACCATACACCAACAAGACATCACAATCATAAATATATATGCCCCAAACAATGGTGCAACTATGTACATCAGACAAATTCTTCTCAAGTTCAAGAGTCAGATTGACCACAACACAATAATCCTGAGTGACTTTAATACACCTCTCTCACCACTGGACAAATCTTCCAAACAAAAGTTGAATAAAGGAACTATAGAGCTCAATAACACAATTAATAACTTAGACTTAACTGACATATATAGAATATATCAACTGGCATCAAGCGGACACATTTTCTTCTCAGCAGCACATGGATCCTTCTCAAAATTAGACATTAGACTATGTCACAGGGCAACTCTTAGCAAATGTAAAGGAGTAGGGATACTACCGTGCATTTTATCAGATCATAATGGAATGAAATTGGAAATCAACGACAAAATAAAGAGTAAAATATCTGTATTACATGGAGACTGAACAATATGCTACTGAATGAACAATGGGTTACAGAAGACATCAAGGAGGAGATTAAAAAATTATTAGAGGTAAATGAGAACACAGATAAAACATAACAAAATCTCTGGGACACTATGAAATCAGTACTAAGGAAAATTCATTGCATGGAGTTCATTCCTTAAAAGAAGAAAAAGTCAACAAATTAAAAGAACAGAAGAAAAAGAAGAACAAATCAGCAGCAAAAGCAATAGAAGGAAAAAAAAGCAATAGAAGGCAAGAAATAATTAAAATCAGAGCTGAAATCAAAACAATTGAATAAATTGACCAAACTAAAAGTTTGTTCTTTGAAAAAATAAATAAAATTGACAGACCCTTAGCCATGCTAATGAAGAGAAGGAGAGAGAGAGAACTCAAATTACCAAGCATAAGTAATGAAAAAGGCAATATCACAACAGACACTACAGAAATACAGAAGATAATTAGAAATTATTTTGAAATCTTATACTTTAATAAAATAGAAGACAGTGAAGGCATCGATAAATTCCTTAAGTCATTTGATCAGCCCAGATTGAGTCAAGAAGATATACACAACTTAAACAGACCAATATCAAGTTATGAAATAGAAGAAGCCATCAAAAGACTACCAACCAAGAAAAGCCCAGGTCTGGATGGATACACAGCTGAGTTCTACAGAACTAAAACTAAAAGCAGAACTAATACCAATACTCCTTAAATTATTTCATTAAATAGAAAAAGAGGGAACACTTCCAAACTCATTCTATGAGGTTAATATCACCCTGATTCTAAAACCAGACAAAGGCACTTCAAAGAAAGAAAACTATAGACCAATATCTCTAATGAACATACATGCAAAAATTCTCAATAAAATTCTGGCAAATCGAATACAAAAACATATCAAAAAGATTGTGCACCATGATCAAGTATGGTTCATCCCAGTGATGCAAGGTTGGTTCAGCATACGGAAATCAATAAATGTGATTCATCACATCAATAGACTTAAAGATAAGAATCATATGATCATCTCAATAGACGCAAAAAAGCATTCAACAAAGTACAGCATCCCTTTATGTTCAAAACACTAGAAAAACTAGGGATAACAGGAACATATCTCAACATTGTAAAAGGGTATCTACACAAAGCCTCAGGCCAACATCATTCTAAATGGAGAAAAATTGAAGGCATTCCCTCTAAAATCTGGAACAAGACAGGGATGCCCCCTTTCACCACTTCTACTCAACATAGTTCTTGAAACACTGGCCAGAGCAATTAGACTGATGAAAGAAATTAAAGGGATAAGTATAGGAAAAGAAGAATTAAAACTAGCACTATTTGCTGACAATATGATTCTATACCTAGAAGACCCAAAAAACTCCACCAGAAAACTTCTAGAACTAGTAAATGAATTCAGCAAAGTAGGATATAAAATGAACACCCATAAGTCAAAGTCATTTCTATATGTCAGTGACAGATCCTCTGAGAAGGAAATGAGGAAAACTACCCCATTCACAATATCCTCAAAAAAAAAAAGATACTTGGGAATCAACAAAAGAGGTAAAAGATCTATACAATGAAAACTACAGAACCCTAAAGAGAGAAATCAAAGAAGACCTTAGAAGATGGAACGATCTACCTTGCTCATGGATAGGCAGAATTAATATTGTCAAAATGGCCATACATGTTACAGGTTTAATGCAATTGTGATCAAAATCCCAATGGCATTCCTGATAGAAATAGAAAATGCAATCATGAAATTCATCTGGAAAAATCAGAAACCCAGAATAGCTAAAGCAATTCTAAGCAGGAAGAGTGAAATAGGTGGTATCGCTATACCAGACTTTAAACTATACTACAGAGCAATAGTAACAAAAACAGCATGGTATTGGCACCAAAACAGGCTAGTAGACCAATGCTAACTGAAGTTAGGCAATCCCAAAAAAACAAATGCCAATTGTTTTCTCTGATGTAAGGAAGGTGACTCATAGGTACAGAATAGAGGACACAGAGACTAACCCACAAAATTACAATTATCTTATATTAGACAAAGGTGCCAAAAACATGCACTTGAGAAAAGATAGCATCTTCAACAAATGGTGCTGGGAAAACTGGAAATCTGTATGCAACAAAATGAAATTAAACCCCTATCTCTCACCATGCAGAAAACTTAACTCAAAATGGATCAAGGACCTAGGAATTAAGCCAGATTTCTGCATCTAATAGAAGAAAATGTAGGCCCTACTTTTCATCATGTGGGATGAGGCCCCAACTTCCTTAATAAGACTCCTATAGCGCAAGAATTAAAATCAAGAATCAATAAATGCAATGGATTCAAACTAAAAAGTTTTTTTCTCAGCAAAAGAAACAATCTGTGAGGTGAGCAGAGAGCTTACATCCTGGGAGCAAATTTTTACCACTCACGCATCACATAGAGCACTAATCTTTAGGGTATATAAAGAACTCAAAAAGCTAAACACCGAAAAAACAAATAACCCAATCAACAAATGGGCCAAGGATCTGAACAGACACTTCTCAGAAGAGGATATACAATCAATCAACAAATATATGAAAAAATGCTCATCATCTCTAGCAATCAGAGACATGCAAATCAAAACTACTCTAAGATATCATCTCACTCCAGTCAGAATGGCAGCTATTATGAAGACAAACAACAAGTGTTGGCAAGGATGTGGGGAAAAAGGTACAGTCATACATTGCTGGTGGGACTGCAAATTGGAGCAGGCAATTTGGAAAGCAGTATGGAGATTCCTTGGAAGTCTGGGAATGGAACCCCACCATTTGACCCAGCTATTCCTCTCCCTGGTCTATACCCAAAGGACTTAAAAACAGCATATTACAGGGACATAGCCACATCAGTGTTTATAGCAGCAGCACAATTCACAATAGCTAAACTGTGGAGCCAACCTAGATGTCCTTTAGTGGATGAATGGATTAAAAAATGTGGCATATATACACAATGGAATTTTACTCAGCACTAAGAAAGAACAAAATCATCCATTTGCAGATAAATGGATGGTGTTGGAGAAGATAATGCTAACTGAAGTTAGGCAATCCCAAAAAAACAAATGCCAAATGTTTTCTCTGATGTAAGGAAGGTGACTCATAGGTGGGGTAGTGAGGGAGAACATGAGAGGATTAGATTAATTCTAGATAGGGAAGAGGGGTGGGAGAGAAAGGGAGGGGCCAGGGGATTAGCAAGGATGGTGGAATGTGATGGACATCATTATACAAAGTACATGTATGAAGACTTGAATTGGGTGTCAACATACTTTATATACAAACAGAGATAGGAAAAATTGTGGTATATATGTGTATTAAGAATTGTAATTCAAAAAGAAAGTACATGTATAAAAGCATAAATTGGCGTGAACATACTTTATGTACAGAGATATGAAAAACTGTACTCTATACGTGTAATAAGAATTGTAATTCATTCCACTGTTGTCGTGTATTAAAAAAAATTATAAAATCAATTTAAAAAAGGAATGAGAACTTTGACCTCTAAAAGAAAATAAATAAAATAATTCATGAAATTAAATAAATAAAGATGTGTTCAATATAATAAATAATTTTTAAAAATTTAAATGCTATTCACAATAAGAAAAAAAATACCTATAACCAAATACCTAAGAATAAATATAATGAAACATGGATGTATCCAACTTATGTATTTAAAAAATACGGATATTGCTTAGAAAAATTAATGAGTGCTTAAAAGAGAAAACTATACCATGTTCTTGATCTTATCTATATATTGTATCTATAAATTAAATGAATCCTAGCCAAAATCCCAGCAAGTCTCTGTAGAAATTAGGAAGTAGATTCTAAAGTTTACATTAGAATATGAAGGAGAATAACCAAGGTAATCTTAAAGGACAATAAGTCTAGAGGACTTGCTTTCAGTACTTTAATCAAGTATTAATTAACACCTACTAACTGCAGCAATTCAGACAATGTGGTATTGCCATAAGTGTAGATAAGTAGACAAATGGAACAGAATAGATTCTAGAAATAGACAAGTGAATGGACACGTGAATGGACACATGATGTGCTACCATTATATATTGAAATTTTATAATGTTTGCTTTTAGAAACTTCACTTTGTATATTGTAAAGTTAATTTTTTCTTTTAAATAATTATTTGGAATGGCAGACTTTTAAACTGAGATGGCATTCATATTCTATCTTGGCTTTTTCTAATCCTTTAATTTTGGTAGTAATTTATCAGTTACAAACATGCTTTTAATTTTCAGTTTTGTTTCGGTTCTTTTAAACAAGTCTTCTGGGACAATATAGAGCAATGAACATTCTTTTGCAGAAGATGGGCAGCCTCACTAGAAAAATTTGACTCTTTTTTCTCCTTAGATTTTTTATTTGCAGCAATTTAGTTATTGATACCAATTTTCTGATTTGGTATTCATAATAATTCTATAATTTGTCACTTTGAGGATATGCGGTAGCATTGTGGTTTATTATCTTTGCAATTTTCAGTAAGAGCTATATGCACTAATTTTTGTTCCTAGTGTTCACTAAAACATTCATCTCTACATTTAAAAGAAAAAAATTGGAATGTAAAATATTCACTATGTAGTTTTCTTCAATAGTAAATTATGTAATAACATACTTATTAATCTGTTTTCCTCTTTTCTAGAGAAAATCTCTTCATGAAAACAAATTGAGGAGATTGCAAGAGAAAGTAGAAGTCTTGGAGGCAAAGAAAGAAGAATTAGAAACAGAAAATCAGGTGTTAAATAGGTAATGTGTGTGTGTGTGTGTGTATATATATATATATATATACACACCATGTAGTTATTTTGATGTCATAGAACTTTGTTTCTGAGAACATACTGTGTTTTCTTTTACAATATATATTTAAAAAGATATGTAAAACTATTTGATATCCATGAATGCATTACCTTTTATTTTTCTTTCTGACTGACTTTTCCTTTAAACCAGAAAGTTTCAGTGCCAGGTGTTTGAATTATGGTTAAGATTGACATAAAAGGTTAGTCACTGGCTTTGGTATAGTAACTGGCTTTGATATCTAGGAGTGGTGTGAATTCTCAGGAATTCTAGGAGTATGTGAATATCTAGGAGTGTGTGAATTCTGCTAAGCTAACAAAACAATTGTGGCTATTGTATAGGTCTGAAAATCATGGCCATGGCTTTGAATCAAAGGTCAGTTTTTGGTTTCCTAGGGTGGAGAAATATTACTGGGCTATTGCTTCTGATTTTGTAGACACATCCAAGCATAGCTAATAATCAGCATCCTTAGCATTTTTTGAACAGATAAGATTTACTTTACTGGATTGGCATTAGTGGTATTATATTGATTTGGTATTGTATTTAATTCAAGATAATAAAAAAATATTCTGAATTCAGCTAAGTAGTGGTAGCTTTCAGTACTTTAATCAAGTATTAGATTTTTTGTAATGGAAATTGCCTGTAATATCATGCAGTGATGTTTTGTGATATGTGCTGGTGTTCTTTGTTGTAATTTTTAACATAAGGTGAACAACACCACAGTTGGTGATTACTCAAGGTTTCCAGATTGTGGAATTCATGCCAACTTTGTAATACTTTGTTCAAAGTAGGAAGCCACTAAATTCACCTTCCTACCTCCTTCACAACCATTAATATTGAAGTATTATCAGTTTAAGATTGGACAGCTGTGGTTCAGATCATCTATTCTTTTTGGTACTAGTATTATTTTTTGGTACTAGTGATTGGACCCAAGGTTGTTTTACCTCTGATCTATATCCCCAACCCTTTTTGAAATTTGAGGCAGGGCTTCACTAAGTTTCTGAGACTGGCCTTGAACTTGTGATCTTCCTACTTCAGCCTCCCGAGTTGCTGGGGTAATAGGCATGTGCCACCGTGACTGGCTGATTCAGGACTTGGAGTGGTTTTGAAGCTTTATTTGATTGAACTGGTGTGATTCATAAGGAGTGTCATGTCCAAAAAGATGATAATGATCTGTGGAGACCTAAAAAGTTAGATTTTTTTCCCTCTTATCATTTTTTTTTTTTAAGTTAGGTTGCTTCACCTTTATAATTACTATAGAAGATAGGGAAAAGCAGTGTTTTGCCTTGTCTCACTCATGTAGTCAACATAACACTCTGACACCAGGTGTATGGAGGTTTTTCCCTTATACTAGTCATTTAACTCTCCAATGGACATCAGTTGGATGGCCTATAATTCAATTCTAACATTATCACGTTGAATCCCCACTGGTTGACAGGTTGACTGTTTCCACTGCAGATGCCAATTACAAATCCCAGGCTGTGACCTATGCTTCTGATGGACAAGCTATAGATCGATATTCCCATGACCCTATTCTTGGGTTTGATTAATTTGCTAGAGCAGTTCCCAGACCTTAGAAATGCTTTACTTACACTTACCATTTATTACAAAGGATACAGATGAACAACCAGAAGGAAGAGGTATGGGGGAGAGGCATAAGCTTTCATGCCCTGTGTAGGTGCACCAGCCTCTAAGGCACCTCCATGTTCAGCAACCCAGAAGTTCTCCAAACTCTTGCTATTTTGGGTTATTTTATGGCAGCTTCATTATGTGGACATGAGTATTTACATTATTGGTCATTGATAATTAATTCAACCTTTAGCTTCTTTCTCTTTCCTGTGGTAAAGGTGAGTTGGAGCTTCAATTTCCAACTCTTGAACTAAGTCTTAATCTTTCTCATTTCCTGCTTTCATTCTGAAGCATTCTAGGATCCCCAGCCACCAATCATCTCATTATCATAAAAAAGATGCTGTTTTCAGTTCAAGATTCCAAGGGTTTTTAAGGAGCAGTGTGCCAAGAGGACTCAGGGATAAACACTAAACACACACACACACACACACACACATATTTTATATTTTTATATTTGTGTGTATATCTGTTAATAATATACCTACATTTTAAAAATTAGGCTGAACTATATGTAATTATTTATATTTGGCCATATTTCACCTAAAAGATGCCAATTTCATAAATTTATCCCTCCTATACTATGAGGTATTTTTGTGGTTTAAAGAATTTCCTTTTTAGTCTCATTATTGATCAGTAGCAGGGGATTGAGGAGACTGTGGAAATGAAGGTAAAAAAAGTCTCAGAATGTTTTAAATCTTTGATTAATTGGCAAATAAAATCTTAAAATTAGTGCTAGTAAATATATATAATTAAGATGTCATGTTTATATTTCTAGGTAAGTAGATGTTTATATATTATATACAGATAAATCATAGTTTAGAAATTCTTCTGTTCCAGTTTATATTATGAATTATACTATTTTTCAATAATGTATAACTATTAAAAAACACTTTCTTTTGTTCTATTTAAGACAAAATGTTCCATTTGAAGAATATACAAGGCTTCAAAAAAGACTAAAAGATATACAGAGACGACATAATGAATTTCGAAGTCTAATTTTGGTTCCTAACATGCCTCCAATAGCATCTGTCAATCCTGTTAGCATGCAGTCATCAGCCATGGTTCCAGGCATGGAACTGTCCTTTCCTCCACATATGCAGGTATGAACATTTATTTTAGGAGAAGAGAAAGTCAAACATGTCTATAATGTGTAAACAGAGATAAAACTTATTCACAAAAAATGGCATATCCATTTAAGGCCACTGTTAACTTTTCTTCTTTCATTTATCATAGAAATGTGCTGAAAAGTAGACTTGAATGTGTTCCATCCCTTTAAAATGATGGTGTTGGGAGTAAAATCTCCTATTGAGCAATAGATAGGAGACTTGATAAATGAGTCTTTGGGCTAGAGTTTGTAGCTCGTTCATTCACTACTACTGAGCATTTACTAATGCAGTGCACTCTGCATCTTCTATACATTTTAACATTAATGAAAAAAACTTTGAGGCAGGTATTATTATTCTCAAATCACAGATGAAGTACCTGAGTCATAGAAGTGGAATGACTTGCCTAAGGTCATAGCTTAATAAAAAAGTTAAGTTTTAAACCTAAATCCTGTGATTCCAAAATCTGGGCTACTTCTGCTATGTCAGGCCCCTGAGATATTGAAGGAATCAAATTGATTAGCTGGTTTTCAGAAGATGGACATTTAATAAGTAATTATGTTTTATATTGTAAGCATGGAAGATTTTAGCCACTGAACTGAATCTCAGACCAAGTGCTTTGTTTATAATAAACAGCTGTTAAAACCAGTCTCATTTGAAAGTTGTCATGTAAATATTCCTGGCCTTGTCTTAGTATTTCTAATTTCCTCCCTAGTGAATTTTACACCTAGCAAAGAATAGGCTGTGGGTTTTGCTTAAGGGTAGAGCCTGAGGCAGGAGAGAAGCAGTAGTTAGTATACTGTTTCACCCATAGTAGTCTGTTTTTAGACTGCTAAAGTGGACATCATTTCCCTGCCAGGTTGTTGTGGGCCTATATAAGAAAGGCAGGCAAGGCTACTGTCCAGCAGGGACTTTTTTTATTTTAATTTTTTTTCCTGACAGTTTCTTTCACTGTGCTTTCCTACATCATTTTTAAGGAGGAACAGCATCAAAGGGAACTCTCGCTACTTCGCAAAAGACTGGAAGAACTAGAAACAACACAAAGAAAACAACTAGAAGAACTAGGATCTCCTGGGGAATGATGTTCTTGGATAAAAGGCAGATCAAAAGGGGTGAAATAAAGAGACTCAATAAAGCATGCAGTTTTAATGTACATGGCATTGATATACTTTATTACTGTTTGCCAAAATACTTAAATGTGCCTCTAGAAAAGGTATCAGCTACATGCTGCATTGCATGATATTCAGATTTTCCGATTATACTGATGACTAATTATTTTACAATATATAATATCTGAATATAAAAATAAATAATAAATAGGGAATCAAGTTTTAAAATTTTCACTTCTAAATTTTTTTGGCATTTTGCCTGAAATATACCCATCTTGAATTCTTTTTTTTCATCTCTGAGGTGCTTGACAATAAGAACGTCAGTAAACTGCTTTACTAATATACAAGAGTTATAGTTTTTGGAAAAAAGATGACAATTTAAAGGTACATTTTAAAAATCTTTAAAGGTATCTAAATACATATGTTTATTTCAAAAGGCTACCTTTTCTAAAAGCTGTGTACACATAATTTATTAAAGAGCTTAATAAATATTTTTCTACCTAAGTATATTGTTTTGTGTTTGTGTTTAATTTTTTGATCTTAGAGTGTATGTTTAGCAGTTTAGAAGACTTCACTGATTTTGGCTTTGTTGAGTTGGAATCAGTAGATAATTAAATCCTGTGGCTGTTTAAAAAGGCTGTTGATCACATAACTTGAACCCAGTGGGATCTCTCTAGAAGTATTATTATTTAACTTTGTTTCCCATTATTTTGGATCAAATCAAATAATTATGTTTTATTTGTGTGTCCCTAAGTATGTCATTATTTACCTTGTTTTTCACCATGCATCCTTTGGAAGCTTTCTTATGTAACATCTTTTCAAGGAATTCTTCTGGAGTAAATTCATGTCAACAAGGCAAAGCTCAACTCTGCCAAACTAAATGGAGAATTCATTATCCAGAAGTCTTCACAGTCAAAAATCTATGATGATAGTGGAGGATAGGAATGTAATTGAGCAACCCTTAGCATCATTTAGCAAGAAATTTAAGTTTACTTGTAACTAGAAAATTTAGGAGGAAACAAAAAAGCCAAAACAGTCCATAATTACATCAAAATGTTTATTTTTGGATATAGACATTTAAAACATTCATCTCCAAGAACAGCTTCAATCAGGTATACAATAAGAAATAGACTTTAAATCCTAATATGGAAAAGATAACAGAATTAATTTTTTAAATGCTGCTGTAGACACTAGTGTTAGAAAAAAAAGTTTATAAATGAATTGTTTTGCACCAAAAAATATGCAAAGAAACTTAAAAATATTGTTTGCCATTTGTTTCTCTAGTTGCTGTTTAATGTAGACCCAGTGACTGATTGTCTTCAGCACACATCTGATTTGGCCATTTACTGCATTTGGCTAATGTGATCCAAAATGTGATCTAGATAGTGCTCTTCACTGGTGGATTGACAAACACGCTACATACATTAGTGAATCTTCACACCACCTCAGTGAGGTAGGTTAGAAATATTATACAGAAATCGAGGCACAAAGAGGTAAGTGACTTGCCCAAAGTTTCTAACAGCACAGTACCTGGAAGAGGAGGTAACTCTCCACACAGGACTCATGTGCCAGAGCTGGACAGGAACATCCTCGTGTAGCATTTAGTAAGTACTTAGATAAATAAAGCTGTCGCTGATCCTTCGAGTTTTCTGTACCCTGGAGAAGGGAAGTCTTTTGGGCAACTCTCCTACCCTTGGCTCTCAACTCTTACAGTTCTCTTATGAATGCCTTCACCTCTTTGAAGACTGTAGCAGCTTTGGATGGGGACCAGACCTCTCACCTTTAGACCTACAAGTAATCTATTTGGTAGTATTTTTGAGATGTGTCCATTGGACAGACAGTGGTCAAAAGTGATAGGATTGGGAATGTGTGTATCAGGGCAGTAACTGCTTATTTCTCTTAACTGTTTGATGAGGTGTCACCTCTCTCACAGTTTACCAGATATTAAGGAGCAAATATGAGTTGCGTTTTCCTAATGAATTTACGTTTCAATCCTGATGTTCCATACAGTGTTGGTAAATGGGTTTAAGGAATGTGGGATCAGTGGTTTATTTGCTACTTGAAAAAATTTCTATCCTAGATTAGGGATTTGGAGCACCAAGGGTAAAAGGTGCCTGCCACAAGGAAAGCTTGAGAGTTGCCAATTAACACTTTTTACTTCTGATTTAATAGAAGGAAAACACAGTGGTATTAAAATTGGTCATGAGCAGCAAAAATTCAGGAATAAAAAACTCAGCAATAAAAAGACTACAATATAACTGGAAAGGGAATTGTTTAAAAAGAAAGGCATGAATAAAATGGGTATTTTATATTCTTTCTCCTGTAAGGAATACTTTCAAAAAGTACATAGTAAGACTAAGATACCAAGTTGTATACTAATATTTTTCAGGCCTTGGGCCTCAAATATATATATTTATATATAATACTCCAGTGTGAACAACAGTTTGATGAAACGCAAAATGTATCTTTTTTTTTTTAATCACACACAAGTATTTATAACCACAGGGTTCACCAGAAATCTAAAGCAAGGAGACACTAGTATAGAAATGTAGGATTAGAGGAGTGACTTACACTTCCACAGATAGTTCTGATCAAGGTTTTTCAACAGAAATAAACAATTTTTTCATTTATATAATACCCAACATGTCCACTATCAAATACATTTAGTATGAAAAGATAAAAAAGGAACATACATTAGGACACAGTGGGTAAAATGCTGTTGCATTTCAGTAAAGCCCACTCACTCTCCTTGCTTTAGAGCTCCTTGATGCAATGGAGGTGAGTTCGGTGGAGTGCAGTTGGTGACCGCTGAAAAACACGAGCCCTTTCAACAATGCTGCAACACTGTTAGTTTTTGGTTTAAACACACACACACACTCACAAATGCTAAGTGTACACACTACCAAATTCTGCGGTCAGCTTTTCCAAGAACTACTAGGGAAAGTTTCAATGCTGCAAATCCTCGAGGTTGCCCTAACACCCCCACCTTGTTTCCAAATGACTCATTTCACATTTTGTTTTGAGTATCCCTTTTCTGCAGAGGTGCAGTGTAGTCACAAGTGCTACATAGCTGTAGTTTTCCAACAAAACCACTTAGATAACATTGTGCTTAAGTGGAGACTGTAATTACAATACTGACACTTGCTTACTGGCCCTGTATTCTCTGTAAACAAGGAGGCTGTTTGCAACAACCACTTCGACTCTATTTACAGAAGGGTTCCCACGGTATACATACAGGCACAGTGGTTGATATGCTTTCTAAAAGCTGTGCATGTGCCTTGGTCTCTTGAAAAGACAGTGCTGAAAGTGGAACCCATGTGCAAACTTAAAAATTAACGACACAGAGTAGCTCAAGCAGCCATTTTGCTCCCAAGTCGTCTGAAGAACTTTGCCAGGTTAAGCCAAGCCCAGAGTGCTTACATCCACTTGCATTTCTTCTTTTCATCAAATAAGACTTTTACATGCAAGAGTTGTTTCTGAGCTTCTTCCAGCCCTCGTTCTCTTTCTAGTTTATTTAGAATCTGTTGACAATTAGAACAGTTATTTTAGATATTATGGTTTTAGCATTACAATTCTTTTTTTTTGTTTTGTTTTTGCATTCCTGATGCTGTGAGTGGGTAAAATCTGTATGAAACAGATGCCAACATTTTCTTCGATCATTTACATACTCACTTTGCAAGTTGTTTTGCTAAGTCATTATCACAGGATCAACAACACTTTGGCTTAAAATAGAAGCCCACAAGAAAATACCAACTATTTGCTTACAAATATGGGGCCAGACTTCCCAGGCCCTACTTTATGCATTATATCACAGCCATTCCAAGCACAGCAAGCATTCCTGGGCAGCCAACATGCAGGCAAGTATTTCTTCTTAAATGCAGCAGGCAGGGGTATCCTAGTCTGAGAGGAAAACTTCCCTCCCTTACCTCCCCTCCTGGGCAGCCTAGTCCCTCCTCTCCCTCCCCTCCCCAGTGCGTCCCTTCTCGCCCCTAACCCCTGGAATAAGAGGGATGCTTATCATGTTTAAGGAACTCATTGCCTCTACCCTACCTTAGCGCTTCACTTGATCTTCAAGTAGCAAATGGAATTGGTGAGCTATTCTCACCAGTGACATGGATAGCCTGTCCCAGCATGACTGAGTGGGGGGGAATCAGGGAAGGGGGAATTAACATTTATTTGGAAACATCGCATCCAGATTAAGGAGAACTAATCATAAAGGAGAATGGTAGTTCATTACTAATGGTTGTAAAAAGCCTGAATTAAAACATTTGTTATTGAAATAGTTGCTTAAGTTAGAAATATGTCATAATTTCCTACAACTATTGAATATAGAATCTAGACGATTTAACAGGCTTAGCTTTCGTTTTTAGCAGACTACAATCAAGCTTAAGCTGGCCCCATTTACAGGGCCACAAATTACTCATTAAAGTTAGCTTGAGTCAGTGTGGCTGTAGGCCCCATGAACTCAAATGTAAATTCAGGCTGGTCCAAATGTGGGCAGCGTGATCTATCAGAGGGGCAGCCGTGTGCAGGGTCTGGCTTGGTGCCAGGATCCCCCATCTCAGGCAGGCTTCCTGGCCTCCCTTTCTGGCTGTTTGGGATGCCAGAACTGTCCTGAGACCCACAGAACGCTATAACCAAATCCTTGTGGCTGATTCATAGCTTTAAAAGATGTTAAATAAAATCTTACCTCATCAAAATATTTTACGATGTATTTGTAGATTTCTGTCAAGGCCACTTCTTCATTAAATTCATTTTCGTGTTTCTAAAACAAAGAAAGTCTTGTTGAGAGACTCTGAAATGAGTTTTTTAAAAAGGAACCAAATACAAGCCTATTTCTGTTTCTAATGCTACCTTAGATTCCTGAGTTAAGAATTCTTCCATTTCTAAAGGTGACAATGGAGGCAAATCCCTGATTGCTTTGTAATAAGATTTTACTTCCTCTTTGTAGGTCGGGATATCCTTGGCATAGAGCAGTTTATTAGTTGGTGCTTCCTGAAAAAAAAAAAAAAAAAAGAATTCACCACCGAAAGAGTGAAAAAACATGGGGAACTTGTAAAAACGGTACAGTGTAGCTACACCCCAACCACCAACCAGTATTACACCTAACAAGGCTTCATGCAGGAGGCCTCACTAAATGTTGACTGAGTGACTGACTGCCATCTAGATAGTTCTGGTGAGTCACTGTTATTTTCAGGCGTATTAAATGCTAATATATTCTGCCTTCCTCTCATAAAAGAACTAAAATTATTATTTTTGCATGATTTTGAGTTACTGTAACAATGGAACTTATTTCAATCATAGTTCATTACTAATGGTCGTAAAAAGCCCGAATTAAAAACATTTGCTCTCATCCTCACCCACCAGTGAATTTTGGCATTTATAAAAGACTTGATTGTAGGTCTGATTGAGCCCTTTATATAACTCTAAAACTGGAAAGTAATTGGTGGTGGCAGATTTTCCAGCTTGTCCCTCATTTCATTAGGTTATAAAGATCTTCCAATTCCCTCAAGGAAGTGCATGGTTATTGGTATTAGTGGCCCTGATGACTGATTTTGCAAAGGTTCCTGGGCAGTTTGAATGGTTGTATGTAATTATAATGGTGAGAATATTTAAAAATGAGATAAGTGAAGATTTTAAGGAGTCATGATTTTTCACAAAATGTAAAATTCTACTCAGGGAAGATAGGTGAGTTAAATGATAGGGGTTATGTCCCAAAGATTTTTATAAAGTCCAATGGTTAAATCAATGGTTGGATGAATCATTGTGAAAGATGCATTGACTGAGATATTTCTGAGGTGTTCTTATCAAGTTTAAGTGGAATAATCAAACCGCAATGATCATTCATTAATTCAGTGACTATTTAGGCAGGCACTGAAAGTGTAGAGATGACCTGACTTTGAGAAGCTTACAATCTAGTTGAGAGAACAAATTTACAGTGAGTAATTTATCAGTAATTAGCACACTGTAAAGAACATTTACTATAAACAAGCATTTAAGTGTCTTTTAGGGTGCTGCCTGCTAAGTTGAACTTTATTAGTGGAATAAAGAGGCACAGAGGAACATGCCTCAGGAAAGGTTCACTGATCAGAGTCTCCTACGATTTCTGGCACACATCAGGAAATCATTTTTGTGAATGAAGGAATGAGTAGGATTTTACCAGACAGAGGGGTTGTGAGACAGGAAAGACTTGAGCAAAGAAGGGTGGAAACAAGTTCCTAGTATGTGTGGAAAAGTTAAAACATGGAGCATGCCAGAAAATGAGGCCAGAAAAGACGCCTGAAGCCAAGCAGGAAGGGCCATGCAGCACTGTGAAGACTTCCCCTGGTAAGTCATGGAAACATTTTCAATTTCCTAAGCAGGATGCTGGCAAGTTCAGATTTATATTTTACAAAGATAACATGAGACAGTGGAACAAGGTTGTTTAGAGAGGCAGGGTGGACAGCAAGGGCATTGAACACTCATCAGGAGGCAGTTATCCCAGTGGAGAGGGGATGAAGGGACAAGTGCTGTAGAGAAGAGAGTGGACAGGGTGGAAGGAGGAAGAGTCAAAGATGATACAGAGGATTGCTGCTCGAGAGATCAGGCAACTCAACAGTGAAAACAGGGTCTTTTTGCAGAAAGAGTGGTGACAAAATTGAAATTATGACGAGGGATCTGGGATACCCGTGAAACATCAATCACTGTTCATTCCAGGTACTCTGAAAATCCTACCAAAGAGCCACTTCTCACCGTTCAAAGATTTTCTGAAATCCATTAGATACAGATATTGCTTGGTTTAATATATATTGGAGTGCTCGGAAAGGACTAAAACATCTCTTTCAAAGTTTGCTCTGTTTTTTTTTTTTTTTTTAAATCTTTGCTTTCTTCGGCCTTTTGATCAACAAAGAAAGCCATAGGAAAGCAATATTCATGCTTTGATTATAAACTGACAAACTAATATTGTTAGAAATCTTGGGTAAATTTTTCTTCCCCATAAGCCATTTGTTATATTAGAATAGACTTCTGAAAAATATACTCAGATGTAATTAACTTGAGCAAATATTAATAGTTTCATACTCTGGATTAGTAGTTTATCAGTGCCCATCAAGTGTTTTTCTAGGAGACAAAGTATTTGCTTGATGGTAAAGTTTTTCAGAGGCACAATTCTATAATAAAATGGGGCTAATTATTTTGGTTTTCACTTTAGAAACAATTAGATCAAAAGTAAATGTGATAAATTTTAAAGAAAAGCAAATTTATAATGACCAAGATTGACTTTTCTTTTCAGCTGGTATAATTTAGATCCACTACTTATTACTTGAATGTTTACAAAACAGAATGCTTCCAACTTGGGAGCATGTTCAAGAAACCGGAAGCTGGGCCTTACCTTCCCTAGTTGCTGCTCCGTGAGAGAAAAGGCATCCATGAATGCCTGAGCAATCACTGACAAACAGCCATCTATGTGTGGTGTCTTCTTAATGTCAAAGACAAACTGAGGGTTCTTCAGGATGTTTACCCAGAAACGAAGAGGAAGGCTGTTCAAAGAGAGAATAATCTCTTCTCAAATACGGCCATTCATGGGAGGCCAGTGTTCTCTTTATCAATTTATAAACTGGTGTTTACATCCTTAATGAAGTACACAAATCTGCTTAGACACACAAGGCAGTGTCACTCAGAACAAGAAAGGGTTAAGCCGACTGCTACTGAAAGGCAGACCAGAGGAGTCTGAAAGTGGTCAGGGACTGGACAAGATTTTTCTCCATATAATTCTTGATTATATTAGATGATAGTCACCAGTAAAAACCTCTCACTCAGATCTCTTGGACCTGACATCCTCTCTGTGACACTCTGGTCTAAGCCACCACCGACTCTCGCCTGGATTATTTGCTTATCACCTCGTGTACTGCAGTGGACATACTTGACTTGCTGTCTGCACCTTTTCAGAATGTAAGCTCTGGGAGGACATGGGTTGGTTGTCTCTTTTGTTCATAACTGTCCTCCATCACCCAATAGTGTTTGGCACATTGTTAGTATCAAAGTAAGTAGGTGAATATGAACTTGGGGATCATTTCAGAGTCCTTCCATGATCTCCATTTCAACGATGGCCTTGCTTACTACCTCCACGGCGCATGGCTGCTGGTGCAGTCATAGCTTTCCTAACCTGGTTGCTTCCCTGCTCAGAGGCCACAATATTCACCATGCAATGGTGACCTGCAGGACCTATGCTGGGTGTGGGAGGAATGAGACCTGGGAGCAAGAAGATAGGACACAGGAATGGAATGAGCCAGAGGAGAGCTGGAACAGACCTGGATTAATGAAAAAAGATTGAACCTACAACTCTGGGACTTTTACAACTGTTTAAAATGACTCGGCTGACAGTGCTCAGAGGGGCTTGAGCTTGTATGGGAAGTTCTATCACTTAACTCTGAGTCTTATTTAATTCTAGCACACAGTATTTCTAATAGAGGTAATGAGCCGTGTTTCTTCTCTGAGAAGACACTAGAATATATCTGGATGCCCTACCTTTTCTTCAGTTAAAATACAAACAACAACAACAATAACAAAAAACAATGTGAACCTTTGTTATTTCATTTAACAGATACACCTTCAGCACCTCCTCTGTAGGGAGAGATGGGTTGCTGCCAGGCTTAGGGCAAGGAGCGAAAAGACCTCCTTCAGCCCTAAATGGAATGCACATTACAATTAATAACTAATTCTCATGTTATCTGAGTACTGCATTTGACAAAAGCATGAATTTCTATACACTGATAGCCTGAAATTTGCCAAGTAATTGATTATTTTAGGAACCAGTAAAAGTTTCCTCTAATGGAAAAACAGTATGGTAAAACCACAACATATTAATTTTTCATCCTTTGCTGGTCTAACATTCTAAACAGCCTCTTTCATGCATTAAAGATAACTTTATTTTATCCTAAAAAACAGGATTCCTGGCATAGAAACAGTTTCATGCATTGTTTAAAAATAGAAAATAGCAGCCAGGTGTGGTGACACACGCCTATAATCTCCGTGGCTTGGGAGGTTGAGGCAGGAGGTTTGAGGCCAGCTTCAGCAATTTAGCAAGATCCTAATCAACTTAGTTAGACTCTGACTCAAAATAAAAAGGGCTGGGGGTGGCTGCATAGGTAAATGCCCCTCGGTGCAATCCCTCATCCCCCCAAAAAAGAAGCAAGAAACTACTTTGATGCCATAGCTTACCAAGCCCAAAGATTCTGATAAGAGATAAATAAATCCTTCTGTAACTATCTCTGCACTCCTTTTAGTTAATATTCTGTCCTAGATTCTTGGAAATGTCAATAATCACCTACATTCCCACCTGTTTGTTTTCCAAATATGTACGACATCAGGATCTGTGATTTTTTTATTTTCAGCCTGGGCATCCAAGAAGTCAAAAAAGTATTTTATAGCAAATGGGGCTCTGCTGTTGGGTAAACTCCAAATGCTTCTGAAAAGTTTTTCAAGCACAGAATGAATTGCCACCTGAAAGAGAGCGTGAGGTTTGGGAAATTAAAAAATATGGTAGTGGTTTTGAAAACATTAGAAAACCAAATCTAGGTTCAGGGAAAATGATGTGCCAACCAGAGAAAAACAAGCTGAGAAGGAAAATGTAAAACTGTCAAATGAGGCCAACACTCACAGTTCGGGACAAAGGTCCTGGGAGTCTTTGCCCAGGTTTAGATTTGGCTGGTAAGCCTCTTGCTCTTAGCAACATTGTTTAGTCAACAGAGAGGAGATGGTGGCAATCTCTAGGAGTGGAAGGGCTGTCAGCTGTAGGGCTGTATACATAAACCAAGAAGCCACGGAGGCTTTGCTTTTATTAATTATGTTTAGCCTGGAAAACTCAAGCAATGTTGCTCTGTTTCCAGATTTTTTCCTGCTGCCTGTATTTTCATCATAGGGTTTATTGTGTACTTTCCAAAGCATTTGAGTATATTATAGAAAAGCAAATAGGCTGCGCTCTCTGGGGAAGCTGAGAAAATCAAGAGGCTCAGGCTGTCCTCTGCCCACTAAACAAATCTCCTAAACTCTAAGCAGATTCCCTGCCATCCATAATCTGAAGCAAGCATGCCCAGCAAGTCACTAGGGCCAGGTGTAGATAGTAGCATTTATATTGCTAGTCAATCCAGGGAGAAAAAAAGAAAAATCACCACCGACTTGTGTTAATGTCACTAAGAGCCTGATGAAGTAAAATTTGCTCCTCATCTGGTATTCTGGTGGCTTCCCCATGTGACACTTATATGTGAACAGAATTTCTAATTTTAAAATGAAAAAACCTGGTAAGATTTTACCAGGTTTATAGCCACTGACACCCTCCCTCCTTCATTTTATTTGCAATTCGAAGAAGGAAGTTTATTGCTTATCTCTAATAACAAGTAAACAAAAAGGAATAATTATGCTGTCAACCTAAAAAATAACAATAGTGAAATGGTGGGTAAGGAACTGGGAACAATATTAAAATCCCTGATTGAAGACTTACAGTAGAAATTTGTAAAGTGCTGTTATCCTTGCAGTTTATAAAAAGAAGAAGGAGATGGGAAGTGTTTACAATTTAAACTTTCATTTTGCTTTGCTAGAAGGCACAAGGGATTTGTAACATTTTCACACTTCAGTGGAAATTAAGTCAAACACATCATACACCCCCAAGGTAGCCGTAAAAGCTCTCCCAGAACAGTAAGTGTACCTTGGTCGACAGCAGCTTTGTCAGATACATTTCTTTTACTTTGAACTTGTGTTTCCCTCGATGTCTCTTTCCTTGCACATCTTGGAATGCTTCTGAATCTGGTAAAATCTAGAGGGAAGACGGAGTAGAAGTGTTACCTGAAGAGACCATTTGTGCCACAGAAGACCTGTGATTCAGCAATGAGCAGAGAAAGCCTGAACTCACCAAATGGCAGTGGTCATCCGAGTACTCCACATCTGAGTGCCAGAGAGAGGGAGAGAAAATAATTCATTAAGAAAAACAAACAAATAAACACCCCAGGCCTAGTTAGCCTTCTCAAGATAAGCCCCACATGTGCTGGAAACCAAGAGCTCCTCCTTGTTGCCTTTCCCATGCTGCACCTTAAGATCTTAAGAACAGTGTAAATGCAGGATGAGTGGGGACTAGAGCAGAAAGCAGGTTCCCTGTCCCTGGAAATGTGGAAACAGGCTGAGTGTCCATTTGCTGGGACAGGGCAGGAGGGGCTCAAGCCTTGTTATATTTCATTTAACAAATATACCTGCAGCACCTCCTCTGTGGGGAGAGAGGGGTTGCTGCAAGGCTTAGGGCAAGGAGCGAGAGGACCTCCTTCAGCCCTAAATGGAATGCACATTACAATCCATGAGAGTCATGAAACTACTAATTGCACAATTAATTACAATGGTGGTAAGGATTATATGAGAACTATAAGCCAAGGAAGTAACTAACAAGGCACCCATCTAAGTCTGGGAGTTTTCTTTAAGGAAGGGATGTTGAAGCTGAACTCACGAGTTAGCCAAGTAAGTGGCCAAGACCCCAGGATGGAAACGAGTGTGCTCCTCCTAGGACCTGAAAGAAGGGCAAGGAGGTGGCAAGGCAAGAGTGGCATAGAGTAAGGACATTCTCCAGGGAAATCAAAATTGTGGTCAGAAAAGATAAAGGGAAGGGAAGATGGGTATTAAGGCATTGGATTTTTTTTTCTTTTTCTTTTTTTGTCTTGAAGATGAGAGAGACCAGGACATCTGAAATGCTGATGGGGAAAAAATGCAGTGATGGCGAGGGAAAGCAGTCAATTAAAAAGCAACCACTGGATCACTGACTAGAGAAGAGCCCAGTGGTGCAGGAATGCTCAGAAGGCTGAAGAAGATGGAGAGTTGTGACCATCAAACTGGCCTTGGGAGGGGGAGGAAGGAGCAGCAGTGGGCAGGTGCAGTAGGTAGGCAGGTTTGGTGCTGGATGTTGAGTTCTCGTTTCAGTTTTCTCTGTGCAGGATGAAATCATCTGCCGACAGTCGGGAATGCTATGTGGTCGGGGCTCTGAGGCAAGGTTGATTTTGGGGACAGAGCTCTAGGGAAACTCAGTGGTGGTAGGCCGTGTGGAGACTGGTCAAGCTTACTACCATGTGTGTAAGTGACCCCAGCAGCTGTTGAGTGAGTTTCTTTTGCAACTGTACGCTGTAGGCTCAGAAAAGGCTAAATCTGGGTTCACCAAAGCTGGGACTTTGACAGAGGGGCTTCTGACAGAGCAGAGGGGCAGGGCCTTGGAGTTTTAGCAGAATAGTAATCAAAGTGATGGCTTTCAGTAGGATTGGATAGGGAGGAAGCAGAGACTGACTATCTGGAGTCCCAGAAAGAGATCCAGACCTAAGATTGTACTATTCAATCCCCAGATGACAGGCTCTTCAGATGACCCAGTCTTTGAGGCTTAAAAAAACCAGCTTTCCCCCTTTTCACAACTTAAGGACACCCTCCTCTTTATGCCACAGTGACAGCCACTCTCCAAACAGCACCACTGTAGCTTAATAAAGTAGTGGAGGGTGGGAGTCTCTCAAGGAGTATCCTGAAAGCTACCAAATATTCATCAGGAGCCCTGCAGCACTGACTGGTTGCTGGAAACTACTAGTTTCAGAAAACTAAAAGTCTGAAGTCCCTCCTTCCAGCAGTATGGGTGAGAAGGTGCCTGCTAGGGAGAGGTCCAGAACCCTCTGAGGGCTGAGGACAGGCCTTCTTTGCTCAGGTTAACTGCTCTGGAGACAAACCCAAAACAGGACCTAGGGACTTTCTCAAGGTATTACCACAGTATTTTTCTGCTCTGAGGATGTCAGAAGAGGACTTTGGACATTGGCCTGTTGACCTTTCCCTAAAAGCTCCCTCTTGAGTTTCTACTTTCCTGAGAAGTTTGCAAGGTGCTGTCACACTGGATTCTCCTACTGGACTATCTTGTTTGTTCAGCTCTTGCTGGGCTGGGGGTTATCTGCAAGTTTTCCTCTCAGTTTGCCAAGAGGACCTCATTGCTATCTCTCATCCTACTGTGCTGTTGGAAAAGACCTATAAGGGCTGAGATTGTACCCTGAGTTTAGAGCCATTAAGAGGCAGCAACTTCCTTTATGCTGGGCCGTCTGGGCCAACCACAGTTTACAGTTTCCTTTCCTGCTTCCTGCAGGGCCCTTATTCTTAGGACTAGAAATAGATCGAAATGGCTTTTCTCAGCTTTCAGAGAATTATGTAGCAACAACTCTATCTCAGCTTTGTGACAATATGTCTGAGAGAGGCAGAAACCAATACTTTATAAAGCTGGGTGAGAACAAAAGGTTAACAATATTATATTGGTTACCTGAAGTAAAATTTGCTATCTTCTTAAAGACTTTTATAGTGGATCCATTTGATATCTGAAAGCAAAGATAAAAAATATATGAGTTTTCAAAATTTAATGTATTTCTCAACTTCACTCAGGAATTAGATGGCTGGATGGTTCTTACATTCCCTCACTTATTAAATCAAATATTTATCAAGAACTGCTATGTCCTGGGCACTGTGCTCGGGCTGGGGCTATCTAGAATGACAAGGCACTGTCTCTGCCCTCAAGGAACTCATGGTCCTTTGGTGGCGACAGACAGATAGTGAGGTAAGGAAAGTGCCCAGAAGGTGGAGGCCAGGACGCTGTGGCACAAATGGCCACTCCCCAACTTCTCAGAGGTCAAGGGGCCTGGGTCAGTTTTGTTTTTTGAGGCTTCTACTTGTTATGGGTTAAAATATTTGTGTCTCTTCCAAATTCTTCTAAATCCTAACATGATGGTATTAGGAGGTGGGCCTTTGGGGAGGTGATAAAGTCATGTGGGTGGACCCTCAGGAGTGGAAGTAGTGCCCTTATAAGAAGAAACACCAGAGATTGCTCTCTGCTCTATTATGTGAGGATACAGTGAGAAAGAGAGTCCTCTGTGAACCAGGAAGAGGGCTTTCACCAGACTCTGGACCCACTAGTATCCTGATTGTGGACTTCAAGGTACCAGAATTGTGAGAAATAAATGTTCGTTGTTTAAGCTATCCAGTGGATGGTATTCTGCTAGAGCAGCCTGAACTAAGACAACTAGTATATTAAGAAATGAAGAAATACCAAAACAGGTTCTCAAAAACTGGCATATAAAGCTGGGTGTCTACGACAGAGCAGTTTCACATGTAGGTCTATATTCAACAAACTAAGTAAATATTCTGATAGTAAACTATTTGTAACTGCCCCATATTGGAAATAACCTGAATACCCATTAACATTAGGATGAATAAATAAGTTGGAGTATTTTCTTGATTATAAAACAATGAAAAGGAGCTAACTACTGCTACATGTCACATGGGCAGATTTTACAACCATAATATTGAGCAAAATAAGTCTGACAGGAAAGAAAGCATACTGTACAGTTCCATTATATAAAGCTAAAAAGCAACTCAGTCAAACTATGATATTAGATACTGAAGAAGAAAGTGGGGCTAGTGATCAGGAAGGGACAGGAGAGGGTTTCTGTTTCTTGACCTGGGTGCTAACTACAGGATGTACTCATTTAGTGAGAATTCATTCAGCAGAACCAATGACTTGATCTTTTTGGTAGGTTGTAGTGGTTTTTTTTTTTTTTTAAGGATAAAAGTTATAAGAATTGCACATACTTTTTAACGAAAACTTGGCAAGTCTAACACAGGAGAGTGCTTATCATTGACTGCTAGGTATGTAGTTAATTGAATGTTCATCTAAGATCTCTACCTGAGTGACCACCACCCATATCCTGGCAGGAGCATTTCAAAGTCTTGAGAACGGCATCCATCACCTCTTCCCAGGCAACAACCACCCACCCTCATCCAGACGTCGTCATTTCTCCAACTTCCATCACATTGACGAGTTCTGCCTATTCTGTGCTTCATAGAAGGGGAATCATACAAAATGGACACTAGCATTGGGCTTCTGAGGGTAAACGTAAGGTCTGTGATGTTAAGCCACATTGTTGTGTCTGCCAGTAGTCCATCCTTTTTTTATTCCTGTGTTCATTGCACAAATATGCTACAAAAAATTGCCAAACAATAAAGCATACATGCTGTGATGTGGCTGAACTTCAAAACACTCGAAGTGAAAGAAGCCAAGTCTCAAAGGACCACATGTTGTATGATCTCATATACATGAAATGCTCAGAATAGGCAATTTACACCCACAGCAAGTAGACTACTCACTGCCTAAAGCAGGGAGGGGAGGAAATATCAGAACGGCAGCTATTATGAAGACAACAATAAGTGTTGGCAAGGATGTAAGGAAAAAGGCACACTCATTCACTGCTGGTGGTACTGCAAACTGGTAGCCAATATGGAAAGCAGTATGGAGATTTTTTGGGAAATTGGGAATGGAACCACCATTTGACCCAGCTATCCCTCTCCCCAGTCTATACCCAAACGACTTAAAAACAGCGTAATACAGGGACACAGACACATCAATGTTTATAGCAGCACAATTCACAATAGCTACACTGTGGAACCAACTGCCCTTCAGTAGATGAATGGATAAAAAAGAAATGTGGCATATATACACAATTGAATAAAAAGAGAATAAAATCATGGCATTTGCAGGAAAATGGATGGAGTTAGAGAAGATATTGCTAAGTAAAGTTAGCCAATTTCAAATAACCAAATGCAAATGTTTTCTTTGATATAAGGAGGCTGATTCATAGTGGGATAGGGAGAAGGAGCATCGGAGGAATAGACGAACTCTAGATAGGGCAGAGGGGTTGGAGGGGAAGGGAAGGGGTGTGGGGTTAGAAATGATGGTGGAATGTGATGATCATTATTATCCAAAGTACATGTATGAAGACATGAATTAGTGTGAATATACTTTGTATACAACCAGAGAAATGAAAAAATGTGCTCTATACTTTTTTTTTAAGTTATAGGTGGACACAGTATCTTTATTTTATCTTATGTAGTGCTGAGGATTGAACCCAGTGTCTCACGCATGCCAGGCAAGCGCTCTACCTCTGAGCCACAATCCCAGCCCCTGTGCTCTATATTGTAATAAGAATTGTAATGCATTCTGCTGTCATACATAAATAAAAAATTAGTTAGTTAATTAAAAAAAATGACTATACTTAAATGAGACCAGAAGAATTCGAACTATACCATATTTACTTTAATAGAACCATCTTTGATGTAAAAATTTTATATCTGGACTGGGGATGTGGCTCAAGCAGTAGCTTGCTTGCCTGGCATGTGTGCGGCCCAGGTTCGATCCTCAGCACCACATACAAAGAAAGATGTTGTGTCCAACGAAAACTGAAAAATAAATATTAAAAAATTCTCTCTCTCTCACTCTCACTCTCTCTTTAAAAAAAAATTTATATCTAACACAAGAATTTATTTCTGAAATAATCTAAAGGACTTTATTATAAAAACTATTTCATTTAAAACATGTTCCTGTCACATGGGCTCCAAGAATGGATTCTAAGAATGTTTATTCTCTCTTTAAAAAGAAAAATTATTGAATTACCTCTAAACTAAAGCCCTTTACTAATAAACAACACTACTGTTAAAAAGTTCTTATAGCTGTTGGGCATGATGGCACATGCCTATAATCTCAGCAGCTTGGGAGGCTGAGACAGGAGGATCACATGTTTGAGACCAGTCTCGGCAACTTAGCAAGGTCCTAGGTGAGAACTTGTTTCAAAACAAAAAATAAAAAGGGCTGGGATGTAGCACAGTGGTAAAGCACCCCAGGATTCAATCCCCAGTACAAAAAGAAAACAATTCTCACAGCTATATAATATGATATCATTACTTAAACTTCAAGGAAAAAGAGAAAAAATGGCTAACATCCCTTTATGTTATTAAATACTAGTTATTGGGTTGCCTTCCAGTGTCTTTTTCACATTAAATAGTTATGTTTTAAAAAAAAAAGAGCAAATGCTAATGAAAACAGGGCTTCCTCTCGGGCTGATGACAATGTTCTAAAAGTAGATGGTGTCACTTTGCACGACTCTGTAAATTTATCTAGAGCCACTGGATTCTACACTATGAACAGGTGGGCTTTAAGGTATATAAATTATAACTTAGTAGACCTGTTAAGAAATTGCCACAGATTTTAAATGTATACATTGGTAAATACTTTGACCTTACTATCATGCTCATGCTGTGCCTAGGTAAAGCCTGTTTTGGAGATGAAGTCAAACGTCCTCACCTGAAACCTTCTGGGACCATGAAGCCCAGGGCCAAGTGGCCCTCTAGTGCCCTGATGGGTACTGGGAAACAGCCAGGTATAGAAGTGACCTTCAGGGATGGAGAGACGAATGCTAAGATCCTAAGGGCAAACTTGGCTCCTTGTTTAAGTTGTTTTGAGGGAGGGGCTGGTCCCCAATAGTATAAGATGAAGTGGGTGAAGAGGAGGTGGGTCAGGGAATACAGCTCCCCACCTTGGTTCTGGGATCATGGCAGGGAAGCTTATGTCCTTTCTGAACATTATCAGCCAAGCGATGTGTCCTTCCACTGAAGCTCCAAGGCTGTTCTAAACTCTAATGCCTGGCCTTCCCCAGTTTGGGGGGAAAAGAAAAACAAGAAGCTGGTCATTTCTCTTCTAGCCTGCTGCACATTGGTTATCAAAAAGTACAAGCCTCCCTCACAAGCTCCTAAGGATTAAACCTAATCTCCTTCAGGTCACACCCACGGAGAGAGGAGCAGAGAAAGAGCCAGCTTTTTAGGGGGCCCAACACAGCTGTCCAGCCAGCTGTGTCCAGCCAGCCCCTGAGTGATGCTAGAGGTCTCCAACTGCTGGCGTTCGAGACATCTCGAGGGAGGAGGGCTGGCTGGGTGAGCAGGCTCTTCAAAGTGTCACCAGTGGGGAATCCGAAGTCTTGGTGAGCTCTCTGACTCTGCTATTATTACCAAACATCCTCTCCTTTCCCTTGAGCCATTCCTTGTCCCCTGGCTGATTTTTCAGTTCTCCTCCATATTTGATGCAATTCAGGTCAATGCCGTGTGCAGGCCCCCCTCAGACATCCTCACACACGGTGCTTATGGGGCTGTTTGAACATAGTTACAAAATTCCTCCCCACGAGGAGCTGGCTATGCTCTGTTTCTAAGCCAATAAATATCTTTTTATAAAAGGAATCCGGTGATTCATTCTGGGTAATTGTCAAAGAATGAATCCCGAACAGATCCTGTTGAGTGTTGAGCCAATACTCGGCTACTGTCAGACGCTTTGTTTTGCCAAAAGCGAGCCCCCTCGCTCTATAATCACAAACGCCAGGGACGGGCCTCCCATCAGCAGCGCTGCCAGAAGTTCAACTGTCCTTTCAAGAGCTGGCAACATCTTGCTGCTGGCACTGTGCTCAGGCATTAAGATAGTGTAGACACAGCTTGTACCAAGGAAATTTTACTCTGAAATTATCTTCCAAGAGCCAGTGTAAAAGCATTTTATTAGTGGATGAGTTGTGTGTGTGTGTGAGAGCGAATTTCGTTCACAGCTGCTCTGGGGCTGGAACGTTTCCACCCCATGTGACGCTTTAACTCTATTATAAGAACAGAAAAATCATTTACAGATGTTTGTGGGGGGCGAAAGGTTTCCGCTTCCTATTTTGCACAAGTCAGCTGTTGCCGAGTTAAGGACAGAAGTGCCTTTTTGAAAAGTGCTTCAGAATCGGAAGGGTTAAAATTGTGATGCTGTTTGTTCGGTCCTAGGAGCTCCACATGCTTCCTTAAGGGTGACTCATTTAATCGTCCCATCCTCCTGTGAGGCAGGGAGCATTCTCTAGGCTCCTACTTTTAGAGGATGAAAACCAAATTAAATCAGGGAAAGATTGTTGTCGCTTGATGGATCTGCAGCAGGATTGCTTCTCCCACCCAGAGCAGAATGGGTGCCCTCGGTAATTTCAAGTTAAATTCTTCCCAGTTTCACAGTCTTCCAGGATTCACAGTGACTACAAGGCTACCCTCTGATGATGCCAGCCTGAGGCAGGACACAGCAGACATGACTGTAGATACCCCTCGTCGGAATTAGAAGTCAGGACCACACAGGGAAGAAAAGGATCCTGTAAATAATTTAAAGTCACTCCTAAAATGTGCACGAGCATGAGATTTCTTTTTTTTTTCAATTGTTTGTGAAAGATGAGGTTTCAGAGAAGCAGAGTTAGAAGTTGAGGACCTACACTTTTTTTTTTTTTGAGAGAGAGAGAGAGAAAGAGACTTTTTTAATATTTATTTTTTAGTTTTCGGTGGACACAACATCTTTATTTTACTTTTATGTGGTGCTGAGGATCGAACCCAGCGCCCCGTGCATGCCAGGCGAGCGCGCTACTACTTGAGCCACATCCCCACCCAATGAGATTTCTTGATGTCAAGGGTTATCTGTAGGGCCTAAGTTGGAGATTATCCCATAAAAACAGATTTTCTAGAAATATAAGGTTGCACTTATATTTAACCTTATAAAACTGTCATTTCTATGGACCAAGACACTCAGCTATTGGCAATTTCATATGGTTCAGCCTAAGAGAAATAATGGAATTATAGCTGTGGGTTTTATGGAAAATGATGAATATGATCTGAATATTATGATAATTTTTCCTATTGGAAGAAAAAAAAATGCTAAAGACACAAAAATCAATATAAATTACCTTGTGGGAGCCCTTACTGGTCTCTTTCATTACTGAAGCCACCTTTCTGTCAAAATGGTATTATCTGAAAACAGAATTCCATTCCACGAGCATTGTCACAGCGGCCACCTGCCAACATTGTTCTCTCCCCGTCAATACTGTCCCCCTCACTGATGCTCCAAGGCTGGAGGCAGATGAAAAGGGAGTGTTTTTTTTCTTGGGGCCAGAGGGACCTTGCACAGTCCTTCAGCACATTTGAAAGGGGTTGTTGGAAGATTCTCCACAGACACATCCACTCACACAGAGAGAACAGAGCTCCAAGGGATTCTTGAAACTAAAGGAAAGACCCAGAGAGCTCCTGCTTCTCCATTGTTGACTTGAAATTAACCCTGGGCCCAGGAGCAAACTCCCTTCGGGGTCTGTGAGAGAGAACCCTCAGTTCTTCCTTCCTCAGGGAGCTGGGCCTCCAAGTGTGTGTGAAATTGGGAACTGAAGTGCTCTGGGTATGTTGGTGGGGTTGGTACTGCTGGCCTCCCTCGGATGAAGGTGACTGCCATCTTCAAGGACAGCTAGTCACAAGGGATGTTAAAGTGGGATCAGAAACAAGGAAGCATTTTATAACCCACAGCCATGAGATTCATCATAAGATCTTAAGAGAAGTTGCCCTTTGAGTTTAATGTCAGAGGATATAACTACCAGGGTATCTATGCCATTCATCAGGCCCAGCTCTCTATCCAGGCTGCTTAGAGGTTGGGAACAGGAGGCTTAGCTCTGGGTAAGTTTATTCCTCTGGCCCCGAGGAGAGCCACGGTTTCTACAGTGATTCATTTTTCATCTGCATTCAGCCTTGGGGCATCAGTGAGAGGAGCTGTGTGACCTTGGCCAAGTTTCTTCACTTCTCTGGGCTTCTGAGTGGGAATAATGGCAGTATTCATCTCACGGGGCACAAAAGAGGATGAGAGGAGTTGCTGTTGGTAAAAGCCTTTAGAACCATGCTCAGCATGGCAGTAGTGTGGCCTGTGCTCTCCATGTAAACAAGCACCTCAAGGCATTCATGCTGCGAAAGACCTGCAGAAGTGGCTCATCCTTTCATTTTAGGATCACAGATGACACCCGGCCGAAAGGACCTCTAACCTTCCCTAAGCGACACTTTGGGACATTCCTAGGAGCTTTAAATATCTTTTGAATGGCAGGAGTGGCCTTGGCAGTGACCCTTTCTGCATTGCCGACACTTGGGGTGAGCAACAGTCTTCAACCACACAAGATTCATCATCTTTTCTGCCTCCCCAAACCTTGCATTATCAGAAAAAGAGGTGCAATCTGTAGAGGAAACTTCCTGCCCCCCAAAATACCTTCCCTGCACCCTTGATACCACCCCCCGGCAGAGTGTGGGTGCAATGACACAGCACAGCAAGAGTCACACAGGGCTCAGGGGAGAGGAAAGAAGCCTGGACTGCAGAGAAATTGGTCACCTGGGCCAGCAGCCCGTGCCACTGATCCCACCTGCTCCAGAACAGCGTGGTCCCCTTCACAGTCAAGCCCACAGAGCTGAAGCCGGTTACAGAGGCACTTAAGGAAAAGCTTAATTATAGGGAGAAAGCCGCCTCCGCCTTAATGTGTTTGGAAAGACACCAGCTCACTTAACCCCTTGTCTGTCCGAGACTGAAGGAGACTGGAGCAGAAATTCACTCTCCCCTGTGTTCATCTGATGGAAAACAGGGGAGGGCGGGGGACAAACAGCTCCAACTAAAAGAACAGGGTGGTTGTGAACACTGATGAAGCCAGTGTGTGTCCACGGTGCTGGGCACTGGCAGCCACTGCTGTCATCATGCAATGCCAGAATTGGCTTGTGTGCCATCCTGTAGGTATCTGGGGGGTTGCATCTGGTCCACGGAGATGCTATATTTTTGCAGATCCCTCAGATCCCTCTAGAAACCTGTTCTTCAAATATACAAAGAGCCAGTCATCCTGGGGAGACCTGCTCCACTCTATTCTCCCCAAGGGCAGAACAAGGCAAGAAGAACAGGGCTCCAGCTCCAACAGCAGGGACTTTGTTTAGATAGGAGGAGGAACTGGCCGTCAGTAAAGATTAACTTTAAAACCGAACTAATTTGGACTAATTGGAGGGAGGTGAGTCTGAATCACTTAAAACTCTGAATTAGACCCTATTTTTAAATGAAATATAGTTTTTTGCTTTCAAGCACTTACAGTGACTCAAACTAGGGCGCTTTAGTAAATGAATAAGAGTGATAATTAGCATCTTGTCTCTTTGGAGGGAAAAGCGAGTGCTGGAGGAGAAATTTTTTCTTTCATGAAAGGGCAGAAGCAAACTTCAGCCCAGCCCTGTCGAATTATTCCCAATTTTGAATCTGCAGAGGCACTACAACATCAAGCACAGGTCGAGGCAGCTGAGGGTGGCAGAGGCTTTGCTTAGACCAGTCTTTAGAACACAGGGCTTTGGAAATGGCCCAGGCTCAGAGAGCACAGCTGATGACCTCCCCAGTTTCCTTCAAGCTCTCTGCATCTATTTGCCTTATGGCTCAGCTTTTTAAACATAAGGAGAAGCCTTTAAGCCCTCATGTCCTAGTCTCTTGTCATTTATTACCACCATGCAGTGACGCTGGGCTATGAGGCCAATAAATCATTGGGACGGGAAGTGACTACTGGCCGGATTAATTTCATTATCATCCTTAAGCAGATAGGTGTCTAGCACAGCCGATGTCTCTGTGAAGAGGGATGTTCCATCTCCCCTGACAGGCCCTCCCCGTGCCTCATGGACAGCTGTGGTACCTCTGTTTTCCCCGCTGGAGTGACCTATCCTGCCTTTCCCTACTAAAGACACCGAGTGGCCACCTCTCTAAGAGGCCCACTCTGTGTTGCACAGGTGCAGGGAGTGGGGAGGCTTAGCTGAGCAAGGCAGGCATTCTAGCCAGGAGTATCAAAGGGGGGTACTGGTGGCTCCACCCCTTCCTGATGTCTAGAAAAGCTTGCCACCCAGACACAGGGAGAGGAGGAGATGGCCTGCAGGTCTGGAACTCAGAGCTTCACAGCGGTGCCATAATAAGCCCCTCCCTGGCCACTTTCACCCAGCAGGGCAGTGCCTCCCACTTGACCCTCCCTCTGCCCACTGATGCCTGTATTCCTGAGTCCAGCCAGGCATACTATTAGATAGCTGCATGGGAGCTGGGCAAGGTGGCCCATGTCTTTAATCCCAGTAACTTGGGAGGCTGAGGCAGGAGGATTGCAAGTTTGAGGTCATCCTGGGCAATTTAGTAAGATCCCATTTCAAAATAAAAACATAAATAGCTCTGGGCACACAGCTCAGTGATAGAGTGCTTGCCTACAGTGTTTGAAGTCCCACATTCAATGCCTAGTTCTAAAAAGATAGATAAATATATAAAGCTTTCTGGGGAGTCTTACAAAACCCCAAAGCTAACGACTGCTCTTGGAAAGATGACTCCAAGGCCAGGAAGCCCAGGCTGCAGAGGACTGAGCTTGGGAGCAGGCTGTGACTCCGCAGCTTCCTCTGTGAGGTCTTCTCCAGCAAAGCCAGGGGGGCAGTACTGGCTCAGGTGTCACCATGGCAACCATTTCTAAACTGAGTCTGAGACCTGCTCAGCCATAGAGCCCAAGGATGGGTGTTCTCTCTTCCTGGCTGCTGTCCAGAAACCTTGGCTCTAGAATAGTCTCAGCTTCTGGCTGGCTGAGGGCAGAGCAAAGGCCTGCCTAGCGTGGGCCCATCTCCCTGGGATTTCTGAGCTGTGAAACACAGCTCTAAGCTATCTGTGGAAAAGCACCTGCTACTCCTGAGTGTCAGCCTCGACCCCTCCCTGACTTCATCTCCCTCCCAGGTGGCTTGTAGCATCCACCTCCTGAGCCCCTCAGAATCCATTCCCCAGGGCGTCTCCACGGCACTGCATTACTGTGGACAGCCCCATCCCTTATCTGAAATTCTGCCACAGCTTCCAGGGGGGCTCCCTATTTCCAGCTTTGCAGCTCTTCTGTGCATACCCCATGCCCACCACAATCACTTTCTGAAACACAAGTCTCCCCTGCTAAAGGCCCTCTCCTGCGATCTGCTGTCCTTGGGTAAAATGCAAACTCCTAAGAGGCTGAACAGGCCTGAAGGATCTGCATTTCCCCTTCTCAGCACCCCCTCCGACTTCTCTGGCCTTTCTCTGGAGAAGCAGTTAATGGCTAAATAACAGGCCTGAGCCTCAGTGTACCCATCTATAAGCAATGGAACCGACCCCATAGGACTGCCGTAAGATGGAATGAGCCGAAATAAAGGTTAATGCTGAAGTCAGCACCTGGTCCAGAATAAGCATTCCCTAAGCCCCGATATTATCAGCTCTTACTGCCACCCAGAACCCTCCTACCATTTCGACCAGTCCAAAGTTGTCTCTTGAATACGCACGCGGTCTCTTGTCTGCTGGATGTGCTGGCACCCTATCTCAGTGTGGACCTGGTCTTCGCACCTCTCCTGTGCATTCCCAGCTCTTAGCACATAACAGACACTCAACAAAGACGTGGCTAATGCTGCTGAACAAATCCCAGTATCCAGTGTGTTCAGGAACTTTCCCTGCCTCCTTGCCATGCACAGGCTTCTCTGGCATGGGAGAGTCACGTACTCCCTCAGCCTTCACCGAGCAGAACGGTCAAGGGCTAAAGGAAGTACCACTGCATATTGCAAACACACAGAAAGTTGATAACTTCTTTAGAATAAGGGCCAGACACAAAAGGATTCAAGGTCTGCTGTGAACACCATGGAGTGAGGTGAGGTCTGGGGCTTTCACAGGCTCTGTTGGCATCAATACACTTGGCATGTGGCCGTCACGTGTGTGTGACAGCTATCCTCTGGCTTTCCTAGGAGCACACTTTGCAAGGCCAGACCATCTCATCAGGCCAGAACTTCCCATCTAAACTGCAGGACGGTGTGATCAGGCAGACCTCCAAGTGTACCACGAGGGACAGCAGCAATTCCTGGGCTCCTCTGAATGAGCAACCAAGGAAAACTTCTGTCCCAGAAACCAGCAATCTGCCAACTATTCCAGAAAGTAAGTGGGAGTCCTGGTTTTTGTTTTTTTTTAAAGATTGATGTGATTTTTTTTAATACCTTTATTTTATTTACTTATTTTTATGTGGTGCTGAGGATCGAACCCAGCGTCTCGCACATGCTAGGCGAGTGCTCTACTGCTGAGCCACAGCCTCAGCCCCTTCTTTTTTTTTTGAAGAATTTACCTGGTACTGGAGGTCATCCAATTCAGCTGAGTTAAGAAGAAGTAAATGTCGAGGTCAAGTCTCATTCTTACCTCATAGTGGCCGATGGTATTCAGCTTGGTTATTCCATCTTCAAGAATCACAGAGGAACTGTCAATATCCAGAAGTTCTTTTTGTCGTGTGCCTACTTGAAGCTCTGAAAAAGGAAAGGGGGAGTCATTTTGTTCCATTTTAAAATCATGATGAAAAATTTAAATGTGGTGCTGGGGTTGTGGCTCAGTGGTAGAGCACTTGCCCTGCGTGCATGAGGCACTGGGTTGGATCCACAGCACCACATAAAAATAAACATATAAAATACAGGTATTATGTCCATCTACAACTAAAAAGAACTAATAAAAAAAATTTAAATGCTCTCTTGCTATTTTCACACGTATATTTCAAAAATAAAATTTGAATGAAGTGGTAAAGCTTTGAAGATGTGGAGACACATCAGCCAGACTGGCAGCCTGAGCTTTGTTTTGTTTCTGGTTTGTGTTCAGGGCTCTGACATTTCAGTCTGCTTCTCCCTGAAGCTTTCACGCTGAGGCTAAGCCTGGAAGTAAAGCCACTGAAGACACAACCAGGGTCTAAGTGCTTCAGAAAATTTCCAATATTCACACACATATGAACACATTTTCACCAACAAAGGTGCAATATGAACTCTCTGCAGGTTCTTGCAGGGGAGGTGCTGTGCAGCCACCAGCAAAACAGGGTGCAAACTCCCCGAAGGGTGACCAGCTTGTGCCCGGAGGTCAGAATGTGGCCACTAATGTGTTGTTGTTGTTTTTTTTAAATTTCCTGAACCTGCAGTGTTTTATGAATTATTATGTTAACATCAATTTAATTTCCACATTTAAATATTAGGAGATTAAACAAAAAAATGTGGACTCCTGATTTCTCCTTTTAAAAATCAGGGACTGTTAGGCATGGTGGCACATGCCTATAATCCCAGGGCAGAAAGATCTCAAGTTCAAGGACAGCAACCTAATGAGAGACTCTCAGCAACTTAGTGAGACTCTGTTTCAAAATTAAAAAAAAAAAAAAAGAAGAAGAAGAAGAACTGGGGAGACAATTCAGTGGTAAGCAACTCTGGGTTAAATCCCCAGTCCCCCCCACCAAAAACAAAAACAAACAACAACAACAACAAAAAAAAAACTGGTGCTCAGGAGGAGCCAACAGCTCCTATTGTCCAGGGGCTGCTGGAACTGAAGGGACACTGAAGGGATAGAGAAAAGGGATTGAGGGAGAGAGCTACATGACATCTGGAGGTGCAACTGAGTGATACAACTTGCCTGGCTCATGTGAGGCCCTGGGTTTAATCTCCAGCACTGAAGAAAAAATTAATTTTTTTAAAAAATCAGGTAATAATCAGGTAACACTGACCCTGCAGCCTCCATGGCAACCCTTGGCTGAAGCCAAGTGGCTCTCTCTTAGAAGGCAAGTCCTTTCCCAAGTCAGACCCCACTATTTCCTACTGCGCTGGGTGTGACATTCCTATTTACATACTTCCTGCCCCTTTGGGCATGTCTCTCTGAGCCTCTACTGAAAGAGGTCTGACCATCCCAGAAAGGATTGGGTTTCAGTACAACTTATGGCTGATTTCTAAGGCTTTGCCTCAGTTTGCTGAGACTATCCTTGGAGGTAGTTTGGAAGAACAGCAGGGATACAGAAGTGCGACATGGCCTCTAGGCTGTGTCCCCACTTATCAGCATACAATGTAATGCCACCAGCTTGTTTTTGCCCCTGCCTTCCTACTTTAGGAGGTAAGGGGATGCCTGGTTGAAAAAAAACCCAGGAAAAGTGGGAAGACGCCACCGTCACTACCACGGGGCTCATTAGTGGCAGTCCTGAGGCTGTTTTCCCTGTGGTTGTTGGGCTGGGTGTGCCCATGTCCTAAGTGGTCAGAGCCACACATTTGCAAGACACATATTCAAGGTGAGGGAGCTGATGGTCTGATTAGGCCATGGTTTCCTGGCTGAGGCTCCCCTTTTACCCAGTCTGTAAGCAAGTAAGTTGAAACTATCTTTGAGCTGCCCAGCAGTCTATCCAATGGAAGGAAAAAGAAAAGCAGTAGAGAAAGGTGGCCCAACACCCTGTTTTCTTTGAAGCAGGTTGAGCAGTCACTGCACATTTGCAGGGTCTCCCAGAGACTTCCCAGACCCCGCCTCAAGGCTCTTCTCTAGCAGGTTTGATTGGAGGGGGAAGATTTTAATTGCCTGCTTAGTTGAGGCCTACAACTGCACGTGGAGGGGAGATGAACCTTGTTACGCTGTCTGTCACTGCCACGATTTTGCTGCTTTCCTGTCCCATTATCTGCTCTACAACCCCCCAGCGATCTCCCAGGAGGCCTGCACAAAGCTCAACTCTTAAAATGTTGATGAACATTTGAGGGGAGTGGAGCCCTGTTAGCCTGCTCACGCATATGCTCTCCTTTGCAGTATACCAGAGAGCCCGCAAATGAATTCATAGCAGATGCTGCTGTGGGTTGGGGGAGGATGGAGAAGATACTTAATGCAGCCTGCGATTAGCACAGAGAGGAAGATGACCTTTCCGGCATGCTGGAGTTAACACTCAGCGGCTGAGACACCCGCTAATGACATGCTCGGTATCACAACAAACAAATCAAATGCCAATGTGAAATGCAACACACACGGAGGGCACGGGGTTTACACCTCTTTGTACTTCCTGATGCAAGGTGGTTCCATTTGGTCTCAGGGTCAGCAATCTCATGAATCTGATTTACAAACACAATATTTAAAAAAACAGCATCCCAGAAGGATTCTGCTGGCTAGGCAGAGTCACAATGCTGGTGAGAGAGTGAAGTAGTCCCCTGGCCCCCCAGACATGCCCTCTGGGGACAAACTGGCCACGTAAGCTTTGCCAAACAGAAGCTACAGGGCAGGAAGAGAGCAAAGAAAGGCAAGGCGGGCACTCATCAGGGGATCAGGATGGAGTTCCCACAGTGCCTTACCAAGACCAATCTCGTTGAGCTGGAGTCCATAAGGAGAGCCGTTTTTGCTCAAGAACGCTTGGAAAATCTTTTCTTTGGCTTGGCCTATGGTATCGCAGTCAAGGACGTTGACTGAAATATTCCGACAGACATCTGCACTCTCATTTTCTGGGATTTTTTCAAAGACGACATTTAATGCCTGCAAGAATACAAACAGGTTTCCAAGTCTATTAGATAATTGCGATCTGAAAGGCATTCATAAAAGACACAAGCTTCAGCGAGCCCTACTAATACCTCTGACAGCACATTAGCAAACACCGTAGCGCATTATACTACTTTAATCTTTTCTCCATAATCCATTCTTTTCAGGGATAATGGAAAGGAAAACAGAAAGTTAAAACTCTCATTATAGAGCAAGCATTGAATAAATAGATCTGGGAGGAAAAAATACATACACATAAATATTCCAAAAATGGCGATTTCTAATTTCATCCTCAAAAAAAAAAAATTGGAAAGTTTCCACAGTAAATGAGGGCAGACTGGTGATTATCTCTTTTATTAACAAGAACCACAGAGTCCCACAAGTAAAGTTCCGGGTGACAGGAAAGGTTACGAGGTCCCTGTATTGATCACACCAAAGAGGTCAATTCTTAATATGCATCATTAATTATGGTAGCATTCATCTCCCCTCCACTTCAACACCTTCAGTCAGACGTGTCTGAGCCCTCATTAAAATACTGAGATTCCCCACCCTGTACTATTATTCCTGCATTAATTACATTTCAGTGCCATTACTTTGTCATTTAATTCTCCCAGTGCAGCAAAACCTCAAAATCAGACTAATGGGGGAAGGAAGGCTTGTGTGTGGGAACAGAATGGAGGGCTGTCTCACAAGGCATCTGAAAGCAAGTTCAGGTTGACTTTGGTGAACAGGATCCAGGGGAGGGCCGGGAGCTGCGTCAGTAGCGTGACACAGTTTAGGTTCCCGGGCACCTCGGTGATCATGGAGACAGAGGGTACAAAATGCACAATTATTTCATGGATTTGGGCCTGGGTTAATGAAGGACTATAAAATGATCCAATAATGGGAATGGGAAGAAATTACCGGGCATGAGGATCTTTGGGATCACCTCAACTTTGAATAATAGTACCTGCCCCTTGAGTGCTGTTAGGAGATTAAGTGAGATGATGCACTCTGGAGTTGCTGGGAAGGAAGACACCGGCAGCAGTGACTTATCAAGTCGATGCCATGGTCTGCTGTCCTTGTCACAGTGTGCCCTCATCGGGAAACAGAGGCTCCCTCCACACTGACCAGCAGGACTCGAACTACATGCTCAGCGTCTCTGTCACGGTGAGGAGGAAGGTGCCAGCCATTTATCCCTGACTTCAGTTCTCGCCCACCCCTCGCCAGCTGGGTAACCCTCTGTAGTTCGGCTTCTCAGCTGAAAAGTGGGAATAACTGTGACCGACTCCTGAGGGTTCTGTGACAGTGAACCCACCAAGCCCCATAGCATTTAAAACCATAACTGGTGACGGATGACTGGCACTGGGAGATGCGACGTGCAGACCACCCATGTGGACAGGAGGCCTGTCACTTGGCTCCTCTGCCCCTCAGGATGGGGGCAGGGCACAATAGCTCTGAGGCCACCAATTCCATCACGGAGGCCTCTTCCCTCGTGACAGATTCACCTCCAGAAGGTGCCACCTCTACGTCCAATCTCCTTGTGGGATAGGATTTCAACACAGGAACAACTGAAGAGCAGACGTGCCCCTGAGAACCACCAGCATGGCAGAGGCCTCACGTCCCCATCAGTGGTCCTTAAGTCACATCTCCCAGGTGCTAAGCCAATTCTCAGGGGCTTACAAGGATGAAGAGGGAGAAGGCAAATCCTCCAGATATCAGGCTCTCACCAGTCACGGGATTTGACACTGCTTGACCTTGGACTTCTCAGCCTCCAGAAAGGCGAAAAGCACATTTCTGATGTTTATGAGCCACCCTGTTTGTGACTTAAAAACCTGTCCCGACCATCCTGTTTATAATTACCCAAGAGGAAACCTGGGTCCAGTTCTGGCCCAGGGACGAAGGCTCAGTGTGAGTGGGCCCTGAACTCAGTCTGGGCTATGCAGGTCTCCACACTTGGGCAGAGGGGCTCTGGCCGGCTCTCAGAGAACATAGTTTCTGGGTCAGTCATAGACCAGCAAAGGGTTCACTACTTCTCAGTTCACAAACAAACAAAACTCTAGACGAGGAGAAGCTGGGCAAGGGGAACACTACTGGGCAGACTGTCCAGAAGGATCTAACGAGGTGAAGCCTCACACCCACATCCTGTCCCTCATCTTCCTTTTTTTTTTTTTAACAATATTTATTGTGGCCAAAACCTCTGCCAAATACATTTCAAGACATACACTTTCATTTTCCTTTCTTTCTTTCTTCTTTTGGTGCTGGGAGCAAACCCAGAGCCTTGAGCATGCTAAGCTTGCCTTCCATCTCTGAGCTACACCCCAGGGCAGACCTCTTTGAATCCTCCCAGCGTCCTAGCAAGGACCCCTCATTTGAGAGTGAGAAAAGCGAGGCCCAGAAGGACTAAGTAACTTGCTCCAGGAAACCCAGTAAGTGACAGAGCCAGGAAGCAAGCCTGATGTGCCTAACTATAGAGTTGGTGCCACCATCCTACCCTGGGCTAAGGTGTTGACTCTTCTTGCACCCTGGCCCTTGCTCCTCCGGGGCCCAGCAACTGCCTGGGAACCCTCCCGTCTGAGACCTGGCTGTGGGCAGCGTGCTGGGCTGGAGTCCCACACACATGGCTGCAGAATGCACATAAGCACCAGGCCTGAGGCTACGTCCACACCCGACCTGGCATCTCCATCGCAGGTATCCCAGGGTGGCAGTGAGCGCTCCTCCACAGGGGCTTCCAAGATAGAGATGAATGGAAGCACCTTTTAATCAGAGCCCTACGATCCCGGCTCAGGTAATAGTTTTATAGGTATTTGCGAAATAACAATCTGTTACTACCTAACGGGCTCTATTGTCTTTAACAAAAACACCTCTTTATAGGCAATAAATGTTCTTAAAAAATAACCATGAGGGGAAAAAAATTCCTAACTGAATGTAAAATAATGTAAATCTCCCACTGCCTCCACAGCTAGATGGGTGGAAAAGAGGTAAAATGGCATTTTAGAGAGTCCACAGGGAATTCTGAGAGCAAAGCCAGACACAAATTGATTTGTATTCATTTTTATGCTGCTGACACTTAGTGCTCAAACAGCAGTTTCCTAAAATGTGCATTTGGGGGCTCTCAGGTCGCTGAGCCTCTTGACGCCTCCACCTGCAGCTGGGAAAACCCACCCTGGGCCTTCCTTCGCTGGCAGGAGGGGGTGGCCTTCAGCCTCTGGGCCCCTAGGGAGCACTTCCCAGTGGGAGCGCCTCCTCCAGCTCCTCCCCCATCAAACCCACTGGCCTGGAACCTTCTCCCAGTCCCTGGTGTCAGGTTTGCAGGCCCTTGAGACCTTAACGCACACTTGGCGTTTGCTCTGGGACCATTCACGATAGGTTTGGGAGGCAGCTAGGAGACAATACTCAGCCACCAGGTGCCTCCAGCAGCTGAGTAAGTCGGGCAGGGCGGGAGGGCTGGCGGAGCACCTACCTCCATAGCCCACAGCCCGTTCTCTGCTCCCTCCCAGCCCCTGGAGTGTAGGCAAGCCACTAACTTCTCTAGTCTTAAAATACTCATCATTCTTATCTGGAAGGAGTGATAGGATCAATAAATAATGACAGTGGTGAATGTGATCATTACACACCTGTGATCCCAGCAACTCGGGAGGCTGAGGCTGGAGGATCACAAGTTCAAAGCCAGCCTCAGCAACTTAGTGAGGCCCTAAGCAATTGAGCAAGAACCTATCTCAAAATAAAATATAAAAAGAGGGCTGCGGAGCTGGGGTTGTGGCTCAGTGGCAGAGTGCTCACCTCACACGTGCGAGACCCTGGGTTTGATCCTCAGCACCACATAAAAATAAATAAATAAATAAAAGGTGCTGTGTCCAACTACAATTAAAAAATAAATATTAAAAAAAAAGAGAGGGCTGGGGAGCTGGGATTGTGGCTCACTGGTAGAGCATTTGCCTAGCATGTGTGAGGCACTGGGTTTAATCCTCAGCACCCCATAAAAAAATTAATTAAACAAAGATATTGTGTCCATCTACAACTAGAATTTTAAAAAAAATTTTAAAAATTTTTTTAAATAAAAAGGGCTGGGGTTGTGGCTCAATGGTTAAGCACTCCCAGGGTTCAGTCCATAGTACCAAAAATAATAATAATAATAATACTGATAGTGGTGACTGCAAACGAAGGAGTGCTTGGTGTGTGCTGAGCACTGTTTAAGACAGGGAGTGTGCTACCTTAGTATGTATTAATTAACCTCAGGACAATCTTGAGGTGGACTCAGCTATTATTCTCATTTTGCAGGCGACAGACCCATGCATAGTGAGGTTAAATAAATTGCACAAGGTCCCCCAGCAAGAGAACCAGGCACTGGAGCTCCGTGTTCTTAAATAAACACCTGGTGATTCTGCCTTTCAAAATACGAGAAGGTTTTATGAAAGTAAGTGTGGTGCAAATCAATAGGGTGGTGACTCATTTTTAATACCCATCAAGGGCTTAAGTGCTCTAAAATGTACACTGGCCTTTTCCCCAGGAAGGTGCCACTCTGTTGAGAGAAGCTGCTCTGGGTCTCCCTACTTCCTCTGCATGAAAGTATCAGCAAAGCTGAGGTGACACAAAGGTTGACTGTCAACCAACAGGCATCGCTCCTCCTCTGCTAATAAAAGCCAGGTATCCACAGCTGGGGCCCCAGCTAGACCAGGAAGCCATAGTGTCAACTCCCCTTTCTCCTCCACCAGCAGCTGGTCATGTGTCCAAGCTCCTCAGCCAACAACAGGTAAAAGGAAAAGTTTTCTACTCAAACAAAAGGGATGAGTAGTGCTCAGGGCTATGGCAGCCATCTTGTGAGCAGGAGGGCAGGCTCAAGAGGAAGGGCAGTGGCCCAGAGCGTTGATGTGATGCATGAGGCAGCATGTGGACTGGCCTTGAGCAGCAGACTGTCTGAGCGCAGCCCCGCATCCTTACTATTTCAGGCGTCATTTGACCTATTTTCTCTCACAGCTGAGTGTACCCAAACCAACAGCACTCACTTTGTCCATGCTGAGGTTGACAAATTCATTCACACACACCTACTTATTTTGCACCTATTGTGTGCAGGGCATGACAGCAGGAAGCTGAGTCTGGCACTCTTCCTGCCTGGTGAGTCCTAACAGATGAGAACTGTGAGGTGGACACAACCAATCCTGCCAGGGAGACCGGGGTAGGGATGGACGGAGTGTTTCAGGGGTTCTGATGAGACAGGGCAAAGGACAGGTAGCTGATTATCAAAGGAAAGGAAATGGGTAGATAGCACGTCCCCATCAACCAGTTGATAACACCTGGGGTGGGGGAGAATTACACTTTCCAACCCAAGCAATCACCCCTTGGGGCTACAAAGGAAACCCAAAATCTATAAAGGGGCAGGACACACCCACTCCCACGGGTACCAGCTAAAAGGGCCCATCCTCTCTGGAGAAATCTCTCTCTCTCTCTCTCTCTCTCCCCCCTTCTGTCTCTTAAATCAAATTCACTTTCTACCCTTGCCTTGGTTCTGCTGGGTGTTTAATCTTCAACACTGGGGAACAAGGACCCCATCCTGTTTTTCCAAGATTGGTATCATGGAGAGCTATCACCTCCAGCTTGGAGCAGATATTCCAAGGGACAGAACTTGGGAAGGCTGCATGGAAGAGTGATTGGGATTGGGTCTTCAGAACCTCTCCAGAAGGAGGTGTCTGGACATGGAGACACCTGGCTATCAGATTCAATCTCTAACTTGGGCTACCAGGTCAGGAAGCCTAGAGAAAGAATCCCACTCCTTTGGGGTGGAAGAGAGGGCCAGGCTTGCTGTCCCCAAACCACCACCTGCCATCTGAGGGAGAAGTCCTATAGAGGCAAAAATAAGGGAGAAGGAGAGAATGCTGCTCCGTATTTCTAGTAATAATAGCCGACACTTGTTGAACACTCATCACACACTGGGAACGAATCTGCTGACTTCTTGTACCTCACAACTTTATGAAGTGGGTAATATTATTAGTTCATTTAACAGATGGAGAAACTGAGACACAGTGAGGTCTAGAAACTTGATCAAGATCATAGAGCTGGTGGGGGCACAAGGAAGACATGTCCAGACTCTCAGCTGCAAAGATGGAAGGCCAATCAAGGTGCCCACCTTCCCTGGGCAGCAGAACCCTGCCAGAGGTTCTCAGTCAGTGCTACCAGAGGAGACAGGCTGGACACCTGGGAGAGGAGGCTGGACCTCATGTGGTTCAGGTGACACCCATGGACAATTTTGCAGAATTCATGATCATTTTCCTGTCTCTGCTGCTGTCTGTGGCCATGTGACCAAGTCCTGGCCAATGACAATACGTGGATGTGTTATGTGGCAGCTCATGGGAAACTTCCCTAAAAGACAGCTGGTGACCGTCTGTCCCCTTTTCTCAGCTGTGCTTAGGTCCTGCTGTGAAAATGTGGAAGGAGGCTGGGAAGCAGGTGCCTTGGACCACGAGGCAAACTGGTTCACAGAAGTGGGTGGGGCCATGAAGTTATCCAGAAGGGAACCACCACCGAGGACTGCCACCCGCAACCACACATGTGAGAGAAACCAGCTTCCCTGTGGCTCAAGCCTCAGGCCGCTCACTCTCGGCTCTGTGCAGCTGGACTGCACCCAGTGAGGGACCAGGCCAGGCACCCAGGAGTTATTAGAAGGGCAAGGCCATCTGGGAAGTGCTCGGCCAGGGACACTGGAAGGGCCTGGTCCCTCTATAGCACGTCCCAAACCAGCCTCTTCTGGGTACCTGTTCAGGATGATCATTCTTCTTGCTTGTCCACATCTGTCCAGCCAGCCACGATCTGCCACTGGTTGTAAATGCCCAGCCACGGGAGTTACACGTAACATTTTAAATAACATAGACACAGGCATTTAAGAAATGTTTTCCATTACGGTGGAGCAGGCTAATCAATTCCCAGCATCACCCGTCGTCAATAACTAACCAACCAAAAGGAATGCGGAAGGGACACTTCTGCTTGGTGTACCTTACAGGTGACAAGAAAAACAGGCTGGGTGGCTGAACATGTTCTATATATTCTTTTCTGATCTCATAACAGCTATACAGGGTGGGGTTTCATCATTGATTGTTTACTGATGAGAAAACCAACAGAGAGAAACATAGGTGGTTTCCCCAAGGTCACACAGACATGTGGCCTGTGCCAGATTCAGACCCAGGACTGCAATATGCCAAGCCCCACCCACCTCTTTGGCCCCAGCCCCTGGGCACTTGGACCTATGACCACATGCCTATCTCGTGAGTGGTCTCCCCCCACGGTCCCTAATACCTCCCAGCAGTTCTGGGTATTGAGGAAACAGAGAAAATAAGGTTGCAGGAGCCCAGAGGCTGAATCTGAGGCGAAGTGACATTTTCCTGGGGGGAGAATGACCCGGTTGCTTTACTGGTTCTTCTACCTCATTCTTGGTGAGGAAGGGCGGGGAAGCCGATGTGTATTTGCCAGAATGCCTTATAATACCCAGAAAGTAATTGTCAAAGAATTTATTACAAACCAGCAACTTCATCGTAAAAGGTCTTAGAGCAATAATTGCTTTCATTAAATAAAACCTATAAAATATATTTCTAATTTCATTCCAGGGCCAAATGAAAGTCAAGAGAAAAAGGTCTGATTCTTATACCAAACTCAGAAAAGTCTCTTAAGATTTTCCAAGCTGGCATCAGTGGCCCTGGGACATCCTGGCTATCAACCCCTTAAAAACTGGGTCTACCCAACCCCCTTCCTTACTCAACACTCCTTCTCCTCTCCCCACCAAAGACAGACAGGCCACAACTCCCTGGATCCAATATTCTGCTCCCCTGACATCATAAGTGGGCATGGGGGTGAAAGGGGGCCCTTTTCCATGTCAAAGAAACAAGTTAGAGAAAAACTCCTCACATTTAAGTTTCTCTTACTAATTTTTCTGTTATTTGCAAGCATTATGTACATCCTAGAATGAAGCAGAACTGATTTAGCTAAAAATAATTGATTTTGATATTTTCTGTTTTTTCTTTGCAGAGAGCTCCATAAGTTTCATTTCCATTGCTGTGTCCCCAGAAGGAAGGCAAAGAGACCAAGGCCTTTGGGATGGGTGGGATGGAGGATTCTACTTTTTATTATTTCAAGTCCTAGATTAAGGGCCTATGCACTTTCTGCAAAGGGCCAGATAGTTAATATTTAAAGCTTAGAGGCTCATATGGTCTCTGTTGCAACTACTCAACTCTGTCACTGTAGCAGGAGAGCAGTCATAGATAATAAGGAAATGAATGGGCATGACTGTGTTCCAATAAAACTTTATTTAATAATCAGGAGACCACATTTGGCCCCAGGCTGTTGTTTGCTGATTCCTGCTATAGATAACAATATCTTCCAAGGGGAGACTGACTTTTATGCCTAAAAGACAAATCTAGAAAATGCTTTTTACCTCCATCATCATTTGTGATAAAAGTTACCATTCTCTGAATCGTATAAATATAAACAAAGATTCTAATAATGAAATAATAGAATCACAATGGAGCCACAGAGAAGAAAATTAAATACTTTTGTACTTAGATAACTAAATTATTTTCTAATTCCAAGATTACAGATGTGAGAAGAAAGAATATGGAGAGGAAAGCCATTTAAAGCACCCATTTAAAGTTAATTTTTCATTTTCCACGGCTTGCCATCAACTAGGGAATGACTTACCTAACATGATTATAAAAAATGGTTTCACTCTTTGATCAGGAAGCTCAGAACACTAACTATGAAGTTAGTAATGGTTTCAGTATTATTGCAAGTCATAATGGAAATGATATGCAGTATGGTAGAAAGAAAAAGAAAAAAAAATCTCAAGAATTGTTAATTAACTTCACTGTTTCTCCACAAATGCTAGGAGTATTAAAAACAAGATTGCTGAAGTGCAAACATCAGGATTTAATGAACAATGGGATGTAATTGAAGTAACAGAGAATGACTTAATCGGGACAGTGGGTTGTTTAATTACGGGGATAATGGATCTTCTGCAAGGACAATCTAAATGGAACAGAAGGAGCTGGAGTGAAGAAGCCCATAGATGACACTCCTGCTTGAGGTGGCCAGAGCTGTTATATATGAAATATTTCATTAAACATGATTGTCCCAAAATGGTAACCGCTGGGGGAAAAAGACAGGATTGGTGTGGGCCAGCATAAACTTTCAATAAATCATAATGGAGGCACTAAGATTTGTGCAGGTGGGTACCTGTGCTTTCTCAAGAATTTCTAATAACCTTTTTTTTTTTAGAATTTAAATTAAATAACTTTATTTATTTATTTATTTATGTGGTGCTGAGGATCGAACCCAGTGAATGCCTTACCCATGCTAGGCAAGTGCTCTGTCACTGAGCCCCAGCCCCAAGAATTTCTAATAATCTTAAAGACGTTCTTATAGATAAGAGAATGAGTGCAATAATATGTTTGTCAGAACCCTGTTTCCCAGGGTGCCAAGATGCTATCTCTCCGGTACAGCAGACTGGCAAGCTCATTTCCTGGGTTTAAGAGTTCAAAAAACCATTGCTCGCTTAACTTTGATTACAAGTCAACCTCCTCTTGCTAATTCAGCACGCCTGCTACGAGTTATTGGTTTTTCTCATCTCCTCTTGAAAGTGAGGCAAATGTCCTTTCTCCCATGTGGGTACATGTTCCTGGAACTGAGATCCTCAAGCTTTTGCTAGCTCCTCCAGAGTTGCATGTGATCTGTAATGAAATCATGCTCGACACAGGGCAGGGGAGGAAGGGCCTGAGAGGCACCACGACAAAATCTAGTGGGGCTATAATTTTGAAGTGGGAGAAAAACAGCAGAGCAACAGGACTTGTTCCTATTCTCCTTGTCTGAACCTAAATTCCTGGATATTAAAGGAAGACTAGGGTCCTGTGTGCAGACAAGCCTTCCCCAGCTGCTAGCCCTGGGAGCAAGCTGATCTTAGGGTGGTTGGCCTCACTGGCCTTGCCTGGGGCACCCAGATAGCCAGTAGCTCTTGGTATAAGAGGAACAGTAGCTTTACGGCTTTTGGCTCCGACTGAGGAAAGACAGGAGTTTTCCACCCAGGACGTAAGGAACAAAGCATGACTTCCCAGGGCACATTTGTTAGTATAATGATTTCACGTATAAGAAGTTGGCAGGATGGCTTTATGTTCTAGAAAACACCCCACACCTCAGGGAGAACACATCCTAATCTTAGAGGTGTGAAACCTAACTTTTAGGTTGTTATACGAGATGCTGTGTTTCTGAGCATGTAGTCGAATGGGGGTTTGGGGCTTGTTCTCAAAAGTGTCCCTGCTATGGCACCAGGCTCTGTCATTTCAAGTTGCTCATATAGCTGTTCTCCATTTTTTCTCTGACTTTCCTTTCCTTGAAAGAATCTCTCTCTCTCTCTCTCTCTCTCTCTCTCACACACACACACACACACACACACACACACAATGAGTTTGTTCACCACACCTTGTTTTCAATTACATAAACCACCTCTGGCAAATTTAGCAAAGCAAGACCTTAAAACCATTGGGTGTATAGCTTGGGAGGGGGGGAGAAGTGAAGTGGGAAATGGAAGGGGAGGGAGGAAGGAAGAAAATTAGAAATATGATGGTTCAGGCTGGGGGAACTTGCCTGAAAGGAAATGAAAAACCTTAAATTTTTTATATTGACCTTCTGCTAACGTTTTGTCACAAGAGCTTAGATGGGATCATGTGCCCTCTCTTGGGCTTCTAGTATAATCACCCACCATGAAAGAGACATTGGGACAGGTCCAATAAAAGAGATTTAAAAACCATTCTTACAGGAAAGGCCCCTAGAAACAAGTGGCCCACCCTCTTTTCCAGTCTCAACTAACCACCCGTATATCTGAATTTGAAGAGGAAGCAATGTAGATTTAATTTTCCATTCACCTTTTCCCCTGGGGCTGTGAGAGGGAAAAAAAGAAAAAAGAAAAAAAATTTTTTAAGAGTCAACATGAATTTCTTCAACATCAAGTAACGTTTTGATGAGTTGAGTGCTAACAAATCAGAAACACATGGTCTTAATTGACTGTGAAATAAATAATATTTCAAAATGAAAGGCAGAAGAAGCATTCAGATGTGAAGCATTAAAAAGGACTCAAACCTCAAAAGTTGCTTCAGGCATCTGACTTCTTCCCCCAGTACCCCCCTTCCTTCCCTCTTCTTCCTGTCAAGTTTCAATGTTTTCATGAAAGTGAAATACTGCTGGGTTCCCCCACCTCCATTCACATGTAAACAGTTCTCTTTGGGGACCCTCTTGGTCTGTTTTCTGTTGTTATAACAAATGTCAGCCTCACCAGAGGCTGGGTGGTTTATGAAGGAAAGACGCTAAAGTAGCTCACAGTTTTGGATGTCCAAGAGCATAGTGCCAGCATCTACCGGCTTCTGGTGAGGGTCAAGGGCTGCTCACCAAGAGGGAGAAGAAAGCAGCCCAGAAAGCCACCCATGATAATGACCCACTCCCACGGGACTACCTCCACCCCACTCATGGCCTACTTAGCTCTGAAGGCCCTGGCAGCTAGCAGTACCCTTATGCTTCAATTTCAATGTGAGTTTGGTGGCAACAAACCATATCCAAGCTATCACAGACAACTAAGGGCTTCTGAAAACGTTTCAAAGTAAAAGCATGAGCATCTTCTAGGTTAGGACAAAGAGCCTGGGTTTGCAGACAAAACCAGGATCAACAAGAGTCCTCAGGCCCTGATACAAAGCTAGTCTTTTGTTCTCCACACTGGTCACATGTCAGAATTATCTGAAGAGATTAAAAATATATCCATTCCTGGGCCCAATCTCCAATCCTGATGGAAGGTCCAGGCACTTCTAGATTTAATCTGTGTTTCTGACATGTTGAATGAGACCTGGATTAAGATGAATAAAGTTCTACAGAGCACTTATATGTCTGGTGATATTCTAAGTGCCTTATACAACGAGACTCTCTTAATCCCCATAATGGCCCCATGTGATAGGCAGGTGCCATGACTGTTATGTTTGTCTTACACATGGGGAGACTGAGGCACAAAGAGGTTTGAGACTTGCCCAGTGTCACATAGGTAGCCAGTGGCAGGATTCAAACCGGCCTGCTTCTTAACCTCTATAACACTAGTTCTCAACGCAACATTGCAACATCAGGTAGCTCATTAAAAATGCAGGTTCCCGGGCCACATTCTAGACCCACTGAAGCAGAGACTCTGGGGTGATAACCAGCTCTAATAAGCTCTCTCGATGAGCATGATGCATGGTAAAGTTTGAGAACCCCTGCATTCTCTCTCAGATGCAGATTGTGGACTTCTAGCTCTGCATCCCACCTCTCAGATGGCAGTGGAGCAGGGTGCCATCTTTAATGGAGGAATAAGCTACATCTGGTGCAATGGAACTAGCTGATCTATGGACTCCTTGCCCACCAGAGCACATAACCATCGCCCAGTTCTTAACAGTGTGGTGCCTTCTCCAATTAGGGAGTGAATTCTTCCAGGATGACAGCACAGGATTCCATCCAGAGTGAAGCCACAGGAGCCTCAGCTCCTTAGCGAGCAATGCCCAAACCCCAACGTAATCTTTTCCTCCCTTTCCACTAAAGGAGATGGTAAAGAAGCCAAGTCTCCATAAAGCCAAAGATCAAACCAAAACACAGCAATCTCGTTCCCAAGACAACATTAACAGAAAAGCTTAAAAATTCTTAAGTCATTGTGCAGATAGTTCCCTCACGGGGCTCCCTCTCTGAAATTCTTGAATGTGACCCCGCTTGGTCTCTCTCCTATAGGAAGGATAGCAGGTGGGTGGAGTGGGAATGGGTTAAAAGGAAGTTCTCTGAAGGGTAAAACCCTCGGCAGCCAGGCAGTCATCCTCCTGCAGTGATTTACAGCGTCCCTCTAAAAATATCTATGAGATCACAGTACATTAAGTGCATGACACCAAACATTTGTAACTAATCCATGAAAATAAAGTAAGGGCGTCATGTTGCATGGGGAACGCAGTGGAATTTGTCTTGTGTTATCGTTCTAAAATAAGACGGCCTCAATTTGGTTGAAATATATCTTCACACATTGTCTTCCCAGAGCAGAGCCATTTGAGAAATTCTGATTGCAATTATAAGTGCTGAATAGGGAGTACTTTGCATTTCCTTTGATGATGCTGAAAGCTATAAGCAATCCTGATATTAAAATCTTTGGAAATTGATGAGTACCCCAGGCATCATTACAATGCTTTCTCACCCAATCCGAGTAATTAGAATCTATTATGTGAACACGTGTTAATATTTTATCAACTACTGCTTTGAATTAACTAAACGTATGAGGCTGCCTGTCATAAAGGGTGTCAGTTCATTTTAAGTGACCCACCCCCCTTCCACCCCCACCCTGTTTCCCAGCCAGGACTTCTGAGTCTGGATACAGTGCTTTATGGCAAACATACCACAGTACTGAATTCGGGAACTTGCCACAGCAGCCAGTCTTCATTAAGGGTGTACAGCGCTTTGCAAGTGATTACGTCTACCGGACCCTTGTTGATTTTCTGGTTCAGAGTCGTCACCAGCAAATAGAATGGTTCTCCAACAGTCTCCTTGGAAAAGATGCAAAAGCAACAGTTAGTTTTCCGCGGAAGCCACTGTACTTTCCAAAGAATTAAAGTTTCAATTTATGGCAATACGACAAGAGACAGGAGGCAGTGTTTTCTAACAATCAACATGAAACTCCCAAGAAAATACATATTGCTTCACTTGGGATTGAGAGCAAAACCCAGGAAACCGCCTCCTCTCCTTCCCCGGTGCATATGCGCGTTTGCGCATGCATGCATCCATTTGCACCAGCACACCCCTGTAATTCTGTTTCCTTGAGTTTAAGTGCATACATGGTAGACCATGCTCACCTGTGGGTTACTGCCAAGGAACAGTCAGTAGACGTTGAGATTAACCTGTGTTTACATTTTTATTTAACTGCTTTTAGCAAACCAAAAATAAACGACATTTTAAAAAATGCACAATAATTATCCTTGGTAATAAGGATGAATATATGAACATTAATACATTTGCCAAGGAGGGTTTTTTATGATTTTTTTTTGTGTGTGTGTGTGTGTGTGTGTGTGAACAGCTTTTCACGAGGGCACTGACTTCAGTTAAACTGTCTGCAGCCTTGTCTCTTCCCAATGTGCCAGGCCTGTCCCTGGCTGTCCCAGGACACCTCCTCACAATCCCATCCAGGCACCTATGCTTGTACTGAGCCACAGAGGTAGTCTGGGTTATTCCTTTCCCTGGACCACAAGCCAATTCATTTCCTCTAAGACTTTGCCCAAACGCTCAGCCCTGTCCTGATAGTTTCTGATTCCAAACTTCTGCCACATGCTCTTTTTCCTGGATGGGGAGCTGCCTCCTCCAGGCTGTTACTAAAATACCTCAAACAGGTAGCTACTCTCTGTTGGGAAGGACTCTGAGCAGCTCATGCCAGAGGCAGTGTGTTCTGCTTCCACAGCATCCTCCCAAGGCATGTAACCCTAGGTCAGCTAGAGAGTGTTTGCTAAATAATAAACCTTCTATGATCCACTGATAGTCAGCTGATACATGGGGGAGGAAGAACGCTGACGGGGCCAGGAAGTCAAAGTGCCTTAGAGAAGATAAAAAGCAGCCACGTGGCTATGGCTGGAAGCACCAGTTTACAAAAGTCAAGCTTTAGAGCCATCATGCCCAGTTTTCAAACGATCCCACTGACTTTCACATGCTTTCTCTTGAACAGGTAAATTACCTATGAGCTCTTTTAAGTCTCCTGGGGACACCCCACCCATCCTATCCCTTCCTTTATCCTTAACTGCAAGCACATTTGCCCTTCCCAGCCCTGGGGCTTCCTCTTGCCCCTTTTGCCACTGTCCTCCTCCCATGTCCCACCCTCCACTGGGCTCCCTTCACCCCCTCTGTCTCCCCTACTGAAACAACCTTGAGTTGCTTCTTCAGTGCAGGGAAGAGATGGAATGTTTCCAAGGCGGGGAGGCCAGTGGGACCGAATATGATCTCTAACGCTCATGAGAAACTTCCTTTATTTGGTGGTTCACAAATTCACTCTTCTCTGCTCTTTCTCCCCACCCCCTTGGGTAATGTCCTGACCACAAACCCAGAGCCAAACTTCTCTCTTCCTCCAGAGCAGATCAGAGATGGGGCTGAGCACCTCTGTGCAGGGGAAAAGGCATGCCCACAGAGACTGGATAGGGGGGGCCGGGTCTCCTGGACTGTGTGAAGGGACAGCTACTGACTCCAGGGTCCTCTGGTCAGGATTCTTCAGACTAACCACACTGAGTTAGTGACATCTGGGATTACGCTGCTGCCCACATTCAAGGTTCTAAACCTGGCTAGTCATCACCAGAATCCCTTGGGGCACTAGTAGAAATTCAGATGCCTGGGCCCTCTGGGCCCCTCATTAGTAGTCTGGGTTATTCCTTTCCCTGGACCACAAGCCAATTCATTTCCTCTAAGACTTTGCCCAGACACTCAGCTCCTCTCCTTTCTGGAGAGGAGGCACAGGCATCCACAGTTCTCAAACCTTTCCAGGGGTAGGGTGGGGGATTCTGATGCGTGGTCAGTTTAGGGAACCAGAGGGCCATGAGGCTTCTTTCTCACCACAGAACCCAAGGTCTAGGTGAATCACACCTGCTGGGGACTGACTCCCCTCCCACAGGGGCTAGGCTTAGGCACTCCAGCAGAACAGGGCTGACCCTCTTCTCAGCACACAGTGGGGTGGCTAAGAGGTCTAGCTTCTGATGCTGTTCCACACCAACAGCAGGACCCGGAGAGAGTGCCACCTCTTCTGTGTGCCTCATTTGTCCCAAATGCAACATGATCAGAGGGGCACTTGCCTCACAGGACTGTGAGGGGATTACATGAGAAAAAGTGAGAAAAGCTCTATGATGCTTGGCACGCTAATAAATGGCAGCCACCAATTGTTTTCCTCACCAGTCCTTAGCGTTTTGGAGGAGGAAATTACCTAGCGCTGGTGGAGCTAGTGCTGCCCACTAGACATCTGTGGAGCCAGGTGAGATGCCCAGGGCCATCAATGGCCCACAGTCCCCTGGCACCTGGTTGAGATGGCTCCGCAGCCCCCCCGCCCCCCCAAGGAATTATTCCACTGAAAGCGAAAGTATCAAGTATCACCAACTGGCTGGATGCCACTTCCTCTGGGGAGCTGAGCCTCCCATCAACACCCAAGTGCTCCCCGCACACTCTTGAATCAGCACCGAGAAATCCTGACCCAGAATGCTTTGCTCAAAGGGGCCGCTTGGGCTGGAAGCCCAGATTTTCTGAATACCTCACCCCTTTCAAGCCCCAAAGCAGCCTTTGAGAGCACAGAGTAAGCATCACAAGATCCCAGAAGACAGCGCTGGAGGGGAATTTAGGGAATTTAAAACCAATGACCACACCCCTCTTGGGGTGCAGAGAAAAGGGATGCCTGGATGGAAAGAGCTGGTCCAGTGGCACCCCGCTAGCCTCTCTGCTTCTAACAAGACCCCAAGTCCACTGCTTTCTGCTCCTTCAGGGGTTCTCAAATATGGGCACACAGGATTACCCTGAGGAGCTTATGAAAAGCAGGGATTACTGGGCCAGCCCATGAGCCTTGGGTTTAGCAGGACTCTGGGGGGCAGGAGATGCCCTCTGAAGACCAAGACCAGGGAACTGGGCGAGAGGCTCCCAGCCTCTGATCAGCAGCAGTTTTGGCTGAAATGAGAATAGTGGGAAGCAAAAAATATTCACACCCAAAATAACCACTTGACACCTCCCCAAAGCATATGATGATTTATACCAAGTAAACAGAAAAGAAGGCAGATTTCATTAATCTTAATAAACGGGCATTGCCTCAGGAGAAGAAGGAGTCGGTAAAAAAAATTTTAAAAAAATTGTGCATCTACTCTAAGATTGCATTAAACATTAAACTAAGCACAGTCTATTTAAAGTGCTGCTTTTGGATCTAAACTTAAGTAGCACTGTTAAAACCTGTGGCATAGCAGTGTATCTTATTCAGAGTTTAATTAGATTTTGAAACTAGCTGCAAATACACAATTATGCAGTTTTTCTAGAACCTGGATGGCTGGTAAAATTAAAGAAGGATAAGAACCTTCTGTACTGGGGTCCTCAGAGGGCCAAAGAAAGATTGAGTTCAAGGCATACCTTTATTTTCATATTAATATTTTATAATAATAATAATGGCCAGCATTTATGGAATGCTTGCTCAGTACTAAGGGATTGCATACATCTTCTCATCTGTGCTTCAAAACAGTCCCAAAATAGTCATCTTTTCTCCAATTCTACTGGCTACACAACAAGTAAGTGGTAAAGTCTAGATTCAGATCAAGCCCACCAGCCCACTGTACTAACCATGGAATCTATGGAAAGTTTGCTTGTGAAAAGATTTTCAGATTCAATTAAATTGCAACCACGTTCAGTCAATCACTCCAAGACAGTGAACTCTAGAGGGAGGAGGCTCTTTGGGGACTTCTTTAACCTGGAATGGCTGGTAAGAATCGACTGTCATTAGCTCATGGTGTATTGGTAGGTAATGGTACTTCTAAAATGCTTCAGAGGATCTGAAGACAGTGTTTTTGTCAATGCCTGAATTATTTCCTCTTCCCAGTACATTTTCTTAAATGGGCAGGCGGGGCCCTGGGTGTTAAAGCTGGGAAGGTGAGCTCACTTGGATAATCTTACCTGAGAAAATCCTAAATGAATCACAATTGCACAGGCCAGTTACAGAGAAAGTGATTTTTTCCCCCTCTGTCTGCTCCCAGTAAGGACCAGGATTGAATGTGGTTAAACGCTGACACTATGGTGCATTCAGGACTTTCTCAGGCAAAGACATCAATATCTACTAAAAATAACTGCCTATTGTCTTACCTCTGACACTGCTGAGGATACGGCACTTACCCGAAGAAAACCAGAAAGGCAGACAGACATCCAATTTGTGAGAAGTTTTTCAACCACCGACTCTGTGCGCCTTAGCATGAGTTTGGGCTGCATGTTACTGGACTGTTCCATCAAGTCCCTGGTCAGCACCTCCAGGATGCTGGTCAGGTAGACCAGCTTGGTTTGCAGAGCAATGGTTAAGAAGGAGGCAAACAGACACCTGTTTAAAAACAGAGCCTCCATTAACCACCAGTTGCTAGCTTGGGTGGACACTCATAGTGGCTTCCAAGGATGCTTACTGGGCAAGGGGGTGCTTCTTCTCGGGCACTTTAGTGTTTTCATATGTAGTTTCTGACCACTACTATCTTTCTATCATAAAACCAACTTTAGGACATTTTCTGTGTTTTTAGCCCTTAAACTAGAGTGGTATCAAGAAGTGAATCCTTTCCCAAATGTTTAGTTTTTTTTTTTTTTTTAATTAAAAATAATACTTCTGCTTTTCTGATTGAGAATTTGTTTTCTCAGTGTAGGGGTTTTTCAGGGTTTGGGAGGGGGTTGTTGTGTGCATGTGTGTCTTCAAAATAAAATCTGTGTTGGGTTGGTGTGATGGCACTGCAGACACCCTGGCTGCTAAGGGCTCCCACAGAAGGCCTCTGGAAGAGTGTATCCAGGTTCAGAAGTGGTTTGGAAGTGAAATAAGGGGCTCAGGTTTTATCATCTCTGCTTAAGGGGCTTTCAAAATAGAAAAGAATTGACTAATACCTGTCCTTTACTGAGAAGTTCTTCTGCTTTTCTAGTGTATGGATGACAGTCACCAGGAAACTTTTATTACAGATCAGGGCATCCAAAGCTGTGAGACTTTCATTCTTGTCATTGGCATCTCTATTCTGGAAAAAAAAAAAAAAAAAGAAAAAAAAACACCAAAGAATATAATATAATAATATACTCGAACGTTTAAAGTTAGAAAGTAGATTCCACAATGGGTTTTCCAAGACAATGAATTATTTAATATTGAATTCATGATCCAAAAAACCCACAATAAAAATTCAAAGCAATAATAATGGAGATGATAATGTTGATGATAACACTATGAAAGTCAGGCAGTCACTGGGCTAAAAATGAAAACTTAGAGACTTACATGCATATCTTCGGTGAAGATGTGTGTGAAGCCACCTGACTGAGAGGAAGGAGACACTTTTATTATTCATAACATCCAAAGGAAATGAATAGTGTATTTTTGTTATAATACCCAAGTCCGTTTTAATAAAGTAGAGACGCTATTTGCTAATCTGAAGAGCCCCCGGGCATATGCTTGCTACATAACCTCTAATATATAATAAATAATTATTATTCAGCTCTCAAGAAACACCAAAGAATCTGAAAGCCTCTACGAAGAGTAACAGTCATTGCATGTGAGTCCCATTTTTTGGTGGATGAAAGTATCATCTTGCATTTTGAAAGAATGGACTCCAAAGTTAAAGAAGTGGTGTTTGAAGAAGATTATGCAAATGTCAGACCACTCCTCAAGCATTTACCTTCCAAGGATACACACTAAATTATGCCGGTAAATTTTCACAAGTCTAAGCTAAGTAGCATCTACTGTCTGGGTACACACTGTCACTGGGAAGGGGGTAGGAGGGGTGTTAAAAGTGTAGCTACTGGAGCCAAACTACCTGGGGCCCAGTCCTGGTTTTATCTCATACAGGTCGCATGACTTTGGACAAGTTACTTAACCTCTCTGCACTTGAGTTTCCTCATATGTAAAATGGGGACGATCATGGCTCCCACCTTGCTGGCTTAGCATGGAAATGAAATGATCGAGTTCCTGCAATCCATGTCAGCTAGTGACATGTCCTCTGAAATCCCGAATTTGGCAAACTAGGTGATGATGCTGTTATCCCACTGGTTTTGAAAAATATTTTTATGTACTATGCTACAGAGCTCCTAAACATAAACTTTTGAGTTTTTAAAAATGTATCATAAATCTTAGTGCAATTAATAATTAAAATTTAAAAGCATGCTGAGTATCACTTTAAATGAATCAACTTAATGGAACATAAACTCAAACATTCAGTTTTCTTTTTCTTCTCTCTCCCACTCCCTGTGGTCATACTTTCCTCAGAAAAAAAGGGGGGAGGAAAAAGCAAGAAGCAATACCAAAAACTAAACCATAACAACAACAACAGCAAAAAGAACCGATCCTGGATTTCATTTTCTAGTCTCTACTGTTTTCCTGTTGAATCAATTTCACATAAATGGGCAGTTTATACAGGTTGACTCTTTAAAAAAATTTTTTTTTATTTAGTGTTTGGTACCAGGGATTAAACCCAGGAGCATTAACCACTGAGCCACATCCCCAGCCCTTTTTATTTTGATTTAAGAGACAAGGTCTCACTAAGTTGCTAAGGGCCTTGCTAAGTTGCTATGGCTGACTTTAAACTCTCTCTCGATCCTCCTGCCTCAGCCTCCCAAGCTGCTAGGATTATTGGCGTGGGCCACTATGCTCGGCTAATCAGGTTGACTCCTGACCTTAGGGAAATGCCACCCTGGCTGGCTGCATTCTAGGCCTTCCTCCTTCCATTGGGATTCCCCTTTTTCCAGGAGGGTAGAGCTTCTGCATACCCTCATTTCTTCCCCTATTTTTGGCAAATCAAAGAAGAGTTGCTATGAGAAGCAAGGCAATCAAAGCCAAAAACAACAGGCAGGGCAAAGAACCAGGGGGCAGGTGAGCTGTGGCTGCCTGGGCACCTGTTTCCCTTGCGTTCTGCCTACTGCTGTCTGTAGGTGTCAATCAGTCAAGTCCTTCCAACACCCAAGCTCCAGGCCTAGGGGATTTGGCTCCTGATCAATCAGCAAAGCGCCTAATTAATATGAGGACTTATCTGCAGCCTGGGGTGCATTTCAAGTGGCGTTATCCTAATATAATGTTTCCCTGTTCTCTCTCTCCTTTCTTAATTATTATAAATTCAATTTTGACTCGGGTTTTCTTGATACGGTTGTGACAAATTAATGCTTGTTTCTCCCATGTCCTCTCTTTTAATGATCCTTCTGACTTCAATTTTTATGGTTTTTCCCAGGTGCCTTTCAAGATTACACATAATTTGGAGTTAAATCAGTTGGCCCTTTTCAACTATTTCTCGTCTCCGAAGTAATGCAGCACTGTTGCTGGGATTTTTTCTTTTCTTTTCTTTTTTGAGACACTCAGCTTGTAACAGTGTTCCTTTACCCTGGTCACTCCGTCTTGCTCTTGATTACTGAATTTAGAAGATAGGAAGATTTCTTTTTTTGGGCCACAGATTATTCTATTCAGCACTCAAGGGCAATCATTAACTGTAAAAGGCCACACAGTACTCCTGTTGATGGTCGAAATCTCTGTTATTTTATTGCTATTAAATTCTTAATGGGGATCTCAGATTGCTGGGTAATCGGACTCAAGTTGCAACCTTTGCTGAGGCCCTGCGAAGTCATCTATCTGATTCAGGGACTTGAACTCCCCTGCCTGAGCAGAGTACTGCCATAGAAATGGATGAGGCAGCAAATGGCAAATCTTGGTGCCCAGTCATCTTGGAGGATAAGTTAAAAAAAAAAATACAAGTACAAAAAGTTGAAATCTTATTTATAGCCTTCTTGATTTACAGTACTAAGGGTTGGCTCCAAAAACATGTGGGTGTTTTATGGAGGTATCCCAACCTCCAGACACAGCATCGCACATCATGGTGTCCACTTCTAGAATTATGGAGAAGCTGGAAACTGCTTACTGCATGTGTCTGGGTTTCTGAACTCTAGGCTTCTAGCCAAATGTAGCTGACAAACTTCTGGTAAGGTGATACAAACTCTCCTTTGACCTGGAGAGATTTCTGGCTTTGCTTAGAAGTCTAGACTGAAACATGAGTGCTGACAGGTTCCAGAGGTTGGGTCTCTGTGGTTGGGTCACCAGTTCCGGACCAGAAAATAAAAGCAAGATGGCGGAACTGGGGCATCCAGACGTGGAGGTGATGATACAGAGGATGAGTGAGGACCTCGCCAAAGTCTTGGGAGGGTAAATGAAGAAGGCTGAGTGAGTGGGTGAGGAAATGGAGGTGTCTGAACAGAGGTGAGACCCAAAACCCAAAAGGCTAAGTAGACTACTCTTCTGAGTTCTACAACAATTAATCATTTCGTGTTGCTGTTTCTACTAAACAAGGATAATACAAATGGGTCAGCTGAAGAAAAACTGCCCAAGAAAAGCATAAACATTGCTAAAATGCCTGTTATCCACAACCCAAACTCCATCCACGTCTGCTTTTCTTCCTTTTGGCTGAGCGTACTCCTCACTTCCAATTGAGAAGTAATAGTGAATAATCTAGTAGCTGCAATGTAAGTCAAGCAGATAAACACAACAAATTGGCCAGCCCACAATTTATTGATTTCTAAATGAATTAGCTCACTTCCCTGCTACCAATTCAGTGCTAAACTGGTAGTAAAATAAAGCAAAAAAAAAAAAAATCATCCCTTTGAACTTCCAGCCCTACTAGGTTTTTGTTCCTGGACAAAGACTAATCACCAGTGACCCATCACTGCTTTTGACCCTGATCAATGCAATTAATAATTATCTGCCTTCCTGCTCTGCTCCAACTTAAGCCTAGATTTTTGAACCAAGTGTATTATCTACAGCTGCCTTGGAAAAGCAAACACCTTCATTATTATTCAAGACTCAACCTTAGGAATATGATCAATGCTTCTTTACCTCAGGGAAGAAAGTTCTCAGAGCAAAATGTTTGTAGTCAAGGAAGGGAACAGTTCCAAAACTATCAACCACATCCAATTTATCCATCTGCAGCTCAGCAAAGCCTGCAAAACAGAATCCCAAGAGTAATATTTTAACTCCACAAACAATGGATAAGATCTTCTGCTGTTTTGTCTAACACAGAGTATGACCTTGGTTTTCATTAAAGAAGAAACAATAGATAATTACTTGGTTGGCTGCAGAGAAGAGCTAAAATAAAACACAAAGCCAGGCCCAGGCCCTGCTGTTCTCTGGTCTTCTATTACACAAACAGTTCTCACTACTGCGGCCATCGCCGTGTAAGGGTGAAAATTAAAATACGAGTAAAATAGGCTTGTTTTTCTACAAATAAAATTTTGGACTCACCATCGCGGATCTCCTTCCGGAGTTCGCTTTCCAGAAGCTCCAGCTGTTGACTTTGTTTGCGACTTAGTTCCTTTGATTTCTGCCTGGTCACCCCTACGGCCGCTGGGGAGACAGAGGTGCTGCATCAGGCAGACGTGCAGACGTGTACATTTAAAAGAACAAAACCGAAAAGGAGGAAAAGAATCAGGGGTGGAGAGATGGAGAGAGGGAAACTAGAAAAGAGCATTTAAGAGCTGGATGATATAAGGAAGATTTCCCAGGGAGAGGTCACTGTCAAGAGGAAGATGCTACAGAAAGAAAAAAAAATCCACTCATTTTAAAAGTGAAAACTAAATCAAATAACCTTCGCTTGTAACCAAAGATCCCAGCTGGCTGAAAAGTAATGAAACAGGCCACGTTTCCCTACAGCCACAGGCCACTGATATTGTTCCATTCTTTTTTCAATGTTTCTAAACATCCCTGGAGAAATAACAGTTGTGAGGCAAATGCAGAAAGAAACCACAGATCCTCCGTTGGCTACATAAGCTAAACTTGCATAGCTCTAATGGGGTGACATAATGGGGAAGCCATAGGACCCCCCCCCAAATCTAAACATTGCTTCTTTCTCTGCCCCATCTTGCTTCTGACTCTGCTGTGGAGGAAGTAAGCAGAATGGATTCAGTGCTTTGGTTCAGGTCCCTGCTCTGTCATTTGCTAACTGTGTGACCTTGGATAAGTTCCTTAGGATCTCTGTGTCTGGTTGCTTTATCTGTAAGAGTGCCCGCCTTATAGTGATGGATAAGATCCTGTTGACAGGATCATAAGAAATAACTCACTGAAAACATTTAGAACTGAATCTTTAAGGAGAATGAGTACTCAACAAACTGTCAACTCTCATTATTGTTCTAGAAAAAGTTTCTCCTCATTTAACAGAAATTACAAAATAAAAGGGCTCTGCTACCTATAGGTATAAATGGTACCGGAAGGGACTGCAGCACAGAGGTCACAGCCCTAACCAAGACATGCACCGTGCTTCTCCAAGATAGGGCTGAGTATGTAGGGACCCTCAAACTTACTGGGCCACAGAACCCCTTTCCAGGACTGTGGCTTGGTTCCTCAGGCTGCACTTTGAGCCACACTGACTCAGGCATGCAAAGGGCGTTAGCGGGCCACATCCATAGGTCATAGAACCTTTCATGGCAAAACCTATGGGTTCTGAGATGGCAGGCCTGGGCCGGGTGCGTTTAGTGTGTCTGCTTGTGACAGAATGGAGGGACTGAAAGTATACTTACTCAAACTGCTGGTGACAACGTGCTCTCTGGAATGTGGAAGAGGGGATGAGCACTGTGAAGGGCTTTGCAGACACAAACAGAGCAATGTGCCACAGTGAGCCTACTTCACCTTAAAGAACAGAAACAACGTCTACAAATGGAGCACAGGGAGTGGGATGGAGAGCCACACAGAGCTCAGAGAATCACTGAGCTGACGTGACTCTCCGCTGAGGCTAGTATGTGTATGAGGTTGCTTAAGAACAGAGGAATCTCAAAGCAGAGGCCAGCATTTGGACTTTACAAGTGACCTTCTTAGCTGAAGCTAACACAGCCAAGACTTTATGAAAATATCAAGCCCAATTTGAGATTCTAGGTAGATGACGGAGCTGGGCAACTTGGGGAGAACATAAAAGATACCTGAATTAATCAACAGGACAAAAGGGGATCTCTGAAAAGTAAATGCATTCCATTAGGCCTATTAATCAAACACACCCCTCTCTCCTTCACTGGACTGGGAACTATTCAAGGCAAAGGACAAGGCTGTAACTCATCTCTCCAGCCAGAAATTTGCACAATTAGCAGCAACATAACAGAGACTCAGTAGAAAACAAGGTGAATGGATGCAGAGATGAATGAATGAACAAATGAACAAGGGAGGTAGGGAGTAGATACCAGGAAAACTTCAGCAACTGCCTCTACTAGCCTACAATATTAGAAAGGCAATGCTTGTGTTGCATCCACAAATAGGAAGTACTCCATCAGTAGGTGAGAAGACCTCTTCTAAAAAGGAATGAAAAGCATCTCAGAACCAGAGGTCACAAACTCAATGGCAACAGGGAGCAGGTCCACGGGTGGGGTGAGTGATCTCTGGGGAGATGACAAGACTCTGGTAAAACCGGGGAGCTCGTGTCCTCTCTCCAGGGGGTGCCCCTACAAAGCTCTAGTGAACTCCTGCCAGAAACCTACGGGCTCCAGTGATTCAGCTCTTTCAAACTTCCAAGAAAAAACTTTAAATAATTAAAAAATATTGTCAACTTCTTTCAAGTTTTAAAAGATTCTGTGTAGCCCAACAAAACACACCCTGGGCCCAATTCAGCCAGGGGACTGTCACCACGGGAGCCCTGTGTTCACAGGAACCTTGGAACATTGCAAAAGATGACGGAGCACACTTGGCAAAGTCTAGCTCTGTCAGGAAAAGCAGGGCTGGGTAGGGGTGGTCTTTGGTAGAGGGAGAAGGCAGGACGAGGTGACCAAATCCTGGGAATCCATAGTCCCTGAAAATGCTGAAGGAATAACGTAGATGGACATTTTCCCATCAGAAGTCAAAGGACGGCAGAAGCAAAGTGGATCATATGTCTTAAATACCAAGACACCATCTTCTATTAATGAAGCATCCTTAAAAATATATATATCTTTCCAAAGCCCTCTATGTGCGCTCTCAATCCCATCCCCAAGTTTTGATTTGGGTTTTCACCCGTTAACACTTAATTGAAGCAAACAGATCCTAAAAGCTGGAAGTCTGCCTGCCTGACGAGAAGCCCCGGGGAATAATCTCTCTGACAAAATTAAACAGGACACTTACCAAAAATGACAATCACCAGCAAGACGGGGAGCACAATCAGAAAATACCAAGTGGAAGGGACAGACTCCTGCTCCACATAAAGCTCCAAGTTTCCCAGTCTGACCTATTGGGACAGAGAGTGTCGTTAGGCCCAAGGGACTTGAGCATCATACCTGTGTACGTCATTTGTCCCCCAAGTGGTGTCCCCCGAGATACAAAAAGAAGCAGTGAGTGAGGTAGGATTCTGAGTTCAAATCCCACCCTGGGGAGAGATTAGCGAAGTGTCCTTGGGCAAATCAAGAACATCTACTGTGCCTCCGTTTCCTGATGCGTCAGCTGAGGTATGAAGACTAGACCTGTGGCCTTCAAACTCTGGCCCTCGTTGCCCTGAGAGCCATAAATTGCAGGAGTGGCCCAATAAAGAGGCAGAAGCCCCCCTGCCTTTTATTCTATGAAGGCAACTGGACTTCATTCTTTCTACGCCTCTGCTCCTTGGTGGGTTGATTTTGAATAAGGCATCTTATGGTGAAAACCAGTTTGATGATGCCGACCTGACCCTCCCTGAGAGCTTTCTCCAGCTTTAGCTATTTTGGGGGTGGGGTGGGGAGAGGGTAATGAAAATTTCATAAAACTTGAAAAGGGAAAAACTGTTCTCTATCCTTCTTTCTCTGTAGGTGTGCACAGACGCATTAAGACACAGTTCCATGCTTAGAACCGTGGTTGCTCCTGTGGAGACACCGAGCAAAGAGGAGGGGTGGATTCTGGACCAGCCAGCCCAGGTTCTCCCTCCCAGCCCGACTAGCTGCAGGATCTTGAGTTAGTTACCAACTAGTCTCCTCATCTCTGAAATGGGATGCTCTGCTGGGCTGTTGGGGGCTAAATGCACTCTACCCTTTTAGTACATTGGCTCATGGTACCCCTGCTCAAAACTCAAAGCCGCTTTCCAGAGCTCCAAAGCCAAGCCCTTGCCATGGCCCACAAGGTCCTAAAGATCTCCCGCTCTCCCTGTTAACGCTCTAACCTCCTGAGAGAGCTCCCCCTTGCTCCCTCCACTCCAACCACACTGATACTCAAATACACTGCAGGCTGCGGCCTCCGGCCCTTTGCAGCTGTAGTGGCCTCTGCCCAGGACACACCAGCTCAGCTCACTGAGGGCTAGCTCTCCCTCCTCCCCCGGGGGCTCTTGCTCAGATGTCACCTTTCAGGTAAATGCTGCCTTCTTCTGTCCACCACTGGACACTCCCCGCCTCCGCTTCAATTCCCCTTACTTCATCTTTCTCCCTAATGTTTGCCCCCACCCACCACATTTCTAACTTTTTCTCTGAGCTATGTGTCTCTTTACGTAAGTGCCATAAGGACAGGTTTGAGGTTTTTGCTACTATGTCCCCATCACAGTGTAGACACTCGGACTGTGTTGTGAATGGGGAGGAACATTAGCATCACTCCTTCCAGCCACCATGAAGGTGGGAAGGCCTGTGTCCAGCTGGTGTCTATTTATAGTTATTGTTACCCACTTAACCAGATGAATGAAGGGAAGCACAGGGAAGTCAAATGACTTACCTATGGACACACAGCTCTTAACTGATGCAGCTGGGATGTTTTTGCCTTCCAATCTCATATGTTCATTTTCTTGTCCTGTATCCAATTATTTATGACTATAGATCATAAAGATTTTTTTTTTTTTTTGGCAGTGCTGGGGATGGAACTGGAATTCGGAGCCTTGCACATGCTAAGCAAGTGCTCTCCCATGGAGATGACATCCCTATTTCCATAAAGCATTTTTTCATATAGACTTTGCAGACCCTCAAATGTGGCATATGTTAGAAAGGGTGACTTCTAATATGTTTCCCTTCTCAGAGGTCCCACATCTTAATTGTGGGACACAAATACACACTGAAGTGATAGGTCCCAAATATCTGTGAAAAGAAGGATCCCAGGAAGCATGACTTCATGGGGAAGGAAGTGGCTTGTGACCCATAGGTTACCAGGTCTCCCTCAGACTCTGATGTTACTCTGGGTGTGCAGAAAAGGCCCTTGTTTGGGGTTATTGCTCAGACATGTCACCTCCACATTTGGGAAAAGAATGACAGCTCATTTGTCAGTGGGTCTGGAGATTCTGCTCGCAGATGCTATGGTCTAAATGTATGGCTAGAACAAAAGCTATCAAGACTCATTAGTATTATACACAATGGTGTGTTCAATGCTTTGACATTCAAACAGGAAAACTGGTGGATTGTGCCAGCTATTTTGGAAAAATTATGCTTGGGCTTGTGGTACCAGCTTTGTTTGTTCTATTTAAAGTGACGATCTAAAGATTCATGAAAGATTCCATTCTGGCCCCCAGGTTAGCCACTGAGCTACCAAAACTCAGGTAAAGATAGCAGGTGGCACTGCCAGGTGACTCACACGGACTTTCTTGGAAGAAGTGGCGATGCTGTTGGCGTTCCTGATGTTTTGAATTTTGCAAAGGATGGTGGTGAGATCTTGGTTTCTGGTAATATTTTCAAAACTGCAATTTAATTGCTTATTTTCCCCATGGAAGAGTGTAATTTCAATGTCTTTCTTGGAAATGTTGAAGTTGTCGTTTTCTTTCTGTGAAAAAAAAAAACCAAAGATGAAGAAATTAGGACACACGTGGAAAGTCGCAGCACAGCACACCTATACAGCCTGGGCGTGGGAGCATCCCATCCGGAGAGCAGAGAAACATACTTGAATTTTTACTTCCAGTTCTGTGTCAATCTCAGATTCGACTCGATACCCTGTAAATCTGGGGTCCTCGAGATACTGCAAGGTTCCACAGTCCAAGTAGGTGTCTTGTACTCTCAGCTTCACAGCGACATTCGTACGCGCTTTTGAACTCTTTAAGCTGGGGGCCAGAAACATGCAGAAAGTCGCCATACAATGTTCAGAGACCTGGGAGAGAAGCAAAGAGCAACTTAATAACCGAAGGTCCCCAGCTCTGGTCTCTAAGAGCTAAGTGACCCAGGCAACCAAACTTCTTGCAACTTCTGTTTTCCTGTCTGTCTAATGGGGGTAGCAACACCACTTACCTCAGAGGATAAAGTGAATCCTAAATTAAATCAAATGAGATAAGGTCTCATTCAATTAAAGGAGGGGTACATTGGAAAAGATTACACACACACAAAAATGCTTAGGATGCCGTCTTGCACATGGTTAGCACTCAACACATTATTATTTTTTTAAAGATATAGATAGATAGATGGATATAGAATATAGACATATTTAGTTGTAGTTGTACACAATACCTTTATTTTATTTGTTTATTTTTTTGTGGTGCTGAGGATCGAACCTAGCACCTCGCAAGTGCTAGGCGAGTGCCCTACTGCTGAACCACAACCCCAGCCTCTCAACACATTATTACTAAACCTGTAATAATGAAAGCTGTCAGAAGGTTATGCAATGGCAAGATAGGCTCTGTAGAGGCTGATGCAGGCTCCAGAAAGGGGAAGACGTTGGCCCAAAGGGCTTAACTGTCTTTTGAAGGAGTCCAGCTAAGTCCCCAGAAATTTCTGGAAGAACAGAGCACAGAGCACAGCCCCTGGCTAGAGCCAGCTCCTGATCTGATTGCGGTGGGCTGAGTCACTCTTTGTTGGGGAGCCTCCTCCAGATCATTAGCAGAAGTCGGTAACCACAAGGAGGAGGAGAAGGCTGCTTGCAGGAGAGACGGAGGACGGGAGAAAATAAAAGTCAAAAAAGAAAAAAAGGACCCCAATAAGTGAAGAAGGAACAACTGGAAACCATGCAGAAAAAATGGGGCCCGATGGACAGGTTGATTGAAAACAGCAGCAACGACATAAATACATTGTCATTTTTGGGTGTTCAGAGAGGAAGGGGAAGCTGATAAATGTTTAAAGAACAACTGAGGCTCAGGAAAAGAAAGCTCTCAGGTGGGGAAACTAGCTGCCTCTTGGCTTTCGCTGACGTTGAAGTGTGAAGGGCAGGACGAGGTACATTTGAGGCTGGCATTTGGACAAGAAACCTCCCTCCCACCTTACACTTTATGGAATGACCCCGTCTCACTTTTCTATCACCTTTGTGTGATAAGATGAAACCACTGAACCCACCTCCTCAGCAGGCTTGGCCCCAAGCAGGTTGGCTTTTTACTGCCTTCTGGAAAGTTCTCCAGCCACGGGGTCACCCAGCCTCGCTGTTCTAAAGACCCCACATGTTCATACCAGTGACCAACTCCAACAGTGCTCTTTTTCAAGCCATTTCTCAGTCACCTTCCTGGCTAACCTATTTTCTTTCCCAACTTCGAGTGGAGCTGTTCTTCCAGACTCTATCCGAGGAGCTCCTTCCTCCATCCTGGGTGCTCTTGCTCCCATGCTGTTGTCCCCACCCTGCTTCAATGCTAAGGGAAGCTGGGCCTCTCTCGTGTCACCATGGCCAGCCCACTGACCCATCCCACGGATGACAGCCAGCGGAGAGCCCAGCCAGAGCTGCTCACGTTTGACGCAGGGGGATCCCGCAGGAGCATCTCCGTCAGTCTCCCACCCTTTTTTCAGTTCCTGCCTCTCTGTCCTCTGCACCATTGCCAAATAGTGACTTCAGTGTACTCAAGTCACTTGCTGCTCCAGGACCTTCAAAAGCTCTCCATGGCCGCAAAATTAATGGCAGGGTTTTCAGTGTGACACTTTCTTGCATGAACTCAATATGGTTTCCCAGCCATCCTCCTTGCTCATCCCTGACCCATCCACTGGATTCCAGCTAAACAGGCCTGAGCCACAGTCCCATCCAGAGCAGGTGAGGATCTTTGTACCAAGAATTGAACCCAGGAGTGCTTAACCACTGAGCCACATCCCCATCCTTTTTATGTTCTATTTTGAGACAAGGTCTCACTAAGTTGCTTAGGGTTTCGCTAAGTTGCTGAGGCAGGCCTTGAACTTGTGATCCTCCTGCCTCAAGTTGCTGAGATTACAGGCCCAGCTCTGCAGCAGTCTTAATTCCATCCGTATGTAATTTTTCTTTCAATGAGACACATAGTGTCTTCTTGGACTATATAGGGTCTCTGAGATGGAAGGGAACTGAGCATCTAGCACTCATTATCACCTTGTGATGACGACAACTTTCAATCCCAGCATGGATTTGCCATGTCCCTCCATGAAAGCAGTATGTTTGTCTCATCTTTTGTTTATGCACCCTGAAAAACATTTTGCCTACAGTGGGTGATCAATAAATTGTGCCTGATTTGGGAACAGCATTTGGAAAGGAGAGCATCCACTAGCATGCTTAGACCATGCCTCTGGTTAGACAGTCAGTCAAGCAACTGGAAGTGTTCGTATCACGGACACATGACCCATGTGTGAGGCTTGGAACTGGCTCTGAAGCATGTCTAGACGTGCTTAGGATGAATCAGGAGGCCCTGTAGCTAGGCCTGAGCCACACTGGACCCAAGTAGAGACAAAGTCTGTCATCACCCTAAGCGGTCAGATGGGGCCCAGAGAGGCTGTTCCCCTTATATCTCTCATCAAAGAGAGAAAAGGGGAAGAGAGAAGGGGAAGAACATTGAGGAAGTGCTTAGAAATGCAATTGAAGTCCCCAACCTGTATCTAAAGTCCCTTATTTCCTTCCTTGTTCTTGACCTTGGCAGCCTCCATCTAGAGATTCTGAGAGAACCCTGATGCTCTGATGGGAGAACTGAGCAGTGGGTGGGGACCCAACCTGCCCTACAGTTTCCACTGTGAGGAGATGGAAGGCAAGGGAGGGTGAGAGCAGAGCGAAGGGTCCAGAGGAGACCAGGGCAGGAGAAGAAGCATGTGACAGGATTCCTGGGACCTTAGCAAGTCTCCCGCCTCTTTGAACTTCAGCTCTCTGTGCAAGGGGAACACCTCCACCTACCCTGCCCAGAAATGCCATCCTTCACATCACACCTCAACCATGCACAGAACATTTTCACACTTATTCATAAGCATTGTCTCATTAAAGTGACTTGCCACAAATCACACAAGCAGCAAACGGCAGGCCTTGTCATACCAAGTTCATTTCCCGAAATGCTTAACTATTAGTGTGAGGTCTTGTTATTTCTGGTATAGCTCAGATAGTATGTATCATGCAATAGGAAAAAAAAATTTTCTAAAAATAGGTAAATTTTAAAAGTTTATAAAACCAAAGACACAGAAATAAAGAATACTCCTCAACAAAGCTTAGAGTCATGAAAACAAACTCATTATTGGAAATACTGAATAGTTATTCACTTGGACTAAAAAGTTTAAAAAAAAAAGAAAAGAAGAAAAGAAAATAACTATTGTGACAAAGCAGTAGAAGACTTACATTTATGTTTCCTTTTAGTTCATGTGAAATGATTAAGTTGTCAATGACATCAAAATTTCTGCCCACAATCGTTATATTTTGACCACCACTGGAAGGAAAGAAGCAACAGGTTGTTGGCATGGATGAACAAAACTGTTGATTGAGTCACATTTAATAATAAACTCAGTAATGTCAGGGAGAAAATTATTTAAATTTTTTTAAAAATTTTGAGACAGGGTCTCACTAAGTGGCTGAGGCTGGCCTTGAACTTGTGACTCCCCTGCCTCAACCTCCCAAATTACTAGGATTTCAGGCATGTGCCCCAGGGCCCAGCTTAGAAAAGTAATTTAATTTCAAATGCAAAACAACTTTAAGAATCTTTGAGTTTATTAGCCACAAATTCATGGTTTTAAAGACACATTAAAAAAAATCCAGGTCAGATGCTATTTTAATTCTAGGAAAATGCCCAAATTCCTTAATAGAATTTGAATTTGTTGTGCCATTTCACCATGTATAATCAGATCATCAGCTGTACCTTGAAAAGGTTTCAACTGAAGAGAATTTTGTTTGATTGCTATTTAATCTATATGAAGATTCTTCAATCTGACAATTTTCAAAATCAAACTCCCAACCTACCAATTATATTTTATTTAGGGAAACAGGGAATACTTAGGATAAGGTAAAATTATAAACAACATTAAAAAGTATAAATTCCAATATTTGGGAAACCATATAAATAACCATATAAGAGGAGGCTATATTTATCTCGGCAAAACCAAGCCCAACTGACCTCATGTATTCTCGGTGCATCATTAGATATAAACCAAGTCGTCACTGGGCGTGAAATAAACAGCTGGCGTCCCCATTCTCATGGGTCACCAGACACTCATTCTAGGGGACAGGAGCCTGTGTATGTCAGGTCCAACAGCCGGCTGAAGCCCTGATGATGAGACCAGGGGGTGGACAACAGCAGGCCAAGTTGTGTAGGGCAGAGAGGAGACACTGGGCCCCAAGCCCTCCAGCTGCAAGGGGGCAGGGCTGAGCTGGCCTCCTGCCAACCTATCATGATTACTAGAACACCAGTCCCAGCATCGTCATCTGCTGATGGCCAGACTGCAGAGCCCCATTTTTGCTCAAAGCACAAAGACTCAGAGCAACCAAGACACACAGGCTAAGAACGTCACAGGTGATGGGACAGTGAGAAACCCCCTTACTCATTGCAAAGCAGAGTACTGTGGAGGCTTGGTACAACATCCTTGGCCACACTACCTGGTAGTCAGGCCATGTTGCTGGAACTCTCTCCGTGCCTTGGTTCATGCTCTACCAAAGGGATGACCCATAAAGGTCTCTCAGGCTTGTGGTGAGGACTAACCAGGTTGGTAGGTGGGATTCACCAAGCACATTGCAAGTGCCACTTGCACGTCTGCTTCTATACACAGGACAGAAGCAGTCTCAGAGCTGGGGAGTCCCATGCAACAGCCTTGGCTTTGAAGCTTTAATGTCCTTATACCACTGAAGTGGGCCAAATTGTGCCCTTGTCCTAAACCCCAGTACCTCAGATGTGACTATATTTGGAGATTACTGGGAAGGACCCTAATCCAACTTGCCTAATGAAGAGGAGATTAGGACTCAGACACAGAGGGAAAAGCCTGGTGAAGGCCCAGGGAAAAGCCACCAGGGAGACGCCTCAGAAGAGCCAAGCCTGCCAGCACCTCCACCTCAGAAGTCCAGCTCGAGAACTGGAAGGAAATGGATTTCTCTTCTGGTTTGTTTTTTTGGTTTTTGCAGTACTGGGTATTAAACCAAGGGCCTCATGCACTTGCTAGTCAAGTGCTCTACTGAGCTACATCTCCAGCCCTATGGAAACAGATTTCTGCTGTGTAAGCCATCCCCAGTCTGCCATACTTTGTATGGCAGCCTCACAAACTAATACAGCCACCTCTCACTTAATCTTAAATAAGAACATCAGAGGTGAATTTTTTTCCTTTCTTTTCCTTTCTCCCAAAGCTTAGTGAGCCCCTAGTTTTATCTAGAGAATACTTTGAAAATTAGCTTCATGCTGTGTCAGATGAAGAAAGTCTCTTTAAAGTTATATTCCAAAATCTGAATGTGAATTTAAATTCAGCTAGGGAGAGAATTTTTTCCCCCTCCTTCATATATTGGATTCATCTGGAAGAATTTATTTTGGAATTTCCATCTCTCACTTAGTGAGTATCTTTGAAAGGTACATACTGCTTTTCCTTTCCAGAGCAATAGCTCCCAATTTTCACTCAAAGCATTCAAAACAGCTGACTCTAACAGTTATAAAATGAAAGATGTAGGAAAGGAACATTTTATCATGAGCAGGAGTGACACATCACAAAGAAGGTCACTTATCGGTAGCAGAAACCTAGCCTAAGAATAGTTGCTGTGGTTCAACAAACATTTGAGCTGTGAGTTTCCTGGCAGCCATGGCTAAGAGTACAACAGGATGTGCTTAAAGCACTCATGTGACAGTGGGAACAACCTGATTGCCAGGTACACAAGTTTCTAGGAGTAAATCCTAGAAGGAACTCTGTGAGAGGAAAAAAGATGTGGCTACTCTTTCTGAATATATTTGCATGACATCCATGATCTCTATGCATATGACCCATAAGCAGAAGGAGACGAACATCATGAATCTAGACTATACCTCATCCAGGTGGTAGCAGGAAATATGAAGGAACAGTGAGGCAGGGCAATGTAGGATAGAGCTCCCACAGGAGAGCAGTTCCCACCATCAAACTGGATACACACATCCTTCATCTCTTTTCGGCTCGATGGGAGAGAGAATTTCATATGGGTGTCATTTAGCACATGGCTAACCTGTATCCTAGAAAGGGGCAGAAAAGAACTCTTACATGACACAGACACTGACCACAGCTGATAGCCCAAGGTGACAGCATATGAATTGCGCTTGAACTACAACACCGTACCAATCATCAGAACAGCTGCAGACAACTAGTGATTCATCAAAGGCCGCATGCCCAGTTGGGGTATGATCTGGGGTTCTGGGGCTAGGTTCCTCTTTTGTGTATGCGTGTGTGTGTGTGTGTGTGTGTGTTCATTTTTGTCTTTTTATTTGTATTTCGCTTAGAAGTGGAGAAGGAAGGGGAAGTAACTATTGCCCTCCAAAAGCCCCAATAGAAAGTGGAACATGCGATGGGTATTGCATTATCTTAAGAAACCATGGTTAACTTTGTGGAGTATGGTATCAACATTACTCTTATCTGTTAGAGATAGAGACCCAGTATCTATGAGCGAGGGGATATGGTGTCTGTGATGTGCTTTTAAGAAACTCCAGCTGCTACACTCATCCACCTCCCCCAGGAGAAAGTAGATGAGATAGATGAATGGAAACTGGAAAAATGTTGATAATTTTTGAAACTTTGTAAAGAGGTTCATTACACCCCTTTCTCTTATAATCTTGTACATGTTTGAACATTTTCATAATAGAAAAGTTTTTCAAAAAATGAAAACAAAAGAAGCCCCAGTCAAGCACTGGGAGGGCAAAACCCAACACCAGACAGAGGGAATCAGCAGAGAGCCTAAACTGAGCCCAGGAGTTTCAAGGTCACTCTGCATCAGGGCTAAGCTACCCCCTTGGTAGCCTCTGGACTGGGAATTGGCTGGGACTGTTCTGGGTGCTTTTGACATCCAGCAGGAGCTGTCCTTGATGCCCTTCAGGAGTCAAAGCAAAGCCTTCTACAACATTCCCTCTGTAACCTCAGCCTCCTACGATGACCATCTAGAACACACTTTAAGACTGATCTGTGTCTGAATAATGCTTAGTTGAACTAAGTAATAGGAGAGTCTATTAATTACTACTTAAAGGATGCATGTTTATTAACTTCAACACTATTAATAAACCTTCTGAGAAAGCAAATTGAAAAACACCATTTGAGTCAGTTGGTACTTACCCTACCTCAAACATTCTATACATAGCAAAGCTCTAGGAAATTCACTGTCAAATGGCTGATCATTAAAATCCAAACTTGTTTATCAATTTTGGAAGTAGAGAGGTGGAAATGTAGGTCATTCCACTGCTACCCTGATATTTTTCTCTTCAAAATAATTGCACATTTAAAAAAATACTATATTAAAGGAGTTTGGGATTAGCATGGGCTCAGGTATAGGATTAACTGGGTATTATGTCGGCTGCTCATGAACTTGGGTTCGCCACACAGATGTGGTTACTGAAATGCTACACACAGAAAGGTCTCTTAGTCATTTAATTTAATAACTGCAGTAATTCAAGACACACTCAGAATGGAAATGAGAGCATAAAGAATCAGAAACGGGTAATACTCTGAAAACGACTTATTTTCCAGTGAAGCTGATTGCCTTTCAGTGAACACACAGGTGTCTAACTTCACAGATTTCACTCTACAAAATGAAAGATTTTCATGGCAAGGTATTTAGCTGGGATAAATGGCACGAGAACACCCAGGTTGCATAGATACGGCCTCTAATGTGTGCTTGATCGCTCAGGTACAGCGCGCAAGCCGCCGATGAGCAGCTCTTCTGGTCAGGATCGTAGATATTCCAGATTGACTGCTACGAGGGGAAGGGAGCGGCAGTGATGTGCAGCAAATGAATTAAAACAGAAAATGCAGTAAATAAGCATGGCAGATTAGAATGCTGTACAAATCTGTTTTAGCAGTTGGAAACCAAAACATCACGCTCCAGCAGATTGTCTTGACTGTATTTCCATGACGAAAAAAACCCAGTATTATACTTCATGTAGATGGCAACATCTTTTGCTCCAAATTAGCCCAAACTTACAAAAACTAACAAGCAGAAAACTCAAATTATCTGTTATGTTATTATTATTATATTTCTCTTTTTTCCCCTCCTGGTGTGTGGGGGTAACAATTTGATCAAGGACATCAGTGAGCAACTGAACTTTTTTCTCAAAATTTCACTGATAGGATGAGTTAGGGGGAAAGAAGTCCTAGAAATCATGACATTCAAGTGACACACTAATCAGATATTTATGTTTGGGTGTTTTGTTATTTTTTTAAATCACTAATGTATGTATTAGTGATTTAATTGTATGAAGTTAAAATCAAACCAGAAAATAGAAAGAGGTTATAAACAATGACATGTCCATACAAAATGAATTTGAAATTTTCTTTCTTTGAACCTTGGGGAACATTCTGGAAGAGGTGCTTCATAAAATTCTGTCCAATTCCAAGGTAGGCAGCTAATTTTTCAAGTGCATCATTTTAATAACAATATTTGCTAACCTTTATACTTGTTTTTTTCTTTTTCTTTAAAAATTTGTTTTTAATTGTAGATGGACATGATACCTTTCCTTTATTTATTTATTTTTATGTGGTGCTGAGGATCGAACCTAGTATCTCGCATGTGCTAGGCAAGTGCTCTACCACTCAGCTAGCTACAACTCCAGCCCCCATACTTGATTTTCTTAATGAAAATTAATTGGGGCTCCAAACAGGCAATATCTTGAAATAATTATATACGGAAATTTTGAGGGGAGGTGACATGGGACAGATTTTTTCACAATGAACTTCAAACTTACTGTTAAAATTATTTTACTTATTGGAATTATGTCGAATGCGAGGACTAATTGGCTCATGGTAGTGTATGGAATTGACTATAGAAAGGTTCCAATCACACTGATTCTCTTGCACTGGTTTTAGCTTTATATTACCAAGGATCAGTTACTAGTATTTCAACTCACACATCCTTATCACAAGTGCTGGTTCCTTTCAGGATCATGGTGATATTTGATGCCCGGGTAAAGTTGGCTCCTGTAACGATCACGTTACTTTTCCCCAATGTCGATATTTTCTGTGGCTCGATGGCCTTAATGTAGAAGACCTATTGGAAATAAAAGATGAAAACATAAGATCAAAGCGAAGAAATGGCATCGTTCCAAAAAAATCTGTTGATGTGCTGCAGTTCGAAAAAAAATCACTGGGAAATTACAACATTTTGCAAACACAAGCAGACAGTGTTTAATGAAATCAATGAATTCAAGGAAGAGCGCTGCAGATTCGTGTCTCTCAACATGCGACAGCATGAGGTCAAACCAATTAGTCTTTGTCTCACAAGACAGTTGAAAATACAGTTGAAGAGTCTGACATTCTGTCTGAAGAGAGATATCATTCGAGTTTAGGAAATGCTCGCTGCCTCATGGCCTCCGGAGGCTCCAATGTAGGCAAAATGCAGGAAAAGAAAAGGAGTTCATTGACTGGAGGCCAACAACAGACTAGTCACTACACTGAAATAAATGTCGTTCCAGATAAATTTAACTCCCTGGAAAGTAGTTTGCATTTTTTTTGTTTATTTGTTTCAGTTATGTTACTTGAATCAAGAAATATACCACAGGCGGGAGGAAAAAAAACAAGAAATTCACCAGTTCAGCCCCCTACTACACCTACTACCAATGATGCCTACACCCTGGTGGCCATTTCTTCTCTAGGATTTGCAGATACGACCATCTCTTCCCATGCTAACCAGTTACAGGCTTTATCAAGCCTACAATCAAGGATGTGTCTGTCCCCTGGAGTCTCTCATGTAGGCATAGGCCCTGTTACTCCTCCACTTTCAATGTCTAATCAAAATCTCCTAAAAAAAAAAAAAAAACACCCAAAAAACAAAGCCCTTTATCTGATGGCAAGAATCATTTTTCCTTTTCAAGACCAAACAATGTCTTTTACTTTTCTCCTACAAATGCTAATGTCCTTCATTTTGGTCATTTTGTTGATCTTGTGTAGACCATAGCTAGCAGGTGTGTGTTCTTCAACAGTATGGAGACCAAGAAAGGACATAAGATTCTAAAATTCTGGTCAATATAAGGGACAGCAGATCTCAGCATGAGTGGACTTCATACTCATACTCTTCTTATTTGAAAATGACCCTCTGGTCCAGAGATGCAAAACCATGTGACATTTGGCTGATGGCTTGTAAGTGCTGAGAACGTCCACTTAGGTGATAAAGTTCATCAGGAAGATACTGGAGTCACAGGGAGAGCTTGCATGATGTCCAACACCTGATTCTTGAGGCAACTGAGAGAATCTGCTCTGCTCCTCTGTGTGTCTAATATTCATGGGGCTGGCCTTGCCAGCTGCCAGGGTGGCCCATCCTGCTGAAATGGACCTTCTCTCCTTCTGCTTATCTGGAAATGCAGGTGCTCTATGGTAGAGCGGTCACCATCTCTCATGATCACTATGGATTGGCTTTGCAGATTGAGGTAAATTCATCATTAATGTCATCACTGCAATGATGTACCGTGACAGGGAATTGATTTCGGTGGCAGAATTTATCTTAATCACTTTGTAAAGGACTTTAGCCCATATTTATTGAATCACTACGGGCCTGAAAGGGTCACTTTAATTATTCTGTTATACTTGACTGCATTTTATGGGAGAAATTATCTGCTAGAGTGGTACTTGGGATGGGGGGATTAGCAATGATTTCAAGATAAATCCCTTGCAAATGTCAAGTGTGTGTTGTATAGCAAAGGGCTTACTCTGTACTCTTACGTGGTGACAGCTAAGTGAACAAGTATTTATTGAGCACCTATAGGGTCCTTAGGACAGCATGAGATCTGGCAGGGGGTGACATGATGTATGTTTGTACTAGATTGGGAGCCAGCAAATGACAGCCTATAAGCAAACTCCTGTTTGCTACCTGTTTTTGTATGGTCCATGGAAAAATGTCAGAAGGAGAAGGATATTTCATGACCTATGAAAACACATGAAATTCAAATTTCATTGTCCATAAATACCTGTCTAGGTATTGTCTCTGGCTGTTTTCACATTGCAGCAGCAGGACTGAGTGGCTTCAACAGAGACTACACAGCCTGCAAAGACTGAAGTATTTAATCTCTGGTTCATTGTAGAAAAAAATTTTGCTCTTGAGGAGTCCACTGTCTTCTTAGGAAAGCAAGACATATTTTTTTTTTAAATGTAAACTTCCCTGCAGATGACATTTACATCCAAGTTCACTATGATTCTCAGGTTGCTTTTCTTTCTACTGGCCCTCTCTGCTTCCTCTGTTTATACCAAGGATGTCTGCAGAAGCACAAATTGCAAACATGCCAAGTACCTGCTACTTCTCTCCTCTCTGTAGAGGAGAAGGATGGCCTTATATCTAATGAACAAAAAAGGATTTTTTAAAAAGGGAGTTATATTTTGTTCCTTAAATGGCTCTACAAACAGCATCATAAGACCTGCCACGTTGTCTCATTAACTTTTTATTTCCCCTTGAGTAGAGACAGCCTTGCTACTTCAAAAGGATTTCATTTTAAAGCCTTATTGTTTGGAGAAGTTTCCACTGGCCATGAAGGATAAAATCCAGCCCTGGCCTATCTTGTGAAAGCAGATGCTTGCAGTCTGCTTTCAAAGAGGGTCAGATTAGCTGTCCTTTGCTGTGACAACTTCTCCTAATCTTAATAAGTGGCCTAGAGAGCTACCAAGAAGAACCACCTAAATAAATGTATAGGTTTACATGAAAATGTAATAACGATAATGAAAAGATAGAGCAGTTATATGGCTGTACTACTTGGCTATAACAATCAGAAAAAGAACATTTTCTAAATTTGGTGATAAAGATTTTTTTTTTTTAAATCCAGGAAAGACAAAAACAAAAACAAACAAACAACAACAAAGAATAATCTCCCTACGAATGTTTCAGACATTTGATATTTGGATCTGTTTTTTTTTTTTTTTTTTTTTTATCAAGAGTTAATTCACAGCCTCATGTGGAGGAGCCATCTCCAGAAGGGGTTAATTTAAAAACACAACTGAGCTGGATACAAAGGGAATTTCTCCAGCTCTCCAGTGAGCTCCCTCCCTCACCCCACTCCAAAGATTTCCATAGATCAAGTCAAAATCCCATTGCTCGGCACGTCACAGCCCAATGCAGTCTTGTAATTAACCTCAGAATAGTTCACTTCCTGTCAGTTACGTTTTAAAGACTTAAGAGTTATTTTTAAATGGCAACACAACTGTAAATTATTTAATAAAATACTATGAGCTCTGGTCTCTCATGAGTTGAAATCCCTCCCTGTTTTATGTAAGAACGCACACTGGAAACTGGTTAATTAGGTGATACGAAGAATACCCAATTATTTTTATTTTTTTTTTTCAAAAACCAAGTCATTATAAGATATTGGAAATAGCACAACCACTAGGAAACAGTTATCTTTGAAAAGGTCTAAGAGGATTACTCCTGACAGTAAGAGTACCTTTTGTGAAGTCTGACGTCAACACAATTCAAATTACCGTGACATTAATGGAGAAAATACCGCTATGATTGAAAAGAATATTAGAAAGAGGTGCATTAGGAAGGCTCGGTTTATTAAGACCAAATTGTACTCTATTAATCTGTTAAAAGAAAAAAAAAACTGAATATAGCAAAGCTCTCTATAGGCCTGGACCTGAATCAACACTTGGTAAAACGTCTCTCAGATTTTCACTCATGAAATTAGTTCAAACAGGACAGGATAAAAAGTCACATGGATTTAAAACCAGCTGGAAATCTGAAACCAAAGGACATAAGAGAGATGAAAGATGGCATAACTAATTAAAAGAAAGTGTCCTGTAGGGCCCTATAGGGGTGAGTATTTGGTTCAGAATTATTTAACATCTTTATTAATAACTGAGAAGAGGACAATTTATATAAAAATATATAAATTGAGCAGAGTGGTGGTCAGCATTGGAGATGGTAAAGTATAAAAGGAGATGGGAAATCGAAAGGAAATAGCAAAATACACTTCCACCAAAGAAATAATGGAGAGTTCAATGTAACAAAAAATGGGATGGGCTCCTCCCTCTCGCCCCCAGGCAAATGCCCCTTCCCAGGAGCTCTTGATACATGCCCCAGGGAACTTGAGGTGTAACTTCCAGTTGGTCCTGGGAACTGTCAATAATTAGCAATAGGGTGTGGGGGGGCGGGGAATGACAGCGATGGACATGGAAACTTCCAGAGAGACAGTGACAGATGTGTGCTCTGTGTTGAGAGAGCAAGACTCGCTTCTCTGACCTGGGAACTCAAAGGCGAAGCTGACATGGCCCACAGTGTGGCTGCCCAGGCCACTCCCTGAATTACTCCTGGCCATTGACCCTTCTGAGTATGGCTACTCAGAACAGTCCTGGGTGGTCAGAACTCCAGGGCCAGCCAGGGCAATTCTTTCCCTGATTCCAACTTACACTAGCCACTCAAATCTACCCTTCTGCCAAGATGCCACAGGAACGTGAGATTCTTGCTGCTCCATGCTCCTTCTTTGGAGAAGATGCCTGGCTTTTCCTGGGTCTGACTCCTTCCCCCCAAGCCACACCCCAGTCTACCTGTCTTCTCCTGCGTCTTGGATGCTAATAAGCTACCCTCAGCCTGGACCTCAGGTGGAGGTCTTGGTCCTACTCCATATCTGTGGCCCAGATGGGCAGGTTTTGACAGACTAAGGCCTAGAGAAACCGATATTAGATACCTCCCTCCAAGATGCATTATAAACTACTACGTGGTTTAACATTTATTTCTATTCAACATAGGTCACATAATATAGGCCAATGACTAAACTGTGAACCCTTGAGTCAAATGGCCTGGATTCAAATCTCTTATCTACCATTTGCAACTTATTTTTATAAATCAAAATTTCCCTGTGTATAAAATGAGGAAAATACGTCCGTTGTGAAGCTTAAATAAAGAGACACTCTGAGCTCAGAAGGCACAGGGTTCAACAAAAGTCAGTCCATTCTGGTATTCTTTCTATTAACTTCTTCTGTTGTGCATTTTCAACTTGTTCATGAAAAGGAATATCACTTCCTCCAGAAGTGTACAATGTAAGCTCCATTGTACACACATTTTGACTATCTGTCTGCTTGGCACACAACAGTTGCTCAACAAACACACTGTTGAATGATTGATTAAATGAAGAATTGGGAGTGAATCCTACAGCACCTAGCACAGTGCTAGGTCCACAGAAGTTATTCAAAAAGGCGTATGCTGAATTTAATTTCACTTCTCAAGACAAATGAAAAAAAAATCCATTTGGATTATCTATGAGAAATTAAAATGCACATTTCAAAGTGATGGAGGAAGAGAAGAGGAGGTACAGGAAGAGAAAGAAAGAAGAACAATTTGAATCTAAATTCCTCGAGGGCAGGAGACGTGGTTTATGTCTGCCACGGAGTGATAAGCATATTGTGCAGAATAACAAACATTAGAATGACGTTGTATCATAGATTGTCACAACCTTTCCTTGAAAGCAGGAAAGGATGGGCAGCCGAACTGCCCTCAGCAGGTGAGAGCAACAGGTACAAGACGGTTAGGAAATGGAGAAGTGGTGGGGGAGGGCGACAGGTTTTACCTATTAAATAGGAAACAAAAAAACAAGAGGCGGGGCTGGTTTTTGTAGCTAAAAGCACTCCTGATCCTGGGCCAGGATCTTTTCTGAATGTAGGCCACTCCGCATACAGCTCATGTTTCTGGATCAGGGCATGGGGGTGCACCTTAGGGTCACAGGAGTATAAGGTCAACCGGTCCAGCCAACTGAACCAGAAAACCTACCTCCCAAGGACCACATCCTTGAATGAGCAAACTCTTAATTAAAAACAAAAAGAAAATGTCTCGATAGCATTCCTTTGCCACTGAAGCATAAAGTCAAAACTCCTGAGGGCCAGCCATGTAAGGTGCTATATGTGTAGGCTCCAGGGTCATTTCAACTTTGTGGGCTACACTCTCATTTCCCATATCCTCTATTTCAGCTAAACTAAATTACTGAGGGTTTTTTGGTAATGAGTGGTCTGGAATTTTCTGGCCTCCTATTGCACTTCTGCTTAAGCTGGTTTCTCTGGTAAGAATACCTGCTCTTCTGTCTCCATGTGTCTGGATGCTTCTCGTCTCTCAATGGTCAGCTGAAATGCCATCTCCATCAATCAATCTATCCATCAATCAAAGGCTTAACCAACCGCACTGATTGTGTTTAACTGTCAGGCATTGGGCAGGAGGGACTAAGACACAGCCCCGGGCACAGCAAGGCTTTCTGGGTTTAACTCAGTTCAGGTACTACCCCCATATTAACATTTTTTTCTCTCTTATTGTTGCATAGATACTCATGGATAAGATTCTTGAGATTGACAGCCAGAGAGGTGCCTGAATCATTAGTATCTTCCATGTGTGTATCCATGGAGCTCAGTATAACAGCATCTAATAGATGCTCAGTAAGTACCTGCAGTAACAATCACCCATGCTCTGGTCGTGAAGCCTAGGGCAGTGTCCGTATGCTTCGCAGTGCCTGGCACACAGGAAGCACACACTACACATGTGATGTGGGCGGGGGTGTAAAAGGAATGCTCTCCGTGGCTTCTCTGCTGGGAAGAGTTGCAAGGGATGGGGTGCTCCATTCAAGACTGGCATGTGGACCCCAAGTGGGAATCATGATGCTACACATTCAGCATGAAAATGTGTTTCCCAGAGCATAAAATATCCCTCCTTTGACAAGCAACACTCCACTCCCTATCAACCCAAATTGAGATTCTGCTCTGAGTCATGTATTTAAAGAAAACATTTTGGTATCAACGAAATATCTTTTTCCAAACTTAGAAGGGTAATCCATAGAGAAACATCGAAGGCAGATCCAGACTATTGCTGATTTTCAGTATTCTCTCTTAGTGACCCCACTTCTTTTAACCATACAGTGTAAAAGTTGAGGTGGTGCAGGAAGGCAGGACACAAGAAGCCAAGATGCAGTGACCACATTGTATTTTTCTTTTCGTGTTGCTTGGGGATTGAACCCAGGGCCTTGAGCATGCGAAGCAAGCACTCTACCAACTGAGCTATATTCCCAGCCCCCACACTGTTTTTTTCTTACGATAAGTTTTATGGAATATTACTCTGCACTAAAAAATGACAAAATCATGGAATCTGCAGGGAAATGGATGGCACTAGAGCAGATTATGCTAAGTGAAGCTAGCCATCCCTAAAAAACAAATGCCAAATGTCATCTTTGATATAAGGAGAGCAACTAAGAACAGAATAGGGAGGAAGAGCATGAGAAGAAGATCACCATTAAACAGGGACGAGAGGGGGGAGGGAAAGAGAGAGAGAAGGGAAATTGCATGGTAAAGGAAGGAGACCCTCATTGTTATACAAAATTACATATAAGAGGAAGTGAGGGGAAAGGGGAAAAAAACAAGAGAGAGAAATGAATTACAGTAGATGAGGTAGAGAGAGAAGATGGGAGGGGAGGGGAGGGGAGGGAGGATAGTAGAGGATAGGAAAGGCAGCAGAATACAACATACACTAGTATGGCAGTATGTAAAAAAGTGGATGTGTAACCGATGTGAATCTGCAACATATGTACGGGGTAAAAATGGGAGTTCATAATCTGCTTGAATCAAATGTATGAAATATGATATGTCAAGAACTTTGTAATGTTTTGAACAACTAATAATAAAAAAATTTAAAAAAAGCTATTGCTTGAACCATTTCTCAATAATACAAAGGAATGAATTATTGATACATAAGAGAACTTGGATGAATTTCCACAGAATTATACTACCCCATTAGTAGGTGCCATTTTTGTTTTTTATGTACCGGCTGAAAATAAATTTAATTTTTTAAAAAGTCAAGTGCTGAGGAGGTAGTTTGGTGGTAGAGTGCTTGGCTAGTGTGGTTCCATCCCCAGTCAATCTCCCAGTGGGTACATCTAGATGATCCCATTAAATAATATTCTTCAAATGACAAAAATTATTCAGCCACCTAAAAAATTATCAAGGATATTATGTTAAGTGAAATAAGTCATACAAAAAGAAAAATACTAGCTGGGTGTGGTGGTGCATGCCTATAATCCCAGGGCCTTAGGAGGCTGAAGCAGGAGGATTACAAGTTCAAAGCCAGAATCAGCAACTTAGCGAGGCCATAAGCAACTTAGTGAGACCCTGTCTCAAAATAAAGTATATATATAAAAAAAGAGCTGGGGATGTTGCTCAGTGTTTAAGGGCCCCTGGGTTCAATCCATGGTAACCAAAGAAAAAGACAAATGCTGCCTGATTCTACTCATACGAGGAATTCACAGTAGTTGAATTTATAAAAAGAAAATAGAAAGTTGGATACTAGAGGCCTGGGTACAAGGGATCCTGGTACAAGGCCTGGTGCTTGGTAATAAGTATAGAGTTTTGCAAGATGGGAAGTGTTCTAGAGACTGGTTGCATATGCTGTGAGTGTACTTAACACTGCTGAATTGCACACTTTAAAAACAGTAAAGATGATGAATTTTATGTTATGTGTATTTTGCCGAAATTAAAAACAACCATGGTAAAATCTGATTTAAAACAAAAAAGCCACTATCTGATTGATCCAACTCCCTGTCACTATGTCTTAGTTTTACAAACCAATGGGAAGAGAAAAGTAGCCCATGACTTAATTAAACCTCAAAGACCTTTAGAGTGCAGACACTGGCACACCACGCTTTTCTAAGGCTTTAATTAACTGTAGGCTCCATTTTGATTCCCTCTGCCTGTTACTTAATTCAACTAAAGTTACTATCAACTTTTCAGTAATGATTAAAAATGTGCTACTTATTTATATTGGCACTTGACCTTAAGTAGCTGCAAATGGATAAGTCAAAGCCACAGATTAGTCATGAAATAGAAACTGAGCCTTTCTTGTTTTTCTAATGCTGTTATTTTTCATTAGTCTGCTCCCGCCAGACTCCAAGGTTAATGAGAGCAGAACTTGTACTCTTTTGATTGTTTGTTTGTTTTTACCACATATAGATGCTCCATGATCTGTGGACAGAGGGAAGCCTGAAGGGGGCCATGCCCTAAGCAGAGCCACATATGTTCTGCCCAGAAATATTCACATGGTCACATCCCCTCTTAAAACATGACAGGCACATTGAGCTTGCTGACTAACTGCAAAGAAAGCAAGAGGAATTTCCAAGGAAATTTCATGAAAAATATCAACACTTTTGAAAGGGGAGGGAAATACATGGTCTATGACAAGTCTGTTTTGGTACCATCAACAATTGGTTTGGGCATCTCTACAAACTGAAAAACAAAAACAAGTTAGTTTGTGTACTTTGCACAGACCTATCCACACACAGGATGCCCAGAAAGGCCATCCTAAGGATTACTTCAAATGGAGGTCCCCTCAGGCTGTGTGCTATCAAGTGAGCCACAAAGTCACCTTTAAAATTTTACTTCTATTGGAACAACATCATTTTTCATAATTACAGAGTTTTAATTTCTTTTATGTGATTGTTCAGCCTTTGATGTATTGAGCCAATTAACTGAAACTTGGTTAAAAACTAAAGGGGGAAAAAAAGGGAATTTTGGTAGTAAGTAAAATGGAACTTTAAAAAAAATTTTTTAAGGAACCCAAAGTAGTAGGAGTTGTCCTTGTCATCAAAAGGGAATTTTTCCATTATCAACACCAAAATAGAGTCTGACCTGTAAACCCTGGTTGGTTCTGTTGCTCTTATTCTCCTTGAATCTTCCTCCTCCAGGGTTCTTGGGTGGTTTCTCAATGGCAACTGGACAGAGTTCCTGAAATGGAGAAGAAAATCCCTTCAATGTCTTGAGTGGGTGGGAGATTCAAAGTGTGAAACAAACACAAAAACCAGAGTGGGACTAGGTGGATACAAACAGGTATTTTTAGTTAAACCTTGTAATACCAAAAATGTCACTTTACCTGGTTGCTCTGATAATCAGAAGGGTCACAAGCTGTGAAGGGGTGGATACACCTTCTCGCACTGTTACACCAAGCACAGCCAGTTCCAATACATTTGGAGCATCTGGCAACATGGAAAACCAACTTAATTCCTAGATTTTTAGGAAAAGGTTCACATCCTAAAATTTCTCTCTGTGATGTAGTGTGCAAACATTTAAAAGAATTAAAAAAAAAAATGTTGGAATGACTGGGGTGAATAGGAGGAGAGAGGACAGTCCTTTGAGGCTAGGCATAGAGTAGGACTTTGTGCCCTGCTCTGGGAGGCCTTCAGGGTTGACAGGCATCATCATACCTGCAGAAATGTTGCCATGGAAACCTGAAGCTGGGGTCACCTGCTGGTCCATAAATAATAGGAACCACTGAATCTGTTTCTGAATCCATTTCTGCTATTTGTCTACACTTAGGTGAGTCCCCCTGGAGATGGGCCTCTCCCTGCTATCACCTCCCCCAGATCAGCCAACCTTCATTCCCTCAGGCAGCCAAGCTGCCAACTGCCCAGAAGATGTAAGACACAAAGAGTTACCTGGCAGGCAGAGGGACTAGGGTGCTGGTGTTTGTTTTATAATCAAATTAAGGAAGAATTGTGTCTTCTAATCAAATAATCTATCATGCATGAAAAACCCCTGCAGGACTTGAAAAGCAAACATTAGAATAATCAGAGTTACAGAAGAAATGATTAAAAAAAAAAAAAATGGGACTCCTTTGGAAATGTGGCCAAGGAAGGCCAGAGGAAGCGTCGGCAGGAGACAGCAAGGGTGCCTATTGCAGGGCGCGGGGACTCAGACTGTATTTTATATGCTTTCTAAAGGAAGATTCTGACCTAGAGAAACTGCAGTTTCCCTGTGGGGAGAAAGCCCAGGCTCCCCTTGGTGTTCAGCTGTCTCTTTAGTGAGCCGGGAGCAGGTCTGTGATTTGTCTGCTTCTCTGACCCTGCAGGCAGGATTACCTTACAAGTGCTTTCCTGGCAGGAAGCAGTTACCTGCAGGAAGGGCTCTCACCTCTGGTGGGAGGATCTAGTGTGAGGTCTGGTCCTCGGTGACCAAGTTGTGGGACCTGGGCCAGCTGCTGCCTTTCATCTGCTCTCTAAACCTGCACATCGGGGAGCTACAGTATTTTTAAACTCTTTGAGCCATAAAATTCTATTTAATTCTCCCCCCATTCTCCTATTTTCTGGACTTCTGAGGCTTATCAGAATTTGTATTTTTTCTTCCCTAAATTAATGCTATTTCTTAGAAATCACAGATCCTGGCCTATGTCATCTCCTTTCATAGTGCCTCCTTAGTAAAAGATAAGGTCTAAAGCAGCCTTCCAAGTCGGTTTTAAGTATGGAATCATCTTCAGCAAAGAAATAATGGTTCCTGGGCCAGGTAGAAAGGAGTTCATATTTGGTACTCAGAGAGTTAGTTGTCAATCATCCTGCACAGCCAGCTATAGACTCACACTGATAACATGGCTTCCACTGTTCCCTTAGGGACCTCCAGCCTGACTTCCAGCTAGAGGGACAGGACTCTGAGAAGCATATTTCCTCTATGTCTTCTTTGCTTTAGAAGCTAGGTATAAGGTGTGGCCCTAATTCAAGGGGTTTCTAGCTAAAAGGGGCCGAGAGTGATAAAAAAGAGGGCAGAAGATTGGGAGTGTAGCTCAGGGGTACAGTGCAAGGTGCAGGGTTCCAGGTGGCACCTGGAAAAGAAAAGAAGAGAAAGAAAAGAAAAAGAAAGGGAAAGAAAAGAATAGAAGAGGGTAGAATGAATATGTTCTTTGGGCAAAAGAGACTTCACTGTGTGTCCTTGACAGGCCTTCCTGTTCTGCCTAAATTCCCAGAAACGTCCTGATCAGGAGAGGACCTAGCAGTGCCCTCTGTACTTCTTCAAGTGTCCCCTGGGCCTAGGAAATAACATTTCCCTGTTGATAAGAGTGCCTAGCCCGTGTTCTCTCCTCAGCTGCCCCAATTTCCTTGTTAGGGCTTGAATGAGTGAGCCGACCCATTAGCTCAGTGGCTCTCCCAGCTCCCGTTAGGCCATGCTCCAAAAGGCACTTTGGGAAGTTCTACTCCACAGAAGAGTTCTTTAGGAAATTGTGGAGTAAAGCAAATAAATTAAAACCATGAGAGAATATTTACATTTCAAATAAAATCTTACTCTCTTAATGATGAGCAGTTGGTTAAGTTGAATCGCTTTGATAAAATCCAAGAAGGGAAGGAGAACGTCACGTTGACCATTAAGACATCTGGAGCAAAGGGAGGGAAAAGTCATTTACCATGGATTCCTGCCACAGTCAAGCAGAAGCTGTAAATGCCAAAAAAAAAAAAAAAAAAAAAATTCCCTTCTCCGCCGAGAGGCCACGGGTGTGCCAGCTGTTCACCAACATTGCAATCAGTATGTGCTCCGTCCCCAGGGGCCGTTCACGTCAGGCAGCCACAGAGCACAGCACCAGGCTCCAAACAGACGAACCCAACTCTAGCTTCAAGCCCCCCATGGATAATCACTAGGAAAAAGCCATTTTACAGCCCATTTACATCTCAAACTCTCCCTGGGATCACTATCTCAGCTTGTAATTGGCCAAGGCATAAGAATAAAACAAGTCACCGAGCAAGAAGTGCCTAGAATATGAAAAGCAGCACATTAGAGAGGAAATCCTGCACCTTCGGAAAAATCCACACTTGACAAATATTTACCTAACAAATTTGAGAGTGTGGTTTCTAGGGGTGGGAAACCATGATCTTCTTAGAGTCAACTGTCACCAAATCTATGATGAAAGTTTTCTTACTTGCTTTTAAAAACTTATCCATGGGTTTGAAAACCCCTAAAGAATAAAATCAGTAGGATAAAAATTGCTAAGTCAGTGTTAGAGAAGTGTATTGTTTCCCGTATCTCTTTAAACATCGATATTCTACCCAAGGTCCTGATTCCCAGTCCCAGCTGTCTATTAGAATCAATTGAGAAATTTTTTTTAATGAAAATATAGATTTCAGGGCCATGCTACAAGATATTCTGATTTTGCAGGTTAGGTGTGGTCTAGGAATCTTTGGGTTGCAGTGCTCCCCAGTAAGGATTGTATAAGCTGCAGCCCAGAGTAGCACCTGGGCTAGTCCAGGGGCCAGTGATAATAAGGAAGTATTAATACTTTTTTCCTTATATGAATGATTGAAGACTAGGAGATGGTACTTGTTAAATTAAAGTCTTAGAAAAATGAGAAGTTGGCCTGACTTTGTTGGCAGCCCTAATTTTCTCATTGAAATTTTATTAGTGTGTGGTTCCCAAAGTCTAAGAACTCTTATTTTCAGGTGCTTCTCTACAGCAGTAAGATTTGCTCTGATAGCCAGAACTGCACATAACATTCTGCTCACATAAAGTGGGCTTATGTGAAATGATAATCTTCTGTTCTAGAGACAAGGAGGTTTGGAGGGCTGGCCTGACCTCTCAGCAGGAGCCTCTGAACAGACACTTGATGCATGTTAGTGGAATGAGCACATGAACACTGAGCACTGAGGGACTCCCAGACCAAACACATTTCCAAGGAATTGATAGGTGTCCAGTGACGATGGCTGCAGGATCTCTACTTTGCTGAGCATCAACTACACATAAAACATTGTAAATATCCCAAGAAAATGCATATTCATTATCTCTGAAAGCATTTACAGTTAAAATTCTGGAAGAAGTAAAATACATTAGGTGAAAAAACCCAGCAATAACAACACAGACTAGGAAATACCATGATAATGGTTCACGTTCCATATAGTACCTGGGTACCCAGATGCCTGCGGAGGACCAAGGGGATTCTGGAGGTGGGACGGTCATAGCAGAATCTGACAAGGCTGTTAGGGAGAGGAGACTTTCCCACAGTGTTTCAAAGTGGGAGGGAAATAGGAATTAGTGAAAAGAATGAGGCCACAGAGGCTCAAAGTGGCCATGGACCAAGTTTTGGCAATCACTTCTGGCTGACTGAGTATAAGAGGTGGGAAATGAATTTATTTGCCTGTGCAAAATTATGCAAGACCTTGAGCTGATGTGGCGACCCATGCCTGTAATCCCAGCTACCCAGAAGGCTAAAGCAGGAGAATTCCAAGTTTAAGGTCAGCCTGGGAAATTTAGAGAGACCTTGTCTCAAAAAAAAAAAAAAAAAGGTATGAAGATGTAGTTGAGTGGTACAGCACCCCTGGGTTCAATCCCCAGTACTGATTTAAAAAAAAAAAATCAGGAAAGGGCAAAGAAGCTGATGAAGGCTCTAAAAGGGACTGAGCCCCATAAGTCAATCTCAGTACTTGAGAAGCATCTTTTATGGGTAAGCAAGACCTGCATTTTAGTGACCAAAATTAACCAGTAGTTATCATGAAGGCTACATAGGGTGGACAAAGTGGGAAACTGGGCTCATTTTTCCAAGCAATTCAGACCCAAATAGCCATTCTGAGACCAGAGGGTAAGAGGCATTTTTAAGCTCAGGTCTCTGGCCTGGTGCATTAAATTTCCTTTTGAGGGGTGAAGGATCAATCAGGTGCCAAGGTCAAATGTGGATGTGTCCTTGAAGTTCAGGTATTGGAACCTGATACCTAGAGATAATATCATGAGTGGGGTGGGGGGAGCTTTGGGAAGTGATTAAATCATGAGGGCTCTCCCTCCTGAATGGGATTAGTATTCTCATAAAAGAGGTTTGAGGCAGCTCCCTTGCCCCTTCTGCCACATGAGAACTCATCAAGGAGGCATCATGCATGAAGCCGAGAATGAGCCCTCACTAGGTACAGAATTTGCAGGTGTCTTGATCTTGGACTCTCCAGCCTCCAGAACTGTAAGCAATAAACTTCTATTATCTATAAAAGACACAGTCTCAGGTATTTTGTTATAGCAGCCTGAATGGAAGTAAGATGTTGGGTAACTCCAGCTCTTGCCCCACAACTCGCTCAGTTCATGTTATGATCAGCACCCACTCTAGGAGGCCTCCACCATGAACCTACCTCTACTTCCAGCCTGTCTCATCTGAAGAGACTCTGAATCCTGCACCGAGCCTCCTGACATTCTCTGGAATTTATCCACTTCTCTCCATCTGCATCGTCCCTACGATGGCTCTCACACTGTCTCACCTGGACTGCGGCAGTATTTTCCTACTGGCTGATCTTTTGGAACTCAGGCCTTCCGTCTGTCCCTCCTCTGGTCCATTCCCCACCTCTGGCCATCCATTCATTCATTCAACAAAAATTATTGTTTGATTGTAAATGGCTAATTTGTACTAGACATTGTTCTAAGCACAGCAGTGAAGATGTCCTCTCGAGGTCTCTATGCCATTCCAGCAGGACAGATAGATGATGTACAACTGAACCTTTCTGCAACATAAATCTGACTGTGCCAGCCTTCAGCTCAGATCTTTCTGTCTCCTCACAGCTCCCAGGATAGAGTCCAAGGATCAGAAGATCCTCCACGGTCCCTTGGCTGCCTTCTTTGGTATTATTTTCCACCTGAACCTACCCCACTTGCCCTACCCACGTGGAAACCTTTTTTGGTTCTTCAAACACAGCTTTTGCTCTCCTTATGGGTATTATACCAGTTAGTCTCTGCCTGGAACACTCTTCCCACTGGTCTTCCTGGCTCAACTCTGTTCATCTTCCAGTCTTATTTATCACTTCTTCCAGGAAGCCTTCCAGACCACACATCCCCAGCCCCAAGTCCAGTTTGGTGCCCTTTCCCTATGCCTCCCATGGGACTCCAGGTTCCCTGCAATTATATACAGCATTGTAATTAACTGCTTATTCATCCCCGACCAATGGGTTACAAACGCCATGAGATAGATCCAGCTGGGTGTCCCTAGGACTTAGCACAATGCCTCACACACAGGCAGATGCTCAAAAAAAAAAAAAAAATGCTTCCTGTATGAATGAATGAATGAGAATAAATGAACTTAAGCTGATAGAACATTGGCTGCCATGTTTTCTCATCTTACCGAGGACATTCCCTGCTTTTCAGATCTGAATTATCTGAGCCATTTGGGTAGAGCCAGCCCAGTGGTGTCTGGCTGTGCTACACTCTCCAGTCATCTGATAGGGGGTCCTAGAACAACCCAGTGAGGTGCAGACCCAGGTGGGAGCCAGTGGCGGGGAGAGAGTGAGCAACAGTGAAGGAGCTATTCAGATTCCGTCCTTTACCTTGCAATCTGAATTCCTCAGGCAATCTGAATTCAGGAGGTTCCCTTGCTTTGGTGACTTCATAACAAAACCCAGTAGAGTCCACATACCTCTGTAGATGGGTCTGGTGGGGATGTTACAGGTGCAGGTCCTGTTTAACTGACTTTTCCCCTGGCAGAGCACCCTGCTGGTATCCACGTTCCTCACCGTACAATCTGAGTTTTTTGGAGAGAAGCTGCCCACCATAGTCACTGTGGTCTGCATGGGTAAGAAAATACAGGAAACAAGTGACCACTTTTGATCATCACCAACCATCTTAGAGTTTGATGTTACTCAACCTTTGAACCACCATAGGAAGGAGGGTGACTCAAGAGAGCTGTTAGGAAAGAGCTGTTTCATTGGTACCCTGTTGGCTCTTTTGTGAATCACATATTCCCATTCTTAACTATAGTTCCACTGTGTGTGTGTGTATTTTTCTTATCAATTTTGAAAAGCTCTCCACGTAGTTGTAGATATTCATCCTTATCTGTCAAATTTCTGATACATCTTTTCCTCCTAATCTACTGGCTGCCTTGTAATTTTTTGTTTGTGGAATCTTTCGCCCTTGCATTATGTATCTTTATATAATCAGATGCCGGGTTTCTTGTCTTAGCCTACAAAATGCTGCCCAAACTCTAGCCTATAGACAAGTATAAAATAGCTCCATTTTCTTTATTGTTTTCTTTTTTAAACTTATATCGTTAATCCATCTGGAATTTATGTCTATATATAATGCGAGATAAGAGTCCAATTTTATTATTATCCAGATGGTTAATCAGCTCTGTCATAACCATTTACTAAAAAAAAAAAAAAAAAATCCAACAACTCCTTTTCCCACTGAACTGAAATACCACTCTTGCTATATATTATATTACCATATATTTGGGATTTACTTCTAAACTCTGCTCAGTTCTAAAAACCTTTTCATCTACTTCTATTCCAATGTCAATCAACTTTTTACTACTGTGGCTTTAAATATATTTAACATCTGATAAGGTGATTCTCTACTTATTTATATTTATTTTCATAGGATTTCCTAGACATATGAGCTTTAAAATAATTTTATCCAAAGAGGGTGGGGAGACTGAGTATAACTGAAATTACACTAAATGAACTAAATATATACATTCATTTAAGAAAAATGTGTATCTTTATGTTATTAAGTATTCCTACTGAAACACACAACTTTATTTTTATTTCTTTTTGACCCAGGGTTTATTTAAGAGGGTGCGCTTTGAGCTCCCACCTTTTTACTGCTTACTGTGAATGCTATAATAGTTAAAGAAGGGAGCCTGTGAAATCCACTTTTAAGATGAGTTAAGGTTTGGTCTGTGGTCAGACTATGCTATGAGATCTAAAGGGAGGGAGTGTTTTGTGTGTGTGTACGTGTGTATACAGGCCCACGTGTGTGCACCCATGCATGTGTGAACGTGTGCACTGGGGACACAGAAAGAAAATCTTGAAAATTCAAAGTCATAAAGCAAATTCTCCCAAATGAATTATCTAAAAGAAAAGGATGACCAATTCTGTTTAGAAGGAAAATTAAAGGGACACCAACAGTGGATATGTCTGGCATCAGGTGCATAAAGAGTACCTGGTTGGAAACTGGGAAGGTGGGAGGGGAGGAAGAGGTGACCCTGCAACCCAGGATGAAGAGTAATGCTTTGCAAACCTGGAAGGGGTTTACCTTTTGTTATATTTTTGACCTCTGCCTGGACTCCCTGCATAACCACCAGAGCCTCTGTGTGGTCCTCTAACAAACTTGCTAAATCTATGCTAGTTTCTGGAGCTCACTCCCATCTTTCCATTTGCAAAAAAATCCTGGTTTGGGGTCATAGAGTCATGCTGGAAGAGAGCAACTCCTTTCAGTTCAACTTTACCAGGACTGAAGTTAAACCAATTCTAGGGAACTTAAGCATAGGAACAAACTCCAAAGCACTCCACTAGCTCATCGTCAACAGGTGTTTGAACTCCCATTCATCTGACTTCTTCAAACCCACAACATTTATATCTGCATCCCACATCTCGGCTCATGACCACATATGATTCTGTATACATACAGATCTTAAATTGATTCCTTGCTTAAATATTAGAACAAGTGTATCATATCCTATTTTACCAACTCTTTGAATTTTTCAAAATTTACTTCCATTTCCAACATACATAGTTTTTTATATAACTGAAATCATTCTACTTTGTTAAATATTTATATTAATATTTATAAAAACTTATCAAGATCCTACTATGTGCCAGCTGCTGCACAAGGTACTGAACATATCGGTGAGCCTAATAGCTATAGTCCTTGCCCTCAAAGAACCTATGGACTAGTTAAGTGTGGTCATTCCACAAGAGTGGGAATGGAAGCCTGGACATTCCCTTAGAGTAGAACTGAAGGGCCACATGGTACCAGGAGATCATCAAGAGATGACAGGATCCTGGGCAAGTGGGGTGCAGTGGAAATGGAAAGAACTGGACAGATTCTGGGAACTTTTAAGAGGGAGCATGGGAAAGACTAGAGTAGGGATGTGGATCAGGAAGATCAAATGGATGAATGGAGGTACCAGGGGGACCATATACTGGGTTGGGACAGATATGTTCTTTGAGTGGAAGATTGAGATTTCAATCTTAGAGGCCTTCAATTCAAGATATTTATGTGATCCTCAAGAGGATGTGTCAAGTTGGATATGAATGAGCCAAGGAGCCATCTGGGTTGGAGACAAAGGAGATATGAACATAGATGATATATAAGGCCATAGAGTGGATAAGATTGTCTATAGAGAGGAAGAGCCATAACTGGACTTTGCACAGGTCCCTGATTTAGAGTCAAGGAGAGAAGGAGCCAGAAATGGAGGCTGAGGCTATTTCTTGAAATAAGCTGGAAAAAGAGGGAGTGAGGACACAATGGGTCAGATGGGATGCAGAGATGGTTGGAGCGTCAGCTGGCTTCATCCATGAAGCCAAGGAACTCCTTGCTCCTAAATTCTACCAGGTTGATAAAGCACCTTCTTTTACTTCACTATTCTCCTTATTGTGAACAGTTTGGTTTTCTCCAAGTTTCTAATTCTATAAATGTTATTGAAATAGCATTTTCATGCTTAGGATTTTTCTTCTTTCAAGTTAATTCTTCAGGATTCTACACCTGGAATTAGTGCTTCAAACAGAATGAATATATTTATGACTTTTGAAGCGCACTGCTGCCAAATTGCTTTCCAAAAAGGTTGTGCTAATTGGCATCACCAACAGTGGGTGTTAGCATAACTTATTATTGCTTTAATTTGTATTTATTTTATAACTAGTGAGGTTGAACATGTTTCCATATTTGTATCTACTTCTCTGAATCTCTCCTCTTGTGACAATATACGTTTTTCCCCACTTACTTTTTGGTGTATTGATGTTTTTCTTAATTTTTCCTAGCTTTATTATCTTGCAATTAATATTTTTTTCGGTGGCAAATATTTTCCTGAAATGTGTGCTTCAGTTAACTCAGTTTTCTTTATATAGATTTTGCTAAAAAGGAATCAAGTTTATGAGTATTTTTCTTTTGTTATTAAGTACTAGATTGCTTCAGAGCTAAGAAAATTATCATACTTTCAAATTATCTGATGTTCAGTTCCTTTTTTGTTAGTTCTTCTATGAGTTATCTTTTTATAAATTCCTTAATCAGCCTACAATTTTTTTTTATATTTAATGTAACATATGAATTAAATTATGCTTCCAGAGTAAAAGCAATTATTTCGACACTCTCTATAAAGTAATTCTCTTTTCCTATATTTTTATTGGTGCATTATAGTTGTATATAGTGGTGGAATGTGTTGTTACATACTCATACATGCACACAGTATAACAATATAATCTGGCCAATATCATTTCCCAGGATTTCCCTTTTCCTCCCCTCTGGTCCCTTTCCTCTACTTCTATAAAATAATTATTTTGCCTTCTCTTGTTTTACAATATCTGATCTTTAAAATTCTTACATTTATTTATGAGCTACATTCTATACCACTATTTTTAAATCAGAACATGGATTGTTCTGACTTTAAATAGTATACTACATATAATATATCATGCAATATGTATGCACAACATATATGTTTACAATCTCATAGGGAATGGTCTCAACTAAATAAGCTTCTTTTTCCAAAATGTATTTCCAAAATGAATATCTTTATTATATTCTTGATCAGTTCATATTATTCCAGATGAATATTATGCTAATTTTAAGAAAATGCCTACTCATATTTCACTAGGATTCTGAAATATTGAAAATAATATCAGAAAAAATGACATTTTATGATATTGCTCCACTAGAAAAGAGAATGTTTATGAATATATTCAAGACATTTTTCATATGTTCCAAAAAAATGTTTTACTTATGATTATTTATTTATTTACTTACTTACTTATTTAGGCTACCGGGGAATGAACTCAGGGGCACTCAACCATTGAGCTACATTTCCAGCCCTATTTTGTATTTTATTTAGAGACAGGATCTCACTGAGTTGCTTAGTGCCTCGCTGTTGCTGAGGTTGGCTTTAAACTTGAGATCCTCCTGCCTCAGCCACCTGAGCACTGGGATTATAGGCATGCACTACTGTGCCCAGCATGATTATATTTTAAATGGATAAGTTTCCATAATGATGGATTATAAATAGCCTCAATAGACAATGTTCTGCTATCTAATTACTATTAGAAAGAATGGCTTAAGATTCTGCAAAACACTATTTTTGATAGCTGTCCCCAATATGTATCTCCTAGCAAAAATAATTTTAAAATAAAGGATATGTACAATGCTCTTTAAATTTATGCCTGAATATTCTATTGTTTTCATGAGTGGGACTTTTTATTAATTGAAGTTAAAAGTTTGTTTTACCCCCTAGTATGGTTTTGATGTTTGAGTATTTATTAAACAGTTGGCACCTCATTTAAATTTTATTCATTTGAATAATTTTTAAAGTTTACATATTTAGGTTTTGAAGGTACTCAAGCACTTAAGATTAGCAAATACTATTTTTCTATATTGCATTGCAGTAATTATTTCTCTTATTTGTTTCTTGTAATATGATTGAACAGAACTTTTAAAGCAATGTTGGTAGTATTGGTAATGATGGAATTTTTTGTTTCAGTTCAGATTAGTAAAAGAGTATTTCTAGTGTCTCTCCTTTACCAACCATGTTGTTTTGTGAGAAATACTTTTATTGCATCTTTTTTTATATCTTTATTAGTACAAATCATTTTTATTGAATTTTAACATCTCTTTACAAAATGCAGACATAACTGCTGAAATGGATCATGTCATACATACCTTTTTGCATTTGTGTGGGTGAGGTTTTCATTTGTTTTCTTTTTTTACGTGTCTCTGCCTTCCCTCCCTACCACATCAGTCATTCTACCAGGGGAGCCTGGGCTATAACGGTGTAGGAATTCTTTCATACTTTTCTATATGTGCAAACAATCATATAGAGACATGTATAAACACATATAGGGACTTTTTTAGATCAATATCAGATCATGCTATGCAAACCTGTCTGCATCTTGCTGTTTTTACTCAACAAAACCTCAGAGAAAATCCCTCCTACACTAACCGAAATTGCTCTGAATATTTCTTTTTAATGTGGATTCCATGGTGAGGATGAGGATATACTATTTTCTAGTTGCTTTATGCAAAGAAACAAAGCTTCTTGTGAACAGAGGTTTTGCATTATATGAAGGTTTTTCTGTACCTACAAAGGTGCTAGAATGTCCTCCTGGTATATCATGAGCAGTTAGCAAATTCTCTGAATTGAGCTCATAGATGGAAGCAGGGTCCACCTCAGACTGCCATCTCGGTAGGTCATGGAATTTGTATTATTTAAACAAAGAGCTGAGACTTTCAGGTAAGTCACTAATGGCCATAAGGGCAGAAAATATCTTGCAATAATGTGATCAAGAGATGGAATCATGGGCTGCGGATATAGCTCAGGTGGTAGAGTGCTTGCCTCACACGCACAAAACCCTGAGTTCAATCCCCAGCAGCACATACACACACAAAAAAACCAAACCAACAAAAAACAACAGAGAGAGAGAGAGAGAGGGAGAGAGAGAGAGAGAGAGAGAGAATCAGATGCCTTTTCAACCTTATTAAAAGAATCAGTCCAGAGCTGGGGTGCAGTTCATAGTGTGGTGCTTCCCTGGCATGTGTGAGGCTCTGGGTTTAATCCCCAGCACCAGGGATTAGTTTCCATAATGATGAAAGTTGCCATGCTGGTTTAAAAAAAAAAAAAACTTTACTCAAATTACTAAATTCTTCTCTTCTTCACCTGGAGAGTAGTGGTGAGCTGGTGAGGGGAAGTGCTTTGGGGGAAGATGATGAGGATCAGGAAAGAAAGCTCTAGTGGTTGTTTGGGTGCTAAGTGTTTTTTTGAAACATCCCAGGCTAGATATAAATGGTTAGTTTATACCAGGGAACCACAGATAGGTAAGCAAATTACATAAACAGCACTGACCGACTACTTCTTCCCACTACACTGGACTGAAGTGTTGCCCTTAACGTTTTTTTAATGACAAAAGAAAAAATTCTTGCAAACTCTTAATCACTTATCAGAGGCCTGAGTATATTCCAGGATCATATTTTTTTCTACCATTCTCTGTTAGCACCAAAGTTAGCTGTTTTTCAGATTAATAAGAGAAATAAAATTTGACTATACCTACATGAGAATACCTAAGAGTGTGTGTGTGTGTGTGTGTGTGTGTGTGTGTGTGTGCGCGCGCGCGTGCATGCGTTTTGATTCCATGGAATGAACCTAGGGGCACTTTACTACTGAGCTACATCCCCAGTCCTTTTTATTTTTTATTTTTGAGACAGGGTCTCACTAAGTTGCTTAGGATCTTGCTAAGTTGCTTGAGGCTTGTTTTGAACTTGCAATCCTCCTGCCTCAGCCTCCCAAGTTGCTGGGATTACAGGCGTGCACCTGGTTACCAGAGCATCTTTTATACTAAATTTATTTATCTTTGACTCGGGGCAGGGAGAGCTCATAGGAAGGCCCTGGCCCAAGACAACAGAAAGTGACAACAACCAAATAACTTTAAATCCATGAGTTCTGATCAGTTATGACTTGAAAGCTTGATTCTTTTATTATTTATCACTCATTAAATGTTCTGGCTCCCCTTGATTAAATGTTAAATCATCTTAAGTGGTATGGTTCTTGCTATTTGAAATGGCAAAGTGTAAGGGAAAAGGGAAAGTGGCCCATTTCCTTGTTAATGTGACATTCAAATAAAACACATCGGTGCAACAGACAGGTCAACTGGCTGCTGATGGGGACTCTGTACAATTATTCATAACACAAGAGCCATAATTAGGGAGAAAATGTCTCCTTGCAGCACCACTGAGATTGCCGGGGAGGAATTCCATTCTCCCACAGGGCAGGGCTGGTATGTGCATCAGAAAATGCTTGAATATGCTCATCGCTTTTTTTCTTGCATCCCAGGACGGGAGCCCTGGCTTTCCAAGGGACCTTGCTTGCAACAGTCCCTGCCCATATTGGTTCTCTCTCCATCTCTATGACATTGCTTGAGGCCATGTTGATAGGAGAGTTGCTAGGAGAAGCCTGGACACATTAGGATGAGGAACCGCAGAGCAAAGCTAAATTCTACAGTGCAGCCACTTGTAAGGAATCTTGTGGACCATAAGTCTGAACTTAATTTCTCTATGCTTTAAAGTTGAGATGTAATTCTACTACATTGAAAATCCATCTTTATGCAGGGCTTGGTGGTGCACAGCTGTGACCCCAGAGACTGGAAGACTGAGGCAGGAAGATCTCAAGTTCAAGGTTAGCCTGGGCAACGTATTGAGACTCTGTCTTAAAATAAAAAAAGAAAGGACAAGTGGTGCATGCCTATAATCCCAGTGACTCTGGAGGCTGAGGCAGGAGGATTGCGAGTTCAAAGCCAGCCTCAACAATTCAGTGAGCACTTAACAATTCAACAAGAACTGCCCAGTGGTTAAGTGCCCCTAGGTTCAATTCCCTACATCTCTTCCCCTCACCTCCCAATAAAGAAGTCTATCTTTTCTTTACATTCAGTTATAGAAGGTCATCTTTATGTAGCTCCTCAAGATGACAAGCTCCATGTGAGCAGGACCATGAAGTGACCTGGTTATTTCTATACTCCTAGCACCTTGCAGAGTGGTGGCATCTGGCAGACACTAAGAATTCACAGATAAAATGAATGGACTCATATTTCATTAATAGATATTTTAAGCTCAGAAGGAAGTTAGCATCTCTTATGCAAAATGAGGCAATACTATAGAAGTAAAGAAATTAAAATCTTTCCTCTTACCTTATCTCTGCTGCTTCGAATTATCTGAATTTTAGGACATTTTTTAGCTCCATAGGAAACATCCAGCCAGTTTTCTGACTGCCCTGAATTGACACAATCTTCTTGAAAAGTACACCTAAAACAAACAAAAAAGACACATCAAGACAGCACCCCCATACATGCATTAGTTACAACTTTCTCATACTTGGCTTCAGTACAAAATGCTTTGTACAGTGGATTATTGATTTAAGCGAGAATAGGAACATGATGCTGAAATCATGAAAAGCAACAAGAAAACAGTGTTTTTTTTCCCCCCATCATGTCTAGGAGTAGAGAACAAATGTCGACAACACGCTGAACTTAGACTCCTGAGCCATCTCTCAAGTTGACATTGCCAAATACATCCAAAGCACATCCATTCTCAGATTCTGAAATAAAGAGTTCCTTTTTAGAAATACCTATCAAAGAGAAGCCCGAGAAAGGGTTTGCACATTGTATAAATTTTAGCTTTGCAGTTCATTCCCAGAATGTCTCCCTATTCAACTTATTGGGCAATTTGTGCTGTGTTTAGAAAAAAAAACAATAAAGCTACTATTTTGTGCTTTGTAGGATGATAATTAAATAAAAATATTTCAAGGGCAGAGTCTGCCCAAGAATTTGATAAGACATTGCACAACCATCTGCTACATAACATTTGTTTAGACAGATACCAAGTTATCTTAAAAGATATGGGTGAAACATTTTTCAGGGCCACTTTTCCAGGTCAGCCTCAGACGATGACCTAAAGAAGTCTCAAGTGAGGCCACGGCCAACTACTTTGATACACAGATGCTCAGAAGCTGAGAAGGGAGATCACTCGCTTGCCTGGTGTGTAGGTCACTGTAGGTCACACTAGCTTGGGGAAAATCTCTATCTCACCAGATGGGCCACCAACCCAGCAATGAGAATGAACAGCGAGTGCCATCTTGTCTTCAAGTGGCAGAGATATTCCACTGAAAAGTATCAAAGAAACAATAACACATTTCTGATGTGTAATCCACCTCAAGGTCAAAGGTTAAAATGAAGAGCTGGTGAACCAAGGACAGGGAGTTTTGTTCTTTTCTGAACCACTGAGCTACACTTTCAGTCTCTTTTCTTCTTACATTTTTTGAGACAGAGTCTTACTAAGTTGCTTAGGGCCTCGCTAAATTGCTGAGGCTGGCCTTGAACTTGCAATCTTCCTGCCTCAGCTTCCCAAATCGCTGGAATTATAGGTGTGGGCCACCAAACCCAGCTGGAAGTTTTCAAAGAAACTAACACATGAATGGTGAGACCAAAAAGCAACCAAAGGATGACTATATTCATTTCTGGGAAATTCTTGAGTGGATCTGAAGGGAACGAGGTCTGATGGGCCAAAGAGTGTATCTGACTTCAAAACAATTTTATTTCTTCTTCTTCCTCTTCTCTCTCTCTGATTCTTAAAAATTTAGGCTTCGTTGCTTCAGGTTTGAGCTCTGAGCTAATTTGAATATGGCAAAAATAGAACAGGAAGTCAGTGAGTTTCACTAAACATCACACTTGAGCACAGTAGGTTAGAATGTCGTCTTCTGACATTTTGGGGAACCCCACTCCCAGGAGCACATCTGTGTCCCAATTCCCCCTACCTCTGGGTCGGTTCCTACTCCAACATCATTACCAAAAGGGATTTTCATTAGCAGTTCTCCAAAGCCATAAATTTATCTGACCCTTGATGGCTTGCTCGTCCGTCACGGACATTAAGTTCAAATTAAACCGTCTCTCATGTCAGGGAGAGTTTGCAGCACAGGAACGAGGTACTGCTGCATTGAAACAGAATGACGAGGCGGCTTCCTTATTTGTGTCTAAAAGAGATCATGACTATCAAAAAACTCCCTGCCTCTCATGGGCACTCTGGTTTGTAGATGGCTCTTCCTCTACCTCTAAGGAAGAAAAAACAACAACCAAAAAAAAAAAGACAAAAAACCCCCTAAAGCTAATTCTAGAGAGAATGGAGTACAAATATTTTTTTGTAGGCTCTTAATGCTGCCTGGGAGTCAAGGCCTAAGGCTGCCAAAAAAACAAGTGTAAAATATTTCATACAAATAGTGCTGCGATTTGCCAATTTGTAGGCAGGAAACTGTAGTGCCACTGAGTTATCACTCCGTTTTCTGAACTCCTATAGCAATTCTGGTCGGAACCACACGTTTTGGTATTTAATCATATGCTGCCTCGAATTACAACTTAACTATTTCATATGTCTATGTCATCTCTTCCAAAGTAGGGCACTTAGCTCCCCAAAGGAAGGGTGAAAACCTTTTCTATTTCCTCAGCAGATCCCTCAGGGTCTGGCAGCATGATATGCAAATACTAGAGTTTCAATAAATATGTTTGAATGAGTGGAGGAAATATGAAATCTCTATAGGTCCTTTCAATTGGTGATTCTTTTTTTTTTTATGTCTAGAGTTTTGATTTATATCTGACTCCCCTTTATGGTAAAAGGAGTATGTTTAACATCAGCTAAAAGTTTGAATCTGAGAATCAGATTATTTTTAAATATTTTTTTCAGCTGTCAATGGACCTTCATTTATGTATATATGGTGCTGAGAGTCAAATCCAGTGCCTTACCCATACTAGGCAAGAACACTATCACTGAGCTACAACCCCAGCCCTGGTTTATTTTATTTTAATATTTATTTTCTAGTTGTAGTTGGACATAATACCTTTATTTTATTTATTTATTTTTACGTGGTGCTGAGAATGCAACCCAGGGCCTCCTCGCATGTGCTAGGCAAGTGCTCTACCGCTGAGCCACAACACAAGCCCTATTTTTTTTTTTTTAATATAAAGATAAAGGGGAAGGCTGGGATTGCAGTTCAATGGTAGAGCACTTGCCTTGCTCATGTGAGGGCATGGGTTCAATCCTCAGCATCACATAAAAATAAAAAGAATAAAGGTATTGTGTCCATCTACAACTGAAAAACAACCTATTAAAAAAATAAAGGGAAAAGAATAGATAATGAACCTTTCATATCCAATTTTGTAAAACAAAATCTAACCATGCTAAGTACCTAAATATAAATTCCTTATTTACATAAAAAAGGATGCCTCTGAGATTTCTAAATGCCCATTCCTTGCCTCTTACCAGTTTGAAAAAATTAAAAATTGAAAAGCAAAGCAAACCATGACACCAAGAATGTATAACCAGATGGTCAACCAACAACAGCATCTTATTACTCCTCAAACACTGCAGATTGTAAAGTCTTCACGACAGCACGTTCCCCACACGTTCACATTTCTTGAAGAGGGAGAGCAGATCTTATAGCTCCCACGTTTTAGTAAACAAGCCCAAGTACTTTGAAATAATTCCTTTCGAAAGCTATCACTCTCAGTCCTGCATATCCACAAATGCAATGGTCAGGCACATAAACTCTGAAGCCACTGCCCAAAGACAATTAAATTCTCATTGTCAGACATGACTCTTGGTGAGGCTGAGCCCTCGGTGAGGCACTCTCAGATGGGCTGATTTCTCCACTGGCTTCCTTTCAATTTCTTTAGGCCCTGGATAGGACGGAAATTGGATTCGGAGTAGCATGGGTAGGTTTTGGGAAAAAAATGGTGGAGATATATTTGTTTTCTTTGCTTATGCTATTACTTTTGCCCTAACCTCTCCTGAGGATCTGTCTTTTTATGCTTTGTGTTGCTATAACAGAATACCTGAGATGGTGTAATTTATAAAGAATAGAGATTTATTTCTTGCAGTTCTGGAGGCTGGGAAGTTCAAGGTCAAGACTCCTAGATCTGGTAATAGCCTTCTTGCTCTATCACCCCATGGCAGAATATGGGAGGGTGAGAGAGAGTGAGGGCAAGAGATTGAAATCATAGCCTCAAGTCCTTTACTTTTGTAAGTGACATTGATCCATTCATCAAGGTACCAACTCCCAATATTGTTGCACTGGGGTTTCAGTTTCCACATGCTTTCGTGGGAGCACATTCTAACTAGAATGTTCTACATCTAGCCTCCCCAATCTACAACCTTCTCACATGCAAAAGACATTCATTCCATGCCAATAACCCCTAATTCTTAACTCATTCCAGCACCAATTTAAAAGTCTTAAGTCCAGAGTCTCATCTAAATCAAATGTGGGTGAGACCCAAGGAATAATTCATCTTAAGGCAGACTTCTCTCCAGCCATGAGCCTGTGAAATTAAATAAGTTACATGCCTCTAAAAGATTCCAAAACAGCGATGAGACAGGCTTAAGACAGACATGACAACTAGGCTTTTTTGAATCTGCTCTTCTAAATATTTCCAGCCTCTACCCATGACCCAGTTCCAAAGCCATTCCCATGTGTTCAGACATTTGTTACGGACAACAGCCCTCCAGGGGTGCTCCACCACTGAGCTACACCCCCTGTCCTTTTGATTTTATATTTTGAGACATAGTCTTGCTAAATTGCTGAGGCTGGCCTCAAACTCATTATCCTCCTGCCTCAGCCTCCGGAGTACGTGGGATTACAGGCATGTCCCACCACATCTGGCTGTCTTAGTTCATTCTGTGCTTTTACAACAGAATTCCAGGTAACACTGGGTAATTTGTACAAAACAGAGATTTCTTTCTTATAGTTCTGGAGCTTGGGAAGTCCAAAGTTGAGGGGGGCTGCAGCTGGCAAGGACCTTCTTACTGCATCATCCCATGGTGGAAGGTGGAAGGGCAAGAGAGGGAAGGGTGAAGATCAAACTCCAGCCTCAGTCCCATCATGAGGGGGGAGTCGTCATACCTAGTGCCTCCCATGAGGCCCCACCCCCAACACAGTTGCACTGGAGTTTAAGTTTCCAACACACATTTTGTGGGATATATTTAAGTCATAGCAGGATCTCTCCAAAAGCCCTAGGATTCCACTGGATATTTTATTTTTCTAGTTCCTATTTCTGGCTAGATCTCATGCCGACATGATAAGAGTCAATAAGTAGATATGAGCCCATTTCCAGACTAAAAAAGAGAACCTGCCTAAATGCAAAGAAAAGATCACCCGAAGAAATGCCAAACAAAACTTAATTTAGAAACAAAAAAGCTTTCACCTGGTAAAAAAATACTTCATGGGGAAATAAGTGCATGAAACTATTTAAGCAGGGCTGTCCCTACAACTAGTTGGCTATAAAATCTGCTGTGGAGATCAATTTATTCAAAATAATGATAGTTTGATATTATCACTCATCTATAAAAGGACATGAATCTTCCCCTCCCCCATTCCTAACTCAGAAAAAAAGCATGTTCCAAACACATACAGGTCCCAGATGATGGTCATGGAGGTTCCAGGCCCTTGTTTCTATGTTTGCTGTGTGAAAATCAGAGAGTATTTTCATACAGTGAATTTGTCTCCTGTGTACATGGAAATCTGTGACTCGTAATATCCCTGAGTAACTACCCCACCAAACAATGGCACCGAGGGAATTTTTCTCTATAACTGGCACTGTCCTGACTATTTACAATTAGTTCTCAAATAACATGAGAACAGAGGCTCAAAGACATACAGTAACATGCCCAGGTCACTCAACTGTCACACTGCACAAGTCTGACTTCAGAACCACATACTTGGCCACCGGGCTGCCTGGCTTCCTATGAACCCTGACCACCATTTAATCAAATTAGAGATAATCAGAGTTCCCACTGGCTTCCTGTAACTGGAGGGTGGGGCTTGGCTAGGAAGAGATAGGGATGGAGGGGCCACAGGACCAGAGAACAGAGAAGGAGAGACAAACCTCCAGGAATGAAGAGGGTGGCAAGGATCTGGGAGGGAAACCCAGAGGCAAGGATTCTAAGAGGCTTTAAATTTCCATCCATCACTGGTAACACAAAACATCCAGCTAGAGGTTAAAATTCCAGGCAGCCCCAGACTTATAAATCCATTGTGCTCCAAAAAAGAGATTGCTGGTAAACCATCTGTTTACAATATGGAATATATTTTCCCCCATAGAAATAATGTTATAAACAGTGATTAGGTTTCCAGGTTAGGCCACAAAACCTATTTATCCATAATGTAGCTTCAATACTATATATTTGCAATAAAAGAATAGCAGAAAACAACGAGTTTGCAGTCATCTGCATTATATAGCAGTTTTTCCTCTTCTTTACTTATTTGTGTTTCTGCTCAGCTGGTAGTCTGGGAACGGTGCCCAGCTGGATCGACTTTTAAATTTATTATTACTGTATTGTATTTATACGGCATTTCTATTTTTTAATGGGCATGGCTTAAATTATTAATTGTTTTCATGCCAACAAAAAAGGACAGGGAGACCCACCTTGGAAAGAGGCTGAAGCTTCAGGCAGGTGAAATGCCCATGAACTGGGCTTGGGGGACCTTGAGAATCTGACTCTATTAGGCTAGAATCTCTCAGTAAAAATTTACCACTTACTCAACCTTGAAATAGAAACTCTGAACTCAGAAATGTAACTTCTACTTCCTGCCACTAGAATTCCATCAGCATCCTCTAATCCAATTGTTCACCAGGAGCAGACGGTCCCTGAAGGAATCTGATAACTAAACATCAGGTAATTGGCTTGAATGTGGGGGTGAGTGTGACCTGTTCCGAAGATTCTTCACCGATATAACATCAGAAAACTTTTAATGAGAAAACCATCCAGCTTCTCCCTCTTGCAGGGAATGGGGTCCACGCTGGGGGATGGTTTCGCTACGAGAGCATTCCAAGGTCTTTTGCTAAGTGATTTGAAACAGATGTCTGCATCTTTAGCAAAGGGAGGAATCAGGTGGCCTCTAAAATTGGGGGACTTCTCATTACAATTGCCAATCTACGAGATGAAGAAACCAAATTCCACAGAATGAAAGAGAACAGGAAGTCACTGTGACAAACTAAACTCTGAATTAAAGGTCCCCAGAATCAGGAAAGGGGAATGCCAAAATACAAGACCAAAATAACTTGCTAGGAGAGCTGAAAAATTGGATCTTCATCGCTGGAACCGTAAGTCAGTCTACATGATACAATTATGCTAATAACAAAGACAATTTAAGAGATTTTTTTTTTAAAGCAGAAACATCTAACACTCTACGCAATGTCTTTTCACATGATTTTATTCATTTATTCTTCACAACAAACCTATGAAGTAGCTACTGTAATTGTCCCTGCTTTACAGATAGGGGAAACTGAGGCATAGGAAGATCCATATTGCTCTCCTGAGGTCACAGAGTTAGTAAAGGGAAAAGTTGAGAAAAAAACCCAGGCATTGCAGTTTCCAAGTCCATGTTCTTATCTACCCCATATTGCCTCTTGCAATAAATAACATCGTCTGAGTCCTTCAGCCTTAGTCTGTTTTGTACCGCTATGACAGAATGCCACAAACTGGGTAATCTACAAAGAACAATTTTATTTCTTACAGTTCTAGAGATGTGGGTCCACACCTGTCAAAACCCTTCTTGCTGTATTATCCCATGGTGGAAGGCGGAAGGGCAAGAGACAGCACACTTGTGCAAGAGAGCAAGAACTTGAATTCTCAGTCTCAAGCCTTTGATCACTGACATCCATTCACTTGGGAAGGTGGAGCCCTTCTGACCTAAGCCCCTCCCCTTAGGCTCCACCCACAATACTGTTGTGCTGGGAATGGAGTTGCCAGCATATTGGTTTTGGGCCATGCAAAACTGCAAAAAATTAAATAAGTTTCTCTGCTGCAGGTCTCCTGGGAGGCTTAACTATGCCCTGTGATTTTGCAAAGCAAGAATGAGGCACCATCTTCAAACTCTTATGGAGGGTTGTTTTGAGGAAGTAAAATTTCTAGTCATACACATTAGGAAACACTGCCCAATTTTGTTTAATGAGCATCAGTCCATGTGACAGGACAAGTTTGAAAACTTGGTGCTTTTTTTTGGCTAATTGAGTTGGGTAACTCTCATACCCAACTGATCATGGCTTGTTAATTCTAAGCATCTATCCTCTGCATTCCATCTCATCCATTACCTCCCTGGGCTCCACAGGAGTCACCCAAGGCCTCTCATCTTCCAGCCTCCAGTGCCTCTAATCAGTCTCCACTCCCACCATATAATCCTCAAGCACACAGCTAATCATATCACCCCATGCTTAGCAATCTCCAGTGGCACCCTTGGCTTGCACCAAACCCCTTACCTATGAGACTTTCACGCCTCAGAGTCACAACAAACCTATGAAGTAGCTACGAAACCCTCCTCTGTTTACCCCAGTATGCTCTGGCCCCTGCCTTCCTTTGCAAACTCACCTCTGGGAAATAGTGGACTGATGAGTCTGCCTCGTTGCCTAGACAGAAAACCCCTAAGCACACGGATCTCTGATATCTGCACACTACCAGGCAGAGAGCAGGCATTTGATAAATACTGCAGTGCAAACATGTCAGACCTTCCAAGCATGTGATGCTCCCACTGCCTGGAATTCCCGAGGGCTGCAATACTTGTGTGAAACCACATTCCTTGTTCAAGGGCCAGTTCAGTGTCACCTCCCTTGTCATATCTTCCCAGTCTCCAGGCATGCTCCCAAGTAGACACAGCACATTCATTAGAAGACTGCCTGTGTCTCTGACTGGCCTCCAACTCTTCCCAAGGAGAGGCCTTACATTTTTCACCTTGGCATGCCCCTGCCAAGGTTCAGCACCTCACCTGGCATTTACCCAACAAATATTTACTGTGTGCCCACCTGATGCCAAACACTACACTAGGCACCAGGGACACGTGATATGTATAAGCCAGTTAAGGTCTCTTTCCTCAAGAGTTTACAATTACATTCTAGGGAAGCACACAGACAAAACCCACATAAGCTGACTATCACTTTAATTTCAAATTGAGGTAAGTCTTCTACAGAAACCAAAAATGTAGTAGGAAGGAACCTAATTTAGACAGATTGGTCAAGAAACATTGCATTTCAGCTCAGAGGTCAAGGGTGAAACCCATGTAGTCACAGCAAGAGGGGTGAGAAGAGCATTCCAAACAGAAGGAACAGCATGTGCAAAGCCTCTGAGCTCATGTACACACAGTGTCTTCAAGGAACCGATGAAACAGATCAGCCCGGATAGAACCTAGTGAAGGCAGGAGAGATTGGTCCCACCACTTACAAGCTGGTGACCTTGAATAAGCCAAGTGTCCTCTCAGTGTCTTAGGTTCTTCATCTGCAGAAATGCAAATAATAGTCTCCACCTTCTGGAGTTATTATAACGAGTCAGTAAATGCTACTAGTCGTTATTGTAATAAGGGCAAGTGAAACAGAGAATTTCAAGTAACAATTTGGAAGACATAAGCCCAACAATACAGAATGGTAACAACAAGAAAGGGACTTGAGTGGTAAGGTTGGCCAGATGCCCATCTGTCTTTTCTGTGCACAAGGCAGACACAGCTCAAGGATTCTTGGAAGACTCTTAATCACAGTGCTCCTTCCTCCCAGGACTAAGGAGTTCTTTGGGGTCTCCTCGTGGGCCAAACAGCAGCACTCAGGGCACTCATTTGTTGCCTGGCTGCTTCCCACATCTAACCTCTGAGCGTCTCCAGGGCAGAACTGCATTCATCTTTGTTTCCCCCAGAGCCTAGTACAGGGCCTGGCCCACGACTGGTATTCAACAAAGGTTAGCTGAATTGGATTAAGAACTAAATTTTAAAGTGACTAAATTCCTGTCCATGTCTCCACGATACCGGCAGAAGTTGTTTCATTGATTTGTGTTCACTGGGTTGGCCTGTTAACTGGTGTGGTAGAAAAACCAGCCTTTGTCTTGAAATTTGGAGCTATTTAGCAAACATAGACTGAAACACTCACACAAAAGGGATTTGTGGCCTTCGCCCCATGTGGTTCTTTAGTGGGTGATGAGTATACTAAAACTTGGCATTTTTTTGTTTCCAAATGCAGACCATGAACAGAAGAACTTAGAGGAGGCATTTAGGAAAAACAGGCAGCATGGAAATAAATATGGGAAAATAAAGCCTCTTGAATCAGGAAAGTCTGGGTTCCCAGCCATTTTCCCATATGCTCCCTGCGTCCCTGGGGGCACGCTCCTCAGGCTTTGTGGGCCTTGGTCTCCCTAGCATGGAACAGGGAACAGTGACATCACAACCCCCCCTCCTCAATGCAGTATCGAATCCCCCCTTGGCCTTGCAGAAATGGTGTACACTCCACACAGCAGAATCCAAACATCCAAACATGACAAAATGTTACAAAAGCAAAAACCGAGACCCACAGGCAGACTCCCAAAACGCAGACCTGAACATTGTGCTCAACATGGAGGAGCTGCTGGGAACAGGGTAAACGCTAGGTCACAGGACGAGTGGAAACCTCTGAGAAATTTTTTAAAAAACCAATCAATATATACTTATGAAAGTGCCTACTGCCTGAGATAAGGTCATTTCAAAAAAAAAAAACCTATTCCATTAAAACATGAATTTACTAACCGGGGTATTCTTAATGGTGCTTGTTGGAAGTCAGAGAGCATCAATTAAAGAGATGGTGCAGATACAGACTGGGGTTTGGATGCTCAGGTCTGAGGACCTCCGTTGCCAGTTCTACCAAAGGACAACAGCAAAAGAGCCAAACTGTCTTTGGAACAAGGTGAGCGTTCTCCCAGTGTCAGACATTCCCTTTGGATGCCTACTTTGCAATAAGTAGGATACATCCCAGCCCCTCTAATGGTTAATGAAGACCTGGGGGGACCTAGGTTGACCCCAGTGCTAGAAGTTCCCCCAAACTCCTTGCAGCATTCGCAGTAACCCAGATGCATGGGTTCAGCCTGTGCCAGGGTAATTCAGTAGTGCCCCAAGGCCGGAATAGCATGCTCCTCTTTGCTCCCCACTGCTTCCACCCCACAGACAGTTGTCCTAGTTGCTTCTACACAATTAGTTGGCACAATGGGGTCCTCATACAAGAAGGAGGGGCTGTCCCCAGATCCCATTATTATTATTACCGCTGTCATTAGAGCTGCACTGGACCATAAAGAAGTGTCACTGCACAGACTTCAAGGCTGAGATCTGCACTAGGACGCATCCCAGACTGGAGAGAAAGGAGGAACAGAGGTACACGGAGGATGACCTTCCGTCCCCAACTACCCTCCTGGCCACTCAGCTGAATATTGCTGCCACCTTTCAAGTGGAAGAGCTCCACAGTGGAAGGAATGTGCTCCTTCAGGTCTTGGCTCAGATGTCCCCTTCCCCATCAGGCCTCCCTGAGCCCTTTGTGTAAAATCGTTGCCCACCCGGCTCCAGCCAGTGCTGCCTGTTCTCTTTCTTGGCTCTCTTGCCTTCATTAGCACGGACTGTCATCTGATACGTTCTTTATTGATTTTTGCAGTGCCCATCGTCCCAAATAAATGCCCACTCAGGATCTCAGAATGTCACCTTATTTGGAAACAGGGTCTTTTGTAGATATAATTAGTAAAGGACCTCAAGACGACTTTGGGCGCACAATGACGGCCGCCTTTCTAAGAAAGGAGAGAAAGATCTGGACCTTCACAGGGGATAAGGTCATGAGACCAAGGCAGAGATGGAGTCATCCTGCTATGGCCAAGCAACACCAGGAGCCACAGGAAGCTGGGAGAGGTGAGGACAGATCCTCCCCTGGACCCTCCTTGGCCCTGTGGACACTCTGATTTCAGACTTCTGACCTCCAGAACTGTGAGAGATAACTTTGTATTGTTTCAAGCCACCAACTCCGTGACAACTTGTTTTGGCAACCCCAGGGAGCCAGAACACCGGATAAGAATGACCACAGTGAATTTTGGTCTGTGTTGTTCACTGTGGGTGCTCAGAATCTTGTGTGCAGGACACGATCTGACCCCATCCTAGGTGCTCAATAAAATCTGTTAAATGAATGTATAGATGCTTAAAGCTCCAAGGAATAGAGGCCTCTGCAACCCAAGGAGACCCTGAATTCCACTTTTTTAGGTCCATCACTAATCATGAAAGGTCATTTGGGCCTTTTGCTCCAGGCTCTCTCCTCTCCTCCATCTGCCATGAAGGATGATGTCTTTCTTGCTGCTTCTTCCCTTTCTTACACTGGGAATTGGAGCTAGGCCCAGACTTGAATCCTAGTTCCACTACTTGTTTAACCTCTGGTAGGTGAATAACGACCCCCCAAAGACGTCCCCATCCTAATCCCTGGGCCCTGGGGCCATGCTACCTTATGTGGGAAAGGCATTTGGCAATTGACAGTGAGAATTTGGGGTCATCTCTGTGGCCCAAAATCACAAGGATCCTTATAAGAGGAGGAAGGAGAGTGAGTCAGAGAAGATGTGAGGGCGGATGGTCCAGGCCAGGAGGGATCTGCAGATGCCTGGAAGACGCAGGAAGCGCCTCAGAGCCAAGGAGTGCAGCTGGCTCCTATAAACTGGAAAAGGCAAGGACACGGGTTCTCTCCACAGCCTCCAGAAGAAACACAGTCTTTGGCTTTAGTCCAGTGAAGTCCCTTTCAGACTTGTGACCTCTAGAAGTTCAAGGCAAGAGCTTCACACCATTGAAGTCACCAAGTAGGTAGTGATCCATTACAGCAGCAGAAGGGAACCAAGCACAGCCTGAGCCTGTTTACCACCTGCAAAGCCCGATGGCAACGGTGCTGGCTTCAGGGGTACCAGGAGTACCAGGGGTACCAGGGTACTGTGCTCAAGGCAGGCCCTCGGTGTTGGGGGCACTGCAACTGCCCTCTGAAGCATGATGGGCTACCTGCCAGCCTTTTTTATGGAGGACCCCCCAGCAGTCCTCTCTGTGGCCCACAGCCCACCTTTCACAATGTCTGAACAGACTCACTAGGGCTTCAGAAGAACAAAACCGGCCGGGCACGGTGGCACACGCCTGTGATCCCAGTGGCTCCAGAGCCTGAGGCAGGAGGATCATGAGTTCAAAGCCAGCCTCAGCAAAAGCAAGGCACTAAGCAACTCAGTGAGACTCTGTCTCTAAATAAAATACAAAATAGGGCTGAGGATGTGGCTCAGAGTGCCCCTGAGTTGAGTTCCGTCCCTTGTACCAAAACCAAAACAAAACAAACAAACAAAAAACCCCACAAGCACCGTGCACCATGGAGAGTCAAATTTTAGGGCAACGGCAGCCCTGGTGGGGAGGGTCCACTCACAGCTAGTGATTGGCTCTGAGGGGCTCCAGGAGGGAGAATCTCTTAGAGACCTCAAGACAGGAGGGCAAGGCCAGGGGCTGGAATGTATCCACAGCAACCATCAACACGGGGAAACACCCAGATCTCCATTTCCTCTCCCCTGTGTAAATCCCTCTGCCACCCTGGACCCTTCAGCAAGTCTGACGGGCAGATGATCGTCCAGTCTGTGGGGAGGCCAGTTGAGGAATGATCCCTTTCACAGTTTCACACGTGCAACAGCCCAGCAGTAGCTGATGACCTCAAAAAAGTTACCAGGGGCTGCCTGGGTCCTCCCACTATCACCATGGAAGAAACAGGTAGTAGAATGGGGGTGGGGGTAATGTCAATTGATACCAGTAATCAAGGGGGGCATCCAGATACCTCATAATTAGCCTGCCCAGAGGCTTTTTCTCCACCTTGTGCAGGGGTGAGGCATTGAGAGATGGGACAATAAAGGCAAGAGTGGCCACAGGGCCCATTTTCTGAAGAGGATCCATCCTTGAACCCACTGTGTGACTAAAACCAAAGTAAGCTGAACCCTATGGTGGCGTTGGGAGATGGGGAGATGCATGAAATTTGGAGAATTGGCCTCCAGTAGAAGACTCAGGAAGAGATGTGAGATAAACCCAATCTTTTACAAAGTTCAGTGGAGGGAAGCAATCCCTCAAGGATGGGGCTCCAGTTCATCTTCTGCATTGCCACCCAAGATAATATTTTGAAGACACAATTTTTTTTAAAGACACAGCCCTTTGCCTAACACCCACTAACAAGTTCCAGCACAGACTAATAAAGTCTAAACTCGGGGGCCCCTCACATCCTGGTCCCACCCAGCAGCCTCATCTCCTTCCTTCCTTCCTTCCTTCCTTCCTTCCTTCCTTCCTTCTAGAACCTGTGTCCTGGGGACAAAATCCAACCCGCCACTCCCTAAACAGACCTCTTGCTGGGCTGGTTCTTCTGTCTGAAGGGCCTTCATGGAAGCATGCCCTCTTCTCTTGGTGAAAGTCTATTCAGGCTTCAAGGCCCAATGTTTAAGGCCACCTCCTCTCTGAAGTCTTTCCCAACCTTGGGGACAACTAATGGACCTCCTGTGGCTTCCCTCATAGATAATGTCACTTTTAGTGCTGACTGAGAAGCAGGCACTGTGGCTGAGACTTCAAGCACACTATCTGATTTCGCCCTCTCAGCAGCCCTCTGGGGCAGATGCTATCACGATCCCTCCTTCATAGATGAGGAGATTCGGCACAGAGAAGATAGGAGGCTTGCAGGTTGCCCCGAGGCCGGACTCCACTCTGAGGACAGGCTCTCTTCAAGCTCTACTTGCTCTGCTGTACGGCTCCTACTGCCAGTGTGGAAATCTGTGCCCCGTGTGTTGTGCATCCCAAATGGGCTACTCTTCCTACTTCCTACTTGGTAAGTGACATCTCTGTCCCTGTGGTCACACAAGCCAGACACCTGCACTCCTTCCCCTGTGAGCTCCACACCCAGGTCTCTGACACCTCTCAGAAGCCCCTCCCCACCAACCTTGGGTGCCCATCCTTTAGACTGTAACCTAGGGCCTCATCCAGTGCTTGGGACTCAGGAAGAATCGGGTGTGTGGTTGGGTATCACTTTATTTTCTTTGTGAGGTCTTGGATCAAGGAAGAGAGAATACATCTTCCAGAAAAACTGTGGCCACCTTGGCATTTTATTTTTCATTTTATGGCCCTGTTTTCAGAGTGTCAGACTCAAGGGGGAATTCAGTTAATCTCCGAGTCCCGTCAGCGCTGTCTTCCAAATAGCTCCTGAATCTACCCACTTCTTCCCACCACCACACTATCACCCTGAGTCGACCCCCGGACTCCTCCTGGTCTACACCCAGATGCTAACTGATCTGCGGTGCCTGGTGACATCCAAGACCATTCTGTACCCCAGGTTCTAAGACACGGCCCATCTGTTCACTCTTCTAAAGTGATCCCTGCAGAGGCTCCCCGTGGTCCTTCCAACAAAATGCACAAGACCCTTCCTCACCTCCCCGACTTACCAGCCCCCTCATCTCCCAACACTCCTGTTCTGTGTGCTCATCCACGCTGAGCTCCGGGGCAGGCTCTCTCGGTGCTCCTGGCCTTCATCCAGACTTTCCCAGCTAGCAGCCCTGCCCCCTCATTACCTAGCTTCGGTGTCCCTTCCTTGGGGGAGCCCTCCCTGACCTTTCAAACTTAGATGTTCTTTATGCACCCCCATGAAATCCTAGGCTTCCTATTATACCAGCCCTTATTATACTGTTTCATTCATCTCTTTTACTTGCTGATAGATTGGATTATGGTTCCCAATTCTTCAATCCCTCCTGTATCAAGATTACACATCCATCCTGCCCTTTGCCGGTCATTTTGCAACATATCCTGCTAGGGGAGGTCCAATGTATTTCCCGACTCCACTGATATTGGACTTGGCTACGGGGGTTGCTTTAGCCGTGGAATATCAGTAAACATGCCGTGAGCAGAAGCTGTGAGTGGGTTAGATACTTTATCTTGGTGTCTTGTCCTTCTGCTGTCTGATTCTGTGGTCAGAATTAGAGACATACAAGGCAGACCTGAATGCTATCTTCATCTTGACAGAGACCCCATGTTCCTCCCCACAGCTGACAGGTGGACCCATGAGCAAGAAAAAGAAATGTAAATAAATTCATTCTTATAAGCCACTAAGAATTTGGGGAGTTGTTTGTTACATGGCATTACTGAAGCAGAAACCTGACTGATACACTTATCTATATCCTGCACTAGATTACAAGCTCTATATAGAGAAGAAAGAACTGTATTTCCAGCTTTGAGCACAGGATTTAGCACATTGTAGTTGCTTAATAAATGTTCGTGATTGGATATATGATTAAGTGAACAATCAGGCCATTGACAGGTCTGTCTCTCCGCTAGAATTGAATTCCTTAAAGCCAAGAATGGCATCCGATTTCTCTCAACAGTACCTAGCTATCTCACTTCCCACATTGGGCTCTTGGTAAGTATTCAACAAATATTTGTTGAAATTAAATAAATTGAATTTTGTGGGCTGGCTTGGGAATCAATTCTTAATTTATGACATTGTTTCTATGGGAAAATGCACTCTGCGTGCCAAACAAACTTGCAAATGAACTTTTGGAACCTCACCCGATCATTGGTTCAGGATTGCCAGTTTTGTGGAAATCCATAACAGAACACATGTGCTGTGCTTTGCAATATGGGAGAAACTGAGAAACTGCTTCCAAACCCAAGATATTCAGCCTGCAAAAATTCACTTTCCACCCACACGCACAAATTCAGCACAGGTTGGATTTGAGGTTCCAACAATAAAATACTAGACTTTTTAGAGCTCATTGTTTACCTAATTGCTTTTTATCTTGCTTATACTAGGTGCCTATTCTTAACACTGGATCAAAAGGAAGTTAAGATGGTTTTCTAGCCCCCCCATCCACTTTCTAGACATGTATACAAGAAAGTTCAACCTTCTCAACAGAGAAAATAAATTATTTTTCTAAATAAATCTGTGACATTTAAAATAAACACAGCTCTACAGTTATAAGAAAACATCCCCCTTTAGAATTCCTAAGTTTGAATGGTACTGGGAGCTTAATATGAGTCACAGATCTGAGGCTTAGTTTCATTTCATCTTGGGCCAGAACCAAGTGATCTGACGTGGCTGTGAAGGGCCACCATCACTCCATGATTTCAGAATAGTTTCTAATACTTAAGGCACAGGGCTCAAACTGCCATTGGCTCAATCGACCAATCACTCAATCTACTTCACTCATTTAACATGTTTTGTGAGCACATTATGCTACATTACACATTATGCTACATTATATACACAATGTATTATGTATACATATACATTATATACATATACATAATGTAGCATAAAGGGAGAGGCAGAGAAATACCTTTCAACAAAGGGAGAGGTAGAGAAATAGGGCCAGTCGGGTGAGGTGGTGCGCATCTGTAATCCTAGCAATTCGGGAGGCTGATGCAGGAGGATCGCAAGTTCAAGGCCAGCCTGGACAACTTAGTGAGACCCTGTCCCAAAATAAGAAAATTAAAAGGGCTAGGGATGTCGCTCAGTGGTATAGCACCCTTGGTTTAAATCCCCAGTACCACAATAAACAAAAAGACAAATAAATAAATGAGAAAGAGAGAGAAAGAAAGAAAAGAAGATCACAGTGATGTGCCATGGAAAAAAATAAAAGCAATGTATGTAAAGGGAGGCTACTTAAGATTGGGTAGTCAGGGGAAGACAGATGTGTGTTCTAGGATCAGGTAGTCAAAAAAGAGCCAGCCATGGCAAAACCTGGGGGAAGAACATTCTAGAATGAGGAAACAGGAAGTCCAAAGGTTCTGGGGCAGGAACATGCTTGGCATATTTGTAGTTCCAAAAGCAAGTCAATGTGGCCAGGGTAGAGTGACAGAAGGAGGGAGTGGCAGGAGAGGTCAGAGAAGCAATGAAAGACCAGATCACATGAAGCCTTGTCTGAAGTGAGGGAGTTGAACTGAGCCCGAAAATGCAAAGCCAGGGGTGGTTATTAAGCTGGGGAGTGACACTTGGGTTTTAAAAGAGCTGCTCTTCTTGGAGAGAACTGGGACAGGGCAGGGGCAGCAGGAAGCAGTCTTTTCTAGAAGCTGCAACTCCAGAACAGCCCACATGCTTCAACTTCTTCTCTGACGTCTCCTTTCACCTTTGGATCTTACTCAAAAGCAGCTCTCCCCTGACGACCCAGCTTCCCCATCCCCTCGGGGGCTGGCTGCTTCCTCTCCCTTGTGGAGGGTGTCCCACTTGAGTCTCACTGCCTCTTCTCTCTTTCTAGCCCACCCCCAGCCTCAAAGCCCTGCCAGCAGACTCCACCCCGCACCACTCCTTGTGGTTCCCATCCACAGACCACCCCCTCCGGGGCCACTTCCCTCATTCCTTGACTACTTAGCTCTTGGCTCTCTTCAGTACTGTTCCCACCCTCCTTCCAATGACTGCAATTTTCCCACAGGGGACTGATCCATAGAACACTTAGTGGTGACCCTTTCAGATCCTTGACCCCTCTCTGCCAATGATCTCATCTTTAACCCTACTTCAGTGACACAGCCTTCTTCTAGATCTTTTCATTACCAATGACTGCATCCCACCATGACCTCAACCTTGAACCCCCCACTGTCTAGCCCCTACTTTATTTCTAGTTCTTCAACCACAGTCTCCAGTGCCTTTCACTTCCTTTGGCCCCAGTGCATCCATCTCCCCTCCTCAGCATCAGGGTCAATATCCATCTCAACATCAGCATCCATGCGTTACATGTTCCCTCATATGTTGGCCCCATGCCTCTGGCTCCACTTCAAAGGCAAGACCACTAATGAATGTCAAGGGGGCTCTAATGCTGCCAAGCAACCATGCTATATTTCCCTACTCTGTTCTCTGCCCCCATTTTCTGTTTCACTCCCTTTTCCTCTTTCCTCAAACCTCCAGAGCCTCCTCCCCCACTTTGCCGTCACTGGTCAAAAGTCACTGAAGATGACGTAAGCTATGTGAAGACAATGCACTTGCTTCTGCGCATTCCTGTACCTAGGCTCAGCGCCTCACCTTCCCTCCCATCACCAAGGAGAACTGTCCATGGTGCTGTCTGAGGCTGACCTCCCTGCAGCACCCGAGGTCATATGACCTCCCTCCTGCAACATTCTACTGGAATTACCCCAACAGTGCAAAAATGTACTCTTAGTTCATGTATCTTTAAAACTCTCCGAATTCCACAATCTCCTCTAGCTTCTCCATTTTTTTTTTCCTGGTACCTGTCCCACTAAAGTTCCTCTAAGGAGTTGTCCCTGCTCTCGGCCTTCTTTTTTTCCCATTTTCTTTCATAGCTTTAGTATCTCCCCAAACAGACTTTTGTCACAGTCACCAACCATCACCTGGTACGTACAATAGGCCAATTCTCCCGGGGACCTCTTGGCAGGGTCTGGCACAGTAGATGGCTCCCTCCTCCTTCTCCTGGGCTTGCAGAGACCACTCCTTTCCATTTCTCCTGTTCTCTTTCTGTCTGCTCCCTCCTCATTTCCTTTTCTGTTTCCCTTCTTTTACCCAATCCCTAAACATTGCCGAACCTCCATGCTCAGTTCTCGAACTTCTCTCCCCAATCTACACTCCCTTGCGGGTCTGCTCTTCAGGCATCTGTAACTACCATTTTTCATACCACCAACTACCAAATTCCTGTCACCAGCTTGGACACCCCCATCAGCCCCAGACCTGAGTTTGTCCAACAAATAGTCACTATCTTACATGTGGTTTTTTAATCCCCACCACCATCACCAGCATCACCGAATTATCTGCTGCATGGAGCTCTACAGATACAGAAAGGCCCCCTAAATGGAATGGATCTAAAAGATTATGGCAAGACTGCTTCAGTCTTGTGTGGAATGATAAAATGCTGGCCATGATCCGTTAATTTCTTAAACTCTAGTCTTGGGCAAACGACGAGAAGAAAAGGTTCCTACCCAATTACAATTATTCATGAGAATTTTCCTGGGCTGCTTCTTTTGTCTGCCAGTGACTCTTGACAGAAACAGCCCCGTAAAGGAGCTATAGCAAAAGGGGAGGGCGGTCACTTGTCTGGTGGCTGCTTGGATTGTGACTTCCTCCATGAACTCTTAATTAATTCCATCCCCATATTTTTAGTTTCTTCCCTGAACCGCTAGCTTACATGATCTTCCCCTCTCTCCCTTCATTTCTCTTGGCTTCCTCCTCCATCATCTCCCCAATTTGCTTCCTGGGCCTCTTCTCTCTCCCCAGCTGCCCCCTTGTTCAGCCTTCAGCATCTCTCCACCTGCTTGACTCTTTCTTATCCCTTTTCACCTTTCAAAACGGAAAGCACCAAACTGACAGACACTGTTATACGTTTTATTCCCCCCCCCCTTTCCTGCATGAGCTGCAGCTAAGGCTCTCTCCCTCTTGCTTCTATAGCAAGCGCGGAGTACTGGGTTGCCATGGCAACAGCGGATCCAACCAGGCTGGTCCCAGGGACGCTAAGAACTGCCATGGCGAGGAAGCCGCTCCAAGTCGCCCCTGAGCCTAGATGGGTCGTGTACATCGTAATTCAAGACCAGGCTGGGCAGATTCTGCCTGGAGACTAAGATTGTACATCAGGCCCACGGCTGTATGGTGCACGAGGAGACAACGCCATCAATAATAAAGCTTCCACGGGATGCACAGAATACATGACATGATGAGGATTCATTTGAAAATTTTCAAGCATCCCTATTCTTTTATCTTCTCCAAGGGAGAACCTTTTGCCTCTCTCTCTCTCTCTCTCTCCCCCTCCCTCCCTCCCTCCCTCTGGAGTCTCGGGGAACTCTCTAGAAAGTAAGAGCTGATCTGCCTGCTCTGGCTTCTCCCTCATGATGTTGCACACCCTCTCCCTCTTCCCTCCCCTCCTTCCAATTCAGTGGCCTGGAGTGGCCCAGGGCAAATGGCTTGGTAGCACTGACATGGCTGAAAGCATCTTCTGGGATTAATGAGGGTTGCACCATGAAATTTCAGTTCTGGAAGAGATCTGTCCCCCCAGGTTACTGGAACGGATGGTTAAAGTAGGGCAACAAGTGTCCTGCTGAATAACACTCTTGAAAAGGCACCTTAGGGAGAAAGAATTCAGGAAATACCTTTGTAGCGAATGGCACCAACCGCAGTGGGGGTCTGCTGCTGTTAAGCACTCTGAACAGGATTTATGTTTACTGCAGTTTGCAACACGAATTCTCCTCACCTAAAAATAAAGATGACAGTGGTTCAGGTGGAATTATAAGCAACACCAAAAAAAAAAAAAAAAGAAACCCCAACCCTATAACACCTTATCTGATGAAAGCTACAAGAGTATATTTATCAACTTGAACTCTGAATGTCTCCACAGTGGTATCAGGCGACAGGTCTCAAGTTCTAGGATAGGATGCAGTTGTGTAAAAATCACCTGGGGAGCTTTTGAAAGTATGTACGGTGAGCCCTCTGCATCTGCAGATTCCTCATCCACGATTCTCAGATTGGAAATATATGGGAAAAAAAAATGTGTCTGAATGGGGCGTGGTGGCACGTGCCTGTAATCCCAGCAGCCCTAAGCAACTTAGAAACTGTCTCAAAACAAACAAAAAAATGTTTAAAAAGGGCTGGGGATGTGGCTCAGTGGTTAAGCACCCCCAGGTTCAATCTCCAGTTCCACCTTTTCCCCCAAAATGTGTCTGTATGTGTTCAGTACAATTTTTCTCATAATTATTCACTAAATAATACAGTCTAATATCTATTTGCATAAGATTGACATTATATTAGGCATTGTAAGCAATCTAAAGATGATAAAGTATATGGAAGAATGTGTGCAGGTTATATGCAAGTTCTATACAACGGACTTGAGTAGTCGTGAATTTTGGTATCCCAGACAGTTCCTGGAACAAATCCCTGGAAGACACGGAGGGATGACTAATTCCCAGACTTCCCTGCCACTGAGATTCTCACCCGTCTAAGGATGGAGCCTAGGAATTTGTGTTGAGCTCTTCCAAGTGAACCTGGCCTGCGTCTGGGTTCCTGAAGGGCTAATGATGATTTCCACAGGAATAACGGAATCAGATCACCTGGTTTTCATTCAGGAACAGTCAGTGTGTGATTGATGGCATTTTGGAAATAAGCATTTGGGAACAGCAACTGGCTCTGCCCCAGAGGATCAGCATGATGATGGATATGGAAATGTGGAGGTCAAGATCAGGCCTCCCTCCTCCCTGACACAGATAGCTCCATCACCGCAGTTCCCACCCTCTCCACTGGAGGTGAAAATAAAAGAAAGAGGGAAGTATTCAAAGTACTTCTCTGCCCCTAAAGCTGTGTCTCCTGTTGTCAGGACACAGGTGCCCTCAGAGTGGCCTGTACTGGGCAGACCTAGGCAGCTGAGATACCTTGTCAGAGTCTCAGAGCACCTGAACGTCCCATGGCACATTTTTGAAGTCAAATACTACAGTAAGTAGTAAGGAAACTTGTGGAGCTCATTTTGCTGGGAGGCTGTCCATGCTGAACTTATAAGTAACTACCCAAGATTAGAGAAATGAAGAGTTCTAGAAGGGGTTCACAAGGGAAACGGAATATCCTGAGGAGGCTCTCTCAGTAGCAGGGTGACTTCTTGGAGGACAGCTACACCCTTCCATTTCCTGGTGCTCCACCCGGCTGACAGATGCAGCCCACCGTGTCTGAGCCAGAATGAACCAGAATACAGATATTTCCTTGTCGCTCACAAACATCTTTTAATTCTGAGGGGCTCTACTAAGTGTCATGTAACTGCCTCCAACCTTGCTTCCTCATCTGTAAAATGGTGATGGTACAACCTACTTTGTGAGGTTACCACAGACACTGTCAGGTGATACTAAATAAAATGCATCATAAATATTGGCTATGGATATTATGTAAAAAAGGATTCTATCGACAAATTTGAAATCATAGACTAAAAAGTTAAATAGGTTTCCTTAGCACAGGCTTCTGAGATCCTTAACTACGCTGAGCACCATGGGGGTACAGGAGAGTGAGTGACAGCCGATCACAGGACCACTTCCGCTCAGAACATTCAGTGGAATATGAACCTCCTGAATGTTCTTTGAGAACGACCACTCAGTGCATTTAAGTACACAAATAAAGCTCTATGTAAAAGACAGTACACTGTAAATATTGTTTTGTACCTGCTCTCTAACTTAGCAACACTCTATTAGTGACTACTCCACATCAATGCATGTATCTCCACTGGATTGTGTTTAATGGACATATATTATACCACTTTATGGATTTACCATGGCTTATTGTTTTAGCTGTATTCCTGAAAGTCTAGAAAAGGACATTGCTTGGGTTCTGTCTCTCTAGGGGTTACATTTGCTCAACCGGAGTCAATCATTAAGACCTCGAGCAGTAACCCTAACATTGGAATCATCAGTTTGGATGCACAGATGAAAACTCGCCAGGACTTAAGACTTGAAGTGACCAGAATCTAGAACTCTTTACCTTCCAGAAAGTGAGGCCCTGTCAACTACTGGTGGCATCTAGAAACTACTGGTTTCCATCTAGAATCCTGAGTCCTGGGGTTCTGTTACTGTCCATGAGGGTGGCAGTGGGGATTTATGAGTCATCTGCAATATTTCAAAAAGCTAAATGGAAAAACACACACGGACTAAGCCAGAACTCTGATGTCTTTGCTTCGGGGGTTGGAATTTTATCAGCTCTGTGTGGTGGCACAGCGAGTTCTCTGGCTGGCAGTTTTGAGATGCCCTGGATAAATAAAGCCCAGGAATTGAAATGGTTACTTAATATACACAGTTTGTTGAATAGACAAAAATCTTTCAGATATGGGATCCCCAGGAAGAAGCATAGAAAGAGGTGTTTGAATGGTGGGTGGCACAAGCTGCCACAGAAGACTGTAGTGAAGAACTGGTTTGCAATGTGGTTAGTTGCATTTATGAATACACCCAAATGGGACTGGCTTTGGAGTTTGAAATGTGGCTGTCTCCATGTGGCCATTTTGACAACATGACTTTCCACGTGCAAAGAACAATAGGTCATTTTGAAGAATACCAGAAACTATTGAAGTGTTGGTGCACCTACTGTGACTTCAAAAGGTATGTGTAGACCTCTATCTCCCTAAAATGATTGAAAGAAAACAAAATGGAAAATGGGGGTGTGTTGAGTTCATCAGCTATAACCATTAGGCAATTATTTAAGTCTCCTTGATCTTCTCTGTACTTTTCAAAAGGCCATAGGTTGAAAAGACCATGTCAGAACCACAGACTTGGAAGTTGACCTCCTTTATCGTGGGCTTTAGGAACAAGGCAGAGTTTGAATTCTAGCCCCATAAAAGACTAACATATAAACATATCCTTGAGCTAATTATTTAACCCCTCCAAGTTTTAGATTCTTCATATACAGAATAAGGGAAATTAAAAATCTCGTTCAATTACAAACACACTTCATTAGCACTCTTTATTCTATTTTGGGTGTGTACACAACTCTAAGCATCTAGAGAGAGACGGTACAAAGAACAGTGTCTAGCACAGATTCAATAGGGATGTAATAAAAATTAGTTTCCTCTCCCCTTCCCTGGGTGAAAGGATTCTGTAAAGATGCAGAAAATGTTTAAAAGGTATTATTTTTATTTTAGTGAGCACAAGCAAGAAAAACTAACACAGCCAGATAAATTAAGGGAAGGAGGGTGAGTGCCATATATTTCCTGGTTCATGAATGTGTATGAGACTGTGGCCTGATATTAACCCCATACTCCAAAGCCAGTCCCATTGGGTATATTCATAAATGCATCTAACCGTTCAGTGCCCACACAATAAATGTGTAAATTCAGTTACCTTGCTGATTATGCGCCCATTTGCAAGCATACCCTCCTCCGAAAAACTTGGCACTGGAAATATAGCCAATAATAAAATTGTCTAAATAGGTAATATTTCTTGCTTACTTACTGACAGTCGGTAAGGTTTTTAATTCCAAGCCTGTGAACCACGGCGGGTCCTCTCGAAGCCTGCAGCAGTGTTTAAACTCAATAGTTGAAAGTAAAAGCTATGCCACTAGATAATGACATCAATTAAATAATTTTTATTCAGAAGTCAGAAGCAATAACTCGTATTTCGGCCTACCTCTTTTCCGGCTGTTAGGTAGATGTAGATGTTCTTCCTGGGATCCGGAACGAGTTTATAGAAAACAGGTGTCTCTTCTTTAATTTCATAGATAACCTCCGGACAATTTGAAGTCAAATTCTCGCCAAGAATAACCTTTTTTTTTTTTTTTGTAAAAAAAAAAAAGAAAAAGAAAAACACAATTTCTATTAGGCATTTGGAAGATTAGGGTGTAAAACCTATAGCTTAATTCTCAAACCACAGTCTTCTTACCCACTATGTATGCTGGGTAAGGTACTACCTTCCTGCATCATCCCCAGTGGTCTTGGTCTTCAGTAAAGCTGGCAGTAACAAGAACGGCATATCTACAACGTCACCCCAAACTAACAAACAAAAAAAGTCACTCTTCAATGTCAGATCAGCATTCTCACATGTGGAAACTTGTCCACAATTTCTGAGCACATGGACCTATCATAAGCCATGTGTGACAGTTTCATAAATATTGTGCCAAGAGTAAGCTTGAAACTAAAGGCAGCAGCTCCTTAATATATGTTTGCATGGGTAGCTGATTTTCCTACATGATGATACCCAGTCATGCATTTTAAAGTAACACAGATAACTTAGCAGGTATAGATGAGTAGATGTGTTTACATACAAAACATAAACAAGTGTGAGTCAGCATTCAGTGGCTACAAAGTTGGACACCTGAGCTTCACTCATCTTCAGTCCACAAACATCTAGTGAACACCCATCGTGTAAAAAGCACTTTCCAGGGTGTTTGGAAAATGGCAGCTAATGAAATGGGGCAGGGGGACTCATCCTGCCTTCAGAACTTACCTTCGCATGTGTGTAAGGAAGTGGCAGCAGACAATTAACAATGAAAGAGTAAACTATAAGCATCAGAAGGTGGGAATGGACTAGGTTACAATGAAGTGGGGAAAGGAGCTCAGGGTAGGTCTTATGGAAAAGGTGACTTTTCGTGATAAACTTGCAAGAGGTAAAGGAGAGGGTCATTCCGTTGTCTAGATCAAACATGTTTTTAAAAGAGGCCCCGCCAGTGCAAAGGCCCTAAATGGAAGGAGGCCGGGGTGGCTTGAGTGCAATGAGGTGGAGAGGAGTGAGTGGTGAGTAGTGAGGTCAAGGGGTGGATACTATGGAGTCTTGTAGGTCTATGTAAAGATTTTGCCTTTTGCTCTAGGTGGGAGGGAGGAAGCCATAGTAGGGCTTTAATCAGAGGCGCAACATGGTGAGAAGTCAGGGTCTGAAACGTGCGTCAGAAGACCAATTGGAAGAGCATTATCATAATCCCAGAGAAATATAACGGTAGTTTGGTTTTGGGTTTACATCCTGGTTTTACCCTGTAAGTATCTGTGCTACTTTGAACTAGTAACTTACTTAACATCCCTGGGCCTCAATCTCCTTGTTTCTAATGGGACTGATGATGCCTTCCTTATTATTAGTATTCTAGTCAGCTTTTTCGCTGCTGTGACTAAAAGAACCCAACCAGCAGAACAGTAGAGGAGGAAGTTTATTTGGGGGCTCATGGTGAGGCAGCAGGCTCCATTCCTTGGGGTTCAAGGTGAGGCAGAACATCATGGCAGTGTGGCAGAGGGAAGAAGTTCATATGATGATCAGAAAGCAGAGAGAGAGAGAGAGACTCTTTCCAGATACAAAATATATACCCCATAGCCAAGTCCCCAGTGAACTACTTCCTCCAGCCACACCCTACCTGCCTCAAGCTACCACTCAGTTAATCCTACCTGGGATTAATACACTGGTTAGGTTAAGGATATAACACAATCACTTTTCCTCCAAACCTTGCACTGTCTCACACATGAGCTTTTTGGGGACACCTCTTTTATTATAAAAGAGATTTTATAAGAGTCAAATAAGAAGGATGAAAGATGCTTAATACATCATCAATACTCAATAGATGATAATTTGTTACCAGATTGCAGGCTCCTCTTGGGTAGGGACCATGTCTTAATCATATATCCCTTCACTTGATACATACTGTGAAAAATGAAAGTATCATTGTTCTGCCAGACAGAACACATCTGGATATATTATATATATTTGCACTTCTACCACTGTGGGTACATGTCTTGGGAAAAAAAAATGGCACCTGAGATTGTTTACAGAGAAAGTTACTTTTAATGACAAAGCTACATCTGTGGATCAATGCGATACCTATAGGTAAATATCTTGATGGCAACTAGGTATCTGCTGTATAGTTACAGGCTTCTTATCAGCTGGGCATGTGAAACATCTCCCTGTACTTGTTTCTGAGACTGGATTTGTCCTGTGATCAGTAATTTCATTCGATCATGTGCTTAGGTCAAGCCAGTGCGACTAATCCAATGGACCACTCACCAAATTCAGTAGCAGCTCTGCAAGAGTCAATGTACCAAATATATTAAATATGACTTTAAAAAAATCTCTTCCTTAAACAGATACAGTTATGTCCCAAGGCAAGTAGGAAAGGTCTGTGCTTCATTTTTAAATGACTCTATAGTTGCATGATTTAATACACTAGCCACTAAGCACATATGGCTATCTAAATTAAATTAAAAATTCAACTGCTGAGTCACACTAGCCATATTCCAAGTGCTCACTAGCCACATCTGAATGGAACCATGGGGTGGACAGGCACCCACCAAGGTGTAGGCTTGCCAGGACTTGCCATCTCTGATTCATAAATCGAATACTCTGCTTGCATTCCAACAACTAATTTGGTTCTGGAAAGTAATTATTTAGAAGAGGAAAACTAGGAAGTCCTTTTTTTTTTTTTTAAATAAAGAAAAGATTGGTAGAATTATTCCCAAGTAAGGCTTAAAAGAGGCTGCTGCCCTGGTACCTTCAGATTCATTCCATCAAAAGCATCATTCAACAGCATAATCTATGCTCCATTTTTGCCAATAAAGGGGAAATGGAGTCCAATCAAACCTCTAGGTCTCACTCCCACTTAGCACTAGGGATAGAATGAGTTGAAGAACAAGCTAAATGACACCATGAGGAAGCAGAAAGCCAAACTCACAGTGCAAGATTGGTAGGATACAGAACCTGTTTTTTTAGCAATAAAACTAAGGGAGGAAGCTGCTTTGCTAAGAAACCTGGACCACCAAATATGGCTCAGACATCAATTTGAATAAAAGAATTTAAAATACATTTTTGAGTCAATTGTGAAAATTTGTTTATATGAACTGGATGACAGATAATCCTAAGGAATTACCAATAATTTTGTCAATTGTAAGAATGGCATTATGATTACAGTTATCTAAGAAAGTGACCATAATTTTTTAGAGATGTGTGATGAAATACTGTGAGATAAAATAAATGACAAGAGTCTGGCATTTGCTTTAAAATAAGAAAGAAAATTTAAAAAATAATACAAAACAGCAACATTTGTCCATTTTCAGTGGATTAGGAGCACTGAGGGTTTTTTTTTTTTGGGGGGGGGGTCATTTAATTTACTCTTTTAGCATGGTTAATATAGATGGGGGTGGTTGATTTTTTTTTAACTTGATACCTTGGAGATGAGGCACCAGCATGCTTCTAGAACCCTGAATTAGAGCAGGGAAACATTTCTTTCTCACTTTGGTTTTTAAGTTACCCACCGGTTTCCTGAACAAACTATTTGGCAAGACCTGCACTGAAGCCTGTCCTGCTAAGTACAGAAGCAGTACACTGTCACACGTGGTATAAGTGGGACCCTTCTGGAAGGCAATCTGGCATTGTGTGTCAAAATTATAAAGCACGTTGCCTTGGACCCTGCAGCCCCTCATATATGCGAAATCTCATATGTTCATTGCAGAATCATGTGTTAGAAACAAGACTGAAACTATCTAAATGTCCAGCAACTGGGAAATGGCTAAATAAACTGTACTATAAACAGTGGACTACCATTCAGCTGTCAAAATAATTAGAAGGTTCTTTATGTAAAATATATTATGTTTAACATAGTAGATATGCATATATGTAAATACAAATAGATATATACACACATATATTGTATGTGTGTTTAACATGTTTCATAAAAGAGGGGGAGGGGAAAGAATCTCTTCTCCTTTTTGCTTGTAGACATCACCTCTCCCTGAAAAGGTACCCATGAAACTACCATCACTGGTCACCTTGGAAGTTAGGAGCGAGTGACTTTCACTGTATACTTTCTGTTGCTTTTGACTTTTGAACAATGTCAATGTCTTACCTTAAGAAATAAAAACATAAAATTTCAATTAAAAAAAAACGTTTGAGGGAGAGTGGGTCAAATTGCTTTTCTTCTTGCTAGATTATGCTAAGAATGAGCTCCATCACTCTGGGGACAGGACAAGAGGAAATTTTCATCTTCGTCCCAAGGGTCTAAAAGGTGCTAACAGGAAAGGTGTGGGCCGTGCTGCCAGGGACAGGTCAGGCTTCTGTTAGCATCATCTCCCACCCAGCCCGGCCCAGCCCAGCCCAGCCCAGGGCACCAATGGAACACTTGGACTTTCTAACTGTTAAGATTCATGAGCACATCCACAGAGAGAAGGAAGCCAAGACTGTTGAACAAGGGAGACATTCCTCCGTTAGCCTGGTTTAGCCACGGCCTTGGAAAAAGAATGATCAGTAAAGTGGTACAGGCAGGAACCGTGAGTCACAGGAACCTAAAATGGGTTGAATTTTGCATAAGAGAAAGCTCATCCAATCCACACAGACTCCCCAGGCACGATGTGGATTTTTATTTATTGCTTGCAGCACACGACCTTAATATAGATCTAATCTGAAGTCACTCTGAGCCTCCTCCATATATATTCTTACATCCTCCTTCGTCCTTCAAACATCACCTCCTCTGAGAAGCTTTCCCTGATCGCCTCTCTACTGTGCCCTGTTGTCACTCTCTAGCCCTCACGCTGTATCTTCTGAGCATTGATCTCTATCTGAAATGACTTTATCACTAGATAATTAATTGACTTGTTTTCCATCTTTCTCTCCCCCCACCCAGGAGAGTGGGGGCCTTGTCTATTTTGCTCACCTTTGTACCCTCCGTACCCAGGACAGTGCCTGGCATGGAAAAGATGCCCAATAAATATTTATTCAATGAGAAGCTATTCTATTAGCATTCAAGATTTTATAAGGCTTTTCACATTCTTTCAGCCAAAGCCTGCGTAGAAAACAAATTTTCCCCAATGGAGAATTTCAGTTCATGTCAACATATTGTTTCTGTTGACATCTTCCTGAAGCCTCATGGTAGGCTATTAACTAGCCCTGGGATTTTTGTTGCATACAAAAATCTCCCAAAGATGCTGCTGAAATTAAGTGGAAACTTCCACACCAGGCAGTGGCAGGACAGCTCAGCACCACTCATGGGAAGGTGAGGAAGACAAGCAGGGAGAAAAATTAAACAAAAGACTGCTTCTTTCTTCCTTTAGGATATCCATGAGATGAGAATGCCTTGGGTGTTTGGAAACCTAAAACATTTTAGGCCAAATTTCTTCTCCTGTGCCTCATTTTGTGAAGCTAATCAGTCGAAGGGCAAACAAACCCATTCTCTCATTTAATTATTTATTTATTTTACCATACAATAAATTTCTAAGAAATGCTGGGAAGGAGATCTAAACCCACAGCAGGCACACCCATGCACACTCACGCACACGCACACACACACACTCACACATGTGCACGCACCGGAAAAAGCAAGCTGATTATCTAGTAATGTTCAATGTGTCTTAGTTGTTTAGGAATAATAATGATAAAATATAAAGATTAAAGCAAAATCCTTTTTTGTCTCCAATCTACTTATTTCAACCTAAGTAGTAAAGTAAGAGAAGCACACAGCCTGAACCCCAAGTTATAGGTTTGTGGGCTACCTGGGAGAAACTCTTGTTGCACTTTGGAGCGCCCCTGCTCCAAATGGAGTGGGGGTGAAATTGAAATAAGCTTCATAGGGCATTCTAAACAGCCAGCCATCATCTCCCCTCTTGGCCACCCCCACTTCCGGTTCCAGGTCCTGGCCTGGTTCCCCCAAGGTCTCTTTTTCCTTATGTTTACATTTTGTGGGAGTATAAACAGAGCTTTTCCTTACAAAACATTCTATTTTTGTATTTTCTATTATTTGAAAACTTTAATAACTAGAGTCAAGGTAGATTCTTCAGGTATTTCATAGTTTGGCTTTGGGAAGAACTTTCTTGGAACTGGTTAAATTTTTTTTCTATTGGTTCTTTTCAGTCATCTGTGACAGTAGAGTCCATTTTGATATAATCATACAAGCATGGACTATATCTTCTTCTAATTAGGACTCCAGTCTTGTGGATGTAGGAACTGGTTAAATTTTACTCCATGGTTTGGAAAAATAAAATCCACTTGTGGAAGCTGAGTTTTGAGGACCACACAGGTAGCCAGTCCTGACTGTACATACCCCTCTGCTAGATATGGTAGTATGGCAGGACATAGCTTCCTGCAGCCTAGACCCTATCTCAATAGCAAGGACACTGGGGACACAACAGTCTCTTTTCTCTGGGGCCAATCAAAAATCAACTTGAACACAGAAGTCCTAGCTGTCCTCAAAACAAGCCCACTGGGGAAAGCGGAGGTCCTAATGGGAGACCAGAGCCTCCCAGGAGCCACTTGAAGCCCTGAGGGTTAGTACTCAGCTGCCAGAAGGCTGTCCTCAAATAAAACTAAAACCACAGAGCCATGGCCCGGCTTCTCAGGAAACCTCAAACACCTGCATCTTGGGATTAGTCCAGATACCCCAGAATTAGAAAAAAAATGTTTAAAAGCAGTTCTAGAAACTCCACCAAGCTCTACAGATTACATTTTAACTGTTAAAGCAGTTGAGTTGGGGGAATACTAGCTTGAACTGTGGACAGACTGTGTCAGTTCAATTCACCTTGAGCAAACTACCAACCTCCCTAAGTCTTAGTTTTTCCATTTAAAAACTGGGACTGGTCACAGTACTGACTCGTAAGGAGAACCAAGTTAACCCATGTAGAGGCTGGTTGTAATGCCTGGCACAGAGTAAAAGCTCAAAAACATTAGGTATTATTATTCCTCACTGGCCGCCTGCTTATCTTTTATGCTTACAAGAAAGGTTAATGGGCATGAATAAAGTTACAAATTTCCGATTTCATGCATATTCCCTTATTACTTATTTTACCACCTGGAAAAGCTCAACGTATTCCATTCTGCCCTTGAGATAAGGACAATATTCTCTATGCAACAGAATCCAGCCCAAAGGAATCCAAACCACACAACAGGCAGTAACCCCAACCTGGAGAAAGATAGCTATGTGTTTCTAGAATGGAGTACCCTGAATTCCCAAAGACTGTGTATTCCCAAAGGCTGAGTCCAGACTGGCCATACGTTTCAGCTGATTTCACCAGAGAAGCTGACAACTGAAAGAATTATTGCATGCAACCATCTTCAGACAGGAAGTAAAATGGGGAAGTGTCGAGGGAGCTGGTAGTGGGGGTAGCGATGGACCTAACTGGCCTGGTGACCCTGAGGTTCACCTGCTGATATAGGGGGCAGGACCCTTAAGTTCTAAATTCCTTCAATTTCTCTAAAACCTTATAAAGGGATTTAGGAAGCAAGGCAGGAGAGCAGTGAAGGCATTAGCATACCATGAAGTCTTTAGCTTTTCCATGGATCCTCACTAACATCTTACCTTTGCAGGTGGTGCCATCTCCCTTGGAAAAATGCTCGTCTTTAAAGACACTTCAAAAGTGCTCCAGCATCTCAGCTGAAGTTCAAAATGATGTTTCCACATAATAGAACATGATACAGCTATTTAAAAATACTGTTTACAAAGGGTTTGCAGTAGCATTTTAATATAAGCTTCTTCCCTCATTAACTGAAGAAAAGAAGGATGCAAAATTGGATAGAGTCTGACCTCAACTATGTAAAAAAAGAACCCAAAATGCTGACAGCGGTTGCCTCTACATGACGCAATTAAGGATAATTTTTTCTTTGCCTTCCTCTCATGCCCTGCTACTCTGCAACTTTCTACGTGAGCATACAGTACTTTCGTAGGAGGAAAAATTATTTAAATAACATGAGGTTTAAAATGGCACCAAATTTTTATATTAAAACTCCATGAGGTTTGCAGAGATTGAAGATTTGGGTTTTTATTGGTGGTGGCTGGTGCTGCTGCTTCCTGCCTCTCCTCCAGCCAGGCATATACCACAGTGCCTGGCGTAAGTCAGACTGCCATTGACTCTTGATCACTCCGAAACTGATGAGTCAGGCTGTGGGTGATCCAAGCCCTCTTTCTTCTCCTCCTCCCACTGTCTGTGCTGGGCTGCGTTTTGTTTTCTACCGCTCATTAGTACCTCCACGCTCTGGCTTGGAAGCCAAGCTTGTGTCTATCAATGCTCGTCTTTTCTAACAGTTCTGGTGACAAGTCTGGCAAGGGAGAAGCGCACAGCTTCTGAATGAAGGGATTTGGGGATTATCTGTGGCTTTCAAATCATCTGCACAATCCCAGGCCTTTGGGTCTCTGGGTAATTTCAGGAGTTGCATCCAAGAATCTGCACATAGGATACAGGAGGGAGTCTTAGGAATTACGGGGCTGTCCTAGGGATCCTGAAGGGCCAAGCCAGCTCAAATTCATCACTGGCAACCTCCTCCTGAGGGGCAGAAGAGGAGGGAACCGTCCTGAGAGAAACTCTCTTGGGGGGATGTGTTAATTCCCAAGAAGGAGCCCCGCCAGTGAGGAGGTCCCTCCGTCACATGGTCTGCCTTCTAGTCTGGCTGGGATTCCTCTCTGAGCCTCTAGGAACCCTGACCCACCCCAGGAGCATCGGGATCCATGTCCACATGCTTCCTAGTTGTCCCCAGACCCTTCAAAGAGATATGGCCAGGGCTTTGGACAGAGATTGCAAAGTCTGTGTAGCATAGGGGATATCAGTGCAGTCTCTGAAGTCAATACAGCTTCAAATCTCCACTCTGCCTCATGTGACCTGGGCCAATCACCCAATGTCTCTGGGCCTTGATTCCTTCATCTGTAAAATGGGAATATCTGACCTACCTCCTAGGGTAGGTCTGGAGCAGACTGAATTGTCAGTAGATGTGGAGTGACCTGACCTATTAGAAGTGCTGTGTAAATGTCAGTCCCCAAAACAAACAAGAGCCAACCTGCCCTTGTTATCTGAACCCTTGAAACAAGGCTACAAATGTGGCCAGGCAGATCCCAAGGCCACTGAGACTTCCTTCGCCAGCTTAATGCTGCAGTTCAGTCCCACACTCTGGTGGCACGACACGACTGAAGAGTGGCCAGCTGCACATGGCCAGAGGGGTGAACAGACAGGACAGGAGAAACCAGGCCGTCCCACGGGGGAACTATTTATAGCCCAGTGTTCCTTCACCTCCACTTCACCATGTAACAGTTTGGCTGGCTCAGCTTGGGGGAAACTGTGTTCTTGTCAAAACACGCATCAGAAATATCCCGAATCTGAAGACATAATTGGTGAGGAGGCCCAGGAAGGATTGATGGAAACTTCTTCTGCCAGGCTAATGGGCCCAATCTGCCTGACCAGGTGAGTGTCCAGACATCAGGGACAAGGGCAGGATGACTGATTGGTATTCACCTTTCCCCAGGAAACAAAGCCAACCCAATGGCAAAGATGATCAATGTATATTTTAAAAGAATGTGTATACAAACAAACTCCCTCCCATATGTTACTGGGTCTCCTCCAAAGGAAACAGATTAAATCAAATGCCTACCAGGCACTCGGCACTGTCTCAGGCTGTGGGAATCCATGGCCCTTTCTCAGGAAGCTTAAATGCAAGTTGGGAAGGCAAGATAAACATGAGAGGAAAGGTTGGGTATCAAAGCAAGATATACGTAATGAGCCAGAAGAAGAGTGGTGCCTATCATGGGTCTTTCAGGAGAGGAGAGAAAACTAACTCCAAGCTTCAACATCATCAAAGAGAAGGAGATGGGGTTTGAACCCCACCAAAACAGAAATATAGAAATAGAGGAACAGAAAGAAAGCATTCCAGGCTGGGGGTAGTATGATCAAAAGTGTGGCAACAGGACTACATGAATCACATTTGGAGAACAGCAAATAAACAAGTTTGGCTAGAGCAGGGGATACATGTGCAGAAGACAGAGTCAGAGACTGCCAAAAAAAAAAAAGAATGGGTTTTTCTAGGGTGTCTAGTATAATCTTATTTTACAGATGAGGAAATGGAGGCTCAGCAGGGTTAAGTGATTCACATAAAGTCACACAGCTAGTTAACAGTGGGAGATGTGCTGGGAAAACAGATCTGTCAGTATTCAATTAAGAATCTGAGCTGAGAGTCAGCTGATTGACTGCAGAGAGGCCAAGGAAATATCATCACTCTAGAGTGACCAAAACAGCACAGTTTCCAACCATGAATGCTGTTGGAGGCCGTGGGAGGTGCTCAATAAGGGCTTGCTGATGACATTGATAAGTGATCACTGGATAATTTCAGAGAAGTCCTCCAGTATCTCTGATTTGATCCTCTCCTCAAAATCTCGTCTTGACTGGGGTGTATCAGTGGGGAAAAAAAAATAGTCCTGTCACATGAAAGTCAAGGGGAGTCTCAAAGAATTTCAGCTCTCTAACCTCTCTGCAGAGCAAAGGGCAGAAAACAAACCCCCTCTGTGGGTGGCGAGTGGGCTGGAAGGAACACCTGTTTTTTTCTTCTTTCAAGCCCTGTAATCTCTCTTCTCTTTGAAGTTGTGAGAAATCAGGTGCTTTGTTCATTTCCAATGTAAAGGAGACGGGACTGAAAGGTTAAATGTCTCAGGAAGGTGACTCAGGGATGGGGACCGGGCAGAACCCAGTCACCTCACCCAGCAGCACAGGAGTAAGGAAGAGAAACTGGCTGGTTCTTGTAGTTCAAGGTGGCTGGTGCTTCATTACATGCTGGGGGGCAGGAAGGAAGGGGTCACGACATGCACATTTCCAGAATTTCCCCCAGGCCATTTCTAGGGTTCTCCAGGGGTTGACCAAACAACTGGTTGATATGGTCTCAAGTTCTAACTCAGGAGCATAAATAAGAAATACAAAATGCAAACAACAACCACCCCGCAAAAATGGATTGCTATTAAAATCAGACATTTCAAGGAGGCACAGAAAACCAACCTTCAGTAACTGGCCATCTCCAGTCCCCAAGAATAAAATAGTCCTGTTCATTACCACGGTGCCATAAACAGAGGTCAGGTCGGAATGGATCAAGGTGGATGATGCAATTGGCTGAACTCTTTCAGGTTTATCCCCTTCTTTCTGAACACATATACAAACGCACAAAGAGAGAGAGAGAAAAAAAATAATTTCTTTTAATAGTAATACTTCTCATTATACAAACAAAATGTCATGCATGACCTCTTAGGAAGGACCCCATTCTGGACTCCAAATACATTTTCCCCAACAAGATCCCCAAGTGCAGATGTCATCCCCTTTATAGGTGAAATCACCATGCTTGCCCAACCCACAGAAAGCGATTTGTTTACTATGTATTAACATGTATTGATCGCCAGCAGCGAGCTAGCCATCCATTTAACACTCGCCCAGCTGATGTATGAAGCCGAGTTCTACTTTATTGCCAAAAGAGAGCCCACTGCTAAATCGGGAGGGAGACCATCCTACACTTGGCTGTTTGCAGTAGCCTGCCGCAATTCATTTTAGCTAGGCATTGGCTTCCGTGACGTTAAACACAAACATTTCCCAAGATGCGACTCAGAGGATCCTATTGGGTGGGATGGCAGAGAGGAGGGATTTGGGATGGACAAGAAGAGTGCTCTGGGAAGCCCAAAGACAAGGTAACCAATTCAGAGGGCAAAGAGGCCAAGATGCCACCATGGACGATGGGCGAGACACAACCACAGGGCTTAAGAGGAACCCCAGTAATAGGGCTGGACCCGGAGCTGATGCTTTTAAAGAGGAAACGAAAAAGCCAAACTCCTAACCCGAAAGCATTTAAATTGTCTGAGGCTTTGAGCGCATGTAATCATATGCTTGCTCCTGATCATTAAATAAAGCCCCTCTTTAAACCCAGAGCAGAGAGAGTGCCGACCAAAATGTCTTTTTCCTTTTTGTTTAAAAGGAATGAAGTGCCTCATGCTGCTTCCTGCCTTCAACGACAGGAAACTGAGTTTGTTACACAAATCTCTGGAAGATAGGGAGCTAGAAAGAGCCAGTGCCGTCTGTAGCTACTGAACACAGTGTGATAGCACACTTTATCTGCCAGAGCTGGGTTCCCAACTGCACGAAGGTTTTCAAAGGCACATTTCTGTTTCAGCCAATGAAGAACCTGCAAACTTGAGCAAAGCAGACCAGCAACTCCTGAAATGGCCCTGTTTGGGGAGCAGGGAGGTAGGTGGGCAGGGGTAGACTAAGTCTTATTAACTTCATTATATTATTGCCGACAGTGTTTATGTCTTTCAATTTATGTCTTATTAAATATTCATTATTTTTAAACCCACCAAGTTTCATTACCATCTAAACTAAATGGATTCATGGACTAAATTGATTTCTGAAGCCTTTTAAGTGCTGTCGTTATTTCTTTGTTGAAGTTGCGCTGTGAGGAATAGATAAGCTAGCCGGGATCTCTCCAATGCCCTGATCACTTTTCAAGGAAAAGATGTCATAACCTTAGAGAAAGTGGCTTATTTGCATAAAATATTCTATAGCGAATTCAGTTTAAGAAGATTTTTGGAAAAGCCCATTAGAGATTTTTTTTCTCTCCCTGTTAACAGATAGCACTTTTTCAAGCTGCAGGAAAGATGAGGAACTGTCCTGTTAAAATTGAAGTGAAGGGAAAAAAAAAATCTCTGTGGGTCTAAGGATTGGAACAATAGGTCACTGTTTAGATAAGGAAGCCTCGTGACTATGAGCAGAAGAAGAAAAATCAGATGACCTTTACATTAAAAAAAAAATAAAACCACATCACACATCTTGCGTTAAAAGAAAACCAGAATTGTTCAAATGTAAGATCCACTGACCACCGCTATTATTTTTATTAAATATTTGAGTATCGCACAGAGGCTAACTCAGTGAATTGGACTTCTAGAATGTCTGGGTTTCCAGAATGTTCCACTGTCTTTGACTGGGGCACTCCATTCCCTGTCATCTCATAACACAGAGAGTAGAGCCTGTGGCTTCTGGATTGTTCACAAGGACCAAATGGGACACTGTACTCAAGTGTTTGTACTCTGGTATACAGTAGATGCTTCATAACATACCTACTCTAGTTAGCAAGAATAATGATGTCATGGGTGGCCTTTGCTAAGGTGGCATGGGCATCCTGTTTGTGAAAGGCTGGCTTCAAATGACAGAGGCATCTCAAAAACTGATGGGGGACAAGGAAAAAAAAATGGCTCCAAATTGCCATCACCCCTGTTCTATTGTCCTTCCCTGACTTCTGACTGGTTCTCAGCAATTGTATTTTTTCAAATTAAGTCCTAGATCAATAGCATAGGTGTGGAGTACAACCATTAAATCCATGTTCCCAAACTTGAGAGGCTAATGATATAGAAAACCTCCCGGGAATCGTTTGCATTTGAGTGTGGTTCATATTTATGGGTGATGGGCAATGACCTAACCCTGTTGGGAGTTGTTTTTCTCAACTGTCTGATAAGGCTAATGGGCCTGATTGGTAGGGTACTTATGAAAAAGAGGAAATAAATGATAGAAGTCAAAATACTATCAATAAGACCAGCTAACATGTATCAATACTTTCTTGGTGCCACCCCTTGTATTGTGTTTTATCATCTTACCCAGTAGGGGCAGTATATGTAGTGTGCCAGATGGCCTGGGTTTGAATCCTGGCTCTGTTCCTTTCTAGATAAGTAATTCATGCTCATTAGTTAACCTCTCTGTCACTCAGTTTCCTCCTTTATACAATAGGAGTGATGATAATAGCATCCATTTGTTTTGTGCACCAAAGGAGTAAAGTTCAGAAGGGTGTCTGGCACATGGCAACACACAATCCATACTTGCTATCATTTCCTTATTTAAAAAACACAAACACCGTGGCCGTTATTCCCACCTTCATTGCTGAAAGAACCCTAATTTTGTTTAGACAGTAATAAACCTAAGCATGTCAGAAATCAAGCCAAATAGCAACTCCATTTTCTATTGTCAGATACTTGCTTTCCTACCCCACAGAGCTAAGTGTGGCCAGTTCTGGTTGTCCTAGTTCTGGGCTATGAGGTGTAAGATGTCCACAGGAGGGACTTTTGGGAATAGTTACTTTCTCCATAGGAGAAGGCTGTTGAGGAGAGCCTAAGTGCCGTCTTATCTCACTTCCTCCCCTGGAATACAGTAGCTCCAGGCAATCATATGCAGATTGGCGGCAGCCATTTTGCTTCCATGAAATTCAAGATGGCAGATGAAATTAACAGGCTAAGCCTGGTGAAGGGGAAAGACAAGAGACCCTAGGTTCTTGAGGACACCACTGTGCCACAGACCTCCAACCTTTAAACTTTTTGTAAGTTAACAACAGGTACCATGGTTTAAACCACTGATGACTGTGTTTTCTGTTACCTGGAACCAAAAGCAAGAGTCACTATCTAAGAAATGAGAATCATGACTTGTTGGACCAGACACTAGGCCAGCCTGGAGGACCATAGCCATGGTCGGGATTTTGTAGTCAATTATAAGAGAGCCTGGAAGGAAATAGGAAAGAGGAGGCTTGGGCCTCATGAAAACCCAAGGGACTGCTCTGGCTGAATGGAAATGGATTCTTTTGTGTTGGAAACACACAGAAATGGACAGGTCCCCGTGAATGGAGAAAGGAGCCCTCTGAATGGCTTTCTTATGCTCATTTCAGCAAATGAAAACAAAAGAGAGACAGGCTTCAGAGAAGCCTTCTCACAAAAATGAAGTTAATACCTAGGGAGCCACACAGAAAAAGGGGGGAAATAGTGCAGCCGGCCCCCTGTGTCCAGAAATTATTCTTACTCTTTTTTTTTTTCCAGCCTATTTTCTATCTTGCCCTTCTCTCCCCTTAGGGCATAATGGCTAATGTTGCTCTCAGCCTATTCTGTCTAGTTTATTATGTGTAATTTATTTCTGAATCCCAGCCTCTGCTTGTTCGTCTGTGTGTAACAAGGTTAATGCCGTGTAATGATGCTTTTGCCAGTTCTGCCTTTCATGACAAAATCCAATCTTGATTTAGCTCTAAACCTTGTCTCCCCTTTGGGCTTTCTTGGTTCCCTCAGAGTTGTCATTCTGCCTCGCCTTCCTGCCATGTCTAACCATAAAGGCACACCTACACTTAGCCCGCTCTGAGGGAAAACTTTTCTCAGCCAGAGGAAAAGAACTATCTTGTCTCTAGTGATGTTTGGGCTGAAGGAGTGGAGCTCTGGGTCACCAAGACTACACACCAAGGAGTGTGCTGGTGCACATGTGTGCACACACACCTGTGTGTACTCACATGTGTGCATGCATGTACCTGTGTACACACATGTGTGCCTTGTGTGCATGCCCACATGTGTGCACATGCATCTGTGCATGTGTGCATGCATGTGTATATATTGTGTATGCATATGTGAAGGTATGAATGCGTATGCACATGTATACTTGTGTGCACACGTGAGCATGCGTGTAAGTGTGCATGTGTGTATGTGTGCATACATATGTATGTGTGTACTTGTGTGCATGCGTGTTCGTGTAAGTGTGTGTGCATGTGTGTACATATGCGTGAGTGCCTTGTGTGTTGTATGTGTGCGTATGTGCATATGCACATGTGTATATATACAGGGAGCAGTGATTGTGTCATGAGGACAGCTTGACCTTCCTGCAGCTCCTTTGCACTATTTTCCATTGACAATAACACTCTCCTGTTGTGCACTGCACAACTCTAGAGGGCACCAGTTGCATACTCAATGTTTACTCAAACATTGAGCAACGCTGCGGCCCTGCTCCATCGTGTGACAGATGGACAGACTCGGGAGGTGGAGGTCAGGTGTTCACAGCCACACTGCTGCTCTTGTGGCAACGCCCAGAGAAAATGTGCAAAACGCAGGGCCTCTGTGTCAGGAGCCCAGCGAGAGGCAGGCATTTTGCCTCCCGAGGTGTTAAAAGGACTGGTGTATGTTGGTTTTTCCTTATAAGGACAAGGGCAAATACCAACTGGGTTCTTATTAATTTCTTACACATTGATAAAATGCTTCTCTTGGGCAGTTAATTCTGCTCTGTCCCCATGGGACGCACATGTTTTTTAAGCGGTTTCTCCATTGTTTGCTCTTCCTGACTCACACAGGGGTCCACCTGCAGTTAGGAAAACCCTGACAAAGCCCTGCACCCAAGTTCTGGCCCCTGCTCTGGCTCTTATAGGAGGCCATCAATATGGGCCAGTGAAGTCCCCAAATGAACCTCAGTGACCACATCTGTAAAACGGATGTGGTAATATCACATGCCCTGCCTGTCCACATTATTTCGAGGCTCCAATGAAATCCTGTGTGTGAAAATAATTAGCAAATGACCTTCCTCAATCCAGGGAAACCGAATGAACAATTATTCACCCAAGTTAGCGACTTGATTAGCCATTAAGACTCCTTTCTCTATTCTTCTGGAGTACACAACATTGATCAGGTTCTGACTAAGTTTATGGCATCTCTCTGCTCCTCTGTGGGATGAATTTACATGGGGGGACTCAAAGGATCAAAAGAAAACGTTCAAAGTTTGCAGGAGGAACGAGGCAAGGACAGCAGTTCAGGGACACCCTGAGCAGCCCTACCAGGCAGCAGAGTGCTGCCGGTTGCGTTTCTCACCCTCCCACCTGCTCCTGCACCCCCTCCTCCCCCCAGGGCTCCAGTGACCTCCCACCTGCCAGTCCCACGCACCCTTGAAGTAACCATCCAGGATTTGTATCCTTTCTCCTCCTTGCTTCACACCCCACATCTAAATCTCCCTCCCCTCCCTTCACACCCCACATCTAAATCTCCCTCCCCTCCCTACAGTTAATTTCAATTAAAAGACAACTTGAGAGGCTGGGGTTATGGCTCAGCGGTAGTGCCAGGCGCTAGGTTTGATCCTCAGCACCACATAAAAATAATAAATAAATAAATAAAATAAAGGTATTGTGAAGCAGGACCCTGTCCACAAAATGCCAATAGGGCCCCCAGCATTTTGGCTACCCAAAGCCCCTCCCCGACCTTTCCAAATAGCCATGTCATGGTGCCCTGGTGAGAACCACTGGGATCCATGACATGGCTTCTGTGTTGCTGAAAAATAGTTGTCCAGACTCATCTCCCCACCAGCGCTGCTCCTCTCTGGTCTTCCTCACCCACTTCTCTCTTCCATCACTCCCCCTGTCCAGTATGTGAAAAACCTTGGCCAAATTTCCCAGCAATCTCAGGGGCTCTACCCAGCCCACGCCTCCATCACCCCCCTGATGATCTACAGCCGAGTCTCCTGGCCTCTCCCTCACAGCCACCATCTATTCGCCATCCAGTAGCAGGGTGATCTTTTAAAACAGAAAATCACTCGTGTGGCTCCCTTGCCCGGACTTCTTCCCAGCACACTTTGAATTAAACGTATATTCCTCCCCAGGCCCTACCCAGCTGCTCCCCCACCACTTCTTCAAACTCATTCTTTGCCACTCTTCTCCTCCTTCATCTGTTTCGGGTCCCATGGTGGCTTTCTTTCAGGAACACGTGTCTTCAACATATTACCGAGTTTCTGCTTCAGGGCCTTTAAACCTCCTCCTCCCATCCCGCCTCCCCTTCACTCCCTCACGGGCTGTTTTCCCCCCAACCTTTCAGATTTCAAGTTAATCTTCCCCTACTCGTGGATGTCGAGCATAGCTCTCCCCGTCCCTACGCCAGTTGCTTATTCTGAGCCATTGCACTCCACTTATTTCCTTCAAAATACTTATTATATTTACAGTTTTAAATTTTTAATTTAGTGTCTATTTTCCAATGGACTGTAAGGTCTACAAGAGTATCTTACTCTATACTCTGAATGTGGCATTCACCAGCATCTGGCATGCAGTAGGTTGTCAATAAATGTTTATTGAATGAATAAAAAAATACATGGATCAATGTTTGAATACTTTCAGTCAATATCTCTTCAGGCAATAGGGGATGTTGCTAAGTAAGCCTAATCATTAAAGAGTTCTTTAATTGAGCCAAGATTTGTCCCTTGTAAACACTGGGCCTTGGATCTGCCTTGGGGAGCAATAGAGAGCTGCCCCACACCTGTTACCATGTATCCTGGCCTTTTCTATATTTTCTTTTTTTTTTTTTTAAGAAGTTGTAATTTTTTTAAAAAAGTATTCTTTAGTTGTCATTGGGCCTTTATTTCATTTATTGATATGTGGTGCTGAGAATCAAACCCAGTGCCTCACACATGCTAGGCAAGCGCTCTACCACTGAGCCAAACCCCAGCCCCTTCTCTATATTTTCTATAGTTCATCTATAGTTCATCAACAGCTGGTAAGAGTTTCTGCATCTGTCTCCTTCTCTGTCCATAGACAGTCTACAGACACAGTAGACTTAAAAATGTGGGTCTAAGAAGTAAACAAAGCACTTGACATGTGCTCTGACCAAAGCAAAGAATAATAGGACTATTCTTTCCCATGATTAGAATAATAATTGTATGAACATGGCCTAGCATTGTTTTAACTCCTTAAAATAAAAATTGCTGATGATAGCATGGAAGAGTAGGAAAAAAAGCAAGAGATTTAGAATACACAATACGTGGGTTCAAGCTCCCGCTCCATCAGACAGTCACGCAGTCTCTCGGAGTTTTCTCTGTCTGTCTGTCCATCTGTCCATCCATCCATTATTCACGGAGCACTTGCTGTTGGCCAAGTGCTTGATCTATAAAATACCATGGGAATAAACCCTCTCTTGTCAGAATGAGCCAAGTGGGCTCTGAAACAAAACAAGACACTTTGCATTGCACGTCCTGGTTTCTGAACACTTGATAGCTGGGAGGAATGGTCAGGGCAGGGGCGCCATCATTTACTCAGTTTAGGGGCAGAATTCAGGGACTCCATGAAACAGGATGAGAAAAAAACAATTGGGGGCCTGGGTTGTGGCTCAGTGGTATGGTGCTTGCCTAGCATGTGTGAGGCATTGGGTTCGATTCTCAGCACTGGATATAAAATTAAAAAAAAGTTAAAGGTCCATGGACAACTTAAAAAAAATATTTTCAAGGAAATCTTTATTTTAGCAAGCTCTAACTGAAATGTAGCATCTCCTTTAATTCTGGATTCAGGCCACAGAAGTATTAACTAAACCTGTGACTTTGTCACCAAAAGAAATCAGATATTTTCATATCGCTTTCTAGTTGCTGTAGATATCTCAAAATATCTTTCAAGTTCATCTCTACTTTGAAATTAGGATAGTTACTGCGGCTAGATCTTGCTGGTGCATGTGTTAAGACACATTAACTATATCTCAGATTTTCAAAAAGAATTATGTATCTGCATATGAATATAATTGGTTTACGTTGCAATCATTTAAAAAAAATTTTTTTTATGCATTGAAAACATTCTGAAAAAGGCTCGATGGGCCTCCTCAGAGGATAAAACCTCCAGAGTTAGGAAGAGAAGCACCCGAAGCCCAAGAGTCTGATGCTAGATGACACCCACTGACCCACTGTTACCAGCTGCTCTGGGTGACCCCCTCCTCTTGCCTCAGAGAAGCAAGGGTCAGCACTTGGAGTCCAATTTTTAAAAGGGGTCACTGATGGAGAAAGGAGCCTAAGGAGGACGCCAAGGAGCAATGATCAGGAACAGCTGGTGTGTTAGATAAGTGCTTCTTCAGCCCGGCTTGGGGAGGAGGAGGAGGACAGGAATCCCGCCTCACTGGTAGGGAAGCCACCAGGAAATCTCCTCCCTTGCCTGGCTTCTACTCTTCCTATAAACACAGCTCCAGGGCTGGAGCCTCCTGGAAGCGCTCACCTCACAGTTCTGTAATCACTGCCTTTTGCAGTAGATGATGAGCACTTTCTTCCCAGTTCTGTGATCATTTGCTCCTCAGCATGTGTGTTAGGCTATGGATGCCTGGAAGATGAGCTGACCTAGCCACTCCCCTTGCTGTGGTCTGAATGGGACCCCAAAAATCCATGTGTTGGAAATGTAACGTTAATGGCATCTGATGGCAGGAACTTCGGGAGGTAATTAGGTTTGGACGAGTTTGTGAGGGTAGGGCCCCCACCACGGCCTTACTGCATGCTTGCTCCGTCTCCCTGTGTCATGCGCTCTGCCCTGCTGTGGGTACAGCAGGAAAGCCCTTGCCAGGTGCCAAGCAGATGCCGCACCACGCTCTTGGACTACCTGCCTCGAGAAACAACAGCCAAATTAGCATGCATTCTTTATAAATTACCTGGTTTCAGGTTTTTCTTTTTTCCCCCATAGCAACAGAGACCACACTAAGATAGCACTCAAGGTACTTATAACTCAAATGGAGCTGTGTGCGCCCCCAACAGAGCCTGATACACTCCAGGCTTTAGGGAGCAGATACCCTCCGCCCCACTGTGCCCATGTCCATGGCCAACTTCTGACTTAGAAGTTCTTCCTGGGCGTCCCAAAGGCACCAATCAACAATTACACTCCCCTTCTTTTTTTTTTTTTTGCTTATTCTTTTTTTTTATTATTAGTTGTTCAAAACCTTACAAAGCTCTTAACATATCATATTTCATACATTTGATTCAAGCAGATTATGAACTCCCATTTTTACCCCATATACATATTGCAGATTCACATCGGTTCCACATCCACTGTTTTACACATTGCCATACTAGTGTCTGTTGTATTCTGCTGCCTTTCCTATTCTCTACTATCCCCCCTCCCCTCCCCTCTCCTCCCAACTTCTCTCTCTACCCCCATCTACTATAATTCATTTCTCTCTCTTGTTTTTTTCCCCCTTTCCCCTCACTTCCTCTTATACGTAATTTTGTATAACAATGAGGGTCTCCTTCCTTTACCATGCAATTTCCCATCTCTCTCTCTTTCCCTCCCCCCTCTCGACCCTGTTTTAATGTGTCACCAACACTTCTCAACACTGTCTTAAAAAGCGATTTCACTTCTTCCCTCCTCTCCACCCACACGGTCACTCCTGGGTCAGGTGTTCGATATCCCCCCATTGGATTATGGCAAATACACAGAACCCATCTGTGTCCCTCTGTACTAGGACTCTGTCACCACTCTTGACCAAAGTGACATTATTTCTTGCCTGGACTACGGCAAAGAGCCTTCTGCGGGCTCCCCTGCTTCCTCTGCAGCCCGTCTCTCATCCATTCCCCACAGGGCAGCCATTACTTAGGAACTCAAATCCAATCATTTCGCTTCCCTTCAAAGGCTCTCCTATGCTTTGAGAATAAAATCTAATCTTCTTCCCATAGCCTAAGGGGCCTGCAGGACCCTGCTACCATTTCCTTCTCCTGGGCCGTCCCCTAGTTCTTTCCATTCACTTTCTCCCTGTCCCCAACCACGTGGACCTTTTGCTCTTCAGACTGACCAAGTTGTCCCTGGAACCTGTCCTTGGTCACTCCAGCTCTCCAAGGGGAAGCCTGCCACTGTCCATTCTCATCTTCCTGGAGTCCACTTGACATCCTTAGAGAGCACTGTCCCCAACACCCCACCTCAAATAGCTCTTTTATCACCTGTTTAGTGACATGCCTCAAGTTTCCTTCTTTGTAAAACATTAGTAACAATGTTTCCCCACTTGGAAAGTGATGATGAGAATTAAGTGAGTTAGAATTGGGAAAGTATATAAGTATATAGTATGTAAATATATATCTAGTATATAATAAATTTCAGCTCTCATTATATGAATATCTATTTATTTGCTACATGCATATTGTTTGCCCTATTTCCTGCTGATATAAATATTTCCACACTCTGCTGGCCACAGAATAGAAACTTGAGAAATTATTTGTTTCATCCAATGACTGTCCTTCAAATCAGCTGCTTTGCCTCTAGTCTCATCTCATCCACTTCTGAGTTTTCTTTCTAGAACACTCTCCGATTGTGTACACTAATGACCCTGCTGTTATCCTCCAGTGGCTACAGCTAGGGTTTTCATATCCTGCTCAGCAGAAGTTCCTTTGAGATGCCTTGGGGACAGGCATGAGTGGAAGTGGGCCAAGCTGTAGGTCTGGGAACCTTTCAATGACCTGCTTCACTAAGAGCCCCCAGCATTTGTAACAGATTCACCCAGGACAACAGGTTATTAATGATTTGTTATTCTTTTGTACCAATGGAGCTTTTGTTACCATCCTCTGAGGTGCTGGGTATTAAACCTAGGAGCACTTTAGCACTAAGCTACATCCCCAACCTTTTTACTTTATTTTGAGATGAGGTCTCATTCAGTTGCCCAAGGCTGGCTTTGAACTTGTGATTCTCCCACTTTAGCCTCCAGAGTAGCTGGGATGACAGGCATACGCCAGGTATTTATTTTCAAGGCAAGGTTTGGAAAGTCAGAAGGTGACTGACCATTGGGATCAAATCTAACCACCTTGGCCCGTCTCATTAAGCCTGTTGCCATCTGGACCTGCATGCTCATTTGTGGATGCTCCTCAGCCAGGGGGAGCAGCCTGTGGCTCATAAGCTTATTCAACATCCCGTTTGTGTGCGCGCCGGCCCGCTCTCCAGACTCCCTTCTCTGCCTTCTCCACTTAGCTTCAAGACACAGCTCAAGCGTCACTTCTCTGGAGCCTCCCAGGTCCTGCCAGGGAGAGGGTGACACCCCTTCTGGAAGTTTCCAGGGCATCTTTCTGTTAAATGTCTCCTACTGTATCCGACCCTGTGTGAAGGTTTGTTTTCTTCTCACTCTTTCCACGATAGCAGGAGTCAGCAAATCACCACCTGTGGGCCAAATCTGGCCTGCTGCCTGATTTCTGAATGGCCCATGTGCTAAGAATAGTGTTTAGATTTTTAAATGGTTGGGGAAAAAAGAGAAAAAAAAATAATTCATGACGAGTGAAACTTACAAGGAATTCAGGTTTTGGTGTCCATAAAGTTTTACTGGAACACAGCCCTGCAGGTTCATTGATGGATCCTCTATGACTGTATTCACAGCACCACAAGGGAGCTCAGAAATTGTGACAAAGGTCATATAAGGTTCATAAAGACTAAAATATTGATGATTAAACTTTTCATAGGAAAGTTTGCTGACTCCTGCATTGGCCAGAGCCTTGAGAAAGAAATAGGATCAAATTCCCCCAATAACTTCTCTGAGAAAAATGCTACATGTAACTATCACATAAACAGTCAAACCTATATGAACACCAACTATAGGATCTGTGAATGTAGGTCACAGTTTTATTTATTTTTGTGACCATATAAAAATTAGCACTTCATCAAAATAGAACAATATCACTAAGAAAAGCTATGAGAGCATTTAATAAAAAACCAACCAACCGTCAGTTGTGGTGGCGCACACCTGTAATCCCAATGGCTCAGTAGGCTGAGGCAGGAGGATGGTGACTTCAAAGCCAGCCTCAGCAAAAGCGAAGGGCTAAGCAACTCAGTGAGATCCTGTCTCTAAATAAAATGTAAGAAAGGGCTGGGGATGAGGCTCAGTGGTTTAGTGCCCCTGAGTTCAATCCCCGGTACCCAAAACAAAACAAAAAACCAACCAACCAACCTACTATTACTATGCTCCTGTTCCAATGAACAGACTATGATATATACAAATTGTCCCCAAGGTGACTCTGTGATTTCTCATCTTCCTCATCTAGAAGCCAACACGTTTGAGAAAGAAGTGGTCACCAAGAAACTTTAAGGCAGGCAGAGATGATGCCTCAGTATTGTGGTCAAAATGTTGGTCATGGTCTGGCTCTTCCATCACAGTGCTTGCTGGGGACCCTCATGTGTTTGTCCCCATTCTTCTGATTAGATTAGAGGTTGGTACCTGTCTCAAGAGCAGCAAATACCTACTCTGAACAAGGGTTCATCATCTGGTGTGAAAAGCTAAGCTGAACCCAATTCTCTCTCTTTCCTAATAATTTGCACTAAGTCATACAGAAAGCCGTTGCCAGTAGTAGCCAAAGCAAAAGGAGAAAGTCTGTCTATTAAGATGCAGACTGGGGACAAAGGCAGGCTGAGCCACATGCAGGTGGAGGCAGACTCTTAAGGAAGCAGGGGAGCCACTTGGAGCAGGACAGAGAGAAGTGCTCGTGCTGAGTCATGTTAAGGTGAAGCCTTGGAATGGGCATCAATCATTTCCTGATGCTGGGTTCCCTGGAGCTGCCTTGAGTTCAGAAGCACCCTCCAGCTCCATATCAAGGAGCCCCATTCATTACTATTACTAATTGTGATAGTCAGTGCCTATGATAGCATTTACTATGGGCCAAGTGTGGCTAATTCTTCATGTATTAATTTATACATCCAGACAATAACCCAAGAAGCAAATAGGATCCTACTTACAGGTCAAACTGAGGCACAGAAAGGTTAAATAATTTTCCCAGGGCTACACAGTTGGTAAGCGCTGGTCCCAGCTGACCTGGCTCTAGAGACTGTGCATGTGACCATTACACAGGACTGCTCCTTTTCCTAGATTATCATGTAATTCCACATTTCTGTCCATGAAATCCTTTATCTTCTTGTTTGAGCTTATTCAAGTAGAACTTCACAACCTACTGTACCTGGGTAGGCTAGCAACTGATATCAGGGTTGATGCTATGAAGAAAAGACCCCAGAGGAAATGTTTAGAGTGTGGAATTGGTTTGGGTGCACAACAGAGAAGAAGATTCTAGAAATTCCTACCCATGCTGGAATAAAATGCAAGTAAACTGTTGTTATGCAAGAATGAAAAAGATGATTAAACTCTGACTTATAGATTTTTGAGACTCAGATTATAAAGTCACGAATAGTAAGGCTTTAGAAGGCTTTCTATCTGTTGCCATTGAGTAACTGGGAGGGAATAAGGAATACAGGGGTCATGAAATGAGTAGGGTTCCTTTTATGGCCCTAAGTAAAATGCAATGGGAAAAAAAAAACAGGATAAGTTCCCCATCCCAGGGGGATCCCATTCTCATTTGGAATACAAGGAAAATGGTTTTCTCTTACCACAGTGATTCTCCAATCTGAGCACGAATTCAAATCTTGTTAAAACACTGAGAGAATCTTGTTCAAACTGTTTGTTTAAACAGTTGTTAAAGCTCCCTACCCCCAGAGTCTCTAGTTAAGTAAGTCGGATGTAGGGCACAAGAATTGACATCTCCAGCAAATCCCTAGATGATATCCATGATGCTGGTCCAGAGACCACACTTTAAGAACCTCTACCCTATAGCATAAAGCCTTTTCCTCTCATATTTGAGAGGCACAATTGTGCCCATTATTAACCACTGAAAACCCAGTTACCCTGGGTTTCTGTGGTCAGAGCTGACTTCCAGATTAGCAACACCAGCAGCCTAGCTGTTCCAATGAGCAGGGATATAAGAGCCAGAATCCCAGAGGATGCCATATTCCCTAGGACTAGGGAAGAAAAGGACTTTGGAGCATCAGAAATTAAGAAAAAAGACAATGGTTGAGGGTTAAGGAAATGAAAGGTGGCCAGGCTCAGGAAGGTATTGCTGCTAACTATAGAAAACCTCTCTTTCTCTAAGATCCTTCATTTATACATTCAACAGATATTTCTTAAGCCCTGACTACATGCCAGACACTATGTATGGGGTTCAATAGAGAAGACCCTCTGAGGTCATTTATACTGAGTGCAAAGAACACCAACACTGACTAGAAGGTGACGGATGGGAAAATACAAACCCTCCCAGAGCCAGAACTTCAGGTGGTCACAGCTGCAAACAGTGACCTTGGCAGTGGTCTATGTGTACATCCACAAACAGCTGGTCTTATCATAGCCGTTACAGGGGCCTCACCTGCTCCCTGCAGGGTAGACCAACACTCAAACTCAGTCTCTGAGGACAGACAGCCTATGGCAGTGGTTAAAAGCTCAGGTCCTAGAACTAGACCCCCCCAGGTTCCAAATCCTCTGCTGTTTACCAGCTACAGAACCTAACCAAGCTCTCTGGGTCTCAATTTTCTCATCCATAATCATCATAATAGCTACACTCCTTGCCTCATACGGTGACTGAAAATCAGCAGAAAATAAGGCATGTAAATTGCTCTGCACAAAACCTGGCCATAATAACCATTCAGTGCGTTGTAGCTATGATTGCTTTTTTCCCTCTTTCTAAGTGGGTGCTGTGGTCGCAGTTGTCCTTTTTGAATCTATCCCTGCATATCAGATGTGTGTGTGTGTGTGTGTGTGTGTGTGTGTGAAGGTAAAAACTCCCCATCTAGTCTACAGACGGCAAATGGCTCAACAGAATCATAACAGAAGCAGAAGAGGAGTCAACATCGTGGGAAGTTTGTGGATTTTGAGGCCCACAGGTCACGAGGCTGGGTGGAACCGAGATACCACTTCTACACACGGCAGTTGGATGTGTCTGGGGCTGCATGTGAGTGCTCTGTGGTTGTATGCATGATACTCAAATGATATCAGCCTTTAGAATGATGTGTGTGGAAGAAGGGGGGACACTCCCACCAGCAAGGGTTGGAATGAACTAGAGGAGTCAGTCCTGAGGACCAAACTACAAGAAAACAGATCACCCTCAGTGTCTACAGAGAGGTAGCCACCATGTTTAAACCACAAGCATCCTCAGGGCCAACAAAGAGCAGCAACAGTCAGAATAGCTTGGAACAATCTATCTTCCCAAACTTGAATACAAACACTTATCTGAGGGTCGCACTGGTGTAGTCATCAGGAGTATTTGTCTCTACAGGGTCTGTAGGAATCACCTGACTTGGCACATTTGGGGACTGCGGTGAACCTGCTGTAGTTGTAAAAGTGCATTCAAAGTTGGTGGCAAGATAGAAAAAGAAACGTCCATGTGTGCAAGCCGCTAACTTGTTGCACAAGCACCTGGGAAATTAATCCTTAGCAGTAAAGGTTAAAGGGGAGACGCAACCAACAGGAGGACAGGAAATAAGAAGAGAACCAAGTCAGGCTTGGTGGCGCACTCCTGTAATCCCAGCAACTTCAGCAACTCGGGAGGCTGAGGCAGGAACAATGTAAGTTGGAGGCCAGCCTCAGCAACTTAGTGAGGCCCTAGGCAACTCAGCCAGACTGTGTCTCAAAATAAAAAAATAAAAAGAGTGTGAGATATTTCTCAGCAGTAAAATGCCCCATACTCCTCCACCCAAAAAAGAAGAGAACCAATCAAGAGATAGGAACACAACCCATTCAGTTCTGTCCCTATCCACGTTTGAATGAAGATGGAAAATATAGGTGCAGCTAGGAGGAGAGGCAGAGGCAAGCAAACCCAGCTGCTGTGCCTTGCTGCCTGTGGATTACTGGTAAAATGACTGTGTTTGCTCTAAAGGAATCACTGTTGGAATCTATGGAGGCTCCCTCTAGAGTGTTTCGGGTCTGACTCCTGCTTTTTTTTTTTTTTTTTTTTGTCACCTATAATTCAGCATGTCTCTCAAAAACACATTCAAGTCCTGAAAATAAAATGCAGAACAAATGTAACCAAATGACATCATTCTTCTGAGTGACATCTGAGGGCACATGGATCCCATGACCCCATTGAACAGGGTTGTAACCTACTATTGTCCCTTCAGGGGCAAAACTGGAGGCACCCAGCACAGAGCATTGCTTCTGCTAGCAGGTATCAAACAAATATTTGTTGAATTAAGTATCTTATCTGCCTAGTTAATAGGTTAGAAGACTATCAGCCCTTTTATCAAAACTACCACCTTTATTTTCATTCAAACTCCTCTTAAAATTCAATTCCATTAAGGCTTTTTAAATGCATACTAGCAGCAAGGAATTTACTTAAATGAAAAAAGAAAAAAAAGCAAAACTCCAAGCTCCCACCTGTGCAGCCATGACATGCTATTGTTCCAACCAGAGTATATTATTTAACTTGGATGACAAGCTCAGGGGGTAAAGACCCCATCTTTCAGAATACACAGCTCTGAGCTCACTGGGAGTTCTCGATAAATAACAGCAGTGAGAAATGCAGTGAAGGGACCTGTTTTCATTATTTATTTTTCCCATTCCAGATTTTTGGCAGCATATGTTTATCCCTTGCTTGATTTCCAAGGGGCAACTCTCTCTCAGGAGCTCCCCTGAAGATGGATAAGCAGCTCTGCGATTTTCCCTGCCCCTCCCCATTCCCATCCCAGCACAAGTAGAAACACAGGATGGAGCCAAAATGTGGATTCTGAGTGCATTCGGGATGCTGCTGGGTTTGGAAGGAAACCGAGTCCTCCAGGACCCAATAGGTAGATGCAGTCAAGAGAAATGTTTTGGTTCCACATGTCGACACAGCTGTCAGATGGCAAAGCTTGGACTTCCACCATTATTACCTGCTGTGGGCCTCTGAGTCGTCTTGTCATTAACCCCAGAGACCAAGTATACCTAAAGCTTGACACAAAGTAATATTTGGGGGTGGGGTGGGGTACTTTCAAGACTTTTGACAGAGAAATGAAGGCAAGGATTTTGCCAAACTTGAACCATTCGAGTATAAAGGTGTATAAAGAGAGCTATTAAATATTAAATGATAACATGTATAGCAAGACTAAGTCATTTAGGGAGCAATGTGTGCTATTTATATGTTTTAAAAAACTATCCCTATGATGAAGATGTTATGTGCCTGTCCCAGCTGACAGGCAGAAAGGAAGAAACAAGTGATTGATCTAAGGAGTCTTCCTTCCTGGACACTGGGGCTAATATTTGATAAGATGTGCATTTGCAGAGAATCGGGTGGGTGGGGGTGTCCTTCTAGACACATATTAACACACCTTAGGGCCACTGCTCCCCTGTGCCCTGTTGGTAACAACAATTGCACCCGCACAACACATTTTCCAAGTGGAGACTTCTCTCTGACTCATTTTATACCCATACAATGGCAACACCTGTAGCCGTTAATTTCTGCTCTTTGATTTCTGTCCAGTTATAAAGGAGGCTCTCAGCAGGCTCCCCTCTCAGGAGCCATATGTGGAGTCGATGTGCCAGCAGCCTTGGAAGGGAAACGGCCTCCGGAGAAGTGCACAATGGCTCCATAATCCCCATCCACTGGACCCTCTTGAACTGCTGCTTTATTATCCAGTCAAAGAACTGCCAATCTCAAGATTCAAGCCGTGGCCGCCCTGGGAGCCCTGGGGAAACCTGCCTCGTTTGCCTGCTTCAGGCACAGCCCAGGGGTGGTGCCAATGAGCCCCGCAATGTAGTCCAGCAATCGGGAGCCCAGGGACTGCCTGTAGCACCCCAACACTTTCCCTTGCTCTCCCCTCCAGGGTGAGGCTTTTTACCCACAAAGCCGCCTCCTGCCTCCCCAGTGTCTCCCGGAGCTGGAGACCACAGCAACCCTCAACCCAGCCACAGCCCCGCCCCCTTGCGCAGGGTCGTGCTGGGGGTGCTGTGGGTGCTGTGAGCGGCTTTCTCAGGCTCGCATTTATTTATCCGGGTTGAGCAGGCTCCCAACTCTTCAGACCTCATCGTCTGGGTTGCGGAAGGGGGCTGAGTGGGGGCACAAAGGCTGGGGTGTGGCAGCGAGCCCTTTAGGTTCAATGGCTTCTCTGCTGAGGGCACTGTTTGGTAACTGTATTGACCAAGAGAGTCAAACCCACATGCCTGCTGCGACTGCACAGCAGAGATGAGTCTGGGGAAGCAATTAGGGAAAGGGGGCTGCGTGGGGGAGACTCGGGCTCAAACAAGCGTCCACAATTGAGAGAAGGATAGCAGTGGGATGCAGTTAGTAGAGTTTGGAGCCCAACTCCAATCCTGCCCACCCCCTTTGTACACTCTCCCTCTGGGGACCCCAGGCTGTGCCTTAGAGTAGCCTGAGGCCTCAGGGAGTGTGCTCCTAAGACCTGATAAATGTCACCCGGATCTCTCCCTCCCCCGCTTTCCCGCGGTGCCTCGGCGGTGGCTCCCCGGCTGCAGCGCTCCCAGCCTGGCCCCGGGAGCAGGACTTACGCAGTTGGGAAGGATCAACTCGAAGTCCCAGCTGCAGCTCTTGGCGCGCGCCTGGATCTCACTCATCCTGAAGAGGCAGAGCGCTGTGGTGGCGGGGGAGCGCCTCTCCTGGCCCTCTCCTGTGGCCGCGCTGAACACGCCCGCCCAGACGTCCAGGGCCTCCACCAGACTAGAGGAGAGGAGCAGCCGGCGGCCGTCGGGGTGCCCGTGGCCGCAGTCCAGGGCCGCCTGGCCCTGGAACAGCACCTCGGAGCTCTGCGCGATGCGCGCCATGCTGGGCCAGCCGGTGGCGGCGCCGCTCGTGTAGTTGTAGGGGTAGTAGGGGAAGTAGACGCTACCGTTCCAGAGAAAGGCATCCACGAAGTGCAGACTGCCCGCCCCCTCGCGCAGCTTGAGGCGGCCCATTTCCTCGGTGGCCAGGCTGCGCCCCTCGGTGTTCTTGAGCGCAATGGCTGTGGCGCGATCGGATGCTGCGGGGTTGCAGCGGTTGGCTGTCTCCGGCTCCGGCAGCACATAGGTGGCGGCCACCGCCAGGTACCAGCGGTTGCTGCTGTTTGCGCGGTACACCACGCCGGCCGTCGAGCCCTGCGGGTGACAGGACACCACCTCGGTGCCGTTGCGCAGAGAGCTGCGGCTCAGGTTGCCCAGGGGCCTCACCTCGCAGGCGCCCCTGTCGAAGGTCCAGCCGGTGAGCAGCAGCCCTCCGGGGTCGGACTCCCCCTCGCGGTAGGGCAGCAGCAGCTTGCTGAAGCTGCTCCCGGGCCGGGGCCGCTCGGGGGGCGCCAACGAGACGGGCTCCGTGCAGTTGCCCGCTTGGTCCCGGTACAGGCGCGAGAGCCTGCGCTCCAGGCTGTAGTCCAGCTGGTCCAGGCAGCTGCCGCTCGCCACGAACACGCCGTCCTTCCGGCTCACCGCGATGGCTCCGATGGCTTGCTCCGACCGCCACACGGACTCCTCCGCGCCCCGGGCGGGCGCCGCCAGCACCAGCAGATAGGCGAGCAGGGGCAGCGGCGCTGCAGGGCGCAGGGGGCGCGGCGGCGCCTTCCTCCGGGAGACCTCCATGGGGCTGGGGGGGCCGCCCCCGGGCAGGGCGCGCGGCGGCGACCGCGGCTCAGGCGCGCGGCGACGGAGACGCGGGCGGCGGCGGCGGCGGTGGCGGCTCCTGCGCGCGCTCGGGCTCCCGCGGCCGCCCCATCCCCGTGGCTCGCCCGGAAAGGAGAGCGGGGAGGACGGCGCGCGGCGGGCTCGCTCCGGCAGCCTGTGCAGCGGCGGCGGCGGCGGCGGCAAGCCCTGCGCGCTCCGGCAACGCTTCCTCCTCGCCCTCCTTCTCCGGAGTTCCTCTGTGCAGCGCTGGCGCTCGCGGGGAGGCGCGGAGGGGAAGGGAGGGGACGGGCGGAGGGGAGCGAGGCGGGCGGGGAGGGCTGGAGAGGTTGGGTGCGCTTGTGCGTTTCACTTTCCCATTGTGAAAGTGGGATGCAACTGGCCCCCTTCCTCATCCTCTTCCCCTCCGCCCTCCGCCTCCTGCCCGCCCGCCCGCCCTCCCTCCACGCCCATCTCCCCTCCCCTCTTGATTCGGTGAGATAGGGAGGAGGGAGGTCTCGTAATTTGGGTTACTGTGTAGGTGGCCTCTTTCATCTATTCATAACAAAGCTGAGCCGCCCTGCCGCTGCCGCCGCGGCCGCCACCATCGCCCCTTGGCTCGCCCGGGGCTCCCAGGGCGCGCTAACCGCGCACGGAGCGGGCTCCCGCGCTCGTCCGCCTGCGGGGCTGCTCCAACGCCCGGGTTTTGTTTACGAGAGCAGCTGGGGGGATACGCCGGGCGCGGGGAGCAGGGAACCGGGACCTAGGGTCGAAGGGGTTGCGGCGGAGGCCCAGGGCTAGGACTAAGGGGAGGCTGCGAGGGCGGCTGACAGGTGTGGAACCGCGGGAGCGAGGCCCCGGGGAGGCGCGCGGCAGACACGGTCAAGCCAGTAGCTGGAGGGAACAAGGGGCCCCTGTGACAGGGGGTGGGTTTCCCCAGGGTCAGGGGAATGAGGTAGAGGGGGAAAGCAGGCGCCACACACTCTCTTTCTGGACAATCCCTGGGGCCAGGGCCTGAGCTCCCATATTTGAAAAGGTTCTCAAATCTCCCTTGGCAACGGAGTCCCAGGCTTTCAAACCTAGCACTTAGAAAGTTCTGCTCACTATCTAACCCTAATGATCACGACTAACATTTATTGAGCACGTATTGCGTGCTGGGCGCTGTTCTAAATGCACCATGTGGATTAAGACTCATTTAATATAACAACCGTATTAATTAGTGACTGTTATTGTTCCTACTTAGCAATGGAGGCGAATGATCATGGAGAGATTATGGAACTTGCCAGGCTCCTACTGCTAGTGAACATCAGAATCGAGATTTGAATCCTTATCTAGTTCCAGATCCTCTAACACAAGCCTTGCTAGTCAAGTGCCACCTGTGGCCAATACAATAACCCTCCGACATCATTCTTTGCGGTGAGACTGGAAAGTTCCTCAAATCAAATGCAACAACGGATGTCATCCTACCCAGCCAACCGTCTAATTTTAGAGCCAGTTACTCTTGTGTCCCTAGAGGCTCTCCCTCTGACCCTGAAGTCTGGCCACCTCACCCAGGGAGCGACTATCAGCTGCGTTGCCCCCAAGCCACCAGCAATTTATGGAAAACAGCAAATCATTGTGCACAGGGAAGTAGGTTCATGATTTCTCAGAGGTCTTCCCAGAGGGTGCCCAAATACCCCCCAGCATCCTGAGGCAGCTGCCCTTACAGTCCGGCAGGTGGGGAAAGGGTTAGGAATTCTGTGGGTCCTCAGGACACCATCCGTGTTCCTTCCCAGGCTTTTCCCGCGGTCAGGGGCTCCAGGGAGAGCAACTGATTTTTGTTGCCTTTTCTTCCTGCCCTCCAAGTCCCTGAGCTCTTCAAGGACTCTTTGAGAGGGAGGGAGAGGTCAGGAAGGGGAAAGGTTTCCTCAGAGGCCGAGTCTTGCGCAAGGAGGAGCTGTTGAAGGTTTGCATTTCTAGGACAATACCTCAAGTTCTCTCCACTGCTAGTGGGCAAGATGCTTGGGTTTTTGCCCTAGAGGCCCGTTGAGGGCTTATATTAGGGCTGGGGGTGTTGCTCAGTGGTAGAGCACTTTCCCAGCGTGCATCAGTCCGCCCATTCAATCCCCAGCACCCCACCCCCCAAAAGGAAAAGATCACTTCATCAGTGGCTCTCAAATGCTGAATTTAGAGTGGTCGTCTTTCCGCTCATGAGCCTCTCCTTTGAGTTAGTGATCTAAGGTCATGCTGTTGGGGATGGTGGTTGGAGTGCTGGTGGAGGAAGAAGGTTCCCAGGTTAATCCCAGGAGATCTTAGGCAAGGCAAACCAGATGGTTTACCTGCTCCAAAACAATCAGGCCGTACTCCCCCATTCCCCACCTGCCTGGGATGTCTGAAGAATTTTTGCACTGCTGAAAACACAAAAGTGGATCTAGAAAACCTCTGCCTCAGCTCACAGACCCCTGAGCAGCTTAGTAGGGGATTTGTGTGCTGGTCTTTTGACAGTTGTCCCTGTGAGTGATGAACACAATCGGTTTTCCTGTCTTCATGGATGGGCTGTGGCAGTGTTGTTATGTGCTGAGAAGCAGCGTTCAGTTCCATTCTGGAGATAGTTTTACTTCACTGGTAACCAAGTCATTTCTCTAAGTCCCATGGAGTTGGTACAATCAGTCGCAGACCATCTCGGGAGCTATTTGGATTAGACATACGCTATGGTGCGGCATTTTGATCACTACTCAATTCATTGCTGCCTCATTTTGAAAAAGAAACAACATCTTAAAAATACTACCAGCAAGAAGTAAAAATGGCTTTGATGGCTACAGTTTCTCCTCATTCTAAGAGACCATAAGCCCCACTCTTGCAAGCAGCCTTCTTTTTCCTTCCGTTTAATTGTATGCAGACTCCTACAGTGAAAGAAAATCAGAATCCGTGCTTACTTTTTGGCATGAAAAATGTAGGCGACTAGGAAGCCTGGAAATGCATTCTTTGCTGATTCTTCCTCATTTTGCACAAACACGGTTGCCCCTTCCCAATTTTCTTGTGTACTAAAGCTCCACCTTCAGGACACAAGTTCACATTTGAAAAGTGTGGGAAATCTGATCGACTGAAATAAATATTTAGGCATGTGCGTTCTATATCTCTTTGATCACTTTCCCTTGGACACTGCCATCTGGCCCAAGGGTGCATGTCCCATCAGTGATGAAGCTTCCCTCTTCAACTGGCTGAGCTCGTCTTGTTGGGTGTCACATCACATCTCAGAACTCCTTGTAACACAACTGGCTGAAACCCAAACAAAAGAAGATGGTACAGATTTATCCTCCAGACAGAGGCCTGCTACCACGGAAACAGGCCGTGCAGACTGATTCGAGCAGTTTTATTTGCAGCGTTCACTAGATAGGCAAGTCTTCATAATGAGAAAATATCAACTCCCCCAGGCACCAAAGGCAATCTAGGTTAACCAGGCCATCCACAATCACACTCATTTCTGCTGGACAGGACTTTATAGATTCAGTGGTTTCCTGCTGAGACTCGAGACATTAAGAACTATTCTGGAAGCAATTGGTCACAATCACAAGATGGTTATCATTGGTGGTTCACTTTTCTGTTGGACTTTTTTTTTTTTTTTTAAATCTGGCCATAGTCCTTAGGGCTGATTGGGCTGGCAAAGATTAAAACAAACAAACAAAACGAAGAGTTTAGTTCTGATGGTCAACAAATTCTGTCTATACCTTGTCTATGTAGGTGCCACCACCCCCCCCCCGCCCCGCCCTGCCAGAGTTTGGGAAATACTACCCAATGGGTTGAAGTGTATCCATGTCATCCTAGGATTTAAGACAGGCCTCTCCCCTCCTCAGCTTTGCTCATATCTATGTGGCTTTCCACATTCAGGACCTTATCAAAGCTGATGAACCCCTTTTGGTGACTAGACAGTAAAAAGCAATGAGCCAGCCTCCTCTGTAGTCTGCTGAGGAGTAGATAGTTGAAAGGAGATAAGAGGAAGCATTGTTTAAAAAGTTTGAATTGATGCTGAGAGACAAGTTGGACACAGTTCAGTCTACATGAGAAGTCATTCCAATGCAACATGGAGATGTGACTGCAGGGACTCTGTGCCTCATCCTCTGTCCACTCAACATGGCCCCAGATGGTTATGGTGTCCTCATGATGGGTGATAGTGCCCTGGTGTCTTTGGTTAAATTGAGGAAGAGTCAGTGGTGGTCCTTCAGTCGGTGGAACTGGGTTCACCCCTGACACTCCAGGTGTCATCTTCCCCTACATCATGACTTGGAGGTTCCTGGACATTCACCAGCAGAGTTTCAATTACAGATGAGAGAATGCAGTGGGACATACCTGAGAACAACTTTTTTTTTTTTCTTCAATATGAGGGATTGGATCCAGGGGCTTGAACCCAGGATTGAACCCACTGAGCTACATCCCCAGTGATACAGGGTCTTAGTAAATCACCCTGGCTGGGCTCAGACTTGGATCCTCCTACCTCAGCTTCCTGAGTCACTGGGATTATAGGTGTGCACCACCACACCCGGCCTGGAAACAATCTTTATTTGAGATCCAACCAAAGACTTTCCTTAAACTCCATTATAGACTTCACTCAGGTCTAGGAATTGATGAGCTCTTATCTAGGGAAAGAATATGAAATATCAGATTTTCCAGAGACTTCAGAGTCTAGAACATTACCCCAGCCCTCAGAACCCCACTTCTCAGGTGGTATCCTCAGCGTCGTGAAATCTCTCTTGATATTCACTAAAACCATTGGTGGTTAAGAATCTGAGACCACTCCTGCTTGACAATAAAACCTGGTAAGTCATCAGGTCTCAGTGTTTTCCAGATGGGTTGGACCCCAACCTGCAGGAAGTAGGCAAACTCATCAGTTAATTACTTTTTCAGCTTTGGGGAATCTCTGTAACTTTCAAAAGATTGAAAAAAATCAATCTTTTCTCTGATTTTGATGAGATTCAAGTCTGTCCCTGTTTGTATTTTTCTTGCTTGAAACAAAAAGCCAAAAGGGCATTAAAGATTAGGCAGAAAATGCTGATCCATCTTTCATACACCATCATTCCCATGTCTCTGCTCAGCCATCACATCTCTGAGACTCCCCGTCAGCGTAATCCTAGGGCCTGAGTCCCCTGATAACTGGCAGCTTGGCACAAACCCATTCAAAGAGACGAGCTGCCAGAAAGCAGGATTTTATATTAATAATAACTCAAACTCTTCAAATGAATAGCAGAAGATAAGATTAACAGGCAGATAACTCCACAGTCACTTGTACTTCCGCTTCCTTGAGATTCTGGTGGGGAGATGTTGAGCTGACAATAAGGTAGCTGGACTTTTGCAGCAAGCAGCCTGCCTAGCTGATGTGGCTTCTTACTCTAATGCCCTTGCCCTGCCTAGAAAATATACCCACTAAGGTGGGGAGTTCTGAGAGTGGACAGTTGCTATTGGCCAGCTTGGCTTGCAGTGCCAGGGTGAGGGCAGCCCCTCTCAACACCCACCCTGGATTGGCACCGAGAACAAGCTGATCCAAACAGCATCTTTTGCACTCACTCAGCCCTGTGCACAGACTCCAAAGCCCACGAAAGAGTGAGCCATTGACCTCACTTTTCTGTTCTTTTTTTTTAAAAGCACTTTATTGAGGTATGATGAACATACAAATGTATAGAACTTCCTGAGTTTGCAGATAAGTATACATCTATGAACCCATCAGCACAATCTGTTCATCTCCACTGCTACTTGATCCTTCCTACTTCTCCCTTCTCCTCCATCAGTGCTGGATAATCTCTGTTTCTCCCTATGGACCATCTTTCTACTCTTCCCATCCTGCTCAAGCCCCTTCCAGAAAGTGTGACATTGGTGGACATCACCCTTGCCTTTTCCACTCAACCAAGGGAGCCTCCGTAGGAGATCCAGGGGCTCGTAGCTAGGAAGACCTTCAGACATTTGTTGCCCTGGTCCTCTCCCTGCTGGTCTCTACACGGGCCATGGCGTGCCCCTCTCAAAGGCCACAGGTCCTGTGGGCAGTCCTCTTTCACAGCTACAGCTTTAGCCTCTTCTGGGTTTAACCACCGCTCCCTCCATCTGCTCCTCATGCCATGGCTTTCAGGGGCTCCTGTGGTGCTACTCTTTGCAGGTCTCCAGCCGCCACTCCTCAGCCGTGGTCCCCCTCACCGATCTATTTGTCACTTATTTCCTGCCAGAAGCATAACAAACCAACCCACTTCCAAGAAGTGACCCAAGATGACATTAACGACTGGACATTTTGTTCCTCCATCATGAAAGCCTACCAGACAAAACGGAACTCCTTGAATCCCAGAGGCTTGGTGCTTCCAGATCTGGTCATGGAAAAAGATCCACTTTTTATTCCATGTGGCTTCTCCTAAACTAAATTCAACCCATGGATATGAACTCATGGAAACCCTACTGGGTAGGATTATTTTTTTCCCCCGGTTAAAACATAAAACTAAAAGAACGTTAAAAGTGAATGTGAACGGCACAGGGTGCAGAAGGTGGTGGGGCGGGGGCTGGTTATGATCTCTAAAATACTGCTGAATGTTTGAAGTATATTTTCAAACAAGATACAAAACCGAACAGGCTGCTTTTTCCTTTTTAGACATTTCTCCTTAAGTCTGAGCTCCAGTGGTCCCTTCAATAAAGTCTAGAAATTCCATTTATATTCGTTATTACCAAAACAGGATTATGAAGAGTTTGCCATTACTTCCTCACCTCCGGACCTCACCCCTTCCCACCCCCCACTAATATTTAAAAGATAAATTGGATATTCTTGGTTCCTTCATTGCTCATGGGATACTTATGTAGTAGAAATAGAAACCATCTTAAGTTCTAAAGATGGTACTTTTTTAGAGGGCACTTTAGTTTTTACCGCGCTATGACTTCTGCGCTTTAATCATCTGAACCGGCCCATTTGAAACACGACTCCCTTCGTTTATTGGACATTTTTAACGGTGATTAAATATTTACGCTATCAAAGGCCTTTTTTCCCCCATCGTGAAAGCTGCAAATTTGGAACATTCAGGAGCTTTAATTCTGGGGAAAAGCACACTTACATTCATAGTCAGATAGTCAGGGGTGTATTTCCTAGTCTTTTTGATGTGGCGGGGTGACAGGATGGGGACAGTTGGGATGATGGTGAAAGGACAGATGGGCTATCTGAGGGGTGGGATGCTGGTGAACTGGATTTCTTGCAGTCAGTACTGGGGTCCAAGCTGGGCTGAGGCCAATGAGCAGGACTGGGTTGAAGGAAGGTGTCCTGTGGTTATCCTGCAGGACCTCTGGAGGCTCACCCACCTGGGACCTACAACTCACAGACCTGGGCTGCCACATGCTTCCTTCCCAAGTAGATGAGGTGTGTATCCCCAGCCCTCACGATCCCTTATGTGCCTACCTGCTTCTACCTCAGTGATGTAACCTTGGGAAGTGCAATGTCATGGCTAAGCTCTCGGGCTCCAGAGTGGGCCACAGTGAAGTGTTAAACTTGCCCAAGGATACCAGGCCAAGGGGAGCAAGAGGGACAAACCCAGCCTACCCTCTGCTCACCAACCCCTGCACCCTGGCATGGGGCTGACTGTGCCCAAAGGAAGACGTGCTTTTTTCTTTGTACCAAGACTCTACAGGTCAGCCGTGGCCCTAGTCAGACCAGGTTCCAGATGCTGTGCCATCACTTGGTAACTGGGGAGCCCTGGGTTTTCTGAGCCAGCATGTATCTCATGGGGTTTGCATGCATATTCAGTGAAATATTATGTGAAAATACTTGATAAATAATAACATTTTTATTACCATTATTTGATACCAGGACTCTAATGCTAAGTCACTATATTAGTTAGAACTTCCCTAACGAAGTACTGGATTTGATGGCATAAAGACAGAAGTTTATTTCCTCCCGCTTCTGTAGGCTACAGGTCCAAGATCATGCTGTAGGCAGGGTTAGTTTCTTTTGAGGGCTCTCTCCTCTTTCCTCTGTATTTTCTCATGATATCGTTTATCTTTTTAGGTACAGGTCTTTTCAGCTAAACTCTCAGCCTCTGAACAGGCTTTGTGTTATTAAGAATTAAGGTCTTGAGATCATTTGATTAAGGATAGAAGGATATTCAAAAACATTGGCGGGGACTGGGCACAGTGGTGCATGCTTATAATCCCAGCGGCTTAGAAGGCTGAGGCAGGAGGATCGTGAGTTCAAGGCCAGCCTCAGCAATTTAGCAAGGACTTAAGCAATTTAGCAAGATCCTGTCTCTAAATAAAACATAAAAAGGACTGGGGATGTGGTTCAGTGGTTAAGTGCCCCTGGGTTTAATCCCTAGTACCAGAAACAAATGAACAACAATAACAACAACAAAAAACCAAACCAAAAAACAAAACATTGCTGGCTATTTATGAATGAGTAATATTTTTTTTTCTTTTGTGGTACTGGGGATCAAACCCAGGGCCTTATGCATGTGAGGCAAGCACTCTACCAACTGAGCTATGTCCCTAGCCCTGTCTGTGAGTGAGAGTGACCAAACTAAACACAAAACCGAGACCACAAAACCTGGTTGATGAAAACATGTTTTACCTACTTCCAGAGAAACCCAGAGTTGACGACTCAAAGGTCTATAGGAGGGGGTGCAGTTAGCATGAAGTCACAGGAAGGGGGGGCCTCAAGGAAAAAGGAGTTAAAAGTATGGTAATGTCCTTGAGCCCAACATTCACCTGATCATTTTGTCACTAAATAGACTGAGTAGAAGCAACAAAACAGTCCATGCGACAGGTTGGATAGAGGGCCCTCTGGCTGGTAGGGAAGGTTCCCTGACCCCAGCACACGAAGCCTGAGATTTGGGCCATCAATTGATCCCACTGGAACAGACTCCAGTCCCACAACTGTCCCAGCTACATACTTGTTCAGCACCTAAGACTTATCCCCCTCTCTTGCTTCTAACCATCACTGTTGTTGAAAGCAAGAAACACGCATTAAGAGACTTCCATCTGTAGGGCTAAGAGCTAGGGATATGATCTCTACCATCTTCCAGTGGGGTGTTCACGTTTCTTTAACCAAGCCAGCCCTTTCAGCCTCCATTTCCTAGTATTTGCTGTACTCTTCACCTAAAATATCCTTCTCTACTTTGCAAACTCTTACTTACCTGTCAAGGCAGAGTTCAGAAGCTCCTTTATCCCGGGAATCTTTCTTGAAATTGTACCTGAAGCTCCCTACTAGACTATAAGCTTGTGAAAAAAAAAAATAGGAGCCAAGGGCTAGCTTATTTTTTCTGGCCCCAGAACATAACAGGGCCTAGTGTGTAGCAAGAGTCCGTCCCCCTCATCCCACGGTGATGATGAGTGTCTCTTCTATTCTAGGATCTGTTCCAGCACCATATTCAACCTTAACTGTTGAATTTGTTGAACCGAATGGATTCTTCCACTTGGTTATGAATTCCTTCCTCTGAACCTGAGTGGTACTTGGAATTTGCATCGTACTATGCAATCGCTGTGTGTGTGGCTCTTCTACTTCATTGTAATTTCTCAGAGGTCAGGGATGGTGTCTTACTCAGTTTATCTCTATAATTCCATTTTTATGAGGAAACAAAGTTTTTTGTGCCTCAAACTTTGTGCTCACTTGCTTGCTTCTTTTGCCAATACTTCTTGAGACCCCACCCTATGCCAGGTGTGTCGAGGGCTGAGGGCTGAGCAATGAGCAATGATGGTCCTGTCCTTGTGCAGCTTATTGGCCTTCCTCCGAGTAGTACTCAGTAGACACTGGTCGAACTGCATGGGGAAGACTGGAAATGCCTCAGAGGCAGATGACATTCTTTAAGGTACCCATGGCTCCAAATGCAATGACTTGGCATGTGCACAATACATATTTATGATTTCATGAGTTGATTATCTTTGCAGAGAAGAGAATAGAAAGGGAAAAAAGCAACAGTCACACACACACACACACACACACACAAAGTATTGACAATATGGAGGAAACAACATCTGAATGCAAGTCTGAGCATTGCATTTGGATTATTTGTTAATACAGCACCTTTCAAACTTTGTTTGAAAATGGCTTTGTGTTGAAAAAGGAAGAGTCTTATACTGTAATTATATTAGACAAGCTTATAATAATTATAATAATTATCAACTGAGTGCCAATAATACTTTAAGAACTCCGCTGAGCATAAAGATCACACTAGTGTCTAACAGGTATTTAAAATTAAGCTCTTTAAAATTGGAAGGGCACAGATTCAGAATTTTCTATTTTATAATGAGCAAAGATTCTGACAAATAATTATCTTCCTTTTCCTGGTAGAAACTTACGTTTATAATAAAAACTTTCGCCAAGATGATTGGTGGGTCCCTTCTAAGTCCACTGAGAATTTTAGTGATTTATTTGCTTTGATATACCTTGAAGGATATTCTCTCACCTGTTTGAAAAATAGGACAACCTGCCAGGTCTCTGAGCCCTTACAGAGTGGAGGACATACATACCCAACAGACAAGCAAGTTTTCTTGTGTGCAGGTAGCCCAATCTTTGATGCACACTAGGACTCCCCCTAGTGGATGTAAAAGGTACTTGTGAGAAAAAGCACACTACCTGAAGGGAGTTGGTGGCTACCATGGTTTACAAGGCTTCATTCCTCCCTAGCATCTGTTCCTGAAAGTTGGAAGTATGTCACCAATTAATAAAGGTTTGATTAGCATTCCTTTTTTCTATCTGGCATCCATAGTAACTACAGTGTCCCCCTGCAGGCTTGCAAATGCAGCATGAAATTACAGTCAGCCTTAGAACACAGCAATAAAACGAACGCTCTTTAAAACAACACCACTCAATTTCCGTAAGACACTCCCCAAATCACATTCTCATCTGTAACTATTTTGTTCCAAATGGATGTGGTACTGTCATCCAAATCATGAAAAAGATTGGCTCTTTTTAGAGAATCTATTAATATCTATGTCAGTGGTGGCCAGCTACTGAAAAAAAAAATGTGCCTTTGTATATTGTCCAAATCAGATTTCTGGGTGTTAGTCTTTTGTCATGTCTTTTGACAGATTCCCATTACTTACCACATTTAGTGTCTGTGAGTTCGTTCCACACACACTTGTTGCTCATAGGAGCAGTACTAGGTGCTAGATGGTGGGGGACAGAGGAAACGAAATGAATCAGACACACATCTTGGCTTCTGAAAAGCTGATAATTGATTCTGACATGTCAACTTTCTGTCTCCCTTCCTCCTCCTGTTTTCAAAAATGTTGATGTTTAGGCGACCATGGTAACTATGTTTCTCTGCCCAGAAAGCTTTACTGTCTCTATTCTTCTGCTAATAGAACCTGTACCCCTCCTCCCAACCAGATGTGGGCACATGACCTAGGTCTGGCCAATCCAAGTGCCCCACATCTGCTAACGGTGTTTGGCTTAAGTATAGGTCATGTGATCCAGCAAAGCCAATCAGGATGCTTTTTCCAGGGATTGTCATACAGGTGGTGTTACCAGGGTGGCTTATCTGGGGCTGCCAGTGACTGTTCTCTGCCTAGTAGAAAAGTTCTCTCTAAAGTAGGCAACAATGAGGCCAGTGCTTAACACAGAACCAAAAGAGACAGACAGACAGATACACTATACACACAGAGTCTAAGGCCACAGGGACTAAGTCCTAGTCCCAGTCTTTTGACTTGAGCCCCTCACTCTGTTTTTGACACCCTCTTATTGCTGCTGTATTCTCCCTGGCCAATGCCAACAATGCCCAGGGATTCCACCATTGATTGCCTGCTGATGTCTCTAAAGTCCTTCCAGCAGTGATGTCGGGACTGGATCTGTATGTCTAAATGCCTGCTGGTCATCTCTCTGGGACATTCCCATTCACTTCAAAGCAATGTTCTCCCACCCCTTCCCATGTGTTCCAGTCTCCTTGGATGACACTATTAGCCAGAAGGTTCAAACCACCCTGGACACTTCTCTTGCTCCTGATGTCTGATCACCAAGAAGCCCACAGATTTGTAGCTTGGGCTTGTTTTCTCACATCCCAGATCTCATTCCCACTCCCTAGTCCAGCCTCTCTTTATTTTATAACTAGGCTGTTTGAGGTGAGACTGGTAATTCTTGCCCCAAGGTTCACTGACCGTCTTCTCCAATCTAGGATTTTCGCTGACCTTTCATTCTCTTCTAAAATGGACACCAGATCAGATGATTTCCTGTTAAAAATCCTTCAATGATGTCCCATTGTTTCCCAACTTTCTTATGTTATGACTCATCATGGTCCCACTCTGAATAATGACACTCTCCTGCACCCAGACGGAGCCACTAGCTGTTGGAGGTGACCAGCCTGGGGGTCTCAGTCTGCCAAGCTGAGCCCCGCAGCCCCAGGGTGGAGAGGGCAGGGCAGTATTTCAACACACCAGATGGCACACTGGTTGGGAAGCTCTGGCTTAGCACACAGAGCTCACACTCCTTAGCTTGATATCTAACATCCCCGCTGGGCTACCTTTGCAACGTAGTGGTCTCCTTCTTTCATGTCTGCATGCAAATGAGCTCTGGGTTGAGCAAGTTGGAGAGTAGCTACATGGGGTCAGCAAACCCGAACCCTGAGGAATCTATTGGCATAGATTGATACCCCTGGGGACTCTGGCTACTTAGTTCTGTCCTAAGAAGGTCAATGATGGGTTTCTATGGAAAAATCACAAAGAAAACGAGATAAAGACAGTTTGCTTTTTTATTACTCAGACCTTCCTTAATAGAGCAGGGCAGTAGGAGCTGGAAGGTATACGTAACCAAAGGCATACAGGACATTTGCATTATCTTGGGATCTAGTGACAGAGAGAGGCACTGAGTCAGAGAGGACTTTCTCCCTGTCTTTACATCACAGGGGACATTCAGAGAAAGATAGGGGCTGCATTCTCAAAGATGTTTCCCTGGGAACATCCTAAACTGACTGGAGAGATTGAGGGAGGAAGGCGTGGGGTCTTAAAGTTATGCTTGGGGATAATCAACCAGTAAAACTCGGAGCTATCGATTGGTACCACCCCATTGGTTCTCACTAGAGGGAACTGTGAAAAGTAGCTTAAGAAGCAACATGGGTCAATTATGATACATTTGGCAACAAGGAAATCTAAGCATTTATAGCATAGGCAAGTAGGGGTTAAGTTTCTTTCTTCCACAAGGAGGAGGACAGTTGCTAGTGTTGGTTGCTATTCAGTGTTACTATCCAAGAGCCCTGCAGGCTCCGATTATCTTTCTGCTGTCGCAAGATAGCTGCCACAGCTGCAAACATCATATTACTTTTCAAGACAAGATGGGGAAGACTTTCTCCTACCAAGACTGTCTTTTCATGTCCAAAAGGAAAACTTGTGCAGACTACCCTTATATCTCATTGAAGAGAACATGGTCAGATGCCTCCATAGCAAATAAAGGGAAAAGGAATGACCGTTATTGGCTTATGACTGGCTCATGAGCCTAGGTCTGGGTGAGGAGCTTGATTTTCTTGGTATCAGTCCAGATGCCAAAGTAGGATTTAGTTATCAGGGAAGGAAGGCAGGGAAGAAAGGATTAATGTGTGCATAAAGAGCTCTATGTACTGTTCCAACTCCCCTCCCCCCCCCCCATTACTGGCGATTAAACTCAGGGGCACTCTACCACACTGACATATCCTTGACCTTTTCTATTTTGTGATAGGGCCTCACTAAGATGCTGAGGCTGGTCTCAAACTTGCAATCCTCCTGCCTCAGCCTCCCAAGTCACTGGGACAACAGGTGTGCACCACTGTACCCAGCTACTTCTCCAATTCTTAAAGATTTGTGGCTTTCCGATTCTAGAAGGTCTCTACCTCCCTCTTGCCATTGGCTGAGTTCTATCCATCCTTGGAATTCCCCCTGTGGCATCTTCTCTGACCTGCATTCTCCAGAACCGGCCAACCCTTCCTTGGAGTCACCAGCATGTCTGGTCACATTCCTGTCTTTGCCCTCATTCTCTTCCATGGCTGTATTTATTTGGTATCCCTATGCCCTGGAATGCTTGGAAGGAAGTGGTTACATTATATTCATCTTCGTGTCTACTGTCAGGCAGGCTTGGCACATAGTAAGTGTTCAGTGTTTGTGGAAGAGATGTTACATAAACAAATCCAAGATAGAAAATGATCATGTTTGCTCCCGCATCTTTAAGCATGAAGGCCTCTAAATATGCCCGGTAGACAGCTATTCAGTCCAGCCACACCTGTTTACAGAGGATCCATTGTCTGCCAAGCACCAGGGGCAACAAAAGAGAAGGATAATATGGTTCCGTGGGATGAACGTTTGCACTGCGAAGATAACTAACAATACAAAATAGCATCTGATAAGTGTCTCATTAGAGTTCCAGGAGTGCAGTGACAGGGAGGAGACAGAAGACACAGGGACACGGATGGAATGGTAATTAAAAGCCACAGGTAGCCCAAATCTTAATTTAATCAACACGTTCAACCTCCACCCATCGCCGACTTCTTCAGGGATAGAGGAAAAAAATGATCAGATTGGAATGTCATTTCCTTGGGTGCCCTGCCTATCTGTCAGTGCACCTGTGACCTAGTCGTAGAAGAGGGAAAACCAGGGAGAAAAAGGGACCTTGATAATTCATAGCTTAGTCAGCTCCCAAAGAGCTGAAAGCTGATGCCATCCTAACCAGCCATTTGAAGATCAAATGATTCCATATTTCACAACTGGACTGGGGTGGAGGTTCTTGTTCAGGTGTGTTATTGGAGAAGATGTAACTAAAACCAAGGGGAAGGCGCTGAAAGGCACTAAGTGGGTACAGTTTTAGGCCCTTCCGTGCATCCAGCTACGTGTTTGCCCTGGGATGATACTGAAAGTTTCCAAAACAATGGGGACACACCAAGGGCCTCCTGTGGGGGAACTTAACATGGGAAGGAGGGGCTGTGACAGTCTGCAGCTATTTATGAACTCTCCACAGGATGTTTCAAAATGCATAAAATAGAATATATAAGATTGAAAAGGAAGACCACTAGGTTGGAGAGTAACTACAGAAGAGGTTTTTTGAAAATGACCACACTTCCTCAGTGACTCCTTCAGTATCTGTGATCTCTTCTGACAAAAAGTCACAGGTGTCGCTATTACCATTCCAGATTATTGCCTGCGTTTCCCGTTGAAGGATATGTTCAATTTCAATTAATGGTTAGAGAAAATAAAGATGTGTTTTACCATCCAAGTTCACAGAGCCGGGTTGACAGCTGCTGTTCTGAGGTCCCTCTAGCACACGGCGACCAGGTTGAGAAGCAGGTCGGCCTGTGCTTCCTGGCCCTCAACGGGCCCAGGTCCAGGATATCCTGTCCCACCTACTCAAGTATGTCACAGCTTACCTTCTGCTCCTTGAAAAAATATCTTAGGAAACAGGTTCAACAACAAGAAGAGAGAAAGAGCCCCATCAGGCTGAGGGCCTGATAAGACCTTTCCTAGGTTCTTTCCCATGAACCCTCCGTGTCCTGCGCTTCTCTAATCTGGTCATACTGTGTCTTCTGCGTTAGAAGAGGCTGATCTTTGACATCCTCTTGGGGTGTTGCTGCCTCATAAGATGCAAATATTTCATAGAGAAGAAATGATTCAAGATGAGGAAATTCAAACTCCCCACCTGGGAAGCTGTCAGCTCATTGCCCGTAGTCGCTCTCTAGAAATAGACAAGAGACACAGTGAGGCTTTTCAGAAAGGAGAATTTTATTCCCATTAAAATCCAAATAAGAAACTCCTGTAAATTTTTATTTTAAAAACAAACAGATACAAAATTGTAATCATAAGTGACAGGGCCAGTTGCTCAGGGGGCGTGATCTATAGTTCCCCATCCTATTTACTGTAGTTCTTACCTAAGTGAGAAGTCGGGGGGGGGGGGTCCCCGCACTGTTGGGAAGGCAGATCAGTATTTTATTGTTGCAAGAACTGAGTTCCCTGTCAACTTAGAAATAAGCATGCCAGGCACTAATTCCCCTTCAACAATTATGGTACTGTATTCAGTGTGTCTTTAAAGATTAGCTTCCACACCTGGACATGTTTTTAAAAAAGTATAAAATCTATTTGACAATAGAAAAAAAAATCTACATCTAAATGCTAAGTAATTAGAAATGTACCAGGTTATTTTTGGAAAAAAAATTTCTCAAATTAGATTCATAAGAGCAACAAATTCCAAAATATGGAGTTGTCACAGCTTCATATTAAAAGACTTTTGACCGGTGACACTCATTTAGAAAACAAAAGAATAAAATTCAGAACACACCTTCTGGGTAGTTTTCCACTTGACTGTAAATCATATTTTTCTCAATCAGCATTTGCTTACTTGACTGTCAATCAAATTTTCCAAAATATATCCTTGTATTTCAATTCTTGGATGAGCATAGCACCTGTCCTGTTCTATGACATCTATTCCTGTGTTTTTTTTCTCTCTTGATTTGGAATTTCTGGAACAGGTCTTGGCATCTCCAGGGTCATGCTGGGCAATTACTAGGTTCTCAATAAACTAAATGAAATGGAATTCAAAGAAGTGTTGCTGGCTAGGGAAGATACAACAAATGACTTTTTTTTTCTATTAAAACTAATCAGCAGTGTTAAAAGTTTTTCACCAGTAATATGAAAAGTAAATTAAAAAGAAAAACAGGGCTGGGGTTGTGGCTCAGTGGTAGAGCGCTCGCCTCGCAAGTGAGAGACCCTGGATTCAATCCTCAGCAGCACATAAAAAAATAAAGATATTGTGTCCATGTATAACTAAAAAAAAATTTAAAAAATAAGGCTTTAAACTTTGAAAATTACATAGAAGAGTCTAGGAAAAAGGTCTAAATGGGCAATGGAAAGATGAGAAGTTAAGAAAATCAAGTCTGCCAGAAACCTGAAGATGCTCAAGGTGCTGTTGATGCATAAATCACAAAATTTAATATGATAGTGACCTTCAATGCATATTGACTTGTGCAGTTTCCTCATCTGTAAAATGGAGGCAAGAGCAGCCCCTCTGTCTTGGGTGGTTGTGGGAACTACATGCATGAGCCCTCTTGACACACTGAATGAAGCCCCTGGTGACAGCGGGAGTCAGTCACCGTGGATGTCACACAGGGTGCTCAGGGCTTCTCACGTAGCTAGTGTGAATAACAGAGGAAGCAGGGGGAAGGGGCAGGGGGTAGAAACTCACATCCTAGAGTTTTCAGTTCACAGCCTTTGCATGTCTTTCTGCTGCAGGGGACAAGTGTCCCCAGCTCTTCCTGAGGCAGGCTTCCTCTCATCTCATAGGTCTCAGCTTCCACACCTTGCTCAGATGCACCTTCCCAACTCCCACAGAATGGCTTCCCATGTTCTTCCCTCTTTGGCACGGTACTCTTTACCCTTAGAGCATTTAATACTGTGCATACCACCATATGCAATTGTCTGCTCAGCTCAGGAGTATCTCCACCATGGGACTGTTCCCTCCAAAGAGGCAAGAATGGGTTGTGTTCGCTGATTAGCTTCAAGTCCTAGCAAAGTGTCCGGCACATACCACGTGCTCCGTGAACAAAAGGGTACCTCTTATCATCTATGGAATGAAGCAGTGTACAGAGGTTCCCGTTATAGACAAGGTTACTTCCAGCCAGCTTGGCAGCCACATGGTCCACAAGTCACTTGCCTTTCAAAAGCCCACCAGCATTTTGAAAAGTGGCCCTGTCCCCTCACACTGGACTCTAACTGTATGTCTCTGAAGATTCTTCTAGAATCCCAGGGTTTGTGTGTTTTACCTTCAGAGTCTTTTAAAACAGCCTTGTATCTCCACAGACTTCCTCTTTTTGATCAGGCTTACAAAGAAGGGGAGAGCAATGGAGGGGGAAGTTACCCTGAGAACAGCTGGGGTGTGAAGAGAGGGGGAAAAGAGAAAGCTGAGAGTTCACCATGCTTCTACTAAGTCTTCTTTTTGAGACTTCCTGGGGAGGCAGGAAGTACATCCTTAGGTCTCAAAGTTTGGGGGGTAATCAATAGTACCCTAACATCCTCAGGGGGTTTGGACACTCAGGGTAAGATGAAGGAGTGGCCTGTGCGTTTAAAGTTCAAGGCCAGAGGTGGAGGACAAAGTAGTCCCAGAGCAGATCTCCTGGGGTTAGAAGGGGCACAAGCTGAGCTGAGGCAGGAGGACAAGGAGCAAGAGGAGGTCAAGTTCTGTTCTTTCAGAAAAAAACTTGCATTTACAGTAGGTGGGTGTGTGGCAGCAGTCAGGTCCCAAGATGTTCCCAGCTGGGGCCTGCCTGCTGGTCAGCAGCTCCCTCCTACCCTGATGCATAAGCTCTCATGCTGAAAATTCACAAAAGTAGGGCAGGCGTCTCCTATCTTTCTATCTTATGGAACAGGAGACAGGCTGGTGGGGGGGGGGCTAGGAAACAGGCTGGGAGGGGGGGCAGCGCGTGGGAAAAACTAGACAGCTTGCTTGACTTTTCTGTGATCGGCAGCAGAACACATGGAGCCAGCTCTGGAAGGGGAGAGGCTTCTGGGAAGGGCAAGCCTTGCTGTGGCTCACTCTGTCCTCACTCCGGCAGGAGGAGACTTTTCTCCAGGCCAGAAAGGACCAGGGAAGAGATGAGTGGGCAGGAACAACAACAAAAAAAAACTGCCTGCAGCTAACCCAAATTGTACCTGTGTATAAACTACAAAAGGACATGGCCACTCCTTCTTCAAGACACTTTGCTTGCACGTGTTGGAAAAGAATTGTTATAACTTTTTTGGGAGTAAGACACATTGCTGCTATCAGCCCAAACTGTCATCACAAATACTACAAATCAGTTGTTCAGATGTGGTGTCTTTGTGCAATGCTCAACTTGCACAACTGTATTGGGTGGCCCTTTCAGAAATCCAAAGTTGTAATGTGCTTTAATGGCATCCAACCTGTGGCCTATCAGCAAGATGAAGAAGTGATTTCTGGGGTCCCTTTCAGGCAGTGTCTTTATTCATAAAGAATTTCCACTGGAGCTCTTGGTGGGGATTGTGATTTTTCATAGTTTGGTCACTCAAATGCACGTTAATATTTGTGACCAGCTCCCCAGAGGCACCCATCCATCTCTTAGGACAATGCTCTGGGCAGTGTTTTTAAACATTTGGTTAAAATGTAGATGACTTAGCCCCAACCCAAATTGGCTGGGATAGGATTCTTATGTCTATTTGAGATAGTAATTTTGGAGGAACAAAAGTCTGATATTGTCTAAAGGGAAGAAATTTGAATTTGCTTCATAACAAGCCTGAAATAGTTGTATCAGAGTCATCAAAAGCGTGACTTCCTCGCTCCAGTATCCTTATCAATCCTTTGCAAAAATCACGATACTTAATGCATTTATTTTTCTGCCGTGGCCAATTTGAGATGCACTGAATGGATGAAATGTAATTAACAGAAATGAAACAGATCTGTATGTCAGAGAGGCAAAACCATTAAGCTTCAAAAGAAAGACTTAGCAGCATCTTGGTGTATTTGTATAACTCTAACTTGTAGATGACCAGTTCTCCTTAGCAGCCAAATTCTGAGCCTTTAACTAGCATGGGTATGTGTGTATGTGTGTGTGTGTGTGTGTGTGTGTGTGTGTTGCTTGAAATTAAATGTTCCTACATCACATGGCTTTGGGGACCTCCAGTTCCAGCTCTGAGATAACTGTATGTACTTCTACCTCCTGATCATGACTGGGGCCTTCTAAGCCCACAGACCTCGAACAGATCAGACTGAAATGAATATCTTAAAATTCCTGGGGGATCTGACCAGTTATTTTGGAAATAAATCTAGCTGCCTGCACGCAAGCTTCCATTTGTCCAGAATTACCTAGCTCCTGGAAGCTGCCCACACCATTACACTTGAGTTAAACTATTTTGAGCTCCACCCACACGCTACCCATTTTTAGCACGGTGGGACGGAGGCAAGCAGACCATGTGCACCCATGTGGAAATGTCACCCAGTGACTGAATCCTGCTCGCAGGTGGGGCCCTGCTGATGGTCACCGCTCCCTCCTGCTGTAAACACAGCAGTTACTTTTCTAAATTCTTTCACAAAGGCTCTCAGGCTGAAAGCTCTCAGAAGTTGGCGGGCATCTCGTCTCTCCCCCCTTCATGGAGAGCGAAGCAGGATGAGGGAGGCCAGAGTGTGGGGAAGTCAGGAACCAGAGGTGGGTGGGTCTCTTGATTCCTGGTCGAAGGTTCTGTGCGCCTCAACATCTTCCCCGTGGAATTCTCTGGGGGAGCTTTTAAAGGTTGCAGATGTCCAGACCCAACTGCAGCTTCTCAAAGGATGGAAACCAGAATATGTAAAGAAGTCCCAATGATTTGAGTCTCAAGGACCCTCAGCTTCATGGAGGACTCAGAAAAAAAATAAGATGAGAGTGGATTCAATGGAGGCAGAAGGGAAGCCTGGCGGGTTCGATTCCTGGAGAGCACTGGAGGGCCACCTGCGCACCATAGAAGAGAGTACCTCTGTGTGTGCACAGCGCAGCGCGCTGTTGGGAGGGGATAGACGCAGTAAAGAGAGCTTTGGAAGGCAGATGCCACCTAAATTCACCAGACTCACTGCAGCTTCTACAACACCAGAGAGTGAAATGATACCCGGCATATTCAAAATGGCTCTTTGCAGGTCTGAAAGTCCAGAGCCTCATTTACATCATGGTCCATCTGTTGGGGTGACGGTGGCCCCTCTCTTCTGTCATTTTCCCTTGCTAATCAGGGCTGTTTCAAATACTCTATTGGTGAGGAGTCAGCAGTCAGGGCACCTGGTTTTTGTCCCAGCTCTGCCATTATCTGTGATGTGATTCTATTAGCTAAACCAAACTTTGGTTTTCTCCATCTTTGAAATGGGACTGTAATTCTTGCTCTGTTTGCTCTTCATGCAGGGCGCACCGTGTGGCTCTATCTATGCACACACACAAGTGGCGCATGGTGCCCTATTACCCTAACTAGGAATGGCACTATTGGACTTGTTACTTCCAAATGGCTTTTCTGAATTAGTTTCTGAGTTCCAAGTATCATTAAATACCTTCCCCCCCGCCCCCCATGGTGTCCTAATCTTTTAACCATTCCTGCTGAAATAATGGTAGAGAAGCATCCCCTGCCCCTCCTCCCTAGCCACCCAAACCAGCACACTCTGGAGAGTTAAGAAGGGAGAGTGAATCAGGGGACTCCGGCCAAGAGGAGAGATTGGGAGGAGGAGCCTGGGAGTAGATCAGTTTCAGAATGAGGAGAAGGTCTTGAGGGATAGGCAGAGAGGCCAGGCCTGTGCAGTCCAGCACCATTGGCCACCTGGAGCCACTTAAATTAGTTAAAATGAAATACAATGTACAATTCAGTTCCTGGTCACACCAGTCACATTTCAAATGCTCAATACCCACATAGTGCAAATGGCTGCCATATTGGTCAATGATGAAAGAGAACGTTGCTATCATTGTAGAAAGTTCTTCTGGACAGGCTGCTCTAGATCTTCTTAGGGAGGGACAGGGTGCTTTCCCATGACATATCCACATTTCAGCCAGAGGGCAGCCCTGTGACACCTGTGCACCTGCAGGCCAGATGAGCTAGGCTGCTTCACCAAGGACTCTCAGCTGCTGTCCATCACTGCCCACCCCCCACCGACTCAGCCCAGAGGGAGACTAGGAATCATCCTGGGAGTCACTCTCCAGGAAAAGCTTGAGTATGAAAGCTCAGAAAGAGACTTACAGCAGCAGATAGGCTGGTGATTTCCCCCAGGGACCCTTGAGTCAGCCAGGGTCAAATGGAAAACTGTTAAAATGAAGGGAGCTTTAAGTCCACGGGAGCTTGCTTTCTTGTCTTTGTCCTTGGGGACACTGGCTGACCTCGCCAGCTGCTGTCACACCTGAATCTCTAAGGACTTGCTTATTCAGACTGGGTGGGAAGAGAAGCATCAGGGTCTCCAAGGTCAGAGGTGGGCAAGACCTTGGAGCCCATCAAGTCCTGCCCCTTCTTGGGAAGTGACTGGACCGAGTTGGTTATTTACTACACTTAGGTCTTTCTTGGAAGGTAGCATCGGCCAGTAGAGAGCTTCAGAGGGTGAGGGTTCTCCTTCCCCAAACCTCAGGTCCTTAGGAGCCAAGTTCTGCTACAGTTGCAGGTCTAGATTCATAGCGTAGCTATACAGGTGGACGCTAGCCTCTGCCCACCTGGACAGAAGGTCTCTAGGGGCAGGTTTCTGTGTCTCCACAGGCATCATGAATTAGAATCCTCTAAGCCAATGACCAGAAACTGTGGACCAACCAAGCATCAGGTGCTGTCCCCAGGGCATGGGTGTTAGGGAGGCTTGATTCTTATCATATTTATCCTGGGTTCCTCTGTGTGTGGCAGGGGTGGAGGGTGTGGGTCTCTGAACCATTTCAGCCAATCCACACATCCTGACTCTCTTTAATGAGACTCATTTTGTAACATGCAGCATGCTGATTAAGAAGTCATTAATTTCAAGAACAAAAAACAACGCTGATATTCAATTTGCAAATTAAGAAACCATTGGCCTTCTGTGGAGATACCCACAGCAGAAGGACTTGTTGCAGCCTCTGGGACTGGCCTCCTCCAGGAAGTACGTTCCTGGGGAGCCCTTGGCTGAGGCATCACATCACCCCTGTTTGGCTGAAATCCTTAAATGGAAGTTGCAGAACCACAGCATGTGTTAGGACGATGTAGATAGAGCAAACTCAAGAGGATTAAAATCACACAGAGATAGAACTGAACACATCCCGCCTCTTCTGAACCCTGGATTGGTTTCCTGGGTCTCCATCCCAGCCTGTGTGCCCTCTAACACGGTCGGTGGCAATTCACATCCCCTTGGGCATCTTTTCCTGAAAGCTTCCGCCAGCTTCCTCTGGCTTCTGCTCTCCTGATCTTAAGTTCAGGACCTTCCTCCTCACTCGGGTACCTTTCAAAATCTCAGTGGTCTCTGACTCTTTGAGAAATTGGTTTTTGTAGACTGAATGTGGAATACTTGATTCTTTGTTTTCTGTAAGACTCTATTTAAACAATTGTCATATTTTTTTTGCCTAATTTAACTTCATTCTTACACTTAAATAATTATCATATTGTGTTTGCTTAATTATATCTCAAATTCCATATCAAGTAGGGATAGGAAACTTTCTTCTTCTCCTTCTTCTTCCCAGTGCTGGGGATAGAAGCCAGAGCCCTGCACATGCTAAGCAAATGCTCTACTACTGCGTGACACCCCCAGCCTGGTAGGAAACTTCTTGAAAGGGAAGGACATTTTTTTTCTTTCTCTTTTTTTCCTTTTTATATTCCCAGGGCTTAATGAAATGGCTGGCACTTATTTGCCAGCATTAAATGGTTGCTGAATAAAAGGAATGTGGTGCAGAGTTTTTTTTATACTCGTGGAGGTTCACAGAATAGAAGACTGGTTCTCACATAATAAGTCACATTTTTTAACAACTGCTGCTAAGTGCTTTATAAAATCACTCCATCTTTGAAATAGATACAACTATCCCCATTTTACAGATGAGGAAACTGAGGTGCAGGGAACGTTAAATGACTTGCCAACATCACATAGCCAGGAAACGAGAGGACCAGGATTTGAAGTGAGACATTGTAGCTTCAAAATATGTTTCTGTTCCCTTGCACAGTGCTCTTCCTTATGATGTGGTAAGTGTGTGTGTGGGTGGGGGGATGGACTCTTTAGCCCTCCCTCACATTCTATACCAAAACAACCCATTAAGTGGTTTCAAATGATCTGCTGGTCAAATGGTTAAAAGGCAATAAATAGTTGACCTGAGAATTATCAGGGAGTTTGGGCCACCGTTCAGTCATAGAGGGCCATGGGAACCAGGGGGGTCAAGACAGGGGTCCCACTCTTGTAGTCATTCCCTGGAGGCTTTTATGTGTTTGTGAATGTGTGTGTCTGGGTCGGGAGGGATTTCTGGGGAAGTAAGAAAAAAAGAGGAGGCTGAGAAGAAGGGGAAGAGGAACTGCAAAGAGGAAACTTCCTTCTGCCCTCTGACTCCAGGGCAGGCCCAGTCCCAGCCCTGCATGAGTAGGGCCTTGTGCCTGGGCCCCGCGGTCACCCAGTTATTGCCATGCAGGTCCAGAACTAAGACTTTTAAAAGAGAACTAAGAAAGCTGCATTTTGGTGTGACATTTCCCGATCTTAACAACAAAACACCTGGCTCTTCTGCTGGAGGCAAAGTCTACTATCAGTTGGAGAACTCGGATCTAAGACTAGAATGCTCCAGGATTTAGAATGGTGAACATTTATTGATGATCTAGAATTAAATGCCAATTCATTTTCATCTAAGTTATTGCAAAGAACCAACTGAATTTTCTTGTTCTTTCCCGGGGGCCAAGTTGGATTTATTGCAGAATTTCTGCTTCTATCTTCCAAACATCATATATCCATATACCATTTCACTGTTATTTTTTTTTTAATCACATTTACATAGCATGCAGATCATGATTTACTTAGTCCTTTTCCCTTTACCAGTTCTCTGTGAACTCACTTTTTAAAGCTTGGGCTGCCATCGCCAATCATAAAATCATGGGCTAGTACCAGACACAGTTTTCTCAAAGTGCATTAAAATAAATAGATAACCAATTGAATTAATATCGCTCATTCCGTCCTCCACTTAGACTCATTCCCTGGTAAATACACTTCTCATCAGCGGGAAGCACAGTCATTCTGAAAGGGACTCTTCCATCAAGGCTAAGATAGAATGTTGGAAGAGCAGAAAGAGGCATGATTGTGCTGGGTTGGGAGGGAGGAGGAGCCACATTAGAGACAAATTCTATTCCACTTGATAAGAAATATGGGGATTTTATAGTTCAACTGCTAAAGACATGCTGAGGTTTTATTAAAGAGCTCTCCCACCCCCACTATTGGTTTAGAAAAATCTCTTCCTATCTCCCATATTTCATTTGCCTGTTATCTCCCTACTACTAAAAACAATTTGCATGAAAACAATCACTCTTTGCTCACAGGAGTCCTTGGCTCCTGCTGGTTTCTTGCTTGCTCAGGCTGATGCTTTGTCTGTGGTTTAATCATAACCCCCTGCTTAGGGTTCAGTTAGGAGCTAGCAAGCCAGGGGAGCCAGGCTTCAGACCATGGGGAGGTGGCGTTTCTCATCTGGAATCCTTGCGGGCCAATTCCCAGGGAAGAAACTCCTTGGAAATGTACCCAAGGGCCAGAAATGAAATAAAGCAGGCAGGGAGGTGAGGATTGGATTTTATAAAATAAATGGTACAAAGAGCTTTTCTCTCCAGGGTAATAGAAATTGGGAGTTTGGAGTAGCTGACAGGAAAGAGTCCTTGTTCTGAGCATCTTGCCTTGGGCAGAAATGACAAATGGACATTCACCAGGGTTTAGTCCTTAGCATTCTTAGTGGTGATATCAAGATGTGCTGGCTGGTGCTTACCCTGCCGACATTGGCAGGAGAGCATTTTTGAAATTATTTCCCAGGAGTGATGAGAGCTGTTCTTTTTCTACTTTGTTTTTTAAGCCATTTTTTTTTAAGTTATAAAAGCACTTCTTCAGGACTGAGACCATATTTGTATTCTGCCTACCACTGCATTGCTAGCCTCGCATGTATCAAGTGTCTGCATATTAGTTCAATTAAATCAACTCATTTAAATTAAAAATTAAATCAATTCACACATTTGGGAGAAAATGACTTAGGTTGAAAAAGGAGATAAAAATCTCCAATAATGCCACCAACAAAGAGAGACTGTTGTTCATATTTTGGTGAAGTTGATTCTAGTCTTTTTCTTTGACTATTCGCTTTCCAGGTGAAAGTGAGACAGTGCCATATGATGATTTTCGTATTCTGCTTTTTAAAATTAATGTTATACCATGAAACATTTCCAAGACCATTAGTTTGAAGAAACTTCACTGTTGATTACTGCCTGACAGTCCAACATGTGTGTGTACTGTGGCTTACATAACTAGCACCACACCTGGCATTCGGGATACTTCCAAGTTCTCATCTGAGACTCAGAACAATAAATACTCATCACATTCACGTTCTGCTTCTAGGCGGCAGGCTTTGCATCCGACACCAGGGCAGAGAGGGAGGTGAGCTCTAAGTTACTGCCCATAGCAAAGGGGCGATAGCCTGGGTGGGTAGAAGCCATCAGAGGTAAGAGGAGAGCCAGGACCCAGCAGCTCTTAGACTCCAAGGAAGAGGGGGGTGAAAGTAGGCAAGTGTCAAAGGTCACAGAGAAGCCCTGGGTCTATGACTGCAACTGTGCTCAGGCCCCAGGCCTTCTTCCAGGTCCTCTAGTGGGGTCCTGCCCCACCTTGCTGCAGAGACTTTGCAGATGCTGTTCCTGCTGCCTGGACCCCATCCTCTGATGTAAGGCTCCTCATCTTCCAGCTCCTTAGCTCAACCCTTACATCTCATTACTGACTTCCCCTTTATGATACGCTTTCAAAATTGCTGCTCTTCTTTGTAAACAAGTTGTATTTATTTCTCCAATCCTTGATTATTGCAAGGAAGTCTTGCATGTAATTAAAAATACATTGAATGAATGAATGAAGGTGTGGGGCTGAAAAAGCTTTGCTTCTTTATAAAGATATGATAGCTGTAAACTATAGAAGAAAAAAGAATCAGGAGAGGGGTTTCAGCACATTTTCCCCTCTAATACTTCCCTGTCCCCAAGGAGAATTTTTCTGGCTAGGTATCTGGGTACACAGGGCCAGGCCAGGAATGAAACTCGTGAACTTGGCATTATCAGGAGCTCCAGCGCGGCTCCTTGTCACAGGGCAACAATAGAAAAAGGATGGAAGGTGGTGAGTGCCTCTTGTTGTACCCTAGTTGCTTACTGTCACGGGAGAAGCAGGGCTAGGACATCTTCACATGTGGCAGGCAGCCGGAGGGAGTCGGGAGTGGAGGGAGACCTGTTAGAGCCACAGATGAAATGACTGTATGAGAATTCAGGGGCTTGTCTGGGAGTGATACCGTCAGCCATGGAAGAATCCATTTCTAATAGCTCCTTCTTATACATTATTCATGACAGCAGGAAGACAGGGCCGATAACATCAGAATGATGCCGCTGTCCAGCAAATCTAATGACGGTAGCTTGAGGGCATTTTAACTCGCATGGAAAAAAAAATTATATTTGCCAATTTGGGGTCCAGGAGGCTTCGAAAGCTAACTCGAACTTGAAGAGCAGATGAGAGTTTCCTTGAGAAAAAGCTGTCCCCCCCCCATAACATCTGGATCTCTGTGGCTCTTCCCACCCTCTTGTTTCTCAGCATCTAATGGAGGAATTAATGCTGCTCTCTGGTTAAATAGCTCTAGGTTTTCAAATCCATCTCTATTTTCATACCTGCCAGTCAAGAGGCAGGAATAAGAAATAGACTTTTGTGGATTTCGATATAAATTATTAGCTTCTAATCTCTTCAAGCCTAAGGGACAGTGCTTTTTTAAGAAGGGAGAGTATTCTGCTGCTACTGAAATCTGATGTTTTCCCTCCAGTTTCTGATTCATTACAACCGCAAGACTCATTCCATCCTAAACCGGCTTCCGATGTGCTGTCAAAAAGCCAGGAGGTCAATTTGTTAAAAGAAGCAAGAGAAAATCTTCAGGGGAGGCAATGCCAGTTATCCCAGGGGCAGCGGCCAGGAGACAGAGAAGACAGCTCACTCCAGTTCTTAATTTGCTACCTACTTTGCAATTCTTAATGTGTTATCGTCTGACTGTGTAGAATGTTCTGGTTTCTTAAACATTGGTTGATACATTCAACAACATTCATCTATCCATCCCTCAGTATGGAGGAGATATGACTTGGGCCTCTAATCCCAATGGCTCTGGAGGCTGAAGCAGGAGGATCATGAGTTCAAAGCCAGCCTCAGCAATGGTGAGGTACTGAGCAACTCAGTGAGACCTTGTCTCTAAATAAAATACAAGACAGGGCTGGGGATATGGCTCAGAGGTCAAGTGCCCCTGAGTTCAATTCCCACCCAAAAAAAAAAAGTACCCCTAAGAGCAGGTGTGGTGGTGCATGCATATAATCCTAATGACTCAGGATACTGAGGCAGGAGGATTGCAAGTTCAAGGCCAGCCTTGGGCAACTTAGTGAGAATTTATCTCAAAAATAAATAAATAAATACATAAAAAGGGCTGGAGATAGTTCAGTGGTAGAGTGCCCCTGGGCTCAATCCCTGGTATCAGAAAAAAAAGAAAAGAAAAAGAAAAAAAGAGCATGAATTGAGGATTACAGTCCATAGACAAGAGAATAGGTCTGCCAGGGTGGAAGAAATCAATCTGAATAGCATGAGCAGAGACAAGGACAATTAACACAGTCCCTCATCCAACCTGTCCCCCCAACTGGGTGGTCAGATTTTTGAGGCCGACTAGGACATCTGAGCAGTCCTGTAATTAACTAGGTCCATCATGGTCATGAGAAAAGGCCATGGAATTTCACAAACCATCCCCAGCATGAGATAAATACAGATGATGAAAAATAGACAGCACTTTGGAAGACGTTAATTTTTTTTTATTGTTTTAAAGTTGCATTTTTCCTTTCTTGTTTTTTTTAATATGTGTTTTTTATAGTTGTAGTTGGACACAATGACTTTATTTATTTATTTATTTTTATGTGGTGCTGAGGATCAAACCCAGGGTCTTGCATGTGCAAGGCGAGCACTCTACCGCTGAGCCACAACCCCAGCCCTGCATTTTTCTTTTTTCTTTTTAAAATAAATTTATTTATTTGTTTTAATTAGGTATTTAATTAGGTATAGACAGCAGAATGTATTTTGATTCATTGTACACAATTGCAGCACAACTTTTCATTTCTCTGGTTGTACACAATGTAGCGTCACACAATATGTGCAGTCATACATGTACCTAGGATAATTATGTCCATCACATTCCGACATCTTTCCTACCCCCAGGCCCCTCCCACTCCCTTCCCCACCTTTGCCCAATCAAAGTTCTTCCATTTTTCCCATGGCCCCCCATTGTGGATCAGCATCCATTTGTCATAGAGAACATTCAACCTTTGGTTTTTTGAGATTGGCTTATTTCGCTTAGCATGATATTCTCCAACTCCATCTATTTATCTGCAAATGCCATAATTTTATTTTCTTTTAATGCTGAGTAATATTCCATTGTGTATATATACCACAGTTTTTTTTTTTATCCATTCTTCTATTGAAGGGCATCTAGGTTGCTTTCACAGTTCAGCTATTGTGAATTGAGCTGCTATAAACATTCATGTTGCTATGTCGCTATAGTACACTGATTTTAAGTCCTTTGGGTATAGACGGAGGAGTGGGATAGCTGGTCAAATGGTGGTTCCATTCCATGCTTTCTAAGGAATCTCTATATTGCTTTCCAAAGTGTTTGCATCAATTTGCAGTCCCACCAGCAATGTATGAGTGTGCCTTTTCCCTACATCCTCACCAACATTTAATGTTGTTTGTATTCCTGATAATTGCCATATTTTAATTAAGCAGAAACAGAGGATAAAATGACAGTTTTTAGGCAGGAGGTTGAGATTAAGATGAATGCACATGAATTTATCAGTATTTTCTAAGCACTTCCTACTTTGTCCCCAAGTACCTCAACACCTACTCTATGTCAGAGGGTTGTAAGAACAATAACGTGGGGCTGGGGTTGTGGCTTAGTAGTAGAGAACTTGCCTAGCATGTGTGAGGGTCTGGATTCATCTTCAGCACCACATAAAAATACGTAAATGAAATAAAGTTATTATGTCCAAAAAAAAATTAATGATAATATGAAAGCCAAGCTTGTTTATACTCCATCTTAGAGATTTTAGTATTTTAACTACAAAACCATTTCTCCTTCTAGAAAAGAGGTTCACCAAGTTAAAAAGCCTAGGATTGCCAGGTACAGAGGTGAACACCTGTAATCCCAGCAACTCAGGAGACTGAGGCAGGAAGATCCCAAGTTCCAGACCAGCCAAGGCAATTTAGCAAGATGGTCAGCAACTTGTTGAGACCCTGTCTCAAAATAAAAAAAAATAAAAAAATAAAAATGTCAGTGGCAGAGCATCCCTGGGTTTGACTCTCCCAGCACTGCAAAAGAAAAATAAAAACTTGTAAAACTAAAAAATGAACCAGCCCGTGGGACCTGCCTTTAGATTACGACCTCAGTGGACAGATGGACACATGTTTGAGTTATTGCCCAAAGCACGTGTTGGGAGAGGAAATGACAGGAGGATTGTCTTCAGATAATCAGGCTATTTAAATAATCATGTATTCTATTTTCATCTGTATTATATAAACATAACTAGCCCTTCCAACCTATAACTCCATGGACATTGCCAGTGAAACTGTTGAAGTTAATTCATTTATTTGTTTTTGATGTTTATTATATCTAGTGCTTTATATTAAGTGACATTGTTTTACTTCAGATGACATTTAGAGCTTATTTAAGTGACCTTCAGATTTGCAAGATGCTCTGGAAAGTATTGAGGGACTTGGAAGAGAAATTGCTTTCAGCATTTTTACTGAGTGGATTACATATCTCTCTCAAATTGAGACTTCAATCCATCAGGTGTTCCACCAAAATTTTGAAATGCTAATTTGAAAGTTTTCTGAAGATATAATTTTTAGCTTTTTAAAATTTTATTGGTTTAGCTATACATGAAGTAGAATCCACTCTGATATAATTATACAAGCATGGTATATATCGTATTCTAATTAGGATCCCAGTCTTGTGGATGTATATGATATTGAGATACACTGTGGTGCATTCATATATGTACATAGGAAAGTTACATCAGATTCATTCCTCTGTCTTTCCTTTTGCTAACCACCCTCCCTTCCCTTCATTCCCCTTTGTCTAATCCACCAAACTTCTATTCTACCCCCCAACATTGTGGGTTAGCTTCCACATATCAGAAAAAAAAATTGGCCTTTTGGTTTTTTTAGAATTGGCTTATTTCACTAAGCATGATAGTCTCCAGATCCATCCATTTACTGGAAAATGTCATAAAGTCTTTCTTTATGGCTGAGTGATATTCCATTGTGTATATATACCACAATTTCTTTATCCATTCATCTGTTGAAGGGTACTGAGTTCGGCTCCATAGCTGAGCTATTATGAATTGAGCTGCTATAAACATGGATGTGGCTGTGTCCCTATAGTATGCTGATTTTAAGTCCTTTGGGTGTAAACCAAGGATTGGGATAGCTGGGTCAAATGGTGGTTCCATTTTAAGTTTTCTCAGGAATCTCCACACTGCCTTCCATAGTGGTTGCTCCAATTTGCAGTCCCACCAACAATGTATGAGTGTACCCTTTCCCTACATCTTCATGAATTTAGTAAACAATAATAAAAATACTAGCCAGCACTTACAGAGTACTTTGAATGGGCCACATCTTTTTTGTACATTAGCATAATTTTTACAACTCCTGTGGGATGCCATTATCATTCCTATTTTGCCAACAAAGAACTGAGCCCAGAGAGTTTAAGTAACTTGCCTAAGGGCACACAGGTGCTGGATTTGAATCAGACCGATGGCTTCCTTCTGTGTGCATGCTTGAAGGTCCTAGGTTTGGGGTTACAGGGAGCCAAGGGCCAACCAGCAGTGAGAGGAACAAGTTCCAGAAGGTCCAAGGTGGAGGTGATGCTTGAAGCAGCTCTGAAAAGATGCGCAGGTGATTTCCAAATGGACAAAGGGCGAGGATGCTTCAGATGAAGGGGTGGAGGACACAGGGGCATGGTGTGATGTAATGGGAGCCGAGTGGTTAGGGGGACTGCAGGAAGGGAAGTTGCAGGTGGGATGGCCCAGGGAACTCTGCATAGGAAATCAAACAGGACCCATGTTACTAAAGGCCTGGGACCTGGCTGGGTTCATCCTATGGGACATGGATTAGGTTTCTACTCTGAAAAGATCCCTTGATGGCCATGTGGGGGGCTGGCCACTTGGGGGGAGGGGCTGGATGACAGGGAGAAGACTGGAAGGTGCCTTTCTTCTCTAACTTGCTCAGGAAGTGGAAACTTAATAGGTCAGAAGGGGCATTTGCCACCGTGGCCACCTCCACTGAGGGGAGCCATTTGTCTGGCACCTACCTCCCTGTTCCTTCTCCCACACTGTGCAAAGCTCTGGCCTCCCTACCACAAGCTGCAGCCTCTCTGCTGAGTCCAGGGTCCCCGGAGCTGCACCTTGCTCCTCACCAGCTTTTCTTTCCTACTCTCCATGGGGGGCTGAGGCAGCCTGCCCATCCCCTGGGACAGTCTGAATGTGCCTCTGCAGATCAATCTCCCACAGCAAGGTCCCAGATCTGGCTGGGGGTGATGGCGGTGGTTGGGGGACCAGCAGGAGGGAGATGCAGGAAGCCAGAGTTCAGCCTGTCTCCTTACTGTATCATCCACCCATTAGTCACTAGTTCCTGGTCTGATTTTGTCCAGATCCTGGACTGGAAGCACACGACTGATTCATAAGAGTAGCCATTCATCTTCACTATGACCCCAGGAGCTGTGACTATCCCCATTTGTACAGGGGAAACAGGCTGGAAGAGCTTAAACAATTTGCTGGAGGTCACAGCAGGTGAAGGACAAACCCAGGATTCAAACAGATGTCTTCTCACATTAAAAAAAAAAAAGCAACCCAAACCATATTCTAGATAGTTAAGCTGGTCTTCTAAAGTCTCTAGTACCCTAGTATAATAACAGCTAGAAACTGCAAAGTGTAAAGACACATTCTCTCTGCATAGCTTTTGATGTGCAACTAAAGCCTTACAAATGAAATAGTCGTGTGAATGATGAGATTATAATTATGGCAGAGGGGGTGGCTGCCTATTTGGATAGACTTAAACACTTTAAAGAACTCCCTGTTAACACTGGCCAATTTGTTTTTTCTCCCTTGGTTCTTCTTTGAATTTCAATGAATTTTTCATCAACTTATTAATTAGTACAAACCTTGGATTGCACTTTGTAATTAAGGTCTTATGTGTTTCTCCAGATCTTACCTTTGAGTTCAATGTTAATTTTTCAAAGAGAAAAATTAGGAATTTGACAACTGACTTCCTTCTTGGCAACAGAATACACATTCTGCCTGTCAAAAAAGATTGAGTGGCTGAGTTCCTAAGATAGGGAGTGATAGATTATTCATCATATGAAATTGCACACTCATTTGCCCAATATCATAATCAATTGCTGACAGCAGTTTTCCTGAAAACCTATTTGTGAAATGCACTTGGTAGTCGAGTCACTGAACATTTACTCAGATTTCTTGACTTGTCATTAGTCTTTGTAAGTTTCCTTTAGTCCAAGTCCTGATTTGCTTAACTTTTCTTTCCCTTCCATTTTTTTTTTTTGGTACTGGGGATTGAACCCAAGGGTACTTTGCCACTAAGCTATACCCACCTAGCCCTTTTTATTTATTTATTTACTTTGAGACAATCTTTTTAAGTTGCCCAGGCTGGCCTCAAACGTGTGATCCTCCTACCTCAGCCTCCTGAGTAGTTGGGATTACAGGCATGTGCTACCACACCCAGCTAGTTTGCTCAAACATCTATTAATTTCAGAGTTACCAAAGAAATACAGTTATGTTGTATGAGTGCATTTTTCCATAGTAATATTAATAGTTCCTACCACGTGCTCTTGGGAGCTATTTCTCTGTGCATCTCTCGTACTTTTGCACATCTTGTGAAAAGGGGCGTGGACTACATGTGTCCTGGATTATCTTTTCAAAGATGTTTGTGAGCAAACAGCCTTAGAAGCATGATAGTGTTTCCTTTGGAAGAAAAGGTAGATATGTTCACTGCCCATTTAAAAAGATGTAGGTTCCCTAAGCTCAGGGTTCCCCTTCCGTGACATGGCTGCCTGTCTGGTGTGTACAGTATGTTTCTGCATCACTCTGGGGATTGAGCTCAGAGAACTGGCACAAGTACTGTTACCCTGGCTACTGTTGCTGCTGCAAGTGATGAAGCCTTTTGCCTCTGACCAGGTGTTATCCACCAGCACCTATGAAAGAGGGGCAGGCTGACTGGCAAGCAGGGTAAAAATCTCAGACCTTTCATGGTTTTGGGCATATGCGTGGCACTGTTAAAGATATCTAGATATCTGAATCTCTCTCCTCCTGTCCATCTGATGAGGTTGGTGTTAATATTATCCTCATTTTACAGATGAGGAAACTTGGCACAGAGACCGTATCCAAGTGGGTGCTGGAGCCAGGATTTGGAACAGGTATTGTGGTTTCTACTTCTCTGCTCACTTCCCCTCTCTCCTGAGCAGATGGCCCTCGGAGCCCACCTTAGCTGCTTTACCTCACTTTAAAAATGAGGTACTGCTTCTACATGTGTGTTTAATGCTGCTGCTTCCAAAGTTCCAGAATGCTCCTGTGCATCACCTCACCAACACTGTAGAGCAGAACTCCTGGGTGGCTGTCTCTGTGGTCCATGGGGGCTTTGGGTGCCTCTTCACTGGGACTGGTTCAGGCTGCCAGTGGGGACGAGGTATTCTTGTTCACTCTTATAGCTTCCACTGGGGGGACAGGGAGGAAAGGGGAGCTACCGTAGGTAGAGTGGCAGGTGGGGCCTTTGGAGGAGGTGCCATTTGAGCCAAGACCTTAGTGCATGATAGATTTGCTGAGTGCCAACTGTATGCAGTGTTACAGCTCTGGGGATAATGCAGTTAACAAAGGCAAGCATTCCACTGAGAGAGAGGCAACAGACAAACAGAGAAGTAAAACCTAGGGTGTGACCACAGTGGGCAATGCTAAGGGCAGGGGTGGGAGCCCTGGTCCTGGAGCAAGGGTGGAGATCAAGGAAGATCTCTTTAGGTGACACTTGAGCACCCTCTTCAGTGAAGATGACAAGGATAAGAGTGTTGACCTTGGAGGGAACACCAAGGGCAAAGCCTGATATCTTGGATGAGCTGCACCAGGACCAGTGGAGCTGGAGCAGAACTAGCAAGAGAGGGGTAAGATCAGGAAGGGTCTTACGTGACCTCCTTATATTGTCAAGGATCTGGGCTCATCTTTCCATGTGAGATGGGATGTAATCAGAGGATTCTCAACAGAAAAATGCCATTATCTGACTTATAAATCATCATCATTATCATCACAGCTGCCATGTGTCAGGGCTGGCCCCTGTGGGCGCTCTCAGGGCGTGTTCTTAGGCGGGCGTGATTATTGTTCCCAGGGTACAGATGAGCCAACTGAGGCCGGGAATCATTGAGGTGCTTTCCCCAAAGTCATATGATTCCTCACCAGAGGATTCTTGTTCTTTAATCCCAGGTGGGCCCTCCATACTGTTTGGTGACCCTTTGGCCTGCTGGCCCTCAACGTTTCTAGGACTAGGTCCCCACAGAGATGAACCCCTGTCTTTATTCCTCCTTTCCCTTCTTGCCTCATGAGTCTTGCTTCCTGCTTTTGAACCTGTCTGCAGCCTTGGCTTCTGGCATCTGTGCTCGTCTTTCTCTGAGAGTCTCACCACTACCTTCCCTCGCCGTGCAGACCAGGTTCACAGGCACGTGGCCGCCCGCCCTGCACAGCCATGGTGTTGGCTTTGTGTCTAGGGGAAGGGCTGTGAACCTCTCTACCTCCTGCCTCACGTCTCCCCTATTCTCTACAGCCAAATTCCTGAAGAGTAACCCCTATTTCCTGTCTCCCACGTATTCCCAGGCTACCGTCTGGCCTGCTCCTCCTCAGCCCCTGAAGTGAGCCCTGCTGATGGCACCATGCACCTGCTGGTAGCTAAGTACTGGGATGTGCTCGACTGTCTCCATTTGGATTGCTCTAAGGCTGGGGACACTGCTGGCAGCTACCTCCTTGGTCCCCTTTCCATCTAAGACCCAGCCCACCTTTCTTTCTTCCTTCTTCTTCTTTTATTTTTGGGTGGTGGTGGGGTACCAGAGATTGAACCCAGGGGCACTTAACCACTGAGCCACATCCCCAGTCCTTTTTATTTCTTATTTTGAGAGAAGGTCTCGCCAAGTTGCTTAGGGCCTTGCTAAGTGGCTGAGGCTGGCTTTGAACTTGCAATCCTCCTGCCTCAGCCTCCCGAGTCACTGGGATTACAGGTGTGTGCACCATGCCCCCCAGCCCAACCCACCTTTCTGATGACTCCTTTTCAGTAGTTAAGACTCCTACCCCAATACTGGCACATTTTAGGTTCTACTCTTCACATCATCCAATGACTTCACGTACTCATAGACATTTAAAATTGTATTTCCAGCCCCAACACATCTCCCGAAATTTAGCCTTTCTGCCTACATAGCTTTCCACCTGGATGCCCCACAGATCCCTGGACTCCTGTGTCAATGGACCTATCCCACTTGCCTCCCCCCAGTGATCCCAGCCCATGCTCTGCCCCCTGCCTCCACTCTTCCCTTCTGATTAACTATTCCCTCCTGTTGATTCTACCGCCCCAAAGCTGGCCACACCTCTTCCCCGTTCTCCCTGCCAATGCCCTGCTTTATTCCATCAGCCACTTTTGACTAACTTCTGCAAGGACCCAGTTGTAGCTGGCTTCTCTCTTGCTTGCTGGTTCTCATAAAGATCATTTTAGAAGCTCCATGGAAGTGCAGAATCCCAGGCGGCCCCACCCCAGAGAGTCTGATTTGGGAAGCCCAAGGTTGGGGCCAGGTATCTGAATTTAGAAAAAAACTCCCCAGGTGATTCCAGTGCAGGTGACCCCAGAACACTCCGTCAAAAACCACATTACTTAGCCTTTCCTTATTCCAGTCCTGTCTCCACATGATGAATAACTGCAGCTATTACTACCTAATGGTTTTGAATGCTTTAATACACTCCAAGATCATGAACTGCTATGTGCACATAGCCCACTATCACAGCTCTGCTAATACTCTCCCCTTTTACCCTTGAGAAAAACGAGGTACAGAGAGCTATTAACTAGCCCAAGGGCCAGTCTTTGACCTGGAGCCCAATTTTCCACCATGGGTTTTACCATCTCATTTGCTCCCACAGTCCAGCTGTCCTAAATGCCGAGGTCTCCGGATGCTCCTTGCTTCTTTCCTGGTTCCTCCCTCTTTCAAATGACTACCTGGATTAGCTTTCTGTGACTTAATAAATTATAAAGACAGTGGTTCCCATATATTGGTTCATAGTCTTGTAGATCAGAAGTCTGGGCAGGGCTCGATTGGTCTTCTGTTCATGGTCGCACAAAGCTAAACTGGAAGTGTCAGTGGGACTTTGTTCTCCCATGGAGCTCACTGGCTATTGGCAGAGTTCAGAATTCTTACAGCTGCAGGACTGAAGTCCTGTTTCTTTGCTGATGGTCAGGCAGAGGTCATTCCCTGCTTGTTAGAGGCTGCCTACATCCCTTGCCATATGGCCCCATTCATCTCTACAGCCAGCAAAGGAAAATCTTGCCTAGGATGGGTACTTTTCACTCTTCAAATTTTTGCCAGGAAAAGCCCACTCTTCTTTAAATGGTCACCTGATTAGGCAAGGCCCACGTAGAATAATCTCCAGATTGTAAAATCAACTGTTTGAGAAACCTTAATTGCATCTGCCAATTCTCTTGAGAATAGCAACCTAAATTGGTTTGAGTAGCTAGGAGAAGGTGTGTGTATCTTGAGGGCTGAGAATTTCTTGGGGGTCATCTTGTTCTATTATACCATGTAAACTTCAAAACTCTGCTCAAAGGTGACTGCTTTTCTCCATGTTTCTGGGCAGAGTTAGGTCATTCCTTGTACCCACAGTATGGAGTACACACCCATTATAGTTGTCCAATGTGGTATAGCAGTATTTCTGGTCCATTGCGCTCCAGCCAGGCTGTGAGGTTCTGGAACACAGAAGCCTGGGACATCTTTGTGTCCCTAACACTTAATACATATTTGTTGCTTGAGAGTGAGTGATGTGCCCCAGCAAGCTCTCCAGACAAGAACACTTCCAACAGAGTTACATCCATCTCCTGAAAGGGCTGTTGACAGCTAACAGCACGTGCCTCCCTGGAAGTTTGGGGAAATGTCAGCTATACCCTGGGCCCCAAGTCTTCTAGCAGAGAGTCCCCCAAGGGCAGGCAGGTAACGCTCCTGAAAGCCCTGGTGAGTGCAGCATTGCCGTGATGGTGAGGCGGCGGGACCACTAGGTGTCACTCAAGATTCAGTAAAGAGAACCAGGTCCTCAGAAGGCTGTTTGCGCCTTTCTTGGCCAGCGAGGAGGCTGGCTAGACTGTTCCCACCCACTGTTTTCAGGGGTTGACATTCCCACACCACCCTCTCTTCTGCAACTCTCCTCGCTGACACACTTTGGGTCTAAAATAGGACAACAGAGTCAGGGCCACTAGGGTTGGTGCCACCTGACTATCGATCACCCTCTGCATCTCCTCACAGGAGTGGGGTGCTCTTGCAAGGCCAGGCACAGAGCCCTGCTCCAGCCCTCAAGTGGATCCAAGCGCCACTCCCTACCTTCTGACAGTCCCGGAGTTGGGGAGTGGGTGGGTCCTGATTCTTAAAGGATGCTCTAGTTGGTTCTGGGGCCCCAGCATCAGTCCAGGATGGGTAGGGTGACAGGGTCAAAAGAGGGTTCTGAGGATAATCTCAAACAATATCTTTTCTTGGGACTTTAGGGATGGGGAAAATGATGGGGGTGGGGATGCTTCCGACTGCCCAGGACCAAGGAGATCAGCATCTGCAATTAACCACAGTCCCTTTCCTCATGTCAGGGGGATGTTCAGAGCTGAAGGAGAGGGGGGACAGAAAGTGCTTGTGAGGAACATCTCCTTGACAGGACTTCAAGTCGATTTTCCTGCATCTTTCCCTCTGGAAGAAAGGGATGTCTATCAGCGAGGTTCCCAACCAACTAGGGGACAGGCTGTGTGCAGACGCATTTCCCCTCACCCCCGGCAGAGGGCGCCCATCCCCTGCGCCAGCTCCCTGCTGGGCACGTAGCCTCCAGTTAGCCCCGGGCCCTGCCCCAGGCAGGCTGGGCCTCCAGCCTGGAATGGGCAGCGGGAGCTGGGATAATTCCAAAGTCACTTCTGTCCGACCTTGAATACAATCTGAATGACCAGCTCCTTTACCCCAAGCTGATTTACCGCTCCTTTTTATTTTCTTAAATGAATGTTGAAATTCATTTGCATTCCTAGAGCTCCTGGTAACAGAGAAGCTTCCCTGTTAGATGAGAAAGCAGCTAAAAATCCAGCTCAGGATGCAGAGTCCTCCCTGGGCTCCTCCACAAAACGAATACTCTATCAATATAATGATTTCCTTTAAAACTTGCAAAGCGGCTTTTCTATGTAAAGCTTGACGGCTTCTATTCATCTCTTTCCTGTTTGCATGAAAAGTTTCATTCATCCATTTATTTGTTCAACCCACATTTTTGGGGAGCTCTCTCTGTGTGTCAGGTATCTGGGTGAAAATGGCAGAATTGGTTCCTGATTTTGGTGGAGCTAATGGTCTAGTAGGGAAGACACATTGAATAAATGCTTTCAGGCCACATGAGTTGGTTAGGCCTGAGATGAGTGGTAAAAAGGAAAAGTGGAGATAAAGGATAAGCACTAGATAAAGTCCTCACCTGGATCTCAGGTGTGACTGCCCTCTGGAATCTTCTCTGTGGCAAGGCATTAGCCATTTTGCATGATTGAAATTCACATTACCAATCTCTTCTGAGGCCTGATGCTAACAAAGTCTGAAAAGGACAAGAACAGCTCTGGATGCCACATCCTCTTCTTCTTCAGTGTTTACTGACCACCTACTAATGGGGCTCGGTGTTCAGTGCCAAGTATGCAAACAGGACAGGAGACACAGAAAGAGCATCGAGCCAAAGGCCAAGGGTGGTACAAACTGATGGAGTGCAGTGTCTGAGATTTTATGAACCGCTAAAAATGAGACTTACTTAGGATTGGGTCTAGTTAATTAGAGATCTATTATATCCGTGGATTAAATGAGATATAGAAGAGAAATTTGTCTCCACTATTACAGTCTGGAGTCCCACAGAATAAGAGGAAGGTGACACTGAGCCCTCTGTGCCCTTTCTTGAACTATTCCCAAAAGAAAGAAGAAACTGGAGACTCACATCATTTTTCCCTCTACACCTGCTGCCCGAGTATTCTTTGAAATTTATAATTCAGATCATTATCCTGCTTATCATCTTCCTGTGGCTTCCCATACTGGCCAGAGTCCCTCCCACCGCTTACAACGTCCTGCCTGCAGTGGCCACCTGTTCTCAGCTCAGAATATTCTGGCCACAGCCTTCAGCCTGCTTTCTGCTCCTTGAACACACCATGCTTTTCCTAAATCAATACCATTTCTGCCTGCACCACCTCCAGGTAGCTCCTTCAATGGCTCTCTCATCTCCGCCCGAGGCCTCAGCTCATGTCACCTCCTCAGAGTGTCCCTCCCTCCTTATACACTGCTGGGGCTTATCCCTGCCTGAAGCGACCTTTCTTAATCTGCCTGTTTACTAGGCGTCAGTGTGTAGCTTCCTTGAATATTGGGACCTCCTCTGTCTCCCTCACTTCAGTAGCCCCCATGACCTGAAGGAAAGATACCCGGAGCTTCTGTATAGATACATGAGAAATGACCTGAATAGAAAAGAAGGAGAAATTGATCTGGATTCTATCAAAGACAGGCTTGCTCACTGTTTGGGTTGGAGCTTCTCACTGACTAGCTAATCTAGGATGGCAGTAATGCTGGCATTTCCACACAGATAAGCCACGGTCAACCCTTGCAGCCTGCTCCAGCCCACACCTACCATCAACTGAGTCTGAGAAGAAGGCTTTTCCTAGCTGAGCGGGAGACTTGTTCTCTCACTTGCCTGCATCTGCTTCATTGCAAACGGATGCCCCAACGTGGGTCTTGGTTGGGAAATGTGGAGATGATCTCTGGGAACAAAAGTCATCTTTTTCAGGAGGCCAGCACAATCAACTGCTCTGTGGGTGCTAGGTGGACATTTAGAGAACCACCTAATTAAGCTGGGTTTGACTTAGCTGTGGAGAGGTCTTCCTTTCTTGTTCCTTCTGGGCAGCATTCCTGTGTGATCACAGAAAACGTCCCAGGCTGCACAGGGAAGAGGGGCTGAAGGCTCTGTGGTGCTGAAAGAAATTAGTCTCCATCAGTGAAAAGACTTTAGGTTGCAGACTGTAATAATTTAAAATGTCCAAGGAATATTGTATGTCCTTGTCTTTTAAAAATATATCTGAAACAACCCAAAATATCCACCATCAAATGCATGATTAGTCAAACTATGTTTTACACATGCAAGGGAATATTATCTAGCCTTAAAAAGGAATGAGGTTTGGATAGGTGCTACACTGTGAATGTTTTTTTGCAGATGTCAAGCTAAGCAAAACAGTTTGGACCAAAAGGACAAGATTCTACTTAATTGAGTTTCCTAAACAGTCATCTTCATGGAGATGGAAAGTGAACTCTGAACTCTAACAGAAAGAGGGGGAGGAGTGGGAAGTTATTGTATAATGGGCACAATATTTTAGATGGGGATGTTGCAGAAGCTCTGGACATGGTAGTGATGGTTGTTGCTCTAAATTCTTCATACAAGTGGAATCTCGTAGTGTTTGTCCTTTCGTGTCTGGCTTAGTTCTTTTAAAACGTCTTCAAGGTTTATCTGCATTACAGCATGTGTCAGACTTTCCTTTCTTTTAAAGTCTGAGTAATAATCTATTGTGTTGTGGGATCAAAAGGATTTTCCCCTCTTCTCTCTCAAGGTTTGCTGGAGTCAACTGAGAAAGATTAAATAGGAAGGCACACAGATTTATTTATGTACAAAAGAAGAATCACTAGTGTGGGGTCACCCCCAGCCCAATATCATTCAGAAGCTAAAAGGGACATATATATATATATATATATATATATATATATCTCCATATCCCTTTTTCTAGGTACAGAAGGGGAAAGAATGGGGAATGTAGATAATTGTGAGGGGCTGGAAATGATGAGTGGAGGGAAGGAATGATCACTGGAGATAGATTAGCTGGTAAAAAGATTTTCTTTGGAACTTGAATGAGCCCAGGGTACAATCTGCCCAGGTGTATTTACAATCCTCTGTCTTCTTTCCTGAGATAAATGATGGGGTTAGAGATTTGTAGTCTGATCTCAATGCAGATAACGCAAGTTCAGAGAATCTCTTCCTACATGGGAGTGGACAGAAGAAATAGAAACTTTTCCTTTAGGGCAAACACTCAGCATGCCACAAAATGCCCTAATTTTTGGACATCGTTCCCAATCATCAGTCCCAGTAGTTAAGTATATGCTGCATTTTGTTTATCCGTCCACCCATTGATGGGCACTTGGTTTGCTCCCACATTTTGGCCATTGTAAATAATGCTGCTATGGATGAGTGTATAAATATCTAGGTGTCTACTTTCAATTTGGGGGGTTCTATATCCAGAAGCGGAATTTCTGGATCAACTGGTAATTCTATTTTCAGTTTTTTGAAGGCCTCTCCCTGAATGCTGTTTTTCATAGTGGCTGCACCGTTTAACATTCCCACCAGCAGTGTTTAAGTGTTCCAATTTCTCTGTATCCTGACACCTGTTATTTTCGTTCTTCTTTTTTCTTTTTTTGGTACTAGTGATTGAACTTAGGGCACTTTACCACTGACCTATATCCCCAGTCCCTTTTATTTTTAATTTTGAGATAAAAATGGGTCTTGCTAAATTGCTGAAACTGGCCTTGAACTTGCAATCCTCCGACTTCAGCCTCCCAAATAGCTGGGATTCAGACATATGTCACTGTGCTCAACTATTTTCTGTTTTTTTTTTTTTTTGTAATAGCTATTCTAATTTGGTGAGGTGGTATCTCATTGTCATTTGATTTGCATTTTTATAATATAGTGATGTTGAACATCTTTTCATGAGCTTATGGCCATTCATATATCCTCTTTGAAGAAAAGTCTATTCCATTAAAATGGTGAATTTTATGTTATGTGCATTTTACTGCAATAAAAATCCCTAAATCTAGAAAAATGTTTCTTTTACTTGTCACCATTTTTCCCGAAATTGTAGCTGAATTGGTTCCTAAATGTATGCTATAAACTTGTTTACTTGAGAGCATGAGTTGGCTTCACAGAAATCTCAGGAAAAGGTGTGTGTGTGCATGTGCAGTGTGAGTTTGGGAGGGGTCTAGGTTATAACCATGTGTCTAAAATGAACAAGTAAAATAAAGATGTTAAAAACTGAGGTGGAGAAGAGGTCATCTAACTGCTTGCTTTTCTCTCTATTTCTTCTACTTGCAGATTTTGGAAAAAATAGCAAATGTTCTGTTTCAAAAAATCCAGCATCTAAGCTGGAAGTATACCTAATGCTTGTTTTGCACTTTAAACACTAAGTTTTGAGTGCAAAACTTGAAAGGTGAGCTTACCAGCATTTGTCTCTTATTTGATTGCCGAAGTGAAATTTACTCATTCATTTCAGAGATATTTATGATTACATGATGGGTCAGGCACTGGGGACAAAAAAAGAAAAAGAGTTAAACATAACCTCTCACATTCCTACAAGCAGAATTGGCTACAAATTTGTAGGGCTCAGTACAAAATGAAAATGCAGGGTCTATTAGGGAAGCATTTAAGAATTTATGAAGAATTATCAATGCAACAAGAGAGCATTAAGTCAAGCACGGGGTCCTTCTAAGTGTGGGAGTCGGGGACAGGGTCATCAGGCCACACAAAGGGTAGAATCAGTCTGTTGGCAGCCTTGGGAGAGGTGGGCCCTGAGCAATGGGACTCATAGAATTTATCCAAAGGCTGCTCATTGCCATGCTTATATGGCAGTTGCCCCTTATCTGCAGGGATATGATCCAAGACCCCAGTGAATGCATGAAACCACAAATAGTACCCATTCCTATATAACTACTTGTTTTTTCTTCTATACAAATAAATGTATGATAAAGTATCATAAAAAGGAAACAGTTGATAGCTTATCTTTGACATTTCTAAATTGCTAACATCACTTGTCCTACACTTTGGGCCATTGTTAAGTAAAATAAGGATTACTTGAACATAAGTCCTGTGGTACTATGATAGTTGGTCTGATAACTTAGAGGGCAACTAAGTGGTTGATGGTGGGTAGCATATACACTATGGATACAGTGGACAAAAGGATGATTCACATTCCCTGCAAGACAGAGTGAGATTTCTGATGCTCTCAGAATGGTATTCAACATATACTCATTAAAATAGTTCACATTTGATTCTGAAGTAAAATGTGGGTATGACAAGGATGATGACTTATTGTAGGAGAAGGATGACAATGGTTTTATCTACTATGTTCTAGGCACTGAATTAGGTGTCAGTTTAACTCTCATAAGTAAACTTGTAAAATAGGGAGTTTTGTTTGTATTTTAGGAATGAGGATATGAGACTCATAGAGTGTTATGGTTTGATATGAGGTGTCCCCCAAAAGCTCCTGTGTTAATACAGGAATATTCAAAGGTGAAATGATAAGATTATGAGAGCTGTAACCTAGTCAGTCCATCCTAGCTTAAATGACTGGGTAGTAACTGTGGGGACATGGGGCGTGGCTAGAGGAGGTGGGTCACTGGGGATGTCCAGTGGAAGGGTGCATCTTCCCTTGGGCCCTTCTCCTTCCCCTTCCGCCTGTCTGCTTCCTGGCTCCCATGAACAGAGAAGCTCTCTCCAACAATAGAACTGGCCCACCACGGACTGAATCTCTGGAACTGTGAGCCCAAATAAACCTTTTCTACTCTAAGCTGTTTTGTCAGGTAGTTTGATCACAGTGAGGCAAAGCTGCCTGACACAGAGAGATTAAGGAACTTGCTGAAGATCACACAGGTAGTCAGGGACAGACTTGGGATTCAAACCAAATCCCAAAGCCCTTGAGATTTCTGCTAAGTTGCTAGACCCTATCTGGCCCCTGCTTCTTACAGACATCTCTGAATCCTAATATCTGACAAAAAGTAGAAACTGTTTTCAAAATTAATTAGCACAGGTTTTCTATCTTGATGTCATTCTGGGAGTGGGTATTATAATTTCTGAGTATAAAATATAAACTATCTGGAAAGATAACATTTCACTGTGCACAATGCTAGTGGTGCCTATTTTGATGCCAAATCAATTCCATGACAATTTACTGAGCAACTATTAAGTGTGAGGCACTCTGCCAGGTGCTGCAGATTATACAAAATTAATAGAGAAACTGTCCTCAAAGAGAAGGGCAAGAGGGATCCAAGATGGCGGGCCAGAGGGAGGCAGCATTCTGTGTCACTCATGAACTAGGACTCACGTAGTGAGAATACTGCTTCTCTGTGAGCAATATTCCTGCTCCCATGCAGGAATCATGGCCACCATGCCTGTCCAGGGCTCCAGGCCTTAGCGTTAGAGTAGGTCTCCCAACTACTCGCCCACACAGTACTACTGGATACCATAGTAGGACCACTGGCATCAGCACCCACAAAGAACTTTTGGCCACCCACCCAAGCAGAAATTACGGACACTGCTCCCACACAGGACACCTGGCAGCTTCCCACAAGTACAAACTCTAGCTGTCACCCTCATGTAGACCCCCATCTACCAACGTGGGGCTCCCCCAGCCACCACCATCTTGGGACACTGCAGCACCAGAGATGGTCCCCTACGCGCAGTGGCCTGCCTGCACCTGGGAATCTCACACAGGTTCTGAAGTCATCCAACAGCCACACACTGCATGCCACAGAGCTCATCTCTGAACTCCTTGTCCAACGCCACAGCCCTGCTCCCTGCACCTGATCTGATACCCCATTGTTGAAAGCAGGTACCTCCATCTTGAGCCACCTTCATCACCATCTTCAGTGGGGGGCAACTCCCAGTTTGGAACTCTGGCTGGCCAGGTACCCAGTACAGGTACCCAGGTACTCCCCCGTCTCCTCAGTAGCTGCTACCTGGCACAGTGACACTCTGGTTACCTTCACCATCCTGAGGGTGGAGATACCAGCTAACAACAGATGACCCCATCTATTGAATGAGAAAGGAAGTAGGAAAGATACCCATCTCCAACCAAAACAATACCTGTTTCTTCATTTAAGATTTCCACCCCCTCTCCCTCTCTGTTCTTCTGCCTACACATCCCCAACATATGTGAAACCAAGTACTTTGCATGAATTAGGATTTTGAGGACTGGGACATCTGAATAGTATATTACAGCTGTGTTGTATATTCTTTTTTTTTCTTTTTCTTTTTTCCCACCAATTTCTACTATTTTAACACTTTTTTCTCTCTCCTAATATATATGTGTGTTTGTTTTATGTACTCTACTGTCTTCCCACGTACTTATCTACCCAAAATTACTTCCCCTCCCTTCTGCTACTAATCTCTTTAGATTTCTCTTTCACACTTCCTAAGATATAACAACTCTATACCCTCACCTCCGACCTCCTTGGCATATCATCCTACTACTCACCCCCCATTCTTTGTCCACCATCAGAAACTGTAAGCCCTTTTACAAACCTACTGAGTATATTGTACATAATAATTGAATTCACCATTTCTGTACATTGTGTACAGAACCAAATTGTAAACATCTTAATAGCAAACATTTGGTTTTAGGGTGTATATTATTTATATTGGGATATGTTAACATTGTCTTTCATCTCAGAGAAGAGGTATTGGATCCCTACAGGGGCACTATAAGCCTATAGTGTAAAAACAGTAATGCCTCGGATCCACAGTACTAGAAGGGAAGACATACAAGCAACATGAAAAGACAAGGGAATAAAGTGCCCCAAACAAATCAAGATACCACATTATTAGAATCCATGGTCAGCACAGCAGAAGAGTTCAAGATGAACATAATTAAAATATTCTGTGAATTAAAGTGTGATATAAGAGAGCAAATACAGGTAGCAGAAGATAATTTTGACAATGAGCTACATAAACAAATATAGGAAGCAAAAGATTACTTCAGTAGGGAGAAAGAGTTTCTAAAAAAAAAAAAACTAAACAGAAATCCTTGAGATGAAAGAAACAATAAACCAAACTAAAAGTTCAGTTGAAAATGCCAAATGTCTTCTTTGATATAAGGAGAGTAACTAAGAACAGAGTAAGGACGAAGAGCATGAGAAGAAGATTAACATTAAACAGGGATGAGAGGTGGGAGGGAAAGGGAGAGAGAAGGGAAATTGCATGGAAATGGAAGTAGACCCTCAGAGTTATACAAAAGTACATACAAGAGGAAGTGAGGGGAAAGGGAAAAATAATACAAGGGGGACAAATGAATGTCAGTAGAGGGGGCAGAGAGAGAAGAGGGGAGGGGAGGGGAGGGGAGGGGGGATAGTAGAGGATAGGAAAGGCAACAGAACACAACAGACACTAGTATGGCAATATGTAAATCAATGGATGTGTAACTGATGTGATTCTGCAATCTGTATATGGAGTAAAAATGGGAGCTCATAACCCACTTGAATCAAAGTGTGAAATATGATATATCAAGAACTATGTAATGTTTTGAACAACCAACAATAAAAAATTAAAAAAAAAAATAAAAGTTCAGTTGAAAGCCTCACCAATAGATTAGACCACTTGGAAGACAGGACATCAGACAATGAAGACAAAATATATAATCTTGAAAAGAATGTAGACCACACAGTGAAAATGGTAAGAAACCATGAGCAGAACATTCAAGAAACATGGGATAGCATGAAAAGACCAAATTTTAGAGTTATTGGGATAGAAGTAGACATAGAGTTCCAAACCAAAGGAATGAGCAATTTATTCAATGAAATAATATCAGAAAATTTCCCAAGCATGAAGAATGAATTGGGAAACCAAATTCAGGAGGCTTACAGGATGCCAAATGTACAAAATCACAACAGATCCACACCAAGGCACATTATAATGAAAATGCCTAGCATACAGAATAATGAGAGAATATTAAAAGCCACAAGAGAATAGAATCAGATTACATATAGGGGGAAACCAATTAGATTACGTGCAGATTTTTCAACCTAGACCCTGAAAGCTAGAAGATCCTGGAACAACAAATATCAAGCTCTGAAAGAAAATGGAGCAAATTTTTACCACTTACACATCAGATAGAGCACTAATCTCCAGGGTACATAAAGAAGTCAAAAGGCTAAACATCAAAAAGACAAATAACTCAATCAATAAATGGGCCAAGGAACTGAACACACTTCTCAGAAGGTGATATACAATCAATCAACAAATATATGAAAAAATGTTCAACATATCTAGCAGTTACAGAAATGCAAATCAAAACTACTCAAAGATCTTATCTCATTCCATCCAGAATGGCAGCTATTAAGAATACAAACAACAATAAATGTTGGCGAAGATGTGGGGGGAAAGGTACACTCATATATTGCTGGTGGGACTTCAAATTGGTGCAGAATCCTTGGAAAACTGGGAATGGAACCACCATTTGACCCATCTATCTCACTCCTCGATTTACATACAAAGGACTTAAAAACAGCATACTACAGGGACACAGCCACATCAATGTTTATTGCAGCACAATTCACAATAGCTAAACTGTGGAACCAATCTAGATGCCCTTCAATAGATGAATGGATAAAGAAATTGTGGCATATATACACAATAGAATATTTCTAAGCAACAAAAGAGAATAAAATCATGGCATTTGCAGGTAAATGGATGGAGTTGGAAAATATAATACTAAGTGAAATTTTTCTATCCCAAAAAACCAAATGCCAAATGTTTTCTCTGATATAAGGAGGCTGATTCATAGTGGGGTTCGGAAGGGGAGCAAGGGAGGATTAGACGAACTCTAGATAGGGCAAAGGGGTGGGAGGGGAAGAGAGGGGGCATCGGGGTAGGAAAGACAGTGGAATGAGATGGACCTCATTACCCTAAGTACAGGTATGAAGACAGGAATGGTGTGAGTATACTTTGTATACAACTAGAGATATGAAAAATTGGGCTCTATATGTTTTTTTTTTCATTTTTTATTGTGGGTTGTTCAAAACATTACAAATTTCTTTTTTTTTTTTAATTTTTTATTGTGGGTTGTTCAAAACATTACAAATTTCTTGACATATCATATTCCACACTTTGATTCAAGTGGGTTATGAACTCCCACCTTCACCCCATACACAGATTGCAGATTCACATCAGTTACACATCCATTGATTTACATATTGCCATACTAGTGTCTGTTGTGCTCCGCTGCCTTTCCCATCCTCCACCCTCCCCCCTCCCCACCCCTCCCCTCCCCTCCTCTCTCTCTACCCCCTCCACTGTATAACCCTGAGGGTCTCCTTCCATTACCATGCAATTTCCCTTCTCTCTCCCTTTCCCTCCCACCTCTCATCCCTGTTAAATGTTAATCTTCTTCTCCTGCTCTTCATCCCTACTCTGATCTTAGTTACTCTCCTTATATCAAAGAAGACATTTGGCATTTATTTTTTAGGGATTGGCTACCTTCACTTAGCATAATCTGCTCTAATGCCATCCATTTCCCTGTAAATTCTATGATTTTGTCATTTTTTAATGCAGAGTAATACTCCATTGTGTATAAATGCCACATTTTTTTTATCCATTCGTCTATTGAAGGGCATCTAGGTTGGTTCCACAGTCTTGCTATTGTGAACTGTGCTGCTATGAACATCGATGTAGCAGTGTCCCTGTAGCATGCTCTTTTTAGGTCTTTAGGGAATAGACCAAGAAGGGGAATAGCTGGGTCAAATGGTGGCTCCATTCCCAGCTTTCCAAGAAATCTCCATACTGCTTTCCAAATTGGCTGCACCAATCTGCAGTCCCACCAGCAATGTACAAGTGTACCCTTTTCCCCACATCCTCGCCAGCACTTGTTGTTGTTTGACTTCCTAATGGCTGCCAATCTTACTGGAGTGAGATGGTATCTTAGGGTGGTTTTGATTTGCATTTCTCTGACAGCTAGAGATGGTGAGCATTTTTTCATGTACTTGTTGATTGACTGTATGTCCTCCTCTGAGAAGTGTCTGTTCAGGTCCTTGGCCCATTTGTTGATTGGGTTGTTTGTTCTCTTATTGTCTAATTTTTTGAGTTCTTTGTATACTCTGGATATTAGGGCTCTATCTGAAGTGTGAGGAGTAAAGATTTGTTCCCAGGATGTAGGCTCCCTATTTACCTCTCTTATTGTTTCTTTTGCTGAGAAAAAACTTTTTAGTTTGAGTAAGTCCCATTTGTTGATTCTAGTTATTAACTTTTGTGCTATGGGTGTCCTATTGAAGAATTTGGAGCCCGACCCCACCGTATGTAGATCGTAGCCAGCTTTTTCTTCTATCAGACGGCGCATCTCTGATTTGATATCAAGCTCCTTGATCCATTTTGAATTAACTTTTGTGCATGGCGAGAGAAAGGGATTCAGTTTCATTTTGTTGCATATGGATTTCCAGTTTTCCCAGCACCATTTGTTGAAGATGCTATCCTTCCTCATTGCATGCTTTTAGCCCCTTTATCAAATATAAGATAGTTGTAGTTTTGTGGATTGGTCTCTGTGTCCTCTATTCTGTACCATTGGTCCACCCGCCTGTTTTGGTACCAGTACCATGCTGTTTTTGTTACTATTGCTCTGTAGTATAGTTTGAAGTCTGGTATCGCTATACCGCCTGATTCACACTTCCTGCTTAGCATTGTTTTTGCTATTCTGGGTCTTTTATTTTTCCATATGAATTTCATGATTGCTTTCTCTATTTCTACAAGAAATGCCGTTGGGATTTTGATTGGCATTGCATTAAACCTATAGAGAACTTTTGGTAATATCGCCATTTTGATGATGTTAGTTCTGCCTATCCATGAACAGGGTATATTTTTCCATCTTCTAAGATCTTCTTCTATTTCTCTCTTTAGGGTTCTGTAGTTTTCATTGTACAAGTCTTTCACCTCTTTTGTTAGGTTGATTCCCAAGTATTTTATTTTTTTTGAAGATATTGTGAATGGAGTGGTTGTCCTCATTTCCATTTCAGAGGATTTGTCGCTGATATACAGGAATGCCTTTGATTTATGCGTGTTGATTTTATATCCTGCCATTTTGCTGAATTCATTTATTAGCTCTAATAGTTTCTTTGTAGACCCTTTTGGGTCTGCTAGGTATAGAATCATATCATCTGCAAACAGTGATAATTTAAGTTCTTCTTTTCCTATTTTGATGCCTTTAATTTCTTTCATCTGTCTAATTGCTCTGGCCAGTGTTTCGAGAACTATGTTGAACAGAAGTGGAGAGAGAGGGCATCCCTGTCTTGTTCCAGATTTTAGAGGGAATGCCTTCAGTTTTTCTCCATTCAGAATGATGCTAGCCTGAGGCTTAGCATAGATTGCTTTTACAATATTGAGGTATGTTCCTGTTATCCCTAGTTTTTCTAGAGTTTTGAACATAAAGGGATGCTGTACTTTGTCGAATGCTTTTTCCGCATCTATCGAGATGATCATATGGTTCTTATTTTTAAGTCTATTGATGTGGTGAATAACATTTATTGATTTCCATATATTGAACCAGCCTTGCATCCCAGGGATGAATCCTACTTGATCATGGTGTACAATTTTTTTGATATGTTTTTGTATCCGATTTGCCAGAATTTTATTGAGGATTTTTGCATCTAGGTTCATTAGAGATATTGGTCTGTAGTTTTCTTTCTTTGAAGTGTCTTTGTCTGGTTTAGGTATCAGGGTGATGTTGGCCTCATAGAATGAATTTGGAAGTTCTCCCTCTTTTTCTATTTCCTGAAGTAGCTTGAAAAGTATTGGTATTAGTTCTTCTTTAAAGGTTTTGTAAAATTCTGCTGTATACCCATCCGGTCCTGGGCTTTTCTTAGTTAGTAGTCTTTTGATGGTTTCTTCTATTTCCTCAAATGATATTGGTCTGTTTAGGTTTTCTATATCCTCCTGACTCAATCTGGGCAGATCATATGACTTAAGAAATTTATCTATGCCTTCACTATCTTCTAATTTATTGGAGTATAAGGATTCAAAATAGTTTTTGATTATCTTCTGTATTTCTGAAATGTCTGTTGTGATATTGCCTTTTTCATCCCGTATGCTAGTAATTTGAGTTCTCTCTCTTCTTCTCTTCGCTAGCATGGCTAAGGGTCTGTCGTTTTGTTTATTTTTTCAAAGAACCAACTTTTAGTTTTGTCAATTTTTTCAATTGTTTCTTTTGTTTCGATTTCATTAATTTCAGCTCTGATTTTAATTATTTCTTGCCTTCTACTTCTTTTGCTGTTGTTTTGCTCTTCTTTTTCTAGGATTTTGAGATGAAGTATGAGATCATTTATTTGTTGGTTTTTTCTTTTTTTAAGGAATGAACTCCAAGCAATGAATTTTCCTCTTAGAACTGCTTTCAATGTGTCCCATAGATTCCGATATGTTGTGTCTGTGTTTTCATTTATCTCTAAGAATTTTTTAATTTCCTCCTTGATGTCTTCTATAACCCATTGATCATTCAGTAACCTATTGTTCATTCTCCAAGTGATGTATGCTTTTTCCTTCCTTCTTTTATCGTTGATTTTCAGTTTCATTCCATTATGATCAGATAAGATGCATGGTATTATCTCTACTCCTTTATATTGTCTAAGAGTTGCCCTGTGACATAATATATGATCTCTTTTTGAGAAGGATCCATGTGCTGCTGAGAAAAAAGTGTAACTGCTTGATGTTGGGTGGTATACTCTATATATGTCAATTAGGTCTAGGTTATTAATAGTGTTATTGAGTTCTATAGTTTCCTTATTCAACTTTTGTTTGGAAGATCTGTCCAGTGGCGAGAGAGGTGTGTTGAAGTCTCCCATGATTATGGTATGGTGGTCTATTAGACTCTTGAACTTGAGAAGAGTTTGTTTGATGAACATAGCTGCACCATTGTTTGGGGCATATATATTTATGATTGTTATGTCTTGTTGGTGTATGGTTCCCTTAAGCAGTATGTAGTGTCCCTCTTTATCCCTTTTGATTAACTTTGGCTTGAAATCTATTTTATTTGATATGAGTATGGACACTCCTGCTTGTTTCCGAAGTCCATATGAGTGATATGATTTTTCCCAACCTTTCACCTTCAGCCTATGTATGTCTTTTCCTATCAAATGCGTCTCCTGTAGGCAGCATATTGTTGGGTCTTGTTTTGTGATCCATTCTACTAGCCTGTGTCTCTTAATTGGTGAGTTTAAGCCATTAACATTTAGGGTTATTATTGAGATATGGGTTGTTCTTCCAGCCATATTTGTTTATTTCTGTTACTAAACATGGTTTGTTTTCCTCTTTCATTATTTTCCCCCCCTTTACTGTCCTACCTCCCACTGTTGGTTTTCATTGTTATTTTCCATTTCCTCTTCCTGTAATGCTTTGGCGAGGATGTTTTGAAGAGATGGTTTTCTAGCTGTGAATTCTTTAAACTTTTGTTTATCGTGGAAGGTTTTAATTTCATCTTCCATCCTGAAGCTTAATTTCGCTGGATACACAATTCTTGGTTGGAACCCATTTTCTTTCAGTGTTTGAAATATGTTATTCCAGGATCTTCTAGCTTTCAGAGTCTGTGTTGAAAGATCAGCTGTTATCCTGATTGGCTTACCCCTAAATGTAATCTGCTTCCTTTCTCTTGTAGCTTTTAACATTCTCTCCTTATTCTGTATGTTGGGCATCTTCATTATAATGTGTCTAGGTGTGGATCTCTTATGATTTTGCACATTCGGCGTCCTGTAGGCTTCTAGGATTTGGGATTCTGTCTCATTCTTCAAGTCTGGGAAGTTTTCTCGTATTATTTCATTGAATAGACTGCTCATTCCTTTGGTTTGGAGCTCTGTACCTTCCTGTATCCCAATGACTCTTAAGTTTGGTCTCTTAATGTTATCCCATATTTCTTGGATGTTCTGCTCATGGTTTCTTAACAGTCTTGCTGAGCTGTCTATGTTCTTTTCCAGTTGAAATACTTTGTCTTCATTGTCTGATGTTCTATCTTCTAAGTGTTCTACTCTGCTGGTAGTATTCTCCATTGAGTTTTTAAGTTGGTTTATTGCTTCCTGCATTTCTAGGATTTCTGTTTGTTTGTTTTTTATAACCTCTATCTCCCTGTACAGTTGATCCTTTGCTTCCTGGATTTGTTTGTGTAATTTATTGTCGAAGTGATCTTTCATTGTCTGATTTTGCTGTTTAATGTCTTCCTTGGTACTCCAGATCATCTGAAGCATGTATATCCTGAATTCTTTATCTGACATTCCATCTGCTGCAGCTGTTACCTCTTCTAAAGTTGCGTTGACCTGCATTGCTTGTGGTCCTTTCTTTCATTGTCTTTTCATACTGCTTGCGTATCTTTCCTGCAGGCGCGGGCGGCGGCTCTGCTCTCTCCTTATTCCAATTGGGGTGTCGTGGCTACCATGCCGGCAGGTCACTGGGCCTCTTCTGGGCGCTGGCGGCGGCTCTGTTCTGCCCCTACTCCAATTGGGGTGACGAGTGTACCACGCCGGCAGGCCACCGGGCCTGATCCGCCGGTCGGTTGCAGGTTTGCCTACCCTGCAGGCGCGGGCGGCGGCTCTACTCTGCCCCTACTCCAAATGGGGTGACATGTCTGTAGTACCGGCAGGCCACTGGGCCTGTCCCGCTGGTCGGTCGCAGATCTGCCCACCTTTCGGGCACGTGTGGAGGCTCTGCTCTACCCCTACTCCAATTGGGGTGTCGTTACTACCCCGCCTGCAGGACGCTGGGCCTGTTCCTTGCACGGGCGGCGACTCTGCTCTGCCCCTACTCCAATTAGGGTGGTGTGTACCACGCCGGCAGGCTCCTGGGCCTGATCCGCCGGTCTGTCGCAGGTCTGCCTACCTTGGAGGCGCGGGCGGCGGATCTGCCCTGCCCCTCCTACCACGCCTGCGGACCCCTGGGCCTGATCTGCAGGTTGGTCACAGGTCTGCTCACCCTGCAGGCACGGGTGGCGGTTCCGCTCTGCCCCCACTCCAATTGGGGTCACGTGGCCACCGCACCGGCAGGGCCTGATCCGGGCGTGGGAGAAGGATCTGCTCTGCCCCTACTCCAGTTGGGGTGACGTGTGTACCACACTGGCAGGCCACTGGGCCTGACCCGCCAGGCTGTCACAGGTCTGTTTACTGGGCTCTATATGTGTAATATGAACTGTAATGCATTCTGCTGTCATGTATAACAAATAAGAATTTTTAAAAAGAGTGGGCTGGAGTTATAGCTCAGTGGTAGAACACTTGCCTCGCAAATGAGGGGCATTAGGTTTAATACTAGTACCACATAAAAATAAATAAAGGTGTTGAGTCCATAGACAACTAAAAAAAATTGAGAGAAAGAGAGAGAGAGGCAAGATAAGCACAGAGAACAGAAAGCAGAACAAAAATGGTGTGTCCATATAGACACCCAAAGAAAGTGTATTTGCCTGGAAGGATTAGGGTAGACTTCCTGAGAAATTTACAACTGGACTTAAATGCTGGCAGGATTCTGATATGAGAAGGGCTGGTGCCATCCGTGAAGGAGCAAGGAGAGGTAGTATGGTGTGTGTTTATATAAAGTTAAGTGCTAGAAAGCAGGCAAAGCTTAGAAATGTGAATCAGGTCCACTTCATGGAGGGCCCTGGTCTGGGTGTTATAGACTGGATCTTCAATGTTCTCCACTCATTCGTTGGGCAATGCAGGAATGTTGTACCCTCATCCGTGGATTAATTGCTTGTGAAATGATGATGAGAGTTGTACCCTCATCAGTAGATTAATCCATTTGAGTGGACTACTGGGTGATAACTATAGGCAGGTAGGGTGTGGCTGGAGGAGGTGGGTCACTGGGGACGTACCCTTGGACTCTATCTGTCCCTGGTTCCTTGCTTTCTTTCTACTTTCAGGATGCTATAAGGTGAGCAGCTTTCCTCCACCACACCCTTCCACCATGATGTTCCGCTTCCTCTCAGACCCAAAGCAATGGAGTCAGCTGACCACTGACTGAATCTCTGAAACTGTGAGCTCCAAATAAACTTTTCTTCCTCTAAGTGGTTCTTGTCAGGTAGTTTGGTCACAGTGATAAAGAACTGACTAATACATTGGGGCACTTGTACTCAATTCCCAAGGAGAGACCCTGAAAGGTTTTAACCAGAGACAAATATGATTAAAACTGGGTGCTAGAGACTGAAGCTGGTAGTCATAGGAGGGATAGCTGGGGGTCGAGAGCTGAGAAGGAAGATCCAGGTAAAGGACAGTAATGGCTTGAATTTGGGTGGAATGAGAAAATGTTTTATAGACCTTGAAAACATTTATTTTCCCTGCCAGGCACAATGGTACATGCATATAGTTTCCACTACTCAGGAGGCTGAGGCAGGAGAACTTCACTTCAAGTCCAGCCTCGGCAACTTAGTGACACCCTGTCTCAAAATAAAAAGTGCTGGGGCTGAAGCTCAGTTGCAGAGTTCTCCTGGGTTTAACACTCAGTACCAAAGTAATTAAAACAATGATTGTGTGTGTGTGTGTGTGTGTGTGTGTGTGTGTGAGGTGCTAGCACATTGGAAAACACCACTTTGACCAGGAAATCATGGGGAGCCCAGAATGCTGTAATTTTGACCTTGCCTAATCTGCTAATGCATTCTGAAGCTCTGGGGACCATGTAGCTGTGTCTATAGCAAAGGAAAGCAAAGTGAGCCATCTGCTACCTCCAAGAACAGAAAATGCAACATGTCTAGGGAATGTAATGCTTCAGAATATCAGCCTGTGCTTCAGGCTGTGCCATGCTCTCAGTACAGGGGATGCAGAGAAACACCCACTGGGCACCAGCTGGTGGACACGGACAGAAGAGATTTGAATTAGTAGGTGCTAACGGCTCCCAGCTATTCAGTCCAAAAGACAAAGCCAGTCAGGTTCTTGGTGCATGAAAGGAGACCCAGGGCAGCTGCGAGATAAAGCCAGTGTGGCTGAGGTCCAGATTGGCTTTTCTTCTTACCATTTCCACCCGGGCTTCTAAGCCACCTCTAGGTCTAGAGGATTCTTTCTCTTGCTCTTTTCCAGTCCAGTGGTGGGGGGGACTTGTTTGCTCCCCCTCATGAGCCCTGTGGAAGAGGATTGTGAAGAAGAGTCTGGGAAGGACAGTTTGAGTCATGCTCTCCAGTCTTCCTTGGAAAAACGGACACAGTGAAGCTGCCCGGCTCAGCACTGGCCACCTGCCCCCATACTCTCCTCTCCACTCAGCCAGGTGCTTGTCTTGTGACCTCATGTGGCACAGCTGCGATTCATGCAGTAGTGAGAAGGGGCCTCTCTTAGCCTTGGATCCAAGCCAGGTCTTTGACCCAGCATTCTCAGCCATCATGTCATCTGTAGAAACCTTAATCTGTGTGCATGATTTCTCAATTGATTCAGACTCCAGATGGGAGGAGACATAAGATTCATCAACACCCTCAGATCCCCAGTGCTGTGGAGAAATCCAGGACGCTAAATGCCAAGTGTAAGTGGCAGTAACACTTTCCTTGTTTGCCTTGAGTTGCTTTTAAAGAATGAGCTCAGAATTTGTCACCGAGAGCACGCCTGTTATTGCCCCCGACAAAGTTCTCCAGTAGAGCAGGAGTATAGCAGGTAAGAAGGACTGAGAGGTCTGAATGTCTGCAACGGGAAAGTCCTGGTGGACTTGAGCCAGGTTCATTCTGCTCTGGAGGACACACTGGCCTCCTGTCTTGAGGAGGAGACAGCACTTTGGCTCCTAGGTAAGCCGTGGTCCAGCCCCTGTCTGTTCTTGTCTATTACACTGGGCCACCCATGACAGGGGCACTCGTGATCTGAGAAAACCCTTCCCCTTTCCTGAGGTGACATAGAGCATGTATAGAGTTTTATTTTTACCTGAGTGAATGAGCTGGCTGAAGGGCATGAATATGTCACCTTCTTGTGCAGAGATGTCTGGCAGAGTCAGAGCCCTTGGCTGTCATGGACGATGCATGAATCACAGAGTGCCAAGAGCTCACAGGGGAGTCTGAGGGGACCTCTAAGGATGGCATTTCCAATCTAGAGCCCAAACTGATAAATCCTTCTATTTCTCCATGTACAAAATTTCTGGTCCTTCCATGATGTGACAGTATAGGAGGAGGTGAGGAAATAAAGATTGGAAAAATATTGCAGTGAGGTGACCCAGATCATAGTTTAAAAGAAAAACAAAAATTAAAGCACTGACTAGCTCAGCGACTCGGCACTTCCTAAATTAACCTTTTCAAAAACTGAGTTTTCCTTCTCTGTAAAACGGGAATAGTAATATCTATACCTCAATTGCTTTATATTTAGAATTAAATGAATAACACAGCCAAGTCCTTACTACAATGTCTAGCAAACAGAGCTCAGTAATTGTTCATTTTTATTATTGCTTCCATAAAAAATGCTTTATCCCTTTTCTTTGCTAATACCCATAACTAATAAGTCTAAGTGCTTATTATCGGTCAGGCACTATGCTGAGCCACAGCACTCCAGAAGTCCTATGTATCAGAGTTGAAGGAGGGGCTCTGGAACTGTGGTCTAACAGCTGCATTGCCTTTATGCAAACTATATGTTCATTTGGGGGTACTTTCCCAGGGAAGATGATAGATATTAAGAGTTCTGAGATTCTTCACAGCTAACATGTCAATCTTATGACAACCTTAAAGTGGAAATGTAGAGTTGTATGAGTTAGGTTAACATTAGCGGTTTTAACACATTCCCAAAGCTGGGTGCATTAATGGCACAGTTTATTTCTTGCTCACTTTAGTCTTTTCTGAGTCATCTTGGGTGGGGACCCAGGCTCCTTCTAACTCCTGCCTCTGCCCTCCTCTAGTCTCCACCACGACCCGCCCAGACGAGACAAACTGGGTTTAAACAGTCTGGCTGCAACATTAAGCTAAGAAGAAGGTGGCGAAAAATCACACAACACAGAAAGTAGTACCCAGAAAACAGGGCAGGATGGCCCTTTGACCTTAAGAGTCAAGCTTCCATGCAGGAAAGAGAGAGCGCTGGAAAGAGAGCTTGAACCCACATTTGGTTTATTTTATAACGGGGGACATCAAAGGCAGGGATAAGGTTTCAAGGGCGGAGACTTGCTTTGTGATGGCTGGTGGTCACCAGATTGATTGACATCTTGGCAGGACATACCCATCTCAGGTGTTGTGTGGGATCTTAAGCAGAGCTAGAGGGGGAGGTTCATGTGCATCAGGCGATCAATCCCTGAAGGGTTGCTACAGGGAGTTCACAATGCCAGCCAGACCTATCCCCTCATTTGGCTACTATGTGCTACATCCACACACACAGCCCATGGATGGCTCATGACACTCCAGGTCTTCAGAATCCTCTCCTCTGAGCTGTATGTTGGAGAAAAGGTGGTGGGGGAGTTACCACCCCATCTTGCAACAGAGGCATTGCTTTCACTCATGTGCCACTGGTAAGTAAGTCCCATGGGCTGCAAGGACCTGAGACATACCCAGAGCATGGACAGGTGGTCAGCCACAAGAGCTCTTCCAGACAGTTGGAAAAAGCCAGGCTCAACTGATGTATTTAAGAGCAGAAGGAACAGGGTTGACAGTGAGCTTTGCATTCTTCATGATTAATCCAAACCACCTCTGCCACTGGTCACTAATTATGGGAGAAAGTGGAATAAGGCATTAGGAGAAAAGTGTTCCATGGACTTATCTGCTCTTGGATCCCACTTACGTCTGCCAGGTTTTCAGTTGAACCCCCAGGAGGCAGCAAAATGGAAGTGCAGAGCCCCATAGTCTGGTAAAGGAGTCTCGTCTGTGCATCTCTGTGTGGCAAGCCCATTTATGCTGACTCTGCCAGAGAGGTAAGGGGTTCCATTTTCAAGTGGCTGTAGGAAGTGGTCTGATGCTTCCTTTATGATGCTTTTGTGTTCCAGTGTTCAGCTCCCATAGAAGATGTGGGAATGTGCCTCCGGCTCCCCTTTTTAGGACTAGTGCATTCTTGCACAACTGCTAGGTGTTGGCCATTGTTGAATCTCAGCTGCATTCTTTCTGGATAATTGTCCCTGGACAGTAGGATCTTCTCCCTGAGAGACTCTTAGGAGCTTATGTTCCTCTTCCCCTTTCAGGGCTGGTCTGCATAAGACACTGAAAGATACAGGGGGTAAAGCCGATTGCCTGAGGGAAGACACTTCCTCAGTGCTGTCCATGCTTCAGAACTCCCCGTGGGACCAGGCTGATCTCACACTCTATCTTCTCTTCTTTTATCGACTTTCCTAACTTCCTTACATTCTTCTGAAATCTCTCCCATGAGAATATCAATCTCACAGGTTCTATTCCTGGGAAATCAGCTCTGAGACAGTCCCCTACATATTTTTCTCTTACATGCCACCCTCTGTCCTTGGGGGACATAGGAAGTAGCTGATCACTCTTACAACTCTCTAAATTTGGACACGGGCCTGCTTCTTTCCCACCTTCTCCAACTGAACACCTGTACCTCCATTAATCACTGCTTATAATGTCAACAGTACTGCCCAGGACACAGGAGTCTAGAATTGAACTTACTCAGCAAGAATTGGGTAATGAAAGCATTCTCCTCTGGTGCATCTCTACTACAAGTGACCATAACAAAGACATATGTTTTATGATTTCAAAGTACTTTTCCACTTTATGTCATTTAGCTGTCATCACTCTGTGGGAGGAAACTTGAGTAAATACAACTGGAGTGGGTTTCTTCAGTTCACGGAGTAAAGTGAAAGGCATAACTAGTGTAGCAAAGACTACAAAGAGTGTGTCTGACCTCCAGGCTGGCTTGTGACCTTCATCCCTGCCATGATCTATGACCTTCTTGAAGGGATCATCTGTATCAGTAATGGACTGTATTTGGCTGACAGTAAGAGAGGCCCCAGATGGTGGTTTGAACACCCAAGATTTTATTCTTTCACAGCAAAAGAAGGTCAGGAAGGGAAATCCTGGGTTTGGTGGTTGCTTCTATCATCAGAGACTTTGACTTTTTTTCCCACTGTCTGGGCTGTGACCCCGTTTTCTTGGCCCAATATAGTTGCTGGAGCTCTGACCATTAAGGTGAGTTCCAGGCAGTGAGATGGAAGAAGGAAAGAAGAGATGACTGTTCCCTCCTTGTAAGGAGCCTTCTTAGAAGTCTCATTCAACATTCTGTGCCTATCTTTTGGCCAGACATGTGGCCACACTGAGGGGATAATAAAGTTTAAATTTCAGAGTCATTCATTTATTAGCAGTTCTTCCAAATGTTTATAGCTAATTTTGTGAATTTAATTTTGTGTTATTTTAAATCATCTTCAGTAACAATTTATTGAGCCATTACTATGTACAAATTACTCTCCTGAGTATAGAAAGTTGGCTAAAAGCAGGAATGGATGTAGATTAGAATCCCCAGGGGTTTGTGGCACAGTTCTAGGAAGTCGTATGCCTCTTTGGGCAGATGAGTCAAATTTTATCAGCCCTCTGCTCTCACCCTGATCCCTGGGGAGGAGGCATGGTATTGTCAAGAGGGTGTAGTGTGTATACAGAGGCAAAAATAAAAAAGGTGGGAATCACTGATCTAGGAGGGTATGTCATCTGTAGTTGGTACATTTTAGAAAATATGCACATTCCATTTATTTGTTTGTGGTTGTGTCATATTTATTTCTGAAAAGGAAAAAAAATCAGCACCTTTTCACCATAATCCAAAAAAGTATAAAATTTCCAAGTGAAAGTTCAGAAGAGAGAACCTAATTGAAAAAGAACCCTGTGGTTTAATACAAGACAGTGTTGAGATTCTTGGTCATCTCAGTTAAAAAGACGGTTACAGAGGTCCAACTCTGTGGCTGTTCAGTGGGAGAGATATGGCAGTTAGAAACAAGTGCTTTCCTTAACATGGAACTGATGGGATTTATGTGGCAGTTTTGTTTTAGGGGATTAAACCATAAAACACATGATGCATAATAATAGTTTTGCAGAAAGCATGGAGGTGGTTTTCCAATAGTTCTTTCTTTCTTTTTTTGACATCAGGAAGCAGGGCTTTATTCTGCAATATGGAGGAAACATGCTTTGCCCACCTGTCTCAGACATAAATCATTACCACTCAGGAACTGACCAGCAATGCCCCTTGTGGACCTCTTGAAGGGTTCTAAAGACAAACCAGAGCCTGAAAATTCTTTCTTCCCCTAAACACACCCAGATCATTATTTACAGAATTCACTTTTATACTGGTAACAAAAATTATACTAAAGAGAGGAGAAGATGGCGGCGAGGGGAGTGCATTGCCCCCGTGTGCCGCGTCACTGTGTGGGAGTATGAGGAGTCAGGATGGCTAAAGGCTATCTTGTTAGGAATTTCCAGCAATAGTGGGGTGCTCTGGAACCTGGAGGAAGGATTTCCATCGCACGAGGATCGGCTACGGGGACTCAAATGCGAGAGATTTGTCACACGGAGGGTAACACTGCTTATTCAGCAAATTGCCCTGTGGCTAGAGTCTGCAGCGCGCGCTGGGAAACGAGGAGATAGCGGCGCAGGGATACAGCGCTGCAGTTTCTGCCAGCCGTGCAAGCACCGTACTCAGGGCTGAATTCTGGGTTCGAGACGGGGGAAGGAAGCGGTCCATTTCGGTTCTTCACACCGGTCAGACCACAGAGGAGGCCAGCGGCCACCATCTTGGAGAGCTGATGTCACCATCCCTGTTCTCGACTGACCGCAGCTCATTCAGCCATAGAACAGGTAATTTCAGGCTGCCATTCACCTGCGGCTTGCAGACAGATTACTCAGGCTCAGTGCCTAAGTGCTTCTTGGAGCCTGCTCTTATCAGAGCATACACCGAGCACGGAGCGGCCGAGTTCCGGCTCCTGGAACTGCCCTGGCCCAGGGCTAAGGAGCCCGCGGAAACTGCTTCTCGGTCCGGGTCCTGCTGAGGGCCGGTCAGGACTCACCCGTTGCTTTGGTCACCCGGCAAAGGGAACGAAATGCTGCCATTCGCATAGGATACCAACATGGCAGAGATCTGATGTCATCAGAAAGCGGCGGAGGAGAGAACTTCATCAATACCAGAGGCGACAGAAACAGTTGGTCTCCTGGTACGGTGGGTGAGGCACAGACACCTGAGTCTCTCTCGATTTGTCGTCGAGCCAGAGGGGAGGAGCCGGGCCGCCACCCGCGCCCAGAGCAGGCCCAGCGGCTCGCCGGCATGGTCGTCGCGTGACCCCAATTGGAGAGGGGGCGGAGCGGAGCCGCCACCCGCGCCTGCAAGGTGGGCAGACCCGCGACCCAGTGGTACACGGGCGTGGTAGGAGGGGCAGGGCAGAGCCTCCACCCACGCCTGCAAGGTAAGCAGACCTGCGACAGACTGGTGGGTCAGGCCCAGCGGCCTGCCAGCGTGGTACACACGTCACCCCAACTGGAGTAGGGGCAGAGCAAAGCCTTAGCCCGCGCTCGGATCAGGCCCCGCTAGTGTGGTGGTCACGTGACCCCAATTGGAGCGGAGGCGGAGCGGAACCGCCACCTGTGCCCGCAGGGTGAGCAGACCTGCGACCAACCTGCAGATCAGGCCCAGCGGTCCGCAGGCGTGGTAGGAGGGGCGGGGCAGAGCTGCCGCCCGCGTCTGCAAGGTAGGCAGACCTGCGACAGACCGGCGGATCAGGCCCAGGAGCCTGCCGGCGTGGTACACACGTCACCCCAATTGGAGTAGGGGCAGAGCAGAGCCGCCACCCGTGCCAGGAACAGGCCCAGCGACCTGCCGGCGTGGTAGTCACGACACCCCAATTGGAGTAGGGGCAGAGCAGAGCTGCCACCCGTGCCCGAAAGGTGGGCAGACCTGCGACCGACCAGTGGGACAGGCCCAGTGGCCTCCAGGTGCGACAGACACGTCACCCCATTTGGAGTAGGGGCAGAGCAGAGCCGCCGTCCGTGCCCACAAGATAGGCAGACCTGCGACCGACCGGTGGAACAGGCCCAGCGGCCGGCCAGGGTGGTAGGCACGTCACCCCAATTGGAGTAGGAACAGAACAGAGCCTTCGCCCGTGCCCGGAACAGGCCCAGCGGTCCGCGGGTGTGGTAGACAAGTCACACCAATTGGAGGGGGGGGCAGAGCAGAGCCGCCGCCCGCGCCTGCAGAGTAGACAGACCTGCAACCGACCGGCGGATCAGGCCCGGTGGCCTGCCGGCGTGGTACACTCATCACCCCAATTGGAGTAGGGGCAGAACAGAGCCGCCGCCCGCGCCCGGAACAGGCCCAGTGACCTGCCGGCGAGGTAGTCACGACACCCCAATTGGAGTAAGGAGAGAGCAGAGCCGCCGCCCGCGCCTGCAAGGTAGGCAGACCGCCGCCTGACCCTGCAAGGGAGACTTTTCAACTATACAAGAGCAATATAAATATATAGGGGAAAAAAACATTTCAAAAACACAACAGTTTCACCAAGCAGAAAGAAACGCAAGCAGTATGAAGAGACAAGGAAAGAAAGGACCACAAAAAATGCAGGTCAACGCAACTTTAGAAGAGGTAACAGCTGCAGCAGATGGAATGTCAGATAAAGAATTCAGGATATACATGCTTCAGACGATCTGGAGTATCAAGGAAGACATTAGACAGCAAAATCAGACAATGAAAGATCACTTCGACAATAAATTACACAAACAAATCCAGGAAGCAAAGGATCAACTATACAGGGAGATAGAGGTTATAAAAAACAAACAAACAGAAATCCTAGAAATGCAGGAAGCAATAAACCAACTTAAAAACTCAATGGAGAATACTACCAGCAGAGTAGAACACTTAGAAGATAGAACATCAGACAATGAAGACAAAGTATTTCAACTGGAAAAGAACATAGACAGCTCAGCAAGACTGTTAAGAAACCATGAGCAGAACATCCAAGAAATATGGGATAACATTAAGAGACCAAACTTAAGAGTCATTGGGATACAGGAAGGTACAGAGCTCCAAATCAAAGGAATGAGCAGTCTATTCAATGAAATAATACGAGAAAACTTCCCAGACTTGAAGAATGAGACAGAATCCCAAATCCTAGAAGCCTACAGGACACTGAATGTGCAATTTCATAAGAGATCCACACCTAGACACATTATAATGAAGATGCCCAACATACAGAATAAGGAGAGAATTTTAAAAGCTACAAGAGAAAGGAAGCAGATTACATTTAGGGGTAAGCCAATCAGGATAACAGCTGATCTTTCAACACAGACTCTGAAAGCTAGAAGATCCTGGAATAACATATTTCAAACACTGAAAGAAAATGGGTTCCAACCAAGAATTGTGTATCCAGCGAAATTAAGCTTCAGGATGGAAGATGAAATTAAAACCTTCCACGATAAACAAAAGTTAAAAGAATTTGCAGCTAGAAAACCATCTCTTCAAAACATCCTTGGAAAAACATTACAGGAAGAGGAAATGGAAAATAACAATGAAAACCAACAGTGGGAGGTAGGACAGCAAAGGGGGGGAAAATAATGAAAGAGGAAAACAAACCATGTTTAGTAACAGAAATAAACAAATATGGCTGGAAGAACAACCCATATCTCAATAATAACCCTAAATGTTAATGGCTTAAACTCACCAATTAAGAGACACAGGCTAGTAGAATGGATCACAAAACAAGACCCAACAATGTGCTGCCTACAGGAGACGCATTTGATAGGAAAAGACATACATAGGCTGAAGGTGAAAGGTTGGGAAAAATCATATCACTCATATGGACTTCGGAAACAAGCAGGAGTGTCCATACTCATATCAAATAAAATAGATTTCAAGCCAAAGTTAATCAAAAGGGATAAAGAGGGACACTACATACTGCTTAAGGGAACCATACACCAACAAGACATAACAATCATAAATATTTATGCCCCAAACAATGGTGCAGCTATGTTCGTCAAACAAACTCTTTTCAAGTTCAAGAGTCTAATAGACCACCATACCATAATCATGGGAGACTTCATCACACCTCTCTCGACACTGGACAGATCTTCCAAACAAAAGTTGAATAAGGAAACTATAGAACTCAATAACACTATTAATAACCTAGACCTAATTGACATATATAGAGTATACCACCCAACATCAAGCAGTTACACTTTTTTCTCAGCAGCACATGGATCCTTCTCAAAAATAGATCATATATTATGTCACAGGGCAACTCTTAGACAATATAAAGGAGTAGAGATAATACCATGCATCTTATCTGATCATAATGGAATGAAACTGAAAATCAACGATAAAAGAAGGAAGGAAAAAGCATACATCACTTGGAGAATGAACAATAGGTTACTGAATGATCAATGGGTTATAGAAGACATCAAGGAGGAAATTACAAAATCCTTAGAGATAAATGAAAACACAGACACAACATATTGGAATCTATGGGACACATTGAAAGCAGTTCTAAGAGGAAAATTCATTGCTTGGAGTTCATTCCTTAAAAAAAGAAAAAAACCAACAAATAAATGATCTCATACTTCATCTCAAAATCCTAGAAAAAGAAGAGCAAAACAACAGCAAAAGAAGTAGAAGGCAAGAAATAATTAAAATCAGAGCTGAAATTAATGAAATCGAAACAAAAGAAACAATTGAAAAAATTGACAAAACTAAAAGTTGGTTCTTTGAAAAAATAAACAAAATCGACAGACCCTTAGCGATGCTAGTGAAGAGAAGAAGAGAGAGAACTCAAATTACTAGCATACAGGATGAAAATGGCAATATCACAACAGACATTTCAGAAATACAGAAGATAATCAAAAACTATTTTGAATCCTTATACTCCAATAAATTAGAAGATAGTGAAGGCATAGATAAATTTCTTAAGTCATATGATCTGCCCAGATTGAGTCAGGAGGATATAGACAACCTAAACAGACCAATATCAATTGAGGAAATAGAAGAAACCATCAAAAGACTACCAACTAAGAAAAGCCCAGGACTGGATGGGTATACAGCAGAATTTTACAAAACCTTTAAAGAAGAACTAATACCAATACTTTTCAAGCTACTTCAGGAAATAGAAAAAGAGGGAGAACTTCCAAATTCATTCTATGAGGCCAACATCACCCTGATACCTAAACCAGACAAAGACACTTCAAAGAAAGAAAACTACAGACCAATATCTCTAATGAACCTAGATGCAAAAATCCTCAATAAAATTCTGGCGAATCGGATACAAAAACATATAAAAAAAATTGTACACCATGATCAAGTAGGATTCATCCCTGGGATGCAAGTCTGGTTCAATATACGGAAATCAATAAATGTTATTCACCACATCAATAGACTTAAAAATAAGAACCATATGATCATTTCGATAGATGCGGAAAAAGCATTCGACAAAGTACAGCATCCCTTTATGTTCAAAACTCTAGAAAAACTAGGGATAACAGGAACATACCTCAATATTGTAAAAGCAATCTATGCTAAGCCTCAGGCTAGCATCATTCTGAATGGAGAAAAACTGAAGGCATTCCCTCTAAAATCTGGAACAAGACAGGGATGCCCTCTCTCACCACTTCTGTTCAACATAGTTCTCGAAACACTGGCCAGAGCAATTAGACAGACGAAAGAAATTAAAGGCATCAAAATAGGAAAAGAAGAACTTAAATTATCACTATTTGCAGATGACATGATTCTATACCTAGCAGACCCAAAAGGGTCTACAAAGAAACTATTAGAGCTAATAAATGAATTCAGCAAAGTGGCAGGATATAAAATCAACACGCATAAATCAAAGGCATTCCTGTATATCAGCGACAAATCCTCTGAAATGGAAATGAGGACAACCACTCCATTCACAATATCTTCAAAAAAAATAAAATACTTGGGAATCAACCTAACAAAAGAGGTGAAAGACTTGTACAATGAAAACTACAGAACCCTAAAGAGAGAAATAGAAGAAGATCTTAGAAGATGGAAAAATATGCCCTGTTCATGGATAGGCAGAACTAACATCATCAAAATGGCGATATTACCAAAAGTTCTCTATAGGTTTAATGCAATGCCAATCAAAATCCCAACGGCATTTCTTGTAGAAATAGAGAAAGCAATCATGAAATTCATATGGAAAAATAAAAGACCCAGAATAGCAAAAACAATGCTAAGCAGGAAGTGTGAATCAGGCGGTATAGCGATACCAGACTTCAAACTATACTACAGAGCAATAGTAACAAAAACAGCATGGTACTGGTACCAAAACAGGCGGGTGGACCAATGGTACAGAATAGAGGACACAGAAACCAATCCACAAAACTACAACTATCTTATATTTGATAAAGGGGCTAAAAGCATGCAATGGAGGAAGGATAGCATCTTCAACAAATGGTGCTGGGAAAACTGGAAATCCATATGCAACAAAATGAAACTGAATCCCTTTCTCTCGCCATGCACAAAAGTTAATTCAAAATGGATCAAGGAGCTTGATATCAAATCAGAGACACGCCGTCTGATAGAAGAAAAAGTTGGCTACGATCTACAGTCGGTGGGGTCGGGCTCCAAATTCCTCAATAGGACACCCATAGCACAAAAGTTAATAACTAGAATCAACAAATGGGACTTACTCAAACTAAAAAGTTTTTTCTCAGCAAAAGAAACAATAAGAGAGGTAAATAGGGAGCCTACACCCTGGGAACAAATCTTTACTCCTCACACTTCAGATAGAGCCCTAATATCCAGAGTATACAAAGAACTCAAAAAATTAGACAATAAGAGAACAAACAACCCAATCAACAAATGGGCCAAGGACCTGAACAGACACTTCTCAGAGGAGGACATACAGTCAATCAACAAGTACATGAAAAAATGCTCACCATCTCTAGCTGTCAGAGAAATGCAAATCAAAACCACCCTAAGATACCATCTCACTCCAGTAAGATTGGCAGCCATTAGGAAGTCAAACAACAACAAGTGCTGGCGAGGATGTGGGGAAAAGGGTACACTTGTACATTGCTGGTGGGACTGCAGATTGGTGCAGCCAATTTGGAAAGCAGTATGGAGATTTCTTGGAAAGCTGGGAATGGAGCCACCATTTGACCCAGCTATTCCCCTTCTTGGTCTATTCCCTAAAGACCTAAAAAGAGCATGCTACAGGGACACTGCTACATCGATGTTCATAGCAGCACAGTTCACAATAGCAAGACTGTGGAACCAACCTAGATGCCCTTCAATAGACGAATGGATAAAAAAAATGTGGCATTTATACACAATGGAGTATTACTCTGCATTAAAACATGACAAAATCATAGAATTTACAGGGAAATGGATGGCATTAGAGCAGATTATGCTAAGTGAAGCTAGCCAATCCCTAAAAAACAAATGCCAAATGTCTTCTTTGATATAAGGAGAGTAACTAAGATCAGAGTAGGGACGAAGAGCAGGAGAAGAAGATTAACATTTAACAGGGATGAGAGGTGGGAGGGAAAGGGAGAGAGAAGGGAAATTGCATGGTAATGGAAGGAGACCCTCAGAGTTATACAAAAGTACATACAAGAGGAAGTGAGGGGAAAGGGAAAAATAACACAAGGGGGAGAAATGAATGACAGTAGAGGGGGTAGAGAGAGAAGAGGGGAGGCGAGGGGTGGGGACGGGAGGGGCGATAGTAGAGGATAGGAAAGACAGCAGAACACAACAGACACTAGTATGGCAATATGTAAATCAATGGATGTGTAACTGATGTAATTCTGCAATCTGTATATGGGGTAAAAATGGGAGTTCATAACCCACTTGAATAAAAGTGTGAAATATGATATATCAAGAAATTTGTAATGTTTTGAACAACCAACAATAAAAAATTAAAAAAAAATTATACTAAAAATTTATCACTAACTTTATTATATTTTTTCCTTCTTTTAAATTTCTTTGCTAAATATCTTCACTGTCCTGGTGACTTCTGCTTCCTATTTTCTTGGTGTACCTGTGTCCTTCTCCTTCTTTAGGTTTTCTGCACATCTCTTGGCACCTCGAATGACTCTCTGATCAGTCTTACTCTCCTCTCTAGGCTGCATATGCCTGGCTTTCTGGACCTCAGACACCTGAAGTCTGAATTTGCAGTTGCTCCTTTCTCTTCCTGGTTCTTCGTGGGGACTGCCACGATTTCTCCCTCACACCCTCCTCTGCTGTGTGAGGCTGGGAAATCTGATTCCGTCTTTCAGATCTCAAGCCAGTCCTTATTATGGTTTGGATCTAGAACCTCCAGAGGCTTGTGTCCTTAAAGACGTGGTCCCCAATGCAGCAATGTCCAGGGCTGAGGCTTTGGGGAAGTGATAGGATCCTGAGGGCTGTTACCTCTTACTGGATTAATAATTAGAATGGACTGCTGGGGGTTACCTGTACACAGGTGAGGCATAGTTGAAGGAAGCAGGTCACTGGGGGTGTGACCTTGGTGACTATGTCTTGTCTCTGGCTCCTCCCTCTCAGTCTTACTCCCTGCTTCCTGGCTTCTGTGTGCTTAGTACTTTTCCTTCACCATGCCCTTGCGCTGTGATGTTCTGCCTCACCTTGGGCCCAGAGCAATGGAGCCAGCTGACCGTGGACTGAACCTCTAAAACTTTGAGCTAAATAAACCATTCTTTCTTTAAGTTATGTCAGATATTCTGGCCACAGCAAGGAAAAGCTGACTAACACAGTCTGGGAAGAGTCTAGAATCAAATTTTTAGATACCATATTTTTCTGGATTTAAGGTACCCGTGATAATAGTTACACCACCATTTTATGGATCAATAAAAAAGGGAAAACAGTGCCAAGTAAATTGCGACTTTCCGCAGACTGTGAGCTGCATTCTAATTTAAGGGATGTTAAAATGCAAAAAGCACATCTTAGTACCAGTGATATATGGTGACCATTCAATGAAGACATTTCAGAAAGGAGATAAAGCAGTACATTACGGAATGTAGCTTTCTTCTGACATAAGAACACAGGGATAGAATTTAAAGAATGTTCATTTGAGATGTTGGCTAACTAGGAGGAAAGTTTTAGCATCATAGAAGGAAAAAAATGTAGTTCTGTTAGTCTTTGCAGATGTCCTTCATTAGCTTAAGGTGAGATTGTATTAGTCAGGTGATACAGCACATAGATCTCATGAGGTAAATCAGGCAGGTGGATTTGCTTAGTTTTATATATATATATATATATATATATATATATATATATATATATATATATATATATGCATACATATATGAATTGGCTCACATAGGGTTAGGAAGGCAAAAATGATCTGGAAGCTGGGGGGCCAGGAAAGTTGGTGGTATAATTTAGTCCAAGGCAAAAGGCCTGAGAAGGGTGTGTTGGGAAGCACTGGACTGAGTCTCAAGGCCCAAGAACCAGGAATGCTGATGTCCAGGGGCAGGAGAAGATGGATTTCTTGGCTCAAGAGTGAATTCACTCTTCCTCCACCTTTGGTTCTATTCTATCCTTCAACCGATTGTATGATGTCCCATCACCTTGGTGAGGGTCATTTGCTTTACTCAGTCCACCAATTCGATGCTAATCTCTCCAGAAACCTTTTCACAGAAACACCCAGAATAATGTTGCACCAGCTATGTGGGCATTCCTTAGTCCTGTCAAGTTAACAGGTGAACTCAACCGCCACGGAGGTCATACTGGATCAGGTATCGAGCTGCTGACAACATGCTCGATAATAGCTCCTTATAACAGGGATCGTCACATTTAAGTGCCTTGGGGAACCAGATGGTGAAAAAGTGAGTTGAACAGAGTGAGCATAATAGACTGTTGTCTTTAGAAGAGAGAGAGACACACAGAGAGACAGAAGCATAGGAAGAGGAGGGTGTGTGAAGATAGAGGCCAAGATTGGAAAGAGGCAGCAATAAACCAGGGAAATGACAAGGACTGTCAGAAGCTACAAGAAGATAGGAGGCCAGTAAGGATTCTCCCTGAGGGATTTCAAAGGTAACAAGACCTTGATGACATCTTGATTTCAGAATCTCAGCTCCGAGAACTGTGGGAGAATCAATTTTCATATCTTACGCCATCTGGGTTTGTCATATAGTTAACGAGCTGCTGGCGACAGTTTGGACAACTGTGGACCACACACACACACACACACACACACACACACAGTGGGTCTTATCAGATTGTCACAGAACTGAAAAGTTCCTATCTTCTGGTAATTTTTGCTGTACCTTTACTATGTTTAGATATGTTGAGATACCCAAGTGTCTACCATTGTGTTACGGCTGCCTGCAGTATTCAGCGTGGTAACATGCTGAACAGGTCTGTAGTCCAGGAGCAATAGGCTCTACCATGTACGTAGCCTTGGTGTGGAGTCGGCTGTACCATCCAGGTTTGTGTACGTGCACTAGATAATGTCTGTATAACACAACAAAACTGCCTAATGATGCACTTCTCAGAACACATCCCACCATTAAAAAAACTCATGACTCTTCTTGGTTCCAATAGCCCCAGGAAACAAATACAGGGTTCAAAAGAGAACCTTCATGGTAATTAAGGTTTGGAAATAAGCTCTCTGAGAATCTAAATTTCAAAAACAAGAGAAAAACACTTCTTACTCTCATGTCCAAACATAAAGTGGTTTTCATAAAGCAAGGAAAGTAGCTGCTATTTTCTATGTCTACTCTAGAAAGAATGAGAAGGGGCTGCCTGGGGGCTTCCTTTTGGGGTTCCGATTCTGTTAGCTACTGGGCTTCAAGCAAGCATCATCACCATCTAGTGCTTTAAGTCTTCTCAGCGGTTACAGGAGTGATTGGACCAGATGTAAGATGTCACCTAGCTCTAAAATGATACTATTCTTGGTTTATATATGGTAAGAGAAAAACTTGCTGGCCAGTATAGATTACAATGTTGGAAGAGATCATCCAATAATGTTATGGATTTTCTTGTAACTGGTTGTGAGCACTACTGATCTCATAGCTGCAGACGGGGAGCTGATAACCTGCTCGATAATAGCTCCTTAAAACAGGAATCGTCACATTTAACTGCCTTGGGGAACCAGATAGTAACACAAGTGTGTTGAACAGAGCAAGCGTAATAGTCTAGATAATGGTGGCTGTGGCAGAGACTGGCTGTGACAAAATAGGGAGTGGTGGGGACTCTCTTTGAGCAAGAGAGTGCCTCGGCCCTTCAAGGAAGCCGAGGAGAGCTCAGCTCTTCCCAGGTGTTCCAAAAAGGAATGTGGGCCCAGGAGGCCAAATATTCTGATTTTTCAAGGGAAGCCAGGATTTTAATGTGAAGTCTTCCAATTTCTAATCATGTTAGCACCTGCTCTAAAATTTAAAATAATCCCTCTGGACAAACAAAACACGTCTATTGATTTGATGTGGTCCCTCAAGTTCCAATTTGCACATTTGGCATTAATGCCTTAGATCAATATTTACTAGTATTACTAAAGGGCTTAATGAAATACCTAGACATCTTAATATCTTTTGCTTGTTTATGTGAGAAAAAGATAGTCTCAGAACACATCACATTATTTTTATCTTGTGGTTAAGGAACCCAAAAGCAGAAAGCAGAACTTAGGTTTTCTGTTCTACCTGGTATTCTTTTCCTCATTTTTTTTTCTTTTTTTGTGGTGGTGGTGGTGGGGAGGTATATCAGGGATTGAATCTAGGGGTGCTAAACCACTGAGCCACACCCCTATCCCCATCCCTTTTCATTTTTTAAAAATTTGAGACAGGGTCTTGCTAAGTTGCCCAGGCTGGCCTTGAGCTTGGGATCCTCCTGCCTCAGCTTCCCAAGTCACTGGGATTATAGATGTGCACCACCAAGCCTGGCTCTGTCAGCTCTTCTGATATTCCCACTAATGAGAAGGTGCACAGCAAGTCTATTTGCACTGACATGTCTACGTGCATTGGATTCAGGTATTAGAAGCTGACAAAGGCATGAATATTATCTTAAGAGAAATGGTAGGCTATATCTGAGTCTTGTTATGCACAGAAAAAGAAAATGGGAGATTTGGTGTCAGTTCAAGTTGTCTTATAATTGTAGGACACGGTTGAAATTTATAAGGCCCCAAAGAATACAGAAGTAGAAAAGGCAATATGGAATGGCAATTGGAAAACTACCAGAAAATCAAAAGGGAAAATATCAGAAAGGGATTCCGGAGGCGATTGTGTATGGTTATCATTCCTCACAGATGAGGGTATCTATTGTTTCATTCATTTGCTTAATAATGACTGTTTTAGCACTGCTGTATTCCAGGCAGTATGTAAGCAACAAAGAGATAATAATTAGCAAGACAGACATGATTGCTTTTTTTCCAGGGCTTCCTTTCTATAGGTGAGATAGATGAGTAAATTAACTATAAATACAGACTTAATGTCCTAACCTGAAAGATGAACTGGCCTCTAGCCCCTCACCTGCAAATATTTGACCATCTGCCATCTTGTTTACCTTGTCATATTCTGTTTCTCAGTGGAAATACTAGCAGTGTGCATCTTACTCCTCTCCTTAGAATGTACACCTTCATTTAAGGAAGATGTGGTGCTAAGAATGGCATCTTAAAAATTAGCATAACCCGAGGGGAAGCAAGAAGACCTGGCTTCTTATCTTGTCTCTGCTACTTAATAGCTGCATGAACTTCTGAACCTTGGCTCCTTTTCTTTGACTCTAAGTCTATCGTTTATAACTGTTAGGATGAGCTCATATATATGACAGTGCATTATGACCTAGAGAGTCCCCTATAAATGGTAATATTATTATTACGAATTCCATGCTTCTAAAATATTTTGAAAGTATATGTTGGATGAAAAGAGTGAATCCTAATATAAACTATCAACGATGTTTAATAATAATATATCAATATCAGTTCATCAATTAAAAGAAATGTATCACATTCAGACATAAAAGATGTGAATAACAGAGGAAACTGTGTGAGTGGGTGAAGAAGAGGAGTCAATATAACTACTTTCTTCTCGTTTTTATTCTGTAAACTTAAAGTTACTTTAAAAAATACTCTTAATTTTAAAAAAAGGATCAAAAGGGTTTTCTAGTGTTACAATCTTAAATCTATAATCTGCAAAATAGTGTATTTTATTAAATAAATTGAACTTCTCTACTTTGTCAATCTGCTAAGAATACCTTTCATTCCGACAGACCAGAATCGAGCTTTGGCCCTGCCCCCTGAGCCATCATAAATCACCCATCAGTGGAGTTGGGATGGGCGTGGTTTCCTAACCTGACCAACCCAACGTCTCACCTTTTGTCACTTGACATGGAAACATCTGAATTTCACTGTAAACTCACTTGCCTAGTCAGGATGGCCAGTACTTGAGAATTTGTTTTTCTCCTGTCTAGTCCTGTTCCTGTCTTCAAAATATGCACAACACCATTTAAAACAGGGCAGTTTATTACTTCTTTCTTTCTCTCTCTCTCTCTCTCTCTCTCTCTCTCTCTCTCTCTCTCCTCTCTCTCTCTCTCTCTCTCTCTCTCTCTTCTCCCCCCCTCCCCCCCCCTTGAGAGTAGAGAAGTCTTGCTCTTCCAACACAGGGGAAGGTTGGTAAGAAGGGAGAGCTTGTTTTTAGTATTCCCCTTAGGATATTGGTTGCAATGGTTTTTCTTTTTTGAAATATTTTGATAGCATTTTCCCAATTCTTCCAACTATTGAGATGACCTAATAAAAAAGAGGTTACTGTGTAAGGCTGAGTCTCAGTTCTCTGGAATGAACTTTCTCCTGAATCCAGGCACAGGCAAAGAAAGTAAGATGGAACCGTACTTGTTTCTGGGCTGGGGATTGAACCCAGGGCCTCACATATGCCAAACATGTGCTCTGCCATGAGCTCCACCCTCAGCCCCCAGGGCCTCTTTCTGACTCTTCAATCTCATACAGCTGGGTTAGTCAGCTTTTCAGCACTGTGACCAAGATATTCAACAAAGACAACTTGGGGAGGAACAGTTTATTTTGGCATGTGGTTTCAGAGGTTCTGTCCACGGTGGGCCACCTCTGTCATTCTGGGCCCAAGGTGAGGTAGAACATTATGGTGGAAGCGCTGTTCCACTCCTGGCAGCCAGGAAGCAGATAGAGGGAGACAGGGAAAGGACCACAGGGCAGATGCACCCTTCCAGGGTTCAGTGACCCACTTTCTCCATTCACACCCCACCTGCCTACAGTTACCACCCAGTTATTCCATTCCAACCAGGAAGAACTGATTAGGTTACAGCCCTCACATCTAACCATTTCACCTCTGAATGTTCCTGCATCAGCATGGGAGATTTTGGGGGAAACCTCACATCCAAATCATAACAAGAGATAATTCTCAGTATTTGCAGTAGTTACGCTTGATGAAGTCACCGTGAACAATGAAATACTGAATATTGAACCATTGCTCCAAGGAAAATCCAGTATTTTCCTGTGAGCTTCTAGTCCCAACATTTTCATCAACCAATCAACATATAACCCTGTTTTATGTGTTTCTACTTAAGGACACCTTATTTAATATATATCTTTGATTCATTAAATTGAACTTGCAACCAACGTTACTATAACTTAAGTCTGAATAAAGCTTACCAAACACACACATTTTCTCTATAAGATACAACACAGCCTACTTGAGCTTAGGAACACTAGATAGCACTTCAGCACTATGCTTGGGGACAATTTTAAGCAGTTACTAACGAAAGCACAAAAATGTGGCACTGGATATACTATACAAGGACCCTTGTTTATAGCATGAGAGCTGAGACGAGGGCAGAACAAGGCTTTCTTCCACCTCAGCTGGGGGACACGTGCACTGGGAGACTCGAAATTTTCACCACCCTGAGCATGTCTGGAATGACTATAAATATTGATTTACAGGTGACAATTACATTTTAGAAAGGAAGGGCATTTGCAAATATGCAATCTGTGAATATTATGGACCAACTATACTTTTAATCCTTCGTTTCCCTCCATTAGCAACAGTTTAATATTCACAAGTCTTTATCATCAATTTAATATTCACAAGTCTTTATCATCAAGACCCTCATGATATTTACTCAGTTTCCCAAACTAGGGCAGTAAGTCAGATTAGAAATATTAAAAGTATGAGAAATTTAAGAAATAAAGACAAGATACAGAGATAAGTGAAAAGCAGGGGCATGTTGGAATGATCCAGCTCTGCTGGAGACTGGATCTAACAACAAAATGGAGCCTGCGTGCTTTATTTAAATGGGTATGAACACCAATGGGATTCAGAGTGAAGGACTTCCTAAGGAATACAGGAAGAAGATGGCAAAGACAATTTGGTTGGGACTTGGCAGGTCATGCCCACCTCCTCTCCTTCTGCATTTGAAGCTAGGGCTGTCTGAGTCAATGAGCCATCTCAGATCAGTGGACTTTCACCAAGAGTTTTCAGAAAAGTAACCTCCTGGTCTTGAGATGGCTCAAACAAACCCATAATTCATTTATGAGCCCTAATACATTATATTAAAAAACCAAACAAAAGATCTTCTTCCTCCAGTTGCAGTCTTCTCTCTCTGGTTCTTCTCTCAAAGTTCTTGCAAGAGAAGGATCTACCTTGCTCTTCCTGCAAGACACCACACCGCACTACGAATGGGAGACACCACATGACACAGATCACCGGAGAGGTTCCACTTTATTACAAAAGGCTGTGTGTTTATAAAGATCTAAGAAGAGGTCGCAGGGCTGAGGTAGATAATGGGTCATTTGTTTATTGGCAAGCTCTTCCATATGTCAGTTCTGGAGCCCAAGAAGTTAATTCTTATTGGGGCTAAGGCTTCCCACCAGCAGGATTTGAACATTGGTGCTGACGGGAACGTTTCGTGCGAGTGAAAGAAAAAAGAGGAGAAAGAGGGTCGTTAGGCGCCACATTGGGGTTTTTCTCTGGGGTGATGCTGCCGTTATATGTTTTCCCAACATTCCTCCCTTTTTGTTTTCTTAGGAATTGGGGCATCGTTGGTCAGATCTGGCTGCTTCCGGCTGTGCAGGGGCAGCGTAGGGCCTAGAAGGGGAAGTGTAGGAATGTTCGGGGGGGCAGGTCTGGGGATATCATGGCAACCAGAAATAAAACCCAGTGGCTATAGACAGCTACTTCCATAGGGATGAAGTCTATGAAAGTTCCCTGAAACCAGAAGTCGTCGATGGCATTGAACCAGTCCTGGATGGAGGAGATTGTTGGTATCAGCCACTGGTCCTGTAACAGAGACTCTAGGAAATACTGGAAGCGTTGCCTTGACATGGCATCACCAGCACCTGAAGAAGATCAGAGCGAACAAAAACAGGATGAAGATAAAAATTAAAGCAAATGTCAGTTTTTGGCAGAAGTTCCATGTTGGGGGACTGACAGAGAAGAGGCCAAGGGCCATGAGGAGGCTTAAAAGGACATAAAGGCTCAAGAATCCAGGATGGCAGATTAAGAGGTTCTCCGGGCTTGTTGTCTCCCACTGTCCGATGTCTGTTGCATTCCATCGTGCCTGGTAGTGAGCTTCAGCAATGAGTGAGCTGTTCTCTTGAAGATGTTGGGGGTTCATTGGTCATCAGAGCTGGTAGTACCTAAGCAGAAGCTGGTTGAAAGTTTGGTTAGAGATCTTCCGTAATTGGCCCTGTAGGAAGTGAAGCAGACAGGGCAGGAACAGACACATCAGGAAAAGGAGACATATGGGCCCTAAAAGAGGCAACAGCCATGACTGGAAGTGGGCTAAAAAGAAGGTGGCAAATGGGTTTTGGTTTGGTGGATTTTTCAAAGAGGTAGCCAAGTCGGTGAGCTTGACTACATTAGTTTCCACAAGGCCTGATTCATTGATGTAGTAACAGCATTCTTCCCTCAAGAAAAGACAGGTTCCACCTTTTTCGGCTGTGAGTAAGTCTATAGCTCATTGATTTTGAAGAGTAACTTGAGCCAAGGATGTGACCTGTCTTTGTAAAGATGCTAGAGATTCTGCCGTAGAAGTGAGCACTTGTTCAAGTTTAGAATTTAAGTCCTGTACAGCCCATAAGGAGTGTCCTAGAGCTCCACCAGAAATTCCTGCTCCAGAAGCAGATGCAGCCAGTGAGAGACCCACCAGTATTAGAAGGAAAGCAGCCCGCTTATTCCGCACTGGGAGAGACAAGAAGGCCTGCACTTCAGCTGGGGTATAGAGAGTCAATTGCAGGACAAGTGTCACCAGTATACATGGGGTAGAGGTGTTGGTGAATAAGATAGTGATGAGAGAACCATTACACCAGAAGAATGAGCCAGATGGTGCATAGAGGGTGAAGTTAAAGGTGATGTTAAAGTGGCAAAACTTTGACTGGGAGACACTCAAGCCCAAGAGGCAGCGCCGGGGAATCACAGTATGGTTAGACTCCTCAGGCTCCCATAATGGAGTGTCGGGTGGAAGGGTTCTGAGAGAACGGCAGGCAGATGGAGTGGAGAAATTTGAGAGGTCAGAAGCTGAGAAGTTCAAGGGAACCGCTGCAAGCAAAGGTCGAGTCAGAGAGGCGCATAAGTAGCAATCAGTTGGTGTAATGGCGGGGAGGGTTAGATTTAAGAAGGTTACAGTTTCAGTAAGTAGTCGTAGCCATGAATACTGTGGTGAACTCCCGACATTAGGCTCATATGGATCCTGTATGGAGTCTAACAACTGCTGTTCAGAATGCTTTATATCTGTAGAGATTATAGCTACTGAGGGCTGGGAGGGTTGAAGCTCTTGGGAGATGGAGATGGAGCCACAGGGGGTGGGAGAGGATATGTCACAGTAGAAGGAAGCATTTACCCTAGAGGTCCAGCATGGATGGTTAGGGTCAGTTATAGCCAATTGATAGCCCCCCGAGATCAATCTGAAATTTCCAACGCAGGAATCCCCGATGCATGCACATGGGTTATGAATGTTGCATGACCAGTAGGGGCACCCCCCATAGGTTTCGGGCCACCATTTGCAGTAATCCTCTGTCTGATCATATAAGAAGCAAAGGTAAGGCCTAGCAGCTGTTTTTAAAAGTTCAGAATTCTGGGAGGAGAGGGGAAGGAAGATAGATGCATTACATCCTATAGGGGTGCAATCAACCAAAGAAACTAGGCGAGTGTAACGAGTGCTGCCTTGGACATATGTCTCTCTGACTTTGAATCTCCAAGTATAAGAGGAGGATGATGATGTCCCCGGGAGAAGAGTGATGACTGTGAAAATACCAATTAGAAGAGTGGGAGTCATGGTGGAGTATGGGCGGTTACGCGAGACAGGCGAAGCTTTAGAGGATAGTTAGGATGTGGAGAGCAGGAGTAAAGGGGAGGTCTAGGAGGTGACTCTTGAGGTTCCTCTGGGGTAGTCTTGTCATCAGCAGGTGGGGCGGCCTCCTGGTGATATGGCTTCAACAGGATTCCTCAGTTTGATCTGCTATGAAGCATAGCATTGTTGAACATAAGTGGGATGAAGTGGCCCAGTTGAATCCAGTAACATTAAGGGTCCGATTACAGCCAGTAAAAGGGCAATTGCCTTGACCCATAAACTGAGAGTGGGTGGTGCCATCCTGTTGCCATGTTGCTTGGATGTAGAAGCTCCATCTGTGGGTTGGGATAGAAGCTTGAGAGAGATTAATGATTAGTAATAGGAGAGGGTTGGCGAGAAACTTTGAGTTTGGTGGGCCCCAGCATGGTGGAAATATGACTGTATGGGGTCCTATCCGGCGAGGTTTCAACAACTGAGAATGTAGCTCTCAAAGTAAGACTGCATCACCCGGTTAAAGAGGGTCCGATTTAGTTCCTGATTGTGCTGGAACAGATGCTGGTAACAGATGGTGCAGGAAGACACTGGTCTGCGTGTTCTCTTAGGAGTTTATATAGAAGCATGAGATAGGGCAGGTAGGACACAAGGGGAGGAGGAGTGACAGGAAAGTTTTAGTTGATTAAGAAAGGCATCCATAGAACAGCTCAAAGAGGCTAAGGCCTGAGGGGGCTCTAGCGGTTGCCTGAATTTGGGTGAGGGCCAATGGCAAAAGATTGGTCCAGGACAGTCTGAGTTAAATAGCAAGTTTAGTGAGATGATCCTTGAGAATGCCATTAGGCCTCTCAACCTTACCTGAGGATTGGGGTCAGTGGGGGATGTGGGGCCTCCAAGTGCTATTAAGGCCTTTGGAAACTAGTTAAACAATTTGAGAAGTGAAGGATGGACTGTTGTCTGACTGAATGGAGGCAGGCAGTTTGAACCTAGGAATGATCTGCTCAATGAGGATGGAGGCGTCAGTGTCAGCAGTTCCGATGGTGTCAGCAGTTTTCCTGGAGGTAGGGAAGGCTTCTATCCAACTGTAAGATAGTGCTATCTCCAAATTACAAACAGTTAAATCCTGTGTCAAGGCCTGACCAAAGTGGTAGGGACTGTCCCTGAGGCCTTGGGGTAGGCCTATCCATGTCAGCTGTTGAAACCTAAAGAATGTAGGGTCTTCCCATGTGAAGGCAAAGAGGTAATAAGAGTCAGGATGCAGAGGCCCTGTAAAGAAATCAGCTTTAAGATCCAGGACAGTAAAGTGAATGGTCAAAGGGGGATATGAGAAAGAAAAGCATGAGGGTTGGAAACCACAGAGTGGATGGGAATAACTGCCTCATTAATTAGGCGGAGTTCCTGGACTAAGTGATAGGCTCCTGAGGGTTTGCGCACCAGAAATATAGGAGTATTACAGGGGGAGTCAATAAGGATTAGGAGTCCCTGGGCCAGCAACCGGTCTATAATGGACTTAAATCCCTCCCTATGGGTTTTGGAGATAGGAAATTGGGAACACAATGAAGTTTAGTTTGGTGTTTCAGCTGGGTATGGACTGGCTTGTGGTGGGAGGCTATAACCATCATGGAGATGTCAGAGAGGGTAAGAATTAGAGGCAGAAGAAGATGGGTGGTGGTATTCTTGGGGTGTAATTGGAGGGTGGCTCCTAAATAACTGGAGAACATCTCTGCCTAGGAGAGGAACTGACAGGATGGAATGACCAGAAGAGTGAGCGAATGGGTGTCCCTCCAGGGCACAGGCCAGCTTTACAGTTCTGTTTGGGGAAAATGGTTTGTCATTAATCCCTATAACTGAGACCTGGGAAGGAAACAGAGGCCTAGAATGGGCAGGCAAGACAGAATAGGTAGCCCCCGTGTCCACAAGGAAGGTTATGGACGTACCCACTGCCTGGAGCATTACCCTGGGCTCGGAGAGGGCTGAGGGAGTCTTTTAATCTGGGCTTCTTCAGTCTTCTGCAAATCCCAAAAGTTCAGGAGAAGGGACTGCCTGACTGGTCATACCCCTGCGTAGAGGCGCCGAGGAAGGGCCAGCCAGGGTCAGTCAATCTTCCAATGTCCTGTCTGCTTACAGGTGGGGCATGGCCTGGAAGGAGGCCATGGGTTTGGGCATTGGCGAGCCCAGTGACCTTCGCATCCATGTGTGAGGCAAGCCTCTGGTGGAGAGGAATGCTGGTTCCCCTCTGAAACTTTTGCTGGAGATGTAGGCCTCAGGGCTGCTGTCAAGGCCTGAGTTTGGGGTGTTACCTTTTTCTACAATGGAGCCTGCTTTAAAGGCCATTTTTACCAGATCTCAGATAGGGGTCCGATAGTCCTCCTCAGCTCATTTGAGCTTTTTCTAATATCATGAGCTGATTGAGTAATGAAATGGGTTGCTAACACTGTAGCCCTGATGGGAGACTCAAGATCTAGCTTAGTGTATTTGGTTAGGGCCTCTGTAAGGCGGTTGAGAAATAAGGATGGATTTTCATCAGGGTTCTGGGTAATGTCCTTCAGTTTATCAAAGTTAACTACCTTATTAGAAACTGCTTGCATGCAGTCCCAGTTAGGTTCAGTTATGGGACGTGCACTCGGACTATCCCTTCAGCACCAGCTACTTCCCTGAGAGGACAAAGGAACTGTGAGTTATCTGATAAGAGGGATCAGTTGGACCGGGTGTGGGCACTGACAGGAGAAGAGAGGCGTGAGTAGGGGGAGGGAAAGGGCTTATCAGTAGAAGAGGTGAGCAGAGTGGGGGGGGGGAGGCTCGGAGGGATCCGGAAATCCCACCCATTGCAGCCAGGTGGGACCCATCCTGCCTGCCCGTTGGAACCGGGTGGCAAAGAGAGGCGCTCGCGAGTTGGGGGCTCATGCGAAAGCTGCCATGGCGCAATGAAGGTGAAGGACGGTGGCTCGCCCGCCAGCTGAGGTGGATCCTGAGGCCTCTCCAGGCCTCTGAGGGCGCACTACCGGCCCGTTTCACCCGCCGCAACGGGAAGGTGGAGCACCAGTGCATGTGTCTGGTGGCCAGGCAGACTGGAAGCGCGCAGACAGGGCCATGGGCGGTGGTGGCGGCGGTGGACAGGAAGAAGAGGGAGGGGAGGGGGATATCTCTGCGGAGGAAGAGGAGGGGGAGTGCGCAGACAGGGCCGCGGGCAGTGGCTGCAGCAGGAAGAGGGAGGGGACACGGATGCGGTACCACTGGGAGGGAGAGCAGACATGAAGAGGGGAGGGAAGTGCGCAGAGGGAAGATCGGGAGCAGAGAGCAAAAGGCAGGATGGGGAGACCTGGGAACCTCTTTCTACCCTTTCAGGCGCTGGCAATAGTTAAAAAGGTCCCGGAGGAGATTTGGATCTAACGAGCCTTCTGGAGGCCAATGATTGTCATTATCTAGCGGATATGTGGGCCAATCTTGGGTACAGAATCTGATAAGAATTTTGGGCTTGAGATCCGGGGAAAGAGAGAGAGTAGCCAAATTCTTAAGGAGACACTTGAGTGGTAAGTTTTTAGGCATAGACGAGGAGGCACCCATAGTTAGTGGAAGAAGGGACAGCAAAGGGAGAAAAAGAATTAACCCGGGCCGTAGGAGCTTCCTGGAAGCATAGAGCAGATGGAGGATCACATGGGCGTCCCTGAAGTGACCAGTCCACTGCAAGTAGGCACAGAGAACACAGCTCAGTCGTCACCGACGAAGTGCAGTCTGTGTGACCCTGTAAGGTCGAGGCCACGGGCAACCAGACGTCAGGAAAATTTTTCCACCAGAACGAGAGAGAGTCAAGGAAGGAAGGGACAGAGCTTCAGCAGGACGCAGCTCCGGGCCGGAAGTTCACTCCGGGCTGAACACAGCTCCGGTGGGGCGCGGCTCCAGTGGGACGCAGCTCCCGCAGGACGCAGCTCCGATGGGATGCAGCTTCCGTGGAGGAGGAAGAGACCAGGGAGCCTCTCTCGTGTAAACCCAGAAGCCTCATGCCCCAAAGGGAAGCGGGTCGCCAGAGGGTCCACTGCAACCAGTGAAGGTCTTAGTGGGGTGCATTCCCTCCTCCCTACTGGGTGTCAGGAGCGTGCTGGATGATCATGGTCGCGTCCCCTGCTTCTAGCCCAAAGGGAGTTGGCGAGGTGGGGAGGGGGAACTTACCTAAACTCGATCAGTGGTGAGTGCAGGGAGCCAGCACCCCAAAAGACAGACAAGGGCGAAATGTGTCGTTGGTGATGGTGGTGGTAGAGCACACCGTCTCCTGGGTTTTCGGCACCACTGTAAGACACCACACCACACTACGAATGGGAGACACCACACGACACAGATCACCGGAGAGGTTCCACTTTATTACAAAAGGCTGTGTGTTTATATAGATCTAAGGAGAGGTTGCAGGGCTGAGGTAGATAACGTTTCGCGCCAGTGAAAGTAAAAAGAGGAGAAAGAGGGTCGTTAGGTGCCATGTTGGGGTTTTTCTCTGGGGTGCTGCTGCCATTATATGTTTTCCCAACACTTCCCACCTGCCTATCTTCTGCTTCTTGCCCAGGCCCATCAGGCTCTTCCACCCCTTCACTCGCTCTTGCTGGAGTTGATGATGGCTTTCCTTCCTTATGCCAAGTCCTACGCCTTGTCTCCTTTGACCTCAGCCAGGTGTTCAGCACCATGGACCTCTCCTTCCATTGACACACTCTTCCTAGACACCTGGGACACCACACTCCCCTGGGCCTTCTCCTGGAGAGTTAACCTAAGTCTCCTTGTTGGACTGTCCATGCTTCCTCTGTCTGCCCCAAGATCTTTGGCCATCTTCTCTTTCTTCTCTTCTCTCTCCCTGGATGATCTTGTTTGCTCCCATTTTTTGAAGTAAACCAACCAAGGGCCAATGCCCCTCAGATCTCAAGTCTTCATCTTGCACCCAGACTTAGGTCTAACTGCTCACTACACATCAGCACTTGAAGGTCCCACAGCCTTCAATGTGACCACATCAATGCATGACAGATGAGCAAACCACCTGCCTCTCAAACTGCTGTTTCCTATATTCCTGACTTAATGAATGGCACCACCATTTGCCTAAGCCAGAAACCTAGAAATGAGGGTTTCTTTCCCCCTTCCTTTTCTCCCACCCACCACAGTGTCTGCAGCTCTATTACCTTGATATCTTTCAGTCCCTGTGGCTGATCATTCCCACTGTTGCTACCTTGGTGCCATCGTCCATTATATTTCACTAGAATTACTCCAGTGGTTTCTCAGCCTTTCTGACCTTCATCTTGTCCCTCCCCAATTATTCCAAAAAGTGATTTTTCTGAAGTTCAAATCTTATTACATAAGTGTCCTGCTTAAAGCCTTTCACCAGCTCCTCATTGTCCAGAAGCTAAAATCCGAGCTCTTTTCAAGGTATTTAAGTCACTCTGTTATGGGAATGACACCTAGACCTCCAGCCAAAACTCCCACCCCCTCCTTTCCAGGCCTGGCCCCATGGTCATGCTCATCTTGATTCTGTAGTTCCATGAAAATGCTGCTTACTGTTGATCTCCAGCCTTCAGAGAGCTGGTCCTCTCTAAACCTCTGCACATCCCTATCTCTTCACCTGGGAAAGGACTCAGCCAGTTGAGGTGTCAATGTCCTCCATGATGCCCCCTCTCACTGTGTACATATTCATCCTGCCCCACCCACCCTGACGGCAGGTCATAACTCACTGTCTTGTGATAGAAGTCTACCATGTCTTTTCCACCACTAGACTGGGCACTCCCAGTCTAGACAGAGAACAGATCTGGTTTATCTTTAGGTTCCCAGCTCCTAGAGGAGTGCTTGGTACATAATAGGCACTCAACATATATTGGCTGTGAGCAAGTGACTGTATCTGGCTCCTGTTTTGAACTACCTTCTCTTGCGGTTAAAACAATTCAAGGATATTCAAGATTATAATCTTCTAAGTGGATGGCTTTCTCACCTAGCCTCACATATCCCTCCCCCACAAAACAAACAAACAAAAAACCATGATTGGATTGTTACTAGCTAACTTAATGAACACTTGATCTTGGTTCAGGCACTTTATTGTAACTTTTGCAGGCTTAAATCACTTAATTCTCATGACAACCCTTTATGCAGATGTTCCAGATGAGGAAGCTGAAGAACTGAGTAATTTGTCCAAGGTCATAAGTCTCATGAGTAATAGACTGCACATTAATATTCATAATTCAACCAAAACTAAATAGATAGAAACCCATGTTTTTTCTTGGGAGATCTTAAGAACTTGAAATTGCCCATAAGCTCAGAAATTGACCTTCTGGCTTGTATTTGAACTGTGATGAAATGCAGGGAAACTTGTATTTCTGAGCCCTTAGCTATCTCAAAAACTCCCATTCTTTTTTTAAAAATTTCTCTGTGTGAGCTGGGGCTGTAGCTCAGTGGCCATGTGGGTGAAGCCTTGCATGTGTGAGGCACTGGGTTTGATCCTCAGAGCCACATAAAAAATAAACAAATAAATAAAGATATTGTGTCCATCTACAACTAAAAAAATTTTTTAAAAATTTATCTGTGTAAATTGTTACAATGAGATGCTGAGTTTCTGGGGAACAGACCCCAAAGTGCTGGGGATAGGATGAGATATTTAGAGCAGACAGGTGCAAATATCCCCCAAGTCCAGCTGGCTAAGAATTCCTGCTGTTCTGCTCTCTTGCACTAGCCTCTGCCAATTTGCTTTCCATTCACCTCAGTCACTTGTCCTGCAGAGATGAATTTGGGCACAGCTAGAGGTCTCTCTTTTTTTCTTACAATGTAGTACATCTCCCCACTTTTTGCCCTACCTATTCTGACCCACAGATGCTATGCAGGGGAATCTAAGGTTCCCAGGAGATCCTCATCTATGAACTTATAGTAGGCCCCATTTATTGAGAAATTACTTTTGTCACAATAATTGCATATGGTTATTGCATTTAGTCCTCACAACTACCCTATTGAAGGAGGTATGCCTGGTATGCCTATCCCATTTTAGAGGCGAGGAAACCAACCCTCAGTCAAGTGAAATGCATTGTATTACGTCTGTATTAGCTTTTATTGCTGCTATAACAAATTCGTTACAGCAGCAATAAAAACTAATACAGACGTGGGGCTGGGGATGTGGCTCAAGCAGTAGCGCACTCTCCTGGCATGCGTGCGGCCCGGGTTCGATCCTCAGCACCACATACAAACAAAGATGTTGTGTCCGCCGAAAACTAAAAAATAAATATTAGAAATTCTCTCTCTCTCTCTCTCTCTCTCTCTCTCTCTCTCTCACACACACACACTCTCTAAAAAAGAAAGAGCTAATACAGACGTAATACAATGCATTTCACTTGCATTGTATTATATAACACAATACAAATTTATTCTTCTAAATCTGAGATCAAAATTCCAAAATCAGTCTTACTGGGATAACATCAAGGGGTTGGCAGGGCTATTCTTTCTAGAGCATCTAGGGGAGGATCTGCTTCTTTTGTATTTTTTAGCTTTTAGAGGCTACTGTGTTCCTTGGATCCTTTCCTCACACCATTTCCAACCTCTCCTTCCATCATCACAGCTCCTTCTATAACTGTCACTCCCTTACAAGGACCTTTGTGTTAGGATAATCTCCCCATCTCAGGATCTTTAACTATCCCATCTGCAAAAACCCCCTTTTCATGTAAAACCTTAAATAAATATTTAAGGTTCCAGGGATTAGGACATGAAGCTCATTGGGGGGTCATTGTTCTCTCTACCATATCACAAAGCACAACTGTAACATTCCACTATGATGCTTATATCCTTCAAAAGTGATTTTTCTTTAGTAAACACCTCCAGCCTTTCTCTCCACTAAATGCAAGCCCCAGGTTTGGGAGGGACTGCCATTTCTTCTGACTACAGAGAGAATTTTTAATACTGACTTCAAGTTTGAATCACCAGGGAAACTTCTAAAACCTGACTAAGCCAGGATCTACCTCGGATCAATTAAAATCAGAGTCTCTGTAGGTAGGGCTTGAACATGGCAGGTTAGACAGCTAACAGCTGTCCTTCACTATAAAAGTACCTGAGATAATAAGACAAAAGGTTTTTTTGGGCTCACAGCTTTTGAGGTTTCAGTCCCTGGTCATTTGGCCTTGTTGATTTTGCCTGTGTCATGACAGGACAGCATGGCAGGAGCATGTGGCAGAGGAAGCTGTTCACCTTGTAGCAACCAGGAAGCAAAGAGAGAAGAGAACAACATCCCACAATCCTCTTTGGGGGCCCCTGTCCAGTTACCTAACTTCCTTCCACTAGGCCACACCTCTTAAAGGTTCCACCACCTCCCAATAGGACAATAGGCTGGGTGGGGCCTAAGCATTTAATGCATGGCCATTTAAGGGCACTTATCTAAACCTGAACAGAGTGGATAAGGTGGCTATTATAAGCAGTTAGTTTTGAGACACACTATGTTAGAGAGAACTGGCTGTCAGCCTCTTAGAACATGAAGCCATATGGGTCTAATAAGAAAAGATTAACTATAAAGATGAATGACAAGAAAATGAACTTTGAAAGTCATCGTTCCCTGAATTAGAAATCTTGCTTGTGTTACTTCTTAGTTGCATGACTTAGGGAAAATTCCTTGACTTCTTTGGACTAAGGTTTTGTGTGTGTGTGTATTTTTTCCCCCAGATAATAGCTCCCAAGGGTTGTGCAATAACAGATCATGAATGAAAAGTCCTTAGCTCTATGCTGATAGGTCCCCAACAGAGGGCAGTGCAGTCTTCTCTGCCACCCACCCCTACCCTTGAGAACAGAGGTTGCCCAGCCTCTCCTAATAATAGAATTCCCTTGGCTCTAATTTTCCAGCTCAGAGAAGATTGAATTTGCTTACTTCTTGGTTATGTCTGACTTCTGCTTCCTTCTCAAGTGTTTTTCCACATCTCCAATCCTGGTGTCTTTTCACACCTTTTGATGGTGCTCGGTTCAGCCAGCAGAGCTTCTGATCTTTTCAGCCGGCTTTCAGAAGGTCAGCATGTTATTGGAGTTTCTTGGTGGCTGCCAAGCAATCAAGCTATAAACCTGAAAAAAGTGAGTTTCCTCCCATAGAAGGAAATCGTTTATACTATGTGGCTGGAGATGGAGAGCTGAGAATTTTCCTTTGGACTGAGGATACGACAAGAAGTCTAAAACATGGATGTGGTGGAGAAATGTTTTTAGTGGAAAGAGTTTCCAGGGTTGGAAGGAACTGGCCAGGATCCTTCCCATTACCGATTGCCAGTGTTGATAGTGCTTGGGGCTTCTCTCTCTCCCCCACCCTTCGTTTCTTCTGATTCTTGAAGGCATTCGGAAGGGCAAAGTGATGGAGATGATTCAGCAATTGGAACGGAGTGCAGTTGGCTCAGCTGGCTCTGCCCCGACTACTGGGCCAGGTTAATAGTGTTAATGGAAAGTGTTCCCATTGAACGAGGGAGCAGGGCTCTGGCAAGGTCACTTTCCATCAGGGATTGCCAAAGCTGATGTCATCGGGAACTTTCATTTTGCTTTCTCCCTCTTTTTGAGGTGCAGAATGATGGAATAATCCCACTGTCTTGTTTTGCCAAAGCTTGTTTCTCATCATGCATTCAGGTGTATCTTGTTTTTTCACTAAGTAGATGGTATTACCTAATTCGTTTTTTTTTTTTTTTTAAAGATTTCCATGTCCTGGTCCATGCTAATGAGTCAGCAGGCATTTAGTAGTCACCCCCTGTGGCTCCTCCACGGGCTAAGTAATGAGGTGGACTAACCAAGGACATCTAGCCATGGTGCCCACCATGGGATTGAGTTGGGATGTAAAAGCCACATGAACAGAATAACAATGATGATTCTTAGAAGCTCTCAGAATAGCAGGAGTCTCCTGAGGTCTTGGGTGGACTGGGAAGAGAGCATGGAGGAGGTGAACCATGAGGGGAGTTGGGTAGGAAGAGGAAGGACATTCCAGATGAGGAGACAAGATGGGAGGGGCATGCAGGGAGTCCAGGGAAACAGTAAAAACAAAAATAATAACGTAAACTGTCTGGGAATCCTGGCTCCTAGATATCAAGATAACCTTAGTACAGGCACATAGTCCAGCCCTTTCTTGAGGACTCTGTGTCTTCCACGTGAAGGGGTGTGACCCTCCCACAGTCACTCCAGGCTGAAGGTTTTGCAGGAAACATCTCTTTCCAACTCAGGGACCAATAAAATGCCCAATGATAGGGCAGCCAAGTGCCATCTTTTTGTGCTGCGGGGCCTCCTTAGAATCCCCCTGCCTCCCTCTTCTGTCCATGTTCAACTGGTTCCAAATGGTCTCCAGAGCATCTGCGTGTGCACAAGTCTTGTCTCCTGAGTGGCTGGAGAAATGCCCATCTGAAAAGTCTGGGATTGGGTGACCAGCTGGTGGCCCTATTATCTGGGTTAAAGAGATTGCAGGCTGAAGGGTTAGGAACTCCCACTTCCCATCTGGATGTAGAAACATCTGAATCTTGCTGAGTCAATGTGCAAAATCAGAGCTTCCGGCCTGCTTTCAACCAAGACAGGCTGTCCTCTGGGCACGGGCCCAGCCTGATGAGATCAATATTGCAGGTGTGATTGCTGATTTGGCTCTAGTGTGTCCTGAGATTTGTGGCACTCAGTGACGTGCCTAGAAAAACCAATGCTGTGTGTTCTGAGGGCATAGAAAACCTATGGGAAGAACACTGGACGTTCATCTTTAGAAAAAAAACGACTCCACGTTGCAGAAGAGATGCATGTACAAATTCACATTGTCTACTTAAAATTCTGATAGCTGGCTTTACCGAACTATTTTTTTTTCATGGAAAGCAATTTATCACTTGTAGGGAAGATTCAAATGTGACAGAAGAGGCAGATCCTTCATTTGTATTATAGATTTGTACCTATCTGAATGCCAAGAGTCTAGAGGCACTTAAATAATTATCCTTCACCCGTTTTTTATTTGATTAAACTTAGTTCCTAGATCAGTGGCCCCAAACTTTATTGTACTTAAGAATTTCTTGGTTGGGGAGGGGTTGGATAGGAGATTGGATTGAGATTAGGGAAGACTGCAGAGTTTTAAGCAATCCCAGGTGATCCTAAGGAAGACGCTCACCAACCACACTCTGGGATACAGTGGAAGATGACTGGAATTATGGCTTGTGCATTTGAACTTAAGGAATATCTTAATTCATGACCTGTGACACCTTATATGCACATACTTTCTTTAGTTTTATCCTCGTGATAACTCTACAAGATCAGGTGCAGATGTTGTTATTCTTGTTTTATGTCCAAAGACTTGGTACTTCAGAGAGGTGGTGATTTGTTCTTCACAGCTAGTAGCTAGTCCAGTGTCCAGACTCCTAGTGCAGTGCTCTTTCTGGTAGGCCTTGCACACTTGTCCTCTCCTCCCCACCTCCTCATCTTTCTTTGATCTCATTCTCCCCTCACTTTCTCTGCTTCAGTCCACTGAAGTCCCAGACACATTTCTACCTCAGGGCCTTTTCACTTACTATAGCTGCTACCCAAGACACCCTCCCACTCACCCAACCCTTCATTCTCCATGTCTTTGTCCAAATATCTCCTTTTCAGAGAGGCCTTCTTAGATCACCCCCTTTAAAACTGCATACCCTCCACCATCCCCCCATTTTATTTGTCTGTGTCTCACATATATGTCTGATATATGTATCTGTATGGTATAACTCTATAATCATATATATATATATATATATATATATATATATATTTGTTTATATCCTACAAGGTTTTTAAAATCGTGGCAAAATACGTAAAATTTACCTTCTTAACCTTTTTAAGTGCATAGTCTGTAGTATAAAGTAGATTCACATATTGGACAACCATTACCACCATCTATCTCCAGAACTCGTCACTCCACAGAACTAAAACTCTGCACCGTAGAACAATAACATCCCCCTCTCCAGCCTCTGGCAGCCACCCATCTTCTTTCTGTGAATCTTCCTATCCATATAAGTGGAATCATACAGTATTTTTGTAATTGGCTCATTTGACTTCTCATGCTGTCCTTGAGGCTCACAGGGGCTGTAGCACGGGTCGGAATTTCTTTTCTTCTCGAGGCTGAATGTCGGGCCTGGCGATGTCTGCACATACCACATTTTTCTCATCTGTTCATGCACTGATGGACACTCCGGTTGCTTCTACCTCTTGGCTACTGTGAATGCGGCTGCTGCTGTAAACAAGGGTGTACCAGGGTTTCTTCAAGATCCTGCCTTCGGCTCTTTGGGGGATATTTCCAGACGTGGAATGCTGAGCATATGGTAACTCTATTTTTAGTTTTTGAGGAACTGCCTTGCTGATTTCTGCAGCAGTTGTACCATTGGACGATCCTACTAACAGTGCCCAAGGGTTCCAATTTCTCCACATCCTCGCTTATTTTGTTTTTTCTTTAAGCAGTCATTCTAACGAATGTGAGGTAATGTCTCATTGTGGTTTCAATTTGCATTTCGCTAATGATTCCTGATGTGGAGTGCCTTTTTTGTGTGCTTGGGGGCATTTGCATATCTCCTCTGGAGAATCCTCAAGTCCTTTTTCTATTATAAATTGGCTTGTTTGGTTGGCTGCATTGCTACGGTGGAGTTGCAGGAGTTATTCATATATGCTGTATCAGGTCTAATTTTTAAAAGGTATTATTCATCTGTAGCTATTTCTCTTATAGAATGTCAACCGTTTAAATAGGAGATCTCTGCTTATATTGTTCTCTGCGGTATGCTATGGCTAGGCGCCTACTGATTGCCCACTCTATCGGTTGAATGAATGATGGAAGGAAGGTACTGAGATGCAGGAGGTGATTAAAAACAATGTGAAAGTGTCTTTATTCTTATTTTATGAGTTAAGTAGGCCAGTGCAACAAGAAAAGTATAGGAAAAGTGTACTGAAAAAACTTGGCTATGCTCAGTAAAAGTGAAGAAACACATACTCTACCACACAAGGCCACTCCTACGTCTTATTAGAAATGCAGGCTTATAGCACCAGGCTCTATGATCAAAGGGCTCACGGCAGGATTGTTTGCAATTGCCCCAACATGGAAATGGTCCAAATGTCTGTCAAGGGAAGACAGGACCAGTCCTGTGTCATGCCACAGCAGGTGAGCATCTCAAGGACCTGATATTAACAGAGGAGTGGGCGTAGAAAAATACAATTGCACAATCCCACTCATATGAAATTCAAAACCAGAAGACATTTAAATATGTTGTCTGAGCATGCATAATAAGGTAATAATCCTATTTTTAAAAAGAGTAAGGAAATGAATACCATGACATTGAGGACAAGGGTGACTGCTGGGTAGAGAGGCTGTGATGGCCAGGAAGGGGACACGAGGGTGTGCAGGGGCTTGGGGGCTTCGATGGGCTTCTTTCTTTCACTGTGGGCCCATGCTTGTGCATGTTTCTCTATGTTCCACAATTGAAAAATCAGAAAATAAAAAAGAATTGTGTTTTCACTTCATAGGAAGCACACAACACAGCTGCCCCGTCAGCCAGGAATGTGGCTGAGTTTTGAAAGGTCCCGGAGGCAGAATGTGGCCAACTCAAGACTTGGGATCAAGAGAGCAGACGCATTTCGGGCACTGACAATGGAGGAAGCTGGTGCCAGAGCCTAGCAGTGCGGGGAGAGGACCTCAGAACAGCACAAGCTACAGGGCACAGCCCCTGAATCTGGCCTGCCCTCTCCTCCATTCTTGGGGTCTCCCCTGGCCCTCATCTCTCACAGACCCTCTTCCACAGAATGTCTGCTGGCCACTGCAGGCTTCACTATGGACATCTCTTCAAGTTCTGTGCTCAGGGATGAGCTAATGTCACCTCAGCTTGTGCTGTGGCATTAGTGACTGGCCAGATGGCCCCTGTCTCCTCCAAGGTAACACTCGTAACATATAGGGGACCATGGCGACTTGGTATTGTGTGGCCAAAGAATAGCTCTCTCACATTCCTTTTCTCACAGAATCGACCATCCCACTCCCCCAGGCCACCCTGTGTAATTCTGTCTCACATAAAACCCTAACCTTAACATTAACATTTCAGAGGAAGAAATAGATGGTAGCAACAGTAGAACAGACCTAGGAAATCGCAATGCCAGCCACCAGTCATGGACCCAATGCTCCCAGGTGCCAGGTGCTGACATAAGAGCAGCCCAATCAACGACCCTGTGATATAGGTGGTGGGGTTTTACAGGTGAGGATGCTGAGGTTTATTACATTTAGTTAACTCATCCCTGATCTCACAGCTAGTAGTGGCAAAGGCAGGATTCACATCTCAGTGGTCTAAGGCTGGGCTCCCTGACTTCAGCCCCAGGGGCCAAATCTGTCCAGTTTTGTGCAGCCCTTGAGCTGGTGATAGTTTTTATAGGGGGTTGTAAAAAAAAAAATCCATAACAACAGTAACAACAGAGAACCTACCAGAAAGACTGCATGCAGACTGCACAGCCTGAACATGTTGACCATCTGGCCCGTTTCTAAGTACAATTTACCTGTTTCCTAGGGCCTTTAATCAGAGAGATAAGCCCACCCTGTAAATGTTAGTATTTCACTTTCTTTGACTCTTCTGACCTGTGGATCTCTTGTTTTAAATATTCCCAACAGATTCAAAGTTCCCTCTGATTCATTTGACAACACTCAAGTGTGTGGATACTGGACTTTCCCCAGAGAACCCCGGGGCAGCTTCCCTGTACTTGCTGAGGATGACGGATATGGAATCATCAGCAATTTTTCCTTCTGTTTTAATTGGCTTTCAGGGTTCATGGAAAATTTTTAGGTGCCAGAGCTTTCTGGAAGCCTAATCACTTAAGGAGAAAGTGGTTTGTAAAATTAGTCTTATGACTCGTTTGTCATATTTTTTTTTTGCCAAATAGGTAACAGGCAGGCATTTAGATCATGCCCTTCTGCTCCAGGATCATGTTTCTAGGGATGCCAACCAACCAGGCCCCAGAACTTTACTCTGAAGTCAAAGAGACGGGTCCCTAAGGGCACAGTTGTACTCTTTACTCGAAGGAGGGACACACAAGGACACATTCTTGGGCCTTGATCTGAGCAGCTGAGTATTCCTTTGGGAGCAGATTAGCATTACTGAAAAGTGACAAGATAAGTGACAGTAGAGAGGACAGATAGCACTCCCAGAGAACCAAGCTGGCTGGCTTCATACCACAGCAATCTGAGGCCACTGAGTGTGGGGGCCAATGTCCCCACACATCACAAGGGTACTGAGGGACTGAATTTCACAAATAATTGATGCTTTTCATGAATGAGACGCATCCAGAAAAAGGATTCAAGTATAGTTTATATCCTCTGTGATAAAAAGCAGAGTGAAATAAAAATATACTTGTAGTTCTCAACTGAGGGCCAACTTAAAACTGGGAGCATTAGGACTTGATTATGCATTCCATCTAAGCAGGAGAACTACTCAGGCACCTGGCTTTTCATAAGGGAATGTGAATTCTACCACTCTGCTGTATGGTGCACCACCCATGAAGCTACTTGAGTGGTCTTTTACTCAGTCCTGAGCCATGAGGGACTTAGGTCTCCCCTTGGGATCAATCCCAGCATTCCCAGGTGTAGATTGCCCAAGGTGTGAGCTCTCTGCCCTCACTCTTCTAATGGAACAGCTCTTGGGAATTGGACATAACCCACTGGGAACTGGACAGCCCACTCCCTGCCTTATTTGGCAAAAGAACATTCCATGGAAAACCTTTGAAGTTCTCTTGTATAAATAAACCAAACGCAGGCTCTTGCGCTCTCTCTTTCCAGTGTGGAAGCTCGACTCCTAAGGTAGAGCCATCGTGCCCTTGCTTCTCTAAATTGCTTTCTGTATTGTGTGGGTTTTTTTGCCACCTTCTTTTCTTAGTTTTATTTTGCAGCCAGCCTGCTTCACGCAGAGGAAAACCAAATTCCACTGCCTGTGCGGGTCGTGTGCAAGACCCCTGTGTAGTCTCTCTCTCTCTCTCTCTCTCTCTCTCTCTCTCTCTCTCACACACACACACACACACACACACACTCCTGTGATCCAAGAATGTCTTACAACATGACTGAGTGCTTACCATGAGTCAGGTATCATGAAGAGCTTCGCCTACCTTATATAATTTTATCTCATCACACACCTAAAAATAGGCATGATCACCATCCTCATTTTATACATAAAAACTGTCCTTGGTCACATAGCTCAGAAGTGGTGGATCCTGGATTGGAATCCAGATATCTGACTCCCTTAGCCCTTGAGCAAGAGCTCCTTCTTGCAAGGAGCCCAGTTGGATGCAAATGAGATTGATGGAAAGAATGTAAGAGGCATGGTCTCTGTGTTTTCTCTTTTTTTTGGTACTGGGGATTGAATTCAGGGGCACTCGATCACTGAGCCACATCCCCAGTCCTATTTTGTATTTTATTTAGAGACAGGCTCTCTCTTTTGCTGAGGCTGGCTTTGAATTCGCAATCCTCCTGCCATAGCCTCCCAAGCTGCTGGGATTATAGGCATGTGCTCCCATGCCCAGCCATCTCTATGTATTCTGCTAGGTAGTCTATGTGCTATTCTTGGGGGGATGTTTGGCATTTATACACCTAACAAACTATCTGCACTAAATTATGTTTTAATGTTGTTGCCTGGATTTATGAGGCTGACTTGAAGAAACAAAAACTTCTGAATTCCTAGTGGAGATGTGGAAAATACTGAACAATGCAGCAGACATGTTGTCCTGTAGCTTGCCCCACATGAAAATTTCTGAATTTTGTCTATGACACAGTCTTCTGTCTCTTGAAAAACTGCCATAAATCTGCCTCTGAAATATTGTTTTTATCTGCTTGCTGCCCAAAAATTTTAGTACAATTTTATGCTGAAGCATAGCAATTACAGTGACCTCCTTGGTCAGCACATTTACTTTCTTTGCTTAATCCTTCTTTATCTGTTTTTATGCTCATTTTATTAAAATCCTGCTTCTGGTATGTTACTTAAACCCCCAAGTTCTTTTCAACTAGAGTAAAAACAAACATTGTAGATATTTGGTGATTAATATCAATCCCATCTATGAAAGACCAAATTTTATGTGAGTAAAATACAATACAAAACACTCAACATTAAAATTACGGTGAGTTTAGCATAATCTTGTCCAATTAATCAAACAGCATCTTGGGACCTTTATGTTCTCCCAGGAAATAATTATTAATACTGTCTATCAGGGTCCTATAGAGATAGAAATGCCAGTTAAAGATTTGCAGTCGATAATGATGATGATATAGGTCATGAAAATGATGAGCATTTGTACATTGATTCATTCAATAGAGATTAAAGAATACCTTCTCTGTTCCACACGAAAGAAGCTCATGATCTGAGGGGACCGATTGTGTCCTTCCCAAGTTCGTTTGTCGGAGTCCTAAGCCCTATGACCTCAGAAGGTGACCTTCTCTGGCGACAGAGGGTTTATGGAGACAGTTAAGTAAAGATGAGTTCATTAGGGTGGGCTTGAATCCAATATGACTGGTGTCTTTCCACACAGGAAATTTGGATGTGGAGACACACACACAGAAGATAATATGAAGAAACACAAGAAGTTGGTCATGTCTAAAACCAGGAGTAAAGTCTGGGATAGTTCTTTTGCTCACAGCCTTCAAAGGAACCAACCCAATCCTCATCTTGATTTTGGACGTCCAGCTTCTAGGACTGGGAGAACACATATTTCTATTGTTGAAGCCACCGAAACTTTATCTAATGGCCCTAGCTGTTATACAGGCCAAGTCATACAGGGCGATACTGACAATAAGCAAATAGGTAGAATTGCAGTGTTTTTTAAAGCATGGTGATAAATGGAGAAAAAGAGGGCAGGCTGAGCAGAAAAGGGCTGGTCAGGGGGTGTGAACATTTCACAGACCTGCCTACGACTCAAGCAGGCAGTGAGGAGAAGGGTGTTTGGGCAGGAGATGCCTTGAATGTTCCCGAGGTGGGAGCATGCCTGGTGTGTTCAAGAGGCCAGTAAGGTTGTGCAGGGAGAGCCAGGGCTGGAGGGACAGTTCAGGGGAGAGATGCAGGGGACCGGAGGATACAGGCCTATATGCTCTGTTGAGGATCTTTGGTTTTTCTCGTAAATGAGCAGGGAGACTTCTGGCAGGAGACTAGCACAGGGCTTCAAGACCCTTCCCCAGATGCTGGGAGGCGAAAGGGGGCCCATAAAGCAAGATGGGGTGTGGGAGGTGTGAGCAGTGCTGATGGACTGGAGGTGAGGGGGGAGAGAAGAGAACCGGCCAGGATGACCGCAGGGAAGAGTCTGGAAAAGGAATGGGCAGGCAAGGACTGGCTATGGGCACGAGCAGCAGGAAGGACAGGGTCGCTTCGTCTATTGAGGAAGGCTGTGGGGGACAGGTGGGTCATGGAGGAGGGGTACAGGAGTCAGAAGCCTGATGCTGAACAAATTAAATTTGAGAAAACTCCTAGACACTCAGGTGGACATGTCAGACAGACGGTTGGACACAGGCATCTGCAGAGGGAGGGGCCGGTGATTCAGGGTAGGAACAGGGCAGTCCCAGGTCCCGGATCTGCCAGTCCCTCTGTCTTGCCCTGTCACTGGCAAGGATCCCTGTGGTCCTGAGATGGTCCTGCAGGAGCTCCTCTGCCTGCAGCAGGAATGGGGCTTTCTGTAGGTTCACAGCTGGAAGAGTCTGCGTCTAGGTTCTACTTTAATCCAGGCCCTTCCCCTAACCAGCTAGTTGAACAGGCTGGTGAACTCTCCCGAAGCCATTTCCTCCCCTTCATAATGGAGTGACATCTGCTCTCACCTTACAGGAGTCATTTGTTCATTCAACAGATGTTTATTTACTAAGTGTGCCATTCATGGCAGATTTTATAGTGGGCACTTAAACGAAAGAATGAGGCTACGATCTAGTGGGAAAGACAGATGGACGGGTAAAATGATAAATGCATAAAACTGACCACTGTGGACGAGGCCGACAAAGCAGGTGGGCTTGTGGCATAGGGCGTAGGGCAGGATTCCAAGAGGGCTACTGAGATTTGCAGCCCCTAGGGTCACGTGTGTGAAATCCCCTGCCCTTGAAGGTGGGAAGGATCCATGACTGCGTTGGGACAGTCACTCTTGATTAAGTTCCATTATATGACTCCATCACATTCGACGGAAGAAGCAGACAGTCCTACTCACCTGGAATTAGCACGTGGCCATGCTGAGAGCTGCCTATGGAGAAGAACAGGTGGCAAGGGCCCCAAATGGCCTCTTGGAGCTGACAGTGGTCCTTGGCTGATAGCCAGCAAGGAAACAAGGACCTTTGTCATAGAGCAGAAGGAAATGAGACCCTCCACACCTGAGGCAGTTTGGACGTGGATCCTTCCCCTGCTGAACCTCCAGATGAAGACAGGACTGGCTGAGACCTTGGTGACAGCCCCATGGGACCCTGAGCAGAAAGCCTAAGTAGCAGATCTCTGGCCACCCAGGCTGTGCAGGAAGAGGTCTGGGTTGTCCTGGGCTGCTAGGTTTGCAGTAACTGTTTGGCATCATGGAAAGCGGGGATGTGTAGGGTGGTAAAGAAGGCCTCTTGGAGGGGGTGACTTTCAACTAAGACCCACAGAGTGATGAGGAAGAGCATTTCAGAGGAAGGACGGGGAGCTGGGAAAGAAGCAATGAGTTCAAGGAACAGAAACATGTCTGGCTGAGCTGCAGCCCAGCAAGGGAGAGCAAGATAAAGCAGATATGCTTTAAACTCTTGCAAACCTCAGGTATCACTCTCTCACTCCAGTCCCAAGCCAGGCCTGTGAACATGGTATGGGACAAAACAGTATAGGAAAGGGACCCCCAGATAGAGTGGCTTCATCAGGGTTGAAACTTCTCTTTCACTCATGGAGCAGAGGCAGGGGAGAGTTGGGAGGCTGGGATCAGAGGCTGGCAGGGCAGAGTTGGCATTTCCAACATGAGGCTCCCTCTCCCATTGCCGCGGCTTCCCAGCCTGTGGGAGGGGAAAGGTAGACTGCCGGGTTGGAACACTGATAGATGACCACAAAAAAACGAAACAAACGTGATGTAGAAGTTACACACAAGGCCTCCGTTTCCAACTGATTGGCCAGCCTTCAGTCACTGGCCACACACACACAGTCATGGAGCCGGGGGTGGGGTGCCTGCAGCTAGCACTGGGGAGTCCTATTCTGAAGAAGTCCCTGCTAACCTAGAGAACTGGATTCCTACCAGTGAGAAACAGAATAGCCTCTGGGGAACAATTAGCAGTCTCTGTCCCAACCTGACCTCGCTGAGTCGCAAATCTGGGCACATGTTTAGCCTCCCCTACCCAAGGCTCCAGGGTGGCAGGGGCGACATTTGGAGTGGCTTTTCCTTGTCTTCACCATCTTTCCAGTGAACCAGCAGCCAGGTAGTGGATGCCAACACCTGTCTCTCTGATTTCCAGCAAAACCCAGAAAAGTCTCCCTCACTTAGAATAACTGCAACCGTCAGTGTTTCTGCCATTTGGACCTCACCGTGTATCCTTCCTGCCCCTGAGCTGCTGGGGACAGGCAGGTTGCTTGTTGGCATGTTCTGAAACTCTCCAGCACTCTGAACATCTGCCATATGCCAGGAGCATTTATTAATATTGCAGCTAATAATAGCGTCTGGCAGGGGTGGACCAGCATGAACACATTAAAAAAAGCCATTTCCCATTACTGTGTGTTCATTGTTCCCTGGAACAGGACGGACAGAGAGGGGTGCAGACTCTTCTTTTTCAATTCTTATTCAGGTTACTGATCTCTCTGCTAGAAGCCTTGCTTTGCTGGAACCGATAGAAACACGCAGAGGTACAGGCGGCGTGGTATTCTCCTGCTGCACTCGGGGAGGCCAGAATGGAGAACTCTGGTTTCTCTAAAAGATAACAGCCTCCAACTCTGTGGCCCAAGGTTGTTTTGAAACAGGATGGCCATAAGGGCTGAGGACAGGCTGAGTCTTGCCGGCCTTCTTGGTTGCAAAATGCAAAGAAGCAGAGACAGCAAAATGGCCAGCCTTTGAGACCCGGACACCCGTCTCTTTCTTTTACTTAAAAAAATTTCCCTGGGCTGGGGTGGTGGCTCAGTGGTAGAGCACTTGCCTGGCATGTGGGAGGCACTGGGTTCAATCCTCAGCACCACATAAAAATAAATAAATAAAAATAAAGGTATTTGATTTATTTATTTATAATATTTTTTACAACTAAAAAAATATTTTTAAAATTTTCCCTGTCTAGAACAGTATAAATTGATATAAATGGCTAACCCCAGGTTTATGCCAAGACTAGGCAGAGAGTTTTCCATATCCCTGTTGAACCTCATGATGATTTAGTGCATAACAATGCTAGGGGTTACTGTTATCTGCATTTCATGGCTGAGGAAACGAGGGCTCCGAGAAATTAAGGTTGTGTGTTTAATGGTGCACTGCTGGTGAGGGGCAGAGCCAGAATCGGAGCCTCGGTCTTTGCAACCCTGCAGTCTGCGCTGGTTAATGCCGATACCCTGTTGTCTGTGAAGATGGGCAGAGGGGAGCTTGCCATTTTTCGTTGCCCCTCTAATGACTAGGCCTATTGTGAAATGCCAAGGGCATCCCCATCTGGGGAACCTCCTTCTTTTCTCCTGGGGTAGCCCACGGAGGCCTGCCCTGCTTCCACTCCCCCCGCCAACCTCTGTCAACCCATGCCTCCCCTGCCTGCTCAGGTATTGGGTTCCACAAGTGACAGCACCCCCACTTCTTTCCCCCAGCGCTTCAGGCTGCAGTACAAGTTCAATTCAACCTTCGCTGGTTGGCCTAGGACCCTAGATACAGTCGATCGCACTTTGCGCTCTGAAGCAGGGGTTCACAAATGGATTGTTACGACTGGCTGAGATCTCCATGTGTCCCCCTAAATGCAAAAGTAGAAACTTAATGGCCAGCGTGATGGCAGTCAGAGGCTGGGTCTGTAGAAGATGGTCAAGTCATGAGGGCTCTGTCCACTCACAAATGGGATGAGTTTCCTTCGAAAAGGGCTTGGAGGAACTTGCAAGATCTCTCTTTCCCTCTTGCCATCTACCTTGTGAGGATGCAGCTACAGGGCACCATCTTGGAAGCAGAAAACAGCCATCACCAGACATTGAATCCCTTGATGCTTTGATCTTGGACTTCCCAGGTTTCAGAGAGTAAAAAAATAAATTTCTTTCTTTATAAATTACTCAATTTCTACTATTTTATCAGAGTAGCAGAAACAGACTGAGACAGGACCCTGTTCATGCACATTTGCTCCTATGGTCCTGACATAAAACACATGGTTTGCAGAAATGCAGCCTTGTGAAACTGTTGGGAGGATTGTGTGGTGGGTACAAAGGAGCCATGAGAATGTGGGGCACTGAAGAGCTTTGGCCTGGACTGAAGTGAGATTCTCTTTGGCTGAGCCCTTACTGTGAGCTGGGCACTGTGTTAGCCCTGTCTGCCTCCCTGATTTCATGTGGACCTCAAAGTCACTCTGTAGGCAGACTGTCTTATCAATATTTTACAAATAAGGAAACTGAGGCTGGGTAGACAACAGTTTCTTGAAGACTATTAGCTTATAAATGGGGTCTTCAGTCTCCACATCCAACATTCTTTCTTAAGTCTGCTTCTATTTTACAGTCTTGAGGGGGAAATCTCTTGGACTTATCTTCATGTCTTTAAAATAAGAGGGGTTAGATGAGATCAGTATTTTTCTAATTTATGTTCCAAGAAATTCTGAGTCAGTTGGTCATAGCCACAGGCTTTTAGCCACTTAAACTTGGATTTGGGTCTCAACTTTTAAATCCATTTTAAGCATTCAGAAGATTTACTGAGCACCAATTATGTGTTGGGTGCTATTCTAACCAAAGGGGATAAATCAAGAATGAAGTCCCTGACCTCAGAAAGGCCCTGGCAAAGTTTGGAAGAGAGAGAGAAATGAGAAAATAAGATGCTTTCATTGATAAACACGGTGAAGGAAATAAACAGGGTGCTATTACAGAAAAGAAGGGAGGTACCTTAAAGAAGCTGGGGAAAACTTAAGACTTGAAGGAAAGGAGCTGGTAAAAAGGACTCCAGGCAGAGGAAACAGCAAGTGCAAAGATCCTGAGGCAGAACAGAGCTCCATACAGCCAGGAGGTAGAGATAAAATCTTTATCATTCAGGCATCACCCAGAGGAAAGGTAGACAGACAAAGGAAAGAGGAAACCAGATAGAACCTTTAAGGAACTGGGAGTGATAACATGAATAGTAATTTCTAATAAAAATTTACTAATAAAATTACCAACAATTTGCTAGTACTGTTCTATGCCTATAAATAAGGAGTTTGGAGACCATGCTTAAGGTCACTAATTTACCAAAACTCAAATTTTCTCATCTGTTAAATGATGGTAACAATAGGACCCATTTCACAGAGATCTGGGAAGATTAAAGGAGGTTAACTCCAAGTCTGGCTCAGAGAGGGCTCCTGGGGAGCGCTGACCACTCCTCTCTCCCAGCAGGCTCTAGGGCCCACCTCTGATTCAGCTAACGCTTTCCCAAGATGATTCTCGTCTTGTGCATTGGGTTTCATTGGAAGAAAGGGTTGGCGATGGACCACTGTTTAAAATATGGTCAGGCTTTAAATTCCTGGTCAGGCTTTCGAGGCTCTGTCCAAGTTTATCCTTTGAGACCCAAGTGTTTCTGTTCAGTAGCTCTCCTCCCCTGCCCCCAGTGGCCCCTTGTCTGGCACATTCAAGCCCCACTTTAGAGCTCAGGACTTAGGCTCCCAGGGCAGCCAAAAAGCCATCAGGAGCGAAGGCGAAGCACTTCCTAGAAGAAGAGCGTGCAGTCCGAGAGGATGTGTGAATGTGTTCACAGTGAACTTCTCAGGGTCTCGGTGGGCATATTTTTTAAATTTCTTTTTTATTAGTTCTAATAAGTTGTACATGACAGCAGAAAGCTTTTCAACTCACTGTACACAAATGGAGCACAACTTTTCATTTCTCTGGTTGTACACGATGTAGAGTTGCACCACATATGCAGTCATACATGTACCTAGGGTGATGATATTTGTCTCATTCCACCATCTTTCTTACCCCCATGCCCTCTTCCCTCCTCTCCCTCCCCTTGGCCCAACCAAAGTTCCATTTTTTTCCCGTACACCCCCCCCCCCCCAATTACGGATCAGCATCTAGTTATCAGAGCGAACATTCAGCCTTTGTTTTTTTGCGGGGGGATTGGCTTACTTCAGTTAGCATGATATTCTCCAACTCCATCCATTTGTCTGCAAATGTCATAAATTTCATTCTCTTTTAATGCTGAGTAATATTCCATTGTGTATATATACCACAATTCATTATCCACTCATCTATTGAAGGGTATCTAGGTTGGTTCCACAGTTTAGCTATTGTGAATTGTGCAGGTATAAACATTGAAGTAGCTGCATCAGTGTAGTGGGCTGTTTTTAATCCCTTGGGTATAAACCGAGGAGTAGGATAGCTGGGTCAAATGGTGGTTCCATCCCAAGTTCTATTCAACACAGTCCTTGAAACTCTAGCCAGAGCAATTAGACAGATGAAAGAAATTAAAGGGATAGGAATAGAACAAGAAGAACTCAAACTATCATTATTTGCTGATGACATGATTCTATAAAAATTCCACCAGAAAACTTCTAGAATTAATAAATAAATTCAGCAAAGTAGCAGGATATAAAATCAATACCCATAAATCAAATGCATTTCTATACACCAGTGATGAATCCTTTGAAAGAGAAATTAGGAAAAGTACTTAATTCACAATAGCATTAAAAAAAAAACCCCAAACTTGGGAATCAATTTAACAAAAGAGGTGAAAGACCTCTACAATGAAAACTATAGAACACTAAAGAAAGAAATAGAAGAAGACCTTAGAGGATGGAAAGATCTCCCATACTCTTGGGTAGTCAGAATTAATATTGTCAAAATGGCCATACTATCAAAAGTTCTATACAGATTCAATGCAATTTCAACTAAAATCCCAACATCATTCTTCATATAGAAATAGAAAAAGCAATCATTGGAAAAATAAGAGACCCAGGATAGCTAAAGCAATCTTTAGCAAGAAGAGTGAAGCAGGAGGCATCATAATACCAGATTTTAAACTATACTACAAAGCTATTGTAACGAAAACAGCATAGTATTGGCATCAAAATAGACATGTAGACCAATGGTACAGAATAGAAGCACAGAGACAAACCCACATAAATATAGTTATCTCATACTAGACAAAGGTGCCAAAAACATGCACTGGAGAAAAGATAGCATCTTCAACAAATGGTGCTGAGAAAACTGGAAATCCATATGCAGCAAAATGAAACTAAACCCCTATTTCTCACCCTGCACAAAACTCAACTCAAAGTGGATCAAGGTCCTAGGAATTAGACCAAAGACCCTGTTCTTAATAGAGGAAAAAGTAGGATTAGGCCCCAATTTCCTTAACAAGACTCCTAAAGCACAAGAAATAAAATCAAGAATCAATAAATGGGATGGATTCAAACTTAAAAAGCTTCTTCTCAGTGGGCATATGAAGTCCTAGAAGGTTGCCTGCTATAGTCTCTCACAGGGAGCTGCTTTAGTACAAGGACTAGTGGAAGGCTATTTGTGGTAGACGCTGTTCATGCCCCACAAGTGGCCATTTGGCCACCCTCTCTTCAGGCCAGTAGAGTTCATGGTTTTACTCTCACAGCCTTCCTTAAAGCTCTGGCAATAGCTGTGTGACCCAATATTGGTCAAATAAACCCAAGGAGAACCCTGCTGGGAGCTACCTGGGAACCATAGAATCTATGGGAAAAGATAAGAAGAAATACTATATCTCCTTCTTAGCATCTTTAGCATGCTCTTGTCAAGACATGGTGTATGGAGTCTTGGCAGCCATCTTGCAATAAAGAGGAAGAGTGCCAAGAGATTCTTACCGAAGCCCTGGCATGGTTTAACCACTGATCCACCTCCCTCTGGACCACCGTTATGAGGAAAATAAATAACTGAAGTTCATTATTGCCAGCTATCCTGTTACATGCAATTGGAAGCTGCTTAATTAATACATCTCTGCTCCCTTCAATCCCCTTCCTTCCCTTCAACTCTCCCCTTTGGTAAGGAACAAGAGACATCTTTCCATCTGTTCAGTGACATTCCCAGTTCCTTTTGTTTCTGAGGTGAGCTTAGGTTCAGTTTGTCAGGGATCCTTCTGGAACAGTTCTGGTTTATTCCTGTTACTCTAATGTATTTTAAAGAGTCCTTGAAAATGCTCTTGGATGAATGATCAATTATTTGGCTGCCACCGCCCCCCCCCCCACAGCTTTTGCGGAGAGAAAAATCTCAAACGTAATATCACAGCTTTAAAATTCACAAAACAAGGGTAAATCTGGGACTTGTAGGCGGGCAGAAAAGGGAGCATATATAGGTCAAAGGAGGCTCCCTAGAGAAACGGAGAGCCCAAACTGCACCCACTTCCAGATTTCCTGGACACCCCCTGCTTCAGGAGCACACAAGCGCCTGCTCCCAGTGCCCCTGGGTGGCTGGAGCCCACCCCTTAGCCAAGAAGCCAGAGACCCTTCCCACTGTTTCCTTGTCTGATCCCGGCTAACTCCCTGTTCTTCTCAACTCTTTCTGGGATCCCCACGAGACTGGCAATGACAATGACATAATGCCACTCCTATCCATGCTGTTTCCGCCTTTTCCAGACCACAATAGCTTGAAGATGTGTGGCGCACCACCCCCAACTCTCGTCCCCCTCTCTTACCTCCCTCCTGTGCTAATAAAAACAAGTCACAGACAGGGCAGTCTATCCCTGAGCTACAACGCACGCTCTTAAGTGCATAAATGGGTCTTGATGTGAATTACCCAGGCTCATTATCCGTGAGAAAAGCTGGCCGCTCATAAGCCTATTAGAATAATAAGCCACATGCCTGGAGTCCCAATAACTGTCCCTGGGAGGTTGGATCCAGGATTAGAGTGGGCCCCTGAGCTCCCAGAGCAGCCCAGCAGCTGCGGGCCACCAGCCATGAAGGCAGCGCTCTAGCTTCTCTGCTGGGACCGGGGGTGGGGGGTTGGGGAGGTGGGGACAGGTGGTGGCAGGCTTCTCTCTTCCTGCTCTTCAGCCTGATTGCCAGGAATCGGGGCTTGGGCAGCAGGAGACTCAGTTGAGGGGACGAAGTCATTGGGATACTTGGCTGGGATTGCAGAGAGATCTGGGCTGGGGTTGGAGAGAGATTGCTGCCCAGATTTCTTATCACTCATAACCTGGATTCGTGGGAAATTGATGAGGCCCTTGGAGGAAGCACTTCAGTGCTCCAAGAGAAAAGCCTTTTAATCCATTCAACAATAATTCTATGAGGGCCTACTGTGTACTAGGCACTGAAGGAGGGTCAGAGCTGCAAGAATGAACAAAACACCATCCTCCACTTACTCAGAGCTTCAGACAAGACAACCGGAAGTTCTAATAAAGTACTCATGTGACAGGTAAAAGAAATTATCCTGAATGATGATGGTGTGCATTTTAATGGGATTCTAAAGCGTTGCCTTATAGACCAGCTCAAGGGTCATCTGACACCCTTGATTTGGCCTACCGTCACTACTAGTTAGTGTCTAGACCCTGCAAACTTGGACCTTAACTTGTAGGAAACTGATAAGTTGCAAATGACTTTTGTCTGGCAGAGATGTAAATGATTTCTGTCTATTAGAAGGGCTGTAACTGATTATGGCTCAGTGGTAGAGCACTTGCCTAGCATATGTGAGGCACTGGGTTCAATCTTCAGCACCACATAAAAATAAATAAAATAAATAAAATACACAAAAATGTATCCATCTACAACCTAAAATAATGATGATGATGATGATGATGATAATAATAATAATAATAATAATGAAAAGACAGCCCCAAGGACTGGGGTTTCATGTATCCAAGTCAAGGATCTGACTTCAGCATTCTTTCATTTACTATTTATCCTAAGTTTCTCATAGGTCTCTTTGATCCAGCCTTATTTTTCTATTTGCACAGGTTCATGATACATTTGTATGAGAGTCATATCTTTAACTTTTTGGAATTTATCATCTGATATTACTTTAGAGGTTAAGTCCAAGTGCTGAAGGGTCAAAGACAAAAGTCATCAAATCTAGTCTTTTTTTTTTTTCTTTTTTTGGACCAGGATTGAATCCAGGGGCACTTAATCATTGAGCCACATCCCCAGCGCCTCCCCAGCAACACCCTTTTTGACACAGGGTCTCACTAGGTGGCTTACAGTCTAAGCTGCTGAGGCTGGCTTCGAACCTGTGATCTTCCTGCCTCAGCCTCCTGAGCCTCTGGGATTCAAATCCAGTCTTGAGGGGTTAGGGAAGATTTCTCAGAGAGCTCATTCAAAGTCAGAGATGAAGGGCAAAGGAGTTTGCTGGAAAAAAGGAGGAAGCGGGTGGTGTGCTAGGTGAGGGGTTAATTTTTGCAAAATCCAGGGATGACAGACGGGAGACAGAGGTAAGCAGTGGCCAGATGGAGGATATCAGTGCTCTGCCAAGGAGCTTGATCTTTATGCAGAGATATCAGGGAATCACTGAGGGGTTTCTAAACAAAGCCTAGATGTGGTTGGACTCGGCTCCTGCATTCACCGCATCATAACCCAGGCGGGAATCTCTAGTCATCTATAGACTAACTACAGCCCTCTCAGGCTGCTTCTAAAATTCCTGTACAATCTGGGAACACTTCCGTTTGCTCTGTAGCTATGATTAAAAGACGTACTGGAGAGACTTATATCCCTTAGCCAGAATGCCCGATGAGGGATATTTACTATTTATAAGGTTTTCCTTTTCTATCCTGGGCAAAAGTAAAAATAGAAAAAGCAAATGTGGGGAAAAAAATAGCTGACATGTTTCAAAGTGGAAGTCTCAGCAGTGGGCAAGTCATCAGAGCTGAAGGAGGCGGCTCTGGGGACCAGCTATTAGATGGAATTGCTTCAGTCAGAAAGGTTACAGCTTCCTTTAAGTTTTCTCGGCCAGATGTTTCCATTTCAGAAATACATTGTAAAGCAATTTTGCATTTTTGGCATAAGGGTGAGTTTATTTGGTCATGAAGCAGCTGGCAGGGACATTCCAGCCACCACAGCACTTTTGTTTCTCATTTCTCTTCATCTTCAGGAGAGCCCCTGAGGCAGAGAGGATGCATGTCCTCACACCCATCTCCCAGAGGGAGAAGCCAAGGTCTGGAATGGACCAGCCAAGAGCCCAGTCCTTACTGCAAATTAGCCAGAGGCTGGAAAGGAAGGAGTAGCCTTGTCTGACAGTTACCATGGATTTCACCTGGTACGTGTTTAATAAATGCAATCCAGGAATGCTTCTGTTCTTAATGTGTACCAACTGTGCAATTATACATTAAATGCTTGTTTCCTTTTTTATTAAAGCCACTAAATTGCACGTTGTACGTTCCTTTAGGATAGTTTACAGTTGCTATATACCAAATAGCCAGAGAGTTAGTGATTTGAAACCAGTAATTTATTATTTCTCATGATTCTGAGGGCCAGGAATTTGGGCATAGCTCAGCTGGGTGGTTTTTCCATTCCACATGGTGTCAGCAAGGGGTCACTTAGTGCAATATGCCTGTGGTTGGGGTCAACAGTGTGATGGTTGATTTTATGTGTTAACTTGGCTGGACCATGATACTCAGACACTCAGCTACGTGTGATTCTGATGTTTCTGTGAGACTGTTTTTGGGTGAAATTGACACTTAAATCAATGAACTTTGAACCAAACCAATTGCATGCCATAACTGAGTTGTCCTCAACCAACCAGTTGAAGGTCTGAATAGAATAAAAGACTGACTTCCATCGGATGAGAAGAGATTCTCCAGTAGGCGGTTCTTGGAGTTCAACTATAAATTTGTTCTTCTCTGGGTCTCCAGCCTGATGGCCGCCCTGCAGATTTTGGACTTATCAGCTTCCATAACTGCATACGCCAGTTCCTTAATTCAGTCTCTATTTCTGTTCTCCATCTTAAATACTTCTTGGTGGGCTTGGGAGCTCAGGATTAGTGCTTATCTGATTTTTTAAAAAATCAAAGCCCATGAAACTTTCTATGTGCTACATCAGGAATTGGGTTTTGTCAGGGTCCGGATGTCACTTGTAGGAACAGGCAGTTTGGATTCCTTGTTCTGTTCCTCCTGAGAGATGATTGTTGAATCCAGGGGATGGCAGAATGATCCCTGCCTTTGTAGCCCATTGGTTTTCCCTCTTGTACAGAGTTTAACTTATTCATTGACTTACCAGGAATCTACTGAAGGAGTCATTCCTGAATCCAAATACAAGTTCTACCACTTGCCACATGAGTAATCCTGCGTGAGTTAATTTTTTTTCTGCCTCAGTTTTTTCATCTGTAAAATGTTGAGAACAACAGTCTCTACCTCATGGGATAGTGATGATTAAATGAGTTAATTTGGGTAAACTATGTCTGTTTAGCATAGGCCTTCACCAGAGCTTTATATAGCTCCTACCATGTATTGGGCTCAGGAAAATCATGGAAGGGGCCTAGGCAGCCATGTGATATGCTCCAGGGTTTCTTGAAGCCGACTACCTAGTAGGGGCCATAAGGTGATAACTCCATCACTACACTTGGGAACTATACTCAAACCTCAGAGAGCACAAGAAGCACCTGCATTGGCCATGGGGCTACTATAAATCAAAACCATAATGAGATGCCACTGCATACTCACTAGGATGGCCAGAATCGAAAGGCAGGTGTAACAAGGATGGGCGAGGACGTTGAGGAACCAGAACCCTGAGACGCTGCTAGTGGGAATGTAGATGGTGCAGCCACTGTGGAAAACATCTACTAGTTCCTCAAAAAGTGAGACACAAGTTACAATATGACCTAGCAATTATACGCCTAGGCAGATAGCCAAGTTTACACAAAACTTGCACATGAATATTCATAGCTCAGCATTATTCATAATAGCCAACAAGGGGACTAACCCAAATGTATACCAATTAATGATTGGAAAAATAAAACTTGGCACAGCCTTACAGTGGAATGTTATCTGGACATAAAAGGAAATGCAATCCTGATACCTACTAGTACAATATGAACGAAACTTGAAAAGTTAACGGAGTGATCAAAACCAGTTAGAAAGGACCTCATGTTGTCTGATTCTATTTATATGAAATGTCCCAAATAGGCAAATCTATAGGAACAGAAATAGATCCGTGATTGCCTAGAACTAGGGCAGAGGAGGGAGGAGAAATTCAAGGATGACAGCTAAGGGTATGGGGTTTCTTGTCAGATGATAACAATGTTCTAAAATGGATTGTGGTGACAGTTGCACAAACCTGTTAATATACTAAAAGCCACTGAATTGTTCAACTTAAATGGGTGGATCTTAATGGTAGATGACTTATATATCAATCAAAAAAATATTTTTTTTCAAAAAGAAGCAACTGGAGTGTTTGTTAAAAATACACATTTCCAGGAGCTGGGGTTGTGGCTCAGTGGTAGAGAGCTTGCCTAGCACGTGTGAGGTTCTGGGTTCGATCCTCAGCACCACATAAAAATAAATAAGTAAAATAAAGGTATTGTGTCCAACTACAACTAAAAAATAAATATTAAAAGAATACATATTTCCAGTGGGCTGGGATTGTAGCTCAGTGGTGAAGTACTTGCCTAGCATGTGTGAGGCACTGGGTTCTATTCTCAGCACCATGTATAAATAAGTAAAATAAAGGCCCATCAACATGTAAAAACATATTTTAAGAAAAAAAATACATATTTCCAGAACTTTCCTCCCAAGATTCTGATTCAAGTCCAAGTGGGGTTCTATAAAATGTTTTTATTTTCCAAACCTTCTGTTAGATTGGCAGTTGAGACACATGATTTAGCCAAGACAATTTCATGAGCGGCTTCCTGGATGAGGCAGTACTTGCATGGGACCCTGCAGGGTCAGATTAGTAGAGGGAGAAGGACGTTCCAGGAGTAGAGAACAGCAGGAATCCAGTCTGTGGGTCAGAGAGCCTGAGGTGTGATGGCCATCAGCCTGGAGTCTCCTGGAGGGAAGGAACTGGGTGAAGCAGAAGGCCTGTCTGCTTTCTGAATGGTTCATTTCTTCTTTCTTAACCCTGTAAGTGGCTGCTCTGAAGGTATTTTTAGACGGTTCCATAAAAACTAATAAGCCGGGGCAGGAATACGTCAGGGAGAGGACTGAGGGGCTAATGGCAATTGAGTTGTGAGTGACAGGTTTAGCCAAGATAAGGCAGTCCCTTGTCATACAGCTGAGCCCCGCAGTAGCTTTTGTGTTTGAAACTGGCATCATGTCAGTTAGAAATGGGCCAAAAGGCACCTATCAACAACCCATGGACTGTCTTAGTTTAATGCCCAAAGGGGGTCTTCAGAGCTGGCCCTTGCTGTAGAGGCCTCGCAGGTGGCTCACTCTTCATCTGACCTCAGAGTGAAGAAGGGAGAAGTGGCAGACCCTGGAACAGTCCCCTGGCTGGGGAGGGAGAGGGAGGGTGATGTGAAGATGGACACCTGTTAAGTAGGGGGGAACCGAGAGAAATTCAGCAAGGCCTAGCAGGAAGAGGGCTGGGAGAGTGGGACTCAGGAAGACTTCAAGAAGGAGAAGAAACACACGATCCAAGTCTAACTTAGATTAGAGTGGGGGTTAGAGTGCGTTCTCATCAGAGTAAAATGGGCCATTTTAAGATGAAAAGATGGATATTCTCCTCCCTAGTCACGGGTAGCCTGTGCTTCTTTGCTAACTAGGGGGACCAGCTCATCCTGACTGTCTGGGACTTACCTGGTTTTCAAATGGTAAGTTCCAAGTCCCACAAATCCTCTGGGTCCTGACAGCCTGTAAGCATAGGTCATCCTCTTGGTAGGGAAGGCATCCTGTCCTCAGTGCCTTTGATGTGGAACAGATGACCTGGGAGAACACAGCAGTCACTTCTTGGCTTTTGAGTTTGAAAATCTAAGCCCAGACACGGGGAAGGATGTGTGTAAAATTGTAAGACCAAGTGAGAACAAGGCTTCTCCCCTAGGGCAGATAACAGAAGCTGAGATGAGAGGGAGAAAGAAGCCAGATTAGGAAGATGTCTTAGACCAGTGCTATCTGATAGAATTTTCTGGGGTGACTGATTGTATTCTCTAGAATGGTAGCCACAGCCCACATGGCTCTTGAGCCCTTGAAATGTGGCCAGAATAATTCAATTAACATAATTTACTCATTTCAAATTTGAATATTGGAGAGCAGTCTTTGATACTAAGGCCCCACTCCCCATTTAGAATTCTGGGAGAAAGGGGTTGATTGACACTGAATGATGGGAACTCCAGATAACATAGGAGAACCAAGAGCCCTCCAAGCCAATGAGAGATGGAAGCAAAAGGTTTATCTGGGAAATGAGTCAAGATAGGCAGATCCAAGGCAGCCTCAGAAGTTTCTGATGTTCCAGCATGAGCTGGGCATGTTTCTGTGTACTGTGGGATAATCCACCCTTGACACATGAGCCTGCAGGTCTGCAGATGCTTGGTGGGTGGGAGGAAGGGAGCGTACAGATGCAATGCACACAAACCATAGGACAAATGACAAAGTTTTCTCAGTGGACAAGGGACAGTATAGAGAGACAGATATCTACCCTCTCACCGCCACCTCCTTGGCTTCATATTTGCTCCAGAATCCTTGGGGAGGCTGAGAATTGACTGAGATTAAGTTCCTGACATCAGAAGGAATGGGAATTTAACACAGATGTGAAGTTCAGACACGGGAAGACTGTACTTTCAGGGATCATTACCATAGTATGTTAGTAAAGAAGTTTCTCTGATCATGTAGAGTTCAGACACAGGAAAAGAAAGTCAAGTTTTTGAGTTTATGGGCTGATCCTCATAATTATTCTAACATTATGATATTACTGACATTTCCTCTTGCAATGATATTGTGCCAAGTACTTGACGAACATTGTCTAATAAAAGTTGACAACAATCTATGAAGGAAATAGTGTTATAATTTTGAGTCCACAATTGAGGCAATGGAAGTCCAAAGAATTCTTATAACTTTGCCATAGGTGCGCAGGCTAGCAAGTCTAGATTTCATTCTAAGTTTGCCTGATCTCCCCAAATACTCAAAATATTGGCTATTCCAGTTAGAATCTACAGCTCTGTCTACCTCAGATTTTTTTTTTTTTTTTTGGAAATAATGTCCCCCCGCCTCTAATTTTAAAGAGGATTTACCTCACTCCAAATACACGCTTTTAGTGGGCATTGCCAACATAGATACCTTTACCTCCCAGGCCACAGAGGTTGGCGGATGAGGAAGGAATAAGGATATATATTCAAGCCCCATTTCTTTTTTCCACTTGGGCACACAATGAGACCATATTTTCCAGTCTTCATTGCAGTTAAATGTGCCCTGAGTTTTGGCCAGTGGGATATGAGAAGATGTGATGCATGCCATTCATTAAGAAAAGAGAAGGTGGGAGGAGGAGGGGGAGGCGGAGGGGGAGGAGGGAGAAGAAGGCACAGGAAAGCAAAGACAAAAAATCAGATTTGCGCATTCTGTCTGGAATGGATGTGGACGTGATCCCTGACACAATCCTGGCTAAATGCAAATAGAACAGAGGAGACACTGTGTTTAAGCCAAAGAAACCGCAAGCCTTCTATTGTTGAAGTTGTAAAACAATTTTAGGCCTCTAAGCTTTCTTCAGGAGGAACCAAGCTCCCAAAGCTGTGGAGCTTCCCAGGAAAGCACCCTTGTTAGCATCTGGTTCAGCTGCAAAGAAGTACAGCCCACGAGGTGAGGTGGTTCCACAGAGACGAGCATTAGTCAAATCAATGAACTTCAGAACTTCAGGGGTGGGGGTGGGGGTGGGGAGGGAGCTGGTTCTTCCATTACTCTCTGATTGAGTGGGAGTTTTAATTTTGAATGTCTTGTTCCTACTACTTGTCTTCTAGGTCACCAGTCACCACTTACTGGATCTCAGGCCAGACGGCAGAGCTGCACAGCACTCCTGAGACCCTAGATGTTGAGCTGGGTATAGTAACTGGGTGGTCTTGGGATAAGGATATGCAGAGTGAAGGACAAAGAGTGAAATGAATGTTTGGTGACCAGATGGGTAGACCAGCAGAGGCAGTGTAGTGGCACCCCCTGCTCCAAAGAAAATCTTAACTAAGCTTCTCCAGAAATCTTCTCCATGATTGATTTTAGGACTGTCAGCAAAAGAGTCTCTACAAAAAAAAGTTCAATGTAGGTAAACTTCCTATTTTCCTGTTGCTCTATTTTACTTGACCACTGGCCTGGAAGAAATCAGCACTCCAGGTGCTGAACACCCCTTTGCTCATTTCTTACAACATTTATCCAGTATGGTAGTTTGTAGAGGTGTGTTTGCAAATGCAAAACGTGATAATAAAAGACAGATCCAAGAAGTTACCAATTGGGCTCCATGGTTACAGCTGGCAGGAGGAGAAAAAAAAGGGAGAAGAAGCTCTCCCCTTCTTTAAAGGTTAATTTGCCCAAAACAGTGAAAGAAAAAGCTGCTTTTATGTGAACTTCTACAGACTGAACTTCTGAGCCCTTCCATTACATGCTGGGTATAAGGTTCTGAAACTACCTGAATTCGGGGTTCAGGGGATTGATGGATTGGAATGAAAGCTGCACCCTCTGGACCTGGCTGCAGCCACATAAAGCTGTTTCCGGTGCCTTGCCTGTCTGTCCCCTACAACAGCAGGGCTATGCAGGGAGAAATCCCAGGTTCCTTTTCTTCCTGGTCACACAGTGACTGTTTCTCTCAGTTTTCTTTATAATTTGGTGGCACCACATGACTGAGATCTGGAAAAAAACAAATCCAAAACAAAAAAGCCCCAATTATGTGGGTAGTCTAGAGAGGCAATGGAGAGGGCCCCGAAGACGGGGGAGCAGGCTTTTAAGTAGATGGGAGGCCAAGCTAGTAGACCCGGAAGGAGGATGGGTTCACTGTTCCTGTGGACTTAGGCCACCTCCTAGGGAGGAGTCATGGGTTTTCTAGATGGGGCTGTCCCTGTGAGGATTATGTGCTATACAAAGGAACCTGGCTGACTGTCACATGAAGGCCAGATTCAAGCCCACACTACCCTCACTTAACCTTGTGTCCTGGCACTAGGCGTCTACCTGGGGCAGGGAACTTATGCCTGCACAAAGCATTCTCTTCACCAAGCCCAGTACCTTCAGGGCTTTGCCTGCTAGCAGGAAACACAGGTTTCCTCTTCTCCCATGAAGCACCTTTTTCTAATCTGCACAGAGCAACTGTACGCCTCCCTCTCTCTGCATGTCTATGACATCATCTGGAGCTGCCATCTCAAACTTTTGACCACACCCTGCAGTGACCTTTCTTTCACAGGTGGTAGGAATGTGAGACTTTGGTTCCTCAAAAATCTCCTATTTGAAACAAAAAGTATAGCCTTACTTTCAAAGACTCCTAGAGTGACATTATCAACTTCTTCTCCAGCTTCTTCTTGCCATTTATGGTAGGCTAACAGGAAATCAGAGTTCTGACACGTCTTTGAATGTTCTGACAGCTCTCAGAACTACCAAGAACTGCTGAAAACATGTGCTCATCGTTGTTATGATCATTTTTCTTCTTGCTTCCTTGATTTGGTATTTCTAGTAAATCTCCTCATTAAAGCAATATTAAGCGAACTCATAAATATGTATATAGTCTTCCTAATTATCTGTTGATGGATATGGACTCTGATACATTTACATAATGAGTGTTTAAAACATGCAGATGCATTTTACAATTAGACCCAGGTGGGGGCTGGGCAAGGCAGAAAAGGGGAGGAAAAATGAGCTTACTTTTGACAACACCAAAGGCCCCATTTTAGAGAGAGCCAGAAGTTTGAGGGAACAGATTTGTACTGCTGAAGAGCTTAGTTCCCTCCCACAGAATTCAGATAATATTTGGGATATTGCCAAGTTAGGAGAGAGGCCAAGTGAAATGGAACTGCATCACTTTCCAAATGGTGACAGCAAAGGTAATAATTCAGAACAAAAGTGAGAAAGTAGTCAGAGCCTGCGAGCCAGCACTGGTGTGGGAAACATTACTATGTCCACCTGAATCTGACGTTCAGTAGTCCTTTACTCTGAGTGCATGCAAGGGGCACATGGGAGGGGTAACTCCCTTATGCTTAAAGTTATACATGCCCATGACGTGTGCTATGTGAACAGGGGTGAGGTTAGTCACTTAGGAGCAAATACATTCAAGAGCTGCTTTGCAATTTCCCAAAGTCCTTTCTATTGCTGCCAATCTCGAAACATCAGCCCAAGTCCTAGAGTGGGGATGCTATGGAACAGACATCATTGCCAATACACTCTGGATGTGTGACCTGAACTAGAAACAACATTTTTTTTAAAGCACTGAGATTTGGGGAGCTGTTTGTTATAACAACAGAACCATTCCCATCCTGACTGATAAAATTGGGACCAGGCCCTTGTAAAGCCAATCTAGGGAATCTAACAGCTCAATTCTGAAGGAGATTTGTGGACCAGCAACAGATTTAGAAATGTAAAATAAACCCTTTTCCCCATTTTCCAAAGTGGGCCATTCCTCTTTGTTTCCCAATTCTTCTGTTTAAAAGACAGCATAGTCTTTCCTGTTTTACTGGGCTACCTGACCTTTCTTCCAAGTTGAGTAGAGGCTCCTGAAGCCTGCTACAATGTAATGTTCAAAATAAGTCAATGCAGTTAAGTGCATTTGATCCATCTGAAGGGCTATTATGATAGTGAGTCGTGATTTGATAAATTCATTGTGTTAAAAAAAATTGAGCTCCCTCAGATGAGAATTGCTACGTAAATCCTTACTTGATAATAATGTCCTGACAGAGGAGAAAATTAGAAAGTAGTGATACCCAAAGAGTCCTAAATTAGAAATTTGTTTTCATTCTCAGAAACAACATAGGAGCTGGATGTGGTCTCATGACTCGCAAGTAGCAGCAGGTCCCAGAGTTGAGAGAGCTATCTCTGTCCTTGCCACTTGAAGGGTATAAAGATGGAATACTTTTTTCTATGTCCCTATGCTTTTCTAAATGCTTTGTGCAACTCATTTATCCATCACAAATTCCAGTGAGGTACCCTCAATTTACACAGGAAGAAACTTAGGCACAGGTGGTCAAGGAACATATTTAAGCTTCTGGGTTTTGAGTTCAGGCAGCCTGGTTCCAAAGTTCATGCCAATAATAACACTGAAATTTTAGGTGCCTTGGGAGCTATGAAATGTGGACCGTATGAAGTATAGAAGATACTTCTGAGATATTCAGGTATTTTGTAATAGCAATGGAAACCTGATTAACATATTAATCAAAGACAAAGGTACACACCCTCATGGAACTTGATGATCCTTGCATTGCTCTACTGAAAGGATATTGCATAATCCCTTTTCCTATTTCAAAATCTTTCACGATTTACCTTCTAATATTTTTTTTTTGTCCTTGTAGGTATTTTGCTGAGTAAGTCTTGAGTTGTTTTACCTCTGTGAGAAGAAATCGGGGGGTGAGGAGGAGATGGAATCCCCATCCCTATTGTCATCTGAGAAGGTCCTTTCTAAGCTATGGTCCTATTTAATAAACATTAAAAGAAGAAAAAAAAATCTCATGTTCTCCTATAATATCATTTGAGGTTTCAAACAAAATGTCTTCACCAACAACAAATCTGAACAATGGCCTGTCTCCGTCCATTTTCAGTTGCTATAGTAGAACACCTGAGACTGTATAATTTATAAAGGAAAGGGGCTTATTGGGTTCATAGTTCTAGAGGCTGCAGTCCAAGAGCATGGCTCTTGCATCTTCTGGCCTTCTGGGAGGGCCTCGTGCTGCTTCCACTCAAGGCAGAAAGCAGAAGTGATGTGGAAGAGAGAACAGGGGGTCTAACTCCTACTGGTAACTAACCCATTTCCATGAGAAAAGCATTAATCCATTCAAGATGGCTTCTCTCCCAGGCCCTAGATATCCACCACCACTAGGCCCCTCCTCCCAAACTGCCACATGGAGAAATTCGGGTTCCACTGAATGAATTGCATACTCAAACCATGGCAGCCCCCCTCAATTCAAATATGCTCCTCTTGCCTATGTTATAAAGCACTGCTCTAGAAGGTAGACTTGGGAGGAAAAAACTAAGGACATGACAGCTGTTTTGAAACACCTGAAAGTGCTTATGGAAAAGAGAACAGTTTTCTTGGAGTCCCAGAGCATAACATTACACTCAAGAGGTGGAAACTACAGAGATACAGATTTGTTGCTCAACAAAAGAAATACAGTTTGCCCTAGTGCCCTTTCCACCAAAGGATTGGGTTGCCTTCTTGGATAACACCCTTCTCTTCTGCTTGAGTGACACGTGGCAGCTGTATGCCTTCTGTTAGGGATGCTCTTGGAGTCAATCCTGTCCTCAGACCCTTAAAGGGGCAAGATGGACCCTATCCTAGCACCCAAGCTTTAGAAAAATGTATAAGGATCATGGGAAAGCTTGTAAAACAACCAGGTACTTGCCATTCCACCATACTTCCAAAGACTCCAATTCAGTTATTTGTGTGGGATGTAGCCTTCTCAGGACCATGCCTTCCTTTGAAGGGCCTTGTGCAGACCCATCGCTTCCTTATCAGGTGCAGTGCATACAGGCTAAGAGGCTATGTCCACTCAAAGCCTAGCCGGTTCCCTTTCTAGATTTTTCTAGATTTCTCAGAATTGCTTGGCCAGAAGTCTTGAGCTTGGGCGTCTCCTCTTGATTCAGACTCCTGGGGAGGCTCTATTGTTTGTTTTTAATTTAACCCAGAGATGGAGATGGGGACTGTGCTCTGGGTTGAATTGTAGCTTGTCTCCCCACCAAATAGAAGTTGAAATTCTCATCCCTGGGACCTGGAAATGACACCTTCTTTGGAAACAGTTTTGAAGATGGAATGAAGCAAAAATGAAGCCATTTGGTCTTGTCCTAATCCAATATGACTGGTGTCCTTTTAAGAAGGGTGAAGTCTGGACACAGACACATACAGGGGAGAGTGCCCCCCTGGAAAGCACCACCTGTGATGGAAGGAGAGACTCCAGGACCCAGCTGCAGGCTAAGGAAGGCCCAGGACTGATGGCCTCCCCAGGAGCTGGAAGAGACAGGGAAGGATTCTGCCCTGCAGGTTTCAGGGCAGTAGGGTCCTGCCAACACCTTTATTTGGAGGGCTAGCCCCGAGAACTGTGGGATAATCCAGGAAGGCTGTTTATCAGCTGCTCAGGTTGTGGTGTTTTCTTAGAGAATGTCAATAAGGGACTCTTCCTCCACAGAGCAGCTTCTGAAAGGCAGAGCTGGTTGGCTGAAGAGTGATCCCCTTTATAAATGATAAGGGAGAGGGTGAGGAAGGGTTGTTTTGTTCCCTAGAAAGTGGTGGAAAAGAACAGAACGACTATAGGAAGTGAGCAAAAGCCATGACTGAGAGTGGGCCAGGAAGCCTGGATTTTCCTTGAAGTGGAAGAGAAAGGCAGATTAAAAGAAGATAAGAGTGTAATGAGAAAAGGGAAATCAGTTCCATGACACGAAGAAACAAATATCAGTGACTGATGCTGTACTGGAGGCTGACGTGTTGGTTAGGTTTCCTTAGTTTGTGGGACAATGTGTACACACACACACACACACACATACAGTACATGCCTACAACAAAAACCCTGTGCTTTCTCTTTGTTCTCTCTGGTTTCCTTTGTGGTCCCTGGTTTGCCATCACTCAGCATTTCTAAATACTTTTAGACACAAATCAAAGACCAGGCATTAAATGCGTAGCCGGAACTGTGCTTGTTGGGTTCTGCTATGAAGGAACAGTCTTCTCAAGAGTCTCTTCTTCTATGGGGAGTCTCACTGAATGGAGTGGTTAGGAGCATCGGCAATTAAATTCTGAATCAATAATTATCAATTTGCTTTGGTTTTGTCTATTTTCATTTTTTTAATTTCTTTTTTTTTTTTGGTTGTTGATGGATCTTTAGTGTTCCACCACTGAGCTACAACTCCAGCCCGTTTTGTCTATTTTCTAATAGCCCATAAGTCTTTCTTTCCCTGGCCCTGGACATGTAATTCACACTCAAGTTTTCAAGGGCTTTGATTCCGACTTCCTCCAAATCCAGAAAATTCCACTCCAGCTTCTTAAGATCCTAGATTCTTACAAAAGTCCATTGGTAGCTCAGGGGTCAGGATTGTTTACAAGGTGAGATGGTGCTGGCCACACAGCTTAGGCAATGGAGGGCTTAATGGTGAGGGATAAAAGAAGAAACAGAAGCCTGCAGTGTTCCCTTTCCCTCTTGTCTTTTCTATCTAAGTGGAATGACAAGTAGAGTGTGACCCTAAGTGGTTTTCATGGAAATGATTCTCTCCAGGACTTCACAGATCAAGTGGAGTAGAATTCATGGGGAACGTCCTCAAGGTGAACCATGGAATGGACAGGGAAGGTAGTGGTGGAGACAACTCGGAGGACCAACAAGAGCAGCTGAAACAGTGAGGGGACCAGAGGAGGCAAAGGAGCCTGGGGCCGAATCTCGGAGAGGATCCCTTTCTCCTTGACTTCTCACATCATCCCACAGTCCTCAAGAATTACTTTCCTATCCAACAAAGGCATTAAACCAGAGACCCTGCACCTACTAGAAGAAAAGTAAGCCCAAATCTCCACCATGTCAGTGTAGACACCAACTTCCTTAAGAAAACTCCTAAACCATAAGAAGTAAAATCAAGAGCCAATAAATGTAATGGTATCAAATTAAAAAGCTTCTTCACAGCAAAGGAAACAATCAAGAACCTGAAGAGAGAACCCACAGAGTGGGAAAAAGTCTTTGCCACCTGCTCCACAGATAGAGCATTAATCTCCAGGATATGTAAAGAACTCAAAAAAATTAACACCAAAAACAAACAAGAAAAAAAAAAAGCCCAAAACCCAAATAACCCAGTCAATAAATGGGCAAAGGAATGGAACAAACACTTCACAGAAGAAATACAATCGGTCAACAAATATATGAAAATATCTCTAGCAATTAGAGAAATACAAATTAAAACTACACTGAGATTTCATCTCGCTCCAGTCAGAATGACAATTTCAAGAATACAGACAACAATAAATATGTGTAAGGATGTGGGGGAAAAGGTACACTCATACATTGCTGGTGGGACTGCAAATTGGTAGAACCACTCTGGAAAGCAGTATGGAAATTTCTCAGAAAACTTGGAATGGAACCACCATTTGACCCAGTTATCCCACTTCTCTGCATACATCTAAAGGACTTAAAATCAGCATCCTGTGATACAGCCACATCAGTGTTTATAGCAGCTCAATTCACAATCCCTAAGCTATGAAGCCAGCCTAGGTGATCTTCAGCGGGTGAATAGATAAAGAAAATGTGGTACATATACACAGTGGAGTGTTACTCAGCCTTAAAGAAGAATGAAAGTATGGCATTTGCAGGTAAATGGATGGAGCTGGAGAATATTATGCTAAGTGAAATAAGCCAATCTCCAAAATCTAAAGGCCAAATGTTTTCTCTGATATACAAATGCTGATCCCAAATGGGGAGGGGTTGGGAAGAATGGAGGAACTTTGGATTGGGCAGAGGAGAGTGACGGGAGGAAGTGTGGGGGTGGGAAGGATGGTGGAATGAGATGGACATTATTACCCTATGTACATGTATGATTGCATGAATGATGTGACTCTGCATTGTGTACAGCCAGAAAGATGAGAAGTTGTGCTCCATTTGCATACAATGAGTTGAAATGCATTCTACTTTGTCACATAAAACAATTAGAACAAAAAAGTAAGAAAGCAAAAATAATAATAAAAAAGAAGAATGAAATTATGGCATTTGCAGGGATGGAACTAAAGACTATTATGGTAAGTGAAATAAGCCAATCCCCAAAACCATGGCTGAATGTTCTCCCCGATATGAGGATGCTGACTTACAATAAAGGTGGTGGGTGGAGGGAAGAATGGAAGTTAATTGGATTAGACAAAAGAGAATAAAGGGAAGGGAGAGGAAATAGGATTAGGAAAACAGAATGAATCAGACATAATTTTCTTATGTTCATAAATGAATACACTACCAGTACAACTCCACATCATGTACAACCACAAAATGAGAAGTTATACTCCATGTATGTATATGTCAAAATACATTCTACTCTCATGTGTAACTAAAAAGAGAAAATTTTAGGGGCTGGGGTTGTAGTTCAGTGGTAGAGCACTTGCCTAGCATGCATGAAGCCCTGGGTTCGATCCTCAGGACCACATAAAAATAAATAAATAAATAATAAAGATGTTGTGTCCATCTACAACTAAAAAAGAACAAATTTTAAAAATAAAAAAAAAATAAAAGAATTACATTCCTATGCAGAGCACCAACCTTTTAGGAAACACTTGGAATGCTTGCTCTCCAAGGAGGTGGGGGGAGGGGGATGGAAAGAGTTTCACAAGGACACTTAGTGGGAGGGTGAAACCTCTATTTCAGATCTCTTGTATGTGGAATGTCCTTGCCACCTGCTCCTCAGATAGAGCATTAATCTCCAGGATATATAAAGAACTAAAAAAAAAGACTGTCTACCAATGTTTAGGTTGGATCTAGTTGGGGGCTTGCAAAGTGCCAAAATATTAACGGCAGGTCAGGAGAGGGGAAATGGCTGGTCCTTCATCCCCATCTGTCTATGGTGACATCCACTAATATGCTCTCGTTCCTGGCCTCCCATTAAGAATCCACTCAGTTGAACTCCATTGCAGTCACCCCAGTCAAGTGGGCTCTAGCTCCCAGCAGAGACAGGTGCCAGGGAACTCTGCTGGCCTTGCCCTGCATTTGCTCCCTTGCTCTGGCCTAAAGTCAGGTGCAGTCCTCTTTCTATTCTCCAATTCCCCCAAACCCAATTGGGGTTTCTATGGTTCCTCTTCCGAGAACTGGGATGGGAACATTGAGTCAGGAAGCCAAACCTTTCCTTGGGGACAGATTCCTCGGGGACAGATTCCTGGGTCTCACACTTTCCCTGCATCTCTCCTGGGCCCCAGTCCACAGAAACTTCATCTAGTCTCAGGTGGGAAACACTGACTGTGAGCATTCACAGATCCTTCAAAAACTACAGGCCTAAAATGTACACATGGAGTCCTTCAGGGCTTTTGCCTAAATTCATAGAACACAGGAGCCAAGCTTTGATGATTTTGCTTTCCTGTTTCTGCCTCAACAATCCTTCCTGGAAGCAGTAACTAGAACAACCTACTGGGGTCCTGAATAGGAGGAAGGTTCTGGAGGTAATGGGAAGTCTGGACCAAAGATCATCGAATCACAACGTCATCCTAAGATGCTATAGAGTGCAGAGTCTTCCTGGAAGCAATGGGAAAGACAGTGATGGGTTTGCGATGGGCTGGAGTGGGGCAAGAACAGGCAGACAGGAGCCATAGAAGTGGTCCAGGCAAGAGACAATCAAGGCCCGACCTAAACCATGGGATTGGGGGGAGATAATGGACATTTAAGATGTACTGACTGTTACCAAGAATGAGGGAATGGGTGGTATCCAGGAAGAGTCTCAAGTTTCTGGGTTAGGGGACTGGATGTGTAAGATGTCAACAACCCAAACAAGGAATGCAGGATGGAGAACAGAGGTGCACTGTGCAAAAGAGAGGCTTTAACTCATGCAGGGAAAGAGCACCGGCGCTGTAGCCAGTGCGGGACTTACAAATGCGTAACAAATCACCAGAACAGGGACAGAAACAGAACTACACACAATTGTTACTTCACAGTTTCTGTGGGTTGGAATCTGGGCGTGGCTTAGATGGATCATCTGAAATATTTCAGAGTTTCTCATGAAGCTGCAATCAAGGTGGTGAACAGGGCTGGACCTTTCTCATCTGGAAAGGTCCAATGGGGATGGAGCAGCTTCTATGCTGATGGATACGGTTGTTAGTAGGATTCAGATCCTTTAGGGCTGTGGACTGAGGTTTTCCTTGGTTCCTGGACATGGAGCTTGACTCTTAGAAGGTAGCAAGAAATAGCCTGCCAGCAGAGTGGGGTTAGTATCTCTTGAAAGCAAACTCCAGAAGCAACATTCCATCACCTTTGCCGTGTGCTACTCACTATAAGAAAGTGATTAAGTCCAGGCCACACTCAAGGTGAGGGGATCACACAAAAACACGACTACCAGGATTATTGCAGGCCACTGTAGGGCTGGCGGCTACCATTCAGACTGATCTAGAATTGAATTCTCACTGGGCAGTAACTTTGAATAAGTGCTTGAACTACTCTAAACTTTTGTCCCCATCTATAAAACAGAGCTTTTCTACCTGTATAATTGAAGGACAAAAGGTTGAATAAGATGATGTCTGTAGCAAACCTCACCCATTCTCTGGCCCCTCTGCCATGCTGATTAACAACTTCCAAGAGGGTTCCTTCTCTGTTAGCCTGAGGCTCAGGGTGATGACTTTGACAATGAGGTGGTCTTACGCCCTGACACCCTCCCACCTACCCCCAAGTGACAGCCTGAATCTTTGCAATTCTAAGCCACTAAATTTTGGGAGTGGACATTACTGCTCCAAACCTTAGCCTATTTTGATCAACCCAATCTCCAAAATGAGTCCACATTCTATTGACTTCCTGTCAATTCCTTTACTTTAAAGGGTATACTGCATTTCAAGACCATCCTGCTGCTTTTCATACTGATTTCGTTTCCTAATACTGTCATTTGGGTGCCACAGAAATAAAACAGATTTCTTCCTGCATTACTGTTTGCCCAAAGGCCCAATTTGGGTTGTGGTAAGAAAGGAGATTTCAGATGAGGGCTGTCATTTCCCAGCCTTTGAGGGATCCTACTCCAGCAGGCTGAGTAATTTGTTAAAGACTAAAAGGTTGGGGAGGGGATGAAATGTCACTAGCAAGCAGAAAACATGCGCACATGGTTTCTTGTGTGTCTGGCAAGACTTTTAATTGTTTCTAAAGAAACCAGCCGACTGATGTTAACCATATGGAAATGTTAAAACATGGGCTAACAGAATAATACAGTTGGATCATGTTTCTTTAGTTGTCTGTAAAATGGCATGTAATTTGTAAACCAAAAATGGTGCTTAAAGCAACAATTACAGCAAGGTTCTTCATCTGAAATTCCTTTAAATTTTTTTTTTTTCCCAGAACCATTCCAAATGGATGGCATTCTTTAAAAGACTTCATCTTAATGGCATTCCTTAAAGGACTATTGCACTTGTAATTATTATGTTTTGTAACCCTAATCCTCTGCCTTGTTCTATTGACTATGCCCCACTCTCAAAGTCACGCTCACACACACTCTTTCCACATTCTGTCATTTTTTTCCTCCCTCTTCTAGTGCTCTCAGGATTCCTGCACAGTCACCATTTCGGTAGATGTGCCTCGTACCTGCTTTGCGTAGTAGGACTACGATTCTGGTGTGCCCGTAGAAACTTTCCAGGAGGTATTCTCTCAACTCAGGTTTTATAAGGACAATTTAGGGATAAAGACAAACCCACAAAATGGAAGGAAATGTATGTAGCTCAGTAATGGTTAAGTGAAACATGCTATGTCGAATAGACAGAAGTAGTATGTGGCTTCAGACAAAGTGTGATTCTGGTACTAATTACCAATCCTTTCCTAAATGACAACCAGGAAGGATTCGATTCTCCCCAGGAGGACCTGCAAGGAAGTTTCAGTTGTGCTCTGGCTCTAGAAGCACTTCTTTTGTGGTCCTGGGTCTATTTCTCTGACTCTGGCTAGGCACTTGTGCATCCTGTCATGGCCAAGTACAAGGTCCTGCGAGTCCAGTAAGGCTGCTGAAGTAACCACAGAGGGCTTTCTGTCTCTGTGTCCCTGTCTCTTTGTCATGACTCAAAGTTTAGAGTTTAATGCAACACAGTCCTAAGGACTTTCGGTCACAAGGACGGAAACAGAAATTTTGTTTGGATCTTTTTATTCCTACTGTGTAAATCAGTGGGGATCCTGAAATTATGGCAATAGACTCTTTTCAAATAAAAATATACGCTACTTTAGAGCTTCTCCCACTTCACTGTACTTAAGAGTCACCAGGGGGTACTTGTTAAAAACAGATTTCCGATTTCTACCTCAGACGACGGAGTCAGAATGCCTGAGAGTGGTACTTAGAAATCTGCTTTTGCAGGCACCATAAACATACGTTGGAGAAAAGATGGCCTCTTCCACAAATGATGCTGGGAGAACTGGAAATCCATATGTAACAAAATGAATTTAGACCCCTCTCTCTCTCTGCACAAAACTCATCTCAAAGTGGATCAAGGCCCATGACACCACAGACCTGCGCCTACTAGAGAAAAGGTATGCCCAAATCTTCATTATGATGGCTTGGGAACTGACTTCTTCAACAAGACTCCCAAGAATAAGAAGTAAAATAAAGAATTAATACATGCGATGGTATCAAATTAAAAAGCTTTTTCATAGCAAAGGAAACAATCAAGAATATGCAGAGAGAGTCAACGGAATGGAAGAAAATCTTTGCCAGCTACACCTTAGATAGTGCATTAATCTCCATGATATATAAAGAACTTTAAAAAACTTAACACCCCCCCCAAAAAAAAGCCAAATAACCCAGTCAATAAATGGACAAAGGAATGGAATAGACACTTCACAGAAGAAATACAATCGGTCAACAAATATATGAAAATGTTTAGTACCTCTAGCAATTAGAGAAAGGCAAATTAAAACTATACTGAGATTTCATCTCACTCCAGTCAGAATGGCAATTATCAAGAATACAAGTAACAAAAAATGTTGCCAAGGATGTGGGGAAAAAAGATACACACATACATTGCTGGTGGGACTGCAAATTGGCGTAACTACTCTGGAAAGCAGTATGGAGATTCTTCAGAAAACTTGGAATGGAACCAACATTTGACCCAGTTATCCCACTCCTCAGCAAAATCCAAAGGACTTAAAATCAACATACTACAGTGATGCAGCCACATCAATGTTTATAGCAGCACAATTCATAACACTTAAGCTATATAGCCAGCCTAGGTGCCCTTCAACAGATGAATGGCTAAAGAAAATGTGATATATATACATAATTTATATACATAATATTATTCAGCCATAAAAAGAATGAAATTATAGAATTTACCAATATAGAATTTGATGGAGTTGGAGAATATCATGCTAAGTGAAACAAGCCAATCCTAAGAAACCAAAGGCTGAATTTTCTCTCTGATATGTAGATGCTGACTCACAATAGGGGAGGAGGGATGAGTGGAGGGTCACCAAATTGGACAGGGGAGAGTGTGGTGGGGGAAGGAAAGGGAGATGGGAATAGGAAAGACAGTAGAATGAATCGGACATTACTTTCCTATATTCATAAATGAATATATAACCAGTGCAACTCCACATCATGTACAACCACAAAAATGGGAAGTTACACTCCATGTATGTATGACATGTCAAAATACATTCTACTGTCATGTATAACTAAAAAGAACAAATAAAATAATAATAATAATAAAGAAATCTGCTTTTTAAAATGAACATTGGAGATGATCCTAAGGGGACTGGTCACCCAACCTCTCTATGAAAAGAGTGTTTATCAGATGCCCTCCCCAGTGATAAGGTGGCTTAAAAGAATTCTCCAACTTTGGTTAGGAAATTAATATTTCCTAGTCTGAATGATATTTGAAAGTCTCTTCTTCATTACTTGAAAGACTTCCTCTTAGGTGGTTTTCTTGTTCCATCTTTCAGATGTAATTCACTAAGTTCTTGCAGTTCAATTAGGTTTTGTGTTCCCTCAGTCTAACAAATAGTAACAAGGCTTACATCTGTGATACTGGGGTATAGAGGGGCAACAAAATCCGTCACGTACCTTCCAACTGAACAGTAAGTGGAAGAGTCACATTTTTGAAGATATTTCTTCATATCCTCCTAAAGATATCCCAAATAAATGCTGCAAAAGATTGCAACCCTTCAAAAGCAGTAATAAAAATGCTTACTGGGTAGCATGAGTAAGCCCTATCATGTACAATATGGTAGTGATTTGAAATCTATTTCATTCAACACACTTGCAAAAGTTTGAAATAAACATATTCAAGTACAAAGTGAGAATGAAAAAAAAAAAGGTAAAAATAAGAGAAATCCTTGGGTTCCCAAAACAAAGAAATTGAAATGTCAAGTTTGGAAGGTTTTTGCCAATTTCATAATCAAGGGACATGGCTTTAAAGGTTCTGTGAGAACAAAAGCAAGATCTTAGCCTGGCAGAAGGGAGGGGGCACTAAGAATGTTACATAGAACTGGGACCCTTAAAGGTACATACCTAGTGAAAAAGTGAGCTAGAAAACTTTTGTTTTATAATAGAAAATGAGAAATAAATGTGTCAGTCTTGACCAAGGTTCTGAATGGATAAAACCAGCAAAATTTGTGACAATATGCCTCTTAGCATATGGGTTTGGCTTGTATAGTCCTGGAAATTCCAAAGCAAAAAAACAAATATAATGTGACCTCAGTTTTATAATACTCCAAAGCATTTATCAAAGGAGAAAAAAAAAATCCTTCCTGAAGGGATAAACTTTCAATCCAAGTTTTGAGCATTTCCATAGATAAAGCTCAATTAAACTTGTGTACACCATGGGAAATGGCAACCTTATATAAGCAAGTTATTATTAGCAGAAAAAAAGTAGGGGAAGACAACCACACCTCTTTTCCATGAACCTCGGGTAATGGAATTATCAGATATAGAATGTAGAAATTAATTTTATTTAAAATAAGTAAAAGATAGAATTGAAAACACAAGAAAGCAAAGTGACACTATTTTTAAAAAGACTAGAAATGCTTAGAAATGGTATTTCTAGAATAGAAAAACAATGACTAAATATCAAACTTTCTTTTTTTTTTTTAACAATTCCCAATATGCTTTATTCTTGTAAAGTTTCCACTAAATAAAAAACCCTTAGGAACAAACCTTTAATACATGGACAATTATGAGGCAGTTATCCAAACCAGAGTACCTGTATTGTATTATTGATATCTTTTAAAAATCTTTTTTTTTTAAAAAATATTTATTTATTTTAGTTCTCGGCAGACACAACATCTTTGTATGTGGTGCTGAGGATCGAACCCGGATCGAACCCGGGCCGCACGCATGCCAGGCGAGCGTGCTACCGCTTGAGCCACATCCCCAGCCCATTTGATATCTTTTAAAACACTGATTTTTGCCCACTAAACTCAGTTAAAATTTACTGAGAATATACCAGGCTCAGGACACAGTTCTAAGTGACTTGATTATTAACCACATCATTTACCAAAAAAAAAAATTTTTTAAAGAGAGAGAGAGAGAGAGAATTTTTTAATATTTTATTTTTTTAGTTATCGGCAGACACAACATCTTTGTTTGTATGTGGTGCTGAGGATCAAACCCGGGCCACACGCATGCCAGGCGAGTGCGCTACCGCTTGAGCGACATCCCCAGCCCCTACCAAAAAATTTAATTGCATAAAAATATTATGGAAAATGTGTTAAGCCATGTGTTTGGCTGCACGCCAATAATTTTAGCAATGAAGGTATCTTATACTGCTGGATTGCAAGTTTAATGACAGGCTTGGTGACATAGTAATGTGTCATTGTGTCATTTCAATATATATAATGACAATGGTAAGGTGATGCTTACTACCATCTCCTATACTAAGGGAAAAAAACAAATAAATGAATAAAAATAATGTTTCCCAAATTGTTGCTGAAATTTAAATAAATAAATAAATAAAATTTTATGTCCCAGTGTTAGAGCAAGGGTAAATGCATGAGAATAATAAAATATTACAATAGAAAGTGAACCACTTTTAGATTTTTACTGAATCACAAATTGTTGCTAGTATTCTGAGATACCTAATTATTTGGTAAACATAACTTTTAAAATTTCCATTAAAGTATGATGCTCACATAAAAACATAAAGCATTTATGTAAAGGTTCAGAAATTATTCAAAAGTAAACATGTTTTGGATCAGCCTTGCTCAGGTCAGACTAAATCAGTTTTTCCATGTATGATCCCAAAAAAGCAAAAAGGGTTTTTTTGTTTTGTTTTGTTTTGTTTGGGGGGGAACGGTATTTTTTAAAATTATTATACATAGATGGAATATAATTTTTCATTTTTCTGAGTATACATATTGTAGAATCACACTGGTCATATAGTCACATGCATACAGTAATAATGTCTGTTTTATTCTACTAACAAAGAGGTTCTTAATAGCATGGAAATGTTTAATTGCATTAATGTAAAATGTATATAAATAAAGTGAATATTATGCCAGTTACCCAGATTTAATAACTGCTTATTAATGCCATTTTTAATTTTTCTGTACTTCTACCCATTTCCCAACATAAGCTAGCCTCTTTCCTTGTATATTTATATTTTGGTGAGGTCATATGTACATTCTTGAATGTCATAGAAATAAATTATGAAGGTTAAATAAATAGAATGGTAGAAACTCTCTCTGCTTTTAAGCACAGAATATTTACATCATCCCCCCAACAAACCATTTTCTTTTACATGCAACATTTTTTCTTCCCAGAATGATGTTACTGTAATGGATTATAAAACTATAATTTTATTTTGCCTGACATCATGCAATATAATTTATTTATTTTTTATTTTATTTTTTTTAATATTTATTTTTTAGTTTTTGGCAGACACAACATCTTTGTTTGTTTGTATGTGGTGCTGAGGATCGAACCCGGGCAGCAGGCATGCCAGGCGAGCGCGCTACCGCTTGAGCCACATCCCCAGCCCCGAAATATAATTTAAATAGAGCTGCTGAACTATACAGTATCTGTGAGAGTCAATAAGAATATGTGCATCAATAATGTGTTCCTTTGTATTGATTACTGCTTTTGTATTTTATGATTGTACTACAAATTTTTCATTTCAACATTCAAGAAAATTCGAGTTATTTCTTATTTTGAACCATTAGGATTAGTGGAATCATCAATAATTTTAAACAAATAATTATTCCACTCAGCTTATTATTTCCTAGTATTTCAATGACACTATATCTTATTTATATTGGTTACTATGAAAACTATGATTTCCATCTTATTATTTTAATTTAATTGGAGTCATTATTATATGAGTTTACTAAATACAAAATAAAAACCTTACCATAGACTCTTTATTTTCTTGTACCCTTTGTGTAACTACTGTAAATATTTATGTACATATTGTACATCACAAAATACACTGTATAATTTTTATACAAAATAATCATAGATTATTATAAAACAAAGAGAACAAATATCAATCATAAAATTGTTAATTAATGTATGTTAGCCATGGTGGTACACACCTATATTTCCAGTGAGTTGGGAGGGTGAGGCAGGAGGACCTCAAGTAGAAATATTGCCTGTTACTTAGCAAGACTGTAAGTCAGTCAGCAAAACACTGTCTCTGTTAAATATATAAAAGGGACATAGGAGATCAGGATATGGCTTAGTTCTTAAGTGTATCTAGGTTCAATCAATGATACCAAAAAAAAAAAAAGGATTTTAATATATTATAAAATGTAAGCAGTTTGGTAAAACTACTGAGAAATTATGAAATATTATTAGTGACATTTTGACTACAATATTAGTAGATATATAGTTTTTGAAAATTTTTTTCCTATGTGCCACATATTTCTAAGCATAAATTTTTAATGTTATTGTTTATAGGCTGAGATACCATTTAAACAACAGGATATATTATTCTTTATACTGATTGTTTTATGTTCTACAAGATACTTTGCTCTCAGCTTTTTAAAATTTCAAAAAAGTGAATTTAAGAATGGTTTCAAAGTCACCGAACACCACACAATAAAGAGTATAGAGATCCTTTAATATCCTGGTGAAAACTCAAACACACGTTAAAAATGAAAAACGGTTCTATGTGGGTCTACTGAATTTAAGTATTCACTCTCAAATTTTATCTACACAATGACAACACACTGTAGATATCATTCAGTCAGAAATTTACCACATTATACACATTAATCAGAAGCCCAAGTGAATATGTTTTGTTGACTTTTCCATTTCATCTAATTTTTCCTATTTTTACACTCTTCATTTTTGCTGACCTTGAAAATATCTTCTTTTTGAGCTCTCTGGAATTTAATAAATGAATCCAATAGATTTCCTGCTCTGTCAGGCTCATAGAATGGCTTTAGAAAAATATCTGAGAGCCAGGTGTGGTGGAAGAGGCCATTTCCTGGCTTTCAGTATGCTTAGTGTCTCCTCTGTAGTTTTTTCCAGCTCCTGTGTAGCACAGAAACCTGGTGCTCCAGATCTACCACAGGAAATATAGAAATGGATTCAAAGAATCTCAAACTTTCAATGGCTGGGTTAACAGCAGATTAGATACAACTGCAATGAGACTTAGTAATTTAGAGAACAGAACTGAAGAAATTAGAAGATGCCACAGAGAGAAAAAGAGAGGTAAGGCATGCATGAGAGCTAGGACTTTGTTGATGACTGTGTTTCTATCTTTCCCTCTTAGTTGACAGGTTAGAGTACCTGTCCTTTGAGCTCCATGGCTTATCAGAGGGAGACAGCGAAGAAAACAAATACTATGACAAGGACTATACTAAGATATGTATAAAGGACAAAGTGAAACATATAAATGGGGTAATATTGTTTTTCAGCTGAGTCCTGTGTAATGTCATTTCGTGTGGGAATGACCATTACATAGATCCCATCATATCTAAACCACAACAGTTGCCTGCTAACGGGTCCCCTGCAGGCCCTCTTCCAGTTGTTCTCCATATTTAGCTTTGAATCTTCTGGACCTCATTCCTGTTGTGGTTCTATGCAAATGAAGTTAAGTTTGCATGATAGCAAGACTCAAGGTGCTTGTGAGAATATCAAAGCTTTTATAGTTAAGTATTTTAGATATACAAAAACATTGAAAATTATACAATGAATGCACATGTACTCCATAAGTGCTTTCCCGATTCTTATTAGATTATATATGCTGAACTGCAGTAGCAGGAGTGCAATGGATATCTGTTGAATAAACGAATGCTTTTACCACCTTTTTCCATATCTAGGATGATGAAAATCTTGTCTTTGGCGGCTCCATGACAGCCTTTACCCAGTCATTGGTTTGGAGGGAGAGTAAGGCAGCACCCACATCCAACCTTATGAAAGTCCACTGCGTCTTTAGACCATCTAACAATGGGAAACCAAATTCTCCAGGAACTGAGACTCCCCTAGTTCTCAGTTGTTGTTTGTCATAGAGCCCTGTAACATCTACACACATGTATGCAAAACATGTATACACATGATCCTTGTTCCCCCAAAGCTTCTGATTGGTATGTTCCACATTTTTAAAAAATTGTGATAAAATATACAGCACATAAAATTTAGCATTTTAATCACTTCAAAAGCACAATTCAGTGGCTACATTTACACTCTTGTACCACCACTATCCCTCTTCAGAGCCCATCTCCAGTTGACAGGTTAGAGTACCTGTCCTTAGAGCTCCATGGCTTATCAGAGGGAGACAGAGAAGGAAACAAATAATATGACAAGGACAAATTTTACAAATTAGTTTGGCCACAGTTAACAGCAATGGTCTTTTCCAGATAGAAGACCACATATTATCAACAACCTTTGTTGAGGCTTAGAATTGAATGCATGTTTGGATTTCTTGGAGACTGCTACAAATTTGTGGCATGGGAAAAGAGAATGTTGCAATAAAATAAACCTTAGAATTCTCCAATAAACCTTAGAATTCTTGGGGATAAAAATAATAGGAACCAATAGCTGGTGCCTAGTTTAAAACATTTTTGGGGCTCTGGGCTGCTTTCCCTTCTTGAGTGGGCACGGAGCCCCAGCATGCTGGTTCAATAAATCCCCCTTCTGCCAATTGCATGAGTGGTCACTTGGTGGTCTCTTTCTCCAACATTTCGCGGGATCCTTACATTTGGTGCATTGGCCGGGAAAAGCGCATTGCCGGACAAGGAGACCTCCAATGGACTCCTTTAGGGGGTATACGAGTCTGTAAGGTAGAAGCTTCAAAAGAACATTGTATCAAGCTGGTGTTCTAAAGTTGTATGGTAATTTTAGACTTACAAGAAAAAAAACATGTTGGAGATTTGTTCATATCATTTGTGTTCTACAACTGGACTTGTTATCAATAAGATATGTACAGTTCCATGTTACTTTTCACACTGAGATACAATTTAAATGTATTTTTAAGTTAATGAGAGCCTAATCTGTGTGAAGGTTTTATTGCAAAACACAAAAGTACATTACTACTTTTCTACAAGAGGTTAAAAGCTTTCAGCCTTTAATTCATGTTTTAGGTGTGATATCATGTTGTGTTAGCTAATGTTCATGTAAACTTGAACAACAATTTATGTAAACTTTGTAAAATGATCAGCTTCAGAACTATAGTACTTGAGATTTATAAAGAGCCCTGCCTTACTTGAGATAAGGCTCTGTCCCATCTCACTACATGTGAAAGTGGCTATGAAAGAAGTAAGCCAGATTTCAGTACAGTTAAAGTTGTGTCCAAAAGTAGGTTTTTGCCAAGATTACTAGGATCTCAAATAGGAAATTATGATGTATAACCCTGCCAGAATTCAAGGTAGCTATTATATAAGCTAAATATGTTTTTACCCTAGTTAGTTTTGTTTTGTAGTTTGCTTATAGATGGTTTAAGGATTGCCTGTTAATGTTTTAAAGAGGTACTGCTTTAAGAACTCACAACCTGAGTCAACTTAAGATAAGGAGTTATCACCTACAGGATAGAGAGATAGACATTAAAGCCCAGTGCTCTTAATAGAAGGCTGTTAACTTATTTGCTGGATGTTTAAGATTAAGTTTTAAAATTAAAAATTTGGCTCTTGCCCTCTGAGTCAGTCTGAATCAGGGAATAGGGGACTTCTCCAAAGGGCCCTGCAACTCTAGGCCACATAACCTCCTGAGCAGGGAGATTAATGAGACCAGTGGAGGGCAGAAAGCCGATCGGTGCATTTGCTGTAAAGAGGAGGGTCATCAGAAAGGGGAGACATCCCTGATGCTTCCGAGGGAAGCCACATGGTCAAGAAAGGCCTGGACCCATCCTAAGGTAAATGACACTAGCAGAACTAAGAAGCTGCAATGAAGTTCCCCGAGGACTCCCAGGGAAACTCAGCTGACTGTTGACAATAGATAAGAACAAAAGTCAGTTTGACTTGCTTCATCTTAAACACTTAGCAAAGATAGTTAAAGCCAAAGCACAGCTGGTCCTAGACATTTTAAATGATAATAATAGTTAAATGTAACTTCCAAAAATAAGTAAACTAGAGGCTACAAAAGAGATTCTCAGACAGGAATGCCTGATAACTATTAAAAGGAACTGCCAGAGTAGTTTTTAGTTTAAGGCCGACAGATATTCCTAACCTACACAGGTAGGCTTGGTGTTTGCTAGTATGGTTATCCAGCCCTAAGTAGCAAAATTAAAGGTTTCTCTATTAGACATAGGTCATACTAGTAAAAAGGACATCTGTAAACCTAAATGTTAGTTGTTGTGTTTACATCCCTGACATTTCTGGCAAGGTGACAAATATCCTTAAAGATTTACATGCTTAGATAGAAGCCATGTCCTCAGCAACTTTGTCGTGGAAACAATATCTTAGCTTCTGGTTCTTGGTACTTCCTGGTGGAAAACATTGTTAGTCTCTGTCTTGGCCATTATACTCATTGGCATATTCCTGTGCTGTGACATTTATTCCTGCATCAATATGGTTCCAGTAAATTAATAAATTCTTGTTTCTCTTATAGACCGCCTATCACTCGAATGGCCCTCCAGCCTAATACTTCTCAATTGGACTTTTATCATGGACCACTCGACAGACCCGATATTTTTAAAGGGGGACTCCAAACTGTTTGCCCCACACCGTCCCTTTTCAGCCTGAAGAAGCCAGAAAGATTCTCTTCGCCCCCCCTTCCTTACAGCAGTAAGGAGTTCCCAAATTAGAGGGGGAAATGAAGCTAGATTTTAAGTTAGGTAGTCAGTGTAGTTAGATAAATCGGGGTCTAATACCGAGTGGAATCTAAAATGGAGGCCATGCTGAAAATGATTCCAGGGAACGCAAAACAACTCACGAAATGTGAAACCCTTCAATAATCGTGATGCATTACTTTTAAGATTAAAAGTAGTCAGAAAAAGGAGTGGGGAATGTAAGGGTAAAAGAAATTGAAGTTAAAGCGTAAAAGTTAAAGGGTAAAAGACCTGGTGTTGTAAAAGTTTCTAAGCTGCAAGGTCTGAGTTAAATTTCTGCAGCTGTTAAGACAATGCTTAGAACCGCCCAGTAAACATTTCCCCTGATTGTCTGGTTGTTTAATAACTGAAGGGGTCTGTGTGGTTGCACGCAGGCCTTGCAAGGCCTGAACCAATCAGTTTGAATGTAACCCTCTCCTTAGGAATGACCTATCACTCCAGCCTGACCTGTTCCCGCCAATGAATGAACTAATCATGTTTAGGAGTTGTTGTTCAATTTTCCCGCGCCTCATGATGATTTGTTCTGATGTATACAAAGCCCTCCGCCCTCCCCAAAAAGTGTACTTAAGCAGTGCTCAGCCCCTGCTCGGGGCTCTGGGCTGCTTTCCCTTCTTGAGTGGGCACGGAGCCCCCGCATGCTGGTTCAATAAATCCCCCTTCTGCCAAAAAAATAAAATAAAATAAAATAAAACATTTTTGGGAGTAAGACTCCATGTTGTTTGATGATCATATTAACCCTGCAAATAGTAATAAAAAAATGTAGTCAAACAAGAAGAATGATGGAGCTAGAAGAGAAATGTAAGGAATTACAGTTGAGTTTTAGAGTAAAAGGTGACAGGGCAGAACTGTAAAATTTTGAACACTCAGCATAAGACAAGGTATCAGACTTGAAAAAGCAGTTGAGTATTGAGTGTCAAGGTTGAGAACTGCAGAAAATTTCAATGGTGAGAAAATGAAGGTTGAACTCCAGCCTTTCTTGCTCTGGGCCCTCTTCCAAGAAATTAGCTATTGATGTTCTCTTGCTCAGTGTGGCATCACATGTGACCATGCTGTCTGACCTCATATGGGAAGATGCCATCTGTCACTGTTTAAGGGCAGCTATCTAGTTTTTGGGACTCAGGGGAATGGTCAGAAAGTGTTTCTTTTAAAATGCACATGTTTTTCCTTTTTGCGTTAATGACTCTTTGCATGCAAAAGAAATGTCATTGAAATTGATCAAAGTTGCAAAATAGTTATCCACATGGAATGAATGAAGAAGCATATTTCTGGAGATCACAATTTCTTTTACAATCACTTTTTTTTTTTCAAAATTTTCAGATTTTTTTTTTCTATTTACCAAAGCTCTAGGAAGTGGCGGTCCAGCTGTCACTAACATATTAGAACAGCAGTTGGCATGGTCTCTGAAGGTTTTAGTTTGGAAGCAGCAGAGGACTCTGTGTTATAGATATGTTGACTGTACAAATTAACACTCAAACTGGGGCACTTGGTGAGCATGAACAAAGACTGTTAATTATTACATGAGTTTCTCCTTATGGATAGTTTTGCTTTCTATAATTTCAGCTACCCAAAACAAATGTTAGTCTGAAAATATTAAATGGAACATTCTTAAAACAATCCATACGTTTTAAATTGCACTGTTCTGAGTAGCATGATGAAATTTCATGCTGTTAAACCCTGTCATGCCTGGGACATAAATAATCTTTTTGTCCAGTGTTTCCATGCTGTATATGCTATCTACTTGTTAGATATGTTGACTGTACAAATTTAAATTTGTAGCTGTCGTATCCACTGTCATGATATTGCAGTGCTTGTTTTCAAGTAACCCTTATTTTATTTAATAATTGTTCCAAAGTGCAAAAATTATGAGGCAAAGGAGGCACCCGAGTATAAAACATGGATGAATATATTTGCTTTGGTAGTATGTATCAATACATATTATACACAGTATGTATAAGGTTCAGTACTCTCCACAGTCTCAAGCATCCATTTGGGGTCTTGGAACACATTCCTCATACGGGGTGAACTACTTACTATGTGTGGGGCCAATATCATAAGTTCAAACTATCCTCAGTAAACCATGATGTCTAAACATACAGGAAAAATATCTAGGCCTGTGCTCAAATTGAGCTTATATCTATTTAATGGCATGTGCAGTCAATATTGTAGGATTTGTCAATTAGACATCAAGTAAGAAATTCACATACATGATTGTCAATTAACATCACTACTCTACTCTCTCATCAAAGAGGAACCCTCCATCAGCATGCCCAGCTGCTGGATGCTCTGCAGCCAAGGAGGTTAGATGTGGTCATCCAGCTTCTGCAGGGGTCATATCTAAGACTACTCAAAACAAAAAATAACCACAATTAAATGGAATCTGGCCACCCAACTTTTTGGAGGGTGAGTCTGGTTCACACAAGCACTGTAATATCATGATGGTTGATAAAACAGCTACAAAGTGACTAACAAGTGGGTAGTATATACAGCATGGAAACACTGGACAGAAAGATGATTTATGTCCCAGGTAGAGCTTAATAGCACAAGATTTCATCATGCTACTCAGAACAGTGCAATTTAAAACTTATGAAAATTAAGAATTTTCCATTTAATATTTCCAGACTAACATTCTAATGGTATTATAAATAACTGTATGTCATGGAGTAGGAGACTCACCCACAAATTCAAGAACCATAAATCTTCCAATGCTGAAGATCAACTGGTCTGCCAAACCACCTCAGATTTTCAAATGTTTAGAACCATACTCATACCTGATATGTAGCATGTGAGACCAGAAAATTATTTCATATTGCCAGCACACATTGTCTGTCTGTGGTGCTATGCAGCACTCTGAAGATAAGCTTCCTGGGTTCAAATCCCTTCACTGCCTGCAATTACTACTTAACCTTTCTCTGCCTCAGTTTTCCTTATCTGTACAATTGGGTTAATACCTATCTGAGATAATGTACCTAAAGCATTTAGCACAGTGTGGGGCCCATAGTGTATTTGTAATGAAAATCCATGCTCATGATGAGGATGCTGAGCTGGTCATAGTTACAGAGATGAAGCAGTCATGGTTCCCATTCTCACTTGAGTCCAGACTGCAAGCAAACACTAGAAGTTGTAGATTTCATTAGCTACCCAAGCTCCTCAGATTGTTCCCCAGTAGGGAAGGAAAAGAACCCTTTCCCCTAAACCTCATAGGTTCTCTGTGGTGGTTTGGGGGAAGGGCGGTGGAGGGGGCGCTGCAAAATCTGTATGTCAAAAAACAGATTAACACGAGAAAAGCAGAGAAGTGTGTCTACACATGCAGGGTGCATATGCGTGGGAGAAATTTAGAAGAGTAACTCAAAGGGGCAGGGAATACATAGCATCCTAACAGAGCAACAAATTTGCAAAAAAAGTGACAAGACAAAAGGAAAAGGGCATAGGCTTTTAGGGTGGCAAACTGTGGGAAGGTCAATATATGGGGGAAACCAGTGATGAAAGAGAATAGCTGTAGTCATGTCTACTATGTGGATTCCTCTGTGACCATCTCTGGGCTGACAAGAGTCTAGCAAGCGGAAGGACAAATAGTTGTTTGCTTTTTCTTATTTGCCTTCAGCTTAGAATAACCCGAGGTCAAAGTGGCATATTTTGGGGTGTCACACACTGACCCCCTTTAATCACCTCCCCCTTATTTATATTGAGTTTATTTTTTTAACAAATTTTCAGATTTACAGAAAAACTGAGCAGCTAAATATAAAGAGTTGCCATGGTAGCTCCCATCCCACATATAATTCCCCCTGTTATTTACATTTTATATTAGTATGCTGCTTTTGTTAGCGTTAGTGAAACCATATTATTATTAACGGAAGTCTATAGTTTACTCAGATTTTCTTAGTTTTGATCTCATGTCCTGTTTCTGCCCTAGGATCCCGCCCAGGATACTACGGTACACCTGGTTATCACATCTCTTCAGGCACCTCTTGACTGCGACAGTTTCTCAGACTTTTCCTGTTTTTGATGACCTTGACAGTTGAGTACTTAGGTATATCATGGCATGTCTCACTATTGGGAATTTTCTGATCTATTTCTCATAGTTAGACCAGAGTCATGGACTTAAGGGGTAGAACATCACAGAGGTAAAGTGCTGTTTTTATCACATGGTATCCAAGGCCCAAACTATTGACGTGACTTATGACTACTGGTGTTGATCCTGATCACCTGGCCCAGGTGGGCGTGGAGAGGTGTCTCCATTGTAAAGTTACTCTTTTGCTGTCCTCTTTCTATGCTGCACTTTTGGGAAGAAAGTCACTATAAATCGCCCACAGGTAAGACGTGGCTCCCTACCACTGCCTTCTTTACAGCACAAAGGACATTATCTTATATTTCTCTACATTGATAAAAGTTGATTAATGAGTAGCAGCTGGCAAAGCAGGAAGTCATCTCAGAAGAAGCCTGACTCATAGCTTAAGGACAAAAATGCCCACAGGGAGTTTGGCTGGGTTTCCCCGCAAGGGGTCCAAATAGTCAAGACCACAGGATTGAGGAAGGTGGGGATGTGGGTGGTGTTCAGAACTCCTCCTTATGATTTAAACTCCCTTGGTGAACTAAGGCCCATGCTAAGAGTTCAATTTAATTGGGATGCATTCACTTCTAAGGGAATTCTTTTATAAAGCTGTCAGTTTAATTGAGAAGGTTTAGGAAAAGAGAAGAACACTTTTAGACATTTTAAAAGAACTCATTTAGCTGCTTCCTAATTAATCAGTCTGCTTTCTTAGAGCAAACTGCTGTATAATTACCAGGGGGAAAATTACTCTTAAAGAGACACCCCGAAGTGTCTATAGGAAAATGCTATTTCCTCACTGGCATTTAGAAAAGCTTAATTTGCTTAACATGGAGCAACAACTTTACTTACAAAGCAATTTCCCACCATCAGCTTAGTAAGGGTTAATCCTATTTTAGGGCTATTTTTTTTTTATTGGAAGTGTTGATGCAGGAAGACAAAAACGATCAAGACAGGCACAGAATTTAAAATCCTGATACACCTTCCAGACTAGTCCTTAGTATATAGAAAGACTCCTCTCCCCATTGTGAGCCCTGCACCCAGCATCACAGGTAGTTATCCTGGTGTATTTCTAGATAAAATCCCCCTCACAATAAATGCCAAGTTTTATTTAACAAGCAAGCAAGTCAGCATCTGAAACAAGACTGCAGGCAGATCTTTAACTTCCAGGAATTCTGTTGGGGATTTAATGTTTCTATAGCAACAGTTATTGCACAAACTAAGTATGAAGAATGCTGCAGGGTTTGCTTCAGTAATGCTGCATTTCATCTCTGTACCATATATTACAGAGGGTCTCATTATTATGCATGTATACAGCTGCTCCTCAACTTACAATGGGGGTTAAATCCTGATGGGCCCATTGCAAGTTGGAAATATCATTAAATTGAAAACTGTGCTTAATATATCTAACTGACTGAACATCATAGCTTAGCAACAGTGTATAGTCGTTGTTTACCCTTGTGAACGTGTGGCAAACGGGCAGCTGTGGCTCACTGCTGCTGCCCAGCATTCCCAGATAGTATCTTATTGCATATCAGCAGTTCTGGGAAAAATCAAATTCAAAATCTGAAGTATGGTCTCTGCAGAAGGTGGATTATTTTTTGCTCCCTTGTAAAGCAAAAGAATCTTGAGTTGAACCATTTAAAATGAAGGACATTCTGTAATAATATATGAATTATATACCTGTTATTGTATTTTCTACATTTTTCTAATCTGGAAATTTATGTCACAACAGAAACTCGTCTTGCAAGTGCTTTTGGAAAGACGATGTAAGGAAATGGCTACTCCCCATTCAAAGCTGATGTTCAAGGCTAAAAATTTCTATGGAAGATTTTTTTTTCCCCTCTAAGAGTAACATTTCCATCAGAGAAAAATTGACTGAATTTGAAAGAAAAATGAGGACATCATTAAAACCATTAGGAAGGCTGCAAACAATATAGTAATTTTTTATCTAATGTTTCTCAGAGTGGCTTGAGTGTTCTTGATTATCTTGTCTTTGATGATGAATTCAGGTCTTTTCAGTCCATTTTAATGGCTAAGATTGGTTTGCTTCAAAAAAAAAGTTTTGAGATATGGAAAAAAAAGTCCTCCCCATCTACATGTTCTGAGATAGATTTTTGTAACTTTGAATATTAAGTTGCCTGTGGCTACATCTCTATAAAAATGAGTTTTCAGCAGGTGGAACTGAAAATTATTGTCTGGGAAGAATGATTTCCAGTGGGGTTAGAATTAGTACACATTTTACGTTTTTATTGCTTATAATATATATTCTTCACTTCCTATGAACTGAAATCACAATCTTTCCATTGTAATGACACAAATATCACACAGTAAGCAATAAAAAGTTTAAATTATTTTTACAGAGTAAAAAATCGGACCATTGCCCTGAGGATTCTCATTTATTAAAGCAAGGATAAAGAAACATAAGGTACAAAGTCTCGTCTGCATGTTTCTTTCCTTAGAAATTCTGTCTTGAAATGAACCTGCTCCTAAGCTGGTTATTTAAATTTTTTTCTTTGATATATTAGAGAAGGTTTAACCATCTTTCTCAAGTTACAAGTTATTCATTAGGCAAGTGAAATGTCTTAAGGTCAGGACAATTGTGTCTAAAACCTTATTCACAACTGAATGATTAAATTTGGCAAGAATTTCCAACCAGGGATCTGGAGGGTCAGAGGAAGCATGTGGTCTTTTTTTTTTTTTTAAGTACTATATTTTGAAGCCGATCTCAAACAGCCTTAGAATTGCCCCTAATGATTTACAAAAAGACTACAGTTTATATGAGGCTTCATCAAAGAGGCAGGAGGGTGGCTTTGTCTAGAACATTCTAGATAACTCTATTCAATACCTGAGAATGTACTGTAGTATGATTTGGGGGAAACCGACAGGTGGCAGGAAATGGCCCTCAATCATGTCTAGAATCTGAAATACTACTCTTAGAGTATATGGAGAGTAGGATGCTATAAAGAAGTCAGCGTAACTTTGGAAACAGAGCTCAATATCATTTCCAAGGTCCACCAGTTACCAGAAGTAGGACTTTGGGCAACTTGGAGATAATAATGCTGTGGAATCTCTACCCTGGGTATATATCCAGTAGCCTCTAGTAGCTTCTCCCTTATTGCCATTCACCAGAGGCTGGATACCTGAGTTCTTGCTCTCTTATCTTCCTGGCAGAGAGGGGTAGTCAGGTGACCCAGTCAGGCCAATGAAGTATAAGTGGAAACCTGTTGAGGGCTTCTGGAAGAACATTGGCTTCTTCATAAAAGGACCAGGCTTAAAAGGGCAGCTTACTGGCATTACCTTTTTCCCTTTTTCCCTGTGAAAACTGGAGCTTCATTAGCCATCTTGCTTTCATGGTGAAATAAGCATAAGAATGAAAAAGCCAATATACTAAAAATAGCAAAATAGAAAAAATAGAGTCTGGAGACTTTCATGGCATCATTGAGCTGGAAACGCCAACTCTTAGACATTTTAACACAAGAGAGTGTGCTGTCTTTGTGGTTTAAGCCACCATCAATGGGATATTCAGATAGCTACTTGCATCTGAAAGCATTTCTTATGGACACAAATATGTCGTAATGATTAAATGGGTGGCAGGGGGTTGTGGCTCAGTGGTAGAACGCTTGCCTAACACAGGTGAGGCACTGGGTTCGATTCTCAGCACCACATTAAAAAAAATGAATAAATAAAAAAATAAAGACATTGTGTCTACCTACCTACACATACACACACACACACACACACACACACACACACATATATATATATGTATGTATATGTATGTATATGTGTATATGTATGTATATGTATGTGTGTGTGTCTATATATATAGACACACACACACACACACACACACACACGAAATGGGTGGCAAACACCAGCACAAGACTTGTTTACAATAGACAGGGAATGAATGTTAGTTCTTTGATCTAAAAGTCCCCGCCAGCCACATCTTTTTCTTAATACAAGGCATACTAATAGAACTCATTAAATGGCTCACACTGTTACTCATGTAGTTAGCTGCTTTTCTCTTTAGAAGGGAATATTTTAGATAAATCAATCTCAAGGTTTTATGGGATATGTTGAGGGTAGGAAGGGTGGGGGCAAGAGGAGAAGGGAAAGTCTTGTACCTTTGAAATGATCTTCCCCGATCTTGATGGTTAAAACTGAAGCAGCTTCTCTGTCCTATGCAGGAAAGATGGTGGAATGAGATGGACATCATTATCCTAGGTACATGTATGACTGCACTTATGGTGTGATGCTACATTGTATACAACCAGAGAAATGTAAAGTTGTGCTACAATTGTGTACAATGAATCAAAATGCATTCTGCTGTCATATATACCTAATTAAAATTAATTAATTAATTTTAAAAAACCTGAAGCAGCAAGACCACAGATAGAGTAGACAGGATAAAGGTGAACTTTAGTTAGAAGGTAAAATAACCAGGATTGGGTGTTTGAATGAATATGGATTTGAGGGGCAGGAGGGGTGAAAGATGAATCCTAACTCTCTAGCCAGAGAAACTAACTGGATAGTGGTACAAATAATCAAGAAAAAAAAATGTTTGTTGTTGATTTAAAGAAATGTTGACAAGGTTAAAGCTATCAAGCTGGTTATTACATGAGGCAAGGTAGATATCTAAGCCTTCAGCTTCTGGAGAATTTGGGCACCATGAACTTGAAGTGGAAGCTTAGGGCTGGGGATGTGGCTTGGTGGTTAAGAATTCCTGGGTTCACTCTCTGGTCCAACAACAAGAACATAAAAGGCAGCTTAAAGAATGGGAGTGGATGACATTGAGATTAGCAGCAAAGAGAAGCATATCTTTAGTGTATCTGAAGATAGAGTGTGGGGCAGTAATAAAATTTATATTCTAAACTGGAAAGCAATGACAATGAGTCTATGCCATAGAAAGATTGATAAAAATCTGCAGTTGTGATTTTCTTTGCCAAACTGTTTAAGTAGAAAAAAAAAAATTGCATAAAAGGTGGTATTTCTCCCGAGAAGTTAAGAAGTGAAAAAAGGAGTAAAAAATTTTAAGGAAATTTGCCACAGAAATATTAGGACAGATAAACTACTAGATTAAAGACATCAGAGCCAGGCACAGTGGAGTACAACTGTAATCCCAGCGACTCAGGAGACTCAGGTAAGACAATCACAAATTCAAGACCAGTCTTAGCAACTTATCGGGATCCTAAGCAACTTAGTGAGAACCTGTCTCAAAATAAAATGTAAAAAGTGCTGGGGATGTGTATCCCTGGGTTTGGATGTGTATCCCCAGTATCCCTGGGTTCAATCCTTGATACCAAAAAAAAAAAAGTTAGATTAAAAGGCATCAGAATTAGATAGTTTAGATCTGAGTTCTAGTAATAAATATGTCAATAAACTAGTTCCAGTGAATTATTTAAATTCATAAAGAATAAGTTAAAAACTTCCATAATCTAAAAGCCAAATCTGAAATTGAACCAGAACAGAACAGTACTGACTAATTATTCTGCCGAATAGGAAGACAACTTTTTTAAAATATATTTTACTGAATAGGAATCATTGGGTTATACAGAGACTAGTCCACAGTTACTGAATGCAGTTATTCTAGAAATGAAAGGATAGCTAGCTATATGTAGGGAAAATTACAAATATTATATCAACAAATTAAAGGTAGAAAACCACTCCATCAAATCAGTAGATGCTGTGAAGAGTTTGCATAAATAAATATGTTAACTATTTCTAAAATACACATAAGTTAGGAATAGAAGAAAACGATTCGGTTCCTGCTAAAGATTATAAAAAATTGTCATTAGATGCTGGAAAAATGCTGGCCAATGTTATTTAATGGTGAAACTTCTCAAAATTATTTCTGGAGGCATCTCAGAAGACAGTAAATGTACCAAATGAGCTTGTGAACTTGTATAAAGAAGTTTGGAAACCAAGTGTTACTAGTAGTATCGTTCATTGCTATTGTCTCAGTTTGATAAGATTATTAAAAGAAGGAAATAAACTCAGAAAAGAATTGGCTAACTGATTTGCAAACGTGGTTGGGGAAATAATTGAGACATGTTTTGAGTCTCAAGGGCCAGTTAGGACAGCTTTGTGGCAAGAACCAAAGCAAGATGAGAGCCATCAAGTCTGCTGACGCTTCTGAACAGTTACAAAGGTACTCAGCAAATCTTTTCAGTTGGAAAACACTACTCAGGAAAAAGAACTATTTCATGACTTCCCTAAAGACATTGCTAATCTCAAGTTACTCTCAATAAAATTAGGAGCAAAATGAGCAACATTTTTGGGAAAGCTGTACTGCTAAAGAGCTGTTAGCCAAGAGTGGCCAGAGATAACTCAAGACTGGACTCAACTTTTGGATCTTCAAACTGCTATACACAAAGAGCCAGAGGAGAAAGGGGTGCTGGGGCCCAAAGGAGGGCACATTCCCCAACGCCCTTTAAAAATACGACCAAGAGGGACAATGGAAATAGACATCTAAGAGAGATGAGCCTCTCAAATGAAGAGCAACGAACTGGAAGAAGCTACTTGCAGGGGAGTAGAGATGAGGACTAATCAAGAATTACCCTCTATCCAGCATTCGAAGTCCCTGCAGCATTTCCTCTGAGAAACTTCAGATTGGCTATGGGTTAGTGACTCTGATGTACCTTCAGTCACTCCTGCTTCTCAACATGAGTTATGAATAGAGGTTGCCCCATTCTGATACTCTGGGAGTGTCAAGGACACATTCTTTTCTATAGTTCATAGTCTAAGGAAAAAGGACTATTTCATGATCTTTCAAGATCAAGAAGAGCCACATCTGAAATGGAGATAGGGATTATCACAAAACTTTGAAAAGCCTTGTCACTCACAGTGGAATGGGACTTTTAGGGGTTTTTCTTGGGGAACAGCTGTCTCTATTTTGTGAATGAAAGGGTTTTTGATCCGGGGGTAGACTGTGATAGATTGTATTAGTGTTTCCAGTTATTCAATCTAGAACCAAACACATGGAACAGAACCACACATATTAGCAGCCAGCATGTAACGTGAAGAAAAAAAATAAAATCGTGTGCATCAGGGCCCTGATGCTTTAGTGTTGTCACACAATTTAAGTAATCTAACAATATGGGATAGTACCTCTGTATTCTTTTTTCTTTCTGTTTGCATTTAATTTTTGTTTTTGTTGTAGTTCTTTTTAGATATACATGACAAAAGAGTATATTTTGACATATTTAGACAAACATGGAATATATCTATTCTTATCATTACAGCTGTTCCCATTAAAATAAAGAACAAGCTAGAAGGGCATGCTATCACCCTAACTAATTGGTATTGCTTAGATGTTCTAGTAAATACAATAAACACACAATACATAGCATAAATTTGAAAAGAAAGGTAAAACTTTTTGCTGGTAATATAATTTTATGTCCACATCACCAAGAAACCCTAATTAAAAAAAAAAAGTAGAATAAAAGAATTTGACAATCTGGGCAGATACAAAACAAATATATAAAATAGTTATCTTTTTCTATGTGTACTTTGTACATCTAGAAACAGAGATGAGGAAAATATTCCATTCATAATAGCAACAAAATTCATAAAATGGAAGTAAATTACAGGACTGAGATTGTGGCTCAGTGGTAGAGTGCTTGCCTAGCATGTGTAAGGCACTGGGTTCAATCCTCATCACCACATAAAAATAAATACAATTATTTTTTAAAAAAGAAGTAAATTACACAAGAAAGGAAAAGGATCTATATAAAAAATAAAATCCTACTAGAGAGTAAAACGTGATCTGTACAAACATGGATCTGTACTATGTTCTTGAAAAGGAATATTCATTATAAAAAACCTTTCTGCCAGGAGCGATGCCTGTAATCCCAGTGACTTGGGAGGCTGAAGCAGGAGGATTGCAAATTTAAGACCAACATCAGCAACTTAGCAAGGTTCTAAGCAACTGAGTTTAAAAAAAAAATCTGTTCGTCTGACGATATTAAGCAAATGTAATACAACTCCAATAGAATCTCAATGATATATGTTTTGGGTATCAGGGATTGAACCCAGGGGTGCTTAACCATTAAGCCACATCTCCAGCCCTTTTTATGTTTTGAGACAGGGTTTCACTAAATTGTTTTGGGCCTCACTAAGTTGCTGAGGCTGGCTTTGAACTTGCAATCCTCTTGCCTCAGCCTCCTGAGCTGCTGGGATTACAGGTGTGTGCCACCATGCTCAGCTCAATAAATATGCAATGATATCTTTAACTGGATAAAATGCTCTTAAATTGATGGGAAAAGAGTAAGGGTATTCAAGCTACTTAAAAGCCAGAATAATAAAAGATTGTGATATTGGCACAAGACCACTATAAAATACAAAAAAATAAGAAGTTTGGAATTATATCTTAGTATATACAGGTATATTATAACACTCAATAAAAGTGGTATGTCATTATAAAATTTAATTGTCACTTCACAATTGGATATACTCCTGGAAGAAAATAAACTTGGACCTCTACATTAATTCCAAAAATAAATTCTTGATGGATTGAGGACTTGAGAGTAAAAATAAATAATAATCATTTTAGAATAAAATTAGGATATTGTCTCTACACCTAGAAATTGAGAAATCTTTTAAACTAAGTCCAGAATATACACATTTAATAACACACAATTTAAGGTATTCATCATAGCTGAAGGAGTGCCAAAAATAAAGTCACTAGGCAAACAAGTTGGGGAAAATATTTTAAATTCAAATAGATAAAAATTAGTATAATATAATAAAAGCTCTTCCACAATTTAATATGATAATCAACCCAATAGCAAAATGTGTTGGAGATGCGAATAGGCAATTGTTAGAAGAGCAAGTAAGATAAATGCCCAACCTTTCCCACTATGCAGAGAAATAGAAATTAAAATGATCAGGATGATACCCACAAGAGTGGGAAGACTAAAAGTATAATAGCACCTATTATTAGCAGAGATGGGAGTCAGGGCAAGGCCGTGCTCATATATCACTGGTGGAAATGTGAAAAAGAATTCATGGTCTCTATTAAATATTTACATGCACATACAATTCAACCCTGAATTGCACTCCTGGGATTTCAGAAATAAAAGTCCCAGTATATAAGTGTGTGTATATATATATTTTTTCAAGGCTGATCATTGCAACATTATTTTTAATAATAAAAAAACTGGTAGTGAATCAAAAGTCCATTAATAAAAGAATAGCTAGTGAATTATGATCATCCTTATAACCAAATATTATGCAAGAATTAAAAATTAATGATCTATACTACTTGACCTAGAGGAATTTTCATTATATATTGTTAAGATGCAGTGAATATCGGGACTGATTCCTTTAAAATGTGCCCTTAAATGTATACACACATGTATATTGTATATGCAAATACAATTACACTGATGTGTATGTAATGCATAGAAATGGTGCTTAGTTATTCTCCAAGGTGAATTTCAGGTGACTTTTACTTTTTATCTTAATATACTGATTTTTTTCCCTTGCAATGAACATGTTCAATCTGTATCAAAAATGTCTTAGTTCATTCAGACGGTTCTGAAAGAAAAGAAGAATTACCTACAGGAATGTTTTTGGGAGATCTATTTGGCCCTCCGTCCTTCTCCCTAGAATTTTCAGATTGCCTGGGAAATCAGCCTCATTTTAAGAGATGGAAACTGTTCCTTATCTTCATTTTCCCCATGTTGTTAAACTTGGGAAAGTTAGTGTCAACTTCTAACCATGGCTGCATGACATTAGGATTAATATTTTCCCAGATTTGTTCCCACTACCCCTCCCTTCCCACCATTTTCCGAGAATGTTAATGAACTGAGGTGTTCATTCTGTAGGGACTGTAGATGAGACACACAGACTTGTCACTTCAAAGTCACAGCCTGTTTTAACACATTTGATCTGATGAAACAGATCTGACTACAAATGACTTCTGGCCATTTCAAAAAGGATGAAGCTGGGAACCTCCAAGAAAGTTCCAGAAGATGTTCTATAAGCCCTAAAGGAACTTTAAAGTGAGGAGTTTCAGTGACACCTTTGAGGAATGGCTGCAGAGGAACTGATCTCCTCCCAGATCAGCTTTGGGGGACAGAGTCTTAGGTTGGGACTGGCTTGCTAATACATTTATTTCTCAATTTATTCAATAGTTTTCTACAAGTACAGTGAAAATTGAGTGCTTGTATAAAAATCAATTTCTCTCTCAAAAAAAAAAATTAAAAGAGATAGGTTCCAGAGACTTGCAATTTTTATTTCAAATAGGGAGAATAAATAGTTAATAGCAAAAATAAATTAGTTAATAGAAAAAGTGATTTATGTACTAGTCCCAAAATAAGATACTGGATAATATGTCTAATTGAATGGAAAACAACATGAGTTTACAATAGTAGCTGTGTTTTAAATCTCCTTATTGTGGGACCTATTTTATGTGAAGTTTTTGCCATCCTTGATGCTACCAAAGTTTTGTATTTTCTTTAGTCTTGAGAGAATTTTAAATATCTTTCTTTAGCTATAGATGAACATAATGACTTTATTTTATTTATTTATTCTTATGTGGAGCCGATGATCAAACCCAGTCTCACATATGCTAGGCAACCACTGAGCTACAGCCCCAGCCCTTGAGAGAATTTTAGTGAATTATTGTGAATCTGCTTATGTCTGCATTTCATTCACCTTTTACAAGATAAGTTGATAACCCCCACTTCTACATACCAATAAGCTTTGATTTCTTTTTCTTCAGGGGCTTTTCTGTGATATTAAATAATGATTTCCACTCACTGTTTTACCTGGAAGATGAATAGTTTGGAAACACACATGCTCATGTGGCTTGAACAGTGCAGCCATTAGGAGGGAAGGTGGTGATGGCTGGTGCTGTGCCAGGCATCTTGCTGAAGAGTCACTTCATGCCATTTGCACTTGACGCCACTCTATATTGCCAGAGAAGGAGCCTCTTGAGATTTGGCAGTCAATGCAATCCTACGTTACTCTGAAATTTGCATGGAAACATTTTTACATAATGTTAATTTGATTCAGACTTAATACTTGACACTGGTCATTTTTAAGTGTGAACAAAGCTAGATGTATTCTTTCATGTTGCTTTATGTGGAGAGAGAATTCCTAGTTTAGAATTTATTCCTCCCCAACTTTTAAAATTTTATTTTGTTCTATATTTTTAAACAGACATATAATATTTGTGCATATTTATGAGGAATAATGTTAGTTTGATACATGTGTACAATGTGTAAGGATCAAATCAGAGTAATAAGCATTTCTACCTCCTCAATCATTTGTCATTTCTCTGTGTTGGGAAGCCTCAGACTATTTTAGTTGTTTTGAAATATATCATAATTTGTCAAGGATTGCAGTTACCCTACTATGTTAGGGAATACCAGAACCAGTTCCTCCTATCTAATCTATTTTGGTCTTCTGTTGTCTAGCTATTCTCCTTCCTACTTCCCTTGTCCCCTTTCTAGTCTCTAGAGACCTCTATTCCACTTGTTTTCTATGAGATCAATTTCTGTTTCCACAAATGAATGAGAACATGTGACATTTTTCCACTTGGTCTTATTTAATGTGATATCCTCCAGTTCCATCCATATTGCCATAAATGACAGGATTTAGTTCTTTTTATGGCAGAATAATGTTCCATTGTGCATATTTACCACATTTTCTTTATTCATCCATCAATGAACACCTTGGAACAGTGCTGCAATAAACATAGGAATGCAAGTACCTCTTAGACATAATGACTTAATCCCCTTTAAGAGATTGCTGGATCATATGGTAGTTCTACTTTAGGTTCTTTTGTGGTTTTTTTTAATGAATTCTAGTCTGTTTTCCATAGTGACTGTGCAATTTACATTCCCACCAACAGTATATAGAAATTACCCTTTCTCTACCTCCTCTCCAAAAGCATTTATTTTTGTCTATTTAATAATAGCCATTCTAACTGGGATGAGATGATACCTCATTGAGGTTTTGATTGAATTTCCTTGATTGGTTATATAGAACATTTTTTCCATAAGCTTATAGACCATTTGTATATCTCCTTTTGAGAAATGTCTACGCTAATTGTTTGTCTATTTTATTTTTTTTCTTTTACTGAGTTGTCTGAGTTCCTATTATATTAGGAACACTGATCCTTTGTTGGATAGTTTGCAAGTACTTTCTCCCCTTCTGTTGGTTGCCCCTTCACTGTTTTCTTTGCTGTGCAGATGGGGCCTCGTTTGATAGAGCCCTATTTGTATACTTTTAACTTTGTTACTCATGCTTTTGGGTCTTATCTGAAAAATTCTGCCTATACCAATGTTTTCTTCCAGTAGTTGCATAGTTTGGTTCTTATGTTTAGGTCTTTCATCAATTCATCATGAATTAACTTCGTGTGATGAAGAGTAAGGAATCAAGTTTCATCCTTCTACAAATGTGTATTCAATTTTCCCAGTGCAATTTATGGAAGAGATTGTCCTTTTTCCAGTATAAGTTTTTCCTGTGTATGTTCGTGGTGTTTTTGTTGCAATCAGTTGGCTGTATGAGTATGTGTTAATTTCTGGGTTGTCTATTATGTTCTATTGTTTTACATGTCAATTTTTAAGCCAGTACCAACCTATCTGTTTAGGTTACCATAGCTTTGGTGTCTTTTGGAGTCCAGATATTGTGATTCCTCCAGTTTTGTTCATTTTGCTCAGTACTGCTATTCTGGGTCTTAGGTGGTTCCATTTTTTGGTTTGTTTTTCTTTTGCAGTGCTGAGGATTGAACCTAGAACCTTGAGCATGACAGGCAAGTGCTTCACCATTAAGCTACATCACCAGACCTCCATATGAATTTTAATATTGCCTTTTCTATTTCTGTTAAGTATTTCAAACTTGAAGAACATGGGAATGCAAGTACCTCTTTGACATAATGACTTAATCCCCTTTAAGAGAATTTTTCCAATCCATAAACACGGAGGTCTTTCAAATTTTTTGTGTGTCCTCTTCAATTTCTTTCATCAATATTTTATAGTTTTCATTGTTAAGAATTTTCACTTACTTGGTTAAATTCTTATTTCTTCATAACTATTGTGAATGACATTGCTTTCTTGATGCCTCTTTCAGCATGTTCATTATTGTATAAAATGGTACTTTAAAAATTTTTTTTATTCTAATTTGTTATATGTGACAGTAGAATGCATTACAACTCATATTACACATATAGAGCACAATTTTTCTTGTCTCTGGTTATACACAAAGTATATTCACACCATTCGCGTCTTCATACATGTATTTAAGATAATTATGTCCATCTCATTCCACCATCTTTTTTATCCCCATGCCTCCTCCCTTCCCTTCCTACTCCTTTGCCCTATCTAGAGTTCATCTAATCCTCTCATGCTCCCCCTCCCAACCCCACAATGAATCAGCCTTCTTATATCAGAGAAGACATTAGGCATAAAATGGTACTGCTTTTTGAATACTGATTTCATATCTTGAAATCTTACTGAATTAGTTTATAATTTTTTGGTAAAGTCTTGCAAGTGCACTAGCACTGAGTCCCAGCCCCAGCCCTGATCAAGTGCATTTGCTGTATCTATTGATATTATAAATTTTTTGTGCTCCATCATGTTAATATGATGTATTGCATTTATTGATTTACATACGTTTAATCATCCTTGCATTCCTGGATAAGTTCCACTTGATCATGGTATAGAATCATTTTGATGTGCTGTTGAATTATGTTTTCCAGGTTTTTTTTTTTTTTTTTTTTAGAATTTTCTTACATCTATGTTCAGCAGGGATTTTGGTTTTCTAGCTCTGTTTAATGGTGTTGTTTCTTTGTCTAGTTTTGGTATGAAGTTAATGCTGGCCCTGTAGAATAAGTTGGTCACAATTCCTTCCTTTGTAAATTTTTTGGAATAGTTCAAGAAGAATTGGAATTATATCTATAAGTGCTTTGTAGAATTCAGATGTGGCAACATCAGGCCCTGAACTTTTCTTTGATGGGATACTTAATTACTGGCCCAATCTCATTACTCATTATTAGTCTGCTTAGGTTGCTTATTTCTTCTTAACTCAATTTTGGTAGGTTGTACATGTCCAAGAACTTACACATTCCTTCTAGATTTCCAACTTGTTAGCACATATTTGTTCAGAGTCATTTCTTATGGTTCTTTATATTTATGTAGTATCGGTTGTAATATATATTTGCCACCTCTAGTTTTATGTTTGTTAGTCTAGCTAAAGGTTTTGAAAATCTTTTCAAAAAGCCAAGTTTTTGTTTGTTTAATCTTTTGTATTTTTTTAGTTTTGATTTATTTCTCCTTTGATCTTTATTATTTCTTTTCCTCCACTAATTCTGAATTTGGTTTGTTTTTGCTTTTCTAGGAACTTGAGGTACACTGATAGGCCGTTTACTTGAAATGTTTTCTTTGTTTGTGATGTATGCACTTTTTATAGTAAGTCTTTCTTCTTAGTATTACTTTCACTGTGTCCCACAGGTTTTAATGTTGTTTGTATATCCACTTATTGCAAGAAATCTTATTTTTCTCTTAATTTCAATGACTCATTGGTTCTTCCAAGAGTATGATGTTCGACTTCCATGTTGCTTTTAAATTTTTAATTGTTCTGGTTGACTTCTAGTTTCATTCTGTTGTGATATATGACAAAATTTTTATTTTTAAAAATTTATTGAGACTTGATTTGTGACCTAACATTTGGGTGATGTTCAATGTGCTGATAAAAATGTATATTCTACAACCGTTGGGTGAAATGTTCTGTAAATATCTGTTTATAGTAAAGTTCATTTACTCTATAGTGTATTCAATTCTGATGTATCTTTTTTGATTTTTCTCTCTGGAATGCTCTATGGATGAATAAATTGTTGTATTTTACCTTTAGATCTAATAATATTTGGGTGATCTGGTATTGGCATACATATAATATCACTGTTATAACTTGCTGAATCAATCATTTTATCTCTATATAATGACCTTTGTTTCTTTATGATCTGTTTTCTGAGTGTAGACACTTCTGTTTGCTTTTCACTTTAATATCTTTTTTTCAACTTCATTTTTAGGTGACATGTATCTTTACTGGTAAACTGAGTTTCTTATAGGCAGCCTATAGGTCTTTTTATCAATTTGGCGAGTCTGTATCTTTTGATTAGAAAATGAAATCCATATATACTTGAGATCATTACTGATAGATAAGAACTTACTCCTGACATTTTGTTTTCTGTTTCTTTATGTCTGTTATTATTTATCTTTGTGGGTCATTGGTTTTCTGTAATGATACATTTTAATTCTTTGGTATTCTTCCTTTTTGTGTTTGTTTTTACCAGGGAGTTTTATTGTTTCATGTGTTTTATTCTTTCATATGTTTATTATCCTTTTGTTTCCAGATGTAGAACTCCCTTAACTACTTCTTGTAAGTCTAGCCTGGTGGTGATTAATTCTCTGTTTTTGCTCATCTGGACAAAAGACTTTATTTCTTTTTCACTTCTGAAGGATAGTATTACTGGATATAGTATTCTTTGTTGACATTTTTCATTCTTTCAGGATTTTGAGTATATCTTCCCTCTCTCTTCTGGCTTATAAGAGTTCTGATGAAAAGGAAACAATCAAGAACACGAAGAGAGAGCCTACAGAATGGAAAAAAAAATCTTTGCCATCTGCACCTCAGATAGTACATTAATCTCCAGGATATATAAAGAACTCAAAAAACATCACCAAATAACCAAATCAATAAGTGGGCAAAAAAACTAAACAGACACTTCACAGAAGAAGAAATACAAATGGCCAACAAATATATGAAAAAGCATTCAACTTCTAGACATTAGAGAAATGCAAATTTAAATTACACTGAAATTCCATCTCACTCCAATCAGAATGGAAATTATCAAGAATACAAGTAACAATAAATGTTGATGAGGATGAGGGAGAAAATGTACACTTATACATTGTTGGTGGGACTGCAAATTGGTGGAACTACTCTGGAAAGCAGTATGGAGGTTCCTCAGAAAACTTGGATTGGAACCACAATTTGACTCAGTTATCCAACTTCTCAGTATATACCCAAAGGACATAAAATCAGCACATTACAGTGATACAGCCAATCAATGTTTATAGCAATTTAATTCACAATAGCTAAACTATGGTACTACCAACCTAGATGACTTGCAACAGATGAGTGGATTAAGAAAATGTGGTATATATACACAAGGGAATATTACTCAGCCATAAAGAAGAATAAAATTATGGCATTTGCCAGTAAATGGATGAAACTAGAAACTATCATGCTAAGTGAAATAAGCCAATCCCCCCAAACCAAAGGCTGTATATTCTCTCTGATATTTGGGTGCCGGGGGCCAGAAGTTCAGTGAAGAATAGAAGTGTAGTGGATTAGACAAAGGGGAATAAAGGGAAGGTAACGGGGATGGGAATAGGAAAGAGAATAGAATGAATAGGGCATAACTTTCCTATGTTCATATGTGAATACATGACCAGTGTAATTCCACGTCATGTACAACCAAAAGAATGGAAAGTTATATACATATATGTATGTCAAAGTATACTCTACTGTCATGTATATCCAAAAAGAACAAATAAAAATTAAATTTAAAAAATTAGTTCTGCTAAGAAATCTGCTTTTAATATCATATGAGAATTTCCCTGTATGTGATTTGATGCTTTTCGCATGATGTTCTTAGAACTCATTCTTTGTCTTTGACTCTTGGAAATTTGACTATAATATACCTTTGAGAAGTTCCTTTTAGGGTGAGCCTACTTCTGATCCTTTGAGTTTCCTGGGTATGGCTGTCAATATTTCTTTCAAGACTTGGGAAGTTTTCAGCTATTATTTTGTTCCATAGATTTTAAATATCTTTTTCCTTTACTTTGGAATCCTAATAATGAAAATATTTCTTTGTTAATGGTTTGTAGACTTTCTTCTTTCTTTTTAATCTTTCTCTGTAATTCCTTTCTGTTTTTGTCTGACTGGGTTATTTCAAAGTACCTGTCTTCAAGTTCATGAATTCTTCCTTCTATGTAGTCTATTCTGTTGTTGGAGCTCAAGTATATTGATTTCATCAATTGAATTATTCAGTTTCAAGATTACTATTTGTTTTATGATTACTATCTCTGTTGAATTTCCCTTGAATTATTTTTCTTGTTTTGATAAATTGTTCATCTGTATTCTTTTGCATTTCCTTAGGATCATTGTTTTGGATTTCTTCTCAGGCATGTCATAGGCTTCCTGGATGTTGGGGTCTATTTCTGGAGAATGAGTGTGGATCTTTAAAACTGTAATTCCCATACCCAACTTTTTTATGCTTCTTGTGTCCCTGTGTCTGAACATCTGGTGTAACAATGGCCTCTTCCAATTTTATAAAGTGACATTTATGGGGTCATTGTTGTTTAGATGGATGTAGGATGTTGCTGGGTAGGTGCTTTGGCTTTGATTCTGAGTGAGTACAGAGGTATAATTTCTTCAGCTATAATCAAAATCAGTGGTGTCTGTGAGTGCCTCAGCGGTCTAGTCTGCAGGTATTTGTGATGGTAATAGTGTGACCTCATAGTGGACATGGGCTTTCAGAGAGGTATGATCACAGGCCATTCAAAGGTGGGTGGTAATAGTGGCAGCTGTAGCAATGGCTCCAATCATGAAAGAGCATGTCCTTGGATCCCACAAAAATGAAGCATCAATGGTGGTATAGTCTCTGGCTGCAACAGCTCTGATGCTGGGGACACAAGCTGCAGAGGGGCTCACACTCAGACTCTGTGCAGATGAGTGCTGGTGGCAGCAGTAGTAGCCCTGATTCTGAAGTGCTGGTCACACACAGGCGTGGCCTCAGGTCCTATAGCAATATCTGTAATGCTGGAGCTGTGAGCTATGGCTTGAAGACAGGCCATATGGGAAAATCTGGGGCTTCTGATTGTGGAAGTCATCATGCCAATAGTTTTGGGGAATCTGGGAGTGGCAGTTGTGTGTTTACTGGCCCTTTGGGCAGGAGGGACTCTAGCAGTGGCTCTGATCTAAGAGGGCACTATGCTGTGGCAGTTTGGGTTGGGTATGTGTGTGCAATACGAGATCCTTCTCTGGAGAAAAGCAGGTGTGCACACGTCAGACTGAGCTAAAAGCCTGTGAGGACTGTGGGACTCCCCCCGGGGTTAGGGCTGCCTGTCCACAGTGATGACGAGGGTGCTGACACTCTCCTATTTACCTTTTCCAGGAAATAGAGTATCTTCCTGCCCCAGGGAGCACCCACACCGCAGTGCTCCTCGCTCCTCTCTAAGCTGCCATTCTTTTTTTTTTTTTTTTTTTTTGGTACTTGTATGACTTTTATTTTTTTATTTATTTTTTATTTTTTTAATTTTTTATTGTTGGATGTTCAAAACATTACAAATTTCTTGACATATCATATTCCACACTTTGATTCAAGTGGGTTATGAACTCCCACCTTCACCCCATACACAGATTGCAGAATCACATCAGTTACACATCCATTGATTTACATATTGCCATACTAGTGTCTGTTGTGCTCCGCTGCCTTTCCCATCCTCCCCCCTCCCCCCTCCCCACATCTCCCCTCCCCTCCCCTCCTCTCTCTAAGCTGCCATTCTTGTCACTGAGAGTTCCTATCACTGCTCTGCTGAGTTCCAGCATCCTTCCCCAGTTACTCCCCTCAAAATACAGACATCCCTTCCTTGCCTTGGCTCTTCTTTGTGGCAGAATCAAGTGTAGGGAACCTCTGTCCAGCTATTTTAGATCCTCTTCCTTACCCAACTCTTTTGTTGTTGTTTTGGTTTGGTTTGAGCCCAGGGGCACTTAACCACTGAGCCACATCCCCAGCCCTTTTTATGTTTTATTTTGTAACAGGGTCTCACTAAGTTGCTAGGACCTCACAAAGTTGCTGGCTTTGAACTCATGATCCTCCAGCCTCATCCTTCTGAGTCACTGGGAGCACAGGTGTGTGCCACCCCACGCTGGGCTTCCCCCACAGAATTCTTGATTGAAATGAAATCTTCTTAGTCAGGACCCAAATAGGATTGAGGTGATATTACTACCAAGGAGTGTGAATGCTCCATTTCTTTGCCATTCTTTGTCATTTACATTTAAATAACACTTAGAAAAACACAAGAGTGTCCTCAGCTTCCTGAAATGTCAGGTGTTTTATATACAGGTATCAGGCTCTGGTGGTTAAAAAGTGCTGGCCCTTATCTTGGGAAGTTTGGGTTTAGGGTATGGCCACTGGAAGGGAGAGACAGGAATTGGGTCTAAGGCAAAGTGACTGTGCCAAGGAGAGGCAAAGTTAGCCCCAGGATGGGGGAGGTCTGAGGGGGTGTGTGTGCACAGAGGAAATGGTTTCCCCAAGGCAAAAACACACAGAAAAAGGGAGAATTTAACAAGAGCCTTAAGGTCTGTCAGAACTCCTGAGTGCTTCAGAAAGACACACTTGTGTGGAAGCAGGAGTCCTTGGTTGTTAATACAAAATACATTATGTTAACCTCATATCATGTGTTTAGTTTTTAGCCAATGCCTACTCTATATGCTTTAGTCCAGCAGCTTTCAAACTTTTGTACCGAGGTCCACAGAAAAACATTTTATGTCATAACCATGACACCCATCTCTATGCTCCCAGCTGAAATCCAAGTTCCACAAAACAGTGTTCATTGTTATTACCTAAGATGCCCTTGGGTCCTTCCTTGCCTTGGCTTCCTTTCTTTTGCATTTCTTTAGATACTGGTAATTCACCCCATAGCTTGCTAAGGAATTGCAACCCACAGAGAGAAAACCTTGCTATAGTTCCAATCAGGCGTTCAGTCACTGGTGAAGCCCAACTCCTTCAACCTGCTGTGGCCCCCAGCTGCTGTGGTCACCCCTAGCACAGGCCTGAGATTCACTGCCACCTTCCCTACCTCTTCTTCCTTCTCCTTCCTCTAACTGCCACTACTTCCCAGCTCCTCCTCCCATTTCATTTGACTTATCTCTTAGTTTTGGGGAGATACAACAATAACAACCAGTGCCCCAAGTATTGGAACATATCTATCCTGGATCCAAGATTGTTTTAGGGACATACAGATGAACATATTCTTCTTTTGCTAATGATATTTTTCTTCTTTTTTCTATTTTTTTCCTCTTTGTAGCAAGTGATGCTGTTTTTCTCTTTGTAATAGTTAATCAGAGCTAAAATTTAATGAATACTTATCATATGTCAAGAACTATTTTAAGAACTTTACATGTATAAACTTGTTTCATCCCTATTTTAAACCTATGAAGTAGTTACTATTATCACCATTTTACAGATGAGAAAGCTGAGGCACAGGGAGATTACAAACTTGCTCAAGTTCACACAGGTAGTAAATGGAGGAACCAGGATGAAACCCAGGAAATCTCACATCTTACAAGAAAATCAACTCTAGAAACAGCTTGAATTCAAAACCTAGTTTAAGTTGGGTGTGGTAGTGCATGCCTGTAATCCCAGCAGCTTGGAAGGCTGAGGACAGGAGGATCATGAGTTCAAAGCCAGCCTCAGTAATGGAAAGGGGCTAAGCAACTCAGTGAGACCCTGTCTCTGAATACAATATAAAATAGGGCTGGGGTTGTGGCTCAGTGGTTGAGTGCCCTGGAGTTCAATCCCAGGTATCCTCCGCCCCCCAAAAAAGTCAAAACCCATCTTAACTGTTTTTTTTTTTTTGTGTGTGTGTGTGTGTGTGTGTGTGTGTGTGTGATGTGGGGGCTGAACTCAGGGCATAACACATGCTAGGCAATTGCTTTACCACTTAACTACATCCCCAGCCCGATTGAATTGATTGGCACCCATGATTGAACTCAGGGCACTTGACCACTGAGCCACATCCTTGCCCTTTTTATATTTTATTTAGAGACAGGGTCTTGCTGAACTGCTTATGGCCTTGCTAAGTTGCTGAAGCTGGTTTTGAACTGGTAAGCCTCCTGCTTCAGCCTCCCAAGCAACTGGGATTACAGGCCTGCACCACCTCACCTGGCACCAGCCCTTTTTATTTTGAGTCAGGGTCTCATTAGGTTGCTAAGACTGACCTCAAACTTGTTATTGTCCTGCCTCAGCCTTCCATGTGACTGGGACTGGGGGCATGTGCCACCCACCATGCCTGGCTAGTTCAACCACTTCCTAGGTGTGCGATCTAAGGAAAGTTAATTAATCTACTTGGGGCTCAGTTCCTATATCTCTCCCTCACTTTCCTCATTGAATCCAACACATCATCAATTTATATGCCACTAAGAAAACATTTTGAAGTATTCAGCCATGTTTTATATTCCTGATCAATTACAAGATCATCCTGATAACGGAGAATGTTAAAATAAGAAAATGAACATCTTAGAATCAACAAAATATATCACTGCTACCTCATATGGTTGCCAAAATATGCAAATGAATCAAGTGTTCATTATAGGGCTGGGCACCTGGAGTCCTTAATAAATCTTGGTTATTCTGGTTGTTAAAATGGCTGTACCTGTTTCACAGGTGAAGGAATTGAGGTGCAGAGATTTAATTCTCAGGTTGCTGTGGTACCAAATAGGTGGTGTTCAGATGTAGTTGAGGTCTTTGGCTCTCCCACTGGCCCAGGTGGGCCAAGGCCTGGCACGTGTCTGAACCCAGATCAATGTGCCTTTGTAGGGATGCATGCCTGTCATCCTAGCAGCTCGGGAGGTTGAGGCAGGAGGATTGCAAATTCAAATCAGCCTCAGCAATTTAGCAAGGTCCTAAGCATATTAGTGAGATTCCCTAAATAAAATATTTTAAAAATATATTAAAAAGGGCTGGGGATGTGGCTCAGTGGTTAAGTACCCCTGGGTTTAATTCCCAGTACAAAAAAAAAAAAAACAAAAAAAACTAGAAAGCCTGTTTACTCAGGATCCTGTAGATTGACACTGCCTTTCGGGTTACAAGAGAGTCCTGAAGGTCACAGAAATACACTGTGTGCCTTGCATTCCCAGGGGATTGTCTAGACTTTCTGACTCAAAGCAAATGACTAAATGCACACATGCCCATTCTACTTAATGACTTTACTTCCACTTTTCACAGACACTCAGATGTGGCCAGAAATAGCCCAAGCCCTGTAATCACTCACCGAGCTGAGATAAGTTAAGCGGGTAGCGTTTCTCCATAATTCCTTTTCCTGAGCACTTAACGTTGATGTGTCTCTCTCCCGCTTTTGCTCACAGAACAGATGTTTGAAAAATGTCATTTGACTGTGAAGAAGGAAAAAAACATCGCTAAAATGTGGATTTCCACTCCCACTCCCATAAGCTTTCAAGGCTACTACTGCTGATGCTGCCTTGTATGAATATTTCTCTATTAAACACACACACACACACACACACACCCCTACACACATGCACACATCTGTGTGCCCCCTACCCCCACTGTTCACAGGAACTCTGTATTCACATACAGATTTTCTAACTTGTACTTTGAATATTTTTGCTCTGCAGCCACTGCTTTGCATGAATGATTTCACGTGTTCTTAATAAACACCAGAAGTAGTATTTGCATCTCAGGATGGCACTAGGTTCTTGGGGAGGCAATCCAGCAAGACCTAATTTAGCAATAGCTAAGACCACAGTGCCACAGATCCCTGCTTGATTTTTGGTGACCTTGGCGGGCCGCCTTGGAAGGAGCACTGTCCTTTGGGAAGTCAGGCACTGGATGTGGAAAGCACCAACTTCCACACAGAGGGACAAAGGCTTTGTCACACAGTGAGCACTAGGTCTTAGGTGATGACTTAATGCCTCCGATTCTCACAGTAGAACAAAGGTTAAATCTGACACTAATAACCTCAGCCTCCCCAGATCGTGATCTTCTTTTACCTACATGGGGACTGCTTCTGTTGTCAGAGAAGGGCTCCCTGCCACGAGGTTTCCTTTTCCCTTGACTTCCCTCTCCTTGAGGGAGGGCTGCAGAGCACTGGGTCTAAAGTTGCATTTTTACTAGATGAAAGATGTCTGGAGGTGGCTATGCAACGATATGTAACACCCCTGAATTACATACTTTAAAATGGTTAAGATGCTTAATTTTATGTGTATTTTGCCAGGATTAAAAAAAAATGGCAGGGGGAGGTATCTTTGTAGGGAGAGAGCACTGGGTGCAGCTGGGCTCCTTGGCTCTCTCCTGCCTTTCCATCACATCATAGCCATATTTTGAGGGCACTTTGTCCTCTAGAGCAGGATGAGCACACAGAGGAGCTGGAGGTTGAGAGCCGTCTGCCTCTCCTTAGGAGTTCTGAGCTTCAGTGCTTTGAAGGGGGAAACCACGACCCTTGCTGGAAACCCTCTGGTTTCCCTCTGTGGCTGAGTCTTTCACAGTGGCTCTGTGGCAGCCAGCCATCTTTGCTGGTGACCCCACTGGTGTCCACAGGGCCCTACCAGAAGACACACTCATTCCTTGACACTTCCCTCCAAACTGCTGCACAAGCCCTCCAACTTCCAGATCAAGTGATGTGCTTAGAGCCACAGGGCAAGGCTGGCTCCCACCTGGCCCCCTACTGACCTGAAACAAGGAGGGGGAGCCCTACTCCCCAACCTCAGGAATCATTAGGCTTCTTCATTTCTTGAAGGAGAGGCCCAATGCTTTCTCTAAGCCCCAAGGGTGGGGGGAAGAGCACTTAACTGCCTTACAGATTCAGAACTAACAGGGTCCCCAAGGGACAGCTCCACCTAAAGGTAATTTTATTCTCTCCCTACAAAGATACCTCCCCTTGCCATTTTTTTTAATCCTGACAAAATACACATAAAATTAAGCATCTTAACCATTTTAAAGTATGTAATTCAGGGGTGTTACATATTGTTGCATAGCCACCTCCAGACATCTTTCATCTAGTAAAAATGCAACTTTAGACCCATTAAACAACTCCCAATTTCCTCCTTGTCCCAGCTCCTGGCAACTACTACTGTTCTTTCTGGCTCCCTGGTTTTGACTACTCTAAGTAACTCATAAAAGTGAATTCTACAGTATTTATATCTTTGTGACTAGTTATTTCACACAGCATAATACTCTCAGGTATTTTAGCACATGTCAGCGTGTCCTTTTTTTTTAAGGCTGAATAATATCACGTCTTATGAATATACCACATTTTGCTTATTCATTATCTGTTAATGACCATACGCCAAAGACACATTTTTCATGGAATTTTTTCCACCTTCAAAATTCTAAAGATTCAATACAAAACCCATTTCATATGAATTTTGTCATGATTGAACAATACATTGTTGAAACTTGAACTTTTTACTGAATGTATTATTGGTATGTTTCCTTTTCCTTTTTCTTTTTACCGTATGATTTTCACAGACTATTTAGCACTCTACTGAGTCATGTCAGTCAGAATAGGCTAGGTGAAACTGCCGTAACAAATATTCCCAAACTGAGGTGACATGAAACAACAATTTTTAATTTCTTGGTCACTCTATGGAAAATTGTACACTTGTCCTTCAAGTTTCTGCCTGGAAGCCACATTGCATTTCCTTTCACATGTCCTTAGCCAAAGTTAGTCACAGGCTTAACATAAACTGGGAAGAACATGTAATCCTACCGTGTATACAGAACAAAATTGAAAATATTTGGTGGTAGCACTAATGATTATCATATGATTATATAATAAGCAATACCTTATTTTTGGACACATCTATTTTTTTCCAAAGCTGGAAAAACTTCTTGAATATCTATTTCTTCAGGATGTCTAAATACCTCCAAAAATTTCAGGCGAATGACGTTAATGATGCTAACCACTCATGTTGAGTTTGTGCCAATTGGAAACCCCACCACAGGTAGAGATATGGATTTGAATCTTGTCATTTAGTGTATCTCATATCATAATAGACAATAAAAGAGTTAAAATATTCAAGAATGATTCTTTGATTGTCTACTTTTTTATTATCTGTTTTTTGATTCATTGTTAACAATGAATCTTCTGTATCTTTGTGTAGGAAGATTCCCAATATTATTGAGTCCAGGTAAATTTTACCAGTCTATTAATTATTTATCAGCTGTTATCCCTACTCCTAAATCCACGCAAGACTTTAGATGCCTCCATGTATGTGGTTTCAAGTGCTGCTTTTTAATCTTTTACAGGTGATCCCCCAAATTTGCTCATTAATCTAGCTATGGGTGAATCCAGCTACAATTATCATACCCTTCAAAACACCCAAGACATTAAACTTATGCCATAGCTAATGGGCTAACAGGCAATATTAACCCAGAGGCTGACTAGTATCCAAGGCAAATCAAGAGACCAGAGAAGTAGGAACACAAAACATCTTAGCAAAGTCAAATCCAAGGAGCCTGTCCAGAGCCAACTGTTCGACTGGTCTTGTTGTGTACCTACTGACCACACAGACTTGGTTGGTGGATATTCCACAAAAGTCATCTCATGTCACAACTACAAGACAAATGGAAAAATGGCACTACTTTGCATATTATGTGAAAAATGCAGACTATTTTCAAACTATCTGTCCTCATTGAACACCCATCCAACTAAGCCATAACCAAGCCATGTGTGTGGTACAAGTGTACCTTCAACTAAATTTATTATATCTTTTACTGTTTAAGGCCACTTTACCCAAATGTTATTCTGTGGATATTTCTGTGTATGAGGGAAAAAGGGGGAGATATAAAGTATCCATTTTGAAATCCAGTTGAGAAATGTTGGACAAAATGAAGATAGATCATTTATTGTGAGACTTCTCAGAGCCTTTAATAGGCTAATGTGATTGTACATCTTCAAAAGATAACTGATATTTCTCAGCATAAGTGACCACAGTACATCTTTTGGGGGATGACAAAACAAAATATCATTATTATGTTAATAAACGTTTGGCCTCTTTCCTGACCTGTACCCTCTATGAAAGCTTCTAACAAAGTTTATTTAGCATCTCTCCCTCAACTTGATATTCACCTTATGGTCTTTATTTATAAATACCCAACAAGTCAGAGGTATTTATAAGACCCCAGGTATCTGGAATGAGAAACTATCATCAGTCTCTCATATTTTTTAAATTTAATTTTAAGGATTGACACAAAACGAAGAAATTCGTGGGCTTTCTGAACTGAAATTTAAAGAAAAGAGGGAGAAAGAAGAAGGGAGAGGAAGATGAGAAGATCTTCCAAAGGTAAGGGGTGTCCAAGACGGTTTGGTGGGGAGTTTAGTTTAAGAATGGAGAAGAGAGATCTTGGGGAATCCGAGATTTGAGACAACATAGGAGAAGGATGAGGAAAAAGTTAAGAAATGACGCTGTGAATTATGAATTGGATCTCTCTTAAAATGGAGAAATACAAGAAGTAAAAGATAGTGATCACACTTGGTTATGGACTGTGTTTCTTTGAAAGCCCACTTTGTTGACACTGGCCGGGAGCCCTGGGATTTATTCAAGTTACAACAAAACACCACACCAGTATTCCACAAAATATCTTCAGAGAAACGTTAAATAATACTGTTTTTCAATTTACACAACTGGGGATAAAGATAAGGAATTGAGCAAAAATATTTATTGCTTTTGGCCCAAGGACTTTTTAATATTTATAGAACAAAGAACAGAAACAATGAATTTTTCTTTTTAATTTTAAAGACCATCACAACACTAAGGATAAACTTCTGAGTACAAGACAAGGTTACATTTTAAATATTGATTTCATAAAATAAAACATCGCAGCAATATTTGCTCATATAATTTTAATTGTTATCATGATAAAAACAAATTTGTCAGTTCAAATAAAATTTTTAATAATCTAACTTTGATTTTATATTAGGTCTAAGCCACCGATCTGATCATGGAGATGACTTGTATTAATAGCACCCCACCCTTGTCAGATTGTTAGAACTGAATGAACTAATAGGTGGGAGACAGAATAGCACTTTTTTTTACTTTAGCTAAGATTTCATTTTTATTACCAAGTTTCAAGTACTTTTTTGTAATATCTCTGAAATTGGGATGGTATCTTGGTTCTCTGGGCTACTATAACAATATGCCATGGACTAGGTGCCAAAACACAACCAAAATGTTTGTCCTACTGTTGAGGGCTGAAATCAAGATGGCGCCTGGCACTTTGCCAGGAGGAGTGGTCTGTGAAGCAATGCCAGCGGGCCATTAAGATGATGAGGATTCCTTATTGGTTGACTGCTGTATCTAGTTTATGTTAATTGAGTCAAGCTGTGTGTAATTAGTTAAGTATATATACCTCTGCTGTCCGGCAGAGAAGCGGCTCCTTCTATCTCGGGTGCCCGCTACTTTGAGTTCTCGCTCAGTTCCTGCTGAGTTCACTCACAATAAAGTAGTTCCTGATTCAACCTTCAAGTTGCTTGTCACCTCTCGGTTATTTAACCCAGACGGACGACGGCATCCTACGTTTCTGGAGACTGGGAAATCTGAGATGAAGTCACCAGCAGATTTGGTGTTAGGACCTTCCCCCTTTTATGTAGTCACCATCACATTGTTACCCCACATGGCAGAAAGGACATATGTGGTCTCTTTGGTAAAGGACCAATCTCATGAAGTCTGCCTTGGTGACCTGATCACCTTTTCCCAATTAATTTTGTATATTTTACTATATATTTTATATTTCACAAATGATTTTATTTCTATTTCCATATAGATAGTCAAACACATGAACCTTATATATTATTTTTTTTAAGTACCACCCCTTTATGCACTATGAGACCTATCAGGGCAATAGATACTTGCGAATAAACAATATTCAATATTTGTGGTAATATAATACCCATTGATTATTGATTCTACCTTGGGAATGTTTGAAAAGGAGTAAAAATAAACAAAAAAAATTAGAAGAGAGCTTCAAGGCAGGGAAAGTCAAGAACACACAGTATTTAGTAATAAGCCTTATAACATGCACAGTTTTCTTAACCAACATTCATGTAATAAACTTAAAGTGTTTACTAATAACTTCCATTATTCTGAAAATCTGTAGTAGAATCTTTTTTAAAAAACAGTTTTTTATAGTAGATAAACACAATATTTTTGTTTTATTTTATTTTTTAATGTGGTGCTAAGGATGGAACCCAGTGCCTCATGTGTGCTAGGCAAGTAATCTACCAACTGAGCTAGAACCCCTGTAGTAGAATCTTTAGGTATCTAATCTGTATCAAATAAAGTTCTTTGATTGTAAGTGGCAGAAACCAGCTCTTGATAATGTATGCAAAAGGAGAGATTTCTGGAAGGACAAAAACAGACTAAATAACAGACTTAGAGATCAAGCTCAGAGATGGCTAGAGAACCCAGCCTGGGAACCAGGACAACGTTATGGATCTTTATGACATCAGGATCACCCAATTTTCTTTTCTGGGAGCTACTGTTGGACACATGTGATTATTTTTTTGAATCTGATAGTTTTTCTGGTCAAGACTAAAAGGGCAGGGAAACAACCCATGAATGGTATAGGTCATGTGCCTCCTTCCTGCTGGAATGAGTGTAAGATATCTTGATTAAAGTCTTATCAGACTCTCTCCAAAGGGAGAGGTGCATTCTCCAAGAGGGACCCGGCACTATTAGCAAGGGAATATTGATTAGATGCCAGCCTGCCAAAACCCAAGAGATGCCTACTACCAGTTTGAACGATAACAACCGGCAGTTGGCCATCCTAGCAGGCTAAATTTCACAACCAAAATGGAAGTCCATTGTGAAACACAAAAAGCCATAAGCACACCTCATAATGCTTGTGTTCCAGAAGACATCCCCCGTCACAGCCTTGCAAAGACAGGAGGACTTGAGGGCAGCATGGATGGAGCAGGGATCCTCCAGCCCAGTCTACAATACTCACACTCCACACAGAACACCACCTGGAGAAACTACAGACTGCAAAGGGAGGCACTTTCCAAAGGCTCCACCAGATTTCCCTTTATCTTCCATCACTTACCCAGCCCTTGGAGCTGCATGACCATGCAGGTCAATTCATTAGGTCCTTTTCAAAATACTCCAATTTGTTTGAATGCACAAGATTAATTACAACTGGGGACTTGCCTTGCACATTAGATCATTTGCTGTGTGCATGCAAACGATCTTAACTGTTTCCAGGGTTGCGTGAGTCAACTTGCTTCCATGAACTTGGGCGAATGCTGGCTGGGCTGTTTCTATCACCTGGTCTCTTGGGGTTTTGTTCTGCTCCCAGGTGCTGTTTTCTTTTTCCTGACTCACCACCTTCGCTTCCTTTGCTTTTACAGTCCTACTGATTCCACAAACAATTTGCTAGTCAGAAGGTACATGTTCCTGCCATGTAAAAAAACAAACCAAAGGAGAGCTGCTGAGCTTGTCACCTGCTTTCTTGACAGGAGCAAGATGTTGTTTTTGCAGCTGTGGTAAGAGGCCTGTCCTTCAGACTTGGCAGGAGCAGAGCGGGAAGCAAGGTTTCATGTGGATCTAATCGGTCCCCAGGTGGTATTTTTCTTGTTTCCATCTGCCACTTTTTAAAGGGGTGCTTTATTATTAGTGCATATATTATGAGCTATCTTTTCCACTTTAGCTTAAATCCAATATTAAAGATGCCTATAAGGATCCCAGCAATTTAAAGGAAAGCTGGCAAGCCAATATTTTTGTATGAAACTGGGTATAGGCCGGGTGCGGAGGTGCACGCCTGGAATCCCTGCAGCTCTGGAGGCTTAGACAGGAGGATCACAAGCTCAAAACTAGTGTCAGCAAAAGTGAGGCTCTAAGCAACTCAGTGAGACCCTGTCTCTAAATAAAATACAAAATAGGACTGGGAATGTGGTTCAGTGGTCGAGTGCCCTTGAGTTCAATCCCCAGTACTAAAAACAAAAACAAAAACACCTGGGTATAAGACATTGAGGAAACAGAGGCTTTTTGTTGGTGTGGCATTTCAACAAATAGGATTAGGCTGTATTGGTTTATTTTTTGCTTATTTATGCATTAATGTACATTATATGTGTTGTTCCATTTTAATGGCTGATCCAGTAGCCAGTGGCAAGTCTGACCGCTCTGAGAAGCATTTCCACCACTTACCCCTATCTGTACTCTGCAACTCAACTTGCTTCCTATCCTTTAGGATCCCGAGTTCAAATTTTTCCATTTGTGACCTTGCCTTCCTTCTTGGACCTCCCACCAGGCACCGTAGTGTTCTGAGCCTTTGCTGCCTTCCTTGAAAGAGTTCCGATTTTCCTGCAGGACTTGCTTCCTCTATCATCAGCACCTTCCACACCCCACCCTTTGACCTGAGGATGCTAACAGTGTCTGCCTGGACTCTGAGCAGAACCCAGGCATTTAAGGGGAAAACAAAAACAGAATGAGGAAAACCCAGTCTCTGTGAGGAATTAGGGTCTGCATATATTGGCCAGCAATATTTGTATCCCAAAATGTTCAGAGAACGACAAAGCCCAATTTTTGGTAATAATTTTATAGACTAGGGGTTACATACAAGATTTAACTGCCCGGCCAATTCCAACCAGTTGGTAGTAGGAAGGATTCTAAAACCACATCTGGGTTGAAGAGAAAAGAGTATTTGAGCCTTGAACAAGGCAGCCCACGTTTACCATCCCTGCTGTAACAAATGGCCCACCATTAAGAAATATTTAAGTTGAAGAGTTTTAAAAAACGAAGTCATTATTTTAAGGAGGTTAATTTGGCTCTTCATGGAAGGGATTAGAGGAGGACAGGATGCTTTCAGACAAACAAGTCAAAAGGCTGTTATAGGCTTGTTAAATGACCAAATGGCAAAGCACAGCTCCTGAGGTTGGAGGAGCAATGAGAGGGAATGGGGCTGAGCCAAGGTCAATGGGAGCCAGCTGGACTCGAGCAGGTCTCAGTGGCAGAAGCAGAGATTCCTTTTCCCTCCTGAGGAGGGATGGACAAGTCAGAACATTGGTCCCTCATCCCCAGGCCAATTCAGGGTTAAGGGAAACAGAAAACTATGCCCAATGCCACTTGGCAATGGAATCTCCTTTATCCTTTCCTTCAAAGCCACCAGCAGACTGAAGATGGTCAGTTTGGACCCCAGAAGAGGCTGATAAACCAAGGATTGGTGAGAGTCTATATTCAGATGGCAGTGAGTATGAGAAAACAGAAAGGGATAGAAAAAAGAAATGTTTTATGACATTAAACAGAATTTATTAGAAGAATGGAGTAAGATTTTGTGAGTAACTATAAAAGACATAGGAAAAGTAGAAGAGGCTTCATAGTTTCGGATCTGGGAAGAGTCCTCAAGAGGGTTAGAGATGCAGGGGAGGTTGGAGTATGGCTGTTTTAGTGAATTTTTAAAATTTTTATTTATTTATTTATTTATTTATTTATTTATTTAGTGTGTGTGTGTGTGTGTGTGTGTGTGTGTGTGTGTGTTAATGACCAAAAGTCCTGACAAAAACAATTAGAGGAGGAAAAGTTTATTCTGGCTCATGGTTTCAGAGGTCTCAGTCCCAAGATGGCCAATGCTATAGCTCCGGGCCTGAGGTGAGGTGGGACATCTGACAGAAGGGTGTGTGGAGGAAAGCAGCTCAGGACATGACCACCAAGAAGCAGAGAATGCACTTCACTACCATGGAAAAATGTAACCCCAAAAGACACACTGCCAGTGATCTTCCTCCTCTACCACATCCTACCTGCCTTGTTCCCACCCAGCTAATCCATACCAGTGGATCAATCCTCTGACAAGGTTATAACTCTGATAATCAAATAATTTCACCTCTGAACATTCTTGCATTCTTGCACATGAGCTTTTGGGGGACATATTATCTAAACTATAACAAAGGCAGAGACCACTAAGTTTCCCTCAATATCTGTCTTCCCTTTTCCGCAGAACTAGAATTGCAGATATTTAGCGAAATGTATTCCAGACTAGCATAAAGATTATATTTCCAAGCTTCTTTTTGTTGTTGTTTGGTGCTGGGGATTGAACCCCAGGTGGTTAACCACTGAGCCACATTCCCCAGCCCTTTTTTTAATTTATTATTTTCTATTTTGAGACAGGGCCTCAATAAGTTGCTAGGGCCTCACTAAATTGCTGAGGCTGGCTTTGAACTTGTGATGCTCCTGTCTCAGCCTCCTGTGTGGCTGGAATTATAGGAATGTGCCACCAGGCCTGGCCCAAGCCTCCCTTTTAGCTCAGTGCCTATTTGTATGACCTTGCTTGTAAGATAAGATGAAGGTGACAAATAGGCCCAGTACTCACACCCCATTAACAAAAATCTCGATGGCATGACAAGGAGAGAATTATACTGATCCATCTGCACAACTGGAATCTTACATTCCATTCATGGTGGTTTGAAATAGGCATTGACAGTTGTCATTCATCCAGGAGGATAACAAGGGTAAATGGAAATAAGGAACAGACAAAGAATGGAAGATGTTCACCCTAAATAACCAAAGACTTGCGGGAAGGGTTGTGTTGTCCTCAAATGTCTCAAGAATCATCCATTTAGAATGTTATAGGTGATTTTTCCCAAGGTGGTAGCAGGTTTCCTAAGTGCTGGTTCTGGCAACATAGACCCATACCCTAGTGTCCTCCTAATGACGGGCCACTTTGGCATGGTGTTCTTGATTCTGGATTTGGGTCACTTACCCTTCGGTGTGAATACATCAATTAGACTCTGTGTAGGGGCAAGAGGCTGAGGCTTAGAGACCCCTTTCCCACCTCCCCGCTTCCTCTTATTCCCCTTTTCTCCCCTCCCAGGTATCATTCCGGCTCACCCACACCCATAATGAAACCTCGATTCCTTCCAATTATTTCAGCAACTTATTAAGGAGAAATGAAACTGTCTAAACTAATTAAGTGGTGGTTTGGTAAAGGGTATCAAAGCTCTAGGGTCTATACTTAGGATCAGGGAATCTGGATGTACAGTCGCTCTTGCCAACTAACTGGGTGGTTTTGGTCAAAATATTTAGTTTTTCTGAGCTCCACTTACTTTAAATAAGGGTATTTAAAATTCCTTTCTGGTTTTAAAGTTCTATGATAAAATATCAGTTCAAGGGAATTCACATTTTTCAAGGGGGGAAAAAAACTCAAGATTATCCTATAAGACCCTCCAGCCACCCAAAGGTTGACACATTCTCCTCAGCCATGGGCTGAGCTCTCCTGCTTTGCTCTTTTTTCCCCATTATTTGGGTTGTCATCTTCTTCCTTCCTGGAAGAAGAATGGCCGTCCTCCAAGTTCAATGTAGAGTTCTTCTCCTTTGAAGTCCAATAGCACTTGCTGTCTATATCTTTGCTTATTGGACAAGGCCTTGTCTTTTGGAGCAGGAAGTGATTTTTTTCTACTAAGTATTGGTCAATGAGTAACATGAAACACTCAATCTGTCGTGGCAGGATTTGAGCAACGTTACAGGCTAGTAGAGGAGTTATTTGAGAGACCAACATACTCCTACATCTTCTTCAATCGTGTATAAGATTTTCCGTGGCAATCTGGGCATGGATATGGGAGTGCTTTGTGGCACTTCCAGAATGGTGTGAGAGCAACTAGGCTCTGTGTATCATAACAGCATTCATTCCACAAATAGTCACTGAGCACCAACTCAGTGTCAGTCACCATGCCACTAAGTTCTTAACGTGAGTCACCTGATTTGATCTTTACAATAAACCTCTGATTTAGTTACCATTATTATTCTGCTTAAAGGTGAGAAAACAGGAGCTCAGAAGGGTTAAATAATAGCCCAAGGTCGCCAACTTTATAAGTGGTGAAGCTAAGAGCCAAATCCAGGCTCTTCTGAGGCTAGAAATCAAATTCTGACACAGGACCCCAGACAACTCCTCCTAGTGGACACAGGCTTCCCCCTCTTGGAGCCTAGCAACCAGGAGGAGAGGCAGGCCAGCAAACAGGTCACCTGACCACAGCCAGATACTGTGAAGGCAGCATTAGGTGTCATAGAGCACAGAGCAGGACCAAGGGAAGATTCCTGAGAAGTGCTATCTATGTGGCATTTCCCAGGATGAGCTGAGTAAGCCTGAAGAGGCAGGGTATTCTCCAGACAGAAGGCCCAACAGAAACCAAGAAGCAGTGATAGAGGGGAGGTTGGCCTGTAGGTATAAATGCAAGTACTTTGGTATGCTTGCAGGACAGAGGACAGGCAGAGAAATGAGGGTGGGGATGTAGGCTGTGGTCATGGCATGAGGGGCTTTGTGTGCCAGTATAAGAGCAGTAGGTGCCATTGAAGGGTTTTAGGCAGGACAATGTTATAATCAGATTTGTGCATTAGAAGATAACTCAGTTCTCTTTTTGATGGCTCACTTTTCTATATAGAAAATGAATGTTGCAGCCCCCTTTCTTCCTAATGGAACCCCTAGCTTGTTCAGGGATCCCCTTTTCTGATGGCCATGTGCATTAAGAGAATCTGCGGGTGCAGAAGTAGGAGGGATTCTAGAAAGGTCTCCTGACAACTAAGTGAAGCAAGGAGAAGAGATGGCTTTTCCTACCTCTGAACACTGTGAAGATTGGATAGGACACCACAAACGGATATGGTTATTAGTCTATAGCCTGAGGATGAAGCTACCACTTGGGGGAGTTTGAAGCTAAGAGATGCAAAAGGAAGTGGAGCCAGAGCCTTGATGTTCCACCCTGGAGCAGGCCCTTGCAAGGAACGCATCATCCCGTTCAACAGTAAGCTAATTTTAGTACTTTTCTCACTACTAATAGCATCCTAACTAATATTTGAGATAAACAGAGTCAGGGCAACTGACCACGTGGCCACTCTCATAGTCTGAGCAAATATGATGGTGAATTGCCCTGCAGTGGTCATGGGAATGAACAGAAGTGGGCATATACAGGAGATGGTCAGCATGGTGCTTGATGAAGACACAGGATAATGAGAGGGGGGGAGGGAGGGAGGGAAGGGTTGAGAAATTCACTCTGTCCTACTTTCTATGAAGATTCAGAGATATACTCTTATAAGAGTTGGTCTCTCTCCAGTGTGAAATATCAGGTCAGACTCAAAGAACTCTTTTGCTCACTCCAAGAAGGTTCTCCAGTTCAGGCTGTAACAACAGAGGAAAGAAAACACCCGGGAAGTGGTCAAAGTAGTCAGCAGCATCCCCTCCCCTAGTTGGCACTGGATTTCTCTTCTGTATTTGTGAGTAGTTGTGGCAGCATAATTCTGAATTTACTTTATTAGCTCATTGTGGACTGAGAAGACATCCTCCCTCCTACTGACCTTATGGGGTACTACCGCTGAATTCAATCCTGAGGAGAACACTGTTATATACCATCATATTAAATACCAAGGGCTTCTTCCCCATCAGAGGTGGTTTGATTGTACACAGAGCTGAGCTGGGTCCTGCCTTATTTCAGGCAACCCCCCAGGGCTGGACCCTGTACCGAAGGCAGTCTTTGCTAGCTCTTTTCCACGCAACACTACCTTTAGTGGAGCCTGTGACTTTAACTTGCCAGGTTGGGACTCTCTTTTGGCACAGCAGCTATAGGCGAGCCTGGTGGGGAGGTGTGTTAATTAGGTTTTTGTCACCGTGACCAGACAACCCGACAATAACAACTAAAGAAGGCAATATTTATTTTGGCTTGCAACTTCAGAGGTTTCAGCCCATGGCCAGCTGGCTCCAAGGCAGAAACACCAAGGCAGAAGGTCATGGTGGAGGAATGCTTAGATCATGGCAGCCAGGAATCAGAGAGAGAGGGTTGGGGTGGAGGATGGGGACAAGGTAAGCCCTTCCAGGGCACACCCTCAGTCACCTACTTCCTCCAAGGAGGTCTCACTTCCTGTAGTCTATTCAAACTAAACCATTCAATGAATTAATCCACTGATGAGGTTAGAGCCCTCACAATCCAATCATTTCCTAAAAGCCCCACTTCTAGACATTGCTGCATTGGGGACCAAGCTTCAACACAGGAGCTTTGGGGGGATATTTTGGATACAAACCTTTGGGAGCTGCCACACAGGATCTGAGCGCCCCCTAGCTTCGAGCGATGGAAATGTGGAGACTCTCTTTCAGCAATGGGAAGCAGGTGGATCCCCATCTCTGCTCAGCAGAGGAGCACAGCTTTGGGAGTGGGTGTTACCCAATGGGAGTGGCTGCCCCTTGTAACCTTACCCCTCTGCCTTAAATGGATGGAATGTTCTTTCGGACAGCCTCCCCCAGTAAAACTAGGGCTCGAGGCATGCTCTCCCTCTTTCCAATGGACCCCTAAGGTCGCAGAGCTGTCCCTGGATTTTGAAAAGGTACTTCTGTGTGCTTTCGTGCTTTCTTCGCCTTTTTCTTAAGTTACTGAAGTAGTCAGATTTTGTGAACCCAGCATAGGTCACCAGCTCGGTTAGATGGCGATACCAAACCTTAATGAAAGGCTTGCTGTCACCACACAAAAGCTTGTTGTTGTCCCTTGGCTGAGGATGTCCTGCTTGCCTTTTAGACCCACCCTCTACCTTTCTTCTCCCAGTGCAGGACTCCTGAGGTTGACACACAGGCAGGTTCCAGTTGGGTTGGGCCAATGCCAGAACCAGCAGGAGATCAGGAGGAAGGAAGACAGCAAAGCAAGAGTGTTGAGTCCTTAGCTTCTGCAATTGGGTGCATCCCTTGTGCAAAGATTTCAGTATTCTTCTGTTATGTTTTGGATGTGAGGTATCCCCCAAAAGCTCATGTGTGAGACAATGCAAGAAGGTTCAGAGGAGAGATGATTGGGTTATGAGAGCCTTAACCCAATTAATGACTTAATCCCCTGATAGGGATTAACTGAGTGGTAGCTGAAGGCAGGTAGGGCATGGCTGGAGGAGGTGGCATGCGGGGAAGTGGCTTTGGGGAATATATTTGTATCTCAGAGTGGAGTTTCTCTTTCTGCTTTCTGGTCATCATGTGAGCTACTTCTCTACACCACTCTCTTCTGCCTCCCCTTCCTTTACCGTAGCTATTTTTCTCTCCAACAGGTTGCATTAAAGTTCAGCCTCACCTCAAGCCCCAAGGAATGGAGCCAGCTTTCTATAAACTGAGACCTCTGAAACGGTGAGTCCCCAAATAAACTTCCTCCTCTACAATTGTTCGGGTCAGGTTTTTTAGTCACTGCAGTGAAAAAGCTGACTAAAACCCTTCTATGTCTCTAGATTCAAGTAACAGCTTCCTCCCCTCAAACCTTAAGGCCTAGCATGGGGGAGCAGGCCTCCATATCACTGAGCAACTACATAATCTCCCTGTGATTTCTCTATATCTTGCTCATACTTTTGAAAATAATTCCTTTTTTAAAACTCAGAGTCTCCCAGCCTCAGTGCACTCTCTCCTTCCTCCTGGGATCCTGATGGTGCATGTTCTACATTGTGTTCAACTGGGGCACCTGAGAAGCAGATATCAAGACAGGACCAAGCATCAGGAACATGAGGAAAATCTAATCCAAGAAATAAGAAGAAAAGGAAGATTGGATGGAAATAGTCTATACTTTCATGTAATCTAGAAGAATTTTGGTAAGACTGGTAGGGAATTTTCAGGACAAAGTCAGCCATCAGGGGAGTCCCATGTCTCCCAGGATGGGCTGCCTTAGACATTCTTGCTGGGCTCAGTCACTGTCTGGAGCAGCTTTTCATTCCTCTGTACAAATCTGGTAATGGATTTAATAACGCACCTACCTCCCGATGGGTGGTAGCCTGTAAGGCACATTCTTATTATCACCACATTTATCCTAAGAACATTTTTGGCATCACTCCCAAACCTGTTGCCAAGACTGTTTTTTATGGGCCTGGGGTATAGTTCAATGGTGGAACCCTTGCTTAGCATGCTCAAGGCCAAGGGTTTGATCCCCAGCACCCTAGCACTGCTCCTCCCCTTCCTTTACCATAGCTATTTTTCTCTCCAACAGGTTGCATTAAAGTTCTAAATGCATTGTGTCAATCAATGGCACTGTCACAATACCCCACCATGAAAAGTCTGGCTGACCAGAGAGGCTCATTTGTTTACCTTACAAATTAGCAACCCTCAGCAATTCAGATAATTAGTCTGGTGAGGTCAAACCTGATTTTGTCAGCACACCATGCAGTTCATCTCCCAGGTAGGCTCCTGTTAATCACGTTCAAGAAGCTAAGGCCAGGTGTGGTGGTGCACGCCTGTAATCCCAGCAGCTCAGAAGGCGAAGGCAAGAGGATCTCAAGTTCAAAGCCAGCCTCAGCAATTTAGCGAGGTGCTAAGCAACTCAGTGAGACCCTGTCCCTAATAAAAAATACGAAATAGGGCTAGGGATGAGAGTTAATGGTCGAGTGCCCCGAGTTCAATCCTTGGCACCCAAAAATAGAATAAAATAAAATTTAAAAAAAAAAGGTTTTCATGAGAAAGCAGCTTTAGAAGGACAAGAGTATTTGAAGTCTCTAGGGTCGATAAATTTTATCCCTGTGAAAGCTAGATAATAATCAGGAGATGGCTAGTTGGATGTGACTTCAAATCAGGGAGAATTAGATAAATCAAAAATTGACTGGCATCAAAGTATGTTATATGGTATATCATTAATTTTTCCAGATTTGTCACTAGGAGTGGTCTTACAGACAGGTCATTGAATACTCAGACACAAGAGCTATGACCCTCTAGATACATCTAGTAGTTAGGGATGGTATTACACACTCAAATTCAAATTGACATCTGCATCTGTGTCTTTTTTCTCTGTGTCCATGGTTGGCCATCATAACTAGTTACCTTTGCACTATAACTACCCAGTCTAAAGAGATCATCCTGTCTTTTTTCCATTGACCTTTCATATCTAATCCAATCTTATTCTTATTAATTTAGCTTGCAAAACAGAACGATTTTTTCCTTTTCCAGGTCTGAAGGTCTTTAGATATTTAAACAGTAGTCAATACTGTCAGCAAAGCTTCTTATCTTTTCAGGACCTTGAACAGGAAAGAGGAGCCTCACGGTATCCTCTTAGATCAGCTTGGTTTTCATCCCCCAGTAGGCACCCTTCAAATATATTTCCTTTCCCCACTAATGGGGTCTCAGTGGTTCCTTTTCCAGATTTGTGACTGAGAAGAACAGAACAAGTGCCAGGGAACTGTGTCTGATTCCTCATCTGTTTGGAGGGGGAAAGATAGTTGACCATATTCAGCTACCCAGTTAAGTAAATGTGCAAGCAAACTTCAGCCTTCAAGGCTGAACTTCACCCAGCCCTCCTGAGAAAGAAAAAATCCTTTCTCCTGATTGGGAAAAGGGTCCTAGCCATGATACCAGCCTCTCCCAAGGCACATGTAGATGTAGCAACATACATGTTGGTGGTTTTCCTCTGGTTATGCTGTCCTCCTTGGTCTTATCCCACATTTCTCTTCTAATGTCCTTAATACACTTCGCCAGTGTTAGTAATGTGCAACTAATTCTCTCATTCTGTTTTATAAAAAATGAGCCTTACCACCAAGTCCCACCATGACTTAGCCAGAGGGACATTTCTTAGCTCCTGGTCTCTGCTTCCTCAGACTCAAAACCAGAAGAGCCATAAAACTCATTTGTTTTTGGTCAAATGTGGGTAGAACAGGAATAAAAGTCCTGAAAGTTAGGAAAACCAATTTTCAGGCTATTTTTTTGTCCTGGACTAACTCAGTCATCTTTAACACAATGCTTGATCCTTCTGGGATGTCCTGGCCTCCTCCTTTTAAAATGTTCATGTGATGACATCTGGCCCCCACTCACCTCTGAGAGCTCTCAAGAGGCATAATGTGATGACAGTTGAGAAAGTGCCACAGAAGATGGAGAAGATACAGAGTTCTGCCAGAGCCAATGACCGCTTGTGATGTAGGTTTTGTTTGTTTGTTTGTTTGTTAAGATAAACATTTCTGTAACTTGAAGAAATATTTGTGTGTTTAACCCAAGAAGGAGTGCCCCGTAGATCTCAGCAAAATGATCAAATCGGAAAATTCTCAGGATAAACTCCTTGGGTCACCTCTGGCTTCACATAGCACAGCAGTATCTTAAGGGCTTTGTGACTTTCTTCCTTTGGGTCAACAAGCCCCTAGCATCTCCTAAGAGGCTTGGGACTTGAGTGAGAATGCTTTGAGTCACAACCAAAAAGGGTGAGGAAAGGTTTATTAGCTAAGACTCTTTTGATATTCAGAGACAGAAACCTGAAGGATGTGGAAAATGATAACCCCCAAGACAGGGTGACAGGGAGGAGGTGGGAAGGAACAAGACAAAACATTGCTCCTTCTTCCCCAGTGACGAGACAATCCCTGGGAAGGAGACACACATCAATCCTAAAATGTCAGCCCCTGGGAAGAGAATAAACATTGATCCTTTCCTCATAAATTCCCTCCCAATGACAGTAAAGCTACACATTAATCATACCCCAGTGACAATACATGACCCCTGGAGGACAAAATAAGCACTGGACACTGAGAACTGAACCCCTCATCTTTGCCCAGTAAAAATAGGTCTCAAATTTTCACAACCTCTTTCCTGAATGCCCAGACTGGCAAGTCATCTCTCAGTGTAACGTATAAAACCCCAAACCCCCTCTATAACCAGGGGGGCATTTTCTACCCAGAAAGTGAGCCCCTCTGATGCCTGACTCCACTGATGAATAAAAGTCAGACCTGATCCATGAAGTCTGCTCCCATCCCTGTTATCTATGTTTTCATTATGGTATCGAAACTGTTTGGGTTATTTTTGCTTACAAAACCCATTTGTAAATAACTCAGTCGGGCAACAGAAATCCTCCAGATGGATTCTTATAACTGAGAAGTTATAAAGTGCAGTTCAGATGGAACAACTGACTTGGGGATATGACCTCTGCCAACAGGTTTCTCTCCGTCTCTCATCTGCCACTCCATACTTTATTCTCTTAAAAGGATATCCTTGAACACATGAGCCACACAGTCACATTCAGATGTTAGGCTTCATATCCTACATCATCACCTTCAAAATGAAATCAACTCTCTTAGTTTCAGTTTGAAAAGTGCAGGGAATGATACTGATTGATCTGGTTTGACTCAGAGGGCCATCATTGCACTGATCAACCATGCCCAGGTTGACCAATTACCATGATTGGCCAAACTGAGACAGAGCCCACCCTGACCTAATAGCTGGAGGTAGAGTGAGAGTCAGGGTCAATTGTCCAGAGGCAGGCAAGTGGACAACTCTATCATTTAGTGTCATCCCAGAAGATGAGGCATTCTTGAAAAGTGAGCAGCCAACCTAATTGTGGAGAGTGAAGGGGAGCCCTGGAAAAACCTCCATGTTTGGCCAATATGGTGTCTAGATGCTGAATCTGCCCAGCACTGCACTGGGCCATACTATGCTGGGGAAGAGGCAGGTAAAAACTCACGGGGGCTTGTTTGATTCTTATAGATCTGTGGAGATTTCACTCTAGGATATTCATGCAAGGCAAGGAGAGGGGGAGAGGGGGGGAGGGAGAGAGAGAGAGAGAGAGAGAGAGAGAGAGGAATAAACAGAAACCTGCCCAGGTATTCTCCAGTACTTCTCCAAGGATTTGGGCTTTGTGGTGATATAGATGTAGCATCCCTTCTGCTTCCTGCCTCCCAAGCATCTCAAGTCATAGTTCAAACCACCAGCTTTGTATTAACTCATTTCCATGACAACAAATTGCTACTCTTTCTTTTTTGCCTGACTTTCACCTGATATGAAAGGGGCTGTAAATATCAATATGTTTTCACACCAAAAGTAGGGACTTGTGCTAACAGAAAAGATGTGCCTCATTAACTTTAATCAAACACCATGGGAACAAAAACAAGTATGTACATGAATGGGTTGACTTTTTCCCCTCAGAGATCAAATTACATTTAATTCTTCCAAAAAGCAGTAAAGCAAAGGAAACTCATTTTAAAATACAATTAATCATAGGCCAGCTTCTTTGGAATTATAATGGTTTTTCTTGTCATAGAGTATCTTTCATAATGACCTTGTATTTCAGGTACAGACTACACCAGAGGATTTCCTAGAAAACATTAGACAACCCAGCCAATTAGGTGGAAAATTTCCATTTTTTGTCAAAATGAAAAATCTGGCTTTTATTACATGTAGAATATCTAGAAACATCAAAATAGTGTAAAAGAACTTCAACCCCCCCCCCAAAAAAAAAAACCCATAAAAACAAGGTACCTGATAGGCTATCAGTCCTGGGAGGGAATGAAAAAACAAAATACACACACACATTATATGAATACACATAGACAGATAGATACATATATATATTACTAGGCAATTTCTCAGTAACACATAGGGTTTTGGTGGCCATGAAATCTCTTCACTTATTTCAGAGTTTCAAAAATCAACCTCATTCTAAAATAACCGAGTCATAACTTTGAAACTGCCAGGAGTACTTGCTTGTTAACTAGTGAGTTGAATGCTGGCCCCCAAAGATATGCCTGTGTCCACATTTCCAGAACCTGTGAGCATGACCTTAATTTGACCTTAATTTGAAGAACAGTCTTTGGAGATATCATTAAATTAAGAATCCTAGGGGCTGGGGTTGTGGCTCAGTGGTAGCGTGCTTGCCTAGCATGTATGAGGCACTGGGTTCAATCCTCAGCACCATATAAAAATAAAGACAAGAAATATATATTAAAAATATATATTTAAAAAAATTAAGAATCTTGAGATAAGATCATCCAGGTTATCTGTATCTACCCTAAATCCAGTGAAAAATGTCCTTATAAAAAAACACCTCACCAGGCGCGGTGGCACACACCAGTAATCCCAGTGATTTGGGAGGCAAGGCAAGAGAATGCAATCTGAGCTCATCTTGGGCAACTTAACAAGATCCTGTTTCAAAAATAAAAGGGTTGAGGGTGTAGCTCAGTGGTAGAGTACCCCTGGGTTAAATCCCCAGTACCACACAACACACACACACACACACACACAGTGGGGGGGGGCGGAAATTTTCAAAAAAACAATAAAAAAAATAGAAACACAGAAAAGGAATTGTTGATGTGACTACAGAGGCAGAGATTGGAGTGATGTAGCCAATAGTCAAGAAATGTTGGCAACAACTAGGAACTATAAGAAGCAAAGATCACATTCTCCTCCAGTGTCCCTGGAGGGAATATGGCCCTGCCAACATCTTGATTTTAGTCTTCTGGCCTCTAGAACTAAGAGCATATAAATTTCCATTGTTTTAAGCCACAGTTTGTAGTTATTTGTTATGGTTTCCCCAGGAAACAGATAGCAACCCATCCGGATTATAAAGCCAGGAGACATAAAGAAGAATTATTCAAGAGATCCAGACCACTGACACAGGACTATGATGTGGCTGGCATCCAAACTCCACACATCCTGCAGGAATAGGCTTCATGTAAAGATTCTGACATAGTGTAACACACTCCCTCCCTGAGAATACACTCCAAGGAGAAGACCTTTCTTCAATACCTATCACATGCCACACACTCTGCCATGTGTTCCCTCTACATTATCGGTGTGAGACTGTGTCACCTACATTCACTGTCCCACATCTACCAGCGTTTCAGATAAAAACTGTTCCATCAAACGGAGCCCTGAAGTGAAGATAAGGAACACGCAATGAGCATACAGCCCAAGTGAAAATGAAACCAGAGCTTTAGGAATTATTTATTACAGCAGCTCAACCTGTCCTGTCCTGACTGACAGACTCTCATGTTGAGTTTCTTTCACTGACCTCATGAAGTAAATAAAAATCCTTTTAATTTTAGGGGGGAAAAAAACACTGAAACTCAGAGAAATTAATTACTTTATCTAAAGACAGACAACTACTAAAAGGTGGAACTAGAACTGAACATCTTGAACTTTTAAATTGAGATGATATACAAAAATCATGTTTCAGAATATTAATCTACATAGAATGTGGAATACCTTAAAAGAGAGGAGGTGGACATGTAGGGGGTTATAAAGTAGGGAGATTTACAAGAGAACCAGGTATACTCCCCAGGCTGTCACTCAGAAACCTAAAGAGAGGGCAAGGCATAAGCTTGGCATAGTACCACATGCCTGAGGTCCCAGCTGCTCTGGGGGCTGAGATGGGAATTTGCTCGACACTAAGAGTCTTCGTCTACTATGGGCAAAGTAGTGAGACCCCGTCTCAAAAACAACAGCAACAACAAAGGGTGAGGCATAGACTTGGGCCAGACTGAACTACAAAACAGGAAGAGAAGAATGAAAACAGATTCTGCCTAGGAAATTATCAGAAGGTTCTATAGGCAAACAGACCTGCTTAGAATCGTGCTTGTTAAGGGGGATAATCCCAGCACATCCCTCTTTGGAATGAAATGAAACAAGGCAGGTAAAGTGCTTACATGGGGCCGGCCCATGGAGGAGCCCGTTAATTTCTAGTTGCAGCAGTTATTCTTTCTAGATTTACCTCGGCCATGAGTTCTGGATCTTCGCTTTTGAGAATGAGTTCAGAATGCCAGTGGACCACTTGTCTAGAAATTGTTCACAATGTATTAGGAGACTTGAGCACCTTCACGGAGCAATACTTTATACAGGTGGTTTTAAAAAGTGAAAATCTTTTCAAAGATCTTTTTAAAACCATACCCATGTTTTTTGAAAGAGAGCAATTCTTTAGGGACTTCAAATCTTATCACCTTCATGGGGTGAAAGAGTGGGCAGGAAACAAAACAGAATCAAGACAGTTGCATGTTTTTCTTAGCACAGGAAGAAAGGAAGAAAAACATTTTGTGAAGCGTTTTTACATATCCTCACCATCACACATTTAATCCTTACCCCAAATCTGGAAGAGTATGATGTTTCTTAACTCATATCTTTTTTTGTAAATTATGTAAGTGATAATCTATTTGTCAAGAGCCTAATATTATCAACAAAGCACAGCGGGCAATAAGGCATAGTCCCTTGAAGCCTTTTTTCTGGTGGGGCGAGATACCATCGAAAGTAGTAAACAGCATGTCATTTCAGCTTGGGATGCATTATCTGATGGGAAATGAATGATGTCACAATTGGGAAGAAGATGGTACAGATAGAAAAGTGGAGGAAGGCCTGGAGGGTGGAGTGGACATAATGGTGCAGAGAGCAGGGTGTGGCTGGGCGTTAGGGTGGTGACAGGAATGAGGGAGAGACTTCCTGAGGAGAGCTGACTCATTCAAAGGTCCTGAGGTGTGAAAGACTCATAAGGCTGGGGGTCTCCCAGCCTGAGGCCCAGAGCTGGTATTGTTGAAGATGGGGGAAAGGGCTGAGGAGGCTAAGAAGCACAGATCCCACAGGACCTTGGGAATCTGTACATAAAATAAAATTCTAAGTGAATACTAATTGAAGACATTTGAGCAGGGAGCAATCTAGGACACTCCGGATGCTGTGGGGAGAACAGAGCCAGAGGGAAGTGGACAGGAGAGCAAGACAGGAGGCCTCTCAGATGAGAACTGTGGTCCTCCTGGGGACCTTAATGGTAGCTTGGAAACAGAAGGTGACAGGGGAGAAGGAGAGGAGATGGTGAACTCCAATTGTTTGTAAGAAGCTGATGATGGCTAGACTGATGGAGAGGCTGAATGAAGGAGTTGAAAAATCAAGAATGGGGGGGATCCCTCAATTAGCAAGAAACATATGTGGTATTTGCATCTGCATCCCAAGAGATGACTTGGTGGCCCAGGCCTATAAAAGGCCGTAATAAATGATGAACCTCGCTAGATTGGATGTGTTCCTATGAATCCTGGAGACATTTCTCAATCCTCACCCAACTTCTTGTCATGACAATTTCCTTTTGTTTGATTTATCCCACAAACAAGCACCTCAGGCATCATTTCTGGGTGTATTTAATGGCCACACTGTTCTCTGAACTGGACAGACTCTGCCTGGGGCATTAAATACCACACAGTCAGAGGGACTTCAATGAAACAGTGGCTGGAGAGAGGCCACTGAAAGATGAATAATTTGAATATTATGTTATATGGTAACTAACCCCAAATGTTTAAAGGGCTGTTGTGTAGTAGCCCTTAGGGTGAGCCTGTTTCTGACCAACCCTGGGCATTCAAGTCCTGCCACTCACAGACTTAGCTCTGTGCATTCTCTACGCCAGTCAGGACCTGATCTGGCTCCTACTTCTAGTTGTAATCTAGGCCCATGAGCTCCCTGTAATTTTGAAGACAGGGTGTCCTCATATATCTCTCACTGTGAGAGGCAGACTGCTTACTTGACCTGATCCCTGAATTCCATCTGGGTGGCTGGGGTTCTAATCCCAGAGCTATTTTTTTGCAAGAGTCTTGGCCAACATCTTGCCCACAATTTATGAGAGAACCCGAGACAGAACCACCCAGCAAAATTGCTCCAAAATTCCTGACTTGTGGAATCCATGAGATATTAAATGTTTGTTGTTTCAAGCCACTAAATATTAGAATCATTTGGGGTTTTTAAGGTTTTTTTTTTTTTTTTTTTTTTTTTGGTGGTACTGGAGGTTGAACCCAGCGGTACTCTTCTACTGAGCTATATCCTCGGCCCTTTTTATTTTGAAACTCACAGTCTCACTGAGTTGATTCGTTTGGCCTGGAACTTGGGATCCTCCTGCCTCAGCCACCCAAGTAGCTTGGATTACAGGTATGCACCAGTGTCCCCAGCTAGAGTAATTTGTTACACAGCAAAAATAACGGATACAGATTTTGGTACCCAGATATGGGATGGTGTAGAACAAGTAACTAATTGTTATTAATGTCCTGAAACATGGAAGTGAGCAGCAGTTCAAGGACTTTAAAGATTTTGAGGAAGTTTGGGGAGCCTGGAAATAATTGGAGAAGCCCTAGTATCCTTTAAATAGGTTCTGGTAAAGGATCAAAAAAATTAAGTTTATTGGACACTGAAGGAGGGGAATCTTTAGTATGTAATGGAAGAAAGCTTAGCAACACCATCACCTGCAGTAATATGAAAAGTAGAAATTGCACCTCTTTAACTGAGTGATCTAGTTAAGGAGGTTTCTAGCAGGAGTGTTGAAGATGCCACCTGGTTTCTTTGCTATATAGTAAAATGTTACAGTAGAAGGAAAAAAAATAAAGGACTATTAAACACAAAGAAGCCAGTACTTGATGGTTTTAAAAATTCTCAGTCTCCCAAGATGGAAAATATACTAAAAATTTTAAAATAGCTTCTAAGCAAAGATAAAATCCAGGACACTGTCAGGAAAGCTTGGTCTATAGGTAAAGCCAAAGGTATGACTCTAAAATCCTTTTCTAGGATTTCAGAAATATCAAACATGTATTTCATGTTCTGTTCTGTCAGGCAAAAGGTCTTTAAGGGTGGGTCTCCCAAATCCCATTAATCAAACAATAGGACTTCTAAGAAGTTAACTATCCAATCTCAGCAGAAGCCCAAGATAGAGAAGAGTCTATTTCCCTGTGATTTGTGAGCATGACATTCGTCAAGTGGAGTGAACCCCAATACACTAGCAATGTTTTAAGACAACTGTGATGACAGAAATATCACTTGGACTGAAAGGAACAGAGCCAGCCTAAAATGAGGTTTGGATCCCCAAACTTCTAAAAATATGAATCAGGCTGAAAAAAACTGTTCAGCTGCAGAAAGGGGCACTTTTATGGAAAAGCAGGGATGCCTATAAAGGTAAAATTAGGGCCTCAAAGAACAGAGCTAGAGTTATGGAGAATTATTCCCATATTATGAGTCCCAGTATGCTTCTAACATTTCCCAAGTGTAATTTACGATTGTTACAGGCCTTTTTGGACACAAGTGTCTATTTTGGTTATCATAAGCCTATCTTACCATGTGTGTTGGGTGTGTGGAGACCTTTTACTTTAGTCCACAGATCTCTGGATCAAGAACTGTACTAAAGGGACCTACCATCAAACAACCTCACAGACTCCTGAGTTAGATGATGATCCTATAAATCAAGCTGCTATATAATAGGAAGTCACTTTTGGGGAACCCAGAGAAAGGGGTACATATATTTTAAATGTGTACAAAATTTTAATCTGACAGTAAAGACAAGGCTTCTTGGAGATGAGTTAATTATATGAATGACTTAGTTGTAGAATGATGATTTAGTAATAGACTGTATTAGTGACAGTTCCCCATGCCCCTTTGCCTCCTTGGAATGACATGGAGCCAGGTAGAGCCCGTACATATAGAATATGGTGGTTAAAAAAAAAAAAAAGATCCAGATTTTTTTTTTTTGGTACATTTTAGCTTCCTGGGTACTAAAGAGGTAGAACTTAACACCCTTGTCCTTGAGTGTGGGCTGCACGTAATGACTTGCTTCTAATAAACAGAACGAAGACACAATGGTATTTATTAGGAGACAGTGTGTATATGCTCATGTTTTGCATGGTCAGAACTTTCTGAGCAACAGAAATTGACATGCTATGAAGATAGAGAATCTCCTGCCCCCACGATTTGTTCTTCACATTCTAAAAGAGATTAAGCTCACTTTAATTGGTGAAACCATTTATTCCTATTCAAAGGATAATAAAAACCTTTTTTTCATCTTCTCTGGAGCCAAATGATCACATTTCTAGGTAGAGTCCTTCATCTTTTTCCCCAAGAGAAGATTAGTTTATATTCCAGGTCCTCTCTCCCTTTCTCCGTGTCAGGTGGATTAGAATGTTCCTATAGAAGCTGTGAAGTCAATAATTTCTGAATTCTTCTCCTCTAGAATAGACCCTCTTCTTTACATGTACGGGCTCTGCCTGGCTCTCACCATGTCATTCCAAGGGGGCAAAGGGGCATGGGGAACTGTCACTAAGATAGTCTATAACTAAATCATTCTGTAACTAAATCATTCATATAATTAAATCATCATCAAGAATCCTTGTGTTTACTGTCAAAATAAAGTGGACATAAAAAACTTATTAATAGATCCCTGGATACAGGTGAGTGATATATTCCTGTTTACCTGCACAAGGCACTAGGTTTGACCCCAGCACCACAGAACAAAAACAAAAGCATATATAAAACCTTCAACTTATTACTGAGTTCAGAGATTAGGTCATAAAAGGCACTGTGCCCTGTCTTCCCCCACCACTCACACCAGGTTAGCTGTCATGCTAAAGATGTACTGTGGTGGGGTCTTTAAGGTGACAAAGAACTGATTGCTCTGACCCATGGCTAGTGGGCAGTTGACACCTACTGCCATCAGTCATGTGAGGGAGCTAAGAAGTGGATCTGTACCCCAAGTCAAGCCTTCAGATGACTGTACTCCTGGTTGACATTTTGACTAAACCTTATGAGAAGCCCGGACCCAGAACCACCCGTTAAATTGCTTCTGAATTTCTGGTCTACAGAAACTATGAGATAATAAATGTTTGTTTTTATAAGCTACAAAGTTTTGGAGTAATTTATTAAATAGCTAAAACAATTAGCCAGAGCTGGTTTCTGTTGCTTGTAACTAAGGAATCCTGATAACACAGTATATAAGATACTTGATACAGAACCTGGCAAGTACTCAATACATGGAAGTAATTACTTTGATCTTATTAAGAAATTAAATCCACTTATTCTGTATCAGTGCAGGGGAGACCTAGAATTAATGGGAAGAAATTTTTGAGAAGTAGAATTCAATTCAATGAAAGAAAAAAAAATAATGATTAGAACTGGAAACGAAGCAGTTTTCCTAGCCAATTAATGAGCTCTCCCTGCTTGGAAGGATTCCAGCAGAGGAGGGAATTGTGAATGCTATAGGATAAATTCTTGCATTGAAAGTGAAAAACCTCTGAGTGCACACACCCACTCCCCAGCTTTGAGATTACGTCACTCTCCAATTCAACATGGCTTCAGGCTGCTTATTAAGTGCTATTGTATCCAACCTCTCCCATTTCTTGGGGCAACCAGCCCAAAGAATGACATCAGCTGAGAAGGTCATTGAGAGAAGGGAAATAAAACAGGAGGATTTGTGAGAAATAGAGCAGGGCAGCAAGCCAGAATCTAACTTCTACGTTAAATGAGAGGTTCTGAGATAGAAGGCTTCCATTAAGTAGCAGCATACACAACAATCTTCAGGTAAAGAGAAGCAATGAAACTGACCATATAATAAATTAAGAAGAAATTTCCAGAGAAATCAGGAAGAAAAAAATCCTTGAAACAGGCCAGAGTTTTGGCAAGACAATCCTTCCTGATGCACGGGAAGGGCAGCCAGGAATCTTACAATGGTACAGTCAGGCAAGGACTAAAGCATGAGCCAGAAGCTTGGCGGGTGCTACAGTCAAACATATCAGAATTCTACAGAGGTTAGACAAATGCAGATGGCAAGATTTCATGAGTGCAGCAATTACAGCTGGGAACAGGTCAACCCATATTTGGGGAGCCCCGAGAGCAAACTTGACTTCCTTTGGAAAATACAAAGGTGCTGACTGCCAGGAGAGCTCTATCAAAAATCAGAGGACTACAGCAAAGCAGAGCCAATAGCCAGACCTGGAGCATACCCGGATGCCAAGTTCAGTGTTCAGTTACCAGGATAGGAAGGGTCTAATATGTAATCCACAAAAAGAAAGAGAAGTCATTATTATGGGGACTTGAAGGATAGAACTCCAATGGAAATGGAGTGGGTTTAAAGGGCTGAGGTGTCTAACTAACCAACCTGGTCCGTGTTTGCCTTCCCTGAGCTCCCCCAGAGGGTGCTTTTTATCATTCTTTAGGAAGCCAAATCCTCTTTCAAGGAAAAGGTTTTGAGACTCCGGTTATGATTGTAGGATGGTGACAGTTGTAGCTAGAGTATTTAGGATTGATGTAATTTTTGGAGTGGCTTGATGTTGAAGACCTAGAAGGTTCTAAATGATGTCCTTGCAGCAAGACATCAGAAGCCTCAGGACCCATTGGTGGTTTTCCCAATGTCCTGTCCTGAGGCTGTGTGATGAAGCTGAGAAAACTTAAGGTGGCCAGTCAAGATCTGCCCAGCATGGACCCAGATCTCCAAGCTGGGGTGGAAGTCACATTTTTAGCCTTCTCTGATCATCTCTACTGATGACAACCTCACTGCTTACTTTGGGATGTAAGTTATTCAGATGATGAGAAGGGGCCAAACTGAAGGGGAAGTTATGAAAAGATATGTAAATATGGAGAAGAGGCTTAACTTATAAAATTGTTGTGAGTATTGACCCTTCTGAATTTGTGCTATCACATATCTTCTCTGACAGTCTCCATAGTCTATGTCACGAATCCACCTACTGACAAATTGTATATCTTGCATCTCTGCCATTATGGAGTCAATTCAATCTTCTAAGAGTTTGCTGGCCAGAATGTATCCATCCTCTGTCTCCTGCTAGGAAGACCATGAATCCCACAAGGGAAGGTCCTTAGTAGTATTAATAGAAAGATCCAGAACAAAAGAGACCAAAGACTCTCAGCACCCTCAAAAAAAAAAAAGCAATTTCAAAAAGAAGAAATTGTTCTATGTTTCAAGGAAGCACTTCCTTAAGTCCTGCAGGTTATGGAATCCCATAGGTTTAGGGTGGAATCCTATTTTTACATTCCTCATTATGAGACTCAAGCAAGTGGCATAACTTTGAATTTCAGTCACCTAACCTATAAAACAAGAAAATGTATTGCTTCTAAGGCTATAATGAGGATTAAATGAATTAAAAGTCAAGCACCTACCACAGTGCTTTGCAAACAGGAGATGCTTTTTAACCAAAAGCTATTATTGGGCAACTCATGCAAGATCATGAATAGGAAGGGATAACCCCTGCCATCTATCTCCTACAGCAGGAAGATAGGCACTGACTCATCCCTGCAGGTCCTATGGATTGCTGGGCTGAAGAGCAGATAGCAGCAATTTAAAAATGGATACTCAAAGAACATTTTCTCCCACTCTCCATTCTCTTTGCTTAAGGCTTTTTACAATGTCTGAATTCCTAGTATCCTGATAGAAAAAAAGTAAGTAAATAATATTCTGGCTTATAATTATGTGGAGAACAATAATTTGCTATTTCAAGGGCAATCCAATGATTGTGGATCTCTATATAGGAACTATTGCTAAAAGTCAGCTCTTTGCTATGGTAACCGTTTTGCAAAATAGATCAGCCAACAGTCCTAACTTTGATTTGCTGATATAAACTGAAGTTAATTTCATTCATTCAAGAAATATTGATGAGTACTTTTTTTTAAAGATGGACACAATATTTTTATTTACTTATTTATTTTTTACGTGGTGCTGAGGATTGTACCAATACCTCACAAGTGAGAGGAAAGCGCTCTACCACTGAGCTATAACCCCAGCCCCTGATGAGTAGTCCTCCATTATGTGCAGGGGACACATTCCAAGGCCCCCCACCAAAATTGCCTGAAACCACATAGTACTGAATCCTGTATATGCTATGTTTTTTCTTATACACACATACATATGGTTTAATTTATCAATCAGTTTAATTTATAAGTCAGAGTAAAGATGAACAGCAATAATTAGTAATAAGATAGAATCATTACAATAATATTGTCTGATCCATACCCCTTTTGTGCCAGGACAATGGGATAGGTTGCAGACAGGTCTAAGAAAATGCCCAGAGGCAGCAGGGGAGACATGGTGTATTGGGGAATGCTTACAAGAGATCATAGATTGCTCCAAGAAGGATTCAGTGGTGACAAACTGACAGCATCTCTGACCTTCACAGTGCCTGCTATTCCTCACAGGAGTTTTATCCAGAGGCGGCCAGCTAGGTGAATGACATGTATACTTTCCACAGTGCCCTCAGTTCTGCACCCATCCCCACTCACAGAGGGGTTTATACGTTAGGCTGCAGAAGCAGGGATGTCATCAGCATTAGCTTGCTTGTATGAGCAGCATCCCCACCAGCGACTGTCCTGTTGCACATACAAGACAGCAGCTTTCTACGGATAACCCAGTGCCCAGCCAAAGTCTCAAGGAGACCTCTATTCAGAATTTGCAGCCTGTCTTAGGTGCCCTACCTTGAAAATTTCAAGGCATCTCAGCATCCCTGAAATCCAGTCTTCCATCATTTCTCTACCCAGGAAGCCACTACATTCTACAGACTCTCTTTTCCTGTGTCCTTATTTGCAATATGTCCCAGTTTGTTTGTTTGTTTTTTCCTCTTATATTGAATTTCTCTCAGGGATGACTGGGAAGATCACCTTGTCTATTTTCCTTCTTTCGAGGATTATACACATCTATGACCTGTTGCACACCACCTAGAAAACATTTCTTCCTATATTTTGTCCATAACTTGTAAGGAAGGCTGTCGCGAGTCGTCCCTGGGCTGTGTGTGGACTATGTTACACATCATAGCCTAGTGAGGGGATAAGTCTGGCATTGGGAACCTCCCATGGCACCCCCACAGGGATTGACCTCCTGATAGAGGTGAATTTCCCCCTTCAAGCTCTGCCAAAGATCCCACACAGCACCTGAGATGGGTGGGATCAACCACCTGCTGTCACTTGTCAATCAACCTGCTGACTGCAGGACATCAGGAAGCAAGACTTTGCCCTTGAAACATTATCCCTTCCTTTGATGTACTCCCTTAAGTAAACCACCAGAGCCATCTTTTCTTTGTCTAGTTCTAGCACCCATGTGGACTACATCTATCAGGGGCTTCACTTCTGTAAATATATTTCTGGCTATTTGTGTTTTGTTATTCACTAATTATTAAGTTTTAGGGTGGCTTACATCCTCCTGGGCAAGAAGAAGTACCCCCCCCCAATGAGACGCTGGATGTCACCCCCATTAGAAGGCAAATCTGATAACCATTTTCCTATCATGGCTGGAATAGGAAGTTGTAGCTAATGTTTTTGCTTTAAGACCCTAGGAATTTTCCAAGTCCTTAAGGGAGGAGAAACCCAAATGGTTAGACTCCAACATTTCAACACTGGAAGGCCTTTGAGAACGACAATCAGCATACAAAGAAGATGCCTGAACCACTTTTGCATAAAAAGTCAAGAAAATAGCTGAATCTGTTTGAAAGAGTGGGAGAATGTTTGTTGATAGAAAATCCAGAGGAGGCAAAGCCTTTTTAAGCCCCTTCAGCCTACAGTGAGGCGTGACTACCGAACACCTGTGTTTCATCAGCATTGAGGGCTGGAGTTTGAAGTGAAATTTCAATTAATTAAAGAAAATAAAGCAGTGCAACCTTTCTTATATACAGAGTATGGCAAGTACATTTAAAATCCTCTCTAGAGAATCTCTTAAAGGCAATTAGTCAGGTGAGATAGGTCCCCCCAACACTTTGATATGGCCATTTACCCTTAGGAGATACTTAGCTATAATCTTCATTAGAAAATTAAGGGAATTATCAAAACTATAGAAACCTAACCAAAGTGTTCCTGCAAACTCTTGAAAATCACACTAGCAGTGATTAAGAAGAGGGAACCTTGCTGGGTGTGGTGGCGCACGCCTGTAATCCCAGAAACCTGAGAGGCTGAGGCAGGAGGATCATGAGTTCAGGGCCAGTCTCAGCAATTTAGTGAGACTCTGTCCCTAAATAAAATATAAAGATGGCTGGGGATGTGGCTCAGTATTAAAGCACCCCTGAGTTCAATACCTGGTACCAAGAGAGAGAGAGAGAGAGAGAGAGAGAGAGAGAGAGAGAGAGAAACTCCTCCCAATGACAAGGTATGAAACAAAAACCCTTAAGGAGTCACTCCTTCCCTAGTGCACCAGAGCAACGGAGAAGGTGAACTTGAGAATAACCTCCCTTCATAACATATGTTTATCCCTCTGCAACAATTATCCTGCTGGTAACTGCAATAAACTACATTCTGGAAACGATTAGCTATGTATCCTTTTTATCATTTGTAAAAGGGAAATAATTTTCCTCATCTTTGAAGGAGGGAAAATGGTCTATTTGAAGGCATTCAGTCCTGATCACAAGTTATTGAGTTCCTGGAAGACAAAGAAATCCATGCTGGCTCAATTCAGCAGGAAAAGGATTGTATTTTTAAAAGAATTAAGCAGCTGAAGGGCTCTAAAGGCAGCCCAGAGATGAAGGATTGGAGGCTGACAGCCAGGAACAAAGCCCCCACCTGTGCTGCAGAGCTGCTTTGTGGAGTCATTGCAGCTGGGGACAGTTGCCACGGCTGGGCACCATCAGTGGAATCTGCTAAGGCCTGGACACACCTGGATATAAATGCTTCATCATGAGTTGCCTTCCAGGAAAAGCCTTTAGGCATCTTGCTAACAATTCTTATGATTTGGAACCCACTTTTCAAGAATGGGCATGAGCAGACGGTAAAACATCAGATCAAAGGATGTCACAAGCTCCAAATATCCTGAACAGAATATAACCCCACCCCAGACATGAGCTTCTTTCTTATCATTCAGCCAACAGGCAGCTTTTCCACTCTTCTCCCTATAAATTCTCCCACTACCAATGAATCAGAAAGAGATTTGAGCTTATAGCTCCTGGCTTCCTTGCTGGTCAGCCCTGCTATAAAGCTTTTTCTTATTACAAAAACCTGGTGCCATACTACTGGTTTTTATGCATGGGGGGCAGCGGGCTCTTGCTTGATGACATCAGCACTGCTCCAACATACAATCACATCTCTCCTTCATCCTTGCTGGAGGGACAAGCAGAGCTTGCCTCCCGCCATCCCCAGTGTAGAGGACTGTGTTAGTGGGCCTAGGCTGCTGCGAAAAATTTCCTGAGATAAACAACCTAAAAGGAGAAAATATTTACTTGGGCTCACAATTTCAGAGGTTTCAGTCCACGGTCACTTGGGCCTATGACTTTGGTTGCATGATTTAGCTGAGCATCATGGTGGGCAGTGTGTGGTGGAGCAAAGCCACTCACATCATGGCAGTCAGGAAGCAAAAGCCAGAGAAAGGAAGGGGCCAGGGTCCTAATATTGCCTTCAAGGGCACACCCCTCCACCCACACCCAACTCCTTCCAACTTGGCCCCACCTCTTAAAAATTTCACCACCTTCCAGCAGCACCATCAGCTGGGGAGAAAGCCTTCAACACATGGCCTGTGGGGGACATTTATGATCCAAACCATAGCAAAGAGAGAAAAAAATAATTCCCCCCATCCCCTTCTGAGTTCTTAGTTGGTCCCTATAACAAAAGATAGACTAAGAAAAGAAAAACAAACAGAGGTTTAATAGCATGCCTATCTCACATGTAGATAGGAGACAGGGAACAACTCAAAGATTTTGAGTAAATCTCAAAGCAGTGGCTTTGAATTCTGGCTTAAATACCATGTTCCCTAAAACCAAGAAATAAAGGTATGGGGAAAGCCCAGTTTGGAGGAGGTGATCAGGAAAAGTGCCTTAAATAAGGGTACATCTTGTACAGATTTAAGTTGTTGCCTTCTCCATTGATGTGAATTTCTAGGGACTGGGAGCCATCCTTCTCCTCCCAGTAGAGGGAGGAGACACCCTTGCAAATGGAGATTTCCTTCATAGATGCAAATTTCTCCTATGGAAGGATCACTTCTGTTTCCAGAGCTTCTCTTGTGTCTGCTGTTTCATAGAATAATCAGCTCAAAATAATATTTATGCCAGAAAGGCATATTTGGAGTGGCATATTCTGGTCTCCTGTAGCCATAATTTGGGTTGATATATCCTGTTCTCCCACTCCAACTTCTAAAAAAATTCAAAACAGATGTGTCTGGTTGGTGGACCTAGTTCCCATAGCTGCATTTTTGCTACACAGTAGGCTGGGAAAGTGAGGTTCTGGCTTCCATACTAAAGAGAACTGCATTCACAAAGCAGAAAAGTCACCCCAATACAAGGACAAACAAAAGAATGGATAAATAAAGGAAGGAAAAATCTTATTGGATCAACTCCCTCATTTTACAAGTTTCAGGAAACAAAGGCACAAATAGTGGAAGCGACTTAGCCCAAATCTACTCTTTCTCTAGACAAGGCCCTTTTCAACTTGCAGGGACAAAGAACACCTTGGAAAGTCCTTTCTTCCATTTCCACAGAAGATGTCTCTAATTGCCCATGATATTCATTCTCCTGGATCCCAGATTTGAATTCACAATCCTCTTCAGCTCAGCCCACTGAGAAGACACAGACACAATTGGTTCAAGTAATAAAAAATACTCTCCAACTCAGCACTGTATCAGTTGGATATTCCCTCAACAAATTCTTAAATGAATTAATGAATAGAATAAGGTCTATTATAACTAACACCCTTGGAGTCCAGGAAGGATCTTTTAAGTAAGTTGTTAGATGATCTCTTTGAGAATTAATTATGATGCAGTTGTCTCTATTTCGTTTACTGACACAAATTCATAGTTTGCTTACAACAGTTAATAAATACCATGCTTCAATTCATTGTTTTCCTGTCGCCAAAAGTAACCACCTTCCCATTCATTCTGGTGAAGATTTTCCTCTTTTTGCTATTTTCAAGTGTCAAGGTAGGTGGAATTAGAGTTTAGGAGTTGTTTTTTCCTGTCATGAGATGTGTTGGGGTGCAGAAAATGACACCATAATGAGTAGCACTTTGACATACTCAACTGGGGAAATAGTCTCAGATCTAAGGTCTCTCTGAACTTCTCCCTGATTTCTTTGGAAACTTCTTCCAAAAAAAAAAAAAGAAAAAAACAAACCCAAATGTCTTACCTCCTCCCTAGGAATCTCATCAAAAAATAACCAGGAAGATTAACCACTGGAAAAGAGAAGAGACAGTGGTGATGACTGTGCCCAGGCACATTTCTGTGGGAAGCTCTGAGAGAGTACCTGGGAGATTTTATCTTCATAAGACACCCTTTGTTCTCAGCGAAGTCCTGCCCTTCACCTTGTGTAACTTGTTGCCACCTCCCCAAGAGCTGAGAGAAAGTTTTCCCAGGAGCATTGTTTGCCCTTTGGGCCAATTTGTTTATCCTAAAAATCATTTGCTACCCTTTAAAATTTCCTATAGCCCCCCCTCCTCATTTCCCTGTCCCCTAGCAGGGGGTATTTAAGTTTCAATCATCCGACCTTTCCTTTAGTTCCATATTTTGTATGGGTCCTGTACCTCTGTATGTTAAATAAACCTGTATGCGTTTTCTCTTGTTAATACGTCTATTTTCAGTTAACCAACAAATCTGCAAAGGGCAGAGAGGAAGTTCCCCTGTCCCTACAGAAGCCCTACCTGCAATGAAGCTGCTGGACCTCCTGTTGTTTCCCTTTGGAAATGGGTTGATGGTGAACCAGCTCTCTGGATTCTACCGCTGCTGAAATCCTCTTGGGTTAAACTATACTCTACCAGTGAGCATCTAACCCAAAGATGGCATAGGACTGTACTTTGGTTTGGATATGGCTTGAGGGTATCCCCTGATGATCTTGGTGTGTGGCAATGTTGGAAGGTGGTTGTTTTAGTCAGCTTTTTCACCACTGGGACTAAAAGATCTGACCAGAACAATCATAGAGGAGGAATGATATATTTGGGGGCTCACGGTTCCAGAGGTCTCCGTCTATAAATAGTGGCTTCATCCCTCAGGGCTCCATGTGAGGCAGGAACAACATGGTGGCAGAGTGTGGCAGACAGAACCAGCTCACATGGTGATCAAGAAGCAGAGAAAGATTCCACTCTCCAGATTCAAAATATATACCCATAGCCACATCCCCAATGAACTACTTCCTCCAGCCACACCCCATCTGCCTCCAGTTACCACTCAGTTAATCTCTATCAGGGAATTGATTCACTGACTGGGTTAAGACTCTTACAACCCAATCATTTCTCCTTTAAACCTTCTTGCATTGTCTCACATGTGAGCTTTTGGGGGAATACCTCACATCTAAACCATAACATTCTGCCCCTGGCTCCCAAAAGCTCACACTCATCTGGCAGTGCAAAATATACTTAGTCCATTCCGAAGAGTCTCCATAGTTTCAACAGTTCTGAGCTTGGCCAAAGTTCAAGTCCAAAGTCTACTCTGAGGCTCATGGCAATCTTGCACTGTGAGCTCTTATAAAATTAAAAGCAATTTACAAATATCCAATATATAATGGCACAGAGAAAACATTTCCATTCACAAAATTAGGGGCATAGAAAGAAGGGATAGGGCCCAAGCAAGTCCGAAGTCCAGTTGGGAAAACAAGTCCTGTAGTTTCATGTCGAGTATCTGGGGCACATGTCATTGGATGTGCCCTCCGAAGGGCTTATGTAGCTCTGGCCCTGTGGCCTTGTTTGTTGCAGCCCAAGTGACATTCTGTTGGCTGGTCTCTGTCGATTCCTGCAGCTTTCCTAGGGTGATGTCCCACGTTACTGGCATTTATTAATCTCAGGTGTGTCCACTGCGGCTTCAGCTTCCTCCTCACATCTCCACACTTTGACTTCTCAGGGGGTGTCTGTGTTGTGGGAATCAGGCGAGAAGCCACAACAGCACTCAAAGAGTGGGAAAAACCAAACTTTCTATTTTGTGGGCATGTCTAGAGGAGATCAGTGCTCCAGATTCTGAGCACCCCTTATCAGTTTTTCATGACATATTTATAGGCTATCTAGTGTCAAAAATTTTCTAGTCTAAAACGATACATGGTCGTGTACAAGGTTTCAAAAAATGCTATGTTATTGTGTGTAAGAGTTTTCAGGTGGAAACAAAGTGTGTTTACAAAAGCAGAGTGTGGTAGGGAGACTGGCTGCTCTGGCAAGGCCTTCACTAGGAGCCTTCACAGGGGCATTTATACTTCAAAGAAAAGTAGTTAGATCCCAGGGAAAGTCCTTTACAATCCAAAAGGTAGGAGTGAACGGTGCTAATTTAGGTTCCCTGTAAAACTGCTGGCTGGAAAGGGGAGGGAAAGGGAAGTCTCCCTTTCCCAGGCACTAATTTTCATGGACAGTGTCCTTAGTTTATTTTGTATCTAGGCCTGGGTTAGTTACCCATTACACATGCAGGGACTCCAACCCTACTTCACTTAGCCTGGCCTCCCAGGCCTTCCTTGGAAATGTTGGTGAAGACTCCATGAACCGCTAACTCTAGCATCGTGCATTCCTGCAGACCCAGCACCATGTGGTTGACATGGTTGACACCAAGGTCTGCTGCTATCTAGAGTAGTAGCACAGTCCCCAGAGACCCTTGTCACAGCAGCCTCGGAGTGCCTGGGTGGTTGAGCATGTTGAAAAAACTTCTAGGACCCCTTGTGAAAGAAGGATCCCCATTGGTCTCTTCTCAAGAGAAGTTTTACCTTTACTTCCTTGATTTTGAGATGAGTGTGGTCTTGCCAACTCCTGAGATATCCTCAAGCTACCTTCCTTTTTCTTCTTCTTCTTCTTCTTCTTCTTCTTCTTCTTCTTCTTTTTTGTTTAATATTTATTTTTTAGTTGTAGCTGACTCAAACATAAATTGGTACCAGGAGTAGGGTTGTTGCTGTTACTAACCTGACAATGTGGTTCAGAACCTATTGAAGCTTTTTGGAATTGGTGAGAGGAATTTTGAGATAAAAATAACTCCTTTATTTTATGAAAATACCTTTATTTATTTGTTTGTATGTGGTGCCTAGGATGGAACTCAGAGCCTCCCATGAGCTAGGCAAGCACTCTACCCTGAGCCACTACCCAGCCCTCAAGCCACCATTCTTATGGTCTCTGGGCAAAGTCTTTAGCATTTCTTTAGTGGTGATAACGTCTTTAACAACAGCAACTTCCTTAGGCCCAGTTTTACTCCTACCTTTTAAGTCCAAGTTTTTGAAATCTTTCTGCTCTGCTTTCTGCTCCTGAGTGTCACAATGAATATGGCTAAAAGCTGTTACCAATATCCATGCCACCTCCCAAATGCTCTGCTGCCTAGAAATTTCTTCTACCAGGTTAAGAAGTCTATCACTTTTAAAATCAGCTTCACAGAAAGTCTCAGGACAGGGGCAAAATGCAGACAACTTCTCAGCCAGAATATAACAAGAATGGTCTTTACTCCAATTACTAATAGCATCCTCCTTTTCCTCTAAACCCTTTGAGCCCTGTCTTTACTGTCCACAGTCCTATTGGCATTCTGGTCTTCTGCACTCTCACCAGAATCGGCCATTAAGCTCCACTTACAACAACCTAAAGCATTTCCAGCTTGCACTGATAAGCATCTCAAAATTCCTCCCACTAAAAAAGCTCCAATGGGTTCTGAACCACATAGTCAGGTTTGTAACAGCAACAACCCTACTCCTGGTACCAATTTATGTTTTAGCTTTTTCACTACTGTGATTAAAAGATCTGACCAGAACAATTGTAGAGGAAGAACAATTTATTTGGGGGTTCACAATTCCACTGCTCTCTGTCAGTAGCTTCATCCATCAGGGCTACTGTGAGGCAGGAATAACATGACAGAAGAGTGTGGCAGAGTGTAGCTGCTCACCTGATGATCAGAAAGCAAGAGAGACACTCCACTCTCCAGATACAAAATATATACCCATAGCCACACCCTGAAAGAACCCACTTCCTGTAGCTGCACTAACCTGCCTCCAGTTACCACTGTTACCACCATAACAGTGGTGGAACCTTTAAGAGGAGGAGATTAGTGCAATATAAATAGGTCATTAGAGATGCTGCCCTCAGAATAAATTAACATAGTTCGCATGGGACTCCAGTTAGCTCCCACAATAGGTTGTTATAAAAGAGCAAGACCACCCCTCCCTTCCCTCTGGCTTCCTGTCCCACCTCATGGTTTCTTCTTTGAGCACATACTTCCACCATGATGCATCTGCCATGGTGTGATGCAGCGAAAGAGGCCCCTACCAGAGGTCAAACAGATGTGGCCACCTGATCTTAGACTTTCAACCTGCAAAAATGTGAGCTAAATAAAATTCTTTCTTCATACATTACCCATCATTTGGTATTTTCTATAGTAATGGAAAATGGATCAACACAGACTGGTTTCCTGCTTAGATAATCCAGTAAGTATAACGAAACTTGTATAAAGTGGTCTGAATTTTTTTTAATTAAGTTTTGCTTTTGGATGTAAGCAACAGAAACTTCAACTCAAACTGGCTTAAGAAAAAAATAAGGAAGGACCTGGGCATTGTGGTGAACATCTGTAATCCCAGCTACTCAGGAAGCTGAGGAAGGAGGATCACAAATTTGGCCCAATCTAGGCAACTTAGTGAGACTCTGCCTTGAAATAAAATAAGGACTGAGAGTACCCCTGATTTCAATCCCCAGTACTGAAAACAAAACAGAAAACCCAAAGGCTCAGCTTGGGCTGGATGTGTGTGGCAGTTCCTGAGGTGGAAGGCCACATTAACCCACGTGGTATTTTCCTCTCTGTTAGGAAAATAAGGAATTAAATTGTCTCATTGACAAAAATGTTGAGGGGTAAATCCAGCTTCAGGTTGTTCAAGGTATTCAAAAACATCATTTCTGTATTTCCAAATTCACACTCTCCTTGACTCGAATCTAGGGAAAGGGCACTTCCTGGCACTTTCTAAGTAATGGCATTGCCTCCAGTTGGAGTGGCTTGGTTCATGTGAACATTTTAGAACTGATTACTATGGATTGGTTGAGTCAGTTCTCTGATTGGCCATGTCTAAATTACATGTCCCTGCATCTGAGGTTGGAACTAATGCTCTTACATCTAAACACAGTGGATTTCTACTATGAGGGCACATTCAAACACTTTCTAGCAGAGAAGAGGTGCCACACTCAAAGGAACAATTGAAGAGAGTTTAATGAAGGAAACACACTGGTGGTATGGGCAATATTAAGGAAACCAACAAGGAATGTAGAGTTTTCCAGGGCTAGGAAAATGAGATATCAGCTCTACCCCTAGGCTAAAGGTAAAAGAGAAGGGAGTTGTTACCAGAACTGGGTGGGTGGTATAGCCAAGGGCACAAGCCACCAGTCAGAGCTGTGATCATATATTAGAGGAACATAACCATTACTAAAGCAGTCCAGTAGGAAGTTTAGAAACTAAATTCTTCCACCCAACATCTAATCTCTTGCTAGTGCCTCTGGATCAGCTAAATCCAACCAGAAGCCGAAGGCCAAGGAGCCTGGATGACCCAGTCTACAGAGGTCAGCTTCTTGGAACAGAGAGCAGAATGGAAAAGGGCTCTAGATTGGATCTGAGAATGCAATGGAGAACAATTAGCACATTTTATTCCTCTAAACTAAGGGTTGGAAGACTATGGTCCAAGGACTAAATGTCTATAAATAGGTGGTTTATAGACCACCTGTTTCTATAAATAGGTGGTCTATAAACCACCTATTTATAGAAACCACCTGTTTCTATAAATAGTTTTATTCGCATACATCTGAATGAGCAAACACTTGTTTACTTATTATCCCTGGCTGCTTTGCACTATAACAGCAAAGTTGCAACAGAAATCATGTGGCACACAAAATATAAAATATTTATTATCTGGCTCTTTATAAAAAAGGGTCACTCATCACTGGCCTAGGCCAACATAAACACCATGTCTGACAAATAGTGTTCAAACAAGTTTTTGCTGATTAAAAAAAAATGAATGATTGAAAGCATTGGTGACATTCACATTGTGAAAGAACTTGAACTTCAACCTGTCAGATCCTGGGGATACAACCCTCCCAAGCCAACTCCCTTTATGCTGGAGTTCCCTACATGGGTTACTCCTTTCCTCTGTGGCTACCTTTACATTCAGTCTCCACTGTACCTCTTGATCTCTGCTGCAATCTTCCCCCATGGTTCAGCTGATAATAGTTATTTTCCTTGGCTGCTATGAGTATCATTATTGCCCCTGCCAAGGTCCAGGAATTTAGAAGAGGATGTGCTTCTAAAAAGATTACACTGTCTTTTAGACTTCCAAATGTGAGCCTGCTCTTTCCATTTTCAAATCCTTTATTGGAGATAACTTGAGACAAGAGTGGACATCACACAGCAGCATCAGGTAGCACATTAAAAACTTTCTTCTTTACCCCCAATAACTAGGGTACCAGTGTGGGATGCAGACAGCCAAATTCCTTCCTCCAAGGAGAAGTTTCTTGCCCACTCAGGTCACTCCTCATAGAACCTGGAGACACTCTGCTTTGTTCATGATGTCCGTCCAGGTGTCTCAGCTTCACATTCCCATTCCTTTGTGCATGAATCATTCATTTAACATAATATCTTCCAGGAAGCCACTAATTTTACCTCTAATAGATGGCTAGTAGTCATCTTTAATATACCATCATTTTTGAGATGGGAAGCAGATTGGCCCCTATTTTGTGCCCTGACTATGACCCTTGCTCTAGATTTTGCTTAAAGCTGCATTAAAATAGCCAGGCTCTGTTAGCAGCAGCACAAACACAGTATGACAACCAATTAACTTAAATCCAAAATAATCCAACACACTTAGCGATGTGAGTAGTCATCATTACTGCACTGTATGGTAACCAGGCATGGATGGTACACAAATACTCTAATTGCTGATTTTTATCCAACCCCAACAGGAGTCAGCAAGAAAAATAAGGACAACAAGAAGAAGCTGAAAAATAAATGCTCTAAGTCACTTCAAAGATTTCTGATAGGGGGGACTGGGAGTGTAGCCCAGTTCCAGTGCCCGCGCTTGGCAGGCACAAGCCCTGAGTCTGATCCCCAGCACCAAAAAGTAAATAAAAATAGACTTCTGGCCAGGCATGGTGGCGCAGGCCTGTAATCCCAGCAGCTCTGGGTGTGTGTGGGGTGGGTGGTGGAGGGTGGGGGGATTGTGAGTTCAAAGCCAGCCTTAGCAATGGCAAGGCCCTAAGCAATTCAGTGAGATACAAAATAGAGCTGGGGATGTGGCTTGGCAGTCAAATGACTTCAATCTCCAGTACAAAAAAAAAAAAAAAAAAAGACTTCTGATATTTAGAGATGGGGAGTTTCTGGAGAGAAGAGAACAATATAAGAAGGGAAGAAGTCAGAAGAGAGGCAGAGTAAGAAGGGAGACTGGGGCCCTGTCACCTATGTCTCCCAGGTTGCCCCTAGCCAAGAGCTGGTGAATTTACCATATTTGGAAGGGCAGGAAAGGAGGAACCAGTCTCCCCCAGGAGATTTCTCAGGAGAGGGACAGACAGTGGACTGTGCAGAGGAACTAGTTTACATAAAATCCCGCATGAGCACAGTTCCACTGATTACCCAACTACCTCAAAATCTTGTGATATGGAGAAAAGTCCCTGATTATTAGCAGGGGGCCTCTACTTGCTCATCTTCTCTAGAGGAAGAACCCTATTTCAATTCCTCTGCTGAAAGCAGTCAAATTCATGACCGGATTGTGAAAAGAGAAAGGGGCTTTACAAGTAGATTCCCCAGTTCACCAGTAAACGTGAGCACGCATGTGCACATGCATGCACGCACACACGCATGCATGCATACCCACACACACACACACACACACACACACACACAAATACTTCCACTAGTCCTCTCTAGTAAATCTTCAAGGACACAAATCCACTCACGTCAATCTTCTACCTAAAAGCTTCCTGAGGTTTCTCCTTCTTCCTAGACAAACTCAACATGGCTCACGAGGCCCCATGTGATCCGCCTGCTGCTTCCCTCTCAGGCCTCACATCCCGGCCAGTCCTGCTTTCTGACAGCCACTCACTTCCTGTTGGGAACCATACTCTCCCTTAGGGCCTTTAACGCTTGTTGCTCCCCAGCTGTACTTCATTGTTAACTTTGGCTTGTCCCCGGTTGTTTGTTCACTGAGGTCTTCCTGTATGGCTGGGCCAGGTGAAGGGTCCCTTTAGGTGTCTCTCACTCTGTATCCACGTCCTTGGTGGTGACACTTGCTCGCTGCAGTTGAAGGTCATTGCTTGCATGGCTGTCTTTCCAGCAGTCTACATGAGGGCAGGGACCTGGCCTGTATTCACCGGCCTCAGCATCCACAGCATTTGGCACACTTTGGGCAATATTATCTCCTTGATCCAATGCACAAGACTCTCTAGAGAGGAAAAGAAAGATCACAAGCCACATTACTCACACCCACTCCTTTGCTTGGCACAAATGTCCGTTGATGGCTAGGTAGCTTGTTTTCTCAAGAGAGCATTTTTATGATAAATACATGGATTCCCAAGGCCTATTTTCTGATGTTTAAAGATAAGTCACACACCAAAGGATGGGAAGCGAAGGTTTCCTTTGATCTACTTGCTGCCTGCCTTGGAAAAATCTTTGATCTTTGCTATTCTTTGACAGATGAATCGGAGTCTGTATTAAGCAGTCACTAAACTGATCATAATTTTCTGTGCCCAGAATAATAAGCCAGCAGATGTCTGGAAAGGGAATTAGAGGAAATGAAAAACGATTTATAGGAATACAGTGGGGCCACGAGTTTCATGCCCCCAGAAAAATCATCTTTAAGAAATTAAAAATAATTACTTCCTACTTCAAAAAACTTAAAATGCTACCTACCTTCTAAAAAGTATACCTAAGAAACAGAGAAGCAGAACTTCTGTCTCATTGCTACTCATAAAATCTGTGTGAATCATTCCTTTTATTTTTCTATGACCGTCAAACTCTGCAGGCTCATAGGAACCATATTAAGTCTCCTGAATTCACTATCTCATCAATAAGAACGTCTTGCTTCAACTGTAATAGGCTCAATGCCTTAATCAAGTACTCTATCTATATTTGCCCGTCTTTAGTTGCTATAACAAAATACCTTAGCCTGGGTACTTTTAAAGAAAAAAGATCCATTTAGCTCATTTTGTTTTGGAGGCTAAGATGGGGCAGCTCTCCCAGCTCAGCCTCTGGTTGGGGACCCCTTGGCTGAGTCACATCATGGCAGATGACATGACAGTGGGAGCTTGTGGGAGAGGAAGAGATCACATGGTAAGACAGGAAGTCATAGAGCAGGGAGGGGTTAGGCTGACCCTTCTATAACAACTCACTTGGGAGGGAACTGAGCACCCATGAGGACTACCTTAATTTCTGCTGAGGGCTGCACATCCTCATAGGCCCCACCCCTTAGAATTCGCACCACCTCAACACTGACACACTGAGAACCACACCTCCAACACAGGAACTCTTGAGCAACCCACCCAAACCATAGCATCACCTCAACTAGGTCTTCCATCAACATGTTGTTTTGTTTATTATAATGTATAGAATTCTAGAACTTTAACACTAGCATGACTCTAGGAGCAGTGTTCTCGGTATTAAGCCTAATTTTAGTTAACACATAAAACCAGTCTGGATTATAGCTGAGTCCTCCTATCATTCCAGCTCATGTGTCAGATGTAACATGGAGATATATAGATCACGTGACTTGGAACAAATAAGCTCTATGAAGTATGGGTTTGATGTTAAGCCAGGACTAATGAAAGGTTGTAGAGCTTCCAGAACATGGGAAACCTTTCACTCTGGGGTGTGAAAGAGAATAAGGTCAGGGAAGTAAATTATAGTTCCACTGAAAGAACTCATAAAATAACGAAATGGACCAAATGTGGATCCATAACAGCGGATGATTTTATAGTCGCTGGAAGATACTATAACACTGATGTCAGGAATGTATTTAATGATTGTTGACATTTCTAATGTTCTTTTGAATCTTTGGGACAGTTTTCAGTTGTGCTGCTCCACATTCTGTTATTTGAAAACGTGTTGCAAACACCAAGAATGAGAACTACCACCTTTGAAAGATCCTTAAGCTCTTACTACCCTATTTAAGCCTTAAGAAACTAAAGTTCTAGGAGAAGAGGGGATTTGGGGTTCAGAAGCACACCTTGTTTATAGTACATGAAGTTCAGGCCTCATGATATCTAGTCAAGTGTTTTTTCTACTGTACCTGATTTTCTCTTTAAATTTATAAACCTAGGTGACTACAGTAAAAAATGAGTAGGAAAAACATTTAAAACCACTGAAAAAACAGAGAGGGATATGATCAGGTCCCTGTCTACATGGAGGATATGTCTCTGTTTGGCTCTTAACTTGTCTGGGGCCCTCTGGAGCCTCTCCTTTGACAGCAAACTAGTAAAGATTAAAGCTGTCTAAATGTTTGTGTTGAGAGCTGGACATTTTGTACTGATGAGAATGACTTCAGTGAGACTTGGGAGCAATGCATGACAGATCTTCATTAATAAGCACGAGCAGGGAAGAGCATGATATTTGGGAGATTGGGATTCAGTGGGACAGGAATAGGAAGGTTGAAGAAATTTACCCAGCTACGGTGCTGGCCCCTGAGGTGGATGGCAGAAAGCACATTTTACAGTGATCATTTCAACTTCAAGGTGTTCTTCCTGCAGGTGTGTGTACCTAAGGGGTCCAGTTCAGCAGATCAACCGAGGCAGTGGGAATCCAGATGAAGAGAGGTATTAAAGGAGGTGGGAATTGTGGTGTGATTCCCAGTGATGATTTCATTCCCAGGAGACCCACAGCCTATGGTTGAGGAAGGGGAATAGTGTCCAGCCCTGCAGGCAGAAGCCAGGGTTCACCTGAGCAGTCTTGGGTTTTGAAAAGAGATCCAGTTTCAACCAGATTATTGGGAAGTGAATTGCAATTGTAAGACAGGACAACCGGCAATGGCCAGGGAGTGGGCAGTGTGACCCTGTGCCTCAGTGGGCATTTGGGGCACTGAGGATGTAATGGAGGTCTTGGTGGGACGTAAATGTCTGTTATATACAATACTTGGTTAAAAATTGTAATTAAAAGTTTAACAACGTCTATTTTGCAGTAAAGAATGAATGGATATTCACATGTCCAAAGCATAAAAATATTTTTTCCTAATTTCCCAGTCAAGATGTCTTTCATGTGCTAGCTCTGTATCCCTTAGTCTCATGGTTCCCCTTTCCCCTCTCCCAACCCCTAACTTATCTGAATCTTCCAGGGTGTGTGAGAAAGCCCAGTTTTCATTGCTTTTGTTTTCTCCACAAGGCTCTTGATTGGGCAAGTGGACTTGAAGGTTGCAAAGTCTTCTGAGAATCCAGATTTCTTGGAAGTTCTTAAGATCCCAGGCACTACTCCCTGGAAAATGTGAGGTTCTTGAGGGTTGTTAGAAGCATCAACTTTCTGTCAAAGTTAAACAACTAGAAAAATGTCCCTGGGAAGCGTCGTCAGCACCTTCTTGATTGGCTGCCTTGGCACTGTATCAAGGCTGTGGTTCCTACTTTAAATCTTGGAGCGATACCAAGCCTTCCTCCCCTGGTCAGAGTCCCCTTCTGGAATGGGAGACAAGTAAGAACCTCCATCCTGAGTTTCCCAGTAGAGGAAAATAAAAGATGCCTAGCTTCAGGAATTGCACAAACCATATTTATATTGCCATAAGAAAGTGTTTTCCTTGTTATTGCTCTTGAGAGCTTTCTCTCTCTTTCCTCTTTACCTCCATCACCACACAGAAGGTAAGAGATGAGTTAAGAAAACCTGGTTCTTCATGGATGGACACTTGTGTTCCAGGGCCAAAGAGGTCAAGATCTAGAAGTGGGAAGTGACTGTTTGCATCCAGATGGGCAGGAGCTTGGACGACAGGAGGTAGAAGGAATATCCCCATCTTGGAAAAGTCCTTTCTTCCTTCAGGCTATGATTAGAGCAGGTCTTGCTCCACTTTTCACACGCTCCAGGTGTGTGCACATTGTCGCCTTCACTGTGTGCTCCCAGTCCCTCAGGGTAAAGCTGGGCCTGCAGTCCTGTAAGCACAAATGGAGGGACTCTGTTCTACAGCTGTAGCTGGCATTCTTTCCTTTTCCTGATTTCCCTTTCTTCCCGTGGCCTTTCCATTCTTCAAATGAGGCTTCTGTCTGAGCAGTGAACTTGAATGGCAAAAGAGAGAAAACGGCAACCTCATCTTTTTCTTTCAAAAGTACAGGAGCCCTGCTGGATGTAGTGGTGCATGCCTATAATCCCAATGACTCAGGAGGCTGAGGCAGGAGGATCTCAAGTTCAAAGCCAGCCTCGGGAACTCAGCAAGTCCCTAAACAGCTTAGTGAGACTCTGTTGCTAGAAAGGGCTGGGGATGTGACTAAGTGGTTAAATTCCCCTGGGTTCAATTAAATGCTGCTGGGTTCAATCCCACTACCCCCAAAAAATAAAAAATAAAATAAAATGGAGCCCTTAAGAGGGACAATAACAACAGTGACAACAAAGATTCACAGCATGAATAAGAGACTTGAAAGACCCTTGAGAAAGAAGAAAACCTCTTCTAGATATTCTTCAGTTGCTGGTTGAAGGGGTAGAATAAGCGAGGAAATCAGGAGGACATGGATATTTTTAGAACCCCAGGAAAGGAGAGGTTACATCTACCCAGCCTGAGCCTAAGGAGTAAGGCCAGTAAGAAGAAGAGATGTGTATGCGCAGGAAGCACCTCAGGTAACCAGGGAGCAGGTCCTAGGCCCCAGTGTGGCCTGGAGCAGCAGATGGACCTGTGTGTCTGGGAGTGGTGGTCAGTCGCAGGGCCCTGGACAGCACTGAGTTTCTTGTAGCTGAACTGGAGTCAAGAGGGGACACAAGCATGACGGAAAGAGAAGGATCCCTGGAGGGATCAGCAGTAAGAACATGGAAGTATGAGAAACCCACTCACCTGTACAGATTGGGTACAACCAGCATTTTATCCCCCAAGAGCACAAGGTCCCTCCTAGGGTTTGTCATTGGCTGAGTACTGTGGGCTGTCCAGTCTTCCTGAACTGTCTCCTAGTGGGTTGTTTAAGGAAATATACCTTCAGTTGTCCTCACCTCCCTTTATTCTCTTGTGGCAGGAAAGCTTTCTTGGGGTGAGTGCACTCTGACACATATGCAGCTCTTACTTCTTTACCTAAGTTACTATTTCTTAACAGAGATTTCTTTCTCTGTTGGTTAGGCCGACCCCTTCCCCCACCTCATTGTCAAGGGGCTGTTCAGATGTGTGGACTTTGGATCGGCCGCATCCACAGGTTCTGGTGCTATTGTGTAACTTTCCATTCTGCTCTCTTTCCCCTCTGGCTGCCTTTCTCACATCTCTATATTACATTTAAGGCTAAATATTGTATTCTGTTTCTCACAGGAGGGCTCGGAGCACTAGTCCAGCAGAGGACCAAAGCGATGAAGAGAGGACCAGATGGGAGGTGAGTGCCCAGCCGGGATCCTAGATGCTGTGGCACTGCCTCTAGCCCCAGGAATGAAGATGTGACTCTTCAGAGTGTTGAAGTGTGTGGGGGGGCGCTCTGTACTGAGTTCACCTTTCTACCCTCCAAGAAAATGGAGACTTATAATACAAATTAAATTACTTAAGTGAGTAGACTGATATTCTTATATCCTATTGAAAGTAGGATTTCACACTTGGAAAAAAATTAATGGATCCACTGGAAAACACTGAAAATATATATACCAAGCATTCATGGCAGTTACTTATGGGAGTGGAATTATTAGGATCTTTCTTCCTCTCTTCCTCCCTCCCTCTCTCTTCCTTCATTTTTCCTTGGTTCTATCTTGCTGTCTGATTTTCACGATGTACTGTTTTCTGCTTTTCCACGACAAACTTATTTTATTAGGAAAAAACTACACATTATTAAAATAAGGTAAATTTAAAATAACTTTCAGGGTTTATCTCATTTTATGAGGAGGGTAAAGGAGATTCTGTAGATTCTGAGGTTCCAGCAGTTTGCTCCTGGGCTTCTTGGTGGCGTTTTGGCATTCCATGCCCTGTGGAGTGGAACAAGTAAGAAATAGGCAACTCTCACCCTCAAGAAGCTCAGTTTCCAAGAAGCAGTCACCAAGGTAAAACAGACTATGTTTTCAAAAACTGAGGACCCAGTTAAATGAGTGGAAATTGCTATGCAAAATATGAAGCGGCCCTAGAATGAAATGCCATTTGTTCTAAAGAGTATTATCACGGCGCCTGGGTGTTTACCAAAAGAAAACCACCATCTACAGATGGTTAAGTGACAATTTTATCCCATTTCCATACTCTTACTAAAGCAGTATTAGAAATGAATCCAATCAAGTGCTATTTTATTAGGAAGGGTGTCCTCACTTAAGTAGGGACAACCATTTGGGTCATCCCCAGATTTTGTTTTGTTTTGTTTGGAACCATGGATTGAACCCAGAGGTACTTAACCACTGTGCTACATTCCCATCCTTTTTATGTGTTTATTTTGAGGCAGAGTCTTGCTAAGTTGCTTAGTGTTTCACTAAGTTGAGGCTGATTTTGAACTTGCCATCCTCCTGCCTCAGCCTTCCTAGTAGTTGGGATTACAGGTGGGCACCACCATGCCTGGCTTTAGATTTTTTTTTATTTCATTGCTATTTTATTTTTAAGGTTATTTTAGTGAGATATACATTTTAAATTTATTTTTTAATTTTAATTTGTTATATATGACAGCGGAATGCATGACAATTCATATTACACATATAGAATACAATTTTTCATGTTTCTGGTAGTACACAAATAGAGTCACACCATTTGTGTCTGCACACATGTACTTAGAGTAGTGATGTCCATCTCATTCCACTGTCTTTCCTACCACCTGGCTCCAGATTTTTAAAGATCAAATTCCAGCTGATATTTTGTGAGATGATTTAAACAACTTGGATATGATTTAAACATATATATTTACATATGTATATATATTTGGAAATATTTGTATTTCCAAATTATGTCTATTATATTTTAATATATACATACACACACTTACACACACATTTATGTGTGCATGGCAATGAGTAATCTCTGAACATAAGATATCGTGCAACGTGACAGCAGCTTAGGGAGGATATATTTGCAATTTTAAAGAATTAACCAGTTTTTCTTTCATTTATTCTGTTAAAATCCAAACTATTTCACAGCTGTAAATGTTGCAATTCACATTGTTGCCAGTCTCACCAATGAGAAAAGGCACTTACAATGTTTCCTTTTAGGTCCTTCCTACACATGAAACTAAATTGACTAAATTCAGTTCATAACTCAATCAAATCTTTGGCTTTAACTAAACTTTAATTTTGTTCAAATTCTATTCCAGGGGCTAAGAGGGGTATCAAATAGCAATAAGTTATTTAAAAACAACAATAACAACACCATAGGCTCTCCAAGGGAGACAATACATAGAGTAGTTCAGGTCATCGATTTTGACTGCTGTAGATCCTGATCTTGGCTCTGCCACTAATTAGCTGATTCAGTTTGAGCAATTAAGCCATTCCCAACTTTATCATCTTAAACTGACAACAATAAGAATGTCTCATGTCAGCATGATGTCATGATGATTAAAATGAAAATGCATGTCAATACTCATCTAGCTACTGGCACACAGAAGCACTGCATGAATGTTAAATGTTATTGTCATTCTAGATTGGTTTCACAAAATGTTCTGACAACTCTGAGGGTCTCCTTAAAGTACATACAAGAGGAAGTGAGGGGAAGGGGAAAAATAATATAAGGGGGACAAACGAATGTCAGTAGAGGGAGCAGAGAGAGAAGAGGGGAGGGGAGGGGAGGGGAGGGGAGGGGAGGGGGGGGATAGTAGAGGATAGGAAAGGCAGCAGAATACAACAGACACTAGTATGGCAATATGTAAATCAATGGATGTGTAACTGATGTGATTCTGCAATCTGTATATGGGGTAAAAATGGGAGCTCATAACCCGCTTGAATCAAATTGTGAAATATGATATATCAAGAACTATGTAATGTTTTGAACAGCCAACAATAAAAAATTTAAAAAAAAAATGTTCTGACAAGGAAATCTGAAAATCTGATTCTGCAACAGAGTATCAGAATCTGGACTTTGCTTCTTGGATTGCAGTTGTCCCTGGCTTCTCACCAGTTCCCGTGATTTAATGAAATCTATGACTGTGCCAATTCTCAGAAGGCAGACAGCTAAGGTAAATTAAAGGGGGCATTATAGGCAATAGCTCACTGTGAATCAGGAAGGGACATTATCTTTTAAGTCATTTATGAATCAGAACCCACCCAAGGCATAAGCCTTCCAGGTAAAGGGATCGTCGCATGCAGCAAGTTTCCTTGGGTCTAGAGCACCAGCCACATCCTGTGCTATTCCTTGGGGCCTGTCATCCCGTTTGGAGTCCAAGACACAAAGCCTGAGATCAGGCGTGGAAAAGTGAGCCTTGGCACTGGCATGATTTTTTATATAATGGCCGACCTCACCCGATCCTGATTGCTGCAGCAACAACATGTGCCACTTTGGACATGTATTAAGCAGGTTGGTCTTCTCTGTCCCCCTTATTCAGAAAAGGATAATAATTTTCACATGGATAAAACCAGATACGACCAGTATTTTGAGGATCATCTCACCATTCCAGTAGTTCTTGTAGGAGGGCAGGTGAGAAGGTGTTTCTTTTTTACCTCTCAGAAGACCAGCCCTTAGGGTAAACAGGGAGAAACACAATTTCTTTATTGAGACCTCCACCTCTGAATGTTCTTTGATTTCACAGGTATCCGTTTTAAAAGATCTTTTTTTTTTCTTTTTCATAAATTAGCAAGAATTGGTTTCAGGTGATAAGATAAAGTAGGATAAGTAAAATTCAATGATAGTTTTAAGTGACAGAAGTTGTGAACTACAACTAGTGATGTAAGTTTGAGAAAGGTGAGGGAGTTACAGCAGGAAGTGAGCCAAGCTCACTCACCTTAACAGGAAGTCAATCTGTAAAGAACAAAGTTGATAAACTGTGAAACGCAGGTGTAGCAAATTATTCCTCAACATGGAGTCAACCACTACAAAATTCAAACCTTTAAAATTTAAAAGGAAAAAATAGCACACTGCATGACATCTGTCTCACACTCCAAGGGAGGGCTTTAGAGTTTCTGGATCAATGAACAGAAGCTGCCTCCTCCAAGAACTCAAGGATCACCCCCAAGAGTGCCTGTGTTTCCTTGGCAGGTCTTTGATACACTTACAGTCGTTGGCATAGGGCTCAGAAAAATTGGCTTGACCTCTTCCCATCTCCTCACCCACCTTCACCCTGCTTTCCTGGAAAATGAGAAAGAATTCATTTATCTTTACTCTCAAGGGATAAAGAAAACCACTCCTTCAAATCCTTAATATCATGAGGTTTGTTTCGAATGTGAGTCATAGTTTTTATGGTTGTTTTGTGGCATTTTACTGATAAGACAAAGGGAGATCTTGATTCTGAAGGTGTGCAGATGGCACTTTTCCCAACTCGTATTAAGGAAATCAGAAACCACAAAATGGATTTACTTTTCTCTGCCAAGTGAGCTCTTTAGGTGACCTAAGCCAGGTATGGAGATTGTTAGGCAGGACAGACCCTGTGGGAGTAAGAGAGAAAGACAGAGAAAGAAAATTCCACAGTTCCCTGGCTAACATGGGCATCATTAGCATCCAGCTCAATCGCCACCTCACCCCGGTTCATAATGAGAGGCAAAACGGGGCTCCTTTCCCATGTTCCCTGCCATGCCTAATCCTAGGTATGAAAGATGGGGTGGTGGGTGTTCAGAAGAGATGAATGAAGGAATCCAAGACCTGAAGATGGGAGGGAGGAAATGGGATCAGTCATAACGTTCCAGACTGGGACAGACTAGGGTGAAGAATTACCCACACTTTAAAAGCAAGGGGCTTACCTCTCACTAGGATGTCCTGAGTCATATCTTAGGACTCCCAGATGGTCTCACATAGGGTTATGACCTGAGCCTTCATCTTCTACTCTGTTCTTCCATGGAGATTAATAAAATAAAGGTGATAATTGCCTCATGCAAAAGTGGTTGCCATTTCTGCATGTTGGGGAGAAAATGTTCTGTAAAATGGAAGTATCATGGCCATGATCACCACACAGTGCCTCAGACAGTTTTAGCAAGTGCTGATACCAACGTATTGACCTTATAAAATCTATTCAGCATACCATTTGGGCATATCACGGGAGAATCCAATCCCAATCTAATGAACCAATATCAGTCCATTGCCATAATCTTAAGTGCCCATAACACTATTTTAATAAATTACAGTGAATTCAAATTAACTTGAATTCAAATCAGAAATAATTTCTGTTTCGATTTTTCTCCAGTACTTAGCATCTGTGTGAGCTACAGGCACAGATCCAGATTTTGTGTGGCCTGTAGCTGATGTAATTTTTGGATCCTTTAAGAAAAAAAAATACAAACATTTGAATTCAAAGTCAATGCAGAGCCTTTAAATAGGCTTGCTTACATGACAAGTTACAGCTTTATCAATGTCATGAAGATATGCCTCTAAGTACCTAGAAAGATACATGACCCTTTTTTTTTTTTTTTTGGTATTGGGAATTGAACCCAGGGTGCTTTACCATGGAGCTACATACTCAACCTATTTTTTAATTTTTTTTTTTATTTTGAAGCAGGTTCTCACTAAGTTGCTTTAGGGCCTTGCTAAATTGCTGAGACTGGCCTCAAACTTGTGATCCTCTTACCTTAGCCTCCCAAGTTGCTGGGATTAGATGTATACATCAGAGACTCCTGATTGATATACAACCATTCTGAATCAGTTTTGTCACCTACAAAGTCAAGAAAATAATTATTATTCTGTAAAAAAAAATAAAGATATATATATATATATATATATATATATATATATATATATATATATAGTAACGTATTGAGTATCAGCATTCTAGAACTCATAAAATGAAAATTTGCTATTAATAGTCATCTGTATAGAGGCCAGATGTTAATTAAATTAAAACTCTTTCTGAATCCTACCTGATTAATTATGTATGTATGTGGACAGGAAAACTAGGTGATGATCAGCCAATAACACAAACTCCCAGAATTAACAATAAAACATTGCAACGGTTGGGCATGGTGGTGCACACCTGTAATCCCAGAGGCTTGGGAGGCTGAGGCAGGAGGATTGCAGGTTGGAAGCCAGCCTCAGCAATTTAGCAAGGCCCTATACAACTTAGTGAGATCCTGTCTCAAAACAAAACATTATGTGTGTTCTGTTGTGGCTCAGTGGTTCAATCCCTGGGTTCAATCCCTGGTACCCCCCCACCCAGCAAAAGTAAAACAAACAAATACAAAACCCCAAAACATTGCAACAGAGGAGCAATGTTCAGAAGGAAACTTGGCAAAGACAAGAAAATTAATTTGAAAGATCAAAGTAGGTACAGGGAATGTCACAGATCTGAATGTCGACAAAGACTTGGATCCCTGTGCCACATCACCTTTTATGAAACAGTGTTTTAAGAAACAGCCTCATTTGTCCTTCATGGCACGTTGGGGAGGCAGGGTATTGGCCGAAGTCACCTTATATCATAGCCACTTCCCAGAACGGCAAAGAGCCAAGTCTGTGCCTTCGTCACTGTTATCACCATCACTGTCATTGTCACCACAGTCATCATCAGTAACACTCATGGAGCTCCTCCTAAATATCAGACCCAGTGCTTTACTGAAGTACGTCACATGTGTTTTCTAAGTTAATCTTTCAGGCACCATTATTTCCACTTGACCACTGGAGCAGAGTTTTAATTTTGCCAAGGATTTGCAATTAGCAAGTCTCAGCCCCTGTGGCAGTTTTGAACATTTTACTTACTATGTTAAAAGATTTGGAAACCCATAGAAGCTTTAGAACCCACAGAGAAGTTATTTAAGAGCCCTCTGGAACTATAGGCCACATCCTCTATTAAGGAGCATATTCTCCTCAAAGATCAACTTGGATAACATCATGAAGACATCATGCAAGTGGACCAGGAGTTGTGGCACCCACCTGAAATCCCAGCAACTCAGGAGGAGGCTAAGGCTGGAGGATCACAAGTTCAAGGTCAGCTTCTGCAATTTAGGGAGATCCTGCCTCAAATAAAAAGTAAAAAGGGCTGGGGATATAGCTCAGTGGTAGAGCTGGGTTCAATCCTCAGTGTCAAAAAATAAAAATACAAACGACTGCAGATAAATTTGATAATGTCTGGGACTGTGTTTTATTTATCTCTGAATTGCCAATGTCTAGTACAATTTTTAGCCACGAGTTGTGAGGTAAAGGAGGAAATGAATACTTTGGCCTTGAAGCAATGAAGGACAGAGCCAGTAAACAGAGGGGTCCTGACTCCTTGCCTGAGTTTTATTTCTATCAAAATGGCTACTCTACGGAGGGTTGGCTGCTGTAACAAAGAACCCAAAATACAATGGCTTAAACAAGATAGAAATTTATACCCTTACGAAAGAGTCCATACAGTCAATTCAAGAGAGAAGGAGTAACAGAAAGCAGTTCCTTTCTTTGTAAATATCTAATTAGGAAGCTTCAAATATCATTTCCATGCACATTCTACTAGCCACACTAGTCACATGGCCACATCTGCCGCAAGGAAGCCTGGGACATGTAGTCTTAGCTGAGTGGCCAATAAACCCATCTAACATTTCTGCTACTGTAGAGGACAGGGCAATGGCTGTATTGACTACCAAGGGACAAGCTACTCTGTACAATGGGAAAATGACTCAACTTAGAAATAGGTGTATAAGCATTTCCCCACCTGCAAAATATGAAAATTATTATAACTACCCTGAGGCTCAGTTTTTTCAATCCTGAATAAGGACAATAATGGTATTAGCATTTATTGAGCATGTCCTACAATCTAGGAGTGGCTACAAAATACACTTTACACGCATGATTTAATTCAATCTTCCCAACGACCCTAAAAGGTTGTTATTGTTATTATTCTTTTCATGTTAGAAATGAGGAAACTGAGCCTTGGATAAGGTTTCACAGTGAGCATGTGAGTGACAGAGCCAAGCCTATGCATGGAACCCCCTTTCTCCATCTAGATGAAGATGGTTATGACGTCTGCATGGCAGGGTTGCGCACCCTGGAGCACACAGGAGGTCCTCTCCACTTTCCTCCAGGAATGCAGACTGTCTTGCTGGGGCCTCAGGCCTTCTTGCTTAAATTGAGTAAGGTACCTGGCTCAGGAATGAAAATTGTCCAGAAAGAGTTCCTGGTTGCCGGAGGGAGGATAGAGCAGAGAGGAGGTGGAATCCAGGTTTGAGACAGAAGAGGAAAAAGCAATAAATGGAAAAAAAAATTACAGCTCTGCAGGCAATGGAATCTATTACTCAGAGATTAAAATGTCACAAGGAGTACACGTCAGCTCTAGGCCTTGCAAAATGTTTTTTTCCATCATAATTACTCCTCTTCGCAGAGCACTACTTCCCACCCCCACCCTGGGAGGAGACTGCCCCACCTGGTGTCTTTCTAACTTTCTACGGACCTTGAAAGTTGCTTTTTCATTAATTTATAACTTTAACAAAGGACAATGCCAACAAGAATTTACAATATACCAGCTATTTGCGATTTGTTTACCCTTCAATAACCTTGGGAATGAATTCTCTTCATTTCACCCCACATAGTAGATGAGAAAAATGGAGGCACAGAGATGTTAGATGACTTTCCCAATCTCGTATGGCTGATAAGAGGAGAATCAAGGGCTGGGGATGTATCTTGGTGGTAGAGTGCTTGCCAAGCATGCAAAAGGCCCCAGGTTTAATCCCTAGCACTGAGAAAATTAAAAAATAGAAAATTGGAATTTGAACCCAGCTCATGTGTTCAGGAGGGTGTCCTTAATCACCACTCAACTTCTTCCTCATAGTCCAGTTCTGTTCATGGGACGGTGGAAAACAGTACAAGTTCTCCCAAAAAGAACCTAGTAGGTGTTCCTTTTTCTTTCACATTGAGATAAGACATAAATCAAATATCTGAAGAATGGAGTGTGGACCAAGGAATGTCAAGTCAAAAGCCCCATGGGGTTAGTTAACAAATTATCATGATTCATGTCCAACGGGATATTTATAAATATTAACTCTTAAAAATGATATTGAAGAATAATATTAAATAAGTAAGGTCATAAACAGTACGTATAGCATAATCTTCATTAATAAAAATAAATGTCTACACACACAAACACCCTTAAAAGATTATATATCACCCAGGCTCGGTGACACCTACCTGTAATCCCAGTAACTTGGGAGGTTAAGGCAAGAGGACCACAAGTTGGAGGCCAGCCTAGGCAATTAAGTAAGACACTGCCTCAAAATAAAAAATAAAAAGGTCTGTGGAAATAGCTCTGTGGCAGAATACTAGCCTAGCATGTGGGAAGCCCGGGGTACAATCCCCAGTACTGACACATGCAAAAAAATAACAATAAGATTTTACATCAAATCTTAATGAGTCCTTCTACCTGAGTAGCAAGATTAGGGATTAAGTCCAATTTATTCATCTGATACCCAAACCCCTCTCCCCATTTCCATTTCCACTACGATCCCCACAGGAGTCTCCCGTCTATTAAAGTTAAAGAAAAACCTGAGGCTTCTGCCTAAGATCACCTAAATAGAAGCTCAAAGTGACCCTGGCCTCCTTTCCAACCAAGAAAGACACTGCTTCCTTCCTTTTCTTTTTCTTTTTCTTTTTTTAAATTTTGAAACAAGATTATACTTATAGAAAAGTGGGGAGACAGTACAATTATTTTTTTCTTAAACTATCATATGGTAAGTTACAGATACAATGCCACAATCACTGTTTCAGTGGGTGATTCCCACAAACAAGGACAGTGTCCTGCCACAAGTCAGGCACCAAAACCAGGAAATCAATGTTGCTACACCACCTGTCCCCTGCTCAGGTCCCATTGGAGTTACGCAGGTTGTCCCAGTAATGTTTTTCCAGCCACAGGATCCAGTCTGGAATCAAGTTACAATCTGTTGGTTGTCTCTTTTCTTTGTCCTTCCTTCAGTCCGGAACTGTTTTGCAGTCTTTTGTCTTCCATGACCCTGACATTTTGAATATTTCAAAACTGAATATTGCAGACACTGTCTCAGCTGGGTTGTCTGTGTTTCCATGGAGTCAGGCTCTGCATCTTTGGCAGGAGAGGTGCCCACGGGGAGAAGGGGTCCTCTCACTACATCCTCTCAGGGGACACAGAGCTTGGCTTGTCCCATTAATGACAATGTTCACTTTGATCTCTTGCATAAGGAGGTGGCAGGCCTTTCCATTGTGAGATCCTCTCCCACCAAATAGAAAGGTTTATCTCTGAGGACAAATCGAGAAGAGGAACTGGACTCTCTCTGCCATACCCAGGACCCTGCCCCAGCTCAGGAGCTTGGCAGTAGAACAAGGGCCAGGGGGCATGATGACATGGTCGTCTTTAGAAACTCTTCATGTGAAAAGGCAGGCTCAGAAGGCACTATTCTCAGACCTTGGGCTTCTCAGATTTCAGGGATGAAAGGTCAGCAAATTTGATGTAGCAATGGGAAAGGCTGTTCAGATTTTTTTGTTGTTGCAGAAAAATTTGAGAAGCACTTTGGCCACCACAGAGGAAATGCTTTCTTCTTGTATGTGATAAAGACAGCAGGCCCACGAGAAATTGGGAAACAAGAAGAGAAAAAGTCACCAAAAAAAAAAAAAAAAAAAAAATTATCAGGGAACTCGGCCTTGTATTTGGAAATCATGTTCTTCTCTCTTCTCAGTCATCATTATTGGCAAAGGCAGCAATCATTGTGTACCTGTTGAGATTCTAGCAGTGGGGCCAGGGAAGTTTTCATCTGGAGCTGCGGGCAAATGTTTTCACAGAAAGGCAAGGTTAAATAGGCCTTTCGTATCCCTGAGGCCTGCCTTTCCTTCCTCCATTCCCTCTTCTTTTCCAACTCCTCTCTTCATGCCCTGTCTTAGGCAGTTTTCCATTGCTATGACAAAATACCTGAAATAAACAAAAGAGTAAAATGTTTATTTTGGCTCTTGGTTTCAGAGGTTTAAGTTTGTGGTCACTTGGCTGCGTTGCTTGGGCCTGTGTTAGCACAATATACCATGGCAGAAGCACATGTTGGAGAAGGTTGTTTACCTCATGGGGACCAGGGAACAAAAAAGAGATGGGAAGGGACTGGAGCCCGATATTCCCCTTTAAGGGCACACCACCAGTAACCTAACTCCCTTCCACAGGGTTCCACCTCTAAAGAGTTCCACAGGCTGCCAAATGAGCCTTTAGCATGTGGGCTTTGGGGGCACACATAAGATCCAAATTAGCCAAGATGTCAGTGAGGCTGACCTTTATGGAGGGGAACCCCCTTAAGCTTTTTAGAAAATTCATTTTAAAAAATTTATAAAATATACATAACATACAATTTAACATTTTAAGCACTTTTTAAATGGCACTAGCATGGGTCATCCATGTTGTAACATGTGTCAAGAGTTTCTTTCTTTTTAAAGGCTGAATATTCCCTGAACTTTTAAAAGCAACATAACTGTATTAGACTGCTGGGACTACCATAACAAATACCACAATCTGGGTACCTTAAAAAATAGAAATGTCTTTTCTCACAGTTCCAGAGGCTACAAGTTCAAGATCAAGGTATCCATAGGTTTGCCTTCTTCTGAGGCTTCTGTCCTTGGCTCACAGGTGGCGTCTTCTTGCTGTGACCTCACAGGGTCTTTCTGCATATACACTCCTGGTGTCCAAATTTCCTCTCCTTATAAGAACCTTGGTCAGATTGGATTAGGGCCCAGCCACATGGTTTCATTTTAATTCAATCACCTCTTAAAAGGCCCTATCTTCAAATCTAGTCCTGTCCAGAGGTAGTGGGGGGCACGTCTTCAACCTATAGGATGGGCCTGACATGAGCCACCCCATATGTAGTGACCTTCTTGAGAAATGGATCCTCAAGTGAATGTGAATCACCTTGGCCATCTTGTGGGGTGCTGGCTTAGGTTTGCATATGAAGTGCTCAGCACCTCGCTGGAGGATGGCAACCTCTCTACAGGATCAGGGCCCAGAAGCCCTTTGTTTCCTCAAATCATGGGGTGGGTTCTTCCAGCACACAGTGAGTGATCACTTAATGTCTGTTTCCTGTGTTCTTTCTGCCATCTTGGATTGAGTGGGCTGAGTGGATGGAGGAACGGGAGACTCAGGGTCACATCACTGTGGGAAAGGGAAAGATGGGGAGGCAAACAGGCTTCAACTGCTCACCTCTCCTATCCTAGACAATGGGGGTCACAGAGCTCTCCCATTTAAATGAAGAATAATCCTAACCATTACAACTGACTGAGTGTGCACCTGGCATTGAACTAGGCACTCAACATGTCTCATTTGATCTTCATGTGGGTACTATTATTATCCCTACTTCTCTCATGAGAAAACCAAAGCCTGTAGAGTTTAGGTAACTTGCCAGATCATACAAATCACACCAGCATTCAGACCCAGAAGATCTGCATGGGGAGCCCAAGGGCTTCTCATGACAATTACATAAAAACTCCATGTGCAGTTGAATAGAGTCATAAAAGCACTTAAAAGTGGTCAGGGAAAGGATACTGACTACTTTAATTCAATATTTTCCAGTTCTTTGATGAAATTCATTAATTTAAATTTAAATTATTCTAAGAAAAGACTTTGAGTGCTGGGGCACTTCTCCCTTGGATAAAGCCACATAAAAAGTTGTCCTGTTTGTCCTATAGCAAGTATCAACTTGCTTCTTGGAACTCCATCAGTCTCCATTCATGGTAGATTTCCTAAATATTTGGTTTTTTAAAAAACATCTTCTTTCCTCCTTTTTTTCTGTCTCACCACTTTTGGAGGAGCTCACATACGTGAGCTTGTATCAACCTGTCCTTGGACTGGGTGTGTTGCAAGTACTGGGTCCCTCCAGTTCCAAGGACTGTGATGTCTTGGCTCTGAAGAATTCTGGGAAGAATCACAAAGGGCTGGGCTGTCTTGTTTGTTTTCCTGAGCTGTAGAATATTTTACTCACAAAGCAGTAAGGAAACCCTAACCTCACCACACCCACCCTTCCAAGCCAGTTTCAAAGTTGCTCCTCTAGGAACTAGTGAAGTCCCTACAAAGGATGGTTATAAAAATCCCTCCCTCTGTAAATCATCCAACGTTCCGGGACTTGGTGGAAAATTTTTTTAATAAATACTCTCTGACTTCTAAGCCCTAAGTCTTAGACAGATTTTGATCTCGTAAACAAATTTGTAGGAAATGTATGCTACTGGAAGTAATCAGGTATTTCCAATGCTTTCTCAACCACAATTCAATCTTAGCCTGTTAGCTTCCTGTAGCGCCCACTGGCATGGCCAACTCGCCATGTCTAGAGTGCTATGAAATCTACCAGCTACACAGCTCTTCTGAGTCTGGTGGATTTGCCACTTTGTATCAGGTGTCTCTGCTCTGCCACCCCAACTGCTATGCTGAGCCCAAGGCATCCAACATGGTGGCCCTTTCCTGAGGACCTAAGGAAACTGTCAGGTGGCCCAGCCTAAGGGGGAGGCCCTGTTAGAAAGCTTCACCTTGGGTGGTTAATATCCAGCTCAATCAACACGAATGCAGGACACAGCAAATAGAACCACAGAAACAGAGGCAGGAAGAGGGAGAAGGAGAAACAGAGGAGCTTGAGTAGGACAGGAAGAACTCTCTGGAGGCTGCCAGTGCCTCGCAGGGGGTCCTTTCTCCTGCTCAGGAGGGTATAAGCCACCTGAGAAGATAAGTCAGGGGATAAGGCTTCAGGGGTGGAGTCTTGCTTTGTGATGCCTTGCAGTCAGCAGGTTGATTGGCATCTTGACAGGTCACACCCATCTCTGAGAGGCTGTGTGGCTGCAGCAGGTCACCCATCTCCAGTTCTATGTGGGACCTGGGGCAGAGCTGGATAGGGCTCACAATGTATCTGGGTGGACTTGGCCAGAGGAAATTTCCACTGCAAGTTCCCAGATACCAGATCCTATCCACTGGCTGGGATGCTGGTGTAGTCCACACACAGCCCACAGATGGCTCTCCGCAAAGAACAATGGTTTCTCTTCTTCGGAAGAGAACAGATTCCAGTAACTGGAATTGCCGGGGTTTCCTGGATAATTTTCCAGGTCTCCATCAGGCCTGAATAGGTACTGCTTCGATGATTTCCTTGGTTAACTCACTTCATATTTGTATATCTCTAGAACACTCTGCCTTCTGGAGTGTCCCTAGTATATCATTGTGTTTGGTATTTTATGCAACTGGAGAGATCCCAACACAATTTTCTAAAAATGAATTCATGTGTTGACTATGGGCTCACTTGCCAATTCTTTGATTTCTCTCAATTCCTTGTTAGGTCTGTGGATCAGTTTTCCAGGTCTTATCCATTCTATCTCCACAATACAGCTTCAATCTATCAGGAGTCATCATATTCCTCTCACATACCACTACCTTCCCATCCTTCACCCTCAGCAGACATCACTAATCCATCACCTCACTCATTCTCACTCACCTGAACAAAGCTAGAAGCAGTGGTTAACTCTATTCTTTGAATGCTTATTAAGTAATTTGCTTGTTTCATCTCATTTAATACTTGTAAAACTCTGTGAACACCAACAAGAAAAAAATTGAGCTCCAAAAACACCAATAAAAATTTCTGAAGTAAAACAAAAACAAAAAATGAACCTCTGTGAAGTATATATTATTGCTTTGTCCACTGTATAAGTGACAAAACTGAGGTTCAGAGAGAGGAGAGATAGACTCTGATTCCTGCCTTTCTCCAGCCTCCTCATCTCTCTCATGGCCTCCCACGGACAGATCCCACATGGAGCCCGTTGGCAGGGCGGCCACGGAAACGTAGCTCGCAGGGTCAGCCCCTTGTGGGGCAAAGCAAAGCAGTAGGGCAGGGATCAGAGGGAATGGGAAGAATCGTTTCCTGATTCTGCAGCCAAAATGAATGTGTCCTGGCTCTGAAAATCCATGGCACTTGATCCAGAAGTTTCCTTTTGCACTCCACACTTTTTGTCACACAGGTATATATATCAGGACTTGTCTGGAGTATGCCATTGTGAGTCTTTCCCTTGGCTCTCATTGGTTTTACAGGTCTGCGGAGTCAGATGCAGGGGACTCATTGTCATTTTCTGTCATCATACCTCGCCCCATGCTGGGCTCAAAAAATATTTGTTGAGTGATGAATGTCATGCATTCAATACCTGTGACTCTCCAGACTGGGGTGTGTGACAATGTGCCCGAGAGAATGCCAAGCCACAAGACAAACACTGTCTCTTTCCCAGAGCATCAATTTCACAGGAAGGTAAGTCGTTTTAAATACCATCTTTATATGAAAACAAAAACCAAAAAAAAAAAAAAATGGAGTCAAACATAACATTTTTGTGACTTTCTTTTCAATAAGTTACTTCACAGAATGCTAGGCTCTTTATATATTCACTTTTTTCTTTGACTCTCTTTTTTTTCCCATGGGTTGTTCGAGCATTTATGTATGCCAGGCTCTGCTGTTGGCACTGGGAACAAAACGGTCAAGTGAGCAGACATGATCCTTCCTCTAGGGACCTTACAGTCTGGTGCAGAGGTCGAAAAACTTGTTCTAGAAAACACTAGATAGCACAGGCTTTAGGCTGGAAGAGCCAACCGTGGCTGGTCATGCTTCTCACCCCTGCGATTGTAACGTGGACGCAGCCAGAACATTATGAAAATAATGAGCTTTGGTGTGTTCCAACAAAACCTGATTATAAAATAGGCAGAAAAAAGACAAGTAGATCGAATACACAGAAAACAAAGTAAAACAGTGGTTATGGGCGAGGTGGGAAGTGATGGGAAGGAGTAAGTCCACAGGTACAAAGTCACAGTACTATAGGAGGAATGAATCCAAAGGTCTAATGCATGTCATGAGGACTCCAGCTAATACTGTGAGGTATACTGGAAATTTGCTAGGACTGTGAATTTTAGGTACTCCACACACACACACACACACACACACAAAAGGCAGATAACTATATGAGATGATGGATCCATTAATCTGCTGGCCTGCAGCAATTACCTCACTATGTAAATATATATCAAAAACATCATGTGGGACACCTTAAATAAATATAATCATAAAGAAAATCAGGCAACAGGCTGAGCATGGTCAATAGGCCACAGTTTGCTGACTCCACTAGGAGAAAAGAGGCATTAAGTAATTTAGGATGATGTGTTGTTATAACAAGAATAATAGGAGATGCCTCATGGCAAAGTTAGGCTACTTCGAAGAGCAGGACTGACGTCATGCGGGGTAACCTGTGTAGTCACGCAGGGACCAATCTCAGAAGGGACACCGTGCTTGGTTTAATGTTCTGCTATCCTTGTCTTGGAATTCTTTGTGTGTGTAGGGAGGGGCGGGCACAGGGGATTGAATTCAGGGGCACTCAACCATTGAGCCATATCCCCAGCCCTATTTGGCATTTTATTTAGAGACAGGGTCTTACTGAATTGCTTAGCACCTCCCTTTTGCTGAGGCTGGCTTTGAACTCATGATCCCCCTGCCTCAGCCTTCCGAGCAGCTTGGAATTCTTAATAAGTGTTTCTGAGAGATAGCAGGACCTTTAGGAAGAGGGACATTGTGGGAGGTCCTTCTCAACAACATGTGGTCCCTGTACCAGCTGCAGCAGCAGCCACTGGGGTCAGTTATGAGGTAACTGTATTTATGGATTTGTTTCTGTGTCCTATATTCTGTACCATTGGTCTACATGTCCATTTTGGTGACAATACCATGCTGTTTTTGTTATTATAGCTTTGTAGTATAGTTTAAGGTCTGGTATTGTGATGCTTCCTGCTTCACTATTCTTGCTAAAGATTGCTTTGGCTATCCTGGGTCTTTTATTTTTCCAAATGAATTTCATGATTGTTTTTTCTATTTCTATAGGAAATAGAAAAGGAATGACATGGGATTTTAATTGGAATTGCATTGAATCTGTATAGAACTTTAGGTAGTATGGTCATTCTGACAATAATAATTCTCTCTATCCAAGAGCATGGGAGATCTTTCTATCTCTTAAAGTCCTCTACAACTTCTTTCTTTAGTGTTCTGTAGTTTTCACTGTAGAGGTCTTTCATGTCTTTTGTTAGATTGATTCCCAAGTATTTTATTTTATTTTTGAAGCTATTGTGAATGTGGTAGTTTTCCTAATTTCTCTTTCAGAGGATTCATCACTGATGTATAGAAATGCGTTTAATTTATGGGTGTTGATTTTATGTCCTGCTACTATGCTGAATTTATTTATTAACTCTAGAAGTTTTCTGGTGGAATTTTTTGGGTCCTCTAAGTATAGAATCATGTTGTCAGCAAATAATGATAGTTTGAGTTCTTCTTGTTCTATTCCTATCCCTTTAATTTCGTCCATCTGTCAAATTGCTTTGGCTACAGTTTCAAGGACTATGTTGAATAGAAGTGGTGAAAGAGGGCATCCCTGTCTGTTCCTGTTTTTAAGGGAATGCTTCCAATTTTCCTCCATTTAGGATAATGTTGACCTTGCATTTAGCATAGATTGCTTTTACAATGTTGAGGTATGTTCCTACTATCCCTAGTTTTTCTAGTGTTTGTTTCTAGGGTGCTGTATTTTGTCAAATGTTTTCTCTGCATCAATTGACATAATCATATTATTCTTATCTTTAAGTCTATTGATGTGATGGATTATGTTTATTGATTTCTGTATGTTGACTCAACCTTGTATCCCTGGAATGAACCCCACTTGATCATGTGCACTATTTTTTTTTAATTTATTCTACTTAGTTGTACATGACAGCAGAATGCATTTTAATTCATCATGCTGAAATGGAGTGCAACATTTCAATTCTCTGGTTGTACATGATATAGAGATATACCATTTGTACAATCATACATACACCTAGGATAATGATGTACATCTCCTTCCACCATCTTTCCTACCTTCATAACCCCTCCCCACCCTCCTCTTTGCCCAATCCAAAGTTCCTCCATTCTATCTATGCCCCACCCCATAGATCAGCATCCACTAATCAGAGAAAACATTGGCCTTTGGCTTTTGGAGATTGGATTACTTTGCTTAGCATAATATTCTCCAACTCCATCCATTTATGGGCAAATGCCATAATTTTATTCTCTTTTAATGCTGAGTAATATTATATTGTGTATATATACTACAGTTTCTTTATCCATTCATCTATTGAAGAGCATTTAGGTTGGTTCCACAATTTAGTTATTGTGAATTCAGCTGCTATAAACATTTGTGTGGCTATGCCATTATAGTATGCTGACTTTAAGTCCTTTAGGTATAGACCAAGGAGTGGGATAGCTGGATCAAATGCTGGTTCCATTCAAAGTTTTCTGAGGAAACTCCACACTGCTTTCCAAAGTGGTTGTACCAATTTTCAGTCCCAATGATGCACTACTTTTTAAATATGTTTTTGTGTGCAATTCTTTATTAAGAATTTTTACATCTTTGTTCATCAAGGATATTGGTCTGAAATTTTCTTTCTTTGTTGTGTCTCTATCTGGTTTTGGTGTCAGGGTGATACCTGCTTCATAGAATGAGTTTGGAAGGGTTCCCTACTTTTCTATTTCATGGAATGATTTGAGGAGTTTTGGTATTAATTCTTCTTTGTAGGTTTTGTAGAACTTGGCTGAGAATCTGTCTGGTCCTGGGCTTTTCTTGGTTGATAGGCTTTTGATGGTGTCTTCTATTTTATTGCTTGAAATTGATCTGCTTAAGTTTTATATGTCCTCCTGGTTTGGGTAGGTGGTATGCCTCTAGAAACTTGTTGGTGTTTTGAGGTTTTCTATTTTACTGGAGTATAAATTTTCAAGATAGTTTCTAATTACGTTCTATATTTCAATAGGGTCTGTCATGATATTTCCTTTTTCATCACAAATTCTAGTGATTTGAATTTTCTCTCTCCTTTTTGTTAGGGTGGCTAAGGGTTGGTCATTTTATTTAATTTTTCATCAAACCAGATTTTTGTTTTGTCAATTTTTGAATTGTTTCTTTTGTTTCAATTTCATTGATTTCAGCCCTAATTTTGGTTATTTCCTGTCTTCTGCTTCTTTTGGTGTTGGTTTGTTCCTCTTTTTCTAGGACTTTGAGATATAATGCCAGGTGGGTTATTTATTGACTTTTTCTTCTTTTAATGAATGAGCTTATTGCAATGAACTTTCCTCTTAGTACTGCCTCCAGAATGTCCCAGAAATTTTTGATATGTTGTATAGAATTTTTATCTCCTCCCTGATGTCATCCATTATCCATGCATCATTCAATAGCATATTATTTAATCTCCAGATGTTGAAGTAGCTTCTGTTTTCTATTTTATCATTGATTTCTAATTTCATTCCACTATGTCTGAAACAATGCAGGGTAGTATCTCTATTTTTTTGTAGTTGCTAAGACTTGCTTTGTGGCATAACATACGGTGTATTTTGGAGAAGGATCCATGTGCTGCTGAGAAGAAAATGTATTCACTTGTTGATAGATGGAATGTCCTATATATGTCTGTTAAGTCTAAATTATTTATTGTTTTGTTGAGTTCTATAACTTCTTTGTTTGGTTTTTGTTTGGAAGATCTATCAGTGGTGAGAGAAGTGTGTTAAAGTCACTCAGTATTACTGTGTTATGGTCTATTTGATTCTTGAAGTTGAGAAGGGTTTGTTTGATATATATAGATGCCCCATTGTTTGGGGCATAGATATTTATGATTGTTATGTCTTGTTGATGTAAGGTTCCCTTAAGAAGTGTGAAATAACCTTCTTTATCCCTTTTCAATAACTTTGGTTGGACATCCACTTTATCACCCCGCTTGTTTATGCAGACCATGTGAGTTATATGTTTTTTCCCATCCTTTCACCTTCAGTATGTGGATGTCTTTTCCTGTGAAATGAGTCTCTTGAAGGCAGCATATTGTGGGGTCTTTTTTTTAAAAATCGAATCTGCTAGTCTGTGCCTTTTAATTGATGAGTTTAGGCCATTGACATTCAGGATAATAATAATTCAATTATTATTGAGAAATGGTTTGTATTCCTGGTAATTTTTTTTTTTTTTAGTTTTTACTTTGACTTGGTTTCTCCTTTGATTAGGCTTTCTTTTAGTATAGTTCCTCCCTTTGCAGATTTTCATTGTTGTTTTTCATTTCCTCCTCATGGAATATTTTGCCAAGAATGTTCTGTAGTGCAGACTTTCTTGCTGTAAATTCTTTTAACTTTTGTTTACCACGGAAGGTTTTTATTTTGTCATCAAATCTGAAACTTAATTTTTCTAGATATGATTCTTGGTTGACATCCATTTTATTTCAGAGCTGGGTATATGTTGTTCCAGGATCCCCTGGCTTTGAGGGTCTGGGTTGAAAAATCTGCTGAGATCCGAATTGGTCTTCCCTATATATAATCTGATTCCTCTCTCTTGCAGCCTTTAAAATTCTATCCTTACTCTGTAAGCTAGGTATTTTCATTATAATGTATCTTGGTGTAGCTCTGTTGTAATTTTGTACATCTGGTGTCCTATAAGTCTCTTGTATTTGATCTTCCAGTTCATTCTTCATATTTGGGAAATTTTGTGATATTATTTCATTAAAGAGATTGTGCATTTCTTTGGTTTGAATCTCTGTGCCTTCCTCTATCCTGACAAATCTTAGATTTGGTCTTTTGATGTTATCCCATAATTCTTGGATGTTCTGTTCATGGTTTCTGACCATCTTCACTGTGTGGTCAAATTTATTTTCAAGATTGTACATTTTGTCTTCATTGTCTGAGGTTCTGTCTTCCAGGTAATCTAGTCTGTTGATGATGCTTTCTATTTAGTTTTTTAAATTATTTTTAAAATTTGTTTTAGTTAGTTATACATAACAGTAGAATACATTTATGCACTTTGATATATCATGATTCCATTTCCCTGTTTTATTTTTCTCCGTTGCACATATTAACACCTAATATATTGATTTCTTATTTGTTGGGGTTAATTATCTATCCTCCCCATTGTCACTGGAATACTAATTCTACAAAAGAGTGCTTTTGTTCTGTTTCATGTGCTGACGTATCTCAGGGCCTAAAAAGTGCCTGGCAGAGAGGGAATGTTTGATAAATATTTGTTGAATAGACACAGAAATTAAGGAGACCTCAATTATATCAGTATATGACTATAACTAATAATAATTAATAAATGATGACCATAAGACTGGGTTAATAAGTCATATGACTAGATTAATAGAGTTACTAGTAGTAACAACTGCTCCTAGGGATTGAACCCTGTGTGAACAGAGGCCAAGGCAGTTAATAGGAGTGCCTCCTCCACTTCCATCTCAGTTGGCTGTGACCAGGGAAGCTGGTCATGAGCCACAAGGTGGAAACAGCCTGGATCCCCGAGTCACTGCATGGAGGACGTCTCTAGGCTTTCTGCAAGGGAGAAAGAAGCCTGTGTTGTGGTGAACCATTGAGATTTCAAGACTTGTTACTGCACAAAAACTGTGAAATGAACACAAGACTGTACAGAGAGGAGGCAGAATCTGCAGGTATGGGCCATGGCGTCAGTCTGTTGAGGTCTGAATCTCAGCTCTTCCATTTATTGACCTTGAACAAATGAATTAGCCCCTCTGGGCTTTCTTTCCCCTTCACTAAAGGACTCTCTGGTAGGGGGTTGCTGGATAGCAATCATGAGGAGCACGTGACAGAGCCAACTGCTCATCTAATGGCCAGGAAGCCAAAAAGAAAAAGAGGAAGAGGCTGGGGCCCCCCCATCTCCTTTGATGGCAAAACCCAAGCTCCACCCCTGAGGTCTCTCCTCTACCACATTCCAATAATGTCACAAACCCTCAACACAGGAGTTTTGGGGAGACTACAGGCAGCCCCTTCAGTTCCTCAGGACTCAGTGACGGCAGGCCTGGACTCCTCAGCCTTTGCTTCAGGAGGCCCAGCCCTCCCCTCTCCATCCCCAGAATCTGGTCAAGCCTTCTGCCTCTGGGTCAGGACACCCTGGCCTCCATCTGTGATAAGAGAAAGGGCACCCAGCCTCGGCTGCACGCGCAAGCTGCAACGGCTCTTGCTCCTTAGGCATGTTGACCCTGAGGCAAAACAAGCTATGAAGGGTTCTCTGAATCCTCCTCCTCAACAACAAAAAGTTTCCTAGAAATATGGCAACCATAAATCTGCTTTTAGATCCAATTCTTTGAAAACCTACAAGTTCTAAATACCAGCAATGGCCGGGGGGGGGGGGGCAGGAAAGGCGGGAGGGAGGTGGGTAGAAGGATCCTGCAGCTGGAGATGGCCTTAGATTTGGTTTCGCCCTGTGAAAAAGCAGAATGTCAGCAAATGGTGTTTGAGGAGAAAATTGGCTTTTATTGGCAATGAATGAATTGGGCACCATCCCTTCTGTAAAATAGGGAAGGCGCCCCAATAAACTGAGCAGAGGAGCAGGTATGCAGACAGGGAAAGCAAGGAAAATAGAATAAGGAGAAAGAACTACACTGGTCATGTAGTTACTTCCCCTAGAGAATTAAAACAGAGGACTTCGCTATCATGCTGGCTCCGATAGACGGGGGGGGGGCCCTTTCTGTTGGTTGCTGGGAATCATGGCCTGTTCCGAAGTCGAGTTTGGTCACATGGCGTTTAGCTTGAGTGACTCCATTTTGATTTGGTCTCATCTGTTGGGAGCCTGGCGCAAGAGCTCAGTCCAAAACAACAGCCTCCAGTGAACTTCACTTCACAGCCCTGATTCTGGGGTTCACATAGACCAGGCTATTGTGGCTCAGAGACTCATTCCTCCCTCATGGTCACCGTGGGTTTTACCAGACTGAACAAAGAGCAGAAGAAGATCTAAGAACAGTGGTTTCCCAACTCAGCAGCATTTCCCAGGGAGTGGTACCCGGTGAACCTGCCCTCATCTCTCCAGAGTGCTAGGTCCTTCAGAGCTGCTCCTGTTTGCAGCCTTCTCTTTTGTAATTCCTGCTTCTCTTTCACTGAAATCTTTGTTTCCTCTTTCTCCACGCCTGTCTTCTTTTCTGCCCGGTCTTTCTCTTTCTCTCTTTCTTGCTACCAGTTTCCCCTCTCCCTCTCCCTCTCCCCACTCTCTCACCTGGTGTTGTCTTCCCCAGGTGTTGATTGTGGGCTGATGTTCCCCGGTCATAATTTAACAACTAGGTCAATTTATCCCTTAAACAGAGTGGCCAGATTTAGCAAAGCACATGGTGTCTGGTTAATTTGGGTTTCAGATAAACAGTGAGTAATATTTGGGACAAACACCAAAAAAGATTATTTGTTGCTTACTTGGAATTTAAATTTAATTCCTTGTCTTATACAGCTGAACTCTAACTAACTGCAGCTCAAGGTGGACCTCAAATAATGTGCATTCTGTGCTCTTAGAAATAAAGGAATATTCCAAATACGCTCTAGGATGAACTCTGTAACTCTCTTAATTTGAAAACATGATTAACCAACATTTTCTGAGCATCCTAGAGAACAAGTAATTTGGGGTCTGCCGGAACTTCAGGGAGCTTTTCCCTGAAGGCAGCTGGCTGAGCCCTGCCATCCCAGAGGTCAGAGAAGGCAGTAGCCCAGGGTGCAGACTCCAGGGTGGCCAGATTGCAGTGGAAAAGTCAGACCTCTGTGTCAGAAAAGGTTCATTCTGTGGGTGGAAGAGGGGAAGAGGATAAAGAATAAGATTGGTTTGTCATTATTACATCTTTGCCCCATATTTGCTATGTTCTCAGAATGACTGGAGGATGGGAGTGGGGTAGGAAATATCCCCCCTCTTCTGAGACTCTCTTGAGTCCTTCACTTTAGGAATGAACTTTGCAAAAGAGAAAGTGCCATATGTCTGTCTGCTGGTGTCTGAACTAACGCAGCCCTGTGTGAAGGTCACTGTTTTGGGAAGTCAGGAGGACCTGGGGCCTTCTGCAGGTGTGGAGCCCCAGGAGAAGAGCCTCTCAGCCCCACAGCACCCCAAGGCACTGACGCAGCCTGCAGTGAGCGGCGGCCTCTGCTCAGTCCTGTGGTCCAGGCCAGGCTTTCTGCTCTCCCGGCTGGAGGACAGCCATCCTTATTGAGTGTATTTCCAAGAAAGCAGTTGACAGGCTTGGCAGTGCTATTCCTGGAAATGTTCAATAGGCCATCCTCTGGCAGGGGCCGTTGCCGACGACGGATGGGTCTGAAGGGGGACCGTTTGCTCAGCACCATCTCACCCCAGCCCATTCCCAGGTGCCTTTGAGCGGCAGCCATCCTCAAATACCACAGGCTGTCAGCTGGTGGGGGCTGCAGGCCTCTGTGGGACTCGCTTCCGCCCTGGCAGGGCAGCTGCCAGCGGGCTTGCTGCTAAACGAAGACAGGCACCCTGTGACTATAAATTATAAAACACAGCAGCTCCGGCTGATGCCCTGCATGTCCGCAGAAAACTCCGCAGGGGACACGTGGCCCTTGCCAGAGGGCATTCTAGACAGCAGCTTTAACTCTTGTGGCAGCCCTGGGGAGAGTCCAAGCCTGTCGCTGGGCAGAGGAGCTCCTGGCAACGCCCAGAATTTGGAATGTCCCTCTGATGTTGAGCATGGTGAGAACCAGAGCTTCTCACCCTCAGCAGACTGTGGGTGGGATACCTCCTTGTTGGGGGTCACCTGTGCACTCTGGGACAGTTAGCCACATCCTTGGACTCCGCCCACTAAATGCCAGCAGCACCCCCGGCCCAGGTTGACAAATGAAAATGCCTCTGAAAGGCAAAGTCCCCCTTGATTGGGAACCACTGCTCTAAAGGGAAGGATATGGGGCCCTGGGGTGATGCCAGAGAGAGATGTCAGCTCAGGATCTGGTCTCGGGGGAAGCTGGGGTGCCAGGCAAGTCATGGAATCTGTGGGCCTCAGTTTCTTGGTGTCAAAAATGGGAAGAAGAGAGCTGGGGTTGTGGCTCAGTGGTAGAGCATTTGCCTAGCACATGTGAGGCAGCACTGGGTTTGATCCTCAGCACCACATAAGGTAAATAAACAAAATAAGATGGGAAGAAGAGAAAGTGAAATCAGGGAGTGTGGAGATCAGTCGAGATAAAAATGCATGGGATGCACTTTGAGAGGGGCAGTCTCCAGATGAAACCAGGTACTTGGGTTTAAATAAAGGGCAGGGCTTCCCTTGAAAGGAAGGGTCAGCTGACTGTAAAATCCCTCAAGACTCTTAAATGAAAACAAACGCTCATTCTAGAAAGCTTTCCTCTTCATTTTTTTTCTTCTGAATTCAAAACAAGAAAAAGTGCACCAAGGCAGCCCGAGGTTAATGTACACAGTTTCTTTACTCTTGTCTTCCTTGAAACAGGCTTTGATTAAAAAAAAAAAAAGATTATCAACACCCTAGGAATAGTGTTTCTCCCACAAAAGAACTAAAAGTAATAGAGGGGAGGTCCTCTCTATTTTCTTCACAAAATTAGTATCTTTTTCTTTATAGTAAGCAACAAAAAATAATCGTGAAACAGCGCAGTCCTATAGAAAGACCCTGTTGCTTTAAATGGACTTTGCTGTTATATAATTCTCTGGCCAGCATCACCCCCCCCTCCAGCTTTCAAGGAACTGTAAAGAAATCTTGAAAGGCTAATATTTCTCCTGCTCACACGGGCAGACGCGTAACCTGAGCTCCCCCAAAGGTAAAAACTGGAGAGATGAGTCCTCAAGGACAGGGTTCCATGCATCTTGGGGACCGAGCCCAGCTCCAGGGAGTGGCAGCCCTTTCTTCGTAGCACAGCTTGTACTCTTTCTGAAGATTGAAGGCCACTTTTGCTTGGGAAACAGGACACTGTGATTAATCAAAGAAGACAAAACAGCTTCATTTTCCATAACGGGCCGTTGAGGGCTTTTCTAGGAAAAACCTTGATCAAGCTGTTCCTTCTGTTTTCCTAAAGGCCAACGAGCAGGTATCCATGGAGGTTCACTCCTGAATAGTCCCCTTCCCAGAAAAAGGCTGCACCGCGCTAACTCATCCAAAGCAACCTGAGCATCGGCCAGTGGACAGCAAGGGCCCTTCTCCTGCCCCGAAACCTCTGGAGGTGCTCACCTGCTCTCATTGGATCTTGGATCCTTCAGATCAGACAAGCTTCCTGCGAGGGGACTGAGGGGCGGGTGAAGACCGAACCTAACCAATGAGCAGCTAAAGATTAGGGAAGGCAGAAGACTTGGCGCTGTTCTGACTAGGAGCCCTCACAGTGCAGTTCTTACAGGCAGGACTGGGATGGGCTGAAACCAATGAGGTGTGAAATTTTAAGGCATCAAAAAATACTCAGTCATCAATAAGCAATATTTAGTGTGATTTAGGGGGGCGGGTACTGAGGATCGAACCCAGAGATGCTTAACCACTGAGCTACATCCCCAGCCTTTTTTATATTTTATTTGGAGACAGGGTCTGCTTGAGTTGCTTAGGGCCTTGCTAAGTTGCTGAGGCTGACTTTGAACTTGCATTCTTCCTGCCTCAGCCTCCCGAGCCACTGGGATTACAGGCGTGTGTGCCTGGATAGCGTGGTTTTATGAAAAGTAAAAATTAGGTTGAAAATCCATTAGGAACAACATATTAAAATTTAAAATCAGGATCCACTTTCACAGGTATTGTGTCCCAGTGATCAGCACACTCTTGACTTTGGCATTGGAGGTGCTCCGCACAAGGACTTGCTCACACAGTGTAGACCAAAGGAGCCCTAGATCAGAGACAGAAGAGTTGCCTGTGACACATGGCCTTAAGCATGTGTCCAGGTTCTCGGAGCTCTGGTTCCCTTTTGCAAAGTGGACTTAAGACCATCCTGTCTAACTTAGAGTTGTTAAGGCGAAATAAGTTTCTGTTCCTGAGAGCATTGATAAACCCTAACCTGTGGCATCCATGAGCTGTATGCTAGGAAGTGTGATAGTAGTGCTGGTGATTATAGCAGTGGGTCAAAGAGGACCTTCTTGGAGAAGGAAAAGAAGCAAAGGCGGAAGGGAGGAGAAGGGAAGTGGGGCCGGGGACAGGCTGTGTGGAGGTGAGAGGAGCCCAGATCCTGGAGTCTGAGCTGTATTTAAACCTCAGCTGGAAAGAGCCTCTCCTTTCTCAACCTCTCTGAGCCTCAGCTTTCTCAGTCTTAAAATGGGGGCAATAATGGATTGGCCATGAAGTGTCGCATCACAGTACACACATGAGTGCATATACACGTGCCCTTCCTAGCACAAGCCAGGCTTCTCCCAGGGAGAGAGGAACAGAAACAGGAGAGGCGAGGAAAAACACAAACCAGTACTGGAGATGAGAGAAGAGGATTGAGGGGGAAACAGAGGAAAGAAAGGATGGAGAAAAGGAAGAGGAAAGTGGGACCCTCGGATTCGTTCCTAAATTAAGGACTCAGAGAGAAGTCAGTTCCAGTTTCCCTGGAAACATCATGGAAAGAGTCAAGCCACTACACTGCGTTTGAGGTTTATCTGTACTGGTGCACAGGTCTGATTCATTTTTTCTACTCTAGAGTATTCTAGAACATGCCACTGTTTCTGGATTATTCTCCTGAGGGGGGACATTTGCATTATGTAAAGAGGCTGCCACTGTATTGATAATGCTTTATTTCTTAAATTGGGTGGAGTGAAAGAGAGGTTTAATCCACAGGTCTGTCTTTTCCTGTGTCTGAAGTAGTTGAGCTCATTCTGCCAATGATTCTGCCAACCTCCAGGCCTTGCCCTTCAGTTTAGGAGCAGGCAGGATTCTGGGAGTGGATGGAGCACGTTCACATCCCTACAGCCACCCATGTCCGGACACAGGGAACAGGGTGCCAAGTGGCTCTGCCTGGCCTGAGAGCCGTGATCTGGCCCTCTCTGGGGTTCCCCAGAAGAGCCCTGAGATCTTACTCTGGCCTGGAAGCCCCAGGGCTGGCCTCACATGCAGTTCCCAACCCAGTGCTGGAAATACACGGAAGCCTTAAATAAAAGATTTCAGGGAAAATGGTTTCTCCTAATGACAAAGCGCCTTTGAATGGAATCCCTGCCTTTCATAATGAACAAAGGGAGAAAGCCGTAAAGCTGGGGGAAGAGCTGTGAATTACCCTCTGGAAGCCACCCCTGTGCATTTTCTTACTAAAGAACAAGAGAAAGAAGAAGTACCAAAACCCCCAAAGAATAAGTATTCTGGAAATAATTCTTGTTTGCCTTTGTACTGTGTGCCTCCTCCCTGGACAGATTTGTTTCTTAGAGACTGTTTGCGTTGGCTACAAAAATTGGTCTGCCTCCCCCAGCAGCCACCTGCTCTGTGGAAGTGATAGTCTCCCCTCTTGCAGCTGTGAGGGAGGCTGTGGTGGGAGTGACTGCCCTGCCCCTGTGGCCCTTGGGCTGCCTGGATAAGCCACCAACCCATCACTCAGCACTGGGATCTAGGGTATGAAATTTGAGAGGGCACCAAATAACTCAATAATGAGGATAAATAATATTAGAAGTGTAATACTTTAAAAAATAAAAAATAATGATAAACAAAACACTAACTAGTAAAATAAAGACAAGGATCCATGCAGAAGCCTGAATTCAATGCTAGGATCAGAGACCTTTGTTTTGTGGAATTCTGCCACCATCTTGGCAGGTCAGGAAACAGAATTTCCCTATCACTCCAAAAGCATGCATCTACCCCACAGCGAAGGAAGGATGTCCCCCACTACCAAACCCACAAGCTCTGGTTTAGGTTCCCAGGCCCAGCCCTGGGCCCTCTCCTGCAAGCTGCACAGCCTGCTGCCTCTTCTCTTCCTGGACGATCCAGCCCAATCCCTGCATGGACCCACTTCAGAGACCCCAAACCGACTGCAGGAGGGCATCTCATTTGGCTCATTCAAAGTATTCTTTGATTTTTGTTTTTTTAATTACTTGCCAACATTTAAAAATTGGGAGATTAAAAAAAAAAGAAATCTACACAAGCCTATCTTTAAAAATCCAAATTTCAGCCTGTCTTGAAAACTTTAAACATTTGGCAACTGATAACAATAACAACAACACAAAAATGAATCTATTTCCATTTATTGAGAATCTATTAAATGCTGAGGCTAGCATTCAATACTTTTAAGTATTTTTCCTCTTTTTTTAAAAACATTTTTTTAGTCATTGATAGAACTTTATTATTTATTTATTTATATGTGGAGCTGAGAATCGAACCCAGTGCCTCACACATGCCAGGCAAGTACACTACCGCTGAGTCATAGCCTCAGCCCAATATCTCTTCTCTTTAATCCCTCACAGCAACTCTGTGTTCACTATCTCCACTTTATAGATGATAAATCAGAGACTCAGAAAAGTTAAATAACTTGTCCAAAACCACATAGCTATTAAATAACCTAGTGGGTGAGACTCTAAAGCCCAGGCTCTTGAATTTCTGAAAGTTCCATCACCCTGAGGGGCGTGGGCTAAATTACTAGTTTTCTGAAGAGTTCCAAGAAGCCTCTAAAACTCTGAGTGAGGTGGGGACCCCCATCCTCCATCCTAGGAAGACAGCTCAGCTCCCAGGGCTCCTGTTTCTGCCAGACAGTATTCTTCTTTCTCTTTTCTTTATTAAAAACTATTTTAGGGGCTGGGACTGCGGGTCAATGGTAGAGTGCTCACCTAGCAGGCGTGAGGCACTGGGTTCTGTCCTCAGCCCCACATAAAAATAAAATAAAGATACCGTGTCCACCTAAAACTAAAAAATAGATATTAAATAAATAAATAAATATTAAAAACCATTTTATATATAAACAATCTTTGACTTATAATGCTCTGAAAATATCCTAAGTCAAAAATGCATGTAATACACCTAGCCTCCAGAACATCATATTTAGCAACAGTGCCAAGTGTAGAATACCAAGGTTCCCCCCCAGCCCCAAGCACGATCACGTGACTGTCTGGGAGGTGTGGTTGCTGACACGGTCCAGCATCAAGAGAGAAACTACAAGCCAATGCCCATGGTAGAGAGATGTCCCTTTGGTTTTTGAAGGTGAAGTCTCTTATTTGTCATACTGAACTTCAGTCTCATCATGATTGTGAGTTGAGTGTATCCTTTAGAGTAATCTCAGGCAGTTTGGTGTGGTGGAAAGAGGTTTTGGAGGAGCCTGAGCTGAGTCTCTCACTGCTCGATGCCATTATATAAAATATGTGCTACATTTCTCTACATACCTCAACCAACAATCCTGGGGGACATAGGGAGACTATTTCAAGAAGCATAAAGTGACATGCAAATGGATGTCCTATTTAATTCCATGCATAGGGTCTGACAAGTGCAAACCAAGAAAGAGTGGGGGCATCCAGCCCTTCTTTCAAGACAAGACTGCTGGAGATAAACTTGACAATGTGACATCAGTCTTGGCTTCAGCTGTAATCTTTGTGCTGATGACTCCCAAATCCATGACCCATCTGGATCTCTCTACTAAGACTCAGACCCAATGGCTTTTATTGAACAGCCCCATCTGGCTGTTCCACACACTTCTCTAGCAACATTTCCAAAACAGAACTTCCCAACATCTAAAACTTGCTCCTTCTGTAATTCAGGAACTGACATCCTTATCCACACATCCCAGAAACCCAGAAGCCATCCTTGACTATGTCCCCACCTCATTCCACACCTGGATCTTGTCCAGGTTCTGTGGAGTCAGTCTACCCCTTCAGGAGCTCTTGAACCTGTCTTCTCTCCAGCTCTGATGGTGTGACATGGACTAGACTGTCCCCATCTCTGCCCTGAACCATTGTAATGGCCACCTATTAGTTACCCTGCTTCTGGTCATGCCCCTTACCCTGCATCTCATGCTCCAAATTACCCAACAGATCTTTCTGAAACCCACATACACAGAACATTAAACTTCCTAAAATATATGTGTGATCATCTTATCTTCATGCTAAATCTTTTGACGTTAGTTAGGACAGTCCTAAATCTCTAAGACTACAGAGGAGGCAACCCCTGTCCATCTATTCTGCCCTCTCCATTCTTTTTTTTTTTTTTTTATACCAGGGATTGAACTCAGGGGCACTCGACCACTGAGTCACATCCCCAGCCCTATTTTGTATCTTATTTAGAGACAGAGTCTTACTGAGTTGCTTAGTGCCTCATTTTTGCTGAGGCTGACTTTGAACTTGAAATCATCCTGTCTCAGCCTCTTCATTCAATTAGATGATGATGGACCTCTATTTTATTCATTTATTTATTCATATATATTTTTTTATTTGGTACTGAGAATCGAACCCAGGGCCTCACACATGCAAGGCTCTTACCACTGAGCCACAACTCCAGCCCCAGCCTCTTCATTCTTAATACTCTATTCAGACTGAATCTCTCTCAGTTTCCTAAACACATTCCATTCTCTCATCTCCATCCCTTTGCACAGGTTCCTCCTTCTGCTGAGAATACACCCCATTAACTCTTCCTCTTCCTTTGGGCCTCAGCTTAGATGGCACTTGAACCAGGAAGAATTTACTGACCTCCTAGGCTGGGTTAGATACTCCTCTCTTGCATTTCCAGGGGTTTCTTGCATCTATCTTTATTTCGTCCCTGACCCTAATATACAAGCCACAATTCCTTGTTGATTTAACTGTTTTTCCCGTCGGGTTATAAACTCCACCAGAATTCACGTGCAATTCTGTGTACATTTGTATCCCCTGGACTTTGGTCACAGCCAGATGCATAGTATGCACTCAATAAATTTTATTTTTCCGACTAAAGTGCTCAGATCACCAAAAGTATGAGTTACCGTTTAGCAGAAACATTAAGAAACACTACCAGGAAAGTGTTTCAGTCGGACACACAAGTCAGACTGCTCTCTAATAATACCAGGAACTGACTATTAACACCTGGGCAATTTGCTAACTTCTCAGCTTCCAAGAAGTCTACATATTTTGGAGTTTGTAGAAATTGTGAAAAAAAAAATCTTTCTATGAATTTGAGAATTTTCTAAATTTCCCTTAATTTCTTCTTGCCAAACTGACAAGGCTTGGAGTCCTTATTTTAGGCCATCTCTATGATTTAGTGATCTTCCTTACTAGCAACTCATTAATATCCCTCATAGTGAAATCTCCTGAGAGCACTATCTAGAAAGGGGTCTGTCACTGAACGCGTATCTAAGCCTGGTGTCAAGAAGAGGAGAAACATGAGAATTTTATTTTTCATTTTTAATCAACAGTTTAATCTCGCTTTGCCTCAAGTTTCCAAACTCTGGGCCTTTGTGGTCTTTGGGCAATTGGTGAGGCTAGATTAATATTTCCCTCTCATTTTGAAAACATAGTAAATGAATGGATTAAAAATGCATTAGATCCACCCTGGTATGAGTCTACAGGAATTGTAAAGATCTGGATTCAGGTCTGAACTCTACCATGTATATACTCATGATTACGGGCGGCCCACCTAACCAGTCTGCACTTTGGCTCTCTCCTCTGCAAAATAAGAAAGATACCAGTGCCACACCTTACTCTCTTCCTGGAGTGTGATAGGCCCTGAATAATGCTAATGTCCTTCCCAAACAGTTCTGCTATTAATTATACCCATGACCATATAATGGTCCCTTATGGAACCTCTGCAGATTGAAATGATTTTCTATGATAATAAATCTCCACTGTCAGTAGGAGAAGTTGCCAACCAGTCTCGGAGTCCACACTCAACCAAGCAGCTAAAGCTTTTAAGACTCCTATTAAATGATAGGATTGTTTGCTTTCTTTCCTCCAAAGAAGTACTCACAAAATCTCCTCATTCTTGTGGTCAAGGGGAGGGGAAAAAAACCTCATCCCTCATAGAAAATGAAGTCACTGACCTCTCTCAGATTTGAACTCTGGGTGGAAAGTTCAGCCGGACCACCATCAGGGGAAATGAAATCACGCCAAGAGAAGGAAATGAAATGTCCAAGGGTGTTGAGCTGATGAAGTCTCTGGAGGGGATAAACTCTAAGAAGCTAGAGTTGTGGCCATCTTAGCTTGGCCTTTAGATATCTCATGGATTCAGATTTTCGAAGATGGTTCCCTACCTTTGTGCATCACCTTGAAACCTATAAGATCTTTTCTGGCTAACAATAACCTTTATCCTTAAAATCATCATGGAAGGTTGGCAAATATCATTGTACCCATTTTTCAGAAGAAGAAACCAAGGAACCTGTTCCTGGATCACACAAGCTTATGCAGACTGGAGCTAGGATTGAACTTGGGGCTTTGGCTCAAAGATCAGTCCATGCTCCTTTTACCAAACTATCCTGCCCCTCACACAGCTGGTGAAGAGCAAGATTGCAATCCATTTCAAAGGGAGCATATGCTCAGGAACCCTTATCAATGCCACTGAGGAAAAAGGACCAAACTGAGGTAAAAAAGAGGTCTACATCCATTCCCAACCACTAACCTCTGGAGTGTCAATTTTTTTCTTTTTCACCTCTGCAAAGAACCAATGGCAATAAATAATTTCAAGCTATTTCTATTTCTTGAATGTGGATCTGTTGTTATTTTAATTTCTAATCCAAATACCTGTGACCTAGAAGAAATATCTGAAAGTTAAATTTGGAATTCATCACAACCCTTCTTTACCCTTACATGAATCCTGGTCTGATTTTCCTTTGCTCCTTGACACAAGGAATGAGCAATTTCTTACTAGCATTTGAATTCTCAGGGCTTAGCACAATACCCGCACCTATTCAGCTCTCAATAAATGTTCACTGAGTAAAAGAAAACGTACTGGCATTTGTAGCTCATATTCATACCTTCTATTTTAAATGTCAAAAGTGTGGGGTTTGGATTTTTTGGTAGAAAGTCAAATGTAGCAATTTGCATTAAATTCCATAGACATTTTAGATTGCTGAATAAGACTGTGTGGAAATAAGACAAGTCTAAGAGACCTCTTGGACTTACATAGGGTTTCCATATTGTCTCCAAGTTTGTCCTCACAATTTTAGTTCCAGCATTTTCCATAGAGAGATCTCTTCTTCAAGATGGAGAACCTTATATTTTCCTTTATTTGTCCACATGCCTAATTAAGTTACAGTCAATGTTGACCAAATTATGTTTCATTAAGCTGAATATTTTGTCTTCAAAGATATATTAATTCCAAGTCTCTTAGTTGCAATTGGGTCTGTTTTTACTCATCTCTATAGCCCCCTGAGATTGGCAGATGTTAATTCCAAAGACTTTGAAGCCCTCTAATAAGCAAGAGAATAAAAGAAAATCACAGAGGGCAGTCTGAAAATCCAAAATCTGGATTCTCGAACTTGAGCTGACATCCAGCTACAGGCCCAGAAAATCTGCTCCTTCTTTCTGTGAATTTCTTCTCCTTCCCTCAAAGACAAAGTTGCCTTCCACAGTTGATCTGTGGATTCATATTTAGGTGCTGAAAAGTTCAAAAACTTTAGCTGAAGTCAACTTTTATTTTAAAGATGATGAAGAAGAAAAATGAGAGTCACCCAGATAAGAAGGAAGAGATAGATATACATAGACTTTATATTCATGATGTATCTGAAAACCAAACTTCCATAGACAACTTCTGTATATAAGCTTCCAGATACAAACACAAACTAAGGTATATGTGTGTGTGTGTGTGTGTGTGTGTGTGTGTTAGAGGGTGTGTGTTCATTTAATGATGGGGATATGTTCTGAGAAGGCTCTGCTAGGTGATCTCATCCTCGTGTGGACATCAGAGCATACTGACTGGTATTTTATTTATTTATTTTTTTCAGTTCTCAGAGTGTATTTTTCAGTTTTGAAATTTCCATTTGGTTCTTTCTCTCTATAAATCATTTTCATATCTTTTCTGAAATCTCCATATCTTCACATAGTATACCCAGCTATACTATGAATTCTTCAACACATTTTAATAATAGTAATTTACAGTCCTTATGTGCTGATTCTAACATCTGCTTTATCTGTGGGTATCCCTTTATTTTCTGGGAGATTTTCTTCTTTTCATTCTGATGACATTTTTCTACTTCTTCATGTGTTCAGTAACTTTGATCGTATGTTGGACATTGTAGAAATTTTAACTCTGTTATCTAGCTCTGATTAGTATTTGGTTTTGTTCTATCAGGCAGCTAAGTTTCTCAAGGACAACCTTCATCCTGTATAGGTTTTGTTAAGCTGGTTATATTTTATTCTTGTTCTTAGCCCTAAAAGATAGTCCATAATCCTGGGATGTGGTCCTTACATATAAAACATGATGCTTCTACCACATAGATGAAACGCAAGAGATATTTACCAAGCCCCCCTGATTTGGAGAGATTTAGCTTCTAATGCTGTCTCCTGAGCACCAGGAAACGGCTGAAATATCTGTTCAGCATTTTCAGTCTTCCAATTTTTGTTTTCTGCTATGCTCTTTGGAGTTTTGCCATGTAAATTTGCAGCTAAAAAGTCAGCCAAGATTTTGAGAAGATTTTGTACATAAATCTGGGATCTTCCCCTCTATTATCCTAAAGTTCTGGATTTCTTGCCTGCAATTTCTAGTTGCTCTGGCAATCTTATTTTTCTTTTTCTTTTTTTTTATTAGTTGCTCAAGACAATACAATGATCTTGACATATCATACATTTGAGCAATCTTATATTTCAACCTAATTCTTCAGTTGAATAAGTCTATGTTGTACAGACTTGTGAATGTGTGCAAGGGAAAAGTGTTTAATGTGGATTATTTCTTCTCCAGTTTGTGTCTGCCTTTTGGTTCTTTTTTTAGCACTCATATATAATTACAAATGTGTTCTGAGTTTATTGTTATTTTCAGCAGGAGGTTTAGTCTGATACAAACTAATCTTCAATTACTTGAGGCTGAAAGCCTGTGGTTTGTTGTTGTTGCTTTTTACATATAAATGAGGTCAGTCATGCTGTATATTCTATTTTTCGACATCAAAGAATGAACACATTTCAGATATTCTGTGAATCATATATTAACCAACTTTATATATTTTTTCCTGATATATGGTTCTCTAAGTATTCAACAATAAGGCAGTGAAACAAAAGTAAATTGTTAAATGAAGATGTGGTCTAAATTAGATTTCTTCTAATGTTTTAAAAAAGAGGTTAAGTCAGTTTCTTTTGAAGAATAGACCACAAGAGACCAGTCATATTTGGGTCTGTAGCATCATGAGTTTAAGTATTCCTCAATAAAGCACACTTTTATTATTTAGTTTTCCCTATTACAAGTAATGACACAATGAACATTCCTAAACACTAACTTTTCAGTCTTTCCTGTATAATTATTTGTACAAATTGGCTTGCTAAGTCAAAGTAAATCTACACTTTCAATTTTAATATATAAAACCATTCATTGGTATCTACAGAGCATTGATTCCAGCCCTGCCCCCATAGATGCCACAATCCACAAATAATCAAGTCCCTTATATAAAATGGTTAATATTTGCATATAACTTAAGCTGAACCTCCCAAATACTTTAAATCATCTCTAGAGTAATTATAATAAACTTATAATGTAAATGCTATGTAAACAGATTTATTTAGGGAATAATGCCAAGGAAATAAAATCTATATGTGTTCAGAACAATGCAACTTTTTTCCAAATATTTCCCATCCAAAGCTAGTTAAATCCATGGATGTGAGAACCAAGGATACAGAGAACCACCTGCAATCACCAATTGCTCTTTAACAAAGGCCATACAAATATATGCTCCCCACGTTACATGTAATTGCCTATTTCTTCATAATTTTAACAACATTGGATATTATTAATCTTTGAAATCTTTTCCATAAGCACAAACCACACATGTAGCATTCCAAAAAAGGGGGATTATCAAGCTTTCTTTTCTGTTCTCAATCTTGATTTTGAGCAACTCAAAATTGCCCTTCTAATTTCCCAACACTATAGTTCAGCCATTGAATAAGCAAGCAATTCTGTCCTTGGGCCTCCTCTCAGAAACAATGCGGGTTCCGCGTGCGGCATGCATTCTCTGATTTTAGTGGTGAAACATCAGTCCCAGTTCAACCTAGCCTAGAACTTAATTCTTAGTGTTCCTCTACCACAAATACAATTTACCTCATTCCCATTGCATTCCTTCATTTACCTTTGAAAGCTATATTGTTCCCTAAAATATAAAACAGACCATTTTATATTTGTGAATTAAGGTCACTACAATTTCAGTTGATCCATATCCCGCAACACTGACTCAAAAATACTTTATCAGTAAGAAATGCTGTAACATTTCTTCAAAATTACTGCTATTGCCTTCTATTTTCTTCACTTTTAAAAAATAATCATTAAGAAAGTAAATTGCATACTGGAACATTTTCTCAGTAAAATGTATATGAAGCAAGAGTCAAATGCACTTTAAAGATAGAAGATTAAACATATTTTCCTCTACTTTGTCTGAATCTTCGCTAACTGATATCATAGGTCTTGTTTTGTTTTGCTACAAACCCAAAAAGGAAAAGAGAAGTAGGATGATAGCTATAAAATGTTGTGACTCAGAAAACAGAAGCAAGACCAACGACCTAGTAGGTCCAGGACAGCTATGTTATAGGTGAACAAGGTAAGTAGTTGCCCGTTTTCCAAAGTAAAACCACAAAGTATTAATAATTACAACCAGCATGTTTATTGCTTGGAGTAAAGGGGAAGACAGAAGTCTAAGAGGCAGGTAGCCCTCCCCCAAATCCTCTTTTTAAAAAACTTTGTATGACTAGGTGACTAACTCTCTTTTACCTTAGCAGAAAAAGGGGATTCACACTCTGTACAGAATAATACCAGGTTTCTGAGTCTCCTTATGGCACAGTTGAGGGTAGTGAACATTTGAAAAAAGGGATGATTAACTAACAAATATTGAAAACTTGCCCTATAGTTTGCGGTCCTCTTGGTTTACTTGGTTCCCAAAAAACTGCAGGATCTTAGAAGATTCTTCTTGGACCACATCTAACAAACCAAAAGCAAAGATCTAAAGATACAGATAATAGAGTTATCCAATGAAAGAGCCCAGCCTTAATCAACCTCCAAGTGATGTGATGCTCTTCAAGTCCCACCCACAATAGAGAGTCTCATTAAGATTCTTAGTGTCTCATTTTAAATACAAATAAACAGTCAAGGATCATCAGATATTTGGAGAAATCTTCTAAGAAGAAAGGCAGAGTACTACGACTGGAGTATGATTTGTCCCTTCCAAAATTTATGCTGAAACTTAATACCATTGTGAAGTATTAAGAAGGTAGAAACTTAGTCCAACTATGGTGTTTAGAGATAAGGCATTTGGGAGGAGTAGGATTAGACAAGGTCATCAGGGTGGAAACCCTGTATAAGAAGAGGGAAGGAGAGCAAGACACACACTTTTGCTCCCTATCTCTTATATGTGATGCCCTGAATCACCTTGAGGCTCTGCCAACTAGAAAGTCGTCACTGGATGAAGCACCTCAGCCTTGGAATAGAACCATGAGGCAAATGAACTACTTTGCTTTATAACTTACCCGTGGTATTGCATTATCAGCAACAGAAAATGTACTAAGACATAGACTAAAAAAGAAAGAAAATTAGAGAAAACAGAAATTATATAAAAACTATCCAACAGCCAAGAAAATATAGTGCAAACATGAAGCAATAAGATGCAGTTTCAAGATGGAATATTTCTATAACCAGGGAATTTTGAAAATTAAAAATATTATGGCATGAATTAAAAATCCAACACAAAGGTTGGGAAAAAGAGTTGATTCTCTAGATATCAAGTAGCAACTGTTTAAAACAACAACAAAAACCTGATCTTTGATCACCTTCACCCTGTCTCTTTTGGTTGTAGTTTATGGAGCCAAGAAGTGTTACCAAGAGGGAGGAATCAGAGAAAAGGACCCAGTAGCCAAATCGACCATCCAACTGAGCCACCAAAATGGAATGACTGAAAGATGAGGGAAGTCCAGAATCTGTCCTGAAGCCATGAGGCAGACAGGGGATCCAGAGCATCCTTGCAGGAGCCTTGTGACTCCTCAGGTGAGGTTACACCTCCTTTCAATATGCTCTCAGAGCTTGCTGCTTATCACTTAGTTTATAACCTGTCAGGAGATCACAAACGCCATGGGGACAGGACCTGTTTGGTTTTTTCACCATGGTAGCCCTCACCTGGGTTTACCTTGTCTGGCACATAGAATGTACTAAAAGCAATTGTTGATTGAATGACTAAATGAATCAGATAAGAGCAGGAAAGTTTGAAGTAGCAAGTGAGAAGTAAACCTTGGAGACATTCCTTGAGTTAAAAAGAAAAGGAAATCATGGTAGCTTGATGTGAGGTACTGATGGGATTCAGGGCATGCCACTCGAAAATATGACTGTGGAACATCAGAATACATCACTCCACATATGCCTCTTTCACATAAGGATTATCTTGAGCTGGTTATTTTGGAAAACTGCAGACAGAAGAAAAACGCTGAAAACTTCTGAGAATTTACATGTATGAAGGAAATCTCTGTTTGTAAAAGTACTTCCTCTCTGCATCAAGAAGGGAAGAATGACTCTAAATGCTTAGAAATTCACAGCATTGGAGAAGGCAGTGATTTCAATCTGCACAAGAAATCTTGCTTGTTTATAGTGCATTTCCAAACCACCTTGTCATAATCAGGCAGAACCTTACACCCTTCTTTCTTTGTTCTGGAGACATGGAATTTAAGCCTGAACTCAAAGCAATGTTTTTGAGACTGACTCACTTTTTCCTGAGCATCTCCCATGTATCCATGTTATTAAACTTTTATTGTTTTTCTCTCTTGTTAATCTGCCTTTTTGTGACAGGGGTCCATTCTCAACTAGGAACTATGAAAATGTGAAGAGAAAATTATTTCTCTCTTTCATTTTTCCTACCCATCGGTGCCAACAGCTGGTGCTGTTGGGCCTGGAAATTCCAGCAGTTACAGCATCTACACACAGGTCTGTGCCTGAAACTCTCACTATGAAGCTTAAATGCTGAGACTGTAATGGTAAAAAGTCTGGTTCAGCTGTCACCCATGAAACCAGGGACTCAAGAAACAAAGTAATTGGAAAGGAAAGAGCCTTATTGGCCACAAGCCAGCAAGTTGGAAGATATCAGACTCCTGTCTTGGACATACCATCTTAGCTAGTGACTGTAAGCAAAGAACTTGTATGGGAAATTTAAAGAGGTGTGTTTTTAGCCACAAATGGGTGGGCACCAGAGTAATCCTTAATCCTGCAGTGGTCAATTTCCTTAATACACATTCTGAACTTATATGAAGGTCACCAGCTGTTCTTGGTTATGGAAATCTACATTAAGATAGATTAGGAGGTCTCACAACCCATGTTTTTCTTGTGCCTTTTCTTAGGAATAGCTAACTCTAGCAATTAATACCTTAATCATTTAGGGACTGCTTTTCTTTAGAATTTAAAACGTTGGTCAAAGAGGAGGAACAAGAAGCTAATATGCAAAGGACAAGTTAGGTGACTTCAAGACCATTACTGCCCAAGCAAGTCCTACATTACAGGGGAGACTATCCTGGTTTATTTCACAGACAATGGAGCTGGGAAGGGAATTCTCTGACTTTTATTTGGGAGCTCAGACTTCAGATTGACCAACAGTGACCTCAGATAATCTTCACCAGAATTAACAAATTCAGATGATAGGCCATTTCCCAATCCTGTGAATGACTTAATAAGATTGTTTGGAAAGCAGGATGCAGTAACAGTCATCTCTCAAGGGCAGAAGGATTATTCCTCAGAGGGTAGAATAGGCTAATGACATTTTACTTTGAAAATAGTTTTGGCATAAACTCCCTGGGGACAGAAGAGAGGGATCCGGGTGGAGATGGAGAGCAAAGAGGATTCAAGTCAAGGAGGAGTTCACATGTTGTATGGTTGAATAAAGTCAGAACACTCCCTGGACCACACAGATACTGAGACAGTATCATAGTATTCGCCTTCATAATTTTGGGAAAAGGAAAATTTAAATCATTTCTCTAAAATCAGTATTGCCAACATGAAATGTGGGATCCACCTGCTCAGAGAAATAGGTCTCTCTTTTTTTTTTTTTTTGCTGAGAATCCAACTTTTCCTGTACTTTCTTATGCAAAAGGTTGTTCAAGCAAGGTCTTGAATGGCTCTTTCCCTTTAGTCATGAGACACAGTCTATTTAAAAACCTATGCTGCACTCGGTCCAGACTGTCTCAGATGGAGTTATCTTGGGTGCTGACTAAATCCCACAGGGCAGTGACTATAACTTTCCTTTGTGCTGCTGTTTCACATGAACTTGATGGCTGGTGGCAGGTGGGAGCTGGTAAAGATCATCTATTTAATTAATGTCATTTGCTAATTCTCTGTAACAATGACAAGAGAGATCCTGACACCAAAAATCCAGCTGGTTGGCTGGGCACATTTTGAAGTGCAGCTACAATACCCATTCTGAGAAACCCCCTTGGCAGTACATCAGGGGGTTTATAGAAAACAGCTAAAATGACTCTGAGTTCAAATGTGGGTACTGCTTTGTATTTTAACCAAATGACCATGCTGAGTTAACTTCTTAGAAGATTGGTTTTCCAGTCTATAAAATAAAGGAAATAAGGCTAAGACCCTGACTCCCAGAATTTCAGAGGATTAAATGACACAACATACTTGTGTAGGAAATGGCAAGTTTGGTGATCCATTTTCAAAATATAGTATTTAGCCTTAATTGGGATGTCAGATCCAAATATAGACATTTTGAGATCAATCGTAGCCATTTTAGCTATACCCCTTCCCAATTTTGAAATTAGCCAATTGCATAGACTGAACCCTGAGGTCCTCCTATCAGAGAAGGGAGCAGGTCTGTATAGGGCTAAAAACAGGCAAACTGCCTGCCCAAGTGTGCTTGCTTGCTAGATTTTCTTTGGTAGCTCGCCCTTCTGCAGAAATTGTTTGCCTCACCGAACTACTTCTGAGCATGCTTGATTGATCACAGCACCCCAGTATTTCTAACAGTCTGACTCCCTTCTATGTATGTGGTGCCTAACAGATGCTCCACGTCTGCTGCTTCTTTTCCTGTCCCCCCTTCCCTGCATCTCCATGCTCGTTGTGTAGAAATACTTAGTTACTGTTACCAGAGTCCTAAGCCAGAGGCCCAACTCTGGGGGTCCCAACAAAGAAGACTTGGCCACTTGCCCCAAAAACCAACCAACCAAACAAACAAACAAACAAAATGGTGAAACACAGAAACTTTAATTAGCATGGCTCTACTGAGAAGACAGTGGACCAGAGTTTCCAGCCCTGTCTTCAGGGGATCCTGACATGAGCTCCCAGATTACATAGACAGGGTAGACCAGAAGTACAAATAGTCAAGGTGTCTTGGTCTGATTTACCATTCTCTCAGGATTGGTCAGGTGGGGCAGAAAGTTGCTATCGCCTGTGGGGAGGGGTAGTTTCAACTCCTCACAAGATGTTTATGGGTCAGACCTGTTGTTCCTGGAATCCAAGATGACTCAGAGCAAAAGAGACAGATGCAAAATGGAGGCAGAGATGGCAAGTTTTCCACTTTTGCAGGCTCAAGTGAAGAGTCCGTGTTTTTAGTAAAAGCAGCCTCTAAGTCCTTGTTGCATTCCTGCAGAATGAGTCAGGTGAGACGGAGCAGGAATTTAGTTAATTGGACATGTTCTAGCATTGCTCTAAATAAATACCAGTTCCTGTGCAGCCAGTAACTGGGGGTGGGGGCCGTTTCCCTAGGTTCTGTGCTCTGGAAAAGCTCTTTCTGTGCTCAAAACTGAACTGGAACTCCCTCACTAGAGGTCAGGATGTTCTGCTTCAGCATCTGCTGCTGCCCCTGGGGACAGCTTTGCACAAGGATGTAGAGTGTAGGAACATAATAGCTCAGCATTTGTTGATTTGCTTTTTCAACAAACACTGAAAACCTAAGTACAAGCCAGGTAGCCTTCATTCATTCATTCATTCATTCATTTATCAAATGTTTCCATAGTGTATATCCTGTGCCTGACTTTCTAATCAGCATCTCACTGACTATTCAAAACAGTGCTATGAGGTTGGTTCTACTATTACCACTATTTCAGAGATAAAGACACTGAAAGCAGAGAGAAGTTATAGCAGTTATATAGAAGTTATATAACTTACCTAAGAAATGTGTGTGAGACATTTTTGAGTCTATGGCAATAGTCCTTCATTATTTGTCCAGGATTGTGGGGGAAGCACACATTCATTTGTTCAGGCTTTCAATCATTTGTGGAGACTTTGATGAACCATGAAGTGTCAGACTTTGCGTTAGGAAAGGTAGGGTCCCAAGACATAGGCCTAATCTCGCCAAGCCTACATTTCAAGGGGTAAAGGCCAAGTGAGCCTCATTTTATCTTTGGCTTTGGAACCAGCAAAGAGGCCATTGACTTGGGTCAAAGATACCGTCCTTGCCAGGGGAATAGGCTTCTTTATATAAAACAAATTATCTTTTTGTGGAATTAAATATGCGACCTTTGCTCTTGTAATGCTCATACTGAAGAGTCTATCAGTGGTACTTGCTTATCCTTTCAAAAGAGAAAACATTCAGGAGAAAAATATATATAAAGCTAAATGTACATAAGCCCAACAAGATATGTGGTCATAAGATGGGCCCAGTGTTCCCAAACTTAAAAAACCATATTTTATGTTAGTCATTTGGTATTTATTGTTATGTGTACTCTAAAATACATAAAGAACAATATTGACTCATTTTTTTCAAATAAACTATTGCTTGAAGTAAAGAAAAAAAATTTTTAAAGTGAGTTAATTTAAAGAAAAATAGTAAACTAATAATGGCATAGATGTTAAAGTTGTATCTAAATGACCATATAGAAGTTATCACTGGGGCATCACTGGTATTTTGGGTAGATTAGCTTTTCATGTGTAGGATTATCATGGATAATGAAGTATACCTACTGTCCCCAGTCCCTGCCCCTCACATAGCAATAGAGCCACTCCTGTCTTCCCATCAATGCATGGTGATAATCCCCCTCCAAAAAATTCCTCAAAACATTTTCAAAAGCCACCCAGCAGAGGACTGGAGGATTTTGTACCATTCCTGGTTGGGGCATGTGGCTAAACCAAGGTTAAAGACTTGCTGGATGCCCATTTTTTGATATATTTTTTGAAGTAGAATGAAGGGAAGATAAAAGCCAAGTTCAATTACCAGGTGTTTTAGTGGGGAAGGCACCAGAGTCAGCACAAGAGAACCCAAGTGAGATGATACCAAAACATAGAAAGTTCTGGCAAGAGTAGGGACAGAGAAAGAATGTCTAAGGCAACAGAGAGCTTTCCCCACTTGGAACAAAACCAGTTCCTTCGTGCTCATCAGATAGCTGCCACCTGGCATCTGGAAATGTCCTGAGAGTGTCCCCTGCCTGCTGAAGAACAAGCACTTACTGCGTGAACTAAATGCTGTACAACACCAACTCAAATTTTGCAAGGAGACTAGAGTCATGATAAAAAATGTGACAGATTATCAACCATTAAAGAAGGAAAAGAAGGTTCCAGAAAACCATGTCTCCCTTTCCGAGTGTCCCATAATATAACGTGTTATTAACAGTGTGGATAAGTTGTGGGAGAAGAAGAATAAATTAATGTTTGCATATCACCCAAGACACTGTTTTGTAACCTTTAAAAAACTCCTGGTTATTTTTGCTACCTGTGAGTCTTTCAAGGTTGAATGGCCTCTACCTCAATGTGTCTGTAGAATAAATCTTTCCAAAGATATTAATAGATGGAGTCATGCAAAGAAAGGTTCTAATATTAAATAAGTTTGGGAAATATTGCACATTTCCTTTTTGAAAATTCGCAGTGCATGTTGGTGCCTTAAAGGTTTTGAGATTTCTTCTATTTCCCTGGTAATCTCAAAGGTAAAATCCAAACTCCTGGGCTGGTTTTAAAAGTCCTCTCACTGGCCCCACCTGATTTAGTCAACCTCACTTTACGGGAGGCAGGCTGGTCACAACTATGCTAGTGTACGTCTTCCCAGTCTTCACCACTGGGCCTTCTCTGATTCTCTTTCCTCTGAAATTCTCCCCAGACTTTCCACTTCTACCAGCTTGGTCAAGCCCCAGCTCAAGTTTCATCTCCTTGACCTCAGGCCTCTCTGATGAACTTGCTCTTCACTGTGAATTTTCTCAGAACTGTACCTGCACAAGGTGGTGTCATGTCATTGGGATTTACTTCAAGATTATGTTAGGATTAGCCTCAGGGTATGTGATATATATAGTTTGCAAAAAGCTTTGCTTCTTTTTAAAAGCTCATGGGAGCCCATGACTGTACTATGGATTATAAAGTTCTTGTAGATAAAAAAAAATATGGTGGATGTACCAATGGCTAGCCTTTTTCCATGGTAAAGCCACTTAGACCCTAGATCTCTATGATTTAACAACTACTGAACAATGATTGAACATGGGTATTTTCATTTTCTGTAACTAATTACTTTGATGTTTCTCAAATTAAATGAAATAGCAATGCAACAGATTTTACCTATATAACTGTGTAATGTTGGAGGTATTCAAAGTCAAAGTTAAGATTGTGTTTCTGGAAATGATATTGGAACTTTTACTACATATTCAGTGTGTGTGCTCTGTGTGTGTGTGTGTGTGTGTTTGCGTGATCACACACACTGGGGACTGAACCCAAGGCCTTGTATATACTAGGCACATGCTTCACTACTGAGTCACATACCCCAAGTTGTTTTGGGGGCAGTGCTGAGGATTGAACCCAGGGCCTGGGTATGCTAAACACACACTCTACCACTGATCTACATCTCTAAACCCTGAGTTTGTTTTATTTCTAATATATGCCCTATCTTCCTCCTCTATTCCCACATCCCTGTCCCAACAACACACACAAAATTCTGCTTTCCAGTGGTCTTTCTCAGGTCATTCAATAATGATTCACCCTTCCATTTTTTTAGGACAAAACTTCTGTATCATAATTGAATTTTCTCTTGAAATATCACATCCAAAACGTGTTGAAATGTCTTCAGAACCTGACCCCTGTCCACCACCTCAATGCTGCTAGTTGCGCACCCCTGGAAGCTGATTCTGAAATGGAGTTCAGGGGACAGAAAGTTTACCAAGGGGTGCTCTTGGCATGAATGCCTTAATAAAGGGAGAAAAGAGGCTTGGACAGAGGAAGACAATAGGCTGTGACGCGACTCCACCACCAAGGCCTGAGCTGACTCCCTGAGGACCTCTGGGCTGGGAGGTCCTTTAGGAGTTCTCTTGCGCAGAGGTGAGGAGCCAGACCTTTGCACCCTTCGCTGACAGATCACTTCTTGCAGGCTGTCTCTGGGAAGGGGGACACTATTGGACAAGACAAGCTCTTCCTCAGAGGCAATTCATGAAGATGGCTGACAGCAGAAGGCCCTTAGCCAGAACCCTGTCACCTGCTGGAGGCCTGGCCTTTCACTCCTGAAGGGACCTGAGCAGTAAAGCACAGCATCCCTCACACTCCACCATGACCACCTTGACTGGAGCCCAGTCTTCTGGAGAACAGGGCAACAGCGTGCTCTCTGGTTTCCTGTTTCAGTGTTCTTAAAACGTTGGCTAGGGTGATCCTTTGAAGATGGGTAGAAGACACCATGCCTCTGCCCCAAACCACCCGCACCTTCCATCCCCCCTGAGTAGAATCCAAGATCAGAACTGTCCACACCACTCTGCACCCTCGGCTCCCCCAGCTCTCAGCCCCCAGCCCCCACTGCTCTCCCTTTTGCCCCCTGCACTCTGGCCACCCTGGCCTCCTTCATATTCCTTGCAAATACTTGAAAAGTTCTGTTAAAGGATACACTTAGGTTGACATTTTAACAAGTGCATGTCAACCACTCATGGAGGAAGCAGCTCCAGGCTGCCAGAAGCTGCAGCCCCACCGAGGCAGGAAGAGGGGAACCCATGAGGAGTTCATGGTAGCAGAGAGAGAAGACACCTGGTTGGTTAAGGTGGAAAGGCTCTGTTTTGCGGTTAGTTGGCAGTTCCGGATTGGTAAAGACTCTAGGTAAAAGATAGTTGGTGGTTTCTGATGGTCAAGTTTAAGTTCGGCTTTACTTTTTTCCTGTGTTGGGTTTTGGTCTTACGCAGGAAACCCGGGTGCTGGGGTCCACGCAGCCTAATGGCATCCCAATTAGTTATTTTAACAGCCTCCACCTCAGGACTTTCACCTTATACTGCTGCCTCTGCTAGGGCCTCAGTGTGGCTCCTGCTTCTCCTCCTTCAGATTTTTCCTTCTGACCCTTCTTTGAGGTCTCCTTTGACTTCAGGCTGTGTCACTCCTTCTGCTGTCCCTCCCTGCCCTTTATGACATTATGTTTCTCTATGGCAGGGAACTCCATGGGGCTGAAATTCTGGACTGTTGCATTGACTGCTAGATCCCCGCCACCTGTTCAAGCCCGACACATTCTGTAAGTTACAGGAAAAGGGTCCTTGGTTGGCCTACCTGAAAATTGTTCCCTCATTCTCGGGGTCTCTAGGAAGGTAAGAACAGCTTTGTTTCCTTTCCTCTTATTTATCTGTGGTCACGCAGGCCATTTGTTTTTCTTTACCCAGATTAAATAAGGAGCTAGCATAAGTGTCAATGCAGTCCCCTGCATACAGGCAGGAGAGTCGTGAGAGGGAGACTCTCATCACTGGAAGAAACCAGAGATCAATTCAGGGCTCAATTCAGAGGCTGAGCTTGCTCTTTTAACAACTTATTCTCTAAGGAATTCAGGGTCCCACAAGAAGGGCCATAACTTCTTCTGAGGGCAGAGCCCTCAAGGCAAGGACCTCCCACGGGGTTCACCTCTTAAACATTGCAGCAGGTTGGTCAGCACCCCAGGAGGACCAAGCTCCCAGCACACAGCCCTCAGGGGGAAAAACACAACTAAGCCATTAAAAGTTCAAAAAGACATGCCTTTTAATAAAGTTAAACTTTTTTTGATCCTTGGACTCCCTGAGAGCTTGGATGATTAAGGGAGAAAGTTTAAGGTGATGGATATGTTAATTACCATGAGTTGGTCACTACTTACTGTGATAAATCAAAACATCACATTGTAAAATATCACAGTGTAATTCATGAATATTTTGGGTCAATCAACAAATTTAAAAGAACTGTAATCCCCTTTTGTGTTTCAAAAAACAAACTAAACAATAAAGCAAAACAAAAAACACAACTAACTACCACAATGGATGACCCAGCCCTCAAATATTCTAAGACCCATCTCCATCCTTCCTCTCGGAGATAAAGAATCCCTTGTTAATATGCCTCCATAAAAGCCAAGTCTCCTTCCTTTTCTTTAAGACATTCCTCAATAACAAATGTTCTTGAACTGCAACAGCTTGAATAAAATCATATCCAGATTGACTAGTGTGTTTTGTCTTTTGTACTTTTATAAAGAGGCGACTTGTCTTGGGAGGGTTTATTTATAGCCTCAAAGATAAAGTGTCCACTGGAAAATCAGCAGCTGAATATTGAGTGACAAAAGGATTCTTGACAATAGACAACGGGTAAGCAAAGGGTCCACTCCCTCAGCAGAGAGCCAGCACAGAGCTCAGCTTCAGAGTAGGAATAATTACTACTTCCAGAGGCTGTCAAAAACTTGACTCAAGCAGATGGCTGGACAAAAAGACCTTGCTGGAAGTAACTTCCCAGCATATAAATGCAGCTCTATATCATTTCCCCGTGAAATCAACTTTCCTCCATGGGTTAGGCACAAAAGACTCATTCCTTCCCCATGTAGGGACGCTGGTTCTAAAGAGGTGAAGTGGACTCAGAAGTCCCTGGAAACTAGACATTGTCATACATGGCATGTTTACAAGCTCCTACCTTTCCAAGAGGTGGGGCCAGGAGGACCACCAGCCCACCCTCCCATAGGGGAAAAGGTCTGTGATCAGCTGCATGAAGACCAGGATTTAGAAAAAGGGCTCCACCTTTGTTCTAAATGCAGGGTCAGGTCTTCATACTGATTCACATCCTTATATAGTTTGACAGAAATATTTGACTCCATTCCATTGGTCACAAAGCCTCCAAATACTATTTAAAACCCAAACAAGACTACTCAGGTCGAGGTTTTGATGAAATTTGGTGTCAGAGGCCTATTGCTAATTTTTAGATTTGGGGTTCGGGGGAATGAACAAATTGCATTACTGGGAATCCCTTCAAAATTACATGCCAAATGTTTTGTGTGTGCACACACATACGTTTTTCTAAAGAAAGTTTCCATAGTTTTCTAATATTCTTAAAGGGAGATATTCAAGTCCTCTGATGAAAAAGAACCACTGTCTAATACAGATATTCTGGGCCTTCAAAGAAACCTCCTCTAGACAGATCCCCTCATACTTGGCCAAGGCATGTATCAGGAGCAGAAAGTTCACTGCCATCTGTGATTGGGCTTCATTAGTAAGCATATGTAGGCATTCAGCCTGGACCCAGGATCAGCAGTGAGCTAAGTCATGCCAAGACCTTTGCTATTGGCAAAGGCCTCACAAAATCAATTTGTTTTCTAGAAGCTGACAAGGGGAGGGTTACATGTCATCAAGAGAAAGACTAGTAATTATTTGTTAAAACCAACTCGTTTTATATTTTCCATAACAATTCCCCATCAAGAATGCAACTTGATACTCTAAAACAACACTGGCTAGAGATAAAATGTGAAAACGCAGTGGAAACATGTGAATATTACCCAGATGTTGGGTCTGCTTTTTTTTTTCTTTTTCTTTTTAAGTATTAAACCTGGATGTCATGGCTGTGCTTGGAATTAACAATAGCTACCAGAATTATTGCCATATGTTCTGCACAAGTTTTAACAAAGCAAAGACAAAGCTAAATTGGCTCACTGAACCGTAACCTCATAAGAATTTAATTTTCCTATAAGAACAGTAAATGCCAACAAGATAGACGTCCCTGTTCTCCTGAGCTGTTTGTAGTTCTAAGAAGTAAATAGAAAATTATTTTACTAAAAACATTCCCTGTAGGCCAGCAACATCTAGTTTGAGTTTGTTGGAGTCTTAGAGGAAGAAAGTCTAAGGATGACATAAAGAAAAATCCAAAAATATTCCTAATGTCTAAAACCTGAAGTCTGATCCTGATTGCACTGTGGTGAAACAAACCACATGCTTCTTCATATCACTGCTGTCTTGAGGTACTGAAGAGGACAACATTTGTCACTAGGTTTTGTTTAAAAAAAAATTGCTTTGAGACAGCCTTTTGGAGGTATATTCATTTTGCAGAGCTGTGGCAAGGGATGTCATTTGTCAAACTGGATGTAGAATAAATTAAATGGAATTCTAGTGTCCATTAATCTCCCCTAAGGGGACCGTTTGAGTCAGCTTTGTATCGCTGTGATCAAAAGGCAAGAGTGACTTAGAGGAGCAAAAGTTTATTTTGGCTCACAGTTTCAGAGGTTCAGCCCATGGTCGGCTAACTCCATACCTCTGGGCCCAAGGTGAGGCAAGACATCATGGCAGAAGGGCACAGTGCAGGGTCACAGCTCAGGTCATGGTGACCAGGAAATAAAGAGAGTTCCGATAACCAGGGACAAAATATCAATCCCAAAGTCACACCCCCATGATCCACTTCATCCAGCCACACCCTACATGCCTACAGTTACCACCCAATTAATCAGTATCAGAGGATTAATCCACGGATGAAGTTATAACACTCATAATCTAATAATTTCACCTCTGAAAATTCTTGCACTGTCTCACATGAGCTTTTGAGGGACATTTCATATCTACAACATCACAGGGACTAATACACTAACTTGGGCAGAACTTACAAAAGCTCACTAGAAGTGTCACCTCCTGTGTGGCCAACATAACTGCTCCCTCTTCTGTGTTGGCCAAACAGTGTCATAGTTGCTGGCTCTTGTTTCCCCAGCAGGCTGAGACCCTGTGGGGCAGGGACTATGTCTTATTTATCTTTGGATCTCCAGTAACTTGGGCAGTGTTTTGTAATCAGCAAGAATTTGTGCCATGGCTGTCGGGATTCATTAAATGAGTGCCAAGTGTTGGATCAGACTCCCACCCAGATTCTGAATATGTGGTACCAGTTCATAGGTCTTTAGAGTCCTGATAATGCACTGAAGGACTATGCACTTTCCATTGCTGTTCCGTAGACCCTAGCAAAAGGTGGCTTTACCCTCAAACTCCTCAGAGTCCTGGGAGGGTGAAGAATATTAGGAAAAAAAAAATCCCAAGAACTAAAAATAATCCAGCTCAATGATCTAGTGAAACATTTTCTGTGCCAGACACTGAGCCAATCCCCAGCACCTTTTAGCTCATGGGATTCTCACTGCAAACATATGTGAGCACTATTATGACACATTTTACATGTGAGGAAATTTGCACAAAAAGGTACAAAGTTGCCTGAGTGGTGGAGCCTTATAATTTCCCAGGCCTCCCACCACCTGAGAAGCAAGGCAAAGGAATCAGTTCTCCTCTGTTCCCACGGTTCCACTCTGTTCCTTCTCTGTTCTGCTTACTCAGGTATGGCCTTGATCCCATCATGCTGGATTCGTGTCTGACTCACTGGTCAAACCATGAGCCCCAGGAGGCAGGGATTTTTTTATTGGTCATCTTTTCACCTCCCCACTTAGCGGACAGACTGGATTATAGTAGCCTCTCTGAACAACTAAATGAAAGGAGCCTCCATCCCAAACTACCACTTGGAGTGGGGGGATTCCCAGAGGAAGGGGTGAAGGCAGATTCCTCCTGCTGCCTCAGGAGAGCGTGGGGCTGGATGTGCACACATGCCCCAACAGCAACTTTCACAGCGGGCCACTAAAGCCTAGTGGGGGCTAAATGGTTTTAAAAACCAGATTGCTTATATTTTCCTGGACAAAAAAAACAAAAAAACAAAAACGTTGACTTGAAAAAGTTTTAAAAAGTCAAAAGTAGTTTTTAAAAATGTGCAACTTTAAACCCAGAAATTTTCCTAGTAGGAGTTTATCCCAAGAATCATCCTGGCTCTATTTCTAGAGACAGATCGTAAGCAAAAACAGGAAGGAGGTGGGTAGAGGACAGTGGTCTGTCACTGGAGAGATGGTGACATGCTGGGAAGGGCTTGCCCAGTGATATCAGGAGGGGGAACCAGAGCAGCCAAACTTTGTTTTTCAATAGGGCCAGAAATCTCAGTTTTAAAATATGGGCTGTGGTAGATTGCATAAAGAGGACTCCAATTATTCCCCTCCTCTCTCCATGCCTTTGAGTAGAGCTCTCCTACATTGACCCTCAGCTGCCCATGTGACTGCCCGTGGCCAACAGGATATTAGCAAAAGGAATGCCAACAGAGGCTTAAAGAGAGTTTGGCCAGTGGAGGCCAAACCAGGGCTTGCTTCTTGCTGCCTGTGTGACCTTTGCTGCCACCACCAAATGAGGAAGTCTGGGCAAGCCTGATGGGTAAGAGCACGTGACCTAGACACCTCTGTGGCCCCAGGCAGATGCCTGCCCCTTGCCAGACACACAAGTGGGGCCACTCTGGGTCATCCAGCCTCAGCCGACCACAGATTCACAAACCAGCCCAGCAGAGGTCAGCTGAATTGGCCTCCACCAACAGCCCAGGCTGCTCACAGAACCCTGAGTTAAGTGTGAGCTAAGTGTTAAACCCACCTACACTCACTCATCCATAAATGTGGCTCTGAGTGGTGAGAACAAAAGCTAAAGCAACTCTCTATTATGAAATCCAGAGGGAAAAGAGCAAAATAGTAAGTCCAAGATTCAAAATGACAAGCAGTTTATTGAAGATGCCATAGAAGTGCAGTCTATCACTGGGTTTAGGGATGTGGACAAAAGTATGAGAGGTTTACAAGATAATGAATTATTGGCTGGGTGACAATGTGTTAAGCCAGCACATTTGTTGTTTGAAGCCAATACATGTTGGGGTTGTTTGCTATAATATGATCTAATTGGTAACAAAATTAAAACATGTTTGGAGTTAAACAAAACAGGGATCCGGTTCATTGTACCCTCGATGAATGTTGACATTTTGCAATGGAGACTTCCCTTGCATCATTGTTTGTTTATTGCAGGGCTGGGTATTGAACCAGGGCCTCACATGTACGAGGCAAATGCTCTAGCACTGAGCCAATCCCCAGCCCTTTTTACACTTTTATAATTTTGAGACAGAGGGGTCACTATGTTACACAGACTTGCCTTAAACTTGGATCCTCCTGTCTCAGCCTCCCCTGTAGCTGTAATTACAAGTGTGCATCACTAAGCCTGCCTACATCATTGTACATAATAATGAAAAAGCAAAGAAAAACTAAAGATCCGCTCAATTGGGAAGGGGACAATAAGGAGTGGCATATTTATGTATAGGAGAGGCGTGCTGCTGCTATGGTGTAGGATTGTAGCAAACAGGTCTACCAACCCTTTAGAAGTGTGCCATCAATTTTGTTGTTAAGGCTGCCATAGTGGGGACAAACTGAGCTACATCCCTAGCTCTTTTTACAGCTTTCTTACTTGAGGGCATCAGAGTACAAAATACGGGCAGTAAAGAGCTACACTCGGACAGGGACGTGGTGCTAAAGGGGGACCAAGCAAAAAAGTGGAGTGGTGGATGTTTTGATGGTGATCGCCTTTGGTGAAGTGGCTTCTAATCTCTTCAAAGGTTGCTAAAACTATGAGACTTGAACATGTGTTCCAAACACAAAGGATGTGGGAAACCACTGGTGTGGGAACAGAGTGGTACTGAAGGAAACATGTACAATACAGCAGCATGTACAATAAACCCCCCATTCTTGTTATTAAAAGAATGTGCAGGCAGAAAAACTTGCTGGACGACAGAGCAAAGCTGAATCTAACAGGTTACCTTTGGAAGATGGGGATATGGATAGTTCTTATTCCCCACCCCCCATAATTCATTGTTCCTTTTTTACAAACAGATGCAATGAATGTGGACTTTACTTGTGTTGATAATTCAATAAAAGTTACAGATTTGAAAGCATTAGAAGGCACTCATGTTTGCATGCACACACTTGCACATACTTACCCCCCTGCAACACCCCAATCTAAGGTGGAGGAAGACTGTTGACATTTTGTTGTTTCTTTAATCTCTGCAAATGCCCTGCTGCCCCACTACACTTATCGATAATTTTCTTGGGGATAGACAGACTCTGGAATTGTAGAATATTCTTCCACGCAAAAACACATGGAATTCTTGCAGGCAGCTCACCTCCTTAATTCTCTTGGGAGGCCGGCAGACGCTATGTAGAATCACTGATCTTCACAGCCAGGGGTAAAAATGAGGCAGGGATTCAGCTGCTCTGTTCTCCCACTTTGCAGAACTTCAGCAGGAACATGAGCAGGCCCAGGGAGTTGAGGCTGCCATTTGGAGGGGGAGACACCCTGCTTGTTAAAGGCAACAAGCCAGAGCTCTAATGGCCCCCTTGACCCTGTCAGCGCTTCACAGCCTTATTCTTCACTAATTGTCTCTCACTACTGGCAGAGCACAGAAGTGTCTTTGTGCATGACAGATTCCTTACAAATGGTGGGTGCAAGATACAGCTAATCATCAGACCCACTTCTAAGATGCCAGATAGCCAGACACAGCAGAGCCCACCTACATTCACTCATCCATAAATGTGACTGAGTGGTGAGAACAAAAGCTAAAGCAACTCTCTATTATGAAATCCAGGGGGAAGAGAGCCAAATAATGAGTCCAAGATTCAAAATGACAAGCAATTTATTGAAGATGCCATAGAAGTACAGCCTATCACTGGGTATAGGGATGTGGACAAAAGTATGAGAGGCTTACAAGATAATGAATTATTGGCTGAGTGATAAGATGGAAAATTAGAGCTGATAAGGCTAGTAGATGATCCTCTGGGACCACATTCATTGAATGAATGAGCTGTGGAATAACTGATCTTTCTAGTAAAGGGGATATGGATACCAGATGACTGACAGGATGTCAACACACCATGGTCACCTTTTTGAGTACCTGCTTCTTGTTCAACTCTACCACTTTATATACTTGTCTTCATAATGTAAGGAGATAAAAAGTATACATTTTTTTCCCTGTTGGAAAAAAAAGCATTAAATAGATGGCCCAATTATTGATGAAGACAGATCACGGATAGGGAATTTTCGCTTGTGCTTTTCTCATTTGGATCCATTGTAGAGTTAATAAAATCACATATTTTAAAGGTTGGTAATTAAATGCATTGGCATAGTTCCCCCTCTGAGTCTCATCTTCAGGCACTCTTCACTTTGTGAACTACATGTTCCACCATGGCAGCAAATGAACAGATACCATTTTCCAAGAGCTGACTACTCTAGGCTCTAGATGAGCCTAGACTTTGTTACTTTAATCATCAGGGAGATCTTGGAGGTGAGTACAGTCATTTCCCCATTCTACAAATGAGGAAACCGAGGCTTAGGGAGGGCAAGTAACTTGCTGAAGGCAATGCAGCTAGTAGGTGGGAGCAGGACTCTTCCTGTCCCTTTTGAGCAAGCAAGAGGGAAAGGAAGAGAAGCCACATGGCGCATTCTAGCTCACTCACGCCAGCTGTCAATCTCTCTGTAGGAGGAGGCCAACCACTATTGTATATCTGCTCACAGAATTGTTGAGAGGACCAGATGAGATCACATATCAGAAAAAGCCTTGAAAAGAGGAAAGCATTTCATAAACAACACGTTGCGATAAGTGAGATGAGACGACTCCATCGCTCTCCTCAGGAACACACTTCAGTCATGACCGCCTTAATGGAAAGACCACAGTCTCCCTTTTGCCCTAATTTAATGTTTTAAATAAACAGCACAAGATTTTCTTAAGCAATCTTTTAAAGATGAAGGGCTCGGGTGTGCATGCTGGCACTTGAACTGGTCTTTGCAGGGAGCTTTGGTGTCTCATGTTTAATATGGACATCCTGCCTGAGCTGTTTATGTTGACTGGGGAAAGTAAGCATTTCATTATTACTATCAATTCTCTTCTCTTAATCTCTGCAATATAAGAATGAGGAAAAAACACCACACTTTCTCATGAAAGGAGCACAGTATATGTATAGTAATTCACTGTTTATTATCATCATCATTATGAATAGCAAAGTCCACAGTTCAGTTTCCAGGCAACATGAGGGTGGAGTTTTATATGTGGGACACCTGCATGTGATGTGATAACATGGTGGTTGTTTTTTTTTTTTTTTGACCACTATGATTTACTGGTCTATTAAAACACAACCGAACAGTTAAAAACTACAATTAAAACACAATCTTTAAGCAATTAAAAACAATCAATTGTTGAACCAATGTAGGAGATCTGCTGAGTAATTTGGCTTTTTAGGTAAAGTCAAGTAGAAACTGTTTTCTCTCTCCATCTAAGGATCAGTGAAAAGAAAAAACAAAAATCCACCTGCTCTGAGCGAGTCAGGATTCAGCACGAGTGACTTGGGCCCCTCCCCAGTGCTGACGGGATGGCGTCACTCCAGCATGTGCTGGAGCACCGAGGGGTCCACCTCCATGGCCTCCAGGCCCTTGTGCAAGCTCAGGAAGGTGGCCTGCTTCCCGAAGCGCTGCCGCCAGCGGACGAAGGCCTCCACCACCTGTGACTGCACGTTGTGGGGGTGGTTGGCCTTACAGCGGTAGATATCCGTCTGGGACAGTCCCAGTGACAGCACCACAGGCTCCCACTCGGGGCCCAGCCTCTGGGCCAGCTGGTTGATCTGCCTGTCTGACGGGGAGCTGTTGAGGATGTGTGAGGGGAGCCCAGGCGTCCGATCACCTGAGGAGAAAAAGACACACAGGTGAAACACGCGACAGACACTTCAGGAGGCAGAGACAGAAAGGTGGGCAGCCAAGACAACGGCTCATGGTGGGGCTCCTAGCCTTGGTGTGTCAGGGCTTAAGAAATACCGCCTAGCATCTTGAGAGTGTTCACCATGGCAAGTTTGAAAACAATAATCTGGTCTATTTCCTTTCTTTTATATATAAAACATACATGGAGGATGACCTTGTACATGCTGCTAGCAGCAAACTGTTTTCACTTCCATCTCTTTTGTCAGAGGCCAAGCCAGGAGTTCTGGAGGGAACTTAGAAATGTCTGTCCAGGCCCCAGTTTCCCTGGCACTGGCCTGTGGGCCAGCAGTGGGGCTTGGTCCTGGGCTGTGAATGCTCCTCCCTGCAGGAAGGGCTCACATGGGTGCAGGTGGGGGTAAGGCCTAAAGCCAACAGCCCTCTCTCCCGATGGCTCAAACATGAACAGGTGCAGCTGGCGAAGCAGGAGCCAAGAGGCCTGCTGAGACAAAATAAACTGTCGAGTCTGCAAGGGAAGGGAGGATAGTGGGGCCCGTGGTAGCAGCAGAGGCCACTAGAGTGTAGTTACCCGTCCTGGCTACCCTTCTGTTTCTCTTCTGGGCTCAGGGGCAAGGAGAAAACTTGACCTTGCACTTCCTAAATTAGCTTCCTATCTGCTAACACATGTGACAGTGAGTTATAAGTGTCTGACACCAACAAGCAGTGCCCTCTGTTACTCCAAAGGGGATCCTGTCCTAGTGTGGCCAGAGGCTCTCCAAAGGAAGGAGGTTAAGGCAAAGCCCTGAACAAGAGGAAGGGGAGGTGGGCGAAAGGGGAGAGCCATGCCTCCCATCAGAGGAAAGTATGTGGAGAGCACACAGGGAGCAGGGGAGCGCGTGGCACCAGGTATAGTGTCAGAGGGAACAAATGTGATGCTGATGGCCCTGGCTCAAGCCAGGTTCAGATACTTGCACGGGGCACAGGGTGCTGCACTTGCTACCCACCGGCATCGTGGGGATTCGGGTCAATCCACCTCACGCTCCCCAGACTACTGTTTTGATTTATGACTCAATAAGAAGGCAAAAGGCATCCTGTAAGAAGAGCTGCTGTTCCCACCGCCCTGCCTTTGGCCTCTAGGCTGCTAGTTGCCAATACCTCAGGGATTAGTTGCAAAAATATTGCCAAGAACTTTTTCTGGTGTTTGTCAACACCATGATTTAACTAAAAAAAATATTAACACACACTAATTATACATATTGATGGGTTCAGTTGATATTTCCAGACCTGTATACAGAGTGCACTGATCAAACCCAACCACCCTTTTCCCTTCTCCCTTCCCACCCTCTTCCTATTCTCTAGTGATCACAATCCTACTTTGGGGTTGATTGTTATCTTCCACATATGGGAGAGAACATGCAGTGCTTTCTTTTCATGTCTGGCTTCTTTCACTTAACACCCTCCAGTCCTATCTATTGTGCTACAAATGACAGATTGTCATTCTTATTTATGGCTGAATAATACTCGGTTATGTATATACACATCACATTTTTTTCACTCATTCATCTGTTGGTATGCAGTAGGCTGACTCCTTTATCTCAGCTACTATCAACAATGCAATGAGAAACTGACTAAGAGGCAATTACAATCATGATGATAATATTAAGCAATGTTTCATATGAACAGTATAATTTTTTGGCGTTTGTAAAAATGTGGGAGGTTTTATAAAAATGAGTGCATTTAAAAATTCAAGGAAAGCAAAATTACAATGAGGAAAGCAAATCAACCAATATCTCATCGTTGTATTTAGGTGCTGAACATCATTCTGAATATCTCTTTATGCACATATGCTATTAGAAGGACAGATATATTATCATTCTAAATGAGATCATTGATATCTAAGAGTTTTTCCCTAATAAGAGCTATTTGATTTTTGTTTAAATTTAACAGAAGAAAAAAAGCAGACATAAAACTGAATATTTTCTGACTAGCAATGAACTACTTAAAAATACACATGCACAATTTAATGGAGATAAATTATGAAAATTTTAAGAGTTTAACCAAATGTTTTCTTTCCACGCTTTATAATAAACACTTTATATTCCCTCTCATTCTTCCTCACACCTCTTGTCTTTTGTTGCTTGTATCATTTTTTTGTAAGGTACTACCATTTTTATGTCTCTGTGACAATAAGCTACAGCTCCTTGCTCCCAAGTTGTTTAAGACTACAATGGTTTGAAAGCTCACCGCTGTTTCTGTTGTTGTTACTGCTTTTCAATCATGGCTTTCCTGCTCCTGGGTCTGTTTTTCTGATTTGTGTCAACTGGTCACTTTCCTCACAGATAGTTTTATTCAAGAAATGTTCATGGTTGCAATATTCCCTGAGATTTTTTAGTTTAAGATTGTCTACTTATTGCCTTCATTGGAATAATAACTCATATTTAGAAAAGCAACTTTAAAGTTACTTTTAATATTTTATTTTTAAATTATAAATATAATTTTATATTATTTAAATAATTTTATTCCCCCTTACAAGTTTGTAGACCTTGTTCCTACTTTATGGTAGGGAATGCCAGTATGGAGAGTTCTGGTACCCCTAATATTTTGTGTAACTTGCTTTCTCTTTGTGGGGTACAAAACACTGAAGCTTTATATCAGGGCATATCTTTGCTCGTCTAGATCTGCTTTTCCTGGTATGTGATAAGACCATCTGACCAAAGATTCAGTTCTTTCTTCCTTTCAGAAAACCTCCCTGTGTTAAATCTTTGCATTCTTTTTCTGCTCTGCCTGTTGGATGGCTTTGTCTATCCTCCATGACTCTTTTCTCTCTTATTGCTTTAATCTCCCCCCTGAGGTCATCTTACAATTTCCCCCTAGGCTATTCACTTGACTTTCATCTACCTCTGTTTTTTGTATTTTGTTATTTTTTTTCTGGTTCTAATCTGGAATTGTGTTTTTGCTCTAATTCTTCTCTTGGCTCTTTGAAAAATTCCATTCCATTTCATATACATTAGGAAGGCTACTGCCAAAAAGACAGACCTAGCAAGTACTGATGAGGAGGTGGGGAAATTGGAACCTTGTGCACTGTTGGTGGGAGCGTCAATGGTATACTTGCTGTGGAAAATAGAAAACACTATGGTAGTTCCTCAAAAAATAAAAAAATAGAACTAGTATATGAACCAGCAATTCAACTATGGATATATACCCAAAATAATTTTAAAAGGGGCTTGAAGAGATAGTGTACACCATGCTTATCGCAGCATTAAACATAATAGCCAGGAGATGGAAGCAACCCAAGTTGCTTCATTCCGTGATGAATGGATAAACAAAATGTGGTAAATACATATAGCAGAATTATTACTCAAACTTAAAAGGGAAGGAATTCTAACATGTGCTCCGACATTGGTCAACCTCGAGGCCATTATGCTAAATGAAATGAGCCAGTTGCAAAAGGACAAATACCATGTGATGCTACTCATATGAGGTATCTAGAGTAGCGGAAAATGGTGGCTGCTGTGGGCTGATGGAGGAGCAAGGGGTCAGTGTTTAACAGATATGGAGTTTCAGTTTTGCAAGATGGTTAACAACTTTGGAAATGTGCTAAGAACAATGTGAATGTACTTAACGCTTCTGAATTGTGTGTTTTAAAATGGCTACAAATTAAATTCCAAGTTATACATATTTTACCACAATTTCAAATAAAAATGAAATAGAATTAAATTAAATAGAATTCCTCACCTTCTTTCCCCAGAACTGCTTCTGAGCAGCCGAGTCGGGGTGTTTTCTTCCCTGCCCACCACTTGTCATGGGGCTTGGCACAAAGCGTAATTGCCTTTTTGTTTGTTAGTTTACTGGCTGCTGGTGAATTGGGGGCAAGGTCCGTTTTTGTTTGTGACTGCTTTTCAGTTCAGTTCACTGCAGTGGGGGAGGGAGCGCCTGTGTTCCTGCTGCTCTGTGGCCCTGTCGTCAGTCATCTTTCTCACTCTCTCGGCCAACTCTCAATGCAACAGATGCTGTAAGCCAATTGTCTGGCAGTAAGGACAGACTTTGCTCTGATTCTTCCACACTTTCAGGGTCACATACCCTCTGAGAATAGTGCCATGTCCGCAGAGGGAGAAGGTAACTGGGAGCAGATAGAAGTCTATAGACACCCTGGGCCAAGATGACTGGCACATACACACTCGCCTGCCAGGCAAATGGAGCCCTTCCAACCAGACAGCTTTACATACACCAAGAGGCAAGAGCAGCTGTCTGTGCCATCTGACCTCTATCTGGAAAAGTATCCTCATGAGGCCCTTTTAACTTGTGTATTCTGCTGAATACAAGGTTACTTAAAAATGAGTCCTAAGGCTTTAGTGTCAACTTCTAAGGATACACTATGTAAAATGAGCCCAAGCTACAAATTGATCCAGTGTGACCACCGGGCCACTGTTTTTCAAAGCTAATACATACCATTAGTGATGTGTATGTTCATATTAGGTAGATGAAATGCTCTGCATTATAAGAGTCATATCTATTTTAATACGGGGGAGAAAACTATAAATAGCATTTAAAACCCAAGATCACTAGGGTTAAAATATGTAAATTAAAGACCAGGTATAGAATGGCAAAAAGTCAATTAAAAAGAAAAAGTAAATTTAAAGAAAAACATTAAATTAATGGTACAGGTGGTACATGGATGTGCAAAAACTGTACGAGTGGAACCCAAATAATGGTGGACGGGGAAGCCAGTGGGTGTTCAAGGTGCACCAATGGATTCTAGGCAGACTTCATGCTGTGCAGGGTGTCCCCTACACCTCACAGGCCTTCAGCACCCCTGCCTTATCCCTGATTAAGAATCATGAGACACTGTGGTGCCTAAAACTTCTAAATATGGACAAAATGTTCTCCCTTATACAGATCCTAAATCTTTCATGCCATCTTTTAATCTCATTTTCAGTGAAGCTAAAACTTACCTGGTTTAAAAAGAACAATATATGCTGAAAACCCACCTACCACAAGCCAAGGATCCACTTACGGAATGGGGTGGCCACTAGCCCTCCCATCCCCTCCACTTACTCTCTCACCCCTCCATCCCCATCTCTGGGATCATTACATGAATGAAAATGACATAGTTTGCCCCTCTTTCTCCAACTATCTCCTCTACCCTCATTCATATTTATCAACAGCTATTCTGGCCTCAAAACTAAAAGTCTCCTTTCTAATTCCTATTGCATTTAGAGTCAGGTCTAAAAGTTTCAAACATAACTTTTCCATGTTTTATATTTAGCATTGCTGCCACCCAAGCTCCTTATGGGCAGAGATCATGTCTTCTACCTCTGCAGCTCCCTCTCCAAACCTTTAGCTCCTGCTGAACACAAAAGGGAAATTGATGTACACTTTTCCAGTAACTGGTCATAATCTTGAGGTTAAAAGGTCTTCCAAGTCAAGTTTCCAACTCACCATTTCCAGTAGCTTTGAATTTCTGATTTTTCATTCCATAAATAAAGTCATCTCTTCCTGTAGTGCAGAAGGACTCCCTATCTACTCCTGGCAGGACATAGTGCTCTGTGTGAACTAGCATCTAAATGGTCAACCTCCCCTTTCTACTCTGCATTCCATGATATGTGGCCACCTTAAAGGGGACCTGAGAAGAGGAACTGCACAGGGTTCAAAAGCACCATTCAGAGGCTAAAGACCAAGGACTGAGCAATGCATGGCAGGCATATAAACATCTGTTAAGAGAGTCAGCTGAATCTGCAGCAAGAGGTCTAGAATAATAGGAAGGTTTTAAACTATAATACTTCTTTTAAAACTTTAGATATTTTACAATATGACTAGAGATATTTTAGTGGATATGAATTCTTTATCACAGTAACTCAATTGGACATGGTCTAGCACTTTAAAAAACTACACACATTTCTCTGGAAAGTCTGGTCATGTATCAATTGCCCAACTTAGTTGGCTGTAAGCCACTGTTACTGACGGAAGTGTCCCATGCTTCAGGTTTGATGGACTATAAAAAGAGTTGAGCTAAGCTCTAGAGTACCCTTCCAGTGCAGCCATGTTTTAAGAGTCAAAAGCAAGCCCCTTCCTCAAGGACATTTAAGACCTCAGCTCATGTCAAGTCCACTAATGTTCCATTCATCAAAGCAAAACACATGGCTACACCCAAAACCAAAAGGATAGGGAATTAAGTCTTCTGACAGGATAGGAGGAATATAAATTTGCTGGGAAATGATCTCTAAACACTCACAAGTGCTAGAAACTGGTGCAAGAAAAATATTAAAAACTTGAATAGACCAAAGTATTAAATATATTGGAATGGCAAACAAACCCTCCCCTGCCAAAGAGCCCTAGGCCCAGAGGGTTTTACAAGTGAGCTTTATTGAAGGTTCATTTAATTATCTATCTTCTGCACCTTGGGCCAAGAGCAATGGAGTTAGCTGACCATGGACTGAACCTCTGAAACGTTGAACCAGAACAAACTTTTTCTCTCTAACAACAACAATAACATCAAAATCATATCTTATGCAAGAAGTTTAAAAAATAGAAAAAGAAAAAAGTTACTTAACTGATTTTATGAGGTTACCACGATGTTTATTCCAAACAGGACAGAAGGAATGCATGAAAAATTATAGTCTTGATTCAGTTATAATTTCAGAAGTAAAAACAATATTTTATAATTTGTTATTATTTAAATATATATTTAAAATAACATATCACAAAAAAATAGAACTTATCCCAGGCTTAAAATAATTTTCAGTATCATAAACTCTACCATTTAAGTCAACATACCAATAGACTAAAAAAGAAAGTCATTATCTTAATAGGTGCAAAAAAGCATTTGACAATTAATGCCTATGATTTAAAAAGTATTTCTTAACAAATTTTCAGATTATGAGGAGCTTTCTTAACTTGGTGAAAATTGTGATAAGGTTCCATGAGCACTTCAGTTAACGGAGAACCTCTAAATGTATTTCCTTTAAGAATGAGAACAAGACAAAGACGCCCTCTACCACTAATACGGTACTGGAGGGCTTGTCAAATGGTAGAGAGAAAGAAGAAGAAATCAGATATAAGCATTTGAAAGGAAGAGGTAAAACTATCACTTTTTTCAGATAATATGACCATAAAAAGACCAGAATTAACAATCCATTCGAATAAGATTACACAAAATTGTCAGCTACAAGATCAACTTAAAACAAAACCTGACAAAACCAAATTTCAACATTCTAGCAATAATAAAATACAAAATAAAATAAGCATAAGAAGTATAAAGGATTTCGTAATTAAACTACTAAAGGCTGTATAAGGTCTCAACGGGAAATTTTTTATTAAAATTTCAAAAATTTAAAGCAAGAACTGAATAAAAGGAGGGTCATTCATGTGCTAGGTAGGATGACATTATCATATAACATAAAGATGATCATTCTTATATAATGACAATTAAAATTCCAGAATGGAAAAAGGAGTTTCTTCAAACTGGTAGAAGCTATTATTATAAAGAGAAAAAGAAAACGTGGCTTTGACATCATTCTTTAAACATCTAGTGGCTAGATTCCACAAGGACAAAGGCCCAAACATGAAAGATGAAACTATACAAAGTGGAAAATAATGTGAGAATATCATTATAAACTGTGGCGGGAAGTGATTTTTTTAAATGAATTCCCCCAAAGATGAATTTTTTCACATCAAAATTAAAGATTTCTGCTCAACAAAAGAGACCATGATCTAAGTTGACAGAGAAAAATGGGGAAAGACACTTGATATCATCTAACACCAACAACAGACTACTATTTGGAATATATAAGGTACTGTTGAAGACCAACTGGAAAGATAAACCACACAGGAAAAGACACCGGTATGAATAGTTGATTCAAATTAGAGGAATTCTCAAAGCAACAAATGAAGAGATGCTGAAATGCAAAAATTTAATAAACTAAAATGGAAACAATGATAAATCACTTTTGGTGCACAGAAACCAAAAGCTTCCAAGTTTGGGCTGGGATGTGATACAGGGAGATTTATACACTGCTGGTGGTAATGAAGATGAGGCAGTCATTTTAGATAGCAAGCTGGCAGTGTGGGTAAACTGAATGTACTATATTGTTCCTAGTTATAAACATCGAAGAACATTTCTGAAAAAGACCCATAACATGCACATATAAGGCTGTCGTGTACAACATTTCATTATTTGTGCTAGCAAGTATACATATACTCTTTAACTCAGCAATCCTGTTTTGGAATGTAATGTATACTTTATATACAGTTTATTTCACAGTCTTTATATTTCTCTGCTCATGCAGATTCATGAGGCTTGTGTATGGAGCTTTTTATATGAGGTAACATTGTTGGAAGAAAGGAGATTGAAGCAATCTAAGAGGCCATCATTGGTGGAAGAGATAAAGAAATCTGAAAGTGTCCTAGGAATACTGGCAGAGTTAGAAAAGGATGGACTAAATGTGGTACAGGGGCGGCTGGGGCTGCAGCTCAGCGGTAGTGCACTTGCCTGGCATATGTGAAGCAAGTGGGATCGAGTCTCAGCACCTCATATAAATAAAATAAAGGTCTATCAACAATTAAAAAAAATTTTTTTAAATGTGGTACAGAGCCAAAAATGTAAGGAAAAGAATGAGATCTATAACAAATAAAATTAAAAATAATGTTCAAAACACCACTTATAAAAATAGATAATAAGTTACCTATGGCGGGAGGCAGGGAATGGCAATAAAAATGAAAGTCATAAATGAATGAGAGAGACAAGATTTTCATAGATCAGTTAATGAAATACAATATGCCATAAATTGAAGGGTATGAAAGGGGAAAAAGGGCAGGAAAGGAAGGAAATAAGGGATGAAGGAAGGGACAGAGGGAAGGTGAGAACACACCATAACTCAGCTGTCTCGTGATCCTCCCTAGGGCTGACAGCATGGGAGCTGATCTGGTTTGTGGGGTGGGGTGGAGGGTGTTTCAGGCTGGGCAAGCTAATGTGACTGCCACCTCCCAGGACTCCTGTGTTAACCTTGGTCCCCAAGGGCACTGGCTCTACAGAAATATCTTGGCTGAGGGACTGGTTCCCTGGAAAGAAAAGAAAGACACCTTCAAAAAAGAACTAATTAGAAGTCCTTGTTGTGATAGATAATCACAGGGAACAATCTGGGTTTTCCAGGGAGGTGGAGAAGACCAGTTGATTTCTTCAACTGGTCTCTCTAAAACCAATTTCCAGGATGATGAAGTGACACTCTCCTCCAAAGAACAAGGCCATGTTGCAAAATACAAATAAATCCTACTTATTGTAAGGAAAACTTCATTTGACTGTCAAGTCTGGGAAGGTCAACAACAAAATTGCTAGCAATAATGGAGTTCTCACCGAATTAGCAGGCAGGAGGCAGATTGGACACCCTTTGGCTAAGGACAAGCAGGCCTGGGCACTATCTAAATTTGAATCTGCCACTAGCTAGCCATATAGCTTGGAATAAGTCATTTAGCCTCTTAGACTGTTTTCTCATTTGCAAAAGAAAACCAGATGAAGTCCAAGGCTTCATTTAGATGCAACATCTTACTATCTTTTGACTTCCCATTACATCAGCAATTAATCATTTTTTATTGCATCAATTTTCTCTACATGTTTTCTAAGATGGAACTAAGCTTTGGGGCTTTTAGTAATGATTTTTGCTTATTTGATTCTACTTTGTGAAATGTGAGGATCACACATAGGGTTTCCTTCTGTGGGGGGAGTGTGGGAGTATGGGGGGGACAGTGAAATGAGTCTCTGGTACAGTAAATTTTTTCCAAACTGTATAATAAACTTCAGTAGTTCATGTTACAACTTGCTGGACCAGTCATTTCTCACACTCTTGCACAGACCTGACACAGCTCCATCAGTATGTCGTTCCTCCTGCACCAGCCAGCCTTGGGCCACAGAGCCCTTTCCCCAAAACACTCTCCTATCCATTTTCTCAACAGTTGTAACCCTCTTTCTCAGTTGCAACTCCCATTCCACTCTGATTCTCCTTGTCCACACATCAACTTGTAGCCTACGGTATATTTTACAGATGTGCTCTACTATGTTGCTGTCCACCACGCCCCCACTCTCCCTGTTTTCATTCCTAATGGAATGTAAACTCCACCTTGGTAGGGGAGCTCTGTCAATTTTTGCTCAGTGATGTATTCCAGGCAGCCAGAACAGTGCCTTGCACATAGCAGTCACTCACTGGAGATTTGTTGGATAGAGAAATAAATTAAAAGGAATAAATTATTACAATTCTAACATATTCACTTAGCTCTGCTTTCTATAGCTACAGTGTTACCAAGTGCTCCTACTTTTAGTTCACTTAGCACTTAAAAATCATAGAAACTGCATATTCTAGGAGTGAATAAAAAATTTAAAAAAGGATGATTTCAAATAGTAAAATATTGTCAAGGTTAGAGATACCCCTTCGGTACTGAACTAGGCCACAATGAACTTCCCCCTCCCACATCCATGTTTAATTTGAAAAGAGAAAGAACTTAAGATGATTTCAGGGTAAATAGGGTAGAGAGAGGCCTGATCCCACATCTCCATCCCCCAGTACCTAAGGAAATGAACAAAGGCAATAATAAAGAAGCCCATCAGAAAAGATGGCAGAATCACCTTCCAATTCCTACCCTCCTGAAATTGGATCAATTATTCAGCAAAACTCAATTCTAAGAGATTTACTCTAAAATCCTCAAAATCTGAAGTGGGACAAATGAAGTGGGGCTTCTTGATCATTTTCCTTGACTGTAAGGATGAAGATGTAACTGCAACATGGAGGGATGGGGAGACCAGATCTGTGCACAGCAAGGACTGACCTCTCTGGCAGAATGAATAAACGCCTCCTGTGTCTCAGGAGAGAGTGCAGGACGCAGGCAGTTCAGCGCAGCTCCCTCATAAACAACTGCTGAGCTCAGCTCCTCAGCTCCCCCTCACTGCTCTGCCTTATGTGCAGATAAGCAGAAGGCAATGGACAGAAATGCCCGGTTCTCCAGCGGAAACACTGGGGCTGGAAGGGGGTCAAAAAGAAGTAATAGCAGGGGATCAGAGCACTGAAGGCTGGACATAGTAGCAAGATGGAATGAAAGGGCGTGGCTGTTGAGTAACATGCTGTTATAACAAATAGCTGAAGAAGGGCATGTTTTGTGGAAGAAAAAATGGCCAAAACGCAAAATCCACAATCCCCAAGAAATAAGACAAAGTATTTTGTGTTACAGAAACAACTTAATAAGAGAACAGGAACAAGTGAAACTAGAGCTATAAGACAATCACATAACAAAATGTGAAATCTAGAAAGAATCTGACCAGACTAAAATCACAAATCAATGACCAAAACCACATCATTATGAAGTTAATATAAAATTAATATGGCCCCAAACTGTACTTCAGAAAGGTTTGAAGGAATCAGAGATAAAAGGCAGAAATTATAGGTAACATTGATACATATTGTGAAGGGAAAAATGTCATCCCTTTAAAGGTTAATGGGCATCCCTGAAGCAGAAAACTCAGACCCAAATATTCAAAGATCTAATATAAGAAAATATCCTTAAAACGAATAAGTAATAGAATAAGTCAAAAGAGCACACTCTGTTTTTAGGAAAAATAGATAAGGAATAATCAACTATGAGACATAACCTGGTTAAATTTCAACCATGCTTTAAGTGCTGAAGGTTAAGAAGCAATTCCTCCAAAATTCTAAGGGAATAAAGCATAGTATTTGACTATCATTTCTAGCCAAGATCATATTCATATATAAAGGATTCTTGCACATGAAAAAACTTCAGAAATTCACCTTTCATGAACCCTCCATTAAAAGTCTTGACAATCTAGTCAGTGCAGTAAGTAAAACACAGGTACCAGCAGCAGCCTAGCAATGGGGGGAGGTGAAAGGCTTGCTTCAAATGCAGGCCACAAGGGAAGAATTATAGAGAGAGAATTTAAAATCAGCATCAACCCCACTAAAAGTCAGTTGCTTTTCATACAGCCATGTGTCAGCATTTCTAAACAATGCAAATGACGAAAATCTCTCCTCTGCGGTGGAAAGTTCTATCTCCACTAAACCCTTGATCTGCCTCTCAGAATCAGTAACAGATCAGTACTGGGCACTGAACTCAATTATAAAATCAACTGTAAATTGAACAGAATATAACATTCTATACCCTGACAATATGAAAATAAAAACAAATGAAAATCAAGATTGGATTATGGAATAGAACATAAATATTATATACCTTGACCTTGACTATGTGAAAATAACAGTGTAATACACAGGCATCTAGAAGGGGAGAAAGGAAAGAGTGAGTGTGCCTATGATCCCATTATCATGGCAGGGAGAACACTATGGTCTAACAAGGAAATGGTAGGACAGTCCTTTAAGCTATCTATGTCTAAGACCAAGTCGTGGACATCAGTGAGTTGACAAATTCGTTTCTCACTCCAGTACCCTCCACGGCAGGGCCATGTGCACTGCTCATATGACCTCCTGCAGGAACATGAGTATCCAGCTCACTGAGGCAGGAGAAGAAAGGGTGAGGGACTGGAGACTGGAGACTGAACACATCCATTCATAAGTGACACTTGTCATTTCTGCTCACATTTGTGGCTAAATAAGTCACAAGGTCATACCTAACTTGAAGAGAGTGAGGAAGTACGATTCTCTTCTGTCCCAGAAGGGGGCAAGAACTGTGTGAATAACAACAGTTGTGTCTACCACAGAAACTTACAAGAGGAAAAACATAAAACCCAAACCAGCAAGTTCTTCATCATCTCTTTTCTTAACCTTATATATATATATATATATATATATATATATATATATATATATATATACACATAAAAAAATTCTTACTGTGGAAAAAATGTTTATTCAAAATTCAGAAATTCTTTAATTCTCATTTAGTTTCTTTTTCTCTAGTTAAATTCTACTAAAATTAAATGTAATGATTTTTAAATTTAAAAATTAGCACATATCATATAATCTCACTTTTGTAGTCTATCACTTTAACCACTCAGGCATAACTATAATTTCTCATCCCAGTTTTGTGAAAGCACTTTTGTCTAGCTGGCTAGCTCTTTCTGTGTATGCTACCATCCATCCACCCACCCATCCATCTCCCATTTGTAAACACACTTAGACAAATGTTCACTTAATGCTAATGAAGCTTATTTCTGTTTTTCTTTTTCATGGTGCTGAAGATGGAACCCAGGCCATCATGCACACTAGGCAAGTGCTCTAGCACTGAGCTATATCCCTAGCCTAAGCCTTACTTCTGATTGATAGGATTTGTGACTTTTTTTCTACTTTTCTTGGATAAATGAGTGTGCATCATTTTTATAACAAAGTCATGAGAATCTGAATGAGAAATAACATTAACTAACCTTTTATCATTAAACCATTAGAACACCACTAACCTTTTATCATTAAGCCTTTAGATCACTGAGTGCTGAAAGTAAGTTTTTGTACTGCTATAGAAAGGAAGGGGGAATAAAGGTGGAGAAATATGATATTTCATGATCATTATAAACTGTCAAAAAATAAAAATGGGTAAATGCTAATTTACCCATTGGAGAGCTCACAAAAGCTACAGAATGTCAGGCCATGCAGTTGGTGTGAATCAGTTAGGTAAAGGACCTATATTTCTGTTTTACCAAGCTTTTATAAACTTTTATCATTTATTCAGAATAGTGGCTGATACAGATTGGGGATAATTCAGCTCATTCCTACCAAATATGCAGATGCTTATTGAGTTTAATAGAGATGCTCTTATGGATGTGGAGTGGATTTTCCCCTTATTAAAAAGATATGGACATTAAAATACAAAAGTGCAATTTTAAAAACTGAAAAGAAGAAGAAGAAGAAAAAAAGCTTGTAATTAGGGCTAACTTATCCACTAAGACAGTGCTTAGGGCTCACAATACTTTTGGAGGAGCACTGTAAAAATTTTAAAATTTCTTTTATAACCAGAAGAAAAAATGAACTTTAGGTCAAAGAAAACATTGGAATAGATAATATTAATATATTCATCTTTATACCAACATAGTCATAACAAAAAAAAATTATATTAGGGAAGAAGGGCCCTCAAAGGGCCTCAGCCCATGAAAGTCATAAATGTGACCCTGCTTCTAATATTGCTCAATCACAAATTCAGAGGCAGATGGCAAAAATTACTTGGTTTATAGAAACATGTACTTTAAAACTACCTTGAAATCAAAAGCAGAGTGTGGTTGTTGAGAGACCGAATTCCAAAATGCCTTGGGACTATATCACAACACATTATGTAACTGGTGTTAATACTCATTAATGACAACACTGCTTCTTCCCAAGCTAACTGCAAAAGACTTTAATGATTCCTTTATATGAAAGTTATATCACGTAAAGTTTTGAGTTTTTCTCCTTTTCTAAAAAGTGAAAACAAATTCTTAATCATATTATTTCCCTCTGACTGTTCTCCAAATTAAAAAATAATAATAATTTTAAAGTATCTATAACTTTATTTTCATTTTTAATATCAAATAAATATATATACATACAGATGTATACATATATGTGTGTATGTATATATATAAATATAAATATATAAATATATATATTTTTAAACTGATATCTAAACACAAACTAAAAAAAAATAAGCTTGGCCCTATAGTTAAATTACCCTTGCTGTTGTTTCCTGTGCAGTCAAAAATTAAAGAGAGAGTTTAAGAGGCTTCAATTGCATATTATAAATTATAAATAACAAATCTGACAGATTTAAGTTTTCCATATTAGTCGTAAACCTAACTAGAAGAAGGGTAAGACCATCAGTAGTGCTCAGAGGGCAGAAGGCTGTTGACTTCAGGCATCAAAAGCACATTTCTTTGATGGAGTTGAGCTGGTTGAGTGCCTTGGCAGTAAGGCCAAAGGGAAAAAAGTCTGAAGGCCATGAAGGCCATGTAAAATTGCCAAGCAAAATCCTTCAAAGCTATGACACAACACCGATCTTAACAATGAAATATTCAGTCCTCTTATCAGCTTCTAGAGGGAGAGAGAGAAGCAAGCTTTTTTTTTTTTTTTTTGTACCCAGGATTGAACTCAAGGGCACTCAACCACTGAGCAACATCCCAGCCCTATTTTGTATTTTATTTAGTGACAAGGTTTCTCGCTTTTGCTGAGGCTGGCTTTGAATTTGAGATCCTCCTGCCTCAGCCTCCTGAGCCGCTGGGATTACAGGTGTGCACGATGGAGCCCAGCTAAAGAAGCAGGCTTTTTAATTTGCTGCCTTCTCAAAGCTGGAAAGGACAGTTGATATGATCACTGACATAATAAACAATCAAAATATTTTCAATAGATTGATGGAATGATATTAACAAGATTTATTATGTTTTGTATAAATGTGCTATCTTATTATCAGTTTTTTAAAAATCAATTATAAAAGTACAGAATGTTTTCAATGTAGCTTAAAGCAGTCGAGGAGGAAAAGTTCAGATGTTTTATTTGTGAATGCAATATGACCCAAGCAAAACAAAACTAAAGAAAAAACTGAGAGCAATCTTAGTTCCATTAACACATAAATTTGGAATCAGAAACAAGGAAAACAACATTCTTGCAGAATTTGCAATAACCACAGACTATTTCCAGATCAATGACTGACTGCATATTATATGCATGGAGATGCATTAAAGCCTGAATGCAGGGTCTGCCCAAAAATGTAACCTGTAAGTATCAACTCAGCACGTGGCTCAGACTACCTTGAGCAGTGAGTAGGATGATGGGAACTGTGTCTCTCTTGTTCATAGCTAGTATCTAGCACAATGTCTGATAGATAATGTCTCCTAGAAAATATCTTTTCAGAATTTTAAAAGAACAAAAAAAACACTACAATTCACGAAGGCACTGCATTCCTAAGATCTCACATAATGCAAAGCTCACCTGACAAAATACAGGAGGCACAGTTGAGAATTCCTCTTGGCTTTGGAATTTTGTGATTCTTGATAAACTTTCAATTTTCAAGGATTTGTAACATTTCAAATTTTGTGCCTAGAGTGAGACTTCAGTGATAATTTTTATTGACTGATTCAAATGTGCCTCATTTCCCATAAAATGCAATGACACTCTGAAGATATATGTTAATAGAGCCAATATTAATTGATGCACACTTTAGACACTAATGATACAGCAGTGGGCAAATGGAGCCAATTATGAAAATGGTTTGGGGACTGCCTAAAGCACCTATGAGGAATCTAGACTTCAGTACCAGCTTTCTGACGACTCACTAAGGTTGTACAGGAAATAAAGTCAAGGGAATTAAAGTAATTTCTTACTCTTACCATTAGCTGGTGATGAAGCTCGGTCAGTAACAGCAGCTTGCACATCCTTTCCTAGCAGATATTAGGTCCCTACTTATAGGTGCAAATAAGTCGCTGAAGTTAACAATTTGGTGCACGTTATGAAAGGCTCTCAGACATAACATAGGCTCCTATCTAATAAAATCTTCTTTTACTCCCCTTGTTAGCATTCTCAAAAATAAAAAAATTTGCAGACAGTTCTTTTCTATATTTTTAACCAGTAATTTCTTTTAAAAGATACAAATGTATTAGAAGCATGTGTACACATGTGTGTGTGTGTGTGTGTGAAACTGAAAGAAAAGTTAACTAAAACAACAAATACGTAGGTTTACTACATTCTATCCTATTTTATTTTATTTTAATCCTGGGCTAGCAACCACTGATTGATTTTGTGTTCCACTAATAGGCAGCAACCAGAAGTCTGACTAGCACTGTTCTTGTGCACGTATTCAGCTGGCTAATTTCTACTGTACAATCAGCAACTCATACGTTGTCTCCTCAAAGAAGCCTGCTGGGAGGCTTCCAAGCATAATCACTCATGCCCTTCTTGGAAGACCTGAAATGAAAGGGCAAATTCAGGGGAGAAAGTGGGAGGTGGCACTGAGATGCTTCTCTATGGTACACTTAAGTCCAATAAGCAGAAGCCTTAGAGTCCAGGAGAGGAAGGGTCCTACCACCCCTGAGGGATTTCCTGGGCACCAAGCACTTCCTGGCACATTATCAGTGCTCAATAAGCAATGTTGAAATAACTTCTTTAGGGAGCTGATGAAAAAGCTGACCCCGAAAGCAAATAAAAGAGCCCATCCATCAGAGGCTGCACTTTAGTAGCCAATGAATTGAATTTGGCCCACAGATGTGTTTTGTTTGGCCTACATAAGTCAAAAAACTACAGAGACAGCATTTGAAAATTGGGAGGTTTCACAGGATTCCAGATTTGTGGCTTTGCTTGTCAGCTTACTAGAGTCATCCTCATGCTGGTTACCCTGCAACATCCACTCTCTCCCACCATGCATGGAAAGCTCAGCTGCCCGGCTGCTTTCCCTTGTCCAGAAGCTCGCAGGCCTCATAGGGATTTGATCTGCACTTCCTGTACCAAATAATGGGGGAAGAATCCTATGCTGGTGTAACGCTTGCTGGATGAGCCTTGAATCAGAGGTGAGCGCAGCAAAGGCCCCTTCTCACTTGAGACAGCACAGCCCCTCCCTAGTACCCTCAGATGCCTCCCAGGAGTCAAAGGCTGCCTGAGACAACTGTCTTTACTCCTTCCCTCTCTGGGAGAGATGAAAAAAGGGTGAAATCATAGGGAATAAGGACCAGAATTAGGACATTTTATTTTTCCTTGTATTCTTTGGCATCCAATGACACCATTTTGTACAGGTGGGTTTTCAATAAACTTGGGAGCAAAGCTGTGGAAAATGTTTTAAATACTGTATTGGTTTCAAAATGTCAGTTGTTCAGATTTAAAAAAAAATGTGTTTCCTCCCATTGGACACATCCTCCTAAAAGCCCAATTACTCCCAATCAAAATCTCAGAATATATTAAAATAGAAACTGACAAGATGATTCCAAAGTTTATAAGGAAATATGAAGAACCAGAATAGCCAAAATAATTTTGAACACCAAAAAAGTAAGAAGAATTACAGTACTAATTTCAAGATGTGTGCTAAAGCTACAGAAACAAGACAAAGAGCTCAAAGGGACAGATGAAGTCCAGAAATACATCCACACCAATATGGACAACTTATTTTGACAAAGGTGCAAGGCCACTTCAGTGGAAAAAGATAGTCTTTTCAACAAATGATGCTAAAGCAAGTGGCAATCCATTTGCACATACCCATAAGAGAGAATTTCCACCCATTCCTCATAACATTCCTCAACACGAGCTCAAATGGATCATAGACCTCAAGAGAAAACCTAACATTATAAAACTTCTAGAAGAAAACACATTTCTAAGATTGCTTAAAATGACACCAAAAGCATTATCCATAAAAGAATGGATGATAAACTAGACGTTTAATACTTTTGTTCTTTGAAAAACATTGGTAAGAAAATAAAAGATAAACCACAGACTAGGAGGAAATATTTGCAAATCATATAGGTTAGATATAGATACACACATGTACACTTCTCTATATATCTTACAAAGGACCTGTACATAATATATACAAACCATCCTCAAGTTTAATTTAATTTTTTTTTAAATGGGCAAATATTTAGACAGCACTTTGGCTAAGATGATACATGGATGGTAAGTAAATATATGAAAAGACATCTGACATTAGTCATTAGAGAAATGCAAATTAAAACCATAATGGAGTACCACTTTATTCATCTTAGACAGTTTTCCAGCCACAGAAGGATAAATACTGCATGATTCAACTTAAAAGAGGTATCTAAAATGGTCAAATTTAGAAGAAGAGAGAGAAGAGTGGTGACCAGGAACCGGGGGGAATTACTGTTCAACAGGTGTAGCTTTAGTTCAACAAGATAAGTAAGCTCCAGGATCTGCTGTTCACCACTCTGCCTGCAGTTAATATTGCACGGTACAAATCTCATGTTGTGGTCTTACTACTCTGAAAAAAAAGATAGAAATTCAGAAGACTGATACACAATATTGGCAAAGCTATGGAGGGACCGGAACTCTCGTACACTGCTGGTAGGATCATGAAATGGGAAAATTACTTTGAAAAAGTTTAGCAGTATAAGCTAAACATATACCTACGACACAGACCTGCCATGCTACTTCTAAGTATTTACTGCAGAGAAAAGAAGCCTATGTCCCTACAAAGGCTTCTACAAAAACGTTTACAGCAGTTTTATTTATAATAGCCCAGACACAAGTGTCCATCAACAGGTGAACAAATAAACCAACTGTGGTACAGCTGTATAATGAAATGCTGCTATTTGATAAAAAGGACCAAAATACTGACACACTCTTCAACATGGATGAATCTAAAAATATTTAGGGTGAGTAAAAGAAGCCAGACAAAAAGTACTGTAGGACTTTTATGTGAAATTTCCATTTATGTGAAATTCTAAGAAATGAACTAACATATAATGACAGAGAACAGATCAAGGTTTGCCTGGGGCTGGGGGTGATGGGGAGAAGGAATTAAAAGGGCCATGAGAAAAGTTTTGGAGATGACAGATATGTTCATTATTCTGATGGTGGTGATGGTAATTACATGTGTCAAAACTCAAACTGTACACTAAAAATATGTGCAGTTTATTGCATGCCAATTATACCTCAGTAAAGCTGGTTTTGTTTATTTAAAAATACTCAGCTGTGCTGTACCCTTCTTGCTCCCCACCCCACGTCACTGTGTGAGGTCTCTTTCCTGGACCTTCCACAGCACTGCATGCTGGCCCAGTGCCGTCATTAACACCATGTACAGTTTCTATCTAATTATTAGACTGAGTGGTACAAAACTGACAACATTCTCTCATTTCTGATCTAAAAAAAAAAAGGTATTTCACCTAAAGATTGATTGCCAGCCACACCTGACAGTGAGCGCTGAGGTCCAGGAGAGTGTGGCCCAGTGTGGCTGGCTGAGGGAAGGTGCCACTGGGGAACCTCCCCAGCAACCTCCCTGTTGGGTCTTCGCAAGCATCTGGGGAAAGGCTTGTGGGCCCTGACTTTATAGCCTCATCCCTTTCATGCATTTGAAATCACTCGAATACCTAGTACTGTGAAACCTCCTTTTTATATACTTTTAAAACTTCCCATTTGAAAAGTATCTTTCAAAGCAAAGAAACATACCCGTGGTCTGCTGGAAGCAGAGGGTATAGCTTTGAAAATGTAAAAAGTATTAAACATTTAAAACAACCATAAATCACAGTAAAACTCTGATTCCTGACATCTCTCAGAGGAAAAATTCCAGAGGCTGCAGCACTTTAAAATAATATCATGTGCTTTGGTTCCAGCCTTGGCTGCTTTTCCCTTGGAACAACAAAGAGAGCCGTGCCAGCTACTAAAGGCGGTCTTGTTATATAATGCAGTTAATCTCGCATACTCTTCCCTGTGGGATTTAACCCAAGTTTCACAGTGGTCTATTTTATTTAGCATTGATAGTTTTATTCGTTTCTTATTAAAGAGATCTTTCCACAAAATTGGCTGCTCTCTTTGCTTTGGCTTGAGAAGGAAGAATATCTGAATTAAAAACCTGTGCAACAGATGGACCTCAGTTACAAAGAATATCCCTGGCTTCAGAAGCTCCTCACAGGGGCAGGTGTCAAGCATGCTAATAAGTTCTTGGCTTTCAGATTTTCCTGAAGACAGTTTAGCCTTCCACTCGTGCACTTCACAGGTAGAAGAGAAAATAAAAGCACCAAGTTCTATAAATACTCGTCAGAGTCTAGGGGTGTATTTGTCTCACGTGTTCACTTCCAAGGAACTGTGCTTTTAGCAGTGGAAAAACAAAGCAATTAGAGAGTGGAAGGAGGAGGCAGAGAGGACCCCTGGCTATGCCTACCCTCCCTGGCAGGGAAGGGTCTGATAATGTCAGGGAGGGGTGCACGACATCTTGCTTGCCCTTCCTTGGTGCCATGGCCCTTTGTTTTACCAGAAAGGGATTAAGAAAGCTGTGCAAAACAGGTTCTCCTAGCCTAATACAATTATTCCTCAGCTGACGGTCAGCCAGCCCTACATTTTCTCTCCTAGCTACTGGGTAGATAACAGAGAGAAGCAAGAGAATCATCCCCTTCTCCAGTGTGTGACTAAAGAAACAAATGCTCTGCTCCAAGCTTAGAAACAGTTTCTAACAGCCTCTCTGGTTCCCTCTTTGTTTCATTTTAAAACAGGAAAAGGGGAGACAATGGAAACACTTGTACTCATTAAGCCACCACCACAAGATAGCCATCATCATCTTTTTATAAAGGGGTCATCAATTTTAGGAGATGCTGAATAGAATAGTAAGGGACCTAGTCTGGTTTCAGATCCAGGTCTGTCTAGCTCAGTCTGTGTTCTTCCAGAGGAGCCTCTGTGCTCTGCTATGTCTCTATCTGATTTGATGAATGGTGATGAATCCCGAGAGAGAAAGAGGATTATTGGACAGTAATTCCAGGCCGGCTAGAGTATAAAACGCAAAGTGTGCAGACACCCAGGGACACCTACTGAATGGTTAAGTCTGCAGCCAATGGGGAAAGACAAAACAGCAGAGAACACTTTCATAATTCATTCTTCAGCCTGAGGATCCCAGAAAGAAACAATCTGGTCAGTTCTGTGGGTAGATGCACTGTCACAAGTAACAGCAACAACAAACACTTATTTTCATGTTTGAATTGCAACAAACCACCTGCAATTATGTGCCCGTAATGTTCATCTGACTGAAAAGAACATTTAATTGACAAAAAGACAGGTGCATCTGAAGAGACACCTAAGATCTTCTCCTCTTCCTCGCCACCCCCACATGGCATGTTTTATTCTAATCAGGTGGCAGCTGCTGCTGCTTCTTTCTTTCTTTCTTTCTTTCTTTTTTGTACTAGCGGTTAAACTCAGGGGCACTCAACCACTGACCGCATCCCCAGGCTAATTTTGTATTTTATTTAGAGACAGGGGCTCACTAAGTTGCTTGGTGCCTTGCCTTTGCTGAGGTGGGCTTTGAACTCATGATCCTCCTGGCTCAGCCTCCTGAGAAACTGGAATTCTAGGTTTGCGCCACCACTCCTAGCTCCAGTGGCAGCTTCTACCTCCTGGGTCAGTCACATTCCTTGGACACTCTTCCCCACACAGGGGATGCACATACCACAAACAGCATCTAAATGTTGGTAAATGAATTCTATGGCTTCCTAGAGTCAGGGCCGTCAGGAATACTCCTCAATAGAAAACTGGATTTTAGTTTCAGCCATATGTCATTCTAAACTAGTCTTCAGGTTTAACATACTACAGATGGTTCCCAATTTCTGATTTTTTGACTTTACAGTGGGACAAAAGTGACATGTTTTCAGCAGAAACAAACCACAATTCACATTTCGAATTTGGATCTTTTTCTGGGCTAGCAATATGTGGTACGATCCTCTTGAGATACCAGGCAGTAGCAGGCAGTAGCTCCCAGCCAGCCACATGATCACCAGAGGAAATACCCGATGCTTTACAACTGACTCTGCTCCCAATCTGTGATGCTCCGGGTCCAGGTGTATTCACACACTGGTGACTTGGGATGTTTTTAACTTAGGATGGATTTATCAGGACCTAATCCCATTGTAAACTGAGCAGCACTGGTAGATCCATAAGTCATCTGAACTTAGACAAACACACTCTGCAAAGTAATTTTTAAAATTTCTTCCTTCAACAGCAAGGTACTTCTTTTTAAAAGAAAGAAACAAACAAAACAATACAACAGAAAACCCCACGTCATATACTTTCAGCCTCCTTCCCGGCAGCACTTCTGAGTGTGTGTTCCAAAGAGCACAGAAGCAGCTTTTACGGTTAGAAAATTGAAGTGCTATCAAACCTAGGAAATCATAGGGATGAAAAACAAAACAGCTTATCTGCATATGTCCCATCTGCTTTTGGTTTTGTGTTTTGCACAATCAATTACTGGAAGCATCTGAGAGTATGCTGAGAGGCTGGAAATGAGAAAGGGGTGCGTCCCACAGCAGCCTGGAGGTGAGAGGGAGGTGAGCCTAATGCAGCTGTGGACTTGAATGGAGGTTTCCAGGAAAATCAATGCAGGGATCACAAATAAAAACACCTCACATACCCAATTGGAGCCAATGTTTTGGAACATGGTGAAAAGCAACTTTCCACTCACTGAGGAAACACCACCTATTTTATTATTTTGTCAGTTTGGGTCACGGTGTTCTCCACAAGTCCACATTTTTGCTGCAGACAGCAGTTGTTCCCAAGTTGCTTTGAATGCAGATGCGCTGCTATTAGACAACTGCCCAGCTCGGCACAGCTGGGCTTTTCTGGTGGGAGCTCCTTCTGCAAATCTCTGGGGACCCCTCCATTCCAACAGCTCTACTTTTTGATCCTCTGTTCCCCTCTCCATATCCCAACTCCACTACCTGCTGGTAGACTAGCCTTGCACATTCCATTCTTTCATGAGCCACCCAAATGCAAGGGAAAAGTGCCTCACACTTCTAAAAAGACAAAGATGAGGCTAACAATGGATTCATACTCCCAATGAAATAAATGCCTGAACTGAAGAGGTGTGTGATGAACCCCCATTCTGTGGCTGAAAGAGCTCAGTAGCAGAGAATTCTTAGAAGACAACACCTTTCTATGCCTGTTGATCTAACCAATTAATGGAAATACCTCATTAGTAGAGTTAATTTTTAAAAATTATTTGTCTAAGGGTAAAGGGTGAAAAGGGATGGTGTTATTGATCTGTTACTCTTTTTTTCTAAGGAAGGAAAACAGATAAGCACCCTTGGATGCTAGAAATAAAATCAACAATGTGAGCCTATTCTTAAATGAGTACATTTCATTTGCATAAATCATCATGTTCGTTAGTGTGCTGTTGTACGGAGATGACAATCCATGAAATCATAAATCTGATTTCCATTTTTGAGCAATGATCAGAGACTGAAAGAGAGAATTTGATTTCTACATCTATGTCTAGAGGAAAATATTTCTTCTAATTACATTGCTTTAATCATTAGAGACTGTTAATATATGCAGACATTCTTGGATACACTTGAATACAGATAAAGGAAATACTATTATGTATCATTAAACATTTCTGAACTCCAATAGGAAATAAAAAAGAGAACAGAAACAAAATCCAAAAGGTGAATGCGCCAAGCTCCCTCCCATGGCTTCTCTTTGGGAATTCATCTCATCACTCCTCTCTCCTCTGCAAAAACAGCCTGCCTCTCTACAGTTTATCTAAGAAGGAGCCCAGAGTTGCCACAAAGACGAGGCCTAGAGTCCTCACAACACTCAACAGTCTTGTCTCTCAGCTTCATGGCACTGGTCCCTTGTGATACAAAGACAATGCGGTAGTCAGGAGACCCACGCCTAGGGCATCATGTATCCCTCTTCTCTAAGGAACATGGAAGACTTCATCCATCCGACTCAAGGCTCTGGGGCTATGATCCACTGCAGTTCCTCTTAATAAATTAAAGCCACTGTTCACCAAGGCAAAGTGCAAACCTGCCACATTTCAGTGATCTATCTGCCCACATGAACTCGCAGGGAGTGGCAGCGTGGTAGGGAGCACTGAGCCCCAAGATGCGCCCCCCTGTCCTTTTCCTGTTACTGACTCATTGCTGTCTACCTCTCCATTTCCTGAAAAGATGGCAACCCCACCCACTCTCCACCTTCCTTGAACACTGCAAAGGAAGAGGCTGGATCCAGATTTTATCTTCCCTGTCATTTTCAATCCCTGCTATTTTTCCACTTTTTATATTTGGGCTACAGTCTTGCACAAAGTAGGGGGTATTCTTCTCACACTATGGAGGCTACCTAGACCATATGTTCTGATTTTCACTTAGCCACAGATATAAACAAAACAACATAAGGGACATTGGTTAGCGAACACAGTAGGAAGAATAACTAAGCAGGCTGTGTTGTGTGTTTCCAGTAGAGAGAGCAGGGAACTGGGAGGTGGACACCATGAGGTGCTCCATGACCCTGTGCAAGAACTAGAGTCTCATGTGCCACCTTTCTGGCCGTACCTTTCTGGCCCCACCTTCCACACCTGTAAAGTGAAGGGCTGGAACCAACTTTGGGACTGAAAGTGCAAATGCCCACACAGGCCTAGGAGAAAATATAAATAAGTTTAAAATATGGAGCAATAGGGTGGGGCGAATGAGAAAGGCATGCCCCACCTTAAGGGGACAGTAGCCACTCGGAAGCAGTTGACTGTCATCTGGGAGAAGGAGGGTCAATGTCTCCACATCTCCTAATCTTTAAGGAGAAGCCACAAATTCAGATTTTAGGTAACATCCCTTAATTTAAAATAGTGTAAACTAATTTAAAAATTTTAAAGATGCTATGTGAGGGCTGGGGTTATGGCTCAGCGGTAGAGCTCTCACCTAGCACGTGTGAGGCCCTGGTTTCGATCCTCAGCACCACATAAAATAAAGATATTGTGTCCATCTATAACTAAAAAATAAATATTAAAAAAAAGATGCTATGTGAGCGAATAAAATGTCTGTTCCGGCTGGTTATAGCCCTGTTTAGTCTGTACCTCTGCACTAGACTGTGTCTCTAAGCTCTCTTTAAGAGATAACATTCTTCCACCTGCTCCAGACCACATTTTATAGCATAATCTCCTACTGATCAATGGCTATTTGAGGACAAAGCCAGAAAGGATACAGTTTGGGACTGTAGACAGGACAGACCTGGGATTTGATCTCAGCTAAAGAGCAATAGAAAGCCATGAAAGACTAGGGATGGGGGTGATACTGAAGAGAAGAGTGGCAAGGTCCAATTTCTACTTTAATAAGATCATTCCAACTGTTGTTAAAGAATTAACTGGAAAGGACTACTGCATATGGTTGAGCAGATGTGCAAAGCACAAGGGTGTCCACTGAGTGACAAGGGAGTAGCCACTCTACCTGGGGCTGCAGATTCTCAGGGGTGAGTGTAATTTTCCTATTCTAAGGTGCCTTATAGGTTTTCTGGCCTTGAGGCAGGAACAAAACAGGGAGACCAGTTAGAAAGTTACTGCAGGGGTACAGAGGAGAGATGATGGTGAGTCTTGACCCAGGATGGAGGCAGTGGCTGCAGACAAAAGTAGATGGGTTCTAAAGACACCAAAGAGGTAATATGGACATCTGCTGGTGACTGGTTAAATATGGGGCAAGGCAGAAGGGAGGCATCAAAGATAACTAGCGATCAAGTTTCTCTCTTGGCTGGTCTTGCCACTGCCGGTATTGAAATGGAGAGGATGACGGGAGAAGCAGGTAGAAGTGTGGTCAGTGATGCATTTTGAGCATGTTAAGAGTGAGGTGTTTGCTGGGCCCAGTGGAGCACACCTGTAATCCCAGGGGCTCGGGAGGCTGAGGCAGGAGGATCACAAGTTCAAAGCCAGAATCAGCAACTTAGTGAGGCCCTAAGCAATTCAGCAAGACCCTGTCTCTAAATAAAATGTAAAAAAAGGGCTAGAGATGTGGCTCTGTGGTTAAGTGTCCCTGGTTCAATTCCCAGTACAAAAAAAAAAAAAAAAAAAGAGTGAGGTGCCTGACAGATATCAAAATGGAAATTTCAAGTAGATGACTCAACATGCACAACCCCTGTGGGTCTGGATTTGAGAATAATTCCATTCCAAATCTACAGCTTTCTTTACTCATTATTTTTCAAGGTCCTTCATTGGGTAAATTTAATTTCAAAAGAAGTTAACCTATAAATGGAGGTAGATTTTTCACCACTGATTCTACTTTGGTTATCTGACCCCTACCTTCCTGTACATAGCAGTAAGCATTTAGGTCATGCTTACCCTGTCAGGCACTGCTGTACGTGTAATGCATCAACCTGCTCCATTCTCACAATACCCCTAGGAGACAGAGATCATATTAGCCTTACTTTTCTTTTTCTTTTTCTTCTTCTTCTTTGGTACTGGGAATTTTATCCAGGGGCTACATCCCCAGCCCTTTTTATTTTTGATTTTGAGACAAGGTTGCTGAGGCTGGTCTTAAACTTACCATCCTCCTCCCTCATCCTCCTGAGTTGCTGGGATTGCAGATATGTCGGGGCTGCCCTGGACAGGAGCTAAAGTAGATGGGTTCTAAAGACACCAAAGAAGTAACATGGACATCTGCTGGCGACTGGTTAAATATGGGGCAAGGCAGACAGGAGGCATCAAAGATAACTAGACACCTTTAAGTCCTGAGTAAAGAGGTACTGGACTGGCATTGCATCCAGCAATGCAAGTGAACTCTACCTCCACTCACATAAGAAAGGTGCAACTCTGGGAGTGGGCGTCACCCGATGGGGTTGGGTTACACCCACCTGTTTGTTGTAATCCTACCCTTTTGCCCTTTTTTGGATAGAATGTTCCATGGATTAGCTCCCCCTAGAAATAAAAGCCGATCCTCAGAATGTGCCCCTCTTTCTCACCGGCTTCTCATGTTTTTCTCTTGCCTCCCTTTGTGGGAGCTTGAGGCTGGGAGCCAGGGAAGCTATCCTGATGCCCCAAAAAAGGTATTTCCATGTCTGCATGGTCTTTTTTAAAAAAATATTTTTTTAGTTATACATGGGCACAATATTTTTATTTTTTATTCTTATGTGGTGCTGAGGATGGAATCTGGGTCTCACACATGCGAGGTGAGCGCTCTACCACTGTGCCACAACCCCAGCCCTGTCTGCATGGTCTTTTCATGTCACCTCAAATTCACTTGAGTGATCCTGGTTCAGCAGCCCATGCTGGACAGGGCTACATAGGCATGCACCTCCATGCCCAGAATCACTTATTTACAAAGGAAACTGAGACACAGACATGCCCAAGGTCACATGATCAGAAGAACATTAACTAGAATTTGGACTCCAGCAATCCAGCTCCTGAGCCCTGCTTTTCACCATCGCACACTGCATTCCCTAGTCTCATCAAACACCTGAGGTGATCATGGCTCCTTTTGGTCTCTCTTCTTCCATACTAAATAACATTGTTTCTCATCTGAACTGGTTTCTAGACTCATTAACATTTTCCTCACTTGAACTGGTTTTTAGATGCAACCCCACCCCCCACCCCATTAGCTTTATTTTCCTGCTCTTGAGCCACCAAGGTTTGCTGGCTTAGACAGTTCGTATGAATGGGCCTTCTCTTCTGGACGAAGGGCAGGAAGCAGGCCCTGTGTTTATTCCTTCTGAATCCTTTACAAAGCTGCCAAGAGTGCACACACAGAGCAGGCCCTCATATATGGACAGGACAGGCCAACTGGGGATAATAGGCCTGCCCACGTGGGTAACATGAGTCAGCTGGGAATATACTTTTATCTGTCACAACCCTAATTAAGGGTAAAGGCCTTATTTTGTAAAATACTGGCCTTATGGCTAGAAATGTCAACATAATGAATTGGCTAATTGTTCCTTCTCGCTCCAGATCTTTGCCAGTACTGTCTCTAGATCGCAGCATTGAAACTGGAAGGCACCTTTCTTGGCTGCACCATATGATACGATGACCTTGAGTTATGGCCTGGCTGCTGGGAGCCAGGCTATCTCTCACAGTGATTTTGGTCATTCTCTTTTTGGAGTATTTTTTGCAGCAGAGTCCCACTTCACCGCTCATCCTGTGGTTTCCTTCCTGTCCAGTTCCCCAGGGCCTGGGAGGGGTCAGAGAGAACTCAGATCTGCTCCCTGTCACGGGTCAGGGAATTCTCTTTACTGCTGTCACTGGGTAGTTCCCACCCCCATGTCACAGCCCCCTGCATGTGTTCCCCTCTGGAGAATGCAGGTCTTTCTAACTCAGCATACCCCTAAGTCCTCCCTGCTGGGCTCTCTCATTCCTACTGCTATGCTTCTTACTGCCTCCCACCCATTGTCACGCCAGGCAAAACTGGCCTAGGAAGGGAGTCTAACCAGAAGACATGGTCACCTGGCCTGCACGGCAGGTACAGCCCCATTCAGGAAATGAAGGTCTCAGACAATCTAACCTGTAGAAGAAAAGGGTATGATCTGACTTGCAGAAGCATAAGGCCTGCCCCAGGAAGGAGCTGGGGAGTGTAGAGGAAGGAATGCAGAAGGGAGGCTGGATTTTTGCATGATATGCCCCCTTAGATCATGCCCCCTTCAGATCTAAATCTAAATATCAGCGATAGTCTAATCAGTTGGTTCTATTTCATGTTATAAAACTGACTTCTTTAGCTGGGCTTGGTGGCATACACACCTGTAATCCCAAGCTGAGATCAGGAGGTGAGGCAAGAGGATAGCAAGTTTGAGGCCACTCTGGGCAACTTAGTGAGACCCTGTCAAAACAAAAAATAAAAAAAGCTGGAGATACAGCTCAGTGGTAGGACACCCCTCAGTTCTACCATTGGGGTGGGGGAAGGAAAATGCCTTGTCCTGGAGAGGAACTTCGGCTGCAAATGGATTGTCAGAAAAACTAGATTTTTTTTAGTAGTACTTATGTTTTCTCCTGAGTCATTAGCATGAGGGTCAGAGTCAAGTAACTGACTTTGGAGGAAAAAAACAAAAACCAAGCCAAATAAATAAACGAAAATTCAAAAAGAGACTTGTCTTGGGAGATGCCCTGCCCAGGGCCTCAGCTGATAACTGAAGCCAGAGGCTTGGAGAAAGGCTGACATGATGGAGAAGCTGGGTCTCCTTGCTGCCAGTGCCAGGCTCCGGAGGCCACATCCTCTTATGTACCCAAAGCTTCTAGATGTCACAGCAGAAGCTGGACTATTTGCAACCCTCTGCCTCCAACTGCAATGTGTACTTTCAGAGCCTTGGCCTTTGCTGCCTACATAGAATTCTAGGATTCCTGATGGAACAAAGGAAATATTTAGCTCCCTCAGACCAGTTAAATTATAGCTGAGCTCAATTTCCACTGGATTATGCCACCTGAGCCTTTTATACCTTGGGGAGAATATGGACTCCACTCATCTCATTCAAAACCTGTATGAACAAGGTGAAGTTGGTCCCTTTCCATCTCCTCTCTTCCCAAACTTCCTGCCTCAGAGTGGGAAATCCGTCAGTTCCTTAGAGGGCTCACCTTGTCTTGCCCAGCAGCAGACTGTGTGTTCCCTGTGGTTATAATATACTTACCTCAAGAAACTAGATCCCCTTTGAATGACAGCAGTCATGGGAAGAAAACATGTCTACAGTCAGCTCCAAAGTGTGGCTTGTGCTTTGTGGCTGGCACTGGCCCAGCAGGGAATCATCAGGCAGCTGAGAAACCTTTGCAGGCTACCAGGCTCTGATGATCACCTCTGCTGCCCTAGTTTGCCCCAACCACCTCACCCCTCAGTTTGGGCTTCCAGTCTGGGAGTAGTCAATTCTCTGGCTTCGAGTCAATTCCTATTCTGTGGCACTCTCAGCAGCTGGGAAAGAGGGTAGCTCTGCCTTGCCCTGAACACAAATCTTCCCTTTGCCTCAGCAGCTCTAAGCAAATCCTGCTTCTTTCCACTGCTCAGTTCCATACCCTTCCCCAGGCCACTAGTTCTTTAATATCCACAGAACCCAGGCCAAGCCTATGCCATGTCAGCAAGTGCCCCTTGTTGCTGGCACTAGGACCACTGAGGGCCCCTTGGCTTTAAGATCATGTGCACCCCAGAGTGTAAATCTGAGAACTCAACCTAAAGTAGTGACTGAAGTAGGACAGAAGAAATGAAGTGAACTGGGCACAAGTTCATCAATAGGCATATAGAATAGAATATGGGTGTGTTAGAAAATGTATAGGCACAGATATATAAAGGACAAAGAAAATACCATGGAAAGAGAAAGGAAGCTTCTGTCTCAACTTGTCCTAATTACTTGTAATTTGATGGCTTTGAAGTGAGCCAAGAAAAGCTGCCGAGCAAGAAGGTGGAAGATAAAGACATAAATATAGCATTTCGTTTTTAGTGCTTTGTAAAAAGCCCAAAGACTATTTATTCTATGTTCTTGACAACTTCCACATGGTTGCACTGGATTCAAGTTTTGTTGGATTTGGACACTTCAGAAGTTTTTGCATGGCTAGGTTCTCAGCATCTAAAAGGAAAGGGTTGCCGACACACAAGAGGTCCAGTTACGAAATCGTCATTAGTTCTTATTTAACTATATAATCCCTTCTGCTCTATCAGACGTTGGCAAAGATTTTTGTGCATCGTCTTAATGCTTTAAGATATAATTCTTTTATGACTTAACATTTTACTTAAATTTATATTTCCTGACTTTTCTTCATATATTAATTTGAACCAGATAAAACACTGATACACAAGAGGAAAAACTTCACCCAGGACAAACAAGGATACTATACTGGAGCGATTCTTGATTAAAGTTAGCATTTTACAAAATAGTACAAGATCTGGCAAAAATTTACTCAAGATGCAGTATATTGCAACTGCATTATAAGTAACCAAGTCCAGATCCAAACTTCACACCAACTGTAAGTCATGGTGACTAAAATAAAACTCATGCATGAGCCAGTTTGCTTTCCTTGGATCTGGCAACAAACTTTCATTAACTTGCCATAAGATAGGCAACAGGGGAGAAAATATTATCTTTCTTTGAAGCAATCTGCGGTTATAAAGGGAAGCTAATTTTCATTTGGTAAACAGTTAAATTTTTAAATAACAATAACACCAACCCCCCTCTTTTATTCAGACCAGGTCTCACTAAGTTGAAGAGTCTGGCCTCAAACTTGCAATCTTCCTGCTTCAGCCTCCTGCATTGCTGGGAATGAGCTACTGTACCAGGCTATAGTATCACATTTAATTAAATTGATATATCTAACCCAAATAGAAACTATGCCTAAATAACTTTATTGAAACTTAGAGTAAGAATAAAATAATATCCACTGCTGAGAATACCAAGTCTAATTAGTTGAGTGGTAGTTTGTATACATCATCCTGTTTAATCTATTTTTAGAAATTTTTTTTATTTACTAAAGTCCATAGTTTATATATAAAGAGTTCATTCTTTGTGGTGTACATTCTGTAGGTTTTGACAAATGCACAATGTCATTTGTCCACAGTTATAGTATCATATGAAACAGTGTTGCTGCTCTAAAAATCCCCCATGCTTCACCTGTTCATCCCTCACCCTTCCTTTCGTGCCCCTGGCAACTACCGATCTTTTTACTGTTTTTATAGTTTTGTCTTTTCTAGAACATCACATAGTTAGAATCACACTGGGTGACCTTTTCAGGCTGGCTTCTTTCATCTATCAATATGCACTTGTTGTTCTCCATACTTTTTCATGTCTTGATAGTTTTCTTTTTCATTAAAGCACTGTAATTATACATAGTAGTTGGGCTCATTTTGACAAAATAACACATGTAAGGAATTTGATTTCAATCCCATTTCCCTCCCTGCAAATTTTCCTCCTCTCCTCCTCCGCCCTGTTCTCCTTACTCTGCTGTACTGGTTTTTCCTTCTGCTCATTTACTTATTTATTTTTGATTGGTACTTTCTATATATACATAAAGGTGAAATTCTCTTTGGTATATTTATGTGTGCATATAACATGATTTCGTTAAACTCATTCCACATTTCCTCCTCTTTCCCATCCTCCCTCCCTCCCTCTGATCTCCCCTATGTAGTTATGATATCTGATCTCCTTCCCCACAGCCTTCTTTCCCTTATTTTCCTATAGCTTTCACGTATGAGAGAAAACATTCAACCCTTGATTTTCTGAGTTTAGCTAATTTCACTTAGCATTTACTGGCAAATATCATTATTTCATTTCTTCTTTCTGGCTGTAGCTCATTTTTTATCACTAAATAATCATAATAATAATCTTATAGATGTGCCACAGTCTTATCCATTCAATTACTGAGGGGCATCTTGGTTGTTTCCAAGTTTGGGCTATTATGAATAAAATATATATAAACATCCTTGTGCAGGTTTTTATGTGGATATATATTTTCAACTGCTAGATCATATCGTAAGATCATATTTAAGTGCCTGAACCACTCTGCCTTCTTATTGTCTAATCTCTGGCAGCCCTTCAGTTTATGTATTTTATACTGGTTGCTCAGATGAGAAAACGGAAATTCCAGGATATCAAATAACTTGTCTGAAGTCACAAAGCTGAGTGAGGACTAATGTTGGGATTCAAATTTGGGTTGATCAAACTTTCAGACCTCCTCTTCTTTCTATACCACTTGCCTCCCAAGCAATCCCAAAATTCATCCAGGGAAACGTCATTTGATGGTGCATGTAGCCAACCTCCACTGCACATATTAATGTCCCTGTCCTGGTCTAAAGCCAGGTATCAGGGAGGAGCTGAAAGGCTCTGTGAATCTGCAGAGGGCAGGCGCTAGATGCACCTACATCTGAATACAGCTCTTGTTCCTCTGTGTGTGTGTGTGTGTGTGTGTGTGTGTATTGCTGGGAATTAGACCAAGGGCTTCACAAATACCAGGCAAGTGCTTCTGCCACTGAACCACCCTCTCAAAAGAGAATTTCCAAAGCCTACCCTCTCAAGAGAGCATTTTAAAAACATGGTTAGCCAAGGAAAAGATCAAAATTCAAAATTCAAAGTACAGTTTCACTAAATATGTATCAGTTTTGCCCATAATGAAGTCAAAAATCTTAAGCTGAGCTAGGAATGTCTAACCAAAAGCCTGTCAACAAAAGGTTTTTGAATTCAGGGCTTCTTTCAGAGAACTGGAGTACCAGCAGTTGGCAGTTCTAGGATAGGAGACTAAGGAAGAGAGTCCCTGGCATCCCTAATGCCAGACACAACTAAAGATGAGTGTCACAGATTCACACCTAAAAACTCAACTAAGAGAATTAGTCACCTAAAATGCTCAAGGCAGGGAGTTTTACATTGCAGTTTTGAGATGTGATCTGAGATCACTTACATTCTCAACCTGACAAAGATCCAAATATACTTGCACCTCAATTAACTGATCATCACATTGTACATGGTAGGTGTCAGGGAGGAAAGACAGGCAGTGATAGGGGTGGGGGTGGGGATGGCAAGCCTGAGCCCATAGTCAGGACTGCATTTGAGGACAATCTTGGTACTTACTTAATATGACCTTGAGATATGTAGACCATCCCACCATCTGCAAGGCACAGAGTGATATTTGCTATGTAATAATACATGTATCAGCCATAATGTATTCCCCAAAGGCCTCGTGAAATTTCTCATTCTTAAAGCACAACAATTCTTTCCCTTTCTCTCTTCTCCTCTTAGCAATTCCAGCTACATTAGTCACACCAGCTTTCAAAGAGGGCACAGAGTGTCCTAATTCAAGAAATACAGTTCAGTACAGCCCGGAGAGGTAGCTTAAGAAGCTTAACAAGAGGAGTGATGCTTGTTCTCATGGTTAATATGATCTGGTTAATGTAGGGAGTGTACTTCATATAGCAATTTGGACAGCCTAGAAGCAAAGTCCTTTGCTGACAGTTATTTCTTTAAAAAGTTTATACAACTTTTCAGCTGTTGGTTGAGAAGGTTATATTTTTGGCTACCACTTGAAGAAGTCACTATATTTCTATCAGGGAGGACATAAATTGAGAGGAAAGGATGAGACTGGCAAAAATGAAAACAGACCAAATTAATGGAGATCTTATGCCCACGTGTTTACCTGCCAAGGGAGGGCTATGGGTTTAGTTCCCTTTTTAGCTACACAGAAAAGGAAAAGTAGAATAATGTGTAAATCATCCATACCAGGAAGCTTATTCATTCTTTATTTTCAATATTTAAAAATCTTGACTATAATGACACAGTAGTAAAGAGCTAAGGGCAGCAGTGTGTACATGATGGTCTTTCTAGACTATAAAGTACAGCAATACAAGGCCTAAGGAGCCATGGGTCTAGCATTCCAGATTATATGTCATTATATTATGATAGGAAAGAAGAGTTTTTGTGATTACCAGTTGACTAATTACCTCTTTCCTCTCCCAAATTATAAAAAAGAAAATAGGCATCAATAAGTTAAATGATTTGCTTAAGGTCATACACCTAATCTATGGAAATAGGTCTAGAACCCCAATATCTCCATTTCCAATCTAGTATTCTAAATACACCCATGTTCCACAAACATGGCAGAGCCACCACCTTGAGCATAGGTGCATATACAATATGAATCAGTTCTCCATTATTGTCACAAAATGCCTGAGGAAATCATTTTTAAAAGGAGGAAAGGTTTATTCTGGTTGATAGTTTCAGTCCATGGTCACTTGGCCCTTTGCTTTGGGCCTGTGACAGCACAGTACATCATGGCAGGAGCATGAGGCAGAGGAGCCCTGGCCACCATGAAGTGTCCAGGAAGCAGAGACAGGAAGGGGGCAGGATACCAATACCCCCTTCAAGGGCATGTCCCCAGTAATCTCACTTCCTTATACTAGGCCTCACCTCTCAAAGGTTCCACCATCTCCCAACAGAACCAATGTAAGGACTGAGCCTTTAACCTCTGGGCCTTTGGGGGATACTCCAGAGCATCCTGCAATAGGATTGACATTGTACATTTTCCTGGGGGATCAGTTTAACTAAATAATAATTTTTATATTAAAACATCTGAATACATTATGGAGAGAAGTTAAGATTCACAAAAATGTTCAAGATGAAAAGAAGGTTTTACAAAAATTTTGTGCTTGAGATGAGCCACTGTGGTCTACCTTATTGGACTGTCCTAGAGCCACTGTTCAGTTTGAGGTCAGGGTTCTTCAGAGCAAACCTGGAGAAGCACAATATTAATGGGGCTCAGCTACTCAGTGGCACTGATTCATTCAAAGATGATCAAGGACTGGAAATGTATCAGGTAAAGTCACAGAGAGCTGCAGTGTTAAGGTACAATGTAGACGCATAAAGATGAATCCACTTGTGAATAATTTCTAGTCTCACTGGCCTCCTGAGAAATAGGGTGGGTACAGTGGTGGAGTAAAAGGGAGTTGGATAATTTCAAGAGAAGATACTCAATCAGATTTACTACAAAGACATGGTGTCCCTTACTCAAAATACTGAATACTTATACTGCCCAATCAGGATACAATCTTCCTTTTATGAAAAAATCTCTTAAATACATTTGTCTAAATTCATTCTTTCAAATTTTTCCTCCCCTTCCTCATGAACCTCTTATAGAAATGAATGACTGATAAAAATAGAAAAATTAATTTTAAATTTAAAAATAAAATAATTTTTATAACATTAGATACATTTCAAATTCCTTTCTAAGTTTTGTGAACTAATTTGTTCCATGATGGAATTTTGAGAACCAAGTACCAGTAACACTGAGCTTTTAAAACTTTGTTTCCAAACCATGAGGCTCTATAGACTTTCTAAAACCTAGATCCTGAAGAAATGAAATGCACAGCTCTAAAGAGTGCATGCTGCATAGTATCAAATTCATAAAACATTTCCAGATAATAAATACTTACTGACTTATTTCATCTTCATTTCCTTGAAAGACAACTATAGACTACAAAAGCTTCTGGGTCTCATTCCTATTCCATTAGTGAAACCAAAACCATCTAAGGAGAGGGCCCTATATTTATGGAGTAGGAGTAAGCAGCTTATGGGTATACATTTTAATTCCTCATTTTTACACAGCACATCTGCACTATTAAGCAGAGATGACCAGCTCACACATCTGTGCTTGAAGATCACTACAGGAAAGCACTGGTTCTCAGCTTTGCCAGCCCTCTCATTCCACGGCTCCAGATCTGCCAGCTCTATTTCAGTCTTCTGCTCTGTGCTTCTATTCTTTGTTCCTTTGATGAGATGGCTTTGGTTTCTCTCATCTTGACCCCTGTGCCCTCTGAAAGACTGGCTTGTATTCAACCCCGCGGCTCTCTGGGCTCTGCACTGTCACTGTGCTCTAGGACTCAACCCACAGTCCTTGAGTGCCTGCTTCTCAGGAGCAGTGTAGGCCTCAAATATTTATTCCTTCCATATTGATACAAAGCAAAGAGCCTCATTAAATACTTTTTTGTTTTCTTGATCAGTGGTTAGTTAATCATTTCTTTAAGATGATGAAAAGCATCAAGGTTTTATAAGCATAAAGTTTTAAAGCATAAAGTTTTATAGTAAAAGTTGAATTTGAAAAATCTAACTTTAATGACTCCAACAAATATTTCAGAAAAAAATCAAAGTTCCTAAAATTCTAAACAGTAAAGATACAAAATCAGTGCAGAAAACAATATTACTATAAAATTTAACTACTAGCTTCTTGGAATATATCAAATTTGGGTGAGAAAAACAAGTCTGGCCACTATAAGCTAATTTAAATATCTACTTTCCCAAAGGCTAAGACATTTTCCAGATCACCTACTTGTTATATCATGGTATAATCTCATGATTTTGTTTTTATCAGGATTCCTTTGTATTACTTGAGCCTCAGTTTTATTCTTGTTGCCAAAACAAATAGAATGGAATTTGCTTATATTTATTTTATTCTCAGAAATCAAGATACACATCTTTTACCATTTCTCCTTAAGTTCTACAAACACAACTAACATAAAACCTGAATCAAAATTCTACAATAGATATTTCTACCACCTGCTTTGTCAACCTAGTGCAGACTTCACAGCTTTAAAAATGATTGCTAAATATCCTTGAAAACAAACAACACTAAAAGGTACAAGTAGAAATATGTATAAAATATTATCAAAGAGATTCAAGAAGGTATTGGATTCATAAAAAGGAACAATTAAAAATTCTTGAAAATAAAAATACAATTATTAAAATAAAACAAATAGCAGAAAACACATAGTTGAGGCAAAAAAAAAATTGAAAGCTGGAGTCTGACAAAGGATTTCCTCTTACTCTGTGAGAATGAAGTGTAACAATAACCTCAAAACACGCTCGCGTGCACGCGTGCGCGCACACACACACACACACAATAAATAAATAAATAAACAAACAAACAAACAATTAGGGGGATCAATATAATAAAAGAGGTGAAGGACTTCTACAATAAAACTACATAACATTAAAGAAGAACTTGTAAAAGACTTTAGAAGATGAAAAGGCCTCCCATGTTCTTGGATAGGCAGAATTAATATTATCAAAATGGTCATAATACCAAAGACATTAAACAGAATCAATGCAATCCCTATCAAAATTCCAATGACATTCTTCAAACAACCAGAAAAAAACAGTTATGAAATTCATTTGGAAAAATAAGAGGCCCAGAATAGCCAAAGCAATCCTTAATGAGAGGAAAGAAGCTGGAGGCATCACAATACTGGACTTCATATTATACTCCAGAGCTATAGTAACAAAAACATCAGGGCACTGGCATTAAAACAGGCATGAAGACCAATAGAATAGAATAGAAGAACCAGAGACAAACGCACATATATACAGTTATCTCATTAGACAAAGGAGCCAAAAACATATATTGGAGAAAAGATAGCCTTTTTAACAAATGATGCTAGGAAAACTGGAAAGAATATACTTTGTAAACACCAAAGATATGAAAAATTGTGCTCTATATGTGTAATAAGCATTGTAATGCATTCTGCTCTCATATATAAATAAGAAGAATTAAAAAAATAAAAATGGAATTTAACTTCTATTTCTCACTCTGCACAAAACTCAACTCAATGGATCAAAGACCTAGGAATTAGACCAGAAACTGCACTTGCTAGGACAAAATGTAGGTACAACACTTCACGTCAGCAAAGGAACCAACTTCCTTAACAAGCCTCCTGAAGCACAAGAAATAAAATTTAAAATCAATAAGTGAGATGGTATCTTATTAAAAAGCTTCTGCACAGCAACTGAAACAATTAAGAGTGTGAAGAGAGAGCCTACAGAACGGGAGAAAAATCTTTGCCACCTGCTCCTCAGATAGGGCGTTAATATCCAGAATATACAAAGAACTCAAAACAACTTAACGCCAAAAAGCCCAAAATAGCCAATCAATAAATGGGCAAAAGAACTAAACAGACACCTCAAAAGAACTGCAAATTGTCAACAAATATATGAAAAAATGTTCAACATCTCTAGCAATTAGGGAAATGCAAATTAAAACTACATATCATCTCATTCCAGTCAGAATGGCAATTATCAAGAACACAAGTAACAATAAATGTTGGCAAGGATGAGGGGGAAAAGGCACACTCACACTTTGTTGGTAGGACTACAAATTAGTGCAACCACTCTGGAAAGCATGGAGATTCCTCAAAAAAACTAGGAATGCACAGCCCTGGTGCCCCCCAAATTTTGAGGCATTTTTTTCCTTTGTGAGGCTCATACACACCCCTGCCTCCCCAAAATTTGACTGGCCTCTGTACCTTGGTCTTCCTTACTCCTCAAATTGATGTTTTACCCAACAACCAAAGTTTGACTTTCCCAATAATGGCACACACCAGACATAAAAGAGCCCTTCAGTTTATTCTCTTACTCACAGTGCTAGAGATTTCTGCAGGGATTAGCTCAGGAACAGCGGGATTAGGAACCTCTGATAACCACTACAAAAACTGTCAGCACAGTTTACTGAAGATATCCAATGAAGTCACTGATTTGGTACTGACTTTACAAATCAATTGGATTCCCTTGTATCTGTCATCCTGCAGAATCACTGGGACCTAGAATTCCTTACTGTCAAATGAGGTGGCCTATGCCTCTTCCTTGGGAAGAATGTTGCTTCTTTATCAATCAGGACTGGTAAGGGATAAAGCTAAACAACTACCGCACTGAATGGAATAGCAGAGACCAGCAAATTCCTAAATGGTGGGTTTCCTGGCTTTTCCCTTTAAACCTCTCTAATGCTCATATTTCTTTAATAACCTTTTCCCTGCTTTGTTAACTTTATACAGAAGAACTTCTTGACAAGTATCAAATAACCAATTACCATCATTCCCATCCTCCCAAAGCCGGTGAGACAACCTTCCCCAAAGCTTAGATTCTTATTAAGCACCCAACTAATCTTTGTATTTCTCAGAATACCAATATGAAATATCACTATTATATTTGATACTTTTCACCTTGAAATCTATTTTGTTCTAATATTGTTATACTTGCTACCACCATTGTTTTTGTTTGCCTTGTATATTTTTTCCAATCCTTTTGTTGCATTGTTGTTAGTACTGGGAATTGAAAGCCAGGGATGTTCTATCACTGAGCTACATTTCCAGCCACCCCTCACCCCGCCATCTTTTTTGAGTCAGGGTCTTTCTAGGTTGCCCAGGCCTTAAACTTGAGATCATCCTGCCACAGCCTCCTGGGTCACTGGGATTACAGGCCTGTGCCATTGTGCATGGCCCACTCCTTTATTTTAAACCTTTCTTTGCCATTTTGTTTTAGGCAGATATTTTGTAACCATCCCAATTTTACTAGGCATGGCAGGAAGAGGAAGAAGAGTCTCTAATCAGATAGCCTCCACAGTATAAAGGGGAATTTCCCCATCTATTATCAATATGTTCTTGCTCAGACCTGCTGTTTTACTCAACATTTTTTTACTGACCATAATTTCTTGTCATTTTCTTTTCCATTTTGATTTTTAGTGAACTAAATTTTGATTGCATGTTTTCACTCTATTGAAAGTCATGCACTCTATTTTTATTTGATTGATGAATTTTAAACACATTTAAGTTCAAAATTCAAAATAAACCTAGAGTATATTAGATATTAAGATTATATTTAGGTATTTAGATATTCCCCTGAGCAAAACATCTACAGAATTCCTTATTTATTTATTTTTTTCTAACTCCTTTGTTTCTCTTTACCCTTTTTCTGCCATCTCCCCATTTTGGAAATCAGGTTCAATTGAAGATCTCCATGGGTATTTTTTTTTTTTTTTGATGACCATAGCGAATGATATTTTATTTTAACTAGAAGTTTGCTGAGTGAGTAAATATCAAGCACTCTTACCACTCACCAAAAAAAAATGGTCCCTATGTGAGGAGATGGACTCGTTAATTTTCTTATATATAGCAAGCATCCCACTAGGTAAATGGATATTAAAAAATCACATTGTATACCTTCAACATCACATTGTATACCTTCAGTACATACAGAATTTGTTTTAAAATCTTTAGTACAGCACAAGAAATATATATAATTGTGAAAAATCTATAGCCTTAGGGAGCTGCTTCCAGCCAGGATGGCATACGTACTAAAGAACTTCCTTTCCTGCCATAAACAATAACATATAAAGACAAAATATATAAGTAAGTTAATGCTCTTTTGGAGTACTAGGAAATAGGCAGGATCCTAATCCTTAAAAGGAAACAAATTGGTTGGAAGAACTTACATTGGCCCAGTCCTCTGCCCAACTGTCATTTCCAACCACAGTACGGGGAACAGAAGCTCAACTATAACGGCAATCTCAAGGACTGAGAAGCCAGGACATGTTCAAACATGTTGCAACAATTAAATTTGGGGACCAAGGTAGCAGAAAACAGAAAGCTGCATGACATGGTTAGAACTCTGTATTTCCACCAGGGTATTTATAAGGGTCGGAGACACTAAGAAACTCCGGAGAGAGAGAGAAATGATTTATGAATGTGAACAGGCCATGAAGACTCAGGACCAGACACAAGAATCATTATTCAAAGCTCACCCTCACAATCCCTATGCAGTAAGGCATAGCCAGGGAAGAAGCAGAGGGTAGAAGAAAGAGAGTTAAGAACTAACTCTGATAGACCTTGACAGAATCTGATAGACCTAGGGATTGAAAAATTCCTACTTTCTCCCAGCAGTTTGGACATGGGTATTTTCTTTAAGTGAATAAAGTTTAGTAACACTTTTTTAATTCAAGACAAAAAAATTTCCTCTGCCTAGAATGCTTCCCCTTAATCTTCATCCCAGAACCTGCTCTGTACAGGCCTTCCCATCTCAGCTGATGCAATTCTATCCTTCCGATTGCTCAGGTCAAAATCAAAAACTTGCCTCTTCCCTGGCATCCACACCCCATTCCCATCTGACAGGAGATCACGGCGCTCTAGCTTCAGTGTGCATTAGAGTCCAACACCACCTCCACTGTTAGCTTCTGACTCAAACCACCTCATTCTGTACCTGGATTACTCAGCCTCTTACAGGGCTCTGAGCTCTACTCTTGCTCTCAGGCATCTGTTCTCCACACAACAGCCAGCATGATCCCGGTGAAGCCTGTGTCAGATTGTGCCACTCCTTGCCTCAAAACACTGCAATGGCTTCTCATTTTGCTCAGAGAGAAAACACACAATCCTCCCAACAGACTACACAGTCTAGATCATTTGATCTCTGGTGACCTTCTCTAACCTCCTGTGCTAACACCAGCCACATTCTTTACATGAGTGAGTCATGTTTCCAATGTAGGGCCTTTTGCTGGCTCTCTCGCTTTCACAGCCTCTAATACACAGTTAAGTCTTCCACCTCATTCGCGTCTTTGCTTACAGGACACATGCTCTGTGATGGCTTGCCAGAGCCCTAATTAAAATCGCACCCCCATGCTGCCTATTGACCTTAGTTTGCTTCGTACTTTTTCTTTTTTTGCGTAACACTATGCACCGCCTAATATACCACATTATTTACTATAATTATTTTTTTTTATCTTATAATTATTAGTTTTATTTTATTTTCTGTCCCTCTGCCACCGAGTTAGGATGTCAGATCCTCAGGCAAAGATCTCTGCCTGTTTTCCAATATCAATCAAGTACCTAATCAGTGCCTAGCACATAGGCACACAATAAATATTTTTTTTAATATTTATTTATTTATTTTTGCATTACAATTTTTCTTTTTTTAAAGAGAGAGAGAGAGAATTTTTTTTAATATTTATTGTTTTAATTTTCGGCAGACACAACATCTTTGTTTGCATGTGGTGCTGAGGATCGAACCCGGGCTGCATACATGCCAGGCAAGCGCGCTACCGCTTGAGCCACATCCCCAGCCCTGCATTACAATTCTTAATGGCACATAATAAATATTTGCTGGCTGATGAATATAAAGACTGATTTTTACATGGATGACTTTAAGTCTCAGCTTAAATGCTACCTTCTCTGAGAAGCTATTTCTGCAAAGCTGGGGTAACGGTCCAGTTTTATCACTTACGTGATATTCGTTTCCATCACAGCATTTATCTCTTATCCCATGTGTTCTCACAGATGTGCTGACTTTCTGTCTCTTTACCTCCCTGCTCCCAACTTCACAAATGTAGACCTTTGATGATTAAAGTATCTCTAGTATCTAGGGCAGTGCCTAACACATAGTAGATACTCAATAAATGCTTCAGATAGTAGTCTGGAGGGTTGGTTCTCTGTTTCATGATTCATCAGTTTGAAGAAATTGAGGGGGCTGATGCTATCAGTAATCTGAGCCTGCTACTTTGGAGGAAGTTCCCCTTCATCTTCGTTGGAGGTAAGTGTCTACACCCAGAACGAGACTGTGTACTCTCAAAATACTTGACCTGCAGCACTTAAATGGAGCATCCCTATTCCTTCTCTCAGCCCACATTTTCCACCCCTTCTATGTTCCTCCTATTTATTGGATGCCATGATGATTCAACTGCCTATATCCCCAAAAGTCTGTATGTTAAAGTTTCTGTCACCAGGATGTGGTTATGTTAATCAATTTTCTGTACTGTGACAAAATACCTAAGAAAATCAACTTAAAGGAAAACAGGTTTATTTTGGCTCATGGTTTCAGATGTTTTAGTCAATGTTTGCTGACACCATTACTGTGGGCCTGGCCAAGGCACAGTGGCATGGCAGAAAGTTGTGGTGGGGCAAAGCTGCTCACCTCATGGATGCCAAGAAATAGAGAGAGGGAGAGAGAGAAAGGAGCCATGGTGCCAATGTAACCCTTCAAGGGCATGCCCCCAGTGACCCACTTTCTCCAACTAGGCTCCATCCCATTAAGTTTCCACCTCTTCATAATAGCACCAACATCTGGGTACCAACATGTGAGCCTTTTGGGAACATTCTAGATTCAAACTATAATAGTGAAAGGGAGGTGCACTGGACCTTAAGGAGTAGGACCTACTGGGAGGTACTGGGTCCTGGGGTGGCAGTTATTGAGAAGGTTGTTATAAAAGCCTGAGTTTGGCCCCACCCAGTCATCTTTCTGATGCAGGTTTAAGATGTGATCACTTGGGCTGGGGTTGTGGCTCAGTGGTAGAGAGCTTGCCTAGCAGGTGCGAGGCACTGGGTTCGATTCTTAGCACCACATATAAATAAATGAATAAGGGCTGAGGATGTGGCTCAAGCGGGCTCACCTGGCATGTGTGCGGCCTGGGTTCGATCCTCAGCACCACATACAAACAAAGATGTTGTGTCCACCGAAAACTAAAAAATAAATGTTAAAAATTTCTCTCTCTCTCTCTCAAAAAAAAAAAAAAAAGATGTGATCACTTACTCCTAACACCCACTTCCACCATTGTCATCTTCATGTGCCATGAAGTGATGCAGTCAAGGACAGCCCTCACTTGGCCTGTACTATGCCATTTGGATTTGAACCTCCCAAAGTGCAAGCTAAATAAAGCTTTTCTCATTATAAGTTGGTCACCTCTGGCGTTTCACTGTGGCAACACAAAGCTGACTAATGTACTGGGGATCTGTGATCTATTTTCAACCATCTTCAAATGAACTATGAACTTTCCAAAGAAAAGGGATATATATAAAATTAAATAAGTCTTTATATCCTCAACTTCCATATTTTCTTTTCTAAAGTGCACAAGAGTTTTTGGACATGAACAGTATTCTTTATTCCACTCTTCAAAAAAATTTCTATCACTCACATATCTCAAATCTTATGTGGGTGCTGCCCTAAATGATTTGAAATATTGGGTTAAGTCTCAGGACCTTCTGTCTCTCCCTGTACCACAAACAAATCTCTAAGAGTGAGTTCTGTCAGTATTGGGAAGTTCTGAATTCAGAACAAGATACTATAGAAAAATGGTACAGATTATTCCTAAAGTCACTGCAGTGTTTTGTGGAACCATCAGATATTTTAAGATGGGCTGGATGATGACTACATACAAGACTTTTATGGATTTTGTTTACATTTAACATCTTATTCATTCAGATCATTAAATCTATTTTATCAAATCATATCACAAAACATTCCATACACAATCACCTTTGGCTTATTTCAACTTTTGAAATGTGCAATGTTTTCTATTCTTATTTTTAAAATAATGAACACATTTAGATGTCAAGTTAAAAAAGTGAGGAAGTACATAGTTTTAAAAACATTCAGGGAGTAGTTAGCAAAAAAGTTTGAATAGCACTGATCTACAGAAGAGCAGAAGAGAAGCAGAAAGGGTTTGTTTGGTGGGCCAAAGACACGTGGCTGGTTTCCAAACCACCAGAAGAACACAGAATGACCACGTGTCACTCTGCCTCTTGTTTTTTTAATAAAGGTCAGCTGCACCTGTCTAATGGTAATGGACATTTTCAGCCAGTAAAAGAAAACACATGTGCCTGGAAATTTTCCCAAAGCAGAAAGACACACTGAAATGTCTCGTCAGCTCATTACCAGTGGCGGCCATGGCCAACGCTGAAAGACACCGCAGCTCACTCACAGTTCTTTCCTTCACTGGGCCTCAGAAATCACAGCGTCCTTTAGAGACTTGCTGCATTTTGTCCAGCCAAACATCTCTAGGAAATCTGTGAAGGAACTGAGTTCTATGCAGCATTCTTATAATCCATGCCTCCTCCATGCCTCCACCTTTCCGCCCAACAGATACACCATTGCCAAGGCTCTTGTATGCACTGTTTCAGGAGCAAGAAGCAGGCTGCTGCCCAGGGTAGAAAATACGTGCAGTAAGCAGTGGCGCATAGTTTTACATAATACATTAATGCAGATGTTGAGTGGTCTTGCTAATACATATTTCTTCCGGGAATTTGTGGGGTTTCTTCCCCCTACATTAGTTAGCTATCTTTTTTGATTGATTGATTGATTTAGAAAGAAAACACTGTGTTCCTTTTCACAGAATGACTGAATGCATTGGGTAGGAGAAAAGAGCACTTTAGCTAACAGATTCTGAGACTAGCTCAAAAAAGGAAACAGAAAAACTGACTATAAAGAAATGGAAAGTCTTTTTAATGAATGTGTGAATTTATTTAAATTAACCAATTAAAAATAAAAACAAACAAATTAGACTGTATATGCCCCTTCAATGTAATTTCCATACTTTAATGGTTTTCTATTTCTTGTTAGAGTTATATCGCAGATATATTAAGAAAAAAGGGGACTTAGAAATATTTCTGGACCTCAGTGCTGAACTCTAAACTCTAAATTACATGATTCCCACGTATGGTAAGACAGAGAAACTGCAATGGCTATGTGCTTAGACAACATGATTTGATCTTCAGAATTGGATTATAGCTATAAGGAAATTACGACAGCTTTAAGAAGGTTCAGCATAGAAGATATCTGGTGTCTAACTCAAAAATGATTTGAACTGAACTCATCACAGCCCTTAAAAAGAAACTCGAGTGTATTTGGAGAAATCTTAAAAGCAGTAACGATTATGCATGGCTTACTCATTGTCCTTAACTACCATCTATTAATTCATTATTAATTCTGCACCTTTGTACAGTAGGTATGATTAATCACCTTCCCAGAATTCTGAGAAACTTAGGATCAGAGAGGTTAATGCATGTCAAACACTGAGTCCTTGGGCAAACTTGGACAGGATCTGAATCTCAGTCTTCCATTTAGCTCTGGTTCCTAACAATGTGTTCACTTCCTCTCTTCCTCCCATCCCTCCCTCCCAGCACCCAGGCATGAGGTTTTATTTTCCAACTGTTTTGCTGGTTGTGAATTAGAAGGATGACACTAATTGGGAGATAAACCAGCTAGCCACATTTCAACAGTAGGGATGGTGATTTAGAAGGAAACAAAATCTTACTTGTGTCACTTGCCCAAGGGCCTGACCACAGTATTAGCAGCTCATCCTAATGAGTACACCATGGCACCAGCAGACACCCAGGGCTGCATTTCATTGTTCTCCTGAGCTGTGGGGACTTCTTTAGCTCCAACAAAATCTCATAGTCTGGATATGTCAACACTTGCCAGAGCATTAAGATGAAAATGCAGAAGTTCCCCTTGGATACCTGGTCTACATCTGGCTATAAAATTCCAACATCCACTTATTTGGAATCATACATGGAGGGCCTTTAAATGTGCCTACTGTGCAGATGTATAACTTTTTACTCAAGTGTCTTGTGTGAGATGAAATATTTGTTTGCTGTTGCTACCATAACAAATGATCACAAATGCAATGACTTAAAATTGTTATCTTACAGTTACAGGTCAGAAGCCTGATATGGGTCTCACTGAGCTAAAATCAAGGAATCAACAGGCCTGTCTTCCTTTCTGGAGGCTCTGGGGGGGTTTCCCTTTCCTTATCTTTTCTATCTTCCAGAGGCTGCCTGCATTCCTTGGTTCATGGCCCCTTCTCCTTCTTCAATGCCACAACAGGAAGTCAAATCCCTATATATCTCTTGACTCACTATTCTGTTTCCCTTTTTGAATTTTTTCTTGTGATTAGATTGGGCCTAACTAAATAATAGGACAATCTCCCCATCTCAAGATCAAAACCCTTAATCACATCTGCAAAGTCCTTTTTGCCATGTAAAGAAACATATTTATAGATTTGATGGAGTAAGACCTGGACATCTTTGTTGGGAGGTATTATCCTGCCTACCACAGATAAGTTTCTGTTTTGTTTATTTTCCATTTCAGCTGGAAGTAATTTGGGACTTCTGACTCTCAGAATGCCAGGATAGATAGATTTGAGTTAAGACTTACTAACAGTTGGTTGGCAGTCGACCTACAGCTTTGGGGATGCTTTTTAGATTCTTGGTGTTAAAATGTGCTAAAAGGTGGATGGGGGATGGCATCTAAGAGAAAAACTGCATTTGTTAAGGTAGGCTTAAATACACTAGATATTGCTTTTGTTGCTCACAAACGGACTGAGCAGATGAACTGGCTGGAGGCTGGGCCTCCTCCATGCAATCAAGGACCTGGCTGATGGAGGCTGCTGACTTCCAAGGATGTTCTGGAGGCTGCTGCCTCCACTCCATCCAGTACAAAGAGAAAAGGAACATGAAGGCACATACATCATGGGGAGGTTTTCATGAACCAGCCCAGAAGTGACATACACTTATCTATTCCTATCCCATTGACTAGATCTCGGTTTTCCTTAATTGAAAGGAAGGCTGGGAATTCCAGTCTGGCTGTATGTCAGGAAGAAGAGGAAATCTATGTTGGTGAACAGCTGGTAATCTCAGAAATCACCCTGATCTACTCTAGTCTCCTCCCAGAACTTAATAATCTGACTTCCAGAAGTTGTCAATCCTAACAATTACATTGATGGCTCTGAAGCATGGCATTTTATCTCTAAAATAAAACTGGCACTTGAGGCTAAAGGCTACCATTTAAGATGCCCAGTTCTTTTCTCTTCTTCCTTCCTCCCTTCAAGTACTGATACCATGGAGAGTTCCAGGCTACTCCTAGACTTGCAGCCTCCTTACTCCTGGGAAATCTTTTAAACAGAGAAAAGGATGGCTGTAGAAACCTCCTGGAGCATTCAGAGCCCCCACCAAAAGTCCCTCAGTAAGCAAGATAAAGACCCACCACATTTCCTGGAGGGTCTGTTCCTGCCCAAAGCAGGCAGCGTGGGAGTTGAAGGGATTTTAAAAAGGAAGTTAAGTTAGGGATAAGGCTATTTTGACAGCAGTATCTTGATTTGTTCTACAGATTACAAAAAAACAGATGGTCTCCCTGAGAATAGTTCTGAAAGGTGTTTTCCCCACCATCTCAGGAGATCAGTAGATCACAGAGAATGCTAAAAGGGCCCTAAAATGATACATTTATCCACAGGGCAAATATGTCTCCAACCCACAGCTCTTGCAGCTTGTTAAAAAGCTGGTCCTTTCTACATGAGGAGGAGAAGCAGCCATGGCCAGGTTGGCCATTGGACACTTAAGCTTAGCAGCTTAGCCCACAATCCTGCTGGCTGCTAGGTCACTGATACCTAAGGATACTCTGTTTTCACACAGAGGTGACAATTACTGATGAGACATAGTTCAGAGAGTCTTGATTTAGAATAGGGCCAAAGAAATACATCTTGGGTAACCAAACAGTTGAGGATGTGTCAGTTAACAGATACAGAAGGAATGTAGGAAATAGAAAACCACCATGTTACATATTCTTCATGAAATACTAGAACTTGGCAGTGACCACCAGTGGACAGTAAACCATATGTGAACAACTGATAGGGAAATTTATAACAGAGATGAAGCTTAAAATGTCTGAACCCACAGATTAGTCTTACAAGCATTCCAAATGGGACTGTCAGACTTAGGTGCCTCTTGATGTGACACATTTGAAAGTGCAGTGGCTGAGGTGTGTGTCCAGTGGCAAAGGACTGCGCACCAGCACTCCTGTTTTGAGGCTCCCCCGATGACACCTGTCTTGCTCACAGTTGAAAACTAGACTTTTAAAAATATGTAATTATAGATTACTGTTTCCACTGTTGTGATTTATCAAAAATAGCTTATCCTTAGAAGAAAAAAAAAAAAGTGTGCAACACTACCTATGAAGTATTTTTGTCTGAAATACTTAACCTGAATTTAATCAAGCCTCTAGACCAAACTATTAGCTTACAGGAAACACAGAGAACAGAAAAACGTATTAAACAACACCACAAAAATAAACTCACACAAATCCAGAATGTGTAGAATTGTATAAGATATGTGATCCAGCCACTTTAGTAGTGGATGTGATGATTAATTTTAAGTGTCAACTTGAGGTTAAGGGATGCCCAGATAGCTAGTAAAATATTACTTGCAAGGGATGTATCTGTAAGGGTGTTACTGGAAAAGATTAGCATTTAACTCAAGAGAGTAAAGACCACCCTCATAATGTGGGTGAGAATCCTCCAATGCAGAGGGTCAGAATGAAACAAAGGCAAGAAAGTACAAATTTTCTGTAGGACATCTGTCTTCTCCTGCCCTGGGACGCTAATCTGTACCCTTTAGATGTTGTCACTTTCTGACTCTGACTGGGACTTACACCATCCTCTCCTCCTCACCTCACCCTCCCACTAAATGACACAACCAACTTTCCTGGTTCTCCAGCTTCCAGGCAACTTCTAAGTCCCCAAAAATCACTTGAGCCAACTCTCTATCTACCTACCTACCTACCTACCTACCTACTGGCTCTGTTTCTCTGGAGAACTCTAATACAATGTACCCCCAAATAGATTATGTTTAATGAAAAAGCCATTACTGAGTACTCATTACGACATTTTCTACTAATGAACTGTTGTAAGCTGACATAGTCCAAGGTGGGATCCATGGACTAGTTCTGCTTGCAAAGTAAATAAATATGGCACTAGTTGTTTTGGTACAGGTGGTTTTGATACAACTGTTTATTGAACTAATGCAAAACCTCTGTTGCCACAACAAAGAAATTCTGATTTGCCCTTTTCTTGGTGTGTGGTTTCTGATTCAAAGATTTTTAGCTACCTGTGATTTTCTTGGCAATTGTTCATTATTTTATGCCTTTTGTTGTTGTTATTCTCATAATCTGAAGTCAAAGGTTTGATTAATTTAAGACACCTAAGATTTATTCTATATAATGTCTTTCAATGGAACATTTCCACTGCAAAAGCAAAATGTAGCCCAGACACACAATGAAATGCTAGATCTGTCTAACCGAAGGTGGTAGTCCAATGGTGGGTCACAACTGGAGTGGGCGTGGGGGATTTTATTGCATTTGTACGTGTGTGTGTGTATGTGTGTGTGTTGGGTTGTAGTATACAATGAATACAAATTCAGAAGGTGGCTGCTGTATGTGACTTGCTCTCATCTCAGCCACAAACCCAGACACAACTTCAGAAACTCAAAGAGGCAGGGCTCTATTAGAAGATCACCCCCCCTAAAAAAAAAGTTATATTAATTTTTTATTTAAATGTTCAAATAAAAATACCTAGTTCTCATATAATTTTTATATGCTTTGGGTCCTTAGACCCCAATTTAAGAAGGATAATATAGTTCAAACCCCTGTTTTAATATAAGAAAACCAAAATATAGTCAAGTAGAAAAAAAACGCCCTTTCTCCCTCCCCTTCTTCCCTCTTCCTCTCTCCCTTCTTTGAGAATTCTATTTATACCTTTTTCTTCCAAACAGCTGTAAGAGGGCCCAGTGCTCCTGAGGCTAGAGCCAGGCTGCAAACCATGGGTGTCGTGGGGAGGCTGGCTGCTGGCTTGAACGGGTTTCTCTGGCCTCAGGAGGAAGACTACTCAGGATTCCTTGGCCTGGTTTCCTCAGACTAGCAGGTCCTCGCCATTGGAGAACTACGAAAGGGCACAATGGAGGGAAAGAGCTCACAAAGGAGGAAGCCACATGGTTCCCTTTGGCTTTTTGGTAATATTATACAGTAACGGCTATGACTTGCCGGATTTCAGGTGTTCAGGAGCTGAAGTCTCTTCCATCCTTACAGTGGAAGAATAATTCTCAAGGGACCACACTCTGGAGTTTAGATCTGACTCTGCCACTTACTAACTTTGAGCAAGTCACTTGACCTCTGTGGGCCTGTTTCTTCACCTCTAAAATTGGGGTGGGGGAGAGCTGGCACTAATGATTATTATGCCATAGGGTTATAAGAATTTGATGAGTTAACACCCGTGAAATGCTTAGAACATTATCTCTTCTCTTACACTTCATTCTAAGAAAATAAAATAAACACATTTCTGCTTCTAGTATACCTTTGCTCACAGTCCCAATGACATTCATTCAGCAAATATTTGGGGGAGGCCACAAAATACAGACAAAACAAAGTTTCCTGCCTTCAGTAAAAATATATTCTCCTCGGAAACAAAGAAAAATACATACTACCAATTATGAATAATATGTCAAGTGTTAAAACTGAGGAAATGCTATGGGATCAGAGAAGAGTAACTGTGTTTTACCAGGAGTCTCAGGTGAAGCTTAAGGAGGAAGACAGTGCTTAAAATTAAATGCTTAATATTATAATATCCATATGATCCTGAAAAACGAACAGGTTTCTATTTATAATAGCATTTGTACATATTCATGGCATATAGTACCATTTAAGAAAATTTTGTCGTGTACCATCAAGACATAGCCCAGATGTTAGCTTAGACTCTTACTGCCCTACAAGATGTAAGAAAATGTGGCTCAAATTTCTACCAACTCTATAGCTTCTGGAAACCCAAAGCCTTCCAACATTTTGGGGAGACTATGTGCTCAAGGATTCCTTCGGTTCCCAGCTCCTGGTTGCACGAATACCGTCTCTAGGCTTCACCTTATTGACTGTGATATGAATGCTCTCAAGCCCAAGTTCATCCCCTGAAACCTACTCCGTGCCAGCATGCACAGGCAGAGGAGACTTCTCAGAAAAGCCTGGAGACCATGAAGAACAGTTGAACATGGTCCCTCTGAGGTCTTGGGCCACTTATTTAATGCTTTGTCCCTTCTCTTTTGTGCCAGCATGCATTCCCCCTCACTCTCTGAACAATCAATAAATGCTTTCCCTTGACTCACACAGAGCAACTCTGCCAACATCCAGGATTTGGGGGCTTTACTTTTTTCCTTAAGCACTCATCAAGGTGTTTCTCCCAAGATCATTTCCATAAAGTAGATTTTGATTCAGATGATCTGACAACAGTGTTTTCCCTTTCCTCACCTCCTCACATTTATACGTAAGGGGAGGGGCTGATCCCAGCAGAAGCAGCAGCTGTGCCAAGCAGATATGACAGCAGCCTGGGAAGGTGGCAGAGGTGGCACAGGGACACATCACATGGTCTCAGGCCTAAGCTGCTCATGAACCTCTGAGACTCGGCTAAGGGCAGAAGAGAGCTCTGTAAAAGGCGGGGGTCTACTAAAGCAGAGGGGCATAAGAACCAGGAAAATGAAAATCATTAATGTCAAAAGACTGAGTGACCCCAGGGCCTTAGGAAATTGGGGCGGGGAAGGTTGCTTCAAATAAACTTCATGAGAAGAATTTTAATCTTGACAAGGAAGGAAAGGTCTAGGCCCACAGAAATATTTTCATTGATCTAAAAGTAAATGCTTAATACTTATGATATCCATATGATCCCGAAAAAAGAACAGGTTTTTATTTATACTATGCAAAAGAATGTCAATTACAAAATGATTTGCTGTGACAGAAAAATGTTCCTTAGCTTTACATAAATTTTTTTGAGATATAATTCTTTGAGAAAAAGTCCAAAAAATCCTTGGGAAAAACATCGACAACAACTTATCCTCCCAACCACTCATGTAGACACAGATAGCAATTACTACACTCATTTGATAGTAGATAAATGAATAAATTCCAACTTATCCCTCACCTAGAAGATTCCTGAAGTGCTGATCAGTAGATCTCTGTCAGGAACATCCCTCCTAAGGGAATACTAGAATCTGTTCACATCCCTAGAACACCTTAGCCTGTTTCAGTCTAATGGTCAAGACATCCTTGTCCTTGAGTTAGCTTATTTTTACAAAGGCTGCTCCATTATCACTTTAAAATTAGGATTTGAATGAAGCTTTCAGTTATATAACCAAGTTTGGGAAACAGTCTTTCTAGAAGTTGATTTACTAAAAATTTATGGGTTGTTTCTAGAGGAAAAGAAAAATAGAAAGAAAAGGAAGGAACAAACTGACAAGTAAAAATCGGCAAAGAAAGATAAGAAACAAGTGTGTCTTAGATTAAAGGGACAGTGCAGAAAAACTAAGAAAGTGTGAGTTGACATCATCCAAGAAAAGAAAATATTCCAAGAAAAAAAAAAGTGGCCTCTTATATCAAATGATGCTGAAAGTCAAGTAACATGAGAAGAGAGAATTAACCATATGGAGGAGGTGCTCCATGACCTTGGTGAAAGTCAAGGTCTTGACTTCAGTGAGCTGGTGGGGATGACAGTCAAATGAAGTGGGCTGAGCCAGGAATGGAGGATGAGGATGCAGAAATGTGGCATTAAGACAGTTATTTCTAGAAGCTCTGCTTTAAAGGCAAGCAGGAAAACCAAAGAAGCAGGATAGGAGTCAAAGAAGGTTTTTGTTGTTGTTAATTTTTTATTTTCAAAGATACAAAAAAATAGAAGAGCTTAAAGAACCTCATGTCACCCAGTTTTGACAACTGTCAACTCCTCACTACAATTCTCTCATCCATTCCCCAACTCATTCCCAACTCCCTACCCATAGGACTACTTTGAAGTAAGTTCTACAGTCATTTTAAGGAAAATTATTTTTTTAAGAGAGAGAGAAAGAGAGAGAGGGAATTTTTTAATATTTATTTTTTTAGTTTTCGGTAGATACAACATCTTTATTTTTATTTTTATGTGGTGCTGAGGATCGAACCCAGCGCCCTGCACATGCCAGGCGAGTGCGTTACCGCTTGAGCCACATCCCCAGCCCCAAAGGAAAATTATTTTTGACTGAGAAATACTGTTTGTTGTGCAAAAGGAAAACAGAAAACCTGTTATACAATACTTTCACCAAGAAAATTCCAGCTCTATTTATTGCTTAAACAAAGTATTTCAAGAAAATCATAATCTTTATTCTCTTTTAGGTGTGTCTCTGTCTCTGTCTCCCTGTCCCCTCTCTCTCTTTTGTGGTGCTGAGATTTGGACCCAGGTCCTTATATACACTAAGCAAGCACTCTATGAATGAACTATACCTCCAACCCCTTTATTCTTCTTTTAAAGTGAGGATTCTCAAACTATAGCCCATAGTCCTTTGTGAAGCCAACAGGGGTTTTCAGGCGAGCACAAACTGATGGCAATTGATCCACTGGTTCTAATGGATGGGGAAAGCCCAAGTTCATTGTCTTCTGTCTGATTTTATACTTTTTTTTTAAGTAATATTTGTGCATGAATAAGTAACATAGCTTATCAAGGAAACTATTTAGGATTACTAAAACTAGTATGTTCCTAGAGTTTGCAATAACTGTCTTTGGGACACAATGCCTGGCCCTGTTGATGTGTGGCCCCAGAACAACACACAAGCAGCTAGAAATTCTGTAAATTGGGGAAAATGCCTAGTCACCATGCATATTCTGAGGTGCTTATGGCTTGCCTTTCCCCTATGCTTGCTTTTTAATTACAAATTACTTACCCACCAACAATTTAGTTTACTAAATGTTGTTTGGCTAAATCCTCGGTATGTAGTAATACATATTTGAATTATTAATTAATTGGTTTAATTAATTTGCAACTTACTCATTCACTGATTATCTTGGATACAAAGATACAAAGTTTTACAGAAAAACTTAAAAGTTAGAAAATTTTATATGTTGTAAACTTCTTCTATAGATTGGGGAGGCTTTAAAATTTTATTTTAGCTACGTAAATCTCAGTCCTATTGAGTTGGTATAGCAGTTAAGAGCATAAACGAATCTAGAGTGACTAAGTTCAAATCAAGGTATTTCTATTTACTACCTATGTGAACTTGGGAAGTTACTTTTCTGTTTCTCAGTTTCTTTGTCTGTAAGTGGAAATAATAATAATACCTGTTTCAATTACCTAAATAAGTGAATATCCATAACTGAAAATAGTACCTTACATATTTTAAATTCTCTATTTTCCTACTGAAAATATTGCTACAACAACAATTGCTACAAACTATTACAGTTCATGATTCCAGGGTTGTAAGAGGAGAATTTGAAAATCATTAACATGTAATTAATTTAAAACCTTTTTAAGTGGTAAATCTGATAGCATTCCTACATGGTGGCTAGCTTTATACTAAAATCTATTCAACTCATAGAATAACCAAACTATCTACTTAAGAGTACTAGACTGAATTCTGGATCTTGGATCTATTTGGTGCACAAAGCAGTGAGATCTGAATCCCTCCCAGTATACTGGACCAGACACAAGAACTTTATGAAATAAGGGGTTGTATATATGTGGGCGGAGAGTCACCAACACCTGATTTTATCCTGAGGATTTTATTATAATATTCATCAGACCAATTTTCCCCTGATGTATTCTGTTCTTCAAAAATGAATAATTCGCTGAACATGGTGGCACATGCCTGTAATCCCAGTGGCTTGGGAGGCTGAGGCAGGAGGATCACAAGTTCAAAGCCAGTATCAGCAATGGCCAGGTGCTAAGCAATTCAGTGAGACCCTATCTCTAAATAAAATACAAAATAGGAATGGGGATGTGGCTCAGTGGTTGAGTGCCCCTGAGTTCAATCCCTGGTACCCCTCCCCCACAAAAAATTATTCCTTCTACTCCCAGCTATGTATGAGGAGAAAAATGCTTTGAAAAAAATTTTGGCTGCTTGTTTATGGCTACTAACATCTTAAGATTCTCAGAAATATTTTATTACTAAAGTCCTTATCAGAATACCTCATAATTGGAAATTTAATGCAGAATAACAAAGCTAAATGAAAAAAACTCAACTAGTTTGGGCCACTGCAGAACTTTTCCTAGAAGCCAGTCTTGAGACAGAAAAATACTGTATCACCATTTTTATTATTTTCTTCCCTCTTTATTTTAAAACTATATGGTATTTATTTTATATTATCAAATTAATTGATAAATAATTGTATATGTTATAGGGTAAAACACATTTTCACACAGCTAATTAATGTATCCATCACCTCTCATATTTACAATTTTGTGGTATGAATATTCAAAATCTTCTCTCAGCAATATAAATTAAAAATTATACCATTAAATATAGTTACCATGCTGTGCAATAATTCTCAAAAACTTATTTCTCCTGTCCAAGTAAAATTTTACACCCTTTGACCAACATCTCCCCAACCATAGCCACCTGACCCTTGGCAACCACCATCCTGCTCTATGCTTCTATGAATTTAACTCTTTTAGATTTCATGTGTAAGTTATGTCATGAATCATTTGTCTTTCTGTACCTGGCTTTTTTCCCCTTAACATATTGTCTTCCAGGGTCATCCATGTTGTCACAAAAGGTAGGATTTCTTTCTTTCAAAAAGCTAAATAGTATCCTTGGTACATATACATACCACATTAAAAAAAGCGATTTGTCTACAATGGGCTCTTAGTTATATATCGTGGCTGTTGTGAATGGGAGTGCAGATGTCTCTTCAGCAACTGATTTCAATTCTGGGATATGTACCTTGAACTGGGATTGCTGGATCATATAATAGTTATGTTTTTAGTTTTTGTAGTCTTGAAAATCAGGCTACTCTAGGTAAAGCACGCTCATATCATCACCGGCCACACTGCCACAAGGGCCTGATGCTGCCTGCCATGAAGTAGCCCTCAAAAGATATTTGTGGAATGAATGAATGTGTGAATGAGGTCCACAGACCACCCCACACAACACTTTAATTCTAATGTTAGTCACTCTGATGGGAAATGTGCTTATCCCTAAGTCATGGCACAATACTCATAGTCAACAATGAGGAGATCCTTTCCAGTTAGAGAGTTGAAGAACTTGGTATAAACATGCATTTCTTTCCATTTAAGTTCTGAGAGTGGATCTGGTTTCCTTTACTTGGAGGAAATCTATTTCTGAGCTTGATACAACAAATTTGAAAAGGAAAAACAAAAACAAAACTGTGCCAGAAGGTAAGTATGGGCTCTTTTACAGGCTCACGTGCACGAGTACCATTCACTGCAAAGCAGTGAAACAGGGCTGTTAGAAAGCTAGAGAGACCGGCAAAAAATAAAAAATAAAAATAAAAAATAGTACAAAGTGCCTTTGGAATCCCTTTATCTCTATAATCATATTATGTGACATACAAGAAAACCTGTCATACTACTTTATGATCCTGGCTCATTTTTAACAAAAACTACTCTAGCCAGTTTGATCACTACCTACGAAGCTGACTTATCACTAAACAGCTCTTGGCCAGTGTCCTTAATCAAATCCACCTTCTAAGAATAAATACTAGCAGTGTAAAAAAAAAAAATCTTTAGAAAAATGTGCCAACAGCTCTAAAAGAAAATTCCAAAGAGAGATTTCAGAGATATCTTAAGCAACTGTAGCATTACTGAAAGATGTATGTAGCCTCTCAAGACAACTGCCTACACAATTCTGCACAAATTGCAATCTGAATCTTTTTTTAAAAAAAAGCCAAGACAACCTTATAAGTAACAATTCCATTATGTCTTAGTCATGATGTTATTATTCCCCTGGCATAGGGCCCAGCACACAGTAGGACACATAGCAAATGCCTTCCAAATACATCCCCTATAGCAGTAATCAAACTATAGATTCACCATCAATCACAGTATCATCCACTAGACGTTTTTCCAAAGGAAGCAATACTATCTTGTTTTCCTCATTGTCAAAGGTGAGTTTTGCTGCTTTAGGAATTCCACCTCAAAAGGGCAACTGACACATCTATTTAATTTTACTGCCTTCTACATCCACTGCAAATGTCAAACTTATTCCTCCATGTGGTGTCCCTTAAAGACAAAAACTTTTAGAATAAAATATAAATTGAAGAGATTTCAGAATCCATGAAAAACCACCGGCATCTACTCTTCTTTAAATTGTGAGCAAATGGCCAACAAGATAAAAAAGAAAAAAATTATTTTGGCTCTATATCTATCACAAAGGTAATGGAATTTACATTTAGAAGGTGCATAGTATATATTAAATACCATATTACCTGTGAATCCTAAGAAAGAGGTACTACCATTCTCATTTCTATAGGTAAAGAAATTTGAAACTTCAGGAAATATAGATGTATAAGCTTACATATTCACTAGAGGGTAGGACTAAAGTTTAAGTTCAGGTCTCCCAGAACTCAAAGCCTTTTCCCTTACCTGTAAAATGAGGAGTAGGTACCAGGAGTCTAAAGCAAAAGCCCCATCAACCAAACCAGCCACATGTGGCCTAAAATAGTAGTTTGATAAAAAATGAATGACTTGCCAATGTTGGAAATAAGGAATTTTACACAAAATAGGGATTTATACCTCCACAAATTCAGTCTCTCATTTGTCTACAAAGACCAAGCATATGGGTCTATGACCCCTGCTAGTCCCTGCTGCCTCTCTAATACTTTAAGGCAAAAACCAAGACCAATGTTCCACTTTTCCTGTCTTGCCTTATATTTCTTGGGAATTTACAATCAGGCCTTTTAGATGATGTTGGACATAATCACCAATAAGAAGTATAACCCCTTTATATTATAATCTAAGGCAAGTGTTAAGTGACTAGTTTGTGGTCACACACTGTAGGACTAGACCCTAAATGTTATTCTCGTCTGCTTTGCTACCCAAATTCTCACTGGTAAACAAACATTTGGTTTGAGTTAATAACCTATGAAGTGGGGTATCACTATCCCTTCACATTTCCCTTTGAAATGACTATCATGAGCTTGCATTTCTGAAAACACTGCAAATACTGCCACAGTTTCAAATCTATTTTCTTTCATTTAGCAAAGGTCTCCTGTGAATAAATCACTCTGTTTATACATATCTACCCTTGATCTCCTATTTCTGCTCTGCCAGGAGCTACCTGCATACGTGGTTGAATACTGGAGGGGAAAAGAAGCTATGAAGGAAGCTCCAGTCTCCAGTAAAGCAGTTTTTGACTTCAGGCCCACAGGTCAGGGGATCAAGAAACTGAGGAAGACACACACCATGAGTGACTCATAGGTCACACATACCAGTGGGTGACTCAAGCCTGCTATCCTCTGGAGCAGACATGATTTTTATTTTCATTTCTGATGTTAGTCAGAGAAAATCAGCTTGAATCATCTTCAATTATTACATAAATAGTAAAGCATATTCCAATTACATAAGCTTGCAAATTTTTCTTCTTGTTGTTCCTAAAAGTACTAAGCTTATCAAATTTATATTTAAAAACTTCCTCTCCCAAACCAGAAAAAGATACCAAATAAATAAATAAATAAATAAGCAAATAACTTGCCTACTGCAAATTATTTTTAGAGGTGGTTGGGAACATATGCATTATTAAATATAGCTGCTATTTTTAAAAGAATACCATGTTTTACTCATTTCAATGTTTCTGTATGTGACTGAAGCCAGAAACTGCATTTGTCAAAATATCATTTTTTTGAGGAAAGTACATCATACTAATAATGAGATATGCTTGAAGAAATTTAGAATTTCAAAGTAAGAAGACTGTTTTTCTAATAAATCAATAAAGAATGGACACCTCTTTATTAAGCAGGCAGATTCTTATTTTGATATTTATAGCAAAATGGTATTTCTTTGTCATTTGTTTTCATTTCATGTCTGACCCACTTTCTTTCTGGTAGTCTTGAATATATCTATTCTGATGTCCTTTAACTATCTTGCAAGGTAGGCAGACCAAGTGGCTGTCCCACTAGAGGGAGTATATCACTCTGCACTCTGTGTTCTAAGATCAACTCTGCCAGAGATTTGCCCTGTGTGCCCTGTCAATCCAAGTCTTCATCTCTTTCTGATTGGCTCCAGAAATATTATCAAATATCAAGTAAAATTGAAAAATGGAATTCTGGCACAGAACAAACATTTTGAAGATGCTCTAGAAACCCCTTGAGGCCAAAACATGGCAGTGGGGGATCACAGAGTATTCTCCTCCAAGAGCTGACACTGACTACATAGTGAATAGAGAGCAAAGGCTCTGGAGTCAGATGACAAAGGTTTAGAGCTCAGCTATACCTCTAACTGTGCAACTTTAGGCAAGTCACTTAGCCTTTTTGTGATTCACCCACCTCAGCTATAAAATGGGATTACAGAGAGGCTAAATGTGATTAAGTATTTATAGGGCTTAGCACAGCACATGGCATAGAGGAAGACTCAATAAATACTAGCAACAGTTATTTTCATCCATTTTTTCATACCCTTGCTGGCCTCTGATGTGAGTAAAATTTTTTCATTCAGCTTGATTATATTTAGTGCCCTGATTCTTGAAGGAAACAACAATGTCAGACCCATTAGTATAATTTCCTAAGACCCAGTTATATATCTGTAGGGCACAAATTATTATGTGAGACCAGCCATGAAGTACTGCACTGCGGGTGTTTAGCAAAGTCACACTAAATCTTGTAAAGCAGAAGGTATGAATCTCACACACCCTGCAGCAAGAATTCAGCGGGTGGCTTGCTACACTTCCTTGACTGATGACTGCTACTTCTGACATCTAGAGCATGACACACGACAGATGACAGCGAGGCCTGTTCATGCCCACAGGCACACCCAGGTTTTAAGAAAGCCAAAATAATTTTGCAGGAAAGAAAGTACATACTGGCAAGGGGAAGCTCAGGATTTTATTTGTCTGTTTGCTTTGACATTGTAGAGACTTTCTTCATTGTGATGGTCCTAGAAGTATTTTACAAACACAAGAAAAATGCAATCAGACATTTTTCTCAGGCTGCCGTGCAAGGAGTCTGGGTCAAGTGGCTTTCTCACTTTCTACCAGAAAGATTATCAAATATATCCTGTTGAAGTACACACATAAGTAAATGTTATTTTTTACTTTACAGTTACAATTTATAGGGTTTTACTCATGAATTCACAGAAAGTTGCTACATATTTCACTTTTATCACTGCTTGCCTTCTATTAGGTCTTTATGATTATTATGATACCATCATCTTTCTCACACACAAGAAATGAATATGCTGTTTCACTTCATTTGTTCTTATTTACTCATCATTTAAGATTTACACATAAACAAACAAACAAAAAACCAAAAAGAATTTAAATCATAAAATCAAAGGACTAACCTTAGGAACCAGCAGAATATAATGCACAAAAGTTCAGATTTTGGAGACAAGCAGATGGGCCTGTGGGTGTTATTATGATTTGGACCTTAAATATCCTCCCAAGAACCATGTATTAAAGAACCATGTATTAAAGTAGCAGTTATTTTCGTAGTTAGGCATGGTCAGGAGCTTGTGGCACCACTGGGAGGTAGTGGGACTTTAAGAGGTGAGGCCTAGTGGAAGGAAGTTGCTAGGTGACTTGAGGCATGCCCTTGAGGGGAATATTGGGACCCTGGCTCCAGCCAGCATGTACTATGCCACCACAGGTCTAAAGTGATGGCCTAAGTGACCATGGGCTAAAACCCTTGAAAACAGGAGCCAAAATAAATCTTTCCCTCTTGTGAGTTGATTATCTCAATATTTTTGTCACAGCAACAGAAATTTGACTAACAGTGAGCAAGAAACTTAACACACACACATACACACACACACACACACACACCGCTTCCTTTTCCTTGTCTATAAAATGAGAATTCAATAGTAACGTATCTTGGAAGACTGCTGGCACCACAATGGTGCCTCGCATAAAATGTGGCTTAGTAAATGATTTTTTTTTAAATAATGGGAACTGAACCCAGAGCCTTGCACATGCTAGGCAGGTGCTCTACCCCGGTGCTATATCCCTAGCCCTTTTCAAAAATTTTTATTTTGAAACAGGGCATCATGAAGTCACCTACACTGGTCTTGTCACGATCTCCCTTCCTCAGCCGTCCATGCAGCTGGGATTATAGGAGTGTGCCACAGCTTATGGCTAAAACTGATGATTTCTGAGGGAGCAGAAAGAATGAAGAGAATATAAAAGGGAGGGGAGGAAGAAGATTGAGTGAGTAGCAGTTACTTTCCTAGTTAAGCAAATAGTGGTTTAACTCAGGCCTCTGCCAAGATTCTGCCTTTCAACTAGCAAAACTTGATTGTTTCATTATAGAACTTTTTCATATGAAATACAGAGAAAAGTGTAAAGAACTCCATGAACCCATCACAAAACCTAAACAATTACGATATTTTGATTTCATTTATTTCCCTATACATACTTTTTATCTTTCTGTGGAGTTTTTTTTTAAGAAAATCTTAGGCATTTTATCAATTCATTAGTGTTTCTAAATAGGTAAGGCCTATTAAAAATAATTGTAATATCATTAATAGACTCAAAAAATTATCAAGAATCCCTTAACAACATGTAATAAATGGAGTGTATTCCATTTTCTACTATTGTTTAAAAAAAGAAAGGTATTTGTGTAGTTAGCTTGTATGAATCATGTTCCAAACAAGGTTCATACCTGCACTTGGTTTATAGGTCTCTTAAGTCATGTAACAGTTCCCCCTCCCTACTTTTTTCTCATTACATTTATTTGCTGAAGGAATTGGCTCATTTGTTTTGTGGATATTCCTATATTGAGATGTTGGCTGATTTATATCCCGTGGTATTTAGCATGTTCCTCTGTCTCCTGTATTTCCTGTAAACTGATACAGAAGTCCCTCTTACTTGGAGTAGTTTCATTTTCGGTGGTTTCAATTACCCCCAGCCAACAGAGACAAACCCACATAAATACAGGTATCTCATACTAGACAAAGGTGCGATAAACATACATTGGAGAAAAGATAGCTCTTCAACAAATAGTGCTGGGAAACTGGAAATCCATATGTGGCAGAATGGAACTGAACCCCTGCACCAAAAATCAACTCAAAGTGGATGAGGGACCTAGATATAGACCAGAGAACCTGCGCCTATTAGAAGAAAACGTGGGCCCAACTCTCCATCATGCTGACTTAGGAACCAACTTCCTCGACTGACTCCTAAAGCACAAAAAATAAAATTAAGAACCAATAAATGGAACAGGATCCAACTAAAATGCTTCTTCACAACAAAGGAAACAATCAAGAATGTGAAGAGAGAGCCTACAGAATGGGAGAAAATCTTGGCCACCTGCACCTCAGATAGAGCCTTAATCTCTAAGATATAAAAAGAACTAAAAAAACTTAAACATCAAAAAAACAAACAACCCAGTCAATAAATGGGCAAAGGAACTGAATAGGCACTTCTTAGAAGAAATAAAAATGGTCAACAAATATATGAAAAAATTGTTGACATCTTTAGCAATTAGAGAAATTTAGATTAAAACTACATTCAGATTCCACCTTACTCCAGTCAGAATGGCAATTATCAAGAATATAAGTAACAATAAGTGTTGGCAAGGACATGCGGAAAAAGGTTCACTCATACATTGCTAGTGTCATTGCTAATTGGTGCAACCACTCTGGAAATCAGTATGGAGATTCCTCAGAAAACTTGGAATGGAACCAACATTTGACCCAGCTATTCCACTCCTCAGTATATATCTAAAGAACTTAAAATCAGCATACTACAGTAATGCAGCCACATCAATGTTTATAGCAGTTCAATTCACAATAGCTAAGCTATGGAAGCAAACCTAAGTCCCTTCAACAGATGAATGGATAAAGAATATGTGGTATATGTACACAATGGAACAGTACTCAGCCATAAAAAAGAATGACATTTTGACTTTTGCCAGCAAATGGATGGTTCTGAACACTATCATGCTAAGTAAAATAAGCTAATCCCTAAAACCAAAGGACAAATGTTCTCTCTGATATGTGGATGCTAAAACACAACAAGGACAGCAGAGGAAGAATAGAATTTCAGTAAATTAGACAAAGGGGAATGAAGGGGAGAGGGGGGATGGGAATAGGAAAGATAGAAATAATCAGATATAACTTTCCTATGCTCATATATGAATATACCACCAGTGAAATTCCATATCATGTACAACCAGAAGAATGGGATCCTAATTAAAATAAGCTATACTCCATGTATGTATATGTGACAAAATACATTCCTACTGTCATGTACAGCTAAAAAAAACAAATAAAAAAATTAAAACAACAGTCTGAAATTATTAAATGGAAATTTTCAGAAATAAAAAATTTTTATAAGTTTTAAATTATGTGCCATTCTGAGTAGTATAATAAAGTCTTATGCTGTTCTACTCACCTAGGATGCTGTATGCCCATTAGCCAGTAGCCATATTGGTTATCAGAGTGCCATCATTATATCAAAGTACCGTTAGAGAGATAGGTGAAAAAGTGAAAGCTCTCAACTTGATAAGAATAAAATATGTTGAGATTGCTAAGATCCATATAAGAACAAATCTTCTCTCTTTGAAATTGTGAAGAAATTAAAATACATTCAAGCTAGAGCAAGGAATGTAGCTCAGTGGTGGAGCACTTGCCTAGCAAGCCTGAGGGCCCTAGGATCAATCAGCGGTACCACAAAAAAAGAAAACTTCAGAAGGGTGAGAACAGTACAATAAAATATTTTGAGAGAGAATGCACATTCACATAATTTTCATTATAGTATACTGTTATAATTGTTCTAGCTCATTATTATTAATGAATTATATATATAAAGGAAAAACATAATATATGGGGATCAGTACTATCCACAGTTCAGATATCCACTGGGGGTCTTAGAGGGACCCCCCATGGATTAAGCTGGGTCCAGTATAGATACAGATATTCAATGAGATTGTGGTTCAACCCTGCAGGAGGCAAGGGTATGGGTAAGAATACTTCACAGGTGGTGCTTGTTTTTTTTTTTTTTTATCAGATCATGTTGGAGGAGCATAATGTTCAGTTGTCCCACTTTTGGTGATGACTGATCAGTGGGTTCAAATGTTATTAGCCTGATTCTCCATTACAAAGCTCCAATTTTAGCTAATGATTTTAGCATTAAATAATGGTTGTTGCCTAAGGGCTCCATTATTTCTTTAGATGTTACAAAATCGTGGGTTTTTTAAAATTTCTAGTATCCTTTTGCATTTATAACCTATAATTCTCTATAAAGAACTTACCATGAAGTAGTCTACATGAGAAAGCAAGAGTGGGTGCTAGATTTCCATGTGTGTGTGTGTGTGTGTGTGTGTGTGTGTAGTGTGTGTGTATCCATTTTCAGAAGAATGACTTGATACCTTCCCAACTACAGAACTGACAAATGAGTCTGGGTTTTTGTTTTGTTGTGTGTTAAATAACATTTTTAAAAATATATATTTCAAACCATCTGATGCTCAAATTGTCCCCCCCCCATTTTTGGTCCCCTTGGAGCCCCTTCAGGTTGGTTTCTGAATCATTTTGGCATGATCCCAGTAGTCTCTTTGATGACTTTCAGATTCCAGATGTCTCAGGGTCATTCTGTGAGTTTCCCATTCCAGACCTAGAATGAGCCATTTCCTCAAGGAGCTCTGAATCCTCTTAGTGAGAAAGGTTATTTAGAGGCCACAATCTGGGCAGCAGAGGAACTAAATGCTATTGTGCTGTCACTGCTTCTGAGTTATCTTTGTTTATATGCTCAGTGGACATATTTCATAATATAAATCATGCATTCATACTGATGTCCCTTATTTAAATGAAAGGATGATTGCATTATCATTCTTTTGAGCATATACTTAAACCTTTTGTCTTACACAGAAACTTGGTTCCTAGCGGCACTGACCTAATTACTTATTTATAATTGGTAATACTAATATAAATTAATGATAAGATTACTGATACAGTTTAAGAATTCCTTGTGATCCTACTGGTGTGACTCTGTAACATGTATAACCAGGGGATGAGAAGTTGTGTTCCATTTGTGTACAATGTATCAAAATGCATTCTACTATCATGTATAACTAATTACAACAAATTAAAGAAAAAAAGAAGGAGACCAGTAGAATAGAGGAAGGGGATCAGGGGGAGGGAGGGAAGGGAAAGGGGAGGTACTGGGGAATAAAATTAATCAAATTATACTGTTTTATTGAATGCACAATATATTATATTAACATAATATATTATGAATCTATTATAACAAATCCTACCATTATGTATAATTATAATGTGCCAATAAAAAAAGAAAAAAATGAACTATTGAAGGATTTAAAAAGAATTCCTTGTGACCATTTTTCATTTTGCCTTAGGCTATAACCCATAAGGGATGTGAAGTCAAAATATTGTATTTCAAAGTCACTGGGATATACCATTATATTTGTCTATTTATGTTGCTTAAAGGGGTCTGATTTTCCTTTTCCTTTTAAATTTAATTATACACAGTATTTATATGGGTCAAAGACCAAAACTATAAAACAGTACTACTTTAGTCAGCTTTTTCACTGCTATGACCAAAAGACCTGACAAAAACAATTTCAGAGTAGAAAAAGTTTACTTGGTGCTCACAGTTTCAGAGGTCCATAGACAGCCAGCCCCACTGTTCAGAGGCCACGGTGAAGCAGACATTCATGGAGGAAGAGTGTGGTGGATGAAAGCAGCTCAGGATGTGGCTGCTAGGAAGCACAGAGAGTATGCTGTTCACGAGGGACAAAATATAACCCCCAAAAGCACATCCCACAGTGACCCTCCTCTTCCAGCCATAACCTATCTGCCTTCAGTTATTACTACCCAATTAAACCCAATGAATTAATGCACTGATTAGGCTAAAGTTCTCATAAGCCAGTCATTTCATCTCTTAACTTTTTGGCACTCTTTCACACATATAAGCTTTTGGGGGACATCTCCTATCTACACCATAACAAATACATATCAGAGAGATCTAACTTCCATTTTAGTCCCTAGCCACTGTTCTACCCCATCCTACAGATAACCTTTTTCCTTTTCCACCTTGATCTCCCAGGAGGTTTTCCTAAGGAAAAAATCCATATGATGGGATTAAAATTAAAACAAAGAGAAAAGAATGCAGTTCTAATCAATGGTTTTCACTTTTGAGATGTAAATAATTCTCTTGACAAGTCCAGGGATAAAATAATAGAGGCAAAAACTTTGGATATCAATCAGACAAACTACAGTTCACTTTCAACCTCTCAATATTTCAACCCTTTAGGTTATGAGACTTATAAAACTCCTTTAGCTCTTCCACTTTTCTAAAAAAAAAAAAAAAAAAAGTAACAAATACTGTTGATGTACTCCACACTGAACAACCTACTTTGAAAATGCATAGTACACACATATCTTACAATATACTCACCATGAATTTAGAAACATTTGACTTCCCACCATTTTTTTACCAACCAACCATGCAAAACTGTCCACATTCCCAAGCTAGATGATTTTCAGCCCTACATTTGGTGCTCATTCCCAACCAATTGTGACAATGAAATCAGAACCACCGTAAGAGTTATTTCTGCAACCAAACACCTAATTTGGTTCCCCCACTGCATGTTGCCTTGGTTTTGGTTATTTCCTAATGGGTTGAACTGGTTCTGCTCACTAGATCACATACTCCTCATACCCCAACTGTGCCTAGGCCACAGCCTTATTGCTGGGATAATGCTGAAAGCACCAAAGTTTCTCTCCACCCTGACGCCAGCCCTCTCCCTTCCACTGGGTATTGCTGTTGTGCTTAGGTATGACACTGGATATATGTATACTATGCTTTCGATGATCACTTTCTCTCCAAGAAGAGACTGAGCAACCTGACCATCTGATAACATTACAAAGGCAAAACCCCTGAGGAGTCTGGGAGTAAAAACATCTTCCACTTTTCTGCATTTAACTAACAAACTGCCACATTGGCAGTCATGTTCTTTATATAATGTCCAACAACCATCTTTGTGTTTCTCAATGTCTCATCTGGGCTTTGCTGAGAATTAAGAAGTTTAAAGTCACACCGTCATTTAGCGATCGGATGTCTATAATAATACTTTCCCCTAGATTTCCTATTGTTTAAACAAAAAAAGCCAAATGCTTTTGAATGACCAATTTTAATATCTTTCATGACCTGCATCATAAGAACTTCTCCAAAGGCACCAGATCTATTTTCCATACAAGGCTCAACACTATCAAATCAGATGTCACTATACTGTTCTATTCACTTTTGGTGCTGATAGAAGCACCTATATCAAACCATTTTTCTTCTGTTACCTTTGGGATAGTTGACAACATATACTAGATTCCTCTGTATCAAAGGTCCACAGAATTCTTCTTACTGAATTTGCGTAGTGTAACCCATTGGCCCCTAGAAGCTGGGCTGTAACCATGGACAGCAACACTGTCCCATCATCTTCTGCTAGCATTTAAATGGGTTTGTTATTCTCATTTTCAGTGACCTGAATATATTCACACATCTTTTCTTATTTTTCTGCTAGGCCACTGCTGGTAAACCCACCAGGGACACTGAAGCAGCCAGGGATCCAAGGGCAACCCGATACAAGATAGCCAGGTGGCCATTTTTATTAGCTTCGTATTTATGTTTCCTTTCTTTTCTTAAACAAATATGTGTGTATATATACACAAATATATATTTGTATTTTCCTTTCTTTCTTATGCTAACAGTAATATACTATATAAATACTCCTTTCTACTTTACTTTTATCGTTTAATAATAGATCCCTAAATCTATTCATGGCAAAAAAAATGTAATTTTCCTCATTCTTTATTCTAAGTGCATATTATTCCTTTGTATAAATATACTATCATTTATTCAACCATTCTGTTCCTGATATTTGAAAGATTTCTGGTCTTTGGCTATTACAAATAGGGTTGTAATTAATAACCTCGTCTGTGTATCATTTTGGATTTGGGCACAATGCTTAAGTGAATTTATCATTTTCAGTTCTCATAAGTTAAACATAACATCTTAAGTCTATATTTTCAATATATTATACTTAATTAAAAAGAAGTTGAAACCCAGGGTACAATATGGCATAGAGTGAGTTTTTAAAAATGTGGTCCAGTACATACCTGCATCAGTGTCTCCTGAGGTGTGTGTCAAAAGTGTGAATTTCTCAGACTGACCTCAAACCTTCTGGATAATCAAATGTGAAATTTCCTGATCTAGTAAGGAAAGCACTGTACTTAAAATAACAAGATGGACTCTGGGTTCAGTCATGAGATGGGAGGGAGCCAACCCAATAAGCTCTGGTTTCTTTAAGAATGGCTCTTTTGGGGGCTGGGGATGTGGCTCAAGCGGTAGCGCTCTTGTCTGGCATGCATGCGGCCCGGGTTCGATCCTCAGCACCACATACAAAGATGTTGGGTACGCCAAAAACTAAAAAATAAATATTAAAATTCTCTCTCTAAAAAAAAAAATTGTTCTATAAAAAAAAAAAGAATGGCTCTTTTTATTTTAGGGATAATAAGCTTCCCTATCGACTTGACAGGATTATTGAGAAATCCAATTTCAATTATGTATAAGAGAGCAGTTTAACTTCCAGCAATAGGCTCAAGCAGTATCTCCATCTTCTTCCTAACAAATGTGCTACCTCCCCACTCAAACTTAAAGTAAAAAGTAAGACCTATCTTTCCCCGACAAAACACCTGCATTTATTCATTTACTCATTCATTCTTTTTTGAAGGATTTTCTTTTTTTTAAATATTGTTTAGTTGTCAATGAACCTTTATTTTATTTATTTACATGTGGTGCTGAGGATTGAACCCAGTGCCTCACACATCCTAGGCAAGCACTCTACCACTGAGCCACAACCCCAGCCCCTTGACGGATTTTCTAAAAGAAACTGGCCATCAGTATCCAAAAGGTCTCCTTTATAACACATATACAGCTCTTTAGGAATACCTACCTCTGTCTAGAATACCAAAAAGCAGTCCTGACAAGGATTAGTTCCAACATGGGAAAGAAAAATAGCTGGAGGCCACTGAGAGAGAGCTTTGATTATCTTTATACGTACGTAGGAAAAGCTTGATGCTTCAAAATTCCTTGCCAGTAATGAGACACACAGAAAGATGGAATAAAAGAAAAGCCCAACCCACCATAAATGTCCTAAAAGAAGAATTTGTTCTGTCATAATTTAGTGCATGATGTACTTTCAGTCTGGTTCTGTAAAGTCAATGAATCCAGACAGGTCCCAAATGTGTTTATTTTTTAAATGACAAGCAAAACTGCTGTAATTTTTGTCATTTTTTCCAGATATGCACTATTAAGTGGATTTTTTTTTAACCATCCAGAACAGTCCCTACCTTCTAATCGACAAAGTCATTCTTCAATACAGGGCTTTCAGTACAGGTACGGTCAAACAATAAGTAGAGATAAAGATGAAAACTTCCAAAAGGAAAGGGGGATGGCTGGATGGGTGGAAAGAAGCATGGATATTTTCTATTTCTAATCTGGAGAAATATCTTTGGTCAACATTCACCTAAGTTGTAGAGAAATTAAAATTCCCTTGATGCAAGATGAGAAAGCTTTAGCTGACTTTGTAACTGTTAGATCAGAGCAGAGTATTAAACATCCATTTTTAGAATGCATGTGAGGGGCCAAGTATTTGGTAAATAATTGAATTTATATTACCTCTTCTCTGAATCACCAAAAAGAAATTTACTACTTATAGATGGGCAGATGCCACTGGGCTAGGGTGCTGTAAAGCAAAGCCCCTATTCTCTATGAACTGTGGGCTCAGGACAGGCCCAAATAAAAAGAATACCCTTTACTAAAAGAATGTTGATCTTCTAAACACACATTTTGTACACAGCACGAAGTAAAAATCAATCTTTTTCACATATATATGTCAATGCCATCGTGTTCTGGTAAGGCAAAGTTGTATGTTTAGAAAAGGTTCAAGCAGGGGAATGACTCACGTCTCTTCCTCATAGTAAGAAAGCATCCATGAAGAAAAAATTATTTTTGAAAGCTCTTAAAGACCTGTAAGGGAGGTTTATATGAACAGAGAGGATTAGCCCAGTCCAAGGAGTAGGGTAGAGGACAAAGATAAAGTCTTGAAGGTGGAGACAGACCCGAGGAGCAGACAGAAGAGAGGAGGACAAAGGGGAAGGAGAAGAAGGAAGCAAAAGACCAGGAAAAGCCAAGTAGTTCATGGATTAGTCTTAACATGCATGAGATTGTTGGTCTTTATTCAATACTATCAGTATATATTAAAGGTTTTACTTTTTACTTTAAGCACTCTTGCATGTTCTAAGTCTACAATCCTGTGATATTGGTACTATTCTTATTTTCAAGTTAGGAAATTGAGACACACAGGTAACTCTCCCAAGGTCACCCAGCTAGGAAGCAGCCAAAGTCAGGATTTCAATCCTGGCATTCTGCCTCCAGAGCCTCAGACTCAGTGGTGCTTCTCTAGAAGAAAAGAGGGATAACTTCAGACCTGCTCTGTAAAGAAACTGGGGAGGCAAAGATAAGTTATGATACACAAAGCAAGAAATGAGTTAAGATTCCACCAAAGGGTTAAAAAGGTGAAGGCTGAACATTTTGTAAGATGAGCAGAGTTTAAGTATACTTTGAAAAGTGGTGTGTGTGCGCCAAAGATCCAACAGGTGGAAGAAGAAACAGGTGAGGGGGAAAGGGACAGATTTTGTGTCTATAATCAATGTCCCTCAGTTCTTATAGTCAGGCAAGATCACAAGATGGTTACTCCAACATTACTTTTCATGCAATTTTATTCAACAGCAGTCATATTTTAGTGGTCCTTTGTTTATTTTGTATTGTTAAGCATTAAGTGTACAGGAGCAATATAAAACTATTCCTTCTTATATTCTTCAAATGCTAACATTGCCACGGAATTTACTCAAGTCTGGTCCTGAAGAGCAGCAATAACTCCTGGCAATGTTTTGTTTTGACAGTAAAATATAATCCTGTTAATCCTATTACTTTAGGTAATTTATTCATTACTATGGGAAAATGAGCTATTTTCAAAGAACCACTATTTGTTTTGAAAAAGTAAACACTGACTATAGCTCTTTGTTCTAGTAAAAGAAAGAAAGAAAGAAAGAAGAAAAAGGAAGGAAGGAAGGAAGGAAGGAAGGAAGGAAGGAAGGAAGGAAGGAAGGAGGGAAAAACCTCACAAACATTTCTTCCAAACTACCTATGGGCAAGATTAATTCCATTTTATTTCAAAATTCTGCAAAATTTAGATCTCAGCAGAGCAAACAGCTTCTTAACCAAAATTTGATTTTTCTTCTTTGAAGATCAATTTTTAAGAACCCACAGAGAACAGTGCCATTGGAAGAGAAGACAGTAGTGATATCCAATCATTGTACTCTTGAATCATGAAAGAACAGCACAGTTTCACCATAACAAATTCAAGGGTCCTTGAAACAGATCCATTACCCAACTGCCCATTCCCTTTGAATAATCAAGACAGCAAATACTATCAGAACTTGAGGCTGTACATGCTTTTCTCGGGTAATAACTGTACCATAACAAAGTAGCTTTTGATTTCCAAGATTTTGACAGTACCCAAGGGCTATTCCATGTTTTGACTATGTATGAAACAGAAATGTCCATATTCATAGAATATTAAGAGTCAGAAGGTCATCTTCTCTAACATTCCATCTGATGTATGAATGTCCTCTTTATATCTGTGACACAGATAATATAATCTCTGTTTGAATTTACCAATTAAAAGGTACTTCATTAAATTGATGTGAAATCTATATGCAACTTCAAATTACTGTTCCTACCTTAAGCTATTGAACACAGCATGCCTAATTTTTCCTCAAGCCTCAAAAGATAAAGCATAAATAGGAAGTAAAGCCCCAAATAAGTAAGAATGTGACTAGCTACTGTAAAGGCATTCAAGTCACCAAGCCATGATAAATTACATTCTAGGATGCTAAAAGAACTGACGGATATGCACAAAGATATGGAACATTCTGAGAAATTAAAGAGAAGGCAAACAAATCATGTTCAGATTTTGAAAAAGATGGAAGACTTTGATTCTCTAAATCATAAACAAAGGATCTTAATGTCTATCCCTAGTGAAGTTTAAGAACAAATGATTACATGGGTCAGCATTTCCCAAACTGCTTGAAGCAATGACATCTATTTACTTTTCCAACCTTAAAGTTCCTCAGAATATAGCTTGAACAATGCTGACCTAGATGATTCATAAGTACTTGAATAGCAATAAATACCAGGAAACTCCATGGGTTCACTAAGAACAATTCAGGCCAAAACTTACTTCCTTTTTTTGATAGAGCTGTTATACGGAAAGACAAGAGTAATGACATAATGTATTATTTTTATTTCCATAAAACCTGTCTAAATCAATAATCTGCATAAAGTAGTTCAACCAAATATGAATATCCCAGATTGATTCACTTGTTCATAATCCATTAGCTCTCCTGGGGGAGGGGGGCACAAGTTACATAAGAAAGGGAGAAAGGGCGGTGGGGGTGGGTTCTAATTTGGCCTGCTTTATGAGACAATGCTGCCTCCTAAGGATCCTTTCTTTCATTTTCAACTTTTCGAAAATCATTTGCTAACACAATCTCAGCTTTGCCAAGCATTAACATCAAGCTCTTGGCCTTATACAGTCCCAAGTGAACCTTTAAGAAAGAAATCAAGATGTCTTTGTTTTATATCATGTTGATTTTCCTCATTTCAGTGATCATTACACACTATGGTTCTTCAATACCATCTTCTAGGTCTGTGTGTGTTGATGTACTTAAAATATAATTTAAACTGAAAAACACAATCCTGTTTAAAAACTTGGGGCTGATAGGCATGGGAGTCAGAGTGTCTAGTCAAAAGAACCAGACTTTGAAGCTTCAAAGGGATTGGTCAGTCCTGAACCAAATCGTAGCACATCACTTGCTAGCTATGTTAATTCCAGGCCTGTTATAAAATCTTCCTGAGTCTCAATTTTCTCCTTTATAAAACAGCAATGATAGCAATAATACCTACCATGTGCAGTCTCTATAAGTACTAGAAAAAAGTAACTAAAATCTCTTTTATGGTACTCAGTTCTGAGTAAAAACTCACCAAACTGTAGTTGTAACTATATTATTGTTACCTATCTTCCCTGCTTCAATTTATTCTTAACCATGTTTACGTTATACATTCCAGTTTAAAGATCACTCTTTGATAAAGAGAGAAGCCAAAGAATTGAGTAGGTCTGCTTTCCATCATATGTTAACATTATTCCTCTGCCCCAAGCAATGAGCTTAGCCTTTACTTGTTCTTGTTTTGAATATAGCTTTAAAGATCTCTTTTCTGTTGTCTTTAGCATTCTCTCCAGCCTCAGCTTGGTCCGAACTTGAGTTTTGCAGATATTTCTTTACTGGTTTATGCCACTCCTCTGAAATTGCCCTTGACCGTGTGCTTGTCTTTCAGGTTTCTGTACATTCTCTTAATATCCAAGGCAATCAAAAAATTCCTTGTTCTTAAAATCATTCCCTTTCCTTTTATGTGCTCATCCAAAAATATTGTGAGTTTACTATAAGAATTTTCCTCTTTTATTTCTTTGTATTTCCCTTTTTCACTTTTTGTACCATCCTTTCAAGTCTCTAGACACTGAAAAATACTTGTGTTTTCTCTGAAATATATTTTTTAAACATCATTATTACTATTTGGTTATGCCCAACTTTCCTTTCTTTTCAGTTACCAAACAATACGGTCATTATTCCCTCCCAAGGATTTTATCAATCCTACCTCAAAAAATGGTTTTTGCATTGGTTAGAACTATGTTCAGAGGGCATTTCCATCTCAATGCTTCCAGAATCTGTGGTTTTAAAAAAGAAAATGACAGGAAACCTTTTGCTTTCTATGGATTGAAAGAAATTGAAAATGAAAATTGAAATTCTACCAGCCTTTGGGAGAATTAAAGTCCTTACCATTGACTCTATATATTGGCTTGTGTCAATTTTGATATTTAGCTGAATCTAAGTATGTGCAGTATTATAAACCAGCAAAGTAAAACTCTTACTCACTCGTTGATAATAACCTGCAACAGTTGTTCAGGCATAATTAAAATGTTTTGGCTCCACTGACAAGAGAACAAGATGTGCTTTGAAGTTCAGTCACAAATTTTAAAGGGGTTGGCAAAGGATGAAAGTTTATACCCCCAGCCCCAAGTGGTGAAAACACCTTGCTCTTATATTTTTGAGTCCTATGAATCTGTAGCTATTTCCAGAATCTTAACGCAAGAACACAAAAAGGACTTCTAATATAGGCCATAACTTATTGTCTTGAAAATACACTCAAGAGAAATTAACCATAAACAAAAACCCTGTGTGGCTGTGTGTAGTGGTTTCCAGTTGGCTAATGGCCAGAAATTAAAAATAATTTTAATTATCTTACAGTTTAACAAACCAAAATTTTATTCTTCATTTATTATTTTTAAAATTTGTATTTTTTTAGTTGTAGGTGAACACAATACCTGTATTTTATTTACTTAAGCAGTACTAAGGATTGAACCCAGTGCCTCACGCATGTGGGCGAGCGCTCTACCACTGAGCCACAACCCCAGCCCATATTCTTCATTTATTGAATGAGAGGAAATGACCCCAGAGAGGGACCTCATTTCAACAATCAGCAAGGCATAGGAAGTTTTCCCAAAGGCCTAAACATTTAACATATTAAAAGTAAAATCTCTAAGACTGATAAGTATAACTAAGCTTAGTTACTCCCTAGTTAGCCAAAGGCCTTAGACTAAGAATAGCAATAAATATAAAAATATCCACCAGTCATTCAACCAGCACGCATGTGCCAGAATCACTCCCCTCCTTTCTCTCTCACATTGAATCATCCACCAAATTTTCTCTCACTGTTAAAGATTCTTCAGCATTTCAAAATAAAATCAGCGGAAAAGTTACTTCTTGGAAATGTTTAAAAGTGGTTGAGATTTCTCTCTACATCCTCTACATCCTAATCAAGAACAAAGATCAATATATAGTCCTAAATGAAGTTTTTTAAAAAATAAAACACATTTAGAGTAATAAATAAAATATAATAAAAAAAGACTTCTGCCTTGCCCAGAATAACTTGGCTATTAGGTCAATAGTGAGCATATACACACTATCCTGGGTTTCTAAGGTAAACTGCTTCAAAACCAGCAGCAGCTGCTAAAAATAATTAATCTGCAAATGAAACCATGGAGACCTCAGTGCTTTCTGAAGTTGAAAACTTCAGATCTGAAAGTAATTAAGATTTGAATGTTATGGTTTGACAGATCCTGTTCTACAGAGTCACAGGGCCACAGAGCCAGCCAGGATGGTGAGGAATGAGAAGTAAACACAGTGTTCAAAATCCACCATCATGTGACAAAACGGGCTTCAACGGGAAGGTGTGTGGACTTTCCTTTAATTGTCAGTACACTGCAAAATTAATCCTATTCCCTTGACTTGACCTCAATTTTATCTATCAGCACAATTCAGAGTTCACTTAGAATGCTAACTTCCTTTGAATCATTCTTATCCTGATATTTACTAGCAAACACATTCCAAAAGAACAGTTACTTGCATTATGTAGAAAAAGCTTAATTTCTGAATTTAAAACTGATTATGCTTAGTTACCAACAAGGGCCTCATCTTTGTCTGTGACCCTAGGTTTTCCTCCTTTTTCCTTGACTCAGCAGCTGAGCTCAGCTTCCTCTCTCTGACCTTCCTTTTCCAGATGTTGAAGCACAGCAGGCATTTCTAGGTCAGCAGAGGAAACTATTACTGCCTTCCAGAACAGTATCTTCTGTGTATTCGAAGGACTGAACGAGAACAAGGGGTAGTAATTCAGGGTAGTAACCTCAGTTCCGACCCTGACTACTGCATGGCATTAACTGCCTTGTTTCTCTGCTCTGCTGGGGAAGGAGGGGCACGTGATCCACCCTGGAGCTGCCTGGCATCAGTCCCTGAACACTAGGCTCAGCCTAGCCCAGGTGAATGCATGCCCCCAGCAAACTTGCTGCCACACTGGCTGTGATACTGACTTCGGGTCTGTCCCACACCCAATAATATAGATACACCTTTACCTTTACATCCCAATCCATGCATTCTGCTACCATGTATTTCTTAAAATAGTTTTATTGACCTGAAATCCACACATCATAAAATTCACCCATTTAAAATGTGCAATTCAATGATTTTTAATATATTCAGAGTTGTGCAACCACCACAACCTAATTTTAGAATATTTTCATCAACCCCAAAAGAAACCCTGTGTTCATGAGTAGTTACTTCCCAAATCCCCTAAGCAACTATTAATCTACTTTCTGTCCCTGTGGATTTGCCTATTACATTTCATATAAAATATATGTGGTGTTTTGTGACTGGCTTTTTACATTTAGCATAATGTTTTCAAGGCTCATCCATGCTGTAGTTTTATAATATTCCCTGATTGGTACATATCAAGCTATGTTTATCCACTCAACAGTTGATGAACCTTTGGGTTGTTTCCACATTATGGCTGCTGTGAACAAAGCTGCTATGTACAAGTTTTTTGTGAATACATGTTTTTACAGATCTTGGTCACCATTCTTATAGCAGCCTCTCTCCTGTCTCTTCTTTTCTGCCCTTAAGTTCATGATTATCTTTAAAAAGAAAAATACTTGGTAAACAGTCATTCACATGCACTGTGGATGGAAGAAAATAAGTACAACCTATAATTGTTTTAGGAGGACAATTCCTACTAGCTATCAAAAATAGCTAAACTGTGGAACCAACCTAGATGACCTTCAACAGATGAATGGATAAAAAAAAAATGTGGCATACATACACAATGGAATATTACTCAGCAATAAAAGAGAATAAAATCATGGCATTTGCAGGTAAATAGATGAAGTTAAAGAATATAATGCTAAGTGAAGATAGCCAATCCCAAAAAAATAAATGTGGAATGTTTTCTCTAATATAAGGAGGCTGATTCATAGTGGGGTAGGGAGGGGGAGCGTGGGAGGAACAGATAGGGCAGAGGGGTGGGAGGGGAAGGGAGGAGGCATGGGGTTAGAAATGGTGGTGGAATGTGATGGACATTATTATCCAAAGTACATGTATGAAGACATGAATTGGTGTGAATATACTTTGTATACAACCAGAGATATGAAAAACTGTGCTCTATATATGTAATAAGAATTGTAATGCATTCCACTGTCATATATAAATAAACAATTAATTTTAAAAAAATAAAATACATGACAGGAGCGGTGGCACACACCTGTAATCCCATTGGCTGGGGAGACTGACACAGGAGGATTGCAAATTCAAAGCTAGCCTCAGCAAAAGTGAGACACTAAGCAACTCAGCCCTATTTTATTTAGAGACCCTGTCTCTAAATAAAATAGGGCTGCGGATGTGGCACAGTGGTTGAGTGCCCCTGAGTTCAATCCCAGGTACCCAAATAAATAAATAAAATACATACACTCTTTAACCTAAGAATTCTATTACAAGTTCTCTACATATAACCCCCTAAGAAGCTTGCAGATGGCTGCAAGGATGTTCGGTGCAGCACAGTGTATAGTAAAGAGTAAAGATTATGGAAATAAAGATTGTTCAGTAAGAATCATGGAAAAGTAGTACAGTGGACTACTATTCTGTTGATTTAAAAATAATAATAAGGTAGAACTAAGTATTAGTATGAAAAGCTATTCCATATATTAAAGAAACCAAATACAGAAAATGCATACACTAAATATATCTACTTATAAAAAAAAAAAAGTGTGTGCTTCCGCACTTTCCTGGCATGTGTGAGGCACTGGGTTCAATTCTCAGCACCACATATAAATAAATAAAATAAAGGTCTATCAATAACTAAAAAATATATATATTTTTTTAAACGTGTGTGCTTGAATGTCCACAGAAAAAGTCTACCAAGATGATCAAACTAAGTACCTCATCACATGTACTAGGCAAGCGCTCTACCACTGAGCCACAACCCCAGCCCCAAAGATTTTTTTTTAAATAGAAATTTGATAGAAAGGGATAATTACTTTGTATTTTATATCCAGTTTGTATAAATGAATTGCTAGAATACTTTTAGTATTTAAAATGTATATTTTAAAATAACACAAATGCTCCTTCAGGAGTCCTCTGATACCCAACTGTGAACAAGTTAATGGAGGGTGTGAGAAAATGAATGCCAAGGAGAGAAGAGGTGCATCAAAGAGGAGCTGGGAGTGCTGGGAACCAACATTCCCATTTCATCATTGATTCCTAGAAACCCTGATTCTAACCCCTAAATGGAAAGCACCAACAGAGTCTGACTTCTACTACATCCTCAGGAAGGCCGGCCCTCGGCAGGATAGACATTAGATAAGCCCTGTTTCCACTTGGCCCCCGGGATATGTGGAAGGGGTATGCCCCACCTTCAGACTGGGCTACAAAGTCTTCTGGGCAATCCACCATGCTCCCCATGCCAGCCAGAGACAGATGATCCAATGGAGGATTCCAAGGCCTTATGAAATGGCAAGACCATTAGATGAAAGAAGTCTGGGTTCCTGAATGTTTTCATGGAGCAGAGCTCTCCCCACCCTCATACCCACAATTAACTACTAATATCTGTGGAAACTTGATAATTGTTTTGTTTGTCAATTTTTTTTTTCATTTTTCTTAAGGCTTAGCCACAACCAGCCAAAGTTCTCTACACCAATTACACAAAAACAAGTGTGTAGACTTGTATGTAACAGCTAGCCCACTCTGATTTACATGTATGTGACTTTACATATATTATCACATTTAACCCTCCTAACAACCTGGATAGTAGATGTCACTGTTTATATTTTATGGATGAGGAGAGAGAAGGAAAGCGTTTTGCTCAACATCACACAATTTCAAAGTGGCACAGGTAAGATTTGAACCTATGGATCTCTAACTCCAAAGTTCATCTGTATTCTTTGGGACACTATGGCTCTCCTTGCTCCTAGGTTCTTCTATTTGTTGCTAACAGTTCCTACAGGGCTGCTCCTGCTTAAATAAACTTGTTACTGAGAAGCAGTGCAAGCCAAGGCAAGCACCTACCAGGAAACCAGAAGCAAGGGAAAGCCAGGACCTGGCTTTGCTGCGCTCAACCCTGATCCTGAACCTGACTCAATTAACTTGTGATCATGGAAGATTAAAGATCCTATTAAGACCAGATCATCAGAAATATCAATAATACACTTTAGGAAATAAGCAGGAGACAACTATACCATTTTAATTTTCCATTAAAAGAGTCAATCTAACATCATTAAGAGTGACATTTAAATGCTAATTGAAAAAGCAGTGTTCCCATGTCTCTAGACAAGTATTTGCATGTTAATTAATTCTGGGGATAAGAAGACCAGCTTCCAATATGAAGTGTCAGAAGAAAAAGTTCCCTTGCAGAGGAAGATGAAAGGTTATGGCAGAGACATAATTAAATTACTTGACTTCAAGAGTCCTAAAAAGAAATAAGCTATCATTTGCAATGCAAATTCATACTGCCTCTTTTGTGAAGAGTGTATTTTAACCAAAGGTCCGAAATAAAGATTTTCCACTTCAGTACACTTTTAATGCTATGCCTTCATCACAGATCAAAATGACTTTTACCAGAACAGTGGCTAACGAGCTCATAAAGACTATCAAGACCAGAGACAGAAGCCTACTGCCCTAGAAGCTAATAACCACAAACACTCTGAATAGTTAAAAAAGAAAACTAACTTAATTTTTTTAAGGAATAAATCAGTTGTAAAGGAGTCATGCAAATTAGAACAAACCCACAAATCATAGAGCCAGAAAGTTGTTCATTAGGATGAATATTTCACAAATTAGGTTACCTCAAAGAACAATTTTATATTACTTTTTTCTATTTTATCTAACTGCTGATAGTCCCTGATAGTAAGCACATTATTGTTATGATATTGCTAAGTACCTGAAGGATATAAACATTTGATAAATAATCATAATTTGAATAGGCCAAGGAGGATTTTCTTTTCTCTTCTGCAAAGGCCCACTTCAGTAACAAAAGTATACTGCACAGACTTGTTTCATAAATATATGTTTCAAGGGGTTATTATCTATGATATGTAAAGAATACTTAGTAATTAATAAGAAAAAAATATATATACTAAACAAATCCGTGAACAGGATACTCACAAAATAACTACACATGGCCAAATCAAAACTTGTTGAATATCACTAGTAATAATAGAGTCAAATTGACTATACAATGAGTTTTATTGTTTTTTTCTATCTAAATAGAAAGTTCTATTTTTTAAAAAAAATACTCATTCTTCAGATTCACAAGAGTGGAACCTGTTGTAACTTGAGGAAAGTTTAAAATGATATAATTCATAGGGGAAGAAGAAGGTGCATGCTGTATAATATAGAAACTTCAGTTTCAGGAGTCAATTCCAAGAAGATAGAAAGGTACTATAAATGTTCAAGATCACACTTTTTATAACAATGAAACAAAATACAAACAACTTAAGTTTACAGCACCAAAGGGATTAAGTACATTTTGATGTTACCCATAAAGTATTCTGTAGCCATTAAAAAATATGTTAAAGCTAAATAACTAAAATATAAGTTAGAGAAGACCCACATATATGAAAAGATATTGCATATACTCGAATTGCAAAGCTCAACACTGAAAAGATATCATTTCTCGTATTGATTTGATTATAAAAACAATTGATCTAGAGATTCAAAATAATCCGTAAATATTCTTGCAAATCTCTGGATGTGTCTATATTTGAGAAGCTGACAAGCTGCTTCTCAGCTTATTTGGAAATGTGAAGGTCAAAAACAAAAAAGAATCTTCAGGAACTGGCAAAAAGACAAAAACAAATAAGAATCTTCAGGAACTAGCAAAAAAAGCTAGTCTTCAGATTATTAAATTATAGTAATCGACTCATACATTAGCACAAGAAAAATACAAAAATGCAAGAAAACAGAGTCCAGAACTGGACCCATGCACATGTGGATACTTGACTTAAGAAAAAAAGGTGGCACTGCAAAGAGAAATGAATAGTCTTTTGATAAAGGCTGCTTCACAAGTAGGGACAAATGTGGAATAAAATGAAACTTAACCCTAACTTCTCGCCATACACAAAAATTAATACTGTGTGAATTGCAAATCTAAATGTGAAAGGTTAAAATAATAAAGTTGACAGAAGATTACACAGAGTATATCTTCATGACAAAGATGTCGTATACAGAATTCAAAAAACACTGACAAAGAAAAGATTGGTAAATTGAACATTAAAATTGGGAACCTCACTAATCCTATTAAGGGAATAATTATAAAGGCCAGCCACAGAATGGGAGAAGATATTTCTAATACATATAGGCAACAAATGAACTTATATCTAGGATATATATAGTACAAGTAAGTAAGAAAAGGTCCAACAATTCTTTAGAAAATGAGCAAGAGACTTAAGAACTTCAAGTCCACCCGCCGAGATACCCAACTGGTTAACAAACCTATAAAAAAATGTTCAACCTCATTAGCTATCAGGAAATGAAAATGAAAATCACAAGATTAGATAAAAAATCAGTAAGATGACAATACCAAATGTTGTCAAGATGTACAGCAATAGATACTCATATATATTAATGACAGGGTTGTAAAGTTGTGCAACCACTTTGGCAGTAGCGTCTAAATTTAACATGATCCTCCACTTCCACTCCTAGGCATATACAACTGACAACTTAAAAACCTACACATCATGCCAGCAGACACATATGAAAACGTTCACAGCAGTATTTTTCATAATAGTCCCAAACCGTAAACAATCCCAATGGCCATCAACAACAGAATGGGTAAACACTGTGGCATGTTCTTTCAGTGGAATAATATACAGCAATGACAACGAAATAATAAACATGTTAAAAAGAATGAATCTCACAAACAAATGTTAAGTAAGTCAAAACAAAAAATTATATACATTTCATTCACATAAAGTTCAGAAAAAGATGCTGAAGTATTAGATTCACAACAGTCATTATTTCTGGTGGAGAGGAAGAGGCTATGGGAGGCTTCTAAGAAATGTTTATTGATCTGGCTGGGGGTTACATGGATGTGTTCACTTTATGATCCATTCAATGAGCCATACACTTAGGATCTGTATACTTTTCTGAATGTATGTCATAGTGTATGTCATATGTATGTCATATGTGGGGTAAAAATGGGAGTTCATAACCTACTTGAATCTAATATATGAAATATGATATGTCAAGAGCTTTGTAATGTTTTGAACAACCAATAAAAAAATGTATGTCATAAAATACATAAATATTTTAATATATATTATTGTCTTGGAAGCATGTCCATAATATATTAAATGGAAAAAAAAGCTGCTTAGCACATTATATAATTCTCTTTTGAGATATATAGAGTAAATCATTCTTTTTTTTTTTTTTTTTTGGTACTGGGGATTGAACTGCAGGGCACTTGGCCACTGAGCAACATCCCCAGACCTATTTTGTATTTTATTTAGAGATAGGGTCTCACTGAGTTGCTTAGTACCTCGATTTTGTGGAGGCTAGTTTGAACTCAAGATCCTCCTGCCTCAGCCTCCCGAGCCACTGGGATTAGAAGCATGCACCACCAACCCAGCAGAATCATTCTTACCTAATACATTTAGGATCAAAAATTGCTTCCCCTTAAAAGGTAGTGAAAGTAAGGTTTCATTTAAAAAAAAAAAAACCTAAAACATTTTATTTTGACTTAACACTAAAGACTTCAATATTTGCTCACTAGAATTCCACACCATCTCCATAAACAATATCCATAATCCATCTTCTTCTCTATTTTCAGTTTTAATATCTGTAACATAGGCAAAATTTAATTATGTGAAGCAATATGAATGTTAAATCCTTCATGACTTTTAATATTTCTTTTCAAATCTTTCACAATTATTCCTCCCACTGTGAAGTCCAGAACAATTGTTTTAGCGTTTCATCTTTATATTTTGCTAAAAGCATTCAACCTAATTTTAGCGGAGAATAAACAACTAAATTTTTACAACTCTATTTTTACACTCACATTTCATTGGTTTATGTAATATTTAATTAGATTTCATAATTACAGTAATAAATTCAATTGGCATAAACAGAACTAAGAAAAAAACAAGTGGCTCTAAGTAAGCACATGACTTTGAATATACTGAAGAGAAATGTGTTAGCAGAATATATTTAGCCTTAAGAGTGTTTCTAATGTATATACTTAATTTTTTTGCTTAAGTAATATGGAAGGATATATTCTGAAATATTAAAACTAGTTTAGCTTAACTGAAGGAGTTTCTGGTGGTGTTTAATTGAATTTGCTTGTGTGTGTGTTTCTTCAGAGGACTTATATTGATTATACATATAAAAACCACATCATTTCAAGTCACAAGAACCTTGTTCTAAGAGCACTCTATACCATCCTCTTGAAGAACGATGGCAGCTATTGGAAGTAGATGCCTTCCTCTAACACAGTGTGAACTAAGACTTCTAAATGAAGTAGCTAAGATTTAAATGCCAGCTCTGCCACTTATGAGTGCATGCACATCCTTGGGTATGTCTGTAAAATGGGGATAATGCCACCTACTGCAAACAGGTGCTGTGAGCATTAGTGTGATTCCTGTAGAATCTAAAGCTTCTGACCTAAGAAGGGACTCAAACTGAGACTAAAGGAAAACAAAGAATAGAAACCAGTAGTTTAACATTTCATCCAATCTCTAGAAGGAAAGTACTAAAAAAAAAAAAAAAAAAAAAAAAAAGATTTTGGGGATTACCTAGACATATGACTGGAACTTGGAATACAAAAAAAACTTGAGGAAACCAAAACTATGTGAATGTTAGATTTAATATTTTAGAGAGCACAGGCAATGTGCTTTCTGCCTAGGACCAGTCACACTGACAGGACAAGGCCTTTGTCTGGTTGGACACACAGGAGAAGGAGAGAATCCTGGAAATGTGTGCAGGCCCATCCTAGAATCTGCTGCTTGACCGAGGAGTCCTTACCACACAGACCTGTAACTTGAGCCACCATCTGTAGGGAGTCTTCACAGGAAGCTTTTTTCCTCTACCCTGTTCCAGGCACTGTCTGGGCCTGGAATTGAGAACTCCTTTGGCCGAGGAATTTTTTGAGAGATGAATAAAACAAGTCCACTGTCCTCACAGGGCTGACATTCTAGAAGGTTCAACTCTCCACCTTTCAGCAAAGGATAACTGATGTAATCTGCACCCAAAACATCTTTTGGAGTGGGGCAGGAGGTAATACCTATGAAAGAGTGAGACATAACCACCCTCACCAGGACGAGTTTCACCTTAAAGTTAGTTTTAACTTCAACCAAAGGTAGAATGAAAACTAGAAAGAAGCATTACAAGCTTTGCAAATTCAATAATGGACTACAGGACAGCAACCAGGGAAAAGTCCCAAAGTGGCCAAAGGTCAAGTCAAATAATACAGCCCAGTGGGAAACTCCAAAAAAGTATATTGTTATAGGCAATAATTGAGAATCTTTTAGGTTTCACTTTAATCAGAAAAAGCAATCTCTTTTAATTACATTGAGTATTCCCTTATTACATTCCCATCTTTAAAAGATTGCCCATTTTTGGTTACATCATGTGTAGCAAAAGACACTGTAATTACACCAGGGTTGGGGCTTGGGGACGGGCACAGGAAACATGCACAGTGGGATGGCCTATCTGCTGAGCCAGGGTCCAGAATCTTAAGACTCACTAGGGAAGGCTTGAGGGGGGGAGAAAGTCCCAAGTTAAACCAGAGACTTAGTAACTTGGCTGATTTAAGCTGTCAGAGGATGAATGATGACATGTGGAACTAGCAGATGTTTTGATCATATTTACAAGCTATCTCTCAAAAACTAGGTTTCTTATATAATGCTTTTCCTTCAAACATGAATTATTGAAAATTATAAACAAATATTCCTCAGAAGGCAATAAGCTACCTCTTTAAGGAATGTCCATTTCAATCACTTACAAAATGCCTCCGTTAAACTAATGGTTCTTAAACTATACCTGAAGGATTACTAGTTGCAGTTCCTCAATCTGGACCAAGGCATTCTGCTAAAACCATACATGAAAGTCCTTGACTAATGCACAGAAAATAAGTTGATAAATGAGACATTCTTATTGGAAAGTTTCCCCCCATAATTTTGTTCTTCAATCTGTCACACCTAATAGTTTTACAAAGAATGCTAACAGAACACAAATAAATTTTACTAGAAAAAAAAGTGAGGACAAACTGATCATGCTTGGTCTATGCTACAGTTTGGATCTGGAATATCAATGTCTTAAAGCTTGATCTTCAGCTTGTGGCATTACTAGGAGGTGGTGGGAGCTTTAAGAGGTGGGGCATGGGGCTGGGGTGTGGCCCAGTGGTGGAGTGCTTGTCTGGCATGTGTGAGGCCCTGGCTTCAATTCTCAGCACCATATACAAACAAATAAATTAAATAAACGTCCATCAATGACTAATAACAATTTTTTTAAAAAAAGAGGTGGGGCCTAGTGGAAGGAATTAGTTCACTGGCGGTATACACTTGAAGAGGATGTTGGGATACCAGCCCCTCCTCCTTCTCTCTCTCTTGTTTTCCATTTACATGAGGTAAACAGACCTCCTCTAACATACACTGCCACCATAAAGATTTATTCCACCATAAGCCCAAAGTAACAGGGTCAAGTAACTGACCATGGACTGAAACTTCTGGAACTATGAGCCCAAAATAACCCTTTTCTCATTATAAGTTAACCATCTCAGGTATTTTGTCATGGTGACAGAAAGCTGATTAATACAGTCCAACATCTTTTGGTTCTCACTCACAGATGTGACTGGAGTTCTACTTTTTATATTGCCAACCTCTAATGAAATCCTAGGAAGGCACATCCAGGAGCCCATTCACCTCTCACCCTCAGTAAAGAGGTTTGCCTCCTTCTCACACAGCTACACTGTGGATACTACCTTCGGGCACCATGAACATTGGTATTTACTAGAACAAGTACTGCTCTAGAATGAGATGATGTCAGGTAGACTTCTTGGATTTCACTCTTCTCATCTACGAAATGGAGATAATAACATCTGCCCTGTCTACCTCACAGAAGGACAAATGAACTGTGCATTCTCAGGAACGGAATAAACTACCAAAGTGCTATACAAAATACATTACTATCACTAATTATTAAAACTTCCATTAATCAGTGAGATCCTGTCTCTAAATAAAATACAAAATAGGGCCAGGGATATAGGTGAGTAGTCGAGTGCCCCTGAGTTCCATCCCTGGTGCCCCTCCAAAAAAAACTTCCATTAAAAATGAAAATCAGTAATTCCCTCTTGACCTCTCTCTGAATAACTGTTCAGAAAGCCCTTTCTTTACTCCCGGAGCAGCATGCAATCTGGGCTAAAATACTCTTTGCCTTCAGGCATAACAAGCACATCAATCTAATCATTAATTTCAAACATATTGAGTTTTTTTTCTCTCTCTCTATGGAATGGCCCTAAACTACATGTTATATTTCTGATTTATAATCATGCTCAAGATTTTAAAATGTCCATTTAGCCCCATCTCAACTACTTTCCCAGTAAGGGGTGGGGGGAGGGGGGTAGAAAAAGACAGTTTAGAATTTCTGAATTAGCTAAATTTACCACTTAAGTTCATTTCTCCATGGGAATTTATTTCCCAACTAATTCAAGATTACATGAATGCCTTTCATTCATGTGAGGTATTTATCCTCTTTATCACACTCACAGAAAGCTGGATTACATAAAGATAATTTCCTTTGGCATAAAAATTTGTGAAAAAATATTAGGAGAGATAAGAGAAAATATTATATATTGTAGATATTCTGCTCCCTGTAAAGACAGACAGACAGACACACACACACACACACACACACACACACTTACTAAATATCACAAAGAGCTCCACAATTAGGAAAAAAAAATTGTTATAATACTCATTCCATGAAAAATCTAAAAGAAGGAAAAAAAAGAAAAATTTTGAAAGCACATGAAGAAATGACATGATATCTGAAACTTAGAGGACTTTATGAAAATGCATCAATAAAGGAAAGACTAAGAAACCCCTACTCTGTATGTCCTTTGTCAGCCAAGAGCACAACCATCCAACCAGCTCTACAAACCAGAAGGAAACCCTGGGGTTACCTGTTTCTGGGTTGTATGAATGACAGAGCAACCTAAATAAATGGTTTATTTTTCTCGTTTTAAGGTGGCCACAAGTACAGGCAGCAGACACTGCTAAACATCTCAGTGAATCTCCTTTCAATCTCTGCCTTGAGGTTTCAAGATGGAAGTCACAGACACAGCATTTATATTCTAGGCACAAAGACAGTAGAGAGGGAGGACAGGGTGGGACTAAGAAAAAGAATAGCAAAGGAAAGTCTACTTTGGACTGGCCTCTGTTGTAAGTGCTTTATGCTTAATTAGTTCATTTAAAGCTTTCGGGTAGATATTACCATGGTCCTAATTCTGAAGGACTCACTTGCTCAAGATTCCATGATTAGTAGGTGGGAAATGATCGAGTTTAGAGGTCAGCATGAGTCCCAGGAAGAAAAGACCCACCTTGAAGAGCTTTTGAAGAGATTAGAGGAAACAGATATGGCGTTCTAGCAGGTAAAGTATTCAACACCATGTTATTAATATTAGAGAATATTAATATTAGAGAATAATAATATTCAGAGGGTTCAGAGTTGTTCAGAGTTGTTCACTTTCTAACTACCAATATTCTAATCAGTGTGAAAGCAAATATCTCAAGAAAAGCAAATCTTACTCATGTGTTGTTCTCCACCAGTATTTAGACCATACTGCTATGGCCTGCCAACAGCAAAGCTGACTTTGTTTTGTTTTGCTCACCTGTTTACAGTTTTAACATTTGGAAAGAGATAATATTTTTAAATGATGACATTTAATTAATTTCATTATGAAAAAGGATGACATTAAATGTGGGAGAGATTATAAGATATGATTTGCAATACTGCCTCTGGAAAGGGAAACCGATGGACTGGGGACAAGAGTTGAAAGGAGACCTTTGGCGTTTTTAACTTGTGCATAGATATGTATGTAGTTCAATATAACGACATCTTAAATATTAACATTATATTAAATAAAGGTCTGCATTTTATTTAAACTCCACCTTAAATTCTGTCTTGATAGATCCAAATATTTGAGAGCCATGGATTTTCTTCCTGACCTCCCCTTTTTCTGAATGTCCATTGGTCTCATCTTAATAACTAAGCTTTTAGTTAAATCTAATATTATTGTTAATTGGCTCAAGAAAGTCAAGCATAACTCTAATAGATTATAAATATCTTAAAGGCAAGGGACATAAAAAAATCAGGAACAAGACAAGGATGTCTATTTTCACCACTGTTCTTCAATATAATACTTGAAATTTTAGCCAGAGAAGGAAATACAGGGGATACAAAAAGGAAAGGAAGATGTCAAATTATTCCTGTTTACAGATGATAATTCTTATACTTAGAAGATCTCAAAAAACTCCACCAAAAGATTCTAGAACTCAGTAAAGCACCAGAATACAAAATCAACACACAAAAATCAATAGTTTTCTATACAATAGTTAATCCACTGAAAAAGATATCAGGAAAATAATTCCATTCACAATAATCTCAAAAAATACAATACTGGGGCTGGGGTTGTGGCTCAGCGGTAGAGCATTTGCCTAGCGCAAGTGAGGCCCTGGGCTCGATCCTCAGCACCACATAAAAATAAGTGAATAAAGGTATAAAAAATAATAAAGATGAAATACTTCTACAGTGAAAATTGCAGGACACTGAAGAGAGAAACTGAAGAAGACCCTAGACAATAGAAAGACAGGTGTTCTTAAATAGGCAGAATTAATATTGCTAAAATGGTCCCCTTCCCCCAAACAATACACAGATTCAATGCAATCCTCATCAAAATACCAATGACATTCTTCACAGAACTAGAAAAAAATGGTCCTAAAATTCATTTGGAAGAATAAAGGACCCAGAATAGTGAAAGCAATTCTAAACAAAACAGACTGCTGGAGGCACCACAATACCCGAATTTAAATTATACTTCAGAGCTATAGCAACAAAAACAGCATGGTACTTATGTAAAAACAGACACATAGACCAGTAGAATAGAAGACACAGAGACAAACCCTGGGATCCTTGACAGACACCAAAAACATGTTAGAGAAAAGCCTTTTTAATAAATAGTGCTGGGAAAACTGGATATATATATATATATATATATATATATATATATATATGACTAGATTCCTATTTCTCACCCTGCATAAAAGGCAATTCAAAATTGATGACAGACATAAGAATTAGACCAGAAACTTTGCAAATGTTAGAAGAAAACAGGCTTAACACTCCAACATTTAGACACAGGCAACAACTTCTTCAATTGGATTTCTAAAGCTCAGGAATTGATACCAAGAGTTAATAAATAGGATGGCATCAAATTAAAAAGTTCTGCACAACAAGGGAAACAAAAGGATGAAGAGACAGACCCTAAAAGGGGAGAAAATCTTTGCCAGCAATTCTTCAGACAAAGGATTGATCTTCAGAATATATAAAGAATTTTAAAAACTTGACATCAAATATCCAAATAACCCAATCAATAAATGGGCAAATGAACTAAATAGATAACTCAAAATAATTAATACAAAGAGCTGACAATTTTTTTTAAAAAGATCAACATCTTTAGCAATCAGGAAAATGCAAATCAAAACTATACTGAGATTTCTTCTTATTCCAGTTAGAATGGCAATCATCAAAATACAAATAATAAATGCTGGCAAGGATATGGGCCGGGAGGCTTACAATGTAGGTGGGATTATAAATTAGTACAATCACTATGGAAATCATTATGTAGGTTCCTCAAAAAACTAGGAATGGAACCACCATATGACCCACCTATACCACCCCTTGATATTTATCTAAAAGAATTAAAGTCAGCATATTATAATGATACATGCATACTGATGTTTACAGCTGCACAATTCACAATAATCAAGTTATGGAATTACCATAGGTGTCCATCAACAGATGAATGGATAAATAAAATGTGGCATATATGTACCACATGTTTTATTAAGCCTTAAAAGAAGAACAAAAGTGTGTCATTTGCAGGAAAATGGATGGAACTTGAGAGCATTATGTTAAGCGAAATAAATCTCACTCAGAAAGCCAAGAGTTGCATGTTTTCTCTCATATATGGATGGGGAGAAGAAAAAAGGGTTAAAAAGTGTGAGGAGCAAGGGTCCCATGAAATCAGAAGGTAGAGTAGAGGAAGAGGGAGAAGAGCAAAAGGGGAGGTACTGAAGGAGGAGACTGATCCAATTATACTATATGCACCTATGAATATCACAATGTATCCCCTATTATGTATAATTATAATGTATTAATTTTTAAAATTAAAAAAGCTGGGGGAAAAAAAAGACAGGCAAGGAACAAGCCTCCTGAATTCTTTATTGCCCTTAGTCCTATCCCAGAACTGGAGGCAACAAACACTTAGGGATTAATCACTTGCTGGATAGAGAGTAGTCTCTGCAGCTGATCACAATGCCTGCAGATATCTTTATTCAGAGTATACCATTATGCAGGAGGAGACAGACTGTTACTCTAAAGACAACGAATTCTTTCTTTAGCTTAAAAAGGTTCCAACTTATTAACCTTTTCAAATTTATTTTAAGCTTATTGGGCTTTTACTTTCTGCAAAATTGGATCTTTGTTTTCTGTTTTTATTGTGGTAGGGTAGTGTTTCCTTTCAGGTTGGGAAGAAACAAAGCACAGAAGATGGCAGAGAAGCAAAGCTCATCCTCCAAAGAGACACTGCAATTTTCTGAAATCACAGTATTCATCCACTCCTCCTTTATATTAAAAGCATGGGCAGATTTTTTTTTTTCTTAAAATCAGCAAGAAATCCATCAGGGCCAAAAGCATACTGAGCAATAGAATTAAAATTGCGAAAATTACTGAGAATTTTCCCCTTCATTCCTATTTGTCACAAAATGAAACTAGTGTTCATAATACCAACTTGGTCACACAGTGAATTTTGCTGAAAATAAGTCAGAGAAGCCCTACTAGGCAGTGAAACCTAATAGTGCTGTAATAAAAGTATGAACTTAAAGAGTTGAAGGAAGTCAGGGTCTGCCAGATGAGCTGCATCTTACAGGAGTCTGCCAGGGGACAATGGGAAGGGAGTGACAATTCAGGCCAACTCATCCTCCTCCCCTCTCCCTGCTCTTTCTTCAATTAGCCCCTAATTCAATAAATGGCCACTCCACCCACCCACTGGTTTGGGTCCCAGTCATCTTTGATTTCTCTTAGCCTTACTCCCCACTTCCTGAAGTAACCACTTCTCACAGTATCCTTCAGAGCCACCTTTCTTAGCCACCCTCTCTTAGTTGGTCTCTTGCCCAGATCACTACTGGGGTCTCTGAACTGGTTTCCCTGGAAACACCCTTTATCCTGCTCTGCTATGCTTCACACTATACACAGTCTCAAAATGACCTGATTAAAAATAAAAATCTGATCATCTGCTCATCTCTCTCCCCTCCAAGTTTCCCAGTATAATCAGAATATATTCAAACTCACATGAGAGGCACCTGGGGAATTTTTTAAAAATGCTGAAGACTGGATCCTACCACTGAAATTCTAATTGGCCTGCGATTTGGCCTGAGCCATCAAGATGACTACAGTGTATAGTCAGGACTAAGGACACTACTGACCTACCTGGTCTCATTACCCACCACTTCCTGCCTCACTCCCTGGACCTCAGTCATAGCAGTTGTCCCTCCCCGTCTCCCATGCCCACCTTGCGACCCTTGCGCTGCAGGCCCATCTTCCTGAACAGCCTTTGTTCATCCTTAGATCTTGCTCAAATGTCAGTTTGTAAGTTCCGACTGAGGAGCCACCATCACAAATCTACACTATGGCTCAGCATGTTGTGAAAGAAGGTGTGAAAGGCCAGCAGCTATGGGTTCGGGCAAATTATAGGAAGATTCCAAAATCACAGACATCTTATTTTCTCTTACATACAATGGGCACTGGGAATTAACAATATAGCTAATTGTTCTGCAAAACAAAAACAACAAACCAGCAGGCTCTCCCATGCATACAAAACATGCCAAGATAAAGTAATGAACGTACAGTCTAGGTTTATTAGTTAAACTCCTAAAAATGCGGCCTGGCCCTCAAGACCTTTGATGACTGGGCAGAAAGGTATGCTTCTCTCTTCACATACACTCTCCCCTTTATCACACCAAGTAAGTGGCCCCTTTTCCAAACTCACCTTTTGCAACTCACCCCCCACTCCTTGGTCATCCTGCCCTTTGCTCTAGAAATCTCGCTTCTCTCCAAATCTCTGCTTGTCAAAATTCCAACCATTCTTAAAAGCTGAGATAAAATAGTAACATGTTCATAACACACCTCCTAATTCCATAACTTCCTAATACTTTATTTCCCTTGCTGCAGTATGGAGATTTTATTGTGACTTCCATATTTTCACTCTGGTCTCCTGAAATATATTCTATGTAGAGCAGACAGACTAGACTTTTAAATGCAAAATCCCAACAATATACACCCTTTCTGGTGATTTTCACCTAGGCCTAGAGTAAAAGCCAACTTGTTGGTTCCAGGGCCACCACCCTCTTGGTTCACCTTCCATTTCCCACTTGCCCACTCCTGCTGCTTCTGGGGGCCAGCCACTTTCCCTCAGGGCCTTGGCACATGCTGTGCCCTCTGACCAGGGCAATCGTCCCTCCTCTCTCCCCAGAATAGACGACTCCTTCTCATTATTCAGATGATTCCTGAAACAGCCCTCCTCAGGGAGCCTTCCCAGACCATCCCAAAGAAGGCATGTCCCCCTTCTCTGTCTACCACTATTTCCTTCAAAGCCCTTTTTACAACCTCTAACTACCACTTTTCATGCTTGTTTTGTGTCTCTCTTAGCAGAGAAGCTCCTTGAAGGTGGTGGCCATGTCTGCATTGTTCGCCACTATACCCTCAGTTCCTGACAGAATGCCTGGCATGTGATGGATGGGTGGATGAGTGAATGCCAAAGAATCTTGTCTAATTCCTAGTCTCTACAAATACATGAAGTAATTTTCTTCAGAACTCCCATTAAATGTTTCCAATATCTTTGTTTTCACCTCTGGGGGACACTTATCCAACCACAGCAGTAAGGCCCGGGCTTCTCCTAATACTTTAAGTCAACATTTCTATATTTTCCCCTCTTTTTCTTCTTTCTATTTTAATAAACATCCTCCCCATACTTTAGTGGTATTTTTTCTTTGGGGCCCAGACTGACAAATGACTAGTATTCTCTACTTCTCTAGAGGCCGTGTTAGTCTACATACCCACAATTAGCAGGCTGACCTTGACAAATCAAACAAGATCATCTCATCCCAGCATCAGATGAGAGTAACTAGCAAAGGGGTCAGCTCCAGATCAAAGTTTATTTTGAAAAGACCAGAATACCAATAATTTATGTTCCTGGAAATCCAATGAACAATCTTTGTTGTTTTCCCATTTTCCTTTGGCAACTTTTGTTGAATTTAGCTCTGTGTTTTCTTGTATTTCCTCTTGCTTGTCTTTCTGGGATTAGACTGAGATAGAATTCTACAAAGTGGATTTTTAGTTGGTTCCTAGAAGAGAATGTCATGGTTAACAAGTTTTTTCCTAGGCTGTAGAAAAAGAGAGTAAAGTCAGCAGTGGGACAAAGGAAAAGAAAGAATAAGATGGGCAAAGGCTCTCAGTGGGCAAAGTGCAACTAAGCGGAGAACAGAAATGATTTCAAAACAGCCAAATAATACTCTCTGGGGAACAGAATGAAAGGGGAAGAGATTCAGAGAGCGAAGTAATTAGCTTTTCAACTAAAGAATTCAAGGAGAACTTTTTTCCTTTATCAAGTACCTAAGAAAACAAAGACAGAAATAGTTTATAAATTTTCAGGAAATTTAGGTGAAGTTTTTATTATTATTAATGTAATTCTTTTTAATTGTAATAACTTTACTATAATTGGTGACAGACTTTCTTCTCCTCTTAGGCTGTTCTTCCCCACTCCATGTGCCCCTCACCTCCAAGCCAAGATTATATCAACAATGATTATTTCTGTGTTTTTTTTTCCCATTCCAGTTACATCATGTGCAATAAAAGTAAACATATTTATAACTAGCACGTTGTGTAACACAATACACTTCTCTATTCTGCAGGTCCTCAAACTTGAAAAGTAATAAAACACTCTACACTCCCACAAAATTAAATGCCTCAGTATTTCAAATTCTTAGTAAAATATTTCTTAGTCCTTGAATTCCTGGAAACCCCTGTGAGGATAGCTCAGAAGAAACAAGGTACTACAAGAGCACAACAAATAACGGCAGCAAAATGATAATGAGAACTTATTTGATTTCATAAAATTTAGCTGTGAACAGCCCTAGCCTCAGGTTTCCACATTTTTCTTTCTTATAAGAAAACAATATACTACTATACTCCTGATGTTAAACTGTGTATCCCAAAGATCTTAATGAAGCCTTTGGATATAAACCAATATAAAGTAGTATCAGGGGCTGGTGTTGTAGCTCAGTGGTAGAGTGCTTGCCTAGCATGTGAGAGGCACTGGGTTCAATTCTCAGCACTGCATATAAATAAATAAAACAAAGGTCCATTGACAGCTAAGAAATATTTTTTTAAAAATAAAGTAATGTCAGATTAAAATTTATCAAATCTAAACCTAATTATAAAATTTTCATGTAAATAGTTAATAACAAACAACTTTGCTTACCAATTGAATAATACCAAACGTAAAAAATACCAAACATAAAAAATTCCACTATATTTAAAACTCTGAAATACAGAAGTGATCTTATTTTATTCAAAGCTGCTACAAACAATAAGTATCTTTAAAAGAAATTAGTCAATTTTTATTTCTAAGTATTCTATGAGAAACATTTAGAATTAAAACAAAACACTTAGTCCCTGCAGGGACCCCAGGGGCAAGAAATCTAAGTGTTTTAAGATTAGAATCTGTAGTCTGATTCCAAAGATTTACAAGAACATGTGTTTAGCAATGGGCATGGAATACCCCCTGCCCCATTATTCTTATTATCTTCTTGATCAAAGGGGGGCCTTGTTTAGAAACAAGGCCATTCCAGTTAACTGGAATTCCAGTTAATTCTAATTGGGGGGGGGGGTCGGCGTTTGTTTAGAAACACCACAGTTTTTAAGGAAATCAACCTAATGTACCTTTGGGAGCAAATCCAACCATGGTAACAATAGTGGCAACGAGAGTAATACACTTCACTCCTTACCAAAACCAAATGTAAAGTGTGAACACACGTTGCTAAACTCTGCTAATAGGGGCATGCATCAGGAAATCCTTTAGGCCCAAAGTTCGGTCCTGTGGCTCTGCCTCCCATGTAGGCTGAGTCCAGCCATGCCTCACCATCTGCACCACTGTCACCTTGTCCAAGCTGCCATCATCACTCATGTGGCAACTGCCATGTCCTCCTCAACAGATGCCCTGCTTCCTCCTTTCTCCTCTATAATCCATTTTTTTCTTTTAAGGTTTATCATTTATTTAGTTAAAAAAATTTTATTATAGCATTATAGTTATACATAGTGGCTGGTTCATTCTGACAAAGTCATACATGCATGGGATTTGATTTATGCCATTTCAGTCCTGTTCCCCTGCCTCCCTACTTTCCCCCCACTTCCCTCCCCTTATTCTCTTTCCTCAATCTATCTTTTGCTCATTTATTTATTTATTTTTGATTGGTACTTTTTACATATAAAGTTGGAATTCCCTGTGGTACATTTACATATATGCATAGCATGATTTTGTTAAATTCATTCCACATATCCTCCCCTTTCCCATCCCTCCTCCCTCCTGATCTACACTGACCTTCCCTATATCTTTATGATATCTAATTGTCCCCCACCCCATGCTTTTATGATATCTAATTATTTTATGATATCTAATTGCCCCCCACCCCTTATTTTACTCTAGCTTCCACACATGAGGGAAAAAATCCAATCCTTCATTTTCTCTGTCTGGCTTAATTTAGTTAGCCTGATGTTCTCCATTTCCATCCATTTATAGGAAATGCTATAACTTCATTCTTCTTTATGTCTGAGTAAAACTTCATTACACATACACACACACACACACACACAACACACCCCACATTTTCATAATCCATTCATCTATGGGGGGTCATCTAGGCTGGTTTCATAACACGGCTATTATGAACTGTGCTGCTATAAATACTGATGTAGCTGTATCCCTATAGTATACTGATTTTGTTTCTTCTGTATAAATACCAAGGAGCTGGATAGCTGGGTCATATGGTGGTTCCATTCATAATATTTTGAGGTATCTCCATTCTGTTTTCTATCTGCAGTCCCACCAACACTGTATGAGCGCACCTTTTCTCTCACATGCTTGCCAGCATTTATTATTATTAGTATTCTTGATTATTGGTATTCTGACTAGTGTGAGATGAAATCTTAGTATGGTTTTGATTTGCATTTCCCTCATTGCAAAAATATTTCAATCAATTTCAATTTTTCATATATTTTGGGGCCATTTGAGTTTCTTCTTTTAATATTTTTAATATTAATTAAAACACTTTTTAAAATAGTTGTAGATAGACACAATGTCTTTATTTTATTTATTTATTTATTTTTATGTGGTGCTGAGGATGGAACCCAGTGCCTCATATGTGCGAGGCAAGTGCTCTACCACTGAGCCACAACCTCAGCCTCCATTTGTGTTCCTCCTTTTGAGAAATGTCCATTTAGTTCTTTTGCCCATTTATTGGTCAGCTATTTATTTATTTGTGTTAAGCTTTTTGAGTTCTTTATATGTTCTAGCTATTAATCCCCTGTCAGAGGTGTAGTTGGCAAAGATTTTCTCCTGTTCTGTGGCTCTTTCTTCATGTTCTTGTTTCCTTCACTATGCAGATGCTTTTTAATTCTACAGCATCCCCCTTATTGATTCTTGGTATTGTTTCTTGAGCTTTAAGGATCTTCTTTAAAAAGTCAGTGCCTGCACTAATATGATGCAGTGGTGACCCTAGGTTCTCTTCTATCAGTCGCAAAGTTTCTGATCTAATTTCTAAGTCTTTGATCCACTTTGATCCTACTTTTGTGCAGGGTGAGTGACAGAGATCTAGTTTCATCTTCTACATATGGATATCCAATTTTCCCGGCACTTGTTGAAAAGGCTATCCTTTCTCCAACATATATTTTGGGCACGTTGGGATGTCTTTGTGTCTTCTACTCTATTCTATTGGCCTTCATGTCTGTTTTGATGCTAATACAATGCTGTGTGTTACTATAGCTTTGTCATACAATTTTGAGATCAGGCATTGGGATGCCTCCTGCATTGCTCTTCTTGCTCAGAATTGCTAAAGCGATTCTGGATCTCATATTCTTCCAAATGAATTTAAGGACTGTTTTTTTTTTTCTAGTTCTGTGAAGAATATCATGGGTATTTTGATGTGGATACAAGTCATTTTCCTACTCAAAAGCCAGAGTAATCTTTCAAAACTATCTGTAGATCACAGCATTCCCCTATACTTTTTTTGTGTGTGAGTCAGTAACCTTTATTATTTTTTAAAATTTTTTTATTGTTGGTTGTTCAAAACATTACATAGTTCTTGATATATAATATTTCACACTTTGATTCAAGTGGGTTATGAACTCCCCCCCTATACGTTTTTTTCTTCCCTTTCTCTTCCTGCAGAAATGGAGAGGCTGGACAAACAACATCCGGATGTTATTTTCTCTACCTCACAATCTGATGCAAACCAGGTTGGGGAAAATGGTCTAAAACTACAGCACATTGTTAGCAGTAATATCCTGCTACTTTGAAAATCTGAAACATAAAAACTATAAGAGTCAAAAATAGCTCTCTTATCCAGAAGCCACATGTCTAATGAGCCCAACTCTCCAAATACTGCTGAGAAGAACTAGAGGTGGGACAGACAAGAGGAGACTCATAGATATCACAAAGCCCATATATTAAAACTCCTTCATACTTAGATGAACCTAGTAAAGTCATCTATTTTTCTACATATAATCAGAGAAAATTATTTGGAGCACTGGGAACTCTTGGGGAAGCCACGTGGAGAACATTAGAAAATGAACACTAATCAACTACCAGACAGGAGGAGACAGCTAGACTATGAGAAGCAGACGTGAGGATTCAAAGAAATAATAACATGTGAGCTTCAGCAAAAACTCCACTTGGAGAAGATCCAAAGTGTATTCACCATATTAGAGCACAATATTTCCAAAATGACCCTGAACTAGTAAGAAAATGCTAGATGGTGTTCCTAATATATATAATACATTTCACTAAAAATTTCAACAAAAATGTATAGGTGCCCTTCAACAGATAATGGATAAAGAAATTGTGGCATATATACACAATGGAATATTACTCAGCCTTAAAGAATGAAATTACGGCATTTGCTGGTCAATGAATAAAACTGGAGAATATCATGCTAAGCAAAATAAGCCACTCCTAAAGAACCAAAGGCCAAATGTTTTCTTTGATATGCAGATGCTGATTCACAATAAGGCAGAAGAGGAGAGGTACTTTGGATTAGATAGGGGAGAATGTTTGGGTATAGGAATGATTGTAGAGTAAATCAGACATTAGTACCCTATGTGCATACAATGATTACATGACCTGTGTCACTCTACATCATGTACAACCAGAAGAATGAGAAGTTACTTCATTTATGTATGATGTGTCAAAATACATTCTACTGTCATATATAACTAATTAAAACAATTTTTTTAAAAAATAACAAAAATAAAAGTCTATGCTAAGTTTGGTAGCTATTCAAAAAAATGGCTAGAATGTTCTTACATAATGCTGCTTAAAAATTCCTTAGATGAAAAATTCATTCTTCCAGAACAATGGCAATAAAGTGAGCAAATATACTGACTGGCTAAGTTTACTTATTTTCTGTTCAAGTTGAATGATTTCTATGGGTGGTGTGTTCAGCCTCAAGAGGGCACTCAAGGCTTCCCACCTGCAGGTAGCCAGGAGAAGGAAGGAAGTCTTCCTGAGTGGAGGAAGTAAGGAGGTTCTGGGTCCTCACCAGAAGTTCCCTGGGTACCTGACAAGCCAAGAAGTTAAGGTTTCATGTTCACATCTGCGTTTTCCTCTGGTCCTTTTTGGGTTGCTCCTCCCTTTTCTATACACAAAGGCTGCCTGCTGCTTGGAAGGACTTAGTCCTTCTTCATTAAAGAAATATTTATTGAGTACCTACTGCATACTAGGTCCTATCCTAAATGCTGAGGATATAGCAGTGAACAAGAAAGGCCGTGATAAGGGCAGTTTACACCAGCTCTGTTCAAGGCCTTAGGGATCCAGGCTCTCTCTTGCTTCCTTTCATTAACAGTGTGGTGGGTCCTCAAGGTCTGAGAATGGTATGTTCATGTGTTCTAAGACAGGCTACAGTACAGGGGTTCCCAGGTGGCTTACATGTGATCTGGTTCAGTTCACCCAGGGTCTTACAACAATCATTTCTTTTAGTAAAGATTCTATCCTAGAAATGGGAACACTATCTGGATCATAGTTTAACTCATTTTTTTTTTTTTTAATGGAACCCAGGGCCTTATACAGGCTAGGCAAGCACTCTACCACTAAGCTACATCCCAGCCCTTTTCATTTTTTATTTGGAGTCAGGGTCTCACTAAGTTGTCAGGATAGCCTTGAAATTACAATCCTCCTGCTTCTGCCCCCTAACAGCTTGGATTTCAGGTATGTGCCACTGCAACTATCTTAACTAGTCTTAAAACCATGGAATCTATGGAAAGCCATTCCCTGAATTCATCAACAAGTATTCATTGAGCATATATTATGTGCACTGTAATTGACACTTGAGATATATCAGTGAACAAGAGAGAGAAGGATACCTGACCTGTGCCATTACTTGATAGGAGTGCTGGGACACTCAATAAATAATGAGCATAAGTAAATTATTGAGTGTTTTAGACAATAAATAGTACTTAAAAAGAAAAGTAGAAGGCAAGGGGAATCAAGGATGCTGGACGAATCAAGGAAGGTGGATTACAATTTTAAACTATGTTCAATATATAAGTTTGTTAGCTGACATCTTTATTGTCTGTTCTTTAGAATTATTCTAACAACCACCTTCATTGTAAGTAAAGTATCTTTGGGAAAATAAGCACCAGTCAGGGCTAAACTTCCAAATGTGATTGGTGAGGTTTTTGTGATCTGTGCTTCGTGACTTTATGTTATTGGTCTAGTGATTCTTTTTGGTAAACAACCAGTATGTATTTTTTTCTTTAATTCGTTCATGCCTTTATTTTAAAGCAAAAAAAAAAAAGCAAGATGTGTATCTGTGAAATGTCCCAAGTATACTTACTTATATATTTATTTTTCCTACAAAACAGAGTATGGGACAAAAAAATAAAAGGAAAGAAAGAAAAGAAAAGAAAAAGATACAGGAGACACCTGCATACTGCCAGTTCAGTTCAATTAGAGCTTTCCCTTAGACTGACCTCAAATTCATTAAGATTGTTTACACTGAATTTCTACAGGGACAGACGCCTTTGGAGAACCTTTTAAATTAAAGTACAGGTTTCTTGTAAGTGGAATTTTACCTCTCTATCATATTATAATTCCCTTATTATGACATCTATGATGTTTCCATTCAGAAATTACATAGCAGTATGTAATTAGGTAATTTGGACAGGGACATGTACATTCATGTCTAAGGACTTCACTGAATTTGAATGTCAAAATATAATTTTCAAAAAGGTAAAAATATAATTAACCTTCAAATATATAGTGAGTACATGTCAAAACTTATATTAAAGACAGCAAGATGGCAAAAAACCTGATACATAAGGACAATTTAAAAAAAGAATACTAGATCAAGATTCTATATTATATACAAAAACTGGTTAATATTCTCTAAGGCAATAAAACATGACCTTTGAGATTATCTTTTTTATCTGTCAAAAATCATTTGTGTTACATCAACTTTACAGAATCTAGATACTAATTAATAGCAAACAGTCAATAAAACAAAGGTACATTAGGTAGAGAATCAGATGACCCTCATGCTCAACAGTAACCTTCATCTTGTTTTATTATTATCAAGTTTTAGATAATTTTTCCTCAATGTGAATAAAACCTGATTCAGTTGTCCATAAAGATAATGAAATTTTCTCTCCCTGAAGAACTCAACAAATTAAAAAGCCAGAACAGAGGCTAGATCTTAGGTTTGATATCAAATTTATACTCTCAAAGTTCCCTTCCCGTCCCTCTGTTATTAGAGTTCTCTGCCAACCACTGGCAAACATTTGGGTTCTGAAGTAGCCCTCCTTAGACAGTAGTCTGCTTAAGGACAGAAACATGATGTGCTGTCCTCATTTTCATCACAAAAATCCACTTTTGCCACTATCTACTGAGTACTGGAGCTGTGTTAGATTTGTGGTATTGAACCAAGTTCTATAAAGCAAAGCAGCACACAGCCAAGAAAGAATGGCCCTAAAGGTCACGAAATAAATAGATGCACACAAGAAAGGCTATCACGGTTCCAAAACTGGGAAGAGAAAAGAAAGGCTTAAAAAGAGAAAGTACGCCAAGGAGGGGTGTGCTGAAAGACAAACAGGCTAAACCCACAGCAGAAAAACAAATCATAGTAGAAAGTAAAAAAACAGATAATTGAAAAATTACTCAGTATTACAGAGGTAACTATTCATGTGTTCTTTCACCAAAAAGCTAATTAATGATGACAGTTCATTAAAAAGAAAAGCTAAAAAAATAAAGAGGAACAAATGACTTCAAATCATTTACATTTGAGTTAAAAACAAGGGAAACACTGAAATATTACCAAAGGAGCCCAGCACTCTGCCAATTCTTCATGAAAAGCTTCAGAGGCTTCTCATTCCTTGAATAAAATCCACGCTCCTGTGCAGGGCTTACAAGGCTCAGCATGGTCTGGCTCAGCCCCTGATCTTCCCTCTTTCTCATGAAGTTCTAATAACAAACATGATTTTCAGACAGGTTCTGGAACACACCAAGCTTCTCCCCTTCCTAGGTCCTATGGACTTCCTGGCTCATTTATCTAGAATGCTCCTGGGTGGCTAAAGCCTACTCATCCTTCAGGTGTCAGCTTCACTATCACTTCCTCAGACACACTTTCCCTCACCTCCCTGTCTTGTTATTTTCAAACATACCAGGACAGCAGAGATCTCGCCTAGGTTGTTAACAATTATATTCCCAGAATAGTGCCTGGATTCATGAAATACATAAGATTATTGAAAGAACAGATGCAGTTAATTTGAAGAACTAGGATGGCACCAAAAGAGGCTTATTCTAAAACCCCAGAATAGTTGTGTAACTTCTAGTAGATTCCTGGAGGACTTACTGCTTTCATGGCTGCAACAGCTTCAGGCAAGCCTCAACTCCCACAAGAGATTGCAGATTATTCTTTCTTCCAGAAACTTCTAAGTCCTGTAGTTTACAAAGACTAAAACCAGGCTCCAAAGGGGGCTAGATGCCTTGGTCAGGTGAGATACAAATGTCTGCACTTGGGGCCTTCATGCCCTTGCAGATAGATCACTTCCGGTGGCGTGATGTGGTTCTCACTGTCTAAGGAGTTTCTCTTCTTCCCTCATGGCAACTAGCTCCCTGCTGCTCAGTGTTCAGGGGGAAAGAGTAGAAAACTACTGAAAAGTATGAGAGGGACAGCAATGAGAACGCACACCCATTCCTTGTGGCACGACTATCACTGTACACTGCACTGAATCTTCTCAACCACCCTAGGAAGCAAGCAAACTGGAGATAGGTAGGTAGGTAGATAAATAGAAAATTCCTTTTCTCCCCATTTCTCAAGTCGAACCATCTTAGGGTCCCCTGCTAGAGGAGACCAAAGCCAAGATTGAGGCCTAGGCTTGCCTACTTTCAAAAGCTATATCATTTTGGCACCTCCTGATGACCTGACAGGCAGTTTGGGGAAAGAGCAGAAGAGGGGAGGTAAAAGGTTACCTGATACCACTGCCATACTCTCTGCCCTACATGGATACAGGAAAGAAAGCCCTGCCCCTGCCCTCTTGCCTCCCCAGCATGGCCTCCCAGTGCTTGGCCTCTGGACACCTGAGGTTCTCTCTCCCTGGAGCTACCGTAGACTCCATCCAGCCTGTTGAAAACACTTCACCCCTACTGCAGGGCTGCTATAGAGTGATGGCTTCATAGATAGGAATAATATGAATTTGATATATTTTTCCATAAAATGACATTACATTGTGTTTAGGATTTATAATACCAGTGGTTTTCTTATTTAAAAAAGAAAAAAATAAGTTTAATAGAGATCTGCTAATCTGAAATCCCCAAAGGTTAAAAAAAAAAAAAAAGGGGTTTTTTCATAATTCATTTGGCAGCAAAACCTGACCTGACCTGAACTCCCTGGGCCTGGATTCATTTGGTGACAAAACCTGACCTGAGCTGACATAAGGCTATTTACAGTTTTTATTTATCCAACGGAGTGTGAATATTCATCAGTTTCACTGCAAATATATTAATGGGTTTGATTATAGGATCATGCTCCAGACCACACTGTCGTGCTATGTAATAATTGGTAAATGCACAACATTATTCTTCTTTAAAAAAGAATTAAATTTAAAAATCTGAATTCAGCAAAATCCAGCTTCAAAGCTTTTGAATACAGAATTATAAACATATATTTATTCAGATTTGAACCTCTCTGAGTCTTGTGTTCATCATAAATCTGAAATTAGTTTGTAGACAACATCATTTCTTTGGGAAAATATATAATTAATTTCAAACTAGTAACTTGAAAATGAACTTCAGAATATTATAAATTCATGAGCTGGAAACTAACCAGATAAAAGTGTACAACTGAAAAAGAAATCTTCATGACAAAGGTTTTCATTCTGGAAAAAAAAAATAAAACTGGTTCTGTTTCCTAAGCCCACAAAATCTTCGTGTCTTCAAGAAGTCTTCTTAGATCTGTCCGTGCTGGGAACATGTTGGAATATCACAGCGTCGAAAAGGAAAACATCAATGTCTCCCTTTCAATATGAGTTTGAGGGATAATCCCACTCTTCTTATAATCATCATCTGAATAAAATGAATCTGGTAGCTGATTATTTTTCTCCCTTTTTGTTTTGGTTGTCAGGAAAAAAAAAAAAGGCCAAATTTGTAGCCTAGCTCTAGTACATCTAGTTTAAAATTCTAACCCTGCCCATTCTGGTCTTTTTATTTTTCTCTTAGTCTTACTTTCCTTTCACCTTAATTTCTTTATCTATTTACTCCAATTGGTGGTGTGGGAGTGTGTAAATTTCCTCAACACTTTTTTGTAATAAGGTGGAGTATGGATAAATAGACAAATAAGTAATTGTATACTTACTAATATACTGACATGAATCCATTTACTTTCAATTGTAAAAACTTCAGCAATAACAGAACTCTAAATCGTTCTACTTCACTAATTATAGATACTGGGCCAGAATTAAAGCCTTCTGTACCAAAATGCTCACGACCATCATTCATTACATGAAAATAATCATAAATTAGGGGAAGCAAAAGAAGGCTCCCAGTCATGTTGCAAGTTTCTTAAATGTACACAGCCACCAAGAAACAGGGCTAAGATCTGATCATCACATTCCCTGAGGGCTGAGGAGGCTCCAAGTTCAGGTGTGGCACACTTGCTGCTTGGACTTCCACCTCGAATCTCCAGATCATGGGTCACTTCCCAGAGCACCACTTCTGAGCACAACACTGTGAGATCCCCACTTCTTGCTCTGAGCCTCCCACTTATTGGAGTTACTGGAAGACACAGAAATACTGGAAAAAGAGGGGAGCATCCTAGAGAGTATTCTTGAAACCCCTAAGAGCTTTCTGTTCTATCCTTGGATATGTTTGTTGATCATTCTTTTCTTTTATAATTCTGAGGCACCAGAATTTTCCTGTGTCTAACTCACACTTCAGAATAGTAGTATATTAACATTTCTAAAAGAAGGGCTGAGGGTGTAGCTCAGTGGTAGAGACCCCGCTAAGATGTAAAGCCCTGGATTCTATCCCCTATACCACCACCAAATTCTGAGAAGAAAAAACGAGTTTAGGTAACAAATGGTATTCAAGTTTTAGAAGCAGTAAATTAGTAAGTGAGCCTGCCCTCCTTTAAGATTTAAGAGCTCTGCAAGACACCAAGAGGTGTTTACAAGTGCCCTACAACTAGGAAGTTTCAAGTTTATTTTAGGTATGAGTAGGTGGCAGCTAGGTCAGGGGACCAATCCAAAACTGGATTCTAGTAGAATTATATTTAAGTACATCAAAAACTCCCCAAGGCTGAAATCAGAGTACAAATAAAAACCATTCTTTTAAAAATGCAAGTGTTGTTATTATAACAGAGACAGAAAAGGAGAGCACGTTGGTACTATAAACTGACTTCTATCTGATGCAATTTTATTATGATACCAAAAATAAAACAAGATTGAGAATATATGTCAAGGTAGAAGTTTGAGTTTAAAAAACAACTACTTATGATGAATTTTTATTATAGTATTAAACCTCTAAAAATTATAATATTCGGTGTTATCTGCATTTGTAATTTTAATTTTACCTTGCAAAAATTTTATCATTAAAATGTTTTAAATCTCTTTAAAACGATAAATGGCAGCTACCATCACAGGAAATTTGTACCTAGAGAGGTGTGATAAAAAGAATGCCAGGAAAATATCCCCAAAATTCCCCAAAAGTTCCATCCCTGGTTATTCAAGCAAGCACTTATCTAGGTAACTGCTGTGAAGGAACTTTACAGATATAATTTAGGATACTAATCAGTCAACTAGAGAGATTAAGCTGGATCATTCAAGTGTGTTCAATGTAATCATATGAGTCTTTTAAAAGCCTTTTAAAAAATAGAGTCACTTAAGTCACTAGTATTCTAAAAGCCATGTGAACTCAATAAATTTTAATGTCAGGTGTCCAGAAAGAGAAGGCATGGCAACTTGAAGCTAATTCCACATGCTATTTCTGGCTTTGATGCTGGAGGCAGGTGGCCTCTAGAAGACCCCAGCTAACAGCAAGGAAATGAGACTCCACTCAGAATCCAACACCCACCTGAGGTTAAATTTGGCCAATGAGCCTAAAAATGGATTATCTGCCAGGACCTAAAGGTAAGAGTTCAGGCCTGCTGCTACCTTGATTTTGGCTTTATGAGATCCTGAGCAGAGAACCCAGAAGAGCACACTGTGCCCCAACTTCTAACCCACAAAAAGAGTAAGAAAATAAGAGGGTATTGTTGAAAATCTTTAACTTTTTGACAACATGCTATGGTAGCAAATACAAGGGGTAAATAAAAAGAACTAAAAGTGAGCACCCAAGTTGTTAAACTCATTTATCTTTATTTATTTCTGCCAAATCAATTATACAGAAACCAAAACACAAACAAAATGAAACTATCTTAACAGACCAGGATGTGTGAAACCAAAAATTTTTTCAAATAAAAAATATTGTCAATCTGATATTTTATAGCATACTCTCAAGCATTACCTTAAAATCAGAAATCTTGCCATTGTTTCTAAGTAGTACAAAAAAAGATTCATAAAACATAAAGCAAGAATTTGGAGTCCAAATGTGAATGTAAGACCTGAGTAATCTAATTTGTCTTCAAGTATATATCACCCTCACTCAAATGTGGAAAATAATTTTAGCCTTTTATTATTTAAAGGAGAACAAGAACACAGAGATAATTCTATTTGATGTAGGAATAACATTATAATAATTAGAGTTCTCTAGCAGTGGAATGGGCTGCCTCAAATACTCAGAACTGTAAAAATGTTTCCTAGAATTTCATAGAAAAATTGACCTAAATAACCCCTACACTCTCCTCTATCTCCAAAATTCTGTGATGCCATCAACTTAATAACAGAATACTGGAGTTAACAGAGTCACTTAAGTCACTAGTATTCTAAAAGCCATGTGAACTCAATAAATTTTAATGTCAGGTGTCCAGGACAATTCTCTCAGCATAGTGAATTATTAGCATTACAATGTCTAAACGGAAATAACATACTATATACTAAAACGAAACTATGTTATAAAAGCAGACTTTTATCTATAATTCTGCAGGACTCGTTTTCAAAAGTGAAGTTTGGGGGGCCTCCTGGTGTGAGGCGGGAGATGAGAACCGCAGGAGGGAAGAGACCTGGCCCGCCTCTGGCCCTGGTGAAAGTGACCTGGCACACAACCTGTCACTGATCTCCAATGGCGCAAACACCTGACTCCACTAGCATGGTTTGCCCCTTCCAAACAAAAAGCCGGTTCATGCATATGACAAGAAATTTCCCGGCAACCCGTGATTTCTGGTTTACTCAAGTGGGTTATCGTCAGAAAGGCCAATTTCCCCGTGTTTTCTTTCCCAGACCCAAATGCGAGTATTTATGCAAGATCTGTGTTTCACTCAGGTTCCAGTTGGGCTGGATTTTCGGTGAGACAGGGCTGAGTTTCCCTCGTTTGAGCAGAGTGGGGACGCGCCTGTCAATTATTTACCTTTCCCTTGGGCCAAAGGAGACTCATGCAAACAAACAACCCTTTCCAACGTTCAGTCCCCGGGCGCCACTCCGCGCCGCGGCAGGGGCGGGCGAGAGCTGCGGGTCCAGGGGCTGCGCCCTGGTTGCGGGGACGCGCCGCGCGCCCGGACCAACCCTCTGGATGATCTACCGCTTGCACAGCGCCACCGCACTCCCCAGTTCCTAGAGGAGGGATTCCGAGAAAAAGCAAGAGCCCGGTTCCCTAGAAACATTAAATTAACACAAGGGATCTGGAAACGAAACAGCAGATGCCTGAAAGCCTTCCCCTTGACGGTTTCCTGCCTTCTCGGAAAATCTTTGCATTAAAATAGATTGGATTACCCAGCTCTGCCAGATGCAGCTCAAGACTTTCATCTGAGGCGAACTGAAAGCAGTTTGCCATCTTTTAAAAAGATTTTTCTTTCCGAGGTGGTCCAAGGGTACCTTTGGGTGGTTGCTATCAGCAAGGACCTGAGGCTGAGTTTCTGCATTACAATAGAGAACTTTCCACAACATTGACTTGCAAATCAGATAACTGAAGTCGTGGAGTGCACTGTAAGAAAGGTGGAGTGCGGAGCTAACACTGAGTTCAGAGTCGGAGATTCCGTCTGGAAAGAGCCTAGTAAAAGGCACGTCCAGTCCCCTCATTTTAGTGAGAGGAAAATGTCTGTTTTATACCTAAACCTATTTACTTTGACCATAGCCATGAGAACACAACACAATAAAACTAATAGCATTTCCAGAGAGTCACAAACAGAAGCAGAAAGGCTTGTAATACTTAAATCAGCCTCTTCGTGCTAAAACCGAACCAACGTCCTTCAACCCTTTCTATGCAAATGAATAAGGTACTACATAATTTGTTGATTCAAACCAAGATTAATAACCACACGCCTTAAGAACAGTGGGCCTTAAACAGACTATATTTCATTTTCATGGCATCTTTCATATTTAAATTATTCTGTTAGCTGAGAATAAGCTCCAAAGCTTCCTATGAGACATCAGGAGTTTACAGAAGAAAAAAAAAAGTTTTTACTGTAGTCGCACCTTCCTTGACATTTTAACTTCTTTTTCTCTTGATAATCTTTAAAGAGGGACCTATTTTACAGGTATCGTGCTTTCTAGAAAATCAGACAATAACTTGCCATCCTGAGAGTCTTCTATGCCTATCCCAAATCTGGGCACACCAGATAGGGCAGAAGTGCCTTAGAAGATACTGTACACAAAAATAAAAGTAAATATCTTTGCCCGAGCACTAAAGCAACAAAACTCACTTAAAAGATACATAGTCTGACGAAATCATTTCATCTGAAATAAGGTAAGAATGCAACTCCAGGAGAATAGCAACCCTAAGTATTTCTGTTTTAACAACTCACAGAGGATACACAAAATCTATCATTCCTCCCTGATGTATGAAAAAACAAAGAGCAATTTCATAATAACTTCAGTGCTTTCTAGTTTAATGGCTGTCCTTAAGGAAATGCAAGTATGATTTTTTAAATGTTTATAAGAAAGCAAAGAAAAAACGCTGCAAAAATTATTTGGCTGGCAGGCCGCAGAGAAAGCCGGAATCTTTGCAGCCTCACCAAACTAGAGAGCTCTTTTAAAACCGAAAGTCAAACAGCTTTCAACAGGTACTAAGTGTTATATATAACAAAATTATTAAATGTACATACATTTTTATCACAAATAATGCTGATTTTATTTCTAACTATTTGGGAAGAACTATAGTTACACAAAAAATAACTAAACTACTGTAACAAGAATAAATAACCTGACAGATAACATTTAAAAAGCTGGCTTTAAAAAAAATGATCAGAGACTTTCAAAATGATTACGAATGATCAAGTATGACTGCTACGTTTCCTAGTTAGGTCTTGATGACAGGAACATGGCTTTCACAGAAATATACTTGTATATTCTAAGACTAGAATTTACCTTACTTTCACATATTAATCACAATAACAAACAAAAATGATCACAAACAAAAATAAATTCACTCAGATACCTTTTTTAAAAAAAATGTTAAAAAAAATAACTTTGATAACCACAGCATTATGGAAAACTATGAAAAATTAATATATTTAACGATCCCCATGAAAAATTATTTTGGGGGGGAAAAATCGTAATATCATAGGAAATCGGAACAGTTTACAACCTCAGAATTCCTTTTATGTAGCCAGTCTAGTACCTCATTTCTGGGATTTCTTCATAACTGACTGAAATGTTAAAAAAAAAAAAGGAGAAATATTTATATGTTGAGAAAGAAGTTATTCTGATTATCCTGTTTCACTATCTAATTTCAGCCCACAAAGTTAATACCTAGAAAGCACCCGATCTGATTGGGGGATTTTTTCCCCCTATTTTTTTAAGTCATTTCTAAACAGATAACGTTATTACTAGTTACAACTCCAAATCCATATACCCTGTCGTAAAAAAATATACACAATCTTAAATATATTTCCTTCTATAGACTGTTGAATCTTTGTCCAAATTTCCCCAATAGAGGTTTAATTTATGATTTGTTTCCTAAAATTAAAAAAAGTTTGTATTTTATGCTATAAAAATCATTAAACATCTTCTAAAGTTAGGTGCTCCAAAATAAATTATTCAAATGTTTTGATAAAAGCCCTCTTACAATTAAAAATGGTGATTCCTAGGGAAGAAGAAAATAGAAGGCATATTCACAACAGACCAAAAGCAGAATTGTACTTAGTAGCCCCCACAATGATTAGTAATATTCTCCCTATAAAATACTGATATTTGTGTTAATTAAAAAAATATAGACTAGGTTTTTTTCCTTAATAAATGAAAAAAAATTTTTTTCTATTTTTAAGAAAGAATGACTACCTTAAAAATAGAAGACTACCCACAGGCTCTTTCCTTTTCCCATTTCAAGGCGGTAAGTTTTACTTTTATTTATCTTTCTGAATTCTTAAAATCCAATGACATTGTCACAACTCTGAAAACCAAAACAATAGAAACCACCAATACCAGGAGACAGCCTTGATTCTTGTATTATATTTTTCTAGAACGATTTATATATTTAATCTTAATAGATTAAAAAAAAAAGAAGAAATCCTCCAGTTTCAATATAAGTTAGAGAATGCAATCTCAGTAGTTTAGGCAAATTTAGTCCATTGGATCAGCTTACCCTACAAACAGAATAATTTAATAAAACCTAAATAATACATTATATTAGCTTTTTTAATATTGTGCTTTTTCTACATATCCTGTTTAGATGAATAGGTACCAACTTTAAATCTTTATTGAAAATAAACAAGATATACACTTTTTAAAAGAAGAGATTACGTTGATCACTGCTCAAAGTCACCTCTCATCATCTGGGCGGAGGACAGAGATAGAGCCAGCATGGTTCTTCTCGGTGGCAGCTGCCCATCCCATGGCACTACACTTCCTCCTAGGCCTTCACCACTGCCAAGTCAGTTAGAATAGTTCAGTGCAAGTGTCTTCAGAGTCATATTCCTTGTGTAGTCTGCTGTGAGAAGAATGAGGGTGCGGAGGGGGGTGTAAACGTATGTATGTATGTATGTATGTGTGTACGTGTGTGTGTGTGTGTGTGTGTGTGTGTGTGTGTGTGTGTGTGTGGTGTGTTCTCTTTTCCCAAACTCGCTGTTAACATTTCAAAGTCACACTTTAAGGAAAATTTAGAATGATGAAGAAAGAAACTACCAGTAACCTAAATGATGGTTTCCCCTAAAGATACATTTTTAAGGCTGATAAGATGACCCTCTCAACTAATTTAAAAACAACAAAAAGAAAAAAAGGCCCTCTCCCTTCATTCTTGCCTCCCTGCCCATCTCATCCTTCTTTCTTTTTCTTAAAGCCAGACTCTTAAACTTACTAATAATTTTTATTCATTTGAATCTGGTCCCTGTTATCTTTTTGTGATTTGTCTGCAAAGAAGTACAGTTTCTGCTGTTCATGAAGATAAAACAGCAGACTGGCATTTTATGCACAAGAAAGAATCAGCCCAGGCTAGGATGACATCAGTTTTAGTTTGGGCCGAAGCTGGTTGGGGGGGGCAGGGACAGCAGCAGGGTGAGGCAGGTGCTGAGGGTGTTTCTCAAGAGTGGGGATTTCTGCCTCCTGTGTTGTCCCAGTTCTCTTCCGGGCCCACTTGCCCACTCTGTGGGTACACTTCACAACAGGGTGGGCCGGCTCTCTCAACCGCATCTCATGGAAGAATTCCACAGAAGGTTAAATTAGGATGAGATTGTCAACAGGCTTCTAAAAGGCAGAGTTCCAGGCATGCCTGAGGCCACAGGGCCTCCTTCAGGTCCTCAGTCCCCACAGTCTGACGCTTTTGGCCCCTCCTCTCTCCTCCAGCTTCCCACCCCATTCTTCAGCCAGCCCTTTTTCCTCTAACCCTGCAAAATAAATGAGCGGCGCTGTTGTTTTGCTCCAACTAACAAAACAGCTAAGAAGCAGCAGAAGAACATGACTGCCCTTTTCAAAACAGGCCACGTGGTCAGCCTAGTTAAATGCAGCTCTTACAGTAAAAATGAACAGAGAGGGAGCTGTTTGGGAAACTCCCGCTTGCCTTCAGAATACCCCCAAGCCTTCCCCTCAGCCACCTAAATACTCAAATGGGTTTATATGACGAGCGATGAGCTATATTTTCTTACCCCAAAATTTTACCTCAGTCCAAATTGCTAATGTGTCAGGTTCAGCTGCCTAAATTCCCTAAACAACATTCCTGGTTCCATAAAAAGCATGCAACTGCAAGCACAGCAGTCCTGCTCCAGTTCTTAGAACTATAAACTGACTACCAGTTCCCTGGCCTGTGAAGGCCGTGGAACAGGCAGCATGGATGATTTAAAGGTAGACAATACCCACGGTTCCATTTCACTCTCAGGCAGCCAGGGTGGAAGAGACGAAAACACCTTCATTTTTCTTCTGACTACTACACTGATTCCCTGGGAACTACCCCTGCTCCAAAGGAAAACACCTGTCTAATGGAGAAAGAGTGATACAGAATTTGCAGTGCTTTTCATGATGGCATTTATTTCACTAAGAACCTCAGAGCTGCATGCACCAGACTGCCGCAGTTAGGTGACTTGGAAACTGTACCTACTGAGTGCAGATTAGTAAGTGCAAAGTTTGAGTCCTTCTAAATTAAGTACTATAATCTCAGTGTGTATAATAATCACTGGCTTTTATCTGCCATATGAAGTATATACCTCTACCTCTAGCAAAAGTACCACCCAAACGATATCCAAAAATATCGTTTTTATTTTTGAGACTGCAGAGAAAAGAGATTTTACAGCCTACCATGGCACTGCAGATTTCACCCTTAACAATATGATGGTATCTCTATACTTGGAGATCCTTGTACAAGCTCTGCTGGTCCATGTTGCTCTGTCTTTCTGTGTACTAATCCCCTCCAACCTTGTTCACATAGCAAATTCTGCTTTATTCTTCAATAGCTATGCCAGCTCCCTCCACTGCCTCAGATCCAAGTAGTCATCACTGCCTCCTCTGTCCCTTGTACATAGACCTATGCTGCCCCTACCAGACAATACCATATTTGTTTATGTGTCTGTTGCCTCTACTGAACTCATAATTCCTTGAGGACCTAATTATTGTTGTATCCCCAGTGCCTTCCATATTTTGCACAATATAGTAAGTTCTATAAAAGAACTCAACTGTTGTGGTTGTAAAATGATTTCTAGTTTTTAACCATAATAAGCCTGGTACAGAGTATACATAGATCATGATGGTTGAGCCTAAGACTCTCATGTTGTTGTCTAAAACCAATGGCTGGCTCTCCTAACAAGTCCACCAACGGCTCACAGAAGAAAGAAAAACTAGTCATACTTCCCGGATCTCTGTATCACAATTAGATCACGGGTAGGAGGTGGTGACTGGAGAATAAGTGGCCTACCCATAGTCACAACCTAAAAGAAATCAGCATGGACTGAAGGAACATAGTGAGTCTATCAACATTTAACACACCCCCACATAACTATTCGAATTGGCATGGGTGGAAAGAGAAGAGAGAAATTGCTGAAAAGAACAGAATAAAAGAAATAACTGGAGGAAGAGATATTTATAAGTGTTATTTATAAGGTGATATTTGTAAGTAAGATGGGTAAAACAAATAATGGAGGTTAAAACAAAGTTTTTGAACCTAAAAGCTTCAAACATCAATTAGGTCCCACTTTTCCAGTAATAGACTGTAGACAAGAAGAATAAGAACATTATTTTCCAGTCCCCAAACAAATGTACTATACTACAGTTTAAGCATCCCAGGGTCTTGTTTGCCTTGGTAAATACAAGTCATGGCTCTATTGCAATGATTCTTGCCTGAAGTTCTCTTTCTCTATTTCAATGATGTATTTACCATATTCCCCAAGAGTCTTTCTTGGATTGGACCAAAGGGAGAGAAGTAGAAAAGGGGAGCTAAAATGTTTTGAGCTGTTACATGTACCTGGTGCTTGCTAAGCACTTTATACAGATATACCACTCTATATACCACTCTCCCAACAAGTCCCCCTGTTGGCATAAATAGTCTTAATTTAAACCTAGGTCTCTCTGGTTCTAGATCTAGTATTCTTTCCATAAGTCATACTATTCTTATTTCTAATATCAGCATTAGGAACATAAGAAGCTGGCTTCAAAGGCAAGAGATATATCATTAATTCACTAATATTACTAGTTCATTCCACATTATTTGACAGCTACTATGATATATATATATATTTTATACATTTTATATACACACATAAGGCACTGAATTCTTTACAAAATTATTTAATTTAATCCTCAATAACCCTGTAAGATTGGTACTTTTGAGATGAAGATGCTGAAGTTAGACTCAAACTTGCCAGCACTCAAACTACTAAATGGTAGAGCCTGGCTGAATTTTAACCCTGGTTTGTCTGACTCCAAAATGTACCCTCTTAACCTTACACAAGAGTCCCACTATTCAAACACTATCAGTATAACTTGTAGGCCTTCAAAAGTGAATGTCAAAACAGAAGGACAGGGTCAACAAACCATTTTAAAGATAATTTGAAATAACTGCGGCATTAAGACTGTCTCAAAAGAGCCAATTACTAACCATTTTCTCAAAGATTGTCACCTTGTTCTGTTCCCCCAAATGGCCTTTAGAACGATCTAAAACCAGCATTTTTGCTACATGTGTTTCCCTTTTTCATTTGGTAAGCAATTTAGAAATCTATTTCTAAAATTACTAGTTCAATCAAATGGAACTCCTGTCTATTCAAATCTTCAGAGACACTCTCAAAATGCACGCTATTAATTAGTCCATAATTCTTATCATTAAACAATGTCCTCTGAGTAGCCAGGATGATGTTTAAAGTCACTGTGCAAATTGGTCACATGCCAAATAAAATACTGGCTGTCATTGTTTCATAATCAATTTCATAGGTTCTATCAAGTCTTTTGAGATATTCCCAATATGACTGTCTCCCTATTAGAAAAAATGCTTCTCTAAAGCAAAAGATTCCTCAGGGAATCAGTTATATTTGTTAAGACAACTTTTACATTTTTCATTTGCAATAAAGAAGGTCTCCAATAAGAGACCTGCCCTTGTTGATCTACCGATTGGGAAAACGAACAGGACTTCCTTATATCTATTGAGAGCTTCTCTCAGGTACCTTTTACACTAACTGGACTTGAACAGCAAATAGCTGGCAAACTACTAATTTAAACATAATGGTGAAAAAGGTACCCATTAATTCTTGGAAAAACATGCAGGAAATAAAGTGAATATGTGAGTGCATGCCTGTGTCAACCATTCTCAAAGAATGAAACAAAAGCATTCTTTCCTTATCTAGCAGAACCTAAACAAAAGCAAAAGTAAATATGCAGACTTGAATGGCATCCCCAAATCGTGTATTTATCCTCAAGTTGGGATGTTCCATCGGTATGAAAAATTACAAAAAGCTTTTTCAGCTATAGTATACACATATTGTATATGCATACAATGAAAATACATCAATAGATATTGCAGGAAAAAAAAAGAAGAAAATGTATTTCTTCTGCACCCACTGTTAACATGATTGCACAGCATCCCCAGATTTTGTTTCCTGGTGTATGAGCCTACATGAGTTTTTCAAATATACAGCCATGCCATATATACTGTTTGGCAACCTGCTTTGTTTTGCTTTGTTTTGACAACCTGCTTTGTTTTCTGTTCAGTTGTAACTGAGGATCAATATTTTTAAAAACTAATAATAAATATAACTCTACATCTTCAATTCTACCACAACTGATTTAACCAATCTTTCATTGATGGACAAGTTTCTTTTGGTCTTTGCTTTTAAAACAATACAGGAATGAACATCCTTTTACATACAAGTATTTGTCAAACTAATCCCTTCAAATTCTTAGAAATACACTATGTCAAAGGATCTCACTTTTGACACATATTTTCAAAGAGCCTTCCAGAAAGACCATTCCAACTAACACTTCCACCAGCAGTATGTGAGAGTGCAGGCTTCACCGCCCCTAGTTATGAGTACTTTTTTAAAGTCACTGCCAATTTGTTGCTAATCAGATAGATAAAACAAAATGGTAACTTCTGATTGCATCCACTGCATTTTCTCTTCCTAAGTATAAAGATCTGGAGAGACAGTAAGCAAGAGCTTTGGAGGAGGATAATCCTCGGTTACAACAGTCCTGCTAAATGTGTGATCTAGTACAAGCTGCTTTAATTCCCTAAACTGGACTGTCCTCATGGCAAACTGTAAATAACTGCACCTGGCTCAGTGTTTTCTTAAGTATTAAATGTAAAGCCCTTAGCCCAGTGCCTGGCCAACTGAGTAAATGGTAACTGCTAGTAAATGGCGGTTGTCCTGATGGTAATGGAGTACTGCCAGCCATCTGTGTTGCTTCTCTTGCTAACTGCCTTTTGCTACACTTGGTTTTTGTGCTACAGAATTCATATTTTGTTTATTTACCTGTATGAGCTCTTTAAAAATTATGGGCAATAACCCTTTGGCTGCTATGTATGTGACCAACGTTTTTTCTTCATTGAAATTAGTTCTTCACCTTAATTATGGGGTTTTCTATTATAGAAAAGTTAATTTTTACATAGCTAAATCGAACCTATCTCTTTTTTAAAACTCCTTTGGTTTCTGCTAATGGTTTCATGTTTACAAAGATTTACAAAGTTGATAATTTTGTAGTTTGTTGTTATAATTCACTTTGGAACCAAAACTTGATTTGAGCTAACAAGAGACTATTTCTGGTCTTTACCCCACTGAGTGTCACCGTTCATGGTTTTGCTGTGGAAGCACATATGAAACTTATTATGATGAGATACTGCTAAATACCCTTAAGTTGGAAACTTGGCTGATCCTGATGTCTCATAAAGGACTGTAGATCTGTCCTAGGTTGTCATACATATTCAAGTCTGCTGCTAGACTTCCTATTATACCTAGCCCATTCTATTTTCTCTTTATTCTGTAATATGATAAATTACATTGACTTTCAAATGCCAAACCAATCTTATGTTTTGGGGATAAACCCTATTATGGTTTGGATGTGAGGTGTCCCCCAAAGCTCAAGTGTGAGGCAGTGCAAGAAGGTTGTGAGGAAAAATTATTGGATTGTATGAGTCTTAACCCAATCAAGTGATTTAATCCCCTGATAGGGATTAACTGAGTGGTAACTGAAGTGATAGGATATGGCTGGAGGAGGTGGGAATTGGCGTGTGGCTTTGGGTGTATATTTGTATCTGGTGAGTGGAGTCTCTCTTTCTCTCTCTTTCTCTCTCCGCCCCCTCCCCCCGTTCTGATCATAATGTGAGCTGCTTCCCTCCACCATATTCTTCCACCATAATGTTTAGCCTCACCTCAAGCCCTGAGGAGTGGAGCTGGCCTTTTATAGACTAAGACCTCTAAAACCATGAGCCCTCAAATAAACCTTTCCTCCTCTACTGTTGTTCTGGTTGAGTCTTTTAGTCACAGCAACAAACAAGCTGATGAAAACAACCCCATTTGGTATTGATATATTATCAATTTTCTATTTTGCTGGATTCTGCTTGCTAATATTCTAATAAGGTTATACCTATGCTCATGAAGTCTGCAATTTTTCTTTCAGTGTCTGACAAGTTTTGGTATCCAGATCATACTGGCTTCCAATTTCTTACTTTGTTTAACCATTCATTGTTCTTTTCTATATTTTCTAATGTTTTAATATTTGACGAGATAAAATTGTCCATTTTTCATTCTTCACAAGTCTCTAAAGCAATATTTTAGAAGCATTTCATCAAATTCTATAGAATACTAATTACATTGCAATCTATGTTGGAATTGCATTAAATTTTAGAATAAAAGGAACAAAAGAGAGATTGACATATTTACTATATCGACTCTTAACTAATGAACACAGTATGTTTATTGATTCAAATATCCTTTTATGAACCTCAATTAGGTCCTGCTCATTTCTTATTAATTTTATTCCTACGTATTTTATAATCACCCTTATCTTTCAACTGTGCTACCATATTCTGTTAGTTCTGTCTATTAATGATAGGTATCTGATATAGTGTAATTTTTCCTAGGAATAGGAACAGGGCTGTGTGGAAGGAAGGAGCTGAATATTACTATTTCCTTTATTCAACAAACATTTGTGAAGCACATAATGTATTCTAGGCAGTGAACATTCAAAGACAAGTATTCTTGTCTTCAAGAGTTCACAGTCCAGAGGGGAGGTAAACAAGGAAACATATAAGTAGAATATAATAACACATGTTTTGTGTTAAAGAAACACACAAGAGAATACCACAAAGTTCACCTCCAGGAGTACAGACTATTGTCAGAGAAAACTTCCTAAAGAGCTGACGCTTGGGGTAGGTCTCAGTTTCCCCCTTCAACATGCTTGATGATGCATGCAGGCACCTCCAGATGCTGCATAGAGTCTTTCAGACCTGGAAAATGCCATTAATACAAAGCTGAGTGCACTCCGTCTTCCATGTCTGAGTGTGGCAGCAAATCCATCTGGCTTGCTGGCCTCTCCTCCTGTCTCAGCTATCTTGGCTTGCCTGTCACTAAGTTGGGAACTAGGCATTGTGAATCAAGAAGCCACCATTCCCATCCCCTCATCTGCTTGAATAACCTCAGAAGAGGCGCCGTTAGTGCCAAGTGGAATCTTTGCAACTTCAGTTGCTAATTAGTCTGGCTCTAAACTCTTTAAAGCTCATCAAGTGCTACCACTTATTTTTATACAGGGACATTATGTACCAGGAAGAAATGGTTCCATTTCATGTTGAAAATGATAATAAAGCAAATGATTGTGGAGCTGCTGTGTGTCTCCTGGATAGTGACAGGTTGTGGTACCCAAATAAACAGGACTAGCAAAGCTCAGAGACTCACCCCTTGGATAAACTACTTATTCCTCATCAGCTCTATATTAACTGTGTAATCATCCTTCAACTAAAGGGCCCTTGGCAGAGTGATGACAGGAAGCCATGCATGGAGGAAGAGAGCAAGGATACGCAGTCACTTGTGTTATTACTGAAGAGACCCCAGGGATCTGTTCAGTTATTCAGAAGCACATCTGGAAAGAATTCACCTGTCTTGAACCCTGCTTGCTCAACCACAAAATGCTCAATCAGGGTGATCTTTTCAATTGCAGAGGCTGAAAGTTTTCCCACCTGAGAATCATAAATAAGGCAAATTGCGTAATAGGATAATAAGAGTTGTTGCTGAAAAATACAATCTCAAAATAAAAGGTCCTTTCAAAATCTGAGTATAGTTGGTAATTATCCAGGAATGGAATATAAAAAAGAGCAATTCCAAGGTTCCTGCTTCTTCATGTTATCATGAAACTGAGATGGCCAAATGCTAAAGATGATGCCTCCCTGTTTTTGATGACAGCTCTATTCCTTTCTATTAACTTTTGTGCTATAGTAGACCATCTTCTTTATCAGTCTAATCTCAAATTCTACAATGCACAAATTGCCACTTGTTCTTTTCTGCCACTAGAACCAGAATTCTACCTATTAAAATTTATAGCAAAAAAAAAAAATGAGAAGAAAATAACAAATTTTGGCTCCTTATACTTCATGGCCAAAGTATATATTTATAAATCTAATTAAGGTTTTTCAGATTAGAGAAGTACTCCTCCAACAAGAAAGTTCTAGTAAACTTTGGTTTTCAACTATAAAAAGCAAGACCTGAAAAAGATCAAACATATAGTTAAATGTAAAAATACATTTATTAACCCAAATTAATAATACATGATCTCAAATAGGCCTAACAAAGTTGAGAAAGTCATTTAATAATAATTTACTTCTTTGCCAATTCATGAACATTAACCACATAAACAATTACAGTGGCAGACTTTGGGAAACATTTCAGGTTCATCAGTAGGAGAATCATTGGTCTTGAAGTGAGTCCTAGGGTTTTTTGGTTTGGGTGGTTTTTGTTTTGTACCAGGGATTGAACCCAGGGGCAGTTAGCCACTGAGCCACATCCTCAGTCCTTTTTATTTTTTATTTTGAAACAGGGTCTCACTAGGTTGATTACAGCCTCGCTAAGTTGCTAAGGCTGGCTTCAAACCCGTGATCCTCCTACCTCAGCCTCCTGGGCCACTGGAATTATAGGCGTGCACCACAATGCCCCACAGAGCCCTCAGTTTGAATAACAGCCCCATGGTGTGCTAACTTTGAGAACCGGGATAAAGTTTACCTCTCTAAGCTTCCTCATCTGTAAAATGGGAAAATACCTATTTTATAGAGAGAGGTTTTTGAAGATTAATAGAAAATAGGTGTGTGTGTGTGTGTGTGTGTGTGTGTGAGTATTGTAATAGTGGAAGGGACAGGGAAGCACTCCACAATCAGCTAGCTTCCTATTCAAATTCTCTTCATAGTAAAAGGTCAAAATAAATGTCTCCAGCTTCTAATCTCAAATGGACCCTTAAACCACTGTTTAATATATCAAGTTATTTCCATTTTCAACACACCAATTTTACATTACAATACTTCACAAGTCAATTTCTCCTCTGCAACAAAATCTGAATCTCTTATATATTTCCAACTTTTTATATCCATGCTCTGGGTACAAATACTATTACACCAGCAGCAGTAGCAGCATTTCTCAAAATAGTTTATGAGGGATTTAGGTGGGAGGAGAGGGGCAAGACTGCATGGGGTGGAGACCTTGAGTCTTTATAAAGACAATAGTGGTGTCTGGTTTGACTTCTGTTTTTTAAAATCAATTAGTATTTTTTTTTCCTTCAAAACAAAACAAGTTTAAGAATATGTAACTACAAATCAAAGGAGTATGTGCAGCACATGGTGACAACTGGTACTCAGAAACTGAGCTGAATGCTGCTGCTGATCACAGTGGTTTAAAATTCTTTTATTCTTAAACATTTTCCCACTGATACTTACAGTGGAACACTGGTTTCAAAAGAAAAGCACAAGTCAGGCAATGGTAGCTACTTGGGAGCCTGAGAGAGAAAGATTGCAAGCTTGAGCCCAACCTGGGCAACACAGAACCAAGGGAGGGAAGGAGAGAAAGCACAGGGCACTGAGAGTGAAGTACAAGTCAACACAGAGTGAGCCGAAAGACAAGGCTTCCAGGGCTGGGTTGTGGCTCAGTGGCGGAACGCCTGCCTCACATGTGTGAGGCACTGAGTTCAATCCTCAGCACCACATAAATAAATAAAATAAAGGTATGTGTCCATCTACAACTAAAAACTTTTTATAAACAAAGCTTCCTTACAGACACCTGTCACATTTAATCTGCTCAAAATTCCTTTGTAACAAAATGTCTACTACTATCTTCAAAAGATTCAAGATAGTATTATAGCCAATGTGTCTTATCACTTACTGGGAATAAAAATAATCTACATTAGGGGCTGGGTTGTAGCTCAGTGGCAAAGCACTTGCCTAGCATGTGTGAGGCATTGGGTTCGATTCTCAGCACCACACATAAATACATAAAATAAAGGTCCATAACAACTAAAATTTTTTAAAATAATAATAATCTACATTATGTTGTTCGCATAACAGAAAATTCAAATAGTGTCCTGAAATAAAAATACCACCATTTTATTTTTTCAAAGGCAAAACATGGAAGGTCAAGAGACTTTTGATTTCTGATTCTACAGGTAAGCAAGGAGCTTGCCTACCGGGTGCCAATGTTGAAACCAGTAAAAGACTGACAAAGTGAAAAATCAACAATTTTTCTTAGATCTGTAAGAGGAATGAGATCACAGAGCAACCACTGCCCCCCAAACTGGAGAAAGACAGGTAGACACAGAGAAACAACACACTACAACAGAAACCTTAGAAAATTCCCCTTGAGACTCCAGCATCTTGGAGGCAAGGATGCACCATTCTGAAATATGCCATACAATTGAGTTCTTCTTAAAAAGGCTTGTACTCAGCAGAAACTAGTTAACCAGAGCCTAACCTGCAGGAGGTTTTTCAAAGCATAAATGACCTATGGGAAGGGAAACACCCAATTCCAGCCCAACTCAACCACCTTCTCCCACCTAAAAAGAAGAAAAAACTAAGGAATACCTGTGAAATCCCCAGACCAGAGACACAGGCTCACTAAAAGACTGAGACATAATCACAGGACTACAGAATGTTCCCCTCCTCTCATACACCTTATCACTACATTAATACTAGAGTCATATTCACGGAAATTCAATAAAGGCATTCTGTTTATCTACAACTACAAAAAAAATTTTTAAATGTATTTGATTTTGTGTGGTTATTTATAAATTATTATATATGCTTATGTATAAGTGAAATAAATGACAGCAATAATAAAAGGGACAGGAGAAAGGATTTAGGAAGGTTTTGTTATTACAAGGTACTTGCACCACCTATAAAGCAGTCAGTATACAGTTGTTGTAAATATATCCTACAAACTCTAGAGAAATCACTAAAAGAAATTAAAAGGAAAAAAAGTATAATTGATAATGCTAAGAAAACAAAGAAAGAGAAAACCATAAAATGATTAAACATTAAACCACAAAAGGCAGAAAAAGTGTGGAAGATAAAGACAGAAACAACAACCAAAAAAAACCCCAAAGACAATAAATAAAGCATAGTAACAAATATGGCAGATATTAATCCAATTATATAAAAAAATCACCTGCAATATCAATGGTCTAACTATACCAATTATAAGATAGAGATTGCCAAGTGGGCCAAAAACCCAAAGCCAAGAAACTCACTTTTGATACAAAAACATATGTAGATGAAAATGGATGAAGAAAGATATGCCATGCTAACATTAATCAAAAGAAAGTAGGAATAGCTACAGTTATTTCAGACAGAGCACACTACAAAGCAAGCACAGTTATCAGGGATAAAGAAGGTCATTACATAATGATATAAAGGTCAATACTCCAAGATGATATAACAATCCTTAATGTACATGTGCCTAAAACGTATCAAACAGGGCTGGGGTTGTAGCTCAGTGGTAGAGTGCTTGCCTAGCATGTGTGACACAATGGGTTTGATTTCATTCTCAGCACCACATATAAACAAATAAAATAAAGGTCCATTGACAACTAAGTGTGTATGTGTGTGTGTGTGTGTGTGTATATATATTTCAAAAAAATATCAGACAAAAACTAATAGAACCACAGACAGAAAAGCGGTAAGGATATAAATGAACTAAACATACCACCAATCAGATATAATTGGCATGTACATACTAGTTCATCAAACAACAGCAGATTATGCATTCTTTTCAAATTCACATGAGATATTCTCCAAGCTCAACCACATTTGGGGCCATAAACCCATGCTAATAAATTTGAAAGAATAGGAATCATACAAAGTCTGCAGTCACACCACAGTAGAATTAACCTAGAAACTGGTAACACAAAGATACGATAGCTGAAAAATCCCCAAATACTTGGAGATTAAGGAACACCCTTCTAAATAACACACAGGCCAAGGAAGAACTTACAAGAGAAAATTTAAAATATTTTTGAACTAAATAAAAATAGAAAACATCAAAATTTGTGGGATGAAGTAAAAGTAGTGCTTATGGGGAAATGCAAAGCATTGTATTCCCATATTAGAAAAGAAGAAAGATCTAAGATAAATAACATAAAGGTTCAACTATGGAAATTAGAAAAAGAAAAGCAAATTAAATCAAAGTAAGCAAAGGAAAATAAATAATAAAAATTAGAGCAGAAATCAATAAAACTGAAAACAGGAAATTAACAGAGCAAATCAACAAAATCAAAAGGTTGTTTGAAAAGATCCATAAACTTAATAATCCTCTAGCCGGGCAAACTAAGAACAAAGGAGAGAGATCACAAATTACTAAGAGCAGAAATGAAGAAGGGGGTATCACTAAAGATCTGATAGACATCAAAAGGATAATAAAGAAATATTATAAACAATTCTATGCCAACAAATTTGAGAAAATACGAAATGAATCAATTCACTGAAAGGTACAATCTGCCAAAACTCACACACACACAAAAAGACAATCTGGATAGGCCTGTATGTATTAAAGAAATTGAGTCAATATTTAATAACTTTTCATATATTAATATAAAATAACATACTAATAATAAAAACATCAAGCTGAGATTGGTTATATGGTGAATTCTATCAAAAACTTAAGGAAGAAATTATACCAATTTTATACATCTCTATCAAAAAACAGAAGCACTGGGAATACTTCCTAACTCATTCTATAAGGTCAGTGTCACCTAAAACCAAAACCAGAAAAAGACCATTACAAGAAAAGGAAATTGTACACCAATTTCTCTTGTGAACACAGATATAAAAATTCTCAATAAAATATTAACAAATCAAATTCAACAATATAAAAAAATAGCCCAAAACTGAGTGAAATTTATCCAAAGTATGCAGGGCTAGTACAATATATGAAATCAATTAATGTAATTTGTCACATTAACAGGCTAAATAAAAATCACACAATCATATCACTAGGTGCAAAAAGAGCATTCAATAAAATCCAATACCCACTCATCATAAAACTCTCAGCAACTAGGAAGAGGAGGGAGCTAGCTTCCTCAACCTAATGAAGATCATCTACCAAACTCCTAAAGCTAATATAATACCTAATAGTAATAAACCTGCCCATAAGATAGAAATGAGGCAAGGAAGTCCCCTCTAACTACTGCTTTTCTACATTGTTCTGGAGCTCCAGCTGATGCAAAAGACAAGAAAAAGAAAAAGGTGTACACAGACTGGGAAAAAGAAATAAAACTGTCTTTGTTTGCAGATGACATGAATATCTACTAAGAAAATCCAAAAGAATCAACAAAAACTCCCAGAACCAACAGGCAATTATAACACAATTCAAGGTAAAAGGTTAATATACAAAAGGCAATTACTTTCCTGTATACCCGAATAAACAAGTGAATTTGAAATTTTAAAAAATCACCTTTTACATTAGCCCTTCTCCAAAATGTAATAGTTAAGTATAATATAAATCTAACAAAATATATATATGATAAATGTGAGGAAAATGACAAAAAAATGTGATGAAAGAAACCAAAGTAGTACTGAAGAAATGGAGAGAGAGTTCATGTTTATGGACTCAATGCTTTCAAGGAGGCAGCTATTCCCAACTTGATCTATAGATTCAGTGCAGTTCCAATCAAAATCTCAGTTATTTTGTAGATGTTGATAAAATGATTCTAAAGTTTATGTAGAAAGGAAAAAACCCAGAACAGATAACCCAATGTTAAAGAGGAGCAAAATTAGAGAACTGACATTATTCAACTTTAAGACTTACTACACAGCTACAGTCATCAAGATAATATGGTGTTAGCAAACAAACAGATGATCAGGTCAATGGATTAGAGTAGAGAGCCCAGAAATAGACCCAAGTAAATACAGTTAACCGACCTTTCACAGTGAAAGCAAGTGAAGCAAAGGCAATACAATGGAGCCAACAGCCCTTTCAACAAATGGTGCTGGAACAACTGGACATATATGAAAAAATAAAACCTAAATATAGATCATATGCTCTTCACAAAAATTAATATGGGAATGTACTAAAATATGTAACAATAAACCCCATCAGTATGTACAACTGTAATGCACCAATAAAAAAGTAGGAAAAAATTAACATGAAACAGACCATAAACTGAAATGTAAAAACTATAAAACTCCCAAAAGAAAACACAGCAAAGGGCTGGAGGATGGCTCAAAGGTAGAGCATTTGCCTAGCATATGCAAGGACCTGGCGGGATCCCCAGCACCACCAAAATAAATTAATTAATTTAATTAAATTAGAGAAAATCTAGGTGGTCATACTTATGGCAATAACTTTTTATATATAACACCAAAAGTATGATCCATGAAAGAAAAAATTGGTAAGTTGGATTTCATTAAAAAGGCTGCTGATCTTGGTTAGGGCTGGGATGTAGGTCAGTGGCAAAGTGTCTGCCTCATATTGTATTTGCAAAGCCCTGGGTTTGACCCCCCAGTTCCAAAAAAAATGGCTGCTCTGAAGTCTGGAGATGGTCCATTTTAGAACTCTACCCACAAGTAGCTCAGCGGTACAACACCTTCCTAGCATGTGCAAGGTACTGGGTTCAATCCCCAATAATAGGGGGGAAAAATGTCTGCTCTGCAAAAGACACTGTCAAGAGAATGAGACAAGTGACAGATCTGAAAAATACATTTGCAAAAGATACATTTGATAAAGGACTAGTATCCTAAATATACAAAGGACTCTTAAAATTCAACAATATGCAAAGGAACAACTTGATTAAAAATTAGGCCCAAGTACCTGTACTGATGTGGTGGGAATGCAAACCAACACAATCACTATGGAAGATAGTTTTATAATTCCTTATGGAATTAAACATACTCTTACCATATAATCCAGCAACCATAAATAAACTAAAAATATCACAAAAAAATTGCACATGGATGTTTATAGCAGCTTTATTCATAACTGTCAAAATTTAGAAGCAAATGAAGTATCCTTTAGTAAGTGAATAGATAATAAAACTGTGGTATATCCAGACAATGGAGTATTATTCATCACTAAAAAAGAAATGAGCTAATAATTCATGAAAAGACACGAGGAAAATTTAAATGCCTATTACCAAGTGAAAGAAACCAATCTAAAAAGGATATATACTGGATGATTCCAACTACATGACATTCAGGAAAGGCAAAACCATGGAGACGGTAAAAAGATTAATGGCTGCCAGGGAGGAAGGAGGGATGAACAGTTAGAGCACTGAGGATTTTTAGGGCAGTAGAAATACTCTGATTAGAAAGGCATTAATTTTAGTCATCTCATCACTCTCTGAATAACCCCATGCTAAGCAGCTAGTTTGCCTCTGCTTGAATTACGTATAGTGATAAGAAATTCACTATCTCTAAAAGAAGCCCATATCATCTTTGGAGAACTATTTTAGAAAGGTCTATCTTATCTTAACCTAACTTTTCCATTCATTGTCTTCATTCTATCTTCCAAGAAATACAAACTAGAACTAATCTTTTGTGAATGAGAGCCATTTTCAAATAGTTGAAGGCAAGTGTCACATGACCTCATGTATTCAGTGGTGTTCAACAGTTCCTTCAACGTTTCCTCCTGAGAAAGGCAGCAGGTTCAGATGAATGCAATTCACATGTATAATTTGAAATCTTATAGTGGCTACATCTTAAAAGGAATCAAAAATATTATTTCAACAGATACTCAGAAATGAACTCATGAGATATTTACATTTTTGCACTAAGTCTTTGAAATCTAATGTGTACGTTGTGTTTTAGCACAAATTAATTTGGAGCCACTACACTGTTCATGCTCAACAGTCACATGTGGCTAGAGGCTATAGATTGAACAGCAAATGTCCACTGCAATAAAAGATTCTGTTTTCTGCAGACAATCAGGCAGTGTTCAGTTAATCAGAAAACTGGGTGGAACATATTGCTGCTAAGTTTCTTAACCTATAGTATTAAACAGACCTCTTCTTCTAAAGGAATGGGGAGAAGAATTAAATCTCATGGACCCCTACGAATATGCTCTTGAACTTCCAGGGGTCAGTGTACCCCAAATGAGAAGTCACTTTCAAAAGTGGCTTTTTTAAAAGTTTGTATTCAAAATAAAAAAAAAAAACACATAAAAATATTCTACTTTGCATTGAATCTCAGGAGCTCTAAAATCCCAGACTGAAAACATTGGGGCAAAAAGAACACTGGTCTGGCATCAAAGGGTCTCTAATCCCATCTCAATTCTGCCACTATACTCAATGGTGACCTGAAAAAAGTCAATTCATTTCTCCAGACCTCTTTTCTCTAATGCTTCTTTTCTCTACTTAAACAAACATCCTCTTAATAATCCATTTTAGAACTCTACCCACAAGTAGCATAAAGCTCCCAGTCTAGTTTTTAAGCCCATATTCCTCACTCTTGAAAACCAGACTTGCATTTATACATATTCATAATTCCAACACTTTCCCACTTTTCAAAATTTCATAAAAATTTAAATTAATAATAAATTATCTCCAAGTTCTTTCTGTCCTGGAACAGACTACTACTTCTGGATTGATAACCCTGAGCCCATTTTGAACAATTAAACTTTTTTTTTTTTTTTAACAATTCATTCAACTTTCTCAAGCCCTATTTCCATGTTGCCTGTAATTTTTCTGGCCAGTTCAATACAACAATTCCTGCCTTTCAACTGTTGATTTTTACAAGTACTTGCTGAAGGTCTGTTATACTTGGCAAGAGAGGTTCTGAAGTCTTCCTGGGAATACAGATGAGTTAAGAAGAAGACAGGCAAGAGCAACCCTTGCCTGCAAAGAGCAGTCACTCCAGTGATAGGTGACACACAATTAACTAGACAATTTCAGGTATTAAAAAGTGATGTAATATAGCTAACATTTGAGAGTATATCATGTGCCAGTTAACTCTTCTAAAGATGAACTAATCTTAACAACTCTATGAAGTATGTACAGTTATTATCAATCCCACCTTTACACATGAGGAAAACCGAGAAACGAGAGAGCATCAGTGCTAAGAAGAGAACAGAGAGACAGGGCTGGGGTAGGAAGGAGAGCTCCTGATGTACTATTATAGTCTGGGAGGTTAGGAAAGGTCTCTCTGAGGTCATGTGGGCTGAGGGTAGAATGAAGAGCCATTCACACGGAGATCCAGGAGCAGAGTGTTCCAGAGAGGGAACAGCAAGTACAAGGGCCCTAGGATGGGACGAACCTGGCAGGATCAACCTAGAGGGCTCCAAGAACAGAAAGAAATAAAATGTGGCTAAAACATAAAGAGGGAAGGGAGAATAGCAAGAAGAGAGGCTGGAGAGGCTGAATAGGAGCTAATTTATGATCAAGAGCCCATATTTTATTACAAGTAGAATGAAAACACTGGGGTATTTTAAGCTGAGGAATAAGATGATCTGATTTAAGTTTTTAAAAGATCCCTCTTATTGCTCAGTGAGAAATGAACTGTGGGGGACAAGAATGGAATCAAAGAAGCCAGTGAGGGCAGAGAAGATGCCAGTGGAGTAGTTCGAGCTTCCCTCTGTACGCTATACCATCAGCTCAGAGCAACCGGCTTGTTCGTGGCTCTTCTTTTTTTGCCTCTTTTCTGTTATTTGCTGTGCTAATAGAATCATTTCTTTGAGGTTACAGTGAGATTCCAGGAAGACTCCAGAACCTCCCTTTAGATCCCTTTGAATTCTGATTCCAATCTCTGCTCAACTCAGAGGAATTGGTATAACACCACATAAATCGCAAGTAAAGCAGAAAACTAGGGTCAAATAATCCATGATCACTTTTCAGCTGCTGCTCAATGACACCCAAAAAGTTCAAAGCAGTTTTCTCAATCAACAATTTACAATTCAAAAGCATATGGTTCAAATAATACCCCAAGGCCAAGGGCTTTACTAATAGTCCCTGCTTCTCATGGAAAAGACAATACTAATGAATATCTAAGCATCCTGGGGCAGATTATCTGTGAACATCCTACTAATATTGTGGAATGACTAAACAGTCCATAGGAACAAAACTCTTTGACATTCTAGTCCCAGGTGAGTACTGAAACTCATAGCATTTGCTGTATTGGTGACATTAGCTGCACCACATGGAACTGAAGAGCCAGTCAGCAGAGCCCAGCCAACACACAAAATTGTGAGAAATTAAAAAAAAAAAAAAATTTGTTTTAAGTCACTGAGTTTTGGGACATTGGGACATTCATGTACAATTTCAACAGGTTAAGACAAAAGGTAGGATAATCCAGTTGAAACTATGAACAGGATAAAAATCAAAGAAAAGGTATGCTGCAGAATATGTCTCAGGGCTGACAGGTTCTCTAATAAATGCTACTAGGCATGATCTTGCTATTCTACTTAAAATGAACCACTCCCTGTGCAAGCCCCACTACAGGGCCTACCATACAGAGCTGTGCATAGCTACCTTACAGCAGCTGGCAGTATCACTTGTTCTCCACTCCACTAAGTCCTAGTCCTGTGCTGTAGTCTGAATGTTCTCATCTCCCCCATCTTCATGTGTTGAAATCTAAATACCAATGTGATGGTATTAAGTGGAGGTGACTTTGGAAGGTGGTTAGGTCATCAGGGCTATACCCTCATGAATGAATTAGTATCAGAGAAGCCTCAGAGTGCTGCCTTGACCCTTATGTTATATGAAGACACAGAAGAAGCCATCTATGGACCAGGACATGGGACCTCAACAGACATCAAATCTGCTCAAGTCTCTTGGACTTCCTAGCCTCTAGAATTGTGATAATTTCTGGTGTTTGTAAGCTACCAAGTTCCCAGTATTTTGTTATAGCAGTCCAAACAGATACTGTTTCAAAGTTCCACATTATCTATTCATCCATACATTTGTCCATATTTTACTGGGCACCCATTATCAGCACTATTTTATGTGTACACAATAATGAACAAGGCAACAATGACCTCCATGGAGATATCCAGTGACGAAAGATAAAACATATTCAGAGAAATCAGAGAAGGCTGGAGAAGGGCACAGGTGACTAGAGATCTGAAGGAAATGTGAAAATGAACCATGGAAATATCTGGGGAAAGAGTTTCCCAGGCAGAGAAATAAGTGAGTGTAAAGATCCTGAAATGCCTGCACATTTAAGGAGGAAGGCCAATGTGTGAGAAAGAGAAAGTTTGTGCTGTGGTTTGGGCATGGTTTGTCTCCCAAGGGTTTAATGTCCTTGAAGCTTGGTCCCCAGAGAGTCAGGGCCTAAGAGTCAGGGCTTAATGGAAGGCAATCAAGTCATGGGGGCGCCAACCTCAGATGAGATTAATCCAAGTTGTGTAGGACTGAATTAGTTCCTACAACAGCGGGTTGTTACAAGGGAAATTGGCACCTCCCCTTAATTACTCTTGCCACTATCTCTTGCACCCTTGCCATGAGACTCTCACCAGATGCCAATCCCATGCTCCCAAACCTTCATAACTATGAGGTAAATAAACTTTTTTGCTTTAGAAAGTACCCAACCTCAGGTATTTTATTATAATACAAAACAGACTAAGATAGGTAGTAGAGATTAGAGGGGGACAGAGATCCAGATTTCAGAAGAACTTGTAGTTAATGGCCAACACTTTGAATTTCATGTTTTTCAGTGTGATATCTCCTTATAGCCTTTTCCAACCCTAACCCAACTTCTATTGATCATTTCTCCTACTTGTGCTTTTATTCACTGGTTAGTCTATATTCCATAGATTTCCATTAATCTCTCATACAACAGTTATATTTTCCTCAACTCTGCCTCAAGGGCAAAAATTTGTAATATTCTCCTCTGTGTACCCAGGACATAGATAATAGATACTCAATAAATCTTTTTGGAAGGTGACAATAATGATGTAATCTCTTAAAAGTCCTTTCCAGCTGTAAGATCTATGATTCCTCTGAACTCTCTACAAATTAATTTACACAGTGACTCAGAGACTGATAACTTTCTAGATATTTTGAGATTACAGTCATGCCTAAAAGTGTTTAGGGTTTCCATCATCAAATGACTAGGATAAATTACATCAGACTTTTTGTTTAAGTGAAGGCTATACACTTGGAAAGGGGTCCACTTATATTAAATACTTTTTAGTATTTAATATTTTAAACCACATGAACCTCAGTAGGAATATCAATTCCTATTAAATAAATGCTATTTGATGTGACTTCATCATCAGCAATTAATGGTGACATCAAATTCTTTATTTTTCCCAGTGAAAGTTGGAGGATAATTCCATCCCTCCCTCCACCACCTTGAGTCTGGGTTGATCTTGGAAACTTACTTGACCAAAAACATGCAAAAAAACAGTGTTCTGACATATGAGGCTGTGTCACAAGAAGCCTCGAACCTTAAAACTTCTGTCCACACCTTTGAAAAACTTAAACTTCCGTGCTATGAGAAACCTAAGCCACATGGAGAGACCACAAGTTAGTGCTCAGATCAAGAACTTGGCTAGCACCCCTCCAAGAGCCAGCATCAACTGGCCATCTCAGCTAGGCACCAGCCACTGGAGTGAAGAAGTCATCTTAGAAGTGGATCCTCCAGCCTCAGCTGACACCAGGCAGATTTGAGACAAAATGTTCAGCAGAGTCCTTTCTGAAATCCTAACCCTTGAAATAATGAACAAAATTAAGTGGTAGTTTTAATATATCAGTTTTGGAAATTGTTTGTAACACTGCACATTATGAAACGAAAAATGAGAATCATCATGCAGCATCACTCCTAGCTGATAACTCAGTAGAGTGCCTCCCGCCCAAACACTTGTAAAAGTAACAATCCAAGGTATGTTCAATGTCCAGTGATTACTCTCCCCAGGGATTTGGTTCATTTTAGATGACTCAATGAATTCCCTGAATCAGTCATACTAACATACTTGTAGGTCACATGAAATTTATCCAAGACAAAACCATAGTATCCGTTTGGATTAATCAGGTCACAAAATTAAGCTACTGGGCATATTAAATGTAATTTTTTATTCAGTCACCCTGCAGGCAAGAAAATAATTTATCACACTACCTTAAAAACAAGGATGGGACTTAAGATATAATGTAATATGCAATTCTGTCACAAAGATGACAAGATCCAACCACTAAATAATGTCTGTATGCAATGGTAGAAATTTCTGAAATTACTCTCAGTCAATATTACCAGAATGGAAAACCCTCAATTGCAAAAATCTTCTTCTTTAGAACATGTTTTTGTTTGTACAAAGAAGTTGTACTGTGAAAACAAAAGCTCCAAATATGGACAGGGAGCTACTAGTATATGAATATCACTTTTGCCAAGAACAGTCTTTTCAGGCTCTATGAATGAGAGGCTTCTGGGAAAGCAGTACACTCAATAATTATATTCCCCCTCTTTCTTTTCCCATACTACCTTCTTTGAACCGTATTTGGTGCTCAAAAAAAAAAAAAAAAAAAAAAGAACCATTAAGGGACCCAAGGAGGGGAATGAAGGCAACACAAAAGAAACAAATTTTGGTAGCAAATGATTTAAGGCATCAATTTTTCATAGAAACTGCTATACTGAAGTATATCTACTTATTCTATCATTCTCATTTTTCACAATATGAATTCACACACATCATTGGTATAATATTTTTTAAGAACCAATAAAAGGAAGTGACAACTCAAGAAAACACCCTAAAAGCTAAGGGAATAATAATGTAAAAATGGCAAAATGCTTTTAAGGGAAAATGTCTTCCAATTTGCTAAGTACATATTTGTTTGAAAATTCATTCATTAGCAATAACAATAATAAAACCATAAAATAAAATGTCAACAATTGTATCACTGGAGGCTATCTGGGTATGTGTAGTTTTCAAAACACTACAGAAAATTTAATTAGAGAAAAATTATTATCCTCTAATAAGAATATTTAATAAAAGACTAGCCATCTCCTTCACATAGAAACCATTCCACTAATAGCAGTAAGTCATCAACTCAGAAGGATCAGTATCTAAAAACATGAATTTGTATTCCTACACTGTATTCCATTTCCCCCCTCCACGCAAAAAAAAAGTGGCTGGTATTGCCATCAAAATAAATTTAGTGGCATTTTAGTTACGTGGCTCTGACAATCAACAAAATGGAAGCTAAACAGGAATTTAAGAAATGAAACAGAGGGCATAAATCTTGTTCTTTTTAAGTAAGAATCCTAGTAGCTCTGTTACTTTCAGCTCTGGGAACAATTATTTATGTGTTAAACTCAAAAGAAAAGGAAGACATTTAGGTTTAAAATGAAAATAAGTTTGGCTAAATGTCAAATCGCATGATATTAAGTTTCTTGTATCTTCTATATAACCAAGAAAGTCACACCCTACTCATCTAATACAAAAGCACAGCTAATAGAGGAAATGAATGTATTTCAAATTTATCTCTTCAAGTTACAAATATGGTCTAAAATGTTCAGGCAGACAGGAGGCACCAGGGGACAGAGAACTTACCTTCTCCATCTCAAAATGGTTCTGCCTCAGGAAAAAACAAACAAAGAAACAACAACAATTTAAAAAAAAAAAAAAAACTTTATTGATACAAAAATAAAAGGAAACCTATAGTACATTTAATTATAATGTTCCCTTCAGAATCCCAAATATGGAAAAAAATTAATAATTTGAAACATCAAATTATTTCACTTAATCCATTATTATTTTTTGATTTCAAGAATCTTTATGATTATCTGGTCAACAAGGGATTATTAATGCAACTGCTCAACAAGGGATTATTGATGCCTTCTTTGTATCAGGCGCCCTCCTGGGCTCCAGGCATGCAGGGCAAACCAGGCAGCTGAGGCAGCCCTACTTTGCAAGAACTTGCAACCTAGGGAAAGTTAATCTGCTGGCCAAAGAACAACCAAGTGCAATCTAGCACAGAGGATAACAGCAGACAGTGCTGCATGCTGTGGAAGAAAAACAGGATGATGTGATGAAAAGTGACTTGGGTCTGGATCCATCCAGGAAGCCTCACTGAAGAAGCCTGACAATGAAATGACTATGGGGGATACTTAGCAAAGCAAAATGAGCAGCAGAGTGTAGCAGAGAGAGGAGCAGCTAGATCAGTGGCACAAGCAGGCACACCTGCCTACGTGACTGAATGGACACAGGAGCCCATATGGCTGGAGAATAGTGAGTGTGAGTGAAAATGACTTTGAGACTAGAGAACAGCAGGAACCTTCAGATCACAACCTCAAGGGCTCCAGTGAGGAGCTCCAGTTTTATCCTCAGTGCAATGTGAAGCCATCAGAGAGGGGTTTTAAGAAGAGAAATAACATGATCTGATTTTTTTTTGAGGGGGTGGATACTGGGATTGAACCCAGGGGGGCTTAACCACTGAACCACATCTCCAGCCCTTTTAATATTTTATCTAGAGACAGGATTTGGCTGAGTTGCTCAGGGCCTTGCTGAGTTGCTGAGGCTGGCTTTGATCTCACAATCCTCCTGCATCATCCTCCTGATCATTAGGATTACAGGCATGTGCCACTGTGCCTGGCTGATTTTTTTTTTTTTTAACTTTAAAAAGATGATTTGAGTTGCTGTGTGGAAAACTGATAGGAGGGGAGAACACGTGGAGGCTACTGTATTAGTCCAAGCAGATTTGGGGAATGCTCTAGAAGGCTTGCTAACAGAATGAACATTGGGAGTGATGACAGGTGCAGCAAAGGAAACAAGTATAAATTCCTAGGTTTAGAGCTAGAACAACTGAGTCAACAGTAGTGCCATTTGAAATGCAGTATACATGAGGAGGTTTAGGGAAGAAAAAAATGAAATTCAGATTTCTGCTTGGTGTTGCTCCTTTGTTTCAAAAACGAGGATGTGATGTACTAACATATAAATAACTTAACCAAAGATGAATAACTGGCTAATTGGGGACCTTGAATTAGAACCTGACTTTCTATTTTCTAATCCAAAAGTCTTTGAGTTAAGAGTATTAAATGGAGATTTCCATGTTAAATAATCTCCAATTTTGCTATTACTACTCATTCACACAAAGACTCCCCAAAATTTCAAGATAAATGAGCATTTAAAAATCAAAAGCAGGCCACACTAGGGCGGGAAATCTGGAGGAGCCACCCCATACTGAGGTTCCTTATTCACCAAAGCGTGGTACCACAGCCTAACATCAGGGTACATATAGACTTGAGGTTGCCACCACCACAAAACTGGGATATCACCGCTTATATTAAGGACAACAATAAGGACCTGGTAGGATATCATCAAGGTCCCTGTGGGCCTGGTTGCACCAAAGGTGTCTCTGCTAGAGGTGCTAACAGTTATCCTGTTGCTGAGGTAACAGGGAGTCTTGCATGGGGTTGCCTCCCTCTTATTTCTCCAACTAACAGCCAACTTCTTATGATTACCCTTCTCACTTGTCATATAATCTAATAACTCCATATTCTCACATCCTACCTCATAAACATCTCAGCCAACCCCAAATCCCCCTTCTATCATTAGAAACTGTAAATCATTACACAAACCTATTGACTACAAGGTAGAAGATAACCAAACTCATCATTTCTGAAAATAGTGACAAAACTGTAAATGTAAAAATAGAAGTTAACTGATTTTTGGCTGCACGTTGGGTACCTTGAGTGCTGTAATATTGATCTTTCCCTTAAAAGTGAGGTATTGGTAACCTATAAGGACACTATAAGACAATAGGGCAGATGCTGTCATACCTCAAATCTACACTGCAAGAGAGGAAGACTCATAGACATCATGAAAAAACAAGGGAGGAAAGTGCCCCAAACAAACCAAGATACTACAAAATAGAATCCATAGATAGCAAAGGAGGTGAAATGTCAGAGGAGGAGTTCAGAATATACATAACTAAAATGATTTGGGAATTAAAGAATGACCTAAGTGAGCATATACAGCAAAAATCAATCACTCCGACAAAGAGATAAGAGAACAAATACAAGTTGTAAGAGATTACTTCAAGAAAGAGATAGAGATACTGGGGGGAAAAACAAATAGAAATCCTTGAAATGAAAGAAACAATAAGCTAATTAAAAAACTCAATAGATAGCATCACCAACAGACTAGATCACTTGGAAGTTAAGACCTCAGACAATAAAGACAAAATATATAATCTTGAAAATAAAGTTGACCTCACAGTGAAGATGGTAAGAAACCATGAACAGAATATTCAAGAACTATGGGATACCATCAAAAGACCAAATTTAATATTTATTGGGATAGAGGAAGGTTCAGTGATTCAAACCAAAGGAATGCACAATCTCTTCAATGAAATAATAGCAGAAAATTTCCGAAGCATGAAGAATGAACTGGAAAATCAAATACAAGAGGCCTATAGGACACCAAATGTACAAAATTACAACAGATCTACATCAAGATACATTATAATGAAAATGCCTAAGAATAAGGATAGAATCTTAAAGGCCGCAAGAGAGAAAAATCAGATTACCTATAAGGAAGGGAAGATGAATTTGAATCTCAGCAGATTTTTCAACCCAGACTCTCAAAGCTAGAAGATCCTGGAACAACACATACCAAGCTCTGAAAGATAATGGATGCCAACCAAGAATCCTATATCCAGCAAAATTAAGCTTCAAATTTGACAATGAAATAAACTCCATGATAAACAAAAGCTAAAAAAATTTACAGCAAGAAAGCCTGCACTACAGGACATTCTTGGCAAAATATTCCATGAGAAGGAAATAAAAAACAACAATGAAAATCTGCAAAGAGAAGAACTACAATAAAGGAAAAGCCAACCAAAGGAGAAACCAAGTCAAGCTAAATATCAAAAATAAACAAAAATGATCTGTAATACAATTCATGTCTCTTTCAACTCTTTTTTTTAAAAAAGAGAGAGAGAGAGAATTTTTTAATATTTATTTTTTAGTTTTCGGCGGACACAACATCTTTGCTTGTATGTGGTGCTGAGGATCAAACCCGGGCCGCACGCATGCCAGGAGCGCGCTACTGCTTGAGCCACATCCCCAGCCCATCTTTCAACTCTTTTTGATAAATTTTTACACTTAAAAATTTTAACTACAATATCATCTAATTTTTCAGGTTTTTGTTTATTTCATATTTTTGGTTTTCCATTTCTCTTCACAAAGTTATACAAATATGTTCTTTAAAAGTTTTATTAGCATTTTATATTTTAATATATAATTAATTTGGTATGTGTATATACGTTGCCTGTGATATGAGATGAGGTACATACTCTCTTATAATTTAAAATCCATTATTCAAGTTTCAAGGATGAAAAAGATCAATCAGAATAAAAATTGTTTAATAAGGTATTTATAAAGGTAAAGGCAAGGTTGAGGGTAACTAACAAATTTTGTGAAGCACCTTTCCTTCTGTAAACTTGGAGAGCTAGGAAGTGAAATAAGAGAGAGCCATTATGAAAAACTTGTAGGAGAAGATGACCTAACTGAAGTTATTCCCACCAAAAGCATGTAGAAACCAACTCATAGTCTAGCAGAGTCTTACAAGGAGGAATAAAACACCTGGCTCTACTCTTGTATATTCTAAGATCATCTCTTTGTTGTCCCTTTCTGATAGAACTCAACAAGAAACCACATAACAAGGGGACTTACCATGCAGCCTACAGCATATGTCTCACCAAAAGGTGAAAGACGGAGAAATGAGCCAATCTGGCAGCCATTGGTTACATGAGGCCACTGAGTATTTGAAATGTGTCTAGTCTGAATTGAGGTGTGCTATGTGTTAAATAGACATTAGATTCCAAAGAATTACTAGGAGAAAGAAAATGAACATAAAATATCTTACTAACAATTGTTTTCTTTGCAAATTATGTTGGTAATCCATTGGGTTAAATAAAAATATATCAAAATTAATTTCCCTATTTGTTTTTAAAAAAAAAGAAGTAAAGGAGAACAAGATAACATTGTTATCTTGTCAAGATAACATTCTGTATCTTGTCAGTAGTATTATAAATCCATATATATATATATATATATATATATATAGTCATTTTTATATTTGTGTTATCAAAATTCATACAACTATAAAACTAAATGGGATAAATTGTACCATATATAAATTATATCTCAACAAACATGACTTTTAAAAAATCAAAAGTACAGGTGAATTTAAACATATAATACAATTTCACAGAATTTTACACACACACACACACACACACACACACACACACAGAATACATGTAAAAATGATCCCAATAAAGTCTGCTCTTGAGTGGCTAGTATTGTATGAATGTTTATTTCCTGGTTTTGACAACATAATGTTATCCCCAAGGGAAATTGAATGAAGGATACCTGGGAACTCTCTGTACTATTTTTGCAACTTCTTACCTTACATTATTTCAAAGTAAAAAATTATTTGAAAACAAAAAACTTGCCCCAGGACTTGGACCCAGTAGAAAACAATCAAAATTTGAGCCTAGCGCAACTGATTTCTAGTTCTTTGATTATACCACAATTTTTATTCAAAATGTCTTTAAATTAAAAGAAACATTTTTTAGAAAGCAAACCTAATTGGCACTTGTTTCTTTAGTGGGCAAAGAGACCTGCCTTTTTGTCTTTTCTGAAGGTAACCAGAGTCTAATGGGGTCTGCTTTCTCCCACACATGAAAATACAGTAGGCGTGCAATCGCCATCTGGGAGCCAAAATCTGCGCTTGCTGGCTCTGGAAGTCTATATAAAGTGTGAAATGCTGTTCAAAAACAATAATATGTCTATGTTTTTGGTTCCTGAGTGGATGGAACAAAACTACATAAATTATTTAAGCCATCTGTGTAATGAATCAGAATGGAACTTTTAAAAGGTGATTTTTGAGCAGGGCACAGTGGCACACACCGGAATCCTAGCTCCTCAGGAAGCTGAGGCAAAAGGATCACAAGTTTGAAGATAGCCTGGCCAACTGTCTCAAAATTGTAAAAAAAAAAAATTAAAATGGCTGGGGATATACCTCAATAGTAGAGTACCCCTTGGTTCAATCCCTAGTAAAATTGATTTTTGTCCAGGGCCACTGCTCTCAATAGTCCTGCAAAGCACTATCAACACTGATAAAAGCAGGCGGCTCCACCCCCATTCATAGTATCCATAAGGCATTCTTGCCTGAAAAGAGTTGTTGGGGAAGGTAGGGAAGGAGTGGTAGAAAGATTAGAGGTGGTAGGTGGTAGGATTGTGTGAATAGTGCTCTAAGAAGCCTGGGGCCAAGAAGACAATAACAAGAGTTCAAGTACAGGTTGAACTGTTTACTCTAACAGGAGTAACAGCAGGGTGAGCATTATACTATGCAGAGCCAGACCACAGATATGAGTCTCCCAGTTCCTCCCAAACCCTGTCATTATCAGGTCCAGCAGCAGCACCAACCTGAAGCCAACTCAAGTTTCTCAGTTAAGGTGAGAAACAGAAGGGAAGTCTCTATGTCACCTAAGATCTGGGGAAACCTGGTGGATGCAGGGCAGTTAATAAAGCCAAACTCTCTGGGAGTGATGGTTTCCTCCCTAGGCCAATTCCTTACACTGAAGCCTCTCTACCCTACTTCAGCAAGCCCAAATCCAATGCCTAGATAACAAAATAATTCATCAACTCATTCTTACCTGTAACTGCCTCCTTCTGTCCAAACTCAACAGTTCTTCATTTGAGTCTTTTTGCTGGCCTTCCTTCACAGAACTCACTCAATCAAGAACCTACTCTGTAAAAGGTTCTGTGATAGCTATGGAAGATGTTAGTAAGATGTGGTCCCTGAGTTAACTGGATGAGTTGGCACTTGATGGTGAGGGAGGGTTAGGAAGAGTTCTTAAATTTACATGTGACTATAACAAAAGATGGAGAAAAGGCTATGACACTCCAAAGAAGGAAAAAAAATATTCCCATTGGGTAGAATATAGAAAGGCTTCTAGGAGAAGATGGTAGAGATTGGAAAATGAGTGGAAAAGGGAATTATAGCCAAACGAAGAGATCAAGTAAATGCACACTTAAGAGATGTAACAGAGTAGTCATGTCCAGAGGAAAAAAATTGATGACTCCTCTCTCTTACTCTAAGATAGATCCAGGTCTAGGTATCTTCCTTCTTTTCCAAGAATAGAAAGTGCAACACTTTATTAACTGGATCATCATCCCAATAAGTTGGAATCTTCAAAAATTGTAGTCTCCTAGGGACTCTATGCTCTCCAAAAGGTCGAAGAATCAGGATTTGAACAAAACTCTGGTCCTAGGGAGCAGCATGACCAATTTCTTTTCCACTTATTCTCCCATTTTGTCTTCTCTCTCAATCTCCCTTCTCTGTTAGCACTTATCCCATAAGGGACAAGGGGGTAAAGGCTCCAGCAACTATTTAGGACCATGAGACGACCTTGAGAATGGAAGTCATGTGTTAAGGATGGCAAAGCATAAAAACAGAAGGAGCCTTGGCTTCTGATAACTGAGGAGCAGCCACATCAGCTAGTCTGAAAACTAACTACAAACTTTGTAGTGTGTGTGTGCATGCATGCATGCGCTCACATGCATGAGTGCAAGCTCTGTTGGAACTCCATTCATTCACTGGTATCTATTTGCAGGCTGTTGTTAAATTTCCAGAAATTCACACGCAGGAGCGTTTGAGGCACTGGGTTCAATCTCCAGCACTGCAAAAAAGAAGAGGTTCATAAGCATGTCAGCCCTCTCTCCATACCAACTACACTCCTTGAAGGACAAGGGCTCTCACTGCTATTTCTGATGTAATCCTTTGGTGTCTTTTAGAGCCCAAATCACTCTGTGAGCACTCAAAATGTTAACAAATTCCTTAGAGGATTGAGAAACCCAATATAGCTATACTTCTGAATAATAGAAACAGTACAATGGCTATCTCAGGGAATAGGAAGGAATTCTTACCCTTGCTTGGCATTACTTGTCAGGAGGTTTGAGTTTCAATGACAAATGATTTCCTTCAAAGACATGATGAAAAGTTAGAAAAAAAATACACAAAACACCTAATAGACGGGAACAAAAGGTAAATGCTTCATGATTGTAAACCTTGCTTAACTCTTCTTGTGGTTAGTACTTAAATGCTACATTATCTCATAACCCCAATACTTAAAAATCTTGAGATTAAACCATGAGTAAGTACACACGATAAGCTGAAATGAAATCCTCGTGTGAATGTGCAAAATACAAAGGAGTTTTATCTGTTAATTTACCTAATTGTTTATCTCTTATGTACAATTTTAGAAATAAAAGAAAAGGTTCAATGGGCCTGCTATGACAAATCTCTTCTGGCAAATTTAATTCAAAAGAAGTGGCAAAGATAATGGCATACTTTCAACAGGGAAAGTTTACCCTCTTTTGATTCTCCAAACAATTTTAAAACTAAGCAGTAGCTTTAATCCAGAACTTTGTTAGGCACCAAAAAAAAAAAAAAAAGGAAAAAAGAAAAGCAAAGAAAGCTGATTCTTGTCATCAGAAAAACTCAACAGCTTTCTTGGAAAAGCCATTTTTCCCCCTAGTCCTTCTCATACTATACCAAAGGTGAACAGACTTTCTATAAATGACCAGATAGTAAGTATCTCCGGGTTTGTGGGCCACAAAAGCTCTACTGCAACTACTCAAATCTGCCAGTATAGTGTGAAAGTGGCTGGAGACAACGTTCACAAATAAGCATGGCTGTGTTCCAATAAAATTTTATTTACAGACACTAAAATGTGAATATCGTGATTTTTCAGACATCATGAAATCATCTTTCTCTTTCTTTTTCAACCATTTAAAAATGTGAAAATTGGACAAGAGGTGTAGCTCAGTGGTAGAGTGTTTGCCTAACATGTGCAAGGCTCTGGAAATGAGTCCCTGCACTGGGGGGAGAAGGGGAAGTGAAAACCATTCTTAGCTAATAGGCCATACAAAACCAGGTAGTAGACAGATGTGGCCATGGGCTATAGTTTTCTAACCTCTGTGCTACATATCCCAAAGGCAAGGTGGCAATAAAAAATTGAACTTAGTTTAAAAACCGTTGAGTTTGTTTCTAAAAGGAAGGAGGAGACAGTGAAATCAAAATATGCCACAGAACAAGAGAAACGCATGGGAATGAGTGAGATAGAGACTAGTCTGATAAAATGAATAGTTAACAGCTGGCAAAACACAGCAGCCACTAAGAAATGCCAAAGAATCACTTTCATAGAGGTATAAGCAGAGTTGTGTCTCCTGGCCATACCTGCCTGCCTTGTGGTAAAAACAACAAAAAAAGAAGGAGGCCATGTCTCTAGGGCACCTGGCTCAGGGAATGGGCTATGAAAGTAGAACATCATAAAAATGGAGGAGCCCAGAATTTAAGAACCAAAGCTACCGTGTGCACAAAACTTTCTGTTATCCAGGCAAGAGCAGTCCTGATGTTGGAAGTCCACTGGGTATGCAAATGTTAGAGAGGTGGTTTCTGGTTTGGTTTTGGGCTATGTTTCTGAGCATATGAGTTCAAAGGGCTCAACCCTGAAAGCTTCAAATTTTCAGTCTTAGAATTTCCTTCATCTTTAGAAGATTTGGCCCTGGGCAGAGCTGGGCTTCAAGGGCTCTGACCTCTCGACCTACTCCTGTATCTAACATGGGCCTACAAGACTAGAATTTCCAGCCATAAAGAAGACAAGAAGCATTTTCTCAGGTGAAATTCATTATTACAATAATTACTAATAATGGTGACAAAATGGATTCATAACTAGGCAGACAAGTTAGAAATTGCCTGGGATAGAAAATAGTCTGATAAAATGAATGGCTAATGGCTGACGTGCAGCAAAAAACAGCAGCCACTAAGAACTGACAAAGAGTTGCTTTTATGGAGGATTAAATAGAGTTATTATATCTGCTGGCTATCCAGGAAAAGATGGGGAAAAAAAAAAAGATCCAGTTAAAACCCATAGGAACTGGTTTCTTAAGTCTATTTTCTGTTGCTATAACAAAATGCCTAGGACTATGTAATTTATTAAAAAATAGACTTTTATTTGGCACATGGTTCTAGAGGCTTGGAAGTCTAACAGCATGACACCAGCATCTTCATGGCATGTGGTCCTTACCTTCTTGCTGAATCATAACATGGCAAAGGGTATCATGTGTGAGATAGAGAAAGTCTGCCAGTTCAGGTCTTTCTTCCTCTCCATATAAAGCAACTAATGCCCCAAGGAGGCTCCACCCCCATGACTTCATCCAAACCTCATTATCTTCAAAGGCCTCCACTCTAAACCCCAGTAATATATAAATTTGGAGATTGTTTCCAACACAGAAGCTTTAGAGAGCCACATTCAAACCACAGCATTTTGCCCATGGTCCCCAAAATTCATATCCTTCTTAAATGAGAAATACATTCATTCCATCCCAATAGCCCCAAAGTCTTAACTCCTTCTAGCACCAACTCAAACGTCTAACGCCTAGAGCCTCATCTGAATCAGATATGGATGAGGATCAAGGCACGATTCATCCTGGGGCAAATTCACTCTAGCCACGAGCCTGTGAAATCAAAACAAGGTATCTACTCCCAAAATAACAATAGTGTCACAGGCATAAGACAAACATTTCTATTTGAAAGGGAAAAATGGGAGTGAAGAGAGGAAACTGGTTCCAAATAAGTCCAAAACCCAATAGGAAAAACAACATTAAGCTTTATAACTCCAGAAAAACCTTTCACTCCAGGAGAAAGACAGGGACATGCCTGGGGGATCTGGGTTCCCAAAGATTCAGGCATCCCTGTCTTTTCCCTGTGTCCTTGGAGTTTCATGCCTGCAGTTCTCCCAGGCTGGCACTGAGTGCTGGTAGCTCTACAGTGCTGAGGCCTAGGTTGTGGGTCTCATTCCCCTGGCTCCATTATCACAGCAGTGTCATGGATGACTTATGTGTCCTCCCAATTCATATGATGCAGCCCTATCTCCCAGTACCTCAATATGTGACTGTACAGTCATGCATCACATGATAATGTTTTAACAAGAACAGACCACATATATGATGGTGGTCCTACAAGAAGATAACAGTGTCCAGCCATGGAAGCACACACCTGTAATCCCATATACTTGGAAGGCTGAGGAAGGAAGATTGTGAGTTCCAGATCAATCTGGGCAACTTAATGAGACCCTGCTTTAAAAAAAAAAAAAAAAAAAAAAAAACAGATAATGGAGATGAGAGGAGGTGAAGCAATAGCAAGAAAGAAAAAGAATGATTCTCAGTGCCAAGATAGCAATCAGCCACCTAAATAACATCCCTGAACTTTACCAAAGGTCTCTGCTGCAAGGAGCTTAAGTCAAATGATGTAGCATGAACAATGACTCACTGTGTTGAAATAGGAAAAGGACAATTATGAAAACCCAAGGAAATAAAAGTCATCTTCAGTGACTGAAAAAGGAGTACGAGTCAAACAATGATATCCAGGAAGTTTCTACAAAAAAGGTGGGTGGGAGCCTCATTCTGAAATCAAATCCTCTAGGAGCTTCATGAACAGAGAGGAAAAAGGCCAGAGGAGAGACAAGGGAGAAAGTGTCTACTGCAGAGTATCAGACAACATGAAAAATACTGCCTCTGTTTACACAGCACTCTAAGTTCTAGAAGATTCATTCACATGTCCTTTCATTTAATCTTACTTTACCAATGGAGATGAGCAGGAAGCATCTCTTTTACACATGAAGAGATTTAAATTTAGAGGAAAAAAAATAATACAGCAGATAAAAGGTAGAAGCAGAACTTTATCTTGAGTCTAGAACCACATCTCCAAATGCTTACAGAGCATTTCACAGAATGGAATGCTGTGTGGTCCTGGGCTGGGTCTCCGCTTCCTCTTCTGAAAAATGGGAACAGCAATAGTATCAACCTCATGCTTTTAAACAAAAGCACTTAAAGGAGCTAGGTCACAGTAAGTGCTCAGTAAATGTGAGACAAACATAACCCCACAAACCCACCCTCCCCTGTGTGTCCAACCTTGGTGAATTTGCATAGCTCAGCTCTTCAGTTCCATCTAATGATAACAACAAAAAAAGAATGATGACCCATCTCATGATAAGACCAACAACTGATGCTCTCTGAAGGCCTACTACACAGCCAGCTCTGCTCTGCTCTTGACTCTATTATCTTAGTCATCTGGGGTACCTTCTGGGCAGGAATTACGCCTGATTAACTTCTGTGCCTGTTTAATTCCTGGTTATAGTGGCTATTCAATACACCCTGGCTGGGCTGAAGCTCTTTCCACTGCCATCTACAGCCTATCCTGCTACCCACAATGCTTTGTGGTGTTGAATTGGGAACTACAGAGCACGGGAGAAGGGATATGATTATTCTGTCAAAGATTTAAGTCTCTTTGAAATACACTCTATGATTTAATGAAAAAAGTCATCAGGAATGTCCTTCCAAGGGTGAGGAGAAAAAAGTCTGCTACCCAGAATACCCGCACATTTATAAATCTAGTCTACTGGAGGGAAACAAGTATATTTTTAAATGCCACTGGCAAAAGCTTAATCATCTATAATCTAACAGCTTGTGGAAAACAATGAAAAGATTTTGAAATTTAATATTTAAAAGTATACAAACAGGAGACATTGAAAAAATCAGGTTATATAATAATCTAGTGAAACACTTTGAAATAGAATACTCATAGAAAGATAAACAGAAAAATACTTTAAACAGCAGAGTGAAAAATACTCTTCATAGTTCCTTAAGAGGCACTTGGAGAAGGTCATTTAAGTCCAGTATTCCCCACCCCAACCCTCTGCTCACTGAAATAGCAACAGGCCTTGATAATAATTTGAAAAGACTACTTCGAGTTGTTTCAGAAGTTTTACTCTCTGAAGAAAAGCAATATTTTTTCACATGCACACACATATAATCTTCTAAATGTTCTTCTTTATTTGGTATCATGTAAAAAATTCCAGATGTCAGCATTAGTGTCAAGTAAATAATAACTTTCTGGAAATGACTAGAGTTTAGAGAGAGCTTCTAAAATGGAAATTCTTCTGGTGATGATGATAGGGTGCAGAAGACACTACCCCTAAGCACAGCACCATTCAATCTGAGAAAACAGTGGAAGCAGGCAGGTCACTCTTACCTTTCCCCTGGCTGCTTCCCTGAAGCAAGTCATAAAACCCAGGACTTTCTGACCTTCCCTGAAGCAGGCTGTCAGAGCCTAGTGTGTAAGACCCTCCCAATACCCAAGGGAAGGGAGCATCCATGTCTCCGAAGATACAGAGGAAAACGAGGACAGGCGCCCTGCTCATTGCTATTAGATCATCCTGCATCCCGCCATGCTCCTCCACAACTGCCCACAGTCATCAGCAAGCACCAAAATATACAAGTTCATTTCTCCAAGTCTTCATTTCCTTACGAAGGCTTCTGTGTCATATAAACTTACAGCGAAATAAGTGGTATGCTTTTCTCTTGTCTCTTTTTTGTTCCAGGGGCTTCAGCCATGAAGCTGGGATAACTGAGGAAAAGATATTTTTCTTCCCTGCAGTTAAAACTCATGTTTTGAGATTTCAAAAATAAAAACAAGAAAAACCCAATTCCAAATATTTCTGTTATACTTCATTATTAATTTATTATGAACAGTGTTATCTTTTAAAATTGATATTAATTGAAAAATAAACATTCATATATTTATTATAAATAACATGGTGATCTGAAATATATATACTATCTTAGTCTGTTTATGCTTCTATGACAAAATGCCACAGACTGGGTCATTTACAAATGATAGAATTTTTAGTTTTCTATTTTTTAAATTTTTTTTGGCAATACTGGGGTTCGAAAGTAGGGGCACTTTACCACTAAGCCACTTTCCTAGCCCTTTTTATTTTCTATTTTGAGACAGGGTCTCAGTAAATTGTGGAGGCTGATCTTGAACTTCCAATCCTCCTGCCTCAGACTCTCAAATTGCTGGGATTACAGGTGTGTGCCACTGCCCCCAGTTAAAGAATAGACATGTACTTCTCACAGTTCTGGAGGCTGAGAAATCAAGGTCAGGGTGCCTGCACTGAGCCTGGTGAGATCCTTCTCATGGCATCTTCACATGGCAGGAGGGGCCAGCACTGCACCCTCACATGGCACAAGGTGGAAGGGCAAAACAACTTATGCTAGTTCCCTCAAGTCACATCCTCAAAGGCCCTACTACTTAACACCACCAGATTGTGCATTAAGTTTTAACACAGGAATTTTAGGAAACATTCAGACCATAGCATATACACATTGTGGAGGGGTTGAGATAATTAACATATGCATTACCTTATATACTTATCATATTTTTAGGGTTAGGACACTTAAAATTTACCTTCTGTGATTTTTCAAGAATTTAATACAGTATTAATTATAGTCACCAGGTTATACAACTAACCTCTTGAACCTTTTCCTCCTTTTTTTTTTTTTTAATTCTTTGAGCAACATCTCCCCAACCACCTCTCTCCCAGGCCCTAGTAACCACCATGCTATTTTCTCCTTCTAAGATTTTAACTTTTTCAGATTCCACATATACATGAGATCATGATATATTTGTCTTTCTGTGTTTGGCTTATTAGAATGATATCCTCTAGGTTCATGCACATTGCCATAAATTATAGGATTTCCAACAAGCCTGTAATTCCAGAGGCTTGGGAGGCTGAGGCAGGAGGATCACAAGTTCAAAGCCAGCCTCAATAACTTAGCAAGGTCCTAAGCAACTTAGCAAGACCCTGTCTCAAAATAACAAAAGGGCTGACATGTGGCTCAATGGTTAAATGTCCCTGGGTTCAATCCCTGATAACAAAAAAAAAAAAAAACTTTAATGTTTAAAATGATAGTATTTCCTTTTTAAAGGCTGAATAGTATTCAATTGTGTATATCTACCATATTTTCTTTATCAACTCATTTGCTGATGGATACTCAGGTCGATTCCATATCTTGATTATTGTGAATAATGCTGCAATGATATCTCTTTGACATACTGATTTCCTTTGGATACAGATTTCAGTAGATGGCAGTAGTAGGATTGTTGGGTTGTACAGTAGTTCTAGTTTAATTTTCTGAGGGATTTCCATATTGTTCTCCATAATGATTTATTAATTTACATTCCCACTAACAAGATCATACTCCTCCAATATTTACCTTTTATCTTTTTGATCATAGTCATTCTAATAGGTATGAGGTAATATATCACTGTGCTTTTAATTTGTCCCAATGCCATTTATTGAAGAGATAAGAAAAGAAAGTTAGCCCAACATCCCTGATGAATATAAATGCACAAATCAAAAATACTAGCAAATCAATGTCAACAACACATTACAAGGATCAATTCACCAGGGTTAAGGGAATGCAAGGATGGTTAACATATGCCAATCGATAAATGTAATACACATCAACAGAACAAAGAACAAAAATCATATGATTGTTTCAGTAGATGGCAGTGAAAGAATTTGACAAAATTCAACATCTTTTCATGACAACAACTCAACATATTAGGAATAGAAAGATTGTACCACAACATAATAAGAGCCACATGTGACAAACACATAGCTAACATCATATTCAACAATGGGAATTTAAAAGCTTTTCTTCTACCATCAAGAACAAGACAAGGATGCTCTCTCTCACCACTTTCATTCAACATAATACTAAAAGTCCTAACCAAAGCAGTTAGCCACAGTGAAGAAATAAAAAGGCTCAAATACAAAGACCTAAAAAGGCACATTTGCCCATAGCATCAATACATGACTAATAAAAAAAGAGATTGAAAGTGAAGAGATAAGTTTAAAAACTAAACAAATAAAACATTTCCATGGCATCTCATTCAATGTCTCTATTTTGTTAAATCACATAGAGAAGTCTTTTATCATCTTTGGTATTTTTTTTTAATCTTTCATTTGGTAAACTGTTAAAAAGAGAGTGTGACAAACAGACACTGACATACACACAATGAGAATGTTGGCTACATGTGAGACCTAAGGCAAGAAAGGGGTCAGAAAATAAGGAAGCAGTGCTAGCCTAAGTCAGGTAACCTAGGACATGTGACCTACTCAGAACCACGAACAGGTCTTAGAGGTAAAATAAGACAGTGTAGTGATGAGAAGTGTGGTCTGGACTGTTGGTCTTCAAAGCCCAGGCCTGTTACTACCTCAGTGTGTGAACCTGCACAATTTATCTAACATCTTAGTCTACTCACCTGTAAAATGCAAATGAAGATAATAGTACCTACCTCCAAGATTTATTATGAGGATAGAGTGAGTTTCTATATATCAAATAAGTGTGTGACACTTAACCCAGTACTTAATTCAGATTCTTTCTAACCTCCTCTCTATATCAACCCTATTTTCAATCTATTCTTTTTCTCCAAAGCATTCTGATTTTGAAAAGGTTTATGAGGACCTAGCTTGCTCCAAACTTGGCTCACAGTCTTTGAATCCTGAGGCAGGGCACAATGGAGAAACTTGACTGGAGATACTCATCCCAGTGGCCTTAACTCTCCCTTGCTGCCTCATTCCTGCCCTTATTGACTCCTGCAATTTTGGCCATTCCTTCAAAGTTGGGAACTATCCGGTAAACTTCAGAGAAATTTTTATTTTTGTTTATATTAGCATAAAGTTCTACTGCTAAAACCAAAGAACTCTACATACTGTTAGACTTGGTTACATCCCTTCCTTCCCTCATCTATAAAGAAGGGTCTCTAAGATCCTTTCCAGCTCTAACCTATAGTTATAGCGACAGGACAAGTCCCAGCAGACACAGTCCACCTGCTCTGTATTCTCTGTAACAATCTCACCATTACCACTCTGCACCTGGGCAGCATACCAACAAATGGTAGAATGGAGAGGTGCTTTTAGAGATTAATATTTAGGCTCTAAAACCACAAGCCAGGACTGAGGGTGTAGCTTAGTGGTAGAGCACTTGCCTAGCAAGCAGAAAGCCCTGGATTTGCTCCTCAGCACTGCAAAAGAAATAATAATAAAAATTAGTAAATAAATAAAAAGACAAAATCACAAGCTTCTCACTTGCCACTGTGATGTCAAAAATATATATATTGTCTTCACTCTTTTCCTGGTATACAACTCCTAAAATCCTTAGAATCTCTATGCCCCTTCTTCACACCTCAGCCTGTGCGTCCTTCCTAACATAATACACGGGCAAGCATGGTTCCCTGAGTTCCACAAGTAGCCCCAGCAAATTAATTAAACCCAAGAAGGGAGTAAATGGTGACCCTAATTTAAAGCCAGAGGAACAAACTTGCGACTGGCATTAAAAACAGGGGCAGTCTTAGGTACTTAGCAATCTCAACTGAGGGATCAGATACTACCACCAGGTAGACGGTGTCAGAATTTAACTGAATTAGAGGACACCAGCTGGTGTCCGTGCAGCAGCTCAGCTTGCTTGGGATGGGGGAGGACTCCCGCACATTTGGTCCCAGAAGCATTCTGTGTTGCGTACTGAGTGAGAGTGCGGGGGAAACTAAGTTTGTTTATTCCTATTTCCTTTCCAGCCAGTTATGACATCTCAGCTCAGCGGTGTTATTCTGGTAACAGCGTTGCCACCCTCTCTGCCATGGTGCTAAGTGTAAATAGAACCTGAACATTTCCAGGAATTATCAACCTGGCACTTCTCTCAAGGAGTTAAGGTTTCTTTTATAACATTATCAAAAGAAAGCCTAGGACTGAAACCTGCCCCAAACTTCTTCTTCATGTTACATTGCTTCTTCAATTAAAATATAATGTTTGGAAAAACACAACACATTCCTTTTTCACCCTCCTTAGGGAATTGCCCTCCAAGGGCACTCTCCTTTTGCCCAAACTGAGGAACAAGTATGAACACAGCTGCCTGTTAACACTAAGCAAAGCAGGCATTCCTGCAGCTAGCTGCAGCGGCCCGCATGTATGAACCATACCCCCCAAAAAAGTGTCACCACCTCACTAAGCATGCACTGAAACTGAAGCAGCAGCACCAGAAAAGCTGGTGGCTGAACGGACAGCTTTAGGCAGCAGGATTCAAGAACTGCAAAAGTGGGGCTGATTCTATTGCCAGAGGGACCAATTCACTGTCCCCTCATCACAGTTGAGATTTAATCTTCTTTTATTCTCAAGGTAGCAGCTGGGATGGGAGAGACACAGACCCTTCCTTGACCCCAGGTAGGCTTACATTATACCCTAACCTCCCAGCCAAAATAAGGGTAAAATGAGGGAGAGGGGGAGAGGGAGATACCGGGCAGGAATGAACCTCAGGACAACAGGCAGGAAAGAGAAAGCAGCCAAGCCCCTCAGGTGTGCAACCAGGCAAGACTGGGGAGGGAGGAGGGAGAGCTACTAATGATGGGCTCTGGAGCAGCCTAAGGTTATCAGAATTTGGGAGGGGAGAAAGGTGAATTATGAGCAAATATTTTTATAGGATATGAGTTAGCAGGCTTTGAAGTCAAAGTGCCTGGATTCCAAATACTCTCTACTAACTACAGTGTGTCTTTTTCAGAAAAATATTTAATATCTCTATGTCTACATTTTCTCATCTAATGAGGGAATAACCGACCTCATCAAGTTATTATTATTTATTAAATGTATAAATAAATGCAAAGGACTTAGAAGGGTACCTGGCACACAGTAGGGCCCCCTTAAATACAATTATTTTACCAATGACATCTGAGGTTCTTGGTGAGATACAAGAAATACTAAAACTCATTTTTTTTTCCCGGTACCAGGAGTTGAACTCAGGGGCACTTGGCCACTGAGCCACATCTCCAGCCATATTTTGTACTTTATTTAGAGACAGGATCTGAGTTGCTTAACATCTCGATTTTTTGCCGAGGTTGGCTTTGAACTCGAACTCCTCCTGCCCGCACAGGTGTGCACCACCACACCAGCTGAACTCATTTTTAATTCAAACAAAATCTTGGCAGACAGCCTGTCTGACCACCCTGCGGAAGGAGAGACTAGGCCAGTTGCACTCTGACCAGAGGCCATCTGTCTCTTTCTTCTCATCTATTCTCAAGCCACCTTCAGCTCAGCTTATATCTGAGAACAAATAAAAGTTCCAACAGATATAAAGCATCCAACTCCTTCTTCATTGGTGGGTTTGTCTCCATTTGGACACAGTTTGATCCACAGAACACAAAGTATTTTGAGTTTTTGCAACTACCACACAATGTGAACAGGTAAAATGAAAATAATGCCCCCAATTCAATTTCTCCAGCTAATGCAAAAACCTACAATTTTGTTCTTATGTGCATCCAGCCTGTACACCCCATTCCTCATAGAGCACTAATGGATTTTAGTGTTGGTAGTGTCTTCACTACCAACATTATGGGGTCCAACATTCTGAAACATTCTTAAGCAACAGTGTTCAAGAAATTCAAGAGGGAAAAACATTTGCAAACTAATATCCTTCTACACCTCCATTTCTACCACCCTCTACATCCTCACACCTGAAAACAAAAACAACTCTTTAAGTAAGAGCACAGCTTTGGGAAGCCCATAGTTGGGGAGCAGTAAGTGAGCAAAGAGCCACCTACCTAATCAGCTGGTCAGATCTCAAGGTTCTTAACCCTGGGTTGTATTTTAAAATAACCTCCTGAGGTATTTGTGTTTGTGCCTACGTTTGCAAACACAAGTGTGTGCATTATCTATGCTACATTGTCCAGGCCCCACTTTCAAAGATTTTGTAAAGGATTGGCCTACAGCAGAGTCTGAGCATCAGAACTTTTTAAAAGTTCCCCAGGTGATTCCAGTACACAGCCAGAAAGACTGAGCTAAATCAACCCTGAGGTCAACAGGGTGATTGATGTAGCCAAATGGTCCATACATCCACAGGAGGGAGGAAAAAGTCACAGTCAGACTTTCTAAGCAAAAAGAACATTAAATCCATTTTTTTAAGTGAAACAGAGGCATCCCTGCTGGGGCAAGACCTGTCACATGGTTCACTATTCCTAGAAAGAGCTGCAATTAGCTGCCAACAGATGCATTATTTCATCAGTCTCATAAATACTCGATAAAAGTCTTCCGCTCTTCCTTTATGTCAGCCTTGCAGAAGCTGAGAAAAAAACTTCTGATAAGATGCACTACTAAACTATCATCATTTTTTAATGATTAAAATTAGCACCAATAAAAATAAGATATTTTAGTAAAACCTCATCCCAGTATACCTCTAAAAGCCCTTGAAAATTTTCCCCTTAAAATAAAAAAAACACATTAGTACAATTTTTTAAAAACCTCTTTCAATTATTAACACTACAGCATAATACAATTCCATTTCAAACGCAGTGGGGAGCCAAGATTTCGAGGCAGGAAAAGTCCTAAATCAAGATTTGGGAGGCTGGGATTCCAGTCCCAGCAATAAATTACATCAACTAACTGTGTGATCGTGGGCAAGCTGACTTAATCTCCTAGGCCTCTGTTTGCTCAGAGAAAAATTAGATGATCTTTGAGTCCCTCCCAGCTCCCAAATTCCATAACACCAGAATCTGGCTCCATCTTGCTGACTGTTACAGCAGCAGATACATGTGTTTAACATTTAGAAACTTATAAACTTAGTAATTCTACTAATAAGCTTAACCAGTTCCTGTCACTTCGCATAAACTGCCTGGGCAAAACTGAAAGTGCCTTGAGAGCAGCAGCGTCTGCATCTGAACAAAGCCAGAGCCCTCTCGCCCTCACCACGCCAGCCAGGTCCCGGCTCCTCCCCGAACTCCTGCCACACTGTACACATGGGAACACATGAAAAGCACCTTCACACTCCTTGCCATGTCCCCAGGGCTTCCTATTATGTTTTTAGTATTTTTCTTTATGTTGTCTCTCTCCTTTTTTTTTTTTTTTGGTACTGAGGTTCAAATCTGGGACTTGAACATGTTGGCAAGTGTTTTACCACTGGGCTACATCACTAGGCCTCTGTTCACTCATTTGTGCTTAATTAATCCAGTTTGTCCCATTGTCCCAGCTGTGGAACACTTTTAAAAACTTAAACATTGTATATAATATATGGTCTAATTATGTAATATAATAATATGGAAATTAGCATAATGGAAAAATGCCAATGTAATATAGCAACAGTAATTAATAATATATGTAAACTCTAAATTATTATTTCCAACCTATTTTAATGTATCTATGTCAATTTCACTGAGATAATCATAGAATTGGAAATCCTGGGACTTAACTGGTTAAATAAAAATAATGTATTTTTAATAGGAACTTGCCCTGAATGAAAGGAACCCATTAAAATTGATACTCCCCTGACACACACAAGAAAAGCAATACAACTAAATTCTAGCTAATTATTTAAGGCCAACAGAAGGCCTTAAGCATGAGAACCTCTGATCATTCTTTCCAAGACTATAACAGAAGTAAAAGGCAAACGCATTCCCATTGTGTGATTAAGCATTATTTAATCCCATGTCCACAAATCATCTCGAATCATCTTAATAGCAGCCAAGGTCATGTCTGTACAACAGGAAGCACAACAAACAGTGGTGACTGAGCCTACGCAAATATGGAATGTGGTTCATTTCTGTGAGGATGGTGTCTTATCTAGCCACACTGTCACCCATGCTCCCACTCTAGTTCCTGTGTCCTTGCGGGCCACTCTGTCACAGAAGTCAGGTCTCCACCCAGTGTCCCCACATCAGAGAGGCTTCCCTGGCCACCCTCACTCCCACACACACTCTTCACAGCATTCATCACCACCAGATAGGTTATTTATTCATTTGCTTATGGTTTGTCCCCAGTTCTTTACCCTCTCCCCCCAGAACCACAGAGCTCCAGGAGAGCAGGGACTTTGTTTTGGTTACTGCTATACCATTGGCACCGGACATCTAGCACATGGTAGAAACTGATCAGGTGTTCTCCCTTCACACACACGATGCCACAGGTGAGCACTACTCAGCCACAGTGAAGAGCCTGGACAGCCCACAGGGAGATAAACTGAGATCAATACAGAAATTATGCAGAGCAGGCTCAGTTATGCGGCATGACTGCAGGATCCTACAAGAAGAATCCCGAGCTAGAAATTTCTCTAATGAGCCTATTACAATGTCTATAAGTCTGCCACGAGCGCTTAGTAACTGCTGATGCCTCCAAGTGTATACCTCAGAGCCAGAGTGCATCTCAGGTGGCAGCTGAGGTGGCTCAGCATGACTATTCAAGAACAGTTCCACAAGGGACAAGCTGAGCCCTGGAGCCATAGGCAGGAGGAAAAGAGACCAGCCAGAGCCCTGAACACCGTGCCAGTGAGGACAGCCAGGCAGTCTGGGGCATAGGGTCCTTGGGGAAAACCTGCTGAACAAGTGACAGTCTCAGGACAGCCACTCCAGCAGGCTCAAGTGCTGAGGTGTCTGGTGCTCATTACAGGAGGCGCTGAACTGTGTCCCAGAGATCTGTCCTTCACTCTTGACAGTGGCTAAGAATACATAAAGCAAGAATCAAGAGAGGGAGGAGAGAAAAACTAAAAAACAAAACTCCCAAGTCTAAAGGAAGACTGGGGTAAAAGGCAGGGTTACTAGGCAGACTGGTAAGTGAAAATCTTGGCAGAGACCTAGTCCCACAGCCAGGGCCAACCTAGGGAAAACAGGTCCCATGGCCCAGAGGCCGCTCTGCCGTGAGGCCAAGTCTCACCAGACAGTGCGGCTGGAGTTGCGGATAAACCTTTCCAGATTCAGATGAGCCCAGGCACTGGAGTGAGTGGTCAGGGCAGGCAGGACCCACAGGGAGTGGGAAGCCAGGCTGGCACAGGCTGCTCACACTCACATACCACACTGTCCCCATCTCCTAAAATGATAGGACAGGAGTCCAGAAAGGATGTCCAGCTGATCTAATATCTAGTATGTGACCTTGGCCAGAGAGGGACATGCTGTAAAGTGTTCCTTCCACAGTGTCAACACAGATTAAGTCATTTTATCGTCAGAATTTCCCTTTTAAAAGGTAAGAATCCTTATAGGGTTTAAAAAAAAAAAAAAGTCATCCATTTATGTCTTAGCCTTTTTTTTTTTTTTTTTAATTAACAGAGATTGGGAGACCTAGGCAGATTCTGAAAAAAATCAAAGGTTTTAGTTTTTTGTTTGTTTGCTTTTATGTTTTAGGATTCCCTGGGTGTGTGTTGTGGGGGTGGTGTGGAAGAATAAAAGGAGAACAAGATACAATTCACTAAAGAACTACATCCAGCACACAAATAAGCAACTAACCAGGATTACCTCCCCCCCACCAAAAAAAAAAAGTCTGAGACAGTTCAAAATTGATAAATGAAAAATAAAAATTAAATAAACAAAGGGAAAACCAAGAATCTGCTAGAAGAACACAACAAGAAAACTTAAAATCAGTTCATTCTTAAAGAGGATCAATCTCTTGCCTAGAGAGAAGGCCACTCCTTCTCAGGTTCTCAAGGCCTCTGAAGAGAAGGCCAAGAAATCCATACAAACAAATTAATGATTGCAACCAAAATGAGTGAAAAGTAAGAGGCGGTGAATCATATACATTCAGACAGAAGCACCACATTTTCCCACAGTCCAGTTCCTCAAAGATCAAAGATGCCACTACAACAATGTAAGTGGCCTACTGCAAAGCTTGTTAAAACTCTCTGTTACAATGCTGGAGAAGCCCTGAGGTCCTAGGAAATAGCCTTCTGGGTTTATCTGCTTTTTTCCAGAGACATTAAATTGGAAGGAATTATACCTCTGATAGTCATCCAGAATTTAAAAACAAAAAAAAAAAAGCAATAAAAAACAAACAAACAAAAAAACTCCCTAGGTTTCCAATTCATTAAATTCCAACTTAATTTAAGATTTAAAATATTGCTATGAAATTAATTACTTTAATGTCTTAAGCAAGAAGGTTATTAACTGTCAACTCCTTTAAAATATATCATTTGGTTCCATCCCTTCCCTCCTACACATTAAATATCCACATATACATATCCACACATTTACCACTAGAACCCATACATACTATATTCTTCAACGACTTGCAGATTTTAAAAGTGATTTCCATGATATGGAAACTACAAAGTGAGGAAGAGAATGAACAACAAACTCCAAATTCAGGGTCTACCAGTGAGTGAGGGTTAAAAAGGAGGGGACTGGAAAGGAGCACCAGGGATTCTCAAAACAATTGTCATATTTTTCTTAAACTGAGTGATGAGAAGACAGATGTTTACTTTACCTTATTCTTCAAATATTACTTATATTTTATAATATTATTTTAAATAGTCAACATTTAATAAAAACACCTATCTAAAAAATGAATGTATGTAATTGTTATGGTGGAAGGTATACAGAGACATACATAAATCAAACCTCTGCTTCAGAATACTTTTTTCAATAGCAGTGTTACTCAATAAAAAGGAAAACAATTACAAATACTGTTTCTTTCTAAGCCACACTATCTCTCCATTTGACCCCTTCTACAAAATTAACAAACTTTGAGGAAAACCTTATATTTCTAAACTTCAACACACATATATGCACAGTTTTTCTCCACTATATACTGCTTCATTCTGCTTGCTTTCAAAAACCTATTTTTCCCTCAGTTTCTCTGTAACTTTCATGTAGTAGAAACTGTCTTAACTGCTTCTTGCTGTCTGAATGAATCTGAGGAAATGGGGGTCACACTTCCACAAAAGAGGTGCAGCAATACTATTTACATCACCTATAATGATCATATAATTAAATGTTTTGATAGTGAAAGGCTTTCGATTCCCCTGGTTTGTTGTTTCCAACTATGTGCTGCCAGGAGGAACCTCTAAGTCAAATACCAGGAAAGCACCAATAATTTTTTAACATCTCCCCAATCCTGAGTTATGTGTTCTGCTTTCAGTAAATTAGTAGAAACATCTTAAGATACATTAGCTTGGATATGTTCAGACAGCTAGAGCATTTAATTTTGTAAGCACAGTCCATGCTAAGAACATCCGTGGTCCTCCAAGGCCAGCCATTTTCAGTATTTCAAAAAGCCTAAACCATACATTTACATGTAATTTAGTCAAGCTAGGAATAAAAATATTTTTGTTTTTTCCACTGAGATTTTTATCAGTCTTCCTAACTGATTATCTCATGCTGGTCAAAGATTCAGACATACGTCATTAATGAAAAAAGAAGAATTATGATTATTTAATACCATGTGATCTGAAAAAAAAATCATTCAAAAGATGATGTAATAAAAATAAAAGCAATAAAAGTGGTCTCGTATTAGTAGCATATTTTTAAACTAGCTATACTCCTATTTAAAAACCAGCAACAACAAAGTCTAGGGACCACTGACTTTGAGTAGTTTTAATAATCACTGTGTCAGAAACTCCAGAGGATGCTGATATATTAGCTCTGCTAAGAAAATCTGTAACTCAGTTTGGATTGTCCTTACAAAATTAAAACCAAGCCAAGTATCTAAGACATCTCTACATTTAGTGAAAGCAAAACATAAATGTAGGATTGGGAAGATGTTAAAAAATTATTGGTGCTTTCCTGGTATTTGACTTAGAGGTTCCTCCTGGCAGCACATAGTAGGAAACAACAAAACTGGCAAACCGAAAGCCTTTCACTATCAAAATACTTAATACAAAAAAGATCATTTTGTACTGCTGTACATCATGAGTAGAAGCATAATTCCCATTTTCATTTCTTCAGATTCACTTAATTTTCTGTTAAAAATCTGCAAGTCAACTTTCAATTCTCTTATAAAATTTTATTCTTTTTTGCCACATGCCTGCAATCCCAGCTACCAAGAGACTAATAGCAGGAGGATCACAAGCTCAGGGGGCCAGCCTGGGCTGAGGATGTACTTCCATGGTAGAGTGTGCACCTGGCATATACAAGGTCCTGGGTTCAATCCCCAGTATTGAAAAAAAAAATTATCATTTTTAATTGTTCATTTCTCTGTTCCTCGATCTTTGTAAAAGGTAGGGGTGATGAGAGCTGTTAAAAAGGAACAAATGTTTCATACCGCATCTTCCTGCCACAAGCTAAGCCAACAGCACCAGCACTTTTTCTTTTCTACTGCTTTCAATTCTTAAAATCAAAATGAGACCCTCCCCAAAGTATTGCCCTTACCAAATTAAATACTACAGATATGTGAACAGAGCCAAACCAAAAAGGACACTTTAAACCAATAGCCTTTAAAAACAAAGTCAGTCAGTCTTCAAAACAATCCCCTTTGGCCCTGTAGGACAGCCCAGGGGACAGGTGCAGGGCATGCCTTCTTAGAGGCTGTCTCCTCCTCCATGAATCTGACCTTTTCCAGCTGGCAGCTCTGGCACCCCCAAATCAGTTATCAGCAGGCCAAAGCCTGCTTTCCCATCTGCACTTTCCAAATGGCTCCTGATGCCAAGGGCTGAGATATGACCTGGCTCTCTGATGAGAACATGCCTCCCAAGTGACTTGCCAAGTTTCCCTGGAAGCATTTCTAAATGGACTCTGAGCTCCCTCCACAACCTCTCAGTCATGGTCCATTCTTCCTCTCCTACGTTGCCACCTCCTCACCCTATTCCTTCCAAACTCTTTACTCACTTGCATGAACCACTGACCCCTGCCCACATTAATTTCCAATCCAAAAGGTGTAAGTGCCAACAATTTCGGAGCTGGTTTGAAGTGATCCTTTGGAGGCCTACCTGCAGGCAGCTCAATGACAGCTTCTTCTCTTGCCTTCTCCAGCTTCTCCTTCACCCAGGGAAACTCCTGCAGGGAATCTAGGAAGGTATCAAATGCTTTTGGACCCCTAGAGGGGAGGATATCCAGCAGCAGCATTGTTTTCCGGAGGCCTGTGGCTTGAGCTTTGATTTCTTGGACATGGTTTTCTGTCAAGATTCCTTCCTGGTAAAGGTACTGAAGAACCAGTCCCTCCACCAGTACCTCTGCACCCAGCTCCAGGCGGAGAGAGCGGAGCACTTGCTTGTCTCTGGCCTCCATTTCCCCCTGGAAAGAGACAAAACCATGGCTCAGATTATAGGAATGCTGATGCACCCCTAGAGGTAGTTGCTGCAGTGTTAACAACTGACCGATTTTTGAAACTTAGCATGCTGAATATCAGGCCATGGTGTTTACTACAAGGCTGTTAAAACAAGCCAAGTTAACTTCAGATGCGTCCCAAAGCAAGGAACAACAGTGGAGATGAATCATCTTTTCTGTTTCTGCTTTTTACATAATGAGGTCCTCTTTCCATAAAGAGATCTGACCAAAAAGCAGGTCAGAGACTTTGCTTAAAAAGTCTTAAAAAATGTGTATGCAAGGATTACAGAGCGGCATTTTATTTTAACACGTTTTAGAGAAGAAACGGTGTTTTTCTCCTAACAGTGCCTTCATCAGAGATTGCCCGCCACCATCACTGCAAATTTCCAAAAATGACCACGGGCATCTGCAGAACCTGACAAGCAACGGGAGTGGAGGACAGAAACCAGAGGTACCAATGAGTTTAAGGATCTTTTTCACTAAGAGAAAAGGCCTTTACACCATCGTCACTTACAAGCAATATATTTATTGCATGTGTCCAGTATACAATAAACCTTATGCAGTCCGAATCTCCATCACAGCACTGCCCTGGCCACACACGCACGGGGCATTTAGTGAGTTATTCTCCTTAATAATAATAATTTTTAAAAGGCCACACGCCGACACTGGGCAGAAGCCACCCAGGTTTTGACGGTCGCTAGCGACTGAGGCGGCTGGGCGGTGGCGATGTAGCCTGTGTGGCGCGGAGGGGGCGGACGGGGCTCCCAGCGCCGGGCCCCGCGCTCCTCAGCTCCCCGGGGCGGGGGCGGGCAGGTGAGGAGGAGCGGGTCCGTATTTGCCTTCGAGCGCTCATTTGGAACTTAAAAAAAAAAAAAAAAACTCCCGGCCTCGGCAACTGAAATCTTTATTATTGTGTCACACACAAAACGAACTGTGAGAGATTTTTCGGGGCAACTTGAACCGCGGAAGGATCTTCACATCGGACCGAGGGGAGAACGGGACCCGGCACCGCCACCCCAACCCTGACCCGGCTCAGAAACCAGAACAAGTTAAGAAGGCGAGAGAGCCACCCAGGGCCCAAAGCCACAGCGCGGGGCATTCGAGAAATTAAAAAAAAAAAAAAATGGATTCCTGTTACTTACGTCTGCAAACACGTAGCTTTAAAAAAAAAAAAAAAAACTACAACCGGAATCCAGACTGTTAGGAAACCTGTACCATAAGCACCATCTTTGTTGAAGGCGAAATCCCTAAACAGGAAGTATTGCCGCCATCTTTGTTGAGGGCAAGCACAGGAAGTGGCCATCATTTTTGAGGGCTCCAGGGTCAGTTTGAAGTTTTTCCTGCCATGTTTGCTGTGGGTAAACAATACGCCCGCCTGAAAATGGAAAACAACTTAGATAACCTAGGAGTAAATGGGTCATTGCATCTTAACACAGTTAACTCCACCCGGGCCTTGCACACAATTGCCATGAGAGGCAGGTCAAACGTCACTTTAGCAGCAAAGTCTTCCCTGACTACTGCGTTTAAAACGTCAACACAGCCACATTTATCTATGCTCGGGTCCTTTCCAGCTTTATTATTACCTATAACACATATAATTGCTTTATTAAAACTTTTTTTTACTTATGCATTTAGAATCTGTTCCCCACCTCTAAAATGCAAGGTCATTTCTTGACCTCAACAGGGTTTTTTGGCCACAGAGCGGACAAGTCAGATGGATTCCGTGGCAGCAATCAGCTGGATACTCTAGACCTAGAAGGAATGGGAGATGCTCAGAATCACTGGAAAGGCTGGCGGAGGGCTGAGGATCGAAGGATGACTCTGCAGACAACACTGCCAAATCAGCTCTTGGCCGCAGTCAGAAGATGGACTCTGGAAGTTGTTATTCCTCTTCCTCGTCTCCAACCTCCCTCAACAGTGACTGAGCAATTAAATGAGCACTGGACCACCGGTGCAGAAAAATATGCTCTTTCGATTGTTTTATGTATTTTCCAGCAGCATCAGAACAGCACCTGCACCTGTAAGCAGTTGGTGAGGCCAATTCACAGGGAGAACAAAAGCGGCAAGGATGTCTAGGGCAAATGCTTTCCATCTTGGAAACAGAGAGGTGTACTAAAATGAGGAGAGGTTGATGCTGAGGACCAATCTGCATTCAGCACATTTTTAATCTGGAAAGCAAGACAACATGCATGACCCAAATATAAAGAGATACGAGAATGTCAATTCAAGTTTTCTTCCTCAGATTCCTTTATGAAATGAGATGGCCGATCAATAAATTCATTCATTTCAAAATCAATTGGATGATATATACAGAAAGTCACGTTCTGCTAAAAATTGGTTGACAATAACAGAAAAAAAATTGCAAAGGTTCTTTTTACACACATTTTTCACAACCAACACCTCTGGTGGAAGATGACAATATCTGTGTGAGCAAATCAGTGGAGAACAATTCTAAACCTCCCTCTTTGAAACCTTCTAATAATTGTATTCAGTTTACAGTGTTACTATAGTATACAATGTGACAATATTTTTACAAAGGCAGCAAGTATTCTATGTACAGACTGGAATCAGAAATAATCAGTTGTCTCAGCCAATATCTCACAGCCAATATAAAGCAAAATCTGAATTCTAATCACATCACTCTGATTTCAGGCTCTTTCCAGTACACACACAGCCCTGTATAGTGCAGAGTCTATTTTTCTAATAAGAGCCAAAAATATAATTTGCAGATAATCCTGTTGCTCTCAATTGTTGTCCTTTCCTTTTCTATATGTGAACAGGTGTTAGCAACATTCTTGGTCTTCATCCAGATACAATAGAGACCTCTTGCATGATTACCAATAGCTAAGGATTACTAACTTTTTGTAATGGAAAAACAAATGTATTTTTTCCAAGTGTAAACTTTGGCAGTTTTCAAACAAATAGAAAAGTTGAAAAAAAATAGCATAATAAATACCCTTGTGAAGTTTTAAATATGTCTTGGTGACTCATGGCATTTGGCAAAGCTCAAGATCTCCTTGGAACTAGGAAGTGAGCACTGATGGTCATGTCCAGGAGAGGGTGGGGAGAAAACAGTAAGGTCCACGAGGGTTTATGGAAGAAAAGAAAAAAGGGCAAGAGAGAATAAAAGACTTAGGCTATAGTTTAGGGGCATGGCATCCTTATGGTAAGGGCTAGTCATTTGACTCTAAATTAAATCCCTAAGAAGAAGCCCTTGACCATCAAATTCCTCTCCTGTGGATGTGTGTCCACACTACCTCCTAAGCAACTAGCCTGGCACTCTGAGTGACTGTCCAACTGCTACCCACCAGCCTGCTGAAGGACCCCACTCCACCTCAGCACATTGTTATCCTTCTCAGCAACACACCAAAGGTTCAGCTTGTTTATATAAATATCCACGGCTAGTGGGTCTCTGAGAAACCACAGACCAGGCTCACTCTCACAGGTGGTTACTTCCCCACTCTGGCCAGTTCCTCTCTGTAGGCTGTAACTGAGCCCCCATAGAGGATTAAGCACCTGTTATCAACGGTAATGAACCCACTTTCAGGAAGGACAGATACTTCCTTTTACACTTCTATTATGTTTATTTGTGTCAAGATATACCCATTGTGAGTTCTCAAGAGAGTCAAAAAGAACAAATGTAATGTTTTTTCTCTTTCAATTTGATCCTTGGTTTTGCAACCTTCCAAAAATAAAAGGAGTTGGATATTTTTGGTTCTTCCTATTTCATAGATGTGGAAATTAAGCTATGGACAAAAACAGATTTTTTGTTCAAGCAGCACACTTGAAGTATTTACAAAAATAGATCATGAATTAGGCCACAAAGAAACTTCAATGAATTCCAAATGATCAGTAACATACAAACAATGTACTTTGGCATTATTCAATAAAATTCAAAATTTTAACAAGAGGATAACTTCCAGAATCCCATAAGTTTGGAAACTAAATAAAACAACTTTTAAACCCTTGAGTTTAAAAAATATTTCACACACATCAAACAAGGTATAGAAAGAAAGGGGAAAAACCTTTATAGTAGAGAAGGCTGGCCAACATCACCTACTACACTATGGATCCTAACCCGTGAAGACCGTGCGTTGGAGGCTTGGTGCTCAGCCTCTGAGCTGTGGGAGGTGGTGAATATGAGGCCTAATGGGAGCCCTTACATAATTAAGGGTGTGCCCCCAAAGAAGACTGTGGGACCTCAGTCTCTTCTGTTCTTTCTTTGGCATCCTGGCTATGAGGTAAGTAGCTTCCTCTGATACATGCTTCCACCGTGATGTGCTGCCTGGATGCAGGCCCAGAAACAATGGGATAACTCACCATGGACTGAAACTTCTAATACCACAGGCCAAAATAAACCCTTCCTCTTTTTAAGTCAATTATCGCAAATGTTTTGTTACAGTAATGGAAAACTGATGACCATACATCACCATAACCAAACAACGAAGGTTAAAGATCCCTGATAATAACTCATATAGATGTCATGTACTCTGATATGATGTGACAAAAAGGGCGTATCACTTCCTTTGTATTCTTCCACAAAATTTGTAACCTCAATCTTTCATTAGAAAATACTGGACACACCCAAATTTGGAGACATTCTACAAAATATCCGACAATAAATCTTCAAATAGCTCAAGGCCATGAGGAAAAGGAAAAACAGAAATTGTCACAGATTAGAGGAGACTAAGGAGATCTGACAATTTAAGGAAGGGAAAGAACAAAAGAGGGCAATTTGGAGGAGGAGAAAAGCAAGACTAGGAAGGCCTTGCCCATAGAAGGAAGAAATGAATATTTCTGGGTCTAAATTCTTATTTCCCATTTCATCTTAACTATCTTCTTATCTTTTTCTGTGACTTTTGATGGAAGCATTGTGCTGTGGATGACCATGTTATCTGCATCACCTGTACTCATTCATTATTAGTTTACTAGGTTGTGAATCCTGATGGTTCTTTTAATTCTGCAATATCCCCTTTTCATCTAAATTATTACTTTTTGCAAAACACCTAGGACTATTCACAAAAACCTAAATTGCAAACCTTTCAAATGAGCCAAAGAATTATTATGCACATTATCATGTTCTAGTTTAATTCCCCAATGAGTTAATGCTGGAAGTTTAATTCACCAAAAAAGTTAATGCTGGAAGTTTGAAATACAATGCTATAAGACTTTTAATGATTGATAATGCTAGGATAGTTACAATTTATTGATAATTTGGCAGCAACAAGGTTTTTTGTTGTTGTTTTTTTTTGTTTTAGAGAATTTTTTAATATTTCTTTTTTAGCTTTCGTCGGACACAATGTCTTTGTTTGTATGTGGTGCTGAGGATCGAACCCAGGCCGCACGCATGCTAGGCGAGTGCGCTACCGCTTGAGCCACATCCCCAGCCCCCAGCAACAAGTTTTTATGGAGCATTTATTACATGCTGGAGTCATCTAGAGAGAGCATACTAAGAAAGAGACACAATTTCTGTCTTCATGGAGTTTGGAGCCCAGGCAGAAGAAACAAAAAAATACAAAAGGAAACCAATTAAAAGTAATAATTATAAATTGTTTAGGTGCAATGAAGGAAGAATGCTTTGATAAGAAAAAGTGGTCAGGGGCCTAGGGACAGGGAGCTGATTGATTTTGATTGAGTTTTCAGAGAAAGGCTATTTGAGTAGATGACCTCTTCTTTTTTATTATTCAAAAAGACTTACGGTAGTTATAAAGCTGTGCTGCACACTTTTAAGAGAGGAATGAGAGTTGGCACAGTGGCATATGCCCATAATCCCAGCAACTCAGGAGGCTTAGGCAGGAGGATCACAACTTTGAGGCCAGCCTCAGCAATTTAATGAAATTCTGTCTCAAATTTTTAAGATGGGCTGGGGATGTAGCTCAGGGGTAGACTGCCCCTGGGTTCAACCCCTTGAACATCCCCATCCCCCCCAAAAAATGAATAAGAAACCTGAAATACTTAATTTAAAATATGAGGACACCTAAAGATATTAGCAGATGACAGAATAAATTCCTTAATTAACTGGCCTTCATGGAAAAAGAGTAAAATATGTGTGGCTTTGTATAGAGTTCCCACCTCTCAAGGAAGGAAAATATATAGAGCCATGTAAAGGGATTAAGATTTCTCTGGAACTAGTTTCAAGAAGGAATTTGTTTCTTTGTTCTGTTTTGGGTGGTGTTGGAATGGAACCCAGGGCTTCGTGCATGCTAGGCAAGCGCTGTACCACTGAGCTATACCCCCAGCCATTCAAGCAGGAATTTATATATGACTCTTTATATAAGGAACATCAGATAAATTAACAAACTGTGATTTTCTTGTGTTGTTTTGCATAAGATACTAAAGATTCTTCAAATGACACTTCTAATACTAACCCAATATAAAGCACAAGATGATGCAGTCCAGGTATTGACTTTCTGGTGGTATAACTAAATCCAGTGACTAAAAGAAACTAATAAATGGATGCCATTTAGACCCTCTTAAGCACTGAGTAACAACTAAACTTAAATATTCTGAATGGCAAAGTTTAATTTTTAATTTCTCTGCTGAACATCTGCTAGGCTAACATCACGTATCATTGATTAAAGAGAAATCCATATGCTTCAGATAGGGGACATAAAGGAGAATGTATTAATCAGCTTTCCATTGCTGTGACACAATACCTGAGAAAATCAACTTAGAAGAGGAAAGGTTTATTTTGGATCACAGTTTCAGAGGTTTCAGCCCGTGCTCAGTGCATTGCTTTGGGCCTGAAGTGAGGCAGAACATCATGGCAGCAGGACAGTGTGAAGGAGGAGGCTGCTCACCTCATGACAGCCAGGAAGCAAAGAGATATGCAGAAAGCATACTAAAGGGGCTAAGGACAAAATAAACCCTTCCAAGACACACCCCCAGTGACTTGCTTCCTCCAAGTAGGCTCCATTCCTAAAATTTCCACCACCTTCCAATAACACCACCATTGGGGCTCAAGGCTTCCAGGTACATTCCACATCCAAATTACAGAGACAGACTTCTTCTATGGCAAACAATTGAGTAGCTAACCTTCCATTCTTGTTCAAGTGAATGACATAGAAACTCGTTGCACTGCTCCTAGGGGAATGATCTAAGGTATTTCTTTTCTTTTTTTTTTTAATATTTATTTATATATTTTTAGTTCTTGGCAGACACAACATCTTTGTTTGTATGTGGTGCTGAGGATCGAACCCGGGCCGAACGCATGCCAGGCGAGCGCGCTACCGCTTGAGCCACATCCCTAGCCTTAAGGTATTTCTTAATGAACAATGTTATGGTTTGGATAGGAAGTGCCTCCAGAGACCTGTGTGTTGAAGCTTTGTTCTCCAGTGCAGCAATGTTCAGAGGGGAGACTTGGGAAATGATGCATTCGGAACAGTTTTAACCTCATCAGTGGATTAATCCACTGATGGAAGAATGGACGACTGGGAGGTGATGGGAACTATAGATGGTGGAAGGATGTAGGTTACCAGAGGAGGGCACTGGAAAGGTTTTTCTTATCCCCCATGCCTTTCTCTCTCACCCTCTGCTTCCTGGCTGCCATGGGCTGAGCAGCTTTCTCAGCCATGCCCTTCCGCCATGGTATGCTGCCTCACCTCAGATCCAAAGCAATGGAGTCAGCCAGCCATGGACTGACACCTCTGGAACCTGAGCCAAAATAAACTTATCCTCCTTTAACTTGTTTAGGTTAAGTATATTGGTGACAATAATGAAAAAAAAAATGTTTGAACCTGCTTAGGAATATGGCCTGTTTAGGAATATGCACAGAATTTGGCAGCATAAAGCATAAAGAAATCATTGTGACACTCCCCTGAATATTGCCATTATCAACTGATCGAATTGAGCACAAATGAACTCTTCGCCATGAACCCTACTGAGGATATCTTTCGAAGTAGAATTACATCATCGTGGGTCTGCCAGGATGACTTATCAGTAAATGTACCAAGCGGTTGAATGAACTAAGCTTTTATCTGGGGTTATTTAATAAAGTCCATTTAAAAACTAGACAATGACTGCTAAATATAATGGTTCTTGTTTCAGCATAATTGATGCTAAGCTGTTCTTTCTGACAACAAGCCACCAAAAGGTTCAGCTGCATCTTAATAAAGCAAATACAATCAGCCCAGAAAAGGCTGCTGTTGAGTAAGCCTGCATCCAATCCACACACTAGCTATACGGGAAGTATATAGAGTTCCAAACCAATAGTGAATACCCGTGTTAAAGCAGGGACTGTGTTTGTTTGAACAGGGAAAAGAAACAAGCCATTAGAAGTGCTATTGCATTCTTTACATCTCTTCTCCCCAGAAAACTATAAATGCTGGCATGCTTGAAGTACCAATTAACTAGAAGTATAACATGGACAAAAATATTCTTCTCTCCACCCAGAGAAGCCCTCCCACCAACCAGAAATAGAGGAAACTCAACTTCTTTGGGTGGAGAGAAGACAGGAGGAGTTATGAATCTGTCCTCATGGCCTAAGAATATCAGATATGCAAGCCAGGCATAGTGGTGCACACCTGCAATCCCAGTGACATGGGAGGCTGAGGCAGGAGGACTACGTGTTCAAAACCAGCCTTAGCAACTTAGGAAGGATGTGGCTCAGTGGTTAAGCAGCCCTGGGTTCATTCCCCAATACAAAAAAAAAAAAAAAGAGAGAGAGAGAGAGAGATGCGCAGAAATAAAAAAAGAAACACTATCCTTGTAAACCTTACTGGCATGTTCTTCCTCTCCAGTTTAGGCTCTTTTCTTTGAGTAGAGAATCAATTTTTTTTCTTTTTTTTTTTTAGAGAGAGAGAGAGAGAGAATTTTAATATTTATTTTTTTAGTTTTCGGCGGACACAACATCTTTGTTTGTATGTGGTGCTGAGGATCGAACCCAGGCCGCACGCATGCCAGGCAAGCGCGCTACCGCTTGAGCCACATCCCCAGCCCCGAGAATCAATTTTCCATTCGTTGTCTACTCAAAGCATCTAGTACTGTGCACACAGCATGTGCTCCATAATGTTTAAAAAACAACATGACCATCCCATTGATTTCATTGTATGCACACTGCCTGATAGAGTGCCTTGCAGTAGACTCTCCAAAATATGGTCAAATGAATGAGGGACAGACCAGTGTGTTAAAAGCCAGATTTATTTTTGGCCCCCAGTTAAGTATGCAAAAGAATGTGAGAGAGTCACAAATTCCTATCAAGTGACTTCTGTGTGGCTAATTCTAAAAGGGTTATATTTTATTATTATGAAGGGTTTTTTTCTGAGTTATAGGTGCCTGAAATTTTAAGAATACTCCTAGAACCTCTTTTCTTTTCCAACTCTATTTTTTTCTGAGTACTCTCATACAAACTACTTTTATTAAATATTATCTGAAAGGTGGGGGGGGGCTCCCAGATGTTGAGCTGTGACCTCCTGCACACCCAACTCTAAATCCCTCTTCCCCGCCCCTACTCCTCCTACTCCTCCCGAGCAGGCTCCACTTCTGTAAATGATGGTGCCACCATTCCATGGAGCCCAAAACTGCGGGAGTCGTCCTCCAGGTCCTCTCTGGCCCTCACATACCTTCCATCTAGTCCGTCAATAAGTCCTATTGATGCTCCTCCACAACAGATCCTGGTCCGGTCACTTCTCTCCATCCTCACTTAAATCACTATCACATCTTGCTTGGACTCCAGAACTTTACTCCATCTTTTCATTCAGGTGACACCTCAAATGTCACCTTCATACAGAGAGCTTCCTTGAACACACAATCTAAAACTGCCCCTCAGACTACCCTATCACCTTGATTTATTTTTTTCTTAGAATGTTATTACCAGCTCACTACCATTTTTTTATTTTTTCCATTTGGGAGAAGGAGGATATTTTCTGTCCCCATCAAAATGTACATCCATAAGAACAGGGACCTTTGCCATCCTGTTTGCTACTGTGTTTCCAGTGTGCACAACAGACGCATAATAGTTGCTCAATAAATAGTTTTTGGATCAAGAAATCAATGAATCAATTAGTGAATAAACCTAAGACACATTCGAACGTAAACAATAAGCAGAATACAACACAGGTTTTTAGGTAAAGCAACATATCCATCAAGACCCAGCTTACTCAATTTCCTTCAACAGTTCTTACTCTAATTTTTTAGCTAATAATTATTGAACATTTACTATATGCAAAAAACTATAAATATTTTTCCACATTATTTTATCCTTTCACAGCCTTATAAAGTAAGATCAAGTAGCTAAGTGGCAAAGCCAGGATCAAAATAAAAGCCAGTCTTATCTCAGACTCTCAAGCTCTTTAACTGGCCTATTGATATTGTGCTCTTGTGGGTGGGGCTGTAGTTCAGTGGTAGAGTACTTGCCCCTCATTTGTGAGGCACTGGGTTCAATCCTCAGCACAACAGAGATATAAGTAAATAAAAATATCATGTCCATCTACATCTAAAAAAAAATTTTTTTTTAAATAATGTGCTCTTTTCAGATTGGCCAAGTCCCCTGGAAATATTCATCCAGGAAAAGAAGTTTTGGAGGCTTAGCCTCAACTCAGAGCTCCATGGCTCTCTCCTGGAAAGTTGGAGCATTTGTGTAGTTTACCTTGAGAGCACCTGGACATCAAGACTTGGCCATACAAGACCATTCTTCCCTATAAACACAGCCAGATGTTATCCAAAACAGCATTTTTAAAGATAGTCAATTATTAAAAGTCTGCATAATTCTGCTGTGAACCTATACAATGATTCTTAAGTGTTTTCTAAGATTTCTAAGATTCAGGTATCCAAAGTTAATGCTCAAAATTTTTTTTTTCTTTTTACACATACAAGGGTTGGGTTCTTGTAAGGATCAAGGAAGCTAGTGCCTGTGATAATTCTTTGAAAAAATAGGAGGGCTGGGGATATAGCTCAGTTGGTAGAGTGCTTGCCTCACATGCACAAGGCCTTGGTTTCAATCCCCACACACACACACACACAAAAATATTCTTTGGTCTGGGGTTGTGGCTCAGTGGTAGAGTATTCACCCAGCATATGTGAGGCACTGGTTTCAATCCTCAGCACCACATAAAAATGAAATAAAGATATTGTGTTCACCTACAACTTAAAAATAAACTAAAAAATAGGAAATACTGCGCAGGATATGTAGTATCAAAAAAAAAATCACAGAATCCTGGAAACAGAAAGGAACTGAGAGGTGGCCCATAATTTCACAAAACAAGGCACAGAAAAGTGAAGTGACCTCTGGTTGTGGGGCTAGTAGCTTTTAGAATGAAATTACATCATTTACTAAATACAATTCTCAATCAAACCAAAAACTCAGCGATGGTCTTTTTCATCATTTTGCCTGAGTTCATAATATACGTGACTTCAGTCTTTCAAAATGAAGCCAAGCGTACGATATTGATGTGCACATATTTTTCTTCTAGACTTCACATTTTTTTTCCTTTAGAACTTTTCAGAGTTACCAGTTTTCTGTACAATAAGCAATGGACACCATTTCACCTTAGTGTCTACAGGGAGAAACAAAATTACTGTATAATCCTGATAAATGATCTCTTGGAAAATCAGTTGTCATAGATGCAACTGCAATTTATAGCACATCAAAACAGGAAAGGTTCTCCTGGTGGATTCTCTGAATGGGTACTTTCTTCCCCCACCCTCAGTGGCTTTCAACAGAAAACTCTGGCATTTGGAAATATGTGAAGTTTTTTTTTTTTTGGTTGTCATAACAATAAAGGAGAACCCCTGACATTTGGTGTCTAGAAAACGAGAATGCTAAAGGGCCTATAATTTAAAGGATACTTCTACATAAAGGATTATTTCACTCAAAATTCCATCTGCTACCTTGGGCACCAGAAAAGTGACTGCCCATATCTGCCCACTGGATTGTGCATGAAGCATTTATTTTAATTTCCAATTGTTGCAGTACCTTTAGGCTGCCAGGACAAAATACCATAAATTGAGTGACTTACAAACAACAGAAATTTATTTTTTATAGGATGGTGGCCAGCAGGCTCAAGATCAAAGTGCCAGGAGATTTGGTGTCTGGTGAGACCCTGTTTCCAGGGTCTTTCCATGGCCCTGCTCTCTAGGCCTCTTTTATAAAGGACTTCCAATTCCACTCCTGAGGGCAGCGCCTGCAGAAGGCCCTACTTCTTAATAATTTCATATCAGTGATTGGGTTTCAACACATTGATTGGGGTGTGGGCACACAAACATTCTGATCATAGGAGGAGCTTTTAAAAACTGGAGGAATTCATCAAAATGACCAAGAGCCTGGAATAAACATGGTAGGGTTTACTAAGGACTTAACATTAAATCAACTTTTTGATATTTCTGGCAACAGGGTGGATGAAAGATCATGAAACCTAATGCGACACAGTGTTGAACGTGCGGGATAAAGTACAAGTTGCTCCTTTTAAATAGATGAGCCCATGGAAAAATAAAAGCATTCCTCTTAGACCATGAGTCCAGGGAGGTGATGGAGCCCATAGTACCTGAAACCCATCTGTAGATTATAGGTCTAGAAATTTAGTGGGGTGGAGTGGGGGAGAGGTTGGGAGGAAGGGAAGGCTGGAGACAAAATCCTGGATGCCAAGAGGGATGGAGACCATCCAACATAAACCCAGGACATGAGAAGAAAGACTGTGTCCTCAGAAAGAAAGGGTTGACAAGGAAAACAATTCAGAAAATCACAAATAGAAAATGGACAACAAAAAGGCTAAAAGAGAAGGTTGGGGAATATGAATAACAGCCCAGCTTCTCCTCCCTGGCATTGCCATTGTCCCCCTGCCATTTCCTCAATGGCTGAACTCACAGGAAGTCATGCAACCTGAAGCCCAGAAAATCCAGCAGGTAGAACAGGGCAGGGGACAGGAATAATGTAAGGACCAGCAGCCCAGAACCTGCATGGCCAGGAACTGGGATAAAGCACTGCTCTGTGGGTCATCTCGTGCCATCTTCACACCAGGCAGGAACTGCTGTACCCCTGGAGTACTTGGATCTTAGCAAACCCGAGCATGTCTTCTGAGGGTACAGCCAGTAATGACGGTCTCACTGCAGACCCTGAGCTCTGAACCATTTTGTAATAACACTGTGACTCCAGTGTTGGCTTCCCAGGTCTCCTCACTGGCTTTGGGTGAAACACTAACTTAGAGCGGTCTGTCTCCTTCTACGGCATCCTGCTTCGGCTCCTCTTTGTCGTACCATATCGTTCTACCTGACTCCTTGTGAGACCTGCTCTTTACTCATGTCAGAACACTCTCCATCCCTGTCAGCAGTGGCTGCAAGTGCAGAGTTGTCTATTGCTGCATGACAAATGGCAGCCAAGTTTAGTGGCTCAAAGCAACCACCATTTTATATACACCTGGCAGCTTTGCAGGCTGGGAATTTAGGACATGGCTGAGCAATTCTTCTGCTTCATGTGGTGTCAGTCAGGGGGTACTTGGTGGTGTTCATCTGGTAGCTTGTCTGGCTTTATTCCTAAACTTGCCTGAAAGGCTGGGCTCAGCAGAACCTCTCTCCTTCTCCATGTCATCTCAGGCCACTGCCCCTGCTCCCTCCAGCAGGGTAGTCAAATGTCTTACATGGCAGCTCAGGGCTCCAAGAGAACAGGGCAGAAGCTGTCAGTCTTCTTCCAAGCCTAGGGCTGAAACTGCAGAGTTCCTTCAGTTATTTTCTCTCAATAAAGCAGTCACAGCACAGACCCAAGAAGAGAAATAGGCCCTGCCTCTCAAGAGGAGGCAGTTAAAAGAATGTGCGGCCATCTTTAACCCACCAAAGTTACAGCTATGTCATTAACATATTTCTACACCTTAACTATTGACATTCCTCTTGGCTATTACTCTGGTCTGTTCAAATATCCAACTTCAAGAAATGACTGTCTCCTCCAGTTCTGCATAAGCCTAAATTATGGTCAACTGGGCAAAATGCCATTTTTCATTACAAATAGTTATTTGCAATACCTGCCAGGCTGCCTGGCCCACAGAAGTGGCCCCATGAATACTGGATGGACAAACGACCTCATTAAGTAGTGCCTTCTTTTTATTGTATGGAAGCAAGTGGAAGGTGTTTATGGATAGCTCTGGTTCTAGCAGGAAGCGAGGGAAGGCTACCTTGAAGAGTCTCCTTCATTTCATGTGCTATTTTCTCTGTGGTTACAGTCTGAGTCACAAGAATAAATTTCTTCCTCAGTTCAAAATGATTCAGCAGTTCAACACTGGTTCAAATGGGCCACTAGTACAAACTGTATTAACTCTTTCCTGTGTACGTGTGTGTCTCACACAGTGATCCAGATCCTCTAACACAGTGGTTTTAGAACTTGAACTGCATCTGAGTCACCTGGCGGGTTTGAGAAAATGCAGAGAACTGGTCCCACTCCCAGTGTTTCTTACTCAATACGCCTGGGATGGGGCTCAAGAATTTGCATTCTAACAGGTTCCCAGAAGATGCTTATCTGGGAACCAACGTTTTAAGCTACGCTGACAAACATATTCTTATCAGAATTAGCCAGTACTGAAATTATTTGAGATGGATTTTTATAATCCTAGATTAATCCAAGAACACAGGGACCAGTGACTCTAATCCAGATGTCAGCCTTCCATAAAATTGATTATCTGAAAACTTCACCTCAAAAATCCTTCATTTAGAAAATAAAGCTGTGAGATATTGTCAGAAATGCCCATAAAAATTAGTTATCAACTGCCGATTCGTGCTTTGAAAAATAATGAGTGCTATTGTTGCAGGTAAAGATTCTATTAAGCATTTTCCATTTGATGATTCTTCATCATACTGAACAAAGAAGAATTTTTGCTCCTGTGCAGTCTAGACCTGATTCTGTTGCTTAGCAATGGGCTCTACCCATTACAGTATTGTGCTTTCCTCTTCAAAGGACAGTGTGCCACTGGTACTTTTTAACTTTAGCCCAGGGCTCTCATGAAAAAGAATTAACAATCATTTTATATTGAATCTAGAGGACTGAAAATTCTCAAGGTGACAAGTTTTCTTTTAGGATGTTGCAAATACACCATGCTCTTGCTTCAAAGTGTAACTCTGTGATTCACACTCATTGAAGTAACTTCCAGAGGGAGTTGCCTTTCTGATAATGAGCCATCAATCAGTTAACACGGATTGCAGAGTACTTTGCCTGTGTTGGGCAAGAGGAGAATTCAAAGGCATAGAAAAGAAATCTTCAGACCAACTTTATACGCCATAAAGCAGAACATAAAGCAGGTTTAGTCTTCCAAACATGATGAAAACATGATGACTCCTCTTGTGGTTTCCTGAGTGTGTGAGGGGATGTAGGGCAGGTGTGAAATCACACACTGTTATTAAGATGGTGTCTCCTTGGTAAATTCTGTGATGTGTAAGAAAGATTTACTTGGAAGCAACCGAAAATTGCATAAGATAATATGCAATTAGCAACCAAATGATGAGGCACTCAAGGCAAAGCCTTTTAAGAATTCAGAGGAGGTAGAAACGAAGAAGAGCTGGCATTTATCAAGTGTCTCTATATGCCAGGCACTTCAAATGCATTATCTCTTCCAATAGTCACAACAGTCCCGTGAAGTCGGAATTGTTATTGTCCTCATTTTCAGATGAGGACAGGAAGTCACAAAGGTTAATGAGCTTGCTAGTAAACAAACCCAGGTCTGGGTTAAATAAAAGAGAGTGCTGTGGAGTAGAATTAGCAAGGTCCACCCTGGTGTCTCTTTGCATTATTCATAAATGCAGGCTGAATTCCAGGCCACATGGTCCTTGGGGAACAGCCCTAAGCTTTAATTCATGCTTATAAACCTCTGTGAATACCTTTCCTCTCAGCCTTTTCAGCCAACAGGAAGTCTCCTGGGACAAAGGTAAAGAAAGAAGGATTTCTTTTTATATTATCTTTGAACAGTGAGTCCTGTAGAGTGATACATGATTTGCATGAAAGTAAGTATGTTGACTTCCAAACAGCACAGAATCACATAACCTCCCCGAGTTGCATGGTTTCACATTCTCTCCAGTCTTTCTCCCTGATTGCGTTTGTAACACCCTGTGCCCATCCTGATGAAACTGTTCCTTGAATTTTATCTCCAGCGCTTTTGTAAAGTGCCCCAGATTCTGCAAATAACAGTGTGTGATTTCACACCTGCCCTACATCCCCTCACACACTCAGGAAACCACAAGAGGAGTCATCATGTTTTCTAGGAGGTTTGGAAGACTAAAGATAAGCCTGATGGGGTCCCCTCATTACCAGACTTGGGCTAGGGAGTGCTCTTTCATGAGACAGTCAGGGGCAACCACAAAAAGAGACATAGAAGAGGCTCAGGCAAGCAAACTTATTCTACTCACAGGTCCTGGTGGTAGGAGGCACACCATGCAGAGTCACGTGGCACACAGCTTCAGAGAGTGTTGGTAAACCATGTCTATAGCAGCGCGGGTTCACAATAGCCAAACTATGGAAGCAGCCTAGGTGTCTGATGTAGAAAACGGGATATAAATACACAGTAGAGTTTAATACAGCCATAAAGAAAAACAAAATTCTATCATTTGTAGGAAAACAATGGAATTTGAGAACATTACATTAATCAAAATAAGTTAAACTCAGAAGGTCAAGGCCAGTATGTTTTCTCTTATATGTGGAAGCAAGAGAAGAAAAAGGAAGAGGAAAGTGAGGAGGATTTCTTGAAAATCAAAGGGAGATTTTCAGTAGGAGAGAGGAAATAGACCAAGGGTAGAAGAAGAAGAGAGAGGGAGGGTGTACTAGGGAATAATATTGATTAAATTATGTTATTATATTGTGTTCATGCACTAATAAATTACAACAAATCCCACCATTAGGTACAACTATAATGCACCAATTAAAAAGTGGAGGTTTCTTTATCACAAGAAGTAACTATTGAGATGACAAATGTCAACCTGATTCATCATAGCAACCATTTATCTATATGTATCCCATAGCATCATATAGTGAACCTCAAAACTATACAATAACGTTTGTGTATTTGTTTCTTTGTTTTTATTTTGTGGTGCTGGAAATGGAACCCCCGGCCTTCTGCATGCAAAGCACACTCTTTACCCCTGAGCTACACCTGCAGCCCTAAAACGAAACCTACTTTTTAAAGCAAAAACCATCCAGAAGCTGTCAGTGGTGGGAAAGGGAGAAAACAACCAAGCCCTGGGGTGAGGAGGAAAAAATAAAGTGGAAGGAGAGGTACCCAGTTAGGATGGAAACATACCCGCAGGGCTTAAGTTGCAGGAAGCTCACCTTTCCATCCCACACTTGATCTCATTTCAGTCCTCAAGACCTGATCTAATAGGACCTCAAGCCAAGAAATGGCACTGTAAACAACTGGGACTAAGCCTTGAAGGTGAAGGTAAAGGTGAAGGCAGGTGGAGGCCCAGGTAAGGAAAGAACTGGAGCACAGAACCTCCTTTCTCAACATTATCATACACAAAGGTTACTTCTCTGCAAGCCTTGACCTACCTCTGGTGACTGTGTTATCATCATCTTTTTTTATTTTTTATTTTTTTTAGTTGTCAATGGACCTTTATTTTTTATTCTATTATATGTGGTGGTGAGAATCAGACCCGGTGCCTCATACATGCTGGGCAAGCACTCTACCCCTGAGGCCCAGCCCCAGCCTTTGTGTTATCATCATCTTAAGAACTTCCTGTCTCATTAGTTTCAAAAGAGCCTGGCATAGAACCAAGAACACAGTAGACATCTAATATTATTTATGAGTGAATAAGTGGAGAAATGAATGTCTGTCTGGGTATCTATGAAATGGTACCAGTCACAGCCATAGGGAAATCCCTCTGTGGTAGGAATAAAGTTCCCAGTGGTAAACTTGAGCGAGTCTGATTGAGGTGTGGCCCAGGCCAACCACGTGAGGTTGTGCAGGCTATTCAACGGACACAGACACCTACCTAAGGAGGTGAGTGAGTGCTGAAACCCAGCCGGTGCTCCCTTTGCCAAACTGTGATCCCGGCCTAGGACTTTGTTCTCATGGAAGTCTTTCCCATTTTATGCAAAGACTGAATGGACTAGCACTCGCCTGCCTGGGCCTTATGGGACGCAATCTGTTTATCAGCTATTTTTCCTTAGAAACACACACACACAAAAAAAAAAAAAAAAAAAACACAAAAACCACTGGTTGTCCATTCTGGAGTTCTGATGGAAGAGTCAGATAAAGTGTGAAAAAGCATGTCAGGAACCTGAAAGATCAACCTCAGCTGAATCACTTTTGTTTGTTTTGTTGGCCTGAGTAAAAGCAAACCCAGTTTTGTTTGATTAAAGCTCCTGAGGGCGGGCTGGGACTGTAGCTCATTGGCTCAGCACCAACCTAGGATGCAGGAGGCCTGGGTTCTACCCCCAGCAACACACCATAAAGCTCACGAAGGCAGAGGCTCCCGCCTAACCAAGCAGCCAGCTTTGGGAGTCGATTATTAAAAGCACATTCTAATCTCGAGCCAGTGTTTTCTATTCCTAGCTAAATCTAACCAGGAAAAATGTAGTTTTCAGATTTCCAGTTCCTTGCAAAACAGAAGAGATCATCAAAGGGCAGGGTTGGTTGAGCACAGTGGTCACACCTGTAATCCCAGTGGCTTAAGAGGCTGAGACAGGAGGATCTTCAGTTCAAAGCCAGTCTCAGCAATGGTGAGGTGCTTAGCAACTCAGTGAGACCCTGTCTCTAAATAAAATAAAATAAACAGGGCTGGGCATGTGGCTCAGTGGTCAAATGCCCCTGAGTTCAATCCCAGTACCAAAAAAAAAAAAAAAAGGGCAGGGTTGGAGCTACGAAGCCAAAGACAAGGTCTCACACATGTGGAGACTACTTATGGGGCTACTGCAATAATCTCTCTCTAAATTTCCTACACCTTCCCTGGGGATATTTCCCACTTTCTTCAGTACATTCTTTTATGCTACTTTTACCTCCTCCTTTTATCTTGAGCTCCTGAGTGGAACTGCTTTTTGATTTCAACCTGTGTCCAATGAAATAATCACATGAAAAAAAATATTTATTTATTCATTTGGGCATTGGGAATTGAACTCAGGGACACTAAGCGACATCACCAGCCCTTATTTGTTATTTTTTTTTTTTTTTAGAGTCAGGGTCACAATGAGTTGCTTAGTGCCTCACCATTGCTGAGTCTGACTTTGCACTCACAATCCTCCTGCCTCAGCCTCCCAAGCTGCTGGGATTACAGGCATGCACCACTGCACATGGTTTAAAAATTTTTAAACTGTAAAGTGTCATACATGTAACTTGAATCCCATTGCCATTCTTGCTTACACTCAAAAATGTTTAATATAGTAATGAAAACTATATGTGAACATGACACAATAGTATCTGAGTAATTTTTAGTTTTATGTACCATATTCTTGACTTTTTCCTCATTTTTACCCTTTATTTTTCTTTTTGGTAGCTTGAGAAGATTATTGTTAAAATATTCAACGCTCCTTATTAAAGTTTTGAGAAATCCATATCCTTACCAAATCATCCAAACTTTTGTGTTGATCCCTTGGTTGGTAAATAACTCAAATGTATTTTTTAGTTATGGTTGGGCTTGGTTTGGTTGGTAACACAATTTCGGATTATACACTATAACCCAACTATTTTACACCAAATGGAGTTCGCCATTTTTCATTTTCCTTATTTGTCATTATTTCCTTTTGTCTTCAAACTACCTTCTTGGGGATAACTTCTTTTTTATCCTGACCAGCTGTGGTTCTCATTGGCCTCAAAAGGGAAAGCCCTCAGTTGGACGGAGAGTGATCTTTGATTTTTTTGATCTTGTTGAATATTCTGTGCCTCCCCTTTCTCCACACATAGAGTACACCAAAAAAAAAAAAAAGCAGTGCTCTGCAAACAACTAATGTCCAAAATGCATGACCCCAGTAATGATCACACATCCTAAGTTATTGACAAGGAAGCATTATTTGGAATGGATTCAAAACAGCTAAGCAAGAACCAGTCTGTCTTGGTCCCACATCATTGGATGACTCCCATCTGCCAGAGGTTAAGAACTCTTAGAAGATCCTTGAGGAGTCAAGTGAGAGCTTAGGATCTGGTCAAATAGCAGACATTGAGCCCTAAGTGTTTTATGTCTTATATTGTTGGCTAAATAAAATCAAGTGATTTGAAACTGCAGTAAATAGAACCTTAACTTGCTCCCAGAAATATTTTCTTAACAATGAAAACTGTAAGAAAAATCATAGAAAACCAACATCACATTTCCTTCATGGATTGTTTAAAAAAGAATAGCTTTGAACCTGGAGAGTTTAATAATGGGACAGACTGTTGGACTTGTCAAGACCAAAAACAAACAAGCAAACAAAAAACACAGAACTTAAATACCATGTCCACGAGTTACCAATTAAGTGATTATGGACAAGTCATTTCATTCTCTGTTCTTCAGTTTTCTACATCTTTAAAAATGAATACTAATTTTTTAAACAAAGACTATAATTGTTTCCTAATATCCGTTCTCCTCTTTTGTCTTTGGTGAAGGAACTAGCAAGTTTTGTCTGGGCACATACTCACCCTGCTTAAGATGCTTCCCAGCCTCCTTTGCAGCTATGTGTGGTCATATGACTGAGCTCTGGCCAATGAGATGTGAGAAAAAGCCATGTCTGCTGGTCTCCTCCAATCCAATGCTGTGAACTCAGAGAACTGGTAGTATTATCTACCTGATCATGTATTAAATGTATGTTTTGCAAATGGTAAGTTAGTTTATTCAGGTAAATCACTTGTACCAATACCAGGCACACAGGAAATCGCCAATAAATAGTGATTGTGGTTATTTTATTACTGTTATTAACTAGGTTCATGCTGCAGTTCATGTTCAAGGGTGAAGTACCTTCCTAGTAGGAACAACATCTTCTTGAAATGATTAAAATGCAAAGAATTTCTTTAGAATGGTGTTTAAAACTCCAGTGTCTAGCTCCAGACATCTAAATAGAGAATATGCCTTCAAGTGCCCAAGATATATATATATATATATATATTCATTATGTTACTGACTCATGGCCCCTCCAAAAAAAATGTGGAGAAACAACCTATTAACATCTGAATAAATTTCAAAAACATGGGTACACAAAAACAGCAAGTTTTAGAAGAATGCTATCATGTGCATTAAAACATACATATAACAAAACTATAAGTACATATTTACCATGAGTAAGCATTCTGAAACATGTATAGTGATGCTTATTACTTCTGAGTAAGGAATAATAAAGCGATGAAGGATAAGACCAAAACTGTAATGATTACATTTTATTTCTAAAAGTCAAAATAAAAAGTGAGGGGGGATATCTAAAAACAACAACAACAAAAAAGTTACTTGTATTATTTCACAGACGTATACAAGTCTATTATAGCACTTTCTGTATGCTTAATATTTTTCATAATTTATGACCTATGACATTAGGGTATTAATATTAATTTTCACACACATTTTTTATTACTTAGTGAAACTCAAATGTCTCACATCTTAGAAGCTTTGCTAGAATCCTCTGAAAATCTTACACCCTGGATTCCCACAGCACCTAGTTGAGTTCAGTCCCCTTTGTGACAGTCATCATTTATTTAATAATAATTCAGGTATAAAGTTGAGAGTTTCAATTACAATGATGGATGCTCATTCTTCTTTGTACCCTATTCAGAGCTTAAGGCCAAAATAGCTACATTAATACATGCTTGATAAATACTTATCTGATAAAGTAATGAACTTGCTGATGAGGTGTGATAATGATTATTGATAAAAATGAGGAAAGAATGAATACGAAGAAATGTTCGGCCATCAAACAGTATCTCTGAGAAATCCAATTTGTTTATCAAATCCTCAGAAGCCTAAACTTCAAGTCTCTTAGGCTGCTTGGGCTGCCTTCATAAAATGAGTACAGGAGATTGTCTGGGTTAAGCAACAGGAATTTCTCACACTTCTGGAGGCCTCAAAGTCCAAGATGAAGGTTCCAGTCGATTTAGTTCCTGGCAAAAGCTCTTCCTGGCTTATAGACAGTCACCTTCTCACTGTGTCTTCATAAAGCACAGAGAAAGCTCCTCCTCTTTTCATAGGGACACTAATCCCATTGTAAAGATCCCAACCTCATGACCTAACTTAGCCCTATTTATTTCCCAAGGCACCACCTTCAAATTGGTGCTTAGGGCTTCAACAGATGGAGGTTTTTGTTTGTTTATTTGTTTGTTTGTTTTGGTGGGGGGGTGGTATGCAAACATTCTGTCCATAATATCAGTTCAAACTTGATACCCTGACTATTATTATAAAATGAGCAAGCAGGTTTGGGCTCCAGGGAATTCCACCCATGGTCAGAAACTCATGTGTGGGTAGGAAGAGGATTGTGGCTGCAGGATCGTAGGGCCTGTCTTACCAGTATTGTAGTCTTTTCACATACCTGAATGCCAGGGAAGGTAAATGAATTTCCACAAGTGCCTCCTTGTGGTTCCCATCAGTTCGTCATTGCCATCGATGGCCCTCTTGTCAAGATTTGGAGGATGCTTACAGACTTTTGCAACCAATTATATAATTTTGTAATCAATCACACAGCCTTTGAATGATCCAAGTAGCTTTTATTGCAATAGTCATTTTAATTTTTAACTATTGAAAAAGAAAAAAGAAAAAAAAGCCGGAGTGATTTAAGGCATCCTTTCCCTGAGGTCCAAAAAAAAGAAAAGCCAACCATGAGCATGAACTGTTAGAGTTAGATTCAGATAAATGATTGTAAAAGTCAATTTAGTAGCATTACCAACTGTGACAATGCTAAATAACTATTTCTACACGAAGGTTTTTATGTTAACATAACCAGGTAATTGGTTATTGATGAACCAAAGGCTGCATAATTATTCATAATTATTCATATTCTAAGTCAATCATGTAGCGGTGATTCACCAATATGCTAATAGAGATCATTAGTCACATAATAAAGGAGATCAATTCATTTATTTAAGGCTCCATAGAAGATAATTCTTTGTTTTTACACTCCTAAACAAAAAAAATATTCCTTTTTAATTTTTTAATTGTGAGATAAATATCTGTTCACTTTCCTCATTCAGAACTTCAGGTTCCTGGGTGTGTAAGACAAACGATGCTCCTCCCTCCCAAAGAAGTTTCTGAGAGTTCCTCTTGCTTATTGAGTTCCCATAAACCTCAGGATTCAAACCAATGACTCACCATATTACTTCTCTGGCAATAGACCGATATTTCTTGCCTTTGCTCTCTAGAGTTCTATAATTTTAGCCATAAGAAACCATGACCAATTTCTTCTAACTGCAAATTCACACTCATAAAACGGGGTGATAATTACACAGGACTCATTAACAAAAGGATCACAGGGTGAACAATTCTACAATTAATGTCTGGGTTTTGGTTTTTTCTCGTGATAGATTTCCCCCCGCCCCCAATAGCCCATCAGCACTCTTTCTGCTTAAACAAGGATGACATTGTAATGTTCATTGTAAAAACTGACTTAAATGCTCACCAATGAAAAACACATTGAACTAACGGAGAAGGAGTCTGAGTGTGGACACGCCTGCCTGACTCGTCCAGGGAAAATCTGGTATTCGGTTTCTAGGCTTCCTTGTTTGTTCTCCACAACCTTTTTAGTGTCTGCACTGTGAATCACTCTCCCACCTACTCCTATTTATTACTGTAAAATATGCGCTGAACTGTGCGTAGGCCTGTGTGTATGTAGACATTTGTTATCTGACAAATCTTTACCTTGTGCCAACCATGTCAGATGTGGTTTGGGGCTCTGTAGGATTCAAACAATAAAACCCAGTCACTTTTGAAAGGTTGTACTTTTGTGCATGATACATGAAATAATATGATTCAGCAAATCACAGAAGAAATACCATGACTAACAGATACTTGAACAAAATGTTTACACCCACCGGGACTCAAAGAAAAATGTAAACAAAGATGACAACAGGAAAGGATTTGTCAGCTATCAAATTAGAAAATGTTTTAAAACATTTGTTAAACTTTGTTCCTGGACTTCATCTATTCCTAAATCTTCCTTAATAGCAAAAAAAAAAAAAAAAAAAGAAAAAGAAAATGTTGTTTTGAGACTTTGAAACCCTTAGGACACATCTGGGTGATCTAAGTCAATCATGTAGTCCAACTTTCATTGTCAATTCCTGGTCTCTACATATATATGCATGTAATGCAATTCTGTCTGTGAGACACAAGAGATCAGCTAGGGAGGAGAAATCTTGGGAAGCTCTTTCTCTTTCTTTCTGAAGTTTCTCTTCTTTCTTTTTATTTTTCCTTTCTTTTTAAAATTTTTAAAATTTTATTTTTTGTGGTTCAGGGATTCGAACCCAGGGCCTGCACATGCTAGGCAAAGCACTCTACCACTGAACAACATCCCCAGCCCAGTTTTGTTCTTTCTTAGAAAGAGACCCCAAACAGTAACTCTTGTTGCTTTCTCACTTTTTTATCTCATCTTGTTTTTATCTTATCTGCATACCCTTGACCAAGCAATTCTATTTCTGAGAATTTTATCTTAGATAATCAGGGAAGTTGGCAAAGATTTATATATAGGTCTGTTTAATCTCATAATTATTTACTACAAAAAAAATTAGAATCATAACTTTACATTAATAAGGATTTGGATAAGCAAATTATGGGACATCCATAAGCTATTACATGCTTTTTAATAATTGTACTGTAGCTGAATGGAAAATCCTTCATGACATATAGTTAAAAGACAAAAGTTAGTATAAAATCAAAAAAATTTTAAATAAATTATGTGTACATGTACATACATATATCCCCCCTGAAACAGTGAAATAATGGGAGATTTTTATTTTATTTTTTGTGCTTATTTGGACTTTCCAAAGTTTGTAGCATTGTATTAGTCAGTTTTACATTACTATAACAAAATACCTGAGGCTGGGTAAATTACTAAAAAAGAGGTTTATTCAGCTTATAGTTCTAGAGGCTCAAGCATTTATACTGATACCAGGATAAACTCAGATCTCATCAGGACCTCATGGAAGATGTGATCATAATGGTGGGAGAAAACATGAGAGGGAGAGGGATCACTTGTCAAGACAGGAAGCCAGAACAAAGGGAAAGGGAAGGAACCTTTGGGCACTCATCTATGTCCATACCATAACCAGTGTCAACACTTTTTGATTTATACAACTGAAGGGGGAAAATATTACTAAAAAAAAATGAATCATATTTAGGTGTCATAATGGAGCACAAAGGACAAATGGTCTAATTTCAAGTGTGGGTGGGCCATGTCTAAAGGTGCACTTGAGCTGAGTCCTGATGTGAGCTAGAATCATTTACTGGAGAAGGAAAAGCACTACTCCAGGCAGAGAGGAAGGCACACTCCAAGCAAGATGCTTTAGGGAGATCAGACTCCTATCTTTGTCTACATATACAGCAGCACCATCCCAAGGTCACTCTGTGGACTTCTTTGCATCACACTCCAAGCGCCAATGGATGAGATAATGCTTCTTACTCCTTGCCTACTGCAGAAATGAAGGTGGTGGCCCCATGCTGGTGTGGCCCAGAGGCCGGAATATGTAGCACCCAACTCTGTGCCTCATGACACTAAAGAGTAATAATGCTGCATTAAAACCACATGAGGGCAGTTGGGAAAACCCACCCAGCCCCTAAGAGTAAATCATTACCTGATAAGAGAAAAGCCATCCTTAGAGATTCATTCTTTTGGGGTATATAAGAAGAGAAGTATGACCCCCTCTCCCCATAAAGACAGTGTCTGACTTATGATGGTCCAATTCTATGATGCAAAAGCAATACATATTCAGCAGAAACCTTACTTTGAATTTTGAATTTAGATCTTTTCCGTGGCTGGTGATGAAAAGCACCGCTTTTCCGGGGAATTGCCCCTCCTTTTTATCCTCATGGACAACCTCATGTTGATTGGTTCAGGGATTGACAGCCAGTGCCAGCTGGTCTTAGCTCAGGCTTCTCAAAGGATGTGAAATTAAGTATTTGTAGTGTAATGAAGCTGATCTGTTAAATGGAGAGGTCAGTTGGTTGCTATTGCTGGTGGCCCCTTTTCTGCTAAGATGTATAAAAGCCAGAGAAAGTGGTATATAACCAGGAGAGATAAATGCTACAGGGGCCAGATAGCAGCAGACTTGAGATATGGTCTAGGAAGACTGACTGACTACCCTCTATAAGAAACAACCCCAAACCTCAGTGGTTTGACTCAATCCAAGCTTATTTCTTGCTCGCTCCAAGTTCAAAGTAATGTGCTTGGTTGGACAGCTCCCCATTGAGCTCTCTCCAAGTGGTAACTCAGGGATCCAGGCTCCTTCTATCTGTCTCCACCATCTTGTGGTTTCAAGATGTCCCTGGCAGCATCCCAGCCAGGAGAGGGGTGAGGGGAAGAGGGAACATGAAAGGTCACTTGGGACATTTTGTAACCAGACCTGGGAAAGACATGTATCACTATCTTCTACAATCTATTTGCCAGATCTCGGTCAGGCAGTTAACATAGATGCAAGGAAGGCTAGGAAAGCTTAACCTCATTTTGTGCCTACAAGGCTAAAAGAAGAACCAGAGACTCCAACTCAAGTAAGATCTGCTGTATGTGGGGACAAAGAACTCGGATTTTTGCCCTCTTGATCTTGCCTATCTTGAGGCTTGATGAGTCAAATCTAAATTTTTAAGCTAGCTCAGGTAAGTTTCTACTAATTACGACCCCTGAAAAGGACAAACAGATCATCAAAACACTTTGTGATTATAAAGCACTTTGAGGATCTCATCCAATTTTTACTTCTCACCTGTGAGGTCAATCTTATCATTTTTATTCTCATTTTGCTGAGGAAGAAACAGAGTCTCAGAAAGGATAAGTATTGCCTAAGTCCCCCAAGAAGCCAGCAGAGCCATGACTGGGTTTAAATCCTCTGGACTCCAAAGCTAGGCTCTCTTTCCACTTCATTGTGTGCAAGGATCCCTAACCCCTAGTGTGAGTGGTTTTATTGGATTGCTTGGCAATCTGGGGAAAGAGAGAGTGACAGTATAAAGCCACCAGCCCTCCAGAAGGGTACGTGGGAATAGAATCAAAGGTACAGAGAGGACAGTCCAAGCACACCAGACACCTCATCTTCTTCACAGTTTTACCGAGGTTCTGGCCAGAATGAAGGAAGAAATATTATCAAAACCAAAAGGACAGAAATCCTGGCTCCGCAGAGGAACTGCATTTTGTTTGACATTGGACCACACTCCAGAGCCTGACGCTGACTTTGCAGAAAGCCCTGGAGAGAAGCAAGACAAATGGCCAAGACTTTGAGTAATGGCACCAAGATTAAAGGCATTGGGTCCCCACAGCGTGGGTGAGGAGAAGGACAAGGATGAAGGAGAACTCTGGAAGCCACCTTTGTGCACAATGAATGATGAGATAACTCTGGAACAACGGTGCACAGCGGCTGTGTTTTCTCAGAGCTAACAGCTGCTGCCTCTGCGGGGCTTCTCTATCAACAGCTCCTCTGACACTCAGGCTAAGAATTGATGGTCAGAGGCTCTCCCGGGTGGCCTTGAAGCCTTGCCTGGAGAAAGGTCTCTAAATGTTGCTGGAGTGAGAGGGGAAGGCGCCAGGTAGGAGCAACCTTGGCAGAATAAAGAGAACGGAAAAGGCTCAAAGCAAACTGTTAAAAGAGTGTGGATGGGGCTGGGATTGTGGCTCAGCGGTAGAGTGCTCACCTAGCACGTGCAAAGCCCTGGGTTCGATCCTCAGCACCACATAAAAATAAATAAATAAAATAAAGGTATTATGTCCAGCTACAACTAAAAACTAATTTTTTTTAAAAGAGTAGATGGAACCCCTTAAGGGATTCTTTCCCAAATATCTTTTTTCTTTTGCAGTGTTAGGGGATTGAACCCTGGCCCTTGCACATGCAAGGCAAGCACTCTACCACTGAGCCACATCACCAGCTCCCCAAGTGTTGTTTTGAAAGTTTTTACTAGTCCCCAGCCAAGAAAGAAATAGGAACCATGTAGCCAGTTTCTCTTAAATGCAACCAACTGAAGGGACTTTCCTTTATTTCAAGTTTTGATGTTAAAATAACCTTTAATGAAATGATTATGACAGAAGATGGCATTTGTCCTCCTCTTATACACATGGCAAAATACAATGTTTTCCCCAACCTCCCCCTTTTTTCCCCCTTTTTTATTGGTCCTTGAGATTTAAAGTCTGGTGCCCTGTCAAAAGTCTGGAACTCCTTAAGGGTCATTTGCAAAGAAATAAAAATAGAAGACAACTTAGAAAACACCCGCACATATCAGAATAATAAATCACACAGATTTCAAGGACAAATTGGTGCCCACAAATGAGGTAAACACGAGGACAATCGTCACACCGAGCAGAAAAGCACTAAATGGTCAGATTCTGTCAACTTAGGAATCTGAATTCTCCGTGCCTTTCAAAGACACAAGGAAAGAGGGAGCGCAGGGCTGGGCCAAGCCTTGACCATCGCCCACAATTATCTCTAACATGGGAAACACAGCTGGCTTGAAAAACCAGGGGCTATTAAACTTTTCAGAATAGATTACAAAATACTAGCCGGGAGCCAGCTGCAAAGATTTTGACAACAGAATGGTCCCCAACGTTCACAAGAGTAGGACTGAGAAAAGCTGACAATAGCAGCTGTTTTGTCGGAGAAGAGTAGAAGAATGAAAGGAAAAAAACAGAATGAAAAGTCACCATAGAACTCCTAGAATAGAAGCTGCAAAGGTTTGCATGCAATGCGCACCTCACTTACCTCCTCTGCATTCTAGGACCAGGGCACTTGACAAAACAAGAACATTCAAGAAGGAAGAGGGCTTGGACTCAAGTACTCGGGAACAGTGGTAAAGGATTCCTTGAATTTCAGATTCCCCTGTACCTAAGGGATTGCAGATTGGGTGTTCCTAACTTGCAATAACTGAAACACAGCTGGAATAGAAGTAGGGAAAAAAAAATAGTAAATGAAAGGTAAAGGCGTTCACACTCACTGGAACTGGCTGGTACTCATTTTCTGGCCCCATGCTTCTAACTTTCCAGTGAAAAAGAAAATGATTGAGGATTTGCCAAAATTGAACTTTATTAAACATCAATGAAGGACTGGGCATGGTGCTTGAAACTCTCCTTACATGTTATCTCATAGGTTTCTAACAACTGTATTCTGAGGTCAGTGTTAGGGCCCCATTTGCCAGATGAAAACACTGAGGCTAAAGGCAACAGGATATGCTGTAGCTTGGATCTTGAATATCCCCAAAATGTGAGTGTGTTGAAAGTCTGGTTCCTGTGGTTGTGCTATTGGGATCTGGTAGAATTTTTAAGAGGTGGGGCCTAGTGGGAATGAGCTAAGTCACTAGAGAGGGTATGCCCCAGAAGGGGTCTATAGGACCCAGGTCCATCCTCTTCTTCCTTTCTCTTTCTTCCTGACTATGAGGCAAACAGTTTTGCTGTGCTGCCTTACTATAGGACCAAAAGCAAAATGGCCAATAACTATGGACTGGAACCTCCAAAACTGTAAGCCAAAGTAACCTTTTTCTCTTTGTAAGTTGATTTTCTCTTAGGTATTTTGTAAAAAGCTGATGAATACAGGATGCCTGCTCAGGGGTTGTAGCTATCGTCAGAACCAAACATGAAATTTTGCTGTTTTTCTCAACATCAGTTATTCTCTCCTAAGGTGAAGGAAATCGCTTTTCTAAGAATCCTTCCTCCAATTGTTGCCTGCTTTATCACCTGAGGTTTTGATTTCAAACTCCAGGACCTGCCCTCCCTTCGATAAATGCTCTTGGGAGCTCACATGAAGATTAATTTACTTGTCTTTTCAAGTGAGCCCAGGAAGTCACTTCTGTGTGTCAACCTAGAATAGAAGGTTTCTGATCAAAAAAATACATAGTTATGTACTAATAGAAGAGGATAAAAAAACAATTCCCCTGTTGAGAAGAGATTCAAAACTTGTCTCTATTAGCAACCTGGGGGAAGGAGCCAAGGGAGCCCCGCCCACTCCCAGGACCGAACCCCACCACAACCCAAGACCTAACCACTCCCAGGTACACATTGCCATTGATGGAAACTAATGTTCCCAGGGGGAATATATGCCCAAAGATAGAGGAAAGAGATGACATACCTGAAGAATATCACTATAAAAGAAATCCAACAAAAAGAACAAAAACAAGACTAATGTAAAGACTAACAAATGCTGAATAAGAACAAAATCTTCAAACAAATGAGAGACAATATTAGCAAAATGACGTAAGAACTAAGAGTAAGAAAGAACCAAGTGGAAAACCTGGTTACAAAAAATTCTTACAGCTTAAAAAATAACAACCCAATAACTGAGATGACCAACCCAAGAAATAGGCATGAAGAATAAATTGCTGAGCTGGGAGATTGAGTTTGATGAACTTAGCTGTGTTACACCCAGAAGCAATAAAAAGATGAGAATATATAAGAAATTTAAGAAATCAGGAGGATAGACATAAAATGGTCAACACTATACAATAGAAGTCCCGGAAAAGGGGGAAAAAAAGAACACACAGAGGGCAGAATATGTTTAAAGGGATATCAGAGAATTACCAGAATTCAGAAAATATTTTCAGCTTGAAAGTTCTCATAGAATTCCACACAAAATTAAGGGGAAAAAAACACCTAAATGCAGTTATGTTGAAATTTATATCCAGCTAAACTATCTTTGTATGGACATGTGAAATAAACAATAAAAAAGACTCAAAAGGTTTGTCATACAAAGATTATTTGAAAACACTTTTAAAAAGAGAAATAAATATAGAAGTATGCTACAAAATAAACAAAATATAAAGGAAAGTAAATTACTCAGAAACTCTTATGGTCAGACAAAGTAGAATATAAGACCAAAAAACACAAAGGATAAAGAGGGACATTATGCATTAGAAAAAGGGACAAAGTTTAATAAACCATAATAATCATAAACATCTCTCCACTAAATACAGCAACAGCTGGCAGAGCTATGGGAAGAAGTACAGGTACATACAATGTTGGCTATTTCACACATTCTTTTCAGAGACTGATAAACAAAAAACAAAACAAAACAAAAGCAATAAATGTATGGATCACTTGAAAAAAACAAGGAATAAAATTAAACACATATTCTTTCCAAGCAAATACAGAACACTTATAAAAATTAATCACAAATATAAAACTTCATAAATTACAAGAAGCTAACATCTTACCAATATTGTTCTGATAAAATTAGAAATCCATAACAAGAGGATATTTAAAGTTAATCTTTATGTCTGAAAGCCAAAATATACTCTACTAAAGTAACCCCCAGGGGCTGGGGATGTGGCTCAAGCAGTAGCTTGCTCGCCTGGCATGCATGTGGCCCGGTTTCGATCCTCAGCACCACATACAAACAAAGATGTTGTGTCCGCCGAAAACTAAAAAATAAATATTAAAAAATTCCCCCCCCTTTCTCTCTCCCCCTCCCTCCCTCCCCTCTCTCTTTAAAAAAAAAAAAAAAGAATTAGAATAAAATTGTCTTTAAAAAAAAGTAACCCCCAGGGTTGAAGCAGAATCACAAGAAACATTAAAATCATGCTTAAAACTGAGCAACATTGAACATCCTATATAAAAGAAATATGATTCACAAGGTCATATCCAAAAAAGAGAGTTTATAGTTTTAAATACATTTGTAATAAAACAAGAAATTGAAAAAGAATAAGCTGAACTCTTAATTTTGTGAACTTGGAGGGGTGGGGAATGAGTCAGCCCAGGGAAAAGTATAAGGGAAAGAAATAATAAAGGTAACCACAGAAATAAAATAGTGAAGACTGTTAAACCAAAGAGGCATTATTTGAAAAGACAAACAAAAGAGACACACCCCTAGGCGTTATGTCATCAGTGAAACAAAATACTTGAGACAGTCAATTTAAAAAGGGTGAATTTCAGGTTGGCTCACCGTTTCAGAGATGTCAGTCCAGGGTTGCGTGTCCCTGTGGCTTTGAGCCTGTAGCACTGTAGTACCACATGGTGGGAGTACATGTTCTCCTCATGGCATCTGGGAAGCAAAGAGAGAGGAAGGGGCTAGGGTTCCAACATTCTTTTCAAGGGCATCCCCCACAGCAACTTAACTTCCTTCCACCTGGCCCCACTTGTTAAAGGTTCCACCACCTCCCAATAATGTCACCATATAGAGACCAAGCCTTGAACACATGAGCCTTTGGAGGACATTTAAGGCCCACACTATAGCACCTAGAAAAACAGATCAGTAAGAAACAGAATAATCTGTAGGATTTTACCACAGAAGGTACATTTTGAACACATAAAACAAACAATGCACTTCATACGAATGTACATATTATTCAAGGACTATATGGAACAAGCTGGGCCTATTGAGTATATAAAATAGAAGTGAAATCAGTAATGAAAATAAAAACTGTAAATAAAGAGAAATGCCTCACATGGATCAATGGAGACACAGCCCTGTGGCATCAGATATGATAGATAAAGGAATAGTTATTCTAAAATTTGTATAAATATAATTTTGGGGAAAAATTATATTCATACAAAAAATTACTCCCTACAATAAATTTTTTTTCACATGCATTTGAAAGTTTTATGTTAAAAATGAAGCCAATAACTAGGGCAATATATTATTACATATCTTGTCTTGATTTTGGAAAGCACAAATGCAATAAAGGAAACAACAAGATAGTGGGAAAAAAAATGAATGCTTTGATTTTATTAAACTGAAACCTTTAGGGGCTGGGGCTGGGGCTCAGCTGTAGTGCACTTGCCTGGCAGGTGTGAGGCACTGGGTTTGATTCTCAGCACCGAAAATAAATAAATAAATAAATAAATAAATGTCTATAAATATTTAAAAAAATAATAAAATAAAATGAAACCTTTACAAAAAGTCCATCAGAAAGTTACAAAAAAAATAGACGCAAAAAGCAAATAGTAAAGGGTATTTTCAACAAAAATATACACAATATATTGCTTGCAAACAAATAAGAAAACATAAAATAGACCTTATTAGAAAATGGACAAAAGAAATTTAACAACCTGCGGAGAAAATGCAATTATCCAATATACACGAAAAAAATATGTAATCTCATTAGTGATATATAAAATGCAAGTTAAAACTGAAATTTACCATCTACTAAATTAGCAAACAAGTAGTCTCATATCCTCCTCCTGGGAATAGAAACTGCTCCCACTTCCTGGAAAGCAATTTCATGATACATGTCAAAAGACTTCTGACTCAGTAATTCCTCTTGTAAGTCTCTGTCCTTGCGGGGAACCTACATACTCATCAAAATGGGACTGATACATTGGTACATCCATACTGTGGTCGTAAAGCTCCATAAGAACATAGTCTCCGAACCCCTGAACCCCCGAACCCCCCGGGTCTTGAAATGTAGTAGGGACGCAACAAATATCAGTTAACTGACTCTAGAATTCTATGTGACAATTAAAAAAAGAATGGCTTCAAATTACAACTTGGAAAGATCCCTTAGACAAGTTACTAAATGAAGAACACAAGGTAAGAAACAGGGCAAACCAGATGATGCCACTGAGGTAAGACTAAAACCAGCACCAAAACAAAGAAAAACAAACATCTCCCCCTCTCTTGTGCTCCCTGTCAGCCTCTGTGTATGAAAAGGAAAACACAATTTGATTACAAGCACACACACACTCACACACACACACACAGTGCCAGTAAAGGTAAGCGCATGGCTAATTAAAAGAGTATAAATACATATTTCTTTTTCTTTCTTCTCTTCACTGATTTTAAAAGCAACCATAGAAAACAATATGTATATTCAAAACTACACTGAGATTCCATCTCACTCCAGTTAGAATGGCAGTCATCAAGAATACAAGCAATGGGGGGCTAGGGCTATAGCTCAGGGGCAGAGTGCTTGCCTAGCACGCATGAGGCACTGGGTTCAATCCTCAGCACCACATAAAAATAAACAAATAAAATAAAGGTATGCTATCCATCTACAACTACAAAAAATTTTTTTAAAGAATACAAGCAACAATAAATGTTGGTGAGGATGTGGGGGAAATGAACATTAATACGTTGCTGGTGGGACTACAAATTGGTGCAACCACTCTGGAAAGCAGTATGGAGATTTCTATGAAAACTTGGAATGGAACCACCATTTGACACAGTCATCCCACTCCTAGGTTTATACCCAAAGGACTTAAGATCAGCATACTACAATGACGCAGCCACATCAATAATATAGCAGCTCAATTCACAATAGCTAAGCAGTGAAACCAACCTAGTTGCCCTTCAACAGATGAATGGATAAAGAAACTGTGGCATTATACACAACGGAATATTATCCAGCCTTAAATATAAATGAAATTATGGCATTTGCTGGTAAATGGATGGAACTGGAAAATATTATGCTAATTGAAATAGGCCAATCCCAAAGAATCAAAGGCCAAATGTTTTCTTTGATATGTGGAAACTAATTCACAATAAGGGTTGGGTAGGGGGATTAGAGGTATTTTGACTAGACAGAGGGGAATGAAGTTAGTGGAGGGGGTAAGGGGGTAGATATGATAGTAGAATGAATTGGACATTATTACCCTATGTGCACAAATGATTACGTGACCTGTATAACTCTATACCATGTACAACCAGAAGAATGAGAAGTTATACTTCATTTATGTATGATGTGTCAAAATACATTCTACTACTGGGCACGGTGGTGCACACCTGTAAACTCAGAGGCTCAGGAGGCTGAGGCAGGAGGATCAAGAGTTCAAAGCCAGCCTCAGCAAATATGAGGTGCTAAGCAACTCAGTGAGACCCTGTCTCTAAACAGAATACAAAATAGGGCTGGAGATGTGGCTCAGTGGTCTAATGCCCCTGAGTTCAATCTCTGGTACAAAAAAAAAAAAAAAAAGCATTGTACTGTCATGTATAACTAATTAGAACAAATAAAACAAAAGTATTTTTAAAATATGCATATAATTGCACTGTAGGGTCTGACACACAGAAATGTGATATATTTAATGGTAACAGCAACAAAGCAAGTGGATGGGAGCAAAATTGTATTGGATTAAGGAAATGACACCACAAGGTAATTAAAATATAATAGAATGAACACAGAAAACCAGAATGAATAAAGTTAGTGTAACAAACTTTATAACTGTATTCTCATATGATAGTACTACATATTATTCTGTTTTTAATTTTTAAAAAGATGATAGAAAGTAATAATTATAACAATACATTGTTGAATTTCTACCACATATAATATATAACAATCAGCACCAAAAAGAGGAAGAGGGAATAGAATTATGTAGGAATAAAATTTTTATACTTTGGTATTATTAAATTAATAAAAATCTGAAGTCGGTTCTTATAAACTGAGATGTATATGGTAAGACTCAGAGCAACCACTAATTATTTAAAAATGCAGTGCAGAGAAATCAATAAAGGAATTTAAATGTTACACTAGAAAATAGCCATTTATTGCAAAAGAAAGCAACAAAAGAACATAGAGAAACAAAGAAGAAATAAGATGGTTAAAAACAAAAAGAAAGATGGCAGACACAAATCCAACCTAACAAGAATAATAGTAAATATGAGTGAATTTAGTAATACAACCAAAAGTTAAAAATTATCAGACAGGATAGAAAAAAATAAGGTCCAACTATTTGCTGTCTATAAGAGACACATATTAGCCTCAAAGATACTAATAGGTTGAAAGTAAAAGGATAGAAAAAGATACACCACACAAGCAATGACCATAAGAAAGCTAGAGTGGCTATACTAATATCAGACAAAATAGATATTTTACAAATGTTACCAGAGAAAAGAGGGAGATTTTACAATGGTAACAAAGTCAGTCCACCAGGAAGATATAACAATCATAAACATAGGTGCACTTAAGAATAGGGACCCGAAACACGTAAAGCAAGAACTAACAAAACTGAGTGAGGAACTCTACATTTCAAAACTAATAGTTCCAATTCCTATTTCAATAATTAATAGAACTAGGCAGAAGGCCAACAAGGAAATAGAAGACTTGAACAACACTGGCAGCCAACCTGCCCCCACAGATATCTACAGCAGGCTTCAGTCAACAACTGCAGAACACACGTTCTTCTCAAAGTACACAAGGCACAAGCTCTAGGAGAGATGATGTGTTAGTTTCAATAAATTCAAAAAAGGACTGAGACTGTGCCAAGCATATTCTGTAGCCACAATGGAATAAAATTAAACCTCTATAGCAGAATAAAAATTCTAGAAAGTCCATGAATATGTTGGAAATTAACATATTTCTAAACAGCAAATGAGTCAAAGAAAAAAAATCGCAAGGAAAATTAAAAAATACTTTGAGATGAATGAAAAGGAAAGCCCAATATACCAACATTTATGAGATGCGACTCAGACTTCACCTATAGGGGAACTGGTAGCTGTCAACACCGATATTAGAAAGGGAGAAAAATATTTAAAAAAAAAAAAGTGGCAAAGCTATAACCCTACCTTCCTTCTTAAGACACTGGAGAAAGCAGAGCAAAATAAATCCAGAGCTAGAAGAAGGAAATAAGAATAGAGTGGAGATCAATGAAATAGAGAACGAACCATAAAGAAAATCAACAAAACCAGAAGTTGATTCTTTGAAATGATCAACCTTAGGGACAGACACTTAGCAAGACTGGCAGAGGGAAAAAAAAACAAAAGGTCATATTTCTAAAATTAGGAGTGAAAAGAGTGTCATTCTTATTGACCTCAGAAAACTAAAAAGGATTATAAGGAAATAGTATGAGGACTGCTTACCAACAAATGAGAGATGAAATTAACAAATTCCTACAAAGATACCCACTACTGAAACTGACTCAGAAGAAATCGATTCAGGAAGAAATGTGAACAGACCAACAACAAAGAGAATTCATACACCAGTCACGCCTTTTTGCTTTCTGTATTTCTGATGCTTTGAAACCTTGTGGGTCCTGGGAAGGGCAATCTCAGGCTGGCCAATTCCTAGAGGAAACTTAGAATAGCTTTCATAGGCAATCTAAAAAAAAACCAGAGCCCACACCTTCCCGGCCTCCTCTGTTGGATTCTTCCATTTGGGTTTTTATTCTAATGTCCTCATCACCCCAGAGCCAGGTACCAGATAATTTGTGGACAACACTTATGCTAAAATGTTAAAAATATGCCCTTAAAACATTTAAACTAGCCAGTCCTAATCCTGCCCACCCTGCCTGGCCATTCCCTCCCTCAGAAAACCACAAGAAAGCTCCCATGTCCCCTGGGTCCTTTTATCTCCTGACTGACCCTGTTATTTCTCCATGTAGCTTTTGGGAGGTGTTTTCTGGTCTTCTGTGAATAACTGAACTGTTTTCATGGCGATCATCTCCTGGTCTACTGAACTCATATACCTGAATAACAATAAAACCTTCATTTTTAAAACAACCGGAGATTTTAACACACACACACACACACACACACACACACACACACAGCCCAGCTCCAGGTGGCTTCACTGGTGAATTCTACCAATTCTTAAAGAATTAATACCAATTCTTCAAAAAACTTTTTTTAAAAAAGCAAAAAGAGACAAGGAGGAGCTTTCTAATTTATTCTATGAGGAGAGTACCACACTGAAACCCCAACAAGATAAGGAGATTACAACAAAAGAAAAGTACAGACCAACCAATGTCCCTCATAAATAGAGATACAAAATCCTCAACAAACAATAGTAAACCAGATCCAGCCACGTATAAAAAGAATTATAAACTATGACCAGGTAAGATTTACCCCAGGAATGCTGGTTGGTTTACCATTAAAAAAATTAATGTAATATACAATATTAATAGAACAAAAGGACAAAGTCCACATGATTATCTCAACACATGCAGAAAGAGCATTTGACAAAATCCAATAGTCCTTCATTAAAAAAAAAATACTCTACAAAGAAGGGATAAAAAAGAACTTCTTCAGTCTGATAAAAACTCACAGGTAACAGTATATTTAATAGAAAAAGTCTGAATATTTCCCCCCTAAGATCAGAATGAAGAGATATAAATGTTCAATAAACTGAAGAAGATACTCCACATCATTAGCCATTAAGGAAATGCAAGACAAAACCATAGTGAGACACCACTTCAAGCCCACTAGCATGGTCACAATAAAAAAGACAGGAGGATCCTAAGTATCGGTGGTGATGTGTAGAATGGAAAGTTGGTGCACTGTTGGTGGGAATGTAAAATGATACAGCTGCTTTGGAAAAAAATCTACAAGTTCTTCAAAAGGTCAAACAGAATTACCATTTGACCATCAATCCTACATCTAGATGTATATTCAAAAGAAATAAAAACATATATCTATACAAAAACTTACACATAAATGTTCATAGCAGTATTGATTACTGTAACCAAAAAGTAGAAACAACCCAAAAGTCCATCAACTGATGAACAGATAAACAAAATGGGTTATCTCCACGCAATGGAAGATTATTTGGCCATAGATAGGAGTCAAGTACGGAGACTGCCTATAACATGAAGGAACCTTGAAAATGTTATTCTAAAGTGAAAGAAGTCAGGCACAAAAGGCTACATGATGAATGATTCCACTTATGAACTTTCCAAAATAAGCAAATCTAAAGGGCAGAAAATAGATACATGGTGGCTGAGATGATGGGAGGGGTGAAGTTGAGGGAATTAGAGGACGATTGCGATCAGATATGAGTGGGTGAACATGTTCTAAAATTAATTGTGGTGATGGTTGTACGACTTTATGACGACGCTCAAAATCGTTGAATTAATTGTCCACTGAATGGGTGATGTATATGGTATAGAAGTTACATCAACAAAGCTGTTCTTTTTAAAATGTAGAAAAATACCTAGAGAGAAAAAATTTTAAGTTTTTTTGTTTTTTAAATGGAGTCTCTCTATATTGTTCAGGCTGGCCTTGGACTCATGAGCCCAAGTGATCTTCTCACTCTGGCCCCTCAAGTAACCAGGACTGTAAGCCCACACCACCACAGCCAACTTAAAAATTAAATTTTTAATAGTGATTTACTCTGATGAGTTTGCAGATAGTTTTTAGCAGTTTCTTCTTTATATACTTCTGTATTTCCTATTTCACTTTTACCACATGATTTTATGAGACACATAAAAATATTTCAAAATGACTTCTTACTCATCAACGGATATTTAGTAAACACTTTTCATGAGATAAAGTGCTGAGACTCAAAAAACAGTGAGCATCCTTCCTCTCAGAAAAAACAAGATATCAGGGAGACTGACATTAAGGTCAAGAGAGGGTGGTAACAGTCACCCGCATGTTACAGGGGTGGATCAAAAGTTCTGGTGCTTTTAGGAGGGGGTTTGATGCTTGACTTGGGTCTTGAAGCATACACAGGAGTTCTCCGGGGAGATGAGGTGGAGAAGACATTCTGAGAGGGGAACAGCATGTTTGGAGGCTCTGATGGTTGGAGCGTCTGGGCCTGGTTGGTAACTGCATGATTTGTGAGGTATGCTGGACTTCAAGTCTGTTAAGAGATTACAGTGCAGGTGGAAGAAGGCCAGCAAGGCACGGCTGGAAAGGTGTGCCATGCTTAGGATTGAGAGCTTAGCATATTCTGCAAAAACGACATCCTGTTGGATTTAGGTCTGCATTTAGCAAAGACCAGATGAAGGCTTCAAGGAGGACATTGCTAAAAAAAAATGGCAGCTGTGGGATAAGCAAAAAGATGTGCTTTTTCCTTTAAATATGCCCTAGGAAACCCGAAGCAATGATCTCAAGCTAAGAACCAAGCCTTTGGCAGAATAGGCTAAAAACTGGGTGCTGACTCTTCACTCTGGGGTCCACCCTTGTTTCTATTGCTGCTTTCATTGGGTTTTTTCCCTCTTGGTTTTGGAGCACCCTATATTTCCAGGGATGCTTTAAAACAATGAAATAAGGTGTGGCCACTAGCTGTCAGCCTCTCCGTGGGATTTCAGATGCAGGGCCCGGATGCTAGAACACTTAAAGGGTGCAGAGCAACTACCCAGTGTGCTAAGTGACCAGGAGTTTTCTTTTTACAGTAATGACAATAGCATTCTTTTCTCCTCGAGCAGTTCTGAAGCTTTGTATGACTGAATCCTGAATTTGATACTCTCAGCTAAACCTGAGAGTTGGTTGAAGATTAAACAGTTAGATCTTTATTTCAGTTGTATGGAGTAGAAAACTAAAATGCAAGCGAAGACATGTGCTCAGAAAGGGGAGGTTTGGTGTTATATAACCAAGGACATAGAGACTCCTTTTTAGGGCACACACGTGTATGTGCGCGCACATTACATCAACAAAAATAAATAAATGAATTAAAAAACTGGTGAGGATACATGAGTCACTGTGAATGCTTAAAACTATTTGGTTCCCCCAGGAGACGGCCAGATAGTCAGTGAATGACTCAGCCTGGGAAATCACCAGGCAGAGCAAAGGCAAAGGACGAAGGATCTTGAAAGAGATCTCAAAGGTGTGGAGAAAGTGGGGTCTTCACTTGCTGCTCAGATACTTTAAAAAGATTATGTCAGGGGAGTCGTGAAGGGCTGGGCTCCAACCTGCTTATTCTAAAAGGAGCTCATGAACTATAGTTGAGAAAGAACAGGAAGAAGCAGTAGCCACCATGTTTAATTGATAAATCAAGATGTTTTTTTCCACCAAGAAACCTCTCTTGAGAATTGCCTTAGTCCATTTGTGCTGCTATAACAAAATACCTGAGACCGACTAATGCATAATAATAGAAATTTATTTTTCAAAGTTTTGGAGGCTGCGAAGTCCAAAAGTCAAGGTGTTGTTTTGAAGGTGTTGGCAGATTTAATGTCTAACGAAGGCTGGGTCTTTGCTTCTAAGATGGAACCGTGAACACTGAATCCTCATGTGGCAGAGGGGATAGAAGGATAAAAAGGGTTCAAATATTATTTCCCTGCAACCTTTTTATGAAATTGCTAATCCTATTCATGAGAGTTCCACCTTCATGGCTTAATCACCTCCTTTGAGCTGCATCTCTTAATACTGTCATACTGGTGATTAAGTTTCAACATATGAATTTTGGAAGACACATTCAGACACAGCAAATGCTTGTAGGGTAGTGCCATGTCTCTGTGCCACTTCCTAAACAGCATCTTACACGTGCATCTGGAGATACCATAATTGATTCTTGATGCCATAGATTATCCATGCAAGAGTAAATATCCCAGTTGAATTTCAAACTCTAAATAGCAAAGTCAGCCTTTCTAAAGAACTCAGTATGATTTTCTTTTTTAAATTTAGGGCTGGGCTACTTCGGCCTCCCTAGCCTCCATTAAAACCACATGCAACTTTTTTATTTGTGGTGCTGGGGATCAAACCAGGACCTTGTACATGTTAGGCAAGTGCTGTACCTCTGAGCGACCCCCTTAGCTCTAAAGTGATCTTAAAAAAAAAAAAATCTACCTAAACTAATCATGCTTGAAACCTCTCCTAAGACGGAGATTTGGTAACTATTGTTTGTTAAAGGCTTTACTACTTGGCTGGCAAACTTCTAAGCAATTATTAGTTGTATTGAACACATTATGTACTTTCTAGGACTACTAGTTTATTTGTAAAACAGGAATAACAATATCTTCCTTAGGAACCACAAGTTCAGTGGCCCCTAGGCAGCTAAGGGAGTAGGGGAAGCTGGGTGTGCACCTTTGGCTGTGCCAGGTGAGCTGTGCCCGACAGCTTGGCAGCCTGCTCGCTGCCCTTGCCTCTTCTTCCTGTAGGCTGGTCGTGCCTTCCCTCTCAGAGCAGCAGAAAGTGTGAGATGAGCTTTCCTCTGCTCCCCTGCAACAAGGGCACTGGCATATGAGCCAACGTTGGCCAATGGCGAGGTCAGGACAAAACTGGCTACAATTTGGGACTTTCCTTATAAGAAAACAGCACCAATGGAAAAACACACTCTTCTTTGCTGCACAGGTGTGTGTCTGCATGTGACATGTGAACCTTTGGAGGCACTGGTAGATAGGAGGAGGGACACCTAAGCTCACCGGCTGAAGATGCCAGAGGAGAGACAGGTGGCAGTATCAGTGGCGGGGGAGTGGTGGTTCTTAAACAGTTTTGTGCCTCTGTACTGAACCCAGCATGATGCTATCTTGGACTTCTTAATTGGTAGGGATCATCACTTGAAGAGTGATTAGCTGGGGTTTCTATCACTCACCATGGCAATCATCCCCACTGCTCTGCAGCATACCACCAAGCTGCAGCCCCACCTAGAGAAGGCAGAGGCAGTAAGCTCAGGCTGGTTGCTGCCAATGAGGGCTTTTCAAGAAGAGCCAGAAATCCAGATTTTTATATAAAACTTCAATTTTAGATGTTGGCTTAAATAGAAGAAAAATCTGTGGGCCAAACAAAACACATCTGCAGGCCAAGTTCAACCTATAGGGTGACAACTTTCAACCCTGACCTATCTCGTAGAGTTGTGGAGGGAACTAAATTAAATCAGTCTAAAACGATTTGAGGAATGGCAATAGTAATAAAAAATGTAATGCACTTACTGTGCATCGGACACTACTTTGCTTGCCTTACCCATTTAGTCCCCATGTGTGAATGGATTTGGGACTTGTAACAACTTTATGCAGGAGATGTGACCCTTACCTCACTTTGCAGATAAAGTAAGGAAGAGAAGTTTAGTAACTTGCTCTGGTCATACAGACATGAAGATGTGGAGTAGGGACCTGAGTCTGCCACAAGGCAATCTGGCCCAAGATCCCCTTCTCTCAGTGCATTATCCTTATAAAACAAGCAGCCCAGGGTTCTGGTTCAAACATACACCAACTCTCAGTCAATGTAGTTCACTTCCCATATCCCCTTCTGTGCTCTCAGCAGGCACTGGAAGTGGAGAGATATCAGTGGATTTGTGATCACCTTACACTTCGATCCTGATGAGTTGGGAACATTGTTATATATATATATAACAGTTTTGTGCCTCTGTACTGTATATATATATATATATATATATATATATATATATATATATATATATATTAATTTGTATTTTCAATTTGATGATTGCCTATTTTAAGTTAACAGAAACATATTCTGGATCAATCATCTATATGCTCACTTTAGTATTATCCTCACCTAATTTCAACGGTCTGCATTTAGTTTTGTTTCTAAGGCTTCCATGGTGAGAAATGGTTGCCTGCAAGGACAGCATGTGGCATAATGTAGTGTTTTTATGGGACTGAAACCAGCCTCCAGAAAGGAACACCACTCAACACAGCTCAACAAATTTGCAAACTGAACATTTCCATGTAGCCAGCACACAGTTTGAGAACTCAGGGTCACTAAAACTTTAGGAATCCCTCTCCTGTCCTCTCCAAGTGACCACCATACCCACAAAAGTAGCCACTATCATGACTTCAACCACCACCGTTTAGTTTTGATTGCTTTTGAACGTCATCTGCATACAAGGAGAGGACAGCACGATAAAGCAGAACTCTAAAAATTCCATCCTTGTAGGTGGGCAGCATGGGATTCCCACCATGGACAGGCCCTGAGCTTTAGTTCCTGTTTCCCGGACACTGAAATGAAGAAGTGATCTCAGAAACCAAGTTTATCTCCAAAGCATGAAGCAATCTAATAAGTGTATCATGGTGATATCATTGTTTTCCCAGGTCCTGATCAATGGACAGGGCCCAGCACAGCCTCATCAGTAATTCTGGGTATGTAGAATGTTTACTTATTGTAGCTGAGGCTGTTCTGCTAATATTTTCCCACGCCTTTAGGTGAGTCATGAAATGTTAAGAATAAAATGGGTGATGTTTTGGCTTTTGAATTTGTTTTTCTACTCTGCCCTCTAGCAGCTTTCCCAGGTCCAGACCAAAAGGCATTTTCATTAATCTAGAAGAAAAGTCCAGCTTCTAGTTGTATGTACCTCCCCTTCCACAGGAACAACCTACCCCCTTGATCCTTGTTTTTTTTAATATTTTTTAGTAGTCAATGGACTTTGATTTTATTTATTTATATGTGGTGCTGAGAATTGAACCCAGTGCCTCACACATGCTAGCAAACGCTCTACCACTGAGCTACAACCTCAGCCCTTGATCCTTGGCCTTTAGGCTGCCAGGGTCAAAACAGGGAAGCAGGCAAAATTTAGTTTTGACGTATTATCTTGTTCATGCTGATTCTAACCCCTGTCAATTGCCCCAGCAAACCTGTGCTTCCTGTTGGTCCCCAGAACCCCTCACTGGAGCCATACACCCTACCCATCAAAACATAGCCCTGGTGTCTCCCATTCTGTCTAATTCTGCTTTCTGGTATGTGACAAAGGGTGGTATTGGCTTAATCAGAGGTCTCTGCAGTGGAAAGAACACTGAACTGGGGAGATGAGAGGCTAATTCTAGCTCTAATGTTGTATTAGTTAGATTAATGAGTTGAAGGTGATGGGAACTCAACTTAGCAAAGAGTAATCCCAAAAGCCCAGTAATTAGTTCCTATAGGGATCAGGAGTCAGTCACAGCTGTGTTAGGGTCATTGATGATAGACTCTTTCCATCTCTCGGCACCACTCGGCTCTCCACCTATAGTGAAAAAATGGCTTTCAACAGTCCCAAATTTGCATCCCATCCTCCTAGCCATCCCAAGAAAGTATACGAAATTCTCTTTCCCGGTGTCCCGAAATCAAGTCTTAGGGGCCTTGATTGTCCCCTTAGGAACATATGCTCCAATTTTCTGATTTTCAGCTTCATTCACATGCTCACCCTGGAATTGGGAATGAAGTCACCACCACCCAAAATGCCAGGACTGAGAGTGGGAAGGGACAAAGCAGGCAAAAGCAACAGATGTCCTCTCCAGCCATTAATGAACCATGAGAGCTGGGGGGTGGGGGGGCAGGGGGGAGTCTTTCGGCCTGAGTCTGGTTTCTGATCATAAAATGAAAAGAGTAGACCCTAAAAACAGACAAGGTCCCTTCTACTTTAATATCTAATTTCTTATGTGAATTATATGTGGCGTTTTTCACCTCCCAGAGGACAATACCTTAATTTGATTAAAATGGGGATCAGTAGAGCTATAACCGCCAGTGTGGGAAGCCAATTGAGAGGGACAAGTTCCACCCTAGACACAGCCTTCTCCATCCACTCTTCAGGATCCCTGCCCAGTAAGGCCATGGAAAAACAGGCCTGCGAGGCTGGTGCCAAGGGAGAGGAGGGAATGGAATCTGAAGCAGCCATTCTCTGATAAAGCTAACCAACAACGACCCCACAACCCCTGTACCCCAAGCACTGCACTAGACTCTGAGAATGAACCATGAACAAGGCATAGCCCTTGTGCTCTAGGAGAACAGTCTGAGGGAGGCACAGGCCAGTGAACCCCTGGTGAACAATGCAGAATGTCAAGGGCTCTGGCAGAACAAGAGGCAGCTCAGAAGAGGGGGACCCAACCCAGTGGGGACTCGGGGCAGGGGGCGATCAGGAGATATTCAGGGAAATCATCCCTAAAGAGATTCTGAACAGGACCTGAAAAAAGAAAGAGAAGAAATTAGCCTGGTGCAAAAAGCAGAGACAGAGCATCCACGGAGGCACCTAATTAGGTCAAGCTCAGAACACTGCAATTTGTTCCAAGTAACTGCAGTTGGGAGTTTAAATGGGGCAAGAGCAAGAGGTGAGGTCAGGTCTGATCAGGAGGGGCCTCCCTGCCAAACCAACAAGTCTAGATTTTTATCTCGGAGGCACTGGAGAGCCATTGAAGGATTTTAAGCAGGGGAATAACACAGTACCACATTTACACGGGGTCTACCAGAATTATAAAGGGTCGTGGAGATATAAGACCAGAGTGTCGGACGAGCAGTATTGGTCTGCTTGCATTGTGCTGTTGGTGCTGTGTCTGTTTATTCATACTTCACTTTGTTCTACATAGAATGTAGAGCTCACCCTTCAGGAAAACCCTTGCACCCAAGACAAAGGCTCTTAAAAGCCCACCCCTGATGCGAAAATGTTCACAAGAGATCGATACATCTGTGTTGAAAATTTGGCCACATCTCATTCCCAAGTCCTCACTTTTGATTGTGAAACAATTCTAAGATCTCTGCATCCCTCAAATATTGTAAGGACTTCACAATCTGTCAGCATTAAAGAAGTAGCCCCTGGAAGCCTCTGCACCCGCCAAGGATCCTCATCAGTTTGTCTTCTTTACAAAGAAGAAATGAACTCAAGACATGAGGCAATAATAGGCAGGTATTCAGGGAAATCGCTTTGCACGAAGGAAATCATGGACCCCTGCACACTCAGCCTGGAGGATGAGGGCTTATCCCTAAGGGTGTCAATTCTCAGAGCATCACGTTTAGAGGAAAAAGAAGGCTACATCTGAACACCAGGGATGGCTTAGAAGAGAAACAAATAGGGGAACTAATTCGGCTGTGACAATGACATCTACCTGATCCACCCAAAACCCTGCTCCAGAGAACAGGTGCCTTCCCAAATCCATCCTGTATCAATGAATAAATGAAAAAATGGCCTGTCTCCATGGAAGTCTAACATCCCCAATTCACTACAAGGACAGCTGATTCTTAATCATGTGAGCAAACAGAGAGGCCTTTTCCCAACATTGTGCAAAATGAGGAATCATAATTTTTAAAAGCCTTTATGTTTAGTTGTTTTTTTTGTTTGTTTGTTTGTTTTTGTTTGGTTGGTTTGGTTTGGTTTTTGGTACTAGGGATTAAACACAAAGGTGCTGAGCTACATCCCCAGCCTTATTTATTTATTTGTTTGTTTGTTTAGAGACAGGGTCTTGCTAAGTTACCAAGGCTGGTTTTGAACTTGAGATCCTCCTGCCTCAGCCTCCCAAGTTGCTGGGATTACAGGTGTGAGCCACTATGCCCAGCTCTATATTTAGTTTTGAAGGGCATTGTTTGTTTTTTTTTTTTTGCTTTTGTTTTTTTTCTTTTTGGGTACCAGCTTTAACTTTCAAGCTCAGTTTCACTGAAGGTTAAATAACAGTGACAATTTCTCTTTGGAGGCTGCTACAATTTTCAAAGCTTGTTCACATCCATTATCTCACTTGAGTCTCCCCATGGTCCAGCTATTGGCATTGGTTCACAAATGCCCACCTTCCAGATCAGGAAATAAGCCGGAGAGGGTACCCAGCTGCTGAAGCGGCAGAGCTAGGTCTCAAATCCAGAATTCTGAGTACTTTTGAATATGGCACTTTTTCCTAAAAGCCTATTAAAAGGACAAAAAAAAAAAACAGGCTGCAGAAAATCAAGCATAGATGCAGTAGGCTATACACGGGGATGGGAAGTTAATAACAAAGAGACCATTTTTCATGTGGACTCAAAATGTGAGCAAGCTTGCGCTCTCTCTCTCTCTCTCTCTCTCTCTCTCTATTTATACAGTAGCTTTGTTGTTTTAAAAGGCTCTTTCTTCTCATTCAAAATGAGAAAATACCTTCTGACAGCCATGCAATTAGCAGAGCCTTGGGATATTGATTTCCCCTGTTTGGGCATTACCCCTTGTCACAGGGCTCCTCAGATTGAAAGCGCTAGCGATACTGAACTAGCCTCTAAACTCATTTAGCTGTTTCCCATCCCCATCTCTCAGCACCTGTCCTCAAGCTTTCTCTTCCCTCCATCTAAGAGCTATTGCTAGACAGAGAAACAGAAAAGGGAGGGGCAGGAGGGAAAGGGAAAAGAGAGGGGAATGAAAAGGAAGAAAATAGATCCCTGAATAGTAGTAACACAAGAAATTCTTGTGCAGAAATTATATTCCCTTTGAAGAAAGGAGAGGGGATGAGATGTAAAGCCCAAATTAATTACCAGTGATACAAACACCATTGATTCATCCATTTGTTTCCCAGGTATCTACAGAGATCCTACTGGTCCCAGGGACAATGAGAGACTCTGAGAACACACACAATTGGCAAATGTGGATTCATTTCTTCCCTTTATTGAGGGTACCCTGCCATGAGCTCCCAGGAGGCCAACTCTGAGATAGCTTAGAATGCAGCAGTTGCCTTAAGGAGTGGGCTTGAGATCAACACCCATGGAAGAAGGGAAGGACAGAGGGCCAAGTCAAAATATAAAACCAACTCAAAGGGAGACTAGGCCATTCCCACAAGGAGTTCTAAAGATGGTGACCTTTCAGAGTTGTGCCCAGTGTGTGAGAAAACCAGGCCTTCGCACTGCCGTGTAGATCAGTCACTGGAAGGGCCGTGGACTTGGGCAGGGCGTCTGTCTTCCGCTGAAGCCATGCCAGGGGCTAGCAGCTGAAAGCCACACTTCTTGCAGCTGGGACAATAACAGCATTCAATGTGAAGGCTGGTCTGAGTGGCTCCTAAGAGCCCGCGCCACAGGCAGTCTGGTCAAGGAAGAAGAAAGTCATAAAATAACCACAGGGAAAAAACATGTATAATGCTACCATGGTTGGTACCTCAAAAGAGAGTCACATAGTACCATAAAATACAACATGGTGATTAACCTACACTGGGAGTGGGGTTGGATTTCAGGCAGGAAATCACAGTGCAGAGCCCCTGAATTGGGAGGGAAGGTGAAGGGAAAATGGCAGATCGGAGAGCTTTTTGAATGTAGAATGAGCAGGGTTTGGTTGTGCATCCACCATAGGCACAGGTGCCATGTTCAACATTCTAGACATGTCTCCTCATTTTGCTTCAGAACCCCATGAGGTAGGTATTGCTCCCAGGGTCCTTCTAGTATCTCACAGTATCTAAGGACAACATTCCCCGGGGCCTCGTGGCAAAGCTGCAATCCCAGGAATGACAAGGCCTGACTGGGTGTTTAGTCAAAAATAGAACGAGCTGATGGGGGCCAAGATCCAAATGACCACTTCTCTGAGCAGAGGAAAGGCTTTTGAGGAAAACAAAAAGACCAGCTGACCTAGGCCTCCTTTGTGAAAAATGAAAAAGAGAAAAGATCAATATAAACCAAATATCAAAGCAAGCCTGACCCAATTTACCCATAATAGTATTGATCACTGGAACAAAATTTAATAAAATCTTAGATTGGTTTTATCCCTACATTCATTTGGCAGGGCTGCATTTTGGGGACTGCAGAAATTGAGTAAAGCTGTGCTAAAACAGAATCAAAATAAATTATGACTTAGGGCAGCCAAGAACCGCACTATAATGAAAGAGGATTTTTTTAAAGATAATTTTTTGGTAGGTAATTCAGTAGCTCTGGCTTCTATGTCTGATGGTGTAAAATCTATTGAGATAATACAATCTGCAAAGCAAAAATCATGTCTTGATATGAGTTTGTGGCTTAATTAGAAATGGTATGTGCAAGCAAAATTTGCATAGCAGCAGTCCCATTTGAGTCTCTGCTCTGTCCACTGTAGATCTGTGGTAATGATGGGCCAGAAGCCCATCTGCCTTGGGGGACTAGGGTACCTCCAGACCAAGGAAGAGAACTGAGCCCTGATACCTGTGGTCTAAGGAGAGAATGTTGAGGAAAACTGTTGTGGTGTCAGACCTGAGACTGGGTCACTTCCTGGCTATGTGTCTTCAAGTGAATTACTAAATTCCTCCTAAGTCTCCGTTTTCTTTTCTACAAAATGGAGGTGGTAACACCAACGTCCCAGGGCCATGAGAAATTCTGTAGAGTTCTTCATCTTTCAAAATGGAACACAAATCCCTATAGCACAGTTATAAATTAGTGCTTTAATGTAAACCAACACTTATTGAGCAAGACTGGACATTAGTGTGAGAGGGTGAAAGTATTCTGACAATGTGTCTTAGTCTATTCCTGCTGCTATAACAAAATATCTTAGATTAAGTAATTTTATAAACAACAGAAATGTATTGCTTACACTTTTGGAGGCTGGGAAGTTTATGATCAAGGTACCAGAAGATTTGGTAAAGGCCTGTTCTCTGCTTCAGGGATGGTCCTTGCATGGTGGAGGGGAAAGAGGGACAAATGCTGTGTCTTCACAGGAAAGAAGAGGTGGAAGGGCAATAAAGACCTAGTGTGCTCCCTTCAACCTCTTTGATAAAATGGCGCATGACTTATCACTCCCAAAAAGGTCTTTATGTGATCATTCGTGTTCTCCAACGTATGAATTTTGGAGGGACACACACATTTGATCCATGGCAGTGTAGTCTCGAACTGGCTGAAGTACCTGGGAGCTTTGTTTAAAATGCAAATTTTCAGGCTGCACTCCAAATCAAACCCTCTGAATGAGAATCTCTGGAGGTGGGGGCCCAGAAATCTGTGTTTGCACAAACCCTCCAGGAAATGTAATCAACTGCCCAGGTAATCAAATGCCCTCGGGCAAGGATTTTCAGGGCTAAACCTGGAAAATGCAGGGCACCCTAAAATGAGTTGGTTACCCTAACTCTGCATGATTCTTGTGTGTGCTAAAATTGGAAAACCAACATTTAAAAACTTGTATGGGTATGTTAAAATTAATAAAATATAGTAGACAACATGTTTGAAGATTCCACTGGAGATTCACACAAATCCCTAGGGGGCAGTTATGAATTACTGCTTTAAAGCAAACCAATTTTATTGAGCATCTTTCACAGATCAAACTTTGGATAAAAGCTCTCTCCTTCATCTCTGATCTTACAGAGTCTCCCAGGAGGTAGATGTTTTTATCCTCATCTAGAAAAGATTTGGGGAAGTTAGTAACCTGCCTAAAGGATCACTCATTAGGCTGAAGGTTTGGGGTTCAGGGATGTCACTTTCCAGAGCCTATCCTGGTTCCATTAAACCCACATGTCCTCAAGAGTGGAATGCATCTCATCGAGGAGTGTGGGATGTTTGCAAATGGGACAGGAGATGATTCTGAAAGGAAGAGGGCACATCATTAAACAAGATGTGACATTGTGAGAAATAAGCCTGAAATTTGCTAAGGCTTATACAATTCTACATGGCTACTGTGACGTTTGCAGGGTGCCAGGCCCTGTTCCAAGTGCCTCATGTATATAAAGAAGGTAATACAATTATCTTCAGCTTTACAGAGAGAAAGATGAGGCACCAAGATCACATGAACAGTAAGTGATATGGCCCTGGAATTAGAACCCAGCTAAGCAGTGGCCCATCTAGAACGAAAGGCAGACTTCCCAGAATTTTTGTTTTTTTTCCCTCTGCGCTATTGGGGATTGAATCCAAGGGCCTGGCACGTGTTAGGCAAATGTTCTACCACTGCACTATATCCCCGGTTCTCCAGAAATCTTGAACTGAGCCTTATGGAGACATAAGACATATTTTTACTGAGGCAAAAGAAAAATGTGTACTCCTATTTATACTCATAGAAATAACCTCCTGTATTTTGAACTGAGAAAAATTAATAAAGGCTCTACAAACAAAAGACCCAGGTATGTATAAAACCACACATGATCCAATCTGTTCACGTAATTGTCAACTCTCATAAACCCACACCACATGGAGGGGGGCCTCTTGGGGGCCAGGAGCCTGGGCCTGATTGGAAATGGTTGCTCCCATGGCACAACAAGGCAGGGTGGTAAAACAAACAGAAATAACTGCCTGCCTTTATTTAAAACGTTGATGTTTGTCCATCGTGGATTATTTTGCACTTATTTTCATTTTTTAAAATATTGCATTGTTAGTGTTTGTTTCAACTACAGAGGGTCTTGGCATCCTTGTGGATTCTTCTGCCAGAAGCGCATGCCCCACTGGCCTCCCCCTAATCCTGACCCTCCTGAACCCTGCAAAGACTTCTACTTCTAACATTTCCAAAGGCAGAGATCTACAGCAGGTATGGCTGTGTGTCTTTCCTGGGGTGTGTTCATTTGATCTGGCGTGAGCTTGAAAAACGTTATATGTGAACTTTCAGGAACCAGGTTTCCCTTTTCAAATTTTGTTTTCAGCACATGCCATCTGTTGGAAATTGTAATCTGGGTAGAAGAAAGGGTCACCCTCTTGCCAAATTTTGTTGTGTGGAAGATGCCAGTTGTTGGATGATGTACAAAAGCAACATCTGGTTTGAATACTACTTTTTTTTCTCTTTAAAATAAAATTCTTTCTAGAAAATCTGCCACCTTCTATTTCATTTTTAGAAGATAGTCTATGGCCTTCAACAGTAGTCTCAAAAAAAAGGATGCATATTTTGGTAAGCTATTTCCTTCTTATTAAGAAGATTTTGGGGGGACACATTTTCTAGCCTAACCAAGAAGCCAGGTATAATCTGAATCAAACTAAAGAGTGACATTTCCCTGGTCTAGGTCCCCAGGTCTAATTAGGCAACATCCAAATGGAATAACCATTGCTCAATGAGTGTCATAGAATTCTTTGATCAAAATTAAATGTGTGCTTGCTTTCAACTCTAAAGAACATGAGGACATGCCACAAAGCACCTTCATGGGAGACTCTTTTAAATAAATAGTGTGATGAAATCAAGCACTGATGAGCTGTGGCAATCTCCAGGAGGCCAAGGATTCTCAGCCCTGATCCTAGTATTAGAGTCCAGCAAACTAGATGCAAATGCAAAAAGGAACTACAATAAAGTCACATCCAGCAGCTTCAGAAAGAACTCATTGTGTGACCATCGGCAGGTAACTTTATCTTTCTTTTTCTCATGTATTGAATGGGGTTATTTGTGCTGGACTCCTAGTGTTGTGAGAATAAGCAGAAGCTATTCACTTGCAGCACAGACTTCCAATAGTCCCCAATATCCATCTCCTCTCCTTCTATAAGAATAGAAACCTAAATTTTTATAGCTGCCATACATGGCTACACAGAGCAAAGACTAAATTTTCCAGCTTCTCTTGCAGCCAGATATGCTCATGTGATTCAATTCTCGCCAGTGAAATATGAGCAACAATTAGAGGTTGAAATGGAGAGCCAGGAGCCATCTTGGGCCATGAGTATAAGGACAATGCCCTGGAGTGGCAAGCAACAAGAGAAAAGGAGCTTGGATCTGAAGCCATCAGATCAGACATGGATTGCTTATGTTCAGACTCTTGTATGAATGAGAAATAAAATTTTACCATGCGAAAGCCACTATTAGTTTGAGCCTCTGTTACAGCAGATGAAACTATATCCCAACTAATATCTCATATAAAATGCTTGGCAAGTGACAAGACATGTTATAAAGCATTCAGCAAATGTCACCTATGACAATGGTGGTTGTTATGAATTCTACCTCTACCATCCCTAAGAAGAGCATCAGACAATCAGAATAAAATTAGGAGCAAGGCAATTTGAAGTACATTCCCTTGGCCCCTGTTCTCTGGATCATATGATATTCATAAACAGATATATATGCAAAAGGCATCCACCTATGATCACTGCATACAATCTATTTGCATTAATTATAAGTGTGCCAGGAGTGCGGGGGGGGGATACATTTCTGAGGTGCCAGTTTCTTGTTGAAGAGTCAGATTATCTCACCATATGTGTTATAACTAAAACCTCCAAGAATCAACGAAATCAACGAGTGTTAACATTTTCCCTATTCACTTCAGATGATTTTTTTTTTTAAAGCATCACTGATAGGGTTGAAGCCCTGGTCTCATCCTTCCAATTCCCAACAGATAATGAATCTTCAAAAGTGGCTGAGTATCCTCCCCTCTTAAGAAGTATATGTATCCATAAACAATAGATGATATATTTGGGATAATTTTTGATCCTACCTAAGTTGATTGCATACTCTAATCGTCACTTGGAAACCTGATCATTCAAGAGACTATTAAAAACAATGCCATAGGGCTGAGGCTGGGGCTCAGTGGTAGAGTGCTCACCTACCATGTGCAAGGCCCTGGGTTCGATCCTCAGCACCACATAAAAATAAATGAATAAAATAAAGGTATTGTGTCCAACTATAATTTAAAAATTAATTGTAGTAATTAATTAATTAACTTCAAATAAGAAATTTTAAGAAATAATGCCATAACAATCATCCTTGTTAAACTTGGGTAATGGTAGCATTTGATGCTTATTATTCTGTTATTTTTGTGTATTTGAAATGTATTATAATTATAATGTTAAATTAATAGTAAGATAACTTAAAATAAGTCTTTAACATCACCAAGACCATTGGCAGATAGGGAGGGCGTAAGGGCATGGCTGATTGTTTCATAAATATTTTACTCTGTGTATGTAAGAAATCAACCTAAAAAAAAAAAAAAGTCCAACATGCAAAGATTCTGAACTTACCCAGTTATGGTTATGTTAATGGGTAACCAAACATTTTAAAAATGTAAGCCTAACTTTCTAAAATACTTGCTACAGTTTTTTTCTTAAAACACTGAGTTCATCAAAAAATTAGACAATAAGAGAACAAACAACCCAATCAACAAATGGGCCAAGGACCTGAACAGACACTTCTCAGAGGAGGACATACAATCAATCAACAAGTACATGAAAAAATGCTCACCATCTCTAGCAGTCAGAGAAATGCAAATCAAAACCACCCTAAGATACCATCTCACTCCAGTTAGATTGGCAGCCATTATGAAGTCAAACAACAACAAGTGCTGGCGAGGATGTGGGGAAAAGGGTACACTTGTACATTGCTGGTGGGACTGCAAATTGGTGCAGCCAATTTGGAAAGCAGTATGGAGATTTCTTGGAAAGCTGGGAATGGAGCCACCATTTGACCCAGCTATTCCCCTTCTCGGTCTATTCCCTAAAGACCTAAAAAGAGCATGCTACAGGGACACTGCTACATCGATGTTCATAGCAGCACAATTCACAATAGCTAGACTGTGGAACCAACCTAGATGCCCTTCAATGGATGAATGGATAAAGAAAATGTGGCATTTATACACAATGGAGTATTACTCTGCATTAAAAAATGACAAAATCATAGAATTTACAGGGAAATGGATGGCATTAGAGCAGATTATGCTAAGTGAAGCTAGCCAATCCCTAAAAAACAAATGCCAAATGTCTTCTTTGATATAAGGAGAGTAACTAAGAACAGAGTAGGGTCGAAGAGCATGAGAAGAAGATTAACATTAAACAGGGATGAGAGGTGGGAGGGAAAGGGAGAGAGAAGGGAAAATGCATGGAAATGGAAGGAGACCCTCAGAGTTATACAAAAGTACATACAAGAGGAAGTGAGGGGAAGGGGAAAAATAATATAAGGGGGACAAACGAATGTCAGTAGAGGGAGCAGAGAGAGAAGAGGGGAGGGGAGGGGAGGGGAGGGGAGGGGGGATAGTAGAGGATAGGAAAGGCAGCAGAATACAACAGACACTAGTATGGCAATATGTAAATCAATGGATGTGTAACTGATGTGATTCTGCAATCTGTATATGGGGTAAAAATGGGAGCTCATGACCCACTTGAATCAAATTGTGAAATATGATATATCAAGAACTATGTAATGTTTTGAACAGCCAACAATAAAAAATTTAAAAAAAAAACAAAAAACACTGAGTTCAGGTATATTTGGTAATCCTAACTGTACCTATAAGTTTCTATGTCTGACAGAAAAACTTTTAATTGTAGCTATTATAGTTGATTTTTGCAGGTGATTAATAAAATCTTTTGAGCATACGACTATTAGATTAAGATAAAATAAATCACTTTTTTGGTCAAGAGCATAAGAATGCAGATTATCGGAATACCAACTTTCAAGCATTTCCCCACTCTTAATTTATACTTCATTTATCCATGAAAGAACAGCATCTAGGGCTGGGGATGTGGCTCAAGCGGTAGCGCACTCGCCTGGCATGCGTGGGGCCCGGGTTCGATCCTCAGCACCACATACAAACAAAGATGTTGTGTCTGCCTGACAGGAGTAAACATCAAGGACGAATAAACAACATGAATCAGCAAAAGGACTTGTTTTGGACTTGTTTTGGACTTTGCAGTGACTAAGTGACTTTTTAGTTGTAAACATGTTTTGGTTATAGGATGACTAGATAGTATGCCCATGTTAGATAAGTTGATGATGTAACTAGGTAGTGTGCTTATGTTAGATAAGTTAGACATAAACAAGTTTGTTGTAAACATATAGAGTATATAAGCGCGAGGGAAACTCCATGTATTTGCTCACAATCAACTCTCATCGCCTGAGAGTAAGATCGTGCAGTGTGAGCCAGTCACCTCGTGTATTGCTTTGTGTGGTGTGCGAATAAACCAGCATTTCAAAAGGCAATCGAGTTCGTGCTTGGTGTTCGCGTACGTCGCGGTCCGGGGTCCAGTGCAGATATCCGGAAGGGAACTCCTGGTAACCAGACAAGGCTGAGAAGCTGCTCGTGACAGTTGGCGTAGTCGGCAGGATACGGAAGAAGAGCTCCGGAGCAGGTAAATATAACCCACATGGCAATGCACAATTTCTTCTACTGAAAACCTAGAATGACCGTGATCGTCCGGCGTCTAGGCTGAAGGTGGAATGAAAGGGGAGTGCCCCCACCAAAATCCTTAGGAGGACGGTGGTCCCTGTGCATGGGGTGGCTTAAGGAAAGGATAGAAAATTGGGCACTATATAGCTGGCATCAGGGAATAAGTCAGATACCTTATAAGATAGAAACAAACGGGTTTATTGCTTGGAAAATTCATATAGCTAAACTGAGGATCCTCTTAAAAATAGCAACATGGGCTTCAAGGAAGTAATAAAAAGATTTAGGCAGAAATGTAGAATAGGATAACTAAAGCTCGAGCAAAAGGAATTAAAATCTCAATCGCCATGGCGAGGTATTGAAAGAATTGTTCAGGCAAAGATGCCTGAGTTCCAGAAAGGAACCACAGTTGAGGTAACATTAAGTAATCCTCAGACCGTCAAGCCCATAATGGAACGGGCTGACAAGAAAGAAATCCCGGGAATATTATGTAAAATTATAGATGATATAGATGATGACAGGCTAAGAGGCAAAAGGTTAGTAAAAGAAGCCCTTAAAAATGGAAGTAATAACCCATTTTTGAAAGATATATTGAACCAACTGGAAGCTCCTGATAAGGCCAGCATGCCAGTTTCAGTAATTAAAACATCCACACCCGGACGGGGACGCCCAGATGGGTTGGAACAAGTTATTGAAACTAGGGACTTAACTAGACCTGAAATGGTTCAGTTAAGGCAAGATTTTTCACAGAAAGGTCAGACCGACGGAGACTTTTTGTTTACAATTCATAGTAAGGGAGGCGAGTCTATAAGACTCGCAGGCAAGGAGATGCAGGTGGTTAATATCCAGATAGACAATCCGAGTGTTGCGGACACTTTAGCAAAGATTATACAAGAGGAACCTGACAGGGTACGCACACTTTGGGATTGGATTGCAATAGCCTGGGCAGAGGCCATCCCACATATAGATTGGGGTGTCTTTGAAGGCCAGGTACAGTGGAAGAATCCCAGTGAAGGGATTAAGATAGTAAAGAAGTTAGCTATTTTTAGCAAAATTTATAATCAGTTTCAAGGATCCCCTTTAAGTGCTCACTTAACAGCCGCGCTTAGGAGAATAATTATAAAAGGGGCACCAGAACAGCATAGAATGATGTTGGCAACCATGCTAGCTGGAGCCAACACCCTATGGGATGTAGTTGAGTTCTTAAAGCAACATCGAGAATTACAACAAGAGCACAAAATGTCATTTCAAGCTGCAATGACATTTCAAGCTAAAGCCCGAAACCCAGTCTGTTTTCCAACAAATGGTAACGGAAATATTAAATGTTACCAGACAAAAAACTTCCGTTTGGGAGGCCCGCCTGGCCAGCGGAGCCTCCCAAGAAACAGAAATATGTTGGGAAATGGCAAAGACTGGAGAAAGGTGCGACCAGGACAAGCCTGGACACAAGGAAATGTTGCTGTAAACAACAGACAGATAGGAAGGAGAATGAACCCACAAAGGCCGGTACCGCGAGGAAGTCAGGTGCAGGGCCAAAGAAGAAGGTTTGGTTTAACAATGCAGAGGTTTGGAACACCCAGATGGCAAAACGGCCAGACACCCGGCCGTTCATACAATTAAAATTTATAGTTGATAATCAAGAATATACAGACTCCTTCCTGATAGATACGGGAAGCGAGGTAACAATAGTCAGAGATGATTTTGTAAATAATAAACCAGCTAAGGAAAAAGTTATAGTACAAGGAGTATCTGGACATAGTGCAGAAATGAGAAAAGAATGGGTAACATTTAAAATATATGATTTGGATTATACAATACAAGTATTGGTAGGCAAAGTTCCACATGGAGTATTAGGAATTCAGGAACTCAGGTTATTATATGGTGAATGGTTACCTTTGAAGAGATTGAAGTGTTTTGAAACAAAAATTTTAAGTCAAGTAAAGATTGATCCAGTAAAATTGCCCCATACTCCACCAGTATTTACTAAACAGTATCCTATTAAAGGAGGACATGAAGAGATTAGCACCACAATAAAGGAAATGTTGGAAAAAGATATAATAGAAAAGGCATCATCATTTAAATATAACAGTCCAGTATGGCCTGTTATGAAACCTAATGGCAAGTGGAGATTGACGGTAGACTATAGGAATATAAATAAAGTAACCCCCTCTATGCCAGGTACTCTCCCAGATGTAGAGTCCATTTATGCTCAAATTAGAAATTTTTCACCTACTTGTTTTTGTGCTATAGATTTGAGTGATATGTTTTTCGCTATCCCATTAGATATTAAGAGTAGAGAATTGACTACATTCACTTGGGAATCAGTACAATATAGGTTTAAGAGGTTACCACAAGGATATAAAAATAGCCCAATTATAGCACATGTAACTTTACAAGAAACGTTAAAGGATTTTCAAGATAAAGGAACTACTAAGTTATGGTCATATGTAGATGATATATTAATTGCTGGGAAAGATATGACCGAGTTAAATAAGGTAAAGGACGAGGTAGTTACATTATTGAAGTCAAAAGGATGGTCCATCAATCCTGATAAAATTCAGGGTCCAGCCACGTCAGTTAAGTATCTGGGGGTGGTGTGGACTACAGAAGGACCTAAGGTTCCGGATGCAGTGATAAATAAGATTTTGGCTTTACAGTCACCAAAAACCAAGACAGAGGCTCAGCAGGTGATGGGCATTTTGGGATATTGGAGATTACATATTCCATATTTGCAAATGATTCTGGCTCCAATACACAGGGTATGCAGGAAAGCTGCGGACTTTGTATGGGGACCGGAACAGAAAAAGTCATTAGAATTAGCTAAGGAATATGTTCAGACATATACCCAATTGTATGTACCTCAACCTGGTGAAGAAATTGTAATTGATATAATATATGCCAATGACTTTGGAAATTGGGGCATATATACTAAAAGTAATAGTCAGACTAAACCAGTTGGGTTTTACTCCAAAAGATTTCCTTTTTCCGAAAACAAGTACTCTTTCTTTGAAAAAACAGTGTGGACAGCTTATACGGCGGTACAGAGTCTAGGTTTTGTTTTAACTAATAGAGTAGTTACATTAAGAACTCAGATACCAATTTTGGATTGGGTACGAACTAAGGAGGAAGACTTTAGAGGTTTACCCATGGAACAAAAAGTGTTGAAATGGAAATGGTATTTGTTAACTATAATTAATGATGCAACAGTGTCAGGGAATAATAAGACATTAAGGTTATCAGAATTAGTTTTTGCTCAGCCTATGGTAGAAGTACCGGTAGAGGTTAAACAACCAAAGACACAACCTATTGGAAGATGGGGGGCAGTTGCTTCTCATAAAAATGCATGGTTCACAGATGGATCAAGTAAAGTAGTAGGAAATATCACTAAATGGAAAGCTGTGGCATATCGACCAAGTGATAATAAGATCTTAGTGAAGGAAGGCTCGGATGCCTCAGCACAGTTAGCAGAGCTCTGTGCAGTAAAATTGGCCGTTGAACAATCTATCCATGAAAAGAAAAAGTATATACACGTTTTTTCGGACTCATGGGCAGTTTGTAATGGTATTGCCATATGGTCTGCAAAGTGGAAGGAATCTGATTATAAAATTAATGGAAAAGATGTATGGGGAATACATATTTGGAAATTTCTTGCGGAGGCACCTATACATGTAAAGATAGCGCACGTTGATGCTCACACAGGACGTACAGATGAAATATCTAAATTTAATGATGTGGCAGACAAATTGAGTAAATTTGACTCCGAAGGGCTAAAATTGGTGAATAAGGCACCTTGGAATATATTAGATAGAACAGATACAAAGATTCGGTTGAAACGTGACCCAAATTGGCATATAAAACTTCCTGAATTGAATGCTGATATTTCGGAGGATGAGATCCGACAATTGCATAAGGAATTAGGACATATTGGAACACATGGAATGTTCCAGTGGTTTCAGGGCAGAAATATAAAAGTTACCTGGGGAGCATGTAAGCGTGCGATATCTGGATGTGAACTATGTGCATCCTCGGTGCAACGTTTCCGGAGAGATCCACCCCACAATAGACCATCCCCTAGAGGATTTAATGAGAAGGTACAAATTGATTATATTGGTCCTTTGCAGAATGGAAAATATGTGTGTACTATGGTAGATTGTAGTACCGGATTGGGACATGCATGTGCAAGTAGACATGCAGATCAAAGCTCTACTATGAAAACTATTTGGAGCTGGTGTGCAGCATATGGATGTCCTTGGAATGTGACTTCTGATCAGGGTTCTCATTTTACTGGTAGAAATGTTCAGAAATTAGCTGACGTTTTAGGAATTAATTGGGATTTTCATTTGGCCTATAATCCACAAGCAGCAGGAAATATTGAAAGGTTCAATGGATTATTAAAGACTAAATTGTGGCAGATAGGACAAGATGTGCCATTTGACAAGGCAATACTGATTGCAGTTTTTGAACTTAATTCTAGGCAAAGACTGCACAGGAGATCACCCTTTGAGGAAACATTCCAAAAGGACATCGATGTGCAGGCAGACGGGGACCCAAACCCAGATAATATAAGACCATATAAGGTGTGGATACGTAACAGAAAAGATAACTCTGTGATTAAAGGTGAGATTGTATCACACGGACAAGGAAATACCCTATGGGTATCAACTGGAAAAGGGGACCTCAGATTAGTAAAAAGCCAAGATGTTGTCACTAGGTAAACGTTTGTGTGTTTGGTTTAACATATGCTTTATTATCCTGATTGTATATTCTTGCTTGTTTTGGGGTGGATATTTTTATTGTAACGAATGGCAGACAGCTCTTTTGAATGGTTCTACTTGTTTTAATCATTCACACATTCACAACGGTGCTGACTGTACCCATATTAACGTGAACCAAACGTATCATAAATTGTTGGTACGGGATTTGCTACCCTGTTATGTACTTAATTATACACTATGTTTCTGGTAATGGCACCTAGGACTTTGTTACTTTTGCTATTTTTGCTACTTTTGATAGCCCTGCAGTTCTATTCAGTAATGGGAAATCAAACTACAACTCCCACTACTTTTACTACTATAACTCCATATTATTTTGGTATCAGGAACATTAACCTGACCAAGCATTCTTACAAAGATTGGATCTTCAATTATATTAATTTCACTCATTCACTTCAAGAGTGTAATAATTCTTGTGCAGTAATACCACAATATTGGAGAAGTAACAAATTCCTACAAAATTTTACTGCTATTAGATACTTGTTTTATCATAATTATGCATTTTGCCACCATTATAACAAATACTCCGCACCTAAGGGGTGTGACCATTTTTGGGACATCAATACAGTTGGGGTATATAGCCCAATGTTTAGATCTAGTGCGGATGGAGGATATTCTAATAAATATGAAACTAACCCCCTCCGATGTCATCTGGTACCTGGGATTATGGATATGTGGTCTTATAAGCCACATTTTGTGTATTATTATAGGAAACTTGGAGGCAAACCTTTAGTTAAGAGCTATAATGCTACAGCAGCAGTGCTTAATAATCCAAACCTTACTGTATATACTTTTGAGGAGTCTACAGAAGAGAATGACTTTACATGTATAAAAGCAGCAGAAAAGGATGTTGCATCACTGCCTTTTCAGGTTTGGGTGTCCAACAAACAGAATGATTATAATTTATTCGATTATGAATATGAAGAATATGACTATTCTTCATATGATGATGGAGAGGAAGAAGGTTCTGATGAATTTACAACTACAACCCCACGAACAACTACGTTGGGGATAAATTTGTTGCCATATAATGATTCTAAGAAAATGTTGGATGAGTGGAAAGGATTGCCTAGACATTTACAAGGAGCTAGGCCATTGCCTAGATGGCCGCAAGTTTTAGTTGAACCCTACGGGACATGGTGTCCAAAAGAGTTACAGCAGTATCTAGATTCCATGAGCACTAAACAAAGGAATATGTCTATATATATTGAAGATGTGCAAAGCAGAACTCATTTGAATTATACCCATTATGTATCTTGTGTAGCGGATTTTCCTAATTTACCTATATATGGAAAGTTCGAGATTCTACAGAATCCTGATAGATCCTTAGAAATACGGAACCAATCTTATCTTACTATAGATAATTGGTGGAAAGTCAATACCTTAGGTACCGCCACTTGGCGATCACCTGTTGTGTTGACCGACCCTTTACCACAGCCATTTACCCATAACTTGGTTAAACCCGTGGCCACGCCTCCTAAAATAAAGGATAAAATCGGGTATGTTTGTATCCGTAGCATTTTTGGAGATATGCTTAACCGAACACAGGGACAAGCATTTATTGGTAGAGTTTGCTTCCCTGTTGATTCAACCTTCCTTAAGTGGTGCCAATATAGATATTATTATAAAATTGGTAATTATTCATCTGTAACTTATAAGATTCACACACAGGCCTGTAGGCTGGGTCCAGTTTACAGGACGACTGGGGTATTACATCCTGAATTTGGAATGTTTAATCACTCTGGATGGCTATTATTTGAAAACAAAACAAGGAGGTATGTCTTTAAAAATGCCAATAATGAATGGGACCTCTCAGAGATTGTGGATGGCCCGAAATTGGGACAGAGAGTGCATAGTCCAGGGTTACATGATTATAAATTCACCGTGGACGAATACATTGTTAACCAGACAGTGTGGAAAAACTACACACAATATTATAATATATTTAATTGGACATGGTGTTATAATTTTAGCAGACAAAATTGTGTACAGAATCCTCTTCATGCTGTATATCTGAATGCCTCTCATATGCATCTTGAGGTGAATAATACGTGGCATAGGTTTGATAATCAGTCCTGGCAACCTGTATTGGTTGTCACACCTAAGGATATTTTGGAAAAACACTTTTATAATGTTACATTTCTGCAGGTAGATTATACTTATAATGGATCTAAAGGAGAATCTTCAAAGTGGCCTTATTATAAATGCGAAGACTGTACCTTTAAGTTTTATGATAATTTCTTTGGGACTTTGATTCCCGTGTTTAATTTGAGTGATGACAAAATCAGAGTGAATGTCCATAATATGTCAATCCGGATGGGAGTTGATTCTAATTATGTGGACACTAAAAATGTTAGTTTAGCTATGGAAAAATCTATTTGCAGATGGTTTCCACATTCATGGCAATATGTGATTGGTATTCATAGGTCTATTATGCATAATGATTCCACGTACTATGATATTCCTCTTGATGTAAATATAACTGGAAATGTTTCCAAACATTATGAAGGTGGTAATGTTGTATTAGGCAATGAGGAAAAACAAACGAGGGATTATACTTTACATCCAACAGTATATTCTCTTGCATTTGTACCACCAGATTTGGATGAAGTTACTTTAGTGAATTACAAAACAGAAACTTACCTGGTAAATGCTGATGACTACTGGTCATTGAAGACTGGGTGCCCTAGAGCACAGCTCTGGGATACTATAATTAGATACCATGTGGATGTAGCAGATAGAAGAACTCTGAAATGGTGGTTGACACAAGGAATGGATTTCTCTACTTGGTCTAGTAAAATATATCCAGGAAAATTACCTTATTACTGGTATATGTTATTGCCAGGAAGTAATAATGAATGGAATCTTTATGATATTGTAACACATGATGTTTTACATAATAATACTGATGTGTTTGATGCACATGCAGGTAATCATATTATATATAGTACAAAGATGGATATGCAGAAATGCTACATGGAACCGACCTCTTTGAATCCTTGTTTAATCGATAGGGGAGGATTTAATGAAACCAGGGGATGGGTTACTGCCCATTTCCCAAGAGCGGTCCTCTTCCCACGCAAGGAAAAGGACGGTAATTTTATGAAGACTTTAGAGGCTCCAGGATTTTTACCTTTACTACATCAGCCAGTTAGATTTTTGATACAACCACAAGTACAGCCAATTGTGTTACGATTGTCTGTTAGTGATTTGTTGAAAGGTGAAACTGTATGTCCTTCTTTTGAGTCTACTGTGTTGCCAGATTTGTTTTATTCAGTTCAAAGAAATGCAGCAGGACGGAGACCTTTGCAGTTCGCAGCGATTGGCGCTTTCCTGGCCGGAGCAGCTTTGGGGGCAGCAATCGCTGGAGCAATGACGGAGGAACTTCGAGTGGAAATTTCAGCTCTGCGAGGACTTCAGAATAAACAGAACTTTGTTATCTCACAATTATCTAAAAATCTGCACTCCGCATCTTTACTTATGGAAAGACTTTCTGCAGAACAGGAACTTTTGAAACATCATGTTGATTCATTAAGTAAGGTGATTGAGACCATGGATGCATCATGGAATGTGCGTATGAAACAATTGGAGGCAACTCAGGAGTGTGAACATTTGCAAGCAATGATCACCGCGGGATTAGAAGAAATAAGACTGTTATTTAGAACTGGCATAGGCATGGAAACTGCATCAGCTATAACCATATTAGATCCTACAAAGGATTCTTGGTGTGAAACTGGTGTCTGTATGATTAATTTATGGCAAATGTCGACATCTAAGGTTGTAATAGGATATCCAACTAAGGCTATACCGAAGAAAATTGGTAAAGATTGGATAATACCATTTGATAAGTTTTATTGGTTAAAATGGGACAATATGTCATATTATGTGCCTAGTGAAGCCACTTATGCGATAGGTAAAACAACTGTTATAGCCTATGATCTTTTCTCAGATGAACCTAGGACTTCTGATATAACTATATCTATGCCTCAGGCTACTTTGTTAGATCTTGGGAATTTTAATATGTTGTCTTGTTATCCTGAACCGTACATGGTTCAACGATGGCAAAACATTTCTTATAGTGATTCTTTGAGTCTGAATGCTGGTTGCCATATACATACTAATGTCATGATGATGGAACATATGAATTTGACCGTTCAGAAACATCTGTTTAGGAGTTTGAATTTTACTAACACGAGAAATGTACGAGTCCTGACTCAGGTGGTTTATTTGTCTAATCATACTTTTGGGTTACATACTTTTGTGCCCCAGCCACCTCTGTCGGAAGAATATAAACATATGATGAAGGCGACGGAGGCAGCTAAGTCCATTTATGCTTCATTGGGAAAGGAAATTGAGACAGTACATAATCAAACTACTGAACTTCTCCAAAGATTCTCAGGAGAAACTCATAAAGTTAAAATGTTGGTTGATTCCGGATACTTGATTCCGCGTGACTTTCAGTATACTTATGATTGTAGTTTTGTAGGTTTCTTTAGAAAATTGGTTCATGCAGATGTTAGTTGCATTATGAGATGGAACCCTTTCCATTGGCTTAAGGAAGGATTGCTATATGTATGTTGTTTTGTATTATTTGTATTATGTATTAAGGTTTGTTTAAAGATTAATAAGTCTGCAGGAAAGAAAACTTACATTAAAATGGATAAACTTCAACATTACAGGGACCATGAAGCGAAAGGCACTAAGAAAATCAAATCTAAGAAGGAGAAGGACGGAAAGATCGAGGAATTATTCTGAACAGTTGCACTATGCAAATTGTCATCTTTGCATCGAATTTCATGTAAATACATGGTTTTTATATAGTGCATATACACTGTTTGGGCAGGAACGTTTTTCTCTTTTATGTAGACTAGTAACCTTACGCAGTGGACCATGGTGTCCACTGGATAGGACCTTGGAAGGCCAAGTGCCCTCTTTGTGTGTGTTTTTGAATCATGTTTGGAATTGTATTTCTGATAATAATTTGCATTGTGATGTTTATTGTAGATATAATATACATTTGTGTGTTAAGACTTTATTTGGATTGTTCACTGAAGTGATGAAGTCTGATCATGATTTATTAACCTTACACTCTAATGCAGGTGCTTTTTATGTTAATGGACTTATTTCACTTAACTATAATAGATCATTATTATTTGGTGATAATGTATTATGTAGAATCAATTCGCAATGCAGACAAAGGAATACATATGTTCCTAGATCTTTATTTGACATATGTTTAAGAAACATTTGTAAGCCTTACTTTATTAAATTATGGACTTATGTGGATTATCATCAACACTTACCTAAGATTGGTTAATATTATAGAATTTCTTGAGGAACTATGTCTGTGGACCAGATAATCATCAAACGGATATTAGGACGCAAGCTGAGGAACGACCTATTATTCAGGAAGGACCGGATGACTCCAATTCCGATGTTCTCTGAAAAAGATGTTAATTATCCATTTATGATAGTTCACAATTTGGTGATAGATTTGGATCTAGTAAAGGATTTGGATTTGGACCTTTATTTACGATTGAAACAACTTTTCGTCCCAAGAGTGAAAGCTCCCTTCTGCTGTGAGTTTCGTGCTATGCTTCAGCCTTTTCTGCACTCCTGTGTGGTCGGTGGCTGCATGGATGCCGTGGATTGCATCTTCCAATCTGAAGATTGGTTTGCAGGGCCGCGACAGCCCATACGTTTCCCCGAGGACGGGCAACTTCCGAATGGACGACCTAAGACAGGGGACCGTACTTGTCGCTTTGATACATCGGCACCATCAGTACCATCGGCGCCTCCGTATCAAGGGGGTGGAATGACAGGAGTAAACATCAAGGACGAATAAACAACATGAATCAGCAAAAGGACTTGTTTTGGACTTGTTTTGGACTTTGCAGTGACTAAGTGACTTTTTAGTTGTAAACATGTTTTGGTTATAGGATGACTAGATAGTATGCCCATGTTAGATAAGTTGATGATGTAACTAGGTAGTGTGCTTATGTTAGATAAGTTAGACATAAACAAGTTTGTTGTAAACATATAGAGTATATAAGCGCGAGGGAAACTCCATGTATTTGCTCACAATCAACTCTCATCGCCTGAAAGTAAGATCGTGCAGTGTGAGCCAGTCACCTCGTGTATTGCTTTGTGTGGTGTGCGAATAAACCAGCATTTCAAAAGGCAATCGAGTTCGTGCTTGGTGTTCGCGTACGTCGCGGTCCGGGGTCCAGTGCAGATATCCGGAAGGGAACTCCTGGTAACCAGACAAGGCTGAGAAGCTGCTCGTGACACTGCCGAACACTAAAAAATAAATATTAAAAAACTCTCTGTCTCTCTCTCTCTTAAAAAAAAAAAAAGAACAGCATCTATTTTCCACATTTCCCCCCACCACCACCATTAGAGAAATAACTTCAAAAAGTTTCAATTTTCTTTTGTTTTGTTTTTGGAGAATCTATGAGTTCAGAAGAAGAGTCAGAAAAGAATGTGTTTGGAAAGTGACAGCCCCCTTCTTGCACAGGTACAGCCCCCTGAGGCCCCTTTTGAGGCCAGCTCCTGGTGAAGGTATTCTGTGAGCCCACCTCCTAACACCCCACCTTGCCACAAAATGACAGAAATGTTTATACACTCACGTACCCAATGTGGACTCACCAGGAAATGGACAGTACCACCATGGTCCCTCTTAGCAATGTCAAATTAGAAATAAATACATGTCTCCAGCTGGGTATTCCATGTGTTTTTATTTGGGAATCACACAGACACCAAATCAAGATTTAAGTCAGAAATTCTCCAGGTACAATTACTCTCATAATGTGTGCCAATCATCTCAGTAAACACAGGATCCTGAACCTGATTTTTCTGCTAGAGCAATCAGCAAGGAAGAGGCAGCCCCTGCTTCCACTCCTGGAGCTTGCTCATACTCTGATGGTTTTATTGGTCATCTAAAGACTGTGTGCCTCACAGTTGTTGGGCATCCTTTAAATTGTCAAGCATTTACCCCCCAAATAATACTGTGTTGGCAAAATGTCTTTGAGTTTCTATGTAAAAAGGGAACGTGATGGGAAGAACAAGATCATTTGTAAATCCAATGATTTAACAATAAACAAATAAAACCAGTAAGAAACACAAAATTTCTTAATTATTTAACTTGAGTTCAATTTGCCAGTTAAGGTTCTTTGAGGAAATAGGCCAGGTCCCATATAATAAACATTCCATCACCAGTGTCATTCTGGAACATAGAAAGGTGGGAAAGAGAAGTGGCTAAACCCATGAATTGTGGTGTCAAGCTAAGATAATTTAGACTCAGGCCTAGACTCTGCCTTCTGAAGGGCTATGTGACTTGGGACACGTGGCCTAAACTTTCTGAGTCTTGGTTTTCCCATCTAAAAACAAAAGGAATAATAACAATGACTAGCCGTGTGAGGATTAAACCAGGCAATGCATACAGAATACTTAGCACAACACCTTACATATGGTGACCCCAAGTAACTGTCAGTGGTGATTATTGTTGTTGATGAGGTTGTTGTTACCACAGGGATGGTCTGTTAAGCTAAAGGCCGCTGAGACTCCAAGGTCTGGATTTCGAGCTATTTTTGCAAGCAATGAACTACTAAAAATAGGAGGCAGTGTTTACTCTCAGTGCTTTGGAGAACAGCTATGACTTGGTCTCTGACCAAGTAGATTCGGTGGCAGTGAACTAAACAGTCTTGTAACTGCCTCTCAGCTCAGACCACATCCTGACTAGACCTCGTTCCATGGAGGTTTGGACAACCCAAAAAAGCAGGCCCAACAGATTCAACAGGCCAGGCCCTTCAGGAAGCTTGCCAAGAGGAACAGGCCCTTCTCCTTTGCTGTTTCACCCAGAAAGCGGCAAAGATGGCAGAAGCCCAGGTGACAAACTGGCTATGAGTTGTATGAGTTCACAGGCTTGTGGTGACCCTTCCTTCACCACCACCCATAGAGCATCAAGGCAAGCCTCTTAGAATGCAGGGCTCCGAGGCAGGCAAGTCCTTCCTGGGAGCTGAGCAGCAACGGGGCATTGGGCTACAAACCATCCTGCAGAACTAGCCTGGCTATCATCCTAGGAACACCCAGACTTGAACTTGTCCTTGTCTGGAGGGTTTATCTAAGAAGAGATGATTCCTCTTATAGATATGTCATTCCTCTTATAGATATGTCACATACCTTTGAAACTTCAGTAGAAATTGAATTCATTTCATGGGTTTTTCATTTGTAAGAGCATGCTTTCATAACAATATATTGTGTAACAAATGATTTTAAACATACACACCATTGGTTGCACCATATGATGTGTGTGTTTGTATAAGTGTGCATGCTACCAATACTGAGGAGTGACAGTTTTCTTTTCCTATCTCTCATCTCTTCTTGGCCCAATCTTTATCAGATCTAGTATGTGTTTCAGTCTAGAGTCACATGTTGTCAATGATTCTATAGTCACATGCTGATAGTCATCACCAAGTGATGAAGGGCATCTAATCGCTTAAAGATTTTCATTTTTATCATTATATATATATATATTAATTATATATATACATATATATATAACATACATATAACATATATGACATAGGATATTTTATGAAAATATCCTAGTAAAAATAATAGAGAAGGCAATAGGAAGCAAGAATAAAGAAAAATTGCAGTACAAGATACAATACAAGGTACCAAGAATGAGTAATTCTTGGGGCTGGGGTTGTGGCTCAGTGGTAGAGCGCTTGCCTAGCAAGCGCTGGGTTTGATTTTCAGCACCACATTTAAATCAATAAAAGTCTATTGACAACTAAAATAAATTTAAAAAAAAAGAATTCGTAATTAATTCTTACACACACACACACACACACACACACATACAAAATAGAATCATAGCCAGGCACAGTGATGCACACCTGTAATCCCAGTGGCTTGGGAGGCTGAGGCAGAAGGATCACAAGTTCAAAGCCAGCCTCAGCAACAGCAAGGTACTAAGCAACTCAGTGACACCCTGTCTCTAAATAAAAATAGGGCTGGGGATGTGGTTCAGTGGTTGAGTGGCCCTGAGTTCAATCACCAGTACCAAAAAAAAAAAAAAAAAAATAGAATCATGGATCCAAGAGTTTGGAAGGAGCTTAAAGAAATTATCTAAATGCTGGAACTTGGGGAAAACTAAGTTATGTGCAGGCCATGTGACTGTGAAAAGATATATGTGTGTGTGTGTGTGTGTGTGTGTGTGTGTATCTCCAAGGACTCTTCTACTATCAGACTTCAGCAAGGTTTCTTGGTACAAATGAATATCTCAAAGTCAATAGTGATCCTGTATACCAGCAGAAAAAATGATAAGATATAATTTTTTTAAAAAAAAGATTCCATTAACAATAGCAACAAAAACTTTCAGGAACTTATAAAAAGATCTAACAAAGGAAATATAAGGTCATTTATGGAATGAAACTTCATTGAAGCACATAAAAGATCCAAAAATGAGGGCTGGGGTTATAGATCAGTTGGTAGGGCACTTGCCTAGCACATGTGAGGCACTGGGTTCAATCCTCAGCACCACATAAAAATAAAATAAAGGTATTATGTCCATCTACTATAAAAAAATTTTTAAAAAGATCCAAAAATGAAAGGCTATACCATGTTCATGCATGGAATGGGAAGGCTCAAAGATGGCAATTCTTCCCAAATGAATCTAAAGATCTATTTCAAATACAATTAAAACATATATGTTTGCCCCCGGTGGCATTGACAATGATATTAATCCTTAAGTTAATATCAAAAAGTAAAGAAACAACAATAACCAAGATGACATGGAAGAACAAAGACAATTCAGCACACTGAATAACAAGCTTATTATAAAGCTACAGTAATTACAAAAGAATGGCACTGGCGTGGAGACAGACAAATGCAACAGCAGAACAGAATAAAGAGCCATAAACAGACACATGCTTATGGTAAGACTTGATCCATGAACAGAGATAACAGTGAAAATCAGTAGGAAAAGGATAACACCATTCAATAAATGGCATTGGGCCAGTTAGTTTTCCACTTGGAAAAGCAAAAAAACAAAAAAATAAATAAAGTCTATACTCCAACTCATTTGCAAAAGTATTTTCTAGGTCAATTTAAAAAAAAAGAAAGAAAAGCAAAATCTAAATACTATTATGGCCTCAGGGTAGGAAAACACCTAAAGAATAACACTGGTAAATCTGACCACAGTGAAATTTTTAATGAAAACCATCATTTTAAAAAGTGAAAGATAAGCTAAAAATTAGAAGGAAATATTTCAGCTCATAAACTTCAACAGTGTTTTTTTTTCAATACATATATCAATGCATAAAATCCAACAAAGGATTATTGTCCAGAATATATAAATTCACACAACTCAATAAGAAAAAAAATAGTTTGACAGGAGAGTAGACAGAGTATAAGAAGAAGAAATTCTCAGGAAAGAAATATAAAGGGATTCAAAAAAAAAAGTAAGTAGTAACCAGGAAATGCAAATTATAACAATGACATATGATTTTGTATCCATCAGAATGGTAATGGTTAAAAATCATATTCTAACTATTGAGGAGGCAAGCAATGGAAATTCTCACGTATAGCTAGGGACTTATAAATTGGAACAACCTCTCTTGGAGAACAATTTTGAACTCTCCGGCAAAGTCGACAAGCAGCATGTTGAAAAGACCTCTGCAGTTCAATGGCCAGATGTCTACCCCAGAGAAACTCTTAGATCTATCCACAGGATCTATATATAATAAAGAGATTTTTAGGTAGAACTGTGTATAGGAGCAAAAAGACAAACTTTAACATCTACTAATAAGAGAACGAATAGATTTTAAGTTATATACTTACAGATTGAAATTTACATAGCAATTTAAATGAATGAGCTTTATCTAAAGGTATCAACCTAAGTAAGTCTTAGGCAAATTGCAGGAAGATAAGGTGATGGACCAGATTTTCACTTCAAGAGAAAGCATTACCCATCGTCCCCTGTTGATCTCTCTCCCCTGGAGAACTGAAATAGTCTCTTCCTATACCCCATTCTAAACCCTTTGCATGCCATCCTCCGTGCCACAACTATGCCACATCCCGGTTTAAACCTTTCATTGGCTTCCCTCTGCAGTCACATAATAAGATCCAAATTGCTTAGTGCTGCCTCTTCAGCCATTCCTTCTGGCACACTCTACCCCTCTGACCTCACCTCCTGCCACCTCCCTGGTCTCCACACTGCTGCGGCCACATCACCCTCTTCCCTGAGTACACCCAGATCGTTTCTGTGTTAGGGCACCAACACTTGCTGTTCCTTCTTATCATTTAGATTTGATTTGAAACAGTATCTTGAGCAAGGCCCTTCCTCAGTACCCTGCCATACCTGTCTTGTCCCCATCTCCCTTGCCAACCTGAACCACAATATCCTATTTCATCATGTTCACCCAGACACAGAAATCTACCTTTATTCATATATCTGTATATTTAGGACATGGGTTTTGCCTTATTCACCACATTCCAAGGTCAGGAGTGGAGTCTATCACATACTAGGTCTCACGTGAATATTTGTTGCTTATTTATACAAAATTTTGAACTTAACAAAGCTGCACTATCTAGTGTTTATAGACGCCTAGTGATGTGGTAAAAGATGAAAACCCGGACAGGAAGGTATCCAAAAACTCTGGGAGAGGATTTGTCTCTGGGGAACATGGGGGATCAGTAGGATCAGAGAGTTGGACAGAGGCCTTAAAATGAATCTGTGAAGGACATATAACAGCATTTATTAATTGTCATGATTTATGAAATCTGTGTGGTAATATTACATAAGTATTGTTACAGTTTTCCCTGTACTCTTCTGACTGAGATATTTCATAATAAAAGAAAAGCAGTTATTTTTTATTTATTTATTTTTTGTGGTGCTGGGGATTGAACCCAGGGCCTTATGCATGTGAGGCAAGCACTGTACCAACTAAGCTATATCCGCAGCCCCTGAAAAGCAGTTATTTTTTAAAGGAGAGATCTGAGATGACAGAATGATGAAGTTGGAGTCAGTGGCTGCCAGAGGCGAGGTGTGTGGGGTGGCAGTGAATGGGTAGTTCTCACCAGCTACCGGCACAGAGGAGATGAGCTGGGTTCAAAAGAGCCAGCTACAACATTAAGCTTAGAAAATGGTGAGAAATCACCAACACAGAAGTAGTTTTCAAGTCAAGGGTAGGATAGCTCTGTGACCTTAAGTGTCAGCTTCCACACTGAAAGGCACTGGAAAAAGAGAGCGTGCACCTGTAATCTCTTTATTTTTATAGGAAGGACACACAAGGAGATTCCATGGGATCTTCTTCACCAAATATGGTAGGGGATAGGTTTCAAAGGTGGAGTCTTACTTCGTGATGTCTTGTGGTCAGCAGATTGATTGACATCTTGGCAAGTCACACCCATCTCAGGTGCTGTGTGGGATCACTGGCAGAGCAAGAGGAGAGGCGCACTTGCTTCGCACAGCCCAACCAGCGTGCAAGGCCAGGCCTGTCCCCCCGTATAGCTCCAATGCACATAGCTCACACACACAGCCCATGGATGGCTCGCGAAAGGTAGTGGTGACAGAACAGCCCTGCACCTTGGCTTCAGTAGTGGTCACCAGATCTTCAGTAGTGGTAAAATGACCAGAACTGTATATACACTTTATACCAAAGTCAGTGGTCTGGTCTGCCAGGGCAGTCACCTGTTGGGTAACCACTGGAGGGAACTGGGTGAAGGGAGCACAGCCCTTCTCCATGACATCTTCATCCCTTCCTGAGCAATCTATAGTTCTTTTAAATTTAAAAATATCTACCTATGGGCTAGGGTTGTAGCTCAGTGGTAGAGCACTTATCTCGCACATGTGAGGCCCTGGGTTCGATCCCCAGGACCACATAAAAATAAACAAATAAAAATAAAGATGTTGTGTCCATCTACAACTAAAAAAATATTAAATATATATATGAGAGATATGTGGTCCACTTAAAATAATATTTGTTTCACAGATCAGACAAGAGAGAGGCTCATGAGAGGAAAAGCAATTTTCCTCTTTTGTATGTGTTAGGGCAGAAAGGCCTGTGGACACTGCAGTTTTCTTTGAACAGTCAAGTCCACAAATGCTGTGAGCCCAGGTCCCTTAGTGGCCCTTCCTAAGGACTCTGTAACAATAACTTCCCAGTCAGTGACTCAACCTGTAAAACAAGGCTTCAGATCCCTGATCTGAAGTCAGATATCCAAATCAGAGAACCCAACTTCAAATCCCAACTCTGCCAGGAAGTAAAGGGATGGCCTTCTACTTCCACCTCTTTGCAGTTTCCTCATCTGCCAAATGAGGACAGAGTGATTATAATCCAGACATGGTGTTGTGAGCCACAAATCAATATATGTAACAAACTTGGCATAAAACTTGGCAGATTGTAAGAGCTCAAGGAAAAATCGAGAAGCACAGCCTCAAACCTATGAAATGATTCCACATATGCTGATTATTTGTCCCAAGGATGCTCATGTTCATGATTCTGTCCAACTACATAACTAGGTTCTTGTGCTGGGTGAAATGGGAAGGTTCTGAGGTACGGGTCAGCACAGGAGTGAGGCAAACTGCACGAAATTCCTACAACTACCTATGCCCTCTTTTCACTGTTAGAAAGTAGCTAGAAGAACTATATTCCAGCTTAAAGGACATGAAAAAAAAGTAAGGTAAACTAAAATGGCAAGATTGCTCATGTTGTTTGGGTAATTCTGTAGACAGCGATAAGGTATAATCACAAATCAAATGCCAGAAGAATGCAGGCTCTCTATCACATTAACCAAACACACAGTCAAAAAATAGCTGAACACTCGAAGCTCCCAAAGACTACAGCAAGACTATAGATTGTGATTGTTTAAAATTTAAAGAGAGGGGCGGGGAGGGAGGGAGGGAGAGGGTACTTCTTTTTTTTTTTTTTTTTTGGCATGAACCAAATGAATTTAAAACGAGAGAAACCAGATTTAATCTGTGAGAGAAGGAGCAGGCTCCTCTTTCAGTTGGCCAAAGAAAAGCATTCCAGCTCAAGGGGCACACACAGGCAAGAAATGTGAGACTCAATTTTTATTTCTCAAAAGGTACATTAAAGTTGACAACAAACCCTCTTGAAATTCCAAAATCTGAACAACAAAGTGGTAGAAAAAAGAAATTGATCTTTCAACGGAATTTACAATGGCAAAGAGAGCAACATATCTTCAGCAATACGTACATCAGGTATCTAAAAGGGGGTAAAGCTGAAAATGTGCCTCATTTTTAAAAAGCTAAATCACAAAATTAGTTAAAATATGTGAAGCATTTCCTAAAGTTAACTATTGGCTTGAAATCAGTAAAATAAATGACTGCTGTAAAAATGAAAAAGTTGAGCATATTTTATTTTCAGTAATGAATAAGATTCCAAAAGCAAAAGCAACCCCTCTCACAAATACTTTCAAACAGTTTCATTTTGACAAGATTTTTAAGTACCCTAGTAAATCCAAGCTTAATACCCATCACATATTTTGCAAAAGTAATAAAGCTGAGGCAATAAAAGAAGTCTCAATAAATCCCTACTTTCAAAGTATTGCTGACAAGAAGAATCGGTACCCTGGGTTTCTGACCGGATTATTCAATTTGACATATGAACAAAATGTAGTAAAACTTGCTTCAAGTACTGGTTACATAAGCATAAAATTCTTGTTTAATTCTTATTTAAAACACAAAGATCAATCACATACAAGTTCAAATCTCTCCCTTAATTCCTGTTGTTCAAGCGCCACCAGTCCCCTGCCAACCCTTGTGAAGCCTTCTTTCTAGTAATGTGGGTAAATATGTATTCATATTATCAGCTGTTACAACAATAAGAGTTCTCTACAATAAATTAATTTTATATTAGCTCCTCAAGGTGAAAAGAAGCATTATATCTAAAGGAATAAGATAAGAATAATAAAAAGAGCCAAAACATTTCCTCTTGTGAAAAACAAAAAATAGAAAAAAAAATTTCTATGAACTCCCTTGGTAAATTGTTGATTAAAGTTTACACTGGGGGAAAAAATATCTTCTAAAGTCTTGAATGAACTTAAAAAATGAAGAAAGTTGGGCAGTACAATTTTTAATGGTTAAAAAATTTTTGTTTCACTTTTAAGCTTTTTTACAGAATATGTAAAGAGCTGTAAAAATGAAAGTACAATAATATTGAAGGTCAACTCCGTCAAAGTAAGAAAAGCAGATTCAGAGTTAAAGCTAAAATGTCTAATTTCAACTTCTTATCTTGACATTGATATGCATTTTACTTAACTTGCATTATTATTATCAGATTATTATTATCATTACCTTGAACCCATTACCATCAGAATTCAGATTATTTTTATAAATGTTAAAGGCACTGAAAGTTAGAAACCAATTAATTTTCCACTTATTTAAAAAAAAAGATTTATCTCCAAATTTCTAAAGCAAATAATCCCCCAGGTGCTTCCTGCCAGTTGTGAGGGACATGCTATTTAGGGACAACACCCTGCAACAACACATTCACCTCCTCTCTTCCTGCTGGCTTCTAAATCATTACTGGAAACACTTGTTTGAAATTAAGAGCTTTGCAAAGGCAGGCTTCCTATGCCTACTGATTTATTTTCTTTATTTTAAGGCATAAATCTGTGTATGATATGGTTTACAAAGCTACGGAGATTCAGACCTTAAGTGAGAAATGTATTTTATTTTAGTTTGTTTGCTTGTTTTTTTTTTTTTCCCTTTTTTTGCCAACACCCAGACCCTGCTTTGATGTAACTGAGTCTTTGCTTAAGATGAGTTTTGAAAGTGAAGGAGCTGGATTTGGAAAGGGCCATTTTCTGTCTAGAACAACAAGGACAGTGAACAAGGAAAGTGAACAGGCAATTTAGGAAATAAAATACTTGTCAACTTCCTGAAAAGTAGGCTATAATCTTAAAAGGCAATCTGGAGTGCTATTGTGATCATTTATGAAGCAATTTAATAGTAACTTGAACCACAAGTTTTTTGGAATTTGATTTATGTCTTGGTATCTGATTTCACCTACAGTAAGTTATATCTATAAAAATTTAAATGAAAAAAAATGGGAAGATAAAATTTTCTGTGTAGGTGGAATGATTAAAGCTTTTGGAGTCAGAAGCAGATGAAATACCCCTTTGGGGACCAGATCTAGAAACAGTCAGTTCACTGTGGCAATAACGACGGCCAAAGCTTATTCCCTCCCCAGAATCACATTTGAGTTGTAGGAAATCAACTTTGTTGTTCCTAGAACTGGTATCAAGAATAAGTGCAGAGGATAGATTCGTGGTGGGTATGAAAAGAAGCAGAGAGTGAAAATGAGATGACAGAAAACTAGCATAAAGAGATAGTGAGTAGGGACGTTGGAAAAGGAGAAATTATCAACCTAGTTGTGTTTAATGTTTTTTGAACAGAACTAATTGAAGACGATATTATTACATATTAAAATGTTTCTCCAATTCTACTCTAGGGTTTCTAAAGAGTGTCAGTTCTTTGAAACCACAGACAAGGCATGAAGCCATGTGTCTGCCCCACCGCCCTGCATGTCCACGGTGATGCCATGCGGGAACTGAGGTTGTCAAGGCTGCTCCCTCAGCCAGCCTTCCAGCTAGTTCCATAGGCCCTGGCAGTGCATTAAATACTCCAGAGACATTTTTTCTGGAATAGAGATATAAATGAAAGTACAATAATATTGAAGGTCAACTCCATCATTAATTAGCAAATAAACAAGCTTATTTAATCTCATTACTAAATATGCTGCTTAAAAATTAACAGTATTTTGGGCTGGGGTTATAGCTTAGTGGTAGAATGCTTGCTTCACTCCTGTGAGGCAGTGGGTTCAATCCTCAGCATCACATAAAAATAAATAGAGATATTGTGTCCATCTACAACTAAAAAATAGTTCTTAAAAAAAAATGAACAGTATTTTAAGGAAAATTCTGTTATGTTTACAGCTTGAAAGATGGTAATTTAATTAACCCCAAAATAATAAATTAGAATGTAATTTGGAAATACCCATTATCATGTTAAGTGCACCTACCCTTTGACCCAAAGAGTTCACTGCTAGGAATTTATTCAACATATATGTTCCCATAAGCACACAGCAGCCTTAACACAGAGGTTTAGACTACACCAAATTGGAAATGACCTAAATGTCCCTGGTAGGGGATTATTCAATAATAATGCATTCATACAATGAAATATTATGAAGCTATTGAAAGGAATTAGGGAGGGCTTTAAGTTACCATAAAGGTATGCATACATGTATATCTTTATACATATAGCTATAGATATAGATAGATAGATAGATAGATACACACACACTGATCTACATATATATATGTATATCTATCTCAGTATGCATATGTATATAAAGCTCTTTGAGGGCAATTAATTAGCAAATAATTAATTTATTATTTATATACACGTATATATATGTCTATGTGTATCTATATAGCTATATGTATAAAGATGTACATGTATATATAGAGAAATGCATGTATATATATATAGATCTATATATCTGTATACAGAGAGAAAGAGATCCAAAACAACAAATTAAAAAGCAAATTTCAGAGCAGAATGTATAGTGCTATACTATTTGTGTGTGCTTAAAAAAAAAACACGATTAAAACAGAAGCTTAATTAAAACATTCTGAAAGAATTTAAAAAAAGAAATTTAGAATAGTTATCTTCGGAGACGGGTTTGGCAATTTTGTTCTGTACTTTGTACCCTTCTGAACTGACTAGATTTTAAACCGTGAGCATGTTATTGCTTTCATTCTAACTGAAAAACTAGCAAATTAAAAAAAAAAAAAAAAAGTCTTATTTACCCTGAATTTGCAAAACGGATGCTCTGCTAGGAGACAGTCGGTGGAAGCCACAGAGCCTAGCCACATTCTCCTACAAGGCCGGCTAAGGACGGCCACGTGAAGAGGTTAACCCAGGAGCCCTACAGCAAAAGGCTGATCCCAGCCGGGGGCTCTCCACACCACTCGGATCTGGTGCGCTTCCAACACCAACCGCGTCGCCTGGGTCAGTTTGTCCACGTTCCCTTGCTTCCAACGCCGTCTTACATAAGGTTCTGGGAGACCCGCGCCGCGTCCGGACGCGCCTGGGAGGAGCTGCCACGCCACCGCCCCTTTGGGCTCCCGGCTCCAGCACCGCAGCAAACAAAGAACTTCGGCTGCATCGCCCAGTGGCGCCCGGATCCCTTCCCTCTGGACAGCCAGGACGCACGTCCGAGACGCTAGAGCCAGCCCCTGCAGGAGCTCGGGTTGACCATTTCCAAGTGGAAAGAATGGAAACCATAAGTGAGATTCCTCTCCCCGCAGACTCACTTTTCCCCCCCTCACTCCGGTCTTCTGCATTCTCCCTTAACTAGTTCCTAGAAATATCTACCCGGGCTAATTCATTCTGCTCTTGTGTATGCAAAACAAGGTCAAGCCGCTTCCAGTCTCGTGCTGAGCCTCGGTTTTGTACCGCCTTTTAGTAAGCATCAAAGTTTTTGGGTTTTTTTTTTTTTTATTTGTTTGTTTTTCTCTTCTTGGGCTTCATGACACTGGCAAGTGAATGTCAAGGCTTTTGAAAAAGTTGAATTTCAAAGTCTGGAGCTTGCATACTTCTTCCAAATCTCACATGTTTACCCCTTTAAACTTGGAAATATATTTCTGAAAGCATTTCTTTTTTTAAATCGTCATTTTGCTCAACAGTATCCTGAGGCTTAACTGCACTGCCAAACAAGTAAAAACCTGCCACACAGACCGTGGTGTTAAGGAAGAGGCAAGTTAAGTGTAAAGAGAAAAAACTCGTCCTATTACCAGGTAATCTCTCTCATTTCTTCATAATATTTCTTCAAATATTTATAATACGAATGAAGGAAAGAACTGTGATTTGCTTGTCTCCACTGGGAAGCTAACTCTTCAATAAACCTGTTTCTCCTAACCTCCACTCTCCCTGCCTTTAAAAAACAGCAAGAACAGTAAACAGCCATCAAACCTCAAGGTTCAACCCAGAATAGTAGGTTACCAGAGTGGGAAATGTTATTAGATAATAAAGAGGGAAAAGTGCCTTTTTGTAATAATTTGGGGACCAGTGTTGTGTCGGTAGCAAACATTGTATTTTCCTGCAGTGGAAAAAAAAAATCCAAATCCTTGCTTATTTTTGTGGAAAAGTCCATATTAACAATCCAGTACTTTCAACTTTTTCAGCTTTGGCAGTCAGAGAGGGTGCTGTTAACAGCCCTCAAAACTGAAGTTCCTTTATTTCTTCTGCCACTTGAGAAAAAGTTTTGCCACAAAGTTCTAATAACTCTAAGTTCCTACAAATCAGCTTGGAAACGTCTAAATGTGTTTTTCCTAGAAAAAGTGCCAGACATCAATTTTATCTGGCAACCATCAAAATGCATCAGACCACAAAACTATACATTGCTGGACCTCACAAGGAGCATGGTAAGGAATCGCAGTGAGCCAACCCAAGTGCTCAGCTACACCACATCTGCAGTCTACAACGTCAACAGCTGTAATGATATACCAAAATACCAGATTTTTATAGGTGATAAATTCACATTTTCAGCTAATTCTACTGTGATCTGTTGCCTAGACTCACATTTAAAGGAAATACTAAATTTCAGTTACAGGATAGTGACAATACCTGACATTAACTGCTGCAACCAAGAACGTGCAACAGCAAAATAAAACAAAATTTTAAATTGTAAAAGTAATGGGTGGAAATCTCAAATCAACCTTCTCAGCCTCAGGTTTAAGATTACATAGCATTATTTAACTCCTCATCACACTAAACTAACTGTCATATATTGAATATATATATATATATATATATATATATATATAGAGAGAGAGAGAGAGAGAGAGAGAGAGAGACCATGAAAATGAATTTTTTTTTGTTTGCAACTATATTATTTTATGAGATAGCAAATGACATAAAACGTGGGGATTTAGGTCAAAGAACAGTTTTCCTGATTGCCAGGTTGGCAGAACTTGTGTAACTAAAGTATGCATACTGATAATTGATGTACACAGTGACCCCCAAACAGGAAGTGCCCTTGGAATCATAAGTCTAATAGTCATTTATTCAACCCCTACTGTGAGAAATACAGTAGGGATTATAGATTATAAGGCGCTGCCTGCACAGATTTTGCATTCTAGTTAGAGAAGGGAATGCCATAAAGTTCAAAAAAGTGTAGGCTGGTGGGCAGAGAGGAGGGGAGCAAGGATGGTTGCTTTTCATGACGTCTTTCCATGGTAGTTGATTTTTGAAACTGTGCTATGTGTTTTACTTACATAAAAGTTTAAGAGGTAAATAATGATAGCAATGGGAAAGAAGGAACAGATGTAATAAGCATAGGAAGAATACTGCTCCAGCCCGAAACCGGATAGGGGAAGCTGGGTACAGATGGACCTCTCCCTCTGCTTCATGTCCCTGATCTATCAATAAGTTCATTGTCTCCAGAATCTCCCACAGATTCCTCCTCATCCTCATCCTCCCCAACACTGCCTCAAGCTGCAAAGACCTCCTCACCATTAACCTTCCTCTGGTGCATGAATTCTTGACATTTGTTGACCCCTTTGGCAGTACTTCCCATCCTATGGAACTCTTCTCACAATAAGGTGCTTGGATTATAAAATAAGGTACAAAATATGAATTGTATTAAAATGTAAATATCAACTTATTTTTCAAGTTGTGACATAGTACATAGGTTTATTAATTCATCAAATAACAAGACGTACAAGATCTAATATCTATATTAAGTTCAGTAAAAGTGTAGCAGGTTATTTTGAGATATCTTCAATAGCTGTAATGATATACCAAAATACCCAATTTTTATAGGTGATAAATTCACATTTTCTGCTAATTCCACTGTGATCTGTTGCCTAGACTCATATTTAAAGGAAATACTAAATTTCAGTCACAGGATAGTGACAATGACAATATAATTCTTTTTTCCAACTTAAGCTCACAGATCCCAAGCATTCTGTCCATGGATCCCTTGCAAGTCCAGGCACCCAGTTAAGAAGCTCTGATCTAGGGTCATGTCCCTCCAGAACAACCTCCACCTTGCCACCAGATCTGATGCTGTCACTCTTACCCTCAAAGCCTTCAATGGCTCTCTCACTTCCCAGGTATAATACAAACTCTTCTGAAAGGGAGGCAAAGCCCTCCATGCTCTGTCCGCTGCCCCCCCCCCCCCCACACACACACACGCCCCCAGCTTGCCAGCCACCTCATCCTCTATGCCTCAGGTCAAAAGCTGCCTCCACTCTGATGCCTTCCTTGACTTCCCCAACCAGACCCAGGTAGTTCTCTGTGTCCATTCCTCTATGGGCATATGGTTGTCCTGGAGTATCTGAGGGGAACTGGTCACAGGACCTCCCATGGATGCCCAAGTCCTCACATGGCTCAGGTCCCTTATATAAAATACCCTATGGGCTGGGGATGTGGCTCAAGCGGTAGCGCGCTCGCCTGGCATGCGTGCGGCCCGGGTTCGATCCTCAGCACCACATACAAACAAAGATGTTGTGTCCGCCGAGAACTAAAAAATAAATATTAAAATTCTCTCTCTCTTTAAAAAAAAATAAAATAAAATACCCTAGTATTTGCATATAACTTACACACACCTTCCTGTGTGCCTTAAATCATCTTTAGATTACTTATCATACCTAACACAACATAAATGCTATGTAAATAGTTGTTATGCTTTATTGTTTAGAAATAATGACAAAGACAGGTGTGATGGCACACATAATCCCAGCAGCTGAGGCAGGAGGACTGTGAGTTCAAAACCAGCTTCAGCAACTTAGGGAAGCCCTAAACAATTTAGCAAGACTCTGTCTCTAAATAAAAAATATAAAAAAGGAGCATATATTTTTTATATAAAAATATAAAAAGGGGGATGTAGCTCACTTGTCAACTACCCCCCTGGGTTCAATTCCTGCTACAAAAAAAAAAAAAAAAAAAAAGCCCCAAAGCTAATATTGTTTATCTGTGATTGTTAGATCCATAGATTCAGAACCCACAGATACAGAGGGCTGACTACCTCCATTGTAGCCATCAAGTTATGGTATAATGGTCCTCCCTTATCTAAAGTTTCACTGATCTGCTGTCTGAAAGTATTAAATAGAAAATTTCAGAAATAACAATTCCTAAGTTTTTTTCTGGAGTGTATGTGTGTGTTGCTGATGGTCGAACAGGGCTTTCTTTTTTTTTTTTTTTTCTTCTTCTTTTTTTTTTTTTTTTGCATAGTAGGTAAGCATTCTACTATAAATTTTAAATAACTTTTATTAGTTGTTAATCTCATACTGTGACTAAAAATTAAACTTGTATCATAGGTATGTATATATAGGAAAAATAACATAGTATATATAGTGTTCAGCACAGTTTCAAGCATCCCCTGGGGGTCTTGGAATGTATCACACAAAGATAAGGGAGACAACTATCCTAAAATTGCTGGCACAGTGTCTCCTGTTACACAGAATCTCCTTCAGGTCAATTCAGTAATTTTTTTTTTTTTATTTTCTCCAGGACCCTGTCTTGTGCATGGCACCAGTAGATGTTTAGTAAATATGTGTTGAATATCTGAGTAAATAAACCAATGGATGTATAACTAAATAAATGAAAGAGATCAATATGAAGAAGGAGGTATGAATAATGCTAAGTTTCTAATCTGGGTTAATGTAGAAAACTGAAAATGAAGAATGAAGGTGTTCAATAAAGTTGTAAATTAAGTAGATTTTGTGTGTAACTTTTTTTCAAAGATAGCAACCCCCCACGAATAAAGTAGAGGATAATTGTCCATTAAAATACCACATTTATTTTATTATTATGAGTATACAGAAATTTGCTATAGAAAAAGACCCCAAACCAAGAAATAGAGCTTATTCCAAAACAGGGTTTATAAATCAGTTATCTAGAATTTAAAATACAATCTCTCTGAAAAGCAAATTAAAATTGGTGATTAGGAATCAATTTATCATGAAAGTTCATTTAATTTGTGATGTGCCTAGAAAGGTTTCATGTTTGATAGAAAACAGTACTACTCAATGCCATTGCCAATTAAGGGAAAAAACTAAATAGCAGTGAATGTGACCATCACTAATTTATTTATCTTGAATATTGACACTGGAGGAAAGACAGCTTTAACTTCAGCGGGATGAGAGAGAGCTCAGAGAGATGTTTGTGGAGATCAGAAAGAACGTCGGGTGGTTTCAGAAGCTCTTTAGTAATGTACAATTTCACTGCAAGACAGGATCTTTCCTTTGGGCTCACCAATGACTCACACAAAGGAAAGACAGTTTCTTGCAGTACTTGAAAAAACTGGAAGACAAGTAGGGTCAGAGTTAAAGAGGCTATGTGTGTCCTACACAATTTAGCTGAGGTCAAATTAGCCAAATTAGGGAAGAAAAAAGAAGGGACCAAGAATATATGGCATGGTACAAGTGGTGGGGATTTCTGTGGCTCACCAAATATTTTCTCCTCCTGGACACAAGGGAGGGTTGTGCCGCCTAACCCCCTCATAGTTGGACAGTGCCATTTTATAGTGTGCCAGCCAGTGAGCATGGGACAGTGGGACAGTGAGGGACATCTGAATGCTGGCAAGAGATCCTCTGGCTTCTTTTTCCCATCGGCTAGGCACCCCAGACCTGGAGGAGGTAGTTGCTTTATCAGCCTGTGTTCATTTTTTTTTTTCTTTTTGGTACCAGGGATTGAACTCAGGAGTGCTTAATCATGAGCCACATCCCTAGCCCTTTTTTATATTTACAAAAAGAAAACTTAGGGGCTGGGGATGTGGCTCAAGTGGTAGCGCGCTCGCCTGGCATGCGTTTGGCCCCGGTTCGATCCTCAGCACCACATACAAAGATGTTGTGTCTGCCGAAAACTAAAAAATAAATATTAAAATTCTCTCTTAAAAAAAAAAAAAAAAGAAAAGAAAACTTAGGACCTCACTAAATTGCCAAGGCTGGCTTTGGACTCATGATCCTCCTGTCTCAGCCTCCTAAACTGCTGGGATTACAGAATTACAGGTGTGTGCCACAGTGCCCAGCCATCTGTCATTCTTGAGTGACAGATGTGAGTCATGCTGGTAACATATGAGAGACATGTAATAGATATAAGAACCTTAGTTATTTTAAGATACAAACCTTTGTTGCTTTAAGTCATCAAGTATTAGGGGATATTTGTTCTGCAGCATAATCCAACCTATTCTGACTGACACAAATTTATAAAGTTTACCTCCAAAGAAGAGAAGGGTGTGGCAGGGAAGACATTGATGGCTTTGGTTACACAGGTTAAAGTTGAAAAGGAAATGAGATGGGAGGAAAAGACACAAATTCGGCTGTAAGAGAGTCATCCAAACTGAATATTTGACCTTTGGGCAGATCTTGTATTATTTCTGAAATCAAAGTCCTCATACTGTCATAATTAGAAATTTGGCAGACAGAATCTAAGCCTCTTAATATTAGCCATGTGACTAAATACTAACTACATATGACTAGTGTACAATATTGGGGTACACGCTGACTGTAGGCCTCAGAGCTTAAAATCATTTGTAAGCTTACTGAGAAAATGGACAGAAGAGTAAATAAAACCATGGGTTTTGGAGTCACACTGGCTTGACTTCAAACCTCAGCTCACCCTTTAAAATCATGAATAGTTCTCACCTAGCCCTCTCGTAGTTGGACAGTGCCATTTTATAATGTGCCAGCCAGTGAGCAGGGGACAGTGGGACAGTGAGGGACATCTGAATGATCTAGGGTCATGTCCCTCCAGAGCAACCTCCACCTTCAATCTCCTTATCTCCAAAGTGGAGACTTCAGTGATTTATTGGGAACATTCAATGAGGTCCTGTGTGGAAAGTGTCAAGTGCAGTGCCTGACATTACCTCGTGTCCTAGCTTCTGCCAGTCCTGTGGAAGCCAGAGTTGATCTGTTGTAGGATGGCTGCCTCATTGTCATGGCCTAGAACCTAATGGATGCTGTGGCCTACCCAACACAGCTTCAAACCAGGTCTTTGGGGAGCTTTTAGCAAACCAGCTCTTGGGGGAGCCTTTAGCCATGAATAGGCTCAACAATGTACCTATGACATTCTGCACACCTCCCCTCTCTTCCTTGGCTGTTGCATTGTTAGTCCATCTTCTATTTCAGTTACAGAATATCTAAGCATAGGTTATTTATAAAGAAAGGTCTCAGTATCTGCTCAGCTTCTGGTGAAGTCCTCATGGCAAAAGGGGGAAGTGAGTGTGTGGTGGGAGAGAGATCACATGGCAAGAGAGGAAGCAAGAGAAAGCCAAGGACCTGCAGGACCTGGGGACACATGTCTGTAGTCCCAGCTACTCGGGAGGCTGAGGTGGGAGGATCATCAGTTGAGCTAGGAGTTCTAGATCCACCTGGGCAACCTAAAACACCAGTTAGATTCTGGAAAGTCCAAATACAAATGATGACTAGATTGAGGCAGGATCGTTCGTGCTCCAAGATACTTTTAACTTCACCAAAGCACGTAGGAATTTCCTTAGTACATTTCAAAGTTTTTGTTTTCTTGACTTTTTAAAGTTAATTGCTTGACAGATGAAAATGAAGCTCAATAGTATCCCCGTCCTTTGAAGATCAATCAGAAATTAGAATAATCTATGCAGATGGAAAAAATAACTTGCAAAAAAAACATATCCTTTGCCGAAATCTATATTGACCAGGTTGCAGAAAGCAAAGAAAGCCCTTCAGGTCCCTTTCTGATGAAAATTAATCCAAAGAGTGGTTATGAAAATGGCCAACACACATTAGATTCCTGTTTTTCCATTGCAACCAAGATCTAAAAACCCAAGTCCAAATTTTGCTTACAGGGTGGTACACAAAGGCCCACAGCCAGGAGGAAACACGAATTTTTTTTTTCTAACCAGGATAACAAAAAAGAATCAGCTGATTCTGGCTGTGAAACAGTCCAGAGTTAAGGAAGGAGTTATTATTTTTTTTCAAAATAAATGAAAACTTGTCATGGCAAGGAGGTCAAATCCTTCCTATAATGTAAGTCAAAACCAAGACTTCACAGAAATGTGGAACTTGGTCTCCTCCGCCTACTCCTTCCCTAATGTGCTTTCATATCTGGGCAGATGAGGTTATCTCCCTGGAAGAGATCAAAAAGCAGGAAGGCTCCAAGCTCTTCTTCTTACAGAGAGATTCAATGTTTGGCCTAAGGTCAAACAACCAGAAACGGACCCTGCATTTTCCAATTCCTAGGTTTAGGATTGTGCCCACTGTGGCACCATTTCCTGGTTTCCTGAGCATGGAATCTGTGCCAGTTACCTCAAACTGCCCAGAGTGGGAGCCAGTCTTCAAAAGGAAGCATTCATCTGTGAGACCCACAGCCCCAAACTCCAGGACAAATCTGAGCCTTCAGACAAGGGAGTCAGCACCTGCATGGCCTTCCCTACTCTCTACACAAGCACCCTGCCCTCCCTTCCCACGGGCTTCACACCTAGCCAGTCTCCTTAGCTCGGCCCATGCTTGGTCCCAAGCCAAGGGGCTTCCAGAGCAATGACAAAAAAACACACACCTAGTTCTCGTTTACAAAGCTTTCTAGCAGATCCCTATTGCCCCAGGATAAATTCCAAGATTTTCAGCAGATTCTGTAAGATCTGCCCCAACTCACTAGACAGCCTTTCCACAAGCCTCACCTCTACCTTCTTCTTCAGCCTTACAGACAAAAAAATCTTTCTTACTGAATGGGTCTGAAGACTCCTTTCTGCTCCTTCACATTCAGACACAAGTTCCCTTCCTCTGAAGCCTTCTCTTCTCTAACTCCTCAAGACAAGTCAATGGCACCATGTCTACAAGGTAATTATTATTGCTATTATCACTGTCTTCTGCAATTTATTATTCTTATATCTCCTACACAACATGATATCCTGAAATGCAGAAGCTGGGTTTCAATCATGAGTATCTTACTTACTGGCATAATATTTTATATCTCCAAGCTTCAGTTTTATTTTCAAAAAGTGAGGGTAATAAATACCTCACTAGGTTATTTTGAGGATTCAATGGCATGGTTATTCAAAGTATGGGCTATATCAAGTTGTTTTTTTTTTTTTAAATATTTATTTTATTTTTTTTAGTTTTCAGTGGACACAACATCTTTGTTTGTATGTGGTGCTGAGGATCCAACCCGGGCCGCACGCATGCCAGGCGAGCGTGCTACCGCTTGAGCCACATCCCCAGCCCTCAAGTTGTTTAATAAATGTAAGTCGCTCTCCTCTCCATCTCTTCCCATAGGGTATAAGAGCTCCCTTAACATAAGAGTATACTTCTTTTGTTTTGTTTTGTTTTTACTTGTAGATACACACAGTACATTTATTTTGCTTATTTAGGTTTTTTTTTTTTTTTTTTTTTTAATGTGATGCTGGGGATCAAACCCAATGCCTCACAAATGCTAGGCAAGAGTTCTACCCCTGAACCACAACCCCAGCCCAAGAGTACTCTTCTTTGTATTCCTTTTGAGTTATATAGTAGGCATCCAATGTTGCCAGAAAAGAGAAAAAGGGAGGGAGAAAAGCAGATGAGAAGGAAGGGAGGGAGGAAAGGAGAAAGGAAAGGAATGGAATGAACAAATACAGCTAAAAGAAAGACCCTGATCCCCATTAGAGGTAGGAGTTGGTGTGATCACTAGTCGTATGACTTTGAGAACATCCAGTTCTTCCCTAGTGAGAAACCTTGAAAAGGTATCTGCTGATAACCACTGAGTAACTAGGAAAGGACAACTGAATCAAGATGGCCTGGTCCACCAGTCGAAGGTAATATAGCCCAACACAAGACAAGCACAATTTTTAAAAAATATTATTCTTCAAATTGTGCATTCCTAGTCTATTCTAAGCACTAGGCTTGGTACAAAGGAGGACGCAGATAAATTGATCTTATGCTAGCCGGGTCTCAATAACTGAAGAGAACATAATGCCTACACTAGTGCTACGTGGCCAAACCAAATCTAGGAAAAACAGGAAGTCTTAATAACTTGCAGCACTTGCCAATTTCTGAGATGTAAACGTTTGCACCATAACTGATTGGATTTTACCAATAATTTCTCCATAAGTATTCAGCTCACAAAATCTCGAAGTATTTAGAGATTGGCTCTAGGGAGCCCCTCGGGACATTCAAGGAAGTGCCATTCCCTTATTCTTGTCAGACTTGACATCTTTTTAGTCACTTTCTTTCTTATTAATATCTTTATCATGTGAAGGACAAGGAAAATAGAGAGAACAGGGAAGCAGGTGATATTCCTGACAGTGATTTAGCAAAAGAGACTAGGGAGGAAGTTGAAAATAATGGACTAGATTTGTATTGGTTTCAGTTAACTCACTCTCTCAATCTCTTAGTACTACAGATAATTGAGAACAGATAACCTAATCAAATTTGCAAAGTACAAGCACACTTTCTGACCGAATACAGGATTAATGGTCATTACTCCGAAGGATACAGAAAGAAGCTGTGCTCAAGAACCCAAAAAGAGTCAAGTTCACCAAGATGGCAGAAAGAATGTTAAACTGGGAAATCAAACAACTTCTCTGGGTAGATGCAACATGGAAAATATTTTCCTGAATGTTTAAGATCAGTGCATCATTCTGGACTGCAACTAAATAAGAAAAGGGATACCAAACCAACAGAAAGGAAAGACCATTTAGCAAAAGAAAAATAAAAATTTATCTTAAAACTGCTAGAAACTGGGACAATCTGGGAAATTTTATTAAGTTTTATGATGGTTTAACTAGCAAAAAAAAAAAGTCTCCACCATAGCAAAGTGCTCCTATGCTTAGAAGGCGGCAGCTGGGGATATTTCCTTTGCTCTCAGAGACTCTGGCTTGACTCTCTCTTCTTTCTGCATCTAATGGTGGCAATGCCACAGGAGTACAGTAATCCATCAAAACATGTTCTCTCCTCTAGGGCAAGTCAGTTTCCATAAGTAAAGAATGGAGTTCAAAGTCAGAGTTGTCTACAAAAGCAGTTTTATTTTTATGGCTCACTAAATGTTTATTGAAGTGAGCCCCATTCTCTGTGACAATGCTTGGCTGATCAAGGCTCCCTGGATCCAAGCAGGGGAAGGGTTAGGAGGGCTCATCCCACTTTGTTGCATGAGTTTAGCTGACCTACTCTCCAACCATTTGCGATGACAGGACTTGGAGGCTACCTACTCAAGCAACAGCTGTCATTATTTGTTATACAATGTGAAATGACAAACTCAAGCCACTTAGAGGAGAAATGGGAAAAAAATTAAAAATATGCAAAGCTGTGAATACAAGGAAAGCATGCATGTCTCAAAGTGAAACAGCTAGTGCAGTGTCATTTCTATGTATAGACAAGCAGAAAATGAAGGAATGGAGAGCCATGTTCCTTTCAAACAAAGCACAACAGTGAAAAAGAAGATTCTGATACTTTAAATAACAAAAAATAAAAGCACGCAAAGTGTGCCATTTGGGGCTGGCTACTTGTTTCAAGACCTGAGGGGAACCAAAGGGGTTAGAGGGGGACAGATTTAATCTTAAGGTCTTTAAATCAGTCAATTACTCACCTCAAGTAGAATGTAATTACCCCCTTTCACTGGTGCACAATACGGCTGTGTCTGATGAGCTAAGAGCAACTTATTTAAAAATGAGAAAAACAGGCATGAACTAACTATGCCGTTATGCCCGAGAGTCAGCAAAGGCAAGACCAGGTTCCACTGGTGAGGACATAAGGGTGGGCAGTCACCAGGGTATCCACAGCTGTGTGTGAGTCACATCTGGCTGAGGCAGATATGAGATCGTCATACAGCGTGGAAGGGAGATTTGGGATTTTAAAACAGCAAACAATTGGAAACCTTGAGGAATTAAAATTAATGCAAAACTAATGTGGATTAAGGCATCATGAAACCTAGAAGAGAGGCTGATTCTTCAAAGTGGGGCAAAAGGAGCCAAGAACTCCAAGTATTCCATCATGGTATTCCAATGGCATGGTTTCTGAATGTCAGAGGGAGAAAAATATGATGTGAAGAGAACTGGAGCCAAAAAGAGTATTGACAATTTTAACAGAGGGTGGAATTGTGCCGTATTTACAAACACTAAACGTAAGAGGCAAAGATCTGTTTGAATACCGACTCTGTGGTTACTGGCTGGGTTGTGTGTGTGTGTACAAGTGTGCAAGCCCTTCTCTTAAGGTCTCTGGGTCTGAAAGTCTTCTTTGGTAAAATAAAGGACTTAACTACAATCTGAATAGTGGTTTAAAGCTTTAAAATTCTAGGAAATTAAAACTTGGGAGAGGAGAATACAGGCCTCTTAGGAAATGAAAGGCCTAGAGTAACATTCTTTTGCTGGAAAGGGGAGATAGTGACTTCAACCCAGCTGTTAGACCCATAGCCACTCAGCCCCCACCTGCCCTGCACCTAAACCCACAACCCAGAAGGACACGGTTTGGTCTCAGAACATTCCATCCCTTGGATTATTTGATGACGTCTCTGTCTCCTACCATCCTGACAAGGTACAGCTTTCTAAAAGTAGAGAAAATCCTTTCCAAGAAAACAAACACTCAAAGAACCGTTCCATTCTGTTACCTATTTGGATTACATAATGACTATGAGGTTGAAACTTTCATACTGACACACCAAAAAGAACTCTGGGCTCATGGAAGCCAAACTGTCTTTTTTCTCCACCAAAGTTCTGAAAACATCTTCATGTTCCTAAAAAGCTATTTGCCAGTGCCCACTGGAATGGCAACAAAAAACTGCCTCATCTCTGCTTGGAACAGAAACTCAGTTCAGAAGTTTTAACTCTGTGGGGATATAAATCCTATATATGATATTCTTCAACAAAAATAATAATAGTAACAATTATCTTTACCAATGCCACACTGTCCTCTATAGAAAGAGAATACTGAATATTTTTGTAGGCTGTGTTAAGGTTAATTTAGACAAGTTTACATTTTATGTTTTTTTTTTTTGTCCCACTGCATATAAAATAGGGCTATTGATAATTGGTAACTGGCATCAGAGCAGCCATCAAGTAAAAACGTAAACCCCTTCCCCATCCACCCCTCATGCCAGTTATTATGGGCTTTCCCTCCAGGAGAGTTCAGGGGAAAAAAACCACCTACTCATGTTGACTAGAATCCCAAAGAGCCCACGCTAATTAAGGTATCCATACTCTTCCAACTGAGGCAGGAATAAAAAGGCCAGGTTCCTTTTATAGCCTGCTAACTTGTTCATCTGGATCGGTGGAGAAATATTTACCTCCTATAATCACTGTACTTTGCTCATTCAATCCTTGTGAAGATGAAAGGAGATAATGCACGTAAAGTGCCAAGAACCGGGTGCACAAGGAACTTAATAAACAAATGAGCCTAGAAATTGTAAAAACAAAACAAAAAAAAAGAGTGTCTCTTGACACTTATCAGCTTACTTGAAATAGGAAGGATTAAAGCATAACGCAATCAGTTCCACAGCATACTCTAGAGAAATCTAGGTTGCCCTCTAACTTTAAGTCACGTCACTTGCCAGCAATAATGCAGAATTTTCACAACTCCACAGTACTCAGGCCCTGCTACTGCCTCCTCACTCCCAGTAACTGAGAAGTGGTAGAGTTTTAAACAATCAGAACAGAAACGCCAAGAAACGCCAAGAAAGACCTTTAAAGAAATTCCTCAAAGCCCTTTGGCACTGATCATGTGGAAGTTTTGCCAGAAGTCAAATATCCAACACTAGACAAACTTTGCCAGAGTGTATGTGTGCTGGGGGAGGGAGAGAGGATGTGAAAAAAAGCACAGAATCTAAAGATCCGAATGAAAACGATACATCCCATAATAAGACCAGACCCTAAAAGTCCAGCTCGGCTCTTTAGATATGCATAGTATGTTTTCCTTCCAGGCATAAAACTGTTTTGTGATTTTAAAGATCTTCATAAAAATAAGGTAAGATATGCAATAAGCAAGTTCTACTATAATTTGTAACTGAATTTTCTGTTCATTCGGGGTACACATGTGACATACCAGGTTGACTTTTCTAATGCCCACACCCTAGTATGTAACTATGCAGGCAACATTTAAAAGATGGCAAGTGAATAATATCTGCACTCCAGAAAAGATGATACCTTTGCAACAGTCTCGAGACTGTGTAGCAAAAACATAAAGTGGCCACAAAAGTTTTGATTTTTATTTAGTGTTAGCCTACTCAATTTGTAAAAAACCCGGCCATAAGACAATTTTGGAAGCATTCGAACCAGGTTTTGGAAAAAAGGCATCAGTACGAGGCTGCTTAGCAATTCTAAACCATGCTTTCCATAATATAAAGGGCGGATGAAGCCCTTAACTTCAGAGAAGGGGAGGTTACATTCTACCCCTTGCTGAGTACTTGGCTTATTTCACTTGATAAAAAGTTTTTATGACAACCCCTGTTAATTACCACAAAAGTTATACATTCTCTGCAACTCAAAGGAAAAAGTGCAACTGGCAAAAGTCAGTTTTTTCTTTATTTAATACATTCTAATCAAATAGTAACAGCAGTAAATAAACACTTTGAAAAACAGGCAGGTATCCCCCTATATCTGGAAGAAAATTAAGTCAAGGTATTCTACACAGTAGAAGGGAGACAACTGCTGATGTCCGTGGTTAGACAATTCAAGGACTGGGAAATTTCTAAAGCCATTTCCAAAAAAATCAATGGCAACAGTTTGGGGCACATCTACTTCAAAGGGTAAAATGTCTATATCTACACTAGTTTTTATTAACAGAGATTGAGTTGCACCTGTAGAGCATGACATTCTTGTCTTTAGCCTTAAAGGAAAAGATAAAGTCTTTTCCATTTGCACCAGTTTGAAATATTTCTGAAATAAGGCTCCCTTGAAATGGGTTACTACAATACTCATTCACAGGAGAGTTCATACCTGTAGTAAAAAGACAAATACAGGATCTCATGGTCACTTTTTTTTTTTTGGTTGATTTGGTTAATTGCATAAAATGAGGGATAAATACTCACAAGCATGATGTGTTCGACAAAACTACGTACATCAGAATGCAACATATAAAATGTCCTTAAAGATACTGATCATCAGGCATATAAACTCAAGGTAAGCCTGCATCAGCTTGGTTCCTTTTGCTTCTTCAGTACTCCACTGGAGCTCTTTGTTACTGGCGCTTGGAGCTTGGACCTAACGCAAAGGAACTTCAGAAAGACAAGGCATTCTGATAAAATGCTCCCTCAGCCTTTTCTTGGGGCATTTTATTTCTTAGTTAAAAGGATCAACTGATCTTGGTCAGCCTTAGGAAAGGAAGCATCACTCAGGTGAAAAGATCTAGGGGAATTTTAAATACCTAGCTACCTCTTTACACATTTAAATTAGGTTGACTTCAGCTGTTTTTAGAATTCTGTGCAGTTATCCAGTCGCTCAAGTTTTGGTGTTGTCTTACATAGCTGCATTTGGAGATACTCTATATGATGATGTTTAGAAAAACAGAAACACTTATACCTGGAATTTATATTCTTCCAAGTAATCTTTTAGTCTTGTTGGTAAAGGCAGTCCCCAGACGGTACCGGTACATTTGTTAATGGTGAGTCGACAGAGATGCTGAAGAGATGGTGCAGATGTGTAGAGCGGTTTGGTCAGATAGAGGTGAACAGTCCCATTCCGGGGGGCTTCTGGGCCCGACCGCTTATCCTTGCACATCTGAACATAGTAGTCAATCAGATGAACCACACTGTCAAATTGCTTAAGCTTGGACTTGACACATATGATAGAATCCAATCTGAATTTCCCATCTTGGTACTCAATTCGCAGATTAGTTGGTCCAGCTGACGTTTTAACAGATATTGTTAGTAGGTAGTCTGAATGCGAACTATCTCTAATCAAGAAAGTTCCTTCTGGCGCCTCTTTTAATTTCTCTTTGGCTTCATTAACAGTCATACTTCCCCAGTACCATCCTGGGGTTTTTGTTCAAAAAGAAAAAGAAAAGAGGGTAAAATAGTTATTATAAGAATTTTTAGAATAGGGGACGTACTTGCCAGTAATTTTTCTAGCTCTAAAAAAAAAAAAAAAAAAAATACGTGTGAGTGGAAGTTTACCAGGGGCTACCACAAATACCTTTGGTAGGAATTTAATGAAAATGTGAGTCCGTTTTATTTTATGAACACAAACTGTGAGCCAGTGTTATTTCTTTTCAAAATAACTTTCTGTAGTTGTCCTTTAAACTATGTTAAGATTTTCTTCTAATAAGCCAAAAAAAATTTGCAGTATGACTCACTGGCTGACAGAGCATGATGAGTTGATTACTGTTTCATTGAAACAAAGATTAGAAATAAATTAGATATTAGCTATAAAAGCCATATTTTTAAAAAGTGGAAAACCCAACTCCAGTAATTCCAATAGACTAAAATCAGAAGCAAGTTTTTTGAATGGTTGGTGCCACCCCTATACTCTCCCCCAAAGAATCTCCTAAATGGCTGCGCCCCTTGTTCAAAGCCCTCAAAAGCACTACTATTTACTTATTTTAAAAGTACAGCTATCCTGCAATAGCTTTTGCTTGCTGCTCTGATTACAACTATCTCATCAGTCATTGAGAAATGGGAAGTCCCAATTGATACTTCAGGTTTATAATCTTCTCTAAACTCTTGTGGACTTTGCCCTGATTCAAATTCAGTCACAACCGTTGGTCTCCTCCGCATTCTCCATTTGATCTGTTTCGGCCATCTCCCCGGCCCATCCCATTTTCAAAAATGACTCAAAGACATTTTGCATTTAAGAAGTTTGAACAATGTGCTTCCCCCGCCCCCGTCAAAAAATATTATTATTTTTTAAACCAGGATACTTGTAATCGGCGGGTCTCTCCGGCCAAGGGAAAGCCCATGACCCGTAGGGAAAGACCGGAACACGAAGGGAGGGAATTTTTCCCTCTGTCCCCCGCCCCTGGCCTATTGCTATCCAAAACTTAAACTGTGCCTCAAACGTAAGATTTTAGGATCCAGATTTTAAAAGCCTGAATAACTTGCACATATTTTTTAAAAATGTCTTGTAGATGCTGGAGAAACGACAGTAAGCCACGCTGCACGGGACTGCCCTTAAAACAAGCCATTCCCTGGTGCGCTGCTCCTGGAGGCCAAGCTCCCGGGCAACTGCCCTCACCGCAGCTTGTCAGTCCCCGAACTTGGTCTCCAAAATCCTGGGCTGCAGTGGCGGCCCCGCCTGGGAGCCAGACGCAGCTGGGGCTGCAAGAGCGCAGCAACCACTCGCCTTGCACCCTGAGGAAAGGGAGGCACCGGGCGCTTTCTCTGGCCTGGGTTCGAGTCTGCGCGCCCACCCCTGAGCTGCTGCGGAAAATAGTGTAGGTTTCAGAGCTCGAAGAGGCTATTTCCAAGAAGCCCTGCTCGCGCTCTGCCCTTCCCCAAGCCTTTAGTTGCTCCAGAACCAGTCTCCTTTCACATTTCCAAGGACCCGAAGCCACGAGGGCGGGCATCCCTCTCCGAGGTCCCCAGTCCTGGAGCAGGGACTGGAAGCGAGAAACATGTTTCCAACCCATTCTTTGCTTCCCACCTCGTCCGCACTTCCCGGCAGCGCCTCCCGCCCGCGCAGCCCGCAGCAGCAAATTTGGGGAGGCGCCCCCTCCCAGCCTCGTAGTGGCCAGTCCGCTCCCTACCTGTTTGACCCAGCTCACGCAGGGCCTTCGCCAGGCGTGCTGCCTCGGGGGCTGGTTCCTCGGCTGACCCAGCGGTCCCCCACTGGCTCCGCGTCCCATCCGCGCCATTCCCGGAGGGCTCGAGGCACCGCAGGGTCATGGAAGAAGGGTCAGCACGGCAAAGACAGGTGGCCGCCTGAGCTGGAGTCACAGAGGGGCTCGCGTCCTTCCTGGAAGTCAGAGGGAACTCCAAAACGCGTCCCTGCGGGGTGTCCGAAATGGTGGCGGAGGGGGAGGGGTTGGGGAGCTGCTGGTTCTTTCTCCCCAAGTCCCAGAGGAGGGATGGTAAAATCTCCCGCAGACGCGGTTACCCACAGATCGCCTGTGAAGAGAAAGTGGGGCGGGAGTTGGGTCAGTCTGAACTGGACCCCTGTGGCTGGGGTGGGGGTGGGGAAACAGAGACGTGGAAAATCCCGGGGACTCCGCCGCCTCTAAGCTCCTGCACTGTTTAACCCCAAGCATCCAGTTACCGCCCTGGCCCAGCTCAGGAGAAAAGATGGATAAAGAGAGCAAGGATCCAAGACCGAGTTGGCTGAGGAAAAGGGGGGTGGGGAGACGGGATAAGGATGAACCAGGAGTCTTCCCGCCCAGAGCTGCTTGCTGAAATCACAAATTGGCAGTCTAAGAAAAGCAAAGAGTCACCTGCGGGACGAGTGGGGACAGGCTCTTGTCAAGGACAAGTAGAAATTTTTAAAAAGGAAAGAGCAGGATCGTTCCCCAAAATGGCATTTCCATCTTACACCTCGCGCAGTCTGAGGGCCCCTGGGAGGAAGCACCCAGCAAAAGCTGGTTCCACGCCCTAAAGCGCCAAGGGGCTCCCGGGGCCCGAGACGCCAGCCGGGGGTGTGGAGGTGCACTAGCGGCCGCATCCCAGCCTGGAGGCTGCCTCGCTCCCTTCCACCAGCTCCCTAGTAGGCGCTCGGGACAGGAGTGAGGGACAGCCCGTGGCGGTCGCTCCGGGACAGAGACGGCTGCTGCTGCTGTAGCCGCCCAGAGCGCTGTCGAGGAATCGGCCGGAGCGCGCAGCCCCGGCAGGAGCTCCGAGCGCGGCAGCCACAGAGCCCGCAACAGCGAGCGCGGCGGGACTTGCTAACAACCAACGCCGAGCCCTTACCTCGGCCACGGCTGCCGCCGCCGCCTCCGCACCAGGCAGCCTCCCCAGCGGACATGGGGCGGGGGAGCCGGGAGGGGCCCGGGAGAGGAGGGGTGTCCGCCTGAGTTTCCCCTGTTGACGTTTAATTTGGGAACGAGATGCCTGGGGATGAGACCGGCTCTGCGGAGGCGGCTGGACTTCTCTGTGCAGAGGGCAGACAAAAATCCTAGGGATCATCACCTCGATCCCCGACCCCACTCCCCAGGCTTCGACACCCTCTGCCCCCGTGCAGCTACCGATGTTCCCTTCAGCAGCGACCAAGGAACGGGGAAGGAGAAAGGGAGGGAGGAAGGAGCAAGGGCGGAGGCAGGCTGAAGGGGAGGAGAGGGCGATCAGGTTATTAGGAGGATTAGACATTTGAATAGCAGTTTAGGGGGGTAAACAAAATAAAATAAAACTCTGGAGACTCCCCGACACCGGGAAGGTACCGGAGAGAGCTGGCACTAGCCACAGGCTGCGGGAGCCGCTGCTCGAACTCTCTATAAGCGCCCTAAACTGCGGAAGCCAACGCCGCCGGTCGCTCCCCGCGCACGCGGCCGCGCCCCGCCGCCCGCCCCAGCCACTCTCCGCGGGGCGGAGCTCCCCACACCGGTACCTGTCGCGAGCGCCCGTGCTCCGTACTCCAAGGATCCTGAGGCTGTGCGCCCCGGGCCCCGGCGCGTACTGTCCGCGGCCCGCGCAGCGCTGGTGGCTGCGGGCGAAGAGGCTCATGCTTCAAGGGAAACTCAGGCCCACGAGCCGCGGCGGCGGCGAGACTTGGCAAGAGTTAAACGTCTGTCCCCAGAGCAGTGTGTGCGCGCGACTTCCCAGTCCGACGCGCCTCCCTACCTCCCCGCCTGCCCCCCCCCCTTCCGCGCTCCGCTCGAGCCCCGCCCGGCGGCTGCGGAGGCCGCTTTCCAGGAACTTTCCAGGAATCCGGCTCATGTGACCACAGCCCCCGCTACCGCTTTAAAGAGGCTCGGCCCTAATGCGCAGGCTTCACGGGAGAATCGCTGAGAGCGCGCGGGTGCGGACAGCGGCGGTACGGATGCCTGAGACTCCGCCCTCCAGTGACCCCACACCTCGGGGTCCTTGGGGGGCCAGCGGGAGAAGTTCCCGGCCATCGCCAGCCCAGTTTTGGCGGCCAGAGCATACCCCCACCCGCGTCAGCTGGGCACCCTGATCCAGCGAATAGTAGTCGTTCTCGCCCCTCTGCGGGGAGGGGGTTCCTCTTTTCCACCCTCTTGGCACCTCCTTGACTTTACCCTCCAAGCCACGCTTTGTTGGGGCGGCACGCGGGGGGTGGGGGGGGACGGGGAACTGGAGAGGATGGGTGGGTTCCTCGGAAACTGGCCACTCGCCCTCTACGACATACTGATTAGGTGGGGGCAGGCTACTGCCCACCCCCGGGGACCGAAGGGATCTAGCTGGAGGCAGCCCCCCAACCCCACACCCCAAGTCCCAGAAGGCTGCCAACAGGCAGAGTAAGGCGCCTCCTTAAGGCGCGCGGGCTGCTCTCAGTCCCCACCCACTGGCTCTTAGGCTCGCAGTCTCCCGCACCAACCCTACAGGGCTCCTCCCTTCCTCCTCTGCTCTTCTCCGTCGCCTCTTTCCGGAGGCCCAATGGCCCTCCCGGCTCACCTGCCCTGGCTGCTGAAGAGGCTCCCTTACCTGCGCTCCGGGAAAGTGCCGGGTGACGGGCCTTCTGTGCCCAACTATTGATGGTTGCTGTGATTTTTTTGAAGGGCGGGTGCCCGGGGACGAGAATTTAGGAAGTATCCCGGCACTACCTCCCCACTCGGGACCCTTACTTCCCATCCTGTTGGAGACCACCTGGCCTTAATGGAACTCATTTCCCTGCCTGCACCCCCACCTCCGAAATGTGACCTACTTTAAATATGAGCTACTTCTTAAAAACCATTAAGACTCACTGCAAAAACCGGATCCAAATTTTCGATAACCATTTTTTCTTTGAAATACTATTCTATTGCATCACTGCTCAAAAGCTTGAAAGGTCAATGGCCATTTTTAGTTGAAGCGGTGGCTATGGGGAAGTTGGGCGAGGAAGGCAGAGATGGTGTGGGGGAGGCGCAGCTTGCAAACCTTGCCGGGTGCCCCCCCTGCCGGCTCTGAGAGGAAGAGTGAACCAGCTCCCAGCCTTTGGATAGGGAGTCAGGGACCAATGTTTTTCCTCAATATTTTTTCTGCTTTTTAGAAAACTCTATGCACATGATATGCACGTGAGTTCTGGGAGGGGGGCATTTTTTAGCTAACCAACGGGTTTGTAAACAATGGAGTGGTATGCATGGAGCCATGTTTTGTTTTTAATATTTGGTGGAGAAGGTGAAGCTAATTGAGCCCTACTTAAAACCCTCTACAAAGTAGGTGAATAATCCTACACAAATCATTTTCCCTCTCTGTACCAAAATAAACTTCCAGAATCACTGCATCTACTAGGATTCACCTAATTCTAAAGTATTTTAGATGATTTCTCCTTCCTTGGTACAGGATCCCGAAGGAAGAATGTGCCTACATATTTGTAGTGTTAAGTTAAAAGCTAGTCCAAAATTTTTTACAAAGATAAAACATTTAATTCCATTTAATTGTCATTTGTAATGAATCTTCCAGCTGTGGGAACACCACGCTTTGTAGCAAAACAGGATTTTTTAAAATTTTTGCTTCTAAAATGTTTCTCAGCGATGCCCAGCATTTTATTGGCCTTTCCAGACCTCTAGAAATACATATGGGAGCCGTGTAGGAAAATGTTTATGGGATCATGCAAGTGAAAAAAAGTAGAACATGAAATTGTGTCTTTGTTATGATTACAACACTATGCAATTGTGTACACATATGGGCAAAACCAAAGGGAATGTGGAGAAATGAAAGCAGCTGTTTTTAGGGTGGCAGGATCTGGATGAATTTTTACATTTGACTTTCTTTAATATGCTTACAGTTTTGTTTGTTTGGGGTACCAGGGATTGATCTCAGGGGCACCTAACCACTGAGCCACATCCCCAGCCCTATTTTGTATATTATTTAGAGACAGGGTCTCACTGAGTTGCTTAGTGCCTCACTTTTGCTGAGGCTGGGCTTTGAACTCACAATCCTCTAGCTTCAGCCTCCTGAGCCACAGGGATTACAGGTGTGAGCCACCACACCTGACTGCTTCCATTATTTTTGATAGTCATCATTTTTCCAAAATCCCATGTGAGACAATATCTTCAGTTACTCTAACTGAGTGGAGTGGAATGGAGTTTGTGGGACTTAGAACTCATCTCAAAGGACCCTTCTTTTTTTAGTAGTAGATGGACATAATACCTTTATTTTATTTATTTTTTACGTGGCACTGAGGATCAAACCCAGTGCCTCACACATGCTAGGTGACTGCTCTACCACTGAGCCACAACCCCAGCCCCTCAAAGGACCTTTCTCTTGAGCCTCAAGTTTGCCCTTCAGTATCACCTTTCAGATGTCTAATAGGCATCTCTAATTTCATAGAGGTCCTTTTCCGACATTTTCTTACATCTCTAATTTCAAAGTTGAGACCTCATGACTCCCTCAAAAAAGTAAATAAATAAATAAATAAATAAATAAATAAAAACAAAGACAAGCCGTTCTTCCTACACTTTTCCCCATTTCTGAAAACATCAGTTTCACTCTTCAGTTGTTCAGGTCAAAAGCCTTAGAGTCATCATAGACTACTCTTTCTCACACATCCCACATCCCACCCATTGGCCAATCCTTCCACTCTTATTTCACAATAAATCCAGAATTGAAGTGCTTGCCACGTGTCCACAGCACACCAGTTCAAGCCACCCATTAACCTCTGCTCAGGTAACTGCAACAGTCTCTTGAAAAGCCTCCCGATCCCTCCAAAGTCTCTTTCTAACAGAGTAGTTACAGTGAGTCTGTTTAAACTAGGTCATTTCACATCCCTTTCCTGGTCCAACCCAAATAGCTGCATCACATCTGAAGGGGATCAGGGAAGCCAATAAGCACTGTATAGCTTCTTGTCACTGTGATAAAATGCCTGAGATAAACAACCGGTTAAGAGGAAAGATAGATTTTGACTCACAATTTGAGAGGTTTCAGCCTATGGTCACTTTGAGACTGTGACAAGGCAGGACCACATGACAAAGCAAAGCTGCTCACCTCAGAGTGATTCCATTTGGTCTTAGATTTTCAGGAACATATCTGTCCTGTTGGGTGGGGCGTGTTCACAGTTGCAGAAATAAGCTGCCACTCTACATGAGGAGGAAAGGGAGGGCAGCTGTCACAAAGCTGAAGAGTGTTTTCTATTGCCTACACTAAAGACTAGCCAAGGCTTGAAAGCCTCCTTGGTGTGCCAAACCAGAACCAGACACATTTGGTTTTGCAATGTCAGATGGATACTGGAATTGGCAAGGGCTCCACACTGAACTCCTGCTGAGTTTCACAGAAGGTATTTTGTTTTGGAGGGAGTGAACAGCATGAGGTGAGGGTGCAATAGCATGATCTCTGACAACTATATCTGATGCACTTGTGAACAGAAGATAATACTTTCAAGCATCCACCACCCCTTCCTCTTAGAATTTGCCATCTCCCTACCATTACCACACACACAGCACCCTGACGACTATCTGTGATTCTGAAACCCATTCTTCTGGCATGCATATGACCTAGGCTAGCTCATAGGAATGCTTTGTGCCCTCAGATACGAGACTTTATTCAGTATCACAAACCTGCATGGGCAACTGATTTTTTTTTTTCAGGATCTTATGTAAATGCTGCAAGAGAAGTAGTTTTATCCCTCTGAAAAGACAAGCAGTAATAGCCATGTAAGTCAACTTTTTACCATTTAGTGGGAACCTGTCAGAGAATGAAGGCAACAGAAAAGAAAACAAAGCAGAGGCTTGAGTGATGGGGAAAGATTCCCGTGCACTTGAATCCAGTGTGACTGATGCTGTACTCCCCTTGAACTTCATACAGGAGCCAGTGAATTTATTTTTTCCTGACCTGGTTTGATTTGGGTTTCTATAACTTGTAACCAAAGGCCTTCTCACGGGTACAGTGGATTAGTATGGAAGTATTTAGGGCAAGCATTGGAATGCTGAAGTGAAAGAGGAAAAAAAGAGCTTCCTTCTACTTTAACAAACCTCCTACTTTTCACCTGGGCTTCTCAGTGCCAGCTCCTTTTTACATTGTCCTACGTGCTCCCTCCCCATAATGGAGGACATTTACCAGTGGGCAAAAGAAGACTGAGAAGAGCAGATACCATTAGCTTTGGTGCTCTGAGTCAGGAATGAGGATAAGGAGAAGCAAGGCAGATGGCTTTCCCCCAGACTTCTGGAACCTGAAAACATGGTGGATGGTACGCCCATGGTCTTTCCACTAATGGAAGTGGAAGGAAGTCATGTTCTAGTACAGTGGCTATCCATGCTATAGAAGTCACAGATTTCTCAGAAATTCTGGTAAAATCTAGAGACCCCATTTTTCCTTTCTCTTCTTAACCATAAGACCTGTCCCATTCCCTCCGGGCAGTAGTAGTAGCTGTCCCGTTTAGAAGGCACATGCCCTACCCTTCCCCCCAGTCCTCCCCATGGCCTCCCAACACTGAGCACGACTTGCTATTTGTCACCCTTGCATTCTTTTTCTTATGATTGAAAAATATTTCTCTGGATCCAAGTGTCTACCAGAAGTGGGCAACTGAAAGATAGACCCCAAAGTCTATAAGAGAGTATTTCTCTACCGAAGTGAAGAATATTCCTCTGTGTTTAGTAGGCTGGGTTCTCACACCTGACTTATTTTATTCTTCTATTTTCCTAACTGGGCTTATATACATTTATGTGCCTAAAATTTTTTTCTGCAGAAAAAAAATGTTCAAGAGGCACAGATTTTCGGGGTTAATTGACAATCTGAAGCTGACTGGATCCCCAGAGGCCTATTGAAATCAGGTGGCAACCCTCATTTAAGTGAGTAGATGGTCTTCAGTAAAATCCTCTTGCAAGATGAAGTCTGCCTTCAGGGTCCTATGGGACTCTCTGTATTGGAATTAGGCTGTGCAGTCAGAGGATCCTCAATTATAAGGCTCTGGTATAGGAAAGGACACTATTGCACCAGAGCAAGATGGTTTTCTTTCTCCTTTCTCCTCCCCCACAGTGCTCTAACCTTCTGGTCTTCTTGTTTCTTAATACATCCAGCCTGCCTCGAGGCCTGTGTCCTTGCTCTTTCTGGAATGCTCTTTCCCCAATATTCTTCTGGTGTTGCTCCCCCACTTCACTCAGGTCCTGCTCAGAGAGGTTTTTCCTCCCCCACTTTATATAAAATGGCAGCTCTTGTCAGTGACTGTTTATTTCTTCTGCTTTTCTTTTCATTCTAACACTTGATTTTAGTTTTTGCAGTGCTGCGGATTGAATCCAGAGGCTTCTGTATGCTGTGTGAGTGCTCTGCCCTGAGCTACATCCCCAGCCTCTGATCATTGTAATACTTTCTACTACCTGACATTATAATAGCTATTCATTTGATATTTGTTGATTGTCTTTTACCAGAATATAAGCAAGGTTTATGTTTGTTGTATTCATTATCTCCTCAGTGTAGGCACCCCATATAAAATTATTAGGAAAGAGTGAGTCTAATGCATCCTCAAATAAGCAAACTGGAAAATGTTCACCACCTTCTTTTTGGCTTGAACTTTAACTTTTTCATCTTCAAATGCTTAGATGTGCTTCTCTGCTTACTCTTTGGCTTACACTCTGCACTCCAATGTACTACCAAGAGGAGCTTGTCTTTCTTGGAGTTTCTCCTTAAATTCCATGAGTCTGACCCCATAACAATAGTACATAGTGAAGGTCATGTGAGAGATTCATCAGTTGGTGAGTCCTTACAATGTTCCAGGTCTTATGGACAAATATAGCTCAGCCCCCCTCTTAAGGAGGTCTCCGTCTAGTGAGAGAGGAACACACCATCATTGGATAATTCTAACAAAGGGTGAACAATCATGGGAAATGAACAGAGTGGTTTTACAGGCAGCTGGGAAGCATTACCATGACCACCTTGGAAAGTCTGGGCAGGCTTCACAGAAGAGGGACCATGACGGAGCCCCTTAACCTCTCTAGATTTTTGTTTTCTTGCTAGTGTAATGAAGAATTTGGACTGATGAGCCATTAAGTTTTATTTCCCCTTTGAATTGCTTCCAAGCTCTGTTCCATGACCTCCAAAAGAGCAGTTGATGGTGTTATTAGACCTAAGCCTAGGAAGTTTCTAGATATATTTGACTTTCCAGAGAAGTTCACAAAGGTCAAGGCCTGCTGTGATGACGTGGTAAGCGGAACAGGGAGAAGAAATACCTATTAGTAAACAACCAACAGCACTCCTGGCTTAGTCATGGAATTCTGAGAAGCAAGAGCACGCAGTGAACCAATCAGTAGATTGGCAATCATGGGTGAAACCAACTTTAACCAAACCAGTCAAAGCCACACGAGGCAGACCCTACAAACAGCAGCTACCTCCACAAACCCCAGGAGAACCTCCATACACCGTCCACACAGGGAAATCGAGCTGATCACACATACAGTCCTTTTCTGCCACTCCAGCATGTTAAAATTATTATCTTGCCCCACCATAAAGAAAAGTGATATAATAATATCTGTTTGCCTTTAATGAGTTTAATCTCTCTTCACCAATACATTTTAACTTGTAGCTGATTTTGTCTTATAACAAGCTTTGATGATAACAGAAAAAATTCATACTTTACATGTAACAGGAATTAAGACAAAGTACATTAAAATAGATTGTTCCATATTTGTAAAGAAATTGTTCTTAGGAAAATGGTATAGGTTTAATATGAACAAAGGTGACATTCTATGTGGAAAAAAATGCTTGGAGGGTAAGTTGATTTTAAAATAGATCACTGACATCATTTTGAGTGCTATTCCAGTAAATAAGACTAAAACATCCTCAAAGATCATTTACAGTATTTAAACAGAGGCCAGGAAGAAAGAATTGAGGGAGAAAGTTAGGTCCTTTATGTTTTGTTTTAAAATACTACCAATCAAGACATTTTTACAGTTCAGTGTAGGCCAAAACTTCTAAAATAAACACTAAAGTCTTGTTTCTTTTAAAATATATATTTTAAAAATCTATTTAGAAATAACTCTTTGAACATCATGATAGTAAGCCCTGCAATTTTTTCTTTGGCTTTTCCAATACTTGCTGGGAGAATTTTTTATTGCAAATTCTCTTACACCAGTGAATCCCTCACCAACACCACCCCCTGACTTCCATTTTTAAAACCCATTCTTAAAAGAGGTAAATTTGTCTTTCTCAACATAATAGTTCTAGTCCAAAGTATACGATGCCTTCTACTCTCCCACAACTACCAACTTCTCCCCTCAAATGCTCATTGTTAACTACATTAATTGTATTGTGATCTGTTGGTTTCAGCTATTAACGGACAAAAAGAAAAAAATGTCATGAGATGAAATGATTAAATAAGTAGATGATGACTGACTGTAACAATTGGTAAATCAGAAGATAGTTATATGCCAACATCTCACACAAAGACTACACAAAATAGTGAAACACACACTACAAAGCTTACTTAAGAAGAAAGGGATGATTTGTTTAGTTCTACTTCATTAAATAAATAGACTCCTGGTGCTGAAGGCTTCATGGCTGAATTCTATCTAACACTTAAGAAACAACGTCCACTCAACATAAACTTTAAAAAGTAAAAAAAAGAGGTAGGCACATTTAACAAGTCCTATTAGGAGACCAGCATTATCTAGATGCAAAAGACAGACAATACATACAGGAAAACTATAGACCAATATCTCTTGTAAACATAGTTACAAAATAGTAGTAAACTGAATCCAAGAATATATGAACAGGATAATATATTATGACCTATTTGGGCATATTCCAGAAAGGAAGGATTGATTCAGCATTCAAAGCCAATCATTAAAACTCATGATCTCAACAGGCTAAAATAGTAACAGCATAAATTACCTGAATAATGCAAGCAAAAGCATTTATAAAATTCAACATCTAGCATCATAAAAAAAATTCAGGGACTGGAGGTGTAGGTCAGTGATAGTATCCATGCTTAGCATGTGGGAGACTCTAGTTTCAAACCCCAGTGCTGAAAAAGAAAAAAAAAATCAACAAACTAGAAATAGAAAGAAATATCTTCAATCTGATAAATCTTATCTGCAAAAATAATACCTAATGCTAACACCATTTTTTTTTGGGGGGGGGGTACTGGGGATTGAACCCAGGGGTGTTTAACAACTGAGCAACATCCTCAGCCTATATATATGTTTTTTAATTTAGAGACAGGGTCTCACTGAGTTTCTTAGGACCTTGCTGAGTTGCTGAGGCTATATTTGAACTCTCGATACTCCTGCCTCAGCCTCCTAAGCCACTGGGATTTCAGGTGTGCACCATTGTGCCCAATCGCTAATACCATTCTTAATGGTAAAATAGTGAATGCTTTCCCCTTAATTTGTAACTAAGCAAGAATGTCTAATTTTCCACTTTTTTTCACTATTGTATCAGAGATCCTAGCCAATACAATAAGGCGAGAAAAAAAATTAAGTACATAATTTAGAAAGGAAGAAGTACTTAAATGCTGATAGCATAATCATTTACACAGAAAATTCTAAGGAATAAACTACTTAAAATATGTAATTTTAACCAAGTACAGTGGCACATGCCTGTAATCCCAGTGGCTTGGGAAGCTGAAGCAGGAGGATCGAGAGTTCAAAGCCAACCTCAGCAAATTAGCAAGGCTCTAAGCAACTCAGTGAGACCCTATTTCTAAATAAAATATAAAAAGTGTCTGGGGATATGGTTAAGTGCCTCTGAGTTCAATCTCTGGCACTCCCCACCCCCAAAAAAAGTGATTTTAGCTATATTTCAATTTTTACTTTGCCTTTTCCAATACTTGCTGGAAAAGATGGTAGGCCAATATAATAAATAAGTTGTTTTTTATTTACTTGCAATAAACACTTAGAAATTGAAAATGTTCAAAATGCAATTTACAATATTTTAAAACATAAAAGACTTAGTGGTAAATTTAATCAAATATGTGTAAGGCTTGTAGATTATAAAATTTTTCAAAATACTGAGAGAAATCAAGAAAGAACTAAACAAAGGAAGAGACAGATCATGCTCATGAATGGAAAGAGTCAATACTGTTAAGGTGTCAGTTCTCCCCAAATTGATTTATAGATTCAACACAACCCTAAATAAAACTCAAAACAGCCTTTATTTTGGTAGAAATTGACAAATTGATATTAAGATTTATATGAAATGCAAAGAACCTAGAAATCATGTTGAAAAACAATAACAGAATTAGAGAAAGCATGCTATCTAATTTCAGTATTTATTCTAAAACTACAGTAATCAAAACAATGCAATATTTATGTGAATATATTTGTATTTTATTTATATTTCAATATTTATGGAACAAAAGATCTGACTAGAGAGTCCAGAAATAGACCCACCAATATAGAGTCAACCAAATTTTCAACAAAAGTGCCTAGTAGTTCAAGAGAGAAAGGATAGCTTTTCAACAAATGATTCTATAGCAACTGGACAGCTATATACCAGAAATATTAAGCCTCGATCTTCACCTCATACCATATACAAAAATTAACTTGAAATGGATTATAGATCTAAATGTTAGAGACAAAACTATAAAACTTTTGAGAAAACATAGGAGAAAATCTGGTTACCTTGAGTTAGGCAAAGTGTTCATAGATTTAGATCTAGATCTAGATATAGTTTGTGTCCTTAGAAAATTCTATATCTGATAAAAACTTGTATCTAGATCACATAAAAGAACTTTACAGCTCAATAATAAGAATATTAAAAATAATTTTTAAAAGGCCCTCCAAGCCAGCTCCACCACCTCCATATCTTCCAGGGCCAGTGTGAGCACCCTGCAGTGCTCCATGGAGTAGCTCAACTGGAGGCCCCTATGCAGAGGATCAAAGTCTCTGAGGTGGCTGAAGGGCTTCAACAGTACTGCATGCAGGATGGCACAAGGATGCTCCTCTGGCATCCAGCTGGAAGCAACCCCTTCTGGGAGCCCAGACCCTGTGCTTTACTCTGATGACTGTAGGAAAAAAGTTCATTGAGGAATGCCTTCAAGCCCAAAGGGATGAATGACTCCAAGTCTCAGGAGAACACTTTTCTCTATTCAAATGACTTTGATTGAGATAATTCAGACCTTTCCTGTGACCTGCCCCTACAGCCACAATCCTAGAGAAACTAACGATTTTCTACTCAAATAAAGGATCCAACTGAAGGAGTAGAGTTTTAAGTAATAAAAGCCTGGTTCTTTTTGTAAAGTGCTTTATAAACAAAATTTTTACCATCAAATATGCCAAAATATACCACTTTAATAAGTGAATTTATTGGTGTTGCTATATTTGGAATATCATGTATGTTTTATTTACTGGATGCTTACATTTTGGGAAGAAAAACACTTTGTTTAGTAAAAAAAATGAATTTTTGTAATTTGTTATTCCTAAGTTTTTACACTACAATAAAATGCATTCTTTTGTCATGAATTTATAATTACTAAATGAATAAAATATAGTATTGGAGGGAATAATAGGCTTCACTAATTAAATGATGTTTGATTTTTACAAATGAGAAAATTGTTTTATTTTTAACACTAAACATGGGAGATAACTTGGAACAAACTTCTTTGCAAAGATTAATGTTGCATTGTACATTAGTTTGCCCCATCTTGTTTATGAGGCAGATTTGGTCTTTTTTTTTTAAGTTTCTTTATGTTATAGTTGTGGTTGTACTTTTAAAAAAGATACATTATTTCATGTCTTTAAAAAATGTTTAAAATATGACCTACATACAGAACATTGCAAATGGTTAAATACAAAGTAAAAAAAAATTTTTTTACAACCAAAAAGAACTCTTCATGTCACAAGTGTTTTACTTTGATGATGTGTCTTTGATTCAATTTGGAACACTTTTAGAAATAGTACTATATCCAAACCATTGTATAACAGCAATAAAAAGAGAGCAAACCACTGATACACGTAACGATATGAATTATTCTCAAAAGCAACATATTAAGTATTAGAAGCCAGATGTGTAAATGTCTATCTACTAGATGATTCCATTTATATGACATTCTAGAAAACGGATCAAATGGGGAATAGGGGAGTGAAGACATGGACTGCAAAGGAGACAAGGGGCACATGTGGTTGATGGAAATGTTCTTCTGTATCTTAAGGTGGCAGTTATGTGACTGTAGACAACCAACAAAAATTCATTGATCTATATACTGGACAGGGATACATTTTATTTTATTTAAAATATTCCCTAATAAACCTGAATATTTAAAAAGCAAAATTGGAAGAGAACTACCTTGGGGAAGGATAAAGAAGATAGGGAGCCAGGTGTGGTGGCTACTGTAATCAGAGCAGCTTCAGTGGGCTGAGGCAGGGATCACAAGTTCAAAGCCAGCCTCAGCAACTTAGTGAGGCCTTAAGCAATTTAGAGAGCTCATGTCTCAAAATAAAATTTAAAAGGTCTGGGGATGTTTAGTGGTAAGGCACCCCTGGGTTCAATCCTGGGTTCCAAAAAAAGAAAAAGAAAAAGGAGAAGAAAGATCTAGACATACCTTCTAATCTTGATTCAGGTTTTCAAGAAAGAACAGTTGGGCTTTAATGAAATTACAGATAGGAAGGGATATTGACATATCTTTTAAAGATAGCACTCTCGCAGTTTTCCCAAGGAGTTGAAGGCATTTCATACACATTCATTTTCAGTTTGCAACTGATCTATAAAGTGGGTAGAAAGGCAGGTCGAGCAGGATGCCATAGGAACCCAAGAGCTTTGCCCCAGGGAGAGACATGATGGGATGGGACTTACATGATGAAAAGATCACCGTGGCAGTCACCAAGTAGAAAGTGAAGTTGATCAGGGCAAAAAGAACTGGATGTATATGCTTGTTGAAATTATCTCATGACAGATGCTGAAGGATAGTGTGTATGTGTGTGAGTGTGTAGTTGGGGGTGGGGCGGTTACAAGATAGGGGCAGCCATTCAGAGGAACTCAGTCATTGGCTGAATGTGCAGGAGGCTGAGGGAGAATGTGTCACTGGGGATTAAACTAAGGTTTCTGACTTGATTGGGAGATGATGTGACACCAAAAGAATCTCGGAAGAAAGGCAAGTTGGCCCATGTGAGAAGTGTTCTCTGGGACGCTTGTCCACGTCAATCTGAGCGTTCCATCTTGGCCTTTTCCAAAGGCCCCGCCCTGCCACAGGCAGAGTTTGAGGTCCCCCCCCTCTACTCCCACATTATATTAAATGAGTAGTAAAGGATAAGTCATCTGTGGTGTGCCCATCTGTCCTGCATGAGTACTGCTCAACAAACAGAAGGACCTGTGTGTCTTCTCCATGTTCAGAGCAAGTATAGAACCCATATTGTGTCCACCAATTCTGCCTGACTCACCCCTGTATCCTTGTCTACCGTATTCACCCTTCTGCTTCTCCTCTGAGTCATTCCTCTGCCACCTGCCACCTGCAGACTGTACTGTGGCAGTCCCTCTGCCTAGAATATTCTTTTTCCCCAAAATCCCTCCCACAGCTGAACATCTCTTAGTCATTTCTTGATCTCAGTTAAGCCATTGTTTCCTTTAAGAAACCTTCAAAAATCAAAAAAAAAAAAAAAAAAAGAAACCTTCAAAGTAACTCCAAATCCATCCCAGGTCCCCTCTAGAATGTTCCCAAAGCACCTCTACTTCCAGGTAAATTTGTATCTACCATCCTATTACCATTGCTCATTTTCCTTGCTACCCTCTAAGTTTCGGCAGATCAAAGACTCTATCTATCTTAGTTATTGTGGTAGCAGCAGTAGCACTTCATGTCTTAGACCATTTAAGTTGTTGTAGCAAAATTCCTTACACTGGGAAATTTAGGAACAACACAAATTTAAGGCTCACAATTCTGGAGGCTGAGAAGTCCAATATCAGTGCCAGCAGATTCTATGTCTAGTGAGGGCTTGCTCTCTGCTTCAAAGATGGCGCTTCTGACTCTGTCCTCACAGGAAAATAAGGGCAGACAAGCTCTCTTGGGCCTCTTTTATAAGGGCACTAATCCCACTTACTAGGACTCTGCCCTTATGACCTAACCATCTCTTAGATGCTCCTAAGATTATTTTGTTGGACGTTAGGTTTCAACCTATGAATTTGGGGGGAAAACAAATCTTCAAACAATATTGGCTAACATTTATCAGGTGCTTAATATAAGCCAGGCATCCTTTCAAGTATTTTGATGTATTAACTAACTTGGTTTTAATGTTATGATCACATTTTGCAAGTCAAGAAAACAAGATATGAGGAGGCAAACAATTTGCTTGAGGGCAACATTCTAAAGAAAGATACTGATAAACAACATGTTTATTACGTGTACACTAGTTCCTAGCCTGGTGCCTGTCAGAGAAGAGATAATCAGTAAATGTTTGCAGAATTGATCTGAGGTTGTACCTGGGCTGGCAGCTGTGCCTGGCAGAGAAGAGAGGGCAGATCAGGCAAATGCTCATAAACATGGGCACACATACCAGGCTTAGGTGCTGGGGATGCAGTGCTGAAAAACCTCCAAGCACAGCTGCTTTAGGGCCTCAGAGAAGGGGTTTCAGCCTCTCAGAACAGCTTCAGAAACCATTTCATTTTCTGGGGTATAAAATCTAGACACAATGCTTGACTCCTCTCCCTGATTTCTTTCTCTCCCGCAGGGCTGATATGAAGGGAGGATTTCACACACCATCCTTGCCTTACCCGACAGTGGCTCTCCCTGGTGGTCAGGCTACGTGTGCTGAAGACTCACTTGACTATCTATTAAGGGGAAGACATTCCACCAAATGATGGAGGTGCCCCTGATAGATGGGGGTGTTCACCCTGCATGTTAGCCATCCAGCAAAGGGTTCTCAGGAACAACCCATAACTAAGAGAGCAGGCTGGGAATGGTGCACATAGCAACATCTCTGGAGTGTCTTTAACTTTGATGCCAAAAGCTACCCTGAATGAACTCAATCAATCAGAGACCCTGGAACGGGGAACCCAGGCACTGGTATTTTCTAAACTGCCAGGAGATTCCACATTGGAGACCCAGCAGCAGGCTCCATTTTTTTCTCAGGGTCTTGGTCCCCCTAGCCCAGAGCACAGCGGCTACTTTCCATGTGGGACAGGATAGATGAACCCTGGGGAGGAAGAGACCATGTTCACTGACTTTGCCAAAGTCTTGGAGAAAGGACCAGCCCTGTGGCCAGCCACGCTGCGGTCTTGCACACCTGGACCTCACAACCGGGTCTGTCAAGGTGAGAGGTGCCACCTCAATCACTCCTGGAAGTAGAGCACAGGATGGCAGCGGGAACTGACTCTCCACATGACCTTATCTGTCCTTCCCTGATAACACCCCAAGTTTCCTACCTGCTGGAGATATCTATGTCTTTTACGGATTGGATGCTCAATTTGCAGGAGAATATGGAGTGCAATGGTCTATACCTGCACACTCTCCCATTCAGATTCTCCCTCTAGTGCCAATTTTGGAGGATCTGGTTTTAAATAGGCCAATGGTGGCATCTTACACATCTCCTCCTGATTTAACTTTTGGCAATAATTGATTTTGAGTTATAATTGATTCTGAGTTATCCCTCCCCACCATCACCCTTTTTTGATGCTTCTCTGGTTCCTTCTCCAAATTGGTGTGGCCAAGAGCAGAGGAGCGGTAGACAAGGAACACCAGAGAGAAGCATCAGACACAATAGCCTGAACAAAGGTACAGATAGCAATAACAATAATAATCCTTACTATTACTCTTAGTATTGTTGCTAGCATTTAGTGTGTGCTTTGTTGGAAGCACACTCAAGCATTATCCCCTTTGTCCTCTCACTATGAGGAAGAAAATATCATGACCATTTTACAGAGAAGGAGAGGAAAGTATTGGGGCTCAGAGATAATATCCCAATCTAAGGGGCTTTGGCATGCTGAGTGAAATAAATTACATGGGGAGGTCTCCACAACAGCCTCATTAGCAATCTCTCTCTGACTTTCTCCTCCCCTCCTTCTTCCTGTTCCCCTTTCTTCCCCAAGGCAAGATGAAAAATATCAGAATTCCTGTTCCTCAAAGTGGGTCATAGAAACTAGAGCCCCCCTCTTTCAAAGCCATCCATAAGTCCTACCTTCTAAATCTTCCCCTACCTTCCTGTTTGGGTGCTAGCTGTAAAGAAATTTCTCGGACCTGCCTTGTCTGGTGGTAGATCTTAAGTTCCTTCTTCCAGAGAGGTCCTGCTTCATACCCAGGAGGAAGGACTGCCACACAGAGAGGCCAAGAAGAAACCAAACCAACAGACGGGCCCTGCTGGATTTGCCCGCGGGGCCTACTCCCATTACATCATACCATTTGGCCCAAACACATTTCTGCATGATCTTCCATACTTTATAGAACCAGAGTATAAAAAAAAAAAAAAAAAAAAGGCTGTTCTCCCTAGGTCTCTGGGTCTTCATTTATGAAGGCTCCCATGTCACCCAAAATGGTTTAAATAAATGTGTTAGACTTCTCTCTTTGTTAACCTGCCTTTCATCATAAGAGTGTTGGCAGTGATCCTTTGATAGGTGAAAAAAGATATCACACCTTTCTGCCCTTCAAAAGTCCTTCAGTGCTTTGAGACTTTTTAAAAGAAAAGAAAGACAAGTGGTGCTCAGAATCACCTGGGAGCTTGCTAGAAAGGCAAATATTCTCTAGCCAGGGTCAAGTTCACAGGTGTGCAAGCAATGTAGTCACATGGAGCCAGTGTAGCTGAAGTTTCATTATATATTTAAATTAGTATTTCTTAAGGGAAGTCTAACTGGACCCTGAAGCAAGCGTGGGGCCTTGAAGCCTTGGCACACACGTGGTCCTGAAATGGTTTTCAGCACCTGTTCCACACACCAACTGTGACCACTGATGTTTCATTCAAGGTGGCAGTGAGCTCCTGTAGCAGAGGAGCTTGTGTTTGCTATTCCCCTTTGTTCCTGGGCGTTGGCACAAATGCAGAGAGGGTCAGGGTTAGATGCACACTTCACGGTGTTCAGGCCAGGGACAGGGCACCATGGTCCCCTCCCCAGACTGGCAGCACCAGCTTAGACCATTTCTTAGGGGCTGCCTGCCATTTTTGATACAGGTAGGGAGCATGTCCTGGTATGAGGTTGCAGTTCCCTGTGGGAGAGGTTGCCCATGTGCCATGGATGGGGGCATGGTGGGAAGGGGAGATGGACTTCCCTGCCCCAGGGTGAAGCCCTATCACAGGAGCAGCCAGAGAGGGTAATTTTTCCTGCTCAGAAGGTGAGAAGCCACCTGAGAAGATAAAAGTCTGAAATAGTGAAGAATAAAGAGAGCCTTAGAAATACTAATTCAAATATACAATGAAACTTTAGCTACACAGGCTCCATGTGACCACATTGCTTGCACATCATGAATTTGACCCTGGCCAGAGAATACTTGTATTTCTATAATTTAAAATAGTTTTAAAAGGAAAATGGAATGCCTGATAGTTTCTTCTAGTCCACATAGAAGCTGGAACGGAATGACTAGAAAATGTCTCTGGTCCTTTATTTATGGGAGTACATCAAAAGCAACGATAAGGTTTCAGCAGGAAGAGTCTTGCTTCTCTGTGTGTCAGGAGACTTGCAGAATACTGGTTGATTGGCATCTTGGCAAGCCATACCCATCTCTGAAAGGCTGTGTGTCTATGTGGTTCTAGCGGGTCACCCCACCTCCAATGGAGGTGAACCTGGCAGAGCTAGGTAGGAGTTTCACATGTACTGGGCAATCTCACCAGCAGGAGTGAGGTCCCAGATACCAGACTTTCCCACTTGATGGCTTCCATGCCAATTTTAGTTCACACACAGTTCTTGGGTGGCTTCTGGCAAAGCTCTGCATTTTCCTTTTGCACGGGGCCCAGTAAATTCTGCAGCCGGCCCTACCTCTGGTTAGACCAGACCAGTTGAACCAAAATCTCATGGTGACGCCCAGCCGTTTGCTGCAGCTCTCCCAGTGATTCTGATGCAATTGAACATTTAAACCACTGATTTACAGGGGAGCTAGGAACACTTTAAGGAGGCAGTACAGTGTGGGAGCGCAGGGCAGCAAATCTGGGAGTGAGTTCAAGGCTCACTTCCACTGATTTGTGGAGTGACCATAAGCAACTTATGGAAATCTCTGAACCTCAGGTTCCTCATTCCTAAATTAGAGACAAGTTTCCCCAAGTGAATAAGATTTTACTAGAAATTGTAATTGATTATGTACATAAACTGTGCAGACGAGCTACAGCATCTGATAAATAGTAAACACTCAATAAATGGTTGTTGTGTTTTGTTTTTTGAAAAGCAGCAGGGTGGCACAATCTTCCCAAAAAAAAACAGGGCTTCATTTTTCACTCTTGCTGCTTCCTCAGACGCTTGTGGGTGCTATGTTTAAATACACCAAATACCTCATCACCCTAATTCTTCTTCCCTAAACACATTTCCTTTGTGTCGTGTCTTTTTTTCCCCATTTTTGCGGTGCTGGGAATGGAACCCAGGACTTTCTGCATGTTAGGCCTGCCACTGAGCTATGTCCCCAGTCCTGCCTTATATCTTATTAGAATCTCTAAGCAGAAGCTTCCTGGATGACTGATACAGAGCATCTCCCTTACATTTTTTGGAAGAATTGCCATTTGAAGTGCCTCTCACTTCAATGACTCTCTCTGGAACTTCCACCAACATTTGCCTATGTGTCTCTGAATGGTGCCCTAGAGTAGAGGTTGTTGTATCTTGTCCAGGTGCCCATTATCAGGCTGACAGATGTTGTGAATGTTGACTGCTACAAATATACATCCCTCCCTTCTCTGGAGTTGTCCTTGGTGCCTGGGAATAGCCTTGCTCAGCAATGTTTGGGAAGTTACTCTATCTCCAGGTATAGGCCACAGCTGGCCAGCTGTTAAGGATACAAAAGCCCATATCCCAACCGGGCGTGGTGGTGCACACCTATAATCCCAGCAGCTCAGGAGGCTAAAGCAGGAGAATTACAAGTTCAAAGCCAGCCTTAGCAACTTAATGAGGCCGTAGCAATTCAGTGAGACCCTGTCTCTAAATAAAATATACAAAGGGGCTGGGGATGTGGTTCAGTGGTTAAGTGCCCCTGGGTTCAATCCCTGGTACCAAAAACAAACAAAACAAAACAAAAACCTTATATCCCAGAGCTGCTCCCACCCACTCCACAGCTGACCAGCCCCAGTCACTCCCCAAAAAGTTCAGTCAACTTCACTAGGTACTGCAGGCTGCTGGCCTATGGCATTCCAAAGAGTACTCATGCATACTTAATGTCAGTGTGGCCTTGCATAAAACCAACAACTTGGCTGAAGCCAAAGATATAGAGCAGGAGTGTGACCATGCGATCATCTGGACACTGAGCACTTTCAGGAAGTACATCATGGACTTCTATGTTGAGAAGGAGTTTAAGAAGGACCCAGTGGGCATAGATAACACAAGCATGACCATAGTGATCTGGAATGGGGACAAGCTCCAGCGTGGGTAGAAGAGCAAAAAGAGCTGAACCCCAGTGTATGGGAGGTAACAAGCTGTACCTGGAGATGAGAGTGGAGGGCATGATTTGCAAGCAAGGGCTCAAGAAGGTACACAGAGGCCAGGAAGGGAATCAAGGAACAAGTGGTATGACCATATGGACAGGATCCCTCCCTCTCTTTGTACAGTATAAGAAAACATCTAGCCACTGCCAGGCATGTTAGCAGTCTCTAAGCTTTATTTGTTTTTCTTTTCTTAAAATAAAGCCATCCCAATAAAAGCGATCTGTTTAGAAAAAAAAAAAAATCCCATTCCCTTGCTTTGAGCTGGGACAAATTTGTAATATAGTGAGGTGTTTTCTGACACCAAATGGGAGTTTTTCCTCACACCAACCAGGTCTCTGAATCTCTGACATCAACTGGGTGTCAGCTTCAATTCAGTTCAGACACCGTGTTCCTGGAGTTAACATCAGATCCTGCAAGTTCAAAGACTTGGTCCCACAGGCTTCAGACGCTAGCTGCAAATGGAGTCCCAGGTGATCCCCACTTCTACTAGACAGAAATAATATAAATTCAGGGGTTCCTATGACCTGCCCTTCAGGCTCAATAATTCACTAGAACTTTTCATGGAACTCAGGAAAATGCCGTAGTTATAACATAGTTTATAACAACTTAAAATTTCTGATCTGCTCCATTTCTTATTCTAGAATCAGGCAACATTTCACTCTGTGTGATAGAAATGTTCCCATGGGCTGAACAGAAGAGCTCAGTTTTATAGTCAGAGAAGGGCTGAATGAACAGAAACAAAGAACTAAAAGTAGATTGGTCATTTCAAAGTGACTTTCCTTGTAAGGTGCAGACAGGGAGACAGAACAATAGGAAAATGATTGGTTAACACTGGGTTATTTCAGGTCATTTTTTTGAATAAGGATTAAGGCAAAGGGAGCTTTATTAGCTCTCTAGTTGAAACTGGCCTGTTGGGGAAGTTCGGCTGTTATCACTCTCCTGATTTCTCAGAAAGTCAGATACCAGGTGAGTTTCCGTTGGGTGATGTTTAACTTTAGTACACGCAGGAGCCCAATGCAAACCAATGGCTTATCATTTTTACTTAACACTGCTGCAGTTTATTATAAAGGATATAAATGAACAGCCAGCTGAGGAAGTACATAGGAAGCGTCCAATGGAAGTAGCTATATACTTTAAATCATTTCTAGATTACTTGTAATGCCTAATACAATGTAAATGCTATGTACGTAGTTGTTATACTATATTTTTAAGGAAACATGATAAGAAAAAATCTATACCTATTTAGCACTGATGCAGTTTTTGCTTTCAAATATTTTCTTCTATTCATGATTGGTTGAATCGTCAACCATGGTGGATGTGTACACCAACCAGAAGCTCTCTGAACCCTGGCAGTTTCATTACATAACATGAACAATTCAATCATTGGTCCTTATTGCTATGACAAAATGCCTATGATAATCAATTTAAAATCAGAAAGAAATTTCTTTTGGTTCATAGTTTCAGAGGTTCCAGTCCATGGTCAATTGGCCCTGTTTGGGGCCTATGGTGGGGCAGAACATCATGGTGGGGAGCACGTGGCAGAGGAAGTCTGTTTACTTCATGGAGTAAACAGACTTCTCTAGAAGCAAAGAGAGAGAGGAAGGGTCCGGTGACCCACGTCACCTTCAAAGACACGCCCCCAAGGACCTAACTTTCTTCCACTAGGCCCACCTCTTAAAGGCTCCACCACTTCCCAATAGTACCACAGGCTGGGGACAAAGTCTTCAAGACAAGGCCCCTAGGGGACATTTAAGATCCAAACTATAGTAGTCATTGAGCTCAGTCTGCAGCCCTTATTCTTCCTTAGAAGCCAGGGAGCAGGACTAAAAGTTCTAACTCTCTAATCATGTGGTTTTTTGGTGGGTACCTGTCCTAAATCTATCTAGGACTTTTCTCCCCACTGGAATCATCTCATTACCATACAAAAAGAGCAATTTCCAAGCTCTGTGCCAGGAACCAAGGACAAAGATCAAATACAGTCATTCTCAGTATCTACAAAGAATTGGTTTCAGAACTGCCTTTCCTATCAAAATCTGTGGATTTCCCCTCATATAAAATGCTGTAGCATTTACATAGTCTCTGCACATCATCCATAGGCATTTTATTTTTCATTTAGAGATATATTTTAAATATTTTATTTATTTATTTATTTATTTATTTTGAGGCAGGGTCTTACTATGTTGCCCAGGCTGGTCTCAAACCTCTGAGCTCAAATGATCCTCCTGCCTCCACCTCTAGAGTACTGAAACTCTAGGCCATCCCACCATGCCCAGCCTTCATATACTGTAAATCATTTCTAGATTATTTGTAATGCCTAATACAATGCAAATGCTACATAAATATTTGTTGTACTATATTTTTTAGGAAACATGACAAGAAACATCTGTAACTATTCAGCACAGATATAGTTTTTGCTTTCAAATATTTTCTTTTTTTTTTTTAAAGAGAGAGTGAGAGAGGGAGAGAGAGAGAGAGAATTTTAATGTTCAATTTTTTAGTTATCGGCGGACACAACATCTTTGTTTGTATGTGGTGCTGAGGATCGAACCCGGGCCGCATGCATGCCAGGCGAGCGCGCTACCTCTTGAGCCACATCCCCAGCCCTTTCAAATATTTTCTATCCCTGGTTGGTTGAATCATCAAATGTGGGATGTGTGGATGCGGAGGGGCGACTGTGTATATTTTTATGGTGCCATGAGGACCAATGATCTTGCAGAGCTCAAGGAGGGTTGTAGCCACACCTCTTTGCCCAGCTTCTCCCCTCCCTATTCCACTTCATTTGCACACTTAAAAGTCTCAGCTGAGGGGGTTGTCGCTCAGGGGCAGAGCACTTGCCTCACACATGTAACGCCCTGGGTTCCATCCCCAGCACCACATAAAAATAAGTAAGTGAGTAAAATAAAGATATTGTGTACATCTACAGCTAAAAGATTTTTTTTTTAAAAAAGTCTCAGCGGAGAGTGCTCCCTCAATAAAGGAGGTGTACAGACACCCCATCTCCAGCGCTGCTCCAGGAATCCCAAGCCCAAACACACCTGGAGCTTTCTACTCCCCACAGGGATTCGGATGTCTTTTATGTGTTTAATTTGACTGTGAGTTTCTTGAGATTTAACCCATGTCTAATTTATCTGTGCCCTTCTGTGATACCTGGCACAATGCCTTGCACATATAAAATTCTCAAATTTTGTGGACTGAGTAATATATTTTGAAATTATTTACACATCTAGACAGGATTAAATTACCGACTTGTTTTCTCTCATTCCCATTCTGGACCCCTTGTCCCCTAAACCTGGCACAGAGGCAGGTCCATCTCTATCCCAGAGGGTGAGGGCAAAGGATTCAGAAACAGACCTCCGTGGAAATACTCCCAGGCCCCTGGCATTCCTGCCTATCACCAGAGACACAGAAGGCTGTTCAGTATTTTTGTTCTTTCCAACTTCTCAACCAGACCAAGTTAAACAGTCCCTAAGAGTAAACACATGTGGCAAAGATAAAACAAATATTTTTTTCCAATTGGATTGGTTCATTCCTTGTGTAGGCTCAGGTGGGGGAGAAGCAGAATGTTTTGATTAAATCAGCTGTTGCCATTTGCTTGTTTACTAATGGGCTGTGGTTTTTCTTGTCATTATCTACCCAAGTGTGAATTCCTGGGATTGTTGAGAGGACTGCCCTCCATAGGAAAAGGCAAGGTTCCTTAACCCAATGTTCCCTCTGTTGCCTCACAAGGAACACAAGACCACCCTGCAGAACTGCAGAGTAGAGGAAAGTGAGAGGTGAACGGGCTCTTTCTCATCCTTTTTAGAAGAAAGAAAAGAAACATACTGCGGAGTATGCAGAGTATGTTTCTTTTCTTTCTTTCTTTTTCTTTTGGTACTGGGGATTGAACTCAGGGACACTTGACCAATAAGCCACATCCCCAGCCCTTTTTTTTTTTTTTTTTTGGTATTTTATTTAAAGACAGGGTCTCACTGAGTTGCTTAGTGCCTTGCTTTTTGCAGAGGCTGGCTTTGAACTCGCCATCCTCCTGCCTCAGCCTCCCCAGCCACTGGGATTACAGACGGTGCTCCTGCACCCAGCTATACAAAAGTTTTTAAAAGTTGTTTCCAGAAAGTTACAGGACTGGTAAAAATTTTCTCACCTCCCGCATGTGGGGCTGGCTTCATGAGTGTGACTTGTTCAAAAACACAGGACTCCACACTCAGAGGAACCCCTCTCTTGGTTTAATGCTCTCCTGTCACCATCTTGAAGGTAATTGTTGGATGAGACACCCTGCATTTTCGTTTTGCACTGGCAAGTGATGCCTACACTTGCTATATTTATGGTCCCAGATGGTGTGAATGAATGCTCAGAATGGCAACCCTGAGATCTGTAGGTTCCTGAATGATCCAAGAGTTCATTATAATTTCTGTGATCCTTCATTTATTTAACACATTTATTAGGTACTGTTATTATTCTTGGTTTTAGGGATAAAACAGCAAACCAAGCAGCCCTGTCTCCATGGCATTTACAACTTGTCATACTTCCTGCCACTGCCCACCCAACAGATGACTTTCATGCATCAACTATTAATGAGACATCAACCACAGACACTCATACCAGAGCATGCCACAGAAAAATGTACATAAGCAGTCACATGCAAATCCCAGGAGCCCGCAGCATCTCCATCCGACCCAGTCTCTTGTTCTCAAGAAAGCACATCAGAATTCAAGTAAGTAATGATCCTATTAAAGAGCTAATCTTAAACCTACTCTGATTCATAAAGAATTTAATAAATCTTTCCCAAACTTTGCTCCTTTGGAAATTACACTGGTCTCTAAAGTGGCAAAAAGACAGGTTCATTTTAGAAAGGTTTCCAACCATAAAGACTGAAGCCAAAGAGCAAATGGAGTTTCTGGTTAACATCTCCCAGGGGCTCTGCAAACATTGTGAGAAATGCCACTTTGTGACAGCTTAGGGCAAACGCCATGCTCTCCTTTCAAGAGATCCCCTCACTACTGAGTCGCTTAGAGGAGTGGAAAGATGTCAAACTGCCAATCTGCTTGAAAAGTCACAACAGGTGTATTTGACACCCAAGCAGCAGGGATCTTGCCCTGGGAATGAATTCATTTTTTTTCTCATTTGCTTGCTTTATGGAAATCCATGCCCTTAACTCCTCCATTGCCTCCCCAAACCAGACTTTTTCCTTCTAGCAAATCCAGCTGGAGTAAATACGTTATAAGCATGCACATTTGCCTCCCTGAGACACATGGGACCACAGTCCAGCTCTATAAAACCTTGTTTTTCTAGCCTGCTTCTGAATCACCTGGAGGGCTTATTATAATACAGATTGCAGCCAGGCATGGTGGCACATGCCTGTAATCCCAGCAGCTCGGGAGGCTGAAGCAGGGGGATCACAAGTTCAAAGCCAGCCTCAGCAAAAGCAAGGTGCTAAGCAACTCAGTGAGACCCTGTCTCTAAATAAAATACAAAATAGGGCTGGGGGTGTGGCTCAGTAGTCAGGTGTTCCTGTGTTCCATCCCTGATAAACCCCACCAAAAAAATACAGATTATAGGGCATCACCCTACCATTTCTGATTCAGCTGGTCTTGGGCAGGTCCCCCAGATTTGCTTTCCTGCACTGTGTTCCCAGATGCCTGCTGATGGTCTGGGTCCCAGGCTTGAAAACTACCCTACGACATTGCCTTGGATCCTGAACAGCTGAATGAGCAACACTGTCCTCCATGCAAAGAATGTTCCCAAATAAACCCTAATTCTCTCTGGCTTCTGACCATCCTGTCTCACTTTTCTCAATTCCTCTTCATTTCTTGACTCCCTTCAGTGGAGCCTCCTGACCTCCACACCACTAAAATGGTCTCACTAAAGTTGAAAGTGACACACTTGCTTCCAAACTTTAATGGACAGGATACATCATTGCTTGAGTATCTTACCATCCAGGTCATACCTCAGCATTACTAAATTGAACTCACCATTTTTCTCCCTGAAGTGTTCATCTGGGGTTTGGGCCCAACCTTTGTGTGTTCCCTACCATATCACTCTTACTTCCAACAACTGCCCCTCCATCCCTGCTGTAGCTCAGATAGGATTTCCACTCATTAGCACCCCATACCCCTGGCTTCGGAGATGGGCCTGTATCCCAGGACTGATAACCATATTACCTGAGCTCTTGGGTCACAAAGATTGACCCAGGGACGGTTAATGATCTACAACAAACCAATCAACTCTTCTCTAGATTTTTTTTGGGGGGGGGGTACTGGGGATTGAACTCAAGGGCGCTTAACCACTGAATCACATCCCCAGTCCTTTTTTGTATTTTATTTAGAGACAGGGTCTCACTGATTTGGTTAGGGCCTCGATAATTTGCTGAAGCTGGTTTTGAACTCTTGTTCCTCCTGCCTCAACTTCCCAAGCCAGTGGGATTACAGGCATGCGCCAACACGCCAGGCTCTAGGATTTTTTATGGCATTTCATTAAATCTAAGACTCCACTGATGATAAGAAGCATTATTATTTTATGTGAAATAAAAGTGTCAATCAGAACATCAAAAAAGGTAGATGCCATGTATTAAAAGATGCTCCCAATTTCAGAAACATTAAAATTGGTTGAAGGGATAAACTTTGTAGAATGAAATACAGATGATGAATGCTGGGAAAAAGAAGCTCTTTCTCCTGAAGTCACTGAGCTGGAAAGACATAAACGTGAAGTTACAGTAAAACCCACCCTCTCTCCATTTCACGGAGGAGGCAAGTCAGTAATAGAAAAGAATGAGGCCAACACAAAAAGGGAAGTGGAGATTTAAAGTAAAACGGAGAAAGGAATAAAGAAGGTGGGCTAATTCTGTTCCTACCCATGAGTCCTTTTATCCTTAAGTTATTTGAATTCAGTTCCTGTCACTCATAACCACAGAGGTCCTGATGCATATAGTCCCCTTCCCCCACAATCATGTCCAATGTGCCTGAAAATAAACGACTTGATACATAACTCATGCTCCGTACCACCATCAAAGTGGTCTTTCTAAAACCAAATAAGGACAGGTGACATCCCTGCTGAAACCCCTTTGGGGTCTTCCCATTGTTCCAGTTTACCTCCCCAGCTTCCCCTGGCTGTGTTGAATATTTTTCTGCTCTAACTTTTCCTACCTGGAGCATTCTTCCTCACGTATTCTTGATTAACATCGGTTCCTCCTTCAATCCCAGTTTAAGTGTTACTTCTTCTAAGAAGTATTCCTCCACCCCCCACACCAGAGAGAAGTCTCTAGCTCCACTAGCTGTTCCCAGATCCTATTGCATCTTCATCGTTATTCTTTAAAAATGCAACCATTTGCTGTAGCTTTTCTCTTTGGGGTATAATGAAATCTTGTTTACTCTCAAATCTTTAGAATAACAAGGCCTATCCTTAAGATATTAGTAAGAGACAGTTTTACTTGGGGACTATTGGCGGAAAGGCTAAATATCTGTGCTAAAATGGTAACTAAGTTCAGACTGCCAGTCCTCTGCTAGGATCTGTCTCTGCCTTGTGAAATGAATGGCAGAGAGTGAGTTTATAGTAACTGTACTGGTTTCCTAGGGCTGCCAAAACCATGTACCACAGACTGGGAGGTTTAAGCAACAGAAGTTAACACTCCCCTGGTTCTGGAGGCTGAGAGTGAGATCAAGGTGTCTGTCAGCAGGGTTGGTTTCCTCTGACACTTGTCTCCTTGGCTTCTGGATGGTGGTCTCTTCTGTGCCCTAATCTCCCTTCTTTTAAGGACGCCAGTCATATTGCATTAGGGACCAGCTCTGGGACCTCCCTTAACCTCTCTAAAGACTATCTCCAAATGCAATCACATTCTGAGGTATGGGCGGGGGTGTGATGTGAGGCCTTTAATATATGAATTTTGAAGGGGAACATGATTCCATCTGTAACAGCATTAACTTCAGACTATTTAATGCACCACCACTTGAAAGAGTCGGTCCTCTGCATTGTCTTGGGGAACATGGGGCCAGATAGATGATCATAAACCATTATCACTGTAGTGGATTGATTGTGGCACCCCTAAAGAGATGTCTATATCTTAATCCCTGGGACCTGTAAATGTGACGAAATTTGGAAAAAGAAGGATCACTTCAAGATGGGATCATGCTGGCTTAGGGTGGGCTCTAAATCCAGTAGGAGGGGAAAGAGAAAAGAGAAGAGGCAGAGATCAGAGTGAAGCACCTACAAGCCAAGGAACATCAAAGATCACAGCCAGCGGGGAGAGAGGCAGGGACAGATTTCCCCTCAGAACCTACTGATGGAGCCAATCCTGCTGATATCCGTAATTGTGGACTCTTGGCCTTCAGAACTGTGAAAGAATAAATTTTAGGGATTTAAGCCACCGGCTTTGTGTGATTCCTTATCACAGCAACAGAAAACCAACGCCTCCAATTTCCATTCTAAGGGGGTGGGGGTGGTCCCTGCTTAAGAGATACAGAAAGTGAGAGGTTTCAAAGCTTCCTTGGGACAGCTGTGTTTGCTCGAAAAATAGCCCAGTCACAGTCTATCTAGTGTGAAGGTAGTTACTGTGTTGGCACAAATACTTCACCAGGCAGCCCAGAGCAGCACTCTCTTACACCAGTTCATTTCTAACCTGAGGTTGTGAGGCATCATCTCTCTCTGGTGGATGGAGGACAGGATTTCTTTATGTAATAAGATTTTCTTTTTGTAAGTCCCACTGAACAGCTCCTTTTCCAGAAAGCTTAAAGTTAATTTGCTTCGTCATATCCAGCAACAAGTACTGATAGCAAATTTCCTTGTCAGCTTTTTGTCGTCCCAGTGACATCACAGAACCTCTTTCACTGTAGGAAATTGTTTGGTGGCTGTGATGGCCTCACTGGCTCTGGAAAAAGAGCAAAACCAATAGGAAATTCTGCTTTCAGCTGTTATCTGATAAGTGAAGAAGGAAATGGTTTTTAAAGTAAGCTGTTCATTGGGTGCAGTGGCACCTGCCTGTAACCCCAGCTACTCAGGAGGCTGAGGCAGGAGGATTGCAAGTCCTAGGCCAGCCTGAGCAACTTAGTGAGACCCTGTCTCAAAATTAAAAATAAAGAGAACTGGGGATGTAGCTCAGTGGTAGAGTGTCAAGAGTCATCCCTAGACTATATGTGGACCAAATCAGCATGGAAGCCCATTGAACAGGAAAATCTGATATTTGGGAACTTCCAGTGGCAATTCCATTGGTTAAGACTGTCCAGATGCATGTGAATTTCTATTCCTCTCTGCCAGGTCCCCCATAGCACTGGAGATGGGGTGACCTGCTGTAGCTGCACAGCCTCTCACAGATGGGTATGGCCTGCCAAGATGCCAATCAACCTGTTGACTGTGAGACATCAGGAAGAAAGACTCTTCCCCCTGAAACCTTTCCCTGACTTTGATGTACCCCCTAAAATAAATCACCAGAGCCATTTTTTTTAAACTGTTCTGTTCCAGCTCCTACCAGACTGGAAGAATCCATCAGGTGCTCCCTTTAAACTATAATTCTGATTCTGTCTCTTACTTCTTTACTAATTATTTCAGAAATGTATTTTCTCAGGCAGCTCAGCCCCTCCTGACCAGGAGGAATTACCCTGGAGATGCACTGGCTGCCTCGAGATAGTGGAGTGCACGTGGGTTCAATCCATGGTACTACCAAAAAAGAAAAAGATTAAAATAAATTTCTTAATTAAGCAGCATTCTCATATACTTGGCTTTATTTAACGTATTTCTTTGCATAATCTCATTGTAGCACAAGTCCCTAGTCAGAATGTTCTTTGCTCCCAGCAAATTAAGGAATATAGGTCAGAGCCCCTCACTTTAGGGGTCCCCAGTTCACACTGCCTATGGCAGGCATGAGCACAGGGACAATGAAAAAGAGAGAGACAGAGACAGAGACAGAGACAGAAGGGAAGGAAGGGAGGGAGGGAGGGAGGAAGGGAGGGAAATGAAATCCAGATGGCAAATAAACACTTGAACTATACAACCACACAAATTGTGTTAGAGTTCTCCAGAGAAACTGAACCAAAAGAGGTGTGTGTGTGTGTGTGTGTGTGTGTGTGTGTGTGTATATATATATATAAAAAGAGATTTATTTTAAGGAATTGGTCCACACAGTTGTGGGGGATGGCAAGCCAAAAAATAAACAAAGCAAACCAACAGGCTGGAGAGAACCCAGGGTAGGGTCGATTTACAGGTGGAGTTCAAAGACAATCTAGAGACAGATCCCTTCTCCTTGGATGCCATGTCTTTTCTCTTAACACCTTCAACCGATTGTATGAGGCCTGTCCACATTATGGAACATAATCTGCTTTATTCAAAGTCTACTGCTTTTTAATTGTTAATCTCATCTAAAAAAACATCACAGCAATATCTAGACTAGCACTTGACCAGAAACTGGGTACCAGAGTCTAGCCAAGTTGATACATAAAATTAATCATGAGACTAACAATAAAAATAGCAAGTATAATTGACAATTAAGTTATTTTTGTCAAAGGAAGAGAAAATACTCATGGACCATTGTGGGAGCATAGACATCAACTTTTCAGAAGGAAGTATCAAAATGGAAAGTCTCTCTCTCTCTCTCTCTCTCTCTCTCTCTCAACTGTACATATCCTATTTCTAGAAGTTTGTTCTGTGAGGATAATAAACAGGCACAATTTGGTGGTACATGTGAATGTTCCAGCAACACTATGTAGAGGCTCCTCCACTTACAGTGGGGTAACCAAACTCCCCATAAACTCATCATTACACTAAATATGTTGTAAGTTGACATTCATTTATTACATCTACCTGCTGAGCATCATAGCTCAGCCCAGCCTACCTTACACAGGTCAGAACACTTACATTAGCCAATATTTGGGAAAAATCATCTAACATAAACCCTGTTTTATAACAAAGCATTGAATATAAAATTCAAAATTCAATGTACGGTCTCTACTGAACACAAATCCGCACCTTCATAAAGTAAAAAACAAAACAAATCTTAAGTCAAGCTTTTTAAAATTAGGGATCATCTGTATATAATGATGAAAATTTGAAAGTAGTTTCAATATACGTCAGTTGGGAGCAGATTCAACAGATAATAGAATGGGTCTGAAATGGAATACATTCTGGACTTTAGCAAGAACGAGGGTGTTCTATATTCATACCCGTGAAATGAGATTAGTGAGAGCTTGAAACTGCTGTATGCAGATTCCACTCATCTCATTACTGGAGGTCTACACACTTGCACACACACACAAAATGATGTTCTTCCATTGCTGTTGGCGTGTTTTGTTTCTTTGACAGTTTTCCTGGCCCCTCTCATTTATCACGGACTGAGTGAGTGCTGTGGTTTGGATTTTGAATGTCCGCCACAGGCTCGTGGGTGAAATGCTGGGTTCCCTATTTGGCGCCATTGGGAGGTAATGGAGACTTTAAGAGGTTGGGCCTAGTGAGAAGCATTAAGGTCATGGGTGGTTTGCCCTCAAAGGGGACTGTGGTCTGGCATCCTCCTCTTCTCTCTCTTGCTCCCTGGCTGAGGTAACTGGTTTTGCTCCACCATGTGGTCCCGCCATGATGTATTGACTTGCCACAGCCCAAGGCAATGGGGTCGACAAATCGTGGACTGGAACTTCCACAATTGTGAGCGCAAATAAACTTTTTATGTTTATTATCTGTTATAGTGATGAAAAGTTAATCCATCAAATAATGTGTTCCTTTTAATCCCCTTTCTTAGTCCTAACCATCTCCCAGAGGAGGCGTATTTAATGCTCATCCTTTTGTTTCCATGTGTCTTTAGAATACATGTTTTGCTGTTTGATGGAGAACTTGGGAGAGGCCCTGGACATCTTGGGATCTAACTAAGAGAAAGTTGGCTTGAGGACACATATAGTTAGGTTTAGTAGATGTATGCATTTATTAATCACTGCCATGACTTCTTGTTCTTATATCTGCATCCTAAAATTAGGTTATTTTCTTAAAGATATTTTTTCAAAATTATAACACTTTCCCCAACCCCTGAAATCTGGGTCTGCTCACATAGTAAAGCACAGTTATTTGCTTCAGAACCCATGTTTCCCTCAAGGCTCTGTCTTGAATTTAGTTTCTTAACATTCCTCTTGTAGGTGGGCCCCTAATTTTCACTTAACAAGTGCAACCCTTGACTCAGAGTACGGCTTCCAACCCACTCATCTTTATTCATTTTCTTTTTATATATCTCCCCACCATCCCTGTACACATGTGCATACATCCTCCCTCCCTCCCCATCTCTCCCTCCTTTCCATATTCAGTTGTCAGAAGTTGAAGTGCAGATTGTCCAAAAGCTAGTTTTTAAAACTGAACCCAAATGTACAAAGCAAACACTTTTCAAGAATGCCTACAGTTAGTCTCAACTTTAGAGGACAAGAGCAAGAAATTGGGCTTAAGTGGCAGGTATTCCCTCCACCTAAGTGTTTGAGTTGGGGCTGTTTAATGAGGTAGAAATAGTCCCAGCTCTTCTCCTAATAAAACAGTGAAAGAGGAGAACTCTTATGCATTAGAAAAGGTCCTCAAACCAGCATCTTGGAAACAAATCTTTAAGACACAGAAAGTGCTCAGTAACTATTGTTATCAGAAGTTCATCCTGGAGATACCTCCTGTACAGAAAAATGGACTCTGCTTCCATCTAGAATGTCCTGGAAGAGAGTTCCTTCCATGGGCCCATATTCCAGGTCAAATTTGTTGGTGTTTTATTTCAGGGGGTGAAGGGTAGGGTTGTTTTCATCATCTTTCTCCATACGTGTTAACATGATCTATGTTTATTTTTAAATGTTTTATCCTTTATTTCTCTGGAAGATGTTTAAATTTTTTTCTGGTTATAAAGTGGTATCCATTCATATATTGACTGAACAAATATTTATTGAGTACCCACAATACTTCAAGCCCTTTACTAAGAACTTCTTTCATTAGGATATTTTCCTAAGATATTAAATAATTTTGCAAATGTTAAATTTTATGTCAAATGATAAAACAGTCCCCAGAATATATTTAGTCATTCTCTTTTTGCTAAACATTCAGTCCATTTCCTTATTGTAAATAACACAGCAATGTTTTTCCTTGTATTCACTGCCATCCCTGCTTAGCCACAGTTTATATTTCCTTGGGTTCAGTTACCCACAGTCAATGCAGTCCAAAAGTATGAAATTGAAAATTCCAGAAGTAAACAATTCACAAGTTTTAAATAACTTTAGTTACTATCTATTGTCATAAAATTCTTCTCCTTTATTGTTAGTTATTGTTAATCTCTTACTGTGCCTAGTTTACAGATTAAACTTTATCATAGGTATATATGTATAGGGAAAAAAAAAACAGTATACACAGGGTTCAGTACTATCCTCAGTTTTAGGCATCCATTGAGGGTCTTGCAATGTATTCCTCCTGTGGACAAAGGGGGGTACTGTAGAACCTTGTCTGTATCTATGATTAATCACTTAGGACAGATATATAGGGGTGGAATTTCTATATTAAAGGGCACAAACACCTTTAAGATGCTGTTTTGTTTTGTTTTGTTTGTGGTGCTGGGGATTGAACCCAGGGCCTTTTTCCTACAAGGCAAGCACTCTACAACTGAGCTACATCCCCAGCCCAACTTTAAGGTTCTTGACAAATATCCTCTTCAAATAAAGAATCCCCCATCCCTCATTAAAACCTAGGAAGTACCCTTTTGTAGAGTTTTGCTGATCCCTAAAAGCATTTCATTGAAAGTAATCTAGTGGTGATACAAATTAATATTGTTTTCTCTAATACTGTAGTCCTTTCCGTACTATTATTCTTCTTAGGATCAAATTTTTGCACTCTTTCTGTAAAGGCAAAGCAGCTAAAGATGAAAGATCATCTATACCCTTTACTCATTGTCACTGTAAGCAGATGGAACAGCAACCTGTGAAGGTAACTGTCATGAGAAAAAGGGAGACTACAAAGATATGTGCAATTGCAGTTGTCACCTTCGTTACCTACCTATTGGGTTTCTTTGGGAGGCAGAGCACAGCTCAAGGTCCCACAACACACCAAGTACATGACCTTTTAGCTCCTCAGCCTCCACTCTGGACAGTCACGTGGTTAAAAGGGCCTCCCGATGCTACTTTTCAATATGGAAGCAAATTTTACTGCACCACATTTTCTCCTCTAATTTTATTTTTTCTGGAACAACTCTCTACTAAGAAAAATCTTCACTTTCCAAGAAACTCAGTGCTATCTTAGGAATGCTCTCAGTACATGGTGCTCGAAAAAACTGCAGGGAAAAACAAAACCGGGAACAAGTTCCCTTGGCCTAGTTCAAGGTGCAGTATTTGCTAACTGTTTTGCCTTATTGTCTTATTTGGATCAGAGCAGAAATTTTGTTTATATAATGGTTTAGGACAAGAATTCTTAAGATTGAAATTTAGACTTTTCTCTCTCCTGAAAGCCAGGCAGCCTGAACACAACTGATTTCCTCGTCTTTTCCCTCTGGCTGAGTCCAGGCCCTGGAGAAATCCATGAGGGCATAGAAGGGTTTTTCTTTGCATGACCAAAAGGGATTTTACCAAAGTAGAGAGTAGAATCTCTGGTCGGACACAGAGTGGCCCATCCCTCATTCATCCAACAATGGGTTATTGAGTGCTCAGGATGTATATTAGTCAGTATCCATCTCTGACAACTATCTGGGAAAAGGCAACTTATAATAAACTTATTTTGTTTCACAGTCTTGAAGCAACGGTTGGCCTTAATCCTTTGGGCCTGTGACAAGTCAGCACATTGGGCCATATCATTGTTGGATTGTGTGATGAGGCAAAACCACTTGCCTCATAGCTGAGGAGTCAAAAAGAGAAAGGAAGAGAGAAGGAGACCTGCTAACACCCTCAAGGACACACCCCAGTGTCCTAACAAGTTTCCATCATCTCCTAATAGTACCAAACTGGGGACCAAGATTACACACGGGTCTTTGGGAGAACATTCTAGATCCAAAGGATAGCAGTATGTGCCAAAAAATGGGGTAGGAACTACATGAGTAAAAGGCACATAATCCTCCCTCATGATGTTTGCTGCTTTGTGAGAAGTAAACATGAAACAAACAACCATCATATCCATGTAAAATCACAGCCTTGCTAAATGCTAGGATATCAAGGATGTAGAGCTGAAGATACCTGTAACAAAGGACATCACCTGAGTGTTGCTTGTGGTTAGACCTGAAGGATAGTGGTAGTTAACAAGACAGAAGAAAGTATGTCTCAAGCAGAGACATACATAGGGTCTCAAGTTCAGAGCTAAGTGAGGGGCAGGTGCACAGGGAGACTGCAGAAAAGTGGTCAGGACCATGCAGTTAGTCATTTGGGATTTCATTCTAAGAACAAAATGTCTTTAGGCCATTAAAGGAGGCCCTATGACCTGGCAATTCTATTCATAGGTATTTACCCAAGAGAAATGAAAACTTAAATACACAAAAGACTTGAACACAAATATTCAGAGCAGCCTTAAAATAGTCTCAAAGTGGAACCAGTCCAAATATCCATCATTAGGTCTCACTCACATCCCGCATGGGTGGGGGAGTGGGTACCATAGAGATGGGCTGGCTGTGAAATAAAATCTAAGAAAGTAATGTATCAAGAAATAATGACAGGGGCTGGAGTTGTAGCTCAGCAGTAAAACACTTGCCTTGTACGTGTGAAGCACTGCATTTGATTCCTCGCACCACATATAAATAAGCAAATAAAATAAAGGTCCATGAACAACTAGAAAAAATATTTTAAAAAAGAAAGAAAGACAAGCTGGGCATGGTGGTGCATGCCTGTAATCCCATTGGCTTGGGAGGCTGAGGCAGGAGGATCACAAGTTCAAAGCCATCCTTAGCAAAGACAAGGCACTAAGCAACTCAGGGAAACCCCTGTCTCTAAGTAAAATACAAAATAGGGCTGGGGATGTGGCTCAATGGTTGAGTGCCCTTGACGTCAATCCCCAGTACCAAAATTTAAAAAAAAAGAAAGACCAAAAGGCAAGAATTATATATTTTCAAAGCAGGAGCATGACCACTTGAGCCCACCAGAAGGGTCTGGCTTCCAACAAAGAAGAAGCCTGCGCCTGCTTTATTTATAGTGGTACAAATCAAATGGGATGGGTAGGTGTAAGGTTTCAGTGTGTGAGGAGTCTTGTTTAGGTGCTTGCTTCTCTGTGTGGCAGGGGTCTTGCGGTACACAGGTTATTTGGCGCTTGGCAGGCTACTCCCATCTTTGGGAGGCTGTTTGATCCTAAGGTTGAGCTGAGACAGGGGCCAGCAAGATCTGGGTTTTCTCTAACTGGGGAATTCCACCCAGGAGTTCCCAGAAGAGCCTTAATGACTGGAATAAACCCATAATTTATATATATATATATATATATATATATATATATATATATATATATATCTCCTCCAACAAATAGGAGAATGAATAAATAAATTGCCATATAGTCACATAACAGTTACACTCAGCAATTAAAAAGAACAAACTATGGATACATACATTGCAGAAAAATCTTTAAAAGATTATGTTAAGTGAAATTATCCATGCGACTATATTGCATGAAATTCACAAATAGATGAAACTAATTCATGGTGATAAAAGTCATAAAGTGAGCCAGGTGTGGTTACACATGCCTGTAATTCCAGTGGCTTGGGAGGCTGAGACAGGAGGATCGCGAGTTCAAAGCCAGCCTCAGGAAAAGCAAGGCACTAAGCAACTCAGTGAGATCCTGTCTCTAAATAAAATACAAAATAGGGCTGGGGAGGCCTCAATGGTTGTGTGCCCCTGAGTTCAATCCCTAGTACCAAAAAAAAAAAAAAAGTCATAAAGTGGCCACCTCCAGAAGAGGTGGGTAGATAGGGGATGAAATGAGGGGAAAGGGGGAACTTTCCAAGCTGATGGAATCTTCTAGGCCTTTTTTTGTGGGAGAAGGTTGTTTTTGTTTTGCACGGTGCTGGGAATTGAACTCATGCATGCTATGGAAGCACCCTACCACTACCATGGTATACCTTGTCGGGCATGGTGGTTTCACAGGTATGTCCAATTGTCAAAACTCATCAAATTATGGTGAAGATCCGTGTATTTTATTATTGCTACATTCTATTTCAAATGTTTTTTTAAGATTTTTTAAAGATGGACACAATATCTTTATTTATTTTATTTATTTATTTTTATGTGGTGCTGAGGTTCAAATCCAGTGCGTCACATGTGCGAGGCAAGCTCTCTATCACTGAGCTATAACCACAGCCCCTATTTCAAAGCAAAACATTCCATGAAAACAACAATCAAAATCTGCAAAGGGAGAAACTACACTATAGGAAAGGCCAATCAAAGGAGAAATCAAGTCAAGGTAAAACAAAAAAATAAACAAAAATGACCAAGAATACAAACCGTGTCTCAATAATAAATTTGAATGTCAATGGCCTAAAGTCATCAGTTAAAAGACATAGACAAGGGACTGGAGTTGTAGCTCAGCGGTAGAGCACTTGCCTCATATGTGTGAGGCACTGGGTTCGATGCATAGCACCACATATAAATAAGCAAATAACATAAAGGTCCATCAACAACTAAAAATGTTGTTTTTTTTTTTTTTTTTAAAAATCTGGAACAAGACAGGGATGCCCTCTCTCACCACTTCTGTTCAACATAGTTCTCGAAACACTGGCCAGAGCAATTAGACAGACGAAAGAAATTAAAGGCATAAAAATAGGAAAAGAAGAACTTAAATTATCACTATTTGCAGATGATATGATTCTATACCTAGCAGACCCAAAAGGCTCTACAAAGAAACTATTAGAGCTAATAAATGAATTCAGCAAAGTGGCAGGATATAAAATCAACACGCATAAATCAAAGGCATTCCTGTATATCAGCGACAAATCCTCTGAAATGGAAGTGAGGACAACCACTCCATTCAAAATATCTTCAAAAAAAATAAAATACTTGGGAATCAACCTAACAAAAGAGGTGAAAGACTTATACAATGAAAACTACAGAACCCTAAAGAGAGAAATAGAAGAAGATCTTAGAAGATGGAAAAATATACCCTGTTCATGGATAGGCAGAACTAACATCATCAAAATGGCGATATTACCAAAAGTTCTCTATAGGTTTAATGCAATGCCAATCAAAATCCCAACAGCATTTCTTGTAGAAATAGAGAAAGCAATCATGAAATTCATATGGAAAAATAAAAGACCCAGAATAGCAAAAACAATGCTAAGCAGGAAGTGTGAATCAGGCGGTATAGCGATACCAGACTTCAAACTATACTACAGAGCAATAGTAACAAAAACAGCATGGTACTGGTACCAAAACAGGCGGGTGGACCAATGGTACAGAATAGAGGACACAGAAACCAATCCACAAAACTACAACTACCTTATATTTGATAAAGGGGCTAAAAGCATGCAATGGAGGAAGGATAGCATCTTCAACAAATGGTGCTGGGAAAACTGGAAATCCATATGCAACAAAATGAAACTGAATCCCTTTCTCTCGCCATGCACAAAACTTAATTCAAAATGGATCAAGGAGCTTGATATCAAATCAGAGACGCGCCGTCTGATAGAAGAAAAAGTTGGCTACGATCTACAGTCGGTGGGGTCGGGCTCCAAATTCCTCAATAGGACACCCATAGCACAAAAGTTAATAACTAGAATCAACAAATGGGACTTACTCAAACTAAAAAGTTTTTTCTCAGCAAAAGAAACAATAAGAGAGGTAAATAGGGAGCCTGCACCCTGGGAACAAATCTACTCCTCACACTTCAGATAGAGCCCTAATATCCAGAGTATACAAAGAACTCCAAAAATTAGACAATAAGAGAACAAACAACCCAATCAACAAATGGGCCAAGGACCTGAACAGACACTTCTCAGAGGAGGACATCCAATCAATCAACAAGTACATGAAAAAATGCTCACCATCTCTAGCAGTCAGAGAAATGCAAATCAAAACCACCCTAAGATACCATCTCACTCCAGTAAGATTGGCAGCCATTATGAAGTCAAACAACAACAAGTGCTGGCGAGGATGTGGGGAAAAGGGTACACTTGTACATTGCTGGTGGGACTGCAAATTGGTGCAGCCAATTTGGAAAGCAGTATGGAGATTTCTTGGAAAGCTGGGAATGGAGCCACCATTTGACCCAGCTATTCCCCTTCTTGGTCTATTCCCTAAAGACCTAAAAAGAGCATGCTACAGGGACACTGCTACATCGATGTTCATAGCAGCTCAATTCACAATAGCAAGACTGTGGAACCAACCCAGATGCCCTTCAATAGACGAATGGATAAAAAAAATGTGGCATTTATACACAATGGAGTATTACTCTGCATTAAAAAATGACAAAATCATAGAATTTGCAGGGAAATGGATGGCACTAGAGCAGATTATGCTAAGTGAAGCTAGCCAATCCCTAAAAAACAAATGCCAAATGTCTTCTTTGATATAAGGAGAGTAACTAAGAACAGAGTAGGAACGAAGAGCATGAGAAGAAGATTAACATTAAACAGGGATGAGAGGTGGGAGGGAAAGGGAGAGAGAAGGGAAATTGCAGGGAAATGGAAGGAGACCCTCAGGGTTATACAAAAGAACATACAAGAGGAAATGAGGGGAAAGGGAAAAATAATACAAGGGGGAGAAATGAAGGTCAGTAGAGGGGGCAGAGAGAGAAGAGGGGAGGGGAGGGGAGGGGAGGGGGGATAGTAGAGGATAGGAAAGGCAGCAGAATACAACAGACACTAGTATGGCAATATGTAAATCAATGGATGTGTAACTGATGTGATTCTGCAATCTGTATATGGGGTAAAAATGGGAGCTCATAACCCACTTGAATCAAATTGTGAAATATGATATATCAAGAACTATGTAAGGTTTTGAACAGCCAACAATAAAAAATTAAAAAAAAAAAATAATAATAATCACATGCAAAATGCCTAACAACATCTGAGTTCGATGGTACATGCCTGTAATCCTAGCTCCTCAGGAGACTAAGGCAGGAGGATTCCAAGTTTGAGGGCAACCTCTGCAACTTAGCAAGGCCCTAAATAATTTAATGAGACCTTGTCTCAAAGTAAAAAAATAATCAGGACTGGGGATGTAGCTCAGTGATACAGCACACCTGGGTTCAATCCCCAGTATCCCCAGTACACCAAACCAAACCAAACAACAATAAAAAGTACCCACAACAAAAGAAGCCAAACAAACTTTAAGTGATATGGAGAAATTTAGTGTTGCACATACATAAACTGACCCAGTTCCTCTAAAGAACTGAAATTCTTGCAGACATCTAAGGGATGTTTTCTGGGGGAAGGCAGAAGAAACATTGTAGAAAAGTGCTAAGAAGTGCTATTAAGGAAATTAAGGAGCCACAAGAGTTCTCTTGAACTTGACATTTAAGCTAGGACCTTAAACTTGTTACATTTCATACTCTTTTAAGTCAGACATACTAATTTTTTTTTTTAAAGAGAGAGTGAGAGAGGAGAGAGAGAGAGAATTTTTAATATTTATTTTTTAGTTATCGGCGGATACAACATCTTTGTTTTGTATGTGGTGCTGAGGATCGAACCCGGGCCGCACGCATGCCAGGCGAGCACGCTACCACTTGAGCCACATCCCCAGCCCCCAGACATACTAAATTTAAAGCGGCTGATGAAAATTAAATCATTTTCCATTCCTTGCCTACTAAACTGATGAAGATATTTTAAATTTTTAGTACAAGTGTAGAGAAAATGTTGCATATTGCTGTCAGAAGTATAAAGTTTAAACCACATTTTTTATTGGTACATCATATTTATACAGAATGATGAGCTTCATTGTAGCATATTTGTATATGCATAAAAAGTTGATCAATTTCACTCCTCAATATCTCCCTCACCATCTCCTCCCCTCTCCCCTCATCCTCTTAAACCACAAATTTTAAAAATGCATGTAGTGTGCATGCTTTTTGATTCAACAACTATACTTAGAGAAATTAATCTAAGAAAATAGTCTGGAATGATCTACCAGGATGTTAGTAATGGCATTATTTATAACATGGAGCAAACAGAAATAATGACAATGTCTAACAGCAGGAAGTTAATTAAATTATGACAATACATATTATAGAATATGTACTCAATAAAATTATAGTATTTAATGATATGGAAAAATTCATATTAAATGAGAAAAGCAAGTTACAAAACAGCATGCATAATAAGCCCTATTTTATTTTTATTTCTAAAATATATTTATGCAGAGAAATTAAAAAAAAAAGGTACCTAAAAATGTTAACAATGCTGTCTTTGGATGGGGCAATTATTTTTCTATTTAGTCTCCAATTTTTAAAAGTAATAGTGAATTACATTCATGATTGGGAAACAATGTCATTAAAAAAAATTATAAGTTGCTCAGTAGGAATTATTCAAAAGGTATTATGGTCTTAAGAAGAAATCATTTTTTGCTATTGACCAACCAAAAAAGCAGAATTCTTCACAATTTGTAGTTTTATAAATATCTGGTGGATAAACAGAATGAAAAAAATGGCCTCAGACCACTATGGAGATCAGTATGGAGGCTCCTCAAAAGACTAGAAATGGACCCACCATATGATCTAGCTATATATACCACTTGTGAGTATTTACCCAAAAGTCAGCATACTATAGCAATACATGCATACTCATGTTTATACCAGCACAATTCATAACCCAGTTATAGAACCAAACTAGACATCAACATATAAATGGATAAAGAAAATGTGTTATATGTACACAGTGGAGATTTACTCAACCATAAAGAAGGAAATAATGTCATTTGCAGGAGAATATAATGAGAACATCTGATAAGTGATCAGAAAAGTGATCTCTAAGTGAGATAAGCCAGACTCAGAAAGTCAAGGGTACTATGTTTTCTTTCATATGCAGAAACTAATGTATTCTCAAATCTCTACTAATTGCTTTCAGCAGTCACTCTTAGGATGAGATGTTCAAATTGAATCCTATGTGAGAGTGCCCTCTGGTGGTTCTAGCAATCCTGCTTTGTACGTTTGAGGTAGTGGTACTCCTCATCCATGGAAATGTGAGAACTGGATAGTTTTTCATGAAGCTGTTTGTTCAGTGTAAAGGCCCATCCCACTATATGTAATTTTTAAGTGCCTGCTAAAACAAGTAAGTGGACATTTCATAAAAATGTTATTGATGCCAGACACGATTGTATACACTTGAAATCCCAGGAATGTGGAAGACTGAAGTAGGAAAATCAAAAGTGCAAGTTTGAGGCCAGCAGGGGCAACTTAGTGAGATTTTACCTCAAAATAAAAAAGGGCTGGGATGTAGCTCCATGGTAAAGTGCCCCTGGTTTCAATTCCCAGTACCCCAGTGGCGGTTGGGGGTGAATGCAGATTTCTATTCCTGGGGTTGGGGGTGGGAAGAACAGGGGAGGTGATGCTGGTGGTGGAATGTTTATTTGTTTAGCAAAACAAAAATCAGCAACCCATGAACATCAAATCCTATCAACTACAATGTTAATCTATATTTCCAGTACAATAAAATCAAAGTTAATTCTCCTTTTGACATATGAGTGTGTGGTCTGGGCATTTTGGAGTAGAAGAAAATTTTATCTTATTTCAGTCTTTTATTCTTTCTACATTTATAACATCTCAACCTTTTTAAAATTTTGAGTATAAACCAACCTGGAAAAAAAAATGAACCATTTTGCAAAGATATATCAACACAGCCGGCAAATATTTTAGATTATCAAATTTCTATCAAACTTTTTAAATTTTTTTCCACAATAATTAATAGTTCATAAAAAAGTAGCTACTTAAAAACATTTCCTTTGAGTAATAGAGGGTAGCCATTACTAATTATTTCCTTTGATCTCTCCTACTCACCATTCTTCACATTTTACAGACCATTGGGACCTTCAACTAAATTTCCTTTACTAAAAGGATTTAACAATATACTTTCAGAAATTATTTTTTCACATCAACTTTACAAATATCACAAATATTTTACAAGTCTAAATAAAGCACTTTCCCTCCTGAAAATTCCTCACCTGCTCAACAGAAATAACAGGGGCAGCAAAGCTTCTCAAGGTTCTGTGTACATTGCTGTAACACTATAGTCTGGTGAAACATTTTAATCTCAAGAGCTGCAGCTGTTGTTTGCATGTGTTCTTGAAATTAGCTTTTTTTTTTTTTTCGGTATTTGGGATTGAACTCAAGGATATTTTACCTTTGAGACACAACCATAGCTTTTTTTTGTTTTTGTTATTTCACATTTTATTTATTTAATTCTGTAGTGCTGGGGATCAAACCCAGGGCCTCATGCATGCTAGGCAAACACTCTACCATGGAGCTGACTCCCCAGTCCAGCCCTTTCCATTTTGAAAAAGGATCTCGCTAAATTACTCAGGCTGGCCTCAAACTTGTGATCCTCCTGCTTGGCCTTCTGAATCATTGGGCTGATTGCAGGTGTGCACCACCGTACCCAGTGCTGGTGTAATTTTTAAGACAGAAAAAGAAAAAAAAAAATCAAAACCAATTATATAACATTCTTTCTAGAGAAATCTCTAGGAAAATACATTCTTGGGTGAAGGAGATCAACCCATTTGTCATTACAACGTACTGAAGGTTTTGGAGCCTGGCAGTTCGGATCCTGGCTCCCCAGTCTGCTAGGTAGAGTTCAGGACTCTCAACCTTATCTATATAATGATAATGATGCTCCTTTCCAACCTCCCCACCCCTGCCCCGACTATTTTTAGTTGGCAATGGACACAAAAGTTTTATTTTATTTATATTATTTTTATGTGGTGCTGAGGATAGAACCCAGTGCCTCACATGTGCACTCCACCACTGAGCTACAACCCAGCCTTGATGCTCCCTCTTAAGAGAATTATTGTCAGAATTTAATAAAATTTGCAAAGAGTCTAGCAGACAGTAAAAACTGATTAAAATATAACTAAGTTAATTATTTCCTAAAGCCAATGGAAACACTGCAACATCTATTTTCTGGATTGTCTTCGTAAGTTTATTCTCAAAGGCAACTTGGAAACACCTTCGTGAAGTCAAGAGGGAGGGAAGAGCGAGGACACGGGGAAGTACTGGGGAGCAAAATGTACCAAATTATGCTATGTCCGGGTACAAATATAACCGCAGTGACTACAGCTTTTCTATATAATTACAACGTACCAATTAAATTGGATAGAGCAAGCAGATGGGGTAGGGAGAAAAAGGAAGATACAGTGAAATGAAACTGATCAAATTATGTTATGTGTATGTACAAATACAGCATAATGATTCCCACTATTAGGTAAAACTAATGCACCAATGAAAATAAATTTGAAAAATTTCTTCAGAAGAAGCATGCATATTTTATTAACCATATTTACACTAATGATAATGTTTACATGATGATGTAAAAATACTCATACTAGACACATAAAAATAAGTGGTAGCCTTTAATATCTCAAAAGGAAAATAAATGAAATCATTTCTCTAAATAAAAATGTAAAGTCCAGGATTAATAAATACATATTCTAATATATGAAAAGACATTTTATTATTATATTACTAAATAACATATTAGTGAATACACCAGATTGCATTTTCTCAAATGGCAAATGAGACACCAGATAACATTTTTCTTTGATTCTCCCAGGAGTCTCAATATCATCTGTCTTTTGGAGGATTCGGATTCTTACGACGTCTATGATACCTTGAAAAGAAGAATATATCTGAGATAAATTATTTTAGTAAACGTTTATTACTTCTGATAGAAATCTCAAATGTCTATGATTATTTTGCTATTTTTATTAGAACTATTTGAAAAAAATCAATGAAACTTTATACATACATTTTTGGATACATCTCAGATATTTCTTACTAAACTACATTCTCCCAGTGTGAAAATTGCTTCCTATCAATTAAGCATTTTGGAAAATCTTCTTTCAGATCTTGAGGACATTTTCAAGGTAACCTTAATTAAAAACTAATAATAAAATTTGTCTTTATAATAAAAAAACACTATATCATAAGCATGTTCTATTACAGTTTTATTTTAAAAACTGAACAGAAGCCACTTGATCTACAAAATTATATTTTAATATCATCAGGAACAGTTTACTTTTGTTTCTGATCACAAATATGTTAAAAATTATAATGTCTAATCCAAGCATGAGTGTGGTGAAATCAGCCTTGGCTGATTCAAGTATTAATTGGTGCAATACTTTTGAAAAGCAGAATGGTAATATTCACAACCTTCATTTAGTACAGGTTGAACATCTCTTATCTCAAATACGTGAGAACAGAAATATTTCAAATTTTGGAATTTTTCTTTTTTGTAATAGTTTGATTTTAGAATAGCTGCATATACGTAATATCTTGGGGATAGGACCCAAGTCTAAACAAAAAAATTTGTTGGTTTCTTATACAGCTTACACATATATCCTGAAGATAATTTTGTATAATATTGTTAATGTGCCTGCATTTTTACTACAATCCTTAACATATGATGTGAAATTTTCCACATTAGTGCTTGAAAAGTTTCAGACTTTGGAGCATTTTGGATTTCGGATTAAGGAGGCTCAACCCACTATTCTGGAAATCTATCCTAAAGTAATACAGAAAAATAATTAAAATATTAAGACAGGGATATATGATGCAAATTCACATATGATTACAACCATGTAAAAATAAGCAACTAACCAAGCTTATGAATAGATCTAGAGAAAAAAAAAAATGCACTGTTAACAGTGATTATTTTTGAGTGATTTCACTGTGGAGAATTTTTCTTTTTGTTTCTTCATATTTCTTTATTTTCTTTACTGAGTTAAGAAAATACAGAGTACAGGCTAGGGTTGTGGCTCAGTGGTAGAGTACTTGCCTATTAGCATGTGTGAGGCACTAGGTTCAGTTCTCAGCACCACATAAAAATCAATGAATAAAACAAAGGTATTGTGTCCATCTATAACAAAGTAAATTTTAAAAAAGAAAATACAGAGTACAAATGTGATTGATTAGTTCTCTTCAAAACTTCCCGTATAGTAAGATTTTTGGCAAGGTGGTCAGGAGTTAATTTTCTTTGCTTTTTTGCTAATGTGGAAATTCCATTTAAAAATTTTTATTCCACAAATGATAAGATATGTATCTCATGCTCTTTAGTTTTGTTTGTGATCACAATACCTAAGCATGTTTTGTTTATCTTAAAGTTTCATATAGAAAACTTCCTGATTTTTCTGATATTGATTTTTTTTTTTTTTTTGCAGTGCTGGGTGATAATGATTTTTTGAAAATGTATAAAAGAACTAAGTTGAAAAGAATAAAATACGCCTCTGCATGCTAACATGAAAAAGTAAGTTGCAGAAAATACCTAGAGCATAATAACCAGCATGAACAAATTTATTTCCAGATATTTTGATCACAACTTACTTAAACCAAAAGAAAGTTTAAAAAGGATATAACAAAGAGCAAAAAAACAATAAAATAGAAAATAGAAAAACAGTAGACTTGATAAAACCAAAAAGATGATTCTTGGAAAAGATCAACAAAATTAATCATATCAAGAATGTGAGGGCTGGGGATGTGGCTCAAGCGGCAGCACGCTCGCCTGGCATGTGTGCGGCCCGGGTTCGATCCTCAGCACCACATACAAACAAAGATGTTGTGTCCACTGAAAACTAAAAAAAAAAAAAAAAAGAATGTGAGAGGTGGGGAGTAGAGGGAGGGGTGGGGATGTGGGGCTGTGAAGGGAGGTAGAATGAGACACTCTCCATCATGTACAGCCAGAGGAATGAGAAGTTATGCTCCATTTGTGTACAATGTGTCAAAATGCATTCTACTGTCATGTACATCTAATTAGAACAAATTTTAAAAATTAAAAAGAAAAAGAATGTGAGAAGTGACATCACTATAATATTTAAAAGACAATAAGGAAATACAATGATCAACAATATGCAAATAAACCCAACAATTTAGATGAAATGGGCAAATTCTTTGAAAAACACAAACTAACACAGTGTCCTCAAGAAGAAACTTTTGATAAACTAAAGAGCCTTTACATATCAACTAAACTAACTAAATGTGTAATTAAAACTTCCCATAAAGAAAACTCCAGACCCAGATGGCTTGCTTCCCTGGTGAATTCCTTGGTTTGTTTTTTTTTTTTTTTTTTTTTGGCCCTGGGGATTAAACCCAAGGCACTTACCACTGAGCTACAGGCCCCCAGTCTTTTTTTAATTCTTTGATTTTGAGACAATGTCTGAGTAAGTTGCTTAGGGTCTCACTAAACTGCTGAGGCTGGCCTTGAACCTGTGAGCCTCTTGCCTCAGCCTTCCGAGTTGCTGGGATTACAAGTGTGTGTCACTTGTAATTTGGCTTCATTGGTGAATTCTAACAAACATTTAAGAAAGAAATAGGATCCAATTTTTACACATTCCTCTGGAAAAATGGAGAAGAAGGTATACTTCCGTATCTATTTTCTGATGGAAGCATTACTGACACCAAAAACAGATAAAACTACAGGCCAGTATCCCTAATAAAGATGTAAACATTCTACACAAAATTTTAGCAAAATGAATTCAACAATAAATAAAAATAATAATACATCATGACCAAGCATCAGTTACCCCAGAAATAAAAAGTAAACTTACTATTTAAAATCATTTAATATAATTGACTATATTAAAAAGTAAGAAAAACCAAATGATCATCTTAATAAATGCAAAAAAAGCATCCAAGAAAATTCAACACCCATTCATGATAAAGCAAATCAAAACAAAAATACTTCTCCATGCTAGGGACTCCCTAGAACTATGCTAGAAGGGACTTCCTGAACCTGATCAAGGCATCTACATAAAGACCTATTACTGAACACTAGACTTTTTGATGTTAAAAGATTCAGTGCCTTCCTTCACTAAAACTGGGGGAAAGACAATAATATTTGTTCTCAGCAGTTTACCCAACATTGTACTTAAGGTTCTAAGCAATAAGAAAAACAAAACAAGAAGCACTATAAAAAGAGAAGTAAAATTGCCTTTATTCATAGGTCCTATGATCATCTATTAAGAAATCCTAGCAGGGTGTAGCAGCACACGCCTGTAATCCCAGTGGCTCTGGAGGCTGAGGCAGGAGGATTGTGAGTTCAAAGCCAGCCTCAGGAAAAGCAAGGCATTAAGAAACTCAGTGATGGGGCTGGGGATGTGGCTCAAGTGGTAGCGCGCTCGCCTAGCATGCGTGCCGCCCAGGTTCGATCCTCAGCACCACATACAAACAAAGATGTTGTGTCCACCGAAAACTAAAAAAAAATAAATATTAAAAATTCTCTCTCTCTCTCTTTCTCTCTCCCTTTCAAAAAAAAAGTTATAAAAAAAAAAAAAAAAGAAAGAAACTCAGTGAGATCCTATCTCTAAATAAAATACAAAATAGGGCTGGGGATGTGGCTCAGTGGATGACTGCTCCTGAGTTCAATCCCCAGTATCCACCCCCCACAAAAAAAGAAAAAAAGAAAGAAAGAAAGAAGAAAATCCTATATATGGGCACCATGATATGCCCCTATAGTACCAGACATTCAGTAGGCTGAGAGGGCAGGTCTGCTTAAGTCCAGGAATTTGTGGACAGCCTGACCAACACAGTGAGCCCTGTCTCAAAAAAATATGCCATTTTCAATAGGAAGATTGAATATTGATAAGACTGAATATTTTTTAGCTGTAGATGGGACACAATACCTTTATTTTATTTATTTATTTTTTTTAATGCGGTGCTGAGAATTGAACCCAGTGCCTCACACATGCCAGGCATGCACTCTCCCACTGAGCCACAACCCCAGCCCCAAGACTGAATATTGATAAGACATTAATTCTCCTGAAATTGATCTGCAGACTGAATTCAACACTCTTTAAAATCCTACCAAGCTTTTTATAAATTGATAAGCTGACTCTAAAATTCATAGGGAAATGCGAAAGACATAGGATGACTAAGAAAATTTGAAGAAATAACAATACAGAGGACTTTACCTGATTTTAAAACTTATTTACTGTAAAAATAGAGATTAATTGAACAAGATTACCAGTACCAACATATATGGTCAACTGACTTTCAACAAAGGAGTTGGACCAATTTAATGGAAAGGGACATAATATTTTCAACTAACGATGCTAGAATAGCTGATATGCATATGTAAAAAAAGGTACCTCAACTAATGCCCTCACACTGTATATAAAAATCAACCCAAATAAAACTTCTAGAAGAAATTCTTAGTGACCTTGGGTTAGGTAGAATTTAAGTGGAACATAAAACTCCTGAACTACAAAAGGAAAAATTTGTGAATTAAACATCATCGAAATTAAAAAACACTAGTATCTTCAAAAGCTATTTAGGAAATGAAAAGGCAAGCCACAGGCAGAAAATATTTATAAAGCACACAGCTCACACAGTACTTCAATCCACGGGTCCTATATCTTAATAAGACAACTCATCTGTACAGACAATTCTCTCTTTCTCTCTCTCTCTCTCTCTCTCTCACACACACACACACACACACACACACACACACATACACAAATACCCACTACAAATGTACAGATGGCCACATGAAAAAATGTTCAACATCATTATTATTGGGGAAACATAAGTTAAAAATCACAATTAATCGCTACTACTTACCCAACAGAATGACTAAAGTAAAAAGACAATAATACCGAGTGTTAGGGAGGATGTGGAACAAGTAGAACTCACACTTACTACTGGTGGAAATATCACTTTGACAGTTTCTACTGAATTTAAATGTGTCTTTTTTTATCATATGACCCAGTAATCTTACTTACAGGGATTTGCCCAAAAGAAGTGAAAACACAGCCAGGAGCAATGGTGCTTTCCTGTTATCCCAGCAGCTTGGGAGGCTGAGGCAGGAGGATTGCAAGTCCAAAGCCAGCCTTAGCAACTTAACGAGGTGCTAAGCAACTCAGTGAGACCCTGTCTCTAAATAAAATACAAAAAAGGGCTGGGGGAGTGGCTCATTGGATAAGCCCCAGAGTTCAATTCCTGGTATTAAAAAAAAAAAAAAAAAAAAACAAGAGGGGTTGGGGCTGGGGCTCAGTGGTAGAGCTCTCGTCTCTCATGTGTGAGGCCCTGTGTTCGATCCTCAGCACCACATAAATAAAATAAAAAGATATTGTGTTCACCTATAACTAAAAAAATATTGAAACAAAAAGAAGAAAAATTAAACTCAAAAAAAAAACCAGAAGTGAAAACATGTCAATACCATGACTTAAACATTTATGCAGTTTTATTCATATGAGCCAAATACTGAGAAGTACTCAAAATGTTCATAACTGGAACATAAACAAATTGTGATCCATCCACAAAAAGGAATAAATAAATAAATAAATAAAAACTCTTGAAACACATATTTGATTTTAAGATTCCTAATACTGCCTTTAGTCTTTCTTCCCTTCAGAGGATTTTCGTATCCTCAGTGACTTGGCTATGAGCAACGATTACAAAAGATTGTAGCAATATGAGACATAGAGGAAGGCAACAAATACTAAAAGCCATTACCAAAGTTCAGGGTTAGGCTTAACTGAAATATCTGGATAACATGACAAAACTAAAAGATAAACTTTAAGAGACGTTGTAAATCATGGAAATAAATCTTAAAATATAGTAATGATTTAATGATTTAAATATAGTATGGAAATGCTTGCTAATTTGTTTTCATACACCCTAACATTTACAAAACCCTAACAATTACAAAGATAGGTACAGACCCAGATAGCATGCATAAAAATTGAGTATTAAGTTTAAAAAAAAAAAATCAAGGAATCAAGGAAGGAGATAAAAAATAGAAGCAGGAATTGAAAGACCATGTTGGTCATTACAAAAACAAAAACAAAACACAAATTTTTTTCTTGGGAAATTGACATAGAAATATCACCTTTAATATTGAGATTGTTAAAAGAGGGGCTTTTTTAGACAGGAAAAGACTTTGTTTTATTCTAATGAATCAAAAACTTTGGAAAGAAGTTGTTTGAAATATTCTAAGGATGATGATACTGCTAATAAGACTGAGGAAAAAAACATGGCAGAACAGGCTGCACAGCAACTATAATTAAAACTCTCAGAGTGAATTTCACCAAGATGTACAATAAAAAGCAGTACCCTGGAGAATCTCTGCCATAACTAAAGTTAAGGGAAGACGCTTCTTTTAAACTAAAAAGTGAACACAGCTCCAGAATCCCTAGATCTATCCCTTTAGAACTGTTCCCCACCAGATGATCCACAGGCCCTTCAAACTCAATCAACTGTGGGTTCATCCTCCTTACTCCCAAACTTGTTTCCCCATTCACATAAATGGCATCACTATCTACCCAAACACCCCTGTCAGAGAGGCCTCCTATCTCTTCCCTCTCTCCCTACCATGCATCTACTAATGCTGATTAAAGTCCTTAAATACCAATCTTCTTTCATTTTTCCTTCTTTCTGTTCTCAGTGGTAGTCCATTTAGATCATCAACATTTTTCACCAGACTTCTGTTAATAGTTTCCTAACAGGTCTCCCTAACTCTAGTCTTTCATTGTATCACTTTATCCCAAATACAGAGCCTTCTTAATGATTTTCTAATGTATAAATGATGTACAAGTCAGTTCACATGTTAAAACTGCTCAGCACAAACTCCTTCACAATACTCTTTCTATATTCCTCCACATATTCTAGATTCCATCCAATATGAACTATTGGTAACTTCCCCAGCATACTTTATCTCACTTGCTGTCTCTTCTGCCTATGGAGCTTTCTCCCACTCCCGTAGGTATCGCTGAGCCATCCTTCAAGAGGCTTAATCACCCTTGATTTTAATTGTGTATTTACTTCATTATCTTCACTCCTTGAGTATAAATAACTTAAAAACAGGAATTGTATAGAACTTAGTGGAGCAGATTGTTTTGTTTTGTTTTTGATACCAGGGATTGAACTCAGGGGCAATCAACCACTGAGCCACATCCCCTTTTTTGTATTTTATTTAGAGACAGGGTCTCACTAAGTTGCTTAGCACCTCGCTGTTGCTGAGGCTGGCTTTGAACTCATGATCCTCCTACCTCAGCCTCCCGAGATGCTGGGATAACAGGTATATGCCACCGCACCCAGCACTAGAACAGACTGATGAATGTATATTTGTTAGTTCCATAAATGTATCCTGCTATAAGTGTGCCAGCCCAGTGGCAGTTACACAAGTGAATGAGAACAAAGTTTGCTCAAACAAACACTGTTTATATTTATAAACCAAGTGCCCTCATAGTTTAGTCTGGAAGATAATAGACATGAAAGAGAGAAGATTTGGAGCTGGAGTATAGCTAAGCATAAAAGCACTATATGTTAGGCCCTAACACCACAAGAAAAGAAAATGATTCAAAATATGAAAATTAAAGCCAGAGATAGAGGATAAGAGTTGATGAGAGAAAGGCAAGAGAATTGAAAACAATATTTATTGCCAAATTGTGTGCTGCATCCCAATTATTTTTGCAACAACTCAGTCTACTAAAAGAATAGATAAAGGGCTGAGAACGAGATTAATTTCTTATTAGGAAGCTAAATAAAAATCACACATTAATTAATGACTATCATAGAATAAAATTTTCAAGGCCTTTTATAAAATTCACAGAAAGCTTTGTTTAAATTCTCTCATTAAAATAAAGAAAAATAAAGAAGCATTTCAATTTAACTATAATATATATATATTGATATAAAAACATAATATTGCTAAAAAAGCATTATTTCAATTTAACTATAGTATATATATTGATATAAAAATATAATATAGCTGGGCATGGTGGTGCATGCTGGTAATTCAGCTATTTACCCAAATACCCAAACTTACAAACAGGGATTGTGTAGAACTTAGTGGAGCAGATTGTCTTGATATTTCTATCAGGAGGCTGACACAGTAAGATCACAGTTTGGAGCCAGCCTTGGTAATGTTGTAAAAGGCCTGTCTCAAATTCTTAAAAATAAAGGGTAGGATTAGGGACACAGTTCAGTGGTACTAGGTTGAGTCCTCAGTACGGGGATGGCGGTAGGGAGGGTGGTGTACAATATAATATGTGATTGTACTTGGGGTTAACTTTCTCGTGCAGTACCATTTCAGAAATTGTTAATGCAAGGATAGTTACATGTTCCTTTAGTGTATGTAGTCAGAGTTGAAGAAAGAAAATAAAACTTACTGTCCATGAGGATACCAACGATGCTTAGTAGTAAAGAACATTTTGCTAAGTTTTTCTATCATGGGTCCTTCCTCAAGGTGTTCATCTTTTTCTTCTAATCTGGTTTTTAGCACTTGATCATGTGTTTCTTCATTACTGTGCAAAGGATCTGGTTGAGGAATAGGCTACAAAATAATTAGAAACAAACAACATCAAAATGTAGAAAAAGGTTAGCCAGGATTTGATTGAGTTACAATAAAATAATTTCCATACTCAGTAATTCATTACAGTAACTCAGGGTAGGTAAAGAAGTTATCAGAACAGTTTTGCTTAGTTGTATTACTCAACAAGATCAGAAATATTTTTCCTCTCACAAATTTTGGGTTAATTTTCCAATAATAAAATCCTTATATATCTCAATCATTACAGTGAGACACAATGCAAAACCTTTCATTGAAAATGAAAATTCTTACTGGGCAGGGTGGCACACATCTGTAAACCCAGTGGCTCAGGAGGCTGAGAAAGGAGGGTTGCAAATTCAAAGCCAGCCTCAGCAATTTAGCTGAGGCCCTGTCCCAAAACATAAAAAGGGACTAAGTGTCAGGCACGGTGGCACATGCCTATAATCCCAGTGACTGGGAGGCTGAGGCAGCAGGATCAAAAGTTCAAACTCAGCCTTAGCAACTTAGGAAGGCCATAAGCAACTCATCGAGACCCTATCTCTAGTAAAATATATAAAAGGGCTGGGGATGTGGCTCCCATATTCAATGGAAGCAGGAAATTTTTCAGTGATTTCATTTCAGGTAACTGAAATGCCATCAAATAATGCCTCATGATAATGTGGATCATTTCCCCACAAAGACATTAGTTACTAAACTGCATTCCCAATGCATAAGAGTGATAAAATATATTTCTATCAGTAGGAGCAGCTCATTAAAGCCTTTAAGAAACAATGACTTAAAGTCAGGCATGGTGACACATGACTATAATCTCAGTGACTCAGAAGACATAGGCAGAAGAAAAATAAGTTCAAGGCCAGCATGGGCAACTTTTTTTTTGAGACCCTGTCTCAAAAAAGTAAAAAGAGGGGCTGGGGATGTGGCTCAAGCGGTAGCGCGGTCACCTGGCATGCGTGCGGCCCGGGTTCGAGCCTCAGCACCACATACAAACAAAGATGTTGTGTCTGCCGAACACTAAAAAAATAAATATTAAAATTCTCTCTCTCTTTAAAAAAAAAAATTTTTAAAAATCATTAAAAAAAAAAAAAAGTAAAAAGAGATGTAATGTAACTCAGATAAAGGACCCTGGGTTCAATCCCTAGCACATTAAAAAAAAAAAAAAATCACTGACTTGGGCTAGATATGTAGTTCAGTAATAGAGTATGACCTAGCAGGCACAAGACTCTGGGTTTGAACTGCAGCACAGTTAAAAAAAAAAAAAAAATCACTGACTTGGAGGGTCAAGTTACCTATATTTTAAAATGTAAATGATTAGCCGGTACAGTGGTACATGCCTGTAATCCCAGGCAGCTCGGGAGGCTGAGGCAGGAGGATCACAAGTTCAAAGCCAGCCTCAGCAATGGCAAGGCACTAGGCAACTCAGTGAGATCCTGTTTCTCAATAAATACAAAATAGGGCTGGGGAGTGGCTCAGTGGTTGAATGCCCCTGAGTTCAATATCCGGTACCCCTACACACTTAAAAATAAATAAATAAATAAATAATGATATTAATATACATAACAATGACTATAACATTCAATAATGTTATATTGATGAAATTATACATTAGTAATGATAACATATATAACAATACCTTACTTTACAAAGTACTTTACAAAGTAAGGCATACATAGTAATTATAGTACAATACAAATATGACTTTGCAATGATGTGAAACATTTAAACAGTCTTCTTTATATTCATACACTATTTACTGACAACTACTATATCCTACCACTGTATTAAATATTATAACATACTTATATCAAGTTTAAGTTCAGGAAACAATAAGACCTCTGTAAAAGGCTATATATATATATATATATATATATATGCACAAGGAGAGGGCACAATTGAATAAGGACTTCAGAAATGCAAAGTAACGAAGATATCAGTGGAAGTGGAAGTAGTTGAGTCAGAGTCCGGTAGATAGTATAGTCTAATATAGACAGAAGTTTACGGGGCACAGAAAGATGAGTAAATGATGAAACATATGCAAGAACACCTAAGAGATGATCTAAAAAAAAATAAATCTTGAGAAATCAGATTGTGATAAGCCTTTATAACTAGACCAAAAAGAAACCACTTGCATATTAGTGGTCTAGTATTCCCTCTGAATGTGGGAGAGAATAAGGAAGTATAACAGAGAGGTTAAGAACATGCATTTTGGTCTCTGGTTCTGCTTTGAGTAGTTCTGTGGCCTCGGGCAAATTATTTAAACATACTTTTCCTTTCTATAAAATCAGGAAGTAATATCTGTCTCATTAGAGTTTAATGAGGATTAAGTGAAATAATAATTCATAGTATGCTTTGCTGTCCCTCATGCTCTAAGAGTTTCATAAACAGTAGGTAGCTATTAACATTTCTTTTAAGGCCCCAAACAGCAATAAAGATATATATATATATATATATATATATATATATATATATATATATATATATATATATATATTTTTTTTTTTTTTAAATTGGTTGTTCAAAACATTACAAAGCTCATGACATATCATCTTCCATACATTTGATTCAAGTGGGTTATGAACTCCCATTTTTTACCCCAAATACAAGTTGCAGAATCACATCGGTTACACATCCACATTTTTACATAATACCATATTAGTGACTGTTGTATTCTGCTACCTTTCCTATCCCCTACTATCCCCCCTCCCCTTCCCTCTCATCTTCCCTCTCTACCCCATCTTAAAAGAGCATACTATAGGGATACTGCCACATCAATGATCATGGCAGCACAATTCACAATAGCTAGACTTTGGAATCAACCCAGATGCCCTTCAATAGATGAATGGATTAAAAAACTGTGGCATTTATACACAATGGAGTATTACGCAGCACTAAAAAATGACAAAATCATGGATTTTGCAGGGAAATGGATGGCATTAGAGCAGATTATGCTAAGTGAAGCTAGCCAATCCTTAAAAAACAAATGCCAAATGTCTTCTTTGATATAAAGAGAGCAACTAAGATCAGAACAGGGAAGAAGAGCATGAGGAAAAGATTAACATTAAACAGAGACGAGTGGGGGGAGAGAAAGGGAGAGAGAAGGGAAACTATGGAAATGGAAGGAGACCCTCATTGTTACACAAAATTACATATAAGAGTTTGTGAGGGGAAAGGGGAAAAAAAAAAAAAAACAAGGGAGAGAATATATATATATATATTTTAAAGAGGAAGCATTCCTTAGACATTTAATGTAAATGCAAAAGATCATCCTTTTGTATAAAGTGAAATATTAGTAAAGGTCTTTGAAAATTACTATTATACCCTGAGAGGTACTAGTATATACATGGGATTAGAGCTGTGAAAGTTGTCAGAATTGAAAGGGGGTCAACTGTGTCAAACCCTGACAGAAAAATAAGTACATAAATAAAGCTGGGAGGTTCAGAAGGGGATCTCTGCACACATTACTGACAAGAACTAACACAAGAGCCTCTGCCAGAACCACAACCTTGCACAAAGGCCACTGTAACCTTACACAAAAAATTATATCATCAGGCCATCTGCCCAACTAAAGTCTGGTCAACCTTGGACTGACTCCACCCTTGTTACTGATCCTCATAGGTAAGGATTGCTTCAAAACAACTTTGGTAATCCTCTTCCTTTTGCCTCTGGAAACTTCCCCTTGTCTCAAACTCTTAAATAAACTCATATTTGACTATGGCCTATGGCAATTGTATTCTCATTGCAATGCTCTGCTATTTTCTAATAAACTCTATCTTTGGAGAATCCATCCCCATTGCTATTTAGAGCCTATAATTAACAGTTTTCTTTTTTTTTTTTTTAAGTCTTTTACACCTATTGCTAAAGAGCAAATGTTTTAAATATTATCAAAGTTATTGTCACATATTAATAAATGCTTATTGTGTCTTCCTAATCCTAAGCAGGTCTAATTCTAATTTATCAAAAATTCTCTCCGCTTTGTGTGGTTTTAAAAAAATTTCTATGTGCATAGATAAGAAGACATTGAGATTAATGGATTCTTTAAGGTCTATAACAGTGCCTCTGGCACTCAGAATTCTTTAATGCAGTACTCCTTGATCAAACTTCAAAGAAAGGGTATGTGTTTCAATAAAACAAATGAAATAAAACCGAATGCCAACTGTATGAAATACTCAGAACTGTTATCCTGAATTTCCCTTGTTTTTCCTAAGAATTGTAAAATTTGACTTTTGAAAATTTCCACTAAATCAATTACTAAAAAGACATTCTTGCCAAGCGTGATAGTGCACACTTGTAATCCAGTGCCTCCAAAAGGCTGAGGCAGAAGGATCACAAATAAAAAGGCAAATGTGACTCAGTTGTAGTTGTGGATTCAATCCCCAAGAGCAAAAACAAAACAAAAAATAACAACAATAAAAAACTTAATTTTTATTTACATTTTTACTTTGTTTTCTAAATCATTATTTTTTTGCTCTTTGTTTTCCTAAACTAGAAATACTAAATTCTAAAAAAAAAAAAAAAAAATTTAAATATTAGTATTTTAATCAAACACACATCAGGAGAAATAAAAAGGAGGATCTTTTTATCTGCATCTATGAAAAATAACCAACACATTTTAGATTCAACAATGTTTGATATAAGCCTCAAACCTTCAAGAAATGTATGAGGGTGAAAGAGAAATGAACTGGTGGTTGGAGATGACAACAAAGAAAAAAATAATTGATGGTATGATTTGATGATACAAGTTATAAAGCTAGGAACTGTCAGAGAAAAGAGAAATGATCTGGTTATGAAGATGAAGAACTACAGAATACCTACTACACCTCTAAGCCCAGCGGCAAAGGTTGTGGGAGACAAACAGCAGTTATTTAAAAGGGCTGCTGGGGAAACAATGTCCCCAGAGAACATTCAGGTATATTAGAGAACAAAGGTAAAGGCAACACTCAAGAAGAGAAAACATTAGAAAAGATTTTATCAATGATAGTTAAATACTAATATTATGGTGGGGAAGTTTTCAGAATTGAGGACAGAAGGGATGTAAAGAGTCATCTAGGGATAAGAATGTGAATGCTAAGAAATGACCTGACAATCTTCTGCTTCTTTTGAATAACTGCTACAAGAATTAAGCATGTCATCAAAGAATGCATAAGATAACAACAGAAGAAGGCATAACACATTGTGAACTGGAGATTATACAGCTTCAAACTCAGTGACTGAGGCCTATTTTTGTATATACTGCCCAAAGAAATTAAGAAAAAAAAGAGCACTGGATTAGTGCCTATATCTGGCTAGGATGCAGAGGCAGGAAGAAAACATAGTGAGATTTAAAAAATGGAATAGAAATTAGCAAAGAATAATCTAATTTGTCAAATTAACTAGCACTCTGGCTCTAATGATTTTTAAAAATAGGTGCCACTAAGTATAATCTAATTATTTTTTCCTCAGAGAGCAGACCAAACATTGCCAAATATAGGAGGATGCTATATTATATTAAATAGAAAAAAAAAGCATTTTAAATATAAATTAATAAAAACAGGTCAAACTAAAATAAATTGTATTAAACACAAAAATAAACCCAAACCTCTTATCTAGTGCTCTGGCTTTGAAGACAGAAAAAAATTAAATTGGACCACTTAAACTATATACCCATATTGATTCATTAGAAAAAATTAAATTAAAAAAATCAAACATTAAAAAGATTATCAGGGGGCTGGGGATGTGGCTCAAGCGGTAGCGCGCTTGCCTGGCATGCGTGCGGCCCAGGTTCGATCCTCAACACCGCATACAAACAAAGATGTTGTGTCTGACGAAAACTAAAATAAATAAATAAATATTTAAAAAAAAAAAAAAAGATTATCAGAATCAACAGTACAAAAGTTATGAACTAACAGTCTAAAATGCAAGTTTTTCAAAATTTATTAAATAATAATATGGGATGAATAATGTGTTTTATAGTTTTATACTAGATGTATATAATCCTTAACTAGATATCTACTAAATTTTTTAGACCAGAAAAATGATGTCATAACTGCATTTAAAAAGTTTATTTTGTGGCCTGGGGATGTGGCTCAAGTGGCAGTGTGCTCGCCTAGTGTGCGTGAGGCACTGGGTTCGATTCTCAGCACCACATAAATGTGAAATAAAGATACTGTATCTACCTAAAAACTAAAGAAATAAATATTTTTTTAAAAAAAGTTTATTTTGTATAATGAGAAAAACCTTTAAAGAAAAATGAAAAGAAAATCAAAACTGTTTTTCAAAAAAGCCAAAAGAAGATAAATTAAACAAAGAAAATCAGACAATCCCCTTCTCTTTGGATATTTGTAAGAAATAGGTACATTTCTAACAGAAAATTAAAAACTATTAGTAGATTTTGTCATACATACTTGTGTATGTTCATATGGGATATCCACAGAAGGATGGTAGCATACTATTGTCCTGCCATCAGATGTCAAAGCAAGCTCTACTTTGCTAAAAAAGAACATTTTAGAAAATAGAGTTATACTGTTATTTAGGACAGAATCATTATTTTTACAGCAAAAACTAATTAATCACAAATTGCTAAAGAGAAGACGCTATATCACTGGATTAGCAAACCTGGTAACCTTAACATAGGCGACAACTCAAGACTATCTCACAGAATATATCAGCTTACTACCACAACAAAATGGCTAGGACCTAAACTGTGAGTATATTTTATCTAGCAGAAAATAACACACCATATTATTTCATCATGACTTTAAGATTACATACCATGACAGCAACGCAATGAACATTTCAACTACCAATGATTTTTGATGAAGGATGGAATCTTATATAATGCAAAAACTTTATAGGACTCAACCTAAATTTTTAGGTTAAAAAAATGTTACCTAGTCTAACTTACAACTACTTAACATAGTGCAATTAAAATGCATCGAAAGAGAAGCAGATATGCTTTTACTAAAATTTGCAATTAAAAAAAAATCACATGGTTTAAGAAAATATGTTGCAGTTTCTGCACAACAGACTTCTGTGGAGAACAAAGACAATGTCATGTTACTCTTAATTCTTAGCATGGTGACTGGAATTAAATAAAAGGTATTGAATTAAAAATTTGTAATTTGGGATTATTCAATGTCAAACAAAAGATAAATAATGACTTAAGCTAATAGACATGAACCCAAAGAGAAAACTATAAAAACTAATTAACTTCTCCAAAAAGCTAAGGCAGGCTTCAGGAAGATAGCATTTCTAACAACATGTCTGTCTTATAACAAATTAAATACTCACTGAAACACAATGATAATGATTTCATTTAAAACGTTTATAATCTCAGATACTGAGTAAATAAGAGAATGGAAATAACTTTTTGAAACAAAATTAAAGAAAGAATAATCAAAAAAGCAAGCAGAAAATCAAATGAAATCATTTCAGATACAGCTAAAGACTGTTATTTTTTAATTGAATTTTAATACATACCAATTATAGTCATCTGGAAGAGAAGAAAATGTGGATTTATGACAAACACCAGATAAAGCACTGTCTGCAAAAACCCAAACAGTAAAACAGATTTAGTTAATTGGGGCATATGTTCTCACATAAATTTAAAGCTAGTTTTACTCCTTTAACCAATTTACTATTTACTGTGAAAAAGGTTTGTAGAAAGAGCCACGATTTAGTCCCTATCCTTAAAAGGGTACAGTCTGGGGGTAAGAAAGACAAGAAACAATTGCAACATAAAGGTTAAGTGTTGTTAGCATGGGTAAGCAGTGGGAGAGAAATGGCACAGGGACAGGCTAGCAAATGCAAATGTGCAGGTTCAAGAAAGCCTTCCCAGTAGAAATGATGTCTAAGGTGCTCTGAAGGATAAAGGAATGAGGAGTTGATAAGGGGTAAGCAGTGCTCCTTCTAGAGCAAGTAACAAGAACAAAGATCAAAGATGATAAAGGAAAATAAAGTATTTGGGAATTCTAATGTTTCCAATAAAGAATGTGAAGTATTTAGACATCCCAAGGTGCATAGTTTATAAAAGAGGAGCAGTATGTTTTGATTAAGAAAATTAATTTTGTACAACTTTAAGCATATTTTCCTTTTTTACAATACTTAGAAATTCAAGAGCTTCAATTACTTTAAAAATTTGCAGAAAGTCCTTTTATGTTCAAAGAAAGGATATCTTTAAACACACACACACACAAAATTAGAGGTAGCTCAATATAGTTGTTTTTGTTTTTTGTTTTTGTACCAGGGATTAAGCTTAATTACTGAGTCTCATCATCAATCTGTTTTAACTTTTATTTTGAGAGAGGGCCTTACTATGTTGTTGAGACTGGCTTTGAATTTGCAACCCTCCTGCCTCAGCCTCCTGAGCTGCTGGGATTATAGGCGTGCACCACAGTGCCTGGCAAGTTCAGTATAATTAAAAGCAAATTCTGAATGTGTCTTGGCTTTAGCCAAGAATCAATCTCTCAACAGAGCATCTTGTTCCAGTTACATGGGACTATGACTTACCTCCATTCCTCTCCATGTCTCCAGTATACAACACCATTCACACTTTGCTCAACAATCACTCAACTTCAAAGTTGTATATTCATCCATGAAATCCTTTTTACTCTCCCTCCCTGCTAACCTCTATCATAGGGGAGTCTCTTTTACATGACCCTAAATCAATGCTTCATATGACATTGCTATACCTTTTTTTTAACCCCTTTTCCACCCATATTAATTATTATAAGGACTAAATGGATTAATATGTTTTTTAAAACTATAAAATTCTACATTTCCATGTTGGCTATATATTTTGGAAAGTCTTAAATGCTCTTCTGGAATATGCGGAGGCCCTTTTATTTTTTTTAGTCATTATACTTTCTCTCCCAAATCATGGGTTTTGCTTTGCCTCCAATCTTAATGTCCTTCCTTTCCATATAAAACAACAATATCAGTAATAATACTTTACCTTTGATAATAATATTAATGATAATAGCTGCATAAATGATAATAGATTCATAAAAGAAGGTAGATAGTCCCTGAGTATTGAGATGACTGAATGATAATAGAACGATTTTCTTGAGGAACCTAAATTAACTCTTTAAAATTATCTGACAATAATTCCAATCCATTCATATAAATTAAACAATCACTTATTTATCCTCTATTATAATATATGAGGAACTAGGGACATCAAAAAAGACACAATACATATGCAGGGGGAAATGTAGTAAAAAGACACATAATAATTTTTAGTTATCCAGGGATGGAGTAACCGTTTCTCAGGTAACCTGCATAAAGACTAATTGCTGTTTTAAGGCATGGGCTATATAAAAGCTGATCAGGTCTAACTCCTCATCCACTTTAGGTCCAGGTTCCTGTAAAGGTAAATGGGAAGCTAAACAGCAGGAGCCCTTCTCCCAATTCTCAACAATGAAAATGCTCCTAGAAATTCAAAAGATGACTGCAATTTTTGTTCTGACTCTTGTTTTAGTTTATAGCTAGTCTTCAGCAATCTCCTTCTGTATTTAATTAATTATAAGTTGATTATATTTTCAATGATATGATAATTATAATGCTCTGAGCCTTTATAAAGAGGGGAAGTGGAAGAACGGTGTGCAAGGACAAAGGTTTCCTGGTTTCCTATAAAAGGATTTAGTAGAATGTCTGTAATCCCAGTAACTCCAGAGGTTGAGGCAGGAGGATTGCAAGTTTGAACCCAGCCTCAAGAACCTTTAGCTAAACTCTCAGCAACTAAGTAAAACGCTGTCTCCAAAAAAAAATAGTCAGGACATATAGCTCAGTGGAAAAGTGCCCCAAGTGCAATCACCAGTACCAAAAATATAAAAATAAAAAATAAAAGTAGAATTTAGTAAACTTGTGAACATTATTTAAAAAAAAAAAAAAAAAAAAGTTTAGTGGGCAAACGATTTTTTCCTTGCCTCAAAAGCCCCCAAATTACCTATTCATTGCTTTTTTGCCCTAGTCTTCAAATAGCTCTCTTCCTCTAACTCAATAAATAAACTTTCAATTACAAAGAGTAGTAAATAGGAAATATGAAGGAGAGATTAAAGTCAAGCAGAGATGTAAAGAAAAGTTGGCTAACATAGCTAAACATTAAAAAGCATACCTACTGTAGCTTTGTAACCATATGTACTTTAGAAATAGGTAAACAGAATTAATACAGGAAAAGGAAGCTGGGCATGGTGGTGCATGCCTGTAATCCCAGAGGCTCAGGAGACTAAGGCAAGAAGCCAGCACCTTAGTGAGACTCTGTCTCAAAAGGAGGGGATGGAGGGAAGTAGGTAAATTGTACTGTGGGACAGAGAAAAATGAAAGCAAAAGTTGGGCATGGTGGCACACATCTGTAATCCTAGCTAATTGGGAGGCTGAGGAATGAGGATCATAAATTCAGAGCTAGCCTTAACAATTTAGTGACACTCTTTTCAAAATAGAAAACAACAAGAGCTGGGGATACACTTCAGTGTTGAAGCACCTCTAAATTCAATTTCCAGGAAAAAAAAAAAAAAACAGGAAAGCAAAAAACAGTTGTGGTTGGTTGAGAAATAAGATTATTGTATTTACTTATATGGGTCCATGCTCTGATTATCAAATATATATCAATAGGCTTTTTCAAGATAATTAAAATTAAACAATTCTTTAGAAAACAAAAGTAGAAATTACATTTTGTTTTTTGAAATGGCTATGTCTATAGGAAGAAGTCAAGGAGAATACACAAAAATATTAACAATGATTATCGTTGTTAAGATTAGACTGTGAGCTGAGTGTGGTGGTACATGCCTATAATCCCAGTGGTTTAGGAGGCTGAGGCAGGAGGATTTTGAGTTCAAAGCCAGCCTCAGAAACAGTGAGGCACTAAGCAACTCAATGAAACCCCGTCTCTAAATAAAATACAAAAAAGGGCTGGGCATGAAGCTCAGTGGTTGAGTGCCCCTGAGTTCAATTCTGGGCAGCACCCACCCCACACCCACCCCCCAAAAAAAGATTAGACTTATTTTGCAATTTTAAAAAAGTAACGAGCGTAAATATACGAAGTATAAATGATCCAAATGAGAGAAAGTTACCCTTTATTAGTCCATCACCTAAAACCACTTGTGGTCTACACAAATAACCATATTGGACTCTGCATTTATGCATATGCACACATTCCTGTGCACACAAACATTATCTTTTTAAAACACAGAGGGATGGGGTTGTGGCTCAGTGGTAACACTTGCCTGGCATGTGTGAGGCACTGGCTTCGATTCTCAGCACCACATATAAATAAATTTTAAAAAGTCTATCAACAACTAAAAAAAACATTAAAAAAAAACAACCACAGAATCACATGATAGATACTGTTCTGACATCTTTTCCTCTCTCTTGTATTTGGAGAACTTTTCATGTTGGAAACAGTGGCATGACATTTATAGTTAAGATGTAGCAATAGTAATCCACCCCCTTTTGATTGACATTTAGGTTTTCATCGCTTTTTCTTTATTGCAAACATTCCTGCAAATAGGCATACATAAGTGTTAAATATTCTATATTTGAAAAAGTTTAAAACTCTTTTTAAACATTAAAAATTTAATAACTCACTTTGAACTGGAAATAAATGCTTCCAGAGAATTCTCTTTGATATCACCCATTTGAATGCTATCGATGCCATGGTGTTTTAAGATGATCAGACGATATGATGAAAGATGTTCTGAAGAACAACCACCTTTCAAATCTACTTCTAGGCACATCAATTTTTATTCCTGCTTAAGAGATAAAGAAAAATCAATGCTACCTATCATAAACTACAAGAACAAGACAGGAAGCATTCCCTAACAGGACAGTCATTTGAAGTAAGGATTTCCAACAACTTTGCATTTCCACATAATTTAATAGGACATAAAAAATATCTAAATCTAAGATGAGAAATCCCACTTATATATAATAACCCCATTATTATTTTTCTTTAATGCAAACATCTCAGCACTCAGTGCAGCTTTTTCCACTTACTGAATACTCAGAAAATGTGTAATTGCTTTTAGAATCTGTCACTTACAATGGTACATTGAGCATCCCATCTATAATTAGTAGCAGGCCTGTACCACCTCCTAGTACCACACACAAGACCTTATTACATCACGCAGAGTAATATTCTGTTTCTGATTCAACTAAATATTAAACAAGAAGGCCTATCCTTGGCCTATCACATACTTAGAGAAACACAAATGTCATCATCATAAGGTTCCAAGGTGTTTTCACGACCATTTCATTTTACTCTTATATTAACCATGTGTGGTTTCCTTATTTTGAGCCTTGAAGAAACACAAAATTTGAAGGACTTACTTCCAAGAATTTTAGAGTTGATCAGTTACAAACTGGGAAACTTTGGGCAAATCATTAACTAAATGACCCTCCATTTTTTTTCACTGGTAAAGTGGGGGAAACAAGCACAATGTTCATGAGCTGCTGTGAATAAATAACAAAACTATTATACCCTTTTGTTTAATTGAACTCGGTGACTATTCGTGCCCTTCTCCCAGTGGAGAACGATGAAAGGGAATTAAGACACAGATCCTCTTTGCAGGACTAAAGTATACAGGCGGATTCCTGGCCCTGTTAGTACTTAAGTACTGCTAACCCTGAGTTCATAAGAGTATTATTTACAGTTTACAACCTACTTTCGTATGCAATTATGTGTTCTGACTTTCATAAATCTGTAAAGTAGGCATCTTCGTTCTACATATTAAGAACAAAGTTTAGGGACCTCAAACGATTAATTCGCTCCCCTATTCTCACCGTTCAGTAGATGGCATGGGTGGAACGCAAACCCACGTCTTGTGACAAGAGCAAGAACATAGGACTTTAGAAGCCTTTAGGTTCCCTCTACCCGAGGCCAGCATACCCAGTGGAGGGTCAAACTATTCAGCTCAAGGAGCAAATTTCAGAAAGCAAGTCCCTTGGCATAGAATTCCACCCAAAGCAAAAGCTACTGAGAGCTTCAGGGGCGCTGGGGTTCGTGGAACAGACTCCCAACAACATAGAGAATAACACTCAGGGAGCGATCCGAAGGACTTCGACATGGAGGAGTCCGCGGACCCGCAAGGTCACTCAGCTCCCGCCGAGTGTCGGTCAGGGCACTACAGGGGCGCTACAGGAAGCACGCGACCAGGTGCCGTCCCTTTTACAGGATGGACATCTGGAGATGCCGGCAGCTTCGCCCTGCAGGCTACGACAAGCGGAAGGCCTCAACACCCGCCGATAAGCCTTCTGGGCCTGCCCAAATTCGAGGGACTCCTCCACCAGAGGAGGAGAGGGCAGCAGTTACCTCCCAGGCTACTCACCAGGAGATCGCCATGTTGCCTCAATCCGGGTACTGTGCGACCCCGCCCCCGCGCCCTCCCGGCCCGCGGAGCACTCTGGGAGCGGTAGTCTCCTCGGGAAAGTGGCCCGAGCGCAGAGGGCAGGCTGGGAACCTGCCGCAGTCTCCCGCCTTTGGCTGCAGCCGCTTGGGCTCATCATTGCCAAAGGTGCTCAGAAGAACTAAATCATTGCCCCAGCACGCATCCGTTGACAGTAACGAGTACAGTTTTATTAACTATGTTCATATTCAGAGAACCGCTAGATTATTCCTTGGTAGAAGTAAACTTTTATCTTGTGTAAGCCACTATTTTTCTGATGGTCTTTTACTAACAGTCCAATACTAACTGAAATGACAGAATCAACATATTTCAAATCACAAATGTTTCAAGAAAAATACATAAAAAGAATTAGTACTGGGCTGGGGTTGTAGCTCAGTGGTGGAGCACTTGCCTTGCATGAAGGAGGCCCTTGGGTTCGATCCTCAGCACCACATGTAATTAAAATAAAGATCCATCGACAACTAAAAAAAAAAAAAAAAAAAATATTGAGAGAGAAAGAGAGAATATGAATTAGTACTGTGTGCACCTGTAATTCCAGAGACTCGCGAGGCTGAGGCAGGCAATTTAATAACACCATGTCTCAAAATTAAAAATAAATAAATAAATAAACTGAGCTCAGTGGAGCATCTTTGGGTTCAATCCCCAGTACCAAATAAAAATTAAAAAAAATAAAAAGATTACCACTGGTAAGAACTGAGGCTGTGGCACAGTGGTAGAGTAATTGCCTAGCCTGTGTGAGGCACTGGGTTAGATTCTCAGCATCACATATAAACAAATAAATAAATAAAGGTTCAACAATAACTAATAAAGAAATTTTAAAAAATTACTACTGGTGAAAATGTAAGTTCTTCCACATTATTAACTACAATTCAGATCACAATTTATAATTTACTTTCATTTCAAAAGCTATATTAGGAACACTCCAAATGGGACTTACATTTATATCTTCTCTACCCTTAAGCTAAAACCTTACTATATATAGGACCATCTTACTTCATGCATTAGTTCAGCTAATGTTAGGGAGGCAGTATAGAGGTTATCAAATGAGTTCTGAGGCTCCATCTGCCTAATTTTAATCTTGATTCCCCACTTCTTATCTATGTTGTTTTGGGCAATTTATTTATTTAAATTTTTTGAGTCTCAGTTTTTTCTTTGTGAAAGGTGGATAATAATGATGTTCTCTACTCCATAGTAATGTTAAGTGAATCAAAAAACAGAAAGTACACAAAATGCTTAGTAAGATACTTGGCATGCAGTAAGCACTCCATGCTAGCTAAAATTGTACCTTTAGGTGCTTAATAAAAATTTGAATAACTTACTTTTATGAACATCTACCCTAAGGAGATATCTTATTTCTAAGGCATTCAAATAAAATCTTTCCCTTTTGACTATCAGCAATAGTATAACAAATGTAATTAAAAATAAAAAAAAATATCTGGTGCAGCAGCTCATGCCTATAATCCCAGCAGCTAGGAAGGCTGAGGCAAGTTCAAGACCAACCTCAACAACGAAGCAAGGCTCTAAGCAACCTAGTGAGACCCTGTCTCAAAACAAAAAGGGCTGGGGATGTAGTTCAGTGGTAAAGTACCTTTGGATTCAATCCCCAGTACCAAGAAAAAGAAAAAATAAGTTTAGTTTAAAATAAACAGTAACGATTTCTAACTTGAAGTTGGTGTGTCTTAGGGTCCCAGCAGAAAACAGATGACACACTCAAGATGGAATAATTCCAGGAGAGATTCTTCACAGAGATATGAGTGATATACATGGGAATCACAAGTAGTAGTGGTTAACCCCCACTTAGTTATACCACCCAGGCCTGCAGAGAGAGAGGCACTAGTTGCCAGACTCCTTGAGAGAAGCAGTAATCTTCAGATGAATAACATAGCTGTCATGAGGTGACCTTATAGGAGTACTACAGAGACTAATTACCCTGATCTCTCTTTTCTTCCTCTCTCCTATGAATTAAGGCTCAGTCCCACAAGACTGTCCCCCACTTCAGATACTAATGTGAGACTTAGATATAGATATACAGATATAAATATGGATATAGTGTATATTGTGTTGTATTCTCAAACCCAACTGGACAATAGTATTATTAGGAGTCTTTGATAGGTTTGATTTACTTCAATAAATCACACACACATAAATAATATTTATATATGTGTATATATATATATGTGTGTGTGTGTATATATATATATATATATATATATATATATATACTATGTACATTATGTATTTAAGTACTTCGTGCAGCCAGAAAGCCTGGGGGGGGGGGGGCGGTGAAGGGGCAAATGACAAGAAATACCCTTCCAGGGCACACTCCCAGTGACCTATTTCCTCCAATTAGGCCCCACCTCCTATAATTTCCACCACTCCCAATAATGTCATCAACTTGCGAAACCATCAATGAATTAATCCACTGAGGATGTTAGAACGCTTATGATCTAATCAGTTCCCCAAATTCTCACACCTGGACAGTGTTGCGTTGGGGACTAAACCTTTAACACATGAGCCTTTAGGGGATATTCCAGATCCAAACCATAACAGTCATGATATTTAAATTTATATTTTAAATTTATAAGAATTATTTAGGTACTTGGAAGTATTTATCAGAAAGTTGAAGAACTTGAAAAATGAACACATTAAATTTACAAATACAGTTTTAAATGGGTATATGTATTTAATTGACTCCCGTATTACTGTAGTTGCTAGTCTTGTAAATAGATTAATAAAATTTATTAATTGAACTTGAAAGCTTAAGACTAACTAGACTTCAATAGTTGAAGTTACTTGAATAAATAAAACCAAACTGTGAATGCTCTCCTTGTGCGGGGAAGCTGCCTCAAAGACACTGAAATACATCAACATATAGATGTTTTTGCCCTCATCTTTCAATGAGGGAAATGAGAGAGGAGTGGAAACCAGCATAGACAGGAGGCACTTGACTTGGCAGAATACAGCAAAGGTCAAGCCTGCAGATTGCACCAAGGCTTAGAAATTAACCAAGTGTTTAGGAAGGCAGGTGACAAGGGGGCTGAAGACTGATGGAATGTTTGAAAGTTGGTATAAGGTGCAGCTGGACCCTGGACTTCTGTATCCATCAGCCCGCCCGAATCAGAAATGGAAATCTAAACAAACCCAAGAGGCTCTGGACCCAGGAACACCGTACCTAGAAGAGAGCAGGGGAAGAGTGGCCAACAATGGAGGTGAGTCCCCTGGTTCTCTCCCTCGTCCAGCTCCTGAATGCCAGATCTGTTTCTTACCCCCATGTCTTCCTTTACTGTTTAAGTAAGCTTGAGTCAGTTTCTATATATGAAACCAAAAACCCTGACTAAAATAAAATTTTGCGGTAATTTCATTGATATGTCTCTATCCCCTGCCCATAGGGATAGTTCCATGTTTGATTTTGCTCATCATTTTGCCTACAGAACCTGTTATAGTGCCTCTCACTTAGTGGGCACTCACTAAATGTTTATTGAATAATTGACTGGATGAAGCCTTCTTCATATCTTATACATGGTCCTCACTGTAATAATATACTATATATAAGAATATATATAGCCGGGCACAGTGGCGCACGCCTGTAATCCCAGTGCCTTGGGAGGCTGAGGCAGGAGAATCATGAGTTCAAAGCCAGCCTCAGCAAAAAGAAATTTTCACTAGTAATGCAATGAAACCCTGTCTCTAAATAAAATACAAAAAAGGGCTGGGGATGTGACTCAGTGGTCAAGTGCCCCTGATTTCAATTCCCAGTATCAAAATAATAATAATAATAATAATAATAATAATAATAATAATAATATATAAGAATAGCTCAGTTTCAAAATTTGTCACATCAAATTGAATTAATTTGTTTAAATGTGTTTTCCCTATTAGAATATAAGATCAAAGACTAACAGAATTTGATTAGATATCCTATCTTGTTCATTAAAAAAAAAAAAAAAAAAAACAGTTCCTAGGTAGGGTCTAGTATATCATAGGCAGAGAATTAATGAAGATGGGAAGGAGGGAACATATGACAGATATTATGTTACCACCAAATACACAGTAAAAAAGATGGTGCTCCTTGCCTTGAAGGGGTGCACTGTGTGGCGAGGAAAATAGGTAACCATTATTAGAAGTGGACATTTGTTAGCACATCATGTGTTTTGAAGAGGATGAGAAGACTTCATGGAAGAAAATGAGAAACCAGCAGGCAACGGAGCTGGGAACTTCATGGCAAAAGGCAGTAAAATGTGAAAATCATGGCATTAGAGAAAATACAGGAACAACATATCACAGTGAGGGGCTAAGGGATGCAGCTCTGGTAGAGCACTTCCATAGTGTGTGTGAAGATCTGGTTCAATCCCCCAGCATCTCAAAAACAATAAAGCAACAGAAAGATTGTTCAGTCTGTGGTCTGGGATTGCCTTTAAGAAGTTGTGTTAGAAAGTCAACAGTAGGTTAAGAAAACTTGTCCAGCCAGGCGCGGTGGCGCAAGTCTATAATCCCAGCAGCTCAGGAGGCTGAGACAGGAAGATTGCGAATTCAAAGCCAGCAACTCAATGAGACCCTGTCTCTAAATAAAATACAAAATAGGGCTGGCGATGTGGCTCAGTGGTCGAGTGTCCCTGAATTCAATCCCTGGTATCAAAACTAAAAACAACAACAAAAAAAACACCTTGTCCTTTGGAAACCAAGGTCAGATTCAAGTGGTTTTATGATTAGAAAAGGATTATGTTTTCTGATTGGTGGACTGAAAAATGAACTGGGTCTGCTTAGATTCTTGCTGTCTCCTTCTCCCCCATCCCTCCCCAGTGCTGGGGACTGAGCTCAGGGTCTTATTGTTGAGAGCCACAGCCAAAGGGGCCCCAGCAAACTTCCAGCTGCCAGCAAACTTCCAGCTGCTGGCTGATGATTGACTCACAGCGGCCCCAGCAACATCTAGCTGATTGGCTCCTCGGCCCCAGCAACATCTAGCTGATTGGCTCCTCTGCGGTGATGCTCATTGGGCTGTTTCCCTGCCCTTTCAGACCACGGAGCTGCTCATTGGGGGGCTTTTTTGGCTCCGCCCACGTGACCCAGCCAATCGGCCTCAAGAGCAGGAGGATTGGGGGAGGTGGAGAGAAGCTTGTGTGGGAGAGAGAGGCTTGTGGAAAGCCGGTGGTGGCAGTTGAGGCTCTGAGGGTTTTTCCTGAGAGGCTATTTTGTTTGGCGTGTGTGGTTCTAAAAATAAAGTTAGTTTCTTTTGACAAGTGGCTCCTGATTGTGCCCAGCCAGACTGCGGCATTTGGTGGCTCGCACGGGGAGCGACTGAGGGTAAGTGAAACTGCTCGCCCCTGAGGGCAGGGCGAGAGGATGGGTAGCCATTTTAAGATTCCTCTTTTATTTTGCTTCACTTTTGTTTTAAGTTGCCTGTCCCTGGAGATGAGTGAGACGGAAGAAAAACCGCTCACATCTGAGGAAAAACTATTTACGTCTGAGGAACAGATAGGGAGAAAGGACGGATGCACATGTCAGGAGGATAGAAAGGCTATAATGACTTTTTGTTGTTCCCTTTTTATTTCATTCTGTCTCGGTTTTGTTTGGCGTCATCTTGTTGGGTTGTATTATAGTAGAAATATGGGATCAGAAATTAGTAAAAAACAAACTGAAAGAGTGTTAAGTAAATTGTTAGAGGAAGGAGGCATCCCAGTAAAATCAAGAGCAGTCAGGGCATACGTTGATACAATACAAAAATGTAGCCCATGGCTTTTTAAGGAGGAGTTGTTAAATATATCACAATGGAACCATCATGGTGAAGATTTAAAAAGAATAGAAAAGAAAAGCCCAGGGACTCTGCCAGTTGGCACATTGCCATTGTGGACATTCGTATCTTGTTTGCTTAGTCCAAAGCCTTCAGTTCAGACAATGGTAGAGGAAGGAGAAGACATAATGATTCAAGTAAAAGAGAAGGTCTCTCAAGTTAGTCAGACAGAGGAAAAGATTCAAGTAAAAGAGAAGGCCTCTCAAGCTAGTCAGACAGAGAAAGAAAGTGTAAAACAGAAAAAGCCATCAGGGGGAAAGTTACAACAGGAGACTGCTACTAACACCTTTCTATCACCAGAGGGTGTAAGTGTCCAACCAACAGCACCACCTCTACAGGAGACTGCTACTAACACCTTTCTATCACCAGAGGACGTAAGTGTCCAACCAACAGCGCCACCTCCATATGCTGGGAGGCCCCCAACCCCCGCAGTTGATAGTTGGGATCCTGAGACAAGATCTCAAATACTAACATGCCCTGTATTTGAGGCAGGAGGGCAGCGATTTTACCAAGTTTTAAATTTCAAAACAGTGAAGCAGCTAAAAGAGGCTGTAACAACCTATGGTCCTCAAGCACCCTTCACTGTAAGCATGGTCGAATCCATTAACAACTTGAACATGACGCCAGCAGATTGGGCTAATATGTGTAAAGCTGTGCTAAATGGAGGACAATACCTGTTATGGAAGGTTGCCAATGAGGAATTTTGCAAGGAGACGGCTAGGCGAAATGCAGCAGCTGGTTATCCTCAGAGAAATCTAGATATGTTGTTAGGAAAGGGACCTTATGAGGATCAGCAGCAACAAATTGCATATGATCCTGGCGTATACGCACAAATTGCTGCAGATGCAATTAAGGCATGGAAGACTTTACAAGGACATGGAGGTTTACAAGGTCAATTATCTAAGGTAATACAAGGAGCTAATGAACCTTATGCTGAATTTGTAGATAGGCTTATTCAAACAGCTACCAGAGTTTTTGGGAATACAGAACAAGCAATGCCATTACTAAAACACCTGGCTTATGAGCAAGCGAATCGTTGGTGCAGAGATATCATTAGACCATGGAAACATGAAGATTTAAACACATATATTAAATTATGTAGAGACATTAATGAACAAGAGCAAGTCGTGGCAGCTGCAGTAAAACAGGCTTTAGATGCCAGAGACATTAATGAACAAGGGCAAATTGTGGCAGCTGCAGTAAAACAGGCTTTAGATGCCAGGCCAAGAACATGCTACAATTGTGAACAAACAGGACATTTTAAAAGGAATTGCCCCATTGGAGGAGGGTTTAACAAAACTAGGTATCAAAGGAGTAGAATACCAGGTATTTGCCCACGGTGCCGTAGAGGGAGACATTGGGCTAATGAATGCCGTTCTCAAACCACCATAGAGGGTACTCCATTATCAAAAAACGAACAAGGACCAGGTGTTTATCCACGATATCGTGGAGAAAGGCATCGGGCTCCATTGCCAAAAAACGGACAGGGGGGCCCAATGCTCCGGGGCCCAAAACCACAAATATACGGAGCACTGGAGGAACCCAGCAACCCCATCAGGGTAGTGCCCAGGACACATTGTCCATCAGATCCCTCATCAGACAAACCAGAGGGAGCGCAGGGTTGGACATCTGCGCCTCCGCCAGAGCAGTACTAACTCCAGAGATGGGAGTTCAAATCATTCCCACAGGGGTGAAAGGACCTCTTCCCAAAGGAACAGTAGGCTTATTATTGGGACGCAGCTCTTCTACTCTAAAAGGACTTATGATAAGTCCTGGGGTAATTGATCCCGATTATGAAGGTGAAATAAAAATTATAGCCAGTTCTCCAAAGGGTATATCAGTAATTTCACCAGGAGATAGAATAGCACAGTTACTAATAATACCCAGCCTACATGATAAATTTTCCAGTCGTACTGTAGAAAGAGGTTCCAAGGGATTAGGCTCCACAGGTGTAGATTGGGCTATGCTTTCTTTAAATTTAGATTCTCGCCCCATGCTAAAACTAAATATTCAAGGACATGAATTTAATGGGCTACTGGATACAGGTGCAGACCTTAGCATCATCTCTCGTCAAGAATGGCCAAAACATTGGCCATTACAACAAGCCACTCAAACGCTTCGAGGCCTAGGAGTGGCGACTAATCCCCATAGAAGTGCAATGGTATTAGATTGGAAGGATCCTGAAGGATGTGAAGGAACTATACAGCCATATGTATTGGATCATCTTCCCGTAAATTTATGGGGACGAGATGTCCTAGATCAATTAGGTTTGACATTAACAAATAACATCAACCAAAATGCACCCACTATTATGACTAGACAAGGTTTTAGGAAAGGAAAAAGATTAGAAAAACAAGAACAAGGTATAGCAGCACCAATACAAATAGATCAAGGAACAGACAGACATGGGTTGGATTTTCAGAAAGGGCCACTGAGACAATAAAAATTACTTGGAAATCAGAAAGACCAGTATGGGTTCCTCAGTGGCCCCTGACTAAAGAAAAGATACAAGCAGCCCATGACCTGGTCAAACAACAATTAGCAGAAGGACATATACAGCCTTCTGTATCTCCCCATAATACTCCCATTTTTGTCATCAAAAAGAAATCTGGTAAATGGAGATTATTGCAAGATTTAAGAGCCATTAATAATGAGATGGTTATTATGGGACCTGCTCAATCAGGGATTCCTCAGTTGTCTGCTTTGCCAAAAACCTGGTATGTTTTAGTTATAGATATTAAAGATTGTTTTTTTTCAATTCCAATTCATCCTGAGGATAGTCCACGTTTTGCATTTACTATCCCTGCACTGAATCATGAAGGTCCTGATCAGAGATATGAATGGAAAGTACTCCCTCAAGGGATGGCTAACAGCCCAACTATGTGTCAAATTTATGTTAACAAAGTAATCCAGCCACTTAGAAATCAAAATCCTGAACTACAAATATTTCACTATATGGATGATGTATTATTAGCACACAAAGATAAAAACACATTGCTAGAATGTTATGCCACACTTACAAACTTATTAAAAAATTATAATCTAGAGATAGCAATAGATAAAGTACAATTAAATTTTCCAATTAATTATTTAGGAGTTCTATTATCCTCAACCATGGTCCGTCCACCAAAAATTCAAATACGAGTAGATCAACTCAAATCACTTAATGACTTTCAAAAGTTATTAGGAGACATAAATTGGATAAGGCCTTATTTAGGTATACCAACAGGAGAGTTGGGACCTTTATTTGATATCCTAAAAGGTCCATCAGATCCAAATTCACCCCGAATGTTAACGCCTGAAGCAAGAAAGGCATTAAAAATCATTGAAACATATATGGAAAATATGCATTTGGATAGAATTGATATAAGTTTGCCTTTATTATTTATTGTACTACCAACAAAAAATATTCCTACAGGAGTATTTTGGCAAGAAGGTCCATTATTATGGATACATTTATCTTATTCTCCTAACACTATTCTTACTAGGTATCCTGAGGCTGTAGGACAATTAATACTCAAAGGAATAAAAGCAGCAAAGGGAGTGTTTGGAATTTCTCCCAATAAAATTATTACTCCATATACTATGAATCAAATTGATGAGTTAGCTAATGAGTTAAATACTTGGGCAATAATCATGTGCAAATCTAATGTTTCATTTGATAACCACTTACCATCTAATCCTTTATTGTCTTTTTGGTCATTGCATCCTGTAATTTTTCCAAAAATGACAAGAAAAACACCTATCATGAATGCTCCAAATATATTCACTGATGGGTCAAATAATGGTACAGCAGCAGTAGTTACCCCTGATCAAACTTTTACATTTTTAGTACCCAAACAATCAGCTCAAAAGGTAGAGCTTAATGCAGTTTTACAAGCTTTTGTGATGTTTAAAGATTCTGTATTTAATTTATTTTCTGATAGTCAGTATGTAGTTAATGCTATAGTATCTCTTGAAGATGCTGGTAGGATTTCCCCTTCTTCTACTGTTTTCTCTTTGCTTTCCACTATACAAAGTCTAATCTGGGACAGAAAAGATCCATTCTTTATAGGACATATCAGGGCACATACAGGATTGCCTGGAGCCCTTAGTTTGGGCAATGATTTAGCAGATAAAACTACACATGACATACATATTTTCTCTACACTAGAAGAAGCTATAAATTTTCATAAAAAGTTCCATGTCAATGCTAATACTTTACAAAAGCGTTTTAAAATAACTAAGGAACAAGCTAGACAAATAATAAAACAATGTCAAAATTGTGTGACCTTTTTACCACAAGTTAATCTTGGAGTCAATCCTAGAGGATTGATACCTAACCATATTTGGCAGATGGACGTCACACACTTGCCAGAATTTGGAAAATTAAAATATTTGCATGTTACAGTTGATACTTCTTCTGGATTTTTGATGGGCTCCCTTCATGCCGGAGAAAAAACTAAAGATGTTATAGCTCATTGCTTACAAAATTTTGCCACTGTGGGTGTTCCAAAACAGTTAAAAACAGATAATGCCCCTGGTTATACTTCTACCTCTTTTAAACAATTTTGCTCAACATTTGGCATTACTCATATAACAGGAATCCCATACAATCCACAGGGACAAGGCATAGTTGAAAGAGCTCATCAAACTATTAAAATGTACTTATTAAAGCAAAAAGAAGGAATTGGGAAGGGGTATATATTCCCCAAAGATAAACTTAAAATAACCCTTTTTACTCTAAACTTTTTAAATTTGGATTCATCAGGACTTAGTGCTGCGGAAAGGCATATGTGTCCAAAAAATGTACATAAGCCCAAGGTACTTTGGAAGGATATTCTAACAGGACAATGGAAAGGTCCTGACCCAGTAATTGTCTGGAGTCGGGGGTCTGTTTGTGTGTTTCCACAGGGAGAACAGCAGCCGATTTGGATTCCAGAGAGATTAACCAAGGTCCTGACCCAGTGATTGTCTGGAGTCGGGGGTCTGTTTATGTGTTTCCACAGGGAGAACGGCAGCCGATTTGGATTCCAGAAAGATTAACTAAATCGATTTCTACAGACCAAAAAGAAGATGATTTGGCTCAAATCCATAACAACTGATATCCAAAACTCCAGTTTGGCTATTCTTACATCTGCAACAGAACCAGGATGCTTTTTTCAATATCTATTTTATTATTGCCCTTTGCCATATCATGAAGTTCTATTTTGTTTTTTGAGCTCATACAGACCTAGGTTAATGTTTTGCTGATCAGTTCTATTTTTTGACTATAGAGTTTTTAAGCATTGCAATGGAGATTTCACCTGTAAAAAGTTATAAGGCCTTTACTATAATGTTATGTGTTGTATGTATTATATTATGTGTGCACACTTGTGTTTTGTGTTATATGTTTGAATGTACGTATGTCCATATATCATATATGATGAGCGCTCATGATAAAATGGATCCAAATATTTTTTTTTCACGTGATTTATATGGTTTAATTTAAATTGGGTAAACAACTGTTGAGGATTGTTTTAATATGTAAACAAAAAAGAAGGTTAACAGATCTGTTTGTTTACTTTCACCTTTCCTTTTCATTATATTTAATAACTCTCTTAAAGATAATGTAAATTGTTAAAAAAATTGTTTTGTTTTAGTGCCTTCTGTAATGTTACATAATTTTTTCTTTAGCCATTATTGCCAGAATTCCTATCTTCATCCCAGTGCTGGTGAAGACAATGTAAATTGTTAAGAAAATTGTTTTCTTTTAGTGCCTTCTGTAATGTTACATAATTTTTTCTTTAGCCATTATTGCCAGAATTCCTATCTTCATCCCAGTGTCGGTGAAGACAATGTAAATTGTTAAGAAAATTGTTTTCTTTTAGTGCCTTCTGTAATGTTACATAATTTTTTCTTTAGCCATTATTGCCAGAATTCCTATCTTCATCCCAGTGCTGGTGAAGTCAAAGATAAAACCAATCTACAGCTTCTACAATAGCCATAACTGAACTGCTTGCAGAACTTGCCTGGACACATTGTGAGCTCACCTGTATGCATTGTGAACTATCTGTTGGTACAGCGAATTGTGGTAGTGCTGGAGTATTTTTGCTGATGGTGTCACCGGTGGTACAATTTTTCAAAGGAGCCCTCAATTGGCTTAATGTCATGGCATTTTGCATCCTCCTCTACTAGTGATGGTCTAAAATTTGGGGGCCAACAGAGGTGAGGCAAAGAACCTCACCCCCCCACAGGTGCAAAGGCCTATCCACAAGTATGGCTGTATGCTGGACCGGTAGTCAGTGACGGGTATGATCCAATTGCAGTGGTACCAACCTAAGACAGGAGGCGGACGCCTAGAGGTCAGTTCATCCGATGACGGGTAAGGACCATATGTTGAATTGGACTGCCTAACAGGCACGGTCCCTAAGCCACATGCTTGTTGTTTAAACAGAGAGGGGGAGATGTTGAGAGCCACAGCCAAAGGGGCCCCAGCAAACTTCCAGCTGCCAGCAAACTTCCAGCTGCTGGCTGATGATTGACTCACAGCGGCCCCAGCAACATCTAGCTGATTGGCTCCTCGGCCCCAGCAACATCTAGCTGATTGGCTCCTCTGCGGTGATGCTCATTGGGCTGTTTCCCTGCCCTTTCAGACCACGGAGCTGCTCATTGGGGGGCTTTTTTGGCTCCGCCCACGTGACCCAGCCAATCGGCCTCAAGAGCAGGAGGATTGGGGGAGGTGGAGAGAAGCTTGTGTGGGAGAGAGAGGCTTGTGGAAAGCCGGTGGTGGCAGTTGAGGCTCTGAGGGTTTTTCCTGAGAGGCTATTTTGTTTGGCGTGTGTGGTTCTAAAAATAAAGTTAGTGCTGGGGACTGAGCTCAGGGTCTTATAAATACTAAGCTGGCTCTGTACAACTGAGCTATACCTCTAGCCCCTTCTCTACTTATTTTTCTCCTTTTCCCCACTCCTTCTCCTCTCCCCTTTCTCTATGTCCTCCTCCTCCTCTACCTTTTTCACTCCCTCCTCCTTTTCTTCCTTCTCCTTTATTCTGTCTTCTTCTTCTTGCCTTGTGCCCTCTCACATTTCCATTTGTTCTGCCCTGGGTTAAGGGGACTGTAGGTGTCTGGATGTGTTAAGTGACTGGGTGGCTATGCCTGCATAGGTACTATTGTGGGGAATATTATCAATCCAGACCACTGTAGATGTAGAGTTGTGTTCTCCAATCAGCTCTGTTAATAATGAAGGCAATATTTTGATCTCTGTCTATTGAATCCTACATGTAATCTTTCAACTTGTTATAATTTCAGGAGGTAAAAGTGGGTATTACTTATTCCCCACTCATCCCAAAATCCTACAATCTAGAATGCTGAACATTTGAGGGTCAACTTAAACCCCAAGATTCTGAAGTATCTAGCAATTGAACCAAGAGAATTTGACTAAGCAGGAAGACAGATACTGGTATAGTTTGGAAGTGTTTGGATAAACAGGAATAAGTAAAGTATAAGTCAAGGTTGTTGATGGAACAGTTTTCTTTTTCTTGATGGGATCAGATAATATGACATTGACTCCCAGGCTTTTTGGGGCCTTCAGAGCTTGTATGCTGGAGGCCTTGAACTCACCAGATCTTGGGTTGGGTCCCTTCACCTGTGTGTTTAACAGCCTCTGAAGTTGGAAATCACTTCAAAGTTTGAAAAACTCTGCTCTGGAGTATATCTGATCTTAAATGATGGTACTCGGAAGAAAACAAAGCGTTCAGAAACTTTTCTAACCATATTAGAACTAGGCAGACAGTTCCTGCCCATACTGATGCAACTAAGAAGGATGTGAGAAATAGATAGGCCTCGAGATAGACAGGGAATCGTGGGGGAAGAAGAAAGGTGATGGGAGGGCACTGAGAACAAACTTGGGCAGGTACACCAGGTGGCAGTTGATGAGAGCACAGCCTGGGCTGGGCAGGCTGAGTATGCAGTCACAGGCAGAAGTCCAAAGACATGACATACCAACAGTGCTGGGAACCTGAAAGGGTGGTGCACAGAAGCAGGGAAAAGAGCCCTGCTTTTACCTGTTCTTGCCAGGCTTCTAGCCAAATATTTTGAGTCATCCTCTGGAACCCTTTTTCCATTGGGAACTGGCCCAGAGAAAGGAGACAAATGTGTATGTGGAACATCTCTCCATTTACCTTTGTAGGAACATGGTAGAGTCAGTGAGGTACTCTACAGAATCACCCCCGGGGTACAGCACTTAAAGGTTCTCCTTGGGTGAGGAAGCATTCAAAACCACTTTCTAAAGCATAAAGCACTAAACAAAGGTAAGACTTTATTATTTTGAATCTCCTGGCTCTTATCTTCCCCAGGTCCTTCTATCTTGAAGATAATGCTCCTCAGGGACAGCTGATGACCCCAACCATCCCTACTCAGGTTCTTACACATTGGCCTTGTGTTGGTTAACATTTCATAAGGTGCTCAACTACTTATGTTGGAGGCCTCAATATGAGGCAGCAGGCATTTTTTTCTTTTAAATCATTGTTCAGCCTTTTCTTCTTCCCCACCCACTGCCTGCCTGAGTCAGTATTCATGAACCCTCCTCTCACAGATACCTCTGTCTGCATCGCCTACGAAACAGTTTCCCTACTCTGCAAGAAACAATGAGGGAACTTGTAAACAAATACTTCTGCCTGATGACTCTTGCTTGTGAACTGAAACAAGACCTCAATTAAAGGTGACTGATCTATCATTTTCCAAACTGATCTACTGTTTTGTCTTTGCAAAGGATAAGACAGTTTATAGAAAAGCTTTGTTACCCTTCAGGAAGTCAAGCTGAAAAGTTTAGGGTTGAACATAAACATCCTGTGTTTCTGTAAGTGCTGACTTATGGATCATGAATCTGTGTCAACCACAGATTTATTTTTAGCCTGAATTCATGGACCAATTCCCTTGACAAATATTTTTTGAGAGCCCCCATGTTCAGACCCTAAGGTAGGGATACAGTAGGGACCAAGATGGAGAAGATCCCTGATGCTGAGGAGGTCAGTCATGAATGTCCTAATTTATTGACTGTAGAGTAAATAGTAGTTATGCATGTGCTATTGTGGGACTAATGTGGAAAATGTGGAATATTTGGGGTGAGGGAGGAGTAAGAAGCAGGAGGCGGTAAAATAGTGTTCATGGGAGTAAGTTATTTGCATAGAACAAAACTCCTCTAATTCCTCCAATACAGCCTGCGTTGTAGCTTGCTCTTTTTCTTTTTTTTTTGAGGGAGCCTACCAAGGATTGAACTCAGGGGCACTCGACCACTGAGCCACATTCCCAGACCTATTTTGTATTTAATTTGAGAGAGGGTCTCACTGAGTTTCTTGGCACCTTGCCATTGCTGAGGCTGGTTTTGAACTTGCAATCCTCCTGTCTCAGCCTCCCTAGCCACTGGGATTACAAGCGTGGGCCACTGCTAACTTGCTCTTTTTCTATATCATATTGCAAAGGCAACTGCAGTTTGAGATCCAGAAGGAAGAGAGACAGGAAAGAAATAAGTAAGAGTGAAGCATGATAAAGAGCTAATATATATGTTAATTAGCTAAGAATTCTACCTAGCACTTTTCAGTATAGCAGAGCTGTCTGGCCACTGTAATCGTTTATTCAATACCATGGACTATCATCTTTCTGCTGTTTTGAGTATCTTATACCATTTTCACCATTGAAAGAACTTTGAATACTTTTTAGAGAGGACTGTTGGAATTAGTGAACTTAGTGAATTAATATTTTATGTTTTGAATAAGTAACATTCACATGGCTCAAAATTCAAAAGTTATGAATATTGATGCTATTTTTTGGTGTTTTTTCTCCTCCCCTGGTCCTGGGGATTGAACCCAGTGGTGCTTTACTGCTGAGCCATACCCCCAGTCCTTTTCTACACTTGATCTTAGCCAAAAGGCAGAGAAGCAATCCCCCAGTCCTTTTCTAAAAAAATGTTTTTTATTTTGATACAGTGTCTCACTAGGGCTGGCTACTTGAGATCTTCCTCTCTCAGCCTCCAGAGTTGCTGGATTACAAGTGTGTGTGTGTGACTGAGGCTGACAGATGCTAAGTTTTGGATGAGTGCCCCCTCGGGTCCCAAGTAGTAAAGGCTTGGTCCCCAGCCATGATATTGGCAGGTGGTGGAAACTTAAAGAGGTCTGTCTTAGTGGGATGTTTTCAATCAAGATGTGTTCCCTTGAAGGGGACATCAGGACATGAGCCCCTCCTCTTCCCTAATGGCATGAAAAGAGCAGTTTCCTCTGCTGTGTGCTCCTGTCATGACGTAACTGACTTTCCACATGTCCCAAAGCAACAGGCCAACTGACCATGGACTAAAACTTTCATAACTGTGAACCAAAATAGAACTTTCCTCTTTTAAAGTTCATTATCTCAGGCGTTTGGCCTAGTAACAGAAAGCTTACTAACCCAGTAAAGTTCCCCTTTTTATCTCTGTTCTCCAGCTACCCAATACTTCTTCCCTGAAGGAATGGATTAAATTTGTTTTTAAGGTATACTTATTTAATCCATATTGTATGGATATAGTAAATACGATTCTTTTCTTTCTTTCTTTTTTTTTTTTTTTGACACCAGGGATTGAACCCAAGTGTGCCTAACTACTGAGCTATATCCCCAGCCCTTTTTTATTTTTTCTTTTGAGACAGAGTCTCGCTAAATTGCTTAGAGACTCTCTAAGGCTGAGGCTGGCTTTGAACCCACAGTCCTCCTTGCCCTAGCCTCCCAAATGGGATTCTAGGCATGCACCATCACACCTTGCATAAATAAAATTCTGTAAAAAAATATGCTTCTTAGGCTGAGAATATAGCTCAAATTTATATTGCTTACTTAGTAGTTGTGGGTTTCAACCCTAGCACCAGGGGAGGGGGATAACATCTGTGCAGTCAAAAAACTAAATTTTATTATGTATGTTTAAGGCATATAACATAATGTTATAAAGGCATATAAATACCTGTATATACATATATGTAGTAAAAAGATTACTATAGTGAAGTAAATGAACATATTCTTGATCACACTGGTTAATTCATGTTTTTATTTTACTTCTATGGCAAAAGCAACTAAAATCTACTCATTTTAGTAGCATAAATTCCATATACAGCACAATTTATTTATTACCTACAGTCCTCATGTTATACATTAGATGTCTAGATTTATTCACCCTACAAATTGGCTACTTGGTATCCTCTGACTTATCTCCTCCTCCCCATCAATATTTTGCTCTCTATCTCTATATTGAATATAGTAATAAGGCTTCTAAATCAGCCTTCTTAATTGAGAATAAACCCCATCTCAGCCCTGTGGCAATCTATTCATCTAGAATATATTCTGTGCTACAGGATTAACATGAACTTGAGGTTTAGATTTCATTTTCCAGATGACTCTAGTGTGAACAGTTCTCAAAGGGTAAAAGAACGTGAAAATAATTAGAAGAAATGTGACAAAAAATATATATTTTAAAGTGTTAACATTTTAAGAGAATTTCATACCATCAAACGAATCTTTGCCAAAGTTATACTGTCAAGCTTTTAAAATTTGATTTCCTAAAGAAAATTATATCTGTTTCTACCAAATTACAATAATGTCACTTACTAAGGGCTAAGTATTGTTCCTAGTACTTTATATATTGTGTCATTTCAACTTTACAACTACATGAAGTTATATGTATTTTATAGGTGAAGAAAATTAAGGATGAAGAAATTAAGCAAAATGTAAGTTTTCAAACTCAGGCTGAGGCTCTGGAGTCCTCATTCTTAATCTATGTGGTAGTCATTATCTGTTCTGATAGATGATAGGCAAAATAAAACAATCAGTAACACTTTGTTTATACTTTTTGGGGGGTTCTTGCTTTCCAAAAATCTTTTATTTTCAAATGTTAAGATACTATTACTACAATGGCATGGCCCACACCTATAGTTTGTTTCTGAGGAGGCTGAGGCAGGAGGATCACAAATTTGAGGCCGGCCTGAGAAATTTAGTAAGACCTTGTTTCAAAATAAACACTATAGCTGGGCATGGTGGCACACGCCTGGAATCCTAGCATTTCCAGAGGCTGCGGCAGGAGGATTACAAGTTCAAAGCCAGCTTTAGTAATTTAGCAAGGCCCTAAGAAACTTAGCAAGATTCTGACTCAAAATAAAAAAATTAAAAGGGCTAGGGACATTACTGAATGGTTAAGTACCTCTGTGTTCAATCCCTGGTACCCAAAATAAATAACTAAACAAAAATAAAATAAGAATATAAATAAGCCAGACAGAGTAGCACAGGTCTATAATCCCAGTGGCTCGGGAGGCTGAGGCAGGAGGAGCATGAGTTCAAAGCCAGCCTCAGCAACAGCAAGACTAAGCAACTCAGTGAGACCCTGTCTCTAAATAAAATGCAAAAAAAGGACTGGGGATGTGGCTCAGTGGTGACTGAGTGCTTTTGAGTTCAATCCCTGGTATCAAAAAAAAAAAAAAAAGAGTATAAATAAATAAAAACTAAAAAGGGGTGGATGTAGCTTACTGTTAGAACACTTGCCTAGCATTTATGATGCACTGGATTTGACCACAGTACCACTTACACACACACAAATGCTGAGATATATCAAAAGAATAAATGCAGATTTTCAGGTTTACATACTGACTGGAGAATTTACATCTCTGGAGGAAAGGCTCTGGAAATGCTTTTATTTTACTAGCACCCTAGGTGATGCAAAGGTAGATGACTATAAATATACTCTGACAAATGTTGTACATGTGGCTGTTTGTGTTTTCTAAAATTGTCTACAATTAAACCTTCCATCACACATATTCTGCTAGTTCCTAGAATCTTTTAAAAAAAATTTTTTTTAGTTGCAGATGGACACAATACCTTTATTTTATTTATGTGGTTCTGAGGATTGAATTCAGAGCCTTACATGTGTTAGGTGAGACCTCTACCACTGAGCCACAACCTGGCCTCAGTTTCTAGAATCTTGCCACTCCCCTTTCAAGGGATGATAAACTCCGTGTTCTCTACCCTTGAAACTAGGTGGCTTTTGTTTGTTGCTGGTTGACCACTAGATTGTGGCGATTGTGATGCGGTGTAACTTCACAATTAGGTCAAAAGTGGCAATTCAGCTTCTACTTTTGTTTGTTATAACTCACTCTTGAACCCAGCCATCTTGCAGTGGGGAAGTCATGACACACCAGGGAGAGGCCCTCATGGAAATGGAATAACAGCCAGCAAGGACTCGCCAGACCTGTGAGGCATCATGGAAGTGGATCTTCTGGCCCCTGTCAATTGTCTAGGCTGACACATTGTATTAGTCAGCCATTTTGTAGCTGGAACCAAAATACCTGACAAGAATAACCTAGAGAAGGAAATATTTATTTTGACTCTTGGCTTCAGAGGTCTTAGTCCACGGTCAGCCTACTCCATTGTTCTGGGCCCCAAGTGAGAGAAAGGAAAGTTGCTTGGCTCATGTCAGCTGGGAAGGAGGGAGAGTGAGAGATAGGGACACAGAGGGAAAGGGAGAAGGAGAGGGAAAGAGATTGGGAAAAGATAACTCTTCCAGCGAACACCCCCAGTGACCCTCTTCCTTCAGCCACACACCTGCCATGCAAATTATTAATCCATAAAAATGGATCATCACCTGATGAAATTACAGCCCTCATGATCTAATCATTTCCTAAAAGTCCTACCTTTGAAACTTATTGCTTTGGGAACCATGCTTTCAATTCAGGAGTTTAGGGGGACATTCCAGATTTGAACCACAGAATGCAGCATGGAGCAGAGATGTGTCTTCCTTTCCAAGCCCAGCCCAAATTGCAGTTTTGCATACCTTTTTTTTTTTTTTTTTTTTGGTATCAGGGATTGAACTCAGGGGCACTTGACCACTGAGCCACATCCCCAGCCCTATTTTGAATTTTATTTAGAGACGGGGTCTCACTGAGTTCCTTAGCGTCTCACAGTTGCTGAGGCAGGCTTTGAACTCTCTTGTCTCAGCCTCCCCCCATCCCTCCCCCCCACCCCACCCCCTGCAGCAGGGATTACAGGCTTGTGCCTAGCCACCTCACCGGTTTTTTTTTGCGTGCGTGCGTGCGTGTGTGTTTGTGTTTTGTGTGTGTATGTGTATTTTATTTAGAGATAGAGTCTCACTGAGTTGCTCAGGGCCTGGTTAAGTTGCTGAGGCTGGCTTTGAACTCATCATAAGCCTTCCCAGCCCCTGGGATTACAGGGGTTTGCAACTGCGCTCAGCTAGATTTGTGTACTTCTAATAGCTGCTCTGACTTTTTTTCCTAGAAGGGTGAATTATCCCGGGCCCTTTCTAAAATATTGTGAAATTATCTTTGTCCAGTGTCATTAACCTTCTCAGGTTCTTCTATCACAGAACAACCCATTTCAGACTTCTGGTTATTTGAAGTTCTCATTTTCAAGTTCTCATTACCTCTGAGCCGTAGTTTTTCATTTTAAAGGTAATGGAAATAATAAAGCCTTCCTTGTATGCTTTATGATCAAATGAGATAATCCATGTAATCATTTATTACTGTGCCGAGCTTGAAATGTTTCTCATTATTTTTACTAGATTTCCTGCACTCATATCTCTAGTTTATTTAAAGCCTTATTTTTTTCTTTCTCACAGCACAATGCTATTTCATAGGCTATTTTCTATGGCTGTATGCTCTCACTGCCGGATCTGGTAGGTACTTACTCTTTATTCAAACCTTTACTTCTTTAAGATGTCTTCTCCGAGTTCTAATGCAGTTAATGCCTCTGTGCTCAAATAGTATCTTGGAGGAACCTCTATGATAGCCCTTAACACACTGGATTGTAATTAATTACTTGTCTCTCTCTTACATTGGAAGGCATGTCCAGCCTTTTCTTTTTTGTATTCTAATCCTCTAACACCATACCTGGCATATCTTCGTTCATTCATTCACCATCTATTTTCTTTGTTACTGTGCTAGGAGACTCTCTGGTTAAGTAGTAGTTAGTACCCATGTCTTTGAAGACCTGCCTAGGAACAAAACAGCTCCACTTTCTTCTGCTATAACATTGTAAAAAGTTATCTTTCTAAACCTCATTTTAAAATAGAGGCAGTACCTTCTTAAGATTGCTATAAAGATGAAGTAAAATGCTTGCAAACAGTAAAATGCCTAGCAAGTGACAATGCCTAACAGTAAAATGCTTTCTTTCCCCAGTTCCTGTTTCGGGCACCCTCATTGTAATCCTCCTTTTGGGTAGAGTGGGTAATCCCTTGCGTTCTTTAATTCTCTCTTTGGTCATTCGTCAAGTTAGCAACTCTGCATCTCAACTGCTAGGTCCAAGCGTTCAGAAACCATTCATCTTCCCGAGTCTAACTCGCTCTAAACCCTTTCTCCTTTAGCCTACCCAGGGGCCGAGTTTATTTAAACATCAAGACTCCACCACCAAGATCTGGACAACCAGCGAGACCCATGCTTAGAAGCTTTTTTTTGTGTGTGTGTGTCCCCGCAGCCACAGCCAGGCGGTGGCAATGCAGGCAAGCTGAATGAACCTTGGAAGGAATGAATGGGCTACGTCGGAGGCCGGGCCTCTGTTACGTCGTCCACCGGCGCGGGCGGGGCCCGGCATAAAGGGCCTGCGGGCTCTAGCCGCTTAGTCCCACCATCACGCCGCAGGCTCGGTGGCGGGCGCCCGAGCTCCGCGCCGCTCCGCGCCGCCTCCCCCAAGTCCCTGCCCCATCGCGGCGCGTCACTTCCGCCACCCACAGCTGGGGTTGGGGCGGGGAACGCGGGGGAGGGGGCCAGGTCGGAGGGAAACCCGCCAGAGCCCACACCCGAGCAGGGACTACATTTCCCGAGGGGCCTCGGCAGTGGCGGCGGCGGGCGCGGCAACGTCGCCCGGAAGTGGAGCCCGGGACTTCCACTCGTGCGTGAGGCGAGCGGAGCCGGAGACGAAACCAGAGGCCGAACTCGGGATCTGACAAGATGGCCGGGCTACCCCGCAGGATCATCAAGGTAACCTACAGGCCGGTCTCCGGCTTCTCAAACTCTGCTTGGGTCTGTCGGAGTGGTGTGTCGAGTGGCCCAAGGCTTTCTCCGGTCCGCGGCCCTCGCTGAGAGGCCCGAGGCAACGCGGAGAGGGTCTGGCGGCCGCGGCGAGGGAAGTCGGGCGCTGGGGAGGGGGCGCTGGGGAGACTTCCGGCCGCGGCGGGGCAGCCGGGCGGCGGGCACCGGGGCTTCCAAGAGGCCGCCCCGCGGGCGGGGAGGCCTGGCCCGCGCCCGGGCGGAGGGTGGGGCTACAAGGCTGCAGTGCTGCGGGGCTCTGGTCTTGGGCGCGGGCAGGCGCGGGCCTCCGCGGTCTCTCAGACCACCCTGGGGCGGCGGCCGCGGGTGCGCGGGAATCGCGGCTTGGCCCGGACTCTGCGCGAGGGTTGTGGCCCACCACGGCCGCTCAGCCCCGGAGTTCCTTTTCTGCCGGGCTAGGAGCGCGGGGGTGCGGCAGCCCTGGGTGCAGAATGAATGAACCGGGAGGGTGAGGCCGGGCGGGGCCCTGCGTCCCGGGAGACGGCCCCCGGAGGGCCTCGCGTCCTGCCGCGGTCGGCACATGCTCGATTCTGGCTGGCGGGGTCCGGGACGGAGGCGCTCCGCGCAGAGTTGCCCCGGCTTCCGCGGTCTTCTCTCCTAAATACATTTCCGCTCGTTATCTCCATGAAGTGATTTTACTCTGGTTGGCAAACTCCTGTGTGAGCTGTTTCTGTTACGAGGAAATAGTTTAACACGAGGTTGCGGGAGGGCCGCAGTTGAGGGAGAGCTTATGAAATCTTTTGCCTCTCGATTTTGTGCGCTTTATTTGTTTAAACCGTCTTTCCCCTGTTTATGAATCCTATAGTTTGACTAGTACATATGAAACCATGAAAAATTTTGATTGATGTCTTGGTTTTGTAAATTCTTTACATAACATCAGTGAGTTCTCAGACCAGATAAATTTCTTGCATTCCACGAAAACTAAAATTTGTATTTTTTTTCATAAAAAATTAGTTGAACATCTACATTGCTCACTATGCCAGCAAATGACTAAATTTGCAGCTTGATTTTGCTCGATATGAACTGGTGAACATATTTAATCGTGTTCTTTTTGTCCAAAGTTTTTGGGGAAGAGATGCATACTAGGCGGAAGACCTCTTAGGCGTCGAAGGATGTATTGGGTAGTGTTTCATGCATTCACGATTCAATATGTTAGACATGGAGGGTTGTGTGTCATTGACCAGAAGGTGCTTGATTTAGAAAATTTAGACCTTTTATGCCGTGCACGGTGGCACAACACCCGGAATCCCAGCGACTGAAGCTGAGGCAGAAGTTCTCAAGTTTGAGACCAGCAAGGACAACTTAACGGCCCTGTCTCAAAAAAAAAAAAAAAGGAAAGGATTGGGGGTGTAGCTCAGTAGAGGGTCCCTGGGTTCAATCCCAGTACCGTAAAAGCAAAGCAAAAAAAAAAAAGAAAAGAAAACCCAAAACACTTCTGTAAGGTAGAAATTCTTAGAAATGAGGGAAGAACAGATTGTCAGTGAGCACTGGAGTCTAATAATCTGAACCTTCATGGTTGTATTATGGATTTGTCTTAGACTCTGTCCAAGGAGGTTTAATTATCATATACCTTGGAAGGTTCTTACAGTGTGGTTTTGGTTATGATGCAGTTACGTATCCACCAACGATCATGCTTATGGAGGCCCAGTTGAAAAGTGAGAACTGTGCACCAAATATCTTCGAGTTTTTATTTATTGTTACTTAGGTTATGGTCTAAGTACCTATCAGAAATTGACATTAAAGGCAATTCTCTAAAATACATAGCGAACTAAACATTTACCTGCATTTTTCCCATTTTTGCTTGATTTTGAAGAGGTGAATCAGTCATACAAAAGCCTTGGATGGAAAAATAAATTTTGTGTAAACTTGTTTATAAATTTGCAGAAATGGTTGAAAGCAATAAGTTGGAGTTCTCATAATTAAATTAATTTGTTGTGGGCTGGGGGATATAGCTTGCCTCACATGCCCAAGGCCCTGGGTTCAGTCCCCAGCACCACAAAGGAAAAAAAAAAATAATTTGGCATTCATTAAATTTATGCTAAGCGTCTATATTTTACTGTTTAAAATGATAACTTATACTGTAACATAACCTTAATTTTACAGTATCTTACTGATAACATCTCTAATGAATTTGCCTTGATTTTTGTCATGTAAAGGTTAAAATTAGTGGGCTGGAATTGTAGCTCAGTGGTAGAGTACTTGCTTTGCATGTGGAAGGTACTGGGTTCGATCCTTAGCACCACATAAAAATAAAGATATTATGTCCATCTACAATTAAAAACATTTTAAGAAAAAAGGTTAAAATTAGTGGCCTCGGTTTAATATATTTACAGCTATAAAGGACAGTTTTAGATTATAATTTTTTAGTGTCCAAGCGTGTATTTATGTAGGTTGTTCTATAATCATTGAAAATACTTTCATTTTTTTTCTTTTTGGCAGTGCTGGAGATTGAACACAGGGGTACTTTACCACCAAAGCAGACCCCCAGCTCTTTTTATTTTTTATTTTGTGAGAGGGTATAAGTTACCAGGACTGACTGGCTACTGACTTCTGATCTAGGGTATTACAGATGTGTGCACCACTGTGCCCAGCTTTACTGGACTGTTAATTTATTTCTTATGACCTTTTGACTTTTTTTTTTTCTTTTTTAAAATTTTGAAATTTTTTATTTTTCTGTATCAGGGAATCATTGTCCTTTTTTAATTTTGAGATAGGGTCTCTCTTGCTTAAGACCTTGATAAATTGCTCAGAGTGGCTTTGAACTTGTGATCCTCCTGCCTCAGCCTCCTGAGCAGCTGGGATTTCATGACCTTTTGACTTTCAAATGATGAAATGTAGTGTTGATTATTCTTATCTGATGGAAATAGTAAAATGAGATAGCTTGATTTGGACAACTAGAATTAACGTGATGCTCTTTCATAATGGTCGTTATTTCCTTTTGCACATTCCTTCAGCCATTTGATCCATTGAAAAAATTTTATGATCTAGACAGTATGTTTTACATTCTAGTAACTGATTCAAATGACTTTCCTAAGGTCTTAAAACTGGCAAGAGGCAGAACTTGGATCTTGACCAGTGTGACCTTCCCCTGTCTCTTATTATTGGGAAATGACTTAAGGTATGTACAAGTACCTTGCTAACTGTAAATAATTATAAAAATATGACTTCTTTTGAATGACTGTTCACCCAGTTGCTGTCTCACTTGGATTTCCATATCCAATCCAGTAGAAAATTCTGTAGGAGCTGCATTTGTAATATATCATTCTTTGCCTGACTTGCTGTGTTAGCCTAATTCTAAGTGGCAGCTAGTGTTACCTTTTTTAAAATACAGATCATGTTACTCTACAGAAGTTCTCTGTCACACTTAAAAGATCTTGACACCTCCCCTCCCCCAGATGCAAGGCTCTACAAGTACCTGAGATCTGCCTATCTCTTAGTGCATCTCCTGGACTTCTGTTCTCTGTAGTCACACTGTTGCTTTGCTGTACCCTGAACAATAACTGGCTTAGCACTTACTACAGTCACAGGACTTAATTCCTGTTTGTTGCATTGCTCATTTTGCCTTTGTTGTATTCTTGCTCACATGGTGTGTTGTTTGTCTCACTAATATCTACCTTACCTGCCCTATGTAAACCACAGTTTTCTTTTATCTCCTGTATCCCCCTTTTACTGCTCAAAGTTATGAAGAATTTCAGATGACCTGGGTATGGCTCCGTTAATGCCTAGAATAATCAAAGCACTGAATTATTGACAAAATAAATGAAGGAGCCTTAGTTTCAATGGAAAAGTTTTAGGAAAGTTATTCTATATTGTAATGTGATGTTGTTTTGCTTAGTAGATTCTCCCTCAACCAATGTCTGAGCTTACAGTTAAGTCTTATTCAATCTGTAAAACCAAAATACATCAGTCTTTTACATTGTTGACTAGGACATAAATCACAGTGTATGAAAGGCTGTAAAAGGTACATAAAAAATCAAGACTCCTTTATCTGTCTTCAGCATTTTAGTTCCCTTTCCTCAGAAAATCATTTTTATTGTATGTCTTTCCAGAAAGACCAGAGTGACTCAGTGAATATGTGTTAGGCTTCTTTCCCTCCTTATGCAAATTCCCTCCCCAATCCTGCCCCCAGTCCAAGCAACAATATATCTTCAAGGTGACTCATTTTTTTTTTTTTAAGGACAACCTTGTGAAGTTTTGCAGTTAGACTTTAACTAATTGTTTATTGATAACTTTTAGATTGTTCCCAAAATTGTGCTATACAAAAAATGCTGTAATGAATGTTTAATATATGTGACTTTTTGTGTGACACTTGAGTCTTGGTAGTTCTGTTTTTGATAGAGATTTAAAATTGTTTTTTTGTCATCTGGGCTAAAGCTCTTTGAATCTGAGTGGCTGAGCAATTAAAATTTACAGTCATAAAAGCTCAGAGGCACCTATTGTATTTCACTTCATAATTGTCACAGATTTTTATGCCTTTTTAAAAAAATGTATTTCTCAGAAAAAATGAGATGTATTATGTGAAGCGTTTTTTCCTTTTAATTTTGCTGGTGTTACTTAAAATTCACTTATTATCCATTTATTACTAAACTGTTTTTGGTGTGAGATTAAGATGCACAGAATACTTATGGATGTACATTAAAATTGACTAGACCAAATTGATGTACATCATCTTTTCATGACAGTTTAGCAGACATTTTTCTGGTGTGAGGAAAAATAGGTACGTTAATTGTTATTGATTTGTGCATTATATAGTCTAAATGTTACAGTTGAGAAAATTTACTACAGTGTTGTGAGGCATGAACTTAACAATTTAATCTTCTGTGTCAAAATTTTTGTGCTATCAGTGGTTTCGTAATCTGATGCACCACACCATGCACACAAGATGTGTTTATGGTTAGTACCGCAGCACAGCGCTCTAAGCAAACCAGGCAAGTTGGCTTTCGCGAATTTACCACGGATGCGCATGAGCTGAGAATTTTAGGCTAGAACTATTGGGCAAGAGAAGACAAATGTGTATCCATATGCTACTGGTGAAAACATTGCTGTTCTGTTTACCTTTTAAGGGGAGTGACAAACAGAACTATCCCATGCAGCATATAAACCAATCTTTGGACTGGAAAAAATAAGGTGCGACATTATGTCAGTGAAATATGGTAGAACATCTGTAAAATGAGAAAGCCTCCCTTTTCCCTATCTTTCATAAAGAAAAATTAGAGTTGGGAGCTGGGGATGTAGCTCAGTGTAGAGTGCTGGCTTACAATGCATGAAGTATTTTGGGAACAAATGAGATCTATAGTTAGGGCCTTTATGTGTTACATTGAATAGTGAGATTCTTTTAATTGTCTTTAATCATGAAAACCGTAAAATGCAGTCTTAAGAAATAGTTAAAATCAAGGAGTTTATCTGCTTAATTAAAGCGTAGCAAGCTAGTCGCCTGAGATTAGAATTCCACCGGTCTGCACATACTGTCTTTTCTAATAGCTGAGGATGAGTTTTTGAGACAGAGTTTTGCTAAGTTGTTGAGGTTAGCCTTGAATTCAGGATCTTATGCCAAAGCCTCCTGAGGCACTGGGATTACAGGCATGCACCAGTGTGCCTCAGTATCTGATTTTTTTTTTTTTAAAGGCTTTCCAAGTCGTTGATGGGCCTTTATTTTATTTATTTATATGTGCTGTGAGAATCGAACCCACTGCCTTCACATGTTCTAGGCAAGTGCTTTACCACTGAGCCACAACCCCAGTCCTCAGTATCTGGTTTTGCATTGACTAGAGAATTCTGTTTGTTTAGTTTTTAATAATTATGATTTTCCCTGTCACTCTTACTCCCTTGTATAGTTTAATAATAAAAGTGATTCAGAAAAGTGTCCTGTTTTTAAGCCCTGAAAATCTTTTGACTGATAATTGGTTTTCCCCCATTATAAAAAAGAAAACACAAAAGCTTAAGGTGAAGATTAGTGCATTATCAGTTGTAATTAAATCACCTTTGGAAACAGATAGGCTTGTATAGTAAAAATTTGACCAGAAACGGTGTGATTCTTAGCTCTTTTGGTTGGTGTCCCATACAGAAATTTTCTGACCTTCCTAGGAAAATAAACCAATATTTTTACATATAACTTCTGGGAATTTAGATTTCTTGTTAAAACTTATTTGTGGCTTTCCTAAGTCTCCTTGGGCTTCATGTTAAGAATCCCTGGACTGCTTTTTAGTAGTGATTAAACTTTTAGGTTTCAAAAAGAATAATGTTTAATATAAGACTTAATGTTTTGATTATGAACTGTGGGGATAATTGAAAATAAATTAAAAATAGCAGGCAGTTGAGTTTTTTAAGTCTGTATTCAGCTCTTCCTTCAGTCCAGATTGATCAACTCCCACACAGTAGAAATTGAATTTTGTGAAATTACCAAGCACTTCGTGAGTATCCACCACACTAAGGCAGCAAGCATTTGCTTTTGAAGTTTGGAGTTTTTTTCCAATATACGTCATGATCACTCTAAATTATAACCTTAGATTTTCATATAGTAGAGAATGTCTTTTCTTTTTCTTCATGAGGAATTAATAGGCCAAATAAATTGGATGACCAGGATTTCTGAATTGGCAGCTCAATACCTTTTCTTTCTCTGCACTTTGTTAGAATGATTTATCTGTATAAATGCATTTAAGAAGACCATAACTGGGCTTGTGGTTATGGCTCAGTGGTAGAGTGCTTGCCTGGAATGTGTGAGGTACTGGATTTGATCCTTAGCACCACATAAAAATAAATAAGTAAGATAAAGGTATTAAAAAGAAAAAGACAATAACTTATACTACAGTTTGGTCCATACTATTTCATACATTCATTATAGTGAGTTTTGGTTGCACATGACTTATGGAAATGAATACCAGAAACAAGGAAATGAGGACAGTAGTATCAAGCGGGGGATTTGGACGTTACAGTTGTCATCAACAGTTTCAATGTTATGGTATACAGTATTGTTTTAAAAACAAATCTGAAATGCTAATATTGTAATGTTATATGAAACACGGTGTGTGTGTTTGTGTGTGTGTGTGTGTAAAATGAATTGGACTCTTGCTTTATTGCAATTGAAGGTTTTTTTTTTTGCAAATGTATATGAAAGGATAATGGATATACAAATTAGGAAATCTGATAGTAACTGGTCAGCTACTTCAGCTAAATTCTTAACTTAAAGGTTCCTCCAAGTAAAGCTGCTGCTGCTGCCGCCTCTTTTTTTTTTTTTTTTTAATATTCATTTTGTATATTATATAGGTGGTAGAATCAAAATAGTCCAAGAGACTGAAAACTGTGGCCCTTGGGTCCTGTGGCAGAAACATGACTGGTTCAAAGAATGTATAACTGGGTAAGAGCCCTCAGAATCAACAGAAAAAAATTGTTATTCACTCTTTTAAGAGCTGAATGACCCTATTAGCATCATTGTTAGGTTTGTTAAAATCTCAAATGAAGCTATTCTAAAATTTCCTAAGGGTACCTAGGTATAGATATTTTTATAATTCTGAATTGTCTTTTAACTCAGATGTTTCTGAATACCTAAAATTCTGCTATAATTTAAAGTTTTTAAAATTTTTTTTATCTGGTTCTGGAGATTGAACCTAGGACTTCACACATGCCAAGCACTGTTATACTATTACCCAGCTACACCCTCAACCCTTAAAGTATTTTGAAACATCGGTTTCAGAATCTAATGTTAACTTTTTTTTTTTAAACAAAAAGGCTATTTTATCTTCAGCTTTGTGTATCATCGCAGTTTCTGTCAGTTCGGTAGTTTTGGGCAAATCAATTTGTGTTTTCAGTCTTTGCAAATCTAGGGATTTTAGCACATTGTTAAGAAATCACTAGAGCCAGGCGCAGTGGTGCATGCCTGTAACCCCAGTGGCTTGGGAGACTGAGGCATGAGGAATGAGAGTTCAGAGCCACCCTCAGTGCAAATCAGTGAGACCTATTTCTAAATCAAATATAAATCAGTGCTGGGGATGTGGCTCAACGCTCTTGAGTTCAATCCCCGGTATCAAAAAAAAAAAAAAAAGCACTAGAAAGAAATGTTAAATACTATCCTTGTGTCATCATGTGGATAATTTTTTAATTTCTCTACAACTTTTTAAGATACCTTTATATTATAGTTCACACTCAGGAGGATGTTATTTCACAAGTAAACTTTTTTTTTTTTTTGGATACGTAAAGGGCAGTTGGATAATCATCTTACAGTGAAGTAGAGGCAAAGTGGCTTTAGGTAAGACAAGGCCAAATTTCGGTCTTTCTTCGTGACTTTTTTGCCTTTCTGATATCCACTCATATGATATGTTTTGGTTAAATTAATTGGACATTTATCAAATGCACAATATGTATTCAGCACTAAGCCATGTGAATAAGATAGGCATCCCTGTCTAATGGAAAACAAATTACTGTAAGTTGTATTTTGAAAATGGAAAAGCAGGGGATTTGCCATAGTCTAAAGATCAAGGAAAGATGACTGTTGAGTGTTTTATATTTGAAAAGTAGGAGTTGACCTGGACAAGAGAAGAAGGAAATTGAGTTTGGGAGAAGGAAATAACTTTCAGTATGAAAGCTGAAAGGAGTGATAGAGTGAGAATGGTACATTCTAGAAATCAAGCATGTGTGATAGATAATGCCTTGTAATTTTTAGGGGGCTATGAAAAACTATTACTGTTTAATTACTAAGCTAAGAACATTGGTATCAAGAACTTTTGGGCAAACAAAGCGTTGCTGATTTTTTAAATTGTTAAATTCAGATTTAGTATGCAGATTATATTCATTAGAGTATAGTATGGTGACTTCTTTTTTTTTTATTTTAGTTTTTAGTTGTAATTGAATACAATACTTTGATTTTATTTATTTTTATGTGGTGCTGAGGATCGAATCCAGGGTCTTGAGTTTATTTTTTAGTTGTAGTTGGACACAATACCTTTTGGCCGGGGGAGGTTGGTACTGGGGATTGAACTGAGGAGCAGTCGACCACTGAGCCATATCCCCAGCTCTATTTTCTATTTTATTTAGAGACAGGGTCTCACTGAGTTGCTTAGCACTTTGCTTTTGCTGAGGCTGGCTTTGAACTCGCATTCCTCCTGCCTCAGCCTCCTGAGGCACTGGGATTACAGGCATGCGCCACTGTGCCCAGCTAGGTTTTTTTTGGTACCAGGGATTGACCCAGGGTCGCTTAACCATTGAGCCACATCTCCAGCCCTTTATTTATTTTGAGACAGGGTCTTGCTGAGTTGCTTAGGCCCTTCCTGAGTTGCTGAGGTATGCTGTGAATTTTTTTTTTTTTTTGGTACCCGGGATTGAACTCAGGGGTACTGAACACTAGCCCTGTTTTTGTACCATGCCCGGCTTGTTGTGAATTCTTGATCCTCCTGCCTTGACCTCCAGATCCCCAGCCCCTGCCACTGCATTGCATGCCCATGGTCATAGTTTTTTATTATGTAAAATATTTACATCTTCCTGGGAGCATAGTGGTGCAGGGCTGTAATTCCAGCAACTGGGGAGGCTGAGGCAGGAGGATTGGGAGTTCAAAGCCAGCCTTAGCAATTTAGGGAGGCATTTATCAACTCAGCAAGATCCTGTCTCTAAATAAAAGGGCTTGGAATGTGGCTCAGTGGTTGAATGCTCTTGAATTCAATCCCCAGTACCAAAAAAAAAATTACATTTTTTAATTGAAAGTGTATAGTAGGCCCTTTTCTAACCATGTTACATGCACTGATTTAATTATAACAGCAATCCTATGATATGAATGTTAGTATTCTCCCTGTTTTATACATAAGGTATCTTGCACCAGAGGAGTTAAGTAATTTGAAGAGCTGTGATATGAACCCAGGTGGTTTGATTGTCTAGACATCATTCAGGTGCTGCTTGTGGAATGTGCCAAAACATATCTGCCTCTTTGGTAATGCATGTATAATTTTTATATCATTTGTACAAAAGGAGTTGAAACATGTCCACCTGCAGGATCTAAGTGCTTAGCTTTTTTTCTTATCAGAAATCTTGTCAATGCAGTTTAACCTGTTTAATAAAACTGTTCAGTAATATAGTTGTCCTTAAAGTGGAACACTTCTGGTTAGGTGTCATAGTCTTCTGCCTTCTTAGGTCCCTGGATTTGGGTACATTTTTGTGGTTCTGTAGGAAGGGACTAGAGAACATTTGTTCTTCCCTTTCCTGTTCTTTTTCTTTTTTAAATATTTATTTTTTAGTTGCAGTTGGACACGGTATCTTTATTTATTTTTATGTGGTGCTGAGGATCGAACCCAGGGCCTTGCACATGCTAGGCGAGTGCTCCACCGCTGAGCCACAACCCCAGCTCAGTACTATTTTTTGGGGGGGCGGGGGCAGTGTTGGGGATTGAACCCAGGGCCCTGTGCATGCAAGACAAGCACTCTGCCAACTGAGCTATATCCCCAGCCCCCTTTCCTGTTATTTCTTACCTGCAAAATATATTTGTAGTATTACTGGATCATACGAAAAACATGGTAGTAATTTTAAGCAAGGATTTTTTTTACTCAGTAAGCACAAAAATAGATTAGAATTATCTTGCACTTATGTATTAAATTGAATTTTGCATTTTCAGCTTGGGGAATGGTATCTGTACCTGATTTAATTTCCTCATTCCCATTTGGGGAGAATAAGGAAAAGTGCTTTTCCACTATAGTTCCCCTGTGCCTGCAAATATAATTTTTGCTTTGGCTTTTAGAAAAAGCTTTTTTTTTTTTTTCAGTTGAAGACATAATAATTTATACTTAAAATACTTGACACTTCTTATGCTTGTCTGTAAGAGCTATTGTCATTAAGTAACACTTTTTCAAATAAAGCAGTGTCTACCTTGTCTTTATTGTTATGGTTCAACCCAAGTGTTGGGAGTTCTGTTTAGGTGCCTGCCACTGACTGATTATAGAGGCCAAATTTTGCATATTTCTTATCAGAATTTTCTCCCAGGTTGTTGGTAGGGATGCTGATGTATTGATGACAATGGTAGGGACAAAGTGATATTTTCTCTGAACACTTGTTTATAATCTGAGGGATTGTGTTTATTAGAATTTTGCATTTTCAAATGCAGAATTCAATTATGGGTCTAGGGTGTTTGTTAAGTTTGACAATTTGGCACGTTGTTTTGTTTTGAGATTTCCAGATGGTTTTTGTGTGCATCTGGCAGAAACACTGGTATTTATGTGTGCTTCTATTCCCTGCAAAAATGGGTGGGATGTGGGGGACACAATCATATAGCCAGTATTGCCTTTAATAAAATACAAAGGCAAAAGAGTAGGAACACCAAAAAAGTGACAGACTAAGTAGGGAAATCCTCAAAATTATTTTAGGGAAAGAGTTTCGTTAGAGAGTAACATTTGAACTGAATTTTGAAGAAGTAGGAAGGTAGGGTGTGGGGTAGGTAGTATGTCATTCTTTGTAGACATATCAAACCCTAGGAAGATGTTTGAGTAATGCTACAACTATAACATGAGTCAGCACTTCTGCTTAGACTATAGATCAAAATTTAATTTGAAAAGTTTTTTTTTCTTCAGAGTAGTTCATGAATTACATACTCATCACTAAAATCTCAGTTAATATGCCATATATGTTATATACTAAAAGGAGTCAAAATAATAAATTACTCCTTCACTTTGTTTTGCTATTCCAGTCTCTAATTCATAGGCAAAATGCTACTGTCTCACTGAATATTCAAGGAAAACCTAAATGCTTCACTTAATGTTTTTGAGGTATAATTCATAAACCGTAAAATTCATCGCTTTAAAGTGTGCAGTGAAGTGGTTTTTAATATATTCATAAAGCTGTATGACTATCACCTCTAATTCTAAAAGATTTAATCGCTCCAAAAAGAAACCCTGTACCTGCTGGAGTTAGTCTCCATCTCTACTTCTCCCACTTTGGAAACTTAATCTATTTTCAGTCTCTGGATTTGCCAATTCTGTATATTTCATGTAAAAGAAATCATACAGTATGTGACTTTTTCTGTCTGGCATCTTTCACTTAACAATGTTTTCAAAGGTTTATCTATATTGTACCATTCCTGTATAATTTTTTTTTTTTTTAGCTGACATTTTTTTCTAAATACTTTAGAGAAATGACAAAAAGCAAGGCAGTTTTAGGAGGTAGGGAGTCTATACTGGCTCTCATAAAACTAGTCACATTTGAAGCCTGCATTGTTCTAGAACATTTAAGAAATACTCTTCAGGCCTTGTGAGGGAGATTTCTCTCTCTCTCTCTCTCTCTCTCTCTCATATATATATATATAATATATATATTTGTCTTAAGTAGTAGTAAATATTTGTCTTTATAGAGTAGATTGCTGTAGGCTAAGAAATTTTAAGCTGGTCATGTTGAATATTGGGTAGAAATCAGATTTGGGTTATCTTTGTGTTTAAGAGTCTGTGACGTTGTCCACATCACTCCCTGGGCCTTAAAATTTGATGATTCTGGGCTGGGGATGTGGTCCAGTAGTGGAACACTTTCAATCTAGCATGCTCAAGATCCTAGGTTCTATCCTCAGCACTGCAAAAACAAACAAATGAATGGTGATTCTGTGATCCAGTAGGGTAATTTAAAACAATATGAGGCTGTTTGCCGGGTGTGGTGGTCCATGCCTGTAATCCCAGTGGCTTGGGAGGCTGAGGCAGGAGGATCAAGTTCAAAGCCAGCCTCAACAATAGTGAGGCACTAGCAACTCAATGACACCCTGTCTAAATAAAATACTGATTAGGACTGGGGATGTGGCTCAGTAGTTGAGTGCCCCTGAGTTCAATCTCTGGTCTTTCCCCCCACCCCGACATGCAAAAAGGGGGGGGGGGCACAAATGTTCAGAGTGTCGGTATTCTAAAATAAGTGTGTAGCTTTCCAGTATAACTAATGGAAAGCTTGTGTCATATCTGTTATACTAATTTTTAATCCTTTGAGTGTTTGTGTTCTCATGGGGTTCAAACTGGGCTTTTTCTCATTAAAGACTTTCCTAAACACTGTCATTCACTTCTCTGGCTTTAGTCATTGATTCTGAAACCTTAAGTCTCCTCAATTGCAGGCTTTTTATTTCCACTTAGATGTCTTGCAGGCATTTAAAAAGCAACTTTGTTTTTTACCATGAAATGTTTTCATTTTGGTGTCCCTCTTGTATACATCAGCACTGGTAGTATCCTCCCACCCCTTTTCTCTCTGAGAGATTTATTTGGGGAAGCAGCTATACATTCAGGGAAGAATGTGGGCCATCTCCAGAGAGAGAGAGAGAGAGAGACTTTATTCATGTCATCAGTATTCATGTCATCAGTATTAACCCAGTTGCCTGAGATCTCTTTCCCTTCCTCTAGACATCTTTGTGTGTGAGCTTTTAATTCCTCTTCTGGATTTTGTTGGCAGTGATCTCAGAACTTCTCCCCTTTTCTTTGCTTATTTAGAAACACACACACACACACACACACAATTTATTTTTCATATTGACAGGTTATTCTGAAAACAGATGTGATCATGTAGCTCTTTTGGGTTCAGACTCCTTAACCTGGTATTTTTTGGGGGAGGGGGCACTGTTTAGTGGGAATTGAACTCAGGGGCACTCGGCCACTTAGCCATCTCCAGCCCTATTTTGTATTTTATTTAGAGAGAGGGTCTCACTGAGTTGTTTAGGGTCTCACTGAGTTGTTTAGCTTCTCGCTTTTTGCTGAGGCTGGCTTTGAACTCTCAATCCTCCTCTTGTCTCAGCCTCCCGAGCCACTGGGATTACAGGTGTGAGGCACTATGCCAGGCTTAACCTGGTATTCTTCACAGCCTTCCTTTTTATCATAATCATATCATTGGTATTTACTTCCTTGTACTCCATACTCTGTGCAGTCTCTTATGGTGTTTACCGGTCACAATGGTGAATTTCCTCTCTCCTGAGTTATCCATGTCTGGCCATCAGTTGGTTCTCTATTGGATAAATTGCAAATTGGACTAATGTGCTGCAGGGATGTTGGGTGGTGCTTATAGGCACCTCCAGCAGACAAGAACCCTGGAAGAGGCAAGTCTTTGCAGCTCCCTTTAGTACCTCTTTATCTATAGAGTGTAAACAGAGCCCCCGGGCAGATTCTAACTTCCGGAATCCCAAAGTATATAAAAGAACAAGTGACACTGACTTTATACCTGATACACTAATTTCCCATTGTACAAGTTTTAAATGTTGAAAACTGCCAGACGTGGCCCAACAAACCTACATAATAGGTAGGGAAGTATTAGAAGCCCTTGAGATATGGCAGTGCTTGGCTTGATTCAGCTCTACAGAATTTAGAATTTTTTAGGTTGTTTGTGGTACTGAGGATTGAACCCAGGTGGTACTTTATTCTTGAGCCATATCCTGGCTTTTTTAAAATTTTGAAACAGGTCTTTGCTTCCAAGTACCTGGGATTTATAGCTTTTTTTTTTTTTTTTTTTTTTAAGTATGTTTAGGAGAAAGGCTTCCTTCACTCTAGTTTCACTTGCAGTGTTTTTTTTTTTTTTGTTTGTTTGTTTTGTTTTTTTTTGCTTTTTTGTTCTGTGGCTTGAACCCTGGGGCACTTTAAACCACTGAGTAACATCCCCAGCCCTTGTTGTTATTTTATTTTGAGATAGGGTCTCACTAAGATGCTAAGATCCTTCTGCCTCAGCCTCCCAAGTTGCTGGGATTCTAGGTGTCTATTATTGCACCCGGCCAATTTACAGGGTTTTTTTCCCCCTAGTGTTGACATACTATAGAGAAATGTCTTTTTTCGTATCAGTTGAACTTTTCCCTCACTTCATTGGGGCATCCATCACATCTGAGAAAAGACAGGACTGTGGTTCTGCCTTTAAGTAAGAGTGTTAGAGAAGAAAGAAGGATTACAGGGAGAAAATGCCATGGGAGGCAATCAGAGTGCGCCTGAAGAATTTACCCTCTACCCTGTTGACTGCTGCAGCAGTCCAAGAACTGTCAGAACGAATTAAGAAATGTTTTCTGTTTTTAGCTTTGACATGCCTTTAATTTGTAACTCTTGTCATTCACCAAATACAGATAGGTGTAAAATACTGTGGTTGCTGGAGATTCTGAGTTCTAGCTGGGTGAAGTTTGAAAAGAAACTTTGAGCTTGGCATAGTGGTGCACACCTGTAATGGGAAAAGCCTTGACTCTAAAGTGGGATACTAATCTATGTTCTGTCACTTGGGAGGTTTCTGTGCATATTTTTAGAAAATGTTTTCAGAGTTGATTCTGAAGATTAAATGAAATAACTCAATTTTAAGGATTAATTCAGGTGTCAAGCCCTTCACTTTGAAATTCTGGCTAAATTTATCTGTCCAATTCATTAGCCTCTGAAAGTCTAGTGCCTTGCTTAGGTTTGGTTATTTATCAAGTAGTTTAAGATCTTAGTTTCCTTTTGTCTGTGGTTCTGGGATTGCTATTAACTGAAACGTTTTGCTCAGCTCTTTTAACAGTTTCCACAGAAGAGCCTACTAATGGCAAGCATTTTGCAAATTTAGTAATTTCATTGAAAATTTAGGAGGTTTGGATTGGTGTACACAATGTAAATGTAGCTCATGGCTGTAAGCTACCACATTGGCTCTTGCTGTTTTTCCTCCATTTTATTTCTTTAATCTTGTGTTATTCCATTGCTCAGATTCTCTTTTTTAAATTAATTAATTTATTCTAATTGTTATACATGACAACAGTGCATTTCAATTCATAGTACACAAATGGAGCACAATTTTTTATTTCTCTGGTACACAAAGTAGAGTCACACCATTCTTGTCTTCATACATGTGCTTAGGGTAATGATAATCCATCTCATTTCACCATCTTTCCTACCCCCATGCCCCCTCCCTTCCCTTCTCTCCCCTTTGCCCTATCCAATCAGATTCTCTTAACAGAATGTCTAGCAAACAATATAGCTCCTGCCCCCAAATCCAAATTGTTACTCTTCTCAAATTAATAAATATTTCCTGCCCTCAGTGAGCTCAAGATACACTTAACATTTTTTTCTTTTTAAATCAACTTTATTGAGATTTAATTTATATATAATTAAATGTAGACATTTTTTAAGTTTACAATTTGAGTTTTGGCGAATGTATACACATGTGAAATCACCATTTCAGTTAAAATATAGAATATATTCCCTTACTGCAGTCAACACTTCATTAAAAGATTATACTGTTTTCAAAGTATGCTTTCACTTTTCAGAATTTTTCTTTGATGTTGCACATGACACTTTCAAAGTATCTGAAAATAGGCTTTAGTGTGATCATTATTTCTGGAGGTATACTTTTGAGCATTTTCAGAGTTTTTCCTTAGGATAAATTCCAAATAGAACTGTTAAAGATTGGAGTCTCACCAGCTATGTATCTAAGGACCAATTTCACCTAAAATACTAGCTTTGTTCTTTATATTTGTTAATTCTCATTATTATATCAATTGTCTTAATAATGAGATGTCAAATAGGACAAAAATCTTCAATTTTCCTAGGTAATTTTATTTTCTTTGATTGATGAAGTAGTTCATGCACATATTATAACGTTCAACAAAAAGGGTACTCATTGAAAAATATCTTCCAATTCTGTCTTAGATGTTCAATTCCCTATCTTAAGAAAACCACTGTTGCCTCTTGCATGCTTGTAATCCCAGTGGCTCAGGAGACTGAGGCAGGAGGATGGTGAGGTCAAAGCCAGCCTCAGCAACCTAGTGAGGCCCTAAGCAACTCAGGGAGACCATGTCTCTGAATAAAATATAAAAAAGGGCTGGGGATGTGACTCAGTGATTAAGTACAGCTGGGTTCAATTCTAGGAAGGAAGGAAGGAGGGAGGGAGGGAAGGAAGGCAGACCATTGTTTATGTATAAGAACCAAACAAATATAAATAAATAGGTGAAAGAAAGGCTAGTAGGGGAAGGAAAACAAGGAAACATCAGGGGAAGGGGGGGATAGGAGGGAAAAGGGATCATGAAGTGAAATCCAATTCCGTAGTTTTTTCCAGATGAATGCCATTACTATGTATAACTATTAAAACAAGGGCTAATGAGAAAAAAAAGACACTGTTTAGTTACACTATCTAAATCAGTTATTTTAAAGGTAATTTTTTTGTGTGTATGTGGTTTGTTATTAACATAGTCTTATATTGCAGGCTCACATTGCTAGCAACAATGGAGAACAACATTCATATTTTTAAAATATATTGTTGCATTGTTTCAGAGACTCAAGCTATCCTCATGAAGTGGATGAATTTGACCCAGTATTGTACAGGAGTGTTCTGTTATAATACATCTGCTACAGTATGTAAATCTATGCTTACTTCAGTTATAATAAAATCTAAGTTTCCTAGATCGTTCCCTCCTCTGGCATATTAGCACAGATAATATCTTTTGAAATCACAGAAGAATACAAAATCTACCAAGTTATTTACTCAGTCTTGAGCTTTTAAGATTATTCAGCTTTCAGACCAAATTGATAATCTCTGAAATACTAAAGTCTGTAACCTTGTGAATTTGATTTCTTGATCAATTTAATTTCAGAATCTTCTAAAAACCCGAGGTAGTGGATAGTATCTCAACCAGTCTAGTCTTGAGGGCAGTGCTCATTAATAAAACAATAAAAGGAAAATGATGGTTAGATTATCAAAGCTGCAGGAAAGGGCAAAAGAAACTTAAGACTGATAATCTCTGGTGCTTAGCATTTGGTCCCTTTGAAAGTGTACAACCATAGAGACAATATAAAGGATAAGGCGTTTGAGCAAGTGTGTGCAATAGTTTGTGAAAGTTTGAAAATTCCCTTTTTCTGCACTGGCTTCTTAAAGCTTACCATTTTTGGAAGTTCTTGAAATTTGCACTTTACCAACTCAGTAATACTGTTTTCTTTTCTCTGTGGTCTCCAGTAATTGTGTAGTTGATCTTTTCATTCAGCTGGTATGGAATGTGAGACACTTGTGAGCCTCAGCATTGGACCCAGGCTAGTTGTGGAGATAAGAATAAAGTGGCAAAAAGTGTGTTTAAAGGAAGGGCCTTGTCTTTTTTTTTTTTAACTAGGGATTTAACCCAGGGGCTTTTTACCACGCATATCCTCAGGCCTTTTATCTTTCTGATTTTTGAAACGTGGTCTCTTGCTAAATTGCTTAGGGCCTTACTAAGTTGCTGGGACTTGCCTGGAACTTGTGATCCTTCTTCAGTCTCTGGGGTTGCAGGTGTGTGCCATCACGCCCTACAAAAGATGCATACTTACTTTCCCAGCAGCATTTGGTGGCATTTGGTTAATTGCTTACCTCTTTTTTACCCCTTTCTTCCTGGTACTGGATATTTTACCAGGGCCTTTCACCTGGTAGGCAAGTGTTCTTTCACTGAGAGCACTTATATGTGGTGCTGAGAATCGAACCCAGGGCCCCACATGTACCAGGCAAGTGCTCTACCACTGAGCCACAACCCCAGTCCCATCCCTAGCTCTTTTTAAAAAACCTTTGAATCAAGGTCTGACTAAGTTGCTAGGCTGACTTTGAATTTGAGATCATCCTGCCTCAGACTCCCAAGTAGCTGGTATTTCAGGTGGTTGTGGAGCTTGGTTTCTCAAACCCCCCAAAACAACAACAAAAGCAATGTCAGAAACACTGTTTTTTGTGGCCAAAATGGCTGGACATTCCTCCTAGTTCTCCAGAGCAAAATACTGATTTTAGGGAATGTGGAGAAGTATAAGTTATACAAATCCAGCTCTAGGGTGGTTGGATGGATTAGAGTGCAAAGAACAGAGCTTAATAGTACTGAGCCCTGTGTGGTGTTGGCTATTAGTGTTATCTGATTTTGCAAAGATACTGATTCACCATAAGAGAGTAAATGTTTGAGAGGAAAAATTATGGGTGTCACTTATGTATTAGTTTCACAAAATAAATAATGTTACACATACCCTATGAGGGAGAAAATTTTGAAAGCACAGTGAATGCCTATTTATCAACATTGGGTAGGGAAAATGGAATGTTTTGGGTAAATACACTTTGATTTTATTAGAATTATGTATAATCAGCTTTTCATGAGTTAAACTATTAAAGTTGATTTTTGCAGCTGCTAAACTGGAATTCTATTCTTTAAAGTATCAGGCATGGTATGGTGGTACAAGCCTGTAATCCCAGAGATTTAAGAGGCTGAGACTGGAGGATTAATTTTTTTGCTACTGGGGATTGAACCCAGGGGTGCTTAACCACTAAACCACATCTCCAGCCTTTTTTTTTTTTTTTTTTTTTTTTTGAGAGAGAGAGGTTGTCACCATAGGGCCTTGCTAAGTTGTTGAGGCTAGCTTTGAATTTGAATTTAGAATCCTTCTACTTCAGCCTCCCAAACCCTGGGATTATAGGCATGCTCCACCACACCCAGCAAGGATCACAATTTCAAGGCTAGCACCTGCAATTTATCCACACTCTGTCTCAAATAACAAATTAAGAGGGTCTGGGGAGGTAGCACCCCTGGATTCAATCCCCAGTATTTACAAGTATCCGGGCTCTTAACTGTATAACTCCAGGGTGGTGCTGTTCATGCATACTTCAGTGTGAATGGTTGTCTCCTGAAGCTGTACAGTAAAGGAATTTTATTTGGAGGGAGACAATCCTGTTATCCCTGAATCCTAGTTTATCTCACAGTTAGCATGCAGAATGGGAAAGATTCTTGATTTTTCTTTCCTGGAACTAAATTGTGCCAGTGGTGGCACAGTTGGATTGAGAATGCAAGTCTGGACCAACTGTAACTTGTCTTTGTTTGACTGAAAATTCAGCTTCTCTATTTCATCTGTTTTTGTCAGATGAAATACACAGGCTCTTTTCTATTTTTAGGATCCTTAGGCATTACATTTTATTGTGATTGCTGCATTTGAGAGTGGAATTAACCTGAAGGAAAATGAGTGAGTAAGTAATATATGATATAGCTGTCTATACAAGTTAGAGCCACTAGCTGGTAGGCCAGGAAAAGTACCTTTTTATGTCATACAGTTTCCAAAGAATATTAATTTATCTATAAAATAAGCAGCTGTGAGGAAAGCAGGCAGCAGTAACACAATGAGTAAAAAATGTGCACATTAAAGTTGTAAGGGCTTTTGTCTTTATCAGAACAACAAGAACAAGAAAACAACACTGGATTTTGGTTGCTAGGAGTGTGGTTAATTTCATTTCGTATTTTCTTTTAATCAAGTAAAAAAATATTAAAAAAAAACTTGGGAAAGTGCCATTGGTAACACATTACTTCTTTATCTAAATATTGAGTATTAGCATAGATGTTAGAGATTAGAGACACAGTCCAAAATATCCCTCTCCTCAGCAGGGAAGACTACTGAACAGTAATTGTAAGCCTCAAAGATGTTATGAAAGGGGACATCTCATTAGCAGTTAACAGTTAAATCATTCTAATAATAATAAAATGTGTGGTCAGTTCAATGCTAGAGAATCTTTGAAATGTCTGGAGACTTAACTTTTTGAAGGTCAGAGAGGTAACTGACTTGTGGCGGGTTATATAGGAGATTGGTCCAATTAAAATTGAAATTAAATTTCAGTGTCCTGGCTCTTGAGCTTTTTTCTCTACAAGATATAGAATACCACTTATTTGCCTAGTTATATTTAATAGCTCTCTTTACAAAATTAGTACCATCTTTAAAGACTTTTAAACCATGAAGAAGTTCTTTGATAAAGAGATTAGGTGGCCAGGCGGGGTGGCGTATATCTGTAATCCCAGCGGTTTGGGAGGCTGAGATAGGAGGATTGTGAGTTCAAAGCCAGCCTCAGCAAAAGCAAGGTGTTAAGCAACTCAGTGAGACCCTGTCTCTAAAGACAATACAAAATAGGGCTGGGGATGTGGCTGAGGGTAGTTGAGTACCTGTGAGTTCAATCCCCAGTACCTAAGGGAAAGAAAAAGATTACACATTTTCATCTTCAGTGTTCTTCTCCTTTGGCCCCATTTAGTCCTAAAGAGACATTTACTTCAAATTCTGCATTTTACCCCTGGTCTGATAACACTCTTTTTTTCCCTGTCTAGTTTAGACTTTTTTTTTTGGGGGGGGGGGTACTGGGGATTGAACCCAGAGGCACTTTATCACTGAACTATATCCCAGCCCTTTTTACATTGTATTTTATATTTTTTTAAAAATATTTTTAGTTGTTGATAGGCCTTTATTTTATTTGCTTATTTATATGTGGTGCTGGGAATCCAACACAGTGCCTCACATGTACGAGGCAAGCGCTCTGCCACTGAGCTACAACTCCTTTATGTTTTATTTTGAGACAGGGTCTTGCTAAGTTGCTGAGGGCCTTGAACTTGCAATCCTTCTGCCTCAGCCTCCTCAGTCTCTGGGTGTGTGTCACTGTGTCTGGCTTAAAATTTTTATTTTTCTGAAAAAAAATTTTTTTTTTTTTTTTGTGTGGTGGTACTAGGGATTGAATCCAGAGCATATGTTAGGCAAGTGCTCTACCACTCAGTTAAAAATGTCTTTAGAAATGAACAAGAATATATTCATATATTATCCTCCTCACACCTCTTGTACCTTCTCTAAGATGTTGACATACCAATTAATGGTTCAAAGTCCAAAGTCATTTCAGAAGAATGTAGTGGTTTCAGTGACTATCAAAGATGGGCAAAATGGTTTGCCATTTTGGATGTAATAACACTAATTCCAGGTCAGTATGATACATATCACTTGTTAAATTGAAGAAGATTTATTTCTGCTTTATTTGCCTTTAAGATTATATTCTTTCAGTTCCCAGTTTCAAAGAAAAAAAAATGACTAATATTATAGCTTAAATTTACCTGTTTGATGACGTACTTCTTCCTGATTATAAAGGGGCAAAAATAACCCTTTGTTATTAATTTATGCTACTTACCGTCCCTGCCAAACATTTGACATTTATAGCTCATATATTTAATTTTCTATATATATATATATATATATATATATACACACACACACACACACACACACACACACACACACACACACCCTTGAGATAAAAAAGCAGGCTCTGAAATCAGAATTAGTAGAGTCTAACAGCCTGAATTTGAATCTTGACACTCTGCCTTTGCTGGCTTTGGTCACAATGTAACTGGTTACTCTTAGTTCCTTATTTATAAAATGAGTACAAGGATTAAATAAGTTAACACATGTGGAGTGCTTAAATCAGTATTTGGCAGTTCTTTATATTGATACTTGGACTTTTCTGCAATATCTGGGAATAGTGCTTGAAAATTGCATAAAATCCCTGCCCTATAGAGCTTACAGGCTATTGGGCTTGGGGGGCATAAACAAAGCCCTGGTATGTTTAGGTGTGCTTAGTTTAGGTTTGTGTGTGTTCCGCTGAGAGAATTGGGAGATAGTACATAAAGAAGTCAAGGAATTCAGCCTAACTGTTCTTGCTGAGAGGACAGTTTGTTATTAGTACTTTTCAAATTTTGTCCATTGTTAGTGATTGCATTGATCTTAAATACTATTCTTGAGGTGTGGAGGATACCAGTTAACACAGCAGGTATAATAATCCTGATCAGTTCTGTGTGGTACTTGGAACAAGCATTTACTTCAACATATAGTACCTTTTGCTAATTGAGATTCCTGTCTTCAGATAGTTTAATGTCTGACAAGTAAACCAATTATTTACTAGTTGTAAGTTGAGTGGTGATAATGAATAGGAAACTGGAAGTACTAATTTAGACCCCAGAAAAAAACTGGTCATAAATACTCTAGCCTTTCAGAGGTTCTTCTGGCTCCCTAGTCTTCATATTTTCCCCTAAATTTCATATAAGAATTGTTTGTTCTCATGTTGAGGAGAAAAGTTAGGGCATGGATTGTAAGTAGTTAGTGACAAGATGCCACCAAAGGGCTAAAGCTGAAAGAAATACAAAATTAGCTTAGTTTTGCGTGGTTTGCTGTTTGTGTATCAGCTTTTATGAGCTATTTCTATTTTATTTGCTTTTAGAATTTATATCAGGATAGAGCTTTTTCAAGGACATGTTCAGATGAATGCTAAGCTTAGTTTTGGTATTGTAGGAAGGGATCATGTGGTATAATTCTTAAAAAGATATTTGAAGTAGAGATGCCTTATGTCCACTAGGGGGTACTGTACACTGTAAAAATTAAAATTATTTCTGGGCAATTAGCCATTATTTCTTCATGCAGTTATCTTGTTTGAAATTAAGTTTTGTCATTTAGTGTTTCTTCTAAATTGCTACAAAACTATTTTCAAACAGTCTTTTTGACTGTAGCAAACAGTAACTCATACATGCATTCCTGTTAGTAGTGGCTCCAAGTGTTCTGACATTACTTTGTGTATGCATATAATACTGGGATTTGAACCCAGGGATGCTCTACCACTGAGCTACATCCCCAGTCTTTTTTATTTTATTTTTTTAAATTTTGAGACAGAGTCTTTCTAAGTTTTTGCTGAGGCTGGCCCCAAACTTGTGATTCAAGTTTCCCCACAAAATTTTGCCCAGTATGTGATATAAGATGAATTATTCTTAATGATCTGTTAATAACATCATTATATGATTGTCTTATGGTTCACTCTATAGTAGCTCCTAGCCATGTTGAGTAGTTGAAATGTGGCTAGTTTTTTGACATATCTTATAAGTGTAAATGATGTACTGGACTCTGAAGACTTAGTATGAAAAAAGATAGAAATGTTATTAATTTTTATATTAATTACATATTGGGATAATATTTTAAATATATATTCATCAACAAATTTCACCATTTCTCATGCAAATTTACCTCCACTTTTCTATTTAATCTTTTATCTTTTAAGCATTGCCTCACAGAACTTAATAGAACTTCATTACTTCATAGTGAGCACAAAGTATTATTGAACTTTTAAAAATGAGAACAGTTTTGTTTCATAAAAATTGGTTGACAGTTTACTGAAACTTTATCTCAAAACAAATAAAAAAGATCTGGGAATGTAGCTCAGTGGTAGAGCATTTGCCTTATATGCATGAGGGCCTGGGTTCATTTCCAGTACTATGATAAAAGGAAGAAATTGGTTGACAGAATGTCACATGTTTGGATTTAGTGATACTAGGGTTTGCTTTTCAAGTCTTAATAGAGCTATTGATTATCAGATCAATTTGATGCAGTGTTCAACTCTTTAAAAATACTTGTGGCATGTACTATTGTATATACATTTTGTAAGATGATGTATTTTCCTTTGTATCTTGTTGTCATTTAAGTTCCTACTTTGCTCTTTTGCATACTTCCTTTTCTACTTTTTAGTAACCAATTTCCTGAATTTCTGCAGTACTTTCTGTTTTTTATGGTCCTAAGTGCAGTTCTACCCAGGTTCATCCTTGGATTGCTTTTAAACCTAGTGAGATCACAAAGTACAGTCAGTGGCTCTTCTGGTTGGATTTTTGTTGTTGTTTGTTTTGGGGTTTGAACCCAGGGTCAATTTATCACTGAGCTGCATCCCCAGTTCTTATTTATTTTATTTTTTTCATTTTCAGACAATTCTAAGTTGCCTAGGCTGACCTCGAACTTTCCTCCTGCCTCAGCCTCCTGAGTGACTCGCATTACAGGTGTTTGACATCATACCTGGCCTTATTTTGTTTTCTTTAAAAACAAGCAGTATCTTATAAATAAAGCTTTAAGTTTATTGTTTTGCTTTGTTTGTACCTTACGGTCTTGTTGAGTTGCTTGTATCAGACTATGGCCTTCTGTGATGTCCTTTTAGTGTTCTCATTCCATATTTACAGAATTCTCCCTTATGGATACCTGAAACTACAGATAGTACCCAACTCTGCATACACTGTTTGTCTTTCTTTCTCCAGTTCTCTCATGAACCCTCTTCCTCTCTCCACACACACACAAATTTAATGCCATTTCTATCTTAACTAAGCGGTTAATATGCACTGTCTTAATGAAGCACCATAACTTTAGTAGTTTTAGGTGTGACAGGAAAATTAGTACAAATTCCTTTTCCTTCACAATTTCAAGGATGAAAGATTAGTTCTTACTCTAAATCTTGGCAACCTCAGCATTTTATTTTTTTCCCTTAAGTTGTGAACAGCTACCTTTTCTCTCACAGGAAACAGTGTATGTGACTTATCTTTGAGATGTCCAAATTACCACCATTACTACTGCTGATACACTTTTGAGACCATTAGTAAGTAAAATGAAGGCTATTTGAATACAAGTATTGGTTGATTGACAAGTACTGGTTGATCTGATAACTGAAACTGCTGGTAAGTGATTGCTAAGTGACTTAACAGGCCAGGAGTGCATTCACTGTGAATAGGCTGTACAAGGAGGGATGATTCATTCATATCCAGGTGGAACAGTGAGAGATTTCATCATATTACTCAGAATGGTGCATAATTTAAACTTACATATTTTCTATTTCTAGAATCTTCCATTTAATCTTTTTTGGCTGAGACTAAGGACAACTGGAACTGTGAAAGGACAAATTTTGTTGTGGGGATTGCTTTAAACCCTGCTCTAGCTCAGAGCATGCTTGCTCAAAAATAAGTGAAGCAGTAGGAATTTTTGAGACTTTTACCTTTGGATTTAAAGAAATCATGCTGTTCTTTTCTGTCTTTTTTGTCAAAGAATAGTATAAAACTTAGAGATATTTCACAGTTAACTGTCTTTTGGATAGTAGCAAGAAGGATTTTATTTCCTACCTAGTTTTTCCCTTTTTAGGGAAAAAGTTGCCATCAACTTCTGTGGGTAAGACTTTAACATTGGGTTGTCTGAGATTGGTTCCATTTGGTTTGGATTTTATTCTTTTCTCATCCCACAGTTTATGCTGTGGGTTTGGAAAATCAACAATGTTTATTCAGTTATATATCTGTTGACTGTGTTAAGTCTGTTGGAACCTGGGTGCATATAAAAACTGATTCAAAATGTTTTCCACACCTAAAAATATATTCTAGAATGTGTTCCAGGTAATCTTAAGATTGATCAAGTTATATGATGTACTTAGTATGCAGAAGAATATCTTGACTTTGAAGATCAACTAACTAATGAGTGTCACCAGTGTGTACTCAGTGTGATTTTGAAGCTATTTTTGGGATCTGATCTTGGAGGCCTTTTTAGTAGCTTTAAATAGAACTGCTATACTTTGTATAACCAGGGAGGGGGTAGTTTGGGATTCTTGGACCCTGATCACCCCTGTCCCCCACCTTTATAAACTAGAGGTAAAACAAAAGGAAGATGGAGGTGAGGAGACCCCAGAATTCAAGAAATCTTCCTATCCAGTTCTTTTTCCATTCTTGTACTCTACTGTTCTTTCTTAATGTTTGTACTTTTCCCCCTTTTCTAGTCACATTTTGACTTTTCAAGGTATGAGGCTTCTTTATTGTCTTCTTGAACTTTTTAATGATCTGAAAATGTTTTACTTTGAACCTAAAGAACATTTTGCTGGAGGTAGTTCACATTTGAGTTCTCATTTGTCCTTGCATTGCCATCATCATAACAAAAACTAGTCTTGAATAAAAGTACCTAAGGCATTACTTTCAGTGGCTGTGGGTCTCTCACATTTGAGGGAGGGAAAATCTGTATCTATATCTGATAGCTATATCAGTATGTAACTATGCTGAAGGAAAAGTGTGTGTGTGTGTGTGTGTGTGTGTGTGTGTGTATCCTTTTGTAGGACAAAAGGATAAGGTGTACAACTTTCTTAAGTAAAGCATTTGTTGGTTTTCATACCTAAAAATTTGAGTATAACAGTTTAGTTTAACTACATCTGCCTTTTTAGAATGTTGAAAATGCATCAGTAATATATGTTATATACCATTGTCAGCTTGCATATTAAATATTAATGTTTTTCTGTTTAGATATAAGTAGAAGTTAGACTGTTTCTTCTCCACCTGAAATGGATCCTTTTGTTTTCCTCCCATGATGTACACATCCTGCTTTGAAAAAAACCTGCTTTATTTGAGATGCATTTCTTTTTTTCCCCATAGATTTATTGAGTAAAGATGCAACTCTGATAGTTTATTCTTCACTCATTTATTCAAAATTAAACAGATATTTATTGGACATCCATTGTGGTGACAGGTATCATTCTAGATGCTGAGGATATAGCAGTGAATAAATTCAAATTCCTCCTCTTATAGTGCTATTTTCTGAGCAAAATAAAAGGGAGATGTGATCTGATTGTCATGGTTATGAAGTGGGGTGGGGACAAGGGAGTGTGTGGGTTAAATTCAAATTCCTCCTCTTATAGTGCTATTTTCTGAGCAAAATAAAAGGGAGATGTGATTTGTTTGTCGTGGTTGTGAAGTGGGGTGCGGACAAGGGAGTGTGTGGGTTAAGGTAGAATGGGGTCTGCAATTTTAATTATGGTGGTTCACTGAGAAAACATGATTGATTGAAGATCTTTTGCATCTGAGGGGAAAAGCCATGTAGAAATTTGGGGGAAGAGAGCAAGTGCAAAGCCTTTGAGATGGAAGTGTGCCTAGTAGGTTAAAGAACTAAAAGGAAACTGACTTGATTGGAACAAAGGGGATGGGGAGGAGAATAGGTGAAAATAAGTTAGAGAAGTAGACAGAGTGAGGTAATCATATTAAACCTTTTGGGGGAAGTCCATGATAAGGGTTTTGGCTTTTTCAAAATCTGTAGAAAATAGAATCAGAGCTAGTAGGTAGCAACATGAGATCAGGGAGAAAATTAAAGGTTATTGCATTATGCCAGATAGAGCTGCTGGTTGCTTGGGTCAGGGGTATTGTAATGGAGTGGTGAGAACCATGGTAGATTTTGAAGTCCACCCTCCTTCATTCTTTCCTCTCCCAAACACCTTCTCTTTGGTGCTGGGGATTCAACCCAGGGCCTCAGACAAGTTCTATTACTGAGCTGTACCTACCCCAGCAGGAGTTTGAGGTTTTTCAGAACAGAAATTGCTGATCACATGAGATGTGTGGCATATAGAAAAGGGTATGACGGTCAATTGGATGAAGTGGGATTGACTAATATGGGGAAGACTTTGGGGAGGAAAAATTTGGAGATAGGATGGGGGAGATGTTCAGTTTTGGTCTAACTGTTGTGGGACTCATTGGTGAACTTAAGCAGGTTAGTGACTATACCCCAGTTGGAGAGAGTGTTCATGATGGGGGTAAGAGGAGGGGGTAGAAATGGGAAATGAGCAATTAATGGTACATCACTTTGGAAGAGTAGGAAAGCAGTGGGGCAGTAACTGGTGTGGGAGAGATGGGAGGAGCAGTGGGTTATGGTCATTTACTCTTGGAGGAATAGTAGGGAGTTTGTGTGGTTTAGGACAAGAGCCAGTACAGAGAGGAGAGTTGATAATTCATTACTGGAGTAGCATCCTTAAACAGGTGTGAAAACAAGATCTAATGCTTGAGAGGTTGGACTTAGTCAAGAGTGCATATATAACATTGGAGGAGAGGATGGAGTATTTGGGCAACGCAGATGCAGGTAGAGGTGCAAATGCTACCATGAGAACTCAGGGAAATTTTTGTTTTCTTTTGACATAGAAAGCAAGGCCTAAGTCAGAAGTGAGGGTGAGGTTGGAGAATTTTAGAGATTTGAAAAGAGAAGAATATTAGTGTTATTTAGGAGACCAGGAGACTGATGAAAAAATAGAACTAATAGTATGATTATAATGGGAATTATTAAAGGTTCCTTTGAGGTTTCTCAATTTTAGAGAGCAGTAAGCATGGAGATGTGTATTTCCCCTCTAGCATTTTTCGTGTGTGTGTGTGTGTGTTTTGTGTTGGGAATTGAACTCAGGGACACTCATCCCTAGTCCTATTTTGTATTTTATTTAGAGACAGGGTCTTACTGAGTTGCTTAGTGCTTTGCTAAGTTGCTGAAGCTGGCATTGAACTCATGATCCTCCTGTCTCAGCCTCCAGGTGTGTGCCACCGAGCCTGGCTCATTAACCTAATTTTATTATCAGCATATTTCTAGCTAAAATATATGATAAGCCATCAGTATTCTCTTGCATTGCATTTTGTTGGTTGTAATGACTAAAGTGTTTTTTTCTTTGAAGTTTGCATTTTATAAACACCAAATAACCTATCAGGAGATTGGAGACATTCTGTTATGTCTAAATCCAAGAGATGAACTTTCTAACTTTAATTTTGTTGTTCAATGAATTGACGTTTGTTTCACAAATGTGTTTTTCTGTTGTAGGAAACCCAGCGTTTGCTGGCAGAACCAGTTCCTGGCATTAAAGCAGAACCAGATGAGAGCAACGCCCGTTATTTTCATGTGGTCATTGCTGGCCCCCAGGATTCCCCCTTTGAGGGAGGGACTTTTAAACTTGAACTATTCCTTCCAGAAGAATACCCAATGGCAGCACCTAAAGTACGTTTCATGACCAAAATTTATCATCCTAATGTAGACAAGTTGGGAAGAATATGTTTAGATATATTGAAAGGTAAGTAGTATTTCTTTCTTTCTTATGCATTCCATATTTAGAATGTAAACACTGTAACCTTGTAACTTGTAACCTAATAATAAGACCACAGTGGTCTGTGGGAGGGAGATGCAGCAGTTCTGGGCCTGTTTTTTTCATGCTATATCATATCATATATCATATATCATACTGAGCCTGTTGCCTTCATAGATAAGTGGTCCCCAGCACTGCAGATCCGCACAGTTCTGCTATCGATCCAGGCTTTGTTAAGTGCTCCTAATCCAGATGATCCATTAGCAAATGATGTAGCGGAGCAGTGGAAGACCAACGAAGCCCAAGCCATAGAAACAGGTATTTAATATTCATTCTCCTTTACACTGCTTCCACTTTTTAAAACAAATCTATGCTACCATATAAAAAGCTTTTAAAAGTTCTTGGCAAGGGCAAGGGGAAAAGGTTGTATTAAATTAGATGCTGATTACAGTACACAAGTATGATGTTCAAGCTCCACTTCATGGCCTGTTATGGAACGCCAAAATTTTATGCATAGCATATAACTGGGAGATCTTGGAATCTGGATTTAACAACACTGAATTTAACCAATACTGAGTGTACATCATTCATCTAGTAATATGTAAACATACTGGAACAATTGAACTCTTTTATGCTGTTTTTCTAATCCTTTTGATTAAAGCATACAGCAATTTATAGCTAGAGAGTTTAGAATCAACAACCTTCTCCCTGTAAAATTTGAACAAAATTGTTGAGGAATGTTATTATCCAAAAATGAAGGGGACACAACTTTTTTCATCCTGATGAATTTTGTAAAACTTTATTTTCATTGTATTGTAATTAGACATACAGAAAATGTTTCAGCCTTGATTGTTTATAGGAGATGACATAAATCTAAGAGATCACAGCATGACATTTCCACAGCTGACTTAATCACATGTTTGTTCTTGTCTGCAGCTAGAGCATGGACTAGGCTATATGCCATGAATAATATTTAAATCGATCCGATCATCAAGTGTGCATCACTTCTCCTGTTCTGCCAAGATTTCTTCCTTTTTTGTTTGCATTTAATGGACACAGTCTTAATAGAAACATTACAGAATAAAAGCCCAGACATCTTCAGTCCTTTGGTGATTAAATGCACATTAGCAAATCTATGTCTTGTCCTGATTTACTGTTGTAAAGCATGAGCCGAGGCTAGAAGTATCATCTGGATGGTTGTGAAAAGTTTAAAAGCAGTGGCTCTCTGCTTTTATTCATTTCCCCCATCATGGTTTAAGTATAAAGCACTGTGAATGAAGGTAGTTGTCAGGGTTAGCTGCCTGGGGTATGGGTGTGTTTATTTTTTATTTTATTTTTTTGAGGGGAAAGGTAGTTTTATTTTAATTTTATGGACTCCTTTCACTCCCCTTTATGGTGAGCTAATTGCATTGGTTAAAAGCAGCTAACCAGTTCTTTAGAATATGCTCTCTAGCCAAGTCTAACTTTATTTAGACTCTGTAGATGGACAAGCTTGATTGTTTGAATCAAAATGGGAACATTAAACAAACATCACAGCCCTCACTAATAACATTGTGACTTTGATGTCAGGTGTAGATTTCCCCCCTTCAAAAAAAGAAAAAAAAAAAAAGAAAAAACGTGTGACCATTTTGTATGGCTTGTCTGGAATTCTGTAAATCTTATGTTTTAGTAAAATATTTTTTGTTATTCGACTTTGCCTTTGTACAGTTTATTTTACTGTGTTTATTTCATTTTCCCAATGTGACAATCGTATTTAAAAATTAAAAAACTCTGATGAAACATTCTGTTTTGGTCTTCACCATCTGACAAATTGAATGGCAAGAGATTTTTGCCAGTTTCTTTTCACTGATGCAAACTTAATAATAATAAGAATTACTGAATGGATTATTTATAAATTGGCCCTGAGCATGCATAAAGCATCAATGTCTGACTTTTTTTTTTTTAACCTCCTAGAAATTAAAAATAAATAAATGTTCGTTGTCTGATTTAGTTAGGCTATCATTGGTCTTGCCACAATGTTTGACAAATTACTGTACAGGGATAGTCACAGCAAAGAAAGCATTAGTGACTGACATGTAGGACTTTCGCATGTCGTGCCACATTTTTACCTCAGATGTGGAGTATGACCTTTTTCTTGGTTCCTATCTTTAAACTTCCTATGTGGCCACTGGTGTGTGTTATTAGGAAACACCAATCTGGTATTCATTTGGGGTTTGCTGAGGCATTTGAGTCTTCCTTATAGACCTAAGAGTGTATCTCAAGCAACCAGTTTGCATAAGTGTCATCAGAAAGGTTTCTTCCTTTGAGAGCATCAAATCTTCCGTTAATGTGCTTTCACCTCCGTCGTATTTGCTTTGGAGCTCCTTTTATTCTTTGTTATTAGTAAATTTTTCTTCACTGACAGTTTCTTCCCTCACAAAACTGTTCTTTTTCACCTCTCTCCACATTTAATGCCTGATTCTTATTTTCAAGTCATAAATGTAGCCAGTCATAAATATGTAAATGTTAACCTTCACTTTGGAATCTTTTGTCTCTTGCAGTTTAAGGTAATGGATATTGTAGCCCCATCTGAATTTTCCTCACTCTTATTCTCATAATTTCTGGAGTTTCTTCAGAATGTGGTGTATTTTATTGTGCTCCTATGTAAGATGAAGAATTATCTATTAAAATTACGTTTTCAACATACAAAAGCTTTCTATGACTGGTAACTGGTATCCTTCCAAATAAATGCATTGCTTGGTAATGAATGTTAAATTCAGAATAAAATTTTTTTCAGAATAAATTGATAACTCTAATATTAACAACAGTTGTCACTTATAACAATTCTTGGGCTGAGGACTTCTTGGACCACAGCTAATGAAATAGTCTCATTCTAGAAAATGATTGAACTTAGTAAGACTTCCAAGTAATTAAAGACCAGCATAAGAACTATAGATAGCATTGTTCATGGTTTTAGCTAGTGTCAGTGATTTTCAAGTTATAAAATTCCAGATTTAAATTTTTTGCAATATAAAACCTGTCTAAAGTAAGATTAAGAGACCCCCCCAACCCACCCCTGTTGTTTTGCTAGAACCTATCTTCTCAACCAGTGGGAGAAAGCAAGAGCCAGTGTATGACTAAGATTTCTTGGGACTTAGTGATCTGGGAGAGGCTTTAGGCAAAGGTTAAAAACTGGCAGCTATATATGGCCTATGGACCTGTTTCCCTTGGCCCACACCAAGTGGTTGGCCATTTTTTTAAACTCCAGAAATTCCCTTGAAAAATCCAGAATTTGTTATTTTTTGAAGGATCTGAAGATCTGGCACTAGTGGAGCTGACCTACCTTTGTGCTTGACACCTGTTGAGAGGAATTGGGTAGCAGTCACTCCAAGGAAGAGCATGTCATTTGCAAGTTAGAATCCTTCCCAGCCCATCTGCTGTAACTGTATAGTCCTGTTCTAAGTCTTTGACTTTGTAGCCCAAGCCAAACAGTTTGACAAAAATATTTAATATGTACCTGCTACAGGTTGAGGATGATTAGGTGGAGTGGCACAGGGATTTCCTTTTGAGGACCTCATGATCTAACAACGGAGGGGACACAGACAAGTAGATATAGTTCTGTCAAGAAGGGAAGTATTTGGAGAGTCCACTCTTCCGGATTCAAGGCAGAGGGAACAACATATGCAAAACTCTGGGAGAGAAGCAAAGGATCTGAACCTATCAATAAATGACTTTTTGAAAATCCACTCTGCCACTTTGGGTTTTTGTGAAATCCTGAGATGTCGACATGGGCTTTGCTTCTTTTGATTTGTTTTAGTTTATGTTGCTGTGATTTGCTTCTACTCTGAGAGGAGCAGTTATCCTTGGTCTTTCTAGAGTCCACCTAGAAAGATCTTAGACCTGATGTTTATAGAACTTCAAGCTTACCCAAAATCAGGAATATATTTGTAAAATAAATTTCAGAAGATGCATTTAAAGATTAAGTACAAATCAGTTTGTAAAAGCCACAGGTGGTGCTATGGTTTAGCACTTAAAAGAGTGGGGAAGAAAATCTGGTCTATGAGACATTATAAGCAGCTAAATAGCACTAAGTGGCATCATGGGGACAACAAACTGGCTTTATTTTTCTATTTGATGGTTAGGAATGTTTTCTGGTTACTCTAGCCATATCCATTTTTTGTTACTGCAAAGGTTTAGAATTACAACCTTATTTAGAAAAGCTATCCCCCAAATCCAGACGCAATGAAAAATAGGACACCTAATACATCAATCTATGTAAGAATAATGTAATATTTCATCAAATAATGTATTCTGGGGCTGGGAGTAACATTTCATTTACCATTTAGCATGCTGCCTATCTTAAGGAGTTTTATCAGGGTTTATATGACAACACAAAGCAAAAACATGTTGAATGTAATAATTTGAATAAATATAATAAAAATCTTTAATTCACCAATTGAACTGGTCATACTTTGTCTGTTTCCTCAACTATATACTTAATTCCTGCATTATTTTCTGTTTTTATCATTGAGGCTAAGAATAGTATTTTCTTAAGAATTGGCTTTGCTATATTTTTATGACACCAATTGGGCAAGTTCCCAGTGGCTGCAAAACTGGTATCTGAACAAAATTAACTTAGGTGTAGAACTAAACATGAAAAATTAGTCTCTTTTTCCTCCAACTCCGTCTTTGCCTCCTTGAGCTAATCTCATTTCGTATGTACATGTTGGGGCAACATTCACTGTGTGAATGTGGATGTAGATTTGATGTCAAGCAGAGCAAGCTGAACTTTTCTGATGGGAGTGCATAGTAACTACCCTAATATCTAGACCTGTTGACTCCTGACAGCATCAATTGAAATTTAAGTCAGTACAACTTTATGGTGCTCATAAGGAGCTGCAACATTTTCCCTCTGCCTATCATTTGTGTACAGTACAAAAACGTTTTAAAAATTTAGAATAGATGAATAACCTCCTGTGCCTATCATTTAGAGTAACTACATACTTGACATATTCTGACAGGAATACTTTTGAAATATGATCTAGATTAGTAAATCCAAGTAGTACGTACATTTTAGTATAACCTTGCAAGTTTGCAAGGTCTTCCAACCAAGTTCTGGAATAAGCTACTCAAGACAGCCTTGGCAAAAGCAAGATGGTCGCACCAACTTTTTTCTTTTCCTTTTGCAATTCTAGGGATTGAATCCAGGGCTGTCTCATGTTTCATGCACACTGTCACTGAGCTATTATAGCCTTAGCCCTGGTTACACCAGATTTGAACTTGATGCTGTTTTCCTTGAGTTTTGGAAAGGAAGAAGGGTTAGGATTGTGACTAATCAAAGGAGAGTAGGACCAATTTTTTGCAGTTCTTTTTTTTCCCACTAATAAAACATGATATTTTGGGATCTGTGAGCCACAGTTCAGTCTCAATTCTGCCATTATATTGAGGAAGCGTCCATAGATAATTTGTAAACAGCTGGGAATGCTGGGCTCTTCATAAAACTTTTTCACAATGGATTTTTTTCAACCACTTAAAATGTTTTAAAAAACCACATATCTGAGTTTGTGAACTACAGAAACAGGTGGTAGGCTGGGTTTGACCAGTAGATTGTACCACCAGTAGTTCCACCAATTGAACTGGTCATACTTTGTCTCTTTCCTCAACTATACACTTATTCCTGCATTATTTTCTGTATCATTGAGGCTAAGAATAGTAGTCTAGGAATTGCCTTTGATGTGTTTCCACTTGCTGCAAAATTGAGATCTGAACTAAAATTAACTAAGATGTGGAACCCCTGGAAGTGATTACTGCTTTTGTGCAAGGCGTTGGATTCAAGTCCCAGTATCAAAAATGTGTCACAAGCTGGGGTTGTGGCTCAGTGGTATAGTGCTTGCCTAGCATGTGGGAGGCACTGGGTTTGACTCTCAGCACCACATGTAAATAAACAAGGGCTCATAGACAACAAATTAAAAAAAAAATGTGTGTCACATTGACAATTTCTCAAAACATTTTTAAGAATCTAAACAGGTAGCTTTTATTGAAAATCTAAAATTCGTACAACTTTTTAAAAAGTGATCTTTAATTTTGTTAGACTTTTCCGATATAAACAAATATGTGCACAAAACATGCTGACTTCTTTTCGGTTAGCACTTTCCTAAGAACTTGACATGTGGCTGGACCTCTTTATGGGAGGGAACTGCATAGTATCTATTAAATAGACTGCCATAATTTAATTCCATTTTTAATACCAATTTCATAAATTCTGCAATACATCTATGACCATAAATTTAGGTACAGAGGAAGGAATCGGGTGCTTAACCACTGAGCCACATCCCCAGCCCTTTTGTTATATTTAGACCCTTGCTAAGTTTAAGTTGCTTAGGGCCTGTCTTACTATTTGCTGAAATTAGCTTTGAATTCACCATTCTCCTGCCTCAGCTTTCTGAGCCGCTGGGATTATAGGTGTGCACCATGGTCCCTGGCTGGGACCATTATTTTGGAACATGGATCAGATTTACATTCTCATGAACAAAAGATGGCAGAATTCTCATGACACAGAATTCTAAGACTAGGTTATAAGAGTGTCTTGGGGGGGCGGGGCTGAGGTTGTATGTAGCACATGCCTCTCACGAATCAGGCACTGAGTTCTACTAATAGGTTAACCATTACTCCTTTGTTCTTGCTCCCCTTCCCCCACCCACCCCCACCAAAAAAAGAGAACCTTTTGAGTATTTGCTCTGTAATGATTTTGCTAAGATACGTCTTTGGGAAACATCTTGCTGGAATTTAGCTAATGGCATCAGTCAGGATGGTATTACATAGAAGGGAGGGGATGGGGTTGTAGCTCAGTAGCAGAGCACTTGCTTTGCATGACATTTCATAAACATCTATTGCTTTTTACGCTATAGAGCTGGGCATGATGGCTCACACCTTATAATCCCAGTGTCTCGGAGGCTAAGGCAGGAGGATGGTGAATTCAAAGCCAGCCTCAACAACTCAATGAGGCCCTATCTCTAAAATATTTTTTAAAAAAATGGGCTGGAGATGTGACTGGTTAAGAACCCCGGGGTTCAGTCCCCAGTATCAAAAATAAAAACCTATATTGAAGTGTACATAAAAAGCTATAAAGCCTCAAAAGATTTTAGAAACCTACATAAGCTACGTCACTTTCTTTATGCCACCATAATGTAAATTTCTGTATGAGCAGATTCTGAGTATGTGAGGCTATTGGTAAATATTGAAGAAAAATACATGAAACAGTTGAAACCACCTCAGTCAACTACAGTAATTACCTACAACTAATTCTTAAAATCATACTTTAATAAATTAGTGATTACCTAGATAGCACTGCAGAGCTTCTCTTTTCTTTCAGCTGAATCCTTAAGTAAAATATCCCTACCTAAATGATATAGGTTTCTTCTAGGTAGTCACATTAAGGCAAAAACATGTACTTTACCCATTTCAAAATTTAAAAAAAGTACCTACCTGACCCTAAAACTTCAGAAAGCTCATATAAACAAAACAAAACCACAAAGGATTGTTTTCATTTTTATTTGATGTTTCCAAATATAAAAAAGTCAAGATTCTTATACCAATTATCTCAAATAAGACCATGCAGAGCAATTCAGTGTTTACAGCAGTTACTTCCCCCTCCAGTTTTTGCTGCTCTTTATACAATAGTGTGATAGACAGGAAATTGGATAGCATGTGCTTGGATGGAAAAATGTCATCTTTACAAAACAACATGCAGGGCAGATTCTACTTTGTCTGCAAATCAAATTTACAGTAACTGCTTTTTCATGAGGAACAAGGAACCGAAAAATTAAGTGCCCAATTTTATTCAACTACCCCACAAATAAGCACAATTAACAGCCTCAACACCTTGCAAACTTTGGAGGGTTGAGATGGTAGACATTTTACTGGTTATCTTTAGTAGTGGATTCCACTATTTAACCTGGAAATGTTGGCTTTTCAAGTAAATTTCCTTGGGGCTTTCCTCTAATTTTGCTAGATCAGGTTCCACAAGAACAGTGAAGAAATTTTAAAAGTGAAACTGTAAGGTACTCTGTAGTATTATACACATTTTTGCTAGTTGCATAGGTGAATGACAGATGTTTTGCTAAATGGCACTGAAGAAAATCCTGACGGCACTACTTAGACCAAAATGTTTCTGACCAAAGAAAATTATACAACAATATTTATAGGCTAACTTTTAAGAGATGGTTGACATTAATACTGTACATTTTTTACATGTCAAATACATAGTCCAAGAGTTTATAAAATAAGTTCATGCATTATTACCTCTAAGAATATCATGTACAAGATAAACCCCCCAAGTACTCTTGACAGCATTTCAGGTGGAAGCAGTCTTATATACAAAAACAATCCAGTTTGTCTGCTGTGTTAAGTGTATAATTTAAACAAATTTCAGAGATTACTGAGAAAAAAAATCTTAAGTCCATTGGTGATTGACACAAATCTGTGGGATTTAAAATGTTTCCTTTTTTAAAAACACTCAGAATACATAACCTCTGTACAAAGAAAAATATAAAAATTCTGATGATCACATTTGATTATACTACATAATTTAGGATAAAATGTCACTGGTTAAGTTTTTCTACTTTACTCCTTCCGTTGACAGCATTAATTTGTGAACTATGTTTATATTTAGTTCAGCTGCCTTTAATGGCACAAGATCTCATTTTCAAAACGGCACCAATTTTCCTGAAATATAAGAGCTCTATTTTTAGCAGCAATTATATTTTTAAAGGTTAGCAGTTATATAGAGAGCAAATATTTTAACTATACCTTTTCTACTTTATACTCACCAGTTACAATATTTACAAAAGTGTTTTTTTTTCCTCTCCCCTTATTTCTGACCTTGTTGGGGGAAGTGCAGGAGTTTCAATCCAGGTACTTATTTGTTTTAGATGGGATGCCTGATTTTTAAAGTGAGTATAAAGGGTAAGATGAAATAATTTTTAGTTCAGGTGTGTTTAGTGCCCCAAAAGTTATGACAAATAGTAATTACTGACAACCTAAAAAAGATGAGACATTTGAAGGTGCCTTAACAATCTTAAGCCCACAGCAGCTGAACAGCAAGGTGGCCTTTGTATTTCACTGTGGTGCAGCCATCACTGACTTGGCCCTGAAGGTGAGATTCTAATCCTGTGGTTTTTGGTAAATCTAAATTAAAACTGAAAATGTTTTAAGGGCAATTAACATTGAGGGAAATATGGTTCCAAGATATTCTATGTAAGAGATCAATGACAAAGGGAATTGGCAACTGAGCATGCTAAATAAATTCCGTGAATACTGTCTTCATGATAAGATGTATTTACTACATCATGCATTTTGCTAACAGTATTTCCGTAAAAATCACCAACTCACTATAGAGTAATATTTTGTGTTAAATTACTATTGAATTTTAGGGAAAATAGCCATTTCAGGTTGACAGCAACATAATAATACTAATTATGCAAATTTAGAGAAGAGTTGACAAATTTCCCAAATATCAAATTGAAGTCCTTTGCCCGAACAGTTAAGGACCATACAGAGACAGTCCAAATGTGCAATTTATGATTTTAAATTCTTATCCTATGAAACAAGTTCTGGAATGGATGGATTTCTTTAATACTACGAATATTTTCCATTAATTCCCACCACAGAAAGATTTGTTGACTATATTAATGCTGCAAATGAGAAAACAATTTAGGGGGAACATACCCACAAGTAATTTGATCTGATAAAAGACTGATGCCAAATGGACAGATCAAAACAAAAACCCTAAAAAAATGCTGTGGAAAAAAATGACAAAAATAACATGAGGGGGCACAGTTAAGGCATCTAAAAAAATTCCACATGGCTTTGGCTTATTAAAAATATTTTACACTTTTTTTTTAAAAAGAAGATTTGAAAGCATCTGAAAAACATGCAAATTGTTTGAAATCCCTGCATGGCAAATTCAGACAGTTGCGAGCATCATTCAGATGTTTGCCAAGGAAAGTGAAGAAGCCTCTCCCCAAGAGATCACACATGGTCGGGGAGGCCCTCCCCAAACTCTCTATCTTACACTAGATGGCAACCCCGAGGTCTGTGCGGCAGTCACAAACAAGGCATTATTATCTGGAAGGGAAGGTACTGTGGAATTTCCATTGCTTGGGGAGCAACCCAGCTTTAGCTTTTCCAGATACTCTGCATGTACAGGTTTATGACACTGGAGAACTTTGATTGCATCTTCTACTTTGAACCACTCTCTCTTTCTTCCTAGAGAATAGTATGACAACAGTTACTATACAGTCAATTTTAAATAGCAAGCTGCACTCTACTAACAATGACCTTTACCCCCACCCTCCCAAATAACTCTTTAGAAACAGCTTAAACAATGTTTCAGGAAAGAGTTTTAAGATAATTCAGAAGACCAGAGAGCAAAAAGAATAGGAACTCACCTATATTAACAGAATCTTCCCAGTCTTCTAATATTTCAGTGACTGTAAGAACATAAACATATGTTCTGTGCTTTCGGTCTTGGTTCTGCTTGAGTATAAAAAGAAAAGCATTTTAATCTACAGGAATAAGCCAAGTATGTATTTTCAGGGGAAAAATAAACAGTTCTGGCATAGCACTGACTAAGCAACAGTCAATTATTCTCAGTTGTACAGTTTAGCAAAAGTTATTTAAAGAAATTAAAGTTTAAAAGATGAGAACTGGAGCTTCTTCACCAATGATGAAACTAGCTCCGAATATTAATTTTTTCTTTTTTGGTACTGAAGATTAAACCCACAGTTGCTCTACCACTGAGCTAATCACCAGCCTCTTCTTGAGACAGGGTTCATTTAGTTGCCCATGCTGACATAGAAAACTTGTGAACTTCCACCGCAGCTGGAATTATAGTTGTGCAACACCACACGTGGCCTAATAGTAAACTTTTTAACATTGACTTACATATATTCAACATTGTTTTCATAAATAAAATCTTATAATTTGGAACCTATATTAAAAGAACCATATTCTTTTTACACTAGCTCCTATTCCCTGGGGCTAATTCTGACAACCATTCAGTGCTGTGAAAAATTGCTTCCTTCAGGATATATGTAGAGAAAAAGTACCAGTTCCTATAGAATATTCCAGTTTATCCAGATACACAGAAAAGCACAGTCCTACCAACCCAGACTGGGGCTTCTTGAACTTGGTTATACTTGATTACTCAGAATGGGGGAAAATTGTTTTAAGAGAAAATTCACTTGTGGATAAAGCCAAAGTGTTGATATTTTTATACACACAGCCAGGTTTCAGAATACCTGGGTTAATGCCCTTCTTAAAAACTATCTTTTAAACCAGCACACACCTCTAATCCCAGCAGCTGGGAAGGCTGAGACAGCAGGATTATGAGTTTAAAGCCAGCAGAAGCAAGGTGCTAAGCAACTCAGTGAGACCCTGTCTCTTACAAAATAGAGTTGGGGATGTGGCTCAGTGGTAGAGTGCCCCTGAATTCAATACCCAGTACCTCCCCCCTCCCAAAAATCATTATGCTTGAAACTCAATTTTGTCCTTATTAAAACTGGCACCTAGTCTTGTCTCTAAAAATTTGAATAAAAGGTGGATTTAAAATGAAGGGACTCACTTTCATTCCAATTAAATTTAGTCGTTTGCTGTAGTCTAAGACTTTAAATAATTGCCCCGATTTTTTTCCTACCACAAATAACCTGAATAATCCAATCAGTTTATTGTGTCTTTGGGAAGGAGTATGAACAGCAAATTAGACACATGGTAAGTCACTTATTAGTTTTTATTATTACTATTATTTCTCTTCATCATCATCATCATTTGCTACTTTCCAGTGCTGAGGATAAAACCCAGGGCCTCACACAAGCTAGACAACTGCTCTAATACTGAGCCACATCCCCAGTACTATTTTTCTTTATTTTTTAAAATTGTTTTTCTTATTTCTATGCCTAGCAAGTAATATTTATCTGTTACACTACATTCATAAATTCATTGAAATCACTGGGGCAAAAGGGCAAAACGATTCTGTTTTATTTTCTAAGGGAAAAGATATATTGATTGACATTTTCTGTTGAATAGTACTTGGAAAACAATACTGTTACCTTCCAATATTTTGAGCTTTATGAGTTTTCTTCAAAGACCTGTCACCATATTGACAAATGTCACTTGAACTATGATATTTGAATTACTGAAAACAAATCTTTTCCAGTTTAACCAGGAGATGGTGCTATGAAACTGGGTAAAACAAGTGCTGAATTCTGAAAAGTCTGAATGCTTATGCTTTTAGGACTTTACTCTAAAAACTACTGAATACTTGTGAGAGTCATCAATTCTCCCAAGTGCTGAACAACTGGAATTCTGAATTTCCTAAAAGCATAAAAATAAAATTATATGGTTTTACCTTAAAGACTGAACTATCCCTTAAATATTATCTTGAAAAAATAATGTCCCCATGTTTCTAGTATCCCATATATCTAGGACTGGAAATGCACTGATTTTACTATACTGCCAATGGGGGTAATTACTACCATAATAATGCTGTATAAAAATGGATGGTATATAAAAAAAGGTGAAGTGGCTTTTACTTACCTCCTCCTTTTCTAATCCTTATGACTACCTTGCCTACAGATAGTATTAGAGGAATGTCTGGTTCAGACTGCTGCCAGATTATCTTGCTGATCTTCAAAAGGAATAAATGCTATAAACAGCAAGGTGAGGATTACTTTTGTAACTCACCTCAAATATACCCAGGAGTCTTCCTAGTTTTCCTTTGACTCCTGCCTATTAAAAAAAAAAAGGATGAAATGCAAATATTTATCTTTTCATAATAATGTAATTTACATAAGTTATTCTGTCTCTTTCAATTTTTGAATCTAAACAGAATGGGCCTTCCCATACCAAATCACTATCTTCCTGCTTCTGTGAAGTTTTTTGGCCATACCAAGATTCAGGTCCTGTGGTTTGCTATAAAATAATGGCTTCATTTTTTTCTACATGTGACTCCTTATTGATCAGATTATTGTTTTATAAGAAGTGGCAAGAATTGATAGAAATTAGATTTTCTACCAATTTGGGTCAAACATGAATGAAACCAGACTTCTGTAAATACACACTTCGTCTTCTTAAAGATCCATCTTTCCCCTTTCTTCTTTTCCCATGGCTTAGATTTAGGATTCTTCTATGCACCCTTATATTACACAGTCCTCATTATTTATTCCTAGCATTGTAACCAACCTATTGCAACTTCAGTTGTTCCCCATTTCATACTACAAATGAATACCACTGGACATGCCGTTCCCTCTACTTAAGGTGTCCTTCCTTCAGGAAATTGCTATTATTACCAACCTACTGCTGTGAAACCTCTCCTTATGTACAAAGCCTAAGAATGGGCTTATGCATTCCCTTCCCATTTATAACAGCACCACTACTCACTTTGTTGTTTTGCCTTCGAGTAAGTTAAGTTCTATCAACTGAAAGAATACAAGCAAGCCCCTTGTGCTTTTTATACATGAGGGAGTGTCATATTTTATTGATCTTGATGACAAAAGTAGTAAAACAAACGCAATTGCTTCTTTTTTTAAATTTTAATTTATTTATTTATATGTGGTGCTGAGGTTCTACTCAGGGCCTCACACATGCTAGGCGAGCGCTCTACCGCTGAGTCACAACCCCAGCCCCAGCAATTGCTTCTTACTCATTTGTGATAGAATTACAGCTTATGACCCATGCATTCCTGTTCGATGTTAATACTAACCTTGCCAAGGCCATAATATTACACACTGATCACTGATCAAGTAATCAGGACAATCAGGAAGTTACATGTCAATATGATTCTGAGCAACTTCCACACTGACTTTACCTCAATTTTACCAGGTTAAAAAAAACAAAACAAACAAAAAAAACACGTGGTTTACCAAAATGCTAACTACAGTCACATGGTTATCGGTGTTCTATCAGAAAACAACGAAAAAGCACTGCTGGGACCTGCTTAACTTCTTGCCTTCTCCTCAGTGTTGCTGAGCAAAATACCTTGTTTGTACACCTCACACAGAAGACCCTTCTGTAGAATCCCAATGTACAGTGTGTGTGAAAGGAGAATAAATGACCATTCACCTCACCTCCTCATAAACTTCCCTCACGGCAGCACCGCCGGGCTCCTCCTCAGGCTCCATTCCTCCTCCTGGGACAATCCACTGGTCTGGGTACCGACTGCTACTCACCAACAGCACCTGCAAGACCCACCGTGACCATGTATTTCCAGCCTGAGAAGCACTATGGATACAAACAACATTCTCAAACCTTTGCAAGGTTGTAGTTCATTCTTAAATGTCTTTAAAATTACTAAGAGTACACCTTATGCTACCAAAAAGGTTTGTGTTTCCAAAGACCAAAAATCCAACAATATAACTACATTACTAAACCATTCTGTATTTAATGAGATAATTTAAATATTAGATTCAATTAGTAAAATTTCCCAATTCTTGGATACTAACAAAGGATACAAGCAAAGACTTCATTTACTAATCCTAAAGTTGAACACACTGGGGTTTGCAGTTTTATCAGTTATTCTTTAGTTAGGAAATCTTTAATTACTCTTCCATATAAGGATATGACCATAGATGTGTCACCTTGTTAAAATGTAATGAATACCTGGAAGACTACAGATGCTGTGAAAAAGGAACAGGGAAATGCATGTATAATCAATGCTTGGTACATAGAACTGTCATTTTTATGCTCATCATTAGCAAATTCCATCACCACCTGTTTTGTTTGGTACAGTTTATGAGCTAAGAAGGGTTTTTCTATTTTTAAAACAGATGACATTTATAAATATTTCAGTGTCCATAGGTAAAATTTTATTAGAACCAAGTCACACTCATTCACTTGTACATATTAATCTGGCTGATTTATCCTTTAAGAGCAGAGGTGAATTATATTTACACTATACAGCCTGTAAAGTCTAAAATACTTATCTGGCTTTTTATAGGAACACTCTACAGAACTCTCATCAAGGACACCATTAAGCCTGAACTATATAAATTCTTCAAAACAACAGACCCCCACTATATTATCAAGACAAGTATCCTAGATGTTAACTATTTAATAGTACCTGGAATAGTATTACATACCAGTCTTAAAAATGAAATCTGTGGTCTAGGTTAGGTCAAAATCCACTCAAGTTTTAAAAGAATGACAAAATCTTTATCAATGTCAAATGATATTATGAAGGTAACATGTTTTAACCACAACAATAATGTTGCAAAATTATCACAGAATATTGCTTTCAAGTAAATTTAAACAAAAGTTAATCTCCGATGTGGGTACTGATATATATATATTTTTGACATGCACTACAGCAGTTCTATCTCCCTAGCTCTTTCCTTCGTTCACAGCCAGTACTGATGCCTCCTCCTACTTGAGGTAGGGTAACAGGAACTTTACCTTTCCCAACGACAAGTTCAGACTGTCAGTAGTTCAAACTTCTACCTTCCCCCTAAATCCCCCAACGGCTGAGTAGGAAGAAAATGCCTATTTAGGCAATATACCTCCCTTACTATAAAAGAGTACACCTTTGCCTAGGGACACACCTTCATCACAGCCAATGATCATTTACAAGAGAGTCAGCATTGTTTCACTCTAGATCTGGACACGGCTTTATTGCTTGCACTGACATCATTCCTTGAAGCAAATAACTTGTTGTAAAACAGTAACAAAACCAGAGAAAGCACTGAAAACTAACATGATGGCTGACAAGGTCTTAGTGGAATTACTGATGCCTATTCTTTGAGGGTAGCAAGTTCAAAACTAGCAATTTTGATAAAATGAAATGTAAGACAGCTTTAAATTTAAATAATACTAAGTAGTTACGTATCAAAATCAGAAGCTAAACAGCCACAGTTAATGAAATGTAGTGAGTATCAGAAGACATAGGTTTGATTCCAAAGGTGACTGCACAGAAGATTATAACCAAGGTGTTCCATTCCTTGATACACATAAGGTATGTGCTAATAAGCAACCTTCAGTGCATTGGTTTCCTTGTGTGAAAAGAGAAATAATTATTCTTATAGGATTGGTGTTAATGAGAATTTAATATCTTAAAGCCAGGGGTGGTGGCACACACCTGTAATCCCAGCAGCTTGGAAGGCTGAGGCAGGAGGATCATTAGCTCAAAGCCAGCCTCAGCAATTTAGCAAGGTCTTGTGTCCAGATAAAATGTAAAAAAGTACTCTAGATAAAATCTAAAAGAGGGCTGGGGATGTGGCTCAGTGGGAAAGCATCCCTAAGCTCAATCCCTTGTTCCAAAAAAATAAAATAAAAAAATCTTAGGTCCGGTCATTCTTGGCCACTACTAACTAGTTCTCTATCCTCCCCACTTATTGACTTGGATTAATTTACCAAGAATTAGGTGCATCACCCAATGGTACTAATTCTATTTGTTTTATAGTTACTGAGAAATAATGATGCTATCATGGCAGAAAAAGATGCATCAAAAAGACTGTAAAGATTAATTGAAGATAGGCTATTAAAACTACTATGGACACTAGGAGCAATGGTGTATGCCCTTAATCCCAGCAACTAGGGAGTCTGAAGCAGGAAGATGGTAAATTCGAGATTAGTCTCAGCAATTTAGCAAGGCCTTAAGCAACTTAAAGAGACCCTGTCTCAAAATAAAGAAAAGGACTGGGGATGTAGCTCAATGGTAAAGTGCCCTTGGGTTCAATCCCCAGTATAGAAAAGAATGGGAGAAAAAGTAAAATCCATTAAAAACCTAAAGTCTCTATGTTCAAATTCTTAAAAATGCAAATCAAATTTCAAAACCATTGTAATGTATTCATAAAGGAGGTTTGGGCTGGGAATGTATCTCAATGTTAGAACTTTGAGTTCACTCCCAAGCACTGCAAAAAAAAAAAAAAAAAAAAAAGTTTGGGGGGCAGCTATTGAGTATCTAGGCCAATCCAAGGTCTTGGTCCTACATCAATACTTGCAAATTAAATGCTAAACTAAAAAATATTTAAAGTGTATCTTATGCCACTGGGAAAATAATTGGCAACTACTGGTTCTGACTGCAGGGTTAGAGACCTATTTTTCTGGTCACAAGGTATGAGTTACATATAACCTGATTTTACTTGCTTTATTATCTTACTATACAATACTATGCTTTCTTAGCAACTATTTTTTTTGGGGGGGGCACCAGGGACTGAACCCAGGGCACTTAACCACTGAGCCACTTCACCAGTCCTTCTTAATATTTTATGTAGAGACAGGGTCTCTCTGCGTTGCTTACAGCCTGGCTAAGTTGCTGAGGCTGACCTTGAACTCCATCCTCCTTCGAGTCCTAAAAAAAATAAAAATAAAATTCCAAGGGTCACATATCTAGGTCAATGACTATATGTTCTCAATTCTCCAAGACTGTCTTTAATAGCTAAATTATATAAGATTATTAATGTTGGAAAACCCCCTAGCATAGACTGTGTCGGCTTTTCTGAATTAACATTTTAGCCTCATATTTTAAAACCAAACCAGTATCATCAATAGGACATCTACATATGACTAAATTTTCTTCCAAAAGTCACCAACTCATGGAACCACCGAGTGGGTCAACATCTCCCTTTCATAAATTATTTAGAAAGTTCCATGAAACACATCTACATAAATTTTTTGGACAAGTTGACTTAGTCTAATCAAAGAATGAAGATTGCCTCTGTTCATACAAGTGTATCTTTAAAAAAACAAAACAAAACAAAAAATTTACACTAGACCAGAACTGAGCTCTTACATGCCCTTGATCTGCCTCTACCTCCAGCCTGACTTTTGACCTATTCATGCCTTTTTGAGCATGAAACACATTTGCCAGCAAAATCTTATGGATTTTTTAAGATGAATTAAAATTCAGTTTCTCATTCCACTAGTAATTTCAAGGACCATGTATTGGAAAACACAGATCCAGCACCTTAAAGACACATACTTTTCGGAGCAAGAAAAACATGTTAATTATTTACTTATAATTTCCATCAAAAAGATTCCCTTTTTAAAGTTCTTTGTGAAAATGGACTAGTAAGAAAGAAATATATTCATGGCATCAAACTAAATCCATTTACTTTTTGTCTTTATAATCTTCAATCTTTAGATGGCAAGAATAATCTATCTCTTGTCAGACATAGTAATTCAGCATAAATTCCTGAACTTAAGGAGAAACACTCAAGAAATCAGTTTATTTTGTTTTTTTTTCTCCCATAATAAGTATTCAACTCAGGGCTTCACACATGCTAGGCAAGCACTCTATCAGAATATTTTATATTTTATCTTTTGTTTTGAGATAGGATCTCCTACAGGCATTCTATACACAAGAGGTTAGGTCTGCCAGGGTGGAAGAAATAAATCTGGCCAGGCGTGGTGGTGCACGCTTATAATCCCAGAGGCTTGGTAGGAGGATCATAAGTGAAAGGCCCGTCTCAGCAACTTAGCAAGATCCTGTCTCAAAATAAAAAATAAAAAGGGCTGGGGATGTGGCTCAGTGGTTGGTTAAGTGCCCCTGGGTTCAGTCCCTGGTGCCAAAAAAAAAAAAAAAAGACAATTAACACAGCCCCTGTCCCCCTCAACCAGCCCCCCAAACTGAGTGGTCAGATTTTTGAGGCCAACTAGGACAGCCAAGCAATTCTGTAATTAACTAGGTCCATCATGGGCATGAGAAATGGCTATGGAATTCCACAAACCATCCACAGCACTAGATGAATACGGATTGATGAAAAACTGACAGCACTCTGTGAGATGTGCATATTTTAATTAGGCCAACAAGAGAGGATAAAATGGCTATTTTTAGGCAGGAGATTGTGATTAAGATTAATGCACATGAATTTATCAGTATTTTCTAAGCACTTCCTACTTTGTCTCCAAGTACCAACACCTGCTCTATTTCAGAGGGTTTTAAGAATGACAATATGAAAGTCAGTTTGTTTATACTTCATCTTAGAGTTTTCTCCACTTCTCTTTCAAGAGAAAGGGTTCACTAAATTAAAAAGCCTAGTTTTGGGGCTGGGGTTGTAGCTCAGTGATAGAGTGCTTCCCAGTGAGAGGCAAGGCTCTGCATTAGATTCTCAGCACCACATAAAAATAACACAAAGGGCTTTAAAAAAAAAAAAAGCCTAGGATTACCAGAACCCTGTAATCCCATCAACTCAGGAGACTGAAGCAGGAGGATCCAAGTTCCAGCTCAGCCAGGGCAACTGAGACCCTGTCTCAAAAAAAGCATCACACCTTTCTGTTAGTACAAATTTAAAATCTTCTTTGCAATTTTCTTTCAAGATTGATGTCTAGTATAATGAACAACTGAAACTTTGTTTCCTAGATAAACCTTTGGGATGCTAGTACTATACTGACCACAGATTGTTTTACTAGGTATGAATTCACATTCTCAGCTTCATTATTCTTTTTCTAATACAGGTCAGTGGGAAAAGTAAAATATTAATAGCTAGTTATTTATATACATGTAGAGTTCCACAATTGATTTTTTTTAATTTTTTTTCTTTTGAAGTACTGAGGACTCAGCCCAGGACCTTTCATGTGCTTAGCAAGCACTGTATTTAGCTACACACTCCAGTCCCACTACACAATTTATTTTAAAGGCCTTTTTTGGTTTGTTTTGGTGAAGACAATTACCTAATCACAACATACTGTTTCCTACAATTACATTAATTTTTTTTTAAAAAAGGGCAGATGCTCATGAGTCCTTCTCATAAGTACTGGAAGCATTTAAACCCCACAGAATCATCGTAAAGTATTATCATTTGCTATCCCCCCAAAGCACACTAACAGGCAAATAAACATTTCTATAATATCCTCAATCTACTGAAAAGATAGTTAGCATGTTAATTATGTTCTAAAAATGGTACAACTGACCTAACAAAGCTCATGTAAAATCTCATTAAGACTAACAGCTATCAGAGCTATACGTGGTCACTAAGGTTTTAAATTTATTTTCCATATCCACTGTCAGGAGATATGTCACGTTGATAAGATGACAGATGAAAGTAGACATCCAACCTTCCATATAAACCAGGGCTGAGACCAAACAGATTTAAAGACTACTCATTCCACCAAGATACAGAACCAGACTTTAATCACATTCAAACCTCAAAGCCAAAACTGTCCAGAGTGGTGGACACCAAGACATTTCCTCTTACCCCATTCAACCTGACTACCTTCACATAAGCATTCCTCCACCTACACTACACTGCTGCTTCTTTACTTTACCCTGTTTTGCATGCCCTGGACAAATACCAGAAAAACATCATTCGAAATGTAATGATGGCACATGCCTGTAATCCCAGCTATTTACAAGTCCCTGTCTCAAAAATAAAAAGGACTAGGGATATGGTGCAGTGGTATAGTGCTCCCGGCAGCACTGTTTCAATCCCCAGCACTGCAAAGCCCCAAACAACAACAACAATTAAAACAAAAAACAAAAACTCTGACACAATCTACTTCTATCATTGTTAGCCATTTCAAAGGAATTTAACCAAAATTAGGTGAGCAGCAGGGGATGAACATCCACCATGCACAAACGGTCATTTGAAAAGATTGTAGGTTTAACAATGGCTAGGATACACCTAAGACCCTAAGGAAAAAAGAGATGAAAATGTTATAGAAGTGCATTTCCTCAAACAAGGTAGTTGGTTAGTGACTTATACAGCAGCCCTTTTTTAGGTCTGGGAGGGCTATCGGCAAGAGGATGGTGAGTTCAAAGGCAGCCTCAGCAACTTAGTAAGGCCCTAAGCAACTCAGCAAGACCCTGTCTCTAAATATAAAAAAGGGGTAGGGATGTGGCTCAGTGATTAAGTGCCCCTGGGTTCAATCCCTGGTACCAAAAAAAAAAAAAAAAAGTTACTAGCCATGTGTGGTGGCTCATGCCTGTCATCCCAACTACTTGGAAGGCTGAGGCAGGAGGATCTCAAATTTGAAACCAGCTTCAGCAATTCAGTGAGAAAATAATTCTCAAAATAAAAAGGCGTGGGGAGGTTGCTCAGTGGTAGAGCACTTACCTAGCATGTATGAGGACCTGGGTTCAATTCCCAAGACCAATAAAGGGATGCAGGGGTGTGAGGAAGCTATCTTTGGACAGTATTTAATCTTAATGAAACATTAGCCCCAGAGTATATATATGAAAGGGGTGGACTAACTACTGATTTAAAGTGTAAAGACGGAGACTTTAATTGTACTAGTGGAGGCTTAATTGTACTAATAATTCTAATTAGTACTGTTACTATTTATTAGTGCTTTCTGAGACTACCTTGTCTTTGTTTTATGATTTTGTAGAATTCAGATTTTCCATGAATATATACTCAGTATTACAGCAGACCATCTGCAGAAGATGCAGCCACTGGCTCTGGGAGGTTAAAAGCTAATTACAGCACCAAGTCCAATGGCAGAGTAGTAGTCAGATTTTAGGACCGATAATGTCTCTCTTGCAACTGTGCCTAGATTCCATCCAGGATCAAGTCATTTCTATTTCTCATCTTGGCAGTATTCCTATTTTGCTGGCATTTTGCTAGTGTATTCATGCTTAAATAAATCTAAACTCTAAATGTCCTTTGTTCAAAACTAAGAGTTCCTTTCCTGTCTAACAAGTCCTTAGCCTTATTTTAAGGCACTCTATGTTTTAACTATTCCTTGTTTTTTGGTATCCCAAGCTGTAGCATTATAGACCACAGTCCCAAGTCTTACTCTGTTTGGGATGCTTGGTCCTTTTCCTGCATTCTGAAATGACTCACTTTGGATGTGAATCCCAGAGCACCTGAAAGCACTTTTATCTTACTGTACTTCCCTTTTAATCAGTCATTTGTCTAACCTGCCACTACAGGATATGAATTGAGACTTCATCTTTGCACTGTTCAAACTATATATATGCAAATATGCTCAAAGTTAACCAATTTTCAGTTACCTATTTGTAAAGGTGTTGGCATCTTTCACTAAACAAGCACAGTCTACAGGAAAATTATTTTGTGAGCTTGTTTCAAAGCCCAACTGCCAAAACTGAAGGTGGTTCTCCACAGAAATAATTTTCTGGAGAGGCTGATTGAATAAATCTAAGACTTTAAAGCAAAACATCTGGCCTCTAAATGTATATATTTTTTTAAATTTTTTGGTACTGAGGATTTAACCCAGGGGCAGTTTACTACTTACTGACCTACATCATGACCTTTTTTGAGACAGTCTTGCTAAATTGCTAAGGCTGGTCATGAATTTGGAATCCTCCTGCTTCACCCTCCCAAGTTGTTGGGATTACACTAGTTGGCTCTAAAGGCATCTGTGACCTTGGGACAAGTTACCTATTTTCTTCCTGTATAAATTCTAATACTTATTTCCCTCATAGGGCAGAATAAAGATAAAAATGAGAAAAAATATATATAAAGCCACCCTCAAAAGAAAACAGACTCTGCTATCAGAACAATCTTCTTTCCAGAACCACCTGTTCTAAAGAACTTACTGAGAACTCACTCAGTACCAGGAGAGCCAGATGTGAGCTCTACACAGCTTTTTATGGTCAAATAGCAATTACTTTTATTTCAACTTATACTCATCCTCAAAATATGCATTTAAATGTCCTCACCAGATCTAGGTGTTCTTAATCCAGCACAAGGAAACATCAGTTAGAGAGGTGGGTATAAGCTGGTTTGCATCCTACTCTTGGAAGGCTAGCAATGTAATTTCAACAGAGTGGAAGCAAATTCAGTGTTCCTGGACATCTTACTAAAAGTTTTGCTAGAGTTTATTCTATAATTACCATGTAACAGAGCCTCAACTGTACACAACCAAAGAAATGAAGATTTTGAAGAGCTACAACAGATGTTAAAGTTGGCTGTACATTTTACTTCAGAGAATTTCAGAGTCTTCCCTCTGTATATCCTCTAACAAGCTGATTCACTGGTTTCTCAATCAATTATTACTTACAAAAAAAATCAATTATTACTTACAAAAAAAAATCAATTATTACTTACAAAGTTTTACACAATGGCATCTCTAATATATTAACCAAATCTTATCCCTTACTTCATTTTATTTAACAGAGCTAGACTATTTACTCAACTACAGGCTATGAATTTGGTAGTTATTTTACAAAAAAAAATAATCCCCCCCTCCCACCCTGGCAGTGATGGGGATCAAACCCAAGGCCTCTTTCCAGGTAGGAAAGATCTCTACCACCGAGATATACCCCTGGACCAAGGATAAACAATTTCCAAGCATAAAAACAACCCACTTATCTGCTAAGGTAATTCTTGAAGCTCTTGTCAGACTAAGTTACCATATGCAATATGGATCACTTTGACTTCCTCCATCTCCTATATATTCCCTTAGGGACTTAAAAAAAAAATTAACAAAGTCTGAATTTCCAAGTTCACATTATGGCAAGACTTCAAAGGTAATACTTTCAGAAAGACTTTGAAGCTCGGTCTCACAAAATCTCACTCATTCAACAAATGTGTGCATCTAATTGCTATTGGCCAGTCCCTCCTAGGAGCCCAGCATCAGAAGTACGGATTGGGCACCGAATTCTGACTCCACCACTTTCTAACTGTGTCATTTGGGCAAAGCATTTATGCTCTGTACTGTCTTCCTCACCTCTAACAGGAAAAACCAGTACTACCTCCAAGTGTTAAAGGGATTACATGTAACAAACTTTCCTCTGGCTGTACCTAGCACATTGTAAACTCTCAACTAAGAATATGATCATAAAATAAGTCAGACAAGATCCTTGATTCTTACTGTGATCACTGTTAGCTATATTCTTCTACAAAGTATGTGTTCCTCCAATATGATCCTTCCTTCAAAAACCTAATTTTTTTTTTTTGGTAGTACACAGTTGATGCTTGTTGGCTTTGTTCATTCTGCAAATGTTAGAGATCCTACTCCTGGTAGTTTCTAATTCTATGTAGATTCATCTGAAAGACACTGGTTTTCTCTAGAAACACCTTCAGAACTTAGGTTTAACATTTAAAGGACTCCAAAAGAGCACTGATGAACCAACCCAAAGGTTGATTAGCCCTAAAGGCAATAGTGTCTTTAAAATAAAAAAAAAAGGGGGAGTGGGGTGGGTGGCAAAAGTTTAGAGAGTACAATTTTCAGGCACGTGATTTTTTTGTTAGCAAGAACTAACCACTGAGTGTATACTATAAGTCGTACCTACCAGAACTATAGAGACTAGTAATAAGGAAGCCATTAAATTCCCATCTCCAGCTTTAGCCTGGTATTTTATTGGTCACAATTATGGAAACATAAATCTGAATGTTAACTTTTCTCCTATCAAATCATTTTAGGAACGACAGTGTTAAAAATTTTCATCAGCTACCAAGTGGCTTATTGCCCTAAGCAAATTCAAAACAGTGAGCTATTTTAAAATTAAGTAAACGTAAGTGAAATAAGTAAAAACCGCTCTTCTGGGAAACCCCCCCACCTCGCCCCAGCCTATGAACCCAAAGCTGAGGAGTTATGTAGCAGATTGACTGCTTGCTTTTGGAGAAGACCGCTCTTTTCCAGATGTCAAGCCAAAAAGCAAAGTAAAGAAGCCTTGATAAATATGCTAAGACTAGCAGTTATTGTCTGAAAATGGCAACTTTCCCCATTTCTAGTTTATTTTAGTCCTTTGGGTGACATCCGACATCTTTCAGTACCCACCTTTCTGCAGTCAGAAAAACTTTTAAGAGGCCATTTTTTAAAACGAAGTATAATTATGCCAACTGTATCTGAGCTCATGGGTCCACTTGACTAGACCGAAGGCGATTTCGCTTTAAAGCCCGGGGAGGACCTGCTACTTGTTCCACAAACCAACCTAGATTTAATCCGAAACCGCAAGCTGCAGTAACGTGGAAAGGAAATATAAAAGGAAGGGCCCGGCTGCAACACGCCATTTCTGCCCTCCGTTAGCACCGGAGGTTTATCCAGCTTTAAGCTCAACTCGCACGTTAAGATGGTGACTCGCGCTAGGTGAGACCTTCCCGGGGGCCAGGAGGCGCCTCGGCCTCCCGTCCTCACGCTGGCCCCGACGGAGAGGGCCGGACTGGGCGAGCCCCTTTGTCTCCGCGATCAGCCGGGAGAAAGGAAGGAAGGAGGGTGGGAGGGAGCAGCGAGAGGCTCCAATCGCCCCGGCGCGGCGCGGCGCAGACCGAGGGTCGGCGGGGACCCGGCGAAGGACCACCCGCCCGCTGCCCCCGAGGCCCCGCGGAGCGCAGCGTGCGCCGGCCGCTCACCTCGTCCTCCTGCTCGCTCCGGAAGCACAGGCACGCCGCCCGCTTCTTGAAGCCCTCGCGGTCATAGGTCCGCGTCTGGTTGGGCTTGAACTTCATCATAGAGGCGGGCTCTTGCTGCCGAGGCTGCTCCGGCCGCCGCCGAGGGGGCCCAGCCGCCGCCACCCCGCCGGGGAGTAGGGGCGAGGGCGAGTCGGTGGCTCGGCGCGCCGGTAGAAAGGCGGCGGCGCGGGGAGTGGCAGCGAGGCCGGTTAGTCCCGGGGCCGACGGCCGCTCCGACGCGGTGCAGGACGCGAGCGCGGGTCACTGGAGCCCGGGTGCCGGGATGGAAGCGCCGCCTCTGCCCCGGCGTCCGCCTTTCTCCATGGAGCCCGCCGCCTCTCGCCTGCGCTCCTCCTGTCGCCGCCGTCAGGGGGAAGAGCGAGGCTCGAGGCTCGAGGCTCGCGCCACGCGGAGACAGTTGCGAGGACTCGCGCGGACAGAGCAGCAGCGCTGCGGCGGCTGCGCGCCGCCCCCTCCACCACTATTTAAGCGGCCCTGCGCGCCACCGCCCCCCGCGCGCGCCATCCTGCGCGCGCCACCGCGCCTGCGTGTCCGGACCGTTGCGGCGGGGCGGGGCCTCGTCCTCCCGGGGGCGGGGCTGCGCGCTCGCGGACTCGGGTTCTGAGGGGCCTCGCGGCTGGGGCTAGATCGAGCGTGGAGTGACCGTGCCTCCGTGCAATGACAGTGAATGGAAGGAAGCCAAGACCCCCGTCCCTCCCTCCCTATTTACAAGGGTCCTCCCGCGACTTTCCTCTGAGGACCCTAAATATTTTCTCCTCAAGAGGGGAGCTAAGTACATTGAGCCCCTGCAAAGTTGCACACTGGTCAGGAAATGCCAGAGGCACCGCAGCGACTGTAGAGGCTCCGCGGTGACCATAGAGTCGTGAAGGCCTAGAAAGGTTGAGACTTTCATTAAGGGTTTCTTTTCTTCTTCTTTTTTATTTCCCCCGAAACGGGAGAAGAAGGGCAAATTTCCTCATTAACTGTTTTTCTTCTTTCTTTCGTCTCCTTCTCTTTGCTTGGGGATGGTTCGCGTTCTCTTTTAGAGTCAGCTCAAGCCTAATCATAGTTTTGAAAATTGTTCTGATCCCCCCACTTTGTCTTACCCTCCAGAATGTATCTGTTAATTCTAGTTAATGGCTATCGTTTACTGTTTTTCCTGTGTGTCTTCTGCTAAGTAACAGGCACAGTTGGGTGCAGAGGCCACAAACACTAAATAACTGGAATTTGTTGCTATCTGGCAACTTGCAGTCTTAGGGACTTGAGGCAAACAACTTCAAAATTTCAGTGTCATAGAAGCCCGGAGAAAGAAGCCAAGAGGCCTGGTATTAAAGAACCCCTTAACCCACCCCTACCCCTCCTTCCACAGAGGCCTTCCATGCTTAGGTCTATGCACATCTGTTTCTTTTTCATTCTTGGAGCCTCCTGTGTGCCAGGCGCTGGCATCTAACAAAACAAGTCAGCCTCTGCCTTTCCAGGTACTTAGGGACTTTAGAGCAGACAGTCAAATGTTAATCACAAGGGTTCCTATAAAACACCAATGTGCTGAGGTGGCAGGTGGTAGAGGGAGGGAGATTTAGCCAAATCTGGAAAACAAAAAACTTCCTGAGGTAGTGGGGAGCCCTGCAGGAGGTGGAGGGGGAGGAGGAGAAGAAGGACCTGAGAGGAGCCAGAGGTGATGAACTTTCAAGGTAAAGGGAACTGGGATTTATGCAAAAGCTAGTGGGGGAGGGAGTGAGAAGAGCTCTAAGAAATTAAAGAAAAAAAAGAAAGAAAGAAAGCTGGGAGCAGTGGTGCACACCTGTAATTTCAGTAGTTTGGGAGGCTGAGGCAGGAGGAGCACTAGTTCAAAGTCAGCCCCTGCAATTTAGGAAGACCCTCTCTCAAAATATAAAGTAAAAAGGACTGGGGATTTAGCTCAGTGGTAAAGCACCTCTGGGTTCAATCCCCAGGACCAAAAAAGAAAAGAAAGAAAAAGCCAGTGTGGCTGAAGAGAGGGAGGGAAGCTGGTTCCATCTCAGACAAGGCCCTACCCCTGAAAGCTGGGGGACCCTTGGAGAACTGGATCAGAGTACTGACCTTCCCCTTTTAAACTCTGACTTTCTTTTTGAGACTCCTGCATCTAACTCATCTTACCTACTGAACCTAACAGATGCAAGTTTATAGAATGAGTTAATGTTGAATAAGTGGTTTGAGGAATGGGGCTTCACCACAATTAAAAATCAAGTCTGTACAGAGACATTTTCTAAGCCTTAGCTTTCTTATTGAAGTCATGTGAAGTTTAACTATTTCCGGAATTTACAAGCAGAAGCAGAACACATCTAACTGGGGATTCCAGTACAGCTAATATGCAAATATTATTCTTAGATAATTGGTTCACATTGATAAAGTGATTAACCTAATTTTGGGGGGAAGGTTCTGGGGATTGAAATAGGGGTGCTTTGCCACTGAGCCACATCCCTAGTCCTTTGTTGTTGTTGTTTTTGAGATAGTCTCTTTCAATTGTCCAGACTGACCTTATCTTCCTGCCTCAGTCTCCCAAATTGCTGGGATTACAGCTAGAGAGGCTGAGGCAGGAGGACAGTAAACTCAAGATCAGCCTGGGCAATTTAGCAAAATCCTGTCTCAAAATAAACAGTAAAAGCCGGGCAGGGTGGTGTGTGCCTATAATCTCAGAGACTTGGGAGGTTGAGGCATGAGGATCACAAATTCAAGGCCAGCCTCAGCAATTTTGTGAGGCCCTAAGCAATTTAGAGAGGCCCTGTTTCAAAATAAAAAATGAAAAGGACCGGGAATGTGGCTGAGTGGTTAAGCATCCTTGGGTTCAATCCCTGGCACCAAAAATACATAAATAAAAAAATTTTAAAAATAAAATGTAAATATTTTATTTTTACATTTGGGTATGGAGCTCAGTATTAGAATGTCTTGGATTCAATTCCCAGTACTGTAAAACAAAGAACAAAGAGACAGAATTAACTGAGAAGGAAAGGAGAGGATGTCTGGAACCAAATTGCTAAAGGGAGGAAAAGCAGCAGCAGCAGCAGCAGCAGCAGCACAGAACCAGTTAAGTGGAGCCCTGGGGCTGCTTTCTCCAGCTTCCAGGCCACTGGGCTTGGTTGCTTCATCTCTGAGTCTCAGCTTTTCTCACCTTGTACAAGGCTTACCCAAGATAACACAGTGAGTCTAAAAGGGCTTTGGAACTGTAATACATTTAGACAAACACGTGTTATTAACAAGAAAAGTTTCATTAGCACTCTCTCCTCCTTTTCCTTTTTCTTAAAGACCAGAAGAGTAATGGACTGACATTTGGAGAAGGCTCAAAATTTTGACCATGTGGAGAGAGGGTTTTTTTTTTTTTTAGTTTTACTTTGTTTGCAGTACTGAACTACAACCTCAACTCCACTCCCCTTTATTTACTTATTTATTTTTTTTACAGGGTCTTACTAAATTACCCAGGCTGGCCTTGAACTTGTGATCCTCTTGCTCTAGCCTCCAAGTAGCTTGTATTATAGGTGTGAGCCACAATACCTGATGAGGGAGGGGACTTAATATAAAAGAAATGCTGCACTGAGTTTGTTTTTGTTACTGGAGATTGAACTCTGGGGCTCTCTACCACTGCGTTTACTTATTTATTTTTTTAATTTTGAAAAATTGTCTTGCCAAATTATTTAGGGCCTCTCCAAATTACTGAGGCTGGATTTGAATTTGTGACCATTCTGCTTTAGCTTCCTGAGTTGCTGGGATTACATGCCTCACTGTACCTGGCTACAGTGAATTATTTAAACCGAAGAATGCTTTGATAATATAATTAACCGTGGCCCTCCACACATAGACAATATTTATTTATCTGTATATTACAGTTATTTGAGCTAGACCTGACAGAAAAGGAAACTCATATGACTTTTTAAAATGAGAGAATAGAGAAATGAAAGTCTTCATTTTCCTATGTCAGCTCCTCAGTGTTGGGGTGCATACCCCAAACCAAAGCTCCCTGCTAAGTATTGTTTAATATGTATTATGCATCTGAAATGAGCTTAGGCAGTGTTCAAAGCTGAGATCATATCTAGTCAGATCACAGTTGAGATAAGACACAGGCCTGTTTTTTCTCTGCGGGGCCAGTAAGGACTGGGCTGCACTGGCTGGTTCACTTGAGATCAAAGTCCAGTTTCAAATTAATTTCTGTTTAGTTCATTTACCACAGTATTGTCTTACCTGAAACTTTTTATCCCAGAGCTATTTTTTTCCACTATTTTTAAATTTTCTGAGCTTTCAGAAAGAGACACAGTTTAACATTGGCTGTATAGGGGACATTTTTTCCCAAGTCCTTTTAAGACTGTATTCAATGAAGAGTGACCAACACAAAGGCTTGCTGCCTTCTCTTGTATCAGAAAGTTACACAAGTTCCTTCTGTTAGTAACACTGTGATATGAGGCTTCATGATGGTGTACACATGTAACTCAGGAGGTTGAGGCAGGAGGATCACATATTTGAGGCCAGACTTAGCAATTTAGCAAGCCCTGTCCCAAATAAAAATAAAAAGGGCTGGGGATGGGCTGGGGTTGTGGTTCAGTGGTAGAGCACTTGCCTAGCATGCGTGAGGCACTGAGCTTGATTCTTAGCACCACATATATATAAATAAAGTCCATTGACAACTAAGAAAATACTTTAAAAAGCGGGGTGAGGGTGCTGTGGCTGTAGCTCACTGATAAAGTGGGTTCAAATCCCCAGTACCTAACAAATAAAATAGAACAAAATAAAAAGTGTTGGAGATGTAGGTCAGTGGAAAAGTGCCCCGTTCAATCCCCAGTATCAAAACAAACAAACAAAAAACCTGTGATAATGACAAATAATCCCTTCCTATGTCTTGCTAATGGTAATAATAGCTATTCTTTACTGAGTGTTAGTCAGTGCCTGGGTGATTTACATGACCTCATTTGAATGATGCCAACAGTAGCCCTATGAGGCTGCTACTTTTTATGGTCCCCATTTTACAGGCTGAGGAACGCAGGGGCAATATTTCTTCACAGCTCAAGTTCTTAACCCCTGCATTGTATTACTGTGCACTTGTTCTACCGTTTCTGTTCCATGGTGATTATTTGTATGTGTTAAATTCTAACATCAGGTGGGGAGGGATTGTCTTTGATTTTTTTAAAGTGAAAAAAGAATCTAATGGGGATTTAGAGAAGCTCATGAGGTGGGGAATGGAAGTGGAAATCTAGATTACAATTTCATTTACTCTGAAGTGATTTCCCCCCCTTTTACAAAGGCACAAATGAGAATGAAATAGATAAATTTAAAAAATTAAAAATCCTTAAACTGGATGTGACAGCACAGGTCTGTAATCCCAGCTACTCTGGAGGCTGAAGCAGGAGGGTCAATTTCAAGGTCAGCCTTAGCAATTTTGTGAAACCCTCAGCAATTTACTGAGACCCTGTCTCAAAATAAAAACAACTGCTGGGTGTGTTGGCGCAGGCCGGTAATCCCAGCTGCTTGGGATTCTGAGAAAATCGAAAGTTGAAAGCCAGCCTCAGCAACTGCAAGGTGCTAAGCAACTCAGTGAGACCCTGTCTCTAAATAAAATACAAAATATTTTCCACTGTAATGACGACAACGTGCCCCTGAGTTCAATCACTGGAACTCCCCCACCCCCTGCAAATAAATAAATAAATAAATAAATAGTACTGGGGATGTATCTCAGTGGCAAAGCAACCCTGGGGTTCAATCCCAGTACCTCCTCCAAATAAATAAAATAAAAAGGGGCAGGGGGTATAGCTCAGTGGTAGAGCACATCTGGGTTCAATCCCAGTATATCACAAAACAAATAAATAGGTAAAATAAAAGCCTTAAATTATAACGTTTAAAAAAAATCCAACCAACATTTAAAATTTAAATGAAGACTTTTTGTTTTGACTGTTTATAAACTCTCAGAATACAGAAATGATCTTCAGATTTACAATTTATTTGTTATTTTTATCAATTCCTACTTACTGCAGAACACTTTGTTTCACAAGCATTATGTTTATAAGCAGTTTTCTGTGGCTGCTGAAAATGTTTACTAGGAAGAGCAGTTCTTTCCTTCTTTATCATTCAGGGAAAGGTGTATGCCAAGGAGTTATCTCTCTGCAAAGGCATGACTTGACATTTTCACAAACTTCTTCAGGCCAGCATTTTGACCTACTGCTTCATTTGGAGATGGAATTCTTCATTTTAGAATAAAGGCAAAACTAAAACACAAAAACTCCCAAACAAACAAAAAAAAGAATATTTGTGTATAAGATGTTAATCAATTGTAATACAAAGACTTTGTTTTAATCTGGATTCTAACAAACTAAAAATATTCAAAAGGGCATTTATTGGATAATCATTTGGTTCTGGATATCTGGAATTACTGACCAAATATTTGGTGAGATTAAGCAAGTGTTACTGTTTTTGGGGAGTGTAATGTTTAAAGGGGGACTGCTTATTCTTTAGAGATATATACTAAAAATACTTACTGGAATAACATGATATCTTTGATTCAAAATAATATAGGTTATTGGGAACATGGAAAATGGGTGAGACTATGGAGGAAGCTAGATTACCCATTGAACTGATTATTGAACTTGAGATAAAGGTACATAAGGGGTGATTTATATGATATACATAGATAGGTAGATAAATATAATATATATCATATCTTTGAATTTTTATAATAAAATAATTTTTAAAATATTACATTATAGCCAGGGACTGTGTTAAGTGCTATAATCCCAGCTACTTGGGAGGCTGAGGTAGGAGAATTGTAAGTTTGAGGCCAACCTGGGCCAGTAAGTGAGACCCTATCTCAAAATTTAAAAATAAGAAGGGTTAGGGATAGAGATTAGTGGTAGAATATCCTTGGGTTCTATCCCCAGTACCCGGCAGGGGCAGGAATTAGGTTGTATGCTACTAGAAAAATCAGAGAGGAGGAAGGGAGAAAAAAGAAGAACCTATTTTTTATTTCATATAGTCATGGAAATAAATTTTTATACTGTTAAAACGTAAATTCAAATACTATGGTATAAGCATTAAAGTCTAGAATGGTTGTTTAGAAGCTTATTTGATCAGAAATAGAAGAGTCATACAAGTTTATTATTATGGTTCTGGATGTCTGAGTTTATCTTTTTCTCCCTTCTATCTAAAAGCTAAAGGGAAAGTCTTCATTGGCAGGTATAAAAATTGATCATAGAATATGCAATGTTTTTGTATTTTTTTTTTTTAACACTATAGGTAACCCCCAGCAGAAATTCCTCAAATGGGGCCTCTAAAAAGATCATGAACCTCTTGAAACTGGGTGCAAATTGTGTTTGTGTAAGTATACCTGTTTTTTTTTTTTTTTGAAGGATGAAATTATAGCTTCCATAATATTTTCAAGGAACTCCTCATAGGGATTAAGATACCTTAAGTGGACCCACTTGTAAATCCCAAACAAGGACAATAAAAGTCTAGATTAGTTATTACCAGTTAGAACAAGGTGACTCCAGAGGAGTGTGGTGGCACATGCCTGTAATCCAGACTGAGGGATTGCAAGTTCAAGGCCAGTTTGGCATCTTAAAAAAGAGAAAATTAAGAAAGGGCCGAGGATGTAGCTCAGAGGTAGAGCCCTCTTTGGCTCAATCCCAAATACTTAAAAAAAAAAAAAAAAAGCCTAAACCCTATAATCACTTTGAAAGGATTTCCACTGTAATGATGACCAGCCATATGGATTCTGTGTAGTAACATCTGGCTGCTTGTAGTCTAAACAGTATAGAAGAATGTGAATGATTTTGTGAAAAAAAAATTAGGGTAGGCAGGAGATTATGTCAGCAAATGGTTGTTTCAGTTATTTATTTAAAAGTATTCTGCCTAGCTGGGCATAGTGGAACAATGTCTGCAATCCCAGCAACTCAGGAGGCTGAGGCAGGAGGATTGCAAGTTCAGGGTATAACAAGGTAGGTTCACTTGGTGCTTTGACTATATCCCTTGTGGCTTCGAAATCTACATATATTTTTTTCTTCTTCCCAATCTTCTTTTCCCTAAACTTCTCCTCCCTGTTCTTCTTTACCCTAAACTTCTCTTCCCTGATCTCTCCTCCCTAATCTCATTTTCTCTGAATCACCTCTATAAAAGCCCCCCTGTTCCCACAGATGGGCAGAATCACAGCCTTTGGCGCAAGAGTCCTCCGTGTTTCTCCTTTGCCTGCAAAGCAATAAACCTTCTTTTTTTTTTTAAGACCTGTCTTCCTTATTGGATTGGTGTTGAGAACAAGGACAGCTTTCGGTTACAAAGGACAGCCTTAGCAACTTAGTAAGACCCTGTCTCAAAAAAATAAATGTAAAAACAAATAAGCTCGGTGGCAAAGTGCTGCTGGGTTTAATCCTCAGTATAAAAATTAAATACATAAAAAATAAAGATGTCCCACCAAATGTAAGGATTTGCAGCAAGGTTATCAGGTCCAGTTACCACCCAAGGCATCCATGGGAAGGGAAACTTCAGGTGCCACGTAACAGCCTGTGGTTTTCCCACTTTTCCCCAAGTTGCTGTAGTTAGACCATCTCTTGAATATTTAGAATATTTATTCTCCTTATTTAAGGCTCCTCTCTTCCCCCAAGGCCTTCCTAGGACTAGTCCGATCTTCACCACAACACAAGCTTAAGACATACATTATTCTTGAGGAAGTTTCAGGGTATTTTCTGCATTTGTCCATAGTTTAGTGATATTGTACCTGTTTTTCTTGGCTAAAGGAAACCAGTGACTTATATACTTCCTAACTACTGCAGCCTGCAGCACCTTTCAAGAGTTCTTATTTACTCATTGCTTGTATTGAGAGGCTTTACAAAGTTGAAACTGTATATTATTATTCCAGAATGTTTGGTTAAAGATTAAATGCCTAGTTGAAAAAATTATGATATATCTACTTTAAGGAGTACCATGTAGTTATATAAAACAATGTTTAAGTAGTTCCTAAAAACAAGGCAAAATTTGTTACAAAGTTTTTTAAGCATAAAAGATTGTTAACATAATACACTCACATCCGTGTAAAGATTCCAATGTAAGAACTTATTTACTTATTTTTTGCAGTGGTGGGTATTGGGCATTGAATCCAGAGATGTTTTACCATTGAGCTACATTCCTAGCACACCTCTTAAATTGCTGAGGCTAGCTTCAAATTTGCAATCCTCCTGCCCTAGCATTCCTTGGCTGCTGGGATTATAGGTATGTGCCCAGTTTAAAAAAAAAAAAGTTGTTAATATTATTTTCTTTGGGTGGATTTTTTTTCTTTACACTTTATTGTACTTTTCAAACTTTCTATCATAAACATGTTCATCTTTATTAAAATAAAATCCTCTAGTCAGCTGTGGTATAATACCACCTACTCCAGAGGCTGAGGCAGGAGGACCAAAAGTTCAAGGCTAGTTTCAGCAATTTAGCAAGGCCCTAAGCAGCTTAGCAAGACCTGTCTCAAAATAAAAAATAAAAAGGGCTGGGGATGTGGCTCAGTGGTTAAGTACCTCTTGGTTCAATCCCTGGTACAAAAAAAAAAAAGTTCAAGCTGAGCTTGGGCAATTTAGGCAGAGACTGTCTCAAAATAAACAATAAAAGCCAAGCACAGTGGGGCATGCCTGTAAACGCAGTGGCTTGGGAGGCTGAGACAGGAGGACTGCAAGTTCAAAGCCAGCTTCAGCAAAAGTTCGGCTCTAGGCAACTCAGTGAGACCCTGTCTCTAAATAAAAGACAAAGTAGGGCTGGGGGTGTGGCTCAGTGGCCAAGTGACCTTGAGTTCAATCCCAGGTACCCAAAATGAATGAATGAATGAACAAACAAATTAAAAAGGCTGAGGGTGTAGCTTAGTGGTAAAAGTGCCCCTGGTTTCAATCCCCAGTACTGCAAAACAGAATACCAATGGTTCTTGTATGTGTGTGTATGTGTATGTGTGTGTGTGTTTTCACATTGGTTGATAAAAATACAAACACTTATACTCCTAACAATGATAAAAAATATATATACTATTCTTGGAGGAACTGATGTGCATTGAATGAGTTCACTGCAGACCACTCAAGTTAAACCAGGAGCTCAGTGTGTTAGTGTGCAAAGCAAGAAGAGGCGCTGTGACTGCAGCTTTGCAGTTAACTTCCTTTAACCTCAGCCTCCAACAGGCATTTATGGCTCAGAAGTACCCATTAATGCCCTCCCCTTCATCCTTCACTATCTCCTCCCTTTCCAACTTCTATTTTATTTCTTTACCTTCCTGAGAGCCTAAATCAATCAACAGGAAGGAAGGAAAAAATAGGGCAGGTCAAACCTAAAGGTACAGGAAAGATTCTTTTTTCCTTACTTCCATCTCTGCAGGTAGGAGAGATCCTTTGGACAAGTTCTGAGACAGAGAACTATTTCATGTGGCTAAGCACTCAGGTACTTAAGCCAGTGGAGCTGGTAACCCAGTTGTAGGAGTGGAGTTAAGCTCCCTTTTATTTCTTAGAGTGAGTTTTAAAAAGGACTGGAGCATGTAATTGCTTTCTTCCTCTCTCTCTTTCTCTTTCTCTCTCTCTCTCTCTCTCTCTCTCTCACACACACACACACACACACACACACACACACACACAAACTGGGTATTAAACCCAGGGGTGCTCTAACACTGAGTTATATCTCTAGCCCTTTTTATTTTTTATTTTGAGATGGGGTCTTGCTAAATTGTGGAAGCTGGCCTCCAACTTGTGATCCTCCTGCCTCAGCCTCCACAGTAGGTGGAATTATAGGCATGTGTCACTGTGCCTGGCGTAACCTCTTCTTTTTTTTTCCTTTTTCTTTTCTTTCTTTCTTCCTTATTATTTTTGGTACCAGGGATTGAACTCAGGGGCCCTCGACCATGGACATCCCCAGCCCTGTTTTGTATTTTATTTAGAGACAGCGTTTTACTGAGTTGCTTAGCATCTCATTTTTTGCTGAGGCTGGTTTTGAACTCGCAATCCTCCTGTCTCAGTCTCCCAAGCCACCACACTCAGCTCTTTTCTCTATTTTTAAGACAAAAATTACATAATGATTAATATTACCTCCTTAATATTTCTTTGTGAATTGATCAAGGCTTAAAGCAGCTTTTTCTGGCAATAGCTTATTGTAACAATATTCAACAATAGCTTAGGGGGTAAAGCTTAGTTGAGGACATAAAGGCCCTTGAAATCTCTATTAGCTCCCCAACTACACCAAAATTTTTTTAAAAATAAAGATTATGTCTTGTGATGCAAATGATGTTTTCTCAATCTTATTAAAATGTTGGAAAGGAATACTGTCTCTAGGAAATTTTGCCTTCTCTGTTTATTTCATAACATACAATTTGTGCAATTATAAGACAAGTCTCCTAAATACTACTTGCAGGAAAGAAAAATAAATATTTGAAAGCTGGGAAAGAAGAAAAATGATAGATGTATGTCCAGGGTTCAGCTCTCCCTGGGGCTCCGCAAAGACTGGCAGAGGAGGTCTTGAAATGAAAATTTCCAAACAAGGCTGGGAAAGAGAGAGAGGGACCCAGACAGAGAAGATCAGGTTCACAGGCACCGCTATGTGAAAAAGAAGCTTCAGGAAAATGAAAGTTGCTTGTGGAGAAAGCAACTGAAGAGAAAGTCAGAGAAGCTGGCCTCCCTTATAGCAGAGTGGGGAGTTTGGATGTTAGTACTGAAGTGTCGACAGGAGTACCGGAATGACATCAGAAAAGAATTTTCCCATGCCAGCGCAGCTGCTTTTATATAGTTTTAGAATTGAATGCTTTTACGTGGGTATAGCTCTTCTCCAGATCCACACAGCCTCCTTTTGCTATACTGAACCCCATGACTTCACACACTTAACTGCCTGGTCACACAAACATTTGAGATTGTGTCAAGAAACTTCAGGTGGTGCATGCCTGTAATTCCAGCAGCTCGGGAGGCTGAGACAGGAGAATCAAAAGTTCAAAGCCAGCCTCAGCCATGGTGAAGGGGCTAAGCAACTCAGTGAGACCCTGTCTCTAAATAAAATACAAAAAAGGGCTGGGGATGTGGCTCAGTGGTTCAGTGCCCCTGAATTCAATTCCCCGTACCAAAAAAAAGAAACCTTTAGGAGAGGGTTGGGCATGTAGTTCAGTGGTGGAGCAAGGCCCGGGTTCAATCCTCAGCTCTGCAAAAAAGAAACTTCTGGGAGAGGTTAATGGAGAGCCATGGAAATAGGGGTGTGGGCCGATCAGATTTACAATTAAAAAAGGTTGGCCGGGCCCCATGATACATGCCTGTAATCCCAGCTACTCTGGAGCCTGATGCAGAAAGAGTGCAAATTCAAGGCCAGAAGGCCAGCCTGGGCAATTTAATGAGACTGTCAGCAATTTATCAAGACCCCATCTCAAAATAAAGAGGATTGGGGATGTAGCTCAGTGGTAAAGTATCCTTGGATTCATCATCAATACCCTACCCCCCAGGAAATAAATAGAAAGGTGGATCACCAAAGTGGAGAATGGATCTTGTGACAGTTGGCAGCATGACCCAGCAGGGAGGGCTGATCAAGGAGATAATTAGAAGACAGAATCCACCAGTCCTGTCACCTGGTGGCATGCGATGTGAAGGAAGAGTAAGTCTGAAAGCCTTCTAGGCTGCTGCTCTGGTAAAGAGGTTGGTGGGTGAACATTCCCTGGGACAGGACTTTGCAAAAGAAGCAGTAGGGTGGGTGGGAAATGGAAGTTGAATGCAGTTTAGGTCAAATAATTCTGATGACCCCGTGGGACAGTTTTTATTAAACTGTGGGTCAGAGATTTGAATCCCACGGACATTTGGTTTCACTCCAGGTCCAGACCCAGTTCAGGTTGTTGGGGGTGAGCTTCTCTTAGCACTGTTTAACAGCTTCTTTGTCTGCATCCCAAGGAAAAGCTAGATTTGTCTTCTCACCTGTTCCCACCTTCTCTCCATTCTTATCTATCCTGCAAGGGTTTTGAGGAGGAGGAGTACACTTGTGTCTTATTTTATTGTGACTGTTCCCTCTCTCCCTGACTTTTCAACTAACTGTCCCATGTTTGTTTGCACAGTTATTGTTAATTGTAATTGTGCCAGCACAGTTTACCCAAAAGCCTGTGCTGAGATTTGTGGATGGCATGTGAATATGAGCAGCCACCTGCATGAGGTAGGGACACCCAGCCTTGGCTGTGAGTGCACCTGGCATAGAAGATTTCCCTGTCACATGAAAACCAGCTGACTTATCTGCAAGAAGCCTGCTGGAGTGATAGGCGCGGTTGTTTGTGGGGTTGGAACTAGTGGTAAAACCATTCTTAGAAGCCTGACAGGACACACGCAAAGGAATAGCTACTTTTCAGACTATAAAACATTCTCATTCAAGAATGTGAAACTTTTTCATCTGGACCTGGAAGGGGTTTGGGCTGTAGAAATAAAATCTATTTCAGGGTTGCTTCAAAATGCTCTAATTCTTGGATTGACATTGGCATTTGGAACTGTATTTTCAAAAAAAAAGACCTGCAAGTGTACACCATAAGGAACCTCCACAAGGTCTAGGACTCCACTGGTATTTCTCCATGAAATCCCGGGAGGCTCCATGATGCTCTGGGTAACTGCACACTAACTTTGGGGTGGTGAAGGAACATCTAGTCAGGGTAAGAGAGGCTCACTGAAGCACATTGGATACATCTCTATCATTGTTTTATCTTAATTGTTATTTTAGCACATTGGATACATCTCTATCATTGTTTTATCTTAATTGTTATTTTGCTGGTTAAGAAAAATTTGGGGGACAATGTTTAAAAAAAGTGGCCCAATCCCACCAACTCAAAATGTCCAAATCCTTTTCTGCATGTTCATATAATTTTTATTATGAAACTGAAGTCTTGCTGTACATTTGAAGATTTTTATTTCTTATTTAAATTGAGATAATTTACATAAAATGGAATGTATATATTTTAAGCAAACAATTTTTATGTTTTCTGTTCATTTTGTAGTGCTAGGGATTGAACGCAGGGCCTTGTGTGGGCTAGGCAAAGACTATACCATAAATTATAACCTTAGTCCTTGATGAGTTTTTTTTTTGTACTAGGGATTGAACCCAGATTTGTTTTACTACTAAGCTATATCCCAGCCCTTTTTATTTTTTTATTTTGAGACAGAGTCTTGCTAAGTTGCTTGAGGCCTCAAACTTGTGATCCTCCTGCCTCAGCCTCCCAAATTGCTGGGATTACAGCCATGCCACACTATATTCGACTATAATACCCCTTTCATTGGAAAAGTAATATTGCTGTTTATGCAGGCACTGCCCCATATTTATTCATTTAACCAGTTCTTATTGATGGAGATTTTTATTTCATCTATTCCCTTCCTATCTTCCTTCCTTCTTAATACAAACAACTCTGTTATCAATATCATTATAAGAAGTCTCTGCATGTAAGGATTTATTGTTTCTGCAGGTTACATTCCTAGAAGTGGAATTGCTGTGTCAAATAAATGCACATTTTAAGGAATGTTGCCAAATGGTACCTAGAAAACCTGCCTTAGTTCGTTTCTTAATTGTCAAAGAACCACTCAAGCAAATATACCATCTGATCTTCTCATTCTATCTGGAAGGATATATAAGCTTGTTTTTTCACACTATGACCAACATTGAGAACTGGAGAGGGGGAAATCTTTGCTCTTGGTCAACTTCATAGTTTAAACATGATACCTAATTTTAATCTGTATTTGTTTAATTATTAATGAAGAAAATTTCGTCATTGTACAGCAAAAATAAATGGTCTTTTCTTACAAAAGTAAACTTTACAAATGATCATTAAACTAATCACGAAAAAAGTGATCTCATTAAGGGTATGAGGATAAAAATAAAACAACACAAAAAGTCACAAGCTAAACTTTATGTTGCTATTATTTTCAGCCAATAGCCTTATTCTATAATCTTGATTTTTGAATAGTTTTGCAAATGCTTTTATTTTTAATTACTTTAAAAAAGGCTTTGCTTCTGCATAAGAAGAAAAATAAATTCAGTTTTGGATGACCAGGCTTTAAAATAGAAATTTATTTGCCAGGGATATCTTTAAATTAAGACATCATTGACTGGGTGTGCTGGTACATGCCTGTCATGCCAGCAACTTGGGAGGCTGAGGTGAGAGGATCTAAAGTTCAAAGCCAGCCTTAGCAATTTAACAACTCTGTCTCAAAAAAACCAAAACAATAACAAAGCAACAACAAAAACTAAGAAGTACTGGGGATATAGCTCATTGATAAAGTGACCCTGGGTTCAATCCCCACTTCTAGGAATGTAACGTGCAGAAACACAGAAACACACACACACACACACACACACACATATCATAGAACATCATCATCAACAATAGCACACACACATCGAGGTCTATTTCAAAACATCTGCAGTTTTTAAGAGAACTACTGGTGTTTGAGTTATGGCTTAGTCAATGTCTTGGGATAGCTCAGTTTCTTATTTGTAGAATTATTGGAATTGATAAATATCTCAAAGTTCCCTTCAAAACCTAAACTCTTACTTTTTTTTTTTTTTAATGTGGTGCTGAAGACTGTACCCAGTGCCTCATACATGCTAGGAAAGTGCTCTTCCACTGAGTCACAAATCCAGCCCTAACACTCTTTTTCTTTTTTCTTTCTTTTTTTTTGTATAGAAGATTGAACTCAGGGGCATTTTACCGCTGGCTATATCCTCAGCCTCCTTTTTTTTTTTTTTGAGGGAGGATCTCCCTAAGTTGCTGAAGCTGGCCTCAAATTTGGCAATCCTCCTACCTTAACTTTCCAAATTGCTGGGATTACAGGTGTGTGCCACTGTGACTGGCTAAAATTGTTAAATGTCCAAGTTTATCATTGTATAGCAAATGTTTTGGAATGTTCACAGAACCATGTAGAGCTTCAATAGGCACTTAGGCTGCAAAGTAAGAATTCAGGTTCTGGAGTTGTAGACTGGATCCAAAGTGCAGCTCCACCATATACTGGCTGTGCGGCCATCAGCTAGTTATTTAGCCTCTCTCTTTCTGTTTCTTCATTTGTAAAGTGGGGATAATAACACTGTCTGTCTTATAGGGTTATTGTAAAGCACTTAAATCATTACTTACACACAGGAAATATCCAGTACATGGTACTTGCTATAACCTATATTTAAAAATATTTATATTTGAAACATCAAAATTATTATTAAAATTTTTTTTTGGAGGGGTGGGAGGGAAGGGAGGGGGCAGAGGGTTAGAAATGATGGTGGAATGTGATGAACATCATTATCCAAAATACATGTATGAAGACACAAATTGGTGTGAATATACTTTATATTCAACCAAAGATATGAAAAAATGTGCTCTATATGTGTATTATGAATTCTAATGCATTCTGTTGTCATATATAATAAAAATCCATAAGTTAAAAATAAATTTTTAGTGAGGGCTGGGGATATAGCTCAGTGGTAGAATATTTGCCTAGTGTGCGCAAGCCCCTTGGTACAATCCCCAGAACTGCAAAAACAAAACAAAGAGTCCCCAAAACTTTTTTTTTTCTTTTGGGATGGGGTTGGTGTATTGTCCAGACTGGTCTTGAACTCCTGGCTCAAGTATTTGAAATCCTGCTTCTCTGCCTCCCAAATGCTGGGACTACAGGAAGAGACTTTCATGCCCATGGAGACTAGTTATGTGCATTGCCGAATATACCATAAATATGATTTCCTTATTCCATCTCAGGGAGGACTTAGTAACTAAATACTTTCTCTACAATCTTGTAGATTCTTTCCTCTAACTAAACCACTCTCTCAAGTTGGCAGTCTTTTAAGCCATTCACATTGAGATGGTCCAGCCAGTCTTGAAGGTCTGGAATGTCTTGTGACCTGAAAGCACCCTCTTCCCAGATCCCTGCCATTCTGAGCCCTTTCCACAATGACTATGCAGATCGCCACTCCACCAGTTTCCAGAGCAAGTGCAGTTACTCCTCACTGCATAACCACCCTATGTGGCTCTGAGACTCCTCTGCAATGTCCTTCTCTAATCCCCTCTCTGGCTATTGTGACTCAACCTGAAACAAGAAACACAAAACACAAGCTTCTGTTTTGTGAGCTTCTCTTATCTCCAGCTTTCCCTTCTCTCTTACCCAACAATAAGAGCACCCACATCATGTCCCTGCATTGGGGTCAGTCAGGTATGGGCCTCTCTCTCTCCCTTGCTGGTCTAGAAGAGCAGTTCAATTGTGCTAACCCAGTGTACAAAAGAATGCACCAACCAAATGATTCCTGTCCTTATGTTCATACCTGGCTCAAGATGAAGTTTTCAGAGATCTCATAAATATTTCCTCTTGTTCCTTCAAACTTCAGAACCTGTCATACTTTTTCCTCCAGAAAACTTCCTTCATGCCTGCTTTTTGGTCTTGTAGTCTGCCTGGGATTCTCCATGTTATCTTATCTTCACTGTAACCCTGGAAGCTGGCATCATTTGTCCATTTGACAGATGAAGGCTCTTGAAGCCCAGAGAAATATAAAGTAACTAGCCCAAGACTCGATATTGGCAAATGCCATGGATTGCAGGTTTGTCTGACTCCAAATCCCAGTGCTCTTTCCACCATACTGCATTGTCTCCTGAAAAAGGATTGTCAGGGGATGAGGCCTCTTATACTTTACCATCTAATCGTATAGATATTACTCCAAAGCTTTCACCAAAAAGTAGGCATGGAAGAAAGTAAATGGCAGAATCTATTTTGAATGTGGCAGAAGAGCTTCACATCTCACCATCAAGCTAGGTGAGGCAGCATATGCCTATAATCCCAGCTACTCATGAGGCTGAGGCAGGGGGATTCCCAGTTGGAGGCCAGCCCAGGCAACTTAGTGAGACCCTATCTCAAAATAGAAAATAAAAAGGGCTGGGATGTAGTTCATTGATAGGGTGCTCCTAAATTCAACCCTAGTATTGGGGGTGGGAAAGGGTGAGGAAGTCCCACCAATTTTTCATTGATATTTAGTATCCTTTTGCTTAAGAAATTGTTCCATATTAAACCAATAAATCTACCTTGGAGGTGTAGAGCATTGGTGACAAGCCATTTACACTTCACATACATAGACTTCACCTATAGTTCGGATCTTAACTATCCTTCAGAGGCTGAGGTGCTAAGGGCTTGGCCCCCAGCTTGGTGCTATTGAGAGATGGTAGAAACTTTTAAATTGTGGGCCTAGTGGAGAGCTTCAGGTCATTCAATTGTGAACTTGAAGGAGATAATGGGACCCCGACCCCTTCCTCTTCCTCTCTTAAGTTTCCAGGCCATGAGGTGAAGGGTTTTGTTCCATCATGCTCCCTGACTATGATGTGCTGCCACAGACCTAAAACCAACAAGGCCTATTGATCATGTACTGAAACTTCCAAAACGGTGAGCCAGAATAAACCTTTTATCTTTATAAGTTGATCATCTCAAGTATTTGTTACAGTTCATGGCAAGCTACCTAACACGGTATCTTCTGAGTCTAAGCCCAAACAATGAGAGGAAGAAAGTTCAGTTACAAGTAAGATGGATGGATCCTAGAGACAGAAGAGTCAAAAGAGAAAGGAATGGTTTTATTCAATGTGTTCAGAAGAGAGGCTGGGTCTGGACATCAAAGAGTTGGCAGAAAGGGGCTTGCTCCATGGTAGAGCAAGCGTTTAGCATGTGTAAGACCCTGGGCTGCATGTCTAGCACCAAACATAAAAACAAAAAAAAAAAAAAAAAAAAAAAGAAAAAGAAAAGCAGCATGCAGCAAGATAAGAGGGAGGAAAAACGCCCCTGAGGCAACTTGAAATACCTTTCAGCATCAACTTCTATGGTATTTACTTTTCTCGGGTCCTGTTTTACTATCTCAAGTATAACCTTAGGCATTTTTTTTCTTTTCTGATGAAATCAGATTAGGCACTAAGGATCTACCTCAGTGCTTTCCATATTTGTGACTCTCACTTCGCACCTCCTACTCTGATAGTAACAAGTTCCTACTCCACCTGGAGCACACAGAAAAGAAAGGCTCCATAGAATTCCAGGATGCCTCATGCATGAGCTGTTATAGTAAAGCATCAAAAGTATGTTTAAAAATAACATGCAAGGCCAGGTAGAGTAGTGTACACCTGTAATTCCAGTGGCTCGGGAGTCTGAGGCAGGAGAATTGCAAGTTCAAAGCCAGCCTCAGCAACTTAGTGAGGCCCTAAGCAACTTAGACCTGTTTCAAAATAATTTTTTTAATTGGGGGTGTGGCTCAGTGGTTAAGTGCCCCTGGTTTCAATACCTGGTCCCCCCTACCCAAAATATGTATAATAATTAAAAGTAAATACATAAATAAAATAAAATGTAGGACACAAGGTTATACTATCTTTTATTTATAGATCATCCCAAAATTTTGCTAGAATACATATATATATATATTCATTCTAATATATATTATACCTCTAAATGAAGTCAACTTCTCATTGTATCATTCTTCTGAGCATGTATAATTCACAGAGACGTTTAAAAATTTTTTCTTTTCCTTTTTTTTTTTTTGTCTTTTGGAGGCTAATTGTTCAAGAGTCATATTTTAAATATAAAAGGAGATTACTATTTATTTACTTATATATTTTCTATAGTACTGAGGATTGAACCCAGGGGTGCTCTACCACTGAGTTATATCCTTTTTACTTTTTATTTTCAGACAGAATCTTCCTAAATTGTCCAGAGTGACCCTGAACTTACCATTTTCTTGCCTCAGCTTTCTGAATCTCTGGGATTACAGGCATGTGTCACCATTCCAAGTTTAGTATTTAAAATTTTTATTTTAATTAATTTATTTTTTTTGTACCAGGGATTAAACCCAGAGATGCTTAACCACTGAGCCACATCCCCAGCCCTTTTTAATATTTTATTTAAAAATAGGATGTCACTGAGTTGCTTAGGGTCTCACTAAATGGCTGAGACTGGCTTTGAATTTGTAATCCTCCTACCTCAGCGTCCTGAGACTCTGGGATTATAGGTGTGCAACACTGCGCCCTGCCAGTATTTTAAAGTATTGAAGTGTAACCTGGTTGATGTATGTTTGGTATTTTTTAGGAGGTTTGTACCTGTATAGTAGCTTGTTTTCTTATTCTAAAACAACATATTAGTAGTGGTTAAATTAAACCAAAGAGAAAAGTCACTGTAGGTTCAATGACATATTTCTAAAAGATGCAAATACTGTATTATCTTTCTTAGTATTGTCAAAGTTTTTAAGGTTTTGGTCGAATGAGCAAGATAAGAACAAGATTATTGTTTGGTTTGCATTTATGGGGAAAAAGAATTTTTTTGTTATAACAGAGTTAATGACTGGGTTTAGTGGTGTGAGGCTCCAAGGAAAGCATTTTAAAAATCAGAAATAGCCTGATGGGAGAACAAGGCAAATCATTAGATGCAATTGCTGTATAAATGGTCTTTTTGTCTGAGAGTGCAATTTATTGTAATTGCAAAAAAAATCCCATGTGCCATTTTCATTGTTTGCTCCATTTGTTTGCTTGCTATGTAATTGAGTTTCACACAAAGGAGAGGATAAAAACTATTTTCAGGTGCACCATTGTAGTTTCTATAGATTCTTTAATTTCTTTAGAGCCTAGGTCTTGTTAAGTGTTCTCCAGAGGGTATATTTTAGTGGTTTTTTAAAATGAGATTCTAAGTAGGAGAATGACATCTCTTTTGAATCCAACCTGTGATTTGATTGAATTTTTTATCTTTATTTTGTTTATTCATTTGTTTTATGTGGTGTTGAGGATGGAACCCAGTGCCTCACATGTGTAAGGCTCTGCCACTGAGCCACAACCCCAGCCCTGTTATGTTTTTTAAAATGGCAAAAATTGGCTTTCAATCACACATTCAATCACACCCAAACAAGCCTCACTGAAATCAGGCGACATCATTTTATATTTCATGTTCCCTAGAGCTATGTTTCCAAAACCACAGGGACACAGATATAGCTCACTCTGTCACAGACATTATAAAACAATATGTGAGATATAGTTCTCAGTCATACTGCATTTGCCCATGTCCTTTGATCAGTGTTTGGTGTTTGCACCTGGGTGAAAGAAGTTTGGGAAAAGTCACTGTCTTCATGGTGAAGCAGCCAACCTTCGCTATTGTGTCATTTTATGAATGGTGCATGGAATTGGAGTGTGGGAGTAAGTGGAGAACTATGCCTTAGGCAATTAACATTTAAAGGATCTAGGGGAAAGACAAAGAAAATGCTGGACATGGTGGCCCTTGCCTGTAATCCCAGTGACTGGAGGCTGAAGCAGAAGGATCATAAATTCAAAGCCAGCAATTTAGTGAGGCCCTAAGCAACTTAGCAAGACCCTGATTTAAAATTAAAAAAAAAAAAAAAGGACTGGGGATATGGCTCAGTGGTTAAGCACCCCTGGGTTCAATGGTATAAATGGTCTTTTTGTCTGAGAGTGCAGTTTATTGTAATTGCAAAAAAAATCCCATGTGCCATAGGAAAAAATAGGCTGGGTGTGATAGCTCAAGCATGTAATCCCTGTGTCTTGGGAGGTTGAGGCAAGAGGATCACAAATTTGAGGCCAAGTTCAGCAATTTAGCAAGGCCTTGAGCCACTCGTTAAGACCCTCTTTCAAAATAAAAACTTAAAAGGGCGCCAGGCATGGTGGTGCACACCAGTAATCCCAGCGGCTTGGGAGGCTGAGGCAGGAGGATATTGAATTCAAAGCCAGCCTCAGCAAAAAAGCAAGGCACTAAGTAACTCAGTGAGACCCTGTCTCTAAATAAAATACAAAAAGGGCTAGGGATATGGCTCAGTGGTCAAGTGTCCCTGAGTTCAATCCCTGGTACCCCCCCCCCCAAACAAAACAAAACAAAAAACCCAACAACCCCCCCCACCCTCCAAAAAAAAAAAAACCAACTTAAAAGAGCTTGGTGATGTAAAGCACCCCTGGATTCAATCCCTAGCACAATGGGGCAGGGGAGGAAGAATAGGGTCTAGTACTGGGCATAGTGGCACAAGCCGGTAAGCCCAGCTACTCATGAGACTGAGGCAGGAGGATTGCAAGTTTGAGGCCAGCCTCAGCAATTTATTGACACCTGTCTGAAAATAAAATAAATAAGAAAGGACTGGAAGTAGCTCAGTGGTAGAGCACTTACCTAGCATGTGTGATATTCTAGATTCAATCCATAGCACTGAAAAAAGAAAGAAAATCCACAGAATAAGAACTTTGAAATCAACCAGACTGACTTGGTGTTCTGGCTTCATCTGTGTAAACTTTAAGTAAATTATTTAACTTGTCTAGGTCTTGGTTTCTTAATATTGAAATTATAATACTCTCTTATCACTAAGAATGGCTGGGATGTGTAATGAGATAATACAGTGCAGGGAAGAGTGTAAGCTCTCATTACATGCTAGTTATGATTATGAGATGTTATAGAGATGCCTGCCCAATAGCAAATCACTTAGAGAACCACTCAGTAAGTAATGCGATAGCAATATTCCTTCATCTAAAAAATTTGTTTCAAAATGGACACAGTCACAGATGGATCAACCGAGAATGGTGTCTGTGTGGTTTCTCTGAGCATCTCTGTGTTCTTTTCAGGTCTTGCTTTGAGTTAATTATATTCCTGGCTCTTCTAGGAATGATTTGCCCCTTAGGTGCTCAGAAATTTCACTTCTACTTCAACAGCTTTTAGAAACTCCTTTATCTTAATTAAGGCAGGGATGCCAAATTTCCTGGCCAAAGAATCAATTTTGGCTTCACTTTTATTTTCTTCCAGAGCCCTATAAAAGAATGTGTGTGTTTCCTTTATTATTGGCTCAGGCAAAGCCAGTAAGCTCACTTTATGATCCTATTATCTTTTGTTCACATAGCTCACAAAAGCTACTGTCCAAATTCTATGACTAATTTTTAAAAGATCAAAGGTATTTAACTATTAATTAATTAAAAATAGAAATGTAAGGGTCTTGGAAAATATGGGACAAGTGGTTCTCAAATACAGTGAACAGATAACATGTTCACTATCCAAGGAGAAATGAGAAAAATAAGTATAAGATAAAAATTCTCTCAAAGCTAAATATAATAATAAAATTTTTATTCTGACATTATTTGCCTTTCATTTTTTGTTGTAACTGAAATATATATTTTTCTATGATAGAAAGTACTGGGTTTAAAAAATGCTTTTATTTGGTAGACACAACATCTTTGTTTGTATGTGGTGCTGAGGATCGAACCCGGGCCGCACGCATGCCAGGCGAGCGCGCTACCGCTTGAGCCACATCCCCAGCCCCAAATTTGGGAAAAGTAAAAAAAAAAAATCAAACAATTCCTTCATTCTTTTTTTTTTTTTTGGTCGGGGGGTGTGATTGAACTCAGGAGCACTTGACCACTAAGCCACATCCCCAGCCCTATATTGTATTTTATTTAGAGACAGGATCTCAATGAGTTGCTTAATACCTCGCTTTTGCTGAGGCTGGCTTTGAACTCGTGATCCTCCTGTCTCAGCCTCTTGAGCTGCTGGGATTGCAGGCATGTGCCACCATGCCTGGTCCTTAATTCTTTTTTTAACTTATTTTTGAAGTTGGGCATGGTCCTGCATGTCTGTAGTCCTAGTTATTCAAGAGGCTGAGGCAGGAGGATTGAAAATCTGAGGCCAACCTCAACAATTTAGCAAGACCTTGTCTCAAAATTTAAAAAAGGGTGGGGTGTATCTCAGTGATTGAACACTTGCCTGGCATGCATGAGGCCCTGGGTTCAATTCCCAGTACTGAAAAAAAAAAAATCCCCAAACTAATTATTTAAGTCTCCAAGTCTAAGAACCACAATTATTTGTAATCATGAACACTTAAGAAAGGCTTACTGTGATCCAGATTCCATTGTAAGAGCTTAAGAAATATTAATCCATCAAATCCTTATAGTAGCCCTGAGGTGAGCACTGATATCGTACCTGATTTATAATTTAAAATTGGTTTCTTTTTTCTTTTTCTGTAATTTGTAATACTGGGGATTGAACCCAGCGGTCCTTTTTGTTTTTTATTTTGTGACAGAGCCTTGCTAAATTGTTGAGGCTGACCTCAAATTTGGGATCCTCCTGTTTTAGCCTCCTGAGTTGCTGGGATTATCTGGCGTGCCCCACCACACCCTGCTTACCCGATTTGTAGATAAGGAAATGGAGGAATGGAAGGGTGCAGTGACTTGCCCAATGTTGCAGGGCTAATAATGGTAAAGCTGGGGCTCAAACCCAGATTTCTGGATCTAAATCTATTCCTTTTCCTCTAAATTATTCTGAGAAGAATCCTAGAAACTCCTGTAGAGATATTAATCTCAACCCTGTCTTTGAATCTTGGGAAGGCATTTTGGCAACACCTACCAAATGCTTCAAGAATGTATCTATACAATGACCTAGCAATTTCTAGGAATTTATTTTAAGAAAATAAAGAATTATGCCAAAATGAATATGCAGGGTATTAATTGCAGCATTATTTAAACTGGAGAAAAGTGAAAAAAAAAAAAAACCTAACCAAATGTTCCCACCTAGGAGATTATTTAAATGATAGTTTATGCAAAGGAATGCTGATTAATATTGCTTACTTGATTTGGGTTTTTAAATTGCATTTCACAAAGCCCTGGAGCTCATCTAACATGTCTTAGGGGTTCCTCAGATTGTTTTTTTTTTTTTTTGAGTATCATATATGCTGATTGAGACTGATACAAGAATATGGTGTTTTCAGTGAGTTCTGACTTAACCTTTCTGTTTTATAAAATTTGCTCTCAGCCAAGGATGGTGGCGCACACCTGTAATCCTAGTGGTTTGGGAGACTGAGGCAGGAGGATTGCAAGTTTGAGGCCAGCCTTAGCAACTTACTGAGACCCTAAGCAACAGTGAGATCATGTCTCAAAATAAAAAAATAAAAAGGACTAGGAATGTGGGGCAGTGGGTAAGTGCCCCTGTGTTCAATCCTTGCTTCAAAACAAAACATGTTCCCATGGATTTATTTTAGGCCAAGTAAATGCTCTACATATGAAGGGTTGTCCATTTCTATGGGTTTATGGATGCCTTTTGTATGTTTTTAAAATGAGGGTCCATTGTAGATTAAATGCATTTTTGACACTACCTGTCTGGTTATGGTCTAAGGAACAATGGCATTAGGTTCTCTGGCTGGCCAGCCTTAATTTATGTCTAATCTATTCCATTTACTAACCTCAACCTTGATGAACTAGCTGGTAATCTGTGGAATTCCTGAGAAAGAGGTCTTTCCACATTTTATTTTAGCCTGCTTTGTGTATCAACAAAATGTGAAAAAGCATGGGTTTAATATCAGCTAGTGTTCTTCTTGGAAACAACTCACAGTGGTATATGGATTACTGTCTGGTATAGACAACACAAATAGCTTTATGTGTGTCTCTGCATTTTTTTTTTCTTTTTTCTTTTTGGTGATGGGGATTGAACCCAAGGGTGCTTTACTACTGAGCTACATCCTCAGCCCCCCCCTTTTTTTTGAGACAGGGTATCACTAAATTGCTTAAGACCTCAATAAATTTTTTGCTTGAATTTTCTTTTTTTTAATATTTATTTTTTAGTTGTAGTTGGACAAAATATCTTTATTTAATTTATTTATTATTTTTATGTGGTACTAAGGATTGAACCCAGGGCCTTGCACATGGTAGGTGAGCACTCTTCCGCTGAGCCATAACCCCAGCCCTGGCCTTGAATTTTTGATCCTCCTGCCTCAGCCTCCCAATCCACTGGGATTCCAGGCATATACCACCATGTTGGCGAGTGGGTGGATTTTAAAAACTCTTGGGCTGGAGGTATAGCTCATGAATAGAGCCCTTGCTTAGCATGTATGAGGCCCTGGGTTTGATCTCTAGTACTGCCAAAAACAAAAAAGCTCTTGAATATATGATTACATTGTGGTCTTTAACAGACCCATGTGAATCCTGCTTCAGTCATTTACTAGCTCTGCGATCTTAGGTAGTTATTCTATGTTTCTGAGCTTTAGATTTCTGGTCTGCAAAATGGAAATTGTTACCTCGAAGTTTGTTATGAGGATTATAAGACATTCATTTGGGCATTTGGTAAATGTTGACATGTGGAGTCAGGGAAAATTCCACAGATTGAACTCTCTTTAGCCATCACCCCAAATACAGGAGGTAATTTCAGAAATTTCAGACAATGAGGGATAAGGAAGTATTAGACTGTTAGATTCAGAAAATCCTTAACTTACATCTATTTAGAATTTTACAACGTCTATTGAAGATAATATGCTCACCCTGTGCTGTGCAAATCTTGCAGAGTTCTTCAGCCAAAAGCAATAAATCTCACTCTTGTAGACCAAAGACTATTCAAATAATGTGGATATACATATTATACAACGTTTTCAACTTTTGGTCCATTTGTGCAAAAACTGACTGCCTTATGAGAAGCATTTTAATTATTTATAGAATTCTATTTTCTTTCTCTCCTTTCTTTCTGCCTCCAATTGTCTGATTTTTCATGATCCTCCCCAGGCATCCACTAGACAGTCTCCCTCCCTCCCTCCCTCCCTCCCTCCCTTCCTTCCTTCCTTTCTTCTTTTATGACAGTGGGGATTAAACCCAGGGGTACTCTACAACTGAGGCACATCCTTAGTCCATTTTATTTTTTATTTTGAGACAGGGTCTCATTAAGTTGTTCAGGGCCTCATTAAGTTGCTGAGGCTGGCTGTGAACTTGGGATCCTCCTGCCTCAGCCTCTGGAGTTACTGAGATGTCAGGATTGTGCCACTGCACCCCGCAATCCACCTTCCCCTCTTAAGGCAGTCGTCTCACTGGGGGAGTCTGCCTGGTCCTTTGAGCTATAGACATTCAATTCCAGGGGGGTCCGTAACTGTTTTCTCCTGTGGCTTCCATGGTTAACAGAGTTAACAGTTTCCCCTGTTGTCTCTGCTTGTTCTTATTTGGCAATTGGGCACCCAAGTGCGTAGCCAAGGACTCTTAAAAACGGTTATTCTTTTCAGTCCTTTTTTATGGATCCCCAATACAGCACTAAACAGCCTGGGTATTTTCAAGGTATTCAACTCAATTCAACTGTTTTGAGATATTTAATAAAGAATTGTCCCTTTTTTTGTATTTAAAAATTAATTTAATGCTTGGCTAAAGTGTAATTACATATATAATTATCAAACAGTAGTCCTAATAATTGTCTTTTAAAAATTTAAATCATTGTAACTTTAAACAAACTTTTGGAATCCACTCCATGACACTAGGCTTGTTTTGGTTTAGAAACTTGCCCAAGGACAAAGTTAGTAAGTGGCGAGGCTGGGATTTGAAAGCCTTTTAGAGTTGGGATTTGAATTGTGACTCCTGTTACTCTGGTGAGGGCTTCATGGCAGATGGCATCACAATAATGGAAGCACATGTGGAAGATAGGTAGGAAGCAAGACAGATTCCCAGGAGGGACCAGGTTCACATAGAACCACTTGCTGTGGGAGAACTTTTTAGAGAGTGAGAATTCCTTTCCTCTAAACTCAACTCTGAGACCAGCATGAATCCATCCATTCATCATGATGATGATGCCGGGGATACTTTACCACTAGGCTACATCCCCAGTCCTTTTTATTTTTTATTTTGAGACAAATTGCCCAGGCTGATCACCAACTTGTGATCCTTCTGCCTCCTGAGAAGCTGGGCTTATAGGTGTGTACCACTGTGCCTGGCTGAGTCCTCCCTCATCAGAGTTCACTACCTCTCAACCTTGCCACTCTCCCTCCATTGGAAACCCTGGGGGTCACACTCAGACTGTATCCAAACCTACCAGCTCCATTCCTTACTTGGCAACCACATTTCCCGCTAGCTTCCTCTCTGTGCTCTGCCCATAGGACACGCCCCAGGGAACCTGGCATGCTCAGTTCTCTGCTCCTCCTCCCCACCTTTTTGGTTGACTTGTTGGTTTTAGTACTGGGGATACAGTACTAAATACAGGGTGCTATACTGCTGAGCCACATCTGCAGTCCTTTTTGTTTTTTAATTTTTTTAAATTATTATTATTATTTTTTTTGGTACCAGGGATTGAACCCAGGGGCTATTGACCACTGAGCTACATCCCCAGCCCTTTTTTTTTTTTATCTTGAGACTGGGTCCACTAAATTGCTGAGGACCTCACCAAATTGCTGAGGCTGGCTCAAACTTGTGATCCTCCTGTCTTAGTTTCCTGAGTCACTGGGATTGCAGGTGTGTGCCATTGTGTCCGGCTGACAAATAATTTTCTTACTATGGGATAGATCAACAAACTGGGCTATGACAGTGTTACTACCTGCTAGACCTAACTTAAATCCTTAGTATTCCCTCCGTTTGCTCATCTACAAAATGGGTGAAGAATATAGTTCCTACATGGCCTGCTACATATGTTTCTCCTCAATAACTGTTAGGATTGCTCTGTTGTATTGTGATGCTTTTCTCTTCAGATTTTAAAACAGCCTCCCGTGTTTCCAATCCTCTCTCTTTTTTAAAAATATATTTTTTTTAGTTGTTGATAGACTTTTATTTTATTCATTTATTTATATGCGGTGCTGAGAATGGAACCCAGTGCCTCACACATGGGAAGCATGCTCTACCACTGAGCCCCAGCCACAGCCCGTCCAATCCTCTCTTTTTTTTTTTTTTTTCATTTTTTAAAAAAAATTATTTCTTACAAACATGACAATAGTGGAGTGCATTACATTTATAATTATCCATTCACAGCGCAATTTTTCGTAACTCTGTGTATAAAGTATATTCACTCCAAATTATGCTATTATACATGAGCTCTCTTATTTTTTTCACATACAATTCTTTTTTTTTTTTTAGAGAGAGAATTTTTAATATTTATTTTTCAGTTTTCGGTGGACACAACATCTTTATTTTATTTTATGTGGTGCTGAGGATCGAACCCAGCACCCCGCGCATGCCAAGCGAGCACCCTACCGCTTGAGCCACATCCCCAGCCCACATACAATTCTTAATACACCTTTATACCATCATTTATCTATATCTCTGTTTGTATATAAGGTATGTTGACACCAAATTCACATCTTCATACATGTATTTTGCATAATGATGACCGTCTCCTTCCACCATCCTAGCTGTCCCCTTCTCCCTCCCTTCTCCTCCCACCCTATTCCCTATCTAGAGGTAATTTTCCTCCCATGCTCTCCCTCCCTACCCCACTTTGAGTCACCTCCCTTATATCAGAGAAAACATTCGGCATTTGGTTTTTTTGGGATTGGCTACAATCCTCTCTTTTTATCTCAACCCTTATTGAGTTTGCTGGGTGGACTTGACTGCCACTTAATTGTCCCTGGGACAATTAATTGTCCCTGGAGGCACGATTAATTGTCCCTGGAGGCTGCCATGTATGGGGCTGGGGCTGTAGCTCTGTGGTAAAGTGCTTGCCTTGCATATGTTGAGGCACTGGGTTCGATCCTCAGCACCACATAAAAATAAATAAAGATACTTTGTGTTTATCTACAACTAAATAAATAGTTTTTTAAAATGCTTCCTTTATAAGTGCATGGCCACTTTCCTTTTTTTTTTTTTAAAGAGAGAGAGAGAGAATCTTTTTTGTAGATGGACACAACACAATGCCTTTATTTTTATGTTGTGCTGAGAATCGAACCCGGGTCCTGCCCATGCTAGGCAAGTGCTCTACTGCAGAGCCACAATCCCAGCCCTACACTTTCCTTTCTTTAGAGAAAAATTTGAGGAGCACACAGCACAATGAGAGAAAATCTGAAACCCAAACTCTAAAGCTTTGTTCTAAGTCTTTCCCCACCCTTTATTCTGGTCTCTCTTATTCCTAGAACTCCCAACTACCCTGCCTGCAGAGAGGGGAGGGCCATGTGCCTGCCCCAGCAAGGCGAGGCAGACTGGCAGGTGTGGGCTGGAATATGTGATTTTGAGGAAAGGATGCATTTTCCGTGGGACCTACTTGGGTCATGTGACCTGCTTAGGAAATCTCATGCCAGCTGACATTTCCCTTCAGGGTTGCTTAGGAACCTAAGGAAAGCTCTGGCTCTGAATGGCAGGCGTGTAATAAATTAGTCATCCTGGGCCTAGCCATCTGGTTTAGGTAAATTAAGAGCCTAACGCATATGGGATTTATCTAAAATAGCAATTCTCGTTTTTCCCCCCTCTTCTCATTTTTATCCCTCTTTATGTGGCTCTTTGCGTTGGTTGAACATTGCATAAATTAACCCAACCCAGCCTGGACTTTCTCTGTCCCCTACTCCTTTTCTTCTTATTCAAGGGCCAACCTCAGAGTCTCCTGTGAGTCACTCATGGTCCTCTTGAAGGTTGATGATCTTAAACATTTTCTTTAGCAAATTGCCTGATGTGAAGCGAATGCCTTTTGAGCTGTGTTCTTTAGCTATGCCTCCCACCGGCACCCTCCCTTCTCATTTATCACCTTCCTTTAGTCCCTCAACCTCCACGAATTCTCAGACCAGTTTCCTCTGTCCTGATTATTCTTTGACTACCAGATTTGTCTGAGTAATTTTTTATTTTTTGTACCAAGGGTTGAACCCAGGGGAACTTAACCACTGAGCCACATCCCCAGCCCTTTTTTTTATATTTTATTTAGAGACAGGGTTTCCCTAAGTCGATTCAGCCCTCACTAAGTTGCTGAGCCTGACTTTGAACCCATGATCCTCCTGCCTTAGCCTCCCAAACCTCTGGGATTACAGGTATGTGCCACTGTGCTCAGCTTGAATGAATTATTTCTATTCTGCCGTTTTCTTGCTCTGAAATCTGCAACGCTTACAGGATGATGAGCCAGATGCTGCTTCCTTGAACTCCTCCATCAAGTTCCAACCTGCCTTTAAGCTTCATCTACTTCTTAACAGCTTTGCCCTCATTCAAGACTGTCTCCTCTGCTCACTTCTTCTGGAACACACCTACTTTGTCCTGCCCCACTTATTTTCATGTTTAAAAATTACACCCTGCTCAATGTCTTTGCTTAACTGTTTGATGTTTCTAATTGAATTACAATCTCCTGGAGATCACTCTTAGACTTTTTTTTTTTTATTTTGTAGTTTCCCGTTCCAGGCTAAGCATAATTCTTGGCATCTGGCTGGGTTCATTAAATACTGGAAGACCAAATGAATAAATGAATGAATGAACAACTATGTCAGGGTTATGCTTTGACAAGTGTGCGACACAGTAGATAAATAAGTAAAATATATAGTAGGTGAGGAGATGACAATTCCTATGAAAATAGGCAAGAAGAGATGGGGTGTTGGCAACTATAAATAGGATGGTCAGGATAGGCTTCCCAGGAAGTAACATTTGGGTAAAGACATCATCATGTTAAATCTGCATTCTGTAAGGCAGGATTATAATCATTCAAAAACAAACAGTATTATCCTAGTGGCTTGGGAGGCTGAGGCAGGAAGATTGCAAATTTGAGGCCAGCCTCAACAACTTAGTGAGGCCCTGAAGCAACTTGTAACTTAGACCCTGTCTTAAAATAAAAAATAAAAAGGACTGGGGATGTAGCTCAATGGTAAAGCATCTCTGAGTTCAATCCTCAGACCCCAACCAAAAATAATAACAACAAAACAAAACAAATAGGAAGCCAGTAACAGTGACGCATGCCTGCAATCCCAGCAACTTGGGAGGTCAAGGTGGGAGGTGGGAGGATTACCAGTTCAAAGCCAGTCTGGGCAACCACCTGTCTCAAGATAAAAAATGAAAAAGGCTGGAGATGTGGTGCAGTGGTAGGTGCTTGCCTAGCATGTGCAAAGCCCTGAATTTGAGATCCAGCACTGCCAAACAAAACAAAAACCCACAACAAAAAGCCTTTCCATTATACACTCACATGTGATTGATGAAAGCACCTGAAATGGCATGTATATCATGGTGTCACCAAAACCACACAATGACATTCAAATTATGTTCAAAGAAGTTATGTTTAGAGGAAAGACAAAGATACCCATTTAAATCCCATTCCCAACTACATACAATATGGAAAAATAAATAAATGAGCAGAGAAATAACTTTGGGACACAGTCTTTGTTTGTAATAGATACGGTTAGAGAAAGTAGAAAGACATTGAAGACCACGGTGAAGGGAAATTAAATGGAAAGCAACGGTAAGGAGGAGACCTCTCCTTGGAGCCCTATGGAGGACGAAAACAGTTGAATTGGAGCTCATCCAGGGATGGCCCAAAGGAGAAGGAGGTCATCAAAGGGGATCACCTAGCAGATGGAAAACAACTGCCTGCAAGCTGCCAGGGAGCTCTCAGAGGTCTGCTTGGGTTTCCACATGAAGCATCATTTCAACTTCAAGTCTGTGAACATTTACTGAACCTTTAATAGTTTATTCTTTTTTTGGTATAGGGAATTGAACCCAGGGGCACTTAACCACTGAGCCATATCCCCAGCCCTTTTTGTATTTTATTTAGAGACAGGGTCTCACAGAGTTGCTTAGTGTCTTGCTAAATTGCTGAGGCTGGCTTTGAACTCATGATCCACCTGCCTCAGCCTCCCAAGCTGCTGGGCTTGGCTTAAATAGTTTATTCTTGAGTTGGGGGTGCAGCTCAGTGGTGGAATGTTGGGGTTTTTAGCTTCTTCTCTCCACTCCGTCCTGCAGAGAGGCTTAGGAGAGCACGCCCCAACCCAGACGGATCAAGAAAGGTGAGTGTCGGCTGGCCGCCCACCCAGCCCTCCCCACCGGAGGACAATCAGATCCACCGGGGAGACCAGTCAAAGCAGGATCTCGTTTATTGAGGAAGCACACACAACTTATATAAGAAGTAAAAGCCAATCATTTTAAAACATGGAAAAGCGGGAACCAATCAACATAAAGGTCAAGTCAGCAGGAGGAATTAAAGAGCATGAGCTGTGCATGAGCAAGGAAGAGAAGTAAGCCAATCAGGGAGGTTTCAAAACAACTTCAGTGTCCTCCTACTGGCATTTAGCCAGGCACCTTCCTAGTTTTCGGCCCCACAGTGGAACACTTCCTAGCATGTGTAGGGCCCTGGGTTTGATCCCTAGCACTGCAAAATAAAAATTTGAAAAGTTTATTTTCTTTTATTGATTAATTTTATGGATTGGAATCTATCCTAAGGAAATCTTCAGAGATGCAAATATAGGATTTATGTACTTGGTGTTCACTCAGGTCAACATTATCACACACCATAACATTTTTGTGCAATGCTTTGCAAATCTATATAATATAAAAAAAGTGTGTGTGTGTGTGTGTGTGTGTGTGTGTGAGAGAGAGAGAGAGAGAGAGAGAGAGAGAGAGAGAGAGAGAGATACTGGGGATTGAACTCTTGACCTCATGCATGCTAGACTCTACAACTAAGCTATATTCCCAGCCCAATACTCATAGACTATTGAGTAGTATTTTAAAGAGTAAAATTCCATATTGTATGTATAAATTGAAATGTGTAAACATCAAATTATAGCCATCCACTTATTTGTTCATTTATTCATTGAATTTTATTAAGCACATGTAAGATGTTTCAGATATTGCAGAGGATACTGAGTGTATGAATTTATAAGAATATATATATATATATATATATATATATATATATATATATATATATATATTATAAAAAAAGAAGGAAAACTACAAAATATCGCAATAGTGATCAGACATGGTGGTACATGCCAGTAATCCCAGCAACTCAGGAGGCTGAGGCAGGAAGGTTGCAATTTGGAGGAGAGCCTCAGCAACTTTGTGAGACTCTGTTTCAGAAAAACAAACAAACAAAAACATAGAGCTCTCTAAGTGATTTACTGTCATTTAATCTTTTTCGCTTTTTATTTTAATATTTAAAAATTTCTAAATTAATTCTAATTAGTTATATATGACAGTATAATGCATTTTGACACATTGTACACAAATAGAGCACAACTTCTCCTTCCTCTGATTGTACATGGTGCAGAGTCACACCTGTAGTGTAATCATACATGTATATAGGGTAATAATGCCTATCTCATGCTACTGTCCTTCCCATCCTGACTGCCCCACCCTTCCCTTTACTCCCCTCTGCACAATCCAAAGTTTCTTCATTCTTCTCTCCCCCCATACCTTCTACAGATCAGCAACTGCTTAGCAGAGAAAACATGTAGCTTTTGGTTTTGGGGGATTGGCTTATTTCACTTAGCATGATATTCTCTAGTTCCATCCATTTACCTGCAAATGCCATCATTTCAATCTTCTTTAAGGCTGAGTAATATTCCATTGTGTATATGTACCACATTTTCTTCATCCATTCATCTGTTGAAGGCCATCTAGCTTGGTTCCATAGTTTGGCCACTGTGAATTGAGCTGCTATAAATATTGATGTGGCTGCGTCACTGTAGTATGCTGATTTTAAGTCCTTTGGATATATGCCAAGGAGTGGGATAACGGGGTCAAATATGGACCCATTCCAAGTTTTCTCAGGTGTCTCCATGCTGCTTTCCATAGTGGTTGCGCCAATTTTCAGTCCCACCAACAACGTATGAGTGCGGCTTTCCCCCTACATCCTCACCAACACTTATTATTGCTTATATTCTTGATAATTGCCATTCTGACTGGAGTGAGATGAAATCTTAGAGTAGCTTTGATTTGTATTTCTCTAATTGCTAGTGATGATGAACATTTTTTAATAGGTTTGTGGATCAATTGTACTTATTCTGTGAAGTGTCTGTTCTGTTCCTTAGCCCATTTATTGATTGGGTTATTTGGGGATTTTTTGGTGTTAAGTTTTTCAAGTTCTTTATATATCCTGGAACTATCATTTCATTTTATTCTTTAAAAAATATTTATTTTTTAGTTCTAGTTGGATCCAATACCTTTATTTCATTTATTTATTTTTATGTGGTGCTGAGGATCGAACCCAGGATCTCACACCTGCAAGGTGAATGCTCTACCGCTGAGCCACAACCCCAGACCTCATTTTATTCTTTAATTTCCATATTTTCTATAAGGCATACACATTCCTTTTAAATTGGAAAAGCTAATCTTATTTATAAATAGTAGGAAACAATTAAATTTGGAGATTCACAAGTAAATAAAATTCACCAAGGTGCTCTTTCTCTGTGAACGGTGAAGTATGAGTGACCTCAGGACACTGTTCATTTCGCTGTGGGCAGAACACTAGAAACAGGAAGAGCACTTCCCGCCCCCACCCCAGTAGTGTCTAGATGTTTCCCCTTTCTGAAAGAAGCCAGCGAGCGTAAACCAGCACAGCAGGTTTGTGGCCACGAGGTGCAGTGCATGGGGAGCAGAGCAGATCTGAATTCGGATGACTTACTTGTGGCTGGACAGACAGACTGCTGGAGCAGCTTTACTGTGCCTGCCCCAAAGGACAGCTCTGCAGGTCTCAGTCACAGCAGGACACGGAATCTGACACCCCAGAGCACAAACAAAGTGTGGAAAAAGGACACTTTTGTGCTGAACAAGGTTTCTAGGCAACAACTTACTAACAACTTCAATGTCCCTAATCATTCAGCTCCGCTGACCTTTAGAAATGGTCTGATAAACTCATCAGATTTCCGCAATGAAAGGGGTGACGTGCACAGATGAGGTGGACCAACATGTGGTTTCCCACCACTCCTCTCTGGGTACCAGTTCTACCAAAATAATGCCTTGCTGGTACTCTCTCCTCTCCCCACCACCAATTAAGCACAGAACACAGGGGCCATGATTTCTTTAGAAATCTGTGTGTGAGCTCTCTGAGGGCAGGACTTATTCTTATTTGACTTTATCCCCAAGATCTAGCAGTGTGCTGGCTCACAATGAGGACTCACTAAATTTTTTCCCCTCTGTATTGGGATGCTCTACCACTGAGCTACATCCCCAACCTTATTTTATTTTATTTTATTTTGAGACAGGGTCCAGCTAAGTTGCCAAGGCTGGCCTCCAATTTGGATCCTCCTGCCTCAGCCACTCAATCCCTGCTGAGATTACAGGTATGCACCACCACACCTGACTATTAAATGTATAGTTGAACCAATGACTTTTCATTGAAGGATATATATGGTTTCTTAGGATCTCTAATGAATGTTGGATTCCACTCATCTGTCAGTTCATTCACTTATCCATGTTTCTATCTGTCCATCTATCCATCCATCCAACCACCCAATAACCCTTAGCATAAGCTAGATATAGTCACTGCCATCATGACTATGTAGGTTATTATCTAAAGGGAAGACAGATATTATGGTTTTATTTTTTCCAATGGCATTTATATGCCCTGAACAATTTTGTATATTTTTGTTTATTGTCTACCTCTATTTGGCCACAATAATCTCTGGGAGAACAGGGGTTTTATCTTATTTGCCACTGTGCCGCTTGTCAGGTGCTTGATTAATATGGGTTGACTGCATTTAAAAGAACTAAGAATAGGAATAGGTGGGGTGATTGAAAAGGCACACTCAGGGCAAGAGCTACATCTTAGTGGTAGAGCGCTTGCCTCGCATGTGCAAGGCACCGGGTTCAAGCCCCAGTGTGGGATGCCTTAGAGCTACTTCGGACATCCCTCAAATGATAAGTGATTAAACACTAAAACCTAGGGTGCTGTGGTGTGGTGACAGTGATTTATGTCTCACTCCTGACTTCACAGTGAGAATGTTTGAGCAATTCAGTTCAGATGACACCGAAGAATTTTGTGATAGAAACTTGATGAGTGTTTTTGCAGCTTTAGATTAATGTAGTGATTCTGCTGGCAACTTCAGGGAAAGGCTTTATTGGATCCTGACCTTGCGATAATAATAGGGGACACAAAACAGAAGGTCTTAGATCAACAAGAACAGCCTGGATAATAGTCTTAGCCGCGGGGGGGGGGGGGGGGGGGGGGGAGGGGCGTTCTAGACAGCGTGTCTGCTGGGCATTGCAATCCTTAGCCAACAAAACAAACCAAACCAAACCAGCAGAAAACCACACGACTGTCCTAGTTCTATCCAATGTCCCTTCCTCTGGCTCACCTCTCCCCAGATGGAAGCCTGGGGAGCTGGACCAGGGTTAAGACCTCGATGTGTTGGAAATTGAACTGCTGGCTTCCCAGGGGATTGTACTTCAGGATGGGCCACTGTATTTGTTAGACCAGGACGCAAGAAAAGACCACTGACTCCAATTAAAATCAAATTAAAGCATGATTATTATTTCGACCGGCCGGGCTGCCTGTCCCTCCCAAACAGCGGGAACTAGACAGCAGCAGCAGCTTTCCTGCAGCCCAGCTTTATAGCCCAGAAAGTTACACAAAGGGGGGTTACAGATAACAGAACTCTGACGAGCATAACACTAATGGTAGTTTACATTTTTTACTGGACTCAACATCAGAATTTATGAGGACCATTAGAGCCCCAGAGAGGGTCGTTGTCTGGCCAGGGAAGGCCAAGATTTGTGAGGCGTCACTAAAGTTTCAGAGAGGGCTGCTATCTGGTCAGAGAGCCAGGCATGGGTGAGTTCAAGGCACGGGCAGGCATTCCAAGCAGGTTCAGAATTTGCAGTAATTTATAGTAAAGCCAAAATTATCTTTTCATGGCTTTGTGGCGAGATTGCTCCCAATTTTAAGAAAAGATCAGGTTGGGTCTATCATATTGACTTAATTTTTTTTTTGGTACTGAGGCTTGAACTCAGGCATGCTTCACCACTGAGCCACATCCCCAGCATGTTTTTTTAAAATATTTTTTTTAGTTGTAGTTGGACATGATACCTTAATTTTATTTATTCATTTACTTTTTATGTCATGCTGAGGATTGAACCCAGTGCCTTGCATGTGCTAGGTGAGTGCTCTACCTCTGAGCCCCAGCCCCAGCCCCCCAGCATTTTTTAAAATAGTTTTTAGTTTAGATGGACACAATACCTTTATTTTATTTATTTACTTTTATGTGGTGCTGAGGATCTAACCCAGTGCTTCATACATGCTAAACAAGTGCTCTGCTACCGAGCTACAGCCCCAGCCCCCCAGCATTTTTTATTTTTTTAAATATCTTTTTAGTTGTCAATGGACTTTTATTTTATTTATTTATTTATATGTGGTGCTGAGAATTGAACCCAGTGCTTCACACATGCTACGCAAGCGCTCTGCCATTGAGCCACAGCCCCAGCATTTTAAAAATATTTTATTTAGAGACAGGTTCTCACTGAGTTGCTTAGTGCTTCGCTAAATTGCTGAGGCTGTATCTTTGAACTTGCAATCCTCCTGCCTCAGCCTCCTGAGCTTCTGGGATTACAGGTCTGTGCCACTGTGCCAGGCTATAATAACTTAAATTTTTTTTTTTTTAAAGAGAGAGAGAGAGAGAGAGAGAGAGAGAGAGAGAGAGAGAGAGAGAGAGAATTTTATTTCTTTTTTAGTTTTTTGGCGGACACAACATTTTTCTTTGTTAGTATGTGGTGCTGAGGATCGAACCCGGGCTGCACACATGCCAGGAGAGCGCGCTACCGCTTGAGCCACATCCCCAGCCCTTAATTTTTTTTTTTAAGAGAGAATTTTTTAATATTTACTTTTTAGTTTTCGGCGGGCACAACATCTTTGTTTGTATGTGGTGCTGAGGATCGAACCTGGGCTGCACGCACGCCAGGTGAGCGCGCTACTGCTTGAGCCACATCCCCAGCCCCAATTTTTTTTTTTAATATTTATTTTTTAGTTGTAGTTGGACACAATACCTTTATTTTATTTATTTATTGTTACATGGTGCTGAGGATCGAACCCAGGGCCTTGCACGTGCTAGGCAAGTGTTCTACCACTGAGCCATAACACCAGCCCAGATAATGATTTAATTTTAACTTGATCATTTGCAAACACCTATTTCCAAATGGGGTCACAGTCACAGCATTTCCATACCTTTTTGGGAGTCATAATTCAAAGAGAGAGAGAGAAAGAGAGAGAGAGAGAAAGTGGGGAGCGGGAGGTAGCCTGAATAATTTCTAGAGCAGCTGGAACATGGCAGAGCATATCACAGGGGATTTCTTTTTTTTTTTTTTTTGCAATTGGCAGAAGGGGGATTTATTGAACCAGCATGCTGGGGCTCCGTGCCCACTCAAGAAGGGAAAGCAGCCCAGAGCCCCGAGCAGGGCACAGGGGATTTCTTATAGGTCCTCTGCAGCCTCAGACAGTCCTGGAGGAGCTCAGGGGAGCTGCTCATCTTGGACATATGTCAATAACGAAACCAAAAGTGACTTGAAACATCTTGAAAAGCCACTATACAGGCTTATTTCTGGGGGAAAAAATGGAATGTCATATCTGGGCAAATTGTCTGGGAAAGAACATGGGTTTATAGTGAGTTATATGTCACTTCTCTAGTACTGACTGTGTGTCCTTGCTTAACCTGTCTGGTGCTCAATTTCCTCATCTACCCAACAGGGCCAGTGTACCGGAACTCACTGGGTATTTGTGAAGACTACATGAGATTAGATACAAAAAGTACTTGCTCTTGAAGTTAACTTGGCAAAGTCAGTTCCCCATTTTCTCTTTCTGAAAATATATTATCTAGAGAGGGTTTCTGCCTAAGAAAATAGTTTCTTGCAATGTTAGAGTGAAAACTCCTTTTAGAAAGGTACGATAATATACATCTCAATGCCTTGCAGTTGGTTAGACTCTCTACCTTACTCAGTACATTAAAGAAAATGGCAAGAAAGAAATATGACTGGAACCATCCTATATCAATATGGTCTTTAGGGTAGAAAGTCAGGAGGATGAGATTTCAGGAAACTTCCTGATGTATTACTATTTTTACTCTTATTATTATGTTTTGAATTTGGTGTCAACATACCTTGGCATGTTGTGAGCCCAGGGGCACTTTACCACTGACCTACAACTACATCCCAGCCTGCCGCAGTCTGGCTGGGCACAAAATAACGGAGCCACCACGAGGCACTTGTAGGTTCAAACAGGAAACTCCTTTATTCCTGAACTCCCCCGAAGGCCACCCACACGGCCCTTCCAGGAACACCACACCCCAACCGGAACTCCCTCCACCGGAACTCCCGCGACCAACACGAACTCTCCAGGAATCCCGCCCCCCACCCAGAGCTCAACCGGAACTCAAGGGGAACTCCACGAGAACTCAAAAGTAGCGAGCGCCCAAGGCAGCAGGAGCCGCCCTATTGCCGGTCTATATACAACTGAATCACAGCAATTATACACAGCTTAACTTAATTATTATCTTAATGGCTCGCTGGCGTCACTTTTCAACCACTCCTACTGGCAAAATGCTAGGCACCATCCCGACTGAGCTGTGGCTCTCAACACCAGCCCTCTTTATTTCTTATTTTAAGATGGAGTCTTGCTAAATTGCTTAAGTCCTCTTTAAAATGCTAAAGCGACCTTGAACTTGTGACCCTCCTGCCTCAGCCTCCCAAACTGCTGGGATTATACCCATGTACCACTGTGCCTGGCAAGGAGTATTGCAAGTTTGAGGCCAGCCTCAGCAATTTAGTGAGACCCTGTTTCAAAAAAACAAAACAAAACATAAAAAGCACTGGAAAGGCACCTCAATGTTAGAGCTCCCTGGATTCTATCTCGAATATCAAAACAAACAAAAATAAAACAAGAAGCAACTCTTGTTTTATATTCCAATTTCATCAGTTTATGTAATATTTAAATTTCCAAATTGTAATAACAATTACAGAGGATCTACTGGGAGTAGAAACTATCTCAACCGAGTCTTGGGAAGCACACAATGTGGGCCTAGGGGAGCAGATACATTGGGACGCAACTGAAGACCTTTTCAGCTGCACCTTCAACCATGGGAGTCTGGTGACAAGGGAGTGCGTTTTAGAGAAGTCACAGAGACCTTCTAATCAGGAGTTGGTGCAGTGGAGGAGGGTTAAAGTGTTTTCACTGATGAGCTGGTCCTGGACACCGTAAGAATTCAACTGCTGACACATTTCTACATGTCCTCTGGCAAGGTCTTGCTCCAAGGAGTATCACAACTGTCTCTCCAATCACATATCAAAGACACCGGGATAATGTTATAGTTCTTTAGGACTCTATCATTAAAATTGGGTATTGATTTTATCTAATCACCTTTCCCTTTAGTAGTGATTCACTTCTTGGTTCAATGATCTAAGAAACATTTATGGAGCACCTACTATTGCTGTGCCTTGCGATAAGACAGTGAATAAGGTGTGGTCCTTGCAGCCTAGGGGGCAGCCACATCAGTAAGTGGGCAATTGCCAAGCAGCTGGTTAGCTTGAGGGATAACCCCCAGAACGCACTACACAGTCTACCCTGGGTGGAATTCCTCTCTGATTGAACTTGGTGGTTATAAGCAACTGAGGAATGCCTTCAGGATCAGTTACTCTGTTCTGGGCTCTGAGATTACAAAGACAAATCATCCACAGCATTGTATTCAAGAAGTCCAAATGGGACTTACTCAAACTAAAAAGTTTTTTCTCAGCAAAAGAAACAATAGAGAGGTAAATAGGGAGCCTACATCCTGGGAACAAATCTTTACTCCTCACACTTCAGATAGAGCCCTAATATCCAGAGTATACAAAGACCTCAAAAAATTAGACAATAAGAGAACAAACAACCCAATCAACAAATGGGCCAAGGACCTGAACAGACACTTCTCAGAGGAGGACATACAGTCAATCAACAAGTACATGAAAAAATGCTCAACATCTCTAGCTGTCAGAGAAATGCAAATCAAAACCACCCTAAGATACCATGTCACTCCAGTAAGATTGGCAGCCATTATGAAGTCAAACAACAACAAGTGCTGGCGAGGATGTGGGGAAAAGGGTACACTTGTACATTGCTGGTGGGACTGCAGATGGGTGCAGCCAATTTGGAAAGCAGTATGGAGATTTCTTGGAAAGCTGGGAATGGAGCCACCATTTGACCCAGCTATTCCCCTTCTTGGTCTATTCCCCAAAGACCTAAAAAGAGCATGCTACAGGGACACTGCTACATCGATGTTCATAGCAGCACAGTTCACAATAGCAAGACTGTGGAACCAACCTAGATGCCCTTCAATAGACGAATGGATAAAAAAAATGTGGCATTTATACACAATGGAGTATTACTCTGCATTAAAAAATGACAAAATCATAGAATTTACAGGGAAATGGATGGCATTAGAGCAGATTATGCTAAGTGAAGCTAGCCAATCCCTAAAAAACAAATGCCACATGTCTTCTTTGATATAAGGAAAGTAACTAAGAACAGAGTAGGGACGAAGAACAGGAGAAGAAGATTAACATTTAACAGGGATGAGAGGTGGGAGGGAAAGGGAGAGAGAAGGGAAATTGCACAGTAATGGAAGGAGACCCTCAGGGTTATACAGTGGAGGGGGTAGAGAGAGAGGAGGGGAGGGGAGGGGAGAGGTGGGGAGGGGGGGAGGGTGGAGGATGGGAAAGGCAGCGGAGCACAACAGACACTAGTATGGCAATTTGTAAATCAATGGATGTGTAACTGATGTGAATCTGCAATCTGTGTATGGGGTGAAGGTGGGAGTTCATAACCCACTTGAATCAAAGTGTGGAATATGATATGTCAAGAAATTTGTAATGTTTTGAACAACCCACAATAAAAAATTAAAAAAAAAAAAAAATAAGTCCAGGCAGGAGGCCGAGGCAGGAGGATCACAAGTTCGAGGCCACCTTGGACAACTTAGTAAGACTCTGTCTCAAAATAAAAAATAAAAAAAAACCCAATGTTTAAAAAAAATCACACAGGTAACTATATTATCCTTGTAGGTGTGGCCTTTGGGATAGTGTGGGATTGTCTGGGAGGCATTTGGGTGAGATCTGCCGAGGGAAGCTTCTTGTAGGAAGTGAAGCTTCTCTAGGCTGTGAGTGTCCTGAGAAGCAGGGACCTGATGCAGCTGTCTCCCAGTCTTTGGGACAATGCCTTGCACACATGGTGGCTCAGCATTCCAATGAGTTCATGTGTGATTAGGAGTCAACTTGGGGCTTGGAGGCTCTACCCTGAGCCAAGCTTTACACTAAATGCTGGGAATCCAAAGATGAATGACACTTGGCTTTTGCTCTGAACTAGGAGATTGGAATAAAGACTTATTTCTGACTAAATTTTGATAACTTATCAGGCAATATAAATCAAAATGCTTTTGAGCCGGGCCTAGTGGCACATACCTGTAATCCCAGCAACTTGGAAGGCTGAGGCAGGAGGATTGCAGGTTTGAGGCCAGCCTCAGCAACTTAGTCAGATTCTGTCTCAAAATAAAAATTCTTAAAAATGTTCTGGGAATATAACTTAGTGGTAAAGCACCCCTGGGTTCAATCCTCAGAACCAAATATCTAACAAAATAAAATAAAATGCTTTTAAACCTGGGGCTGGCCCTTCCTTCCTTCCTTCCTTCCTTCCTTCCTTCCTTCCTTCCTTCCTTCCTTCCTTCCTTCCTTTTCTTTCTTTCTGGTATTGGGGATGGAACCCAGGGTTACTTTATTACTGAGCTACTTCCATAGTCCTTTTTATATTTTTATTTTGAGACAGGATTTCACTAAGTTGCTTGAGGCCTCCCAAGTCATGGGGATTATAGGTGTGTGCCACTGTGCCTGGCTTGAAGGGAGCAGTTTTATCTGAATAACTGTCCAAGTGCTTTTTCAAATTGTCAGCTATCCCTTCAAACTTTCCTTGACACCCCTCCCAGCCTCTAGGCCTAAGGGAAGTGGGCTATGGCATCGTTCTCAGCAACAGTAACCTCAGAGCTCGCAGTTGCTGGTGGATGGTTTGCCCTAGGTGATCAGAACTTTCCACTGGTCTCTAGGAACAAATGAGTTTGAATGAGGTTGCTCAGTTCGTTACAATTCTTACAGCTTCTGTTCTAACTCTCCTTCAACTCTTAACTCCTAGACCAGCAAAGGCCACTGGAGTTGAAATAGAGCTGGCAGAAGGTCATGCGTGTGTGATTCATGTCAATTTAGTGCAATTAAATGGCACAATCAGCGAGACAGGAAACTTTGCATCTCCGTAACTTTCTCCAACGTTAGGAAGAGAAACAGGGGCAGAAGCAAGTTAGGGACACAAAGCAATGCTTCATTCCCCAAGGAATCAGCAAGTCAGGTTGTGAATCTTTCCCAGAAGGAGAAAGCCCATCCCCTTTTCTAAGCTGGATATCTTTACATGTTTGCCATTTCTTAAGAATGTTTCTCGTTGTTCCTCCCTAGAGAGCTGTACCCCAAATAACAGCCTTTTCCAAGTTCTCACTGCTGTATGGACTCTTGGGAATCCACATGCCAACCCCGAGCAGAAATATAGCTGTAATATCCCCCTCATGTCCCCCACATGCCCTCGGCCCTGCCCAGCTGGAGGGTCACATTCCGTTTCATAAATAGCATCAAAGAGAAGTCACTTTGGGGGTAGAGAGCAGTAGTGTAAGCAGAAGTCAGGGACCTCAAGCAATGACTAATGGGGCAGACAGGCTTTTCTTTGTCCATTGTTCGCTGATAATGAATAGATCTTCAGCCTCCTCTTTCTACCTCTAGAGAAAGAAAAGAGGCCGTGGACACAGAAAGTTCCTTTTAGAAAGTTCCTGACTCTATCCTGTGTTGTTGGCTTTTGGACTTTCCCCCCAGAAGTCACCAAGTCCAGTCATGAATTTTTGAAAAGTTGGAACCTCTGACAAATTAAGTGTTGACTGTGGTGAGTGTTTTTTTTTTTTTTTTGCAGTATTTGGGATTGAACCCTGAGTCCATCTATCACTGACCTACATATATCCCCAGATCTTTCTATTTTATTTTGAAACAGTGTCTCTTAAATTGTCCAGGCTGCCTTGAACTTGTAATCCTCTGGCCTTGGCCTCCTGAGTCGCTGGGATTATAGGCCTATGCCCTCAAGCCTGGCAGCATCCATCATTTAAAGTGGGCTAAACAACAATAAAACACTCAATACAATTTAAAAAGACTTGAAGATCTGGGTGCAGTGGTGCACGCCTGTAATCCCAGTGGCTGGGGAGGCTGAGGCAGGAGGATCACAAATTCAAATCCAGCCTCAACAACTTAGTGAGGCCCTAAGCAATTTAGTAAGATCCTGTCTCCGAAAAAAAATAAATAAATAAAAAGTTCTGGGATGTGGCTCAGTGGTTAAGCATGCCAGGGTTTAATCCCCAGTACCAAAAAAAAAAGGCCAGGGATGTAGCTCAGTGGAAGAGCATGCCCAGGTTTAATCCCCAAGTATCACCAAAAAAAAAAGGATGGGGGGCTGGGGTTGTGGCTCAGTGGTAGAGCACTTGCCTTGCACACATGAAGCCCTGGGTTTGATCCTCAGCACCACATAAAAATAAATTAAAAAAAAAAGATATTGTGTCCATCTACAACTAAAAAAAAATTAAAAAAAATATTATTGAAAAGAAAGACCTGGACACTGCCTCTCTTCTTGATGTCTGGGTCGGCTCAGTGCTCAGAGTCTGGGAGTGGCGGTGTAGGACAGCCCACTCCTTTCTGGGCCATGTGCTGCTGAGACACGAGGAAAGTCCTGAGTTACAGAAACTGAATTGACAACTGGAGGGTCATCTGAGCCTTGGAAGAAAGCTTCTGCTGTTGGGTAACTCAGCAGACACCCCTGAGTCAGCCAAGAGAACTGGGCACTCATCAGATGTGGCCTGAGATTCAGCATCACTATTAGCCACCTTAATCGAGCCTTATACTTCACCTGTGACAATGTCCTGTGGCCTGAAAAGCCTGGACTAGCTCCCCGCGTGGATCAGGAGAAGTGAACCCAACGTTCATTCAGATCTGTTTTCCCTCATCGTGAATCTGAGCCGCGATGCTTATGAGATTTACTTACTGATCAAACAAGAGTCTTCAGCTTGTAGCTGGTGAATGAAGGGTTCCAGAGGAGGAGTTCCAGGAGGAATTGAAACTGGGGGATCTGGGAGACCAGAGATTCCAGGAAGAGGCCTGCCCCACTCACTGGCTCTGAAGCTTCAGCTCTGAGTCTGCTCCCAGCTTGGCTTCTTCAGAGTCATCTCCTTCTTCTGCTGGGTGTGATCAGAAATGCCTGTGAGCTCTTCATTCCACTGAACCAACTAGGCCTCCGGGATTGTGGCCCTGGGATTTTTTTTTGTGGTCTTGTGTCCTCTATTCTATCTATTCTCACCTTAATCTGTCCCTGGCTACGTATGACTCAAGCCCTGACGTTCTGGGATAGGGTTAGGAGGGGACCTAAATCGGTGAGATGGAATCTTTAGATAAAGCCCCTGACCCCATGTTCCACTATCATAACTCTACTTCTTGATGGAAGTTCAAATCCAGAGATTTTGGGGTGAAGGGAGGAGCTTTGGGGAAGATGAGGTGGGGAGAGATGACTTGCCAATAGAATGATTCTAATATCCAGCTATGCCTGAGGTTTTGTTCTTTTGCTCTTTCATTTTCTGAGTCTCTCTTGATGTAATGTATCTGTCAAGTCAATTTAAGATTCTGTCTCTGTGCATCTTTGTTACCTTCTCAGTCCCCTGCCCAAGAATTTAAAAAGGAATTGCCTTTTGGTAGGGGAAGTATAAGATTTAGTTTGAAAGGTTCTAACTGCCTTCTTTATTCTCAGAGAGGTAGCTTGTGGTAGAATTTTTTTTTTTTCCTTAAAACTAAAAAGGTATTTTGGGTTTCTTTCTTTTATCTCATATCTCTGCACCCCAGGTTGTGTGATACCTTTTCTTCCTCCCTCCTGATGACCTCACCAACCTCCTTTATGATTTGGCCCTTACTCTTCCCTGTATCCTCACCTTCAGATTTCTGCTTACACCTAGTTTCAGAGATGTGTTCCCAGCTGGTTCTTACTCCAACTTTGCCTATCCATATTGATGCCATGTCTAGCATCTTGTTGTAAACACTGTATAATGATTTCTTCAACTAGCCCCGGCTCATACCCACACTGGAGAGCAAAGCCTTCCAGGTCAACAAATTAAAGATCAGTTTACTCACCGAAAAAAAAAAAAAGAAAGTTCTGGCATATCAGGAGGCTATATATGCCAGTTGGCAATGCCACCCTGAGATGAGTATCAGTTAATCTTTTGCGGAGTTTGTTCTTTGCTGTTTTTCCGGGCTCTACCTGGTTATCTTCTTTCTATTAATTGATCCACCTAGCTACTGTAAGCCTTTAAGTTTGAAATCCTTGGATTAAACTATTTCAGTGGTCCCTCGCAGCATTAATAATATCTATCATTGACGCTCTGGAACTTTCATTTAGGAACACTGTATTCTTCTAGAATTTTATTTTTTTTGGTGCTAGGGATGAACCCAGGCCTTTGCTCATGCTAGGCAAATGCTCTCATGCCGAGCTACACCCCAGTGTGAACACTAAGTAAATGAGGTATGTGAAGACAGGCAAAGTGACACTCAGGTTACCTTGCCATAGTCCTTTCTCTCCAGTCCCTGGAAGGGTTACCACCCATGCTTATGATGCGCAGTAAAGATATCTGACCAGTAACCCTGCTTGAATTGTTCCTTGACCTTTGGATAACTCCAGTCCCTGCTGGGGATTATGCTCTGGTCTTGAGGAGCCTTTGGCATTACCCAGCTCATTGTTTGTGACTGATCCCAGGGAAGACTATTGACTTTCAAGATAATAGAAGAGCCTTAAAAAATGGAAGACCCAAATGGCATGAGAAAATGAGGAGGTAAATGACCCAGACAAATGGAAACTTTGTTCCAGAAAAAGATGATTTAACATGATCTAAAGGAAGCAAAGAAAAAAATAGATCTGTTCGTTCAACACCCCTCACAGCTCAGGATCCATATGCTGCGCCTGCTGCGACATGGTGTGCAACTCTGCTTTTGATCTTTGCAAAGTTGGAAAGGAACCCATAATACATGCAGCAGAAGCAAAAATCGACAAAGGGGATTATGATAAGGTAAAAGGCTGCAAAATCCAAAGAAATGCTCAGTGGAGTGGAGAGACAACCTATGAAAGAGAGAAAGTAGGTGCAAGGCGAACATCTGATAAGGTTTCAATATCCCAAATATACAAAGAACTTAAACAACTCAAGAGCAGGAAGACAAATGATCCAATTAAAAAAAATGGGCAAAGGATCTAAATAGATGTTTCTCAAACAAAGACATACTAATGGCCAAGAATATGTGAAAATTCATTAATGCTTAAAGTCATTAATCATCGGAGAAATGCAAATTAAATGCACAATGAGATGATACCTCACACCCATTAGAATGGCTATTATCAAAAAGTTGAAGGACAAGTGCTGGAAAGGTGGGGAGAAAAGAGAACCCTTGCACACTATTATGCAAATTAGGATAGCCAATACAGAAAATGGTATGGAGGTTCCTTGAAAAATTAAAAAATAGAACTACCATATGGCCCAGAAATTCCGCTGCTGGGTGTATATCCAGAGGAAATGAAATCAATATGTCAGAGAGTTATCTGCACTTCTATGCTCATTGCAACATTATTATGTTAATTATTTTTTGTGGTACTAGGGATTGGACACAGGGGCACTTAAACACTGAGCCACATCCCCAGTTCTTATTTATTTATTTATTTATTTTTGGTGGGGTGGGTACTGGGATTGAACTCAGGGGCACTTAACCACTGAGCCACATCTCCAGCCCTTTTTAATATTTTATTTAGACACAGGGTCTCACTGAATTGCTTAGCACCTTGCTGATGCTGAGGCTGGCCTCAAACTTGAGATCCTCCTGCCTCAGCCTCCTGAGCTGCTGGGATTACAGGCATGTGCCACTGTGCCTTACTCATTGCAACATTATTTACGATAGCCAAGATATGGAATCAACCTAATAGTCCATGAATGAATGAATGGATAAAGAAAATGTGGAATATAAACACAAAGAATATCATCTAGCCTTAAAAAAGAAAAAAGAAAATCCTGTCATTTGTGGCTAACTGGGTGAAACTGAAGGACACTATCTTAAGTGAAATAAGCTTGGCACAGAATGACAAATATGAATTGCATGATCCCATTTATATGTGGAATCTAAAAGAAGTTGAACTCAGAAGTACAGAGAAAATGGTATTACGAGGGAATTGGGGAAATGGTTAAAGGAAAAAAATTTCATTTAGGAAAAAAATTCAAGTAGAAATTACACAAATATCCATCAACTGATGAATAGATAAGTAAAATGTGAATATAATATGAATTCTACAACATGAATGAAGATTGAAAACACCATGTTATATGAAAGAAGCCAGACACATAAGCTTAATTTGAGTCCATTTACATGAAACCTCCAGAACAGGCAAATCAAAAGACAGAAAGTAGATTGATGGTTGACAGAGGCTGGGGCCATGGTGGAAGAAATGGGGAGTGTTTATTTGGGGTGAAGAAAATAGCCTGGAATTGGGTAGTGGTGATGGGTACATAACCCTGTGAATACTATAAACATCAATGAACTGTATAGTTCAAAAGGATAAATTTTTAAGGTACATAAATTCCATATTAATAAAGCTGTTATTTAAAACCAAATAATGAAATAATCAAATTTTCTACACAGTAGAAAATAAAATGCTATGATTGATAAAATTCTATTTGGACAAAACATTGATCAATGAATCATGCTCTTTTGCGAAATCTACTTTGAAAAAGTGGATTGAATAAAATTGTTTGCATTCATCATTCAGACTTCAGTTGGGCAAAAATTAAAAAGCAAAAAACAAATAACAAAACTGGAAGTGCTTCAGCTGTTCTTCATAGAAAATGCTGCAAAATTAAGTTGGCTTAATGGCATTCGTACCAGAAGCAATAATAATAATAATTGGTATTACTATTATTACTATTATTTCTAATATTGGGGATTTAATCCAGGCATGCTTTACCACTGAGCCATATCCCCATCCCTATTTATTCATTCATTTATTTAGAGACAGGATTTCACTAAGTTGCTTAGGCCTTGCTAAGTTGCTGAGGCTGGCCTTGAACTTGTGATTCTCCTTTTCCAGCTTTCTGAGCTGCTGGGATTACAGGTGCGTGCCATTATGCCTGACTTAGAAACTATTTCTTAACAAAACTAATAAATATCAGTATTATTTTAATTAAAATATTGATTCTAAAATGCTGAATCAAAAAATACATCTTGATTCAAAATGGCAGATTAGAATGTGCCATGCCCTTCAATTCCAATATCACGATAACATTTGTAAATTGTTGGTTGTATTTAGTTTGCTAGGACTGCCTTAACAAATTCCCACAGACTGGGTGGTTCACAACAGAAATTTATTTGCTCTTAGGCTGGGGTGTAGCTCAGTGGTAGAGTACTTGCTCAACATAAGGGAAGCCCTGGATTCAATCCCAGCATTGCAGAAAAACAAAACCAAAACCAACCAAACAAACAAAAACTTCACAGTTCTGGAGGCTGAATCCAAGATCGGGGTGTGGGCAGATTTGGTTTCTTCTGAGATTTCCCTTTGGCTTGCAGACAGCTGCTTTCTCAATGTCTTCACAAGGTCTTTCTTCAGTGTCTGTGTCCTAACTCCTCTTTTTACAAAGACATTAGTCAGATGGGATTAGGACCCACCTTAATAGTCTCATTTTTAACTTGATCACCCCTTTAAAGGTCATATCTCCAAACAGAGTCATTCTCAGGTACTGGGGGTAGAGACATCAACATATCAATTTAGGGGTACACAGTTCCACCCAGAATGTTTGTTTGGTATTAGTACATTCTGGTACTTCCCTCATGACCTCCTGGGGTCACAGAATATTAAGAACTGTAAACCTCAGATGTCATCTGGTATAGTTCTCACCTTCTCTCTTTCAGAAAGAGAAATGAATATAACATTATGCAAAGCCTGTTTCTCTTTCAACTTTCTGTGGAAGTTTTCTTCTATATTTGTCCTTTTGAGGGACATCTTGTGCAGTACCGAGAGTGCTTGTTAGGAATGGCAAGGTCATTTGCATAGTTTAGCAACAATGGAGGATTACTTATGAAAATAAAATGAAAAATAGCAAGTTGATAAGCCCAAAGCCATATGGCACCCAGACATTTTTAAAATTGCATCAGAATTAGGGGCTGGGGTTGTGACATATATATAAATAAATAAAGGTATTGTATCCATCTACAACTAAAAAATTTTTTTTAAAAAGTGCATCAGAATTATTAGTTCACCTCAGAGCCGTATCAGGATCTTGCTTCGAAAAGCTTTAACTATGTTCAGAAGCATCCCAGATACTATCTGATAATTGATATTTGGGTTCAGAGCTAGATATATGAGGAAGGAAATCTTCAGAGGGCTTGGTCTTGGAGCCTTGTAACTTAGCTAGAGAATTCCAGGGTCCTCTTTATATTTGCTAGGGGAGAAGACTTCACCAACTTTATTTTTTTTTTGTCAATGGACCTTTATTTATTCATATGCAGTACTGAGAATCGAACCTAGTGTCTCACACATTCTAAGCAAGCGTTCTACCACTGAGCCAGAACCACAGCCCCAGATTTCATCAATTTTTGATGAAATCTTAGAGATTCTTTTGATGTTAGAGTCTGTAAACAAGTCAGGATGGCGCCTGGTATTTTGCCAGGGGGAGTGGTTTGTGAGGTGGCGCCAGCAAGCCCTTAAGTGTGGAGATTTCTTATTGGTTGACTGATGTATCTAGTTTATGTTAATTAAGATAAGCTGTGTGGAATGTATAAATACCTCTGTTGTCCTACAATAAATGGCTCCCACTCCTGCTGTATCAATCTACACAAGTTCCTCATCACCCCCCGGTTATTTTGCTGCAGCCGGACTGCGGCATTTTGACACTTTCTTAAAAGTTCTCTATCTAGGAACAATGATGAACAAAGTTTATTCAATTCATTCATTTTTAGAATTCTTCCTTCATCAAATATTTATTAAGTGTTTAACACATGTCTGACTTTGTGTCAAGTGATGGGTAACTGTCGTGATCACATGGTGGCTGAAGTTGGGAGAGAAGGCACTATGACAAGAGATTGCCTTGCAGCATGATAGTTTTGCCAAAATCTTGGTCCTGGTCCCTGTTGCCAATCCAATAATGAGGACAGTTTTGAGAAAAAAGAAGGTTTATTGCTGAAGGGAAAGCGAGGAATGAGAGACGGGTAAGTGAGAAATGAAAGACAGAGACCAGGCAGAGATACACCACACGAGAGTTTATTTGTCAGAGCTGACAAATAAAGGCCATCTCTCTATAGGAGAGAGAGAGGCAACACAGGCTGGAGTTCTGGGACTTTTATGGGGGAGGCTCCAGAGTAAGAGCTGGGTGAGTCCTAATGCAGGTGGTTAAGGGTTGGTTGGTATGAAGGAGTGGTGAGCCTTTCTCAGAAAGGCCCTTGGGTGGGAAAGTGAAACTTTTTCCTCAAAATGGTGGCTGTCACTTAAGATGGCCATCCAGATGCCAAGAAAAGACCTTATATTCCCCACTTTTTTGTTTTTATTGGGCACCTTAGGGATCAGGGACATAGGTCAATCTTCTATAACTGCTTCCTTCTGGGAAGGGGCAGTGTTTGAATCATTGGAACAATGATGAGGGTTGTGTGGTGGTGGAATGCTCTCCCTGGTGGCCCAATTTTGGTGAGGGATTGATATTCCTTCAGCAGAGGAGAGCTGTTGTTTCTGACGTCCAAGGTCCTGTTGGTGTTGTTTTGTCTTGTCCTTTACTGTACCAGATTGATTGACATAAAACTGGCTTTCCTCCTGTAGGTACAGACAAAGTCCACCTTTTTCAGCTATAAGAAGATCAAGGCCCCATGGATTCTGCAGAACCACAGCAGCTAAAGTATCAAGCTGGGATTGTATAGTTATTATGGTTTGAGCAAATTGCTGTAAGTCTCTTTGAAATTGGAATGATAATACCTGGTAGTAGTCCCCCTGGGAGGTGAGTGCAGAATGAGGGAGGAGGGCAAAATTGAAAAAGGGAAGGATGGTGCTCGTGGTTCTGCAGTGTCCTCATGGTCCTCAGAGACCAAAGGAAGATTGGGGGTTCCAGCCTTGGAGAAACCATCTTGAGAGGACCTGTGGGTCTCACTGTATAAAAGGGTGGAGAGGACTGTTTTAAATGGGAGTAGTTATGAACCCAATATGGGATGCCCTCAAGGCAGGCCACTGAGGGAGTGGTAAGAATGATCCGATAAGGTCCAGTCCATTTTGCAGAGAGGTTGAGAGGAGGAGGGGGTACCTCTTGGAGGGGGCATCTCTTTGAGAGGTACCAGGTCACCAGGAGAAAGAGTGGGAGAAGGAGAAGAGGCATAACTAAGCTTTGCCAGAACAGCACTACTGTATTGCCAAAGAAGTTTCCTAATGTACACAAGAAGGGGCCAGAAAAGATGAGGAGCAAGAGGTAGTGGAGAATCAGAGGGTGGTGAGCAGGACAGGGAGACAGGCCATCCATATAGAAGCTCAAAAGGGGAGATGTTGAGTGGCTTCTTTGGGAGGGCTTGTAACCTAAGAAGAGCCAAGGGAAGGAATTTAGTCCAACCTAAATGTAATTCAAGTGAGTGAGAATGTTCTTCAAGGTGTGGTTGGTACAGTCCACTTTGCCAGAACACTGGGGATGGTAGGGAACATGAAAATGCCAGGAGATGTTGAGTGCCTTAGCTAAAGACCATAAACATGGGATCATTATCAGACTGGAGCCAGGAGGGGAGGCTGAATCAGGGAAGAATGTGTTCAGTGAGGATGTTGGCCACATCGGGGCACATTTATTGGTGGTAGGAAAAGCCTCGACCCATCTCAAGAAGGTGTTGACAAGTACCAAGAGAAATTTGTACCGCTCGATTGGGGACATTTGGGTGAAATACAGCTGCCAATCAGAGCAACGGAGATGTCCTCTTGTCTGGTGTAAAGGGAAGGCAGATGGGCAGAGATTAGAGGTGGAGTTGGTTTTTTGGCAGATTTCACAGGAGGCAGAGAGGGTAGAGAGAAATTGTAAGTCCTCTGGAGAGAGTTTAAGGTGGGAAGTGAGAAATTGTCTTAAAGATGTGGTGTTATGGTGAAAGTGGTTGTGAAGGAAGGTAAGCATCTGTTGAGTGTCAGGTGAGGAAGAGTCCATCGGGGGACTAGCAAGGCAGAGGACCGAAGGTGCAGTAGGCTATTGGAGGGCAGTGGCCCTCGCCTCAGAGTCTGCCTTATTGTTGCTGAGTGTCACAAAAGTGGTGTCTGTCTGGTGGGATTTACAATGTGAGATTCCAACGGCAGTGGGAAGCTTTGAGGCCTGAAGGAGATCTGAGATAAAGAGGACATTAGTAATTGAAGTTCCCTTGGTGGTAAGGAATCCACGCTCCTTCCAAATAGCAGAGTGGGAAAGAAATATGTGGAAAGCGTATTTAGAGTCAGTGTGGACATTGAGGGAGGCTCCCTTTGCCAAAGTGAGGACTCTCATGAGGGCGACAAGTTCGGCCTGCTGATTGGATGTATTACTGGGGAGGGGAGCAGCTTCCACAACTGAGGTAACAGAGACTATAGCATGCTCTGCCTGACCAACTCCCTCCTGAAGGAAGCAGGAGCCATCTGAACCATGTGTACGTTGTCTGGAGCAAGGGGCCTCCCTGTATGTGGGAGTGATGTGGAAGAAGCTCCTCCAGAGTTTCAATGCATGAATGGGTAAGAGGACAAAAGGTGGAAGAGTCCTGAGCAGTGGGAAGAAGAGTAGCAGGATTTAAAGGTGAGCACATGTAGAAAGTAAGACTGAGATCTTCCACCAGGGAAACCTGTAGAGAAAAAAGGTGACAGGGGGGCAGGGAATGTAAGCCCTTATAGGTGAGGAGTTCCATTAGGTGATGGGGAGCCAGAATGGTGAGTGGGGCCCCAATGGTTAAGCTGCAGCCAACCTTGGTGGGCAAGGGGCCCATCCCAAACAGTAGGGTCAAGATCCTTCCATAGAAAAGCCACAGGGGCAAAGGTTGGCTCCAGCATATGTCTGAGGACCCCTAGAGCAAATTCATGCTTTTTAGCCACGTAAAGGTGAAATGGGCATGTGAGGTCAGGGAGATGGAGAGAGAGAGAAAGTTTTGAAGTCATTCTTTTGTGTTGTAGCCAAAGGAAAAGTTAAATTGACACTTTTTTTTTTTTTTTCTTATCAAGCCTGCTGAGTCTGCCCTTTGAATTTCAATGTTAGCTTCAGTGTGGCCTTGGCCAGGGATGTTGCTGCCTAGGGCTTTACAATGTACTATGCCAATAGAAGAAGGGAGGAGGGTTCTGGGTCCCTTGTTTGTCTAGAAGTAGGGTCTCTGGAGGAATCCAGAGCTTTAGTGGCAAGTCGAAGCTGGGCAGGGGAGCAAGATGAACAAAGGGAAGGCTTAGAGTGGAGAAAGGAGAAAGCCTGCACATAAGGGATTTCCTTCCGTTTTCCTGAGCACTCACAAAAGTTATGAAGATTCTGTAAAATCAAAGGTGCCATTAGGTGGCCTTTGTCCAAGTCTTAGAATGGCCATGACTGAGTAGAAAGTTGAATTATTCAGGATCCAAATGGAGTGGGGCTAAGTGGGCGAGGAAGCAGCCGAGAGTGAGTCAAATGGGATTCTGGACTGGGAGTTCCCCATGGCGAGCTGGAGTGCTGGAGTGGCTAGAGGCCAGTGTCCCCTGGCTCCAGGCCAAACCAGAGTGAGAGAGAGGACAGCAGTGAAAAGGGGCCATCACCACACAATTCACTGGCCCTGGGGCTGAAGCCTTTCTACTTCCCTAGTCCCGGGCTTTGCTGGTAGAGAGTCTTGGTGCCTGGCCAGGGCTTTGGTGAGCTCTGCTGAGGAGTTGAGAACCAAGACCTGAGAGTGAACTCACCAAGGGGAAGGGTTGGGAAGTTCGAGAACCTTGGTGCTGGGCCAAGATCTAAGTTAACTTTTGTCTCTGGAGAGGAGACTTGTCACTGCAGTCTCTAGGGGGTAGACTCGTGGGGAGGAGGGGAAGGGCAAAATCACTTATCAAATGAGGCTGGTGTGTGGATGGAGAAGGAGAGCACTAGGTGAATGGAAGGAGGTGTGTGGCAATTGTCCTGGGCCCTCAGGCCAGGATCACAAAGCAGCTTAAATCCCAGGAGGGGAGAGCGAAGCTGATGGGAGAATGTGATCAAGGCTGCTCTGCAAAGAGAGGGAGAGCAGCAGCAAGGAGGGAGAGCAGGTATTGTGATTAGGCCAGGAAGTGGAGGGGGTTTTGAGATGGATGTGAATGGGCTCCTGGTGTGAGGCGATAGAAGGACTTGAGACATCCCAGACAGTAGGGTCCACCTCGGAAAGGCGTTATGGGAAGGCACTGGCAGACGGAATAGGGGATGGTCCTAAGGTGAGAATGAGGATCAGGGGAGAGGCAGGCGAGTCTGCATGGAAGTGTATATGAGGGGAGAAGGAAAGCATGGCCCCCAACTTTGTGAGGATGTCCCCTCCCATAAGGGCAACAGGGCACTGTGGAATGACCAAAAAGGAGTAGGTAAAAATTAGAGCCAAAAGCGCAAACAAGGCTAGGTGTCTGTAAGGGTTGGTAAGGTTTACCCTCTACCCTGACAATAGAGGTCACAGAATGAGTAGCAGGTCCCCAGAACTCCTTGAGGACTGAATATGTAGCCCCAGTGTCTAGGAGGAAGGAGACAGGCCTACCTGAAATATGCAGAGTATTACCCTGGGTTCCCGCAGAATGATGGTAGTGGTCAGGTGATGGGGACCTGGATCTCATTGTCAATCCTCTGCAGCCAGTCCTAAGAGTTGGAAAAGGGAACCAGTAGGGCCAGATGGCTGGAGGCCACTATAGGCTCAGGGACAGTCAAAGGCCCAGTGTCCCTTCTGATGGCATTTAGGACAAGGGCCTGAAGGCTTGCAAGGCTTAGAACATGTATGAACCCAGTGATCCACCTGACCACATTTAAAACTGGGTCTGGGTGGTCCCGAGGGACCTTTTCATGGGCCAGTGGAAGCCGGGACAGATGCTAAGGCAGGACAAATGGCTTGAGAGTGCATCTGATATTTCTGCTTCCGGGCCTTCTCGTGTTTCTTGTTATATACCTTAAAAGCCTCCCAAAACCTCGGCTTGGGGAGTTAGGGGCCCCCTCTAGAGGTGCCTTAGTTTGGCTTTAATATTGGGGGAACTATGGGAGAAAAAGTAGGTCATTAGTAGTTGTCTCCCATTTGGAGTTTCAGGGTCCAGATCAGTATATTGTAAGAAAGCCTTGCTCAGGTGGTCTAAAATGCTGAAGGGTTTTCATTCTTTTTTTTTTTTTTTTTTTTTTAAAGAGAGAGAGAGAGAGAGAGAGAGAGAATTTTAATATTTTATTTTTTGGTTTTCGGCAGACACAACATCTTTGTATGTGGTGCTGAGGATCGAACCGGGGCCACACGCATGCCAGGCGAGCATGCTACCACTTGAGCCACATCCCCAGCCCCGGGTTTTCATTCTTATCTTGGGAGATTTCTGGAGCGTTTCATAATTGATAGGTTTATGGTCTGTCTTTCTAAGTCCTTCCATGAGGCAAGTAATGAATTGGTTTTCACTAGTTATTCCTCTTGGTGAATTATAATTCCAACTGGGGTCCCGATCAGGGGCTGCTTCAGTGCAAATTGGATGGGCAGGGGAGGTCTGATGTACCTCATCAGTATAATTTCTAGCTTGCTCCCAAACTCGCCTGCACTCCTCGGGCAGGAGGATGTTAGGTAAGATCATATGGACATTGTGGAAGGTCAAATTATATGATTGAGTCAGATATTGAAACTCTTTGATACATGTAGTGGGGCCTGAAGTATAGGACCCAACCTGCTTTTCTGTGAAAGATCTGACTAAGATAAAGGCACATGAACTGTGATTACATCACCTACCCCAGCCACCTTGCCTAGAGGACACAGAGATGTGGGTTGGGTAGAGGCAGCCCGTGAGCATGTGACAGGAGGAGAGAAGGGTGGAGGGGCCGAGGGGACAGTTGCAGCGGAGGCTTCATTAGAAAGAGAATTGTGGTATGGTGGAGGCTCATCCTCTGGGTCGAAGGAGAAGGTGTCCTGGGTAGGATCTTCTGTCCGTTTGGAAGCAGGTGTAGGGGAGGTGAGAGCTAAGAGGACTTGTGCAAGATAGCAAGAGTTGCAGAGAGAGGGCTTAGAACGCAGAGAGGAGAAGGCCTGAATGTATAATATCTCTTTTCATTTTCCCGAGTGCTTATAATAGTTGAAAAGATCCCTGATAATATTGGGATCTAGAGTGCCATTAAGTGGCCATTTAGAGTTGTTATCCAAAGGATATTGAGGCCACATCTGATTGCACAAACAGATAATTTTTTTGGAGTTTAAGTCTAGGGTGAGAGAGAGAGAGAGAGAGAGAGAGAGAGAGAGACCCTAGTTTAGCCAGGAGGCATCCTAGGGGACTATGGGAGGGAATGGACAAGGAGCTGCCCATGGTGAGACGTGGGAGGTAAGTTTAGAGGTGGGGCATTCCCCAGTCTCTAGTATCACCCAGTGGAGAGGACAATTATGCTCAGGGGTCATCACCACAGTTGGGTAAGCATCAGGGCAGAGCCCATAGAGGCACTTGGGCACCAGATTGGGACTAGGTAGTAGGGGCAGAAGCCCATAGAATGGGCAGAAACCTGAAGAGATTAACCCAAGGCCGAGAAGTCTCACCAGGAACAACTCCCAATTATCCTCAGTGTTTTTTTCTCAAAACCCAGGACCCAAATAAAAGACCACCTATAGACCCGGTTGACAGTAGGGATCAGTCATAGCTGTGAAAGCTGTGGCTGGGGGTACCCCCGACCATATGGTGACCCTGGGAATACTGGACAATCAAAGTCACTTCCCGGGACTGTAGGTTGTTTAGCTCGGCCAGAGACAAGGGTCTTACCTGATATGTCTGGCGGTGGGTGCAGAGAGGGCATTCGGCAGAACCAAGGGCCTGGTCCCCTGATGGAATCCGGATCAGGGCCCGGGATGCTCAGTGACCCTTGAAGAGGGGAGCGGGCACACTGGGGAACCCGATTCCGGTTTTCGGCACCAAAAAAAAGGGGGAAATCGAGGAACAAAAGACAGGTAAGCAAGAAATGAAAGACGGAGACCAGGCAGAGATACACATGAGAGTTTATTTGTCAGAGCTGAAAAATAAAGGCCATCTCTCTATAAGAGAGAGAGGTAACACAGGCTTGAGCTCTGGGACTTTTTTTGTGGGGGGGGGGGGCTCAGGAATCAGAGCCTGGCAGGTCCTAATGCCAGGGTTAGGGGTTGGGTTGGTATAAGGGAGTGGTGAGCCTTTCTCAGAAAAGCTCTTGGGCAGGAAAGTGAAACTTTTTCCTTAAAATGGTGGCTGTCACTTAAGATGGCCATCCAGATGCTAAGCAAGGACCTTATAATTGTTTTGCTAGCAAAGTAGAAACATAGGGGACTCCTGTCTGAAAGGCTGTGATTCTGCCCATCCGCAGGAACAGGGGGTTTTTAGATGAATCAAAGGCTACATTCCATGTGTTCTCTGTTGGAGGTGTAATTCACTTATTAATTTGGGAGATAGTCACTTCTGAGATCTTCTGGTACCATTCCCAAAGTCTGCATTACTTCATCCTTATGGTGGGTGTATACGCAAGGACAGAAAAATCTGCCTAAAATGGGGAAGAAAGGTGATCCTATTTCCCCTGAGATTCAGGAGGGGGAGAGAGGAAGAGAAAGAAACATGTCCAGGGCGGAGCAGCAAGGGCTACATTCAAAGCATAAAGTGGACCACTGTTACAAGAGGTCCATGATAGAGAAACAAGAATTTATTATAGGAGAATACAGGGAGACCCCCCGCCACCCCCGCCCGCTGCAATCCAGGCAGGGTGGCCAAAGAGCTTTCCCTAGAAGTCGGAGGGCAAAGCAGAGAACTGAAAGGTGAGCAGAAGTTGGCCAGGTAATGAGGACAGGAGAGGGGTTCTGGTGGAGGGAATAGTGTGCGTGAGACCTTCAGGCAAGAGATGGCTGAGGACATGAAGGTCTGTTCATGGCTGAGGACATTCAAGGCCTGCTGGAGGGCAGCATCCTGGTGAGCAGAGCCCAGAGGTGAGGCAGGAAGAGTACATGGGGTGGCTCTGGAAGACGGGCATTGTGAGACAGAAATAAGATAGCACGCATGAACTACCCTAGAAAAGTACCCACAGCATAGTAAGTCCTCACAAAACAGTTGCCTTTCACAAAATCCTTAGTGCAAATCCTATCTCACCAAATAACAGAATTCATTTTATTCTGGAATAAAGAAGCTACCTTGTTTAGGCTGTTGAAGATGTCTGGCCCTTCACACCTTGAGTCCTGGATTTCAAAATAATGGCAAGAATGTCCTAATTGCTTTGTGACACATGCTTGGAACTATGGTCTTTAGCCTGTCATTATGCTACAAATGCTTTGAACCAAGGGCCTGGAACATTTCTGAACAGGTGACTCATAGAGTGATATACATGTACAGACTGCTGTGGGACTTCCTTGCTGGTCAGTGGCCACAGGAGCCAGGATCATTGTCCATAATAGATAGGATCACCTCATGATCATCCACCCACTGCTAAAGAAACCTTTAAAAAGCCAGGCCATCTTTTGCACACCATTATCATGGGGCAAAACTTTCAAAGGAATTTTGGGATTCATACTGTCTTAGGGAGAAGGAGGGTTAATGACTTCTTTGTACTCTATTTTTACTTCCTTTCTGGGGAGTCTAACATCAATTCCAGGGTCTGGTGGTGGTTTTTGTTGTTGTTGTTGTTTTTGTAGTGGTTAAGGACTAGGCATATATCATGTTATACCAACAACATAAAAGCAGCTCATGATTTATTTCATCCATACAGTCATCCCACTTTATCTGAGGGGGGTAAGTTCTAAGATGTTCTGTGGATGTCTGAAACTGCAGGAAGCAGGTTTTTGTATACTTCATTTTTTTCTATATATATAATTCCATAATAAAACTTTGTTCACAGTAAAAAGTTAATAAAAAGCCAGGCATGGTAGCACATGCCTGTAATCCCAGTGTCTCGAGAGGCTGAGACGGGAGGATTGCGAGTTCAAAACAAGCTTCAGCAAAGCGAGGAGCTAAGCAACTCAATGAGACCCTGTCTCTAAATAAAATATAAAATAGAGCTGGGGATGTAGCTCAGTGGTTGAGTTCCCCGGAGTTCAATCCTCAGTACCCACCCCTGCAAAAGATTAATAATAACTAATAGTAAAATAGAACAATAATAATATATTATAATAAAATTGCTTAAAACTTATGAATTGTTTATTTCTGGATTTTCCATTTAATATTTTCAAACCACAGTTGATCATAGGTAACTGAAATCACAGATAAGGTATAATCATAGACAAGGTGGGGTGATTGTAATAAGGCAAGTATTTACTCATGCTATTATAGGGATGGAGTATAAACATAGCCAGAACATAGTCCTCAAGAGGTGAGATCCATGTGTCTGCTATTAATTACAATAAGGTAGTAAATATTAAAATAGAACTTTGAGGTGCTGCAGGATCTGCAGAAGAAAACAAAAGCTTTATCTTGCTAGTGGAAATCAGAGAAAGCTTTCGAGAGTAGGTTTTTATTGGAGCTGTGTCTGAAAGGATGAGTCAGAGGAGTCTATCCAGGGCTGGGCAAGGGCTTTCTAGGCAGGAAAACTGAAAGCACCAAGAGATGGAACTTCCAACACATGAAACTTTGGGGGAACTGTACATGACCCGATTTCTTGAGGTTTTGTGTGTGTGTGTGTGTGTGTGTGTGTGTTGTTGATGTGCTGGGGTGGCTTGGTTTCTTGACTTCAGGATGTTTGGGAAGCATGAAGGGAAATGAGAATGGAAAAATAGGCAAATGGTGAAGGGTGTGTCTCTGTAATATGCTAGAGCGGTCAGAGGGAGTGGAGAGGAAGGTTTAACAAGAACTGGATGAGCCAGGTGTGATGGTGCACGCCTGTCATCTCAGCAACTGGGGAGGTTGAGACAGGAGGATCATAAATTCAAGGCCAGCTTCAAAAGCTTAAGAAATCCCTGTCTCAAAATAAAAAATAAAAAGGACTGGGAATGTGGCTTAGCAGAAGAACACCCCTGGGTTCAATCCCTAGTACCATAAATTAATTAATTAATGAAACAATAAAACTAGCTGGGTACAGTGGCTCATACCTGTAATCCCAGGGGCTTGGGAGGTCGTCGAGTCAGGAGGATCACGAGTTCAAAGCCAGCCACAGCAACGGCAAGGCACAAGGCAACTCAGTGAGACCCTATCTCTGAAGAAAATACAAAATAGGGTTGGGGATGTGGCTCAGTGGTTGAGTGCCCCTGAATTCAATCCCCTGTACCAAAATGAATAAATAAATAAATAAGAAAATAAAAACAATAATACTGGATGGTGGTGTTGATGTAGCTGAGTGAGACCCTGGAGTGGACCTCCGGTACCAAGTTAGAATTGAAGGGACTTGGTTGGTTAGAGCAGGGTGGGGTACCGAGGGGTAATGATCCCTGGTTTCCAGTGGGGACCCATGGGTTGAGTGGTAATGCTTGATTCAGAGCTTACAGACCTTAGAGTAGGAGCTCGGTTTACCTGCATAACTTCCAAAAGGGTTGAATGAACACAGCGCCAAGACGAACAAAACCACAATGACAAGAACAGCAGGTGAGTAAGCCTCCCAAAAGTGAGAAAATTAGAATATATGTTACACAGCCACTGCTCTCATCAATTCTCCATAAAATCAGCTGAATGTAGGTCTCGCCTCCCTCAAGGTGAAGCCTGTGAATGTCAAAGGTGCAAGCTGGGCTTAAAGTATAAAAAAGAAATTTTGACCAACTTTTGTATTCCATGTATGACCGGTTCTCCCCCTGCCTGTGGAAACACGCCTAGAGTGGACTTACATAACCTCCTAGAAATACAGGTGGCAGCTCTAGAGGATTAGCACAATGAAGACTGAGTCCATGGAGTGCCCTCCCTTCCCTGATGGTTCCACCTAACGCATTTCTGTGTGTGATTCAGAGCCTACTTCACATCCTGCCTTCTGGAACCTGGCCCATATGATGTCAGTCTGCATTTAACTCCCTTCACCTAACATTCCTCTGCAGCAATTTGGGGTCTAATGTACACTGCCTTGAATAATTTACCTTCATTTTCTGTGAGTTCCCAGAGAATACAAAATCTTACTTTTCAGATGTGATTCTCTTGAAGTTTCAAATTTTCAGCCTTTCCTTTTGTATCCCGGTTATAACCCTGTCACTTACCTGCCTTTGTAGGTATGTGTCCCTTGGTTCATTCATAAAGTCAGTCTTTACTTGGTAATTACTATGTACCAAGCAGGTGATCCAGCCCCAATGTGCCTCCTTGACTTCATCTTCCCCTGCCTCACTGCCTCTTACCCACAGCCACTTGTTCCCACCCAAGGCCTTTCTACTTGTTCTTCCAGTTGCCTGGATATCCCTCCCTCAGAACTTCTCAATATTTAGGTTTCCTTCATTTAATTTCATCAGGGAAAATTTTTCTGACCAGTCTTTCACCCATTTGCTTTCTCTTTTCGTAAAATGATCATTAAAGTGTGCATTATCATGTAAAATCAAATCTTCTGCTTAGTTGTTTAGGGTCCATTTCCCCATATTGGATGTAAACTCCATGATGGCAACCTGGCCCAGTGGTGCCCATCTGTAATCCCCTCAAGTTCAAAATTAGCCACATGAATTCAAAATCAACCTGAGCAACTTAGAGAGACACTGTCTCAGAAAATAAAATGGGCTGGAGATGTATCTCAGTGGTAGAGTTCACCGGGTTCAATCCCCAGTACTACAAAACAAACAAAAACCAAGATGGCAGTATGTTCTGTTCTTTGCTGGAACTTCTGCATCTAGCACTGGTGCCTAACCCCTAGCAGGTACTCTGAAGATACATGGTCATTTTTTTTTTTTTGGTACCAGGGATTGACTCCAGGGTGCTTAACCACTGAGCACATCCCCAGCCTTTTTTATATATTATTTTGAAACAGTGTCTTGCTAAGTTTCTTAGGGCCTCACTAAGGTGTTGAGGCTGGCCTTGAACTTGCAATTCTCCTGCCTCAGCCTCCCAAGTTGCTGGGATTACAGGCGTGGGTCAACATGTGGGGCCTCACAACCTTTTCATCCATTGCTGATCAGATTCCGATCTCTTTTGCTTTATCCTTGCCAGAAGCACCTGCAACTTCTATCCTTAGCATGAGGCCTTTGCCTGTTGATGGGGTGAGGAGGTAATGGGACCTTCTAGCTATTTCAAGTCACTCTATACTTTTGAGATATATCACAAACAAATAGTTCATTTCAGCTCATAATAAATTATAATGCTCCACTTTGGGCAGTTTCGCCATCACATTTATTAGCTGAAGTGAGCATTACAGCTGCTCATGCGTGCATTTTACTCCCACAGACATTAAGCTGATGCCACCATAACGCTTGATAAATCCCCTCCCTCGGTCTCCTCTTCTATGCAGAGGCAGTTAACCTTCATGCTGTTGTGATTGCTATTCTACCACTAAAGCACTGATGTGTTAGAATTTGATTGAAGGAAATTTCCCCCTATATAATGCTGAATTTCCCCCACATGCATTTTTAGCTTATTACACTAGTATCTATTTTTATTTAAAGTGTCGTTTTGGATATTAATTCAGCTTGCTCTTGACCTTGATATCAGATCTGTCACTACCACATGACTGATGGATGAATGTGGCATTGCCAGGAGCAGAGCCACATAAACATTTAATCACAGCCTTCTCTTCCCCTGTTTAATAATCCGCCGTCACTGCAGCTCTCTCGCCACACATTTATTTCATTGCTGCCAAAATGGATGTTTGCTCATTCGATGTCTAGTTTTGGGTTCATTTCTATAGTCAACTGAAAAGGTCTTTGTGTTCGGAGAATCAAATTATGATTTCAGTTGTTTTCTTCATCTCTTCAGCTGAAAATTGGGTGTATGTCCAGAATGCATGATATGTAATTAGACTGGAAGATGGGACTCCTTCATCCCAAAGATCCAGCCAGATGCCAGAGGACAAGAATTGGAGGAAGAATGGATCTTGTCAAAGTCCTGTTTTCTTGCTTTCTTTCTATCTGTGTGATCTTCCAGAAATCTCACCATCTATATTATAGGTTCTTCCCTAAGAAATCAAGGTTGAATTGGATTTTCTATGAGTGAACCTCTGGCAAGCAGCCAGAAAATTTTATGGAGGAGGTTATGGAATCTCTTGCTATGGAAAACTTCTATTTGGGAGGATTGTTGGAGGGCTCATGGGGTAGCTGTTGGCTTTGAAACCAGCCAGGAGCAAGAGAGAAACAGACAGAGATAGAATAGAAATTGTGCTTACTGTGTAAACAGTTAATAATGCTATCAATTTCTACCTCATTGCCATATAATGGAGATAAGAATCTCATTATTCAGAGACATGCAAATGTAGCGATTCTAGTCTTTATACACAGCCATTAATCACCAGGTCACTCATGCTATGTAATTTGCTCTGTGAACTCAGGCACATAAAAAATGTCACCCTCATCACTGCCAATCATAGCACCACAGAAGACAACGCCAGAATAAAAGGCATTTGAAAGGGGACATGCTGAGGACTGCACTGTTGCAAGGCAAAAAAACAGAGAGCCAAACACAATGGCCTCTGGTTGGCTTTGCAGAGCCACCGGCTGGAAACTGACCCAGCTGCCCTCAGATAGAGGCAAAGTTTGGCCCCATAAAGCAAGTATTGAGATTGCACTGGTAAGGTGGGAACTGAGGGCTCTCTGACCTTGAGAGCACGACATCATTGATATCCACTATGCCAGTAATATAGACCTTTAGCAGTTTCTTTGGTGTAGATTTGTGTTGTCCAAGATGGCAGCCACTAGCCATATGTGGCTACTGTACACTTGAAATATGGCTAGTGCAGCTGAGATGAAACTATAAGTGCAAAATGCACTGCATTTCAAAAACTTTGTGTGTAAAATGTACAACAGCTCATGAATACATTTTTTTGTGGGGGATACAGGGGTTGAACTCAAGGGCACTCAACTACTGAGCCACATCCCAAGTCCTGTTTCTTTGTATTTTATTTAGAAACAGGGTCTCACTGAGTTGTTTAGTGCCTCGCTTTTTGCTGAGGCTGGCTTTGAACTCGTGATCCTCCTGTCCCGAGCTGCTGGGATTACAGGCGTGCGCCACATGAAAACATTTTTAATTGATTACATGTTGAAGAAATATCTTGTATGTATTAGACTAATGTGACTAATGTATTAGACTAACAATAACTCAGATTAATTTCTCCTAGCTGGGTACGGTGGCACACACCTGAAATTCCAGCAATGGGGAGACTGAGGCAGGAAGATCATGAGTTTGAAGTTAGCCTCAGCAACTTAGTGAGTCCAGGTCTCAAAATGAACGAATGAATAAATAAATAAGTGGACTGAGGTTGTTGCTTAGCACCCTTGGGTCTGATCCCCAGTACCAAAATAAAACCAAACAACAACAACAAAATTAATTCATTCTACTATCTTTCCTATGTTCACGTGTAAATACATGACCAATGTAATTCCACATCATGTGCAATCAGAAGAATGGAAAGTTGTACTCCATGTGCATATAGTATGTCAAAATACATTCTACTGTCATGTATAACTAAAAAGAACAGATAAAAAAATAAATTTCTCCAGTTTCTTTTTTACTTTTTAAATGGGACTACTTAGAAAATTTGAAGTTACTTATGTAGCTCACATTTTATTTCTATTGGACAACACTGGCCTCCAGAAATCAGATGCTTGTTTATTCCAGTTGCTAAGAGTTGATCTTGTTTTTCTTGCCCTCTGAATAAACTCTAGAGATCCTTCACATTGATAGGAGGAGCTGCTTCCTCATTGTTGCTAGTGGGCAGAGTTCTTCCTCCTCTTGCTGCCCTGCTCCTTTTCTGTCCTGACTCTCCATGCCTGTGGCCTCCTCCTCTACTTGCAAAGAAAGCCAGGGACCCTTGTCTCAGGACTCTAGAGTGCTCTAGATAAATGGTGACCCATGGCAATCATAAACCCAATACAAGTTTAAACTTTTTTTTTTTTTTTGAGACAGAGGCTCATTGTCTTGCCCACGGTTGGTCCTGAACTCCTGAACTCAAGTTATCCTCCTGACCCAACTGCAGGTTTCACTATGTGATTGCATTCAGTTTTTGTTCCAGAAAATCTGCGGGAGTGAAAAAAAACAGCAGCCCAGTAAAGGCAGTATGTGGTGTAAAGTGAAGCAGAAGCCCCCACAGATGTCAGAGGAGGTAGATGCAAGTCCACTAACTGGCTATGTTTGATTTGGACAAATCAGTGGTTTGAGCCTCAGTTTCTTTCTTTCTCTGATGTCAACAACACTTTCTTCAGCCAATTGCTAAAGTATCAAATGAGATAGCGTGTAAGAAAAGTACTGTGAATCATGAAACATTTTTATGGAGGCAAATTTATGCCCAGAGAGGCAGATCCTGTGGGCAGATTGTTTTATTTGGCCAGAAAAGGGTGTTTTGTTGAGTGGGAATGCCTTAGAGGTGGACAGTCCCCGGTCTGAGACTTCACTACACTTGTTATCTTAATGCAGCTAATTTGTGTCACCTCCCTGGCTGCTGAAGACACATGTTGTGTACCTTGCAAAGTGGCTAGGGCAACATGTAGTAATGCAACCATGTCACTGAGGGTGGCCTATGTACTAGGTTCTCTTTGGACACTGTCCAGGGGACACTGTCCCTGGGAACTCTCAGTAAGCACACAGGTTTTGGCATCACCAAGTTCAGATGAAGAGATCAAGCACCTACCACTGGCTGGATACTACTGTCAGCTCCAGGGACACAAAGTATTCCTCTCAATGACTCAGCTGTGCACTGTGTGTGTGTGTGTGTGGGGGGGGGGGGCTGTTGATTCTATCTTGGGGGAAGAGGTTTGAAGAGGAGGTGGGGTTTAGAAGAGAGAAAAGGCATTTTCCATTTTTGAGCTGAGACTGGGCCATACATAAGATTAGTCCCTATTTTGTCTTCTCAAGACAGCTTTCAGAACGAGATACTCTTATCTTTATTTTGCAGACAAAGGAGGCCATCTTAGGAAACCTGCCCAAGGTCACTTAGGATGGATGGAGATAGAATTTGTTTATTTATTTGTTTTTAAAACTTTGAGACAAGGTCTCACTAAATTGCAGAGGCTGACCTGGAACTTAAAATCCTCCTGCTCCAGCCTCCCAAATTTCTGAGATTATAGGCGTGTTCCATGGCACCTGGCACTGGAGCTAGAACTTCAATCCAGGTCCTTCTGAGTGGGCTTGAGCCTGGAGTACATCCACTGTGCCTCCCCAGGGATTAAAGAAAGAAAGATTCACAACAATTATTTCTCTCTCTCTCGTTTTTTTTTTTTTTTTTTTGCTGTTGTTGTTGTACTGGAGATTGAATCCAGGAGTGCTCTACCACTGAGTCACAACCCCCAAACCTTTTTATTTATTTATTTATTTATTTTAAATATTTATTTTTTAGGTGTAGATGGACACAACACAATGCCTTTATTTTTATGTGGTGCTGAGGATCGAACCCGGGTCCCGCCCGTGCTAGGCAAGCACTCTACCGCTGAGCCACAATCCCAGCCCCCAAACCTTTTTGTTTTTTATTTTGAAATAAAAATAAATACTAAGTTGCTGAGGGTTGGCCTTGAACTTGCAATTCTCCTGCTTCAGCCTCCTGAATCACTGGATTACAGGTGTGCACCACGGCGCTTTGTGAAGGGAAAGCTAGGAATGAGAGATGGGTAAGTGAGAAATGAAAGACGGAGACCAGGCAGAGATACACACAAGAGTTTATTTGTCAGAGCTGACAAATAAAGGCCATCTCTCTACAGCAGAGAGAGGCAACACAGGCTTGCGTTCTGGGACTTTTATGGGGGAGGTTCCAGGAATCAGAGCCCCTGGGGTCCTAATGCCAGGGTTAGGGGTTAGGTTGGTATGAAAGAGTGGTGAGCCTTTCTCAGGAACTCCCGTGGGCAAGAAAGCAAAACTTTTTCCTAAAATGGTGGCTGTCACTTAAGATGGCCATTCAGATGGTAAGCAAGGACCTTATACTTGGTTTATAGCAATTATTTTGGTTTGCAGGGTCTCCCTCTCTTTATTCCCTCCCTTCTATGGGAGTTTGCAAGGGGGAACTCCCTTTTTCTTTTTTAATCCAAAGTTCATTTGTTATTAAAGTTACAATAAAGTACTTCCCAATGCATATAAAAGTGCAAAAATAACTGATGGTGCTGGGTGTGGTGGTGCATTCCTGCAATCCCAGTGACTCAGGAGGCTGAGGCAGGAGGATTCCAAGTTCAAAGCCAGCCTCAGCAACTTAGCGAGACCCTGTTTCAAAATAAAAAAATAAATAAATAAAAAGGGCAGGGGATGTAGCTCAATGGTTAAGCATCCTTGTGTTTAATTGCTGGTACAAAACAAAACAACACTTAGGCCTTTTTTTTTTCCCAAGAAAGATACTGGATACAATATTTAATGACAAGTCAAGACAGAGATATAGCTGGGCTCAGTAGTGAACACCTGTGATCCCAGTGACTTGAGAGGCTGAGACATGAGCCTCAGCAAGTTCAAAGCCAGCCTCAGCAAAAGCGAGGTGCTAAGCAACTTAGTGAGACACTGTCCCTAAAATACAAAACAAAATACAAAATAGGGCTGGCAATGAGGGTCAGTGGGCAAATGCCCCTGAGTTCAATCCCTGGTATCCGCGCCCCCCTCCAAAAAAACACAAAAAAACCGAAAACGGAGATATGCCTCAAGGATTTTATTGGGTTTTAAAGTCACATTTTTGAACAACGCATCACAAAATCAATAGTCATACATCGAGGAAACTCACCAGTGGAGCTCTCTCACTGTGTGTGTACTCTAAGAGGTCCCATGCTGTGTCTCTTCCATTTTGTTGATTGGCTGGACTCCAGAGGCATTTTGAGGGTGGCACGTGGAGTTTACCGCTTGGCTAGCTTTTCTGAGATGGGTGACAGGTGTCAAAAAGGAGTCATCAAATTGTTGGGCACTGGATCCGTCTTCCTGTAGCTCAGACATCCCTTAAGAGGCTTCCTCTAGGAAAGGTCTGTATCACTGACCTTCTCTCCTCCAGCCTGGAGAGTAGTTTCCTAGTTTTGAAGCTTGTTGCCTGAGGGCTCTCTAGCCCCCAGGATGTGTGTGTGTGTGTGTGGGGGGGGAGGTGTCCTGTTGTACATTTTTTTTTTGCAGCACTGGGGACCGAATCCGGGGCCTCAAGCATGCTAGGCAGGTACAATATTGTTGAGCTGTGTCCCCAGCCCTGGCAGTACAAATCCAATCCAGCAGCCACGGGGATTGTTTGTTTAGAAACAAGGGAGTTCTGATTTTTGACATTAGTAACCTTTAGCACTGATTTCTTAGTGATAAACAAGCCACCCAACCCCCAGGTGAATTTGTTTGACCCATTTTCACTGCTATCACAACCAAAAAGTCCGGGCCCCTTCATGCCAGGCAGCAGTGGGACTGGCTGCCCAAGTGGGCAAAGGTCAGAGAGTGTGGGTTGTAACTGGGCAGGCACAGCCGTGGCCTTGGCTCTGGCCTTCAGCTAGTATTTGTTTTCCTCTGCTACAAGCCAGGGTTGAAGGTCACCATGGGTTCATTCAGAGCTCAGTCTCTGGAATCTGCCACACCTGAGTTTGAACCCTTATCTCATCCAGGTTCTGGGTGAGTCTCCTGGGATATGTTTGGGTCTAAGCCTCTGTTTTATTTTTATATAAATATGTGTACTAAGGAGATTTTCATCGTAATCAGCAAGCACTTAATTTACTGAGTGCAAGGCATTTTTCTGAGCTTTTCCCACATACTACTCAATTCTTACAACAACCATATGATGTAAATAACTCTGACATCCCCATTTTACAGGTGGAGGAAACTGAGGTGTGGGTAGAGATTTTCCCAACATTCTTTTTTTTTGGGGGGGGGGGGCGGTACCAGGGATTGAACCCAGGGGCATTGGACCACTGAGCCATATCCCCAGCCAATTTTGTATTTTATTAGAGATAGGGTCTCAGTGAGATGCTTAGCACCTCACCGTTGCTGAGGCTGACTTTGAATTTGTGATCCCCCTGTCTCAGATGCCCAAGCAGCTGGGATTACAGGTGTGCTCCATTGCGTCCGGCTCCCAGCATTCTTTAATACACACAGACCTGCTATATCTAAGCAGTGTGAGTCTACAGTCTCCCTTTAAGCTCTAGGTGATGCAGAAATAATGTTAAGCACTTGCAATTCAGGACACAGTGGATATTTAATACATCCCATTTATTGTTAATTCCTGTTTTAGTCAGCTTTTCTTTTTTTTTTTTGCTGCTGTGACCAGGGCTTGAGGTGAAGCAGAACGTTGGAGGAAAGTGGCTTAGGATGTGGGACTAGGAAGGGGAGGGGGAGAGAGAAAGGGGGAGTGAGGGAGGGAGGAGGGAGAGAGATCTCTTCACTATGAGAAAATATAAACTAAAAGGCCCGCCCCCGACCCACCTCCCCCATCACACCCTACCTGCTTACAGTCACCACTCAGTCAATCCATATCTGGGGATTAATGTTCTCATAACACAATCATTTCACTTCTGAACTTTCTTGCACTATCCTATGCATAAGCTTTTGGGGGACACCGAATATTTAAATCATATAACAATTCCATAATTCTTTTTTTTTTTTTTTTGGTACCAGGGATAGAACCCAGGAGCACTTAACCATTAGCCACATTCCCAGCCTTTTTTAATTTTTATTTTGAAACCGGGTCTCCTTAAGTTCCTGAGGGTGGCTTTGAACTTGAGATCCTTCTGCCTCAGCCTCCTGAGTCACTGGAAATACAGGCTTGTGCTTCTGTGCCTGGGCCATTATAAGTTTTTAATGGTTCTAGTTCTCATAGTTTCCTTGAGGTACCTTAGAAGTGGAGTGATAGGTCCCGTCATGCTTTCTACCTGTTGTGAGAAACTTTGGATACGTTTCAGTTTTTCTTTGGGGAAGGAAGTGGGGGATAATGTATGTTTTGTTTTTTATCTCTCTCAGCACTGATTTATTTTATATTTAAAAAACCCCAAAGGTCTCTTTATAAGCATTGATATGTGATGATGTTTTTTAAAAACAAACATGGGATAATGGCATGTTACTATTTTCATCTCAGAAACTGGAGGTTTTCCATGTTACTACCTAGAGATATACTTCATTTTAAAAACACCTATGTATAGTATTCCTGAATATTTTTATAATGATAAAAAACAATGATTAAAAAAATGTTTATGGTATGCTGAGTTTTTACAAGAGCTGTATGTAGATTTATTTAATTATCTTTTTAGAGATAAGGAATAAAAGCTAGAATTTATGGATATTAAGCTGCCATGGTTAATATAACTAGGAAATAGAGCAGGAATTTTGGTATTATGTGTTGTATTTACTTTCTTATGTTGTATCATAATGTTTCTTTGCTTATTTGTGGAAGTTTCAATGAGATAAATTCCTAGAATTGCAAATACCAGATTAAGAATACCGTATTAAAAATTTTAATAGTTAGATTAACTAGTTATTGTGTAATAACTCTGAAAAGAATTAGCATAAAAACAGTATTGACAGTATTGAAAGTTTTGAATTTATTTTTAGAACACTTTATATATTAAGGATATATGCCTGTTGTCTGTTAAACATGTTAATTTCTCAGAATTTTTAATTTGATTTTAGTTTTACTTATGGTATCTTTGCTTATGTTATACAATATGTATGAAAAGATATTATATTTCACTTATAGTTGAAGAAATAAAAATCAATGTTTATCATAAAAAAAAAAAAAAAAAAAAAAAAAAGAAGTGGAGTGATAGGGTGGGGTGGGGGGAGAATGGAGAGGGGATGGTTATGGGGAACAGCTGAATAGAAGAAAAAGCTTCTAATGGGCTATAGCAAAGTGGGACAACTATGGTTGACAATAATTGTGCATTTCATAATAACTAGTAGAAAGGATTTTGAATGTTCCCAACACAAAGAAATGATGAATATTTGAGGTGATGGATAGACCAGTTACCCTGATCTGATCATTATACATTGTATACATTATTGAAATATCATACTGTATTAAACAAATATATATAATTATGTGCATTAAGAAGTAAGACAAGCCGGGGGCTGGGGATGTGGCTCAAGCGGTAGCGCGCTCGCCTGGCATGCGTGCAGCCAGGGTTCGATCCTCAGCACCACATACAAACAAAGATGTTGTGTCTGCCGAAAACTAAAATAAATAAATAAATAAATAAATATTAAAATTCTCTCTTAAAAAAAAAAAAAAGAAGTAAGACAAACCGGGCATGGCGCTGCACTACTTGAGAGGCTGAGATAGGAGGATCCCAAGTTTGAGTCTAGCCTTGTCAACTTACCAAGACCCTGTCACAAAATAAAAAATAAAGCTGGGCATGGTAAACCCATGCTTGTAATCCCAGAAACTCAAGAGGCTGAGGCAGGAGGATCATGAGTCGAGGGGTCAGCCTCAGTAACTTAGTGAGGCCCTAAGCAACTTAGTGAGATTCTGTCTCAAAATAAAAAATAAAGGGCTGGGTGGTGTATAGCACAGTGGTAATATACCCCTGGATTCAATTCCCAATACCCTTCTGCCCCGCAAAAAAAGGGCTAAGGATGTATAGAACACCCCTGGATTCAATCCCAGGACTAAACAAACAAAATTAAAGTATATAAAAAATGTCAACAATAACCAATAAGAGGTGGAATGAGATAAAATATTTTTGTGAGAGTTTGACTTTTTCCTTCATAGTCTTGAGCTTGAGCAAGGATAGTGTGTCTGAACCCAGTTCCTCTTGTCTTTTTAACTTCAGTGTTAATATTTTCACTCCATTTTGTAGTTTACATTTCATGTTGTACTTAACCATGATGAACGTTAGCATCGTCTCACAGGCATCTTGCAGGCGAATGAGTTAATGTGTGTCAAGTACTTACCCAGTGTTTGGCACTGAGTGGGTGCTATGGAAGGGAGGAGGTACACAGGGTTCTGAAGGTAGGAGGGTCATTTCACCTGATCTCAACTGTGACCTTTCCCATTGGGGATGCCTCTGTTCCCAGGACCCATTGAGGCAGGATACAACTGTCCCGTGTGTTGCCAACAGCCAAGTCTGGGACTTTTGGAGACCAGAGTTTCTGGCTGGATCTGCCCTCAGTGGCCAATGCCCACCACATCAACTGGTGCACTGAGAGGAAGTGTGAACTTGGTAAGAAACAGAATTCTATTTCTTTTTTTCTGAGCTTCAACTGGAGCAAAGCAAGAAGAAACAAGAGAACCACGTCCTCTTTCCAAACTTACTGCTCTACCATTTGCCTTGACTTAAATTATTATTTCATAACATGAGGAGGACAAACCCCTTTCATGGGACTCAACACTTAGGCCACATCACATCATATGAGTTCTCAGACATGGAAAACAGGGCTAAGGGCTGCAGTGGAGAAAACTTCCTCTTCCTTCTGAAACTGGATTTTCAGCTCTTTTGCTGGAGTATTGCAGCAGACAACAGCCATCTGCCTGTAACTTCCTTCTGGGTTCTTGTGAATTCAAAGAACGAAATGCACAGAAGACTGAGCGTAGAAGAGCAGGATTTGTTCAGAGGAGAAAAGAGCCAAGTCCCACAGGGCGAGAGGGGACCCAACAGGGGTTGCCATTAAGTGCACCAGTCTAGGGGCTTATATAGCTACTGGGTAGGGGCATTGATCAATATCTATGCTGATCAGATATTGGAAAAGCACTAAGGCTATTTGTCAAAATCTATGATAATTAGTTATTGGTCATGCCAAGGCTACTGGTCAAAATCCGTGCTAAACAGGTATTGAAAGGCATACGGCTGCCGGTTAGCTCTTGTATCCGTAGCCTTCACTCGGTCTGTCCCACCTACCTTTTCCTGCTGCTCTGGCACAAAGGAGTTGACTGGAATGTTTGGAATTCTTCTACAGCAGGTTAATCTCCTCAAGTGTCCTTCACCTTTACAGTAGCCATGATGTACTGTTTATCTCTCCTCCCCTCCCTTCCCCTCCCCTCCTCTCTTCTCTTCTTGTTTTCTTCTCTTCTGGTCTCTTCCTTTTTCTTCTCTTTTACCCTGGGGATTGAACCTAGGGTCTTACACATACCACGCAAGTGCTGTACCACTGATCTATGTCCCCAGTTATTTTAAAATTTTGTTCTATTTTGAGACAGGATCTCATTAAGTTGCTCAGGCTGGCCTTGAACTTGTGATCCTCCTGCCTCAGCCTCTGGAGTCACTGGGATTTGGGGCATGCACCCCTGGGCCTGTTCAGTAGGTTAGGGGTATTAAATACACTTTAAAATTATTATATTTTCAACTCAGGCCTATCAGAAGGTAATCCCATGGTGAGTTAAGAAGCATCTGAATATTTACATAACATTTATTGAGGTCCAACCACATGCTGGACACTGGACTCAAAGTGTTATGTGTATTAACACATTTAATCTTCAGTTCTACAGGTAGATGCTTACATAAATTCCATTCTATGGATAAGAACATGCAGCACAGAGAGGCTAGCTCAGGTGGCCAAGGACACACAACTTGCAATTGTCCAAGGTGGAATTTGAAGCCATGTGTCTGGTTTTGGTATTTCACACATTTAATAGTTGATTTTGATCAAGTTATCTTTGATTTCCAGTTAGCTCTCATCTGGCTATTTCTTCTCAGCCGTCAGCATCTGCTTTGCTCCCCTATGAATGTTCTACTAAAGGGTAAAGAGCTGGGAGGAGAGTGACTCCCTGGGAGAAGATGACAAACTCCGCTACCTCAGTGGAATGGCCTTTCTCCGCACCCCTCCGAAGGTCCATCAGAGTGATCTCCCCTCATCTGCTGCTGCCACTTAGTCTGCCCCAAGGACCCTGCCTGGGCAGTGGACTGCCTAAGAGCTTGACTCTCCAGCTCTTCCTCCTCCCTGCAGACTGTGGGGCCCCAGAGCTGCTGATTGCAGTGCAAAGTGAAGCCCTGAGCAGATGCTCAATGGCTATTGAACTGGAAGGAATTGAATGATGTCCTGGTATTGGAAAGTCTATGAGGAATTGGACTCTCCTCTTCTGTTCAGAAAAAGGATTGCTTGGGGCTTGGGGATGTGGCTCAAGTGGTAGCGCGCTCGCCTGGCGTGCGTGTGGCCCGGGTTCGATCCTCAGCACCACATACAAAGATGTTGTGTCCGCCGATAATTAAAAGATAAATATTAAAAAATTTTCTAAGAAAAAGGATTGCAGATGATACTGAAACTGGTCAAGTGCCAAGAAGAAGGAGGAAGGGTCCTGGGTGTTGAAGTCAATTTTTTTTTTTTTTTTTAAGTAGTGGGAATTTAACCCAGGGGCACTTTACCACTGAGCTACCTCCCCAGCTCATTTTATTTTATTTAATGTTTTTGAGACAGAGTCTCACTAAATTGCTGAGGCTGGCCTTGAACTCGAAATCATCCAGCCTCAGCCTCCTGAGTTGCTGGGATTACAGGTGTGCATCACCAGGCCAGGTTTGGAGTTACTTTTTATGGTATCTGGTGAAATAGCTTCTTCTTCTTCTTCTTTTAAATATATTTTTTAAAATTTTTATTTTAATTTGTCATATGTGACAGCAGAATGCATTACAATTCATATTACACATATAGAGTACAATTTTTCATATCTCTGGTGGTACACAAAGTAAAGTCACATCATTTGTGTCTTCATACCCTAATACTTAGGGTAGTGATGTCCATCTCATTCCACCGTCTTTCCTACCCCCATGTGCCGCAGTCTGGCTGGGCACACAATCACTAGCCACCACACAGCTTGTAGATTCAAACAGCAACTCTTTATTCCCGAACTCACACCAGCCGTCTACAATCACGTTCTGGGGAAATCCACGTTCTCTGCCCAAATCCACATCCACTGGGCTTCTGTCTCCCAAAAAATACTGTCTGAATCCCGTGAGAACTCAAGGGGAACTCAGGCAGCAGGATATGCCCTATTCCCAGCAGGAATAACCTTAAACCTTAAACCTGGAACCTAAACCGGGAACGCCCTAAACCCGGATTATAAACCGGGAACACCCTAAACCCAGATCCGCCCTGGTCCTTGAGCAAGGTCACCTACATGCAATATCACTGCAAAATGTCCTATTTCCACGAGTCCTCCCACTAAGCAACATGGGGTACGCTGGCAAGGAAATTGTCATACCTACTTGGCTAATGGCTCCCAGCACCCATGCCTACTCTCATCCCCTCCCTCCCCTTTTCCCCTTTGCCCTATCTAGAGTTTACCTAATTCTCCCATGCTCCCCCTCAACCACCACATTATGAATCAGCATCCTTAAATCAGAGAAAATATTGGACATTTGGTTATTTGGAATTGACTAACTTCACTTAGCATGATATTCTCCAACTCCATCCATTTACTTGTAAATGCTATGATTTTATTCTCTTTTAATGCTGAGTAATATTCCATTGTGTATATATAACACAGTTTCTTCATCCATTCACCTACTGAAGGGCATCTAGGTTGGCTCCACAGTTTAGCTATTGTGAATTGTGCTGCTGTAAACACTGATATGGTTGTGTCCCTGTAGCATGCTGAAACAACTTCTTTTTGACCCCAGTAGAGGACAGGTGTGGATGTGATGGTGAGGAAACCCCAGGTTGTGGAGCTGAGATGGAGAGGCCAGAGGCCATGTGGCCGGGACTGGTCCATTAATCCTGTTCTTTCTTTTCTGTGAAGGGGGATAATGCTAATCCCGGGAGAGTTCAGGAAGGCGGAATTTGAGCAGAATATATAAATCACTAGCACTCCTCCTGGCTTAGAGCAGGCGCTGGCAAACATCTCCCTTCTTAAATTAACCCTTTATCTGTGCCAAGTGACGCTTTCATTGGGAGTTGGCCATCAAGAAGGCAGAGATGGAAATGTTACGTGTGTGTGAATCACCAGCTCTGAGAATCTAAAGTTGGTAGGTGACCTAAGAAGACAATGTCATGGGAATCAAATAAAGAGCTTACCTGGGAGCCTACCCATGGAACTCGAGGTTACCTACTATCCTACCTAGTATGTCTTGCTGGAAAAGAAGAGAAAAATGTGGAAAGCCAGGCATGGTGGCCCACACCTGTAATTCCAGTATCTTGGGGAGGCTAAGGCAGGAGGATCACAAGTTCGAGGCCAGCCTCAGAAATTCATTGAGACCCTGTCTCAAAATAAAAACAAAAGGGGGTGGGAGTGTAGGTCAGTGGTAGAGAATCCCTAGGTCCATCTCCAGTATTGGGAGAAAAAAAAAAGTAAAGAAAAGAAAGAAATTTATGAGTAGCCCTTAAGCCTCTATTTCTCAGAAACATCCAAGGGCCTGGGAGTAGTTGATAAAGGAAAATGGCTTATGAAAAGGTGACCAGACAATTAATGCAAGGAAATAGATTCATTCCAAACAAGACCCAGAAGCAAGGGAAGTTCGATTCACTAATATTGGATTGACACCTGGTTGGCTTTGGGTGTGACAAGTAAGTGTCCAGGCCCGGGTGCCTCCCTGGATGGCACCCAGCATGCATCCTTTATCTGGGGGTTCCAGCTGCCTTGTCCAGGGCCAGCTTTGACAATGAGTTAGCTGTTCGCGCGCTCCTGGTGCCTCTGTGTTACAAGGCTCAGCCTTGACAAGGTTACCTGGATCCACAGGCCCAAGGTAGTTTAGACCATTGTTATCCCCCCCATTCAAGGGTCCTGGCAGGAGATTGCAAGTTCAAAGCGAACATCAGCAACTTGGTGAGGCCCTGAGCAACTTAGTAAGAACCTGTCTCAAAAAAAAAAAAAGTTCAATGGGTTCAATCCTGTTCTAAATATAAAATAAAAGAGGGTCATGGCTAAGCACATAGCTCCAGAATCAGAGTTTGGTTGTGTGACCTTGGAGATATATATATATATATGTATATATATATATTTTTTTTATACTACTTGAGTTTTGGTTTCCTCATCTGTAAACCTACTTCATGTGCTTGAATGAATTAAATTACACAAAGCAAGAGAAATGTAACAGTGCTTGGAAAGTAATGAATACACAGCGGGGAATAGATATGATTGTTATTAGTAGGAACTTGTTTACAAACAAAGAAAAACAAATCAGCTTCCATTTTGTTTTCTTTCCTGTGCTGACAGCTATGCGTCAGTGGAGGGAGTAAGGCCAACAGATAAGTCCTGCCCTGGCTCTGCCACTGATTAATTCAGGTGGAACTGGACTTATTTCCTCTCTAAGGACAATGACTGTGCTTCCTCTTCCTGGTCTGTAGGTGTGTTGTGAGGACAACCCACAGGAAGCTCCACAGGACTGCTGCAGCCCCAGGCATGGTCTTCGACACCCACCTTCCTTCATTAGAAATGCAAATTCTTGCCAGGCATGTTGGAACTTGCCTGTAATCCCAGTGACTTGGGAGGCTGGAGGATGGCAAGTTCAAGACCAGCCTGGGCAGCTTAGTGAGACCCTGTCTTAGAATGAAAAATCAGGACTGGGGCAGGCCTTTGTTCAATCCCAGTACCAAAAAATAAAAAAAAAAAAACCAAAAAAAAAACAAAAACAAAAACAAAAAATAAATATCCAGAAATGCAAATTCTCAGTCCCTCCCTGGCCTGGTGGTTCAGAAGCGCTGGGGGCGGGGCTGGCCATCCACTCTGGTGCTCTAGGTGATCCAGCTGCACCCTTAGCTTGGGAATCACTGCATTATGGTCTCCAGAGGAGAGAAGAGATGAGATATCCACAGAAAACTGTAACCGTGGTCCACTTTATGCTTTGAATATAGCCCTTGCTGCTCCTCCACTTCGACTTATTTTTAAAATGGACTTGTTTCTTTCTCTTTCTCTCCCCCTCCCCAATCTCAGGAGAAACAGGATTATCTTTCTTTCCCATTTTAGGCAGATTTATCTGTACCCATCAAAATGAAGTCACCCAGACTTTGGGGATGGCACCAGAAGATCTCAGAAGTGACTATCTTCTAAATTAACAAGTGAATTACACCTCCAACAGAGATCATGTGGAATGAAGCCTTTGATTCATCTCTTTAAAAGCCCCCTGTTTGTTCCTGCGGATGGGCAGAATCACAGCCTTTGGGACAGGAGTCCCCTGGGTTTCTCCTTGGCTAGCAAAGCAATAAACCTTCTTTTTCCTTTTTCTTAAAAATCATGTCCTCGTTATTGGAATTAAGACAATTAAGCTTTAGAACAAAACTACCTTTCTATTGAGTGATTCTTAACTTTGACAGATTCTTAGGAATAGTAGTCTTTCCCTTCCTCTTCCTTCTTAGGCAGAAATTCAAGTATGTTTTTATTTGGCCAGCATTAGGGGCTTAATTTTGAGCCTCTAGAATTCATATGATGAAGCTCTAACTTCTAGTGTTGCCAAAACTTGGTTCTTGCCTCCAACCAATAACGAGAACACGATTTTTAGAAAAATGAAAAAGAAGGTTTATTGCTTTGCTAGCAAAGCAGGAAACACAGGGGACTCCTGACCTAAAGGCTGTGATTCTGTCCATCAGCAGGAACAGGCAGGTTTTAAAGAGGTGATTCAGAGAAAACGAGATTAGAGAGGAGAGATCAGGAAGGAGAAGGTCAGGGGAAAGAGATCAGGGAGGAGAAGGTTAGGGAAAAGGAGATCAGAGAAGATCAGGGAAAAGGTTAGAGAAAAGAAGATCAGGGAGGAGGAGATCAGGAAGGAGAAGGTTGGGAAAAAAGAAAAAAAAACATGTTAAGTTTCAAAGTGACAAGGGATATAGTCAAAGCATCAAGTGGACCCCTGTTACATTAGTACCTCAAAAGGTGACTACTTTTAGATAGATGCTTAAGGAAAAAATATGGGTGGGCTCTAACCCAACATGAACTTTGGAAGAAGAAATTTGGATACAGACAGGGGTAGATGGAAGACCGCGTGGAGACTCAGAGAGAAGATGGCCGTGGCCAAGCTAAGGAGAGAGGCCTCAGGAGAAGCCAATCCTGCTGACACTGGACCTCAGACCCCTAGCCCCCAGAACTGTGAGAAGATGGTCCGTGATTTAGCCACCCATTCTGTTACTGACCAACACAGCCAGAAAACAGCCACCAAGGCAGAGCGTGCGCAGCGGAAGCTGGAAGCTGCCGGCAAGGGACAAGAGACTGAGAGCAGGTCTGCAAGCTTGGGGACCGCAAGGGGAAGGCCATGTTTAGATACCCCTCTGAATGAAAACACAAGAGGTGGAGTGACTGCGTACTCTGCTTGATTATTTTCTAGGGTACTGGGGATTGATCCCAGGGGGTACTTTACCACTAAACTACTGCCCCCCGTTCTTTTTATTAGGGTCTCACCAACTGGTTGGGGCTGGTCTCAAACTTGGAATTCTCCTTCCTCAGCCTCCCCATTGCTGCGATACAGGTGTGGGCACGGAGACTGTGCACTTTAAAAAAATGCTTCACTACACAGGTCATTTGTTGCCTAGAGAGATTAGAAACAATGATTAAAAACACCGTGGAATCAGGATGACAGTCAGTGGGAAAGCGTTACCTGTTCTACAAGCATCTCATTAACGTGTAACTTTGAAAGAATGTGTTTAACCTCAGGAAGGCAGAGGTGGTGGGTGAGATGGTGCGTGCCTGTAATCCCAGGGACTCAGAAGTTTGAGGCCAGCTTAGCAATTTAGTGATATCCTGTCTCAAATAAAAAAAATAATAAATAAAATGTGCTCCTGAGGGGTGGAATAGGTGTGTCTAAGGGGAAAGTGTTGGGGAGAGCCAGGCTGAGGGGCAGAGTGCTGTAGCTCCAGACCTGCTGTACCAGGTGGACTGGGATGCCTCTTCCCTGATGCCCTCCAATCCCAGGGGAGGGATGCAGGAAAGCTCTAGGAGGGTTTTACAAGGAGGGTTTTACAGGGGGCTGGGAGCCTGTGAAGCAGACGCACCTATGAGCTCATGGAATTCGAGCCGACAGCTGTCACAGGCTGCGTTTACTCAGTCTATTGTGTGTTCCAGCTGTGATGCTCAGGGCTTGCTCTTCATGGGCTCCATGAATTCCTTAGCAACTCCATAGAGGACGCATTTACCTCTTCATATCAAATGAGGAAACTGGGGCTTGATGAGGTTAAATAGCTGCTCAAAGTTTAAATAGCTGAGCTGAAAATAGTTCCTCAATTTGCAGAAATTCTACTGCTTGCTTCTCTTCTTTTTCTTTCTTTCTTTTTTTTTAGGCGGCACTAGGGATTGAACCCAGGACCTACTGCATGCATTCAATCCTCAGAACAAGCTACACTCCCAGTGGCTTCCTTTTCTTAATTGGAAGCATGGAAGTAGGTAGCATCTTGGGCTAGCTTAGTACTTGCCTAGCATGTGTGAGGCCTCTGGGTTAGATCCCCGGCTCTGCAAAAAAAAAAAAAAAAAAAAAAAAAAGAAAAAGAAAGAAAGAAAAAAGAACAAACAAACAAACAAAAAAACCAAACCAACAACAGCAAACAAAAAACAAAAACAAAATCTTAAGCTCCAGCCTGCCTGAAGACAAACCTGAGCTTTGTCATGGCTTTGCCATTACCTGTATCATCTTGATATAATCTCTCTAAGCCTGGCAGAGTTGCTAGAAAGATACAGATAAAAGTCACAAAGAAAAATACTCCATTTATTTGTAGGATGATTATATATCCTTCAAGTTCAATGCCTATCTACTTTGACTATGAATTCGCTGATGGACTTAGCTGCTGTATAATTTTCAGCTGACAGATATGAGTAAACTTTGACTACAGGCTACCGCAGTCATAAATTTGTATAAGTGAATCTTTTTTCCCTCTTCCCCTAATCACTTAGTGTTAACTCAACATGATAGTTAATTTTATGTCAGCTTGACTGGGTCATGGCATCAAAGTTTATTCTGTGCGTTCTTAGGAGGATGTTTTTTGGATGAGATAAACTTGTATAGGTGGACTGTCCTGAATGTGCACAGGCCTCATGGAATCTGTTTTGGTCTGAATGGAAGAAAAAAGCTGACTTTCTTCCACATAACAGAGACTTCCTCCTGCCAGATTGCCTTTGAACTGGGACATCTGCATTTTTTTGCCTTTAGGCTTGACCTTGGCTCTCCTGGGTCTCCTTCCTGCCACTGCCAGACTTTAGACTTGGAATGGAACTACACCTTCAGCATTCCTGGACCTCCAGCTTGCCATCTCCCCTTGCAGGTCTTGGGATTTATCAGTCTCTGTAATCATGTGAGCCAATTCCTTCTCATTGAGGCCTTTGTGTACATACTTGTGCGCACGCGCACACACACACACGCATGCACGCATCAGTTTGTTTAGGTTATTGATTTGAGGTTATCTATTCTGATTTGATATCACACACACACACACACACACACACACACACACACACCCTATTGGTTCTGTTTCTCTGGGGAACCCTGACTAATATACTCAATGTATCTTGAGCTAACAATGTCTAGATCCTTGGCACTGGGCCCTAAGCCGGAAATGGAGGATGAATAAAGCAGCCCAGTTTCCTGTCCTAGTACAGTTTATGGCTTAGCCTACAGGGAGAGGCAGACCTTAGACATATCACAGACCTTAGACAGTGATATGTGTAACATAATAAACTATAACCGCAATAAGTGTCACAGCAAAGATATGCAAGGGAGCCAGGGATAGAGGTGTACATAGGGCAGCATAAGGAGACAATGGTCTCAAAACCAAACGAACAAAGAAGCTTTAAGTGCACCAGGAAGGGCACTCACCTGCTTTAAATTAAAATTTAATTTTCAAGCACACTAAAGGGACTGGGAATGTTGTTTAGTTACAAGTTACCATTCCTAGTATTGGTAACTAGTATCTTCTCTCTTTTTTTTTTTTTTCTGTCAGTTTTGTTGAGGTTGTTGACTGATCTTTTAAAAGAATGAGCTTTTATTTTCATTGATTTTTTTTTTGCTGTTCTCTGTTTTCAATTTCATTGGTTTCTGTTCTTTCTTGCTTTCTTTTTCTCCCACCCACTTTTTATTCTTTTGTGGTACTAGGGATGGAAGCTAAGGTCACTTTACCACTGAACTATATCCTTAGCCCTTTTAATTTTATCTTGAGACAGTGTCTCACTGAGTTGCCCAGGCTGGCCTTGAACTTGTGATCTTCCTGCTTTAGCCTCCTGAGTAGGTGGGATTACAGGGGTTTGCCAGTATGCCTGGCTAATAGTAGCAGTTTACAGATGAGTTAACAGGGACTTAAAAAGGTTAAGTAAATTGGTTAAAATCATACAACCAGCTAAAGGAGGAACTGAGTCTCTGGCACCATTACCTATGCTGTAGATCAGTGTCAGCTCTTAGAAAGAGTGAGCAATAATGACCACATTAAAAAAGTAAAAATAACCAGTGAGATTAATTTTAATAATATTTTTTTTTATACTAACACAGGTGTGCTGGAGCATACTTGTAATTCCAGCTGCTCAGGAGGTTGAGGCAGGAGTATCACAAGTTCAAGGCCAGCCTCAGTAGTTTAGCAAGGCACTGAGCAACTCAGAGAGACCCTGTCTCTAAATAAAATATTTTAAAAAAAGGGCTTGGGATGTGGCTCAATAGTTAATCACCCCTGGGTTCAATGCTGGTACCAAAAAAAAAAAAAAAAAAAAAAAGAAAGAAAGAAAAAGGACTGGGATATGTTTCAATGGTTAAGTACTCCTGGGTTCAGTCCCGGTCACCAAACAAACAAACCTAATATGGCCAAAATATTATATTATTTTTTCAACATTTTATAAATATAAAAAAATCATGAATGAGATATTTGTGTTCTTTTTCTGCCTTAAGTCTTTGAAATCTGGTCTTTGTGCAGAACAACACATCTCACTTTGGAGACCGAATTTTCATTTGGATTTAATAAAATTTATGGTTGAAAATGTCAATACACATGCCCAAGTTGTTCCAAATGTAGAAGGAAGTTCTCCAATAACTAAATATGGTGTGTGTTAATTTATTTATTTATTTATTTTTTTTTTTGCGGTACTGAGGGTTGAATCCAAGGCCTTGTATATGCTAGGCAGGTACTCTACCACTAAACAACACTCCCAGTCCCTTTAGTGTGCTTTAAAATTAAATTTTAAATTAATTAAAATGCAATTAAAAACAGAGTTTCACAATCACTGTAGTATATTTCAAGTGCTTATTAGTCATGAATGAGCTCTCCAGAGCATTCTGTTATTCTGCCTGAACTCAGCTTGCATTGAGGGCTGATTCTCAGGGGAACAAAACTTTTGCCACAGCCAGAAAGAGGGAGAAAATTCATGGAAGTGAAAGAAGGGTCAGCCAAGGGTCAAGAGGAAAGACCTTCCTTTTGGCTGCTCTTAAGATTACAGTAAGTTCCAGAGTCCTAGGTAGTCAAGGAAGGAAGCTGAATGTGTTTTCTTCCATTTCTGAGAATGTATCCCTGTGAAACCTGGCCTTGCACAGAGGCTGTGTCTTGATGTATGAGGGCCAAAGGACAACAGCATTGATCTAACAGAACAGCTCATCAGCTCAGCATGTCCATGAGGTCATGAGCTATGTCCCTGTACTGGTTAGTCACCCAGGAAGATGCCAAGTCAGAGCTGAACCCTCCACCAAAAACCTTGGAATGAAAAAGATCTCAAGTTTGTTCTTGTGGAAGTTGTTCATGGGGATTGGTGGGTTATAGAATATGCCCTGAAGTGTCAGAAATGATATCCTGGTGCTGAGCAGTAGTTTTTAAAACAACAACAACAACAACAACAAACACAGTTCTGGGGATCAAACCCAGGGTCTTGTGCATGCTAGGCAAGCTCTACCTCTGGGCCAAATCCCCAGCCCTGAGCAGTAGTTCGTGACCTTTTATACGCAAATTCATTTCATAGCAATAAATAATTTCACGAACCCCCTTAGAAACTTAAAAAAACAAACAAACGATTTTTGCAAATAATTAGAAAGGAACGAAGTGGTTTTAGGGTTAAAAAACAACTTAAGAGAGGTATTTTATTAAATATTATATTCAAACATATTTTAAGTCTGGGGGTATAGTTCAAAGGTAAAGCACTTGCTTAGAATGTTGGAGGCAAAACAAACAAAACAACAACAACAACAACAACAAAAACCCTCAACAACAAAACCAGGGGAAAAAACCCCTCTAAATCCAAACAGTTGATTTTCAAATATATTTTGATATGTTCTGTAATGATATTTACATACATATAAAGGCCAATTTTAACTTTTCCCTACTTACAAAGTGACATATTTCTATTTCATTTAATCTAAATAAATTACAGAAAAAAGCATGACTTGACGAATGAATTTAAAAATAACATACTTCATTTGCTTTGGACATCAGATGTATATAAAAATGTAGGTCAAAGCCAGGCGTGATGGTGCACACCTGTAATCCCAGTGGCTCAGGAGACTGAAGCAGGAGGATCACAAGTTTAAAGCCAGTCTCAGCAACTTAGTGAGCCCCCAAGCAACTTAGCAAGACCCTGTCTCAAAATAAAAAACAAAAAGCATTGGGGATGTGGTTCAGTGGTAAAGCACCTCTGGGTTAAATTTCTAGTACCAAAAAAAAAAAAAAAAAAAAAAAAAAAAAAAAAAAAAGGGTTTAATCTTAACTGTGTTACAGAATCAACAATAATGGCACTCAAGATTTACTGTTTCGAATTCTGTGTGTGTGGGTATATTACTGGCAATCGAACCTAGGGGTACTTCACCACTGAATTATACTCCCAGCCCTCTTTTAGTTTTTATTTCCAAAGTCTGACCTCAAACTTGCAATCCTTCCGCCTCAGTCCTCTGAGTTGCTGGGTAGAATTCTTGAATTTTACCTGCTTGAAAAAATAAAACCATCACTTTAATCTATTTTCTGTGTTTCGTTTCTGTGACAAGAGATAAAATCAGGGCTCAGGGATCTCACTATGATGGCAAATACAGTCTCATTTGCACAGAAGTTAATAGAATAGGATGTGGAGGTGGAATGTCTGGATTTAAATCCGACTCTGCTGTTAACTAACTGTGTGACATTGGGAAGTTGCTTAAATTCCATACCTTGTTTACCATCTTTTAAAAGATGTGTTAATAATAGCACTTACCTCCAGGGACTATGGTGAGGTTAAACCAATTCAACATGTGTCAAAAAGGCTTGGTGAATGTTAATCAGGTTTTTTTTTTTTTTCCCACCTGCATGTACAGAGCCGATGTCATAGGTACTTGCTCTCCAGGAAGTTTCTGTGTAAGCTGGTGGTCTTATCAAGCATTGGTCATCCTAAAAGCCCACAATTCAACTTTACCCCTCATCTAATCACCCATCCAACACCATCTGGATGAATTTCAGCTTGGACTTCAACAAGTCATTCGCTCTTCTACCTCTCCAGGACCTTTGCCTCTTACCTGGTATATGTCATTTTTTTTGTTCCCCTCAATTAATTTTTCATATAGCACAGCATCTAGCTACATCCTAAGTCTGAGTAAAGTGCTCTCAGGCTAGTGTGTTGTGTACAAGACAAATCCAAGATTCTTGGCAAAGAGTGAATATAAGGTCCTTTGTAATCTGTTTCTGCCCACTTCCTGTTCATTCATCCATTCATTCATTCAACAAATAATTATGAAACACTTCCTGTGTATCAGCCCAAAGTCTCACTATCTCTGTCTGGTGTTTTTACTGAATACCATGCTGTTTATAGTTTCTAAAACTCATACCCTTTTTTTGTCTCTCGCAAGTTATTTTCTGCTCGGAATGACCCTTCCCAAAGCCTCCTAGTGTCTGAGCCAGGACTTGGATTCATATTTTTTCCTAGCTCTTCTGGTGCTCTCTGTCCACTACACCACGGTTCAGGACCAACCACCTGTCCTGCATCAACCATGAAGTATGTAGTAGCTGCTCAGTAAATATGCCCTGAAACCAAGATGTTTTTTCTTTATATGACAACCACTAAATGAATTTTTCTTTTAACTAGTTTTATAGAAGTTATTATGAACCACATTCTGATCTCTCTTCCCCTTGGTGAATTTCATCTTCTTTAATATTAAAAAGGCCTGGGAGCTTGCATGATCATCTTTCTTTCTTTTCTTTTTTTTTGGTGGTGCGGGGGATTTAATTTGGGGCCTCATACTTGTTAGGCAAGCAGTTTACCACTGAGCCACGTCTCTAGCCCACTTGCATGATCTTTATTGTGAATGGTAGGAGGAGAGGTGCTGTGTCTCCTATTGGTCTATGTGTTATTCAGATTTTTGTTGCTGTCACCAAAATACCTGACACAAGTAACTTAAAAGAGGGAAAAGTTGATTTGGCTCAGGGTTTCAGAGGTTTCAGTTCATGGTTGGCTGGTTCCAATGCTTTGGGCCTGAAGTGAGGCAGAGCATCACGAGACAGGGTACAGCAGAGGAGAGCTGATCAGCTCAGGGCACCAGGAAGAGAGAACAGGGGTGGCGAGGAGGCAAGGTGAAGGGCCTGGGCGTATGAAATACCCTTCCAGGAAACATCTCCAGAGACCTGCTTCCTTAAACCAGGTCCGCCCTCCATTACTTTTCAATAGTCCATTCACAGTATCAATCCATACGTGACTTAATGCACTGATGAGGTCTGAGCCCTCGTGATCCAAGCATTCCCCCAAGCCCCACCTGTGAACATTACTGCCTTCGGGACACATGAGTCTTTGGGGGACTCTTCATATCTTTAACAGTCTAACACACAGGTTTGGACAAAGGGTTCCTATGTCACCCCAATGTGTCCTCTATCCATTGACCCAAATTTGAGTGAGATTGGAAAAGCCTAAAAGCGGCTTCTGCTGACCAATTCCCTGTCTTCTCCTTAGGCCTTCATTCATGCAGCCCTGATTCGAACAATATTGATTCAATCAGCAAACCTTCACTCAGTGTCCATTTTGAGCCAGTGCCCCACCCCCCCAAACCACCTCTCACGAACCTGTAGGCCCCTGGTTTATAATTCTTTTCTTCGATTACCTGGAAGTTCCACTCATAGTGTGTGAGTTTGATATTCTTCCTGGGGGGGGGGGGGCCCAGACTTCAGTCCTGACGCCTGGCCCCTCTCACTGTCAATCTCTGTTCTCCTCCTCTTCCTTTGTACAAAAGACCTGCAGGTCTAAAGGGGCTTCTTCCATTTTCTTGATCTGGTTCATTCCTTAGTGGAAGATGGGAACTTTCCAGAACATCTCTGTGCACAGATGGTGTGTGTGTTTTTGGGGATGATGGTGGTACATGCAGAATTTAGGGGTTTTATTTAGAAGTGATTTGACCAAATCTCAAGCTAGAATATCTGGGGTCACTGAGACAAACATGAGAGAAAATCATGGTTTTAGAATAAATTCCATAAGCATTTAAAAACTCTTCTAAAGATTAGTTTGACTATGAGGCTAAGAAAAAATAAACCACTAGTTCTGACTTAGAAGAGTGTATCATGTGGGCTGTTCAGCTGTCCTGCCAAGATTCTCCTGTGGAAACACAATGCCTGGTGTAAGAGGCAGTAGGTTTAAGCTTGCAGAAGTCACTGTCTTTTTCTAGGAACAATTACTCAATTGTCTCTTGCCTCATCGCCAGGGCCACCTGTGGCAGTGACAGAGAAGTTGGAAGTACAAGAAGACCCATTATTTGAATTCTTTTGTTTCTGAAAATGATCATTTTACAGCAAGATAGTCAGTCCCTCGTGGAGAGAGGAAAATGAGACTCTAAGAAAAGCTATAAGCTGTCGGCTCCCACAGAGCTGCCCTAGGAGGGGTGGACAGAGTGTCACTGTGGTCCCTGGGATGGCACCAAGAGCAGCTCCACTTGCATCTCTAGCTGCAACCTCCTTTCCGTCCCCTCCCCCTCCTTCCTTGTCCCTGTCCCTTCCCCATCTTTATTCTTTCTCTAGGGCTCAGGCTTGGAAGTTTGAAATATCCATAGAGCGCCTGGATTATCAGTTCCCTCATAGTTTCTTTAATTTGACTCACTTTAAAAAAACTGAAACTTATTTAAAGTGGATTGCCATAAGTAGAAAACCACTATCAACTGGAAGGTCACTTTAACTTGGGTCACTAATAACATGCAATTGATAAAATAAAACGATAAAATGAAAGCTTTAGGCAAATTACATTTTGCAGAGTTTGATGGAGCAAGGAAGGATTTGTGGGTTGGGTAACCCCCCAGATCTAGAATGTAAATCAGTGTCCATAAAATTCAGAGAGCTCAGCTGCTCAACATGGTCAGATAACTTTGTGGAGAAAAAAGGAAGGGAGGTACAGAAATGGCTATATCGGTTACTGTGTGACATTCACCTCATTTGAATTATCGGTCGACCCAACAGAGAAACTGTAAAGGTAAAAAGAACTTTATTTGAGGTCTTAGGAATCGCAACTGGGGAGACACAAGTGTGGACAGCTCTGAATCAGTTTTTCTGAGGAAGGTAGGAAAAGTGGCAGCTTATGTAAGTGAAAGAATGTTGAGAAGGAGCAGGGGCTCCAAGACCCACAGAAGAAAATGAATGGGTAAATAGAATGGAAATGTGCATAAAAGCCAAGTCTGATAACATTTTGGTCTGCAGCTTGAGTTTCTGGGTACAATGTAATTATTTGGTTGTCCAGAGGCCCCTGGGTCAAAGGGTAGAGGTTCCCAAAGTTCACATTCCAGGCAGCTGCTGAAATGGTGCATAAGTGTCCTGCTAATGGCCTTAGGACTGTGTTCTGTAAAGCTCTTCGAGGTTGCTTTCATAATTTCGCTTTTATTTTTGCAGAATATGGCCTGATTGTTTGGCCACCTGTAATTGACCGAAGCTGGCTGTTGTGATTGGCTGAGACTCAGCTATGTGCACAAAAGCATTCTCCTGTTACATTTGCAGTTAGCTGACCTACTAAGGATCCACTAGTTTACTCCAGGACTCAAGTATGAAACCATCTCAGGCCAAACTTAGTTGAACTTAACACAATAAAAGCAAAATAATAGAGCTGGGGATGTAGCTTAGTGGTAAAGTGTGTGCCTCAGTATGAATCCTCAGCATCCGAAGAAGAAGGAGAAGGAGAAGGAGAAGGAGAAGAAGAAGAAGAAGAAGAAAAAAACCCCTCAATAGCAAGGCACCTACAATGATCTCTCAATTGATCTCCCAGACTACCTGGGTGTTATGATTTGGTGTGTGGTGTCCCCCAAAAGCTCACATGTGAGACAATGCAAGAAGGTTTGGAGGAGAAATGATTGGGTTATAACCTTAACATAATCAATGAATTAATCCCTCATGGGATTAACTGAATGGTAGCAGGAGGCAGGTGGGGTGTGGCTGGAGGAGGTGGGTCATTGGGGGTGTGGCTTTGGGGTATATATTTTATATCTGGAGAGTGGCATCTCTCTCTCTGCTTCCCGATCATCTTGTAAGCTGCTTCCCTCTGACTCACTCTTCCACCATGATGTCCTGCCTCACCTTGAGTACTGAGGAATGGAGCCTGCTGTCTATGGATTGTGACCTCTGAAATTGTGAGCCCCCAAATAAACCTTTCCTCCTCTACAGTTGTTCTGGTCAGGTCCTTTTAGTCACAGTAGCAAAAAATCTGACTAAAATACTGGGCTTTAACACAGCTTTGAAAAATCCCCTTTGAAGACGCTCAGATTTCACTCTGGGTCCCTGAAGTTGAGTCCAACATTCTCTGATTGCTACAAGGACCCAGGGCTCCATGTTCACTTTGTGAATGGTCTTGGCCAAGTTACCATCTCCTGGGAGATCTCTGTGTTTCTAAGTTTTAAGAACAATGACCATCTGTGAGAGTTTTCATTAGGATCAAATGAGACAACATCTATAAAGGTCCTGGCACATATCTAAGAAACTCGAGAACAGTTAATACTTAGCTGGGCGTAGTGGCGCATGCCTGTTATCCCAGCAACTTCGGAGGCTGAGGCAGGAGGATCGCAAGTTCAAGCCCAGGCTCAGCAACAAAGTGAGATCCTGTCTCAAAAAATAAAAAGGGCTAGGGATGTGTCTAATGGTAGAGTGCCCTAGGTTCAATCCCCAGTACTGCAAAAAAGGAAAATAAATAAATAAATATTAATTTCTTGGTGCTACTCCCACTGGAACAAGGAAAGAAATTTGAATGATAGGACATCTTGCCTTTGTATTTGGCAATCTGCTGGACAAGGCAAGTTGACCTTCACAATAGCCATCGTTTCCCTCATCATTATACAAAATACATGTATGAAGATGTGAATTTGGTGTCAACATACCTTATATATAATCAGAGATATGATAAATCATTGTATAATGGTGTATTAAGGCTTGTAATGCAAAGTAAATTAAAAACATAAATAAAATTTATTCCAGCAGGACTAAAAAAAAAAATAGCCATCGTTTCTCCCCATTTTACCACAGAGATGATTTAAGCTTATGTCAGCTAATTGACATTCTGAGTATGCAGTGATTCAAACTCATGTCCTTAACAATTCTGAAATCCATGTGCTTAATGATTAAGTCACACTGATTTTTAAAAAAATATCAGCCTTATTGATGCATATTTTATATACAATAAAATTGCACTATTTAAACATATATTTTGATAAATTCATATTTCCATAATAAACACCAACATGAATTAGATTTCACCTCAGAAGTTCCCCTGTGCCCCTTTCCCAACAATCCTTCTTGCTTTGTCCCTCAGGTTTCTGTCCCATTATCATAGCCTCTCTACCCTACCCCCATTTTCCTCTGGTATGGGGGGGATTCAACCCAGGAATATTTTATCATTGAGCTACATCCCCATCCCTTTTTATCTTTTATTTTGAGACAGGGTCTTGCTAGGTTGCTTAGGGTCTCACTAAATTATTAAGGCTGACCTTGAACTTTCCATCCTCCTGCCTCAGCCTCCAGAGTCACTGGGATTACAGGTGCGCGCCACTGCACCTGGCTCCTCTCTGGCCTTTTTCAGGTTCCTCTTTATGCACATGCAGCTCATTGTTGTAAGCCTTAAGACTTCTGCACGAGCAGTTTCCTTCAGATTAAATGTTCTCCTCCCCCTGAACCCTCTCAGCTCTCAGTCCTGCTGGCTAATACTGCTTTCTTCTCAGCCTTGGCAAGCATCTCATTTCTTCAGGAAAGCTTTCTTACCTCCTGAGTGGGCCAGCATATTTGTTTTCTCAAAGAACTGCATTTGTAGAGCACTTTTCACAGTTTTTAATTTTACCTTCTCTGGTGGGATTTCAGGAAATGATGGGTATCCATCTCCTTGACTTTAGAGATGCAGGCAGGCATTGCCCACATCTTTTGCATGTTCTGTTGACTCATATCACATGGCTCAGCGCTTAGCACATAGGAGACACCCAGTAAGTATCAGTTAAATGAATGAATCAATGAACTCACCCTTAGGTCCACCACTGACTCCCACGAGCACTTCTTCTTCTCCTTCTTTTTTTTTTGTACCAGGGATTGAACTCAGGGGCACTTGGCCACTGAGTCATACATCCCCAAACCTACTTTTGTATTTTATTTAGAGACAGGGTCTCACTGCTTAGTGAGAGTTGCTTAGTGCCTCACTTTTGCTGAGGCTGGCTTTGAACCAGCAATCCTCCTGTCTCAGTCTCCCAAGCCATCTGGATTACAGGCATGTGCCACTGCACCCAGCCTCCCACAAGCACTTCTAAAATCCACAGTTAAATACAACTGTTATGTTTTGAACAACCCACAATAAAAAATTTAAAAAAAAATACAACTGTAGCTGATTTGTGGAAGGGTACACTAAGAAAGAAGATTAAATTTTTGGAGTGTTTGTTTTGTGCTAGACTAAGTGGTTATCTTACTCTTGGTACTGGGGAGAAAAAGGGATGTACCTTTCTATGGGCTTTGGAGAAGACTTTGCTTTTTGGGAGAGCTAATCTATGAAGCAAACACAAAAGGCATCAAATTATATAGTTTTATTATCTTAAAGGATGGAGTGACTTCTCAGCCCCAAAGACTTGACTTCAGGTTATTCACAGAGACAAAGAAAGAATGTGTCCTTCAGAAAGAGGTTCATTACCCTTGGTGAAAGGAGTAAATTCACCTTTGTCTGAGAAGTACTATCCGCAGAGCAAAAAATCAGCCCTACCGGGCCTTCTTACAAATCGTGTGTTTCTGATTTACTCTGTAGTTGGCTGAGTCTACCTTCTTTCTGCTTTTATTTTCCTTTTTCTTTTTTTAAATTTTTATTGATTTTTTAAAATGACAGCGGAATGGATTACATTTCCTATTACACATATAGAACACAATTTTTCATATCTCTGGTTGTATATAAAGTATGTTCACACCAATTTGTGTCTTCATACATGTACTTTGGATAATGATGTCCATTACTTCCCACCATCCTTGCTAACCCCCTGCTCCCTCCCTTCCCCTCCCACCCCTCTGCCCTATCTAGAATTTGTCTATTTCTCCCATGCTCCCCCTCCCTACCCCACTATGAGTCAGTCACCTTATATCAGAGAAAACATTTGGCATTTGTTTTTTGGAGATTGGCTAACTTTACTTAGCATTATCTTCTCCAGTGCCACCTATTTATCTGCAAATGCCATGATTTTATTATAGAACCACCATTTGACCTGGTTATCCCTCTCCTCCGTCTATACCCAAAGGACTTAAAAACAGCATACTACAGGGACACAGCCACATCACTGTTTATAGCAGCATAATTCTTTCTGCTTTTACATTCACCAAGTAACCTTCTAATTACAATCCAGTAGCTCATGCATTTTGGTCTGAAGGGAGTGAACACAACTCTCAACTCATTCGTTTCAGGCCTGGTTGGTGTTGTGGGGTGTGGGTGTACGATATCTTCCCTCCACCATCAGAAGGTCCTATAACAAAAGGCAGGTGAACAGGAAAAACTCAACAGACTTATTTAATCAAAATTTTATATATCACCTGGTGTGGTGGCTCATGCCTGTAATCACAGCAGTTCAGGAGCCTAAGGCAGGAGGATCATAAGTTCAAAGCCAGCCTCAGCAGCTTGGTGAAGCCCTAAGCAACTTAGCAAGATCCTATTTCAAAATAAAAAATAAACCAGGTTGGGGGTGTGACTCAGGGATTAAACATCCCCGGGTTTAATCCCTGGTGCCAAAACAAACAAACAAATAAACCAAAAATTTATATATCATAGGAGACTTCAGAGTAAAGACCCAAGGGCACAGGGGAAGCGCTCTGATTTTATGCTCAGATTTGATGAAACAGGGACAGCCCTGTAGAAATGTGATGAGGCACCATGATCTTGGCACCAAAATAGACATGAAGACCAATGGTAAAGAATAGAAGACACAGAGACAAACCCACCTAAATATGGTTATCTCATGTTAGACAAAGACACCGAAAACATACATTAGAGAAAAGATAGCCTCTTCAACAAATGGTGCTGGGAAAACTGGAAATCCATATGTAGCAAAATGAAATTAAGCCTCTATCTATCTCTTAGCCTACACAAAAATCAACTCAAAGTGGATCAAAGACTTTGTCACTAAAACAGAGAATTTCCACCTAATAGAAGAAAAACCAGGTCCAAATCTTCATCATGTCAAATTAGGACCTGACTTCCTTAACAAGACTCCTAAATTGCAAGAAATAAAATCAAGAATCAATAAGAGCTTCTTCTCAGCAAAGGAAACAGTCAATAATGTGAAGAGAGAGCCTACAGGAGAAAATCTTTACCACACATACCTCAGATAGAGCTCTAATCTCCAGCATATATAAAGAACTCAAAAAATTTAATACCCCCAAACCAAATAACCCAATCAATAAATGGGCTAAGGAACTGAACAGACACTTCACAGAAGAAGAAACATGAATGGTCAACAAATACATGAAAAAATGTTCAACATCTCTAGCATTTAGAGAAATGCAAGTCAAAACTGCTCTAAGATTTCATCTCACTCCAGTCAGAATGGCAGCTATTAAGAATACAAACAACAATAAGTGCTGGCGAGGATGTAAAGAAAAGGCACACTCATACATTGCTGGTGGGACTGCAAATTGGTGCAACCACTATGGAAAGCAGTATGGAGATTCCTCAGAAAATTCGGAATGGAACCACCATTTGACCCAGCTAACCCACTCCTTAGTTTACACCCAAAGGACTTAAAATCAGCATACTACAGTGATGCAGCCCATATCAATGTTTATAGCAGCTCAATTACAATAGCTAAACTATGGAAACAACCTAGATGTCCTTCAACAGATGAATGGATAAAGAAAATGTGGTACATACATACAATGGAATGTTACTCAACCTTAAAGAAGAATGAAATGACGGCATTTGCAAGTAAATGGATGCAGCTGGAGAATATTGTGCTAAGAGAAATAAGCCAATCCCCCCAAAACTAAGGCCAAATGTTTTCTCTGATACGTGGATGCTGATCCAAAATTGGGGTGGTGGGTGGCGGGGAAAGAAGAATGAAGGAACTCTGAATTGTGCAGAGGAGAGTGAGGGGAGGGGAGGAGGAGTGGGGAGGGGATGAATGAAAGGACATTATTACCCTATATACATATGTGCTGTCATGTATAACTAATTAGAACAGATAAAAAAAGAAATATTTTGTATGTGGGAAAATTAATATTTCTCCAAACATAAAAATCCTGAATACTTTAAAAAAAAGGAAAGAGATATGATAAGACAAAAAAGGGTCTGAGCCCATGGAAAGAGATTGAGCAAGGCTGTCTGTCCAGATTCTTCTTGGCCCCTTGGTGTGGCATGCGTTTCTCGTGGGTGTGGTGGTGGGACTCTTAGGGATGAGGGTCTTCATTTCTTTATGGCCACTGTTACACAGAAAGTCAGGGGGAAGGGTAGAGTAATAGTTCTAGGATTTATGGCTGGTGTTGGGAGAAAGGGCTTGTGGTTTCTATGATTTACCTTGGAGGAGAATGAGGGGCAAGAGACAGAGGGGCAGGAGAAGGGCAGGGGGTGAGTTTGCTTTTAAGGTCTCCATTAGTGGCTACATCTCCATGTAAATGCATCCATTATGGAGCACTGTGGCTTCCTACACAGAGTCTCTCCCTAAGAGACAGCTGGGGTTTTGCTTAATTTCAAACTTGTGAATCTAGTGAGGCAGAAGCTGAATGGGAAAGAATCTTCCCTGGAAATGCTCTACTGTGGGGATGTTTGGGTCTCCCATTTTACAGATCAGTAAACTGATTATTAGAAAGAGGCCTTAAGATGAAGGTCAGTGATAAAGCACACTTAGATTCAATCCCCCAAGAAAAAGAAAGGATGCCTTGAAATAATAGTTATGATAATAGTTATGGAATGTAGGTCTCCATTCATCTGGAAAATTTATTAATATGCTCTGGATTTATGACCAGGAATGCAAGATAAAGGGTAAGATAATAAACTTGACAAATATTTTAATGTTTTACAGGGCCTCATGCATGCTAGGCAGGCAGTCTACCTAGGAGCTACATCCCCAGGCTCCTAGGAACTCTTTATGATAGGTTTGCACAAAGTGCAATTTTAATTTTGAATGTTTATTATGCTTTTTTTTGGTGAGATATTATCTCCTTTATTTTTAGTCACAAAATAACTACAAAAACGTTAAATGTAGGACTGGGATTGTGGCTCAGTGGTAGAGTGCTCGACTAGCATGCATGAGGCACTGGGTTCAATCCTCAGCACCACATAAATGTAAAATAAAGATATTGTGTCCACCTAAAAGTAAAAAATAAATATTTAAAAAATGCTAAATGTAGAACTCTGTCAAGGAAAATGAAACTACCATAATGATACACCAAATTCTTAATTTAGTAGATAATGCTGAGACATTATAAAGAAACATTAAACAGAGGGGTGCTGTAGCTCAGTGGTAGAGCACTTGCCTGGCATGCATGAGGCATTGGGTTCAATCTTCAGCACCACATTAAGAAAAATAAACAAAATAAAGTTATATATAAAAAATAAACATTACATAAAATTTTACTACAATATTTACAGATGTTTACTCTCTGGAAGTATATCTTCTCTTATGTTTCACATAGTTCTAGGTGTATATTTTCTTTTTTTAATTGGTTCTTTTTAGTTATATATGACAACAGGATTCATTTCAGCATAATTATAAAAACATGGAATATAATTTCCTCTAATTGTCCCCAAACTTCCCTTTCCCCTCCCCTCCTCCTTCCACCTGTTCTCTTCTCCCTACTCTGCTGATCTTTCTGCTATTTACAACAATTTTAAATTAACAAAGGGAGAATTGTTTTGTTTATTTGTTAGTTTTTTTTTTTTAATTTTTTTATGTTTTGGTGCGAAGGATGGATCCCAAGGCTGCCCCACACATGCCAGGCAAGCAACCTTACCACTAAGCCACAACCCCAGCCTGGGAGAGCTGTTTTAACAATGATCTCTTTGTTTATTATAGAATAAAAAAAATAACTGCCTCGTGTGAAGTATTTAAAAAGTGCCAGGTATTATAGGTTCATTAGTTAGATAATAATTACTGGTTTTTTTTTGTACCTGGGATTGAACCAGGGGCACTTAGCCTCAAGCCACATCCCCAGCCATTTTTTATATTTTATTTAGAGAAAGGGTCTCAAAGTGTTGCTTAGGCCCTTGCTGCTGAGGCTGGCTTTGAACTCTCAGCCTCTTAAGCTGCTGGAATTAAAAGTATGTACCACTGTGCCTAGCTAATTACTGCATCTTTTTGTGTGTGTGTGTGTGTGTGTGTGTGTGTGCTGGGGATTGAACCCAGGGCCTTATGCATGCAAGGCAAGCACTCTACCCACTGAGCTATGTTCCCAGCTCTTAATTACTGCATCTTTAGCAAATAGACTTTCTGTACCACTTTCCTCACTGTAAGATGGAAGTACGAATGGCAAACAATTAACTGAGTAACTACTTGGTGCCAAACACTGTTTTAAGTATTTATACTTATCATATCTTACAAGCAACCTAAGAGGTAGCCACCATTGTAGAATCATTATACAGAAGAGAAACTTGCCCAGGATACTATACTTAGTAACTTGGAAAGAGTTTTAAATTTCTTGTACGTACATATCTCTCTTCTTCATAGAACTAAATGAGTTCATACCCATATAACAGAATAATCTACCACAACTTAACATTTCAGAGACTACTTGTTATTATTGCCCACTTTTCTTGGTTTAGGAAGAGCGGAACAGGGATGGAAAACCCAGATTTTCTGTATCCAAGCCCTTCTACCCTCCCAGCTCTTTTCCTTTTATCCTTCGCTGCTCTACATTTTGGAGAAATCCAAAGTACAAAAAAATACCTTGGCTTGCATGGCCCAATTTGCCTGCATGTCAAAAATCATGTGCTTTAAACTTAGCATTTTTACTACATGATTCTGCTTTACCTCTATTATGCTGAGTTGTTCCTCTTTATTCCTGCCATGCTCCTGGAATTGCTTTTCCACTTCTAGCCATATGATAAGCCATCTGTCCATAGGAATGGCATCTCTGAATCCTGTGACGGTTTTGCCCAAATCTTAAGGACACTGGCACATAGTTCTGGTATTGCTAGTAGCTGAAAAGTTAAATCTGTTAGGAAATGTAAGATCTGTAAGACTCATTTGTAGTCCTGGGAATCATCTTCCCTGCTGGTTGGAACTCAGAAGGCCATAGGATCTGGGGACACACTTTTATTATTTTTCTGCTCTGTAGCCACAGAAAGGAATATGATTCTTCAGCTTATAGCTGACATCTAAGATGGTTTGTATCTGTTACAAAAAGCCAGTCACAGATGTAAATGTCCTCAAAGGAAATTACTGTCCTGAGCTCTTTAAAGTGTGATCTATTTTTTTTAGGGAAAATTGAGCTTGAAAACCAGCTTTCTGTTTGTTGACAGGATATATGTGAAGGCTTCATGTGGTTGATGCAAAATAACTTCCAGAGCATTGTGGTTATGGAAAGAGATTGGATCTCCCAGCACCACACACACACACACACACACACACACACACACAAGGTATTGGATCAGAAACCCCCTTTTCTTTTTTCTTTTTCTTCATCAGTTAACAAGTTTCTCATTGACAAACATTAGCAGATATTCAGTTTACTTCTGTTTTGTTATTTACACCATATCATTTTTCCCCCCAGGGATTTTTTTTTAACCTTGCCAGGGAAATGAATTTTCTGGGGAATATTCTGGGGGCATTTCTGGGGAATATTCATCTCAGTATATGCATGGAAGTCACTTGAATTTTCCTAGCATTTTTGGGTGAGTTTAATTCTAAGGATCAATTATCAATTTGAAATAGATATGGGTATTTGAAAAATTCACTGTTAAAATCCACAAGCAAGCTGGTTGTGGTGGTGCATGCCTATAATCCCAGCAACTTGGAAGGATCACAAATTTAAGGCCAGCCTCAGCAACTTAGTGAAGCCCTGTCTCAAAATAAAATAAAAAAGGCTGGGAATATAGCTCACTGGTAGAGTGTTTACTTTGTATGTGCCCATGGCCTTGGATTCAACTCCCAGTACTATAAAACAAGTAAAACTAATGAGAGCAAAATTTTTGTAAGAAATCATATCCTAAGGTCCATGGCTAAAAAGAGTAGACGTTTTTCTCTTCCTTCTACTAATTGCTTTTAGTTCTTAAATTTGAAAATGCAAACAAGGTGTTCACATTTTTTATTTTTACTTTTGGTATTGGGGATTGAACCCAGGGGTGCTCTACCACTGAGCTACAACCCCAGCCCTTTTTATTTTTTTATTTTGAGATAAGGTCTTGCTAAGTTGTTTAGGGCCTTGCTAAGTTGCTGAGGCTGGCCTCAAACTTGCAATCCTCCTTCCTCAGCCTCCAAAGTAGCTGGGATCACAGGCACGTACCACTATGCCCACCTGTGTATTTCCCTTCTAAAGATACTGAAGGATGTTAGTGTTTGGAATAATGAAGAATCATGATTTAACACCTAAGCAAAGTGAAAGAAACTCCTTTTTTGTCCTTGGCAAGCTCTACAAATACTCTGAAGTTCATTTAGTTTTACTTTCAGTAGATTATTCCAGTTCCTGGTTTCCAGAACAAACAGGGGTTTAAGAATGAGAGTCAGGGGTGGTGAGTCAAGTGATGGTTTAAAACTTTCCATGTGCTCTAGAGCCGTTTATGAAGGCTCTTGTTTTTGAATATCACAGAAAGAACTGTTAAAATAAGTCCATGATAAAACAATGGGAAACCTATGAATTGTGATTTGGCTATTTCATATGTGCATACACAGGTATGTGTTTTTGTGTTCACTGAGAAAGGGTGTGGGCTTGGGATCTAGGTTTGAGTTCTGGTGACATCATTCATGTGTGACCTTGGGAAAGTTATCTGTCCTATCTGAACCTTGAGTCTCATGTATTAAATATTCTCACTGCAAATTTTTCAAAAGTCCAATTTAAATGAACTAGCAAATGTAAAAAAGCCAGATGATATCAGGCACTGTGTAAATTATTTATTGAACAGTGTTGTTTGGTAATCCCTTGGTTTTATAATGACTGGAAGAAGGAGGCTCCGTGCTAACATGATAGTGACACTTCTGAAATGGACAGATCTTACATATCTGCCAAATTGTCCTAAAAATGAAAGCATAATGCATGAAAGATAGATTTATATACTTTGATATTTTGGCCAACGTAAAAACATAAGTTTTAAAAATGTGATATATTTCACATACAGAAAAATGCATAGATCTTAGGTGACTAATTCAGAGATTTTGAACAGATAATACACTCATAACCATCACCCAAAGTAAGATAATATATGTATATATGTATAAAACACACACACACACACACATCTAAAACACTTCTTGCCAGGTGCAATAGCGCATATCTATAATCCCAGCAAAGTGATCTCAGGAGGATTGCAAGTCTGAGGCCAGCCTCAGCAACTTATTAGTAAGATCCTGTCTCAAGAATGAAATTATGGTGTTTGCTGGTAAATGGATGGAACTGGAGAATATTATGGTAAGTGAAATAAGCCAGTCCCCCAAAACCAAAGGCTGAATGTTCTCTTTGGTATGTGGATGCTAACCCACAGAGAGGGTTGGGAGGGGAAGAATAGAAATACATTGGATTAGACAAAGGGAAAGGAAGGGAGGGAGGGAGGACAGTGGAATTAATCTGACATAACTTTCCTATCTTTGTATTTGAATACACGACCAGGGTAACTCCGCATCATATGCAGCCACAGGAATAGAATCCTAATTAAAATAAGTTATACTCCACGTATTATAATGTGCCCAAAGATATTCTACTGTCAGATTTAGCTGAAAACAACAATTTTTTTTTAAAAAAGCAACACTAGAAAAAAATCTGATGCCCAAAAAGGAAGCCTCTAAGTGAAGAGCCATGGAGGCCTTGTTTAAAGTACTTACTGGGAAATAAACTTCATCCTTGGAGGGGTCTAAAAAAGGTGGGTGGTGGTGGCTGGGAATGTAACTCAGCGGTAGAGAGCCTCTGGGTCCAATCCCCAGTACAGGGAAAAAAAAAATTGGATTTCAGAATTTTAGACTAGGGATACCCGACTGGTAACGTCTATGCAAATGTTCTCAAATTGGAAACTCTTCTGTTCCCAAGAATTTTGGATAAAAGATATTTAACATGTAACGGTAAATTTGCTTTTTGGCTGCCTTCTTCTGAAACTGAGAATGAAGACCAGTAGGAGTGAGGCCTAAGGAGAGGTTTGTCAGGATTTCTTAGGTGATGTGGATGGTAAGGTAGGTAAGAGAAGAGGAAGGATAATACATTTCAAAAGGACTTAATTTGGATGATTCTCATACGAGTTAGAGCCCTCACATAAATGGGATGATAATTGTATAATATCTGAGACACCCACTAAAAATTAAGATAGGATAAGAAACTTGTGAAAACTCAGGGCTGGAAAGTGAAAAATATACGCAATTCACGAGGCAGTGCAGTGGGTAGGCTGTATTCAGGGGGCTCCCTCTGCCCATCTATTCACCTGTCCATCTATTCATTTAAAAAGCATTTACTGAGCACCCAACCTATGCCAGTGACCGGGCTAGGTTCTGGGAAAACAAGAATGACCAAGTGTAAGGAATTTCCCAGCCCAGTGGGCTGACACATCCCAAACCATCACGTGGTGGTGGGTCAGCACAGGAAACAGATCAAGACCACAAGTTTAATATTCTGATTTTTATAAATGTCACAGGAGAACCCAGGGGTAAACTGGTGACACTATTTGCTAATTTGTTGAACCACATTTGTGAAGCTCCTACGAAGTGTCAGGATCTTTGCTGATCACTGAGGAGCAAAAATGGGGAAAAATCTGTCCTGTGGTTGCTCAATGTTAGCATTCATGAACAAATCAGATCCCCTGATTAGTATAAGGAGTGGGGACCAGGAATCTGGATTTTTAACAGGCATCCCATGAAAATTTGATGTCAGTGGGCACCCTTTGCAAAACATTCTATAGAATTATCTATTAATGCGTGATCACGTGATTAAGCAATAATGGAAATTGGGACAGAAGATGATAAATCCATTCCAGAATCAGGAAAATAAAATTACTAAATAAAATAAATAAAATCACTTGTCACTGTGTATATTTGAAGGTGATTAAGTGATATGGGCCCTATAGTCACATCATGATTGTCAACAAGTGATTGCCCATTACAAGATTTGGTCAGTTTTAATGTATGGGTGATCAGTGTACTGTTTTCCTTCCCAACTCAATTTTAATAGATGAGCTGGAATGTTCATGTGCTTTGAGATTTGTTCTGTTTAAGAAAGTTAAGAGAGAGACACTTGATCTTCAAGGGTAAGTTGGGAATTTTCCAAAGCTAAAGCTGAGAATCAAGAATGCTCTGATCAGCTGATTCTCAGACACCAAGGTTGTCCTCATCCTTTCAGGACAAAATGCCATCAATGGGGTGGCTTTTTTTTTTTTTTAATATTTTTTAGTTGTAGATGAACACAATATCTTTACTTATTTATTCATTTTTATGTGGTGCTGAGGATTGAACCCAGGGCCTTGCACATGTGAGGTAAGCGCTTTACCTCTGAGCCACAACTCCAGCCCAGTGGGGTGGCTTATAACCAACACATTTATTTCTCATAGTTCTACAGGCTGGGACATCCAAGATCAAGCTCATGGCCAGCTGGGCATTTGGTGAAGGTCTACTTTCTGGCTCAGAGCTCATGCCTCCTTATAGTGTCCTCCTGTGGTGGATGAAGGGAAGCTGAGTTCCCTCAGGCCTTCCTCAAGAGGGCTTTGCCCTGGTGACCTAATCACCCTTCCAAGGCCCCACCTCCCGGAGCCTTCACCTTGAGGGTTAGAATTTCAACATGTGAATTTTGAGGGAACATAAACATTCAGAACCTATGAAAGGTCAAGTTTGTGGTTTGCATAAAATATTCAGTTTAGTTTTCACTGAGTATAAGAAAGGTTTTATACAAAAGCTCTTGGATTCTTTTCAAGATGCTAAGGTTTCCTTAGTAAGACCAAAAGTATTAAACCCAAGAAGGACCCTTTTCAATCCCCAGAAAGGCTTTCAAGGTACGCTATCTAAGGTCTTGATATCTGTGGTTTTGGTGATGTCTAGGAGGAAAGCACTCTTTCCACACATGAATCATTTTTTTTTAAAGAGCAATTCAGCCTCAGATTCCGAGAAATGTCAGCTGCAGTCAAGCAGAAAAATACTCTGAAGTTTTCAAGGACAAAATGTTCTCTGGTACTGTAAAACTGGGGACAAAAATCCAATGATGATACTTAATCTCTTTAAGTATTTGTCATCAATACATGTAAGCAGTCATTTAAAAAGAAGGTCCCATTGGCTTGACACTTCTTAGGCTTTTAAAATGATTTTTTCTCTCTATCTTAAGGATTGAGGCCTGGAAAAGATGTTTGTCATGTATGTGTGTGTGTGTGTGTATGTGTGTGTATATCATATCATATATGTGTATTTGATACCAAGGATTGAACTCAGCGTGCTTAACCACTGAGCCACATTTCCTGCCCTTTTAATTTTTTATTTTGAGATAGGATTTCGTTAAGTTGCCTAGGGCCTCACTAACTGGCTCTGAACTTGCAATCCTTCTGCCTCAGCCTCTCGAGCTGCTGGGATTCCAGGTGTGTACCACAGCGCCTGGCTTGTTTTATTTTAAAATGATTCCACCAGTTATTAAGGAAAAAAATCCTTAGAAATATATATATGTTTGAGTTGATTCCACAGGATTTGATATTCTAGTTTAAAAATACTCTTAACCTCATGAAATGATAACTGTATATAAAGGTATTTTTATTATATTGTGAATAATCTGAACATTGATTTTCAGCCTATGAGGGTCATGAGTTACAAATTTAAGATGCATTCTCAGTGTTCTTAAGCATAGTTCTGATATGTTTAAGGTATTCAGACAGTGTTAAAATAAAATCAAGAAGAATGGTCTTAAAAAAATAAAAGGAATTTTCCACTAGATGGTGGGATTGTAAATTTGAGGCCAGCCTGGATAATTTAGTGAGACCTTATCTCAAAATAAGCTAAAAAGGGCTGATTAGCAGATATTTTGATTATCAGAGAGACAGAATTATGGAGAGATGTTTTCTCTACTTTTAGAGAACTGAAAATTTCTATGAAATTTTGGGTGTCTCTGTGTTTTTGAGGAACTTTCTAGGCAATTGTTTTTCTTATCTTTAGAAGATTCTTTAACTGAAGTTTTTTTTTTAAATAATTATTTTAGTTGTTGATGGACCTTTATTTTATTCATTTATTTATATGTATTGCTGAGAATCAAACCCAGTGCCTCACACATGCTAAGCAAGCGCTCTGCCACGGAGCCACAACCCTAGCCCAATAGCTGAAGTTTTAAAGATTCCCCGTCCCCCCCTACAACTAAGTCTAATACAATTAAGTATACAATATGAGAAATATTTTTTATTTTCTTTTTAAAATTCAGAGTAGCATTCATCAAATTTTTTTTCTGTAAAGGACCAGGGAGTAAATATTTTACACTTTGTAGGCCACAAGGTCTCTGTAATGACTATTCAACTCTGAAAAGAGCCATCAATGATATGTAAATGAGTAGGTCTTGTTGGATTCCAGTGAAACTTTATTAACTTTATTTAAGGGGCTGAATTTGACCCCTCTGATTTACAAGATTTGGGGGAAACAATGGACTGTTATAAAGAGTTTGGGAAGAGGACACCATTAACCATTTGCAGGAGAGCTCTCCTATCATTCCAGGATGCCTCAAAGATAAACTCATCCTGAGGCCAGAAGGGTTTGGCCAGAAGAGCCCAGCTCTGCCACAAGTTAGCTGAGTGAGATAGGGGAGTTTGCTTGACACCTATGTCCCAATCTGTAAAACAGGGATGATATCAGGCCCTACCTCAAAGGGCTGCTGTGAGGATTAAAAGGATCAGTGTGGCTAAAGCGTCTCAGAGTGCCTGGCAGAGAAGTTTCACGGAAGTATTAGCTAATATTTTTGTAATCAACGATGAAAACAGAGATGGATCAAACTGTAACTTGAGGCATATTTTATAAATTGAATGAAGATTGGTGTAATGGTCTGAATGTTTATGGTTCCCCACCCTCAAATTCACATATTGAAACCTAATCCCCAATATAATGGTATTTGGGAAGTGATTAAGGAGGTGATGAAGTCTTGCGGATGGAACCCTAATGGATAGAATTAGTGCCCTTTTAAAAGGGATCCCAGAGAGCTCCTTTATCCTTGTCACCATGTGGAGCTGTGACAAAAAGGTGGCAGTCTCTGAACCAAAAAGCAGGGCCTCACCAGACACTGAATCTGCCGCAACTTCATCTTTGACTTCCTACCCTCCAGAATTGTGAGAAAAAAATTTCTGTTGTTTATGAGCTACCTAGTTTATCATACTTTGTTATGGCAGGTCAAATGGACCAAGACAATTGGAAAAAATAATTTTTAAAATAAATATGTGGAAATGTAAAAGTAAATTACTTCAGCAACACAGACCACACTTTTCTAGAGAAACTAACTGATTAGCTACTGTCCCACTTCCCTGTGGATGTGTTAGTCATTTCTGTGTTGCTGTGACCAAAATACCTGACAAGAACAACTTCGAAGAAGAGCAAAAGTTTATTTTTGGCTCACGGTTTCAGAGGTCTGGTCCATGGTCAGCTGATGCCATTGCTTTGGGCCCAAAGTGAGGCAGCACACCATGGTGGGAGGAGATGGTAGAGGGGAGGAGCTGCTCAGGACATGGCAGCCAGGAAGCAGGGGTGGGGAAGGGGCCACAGGGAAGAAGAACACTTCCAGTGACCCACCTCCTCCACCCATGCCCAACCTGTCTATAGTTATCACTCAGACCATTTAAGTTAGAAGAGACTGATTAGGTTACAGCTCTATGATCCAATCGTCTCACCTCCAACATTCCTGAATTGACATAGGCGCTTTGGGGGGACATCTCACATCCATACTGCAACAATAGGGCATCAGTGCTCATTAGCTAATATATCTGACCTCTGTAGGCATTTGGGTTTCTGACCCTCAATCTAAGGAATCAAAAATTTAAATCTTGCTAGAATTAAATAAAATAGGCCAGATTAGGAACTTTGGAGATCCTTGATGGGAAAGAATATGCTGTCTCTTGCCTCTGCATATTTAAAACTAAAATGAACTCTTAAAAGCAATATTAACCTATACAAAAACAGATCAGTTTGGCAAAGTTCTGATTTTTTCCCCCTAAGTTTACTTCTTTCCACAGTAATTTTTTGGGTGCTGCTTTGCTGGTGTCTACTTATGGCCTGGTCTACCTTTGGGTATTGGATTGCTTCCCACCTGTAGCATTTCTCTCTACTTGGGTTTACTTCCTCTGCATCCCATCTGGAGGGTGACTGCACCTGGATATGCATTGTTGCTTTTGACCCCTTTCTTTTCAGGTCATAGGACATGTTCTCCCTGTCACTCTGCAACTCGATGCCAGGCTCATGTCCATAGAAATAATTGCAGATTCCGTGAGCAGATGGATCGAGACTCTGAATATATTACTCTGAGTTCAGGAGCTGAGCTGGATGGGTGGGTGTGCATGGGACCCTTCTTATAAATGGTCAGGAAGGTTTAGGTTTGGTCATGCCTGAATTAGACCCTGCTCTCTTATTGAATCTTCACCATTATTTCCTTTCTCCAAATGAGGATGCTGATGATCAATCAGTGAGTATTAGAGTTTGCTTTTGAACTCAGGGCTGTGTGACTCATTTTAATGCTTTGTTTAAGGGATGAAACATGGGAAGTCATTCTTGTCCTGTGAAGACAGAGTAGAGACAGAGAAGAGTACATATCGATGCACTAGGCTGTCCTTTCTAGCTTCGTCAGAACAATGGTGTTAGGAACTTGATTCCTTTGGACTGTGATAAGGAAGAGGACATTTAAGGGCAACAGGTAAGATCTCTGACTGTTTCTTTACTCCTCTGTCCTCTGAGAAGTATCATCAAATGAGGTTTCCTTTCCATTTTGTTTCCAACCTAGATTCTTGTAGAGAGAAACAAAAATACAGAGTATGCTTTTTCTTGATTCATAAAATTGTAGAGCACAGAGGAATAGAAATTAAGACCCATTTTGATAGTTACTAGCATGTAGGTACACTTAGGTAGCTTACTTACCTGCAAGAATCCTCATGGAGTTTTCTAGAGCTGATTTCCCCATTGCGATGGATACAGGTCTCCAAATAGAGACTCCCTGAGCAGAGGAGGAAAAACAAAAGAGATACACAAGTGTGTTGGGACCCCTCTCCAGGCTTACACTGTGGCATCTTTTATGTATGGGATTGTCTATTCACCTTTTGTGATCTTTCTGGATTTTAAGATTCTCAAAGTCAGGCACGACTGTTTGCTTAATCTATGCATCCTGTTCACCTAGCACGATGCCTGGTGTTTAGCAGGTGGTCAAATGAATGCATGAATAAAGGGATGAGAAGTGTGGAGGAATGAGAAGCTGAAGAAAGGTATATGGACCAGAAAGTATTTGTGTGTGTGTGTGTGTGGCATATTGAGAAGCAGCACTGGTAAAGACTGGGCTCTGAAGTCAGACTGCTTGACATTCCATACTGACCCCATTTTCCATCACTGTGTAACCTTGGACAACATGCTCAACCTCTCCAGCCTCTGTTAAAACAAAAACAAAAACAAAAACAAAAAATATACAATGCTCATAAAATGGATTTATAATGGTCTTTATTTTATAGGATGATTATGCGATTATATGAAATATTGCCTCACATACCTGTGAGACAATTTAGTTTTTTTTTTTTAATAAGTAAAATGTGAAAGTTGTATTGAGCCAGAGATCATACAAGGCCTTTGCAGAATGCCTTGGAGTCCAGCAAAGTCCAAGATATTTAGGATATTGGGTTTAGGAAACAGTTCAAGATGGCTAAAAAAGGCTGAAAGTAGGAAATAAATGGAATTCCAAGGGATTTTCAAGAGAGAGAACTGAGTGATGAGGCAGTGTGTCCTGAGAATATCATGGGATGTTTCTTTTTGATGCCTTATGGGCTTTTGACTGGTATGATGTCTATTTATCCAATTTTTTAAAAGAAATATGTCATCTTCAGTCTTTTAGGAAATTGGTTAATTGATACATTTTAAAGTTTAAATTTTGCTGCAGTTTGGATCTTGAACATTCCCCAAAGCCATGTGCTAAATGAAGGCTTGGTCCTTAGCCTGGCATTCTTGGGAGGTGGCGGGACCTTTAGAAGGTGAGGCCTAGTGGAAGGAAGTTAGGTCATTAGGATCATGCCCATGAAAGGGTAATTAGACCCCAGCCCCTTCCGGTCTCTCTTTCTTTGTGGCCACCATGAGGTGAACAGCCATCCTCTGCCATGTGCTCATGCCATGATGAGCTGTCACCTCAGATCCAAGCAGCAGGACCAAGCGACCAAGGACAGAAACCTCTGAAACCATGAGACAAAGTAAACTTTTCTCCTGCAGGTATTTTTCACAGTGATGCAAAGCTGCTTGACACATTTATTTCAAGTCTGAGAATCATTTCTATTTTTCCCATGAACCTTCCTGCCGTGGACAAGAGAGGGTAGGAGTTTTCTACCCTATCTTTTTATATATTGCTCAATATTATATACCCATTTTACATTTCTAACATATTGTTTTTTTGACTAAGCTTCAATTAACATAACCAATGGGATGGACGTTGAGAGCTGAATGGTGGTCAACCCAAGGCTGGGGAGAGGATTGGGAGGAAGGGGGAAAGGTTGATGGATGCTAAGTTACAGTTAGACGGGAGAAAGAAGTTCGGGGGTGTTGTTGCATAGTAGGTGCTGTGTATTCAAAAGGCTAGAAGATAGGATTTTGAATGTCTTCACCATAAAAAAATGACAAATGTTTGAGTAGATGTATGTAACCTGATTTAAGCATTATACAATGTATATGTATATTGGAACATCACAATAACTCTATAAATATGTACAATTTTAATGTTTTTAATGTCATCAGAAAATAAATCAAATTTAAATTTTAATAATTATAAAAGAAAAGAATTGACATGACACAAAGGCAATGCCTCAAGAGATCTTGCCTTTTCCCAGCTATAAACCTTAATCTCTCTCCTACCTGATTCTTTTATTTTTTTATTTTATGGTACTGGGAATCGAAACCAGGGGTGCTCTACTACTGAGCTATATCTCAAACCCTTTTTATTTCTTATTTTAAAACAGGGTCTTGATAAGTTGCCCAGGCTGGCCTTGAACTTGTGATCCTCCTGCTTCAGTCTCTTGAGTAGCTGCACCACCATGCCTGGCTATTTTCTCAGTTCTTTAGGAAAAGGCCCCTGAATTACTTAAAATCTCTTGCTATTACGAATGGTGGTATGATGGAACCCTATATATATATTCCAGTTTTATATTTGTAGGTATGTTTATAAGACATTATACAGCTGTGTCCCAGAAGTGGGATTGTTGGACCAAGGCTAAGCATGTTCGTAATTTGACTGCATTGCCAAATTGATCTCCAGAGTGACATGTCATTTTTCACTCACGGGCACACTTATGAGCCTGCTTATGTCCCCATGACTTTCCAATCTGATATACTGTCACACTTTAGCCATTCTGAGAGGTGAAACATGTTTTCTCAGGGTACCTTGAACTTGGATTCCTCTTACAATGATTGGATTTGATGTGATTAAGCTTGTGTGATTAAGCCATTTATATTCCTTCTTTCTTTTTTGGTGAATTGTGCATTTATGTCTTTTGCCTATTTTTGTTATTTTAAGCTTTTTTTTTTTAAGTTCTAGAATGCTCAGAACATTCATTCATCAACAATTTATGGATCAACTATGTTGTACCAGTCTCCACAAAGGCATAGACTAGATGGAGACGGAAAGGGTTCTGTCCCTGCCTTCCAAAAGCTCACAGCCTAATGGGGAAGCCATACGTATGTATAAAGATGAAAAAAACCATCTTCTACCCCACTGCAGCCAGGCGTTAGGGGAATGAAGGGCGTTGTGGGCCCAGTGAGGTGGTGAGGTTGGGAAGGGACTAGAAGTCTGAGGAGGCACTTTCTAGGCTGACAGGAAGAGAAGAGCAATCCAGGTCAAGGAAACTGAGAGGCTCTTTGTCCCCTCATTCCTTAATGCTTCTCTGGCCCTCATCCGCCCCTTTGGTGCCAGTCACTTTGAGTGCTAGATACATATTCCCTGAGCACAGTAACTGAAGCCGAGTCTGACGTAAGAGCCCTGCTAAGGTGTGAGAGGGTGGATGGTGTGGGGCAAGGTGGCCCTCCCAGTGTATCCTGTGGTGACATCCTGTTGGTTCTCAGTCCCTCTGCTCCCTGTCAGGGAATGCTGGAAACTTCTTTGACTTTACTTGATTTCAAGAAGCTGATCCTTCAAACCTGCTTTGAATGCTTTTCTCTTTTCCTCCTTCCCTTCTCTTCCCTTGGCATCGCCACCCATCCTCTGTCTCTCCCTTTTGTGGCAGGTATCTTTGTCCCCTTCCCAGGCCAATACCTTCTTTATACACGATTATCATATTTATATGAGATAATCTTGATAAGATTTGCCTGAAAGTTGTCTTGGCTTCTTCCCCCTTCCCTAAAAACATATGCATGCATGTACACACACACACACACACACACACACACACACTTTCTCCAAACTCTGAAAGATGGGTGCTATATTAGTTTCCTAGTGAAAGAAAGTACCACAAACTTGGTGGCTCAAAACAACAGAAATGTATTCTATCACTGTTCTGGAGGCTAGAAGTCCAAACCCAAGATATGAACAGGGATACCCTTTCATAAGAGCTCTGGGAAGATCCATCCTGGCCTCTCCCAGCTTCTGGCGATTGCTGGCTATCCTTGGTATTTCTTGGCTTATGGCAGCACAAATTCAGTTTCTTCTTCCATCTTCACATGGCCATCTTTTTTTGGTGTGGATCTGTACCCAAATTTCCCTGTCCTTACATGGATATCAGTCAAAGCTTGATTATACCTATGAAGATATACGTCCAAATAAGGGTCACAATCCAATTAGTAACATGAGCCCTACAGTAGAATTTTTTTTTTTTTTTACACACTGGGGATTGAACCCAGAGGCACTCTATGACTTAGGCCTTAGGCTATAGGCCTTTTTTGTTGTTGTTGTTGTTGATTCTGGGGATTGAACTCAGGGCCTTGTGAATGCGAGGCAAGCATTCTACCAACTAAGCCCAGCCCAGCCTAGCCTTAGGCCTTTTAAACTATTTTTTAAAACTTTTAACTTTCTTTTGAGGCAGGGTCTCCCTACATTGCTGGGGTTGGCCTTGAAATTGTGATCCTTCTGCCTCTGCCTCCTGAGTAGCCGGGATTACAGGGGTGGGCCACTGTATCCATTTCTATGGGTTGGATATGAGATGTTCCAGGAAAAGATCATGGGGCAATGCAGGATTGTGCAGGGTGATGATTAGATTATGAAAGGTATAACATAATCAGTGGATTAATCCACTTGATGGATTAATAATTAGAATGGATTACTGGGTGATAACTGTAGGTAGGTGAGGCATGGCTGGAGGAAGTAAGTCACTAGGGGCATGGCTTTGGGATTATATCTTGTCCCTAGCTCCCTGTGCTTTCCCTCTTTCTCTCTCTCTCTCTCTGTTTCTATGTCTACCTCTATCTCTCTGCTTCCTTTCTGACATGAACTGAGCAATTTCCTCTGCTATATCCTTCTGCCATGATGTTCTGTCTCACTGAAACGCCCCCAAAATGGAGCTGGCCAACCATGACCTGAACCTTTGAAACCATGAGCCCCAAATAAACTTTTCCTTTTCTAAGTTGTTCTTGTCAGATATTTTGGTCACAGCACTACAGTTATATCTTGCTTGACATTTTTCAAAGTTACATTCACAATCTTTGTGGAATATAATTTTACCACAGCTGGTTAAGAACATAGACTTTGGTGCAGATCTGAGTTTAAGTCCTTTCTTAGCCCCTTTGGACATGACTTTGGACCACTGACTTCAGCACTCTAAGTTTCCATATCTATAAAATAAGGAGAGTAACCCTACCTACGCCATTCTCGCTACGTGTTAGGTATTTAGAACAGGACCTGGCACATGGGACATATGATGGGCCTCCGTGTTATGCAAGAAGATTGTTCTTTCTCCCTTTCCTCCTCACTTGCACATTCATATGGGATTAGAGCAGAGGCTGACATTGAACTTGAGAATCCCACTGAAGATTTGCCATACAGAGGCCTACCCATTGTTAGCACCTTAGGACCTTAGGACTAGGAGATGTCAAGTCAGTTAAGATTTACTCTTGAGGTCTGGGGATGCAGCTCAGTGGTACAGCACTTGCCTAGTCTGTGTGAGGCCAAGGGTTCAATCTTTAGCACTGCAAAAAAAAAAAAAAAAAAAGAAGTTGAGCTTTCCTTCTTCCATGTCCCTCCCTGTCCTTGTCTTGTCTGTTTGCCAAGTTTAAAGTGGCATAGAGGAAATGTTAAGAAGACAAACTTGGAAATAGGAGCGTGTGGGTGCACACGCATGAGCTTCAATCACTCCCCTGGGATGCTCTATGTATACAGTTCCTCTCTTTCTTTCTGCCTGTCCTGCAAATAGCCAAATTCCCCACAGGGTGGGCTAGGACTCCTTGCCTTGGGTTTCTGCTGGTTTCATGCTTGTTGATGCTGGTGTGGTTCTGAAGGAGCTGCTGGTAGAGACAAACCACCATTTGTTGTTGTTGAAAAATGAAAATAAAGGGAAAAACCCCAGTCTTTTATCTCTGTGTTCCCCTAAGCTGCCAAAGCTCTCATTGTGGAGCGAGGGAACAAGTGGGGTTTTATCTTCCTGCCCCTGCCAGGCAGCCACGTGAACTTCAAAGCTCTTAGAGTGCTGGGAGGATGGGAGAACATGAGTAGGGACAGAAAGAGGCTGGGCTCCCCCTGGGAAGCCGGCCAGGGCTGCCAGGAAGTTGGGCTGCTTTTGATGGTAGCTGGACAGGAAGAGGCAGAACTGAAGTTTTAGTGGACGGGAGCTCTGAGGACTTGACTAATGACATCTGTAAGGGTAGCAAGCGGCTTTCTTTCTATTAGAACTTGGCTGCCCATTGAAGAGGTGGGGTACTGATGCATGTCACAGCAATGAATAATCATAATAACCACCATTTTTTTTTTTCTAGGCATGTATAATGTGATGGGAACTGTGACAAATACTTGATATACATAATTTCATCTAGTCCTCATTACAACCTTATATTCTAGAAATTGCTCTCTCCATTCTACATACAAGAAAACTGAGGCTTAAAAATCTTAATTCCAAAAGAAAGAAATATTAACTATCAATTTAAAAGAGCCCCAAATGTTAATTACCATGAATTGGTCGCCATACACTGTTTATTTGCATTGAATGATCACACTGTAATCCATAAATCTTTATTATTGAAATCCTAACAAAACATACAACATTGGAAAGTGTTATGTACTTACAACACTTTCAGTCAGAATTGATCTACAAAGGAAATAGAGGTTAAGTGATTTACTTGAGGTTACACAGAAGCAGATTTTTTTATTCCTTTTTTTTTTTTTTTTTGGTCCTGGGGATTGAACCCAGTGGCACTTAACCACTGAGCCACCTCCCCAGCCCTTTTTTTTATACTTAATAGAGACAAGGTCTTACTGCGTTGCTTAGGGCCAGGTTGCTGAGCTGGCTTAGCCTCAAAAGCTGCTGGGATTACAGGAGCAGGATTTAAATCCAAGTTGGTCTGACACCAAAATTTTCTCTTAACCTCTCTCTGTGGTCTCTTCAGATTTTCTTTTTTTCAATTTAAATTTTTATTGAAGTATAGATAATTCAAAATTTACTATCTTCACCATTTTTAAGCAGACAGTTCAGGGTATCAAGCACATTCCTGTTGTGTCTCCATCACTGACATTCATTTCCATAACTCTTTCATCCTATAAAACTGAAACTGTCCCCATGACACAAGAACTCCTCTCCTGTCTCCCCAGCCCCTGGCAACCACTATTCTACCTTCCACCTCTACGATTTTGACTACTCTAAGTATCTCTCATAAGTGGAATCGTACAGTATCCGTTGGGACTAGTTTATCTCACTTAACATAATATCCATGGTTTACCTATGTGGTAGCATGTGTCAGAATCTCCTCCTTTTTTTAAAGCTGAATAATATTCTTTTTTTTTTTTTTGTACCAGGGATTGAATTTGGGGGCACTCAACCACTGAGCCATCCTCAGTCCTATTTCATATTTTATTTAGAGACAGGATCTCACTGAGTTGCTTAACATCTCACTTTTGCTGAGGCTGGCTTGGAACAAGAAATCCTCCTGCCTCAGCCTTCCGAGCTGATGGGATTATAAGCATGTGCCACAGTGCCTGGCAAGGCTGAATAATATTCTGTTGTATGGCTATACAGTAATCTATTCACCTGACAATAGAAACTTAAGTTAATTCTGTGTTTCAGTTTTGATGAATAATGCTGCTACGAATACGAGTATACAGAGATCTCTTCAAGATTCTGATTTTTAGCAGAGCACTATAACCCCAGCTGCTTGAGGGGCTGGGGTTATAGTGTATTTTCTGTATATTCTGTATATTGCAAGTTGGAGGACAGCCTGAGCAATTTAGCAAGACCCTGTCTCAAAATAAAATAAAAAAGGGCTGGCGATGTAATTCAGTGGTAAAGTGCTTCCCTAGCAGGTGCAAGGCCCTGGGTTCAATCCTCAGCCCTGTTAATAAAATAAAACAAAACAAAATAAAACAAATAAGGTCTGGGGATGTAGCTCAGTGATAGAGTATTTGTTGGGCATGTGCAAGGTCTGGGTTTGATCTCCTGTACTCCAAAAAAGAAAACAAAATAAAGCACCCTGACTTCAAGTCTTTGGACCTAGAAGTACAATTGCTACATCATATGGTAATTTTGTATTTTAAATTTTTTGAGGGACTGCCATGCAGTTTTTCCTAATGGCTGCTCCATTTATATATAAACTGGTGGTTTATATCCCCCTCACCAGTGTGCAAGGCATCCGCTTTCTCTACACCTCACCAGCATGGCCATTCCTAGTGGTTGTAAGGTGATATTTCACTGGAGTTTTGACATTCATTTCCCTAATAATTACTGTAGCTGAGCATCATTTCATGTGCTTGCTGGCCATTTGTATGTGTTTTTCAGAGAAATGTCTATTTTAAGCCATTTGCCTGGTTTAAAATCAGGTGGTTGTTGTTGAATTTTAGGAGTTTTCTGTATATTCTGGGTGTTAATCCCTTATCAGATATATTATTTGAAAAATTTCCTCCATCTTGTGGGTTGCTTTTTTACTCTGTTGATTGCATCTTTCTTATGGAGGTGTTGTTACTGACGGTGGGTGTGGTTGTGTGGGTGCTGTTATGAAGCCTTCCTGTTTTCACATGGAAGGTCATGTATACAAACAGAAATAATTTTACTTTTTTCCGACTTGGATGTCTTTTATTTCTTCTTCTTGCCTAACTGATGTGGCTAGAATTTCTAATATTATATTGAATAGAAGGACAGAAAGTGGGTATCCTTGTCTTTTTCCTCATCCTAAGGGAAAGCTTTCAATCTTTCACTATTATCATGTTTGCTATTTGTATTTTATATATGATTTTATGTTGAAATAATTTTCTTTTATTCCTAGTTTGAACACTTTTTTTTTTTTAATCAGGAAAAGATGTTAACTTTTGTCAAATTCTTTTTCCATATCAATTGTGATGATCATGTGTTTTTTTTCCTTTGTTCCAGCAATATGATCAATTTTCATATGTTGAACCGTCTTTGCATTCCAGGAATAAATTCTAGTTGGCCATAGCATATAAGTCCTTTGTTAACCTGATGAATTTGATTTGCTAGTATTTTATTAAGGATTTTCATTCAAGTTTTTACAAGGGATGTTGGTCTATATTTTTCTTTCTTTCTTTTCTATTTTTTTTAAGTGTCTTTGTCTGGCTTTGATATCAGCATCATACTGACCTCATAGAATAAGTTAGAAAGTATTCTGTCCTCTTCAATCTTTTTAGAAAAGTTTGAGAATGGTGGGTTTTATTTCTTCTTTAAATGAGAGGTAGAATTCACCAGTGAAATCATCAGGTTCAGGAGGAGATTTTGAATTATTGATTTAATCTCTTCACTAGTTTTAGGTCTATTTAGATTTTCTATTTCTTTGTGATTTGGTCATGGTAGATTTTGTGTTTCTAGGAATTTGTTCATTTTGTCTAGGTTTTCCAATTTGTTGGCATAAAATTGTTCATAGGACTCACTTATAGCCCTTTTTATTTCTGTATAATTGGAAGAAATATTTTGACTTTCATTTTCAATTTTCATAATTTGAATCTTCTCTGTCTTTCATAGTGAATCTAGCTAAAAGTTTGACAATTTTGTTGATCTTTTCAAAGAACAAACTTTTGGCTTCATTAATTTATTGTTTTCTATTCTCTATTTCATCTCTTGTTATTTTCTCTTTTATTTATTTATTTATTTATTTATTTTTTTAGTCATCATCTTCATTTTTTTTTAAATTTTTTATTGTTGGCTGTTCAAAACATTACATAGTTCTTGATATATCATATTTCACACTTTGATTCAAGTGGGTTATGAGCTCCCATTTTTACCCCATATAGAGATTGCAGAATTACATCAGTTACACATCCATTGATTTACATATTGCCATACTAGTGTCTGTTGTGTTCTGCTGCCTTTCCTATCCTCTACTATCCCCCCTCCCCTCCCCTCCCCTCCCATTTTCTCTCTCTGCCCCCTCTACTGGCATTCATTTGTCCCCCTTGTATTATTTTTCCCTTTCCCCTCACTTCCTCTTGTATGTACTTTTGTATAACTCTGAGGGTCTCCTTCCATTTCCATGCAATTTCCCTTCTCTCTCCCTTTCCCTCCCACCTCTCATCCCTGTTTAATGTTAATCTTCTTCTCATGCTCTTCGACCCTACTCTGTTCTTAGTTACTCTCCTTATATCAAAGAAGACATTTGGCATTTGTTTTTTAGGGATTGGCTAGCTTCACTTAGCATAATCTGCTCTAATGCCATCCATTTCCCTGTGAATTCTATGATTTTTGTCATTTTTTAATGCAGAGTAATACTCCATTGTGTATAAATGCCACATTTTTTTTATCCATTCATCTATTGAAGGGCATCTAGGTTGTTTCCACAGTCTTGCTATTGTGAATTGTGCTGCTATGAACATCGATGTAGCAGTGTCCCTGTAGCATGCTATTTTTAGGTCTTTAGGGAATAGACCAAGAAGGGGAATAGCTGGGTCAAATGGTGGCTCCATTCCCAGCTTTCCAAGAAATCTCCATACTGCTTTCCAAATTGGCTGCACCAATCTGCAGTCCCACCAGCAATGTACAAGTGTACCCTTTTCCCCACATCCTCGCCAGCACTTGTTGTTGTTTGACTTCATGATGGCTGCCAATCTTACTGGAGTGAGATGGTATCTTAGGGTGGTTTTGATTTGCATTTCTCTGACTGCTAGAGATGGTGAGCATTTTTTCATGTACTTGTTGATTGATTGTATGTCCTCCTCTGAGAAGTGTCTGTTCAGGTCCTTGGCCCATTTGTTGATTGGGTTGTTTGTTCTCTTATTGTCTAATTTTTGGAGTTCTTTGTATACTCTGGATATTAGGGCTCTATCTGAAGTGTGAGGAGTAAAGATTTGTTCCCAGGATGTAGGCTCTCTATTTACCTCTCTTATTGTTTCTTTTGCTGAGAAAAAACTTTTTAGTTTGAGTAAGTCCCATTTGTTGATTCTAGTTATTAACTTTTGTGCTATGGGTGTCCTATTGAGGAATTTGGAGCCCGACCCCACAGTATGTAGATCGTAGCCAACTTTTTCTTCTATCAGAAGGCGTGTCTCTGATTTGATATCAAGCTCCTTGATCCATTTTGAATTCACTTTTGTGCATGGCGAGAGAAAGGGATTCAGTTTCATTTTGTTGCATATGGATTTCCAGTTTTCCCAGCACCATTTGTTGAAGATGCTATCCTTCCTCCATTGCATGCTTTTAGCCCCTTTATCAAATATAAGGTAGTTGTAGTTTTGTGGATTGGTTTCTGTGTCCTCTATTCTGTACCATTGGTCCACCCGCCTGTTTTGGTACCAGTACCATGCTGTTTTTGTTACTATTGCTCTGTAGTATAGTTTGAAGTCAGGTATCGCTATACCGCCTGATTCACACTTCCTGCTTAGCATTGTTTTTGCTATTCTGGGTCTTTTATTTTTCCATATGAATTTCATGATTGCTTTCTCTATTTCTACAAGAAATGCTGTTGGGATTTTGATTGGCATTGCATTAAACCTATAGAGAACTTTTGGTAATATCGCTATTTTGATGATGTTAGTTCTGCCTATCCATGAACAGGGTATATTTTTCCATCTTCTAAGATCTTCTTCTATTTCTCTCTTTAGGGTTCTGTAGTTTTCATTGTATAAGTCTTTCACCTCTTTTGTTAGGTTGATTCCCAAGTATTTTATTTTTTTTGAAGATATTGTGAATGGAGTGGTTGTCCTCATTTCCATTTCAGAGGATTTGTCGCTGATATATAGGAATGCCTTTGATTTATGCGTGTTGATTTTATATCCTGCCACTTTGCTGAATTCATTTATTAGCTCTAATAGTTTCTTTGTAGAGCCTTTTGGGTCTGCTAGGTATAGAATCATGTCATCTGCAAATAGTGATAATTTAAGTTCTTCTTTTCCTATTTTGATGCCTTTAATTTCTTTCGTCTGTCTAATTGCTGTGGCCAGTGTTTCGAGAACTATGTTGAAGAGAAGTGGAGAGAGAGGGCATCCCTGTCTTGTTCCAGATTTTAGAGGGAATACCTTCAGTTTTTCTCCATTCAGAATGATGCTAGCCTGAGGCTTAGCATAGATTGCTTTTACAATATTGAGGTATGTTCCTGTTATCCCTAGTTTTTCTAGAGTTTTGAACATAAAGGGATGCTGTACTTTGTCGAATGCTTTTTCCGCATCTATCGAGATGATCATATGGTTCTTATTTTTAAGTCTATTGATGTGGTGAATAACATTTATTGATTTCCGTATATTGAACCAGCCTTGCATCCCAGGGATGAATCCTACTTGATCATGGTGCACAATTTTTTTGATATGTTTTTGTATCCGATTCGCCAGAATTTTATTGAGGATTTTTGCATCTAGGTTCATTAGAGATATTGGTCTGTAGTTTTCTTTCTTTGAAGTGTCTTTGTCTGGTTTAGGTATCAGGGTGATGTTGGCCTCATAGAATGAATTTGGAAGTTCTCCCTCTTTTTCTATTTCCTGAAGTAGCTTGAAAAGTATTGGTATTAGTTCGTCTTTAAAGGTTTTGTAAAACTCTGCTGTGTACCCATCTGGTCCTGGGCTTTTCTTAGTTGGTAGTCTTTTGATGGTTTCTTCTATTTCCTCAATTGATATTGGTCTGTTTAGGTTGTCTATATCCTCCTGACTCAATCTGGGGAGATCATATGACTTAAGAAATTTATCGATGCCTTCACTATCTTCTAATTTATTGGAGTATAAGGATTCAAAATAATTTTTGATTATCTTCTGTATATCTGAGGTGTCTGTTGTGATATTGCCTTTTTCATCCCGTATGCTAGTAATTTGAGTTCTCTCTCTTCTTCTCTTCGCTAGCATGGCTAAGGGTCTGTCGATTTTGTTTATTTTTTCAAAGAACCAACTTTTAGTTTTGTCAATTTTTTCAATTGTTTCTTTTGTTTCGATTTCATTAATTTCAGCTCTGATTTTAATTATTTCTTGCCTTCTACTTCTTTTGCTGTTGTTTTGCTCTTCTTTTTCAAGGATTTTGAGATGAAGTATGAGATCATTTATTTGTTGGTTTTTTCTTTTTTTAAGGAATGAACTCCAAGCAATGAATTTTCCTCTTAGAACTGCTTTCAATGTGTCCCATAGATTCCAATATGTTGTGTCAGTGTTTTCATTAATCTCTAAGAATTTTTTAATTTCCTCCTTGATGTCTTCTATAACCCACTGATCATTCAGTAACCTATTGTTCATTCTCCAAGTGATGTATTCTTTTTCCTTCCTTCTTTTATCGTTGATTTTCAGTTCCATTCCATTATGATCAGATAGGATGCATGGTATTATCTCTACTCCTTTGTATTGTCTAAGAGTTTCCCTGTGACATAATATATGATCTATTTTTGAGAAGGATCCATGTGCTGCTGAGAAAAAAGTGTAACTGCTTGATGTTGGGTGGTATATTCTATATGTCAATTAAGTCTAGGTTATTAATTGTGTTATTGAGTTCTATAGTTTCCTTATTCAACTTTTATTTGGAAGATCTGTCCAGTGGCGTGAGAGGTGTGTTGAGGTCTCCCATGATTATTGTATGGTGGTCTATTAGACTCTTGAACTTGAGAAGAGTTTGTTTGATGAACATAGCTGCACCATTGTTTGGGGCATATATATATTTATGATTGTTATGTCTTGTTGGTGTATGGTTCCCTTAAGCAGTATGTAGTGTCCCTCTTTATCCCTTTTGATTAACTTTGGCTTGAAATCTATTTTATTTGATATGAGTATGGACACTCCTGCTTGTTTCCGAAGTCCATATGAGTGATATGATTTTTCCCAACCTTTCACCTTCAGCCTATGTATGTCTTTTCCTATCAAATGCGTCTCCTGTAGGCAGCATATTGTTGGGTCTTGTTTTGTGATCCATTCTACTAGCCTGTGTCTCTTGATTGGTGAGTTTAAGCCATTAACATTTAGGGTTATTATTGAGATATGGGTTGTTCTTCCAGCCATATTTGTTTATTTATGTTACTAAACATGGTTTGTTTTCCTCTTTGATTATTTTCCCCCCCTTTACTGTCCTACCTCCCACTGTTGGTTTTCATTGTTATTTTCCATTTCCTCTTCCTGTAATGTTTTGCCAAGGATGTTTAGAAGAGATGGTTTTCTAGCTGCAAATTCTTTTAACTTTTGTTTATCGTGGAAGGTTTTAATTTCATCTTCCATCCTGAAGCTTAATTTCGCTGGAAACACAATTCTTGGTTGGAACCCATTTTCTTTCAGTGTTTGAAATATGTTATTCCAGGATCTTCTAGCTTTCAGAGTGTGTGTTGAAAGATCAGCTGTTATCCTGATTGGCTTACCCCTAAATGTGATCTGCTTCCTTTCTCTTGTAGCTTTTAAAATTCTCTCCTTATTCTGTATGTTGGGCATCTTCATTATAATGTGTCTAGGTGTGGGTCTCTTATGATTTTGCACATTCGGCGTCCTGTAGGCTTCTAGGATTTGGGATTCTGTCTCATTCTTCAAGTCTGGGAAGTTTTCTCGTATTATTTCATTGAATAGATTGCTCATTCCTTTGGTTTGAAACTCTGTCCCTTCCTGTATCCCAATGACTCTTAAATTTGGTCTCTTGATGTTATCCCATATTTCTTGGATGTTCTGCTCATGGTTTCTTAACAGTCTTGCTGAGCTGTCTATGTTCTTTTCCAGTTGAAATACTTTATCTTCATTGTCTGATGTTCTATCTTCTAAGTGTTCTACTCTGCTGGTAGTATTCTCCATTGAGTTTTTAAGTTGGTTTATTGCTTCCTGCATTTCTAGGATTTCTGTTTGTTTGTTTTTTATAACTTCTATCTCCCTGTATAGTTGATCTTTTGCTTCTTGGATTTGTTTATGTAATTCATTGTTGAAGTGATCTTTCATTGTCTGATTTTGCTGTCTGATGTCTTCCTTGAGACTCCAGATCATCTGAAGCATGTATATCCTGAATTCTTTTTCTGACATTCCATCTGCTGCAGCTATTACCTCTTCTAAAGTTGCGTTGACCTGCATTGCTTGTGGTCCTTTCTTTCCTTGTCTCTTCATACTGTTCGCGTTACTTTCTACTTGGTGAAACTGTTGTGCTATTGAATTTTCCCCCTATATATTTATATTGGTCTTGTATAGTTGCAAAATCTCCCTCGCAGGCGCGGGCGGCGGCTCTGCCCCTCCTCCAATTGGGGCAATGTGCCTACCACGCCGGCAGGCCACTGGGCCTGCTCTGCCGGTCGGTAGCAGGTCCGCCTACCTTGCAGGCGCGGGCGGCGGCTCTGTCCCTCTGCGGGCCGCTAGGCTTGTTCTGTCGGTGGTCGCAGTTCTGCCTACTTTGCAGGCGCAGGCAGCGGCACTGCCCCTCTGCAGGCCTCTGGGGCTGTTCTGCCAGTGGGTCGCAGGTCCGCCTACCTTGCAGGCGCGGGGGGCGGGGCGGCTCTACCCTTCCTCAGGCCGCTGGGCCTGTTCTGTCTGTCGGTTGCATGTCTGGCCTGTTCTGATGGTGGTCACAGTTCTGTCTATCTTGCAGGCGCGGGGGGAGGGGGCGGCTCTGCCTCTCAGCAGGCCGCTGCTCCTCTTCTGCTGGTGGGTTGCAGGCCCGCCTACCTTGCAGGAGTGATTGGAAGCTCTGCCCCTCCGCGGGCCACTTGGCCTTTTCTGTCGGTGGTCACAGTTCCGCCTACCTGGCAGGCGCGGGGGGTGGGGGGCGGCTCTGCCCCTCAGCAGGCCGCTGGGCCTGTTGTGTGGGTGGTCACAGTTCCGTCTAACTTGCCGGCACAGGGGGAGGGGTCGACACTGCCTCTCAGCAGGCCGCTGCTCCTCTTCTGCCGGTGGGTCGCAGGCCCGCCTACCTTGTAGGAGTGATTGGAAGCTCTGTCCCGCCGCGGGCCACTGGGCCTTTTCTGTCGGTGGTCACAGTTCCGCCTACCTGGCAGGCGCGGGGGGTGGGGGGCGGCTCTGCCCCTCAGCAGGCCGCTGCTCCTCTTCTGCCTTATTTTCTCTTTTATATGCTAGCTTTGAGTTTAGCTTATTCTTATTTTTCTTATTCCTTAAGTTGTAAAGTTAGGTTGATGATTCAAGTTTTTTTTTTTCTTTTTTTTTTTTTAAACATTTATAGTGAAAATTCCCCTTTGGCACTGTTTCTCTGTAACTCATCAATTTTGATATGCTGTGTTTTTGTTTTTATTCTTCTGTAAACATTTTCTAATTTTCCTCATGATTATTCTTTGATACATTGATTTAAGAGTCTGTTGTTTAATTTCCATATGTTTGTGAATTTTCCATTTTTACTTCCATTATTGATTTCTAACTTCATTCCATCATGGTCAGAGAAGATACTTTATATGATATTTATCTTTAAAAATCTATTGAGGTCAGGCAGGGTGGCACATGCCTGTAATCTCAGCAGCTCTGGAGGCTGAGGCAGGAGAATCCCAAGTTCAAAGCCAGCAAAAGCGAGGTGCTAAGCAACTTAGTTAGACCTTGTCTCTATATAAAATACAAAATAGGGGGATGTGGCTGAATGCTTGAGTGCCCACTGAGTTCAACCCCTGATATCCCCTCACCCCCCGCCAAATTACTGAGACTTAGAAGAAATGGGTACATTTCAAGAAACATATGACTTGCCATTATCAAATCAAGGGGACATAAAAAACCTAAGCAAACTGATAAATAGCAATGAGATAGAAGCAGTAATAAATGTTTTCAAAAAAGAAAAGCTCATGACGAGATGGATTTTCAGTTGAGTAATGCCTGTTCTTTAAAGAAGAACTAAGGCCAATGCTCCTCAAATTATTCCATGAAATAGAAAGGATGGGATACTTCCAAATTAATTCTATGAAGCCAGCATCTCCATCATACCTAAAATAAATAAGGATACATAAAAGAAAGAAAACCATAGGCAAATATCCTTGATGAACTCAGATGCAAAAGTCCTTAATAAAATATTAGCAAATTATATTCAACAAAATGTTAAGGACTGTTCATCACGACCAGGTTTTTTTCCCAGAGATGCAAGGATGGTTTAACATATTCAAATCAATAAATATAGTTCACTGTATAAATAAGCTGAAGGACAAAAATCACATAGTCATTTGAGTAGATGCAGAGAAAGCCTTCAACAACATTAAGTACCCATTCATCATCAAGACACTTTATGATCAACATTATAAAGGATAAGTACAATAAACCCAAAGCCAACATCATAGTGAATGGGGAAAAACTGAAAGCATTTCCTTTAAAATTTGGAACAAGTTAAGGATGTCCATTCTCACCACTCCTGTTCAATATAGTACTAGAAATTCTAGTACAATAGAAATTACAGAGAAATTAGTCAAGAGGAGGAGATAAAAGTGATAAAAGTAGGAAATGAATAAGTCAAAATATCATTGTTTGCAGACGATATGATCCTATACTTTGAAGATTCTAAATGCTCCACCAGAAGACTTCTACAGCTAATAAGTTAATTCAACAAAGTAGCAGGTTACAAAATCAACATTAAATAAAAATAGTTTTCCTAGTGTTTTCTCTGATTTAAGGATGCTGATTCAAAATATGGTTGGCGGGGTATGGGAGAACCAGATTAACTCTATATAGGGCAAAGGGGAGGGAGGGTTAGGGTGGGGGCAAGGGGGTAGGAAAGACAGTGGAATGAGATGGACATCACTACCCTAAGTACATATATGAAGACATGGATGGTGTGACTCTACTTTGTGTATGACCAGAGATGTGAAAAATTGTGCTCTATATGTGTACTATGAATTGTAATGCATTCTGCTGTCACATGTAACAAATATATAAAAAATTGCTTTCCTATACACCAATAATGAATCTTTTGAGAAAGAAATTATGAAAACAATTCCATTCACCATAGTATCAAAAAACATGCAAGCAAACCTATGAATAAATCAAACCAAGGAGGTGAAAGACCTCTATAAAGAAAGCTACAGAACATCAAAGAAAGAATGAAGAAGACTTAAGAAGATGGAGACTTCCCATGTTCACTGATAGGTAGAATTTAGAGTTAAAATGATCATACTACCAAAAGCAATATACAGATTCAATGCAATACCTATCTAAATACCAATGACATTCTTCACAGAACTAGAAAAAAATTCATTTCAAAGAATAAAAGACCCGGAATAGCCAAAGCAACTCTAAGCCAAAAAAACAATGCTGAAGGTATCACAATACCTGACTTCAAATGATACTATAGAGCTATGTAACAAAAACTGAATAGCTAAAGCAATTCTAAGCCAAAAAAGCAATGCTGAAGGTATGACAATACCTGAGCTATGTAACAAAAACTGCATGGTACTGGCATAAAACAGACATACAAACTAGTGGTACCAAATAGAAGACACACAGACAAACTCATACATCTACAGACAACTAATGCTTGACAAAGGTTCCAAAAATGTACTATGGAGAAAAGACAGCCTCTTGAATAAATGGGGCTTGGAAAACTGGTTTTCCATACAGAAGAGTGTGAGTAGATCCTTAATCTCTCACTTGCACCAAAGTCAACTCAAAATGGTCAAAGACCTAGAAATTAGACCAGAAATAGAGTAGCTCCTAGAAGAAAACATAAGGTCAACACACCAGCAAGAGTTAAAACATGGGATGGCATCAAGTTAGAAAGCTTCTTCATAGCAAAGCAACCAATTAGGAATGTGAAGAGAGGCCTAAAGAAATGGAGAGAATCTTTGCTAGCTACTCTTCTGATAGAGGATTAATATCCAGAATACATAAAGAAAAAAAAAAACTGAACACCAACAAAAGCAAGGAACCCAATTAATAAATGGACAAATGAACTAAACAGACCTTTCTCAAAAGAAGAAATACAAATGGCCAACAAACAAACAAACAAACAAACAAATAAATAAATAAATAAATGTGTGTGGGTGTGTGTGTGTGCAACACCATTAGCAATTAGGGAAATGCAAATCAAAACTACACTAAGATTTTACTGGGCATAGTGATGCTCACCTGTAGTTCCAGTGACTCAGGGGGCTGAGATAAGAGAATCGAAAATCCAAATCTAGCCTCAGAAATTTAGTGAGACCGTGTCTCAATAAAAAGAGAACGTAGCTCAGTGGTAAAGGGCCCTAGGTTCAATCCCTGGTACCCAAAACTAATAAATAAATAAATAAATAGATAGATAGATAGATATTTTAAAAAAAACTACACTAAGATTTCATCTCACTGCAGTCAGCCATCAGGAGTACAAACAATAATAAATGTTGGAGAGGATGTGGGGAAAAGGAACACTTTTACACTGTTGATAGGATTGTAAATTAGTACAAACACTTTGGAAATCAGTATGGAAGACCAGGAATGGAACCACCATATGACCCAGGCATACTGCTCCTCAGCATTTATCCTAAAGTATTAAAGTCAGTGTACTATAGTGATACTTGAAGATCCATGTTTATAGCAGCACAATTCACAATAGCATATGGAAACAGCCAGGTGCCCATCCATAGATGAATGGATAAAGATAATATGGTATAAGTACACAATAGAGTTTTTATTCCGCCATGAAGAAAAATGAAATTGTGTCATTTATAGGAAAATGGATAGAACTAGAGACCATTTTGTTATGCAAAATAAGTCAAACTCAGAAGGTCAAGAGTCGTTTGTTTTCTCTCATATGTGGAAGCTAGAGGTTATTGGGGTCATGACCTGAAAGGGGATATTGGGACCCTAGCCACTGTGTGTGGGTGTCAGGGGTCTCATGAAAATCCAAGGGAGATCAGTAGAGTAGAGGAAAGGGACCAGGGGCAGGGAGGAGGGAAGGGAAAGAGAAAATACTGAGATGATATTGGCCAAATTGTTATAGTGTGTGCACGTGCAAATACGTAATGATGAATCCCACCATTATGTACAACTGTAATGCACCAATAAAAATATATAAAAAAATAAAAAAAATGTGCTGAGACTTAATTAGTGGCTCAACGTATGGTCTACACTGGAAAATGTATCATATGCACTCAAGACAAATGTTCTATCTATGTCTGTTAGATGTAGTTTGTATATTATGTTGTTTGGATATTCTGTTTCCTTATCTTCAGGGTTGTTGTTTTATCCATTATTGGGAGTGGAGTATTGAAGTCTCTAGTTATTATTTTAAAACTGTCTACTTCTTTCTTCAAGTCTGTGTGTGTCAGCTTTCCATCACTGTGACAAAATTCCCAAGATAATCAACGTAGAAGGAGAAAAGAGTTATTTTGGTTTATAGTTTCAGTGAATTCAAGTCATGGTCAGTCGGACCACTGCTTTTGGGCCTGTGATGAGGCAGTGTATCATGGTGGGAGTACATGGCAGAGGGAGCGACTCCCTACTAGAAAGCTGCTTCTTAGTTGGAAGCAAAAGACAGAGAGAGAGAGGAAGTGGCTAGGGTCCCAATATCCCCTTTCAGGTCATGACCCCAATAACTTGACTTCTGCTTCACATGGCTTTCCTTTTGTGTGCATGTTTGTCTCAGTGGCTAAATTTCTGCTTTCTGTAAGGACACAGTAATTTGGATCAGGGTCACCCCTTGAGGGCTAAGTAGAGGGCTATTGGAGGCAGGGAGTGAGATGTATGCATAAGTAGCAGACATGGTCAAGCTCTGATGTAGTTGATCATTAGTAAGTGTGGGGTTTTAGACTTCAAAGACAGAGGTACGTAGGAATTATTATTTAAGCTCTGATGCTACAAGGCAGCTCCAGAGAAGTCCTTATCATTAGAGGGGGTTTTGCAGGATTCAGGGTGTTTATCTGTGATCTCGGAAGGGCACAATTCATTTCTCATGAGACAATGGCTGTCCCTGGAAGGTGCTGGACAATGGAAGACTTCTAGGTGCCACTCCAGGAGTCTGAAACAGGGTGCTGCAAATCTTGCCTCAGTCGTCAAGGGGGAAAAGCTAGGTTAGGTAAATGCAGGGTTAATAAACCTTATATTATTAGTTCTTAGATGGAACTCCTTATCATGGCATGGCCATGTGCAGAGCTAAGTATGAAGGTAATAAAGGAGACAGATGCAAAATGAAAGCCGAGAAGCCACACTTTATCTTCTATCTAGTTGCCCACTGGGCATCTGCAGACCTAAATGAAGAGTCATTGCTTTTAGCAAAAGCAGTCTTTATGTCCCTGTTACACTGAATCGAGGCCCTAGGAAATATATCATTACTTTTCTGTAGAAGCCTTAAGGGTAAAATCTGACTGAGCAAAGCGAAAGCTCTTCAATAGTCTCTCCTTTCCTATTTCTTCAATATATTCCCCTTTCAGTGTTCTGTATGTACACTGGGCCAGAGGGGTGTGCATAAGCTTGTACCTCCCTGGGATGAAGCCCTTCCAAACTTGTCAGAACATTCCTTGGGTTCCACTTTGAATTATACAAACATAATCACGCTGTGGCCAAACCTAGAGAGCTGAGTTGGTTGCCCAAGGCCCACAGCCCCATGATGTTGTCGTCCTTTTCGGATTTGAGAAGCAGGATTTGGACCATTGAAATAGGACTCCCTCACCCCTCAAGCAAAGTTTCATCTCAGCTGTTTCTGCTTTAGTACTGGAAAAAGATTTATCCAGCTTTTGCAGGTAGGATCTTGGCCATGAAGATCTTAATCTTTCTTGTCCCTGCAGGCCATGATGGTCACAGATGGTTACTGGAAGATCCACCTCACCCTGGGAGGTCTTTCTAAAAGCTAAGACAACTCTCTGGCCTCAGACCAAGTGTGGAGTGGAAATGGCCTGGCTCCTTGGCAGCTCCTTCTGTTCTGCTGACAGCAGCCCTGCTTGTGGAGGCGTCTGATATCAGGAATGTCTTGATCTCAGGTCCTGGGAAAATTTTTCTCTGCTGCTTTTTGGGGGAAAAAAAAGTTTTAAAGACTGTGTGTGTGTATGTGTGTGTGTGTGTGTGTGTGTGTGTGTGATATACTTCATGTCCAAAACCATTTTTTTTTTGTTTAAACTCTAGAACTTACCAAGATTTCATTCTAGAAATAGCATGTCACTTATAATTGAGACTTTTTATAACTCAAGGTTGAAGAAGAGAGATTAAGTTATACCAAATGTTTTAGAACCACAATTATTTTGGAGAAGTGAGGATGGGGACATAGGTTGTAATTTTAAATTGCCTGCTAGATGTTTTCTATGCAGTTTGGTAAGAAGATTTAAGGGCTGGGATTTGGGATATCAAATCAAACAGACTCCACTTTTTTTCCAAGGGGCATGTGCAAGGAAGAACAGTGATAAAATAGTGATTAAATGAGTGAACTGAGGCCCAAACTCAGATTATTAGCTATGTGAGCTTGTGTAGTCATCTCCCTGAGCCAATCTGCAAACTGAGAAGAATAATTCTATCTTGCGAGTTGTAAGGATTATTTGAGATAATATACATGAATGCTTAGCAGTTTCAGGTACATGTTAAGGGTCCCCTAATGGTGATTTTTATTGTAATTACTATTTATCCAATATACTCAAACCAAACTTCACATTTCTTGGCAACCAACAACAGGTCCCAGATGATAGCTTCTAGTAGTGATATGGAGGGACGGGGATGTAGAAAGCAGAGGGAGCCCATTCTTGAGGGGCCACTTCTTATTTCTCTCTCAACAACAATCATATTTGGATACTGTTTACAGTTTATAATATATTTTATCTTCCTCTTTCTGGCATCTTATGTTTTAGGTTAAAAAAAAATCTAGCTCAATTCTCAGATAAGGAAATTGAGGTTTAGAGAGATTAAATAACTAGGCCAACTTTGCACAGCTAGTAAATGACAGAATTACAGAACCAGGACCTGAATTCAGGTCTTCTGATTCCAAATTCAGAGCTTTCTCCTATTAAATCAGCAGTAAAAGTTCAATTAAGATCAGGGTTAGTGGCCAGGCGCAGTGGCACATGCCTGTAATCCCAGCAGTTCAGTAAACTGAAGCAGGAGGATTGTGAGTTCAAAGCCAACCTCAGCAAGAGTGAGGTGCTAAGCAAGTCAGTGAGACCCAGCCTTTATCTAAAATACAAAAAAGGGCTGGAGATGTGGCTCAGTGGTTGAGTGCTCCTGAGTTCAATTCCCTGGTACTCCCTCCCCCCCCCAAAAAAAAAGTCAGGGTTAACAATTTGAAAGTATTTTTTAAATACTTCAGAGAGTAAAAAGTATGTGTTTTACCTATCTAACAAATTATGATGCTTTCTTATTATCCTGGCAGAGCAGTTTGAAATTTTCAGATGGTTTTACTCACTTGTCCCCTACAAACCCCCTGGAGGGTGCATATTTCTTCAGAAGAGAAAACTTGGAGTTTTAGGGACTCTCTGAACTTGTCCAAAGTCACTGGGCTGGGGGTTCACTGGTGAAAGGTGCAACTGTAACCAGACCTGCCCCCACAGAGAGTCCCTCTGTGACAGATAGGGGTCTTACCAGCACAGAGGATGGCACCCACTAGACTGGACTAGACTCCAGTGTGTGTGACTTCAGTGATAATAGCTAATGGCATTTTTTTGAGAGGGGGCTGTTATTATTTTTAATTTAATGGTATTTTTGGCGGTGGTTGTTATTTTTAATTTAGCTAATAGTATCGAATGCTTTCTCTGTGCAGGTCAGAATCACACACATTTTCTCATTTACACCTTAAGACCACACACCAGGGTTTAGAAAGATCACAAACTGGGGAGTGTTCTGCCTGATTCCATACAATCAACTACTACTGCTCCTTTTTGATCAGCCCAGTCAGGCTTGCTGATCTTAATTGGATACCCTTTCAAGTACTATTTGGTTGAAGTGTGAGTCAATGAAACCAAGATTCCAAATTAAGCACAAAACCAACCAACAACAGGTCCCTAGAAACCTGTCAAGAGGCGGGGGGCGGCCAGACGAGGTGGTGCATGCCTGTAATCCCAGTGGCTTGGGAGGCTGAGGCAGGAGGATTGCAAGTTCAGATCCAGCCTCAGCAAAAAGCAAGGCTCTAAGCAACTCAGAGAGACTCTGTCTCTAAATAAAATATAAAAAAATAGGGCTGGGGATGTGACTCAGTAGACAAATGCCCCTGAGTTCAATCCCCGGTGCCAAAAAAAAAAAAAAAATGGACAGAGATGAATGAGCTCTCCTCTTTGCAACTTTAATCAATATACACATGCCCTCCCATCATGGGAGTCCCACTGTTAGCTTTGAAGATAAAATAAAATACTCCATGTTGCTGAGGCTATATTGGGATATAGGGTCTGGCAGAAACTCAATAAGCTTGAATTAATTTTGTTAAAGAAGGAGAATGTCTTTACAAAATAGTATTCTTTTGATCCATGAGTTCAAAATAAGTATGCTCCTCTCTTATGAGGGCTCCCTCTATACCCATGTTGTACAGCCACAAATACAGGACCATGTGGTCTTCATCTTGAGTCAATTAATTTATTGTCTGATCTGTTTCATGTATATATCACTGAACCTTTCAACAATAGCTTGATTCAGGGAAAAGCTGAGAATCTCAAAGATTTTCGCCAAGCATTAGTGGGCTTTAGGGTCCCTTAGAGGAAAAAAAAGGGGGTATATGTTGGTATGAAGCAATTTTCATTGCACAATATACCAAGCAAGAGGGAAGCCCATCAGCTGACCATGTTGCCCCATAAGTGTTTCCTCCCAGAGTGGAAGGAACTAGAAAATAAGAAATTGCAGGTAGGAACAGACAAAGTTGGCAGGCAAACCCAGCAAAACATTGAACTGAAACGCACTGAGATTCTCTATAGCTGTGAAGTGAGCAACGACAGAGTGAAGGACAGCCAAGGACAGAGCCCAGTGTCTTCTCTTGACCACAGACTACAGTGATTTTCTATGAATTCACAGGAAAAAGAGTAACCTCTTTGAAATATGCAGGGCTATGACCAGGTTGTCTCTTAGCAAGGCAGTAAGTGGTGGGCACTGGTTCCCTTCACTTCCTGAATCCCCTAGCCACCAAACAGCACTCTGTCCAGCCATCATAGGTAACCTCAGATTTCAACACCCCAGAAGGCAGAAGGGTACAAAGCAGGACTTCCAAAAGTTTGGCCTGCACCCGGATCACCTGGCTGGCTTGTTGAAACAGACATTGCTGGGCCTCAAGAATTTGCATTTCTAGCAAGTTTTCAATTGGTACTGATGTTGCTGCTCTGTGGACCATGTTTTGGGAACTGCTGGTTTGGAGGCTAAATAAGGATGTGGAGCAGACAGACACGGATTCTGGTTCCAGTTCTTCCACTTCCTGTGTGGCTTTGAGTGAGCCATTTACTTACTATCTCAAACTTTGGTTTTCCCATCTGGTGGGGCAGAAAATGCAGAATGGTTAGACATGTATCTTTTTTTGAGGGGGGTGGTAACCAAGGATTGAACTCAGGGGCACTCGACCCCTGAGTCACATCCCCAGCCCTATTTTGTATTTTATTTAGAGACAGGGTTTCAATGAGTTGCTTAGTGCCTTGCTTTTCCTGGCTTTGAACTCACAATCCTCCTGCCTCAGCCACCAGAGCTGCTGGGATTACAGGCGTGCACCACTGACCTTGGATCTTGGATAACCTACTTCACTTCTTTTTCTATTTCTGTTTCCTCGTGTGTAAAGTAGGGGTGATAACAGTTTCTAGCACAAAGAGTTGCTGTGAGCATTTTTTGTTTGTTTTTGGAAATGGGTCCTGCGATATTGCTCAGGTCTTGAACTCAAGAGCGCAAGTGATCCTCGTGCATCAGCTTCCCAGGTAGCTGGAGCTACAGGCATGAGCCATGCTGCTATGAGCTTTGATTGAGTGAAAACATGTGAAGCATTTTCAACAGTGCCTGGCACATGCTAAACTCTCGTCCACTTCCCATGCAGGCGACGGAATTGGGGTTCCCCTCGGTGGAATGGGCTGGCTGCAAAATAAAAGCTAAGAAAAATAGAACAGGGAAAAAACCACAGGACACAGAAAATATTTTCAAAAAGCAGAGTCAGGATGGGCTAGGTGATCTTAGGGATCGAGCTTCCACACCGAAAAAAGCAAAATGGAGCCCGTGCTTGCTTTATTTATATAAGGGGACATCAAAGGCAGAAATAAGGTTTCAAGGGCAGGTCTTGCAGTCAGCAAATTGATTGACATCTTGTCAGGTCACGCTCATCTCAGGTGCTGTGTGGACTGTCTGGCAGAGCTTGAAGGGGAAGTTCACCTACATCAGGCGATCAAATCCCTGTGGGGGGTGCCATGGGAGATTCCCAATGCCAGACTTACCCCCTCATTAGGCTATGATGTGCAACATAGTCCACACACAGCCCAGGGACGCCTGGTGACACTAAACACTATATAAACATTCACTATTTTTTTTTTGTAGTTTTAGCAATTACATGGTATAAAGCTTGTAAAGTGCCTTATGGAAAGTGCATAGTAAATGTCGATTTTGTCTCAGTCCAAAACAAGGAAGTCAGAGGTGTAAGTGTGGTGGTAAGAGTATCCTTTAGGAGGAGAACTTGATTAAAGGGCATTGTGAGAAGCATGAGATTTTAGCTTAGAGAAGCAGATGGGACCCTCTGTGTCCTCATTGTACCTGATGGGTTTGTGCCAATGGGGCCTTCCATTGAGCTGTTGGGGTCAGAAAAAGATGTCCCCCCAAAAAGGCATTTTGACATACTGAGTACTCTGAATTGAAGGACCTTTGAAGGTCTCAGAAGCAGGCTCTGAGCCCAGGTCTCTCCCTGACCTTCTCCTGCCCTCCTTTCTCCTCCAAGGTGAGTCATAGAAACCAGAATTCCTCTTCCTTAAGGTGATCATAGAAACCAGAGCCTTCTCTCCCCCATAGCAAGTCAGAAAGTCTAGAAATTAAAAAAATATATATAAAACATACAAAAAAAATTTAAAAAATAAAATCTAGAAATATTACTGGAAACTTCCTCTGCCTTTTTCTCTTGGAGTTGGCCATCTCTTACATACATTGTCAGATTCCAGAGGGATCTCCCAATAACCAAGGGGAGGTAGTATTTCTGTTTCTTTTTCTTTCTTTCTTTCTTTCTTTCTTTCTTTCTTTCTTTCTTTCTTTCTTTCTTTCTTTCTTTCTTTCTTTCTTTCTTTCTTTTTCCATGGGGGAGGGCTTAATTTGGAGGAGAGGGGTTATAGTTTCTCTAACCCATCTTGGGAAAGAAGAATTCTGCCTCCCATCCCCCACTCCCATTCCTCGGAGGTACTAGGGATCACACCCAGGGCCTTAGTAATGCTAGGCAAGTGTCTTACCACTGAACTGCATTCCCAGCCCCCTTTCTTCATCCCTCCCTCCCTCCCTTCCTTCCCCCGTTCTTTGTTGTTTGTTTTGAGACAAGGTCTCACTAAATTGCCCAGAACTTGTGATCCTCTTGCTTCAGACTCCTGAGTTGCTGGGATTACAGGAATTTTTTTTTTTTTTTTTTTTTTTAAACAGGGGATTGAACCCAGGAGCTCTTTACCACTGAGCCACATCCCCAGTATCCTCCACTCCCAGCACCCCCACCCTTTTTTGGTGCCTGGGATTGAAGTCAGGGGCACTCAACCACTGAGCCACATCCCCAGCCCTATTTTGTATTTTATTTAGAGACAGGTTCTCACTGAGTTGCTCAGCATCTCGCTTTTGCTGAGGCTGGCTTTGAACTCTGGATCTTCTTCTTCAGCCTCCTAAACTGCTGGGCTTACAGGCATGTACCGCCATGCCTGGCCCCAGCCCTCCCTTTTTATATTTTATTTAGAGACAGGTTCTTGCTGTGTTGGTTAGAACCTCTCTAAGTTACTGAGGCTGGCTTTGAACTTGCAATCTTCCTGCCTCAGGCTCCCAAGCCACTGGGATTGCAGGCATGTGCCCAGCTGGATTTTATTTTAACATGTGTGTGTGTGTGTGTGTGTGTGTGTGTGTGTGTATGGATTTATTATATTAAAGTTATTTCATTGGAAGTTTGGTTGAAGGTGGTCTTTCAGTGACGGAGTTGAGGACTGAGCATGGAGTTTGATGCAACAGTGGGGTTGGAAACAGCAAGGAAAGGATTTTGAGGTGAGGGATTTGAAGTTAACAGGGTGTTAATTGTCAGTTGATGCTTTCTAGTGACAAGTTGAAGGGATGGTCTTTGGGAGAATTTCCTGTGCTGAACTATTCAATTATGTGTCTAGGCATGAGTGTCCTGCCTCCCGGAATAGTTAAATTATGTTAATGGAGACAGTGGAATAGTACTTTATGTTGATGCAGAGCAAGAGGTGTGTGTGTGTGTGTGTGTGTATGTGTATGTGTTTGTGTGTGTGTGTGTTGGCGGGGGGGCAGGGGAGTTAGATGGTTCCAGTTCTAATTTTCCTAGCAGCGTAGTATATGGGATAGGTGGTTTTTGTTCTCACCCTTCATTCTTGAACTTATTACATGGATATTGAATGCTCATCTGTTTTATTTTAGTTATTTCTTCCAGACTAGTCTGCAGCCAAGATATCACCTGAGGATGTTAAATTGTGTGTTGATTCTGTTTTTGTTTGTTTAAATGAATATTGGGCTGGGCTATTGAGCCTCGCTAGAACATTAAAATTGTATGCAACTTTATTTTTTGTAGTGCTAAAAATCGAACCCAGAGCTTTGAGCATCCTAGGCAAGGGCCCTACCATTGAACTTCTGTCACCCGCCCCCCCAGAGACTGTTGGTCGATTCCATGATTTCCTCACTATTGAGTGTCCATTATATGTCAAAGTCAAGACCACACCCAACTCACGCACACTTGGAACATGCATTTTGTCATTGCACACAGGTGAACCTCAAATTATCCAGAGCTGCAAATCTCCTCTTAAGAATGCTCTCACTTGGGGTCATATCAGCTAGAATGGTATCCATTCCTTTGTTGGATTTTAGTATATTACGGGGCAAGGACAGATGATAATTTTGAAATGATGTGGTAGGCTGTGTTCTTAGGTTACTGTCATGGTGTGGGGGCTTGGGCGGCCATCCTCTGAAAACTTGACTGGGGGTGGGGTCCACTCTTGAGGAGGCTCTTTCATAGGCCACTGGCAGGTGGCTCGGTTCTTTGCTCTGAAACCTTTCCAGAAGACTATGCACAACATGGGGGCTCCCTTCTCCTAGGGTGAGGGGTTCAGGAGAGAGAAGGGCAAAAGCCATAATGTTTTATAATCTAGTATCAGAAGTGACATTTCTGCTGGGTTCGGTGGAACATGGCTGTAATCTCAACAACTCAGGAGGCTGAGACTGGAGGATTAGGTCAGCCTCTGCAAGTGAGACCCTGTCTCAAGGTAATAAATAAATAAAATAACAAATAAATAAATAAATAAGGCTGGGATATGGCACCTCTGGGTTCAATCCCACATACCAGAAAAACAAAAACATGGAGTGAGTTTCCTTTGACCATACAGATTAACCCTGATATGGTGTGGGAGAAGATAAGATGAGGGTATGAATACCAGGCAAGGATCATTAGTGGCCACCTTGGAGACTGGTTACTAGAGCTACTACCTAAACCTAGGGAATATGCTTTGATAAATTTTTATGTAAGTATTTAAAATATTTTTAGATAAGTAATCATCTGATTATTTTAATTGGAATCATAATAATAGTACACAATATTTATTGAACTCTTCTATATAGCAGAAAATGTCAAAGCACTTTTCTCTCATTGACAGAGACTACAACGTAGTGTTTAAACATCTGGATTCTAGAGCACATAGGCTGTTTTGGACAGTTGCAGTTTGAGGAAGATTACTCAAGTACTTTATGCCTTGGTGTTCTTATCTGTAGCAAAAGGAATTGTGCATCCCTGGTAGGACTGTCTCAGGGTAAGGTAAGCCCAGCCACCAGGCTCTCCCGACTGCTGAATACTGAGGTTCAGAAATCCAGTTTTTTTTTTTCTTCCTCTCCTTTTTTCTGGTGCTAGGAGTTGAACTGGGTAAGAGCTCTGTCATAAGCTACCCCTCAACCCTCTTCTTTTCTTTTCTTCTTTTTTTCTGTCTCCTCCTCTCCCATCCTTCTCTGCTTCTTTTCCTCTTTCTCAATGGGAGGCAAGATATGGGTACCATATTGGACTAATCAAGTGAGGAGCAGAGAAAACTCTGGAGTTTTAGAGTTGAATGTTCTCCAAGACAGGTAGGTCCTGGGGTTGGGGCTGTAGCTCAGTGACAGAGCACTTGCCTAGCATGTGCACGACCCTGGGTTCCATCCCCAGAACTGCAAAAACCAAAACCTAAATCCAAAAAACAACAACAACAGATGTGTCCACTCCCATGATGCCAGTCAGTTAGGCTAAGTGTCAAGTTGTCAGTCCACTCTTATGGTCATTTCTTCTGGGAAAATAAAAAAAGATGTGGGGGCTGGTAGTGTAGCTCTGTGGCAGAGTGCTTGCTTAGCATGTGCAAGGCCCGGGGTTCCATCCTTAGCATCACACACACACACACACACACATACACACACACAATGTGGGTTGCACAGTAGTGCCCCCACTGCCACAGAGAATACATTCCAAGACCCACAGGGTGCCTGAAACTGCAGATGGTACCAAACCCTAGACATATCTATTTTTTCTTATCCTTCATACCTATAACAAAGTTAAATTTATAAACTAGGCACACTAAGACATTAACAATGACAATAAAATAGAGCAATTATATCAATGTACTGCAATAAAAATTATTTAAAGCTTCTAAATTGCTTATTTCTGGAATTTTCCATGTAATATTTTTGGACCAAGCTTTACTGCTGGTATCTGGACACTCAGAACATGAACTGTGGATGGGGGTGGGGGGTCTACTGAATCTGATTGCTCCCTATAGAGGCCAGATCTGCTCAGGGGCTTGAAGCAACCTATACATTTTCTATGGGACATTGAAGGCTAAGCAATAGGCCACCCCAGGGTGCCCCTCTAACTTCACACCCTGACAATGGAGGACATTCTCTCTTCTTGGCCCTGACACCCCTGAAGTTCCACCTATGTTCTCATTTGGTTTAATCTGGCTGAATTTGTGACGGGGGATCCTGTCTTCTTTACCACATTAGCATGGGACAAAATGTCCCTGCAGGACCCTGCCTCCCTACTTTCTATCTTTGGAAGAGAGAATCCTCAGAACAAGTACCTGCTCATTCTCAGCTGGGCCATCTGCTCAGGGCCTTCCGGGTCACAGCAGGTATGCCACAGTATTCATGTTTACCGCTCCAGATTGTGAGAACAGCTTTTCACAAACTAAACAACCAAAACCCCAGACAAGTTTATTTGAATTTAAAAGTCTCTGGGGGTATTTTGTTTCCTTTTTTTGTGCACAGTTATGTAAAAATAAATAATAAAGACTTAAACACCAGTGAGGAGAACTGTGTATTTTCTTTGCTGGAAATTGAACCCAGGGGTGCTGTATCATTAAGCCATGTACCCAGCCCTTTTTATTTATTATTTTTATTTTTTGGTACTGGGGATTGAACTCAGGGGCACTCAACCACTGAGCCACATCCCCAGCCCTATTTTGTATTTTATTTAGAGACAGGGTCTCACTGAATTGCTTAGTGCCTCACCTTTGCTGAGGCTGGCTTTGAACTCATGATCCTCCTGCCTCATCCTGCTGAGCTGCTGGGATTACAGGTGTGTACCAATGTGCTCTGCTTCGACTGTGTTTAAGATGATGCTCCCCACCTCCCACACCCAGTCCCCTTCCACGTTTGAAAATAAAACATTTCAGGTCTTCTGAAATGAAGCAGGTTTGAAGTAGTAAGATACAGATGTTTGGTCTCTGACCCTATTTCCTGGCATACAGCTCCTAAGACCCTTGGAATCTGGAAAGTGATGGGTCTTTTTGGATGGTCTTTCCAGAGGGCCAGGGGTTCTGGGAGAGCCTTAGGCTGAGGGCTTGTTGTAGAGGGAACCAACCCAGTGATCAGAAGTTTGGAACTTACAGCCCTGTCCCCACTTTGCCCTTTGGGGAGCATAGCAGGGCAGAAGGTTGGGCTGATCGCCAATGGCCAATAATTTGGTCATCCATGCCTATGTAATGATGCCTCTACGAAAAATCAAAAGGGCAGTTGTGGAAAGCGTCCAGGTTGTTGACCAGTCCATCTGTATTTACCTTTCTGTGAGAATGGAAAGACTTAACCATTGCCAAGATAAAGAGCTTTCCTGAAGTTTAAGCAGCCTCCACGTTTCCCAGGCAGTTGTCACTCCTGGGTTGGTTCCTGCCTGGGGACAGCACAGCTTCTGAAGTCCTTCTGTCCTTGGGAGGCCCTGAGGCAGGGGTTAGGACAGCAAGAGTGAGCTGCTATTTCCATCTTCTAGCCACCCCACTTGCTCTGTGGATCTCTTCTCTTTCCTTGTCTCCTTAGAGAAACCTGCTTAAAGTGGTCGACTGGGCATCCCCCTTCCCTGTGTCCTCAGGGAAATGAAGTTTACTCTGTTCACATGGACAGAACACTGTGATCCAGGGGGAAAAATAGTTCTGTTGCAAGGACTTTTTTCACTTTCACCTGTATCTCTGCCTCCGTTTGTCTTCTGTCTCCTTTCTCCTGAGTCCCCTTGCATTCCAGGGACATCAGGGCTGGTCCACAAACAGCTTGGGATGAGTGGAAACTACCTCCCCCACCCAGCAACTTTCTTATCACTGATAAGGCCTCCCCAGTCCAAACCCCAGGTAAGGATGGGCCTGCTTATCAAGATCCCCTGCTTTGGCAGCTGTTCAGTTTTCAGGTACACCCCTCCCAGCTGGTGCCATTATTTCCCTTTTTATAAAGCCTCAAAACAAACAAACAAACAAACAAACAAATAATAATCCTTAAAAAGTCATTGTTAACCCCCCTCAAAGACAGGTCCTCCTTGTCTTCCTGATCTAACTACCCCAATTAAAGTTCCTCTCATACTTTTCAACAGTACCTTTTTGGGTTGGGGGGCAAGTGGCCAGACCTGATTTGTCAGACTCTTAGAGTCAGGCCTCTGGGAATAGCTTCAGGATAAAGTGTCCCTGGGTTCTCTCCCTAATACTGAAAACAAACAAACAAACAAACAAAATAGAGTCCCCCTAACAAACTAAAATGACAATAACAACAACAACAACAAAAACCCAAACCCTAAACCAAAACCCAAACAAAACAGTCTCATATATACTCCTAATGCATAACAAAGAAAAATGGAAAATGAAAGCTTAGGAAAAATTATGAAGAATACTGAGTAAAAAAATAGCTGGATTAACAATATTGGCATTATTAAAAAAATGTATACCATAATCATTCTTGAGAGTAAAGAAGTCATTCCTTAAAGGTATAAGTCTCCAGGAAAATATTACTATATTGAACTTACATGTGTCCAACAGCTCCAATAGACAGGAGAAAATTTGGCCCAAGAGAAATAAAGTAATTGGTGAAGAGATTTTAACACATCTGACTCAGAAACTAATAGAACAAAGTTAGTAAAGATATTGAAGATTTGAATAACCCAATTAAAAAATTGATAGCTAACATATACATGCAAATTCAAGCATATGTGATAACATAGTATATGACAAAAATATTACAAATGAACCATGGATTATTCAACAAATGATATAAAAATAACTCATGTGGAAAAAATAGGTATCTAACTACCCCAGTTACACATGTAAATTTAGATAGATTTAGGACTTTTAGATAGATTTAGGACTGAAATGTCAGATTAGAAGCTTTAAAAACTGAAGGAAGAAAATACAAACTATATCTTTAACTTCTGGGGGAAAAGACTTCTTTAAACTAGAACATAATAAATGGAAATCATAAGGCCAAAAACATTACATAAGAATCTAAAAGAACTTCCCTGGGAGAAGTTATTTGCAACCCATAAAACTGACAAAGTACTAGTATATAGCTGGGCTTGGTGGCCCACACCTGTAATCTTAGAGACTCAGGCAGATGAGGCAGGAGGAGGCCAGGCTGGTCTATGTAGTGAGACCCTGTCTCAAAATAAAATAACAAGAGCTGGGGATGTGACTCACTGTAGAGTGATTGCCTAGCATTTGTGAGGTCCTGGGTTCAATCCCCAGCACTGCTAAAAAATAAAAATAAAAAACATACTAGTGTTTAGGATACATTTTTTGAAAACCAAGTGTTTTAACAAAAGGAGAGGAAAAAAAAGGATAAGATGGGTGTGGTGGTGTATGTCTGTAATCTCAGCTACTTGGGAGGGTTGCAAGTATGAATTCAGCCTGGGAAATTTAGGGATACCCTGTCTCAAAATAAACTTTAAAAAAGGGAGGAGGTGCTGAGGATGTAGAGGCAAGAGGTCCTGGGTTCAAGTCCCAACACCACCACCAGAAAAAAAAAATGCAGAGGGGATGAGGATGGAGCTCAGTGGCAGAGTGCCCCTGGGGTTTTATCCTTGGTCACACACACATGCACACGCGCACACACATGCAAAAGGACAAAAAAACTCAAGGAAAAATGGACAAAGAGTATGATCAGGATATTGCAGAATAGCCCTGTCAAATGATTAATCACATGTGAAAATATGCTTATTAATTTCAGAAATGCAAACTAAAATCACGATGAGGTACAATCTCAAACCTTTCAGAATGTCAAAGAATAAAAAGTCTGATGATATCAAGAGAATTTTGGGAAATGACAATTCATACGTGGCTTGGCAATATGTACATTTTTTCAGTCATTTCGAATAAGCAATTTGACTGTGTCTCATAGATGTGGTGATGGGGCCGACAGCTACTCCCAACAACTTCTCCCTTCCCTTCTCCCACTAAAGAGGCTGGAAAACCCAAATACTGACTTTCCTGTTCTCTTCTGCATGTGTCTAGCGGTGGCTCTGTGACCCGTCGTTGGCCACTGAGAACTAGACCATCTTCTGGATGTTTGCTGGCTCTTCCCTAACTGAATCTGAACATGGTCGGAAGAAATGGTGCTTGAACAGCTGAATCCATTTTCAGACAATGACGGGAAGGTCAAGAGGGTCACCGGGCTGTGATCTCTTAGCCATCAACCCACCTACAGTCACCCCCTTCTCTAGACTTCCTGTCAGCTAGGTTTTCTCTTGCAGTATCAGTTATTCCTCATTGATTCCAAGATGGAGAAATCACCTTCCCAGGCATATGCCCTAGGGAAATTCATATATTTGGAAGGAAGTATTGTTTGCAAAAATTGAAAGTAACCTAAATGACCATTAGGAGAGAAAGGGATAAATAAATGATGGTAGGAGCTGGGATCATGGCTCAGTGATAGAGCACTTGTCTAGCACATGGGAGGCACTGGGTTGGATTCTCAGCACCATGTATATATAAATAAATAAAATAAAGGCCCATCAACATCTAAAAATATTTAAAAAAATAAATAAATGATGGTGCTTTTTGTATGGTGCAATACTAATGGAGCAGGTAAAATAAATTAACCAGATCAACATGGATAAATCTCATATCAATGTTGAGTGAAAGGAGAAAGTTAAAGAAAGATATGTGTTGTTAGCTAGCATTTATTTAAGGTTTTTTTTTCTGAATAGTGGGATTGAACCCAGGATGGCCTACCACTGAACTACATCCTCAACCCCTTTCATTGTTTATTTTGAGTCAGGGTCTCACCGAGTTGCTCAGGGTGGTCTTGAACTTGCAGTCTTCCGCTTCAGCCTCCTGAGTAGCTGGGATTACCAGTGTGCACCACTGTACCAGGATGGTAATCCAATTTTTAACTTTTGGAGGAAGACAACGATTTTTGTAAAAATATAAATTTAATTTTCAGCTACAGTGAAATGATGTACTGCATTAGAAGATTCACCTGTTTCCTCATGGTTATTCTCCAGCAGCCTGCCAGGATTTCAATTGAGGATTCTCCCCCAAATCTTGCTATCATGGATATGGGGAGCACAAGATCCTACAGAGTGTCTTTTAGACTAGAACTGACCTCTGGGGACAATCTGCCACTCAGAGATGAACACTGAGTAGGAAATCCTAATATGGCAGTTGAGCAATTGCCTCTGCCTTCTTTGTTAAGATGCACATTTGTCAGTCTTATCTTTTATCTTTTTCGTTTTATGATTACCCAACCTTAATGTCAAAACTTTTCTGCATGTGCCCTAAGCTGTGTCAGTTGAGACAGCAAAGAACGAAGAAAAGTCCTAAATTCTAGTCACAGCATGAACAAATCAGAAACCCCAAATAAAACCAAAACACTTTCCTTCTTTCCTCCCTTCCTCCCTTCCTTCCTACCTCCCCCCTCCCCCCTCCTCCCATCCTCCACCCCACCCTTCCCTCCCTCCCTCCCTCCCTTCCTTCCTTCCTTCCTTCCTTCCTTCCTTCCTTCCTTCATAATGGGAATTAACCCCAGTGGTGCTCTACCACTGAGCTACATCCCCAGCCCTTTTTGAGTCTCTCTTGGGGAGTGGGGAGAAACAGTAATGTCTTACTTAACAGTTATTATAGAACTTTTTAAATGGACTAGGGTCTTATTTAAGTTACTAAGAATTCCCATAAAATTAAGTTCTTATAAGAAGACAGAAACAATAAAGAGAAAACATATCTCCTAAACAGCTTTTTGTTGTTGTTGTTTTGGGTACTGGGGATTTAACCCAGAAGCATCCTTAATCTGAAAATTCATAATCTAAAATGTAAAAAATTGATGTTTTATTTTACATTTGAGTTTGACAACTATTTATTTATGTTTTACAGTACTGGGGATTGAACCCAGGTATACTTTATCACTGAGCAAAATCCCCAGTCCTTCATATTTTTTGAGACAGGGTCTTACTAACTTCCTCAGGCTGGCCTCAAACTTGTGATCTTCCTGCCTCAGCCTTAGTGGTAGCTGGGATTATAGTCGTGTGCCACCCCAGCCAGATAGCAACCATATTTTTAACTTAACTGGGTGGACTTTTTGTTTTTTAATGTGTCATTAAATATTCTTTTACAGCATCAATTTCAATAATTACATACTATTCCAAATTTTTTAATACTCATTAAAAATATATATATATATATATATATATATATATATATATTAGTTGTTGTTAGACCTTTATCTTATTTATTTGAATGTGGTGCTAAGAATCGAACCCAGTGCCTCACACATGCTAGGCAAGCACTCTACCACTAAGCCACCACCCCAGCCTCCCCAATTTATATTATCAAGTTAATCCCAGTTTTTGCAGCCTCCGCTTGCCCACTTGCCCACCCATGGCCCCTGATAACAAGGTGGGGCTCTCCTTCTCTCTTGCTTCCTCCCTCCCTACCAGCCACCTGCTGATTGGAGCAAAGTCAGGTACCTGTTGCCTGGGCAAACATTAGGTTGTGAGGGAGCCCAGGATAACTACCTCTGTTCAGACAGGGTAGAGCTGGAAAATAAGTAGAAAGTCAAAAAATTCAGAGAGGGCTCACAGCTGTTACGGTTTGGGTGTGCAGTGTTCCCCAAAAGCTTATGTGTGAGACAATGCAAGAAGGTTTAGAGGGTTATGAGAGCCTTAACCCAATTAGTGAATTGATCTGCTCATGGGATTAACTGAGTGGTAACTGAAAGTGAGTAGGGTACCGCTGGAGGAGGTGGATCACTGGGGGCGTGGTTTAGGAGAATATATTTTGTACTCTCTCTGCTTTCTGATCATCATGTGAATCACTTTGCTCCACAATCCTCTTTCACCATGATGTTCTGCCTCACCTCCAGGCCCGAGGAATGGAACCAGCTGTCTCTGGACCGAGATCTCTGAAACCATGAGCCCTCAAATAAACTTTCCTCCTCTATAGTTTATTTGGGCCTTTTTATCATAGCAGAAAAAAAAAAAAAAACTGACTATAACAACAGCTGAAGATGCGTGGAGAAAATCCAAAAGAGGGAACAGAGTTTTCAAAAGAGCATAAATAGGTTGGTTAAAACCAGGTACCCTGAACAAAGTTGGAGCAAGCTGAGCCGTGTGCTTGATAGAAAATGTAGAGCAGTAGTGTTTTAGAGTACAAGCTCAGAAGTTATATGAGAATTTGAATACAGATACTTCTACTTAAATGACTTGGGTTGTTGAATCTTTTGAGCTGTAACTTTCTTATCAGTGACACATGGATAACAGTATACTTGTGATTGAGTTGGTTGGAAGAATTTATTAATATAGGAAAACTTCTTAGTATAATCCCTGACTCTTTTTTTTTTTTTAATATTTATTTATTTATTTTAGTTTTTGGCGGACACAACATCTTTGTTTGTATGTGGTGCTGAGGATCGAACCCGGGCCGCAGGCACACCAGGCGAGCGCGCTACCGCTTGAGCCACATCCCCAGCCCCTAATCCCTGACTCTTAGAAGCACAAAATAAACAGTTATTATGATTATAGCTCTTTCTTCTCCAATGTACCTTATATGTGATGCTCTTCTTGTACCATATTTAGAATCTCCTGGCATCCAGTATATCAATTTGTGAATATGTAATTGATAATTGCATGTTGTGTTCCAGCAGATTTTCGTGGGTTGAAGTCTAGATTTTTTATTGACCAAACGTCTGAAATAACTGGATCAATTTTCTAACCTATGACTTTCTTCTACCATTAAGGATAAAAGGAGATTTTACCAGGAGAACTTGTTTAAATTTGGGCTTATAAAACTTGAATTTTCTCCTCTCCACCCCACCCTTTTTTTTTTTTTTTGCTCTGGGGATTGATCCTGGGGGTGCTTAACCACTGAGCCACATCCCCTGCCCTTTTTAATTTTTCTTTTGAGACAGAATCTCCCCAAGTTGCTCTGAGGCTGGCTTTGAACTTGCAATCCTACTGCCTCAGCCTCCTGAGCCACTGAGATTACAGGTGTGCACCTCTGAGCCCTGCAAAAACTAGAATTTTCTTTCCCTCAGTTTCCTGAAGTCTCAAATCATTGTCTGATTCACAATAAAAAAGAGTGTTAGCAGGGCAATATCAATTGACAACTGGGTAGATGATAGTGTAACGGGATTTTATTTATTTTTTCTTTTTTTAAACTTTTTCATTTGGAAGCATCCAGAATCTTCTCTCTTGCCTTAACGGGACAGAGGGCAGTGGTTGGATTCAAGTTTCAGTCATGTCACCTTCCTACCTCTTCTCATTCCCTCTCTACTGATAATGAAGGGCTACGTGGCGTGTATAAATAGCCTCGCCTGAGAACATCCTCATGTCTTCGCCCCTCTCATCGCTGAGAAGAGCCTGTCACTGATGTTGCAATTAGGGTACTGATTTAGCTCCTGGAGGCATGGTGCAAATGATCCATTGCGGAGGATGGTATTTATATCAGTACTGACTGATGAAGACTTTGTCAACTGTACCTCTGGCAGAGTGTTGGTGGCAGGCCCTGGGTTAATCTGCTTCTCATTATAACCAATGATCCAGGATGATGTGTTTTCTGAATCCCTCATCTGACACAGAGGGCCACGAAGGGAGCCGTCCTGTGAAAATACTGATCATTAAGGAAATACTCCATCAAGACATTTAGGAGGGGCTGGGGTTGTGGCTCAGTGGTGGAGTGCTTGCCTAGCATGTGTGAGGCCCTGGGTTTGATCCTCAGCACCACATACAAATAAATAAATAAAATAAAGGTATTGTGTCCAACTGCAACTAAAAAATAAATACTAGAAGAAAGAAAGAAAGGAAGGAAGGAAGGAAGGAAGAAAGAAAGAAAGGAAGAAAGGAAGAAAGAAAGACATTTAGGAACTTACACAGATGCAAGTCATTTGGCATCTTCTGTGTTGATAGGAATTTGCACTACTGTGGTGCAGGGTGTTTTATGTGTTAGTGGCACTGGGTTTGAACCCTTGAGCATGCTAGGAAAGTGCTCTACCACCCAGATACATCTCCAGGCCTTTTAAATTTTTTGAATCTTGAGGCAGGGTCTCACAAAGTTGCACAGGCTGGCCTTGAATTTGCCATTCTCTTGTCTCAACCCACGGAGTTGCTGGGATTCCAGACATGTGCCTGGGACCAGGCTATATTGTAGATTTAATTGTCTATTTTGACGTAAGAAAAAAGAAAATGAGGATAGACTGACTACTTATGTTCCCCACAGAAAGATCAGGCAACATGGAGTTATTTTTCATTAGAGGTTTGATACTTGAAAACCATAACACATTTTCAGGTCCAATACAGAATCAGAAATTTTAGGATTATTTCGAACTCTTTGAACAGAGTTAAAAGCCAGTGATTGTCTTCTGTGAAAGCAGAAGTGTAGTGGAAGCAGGGAGTTGGGCTCATCCTCTAACTTTGCCCTTAAAGGCTAGAAGAAGGATGTGGGAGTTCATCAGCGCAAAGCTTCACCCTTGCCCCCTTGTCTGATATGGAGTGTTTATGTTTGTAATCTTTTGTGAAGATCTGAAAACACATCTTCCTGACGCTTTTGATCCTCCTCCTCCTTCTAACTAGATCACCGCCCCTATGCCTTTCCTAAACATCTCCCCACCAATCAAGCTTCCTCAAGAAGTCCAGAGGATATAGCCACATAGAGGCCCTGGCTCAGGACCTGCTGAGTCCCTCTGATGGGCAACAGGGCACTCCTCCCTCTCCTCCCCACAGGGCCCTCTCCTCAGGCTCTCCTCTTCCTCTCTGTTTAATTCTAGTGCTCAGCCAATCAGAACAGCCTTCTTAGAATTGGGGTTGAGGGAAGTACCAGAAGTACCATCCCTAAGAAAAGGAATGGAGTGAAATGGCTCTTGGTTCTGTCTCAGAATAAAACAGCTACCAAACTAACCCTTCCCTTCCTAGTTTCACCCTCTTATAAGACTTTTGTGTTATTTGGTTTTTCTTCCCTTTTACCGAAGATCCTCTGCCCTGTTGTAAACCTGTGGGCCACTATACGGTCAAGGTCTTCCCTTGTCTTCCTCTGTAGCTATCTGGACCCCTGTCTCCATGTGGTCCTGGATCAAAGCCCATCCCTATTCTCATCTCAGGAATGTTAGATGTAGCCCCTGGGAGGATAAAAACCAGACAAGAAATCAATATGTGATTTAGGACTTGTATTCAGAATGTATAAGGAACTCTCAAAACTCAAAAGTAAAACAAACAACAATAAGCAAAACACAACCCAATTTAAAAATAGACAAAGGGCTTGAAAAGAAACATAAAAAATGTAAAAACGCTCCACAAACACAAAAGGACACTCAATACCACTAGGGATATGCAAATTAAAGCCTCAATGAGATGCTATGATACACATAATAAAGTGGCTAAAAATTAAAAATAAACCCAAACTGACAGTCCCAGGCCCTAATAAGGATGCAGAATCACTGGAACTCATCTATCACTTGTGGAAACACAAATGATAGTTACTTTGGAAAATAGTTTTCTATTTTCCTATAATGTTGAAATATACTTATCACATGACGCAGGTGGACAATGTTTGGGTGTTAATTTGAGTAAAATGAAGATTCATGCTCACACAAAGACCTTTATGCCAATGCTTACAGCATCTTTATTTACAAGCACCCCAAATTGGAAACAACTACCATGTTGGATAAACAAACTCTACTCATCCAAATAATGCAAAACTGCAGAAAGGAAGCTATCTTCTGCTATAGGCAATGATAATGAATCTCAGATACACTGTGCTGCAGCAAAGAACCCAGACTCAAAAAGCTACATACTTGCTGGGCCCTGTGACACATGCCTGTAATCCCTGTGGGCTCAGAAGCCTGAGGCAGGAGGATTGTGAGTTCGAAGCTAGCCTCAGCAATTTAGTGAGGCCCTAAGAAACTCAGTGAGACCCTGTCTCTAAATAAAATACAAAAAAGGCAGGGGATGTGGTTCAGTGGTTAAGCACTCCTTCATTCAATCCCTGATGCTAAAAAAAAAAAAATCTACATACCACATGTTTCCATTTATAGGATAGTCTGGAAAACGTACAACTGGAGAGACAGAAAACACATGGTTTGTCATCAGGGGCTGGAGGTGAGGGAACAAAGGGAAGGAAGTGGCAACAAAGGGCTCTAGAAACTTTTTGGGAAAAGTGAAATGCCTATATCTTCACAGTCGTGGTTACATAGTTCTGTGCATCTGTCAAAAATCATAGAGCTGTACAATAAACAGGGTGAAATTTACCATATGCAAATTATATCTCAATCATTTCCTTAAAAGAAAGTGATCATCAATCAAATGTCAAACAGAGATAAAAGTTACCACTAATAGAAGGTGGCTTCTTTGTGCAAACTAACAAAATTAGACAAATCTCTGGAGGTATTTACCACGGTTACCAAAAGCAAATGAACAAATAAACAAAGACCCAAAAAAGAAAGAACCTGTGGGGTGATGGGCCCACCCAAGGCAGCACCTCCCAGACCCATCCAAGTTTCAGGACTGAGAAGCAAAGGAGCTGGGAAAATATCACTATGGGGAAAAGTTCAAAGGTCTGTGATCAGTTTCCCTGGCAATGAGGGGACAGAGGGCAATTTAAAGCAGTCTTTGACATTTTGATTTTAGTGCCATTTTACATGAATGAATAGCTTCAATGACCTTTAGCACCATAATGGAGTTGTATCCATGGAATTAATGCTTTCAGAAAACAGACGTCTTCTCTGAGTGGAAAAGCTCTGGTAGAGTCTTGCAGAGTGGAACTCTTCCTCAGTGGCCATCTGATGGAAGCCGCCATGTCCTCAACTACTGAATAGGCACGGTGTTACCTCCTCTGTAGTGAGGATTCAAATCAGGCTGCCTGGTGCCTAGAGTATTCTCATTCCCTCCTTTTCCCAGCTCATTTTCCTTTTTTTCTTCTTGATTGAGGGCTGCAAACATTAACATTTTAAAGATAGTGTTTAAAACTATTTATTATAGTGCTTATAATATGTCAGAAACTGATTTTTTTTTTTTTTGAGGTTCTGGGGATTGCACTCAGGTCCCATTCTGTGCAGTAAGGCTGCAGAGATGGATGGACCCTGCCTCTGGGGAGCGAGCAGGTATGGTGCACTTGATAGTAACAATACAATAACAGCAAAGATGCGCAGCTGCAGATCAGAATGGGATAGTGAATGAGTGTGAGATACACATAATCTCCTGAAATAGAAAGTAGGGAAGAAGTTAGAGGTGTGGAATCACCTGTATTTGGAAAAAAAAAATGGAACTGCTTGCTTCTCATTGTAGGGTTTCTGAAGTACCTGACTTGGGTTGGGTTCAGCCGCTGGGGTTTATAAAATCTCCCCAGGTGATTCTAATGTGAGTGGAGCTGAGCCCAGCTGCAAGTGACAGCTGAGGAGCACTGAAAGACCCAGGTCGGGTCTGATGATGTCACCCCACACGGATTGCTCACTATCACTTCCTTTCATGTTCATCCATTTGTTTGTTCATACATGTCATTCAGCACCTACTATGTGTCAGGAAACTCACTAAACAATAAAAACAGTCACTTTAGGACATTACTGTTTCCCTCCCACATTGACATTCATATTATGGATTAAAGTCTTCTAAAAATGTAATAGAAGTCAAGCTGTTTGAACACTATATATCACCGAGACTTTACGATGCCCACATGCATTAGGCCTTATTATGTCCCACATTTTATAGACGAGGAAACTGAGGCACAGAGAGGTGAAGTGACTTGCCTAAGGTCATACAGGTATGACCTTAGGCAGGGCTGGGAGGTTTCAGGGTATAGCCCTTAACCTCAAAGTACTATTACCAGTACCTCTCTGTTGTACCTCCTTCTATGCTGGGCCCAAAGCCAGGGCTTCACATACCTGGACAGAGAGAGAGACCCAAAGCACAGTTGGCCAGGTACCTTTAAGGTGAGGAGGGTGCCTGGTCCCAAACGAAAGCATTTCATTGGTCTATATGCAGTCCCCCACTCAACTTCCTGTGGCAAGGCTGAGACATTTGGCCTGACTCTGAGCACCAGGAAAGGACAATAGAATGAGTAACAGGCAGACTTGGCTACAGACTCAATGTCAAATATGTCGCACTTTTTAAATTGAGCATTGGCATCTTATTTAAAAACCAATTATCTATCCTAAATACAGATATTATGCTACATTCTTTCCTAAAATAATACAGGTTTGATTTTCGCTTTTAAATCATTAATCAGCCTGATATCAACTTTGGTGTTTGGTGGAAAATAAGGATTACATTTCTTCTCTTTATGTCTGGTCTTTTGGAATTTCATGATGCTATTTTTTGGCAGAGTTTTTTTTTTTTTAAACCCCCCTGAGTTCTCTCTCTCTTTTTAAAAATGTTTGAATGTCATTCGTTTGTTCTTTTCTTAAAAAAAATTTTAAATTTTTTTTAATAGCTGTAGATGGACAGCATGCCTTTATTTGTTTAGTTTTTTATGTGGTGCTGAGGATCGAACCCAGTGCTTCACACATGCTAGGCAAGCGCTCTGCCACTGAGCCACAGCCCCCCTCCCCCCGAGTTCTCTTAATCTGAAGATTTTTGTTCTTCAAACCATCAGGTGATTTCTTGAATTTTCATTTTGTTTCATTTTGCTGGCATCCTGCGTGCTAGGTGACTGCTCCACCTCTGAGCTACCCCCAGCCCCGAGTTCTTTATTTTATTATCTTATCCTTTTTGTTTTTCTTTCAGGAACTCCTAACAGATGTTTGAGATCCTGGATGAATCTTTTATACACTTTATTTTTTCTTTCCTCTTATCCATTTTTACAAAATTTGTTTTGTATTTTAGTAGATAACATATATTGAATGATCATCCTGACTTTAATAATAATGATTATTACTTCATGCCACATTTTCTCAGGCCAACATAGGCAGGGACCATTCAAATAAATTGATGCTTTCCTTTTGGCTAATGGCAACAACAAGATTTTAAGTAGATGTTCTGACAGACGTGAATCCTGCTTCTGTGGAAACTTCATAGCAGATCCTGTTCACGTAACCAGCCTGCGTCATTCCAGAGCACTGATCATGTACTTATAGGTCCTTGGCTGGGTGTCCTCTCTGTGCAGAGGGGAAGGAGTGTGTCTGGGTGACGGCAGCAGGAACTGAACCAAGGAAGCTGGCAAAGGTGTGACATTGGGGCTCAGTTTCACTGTCACTCAAGTTCCCCGTACTCATTGGACATTTTCTAGTCTCATGTGCCAAGGGCTTTAAGATAACAGACATCTGTAGTGTCAAGAGCCCTCCAATGTAGCCCAGAGCATGGGATGCAGAGAGAAAAAGGTTAGGGAAGATAGGCATTTGGATGTCACTGTTGAGGGAAGAGGTCGGGATTGATAGGTGTAAATTCCTTTGCTTTATCTTCCAATTATTCTGTTATACTTTCAAGTTCCCAAAAACTCTTTTATTTTTTGACTTTTTCTCCCCCATAGCATTTTTTTTAAACTAGGGATTGAGCCCAGGGGTTCAACGCTTAACCATTGAGCCACATCCCTAGCCCTTTCTTTAAAATATTCTATTTAGAGACAGGGTCTTGCAGAGTTGCTTAGGGCTTCATTGGCTGGCTTTGAACTTGTGATCCTCCTGCTCAGTCTCCTAAACTACTGGAATTACAGGTGTGAACTGCCATGCCTGGCCTCCCCATAGCATTTTTTTTTTTTTTTTTGGCTCCAGGGATTAACCCAGGGACACTTAACCACTGAGCCACATCCTCAGCCCTTTTTATGTTTTATTTAGAGACAGGGTCTTGTTGAGTTTCTCAGGGCCTCACTAAGTTGCTGAGGCTGACTTTGAACTTGCAATCCTTCTGCCTCCGCTTCCTGAACCGCTGGGATTACAGGTGTGAACTGCCACACCTGGCCTCCCCATAGCACCTTGATCTTGCTTTATAGATGCAATATCTTTCTTAATCATTTAGGGCTTCAAATTCTCTTCAGTTTCCTTTCTTGTTTCTGATGAGATGCCATTGTCTGTTGTGTTTCTTGGTATTTATGTTTGCAAGGGTTTGGTTGCCCCAACTCTTCATTCATAATTAAGCACGTGCTGTCGGAGAGTAGCCTGGGCTGCTTCATACGAGGGAGGGGCAGAGTCCCGATGGTGGTTATGGTGGGATGGCCAGCAGGGAGTTGGCTTGATGCTGGGAAACTTCCAAATGCTCTTTTTTTTTCTTTTCTTTTTCCTGGAGCTATTCAGTTTTTCCATAAGAAACTTCATCATTCCTATTTGGGGAAAAAGGACCTGGCTACAAGGAAATTTTTGTTTAGGGACCTCTGGGTACGTAACACTCACTGATTAAGTATTTCCAATCCCACACTCTGCTGTAGCCATAATAAGAAGGGCAAGCACATGCATTGCTTAATCTATGTTAGTCACTCATCTAAACTCTTGAGAATGTTTACTTGGTTTATTCCTCCTAACAACGCTGTGATGTAGATACTACTATTATCCCAGTTTTGCAGGAGAGGAAACTGAGGCACGGGGAGATTAACATCACCCAGCTACTAAGTTGTGAAATCAGGATTTGGATTCAGTCCCTTTGACCTTGTGTAATGCTGCCTCCTTAATAGAAGAATGACATTGGCTGGTATTTGGGACAATGTTATTTCTGAGGGGTCCCCCAAATGGAAGGAAGAAATTTTGTCCATTTTACTTATTATACACCCCAATTCCAGCACAGTTCAGTGTAATACATTTTTGTGGAACGAATGAATTTCTGGTGCCTTTCTTATAGAAAAGGCACTCATTCCTCATGGAAGCGGGCTACATATCCAGAGCTCAGAACTTCTCTTTTTCTCTTGGTTGTTAAAACTTGTCTTTCCCTTTGGGAAGGAGAAAGAGACTCGATCTGAAGAAGGAGGAGAAGCGATAATGGGCACATTTCTTTTGGAAACTTCATCTCCTTTGGTAACTGGCCACATCATTCTTTGTTGGAACACTATTAGCATTACTTGGGAGTGAGCTTATTCAATTTTTCTCAATATTGTGCACAATGAATGGACATTCCTGTTATTATCTATTATCTGAATTTCAGAGACAGCCTCCGGTCCCCATCCCCCATTCAAGACAATATCTCAACCATTCTTTGACTTACAGAATGGCTCTGACTTGACAATGACTATGTTAAGCATGAATTTCCTGAAATGAGATGACCTGAAGACCATGGCTATGCACATACTTCACATGTTTGAGTGGAAAAATAATCCAAGACTAATTTCAAAGATTGATAACTATTTGGACAATATACTTGTGTCTTCCACTGAAATGTTTTTGTAAAAATGGGTCCATGCACAATCAGGATCCACAGAGATATTGTCAGTGTCACTAATATTTCTTATAGATTATGGAGCATTGGATTTCTTGTTTGGAATTTCCAACTTCTAAAAGGTTGTGGTTAAGAAAAACACTTAATTTTTTTTTCTTGCTTTAGAAGGATTGCTCTGATGAGAGTTTGCCCTTTCTTATTTAAGAAAGCAATTCACTGGTAATTAAGTATAATGAAGGGGAAAATGAACAATTTCTTTAAAAAATCAGCTGCAGCCAGGCATGGTGGTGCATGCCTGTAATCCCAGCAGCTAGAGGCTGAGGCAGGAGGATTATGAATTCAAAGTCAGCCTCAGCAACATATCAAGGCCCTAAACAACTCAGTGGAACCCTGTTTCTAAATTTAAAAAAAATATAAAAAAAGGTCTGGGGATGTGGCTCAGTGGCTAAGCACCTCTGAGTTCAATCCCTGGTACAAAAAAAAAAAAAAAAAAAAAAAATCAGCCACTGCCAAGAATTGCTTCGTTAGGGCATGGGGTGGGGTATAGACCACTGGCCTAGCATTTGCCATGAGGCCCTGGGCTTGATCCACAGCACAGCAGATGCAGCATTAGCAGCAGCAGCAGCAGTAGCAGCAGCAATAACAATAAGTAAAATGAAAAAGAAAAAAGAATTGCTTATAAATCACAGAAAGCTATTCCATCTATGTTGAGAAAAACAGGCAATTTTGTGGAAAATTATGTACACCTAGTACAGGCAACAAAAGAGGATTGAAACCAGGAACTTAAAAGTCAAGGCCTGAGACCTCTCTCCCTCCCTCCCACAGACATTTATCCAGCATCTCCTATGAGGTGATACAGCCCTGGAGAAACAGTGGAAAACCAGTCAGGGGACCGCCTTTCAGTCAGGAGCTTAGACAACCTCATAGAAGGAGATAAGCAATAAGAAAGTTAAAGCCAAACAAATAAAAACAAGATTCTTGTAAGTAAAGTGACCATGAATTTGTCACCCACTTTTGACAGTGAACATGATACTATTAATAGTCATGCTTGACAATAAGTGTAAAACTGTTTAGGCGCCCTGGAAATGCTACCGGTAAAGGACTAGGGGAGAATTGGAATAGGGTGATGTGGTAAGGGCTGGTAGCTACTTGAGACCGGTGGCAAGAGGTGTCCTCATGTAAGCTGAGACCTGAATGACAAGAAGGAGCCAAGCCCAGGAAGAGAACAAGGATGAGCCTTCTAGGCAGAGAGGATAAAGTACAGCAGGGACTCCCAAGTGCTGGGAGCATTTGAGGAATAGAAAGAATGCCATTGTGGCCAGTGTGCGGTGGATAGGGACAGACTGGTTGGGATTGGGACTGGAGATGTAGGTAAGGGGCCACCTGAGGATCTTAATGAATTTAGCTTTGGAAGCCACTGGAAGGTTTTTAGGAAAGAGGTGACTTGAACTGCTTTTCCTTTTTAAAAAGACCACTGTGTGGCTGGGGGTGTATCTCAGTGGTAGTGTGCGTACCTAGCACGTGTGAAGCCCCAAGTTGATTGCAAGCATCGAAAAAAATTACGTGTTTATGGTTTTTTTTTAAAATGTGATTTTTATTGATTTTTCCTTTGACATGGTTCTTTCTTTTTTTAGATCTTACCTTTAAGAGATGCAACTTTGGACTGGGGATGTGGCTCAAGCAGTAGCGTGCTCGCCTGGCATGCGTGGGGTGAAGCACCCATAAAATTAAAATAAAGATGTTGTGTCCACCGAAAATTAAAAAATAAATATTAAAAAAATCTCTCTCTCTTAAGAAAAAAAAAGAGATGCAACTTTAAGTAAAACCAAATCATTTATAGACCAAATGATATATTTGAGATCTACCTTAAATCTCAAATATATGAGATAGAAATGAAATAGGATTGACTATAACAGGATACTTATCAATGGTGGGTAAATGAGGATTATATTATATATATATTGAATATATATAAGGTATATATACATCTTGATTGAACACAGGAATATTCCATCTCTGAGCTACATCCCCAGCCAGCCCTTTTTGAAAATTTCATTTTGAGGCAGGGTCTCTTGCTAAGTTTCTGAGACTGGCCTTGAACTTGCCATCCTCCTACCTCAGCCTCCAAAACAGCAGCGACTTCAGGCATGTGTTACCATGCCTAAGTGGCAATTTTTAAATAATGTAATGTAAAAACAAAGAAACAAGTGAAGATGGCTTGAGGCTCTGGTTGGAGCTCGGTTGCAGGGACAGCTCTGGTTGCAGGTGTGTGAAGATTGTATTATGGAAGGTAAAGTGCGCAAGGCCAATAGGTTAAGAAGTCCACCTGGGATATGGTGATGGAAGGGATGACGTGGGTGTAGTGTGGACAGAGAGAAGGGCAGGGATTTGGGATAGGTTTTGTAGCTGGAACCAATAGCACATATTGATAAATGAGTGCGGTGAGGAAATGAGAGGAACCAATGGTAATTCTTCATTTAAAAAATGAACGACTGTCGATTAAGATATTATTGACCAAGATAGAGAAGCTATAGGAGGAGCTTGTTGATTGTGGGAAGAAATGTTCCATTTTATCCATGTTGAGCTTAACAGGCCTATTAGCCATTCATATGGAAATGTCAAGTGAGCAAGATAGGACAGAGTCGTCATGTTGACCTCTCTTAGGAGGAGTTACTACAAGGGCTCTCAACTCATCTGGCTCAGGAGCCCTGCTGTTTTGTTCTGTTTCTGTGCTTGCTCTGTGTGAGCTTCACATGTGTCTATCAATTTCAACCTTGAGGATTCCTTGTTGTTGAGAGATACTTGCTCAGTGCCTATACAGGAGCACTATGGGAAGTGAGGAGGAGCAGTTAACAGCTTGTGGAGTAACTTCTTTGCTCTTCTTCTCCTTGGACACCCAGTCCTGAGATTCAATCATTCATGTGGCTCTTAAGGAGGGTCCTGGGAAATGGAGCAGTCATATTTGATCCCAAGAAGAAGCCAGTTTGGTAACACACCATTGCATTTACTTGCCTTCCTTTCCTGCCTCACTCTCTGTATTAGTCCATTTTGTGTTGCTACACCAAAATACTTGAAGCAGTCAGGTGTCATGGTGCACACTTGTAAACCCACCTACTCAGGTGGCCAAGATAGGAGGATTATAAGTTCAAGGCCAGCCTGGGCAAGTTAGTGAAACCCTGTCTCAAAATAAAGGCCAGGATATAGTTCAGCGATAGAGCACTTTTCTGGCATTCACAGAACCCTGGGTTCATCCCTAGCACTGCAAAAACAAGCAGCAGTAAAACAACAAACAAACAAAAAAACCAAATGAACAACAAAAAAGAGGTTTATTGAGCTCACAGTAATGGAGGTCCAAGAGCATGGCTTTGGTGTCCTACCGAGGAGTCTGGCTATGTCACAGAATGGTGGAGAAACAAGAAGGGAGCTGACTTCATGCAGAAGAGACCAAGAAGAAGGGTGATCTCATTTCATACTAACCTGCTCTTTTGAGAACTAATTTCTTTTGTAAACCCAGCATTAATCCCTTTGAAGAGTGGTGCCCCATGACCTAACCAACTTCCATTAAGCCCTGCCTCTTAAAGGTCCCACTACCTCTCAACATTGTCATGCTGGGGACTAAGCTTCCTGCATGTGAAACTTTGCCACAGCACTCCCCTTCCCCTCAGTATTTGGAGAAGAAGAGAATAAGATAGACAGTAAAGGTGACAGAGGAGAAGGCAGAGTGGAAGGCAGACAGGAAGGGAGTACCATGTGAAGGAGTAATGCTCGTCTTTGTGGAATGCTGGACAGTCCACGTAAAGAGACTAGGGGAGTGACCTTGAGGTGTGGCGAACACAGGCTATTCATAGGCTTTCTGCTGGGTGATGAGGAAGTTTGATTAAAGTGGACTGAGGAGAGAACATAGATTGGGAGAAAAAGCTGAAGCAATAAATAGAGACAAGCTTTGCTCCGAAGAGGACCAGAACGTGAAGTGGAGGCTGGAAGAGAATGTATGGAAAAGGGTTGATTTTGACTTTCCCCAGATGGGGCAAATGGTACTGTGTGATCATGGTGAGGTGGTACCCCTTTTCTCCACAGAAAAGTCTTAACTGGGCTTCTTTAGGAATCTTCACCATGGCTGATCTTAGGACTGTCAGCAAAAGAGTCTCTACAAAAGAGTTCAGTGTAGACAAACTTCCTATTTTCATGTTGTCCTGTTTTACTTGGCCACTGGCTGTGAAGATACCAGCACTCCAGGAAGATACCAGCACTCCCCTTACTAGTTTCTTACAAATATGTATCCAGTATAGTAGTTTGTGAAAATGTGAAAAGTAGGCCTCTGGCCTTGAGCTGGGCTTCACAGAGATGTCTACATTTCTAAGATAAGAGAAGTTGCCAACTGGGCTCCATGGTAACAGCTGGCAGGGGGAGGAAAGAAAGGGGAGAAGAAGCTCTCCCCTTCTCAGGTGTTGTCCTTGAAGGGTTAACTTGCCCAGAACAGTGAAAGAAAAAGCTGCTTTTATGTGAACTTCTGCAGACTGTGAACTTCTGAGCCCCTCCCCTTACATGTGGGTATAAAACTCTGAAACTACCTGAACTCGGGGTTCAGGGGATTGATTGATTACAGCAAAAGCTGTGCCCTCTGAACCTAGCTACAGCCAAATAGAACTGTTTCCTGCTGTCTTCGGTGCCTTGCCTCGTCTGTCCCTACAATGGGACTACTCCCGGAGGGAGCACAACTGTGAGTGGAGTCCATGAGAAGGAGGTGGGGGTAGAATTATGGACAATAATGAAGGGTCAGGTGGGCACGGGAGGCTGGGATGTGAGGAGAGAAGAATGTGTGCCTAGGAACCTGGAGGCAAATGTTCCCCAGGAGATGCTGTAGGCCACTGTAGGCCACTGGGTGGTGCTGAGGCTGGTGGCTCTGAGGAGACTCTCGTCTCACCTCTCAGTGAACCTACTTTGTTCTGCTCCCCATCCTCATCTCCCCCAAGACTGACTTTTTCTCCTGGATTTTCAGTTGGTCTAAATTCAAGAACCTTAAGACAAAGAATAGGAGTCCCCAAATTCCGATCTCCTGGAGAGGCTCTGGGAAAGATGTCCTACCTAGCATGTAACCCTGGTCTCATCCGCTCTGGCAGGGAGGTGCGGTCATGGGTGAGCCGCAGTTGTGAAAGAATGAGGCATGGGTGAGGCAGGTTCCCCAAGAAGGAGTCCAACCTTGCTCACCTTCTGGACTTTCTGCTCAGGGGAAAAGCTGGGAGAACAGGTTGAATGCGTTTAGCTGAACTGATATTGTTTCTGTTTCTGGGGCGACCCTTACTGTAGGCATAGCGATCACAGACCAGGTACTGATTTGTAGTCTGGGACATTTCCTCTCTATGGCTGCTGGGAAACATCTTCTTTTATTAACTCCGTCACTGTAAAGAGCTTATGTAGGAGGAATAGCAAATAGAGACAATGTGTGTTTTCTTCCTCTGAGTGGTGTCTTGGCTCTGGGTTCTTCCTGGAGACAGAAGACCAACACCTTGATTATGGGGAGGAGTTTGGTGCATGACTTGTTCACAGGAATCAATGAGTCCATGGTTCATGAGGGAAGTATTCCGGGTAGTCTCTTTTGGGGTCGTGCTTAGGCAGCATGGGCAAAAGAGTTCAGAGCTCAGTGAGTCGATGTCTTGACCTTTAGTCCCAGTGGCAAGAATCTGGGCCCCCGTCTCATCAAGGGTCGCCAGGGTTCAGAGCCTCTTAGCCAGGAGCTCAGGCTTGAAGCCAGATCTGATTCAGACCATCACTGGGACATTTCCTAGCTGAGTGACCACATAAGTTTACAGTGCACATCTTCCTTATGTGGTTCTTAGGAAAAGTAAATGATTTTTGGTGTAAACCAGGTGAAGGTGCCTGCACAAGGCAAATGTGACAGAAATAATACTAGTTCTGAATGCTAGACGACCTATTGGCATAGAGTGTGGCTTTCCTGTGTCCCACACAAGGTATGGTCTAAAGGCAGAAGAGAGTCACGCGGGGTATGAGATGAGACTTGGGTAGGGAGCAGCACCACAGGGAGCATGATATTTTGGAAATTCAGTTATTGAGGGAGATTTTGATTCAAATCCCAAGTTTTATAGCTATTTGGGTCCTTGGGGAAGTTGCATTGCAACTTCCCACCTATGAAATGGGCAAAATAATCTTTTATTCATTAGGTTATTGCAATAACTAGATCAATAAAACACTAGGCACAAAGCCTGGCACATAGTATGCATTCATTCGAGACTGGCTTCAAGGTTAATATTAGGAGACAGGACTCATCACTCAAATAATGGAGGCAGTGTAGCTGAGCAAGGAAGAGTGGCCTCCTGCATTCCTGAGATGGAACCAAGTTAGTAATTATCCACTTTGCAAGGGCAGAGGCTGACCCTGCCCAAATTTCAGTGCTGATGATTCAACAAAGGTTGTTAGATTTGACACAAGGGCCCTTTCAAGCATACATAAGTTATTAATAATCTTGGATGCTAAGCTTGGAAACCCCATATTTTTCATTTTGCTTTGGACATTCCATCCTTTTGGTCAAAAAACAGTATATATACGAGGTTCTCATCTTTAAAAAATGACTTAAAAATAACTTTTGAATCTGATCACGCAGACTTGGTAAAATCTTTGTTCTCCAGTTTGTTCAAAATTCATGGGAACAGCAAGCATCTCAATGTAACATCCTTGACAAAATTGCTTAGACCTGCTTAAGTGGAGTTGAATCACAAGGAAGTAATCAGATAAACCAAGAATATGGCCTATTCCACAAGAGAACTGCTCTGGACTTTTCGAAAAAGTTGAAAAACAAAGCAAAACAAAGAAACAAAATAGAGGTAGATAGACACAGACTAAATGACACTAAATATACCTGATAACTAAACCCAAGGCATGAACTTTGAATGAATATAAATAGCTTCCCCCACCCCCAAAGAATAAAACTTCAGTCATTTAATACATTTGGTACAACTGGGGACGTAGGAAGACATCCTTGGGTGTTGTTCTGTTTTGTTTTCAGTACTGGGGATGGAACACAGGTCCTCATGCATTAGCCAGCCATCTGCCATGAAGTTATACTCCCAGCCCTTTTTCTTTCTTATTTTGAGACAAGAGTCTTGCTAAGTTGCCCACTCTGGCTTTGAACTTGTGATCCTCCTGCCTTAGCTTCCCTAGTAGCTGGGATTACAGGAGTACACCACTGTGTCTGGTTGACTTCCTTGTTTTTTAGGAGATTCAAGTATAAGTGTTAGGATTGCAATGTCATGATTTCTGTAATTTATTTCAAATGGTTCAATAAGGAATATGTAAAAGTGCACATCTATGTCTATACATATATATATAAATACAGATGTGTAAAGAGAAAGTCAGTATTCTTTGGAATGTGGAAAGTATTAACTACAGGTTAATCTATACGAAAGGTTTATGAGTGTTTATTGAGAACTATTCTTTCAATTTTTCTATAGGTCTGAAAAATTTCAAATTAAAAAGTTGAAGAAGAAATGTCATAAAAGAAAACCAGCCAGCCCATGGGCATGTGTAGACTCTGGAGTGCTGTTAATCTCTATAGAGATTTAGGACTCCCTCCAGACATAAAAGGTGGTGAGTTACTCAAGCTTAGGGGCAATTCTCACATTAAGAAATGCTGAGGGTTAGGGATATAGCTCAATTGGTAGAATGCTTGCATGCACAAGGCCCTGGGTTCAACCCAGCACCACCCTCCCCCCCCAAAAAAAAAAAGAAAGAAATGCTGAGTTCTTGCTGGGTACAATACACACTTGTAATCCCAGCGGCTCTGGAGACTGAAGCAGGAGAGTCACAAGTTCAAAGCCAGCCTCAGCAAAAGCAAGGCACTAAACAACTCAGTGAGGCCCTGTCTCTAAATAAAACACAAAATAGGGCTCAGGATGAGGCTTAGTGGTGGAGTGCCCCTGAGTTCAATCCCCAGTATCCGCCCCCCCACCCCCCCAAAAAAAGAAAGAAATTCTGAGTTCTTTAGAGTCCTAAAGAAAGTGTGAATTAAGAGGTATGGACACAAGGCTTGCTAACATCATCATCATCAACAACAATACCACCACAACAACTTAACAGTAGTAAAACATTTGCATGTGCATTTGAGAGAGCAATCATTAAAAAAAGAGAAAAACTCAAAACAACAACAACAACACAAAACAACTCTCAATAAGTAAAAATCCCTTTTGTTTTCAACAGGCCTCTGTCCTGTTAAGCATCTGTGTAAGGTTAGGAATCTCAGCTGTCTATGTAAAGGGGAATCAGGATCCTGGGTAAAAAGAGTTCTGAAATTTTCACCTGAAATTTCTGGAGAGAAAAATGCCGCATATTTTTAAACTCTGTGTTAGATTAATTGTGCATCTCAAAGAAGGGATTTCTATTCAAGAATGGGTTTCAGGACAGATGGTCCCGCATGGTCCTACTTGGAGCTCAGTTACCACGTTGAAGCAGTTTGAGATCTTAATGACTTGACTCCTTCGTCTCAACTGGTGTCAAATTTAAAACCGACCACACAAAATGTTGGGGGTAAAAAGTAGTCCAGTAAACAAACTTATTAATAGAAGTGAAATCCCACAGGGAACATAGACACGCATCAGTCAGTGGGGATATTAAATTCCTGTGATAAGTTAACATGGATTAAGCAAAACTTTTTATAGTGCAAGTCCTTAGTATCAAATTTTGAAGCACAGCAACATCTAATAATATAATTATATTTATTAACCATTTCTAATGGGTTGCAAATAATTCTGAAGGGATATGTTAAAGGAAAACATGGACTCACTCAGTGTATTGGGTGCGTATTTTATTTCTAATTGGGGAAAAAAACACATGTGCCTTCCTGGAATCCACTCTACCTGCCAGGTAGACTTAAATTATTATAAGATGAATTATAATAACAGTTAGTGCTATACAAGAGTCGTTTGCAGATTAGACACCTGAATAGCTTAGATGTTATGGACTCGAATAACATTACAGAAGCTGGGCATGGTGTCACATGCCTTTAATCCCAGAGACTCAGGAGGCTGAGGCATGTGGGGTTGTAAGTTCAAGACTAGCCTGGGCAACTTAGACCCTGTCTCAAATAAAATAAAATAAAATAAAAAGGGCTGGGATTGTAGCTTAGTGTTGGAGCACTTATCTAGCATGTGTGAAACTCTGGGTTCAATGCCCAGTATTATACAAAATTAAAAACAAAACAAAACAAAAATCCAGAAAATTATCAGATTTAGAACTGTTTTTGAATTTATTTAAAGTTTTTCTCAATTTCTTCTTTGTAGAAAGGGTATGTGAAGGCTTATTTCCTAAGATTCGCATCTTAAAATTGCCAGGGTTGGAACTTTTCTATTTTCTCAGTTCCCACCCATGTCAGGATAGGTCAGGGGTTTCAGGTACCAGCACTAGAGTTAGATTCTTCAGTTAAAGTCCACGCTCTGCCACTTGGTAGCTCTGTGGTTAAGCAAAGCAAGTGACTGACATTTTTCCTAAACCTAGTTTCCACAGCTGTAAGTGAGGATAGTAATAGTATAACCCTTCTTTATTTAAAACACACACACAAACACACAAGTGTGTGTTTGTGTGTGTGTATGTATGTGTGTGTGTGTATAATTTTTTTTTTTTTCTAAATGAAAATATGCAGGTGAAGTGCTTGGTGCAAAGCAAGTTCTCCCTAGATTTTAACTACTTTATGGTAACTGTAATTATTATTACCATTAGGTTATCTGATCATTCCTAGCCTCTCCTACTCTGGGCAGGCTCATAGTGTTTTTATTCTTATTCCTCAAGCAGGCAGATCCCTAATTTCATACACTAAAAGCCTTTATCATCTAGCTTTGCACCTATAATAATCAAAAGGATATTCTCATAAAGGCTAAAAAAAAAAATTCTACCTGTAATATGAAAACTCAAATTTGGTACAGCAAAGGTGGTTTAAGTGTATTGGAGATTAACACATGGAAGTGCAAGTTGTTTAAAAAGGCAAATGTGTGAAATTGAGGGCTTTCTTTTTTCCTGAATGAACATCTACATAGTAGATTTGATATGCTTGTCTAGAATCTGGAAATCTAGAGTAGGAGAAGCATTTGGCCGTAGGAACAGATAATGATCCCAGAAAAATCTCAAAAAGCCTACTGACTCCTGTTTACTTTCTGAATCCAACGAGGAGCCCACGGAAAAAGAAAAGATGCCCTTCAGAAAGCCCAGGGATGGGAGCTGAATTCATCTGTCTCTGCACTGTCTCCAGAGCACTCTGCATCCAGGCTGTGGGGGCAGGGTCCAGGAACCTCCTTGGGTTCTGTGTCAGGGTCCCCTTTGTTGCCTTCCAGCTGTGTGTCGATGGCACCCTTCCTCCCCCAGGTAAGGCCACGCTCCCGAGGCACCTGTGATCTGCTAAGCCTGGTGCTCCCTCGTCCCTTGCGTGAGCCCTGCAGCCAGCTTCCCCTGCCCCAGTTTCACAGACAGGGCACCTGAGTCATTTTTCTATTGTTAACAGACCAAAGTTACCCCGTGAGTCATTCTGAAGTCTTAGAACCGACTCCTAATTCTTGTTCCTGGCATCACTCACAGAGCTGAATGCATCAAAGGTTCAAGAGGAAGCTGGCCACTGATGGGCTCAGAGAGGACCAACTTCGCACGTGACCGACTCAAAAACAAGGATTAACTCTCTTGACACCTGCAGCCTGAAATAGAAAGTGGGGAAATGTATATGTGTAACATCATCATTATCATCAGACCAGAATTCTCAACCTCTCTCAAAATACTATGTAAATTCCCTGGTTCATGGCTTTTTCAGTACCAAGATTTTAAATAAACAAAAATCTCTTATTTGCAATGGAGACAATCCATTTTCTTCATCTTGTAACAGTCATTTATGTGAATTTGTACTTGAAAGGAAGCTAAATTTATTTTCTTCTTTTCACAAAAGAATCTCTAAAGTATCTGGCAGAGAGAGAGAGAGAGAGAGAGAGAGAGAGAGAGAGAGAGAGAGAAAACCGAGCTCCCTCATGTAATAAAATTAGAAACCAAGCCATTCCAAACACAAGCTGTTCAGATTTAGTAAGATGATGCTTTTTCTGTAGCATTTTCTGCATAGCTTTGAATTTCCTGACATTTTTCCTTTCCTTGTCTTTCTTTGCATCACATGCCACTCTCCTCACTGACACTTCCAGCTGAGGAGGTGAGAGCCACAAGGTGGACCTACAGTAGTAACCCTGGATTTAAAAGTAACTATGGGGTCCTTCTGAAGGCAAGTTGCAGCTTTTGTACATTAAACTCAGTGATTTTATCCTTCATTTCTGAGCTACAGGAGAAGAGGAAGTTTTGCAAAAACAAAAGTAGGAGTTCTTACAGAGATTCTAGGAACCCCCAAGACCGTCTTAAAACTATCACTGGCACCATCCCTCGATCCCTACCCGAGACCTTCTGAATTGGAACTCCATCCCCAAAGGTGGACCCTGGGAATCTGCATTTTAACAAGCTTCTCATGAAGTGCTTCTTAGTTCTATCCACTAGGAACTGGAGCATCTGTGCTCTGGGTGGCCGGGGATGATCTCCAGGAGCCTCTCAATGTGTGTATAAAGTGTGACTCTGAGTACATGTGCATTTTTCTTTTTATGGCTACTGGCACAAAACATACTGGGGACCAAGTTGACAACAGCTAACAAAACTTAAAATATATTCTCCCTATAAGCTAGCAAGTCTGTTTTTAAATAAATACCAAATCTTGAACATATGAACATGATATGCTTAAGGACATTCTTTGGGGCATTGCTTATAATTGCAAACAAATTGGAAATAACCTAAATGTCCACCAACAGGAGAATAAAGAAAATGTAGTATAACCAATGATAAATCACTACGAAGTAATTACAAAGAATAACCTAACTCTACATGTCAATAATAGTGAAAATAATAACAGATAATACTTATATATTGTTTACTTGTGCTGCTGTAATGGCTTTGTATATATTGACAATAAAGTTGGATCTCAAAGTGCAATTTGGAGGGTTGGGATTTAGCTCAGAGGTAGCGCACTTGCCTAGCATGTGAGGCCAGGGGTTCGAATCCCCACACTGCAAAACAAAACCATCAAAAATAATACTTACATGTGGTTTGTTGATACCTATAAGTGATAAAATCTTCAATCATGGATTTTGCCAATAATTACAAAATTATCTGTAAGGGTGATCTAGGACGGCACTAGGGAGGTTTTGTAAGACTGGGGCATTGTAGTCTACTTTAGCTTTATCAGATATGTGCTATTTGCAACATCTATAATGAACAAATGCTTACAGAGTACTCACAAATCCAGTCAGCAAAGCAAGACAGTGTGAAATCCATGAGTGCTTAGGGTCCGGGAAGGGAAAGAAAATGGGTAGGAGGATAAACTTAAGGCAGAAAGGCACGTGTGGACTAGCAGAATTTAGACACGGAGGGAGGAACCTCGGAATCTCCTGCCTGGGAGCAACTAGAGATGCAGCCCCTGAGGAAGAATGGTAGCTCGGGGGGCCACAAATGAAGAAGCAAAGAGAGACACCCACATACACAGTGCAGCCAAGGTCCACCGTGGAGACCACTGAGAGACTCCTGTGACTTTGAGATGCCAGTCAACCCTTTCCTAAGAGGAATTGGGAGGACATTGACCTAGTAGGATGTCTAGAAGTCTCATTTGGTTAAAGAACAATGACAAGCTGTGTAATTATAAATTATAGAGGAAACCAGTAGCTGAACTGCTCTTAATTCTGATAAGCAAAGAAATTACGTTGTGAATTGCAAGTCAGCACAGTTTGAGGAGAAGGCCATGTTGTCTTCTCAGAATTCATGATATCCCGGGAATAAAGGAGTCTGTGTGGTTTGGCTAAAATTTTCCCAAAGGAAAACTCAAACTATGCAAAAAAATAAATAAATAAAAAATTCCTGTGTTGGGGATGGAACCCAGGAACCGAGGGCCTTTCCAGATACTCAGCAAATGCTCTACCGCTGAGCTACATCCCCAGGCCCCAAATATCCACGTTTGATTTAACTAAAGCAAATCTCCCTCCTTCCTATCTCCTGCCCCTCCCCCAGGGGGAAAAAAAACAGGAGTGGGAAAAAAAATAGTTATGGATATTCTAAGAATTCTCCTTACAACCAGATTTCAAATTTAGAGTTCTCATCTCCTACATATCTGTCCTCTTTGCCTGTAGGATTAAGTGTGACCTACAAGGATCTCCACTCTTGGTCAAAATTTCCTTCTGCTCCCCACCCCACAAACCCCCACCCTTCATTTTTGTGATGTAAACTATTGCACATACTGCATTTTTTTTTGGCCTGAAGTGACTTCTTTCTGACCCTGCTTTGCCTGGAAAAGCCCTATCCTCCTTCAAGAGTTTCTCTGCCAGTTCTACCCTGAAAACGCAGCAATGCAGTAGCTTATGTTACCCCCACACGAATCCTCATGAAAGGCTTCCATGTCCTTGAGCCAAAGACCACTGGGAACTTACCCATACTCAACCAAGTTGGGTTCATTACTCGTTGATCAAGGAGGAACATGCGCCATAAGACACTGTCACAGTAACAACATTAGAAAGAACCTATTATAAGACTTGGGCTTTGTGGGGGTGATTTGGGGAGGACCCAAGAAATCAAAGATTTGCCCTAGACTGGGTACCATCAGAAAGCCAGGCAACTCTGATTGAGGATTTTAGAGGTGACACAGGGAACTTGTTTTTGTTTGTGCACAAGTAAAGTTATAAATTATGCACTGTCCTGATTTTGTTTCATTATATCATACTTCAGAGTAAGCATGTCTGAGGTTGGCATCCTGTGATATTGTTTGTACTTGATCAAGAAACAAAATGGCCTGCGAGCGTCAGACCATCTATAATAATATTGTTAATACAGCAGACAGTGGAGTTATGTCCTCTTATCCATTCCAACCAACCCTCTCACTGCGGAGAAGCTGTGGGATGTGTGGATGGGACTGACTCACCTCCAGGGCCAGGATGGGTCCTGATTTGTTTAGAACAACCAGTGATTTGTTCAGGGATGGGCGTTGCAGGTGGATTCAGTGGAAACAGACAATGAGATTTGCATTCAGGAGGTTTGATAGTGAAGTTCATAGGTTCATGTGAAGGAGAAAGAGAAGCCTATCGGGGTAGAGAGAGAAATTAATCTGTCCTGTGATTGCAACAGAGGCCACATATGATTCTCACTTGGGAGCTCTGGAGCTAGGGTGATCCTTCAGAGATGTCTGAATTGACGTAGGGTCTGGCTCTTGTACTAATCCATAACCAGCCATCAGAAGCAGTTTCCTCTCATCAGAAGCAGTTTCCTCTCATCAGAAGCAGTTTCCCATGGGCAGAACCCATGGGTCTGGCAGCTCCATTTGATCAGAGCAATGCCTGGAAGAACCTGGCTGTGAGCCATCAGCAACTAGCACTCCCAGAACGGATAAGAGGGTCTCAGTTCTGAAGACCTTCATATTGATCCACACAGGTACTCCAATGGATAAATATGAATAGGCTGTTTTCTCATCTTGTTGATAATTGTACTGTCTAGAGGACAGGGTTTTGGTGCTAATTCCTTTGTCTTAGTCTATGTGTGCTGCTATAACAAAATAATTTAGACTGGATAATTTATAAATAATAGAAATTTATCACTCATAGTTCTGGAGACTAGAAAGTCCAAGATCAAAGTGCTAGCAGATTTGGTGTCTGGTGAGGGCCTGTTTCTCACACAGTACCTTCTTGCTGGTTCTTCCCATAGTGGAAGAAGTAGGGGTGCCCTCCAACCTCTTTTATAAGGGTACTAATCCCATTTATGAGGGTAGTCCCCTCACGACTTAATCACTTTCTAAAAAGCTCTACCTCTTAATGCTATTGCATTGGGTATTAGGTTTCAACACATGAACTTGGGGGGGTAGATAACAAGATTCAGACCACAGCACTGGCCAACAGGAGCACTTGGTAGTGCTTCAGGAGACAGTAGCTATGACTTATTTAAATACGTGTCCCAAGGCTAAGCCAATTGGGACCTATATTCCTTGGGTACAGTGATTATTTCTGAGAGCCTGGAATTTATGATTATTATTATTTTTGATGGTTAGTGGAATAGACACTTTCTAGACAAACATCAAGAAAGCATATAGTCCCAGTTTCTGGTTGGGACAAAACCAGCTTCCAGAGGATGAAAGAACTGAGGGAGCTGTAGAGAAATTGACAAGAGAAACAGCACACCGCTGCTAACCTGCATCAAAGAGGTGATTGTGCACATCTCTTCCCAATTCTGTCTTCAGCGACTTCATATTGATAACATGAGACAGATGTAATGAAAATATTTACATCATGAAAATTAGCAAAATCAGCCATGGCTTTCTTTTCTCCAGAGATTCGGGGAATTATTTTATACTTTCTAGCATACCACTGATGGCACCCTAATCAAACCATGCCTGAAGACTGATTTTTACCTCTTGGATTTTTCAGTTATGTGAGTCAATGAATTCTTCTTGTATAAAGCATTTTGACTCCTAAAGGCTGTGTATTGTATTTATCAGTCTGTGTATCCATTTCCTCCAATGAGCTATCAGCTTCCTCAACATCAGGGGACATGTTTATCTTCGAATTTTCAAAGTCAGTACACACAGTCAGAACCCAACTTACATGGAATAAGTGAGGCATGATGATCCAAAGAGGATTTGAACCGAAGAGGACTGAACAAACATTGATAAGAGGGAAATGGGTGTTCAAGATGACCGAAAGCCCAGCTGTTGAAACTAGTCCAGTTCTTTGGGCATAGATGAGAAAAAGGAAACGGTACTGCTGAACACATATCTCTTCTCTTACACACACACACACACACACACACACCCCTCTGGGGAGACACAGGAAATGTGAGCTGTGTTGTCGCAGCCTTGATTTCCATTCTCTGCTCATCTGCTCATCCTTGGTGATCCTGGACGAGTTCTCTGATATCCCTAAGCCTCAGTTTCCTCATCTGTAAAGTGGGCAAAATAACGCCTTCCTCAGAGTGAGGATGAAGGGAACGCGTCTGGAGAGGAGGTGGCAGTCACCGTGGCCATTGTTCTTGGAGCAGATGTTGCTCTGTTATCGTTGCTCCTGTTGCTGTGATGGTAACCCCAGTGGCACCCTTTCCTTCGTATTCTTTATTCTGGTTCATGAGTTTGGATAGGAAACAAGTGCATCTTTATTTGTCCTAACCTCTCACTGGAATCTGGCATTTGCTTCTATGAAGAATGCAGGCAACAAGCCCCAGTGGGATTGGTCACACCTGTGGCTTTGTCACCGTAGAAATCACAGGTCTTTTCTTGCCACCTGGTAGTTCTTGCAGACATTTAAAAACATTGTTTCTCATTGAAAATATGCTAGTTACTGGACCTTCACCAGATGATCTTATTTAATTCATTGATAAAAGAGTCCTGATATTACTTTACCATATTATTTAACTATTTGATAACTATAACAATGTACTTGGTTTCCTTTGAGCTTTTTTTTTCATTTAAAAACATATCTTCTTTATTTCAAAGGAAAAATAAAAGACCTACCAACCCTTTCAAAAAAAATCCAATTATAATAATAACAACTACAATTTTAAAAATCCTATCAGAATCCATAAGGAAACACTGAGAGTTTGAGTATTACATTCTTTAAGCGTGCTGTTTGGATTTTTTGTTTTATTTTTAAGTTGGTATAAATATGTATACCAACTTAAAGTGTGGTCAAGGGATTTCAAGGGATTTTGCTTAAAATTAAAGATGTAGACAGCCACTTTAAAACACTATAGTAGGACTGTCCAGGGCTCCTATGGAGCATGAAGCTCTCACTTCCATATTATAGTGAAATTAAAGGACCAAGTTCAAAAGTGATCAGACTTCTAGGTTTAGTGCGAATGGCCAACTTGGGTGAGAAAGACAGGGAGATCCATTTTTGAGCTTTATGGGGCCCTTATTCTGAGAAGGGAATGATAGCACAAAAATGGTGAAGAGCCCCTGCCCTGGGGCCATGTTGGCTGAAGACTCTTCCTAGGGTCCATCTCTTCCCATCGTCCCATTTCTCAAGCACCTAAGCTGGCCAGCAGACCCTGAGACCAAGAAGGGGCAAAAGCAGAACACTCCAAGAGGGAGGGTCAGCCTTGGCGCTGTCAAAGGGAGGGCTGGGGTCATTTGGACAAGGCCTTGGATGGCCAGTGAAGCACAATAAACACATAAATTACCCCTATATCTGGTGGAGAGACCTGTGACTTCTTAGCAGTTTCTCATTCTGATTGTCCCTGTCACTGGAGGCCTCTGGGGTCAGGTCCAGTAAGTCTCCCCACTCCTCCTCTTCCACCCCCCTCATCTCCCTCTCCCTCTCTCATTTTTCCCCCATTTCATTCCGATTCCCTTCCCCCATTTCTCCAGGGAGGGATCAGTAGATAATTCTGAATTGAGTCCTGGGGCTGTCCGTTGCTCTTCTCCATGCCTGGCCTTGTGTTCCTGGCACTGAGAGCCGCTGGCCTGCCTGTCTTCACTCACACACACACACACACTCTCTCTCTCTCTCTCTCTCTCTCTCTCCCCCCCACACCCCCATGTCTTTCTCTCCCTGACACACACTCTCACCTCAAAAAGATGATATTTATAATGCCTGGGGCCTTTCCAAATGCCAGGATTCATTTTGGGAGCACACTTGTGCCTCTTGGAACAGACTGAATTTTCCACCGACTCAGAGTTTCGAACTTCCTCCTGATGGCAGGGGAGGGAGTCTCTGGGGCATGGGTCATGTGTCTCTGAGCTATCAGCTTTCTGCTCCGAGGGTCCCAATCACTGAGCACTTGTTGAAGGACTCGCAGCCGTATTTGGCCCTAGCAGCTTCTGCTGTGTGTTCTCAAGTGTGGCAGGGCGAGGGACATCTGGAGTGGAGAGGGCAGGTGTCAGTGAGAATGGACCCCACAGGGCTGACACCCACAGGCCCTCAGAGGTTGATCTGTTTCCTGGCCTGGAGGAGAAGAGGAAGGTATTAAAACCAGTGAATCCTTGAAAGGACAAATTATAGGTCTCACTCAATGTCTGAGAATTAATCTGAATTTGCTTTCCATTGGGAGTGGCACTGAAGACTCTGATTAATCATGCTGGAATCGGGGCTGCCTTTATGCATAGGTAGACTTGGGAAGTTGTTCAATCAGCTTTGTATTAACTGCTCCGTGAAATGTCCTTAATAGAGTTCACACTTAAAAATTTTTTTTTCTGCAGTGCTAAGAATCCAACCCAGGGCCTTGTATGTTAGGCAAGCACTCTACTGCTGAGCAACACCTTCAGCCCCCTTAATAGAGTTCAAAGACATAGTCCTTCCACCGTGGCCTCATAAGCTCTTTCCAGTGAGAGCTGATACACTGGATTTGTTTCACACTAAAGTGGGAATATGTAACCTTAGATTGCTTCCTTTCTTGAAAGCAGTTTAAATTAAATAAGAAGTGTGTGTGTGTGTGTGTGTGTGTGTAGAGACTGTACCTTCAGAGGGAGTTGGAAGAGCTGGCTCTTGTTACCTTTCAGGAGGCGATTGCTCCTGTGAATTATGGATTTCTCCCCCATGGGTTTCTAGCCCTTCGTTCCAACTGGACCTTATATTGATTGGCTCTCTTGGCTTATCATAGGAGAGCCTCTTTGGTGTGTAAAGTGGCAGGACTTGGAGGGAAGTCCTACAGGGGACTAGGCCCATGGCTCTGAGGATGATGTTTTACTGTCTTCCATGAATTTCATCAGCTGTCGTTTCAAACTGAAATTGAAATGCCCTTCCCTTCTTCTAACAGAAAACAAATCTTGGGAGAATTCTTTCTGACTGAGCACTTCCAAAGCCACCTTTCTTTAGATGGGATTTATTTGACCATCTGATGCTGATTTCTAGTCTGGGTACCATGGTTCCTGGGTGTGTCACTAAGCCAAAGGGCACGGTATGTCACATTTTCCACATAGAAGTATTATCTGATGTTAGCTGTTCAGTGAGCTTCTAGGTCAAAAGAGAGGTTCCATCAACGGAAAAATATCACTTCTGATTCTGGGTGTGCTGTACACATCAGTGATATTGGCCGCGTTCATTAAGTAGCCTTAGGATACGTCTGTGTACTTGCCACAGGGTCTGGGCAGGTGAACTGCAGTGACATTCACCTTCTATACCACTCAGCTTTACAGCTTCCCATTCAAGATGTAGAGCACATGGAAGGCAAGAGTGAGTCTCAGGGCTCATCAATTAGAGATAATTACATCCTCGATCCTTGGTATAGTTAAGAGTTCATGTGATAAGCTATGAAAAGTACCTGGCATGACACCGGCCCCTAGTAGTCACTTGACTATTGTTTGATTCTTTTTGTAAGTCATGAGGCATAGTTTCTTTTTTTCTTCTTCTTTTTTTGCATTTATACATTTAGGTCTGTCATCCTTTTTTCTTTTTTTTTTTTGTGGTTCTAGGAAATGAACCAAGGGTCTTGCACAACTTAGGCAAGTGCTCCACCACTGAGTTGCACACCCAGCCCTTTTTAATCTTTTCTCAAGAGACAGGGTCTTGCTAAATTGCCCAGGCTGGTCTTGAACTTTTGGTCCTCCTGCTTCAGCCTCCTGAGTGGCTGGAATTATGGGTGGGTACCACAGGGCCCTGCTCTGTGATTCATTCTGAGTCCATTTTTCTGAAAGGTATAAGGTTCCTTGTTCAGATCTGTTCTTTTGCACGTGGCTCTCCAGGTGCCCCTGTACTGCTTGTGGAGGACACTCCCTTCTGTTGAGGAGACTGTCCTTTCTGCGAGGGATTGCCTTTGCTCCTTCTTCAAAGATCAGTTGAATATTTATATTTGTGTGGGTCAGTTTCCGGTCCCCATATTCTGTTGCACTCTTCCACTGGCCAGTTGTTTCCCCCCAACCAGGCTGTCTTGGTCACTGGAAAGCTGTTTACAACCTTCAAGCCTCTACCCATAGGCAGGACTCCAGAAGAGACAGTGACTAGCCTTGGTCGGTGGGCGTGTACCTCAGCTCCGATCCTCTCCCTGCTGTGTGGACTAGACTCTGTGACTCCTCCTCTGTGAAGAAAGAACATCAAAGCTACCGGGCCAGGGGCAACCAGGCAGTGGGAGGCTTGGTCTCCGTCTTTCTGTTTAGTGAGAAAACTGGGTTTGTTCAAAAATGCCTGCTAGGTCAGTCTCTGCTTTTCCTGGCTTGAAGGGTCTCATCAAAACCCTGAGCTATTGGCAACACAAGCTTAATGTATCCTAATAATATTCTTGCTTTTTACCGATCAGTCTGGACATGCCTCATGATGGCCCATTATAACTATAACTGACATGTATCCTCTGCTTTAGCAAGACGTTCTCAAACTGTGGTTCCTTACTGGCAGTGTCGGTATCCCCTAGAAAGCTGTAAGAAATGGAATTCTAGGGCCTACCCAAGACCTATAAATAGCACCTCTTGTGTATTAGCAAAAGAAAAAAAAATAGATTAAATTCTCAACTTTGAGAACCACTACCTTTGAGTTTACAGATGGTTTCTCATTGATTTGGCAACAACATTCTTGCTTGCATCCTCTCAGGTGGTGCAAAGACCCCTCTCCATGATAGAGCTGAAAAAATGGAGGCTTAGAGATGCATTGGGAAGTGTCTGGAACCTGGCCCACTCTGAGCACTTGTGGTCACTCATTTCCTCTGTATTTCAGGTCCACCATTGGATGCCACATCTTGGCTGTCACCCTGGCATACTCAAGAGCACTCCCCACAGCCTCGAGAAAGAGAGTGTCCCTGATCTGGGATACTCTGCCAAGGCATGGCTGATTGACAGCCTGCCTCAGCTCATTATCTTCTCTGATCTATCTATCTATCTATCTATCTATCTATCTATCCACCTTAATCCTTGTTGTTTGCTCTCAAGGAGATGCAGAAGTAAGTTGGTATCTGCCGGTGTGGTGGTGGGTTCTGGCTGCCAGACCATAGGTAGTGGCCTTCTGGTAGTTATAATTACTGGTTGTAGCATGTGCTCCTCATTCTGTGGAATATGGGAGTGACTGTGTGCATGCGTGCACACACACACACACACACAGTACCCCTGTGCCTTCTTAATCTCAAAGAGCTTTCTGGACATGTAAAGTTCACCTTATTTGAAAGTTTAATAAAGGCTGAAGTAATGGATGAAGTCCATTCAGACCGCTTTGTGTTTCAAAATAAGATTGAACTTTCCATCTTCTGGAAAACTTATTTCCAGAGATAAAAACTAAGTGGGCAAAGCAAGATCTATTCCTCCCCACTGAATAGGAAGTAGTATTACACACATTAAGTGATGTCTTGAAGGGATTTATATTGCTTGAGAAAAGATTCCCTGGGGACCCAGGCTACTCATGCTAAGACCGAACACGTGGTCAGCATGTGAACTGAGCAAGGCCGTGGTAAAACTGGCAGAAAACGAACCAGCAGGATTTGTGAGCTATTTGTTCCTGTAATAAACATCTCCTTTCTAATAAAATATTCTTTCCTCTCTTGTGACCTTGGACAGTCTATAAAGGACAGTGTCCTTCATTTGTAACTATCTAGTCTCTTAAGAAACGTCTTGCCCTCACATATTACTGATGGGAATGTGGAACGGTGCAGCTGCCGTGGAAACCAGTTTGGCGGGTCCTCAGAAAGGCCCCGACACAATGTTATGTGTGTTCATGACCCAGAATATTAAAATTGAAAACGTATGTTCACGCAGAAACTCCTGCATGAATTTTATAGAGACATTATTCACAATAGATACAGAGTAGAAACAACTCAAGTGTCCATTAGCTGAACAACAGATAGACAAAATGTGGTGTCAACACACAATGAAATATTATTCAGCCATAAAAAGGATAATGTTCTGATACATGCTAGAACTTGGATGAATGCTGAAAAATTGTTCTAAACGAAGAAAGTCAGAATCAAAGGATTGATTTTTGCATGATTCCATTTATATAAAATGTGTAGAACATGCAAATCCATGAACAGAAAGTAGATTGTGGTGGCTAGGGTATTGTAGGAAAGGGGAGTGGGAAGAGGCTATTAATGGTATGGGTTTTAGAGGACACCAGGAAAAGAATAAGGAGCTGGATGGGCAAGCTCTGCATATTTACTCAGTCAACAGCATGTATGTAGCATCTTTCATAGGCTCAGCCACGGCTGCAGTGGCACTAACGCAAGAAAGACCACGTCTCTGTCTTCCAGAAGCTCCAGGTAGCAGATGGGTTAAACCAACAATATAATTTGAAGTGATTCACCTGACATAGGGATATAGAAGGGATTCTGGATACACAGAGAATACGTGGATTGGACGTGGGGAGAAGGCAGTGCCTTCCCAGCATCACCCACAGGGACAAAGAGGCTGATGAGGGTGGGTTTAGGGGCCACTGAGGAAATGGCTGGAGTTGTACTGACATCCTTAAGGAAAGGAGCTGTTTAGGTCTTTGCTTTCCCTTTTGTTAAGATTCTTTTTGGAATGTGCACTGGGGTAAAATTTTTGAACAGTACTAAAGGGAACACAAGGGATAGACACTCTTTCTTCTCCTTGTCCTCTCCAGGTGGAACTCTCTGCACATGGTTTTCCCTTTTAATAACTGCTTTGTTTTGGGGGAATTGGGTATTGTTGTTAGGTTTAGATCCTAGGGAGTTGGAATAAAATTTAAGGAATTAAATTTTATAAATTGAGTGTTTTCCATTTGCCCATTTCAGTTGGGTTTTGTTTGCTTCAACCAATGCTATTATTGCATCTTTACCTTGTGGCAGGTATTTGATGCCAACTCATTGATTATAGTGATTTTAATTTTTTTCTGTTGCTATTTGTTTGTTCATTCCATCTTTCATTCAATAAATATTTCCTGAGTCATCTACTAATTTGTTGGGCTCTGTTTTCTGACTTGGGGTAACATGATGAACATTGTAGACAGTGCCTGTTCTCAGGAAGCTTTTTAAAGGATACAGAAGATAAGAGAGTACAGCGATTAACAGAAGAAGCCGGTAATGACCCGCAAGGGAGACCACTCAAGTATGTTCAAAGAAACAGCAAGAAGGCAAGGATGGCTGGAGCCTGGACAGGGGAGGCTGTGAGTGGACTGCCTTAACAAAGTACCACCCACTGGATTGTTGAAACAACAGAAGTATTTTTTTTTTCCACAGTTACACAGACTAGAAGTCTGGGATCAATGTATAGTAAGCATTGTTTCATCTGAGGCTTGTCTCCTTGGCTAGCAGAAGGCTGATTCTTCCTTTGTCTTCATATGGCCTATCCTCTATTGTGTCTGTGTTCCAATTTCTTCTTCTCACAAAGATAAAAGTTGAACTGGGCTTGGTGGTGTATGACTGTAATCCTGGAGGCTGAGGCAGGGGGATCACAAGTTCTAGGCCAGCCTTAGAAACTTAGTGAAACCCTGTCTCAAAATAAAAAAATAAAAAGGGCTGGGAATGTCGCTCAGAGGTAGAGTGATCCTGTGTTCCATCCCCAGCAAATAAATAAATAAACAAACAAAGACCATAGTCTTATTGCACTGGGGTCCACTCATAAGACCTCTTTTTCTTTAATTTTCTCTTTAAAGACCCAATCTCCAAATACCATCACCCTCTGAGATACTGGGGGTTAGAACTCCAGCATACAGATTTTAGAGGGGCATATGCAGCCCAAAATAGAGTTGGTAAGATCTGAGCATGTGTCCGATTTTGTAGGATTTTGTCAGCTAAAGTAAGGAGGTTTATATAAGTGTAATTAAGCCACTGGAAGGGTTTTAAATGGAATCTTTAGAACTGACTACTTTTGGGGAGCAAGGGGGTCCCTGGAGAGCCTCACAAAGAGGACTAAAGCACCCTGACTATAGACCTAGTGCAAACTTCTCTGTCAACCCAGGACCTGGTTGAACTTCCTTCATCCTGCTGATTGTCCCTAGTTTCCAACGGTTTGCACAGAAAGAAACCCACACATCCAGGGTAGCACGCCTCACTACTCCAAACAAATTCTGAGAGCATAAAGGTCAGTTGTAAACACACATTTTGCAATCCCTCGAATCTATTTATGCCACAAAAATCTTCTAAATAGAGGGAACGGATCAAGTGCAAATAGCCACTGTTGACTTTCTGCGAGTACATTGTTGACTGCGACGTCTCTGTGCGCCACAGGGTTGTCCTAAGGAGACATTACTGCAGGCTAGTGGTTTTCTGTATTCATCAGTGGGTTTTGTTTTCTCATCTGGGTCCAAATCTCCAACCATAAACAAAAGGGGAAATTTTGACTTGAGAAACATCTACTTTACTTTGTTAATAAGCAAAGCTGAAACTGGAAAAACGAATTTTGTTTTGTAAACACAGGAGAGTCCTTCAGGGAATATGCAAAGAACAACACTTGCAAAAGGCTGAAAGGAACATGGTACCCCATGGTGCTAGAGTTTAAAAGTGTCTTGGAGGACTAGAAGCAGCAACCCTGTTTATTGGGCAAATGTGGCAAATATAAAAACCAAATTGGAAAAATTATTTATTATATTATTCATGATGGTTCTATAAATATTATTCTATATAAATATTTTATTGTTCATTTTTTTAAAAAAATACATTTTTAACAACAGAGTGGCACTAGCTGTGAACCGCCTGCTTCAGCAGAACTCTTTTGAGTTTCGAGAAAATCTCTCTTTTCTTCTCCATGTATTTAAAGACAGTAGCAGAGTTAACATCTGAGTCACAAATAGTCCATGAAACAGATGACTCCTCATTCTGTGACTTGATGTTGTTATATCAAATAAAATTCTAAGCGAATCTCTTTTCTGTGTTTTTCAAAAGCTATTTCCCTTCTCTGGGTTGGTCTTCTGGTTAATGTGCCAAGGCAGGCTCTTGGCCTCCAGATGGCACATCATCTATATTTAGGGCTTGCATTCGTGTCGGTGTTGGAACGTGCTACCATTTCCTAATTTTAACACCGATATTCCACAAGGGTGAATCGCCATTGTGTTGCTGCAGAACAAAATCATTATGCTAATATGTCCTTATTTTTCATAGAGATTGAAAAAAAATTATACACACTTTGTTTTTATGGGTCACCTATCGATAAATGGGGAATCATTAACTTGATCATATTTACCAGCTTTCAGACCAGTCAGTTTTGATCCTGACTTTTATTGATGCCCCTTTCTGGGATGGGTTGGGCACTCTTTAGTATTTTCTTCTTGGTTTGTGGAAGTTCAGCAAGCCAATTAACCCTGTAGGAGGAGGCATGAAAAGTGGAGCCACTTCCCCTTAGGCTAAATGTTTCATTTTGCCAGAATAATTTTTCCCCTAGGATAAGATATGACTGTGTCATTCCAAAAGCACAGATTCTCTTAGGGCAAAGTGCTTCAGTGAGTTTATTGCTGAACTTTTCTAAGAAAACTGAGCATTAAATAAAGTTTAGGGGTAGTAGATTCAAGAGAGAAGCACTCTGCTTTGTTGTCAAACTATGTAGTAGGAGACTTTATACTGGGTATAAAAGTAACTACTCCCCCTTGCTTATATTAGACAATATAAAGGAGTTTCTTATCTCTGTGCTGAATGTGAGTGTTCACCCTCGCATCCTCTGGCAGACACCTTCCCTGAGCTTGCAGTGTGTGGGCATTGCCTTCAGGGTCTTGGGGGTGAGGACTTGGGCTGGGCCTTGGGAATCTAATAAACAAAACCTGTGGAAGAACTTTCTAGAATCAGTCTTCAGCAATAAAGGAAAATTTAAAGTTACACGTACTCAAAGGGTTTTGGGGCTGTTGCAAGGAGATGAGGAACCTCAAAAGGCTCTACTGCAGGAGAAGGTGGGGGACACGGCTTGTGCTCCATTGTGGCAGCTATTTGGATTCAGTAGGAATATTCGTCCTGTGGTTTCTCGTGGTCGGGAAAAGACCAGGCAGTCAATGGAGTGGCCAGGTCAAGCTGGATCGTGTTGATCCCAGTCACTGGGGTGGATTGCTGTGTGCTTCTGGATCAGCACAGAGGGCCAGACGTGGTGACTGGTGTTTGCTGTTTAGCACGTGGACAGAGCCAGTCTTCTTGCCCCCATGCCATGTGCCTCTGGCCAGTGCGGGTGATGAAGGGAGAACGGAGCCACCCCATTAACTCCTGTCCCCCTTCTTCCTGTTGTCACTGTCTCTTCCACACACGGCTGGATGGTAGCACTGCTGGCTGCCTTCCTCTTGCTCACTGTTTTCTCTTCGTCTCTTTTCCTCAAAATGGTTGCCATTCTCCCGGGTTGTGTCCTGTGGTGCTGATCTGTTCTCACTTTCCCTGTGCTCCCTCCATGATTTCCCATGGCTTCAGTGACCAGCTCCGCTGCCGATGGCCCCAAAATGAAATTGACATCTCCAGCCTAGAACTTGGTCTCTGGCTCCACTTAAACTCAACCCGTTTGGACAGAACCAGGACACTCCCACCCCCGAGACTGCACCTTCTCCCGAGGTCTTTGTCTTTGTGACAGTGGCCAAGATAAGGGTGCTTGTGATATTCCAGGCTCATATCCAAGCCCTTGGCATGCTTCACCTCATGTCACCTCTTCCAGGGCCCAACACATGACTTGCAACTACGGTTCTCGTTTTATACATTGGCGGCACAAAATGAACTGCTGTCCTGCCCGTTTGGACAGCTAGTCTTGTGCAGAGCTGGGTTGAATGCAGGCTGTCATCTAACCACTATGCTGTGCTGCTTGCTCTTGGGCAGTTACCCAAGCCAGAAATGGGGCCTTCATTCTGGATGCCTCCTCCCCATCCCATAGACAATCTTTTACCTCTGGAAGAACTTGGCCCTTTCTCCTTTTCTCTGAGTTTTCACCTCAGTGCTAAATCCAAGTTGCTACCTTTTCTCTGGACACCAGCAACAGCTTCCTGGTGGCGCTGTTGGGAAGCTCTGGTCTCTCCTTTCCACTCCATACATTTCCCACATTACAGCCGAAAGGAAGCCTAGTTCTCTAAAATATGAATTTGGTGGTGTCGTGCCACTAACTAAAATCTCCATTGGCTCCCCACTGTCCTCAGGACAAAGTCTCACATACTCTGGACTGTTCTCGCCAGCCTCCTGCTACTTTCCGACTCTACACCCCCTACCCCCACCTGCTCTTTCTGAACTTCTTCCCTTTCCTGGCTCCTGAAAGACCCCTGCCCTCTCTCACCTCCTGGAGGCTGAGCTCCAGGGATCCCCACCCTGAGAATCTAGAAAAGGTACCTTGGTTGTATGTTCCAGCAGAGCTGCATTCGCTATGTGCCAGATCCTGCTCCAAGCACTTAAAATACATGAGCTCATTTAATTTTACAGCAATCTTACGCGGTCAGCCTAATTCTTATCATTATTCTATTGAACAGATGCAGCGCTCTTTCGTAGTTCACTCAGGAAAACCGAAGCCACCAGAGAGGCTCACGGGAGGGAATTTGATGCAGAGCTCTGACCACTGTGGTATTGGGGAGCAGGAAAGGCAAATAGTGGGTATAAGGCAATCTAGAGATGAGCGACAGTAAGAAGCTGCTACTGCAAGTTGGAGACAGCGAGGAGGTGATGTCACCAGAGCTGAGGTGCTAGGCTGCTCATCTGTGGGCTCTCCCAGAAAAGATGCAGTTTCCATGGGAACATGAGTTGGACCTTTGTGCCTTCGATTCCCTAGCTCTAGCTTGACACCTGATACCTGAAGACACTCACTGCACCCTTGCTTTGTGAGTGATGAAATGGCCTCTGCTTTTCAGATGCCCCTGGGAAACCCAGGTGTGTTTTCTGGACTCAGGTAAATGTGGAGGTGCTGAGTCAAACGCTGGAAGTCCAGCCTATCTCCAGGGGCTGACTCTGGGCCACCTCCGCGGTGGGTCCCCACATCTTTCTGCTTTGCCACTCTGTCCAGTTCTGCGACGTCTTCCCTTGTCAAGGTCATGTATCCTCTACTCCTCTGAGAGCACAGAGTGACTTGGGAAAGGATGAAGAGCTGAGTGGGTGCCCTGCAGGGGGAAGATATAAGAGAATGAAATGGAATTAAAAAAATCACCATGAAGAAGTCCTCGGAGGTTTTTCATATTTCAAAACAATTATCATCATAATTCAAAAATGCACACATGGAGGTAAGAGGAGGCCGAGAATTATATCTTGCTAGGTTGAGTGGGTTCCATTTGTACCTTAGTCATCCACCCTCTCTGCCTCTGTTTCTCCACATAAAGAAGAGAGCGAAGATCATTTTCACCGAGTGTTGGGAAGACACTTCGTTGTCATTGGGGAAATGCCGTACCCAATTTATTACTAAATCAGCTTTTGGCATGAGGACTTTGGTTTAAACTTTCTGATTTGTTCCAACAGCTGTGCTGCTAGGGGTGCTGCTCTTTTTTGAAGCCTCTCTCTTCTTGTTGCAGGAAGAGTTGAGCATCTGGTGAAAGTGGATGTGTATTTATTTAGCAGATAATATGGACTGTGTACCTGATTATGGTTCCTTTTTCTCTTCTGCTTACAAAGGGCAGTGCCAAATGGGCCACCCAGGGTATGGAAACATGTGGGACTTCATGAAGTGCTTTTTAGATGTTAACCTTACCATTGTGAATCACTGTTCTATCCTGTTTTGTTCTTTGCCTTTCCTCCCTCATTTATATGTAACTGATTGTCTCTTCCTGAATTGTATGGATCTTTGCAAGCTGTCTTCCGTCCTTCCCATGACAACACAAACAAATAAATCAAGAGTCACAGCCCTGAATGTTTGATGTAGACTTGCTTGTCGGTTCGTTTTGGTGGACTACCTTGAGTTACTGACACGTACTGAGTTACTGACACGTTTTAGTGGAATATCTTGAATTACTGTCACTTTCTAGAATGAACTAATCTAACAGAGGCCAACTTATGGCAAAAAGCTATGTGTTAAAATCCAGAGTTCCTAGATAAAAGAAGTATTAATTTTAGAATTGATTGATCAAGAAATATATGTTGACAAGTGACTTAATTGGGGGGATGTTTTCAAGTGAGTTTGTGTTTTATTAATACAGGTACAAATGACAAGTCTATAATTTACGTATTGTGTTTTACTAATCACAACCAATCAGCACACATTTCAAAAATAGTTGCAGGGGGCTGGGGATATAGCTCAGTTGGTAGAGTGCTTGCCTTGCATGCACAAGGCCATGGGTTCAATCCCCAACACAACAATCAATCAATCAATCAATCAATAGTTGCAGGTACATAGGGGGGAAATAATGGGTCTTAGACAATGTCAGTGAGCATGTGGAAGACCCCTTGCAAGAACTCCATAGCCTCAGAGGCTGAGCCCTGTAGGGAGAGAACTGTGGTGTATTAGTTTTCCATTACTGTAATGAAATACCTTGGGCTGGATACCTTTATTAAGAACAGAAACTTATTTAGCTCACAGTTCTGGAGGTTCAAGGCCATAATGCCAGCATCAGCTTGGCTCTAGTGAGGGCCTGATGGGGAGCATTCCACAATGGTGGGAATGCATGTGAGGCCGAGCTCAGACTGCCTGATTGGAAGCCAGAGAGAGGCTTACAGGACAGGTTTGCTCTTGTAACAACTCACTCTCTAGAGAACCCACTCAGTGTCCTATGAGAACCATCTTAATCCCTCCCAAGGGCAGTGCCCCCATGACCTAATGACCTCCCGATAGGCCTCACCACTTGTACCTGCCAGACTGAGGCCCAGGCCTCCCACCCAGGAACCCTGGACAAACCACACCCAAACCTTAGCACTTGAAATCCTCCCCTTGGCTTTACTGCTGGTGACATCACATGGGCTTTTGCACCTAGTGTTTCCTTTTCTTGAAAATTAGAGAACAACCAGCTCAAACTCATCCTGGAGTGATAACCATTCCCTGGGAACATTCCAGATACACATCAACATCCCTTCATTAAGTTTTATCAGTGCTTAAATAAGCACATTTGTGCTACAATTTTAACTTTTTTATTGATTTTTAAAATATATATGACAGTGCATTACAATTCTTATTACACATACAGAGCACAGTTTTTCATATTTCTGGTTGTATAAAGTATGTTCACACCAATTCGTGTCTTCATACATGTACTTTGGATAATGATGTTCATCACATTCCACCATCATTTCTAACCCCATACCCTCTCCCTTCCCCTTCCACTCCTCTGCCCTATCTAAAATTCATCTATTCTTCTCATGCTCCCCCTCCTTACCCCACTATGAATCAGCCTTCTTATATCAGAGAAAACATTCTGCATTTGTTTTTTTTGGGATTGGCTAACTCATTTAGCATTATCTTCTCCAACGACATCCATTTACCTGCAAATGCCAGGATTTTATTCTCTTTTATTGCTGAGTAATATGCCATTGTGTATATACACCACATTTTTTTTAATCCATCCATCTCCTGAAGGACATCTAGGTTGGCTCCACAGTTTAGCTATTGTGAATTGTGCTGCTATAAACATTGGTGTGGCTTTGTCCCTGTAGTGTGCTGATTTTAAGTCCTTTGAGTATAGACTGAGGAGAGGGATAGCGGGTCAAATAAATAAATAAGCAAGTTTGTACTACGATTTTAACTTTTTAAGTGCTCTGCTCTGCCTTTTTCATCAATTAGATTTAATTGATTAATTACATATTCTCATTAAAGAATAGACATAAGTAGACGGGGATCTCTAGCGACAAGGAAACAGTAGAGAAAGGAGCCACTTGTCTGAAGTCACCTTGCAAGTGAGAGGTTGACTTGGGACCAGTCAGTGTCTCCTGTCGCTTGAGGGCCACATGTGTATTTTTAATCTAATCTTTTACAGTTAACAAGGGGCTCCTAGCCACTCTTTCTTACCTTACATCTTTTTCTCCCCATGAAGCCTTAGCACTGGGCACAGGCCCTTGTTCTTCAATGTCTTTGGCCCTCCCTGGGGGCTTGAAAGGCCTCCACCATGTAGGTGCATTAAGAAATGAAGATTACCCCCTCCAGGCTCCAGACACAGCTTCTCTGCGACAGACTGGCACAGAACTGAAACTGGCACTTCTGACCCATGGGACATTTGTGATTGTTCAGTGAAACTTACTGAAACCCCTGGGCAGGCGGTGTTTCCATAGATGACCCAGCCAAGGTCCCTCAAACTTCACACCCCTCCCCCTGTCCTCCCGTAGCCCCTCCTGCCCCACAGGAAAGAAAGAGGGCTCAGACCCCAACATGGAGCAGCATTCAGTAAAAGACCTCTGGCCGGAGCAGAGACCCCTGCTCTGGACACTTCCCGGGCACCGGGGAAAGCTGGCAGGATTCCGTTTTGCTTATCTCTGTGGATTTTTTTTTTAATCTAGACCCTAACATGGGCTAATTCTAAATTGTTATTCAGCTTGGTCTCTGGGTGGGGGTCCCTGAGAAATTTTTGAGAGAAAATACAACTTGTTTTGTGAACAGAAAACCAAATAGTCCATTTTTGGCTAAGAGAAAAAAAAAAGAAAAAAGAAAGAAAGAAATGAGCAGAAATAAAAGAAAGCACTCACAAGCCCTCTTTCTTTCCTGTGGGGCAGGATGGGCTATGGAAGGACAGTGGGAGGGGTGTGAAGTTTAAGGGACCTTGGCTGGGTTTATTTTTAACACGAGTTAAAGGCATACTCTATGTTCTTTCTTTTAAAAATAGACTTTTAACCTCTAGAAGCATTTTGACTCTATTCTGCCTGTGGGTAATGCCCCTTTTATGGCTGGCAACCCCCACTGGATCTTTTCCCTTCACAGGCTTACACTGGCCAAGTAGTTAGATGGATGGAAAAAACCCAGGAGTTTTCTTTGGAGAGCTCCTGATTAGCATATGTACACAGCCTCTGCAGGCAGAGAGGCTCGAAACCCCAGCTGCTGCTGCCTGGAGGCTGAGCTTTCCTGCATTTTCCCAAAACTTGGTGGTTAGGAAAAAGGGCTCTTTCAAACATAGTTTGGATGAGTAAAAGAGTAGATGTAGTCTTTTTGAAGTGCGCTGCAGTAAGTTACTGTGTTGACAAATAACACACATTGATCTCCATGCTTGTTGAGGGCTTGTTGTGGGCCAGGCACCAATTCACACGCAGTTAGTGCTTTGAACTTGCTCTCAGGGTAGGTAATAGTACCAGTCCATTTGACAGAGGAACTTGTGCGAAGGGTGATTGAGTAATTGGTGAGGATTAAACAATAGTAAGTTTGGGAAAAGGGTTTTATTTATTTATTTTTAATATTGATTTTTTTAGTTATAGGTGGACACAATATCTTTATTTTATTTTTATGTGGTGCTGAGGAATCGAACCCAGTACCTCACTGTATGGTACGTGAGCGCTCTACCTCTGAGCCACAACCCCAGCCCAGGGGAAAAGGGATTTAGACTCAGGCAGGGGGATCCAGTTCAGGTTCACTGTTACTTCATAAGTAAGTGCATAATTAGAAAAAGAACCCCTACTTTAAAACATTTTTCTTCCATTTGTTGGAAACATCATTAAGTATACTGATTTTGTTAGAAAAAGACATTTTGCTGCACATGCCGAGGTCATAATAATTATACACAGTTACAGTGCTGGAGATGAGAAGTATATCCTTCTAGATGTGGTATCCTTGTGCAGTGTGCAATCTGCACAGAGGTACTTGGAAGCTCTAAGTACACACACACACACACACACACACCACATACATTCCCACAGGCAAGCTTTTATTTTTTAATTTTTAATTTTGATTTATTATGTATGACAGCAGAATGCATTACAATTCGTTTTACACATTAGACCACGATTTTTCATATCTCTGGTTGTACAGCACAGGAAAGTTTTGAAAGAGAAAGGACTAATATTTTTGTGTTTTAGAGGAAAGAAGGGATTTAAACTCAGGCAGGGGGGGCCCAGTTCAGGTCCACTGTTACTTCATAAGTAGTTACTTATGTTAGTTGCAGCTCTTCCATGTCCCTCAGTCTAGAACTAGTTAATACTAATCATATGAGAAAGTCTGAAACTTGTTGTATCACGGTACAAATATGCTCTGTTCTCGCTTCCCCTTTTCCTTTCCTCTGGGGAATAATTATTGAATTCATATTGTACACAGGATGTTCTGGGTAGGTTTGTGTATGTGCAGGAGTATGTTAAATTGTGGGAAGAATAGTTCACAAACCTGGGAAGATTTTTATTATGGAAAATTTCAATGACATATTGAAATAGACCAAGAAGCCTAAGGGACATGACCTACACCCATGAACTTAACGTCTAGCTATAAAAGTTACTGACGAATGGCCAGTCTTGCTTCATGGCACTTTTTTTCACTCCCTTTTATATTTTGAAGCACATCCTAAACATATCATTTTATCCAAAAATATTTCAGTACATTTCCTTAAGAGATAATGAGCTATTTTTTTCTTAAAAAAAAAAAAAAGCAATACCATGATTACATCTAAACATGTCCTAAATTCATCATAGGTCCTGGTTGTCAAAATTTCAATTGTCCCCCAGTGTCTCCAGTCTTCTCTGTCATTTGTTTCAGCACGTGTTTGATGGGAGTGTGGGTAACCCAAGTTCACACCCAGTGTGTCTCTGACCTCTTTTTGTAAGTTCTCCCTTGATCTCTCTTTTGTCTCCAGAGCTGGGATTTGCTGACAGCATCCTCAGTAGTCTGACACGATCCTGATCCTCTGCAGTAGAATTCTTTCAGGGAAGCATCCAGGTATCTGTATGTTCTTTTAAGGTGCGTGGGTAATTTTGATCCACAGCCGGGCTAGAAAGCAATGAAGTTCTGTGTTTTCAGATTTCCTAACCTCAGTTAAAGAAAGAAAACTCTGAGGCACTTGAGTGCAGTTATATAAAAGCCTGAGCCTACCACCTGTGGACAGGTAAAGAATATTGTCTTGAAGGTCAAGGGTATATAATCCCCAGGGCAATGAAGGAGGCTTCAGGGAAGCAATTTCTCAGTCAGGCTTGGGAGAGGGCAATAAACCTGATTGGTGGCACAGGAGAAAAGGGAGACCTTCCCGCTGCGGTGGGGGGTTGGATCTGATTTTCACTTGCGACCATGTGGGAATCAATAACTACCAAGCAAATTGTTGATTAACAGACAAGCCTCTATTTCATGGGCTTGAATAAGTTGGTGCTTGATTTAAGTGGAGTTTAAATAGCTGGGAGAAACAAAATGTTAAATATATATATTTGACTGATGTTAAATCTACAGGTCCTCAACAGATTGTGAAATAAGCATATTTGATTCATTTTGAGCACAGTCTTAAAAAAAAAATTCTGGCATTTTGTAGGCAGAAAAAACAATCAAAGGAAGGTGGATAGGCCTCCTGGACACTGGTTTACAGCCTCCATCTCCATAAGAGTCTGTTGTCAATGTCATAAAAGGGAGTCTTGCCCTTGAGGAGGCTTTTCCATTAAGTGCTGTAGAAGAAGCAGCCAAGCTGTCAGTCACCGGCTGCTCGCCTGGGATTGCTTTCTTCTGTGTGTCTTGAAAGCTCCAGAAGAATCCCAATAACAACAGAGGCTTGCATTTCCTTAGCGAGGCCAGGGTTTAGAGTTTCCTTTCCCTACTTGCACTTTATCTGGTTAGCACTTGCCCCAGGCCTCTGCTGTCCTCCTTGCTCTCTCCCTGCTGCCTGCAAATGTGTTCTCTGTCAGAGAGCTGGGGTCACAGTCTGTCCCCACCACCAAGTAGCTGGGTGACCTTGTATAAGTCACTCAGTTCTCTGAGCCCTGATATCTTTACCTGTAAAATAAAGATCGTATCACTGGACCCACCTGCCATATGAGGATGTTGTGAAAGTCAAATCAAAGAAGTAAATGCAGGTAAAAGTCCTTCACTAAACTATAAAATATCACACAATTGCCTTTGCTGCTTCTGCCTCCCCTTTCACCTGGATTCATTCCTTCCAGCTGATAGCGTGGAAGAAATTACCTGGATTTTGGAGTTGAATTACTTTTTAACTGTCCCTTATGCTTTAGTTCTATCATTTTGAACAAGTGAGGCTGTAAATCTTGGCTTCCTCATCTATAAAACGGGGATAATGTCACCTGGCATTTATTTATTCACACCACACCTTGACCAGGGATGCCATGGGGAGGAAAGTTCATTAACCTGTGGAAAGCACCCAGCATACAGTTGGCACCCCTTTGGTTCTCAAAAAATGCTAGTTTTTTTTCCCACCCTTGATCTTGGAAATTGGACCATGGTGTGACCCAGCTGATATAGCCTTCCTCCATACTGCGGAGGACAGCACTGACCACGAACTACTTCACTTTAAATTTTGTGTGTGTGTGTGTATTTTATCCCATGTTTTGCTCATGGCCCAAACATGCTTTGAAAGTTGTAGACTAGAGAGTCACAGAACGGAGCCATATTTTTATATTACTTGAGATAACAGATTCTTCAAGAGCACTGGTGAAAAACACCCTAATGTTTGTGGATGGTGAGACTCACATGTGCGTTCACATTAAGGAGTGAGTGGAGAATGTGTTTAGGAGGCGATGATGGAAGGTGTAGTGGTGGGGGGAGTCATGGGCTCTTCCTCCTCGTGTTGGTCAGAATACTCTGGAAACAGAACTCAGCTCTGGATGCGGATGCCCTGGAATGGATCACCAGAGGGAAGTGCTAGCCAAGGGCTTGGAAGCCTGGGTGTTGTTGGAAAAACAGGATCCTAAAATGGTAGGCAGAACATAGGTTATTGTTTTCTTTTTCCTTTTCTTTCTCTTTTTTTTTTTTGGCCGGGAGGAGTACTAGAGATTGAACTCAGGGGCACTCGCCCACTGAGCCACACCCCAGCTCTATTTTGTATTTTATTTAGAGACAGGGTCTCACTGAGTTGTTTAGCGTCTCACCATTGCTGAGGTTGGCTTTGAACCTGTGATCCTCCTGTCTCAGCCTCCTTAGCCACTGGGATTACTGGTGTGTGCCACCGTGCCAGGCTTCTTTTGTTTTCTTGAACAGGCGTCCTGATTAGAGAACATGGACACCACCACTTTGGATTTGCATGAGTAGGGATTGCTAAGCAGGTACAAGTACAAGCAGTTTAGGTCATGCAAGGAAGGGAAGGAAGAATTAGGGACAGAATTACAAGTTCCAGGGAGGTGATGGTGGTGTTTCTGCTTCTGTTCCTTCTCTGCCATTCTGGACTGTGGTAAGCACTGGCTAATAAAACCCTTGTCAAACTGGGCTTCCTCATGACCCGTCTCAGCTTGGTATTACAGTACAACAGATAGTTCAAAATATACTGAAAGTCGGAATTGGAAAGGGACAAAACTGCCATTATACCAAAAATTAAAATAGGTAATAAAGGACAATCAGGTACCACTGTATGTCGACAAAATTGACCAGTTTTCTAGGAGGCTATAATCAACTAAAACTGACTCAGAAAACATAAATAACCTAAGTCTTACAGTTTTTTTGGTACTGGGTAATTAAACACAGGGGCACGTAACCACCGAGCCACATCCTCAGCCTCCCCCTTTTTTTCTAATTTAAGTTTTTCTTTTGAGACAGGGTCTCACTAAATTTCTTAGTTGTTGAGGGCCTCGCTAAATTGCTGAGGCTGGCTGGCTTTGAACTTGTGATTCTCCTACCTCAGCCTCCCGAGCCTCTGGGATTACAGGGGTGAGCCAGTGGGTCTGGGCAAGTTGTATGATCTTGAGAGATATGAAGTCATTGATTACACCTACCCAGATGATGAATAGGGTACAGACCATTTTTTACAAGTTAGTCTTATCAAATTTTCATGGAACTTATAATTCCAATCTCATATAAACTCTCTCGGAAAACATAATAAGTCTATGGAAAGAAAGAGCACCCCAAACTCATTGTAGTAGATTAGCATAAATGTCAATCCAAAACAAGATAAGGCTAGTAGGGAAAATTGCAAACCATCCACACTTCTAAATATATGAATATAAAAATCTAATAAAATTTAGCAAGGTCAATAACTCACAAAAGAAAAACATAGATACACTATGACCAAGTTGGGTTTATCCCAGGAAAGCACAGATGGTTTGATGTTAGAAAAATTTGTTAATCTAATTTAGCATGTTAACAAATTGAAAGAAAAAAAATAAACACATAATTACTTAAGTAGAGGCAGAAAAATCATTTGCTAAAATTTAATACTCTGGGGCTAGGATTGTGACTCAGTGGTAGAGCACTCACCTAGCATGTGTGGGGCACTGGTTTAGATCCTCAGCACCACATAAAAATAAATAAAACAAGGGTGTTGTGTCCATCTACAACTAAAAAAATGTTTTAAAAAATTTAATACTCTTCCATGTTAAAAAAAATATCAGGAAATGCAAGTAGAAGAGAATTTCCTTTATAGAACAAAATATATTTTTTTACAAAATTGTAGCAAGCACCATATTTACTGGTGAAACATTAGAATTTTTTTAATTTTAATATCAGGGATAAAGCAAGAAGCTGGCTATTACGATTTCCAACCAGTCATTATTTGGAGGTCCTACTCAGAGCAGTAAGACAGAAAATGGAAAGGCATAAGGTTTGTAAAAGTAAAACCACAACTATTCACAGAAATAGGATTCCCTTCTTAGAATCTAAGAGAAAATACAAGCAAGCAATTTGAAGAAGTAATGTAAGAGATCAGCAGATCACTGGTAAATATAGGTTTAATATAGAAATGATTTGCACTCTCATACAACATCAATAAATAGTTTTTAAATTAAAAACATAAATTTTAAATATTTTTTAAAGGGTCATTTCTCTCCAAATTCATTACTAAATTCAAAACGATTCCAATTGGAATGGGTAACTTACAAGACTGACTGAAAAATCCACATGGAAGAGCAAGGGACGAAGAAATTATAAAAGACCCAGATGGGAAGGCTCACTCCACCATATCCAGTGAGCTACTGTGAGTGTCATGGATCAAGGGATCTGTCCTGTGGGAGGAGCTGGGAAATGAAGGTCTGGGTGAAGAAGATGCAGGATCCAAGAAGGAGCTTTAACCTGTCCTCTTAATGCGCTGTCATGGAAGATGAGTCAGGTCCTGTTGTGACTTTGTATCATGGTGGGGCTCGTGGAGACATCTGTGTGGAGCCCTAGGCTTTGTGCAGCACCTCCTCTGTGGATTGTAGCCATGTGTCTGATAGGAGACCTTAGGCTGCAGGACTGGAGGTGGGGAAGAAGAGCAGGGTGCAGAGCAGTAGAGAGCGAGGACAAGTTGGACTCCTTTGGGCACCTCTGTGTCTGTCATCCCATTTACTATGGGACTCTGGTTTGTTCCCTCTGAAATGCAAGTTGAAATTTGATCCTCAATGTAGAAAGATGATGGTTCTTTTAGGAGGTGATGAAGTCGGTAAGAGGAACTAATATGTTTCTCACTGAAGGTTCTGCATTAGTTACCTTGAGAGTGGGTTGTTGCAAAGTGAGGTAAACTCTTGCCTTCCATACATACCCTCTTGCTGTCTGCTTTCTCCTGTGACTTGAAGCAGCACAGGGCCCTCACCAGTGTCATGATCTTGGGCTTCTGGCCTCCAGAACCAGGAGCTGAAATAAGCCTCTTTCCTTTGTAGATTACCCAGCATCAGGTATTTTGTTATAGCAACAGAAAATGAACTAAAACCCCACCTAATGGTGAAGATGTTCACAGAATAGCAGCCTACCCTTGATTTCTACATCCTAAAGTGTCACATGAGGGAAGGGAATTCATATCTCAACAGCTGAAGCAATGGAATAATCCCACATTTCAAGATTAATCTTAAAGCTTCTGAAATGAAGGCAGTGAAGTATTTAATGCAGGTAAGCAACACCACATCCATAAATCAGTATTGATTGAGTATTTCTTATCCAAAATGTTTGGGACTAGAAATGTTTTGGACTTCGGATTTTTTTTTTTCTTTTTTTTTTTTTACAGATTTTAAAATATTTGCAATATATATTGAGATATCTTGGGGAAGGGACTTAAATCCAAACGTAATATTTATTTATGTTTCACATATACCTTATCCATGTAGGCTGAAGATAATTTAACTTTACATAATACTTTAGTGTGCCTGTGTTTTGATGGTGACACATCCCATGAGGTCAGCTGCGATGTCAATGTTCAAGAAGCTATAGATTTTGGAACATTTAAGATTTCAGATTTTCAGAGTCGGGAATGTTCAACCTAGGAGGGAACAGAAGAGGCTGAAAAATAGTTCCTTCCCTTGTTCTAAGTCACAAAATTAAATTTCAGGTAGATTAAATCCTAAAATATTAAATGTGAAAAACAAACTTTAAAAACTTTTGAAAACAAAATATAAGAAAATATTTTTATTACTGTACAAAGGAAGACTTACAGTCACCTTCTGCATTTACAAGTTCCACATGCATGGATTCAACAGCAGATGGACAGTATTTGAAAAAAACAAAACAAAACAAAACAAAAAACAAACTTGTGTCTTTATTGAACATGTACAGATTGCTTTCTTGTCAGTATTCCCCAAATAATACAGTAGAACAACTATTTAAATAATATTTGCATTATAGTAGGTATTATAAGTAATCTATAGATGATATATGTATATCATATCGGTATATGGGAGGATTGTGGAGGTTATGTACAAATACTGTGCCATTCTATATCAGAAACTTGAGCATTCTCAGATTTTGATAGCCATGGAGGCTCCTGGATCTAATTCCTGTGAATGGAGGAATGGAGAATGGAGGGATAACTGTATTAAACAGGGGGAAAAATAAGGGGAAAGCAAGGAATGGTATACTTGACTGAATTCTGATTGAAAATTTTATGAGGAAAAATGTCATGAAAACCCACAGACTAAAAGAAGACATTTGCAACATATAAATGCAAAGGAGTGATCATGAATGAGAGCATTTAAAGAATGCCTACAAATCAGTATGAAGAGTTCCAGGCTGAGGCCAGGAACAGGAAATCCACTGAAGACAAGATTTGAATGGCCAATTCCACATTTTAAAACTAAGCTCACCCTTGCTGAGCACTAACCATGTATTGTCCTCAAGGCCTTATTGGGCCCTAACCATAGGTGTGTTAAAGGCTTTGCATGTATTAACACACATAATCCTAGTGGGACTGCACGAGGCGGTTACTACTTCCTCTTCCAGCAAGGGAAAGTAGGATCAAAAATCATACAATAGTAAGTAACAAAGCCAGGATTTGAATGCCAAGAGTTTAACCCCAAAATCAGGGCTCCCATCCATTGTGCTATTTTATCAACTTATTCAATTTAAACATCTGAAAGTATTTCTTATTAGTGAGGCCTTGGCAAAATGAAGACAATTGTACATTCCTGGGATAGCCACTTAGCTAGAGAGCAATTTGACTTCACAAATCAAGTCAAAGATGTACATTAGCATACATCCTGGCATTTCCAAATCACAGTCTACGGCTTAGAGAAAATTTTACACATGGAAACAAGAAAAAGGTACCAGAATGTTCATTGCCACATTGCTTGTAATGGTGCAAAGACACAGTGTGCGATATTCATATGCTGGAATGGTAATTATGCAGGAAAATCTCTATGCCATAATGTTGATGGAAAAAAACAAAAGATGCAATACAGAGAATAATGTCACCTATATAAAGTTTAAAAGTATGCCAAATACTGCATGGTTTATATATGTAGTAAAGTCATAAAACTTTAGGAGATTCAACTTGAAATTCAGGATAATGGTTACCATTATGAGGGGGAGTGAGAGAAGGGAATGGGGAGATTATGCAGGAAAATCAATAGTGTTTGTAATGCCACGTCTTGTCCCAATAAAGCAAATGTGGCAAAAATATTAAGACGTGACACGACGAGATGCTGCTCAAGTTTGGATTGGGATGTTCCCAAAAGGCTCAAGTCCAAAGCCCTGTTTCCCAGATGGGCGCTGTTCACAGGGACCTTTAAGAGCTGAGCCCAGTGGAAAGTCTTCAGTCAGTGTGGGATGGCGCTACCCCAGCCACTTCCTCTTCCATCTTTTCACTTCCTGACCCTCTGGTGAGCAGTTTTGCTTGCTGTGAGCTTCTGTTTTGATGTGCTGCCTCTCATGGGCCCAATAGCAACGGGGCCAATCAATTGTGGATCAGAACTTCCCAAACTGTGAGCCAAAATAAACCTTCTCTCTTTATAAGTTGTCTCAGGAATTTGTTACAGTAATGGAACACTGACGAACACACATGTTGACCGTATTCTGTTATTGTCTGTACTTTGAGACTTCAATAACCTGATCCGTCCATGTATCTTATCTCACCTTTCACTCTGTCCCTCTTCCATGCTGCTGCCCCAGGGGTCCTTCTACCATTCACTGAGCATGCTGCACACCTTCACGCGTACATTCCCTCTCCCAAAATGTCCTTTTTTCTGTTTTTTTTTTTTAATTCTGTTCACTTTTTATGACTTGAAGTATGTCATTTAGAAAAATACCTGAAAGTATATCTGTGAACATAGCAGCACTGTTCACAATACCTAAAACATGGAAGCAATCTAAGTGTCTATCCACAGAGAAATGGATAGCAACATGTGGGATATGCATGCAATGGAATAGTACTCAGCTCTAAAGAAAAATTAGGTTCTGACCATGCTACAGTACAAACGAATCTTGATGACAGTATGCTAAGTGCACGAGCCATTTGTGAAGGAACAAACACTGTGATTCCTTCCACTCACCTGAGGTACTTAGGGAAGGCAAATATATAGAGACAAAAAACACAATGGCGCTTTCCAGGATCTGGGAGGAGGAGGCTGGAGAGTTGTTGTTTAATGGGTGCACAATTTTATTTTGGCAATATGGGAAAGGTCACTGGTGGTGATGGTGGCAAAGCACTGTGAATGCACATAATACCACTGAATCATTCGTCCCAAATTGGCTAAATTTTATGTTATATATATTTTGCCACAATAAAAAATACAATAAATAAATAAAAACAACCCTGAAAGGCAACATCGTTATTATTAGAAGTCTCTTGAAGAGAAGAAGGAGGGGATCACACTTCTCTCCCTCCATCCCACCTCTTGGCACCTGCCACCTGATGTTTCCCACCACTTGATTCCTGCCCTTAGAACTGCCTCCATCAGTCTCAGCGACCCTGGGCTCTTCCTGTCTTCCCAGCAGTATCTTGGCTTCTCCTCTAAAGCAAACCCATCTTGACACCATGATTTCTCCACTTCTGCTTCCTCCCCGTCACCCCAGGGATGACAGTAAACCCTGGGGTGCTTCCTCTCCCCTCCAGAGCAGCCCCCGCATTCTGGGCCTCTAAACTCTCAGGCTCTATTTCTATCCTCTCGGTGACTTTCCCTCCTACCCAAGCTCTGAGTATCCGGTTCTGAGTTGTAACCTCCCCTCACATTCCCACGTTCTCCTGGCCTGGCAATCTGATCCTGGATTTTTGACCCCATTGTGAACTGTCACCAGGACTAACTGAGCTACCCTGCTGTGCAGGAAGGTTCAAAGTCCCTGATGGGAACTATGATTCCACTCTATCAAACGGTAAAATCTGCACTTGCTGGTTATTATGAAATCACTCTGAAGCCTTTCAGGGATCCATTTAAATGCCTACATATACTTCTCCATCTGCTTGCAGATGTATAGAAAACTCCAGAATCGGATATGGGAGGTTCCAAGGGGAAGGACATTCTTAGGGTCAGGGACAATGGCTAAAGGAAGGGAGAAGGAAAAATCCACTTTTCATTTCCCACTCTCTTCATCTTGAAATTAAAAAAAAAAGCATATGTCATTTTGATTAAAAAAACAACCATCCACAAAAAATGTGTTCTAATTGGCACAATAAGTGCTCAGTATTTGAGTCTCAGAGTCTCTCTTCCAGAGGCAGTCGTGGGTCAGATATTTTGTGAAAGATCACTTCAGCTCCCAGGGGACACCATCCTCAGGAGGTGCCATCTCAGATTCAGCTGGAGAGGGTGGAGGGCAGGGAATGGCAAGAAATATCTTTTTCCTCATTTGAAAAGGGCATTTGTAAGGAGTTGCTGTGGCTGGAGAGATGAATTATGGGGCTATCATTCTTGATCTGCAGCTGCTTCTCTCCCAGAAAGAAATGTACGGGAGAGCCAAGAGGAATACAGCCTCCTCCTTGAGTTACCCCGAGGAGCCCGGTAAAGTAAATATTTGAGACTGAAACAGCTTGGATCCATGGAAGTTGGAATTTTAGCCCACAGGAGCATTTCACTGCCAAGTTGCCAGGAGACCCTGCAAGCTGGATGCATTCTGCCTTAGAAAGTTCCTCACGTTTAGTGAAGAGGGAAGAAGCACATCATGGCTTCAAGATCCACGTGTTGGATGAGGGTGGATCTACACCTTAGATTAAGGCTCTCGTTTTACCAACATTTATTTTCCTTGCTGTCGATTTCTTATTGTTAAAAATTCCATTTTCTTGAGGGCACAGGGGTACGCGCCTGTGATCCCAGTTACTCAGGAGGCCGAGGCAGGAGGATCTTTGAGGTCAGCCTGGGAATTTTTGACACAGTGAGACCCTGTGTCAAAAAATTAAAAGTAAAAACGCATGGACAATAAGTAAATAAATAAAATCTGCTTTCTGGATGTGCAGTATTTCATATACAGCATTTACTACTTTGTTCTCTAGCTTTCTGGTGATAAATATCAAACCACATCCCTGTCCTGCTTAAGGATTTTCAATTCCATTTCTTTTAGGATAAAATCCTGTCTCCTAGGGCTCATGGGTGGGGGCGATTAGGGTGATTTTACAGCACAGCATCTAAACTGGGATGGCTATTAAAACTTAAGTTAGGAAAACAGGTGTGCTGGGCATGTCCCTAGGAAGCCCAGAAGGTATCCATGAGATCAGGCACCCATCTGTTCGCTTTGTGCCAGGTGTGCTGGCCTCCCTTCGGCCACAGTAGAGCCTTCGCTGTCCCCTCGGTCATGTTCATGTGTGTCTTATTTCTCTGGCGTTTCAGATGTCAACCGGTCAGAAAAGCCTTCCCTGCCCACCCAGTCTAGTGTGGTCTTTCCAGTGACTCTGTATCTTATCTCTGCTCATTTCCCTCATCACACCTATTAAATTCCAGAAAGATCTTGTTTATGTGTTTGTTTGTTATCTGTATCAGTTACCAGAATGGGGTCAAGGTCTCACCTATCTGGTTCACTAGCCGGGCACACAGAAGGAGCTCAGTTAGGACATGGTAAATAAATGAATGACCAGACAAAGGTCTGGACCAAATGGCCCAGAGGTACCCACTGCCTTGATCCTCCCTCATGGGAAAAAAAGAAGGGAGAGACTGAAACCAGAGGCAAGCAGAGGGGAGAGAGAAACAGAGAAAGGAGAGAGGAAAAATCCGTGTAACCATGGACAAATCTCTGGTTACAGGCCTTACAGATATACAATTTATCCTTCATTTCTTCCTTAGTGGGGTTTGGAGTTCCATATCTGGTACCAAAGACTTCTAGGAAGACCTAATTATTTTCTTTGCAATACATATTTCTATGTTTTTTGTTTTAACAAGAAAACATTGTGGCAGAATATGCTAGCTGTGCCCCCATAAGCCGCCTTTTGTCCTCTTTCTTGGTAAATTAGGGGAAGATGTATTCATTTCCTCTTGCTGCTGTAACAAATTATCACAAAGAAGGTCCGAAGTCTGAATGAGTCGGCCAGACTGTGTTTCTTTCAGACCTTCTGAAGCAGAAGGTCTGTTTGTCTTTCCCAAATTCTAGGAGCTTCATGCATTTCTTGACTGACACCCTCCTCCTCATATCGCGGAGACCTCTGCTTCCACGGTCACATCTCCTTACCTGAGTCTTTTATCCAGAATCTTGTGATTATATTGAGCTTCCCTGGGTGATCCAGGATAATCTCCCTATCTAAAGATTTTTAACTTAATTACATCTACCTAGTCCTTGTTTTCCCCATGAAAATTAACATATTTATAGGTTTCAGGATTGGGATGTGGGCATCTTTAGCCGGTCATTATTCTGTCTGTCACAAGGAGAGTGACATTTCCCTATTTTCTCCTCTGATGTCTGGGATCAGGATATGACAGCTACAGCTCAAGTAACTACGTTGGGCCATAGTTTGGAAGTTATGGACTGAAAATAAAAAAGTAGCAATGCAAAAAGCTCTGGGGCCCCAACGATTTTGTGAAATTTCTCTACCAGCCCTGGACTGCTCCTCTGACTTATTTTAGGTAATTCTGGCTTTTCTAAATTCAATGGATAGAATCATACTCTTTATGATCTTTTACATTCTCCCTTTTCCACTTATTTTTATATTTCATCTATTTCTGCAAACTATTAATTATTTTATAAAAACTTAAGTTTTGATGATTGTACTGTTTCCAATTTTTCTTTAAAGATTCTTCAATGATTGGACAATTAGATTTTTTTCCAACTTTCTTTTACATGAGTTTTAATAGAAGGGCTCAAAGAATAAATTCATGGCTTTATGTGGATCTCACATCATGGCAAGTGCTCATAATTGACCAGTAAAGACCTCATGCAGGAGGGAGAAACCTACTCTGATTAAATGTACAGCATCTATAAGAAAACCTTTGGCTTCATACGTCCTGGATTTGAATACCTACATCAAGTAAGGGGATAGAAACATTACGAATCTAACATTTCTAAGCTACAAATCTAACATTTCTAAGCTACAAAGGTGACAATAATATTGTTCAGGTAACTAAAAAAAAAAAAAAAATTCACCAGGCATGGTGGTGCACTCCTGTAACCTTCTGCCTCAGAAGGCTGAGGCAGGAAGATCTCAAGTTAAAGGCCAGCCCAGGCAACTTAGCAACACCCCATTTCAAAATAAAATTTCTAAAGACCTGAGGATGTAGCTTAATGGTAAAGGGCCTGTGAGTTCAATCTCCACGACTGCAAGCAAACAAACAAAAACAATAGTTTTTATATAATTGATCAAGACTTGATTTTATTAAATATTTTTGATTGAGCTTTTTTTTTTTTTTTTTTTTTTTTTCCTGTACAGAAGCTGTAGGAAAAAAATGGAATCCTCTGCACTCTTACTCCCCACCTGGGGCAGTAACAAATTTCATTATTCTTTCAACATCCCACATGACCAACACATTAGGCAATCTTTACTGCTGCATATTATTTCCTTGAATAGCAGTCATAAAAGAAGTTCAAAGGAACTTAAATATAAGAATTTTTTTGTTATGTGCAATTGCAGGGTGTGTGTGATATTAGCAAAGATGAAGTCTGTGATCTATCTCTCTGTGGAATGGCTGTTACTTGGCAGGAAATTTCGAGATGTTATTTATCTATTTATTTAGCTCGTCATTTCCAGTTTCCTTACCCTTTATTTTTCTTCACTGGAGTTCTTGCTAATTAATTGTGTGTGTTCATTGGTTCATTTGCTGGTTTGGATACTTCACTAAAATACCAGAGCGGGGATCCTGTCTGTCTTCTCACGACAGTATCCTCAGTGTCCAGACTGGTTGTAGGTACAAAGTACACATCCAACTGCAAATGCAAGGTGGGGGCGATTTTGGAGTGGGACCAAAGGGATATGAGGGGCTAAGTCATGAAGGAACTGAAAGGCTTTGATTGGATCCTTGGGTAGTTGAGGGGTCATAGACAGATATTAAATTGGAGGAGGGTGAAGGACATGATTAGATAACTTTGGGTCTGGTGTGGAGGGGGAGTCTGGGGATGCCCAAATAATCTGGAGTCTGGGAGACTCATGAGGAAGCTGTTGGGACATTGTAGGTGAAGAGATAAGAGCCCAAGGTCGAAAGTTGGAAATAACAAGAAGGGTAATCATAATAGAAAAATTTGCTGCATAGTCATTAATACTCTTCTAGACTACATTTCCCAGCCTCTTTTGCACTTAGATATGGTCATGTGATATGTTCAAGCCAATGGAATGTGAGCAGAAATAATGACTTCCACTTCCATCCCTGATCCACAGAAATTTCCTGTGGTTCTCTATGTTCATTCTATTTTCTGGATGATTTGTGTTATGGTTTGGATATGGGGTGACTCCCCCAAAGCTCCTGTATTAATATAGAAATGTTCAGAGGTAAAATGATAAGAAATGGGAGAGCTGAATCCTAATTAGTGCATTCTAGTTAGAATGGAGTGGGTAGGAACTGTAGGCAGGTAGGGTGTGGCTAGAGGAGGTAGTTTACATGGGGGGATGCCCTAGAAGGGTGCATCTTCCCTGTGGCCCCTTCCCCCCCCCCCTCTGCTTCCTGATCACCATGAAGGGAGCAACTTTTCTCCACTGGGTCTTCCCTCATGGTATACTGCCTCATATTGGGCCCAGAGCAATGGAGGCTGTGTGTATGGACTGAGAACCCCAAAACCATGAACCCCAAAGAAACTTTTCTTCCTCTAAGTTGTACTTTTCAGTTATTTTAATCACAATGACCAGAAAGCTAACAATTGGGATGGAGATACCATATAATGAAGATAATGGAGCATCATTTACTTGGGTCCTTGAAAAGCCATATAAAGTTGTTCCAATTGTCCAGGAACACTTTGTAAAGTTATATAAACAAGGAAGATATATCTATTGGGTTATTATACAATTTTGGGTCTGTTATATAAGCCAGTGTTACTCTCATGAATCTTTTTTTTATTATTATTTATATATGACAGCAGAATGCATTACAATTCTTATTACATATATAGAGCACAATGAATCTTTAAAACATTTTTTTTAGTTGTTGATGGATCTTTATTTATTTACTTATATGCAGTGCTGAGAATCAAACCCAGTGCTTCACATATGCTACACAAGCACTCTACCACTGAGTCACAACCCCAGCTCACTCTCATGAATCTTAGCACATATTTTTTCTAAATATCAATCTTAATGATTTATATATGATAGCTCACTTAATCTTTACAATAATCTATTTTGGGACATTAATGTTAATCCCATTTTACATATGAGAAAATTGAAACACAAAAGGGATATATAACCTATTGAAGTAGGAAACTGGGATATGATGGAACTGGATTTCAGAGTTCTGGCTCTAATAATTTAAGCAATATCTGAAAATGGAGATGGATAGAAATGAGTAGATTTTTAAAAAAGAGAGATATAGATGTCTTTTCCTTTCAATTGAACATTGTGAATCACAACAGAACCTTTAAAAAAAAAGTTTAAGTGGTGAAGCACAAATATTAATTAAAGTTCAAATCATTATTTATACAATAATAGTTCAAGTAAAATTTAGGAAGATTAAACGGCTGTAGGTTGGGTTCCTGGAATCAGAACCTGAGATTGAGATTCCATGCTGAGGGCAGTGTTCCTGGAAGTAAGGGAAGCAGGAAGACAGGGAGAGTTGAGCTGGTGTGAGCTCTCCACGGAGGTCTCAGCCCTTTACACAGGATGAGTCCTCTGGAGCTCCCTCCTGAGTTCTTCCCATCCAGCAGAGGGGCTGGGCTTTGCTGTGCCTCAACGAGTCCCAGGCATGGGAGTGAACGAGGGCTTGAGCGAGGCAGCTACATAGGAGAGGGATTCTCTGTGAACCAGGTCTCTCTGCAGTCGGAAAAATAAACATCATGGTCTTGAAGTATCTGAGTGGTGCATCACAACATCCACTACAGAAGCAAAGAAGAAGAAACCATTATATTTACAAATTTTCAGTTGTTCCAGATTGATCCATTGAACTTCAGAGAAATATAGTTCATGGTCTTTATTTATTTATTTATATTTTTATTTATTTATTTTGGTACCAGGGATTGAACCCAGTGGTGCTTAACCACTGAGCCACATCCCCAGCCCTTTTAAAAATGTATTTTATTTAAATACAGGATCTCACTGAGTTGCTTAGGATCTCACTAAGTTGCTCAGACTGGCTTTGAGCCTGTGATCCTTCTGCCCCAGCCTCCCGAGCTGCTGGAATTACAAGCATGGATCACCACACCCAGCTAGCTCACGGTCTTCTTAAGTGTGTCTGAAGCACAAAAATGCATGTGTAAGGAAATGACAGGAGTTGAGGCTTCAGGGGTGAGCTGAGCCCAGATGAAAGACTTAAATGATATGCCAGGGAGTAGACAGAAATCTGGTAGACAGAAATCTGGTAGCAGTAAAGAGATGAACTAGTATAGAAAGAGATTGGGACAGGCCATTCAGAACTGTTGTGACAGCCATTTCAACAGGGATAAGAGGCTGAACCAGTATCAGTGGGAAGGAGAAGGGCTGAAATTGCAAGGTACTTCAATGGCCGTATTCAATGGTTTTCATGGCTGAATGTAGAAGGGGAGGGAAGATATGAGGCAAATCTCCTAACTCTAGCTTGAGAGGCTGTGTGAATGAAATTGTGCTTCAAGTAAGTTATGGTGATGTTAACTCTTTAGTGACCTGTGGCATGAAACCCCTCTTTAATTGGTGAATCAAAAATAAATAATTCTCCAACGGGCTGCTTTTTTCTTTACTTTTACTTTCTTCTGAGCGAGCTTTCTCTTGCTTCCCCCATCCTTTAAAATCAGAAATGAGTTATTGTTTCCATTTACCACTGATTTCTTCATCCATCTGTTTTGACAAAAGTCGTCTTTCTCGTGTGTGTCCCCCTTTCGGTTGCAGATCTAACAACAACAACAAAAATACAATTAGACAAAACAAAACATAAAGTGTTAAAGCAAAGATATGGAATCCATTTTTAAAACTTATTTCTTCATTTGTCAGCAGTTCTATCATGGATGACACCAGAAGTTCTGATAATGGTCTTGAACTATATAGCTACCATGAGAGGTGACATAAAGTGTGATGAACTTGGGGACAATGTAAGGTAGTGAGTGGTGGGTTGCCCTACATAGATGAGCATAAGCACTTATTGGGAGCTAGTCTGAACAACCACATGAAATCCTTTTGTATACCCAGTGAGTGTAGTTGTTGCATAGCTTTGGTCATTGGACTTTGCCCTTTGTGTTTTCTGGCCTGATTCATACAAGGTTGGAATCTATCTTCCACAGGCAGTTTTTTTTTTTTTTGCCAAGTAATTTAGCATCTTTTAACAACATAAGGTTTTACTAAACAAGGAAAACTAGAAGTTAGTAATTAAGTAAATCAAATCAGGGTAGGAGACATTTATGTTGTACATACCCAGATCAGATTAATCATTCATTTAACAAACATTGATTACATAACATATCTGGGCCAGACAGTGTCCTAGCTGTGTTAAGAATACCAAGGTAGATGAGGCAGATAGAAACCTTCCTCTTCAGAACTTACCCTACAATAAGGGAGAGGAAAGATAAGGAATAAAGAGAGAGCTCGTAATGTGTGTAATTACTAGGAAGAAAATTGAAGATGCAATTTGTGTATCTTACCCTTCCTTCCCATTTCCAGAGGTTTCCCTGCTGAGTAACTGGGTCTTTCAGGGGTAAAACAACAGAATAATGTGAACCTAAACTCATTATGTGGGTGGGTATATTTGCAGAACCTGGGAATTTGGGGGTGTAGGAAGGCTGGGATTAAATTTTTGAGTATAAATGTGACATAAAATTTAAACTCCCACCCTGAACTGTTGCCAGATAGTCCACAAAGACACTGCTTAATATTATCAATTAACTAATAGAAACTACAGTGGTGTTCTCTTAAACAGTTTCTACTTAAGTGACTCATAGTCTTCTCTCTTCCCTCCAAGGACAAGGACTGGTACTCAGAGCATGACAGAGTTAGTCATTCTGTCCCTGCTTGGCCCATTTCTGCTTCCAGGAGTTGAGTTTTATACCTTCTCAGAGTCAGGATTTCTTGTTCCCTAACATATTTGTACCAGATTTACTCATTATTAAAATTATGTCATTTGCTTCAATATTATATCAGCTAGTGGATGTGAAGAGAGAATTATTACAATGGGATTTTACTAGAATGATTTGAAAAGACTCAATAATTTCAAATTAGTGATAAAATATTGGGAAAAATAATAAAATTGACACTATATTTTGCTCGTAAGTGTCTATAAGTTCTCACTACAAAGTAAGAAAAAATAGAAATGGAAATTGAAATCTTATGGATGTGGTTGGTGGTAAGAAAATATGACTTTAGCTCTTTGCCAGTGAACTTATAAGTGAGGGAGAAAGCTGTAACCTTCTCCCAGACTGGACAATACACTCGCGCAGATTAAAGTGAAAACATGCTTACAATGTGTGGAAGTTTGGATCTGAGGTCTCCCCACAAGGCACATGTGTTAAAGACTTGGTCCCTGGCTAAGTGCTATAGGGAGGTGGTGGAAAGTTGAAGAGGTGTGACTTTGTGGGAGATCTCTGGGTCACTGGGACTTTACCCTTAAAAGGAATTGTGGGACCCTGCCTCCTTCCTCTTTCTGACTTTGCTTCCTGGCCACCATAAGGTGAACAGTTTTGCTCCACCAATGCTTTGTGCCATGATGTGTTTCCTTGCCATAGACCCAAAACAACAGGACCATTTTGATCATGAACCCAAACCTCCAAAACTGTGAACAAAATAAACTTTTCTTCTCTATAAGTTGGTTATCTCACATATTTTGCTATAGTCACAGAAAACTAAAGCACACTGTAAATGTATCCTTTTTATTCCGTAACTGACATTTCTGACTAGTTCATCAATTAGCAATTCTGATTGTGTTGAGTAAGAATTTCACTGTATTGAAGTATGACAGATCTCCCCACCCTCCATTCAAGGAATTCAGGAATGTAGTCTTAGTAGTATTAAATAAGGAATGTGTGTGTCTTCCAATAATTCCTTTGCCCAAACCAAATCTCCTTTTCCTCATTTGTACACTATAAACAAAGAAAATATTTACACTTTTTTGGCAGCACCTTTCCTTTGAGAATATCAAAGCTCTTTAAGCAATAATGGTTGTGTCCCCCTGAAGAGGTGGGTAGATGTATTTATCATCCTCTTGCTGAGGGTGTTAGATCTGTGCTGAGAAGCTAGCAGATGTCTCCAAGTCATCTCTCAGGAAAATTACGTTTCTGCTAATCTCCCTGCCACGTGACACCCCATTGCCAATTCTTAACAATTCCGAGTACTACGGAAAACTACAAGAATACAAAAGGAACACACTGTCTGTGGGACCTTGGCTGTGCACCAGCTGTGGGATCTTGGGCGCTTTAGTGAGCCTTTCTGTGCCTCTCCTCCTTTATCGGTGAAACAAGAGAGATGTGCTTATCATACAAGTAAGCCAGAGTGCAGGGAAATAACGTACATGAAAAACAAATCTGGACATTGTAGCTGCAAGGAGTGAGAGCAGCAGTGGCTTACACTTTCCTTTTCGTCTCCCTGACTCCCCTTTCAGAATCATGACTTTTTATTATTTGCTATTTTTGATCCTACATTGATTTATCGGTTCCAGTTTGCATGTTTGATATTGAGGCCAGAAGTGAAATATCTTCCTCCAGGGCTCTTGTCTCTCTGTAGCTCATTGACCCACCTTACCCATCTTGCAAGATGATACTACTTTCAGCAACAAACACAGGCACTGTGGCAAGTTGCTTGGGTAATGGCTTTGAACTACTCAAGACAGCAGTAGGTGGCTAAGGGTTTTGAATAAATTAATAAATTAAATCTAAGGGTTTGAATAATTTAATTATATCTCTTCCCCATTCAAAAGAATATGCCACAAAGGAGAAAAAAGTGAAATATACTGAATTTCCAATAATAGGGATAACTCATGTACAAGATGGTCTGATGGAAGGCCATTCACAAAAGATGTTATAGATGAATGTCTGTTGGTGTAGAAGGTCAGTGGGATAAGGGGGCCACATATAATGTAGTACCATCATCACGAAAGATATGCATTTGAATAAAAATATTTGGAAGGATATGTAGTAGCTATCTCTGGATGATAGGATTACAGAAATTTAAATTTTCCTTTATGCTTAGCTAAATTTTCTATAGTAGATATATGTTCTTTTTTTGGAACCCAGGATCAAACCCAGAAGGGCTTAACCACTGAGCCACATCCCCGTCCCTTTAAAATTTTTTTTTTCTTTTTAAATTCTGAGACAGGATCTTGCTAGATTTCTTAGGGCCTTGCCAGGTTGCTGAGGCTGGTCTTGAATTTGTGATGGCTCCTGCCTCTGCCTCCCAAGATGCTGGGATCACAGGTGGTACTACTACCTGACCTATATGTTGCTTTTGACGAAAGACAAGAGCCAAATGAAACACAGTTCTGTTGCAAATCTACTTGTAGTACAATGAATAATGACATTTTGGGAAAAAAGTGCCAATTCTAAAACAATAAGAAAGGAAGACTTTTTTAAAAAATAGAAAGAATGAGTTTATTTTTTAAAAAAGATGGAGTCACTTAATGACAAATGTCTGAAATAAACCAAGTGTTACTTGCAAACCTTAGCTGAATTGTCCCTTAAACTGCCTTTTTTTTTAAAGGAACACAGAGCATGTATAAATAAGCATACTTTGAAACATTTAAATTAAAGAGTCATAAATGGCAACATAGTGTATTTTTTTTTCTTATTTGACTTGCCAAAATATCACTTTAAAACAAATAACCTTCTGGGACAGAGGATAGATACATCTATCTTTCTAATCATAATAAAAACTATTGGTTTTTATAATAAAATTTAAAAATTATTGGTCTTTGATGTGCTTGTGTCTCAAATGTTTGTAATATTCAAAGTAATGGTTAAATCCTCACTTCCTCAGGACACAGGTATCACTGTGTTCATTTTATAGTGGCTGAGAATTAAAACTCAGAAAGTGAAGTTTAAGGGGCAGAACCACATTGCCTGTCTAAAAAATCACTTAACAGGTATTTGCTGAATCTACTTGGTTAGTTATGTGTGCTGTGTGCTGGAAAAATACCAATGAACAAGACACCGTGTTCTTGTTCCTTAAAGACTCTCACATTCCGGTTGAGTGACATGAAGCATATAATTGTAAATGTAATAAATCTTACAGAAGAGGGAACACAGGATGTGAAAAGGGGGTTAATCTAGTCTGCAGCATCTGCAGTCTGTGTAGGAGTTAACCAGGCAAAGAGTGGGTAGAAGAGTATTCCTGGTGGAGGGAACGGTATGTGTTAAGGCACTGGGGTGACATTTTGCTATAATAATGTGGCATCACCGGCCACCTACAACTTTGGCTTGAAATGATAGTGTTTATTGCTCCCATTCCGGTCTGTGGGTCAACTATAGACACCTGGATATGGCTGGATTCCAGTGTTCCGGTCTCTCTGGTATATTGCTTGTCCCTTTATGATGAATAGCTTCCTGGAACATATTCTTTTCATGGAATATGTCAGAAGCACAAGAGCCCAAATGAAATCAGACAAGCGTCATACTCAGGAACATTCCAGATGCTAAAGTAGGCCAGATAGTCAAGCCCAAATATCAGGGGGATGGGAAAAATATTTTACCCAGGTCTGGATTTCATATTTGGGGGGATTCTAGAATATTCACATACACATATGAGATATCTTGGGGACATATCTAAGTCTAAACACGACATTCATTTGTGTTTCCTATATACCTTGGATACATAACCTGATGGTGATTTCATACAGATTTAAAATAATGTTGTGCAGGAGATACTACCTCATAGTGTGGAGCTTTCCATCTGTGGCCTGTTGCTGCTCAAAATTTTTGGATTTTTTTGATTTTCACATTAGAGATGCTCCACCTGTACCATGATTAGCTCATGAGGCCTAAGCAGCACCCATAGAATTAAATGTTCCTCCTCGGTTATGGGTCAAGTATCAGTCTCTGTGTGACAGCAGCACTTTCAGAAACTCTGCTTCTGAGGCATTGAGAGTAGTGTTCGACTCCCTGAGCAAGCAGTATTGAATCTGGTCGCTGCTCATTCTCCTGGGATGATGGTCAGCTATTTTACACACAGTGAATAAGACAAACTCATCGTAAAATGTGAGGAAATATCTGATTTGACTATTTTTATCCCATGAGATAATTTCTTCTACTTGGTCACATCATTTTGATATGTCTCAAGAATAGTTCAGCTTATTTTTAACCATTGTTTAATAGATGTATTCATTTCCTTTACAAGTGCTCAGCTCTAATGCCTGAACAAACAGGTGTGGGCACAGTAGTTGGCCCAATATAAACTGGTACAAGTTCACAGGTTTAACACGCATCGGCTTTCTTTCTTTTTTTTTTTTCCAAAAGAACATTTATTCAACATAGACAGCCAGTGCGTTATTAGCTGTCATTGGATATTCTGCCATAACAACTGTTTTAGTTTCAGTTGAGGTGATTTTTTTTCCTTTTGCTCATAAGAGATTAAGTAGAAATCACTGTATCCATGATCTTTCGGTTCTGAAGCCATTTCCTTTCTCTTCGCTTCACTAAAAGCTCAATTTTATAGTATTAAAATTTTAAAATAGGGCTGGGAATATAGCTCAGTTGGTGGAGTGCTTGCTTTGCATGCACAAAGCCCTGGGTTCAATCCCAAGCATCACAATAAACAAATAAATAATTAATTAAAAAATAAAATAATACCTAAAATTCTTCTCTCTTCTCTCTCTCACAAACACACACACACACACACACACACACACACAGACTTGTTAGTTCCCTGTAAATTTCATTATAAAGTATGCACCCTTTCAAAGGAAATCATTGAATCTAAGATGAATTTAGAGCAATTTTTTTCTCCTTATTTTTCCAGTTAGGCAAGGTTTCTGCTTGGTTATATTATTGTATTTTATTATTTAGTTTTCAAAGATTAGTTGGAGACAGGCTACTGTCTTTTGTTTCCTCTCCTGATGTATTTTCTGAAAGCTATACCAGCAGATATTAAGATACAAGCAAACCCAGGTCTTTGTGCGTGCAAAGCAAGCGCTCCTGATGTATATTCTCCTTATTTGAGCACCTTTCCATGGTTGGGTGTGCTTTCCTGCTCTTTTAGTCTGGTACCCCCTTTAAAAGTCATCCAAAGAATGTACTTTCCAAGTAGCAGCAGAATTTAGAGAGGAAGAGTCCCTAACATCTTCCCTGAGTGAAAATGCAAGTGGAAAAATCCCTTGGCTGTTGGGAACAAATACATGCCCCAGTTTCTCCCAGATGGTTTGCCTTTCAAGGGACCATGGTAATTATCTGCTTGTGTGTCTGTTGAGGTGCTATTCAGTGAGTTTAAAAGGGCTTGATTTCCACAGGTGGATCCGGGGCTTGATTACAGAGAGCTGGTAGCCCACGCTTGGCCTTGATTCATGAGTTCTGTCCACAGGTCTGTCATTTCCCAGTTGTTTCAGTTAGTTTTTCCTTCTTAAAATAATGGAATAGTAATATCACTTTTGCTATAGCTTTTAAATGTTTATGTAAGTCCAAACAACAACAATAAAATAGGAGCTGTAGCTTCATTGGAGACATGAATAAAATCAATGTCATGATTATTTTGCATTCGGTTCCTCTCCCTTTTATTGAAATAACCTGTTTACCTAGAGTGACCCAATTAACTGCTTTGTCATTGTATAGACCAAAGTTCTTATTAGAATTACAACCCTAATTAATATGAACATATGGCTTTTAAACTTCAAAGAAACTCTTAATATCTACTGGCATAGTTTTCTTTAAAAATTGTAGGCTTAGCTGGGCACAGTAGCTCATGCCTGTAATCTGAGTCTGGGGAGGCTGAGGCAGGAGGATCACAAGTTGAAAGTCAGCCTCACTAACTTAGGGAGGTCCTAAGCAACTTAGGAAGATCCTTTCTCAAAATAAAAATAAAAAGGGCTGGGGATGTAGCTCAGTGTTTAAGTGCTTCTGGGTTCAATTCTTAGTACAAAAAAAAAAAAAGTAGGATCTTCTGGGCCTAGTGTTGTTTACCTATATTCCCAATAGTTTGGGAGGCTGAGGCAGGAGGATCACTTGAGGCCAAGAGTTCGAGGCCAGCCTGAGTAACATAGTGAGACTTTGTCTCAAAACAAAACACAAACAACAACAAGAAGAAGATAGGATAATATCAGATCATCTTTTTCAGAATGTTATGAGGTTTCAATTAAAATTCACTTTGCTATTAAATCATGTGGTTTTATATATTTTCACTAGATGTAAGTCAGCCTGCCATAGTGGGAAACTTGGAAGCTTAGAAATTGTGAATATAAAAAGAAACCATGGTCAGATAATTTTGGAAATAAAAAAGATTAAGTAAAACATAAAGTTTTTTGAATGGAAAAAAAAAACCAAAAAACCCTGTGAATATAAATTTTGTTTCTTTCTAGTTACATGAACCTCCCCAACCCAACCACACTGTGTTGGTTTGATTTGAATGTCCAGTACTTGTTCTGCCCACCCATGGAGTATCAGAAAGTACCAATGGTGTAATGAGTAGGGACGCTATTTGAAAACTGTTAAGGGTCATACGATATAATTTAAAGTGAAAGTTTAGATACACCCTCTTTTCGCTGTTTCTGTTTGATAATAATTAACTATGAATTATCTCACATATTGAAGTTTCTGATCAAAACAGAAAGTCAAGAAGAAAGAAAAAGGTTAGAAGAGCAGATTTAATCAACAGATAAACTAAAGTAATAAACGTCAGCAAAGATGGTGAATAGCTGATCAATTAAAATTTTATCAACTTTACCAAAGTATCTTTTTTCTCAAACTATAAAGTATGTGGGAAATAACCTAACAAAGACTTTTCTGAGAAACACCTAAAATCAGATTGTACATTTGAAAGGACCTGAATAAATGGAAAGATATGTCGTTGACATGTAAATATGTAATTTAAAAATTAACCTAAAAATTCAAGGTATTTTCAAAAGAAATTTATAGCAAGGCATTTCATTTTGAGGACCTCACCATACTTATTTTAAAATTTAAATGAAGGAATAATGCTTCATGATGCCTCAGTCTACTTTCAAAAAACTCATTCTCCTGGATAAACCAGTTTGGACTTGTACACAGTCAAATAGATCTGTGGAAAAAGGACCCAGAGTCAGCAGCAGACCCAAACCTGTATGGGAAACTGCTTTGGGATAAACAGGGCACCATAAATCAGTAGGGAAAAGATGGATTACCTAGAACTCACTAAAGGGCAACTGGGGAAACTGTTCATTACAGTCACCCCTCAGTATCCTTGGGGGAATTGGTTCCAGTACATGCTGCTGCCTCCCAGTATAGCAAAATCTGAGAATGCTCAAATCTCTTATATAAAATGTATAGTATTTGCACATGACCTGGGCACATGTTTCCCTATACGTTAAATCATGTTGAGATTGCTATAATACCTAACACAGTATAAGTGTCATAAGCAGTTCTTACACTTTGTGTGTGTGCGTGTGTGTGGTGCTAGGGATTGAACCCAGTGCCTTGTGCCTGTAAGGCAGGCACTCTACCAACTGAGCTATATCCCCGGCCCTAAACTTCTTATTTAGGAAATAATATTTTAAAGCTTGTACATATTTAGTACAGATGCAATTTTTTCCCCCAAATACTTTTGATTTGTGATTGGTTGAATCTGTGAATGCAGAACATGAGGGTATGGAGGATTAATATATGAAAGAAAACAGGTTGGTTCACTGTCTCAAGAATATACAGAACAGAAATTCAGTGCCAAGGTAAAGTTGTAAAGCTAAGAGAAGCTACTGGAGGCGTTAAAGGAGATTCTTGATGGCCAAACCACCAAGTTGGAAATTTATTGGTTTTTGACTATGTTTTAAAAATTAAGAATTTCTGTTAAAGGACATACACTATAAGCCAGAACAGCCAAAAGATGACAAATGAGAAAAGATTTATATCTAAAACCTACAAGGGATAAGTACCTAGAGTATACCAAGAAGCATCAGGTTTTTTTTTTTTTTTTTAATGAAAGTAATAATAATAGAAATTAAAGTGCTTAGCACAGAGCCTGCTATACAACTCATGTTTCCTGTTTGCTATTACTAGTTCATCTGTTTTATCTTCTGTGACAAAACTCTCTTTGTGTTGAGTCATGACATATGAACACTAAATTTCTGGTTTCTGCATGGTTTGGTGGTGTTAGCTTACCAGAGAAATATATGTGTAAGTATTCAGCCAGTCTCAGTATCCACAAATCCTGCTTGATAACGTACTTGGATATGGCAAAGGTTAAAAAAAAAGGTGGAGAAAATAGTGGCAGTTCCTGCAACACAGAGGTGAGGAGTGCTGTGTGCACCACTGTAGCTATGGAACTGACTACCAGTGACCCTGCCAGGGGATGGAGCAAGAAGATCACGTCTCATGGCTTGAGGTGTGAATCTTGTGACTGTCATATTCTATCTTCACCGAAGCCCAGGTCCCGAGGGTGCCGTGTCCATAGTGACTAGGAGAAGCAGCTTCCCGCTCCTGAGCTCTTGATCCAGGTGTAATCTTTGGCTGTTGGGGCTGGGGGAGCTGAATGGGTCAGCCCTCTCCTGCTGGGCTTCTTGGGGACTCCCATACCCAAAGTCAGGCTGGCCTCTCAGAGATGGCTTTGCTCACCACCTACCAAACCTGCTCTCTGAAAGCAGAGCTTTGTCTTTTTCAGTTTTATGACCTCAGCTTCAGGGAAGGCTTTGGCTCTCCAAGTGTGACCCAAAAACTTGGATGATGACTCACAGGGCAGAAGGCAGCAAGCTGCAGTCAGTGGCAGTGACCCTAACTGGGTTCACTCCTTGAACTTGAAGGATGGATACAGCAAGTCAGCCGGGGCCATCCTGTTGATAGAGAAAGAAGGGAAACTGATGATAATTCTTTGCCACATATGGTCATGCACACTGTCTCTTTCTATCCTCTGCAATCTTGGGAAATGCACATGCCTATCTCCATTTTACAGATGCAAAAACTGCAGCTTGAGAGAGAAAATTGCTGAAGGTTACTTCTAAATGACTCCCTGGGATTTGAACCCTGGGTCTGTTTGACTCTGAACCCCACAGGTTGTTTGGCTGGTTTTCAATTGTGCTACTCCTTATATCTGCCGACTTGGAGTGGGATTGAATGGAGGTGGGATAGATACTGTGATAGGTATCTATCTTCCAGGGAAGAGTGGATGGCCAGTCCCATCCTTGTCAGATCTTGGCCAGTTGGTTGTCTTAGGTTATGGAAAGCTAATTATTCCTCCCGATGCTGTGTTTGAACATGTGCTCTTGTGGTCAGCTTGTTTTAGGTGTGGCTTTGGTTCTCAGCAGAAACTCTGTTCTCATGAAACAATGCCATCCTTAAAGAGCTGTGATCTGCTTGTCATTCGGAGAAGCGAATGCTTCTTGGAAGTATACTATACAGCATGGATGGAGTCTCTCTCCAGAAAGGAAACCAGACAGGGCTTTAGAGACAGGCAAGAGCTTGCTTTCTGAGAGGGAATTTCATTTCTCAGTGCTTCTGGGATCTGATGCTTTAACAAGTTGGTTGGTTAGCCACTAACAGAGATGCAGTTGTCCAAACATCTACAACTGAGGTGTGTATGTGTGTATGTGCGTGTGCCCGTGTGTTTGAGAGATCACATGTTTATCTGTACCAATGCTATCAGATCTGAGAAGGATTGTTGTAGCTACATACTACACTGATTCAATTAGAAATAAGCCTCTAACATCTATGGCAATAATTCTGCTATATCATCATAAATAAAAAAAACCATTCACTGTATATTTGCTCTGTGATGGGCTCTATAGTAGCTATTTTATGTTCCCAACCATTTTCTGATATGTTACTTAAGATTGTATTGACTAGAGGTAGCAGAAACTCAGCTTCAATGGTTTGACCACATGAGGGGATTTTTGTATTTTCATGGAGTAAGAAGTTCAGCTGTAGATAGTTAGAGCAAATACAGGGCCCTTGATGCCATCAGAAACTAGGTTCCTTTGTTAAAAGATTTCTTTTTCATGTTCCCAGCTGGCTGCTCTATTTCAGCTGTCACAACTGATTTTTTGGTAAGAAGTAGGAAAAGGGAAAGGCTAAGAGGTAAAAACTAAGAAGATAACTGGAAGCTGATTATATGCCCTCGAACGAGCTTTCTCAGAAACTCCAGCTGGTACCTCCACTTGCACCTCATTGCCTAGAACTGTGTTGCATGACCACGTCTGGCTGCTATGGAGTCAGGTAGTCTAGAGGGTTTAGAGAGCCCCCTTGCTTAGTGAGAAAGAAAGATGGCTGGCCGTTGGCTTTTAACTAGTAGCACCTACCTCTAGTAACTAATGTTGGTTCAATATTTATAGATAAGATAAGTAGAATTAGACAGATGTTTGCTAAAGGTCACCTAGCTAGGGAGTGACAGGTGAGACCAGAATCCAGGACTGTCTGACTCCAAAGACACTTTCTTAAATTCTGTGCTATAATTTGTTCCTGAGGCTTGGTGATTTGGGGGGCTAGAAAACAGAGGACTTCAGGGTTCCTCTTAGGAACAGGAAGGGGAATTGACTTCTCGACTTATTTCAGAATAGATTTGTGACTGACATATGAAAGACAAGGAAAGCAGATTTGGGTGCAAGACAAGGAGGTATTTTCCAAATAATAACCAGCTGTTAGTGATACAGGCCATGTGCAGTCTCTCAGGAGCATTTGTGAAGAGATTGGATTGGCTCTCAGAGGAGATCCTTGAACTGGCAGGAGTTTGGGTCTATCCTGAGTTCAAGATTCTGGTTTATAAAACAAAAGTGGCTGAGATAGAACAATTTTGGAAAAAGGAAGGTGTTTGAATTCAGTATAGATGCCTCCTGGTTGTCCGAACTAGAGTGACCATATCATTGATTTATGGTCTAAACCAGAACATGTTTTTTGAATAAAAGAAGGGTTCTTTAGAAATTATGTTGGGTCAAAGGGGAATACTAGGATGGGCCCAGATCAGTCCAAAGCTGTGGCTCCTCTATTCTTGGTCTCCTAATGAGCACAGGACTGGGGAGGCCTGGATTTGTAGGAACTGACAGCTGGGTGATAGCCAGAAAGGACGGACACCTCAAGCTATAGAGCTCTCCACTTCTGAAGGCTGAGCCTTCGAAGAGGCCCCGTATGTGATGGGCTTTGGTGACAGGTGTTGAAATCTTATAGACAGGGACGACATGTGTCACACTGGAAACATGAGCTTGACATAGACCCGTGCGCCCTGAGTCTCCTCTCAAATGACTCATTCTTCAGAGACACTGAGCTTGGATAACACTGGGTTACTTTCTGACTCAGGAACCCAGCCCTGCCAGCCTGGAAGGACATGGATTTCATACATCCTGATCACCTCCTGAGCTTTTAAAAACTGCTTTTCTGGTTTGCTGAGTGACCTTGAGCAAGTCACAACCTCTCTGTATGGTTTGGCTTCTCCTGTAGAGGAAATCAAATGGTGGAAATGATGGTTGTGCAACAGAAAAAAAATGATTCAAGATCTTCCAATGAAAGATACCACATGGAGCCAAGTGATATTATTTTTATGACAGTTTTTAGTAGAAGTGTTTCTTGTCCCATCCCCTCTCATTAGGCCACAGGGCACAGAGTAAACACAGGTTTGGCCAGTGATGGGTATTTGATGATGTTGGCACCAGAGATGAAGGGGAGGAATTTCTCTCTGGCTTTCATTTCACTATTAACCTGATAATGCCCGGATCTAGGTGCTTACTAGTGTGGAAACAGGAACCAGTGAGAATCTCGTCTATTGTTTTATAGCAGAGGCAGCCTGATCAGGAGACCTTTTAATAATGATGCAATTAAAATATTGTCTTTAGTCCTTCCTTAATTCCTTTATTCAATAAATATTGATTGAGTGCCTCTGTATGCCAGGTCCGTTTCCCAATCATAGAGCAAGGTGTGTAAGGACAAGCATTAAGCTCTCCGCTGTTTGTTGGATCAAGGAATTTATCCCAGGTAAGGTTTGAGAGCTGACCTCTTTTCATAATTATCTGTTCTGTCTCAATGCCAGGGGTAAATTCAAAACTGTTCTTATCCATTTTCTAAAGGAACAAGACCAAATTCCTTAACATGGTTTAGAAGAGGGATGGAAGAACATTTCAGTACAACTTTTAAAACTGAGTTGGGAAGGAAAACTGTACACTGATCCCCCATACATTAAAACTGACCAAATCTTGTAATGGGCAATCACTCATTGACAATCATGAAGTACATATAGTGCCCAAATCACTAATCTCCTTCAAACACACACAGTGACAAGTGATTTTATTTTCCAGAGTCTGGAGTAGATTTATAACCTTCTGTCCCAATTTCCATCATTGATCAATCATGTGGTCATGCAATTAAGTGGTTTTGTCTTTCTTCCCACTGAATCATATAGAATATTTTGCAAAGGGTGCCCACAGATGACTAACATCCAATTTTCCTGGGATGTCTGTTAAGAATCCAAATTCCTGGCCTCCACCCTTCCCACCTCTGCCTCGATGCCAGGGATAAATGCAAAACTGTTCTTATCCATTTTCTAAAGGAACAATACCAAATTCCTGAGCATGATATAGAAGAAGGGTCAGGGTTTGGCACCTGTTTATCTTTCTGTCTCAATTCTTACCGAGCCCTTTTTGAACAACAAGTTCCATCTATTAGACTTTTCCACAGGTCCATGTCTATCCAGTTCTTTTGCACCTCCAGGCTAGGGGTTGGCAGACATCTTCTGTAAAGGGCCAGACAGTATTTTGGTTTTCTGGTTCATGCATTTCTGTGGTTCAGTGCTGCTGTTGTAGTGTCAAAACACTATAGACAAAGTGTAAATAAATGAATGAGCATGGGTGTGCACAAATGAAACTTTATTCATAAAATCAGGCAGCAGTCTGGATTTGGACATGGGCTATAGGCTGCTGATCTTTGCTCATACTATGGTCTTTTGCTTATTTCCATTAAACTACTATTTCTCCCCCCATTCATTTGACCATTATATATTTGATTGCCACTGAAAGTCTAAGGCCTTTCCCTGCCACCCTGGGTGGTCACTAACAACACTGTAGTCTGCAGATGATAGAAAATCATCCCTGCAGATGATAGAAAATCAAACCTATATTTTCCCCCCTAACTTAATTGTAATTTTCATTAATTCATTTTTGCATGAATGACTTCACTGAGTTATTCATTTAACAATATTTACTACGGGACCTTCCATGGGGCAAAATGGATGACTTTTTCATGTTCGTGCAACACCCTGCTGAAAGTCTGGCACAGAAGACACCCCTGATACAATATTATTATTTTTAAATTTTATTTATTTATTTTTTTGGTACTGGGGATTGAACTCAGGGGCACTCAACCACTGAACCACTTCCCCAGCCCAATTTTGAATTTTATTTAGAGACAGGGTCTCAGTGAGTTGCTTAGCACCTCACCATTGTTGAGGCTGGCTTTGAACTCATGATCCTCCTGCCTCAGCCCCTGGAGCCACTGGGACTACAGGCGTGGACCATTGCAACCGGCCAGTGATACATTCTTACTGAATAAAAGGAGAAAGAACTCAGTAAACAAATCCTTTGCCAAAGCTACATTGTGTCTTTGTGATAAGTGCCCCATGGTGAAACAAATGATGTTGAAACCTCTCTGTTGGGAGGAGGGATTTGGTAAGGAGCTTTTCTTTCTAGGTTTCTGGAATCTGGTCTTGAATAGTTTGGTCCTTCCCACCCATTATCCATTCTAGTCCCTTTTCCTAGGAACTGGGATCCTGCTTTCTGGTGACTTCTGTGGTGACATCTATGACCAAAAGTAATAGTATCAGCTTCCAAACTCCCTCAGGCAGGTGGTAGACTCATGTGAGCTTCTAGGTCGCCAATACAGTGGCCAATACTGCAGTGCTTTTCTTATTTTTACTTTTATAAGTGGGAACTTAAATAGCTCACAGCATGGTGATATTGAAATAACTTTTTTGGAGAGTCTAAAAAAAATATTTTTCATCCAGTCTCTGGCTCTTCGAGAGTGATTTTGAGGTAAATGTAAAAAAAAAAAAAAAAAAAAGGGAAGCTTCTTGATTATTCATTTTACAGACATTATTTCATGAATTCATTGGAATCAAAATGTATTGTAAGGAGAGCTTCCGCCATCTTCTCCCACTTGCAACCTATTCTGATTGTAAGCAGAAGAGTTATTTAACTGACTGTCACCAATGGAACCAAAATGACTTCATTCAATCTCAACTTGGCCAGAAGTCCGATTTTCAAGGGTTACCAGGAAGGTAATGTGTTTGTAGTCAGAGGAGAGAGAAGAAAATGGTTACAGCTGGTTACAAAACAAACATCAAGCCTCCGCCCTGTTTCTCATGTTACCAAGGCAAATAGGAAAGAAGCCAGGAGGGGGCTGGGGGATTGTGGCAGAGTGTGTTGGGTAAACACTATGGAAACTGGAGAATGTTCTGGGTCTCCACTTTTTCTTTTTTTTTTTTTTTTTCAATAGAAGAAACCAGTAAGGGAGGTGGCAGTTCAAGAGTGAACACAAGGCTCTCTGTTTACCAGCTTACCCCCACAGGTAACAGCAAACTCTGTCAAAGTTCCTGTGTGCCTGGGCCTTCTCACCAGCCTGAGCTAACACTCCAAGGCTTCTGTGGGGGAAACCAAGGTGGGAAGAACTGGCCACCTGTGGAGGCCGGGGGAAGGAGGGGAGTGGGGGGCAGGGTCACAAACTGACCTTTGGTTACAAAAGAAAAATAAGGCAGTGGTGTAAACTGAACAGGACCACAAAAGGGTAGTAAACACAGAAAGGACAGAGTGGAGAGTGTGGCGTTGGTAAGCTAACCCTGTTGCAACAGGCACTCACGCAATTTAGTGGTAAGAAACTTCTGGAAAGTTCCTCATTTAGTAAGCTGTTGTCACAGTATATTTTGAATTGTTTTATAGCAGTGTTTGTGTGTGTGTGTGTGTGTGTGTGTTAGGTGGACAAGACATTGGCAAATGAGTTTCGTAGATAAATTTGCTGCTAGCTTGACTGCGGTAGTCAAGTTTAAAATAAAACACCGTCTTCACTTTGTTTCTGGCATGAACACTTTACTTTTGAGAATTCTCATGAAAAGTTTAGTGTCACCATTTGGCCACATCTAACAGCATCCATATGCACATGTCCTTTGACTCTGCCTTTCTACTTTTAGAAATCCATTCCATAGTTCTATTCATATATATGTGCAAAAAATATGTGTGTGGGAGTAAAAATTTGGAAGCCACATTATGTCTATCAGGAGGGGCTGGGTAAATTATAGGACATTTATATTATAGTGCAGTTGCATAGATTTGCAGGAAACCCCTCAATGTGTGCTAAGTTTTGCTAAGGAACATAAGAGCATATGGAAGGGTGTGGATATGCAAATATGGTTGCACATACATTGGATATTTCTAGATGGATGCCCAAGAAACACAACAGTGAATACCTCTATGGAGAAGATTCCAGAGATCGATAGAAATTTACTTCTACTCTGTAACTGTTTGGCACTGTTTGAAATTTTTATTGGCCGGGTACATAAATCATTTTTAAAAAATTAATGGTAATATCATTCTCTCCAATTATGTAGGGTTTGCTGCTGGTGGTATCAGTCAGTGCTCAAAAGAACATACTGAAATATCTGGTCTGATTTCATGAACTAAAAATGGTTCAAAACTCCATGGAAGAAGGCATCTTTCAGTTAAGTGTATATTTGGGAAGACTATTTTGGTATCTAATGAATAATAGAGAACATTGATTTAAACTGCTGTTTTTGTGCCAGCAGTTTGGAAACCTAGGGAGCTGCGCCTCTGCCCAGGAAGTCATAGCAAAGGCCTTTTGATGTTGAGGGGCACCCTGCCTGAAAGCCTACAGAATCATTAATTAAAAGCCTCCAGCTTCTCTCCTATATTGCAATTCCATAGCTCTTACAGAGTCATTGCTGCCTTTCTCCTTTTGCCTGAGGATGTCAGAAGCATGTTAAGAAGGATAAACACCCACTGATTTATTTACATTAAATAATACCCTGCTCACTCCCAGCAGCCAATAAAATCAGTGGGCTTTGGAAACCAGTCACATGACAGCACCCTAGCAACTCCTTTCTGAAGTAGGGTTCATGGCTGGAAAAATAAGTACAGAAGAGCAGCCAACACACATTCTTTTGTGAGACCTGCCACTGAATCAACCCTGGGTACTCTGGGGGAGGGTTCATGACAGTGGGAACTTTATTTAACCTTTCTATTAATGTTTCTATTGGCCTGTGTTATCTCTTGCAATGTCAAGTGCACGGTTAATTAACCCTTTCTTGGCCTATGCCACCTCTCTTTTCAGATTGTAAGCTCCTTAAATGCTAGATTGGAGTTACTCATTCATTCATTTACAGCCCAGATATTTAATGCCTACCTGCTACAGGTGTGAGCTTTTGCTAAGCCCTGGGCGGTGCAAAGATGAGGAAGACATACTCCTTGCTTCTGGGACGCTCACAATCTTCTAGAAGTCTCTTCCCAGTCTGATGATCTTATTCAGAACTGGGTCTTCCAAGGTTATTGGCACAAAAATCACTCAGGAAGTCACTGAACAAACCCTGGTTGATTGAGAAGGGGTTCAGGCTGTGAACCTAGAATGGTGTCATGAGACTACGGTGTGCCATACATTTTTGCTGATGAGCTCTGAGTAAATTACCAGACAATTTCTCCAGACCTCTTGGATATTTAGAAATTTAATTCCTTCCTTTCTTAGATCCTTTCTGGATCTGGGAATGGAATTTCTTTTAGGGTTGAGGACAGTTATTCTGGCCCCACAATAACTTGGGCTACACATTCTTTAGGAAGTAGGCTTGCTTTTCATATGGACAAAAAAATTTTCACCAACAAAGGGGCACAGGAAAGGGGAGGAAGTCAAGGAAAGCAACATTTCCTGAGTGCCCACTCATGGCTTCCCCTCATTTAGTGAACTACCACCCCAGGAAAACAGCAACACTCATGTGCAAAGAGATGTGCATTTAGGTTTGGGTCTAGGGGTCAGTGGGTGATATATCACCACACACACACACACACACACACACTCATACACACACGTGTATATAATTATGCTGTATTTATAATTTAAAATTAAATGACTTATAAACTACTCTGCTATGAGCCTAAAGAATTAGAAGCCACGATCTATGCCCTCGAGAGTGCAAGAAAGAGAGAGAGAGAGAGAGAGAGAGAGAGAGAGAGAGAGAATAAGAAACACATTCAAAGTTAAATAGCCACATGAAAATTATGTAACAGTACAGAGAGGATTTTAGAGCTGGCTGGATTCACAGCAAACATTTAAACCAGAGTTTCCTAAAATAGTGTGTAAACATCATTGATGGCATGAAAGATGATTTGAATATAAACAGCTTAAAATTTCATTAGGCATTTATTTTAACATGCATTAGAAAAATCTAGACCTAGCATATCAAGCCCTTGTGTACATGAATATTACTGCTTACTTTGAGGTTACCAAAAAGATTTAAAGATTATCTAAAGGAAAGTATTAAGTAAGTAGCTGTATAGAAGATGTGGAACAGGGACATGGCAAAGAGTCTGCAGGTGTCATTCGAATGGCCTGAGTCTGGGAGAGGCAGACCAAATTCAATCTCTGGGATGAAGAGAGGTTCAGCTAGTTGCTCAAGGTCACGGAGCTAGTGGAGATCATAGACCAGAATGTGGTCACCTGACTGATCCTCTGCTCCCACATCCTCCTTCACTCACTACTTCCTATTTTGCAGATGAGGAAATTGTAATCTGAATAACAAGTTGCCTCTTTTGAATATGACTATCACAAAAATCTGACTGCAAAGTAGAAAGCATTGAGTTGGCTTCATGAAAAATGAACTTTAATATTTATAGAGTGCTTACTATGCATGCCAGTATTACAAAGATTTCATACATAATAATTTATGGTAATCCCCACACCATTCTGTGGGATGCACTTAGATTATTTCTACCATCTCTCTTGTCATATGAGCAAAACAAGGAGCAAAGATCAAGTAGCTTTCTTAGGTCACTATTTGCATAGATGGGATTTGAACCCAGGTAGTCCAGCTCCAGAATTTGTCCACTCAACCATGACCACATTCCTCACCAATAAGTGAAGAGGTGAAAGGGCAACTTGTTTACCTGGTGGCATTGCAAAAACTCTGTTCAGACAATATGGTACGTTCCTGTCCCCTCCTGCCTTGAATTTTCCAACGGGTGCCTTGCTCCACTCTATGGAACGTGTGGGTTTTCCACACCATCACTTTTCAATGTGCAGAGATTCTTGAGAGGTATCCCTGAGCGCCAAGAGCAATCCTTTTATAAAGACAATCTGTGAGTTTACTATGATGAGAACTATAAAGAAACAGTCCCACCTCCAAGGTTGAGAGGCAAAGTATCCATAGGTGGTGACTGGACGGAGAGGTAGTTGGGGGACATGGTGGGGCTGAGAGTGACAGGAGAGGAGGCCCAGGGAGGACTAGCCCAGTGCTCCACAGGGGGCCACCAGGTGTTGAGAAAGCCCTGCTGGGTGCCTAGCACTTGGCACGGCACCTGGTATGAAGCAGGTGCTCAGAGCTATGTGGAGCGCATGGGAGCCTGGGTGCAAACAGAGCCCAGCAGGGAGGCGGGCAGCAGGGCAGAGACTGGAGGTGAGAGAGCACCGAACACACTTGACCTACTTTATAACTTCGCTCCAGGTAAGCCCTAGGAGGACAGCACAGTGCCAAATTTCCAGTCAACAGACAAAAGACCTTTGCCCAAACCACAGACAGCATTCCTGCTGTGGCTGGAACTTTGAGGAAGTCCGCTTTGTGTTGGTTACCCTTCAAAGGGGCCTCTGTTCAGGCTTCTGGCCCACTCTGCCTTAGCTTGACAGTCTCCGTTCTTCCTCCCTGCAGGGTGCTTCAGGGTAGGCCATGGCCATCTGGGACCTGTCACCAGCCTCCTCTGCACTGGTGCCACAAGAGGATCAGCCTGTGGCACTTCTGTCTATCTCTCCAGCAGGTGCTGACAGCCAAGCCATTCCACACACCTTTGGGACAAAGCACTGCCCAGCAGCCAGGGCCAAGTTCAGAGCCTGAACATTCTTTCACAGGCTCGGTGGAGAACCTGGAGGGCCTGATGGCTCATTATATAAGCTGCACGTTGGGGACAAACCACTGATGGGCAGACCCTGGTGCTCCTGGAATTGCGTAAGCTGTATGTACTTGTGAAGTGTCACAACGCGACTCCGCGTCTCTATCAAAAATGTGAGAAGGCCACCCTGCTCACACTCAGACTGCACAAAAGCTCTTCGCCACCAGGTGGTTAAGGCCACTTGATCAGGCTGACAGGAGGGACAGGCCACCTTACTGTAGCTCTTGGCCCGGTGAGCCGAACACTCAGTACCTTGTGGCCCACTAGTCTTAGGCAGCAAAGGCCTCTGATAAAATGTCCTTTTTGCGTGTTTTTCCTGGCAGTCTCGTTTTGGGTTATAAATGGCTCATTATTTCCATCCCATAGATCCACTCTTGCCTGTGTTACGTTCTCTTCTTGTTTTCTGAAATAACTGAAAGGTTGGTAAAATCATGGCTGGCAGACCCCGTCTGTACTGACCTTGAGCAGAGGCCGAATCTCCACATGGCTCACGCCGTCTACGGTTGATCCCATGTGGGAGAGGTTGGCTGCAAAGGCCTCCCAAAAGCAAGGGCTATAATTATATTTACACTAAAGTACTTGGTGCCGTTAAATGCCAGGAAGTAGCACGGACCTTCCCCTCACTCGAGCCCTGCAACCTTTCCAGAGGACATTGGGCAATGGTCAGAGGTTGTGAAGTTGGAACAGTGTTGTGCCCAGATAGATCATTTTCCCTGCAGGGCAGCTTGGAGGCAAATTTTATTAAGTATCAAGTAGCTGACCCAAAGCAGTATAAATAGCAAGAGAGCACATGACCAACCAGGAATGAAGGTGGCTGGAGCGCAGGCCAGAGGTCTGTTACATGCTTATTGACAGCACTTGCTCACTGGTGTCTTCCCCACAGCCATCAGGGAAGGCTGGAGAACCACACAGACCGAGATGTTAAAGCATAATCTCAGGGGGAAAAAAAGAAAAAAACAACACTTACTTTTGAAAGTTGGACCCCATAGTTAACCCACAGAAAAGACCTAAGAATGGATTGGAGGTTGAGTGACATTTGGAAGTAGAGACCCAGGCCACCCACGTGAGAGCCCAAGGCAAGCATGAAAACCTGGTTTATATTGGGTAGGGACTGTGAGCAATCACAAATAGGCAAAAGGGACCCAAGTTTGAATTTTTCAAGGGAAGGACAGAGAGAATTTCAATTCAGGTCTGTTCTCCCCAGCATTCCCCACCTTTGCTTTAGGATACACCACATGGTGTACAAGGGCAGAAGGACGGGGCCACAGATGACTGTCAGGAGAGGCCATTGAGCTGCTGCAGGACAGTTTTCATACCCGGCTGTTTCTTGTGTGTCCTGGGTCCACTGGCCAGAGCTGTTGACACCTCACAAGAGAATCTGTGTTCCTACAATGATGGGAGAAGGTTCTGGGGAGGAATGGTGTTAGTGGGATACAGAGTGGAAGTTGCTGAAAATTTCTACTCAGAGATGACAAATGGCTAAGGCATCCTTAGCCCTGCCCCAACTTCCTGTATACCTCGTAAGGGAAGATGTCTGCTTCTTCCAGATCTAAATTCCAAAAATATTTTGAGAGGTGGCAGTATTATTATCATCTGTCCTGTCCCCTCTTTGGGTGAGGATTAAACTCAGGGCCTTGCACGTGTTAGGCAAGTGCTCTACCACTGAACTACATCCCCAGCCCTTTTGTAAGTTTTTTATTTTGAGACAGGGTCTAGCATATTTACTGAGGCTGGCCTAGAACTTACAGTCCTCCTGCCTCAGCCTCCAGAGTCACTGGGATTGCAGGCATGTGCCACTGAGACTGGTTTTTACCTGACCTTTTTAAAGAAGACAAAGGTCACCTACATACATCACTTCTTGTATGTTTATTGGAAATCTGAATCTTTACTTTGTATCTAGAGCAAAGACATAAAGGCCATGAACTTTCGGAGGCCATAAGGGGCTGATGCAGGCAAGGGATTCTTCAGAGGATGTGGGGGACGAATGAGGCTCTGACTCCCTTTCCCAGACTCACCTTTGCTCCCACAGGCTGTTGGCTTCCTACTCAATATTCACTCTGCTTCTTTTCTCCTCCGTAAAACAACTCCAAAGTGGCGATGTGCCTGGCTAAAAGACAGCATTTCCAGCTCCCTTATGGTAGGGATGGCTAAGGAAACCTAAGGAGATATTTTTGGGTGGTCAGGCTTGCCAGAGAAAATATAAGGCACCGAATTGAACTTGAATTTTGGTAAACAGTGAATAATTTTTGATTCTAAATATACATATGAATCTCTCATGTAATATATTTGTATTTTTATTTGCCAAATCTGGCAAATCTATGTGCAGGGATTCTGGGAAATAGGCTAAGACACTCTTTTTTGTCCTTATTTTCCTTTCTCTTTTTTCCTGGGACATGGATGGGGTTACTGGGGTTTCAGCAACCACCTAGAGTCATGTGATTAAAGATAGCAGAAGAGAAAAAAAAGAGAGGAGTGTCTCATGACTGTGTAACTACAGTGTTATTTATGTGTGAGAATCAACCATTGATTTGCTTTAGCCATTAGCTGTGCCTCTATGATTTGTAGTCAGTTGCTATTTGTAGCCAGTTGCTCTGATATAGCAATAATGAAGTGTGTATTGTTGTTTTTCATGTTTGGTTGAGTCTGTTTACCTTATGCATTTTGCTTTTGCCTCTTCTGGAACAAAACCATTCTACTTTTACTTACTATATGTTGTAGTTGAACACAATACCTTTATTTATCTATCTCTCTATCTATCTATCTATCTATTTATTTATTTATTTTTTGTGGTGCTGAGGATCAAACCCAGGGCCTCGCATGTGCTAGACGAGCGCTCTATTGCTAAGCCACGACCCCAGTCCCTACTTACTATAATTTTTAAGGACCCCACGAGAGATGGACAGTGTTCCTTGTATCCTGTGACATGGCACCCTTAACATGTACTTCTACAAGGTGTTATTATCTATTTTGTAGGCTGAATTTACATGTTTTGAATGATTGCTGCAGATAGTAATAATAATAATAATTCTAAGAATAGTTCTTATCTTTGAACAAAGATTTGGCCTGAAAACTCAAGTACTAGAAAAATGATGCTCTGAAACCTTAGAACCATATTTTAAAACAACATTAACAGCATCACTTACATGCTATCAAGATTAGCTAAGGATAATCAGGTGCACAGGAAAATCTAATTTGTATAGTAGTGCATCAATAATTCAGGAATCATGGGAAATCTGATACCTTCCACTTCATTAGCAAGTCAGCTGCTATGAGCAGTCACAGGAAGGTATTCTGGGAGGTGGAGAGGGCTGCAAAGGTGGCCTCTTTGCATATAAGCCCAGGCTAACTGGCTGAGCATAGCTCATTGTCCATGGAAAGAGCAGTTACTTGGGCTATGAACTGTATAAACGCCTGCCCTCCCCTTGTGCAGTGGAATCTTTTGAAGGTTAAGTAACAGTAAATAATCAACCAAGATTTCTCAGATTAGCTGCATTTACCTTTCTCTGAAAAAAAAATTTTTTTTTCCCCCTATGAAGATGAAACAACTTTGGAATGAGAGCTGTATTTCCTTCTAGAACTCCCCATTCAGACCTTCAGAGAGCAGGATCAGACCTGGCCTGGCTGGCAGAGACTGCCTACGGGACATGGCTAGGCTTTGTGATGTGGGTGAGGGGCCATAGGGTTAGAATTTAATGGAAGTGGGGAGAGAAAACTCCCACTTCATTTCATGAGTTTCCACACAGGCCTTCTGGCACCATCTGTCAGCAGGGAAGGGGCCTGCAGAGTCTTGCCTTTCGTCCCTCACTGGGGGTACAGAGAGTCTGGGAGCCAGATCCCAGAGTATGAGCTATATTACAAACCACAACAGCCTCAACTAACTCAAAGGAAAAAATAATACACAAATGGAGAGAGATCAGCCTACCAGACCAGGCCTTGGAGTCTATCATAGGTCATGATGTCATGGTGGTTAGCTCAGAAGAGATGATGGATGACACCATTTGTGTCTAAACCAGAGATGCAAATAAAAGTTGCACAGAAATGAGTTGGGAGGAGGAAAACCAAAGCAAATCTGTTTATTAGTAGCAAATCTGTTTACTTACAATGTAAAGCGGGGAAAAGAACATATTTCTTTTGTCCAGGGCATATTGATTTATATTGACTATCTAATCAGCACACATTTATTGAACTTGTGTGCTGGGCATTGTGCAAACTGACAGCATGCACCTGTTTTTACAGAGCTGGTGGTAGAAAGGGTAACAATGTCTTTGACCTTCCCAGGAAGGTTAGAATTCTACAGGATTCCTCTGTTCCTCAGGCTGGGTAAGAAAAGAGCACAGCCAAAGCCCGTCACCTCTCTTGTGCTGCAATCGCTTAAGATAATGACAATTGCTGTTCTAAACAAAAGTGCAATAATATGTTGGTAGGAAAGTTTGCAATGTTTTCTCCTCCTCCTTCTCCCCCCATCTTCTTTCTTTTAATAGGCTTATTATAAGCCCTGTAGAAAAGGTTAGAAGACCATTTCATGTTACAATTTCTTTCTCTGTTACTAAATAATCACATGACTTCTGGTGAAGTCCTTTAACTTCTCTGGAATGAAGTTTAAACATTCATAGAATGAGATGGTTAAAAAGCAAGAGAATGGTTTAATGAAACCTGGTTTAGGATAAGCAGTAAGAGGAGGTTAAAAGGGAAGCACTACTTGTCACCTGCAAATTGCATAACTTGGGTTATTAAACATCTTGAAGTTTTAGTCTTCTTATCTGAGAAATGAGGATAATGTGGTATTTCTTGCGAAGGGAAAAATGGACTAATAGGTTAGACACCTGGTTCAATGCATGCAGGGGACAACAAATGTCCCCTTGTGAGTGAAGCTATTTTTATCCTATGCAAATATTAATTGACTCCTTGATTTATTGTTCATATGCACACATGCCTGGATATGTGTATTAATGTACATATCATTGCTGATATCTAAGTGGTTATTTGGGAAATATCAACATATTGGGGGCACAAAGGTGAAATGGATTTGGTTTTCCTCCTAAATAGTACTTTCCACAGTTCTATGCTAACCCCCTTTTCTATCCCTCATCAACAGATTGTAGAAATCTGCAGATTTGAAAGGCGAAGCCCATGAACTTTGAATCTTGCTCTGGTTCAAAGCTTCCCTCCTCCTGTCTATCCATGTTTCAGTTTCCCCAGTGGCTTTGGCAAGGAGGAGCAAGGGGGAAGGGACCATCACCCCTTACCTGCCCAGCTGTGGATGCTATATCTCCAGAGAACATGGTTGGCATGCTGGTGCTTCTGTGTTGCAGGCACCAAGGGCTGGTAGCAAGCACATTGTGGGTCTTTGGAGGGCTCTATGGGTCTCCTGAGTGTACATGTCAGTAACCTGAAACCCTCCTCATGATGGACTTCCTCTACTTGTCTCAGCTCTTGCCATAGTCACTACCCTCCAGCCAACTCATCTTGACAGACCATGGCTTGATCTCTCTAGTGTCTAGTGATTTATTTGCATAGTTTTATCAGGATTTGGAAATATGTTCTATGAATGCAGCTTTTGCCCTTGGATGCTCATAACCTAAGCAAATAACCCATGTCGTTTGTTTCTTCTGCCATTTCTAGGCTACCCTCCTGTTGGTCATTGTTCATGCATGTCCCTGGGTTCCCTCATTTGGCACGAGGCTGAAACCATCATGGTCCACTTCCGGAATGCATTTTCTGTTTCTCACCTGCATGGTGAGTGCCTTCAGACAAGGACTGAGCTTTGTACTTCTCTGCTTCAACATCGGCTAGAACAGATTTTACACACTGAGCCTCCATTGCTGTTAGTCCATCATGTGACCCATCCTACAGTTTCCCCACAAACTCCAAGCACCTCCTTACCACATGCAAGGACTTGGTGGTGGTTCTCAAGAAATTGCCATTCTAGTTGGTAAGGGAAGCAGACAGAAAGAGCTGAGATGAGCTGGTGACACCTTCTGCTCCTGCACCATGAGATCCTGTTCTCTTCTATCCTCTCTGCCCCAGTCTGTTTGATATTGAAATGGAAAGATGCCGCAGTCTGGCTGGGCACAATCAGGAGCCACTTGTCAAAAGAAACTAACTTTATTTTTAGAACCACACACGCCAAACAAAACAGCCTCTCAGGAAAAACCCTATAGAGCCTCAACTGCCACCACCGGCTTTCCACAAGCCTCTCTCTCCCACACAAGCTTCTCTCCACCTCCCACAATCCTCCTGCTCTTGAGGCCGATTGGCTGGGTCACGTGGGCGGAGCCAAAAAAGTCCCCCAATGAGCAGCTCCGTGGTCTGAAAGGGCAGGGAAACAGCCCAATGAGCATCACCGCAGAGGAGCCAATCAGCTAGATGTTGCTGGGGCCGAGGAGCCAATCAGCTAGATGTTGCTGGGGCCGCTGTGAGCCAATCATCAGCCAGCAGCTGGAAGTTTGCTGGCAGCTGGAAGTTTGCTGGGGCCCCTTTGGCTGTGGCTCTCAACAGAAAGATGGTGAGAATAGAAGCTGGTAGACTGGCAGTCAAGACTTGACATGAAACATCTTCAGCAGTCACTTGATAAGTGTTTGCACTGTGAAGTGTTCTAGCAACCTCATAACTCACACTGGCAACTCCTATAAACACCCTCTCTTCTGTTTTCCTTCACTCTGCAACTTCTCATTCCACCATTGATGGATTAACTCAGTTTAGTGTTTATCAGATGGACTCAGTGCCATTCTTATAGAGACCAAGTCAAAAAGAACAAACAATTATTTATCAAATGAATGCCATTTAAAAGTATTGTGCTGGTCATAGTATTAGGCATAAAGAAGAAATAAGCTGTCACTTTTGCTCATCCTTCATTGACTGATCCATTTATTTTGTCTTTGCACCAAAGATTCGCGGTATCTTATAGCAGGAAGATATTTCCAGTGCTAGTTCTATTAATTAATGCTTTTTTTTTTCCTCCTGTGTTTCAAGCTTTATCACCAATAATTGGCTCTTGAAATAGGATCTGAACTTCTTAGAGCATTGGCCTCCCTAAGGAAAACCCAGTTACCCCGACCTGCAATTAACTCAATCTATAGCATTCTTTCTCCTTTATTTCATAAGCAAAGCCCTAGAGCTCATGGTCTACACAGTGACCCACTCCCCCTACCCTGTGGACTTCTGAACCCACCACTCTGCTTTCCATGCACTCCATCAAAATCACACCTGCTAAAGTCAAGGTGACTGACCAGTTGCCAAATGCAATGTGTGATCTTCAGTCCTTGACTTAGTTGACATCTCTCCACATTCAATTTTGCCAATGGTTTCCTCCTCCTTGAAACTTGCTCTTCCCTAACACCACCTTCTCTTGATTTTTTCCTCACTCCTACATCCTCCCTTTCTCTATCCTGTTGCAGCAGACTTTTCTTCTGTTTGTGGCTTAAATAGGGCTGTTACCCAAGGTTCCATACTTAGCTCTATTTAATTCTCATTCTACACCCTATTGCCAGGAAGTCTCACTTGTACCTGTGACTTCAGCTGTAACCTATGTACTATATCTACAATAACAACATCATTCCATTTGTGAGGGCAGAACCTTCATGACCTACCTCTTCACCCCTTAAAGTTTCTGCCTCTCAACACTGTTGCTTTGGGATTGTCTTAGTTTGTTTTCTGTTGCTGTTACTCTATTTAAATACTTGATATTAGGCAATCTATAAAAGTTGTTTTTGGCTCATAGTCCTAGAGGCTGGGAAGTTCAAGAGCATGGTGTGAGGCTCCTGGGGAGGCCTCCTGCAGCTTAAACACATGGCAGAAGGCAGAAAGGCAAAGGGGTGCTTGTGGAAGAGAGAAAAGGGAGTCCAGGCTCCTGCAATAGCTCACCCATTCCTTCAAGAAAGATACCAGTTCATGCAATGAAGGCTCTGCCCTCATGAAATACCACCATGAAGCCTCACCTCCAACACTATCACAATGACAATCAAATATCAAGTTTCAGAGGGGGAAAACATATTTGAACTGCAGCAGGAATTAAGTTTCCAACACACGAACTTTGTGGTACTCATTCAAACCATAGCATGATATGACCAGTCTTTACATTCTTTATTTCATTTAATCCTCATCCCAACCCACTAAGTTTGACAAAGTTACTGCCCCATTTTACAGAGGAAACAGGGACTCTCAAAAAGGAAAGAGCTTGCCCCTTCCTCCCCCACACATCTAGTGAGAAACCACCTGGATTTTGATCTCTACTTCTTTTTGTGAAATTGAGCACTTCCCATGTGCTACATGCAATATTAAGCTTGTTTCAGAAAAATTTTTTCAACCCTTCAAAAGTTGTTGTTATTATTATAACCAACTGAAACTAAGACTCAATGAGAAATCGGCCATGCTCATGTGGCCAAAAAGTATTGAAGACTGGGAACACATGTGTTCCATCTTTTTATCTCCCCAAACTAGCACAATACAGACAAACAGGAGATGTTGCTTAATAAATAGTGTTAGGTAAATTAAGGAATACCATGCATAAATATAAAACAAAATATAGGGGCTGGGGTTGTGGCTCAGTGGTAGAGCAATTGTCTAGCATGTGTGAGGCACTGGGTTCAATTCTCAGCACCACATATAAACAAATAAATAAATAAAGGTACATTAATAACTAATAAAAATATTTTTAAAAATGTAAGAGATAGTATAGTGTGAGTTGAAGCATGTGGCAAAGTCTGGGGGTGAAAAATGGAAGAGAATGATGAGTAGGAAAATAAATGGCTCTTTCCTTTAGTGTTTTTGACCAGAAAGCTGGGGTGTGGTTCAGTGGTATAGAGCTTGCCTAACATGTACAAGCTCAATTTCCAGCAAAACACACAAACTCACAAACACACACACACACACACACACACGAGCTCTTGACCTAAGACTTGTATATCCTGGAAAGGGTCTAGAATACTCATGAAACTTAGGAGATTAAAAGAAAAAATTCTGGTGCACTTTTGTGTCTTGAAATAATTTAAAAATAATTTTGAAGCAATTTTAAAAATAATTTGTTGGCAAGTTTTTCTTTTGAAATTTAGAAAATACAGAAAAATACAGATATACATAGCCTCCATCCATATTCTTCCCACTGTTTTTAAAAAATACAAATACTGGTCTTTTTTTTTTTTTCTGTTGATTTATATTTGTATTACTGAAGAGCAAACCCAGGGCCCTGTGTATGTAAGGCAAGCACTCTACCACTGAGCTGCACCCCAGCCCCATTGATATATTCTTAAAAGCACCCAAGAAATACACAAATGAAATGTTCCCTTTGCACCATATTCTTTAAAAATCTGCCATTAGTCAGGCGCAGGGGTACATGCCTGTAATTGCAGAGACTTGAGAGGCTAAAGCAAGAAGATTGCAAGTTCGAGGCCAGCCTCAGCAACTTAGTGAGACCCTAATCTCAAAACTTAATAAAAGGGCTGGGGATATAGCTCAATGGTAAATCATCCCTTCATCCAATCTGCAGTACCAAAACTAAAACAAACAAACAAAACCCCCAAATAATAGTAATCATCATCGTCATCATCATCATCATCTGTAAAAAGTTTAAGAATTGTTATTCTCTGGTAGATTGTCATTAGCATTGCATATGACTGAGCCTGTATGTTCAAGTCTGTTCTGACCCTCTGTATTATGGGTGATAGTATGCTTAGAGCTTCCTGTGGGTGTCTGCTGGGGCACAGTTACAATTGATAACAGCCCGAGCAGCTACACTGCTATCCTGATTTAACCCCAGGGACTTAAGTGTGTTTTCCTTAGTTCAGAATTTAATTCCTTTATTGGGAAACAACCATGGTTACTATCTTACCCACTTTGTCAAACATATATACATACATATATATGTGTATGTAATAAATATATATAAATAAGCAAATAAACATTCAGAGAGGACAAGAAGGTCATTTAGCTTAAAATTTGTGAAAGGAAGGCATTTCTGCTCTGATAGAAATAAGAATGCATTTCCTCATCCCATTTGGGATCTGCATGAAGTGCATCATCCAAAACAAGGATGTATTCTTTCCTTTCAGGGAATATTTACTACATCCACAAAATTTTTTCCTTCCTTCCTTCCTTCCTTCCTTCCTTCCTTCCTTCCTTCCTTCCTTTCTTCCTTTTTTCCTTCCTTCAGTGGTGCTGAGGATTGAACCCAGGGATTCATATACACTAAGCAAGCACTCTATCACTCCATCACAAACCTAGTCCCCCCGCCAATTTTTACCTTTGGAAAAATATGACAGTATAATTTATTTAAAGCACACTATTTTAAATTGTTCAATGGATATTTACATATGCATCCATGTATGTGTGCTACTACTGGTAAATATATATATGGCTCTTATTTGTATCAGGACATTGAGTGAGAATAAAAAGAAGTAGAGGATGACTCTAGACTGAGGGAAGCCCTGTGTCAGGCACCTGCAGGGCCCCTCATCCAGGCTATCTAGTTTGATATTTGGATAGGCACAATGAGGTCCATTAATTGTCAAGGTAGCTGAGTAATTTGTCCATGGTCACACAGTTAGACAGAATTTGAAACTAGGTCTCTTTGGCACTGTTAGACAATTGCCAACAAACCCTGGTATACTTGCTTAACTTGGGCTTCCCTGACCTCAGAGCCTGAGATATTTTATTTGAAAAGTGATAGCACAGAGGAAGACTGAGGCACAAGGACAGCTGTGAGACAGGGAAGGAGGGAAGAGCTATTGGTTTGGCCACTACTGCAGATAGCTTCTGGACCCCTTTGAGGAGCCCTGTACATGGCATCTCAATAGTGCTTTCTGGAAGACCAAGGCAGGCACTATGCATCCATTGCTTCCGTCATCTGTTGGTCGAGGGTGGTCCCAGGTCATTAGCTCCCCTCTGACATCTGGATTGTAATGTGCACATACCAGGCAATTTCCTGTGGGCATATTGCATGCACTGGACATGGAGAAGTCCTGGGACAGAAAGCAACAGGTATGTGGTGGAGTCCCAAGTAAGACACAATTAGATTGCACTTGTGTAAAGCTGGACAAAGACTACACGACCCCCTTCCCCCCACACACACACATACACCTAGAGCTGTGGCTGCAGTAGAAGACGGGGCTGAGAGGAGAGGAAGAGGTGTGGGAGCAGTATCCAGTATACAAACCAAAAGGGTTCTGGTAATGTAGACCCAGATTGGGAAACAGTTTTCCAGTAACATGCCTCTTCTTGTGGCAGAGATTTCAACCTGAACCCACATCTATTCTTCTGCTGGAGTTCATGTCTGGGCATGTTTGAGAAATTAATGGGGCAGACCTAAGAGAGTCTATTTGTATGCATTTGTGTGCATGACTTCTTTGTTTTTTCCTGAGGGAAGGGAAAGACATTTCTATGTCTAAGAACTTGGAAAGAGATACAGGGGAAATAGAAGGGCCAAGTGGTAAGTACTGCATAGCAAGGCCTGAACTCAATGGAAAAAAGCAGCTCAGGCAGAAAGGGAATGATCTATTTTATAAGGGATCTGATGCCTTGATATCCAGCAGCCTAAGCTCTTTAAAAACCCAGGTGATAAAGTGTGATCTAGAAGCCTGGGAGTTGGCGCTCTTCCCACTTCTGCATGGTTCTGTAGAGAAGATGGAATGTTTACAAGCAATAAACACAGTGTGGGTACTTGCAAGATTGTTGTTCCATGTGCTCTGGTTTCCCTGTATGTTTAGAGACTAAGGAAGAGTTGTTAAGGATGTTAGCAACTATCATAACTGGGGAACTGAACCAGCCTTCAGAGATGGCTCAGGGGTGGTCCAAGCAGTGGGGGACAGGAAGAAGGGTTGACAAGTGAGCAGAGCAGGATGCAGGGGTAGCTAGCACTAGGTAGCCATTTAAGATGGAGACCCAGTCATGGGAACTGGGAAAGGGGTTGTATCAGAGTAGAATAAAGTAATATTCAAGGCCCTGAAGAAACAGCATATGGAATAGGAATCCAAGATGTAGCTCAGGAAGGCATGGGGGCGGAGCCAAATATAATCTAAAGCAGATGTAAATATAAGGCAACCAGGGCAGAATCTGGTTACGGAAAACACCCAGCCTTGGGATGGACTGGTCTGAGGCTCCATCTGCTTTCTCTGCCTGGAGTGTGTCTGAAAGGTAAAAAGGCTGTTTACTAGTTAAACGGGCAAGTGGGCAACAGGGTAATGAGTCAAACAGATCTTCACAGTTATCAAAAAGTTCCCTGTGTCTGAATCTGCTAACCAGTAACAGGGATCTGGTTATTAAATTAAAGTTTGTTTGCAACAGGGCTTGTAAGAAAGGACTTCTTCTGTTGAAAGAACTGCTTTCTTTTTTCTTTTTTTTTTTCAGAATCTCCCAATTTCCCAGAGAAGTCAGCATGTGACCTAGTCTACTCAATCAGAATAATCCATCCTCATGGCTTGGGATAGGCAGGGAACCCTAGAAGGCTCAATCAGATTATGTCCAGATTTGCTATTTAGGTGCTTAGTGAGAAAATAGGGCCTTCCCTCATTTTGGGATCACAAGCTATAAAGATAATTTAGATTAAAATTGCTTCCTATTCCCTTTTCCAGATGCATGGGGAAAAGCATGTGTAAAAGAGAGAATGAGTCCAATATTAGGAAAGAGTCCCAAATGAAGAGAGAGATGAGGATTGACTACAGAGAGACAGGGTCCTGAGGTCTTGGACCCTGAATCCAGCCATGCCTGAAACCAAACAAGCCCTGTTCTTTCATGAACCAATAAATTGATTTTATTGAAGCCAGTTTTAAGCCAAGTTCAGCTGAGTTTCTCAAGCTTGCAATGAAACGAGATCACGTGAATACATTTGCCTTCTTAAGATTTCACAGCAGTTAATAGCTGCTGTGTCCACTTACAGCTAGTCTGAACTTTAGAGGTTGCCTGGAAAACACTTGCTCAATTCTAGTCTCTGTTGCTCTTCACCAGGACACTGACCACTTGAGAGCATGAATGGCTAGTGCTCCCTCTCTGGCAGAAGCCAGGTGATATCAGACCCGTGTCACTGCATAGCACTGCTTTCAATGTATACTTATTCTTTGGAGAGACTGAGCATACGTGGTCTTTTCAGACTGAGGATAAAATTGCCAGCCCTCTCCTCTTTGTATCACACCTATAATTCAAATTCTGACCTTTCTCCGGAAACTGGATGCTGGTTTTTATTTTCTGTTTGAGGGCACAATGCTCAGCTCACACTCAACAAGTCTGAAACAGCACTCAGCACCCTCTGGTGCTATTGATGGCAGTCCTACTATGCCGGTCACCTGCCCTAAAGCAGTTCAGGAGAGGCCAACTCAAAATATGTCCCTTTGGTGTATCAGTTACTTTTTGCTGGAGGCCCTTGAGAAAGATGCAAGAAGAGCTTTCTGACCTTCCACCTTTCTTACCTAAGAAGATAATGTCCCCTGATCTAGGGCCTCTCCCTGTGCCAGTAAGAGAAGAGCATCCTTATCCACAAAGATTGGGGATCAACTCTGACATGGATCTGTATGAATTTACTAAAATGGCCCTCATCTTCCACAATCCCCCATATATTACCTAGTGACTTCCCCACAATTTCTTAGGACCAGTGTGGCATCCTTGTTATGGTGGTTGAAGGTAGAGGAGAAAACAGCTTTCTTTCTCTTTTCCCACAGCAGGGAATCAGACAACTGCAACATTAGCTTCCCCAGTTTCCCTTGCAGCTATGCATGACTTGAGTTCTGGCCAAAGAGAGTAAGGAGGGTGTGACAGGGTGGAAGCTATGGGAAAGTGTTTTAAAAGTAGGATGTGCAGGAATGCTCTCCTTGGGCTTCCTGCCTCCCCCTTTTTCTTCTTTGGGAATGCACAAGAATACTCATGGACATAGCAGCCATCCTGGCACCATGAGACCCTGAGAATAAGGATATGTTCACAGGATGGCAGAGAACACAGACAGAAAGAACCCTGTTTCCTTGATGATGTCATCTGACTACCATGAAGCTGTGGGCTATTTTTCCCCACACTCCTTATTGTACAAGACAAAACCAAAAAAACAAAACTCTACTTGAGTAATGTCATTATTAGGTTTCCTATTGATTGCAGCTGAATCAAATGCTACAGTCATCTGTTAGGAATATTAAGTGTAATTCTAAAGAAACAGAATTTTTCTATAAGCACTTTTTATAAGGAATTCAGGGGATGCTGTATCAGAAAACCCTCTCCTTTGGCTGTAAGTATCCATACTCCTGGAGGCTCTATTCAGTCTCTTCCTGTCTTGGTTCCCTTTGTCTTCACTTTGTGTTGGATAATTATCAAGTATAGATTAGTGATATGATGTATTGCTAACTGATGCTTTGTTGTATATTACACATCCCCAATACTATTTAAAGTGCATTTCTTAAGTATGGGTCAGTGACATGTACTGTCACTGATTTGTTGTGGACTTAAGCTATGTATCTCCAGCAGGCCTTCAAGTGCCTTGCAGGATGTGGCTATATTTTATGCTCTCTCTCTCCCAGAGTGCCCAGGCTGGAAAGAATCGCACAGTGGGTTGGTGCTCAGGCCTGGGACCCTTGTGTTTGAATCCTGGCTTCATCAGAAAATATTCATAGATCTCAGGCAAGTTTTAACACTCTCTGGGCCTCCATTTCTTCATCTGGGGAATGTTAATAAAATTTGCCTTATAAGATTATTTTGAGGCTCAAATAAAATATTTTCATGAATTCCTTAGCATCATTTTAGTCACCCTTAGATATGCAGAAGGTGGACTTCATTGATGGCCTCTCAGTAGTCATGTGCTTTCCAATGGGACTTCACAACTCTTTCCATCATGAGGTGTACTCTCTGACTCCACTCTTGAATCTGGGTATGTCTTCCAACAGAATGTGGCAAAGGTGATGCTATGTTCCTTCTCAAACCAGGCCTCAAGAGGCCCTGTCCCTTTCCACTCTCCACCTTGAGACTCCTGCCTTTGCCATAGAGCAAGCTCAGGAGAGCAGCTGGAGGATGAGAAACCTTGTGGAGTAGAGATGAGTCTTCTCTGTGGAGATGGGTCTTCTCCCCAGACCAACCAGCCTGCCAATTGGCTACAGATACATAAGTGAGTTCAGCCAAGATCCAAAAAATACTCAGGAAACCCATGCATGAGCAATAATAAATTCTAATTGTTCTAACCCAGTAGGTTTTGGGAGGTTGATTATGCAGTAATAACTGACATCAGCTCTAGGACCTAACAGGAACAAGGAACTTAAACCAATTGATTTACTCCTGTAATTCCACTGCTTAGAATAGTGTGTTACATAAGCAGGTGTTCAACATATGTGTATGTTAAATAAATTCCTGAGTATAATTATGATGATTATCATCTCAAGGAATCATGGTGGGAAGTGAATGAGATAATCTGAAGAAAGCATGTAACGTTTCTGGCACACTGACTTTTCAATAAATGTTGACTATTAACGGGCTGATTGTCAACGACTGTTTACTTGATTAACATCTTTTTCATACATATAAAGCTAGCTAACTGGGTAGTATCATCCTAAGCCCTGTTGTTGAAGTAATTTCCGATCTCAGAAAACCTAACATTAATCACAGTTTGGATTTTGAGCTGGTAACATAATAAACAAATAAAAGCATAGCTAAAATGTTCCAGCAAACTTTGAGAATTCCATGAAAACTGTTCTTGGGATTCTGGAGTGTGAAGCTAAAGGCATGGTCCTCAGAGCCCCCACAAAAACTGTTACACCATGTGATAGGTTCCCAACTCCTCTCAGTATGCTGCTTTTCCACACGGGGTGGACACCTCAGTACCCCCTGCAGGGAGACTTCTCCCCTGTGACACTGCCCATCGCCATGGAGGTGAGTGGGGTGGGGCCAAGGGCCCTAAAACTAGTGGTGATTCCTCCATTAGGCATCCTGGTCCTGCTTGTTAGCTTTGCTTTGCTATGATAAAAAGAGGCCTCTTCATCTTCCTCAAGCAGAAGATTCACACTCTGTGATCTCCCAGTGACCTCATTAGTTCCCAAATTGCATTCGGCCTGCTAGAAAGATGAACACATTGTCCCTTCTCTGTGGGACTCATTATTTCCATTCTGGAGACTGTCATTTATGAAATTCTGACTTTCTTTTATCGTGTGTTTACCCTCCGCAAAGCCAAGAATATTGTAATTGTCTGTGGTGTTTTGAAAACACTTGTCACAAACTGAAGCCAAATGCTGATGAATGTTAAATGTTTTGAAGAACTCAGCTTTTGGCTCATTAACTGGACTTGAATGGCATCACCCATCAGCTTTCAGTTCTGATAATTGCTAATCACAGATTGGTGATAGTTGAGAATAACGGTGTGGGCAGAGTGGTATGTTTCCTCCATATTGAACATTTCGCACGTATGAAGGCCAGTCCTAGAGTTGGGAGATGTGGTCCCAGACTTACTACAAGAAAGACTTAAGAACACATCAGCATACCTCTCAGGGTCTCAGTTTCCTTATCTATAAAATAATGGTCTTTGAATTGATGATCTTCAATATCTTTCCTCACTGAAATTCTGTAGTGTTGACATTACACACTGTAGTCTTAAGTTGCGTGATAAGCACAGGTTAATTTTAGGAAAGTCATAGACACTGGGTAAAGCTGACACACATGGGGTATGAGCAAAGTTGTCAGCTTCTTTCCCTTCTTCTCTGCATTTTTTTCTATATTAAAAGGGAAAGAAATGTTCTCTCTTGGCTTGCAGGATAAGCCCTTAATCAAATGTTACATACCATCTGTTTGAGACAGTATTTGGTAAGTCAAACTTAAGTAGCTATAATCACTGTGGAATCTGAAACTGTTTCCTGTTATCCTGTCTGTTTTCTGAGGCAGACAGGAGATAGTCTAGCATCTTAACCCCACACAAAACAGTAATATTACAAGGAAGAGAGACACTGGTTTTGAGGCCCATGCTTTGAAACTGCTTATTGAATTTGCTTTTCTTTTTCTCCCGAGATTTCCTAGTTATATATGCTGCTCCTGACTCCCCCTTTAATTTGGAAGGTCTCTAACTCTTCAAAATGCATGCTGTCTTCCTTTCTAGCCCACTCCTTGGTGAAATTGTTGAGGATTTCAACATACGTATTTTGTAGTTTTTACCCTGACATAGAACATGGTAGGCCCAGGAATATTAACGATTAGCTCAAGGTCACATAGATAGCTCATGACAGAGCATGTTAGATTACCATGAGAATTAATCAGACAATGTATATTAAGGGCCTCATGAAGAATAAACCCATGAGCGGCTCTCCAGGAGGCCCATGAACTACTCCCCAGCAGATGTTAGGATAAAGGAAATTGAGAGCTTAGCAGGCTACCTGCTTTGCTTTCGGTAGCCCTCAGCTGTGGTCATTTATTTCTCATTTGAAGACTATAAAAATAGCCCTTTGAAAGCTGTCTCCCTTTTTCCTTCCAACATTAAACATATTTTCTTAAAGACTTCCTTTTTCTTCTTTTGGCCGGAAAACATATGATACACCATTCTTTTCTATTTAAGAGGTTGGGGGTCATTGTCTGTAACTGCTGGCCAGCTCTTGCAGGCTGGGGAGGTGGTGACAGCCAAAGAAAGATGGATATCATCTTGCGTTCACCACTGGTCTGAATCCATGGGTTGGGTTACCTGGGTAGGGGAATCCCCATATGTCCAATACCTTCCAGGGTATTAAGTATCATGTAAACACAGCTCCTTGGCTGCTGCTCTGTGAGTGTCCGTTGTCACCTGCTAAAAAGCCAATGTCATGGGCTGTTTACTTGATGTGGAGACAAGAAACTGCACCTATCTGGAAGCTTTCAAGTTCTTAAGTTTTAACCCTGGACAGCAGCACTGCTGCAGTGTCTGGAAATAGCAAAAAGCATTGATGTGAGAGTGTGGGATTGTGGCCTGACCTCATAGAACTCACCTTGCACATCGGGGTGCAGCAGGGAGGTTTGGGGTTTGGACATACAGATTGCCCAGAGGAGGTCCTTGGAGTGGGTGGGGCCTGAGGATCTGGTGTTCTGTCCCATGTTCTGCTGTGTATACAGGAAGAGCTACTCTCAGAGATATAGCTTGCACAAAGGACCGTGAAAGTCCTATTTAAAAAAAAAAACAAAAACCTTAAAATGTTGGGTGCCAGGCAGATATTGTTATCGACACTCCAAAGTTAGAAAAACTAAAGTTGTGGATAAGGCCCAAATTCACTCCGTAATGTCTTGTGTAAGGCACAAATAAAATCCAAGTCTCTATTCCTGATCTACCTCTCCTTTTCTTTTAAAACAGACCTCAGGCCAAGGCTGCACTCAGTGGTAGAGCACCTGCCTAGCGTGCACAAGGTCCTGGGTTCACCTAAAACAAACAAAGAACAACCTGAGAACTAACTTCCAGGTCTAGGTTATAGCTTTCTGATGTTTAATTTGGCCCTCCCATTGCTGGAGCAAGGCAGCTTCTTGTTTTGACCTATTTTTCTTTTTCTTCCTTTGGAGGAAGTTACTTCACTTCCTGTTCCTGACCTTTAGTGGGGGAGGGTGGGACCTCATGGCAACATTTGTATGTTGTATCTACTCAAATGATAGCTCGATGCAGCAGAATATGTGATTTGCAGTAGGAGAAGTGATTCAGACATGATCTCATGTCACAGGAGAGGTAGCAAGACACTAGTGCGCCAACTTTGAGGTCAGATTATTCTGAGTTTAAATCCCAACTCTGTTCCCTGGCTGTGCCACTCTGGTCAAGTCCCTTACACTCTATATAGCTCAATGTCCTCCTGGTCTGTAAAAGGGGTAAAACGAATCTCTTGAGATAATCTTTGGAAAGTCCCTATAGCATAAAGGATATTCAGAAAATTGTGTGTGTGCGTATGTGTTTTGCCATTCTTTACAAAATGCACATGCATAATACAGCAGTGATATTCTGTACATAACATGTAAAAACTACATATATTATTTAGGTAAGCTAAGTGACTCAATAGCTAGCATAAATTAGTTTTTTAGGGTTAGCTATGCTATATGCCAAGTGAAGATCTCCTGTTAATGAACTTTAAATATATTAATAAGAGAATGCTTGTGCTCCTTGCATAGAAGCACAAAATACGACAATACTTTGTGCCTCTGGGACAATAAGGATGCACCAAGGCAAATGCAATCATATAAGTTATGCGTTGCAAGTGAACTCACTTTTCTTACACTATCAGGGCATATGATTAAAAAGGTAAAAAAAAAAACTATATGAAAACATGTAATCGAACATGTAATACCTTTCAATATTAATAATGGAAGGTTTAAATTGAAGTAAAGTCATTTATGTAGAAGTTTTTGATTGAGAATTAAGATGTTTAAAAATCTAGCCTACAGAATAGATTCTTGTCTTTAAATGTAACCAGTTTGAAGTGATGTTTTCAATATTTAACATTTGAAATAATTACATTCTGCTATAATTCTCTCTCTCTCTCTCTCTCTCTCTCTCTCTCTCTCTCCTTTTTCCTCTTCAAATAAAAATGTATGTCTGTCTTACCAACTTTACGGTTCACAATAGAAACTTAAAATCCCTCTATCTGTTATGCACCAAGATTGGCAATAGGCAGGGGGAGCAGCTATAAAACCATGTCATACAACCTTGCTCCAAAAGAGCTTATATTCTTGCAAATCCTTAGATGGGAACATTCCAAATAAAGCTGGCAATAGCAATTAAAGGGAAGTAGGATGTCCCCTCCTCATCTCTGTCTCTTTTTCTCCTTCTCTGTAAAATAGGACATATAAAGTGAATTGGGACACCAACTAATGTTCATCCCTCCCCAAATAGAATCCTCAATTATTTTCTCCCAGACAATAAATTAAAAGCTATTTAGGAAATAGTAGTTTAAAATTCTGAGCAATTATTATTACATTCATTTCAGGTAGAAAAGAGTAGCTTTTCATTTCTATAATTGCTAGATGCATAGAGCTACCCTCTCAGGCTATGGCAATCCAAGTTCTCATTTGCATACTGAAGGCACAACACCCTTCTAGGTCTGCATGTGAAAGGTGACCATTTGTCCCTTCCATCCACACATACCACCCAGCTTATTAATAAAGTATTACATAAGACAGAGAAAGAGGATGTTCCCAGCATGCCGTGAATAAAACATGAACTTCCAAGTTGTATTTCTTTTATTCATCTACTTATTCACGCTCTCATTCACTCACTCACTCATTTGATCGAGACATATGTAATACCTACCATGTTCTAGACCCTATATAGATGCTGAGATTCAGAGATGAATGTGATGCCACAGTTGTTCTAGATGAACTAATAGTTTAAATAAGAGTCCTTGTCCTGGGTTTCTGTGGACCCTACTGGGTGTGAAGTTGAGCTTAGGAGACTTGGAAATCCCTTTGAAATTAAATAAAATCATGGGTTTGAATGTGTATAAACATATATTTTTTCTGAGATATGGACAGACTTATATTTTTCATCAGATTGTAAGGGGATTGGGATCCAGAAAGGATTAAAAAGCAACTGGCCTATAAAGGGAAGAACCTCAGCCCTGGCTCTAACACGTAGCCATTATCTCCTTAACTCCGATGGGAACTCAGGCAGGAGGTGGCCTGTGTTTCTGATCCTGCTGCTCCACAATCAGTGTGCTTCCATATCTGATTCCATCTCTGATTCTTCTTTCTCCTAAGTTACTCTTATATCTTCATTTTGAATTCCTAATAAGGAACATTGGGTTGGTCCAATAAATCACTATCGTTTCTGTTGGAGTGTACCTTTCTGCTGGGGCCCCTCAAAGGTTTTTGAATATTCATTGATTTTTAACAGCAGTCCATTGGGTCAAGCAATGGACCAACAACCCACTTGGCTCTAATTTGTTATGCTGGGTTGGAGGCTGGGGAGAGTCGCTGGGAGCAGATGTGGCCACAGCTATCTAAAACCTTGTCAAGGAATTCTCCTGGAAGAGACTGAATGAAAGGACATTTCCTGAGAAGTCAGTTGCAGGTGTGATGGTCCTTGTCCTCAAGTATGAAAGATACATTTAGGGGAGGATATTGGATCAATCTATGCATTAACTTGCCAGGTCCCTCTTGGGATAGGTTAATAAAATCACGAGTTGTGGAGCTGGGGTTGTGGTTCAGTGGTAGAGTTCTGATCTTGCATGTGTGAGGCACTGAGTTTGATCCTCAGCACCACATAAAAATAAATAAACTATATAAAGGTATTGTGTCCACCTACAACTAAAAATTAAATTAAAAAAAATTTTAAAAAATCACTAGCTGTGTTTAGGACCCCCTTTGTATGTCCATGGAATATAAAAAAATCTTACTGTCTCAGGCCTATTTAAAATCTGAAAATATCATTATTCATCTTAACTTGACTCTGCTAACTGGTGACAGTGACCAGGAAGCACAGACACTAGAGCAAAGTGTCTTTATTTGTGGTTCATCATAAACTCTTACTTGCCACAAGTGAGGTGCCAGGGATTCAAAGGCAAATAGGACTTGCAACTTTTCCTTGCAGAGATCATGCTAGAATAAAAGTTATATTGTTTGATATAATGAGCAGAGTTCAACTGGAAATGGGCTGGAAACCAGAGGGCCAGAATTCTGGCTCTGACTCTGTCACTTACTGGTTGTGTAAACTTGGCTCCAGTATTTAAATATTCTGAACCTTATTTTAAGGCTCTTTCTTTATTTTAGAATGGAGACAAGGAAACCTACCCCACTTGGTTCTGTGGTTGTCAAAAGGACTAAATAAGATAATATATGTGAAAGTACTTTACTCTCAATTTCTAAAGCAAAACAACGCTTGGAAAAATCATTGCCTTAGTTTTGGGTATTATTGGCAGAATAGAACCCTTCATTACTGGCGCCATTCTAGTTCCTATCATTAAATGCACTGTTTGTCCTCTCGAGGTCTTTGTGAATATGTTTAAATGAAATCTGATCACGTTGGAAAAGTGTGCATTTTAATGGTATGCATTTAGTTCCAAAGAACATCTGATAAAGGCTTTAAAAGTTTTAAAGTACAAACTGAATTTTAAAAGTGCCAGTTAAAAGTTAATGAAGCAGGACCCACCAGGAGAGAGGGACTGATTTGCTAAGAGTGAGATAGTGCCTCTGTCTTTTGCAAGAAGAAAGTTAGTAACCCTCAGAATTAGACTAGACATTTCCCAAGGGATTGATTGGTACAATGCCTACAGCTTTATTACATTTTTTATAGAACTTTTGATCACGGGTGCCCAAAGTTCCTGGACAATTATGATTTTAAATGACTTATTCATACTGAGTCAAGTGCACGAACAAGAAGTCTGATTTTAACCTGGTGAGGTGAAGTCTGTGAGTTAGTCTTTCACAAAGGAAAATAGCATGGACTTTCTTTGAAGGCCTTTTGAGTTTCTGCATGTCTAGAGCACTGTCCGTCCTGCTGAGGGCTTACATATTCTTGAGTGGAACTGTCTTCCCAGCAGGAGTGTAAGACCCTTTGGGAACAGGAACTGTGTTACATGCCTAAAAATACTTAGAGTTCTGCAGTGGATAGCACAGGAAGTCGCATAACCACAATGAGGCAGAATTCTGAACTGGGGGTAGTCATCTAACTTGGCCCTTTCTGGGTTCCAGAATCTTGTTGATGGGAGGTATGCTCTGGTGGACTACTGTGGCAGCATTTGAAATGGTTCCTTAACTTTGGATTCATAAACAGAAAAATCTTTTGACATGACCGAGTCAACAGATTGTGATGAGGGTCATACACAGTTTACCAGTTATATTTAGAAACAAGGAACTAAAATAAACACCCTAGTCATATTTACCATGGATTTCCTTGAACTAAGGAATTGGCAATAATGGTCTGCCAGCATTGAGGATAAAGAACACTGACTCTTGAGTCAAGCAGACTGGAGTCGGAATTTCAGCTCCACCATTAACCAGCTGTGGCTTTGGTTGGTTTACTTGATTCCACTAAACCCCTGTCTTATCATCAGTAAAATGGGAACAACAATAGTATTTCCTCTATAGAAGTTGTTATGAAGATTAAGAGGAGATCTATGTTAAAGTGCTTAGTGGGGTGGATGGCACAGAAGATGAGATCGAAGTCTGGTGGCTTTATTAGTCAAGGGAATGGTTTTTGAGTGGTTTCAGGCGGCAACTCATTTACTGTGTTCCAAATTGTCTTTGTCTCAAGAGCTCTGTGCTGGGCTTCCCCGCTCCCTTTTTTCTTTATTAGTCACTATAGATTATCTGGTTTTAAAGTCCCTGTCTCTACCCTGAGTTGGAGATGTATGCATCCATCCTGTATGCAGGATCAGGGTGATTCCGAATGCCGAATACCACGGTGATTGATCAGAGCAGGAGGATTTAATGTCTCTAGGCCCAAAGAGACTTTTTTTTTTTTTTTGCTGGTGATGCAAACTGAAAACAGATTCCCAGCCATCTCAGACAGGGCTCCCGGTGCACAACATCATTACATAGCCCAGCAACAGAGACTCAGACATTATAGTTTAATCATTTAGTGCCCAAAGCCATACGGCAGAAGGCAATTTACTGCTTGATCCTGAAATGGCTCCATTAAATGAATGCCTTTTGATTTAATAATCATTAGCATTACACAGAATTACACAGATGCTGACACTAAGTATGGGCTTCAGGGAGAGGTGAAACCGGATTGCCCTTTTATGTTCTGAACTTTGTAGGTAGGCTTCTGTTTGAATTGACATCTCCTGAGTTATCCCAAAGTAAGTGTGTTTTTTAGTATTAGGGATCACTGACTTCACAAGAAAATTGGCTTCTTTGCTAAGCCTGGTTAGTTTGGCTGGGTAGAAAGAGAAAGGATGGAGTGTGACTCATTCCAGATAAACCTGTGATGGGTTGAATCCCCAGGGACAAGATATCTTGTCCTCCAACTTTGAACTAGAGGAGAGCAGAGCTCTTTCTATGAATTTATATCTGTTCTTTGCTGAAGTTCCAGACTTCTGCCAGACTTCCTTCAGCTTTCTCTCTCACCTCCGTTGGCCTACTAAGGGCCTGTACAGGCTAAGGAATGGTAGTTATATCTTGTCCACTGGATCAGGGTTACAAATATGTCACCTGACTGGAAACTTCAAGAGTGTGAAGGGAGGGATGATGATGGTCTTTGAGAATTTCAATATGGCTTCAGAATTTAACATACTTGGTAATGTCAACAGATGGTTCAAACAGTGGTATTCTCTTTGAATTCAGAGTTCCTGGAGAGTATGGTCTACTTTTGTGCTCAAATCCCCCACATCTGACTGTAATACGTGTTTGTTGAGTGAGTGAGTGAGTGAGTGAGTGAGTGAATGAATGAATGAATGAATAAAGCATCTGTAATGGGCCAATGCAGGTATTAGAGTATATGCTTAATAAGTGTGGAAGGGAAAGACATGGCTTGCCAGAAAGACAGTAAGTACCAATGAAGCCTTAGTTACCAATCACAGAAGTGTTAGTGCAAGGAGAAGCCAGTGAAGCCAGTGAATAAGAGTTTGCTAAAACAGAAAGTCGTGACTAAAGACTGAGAGTTTCCCTGTACACACACACAGACACACAAATAAAGCCAATTCTTTGTGATAAAGCCAATCCTTTGTGTTAAAGAAATTCTCTATCATTACTGACATTCCTTTCATGAGTCAAAATGTTTCTGTCTCTGTTTCAAAATAGCCCCTTTATTTCTATACTATATTTTGAGCACACTTATATTTTTCTGGGAAGGCAGTGGGCGAGAAAGATGTGCTTTCTGCCAACAACCACTCACCTTTTCTCAATGTTCATTACATGCAGTATTTCCAAAGTGACATATCCAGGCCATCCCATAATAGATTTCGCTGGTAGCAAGTATGCAAATGAAGGTTTGAGGTGAATTCAGTTCTTGAGTCCCACATGCTCTAATGTTCTTATAAATATTTCACTATCCTCTAATAAAATCTCTCTTCTCCTGGGATGGAGAAGAGTATTAGTTTCCTTTTCACTTTCAGTAACTTCTCTGCAATCACAGGAGGAATTAAGCCTTAACACATTGACAGTAGCCTCGAAAACTTCAAAACCATCAATTACTCTCAGCCCCACCTTAGAAGTATTAAGTGAAAGCCATCAGGCAGAGGTTATAATTAGAGATTGAAAGTGCTGACCAGAGAGCTCTTGGGCCTTTCAAAATACTCCCAGGAGCTTGCTCAATTTCAAAAGCCTACTGGGAAGAACATAAAGCCAACAGGGAGGGGGTGGGGGACCTCTAAGAATTTCAGGGTAGGGGAAGGTCGCTGTTAGAATGTATTTTGATTAGAGAGTTATCCCCAAAGCTGTCTGGTGAGATCTTTTCTACAAAAAGTCTACAAGGTCAAGTTGAATGACATCCAGAAGTTTCTTTTTTGTATCCCACCTTTTGCAGGTGGAATCAAGAAGCTTAATTCTACTGTGTGAAATAACAGAAGACCAGTGGGTGCCCATATGGGAATGATTTCCTGGTATGAAGAATTAGAAAGCAGGGCCTAAGCACTTGCCTATTAACTCATGGAAAACTTGTTAGAACTGAATAAGGTAGTGGGGTTTCCATGTCTGACACCCTCAATAAGATGCCTGTGATTTTCAGCATGTGAGGTCTAAAACTGAACACACAACTGTTTAGGGAGAGCTTTCTCTGTACCAGGCACCAGGATGACATGGAGATACAAAGCCTTGCCTTGCCCTCAGCCGTTCCACGTCTGTTTGGATGGAAAGTGGCTTCCTATTGGTACAGCAGTCAGGTCAGAACTTCCTTCTCTGGATGGTAGGTAGGGCTGAGCAGAGTCAGCCTGAGGCCACGGAAGAGAAAAATGGCTTCCTTTTGTTTTGACCTCCTTCCCCTTTCCATGGCATCCTCTGGTGGAAGTGGCCAAGTGCCCCCTTCTGAAAAAAAGCTTAAATGATTGACTTTTAAACCACACATTCAAATGTGATGGTAAACAATATATATGCATATATATATATATTTTTTTTTAACTGAAGCAGTAATTGTACATATTTATGGGATACAGTGTGACATTTCAATACATGGATACATTGTGTAGTGATCAGATCAGGTTGATTGGCATATCTATTAGTCCAGATATTTATCATTTCTTTGTATTGGGAGCATTCAAAACCGTCTCTACTAGTTACTTTTAAATATTCAATTAATATAATATAATATAATATAATAAAATATAACATAACATATTATAGTTGGATGTGAGGTGTCCCCCAAAAGTTCACATGTGAGACAATACAAGAAGGTTTGGAGGAGAAATGATTGGGTGGTAGCCTTAACCTGATCAGTGAATTAATCCCCTGATAGGGATTAACTGGAAACTGAAGTGGTAGGGTGTGGCTGGAGGAGTGGAATTGGGGGCATGGCTTTGGGGTTTATATTTGTGTCTGGCAAGTGGAGATCTCTCTCTCTGCTTTCTGATCATCATGTGAGCTGCTTTTCCCTCTGCCACACCCTCCTACCACTATGTTCTGCCTCACCTCGAGCCCCAAGGAATGGAGTCTACTGTCTATCGATTGAGACCTTTGAAACCGTGAGCCCCCAAATGAACTTTTCCTTCCCTGCAGTTGTTCTGGTTGGGTCTTTAAGTCACAGCATCAAAAAAGTTGACAAAAGCAGTCATCAAACATAGTTACCCTATTAACTATAGAACATTAGAAGTTATTCCCCTACCCGACTCCACCCCTGTACCTGTACCCATCCTTTGTTCATCCTCCCCTGCCGCAGTCCGGCTGCAGCAAAATAAACGGGGGTGGGGGTTGACGAACAACTTGTGTAGATTGATACAGCAGGAGTGGGAGCCGTTTATTGTAGGACAGGAGCGGTATTTATACATTCCACACAGCTTATCTTAATTAGCATAAACTAGATACATCAGTCAACCAATAAGAAATCTCCACACTTAATGGCTCACTGGCATTACTTCACAAACCACTCCCTCTGGCATTTTGCCGGGCGCCATCCAGACTTGTTTACAGACCTTAACACTCCCCTACCCCTTCCCAGGCTCTAGTAAACACTGTTTGGTTCTCTACCTCTATGAAATCAGATTTTTAAATTCTCTATATAAGGGAAAACATCTGTATTTGTCATTCAATGCCTTGTATATTTCACTTAACATAATGTCCTCCAGTCCCATCTAAGTTGATGCAAATGACCCAATCTTAGTATTTTTTTGTGGCTGAATAGTATTTCATTGTGTATACATACCACATTTTCTTTTATCCATTCATCAGTCTATTGTGACTAGTGCCACAATACACATATGAGTGCAGATGTTTCTCCAACATACTGATTTTATTTCCTTTGGATATTTACTCAATAGTGAGATGTATGGTAGTTCCATTTTTATTTTCTTTCTTTCTTTCTTTCTTTCTTTCTTTTTCTGTAGTACTGGGGATCCAACTCAGAGTCTGACACATGCTAAGCAGTTGCTCTACCACTGAACTACATACTTGGTATTTTTTTGTTTCATTTTTAGATAGTCTTTTGCTGAGTTACCCAGGCTGGCCTCAAATTTGTGATTTTCAGTCTCCTTAGTAGCAGGCATTACAGGTATGTGTCACCATGCCTGCACACTTCTAGTCTTTTGAGGAACCTGCATACTGTTTTCCACAATGGTTGTATTGATTTGCATTTCCACCAGTAGCATATGAAAGTACCCCTTTTTCCTCATTCTCACCAGTATTTGTTATTTTTTGTCTTTTTGATAATAGTCTTCCCAACTGGGGTTAGATGACATCTCATTGATTTCATTTCCCTGATTAGTAATGTTGAATACTTCCTTATGTTTGTGTTGGTCAATGTGTATTATTTTTGAGAAATATATATTCATGTCAGTTGTCTATTTTAAATCGGATTGCTTTTCTGCTGTTTGAATTCTTTATATATTCTGCAAATTAATTCTTGTTGGACATTTTACAAATATTTTCTTCTACTTTGTAGCTTGTCTCTTCACTTTGTTATTTCCTTTGTTGTGCGAAGCTTTTTAGTTTGTGACAAAGATGATTTATTTACACTGGCAATAATATATTTTTTGGCATTTTTTTTTTTGTTTATAAGCTTTTTTAGGTTAAAAATGTCATTTCAGGAAGAGTCAGATTTGGGGTATAGTCTAAATTTTGTTATTGGTGAATTTCGATGACCTCTCAAAAGCATGTATAAATAAGTAAACATGATCATTAATGTTAGAAATTGGTTTTCTATCTGTCTGCAACAGCATAGCAAATAAAAGGAAGCATAAGGCAGCTTCATGTTCTAGGGTATAAATTTAGGTGGGAACATAAAAGATCAAAAATATAAGTTAGCATATACTTTATTTCTTGGATGGACTGGAGCTTCTCCTACTGGCTTGCAAGTGCCACATTATGGTTGGGATATGAGGTATTCAAAAGCTCTTGGGTCACTGCAGGAATGTTCTCAGGTGAGATGATTGGGCGTAGCAGCCCTAACCTAATCAGTCCATCCTAGTTTGAATGGACACCCTGGGTGGTAACTATGGCAGATGGGGCATGACTGAAAGAGATGGGTCACTGGAGCTGCCCTGGAAGGATTGTTCTTCCCTGCCACCAGCAGCCAGCCTGCCTGCGGGCCTGTCTCTTTCTGGCTGTCTTTCTCTCAGTCCTTACTGACCCTGCCTTAGGCTGGGCAGCTTTCCTCCATTAAGCCTTTTCCTCACTTTGGGCCAGAGCAATGGAGTCAGTGTCTACGGACTGAGACCTTTGAAACCCTGAACCCAAATAAACTTTCCTTTCTCTAAGTTGTTCTTCTGGGGTATTTTCTTCACAGTGGTGAAAAGCTGACTAAAACAAAGTCATTGCTAAATTTTCCAGAGTTTTGCAAACTGGTTATTTAAACATAGCCATTAAGAAAAATTAAATTATATAGATTTGTAATTAAATTATGCTAACAACAAAAGCAATACATAGTCAACACTCATCCCTTCCTGATGACTTTACTCCATTTAACTATTATTCATTGTATCTGAAAGTAGGAAATGCCATGTAACGCGTGCCTAGTGAATCTCTTCCGAACAGCCACGGGTGAAGTCATCCAGGTATCTCCAAACCGGCCACTGGGGAGCATTCACACCTGAAACTGACGAAGTCTACCGAACAGGGCTTTTCCTTCTCTCTCCAGAGTCAGCAGCTTAACACTGACCAACACAGCATTGCATATACATATCAAGGGGAAGAATGATCTCCAAAAACTATGCACGACTCCTGCGATCACCTCCAGTTTGCTCTGAAGCAAACTCGTTCTATGTGGGTCAGGAGCCCCCTCGGGGATATTTAAAACCAGGACAAGTCACAAAATGCCCACATGTCCATGAACGTTTTTATACAGGTGAAATCAGGTTAACATGAATATTAAAAGCCTCTTCAAAGGTGAAAGGAAATTAAAAAAAGAAAAGGAAAAAAAAAAAAAAAAAAAAAGCAGCAGCAAGCTGGAGGGGCGGGTAGGGTGCATGTGCGCATGCGCATGCGCTTGGGCTGCAGGGCCTCCTGCTGGTTCTGGCCGAGTAGGCGGGAAATAGTTGGATGAACCTAGTGATCTCCTGGAAAGTCAAGGGCCTTTCTGTGTGGCTCTTTCAGCTGCTAGCTGAAACCCCAGGGACAAGGTGTTCCCTTTGATCTTGCTGTAGAGCTGTATCACAGAACTAAAAAAATTAAAAAATGCAGGGTAATAGGATGTATTTGGGTGCCTTTCTGGAAGTGGGGGAGGGATGTCTTTGAACCAGTGCTCCACACTGGTCTTTCTACCCCAAATCATGGCAGACCTCTAAAACTCTTTTCGGGGGCAAAAACAAAAACAAAAACAAAACGAACAAACAAACAATGAGTTGTGGTGCTTTAAACATACACGGAAATGGTGTATATAACACTGATAACATGAAAAGTCAAAATATTCTGTTGAAGAAAAGGTGAAGATGATAAGTTTAATATAACATATAGAAAACACGAAGTAGAAATATTAAAAATAATAGTATCTTCTCATTCTTGAAATTAACAAAATCTTCCTGGAGAGAATGGAGACAGGTACCTGTTTTAATCAAAGGAAGTTTTTCTTGATGTAAAGGAAACATAATTTAAAAAAATATTTAAATAAACCAAGATCAATAATAGAGGTAAGGTGGCCATGGCAAGTGATAGGAAGTTCGAGGGAAATACAAGAATAAAATAAGAATTGAGTCCTAACAATTCTAACAGAGGAGTCCAATGTGAGGTGCCAGATGGGCAGTTAGAACCGGAGGACCATCATGGAGCATGGTGGGGACAGAAGACAAAGAAAGGGAAGGCTCTGGCCCCAAATTTGATTCATCCGTTGGGCTGCTGCTGGTGTCAGATGAGGAGGGGCTCTTGGTTATATGAGAGGCTCTCCTGTAACATACAGACACCATATTCACCAATGCCAAAGGGCCGAGTTTTTCGCAGTGGTACAACTCTGAAATGCCTCTTACAAGGGATGACATCAGACTTGTTGCCTGGGTGACAGTCATTGCTGTATGGAAGCAGGAACATAGATATATTCATTCGATGATTCTGTGTTGTTTGAATAAATACATGTTTATAGCCTATGAATTTAACATAACAGAAAATTAAAATTTCTAGTAAGAAAGGCTGGTGTCATGGTTTAATTGGTGTTTTTTTGTCTTCTTTAAATAATGGTGTGTCTTAAAATCATTGGTACATTAGATTGGTGACATACAGGTTAATCTGCGATTTATGTACTAAATCATTGATAAATTTGTGTCTTATATACACAAATTTGGGTCTTGTCATTTAATACTTCTGTTGAGGTCAGAAGTAATGTGTAGTTAGGTTGATGAAAGTGATCACCTGAGGTCACTATTCTGGGTTCAGAACTGGTCAAACCACTTACCGAATTTGTTTCTTCATTTATAATAATACATGTCCTAACAGAGATTTTTTTTTTTTTTTTGGCTTAGGGCTGATGGATACCAAGGTTATAATTATATGCAGATAGGTGATTTTCTGGATTCCCCCCCTTAGTTTCAAAGGGCTGAGCCATCTTCTCATCAGTCCTCTTTGCAGAAGTGAACTGCCAGTCAGTCTGATGGACCACGGTCCTCCTCTGTGGGCAGCTGGAAGAATCCCCTTCATTTGGTATCTACTCCCAAATGCCCAGACAAGCAGAATGAATGGCATGCATAAAGATGCAATGATCCAAAAGTTAAAATTTATTTGAAGATCACAAATAGGTCACTTCTCTGAGTGGTTTGGGTATGCAGGAGAAGGGTGACAAGATGGCGAGTTACATTGGTATTATGTAGTTGTGGGCACAGGTTGCCATCTGCATACTCTTCATGCTGACATTCACATACAAATCAGTGTGTGGCGAATCTTTTGTTAATTGGACTAAGCAGGCTAAGGAGGGAATGGGAGGCTTCTAGGCAAAATTCTTGGCTTCCAGGTGCACAGATGCAGGGCATAATCCATTTCACAGCTGGTGGCCTGTTCTATTTTTCAGATGGGATCGAAGAGAAGGAGGTAGGAAACCTATCCTCTAATGGCACAGCAAAGGCAGGAGTGGAAAGTAGGGGATCTAGTTCATTTATTTCCCTTTCATTAGGCCCCTGAAAAAAAATATTTATATATACAGACTGAGGATTTAATTGCACTGTTTGCTTCTATCTCTAAAAAAAGCTGAATTAGTAATTGCATTAACTTGTTACTGTGCTTTGCTCTTACAGGGTAATATAATTTTAACTGCTGCCTCCTAATTATGTGGTTTTCATTGTTTCGAAATCCCATTTAGCATGCACTTTGTTTTCACTTTTATGAAGTATATGGTGGAAAAATGGAGGCCAACATCTTTGAAAGACCCAACTGAACTGAAGCTATGATTTGCCCAAAGCCATTACCTACTGTGACAAGCTGGATGCTGCTGTGATTTTTACCCTTCTTTGATGAATAATGCTGTTGGCAAAGACCATATGCTCTGTCGCTCACTGGAGTCCAGAGGCACTGCACAACCCAGGGCTAATCACATCAAGCTGGTGGTGGTTTTTATTGGGTGGCAGTAATGGCAGAACTAATGACAGTCATTAAAATCTTGCTGCAAACAGCCATGGGCCTTCAGACCACAGTTGTCTCAGAATGTGTCAAGGACATGTTACTCCTAAAGCTGTCTGGAAGGAATGGCCCATCTTCCCTTGTTCTTCCCAGTGAAAACATTGCCTTTGAAAATTGCAAGGTAAGCAGAAGGAGCCCCATAGGCCCAGGGCTTCCCTCTCTCTGGCATCTGCAGTGTGGTGTCTTGGGTGATTCCAGATCTTCTCTGGCTGAGAATTAAAATTAACTCCTCCAAAGCTGAACTCTTCCATAGAAAGGGAGAAGAAGATAACCTTTGGGATTTTCCACTTCAATTCAATAAGTACAAACTTTTTAATACCTGGATGTCTACACAGTGCTAAGAGCCAGGAAGGATTTGGAGAATAGGATAGTTGGCTGTTCTGTGGGACCTACTCTCTGGATAGGGATCATCTATGCACAAAGAAGTCTACAGTGCAAGGAGGGGACAGCGTGAATAAGGTCCGAGAGGCTGGGAAGGGAACTTCTGGCTGGAGCCTGGGGCTGTACTGACATTCGTGTCTATGTGTGTGTGTTTGTTGTGGTGTCTGTGCATGTGTGTGTGTGTTTGTGTGTGGGGGGGTATTCTATGCATATGACCTTTCTTGGTGAGAATAACATTTTATCTTCTTCCTCTACAACAGTCCCTTTAAAATATCAAGAAACCCTAAGACCAAGGCAAGTTTTTTTTTTTTAGGTTATATATAAAGAAACACTTGCACAAAGAAGAAACAGATGAAAGATAAACCTTAGATTTTTTTTACATTGCTTGACTCATGAAGAACCATGACTCAGACAATAACTCCAGGGCAAACTGAAATTTATAGCTACTTTCTTAACTCAGGGAAGACACTGTTTATAGTAGATCCTCTGAGTGCCAAAAATATACTTTTATAGTTTGGTTCTAACCCATAGGGTTCTACCTGCAGGAGCACAAATATTGATAGAAGATTATAGGAAAATAAAATAATTTAGCATAAAAACAAAGCTAAAAAAACAGAATTGGAACTTGAACTTTGGACTCTTGCTCCAAACTTTTTTCCACCATGTTATGTTGTTCTGAGATCATAAATTAAGCCCACTCCCCTTACTTTTCTTGAGGAAAGAATTCTAGAGAGTACGATTCATTCAAAATTCTGTAGCTAATGGCTGTGGCTGGACTTCAAATCCAGATTTCCAAACTTCTTGTCCTAACCTCTTTGCATAACATAAAACCATAAAGGATATAAGTTTGAACTAACAACACTATAGAATTCTTCCACATAATATTGTTCCTCTAGGAAAATGTCACATGACAAAACTTCTACAGATTCATTTTAAAGAAAGTAATTCAGCAAGAACTAAAACATTGACTATGCATTGGGTCCTTTAATTACATGAATTAAATCATTTAATCCTCTGATTTACTATCTCAGGTGACTATGATTAATTTTCTCTTTTTATCATTGGGAAAACTGGTACAGAGAGGTTGTTATCTGGCCACAGGTGCACAGCTAGAAAATGGTGGTCTGGGATATTAACTTAAGTCTAAGACCCTGGAACTTACCTCTTAGGTACTCTGTTGTGAAGCCAGAATATACAAATATTTGGGAATCAAGTCAGTACCCCAATGAAATTACATTTGCTTAGTAAACACTTTTTACAACTTAACAAATTAATAATGAAAATAGCAGTATAGGGTGAATACTCAGGTCAATTGAGCATATAAGGAATGTGTATACATATTATATAGTCACTAGCTAAGTGCATCTACTACTTGGGTCCCAAAACCATAACAGGTTTAGAAATTACATGTGACTGTATTTTTTTTTTAAAAAAAACATAAACCATGCATTACACAAACTCATTCAGACTGGTATATTTATTATTAGTTTGACCTATGAAAATTTCCAATACATTATACACTTGCTTTCATAATCACTTAATAATGATACTTTGGAATTCTGAAAAATTCTCTACACAATGAGATAACACACAGCCTTAGAAAAGTCATTTGAGACAATATAGGTGAACCTCGGAGGCATTATGTTAAGTGAAACAAGCTAGGCACAGAAATACAAATATTGCATAATCTCACTTACATGTTTACTTTAAAAAAGTTAAATGCATAAGAGTAGAGTTGAAGAGTGGTTTCCAGGGGCTGGAGGTGGGTGAGGATGGGGAATGGGGAAATGTCAATCAAAAGGTTCCAAGTTTTAGTGACTTAGTAATAAGTTTTGATGATCTATTGTATGGCATGGTAAATATAATTAATGATAAGGTATTATTATTATTTCAAAATTGCTAAAAGACAAAAGAAAACAACAAAACTGCTAAGAGTACATTAAAAATGTTCTCATCACACACACAAAAATGAGTCTATGAAGGATGAATAGGTAAATGAGTTTGATTTAATCATGGCACAACTACATACATCAAAACATCCTGTCGAATTCCTTAAATACATACAATTATTATTTGTCAATCAAATAAAATAATTTTATTCTAAGGAATATGGGTTGTCTTAATTATTTACATGACATATCAGAACAGTGAAGAATGAGTCTACTTTTTCTCACTCTTGCAGAGGTGGGAAGTTGATTGAGGGGGTTTCAGATTCCCTGGAGTGAGGTGGTTAGGGTCTGGACCAGGGTAGTCTCTCCTGACTTTAGAATGGGGGTCTTGGAAAAGATTATTGAATGAGCACTCCCTTTGGAGTCAGACAGGCATCCTGCCACATTACCTTCAGTTTCTCTGGGTGAAACTCAGCTATCTATAGAATTTGTGATCAGTTCAGACTGTGCTCAGGGAATTCTTCTGGGTTTTTTATGTTCAGAGACTGAAGAGGTGTTGCTTTCTCTTATTAGAAGATTTTGCTAATTAAGCGGAGAACATGCATAGTGAATGAACAGAAAATCCTGAGTTGGCGTAAAGTATTACATTTCCATACAATACACCATCTTTCCAAGCCCCTCTGCATTTGCAAGAGTTATCTTCCTGACGATGTGCAGCTTATAGAGAGCTGATTAGTCAAGAAGGCTTGGGGGAATGCAAATAAGCTGCCAGCTAGTATCATGGCAAAGAAATAAACCCCCCAAAACAAACAATCAAACAAACAAAACCTTTTTTTTCCCTTTTTAATCTCCCCTTTAAAAAAAAAAGTGCGAATTCTACCAATAACTTCAGAAGTTTCCCAGTTTCCGAACTACAAGAAAATCAAGGGCTTTACATTTAAGGTACATCGAATATTTCTAGCTACATTTGTCTTTCAAAATAAATTACAATGAATAGTACTCATCTGTTAGTGTATACTGAGCCCATTCTGCATGGCAGACACTATAGAACCATGGTCTAGTTTACTCCTGATAACAACCACAGAAAGCAGATATTACTATCTTGAAAATTGTAACAACTGCCATCACATGGTATGGTTATTTGGACTTAGAACTGAGACCACCTGTGTCAATATGACTTGTTCCATGAAAAACTTTGCCTTAGAAAGATAAGACTGTCAACCAATAAATAACTTCTCTCTTTTCTCCAGGAAATTCCTGCTGATCTATTTATCTGTGATAACAGTCTTTGCACTCTGGGCCAACTGTTTGCTCTCATCACACTGTTCTTTACCTATCAAGACTTTCTTGAAGACACTCAACTTGCTTGGGTCATGATCTTAGCCCAATTCTCGTCAGTCAATGCCTCCTTGAAAGACCCCGTTTAAGTCGCCTGAACCCAGATCCCCAAACCCTATAAATACCTTGGCTTGACTTCCCTTTTCTGAGATACCATTAAGAATTTGTCAAAGTGGTAACTTCCTTCTTCAATAGCCTGGTAGTATTTTGGGAAATTCAATAATCCTCATTTCACAAACAAGTAAGGAGAATCCCAGAAACTCAGAAATTTGTTAAGTTCACTCCCTTAGTTAAGAAATGGAGTCAGAATCCCAACCCAAGAGTTTCTGAGCCCATTTTATGTTCCTGATCACTCTGCTACCTTGCTTTTCAGTTCGAAAGAAAATTAGTCATATTTCTGTCCTTTTGACAAATACCTGAGAAACATAACTTAAAAGCAAGGAAGGTCTATTTTGGATTGCAGTTTTGGTCCTTCGTTGCTGGGTCCCATCACTCTGACCCATGGTGAGGCAGAACATCATGTGGAGAGCACATGGCAGGATGGAGCTGCTCACCTTCTGGTGGCTGAGAAGCAGAGAGAGAAAGAGACAAGGAGTGAGAGAGACCTAAGGATCAGAGAGCAAGACACAGTTCCCAAGGGCACACCGCCAAGGACATATTCATTCCCTTCAACTAGGTTCCACCTCTGACAATTTCCACCACCTCCTAATAGTCCATTCAGCTATAAATTGATCAGTGAATTAATCCATTGATTAGATTAGAACCCTCATAATCCACTCACTTCCCAAAAGCCCCACTCCTGAACATTGCTGCATTGAGGAGCAAGTCTTCAACACGGAGCCTCAGGGAGACAATGCAGATCCAAACCATAACATTGTCTTAAATTTTCTCCCTGAACTTACTTGAATCTTTAAATTAAAAAGAAAATTCAAAGAATGATGTCTTAGTCTGCTCCTGATGCTATAACAAAATACCTTAGACTAACTTGGTAATTTTTAAAATTTTCTCTTATAGTTCCAAAGGCTGAGAAGTCCAAGATCAAGGCCAGCAGATGAGTCTGACTCCTTCAAGTCTTTTCATGAGAGAACTAATCCCATTCATGAGGACTGAGCCCTCAAAACCCAATCACTTTCTGAAAGCCCCACCTCTTACTACTGTTGCCTTAGAGATTAAGCTTCAATATGAGTTTTGGAGGGGACACAAACGTTCATGCCATAGCAGTGGTTTAATTTACAGTCCAGTGAAAAGGGAGATGCCATGCGGACCTTGCATATTTAATTAGCTATGGATATCTGGTTCTCTATTTCAGAATAAACCCTCAGCCACGTTTGCTAAATGAGGATGTAAATCAAGCCAGTGCCATAATGACCACTCCTATAATTGGGGTGACTTTTAAAACTCTTAGTAAATTATGCACCTGATATATTAGTTTCCTTGAGCTGCTGTAACAAAATAAAAATTAGTGGCTTAATCCAACAGAAAATTATTCCCTCAAAGACCTGAATGCTGTAAGTCAGTCCAAACTCCAGGTATTTTCAGGATCAGCGTTTCTCTCCTGGTTTCCAGTGGTCCCCAGCAACCCTTGATATCTCTTGGTTTGGAACATCACAACTCCATATTCTGCCTTGATCTTCACATGGCTTTTTCCAGTGATTGTCTGATGCTTGTGGAAGTACATATATGGAAATTTTAAATAACTCATTCATATTATGGTTATGATGTAGACAATAGATTTTTTAACAGATTACTTTTAAGAAATATTTATCAAGAATTTACCTAGTGCCCTTGGTCTGTGCCTTCTTTTCTGTTTCTTAGAAGAGTACCTGACATTGGACTTACTGCCCACCCCAATGCAGGTTGATTTCATCTTGAGATCTTTACTTTAACTTCATTTTCAAAGACTCATATTCAAAATAAGATCATATTCTGAGGTTCCAGGTGGACATATCCCTTGGAGGTAAAAATTCAATCCACCACATCTGGTTAAGTTTATTATTATCCTTATGTTTTAATCAACATTATTATATCTAAAATGAAAATGCCAACCAAGAATAATATAAAGAAATATGTAACAGTAGCTCTTTTTAAAAAATATGCAGTATTTAAAACATGTTTTGATTGTGTTGTCCAGGCGGGCAGCTATTTGGTAAGCTGAGGCAGAAGGATCTCAAATTCAATGCCAACCTGGGAAATTTAGCAAGACCCTGTCACAAAATAAAACAAAAAGGGCTGGAGATGCAGCTTAGTGGTAGAGTATTTGCCTAGAACGTGATAGGCCCTGGATTTAATCCCAGTCCTGCAGGGAAAAAGGAAAAGATAAAAAACAACAACACTGTCTTTAGGGTATTCCAGTGATTATCTGATGCCTGTGGAAGTACATATATGGAAATTTTAAGTAACTCATTCATATCATTAGTTATGATGTAGACAATGCATTTTTGAACAGACTGTTTTTCAGAAACATTTAGCAAGCATTTACCTAGTGCACTTAGTATTCCAGGGACTGGGGAAGTACCATAATGAGCTCTTATCTTCTCCAATTTGCAAAAAAAAGGAAAAAATGAGAAAGATATCTTCTCCAGTTTGCAAAAAAAAAAAAGGAAAAAATGAGAAAGAAGATGATCAAGCAGCAACTTAACATGCAAAGATATATTGAGGATCAAAATGCAGTCTTGTATCTACAGTCGGTGGGGTCGGGCTCCAAATTCCTCAATAGGACACCCATAGCACAAAAGTTAATAACTAGAATCAACAAATGGGACTTACTCAAACTAAAAAGTTTTTTCTCAGCAAAAGAAACAATAAGAGAGGTAAATAGGGAGCCTACACCCTGGGAACAAATCTTTACTCCTCACACTTCAGATAGAGCCCTAATATCCAGAGTATACAAAGAACTCCAAAAATTAGACAATAAGAGAACAAACAACCCAATCAACAAATGGGCCAAGGACCTGAACAGACACTTCTCAGAGGAGGACATACAGTCAATCAACAAGTACATGAAAAAATGCTCAACATCTCTAGCTGTCAGAGAAATGCAAATCAAAACCACCCTAGGATACCATCTCACTCCAGTAAGATTGGCAGCCATTAAGAAGTCAAACAACAACAAGTGCTGGCGAGGATGTGGGGAAAAGGGTACACTTGTACATTGCTGGTGGGACTGCAGATTGGTGCAGCCAATTTGGAAAGCAGTATGGAGATTTCTTGGAAAGCTGGGAATGGAGCCACCATTTGACCCAGCTATTCCCCTTCTTGGTCTATTCCCTAAAGACCTAAAAAGAGCATGCTACAGGGACACTGCTACATCGATGTTCATAGCAGCACAGTTCACAATAGCAAGACTGTGGAACCAACCTAGATGCCCTTCAATAGACGAATGGATAAAAAAAATGTGGCATCTATACACAATGGAGTATTACTCTGCATTAAAAAATGACAAAATCATAGAATTTACAGGGAAATGGATGGCATTAGAGCAGATTATGCTAAGTGAAGCTAGCCAATCCCTAAAAAATAAATGCCAAATGTCTTCTTTGATATAAGGAGAGTAACTAAGAACAGAGTAGGGATGAAGAGCAGGAGAAGAAGATTAACATTTAACAGGGATGAGAGGTGGGAGGGAAAGGGAGAGTGAAGGGAAATTGCATGGTAATGGAAGGAGACCCTCAGGGTTATACAGTGGAGGAGGTAGAGAGAGAGGAGGGGAGGGGAGGGGAGAGATGGGGAGGGGGGAGGGTGGAGGATGGGAAAGGCAGAGGAGCACAACAGACACTAGTATGGCAATTTGTAAATCAATGGATGTGTAACCGATGTGATTCTGCAAGCTGTGTATGGGGTGAAGGTGGGAGTTCATAACCCACTTGAATCAAAGTGTGGAATATGATATGTCAAGAAATTTGTAATGTTTTGAACAACCCACAATAAAAAATTAAAAATAAAAAAAAAAGAAAAAAAAAATGCAGTCTTGTATTGCGTGACAAGGGGGAATATATTCTGAGAAGTGCATCCTCAGGCAATTTTGTCATTATGCAAATATCATAGAGAATACAGACTCATACAAACCTACAGGGCATAACCTATCCCACATCTAGTCTGTCTAGCTTACATAGGGTACAGCCTATTGCTCTAGGGCCTTAAAGAACAAAACAGCACAAGATTCAATCAAGTCAAGAGAAAATGCTGCAATCGAGATACACAATAAACACAAGATGTATGAGGTTGTTGCCAGCATAACACAGAGGAGCTTTGTTTTTAGAAGTAGAAGGAATATACTCTGAAATAATGATAAAAGTGTAGTAGATAGTAGATGCATAACCAGCGACATAGTTGTGTATTATTGATATCATGTGTTACATACTATACATAATCACATGGGCTAGAATTTTTATGACACTGGCAGCTCAGTAGGATTGTTGACACCAGTGTCACCACAAACACACAATGTGATGTGCTGCGATGTCACTAGTCAATAGGGCTTTTTTCTAGCATTGCTATAGTCTTAAGGGACCACTATCGACTATGTGGTCTGTTGTTGGTTGGAATGATATATGGTGCATCTTTGGCTCTCTATGTTACTGGTAAAGACTCAAGAAACTCCTGCCTTGTTTCCATTATTGGAAACAGTACTAAAATAGTATTCTGAGGAGGATAATATTGTCATGCTCACTTTTCTTATGGGGCGGAGGGTACCTTTTATTGAAGTCTAACATACACATAAAAAATAGCTCAATAATTGCCATCAAGGCAACACACTCATACCGCCATCCCTTAGATAAGATAAAGAACATTACCAGCCCCTGGAAGTCCCTTTCGAGTCTCCACCATCCCCAATGGTCACTGCTCCCCTGATTTCCAACAGCTAACAATGACTTGCCTATGTTTTAACTTTATGCATTGATATCACATAGCACTTATTATTTTGTATCTAATTTCTTTGATCAACATTATGTTTGCAGCAAAAATTTCATATTCTAAATTGTGGCAAAATATATATATATATATATATCACAAATTTACTATTTCATCCAAGTCTACAATTCAATGGCATTAAATATATCACATTCTTGTGCAATCACCATCCCTCTCCAGACTTTCTCAACATACCAATCAGGAACTCTGTGCTCTTCAATAACTCCCCATTTTCTGTTCCACCACCAGTTCCTGTTAATTTCTATTCTACTTTCATCCTTTGTGAATTTTCCTATTCTGAGTAGCTCATATGAGTGGAATCATACAATATGGGTTCTTTTGTGTCTGGCTTATTGTTTCCCAGGTCCATTGTAACCCCTGTTTTATGGGCCAGGAAACTAAGATACAGATACATTAAGGAAATATGTGATGAGCCCAGTACATGAACCAGGCAGCCCGGCTCCAGAGCCTGAGCACTTTGGAGCTGTTAGGCTGTTTATCAATGGGTCTTGTATTCACAAAGACAATGAGAGTTATTCAATGTGGGCCAGCTGAATGGCACCGGCTCTGTCTCAGAGTCTATCTACCCAGAGTGGGACAACTTGAAATCCACATTTCTTTCTTGAGTTGCAAAAGGAAGAGTTGCCCTTTGTCTTCTTAAAAAAGGCAAACTTTCCCTTTTAACTGCAGGCTCTTTCTTGACTGCTTCTGCTGTCCCTGACATTTGTCTGTTTCTATGATACCTCTGCTCCCATCCCTGAGACCAGCTTCTTGGCCCTCACTCTGGAGCCACCACTTGTCTTTTTGACAAACCCGATTGGGTAAAATTCGTCATCCCTTGTAATTCTGTACAATTTGCTCCAATTATCAGTTTGGTGCAGAGCCTGCTGTTGACGTGCAAATTGGAAAAAATCCCTTTTGGAGCCAAAGATGTCAGTCTGGCTCTTGTTAGGACCAAAGGAGCCTGGAGGGCAGACACCAACCCATCCCATCCAGAGCAAATCCAGGAGCCGATGGAGACAGTCCAAGGTCCCTGTTTTTGAACAGTCAAGCCACAAAGGGCTCATGCATTTTTACAGATGGTTTGCAGATTTCTAACTTTTCTCTACCAAAAGCCCTGGATTCCAGCATCTAAGGAGGTTGGGAGCCAAGAAAAGGCAGGTCATCATCACTCTTGGCTGGCCTGACTCACAGCAAAGGTGCTGTCCAACAACAGGCTGCTGTCCCTTGAATATAGAAATGGCACGCAAACTATCAGCACATTTTAAAATTTGAACATTCGCAAACATAATGTCCCTTTTATACCTATCACCTAGTTTTAAAAATCATCAATGCTCTGACAGCAGATTTCTTTTTCCCAGCAGTATAATGACTTACATTATCTTTCAGGCCACATTTGTCATCAAAGACGACAAACAATCTAAATAAAATGTTGGCTCCTTCTTCTCTCTTGCTACTCAGACCTATCCACGCTTTTCTCTTGTGTGATCTCTTCCACTTAAATGCCATCTGTACTTGTCACAACTCACTTGGTTGCAAGTAACAGAAACTCAACTATCTGAAGCATAAATGAGCATTCATTGATTTGCATAATCATGAAGTTAACTTCAGGAATGACAGTGTCCTGGGTCTCATTGCTGCATCAACATATTGCCTCTTTCCCTCTGTTACTTGAAGCTTCCATCAATATGTTGACCTAATTTTCATTAAGTTAGGAGCCCAAGGTGGTTAAAAAAGAAAGAAAGAATACTGGTGGCTCCAAGCTTACATAGAACCCTTTTAGCAATCCTACCTCTTCATTCCTAAATATTCTATTAAAAGTCCTTTGGCCAATTCTTATTGTGATGCTTTGGGTCGGTTGCATTTCTGCAAATAATCACTGTGGCCTGGTGGATGGTATATACTGGCTATCCAGGCCAGAGATCCTCCTCACTATTGGCTGGGAAAAGTCTTGACACTTTGATTACTACACTTTATTCCCCTCATGATTGCTAGCCAAGAAAGAGAGATATATCTCCAATAGGAAATTACCTCCTTTATCCATTCCATCATTGTCTCTCAGCTGGAAATCCATAATGGCCTGCAACTAGTCTCTCTACCTCCCTCTTTCTCCATATAGCAGATATTGGGAACCTATCAAAATATAAAATATGACCAATTGCTCCCTGCTTAAAGACCCCCAAACTTATTTTTCCCTAGCCCAGACCTCACCCCAGAACTCCAGGCTCAGTTATCTAAAGCCTCCTTGACATGTCTCATGGGCATTTCAAACTCAACCAAAATGTACTTCTTGGTTCTGAGAAAACCACTCCCATCCTATCCCCAACCTGCACTTCCTTTGATTACAAGCAAGAACTGGCATGGGAACTAGAAGATTTGGGGACTCGGAATTGATAGGAGGCTGGAGCCCTGGGTTTGGGGACTATGAAGCAGAGCAACTGCTTTCTAAAGGAAAAATAATGTTAGGAGTTTGTCCCTAGAAGAACTGAATTTGGTCCTATTTAAGATTGAATTACAGGGAGAGAATACCACATTGGACTATGTCTTATTGGACTGCCTCTTGGCTTGACTATAATCCAAAAGAAAAAGTTCACCCCAATAAGTCCTGGGAAGGCTGGTAGGGAAATACCTGACACATATTTCCCAACACCTGTTCTTCCCCAGCTCAGGAGGTGGCCTGCCCATTCAACACGTTGCTCAAGTCACAAAGCAGGTAGTGAGTCTGAATTCCTCCATGCTCAAAGTATCTGCAAGCCCCTGTACTTCTACTTTGAAAAAGTATCCTGAAGAGGTCCACTTTCCTTTCCTTCTCTCCACCTCCCTTACTCACACCATTATTATCTCCTAGCTGGGGCACCATCATGACCTCCAACTGGTCTGTCTCCCTTTTGCTCTCTGCATCATGCAGTGTGAACACCTCAAAAAATAAAGCATGTCCCATCACCCACTGCTTAAAGCAATGGTATCTTCTTGCTCTTAATATAACTTCTAATCATAGGATGGTCATACAACAAAGTGGTTGTGCACTCAAATATAAGATGTATCCCTTACTAACTGAAAATCCTTGAAGGAAGTTATGTAATTTCTTTGGCCCTCAGTTCCCTCTTCTGCAAGGTGCAGACAGTAACAGTACTTAGTTATAGGATTATTGTGATAATCACATCATCAGCTCATACAAATTACTTGTAATAGCATCTGTCACATAGTAAGCGCTCAAAAAAATGTTATAAATACTCCTGGTACCTACTCTTTGCTCTGACCACATCTCTCTCAACTCTCTATCCTTTGTTTCCATGACTCAACCAGGCTGACATCCTGTTTTTCTTAGAACATTCTAGTTCTTTCTACATCAAAGCTTTTGCATTTATGTGCTACATGTTCTTCCTCCAGATTTCACATGGCTGGTAACTTTTTAAACTATAGGCTTCAGTTCAAATGTCTTTTCCAGAAAGGTCTCATCATCCAAAGCCACTCTCCTTCCCCCATATTATTGCTCTGTCTCACCTACCTGTCGATAGTCTTTTATGCATTTATAGCATTAGAGTGATCCATTTTAGTTTTTTTTTTTGAAATGCTTGTCTCCTAGAATTTGAGTGCCATGAAAGTAGATAGCTTGGTAGTCTTGTTCACAGCCCTTAAAAACATGTTTGGTATCTATTATGCACTCAAGAAGCACTTGTTGAATATTGGATGATTGAAGAAATGAAATATTTGCTAAGTAAGCCAATAGAATCAGCTTATTTATTTATTTATTGTACTGGGGATTGAACTCAGGGACACTCAACCACTGAGCCACTTCCCCAGCTCTATTTTGTATTTTATTTAGAGACAGGGTCTCACTGAGTTGCTTAGCACCTTGCTTTTGCTGAGGCTGGCTTTGAACTCATGATCTTCCTGTCTCAGCCTCCCGAGCTGCTGAGATCTTATGCATGCGCCACCACACCCGGCAGAATCATCCTTAGATGAAGCATGTATAGTTCTAGTCCAGGAGTTCCCAGCAGTATCTGTAGAGCTGTCACCATTACAAAAACTAGGGTTGTAACTCCCAGGAACACTTTCCCAGATACAGTCCTGCTTCTTTTATGTTTCAGTGGACTTTCATATTTTTGCTGTTCTGGAGCTAAGGCAGCCATAGAGCCAGGGAAGTCTGTAGGACTTTGGAACCAGGAATATTGCCTTTCCATGCAGGATCAACTACTTACTAGATGTATAACTGTGAAAATACCAGCGCTTCTCTGAACCTCAGTTTCCTTTTCCGTAGTAGGGAGATAAAAAAGAAGATGAAGAAATTAGAACCCTTGTGCATCCCTAGTGGGAATGTAAGATGGGTGTAGCCACTATGGAGACAGTATGGTGGTGGTACCTCAGAAAGTTAAAAATAGAATATCATGTTATCCAGCAGTTCTATTCTAGGTATATACCTAAAACAACTGAAAGCAGGGACTTGAACAAATATTTGAATACCCATGTTCAGAACAGCATTATTATAATAGTCAAAAGAATACCCATACACTCACTGATGAATGAGTGGATAAACAAAATATTGCATATACATACAATGGAATATTATTCAACCTTGTAAAGGAAGAAAGTGACATATGTCACAACATGAATGAACTTTGAAAACATTGTAAATTAAAAAAGCCAAGGTAAAGAACAGATGCTCTTCATATGAGGTACCTAGAATAGACTCACCTCTAAAAACAGACAGCAGACGGGTGGTCATAGGGACTTAGGGGTGGAGGAATGGAGAGTGAGTGTTTAATGATACAGAGATTCAGTTAAGAAAGAATGATGGAAAGCTCTGTATGGTGCACCACCCTTGATGCTACTTGAGTGGTCTTTTACTTGGTACAAAGCCCTGGGAGACTTTGGTCTCCCCTTGGGAACCATCCCCAACATTTCCGTGTGTAGACTGCCCCAGGAGTGAGATCTCTGCCCTCTCTACCAATGGGAGAGCTTTCAAAGTTCCAGACTTGGACATTACCCATTAGGCTTGGACAGCCCATCTCCTACCTTATTTGGCAAAAGAACATTCCATCAAAATCCTTTTGAAGCCCTTGTATAAATAAAGAAAACGCAGGTTCTCACTCTCTCCTTCCAGTGTGGAAGCCAGGACCCCTAAGGTGTCAGAGCTGTCCCACCCCGACACTTCAAAATTATTTCTGTGTCATGTGATTTTTACGTTGTATTTCTCAGCCAGCACATTTCATGCAAGGAAAAACCAAATTTCATGGCCTGCACGGGACACAGGAGAGAAGTATAAGAATCGAGAGTTCTGGAGAGGGACAGTGGGGGCGTGACATTGTGAGTGTGCTTCAAGCCACTGAACTGTACTCTCAGAAGTCTTTATCCAGGGCTCACAAAGTTGTGTTGATACATTCAGTTTTCCATTTTATCTTTCCCTTTCTTCCTCTCTTCTCCCTGTAGCAGAGCTAGCTAGCTGGGTACCCAAGACTCATGCTTCCTCCCCCTGTGTGGAGTTGTCGCCCAACCAGGCCCCGTTAGAGTCTACCGGGAGTCCTTGTGACAAGTTTGGGCAAGTGGAGTGAAGAGAGTCATTTGTGTCACTTCTGGGCTAAGGAGGTGAATATCTACAGTATCTTTCCCATGATCTGTTTCCTGTTTGCACTGTCCTTAGAGGTCACATGTTGAAGATGGCAGTGTCATAGACAAAAGAAGCCTGGATTCCCGAGTTACTATGTTAGTCAACTTTTTTGCTGCTGTGACTAAAAGGACCCAACCAGCACAATTGTAGAGGAGGAAAAGTTTATTTGAGGGCTCATGGTTTCACATGTCAGAGAAGGATGGCTCCATTCTTCAGGGCGGTGTATGGCTGAGGGAAGCAGCTCACATGATGATCAGGAAGCAGAGAGAGAGAGACTCCACTGGCCAGATACAAATATATGCCCAAAGCCAAAGGGGATTAAATCACTGATTGGGTCAAAGCTCTCACAACCCAATCATTTCTCCTCTGAACCTTCTTGCGTTGTCTCACACGTAAACTTCTGGGAGTTACCTCACATTCAAGGTAGAGAGGGAAGCTCCTCAAGCAGTCAATCTGATTCATACTTGACATGAGCAAAAAAATACATTGGGCTTGTTTGGTACTAGGCTTGCATTTAGCCTACATGTTAGCTCCCAGTATTTGCCAAGCACTATACTGGGTATTCAAGATGTGAAGATAAATAAAACACAGTCCCTGAACTGAGGGAGCTCACATGTAAGGGAAAAAAATAGATACATGTTTACATATTTTTGTTACAATAAGTCCTACATGATAGCTATGTACAAAGTGTCATGGGAGAGCAGAGCAGGTAGCTTGCCTCAGGGCAGGTGTGGGATTGGAATGCTTGATTAGAGGTCAGTGGGTGACAGGTATTCCAAAGAGGGGCATGAACAAGGGGGAAGCAGAGAAACCAAGTTCATGGGTATTATGTGTGGTAGAGGATAAAGGGATAGGAACATAGCGCATTTTGACTAGGATGTGATTCTCTTAGAAGGGAAGTTTATCCAGCAGGCATGATTATAGCAAAGTTTAAAATGTAATTAAAGATATATTTTAAAATAAGAGTCATCTTATAGGACCACAATAACTTTAACTCTCCAGGGGAAAACATTATCGGAATTCAGCTTTGAAGGTTTATTTTTACATAATCTTTAAATTCTGGTAAGTGCTTGATTCAAACAGAATGACTCTACGTAAAGGAAACCAAACTCCTCATTTGAGACAATTACATGCCTGTTACTTCCTGTGTGCTTAGCACATCTGCTTTTCATCGGATATCACCTGTTTGCTCTGCCTTCCAGAGAGTTCCAACAGTTGGAGAACAAAAGGCCCAGCTTAATTCTCCCTGTACTAATATTACATTGAATCATAAAAAAATGAACAGCATTTAAACTATTTTGCACCTAAAGATTGTAATCTCATAAAGTTCTGCCTAATACAACCACAAGTGGCCGTTCATGTTCTCAACCCTGAATCCTCGTCCTTGGAGTCATATGCACCCTTTTTCACAGTCCAACCTCAGGAGCAGCATGCTTCTCTGCTCCTTGAGAATTGGAATTTGCTCTGGACAATGTTAACAGATGTGACGTAGGTAGAGGCTTGAAATGCTCTTGGGCACTTGGACTTTTCTTGTACTTCTGCATCACTGGGAGAAGTATATGTTCCCAGGTAGCCCTTGTACTTTCATGTTGGGTTCAGAATGATGGAAGATTTATCTTGGTTTGAAAAGGAGCCAAGTTAGGGAATTCCTTTTCCACCTCTCATCATTGTCTGTGTTGGTTGTAGCTGGGACAGGTATTGCGGGACCATAACAAGAGGCTGCCTTAAGAGAAGCCATTGCACAGAGGATGATGAAGAGACAAGATAGGAAAAGGGTATTTCCTGGTAATGTCACAGGATGGCTGAATTCTCCAACTCGGAAACACCCTATCTCTACCCTTACTGATATATAAGATAATAAATGTTTCTCTCTCTCTCTCTCTCTCTCTCTCTCTCTCTCTCTCTCTCTCTCTCTCCTCTCTCTCTCTCTCTCTCTCTCTCTCTCTCTCTCTCTCTCTCTCTCTCTCTCGGTGCTGGGAATTGACCCTAGGGGTGCTTAACCACTGAGCCACATCTCCAGCCCTTTTTATTTTTTATTTTGAGACAGGGTCTCACTAAGCTGCTTAGGGCTTCACTAAGTTGCTGAGGCTGCCTTTGAACTTGCGATCCTCCTATCTCAGTTTCCTGAGCTGCTGGGATTAGAGGTGTGCACCACCATGCCCAGCTATGTTCTCATTTTTTAAACTGCCTTGTTTGAGTTTTCTATTGCTAGCAATGGGTAGCATCTCAATGGATTACTCAGGAGTCAAATATGTTATGAGTTTTAATTGCTAGAGATGTTGAAGATTATAAAAAGCCACACAAAGGAAAATGAATAATTATTCCTACCTTACCGATGGAGTTCCTTGTCAGCCTTGATTAGAAGGCAGTGCTGGAAAAGGCCCTTAGAGGGTTGGATCAAATCTGACTTCTTTTGGCCTGAACCAATCATTTTGCTTCATCATTAAGCTCCGTCTTGGGTGATTTCCCGTCTTGTTTCAAGTACAAATCCCATAATGGAGGGAAACAGGCCTAAGTGTGCAGAAGTTCTATATTCTGTGTTTTGTTGATCAGGGATGTACCATGAGGCTAATTCATAATTAATATGCATAAGTAGCTCTCACCCTTCTGCCAGCTCTGACTTCAAGTCTTGACTAGTTGGGTGACCTTTAGCAAGTCACTTAAGGTCCTTAAGACTCAGTCTCCTCATCTCGAAACAGGGATAATGATGTGGACTTCATGTTTCAGATGTGAGATATAAAGTGTCTGGCACACAATGGGTCCTCTGTAAATGATCATTGTCCTCCTCCTTCTTAGTTCCCAGGGGCAAATGCATCTTTGCTTATGAAGAGTATTAGGCTAAAGAGTCATGCATAGGAAAGCTTGAAAAGGGCCACACCTGACAGCTGAACTCTGTAACAATCATTTTAAAAAATCAGGAACAAGACAGGGTCAACCTTCTGGAAGGAGCCAGAAAGAAAAAAGATGGTCTATTAATAGAAGGAGGTATTATGTCTCTCTTCACCTCTCTCCCCAAACTTATGTTTTTATTTTTAACGTAAAATACATGACAAGCAAGCCATCTTGGAATATGACAAGTTATTTTTAGACTCTTCTGCTAGTCAAACTCAGGAGCTGTACACATGATTATTCTCACAGCCATTTCACCAAGCATGTCTCGCCCAGTTAGAATAAAATTGCATCTTGGTTGTCTGGGATTTGGGACACCCTCCCAAGCAGAGGGACTCTGCCTTTGCTAGTCAGAGTTCAAGGTTGTCTGAAAAAAATCCAAGCTGCAAGGTCCAAAATGAAACCTTCTGCTCCCTGTGGAATCCCTGACACTGATTCCTATTGGTTTCTCTGTACCTTTCTTTAAGTACTTGAAAAATCTGACGTCCTTTTAAGCTGCATTAACTAATGCGGTGGCCCACATGTTAAGCAGCTCATGAAATCAATGCAAAGTTCAAGAGCTGGAATGGGGCCTCTGGATAAAGAATGGACCAGAGAAAGAAACACCAACTCATAGACTTTTTACAGAGTCTTGATCACTGTCACACATACATTGTGTGTCAATTACCATCCTAGGCAATGTGGGGACATAGCAATGAGCAAAAATTCTAACTTCAAGAGACTTAAATTCTAGGGTAAAGAGACATATGAGACACAGAGAAAATAAGTAACTCACTCTAAAAAAGGAAATAGGAAAGAGAGAGTCTATATGGGGAGAGTTTTGCCACTTGTGTAGGGTAGTTGGAAAAAACTCACTGAATTAATGAAGCAAAAATTTGAGGGGCTAAGGTACAGGGACAAGGATACCAGGTGGAAGGAGCAGCCTGTGCAGAGGTCTTAAAGTGGGAACATGCCTGGTATGCAGGAGGCAAAGCCATGAGACTGGAACAGCATGAGCAGGGAGTATCTTCCGATGGTGATGGGAGGAAGGTGATCCAGATGGGGGTGTGGGGTGTATAAACAGCACAAGGACCTGAGCTTTTACTCTGCATAGATTGGTAGAGATGTTTGAGTCATGAAGTGAAATGATTTGACATGTTGGAAAGATCCTCCAGACACTGGTGAGAATCAATTAGAAATGGCCAAGGGTGGAACCCAAGAAGATACTGCCACAATCCAAGAGAGACATGAGGGGTGGCAGGAGAGGTGGGGAGAAGGACAGACACTCCAGATAACATTTCAAAAGTAGAGGCGACCGAATTTCTTGACACATTCGGTATAGGGGGAGGGAAATAGAGGAGTCAGCCATGACTCCCAAGGCTTTGGACTTGAGCAGTGGAAGGAATGAGCTGCTATTGAGAGGAAGGGGGAGACTGCGATTGGAACAGGATTTGGGGGAAAGATCAGAAGTTCTGTTTGGATAAGTCTGAGATGACTTTACACATCCTGGTGGAGATGTTGGATGGGCACCTGCTCCTACGGGTCTGGAGTTCAACCGTCCTGAATACAAAGCACTCGTCCCAGGGCTCTCAGAGCAGAACCAAGCTCAGTGAGTCACTTCCCATCTCATATCCCTGCCTCCGCATTTTCTTTATAAAAACAGAAGAGGATCGTAGCCAACTTTTTCTTCTATCAGATGGCGTGTCTCTGATTTGATATCAAGCTCCTTGATCCATTTTGAATTCACTTTTGTGCATGGCGAGAGAAAGGGATTCAGTTTCATTTTGTTGCATATGGATTTCCAGTTTTCCCAGCACCATTTGTTGAAGATGCCATCCTTCCTCCATTGCATGCTTTTAGCCCCTTTATCAAATATAAGATAGTTGTAGTTTTGTGGATTGGTTTCTGTGTCCTCTATTCTGTACCATTGGTCCACCCGCCTGTTTTGGTACCAGTACCATGCTGTTTTTGTTACTATTGCTCTGTAGTATAGTTTGAAGTCTGGTATCGCTATACCGCCTGATTCACACTTCCTGCTTAGCATTGTTTTTGCTATTCTGGGTCTTTTATTTTTCCATATGAATTTCATGATTGCTTTCTCTATTTCTACAAGAAATGCCATTGGGATTTTGATTGGCATTGCATTAAACCTATAGAGAACTTTTGGTAATATCGCCATTTTGATGATGTTAGTTCTGCCTATCCATGAACAGGGTATATTTTTCCATCTTCTAAGATCTTCTTCTATTTCTCTCTTTAGGGTTCTGTGTTTTCATTGTATAAGTCTTTCACCTCTTTTGTTAGGTTGATTCCCAAGTATTTTATTTTTTTTGAAGATATTGTGAATGGAGTGGTTGTCCTCATTTCCATTTCAGAGGATTTGTCGCTGATATACAGGAATGCCTTTGATTTATGCGTGTTGATTTTATATCCTGCCACTTTGCTGAATTCATTTATTAGCTCTAATAGTTTCTTTGTAGAGCCTTTTGGGTCTGCTAGGTATAGAATCATGTCATCTGCAAATAGTGATAATTTAAGTTCTTCTTTTCCTATTTTTATGCCTTTAATTTCTTTTGTCTGTCTAATTGCTCTGGCCAGTGTTTCGAGAACTATGTTGAACAGAAGTGGAGAGAGAGGGCATCCCTGTCTTGCTCCAGATTTTAGAGGGAATGCCTCTAAAGTTGGCTACGATCTACATTCGGTGGGGTCGGGCTCCAAATTCCTCAATAGGACACCCATAGCACAAAAGTTAATAACTAGAATCAACAAATGGGACTTACTCAAACTAAAAAGTTTTTTCTCAGCAAAAGAAACAATAAGAGAGGTAAATAGGGAGCCTACACCCTGGGAACAAATCTTTACTCCTCACACTTCAGATAGAGCCCTAATATCCAGAGTATACAAAGAACTCCAAAAATTAGACAATAAGAGAACAAACAACCCAATCAACAAATGGGCCAAGGACCTGAACAGACACTTCTCAGAGGAGGACATACAGTCAATCAACAAGTACATGAAAAAATGCTCACCATCTCTAGCTGTCAGAGAAATGCAAATCAAAACCACCCTAAGATACCATCTCACTCCAGTAAGATTGGCAGCCATTATGAAGTCAAACAACAACAAGTGCTGGCGAGGATGTGGGGAAAAGGGTACACTTGTACATTGCTGGTGGGACTGCAGATTGGTGCAGCCAATTTGGAAAGCAGTATGGAGATTTCTTGGAAAGCTGGGAATGGAGCCACCATTTGACCCAGCTATTCCCCTTCTTGGTCTATTCCCTAAAGACCTAAAAAGAGCATGCTACAGGGACACTGCTACATCGATGTTCATAGCAGCACAATTCACAATAGCAAGACTGTGGAACCAACCTAGATGCCCTTCAATAGACGAATGGATAAAAAAAATGTGGCATCTATACACAATGGAGTATTACTCTGCATTAAAAAATGACAAAATCATAGAATTTGCAGGGAAATGGATGGCATTAGAGCAGATTATGCTAAGTGAAGCTAGCCAATCCCTAAAAACACAAATGCCAAATGTCTTCTTTGATATAAGGAGAATAACTAAGAACAGAGTAGGGACGAAGAGCATGAGAAGAAGATTAACATTAAACAGGGATGAGAGGTGGGAGGGAAAGGGAGAGAGAAGGGAAATTGCATGGAAATGGAAGGAGACCCTCAGGGTTATACAGTGGAGGGGGTAGAGAGAGAGGAGGGGAGGGGAGGGGAGAGGAGGGGAGGGGGGATGGTGGAGGATGGGAAAGGCAGCGGAGCACAACAGACACTAGTATGGCAATATGTAAATCAATGGATGTGTAACTGATGTGATTCTGCAATCTGTGTATGGGGTGAAGGTGGGAGTTCATAACCCACTTGAATCAAAGTGTGGAATACGATATGTCAAGAAATTCGTAATGTTTTGAACAACCAACAATAAAAAACTATAAAAAAAAAAACCAAAAAAACAGAAGAGGAGATTCCCACATCAGTACTGACCTGTAAAACTATCTAGCTTCTCCTCACCTGTTCGAGACTGGAGTTGCTTTCTAGAAAAAAAAAAAAAAATCTTGATCCAAGGTCCAAGTAGGTTTTTTTCAACCTCAGCTTTATAAAGAGGATAACAAGTTGGGCACGGTGGTGCATGCTTGTAATCCCTGCTACTGTGGAGGCTGAGGCAGGAGGGTTGCTAGTTCAAAGCCAGCCTGGGCAAATAGGCTGGGGATGTTGTTCACTGGTAGAGTCCTTGCCTAGCATGTGTGAGGCCCTGGGTTCAGTCCCCAGTACTGCAAAAAAATTAAAATCAAAAAACAAAATAAAGAGGATGTCATAATCATGAGTGCAATTCTTTTCCTACCTTCCAAACCAGTAGCCAGCAAAATAATCAACAGCCTCACTCAAGTGCTCTCTGCCTGCTCTCTGTCTAGCCCCGAAAGCACACACCATGTACCAGGGGAATGGTTCCCTCCCTGGGTACCTCAAAATAACTATTCTTCATTTTCAGTTTCTCCCTTCCCCCAGTCAATAGTTTTAATTTCTTCTCTCCTGCCCAATAATAATCTTCCTCTTTGCCCTCTCCTTTCACTAATGTCCCCACTTCTCCCTAAGCCTTGGATCTAATCACCCACAGGGGACCCTCTTTCCATAGTCTTGTTTGAATATTGAGTCACTTTCCCTGGACCAGGTGGTAAGGAATTATGCAATTGTTTTCCAAGGTCTCATAGTCTCTGGGCACTGGTAGCTCTGATGTTCCTCTTCCTCGGGGCAGTGTGCCCTGTAGATCCTCTTAGTTTTAGAAGTTAACGGTGAACAAGGAGGTGTCCATCACCCTGCCTGGCAAAAGCATCTTGCTGGCATTTATTTTGGGGTGGAAAATGTCATCAGGAGCCAGTTCCCAGGCTCCAGGCTTAGTCCATCCCCAAGGTTTGAGGTAATGTCCCTAGTGGAGGAGAGGGGGAGTTGAGGGAGGTGGCAAAGCCTCCTTGTTTTCTGACTCTCTCCACCTGTGCCAAAGGGAAAAGAGTGCCTTACCTTCCCACCCTACTCTCACGCTTGGTGCCATCTCAGGAAGGCCCCTGTTTTCCAGGGTCATCTCTAAACAGGAGGCATTCAATGTCTCCTGAATGGTGCATTGGCTTTTACATGACAGATGTGACTCATGGTGGGAACAGCCCAGGTGTGGCCCAGTCTCCTCCAGAGGGCTCCTCAGCTCGGCCTGCCTGCCGTTTCAGCTGATTCTTGGCTCCACGTTTGTGAGCATCTGGGAAACTGGGCATGGAAATAATCCCACCCTTTGTTCGATAACCAGCAGACGCACAGGCGAGAGGAGCCAGGAGCACAGCCAATTCCCTTAAGGAGTGTGGGCAGAGGCCACGCAGCAGGAGGGGCAGCAGGCACAGTGAGCCAAGCTGGCACCCTCGGCATCTGGCACGGACTCCTGGTCTCTGACCCCCATCTTATTCCAACCTTCCTGAGGATTCATTAAGAGTGCCTAATGGAACACAGAGGCTTTTTATAGGCATCCTGGTTCAGCCTCGGAAGGGTTGCCGAAAACAAAACCAAACAATATTTCTGAAGTGGAAAGATCTTTAGAAATGTCCTGGCCAAAAAATGTTTTCTTTAGTTCTTCATCACAGAACTATTTATGTAGAGAGATTTTCCTAACACCTTCAGAGCTCAGAGGGGTGTGTGTGTGTGAGATGTCTGTGTAGCAAGGAGACGGGAGGAGCAGGGTTAGGGAACAGGGGTGTTGGCTTTGGCTCTGACACTTTTAAACCTGTGGAAATTTCTGGAACCAGCAGTGATGCCATCCTGTTGGGCTCCTCAGCCACGCTCGTCGTTTCCATGGAAACAATAGAAATTTCCGATGTGATATGGAAGGCAACCTATGGACATCACCCGTGCAAAAGTAATACAGGTCTGGTTTCCATCTCTGCTTCTTGAGCGGAGGCCAGCTTTTCCTGTTGTCTCTTTTATGGAATTTGGACTAAGAAGCTCAAGGGAATCTCCTAAATGGGAGGGGAAAAAAAAATAAAAAAAGACTTCCTCCCCAAGTTTACAGGGGTGAGCAAGTGAACCGGTTTAGAGAGGCAGCAAGTTTTGACTAGCTGCTTTCCTGCATCACCCTGGAGACCCCACACTGAGCTTGTTTTTAGGTGGGCCCTGTGTTTTTCTTCTTGTTTTCCTGTGTAACTGTCTGGACTTCTAAATTACAGGGGGAACAGCCCAGGAACAGAGAAGCTGCTCTCTCTCTCTCTCTCTCGTCTGCTCTCTGGCCTGCCTCCCACTAGAGAAGCAGCGAGTATCTTGAGGTTTCCAACGTGGCCTGTCAGAGCTTGCTGGTCGGAATCATCCTGATGAGATTTGGAGAAAGGGCACAGACACTTGCACATTTCTAAGCCGAGTAGAATCTTCCTCCCTTTGGGTTCATTGGAATGTCACTGTCACTACAGATAAATCAACCGTGTTATCTTTTCCATGACCTCAGCACCTCACATAGAGAGGAGGATGTAATGGAAGGAATGCTAGAACAGGGGTCAGAGTCTCGGATTCTGGTCCTGATTCTGTAAGCAAGGGCTTTGTGACCTCAGATAAGTCAGTTACCTTCTCTGGGCTTTATGTTAGTCATCCAAAAGGCAAGAGAAGAGGAGATACTGGATGGCTATTTTAAAAAATGCATAACATAAAATTTACCATCTTAACCATTTTTTAGTGTACAGTCCAGTGATGTCAAAATAGTCACACTGGTGGGAAATGGATCTCTAGAACATTTTTATGTTGCAAATCCGAAACTCTAGACCCATTAAATAACAGCTTTCCTTTCCCCTTCCCCAAAGCCCGTGGTAACAAACATTTCTGTTTGTGACCAGCTCATTTCACTTAGTATGATATCCTCAAGATTCATCTGTATTGTAGGATGTTATGCCTGAATAACCATTCATCCATAGATAGATATTTGAGCTATTTCTACTTCCTTGCCATTGGGAATAGTGCTACTATAAACATGGATGGATAAATATTTGCTCAAATCCCATCTTTCATTCCTTTTGGATAGAAAGCCAGAATTGGTATTGCTGGGTCATATGGTAATTCTATTTTTAACTTTTTAATGAAGCATCATACAGTTTTCACAATGGCTGTACCATTTTACAGTCCCATTAACATACATAAGAGTTATAATATCTCTGCATCCTCATCAATGTTTGCCATTTTTAAAAAAATTTTTTATAGTACTATCCTAATGCACACAAGTTGACTTATCATTGTGGTTTTGATATGCATTTCTATGATGATTATTGATGTTCAACATTTTTTTCATGTGCTGGTTGACCATCTGTGTATCATCTTTGGAAAAATATCAAACTCTTTTGCCAATTTTTTAATTGGCTTATTTGATTTTTTTTTTTTGTAGTTGAGTAGTATATTAAATGACTCCGCTGATAGTCCCTCTGTAATCTCCTGACTCTAGATTCTTACTCTCTTCACCCAATTACATCTCTCTTTCCTTCCTTTGCAGGAGTGGATAATGGTAGACAGCCATCAGGTATGTTTGCAAGAAGCTGAGTCTATCGGTGATGGATTTTTTTTCGTACACTGGACTTTTGCTGTGTGTGGCAGGAAGTGAGGGTGTGTTCTTTAGGGTTTGATATACCTGGATATCTGTCTGTGGCTTGCAGAAATTGTGCAGTGGAAATCTTTTTCCTGCTAAAGTTGATGCTTCCTCAGAGCTACGTGTGGGTCATTTCTCTAAGTGACCTATGTGTAGTGAGACACTTATTCAGAACAATAACAATCTTATAAGGCAGCGAGAGAAAAATAAGTAACCTAGGTCATACAGTTAGTCACTGGAGGTTGGAGTCCCCTGGATCTTGTTCCTCTCCTCTCTTCCATTGCCCTGGAGAAGGACCTTTCTTCTATTACCTAGTATCATTTCAGGATGCTTCCTCTCCCGCCTCCCTTCCTTCCATACATTTCAATTGTGTCTCTTAGTCTAGAATAGAACCTTATCCTATTTCCCTAATGTTTCCCCATTTCTGTCATCAGCTGAAGCCTTAGGTCCCCCGAAGGTGTCTGCTTCCCTTTTGTCCTTCTCAAGTGGAGAGGACTCACTTCCGTCCACCCTCTGGCCCTTGGAGCTGGGAATGGGGAATGAATATCTCTCTTGCTCTCCAAAGCTATTGCCAGACCGCACTCCTCCCTATTATGTAACCTGCCCTGTGACTTTGAGGTTCACACTTTCTCCTATGTCAAACTTATCATGTATTAACTGGCCATCAGTCTCCAGCATTCACGTCAGATTTTGGCAGCAGGCTCATGACCTTTTTCTCCCCCAGGTTCTGCCAGCTGTCATCTGGATGGCTCCAGTTGCTAGAGGACCATCCTCCTGGCCCTCTGGTGGCTCTGATCTTTGGTAGAAGTCCTCGGTATTTTCACGTGGCCTCTACTTTGTCTTGCTGGTATTTCAACTCTGCTCTGCCATTAACTCATGATGGCTCCATCCTGAAATCTTTAACTCCAAAATTTTTCCAGTTCCTTTGTTCCCTGACCCCCAAGACGTAGCTCATGGTGGTGTCCAGGTTCTTGATTCTTCCATGATCACCCAACCCACAGGCCCTCCCGGCTTATCTTCTGCCTTCGTGATTCTCTTGTCTTCTCATTTACATCCTTAATTGTATTTAGACTCAGCCCCACTTTTTTTTTTCTTTTTCTTATGCTTTAGAGGATCAAGCATCTTGCTTTCCCTTAAAGTTAACACTTCAAACTCTGCCCCCCTTCCCTGATTCCTCTTTCTGGAAGTCTTTCTCTGTCCATCACTCCTTCTGTTCTCTATCTTCACCATCTTCCTCTGTCCCCACAAACATGCTCAACTCTCCATTCCCTATCTCCTTGACCCTGCACCCTGGCCACTGCTTCTATTCATGTTCTTTCTCTAGATTTCTGGACAGAGACTCTGTACTCACTCATCTCCTTTTCACCTTCTGGTCCAGTGCCATTTGGCATCTGTCCACAAGGTATTTAGGAACGTGTGAAGCCAACTTAGGAATCTGAGGTTGTAAATGCCTGATTACTTCCAGTGATGCTTAGTCGTCTACTAAGAATGCAACCCTGGGGGCTGGGGGAGCTTGAGGAACATGCTTTGTAATGTGTTTGAGGCAGGCGGGGGGAGTGGAAAAGGATCCCTGAGTGCCCCTCTGGGCGTCCCCATTGAAGTTCCTCTTGCACAGTAACTGGAACATAGAAGAACTAACGACACTTCCCCCTCCTTTGCCCCCACTCTTAGGAGCTCAGTTTTCTTTGTACAACATGGGACTGGACCAAATGCTCTGCAAATCCTTTCCAGCTTTCACCTTCTTCGTACAATAGAATATCTCCTAGCAATGTCCTGAGTTTGGAACTGCCTTGGAGACAAGCCTTTCAAAAAACTGCTTACAAAAAGGCTTGTGTCCTTTCCACAAAGGATTCTAAACAAATACCTCCAAAACAAAACAAAACAAAAAAATGTCTTAAAAGACATTGAATTCACTTCATAACAACCTATGACCTCATCGCACCTCTTCTTGAGTAAGCAAATCCGATATGTGTGTTTTGGTGTTATGAGAACAAAAGAGGGGATGGGTTTTCCATCCAAGCTAGATGTGCGCATTTCAGCGGGGATCTTCAGGCTACGGCACATCCACTTGAAGGAATAACTAGGACTCAGTTAAATTTTGGGCCAAAGAAAGACTGATGGTTTTTCAGACAGATGAGAGCTTTTGTGGATGGAGCTGGACAAAAAGAATATGAAAAGAATGCAGAACTCAATCAGGCAGTAAAGATGAGTTGAATGCAACCTCGGCTAGGCGTTGTTGAATTCCATCTACCCAAATTAAACTGCTCTCTAAAAGGCCAGTATGTTTGCTTCTTCAACACAATCTAGCATTTTCTGACCCCAAAAAATTGTCTTTGTGATGTCAGTATAAAACGTCTAACTTATTTTAATCTTGGAATGTTAAACTCCAAGGTCATTATGACCTTAAGTTTGTAAACAGACTGGAATATTTAAGAGAATTCCTTTTATGATATTTTAGTTTATTTGATTAAAATTAATGCTAGAGAAGTTTTTGCTTGTTTTGATTACAAATATGTCCTGTCAAACATTTCAATATAATAATCTGAATATGTTACATTCATAAATTAAGTGTAATTGATTAAATTTGTAAGAGATTATTTAAGCAACCGTGTCTATCAACTGGAATTTCTGGAAACTTGTCAGAGAAAATTTGAAAGTTGTTTTCTTTCTTTCTAAAAAATATTTTTAGATGATAATAGACCTTAATTTTATTCATTTATTTATACACGGTATGGAGAATCGAACCCAGTGTCTCAACACATGCTAGGCAAGTGTTCTACCACAGAGCCACAACCCCATCCCCAGAAACTTTATTTTATGAGTTTTGTAGGTCCAGTCACAGTTTGGACTGAAAGTACTAAAACCAAGGTTTTAAAACTTTATAACTTTGATAACTGAAATATTAATTTATAAGTTAACGATTTGAAAATCCTTTCCATGAACTCCACCAACGTAATACCTTTATTTACTTTCTATATGGTGCTGAGGATTAAACCCAATGCCTCACATATGCTAGACCAGCACTCTACCCCCTGAGCCACAATCCCAGCCCAACTCCACCAACAAAAGGTATAGGAATAAGATAAACAAAGACAGGAAGGATGAAACTTTCTGGATGGTATGATGAAGAAAAGTAGGTGCCCCAGGTATTCGTGGCAAATAAAAAAGGGAGCATTGGAGTAGGCTGAGTATTGTGAACTAAAGTATTTCCTCTTACATTTTTATAACCTGAGTACTTTCGAATGTTCTCAAGTTCACATCTTCATCTTTGCATGGATTTAGTACACAGGTAAAAAGTCAGGATTAAACTATAGCAAGGTAACACTCAATATTGAATGACACATTAACTCAGTGGGGAATATTGATCGGTTTCTCAGCAGTTGAAGTCCAATATTACAACATACTGTGAAATGATTTTCTTATTTTGACTCTTCTAGAAACCGAGGACCAAAAAAAACAAGGAAACATTCTCAAATAACCAGTAGATAAATTCAAACCCATTTTGACTTTTGGCTCTATCAGTTGGCATTGGGCCAGATGGGGAAATAGCAGAAGCAATTGTCTTGGAGATGCCCCAGGTGACCATTCTATCTCTTTGTCTTCTCCATCATCAGACTCCACGCTCAGGGAGATCCTCACTATTGGGTGACAACTTCCCCTTAAGTTGAAGGGGTGGGGTCCACAGCTGTGGAATGAAATGACTGCTGGAAGCTATCCCCACCGGCATGAGTTGGGTGGCCACCATCAACACTGAGAATGTCTTCAGAACAATAAGGCCTAATAGGAAAGCAAATTATTTGTATTCCTACCCAGACATTGTAAGTGAACAAGGTGCTAGTAACAATTACTCTGGGACTGTTGTGGCAGATGGGACAGTGGCCCTGGTATAGGCCAGCAGTTCCTAAACCTGGATGGTCATTATAATGACTTAAAGAGATATTTTAAAAAGTAAATAAATTCTAGGCCTGACATCCCTAGTCAATTTTGGATTCAGTTGCTCTGGCATGTGGTTTATGGTTAGCACCCATGGCGGGAAAACCATAAGTAGGTTAGTGATGAGTTTGATATCCAGGCAGGTATAAAGTGTATACTCCATTGACTTCTTTTTCTTATGGCAACGGCACAGGTAAGACGTTGAGGCAGAGCTCTCCTTGATTTTTACTTACATGCAAGCTGAAGCCCTAAGCATTGTACTTCCTAATGATAGGCTCTAAATTCTTTCTAGTTTGTTCTCTCCACCCCCACCTCTATCTGTCCCTCTTACCTTTTTCTTCTTCCCTCTATGTTTTTCTGTAACTCTCCCCAGCTTCCCTTGGGGTCTCTCTGCTGGCCATCTGCCCACATTGTTTTTATATTCTTCAGAATAAGTAGAGCTGAGCACCTCTTCATCCATTTGGAGAACACAGTGCTCATCATCTATCTTCTCTGCCTGGGTGAGTTTACGGTGCACACCTCCTCATCTCCTTCTCATGCAACCCCAGAGGCAGGAGCTGGACTCAGAAAAATTCAGTTTTGACCAAAATGGGTTTGCTTGGAGCCAACTCATTTTAGTTGTCTTCATCACTAGCAGACATTGATTATATGCCTAGCACAGGCAGGGCACCGAGACCAGTGTAGGCTGTACTGAGCTTGCTAATTAGATCACGCTGCTCTCTCCTTGGTGCAGTTGGTCTTGAGATATCGATTAACATTAACACTTAAAAAATTGACTTTGAAAACCTTAGATCTTGCTTTAAAAAAATCCCACAGTTGTCACAATTTGAAAATTAATAGAAAGCACAAAGAAACTAAAGATCTGCAATAGTTCTATTAACCAGAGAAAATCTGTTAACTGTTTTGTGTATATCCAACCTGATTTTTGTAACCCTATGAGCGTATACACTGACAGCACCCATATTGTGTTAAACACAGATTTGACCTTTGCAGGTTTATACATCATTTTGTATTCTCCAACAGCGGTTGTAGCATGTATGAGGACGAGAGTGCCATTATTTAACCAACCAGAATTAAATCAATTAACCTATTTCTGATTGTTGGTTACTTGGGTTGTTTCCAATCCTACTTTTAGAAACAGGGCGATGTTATCTAGCTCACCTGTCCATTAAATATTAAGGCCAAAGGCGATAGTTTTAAACATGGAAGAAGGCAAGCATGGTAGTGTACACCTGTAATAACAGCAACTTGGAAGGCTGAGGCACGGGGGGTCGCAAGTTTGAGACCAGCCTTAGCAACTTAGTGAGACCCTCAGCAACTTACTGAGAACATACCAATCAGTCAATTGATCAATAAATAGAATTAAAAATAAATAAAGGGATTGAGGGTGTAGTTCAGTGGTTAAAAACACCACTGGGTTCAATCTCCCATACTGGAAAAGAAAAGGAACAAAAAGAAAATATGTATATGTACTCTTGATTCCATCTTGAGAAATTTACTAAAAGTGTATTCCACCTAGAGATGACTGATGACTAGACATATAGGCCAAAGTACTGATGATGAGCACTGGCAATATTAATCATAGGTCTAAGGCTTAACCAAAGATGGAAACAAAAGTGAAAGAATAGCATGCAAATGTTATGCATTCTTATATATTAGAAATAACACAATTGAAAACATTGAAGAGAAATAAAGGGGAAAGTGATATAATAAAAAGTGGAGAAATTATTATAGACTATAGAGAATTAAGAGAGACATCAACAAAAACCAGTCTATAAAGCTTTGGGATCCAGATATGAGAAAACTGTAGAAAGACATTTTTAACATTTTGAAATTACACAAGAATGGGACTTAATGACATTAAAAAGTTATTGCTAAGTTGGATGGGTAAAAGAATGACATTAGGGTAATATTAATTTAAAAAGTTCTTCCTGAATCTCACTATATAAATCTGACTAAAAGCAGCAAAAAAGTTAAAAAACAAAACAAAAAACTCCAGGCCCAGTGTCACACTGCTACAATTGCACTTATTTATGAGGCTGAGGCAGGAGGATTGCAAGTTTGTGGTCTTGGCAACTTAGCCAGACCCCATCTCCAAAAAAAAGACTGGGGATGGGGAATGTTGCTCAGTGCCCCAGGTTTAATCCCTTTACAAGAAAAAAAATCCTTATTTTTTTTAGAGATTTAAACTGAATTATTTAAGAGTTGACTGCCAGGATGACATTTGCTTAAAATATTCTAGCAAAAACAATAGTGGGAGAATAAATGAAGCAAGAACTGAGTAAAATCTTGCTAATAAATTTAGATGGTAGGTGCATGAAATTTCATCATATTATTCTCTTTATAGTTATGTATTTGATAATTCGTATCATTAAAAAAAATGTAGACCCAGGCTCAGTGATGAACTCCTCTAATCTCAGCGGCTTGGGAGGCTGAGGCAGGAGGATCATGAGTTCAAAGCCGGCGTCAGCACAAGTGAGGTGCTAAGCAGCTCAGTAAGACCCTGTCTCTAAATAAAATACAAAATAGGGCTGGGGATGTGGCTCAGTGGTCAACTACCCCTGAATTAAATCCCTGGTATCAAATAATAATAATAATAATTAGAAAGCTATAACAAAGTTTCAAATACATATATCTTTGTACATCTTTTTTTCAAATATTTTTTAGTTGTTGATATACCTTTTTAAAAATGTATTTATATATGGTATTGAGGATCGAACCCAGTGCCTCACACATGCTAGGCAAGCGCTCTGCCACTGAACCACAACCCTAGCCCCATGTACATCTTTTTTTTGTTTGTTTTATTTTGTTTTACTTTTCTTTTTGAAGTTCTGGGTCTCTAATCTAGAGCCTTGTGCAAGCTAGTCAAGTGCTCTACCACTAAGCTATGCCCCAACCCTTGCACATCCTTCTGATTATTTATTGGATAAATTTCTGAAAACAGATTGGTGAAGTCAAAGGTCACGCATGTTTTGAAAACCTGTTACATGTATTGCCTAATTGAAATAATAAACTTTTAACCAAGATTATATAGAAACATTTAATCCCTCTTAAAGAAATCTAATGAATGAGTACATGGAAGTGATTTTTGTTTTGCTATTTGCCAAGAGAAATTCGTAGGGGTCTCTTCGGATGACCCTCCCTGTTCTTACCAAGTGTTGGTTATTCAAGTTCTTCCTCATGGCCACCAGCCCAAGGGCTCTCAACTGGTTGCATGCTCCAAGAATCACTCTGGCCAAATAACACTTCTGTTCAGATTTGGAGAAAAGTGGACTTGGCTTCCCTGGTTTTACTTATTTATTTATTAGTAAAGAGAATTTAGGGTTTTATATCTGAAACCACACAATGACTCAGAGAGATTCTGTTCTACCATGTGAGAATCTCTGAAACTTGATTCCCACCCTGGGGCAACCTGAGCAGACAGCACAGGTGGTAGTTAGGGCTGGGGAGAAAGATAGGGGTCAAAAAACAGTGAGGGGGTGTAAAAGACTGTGGGAGGGAGCCTCTTAACATCCCAGGTGCCATAGTCAGAAATCTAAGGAGTAGAGAGTGGGTGGGGTTGGAGGCAGCTCTTTGTTATCTCTTGTGTGTTAATGATTTGCCAACTTTCCTCAACAGGAGAGATGTCTAAGGCAGGGGGTGTAGCTCAGTGGAGCATTGCCTAACACGTGAGCAGCCCTGGGTCCAGCCCTAGCACTACCCACCCCAACGCCGGAAAAAAAATCTAGATTGCAAGAAAGAAAAACTTTCCATGACTTCCTTCCCTGTCTCCTCCTCTTTTACCCATCTCTACCTGCCCCTCTCCTTACAGCCAGCGTTGCTCTTCTATCCAAGATTGAAATGGGTCCTTTTGGACAAGTGTCACCTGGATCTGTTCAGGCACTGCTCGTTAGTGACTGTGCCAAGGTAACATGCCCAAGCTCTGTTTAAAAGGCTTGGGATTAAAAAGTGGAAAACACAGGTATTGGGAAACAATTTTGCAACAAAATTGAAGTTCAAAAGTCCATGTGACGACCAGTGATAAACGAGGTTTAGAAAGGTGCTTTGTAGCTGCCAGGGACATGGCCTTATGGAGACCCAATTTGTGCTGTAGAGAAACTCTGTAGCATAAGGGAGTTGTAGATACTCCCAGAAATTCCCATCTGTTATTGGGCTGATCTTACCTCACTGCACTAGAGGTTAGTTCCATAACTTCCAAGGTAGGGGTCTCTGTTACAAGGAGATTTGGGGTCTGGGGGCTGGGTGTTCACTGAAGCTTTCATACCCCCACAGATTAGGAGTTGGAGTATAAGAAAATCAGCCTGCAGTAGTTCCAGCTTCAAACCCTCCAAAATACCCGGCCCCATGCAGAGGTCTAGGCACTGTATATCCACCTGAGATCCCCAGAAACCTAGATTTTCTTGGAGGTGCCAGAGCATGAGATGTTTTCACCAGTTGTGTCAATAGCAAACTCAGAGACAAACTGATTTGGATTCAAAATTCTAGTTGAAGTGAACCTGAAACCAACTAAAGACAATTTCAATACAATCTAAAAGAAGGAAGGAAGGGGCTTATAGACACTGTGCTTGCTTACAGAGACCAAGGGTATATTCATGTATGAGCCTCGGGAAGGGATGGGGATTAAGGAGATGAAGTCCAGGCAGCTCACTTTCCTCTATTCTGCTCCATACTTAGGACCTCATATGTTACAAGTACAGCCACCTAAGAGATGGCCATCATGTTTTAGTGTCCATCTTATTGGCTAAGTTTGGATTGGATTTTATTTTTGGTTTAATCAGTGTTGGCCAGGAAGAAGGGTACATGTTACAAACACAGCCACCATGCCCAGTGCCCAGAGAAGGAGGAGTGGTAATAAGTAGGCTGAGTGTACTGGAAGGTATCTCCTACCCATCCTGGCCAGTGTTGTCAGCTGTATGTGCTAATCCATCAATCTAGGTCTTTTTTCTTTTTGGTACTAGGGATTGAAACCAGGGACACTTTACCATTGAGCTATAGCCTCAGCCCTTTTTACCTTTTAAGTTTTTGAGAGAGGGTCACTTAAGCAGCCGAGGGGCCTACTAAATTGCTGAGACTGGCCTCAAACTTGCCATCCTCCTGCCTCAGCCTCCTGAGTGTCTGGGATATCAGGCATGCACTGCTGAGCTGGCAAGGTTATTCCTTTTTTAATTTGCCAATTAAAATTATTAAATACCTATAATGAGCATGGTTTTAGGATAGATGCCATGAAGACACAAAGAAGAGCCAGACACTATCCATCAATTTGAGAAAACAGGGTATACATGCATTAGAAATTAAATAGCACTCCAAGGTATTCAGCAGAAGAGGCCATAGTAACAACTGAACACAAGTTTGTTTGCGGAGGATATGACTGAGGATCACAGCATATCTTCTGTGTCACCTTCACAAGACTTCCTTTCAATGGAGGGCTCCCTTCTCCAATATTTGTGGCAGACATAGGGTTTGTCAGCCTAGGCCTGAATACATTCAGATGTTTTCTGAAGCTGTCTTTACAATTGTTGAACAATGTTAATTATTGGTCTGTTCTTCCTACAACGAAATCAAATGAGCCCCTTTCTAATTTCTAATCCTATCTCTGCACTACCAGGGAAAGATCTCTCCACATTCCCTTAATAGTCTGCCCAGGTCAGGCCACATCTACTGTCTAGATGTGCCTCCTAATTTAAGAAGGATACAGAGAACACATTTAGACGAGGAGAGTAGGGTTCCAGAAGAATCTAGCAGGATTTCTAAGTAATGGCTGAGAACTTTGGAAGATTGATGGTTGAGAATAGTCAATTCTTTGGGGTAAGGAGGGAGGAGGCCATGATATGCCTTTAAATATCGGCTACATGTCCCATGTAAAGGACACTCAGGGTACTCAACCATATGTGCTAAAATATTTGTTTTCCACTTTGGGGGTAAGCCTCATGGAACTAAGCTCTGTTACACAGTGAGTATCAGTGCTCCTTCTGAGTCTCGGAGTTTGACACACATCTGATAAATTTTTTAGCCATTTAAGTCTTCACTTCAAGTTGGCCTTCCTTGAAAGACAGTTACGATTTGAATTGGAGGAAAGAGAGCTCTATGTTTGAAGTAGAAACCCACTACAACTAAGAATTGTTCAGGGAAAAAAAAAGCCTAAGTTTATGATCTGTCACAGGAGGTCCCAAGGAAAGCATTGAAAGGGCATTTGAAGGGCAGCTCGTGGCATGTAAGGAATTGGAAATTATCTGGTAAATCCCAACGGGTTTTGTCTGGTGAGGCATCTGAGGCAGTTAGCTGAAGCTAGGTGCCCTGCTCAAGGTCGTCCAAGGATGGCATAACCAACGAGGGATTAGAATTCACAGTCACAGTGCCTAGAATTCCTGTGCGTGACTGGACTTTGCTACGTGCTATTACTTGGGGGCCACACTAATGATTGTGGCAACAATATCTGCAGAGAACCAGGGCAGGAATGATGGCAGAACCATTGAGTCATACAACGATACGACTGGAAGACACCTCCAGATCACCTGGTCCCAAAATCTCCTTTTACAGAGGAGAAAACAGACACCCGCAGAAGCTGAATCACGTACCTGAGGTCACTTGGCCAAAAAGTGGACATGAGGACTTTTGTCCTAAGGGACTTTGTCTTATAGCTTTCCCCTTTTTTTCATTTCTCCTGAATTTATGTTTAAATTCTCTTTCTAGAATTTTATGACTTTCAAGTTCCAAACATTTGCCAAAACTGTAGATGGCATTGTTTTTCAGATCTGTTATATCTAGATAGATAGATAGATACTCACATGTATCTTTTTAACAGAACTTCCCATATATCTTTCTTTTTTTTTTAGTCAGAGATTAAAAAGGATACTTAAATACCAATTCAGGGTCTTGCTAAGTTGCTTAGGACCTCACTAAGTTGCTGAGGCTGGCCTTGAACTTTCAATTCTCTTGCCTCAGCTTCACAAGTCACTTGGATTACAGATGTGTGTCACCATGCCCAGCTCCATGTCTTTATAATCCTTAGCAGATATGATAAGCCAGTGCTGACTTTTATGGGTGATTTATCAAGCCATATTTTGAAGTGTGTCTATAATGTATAGAAGTTAACTCTTTTGTGCCTTTGGAAGTCAGTGTTATTACTTTATACCCAAATTGCATATGTGGAAATTGGGGAAATATTCCCCATGATTGAATTATCATTATAGAGCGCCATTCTGTGTTAAAATTGATCATATAATAGCACACTTGATTTGTCATTTTTATCTTTATAAAAAAACTGAGGATGGCAGTATTACTATGACCATCTTATAGGTAAGGAAATTAGGGCTCAAGGTCATACAGCTGTAAGTTGTTCAGCTGGAACTAGAAGCCAGGTCCATTTGAATTGAGCCCTTGATGGATTTTAAAAATGAGAGAATGAGAATTCTGATGGGTTTCGGTATACAGCAAAATAGTTTTGGACCTAGGGCACAGCCCACGAAGGTTGAAGTTGGAAATAGTGACCTGGGTCATTTGCAGAGGTAGTGAGGGTACTGAACTTTAGGAAAAGCCATCCCCAGAAACCAAGAGGGTCATCTATTTCATAATATTGCCTGGAACTGGCCCTGATTCAAATACTTGTGAAAAATGTTTGGTTTGGAAGGAACACGGCACCATCTACAAACCAATGGGAGATGCAGACTAGGGACTGAGGTTTTCCCAGACTCATGCTACATTTGCAAAGAGAATAACTTCTTGAATACTTCATCATGGGGGAGAAGTAGCTCTGCTCTACTTTGACAGATGGTGTGGAGTAGGGGTTTAGAGCATGGGCTATGGCCTGTCAAATCCTGGGACACGAGTTATCAACTCTGTGGCCATGGATCAATGTCTTTCATCTCTAAATTCTCTTCTTTAAAATGGGACAATAATGACACTTACCTCATAGCTTTGCTGTGACAGCACAATGAGATGACACCTATAAAGCATTGGGGCACAGCACAGTGCCAAGCCCTCTGTAAATAGATGTCCACTTCTCTTATCGCTTCCATGTTGTTACTCTGGAATTGGAATTGGAAGAGCAGGACTCTACTTTTTCATTTCCTCTACAGATTTGCATTTTTGCTTTCTTCTGTGGGTCACACAAATCTTCTGGAATTCAGTGTCACTATGGAAAGTCAACACAGCCGTGTGCTTCCCCATGCATCATTATGTCATGTAAAATAGGAGACACGACGATAGAATGCCCGGCTTCCATCCTGGGTTAAGCGTTACAGCTACTTGTGACGCTTTGGTGGAAACAGGTTGTCTCCAAACCAGATTTGAAGCTAGACTGACCTGTTCCTAAAAAAAAAAAAAAAAAAAGACTGCAAAATCCCATTGTCTCATTTATATCTGTAGAATGTAAATGTAAATTATAGAAATGACAGTGAAATGAATGCCATAAAGAGAACTCATTGCTTATGTTTTGCAGAGCAGAAGAAAGGAATGCCACATCATGCTGGGTCAAGTGAGGAGCACCAGGTATGGGCAGGAGGCAGAAAAGAACAAAGAGAAACTTAACCTAGAGCTGTGGTCTCTTAGGAAAGGCGAGCAGGGCAGAGTGAACCGTTCAGAACAGGCTAGTTGGAAGAAATCCAGAGGGCTTGGGGCCACAGGGAGAGTGTCGGGCCGCCTGATACTTGGCCTTGGGGTGATTTAGGGCAGAAGCAGTATGGGCTTATGTGAGCGTTGGAGAAAGGAGATGGCTGGGGCTTGAGATTGGTTGGTTGGAATGAAAGGCATGCTTCTAAGCAAGTTATAATCTTTAGAAGTGAGCTCTCCCTGAGTCCGTAAGGCTCCTAACATGTTGATACATCATAAGTTTTGTGACTGGATGTGAAGTGTCCCCAAAAATCTTATTGGTGAGACAATGCAATAAGGTTCTACTAGAAGAGAAATGACCAGGTTATGAGAGCCTTAACCCAATCAGTGAATTAACCCACTGATGGAATAAACTGGGTGGCAACTGAAGGAGGGTAGGGTGTGGCTGGAGGAGGTGGGTCACTGGGGGTGTGCCTTATGTATACTTGTATGTGGCAAATGGAGTCTTTCTCTCTGCTTTCTGATCATCATGTGAGCTGCTTCCCTCTGCCACACTCTTCCACCATGATGTTCTGTCTCACCTCGAGCCCTAAGGAATGGAGTCGGCTGTTAATGAACTGAGACCTCTGAAACAGTGAGCCCCCCAATAAACTTTTCAGCCTGTAAATTTTTTCTTGTCAGGTCTTTTAGTCACAGCAGCGAAAAAGCTGACCAATACCATAGATAGAAAAAAAAAATCCACCTGTTTTCACCCTCACTCCCTGGTTCTCCCAGCCCTTGAGGCTTTCTAAAAACAGATGAATCCAGAGAATGAAGGTTAAGTGCACAGGGCCAGAAGTTTTTGATGTGAGAGAGAGAGAGAGAGAGAGAGAGAGAGAGAGAGAGAGAGAGAGAGAGAGAGAGAGAGAGAGAGAGAACATCTATGTTACTATAAAAATAGTTTTGTATTACCCCTCAGTTTCTGTGTTATCAAGCACTTTCCAATCTATTTACAGCCTTAATTGGAAAAATAAAAGTAACAACAACAACAAAAAAAAAAATTATAAGGAAACCAACTGTAGCTCCCTGTACATTTGAGGAGCACTAATAGGTGACCAGGAAATCCACAACAGCCCTATAGCTGTCTCTGGTTCAGAATCCTCAATTTGTTGTTCCAGAAACTGCACATTGTTAAAACTGCACATTTCACCATATAAAAACAAATACCACCCAACTGCTGTCACACAAGAGTTTTTATAATGTAAATTATTCACATATCTGATTTTCTTTTATGGCGTCTATTTTTGTAGCAGGTGCAGAAGATTCAAAAGGCTGAATTGAGTCTCATAGTGCAGTGTTTTACAGCCTCTTTGACGAGTTAACCCATGTACATATTCCTGAGGCTTGAGCATGTTATTGAATTGTGGTTTGTACTTATGCACATTTGTAGCCAAATAAACTGGAAACTGAGACTTTGTTTCAGTTTTATTGTCAAAGACTCAAAGCACCATTACCACATTTTGTCTTGTATGTGGTAATAGGCACCTCACTGATAAAGGTCATTGGGGTTTAGATACAATAAAACAAATCTCTCGAGACCACAGTGTTGGGAAGATTCATTTATTAATTTTTTAAAAATATTTTTCTTTTAGTTGTGGGTGGATACAATACCTTCATTTTATTTATTTATATGTAGTGCTGAGGATTAAAACCAGGCACTCACACATGCTAGGCAAGTGTTCTACCACTGAACCCCAACACCAGCCCTGAATTTATCATTAATGCTGCAATAATACAATAAAGTATTTTCATTATTTCTAATGATGCTTAGTCATATACTTTGCTTTGGTCTCCAATATTTGATCTCTCACAATATTTATTGTGCACCTACTAGATTGCAAGCTTCTCAAGGGCTTGTGCATATTTTTATTTTCCCTCTCTTAAGAGGTTAGCTGTATCGGGCACATACTGGGAGCTCAATGAATACTTAATTAAGTAATAATTTTGTGGGAAGTGTGTCAGTTGCTGTAACAAAATGCCTGAGATAATCAACTTAAAAGAGGAAAGGTTTATTTTGGCTCACAGTTCTGGTGGTTTCAGTCCTTGGTAGGTTGGCCCCATTGCTTTTCAGTTTGTGGTGAGATAGTACACCCCGATGGGAGTGCCTGGTGGAGCAAGTTTTCTTGGTGGACACGAAAGTGAGAGTTAACAGACTGTGATCCCACAACCCTCTTTGAAGGCATGACCCCAGTAACCTAAAGTCTTCCACCAGGGTCACCTCTTAAATTTTTCCATCATCTTCAAATAACACTGCACTGAGGACTAAGCCTTTAACATAAGGCCTTTGGGGGACATTCCAATTGTGAACCACAGTAGTAATCTTTTTCAAAGTAAAGTTCATCTACTTAAGATCTGAAAGATCCAATTAATGAGCATTGAAACAATGAATTTTAAAATGCAGTTTCTCCTATTCTAGAGTCCTTAATTTTTACTGTTATCTACTATGGACTAAATAAGTGAGTTTACTATCAGTATATATATTTTTGTTGAGATTGTTGAGTATTCTACCAAGAGGGCTTGCTTGCATGCAGTGCTGGTCAGTACTACCAGTCCCCCTGTGTGTGCACACCCAGGCAAATGATTGAATTTACCACCATATTTGGGAAGTATCTGTTAGCCAGGTATCACAAATTTTTGTCTTGAGTTGATCATACTTTTAAATTGCTACTACTCTTGATTTAACTAATATTTTCAAAAGTTTACTTTTGTAGTTGGTATCAATTTTTTTAAGTTAGAAAGTAAAATTGGGTGAAGTATGTGGACCACAGATCTTCTGTCCTGTCTAAGCTATTCCCAATCAAAAAATCTGGAGAGCTATGGCTCAAGACTTGAGTTCCTCCTATCATGATTGATGTTGTAACCCACTGTGAGGTACAGAGTAAACAATTGTTGCTACTAATAATTGAAACAACATTTGAGAATTATTTCTATTTCTCTATAAATATATACTCCATCCTATCCAATACTTAAGTATAGCCTGTGTTAACTGTCCAATTCCCATATATATTTTTTTAAATCTTTTTTTTCCCTTTTATTTATTTAATTTGGTGCTGAGGATCGAACACAGGGCCTTACGCATCTACCACTGAGCTACAACTCCAGCCTCAATTCCCATACTTTTTAGAGATCAGATAGCTGAGGCTCAAATATCAAGAAACTTGCTCAAGGCACACAATGGGAAACTGGAGGATCCAAAATTCACTTGGGTCTTTAGTTATGTGCTCCAATGATCAGTGCTCCATCACATTATTATATTTTTATAAAACAAGCAGGTGATCAGTGAAACTGATTCTATTTGCTTGTAAATTCTACATGAAACCAAGCATGATAGTTGCATACCTTTAATCCCAGCAACTCGGGAAGCTGAGGTAGGAGGATCTCAAGTAATTTGGACTCCATTAAAATTAAAAACTTTTGTGCATCACCCTGGAAACACAGTGAAAAGATCATTCATTGAGTGGAGAAAATGTTTTCAGATCATATATATGTTCAATATCTGGAATATATAAAGAATTCCTACAACTCAAGGGTAGAACAACTAAACCTGATTTTAAAATAGGCAAAGGACTTGAATAGACATTTCTCCAAAGAAGATATACAAACAGCCAATAAGCACATAAAAGATGTTTAGCACCACTCAACATTAGAGAAATGCAAAGTGAACCCACAATGAAATGCTGATCCACACTCATTAGAATGATTATTTTTTAAAAAATGAAAAGTAAGTAATAGTTAGCTAGAGGTGTCGCTCAGTGGTAGAGCACTTGCCTAGCATGCTTGAGGCACTGGGTTCAATCCCAGCACCACATAAAAATAAACAAATAAAATAAAGGTATTGTGTCCATCTCCAACTAAATTTAAAAAAAAAAAAGTAAGTAATGGTGAGGATGTGGAAAAATTGAAACTTTTGTCTACTGTTGGTAAGAACATAAAATAACACAGCCACTATAAAGAATAGTATGGTGGTTTCTCAAAAAACAAAAGAGACCTGTGATCCCAGCTATTTGGAAGGCTGGGGCAGGAGAATTTCAAGTTCAAGGCCAGCCTAGGCAACTTAGTGAGACCCTGTCTCAAAATAAAGTAAAAAAACCAGGGGCCTGGGAATATAGCTCAGTGATAAGACTACTTGTCTAGTATGTGTAAGGCCCTTGGTTTAAGTCCAGGTAATATATAGAGTGAGAGAGAAAAAAGAGATAATAATTTAGCAATCTCACTTCTGGTTATATCCACAAAAGAATTGAAAGTAGGGATTTCAACAGATATTGGTACAGCCATATTTAAAACAGCATTACTCATAACTACCAAGAGGTAGAAGCAATTCAAATGTCCATTGATTCATGAGCAGATAAACAAAACATGGTATGTACATACAGTGAAATATTATTTCCCTTGAAAAAGAAGGAAAACTCTGACATATGCCATAACATGAATGAATCTTGAGAATAAGCATTATGCTAATTGAATAAGTCAGTTACAAAAAGACAGATACTGTATGATTCCATTTACTTAAAGCACCTAAAGTAATCAAATTCATAGAGAAAGAAAGTAAAATGGTGGTTTCCAGGAGCTGGGGGAGGGAGAAATGGGGAGCTATTGTCTTATGGGTATACAGCTTCTGTTTAGGATGTCAAAAAAGTTCTGGAGAGGGCTGGGGTTGTGGATCAGAGGTAGAGCACTTGCCTAGCATGCATGAGGCACTGGGTTCAATCTTCAGCACCACATAAAAATAAAATAAAGATACTGTGTCCACCTCTATTATAATATATAACATACATAATAAAAATAAAATTAAAATGTATTTTCCAGAAATAAAAAAGTACTTCTGTGAACAAACAGAAGATGCTCGAATCTTAATCAGTTGATGTCAGATAGGCACATGGAAAGGCGAGGGGTAATTGGCTGTGATGATTTAGATCCATTAGCAAAACTAGGATTCTTCAATTCAACTAAATACTATAATTGGGTCATTTGTAAGCATAGAGGTGACTGCATGAACTTACATCTTTCCCTGAAGGCTGAGGAGGAATAACAGACAGTTTGCTGCTATTTTGTATCTTTTTTGCATCTTCATTTATTGTAGCAAAATAGAAAAATTTGTCTTTGTTTTTATTTCTTCTCTTTTTTTTTTGAGGGGATGGAACTTGGGTACTGAATCCAGCCATGACCTTGTGCACGTTAGGTAAGCACTCCACCACTGAGCTTCATCCCTCAGTCCTTTTAACTTTTGTTTTGAGACAGGTCTCCCTAAGTTTCCCAGGCTGGTCTTGAACTCGAGATCCTCCCGAGTAGCTGGGATTACAGGCATAACCACTATCCCTGGCCTGCCTTTTTGTTTTTTAAACATAGCAATCACTCCGCCAGTCTAGTTTAGTTTAACTGTCTAGATTTTTCTTTTTCCTTTAATGTTCGTAATGTACTCCACAGGAACTAACTGACGTTTGAGTAGACATGAGGGGTCAGTGGTTCTGTGCAGCTTATTCTGTTTGCTCTTCTAGATAGATCTATTTTTAGCCTTTCTCTGTCTTGTTCTCTGCTCCAGGAGAGAATAACCATGGACCACATCATCTGGGCTTCATCACTTGATAGCTTCTAGCAGGTCATAGCCCTTGAGAGGTAGCAACAGGAGATCAGATCAACAGGCAGGAGAATAGCTGTTTCTCTGATTGCTCCTGCCTTGCCATGGTCTTGGAGGGGCTGGGTTGTTCCACTTTCCACCATAGAGGCTCTTGACTGAAGTTCCCATTGTCCTCTGGAAACACTTGCCTCCCTTGCCCATTGAAGCCTCCTGGAGGTAATGCTCACCCCTGTGGCTAGCCCCTGGTGCTCTTTGATCCCTTGCCTGTTTCCTTAACCACAAGCAATCCTTGACATAGTCCTTTCACTATGCTGTATTGGTCATGCCATTCATTTCCTTTCAAGACTGACTGCTCCAGTCACTCAACTGCCACAAGTGCATAGACTGATCTAATGATTCTGTATCCCTAATAAATATGGACATGCCTGGGAAGAAGAGGCTAAAGGGCCAAGTTGTTATTGATGGCTTGATATCTATATCTCTTTAATTCACTGATTGTATCTAAAGCATCTAGCACAGTGCCTGACCCACAGCAAGCCCCCAATAATAGTTATGTTTTTTAGTTAGACAAGGTTTGTATCTGTATTTTTATTAAATGGATTACACTCTCAATCAATGAGTTAATAGTTATTTATTAAACTTTCAAAAGACATGCAATAATGGATACTTTTAATTCATTTTAGTACATAGCCAATCAAGTATAAATGCACATATAATCTTAGTGTTTCTCAAATGTATGAAAAAATTGTTGTGTTAAATATCTTTTTTGCAACTCCAAGTCTACTCTCCAATCTTCTACATCTATCTTTTTGCCCCAACAGACTGACCTCTATGGGGTATATAAATCCCCTTCTTGAAGGAAGATTGTCAGAATAAAAGGTGAGTGAAGTCAGATTCTTTATTTTCGTGACTCCCTCCTTTTAAGGTTGTGTCAATTTGATAAGGGTTGGGTCTACAGAATTTCTCTCCTTCCAGGTTCTTCAAGCCAAGTTCCTGCTCTGTTTCTCAAAGTTCCACAACATTCCATCCATTCCTTTAAGATTTTTTGCAATTTTATTTTTTTTGGGGGGTGGGTTAATTAATTCATTTATTTATTCTAATTAGGTATATATGACATCAGAATGAATTTTGGTTTATTGTACACAATTGTAGCACAAATTTTCATTTCTGGCTTTACCTGATGTAGTGTCACACCATATGTGCAGTCATACATGTACCAAGGGTAATAATATCCATCTCATTCCACCATCTTTCCTGTACCTAGGTCTCCTCCCCTACCCTTTTCCCAGTCAAATTTCCTCCATTTTTCCCAAGCCCCTCCCTCCCATTATGGATCAGCATCCACTTACCAGAAAGAACATTTAGCCTTTGGTTTTTTGGTATTGGCTTACTTCACTTAGCATTATATTCTCCAACTCCATCCATTTACCTGCACATGCCATAATTATATTCTCTTTTAATGCTGAGTAATATTCCATTGTGTATATATACCTCAGTTTCTTTATCCATTCATCTATTGGAAGGCATTTAGTTTGGTTCCACAGTTTAGCTATTGTGAATTGAGCTGCTATGAACATTGCTGTGACTGCGTTACTATAGTATGCTGATTTTAAGTCCTTTGAGTTTACGATGAGGAGTGGGCTAGCTGGGTCAAATGGTGGTTCTATTCCAAGTTTTCTAAGGAATCTCCATACTGCTTTCCAGATTTGTTGCAGCAATTTGCAGCCCCACCAGCAATGTTGGCTATTTTAATAGCCAGAGAATGACAACTGTTGCTTCTCTTTACTTATTAAATAGATGAACCCTATTTAGCTGCTGATATTTTGTTTCCTTCTTATTAAGAGCTTAATATATACCAGGCCATTTGGTGACTTTATTTCATTTAATCATCTCAGAACAGTGCTATGAGGTAAATTCCACAAAATAATAATCTCGGTCTTACAGATAGAGATACCAAAGCTTAGAGAAGATAAGTGATTTGCTCAATATCATGCAGAGAGTGAAAAATAGAACCAAGATTTGAAGACAGGCTGCTGGCACCAGAACCTAACCTATACAGCTGGGCATGGTGGCACAGATCTGTAATCCCAGCTACTTAAGAGGCTGAATCAGGAAGATCACAAGTTTGAGGCCAGCTTGAGAACGTAGACCCTGTCTCAAAACAAAAATAAAAAGGGCTGGTGATGAAGCTCAGTGGTTAAGCACCTGTGGGTTTAATACTTAATAAGCACACACACACACACACACACATACACACACACATGACATCCACAGTTTGGCAGATTGTCCTTCTCTTCCTGGGACTAGCAATAGGAAGAAAGCAAGTAAACATAAACATGATATATCTTACTAGGCAGACTTAATGTCACCCAGAAAAAATAACATTTAAATTGAGAACTGAGGAAACGAGCCACACATGAGGTGCTGGAGATGTGGAAATCTTGGATTGCCCTCAGCACCACCTAGTATCTTGCCTTAAACAAAGACTGCACTAAACAAATGATTCTTGACTCTGTTGATACAAAGATTTAATTTTTGTCCTATGGATGACTGCTTCTGATAGAAATCCTTAATAATTGTTTGAGAATCAAAGTCTTCTTAGTGCCCTGTGAGCTCACAGGGCCACATGCTCCTCTCAGTTACTTCCAAGTAGCACCTATTAATTTCAATGGAAGGGAAGTACGTTTACTTGAAGGGAGAATCTGGTCGTTGGGATATGGCATAGCAATTCGTGACAATTCTGCTCCTTTGAATGCACATTTAATATCTATAATCACTGTTTAAGAAGATTGCATGCCACATGAATTAAAGGTTGTGGCGTCAGAGCCACCTTAACCTGTATGCTTCTTGTCTTGTTCTCCAGTTACTCCCCGTCTCAGATTACCATTAGATCATCATTATTTTTTTCTTACACTTAGTTTTACAGGTCTAGATAGAAGAATTACAATTCAAGGCACTTTTTTTTTTAAAGATGGAGTTCCTTTCTGAATTAACGTCTGTAGGGGAAAATATCGCCAAATATTGCTCCCGGAAGGTCTTTCCAAATTGGAAGCATCGTTGGGCCAGAACACTTCAGCCAATTTCTGCTGCTGCTGGCCACCTGGGAATCCTTTCTAGCCTGCACATTGGTTCTCTATTTTCTCAGGAAGGAAATGAAGTCTCCCGCTTAGGCGGTGGTTTGGATCTGTGAATCATCTGGGTATCCCTCTGCACACACAAAACATTTCAAACAAAGAGTAAACATGAATGTGTGGTGACTGGAAGCTGCAGGCTATAGGCTGAGATGTGTCAAAACAAAAGCTAAAGAACTTTCTAGTAGTGCTCTTAGCTACTTCCTACTGCAATTGCTTTTTTTCCCCTCCTTTCCTTTCTCCTCTGTCTCCTCCAATTAGATTTTATTTTGGAAACTGAAGTTCTGGATACAGTGCTGCTCTTGAGTTTAGTACCAAAGATAAGTCACTGAGTTTCTCTTGGGCCTGATTCCTTCTTTTGTCCAATAGGTATTTGCTAAAAACTTACCATAAGTACAATTTTACTTGGGATTTAGAGGTAAAGAAAACATACATAGTCCTTGCTTTCTTAGAGCTGACATTTCAGTAGGAAAATGAGTTGTGACCACAAGGAGACAGGAACCCAACCTTGTGATATGAAGTCAGACACATTTGTCTATGAGTCTGTGGTTTCTTTGTCTATAAAATTGGTATGGGATTATATATGCTAACCTCCCAGACATTAAAGCATGATTTGAAATGCAGTATGTGCAAAGAATCTGGAATGACCAAAACTATTTTTAAAATAAGAACAAACTTAAAGGATTTGTACAATCTGATTTTAGGACTTACTAACAAAGCTACAACGATTTAAAAGAGTGTAGTAGTAGTTGCATAAGGATACATGTATGGATTAATGCAACAAAGAGTTCAGAAATAGGTCCACATTTACATGGATAATTGTGTTTTAATGAATACAAGTTTTAACAAAAGACGGTCTTTAATAAATCAGGCTGGAGCAACTAAACATCTGTATTAAGAAAGGTGCTGAAAAAAGAAAAGAAAGGTACCTTGACCTTTTCCTATAACATATAAAAATTCAACTCAGAATAGACATTTGCATTATTTTCTCCTGTATTTTATCAGGAGAAAATAATGCAAATCTAAAAGTATATATCAAAAATCTTCTAGAATAAAATACAGGAGTAAATCTTTGTGATTCCCAGCACCACAAAAAGGGAAAAAAGAATTTGTAAGGCATATATCTGACAAAGGATTTTTATCCAGATAACATAAATCTCTTTTTCAATGCAATAATAAGAAAAAAATCCAATAATAAAAGTGAAGAAAATATTTGAATAGACATTGCACAAGGAAAAATATGTGAATGGTTAAAAATGTATGAAAAAATGTGAAGGATCTCTGGGAATGAGAGAAGTGCAACTTTAGACCACATGGAATACTACAACCTGCACACAAGAATAGCTCTGATTAAAAAGACTGATAATAACAAGTGCTGGTGAGGCTGTGGGGCAATTGGAAATTTCTACACTGCTGGTGAGTATGCAAAAAAAAAATCATACTCATTTTGAGAAATGAAGTTTCTTAAAATGTCAAGCATACATTCACCATATGACCTAAAAATTCTACTCATGGGTATCACCCAAGAGAAATGAAAACACATGTCCACTGAAAGATTGATATGAATATTATAGTGTCATTATTTCATAATAGTACCAAACTGGAAATAATGCAAATGCCCATCAACTGATACATAGGTGAAAAAGAAACTGGTGATGAACAATGAGAAGGAATGGAGCACTGATGTGACACCAGATGAGTCTCAAAAGCATCACAGTCAGCAAAAGAAGGCAGAAATAGAATACCCTACACAGTACTATATTATCCCATTTACATGAAATCTTTTGTGAAAATTCTAAAAAGGCAGAACTGTAGGAACTGAAAGCACATCCAGAACTTCCTGCAGCTGAGGATAGGGACGGGAAATGACAGGGAAGGGTTCAAGAAAAATGGAGGCTGATGTGATTGTGGTGGTGGCTGAATGACTATATACATTTGCAAAAAAAAAAAAAAAACTCATGCATAAATTCAAATCAGTGGATTTTATTGTGTATAAATTGTACCTCAAGAAAGCCATAAAAATGTTAATTGAGAATACACATTTGAAGTTTATAGAAAGCCATTCTATAAAAGCAATATTTCAGCAGCTACAGAGGACAAAGGAAAAGTTAGTTAGCAATAGGAGAATTTTTCAGGTTCATCCAGGAGAAACTTCTATTCATAGTAGAACCCCAGAAATCCCAGGCCATGGAGCGCTTGGCTCAGGACACCCTGCCTGGAAGCTCAGGCACAAGTGCCAGGCACAGAAATAGGTTTCTTATCACCCACATAGAACTGTCCATCAGAGGCCACAGGCTGTGGGCTCATCGCCTTATCTGGCTAGATAAACTCTTAAGGGTTTCTCCTCATCTGCTCCCTGAAGCCCCAGAGGTGAGAGCGTAGACAGTGCGTAGCAGTCCAGCCATCCAGACAGGTTTGACTCAGTGACATGTAGTGTGTCCTCTTAGGAATTTCTACAGCCCTCCTGCTGCTGGTGCTGCTTCTTCTGGGAACTTCACATTTTCTAGTTTCCTCCTCTGAGGGCTCTGCCGCTGTTTATCTTGGACTTTGGAGTTTCCTGTGATGCTTCTTTCTCCAGGGCTTCAGCAACTCGAGCAGTAGAGAGCCCAGGTCCACTTGTCCTAAGAGTCTGAACCTGAGCTCCTCTCCCCTCCCCTGTTTCTGCACCCCGTGATCTGGTCTCTCAACTCTTTGCTCTCTGCGTTCAGTTAGCTGTGACCTCTCCCAGGAAGTGTGGATGAACACAATTTCACCTGAAACTGTCCCTGTGTGAACAAGCAGCTTAGACATGTATGGCATACTTCCCACATTCTTAGAATCATAAGTTATCTGGATCCAAAAAGACTTTGCAGAAAATCTAGACCCATCTTTCCCCAAATGTCCTTCTCAGAACTGAAGGGTGTAAATATTCACTCAGTAGAAAACAGATGCCACTACCAAATGCACTTAGAAAAATGCCAACTAGAGAGGTTTCTATATACTGTGTACTCCAAGCAGGCTCAATACATGCACTTGGATCATAAGCATCATGACATGGAGTCGGGGCTAGTGAAGTGGTGATCGTGGTGGTGGTGTGTGGGGGGAAATCTGCAGTGTTTGATCAGAAAATCCTTCTCTCCTTTCAGATTATAGAGCAACACTAGAAACATATCAAATGATTGGCCAGGGTGGCATATGCCTGTGGCCCCAGCAATTTGGGAGACTGAGGCAGGAGGATCTCAAGTTTGACGATGGCCTCAAACTGAGCAATTTAGGGGGATTCTGTCTCAAATTTTTAAAGAAGAACTGGGAAGGTAGCTCAGTGGTTATGCACAACACCCCCTCCAAATTCAATTCCTAAGAAAGAAATGTGTTTAAAAAAATCTACCAATCATATCTTTAATTACATATATAATTTTAAATATTCTAGTAGACACATTTTAAAAAATAAAAAGAAGAAAATGAACTTAATTGTTATATAAAATTCATTTATTTATGAAATAAATTTTATTTTTTAGAGCAGTTATGTGGTTCAATCAGCAAAATTGAGCAGAAGTACTGAGAAGTCACAGTTAACCTCTGCCTTCCCTCATATATGCTCAGCCTCCCCTACTATCCTGATTTTAATAGTATATTTTATTGAACACAATATTTAAGCAATTATTATTTTAATATGAATCATGTAAATTCATTAAGGAGCTACTTTGCATACTTTCTGTCTACTGTCTTAGGTGGTCCTAGCCACACTGCAAGTGCTCATCAGCCACATGTGGCAAAGGAATAAAGTCTGAACACAGCTTAGCAAATGCTGATCTAGCCTCGCCCTCTGGTCATACAGATAAAGTTGCAGACCCTGAAAGTTTGAAGTGATTTTCCTGAGTTACACGCCCAAATAATGCCAGAGCTGAGATCAGCACACAGGTTTCCTGACCCTCATTGGGTAGTTCTTTCCACCACACCATGACTCAAACACCAATTTTTTCCTTTGTAGGAGGGAGAATTCCAACTTCCTTCCTTTGCCCTGCAGGAGAATCCTCTAGTGTTTCTTCTGAACTGAATTAGCACAGGGCTCTGTGCTTCCTCCAGTGTCTGCACTGTCTTTCCTAGGTTTTGTGCAGTATCCACAGACTGGGTTTATCATCATTAGGGGTTCCTTCAAGCCATCGTTCACTAGGATCCCTAACTGTGGACTTATTTTGATGGCCCTTGGGCACTTGGGTTTTGTAAAGAGAATGAGAGGGTCTTTCCTTTGCCGTCCTTTCAACAAATACTTATTCAACATGTCAAAGTACCAGCCCTCGTAATTGGTGCTGGGGACACATCAACAAGCAAATCAAGTTCTTGTTCTCTGGAGCTTAGATTCTAGTGACAGGAGACAGACAAAACACATATGTAAGCACAGGGCATATCGGATGGGAATAAAGGTTATTGAGATAAGATAAGAAAAAATAAGAGAAAGAGGAATAAGGAATAGGGATAGACTGATGACTGAGAGATCCAATTATTTTCGAATTGTGGTTCTTATTGATGGAAAGAAGAAATGGATTAAAGGAAAACATTCTTCTGAGCCTATACAGTCATCACCTGGTATCTGTGAGGGACTGGTTCCAGGACCCCCAAGGATGTTCAAGTCTCAAATCACATTTGCAGATATCCTACACACATTCTCCCATATACCTTAAGCCATCTTTAGATTACATATAATGTCTAATATAATGTAAATGTTATGTAAATAGTCGTTATACTTTATAATAGGAGAAAAATTATATATATATATATATATATATATATATATATATATTCTGATGCTTTTTTTTTGCTTTAGAATATTTTCAATCTGAGGTTGGTTGAATTTGTAAAAATTGTGGATACAGAAGGCTGATGGTATGTATTTATATATGTGCATAAACACACACACACACTGAGATTTTTCTTATTGATTATTGTGTGTTTGAATGCCTTCAATACATTTGTGAATACATGGAATCTCTTAGGTAAATACTGAGAATACTTACTAACAACTAAAGCATATGCCATTCACCAGGGCTGTGAGGAGCACATGACCTGGGGTTTACCACTTAATGAGAAAGGTCTTTGCTCTCTGAATATTTATTTTCCAAGCTACAGTTAAGAGGTATCAGGAGCAAAAATTGTCCTAATGATCTGGCCATTCATTAAAATTAGACTTCAAATATCTCTTAATGCTTTACTCTATCTTCCCAGCCAGTGAATCAGTCATTGTGTTAGTCTCAGTTCCACTGATTGTCAGATATTGACAACATGAGACAGCACAATGAAAACATAAAACAGATGGATTGCAAAGGGGAAAAGCACAACTTGCCAAACATTTAGGATTTCATGAAGTTGAAGGAAGGGATACAGGGGCACTATCAGAATGGCTTGCAAAGTCATTGGTGAATGAGGACTAAGCTTGATTCAACCTGTTAACAAAGGAAGAAAACAATGGAAACAATGATGAGTGTTCCAAAAGGAAGGAATTGATATTAAAGGAACAGGAAAGGTGCTTAGAAACTTGACTAAGCCTTAAGAATGGGTTTTCAAAATGTGTATTCATTAAGATAGAAAGTTGAAAATAAAATGAAGAATGTGACAGTGCTAATCATACAATTTTGTTTTGAAACTTTTAACAAAAACCTCTTTATTTATTTATTACCCTGAGAATAACCATGTGGTTAAAACCTTAAATTTGTTTTGGTTAAATGTAAGCTTATTTCATAATTTGTACAATTTTTAGTTCATTTTCACAAGAAAATATCTCAATAATACTTTTTTTTTTTTAATCCAATGACATTTTGGTGCATGTAAGTGGCCTTTTCCGGATACTAATTACTCTTGAGTGACAGGAAATACGTTGAAAGTGCTATTATTATTATCTTTACTTTTCAGGTGAAGAAACTGACATATGAAAAATTTAAGTGATTTGCTCAAGGTCACAGAGCTAGTAAGAGATGGAGACTCCCAGTAACCCAGCCAACCTGGATCTAGGTCTCATCTCCACTGCACAACACTGCCTCCTAGAGGGGACACATGGGTTGATTCTCCACAAAGCTCAAAGGAAAAGTCTTGTATGAAAAGATGTCTAGTGCCCATTTCTCACAGACCTCACAGGAGTGATTCACATTAAATCTTTCAGTTCAGGGTGGTTTTGAGGAGTACATGAGCACATTGCTTATTGTCTCGCTATTATATTTGATACAATCTAAAATTTTTAGAGTTTAAATTTCCCAACTGTTAGTTAAAGTCTATTATCTTTGTGTTTTCTTAACTTCTGCAGGGCATATCAGGGAAGTTAAATATTAAATATTTAATTGTCTTGCCCTCTAGCTCTGCCAGAAGGTGCACGCGCGACACACACACACACACACACACACACACACACACACACCTCCCAGCTCACAATGACATACTGTCTCTGTGCATCTTTCAGGCAGAGAAAGATAATGGCCATGTATGATTTCAGGCAAGACTGCTGATTTGCAGTCTCTTCAGGAAATTGTAGTGTTTCCTAAGACAATATTCCTAGTCAAAATAGATTAAGCCCGAAGCCAAAGTGATGACCACTGTGGAAGTTAATGATACTGTGTGTTTGGTTGGAAACAACTGAGAGACAACTAAGTTATCATAACAGACAGTCCACCCTATAATCCTTCTTTGTTCTCAGGTCCCTGTCACTGTGGAATGGGGAAAAAAAATAAAGTTTTCTCTTTAGGTACCTTGTATTTGTAGAGGGGGTAGCAAAGTCATCCACTATGATGAAATGAAATCTAGGGAAGAAGCAGAAATGTGTTTTCAAGGCAGGCTAGCCATTTACTCAGTTTCAAGTTCTCAGAGAATGCAGAGCAATTCTAGAATATTCTCTGGGCTACCAGAGGGGCATATGCTGCTACAGTAACTGGGCCAAGCCAGCTTGACAGAGGAGTTAGGAGAGCAAGGCCTTTCTATCAGGGCTCATAGAACTTTAGAAATGCACTTCTAGGCTTGAATCTGGAGGAATTATAGTCAAGGACTCAAAGAGATATGTGAACACTCCTATTTATAAGCAGCACTACTCAGAAGAACCAAAAGGTAAGAGTACTCCAAGTGCACATCAACAGATAAATAGAGAAACAAAATGTTGTCTATAAATAAAATGGAATATTAGTCAACCCCAGAAAGGAAGAAAATTCTGACCTATGCTATAACATGGATGAATCTTGAGGACATTATACTATGAAATAAGCCATTCATAAAAAAATACTCTATAATTTCACTTTTATGAGATAACTTGAGTGGTCAAATTCATAGAGTCAGAAAGTAGCTTGCTGGTTTCCAAGGGTGGGAAGAGGAGGGGAAATAAGGAGGTCTAATGGGTACAGGGTTTGATGATGAACGTGTCTTGGAGATAGATGGTGACAGTGGTCGCACAACAATTTGAACTTGATGTCATTGAATGGAACCCTTAAAATGTTAAAATGGTAACCCTATGCTATTAAAAGAAAAAAAAAGACTAGTAGGATGCAGAGTGGTCAGGAAGATGCCAGGGAAGGTGACCTGGTGAAGGGGATGAGAAGAGCAAAGACAGCACAGCTCCAAATTAGATTTCCCAACCAGGTCGTGGCATAAAAAGGATTTAAAAGTAAAGGGAAGTCTTGCCAGGTGTTAATTTATTGGGTGCTTACTAATTGCCAAGGATTAGGTTAAAGGTTTGATATGCATTAACTCATTTTTGCAATAACCTTATGGGATGGATACTACAGTTACACACTTTGGAGATTTAGCAAGATTAACCAACCATCTGCTGACTGGGGGGAAATAATGAATGCCTGATTAAGGGCAGGAGGTGAAGCCAGGGTGTCTGATGAGCCCCTAGTGGTTCTTAGACATTAGTGTGCCTCAGAATCTCCTGGAGGGCTCATTCAGTCACAGATTGCTGGGCCCTGACCTCAGAGTTTGAGTCACTAGGTATGGGGTCCAAGGATTTGCACTTGTAATAGTGATGCTCATGGTGCTAGTTAGGAACCATGACTGGCTTGTGTTCTTAACTACCACAGGTAATGTTAGAAGGACTTGCCTGTCCGCAAGGAGCTTGGGGGAATGATACAGGGAAACTTGATGTGTTGCAAGGAGCTGAGCAGGTGGCTGTGCCAACCCTTTTGCTATAACACAGGGGCAGCTGTCGATCTCCATTAGCAAGGTGTGAGCATTGAGGTATTTTCCCCTGGAAGTAACGGTCAAGGACTGATAGCGCCATGCATTCTCTTCAGCTTATTTCCATATCCAAATAGTCTATGCCTTTCAAGCACAAGAGGAAATCTTATTTAATGCTGATCTATGGGATTTCGCAACTCTCAGATTGCATTTAAACTCAGTGTTATGTGGGTTAGCATTTAATTATTCTCTAATAAATTTGTGTGCTTTTTTCTGGGGGTTGGGGTACCAGATTGAACTCAAAGGCACTCAACCACTGAGCCACATCCCCAACCCTATTTTTTATTTTACTTAGAGACAGGGTCTCACTGAATTGCTTAGCGCTTTGCTTTTGCTGAGGCTGGCTTTGAATTCAAGATCCTCCTGCCTCAACCTCCTGTGCCACTGGGATTACAGGCTGTACCACCACGCCGGGTCTAGATTTATGTGCTTTTGTCTTTCTTCCTAAGGTAGTTGAGAAGTTTGGGGGGGTCAAGGACACAATGACTTATATTTATATCTAGGCCTTCTAATGTGATCAGAGCAGTCTCAGTCTTTACACTTAAGGCACTCATTAGTAAATCTAATAAGGGGAGGAAAAAAAAACAGGGATCAGAAAATTAGAGAATATCATGACAGGTGATGGGCCTTAGAGATATCAATTCTGACAGCTCTGGGGTAATACATGGTGCATGTGTCTATAACTTCACTGTCATGATATTCTCTAATTTTCTGATCCCTGTTTTTTTTTTTTTTTTCTTTCTTAAGTGTAAGGACTATGCCTTATCTTTGTATACCTAGTGTCTAGGGAAGTATAGTGAATGTCACAGGTCCCTAAAGTAAATATTTGTGGAATGAGTAATAAGTAAATGCTATGGTTTGTATATGGTTTATATGTGCTTCAAAATGTTCATGTGTTGGGAGCATGGTCCCTAGTGTGTGATGTTGAGATGTGGTGGGCCCTTTAAGAGATGGAGCCTATACTGAATGGTTAAAAGATTGGCCTTTCTCCTTGCTCTGGCTGCCTAACCAGCAAGTGATTTCTCCCTCTCACACATTCTCCCACTGTGATGCTCCTGAAGTCCTAGAGAGCTGAGATGATGCCAATGCTAAGGCCTTGAATCTCTGGAAGTGAGAGCCAAATGAACCTCTTCTCTTTGTAAAGTTAGCCTTCCTTGGGCATTTCACTAGAATAACAAAGAATGGATCTACCCAGTGAATGAAATATGGTCAGCCTGTTTTAAGCTCCAGATGGTAGTACAGAGTAAAATATTTTGAAGTTGCTTGAAAAAAATAGAAAAGCAATAGGTAAGTTTGAGGGAGAAACACTGAATGGTGCCATCTAAATGTCAATAGTTTACTTTTTTAGCTGGGTGGGTGGTGCAAGCCTGTGATCCCAGCTATTCAATAGGCTGAGGCAGGAAGATCCTAAGTTCAAGGCCATCTTTAGCAATTTGGTGAAACCCTGTCTCAAAATAAAAAAGGGCAGGGAATGTAGCTCCGTAGTAGAGCACCCCTGGATTCAATTCCCAGTACAAAAATTTTTTTTTTTTTTTTACCTTTGCAGAGGTATATTTTCTTAGCATTCCCACCTATGATCCACAATAGCAAATAGATAGTTGCATCTTTCTAATACACATGAGAAAAACTGCTTTTGTTCCAGTTTCATAAGAACTCCACACTTTTTTTAGTATTATTTTTCATTGATGGTTTAGTCAAATTAGGACAACTGTTTCTTTAAACAGTTGTGAGGCTCAGGTTGAAGGCCTTCATGGGAATATAGCATTTGAGGACTAACTATAGAAATATGACAAAGCTCTTCCATGCTTTATTCTCTTGAAGAATACACTCGTTGACCTCCTAAAAATAAATACTTGTAACTTGGCCTTTCTGTTAGTCCTGAGTGCTACCACCAGATGCTATCTGTGGCCCAGCATATGGCAAGATGATACTTTCCTGTACCCTTGAAGTTAAATGGGGCAGGTGATTTGCTTTGGCCAGTGAAATGTGAGTAGAGAGAAGGTGTGACAATTCAAGTTGTAAGAGCCAGTGCTCAACATCTTACTTTATCCTTCCCCTTACACTGGTTGTGAGTCAAACTGAAGTCTTCATCAGCCTGAGGTCTCTGAATAACTTCTGTGAGTAATATATTCACATTTCTTATTGATGGAAAGTCAAAATGATCAAAGAAAAAGCTGCTTTGAAGCTGCTTAGTGAAATAAGTGGCTAGACACATACATTTCAATTTCCCCCCTTTTATTTGAAGACATTACTTTATAATGCATCTTGATCTGCATGAGCAAGTGCGGCTTCAAAGGCCTCTCTGCAGGATCAGCGGTCTTCCCAGTGTAAACCGAGCCTACTTCAAAGCCATCAGTCCCTGTCAACATTAGGTATCCTAGACTCGTGGTCAGAATTACAAGTTTGCTCAAAAGGAATGCATTTACTCCTCAACTTTGAGAGTTATATGAAAGTTGGTCTGCACCCCCCAGTCCCCCAGGCCACCCCACATTTTTTCTCTCTTTTGTTTTTGACTTTTCCAGTCTCCTTGCGTAGAGGTGGCCTGGCCACTCTGCTGCCATCCTTTCTTTGCCCATTTCCAGAGCTGGGCTGGGATGGATATCCTAACAGTTGGGCGATTGGCTATTGGATTTTGTGGCTGTTGATCCTGCCTTGTTCCCTTGGTCTTGGAGTCCAGGCTGACATTGGACAAATCATCTAGGTTAACTTTGCTTTCAAGCCCACATATCCCTCTTCACTCTTGGGTGATAGTACTGCATTAGACTGCTGAGAATAAAATCTTGCGCTATACTTACTGATTGTGTGATCTTGAGCAGTTTAATTAATATCTCTGTATCTCAATTTTCTGGGCTCTTAATTCTTTTGTCCTAGAAATTGAACTCAGTGGTTTACCACTGAGCAACTACTTATCTGCCCAGTTCTTTTTACTTTTTATTTTGAAACAGGGTCTTGCTAAATTGCTGAGGCTAGCCTTGAACTTGTGATTCTCCTGCCTCGGCCTCTTGAGTTGCTGGGATTACAGGTGTGTGTGTTACCATGCCCAGCTTTCCTGAGCTCTTAAATGCTGGGACTAGTCCCTACCTCAAAAGATTGTTGTGAGGACTAAATATAAATACTTGGCAGTTTAATCCCTCATTACATATAAATACTTGGCATAGTATAATGCCTCAATTTGTTCTAATGTTTATTAGGATTAGTATTAATTCTAACATGATTAAGATGCAAATGACTGACAAGGAGTGGCTGTGGGCCACTTGGATTGTGAGAAGCCTGAGGTTCAGGACTGGTATCATGCAAGGAGAGCCCGAGCACCCCAACATGACTTTGTTCGCTCTCCTCACCTACATCTATAGAACAACTCTTTTGAAATAGCCAACACTTCATTTCCTTGTGAAAACAACATTTAAAAAGAATATCAGCTAGTGCTGCTAAGCCAAATAAAGGAGAAGTAATGAGCGCTGAGAAAATGATGGTTCCCAGCCAGGAAATCCCCAGAAATCTGGGATAAATGGAAGAATGGAACATTAAGCTGGGCACTGCCCCAAGACTGATGAAGTGAATGAGTCCCCCACACGCATTCTGCAGAGAAATGAGAACAGGGTTGCTGAAATGTTTTAGTAAGTGCTAAACATTTACCAAACAGCTAGCATGAAAGTTACTTATCAAGGGAGACATAAAATGGTAGTGAACATTGGAAATACACAAGTGTCATGAGACCTGGTAGAGGAGGGGTGAGTTTTGTGGAATGGAGATGTGAGAGCGAGCGAGGAGACTGAGGAGTATATGGGAGGGATCAGGTCCAGTCCTGTCCACTGCCAAGGGTCAGCTTTGCTTGGTTGGTATGTGTCTATCTCTGCATGGGTGATGATCTGCTTGAGGAGAGGGTTCTGTATCAAATACTGTCTTCTCCCCAGAACGAGCCCAGTGCCTGGCATGTGGTAGCTGTTGCAGAATAGTTCAGTGCCTGAGTAATCCATCTCAGGAACCCAGTTCCAAGGCCTAAGCAGGACCAGCAGACAGGAAGTTGGTGCTCAGATAGTCAGCTGGGACCACAGAGATTCTGCCCATGGACAGGGCAGGTAGAGATATCAGGGGCGGGGCCAGCCCTCCCTGTGAAGTTTGTAGATCTGTAAGGACCTTGAACCCATTGGGTCCACTGGTGAAAATGCAGGTGGGCTAGACACCTCTGTTTCCTCCACCCCCAATGTTAGAGAGATACACGAGTTTGCGGGAAGCATAAAACTAAACTGGTACCAAACCCTCTCAGGCTTCAGAAGGACACCTCATCTCCAGGGATTAAGTTCTCTGGGTTGAGAACACATTATAAAAGCTCTTCCTTATTTGACATATCTCAAGTTCTTAACTGGATACAATAGAAATCATTTATTGAGTGTGTCTGTGCCAGGTATTGCTGAGTGTTTTATCTGCTTATTTGTCTAATTTAAATCTCATGAAAGCCCCAAAGGTGGGTATTGTTATTCCCATTTTAAGAGGGTAAATGAGAGACAGTTAGGTCAAATAACTATTAAATTATAGATCAGAGATGCAAAGCCGTGCTCTCAACCACTGAAGAAAACTCCTAGCTTTATTTTATTTCCAGGTTATGGTATGTGTGTAAATATAAAATAACTCCCCTCATTTCATGGTTCTTTGCCAAATGTTGCTCCCATAATTCCCTAGCCATGTCCTGAAATTTCTAGGCTGGGGCCACATGAACGGAGACAGACAGGCTGTATGGTGGACCCTGCTATTCCTGCCCCCTGGGGCCCGCACCCTCATAAAAACCCTTTCCCCTGGAGTGTAGGCAGGACTTGTGACTTGCTTCTGACCACTGCAATATGGCAAAGGCACTGAGGTGTCACTCCAGGATTACATCAGGTTTTGTAAGCCTCTATCTCCCTCGCTGACTCACTAAGTCGTCTCCAAGGCCCCAAAAGATTCAGAAGTAGTTTGTCATGGAGGTCCTGGAGGCTTTGAGGAGAGGACCCAGCTAAGCTGTCCTTACTCACAAAAATGTTGAGATAAACAACAGGTGTTGTCTTAAACTGCTAAGTTAGCTGTAACCTGTCCCACAGCACAGAACACATAGACCATTAACTGAAAAAAAACAAAGTAACCCTGCTATTTGATGATTAGACAGACGCATAGGTTCAGAGGATGGTGCAAAGCTGGTTTGAGGCTTTTTCCATTGGCGAAAATCAGTCCCTGAGAGTCCTCGTGGGTGGGCGACAGGGAGGCCTTGTTCTCTGGCCAGCCCTCTCCCTCTCAGCTATGCTTTGGAGTCTTCGTTCTCAAGCTCTAAGGAACTCAGCCGTGAAGGAGGAAGTCTCAGTCTCTTGGGGCTGCTGTAACAAAATCCCATAAACCAGGTGACTTACAAACACACACAAATGGATTTTCTCATTTTTGGAAGCTGAGAAGTCCAAGATCAGGATGCCAGTGGATCCAGTGTTTGGTGAAGGTCCACTTCCTACAGACAGCTGTCCAGTGGCTCTAACCTCATGTGGTGGAAGGCCTATTTCTGTGGTCTTTGGTAAGGTTCTGAATCCCATTCATGAGAATGTCACCCTCATAACCTAGTCCCCTCTCCAAACATCATCACCTTGGGAGTTAGGATTTCAACATGAATTTTCCTGGGACACAGACATTCATTGCAGAGGGTTCAAGTTCACACCATTCTGTCCATTGGAGGAGAGACAATGAGAAATGATGTGGGTTCAAGGTGAGGTACTGACAAGATGAACCTATCCTTCTTTTATAGATATCAATCCCTTCTAATCATGTATTTCTCTTCATTATTTTCCAAGGAGTTCCTATTTCTTGTTTCCATGTTACCAAAGATCCCCTTCTGTTATTCTAGTTGGTATGGAACAGGGTGTAAGCAGGGTACTATGGGACACACCTGTAATCCCAGCTACTTGGGAGGCTGAGGCAGGAGGATTGCAAGTTCAAGGGCAGTCTGGGCAACCTGGTGAGACCCTGTCTCAAAATAAGTAGGTAAAAGGGCTGGGAATGGAACAAAGTCTTGGCTAACAAGGCCCTGAGTTCTAGAAGAAGGAAAAGAAGAAGAAGAAGAACAAAAAAAATTAGTTACAAACCATGGCCCAAAAGAGTTGTTAGATAAATTATCTCACCCCTAGGAATGAGGGGAAAGAATAAACTTCCACTGGACCTTACCTCTTATCGGAAAAGAAAGTTTTCTATTACTGATAGTAGGGAAACTGCAGGTTAAAGGCTAAATTCCTTTGGCTGTAATGTAATAATAAAACCTTAAAAAAAATAAGGATCAAATAAAGCCTGTGCTTAAACCAATTGCGTGTGCAAATACAACCATTGTCCCTCTTGCTGTGACATGTTTGTGCTGGCAGAAGCCTGAAGGATTCGAAGACTGAAACTCACAGGGGTTTGGGCAGGGAGCTGATCCTGGGCAGAGAGGGCAGGTGACCTACTGACTGCATTCAAATTCCCTCCCTGCAAGCTAAACAACCACCCCACTGACATCAGTCATGTGGCTCAGATGAGGACTGGGAGGAGGAAAGGGAGGGGTGGATGAGGAGGCAAAGGTGGCATTCCTGTATTTGCGTTGGCTGCCTCTCCATGAGCAACCTCACCTGTCAAAACATGATGGAAATGGAAGGAGACCAAAGGAGAAAGAGGGCAGGAACACAGAAAGAATGAACGGAACTGAACCGGAGCCTTTTTACACAATCTGTAAAATACCTAATTGCATTTCATCTTACAGCTCCTGAACCTGCTGTTTTGGGCCCACATGTCCTTGTGTAGTCATGTATTTATCTTCTACAACGAACCATGGAAATGGGATATGTAGGCAAATGGATATTTTGAAATATTAGAGTGCACGTAAGTATAATTATAAGTAATTTATAGATGACAGGGATCAAATATATTTGTGATTGAATGTATCCCCCAGAAATTCGTATGTTGAAACTTAACCCCCCCAAATTGATATATGAATGGCATTTGAAGGTGGGGCTTTGGGGAGATCATAAGGATTGAGTGAAGTCACGAGGGTGGGACCCCCATGATGGCGTTAGTGGCTTTATAAGAAGGGAGAGACCTAAGTTGGCAGCCTTGCTCTGTATTGCCATATGCTGCCCTTTACCATGTTGGAATGCAGCAAGAAGGCTCTCAACAGAAGCCAGTGGTATGCTCTAGGACTTCCCAGCTTCCTGAATCTCTGTTCTTTATAAATCTCCCAGTCTGTGGTATTTAGTTACAGCAACAGAAAATGGACCAAAACACATATTTACTTGTTTAATGCACACAATTCTAGTCAATAACTTTCAGCTAAGACACAGTTTTACAAACCAGGTACTTGCAAAGTTATCTTATCCAGTGGCCTGAACATTTTGTTCATCCTCTTCTTCTCTGAGAATCCACAGAACATTCATTCTTGATTTCCTGGCCCAACTGGGTGTCCGTCAGAAATGTCCAGGTCCATCTTTGTCACATCTGCTCTGTAACCTAGATCAGAGCCTTTTCCCCACTCCCCATATCTCTGAATTTCTGAAACTTCCCTCCTACCCCTTGGCCCACAGTCAGCTAGTACCCCAATTCTCCATATATTCCCTTCAATTGTTTGCTTTAATAAGGACCCAGATGGTTCCTGGGGACATTTCTTCCCTCTCAGCCTCTTCAAGGGTAGACAGTATTATGTTTTGGTTTTTACGTTCTCATGCCTCTTGTACCTTAGGTCTGAGAAATAGAAAAAACATCCTTCCAGGTCCCTATGGTTGACGGTAAGATCTCTCTCCTCTGCTTCTGTGATCTCCCACCCCATGCCCCGCCAAGGTCCTCTTGACCTCTGCTGTCTCCTGCTCATTTGAGGAATGCTGAGCCTCTGGTCAATGTGCTTCCTCTCCATCCCACTCCTGCATCTTTCTAGAACCTCAGCTTTACAGGTGACCTTCTCCACTCCGTGACATCCCAGTCACTTAGCCTCTCCAACACTCCCCTCACCTCAGCCTGCCTCCCTTGTGGCCATTCCTAGACCTTCATTGACATCACCAGAGACACTTTCTTTCTGAACTCTCTGACCACTGCCTCCTTCCTGGTGGTCAGCTGACTTGCTTTGATGTAATAGTATTTTCCTTTATTAGTGGAACCTATCATTTAAAGAGAATCACCCCTAAGCCCCTTCCTGTCTTCATTTTCTTCCTCATGTAGCTTAGAGTCCAAATCTGTGGATATCATTTTCTAAAACTATTCTTAGTTCACTGGTTATTCACAGACAAAAGTAAACCTTTATCTGAATCTCAGAATTTGCACAAAAATTAACTAAAAACTGTCATATTCTTAAATGGAAAATGTACAACTTTGAAAGTTTAGAAGATAGCATAGGAGAAAGTTTTTGGAAACTACAGCTTGGTAAAGAGGCCTTGGATATGACACTAAAAGCACAATTCATTCTTAAAAATTGACAAATTAGACGTCACCAAAATTTAAGAGTTTTTCTCCGTAACAGATTCTATTGAGTATAAAAAGACAAGTTAAATACTGGGAGAAATATTTGCAAATCGCATATCTGACAAAGGACTAGTATCTAAAATGTATAAAGTACTCTCAAAGTCAACATAAACCAGGTGCAGTGGTGCACACCTGTAATCTCAGTGACTCAAGAGGCTAAAGAAGGAAGATCACAATTTCAAGACCAGCCTCAGCAATTTAGTGAAACCCTGTCTTTAAATAAAAATAAAAAGCACTGGGTATGTAACTCAATGGTAAAACATCCCTGTGTTCAATCCTTAGTAACATTCTCCCCCAAATCCAAGCTCAGCATAAAAAATAGTCCAAATTGCCAGGTTCAGTGGCCCATGCCTGTAATCCTAGAGCTCAGGAGGCTGAGGCAGGAGGATCGCAAGTTCAAAGCCAGCCTCAGCAAAAGCAAGGCCCTAAGCAACTCAGTGAGATCCTGCCTCCAAATAAAATACAAAAAGGGCTGAGGATATGGCTCATGTATTAAGTGCCCCTGGGTTTAATTGCTGGCACCAAAAAAAAAAAAAGGAGTCCAACTTGAAAATTGGCAAAAGATATGAAGAAATTCCACTGGAGAAAATATATAGATGGCAAACATGCATCTGAAAATATGTTCAATGTCATTAGCCATAAAGGGAAATGCCAATTATTCAAACAGCTAAAATAAAAATGGATAACAACATACAGATATAAAAAAATGGTTAAATAAATAAGTAAATGGAAGAGAATAGACAAATCTTCCATGCAGAAGAAGTCCAAATAGAGTATAATTGCCCATTCACTAAGTGTGAGTTACACATAGTACCTTCCTTCTAAAGGGCACAGTATGGGAAAGGGGAAGAAAGTAATTTCACAACAGAGAAGTCTAGCACACACTACCTCAGCCAGGCAATTATGGCTGATATCAACAGTGATAAGTTATGTTGAGATTTGTACCCTTGAAGTGACATGATGAAAATGACACTTTATGTGTGTGGTCTTCCTCCCCCAAACCCAAAAGCCCAGTCTAGGCACTTAAAAAAAAAAAAAATCAGGACATCAAGTACGTGTTGAGAAGAGACTTGAACTCATATTTTCTGTCTCTAAAGCCATTTTTTATATACTTTGTTTAAATTACAGATAATTAGAAGGATGTGTTTGGGTAGATGTGAACTCTGCCTACATCTGCAGTCTCAGGCTGCTCTGGATTACATAATATTTACTATTCAAAGCAAAACTGGGTGCATGCCTGTGATCACCTGGGAGGCTGAGGCAAGAGGATTGCAAGTTCAAGACCAGCCCTGCCCTTGTCTCAAAATGAAAATAATGAGTTGGGGCTCTAGTTCAGTGGTAAAGCACCTATGGGTTCAATCCCCAGTACACTTCCCTCCGAAAAATCAACGAACTAGCCACAGTAGTAGTTCCTAAACCCTGGGCAGCAACCATTTTTTTTTTTTTTTTTTACTTTCCTTCAGAACCCTGTGGGACAAATTCTCAACTTCCTCCCAAAAGGCAGGTAGGGCCATTACAGTGCTGTCCTGAAAGTGAGCAGCAATAACTGGGGAGAGTCTGGACTTATTTCCTGTGAGCCAAGCCACTCACCTGACCTGCCCACTGACAGCAACTTAGAATAAGGGCTTGGGAACTCAGGAGCTAGTATTCTTTAGGATTTTAATTTGCCTATACAATTGCATATTACAAATATATTGAAACAGTATCTAGACTACTATTTTAATTTTTGTTCATATCAATGGAATTTTTGATAGTGACAGTGATAAAATGGAACTCCCAAACAAGTTGCACCTTAAAGCCCTTTCCATGGGTATATCAAATACCAGTGTTATCAAGCATACACAGTGCTATAAAATTACAAGGAAATTTCTACCACGGAAACATAATATACACTGTGTTGTAATTTTTAATGTTGTAAATATTTTGGCATTTACATAAGACTGTAAGTATATCCTCTAATATTTGCTATGGTTAACAAATAGTATTTCTTGGGAAGAGACCTCTTTTGTCCTGAAATTAGGAGCTTCCTACATTTTTGGTGTTGAAATATCCTTTCCTTTCCGAAATGATGGAAATGGTAGCTTTTGGTTATTGTTGTTGTTGGCAAAATTAATAGTTTAGAATGCTATGTTGGCTCTCTCAGCTGCTTAGGGAAATTTTACTGTCCTGAAAAATTTAAGTCTGGTGTCACCGCTGTTTCCTCCTCCCGGAGGAAGAAGGGGACCCAAGAGGTGGAATCCATGGAAGTGCGGTTGTTTCCCCTTTTTATAGTTTTCGGTGATGGAATGTAGGTGGGAAGGCCCTAGGGGTGGGACACAGGTGGGCCAAAGAAGTAATCTGGGCAGGAAGGACTTCATTAATACTTCTTTGAGATGGGCTATCTTCAAATCTGCTGGGGCTGTTCATTAACATTTCTTTGGGATGGACTTTGGGCCTAGGGCTTTTCTTGGGACTTCATTAACATTTTAAGAGTTGCTCAACTTTTCTGGAAATTCATTCTCAACATGGCCTCCATTTTAGATTTCACTCGATATTAGACCCGATTTACCTAACTACACTGACTACCTAATTTTAAATCTGGCTTCACTGGGAACCACTAACCTAAGAATGCTATCACGCTAAAATAAAAGAGAACCAGAAATGTTTAAATTCTATTCTAAATTATGGACTCAGAAACTTTGGCTGGTTATGTTAGTTTGTGTTTCATATACTCCAGTCTAAAAATGTATTTTCTTCTGGCCATTTCTTTACCGGGTTATTTTAAGAACACCAAATCCGAAAAGAACTGAAATTGTAAAAATGGAACATATTATAGCTCTCTGGAATCATATAACACAATTGTTTAGAAGATGCACTTTTCACTGAGTAGCATGGCATTGTGTTATAGTGTTTCACTGAGTAACAAGCTATAAAGGTTTTAATGACTGTGTTCGTTTGTTGTCTAGAGTGTTTGCTTTGACATCTTCTGGGAACACAGGAACTCTCTGCATTAGTGAAGGCTGCAAAATGTGGTCTATAGTGGTTGAGGTGGTTCTTCCATTTTGTATCAAAGGAACTAAATTGATGGAAAATATGGAAATTTGCTTCTGGCTGTAGTCATTGTTTTCCCTTACATTGTATAATAAGTAGGAGAACCATTTGGTTGAAGTGTGAAAATAATTCCCTCATAAATTCTGTCTTCTACTTGGGAAATTTTGAGCGTGTTGGTAGTTTTACTTTGCTTGAGGGCTTTCCAAGGATGCTAAAAAAAAAGGCACTGATTGGATTTTCCCCTATTTCAATCCATGCTCCAATTCAAATGCATCTCATTTTGCCTCATTAGAAAGCAGATCCCTTTACTGGTCCACGCCATCTCCATTTCAATGAGCTGTAGGAGGAAAACAATTTCCCTGGCATGGATAGTTTCAGAATGAGACCATTTGCAGAAACTGAGTGTTTCACCCACAGCAGGTAGTTTTACATCAATCTGCATTAATAGTAAAAGTGGGAGAGGAAGTGAGCTTGTTAGCATTTCCCTGCTCAGCCTAGAGACTTGAGTGTGTAGTGTTGAGCTCCCTGTTGTTTTGAAAATTCATTCTTCTTTGGATTGCTTGCACATTCCAAAACTGATTCAGACTAGAGTTTTTACTGTTGATATTCAAGAACATTTGACAATGGCTGCTTCCATGAGATATGTTGCAATTATCACAACTTAATTTCAATTTGATTTTCATTATAAGTAAGTACACGAAAAAATGAAAAGTCTTAAATATTTTATTATTGGAAAGAAGTGACACCACTCAAGAATTTTCTGTTTCTTTATGTATATGAAGCTACCCCAAATTAAGACTTTTCATTGATTTCTCTGTAGATAATATGATTTAGGAACTGTGGAAATGTTTACAGATTAGAGAGTGGTACAAAAGGAGCCAACTAGTTCATGTTGAAGAATACATGAAAATGTAGCATCATGAACATTCAGAAAAGGAAGATACTTTGGAAATGTTTTTCCATTTTGAAAAATATACATATATTCAAGATGACAAAATTCTCAAATATTTTGACCTAAAACTATGTATAACTCTTTAACTTCTTACTAAAGAATAGGTTAATATTTTTAGCAGGAAAAAAAACATTAGCAAGTTCACAAATTATACTTTTATTTATTCTTCCACTGTGAAGGATACACATTTGTTAGCTTAGGTAAGATCTCTTGCCTTACATAGTTTCCCTGTGGAAAAAATAATATTGACCAAGCCTCTGTTCCTGCCTAATGTGAAATTGATACACACTCAGAATCATGGAATTTTTCAGCTGGAAAGTACCTTTGAGTGAGATTGAAGGGCAAAAATAAAAACAGTTTTGACCTTCACATCAGTTTCATTTATGAGAAATAATGATAAGCACCATAAAGATAGAAAGTTTAAATAATTAAAAACACAAATAGATACAAATAGAGTCCTAGTTCATGACTTTGTTAATTCTCTTTTCTAGTACTTGGTAAAACTCTTTGTAGGATTCTAAAGTTTTGTGGGGCAATACTTTGGAGATGACCTCCTGACTACAGCATTTGGCACAGATGAGGAAACAGAGATTAAGAAAGAGTTGACAACATGAAGACCTCACAGCTACTTAGCAACAAAGCCAAGTTTAGCACAAGAAAAGGCCATAAACTTTCTGCAAATAGAACATTAAGTTAAAAAAATAAATAAATAAAATATTGTTTTAAGCTATATAACAAACAAACAAACAAAAGAACATTAAGGCCTCTACTTATGGAAGCAGCCTTCTGTTTCACACCTCCAAGGAGCCTTCAAGGAAGGTGGGGCACTAAGATGACCTTAAGATGAGGGGCCCATATCAGACCTGAAGCACACTTTTAAAAAATCATTATTATTTTAATTCTAATTTGTTATATATGTCAGCAGAATGCATTTTAATTCATATTACCCATATAGAGCACAATTTTTCATGTCTCTGGTTGTACACAATGTAGTCATACCCTTCGTGTCTCCATACATGTACTTAGGGTAATGATGTCCATCTCATTCCACCATCTTTCCTACCCCCGTGCTGAAGCACACTTTGGAAGGGTCTGTGGAAGACCAGAAGATGCTTCTCCACAGTGGGAAGGATTGTTGAGCCAAAAAAGAAAGGATAAGGAATGCTCTCTGACCTCTTTTATTTGTGTGAAAGTAGGACATAGACTCATAAAGACAAAAGAAACAATTCCTAGTACAAAAAAAAGCAAAAAATAAAATAAAGACAAAGGTATTTTAGCCACCCCACCCCACAAACATACACACCAGAGAGAACAAAGGTAGCCAGTGAACACAGCTTTAGAACCTCATCCATCTACAGAAGATACCAGAGGAATTTATATTGGTAGGCTTTGCTCACTAACATTTATCGGCCATTTGTTTGCTTTTGCCCAAGTTGCTGCCTTGGAGATTCAAAGTCCTTTCCTTTGTATTATCACCTCAATAAAAATTTACTATTCTTTATTGAAGATGCTATATAAGCTAGAATTCAAAGCCATCTCATTGAGAACAACCCATTCTTTAGATGTCTACCATGAGTGTGTGTGTGTGTGTGTGTGTGTATCATACAGGTTAATCATCGTGTTTGTTTTTCTCCTGTTAATGTGTCATAGCAGGAATCTGTTCCAAGAGCCTTTCGGGAGTTAGCATTGCTCCTTTACAGCTTTTTGTCTGTTTGTTTGTTGATCATCTCCTTGGTGAGAGAGAACTGTTGGATTAGAAACTCAGAGAGTATAAACTGTAACTCATTTTATATAATTCAACCTCAATTATTGTTTCAAAACCTAAGAGGCAGTATATCCAGTGGCCAGAACCTTGGACCCTGGATGCCGACTGCCTGGGTTTGGCTGCAGGGTGAGAGAGAAACAGGAGTCACCAGGCAAATCCTCGTACATCCTGGCCAAGATTTTTGTGTTTTTATTCCCGAGGTCATTGGGAAATCATTTCAAACCAGGTGTTGAAACAGAAAAGAATGTGCTCAAATTCTTATCAGAAAAACTTAAGTGACTCCTACCTCTCTATCCATTACTAGTTACGTGATTTGGGCAAGTAATTTATCCTGCCTGTACCTTGGATTCTTCATCTGCAAAATGATGCCTTTTACTATTGCTGTGAGTATTGAATGAGATAATGCTTTAAAGTGCCTGAAACACCTGGGACACAGCAGGTCCTCAATGTAATGGAATCTAGCTCTACATTCTCCATATTGTGACCCAGTATTCATAATAAGTGTGTGTGTGTGGGTGGGGGAACTCAAGGGGAGCAAGAAGTTGGTTTTTAGAAAGAGAAGAAAAGTGGATGAAATTGAGGAGGTGAGGCTGGAGCATTCTATCCACTCATTTGGAATCTGTGGCAAATTGCAGGTAAATAGCGGGGAAAGCTCTGGGGTTTCAAGTTGGACTCTACAGCCCTTTGAAATGCTGAGCTGTCCATCAATGGCATTCTTTGTCCTCTAGTCCTAATACATTTTTTAGTAGTTACCCTTTGAATTGGGTTGCATATCAAGAATACAGTAGTCTCTGGACTGCAAGAGTGGTCAGAACTATTATGGTTTCGATGTGCTCAGTGTGAAACCTTTGGGAAGGGTCTGCCCTCTTGAATGAACAAGTTTATTCATGAGCCAATGGGTTAACAGGTTATTGTGGAAGTGACTTTGTTGTAAAAGCCAGTCTCTCTAAGACACTTCCTCTGTCATACAAGTAGGAAGAAGGCCTTTACTAGATGCTGGTTCCAGACTCCTACATTTCCCAGCCTCCAGAACCATGAGCTAAATAAACCTTTATTCATTATAAATTACCCAGTCTCAGGTATTTTGTTATGGTAACAGAAAATGGACTAAGACAATAGCAAACTCACACTGAGTAAGGACTTTCTTAGTTAGGCAGTTGAAACTCTCCAAAATCTGGGCCTAACCTGAATCTAATTCCTATAGCTGCCCAATTTCCCTGGCTCAATATCAAGCCCAGCCTCTCAGTGTAGCCACTGAGACCTTTCACATAGTTTCTGCCTATGTCTTCCATGTCATTGTGTCACTCTTGGCCTTGAACTTCATACCCTCAAAGTAACCCTGAATGATCTGGAGGCTCTGTTTTTCCCCAATGCACACTGAATACATCTTCTAACTTGTAGCTTCCCTCAGATACGTCCTATACCCACTTTGGTACCAGGAAGCCTTTTCTGATGCTCTGACTGGAAGAGAAGCCCCTCCCCTGCCCCTCTGCCCACATTTCTTTAGAGTTCCTGGTTCCTCTTGTTGACTCTGAGCTCTTTGTATCCATTGTATTCGGTGCCTGGCTTACAGAAGGCTGTCATTATAGTGAGTGAGCCCTTTGATCTAGGTAAACTGCTCACCCTCTGTCCCAGGGATTATGGTTCTCATTAGAATAAGTTCCTAAAACTCTTACTCTGTGTATTATGTGCCCCTTTGTAGTACCCTGTAGTTCACTCCTTGTTTAGGTCTTTCCCATTAACAAAGTATTCAGAAGAAAGACAATAGCTTATAACTCTTTATCCCAGTAACTTCAATGTTGAATACATGCAGGTGCCTGATAAATTGTTGTCGTTGATGAAGATGCTGATTTCTGCCTTGCTCTAGTTCCCATTCTTTCCTCACCAAAACCCACCCATCCTTAAGTCCTGTCTCTTCCCTGGATTCCTGCAGTGTTTGCTGCTTTTATTTTTCTACAGGACACTTAATCATGCATAATAGTGCATGTCTGTTACTTCTATTTACCTTCTGTATGTGTACCTCTTGTATCTCATAAAGGTTTTGCTTTTTAAAAAATTGTGCTGCATATTCTTTTGCAATATTTCCCTCCCCTAAATGTGAAATTATCTTCCTTCTCCTCCTCTTTTTCTTTTTCATAGCACTGGGGATCAAACCCAGTGGTGTGTTACCAGTGAGCTACACCCCTAGCTGCCCCCTCCACCCTTTTAAGACAGGGATTCATTAAATTGCTCAGGATGACCTTGAACTTGCAATCCTCCTGCCTCAGCCTCCCGAGCAGCTAGAGTCACAGGCATGTTTGTCTTTCTTCTTAATCATATCAGATTGAGACAAACAGGAAAGGAAATGATACAACAGCAAGCAAAGGCCTTATGTATAGGAATCTTTGGGAGAATATGATGTGTGGGTCTGGTTGGTTTGTGGAGTGATAAAGAGGGAAAAAAAACTGAAAGGCCATTTTATAGAACTCTATTAAGGAATAGCAGCTTAAGCAATTGCTGTAGTAATTATTTTTGCCGCAGTCTGGCTGGGCACAATCAGGAGCCACTTGTCAAAAGAAACTAACTTTATTTTTAGAACCACACACGCCAAACAAAACAGCCTCTCAGGAAAAACCCTCAGAGCCTCAACTGCCACCACCGGCTTTCCACAAGCCTCTCTCTCCCACACAAGCTTCTCTCCACCTCCCACAATCCTCCTGCTCTTGAGGCCGATTGGCTGGGTCACGTGGGCGGAGCCAAAAAAGTCCCCCAATGAGCAGCTCCGTGGTCTGAAAGGGCAGGGAAACAGCCCAATGAGCATCACCGCAGAGGAGCCAATCAGCTAGATGTTGCTGGGGACGCTGTGAGCCAATCATCAGCCGGCAGCTGGAAGTTTGCTGGCAGCTGGAAGTTTGCTGGGGCCCCTTCGGCTGTGGCTCTCAACATCTCCCCCTCTCTGTTTAAACAACAAGCATGTGGCTTAGGGACCGTGCCTGCCTTAGGTTGTCCAATAGTACATATGGTCCTTAGGTTGGTACCATTGCAATTGGATCTTACCCGTCACTGACTACCGGTCCAGTATACAGCCACACCTGTGGAGAGGTCTTTGTACCAGCGGGGGGGTGAGGTTCTTTGCCTCACCTCTGTTGGCCCCCAAATTTTAGCTGGACGATCATGACAAGCAGAAGGGAGGAAGATACACCAAGCCAATTGACGGCTCCTTTTGGAAAAATTGTACCACCAATGACATCATCAGCAAAAATACCCCAACACTACCACAAGTCGCTGCACCAACAGATAGTTCACAATGCATACAGGTGAGCTCACAATGTGTCCAGGCAAGTTCTGCAAGCAGTTCAGTGATGGCTATTGTAGAAGCTGTAGATTGGTTTTATCTTTGACTTCACCAGCACTGGGATGAAGATAGGAATTCTGGCAATAATGGCTAAAGAAAAAATTATGTAACATTACAGAAGGCACTAAAAGAAAACAATTTTCTTAACAATTTACATTATCTTTAAGAGAATTATTAAATATAATGAAAAGGAAAGGTGAAAGTAAACAAACAGATCTGTTAACCTTCTTTTTTGTTTACATATTAAAACAATCTTCAACAATTGTTTACCCAATTTAAATTAAACCATATAAATCACGTGAAAAAAAATTATTTGGATCCATTTTATCATGAGCGCTCATCATATATGATATATGGACATACATACATTCAAACATATAACACAAAACACAATTGTGCACACATAATATAATACATACAACACATAACATTATAGTAAAGGCATTATAACTTTTTACAGGTGAAATCTCCATTGCAATGTTTAAAAACTCTATAGTCAAAAAATAGAACTGATCAGCAAAACATTAACCTAGGTCTGTATGAGCTCAAAAAACAAAATAGAACTTCATGATATGGCAAAGGGCAATAATAAAATAGATATTGAAAAAAGCATCCTGGTTCTGTTGCAGATGTAAGAATAGCCAAACTGGAGTTTTGGATATCAGTTGTTAAGGATTTGAGCCAAATCATCTTCTTTTTGGTCTGTAGAAATCGCTTTAGTTAATCTTTCTGGAATCCAAATCGGCTGCTGTTCTCCCTGTGGAAACACATAAACAGACCCCCGACTCCAGACAATCACTGGGTCAGGACCTTGGTTAATCTCTCTGGAATCCAAATCGGCTGCTGTTCTCCCTGTGGAAACACACAAACAGACCCCCGACTCCAGACAATTACTGGGTCAGGACCTTTCCATTGTCCTGTTAGAATATCCTTCCAAAGTACCTTGGGCTTATGCACACTTTTTGGACACATATGCCTTTCCGCAGCACTAAGTCCCAATGAATCCAAATTTAAAAAGTTTAGAGTAAAAAGGGTTATTTTAAGTTTATCTTTGGGGAATATATACCCCTTCCCAATTCCTTCTTTTTGCTTTAATAAGTACATTTTAATAGTTTGATGAGCTCTTTCAACTATGCCTTGTCCCTGTGGATTGTATGGGATTCCTGTTATATGAGTAATGCCAAATGTTGAGCAAAATTGTTTAAAAGAGGTAGAAGTATAACCAGGGGCATTATCTGTTTTTAACTGTTTTGGAACACCCACAGTGGCAAAATTTTGTAAGCAATGAGCTATAACATCTTTAGTTTTTTCTCCGGCATGAAGGGAGCCCATCAAAAATCCAGAAGAAGTATCAACTGTAACATGCAAATATTTTAATTTTCCAAATTCTGGCAAGTGTGTGACGTCCATCTGCCAAATATGGTTAGGTATCAATCCTCTAGGATTGACTCCAAGATTAACTTGTGGTAAAAAGGTCACACAATTTTGACATTGTTTTATTATTTGTCTAGCTTGTTCCTTAGTTATTTTAAAACGCTTTTGTAAAGTATTAGCATTGACATGGAACTTTTTATGAAAATTTATAGCTTCTTCTAGTGTAGAAAAAATATGTATGTCATGTGTAGTTTTATCTGCTAAATCATTGCCCAAACTAAGGGCTCCAGGCAATCCTGTATGTGCCCTGATATGTCCTATAAAGAATGGATCTTTTCTGTCCCAGATTAGACTTTGTATAGTGGAAAGCAAAGAGAAAACAGTAGAAGAAGGGGAAATCCTACCAGCATCTTCAAGAGATACTATAGCATTAACTACATACTGACTATCAGAAAATAAATTAAATACAGAATCTTTAAACATCACAAAAGCTTGTAAAACTGCATTAAGCTCTACCTTTTGAGCTGATTGTTTGGGTACTAAAAATGTAAAAGTTTGATCAGGGGTAACGACTGCTGCTGTACCATTATTTGACCCATCAGTGAATATATTTGGAGCATTCATGATAGGTGTTTTTCTTGTCATTTTTGGAAAAATTACAGGATGCAATGACCAAAAAGACAATAAAGGATTAGATGGTAAGTGGTTATCAAATGAAACATTAGATTTGCACATGATTATTGCCCAAGTATTTAACTCATTAGCTAACTCATCAATTTGATTCATAGTATATGGAGCAATAATTTTATTGGGAGAAATTCCAAACACTCCCTTGTTGCTTTTATTCCTTTGAGTATTAATTGTCCTACAGCCTCAGGATACCTAGTAAGAATAGTGTTAGGAGAATAAGATAAATGTATCCATAATAATGGACCTTCTTGCCAAAATACTCCTGTAGGAATATTTTTTGTTGGTAGTACAATAAATAATAAAGGCAAACTTATATCAATTCTATCCAAATGCATATTTTCCATATATGTTTCAATGATTTTTAATGCCTTTCTTGCTTCAGGCGTTAACATTCGGGGTGAATTTGGATCTGATGGACCTTTTAGGATATCAAATAAAGGTCCCAACTCTCCTGTTGGTATACCTAAATAAGGCCTTATCCTATTTATGTCTCCTAATAACTTTTGAAAGTCATTAAGTGATTTGAGTTGATCTACTCATATTTGAATTTTTGGTGGACGGACCATGGTTGAGGATAATAGAACTCCTAAATAATTAATTGGAAAATTTAATTGTACTTTATCTATTGCTATCTCTAGATTATAATTTTTTAATAAGTTTGTAAGTGTGGCATAACATTCTAGCAATGTGTTTTTATCTTTGTGTGCTAATAATACATCATCCATATAGTGAAATATTTGTAGTTCAGGATTTTGATTTCTAAGTGGCTGGATTACTTTGTTAACATAAATTTGACACATAGTTGGGCTGTTAGCCATCCCTTGAGGGAGTACTTTCCATTCATATCTCTGATCAGGACCTTCATGATTCAGTGCAGGGATAGTAAATGCAAAACGTGGACTATCCTCAGGATGAATTGGAATTGAAAAAAAACAATCTTTAATATCTATAACTAAAACATACCAGGTTTTTGGCAAAGCAGACAACTGAGGAATCCCTGATTGAGCAGGTCCCATAATAACCATCTCATTATTAATGGCTCTTAAATCTTGCAATAATCTCCATTTACCAGATTTCTTTTTGATGACAAAAATGGGAGTATTATGGGGAGATACAGAAGGTTGTATATGTCCTTCCGCTAATTGTTGTTTGACCAGGTCATGGGCTGCTTGTATCTTTTCTTTAGTCAGGGGCCACTGAGGAACCCATACTGGTCTTTCTGATTTCCAAGTAATTTTTATTGTCTCAGTGGCCCTTTCTGAAAATCCAACCCATGTCTTTCTGTTCCTTGATCTATTTGTATTCGTGCTGCTATACCTTGTTCTTGTTTTTCTAATCTTTTTCCTTTCCTAAAACCTTGTCTAGTCATAATAGTGGGTGCATTTTGGTTGATGTTATTTGTTAATGTCAAACCTAATTGATCTAGGACATCTCGTCCCCATAAATTTACGGGAAGATGATCCAATACATATGGCTGTATAGTTCCTTCACATCCTTCAGGATCCTTCCAATCTAATACCATTGCACTTCTATGGGGATTAGTCGCCACTCCTAGGCCTCGAAGCGTTTGAGTGGCTTGTTGTAATGGCCAATGTTTTGGCCATTTTTGACGAGAGATGATGCTAAGGTCTGCACCTGTATCCAGTAGTCCATTAAATTCATGTCCTTGAATATTTAGTTTTAGCATGGGGCGAGAATCTAAATTTAAAGAAAGCATAGCCCAATCTACACCTGTGGAGCCTAATCCCTTGGAACCTCTTTCTACAGTACGACTGGAAAATTTATCATGTAGGCTGGGTATTATTAGTAACTGTGCTATTCTATCTCCTGGTGAAATTACTGATATACCCTTTGGAGAACTGGCTATAATTTTTATTTCACCTTCATAATCGGGATCAATTACCCCAGGACTTATCATAAGTCCTTTTAGAGTAGAAGAGCTGCGTCCCAATAATAAGCCTACTGTTCCTTTGGGAAGAGGTCCTTTCACCCCTGTGGGAATGATTTGAACTCCCATCTCTGGAGTTAGTACTGCTCTGGCGGAGGCGCAGATGTCCAACCCTGCGCTCCCTCTGGTTTGTCTGATGAGGGATCTGATGGACAATGTGTCCTGGGCACTACCCTGATGGGGTTGCTGGGTTCCTCCAGTGCTCCGTATATTTGTGGTTTTGGGCCCCGGAGCATTGGGCCCCCCTGTCCATTTGGAGCCCGATGCCTTTCTCCATGATATCGTGGATAAACACCTGGTCCTTGTTCGTTTTTTGATAATGGAGTACCCTCTATGGTGGTTTGAGAACGGCATTCATTAGCCCAATGTCTCCCTCTACGGCATCGTGGGCAAATACCTGGTATTCTACTCCTTTGATACCTAGTTTTGTTAAACCCTCCTCCAATGGGGCAATTCCTTTTAAAATGTCCTGTTTGTTCACAATTGTAGCATGTTCTTGGCCTGGCATCTAAAGCCTGTTTTACTGCAGCTGCCACAATTTGCCCTTGTTCATTAATGTCTCTGGCATCTAAAGCCTGTTTTACTGCAGCTGCCACGACTTGCTCTTGTTCATTAATGTCTCTACATAATTTAATATATGTGTTTAAATCTTCATGTTTCCATGGTCTAATGATATCTCTGCACCAACGATTCGCTTGCTCATAAGCCAGGTGTTTTAGTAATGGCATTGCTTGTTCTGTATTCCCAAAAACTCTGGTAGCTGTTTGAATAAGCCTATCTACAAATTCAGCATAAGGTTCATTAGCTCCTTGTATTACCTTAGATAATTGACCTTGTAAACCTCCATGTCCTTGTAAAGTCTTCCATGCCTTAATTGCATCTACAGCAATTTGTGCATATACACCAGGATCATATGCAATTTGTTGCTGCTGATCCTCATAAAGTCCCTTTCCTAACAACATGTCTAGATTTCTCTGAGGATAACCAGCTGCTGCATTTCGCCTAGCCGTCTCCTTGCAAAATTCCTCATTGGCAACCTTCCATAACAGGTATTGTCCTCCATTTAGCACAGCTTTACACATATTAGCCCAATCTGCTGGCGTCATGTTCAAGTTGTTAATGGATTCGACCATGCTTACAGTGAAGGGTGCTTGAGGACCATAGGTTGTTACAGCCTCTTTTAGCTGCTTCACTGTTTTGAAATTTAAAACTTGGTAAAATCGCTGCCCTCCTGCCTCAAATACAGGGCATGTTAATATTTGAGATCTTGTCTCAGGATCCCAACTATCAACTGCGGGGGTTGGGGACCTCCCAGCATATGGAGGTGGCCTTGTTAGTTGGACACTTATGCCCTCTGGTGATAGAAAGGTGTTAGTAGCAGTCTCCTGTTGTAACTTTCCCCCTGATGGCTTTTTCTGTTTTACACTTTCTTTCTCTGTCTGACTAGCTTGAGAGGCCTTCTCTTTTACTTGAATCTTTTCCTCTGTCTGACTAACTTGAGAGACCTTCTCTTTTACTTGAATCAATATGTCTTCTCCTTCCTCTACCTTTGTCTGAACTGAAGGCTTTGGACTAAGCAAACAAGATATGAACGTCCACAATGGCAATGTGCCAACTGGCAGAGTCCCTGGGCTTTTCTTTTCTATTCTTTTTAAATCTTCACCATGATGGTTCCATTGTGATATATTTAACAACTCCTCCTTAAAAAGCCATGGGCTACATTTTTGTATTGTATCAACGTATGCCCTGATTGTTCTTGATTTTACTGAGATGCCTCCTTCCTCTAACAATTTACTTAACACTCTTTCAGTTTGTTTTTTACTAATTTCTGATCCCGTATTTCTACTATAATACAACCCAACAAGATAAAGCCTAACAAAACTGAAACTGAGTGAAACAAAATTGGAACAACACAAAATCATTATAATAGCCTCCTGAAATGTCCATCCTTCCTTTCTCCCTATCTGTTCCTCAGATGTGAGTGGTTTTTCTTCCATCTTACACATCTCCAGGGACAGGCAACTTAAAACAAAAGTGAAACAAAATAACAAAAGAAGAATCTTAAAATGGCTACCCATCCTCTCGCCCTGCCCTCAGGGGCGAGCAGTTCACTTACCCTCAGTCGCTCCCCGTACGGGCCACCAAATGCCGCAGTCTGGCTGGGCACAATCAGGAGCCACTTGTCAAAAGAAACTAACTTTATTTTTAGAACCACACACGCCAAACAAAACAGCCTCTCAGGAAAAACCCTCAGAGCCTCAACTGCCACCACCGGCTTTCCACAAGCCTCTCTCTCCCACACAAGCTTCTCTCCACCTCCCACAATCCTCCTGCTCTTGAGGCCGATTGGCTGGGTCACGTGGGCGGAGCCAAAAAAGTCCCCCAATGAGCAGCTCCGTGGTCTGAAAGGGCAGGGAAACAGCCCAATGAGCATCACCGCAGAGGAGCCAATCAGCTAGATGTTGCTGGGGCCGAGGAGCCCTAATCATGTCAACCTCGGTTCTTCCCATAACAGAACAGAAAGTGCCTACCACACAGGATTGTTGTAATAATTAAATGCAGGTAGTACACTAAATTCAAGGCCCAAGACAAATTAACTATTATTGAGAATGATAAGGTCCAAGATAAGAATAGGGATGCAAGAGACGGAGGTTGGGTGGTGGTGCTCCCCAGTAATCCCAGCAACTCTGGAGCCTGAGGCAGGAGGATCACAAATGTGTGGCTAACTGTGGCAATTTAGGGAGACTTTGTCCCCAAAGCAAAACATAAAAAGGGGGGACCTGAGCCAGGCATGGTGGTGCATGCTTATAATCCCAGCAGCTGGTGAGGCTGAGGCAGGAGGATCATGACTTCAAAGCCAGCCTCAGCAACTGCGAGGCACTAAGCAACTCAGTGAGACCCTGTCTCTAAATAAAATACAAACAGGGCTGGGGATGTGGCTCAGTAGTCAAGTGCCCCTGACTTCAATCCCCGGTACCAAAAACAAGATAAAACAAACAAAAAAAGAAAAGAAAAAGAAAGGAATGTAAGGGGATCTGTCACCCTACCTAACAATCAACTCAAAGTGAATCAAAGACCTTTAAATTAGACCAGAAACTATGCAACTTCTAGAAGAAAACGTAGGGTCAACACTACAGCATATAGGCACAGGCAACAACTTCCTCAGTAGAACTCCTAAAGCTAAGAAAATAATGCCAAGAGTGAACAAATGGGATAGCATCAAATTAAAAAGCTTCTGCACAGTAAAGAAAAATAATTAGGAAGGTTAAGAGAGAGCCTGAAGAATGGGAGAGAATCTTGACTAGCGACTCTTCTGATACAGGATTAATGTCCATAATAATATATAAAGAACTCAAAACTCTTTACACCAAAAAATCAAGTAACCCAATGAATAAAAATGGACAAATGAACTAAACAGATACTTCTCAAAAAAGGAAATACAAATGACCAATGAATACAGGAAAAAGTGTTCAATATCATTTGCAATTAGGGAAATGCAAGTCAAAATTACTCTGAGATTTCATCTCATACCAGTCAGAATGGCAGTCATCAAGAATACACACAATAATGCTGGTGAAGATATGGAGAATAAGGAAAGCTTTGACACTCTTGGTGAGATTGTAAATTAGTATAGAAATCAATATGGAGGATTCTTAAGACTAAGCATGGAACCACCATATCACCCAGCTATACCACTTCTAGGTATTTACCCTGAAGAATTAGTCATCTTACTACAGCGATACATACATACCCGTGTTTATAGCAGCTCAATTCGCAATAGTCAACTATGGAACCAGCCTAGGTGTCCAATAAATGAATGGATAAAGAAAATGTGGTGTATATGTACACAATGGAGTTTTATTGAGCCATAAAGAGAAATGAAATTATGACATTCACAGGAAAATGGATGGAACGAGGGGCCATTATGTTAAGTGAAAGAGGCTGTTGAGAGCCACAGCCGAAGGGGCCCCAGCAAACTTCCAGCTGCCAGCAAACTTCCAGCTGCCAGCTGATGATTGGCTCACAGCGGCCCCAGCAACTTCTATCTGATTGGCTCCTCTGCAGTGATGCTCATTGGGCTGTTTCCCTTCCCTTTCAGACCATGGAGCTTCTCGTTGGGGGACTTTTTTGGCTCCGCCCACGCGACCCAGCCAATCGACCTCAAGAGCAGGAGGATTGTGGGAGGTGGAGAGGCTGGTGGTTGTGGGAGAGGCTTGTGGGAAGCCGGTGGTGGCAGCTGGGCTCTGAGGGTTTTTCTTGAGGAGCTGTTTTGTTTGGCGTGTGTGGTTCTAAAAACAAAGTTTGTTTCTTTTGACAAGTGGCTCCTGAATTGTGCCCAGCCAGACTGCGGCAAGAAGCCAAACTCAGAAGGTCGGGGTCATATGTTTTCTCTCCTATGTGGAAGCTAGAGAGGAAAAAGGAAGAGGAAGGTGTGTTGGGGAAATCTCATGATAATGGAAGGGATATGGAGTAGAAGAAAGAAACCAGGTGGTGAGAGGTGAGGAGGAAGTGGGAAGGCCTAGGGAGTGATATTGGCCAATTATATTGTTATATTGTGAGCATGTACAAATACGTAACAACAAATCCCACCATTATGCACAACTATAATGCACCAATAAAAAATGTAGAAAGTGAAAAAAAAAAAGAGTACAAAGGGAAAGATGAGGAGCAATAAACCATGGAACAGGAAAATAACAAAATATCCTGAAGCACATTGCCACTTACTCCAGAAACCATCAACAGTCAAAGAAACCTGGCTGATCCTCTGTGAGGCAATCCAACTCGTTCAGGAGTCCTGTTGCTACGGAAGAGTTATCAGGGAGTCATAGAGACAGAAGAGATCTCAAAGGTGGTTCATAACTCACCTGGCTCTTCCCTCTGAATCTATGCTTAGTGTATGGATTGTAAAGGCAAGAGAACCCTCTCTTCCCTGTGGATATTTCAGTTTGAGAAATGAAGTGATACTATATCAAATAATAGAAGAAAAGGATACTGATCTATTACATGCAGGAAGACATCTCAAGACTGAAAGGGGAATGCCCAATACCCAATGAGATTGAGAAGCATGCATACCCTTTTTCATAGACGAGAGGAAGTGGGAGCAAGAGGCACTTTTTTTTTCAGGGGAGACGACTTAATCTGAAGAACAGACAGTAAGTAGCCTAGGACAGGTTGACTAGGCTCTGGGTATGGTGCCAACTCTAACATTCTTTCCTGAAAGTTTATCTTCCCTGTTTGATGAGATTCTAGGGAAGGGACCCAAGACAACTGCATTCCTTATGGAGAGAGTTCCCTCACTCAGGTAATAGAGCTTCAGAAGAAAGCATCTCACTATGTTTGGATTGGAGAAGATCAGAGAGACTTTGGTTCTGAGACAGTTTGTTGTTGTTGTTCAAAGTCTTCAGCATGTCAAAGCAACCACACTTGGGGAATCATCTTTGAGCCCCAACAATATTAATAAATATTTATTTTCCAGCAATTTAATTACCAATGACCAAAGAAGTACCTTGTAGATAACACCTCGAAATGCGCAGATACAAAACAAAACTCATTATTATCTCTTTAAAACACTTTGATACCACCCCATTCACTGGCTTGGTTAGTGGTGCTATAATCCCCCTAAACTCAGGTTAGAAAAGTGATCTCCATCACCTTCTTTTTCTTTTTCACTCCAACTGCCTTAGTCCAGGCTTTCATCTGTCTGAATTTCAGAGCTGAAAAGTACTTCCCTGTATAGAGGATCACAGTGCTTAAGGGACCTGCCTAACGTCACAAAGGCAATCTTCAATTGAATGTCCTCCCAACTCTTAAAATTCAACATGTCTAAATGGAAACTCCTCTTTTTCCTCCTCCTCATCAGAAAGACAAGAGAACACTATGATGAATCAAGAATTTGTATCTAAGATGGGCATGATGGTGCACGCCTGTAATCCCAGTGACTTGGGAAGCCGGAGCAGGAGAATCCCAACCCAACCTCAACAACCTCCAGCAAGTGAGGTCCTTTCTCAAAATAAAATTTAAAAGGGGCTGGAGAGGTAACTCAGAGATAAAGTGCCTGGCTTAAAAACCCCAGTCCCACAAAAAAATAAAATAAAATAATTAGGATCTAGATTTTAATCTCACCTCTGCCCTTTACTAAATAGACCCCACAAAGCCTTACTTTCTTAGTTGTAAAAACATAAAGTAGTTCTAACTTAATAGATCTACTGTAGAAATAAGAGATACAACAACTGTATTAAGCTCTTGACAAAACATCCATCATACAGTAATTGCTCAATGGTATTAGTAAATTTCTACATTATTTTCAGCTCTTTTTCTTGCTCCCCAAATCCAACCCATTGCATAGCTCTAAGAAGTATTATTCTACCCCTGCAGTATCCTTGCATTCAGCTGCTTCTCCCTATTCTTCCTACAGAAGAGAAGACCTTGGCTGATAACATCTGGATGTACAGGGAATCATACCCTGACTGTCACAAAAAAAAAAAAAATTTCCTTCTCCATCAGTTCTTCTCTCTCCTCCTCCAGGAGCCCTGAAAGAACTTGAGTGGCTCAGATGGAATTGAATGGATTCCATTTCATTAGATAGCTCCCCAAATAATGTGTCTGTACATGATTGAGTTAGGGCAAGCCAGGTGCAGTGGAGCAAGCATGTAATCCCAGAGGCTGGGGAGCCTGAGGCAGGAGGATCGCTAGTTCAAAGCCAGCCTTAGTAACTTGGCAAGGCCCTAAGCAACTCAAAATAAAATATAAGGCTGGGGTTGTGGCTCAGTGGTTAAGTGCCCCTGAGTTCAATTCCCAGCCATTAAACTTGTTTATTGTTTATAGATTGGTGACTATACATTGGTGGCTTTTTTGGTCCAGAATTTTCATGAAGACCAACATTTTAATCTCCTATCCAAAAAAGAAAAAAAAAAAAAAAGAGGGTCCATTTTTTCTTTTGCATCACTAACGTTTACAATTTTTAATGTGTTACCTTATTTAACACAATCATCTATTTTCAGTTTAAAATAAATAAAAAGTAACATTTCTAGTGAAAGAACCAGTTTACTAAACCTATTTTGTCATTTGTTGTATTATAGTTTGCTGATTTACGAGGAAACTACCAGTGACTGACATATAAGATACTCAGAAAATTGTTCAGTTTATAAATTCATTATACCTAGAATTCTCGTGACTCCGTTTCCCACAGAGGTGCAGTTCAGGGAAATGCTCACAGATCAGCAACTGTGTGCTTTTGCTGGCAGCACAAACATTGCTGATGTGCACAATTCCAAATGGCAAGCAGCTTCCCCTGGGAAACAATGGAAACTGAATCACAGCATTAAACAGCTGGCAGGGGATTTTTAGAGAGAACTTAATCTACCCTTTTGTTTTGGACACAATCCTGCTTTAAACTAGTTTGAATCAATAAAAATCATGTGATTGAATGAGTCTTCATTAGTAACCGTCTTCAAATATTCCCACCATCCAAATTAGGGAGTAACACGTTCTGTCTGAAGGAGCAACCAGTGTAATAATATCTACCTGAGATCCTCTGCCCATTTTTTGTACAATCTGGTAAAGAGCCAGTTTGGAGGGATGGCCCATATTCTCCCTAAGTGTCTCAAGATTAAATTTGGATCTGTCTCAGCTTGCCTGTGATTGGTTTGCAGGGGCAGATGATCCAGCTCTGTGCAATAAAATATAACGAGAGGGGGGAAAGGGAACATTTGGGAAAGATTTCAATACTCCTGAAAGAAGACTTGAGGGGGAAAGCAGTCCTAGTTTTTGCCTGGGCATTGATAATCAGAGCTGTGACATCCATGAAGGGAGCCAGCCAAGGACAAGGCCATCATGGTAATAATGTCAGAGCAGAGATAAGGAAAGAATGTGGTCTTTGATATTATTATTGAGCTGCTGAATCTACCAATTGGAAGCAAACCTACTCCAGGTTTTCTCATTTATTGTGTGAGATAGTAAAACTTTTTTTTTTTTTTTGGGGGGGGGAGGTATCAGGGATTGAATTGGGTGCTCAACCACTGAGAGAGAGGGTCTCACTGAGTTGCTTAGTGCCTCGCTTTTGCTGAGGCTTTCTTTGAACTTGCAATTCTCCTGTCTCAGCCTCCCAAGGCCCTGGGATTACAGGCATGCGCCACTGTGCCCGGCTATAAAACTTGTTTATTGTTTATAAATTGGTGACTTTTAAATTGGTGGCGTTTTTGTCCAGAATTTTCATGAAAACTGATATCAAATCTTCATGTCCAGGAAAAACTCTCAACAATGGAACAGTATTTCATATGTAAGCATTTAGAGAAAGGGAATGGTAAATGACAGAATCTACTTTGAATTCAACAAGATGGCATGTGCCAAGTTAAACATTTCATTTTGGGTAGGATTAGTAGATTACATGTCAGTGAAAGTCATGGGCATCAAATATTGGATTTCAGCAAACATCTGATAAAAGTGCTTATACTATTTTGGTCAACAAGATGGAAAAATATTGAGGAGAAGATGTTGTACTGAAGAAAGACAAGATACACCAGGGAAAGACAAGACAATCAACTGGCCTTGCCTTAAAGGCACAGTGGCAGCCTTAAAAGGGGAAGAAATCCTGTCATTTGCAACAGATGGATGACATTAGAGAATGTTATGCTAAGTTGGGCTCGGGTTGTGGCTCAGTGGTAGCGCACTTGCCTGGCATGTGTGAGGCACTGGGTTTGATTTTCAGCACCACATATAAATAAATAAAATAAAGGTCTATCAACAACTAAAAAATAAAAGATCTTAAAAAAAAAGAGAGAGAGAGAATGTTATGCTAAGTGAAATAAGCCAGGCACAGAAAGACAAATACTTATACATGCAATCTAAAATAATTGATGTCATAGAAATGAATGGTGGTTCCAGAGGCCAGAAGGTGGGAGAAACAGAGAGACAATAGTCAAAGCACAGAGATGAGCAATAAGGTTTGATTTTTGTTTTTTAAACATATGTACTTTTGGGCTGGGGTTGTGGCTCAGTGGTAGAGTGCTTGCCTAGCAAGAAGAGGCAGTGGGTTCAATCTTTAGCACTACATAAAAATAAAGATATTATGTCCACCTAAAACTTAAAAATAAATATTTAAAAAAATGTTTTGGGTCTGGGGTTGTGGCTCAGTGGTAGAGCGCTTGCCTAGCATGTGTGATACACTGGGTTTGATTCTCAGCACTGCATATAAATAAATTTTAAAAAATCATCAACAACTAACAAAAATATTTTTAAAAATGTATCATTGCCAGAGAGGATGATGCACCCCTCTAATCCCAGGGCTTGATAGGCTGATACAGGAGGATCCCAGGTTCAAAGTCAGCCTTAACAATTTAGTGAGGCCCTAAGCAACTTGTTAAGATCCCATCCCAAAATAAAAAAAGAGCTAGGGATGTGGTTCAATGGTTAAGTACCCCTGGGTTCAGTCCCTGTACCCAAACAAATTTATTGTTAATAACAGTATCATACACATTAAAAAATGACTGCTTGCCTATAATCTCAGCTACTCAGGAGACTGAGGCAGGAGGATCCCAAACTTGAGGACAGCCTGGACAACGTAATGAAATGGTTTCAAAATTAGGAAGGGTTGAGGGTGTAGTTCAGTGGTACAGTCCTTGCCTAGCATGTGTGAGGCCGTGGGTTCAATCCCCAGTACTGCGTAAGATAAATAAACAAAAATGGCTAGGAGAGTTAGTTTCAAGTATTTTTATTGCAAAAATTATAAGTATTTGAATCAAGTTAATTAGCTTGATTTACTTAATCTACATTGTGTCATATATTATAACATCACTCTGTATTCCATAAATATATATAATCATAATTTGTCAGTTTACAAAGATGAATTAATTAAGAAAAATACAGGTACTGTGATAGATATCAAATAGGAAAGAGAATAGGCAAGTAAATAGGATGGAGGAGGCTGGCAAGTGTCTAACTGAAATTGTGAGGCAGTCACGCATAGTGACACAAACCTATAATTCCAGTTATACTGGAGATTGAGGGAAGCTGAGGCAGGAGGATTGCAAATTTGATGCCAGCCTGGGCAATTTAGTGAGACACTGTTCCAAAATAAAAAATAAAAATATTTTATAAAAAAGGACTAAGGATGGAGATCAGTGATAGCTCACTCTTTAATTCCCATCCTGAGCCCTTGGATGAGGGCCAGTACTATACTCACAGGATTCATGACCTAATGCTAAGTTCTAAAGTTTTGGTCTGGAGACCTTCAAATTCCTAATAGTATTGTTAGACACAGGGGGAGGCCAAGCCCATAAATGGAATCCCAGTGGTCTCAGCTATAGAGCATAGGGATTCAAAGGGAAAGAATGAGGAAATACATTATCAAAACATTGTTGATTTATTAATGGGTCCATGTCAGCTTTTTTGAAAATTTCTTAATTTTTAGTTTGAGAGCTTTGTCCATGACCCTGATTTATTCAAATATTTTCATTATGAACTTAAATGAAAACAAAGATATGAAAACCAAAGTTATTGTTAAACGGAGAGATGTTGGGTTTGATAATCAAAAAGCTGAGTGTAGTTAAACCTGTATGTGTTGCCAGCGACCCGTGTAACTTTTATGAATTTCACAATGAAATACTTCAGATGACCAAAAAACAAAAAAAAAAACAAAAAACAAAAATAACAACAACAACAAAAATCAGACCCATTGTGCAAACCTCAGAGGAATTCCCATGAATGACAAAGCCAAGAGAAAGTAATTGAAGGAGATAAGCAATGAATCCCATGGGCATATTTTGTGGGATGCTAACATGCTTGTAAAGGTTTGTCTTTCCTCTGCTTTCTGACTCTGGACCAGAAGGTCCACAAGAAATAAGAAACAGACCACTGCAGGTATTTTGGCTGTATGTGTGCATACACATGTGTGTCAGAGTCTGATTTTCTTTTTCCCATATGATGAGCTAATTTTCTCCACACTATTTATCAGAACAGTTCACCTTTCCCCCACTAGGGGTGATGTCATCTCATTCAAAATGTTGGATCTGCTTCTGGACTCCCTCTTCTGTCCCCATTGTTTTATTGTCTGTCTCTATACCACTACCAAGTTCTTGGTAGCATTTTAAAATTTCCTTTGTTTTGTCAAAAGACAAAGTTTACAGTATATTTAGTTCAAAGATCTTATAACAGGGTGCTGAGAGCCATTGCCAAGTAGGAATGACGCATGGCATGACCCAGGTCATTTGCAGTGACATTGCATGTAAGGTGACCTTGCTCAAGGACCAGGGCGGATCCAGGTTTAGGGTGTATCCTGCTGGGATTAGGGAGTATTCCGCTCCTTGGGTTTAGGGCGGTTCCAGGTTTAAGGTGTACCCTGCTGGGAATAGGGCGTATCCTGCTGCCTCAGGCACGCCCGCTCCTTGAGTTCCCGTTGAGTTCTCGCGGGATTCAGAGAGTATTTTGGGATGCAGAGCCCAGTGGAAGTGGGGATTTTGCCCAGAACGTGGATTTGCCTAGAACGTGTGTGTAAAGTGCCAGTGACAGTTCGAGAATAAAGAGTTGCTGTTTGAATCTACAAGGTGTGTGGTGGCTCGTGATTTTGTGCCCAGCCAGACTGCGGCATTTGGTGGTCCGTGCAGGGAACATCTAAAGCTTGGAGGTAAGTGAAATTGCTCACCCCTGAGGAAGAGCAAAAGAATGGGTGACCAATTCAAAAAACAATGTGTTCTTGTTTTGATTTATTTTGTTTTTATTTCAAGTTGCCTGTTCCTAGAACTTTCTCAGGCAAACTGGGGAAAATGGTTGACTCAAGGTTTGAAGTTGTTTGCCCCCGAGAAAGAGAAATTGTTAGAGGAAGAAGGCACCCCAGTAAGACCAAGAACAGTTAGGACATATGTTGATACAATACAAAAATGTAGCCCATGGCTTTTTAAAGACGAGTTATTAAGTATATCAATGGGACCATCATGGTATCCTGTAGAAAGATTTTTCTTCAACAAGAAAGAGATGGCTAGTTCTGTTTGCTACACTTGTCTAAGATCTTGGTTTCTACAAAGTTCTGATTAATTTACAAAGCTAAAGTGTTGAAACATCAACCACTCTTTACTTATTAAGTTCCATAAGGTAATATATTTAAACATTATGTGTGTTTTCATAAATTGGTAAATGGAAAAAAGTTTAATATTGCTTTGTGTCTGTGTCTTTGCTAAAACTAGGTTACTAAGAGTTAAGATTCTATCATGTGTAATTTATATACAAAGAGTATAAGAAGTTTCAGTTGGGTTTCAATTATAGTATTATAGTACCATAAAAAAAAAACAACATGAAAGTATTTCATCTTATTAAAGTGGAGTAATTTGTCTAAATCAGAAATTTTATAAGAATTGTTTCAAATGTGAATTTATAAAAAGGGTTAACGGCTACAAAAGAGATAAAAAGATTCAAGATGTGGAAATATATTTTAATATAAAGGTTAAAAAAAGAGAGAGAAATGTTTCTAGATGAGATAATCTCTGTGTGGTAAAGTAAAAAGTTGTAAAATGCCTCAGTCTGGCTGGGCACAAAATCACGAGCCACCACACACCTTGTAGATTCAAACAGCAACTCTTTATTCTCGAATTGTCACTGGCACTTTACACACATGTTCTGGGCAAATCCACGTTCTGGGCAAAATCCCCACTTCCACTGGGCTCTGCATCCCAAAATACTCTCTGAATCCCGCGAGAACTCAACGGGAACTCAAGGAGCGGGCGTGCCTGAGGCAGCATGATACGCCCTATTCCCAGCAGGGTACACCTTAAACCTGGAACCACCCTAAACCCAAGGAGCGGAATACTCCCTAATCCCAGCAAGATACACCCTAAACCTGGATCCGCCCTGGTCCTTGAGCAAGGTCACCTTACATGCAATGTCACTGCAAATGACCTGGGTCATGCCATGCGTCATTCCTACTTTGCAATGGCTCTCAGCAACAGGGGTTCACTGGCTGCTTTGACTATATCCCTTGTGGCTTTGAAACTTACATGTTTTTTTTTTCTTTTTCCCAATCTTCTTTTCCCTGACCTTCTCCTCTCTGATCTTCTCCTTTCTGATCTCTTCCTAATCTCATTTTCTCTGAATCACCTCTATAAAAGCCCCCTGTTCTTGTGGATGGGCAGAATCACAGGCTTTGGGACAGTGAGTCTCCTGTGATTCTCTTTTGCTAACAAAGCAATGAATCTTCTTTTTCCCTTTTCTCAAAACCATGTCCTTGTTATTGGATTGGCATCAGGGACAAGGACTGAGCTTCAGCCACAATCTTAACTGGCTTTTATTTGTGGTTCCAACACCTTGTTCCATAGAATCAAAGGAGTGTTCCGTGAGCAGAGGAACTTGGCTTGATGCACCAAAAAGGGCTGAGGAAAACAGAAAACAGAACAAAAAGTGAATTGGTCATTCCAAAGTTATTTTCCTTATAAAGGTTAAAGCAGAGGAGACTTCCTAATCTTGCCAGCTGTTTAAAACCGACTTGTTTGGGGTTCTGGCCATCCCTCCCCAGTCCCCCCACCCTCCTGATTTTTCAGGTCAGATAAACAACTTGGCTTTGATCCTATGGTGTGGAACTTGAGCGTGAGTAACCACCTTGGTTTGGTCTGCTGAGCCAAGTGCAGGAGCTCAGTACAAACCAATGGCCTCTAATAAACTTTATCTAACATGTCCTGGTATAGGATAGCAGAATTCCCTCCTCCGCCACTTTGTTCTTTTTTCTAAAAGTTAACCTTTCTTTTTTTTTTCATGTAAATTGAGCAAATATCCTCTTCTCCCATATGTTCCTGGGATTTTAGTAGGAATTTTATATTAAAATCATAGTTTGGAAAGAAATAAAATATTTCCAACAGTAAGGTGTCTCCACATGAACATACCCTAGATCTCCATTTATCCTTTATTTAGGATGATGCTACTCAGAGCACTGTCCCTGGACTAGTGACATCACCTGATAGATTTCAAAATGCTCTGCCCTGCCCCCAAATTACTAAAAACAGAAACTCTTTCCCTCCCTCCCTCCCCCTTCCTCTTCTTTCCTGCCCTCCCTCCTTTCTTTATTCCTTCCTTCCCTCTCTCCTTCCTTCCTTTCACTCACTCATTTATTCATTCATTTTTTTCTTTCTTTCTTCCCTTAATTCGTACCAGGGATTGAACCCAGGGCCATTTAACCAGTGAGCCACATCCCCAGCCCTTTTTATATTTTATTTTGGGACAGGGTCTCAATAAGTTGCTTAAGGCCTCACTCCGTTGCTGAGGCTGGCTTTGAACTTGAGATCCTCCTGCCTCAGCCTCCCCAGCTGCTGGGATTACAGGCGTGCACTACCACACCCAGCTGAAACCACTCATTAGAGAGGACCATCCTCAGCCATCCCTCAAGTGCAGCTGTGTCCATGGGCACACAACATGGTCAAGCTCTACCTTTACTTTTTACATCTAAAGATAAGCTCTTAACTTCAGTCACTCTCTATATCAGTAAGGCAGAGAAGACCCAGACACAACCATTTGATATATTACTCCTACACAATCTTTCTCTACAGCTAAAAAAATTCTTTAAGTCTAGTGAGGTTTATAGTTACAGGGAGTGGACAGAAGCCCCCACTCCAAAAGCTTCCCCACTGCTGATGTATGATGTACCAGGCCAGGATTGAGTGCTCTCTTGATGCAGAGTAGCTCAGCAGGGTCCCTGGCCCTCAGACATTCATGGGTTCTTCTCTGTGAACTGATTATGACAGTGTTGCTTCTCGGTTTCCAGCGTGCATGTCTGTTTTGCACATTGGTTCTTAATTTTGCAAGAATCCACTGAGACATCTTTGCAAAAACAATGAGAAAAAGAAGAGAGGCATGCAATTTCCAGAGGCGCACGGACTTCTAAAGTTATGCTCTGAGTAGGGGGTCTAGGGACTGTAAGTTAACCCCCCTGAGACGTCAGAATAAAAAAAAAGGCTGGAAGCACCCCAGTGTTGTTGACTTTCAGTTTCTGTGGTCACTAGTAGTTTTCTTGACCAGTCTTTTAGGTAAATATTTGAGCTAAACTGGACAGAGGCTTATTTAGGGTTGTGTGTGTGGCGTGGTAGCACATGAGCTGAGCAGAGTTCCACCTTATCAGACCTCTAGTCCTTCTGGGAAGTTGTTAAGCAGCCCCAAACATCCATAACTTTGCAGATTTATTTTTGTGCAGTTTTCTAGAGAACAGTCATCATGGAGAACTCCTGGAAGACTGGACAAGGAATGTGGACAACACTCAGAGCCTTCCTAGAACCAGGCATTGATTCAAACACCAGACACCTGATTATTTGATACATCCTCTATCATGGCCATGTTTATTCACTTGATTACTCTCAGAGTCATCTATCTATCAAATGTTTAATTGATATCACCATTAAGTCTACTGCTTCTAGAAATGGTGAATTTTCATCCTCTCCTTTGCTAGGAAGCATACAATGAAAAAAAAATCCTTCTAGGGTAAATATTGAAGAGATATTATTTCCATTTAACTGTTATAGCCTGAGTCTTCATGAGATGTAGACAAGACTTGTACCAGAGCATAGCATGAAAGGAAAGCAGGAAGAAATAACTGCAATTCATTTCTCCCCCCAGTACTGGGGATCAAATCCAGGGCCTTGTGCATGCTAGACAAGTCTCTACTACTGAGCTATACCCAGCCCTGCAATTTATCTTTTATGTCTGTATATTGTGGAACAAAATAAAAGTGATGTGTCAGAAACAATGTGGAAAAATTAAATAACAGTGATGTGATTTCACACCTGCATTTAATCTTATACTAGTCATACATTTTAAATAAAACCAAAAATACAAAGGGATAAACAGCACATCTTTATATTTTTTTGGACAAATAATAAGAGTCTAAACTTATGCCTTCAATTAGATTTGTAGGGGTGGGGCAGATACCAGGGATTGAACTCAGGGGCACTGCACTACTGAGCCACATCCCCAGACCTATTTTGTATTTTATTTAGAGACAGGGTCTCATTGAGTTGCTTAGTGCCTCGCTTTTGCTGAGGCTGGCTTTGAACTCGTGATCCTCCTGTCTCAGCCTCTTGAGCTGCTGGGATTACAGGCATGTGCCACCATGTCTGGCATGGTGTTAATTGGGTTATTAATTGCTAATAGTTGCTGAAATGTAACACTGTTTATGTTGAGTTTCTTCAACCTAATGAAGTACTGACCAAAATGGATTTTATAGAAGAAAGTGTAGATTAAAAATGATTTATAAACCAGTGCAGTGGTGCACGCCTGTAATCCCAGTGACTGGGGAGGCTGAAACCAGAGAATCTTTAGTTCAAAGCCAGCCTCAGCAAAAATGAGGCACTAAGCAACTCAGTGAGTCCCTATCTCTACATAAAAATAGGGCTGGGGATGTGGCTCAGGAATCAAGTGATCCCTGCTGCCAAAAAAAAAAAAAAAAAAAAAGATTTATACTACACATCATTCTTTTAGATCTGCATTGTCTAATGTGCAGCGACTAACTAGTCTTATATGCCTATTGGCCATTTGAAAGACAATGTTGGGGAAAACTTTTCTCTACCTTCTTAGTTCAGTAGGCATGGCCCTGCAAGTTAAGCTAGCAAAAGACATTAATAGGAGAAAAGGCACACAATTTTATTAATATTTACTTGCATGAGAGTTCATAAAAAGTAAAAAAGTAAAGAGGTAGTTAGTTTTGGGGACTTAGATGCCATTTTAACCAGGAAAAGAGGGCTTGGGTTTCAAGGGATGATAACTTGAGAAGTGACTAGGAAATACATGAGGAACTGATGGAAGATAAGGATAATTTTAGTAAGGTCTCTTTGTTCAAACTTATCTCAGTGTGGACTCCACAGGTCCTGTGATAAGACTCATTCTCCCCTTCTGGGCATGGTGAGGGGGTGGAGGACAGGGACCTTCACAGAGAGGAAGTTATGCAAGTTTAGGTAGATAAGGGGAGAGCAGAGAAATCTTCATTCATCTGTTGATTCTCTATTGCCTTCTGCTCAAAGTGATTCTCATGCCAAACTGTTTTTTTTTTTTTAAGTACTGAGTATTGAACCCAAGTGCTTTACCATTGAGCTACATTGAGCTACATCCCCATCCATTTTTATTTTTTATTTTGAGACAGGGTCTTGCTAAGTTCCTTAGGGCCTTGTTGATTTGCTGAGGCTGCCTTCAAATTTGTCATCTCCTGCCTCAGCCTTCCAAATTGCTGGGATTACAGGCATGTGTCATTGTACCCAGCTCACAGTGGCATCTTTTGAAGTTGCACATCCTGATTCCTTTTAGTAACAAGCCCAAATTAAGATGTGCTATAAGTATAAATATAAACATGAGTTATAAGAATTTGCACAAACAAAAAAGAATATAAAATATCTCAATGATTTTTATATTTTTACATGCTGAAATCATGGTACTTTTAAAGTGCTGAGTTAAATAAAATGCATTATTAGATTAATTTCATCTGGTTTTTTTTCTATTTATTTTTAATGTGACTAATACACTGTTTAAAATGATATATGCTTCATATTCTATTTTATGAGCCGGTGCTGCACTGGACATTAAATAAATGACTCAAGTCGAGGATATATTTACTTTTTAATAGACGGTTCTCTGTTATCAGGCAGACAGTAGACATTAGCTAAGTTACTAGAAGGATGGCAATTTAAACTCAAAAGTGATTTTCCTGTTAAGGAAGATCTCCTGAGGTGCTCAGTCCAGTGAAGAGTACATTTGTTATTATGCTTGTCATTTTAAACTTTCAATATTACATGGGTCAGGTGTTTGGCATGACACTTTTCATGTCTCTTCAAAGAGAGCCCTCAATGGTTTAGACTGTAAGACGAGGACAACAAATTCTGAGTTGAAATGATAGGAATAAGATCAAGTTCCACAAAAAGGGGAAACTGATGGCATGGAAAGGTAACTGAAGAGAATTCCCTGACCAGCTGTGGTGGAGCATGCCATTAATCCCAGCAGCTCCGGAGGCTGAGGCAGGAGGATTGTGTGTTCATAAGCCAGCCTCAGCAACTTAGCAAGACCCTAAGCAATTCAAAACAAGACTTTGTCTCTAAATAAAATATAAAAAGGGGTTGGGGATATGGCTCAGTGGTTGAGTGCTCCTGGGTTCAATCCCTGGTAGGAAAAAAAAAAACAGAGAGAGCGAAATTCCCTGGTATCCAACATCCATGCATAAAATATCTCACCATTTCTATAAATGTATGTAACAAATATTATCTCCCAGTTCACAAACATGAGAGGTGAGTAATAGCACAAGATTGTAATTTTAAAAAAAGTTGTTTTTCACTAGCTCCCATCAGCTGATTCCTGGGACTTTTCTGAGTTGTTTTTTTTTGTTGTTGTTGTTCTTGTTGTTTGTTTTTGGTACTGGGGATTGAATGAGGGGCACTCTATCACTTAGCTATATCCCTAGTCCTTCTTATTTTGAGGCAGGGCTTCACTAAATTGCCAAGGTTGGCCTTGGATTTGCAATCCTCCTACCTCAGCCTTCCAAGTTCCTGAGACTTTTTGGCTTGAGTGAAATCAGAGGGATCTTCTGTATCTTTCTTTTCTTTTTTTTTTTTTTTTTTGCTGCACTGAGAATGAACCCAGGGCACAAACACTGAGCGATATCCCCAGGCTGTTGGTTTTCTTTTTATTTTGAGACAGGGTCTTACTAACAAATTGTTGAGGCTGGCAGTGTTCCACCTGCCTGAGCCTCCCTAGTAACCGGGATTATAGGACCACACCCAAGCTGAGGTGTCTGTCTCCCCCCCACCCCCTGCCCCCCGCCGACCCCTCTCTTTCTTGCAGTGTTGGGTATTGAACCCAGGGCTTCACCCATGCTAGGCAATTTCCAGGGTCTTTAAGGACCAGAGACTGCCACACTTTGACCTGCCAGCTCTGAACCTGGTCCCTTGATGTTGGTGGAGTTGAGGTCACTCCTCATAGTTGCTGCCTTCAGCAAACCATCTCCACCTCCTACTGCCCAGAGCAGAGCAGCCCTTAGCAGCACACCAGCTGGTCCCTCCCCACACGCACAGGTCCTTCCTGCTTTCCAGTGGGACAAGAGGGGACATGTCCATCTTGGTATCATATAGCTGAGGTCAGCAGTAAGTGTATTCCCACTCATAGGGCCTTATCCTTATATTCTGACAATGTGGAATTTTATCTGAAAGTTTAAAAAAGCCCCTCACCCTTCATGTTCTAGAATATGATTCACTGCAAGGAAATTCCCATCCCTGTGGGACTTAGATAATACCCCTTGTTTACCAAGCCAAACATAGTCTCGCCAAATTCCCATTCTTGATCTCCTAAATGATTATTTATCCCTACTGACTGATCAGAACAAAATACCTGTTAACCACTTTAATAATCTTTTCTCCTACCCCCAGATCCCTGAACTTGAGCCCACACTAAGCTAGCATAAAGCCCCTTCTAAGTAGCCCTCCCCAAATAGGCTGACCTCCCATAGAACATTCACCCAGTTCTTGTTTATTCCTCTCTCTGAAAGCAAAATCTTATTTGATTCATTTAAATTTCTTTTTTTTTTCCTTCTTCCTCTCCTTCTCCTTCCCCTTCAGTGCTGAAGATTGAATCCAGGGCCTTGGGTATACCAGGCAAGTGCTATACCACTGAGATACATCCCCAGCCGTTTAAAAATATGTTTTTGTGAGATAGTCTGAGTTGTCAAGGCTGAACTTGAACTTGGAATCCTACTGCATCAGCCCACCAAGTTGCTGAGATAGGTGTGTGTGTGTCATTGTACTTGCTTGACTCTCTTGGGATGCTAGCAGACTCTATGGTGAATGGTTTCACTTGTTATAATGGCTCCTCTCTCTCCCTTGCAATAATCCTTTTGGAGAAAGTCTCCTCTTACTCCTTCTGGAACTTTTCATAGGCAGTGAGGGAGAATTTCTTTGGAGGACCCCCAGCCCCAAGTCTAGCTTCCTTCAGAAACATGTTTGTATGGCCACCTCAAACCTAAGATTAATCAGTGTACTGCAATTTTTCAAAAAAAGGATTTACTATGTTTGCAAGTGTTGAAAGGATTCCAGGGATAGATGCTTAGCAGTATGTGTGAGCATCTAAGAATGGTATAGGCAAGAAAAGCCGGGGTCTGGGAAACACACACTTGTCACCTACCAGCTATCTTGAGCCTTATCTTGATTCCATTCCCAGACATTGCCAAACAGTTTCTGGACCAGATTCAGCCCCAAATTTCTTTTATACAATCCAAACGATATTGAAAATACTTATTTTAATTAGTTATTACTATTTTTTAAAAGAATGAGGATAGAAGCCATCACATAAATCTTTTGGCTTTTCTTGAAAAACAAGGCCCCTGCCAAGCACTGTGGTGCATGCCTATAATCTCAAAGGCTGGGGAGGCTGATGAGACAGGAGTATTCCAAGTTTAAGGCCAGCCTCAGCAAAAAGGGGGGGGGGGGCGTGGAGGTGGCTGAGGCGCTAAGCAACTCAGCAAGACCCTGTCTCTAAATAAAATACAAAATAGGGCTGGGGATGTGGCTTAATGGTTGAGTGCCCCTGAGTTCAATCTCTGGTACCAAAAAAAAAAAAAAAAAAAAGAAAAACAGGACCTAGAAACATTGTTTCCATCTCCCCATAGGGCAACAGTCCCCATAACTGGCCTGCTTTGCTCATTTCTATTACCTGCCTGGCCTGTGGACTTACGTTAACTCTGACCCTGGCAGAGTCACAGTACTCCCCAAATAGCGGTTATGAGTGTAGAGGCGGGGAGATGTGATGCCTTCCCTTCCCATGGTGACTGGGTCATGGTTGACACCCTATAACAAAAGAAAGACATAACAGCTTCATTTAATTTGAGGTGTTTTTTTTTTTTTTTTTTTTGTGACACAGGGACCTTCAGAAATGAAGGCCTAAAGATCCAGAGATAACTGTCTGTTTTGTTCTTCAATGAAGAATGGATGGCTGGGTAGAAATGTGATTAGACAAAAGGGATCTGACCTCCAGGCAAGAGACTAGTTGGGGGTTGGGAGATACTCAGCAGGACCCCCTGTTTGGTGCCTCTGGGTCCCTCTGCAGGCCATTCCTTTCTCCTGGCTGTGGGGCAGGGCCTGTTCTGGAAGAGGATCTTATCCCACCATCACGCAAGGTGGAGCTGAGGATTTATTGCCAGCCAGCCCCTACACAGAAAGGGGAGGAGGCTAGAGGATCCTTTCTAGGTCTTTCTGCTGGCTTTGGGAAGGGCTCTAGTTTCTGAGATCTGCTTGGGGAAGAGGAGCTCTTAGCTTCTATGTTCAGCCTTCAGAGAGAAGAGGAGGAGACAGAAGGGCTGGAGGTCAGGAGGAAACTGTTTCTGAGGACGCTGCTGAAGTTTTCCAGTGTCCTTCGGCTCCACCGGCTCAGGAGGCCAGTGCCAAACTGATTTGACTAACTTTTCCATTAAGTTGAGGGAGGTATCTGATTGTTTTCACAAACCCATTCCTTGCCCTTTATTGATTTTTGTTTAAAGTTTAGCTATGAAATGTCACAGTAAAGTGACTGGGCCACCTTGAACTGACCAAAGCATGAAGAGATAAGTGCAAATACCATACATAATGGTAAGAAGTGTCACAGCACTTACAGTAAAACTTTTCTTTGAAAAGTGTGAATCTCATCACTGCAGTGTGATGGCTGCAGTACTCGGGTCATGAGCCCCAGCCTGGACCTTAGCTCTGGACAGACGCTCAGAGCTGCCCCGACTGTTGCACACTCAAAAGCTTTCATGAGAGCAGTTCTGTTCCCTCTCAGCAGGATTTCTTGGCAGATCCAGATGTTGAAGAGGCTCCTCCCAACTGCCAACATCCTTGTCCCTGCTGTGACAAACTACATATTTCAAAAACTCTCAACAATAATCTGCCTTGGCCCACCTCGGTGTGCACTACCTCTTGTTAAACGCTGAAAGCGAGAGTCAATTTCAGGAATGATGTGCTCAGTTAGGGGTCTGTGAGGACACCCTCCATGGACAATCTTCCAGGCATCTCACACTTGGTCTTGAAGTCCCCAAGGCCTAGCCTCAAGCCTGGGTGGAATGTAGCAGGGACCTGTCAACTTTCCCTGCTTTGGAATTATAGCTGCACCCAGCAAGGTTCTCTTCACATTTGAAGAGTGATGAATTCTTTTCCTCAGGGAGGTCTTCAAATACCCCTGGTATTTTCATAGATCACTTTCTTCTTCCTCCTCCTCCTCCTCCTCCTCCTCCTCCTCCTCCTCTTCTTCTTCTTCTTCTTCTTCTTCTTCTTCTTTGCTTTAATGTTCTGTTTTTACTGGGCCCTTTCTCTACTTGCTTTATAAACTCTTCCCAGGCCTGAAAGAAAACTCTTCCCTCATTTCAGTCTTTTGAAGTGAACTAGCACCCTCTGTAGGCCATTTTTATGACTTCAAGAAGCTACATCTCGGTGGTGAAGTTCTAATAAAGGCACCTAAGGCAAAAAAAAGAAAGAAAGAAAGAAAGAGAGAGAGAGAGAGAGAGAGAGAGAGAGAAAGGTAGGTCCCATTTGTCAAAATTATTCATGAAAATACTTTAAGTTATCAGAAGGCATAGAAGCCAAGAATTGGCTTCCTTTGTTTCTCTTTTGATGCTGCCTCCCTTAATGGGAGCAGTGGATCTTTAACAGGTGAGGAAGATTTAATAAAGGGATATTTTCTCTAGCTCTTGGTGTCTTTTCTTCACCTACTACATTGAGGAGTTCATGTTTTTAAGATTTGCATCATATGCACACATTCATGTATGTATTATATATTAATTTTTATATATTATATATTGTAGTCATACACACACACACACACACACACACACACACACATACATATTCATTTATTCAGAGACATTTGTTGACTCACTACTAGTTGCCAGCCCCCTTTATAAGCACTTTATAAGCACTTTCTGCTCTCAGGAAGCTCCCATTCTCTTCCTTCCTTCCTTCCTTCCGTACTGGGGATTGAACCCAGGGGTGCTTAACCTCTGAGCCAATACCCAGTCCTTTTTGGTTATTATTTTGAGACAAGGTCTTGCTAAATTTCTTAGGTCCTCACTAAGTTGCTAAAGCCAGCCTTGAACTTGCAATCCTTCTGCCTCAGCCTCCTGAATCACTGCTACTATAGGCATGCGCCACCATGCCCAGCGAGAAGCTCACTTTCTTACAAAGAGATAAGAACACTAACCTCTAGGTTTTAAAAAGAGATGCTTGGCTGGGTATGTATCACAGTGGCAGAGCATTTTTTAGCATGCACAAGATCCCGGGTTTCATCTCCAGCACCTCCATCAAAATAAATACATAAATAAATAAAATAAAGATCAGTGATCAGTACACCAAAGATAAGAAACAAGAGGGTGAACTTGAGAGTGATGGGAGCAGTGGAGCAAACTGTCTTCAACAGACTAGTCCTGGTGGAACTCCACAAGAAGGTGATTTAGAGCAGATTTGAATGAAGAGGAGACAGGTATATAAACTGTATGTTGAGGTATGACCATGAGCACTCTGACCCCAAGTACCCAAATCTCTGTTTTTGATTTGTCTCCCACATGCTGTATATTGAGCTACCCCACATGGATACCATAAAGAAAGGTGCACTCTTGCCACTGCCCAGCCTTAGCCCAATTAGAAGACTATGGAATGGCAATCTTAGGAAATCTGGTCAACCCAGTGTCAGGTGGCGAGGTAGTAGCCTTGCTAAACATATTAATAGTTTGAGTGGGTGGTCTTTTCAGCTCTTTAGAGCTCATATTTCTCAGCCTGTGCAGAGGGCTCCTATTATTCTCAGCAGCAGGTAGAAGCAAGAAAATAGATTCCATTTTTATGAACATTGGATGCTGTCTCTCTTCTCCATGTTGGACTTACATTCAGGATACTGAGCAGCTGAGAGAAGAATTCTGGTTAGATTTTTAATAACAGGGAGTGCTGGAGCCATTAGAGGTTGAAAATGTCACTTTCAACCTTGTTCTACATAAACTGCTGTTTTGTGGGCAGCTTGACCCTCCTGGACATTGAATGGGTCTGGATCATGGGGGGCACACTCCTGTTTATCTCTCCAAACCACAGTGTCTCATGATGTTGCTAGTCCTGTGACAATAGATGGAGTCAGTGTCTTAAAAAGCAGCTGCTATAATTTGAATGTTGAATATCCATCAAAGACCTATATGTTAAAGACTTGGTCCCTAGGGGGAACCATGTGGAGGTAGGGACCAGTGGGAGGTCTCAGGTCATCCAGGGTGTGCCCCAAAGGGAATTTTGGGGTCCTGACCCCTTCATCTCTGTCTTGTTTTCAGGCCATAAGGTAAGCAGTTCTGCCATGCGCTCCCTACTACTGCCATCCAGCATGCTCACCAGAGGTCCAAAGCAATGGGTTCACTGGGAAGCTCCAAAACTGTGAGCTAAACAACCCTTTTCTATTTATCAGTTATTTATCTCAGGTTCTTCATTGTAGTGATGAGAAGCTGACCAGCACAGAAACCAGAGAGAAACAGAGTGTGCTCATTTAGGCAGCAGGGGTACAAAGAAAGATTGGCAAATACAATTGGACTCTTCAGGCTTGTTTCCATGATCAAAGTTGCCAATTGCAGTTGTAAGGTAAAATGAGTGAGTGATACTCAAAGATGAATGAATTCTGAAAAGACAGATGATGGCATGATGCTAGACAGAGTGGGTGATCAACAAATGGTTAATCTGAAAAAGCATTTAGAGTTGGAAATACTATAGGAATCACCTTGTACTATGGATCCCAATTTCTTTTCTTTTCTTTTTTTTTTTTTTTTTGGTTCTGAGGATTGAACCCACGGGTGCCTAACCACTAAGCCACATTCCCAACCCTTTTTTTATTTTTTATTTTGAGTCAGAGTCTCACTAAACTGCCCAGGCTGGCCTTGAACTTGCAATCCTCCTGCTTCAGCCTCCCAAAAGTATACCACCATGCCTGGCCATGGGTCCCGATTTCTTAAGAATACTTTGAAATTCTTTCTTCTTCTTCTTCTTCCCTCTCCCTCTCCCTCTCCCTCTCCCTCTCCCTCTCCCTCTCCCTCTCCCTCTCCCTCTCCCTCTCCCCCTCCCCCTCCCCCTCCCCCTTCTTCTTCTTCTTCTTCTTCTTCTTCTTCTTCTTCTTCTTCTTCTTCTTCTTCTTCTTCTTCTTCTTTTTATACCACTTTATTCTAACCTGAGCACCTCAATATAAAACTAAACACTGGTGAACTGTTTCCTGTAATTCTGAATTACTGTAAAATGTACAAGTTCTGATAGCAGTTCAACACTTAAATAGATTAAATCATCTCTGACACATGGTAGATTTCATAAAATGAAAAGACCTAAAATAATTAGTGCAGCATACTGAACTGATCAAAATAAAATGGACTTTGAAAAACAAGGCTGCAAGGTTGTTACTAACGTTGCAATATTTATGTTACAAATTACAGGTACGTTGTTTATTATGGTTCCAGTCATGAGGAACAACTGAAGCCCCATCCTTTCAAAGGATGAAGAAATAATTAGATGTTTTAATAACTGTACATTTTGTCTACTTTTACGCAACTCTTAAATATCACAGAAAAATAATAAACATGGAGACAAAAAAGTACCCTTTTTACAGTACAGATGGAAATCAAATTTAAAGTAATCAAGATTGAGTGTACATAATTGTTAGTGCACTGACTATATTTATGTCCAAAGGGAACGAAACCCCTTCCCTAACCCCAAATAAGACCTATATAATGGCCAGCAGTGATTAAATAGAAATCACAGACACCTGGTTTGTTTCATTTTTGTTGAAGAGCTCACATTAAGAGAACACTATTTATTAAATTGCATTTATCTGTTTTTATACTCTTAAAACAAGATGGGGTTACATTTGCTTTTTTACCCCATTTAAAAAATAATGGGTGGAATTATTTCTTGAATGATCAAGTAAGAGGATTGTAGTGGGTTAAAATTGTATGTTACCAGGGGCAAAAATACGCTTTTGAGGCTCAAAGAGATTCTTCAAAGACTTACCTATGTCTGGAGGGTGTATACATATTTTTCCATACTTTGCTGCAACACTTTTTTTTTTTTTTTTTTTGGTGATGCTGGGGATTGAACCCAGGGACTTGTACATGCTAGACAAGCACTCTACCAACTGAGCCATACCCTCAGCCCTACAACATCTTTTTTGAGAAATTATTTTTATCTGAGCCTTTCTTGAGTGTCCAGTGACAATGAGATTCCAAATTACCAACTCTCTGTACAAGTCAGTTTGGTAGTTGGTTGTTGTTGGTGAATAATAAATTTTATGTTATGGAACTAACTATATCATGGCATTCAATCACAGTACCTAAATTCATTAATCTATCTCTACCTATTATCTATTTATCATCTATCTGAAAATCCTTAACCTTACTAAGTTTGTTCTCCTGATTTAGGTGTTCTGGTTTTTTGAGACCTTCCATGAGCATATTTGGTTTATGTTTGTATTTTCCCAGGAGCTGAGCTGAACCTAAAACTCTTGGTGGATAGACTATAAGACCTGGTTAGTAGACCATCATAAATATGTTTGTTGAATGAATGAAAAACACAGGTAGGATTGTGCTGTGCCAGACTGGCATATCTAAACCTGTATTAGTCAAAACTGTTCATCTCTTAAGGATTAGAAAGGGCTTCAATGTAGCTTAATAGTAAAGAAAATAAAGAATATCAATTGAGCCATCTGAGAATTCCTTTATAGGTCATCTCTATTTACAACTTACTTACAATGTAGTCTTCACATAAAATACTAGACACCAAGGCAACTTTGAATTTGCTGTTGTTGTTATCTGAAGTTCAAATTTAACCAGCTATCCTCTATTTGTATTAGGTAATCCGGCAACTCTGCCTTCATACTACTTAGTTTCTGATCCTCAAAGATCCATTTGTTCCAATACTGTGGAACAGCTGATTCTCCTGGATAGAAAGAACTTGGTGTAGAAGCAACTTCAAGTAGAAGCAGCAAGCATTTTACTTAATATAAAAAAAGGAAAGCAAAGACCTTGGAGAAAATAAAGGGACAGAAAAATAATTTAAATGACTTGGAAACTCAGAGATAATTGATGACTAACTGTAATACTGCTAATCCATAGAATTGTTGATTATACTTGTATCAGAGGTTACTAGACAGTGACATCACTGAAATGATGCAGTAAAGACCCCTCAAATTCCTCTCCTCCACAAAAACAATGAACAGTGCAAAAATTGTTAGAATAGAGTTTTCCATAACTCTAGAAAATAACCAAACATTGGGAAACATTGATTAGAGAAAAATGTTTGAATTCCCATAAGAGTGAGATTTGCTGCATCTCAAGTTATTCTATTTCCATTCTCCACTTTGCAGTTCTGCAGGAGTCTTGAAAACCAACAGCCCATGGTCACAATGGAAACCAGCAGTCTGGCAGCCACTGAAGTGGCAAAATGGTGTTGAAGCTCCGTCTCAGTCCCATTCCCAGAGAACGGTCATTATTTAACCTGTCTTGTGATATTTTTGGAGCCGTCATTTGCAAGGTAATATTTATTTGATTTGAGTTGTGGCTCATACAATGCAAAAGCCTCTTCTCCAGAGGTGTTTATTAAACATAATCAGAGGCAATTCTTTACTATTGTGATTGCCTCTGCAGGGAGAGAATCAATGGGGCAAACAATAGGCTAATAAAAAAAAAAGTTTAAAAAGAAAAACAGAAACAACATGTCCATAGAGGGCTTTGAAATATTCTGATGCATTCCTGGGGACAGGGGACCTATACTCCTGAATGGAATCATGTGTAGTAGCCCAGGGCTTCACTCAAGCTCAGGAAAGAATGAAGGCCCTGAATTCTCACCTGTGACTAATCTTGAGGGCCTACAATGGCAGGGAGTGAAGGCTAAGGCAGAGTAGAAAACTGATTGAGTGTTAAATGTGTGTCCCTACATGCTCACAGAGCCCCTTGACACAGAGGGGGAGAATTATTGGTTCTAGCATTTAAGGAAATCTTTGTCCAATCATTAGCTAACCACCAAACTAATTAAACAAGGAGAACTTATGTCCACATATGGCCATGTATGTCATGTTCATAGTGATATTATTTATAATAGCCCAAACTAGAAAACACCCAAATACCCATGAATCAAGAAAATGTTCTCTATCCATACAATAGAATTTTCTTCAGCCATAAAAAGAATGAAGCATTTATATCCCACTCCTTGGTCTATACCCAAAGGACTTAAAAACAGCATACTACAGGGACACAGCCACATCAATGTTTATAGCAGCACAATTAACAATTCCCAAACTATGGAACCAACCTAGATGCCATTCTATAGATGAATGGATAAAGAAACTGTGGCATATATACACAATGGGATATTACACAGCATTAAAAGAGAATAAAATAAAGGATAAATAAATGGATGGAGTTAAAGAATATCATGCTAAGCAAAGTAGCCAATCCCGAAAACCCAAAGGTCAAATGTTTTCTCTGATAAGTGGATGCTAACACATAATGGGGGTGGTGGTGGTAGTGCATGGAACTAGTGAAGGAACTTTGGATTGGGCAAAGAAAAGGAGGGGAGGGGAGGGGGAATGGGCGTAGAAAAGATTATGGAATGAGACGGACATCATTACCCTAGGTGCACGTATGATTGAACAAATGGTGTGACCTTACTTCATGGACAACCAGAGAAGTGAAAAATTGTATTCTATTTGTGTACAATCAATTGAAAAGCATATTGCTGTCATGTAAAATTAATTAGAACAAATAAAAATTTTAAAAATTAAAAAAAAGAATGAAGCATTTATCCATTCTATAATGTGTGTGAACCTTGAAAACATTAGGCTACGTGAAAGAAGCAAGACATAAAAGGCCACATATTATATGATTCCATACATAAAAAATTTCTTCGATAGGCCAGTCTCTGGAGACAGAAAGTAGATTAGTGGTTTCTAGTTGGATGGAGGGGGAAACAGTAACTTTTGACTAATGGAGGAGGTGAAAATTTGCAGAATTAGTTAGTTGTTATTGTTGCAGAGGTCTGTGAATATTCTAAAAGCCACTGAATTGTACTTTTTAACAATAAATTTTATACTATTTAAAATGAATTATTTCTCAGTAAAAAATAATATAAAAGAATAGCAGTGTTTTTTTCTTAGGACATTTCTGTAGTAAAAATTATACTATTATGGACTGGGGTTGTAGCTTGGTGATAGAAGCGCTTGCCTCGCATGTGTAAGGCCTTGGGTTTGATCCTCAGCACTACATAAAAATAAATAAATAAAAATAAAGATATTGTGTTCATTTACAACTAAAACAAATTTTTTTTAAAAAAATACACTATTAGTGCCTATAAGAAGGATCCCTTATCTTTAAGTCTCTAAGTTTTTCAAATAAAACCTATATATGGAATAAATTATTAATTTTATGCAAAAAATAATTCTTATGCAATTGATTTTATGCATAATAATACATGTTGACTATTGTTTTTGTCTTTTTGTTGTTGTTGTTGTTTTCTGGTAGTATTGGGGATTGAACCCAGGGCCTCATGCAATGCTAGGCAAACATTGTACCAACTAAGCTATACCACTAGCCCTGTTTGTGCTATTAAAAATTCCCTTGACTCTAGGCATGGTGGTGCACAACTGTAATCCCAGCAGCTTGGGAGGCTGAGGCAGGAGGATTGTGAGTTCAAAGCCAGCTTCAGCAAAAGCTAAGTGCTAAGCAACTCAGTGAGACCCTGTCTCTAAATAAAATACAAAATAGGGCTGGAGATGTGGCTCAGTGGTCAAGTTCCCCTGAGTTCAATCCCTGGTACCAAAACAAAACAAAACAAAACCCAAATTCTCGGTAACAATTTGTACTATAATTTTTTAATTTTTTGAAATTTTCTAGAGTAATAATTCATAAGAATTTACATATACTTTTTTTTGGTACTAGGGATCAAAACTGGGAGCACTTTACTACTGAGCTACACCCCCAAGACCTCTTGTTGTTGTTTTATTTTGAGACAGAGTCTCCCCAAGTTACCTAGGTTGGCCTTGAACTTGTAATCCTCCCACCTTAGCCTCCTGAGTTGCTGGAATTATAGCCATGAGTCACTACACCCTGCTAAATATACATTTCTAAGCAATTAGTGAGGTTGATTTTTTTCCTCAAACTTATTATTGGCCATTTGCATTTCTTATTCATATCCTTTGTTTGCCTTCTATGAATTCTAGTGGTTATCTTTCATTTTAATTTATAGAGCTATTTATAAAATGGGGATGTTATTCCTTTGTTTCTCATAACAAGATATATGATTCTTTAGTCATGTTTGCTTTCCTGTATATGCCTTTCTGACTTTATTTTTGTATCTAGTGTTAAGATATTTTTAATAATTGAAATTATAATATGACATCTTGAGTGTAAGTTAATGCTAGTTAGATGTCAACCAACCATTGTGTTGTCAATTCCCTAGAATATTTGGGAGTAGTTTTTTCAAAGGGTCTTCGTTAGTTACATACAATGGTTCGGAAGTTCTATTTGGAAAAAGAAAAAAAAGTTGTAATTGGAGATTTATGAAGTGCATTCAACCCAGGTAAAAACCTGGCCACTATAAAACTATTCTTCCTGTCTCATAAAAAAGCAAGTGCTGAAGTATTGGTTTTCCAGGTCCCGGAGGCGACTAGATTTGTTCAACTTGGTATTACTTGAGTACTTCCACAGAGACCTGTCACTGATCCTTGATGCTGCCTCCCTATGAATGAATGATGGTTAGTTTTTTGACAAGGCAAGCATCTAAATTTTGTGCCAGAAAATTTAGTTCCAACACAGTTACTGTTACTATATCAGGGAGACATCTAAGTATCAAGAACTTTGTTTCTGAAAGATCTGTTTATCTAGGACCAAAGTTGGGAGGGATAATGGAGAATCTACTTAGCTCCAATGGACAGGCCTTGTGCTTTAGAATATAGGGGATATTGTTGGCAGCAGGTCCACCCTGGCCCCTGGAGCCTTACCTCCACTAGTTTGTTCTGCATGCCAGTGTGGCCAGCTCACAAGGCCATGGCGAACTTGCGGTTTTTCTGTTCCTGCTTATCCGTCTGAGACATATGTATCCCACGGGAATGCCTTGACCTTTTCTGGTCTGATGGACTTATTGTTAAGGGAGGTTTCGGTACCTGACAATAATAGATGTTGAAACTAAATTTCTCCCCCCTCCCTCCTGCTTTTGGGTAGTTTTCCACTTCTGCTGCTTGGGGTATAAAAAAAGGTGTGTTAGCAATAAAGATTATATTGACTCCTTGTCACGAGCAGCTTCTCAGCCTTGTCTGGTTACCAGGAGTTCCCTTCCGGATATCTGCACTGGACCCCGGACCGCGACGTACGCGAACACCAAGCACGAACTCGATTGCCTTTTGAAATGCTGGTTTATTCGCACACCACACAAAGCAATACACGAGGTGACTGGCTCACACTGCACGATCTTACTCTCAGGCGATGAGAGTTGATTGTGAGCAAATACATGGAGTTTCCCTCGCGCTTATATACTCTATATGTTTACAACAAACTTGTTTGTGTCTAACTTATCTAACATAAGCACATTACCTAGTTACATCATCAACTTATCTAACATGGGCATACTATCTAGTCATCCTATAACCAAAAACATGTTTACAACTAAAAAGTCACTTAGTCACTGCAAAGTCCAAAACAAGTCCAAAACAAGTCCTTTTGCTGATTCATGTTGTTTGTTCATCCTTGATGTTTACTCCTGTCACTCCTGGATGAAGAACCTTGGTGTCTTGTGTGTCTTTTAACCTCGCCGTCCCTCGCCGGACTCGGCTCCCTTGGCCGGACGCGGCAATTGGAGGCTCCCACCGAGATCCGGAAAGCAGGGGTAAGCGGACGGGGCTCACCTTCTAAGAAAGAAGGGGGAGGATTGGTTTAAAGATAATTTAAAGAGACAGGGTACGTACCATGGGTAACTCAACAGCGAAGGTTCGTCTGGCCAACGAACTGAAAGAGCTGTTAAATACACAAGGAACAGGAATAAAAACTAAGACTGCAACCGAATTCGTTGAAATTATTGCCCAGGCTTGTCCTTGGTTTCTGACAGGAGGATTTCTTAATAATAGTGACTGGGAACTGGTGAGGCATGACCTTCAGAAATTATTGAGGGACCGGGGCTCGGACAGTGTCCCAGTTGCCACCTTTTCCTTATGGAGGTTGGTAAAGGATGCTTTATTAACAGATAAAGTAAAAATCAAGGATCAGCTTGCTGAATGTGAACAGGCCCTTAATCAGGTGCAGGAAGAGCAAATGGCAGAATCCTTAAAGGATGAGGGTCCTCTTGAGGACTCGGGCTCAGGGGGTAAGAAACACCTCCAGATTTCTAAGCCCAAAAATGATCCTGAGGACCTCAGTTCTCTCTCTGAGGAAGAGGAGGGATTAGAAAGGGAGATAGAGAAATTAGAACATCGCCTTAAAAGGGCAAATGTGAGGGTGCCTAGGGCCCCCTCAATTGCCGCACCTCCTCCCTATAATCCTGATTGGAATGAGGATGCCCCTACTAGACGGGCGGGGGTCCACTGGGGTTCTAGAGCGGCTCAGGTTTTTCCAATGATTGAAAACGCCGATGCTGATGGACAGCCGGCCAGAGCCCATGTCCCCCTAGCCTTCAAGGACATAAAACAGCTTAAGGAGGCGGTCATTAATTATGGACCTCATGCCCCTTTCACATTGACCCTCTTCGAGTCTTTCTCAGCCAGTCAACTGATACCCAATGATTGGCAGCAACTTTGCAGGGCTGTGTTATCTGGAGGGGATTTCTTATTGTGGAAAAGTGAATATCATGAAAGGTGCCGCGAGCTGGCTCAGATTAACCTGAATGCGGGCCATCAACGGCGAAATGCTGAAATGTTGACAGGAACTGGGCAGTATGCCACCATAGGCCAACAAATTAATTACGACCCAGGTGTTTATGCTCAAATAGCCTCAGCTGCAGTTCATGCCTGGAAAGCCCTGCCCATTTCTAAGACTGAAGCAAAAATTTCCAAGATCTCTCAAGGACCCTCTGAACCTTATTCGGACTTTATAGCCCGCCTAATGCAGGCTGCAGGAAAAATATTCCCTAATCTGGAACAGGCTATGCCACTTATTAGACAACTGGCATATGAAAACGCTAACACTTACTGCCAAAATGCTATTAAGTCCTCCCGGGCCAAAAGTATAGATGACATGATTCAAGCATGCAAAGATATAGATGGGCCTCATATTACTGGTCAGGTTTTGGCTGCTGCCCTTAAGACTGGAATGCAAAAATCTGATAACAGGGGAACCCGCTCTAAGGGGTGTTTTAAATGTGGGAAAGAGGGACATATAAAGAGAAACTGCCCGGAAAGGAGCGAGGGTGCTGGCAGAGGGATGCCTGGAATTTGTCCTAGATGTCATAAAGGAAATCATTGGAGCAGTGAGTGCAGGTCAAAATTTGACATCCAGGGTAACCCAATACCGTCGGGAAACGGGAGCAGGGGCCCGCCCCGGGCCCCGGAAGCCAAAGTGTACGGGGCAATGCAGGGACAAAACAGTGCCCCAGGGAGTGGGCGTCTCCGCCGCCTCCCACTGACCAACCCCTTTCTATCTGGGAACTCCCCAGGGGAACACCAGGAAGCGCAGGACTGGACCTCAGTTCCACCTCCTGAGCGGTATTAACTCCCCAAATGGGACCTCAGACGCTGCCTACTGGGGTTTTTGGACCCCTGCCAGAGAGGACGGTGGGACTAGTGTTGGGACGAGGTAGCGCAACTCAGTGGGGCTTGAAGATTCTTACGGGGGTTGTTGATGCTGATTATCAGGGAGAGATAAAGATAGTAGTAGAAGCTACCCAAGGAATTGTTATTCTTCCCCCCGGGGAGCGTATAGCTCAATTGCTGCTGCTACCTTTAGCTTCCATTCCTGGGCACGCCCTCCGTGGGTCCCAGGGCGACGGCAGCTTTGGCTCCACTGGAACTCCCCAGGCCTTTTGTGTAGCTCATTTGGATTCGAGTCCCAACCTGACCATTGAGATACAGGACAAGGCTTTCAAGGGAATACTAGATACGGGGGCGGATGTCTCTGTCATTTCTGAAAAACAATGGCCACCTGCCTGGCCCCTCCAGAGTCCCTCGGCCATATTACAGGGGATAGGACAGACCTGACCAAAAAGAAGTGCCTCCTTTTTAAAATGGAGAGATGGTGAAGGACATAGTGGCCATTTCCAGCCCTATGTAGTGACTGGACTCCCCACGAACCTTTGGGGGAGGGACTTGCTTCATCAAATGGGGGCTATTCTCACTACCCAGACTTTGAAAGGAAATAAAGACTTTGTTAATGATGTAATGCTAGACATGGGATGGATCCCTGGAAGGGGACTAGGAAAGAGACATGAGGGCAGAATATCACCCGTGGATCCAGCAGAACAGGTTACCCGGCGGGGAAGAGACCGGAGAGGACTGGGAAATTTATCCTAGGGGCCACTGAAGTGCGGCCACCTCCACTGTCCATTACTTGGTTATCAGATGACCCTGTGTGGGTAGAACAGTGGCCCCTAACTAAGGACAAATTACAGGCCGCTTCCCTATTAGTTCAAGACCAGCTTGAGTTAGGACATGTGGTGCCCTCTACCTCCCCTTGGAATACCCCTATTTTTGTTATACAAAAGGGGTCTGGGAAGTGGAGACTTCTTCAGGACCTACGAGCTATTAATAAAACTATACAACCCATGGGACCCTTACAGCCAGGGCTACCCTTTCCTACTGCAATCCCAAAGGATTGGCATCTTATTGTCATAGATTTAAAAGATTGTTTCTTCTCTATCCCCTTAGACCCACGAGACCGAAAGCGTTTCGCTTTTTCCTTGCCTTCCACAAACTTTAGGGAACCTTACCAACGGTATGAATGGACCGTCCTACCTCAAGGGATGACTAATACTCCTACAATGTGCCAATATTTTGTAACTGAGGTTTTGCGACCCTTTCGACAGCAGTTCCCACAGCTCTACCTCATTCATTATATGGATGACATCTTACTGGCAGGGCCCAAGAAAAAAAGTCTTCTTCAATCTTATGAAGTCCTCCAATCCCTTCTAAAAGGGGCAGGGCTGGTCATAGCACCCAAAAAGGTGCAGTTTCAACACCCTTACAATTACTTGGGATACATCATTAATAACATAGGAATCTTTCCCCAGAGACCCCAGTTCCAGATAAATCAGCTCAAAACTTTACATCAGTGGCAGACATTCCTCGGAGAAATACAGTGGCTGCGCCCGTCCTTTCATATTCCAACTGGAGAGCTCAAACCCCTGTATGACCTCTTGCGAGGAGATCCTTCTCCTACGTCGTGTAGAGTACCTACACCAGAAGCCTTACGAGCACTGAGGCTAATAGAAGAGGCTCTGCAGGACATACAGATTACGCAGATAGATTATTCTCTGCCCTTGTCATTTATAGTTCTACCTTCTAAAATTACTCCCACAGGAGTGTTCTGGCAAACGGGTCCCATTTATTGGGTCCACTTGCCGGCTTCTAACCCCCGGGTATTGACTCCCTTTTATGAGCTAGTTATTAACTTAATTTGGAAGGCTAAATATTTGGGTGATGCATTGTTTGGAAAAACCTTTGACATACTTATTCAACCTTACACTCAAGATATGATACACAAGTTACAACAAGAACATGACCTTTGGTGTCTTTTCCTGTGCAGCTTCAAGGGTCAGATTGATAATCACTTCCCTAAACATAGACTTTTGGAGGGCTTTAAAAGGTGTCCCATTATCTTCCCAAAGATTATGAAAAGGGAACCTATTCCAAAGGCCCAAACTGTATATACAGATGGGGCCAAAAATGGATTTGCCGTCGTTTTTGATGGATCTCAAATTCTCCGACAACCTGTGTCAGGTCAGTCGGCCCAAAAGGCAGAAGTTAAAGCTTTAATCATAGCTCTCAAAGTCTATAGCTCTATTCCTCTTAATGTATATACTGACAGCTTATATGTAGCCAATCTGGCTCTAGTCATAGAAACAGCATCATATATTGGAAAGCAATCCACCATCACAGAACAACTACAGGTAGTACAGCTTCTCATTTGGGCTAGACGAGATCCTTTATACATTGGCCACATCCGAAGCCATTCAGGGCTCCCTGAACCTTTGTCAGAGGGCAACGCAAAAGCAGACGCTGCTACTCATGCTGTTGGCCTTTCCTGTGTGACGACCAAATATGATAAGGCCTTACAATTCCATAACAAATTTCATTTAAATGCACAGTCTTTACGCTTCCACACAGGATGTTCACGAGACCAAGCTTTACAGATTGTCTCATTATGTCCAACCTGTGCACCATTTATTCATTCTCCTTCCCTTGGAGTTAATCCAAGAGGACTACAACCTAATGATGTCTGGCAAACTGATGTTACACACTTCCCTAGCTTTGGTAAGCTCTCCTTTATACATGTTTCCACTGACACATATTCTGGCTTCATTTTTGCCACCTTACATACTGGAGAGAAGGCTAAGGACGTAATCAGTCATCTTCTAAAAGCCTTTTCCTCCATGGGCACCCCACGATGCCTCAAAACCGATAATGGTCCCGCATATGTAAGCCAGGCGGTTCAACGGTTTTGCACCCAATGGGAAATTAATCATAAGACTGGAATCCCTTATAATCCACAGGGACAAGCTATCGTGGAACGAGCCCATCAACATTTAAAAACTTATTTACAAAAAACAAAAGAGGGGGAGATATACCGGAATTGTCAGGGACCACAAGCACTTCTAAGCATAACCTTATTTACTTTAAATTTTTTACTGACTGACACTGGAGGGCGCACGGCTGCACAACGCCACTTTTCCCCTCCCACTGTACAAGATGCTCAAATAAGGTGGAAAGATTTATCCACCGGAAAGTGGCAACCCCCGGCTCCACTCTTAGCTAGAGTGAGGGGAGCTGTATGTGTTTTTCCCCCAGGAACTGAGAAGCCCATTTGGATCCCGGAGCGCTGCACCAGACCGGTGAATGAAAATTCAAGACAAAATAAAGTTCCCAAGATGGCTGATCCTGCCGTTGTTGTTCTCACCCCTTCAAGTGAGTGCCGAGACACACCTCATGAGCTGGACCCCTCTTGTGGCATTCCTTCTGGACAGGTTTGCTGAAGGAGGGCTTGACCCCCCACCTGGGAATATTCATGAATATCTTTTTGGAGCCCCTTGTGAGTGTAAGGGAGGGCCCCGGCACTCGGCCCCCTCTGGTTATATCCAGAGCATTGATTGTGGGACTAAAGTAGCCTACTCAAGTAGCTGAACTCAATGAAAACATCGGAGGATTTAAGCAACCAAAATGGGTATGTGTTAATAAGCCCGGACTTGTTGTCCCTAATCCGACCGAGACTCTTGGAAGCTGTCCCGCCACTTGTCGTTACACCCCGGCAATGCACATCTCTTGTTATACATCAGCCTCAATTTGTGTTAATAATCAAGGAAAACAGTATTTTGAGGCCATCCTAACTAACACCCGTGGAGAATGGGGGACCACTTATAATTATATTCCTTTTCTTGGTGACCAGGGAGGGGAAGGCATCACGACTCGGTTAACGGAGGCGGGATGTGAGGGCGTCGTGGGTAAACCTTCCTGCTGGCCCATGCAGGCCCCCATCGGAGTCTCTGATGGAGGGGGACCCACTGATGCTATCAAACACCTTCAGGTGATTAAGCTTTTAAAGCCAGAGATCCCTAAGCCTACATACCACCCCTTGATATTGCCCAAATCCCAGTTTCCTGATTTAGATGCCAATACATTAGATATCCTAGAAACTACCTTTTCTTTACTTAACAGTTCCAATCCTACATCATCCTAGATGATGTGCAAACCCTATCGGGAACCATTAAAGACTTACAAGACCAGATAGACTCCCTAGCAGAAGTAGTTCTTCAGAACAGGCGGGGTTTAGACTTGCTTACTGCCAATCAAGGGGGAATTTGTTTAGCCCTTGGGGAGAGGTGCTGTTTTTATGCTAACAAATCTGGCATAGTTCTCACAAAAATTAAACAACTCCAAGAAGACCTAGAAAAAAGGAGGAGGGAATTATTTGAGAACCCTCTCTGGACTGGACTTAATGGATTTTTGCCTTATCTTCTTCCCTTATTGGGACCATTGTTAGGCCTCCTTCTAGTAGTGGCAATAGGACCCTGCATTGTAAATAAGATAGTACAATTCATTAAGGATCAAATTAATATCTTAGCCTCTAAGCCGATACAGGTTCACTATCAACGCTTAAAGATGGATGATCGCCTCTCTGAGATATACTTCAGACCGATCCGAAGATGAGTGTCCTCCTTAAAAGAAGAACTCCTGCCATATCTTTTCTCTATGCATACCTCTCCCTCTTGCTTTCCTGTACTAGGATCTTTGCTGTCTAATCTCTCGGTCCAATCACATCTGCCATTCGGCGGTGACGGTCATGGGTCCCGTAGGTGGAGACGGTTAAGCGTTTACCGCAATAATGTCTTGATAGGTCATAACACCTTGAGCTGATCTTGTAGTACCCAGTGACGGGCAACTTTCACGCTTGCTGTGCGACCTAAGCCAGGGAATCGGGGCCTTCCCAGAGACGGGTAAGCATCGCAAGGGCTGTGAACGACCTAAGACAGGGGCTACTTGATTCCCACTGGCATGCAAAAAACAAAAGAGGGGGACTTGTTGGCAGCAGGTCCACCCTGGCCCCTGGAGCCTTACCTCCACTAGTTTGTTCTGCATGCCAGTGTGGCCAGCTCACAAGGCCATGGCGAACTTGCGGTTTTTCTGTTCCTGCTTATCCGTCTGAGACATATGTATCCCACGGGAATGCCTTGACCTTTTCTGGTCTGATGGACTTATTGTTAAGGGAGGTTTCGGTACCTGACAATAATAGATGTTGAAACTAAATTTCTCCCCCCTCCCTCCTGCTTTTGGGTAGTTTTCCACTTCTGCTGCTTGGGGTATAAAAAAAGGTGTGTTAGCAATAAAGATTATTATTGACTCCTGGATGAAGAACCTTGGTGTCCTGTGTGTCTTTTAACCTCGCCGTCCCTCGCCGGACTCGGCTCCCTTGGCCGGACGCGGCAGGATATAAGCACAATATGGGTATATTTCTGGAGGCAATTTAGCAGTATAGAGAGTGTGGAACAAATTGTCTGTGATGTGTTCAATCCCAATCACAGTCAGAAACTCTGCTTCATTTGGTCAGTACCCAACATTCAGCTCTTGCTGAAGGTAGGGGAAATGTTCTTCAGCCTGCAGGCATGATCTGGCCATAGAGGGAGTCCTACGCATTGTTGTGGCAAAGACTGTCAGCCGTCGGGATAATCTGTTCTCTTTTAATACTACGAAGTTTTGGAAGTGCACATGATTTCCTAGCTAAAGTAAATCCTTCTTGGTCTTTCTGGCAGCTAAATCCGGCCATGGGATTCACTTTTTGCCATATGGGATGTGAATAGATGTGTTGTGTCCACTTCCAGGTCATGCCCCTAATGGCCTTCCCTTTGGTACTGGACTCTGTTTCATGGTCTCTTGCTATTTATCCTGCTTATGACTTGTATCTTTCCTATGGCTGTCTTTTCTCCTTGTCCAAAACCAACAGTTCCTTCAGCCTCCTAGGCTCTTGTCTCTCTCCTTTGGGGTCATCATTTACACATGTTCAGAGAGGGTAGCTCCCTCAGTGGCTGTCACACTAAAGGTACTGGTAATACAGCCCAGAAATATGGCAATTGGGTGAGGTATTAACACCCTATCTGATGTGCCTGGTTTCTGTTCTCCCTACTAAAAGGCTCAGGGGTCACTCCAGATAAACTGGGCTAACTGGGCTGCATGAAATAACCACACAAGAGACACAAATACCTTTTTCTTTGGGGTAATTGTGATGGCTCCTCTGACCTTAAGGGTCCACAGAAAGAGAGAGAGAGAGAGAGAGAGTAAGAGCATGCGCTGACCCCTTTTATTGAGGAGAAGTTATTTAAATGAGGCAAGGGGTCAGGTTTCAGGGGGCTGAATCTATCTTCATGATGTGCACTGTCAGCAGGTTGACTGACACCTAGGTAGGCCACACCCAAGGGCACAGTAAGAGAAGGGGACACACACAAGGCACTTCCATGGAAGATTCTATCCTAAACAGGGCAAGGGGTTATATTACAGAGGAACAGGTGAGCATAGCTTCACCCATGGGACTGTAGCAAGACACACCCATGCACGAGACACCGACCCTCGCACCCAAGAAGGATAAGTAGCTTGTTTGAAATGCAGAAAGTTAGGTCTGAGCACAGACCATTCAATCAAATCTGTATTCCAACAGGAACCTGGGAGATGGGACAAGCACCTTAAAGTCTGAAAAGGACCGCTCTAAGAAACAGCCGTTCCACAAACAAAACCAACACTAGACACATTCAATTCAGTCTACTGAAAGCCAAATATACAGAAAAATCTTGAAGTCAGCCAGAAAAAAAAAAACAACCACCCATTATAGAGACAAAGATAAGAGGTGCTGTGGTCATGTTGTCAGGATCTATGCAAATCAACTCAAAAATTAAGGGTAAATGAAGACATTTTTCAACAAGCCAAGACCAAAAGGATGAATTATAAGCAGACCCGTGCTCCTAAAAATGTTACAGGAATCTGTTCATGCAGAAGTGATATTATATCAGACAAATGTGGAGTTACAGAAAGAAATAAAGAGTGCTGGAAATGTCATAAATGAAAGGTCAATATGAAATTCTATTTAAAGTTCTAATTGCTCTAAAAAGTTGGGGATCAGTGAAATAAGCCAATTCCACAAAAAAACCAAAGCCTGAATATTCTCTCTGATATGTGGGTGCTAACACACAATAAGGGGGCAGGGGATAGAAGTTCATTAGATTAGACAAAGAGGAATGAAGGGAAGAGAGGGGATGGGAATAGGAAAGACAGTAGAATGAATCGAACATAACTTTCCTATGTTCATATATGAATACGTGACCAATGTAACTTGACATCATGTACAACCTCAAGAATGTGAAATTATATTCCATGTATGTATAATATGTTGCCGCAGTCTGGCTGGGCACAAAATCACGAGCCACTCAAGCACAAACTTTATTTTCAAAACTCCCCCGAATGCCACGCACGCGGCCTTCTCCCAGGACACACCACACCAACAGGAAATTCCTCCTCCGGAATTCCCTCCTACCGCACTTCCCCAACCAATGGGAACTCTCCCAGAGTCCCAGGAGAGCTCCAAAGTTGCAGGCTGAGGCGGACAGCAGGGGTCTAATCTCCAATTGAATGCACATCTTAACGTAATCATTATCATCTCAATGGCTTGCTGGGGTCACCTTTCAACCCAAAATGCCATGCGTCATACCTACTTGGCTATGGCTCTCAGCAATATGTCAAAACATACTCTATTGTAATGTATTTCTGTTTTAGTCAGCTTTTTTTTTTCCCTGCTGTGACTAAAGAATCTGACCAGAACAACTATAGAGGAGGAAAAATTTATTTGAGGGCTCAGTGTGGCTCAGCGGTTTCAGAGTTCTCAGTCTATAGAAGGCTGGCTCCATTTCTCGGGGCTCAAGATGAGGCTGAACGTCACGGCAGAGTGTGTGACAGAAGAAAGCAGCTCACATCATGGTGATCAAGAAGCAAGGAGAGGTTTTATATTCTGCCACTTTGCTGAATTCATTTATTAGCTCTAATAGTTTCTTTGTAGACCCTTTTGGGTCTGCTAGGTATAGAATCATGTCATCTGCAAATAGTGATAATTTATGCTAAGTGAAGCTAGCCAATCCCTAAAAACCAAATGCCAAATGTCTTCTTTGATATAAGGAGAGTAATTAAGAACAGAGTAGGGACGAAGAGCATGAGAAGAAGATTAACATTAAACAGGGATGAGAGGTGGGAGGGAAAGGGAGAGAGAAGGGAAATTGCATGGAAATGGAAGGAGACCCTCAGGGTTATACAAAATTACATACAAGAGGAAGTGAGGGGAAAGGGAAACATAATACAAGGGGGAGAAATGAATGACAGTAGAGGGGGTAGAGAGAGAAGAGGGGAGGGGAGGGGAGGGGAGGGGGGATAGTAGAGGATAGGAAAGGCAGCAGAATACAACAGACACTAGTATGGCAATATGTAAATCAATGGATGTGTAACGGATGGGATTCTGCAATCTGTATACGGGGTAAAAATGGGAGTTCATAACCCACTTGAATCAAAGTGTGAAATATGATATATCAAGAACTATGTAATGTTTTGAACAGCCAACAATAAAAATTAAAAAAAAAGAAGCAAGGAGAGACTTCTCTCTCCAGATACAAATATATACACCAAAGCCGCCCCCTAATTCCCACCTCCTCCAGCCACACCCTACTACTTCAGTTAATCCCTATTGAAGCCAGATTTAAAGTTAGGTAGTCAGTGTAGTTAGGTAAATCGGGTCTAATACCGAGTGAAATCTAAAATGGAGGCCATGCTGGCAATGATTCCGGGAAACGCAGGACAACTCAAGGAATGTTAATGAAGTCCGAAAAGGCCCTAGGCCAAAGTCCACCTCAAAGAAATGTTAATGAACAGCCCCCAGCAAAAAGGTGCTGACTCAGTCCTTCCTGACCAGATTACTTCTTTGGCCCACCTGTGTCCCACCCCTCGGTCCTTCCCACCTACATTCCATTACTGAAAGAACTATAAAAAGGGGAGACAACATCCCTTCCATGGATTCCACCTCTTGGGTCCCCTTCTTCCTCCGGGAGAAGTCTTTTCTGCTGTCCTTTAATAAACTTCTAATTTCTACTCTGACCTTGCCTCGGCGTGCTTCTTTGGTGTTATTCTTCAACATTGGGGAAGCAAGAACTCGTCACCGGTCAACAGCGGTAACATATTGGAGGTCCCAGACCGAGATTCTACACCGAGGTAAGTGCACACACCCCATGTCTGTTTGAGGTGCATCTTTCTCTCTATTTCTTTCTGGAGGGTAAGGTGGGCACCCGACGGCTACTTAAACGCAATTAGTGCAGCCGCCACTCTTCAAGACTCGGGTGAGAGGTTTCCCGGCCTAGGCAGCTCTCAATCACCTGTTCAATACAGAGCAGGCATGTTGGGTTCTGCCAAAGCCGCTTCCAACTTTTCTGTCTGGGCCTGGAGAGCAATTGGCGTAAGTACACAGTGTCCCGAATCCCGATCTGCCTCGGATGCGTGGAGGTGGAGGAAGGAGTTTGGAACAACTGCGGAATTCCGGTCTGGGCTACACTCAGAGGATTCCTAAGGTTCCTTTCTCTTGAGCCCCCTCCCGACAGCCCTCAGGGGTATCTAGGGTGATCGGTAGATGAATGGCACTGAGGGAAAGCCCCAATCACTTTTGCCTCCGTATGGGCCATGCAACACTCCCAACCCCGCATCCATTCCTCCTGGATGCTCCCCTTCCTTCGCAGGTCAGAAATGTTAGCAATTCAGGTTGTAGGACTGAGAGAAAGGCATGGGATAATTAGCAAAATCTGCCCAGGTTCCCTAAGATGCATAGGTAAATTTCACTAGTCTGTTTTATCGCCCCAATGTTTAAAATGCGTTGTGTTCCCTAAGCTGCTAGAGAGGCATTTTTAGAATCAACTCCTCTGGTAATCTGCTACCTTACAACCAGTAGATATCCCTTAACACTTAGGAGGCTCCTTTAGTCTACAGAGCAAAGGCAATGAAAGAGCACACGATTCTCTTTTGCAATGGGTTTTTAGTGGCCGGGAGGATAAGCAGTAATGCCCTTAAGTCTGAATCCTCCCAGGGTCTCTGGCACAGGGCAAACTGAGACCCTAGCACTTTGCTAAAGGGGACCAGAAACCCCTTGGCAAAGCAAGGTGAGAGACGGGTTTTCTGGACCGTTTAGGAAGCTCAAACTTAGGGAGACGTCCCTAATGAGAACAGTTTTCTCTGGCGCAGCGTGGGCGCCTGAGTCCTGTTCTTCTCACTCAGACGGGAGCTTCTCTCTCTCCAATACGCCAGGTGCACCACTAGCCTGCGTATTGAAAAATTGGGATAAATTTGAACCTCAGACGCTCAAGAAAAAGCACCTTATTTTCTTGGCCTGGCCTCAATACAAACTCTCTGATGAAGAAACCTGGCCACCAGAGGGAAATATCAATTTTAATACAATTTAACAGTTTGATAAAATTTACAAAAAAGGAAATGGTGTGAGGTGCTGTATGTTCAGATTTTCTTTGCTCTAAGGGAAAATCCTAAATTATGCCAACAGTGTAAAGTAGACTTAGCTATGATATCTGCCATGAAGAGAAAAAATCTTGGACTCACTGAGGAAAAAGAATCAAGAGAAAAATTTGGGCCGATCAAAGTACATACCCCCTTCCCCCTTCAAGACCTAAGGCAGATAAAAACTGACTCTACTGGAAAGTTAGGAGATATGCCAGATTGCCTGGGATTGGATCTATCCAAAGGAGCTAATCCTGTAAGTAAAAGGGAAACTGAGGATTCCCAGCAGCTGCCAGAGCCATTTTCGCTTTGGGGAATTTCCTCATTCTTCCCTGCACTGTAAGGATTGCTCCATCTCTGTCCACTTAAAAAGAAGGGACACTGAATGCAGTAAAGTCAGTCACACTGAGACCCTTGATTTTACACCCATAGTTGCCCCTCTGTGAAAACATCTGGTCCACTCATGGGAAATCTAAGGTGCCACTGATAGGAGTCATAATTAAATGGAAGTTAAAAACCCGGAGAGATTTTTTTCTTATCTGGTCTGTTTTAAAGGTTATTATAGGTTGTTTCTTGGGGATGATCTTGGCTAAATGTGTGTCTAAAAGATGATTTTTTTATTGTAACATCTGGTATCTAAATGAGTTTGAAGCATTGCATAATCTTGCAGTTAAAAGTTGGGGTTAGGTAATTGTTTAGTTTGATTTCAGATAATTCATGCCAGAGAACTTAAATACTTAGGATAGAAAATTGGAAGTAGTAACTCCCAATCATTTAGTTTTATTTTGAACTGGGTAGCCTGAGAAGATTTCACTAGGTGTACCAGTGCATTAACTTGGGCAAGGATAGTAAATTATGATATGTTATCTGTTCCCCTCAGTGTGTAAGATTTAGGAAAAATGTTGAATTGAAACGTTGGTCTGGCTTATTGAAATAACATTGAATAGCAACAGTCTTAAATTTTTAAAGCTTAATTTTGGATATACAAGGTAGTGTGTGGTTCTCAAGATTTTTTTCAGGTGATTTAATGTAACTTAATACTACTTTAGGAACTTCAGAACAAAGGAAGTGACTTAATGATCCTAAAGAAATTTCTTCTGATGGTAGAGATCCTATTTTCAGTTTTGTGTGAGCAAGTTTTTCTAGTGTAGGAAAATGTAAAGGTATGAAATTTTGTAAATTGTATCTTAAACTTGTATCATAATTTTCAACATCCAAACCTGAAAATTGTGACTTATGGTTAAAATGCCTTAGGCATGAGGTTTCTGCTCAGAATTCCAGTTTTCCCAGTTCCTTCCAGACCTCAGCCAGGACTTAAGTTGATATGCAAATAGAAGAAGCCTAGAGCACTCAGTATGAGACAGATCTGAGGCCCAAGAAAAAAAAAAGAGTAAAGTGTCTTTTTATGGGAACTCAAACTAGATTAAACCAAAGAGTAAATTGTATGGCATTTACTAATTACTGGCCGGTCAATTTTTTCTAGGACTTTTGCTTTTTTCTTAGATTCTGTATTTTTTTTGAGCTCGTGATTTTGATCCTACAGAGAAGTTAATGTTTTTCTGATAAGTTCTATTTTTGATCAACTGGAGTTTTTTTTTTAAACATTGCAATGAGATTTCACCTGAGAAAGCTACAAGGCCTTTACTATTGTGTTGTGTTACACTTGTGTTACGTGTTGTATGTCGGTATGTCTGTGTGTATGTCCATATATCGTGCAGTGATATGACAATTGACAGATGAGGAGCGCTCATGAAAAATTAAAAAAAAATGGATCCAAATATCTTTGATTCACGTGATTCAAATGGTTCAATTTAAATTGGGTAAACAGATGAAAGTAAAGATGTCTTTAAAATTAAGCTTATAAGTTTTTCTAGATGTTCAAAAAGGCCCTAATAAAATGTTAAATCTGCTTAAATTCAAAAAATTTACAAGTATTCAAAATGTGAACAGAAGGTTAACAGATAAAAGAAACTAGAAGGTTCTAGATATGGATTTAATAGAGGGAAAATGTGTTTCTGGATAAGAGTATATGATTAAGTAATTAAGAGGGTTTAAGTAAATGATATAAAAAAGGTCTGTGTAAGTTGCTTATAAGTGTAGGTTTTTGAACAAGTAATCTTAAAGAAATTAAACAGCTGGTCAAACAAGTGCTGTTGTTTTAGAGAATTGTGCTATGTTATTTCTTTAAAAAGCTAAACTTGATTAATATAAAAACATCAATGTAATTGTGGTGTTAATGTGTCCATATCTTCCAGGTATAGAAGTCTATAAGGTAGAAGCTTTAGAAAGAGCATTATATCAAGCTGGTGTTCTCAAGTTGTATGGTAATTTTAGGCTTAAAAAAGAAAAACATGTTGGAGATTTATTTATATCATTTGTGTTCTATAACTGGACTTGTTATCAATAAGATGTAAAGTTCTATGTTACTTTTTACACTGAGATACAATTTAAATGTATTTTTAAGTTAATGAGAGCCTAATCTTTGTGAAGGTTTTATTGCAAAACACAAAAGTACTTTGCTACTTTTCTACAAAAGGTTAAAAGCTTTCAGTCTTTCTTTAATTCATGTTTTAGATGTGATATTCATGTTGTGTTTGCTCAAGTTCACAACAATTTATGTAGGCTTTGTAAAATGATGTTTGAAAAGCAAAGATCAGTGATCAGTTTCAGAACTACAGTACTTAAGATTTATGAAAAGCCCTGCCTTACTTGAGATAAGGCTCTGTCCCATCTCACTACATGTGAAAGTGACTATGAAAGAAGTAGGCCAGATTTCAGTACAGTTAAAGTTGTGTCCAAAAGTAGTTTTTTGCCAAGATTATTAGGATCTCAAACAGGGAATTATGATGTATAACCCTGCCAGAATTCAAGGTAGCTATTATATAAGCTAAATGTTTTTACTCTTGATAATTTTATTTTGTAGTTTTCTTAAATGATTTAGGATTGCCTGTTAATGTTTTAAAGAGGTACTGCTTTAAGAACACAACCTGGGTCAACATAAGATAAGGAGTTATCACCTACAGGATAGAGAGATAGACATTAAAGCCCAGTGCTCTTTAATATAAGGCTGTTAACTTATTTGCTGGATGTTTAAGATTAAGTTTTAAAATTAAAGTTAAATTAAAAGGGCCAAGAAAACCAATATTTGGCTCTTGCCCTCTAAGTCAGTCTGAATCAGGGAATAGGGGACTTCTCCAAAGGGCTCTGCAACTCTAGGCCACATAACCTCCTGATCAGGGAGATTAATGAGACCAGTGGAGGACAGAAAGCCAATCAGTGCATTTGCTGTGAAGAGGAGGGTCATCAGAAAAGGGAGACATCCCTGATGCTTCCAAGGGAAGCCACATGGTCAAGCAAGGCCTGGACCCATCCTAGCGCAATGGCACTAGCAGAACTGAGAAGCTGCTGTGAAGTTCCCGAGGACTCCCAGGGAAACTCAGCTGACTGTTAACAATAGATAGAAACAAAAGTCAGTTTGACTTGCTTCATCTTAAACACTTAGCAAAGACAGTCAAAGCCAAAGCACAGCTGTTCCTGGACATTTTAAATAATAATAATAGTTAAATGTAACTTCCAAAAATAAGTAAACTGGAGGCTACAAAAGAGATTCTCAGACAGGAATGCCTGATAACTATCAAAAGGAACTGCCAAAGTAGTTTTTAGTTTAAGGCCTTTATTTCTAACTTACACAGGTAGGCTTAGTGTTTGCAAGTATGGTTATCCAGCCCTAAGTAACAGAATTAAAGATTTCTCTATTAGACACAGGGGTCATACTAGTAAAAGGATTTTACAAGACCAGATGACATTAAATTATTAAACTGTATCTTAAGGAAAAGGACATCTGTAACCCTAAAAGTTAAATGTTGTGTTTACATCCCTGACATTTCTCGCAATGTGACAAATATCCTTAAAGATTTACATGCTCAGATAGAAGCCATGTCCTCAGCAACTTTGTCATGGAAACAATATCTTAGCTCCTAGTTCTTGGTACTTCCTGGTGGAAAACATTGTTAATCTTTGTCTTTGCCATCATACTCATTGGCATATTCCTGTGGTATGGCATTTATTGCTGCTGCATCGATATGGTTCCAGTACTAATGAATTCTTGTTTCTCTTATAGACCATCCATCACTCAAATGGCCCTCCAGCCTATTACTTCTCAATCAGATGTATATCATGGACCACTCGATAGACCCGATTTTTAAAGGGGGACTCCAAACTGCTTGCCCCACACCGTCCCTTTTCAGCCTGAAGAAGCCAGAGAGATTCTCTTCGCCCCCCTTCCTTACAGCAGTAAGGAGTTCCCAACTTAGAGGGGGGAATGAAGCCAGATTTAAAGTTAGGTAGTCAGTGTAGTTAGGTAAATCGGGTCTAATACCGAGTGAAATCTAAAATGGAGGCCATGCTGGCAATGATTCCGGGAAACGCAGGACAACTCAAGGAATGTTAATGAAGTCCGAAAAGGCCCTAGGCCAAAGTCCACCTCAAAGAAATGTTAATGAACAGCCCCCAGCAAAAAGGTGCTGACTCAGTCCTTCCTGACCAGATTACTTCTTTGGCCCACCTGTGTCCCACCCCTCGGTCCTTCCCACCTACATTCCATTACTGAAAGAACTATAAAAAGGGGAGACAACATCCCTTCCATGGATTCCACCTCTTGGGTCCCCTTCTTCCTCCGGGAGAAGTCTTTTCTGCTGTCCTTTAATAAACTTCTAATTTCTACTCTGACCTTGCCTCGGCGTGCTTCTTTGGTGTTATTCTTCAACATTGGGGAAGCAAGAACTCGTCACCGGTCAACAGCGGTAACACTATCAGGGGATTAATTCTCTGATTGGGTTAAGACTCTCATAACCCAATTATTTCTCCCCTGAACCATCTTGCATTGTCTCACACGTGAGCTTCTGGGGGACACCTCACAGCCAAACCATAACAATATCTAAAAAGAACAAATTAAAAAAAGTTGGGTGATCAGCTAGTATCACCACCATAAGAACAATAGAAGTGTACATGACATACATAAAGGGTAGAACAATAGAAGCACCAAAGATGAGAGGGAGGGGTCAGGATCATAGTACATTATTTAAAGCTAGATTGTCATTAATTTAAGATCACCAACTTGACCTAATGGTCAAGTTGAACATTCCACCCCCAAATAGCAGAATGCAAAAATATGTCTTTGATTCATACCTGGAATAAAGTAGGTATTCAGAATAGAAATGCTACTGGAAGATCTTTAAATGTTTACAAATTAAATTACATACTTCTAAATAATCTTGGGTCAAACAGGAATTCACAGGGATGAGGGTGTGGCTCAGCGGTAGAGCGCTAGCCTTGCATGTGTGAGGCACTGAGTTCAATCCTCAGCACCACATAAAAATAAATAAAGTTATTGTGCCCATCCACAACTAAAAAAAATTGTTTTAAAAAGGAATTCACAGGGAAATTAGAAAATATTCAGAATTAAAAGAAAATGAAAAAAAAAAAATGCTAGTAACATATAATTATTTTTCCAGGGCAATGAGAAAGGAATCCCACTCATTATAGAGCCCCTGTGTTGTTTTCTGGGTTATTTCCTGAGGACTTCGTTGTGCAGAAGCTGAAGCTAGATTATAAGGTATGGTTTTAAAAAAGAATCCAGAGGTATTCAATTGATATAAGGAACAGAAGCACCACTAAGGAGATCAAGCTCAGCTTCCTGAAGTAGAGTGGGAAAAATGCTTTTGGAAAGCCACTTCAGAGTGCATGACAGCAGCGTGGTAGCACATGCTTTTAATCCCAGCAACTCAGGAGGCTAAGGCAAGAGGATGGAGAGTTCAAGGCCAGTATCAACAATTTAGCTAGCCCCTAAGCAACTTAGTGAGATCTGGTCTTAAGATAAAACAACAAATAAAAAGGTCTAGAGATGTAGCTCAGTGGTAATGCACCCCAGACTTTAATCCTCAGTACAAAAAAAAAAAAAAAGGAAAAGAAAATCTTATAGAGTACATGATAGAACTCAGTAGCAAGAAAAGTGTCTAAAGTATATTTCTTTCTTTCTGGTGCTGGGGATCTCTGCATGCTAGGCAAGTAATCTACCACTGAGCTACACTCCAGCCCACAAACCTGTATTTTAAAGGGTTTGGAACTATATTAAAAAGTTTAATACTTTGCCAAGAGTCTAAGCAAAGAGTTAAATTCCCTTTTGACCATATAAGGCAGTTGTTCCTTTGAATATGACCAAGACTGCCTCACACAGTCAGAATCAGCTCTATCTGTCTTCCTTCCTTTCCTCCCTTCTCTTCATGGAGAAGTACTTCCTTTTTAAACATTCTCCTTAGCCTAGGCGTTGCTCTTTTAATTTATGTTTTTCCTGAATACTTCTCCGGATATTCATTTTAGTCTGCTTTATATGATAAGAAAAGTCTTTTATAAGAGTACTCCTCTACCCAGAAAAGATCAAATCCCATAGACAACTTCTAGAAAAAAAAGTGTCTTAATGTCTTGCACATATTTGGAGAATATGTAACTTTTTTCCCCCCTCCAATCAGGCATCTGGATGTCTTGTGCATTTGGGAATTCCAAACATTTTCTCCTCCACCACAGCTGAATCGAAAGCATATGACCCAATGAAGTCAGGCATTGGACTCTACAACATGAAGACACACAGAAAGAAGATTGGGGCTGAGTCATCCTACTGGCAGCCTCCAAAATAGACTCATCCAGGAATTCCTGGTACTGAGATCCCTGGAGGTCCCTTGGTGTGGTTCTTTCTAAGTCTGGTTTGTTTAGGTTGTTGGGTTTGCTTTTTTTTTTTTTTAATTTGTTTTGTTCTTATTGTTTTGTTTTAAATTCTGCATGGTCTTGAATGATCCGAGTCAGCTCTTTATTGCTCCAGTTTGATAGAATCTGTTCCTGTCGTTTGCAAGCAAAGGGCCATAACTGAGACAAATGACAATGTAAGAATGGTGCCAAGTGCTGTGCCAGACTTTCTGGGTAGAGCCTGCTTCTGCTGATGCAGACTACAAGATGACTCAACACTTTCACACTTTTCTTTACTTTTTCTCTGTGAAACCTCTGTTCTTAAAGTGGATGATATGCTCAGACATCATTCCCACCACCACCACCACCACACACACGCACCTTGGTACAAAAATCATTACTTATGTATAAGGTCCACATTTATTCTTTTCTTACTAGTCAGTGTGCATAAAAGTATGGATACTTAACACCCATAAGAAACTAGTTGGGTCACAAAGATAAATAGCAAGTAGAAAGTAGCCATTCTAATGATCCAGAATATACTTACGTTAATTTTTTGACATTATCATTGAAGTGAAAACACATCACTTAAAAAGACAAACAAACAAACAAAAGTATTTTGAGGTGAGATATTTGCAAATCCTTGAAAACAGATTCCATAAATTCCCATTAAGGAATATTGGCCTGTGACATTTAGGTCTATTATCTATGGTAGACCTTTATGTTGTATTTCACAGATTTGAATCTTTCTCCTTAATAATACCTCAACAACCATCATGCCCAACCTTAACAACTGTGTAGCTGAGGGTCGTAAGCTTAAAAAGTATACATGTAAAGACATGAACAGAAAAATCACAAAAAGGGAAGTCAATAGACATAAGAAAATGGGTTGAATCTTGGTAATAATCAAAGATATTTAATGTTTTAGTTAGATTGTCTAGGTAATGCTGCTATAACACTCAACCCCAAATTTAGTGGCTTAAAATAATGGTTTTATTTTTTGTTCATATCCATCATGGCTTAACTAAAACGATTAACATGGAGTTAATTTTCCACCTTAATCAATTATGAGACATGGGCTACTTTCTGAAACACTGCTAGTAATCATTTGCAGGCATACAAGAGGGCTCTGAAGGATCTTGCACCAGCTCTGGAATACTCAGCCCAGAAGGAAGGCATGCCCTTCCTATGCACAACTTACTGATCAGAACATGTCACATGGACCCCACCTAACACTAAGGGCCATGATATTCAATCCTTCTTTGTGTTTGAAGAGAATTTTAAAAGGAGAGTCAGTTATTTGATGGAGAGCATTGATGACTACAATAGGTAATTAATACAACAATAAATTCTATTTTTTCATGGATTAGCTTGGCAACTTTACAGAGATACCTAAAACCTTGTCTCAGCAAAGGTATGGAAATAGGCAGTCTCAGACGTTGAGAAAGAAATTCCATGTTCCATGTTAATCATTTCAATGGAACAACATGGAACAAAACCTCCAGTTAAGTCATGATGGATATGAGCAAAAAATAAAACTGTTGTTTTACGCCACTGGGGAGGTGGGTCAGTGGTTGAGTGCCCCTGAGTTCAATCTCTGGTACCAAAAAAAAAAAAGGAGGGGGTTAGGGGTGGGGTGGAGGATTGTGGGATTCTTTGCTCTGTTTTCTCTCTTGATTTCCTGCAAAGAGTGGATGGCTCTGCTCCACCACACACTCCTTGCTGGGCCAAAGCAACAGGGCCAACTAACCAATTCGGTCTTCATACATTACTTTGGATAATAATGATCATCGCATTCCATCATCATTAATAACCCCATGCCCCCTCCCTTCCCCTCCAACCCCTCTGCCCTATCTATAGTTCATCTATTCCTCCTATGCTCCCTCTCCCTATCCCACTATGAATCAGCCTCCTTATATCAGAGAAAACATTCGGCATTTGGTTTTTTGGGATTGGCTAACTACACTTAGCCTTATCTTCTCCAACTCCGTCCATTTACCTGCAAATGCCATGATTTTATTCTCTTTTATTCGACTCCTGTGATGTAAGAGTTAAAATCAAGAATCAATAAATGGGGTGGACTCAAACTAAAAAGTTTTTTCTCAGCAAAAGAAACAATCTGTGAAGTGAATAGACAGCCTACATCTTGGGAGCAAATCTTTACCCCTCACACATCAGATAGAGCACTAATCTCTAGAGTATATAAAGAACTCAAAAAGCTAAACACCAAAAAAAAAAAAAAATCAATAAATGGGCCAAGGACCTAAAGAGACACTTCCCAGAAGATGATGTACAATCAATCAACACATACATGAAAAAATGTTCATCATCACTAGCAATTAGAGAAGAGCCCATTTCTCTACAATTAAGGACTCCAACTAGGGTGGTTTCTCCATGGGTGACTGCTGTATTGTTTTGAAGGTCAACTGCTCATTATCCACGCAGTCTATCTTGGGAGCAGGGTGGGGGGTGTTGTCTCTTCTCTGAGTTGCTTCCATTTCCCTGGAAGCTCATTTATGTCCAGAATAAGGGAAGAGACAGTACTGACTCTGCTCCCTAGAATGCTCCTTATGGTTGAGCTTTCCTTCCCTAAAAAGTCATCCCCTGGAGCTGGGGATGCAGCTCAGGGGTCGAGTGCTTGCCCAGCATGCACAAAGTCCTAGGTTCAGTCTCCAGCATTTCCAAGCAACAAGCAAACATCCCGTGCTCTCTAAAAATTAGCAGATCATCCTGGTCTCATCTTTTCACTTGGCTTCCTTCCTTCCTTCCCTCCCTCATTCCCTTCCATTCTTCTTTCCTTACTTTTTTCCTTCAGGGAAACTTTGAGCTATTTTAAGTGTCAGACACTGTATCCAGTGCTAGGGATACTACAATGAGCAAGACAGTCTCACCACCTTTATGGAGTACCTTATTCACTGGGGAAAAGGAAGAAAACAGGTAATTACAGTTTATCCCTGGGGTAGGCACCTTTGAGGAGGCCCAAATTCCTGCCTACTGGTATCCATGCCCTAGTGTTGGCTGGACTATAGAATATGGTACAGTGGTTAAGATGTCACTTCAAGATTATGTAATAAAAGAACAGGCAGTCATGATTTTCTCTCTCCTTCTCTCTCTACCCTCTATCTCTTACTCATTGCTCTTAAGAGGAGAGATGGCAAAATCTTAGCAGAACTAAACTGAAATTTTCTCTCCACGCAATCAGAAGAATTCAAGAAAATTTCAAAAGGAGCCACATAATTTTTTTAGCTGCTGCTCTGTCCATATATTATTAAACTCATCGCTTGTTTGTGAGGCACTTGGAAAAACTGACCTATACTAATCAGCTGAGACCCTCGGCCAACTGTGGTCTCCTTGTTAGACAGGAGCAGCTGGTTTTTCAAGCTAAACCTCAGGCAGTGGTTCTGCATCTGCGTGCATGGCAAAAGGGTGTCCCATGAATTTTTATGGTGTGCTGCCAGAGTTTGATCAGTACATAAAACTTATGCCTCCCCACCTCCAGCTAGGCACAGGGCCATGTGTATCTCACTCTCTATCCTTCAGAAATATCACCTTTGTGTGAGAACACTGACTTGGAACACTTGTCAGGGCAATCTACACTCAAAGTTTACATAAAAATGAGGGTGGCCAAGTTAATAGTAAAACAACTATAGAAAGCCTTTAAAAAAAAATTCTTTAAAACTTGCTTTTAAGAAACCATTGTTCACTTTTTAATGCTTTTGCATGCAATATCCAAACCTCAAGAATTCAGAACTGTGGCTAATCCTCTAACTTTAGGGTTGAGACTTGAATCCCAAAAATATGAAAAAGGTCATATTGCAGAGGGTAGTGATCAGAATCCTTTCACTATCCACCAAGTCAAATCTCAGAATTCTGTGCTTTTATGGGAACAAATATTTCTTCTTCATTTGTTCTGCCAAGGTAATAAAACACAACTGGTGATTCGCTGTGATAATGTTCTCTCTGAAAGCTTCCTGATGTGCAACTTGATCTTTTTTTTTTTCCTAAGATATATTATAAAACCACTTAGAGCTTGTAAATGATTTGTTCTAAGTGACATTGGAACATTTCCTAAAGGAACAGTGGTTCCTTTTCTCAGAATTTCAGAATCTGCGTAACATACTTAAGACAAATGGGATCTAAGAATATAGTCAGGCTCTTGAAAAGCAGGGGTTGGGAAAAGAAGTCAAGGGCAGCAGTTGGGGGTACAGTTTTGTGCATAAAAACAGGAAGAAGGTCCAGGATTAGAGGATTGTTGTGCTTTTCTCTTCTAGTGTAGAACTGGGCCATGTTTGGGTACCTGGAGTGAGCTTGGCAGAAAATCACTTGCTTCCTCATGCTGTGGTGTTCTATAGAACTTTCTATCCACATTGCTGTCTTACTGAATGACCCATTTTGTAAATTAAATGCCACAGAATTTCCACATATCCAAATCAGAAGAAATATGCTGACCTAAGATATAAAAATCGACTGAAGTATCAGACTTGATCTTTTTCTTACCTAAATGTTAAAAGAGATACTTGCCTAACATCACCAAAGTGATTTAAAATGAGTGTCTGGCTTGGGTTGAAACATTTTTATGCCCCAGACAAAAAAAAAAACAACTATAATTCATAAGGGCCAATTGGATAGAAGAGATTTTAGTCCCACTTTATCTTTTAATAAAGATGTGTAGCACTGTCATCTTCTCATGTTTGCTTTCAAAGAAGTAAAACAAGTCTCATTTGCTTGAAAGTTGAACTTGATAAAAAATGGTATTTAATTGGGACATTTATAGCTGAGGGAAAAGGACAGCATATTCTAGCAAGGCAGCCTCAGAACATGCAGATCTCAGTGTCTAGTTTTTGGAAAGTGGAGGCTAAAGTCAGACTCAGAAACATGATATGGCTCTGGCTCTGTCCCACAAGCTGCTAGCCAGTGGATCCAAGTTGGTGTTCCAAAGGGGAGGAGCATACTTGATGTAATTGCACCCAATTGTTGATGATATCTAAGAGGGTCTAGTTTACAGGTGGATCTGGGCAGCAAAGGTCTTGATGTACAGGTGATGCTTCAAGTTAGCAAAGAAGAAATATCATGCTTGAGAATGGTTCATCTTTTTAGAGTGGAACCTTACCTCTTGAGAGCTGTCCGTGAAATGTGTGTGGACTGTGTTGCACATGGTTGCCTAGTGAATAGGATAATCTGGTGTCTGGGAACTTTCAGTGGACATTTCCTCTGGCTGACAGCCCAAAGACATTGTGAGCCCTATTCTTCTCTGCCTAGTCCCACATAGCACTGGAAATGGGGTGACCTACTATAACCACCCAGCCACACAGCCCCTCTGAGATAGGTGTAACCTGCCAAGATGCCAATCAATGTGTTGACTACAAGAATCATGAAGCAAGACTCCAACCTTGAAACCTTACTCCTGCCTTTGACGTACCTCCTTAAATAAACCACAGGAGCCATTTTCTAATTGTCTAGCTCCAGCTCCTTTGTGGACTGGACCTATCAGGTATTCCAATTCTTTAAACCTAATTCTGACTTTGTCTTTTGTTCTTCACTAATTATTCTAGACTTTAATTTCTTGGGTGGTTTACACTCTCCTTGGCAGGAAGAAGAACCCCCTATGGAGGCGTTGGCTACCTCCCCATACCTACCCAGCAACTTGGGTATCCATGAAAAGCCTCTCGCCCATCTTGAAGACTTCACAGGGCTCCAGTGGAGTAATGTTAGAGTTCAATCCTGCAGATTAAATCTGCATTAAAAAAGTTTTAGGAGTGTGTTATAATGAACACATTGCAGGCATCAAAGATACTACTAGGTCTACCAAAAAACCCACCATCCATTTGCACAGGTGATACCAACCTAGAAGGTAGGAACTCATACTAGTGTTAGCAAACCAAGCAACATGGTAATGGTGAGGAGAATCAGCTACTTATGGGAGGTGTGTCTCTACCTGTCCTGTACTAGATTTCAAGGAAAGGAAGTATAAAAAATGTATAGAATCCCAAATTGCCCATAAGTAAAAGATGTTCAACCTCACTGCCAATCAGAGAAATAAATGGAGTTAAAACCACAATTGGCACAATGGTATTATTAAAATATTTCACTTCCATTAGATAAGCAGAAGAAAGTTTACTGCAATATGCAAAAAAAAAAAATTAAATTAAAATTATCCAAATAGTCATCAACAGAATGGTTATTTTATTTAAAAGCAAATATTTTTGGCAACTTAAATTTTGCATTACCATATATGAATATCTGACCAGTATAACTCCATATTGTGTACAACCACAAGAATGGGAAATTGTACTCCATGTATATACAATATGTCAAAATACATTTTACTGTCATGGATAACTAGAAAGAACAAATAAAAATTTTAAAAAGATAAAGAAATTTTTACATTACATTTTTGCAGTGAAATTCCATTTAAAATGCTATATTGATGGACATAAAGCTCGAGGATAAAAAGCTTGCCTCACATGTGCAAGGAGAGTGTTATAATGAACATATTACAGGCATCATTCTGAGTTTATTCCCCAGCACCAAAAACAACAATAACCACAACAAAAACACACACAAACAAAAGGCATGCAACAAAACAAGCAAGCAAAAATAAAACCAAAAATGCTATAAAGCAATGAGCATGAATAAATATAAGCTACTAGAGAAAATTGAAGGCACATTCATGAAAAAATGTATTTTAGAGTAGCACAGCTTAAATTATACTCTATAATTTAAATATATAGGTTAATGCAGAAAAATAAAACTTTTTTTTGCACTTCTATCAGAATGCTTCCTAGTTTACATTGTACATTTTAATGTAGGTTCCTAGTGGCCCAATATGACAGTGAGTTCTTTGAAGTCATGAACCAAGCACAGTGTCTTAACAGAGTAGTTGCTCAATAGAGCTAGTCAAATAAATTAATTAGCAAATGATTGAAGAGTTAAGGACACAATAGTCAGCAGTTTAGCTGAAATTACTTGTTCCAAGATCCAGGCCCACACTGCTAATACTCATGTTCCTGTCCAACTTGACCTTTCCCTGGCACCCCTGGCCTTCCATCTCATGGACTTGTTAGATTTGTCAAGCCCAGCTGGGAGAGAGATGATCTGTCCCCATAACTCACTCTCCATCCACATCTTTCACCTTAGTTTGGACCATCCCAAGGCAATCAGATGTCTTTGAGGTGACCTTGAGAAAGACCATGCTTTTCCTATATGTGTTTGTGTCTGTGCATGTGCCTACTCACACATGTGCCAGCAAAGACCAGCATGAGCTCAATGTTAACCTTTCTCCTGACCACACCACCTCCTAATTTTAAGGACAATCAGAGAACACACAGAGAAAAAGAAATAAAACAAATGAACATAAATAGTGTGGCAACTCTCAGAGCATGTTGATGGGCATACTCAGAGGCATTTCAAGGATAAGAGGCATTTCAAAGGACATATCTAGAATAAATACCAAAGAGTAGTATAAGCTGGGACACTGAGACCCTTAAAAATTCTAAAAAAGATACAGAGCATGATGGCACATGTCTGTTATCCTAGATACTCACGAGGCTGAGGCAGGAGGATTTCAGGTTTAAAGCCAGTTTAACAACCTAGCGAGGCTATAAGCAGCCTAGTGAGACCCTGTCTCAAAATAAAAAATAAAAAGGGCTGGTGATGTGGCTCAGTGATTAACCATCCCTGGGTTCATACCATATTTTAAAAAATCCAAAAAGAACAATAAGTAAAACAATATTTAAGGTGTATTTGAAGCAGGAGAATCAGGAAAAGGGATTACCCCACTGCCAAATGAACATGAGGCTGTGTTAACAGACAGCTGAGAGAGCATGAAAAATTCCACTTTTACTTTGCTTCAAGCTTCAGAAGCAACTTCTCAAAGTGGGCTCCACAAAATGCTAGTTCTTGAATAGGTTTTGCAAGAGAAAGGGTTGTCATGATCAGAAACATTTGGAAATGTTGAGGAAATACTCGGATCTCTTTACTGCAGGGTTCTTTAGATGCTTTGAGATGGACAGTGTTTTCCAAAACCCTAATAAAGAGGCAAAGTTGTTTTTTTTTTTTCCTGTGGTGCTGGGGATTGAATCCAGGGCCTTGTGCATGTGTGAGGCAAGCACTCTACCAACTGAACTATAGCCCCAGCCCAAGAAGCAAAGTCTTTACTGCCATTCACTCTACGTAAGAACTACTGATGCTTTTTTTAAATCAGGAAGCATTGCATGGAGCTAATGTTCTTTGGAAAATACTGTTGAAAGAAAGAAGAGTAGGGGCTGGGGATGTGGCTCAAGCGGTAGCGCGCTCATGCGTGCAGCCCAGGTTCGATCCTCAGCACCACACACAAACAAAGATGTTGTGTCCGCCGAAAACTAAAAAATAAACATTAAAAAAAAAAAAGAAAGAAGAGTGATCTTTCATTGTAAAATACATAAAACAAAATAAAGAACAAAGGGCAAAGATGAAACTGCAGATTTGTTTTTTCCTAAGTAATTTGAGAGAAAACTGTTTTCAAATCTTTTCTATTCAAAAGTGTATTCCAACTACTAAATCAACTTTGGAATTTTTTTTTTTTTTTTTTTTTTTTTTTTGTGGTGCTGGCGATTGAACCCAGGGCCTTGTGCATGTGAGGCAAGCACTCTACCAACTAAGCTATAGCTCCAGCCCCTCAACTTGATAAAAAAAGTTCAAGTTTTCATTAGATTGGAAATGTACAAGTAGTATATCTTTAGAGACGTTTTTGAAACTAGAGACCCAAATGTGATTACCATTCAGAGCTAAAATAGATTCTCAAGATCAATTACGATGATTTTTGTTTTGTAAGTAACAAAGTAACTTTAGGGAAAAAGTGAATTTACTGATGGAACTTTTTTGTTGTTGTTGTTGTTGCTGGGGATTGAACCCAAGGCCTTGTACAGGCGAGGCAAGCACTCTACCAACTGAGCTATATCCCCAATGCAATGGTGGATGAAAGATGAAATGTTCAGGACTCAAGCTTGAGACAGGGCAGGTGCCCCGGAAGTCATGGGCACTAAGGCCTGGAATACATGCAATCTTTTAAAATTTCCAAGTCTGAATTGAATTCCTTCAAACATTTTCCCTGCTAGTAATTACTCAACAAAGGTCCTAATTCCTGGGAGAAAGTCCAGTTGGAATGGCTTGGTTTTTCATGTCTGCCTCCTGGTAAAGGATGAATGAGACACCAAGAATACTCATAGTAGGGAGGTGTAGGTATTAGTCAGCATTCTCCAGAGAAGCAGACCAAGGGGATATGGAGATACCTAAAAGGAGATTATGGGAATTGGCTTATATGATTATGAAGGCCAGGATGTCCTACAATATGCTGTCCACAAGCTGGAAAACCAGGAAAGCTAGTGGTGTAATTTAGTCTGAGGACAAAGGTCAAAGGTTTGAAAATGGAGAGAGGGACTGGATCCTAGTGTAAATCCTAGAATCCAGAGACCTGAGAACCCAGAGCTCCAGTGTCCCAGAACAGGAGAAAATGGCTGCTCTTCCAGCTCAAGATAAGAGTGAATTCACCCTTTCTCTGCCTTTTTTTGTTCTATTTGGGTCCCCATTCATTGGATGATGTCCACCCACATCCTATTGATCAATATATGGGTTCAAAAGCTAAACTCTTCCAGAAACGCCCTCACAATAATACCCAGAAAAATAATTTTATCAGCTATCTGGTTATCCTAAGCTTAGCCCAGACAAGTTGACTTGCAAGATTAAACATCATAACATATTCCCCCAAATAAAATGAAGGACTGGCAGAAAGGGACAATGATTGGTAAATGACTAAAAATTAACCAATTCCTACCATCTGTTTCTTAAGAAAAAGTTATATCAAATTAATTTCCTGAGGTTGGCAGAATTCAGAAATGGCATAGATGCACTGTATCATTGATTCATTGTTTATATTTAATCTATTTGTCTGTAAATATTCAAGGCACAGAACCCAAATCACATCAGTCACCTACTTAAAATCTTCAGTGGTTTATGGATAGAATAGAATAGAATATCTCTAATGTGGCCTCTAGACCCCACAGTATTTGGGCTCCTGAGGACCCGACTCCTTCACTCTCACCTCTTGCCCCATGTATTCTAGTCCCTTAAGCCCTAGGCTTCCCCCAAACTATCCTATCTAGCAGGCACACACCTCTTCTCACTTTAATCAGAATAATCTGTATAACTTCTAGTCATGGCCTTAATGAAACATTGGTTCCTCAGAGAAGTTCTGTAAAACTCTCAGCCTGATTCTCTATCCCCTGCTCTTCTGGTCCCAGTACCCCTAGTTTCTTTCTTTATAACACATTTCAATCTCCTATTTTTTTCCTATTGATTTATGTAATGACTCTTTCTCAAAAGGTGAAACCAAATCAGGCACGGTGGTGCGTGCCTGTAATCCCAGTGGCTAGGGAGGCTGAGACAGTAGGATCGCCAGTTCAAAGCCAGCCTCTGCAAAGTTGAGGAACTAAGCAATTCTTGAGACCCTGTCTCTAAATAAAATTCAAAATAGCACTGGGGACGTGGCTCAATGGTCGAGTGCCCCTGAGTTCAATCCCAGTATCAAGAAGAAAAAAAAAGAGGAAATCATTCTAAAATTCAGGGATCACATCTATTTTGTTCAGTTCTAATTGTAATGTCTAACATAGCTTCATTAGTGTGGACACAATGATTCCTAAATGAATCTGAACTCTATGTATGTGCAATCTGTATTCTGGGGACAAGAAATTAAAATCATGGTGTTTGAAGAGCAGTGCTAGATGATATAGAAAATACCAAGGGAACACCCTGAAGGGAAGGGTGACTTTGGCCATGAAGCTATTTCTTAATGTTTTTCTTTATTTTCTTGTGGATTTCTCCACAAGAGAAGGATCATACCATGTGGGAAATGAACAGTAGGTTGGACGGTGGTTTTATTCAATGGAGGGGGAGAGTGAGAAGTTTGAAGAATGTAGTCTTTAGTTGAATCTCACAGAACCATGGATATGCCCCTCTCAGCATTTGCATCTAAGACTCTTATGCAGTCACAAAATAATATTGAAATCTTCCCATAAGATTGAAAAGAATGACTAATATGTTATCTTATCTTGCAATTCTGTCTTATCAGGTTTCCTTTCAACATTCAGTCTGCATTGGATTTCTTAATGTAATGTTTGCTCTCTATTAATTAATAGGACTTTGTGTTTAAATACATTCTGAATTAAATTCAAATGACTTGGAAAATGGGGTTTTTAGGAGAATGAACAGATAACTTGATATTCGGAATGTTACAAAGTTAATTCTGATGTCAGAGTTATAAACAAAAATACAAAAAACAAATGCTCATCATACCTTTTTCAAAGGCGTATTGCATTGTCATCCCTTTAATTATTACCATAATATGCTTTTATTAAACTGTTACTTTCATTTGCACAATTAGGCTCAAAAATCAACATTTTAGGGCTGGAACTGTGGCTCAGCGGTAGAGCGCTCGCCTAGCACATGCGAGGCCCTGGGTTGGATCCTCAGCACCACATAAAAATAAATAAATGAACTAAAAAATGTGTCCATCTACAACTAAAAAAATAAATATTCTTAAAAAATCAACATTTTAATAGTCTTCATGAAAAACCCATTAGCCAATTTATGCTTCCTCAGATGTCGAAATGAAGTAATAAAAAAACAATCTCCTGCTGGATGTGGTGGCACAAGCCTGTAAACCCACCGGCTTGGGAGGCTGAAGCAGGAGGATCGAGAGTTCAAAGCCAACCATAGCAATTTAGTGAGACTCAGCAAGACCCTGACTCTAAATAAAATACAAAAAGGGGCTGGGATGTGGCTCAGTGGTTAAGCGCCCCTGGATTCACTTCCCAGTACCAAAAAACAAAACAAAACAAATCAAAACAAAAAATAAAACAACAACAACAGAAACCAATCTCCCTTTCCTCTTTCCCTTCCTTTCTTCTTCCTCCTTTCCCTTTTTCTACTTCTCCCTTCTTTCTTCCACAAATCTCTCTTTTAGCATGAGCACGGAACTCTGCTAGGTGCACACATTTTGAATATACTTACTACAAAATTCATACATATCTGGTATATTTAAACAGATATGTCCAGAGTAAATTTAATGTGATTCAACCATAAACATCCAGAAGCATTCACACATTTTTAAAAAACTCTCTATTTATACTAGATTTGATGTCATAGAGCTTATCTTTTTTCCCCTCCACATTTATCCATAAATACTGATTAACTATCATGCAGCTCTAAGTTTATTATTTGCTTCTATTTTGGCTGAGAGCAAAATAAAAGTGTTTTCTGGTAACTTCAATGAGTCAGTAGGCCTTCTTTTCATTTCCTAATTCTAGTTCTACCTAACACTTAAATAAGCAATTTTCTACCTAGCAATTGTAATTAAACCCATTAATTTAAAAATGCACATAGACCTTAACACATCAATTACAATGGTTATAGGTTGTATCCAATGAAACGTGGGAATTGAACATTGCATGATTCTATGTCCAAATGCTGAAATGTTAAGGAAGACGGGGTATCTTAATTCATCCATTTACTTTTAAATATGTAATTGACATGTTATTGTGGACTACTTCCTTATCTTCTGCTATTTTTAGAATTGTTTTTCATTTTTAGCTTCTGTTGGTGGTGGTATTTGGTTAGACCACACAAGTCTCCTTGAATAAGAACAGAAGACAAGAATTTGTTTACTCTTGTTCATGAGGTTTGTAACATCCCACTAATGTTATAAAAAAGAAGAAAGAAATCCTGGAGAATATTATGTAAATTTCAGTTTTGCTGAGTCATTCACTTAAAAGTAAACTAAGAAATCCTGTATGTTTAACAAAACTATAAAGTGAAGTTGAAGATAAATCTTAATAAACATATAATGAATGTATATTAGGATTTACCTGTTGCCTGAGAAGTTAGGATAAATCTTTAATAGGCCAACAATGGGAACCCTCCTTTTTTTTTTTTTGGTACCAGGGATTGAACTCAGGGGCACTCAACCACTGAGCCACCTCCCCAGCCCTATTTTGTATTTTATTTAGAGACATGGTCTCACCGAGTTGCTTAGTGCCTTGCTTTTGCTGAGGCTGGATTTGAACTCTCGATTCTCCTGTTTTAGCCCCCTGAGCCTCTGGGATTACAGGTGTGCGCCACCATGGCTGGCAGGAACCCTCCATTTTAACATGTGCTCAGACCTTACTCTGACACAGAAACAATTTCTGATTCAGCTACTATCACTCCCAGTAGCCTATAGAAAAGACCAGAGATTCCTTAGGGCAAATTCATGTTCAGACACTTAACTTGGGCAGCATCTCATCCATGTCCTGTATAGGACAGAGCCAAGTGAGGAGAGGTAGTAAGACATCCCTGTTGTAGGGACAGACGAGGCAGGACACCAAAGATAGCAGGAAACAGTTTTATTTGGCTGCAGCCAGGTTCAGAGGGCACAGCTTTTGCTGTGATCAATCAATCCCCTAAGCCCCGAGTTTCAACATTTTATACCCAGCATGTAAGGGGAGGGGCTCAGAAGTTCACAGTCTGTAGAAATTTACATAAAGAAGGTTTTTCTTTCACTGTTCTGGGCAAGTTAACCCTTCAAGGACAATAACTGAGAAGGGGAGAGTTTCTTCTCCCCTTTCTATTCTCCCCCTGCCAGCTGTTACCATGGAGCCCAACTGGTAACTTTTCTTATCTTAAAATGTAGACATCTCTGTGAAGCCCAGCTCAAGGCCTTGTTTGCACATTTCTACAAACTACTATACTGGATACGTTTGTGAAAAACTTGTAAGGGGGTGTCCAGCACCTGGAGTGCTGATTTCTTGCGGGCCAGTGGCCAACTAAGATAGGGCAACACAAAAATAGGAAGTTTATCTACATGGAACTCTTTCTTAGAGACTCTTTTGCTGACAGTACTAAAATCAGCCATGGTGAAGATTTCTGGAGAAACCCAGTTAAGACTTTTCTGTGGAGAAAGGGGGTGCCACTACATCTCTTCATCCAGATGAGATGCTGGACTTTTGCTCTCTCATCTCAGGATGAGATGCCGGACTTTTGCTCATTTGTGCAAAAGTGATGTATAGGTCTGCCCTGTGTTACTATAGTAGTTGAAAACAAGTGAGTTTTGGGGAGAAACTTACAATGGAGTTTGAAGGGTCTAGAGAAATCTGAAGACTAGAGGTAGGCTGGGGCTGCCTCTAGCACAGGGCAAGGACAGAGAGTTGCAATGGGAACAAGTTACACTGTCACCATTTGGTTGGGTAAGAGTGCATGACATTTCTCATGGACCAAGGAGACTGTCGCAAGTGGCGCTATTAATAATTACTCAGAGGCAAATTGTCTTTAAATGCAAGCATATATATTCAATCACACCAATCATCAAATATAAACACTTAATGTAAAAGTTTCAGGTGTGCTAGAGCACCTCAACTAGCATTCAATGCACACTAATTAAACACAATAAGCAAATCACACAATCCTAGGGCAACCACAAGCCCCAAAATACCTCTGATGCCATGAAACTTCTCTTAGCCAAAGAGCAGATGTTGTCCTTCTCTGGTGGTTCTCTTCAGCTGTTAGCTGGACATCAAGGAATAGTGGAGTCAGTCCAGGGACAGACAGCAAGGTGGCCAGTCTCACCAATGTCCTTGCAGCAAAACTCTTCAATGTGGCAAGACAATCAATTTAAATACATTTCCAAGTTGGTGGTGTATGTTGGTGATTGGTTACAACCAGTGAAAGTCAATGTCCATTGGTTATGTCCAGTGAGGTGATGTAATTGTAACTGGGCATGTTCTTTGCTCATGTCCATGGAGCTGTGCTCCCAATCAATTGTAACCAGTCATTGCTAAGCATGCCTATGGCTAGAGCCCCTTACAGCTCTTTAACAATTGCAAGCAGACATGACTAAGTTATTCCTTATGGCCAGCAACTTAGTCCTAGCATGTCTATGGCAGATGCTCCTGTTACAGAGACTCAACAGAGACTGTTCAACAAATGGAATTCAAAGACAAGCCATGTAACATTTCCTCCATGTTGGTCCCTACCTGAAAGTTAGACAGCAAAGGGGAGGAACAGAGGAGGTCAGAGAGGTGGTTTGAATTGAGTAAGAAATTAAAAGTTTAATGTATACTCAACTGAAATTTTTCATAGCTAAAAATTAGTTTCCTCTCACATCTGAGAGTGACACCACTCTCAGAGATCTGCCTGAATGGTCATCTGAAGCTGAAAAGGGAGATCTGCTTGTGTTAAGGTAGCAGTAGAGAAGTATAGTTGTGATACTGATTATAATCACAGATTCAGCATGTTAATAAATCAGTGACATAATGTATTTAAAATGTAAGCTATTACACCAGCTATGTGCTATATTTGCCAAAAAAGTTTATTTTTTCAACCTTGAAGCTGAATTTAATCAACCCTCTTGAACTAACTACCAGCTTACAAGAAACATGGAAGATAGAAAGAACCTGTTAATGACACCAGGAGGAAACTGAAAGCCTGATCCAGAATGTGAGAAATTCAACAGGACAAATAGCCTTACTTCTTCAACAAACACATGGCACATTACAAGGTGAATTCATGTTGCCACATTTAAAAACACCAAGAAAAGGAAGAAAAACAAGGAAAGGAATTGTCATAAATTAAGCGACTTAAGAGAACCCTAATGTGTAATATGTACATTAGGTTTGAATTTTTAATTTAATAGCCATAAAAAGATACATCTGAGACAATTAAGAGAAGTTGAACTTGGACTGGATCTTAAGAACATTAAGGAATTACTCATTTGGGGAAACATGACACTGTTATTGTGATCTTGTTTCTTTTTCTTCAAGTTCTTGTGCATTAGAGAAACATACTGAAGTATTTGTGAGCAAAGAAATATGATACTTGGTGCAGGAAGCCATCTGTGGTGAAATATATGAGGATCTTCTCTTGGCATGGGAGCTAGGGAGAGATAGGCCTGGCATTGGGAACTTTCTGTGGCTCTCCCAATAGATTGCCCAATGCACACGACCTTTCCCTCTACTCTGCTAGGAAGGTCCCTCATAGTAGTTACAGAGAGTAAACTGTTAGGAACTGGACAGCCCACCTTTAACCATTTTTTGGAGAAGAACATTCTATTGAAGGCCTTTGATGTCTCCCGATACAAATAAAGCTGGAACGGACACCATTTTGCCAGAAGCTCAATCTGTCTGATGGGCTTGCCCATTCTGTCCCTTTTGAAACTATTTTCTGTGTTCTGTGGTTTTCTTTGCCATTCTCTTAGCTTTTATTTCTCAGCCAGCCCATTCCATTGAGGGGAATCCCATTTCCATTGCCCACGTGGGACATGGGTGGGAGCTTGGAACTTAAGAAAAATACTCCAGGTGAGCATGATATCACACACTGGTAATCCCAGCACCTTGAGAGGTCAAGGCAGGAGCATCTCAATTTTGAGGCCAATTGGGCAGCTTAGTAAAGCCCTGTCTTAAAATAAAATACTCAGGGGCTGGGATTGTGGCTCAGTGGTTGGGATTGTGGCTCAGTGGTAGAGCCCTTGCCTCGCAAGTATGAGGCACTGGGTTCGATCCTCAGCAACACATCAAAGTAAATAAATTAAATAAAGGCGTTGTGTCCATCTACAACTAAAAAAATATTTTTTTAAAAAAAATATGAAGGACTGGGGTTGGAATTCAGTGGTGGAGCAGCATGCCTGGCTTCAATTCCTAATACTTAAGGAAGGAAGAAAGAAAGAAAAGGGGGGAGGGGGAGAGAGAGACAAAGAAAAGGAAAAGAAAAAGAATCTGTTAGACCAGGACGCAAGAAAAGACCACTGACTCCAATTAAAATCAAATTAAAGCAAGCTTATTATTTCGACCGGCCGGGCTGCCTCTCCCTCCCAAAACGGCGGGAACAAGACAGCACCCCAGCTTTCCTGCAGCCCAGCTTTATAGCCCAGAAAGTTACACAAAGGGGGGTTACAGATAACAGAACTCTGACAAGCATCACACCAATGGTAGTTTGCTGCAGTCTGGCTGGGCACAAAATCACGAGCCACTCAAGCAGGAACAAACTTTATTATTTTTTGAAACTGCCGCCACCCACGCGGCCTCCTCTCGGACCCGCAGAGAGAGCTCCTCCCCCGGAACTCCCTCCTACTGTACTTCCCCAACCAATGGGAACTCTCCAGGAGTCCCGTAGCCGGCCTAGGTGAACAGCAGGAGTCCAATATCCATATGAATGCAAATCTTAACATAATCATATCATCTCAATGGCTAGCTGGCGTCACCTTTCGACCAAAAATGCCATGCATCATATACTTGGCTCTTAGCAGTAGTTTACATTTTTTGCTGGCCCCAACATCAGAATTTATGAGGACCATTAGAGCCTCAGAGAGGGTCGTTGTCTGGCCAGGGAAGGCCAAGATTTATGAGGTGTCACTAAGTTTCAGAGAGGGCTGCTATCTGGTCAGAGAGCCAGGCATGGGTGAGTTCAAGGCATGGGCAGGCATTCCAAGCAGGTTCAGAATTTGCAGTAATTTATAGTAAAGCCGAAATTATCTTTTCATGGCTTTGTGGCGAGATGATTCCCAATTTTAAGAAAAGATCAGGTTGGGTCTATCAAATCCAAGATAAAAGGGGGAGGGGAAAAAAAGGATGTGAATGTGAATTTAAGGTAAGAATTGATGAACAAAGAATAGCAATATACAAATAATTATTGAAGCCAGGTGCCAGGTATAATGAAGCTTCATTATATTATTCTTTCTATTTTTACACGTGAAAATTTCCAGGATAAAAGGTTAAAAATTTAATTAAAATTGAACGAGCTGTTCAAATACTAGATCTCTTTTATTTTTTAAGATTTGAGTGTGATGTAGTGCAATGAAATTAACCTTGGTTAGAATGCTGGCTATAGCTTGTATTCTCTGTGTGACCTTAGGCAAATCAGTCAATTCTTACAAACTCCATTTTCTCTATCTGCTAAATGATGATGATGATGATAATAATAATAATAATAATAATAATAATAATAATAATAATACTTCCTATTGCTATAATAAGGATTTAATGAGATAATGGGTATAAAATATTTGGCAAAGCACCTAGCTTGCATTAGTGAAAATATTAGCCTTAGCAGATTTAATTTCCATTTATTGCTATGTTTCCATTTAAGTGATTATCTTTAATGTAATGGTTTGCCTTGTTGTGTTAAGTCTGAAATCTATAATGCAACTATAATCTATAATGTAAGTGTATTCTATTAGGAATATTAACTTTTTCCTAGCACTTATTTTGTACCTACTTCTCTTACATTTCTGTTTATCTTTTTAGCTTTTTATAGTTATTTTAAGTTTACCGAAGTTTTCTTTTTTTCTAGAAAGTCAAATATGTCAGTTTTTCTCATTAAAATATTGCAGGAATATATAATTGAGAAAGCAAAAGTTCCTTATGTTTTCACACTCTGCCTAACCTGCAAAAATCACTAACAATATTTTTACAACAAATACAATGATATTCAACCTACCTTCAATTGCCTGCTCTTTACCATTCTTAAATCTCTGTTCTGGATCCAGGACTTCATTATATCTTTTCTAGATAGGTATAGTAACTTCCTCCTCTTTCTGCCTAAATCATTATTCATATCACCACCAGATAGTCATATTTTAAAATAAACTAGATTTTTAAAACATTAATGAGCATATGACTTATTAACCAATGTATGTATATTATTGCTCTATTGTTACTTACATTGGACCTATGTTATCTTAAATGGGACTTGCTCAGTTTTTTTTTCTTTTCTTTTCAAGTATCCCTTGCTTATTTGAAATTCAAATTTAACTGGGTTTTCTACATTTTTATTTGCTAAATCTAATAGCCTTACTTCCACCATTGGCCCTGTTAGGTCAGTAGTGGCGACTTAGACTTAGAACAAAGCAGCCCAGGCTGAGCGACGGAAAAGAACATCAATCAATGCCGGCGGAAATGCCTGTCAATCAGCCAGATCTCCTGACTAACGCCTGTCAATCAGCAGGACCCCCTGGCCAATCCTGGAGTTCAGCCAACTCCCCTGACCAACTCCAAGGGGGCAAGGGTCCCTAGAAACACCTTTTCCTCTCCTGAGCCCTTCCCTTCCTGCTGTAAGCCCCATAAAAGTCCAGTCCGGTCGAGCTTCCACATGGTTTCTCCTCAGACCCGTCCCCTGTCCTCTCTGTGGGTCTGATCGAGTTCTGCCTAGGAGTGATATCTCAATAAAGCCTGTTCAGTGGCCCTTTTAAATCTGCTTCCTTTGGTCGCTGCCTGCCTTGCCTGATCTGACAGGCCCAACACAAGGTCACTACACAAATTCTAGCTTTCTCTTCTCCAAGGGAAAGGTTTAAGGAAGCCCAAGGAACTTTGACTCTGTTTTGGTTGGGGATGTGGGGTTTGCCTTTGATTGAATTCAAAGTCATACATATGCTAAACATGTGCTCTGCTACTGAGCTACACCCTCAGCTTTGTCCCACCCATTCTTTTTTTTTTTTTTTTTTAATTTTTTATTGTGGGTTGTTCAAAACATTACAAATTTCTTGACATATCATATTCCACACTTTGATTCTAGTGGGTTATGAACTCCCACCTTCACCCCATACACAGATTGCAGATTCACATCAGTTACACATCCATTGATTTACAAATTGCCATACTAGTGTCTGTTGTGCTCCGCTGCCTTTCCCATCATCCACCCTCCCCCCTCCCCACCTCTCCCCTCCCCTCCCCTCCTCTCTCTCTACCCCCTCCACTGTATAACCCTGAGGGTCTCCTTCCATTACCGTGCAATTTACCTTCTCTCTCCCTTTCCCTCCCACCTCTCATCCCTGTTAAATGTTAATCTTCTTCTCCTGTTCTTCGTCCCTACTCTGTTCTTAGTTACTTTCCTTATATCAAAGAAGACATTTGGCATTTGTTTTTTAGGGATTGGCTAGCTTCACTTAGCATAATCTGCTCTAATGCCATCCATTTCCCTGTAAATTCTATGATTTTGTCATTTTTTAATGCAGAGTAATACTCCATTGTGTATAAATGCCACATTTTTTTTATCCATTCGTCTATTGAAGGGCATCTAGGTTGGTTCCACAGTCTTGCTATTGTGAACTGTGCTGCTATGAACATCGATGTAGCAGTGTCCCTGTAGCATGCTCTTTTTAGGTCTTTAGGGAATAGACCAAGAAGGGGAATAGCTGGGTCAAATGGTGGCTCCATTCCCAGCTTTCCAAGAAATCTCCATACTGCTTTCCAAATTGGCTGCACCAATCTGCAGTCCCACCAGCAATGTACAAGTGTACCCTTTTCCCCACATCCTCGCCAGCACTTGTTGTTGTTTGACTTCCTAATGGCTGCCAATCTTACTGGAGTGAGATGGTATCTTAGGGTGTCCCACCCATTCTTAAGGGCAAAAACCTAGACACATCACATATTATTTCTGTTTGTATCCTTTCGGGCAAATAACTCAGTTACATGGCCCCACACAGCTTCTAGAGAGGCTGAAAAATAGAATTCTTAACTGGACAGACTATATGGCACAATAAAACCCCATTATCATGGAAGAAGGGAAGATACAACACTGGGGAACAGTTTTGATACTGCCAGTTACTAGTGACAGGAATTCCCTTTCCCATATGTGAAGATTAAACATTGGAGAAATGCTGAGGCAAGCGTAGAGTGCAAGTTTTATTTAAATAATGGTAACCCAGACTTCTCTGGGAGGAAGAAGTGGGCCATAGCTCCTATGCAGGTATTCCAAGAATTGGGAGTGTCCTGCCCCTTTTATACATTTTAGAATTTCTTTGTTCTCATGGCTTCTCCCCCACCATCCTGCCTACAGGACCCGTGATCAAAGTGATTCCTGACTAAAAGGTGGGCCAAGGGCAGGAATGAAGCGGCCCAGGGGTCCATACAGGAATGGAGCAGCCCTGGAGACATGCGTTAACAGCTTCTTATTGGAGGAACAATTCCCTGGAAGCAGGTCTCCTGGACTACAAGTTGTGGCAGGGTTAAGGGATCTGGAGGTATTAGATTTCAATACCACAGAGGCAGGGGACTTTGGCCAGGAGTGAGGGAGATGAGTCCTGAAGATACTAACATTCCATTCCCTTTGAATCAGCTTCCATCTTCTGGACCCAACTCAGCTGCTGTTATGCTCGAATTCGGGACCCCCAAAAGACCACCAGAGACCCAAGATCTATGTAAGCATCAAAGAGGTGTTTATTGCGAGCTAGGTCGGTCCTCCACGTGCACACACAGCAACTGGTGATGCTGAGAGGCTCCGAGCCCAGGGTTTGCAGCAGTTTTATACATTCTTTGGAGAAGGCAGGGACCCCCACATACATCATAGCATCTCTTAGCAAATCATCACACACCACGGGAAAATCAAATAACAACTCTAAAACATGATTAGCACATTCACTGGCAGGAACAAGTTGGGTAGGGGTGATTGGTTACTACAAGAGGGGGATTTGTTTGAACTGATTGGTTTAAGCCAAAAGGGGTGTTCGTGCAGAACTATGTGGTTTCCCAACACGTTATCAACCACCATAAACTACTGGGAGGGTCATCTGGCATCCCAGGTATTTCCCTGTCTCATGCTGATTGGTAGCTGCTAGGGGGTTGCTATGGATCCCCACCTAGCCTGACTGAGTCAGGGACACCTGGCGCAGCAGATCTCTCCTGTTATTTGTAGATAAACAACTTAGCAGGATGGGAATGTGCCTAGGAGTGCTCTGTGGGTCTTTCCAAGGACAAAGGTGATGTCCTTTCCTTGGACAGGCTTTGCTCTGACGTAGAGGCTGGTTTTTCAGCAGCTTTTTCTTTCACTGTTTTGGGCAAGTTAACCCTTCAAGTACAACATCTGAGAAGGGAAGAGCTTCTTCTCCCCATTTTTCCCTCCCCCTGCCAGCTTTTTTCATGGGGCCCAATTGGTATCTTCTCTTATCTTAGGAATGTAGACATCTCTGTGAAGCCCCAGCTCAAGGCCAGAGGCCTTGTCTGCACATTTCTACAAACTACTATATTGGACATGTTTGTGAAAAACTTGTAAGGGGGTGTCCAGCACCTGGAGTGCTGGTATCTTCCCGGCCAGTGGCCAAGTAAAACAGGGCAACACGAAAATAGGAAGTTCATCCACATTGAACTCTTTTGCAGAGAATTTTTTCCTGACAGTCCTAAAATCAGCCAAGGTAAAGATTTCTGGAGAAGCCCAGTTAAGACTTTTCTGTGGAGAAAGGTGGTGCCACTTCATTATATGTTGTAAAAACAAAAGTTTACTATTGTAAATTGTAAACATTTTAAACCCATTGTAAATTGAAAACATTTTAAATTAAAAATTCATTTAAGCCATGCATGATGGCATACACCTATAATCCCAGTGACTTGGGAGATTGAGGCAAGAGGGTTGCAAGTTTGAGGTAGATTTAGAATCTTAGAGAAACCTTCAGCAACTTGGCAAGACCTTTTCTCAAAATAGAAAAATAAATGGGGCTGGAGATATAGCTTACTTGGTAGAGTGCTTGCCTTGCATGCACAAGGCCCTGGGTTCAAACCCCAGCACCACACACATACACACTCACAAAAGAAAAACAGAAAAAAGATAGAAAAATAGAAAGGGCTGAGGATGCAGCTCAGTGGTAAAGTGCATTTAATACGCCTAATCTACCAAACTTCACAGTTTAGCAACACAGTCCACTATAGAGTATTTATTGGTTGTTTCTCCTTGTGATCATGTTGCTTATTACTCCCCTTTTGAGGTATAAATCATTCCCCCTCCTCTTTCCTGCTCTCCACAAACTTTTGTACCAGGAAAGAACTAAAAAACTTATCATTAGAGATGAGATGGCAATCAAGAAAGAGCACACAAACAAACTTTGCTAATAAACCTATCTACTGAGAGAGGTTCCCATATATTTGCCTTTCCACATTTTCCTGCTCCAAGTTTTTTTCCTTTTTGTCTTGTGACTTCTCACCAAAATCATTGTTCTTTGACTGGAGTACATTTTCTGTGGTACAGCACTTGCCTAGCATGTGTAAGGCCCTGTGATCCAACCTTAGCACTGGAAAAATATATGCATATATGCACATACATATACACATATATGTGTATAGCTATTTTTTTGTGTATACATATGCAAATTTCACATGTATATGCAAACTGTTATAAATGTATATATAAAATATATAGTTTTGTGTGTATATATATATATATATATATATATATATATAAATTTTGCATATATAAAAATCATTTGTATGTATATGATACATATTTGCAGAGATGTCATATAGGCCCAAATGCAAACCACCACTTGGAGGGACTCTTTACTGAGCTCTTCCATGTGTATGTGTGATAATGTGCATGATCATAAGCTTCTGTTTTTCCTTTCTTAATCCATTTTTTTGTCAGTCTAATTTGCATAGATCAAGGAATCTATGATGGTTAGAGAAAAGAGTTGCCCCCCTTCTTCTACACTTTAAAATGAAAGCTAATATCACAACAAGGATAAAGACATTGATAGAAGATTTATTTCATCTAGATTTGGGGGCTAGGGATATAGCCCAGTTGGTAGAGTGCTTGCCTTGTATGCACAAGGCCATGGGTTCAATCCCCAGCAACACACACACACACACACACACATACACACACAAAGATTTGGTCATTCTTTGGGTGTAGGGGTGCACCCCTATCTATAATCCCAGTGATTTGGGAGCCTGAGGCAGGAGGATCTGAAGGAGGATCTGAAGTATGAAGGTAGCCTGGGCAATTTAGTGAGACCACATCTTCATCTATAGAACAATAAGGGCTGGGGATGTAGCTCAGTCGTAGAGTGCCCCTAGGTTCAATCCCATGTACTGTCAAAAGGAAAAGAGAAAAAGAGATTTAGTCATCCTAAAGTTGTTTAGGCTTCACAGCACATCTGTAAAATACATAAAGTAGAAGTAGCCAAAACTACAAGGAAAACTTACAAATCTGCCATCAGAATGGGAGATTTTAAGATATCTTTATCAGCCGGGTGTGTGGTGATACAGGTCTGGAATGGGAGGCTGACTGGAGGATCCCAAGTTCAAAGCCAGTCTAAGCAAAAGCGAGGCTCTAAGCAAAATTGAGGTGCTAAGCAACTCAGTGAGACCTTGTCTGTAAATAAAATACAAAATAGGGCTGGGGATGTGGCTCCGTAGTTGAGTGCCCCTGAATTCAATTCTTGGTACCCCACAACTGCAAAAAAAGATATCTTTATCAAACCAGGTGTGGTGGTGCATGCCTATAATCTCAGGGACCCAGCATACTGAGGCAGGAGTTTTGCAAGTTCGAAGCCAGCCTCAGCAACTTAGTGAGATTCTCACTTTTAATTTTTATTAAAAAAATAAACCAGGCACTGTGGCACACGCCTGTAATCCCAGCGGTTAGTGAGGCTAAGACAGGAGAATCATGAGCTAAAAGCCAACCTTAGCAAAAGCCAGGTGCTAAGCAACTTTCAATGCAACCCTGTCTCTAAACAAAATACAAAATAGGGTTGGGGATGTGATTCAGTGTTTGAGTGCCCCCTAGTTTAATCTCTGGAAACATGCCACCCCCCCACAAATAAAATAAAATAAAATAAAATAAAACCAAAAAGGCCCATCTGCTCAGGAGGCTGAGGTATGTAAGGATAGTCTTAGGCCTGAGCCTAGGCAACCCCATTTTAAAACTCCAGTTTGAAACCTGCAGGCTCACCAGGTACCCTGATGCCTAGGAGCTCTCCAGTATGGCCCTCAGGCACAAACAAGTCACTTCTCCCCACTGTGACAAACTCAGAATGAAGTTTCTGGCATGTTGTCTTTGCTCTGATAAAGGGGAAAGGCAGGAAAATCAGGGCAGAGACCACCAGACCAGATGATTTAACCCAGGGTAAATGAAATCACTGAGAGACCCAGTGGCAGGTAACAGGGATTGAAAGGGTAGTCAAAGTCCCAAAATTTAGTATAAATGAAGGAGCAAATGAACAGACATTCAGCCAGAGAGCCTGATGAGGACCAGGACTGACATCCAACTCTTCTCATCCGTCTGATCCCCTGTGTTGTTCTCACTGCTCTCAAACTCTACCGCAGCCTCTTGACTCTGGTGAGAAAAGGACTTCTTCCTATGACCACCTCCTCAACCAGCCATTAGCTCCACCCCAGGAGAAGCCTGCTTTGGTTCCTGACCTGATCACGAAGGTCTGAGTGAGTGTGCATCTGCTGGACTTAAAGCCTAAGGCTTGAGACTTTTGATCTGACACTTGAACTTAGCATGCAGAGGGAATGTCTTTCATGAGCCTGTCATGATCAAGTGTGTTTGCTGTGCTTAGAATTAATCTAGAATTGTTTGCTGTAAATTAATTAATCTAGAATTGTTTGCTGTGAATTGATTGTCTATTGCAGTGCCTAGCATTAAGGATTGTCATTTTCTTTATTAAGAACCTATAGAGTAGGGCTGGGGATGTGGCTTAAGTGGTAGCACTCTCGCCTGGCATGTGTGCGTCCCGGGTTCGATCCTCAGCACCACATACAAACAAAGATGTTGTGTCCACCAATAAAACTAAAAATAAATATTAAATTAAAAAAAAAGAACCTATAGAGTAAAATTGTATTGAGTGATTTGAGTAAATAAAGCATTGACAAAGGCAGAAGTTCGTGGACATTCTTTATTTCTACCCCTGGACTTCAAAAGTCGTACCTTTTGCCATTGTGACAGAAGATCAAGGTTCAAAGCCAGCCTCAGCCTCAGCAATTTAGTGAGACCCTGTCTCTAAATAAAAAACACAAAAAAGGGCTGGGGATGTGGCTGAGGGTTAAGCACCCCTGGATTCATTCCCCAATACCAAAACAACAAAACAACAAGACATCTACATCAATAACTAATCACAAAAGATAACCAGGCAGGGTCCCATGAAGGATTCGAACAATACAATTAACAAGCATAATGTAATGGACACCTACCTGTAGACAGTCACAGTGATAAATGGGTTGCACATGTTCCTTTCAATTGCTCGTGAAATGTGTATTTGTAAATTGCCCAGGAAAACATACAAAAAAGACTTATAAAGAACTACTATTTGAGGGACATGTTTTCTAGATATAATACAAATGAATTAGAAATGTGTTTTAAAAGATTTTTTTAAAAATATACGTTTGGAAATTTTAAGACATACTTAAAAAGTTTCCCTCTTTTGTTCACTGGATCTTTTCCACCTTTACCTCAGTTACTGTTCCCACTGAAAGGTGAGCAGATTTCCTTTGTTCAGACACCAATATTAGAGCTTGGGTCTGAAGGATATGGAAAATAGGTCCCAGGACATTTCCCCTATATGCAGTTGTTTCCCCATCCTGCAAACTTTTGTCATTTAAAAGCTCAGGCCTTAGACAGAGGGAAGAAACAGGAAGGGACACAAAAGGAATTCACACCTGATTGGCACCTGACCCACAACCCTAAAGGGTCAGTTGACCCAATGTAAGAAGCCCCAGGAAATTCCCTGTCCACACTTCTGACCCACTGGAATGGATCAGCTGTCCTCCAATACAATGAACCCCAGGGACTACCCTCCTGTCCCATCCTAAATGAAGCCTATAAAACACAGACCCCTTGCTTTAGCCCATCTGACATGTTCTGCCCTGAAAATGAACCACATCAGGTGTTTGGCCAATTGACTCTGCTGCTGAATAAAGACGAGCATGAGATTGAGGTCTTCCTGATACCACCGGTTACTGGTGACGAGTTCTGCTCCCCCACATGTTTAAGATTATAACATTAGAGAAGCATAGCGAGGCAAGCATATAAAACATGGTTTATTTATAAAGGGGTAAATAGACTTCTCCCTGGAGGGAGAAGGGGCCCTATCTGGTATCCTGGAATCCCAAGAAGCAAGAATATTTTGCCTTTTTAATATGTCCTAGGCTTCCTTTGTTTTCCTGCTCTCTTCCTCTTATCTCTTTGGGATGGCAGATGGGAAGGTGAGAATCAGATGGGCTAGAGGGGCCAAGCAGGAAGGGGGCATAATTAACTCCCTGTAGGAACAATCCCTGGGACAGGTTACCTTAGCAACAGGTTGGAGCAGGAGCAGGTTATATTGATTAGGGTGGAGGACAGAATCTGAAGGCATTGGCATTTCAATCTTTCTCCAACTTCCCTGACTCAAATTGGCCTCTTTGATCTAATGTGACTCAGTTTACCTATCTATATACTGCCTGTCTACTTTTGGCTTCATTCCCATCTCCTATCTCCATCATTTGTGTTTACAGGGTCCTCCAAGGATCTACTTTTTAATCTATTTGAAACTATTTGTGTTAGTTCACTTTATATTTTGCTCATTTTTTTTTTCTTTTTGGTACTGGGGATTAACTCAAAGGGCACTTTATCACTGGGCCATACTCTCAGTCCTTTTTATTTTTTATTTTGAGACAGGGTCTTTCTAAGTTGCTGAGGCTGGTCTTGAATTTGTGATCCTCCTGCCTCAGCCTCACCTGGCTCCATTTTTTTCCTTTTAAAATAGCTTGGTTCTTCCATTTATGTATGATGTGTCAAAATGCATTCTACTGTCATAATAACTAATTAGAACAAAAAAAAAATGGGGGGGGGGGCGAGGGAAGCTTGGTTCTTGCAGCCAAAGTGAACTACAACCCATTTACTCATTTCACACATATTTTTGAGTACTTACAATATACCAGTTTTCTAGGCATTGAATATACTGCAGTGTACAAAAGATAGGAAATACTCTGCCTTTATATTCTAATAGGGGAAGCAGATAGTAAACAACATCAATATGTAAAATATGCAATATGATAGACAGTAATGTTTAGCAAAACATTTTTAAGATAGAAGGGTAGAAGTAGATAATGTTATGACCAATTCTTTTGTAATAGCACTGCAAATAACCTTTGTCCCAAAGAGGCACAGATCATCTGTGTTACAACCCAACAGTTTGTTTTATTGCCAGATAGAGCATTACCAGGTTTGTGTGTGTGTGTGTGTGTGTAATTTAATAATCACATTTTAACATTTTTTTTAGTGACCATAAATACATTTGTTTGTATTATGTCCCCTGAACTACCTTTGTTCTTCTAGCTCTCCTATTCATAAGCTCTTTGACTACATATGTACTATTAGAACCATGATTTTTAGGTTTTTAAAAATTATATATTGTATACAGTTTATGTACTTTATTATATATCTTTTTTTTTTGGAACCAGGGATTGAACTTGGGGGCACTCAAACACTGAGGCACATCCCCAGACCTATTTTGCATTTTATTTAGATACAGGGTCTCACTAATTTGCTTAGTGCCTCACCCTTGCTGAGGCTGACTTTGAACTCAGGATCCTCCTGCCTCAGCCTCCCAGAGTCACTAGGATTATACGCATTCGCCACCGTGCCTGGCTATTATATATCTTCAATGAACAAAAACATGAAAAATGACTATTTAAAAACAAAACTAAAAAGATTAAAAAAAAATCTTATGGATTTATTATTTTTTTTTACATCCTAATGTTGATGGATTATTAGGCATTTAAAAATGGAAATTATGAAGACCACACAATTCGATGAGATGGAACATTATGAGAATGTTTTAAAAATATAAGATAAGTAAATGTAACACTTAGCTTTTCTAAATACTATTGCCTATTTTCTAGTGTAACTAATACAATAGATATTCGAGTAAACATTTGAAATGCTTAGTTGTATGGGTTCTGAAGTCAGGCTGCTTGGTTTCAAATCTCAGTTCAATCTTACTGATTTGGACAAGTTACTTAATTTCTCCAAATCTCACAGAATGGTTGTGAAGAACAAATTAAATAACTAAAGTAAGAAACTCAGAAGGTGCTACTGAGTATTCAATAAATGTTAGCTACAAAGTTTCTACTTAGTTATTTTTCTCTTTCCAATAAAAATTACAATATGCCAAGGAATATAGTGCAAGTAAGTAACCATTATGAGTTCTTAATGGTTTAAAGTACTTTAAAAACCAGATACAATGTTTGCAAAATTCAACAGAGTGGTATTTCTCAATATTGAAAAGGTCTACTTAGGAAAGCTTTTTTTTTTTTTTTTAATGGTGCTGGGGATTGAACACCTGACCTTGTGCATTCAAGGCAAGCACTCTGTCAACTGAGCTATGTCCCCAGCACCAGGAAAGGTTTTATAAAAATCACGATGGATAAACTTTTATCTGCCAGGATAGTCCTTATTTTATTGCCTTATGGAACATGTTGCAAGTATAGCAAATTGTATTGTCCAGTCCAATGTAGGTCTCAAGAAATGGTTGAACAAAAAAAGAGACTTCCTAGGCTAACTATTGCTTGTGTAAGCAAGTTACAAATGGCAAGCACATTTATTTAGAGGATTTACATTTGTCCCAAACCTTAGTAGTTAGTAATTATCAAAATAACAGAAAGATGCCCCAAATATGAAAATGACATACACTGAAACAAAACAAAAATAAACATGTTTCCTTTAAGCTATTGGCACATTTATTAATGCCAGTTTCCTAATAGGTTCAGAAATTACTATCCAGGCTTGAAAATGACTTGGTAGAACCAATTTTTTTTTTTTTAATTTTAAAGGAGCCAACTGTATTCATAAAACCTGGCAATTCAGAGAGACTACAAAGAAACATGTTTTATCTTGTGGGTTTAGGGTCTGCATACCAACTTTTAAGTTGTTCTCCATTTGTGTACAATGAATCAAAATGCATTCTACTGTCATATATACCTAATTAGAATAAATAAACTAATTTAAAAAAATCTGATTACAGATTACCCTTGTCAGCCTCACCAAAACAAACAAACAAAAAAAAAAAAACAGGTCACAAAAGAACCAATAGTCTGCTATTTGCATTCTTTTATCTTTATTTTATTTTATTTTATTACTAGAGATTGAACCCAGGGCCTTGTACATGCTAAGCACATGCTCTACCACTGAGTTATATCCCCAGCCCTGCATTCCTCACTTAGTAATGTCCCTGGAGGGTTAAGTGTTTATAAATCAAGTAATCAAGTGTCTAATTTAAGATACACATGCTCTCTTACTGCAAGTCATCCTGGAAGGATCAGGTTATTTTCACTGTTGAAAGTTTATAGATGTCATTTATTTAAATAGCCTTGTTTGGGTTGGCATTTTCTTGTCTGTTTGTTTTGGTTTTTTTTTTTTTTTTTTTCTGAGAATAGTGGCCCTGGACATACCAAAGGCAGATGGATGAAGTCATTAGATCATTTAAATGACAATTGCTCCATTATTATTATTATTATTATTATTATTATTATTATTATTTTGTTTGGTGCTGGGGATTGAACTCAGGGGCACTTCACCACTGAGCCACCTTGCCCACGTTTTGTTTACAGACAAGGTTTCACTGAGTTGTTCAGTGTCTTGCTGTTGCTGAGGTCAGCTTTGAACTTGCAACCTTACTGCCTCAGCCTCCCAAACCACTGGGATTACAAGCATGCACCAACTTGCCTGGCTGTCTTATGTCTTTTAAAGTGATTAGGTTTTTCCAAGTGTCTTTAATTATCTTTCTAAGTCAGAACAAAAGAGAACAAGTCCCTTTACTTTAATTTCCAGTACTTTCAATTCAGCAAGTTTGTTGATATGAAGAGACAAATATATTCATTTACCTAACAATTCTCTCAACTTTTCAATTTAAAAATGCTCTACTCTGGGGCTGTGGGATGCAGCTCAGTGGTGGAGTGCATGTTAGCACAGCATGGCCCTGAGTTTAATCTCCAGCACTAAAAGAGAGAGAGAGAGAGAGAAAAAAAAATTGCTCCACTATGTTGATTATATGCTATCTCAGTATATTGAGGATTTAAAAGATTTTTTGCTCATTTTTTTAATCACAAAACTAAATTATTAGCTTCAAACTTCTTCCTGCCATCTTATAAAATATAATAACAGCATAACTAGTACAGTTTCTTGAGAGAACAATATTTTAATCTAGATTTCAAATGATTTGAACCTTTTTTTTAAGGCAACACTATGCTCCACAACATGGTGAAAGAAGCATGGGGAAGAGGGAAAGGATATTGTGTTTTCCCAAAGTTGTTCTTTAATTTTATTCCCAAATTATTTATTTTAATTTTTAGTCAAATAAAAGTCCATTTTATATTTTAACCGAAATCTGACAATAAACCATGTTTTTGAATCCCATTTTTAGCAAAATAGTCTTCAATAAACATCATCCTAAAAAAGTTTTAAAAATGTGTATAGTATTATTTTTGTTATCTTCCAAATATCGATAGGAAATTTCTTTAGTATCAGAAGTGATGACATATACGAGGGATGATTGTCCTCAGTTATCAAGTATGTTTTTTTCTCCAAACATTCTTCTTAGTACAAATAGATACAGATGGGGGAGGGGAACTGTTTCTACCAGAATAAATATTAACTAAAGTGCTTCATCATCTCTGTTCTTTCATCAAGCCATCATCTCCATGCTCTGTTGCTAAGACATTTTCGGATTAGTATTTTACAAAGGACAATTTATTTGACCTCAATCTATGATGTACTTAGTACTTTAAAACTTCAGATTCTTCTGAACCCATAGGTTTAAGCAATTTACTATTAGAATTAGATGGCCTCTGGAATCTTCTGCCACTGAGTTGCAAATCACAAAGGGAGATGAACCTATTGTAAGTCTAAATTCTATACAACTCATCATTCTAATTATGTCACCTAGGGAGGCCAGCGGATCAGCTGTCAAAAGACCTCAGGAAGTTCATTTAAATTGGTAAATTCACTGTGGAACAGGTTCTGAATCTTTGCTTTGCAGGCTCAAAACTTGAATTTTTCCAGCACATGAAAAGTAAATTATTTTCTTGAAAACTCATATTCTCCAAATTTAGAGACACTAAACTGTCATTTTGTTCACCAATGGCAATAAAATTTTCTTGTTAGTTGTACATGCATCAACAGGACTCTTCACAAAACTACATGGGAATCAAAACCTGAATGATTTAGAAAAAAAACTTTTGGAAGAGTAATTAGAACAACAACAATAACAACAAAATAACAGTAAAAACAACAACAAAAAAACAAAAAAACAAAAAAACTTTTGAAAGTATGCACTCAGAGCAAGAGGAAAAGGTAGTTGAATAATGCACCTTAGGGACAAACTTGTCATGTGAGTCTGTGACTCAAGGTCTTCTCCCTATAATAAGCTTGAGTACAAAATATAGGCACACTAGACCATGTAGCTTAGTTTGAGAGTGAAAAATTGGGGATAAATAGGAATTAGATAGATGAGTGTAGGGAATATTCCAGGAATATGGCAAGAGCATAAATAATGGCTCAGAATTAAGAGAGACTGTGATGGGCCTGGGAAATTGCAAAAGTTCAGCATGCCTGGAGTGTACAGTACCAAGAATATAATGTCAAGAGATGGGGCAGCCCTAGGTGGAGCAAGAGCATGTGAAGGCTTTGAATGCCACAATAGAGTTTGAGTAAATGCTCTTTCAAAATGGGAAACTGGTGAAGAATTTAAAGTAGGGGGCTAACAATGATCAGGTTCATGCTTTAGAAATATCACTGTGACCTTAGTGCAGAGAATGAATTGGAAGAATTCAAGATCGAAAACAAAAAGATAAATTAGTAACCCACATTAAAATGAAATGACACAAAAAAGTGGTGTAGTGAGGTAGAATTTACAGGACTAACTCATGAATCGGATATGGGTAGAAAAAAAAAAAAAGACAGCAGGTAAGAATGATGTTGAGATTGCTAGTGTGGCTACGGTGGTGACAAGCCCTGATAGAGGAGACTGGGAGCTCATGGGATGTAAAGGAAGGGTATGCAGAAAGTGAGATGATGAGTTCAGTTTAGGGTTTAGACATTTTAAACTGTACTATAGGATTCTAAGTGAATTTGTTAGACTGTTAAACATTCAGATTTCATATTCAGAAGAGATTTATACTGGATATTTAGGCATCATCAGCAAATATATAATAGGGTGATAGAAACCACAGGGTGATGGATAACCCATTGAGAATGTAGTGGGGGGTGGATAATTATGGCTCTGGAGTTGTAAGCCTGGATGTGGTCCACCTTACTTAGCCAAAATTATTAAAGTCAACAAATAAGTACCTGCCACCTTTTTGTGTGCATTCTGCAGTCTGTTCAAAGTTGAGTAGTCCTTACATGACTGGAAGCTCCAGGACAGCCAGCAGTATTCATTTTAGTCCTCACTTTATTATATCTCTATAAATATTGTTGCTGGTCTTATGCAAGCTAGACTCCCTGTGGTTGACTACAGCTGGGGAAATTACAGGGCCATATTGTGGATAGAAGCTGCTGCCATTGATTTGACATTGGGAACTTTGCCTATACAACATATGATATAACAGGACAAAGAAACAGGAGAAGCAGACACACAAACTTTCTACTTGATTGGACAATATGGCCCCAGACAGCTTTTGTTATTTATATTGTTTAGAGCAAGACTGGAGCGAAATACATGGGAATCTGGGTAGAGTAATCATCTTATCTCTTTAATAATTATTTAGGAAGGGAAAGAAGAAATAAATATATTCTTAAAGATTGTGTATCTCAGGAAAGATAAACATCCCATGATCTCACTCATGTGGAATCTAAAAGAGTGCATCTGAGAGAAGTTGAGAGTAAAATAGTAGTTACTAGAAACTGGGGAGAGTAATGGGAAGGAGAGATGGGGAGAGGCTGGTCAAACAGGTACCATGTTATAGATAGATAGGAAGAATGAGTTCACTATATGGTGTAGTAAGGTAAATATAGTTAATAATAATGCATCTTATGTTTCATGATAGATTTTGGTAAAAGATTTTGAATATACTCACTACAAAGAAATAATAAAAATTTAAGGTGATATGCTGATCACATTGATTTTTTCATTACCCAACGTATACACCTCATGTGCCTCAAAAACATGAAGATATTATACAAATCAAAAAATTAACATTAATAAAAAAGAAAGTCAAAAGTGTGCATCTCAGGCTGGGGTTGAGGCTCAGTGGTAGAGTGCTTGCCTAGCATGCATGAGGCACTGGGTTCAATCCTCAGCACCACATATAAATAAATAAAGGTATTGTATCCACTTACATAAAAAAAAAAAGTGTGCATCTCTTTATGTTAATAATAAAGAACTGGGCTGGGGATGTGGCTCAAGCGGTAGCGCGCTCGCCTGGCATGTGTGCGGCCCAGGTTCGATCCTCAGCACCACATACAAACAAAGATGTTGTGTCTGCCGAAAACTAAAAAATAAATATTAAAATTCTCTCTCTCCCTCTCACTCTCCCTCTCATTCTGTCTTTTTTTTTTAAAAAAATAAAGAACTAATTAAATTTATTTATTGCATGTGATTTTTGAAACCAGAAAACTTCTTTAAACACATATTGTGCTAACAATCACATAATAAAATATTTCATTCATTTTTGATAAACAGCTTCATGCTAGCTTAGTTATGTCATGGCATTACTTCTACCACATTTTATTCATTTGAAACAAGTCACTAAGTCCAGCCTACTTTCAAGCAGAGACTTAGATCCTACCTTTTGGTGGGAGGAAAGTCACTGAAATGGCAGATGTGTTTTAAATCACTAGCCTGAGGGAAAAAAAGAGTCCATTTTGGAAGATTTATCTAATTATTTTTACTACTGTCTAAAATTTGTCTTTCTCCCTTCCTTCTCTTTCTCCTTTCTTTCCTCCCTCTGTCACTCCCTCCTTTCCTTCCTTCTATTCCCTTTCCTTCCCCTCTTTCACCGAGTGCCCAGCTAAGGAAGTTCTGTGACTATTAATGCAAAATGTGCCCAATAACCTCCATTATATGCCTGCATCTGAAGTGATGTTCAGCTGCTCTCGTGCTTAGAGTAGGTGGATTGTTGAGTTTAAACCAGGTTAGATGAAAACAATGGAGCAAGAGAGAGAGGTAATGTCAAGCATATTTTTAAGAGGGAACTGTAAAGTTGGATTATGGACTCAAGCTGGATTTTGATGGAAATATGTAGGATAGAGTAATGACTGATAGTAAGAAAGAGGGGCCAGTAGATTGGAGTTCTTGGTGGGAGTCAAAGGAGTGATGGTTGTGGGAATGTTAATGTAAGAGAGATGAATAGATGGGAATTAGTGGTCATATAGAGCAACAGAGTTGTTATGTGTGGAATTAGTGAATGGTATTCTTACACAATTATGTTTTAATCATTACTTATTTTCTTCTATCACTAGAATATTACTCTAGTGATAGAGTTACCATAAACTTCAAGGGACTGTAAATATTTTGGAATAAACTGTCTGGCTAAACAGTAGATGAGAGTCTATTATATTAGTAAAAAAAATTCTACATAGGAATTCCAAGAGAGCTGGGTATGGTCGCACACACGTGTAATCCCAGCAGCTTGCGGGGCTGAGAGAGGAGGATCAGCTAGTTCAAAGCCAGCCTCAGCAAAAAGTGAGGCACTAAGCAACACAGTGAGACCCTGTCACTAAATAAAGTACAAAATCGTGCTGGGGATGTAGCTCAGTCACTGAGTGCCCATGAGTTTTATCCCTGGTACCCAAGGGCGGGGGGGAGAATTCCAAGAAAGAAGGATATGGCATATGCCATTAATAAGCAAGTTTATTATTATTTCTTTTGGAGTACCAGGGATTGAATTTAGGGACATTTGGCCACTGAGCCACATCCCCAGCCCTTTCTGTACTTTTATTTTGAGACAGGGTCTCACTGAGTTGCTTAGTGCCTCACTTTTTGCTGAGGCTGGCGTCGAACTCGTGATCCTCTTGGCTCAGCCTCCCAAGCTGCTGGAATTACAGGTGTGCTCCACCATGCCTGGTCCATAATAAACAATTTAAAATTAAGTTTTGAAAACCAAACAAAAAAGTCACTTTTATAACCCTGATATGATTTGGATCTGGAAATGTCCCCCAAAGGCTCATGGGTTGAAGGCTTGTTTCCCAATGCGGCAATGTTCAGAGTTGAACCGTTGGGAAGTGATTGGATCAGGGGGCTCTGATCTCATCAATGAATGGACCCTCATGAGGTGATAGAAACTGCAGGAAGTAGGACCTAGTTGAAGAGAGTAGGTCCTTGGGAGTGTGTCCCTTTTCTTATCCTGGGGCCCTTTCTCTCTCCCTGCTACCTGGCTGTAACTAGGTGAGCAACTTGTCCTTTGCTATGCCCTTCTACTATGATGGTCTGCCTCACCTCAGGTCCAGGGCAATGGAGCCAGTGGACCTTGGACTAAAACCATGAGTCAAAATATATTTTATCCTTTAAGTTGTCTTTCTCACCTACTTTGTTACAGCTGATCAACACACACCCTATGCTCTGAGACTGTTTCTCATATTGTCTGAAAATAAATCTTGTGTCTAGAAAGACAGAAAGGTGTGTGCTTTGTAAGTACATTATCAACAGTGATTACTAATGTGTCAGTTGTAGGCATGACTGTTCTGATGTATTATAAAGAGACACGAACACGGATACAGTAAAAAACAAAACAGGTTTAGAATAGAAATACATATTATATAATCTTTTATACTTTACAAAGTACTTTCACATTCATTAACTGGTTTGAAAACAATACCTAGTTTTCTGCATCTTTTCAAAGGATCTGAAAGTACTTTCCAATAATCTCTTCATTCATTGTCTGGTAGACTTCAAGGTTTATCTCCCCCTCCTCCCTATGTTAGTTCCATCATTCATTCTCCTTCCTTAATTATGCAATATTAAAAACATTTTTTTCCCTGATCAGGGTGAAAATTGGGCCCCTTGATTTGTGAATACTGACAGAACGCTACAAAGCAGTAGCTTTGATTTTCAAGTTTAAATAATGACATTGAGTCTAAACGTCAATTGCATGTCCAAGTCTTTTTCTAGCACCTGTTTAGCAGCGACTTCATTTTTTTTTCTTAATCTGCAAAATACAGGCCGACTTACTTCATATATCTACCATCAGAATAGGATTTAAAATTCCTTACAAGAGGCTGAGAGAAGGTCCAAAAAGAACAAGACCAAATTTCTCTTGTCAATTCAAATTACAGCATCTTTTTATCCCTTTTCCTGATCCTTTGCTGACTTTTTAACTGCAATTAGAAGCAGGAAGGGAGCAGGGAAAGGAAACCAGGGGTTGGAAAAGCAGAGGAAAGCCCAAAAGATCCTTCTAAGTAGGAGCAGGAACCGGAAGGGGCTCACTGACAAATTTTGCAAAACTGCCCGAAGCTCAGTGGAAGATATCATATGTGTGTATACTCCTCCAGCCCGGGTCAGGGACATCCCAGGCGGACCTTTGGAAGGACGCGGTCGACGGGAGGGCGCGGACCTCTGACGGAGCACGGCGTTCGCACAGCTGCCCTAGCGTCCTCTGACCCGCCGGAAGAAGCCGCGGAGCCAGCGTCCTGCTGACTGTCCGTCACGCAGCCGCCCACGCTCCCGCCGCTTCCGATTGGCCACAGACTCCGGCCGGCCCCCTTTCAGCCCCGCCCTTAGCGGACGGACAGGCCGAGGGGCGGGGTGGCAGCGGCTCCGCCCCTCGGTAGCCGCGGGCGGGCCCGCCCAGCTGTCAGTTACGGGGGCGGCCCGGCAGGCGGGCGGGCGCTCGCCGGCTACCTCGCGTCGCTGGCTTGCTCGCGCTCGCTCCCTCTCGTCGCCTGTGGGGAAGTCGGGGCAGCCTGAGCGGCCGCAGCCACCATCTCGCCCCGATCTACTCCCTTGTCCCCTCCCGATCCGAGTGCCCCCGAGTAGTGAGTAGCCCGCGTAGGGTTCGGAGAGTCACCGCGGCGGCGCCGGGTGGTGTTAAAACCATGTTAAGGAGGATTTTGCAGAGGGTAAGAGAGTGAAACCGTCTTTCCGGCAGCACGTGAGCGGGAGAGCCCGGGGCCGCGGGCGCCGCCGCCGCCGCCGAGCTGGGAGCCCAGGCGGTGGCGCGGGCGCCACCTCCTCAGCTCGGGCTCCTTCCTTCTCTAGGCCCCGCAGCCCGGCAAGCGCTTAGGCCTGCTCGTCCGGCCCGGGGGCGGGTCGCGGGGCGGGTGGGGCACGGCGGGCGGCCGGCCGGAGACCCCGCGGCCCGACGCCCGCTCGCGCGCTGGGCTGTCACTGCGAGTCCGAGGGTGTGGTGCCGGCGCGTCCCTCCCGAATCCCAGGATGGGAATGAAAATGGAGAGTTTGTGCCTGAGCGACTGGCGGGCCAGCCGCCTGCCCGCCTGGAGAACGCCCCGTGGGAGATTGCGGGCGGCTTGCCTGGTCCTTCCCACCCTCCCCGCCCACTGTGCCCCTCAACTCGACGCGACGCGCACCTGCCACATGCAGCTCGCCTTCTTTCTTTTCTGGACAGCATTGGAGGGTAACGTGAGACCTGGCCTAGCGTGGGCCTGATCGTGGGACTGACACTTACTGGCAAAGTCAGCTGAGAAGGAAGATATTACTCACTGTTGGAAACTTTTTTTTTAAATTAAAAATGCGTTTTCCCCTCCAAGCTCCAGTACCTTATTTTAGCTATCCAAGAATAAAATCACTGTAAGCTTTATCAAATGGTATACACTTCAGTTTTTGCCAGTGCTTTCTTTATTTGAAGTCTGAAAAACCTTGATAATAAGAACGTTAGAAAGCTGTAAATGTTTTGTTTAGGAATCAGTCCCTAGAATAACATGATTAAAATCTCTTTTTAAATAATAGTTACTGTACTCAAGTTTTTTCATACCTTTTCCCTCTTTGATAGACTGATGGAGTGTAACAAAGTATAAATGATTGAAATCTAGGTGTCAACCCCCTTAGTTGGTTACCTAGGGGGAGTACAATAGCTAGAGAAATTAGTGAATTTGTAGTATTTACTCAAGGCATGTGTCAAAGAGAGTTGAGTCATTCATTATATAGAAAGGGAGTGTTGCTTCTGCACAGCTTTTCTGAAATGTTGAAGTCATGTGAGACTGGGTCATATATTCTGGGAGAAATAGTTAACTTTTATATCTCACTCGCTGTATTAACACTTTGATTTTCAGCAGTGGTTTTGTCTTGATAAATACTGATTTGGAGCAGCAAGGGCATGCCCTTTTCTCTCCCCATCATTTCCTTTGTTCAACAGTGAAGACATCTGGCCAGGCACCAGTGGTGCATGTCTGTAATCCCAGCAACTGGGGAGGCTGAGGCAGGAGAATCACAAGTTCGAGGCCAGTCTCAGTAATTTAGCAAGGCCCTATGCAAGTTATCGAGACCTTGTCGCAAAATAAAAAATTAAAAGGGCTGGGGATGTGGTTCAGTGGTAAAGCACGACTGGGCTCAGTCCCTAGAACCAATAAACAAACACACACACACACAAACCAGTAAAGACATCTATCTGTGCATGACTTACTTCAGTATGTAAGAGATTTTTCTTTTATCAGACCTGGAAGAACTGATTACCTCATGCCTCAGATTATGTTTCTGTCATATTTCTATGAGTGAAAATTACTTTGCCTGTGGTTTGCTTTAAGGTTTATAAATAAAACTGTTCTGATTTGGGAATACTTCTGGTAGTTAATAGATTAGTTTTCAAGAAATACCGGATGCTGGGGCTCGGATTGTGGCTCAGTGGTAGAGCACTTGCCTTGCAAATGTGAAGCACTGGATTTGATTCTCAGCACCGTGTACAAATAAATGAATAAAATAAAGATCCGTCAATCACTAAAAAAATTTAAAAAACCCAAAAAACGGGATGCTTTCTAGGACTCTTAGCTTCATGTTGTTGAGCACTGAGGTTATATAAAGATGATTTTTAGTGTTGGTGTGTATATATCAACCCTTAAAGAAGTTTCAATAGAAATGGCAAAATAGGAATTTATTATAGTTTTGCTGAGATGTGATGTCACATCATTTTTAATAAGTCAGTTGACTGCTGAGTTTCTTAACCTTGGCATTATTGACATTTGTGACAAGATAATTCTTTGTTGTAGAGGCCTGCCCTGTGCAGGACAGTTAGCAGCAGCCCTGGTCTCTGCTCACTAGATGCTCATTGCATTTCCTCAAATCCCTTCCTCCCCTGTGTCAACCAAATTTTTCTATAGACTTATACTAAGTATCCTGTGAGAACCACCCTGTTAAATGTATGTGTTCTTCAATAGGAAGGTTTGAAGTGTTTCTCACAGTTAACTTTCTTTTGTTCAGTGTACTTATATTGGGTTTCAGTAAATGCCAGGTATTATGCTAGGAACTGGGAAACCATTTAATAAGATACAGCTTCTCCCTTTAGAACTTACAGCCTGATTGGTTGGGGAGGTAGACATTTGAAGTAATTGCAGTGCTACATGGATCTCTTTGTGGGAGGGTGTTGAGGCAATAAGGAAAAGCTTCAGGGAGTAGAGCATATCTACAGCTCAGGAGGGAAGGGCATGTTGGACAGAGGGAAGGGAAAATGTAAAGGCATGGAGTCAAAGGGAACCTTTGAGCAATTATGCTTTGGATTGGTGGGAGATGAGGCTACTGGTAACTAGGGACCAAATTATGAGAGGACCTACAGTCCCTTTGAAGGAATTTATCTTCTAGATGGGTCAGTGTTAATGCTCAGTATTTAATAGGAACATTTTGATAAATTCTTAAAGCTTGTGATTTCTATTACAATTTAGAGTCTAAAATGCATATTAACTCTGCAGGTAGTATTTACTAACAAGTGTAACTTGAATTTTTAAAATTATGTGACATGGCACCATTTTATTTTATCCTATCCTGATAATGTTATTTCTTGGCATAAGTATTAGGATGTATAATTGAAACTGTAGTTGATGATTTAGAAGTTTGAAATGGGCTCCATGTTTTGAAATAATATTGCATTTCTTTAACAGTCTATTTTAAGATGACCTTTTTATTTTAATATATATATATATATATATATATATATATATATATATATATATATTCTGAATAGTGTCCTTTAAATAACATTTGTGAAAGAAGAAAGAGACAAAGTATTTATAATTGATTATAACTTAGAGTATTTGAGTGTTACCAATAAGGTCCCCAGGGTACTTTACAAAAATTTGGTTTGTGCTTTTCTTCCTCCTCTTCTTCCTCTGTCTTCTCCTTCTCTTTCATTAGCTAAGTTAAAAAAAGATGTCACTCTGAGAGTTCAAAACATCTGGGAAAATAACGATCATGATAATGAGATAGTTTCAATGTGTATATATTCAATATTTTCTTAATAGCTCTATGAAGAATAACCTGAATTTAAAGTTCTTAATGGCCAAAAAGATGGTCAGCATTTGTACCATAGGCAGTTTATAAGCTTCACTGCCATTTCTTCAAGAATTTACTGTGATTTAATGGTAGTGCATTAGATTTCCTTTTGTTGGGAAATGTAAAAAATTCTGCTAAAGAAAGAATGGATTTTTTTTTTTTTTTTTGGTGGTGCTTGGGATTGAAGAACTAATTTAATTATTCCATAGTTGTAGAAGTGGAAGGACTTCTTTTATGGACATTAGGTTTGTCTTTCTGATTTTAAAAATGAGGAAATAGAAACTGAATGAAATTAGGTGATTTACCTAAGACAACGTAGTAGATGTCAAAGGCTGCTAGAGAATGGAGCCATATTTTCCAACTCCAAATTAATTTTCCTTTTCCTAGCATCTTCCTTTCCCTTGTCCACCACTGCTCCACTGATGTTGTTAGCACTGTGCTAGTTACTGTGAAGGATAGAGGATAAATATAAGACCTAACTTGTGCCTCAACTTATGTTGTGCTAAAGTAAATAATAGAGACAATGAAGGCTGTAGTAGTACCAAGAAGGAAAAGTCAGAATGAACTTGTGTGTGACCTTGGGGGATATTGGCTTGAGGTGGGGTTTTAAAGAATGTATGTGATTGAGAGGGGAAGATAAACATTGCATTGCAGCAAGGAATTATGGTGTAAAAAAGATTCAGAACTGGAAATGTGTTCATTCCTCCTGCTCTTCCTTCATTAGCATCATTACCTGTTAGAAATATTTATAAACTGGTTATGTATTAGATACTGGGGCTATAGCAGCACACATTCTGTACCCTTAAGTAGCTTTAAATCAAGTGCTTTTTAGAGATAGAGGTGTATTTAAAGCAGAAAGAAATTGAGACACAAATTTGCAGATTGTGAAACCTAACATTGTGGAGTTGCTTGACTGCCTAGTTCAGCTGTATCCAATGCAAACATGAGTCATGTAAATTAATATTGCTAGTTGTCATGTTTTTTAAAAAAGGAAATGAAATAAAAATGTTGTTTCCTTTAACTAACTTTTTTTTTTTTTTTTGGTACCCGGGATTGACCAGGGGCACTTGACCACCGAACCACATCCCCAGCCCTATTTTGTATTTTATTTAGAGATAGGGTCTCACTGAGTTGCTTAGTGTCTTCCTTTTGCTGAGGCTGGCTTTGAACTCAGAATCCTCCTGTCTCAGCCTCCCCAGCCGCTGGGATTACAGGCTTGCACCACCAGTCCCAGCCTATTGTTAACATTTTACCCTATTTACATTTTTATTTGTACACTCCCTTCTCTCACTCTCCCCGTGTATATGTGGTGTATTTTTTTGAGCCATTTGAGAATCAGTCATGGCCCTTCACTTTTGAGTACTTCAATGAAGAATAGAAATATTTTCTTATATAACTGCAGTCTGGTTGTTAATGTCATAAATTGATACAGTGATTCAAGTCACTATCCATAATTTCATATGGTGTGGTGTGTGTGTGTGTGTGTGTGTGTGTGTGTTATGGAGAAGTAAACCTAGAGGTGCTCTACCACTAACTACATTCCCTAGCCGCTTTTTTTTTTTTTTTTTTTTTTTGAGACAGGGTCTCATTAAGTTGTTGAGACTGGTCTTGAATTTGTTATTCTCTCACTAAAGCCTCCTCATGAATTTCAGGGATTATAGGTGTGTGCCACTTTGTGTGCCTTCATAATTCCAATTTTGTAGCTTATTTGATAATGTCCTTTGTAGCATTTATCCCCTGTAATACAGGAACCAGTTAAGAGTTAGCTATTATATTTTGTTGATATTTAGTATATAGTATATTTAGTTGTTATGTTTCTTTGGCCCCTTTTATCTGGAACATTTCTATGCTTTTGGAGAATACATTTTGTCTCAATCATAGCCTGTTGTGTTGCTGTAACAGAATATTGCAGAGGGTAATTTATAAGGAAGTTTATTTCTTATAGTTTTGGAGGCTGAAAAGTCCAGGATTGAGGGCCCCACATTTGGTGAGGGTCTTCATGCTGTGTTATCCCATGGCAGAAAGTGGAAGGGCAAGAGAGTGTGAGAGTGAGAGTGAGAGAGGGACCAAACTTGCTTTTGTAACCACTCTCTTGATAAATAACCATCCTTGAAATCACAATATTAATCTATTCATGAGGGCAGACCCCTCATGACTTAGTTAGGCCCTACTTTCTAATATTGTTGCATTAGGGATAAAGTTTCTGACATAGTCATTTGGGGGACAGATTCAAACATAGCACCTTCCTTTTTTTTTTTTTAACTTGCCAAGAATACTGCTAGGGATACTGTATTCTCAATTTATGGCATCCAGAGACCCATGATGTCTTTCTGCCCTCACAGGTGATATTATTATTATTATTATTTTATTATTATTATTACTCTTTTCTGTGTTGGGGATTGAACTCAGGGCCAAATGGTGCTGTACCACTAACCTACATACCCAGCCCCAGGTAATGTTGATTTTGATTACCTGGTTAAGGGGTAGCTGAATTTCCTTACTATATAATTATTGTTTTTTTCTCCTTTTCCTTTGCAACTAATAGGTAGTTTGTGGTGAGATACTTTAAGACCATCTACTGCTTCTTATTAAAAAATTTCCCTAGATTTAATACCTATTGTTGATTCTTGTGTGATATAGTCTAGCCAATGGCTACAAAATGGTGATTTTTCTACTGTAGCACTTTTCCACTTTTACCAACTGGTTTTATATTTCTCCTCTCTTCTTTTCTCTCTCTCCTTTCCTCCCTTCCTCTCCCCTGTATTTTTTTCCTTCTTTCTGATATGAACTCATGAATTTCCTTTTTTAAATGGGTTATAACTCATCACTGTGCTTAATTATTTTGGTACTCAGATTGTCCCAAATTTGAACAGTAGGAGACCCTAAAGGGTGGCATCTGTGCCTTCTGCTACGTCCTCACAAGTTTTTCGAGCATGTCTTTACTTTCTGGCATAATAAGGATCCTAAGCTTATCCTGGACTTACCTGTTCCTAGTTCTTTGATTAGCTATTTTGGGGTGGCCAGCATCCCACCAGGGTAAGTTCCGGCTCAGGAGGTGTGAGCTGCCTGGGAAATGAAAAGTGTGAAATAGATAGTAAGAGATTGAGACAGAGCCAGAAATTAGATAAAGTGGAGTGCCTGATAGGTCTTCCAGTCCTGATAGGAGCTGGAACTGGACAACTGAAAAATGGCCCAGAGTCTTTAAGGGGGAGTACATCAAAGGCAGGGATAAGGTTTCAGTGGGAGGAGCCTTGGTTCCGTGTTTGCCTCTCCAGCAGGGGTCTTGCAGTAAACAGGTTCATTGGCATTTTGGCAAGCCACACCCATCTGGGAGAGGCTGTAGGGCTTCAGCTTGATGCAGTGCTGAATTTGTGACAGAGCTAGGTAGGAAGTCACTTGAATTGGGTATTCTCAGATCAGCAGGGTTGCTGCTGGGAGTTCCCAATACCAGACTTTCCTGCCTTTTGGCTTCCACGTTATTTTATTTCATGTACAGTTCACGGATGGCTCATGGATAGCTTCTGGCAATTAGCTATATCTCTGAGGAGACTTGGTTACTTTTACTGGGGAATGGTATCATAGTCTAAGAGCTGGGGTGTTTTTGCTTCTTGTTTGTTCTAGCAGATAGTTCCAGCTGAATTTTAAACTTTTCTTTTTTGAGAAAAGGGAAAAAGAAGTTTTGCTTTGCTTAAACTTTATTCTATAAGCAGAGGAAATCAATAAGTTTCTATTACACTGTGAATATACTTGGCTCATAGTACGAATTTGATGATATTTGTTGAATGAGTATTGAAAGGATTTTTTCCCCTTAGGAATATTGACATTTATTATGGGCCTACAATAATGTGCTGTAGATGCAATAATGAGTAAAACATACATGAACCCTTGTGAAATTTAGTGTCCAGGGGAGGAGAGAGGAATTTTTCAAAGAATCGTTAACTATACCAGTACATAGTTGGCTGAATACTAGGAAGGAAGAGCAAGGGAACCTTCAAAGTACACATTGATAGGATCTTGGTTTAAACAAGACGCCAAGAAAGGCTCCCTAGATTAGCTGCACATTCAAGTTTGATGAAATTATTACTAACTTGTTGAAGTGAATTTTAAAAAGTAGCAGCTAAGTGGAATTATTTTTTGTGTAGTTTTTGTTTTTGTTTATTAAGATTAAAGAAGATATTAAGATATAAGAAACAGGGCCCCATTATGTTCTGTCCTCTAATTCCAGTGCCTTTGCTTGAGCTAAATAGACAATATAACTCAGTGGTTAAGAATATGAACTCAGGACTTTGGAGCGGTCCTGGGCCACATAGTGGGGCAATATAGCAAGACTATGGCAGTGAGGGTGGGGAGAATATGAACTCTGAAGATGAGCCCCTGGTTGGCATCTTCACTCTTTACTAGCTATGTGATTTGGGCAAGTGACTTGACTTTTTCGTATCTCAAAAAATAGTTATGGGGGGGGGGGTGGTTGTGAAGACAAAATGAATTAATACATGTAAAACACAAGAGTATCTGATGCAGAGTAAGTTCTCTATAAGTATCAGCTGTTCTTTGTGTTGGTGTTTTGTTGTTATTATACTTAGATATTTGATACGTCTTCAAGGAACACATTATTTTAAATCACTGTGCTTGTGTTTAGATATGATTTGTCTCCATCAAAACTCATGTTGAAATTTGATTATCAATGTGGTGATATTGGAAGATCAGATCCTTGGGAGGTGATTAAGATATAGGGACATCAGTTCTTTTGAGACAGGATTAGGTCTGTTGCTATAAAATGAGCTTGACATTTCCTACTGGTCTGTCTTGCCATGTGACCCCTCTTCTTCAGGCATCTTCATCCCTTTCTGCTATCCTTCCATACTTGGCACGCTTCCCTCATCAGATGCCAACACCTTTATCTTAGACTGCTGGACCCACAAGCCAAACTACCCTCACTCTTAAAAAAAAAAAAATTAACCAAGTTTAGGTGCTATATTATAGCAATTAGAAAATAGATTGACCTTCTTTTTTTCTTTTTTCTTTTTTTGGTACCAGGGATTGAATCCAGGGGTACTTAACTCCTGAGCCACATCCCCAGTCCTTTCTTATATTTTATTTAGAGCAGGGTCTCGCTGAGTTGCTTAGCACCTCTATATTGCTGAGGCTGGCTTTGAACTTATGATCCTCCTGCCTCAGCCTCTTGAGCTGCAGGAATTATAGGCTGACATTCTTTTATTTTAAAAAAACTTGTTTATTTATTTTTATGTGATGCTGAGGATCGAACCTAGTGCCTCACATGTGGAAGGCAAGCCTTCCGCCACTGAGCCACGACCCTAGCCCTTTTTTTTTTTTTTAATATCCCCCACCCCTTCAGTAGATAAGGACTCAGTTTAGGCATAGATATTCATTTAACCTATGGTTGAACATTTATTCTTTGCTAACTATTGTGCAGGGCTTAAAAAAAACTTGAGAATTGAAAAAAAAAATCTTTAGTGTTAATGGAAGAGATGAATACTTAAACAATAAAGCCATGTGATAAACGCTGTAATAGACATGCAGAGGAAGGGTTGGGAGCACAAAAGAAAAAGTGACTCTGGTGGAGATGGGTTGCCATAGGGGAAAGCAGGGAATGGAGATTGCTAAAGGCTTTCCAAAGATTGAGAATGACTCAGGCAAGGAAAGGCAAGAGAGAGAAAGCCTTTTTTAAGATAGAATGCCGCAAATGCAAGAGATGTAGCCTTGCTTAGAATATGGGCACTGTGGGTATTTCTGCATATGGATGGGGATAGTGACAATAGATGAAGTTGAAAAGGTGAAGAGTTTTGAAGTATGACAGTAAAGAGCCACAGAAAGTTTTTAAACGATCAAATTTATAATTAGGAAAATCTTCCAAAAATATTTGTCCCAGTTAATCTTTATCAGAAATAAATTAGTTGATGCCCACGTTCTTCACCAAATCAAACAAGCAAAACAACAAAACACAAACAAAACCTCCAAATCAGTTGAGTCATTCTTCTACCTAAAATCTGTTAGTGATTCCTTAGTGTCCATAGGACATGTCCAGACTTTTTTTTTTTTTTTTTTAATCTTGAAACACAAGGCCCTTAATTAATGTTCTGGTTTCTTCATACCACTTCGGGCATCCACATACCTCCATACATGCCCTGACCTTGCCATCTCTTACTGTGTTTCTGAAAACTTATCTCTATTCTCAGTTGTCATATTTCAGTTCAAAGGACACTAGTAAAACCGGTCTTGAAAATCAGGACCAAGTCCTTGTTCCCCCCACGTTGAAGATTAAATGCCCGAGAAATGCTGAGGCAAGAGCAAAAAGTAAATTTTATTTAAGAAATAGAAGGGAGACAGAGGGAGGGAGGAAGGGTGGGGAAGAGAGAGACAGAAACATACACACCCAGACCTCTGGAGGGAAGGGGGTCCAGAGCTGGTGCTCAAGGGAGTGGTGGTGTCTTTCCCCTTTTATAGATTTCAGGTTTCCTTTTTTCTCACACCCTTTCCTCCAGTTATCTTGTCTACTGACCAAAAGTGGCCAAAAAGGTAGGAGGAGAGCTGTCCAGCGGGAGATCGCTTGTGTTGGAAAATGTGATCCCCATCCCCAGCTGTTAGCACCGAGGTGATGGGGAGTGCTGTCTATCAGCTACTTGTCCTTTGCCCCAATCTCACTAGGAGTTACTTGCTTGCATTTTTTTTTCCTTCTCCCAAAGCACCCCATACTAAGTTAGAGAGTAACCTTGTAAATAAGTTAGACACATAGGCTCTGGGCTTCTCCACTTAATGAGGGTAAAATCTTGTGAAAAATCTCAAGCTTTCTGAAACTTAGTTTTGTTATCTTTAATTTGTTGATAGTATCTACTTCATAGTGGTATGAAGGATTAAATGAAATAATGTTTGTAAAACACTGACCTTCATGTCCAGCATTTAACAAACACTGTACAATAGCCATTATACTACATATCTTTTGAAAATTTGTCACATTTATTTTGTAATTTGTTTAATTGGCTTCTCCCCATCTAGACTCTGGGCTCCATTAGGTTGGCAATTTTATTTCATACTTTAGTATGTCTAGGGTTCACCATAGTGCTTGATGCTTGGTGATTCCATAATATATGTGACTACTTTGTGGTTGTGTAGAGACAATGACTGATTAAGGGAAAGACCAGCTAGAAAGTTATGATAGTTTCTAAAATTGCTGCATATTAAAATCATTTGGAATACTAAAAAAATATTCTTAAAAATTTTTTTTTGATAGTTCTGAGGTTCAAACCAAACCCAAGGCTTTACACATATTTGGTAAGCACTCGACCACTAAACTACACCCCCCACCTGCCAAAAAAAAAGTCAGAATTTTTGGATCTTTGGCTGTTGGTCTAAAGGATAACGAAAGCTTGAGTTCAGGCATTGACTTTGGGTGGGGATAGAAAATAGATTGATTTTTAGAAAATCTTAAGAGAGAATTGATAGTACTTCTTTTTTTTTTTTTTTTTAAGAGGTTTATTTTATTTTATTTTATTTATTTTTTATTTTTTATTTTTTTTAATTTTTTATTGTTGGTTGTTCAAAACATTACATAGTTCTTGATATATCATATTTCACACTTTGATTCAAGTGGGTTATGAACTCCCATTTTTACCCCGTATACAAATTGCAGAATCACATCAGTTACATATCCATTGATTTACATATTGCCATACTAGTGTCTGTTGTATTCTGCTGCCTTTCCTATCCTCTACTATCCCCCCTCCCCTCCCCTCCCCTCTTCTCTTTCTACCCCCTCTACTGTCATTCATGTCTCCCCCTTGTATTATTTTCCCCTTTCCCCTCACTTCCTCTTATATGAAATTTTGTATAACCCTGAGGGTCTCCTTCCATTTCCATGCAATTTCCCTTCTCTCTCCCTTTCCCTCCCACCTCTCATCCCAGTTTAATGTTAATCTTGTTCTCATGCTCTTCGTCCCTACTCTGTTCTTAGTTACACTCCTTATATCAAAGAAGACATTTGGCATTTGTTTTTTAGGGATTGGCTAGCTTCACTTAGCATAATCTGCTCTAATGCCATCCATTTCCCTGCACATTCTATGATTTTGTCATTTTTTAATGCAGAGTAATACTCCATTGTGTATAAATGCCACATTTTTTTTTATCCATTCATCTATTGAAGGGCATCTAGGTTGGTTCCACAGTCTTGCTATTGTGAATTGTGCTGCTATGAACATCGATGTAGCAGTGTCCCTGTAGCATGCTCTTTTTAGGTCTTTAGGGAATAGACCAAGAAGGGGAATAGCTGGGTCAAATGGTGGTTCCATTCTCAGCTTTCCAAGAAATCTCCATACTGCTTTCCAAATTGGCTGCACCAATTTGCAGTCCCACCAGCAATGTACAAGTGTACCCTTTTCCCCACAACCTCGCCAGCACTTGTTGTTTGACTTCATAATGGCTTAGAAGATGGATAAATATACCCTGTTCATGGATAGGCAGAACTAACATCATCAAAATGGCGATATTACCAAAAGTTCTCTATAGGTTTAATGCAATCCCAATCAAAATCCCAACGGCATTTCTTGTAGAAATAGAGAAAGCAATCATGAAATTCATATGGAAAAATAAAAGACCCAGAATAGCAAAAACAATGCTAAGCAGGAAGTGTGAATCAGGCGGTATAGCGATACCAGACTTCAAACTATACTACAGAGCAATAGTAACAAAAACAGCATGGTACTGGTACCAAAACAGACGGGTGGACCAATGGTACAGAATAGAGGACACAGAAACCAATCCACAAAACTACAACTATCTTATATTTGATAAAGGGGCTAAAAGCATGCAATGGAGGAAGGATAGCATCTTCAACAAATGGTGCTGCGAAAACTGGAAATCCATATGCAACAAAATGAAACTGAATCCCTTTCTCTCGCCATGCACAAAAGTTAATTCAAAATGGATCAAGGAGCTTGATATCAAATCAGAGACACGGCGTCTGATAGAAGAAAAAGTTGGCTACGATCTACATACTGTGGGGTCGGGCTCCAAATTCCTCAATAGGACACCCATAGCACAAAAGTTAATAACTAGAATCAACAAATGGGGCTTACTCAAACTAAAAAGTTTTTTCTCAGCAAAAGAAACAATAAGAGAGGTAAATAGGGAGCCTACATCCTGGGAACAAATATTTACTCCTCACACTTCAGATAGAGCCCTAATATCTAGAGTATACAAAGAACTCCAAAAATTAGACAATAAGAGAACAAACAACCCAATCAACAAATGGGCCAAGGACCTGAACAGACACTTCTCAGAGGGGGACATACAATCAATCAACAAGTACATGAAAAAATGCTCACCATCTCTAGCTGTCAGAGAAATGCAAATCAAAACCACCCTAAGATACCATCTCACTCCAGTAAGATTGATAGTACTTCTTGACTTGGGAATAATTTGTATAGTTGAATACATGATCGAATGGTTGAGGAAGAGAAGGAGGAGTACATGATCTTATGAAAAATCTCAAGGTTTGGGAAGAACAGGCTTGGGAAAAATGAATTAGAGGTCTTACATATCAGTGGAGATGTTCTGTGGTTCCAGCATTCAGGAGACAAGTAGAGGTGAGTGTTAGATACATGTGAATGGTGAAAAGATGTCAAGTCAAATAAGGGCCAAGAAATGCCCACTGAATGGGATAGTTAGATTATAACCTAGTTTAGTTTGGAGAGGTTATCCCTATAACTCTTCATGAATAACTGGGAAGTAAGGAAATAGAAACAGGAACTACAGACTACTCATCTAAGAACTAAGAAGAAAAGGAAATGGAAAGTGTTGAAGCATTTTGTAAGTCAGCTTTTTGTCACTGTGACTAAAATACCTGACATTACAACTTATAGGAGGAAAAATTTATTTTGAGCTCATAGTTTCAGAGGTACAGTCCATGGTCAGCCAACTTCATTCCTCTGGGCTTGAGGTGAGGCAGAACATCATGACAGTTGGGTGTGACAGAGGAAAGTTGTTCACCTCATGGTAGCCAGGAAACAGAGAGAGAGGAAGAGGTGCTAGGCACATGCCCTCTAGTGACCTCCTTCCTCCCAGTTAGTCCATTCAGATTATTAATCCATCAAATGAATTAATCCACTGATTAGGCTACACCTCTCACAAGCTAATCATTTAATCTCCTGCTTTTGAGGGATACCTTATATCCAAATGATGAATGTCATCTGTCATCCTTGGACCATGTTTTTACTTTTGTTTTGGTACCAGGGATTGAACTCAGAGGCACTTGACCACTGAGTCACATCCCAAGGCCATTCTTGTATTTTTATATAGAGACAGGGTCTCACTGAATTGCTTAGCACCTCGACGTTGCTGAGGCTAGCTTTGAACTTGTGATCCTCCTGTCTCAACTTCCCGAGCTGCTGGGCTTATAGATGTGCGCCACTGTACCTGGCTTGGACCATGTTTTAATAACTTATTGTTTTCAAGTATTATAAACTTCCTCAAATCAGTTTAAATTGAAAGAGAATTTATTGTAAGATTTCAAAGTGATCCAGGAATGAGAATTCCTATATAGTTAGTTTGGTCTCCAGAGAATAGGACATAGAATAGTGTCAGAGATAGAGGTAGCTCTTTTCTCTGTCTGACACTCTCAAGGACTAGTGAATTCTTGTTCTGCTTTTCTGTGTCCATCCTTCACACCACTGCTTACTCAGTAGCCCAGGATTCCAAATGGCCATCTGACATGATTCTGCATGCCTTTCACTTGAGCTTTGCATAGAAAATTGGTCTGGTATCTCATTTCCCAAATCCCAAGAGAAGAATTTGAAACATCTTTCTCATCTTTTCTTGTCAAGTCAGCACAGGTCTCTGGCCAATAGACTTTTGCTTCCTCTGGGTCAAGTGTCAATTGCTGGTCTAGTCAATTGAGGTTGGAGATGGGGTGGAGTATTATAATTAAGATTTCCTGTTCTAGAAATTGTGGCACCATGAAACACATCTGTGTCAGTTTTCTGTTACTGTAACAAATACCTTAAAGAAACTTATAAAGGAAAATGATTTATTTTGGCTCATGGTTTCAGAGGTTTCACTCCGTAGTGGGTAGACCCTTTTGCTTTCTGGCATGTGACAAGGCAGGATAATAAGGGTGAGAAGAAGCTACTAATCTCGTGGTGTCTGGGAGGCAAAGAGAGAGAAGGGAACAGGATTCCAATATTCCCTTCAAGAGCATGTCCCCAATATGATTGGAAGTCTTCCAACTAGGTCCTGCCTCTTAAAGGTTTCACACCTTCCAATAGTGCAGTGGACTTTTAACATGGACCTTTGGGGGACACATCCAGCCTGTAGCAACATCATAGCAACTTCTTTTACAGATTATTTTTCTAGAAATAAACTTTTCCCTGGCTCTGAAACAGTGATAATGGCTCTGATTAGGTGGTTCATTAAATTAAATAGTTAAATAACTACCAGATAAGGGTTAGGTCCAGATTTGGACCCAACAAATTAGTTCAAATAATAGTATAAGGATGATTATAAGGATACACTAGATCATAAGAAAGATGGAATTTCATAGAACTCCAAAAGCAAAAATGTAGTATTGAGCTGAGCCTCTGTGATTTTTATTAAATTACATCCACTGCTATGACCCCTGTTAATACTTTAACAGATATCTATGCAACTATATCAATCATATTATTATATTAAATGTAATCAGTCATAGGGCATGCATATCAAAGTAAGATTTTGGGATCTAATTCAATGGAAGATTTTGCAGGAACCAAAGCAGTGCTGTTCCTATCAGGGCTTTATAGATTTTCACTGTAGGGTTCAGCTGTTAAAGGACTCAGGAATTCTTCATTTGTTTATGCCCTTGGGTCTATATTCTTCTGTTTTTGCAGTCAACTAATTTTCTTATCATTTAGTTTTTTTTTTTTCCTTTCTCCTAATTCTCTTCATAGCTTTCACACACTGAGAATCTATGGTCTTTTGAAATTTTGGCTGTGTTATAAATTTGTTTGCTCAATCTCCTCATACACTATTAGTTTATCTTATTTTACTACTCAGTTTATCAGTTTAGTTCGAGGTTCTGTAATTAATTGTTCATTCCTTCATTGTTTGCAATTCAAAGGCCTAAGCATGGGACTCAGCTATAATTGTTCATTTTTATATTGGAACAGACTTTGTTTTAGAATTTTTTTTGCCACTTGGCCATTTTATTGATTGTTAGCCAGCTTGTGTTTAGCTGCTGTTGAATCCAGGTGATCATAACTGGTCAATCAGCAATAGGCATGAGTCATAACCTGGCCATCTTTGTCTATGTTCTTACAATGGAAGACCAGTTTACTTTGGGATGCATCATAGCCCTTGCATGCCCTATGACTGATTACATTTAATATAATAATATGATTGATATAGTTGCATAGATATCTGTTAAAGTGTTAACAGGGGTCATAGCAGTTGATGTAATTTAATAAAAACCACATGCTTTTCCTCGTCTCAGTTTTTAATATCAAACTACGGTTGAAAGTTTTACATAAAGTTTTTTTCAGAGTCTCAGTAGTTATTTGGGTTTTACTAGCTAAAAAATATTTAGAAGTTGCCTTTTGTTTTTGAGATGGGGTCTTGCTAGGTTGCCCAGGCTGACCTTAAACTTATGATCCTCTTGTTTCAGTCTCCTGAATAGCTGAGATTATAGATATGCGCTGGCTACCACACCCAGTTTGGAAAATGTTTTAAGAATTTCTACCTTTAAACTGGGTGTGGTGGCACAAGCCTGTAATGAAGGCCAGCTTCAGCAACTTACAAGATTTTGTCTCAAAAAAAAAAAAAAAAAAAAAAAGAAAGGCTGGGGATGTGGATCTGTGGTAGAGTGCCCCTGAGTTCAATTCCCAGTACTGAAAAAAAATTTTTTTCTTTATATTGTTCTATGCCAAATATATTGTCATGTGGAATGGATTAAATGGTAGATCATATTGAATTAGATCTGATAAGGAAGTATGGATTTATTTGTTCTATAAAATTTGTTTTTCTTTGCTATAACCTTATTATATCTTGTTTGCATCTACCTTAATATTTTAAGCCATGATTTAGTTTTAAGTATAAAACTTTTAAAATAATAAGGTGATATGTTTCTGATTATAAAAATAAATTGTGCATATTACAGAAATTTGCAAAGTTCAGAAAAGTAAAATTGAGAAGTAGCATAAGGTTGTGGCATAGTGGATGTTTAAATACAAGCTTTGAAGTCATGTGGAATTCCAGCTCTGCTCAGTATTACATTTGTGATCTTAGCTAACAACTAAGTTAGCTTCTTTGACCTTGTATTTTTCCACTTGGCTAAATAGGCATAATCCTTTGTTTTTACTGAAAGAATTATTGCAAGGATTAAATGATTTAAAGCAAACAAAGTGCATACAATTGTGATTGTCTTAGGGGCTATTATTATTCTTAACTTATCCAGCAGACAATCAATTGTTATTTCTTCAACTAGTATAAAACTTAAGTTTCTTATGTGTGTGATTTTTGAATATGCAAATGATATAGGGGAAGTTTATATTCTGAGGTTTACAAGAAGAACTTCAGTTATTTATTTATTTGGTTACGGGATTGAACTCAGGGACACTCAAATACTGAATCACATTCCCAGCCCTATTTTGTATTTAATTTAGAGACAGCATCTCACTGAGTTGCTTAGCGCCCCTTGCTGAGGCTGGCTTTGAACTTGTGATCCTCCTATCTCACCCTCCTGAGCTGCTGGGATTACAAGTATGAGCCACAACGCTCAGCTATTTTGGTTTTGTTTTCATCTTTTAATGTTAAGGTAACAAAGCAAGTAGAGACATTTGGAACCAAAAGACCTCTGAGTGTGATTTTAAGAAATTGGTCTTCATTTTCCCTATCTGTCCAACTAAGGCACCCTCTAGGAACCTCTAAAATGTTTTTCAGCATAAGAGTTTTATTTGACCTGGGCGTGGTGGCACATGCCTATAATCCCAGTGCCCCAGAAGGCTGAGGCAAGAGGATCACAAGTTTGAAGCCAGCCTCAGCAATTTAGCAAGGCCCTAAGCAATTTAGTGAGATCCTATCTCAAAAAGATTAAAAAAAAAATATATTGGGGCTCAATGGCCAAGTACCTCTAGGTTCAATCCCTGGTAACCACCCCTTACTCCCTCTCCCCCCAAAAAGTTTTAGTTGAAAATCAAGGAAGAACGAGGATTTTGAGTGCAGATTGTTTGCTAATATATAGCATTTCAGGTATATAACAAATCCTGATATCTTTTATTCTATTCTGTAGCACCTTTGCTGAGAAAAAATGTCTTCAGGAGGCAAGGACCCTGATGAAATTTGATAAAACTATGTAAGGCGACTGTCACAGCAGCACCAGTCACATTATAGTCTACAAAAGATATTAGACCTTCTTCTAGTATCTTTTTCCCCTAGTGTATAGCCCTTATGGTGTCTCACATGTAAGTAAGGTACATTGTTGTTGTCATTATTGTTATTATTTGCAGTACTGGGGATTCAACCCAGGGCCTCACATGTACTAGTCAAGTTCTTTATCTCTTGAGCTACATATTCAGGCCAGGGTACTTCTCTTTTACTTTATTGTAGTAGGACATCTAAGTTCCATTCAGGATGGAGACACATTCCCCTAGCTACCTGGAGTCATGGCTACATCTCTCTCTCTCTCTCTCTCTCTGTCTCTCTGTCTCTCTTTTTTTTCGTTCTGGAAATTGCCCTAGCAAAAAAAAGCTGCCTCATCCAAAATTATGTCCCCTTTCTGGAAGCAGCCTATACTTCATTATTGGTTGCTGTGGAAGATACAAAGAATATCCATTTTGTTGATTAGGGATTTAGGTGGAGAACCATCCCAGCTTCAGAACTCTTAGTGAGATTAGCTCAGACTGCTATGGCAATTGTGATACTGTTCACTACTGTCAGTTTCTCCCTCAGCCCAATCATACTAATTCCCCTACGCCCACACAGATGTTGTCCCTGAGATCACTTCCCCAGAAACCCGTTTGTAGATTTGTCTTGAGTCTGTTTCCTTGGGAACCTGAATTATGACGATCATCTACTATCTGGATAGTTTTTGTCTGGGATTTTTGTATCATAGAAAATGATTATATTTAGGATGGATCTTAATGTTATGAATTTTGTGTTCTACTCCTTTGAATTTCTTCTTTTTATTTATTTTTTTTGTGGTGCTGGTGATAAAACCCCAGGCCTTGCACGTGCCAGGACAGTACTATACTATTGAGCAACACCTCAGCCCTGTGTTCCACTTCTTTGAAACAAATGTTCTACCTATCTTTTTATGTCAGGTATTAACAACCAGTAGATTAGAATTTGTTAGATTATGAAGTGCTATGTAATAGCCTTTTTTTTTTTTTTTTTTTTTGGCACTGGGGATTGAACTCAGGGGCACTCAACCATTCAGCCACATCTCCAGCCCTATTTTGCATTTTTATTTAGAGGCAGGGTCTCACATTGTTGCTTAGTGCCTGGCTGTTGTTGAGGCTGTCTTTGAACTTGCAATCCTCCTGTCTCAGCTGCTGGGATTATAGGTGCTACCACACCCGGTTTATGTAATAGGTTTTCAGTTCCATTTACTTGGATTTTGAGCATGGCCCACACATGCTCTGTTTAGAAAATTTTATTGTCAGCATCTTTCCCTGTTACCTTAAGTGATTTTAAAACTAAAGAAAAAAACATGACTTCTCAAAACTAGACCATGAGTTCTTACATTGGTGTCTGTCTATATTTGATGAATCAAAACATTCTGTACTCTCAATTTGCCATGTGTGTGTGTGTGTGTGTGTATAAAATATATGTGTACATATATATAAATTTTAGTTATATGTATGTTGGGTATTTTAAAAGCTTTTTCTCTTTTACTTAATATTAAATTATTGTAAGATGTCTATAAACCTAGTTTAGTTACTGTAACTTTTTATCTATAATTAGTTATAACTGTCTTAGTGTTTTACTGACTTGACTGTTTTTTTTCCCCTCCTGGCTTGGCTACATTTGAGAAGTAAATTACCTTTGCCTAATTGTTAATAACCAGTAACTTAAATTTTAGAGTTTTGATAATGACCAGAAGAGAACTACTCATTTATAGAAATCAGCAATATAATTGATTTAGTTTCTGTAGACTTTTAAGTTAGTTTAGGGCCTAAATGAATCATGGACTGAGAATTTGAAGTTGGAAGGACTTATGATGTTGTCCTGTCCTTGTAGTTTATCAATGAAGAAGTTCAGATCAGAGAATTTGTCTTGATTGCAATCAGAGAGATGAATGAGAAGCATTTTGAAATTGTAGAGAGAATACAGATTGAGACCTTGGAAACCTAGCTTTGGGTTACAACTTACCATTAGATAACAGTAATATCAGGCAAGCCAGTTATTCTTTCTAGGGCTTAGTTTCTTCATCTATGAAGTAATAATGCAACTAGAACAGATGATTTCTGAATGCCTTCAGTGTCCCCCCTGCTGTGGTGCTAGGGATCGAACCTAGGGCCTTGTGTATGTGAGGCAAGCACTCTACCAACTGAGCTATATCCCCAGTCCCTTCTTTCCAGTTTTCTTTTTTAAATATTTTTTTAAGTTGTTGATGGACCTTTATTTTATTTGCATATTTATATGTGGTGCTGGGAATTGAATTCAGTGCCTCACGCATATGAGGCAAACACTCTACCACTGAGCTGCAACTGTAGCCCCTTCCTTTCAGTTTTAAAGTTTTGATTCTAGGTCTTTTTTGGGAGAGAAATAGGTAATATGTGTCTACTTTTTGTTGTATATCTATCACAAAGTCAGGCACTGATTTAAACATCTTACATTTATTTTTAATCTTCACAATGCTTTGGAGAGACTGACATTATTAGTATCATTTTACAAATGGGAATTTAAGCCTTAGAGAATAGCCTTAAATAAATTTACAGAGTTTATAAATGGCTAAACTTAAAGTTGAATGAATGTTTGTATAATTTCAATTCCACATACTGAATCATCATACCTGGTGGACCTTTGGTTTTTGGAATACTTGATTTACCCTAATGAAAATAAGAGCCAGTTGCATTTAGATAGGTATATACTTCTGATCCTTTTCTCCTGCATAATGTAGCATTGTGTACTTGAAGGCCACACAGAAAAGATTTAGGAGGCAGATGTGTTTGGTGTGCTGGCACTTAAGAAACTTTGGAGGGTGGAGTCAGGTGCAACAGTGTGGATAGCCTCTTAGAGGCCACTTTTGAGAGACAAATTGAATATTTGCATTCAAATTAACATTAATAATTGAGCAAAATAGGTGTTCACATTTGCTTGCTCATTAAAGTTGTAGATAAGTCTAGGTTAGGCAGCATTGCTCACAGTTCAGAAAATAGGAATTGTATTCAACTGAAAGTTGTTGTAAATGGGTTAGGGTTAAATGTGGTATATTTGTACTTGTTGTACATGGTTTTCTGATGAATTGAAAAGTATCTGTGGAGTGACATGGAGAGTTCCTGGTACCATACGTTTTCTAGGTCAAGGTTGAAATACAAAAGCCTGAATAAGCCTACTTCAGGATTTGATATCAATCAAGTTGTATTCAGTTTTACAAAAGTGGAGAAATAAGAAGAAATTCTGAAGACAAAAAAAGTAATCATAATAGTTATTATTATGAATATTACTTTTCAAGGTTAAAGATTCAGAGCAAGAATAAAAAAGACTTAAGAGAGAAATTATGTATTAAGTTTGAAGTTAAGAGCTAGGAGTTAGGATTACCAGTACAGAAGGTGTAAATGGAAAAGTAGAAAGCCCCTATCCCAGCAATCATTGCTGATGCTTTCTTATGTATTGTTTCAAAATTTTTATTGTTAGTATGTATCAACATTATAAAACATAGTCACACTCATATATGAGTTTGGATGTTCCCCTTTTAACAGTTTGCAGATCTTTTAATATTAGCATTTTCAGAACTAATTTTATTTTTAATAACTACGTTATATTTCTGTTGTATGTATTATCAAAACTTATTTAATTAGATACCTATTAAAAGGCATTTAGTTCTTTTCCAGTTTTGCTATTATAAGCAATGCTACAAATAACTTGTTTTAAAGTATATTTGTGAATTTCATTGGGTAATTTCCTAGTAGCAACTCAGAATATATATATAGTTATACTCTCATAAATAGTATTTGAGAGTGCTGTTTTTTTAACACAATTTGATCTAAGGTTATTGTCAAAGAATAAAAGCATCTTTATTTACTACAGTACCTTCAAAATCAGATTGAAAGTTGTCCATTAGTCTTCCAGTTTTTTTTTTTTTTTTTTGGTACTAGGAATTGAATCCAGGGGTATTTTACCACTGAGCCAGTCCTGTTTTATTTTTTGAGACAGATCTCACTAAGTTGCTGAGGGTCTCCCTAAATTGCCCACAATGGCTTTGAATTTGTGATCTTCCTGCCTCAGTCTCTTGAGTTGTTGGGGTACAGGCATGTGCCACCATGTCTGGCATATAGCACCATTCTTTTATGGATGGGGACCTGGGCTGGTTCCATAATTGGGCTATTGTGAATTGTGGTGCTTAAACATTGATGTGACTATATTGTTGTAGTATGCTGATTTTAGTTCTTTTGGATAAGTACTAAGGAGTGGGATGGCTGGTTCATATGGTGGTTCCATTCCTAGGTTTTTTTTTTTTTTTAGGAATCTCCATACTGCTTTCCAGAATGGTTGTACTAATTTGCAGTCCCACCAACAATGTATGGATGTACCTTTTCTACCACATTCTTGCCAGAATTTATTATTTGTATTCTTTATAATTGCTATTCTGACTGCTGTGAGATAAAATTTCCCTGATTGTTAGAGATGTTGAACAGTTTTTCATGTATTTGTTATTTACCTATTTTTAATCAGGTTGTTGGTTTTCATTCTCTTGACAGTGTGTTTCACAGAGCAGAATTTTTTAATTTTAATGAAGCCCTTGTTAGTTCTTTCTTTTATGGATCAGGCCTTTGATGTTGTAAATAAAAACAAAACTCATGGACGTGGGCTGGGGAGATAGCTCAGATGGTATAGTGCTTGCCTTGCATGCACAAGGTCCTGGGTTAAATACTCAGTACCACACACACACAATAAAAAAAAGAGAGTCATGGACAAACCCAAGGCTATCTAGATTTTCTCCTGTGTTATTTTTCATGGTTTTAAGATTCTGTGTTTTACATTTAGATTTGTGATCCATGTTAGGTTAATTTTTGTGAAGAATGTAGGGTCTGTTTAGATCCCTCCCACCCCATCCCCGCCAGGTGGCTGTCCAGTTGTTCTAGCACCATTGTTGAAAACTATGTATATTGCCTTTGCTCCTTTGACAAAGATCTGTTGAATACCTCATGGATTTTTATATATTTTATGAGTGCATGGATTTATACATATTTAGTCTGTTTTGTTCAATTACTATAGTACTATAGTAAATAATATTTGCTGATCTGCAAATTATTCCAACTTTAGCTAGTGGGAGTACCTTTAAGGTGACTTTTTGTCATTAAAGAAAACCTTAGAAGATGGAAAGATCTTTCTTGTTCTTGGATAGGCAGAATTAATATTGTCAAAATGATCATATCACCAAAAGCACTATATAGATTTAATGCAATTCCAATCAAAATCTCAAGGACATTCCTCATAGAAATAGAAAAAGCAGTCATGAAATTCATCTGGAAAAATAAGAGACCAAGAATAACCAAAGCAATCCTTAGTAAGAAGAGTGAAGCAGGTGGCATCACTATACCAGACCTTAAACTATACTACAGAGCAGTAGTAACAAACAGCATGGTATTGGCACCAAAATAGATTGGTAGACCAATGGTACAGAATAGAGGACACAATGGTACAGAATAGAGGACACAATGGTACAGAATAGAGGATACAAATAATTACAATTATCTAGATGAACTCTATGAGGGCAAAGAGGAAAAGGGGAGGGAGGAGAAGAGAGGGACCATGGGGTAAGAAAGACAGTGGAATGAGATGGACAGCATTACCCTAAGTACCTGTATGAAGACCCGAATGGTGTGATTCTACTTTGTGTACAACCAGAGACATGAAAAATTGTGCTCTATATGTGTACTATGAATTGAAATGCATTCTGCTGTCATATATAACAAATTAGAATAAATAAGTAATTTTTTTAAAAAAGAAAGTACAGTATTAGTGTTCAATGTCTTCTATTCTTTTTGACACAAACTCTGTCAGGTTTATCTTGTATATTTCTTCCCCATATCTATAACTAGGCATTTGTTTAAGAAGTCTTGTCTCCTTTTAAAGGGGAGTGATGTTTAGAAGTCATAGTATGAACATTTAGGCAGTTCATTACTTCTGGTTTATACTGATTGAGAATAAAATCAACCTAGGTGAGAATAAGAAAAAAAATTGATTTATTTTGGGCTAAGTATAATCCAAGAAAACACAAATTCAGGCAGTCTAGAAAGTGTATTCCCAGGTTTTACAAAATGGTTTTTGCATTTACAGCTTAAAGTTGCAAAGGGTTGGTGATGGTTGTATCATTTGCTTATCAGGAATTGTTAAATTGCTTTTTAAAAAAGGATTGGATGTTGTTTTAAACTACAGGTAATTTAAGGTAGGAGTGGCCTCCCAACGGTTTTTTTTTTTTTTTTCCTTTTGTCTTTTGAGAGAAGGTCTTCCCATATTATCCATGCTTGTCTTGAATTCCTGTGCTTATGCCATCCTATTGCCTCAGCTTCTCCAGTAGCTGAGACCACAGGCACATGCCATCATACTTGGTTCTGACACAATCCTGAGTGCCCCAAACCAGTGCTACTATATTTTGTTTGTTTTTTTTTTTTCCTTGACAGTTGTCTTCACTTTTAAGCTTTTAAGTAATAAGAACTAAGATATATGTATTTTTAAGTGAAAATCACAATAAAACACAGAAGTTCAAATTTAAGATTATAAAATGGATTTTATTTTGATTATTTATATATTTTAATATTATACTGAATTGGTTTTTAATATTCACATAATTACTTTTTCCTAACTGCACATAAAGTAGCTTTATAATAATAATACTAACATTACTGTTAAGATTATTGAATATATTTTATTGTGTTAGTTTTAGCAGTTCTTTTTGTTCTTATATAGTATCACTAAGGATCTATAATCAAAACCCTGTGTTCTTAAGTACTCTAAATATTTTCTCTCTGTAGTTATGACATCAACATAATATTCAATTAGGTTTTTAAAAACTTAAAAATATAATTAATAATAAAATATACATAAGATAATTGTACATGGTGGTACATGCCTGTAATCCCAGCTACTTGATAGGCTGAGCCAGGAGAATTGCTTGTTCAAGGTCAAATTGGAAACTTAGTTCAAGGTCAAATTGGCCAAACACTGTCTTAAAATTAAAAAAGAAAAATAAAAAGGACTGGGAATGGAACTCTCTGGTAAATTGCCCCTGACTTCAATCCCTAATATCACATACACACACCAAAAAATTTACTGATTTATATCTGTATCTGTAAATATCTACACATATATAATTATATATAATACAGAACTTATAATTTTTGCCATTCTTATTTGTATAATGCAGTGACATTAATTATATTCACATGGTATGCAATCATTGCAACCATTAATTTCCAGAACTTTTTTTTTTTATCATCTCAAAGTAAAACTCTGTGCCCATTAAGTAGAAACTCTTTTCCTTCCCTATGCCCTAGCACCTGGTAACTACGCTATTCTGTAATTTGACTATTGTTAAGTACCTCATGTAAGTGGAATCATATAGTATTGGCTGTTTTGTATCCATCTTATTTCACCTAGCATAATGTTTAACTTCATGTTGCAGCATGTATTAGAACTTCCTTCCATTTGATGACTGACTATATATTGTATTGTACCACATAATTGTTGCAGATTTTGTGCCAATTATTTATTTATTTATTTATTTTTACAGAAAAGTTGGGTGCAACCGTTATGTGAAGCTTTAAAAAACTTGCCATTCTTACTTACAAATCATTTATTATTAAACTGTCTTTGGTGCTAGAATAGAATGCATGGAATACTCATGAATACATGTTAGTGTGGTGGTAACCATTATGTGGTAATATTTTGGTTATCCACCAATCCATTGATGGACATTGGGTTGTCTCTACCTTTTAGTTGTTGCGAATAGTGTTGCAATGAATGCTGGTATACAAATATCTGTTTGAGTTTAGTTAGGTTTTGACACAGTTTTTTTTTTTTTTTTTTGTTAAGCAAGGATATTATCAACTAAACTAAAGAAAATAATATTTTCCATGGGATGGTAAAGAGTTGAGATGAATGAAGGATTTGGCTTTAGTCGTCATGTTATTTGAAGTGCTGAGGGAAACCTATTATTTGACATCTTAGGTAGCAACTGGGAATGTGAGTGTGGAGGTATAGGGTGCTAAATTTGGTCTCTCTTTTATAGTTCAGATGAGAGATGATGACAACTTGAATTAAGATAGTGGCCAAGGAGATGGAGAAAGAAAGATAGCTGCAAAATTTTTGTAGGCAGTTAAATTAACTTGGTGATTCAATATTGAAGGTTAACTAAGAGAGAGGAGTTAAGGATGATGCCATGGTTTTAGGCAAAATGAGTGTGTTCTATAATCTGAGATAGGGAATGCAGTTGGGAGAAAATTTGTGAGAAAGGACAATTAATTTGGTTTGGATAATCTGGCTTTTTAGTGTTTTCAAGGCATTCAGGAGGAGATATTTAGCAAAATAGGAAAATATGAATTTGAAGTTCAGCCGAGGTCAGGATTAGATTTAAGGTCTTAGTATTGTCAGCAGTGTTAGTAATTAAAATTAAAGGAGTAAATGAAATTACTTGCAGAGTATATTAGTTAAGAGGTTAAGTATGAAAACTGCCTGGGAACCTCTCCAATGCTTTATATGAAATTATTTTATTTCATGAAATAGTTTTTGTCATTTATAAATGTATCTTTCATTTCATCTATATGTTAGAAACTCTTGACGGTAGGAAAGAGGTAGTGAGAACCCTATGATAGCTTTGGTTATCCATTTGTAATACAAGGCTCAATTAATAATGCATTTAGAGTATGCTTCTCAAGGTCTGCATATAGTAGATAGTTTTCCATAATCTTTGAATTAGTGCAAATCTTTCTAATTTGTTTTTATGGTAAGATGAGGGCAAAATTTAGTAGTAAAATTAGTGCTGAAAGTTACATTTTACAAGGGATTTCTTATAAATCCCTAAGATTCTGAGGTCAGATATCATTTAGTTTTTAATACTTATATCCCTTCAGTTTTAGAAATAATTTTGCTAAGTATAAGTTGTATATATTATCTGTTTCAGTTCATTCCTGCTACTATAACAAAATATCTGAGACTGAATAATCTATAAAGAATAGAAATTTAAGATGGGTGTGGTGGCAATTACCTGTAATCCCAGGTATTTGGGAGACTAAGGCAGGAAGATAGAAAATTTGAGGTCAGCCTGCACAATTATTTAGTGAGGCCCTATCACAAAACAACAACAACAACAACAACAACAACAACACAGGAAAAGGCCTGGGGATGTAACTCAATGGCACAGTACTTACCTACCATGTGAGAGGACCTGGTTCAGTCCTTAGTACTGCTAAATAAATAAAAAAGATTAGAAATGTATTTCCTCATAGCTATGGATCAAGGTTCCAGATTTGGTGTCTGGTGAGGGGTGCTGCTTTCTTCTCCAACATTGTGCCTCTTGATGTATTATCATACAGTGGAAGGGGCAAAAGGAAAGAACAACTGCCTTATACCTCTTTTTTCTTAATTCCATTTATGAGGTTTCTCCTTTCATGATTTAAATCATCTCTTAAAGTCCCTATCTTTAAATACTTTCATATAGGGGATTTAGTTTCAACATATGAATTTTGAGGGTATACATTCAGACTACAGCAATGGTTTTTCAAAGATTTTTGTAAAAGTGAAAATTTGATTTTAGTATACTCACCTTTTGCTGAAAGGTTAATCTGTTGTTAACTCAGCTTTTGCTGATTTGCCCTGTTTCCTAGAGTGGTATGGGTAGCTGGGATTATAAAGTGGGATTATAAAGTGTATGCTGCCATGCCTGGTCATATTTGACTTTTTCATTTAAGTTTTTGCAGAGATTAATGCTGTCTTGTAGTTTTTGGTAGTATGAATATTTTTATATAACCAATAGTCTAGGATAGTCTATATATTGCTGGCATCTGTTCTTATTTAGTTGAAATAATTTTGATCTTCCTAGTTTATTGCATAGACCTCGTAAAACTTGCAGTTTCTTGATAAGAGAAGTGAAAGGAGCTTCTTTTCTAATTCATTTTAAGCCCCTTTCAGTGTACCTTGGTTTAAGCTTAAGGGGGTGAATCTTGATAGGTAGTTCAGGTTGGGGACTAGTTGTTAGAGGAACTAACCACAGGATTAGTGGTGTGGAAATTTTAGCCACACCTTCCAACTACTAGGAATGGAGAGGGGCTAGAGATCCAGTTAATTACCAAAGGCCTACATAAATTACTCATTAACTCCAGTTAATTACTCATGCCTACATAAAGCAACTCCATAATGATGGTATTTAGAGAGCTTCTGTGTTGTTGAATTTATCCACTGCTGGGAGGTACTGTATCCCGCCCCTCACTAGGACAGAAGCTGCTGTGTTTGGGATCCTCCCAGACCACATCCTATGTTCTTTTTCATTTTGCTATTCATTTGTAGCCTTTATAGCAAACATAAGTAAAATGTTTTTCTGGGTTCTTTGAGCTGTTACAGCAAGACTTAAGGAGGGGGTCATGGGAGCCTTTGATTTGCAGCCAGGTTGGACAGAAGTGTGGGTAACCTGGGGATCCATTGCTTACTATTGGCATCTGAAGGAGGTGAACATTCTTGTACTGATCCCTTAATCTGTGAGGTTTTCCCTGTATTGTTGGAACTGAATTAAGTGTAGGACATGCACTTGGTTTCCATAGAGAATTGAATTGTTTGGTGTTGGAAATTTGCATATTTGGTTCAGACTGATAGGGAACAGAGAAATAGTTTTTAGTTGTTTTTTTCTTTTATTTGGTTTATTTGGTTGTAGCCACTAGGTGTTAATGGTAGGTGCTTAACTATTATAATTTTCTGAATCATTTTGTCTAGTCCAGATATTTAAAAATTTTTACTTTTTAAAAATCTGAAAACTTTTTAAAGAAATATGGTGATAATAACGAAAAATTTAGGAAGCGACCGATAGGTGGTTAATAAAATCATGTTAATACAAATGTTATCTTTCCACTAACAAAGCAGGAAAAAAGTAATAATAATAATCATCCTAACATGAAGCTAATCAGTCTTATCTGATTACTTTTTAATATCTTTGTATATTTATTTTTATATAATTGAAATCATAATGTATACTAACTTTGTACTTTACATCTTTTACAAGTTCAGAATTGTATCACATGTGTTATCATTTTTCTATATAGCCTTTCTACTTGATATTGTTCAGTTAGCTGAATGATTATATCATAGTTTAGTTAGCATATTTCTTGGGTTTGAACATATAGATTGCTTATAATTTTTCTCTTTTGTAGATAATGCATTGCTTGGAAAAGCCTTTCAACCTTTCCTGGAAAAGTTCTGATAAAACTTCAAGCCCAAACACAGTGATTTGATGGGGTTTACAGTGTTTTAAAAAGTGTCACTTATGGCCAGGAGCAGTAGCTTTGTTCTGAATTCACATAGTGACTTCTTACTAAATGTAGGACATTTTTGATACTGATTGTGGAACTTGGTTGGTACTACTTCTTGTAGATCCCAGAGCCCTGTATGCTTTTGTGTATTTGTTTTAATTTTTGTCATCTGGTATATTTAATCTTGTTTTTGAAAATGGTTCTGCCTTTTTAAAAAAATATTTTTTTAATTGTAGATGGACACAATACCTTTATTTGATTTATTTACTTTTTATGTGGTGCTGAGGATCGAACCCAGTGCCTCATACATGTGAAGCAAGCTCTCTACCACTGAGTCATAATCCCAGCCCTGGTTCTGCCTTTTTAATGTTTAAACATTATTGATCTTTCATTGATCTATAACTGGAGGAGAGGCAGTGGGTTCCATGTGAACCCTAAGTGCCATTAGCACTGGCGTTCTGCACGTAATTTTTTTCCATAGCACATTTAAGTGTTTTAAGTCCCCTATGCTATTCCACATTGTCAGTTTAGCCTGTAGGGGTGTGTGTGTGTGTGTGTGTGTGTGTGTGTGTGCGCGCGCGCGCGCGCACATGGGCATGTGTGTATCCTTTTTAAATATATCTGATAACTTTCCATTGGACACATTTATGTATGTTTCTTTAAATAGTGTTCTTATTTCTGCCTCTCTTTGTGCATTTTTTCCCCATCTAGTTGAAATGATTGCTGTTCTATTTAATTAAATTTAACTTTAATTTCAAGGAATAAGTATTTTTTCAATTACCAGAACTAAGCATTGATCTCTCTGTGAATTCTGTCTGCACTGAGAATCCCCCCAAATAGCATTCTGCCCCCAGCCCCTGCTTTTTTTTTTTTCCTATTTACTTCCTATCTCTTTTTGTGTTCATTGGCTTTGTATCCCCAGTCAGTTTGTGGTCTTCCTGAAGGCATGGTCCTTGTTCCTCCTATAGTACTTTCACATTTAACCTGCTCCCGTTTGGCATTCAGGGCCTTGTGGGGTTTTGGTTATTCATGACAGATGAAACATACCTGCTGTCTCTATTGAAAAAAAACATTAACAAAATGAATGTATTATGTGCTTTTGGGTTACTGTAAAAGATATCTAAATTTATGTAATAATTTTTCTAAAAACAAAATTTGGAAGATACTTATTTTTCTGTCACTTTAAACTTTTAGCACTAATTATTTTTATATTTTTAATATTTATTTTTTAGTTGTAGTTGAACACAATATCTTTTTTATTTTAATATTTAATTGATTTTATTTTGAAATATATGACAGTGGAATGTATTACAATTCTTATTACACATATAGAGCACAGTTTTTCATATCTCTGTTTGTATATAAAGTATGTTCACACCAATTCATGTCTTCATACATGTACTTTGGATAATGATGTCCATCACATTCCACCATCATTTGTTAATCCCCTGCCCCCTCCCTTCCCCTCTCACCCTTCTGTCCTATCTAGAGTTCATCTATTTCTCCCATGCTCCCCCTCCCTACCCCATCATGGGTCAGTCACCATGTATCAGAGAAGACATTCGACATTTGTTTTTTATTTTATTTATTTATTTATTTATTTTTTAATTTTTTATTGTGGGTTGTTCAAAACATTACAAATTTCTTGGCATATCATATTCCACACTTTGATTCAAGTGGGTTATGAACTCCCACCTTCACCCCATACACAGATTGCAGATTCACATCAGTTACACATCCATTGATTTACAAATTGCCATACTAGTGTCTGTTGTGCTCCGCTGCCTTTCCCATCATCCCCCCTCCCCCCTCCCCACCTCTCCCCTCCCCTCCCCTCCTCTCTCTCTACCCCCTCCACTGTATAACCCTGAGGGTCTCCTTCCATTACCGTGCAATTTCCCTTCTCTCTCCCTTTCCCTCCCACCTCTCATCCCTGTTAAATGTTAATCTTCTTCTCCTGTTCTTCGTCCCTACTCTGTTCTTAGTTACTTTCCTCATATCAAAGAAGACATTTGGCATTTGCTTTTTAGGGATTGGCTAGCTTCACTTAGCATAATCTGCTCTAATGCCATCCATTTCCCTGTAAATTCTATGATTTTGTCATTTTTTAATGCAGAGTAATACTCCATTGTGTATAAATGCCAAATTTTTTTTATCCATTCATCTATTGAAGGGCATCTAGGTTGGTTCCACAGTCTTGCTATTGTGAACTGTGCTGCTATGAACATCCATGTAGCAGTGTCCCTGTAGCATGCTCTTTTTAGGTCTTTAGGGAATAGACCAAGAAGGGGAATAGCTGGGTCAAATGGTGGCTCCATTCCCAGCTTTCCAAGAAATCTCCATACTGCTTTCCAAATTGGCTGCACCAATCTGCAGTCCCACCAGCAATGTACAAGTGTACCCTTTTCCCCACATCCTCGCCAGCACTTGTTGTTGTTTGACTTCCTAATGGCTGCCAATCTTACTGGAGTGAGATGGTATCTTAGGGTGGTTTTGATTTGCATTTCTCTGACAGCTACTACAACTATCTTATATTTGATAAAGGGGCTAAAAGCATGCAATGGAGGAAGGATAGCATCTTCAACAAATGGTGCTGGGAAAACTGGAAATCCATATGCAACAAAATGAAACTGAATCCCTTTCTCTCGCCATGCACAAAAGTGAATTCAAAATGGATCAAGGAGCTTGATATCAAATCAGAGACGCGCCGTCTGATAGAAGAAAAAGTTGGCTACGATCTACATACTGTGGGGTCGGGCTCCAAATTCCTCAATAGGACACCCATAGCACAAAAGTTAATAACTAGAATCAACAAATGGGACTTACTCAAACTAAAAAGTTTTTTCTCAGCAAAAGAAACAATAAGAGAGGTAAATAGGGAGCCTACATCCTGGGAACAAATATTTACTCCTCACACTTCAGATAGAGCCCTAATATCCAGAGTATACAAAGAACTCAAAAAATTAGACAATAAGAGAACAAACAACCCAATCAACAAATGGGCCAAGGACCTGAACAGACACTTCTCAGAGGAGGACATACAGTCAATCAACAAGGACATTTGTTTTTTAGGGATTGACTAACTTCACAGCATTATTTTCTCCAACGCCATCCATTTATCTGCAAATGCCATGATTTTATTCTTTTATTGCTGAGTAATATTCCATTGTGTATATATGCCACATTTTTTAATCCATTCATCTACTGAGGGGCATCTAGGTTGGTTTCACAGTTTAGCTATTGTGAATTGTGCTGCTGTAAACATTGATGTGGCTGTGTCCCTAGTATGCTGTTTTTAAGTCCTTTGGGTATAGAACAAGGAGTGAGATAGCTGGGTCAAATGGTGGTTCCATTCACAATTTTCCAAAGAATCTCCATACTGCTTTCCACGTTGGCTGCACCAATTTGTAGTCCTACCAGCAATGTATAAGTGTGCATTTCCCCCCACATCCTTGCCAACACTTATTGTTGTTTGTCTTCATAATAGCTTATTTTTACATAGTGCCGAGGATCGAACTCAGGGCCTCAGACGTGGTAGTCGAGCACTCTACCCCTGAGACACAACCCCAGCCCACTAATTATTCTTATCCTATTGTTTTTGTGAAATAAAAATTATAAATAGAAAAGCTAGAATGGTTTATTTTGTTTTGTTTCCTCAGAGTCAGTGTCATTTCTACTTCTCACCGAAATAATGTGACTGGAAGTGTAAGGACAGAACAAGAAGTTCTTTGACAATATAGCAAAAATTAGGGGAAGAATGTTTAAAAATGGGATCAGAAACCCATATCTTGGCCGGGTATGGTGCTGCACGCCTGTAATCCCAGTGGCTTGGGAGGCTGAGGCGGGAAGATAATGCGTTCAAAGCCAGCCTCAGCAAAAGCAAGGCGCTAAGCAACTCAGTTGTCTCTAAATAAAATATAAAACAGGGCTGAGGATATGGCTCAATGGTCTAGTTTCCCTGAGTTCAATCTCCGGTACCAAAAAAACCAAAACCCAAACCAAAAAACTCTCCATATGTTATGATTTGCCTGTTCTTTCTCCTTTTACTTTCCATGCCTCTTGGGCTTACTTATTATTATTATTTTTTAACCAACATTATTTTAGGCAAATTTGCAAAAGGGAGCCCAGCGTGGTGGCTCACACCTATAATTCCAGGTATTGGGGAGACTGAGGCATGAGAATCACAAGTTCAAGGGCCAGCCTGGGCAACTTAGTGAGGCTGTGTCACAAAATAAAAATACGGGCTGGGGATGTAGCAGTGGTAAAGTGCCCTTGGGTTCATTCAATTGTCAGTACTGGGGAAAAACCAAAACCCAAAACAAAAACTTGCAAAAGGGTATTTTTGATGGCGGTAATAGGATTATTTATGTATAAATACAGTATTTCTTTTAATTCTCCACTTCCTTTCAGGCAGGGTAAATCTCAAGTTAAAAGCCACCTGGAATCTGGAAAAAGAATAACTATTTGGGCAAAATGTAGCTTTTGTTTTTAGTATCTTTTGGGATTGGGTCACTAGCTTTTAAAACTGTTTTAGTGTGATTCTGCCCAAATGTTAATGAGTCAAATGTAACAATTTTCTATATTTATTGTTTATTTTATTTTATTTTTTGGTATAGGCAACTGACCTAGGAACACTCTACCACTGACTATATTCTCAGCCCTTTTTATTTTTTGTTTTGAAACAGGGTGTCATTAAGTTGCCCAGATTGGCCTCAAACTAGAAATCCTCCTGCCTCAGTCTCTTGAGTCACTGGAATTACAGGCATGCATCACCACACCAGCTGCAACAATTCCTTTTTAACCTTTTCATTGTTCATTCTTTGCCACATTCATGTGTAGAAAGTTTTGGAAAGTTAGATTTTTGGGAAAACTTAAAAAGAATGTGGAAACCAAGGCCTGTTCTTCCATACTTCACCAGGAAATCTGTGATACCCTAGATTAAGAACAAAAACCTTAGGATACTATTTCTGAAGGCTATTGAACTCCTTTAGATAAATCCAGAGTAGGAGAAATCTTGGATCTTTTTGTGTCCATGGTAACTAAGGATACATCATTGGAAAGAGTCAGGGTACTACTTCCTTTTTCATTTGACTCTTGGTTCTTTTGTTCTAAGTTTCTATTTTCTGTAAAGCTGGCTTGAGGTCAGCATAATGGATTAAAACATCAACAACAACGAAAAGCCTATCAGTGCAGAGGCTAGGAATCTCCAATTTCCTACCAGATATGTTCCTGGAGACTTGGACCTATCACCAAATACTCAAGATATAAAGGATAAATTCCACCAATGGGACAATGATCCTCTGAAGTATGGAATCATCATCAGAGACATTGGAAGGGACACCTGAGAGTCCTGTGGTTGAGGCTTTGCAAGATCCTGTTGTGCCTTTAGTCTGCAGAAGAAAGCTAGACCCATTTCCCCAAAGCATAAGTACCCTAAGAAGATAATAAGGACAAAGAGAATAAAAAATGAGAAAGTGGGGGGCCCACTGCCCTCTTCCTGACCCAAATTGTTCTAATACCTTTAGTACCTCCACAAGTGAAGATGAGACTATAGGTTAAAAAGCTGACCTACTTAGTGCCCAGGAAGATGGTCCTGATAGATTTCAGAGTCACAGGATGAGGGTGACTGTTTTGCCTCAGGAATGTTGGATCCAGGTCTGAGGCCCAGGAGACTAGGTCCTCTTTTCTTGTAGTGTTGTTCTTGGTGTAACCACCACTTTGCTTTGGTCCATTCCTAATCTGTGTTTGCCAGACCTTCTCAAGGTCTAGGAGAAAGGGCAGGAGAAAGGGCAGCACAACCAAGCTAAGGGCAGGAGGTCTGACCTGCTCAGGGGTTTGTGCAAAACCAAAGTGCAAACTCACCAAAGCTAGTAGGAAGTTCAAGTTTAATTTCATACTTTTCTCTGAATGTTGCTTTTCCCATTAGTTGAGTACTTATCTGTCAAAGAGATAGAGAGCTGCTTTTATGCTGAGATCCTCAAGCCTAAAGAAGTATGAGATCTTCAACTCCAAAGAAGTAAGAGATCCTTAAGTCTAAAGAAGTAAAAAGAGTAAATTTGAGGCTTTTTTTTTTTTTTTTTGTACTGAGGATTGAACCCAGAGGTGTTTTACCACTGAACCACATCCCTAGTCTCATGAGTTGTTTAGGGTTTCCCTATGCTGCTGAGACTGGTCTTGAATTTGTGATCCTCCTCTATTGCATTTAACTTTCCCTAGTATCTCTTGATATTGACAACCAAAAGGAGAATGACTCTTCAGGTACAGCTCCTTTTTTAAAAATTTTTATTTTATTTTATTTTTTTAACTTTTGGCTAGAAAGGCAATTGAATTCTTCATCTTCAGTGCTCTTTCTGAATTCTTCCACTTTCAACTTGATTTGGATAAGCCTCAGGGTATGGTAGCAGCAACTATTCATGGACAAGTTATAAAGATTACCTCCATCTTTAGCTAATGTTTGGTTGGTAACCTTTTTTGTCATTTCTTAGTAGGGTACCTGTCCCTTCTGAAATGTGTCTTGGGGTTCTCTAGCCATATGTGTTAGAAAGTTATATAAGATGATGGTGCTTCCTTGTCAGTCTTTAGTCCAACTCTCACAGAACTTAGAGTTCTGAGAATCCTAAAGAAGAAGTAAGTACAGGTTGGATATCCCTTGTTGGAAATCCTTGGGATTGCAAGTGTTTTAGATTATTATCTTTTGGATTTGTATATATGTAAAAAGATCTCTTGGGAATGCGACCCAAGTCTAAAATGCATTTATGTTTTATCTCCACCTTCTGTAGTAGCCTAGAATTTTATATAATATTTTAAATATTGTGTATGAAAACCCAGAGAAAATTTTTTACTTCTTAAATCATGTTGGTGCTCAAAAAGTTTCAGATTTTGGAGCATTTCAGATTGGGAATGTTCAACTTCCACTTTAAAAGAAGTTCAAGGTCATTTAATTTCTCCCTTGTTATCTTGGCATGCTTAATTCATCTTCTCTCTTCCCAGGATATAAAATAAGTATTTAAATTAATCTTATATCCTCCTTTGAAAGGAGTATGTTTAAAAAGAGTTTGGGTTTCCTTGTCACTTTAATTATCTGCTGTTATTTTCTACTCTTCCCAATTTCTCAATTTATAAAAGACTAATATAAGTAGAAAATATAAATAAATGTGCAAAATATCTGCCTCAGGAAATAAAATTAAAGGCATGTGGATTGTCCAATTTACTTATAAATATAAAACTTTTTTAATATTGAAATAATTTAACTGTGATTTAATTTCTGAAAAGAAAGTATAGCAAAACAAAAATGGAAAGCCCAAATCTCATAACCCTTATATATAATCTTGTTTCACTATAGACATCATTATTTGCATTTTAGAACTTTACTTACTGGTCCTTTACCCAACTGCCCCGCTGCTACTGGGGATTGAACCCTGACCTATATTCCCCATCTCATTTTTTGGTATCAGGGATTGAACCCAGGGGTGCTTAACCACTGAGCCACATCCCCAGCCCGATTTTGTATTTTATTTAGAGACAGGGTCTCGCTGAGTCTCTTAAGGCCTCACTAAGTTTCTGAGGCTGGCTTTGAATTCGCTATCTTCCTGCCTCAGCCTCCCAAGCTGCTGGGATTACAGGTGTGAGCCACTGCACCTGGCCTCCATCTCTTTTTTTTAATATGGATTTTAAAAATTATTTTTTGAGGCAAGGTCTTATTAATAAGTTGCCCAGGCTGTCTTCAAACTTGTAATCCTGCTTCAGCCTCTCAAGTAGCTGGAACTACAGGCATGCTATACCAAATATGACAAGTCTTATTTTTTTATACAAACAGTTTTTAATGTAACTATAGCGTGCATATTTTCTACTTTTTAATGTAATTTTAGTAATCATTAATTGATCAATTTAAAATAGTATCAGCTCATTACTATTTGGCATTTAGGTTGACTCTTTAATGGTGATATGCAGGGTGCTTGTGTGTTGAGGCAAATGTATAATGAGTTGTTCTCAATCTTGGGTGCCTGAGGTGCATTTCAGTGGAGATAGATGTCTAGCAGAGAAGCAGTATATATCAGTGATTAAGAACCACATTGCTAGAATTAAGTCAGGTGTGGTGACGCACGCCTGTAACCCCAGTGGCTTGGGAGGCTGAGGCAGGAGGATCTGGAGTTCAAAGCCAGTCTCAGCAACAGTGAAGTGCCAAGCAACTCACTGAGACCCTGTCTTTAAATAAAGTATAAAATAGGGCTAGGGATGTGACTCAGTGGTTGAGTGCCCCTGAGTTCAATCCCTGTTACCAGTCATTGTCCCATCCGGTCCCCACCACTGCCAAAGAACCGCATTGATAGAATTAAAAAATCTTTCTTACATTTATTAGCCACATGACCATGTGACTTTGGGCAATCTCTATGCTTTTTTTTAAAATATATTTTTATTTGTAGATGGATACACTATCTTTATTTAATTTATTTTTATGTGGTGCTGGGGATCAAACCCAGTGCCTCATGCTGTGAGGCAAGTGCTCTACCATTGAGCCACAACCCCAGCCCCAGTCTCTATGCTTTTGTTTTCCCATGTGTAAAGTAATAATCATGCTAACATGTAATATGCATTTTTTTTTCTTTTTTGGGTTACCAGGGATTGAACACAGGGCTGTCAACCACTGAGGCACATCCCTAGCCCTATTTTGTATTTTTTTTAGAGACAGGGTCTCACTAAGTTGCTTAATGCTTCGCTTTTGTTAAGGCTGGCTTTGAACTCGTGATCCTCCTGTCTCAGCTTCCTGAGCTGCTGGGATGACAGGTGTGTGTTCCACACGTGGCTGTAACATGTATTTTTTAAAAAATATATGTTTTATATGTTGATGAACCTTAATTTTATTCATTTATTTATACCAGTGCTGAGAATCGAACCCAGTGCCTCACACATGCTAGGCAAGTGTTCTACCATTGAGCCACGACCCTGGCCCTGTACATGTATTTTTGATGAGGATTATTGATTCAGTTCTTGTGCAATGGGTCTCTTCTTAGGCAGGTTTTAACTAGATGTAAAATTCACTTAAAATAACAGCTAGGTATTAACAAAAGATAATGCTAGATGATAAATGCTAGTAGGAGGGTAAAAAAGATATTTTAATGCTCCAAAATGTGTCTTGGTGGTGCCATATCAAGTATTAGAGACACACTGGTATTGGATGACCTGAGTGGTAGGTGAATGGGTGGCTAGATATTTGGGGCTGTTTTTTTTTTTTTTTTTTAGCACTCCTCAAATAATTGTAGTTTGAGTTTGTGTTGTAAATAGAATATTGCAAGAGGAATCAGAAGATCAGCATTTTAGTTCGGCTTTTTTTTTCTGTTTTTTTTTTTTATTGTAGTTGTTGTTATCAGTGTAATCATTAAGAAGTTACTTAGCTGCTTTAAATTTGTTTTCTCCTCTGTAGAGATAACATATGTCTTACCTTTCTAAGAGATGTTATAATGATTAACTTTGGTCAGACCAAAAAAGAATCTAAAACAAAACAAACAAAACAAAACAAAACAAAACAAAACAAAAACTGAATGTTTGTGGGAGTGGATTGAAGCCTATAAAACATTATATTCAAAAGTAAACTTTATAAACTTAAAAGAAAAAAATGAATATAGATCTTAATACACATGGTATTAGACATGGTCTTCCATAAAAGATACTGTTAATTCTGTTTGGTATTATTTTGAAGACAGCTACTATTCTTTATATGAAAAGGTTTATATTATTACATGGCTTTGAATGTGTTGTTAATATATGCTTTGGTTTCTTTCTCTCCTCTTTGTTTCAGACTCCTGGGAGAGTTGGCTCTCAAGGTTCTGATTTAGATTCATCAGCAACTCCTATAAACACAGTGGATGTCAATAATGAAAGCTCTTCAGAGGTATGAAAATCATAACATGGTAATACAATTCACTATTATTCAAGGGAAAATTAGCAAATAATTGTAGTGCAGATTGATGACTTGTCTGTGTAGGAAGAGTTCTACAAATTAGAATGTGACAATGTGACTTTTTTTTTTTTTTTAGAATGTGACTTTTGAATCATAAATATATACCTGTGTTTAGTTGAGGTTGAGAAAATATATGTTAAGACTTTGAAAAATAATATTGCCAATTTGTCTTTCATGCTGATGTCATCTCAATTAAATGAATTTCTTTTAGTCTGTTTATAAAGAACTGCTGGTTAATTCATGTCTCTTTGTGTATGTGTATTGTCAAGAAGTATTTGGCTAATGAAAAAGTAGGTATTTGTAAAGCTTACAATTATTTTGTTTTCACTTATGGCTTTGTAAGAATTTCGATAGCTTTATTAAGAAACTAGTGGAAAATATACCTTTTTAAAAAGATAACCTCAATTTAAAAAATTTAGTCCCTGTGATTTCATTTATTATTTTTATTTTAAATAAATAAGCGATATTTGTTTATTATAGAAAAAGGAGATAGGAAAGAGAACTCAGAAGTTACCCCTGCCACCAACAGATCAACACACTCACTATTTGCTCTGATAGTTTTTGTCTGTTACTTCTTCTGGGCCTAGTTGAAACCCCCATTCAGACTCTTTGTTCTGTTCTTTTCCACTTGGTTGTCTAGTCTTTCTATCTCATGTGTGTTTCTGGGTTTGTCTTTCTCTTTGTCATATCTCTGTTTTGTTTCTCTGATCATCTATTTTTATGTATATGTATAGTAACCATAATAAGATTTTTAGGAGTGTGAGAGTAAGAAAAGTGTCACTTGAATTTTATTAACAGCAAGTTTAAGATTTTTTTTTCGGTGTGTGGTGCTGGTGATTGAACCTAGGACCTTGCACACACTAGGCAAAGTGCTGTACTTTTGAGTTATATCCCCAACTCTTTTAAGAAAAAATTTCCAAACTATATTGATGATATGATGGCCTTAAAGTGTTCAGTTTTGTTCCAGGAAAGAATCTAATTATAACTGTTAACTTCAGTCAAATCAAAAAAGAACCTAAAACCCAACCCAACCCAACTTAACCCAACTCAACCCAACCCCCCAAAACCAAGAAGAGCATTTCCAATGGGTATTGCTATCAAGCAGCACTTGGCTTGGTAGTACTGTTGTATTGTCTTAGTAGGGATGTTTTCCTACTTTTTGAGATAGTTATTTTGTACCTTTTTTATCCTCAAGTTTCCTAGGTCTTTTACCCTCCTCTTACCTTCCCCCAGGTATCTTCATAACATCAAGAAAATAGGAACCATAAGATAAATGTCCTTGTTTTATCGCTAAAACTATACTTTCTTATTTTAGTTCGTAGAAGGCAGTTCCCTTTGTCTATCAGATTTTATTCTTTTCCCTAGTGCTCTGGATTCCATTCTCATCCCCTATCCCCCACCATTCTATTCTATCTCGTTCTTATCATCTCTCTTCTGCCAATTTAGCTTTTAGCTTGTACTGTGGATTATTCCTATCAGCTTACAGTGTTCTATCAGCATATCTATCAGCATATATATGTTCAGTACAATACATATGAAACAAGACAAGACTACTAAAAAAATAAAAAGTGGAAAAAACAAAACAAAACACAAAACCCTTCCTTTGACCTGAAATTCCCTTTTCATTTGCTTCAGAGCCAAACTTTGCTAATACATTATTTATAGTCACAGTTTTCATGTCCTTTCTTAGATCTTTTATCTTTTTTTTTTCTGAATTAGAGCTTTTGTCATTGTGCTAATAATAATGGAAAGACATCAGCTTTCTTTTGACTAGTATTTTGAATAACTTTTTTTATCTTTCCGTTTTCAATATTTTTTGCCCTTCCCTTTTTGGATTTCTCTTCTTATTTTTTTTATTAACAGCATATAACTTGTCCTTTAACTGGGAGAACCCACTTGAGTTGTTTTGTTATTGATGTGTTTTGATTTAGTTTTAATTTTTTTTTCAATACTGGGAATTGAATTCAGAGCCTTGTGCACGCTAAGCAAGTGCTGCACCATTGAGCACATCCCTAGCTCTTTGTATTTTTTTTTTTTTTTTTTAATTTTGAGGCAGGGTCTTGCTAAGTTTCCTAGGCTGGCCTTGAACTTGTTATACTCCTGCCTCTGTCTCTCCAGTAGCTGGGATTACAGGTGTGCATCACATGTCTGGCATCTTACTATTCTTATCTCACAAAACCTTAAGCCCTGGGGTCAGTGTAATAGCCCATATTTTTAAAAGATAAACATTGTTAGGTATAGGGAATTTGAGAAACTGTTTTAAAATGGTTTATTTGATTCAGAAAATTTGAAGGAATGATCATCTTCTGGGTATTAGATATGGAAAAAACTGGGATTTTGGGCTACTAGAATATGGTAAAGACTGAAAATTGCTTTCATTAAAAGGATTTCTTTGTTCAGAACATTGTGTCATAAAAAGATATTTGTTGTATCTGCCAGTAATTTCTTGATCTAAAATAAAAAATAAGAGCTAACTTGCCAGTAGGTCTCAGATAAGTAAGTACAAAGTTTCATAAACAAAATGAATTTTAAAATTTTTTAAAGTGCCATAAACAAAATAATAATCCAACTATAAAAACTGGCTACCATAACAAAAAAGAAAAAAAAAAGAACCAATGAAAGTTTAGAGTGTGAGGATGGAAACTAATTATAGAAGTCCTTCTTTGGATAGATCTTTTACCTTTTGTACAGTTAATGCTTGGGAGTTTCCCTTATATATACCAAAGAGAGATACTCATTATTTCTCCTATTTTATCTATTTGTGTTGTTTGTTTTATATGTTTAAAAAAGAAAACTTTTAATGTAATTCTTCTAAAAGTTGTTATTTCACAGGGTTTCATCTGCCCATTATGTATGAAAAGATGTATAACTGCTATTGATTTGTCGGAGCATTACCAGAAAGTGCACGCTGAAAATGAAACAAGAGGACAGGAACTTCTTAATGACTCCAGTGTTACTGTGGGTCCTGTATATTTTGTTTTAGCAGCTTGGTTATGGGTTGCTTAAAATAGCTTTGTTTTTCCCTGCCTAGGTGTTGGTTCCTTTTTATGCTACAAGGGGATATGAATTGCTTTAATTATGCATGCTTAAAGGAAGATTCTATAAAGAAAAGAGCTCTCTTGGGTAGTCTGCTTGTTTTTTCCTACTGTTTGCATCTGTCTTTTTGTGAGCTTATAAATAAATATAAAAGTTTAATATTTTGGCATAAATTTTGCAATGAAATTGACATGTAAAGTGAATATTATTTCAACATTTATAAATTATCTTTATTATTTTGTTAGTATTTTATTAATGAATCATTAAAATGTTTTAGGTTAAAGCACTCACTCTTCATTGAAAGAATACTTTGCATATGAACAGTCATTGTCTCTATTTGGGAAAATATACAGCCTTAGAATCTGAGTCTAAGACTTTCTCAATCTTTGTTTTAACTCTCCACACTTAAGGGAGGTAACAGAATGATACCCTCTCATCAGTAACAGTAGATCATCCAAAGAATACTTTTCAGTAGTGTGGTGCTGGTGCACATTTTAAGGCTGAAGATGGGAGCAAGTGAGGTGGAGGAATTAGGCTGGAAGGAATTTCTCAGATGATCCCGGTATATCTGTCTCCTTTGAAAATCACTATGTTAATATAAAAATTGTAAAAGCAGAGAAACTGCTTTTTGATTATTTTACAAATCTTATAAAAGAATGAAAGACTAAAATTATGACTTACCCTTTTTCCATGAAGCAATTATGTATATAAGAAAACAGTCTCACAACTCACTTATTTAACATATTAATGGAGTACCTTTCATGTAGCAGGTATTTTGGTGAAAAAGAGAAAAAGGTAAATAAGATATTATTGCTACTCCAGTACATTTTTATAATAGATATTATTTGCAAAAAGAGAATACTGGTCAATTCAACATGAGGAGAACTAAGAAAGAACTTCACAGGGGAACAATTAAACCAGATATTCTCTTGGGCATTGGGAATAATGGGTGCATATAGGATGATACCTGATTAAATCAGTCAGAATAGTGCAAGTAAAGATGGAGGCATAACAGATTCTTGGAAAACTGTTTAGTATGTTACTGGTTGTCTTCTTGTACATGTGGGTCAACTTTTTTCTTTATGGATTAGCCACATCATTAGTTACAATCTCATCTACTTGTCACTTTATTAGGAGTTTTTTTGTAATTAAAAGGGCATTTGGTTCAACAGAAATATCTTAAGTATCAAGTTAAGGTAAATTTTCAGCTACGTTGGATCTGAGAAAGGATTACAGACAACTGAATTCTTAAGAGTAAGGTATTTAATAATTTTAAGTAAGTTATGTTTTTTGGAAGTTGGTGACAAATTTGGAATGATTAAGGGAAATAAATGTAGCTGGCTAGTTTTTGTAATTTATGGTTAACTAACAGTCCCTCTCTGGAATTTATTTTTCTAGCAACCTTGGCCTCGTTAGATATAGCTAGGGGAAAAACAACAACAACATTTATTCACGTGTTTTGTGATTCTGCCCTTCACTCTGGTTCTGTGATCAAAGCACACCTAGAAGCACTTCTCTTTCACAAATAAGCATGACATCTTTCTTAGCACTTTCTGCATCTTCACTAATGTTTTTCAGTTCTTTAGAATGCCTTTGTTTTACTCTGCTGGGTAAACTCCTGCTTATTCTTTAGTACTTAATTCCAAAGTCTCATATATACATGTATTTACGTATGTGTACACACATGCATACAATATGCAGCTGCAGTGAGGATAGAGATGAAATACATAATACACACACACACACACACACACACACACACACATATATATATATATATATATGTGTGTCTGTATTTTTTTTTTTTTTAATAAAGCATTAACTGGTGCCATAGGCGGAGTTAGATACCTCATCTCCTGTGTTCCCATAGTTCTTTAATAGACCTGTATTGTAACATTGTCTGGCAATATTTATAGGTCAGTGTCTCCCAACATCATTGATCCTTGATTCTGCCATCTGCTATGCATAAATGATAGAGAATGTATGCATTATTCTTATTGTTTAGGCTCATTTTGTTCTCAGAAGTTTTTAAAAATAGTTTATTATATTTTAATAGCAAACTTATAGATATAAGACAGAAGACAGGCAACACTAAAAACATATACTTGCATGTAGGTCAACTCAAAAGTATAGTGAGTGGACAGAATTTACTATAAAAAAAATACTACAAACACCATTTAGTTGCCATCAGTAAGAAATCTGCTGTTTTTTTTTTTTTTAAAATCCAATTGCTGGCATTATTGAAAAAATTTGACAGGTTTTTTTTTATTGTTATAAAGTTGAACTGCTTCAGCTTGTTCGCTGAAATATTTTGACTTGCATTAATTCTTTAATTCTTGAATTTGTATTAAAAAATCACAAATAAAAATCAGAGGAAAAACTGCCAATACCTGATTTCTTATCTATCTATCTATCTATCTATCTATCTATCTATCTATCTATCTATCTATCATTAGTTCTAGTCAGTTTTACATGACAGCAGAAAGCTCTTTGACTGATTGTACACAAACGGAGCAGAATTTTTCAATTCTCTGGTTGTGCATGAATGAGAGTCACACCATTTGTGCAATCATACATGTACCTAGGGTAGTGATGTCTGTCTCATTTCACTGACTTTCCTACCCCCTGCCCCCCTCCACTTTGCCCCATCCAAAGTTCCTCCACTTATCCCATGTTCCCCTCCTATGTATTAGCATCCACTTATCAGAGAAAACATTCAGTCTCTGATTTTTGAGATTAATTTATTTTGCTTAGCATGATATTCTTCAACTCCATCCATTTACCTGCAAATGTCATAATTTTATTCTTTTTTAATACTGAATAATATTCTATTGTGTATATGTACCACAGTTTCTTTATCCATTCATCTATCGAAGGGCATCTAGGTTGCTTCCACAGTTTAGCAATTGTGAATTGTGCTGCTATAAACATTGGAGTGGCTGCATCACTGTAGTATACTGTTTTTAAGTCTTTAGGACCAATACCTGATTTCTGACCCTGTTTTCCAGGTACAGTCATATACTCAGGTATCTCTTGACCCCAAGTGGGGATAGTGGGGACCTACCTTCAAATTGACCAATAAGAGGAAGAAGAGAAAAACATTTTTGGGGGGATTGAAATATTTCTTATCATATTGGTTTTTAAGCACATTCTCCAAGTATGTTATGTGATAGTTGTATGTCTTTTGGCATAAATGTTACACATATGGCATGGATAGTAGTACGCAGGTTGTTGTCTTTAAAAATGCCAACCAGATAGGTCTCACTTTTCTCCTGCAGAGCATCAGTAGCTTTGCCCTAGAAGTGCAGATCTGTTTTGAAATCCTTGAAATCCTGAAACATTTCTTGCACCAGACTCTGGAAGGGGAGTTTGCAAATTAGAAGTTCAGTGGAATTCTGAAAAGTCTCATTTCACAGAGTGCCACAGTACCAGGCCTGTGTTGATGAGATTTCTTCAGCCCTCCAATAGAGGTTGCATTCTTGGGAGCAAGTTTTATAGCCAGTTGTTGCCTAGGTGCTTTCCACTGGTTGATTTGTGCGCAGTCTGCCTTGTGGAAGCCCTGGTATGAAGTCCCCCTTCTTATTCCCTTTCCTTTTTGCTTGAAGCTCATGAACTAGAGGACATACTGGCCTTGGAGAATGAAGGCCTATTCTTAGAAGGTTTGTAATCTGTGCTTTTAAAGATATTCTGCTTTTTCACCAAGTTTGGAATTGCCAGGTTCATGCATACTTAAGTAAACAAATATACAATGTAGAAAATACATATTATGCTGAAGGCATTATCTTAGCCATTAGGGAAATATAGATGAAAAGATCCAATGTGTTGTGTATTAGAGTGAAGGAATTTGACAAACTAATGGCTGCCAGAGAAAAAAGCAATATATGCAAAAGACACAGAAATTTGTGATACCATGGTGAGTGCAGGGAAACACAGGTACTTTAGTATTGTTAAAGCATATTGTATAGATTGAGAGGTATCTAGACTTTAGACTGCAAATGTCATTAGGAGAATGATCATGCAGGTACTTGTATGCCATATTGATGGTAAAGATTAGTGAATAATATTGAAGAATCTATTTTAGAAAGATTCCTCTGACAGCTGGGTGGAAAATTCATTAAGGAGAAGGGAGACTAGGTGTAGTAGCACTTTCTGGAATGTTATTGCAATAGTGTTGACAAGAGATAATGAGTGTCTGAACAAGGCCAACTGCAGTAAGCATTGAGATGAAAAAATGGGAAAGAGGAATGTTTAGGCTTAGCATTTTATTAGAAATGAGACAGAAAGAAGAGTAGTTCAGCATGATTTTTAGTTCAGTTGAAAGGTTGGTGTTAGTAAGAAGAGGAGGTTTGGGAAATGAGTTGAATCTTTTGATTTATTGTATTGAGTGCCTATTAGATGCAGGTAGAGCTTGTATGTTGTTGGATATATAGAGCCAGAAAACTTCTATGGAAGGTTCTTGGCTAGCTATATGAATTTGGAAGTCATTAGCATGTAAGTGATAGCCAGAATCACTTGCATTTATATACAGGGAGAATGTTAATTCAGAAGATGGAAGGACAATGAGAGTGCCTTTTAAATGAGATGATCTTTTAAAAAAATCCAAAAACCAAAACACACACACAATGCTTTATTTTATGTGATACTGAGGATCAAACCCAGTACCTCAAGCATGGGAGGCAAACCCTCCACCACTGAGCCATACAACCCCATCCCTGGGAACAGTGATCTTTAAGGGGATTTTTTTTTTTTTTTAAATAGACTGAAAAAGAGAGGGCTGGGGGTGTAGCTTAGTGGCAGAATGCTTGTCTAGCATATCTAGGCCCTGGGTTCAGTCTCCAGTACTGCAGAAAACAAAACAAAACAAAACACCATACAATGACGGAAGGTGACTATTTCTACAGGTAAAAGCTGAACATTCCCATGAAACAAAGCTTTCTGTAGACCTTCACGGTCAGAATGTATTTACTTGTTGCTTACAATATATGAATATACTGGAACACATAAATTCTATTTTAGCTTCTGAAAGAGAAGCATTTTAGAATTGTATACTTGATGAAAGCAAAATAAGTTTATTTCTTGTCACCGTGATTTAGAAGAATCATATCTGTAATAAAGTCACTGGATTTTTGCTAATCACTATTTCAACTTTAATTTAGTGAATGAACCTAAATATTTAGCTTATGACATACTCCTGCAAAATAGATTGGATGAGGATATTTTTGAGAATTGGGGTGAAAAATAGTCTGCTTATGGACTCTTGGAAGTTTTCAGAACTATTATAATTTTTTTTTTTTTAAATAAGACTGTGGAGTTAGCCCTCCTCAAACCCCTTAGTGTGGAGATTGTGTGTGCAAAAAATATAGGAAACTATTTCTTTATTATCTTTAAAAAGTTTTGAATGCAGTTAATTTAAAGAGAAATTTAAGGATGAAAAATTTCGATTGTATATTGGATTAATTAGACTGAAGTATTGGGTAATATTTGGAATACTAAAAATATGAAAGATGTAGAAGTCAAGTGAATAATTTTCTATGAAGTCAACAGAAAGTTGGAGAGAAAGTTATTTCGTCCTTGGCTTGGTAATATATTTTGTCATCAGATACCCATAAAATGTAAGCTTTCATGCTGTTTAGTCATTAATTTGATTTCATATAAAGATATTTTTTTCATGTGTATATACTCTGTCTTCTCAGTTCTTTGAAAACTTAGACTCTATCATTTTACCTTCCAGTGAAATACTATAACACTCGAATTGATAAAAAGTATTTGTTGAATAAAGCCACTAGAAAGTTAACAGATAAAAGAGTTTATTTTAAGGAAGTCATTTTTAAGGGTTAAGTCAAGGAGTTCAAGAGATAGTGTAGTATTTGGAAAGAATGTGGAATTTGTCCAGTAAACCTATGAGTTCTCTGGTTTAGTTAGGTTTGTAACCTTTCAAAGTCCTTTAACTTTCCTGAGATTTCATTTCTTCTTCTATGAAATGGAGGTAATAATACTTATATAATAAAGACTGGTGGGATTTAAACGAGATTTCATAGGGAAAAATACTTGGCACAATAGTATGGAATCAATAAGAAAAAAAAGTAATCACCTGAACTACAACAAGATATATTTCATACTTGTATAATTATGTCACATTGATTTTACTGTCATGTATAAATAAAAAGAACCAATAACAAAGTAATCATAATTATTACTTATTCTATCCTATATCTTTCATTTAACAACTCTCTATGTGAGTGCTTCTCAAATATTTTTTATGGTAACCACTGTAATAAATGGTCATCACTTTTTGATCATCATTCAAAACAAAATTTAATAAGATAATATTACCCTTACCACATAAGATAAACTATTCTGTTGTTGAGTATAGCTAAAAATATTATAACCCAGTATATTGATTTCATGATTTATTAATGAATTACAATTCTGAATTTGTAAAACACGGATCTATATCAGCATCTTTAACATTGTACTGTAGTTGATAGTCTTAACCATATATAATTCTGGGATTAATGATAAGATTTTTATATAACATAGGGCTATCCATTAATTTTAGATTTTTACTGTTTTAATCTTAGGTTAGTAAGGAAATTTACTGACTAAAATAATTCTCTATCATTGTAGATATTTAAACTCTGTGCAAATTATGAATGATTTACTATATTACCTTTTCTTCCCATTAGTGATGATAGTACTACATCTTGATTTTTTTGGTAGCATTTCTGTAAAGTAGATTAGAGCACATATTATTTTAATAATGGGGATATCTAGAGAGAAAAAATATATATTTCAACTAATCTAGATTAGAACAAACTTCTTAGATTAGAATTCAGTGCTCTGGCCATTTAGTTATTCAACCTAAAAGGTGGTTGCAAGGATTTATTTTTATTTTGTAAACTTCAACAAGAATATACAGTGACACCATGAATGATACCAGCATTTGGGCTAATACCATAAATTACAACTTAATTAATCTCTCCATTTGTATGAATAAGATATTTGACTTTATTTCATAATATGCAAAATATTATTTTACAATATTAAAAACCATTTTATACCTTTTCTGCCTCTTTCTATAGGGCTTCATATGTCCCCAGTGTATGAAATCTCTTGGATCGGCTGATGAACTTTTCGAACACTATCAGGCAGTTCATGATGCTGGTAATGACGCAAGTCATGGAGGAGAGGCCAATCTTGCTTTGAAGCGGTATGGTATGATAGTTGCAAAGTGTAATATTGTTATGGAATGTGCATGTGATATCATTGTTTAGTTATGATTAGTTTCTAAAAATAGTGATGTTGTCATATTATTTAATTTAAATCTGTCCTCAGCATTGCCTTCTCTCTTGTCATTATGACCTACTCAGTCTGTGACCAGCAGCTAGCTAGCTATACCAGCATCTGCAACATGGTATAGAGGTTATGGCTTTAATGAAGATTCCAAATTAGCAAAAGAAGATTGAGTTATATTTGGTATATTCTGTTCAGTAAAGAATGATATGCTTTGCTTAGATGATTTTATAGTAAGTTGATAAAATAATTTAGGTAAGAATTAAAATTTAGTGAGTCTCTGTTTCTAAATAAAATACGAAAAATAGGGCTGGGGATGTGGCTCAGTGGGTGAGAGAGTTAAATCCCCGCTTACTACTCCCCGCCAAAAAAAAAAAATCCCCTAAACTTTCATTTAAATTTTAAAAATAAATATTTAATCACCAGTATAATAATAAGCACATACACATTATGCTTCTTGGCAATTTTACTTAACCATTTTGAGAACTAAAATTAGACCAAAATATATAGCTACTTAGAATAGCATTCATCAATATGACTTTGTTTTTCTTCTGCTATTGTCTTTTATACCAACTAAGGAATAAGGATCATTTCATTCTACTTGTAAAAAATATTTTTCAAGCTTTTCTTTTTTTTTATATATTGGTTGTTCAAAACATTACAAAGCTCTTGATATATCATATTTCATACATTAGATTCAAGTGGGTTATGAACTCCCATTTTAACCCCAAATACAGATTGCAGAATCATATCGGTTACACATACACATTTTTACATAATGCCATATTAGTAACTGTTGTATTCTGCTACCTTTTCTATCCTCTACTATCCCCCCTCCCCTCCCCTCCCATCTTCTCTCTCTACCCCATCTACTCAAGCTTTTCTTAAAAAAAATTTCTTTGTGAATTACACTGATATAACACAAAGAATACTAAATAAAGGAAAAGTATTCTGACTACATAACTTTGTGGTTATTATTAATATACTTTGGTGCTTTTACTTGTAAGTTAATGATTTTGGTTGCTATATTTTGTCATTTGTTAGAAAATAGATAAAATATGTAGTTATATTAAATCACATTATAAATGTTTTTATATTTAATATAAATTCAACAGAGTTGCTTTTTTTTGGCGGGGTGAGGTTAGGTACCAGGGATTGACCTCAGGGGGCACTCAACTACTGAGCCACATCTCCAGCCCTAATTTGTATTTTTTAAAATTTAGAGACAGGGTCTCCCTGAGTTACTTAATGCCTTGCTTTTGCTGAGGTTGGCTTTGAACTCAAGATCCTCCTGCCTTAGCCTTCTGAGATGCTGGGATTACAGGCATGCACCACACCTGGCTCAGAGTTGCTTTTTCAGCCGTGATTTAGATGAAGTCTAATACTGTACATGAACTTTTTCTTTATTTAATAGTTCATTACTTCTCATGGCTCTGGGTTGATTGAATGGTTCTTCTGAGTTAAGTGAGGTAGACTGGTGGCAGGAAGTCAAGAAGGTCCAAAATGACCTCACATGACTGATGGTTGGCGCTGAATATTGGCTGGTGGGAGCTCAGCTGGGGCCAGAGTCCTTAATTTCCTTCATTATGACCTGTCTATGGTTTCTTTTTTTTTTTTATTGGTTGTTCAAAACATTATAAAGCTCTTGGCATATCATATTTCATACAATAGATTCAAGTTGGTTATGAACTCCCAATTTTACCCCAAATACAGATTGCAGAATCACATCGGTTACACATCCACATTTTTACATAATGCCCTATTAGTAACTGTTGTATTCTGCTACCTTTACTATCCTCTACTATCCCCCCTCCCTCCCCTCCCATCTTCTCTCACTACCCCATCCACTGTAATTCATTTCTCTCCTTGTTTATTTTCCCATTCCCCTCACAACCTCTTATATGTAATTTTGTATAACAATGAGGGTCTCCCTCCATTACCATGCAATTTCCCTTTCTCTCCCTTTCCATCCCACCTCATGTATCTGTTTAATGTTAATCTCTTCTTCCTGCTCTTCCTCCCTGCTCTGTTCTTAGTTGCTCTCATTATATCAAAGAAGACATTTGGTATTTGTTTTTTAGGGATTGGCTAGCTTCACTAAGCATGATCTGCTCTAGTGCCATCCATTTCCCTGCAAATTCTATGATTTTGTCATTTTTTAGTGCTGCGTAGTACTCCATGGTGTATAAATGCCACATTTTTTTTATCCATTCATCTATTGAAGGGCATCTGGGTTGGTTCCACAGTCTAGCAATTGTGAATTGTGCTGCTATGAACATCGATGTAGCAGTATCCCTGTAGTACGCTCTTTTAAGGTCTTCAGGGAATAGTCCAAGAAGGGCAATAGCTGGGTCAAATGGTGGTTCCATTCCCAGCTTTCCCAGGAATCTCCATACTGCTTTCCAGATTGGCCGCACCAGTTTGCAGTCCCACCAGCAATGTACAAGAGTACCCTTTTCCCCACATCCTCTCCAGCACTTGTTGTTGTTTGACTTCATAATGGCTGCCAATCTTACTGGAGTGAGATGGTATCTTAGGGTGGTTTTGATTTGCATTTCTCTGACTGCTAGAGATGGTGAGCATTTTTTCATGTACTTGTTGATTGATTGTATGTCCTCCTCTGAGAAGTGTCTGTTCAGGTCCTTGGCCCATTTGTTGATTGGGTTATTTGTTTTCTTATTGTTTAATTTTTTGAGTTCTTTGTATACTCTGGATATTAGGGCTCTATCTGAAGTGTGAGGAGTAAAAATTTGTTCCCATGATGTAGGCTCCCTATTTACCTCTTTTATTGTTTCTCTTGCTGAGAGAAAACTTTTCAGTTTAAGTAAGTCCCATTTGTTGATTCTTGTTATCAACTTTTGTGCTATGGGTGTTCTATTAAGGAATTTGGAGCCCGACCCTACAATATGTAGATCGGTGCCAACTTTTTCTTCTATCATTTACAGACGGGCAGTTGGGTTCCAAGAAAGAACATTTTATTATGAAAGAAGTAGAAGCTGCCACTCTTCTTTAGGCCTGATTCAAAACTGTCAGAGCATCATTTCTGCCATATTCTGTAGGTAAAAGTAGTCATAGGGCTAGTTCAAATTCAAGAGGCCAAGAAGTAACCTTCATCTTTCAATGGAGCAGTAGATGTGTCTAGGAATGCAAGAATTCAGTGGTAGTCATCTTTGTAGATTACTGCAACCTTAGCAAAAATTGACTCTGCTAGTTCCTTTTTCTTCTAAACTTCTGAGACAACTTAATATTGTAATCATTCTTTGTTTACCTGTTTTATGTGCTGTTCTTCCTGTATGTCATCCACCTGTGGTAATTTCACATCCATAACTTTCTACTAAACTGCATCTCCAACCTAGAATTATCTCCCAAATTGCCTAGTAGCTGTCTTCCCTTAGGTATCCCCAAAGCATCTCACTGTGACATTTTGAAAACAGTTGATGGCATTTCCTTCTGAACCTGCTTCTTGTGTGCTGTTACTTGTTCTGGTGAATGGCAACATTATTTGTCTACCCAGTTACTAAAGCCAGAAAATTGGGTGTGTTCATTTTTACATACCTGTCCCTGCTCTCCTTCATCATTTTTGTGAAGTGTCTGAAAATTCAATCATTCTTTTTCCTTAACAGGTTTTATATCCTTTTCCATCCTCACTGCTACAGCTTATTTTAGGACTTATGTCCCACTGAGAAATATTTTCAGTATATATAGTTGGCTTTAGTTTTGTACCCCTATAATTAATTCTTCAAATTGTTGGAGAATTGTATTCTTAAAATGCGAATTTGATTGTTGTTGCTCTAAAAAGAAACTTTTTTATTACTTATGGGATATATACTGTGTACTTTCCCAGGTTTATTTCTTACCTTATTTCTTGTTCTCTTCTTCCTATACCTCTTAAGTTTTTGGTGAACTGCTACCTTTCCGTAACACATTGGATAACGTATAGCTATGGGCAGGATATATAGTTCACATGACTTAAGTGGGTCACATAACCTTTTTTGCTTTAAAGCTGTTTATTAGTTTACATGTAAATTACATTAGTATTGATAAAATACTAAAACCTAATACGTTAATGTATTAAATGTATATATAGTTGATATATACATAGTACCAAATTTAAATGGTTCAAGAAGTCCTAAGGTGAAAATTAAGCCCTTGTACCCCTTTTTCCCAGTTCTCTTCATCAGTTTCTTTTATATTCTTCCAGACAGAGTCTATACATATGCTTATATCTATGTACATATGAATAAATATATGTATATGAATAAATATCTTTACATAAAAAGTAGAGGTTCTACATTGCACTATACCTTTTGTTTCTCTCTGTCTTATGGATAGAGCCATCTAATTCTTTTTAATGGTAGTGTGGAACTTTATCATTCTTCCGTTGATCTAGGATATTTTCAGTGTTTTTGAATTACATATAATGTTGAATTATGTATGGTGGAGATATTATGTGCAGTTTGAATATATATGCAAAATAAATTTCTGAAAGTGGAATTTTTAAATGAAGTTTTCTTTTAAAACTTAGATATTCCCAAATTGTCTTTTGCAGTATTTATTTATTATTATTATCATTTGTGGTACCGAGGAACTCAGGATATTGCATGTAGTAGGTAAACACTAAGCTACCTCCCCAGATCTTTCTTTATTTTTATTTTGAGACAGGTTTCACTTGTTGCCCAGGCTGGCCTTGAACTTAAGATCCTTCTGCCTCGTCCTCCTAAGCATCAGGGGTTATAAGTGTGTTCTACTGCTTCTAGCTACTAGGGTTTTTTGATGTGTTACACATTTTGAAAGATTGACTTTTGTTCATAAATTACTTAAAAAAAATTGTTGAAGTGGTACTTTTAAAAAAGACTAATTGGAGTGACTAGGCCCACAGAATTATTTTTCTTAGTCTTTCATTAAATTTTTACCTGAGCCATTCAGCATATTGATAAAATATCTGAAACCTGATGTATTAATAAACTTTTTAGAGAGGATTTTGAAATGTAGGTATATTTGATACATATATAGTACAAATACTGTTATTAATTCTTTTATCATTTTAGTTTATGTGTAGAGTTAGAAGATTAGTGAATAATAGAGAAGACTTAAAACACACATATTTACACAACTGTAAGACACTTAAGTCATGTATAAATGACATGTGGTTGACCTGTGGTTTCTATAAATCACATTATTCATAGAACCATATGAGAGAGAGGGAAGGCTGGCTACAACCATACACACGCAGAACTAAACAAACACCAGAAAAATGAAAACAAATAAAAAATACACAGAAAGACAAACTTAAGTCAACAAAAGTAGCAGAAAACTATGATTGGATTTTATTTTGGTAGTCAGAAGATGAAAGACATCAATGTTTCTCTCCATCAAGGAGCCCTTCTTGAGTCTTCTAGGTGGAAGTGACCACTGTCTGTGAGCTTCTGTTTTTGTTTCTATTATACCACACTTACTTGTTTACGTGTTCACTTCCCCCATTAGACTGAACAACTTGAGAGTCTAGCACAGACAACACACGCCTGTTGAATAATGAATGAATTCTTTATATATGAATGGCTATAAAGGTAGAGGACTAATTTCTTCATGCTTTATATTTCCCCTGTTGGCAGTTTCCTTCCTTTCTGCTATTAAGCCCTTCTTCACAGATGAGGCTGTCCTTTTACCCTTTACTCTCACCCCTATTCTAGCATATAATTCTCTCATCAGTCTATTTCATTATCTTTCACCTTGTTAATATCTTTTACTTGTGTTGGAGTGATCTTGACTTTTCCCATCATTGGAATTGGCCATGTTCTTCTATTTGCTTTAGATTAGAATCAATTCATTTGATATTTCTACTTAACTCCTGTTCCCATTTCAGTTCTTGTATCTTCTATCAGAGCTGCCAATGGTAAGCGGCATGGAGCAAGGAGAGTTGCATTTTCTACTGTTTAAATTCCCACAGGGGAAGATATGTCCTTGACATGAAGAATAATAATCCTAAGTGTGTTTTCTCATGGAATTTCTCTCCTGCATTAGGGCCTAGCATTACGGTTTGCTTACCATTCTTTCTCAGAGCCTTGGATGAGGGGAACAGAATCTGAGGAGGTTCTCAGCAGGAAAGAGCATGTGACACTCAAGGAACAGGAATAAGCCAATGTTGCTAGAGCTGAGTAAATGAAGGGGAGAGTTTTAAGACAGGGACTAGATTTTACTGACTTTTATAGACTTTGTTAATGACTTTAGATTTCATGCTAACTGCACCAGGAAGCCATTGATACTTATTGTTGGTAAATTAATAGAAGACCTTTTATTTCTGCTTTAGGCATTTGACAATCAGTAATATGATTATTTCCATGAGGAAATATTTTCCCATTTATAAACATTGAGCTTTAGGCATAAAATTATTTTTCTAAGGGATTTATATATTTGTCATTATACATAAATTCTTTTGTAGTTCTTTTTAAAGATTGCAAAACTACTTATTATTATATAAACTACTTATTGTTATATAATGAATAGTTGAGAAAACAGGTTATAAAATAAAGGACACTAACTATTAATCCCCCCAACCCCACATATTTAGAGATGATATAACACTACTGAGACAAGAGGTCCAAGATCTACAGGCTTCACTTAAGGTAATAATAAATATGACTCCACTTTGTGTGTGTGTGTGTGTGTGTGTGTGTTTCAGTTTAAAAGTCTCTTAAAATTTACTAATTAAAAAATCTTTTTCATTAGGAAGAAAAATGGTACTCAGAAGAATTAAAAAAAGAATTAGAAAAATATCAAGGACTTCAACAGCAAGTAATTGCTTTTTAAATACTTGAAGCATGTTCATTAGTTGTTTATTTTCATTGCTGAAAATTAAGCATAATACATTTTTGTAAGTAAGTGGCCTGATATAAATAGCTTTCTAATTCATTTCTGTGTTTAATAGCCTGCAATATATTCTTTGTATTTCTAATGAATGGAAATAAGAATATGAGAAGTGAAGATGTAACTTCTTAAAGATGTTACTAAGAATAAATTACCTATGTATCTCTTTTTTAAAATACCTTTATTTATTTATTTAGTTTAAATAATATTTTTTAGTTGTCAATGGACCTTTATTTTATTTATTTATATGTGGTGCTGGGAATCAGAACTCAGTGCCTCACACATGCTAGGCAAGCGCTCTACCACTGAGCCATAGCCCCAGCTAATACTTTTATTTTATTTGTTTTTATTTATTTTTATTATTTATATTTTTATTTTATTTTATTTATTTTTTTATGTGGTGCCAGGGATTGAACCCAGTGCTTCACGCATGCTAGGCAAGTGCTCTACAACTGAGCCAGAACTCTGGCCCCACCTATGAAATTTTTTTTTTATGTTGGGCTTATTTTATTTTTCTGGCAATATACTTAAATGGTTAAAAATATAAGTTCAAACAGTAATGAATCTCCTCCAAGCATTTGTGTTTGTGACAAATGGGAAATAAGTACAATGTCTGTTGAAAGGGAATTTGTTTATATTTTATGTTTGTGAAATTGATTTAAAACATGAGGAAGTTGTTCTACTAACAACATTAGGTTTTAAAAAACTGAATAAAGATCTATATGGGTACGCACATGCTCATGTACACATACAGTCCTTTGTCAATTGTGGGGATACATTCTGAGAAATGTGTTGTTTGGTGATTTTGTCATTGTGCAAACATAATAAAAGGCACATACACAAGGGCAGGATGGTCTATATGGTATAGCCTATTGCTCTTAGGCTATACACTTATACAGCATGTTGTTGTATTGAATACTGTAAGTAATTTTAACAAAATGGCATTTGTGAGGCTGGGGATATAGCTCAGTTGGCAGAATGCTTGCCTCACATGCACAAGGCCATGGGTTCTATCTCTAGCACCACACACACACACACACACACACACACACACACAAAAGACATTTGTGTATGTGAACAGAAAAGATATAGTAAAAATATGGAATATGGTATAGAAGATGAATAGTGATATGTGTTTATAGACCCCTTGCCTTGTATGAATTGAACTTACAGTACTGAATGTTGCTCTGGTGCGTCAGCAACTAAGTGGCAAGTGAATCTGAAGATCTAGGACATTACTGTATACTCCTGTCGACTCTGTAAACACTTAGGTCACATTAAAGTTTACAAAAATAATTTTCTTCAATAATACATTAACTTACTGTAACTATTCATTTTGTAAACTCTTTGACTCATATAATAACAGCTTAAAATACAAACACATTGTATTTGTTCTTTATTCTATAAGACTTTTTTTAAGTTTTAAACTTTTTTAGCCTTTAAACTTTTTTCTTAAAAATGAAGACACAGATCGTCTTGGCTTAACAGGGGCAGCGGCATCAGTGTCACTGTCTTCTACTTCTATATGTTGTCTCAGAGAGAAGGTCCTCAGGGGCAGTGACACATGTGGATCTCTCCTCTCATGTAATAGTGCATTCTTTGGGAATTCTTCCTGAAGGAACTGCTTGGCTCTATATTACTGTATTTTTTTTTCCTGCTTGGTTCTATATTACTGTATATATATTTTTTAAAGTGGAAAGTAGACTCTAAAATGACAACAAAAGTACAGTGTAGTAATTATATAAACTAGTAATAATCACTTACCTTCATTATCAAGTGTTAAGTACTGTATACAATTGTATATACTATACTTTTATATAACTGGCAGCATAGTAAATTTGTTTATACCAGCATTAAAACAACGCATGGGAAATGCATTGTATTATGATATTACATAACCTACAAAGTCACTAGATAAAAAATTTGAGTTCCATTATATTCTTGTGGAACCACTGTTATATATGTAGTCCATAATTGACTGGCATGTTTTATATGTGACTGTATATATACTGTATGAATTTAACTACATAACAATAGTACATAGGAAAAACCAGAAGAAAATCATGGTGGCATCAAAAGCAGTTATTTGTAAGTTGTTTTTAAATGACTTAACAAAATGATTTTTATGCTAAAATTATATTGCTATTATACTACCATTATGGGAAGCATCATAGAATAATGAATTTTTCCAAATTCGTATATAGTGTTTATTTGTAAGAATAAAGTAGACACTCTTCATTAATATTTATAATATTTTCATAAAGTAATAGTAATATCTGTATATATTATCTAAGCATGTTGTGACTTCCAATTAGGTTTTTTTCTTGCCTTTTAGTCTTTGCACTAAGAATTGTCATTTGAACTATGAAAGAGAAACAAATAAGTGACTAACAAAATATCAGTTTTATTACTATTTAAAGGCGTTTTTAAATTCACCTGCCTAAGCCTCCTGAGGCTTTTTTATTACTATTTAAAGGGGTTTTTAGTAATCTAAAATATTTTTACTTACTAATCAAACATGGGCTGTATTATTTTTTATACCTGAAAAGAGAGAGGAGAATTATTTTACTACATTTGAGATGACTATTATGCAGTTAATAGATTTAAATAAATTTTCCACAGTATAAGATAAAAAATTACCTTGATAGAAAATTTAACTTAGAAAAAATAATTCTTAGTAATCAATATGTATGAATCTAATACATAGAAAAACAAAAAGCTTTACTAGAAAATACCTTATTAAAATCTTTGAGATGCATGTAATTCTTTGAAGTATGAAAATAATGCTAAGGTAGTATATTATTTTACTCCTTATTTCTGAGGTAACTTAAACTTTAAGGCATATATTCTTTATTTCTGTTTCTTTTTAAAAATGATTTATTAAATTAAAACTATGCTTTTAGAACCTTTCTTTTCTTTCTTTTTTTTCCTTTTTCTTTTTGTGGTGCTGGGGATTGAACCCAGGGCCTTATGAAAGCAAGGCAAGCACTCTATCAGCTGAGCTATATACCCAGCCCTAAGCACCCCCAACTCCCCTTTTTTTAACCTTTGGGATCAAACCCAGGGCCCTGTGCATGCTAGGCAATTGTTCTACCATTGAGTTATGCCCCCTGCCCCTAAATCCAATATTTTTAGTGATGATAGTTTGATGACATATTTGGCTTATGTTAATTTTCAAATATTATAGATGTTTTATGTGGTTAAAGGAGATGATTTGGTATGATTTCATGAATCAAACATTTTATGGCCATATAAAAAATTTTTTCTTAGGTTCGTAGTGTTGAAAGAGGGGGGAAATATGTCAACACATTTCACAGGAAATAGTAGATGAGATACATTAATCACAGTGAGTAAGATCCTAAATTATTAATGTCTGATTGCTCAATTATGACGAAAACAGGTGTCTATAGGAATTTAAGTCTAGTTAAAATTTAAGATAAAGGTTTATGAGCATTGTCTTGGGAGTGATTCTTTCCAATATAGAGATCTGCAATGACTGGATTTCTTGCAGCAAGGGGACAGTGCAAGTGTTGATGGATGAGACTTTAAAGTTCAAAGGCTAACAGGGTGTGGACCTGTGACAGTTTGAGCTGTTGATCTTGGAGAGTGCTGTCTGCTGTAGCCTAAGCTGTCAAAATGTCTATCAAACTCATAGATTTATATATTTTGAAGTCCAGTAGTTGAGGTCACATATGGGGTGTGAAAAGTCAATTGTCACATTTGGAGGGAAGGGTAAGTCCTATTTATTTATTACTAAAGTTATAGAATTTAGGATGCTATCTATTGTCAGATTCATTACAGTTTCATATATATTAACATTCAAAATATTCTGTCTTATAACTGGTGAACTACAGGTAGGTCATTATGTTAGTTGGCCAATGGCACTTATAGATCTGGAAGAATAAGGACTTTAATTTTTACCAAAATCTTGCTATTTGACCTGACATGTAGCTTTTGGAGATTTCTAACATTGGCAATATACAGTATTGTCTTCTTTTAATGTATTTGTTTGTCTTTTGTTTTCATTGAGGAGGCTAAACCTGATGGATTGGTGGCTGATTCATCAGCAGGTAACTTTACTTAGAATAGATAGTTTTTCATTTTTCTTTTTCTTCTTTCTTATCCTTTTTTTTTTCCTCTCCTCTCCTTTGATGCTTGCTAAAGGAATTTTGTGGTTGTCCTTTGTAGCTCTAAAACATATTCTGTTTATGGTCATATTCTAGACTTAGAAAGTTATCTGTGTACTTAATAATTTAGTTAACTAGAAATAACCTTCTGGAGTATTATATCAATATGATTGTTTAATGAAAATTGAAGTCTATGTGAAGGAGTTATACAGTCTTTGTCCCTCCAAGCAAATTGATGGCACTAGCATCTTTGTAACTATCTTTATGTGGAGGAATGCTCAGTGACTAATTGAGATTATCTATTATATTTATGAAATCTCTTTTTGATGAGAATGAAGTAATATTAGATTGACTGCATGCTTAAACTGATTATTTTTTTTCAAATCCTGGATGTTCTTAACCACTTCAAATTTTATTTTACTTTAAAGCTACTTTTTTTTCAGAGGAGCAGGATATGTTACATCTGGCCATTTGATGGGTATAAGAAAATTACTATGAAATATGAAGTCAATATAACTTTTAAATATTTATAGATTTACAACAAATATTTATAGATTATTTGGAGGTGATTAAGTATTTCTTTGATTTGTTTTATGTTTATACATTATGATTTGTGCCATCAATGAATCAGATGTACTTAATTCTTGAAATATGAAAATACTCTACTTATAATAAACTCATGTTGATTGTCTTTACTATGACAGTGATTATGATATAAGTAATAATATTTAGTATATGTAATTAACATTGTATTTAAATAATGGCTACCCTTTTTTTTTGTATGTGGTAGAACTACAGTCTTTGGAACAACAATTAGAAGAGGCTCAAACAGAAAATTTTAATATTAAGCAAATGAAAGATTTATTTGAACAGAAAGCAGCCCAACTTGCAACTGAAATTGCAGGTAAATTGAATCAGAATTTTTTAGCTAATAAATTAGCCTCATTACATTTTCACCATTATATATCATAGGAAAAAAATAATTTTTCAGTGTGATAAAGGATTTGTTATAGACTATGGTGGTTATGAATGGAATTTAATATCATAGTTGTTTTATAAATGATTGTACTCTCACCTTCTCCCTTCAAAAGGCTTTTCTTTGTAATTTATTCTTGAAATTTAAAGAAGATAATTTTTTTTTCTTTTTTCTTCTACTGGGGATTGAACCCAGGGATGCTTTACTACTGAGTTACTTTCCTAGAACTTTTTTTTTTTTTTTTTAATTTTTAAATTTTGAGACTGGGCCTCTCTAAGTTCTTGAGGCTGTTCCCAATCTTGCAATTCACCTGCCTAAGCCTCCTGAGTTTCTGGGATGAACAGGTGTGTGCTACTATGCCCAGCTCATACTATGTATTTTTTAAAGTATATGCTTTTAGGTAAAATATTATATGTGACTAACTATTCTTTAAAATGCCTAATTAGTAGCAGTGTTGGGGGGAATGTATGTAGACAAAATCATTTTACTATTTTAACCTCATCATTTATGTAATCATAAGTATAATTTTATTGTGTATATTTATATCTATTTAAAGCATGTTAGTTGAAATTAGAGTGATGTACAGATATGCAGAGTAATATACAGGGATTTATATAAATTCTTTTTTTTTCAGAGATAATGTCATGAAACTAATTTTTATTACCATCTTTATTTAGATATAAAGTCAAAATATGATGAGGAAAGGAGCCTTCGAGAGGCTGCAGAACAAAAAGTAACACTTTTGACAGAAGAATTAAACAAAGAGGCAACTGCAATTCAAGATCTGAAGACTGAACTGGTAATTTAGAAACCATTTATTGGAATGTATTTTTAAAAATATCTTTTTAAATTAAAATGTACTGTGAGGAAATAGTTCTTGAAATTTCTAAATTAAAGTTTAGAAATATATACTCTGAAGAAATATCATTTTTTGGTACCAGGGATTGAAATCAAGGGCATTCGACCACTGACCATTGAGCCACATCCCCAGCCCTTTTTTGTATTTTATTTGGAGACAGGGTCTCACTGAGTTGCTAAGTACCTAGCCATTGCTGAGGCTGGCTTTGAACTCATGATCCTCCTGCCTTAGCCTCCTGAGCTGCTGGGATTACAGGCACACCCAGCTGAAGAAATATTTTTTTTTTCCAAAGTTTTGTTACCTCTCTTCAATATTATTTTTTTCTTCAGTGTTTAGTTAAGGACATCATCTAATTCCTTTTTCTAACACATCTATTTTCCTTTGTTTTCTATGTGGTTTTTAATATCTGTTCTTTGTCTTAAAAATTATCAATTGGATGTTTTAAAATTTTAAGCCATTGTAATTTTGTGAAGGCAGTAGGTAGAGAAGCAAATACATGTACAGATATAGTCATTCCATTGAAATGTGAAAATTGAAATAATTTGGATATTATTGTGAATATTAAAATAATAATATCTGAAATGTAAAAATAAGTTTGAGTAAACTGGAGGAAATAAAAATTCCCTATACTCTCCACCTACATATGTATACTACATGTGATTTTTTAAAATAAAAATGTTATGATATATAACATTACCTGAACATTTTTGTTGTTTCTATCTAAATACAATGTCTTTTTAAAGTATTTTTCATATTTACATATTTGATCCTGACATTCCTTCCCAAATTTTTTAAAAAAATTTTATTTTATGGCAGTTCAGGGGTTTAACCCGCGGGTGCTCTCCCACTGAGCCATATCCTCAGACCTGGCTTTGAACTGGTGATCCTCCTGCCTCAGCCTCCTGAGTTGCTGAGATTACAGGTGTGCGTCACCACAGCTAGCTAACAATCTTGAATCTATCCTAGACTTCTTTGTTCCTTAATTTAGCACCCAATAAATATATGGGTAAATGAATCAACTACATGCAACCTGCTATAAACCCTACTTGTTCTTACATCTGTTCCTTTTTTTTTGGTTTTTGTAGTACTAGGGATCTAACACAGGGCCTTAAGAACGCCAGACAATTGCTGAACCACTGAGCTATGTTCCTTTTTCATTTTTATTACCAGTTTCCTAGGATAGAAAAAATAAGGCACGTAGCATTTACTAAGTTGTTGTTATTTCCAATGTATGCTGTTTGCGAAGGAAAGGAAAGCAAATGAAGAACTAAAGATAATTGTGAATTTGCTAGATTGTACCTTCAGTGGTAATATTGTTAAATGCAAGAGAGTGAGAAGAGGAGGTGGCTTATTAGGAGAGAGAGATCAGTGTTTAATTTTCAGAGTCCAAAAATTGATAGGATTATCTTCATTTTGATTTCTTTTTAGTAAATTCATTCTAAAAATGTATATTATTTTAGTTTTTTACTGTAATTTTTAATTAAAATGTGTAACTTCACAGCTTCAGAGACCTGGTATAGAAGATGTTGCTGTGCTAAAGAAAGAATTGGTCCAAGTTCAAACTCTAATGGATAATATGACCTTGGAGCGTGAGAGAGAATCTGAAAAACTCAAAGATGAGTGCAAAAAGTTACAAGTAGAATATGCTAACTCAGAGGTAATGATACTAGCTTAGATAGTGCATACTGTTGAATAAAACCAAGATTTGGGATTTTTCCAAGTGGCTTTTCAAAATACTATTTGCTTCATTTGATATGAAAAATATTTGTGTATAGTTATAGTGGTCTGACAGTCATATATGTTTAACTTTTATCTTATAAAACTAGCGCCTAAGTTGCTGAGACTGACTTTGAATTTGGGAACCTACTGTCTCAGCTTCCGAGCCCCTGGGATTACAGGCATCGCCACCGCACCCTACGAATATGAATTATTTTTATTAGATCTGCCTGCCTTCTGGTATTTTCAAATTAAAAAAAATCTGTACTCTCTTTTGATTTATAATTTTCTTTAAATATTATTAAAATTTTAAAATAAATGTTGATGCTTTTAGAGCACAAGACCTTTCCCAGCTGAGAGTTATGGAGTTATACATATACTTGATAAGTAAGAATATTAACAAGGAAAAGAAATTTATATATTTAGTTCCATTTGTAAAAATATATGCAGAAACTTACATAACTTGGTAATGAGAAATTATTCCTGAAAAATATTTTAAGAATTATTATAAGTTTAATTTGGAACTATTTTAAACAAACTTATGTTTTTATTCATTTAGATTAAATTATCTAAAAGGCAAAAAGAAGATCATTTAAAATGAAAAAGTTATGACTAGAGTTATAAAAGATTTGAATGTGAAAGAATTCAGTGTCTCCCTTTATCCTAAAGGAGGGCTAACTGAAGGAAAGAATATATATGATTTATTTTTATAGAAAAGATGTTTCTGGGAAAGAAGGAAAATGACTTAAAAATCAATTGTTTTACTTCTTCTTTTTTTGATTTTTTTTTTTTTTTTAGTTGTAGATGGTCACAGTACCTTTATTTTATTTGTTTATTTCTATGTGGTGTCGGGGAATGAACCCAGTGCCTCATGCATGCTAAGCAAGTGCTGTACCACTGAGCTACAACTCTGGCTTCAATTGTTTTACTTATTAACTCTGTTGAAGTTTTCATAAAAAGTTTTCATTTTAGGTATTTAAAATAAATTTAGTCTTGCCAAGTACTTGAATAGGTAATTTAATATTTCACTATATTTTCCGTGAAACAAAGAAGATATTTATTCTTTACTTACTTAGTAATAGGTACATAATGAGGAATGAGACCTCAGGCAATGTTAAAATATTTGTAATAACTTTAAGAAGTGGTAGTATCATTCAGGCTAATATTACTATTAGAATTGAACTCTTTGAGCATCACTAGGTTTTAGATACCATGTTGGGCACTTTAACAAATGTGGTTTCATTTGTTTCTTAAAACTCCATTTAGTTAAGTATTAGATCTGTTTTACACAGAGGAGCCTAAAGCTCAGTTAGGTTAAGTAACTTGTTCATAGTCATGTACCTAATATAAAGACTAGGGTTTTAAACCAGGTATCATCCAAAGCCTGTAGTACGTTGTCTCCTATTTTAGGTGGCTTAATGTTTGCCTTATAAGCAAAATTGTACCATCAATCTTGTCCTAATATTCATTATTATTACTTTAAATTTTTTTGCAATATTCTATGTTGTAATATTTGTGTTGAGTAATAGCTTAAAATATTTTTGAGCTGTATTTTACTCCATTTGCATATGAAAAATTATTGTCTAATTGCTTCATCTCACTTATTTTTTTATAACTCCATTTTTTTTTTTTAGTTTCTACTTTGACTATGTGTCATATATTTTTTAATTTATTAAAATTCAGTCCTATTTGTTCTCAAGTGGGTTGGTCATTATGCATTTAAAGAATTTAGGAGAAAAATTTTTATTATGGACATTGCTTTTACTGAATCTCAGTATTGGCATCAGAAACAAACACATTAACAGAAATTCAAGAAGCTAAAGATGTAAGGATTTATTTGACTAGTATTACTAGTTGGGGCTGAAGATATATAATGTAGTGTACATTATTAAATGTCTTTAGGTTTATTACTTTAATTGGACATATACCTTGAGAATTAGTTGACTTTGTATTTATATTTTTAAAAGCATATTTTTTATTCTAAAAGTTTTCAACTAATAATTGGCTGTTTTATAGATTAGAAATTGAGAATTTAAAGATTTCAAAAGTATTAATTTAAAAATTTGCATCATTGAAAATATCAGCTATATTCCATTTATATTTGGTGTGGTTTTTATTGAAAACAATTTTTAAAGAATTTTATCTGTCTTTCAAATAAACTTATTTACATCTTAGTTTTAAGAGTAAGAATGTTTATATAGGTATGGAATAACTGTTTATGTTTTAGCTATTAAAAAGAGTATTTAAATATTTTTAAGTATGCTAATTTAAGATATTAGTTTTTAAGGTATGTTTGGACATTTTTTATTGTGTATTCAATGTATAATTTTGTCAGTCTTGTGTTCCACATTTCATCCATCATTTTATTATTTTTTTGTGCTTTCTAATGGAGATGCTTAAATTTGAGGTAATGTGTTTATAGAAGGCTTTTTGATATTAGTGCTAACCTAACTTTCTATTGTCATATGGCAGTTTTGTGTTTTAAGGCAATCTCATATCTTCAAAGACATGCTTGTTTTTGTTTTGTTAATCAGCAAAATTTCAACCAATGTAAAATGATTACTTACTTATAGTAGTAAATACATAATTTTAATTCTAAAACAATGAGCAGAATGTTTGTTTGAAATGTTTCTTAATCATTTTATAATTTAAAGATTTTAGTAAAAATTTAATGTTGAATAATATAGCATCAAGGAACTGCAAACTATTTTATAGGGACTAATATGCTGTTTCAATGGGAATAAATATCTACTAAATCTTTGGAGGTATAATGACTCATTCCTTTCGGAAGTATTTTTTTGGATTATGCTAAGTGGCAGGAAGTATTTTAGGTGTGGAGAATATAGCACTGAATAAGTTAATGTCTGTTCTTATAAGGTTGATATTCTTTTGTGAAAGTCAAACAATATCTAAGTAAACCAATCATTATAGACAAGTAATGAACATGTGCTATGAAGAAGGGGGAAAATGCAGGATATGGGCAGTAGGGAAATTAGGAATAACATGGGGGCAGTTTTAGAATGGTCAGGGACCATCTCAAGGAGGATATGAGTGAGAAGGAGTAAATAAGAATGAGGGTGCAGCCTTGGGGCTGAGGATTCCTGAGAAGTTATGGCCTGTAAAGTGGGAAGAAAAGTTAAGGTGGCAAGGGCACAGATGTTTGAATTTTACTCATGGGGAAGTTGAAAGAAGAGAGTATTTTATTTCCTTTGACATTTTTGTCTTTTTTAGGTTTATTTTTTCCCCAAATATAAACATGTCACATCATCATTGTAAAAGATTAAAATGATTCATAATTTACAATAGGAAAAGGGAAAGTATATGACTCACTTTCTTCTCCTCCCTCACAATCGAAATCTCAGTTTTAATATGTCTCATCCTTATTATAAAGTTTATTCAGTGATAAAGAATAGAGACAACGAAAATAACAAACTTTAAGAATGTGAAAAGTAAAACTAGCAAGCATTTCAAGAAATACAGATTTCTTTTGTTAATATCATTTTCAGGAAACCAAGCAGTAGGTGGTCTTTCAAATGGTTGAGCTTTAGTATATAGAAAGTTTGTATTTTTAGGATCTTTGTTTAACTAACTTTCTCTTATATTATTATATGTTCATGCTTTATATTTACTTGTTTTAAAAGGAAAAGCTCATGTTATTGAAATTAGGAGAAACGTAGACATAACTTGCTTATCCTCTTTAAATTCAAGAGGATTGAAGTATAGAGTTTCCATACCAGTGAACTGAAGTTTGCTGTTTGATGCTTACCTCAGACAACGTTTCATTTTGTGTATTATTAGATAAACGGTGTTGTACATGTTAGATAAAATTTTAAATTTAATTTCAAGCCCAAAATAATGTGATGTTGTTGTGAGGGTGGTAGGACAAAGAATCAACTTGAAGGTTCCAAGTGTTATTTCAATTTAACTACTACAACAACAAAAAATTGATAATCTTAAAACCTTTGTGTACTTCTCTTTCCTTTTTAAATTTAGTTTACTCTAATTTTTATTTTATTTTTTTAGGCTACAATAAGCCAGTTAAGGAGTGAACTTGCCAAAGGTCCCCAGGAAGTTGCTGTATATGTGCAGGAATTACAAAACCTTAAAGGTTCAGTTCATGAGTTAACACAAAAAAATCAGGTGAGGATTTTAAAGCTACATATATTTGTTAATTGATTTTATGTCTTAAATTTTAGTTTTGTGTGTCTTATTTATATGATAGAACAAAATGTCTGATTCTATGTGAGTGTGTATGTGTGTGTATATTTTAGTGCTAAATATATTCACCTGGTTGTACAAACTAATCTCCAGAATTCTTTTGATCTTGCAAAACCAAAACTTTGTAACCATTAAACAACTCTCTAGTAGTCCCATTCTGAGTTCCTGGCAACCACCATTCTATCTCTTTGAATTTTGCTGTTCTAAGTATTTCTGAAAGTGTTATCATTGAGTATTTTTCTTTCTGTGACTGTCTTATTTCATTTAATAAAATGTCCTGAAGGTTCATCCATGTAACTGTGTCAGAATCTACTTTTTAAGGCTAAATAATATAACGTTCTTTGTATTTAACATACTATCCATTCATCTGTCGATGGATATTTGGGTTTCTTCCGTCTTTTTGACCATTCTGAATAATACTCTGAATGTAGATATACAGTTACTTTTTTGTACCCTTGTTTCAGTTCTATTGTGCATGTGTATGTGTGTGTCTGTGTATATAGTGTAAGGTAAGGGTCCAATTTCATTCTTTTGCATATTGATATTCATTTTCCCCTGCAACATTTGTTGAAAAGAATGCCCTTTATCCATTGAATGGTCATGACACTCTTGTTAAACGCACACAATACACATACATGTATATTACATTCAGAAGTGAAATTGCTGGATCATATAGTAATTCTATTTTTAATTTTTTAAGAAATCACTACCTTTTTACTTTCCCTTTTCCTTTATACAGTGTACAAAGGTTATAGTTTCTTCACATCCTTGTTAATATTTGTTACTCTTTTATTTTTCTGAGAGTAACTATTTTAATGGGTGTAAGGTAGAATCTTGTGGTTTTAGTTTACATTTCTCTATTAAATAGTATCCTGAGAATCTTTTCTTGTGCTTGCTGCCTATATAATTATAATGTTTTTTTTTCTTTTCTGTGGTATTGGGAATTAAACCCAGGATGCCCCACTACTGAGCTATATCCCCAGCCTTTAAAATTTTTTAGTTTGAGACAGAATCTTACTAAATTGCACAGGGCTGGCTTTGAACTTGTGATCTTTCTGCCTCAGCCTCCGAAATAGCTGGGATTACAGGCATGTGCCACTGTGCCCAGCTATTTTCCTTTTTGTTACTGAGTTGTAAGAGTTCTTTATACATTCTGAATATTAACCCTGTATCAGATATATAATTTGCTGCAAGTACAACTCCTTATCAAATATTTGATTTGCAAAGCCTTTTCACTCTTTGCTTCTCTTGATGTACAAAAATTTAAAATTTCAGCTTGGTCTAGTTTTTCTATGGTTACTTTTGTTGCCTATGATTTGAGCGTCGTATCCAAGAAATTTTATCATGAATATTTTCCTTCAAGAGTTTTATAGTTTTAGGTCTCATGTTTAGGTCTTTAATCCATTTTGAGTTAATGTTTGTATGTGGTGTAAAGTAAGGGTCCGATTTTATTCTTTTGCACATTGATATTCATCTTTCCCCAGCAACATTTGTTGAAAAGACTGTTCTTTCCCCATTGACACTCTTGATAAAAATTATTTGGCTATTGTCATAATCTTTGTATTCCAATAACAAAATGCCATAACCTGAATAGTTTTTGATTAACATAAACTATTATTTTTCCCCTTATTCTGGAGACTGGAATGTCCAAGATCCAAAATCTGCACTGGCAGATTTGGTATTTGGTAGGTGATTCATCTCCCTGAGTAATCTATCTATCTATCTATCTATCTATCTATCTATCTATCTATCTATCTATTTATTTCTGTGGTGGTACATTGAAATTAGGGTCTTGAGCTTGTGAAGCAAGCTGCATCCTGCTGAGCTACATTTCTAGCCCTGAGGCTTCTTTTATAAGGGCGATATCTTATTCATGACCTAATCGCCTCTCAAAGACTGCACCTCTTCATACCATCTCTTTAGGGGTTAGGCTTTCAAAGTATGCTTTTTAGGAGGACACAGCATTGAGACTATAGTAACTAGATGTGTGAAAGTTTATTTGTGGTCTCTTTATTACACTGATCTCTATGTCTTTGTGTCAGAACCATAGTGTTTTGAGTAGTATAGCTTTATAAGTTTTGAAATTAGAAAGTGTGAGACCTCCAACTCTGTTTTTTTTCCTTGTATTTTTTAACATTAATATTTTCTGCCTTGTTTCTTTATAAAAGGTTAATAGTGAATATTTAATTATAGTGTGAGGGATTATTGGTATTAAAACTTTTTTTCCCATGTCTTTACTTTTTTTTTTTTTGTGGTAGAGAGTATTAAACTCTTTTATTCAAAGGTATGTTGAAGGTTGGCTCTGCTTAATAACTTAAAACTAATAGTTTGTTGAACTATAATGGGAAAGCCAAGAAAGAAAAAGAAAATGATACTAAGGAAAAAAGAGATAAATACAATTATCTATAAATATTAAGCCTCCTGCCGACAGCCATGTGAATGAGCTTGGAAACACATCCTTCAAATCTAGTCAAGTCTTCATAATCTGTAACTTTAGTCCATAGCTTATTACAACCCTATGAGAGACTCTGAGGCAGAATCACTCACTTAGCTGCTGATTCTCAAAAACAATGTGAGAGAATAGATACTGTTTTAAGATGCTACTGCTGAGATTGAGAGTATTTTATTGATTGTGCCTTTGGCTAGCACTCTTTACGTTCACAACATTATTAAAGACTACAAAGAACTTATTTTTGAGGGGATAAGAGGAAGTTATATCAATGGATACTTATATATTATAAATTAAAAAGAAAAATTAGCAAACATTATTATTTAAAAACAACTCATAAATATTAATATAACTATTCTTAGAAAAATAGATTATTTTTCAAAACACAAGAATTCAGTAAGAATAATGAAATCTTTACAAACCTCTTTAATGTCTGGTTTAATTTAGGATGGATACTTATGCTTCTATGTTCAGTCTGTCATGATGTTTAAAGTATATGAAGAAAATTTAGTCTCATGCACATATGTAGTTGGAAAAGGGTGGAATGTTTTAATATCTTTGTGAGATAATTGTAGCTATTTTTATCTGATACTGTACTAAAATCTGATAAGTGATAATTTCTCAAAGTTTAATTGCAATGTTTGAGCCCAGGGTAGAGTATACTTTTTTGTACCCTGTAACATTAAAATTTATTGGTTCATCTTGCTTTTTGAATGGATCTTTTGCTGTGCATCATACATCAGTCACATGGCAAATATCTGTTCACTGAGATACTCAGATTTTTCACATGTTGATACATTTCATTGTACAATATAAACACAATCATATTATCAGTATCACCATCATTCCTAGGGTAGGCTTTCAGCATGAGGAAGCTGTCACGCTCATAGAGGTGGACACAAGTTTCTGTAAATTGGAAACTTCATTTAAAAGCCTGAATTTTAATATTGGCATTAAATTCTACCAATTATATTCCTTGATTTGACAGGTTATCTTTCTACTCAAGTAATTGGTAGAATTGTCATTCTTTCCAAAGAAAAATAATGTTTCAAAAAAGTGGTCAGTTCAGTTTATAACTCAATTATGAGTATTTTTTCTTTTGTAGCTGTATTATATTTTGGTATGCATTAGAAGTGGTTCATTTTTACCTCCTATTTTTCAGAGTTTTCTTTTCCCTTGCTACTGTAAATTTTACTGCTATGGACATTCATGTATCAATATTGTGCATTGTGAAAAAATTTCCTGTGTTATATACCCACAAGTAAATTTGCAGAGTTGTAGGCTACATACATGTTGAAACTGATGTTTATCATCAGTGAGGTATTTTTGAAATACTAAACTACTATAAAAGACATGATTTGACATTGATAAATGAAATAGACAGCCATATAATCAAGCAAAGATTATGTATATAGTGGTCTCTCTGTATCCATTAGACACTAGTTCCAGGACCCCTGCCCCATACCAAAATCCTTGGGTGCTCAAGTTTTTTATATAGAATGTAATAATATTTGCATTAACACACATCATTCTATCTTGTTGAAGGGCATTGAAGTTGGTTACATAGTTTAGCTGTTGTGAATTAAGCTGCTATAAATATTGATGTGACTGCATCACTGTAGTATGCTGATTTTAAGTCCTTTGGGTATAAACCTAGGAGTGGGGTAACTGGGTCAAATGGTCATTCCATTTGAAGTTTTCTGAGGAATCTCCATACTGCTTTCCATTGTGGTTGCACCCATTTGCAGTCCCACCAGCAATGTATAAGTGTACCTTTTCCCCCATTCTTGTCAACATTTATTATTGTTTGTAATCTTGATAATTGCCATCCTGACTGGAATGAGATGATATCTTAGAGTAGTTTTGATTTGCATTTCTCTAATTGCTAAAGATGATGAACATTTTTTTCATATCTTTCTTGACCACTAGTATTTCTTCTTCTGTGAGTATCTGTTCAGTTCCTTAGCCCATTTATTGATTGTGTTATTTGTTTTTTTTTTGATGTTAAGTTTTTTGAGTTCTTTATATATCCTGGAGATTAGTGCTGTATCTGAGGTGTGTGTGGTAAAGATTTTCTTCCATTCTGTAGGCTCTATCTTCACATTATTGATTGTTTCCTTTGCTGAGAAGCTTTTTAGTTTGATTTTCCATCCCATTTATTCTTTTTTTTTAAATATATTTTTTTAGTTGTGTATGGACTCAATGCCTTTATTTGTTTTTATGTGGTGCTAGATTTGGACCCAGTGCCTCACACTTGGGAGGCAAGTGCTCTACTGAGCTACAACTCCAGCTCATTTATTGATTCTTGGTTTATTTCTTGAGCTTTAGAAGTCTTCTTAGGGAAGTCAGTTCCTAAGCTGACATGATGAAGATTTGGACCTATCTTCTTTTCTGTTAGGCTCAGGGTGTCTGTTCTATTGCCTAAGTCTTTGATCCACTTTGAGTTGAGTTTTGTGCAGAGTTAGAGATAGGGGTTTAATTTTATTTTGTTACCTATGGATTTCCAGTTTTCCTAGCACTATCTGTTGAAGAGACTATCTTTTCTCCAATGAATATTTTTGGAACTTTTGTCTAGTATGAGAATTGTATTTATGTGAGTTTATGTTTGTGTGTTCTATTCTGTACCATTGGTCTATGTATTTGTTTTGGTGCCAATACCATGCTGTTTTTGTTACTATGGCTCTGTTATATAGTTTAAGGTCTTGTATTGTGATTCCTCCTTCTTTATTCTTCTTCCCAATAGCCTCAAAAAAAAAAAAAAAAAAAAAAAACAACTTGGGAATTAATCTAACAAAAGAGGGGGGGGGACCTCTACAAAGAAAACTACATAATACTAAAGAAAGAAATTGAAGAAGACTTTAGAAGACTGGAAGATCTCCCAAGCTCTCTTGGACAGGCAGAATTATTATTGTCAAAATGGCCATACTACCAAAAGCATTATACAGATTTAATACAACTCCTTTTAAAATCCCATTGACATTCTTCACAGAAATAGAAAAAACAATCATGAAATTCATTTGGAAAAATAAAAGACCCAGAATAGCCAAAGCAATCCTTAGCAAGATTCATCACTGATGTATAAGAACATGTTTGATTTATGGGTGTTGATTTTATATCCTGCTACATTGCTGAATTTATTTACTAGTTCTAGAAGTTTTCTGGTGGGATTTTTTTGGATCTTCTAAATATAGAATCATGTTTTGGCAAATAGTGATAATTTGAGTTCCTCTTTTCCTATTTGTATTTCTTTAATTTCCTTCTTCTAATTGCTCTGGCTAGAGGTTCAAGGATTATGTTGAATAGAGTGGTGAAAAAGGGCATCCTTGTCTTGTTCCAGTTTTTAGAGGGAATGCTTTCAATTTTTCTCCATTTATAATGATGTTGGCCTTGAGTTTAGCACATACAGCTTTTATAGTGTTTAGGTATTTTCCTATTATTCCTAGTTTTTCTAGTGTTTTGAACATAATAGGGTGCTGTATTTTGTCAACTACTTTTTCTGCAGCTATTTAAAAGATCATATGATTCTTGTTTTTAAGTCTATTGATGTGATGAATTATGATTATTGATTTCCATATTTTGAACCAACCTTGTATCTATGGGATGAACCCCACTTGATCATGGTGCACTATCTTTTTTAATATGTTTTTGTATGAGATTTTCTAGGATTTTATTGGGAATTTTTGCATCTTTGTTCTTCAGTGGTATTAGTCTCAAGTTTTCTTTCCTTAATGTGTCTTTGTTTGGTTTTGGTGTCAGGGTAATACTAGCCTCATATAATGAGTTTGGGAGTGTTTCCTCCTTTACTATTTCATGGAATAATTTGAGGAGTATTGGTGTTAATTCTTTTTTAAAGGTCTTGTAGAACTTGACTGAGAATCTGTCTGCCTGGGCTTTTCTTGATTGGTAGGCTTCTGGCATCTTCTATTTCATTGCTTGAAATTGATCTGTTTAAATTGTAAGTCCTCTGATTCAGTTTGGGTAGGTCATATGTCTTTAGAAATCTGTTAATGTCTTCAAGATTATCTATTTTATTGGGAGAATAAATTTTCGAAATAGTTTCTAATTATCTTCTGTGTTTCAGTAGTGTCTATTGTGATTATTCCTTTTTTATCACAATTTTTAGTAATTTAAGTATTCTCTTTCTCTTCATTGGCATGGCTAAGGGTTTATCAATTTTATTTTTTCAAAGAACCAGCTTTTTGTTTTGTCAATTTTTGAATTGTTTTGATTTCATTGATTTCATCTCTGATTTTAATTATTTCTGGTCTTCTGCTTTTAGTGTTGATTTGTTCTTCTTTTTCTAGGGTTTTATGATGTAATGTTAGGAAATTTATTCATTCACTTTCTATTCTTTTAATGAATGAGCTCAATACAATGAACTTTAAGCACTGCCTTCATAGTGTCTCAGAGATTTTGATATGCTGTATCAGTGTACTCATTTACCTCTAAGTATTTTCTATTTCATCATTGATTTTTTTTTTTTTTTGCTATCCATTCATTATTGAGTAGCACATTATTTAGTCTCCAGGTTTTAGAGTAGCTTCTCTTAGTTTATTGTTGATTTCTATTTTCATTCAATTACAATCTGACAGAATGCAGGATATTATCTGTTTTTCTGTATTTACTAAGAATTTGCTTTGTGGCATAAGATATGGTCTATTTTAGAGAAGGATCTGTATGCTGCTGAGAAGAAAATGTTTTTGCTCATTGATGGGTGAAATATTTCATTTATGTCTGTTAAGTCTAAATTATTGATAATATTATTTAGTTCTATTTTGTAGTTTATTTAGAGACATGGTCTCACTGAGTTGCTTAGTGCCTTGCAGTTGCTGAGGCTGGCTTTGAACTCCCAATTCTCCTGTCTCAGGCTCCCAAGCCACTGGTATTTCAGGCTGTGCCACTGTGCCACCCAGCTGTTCCTCCTAGTTTTGAAGGTCTGGGTTGAGAAATCAGCTGAAATCCGAATTGGTTTGCCCTTATATATGATCTGATATTTTTCTCTCACAGCCTTTAAAATTCTATCCTTGTTCTGTATATTAGTCATTCTCATTATAATGTGCCTTGATGTGGGTCTGTTGTAATTTTGTACATTTGAGACCCTGTAAGCCTCTCGTATTTGATTTTCCATTTCATTCTTTAGATTTGGGAGATTTTCTAATATTATTTCATTGAACAGATTGTGTATTCCCTTGGTTTGTATCTGTGTGCCTTCATTCATCCTGATAAATCTTAAATTTGGTCTTTTTGTGTTATCCCATAATTCTTGGAAGTTCTCTTCATGGTTTATTACCATTTTCTCTGCATAGTCAACTTTATACTTTTTAGATTTTATATTTTGTCTTCATTGCCTGAGTTTATGTTTTCTAAGAGGTCTAGTCTGTTGGTGATGCTTTCCATTTAATTTTTAATTTAGCTTATTGATTCCTTCATTTCATGGATTTCTGCTTTTCAGAATTTCTATTTCTTTATTTGAAGTGATCTTTTACCTCCTGAAATTTATCTCTGATTTCACTCCTTACGTTATCCTTTATGTCATGGATCAGTTTAACTATGTATTTTGTAAACTCCTTCTTTGACATTTCTTCTACTTTGTTGCATTGGATTCTATTATTGGACCATCTTGGTTTATTTGGAGTGCCTTATTCCCTTGTTTTTTCATGTAGTTTGTGTAACTTCCCATCTAGCAGTGTATATCTGAGGCAGTACAGTGTCTACCCTGTATACTTATAGTGTCCCTGAAGGTTTCCAGAACTTCACCTTCAAGGGGAGACCAATATTAATAGCACCCAATGAAAACAATATACAGCCTAAACCAAATAGCTCCTAGTAAGATTTCTACAGTTTTTTCACATTAAACAGAAATGGTGTGTTCAATTATTCTCTACAATATAAATAGTAATTTTGCAAAAGGAGTTTACAATTTCTAATAGTGAACAAAGAGAACAGAAGTGGTGTAGGATGTGATATGTATGAGGAAGGAGGAGAGAAGATTGAAGTAAAAAAATATTATAGGAAGCATGAAAGAGGAATTAATAGAGGTTGGCTGTTAGTAGGAGAAAAGCAAGAAAGAGAATTCAGGGAAACAGATGAGTGAGAGGAAAAGTATATATAAAGTCAAAAAGGAAAAAGTTAAAAAGTAAAAATAAAAGAATACACAACAAAACTGGAATATACAATTCAGACATCCCAGACTTCAATAAATTGATGCATGAAAAATATTTGATTTCCAAAATGGTAGAAGAGTGTGTGTGTGTGTGTGTGTGTGTGTGTGTGTGTGTGTGAGAGAGAGAGAGAGAGAGAGAGAGGATCTTGATGGAAAAACAAACAATTGCACCTTCCCTTCTCTGTTGATAGGTGGGGTCATCTGGAGTTTGATGGCGGCTCCATTCTCAGGACAGTGAGGGTTTCTAGGGTGGGAGGGTTAATACTGGAGGCAGAATTCCTGGAGGCAGGGTATAGCAATTGCCTATCCACATTGGAAGACTACACCCCAGGAATCTGCTTCAGGTTCCACACATGTGATGTAGGAACCTGATCTTATCCCCTTATCTTGCCGAGGACACTAGAATTCCTGGTCTCTGATTTAGTCTCCAAACTAGATCACTTCTGTCCCCACCCTTTTGAATTTCTGATCAGGGAATTCTCTACCAGGAGGTCCTGAGGGCTGGGTTCTGGGTGCCTGTGTCAGAGGACTGTTCTATATCATGGATCATGACCAGGTGCTGAGACCTTCGGGTTGGCCACATAGCTGCAAGCAATAGGCCTGGTTGGGGGCTAGGGAGGGCTTGGAAGACTGGGGATTGGAGACCCGGAGATCCCTGTTGGTTGCTGGGCTGAAGCTGGACCTGGCAGGATGCTGGATTAGGGAGGGAGTCATCCCCAGGCTCCAGGATTTGTGGGGCTGGGGAGAGCCCAGCTTTCTCCAGCCCCTCTAACCTTTATTCACCTGAGCGAAATGCTCTCAGTTTCTAACTTTCCCCTGGATTGCTAGGCTCATACAGGCCCATGCAGACTTAGGTGCAAACTCACAGATCTGGGTTTCAGTTTCCATAGGCTCTGCCACACTGCAGTCCCAAGATGGCTCCTGGATTGCAGATGATCAATAAACTCTGGTGGAGAGGTTCCTCCTTTTTAAGATATCTGACTAATAAGTAGTCCGTGGTTTGGCTAGGGCGGACTGTCCCTCTAGTCTCAGTCTCAGTCTCAGGATTTTTCACTCTAAGCCTCCGGGAGACGTGGTATTCCCGCTGTTTTGAGTTCTGGGTAGCCAAGCCAAGAGAAATGCTGCCTCTCACTATTCCACCATCTTTTCTCCCTCTGTATTATTATTTTTTATTGTTTTTTCCCCAGCAGATATATTTAATTGATGGTCAGTTGAAGATGCAACAGATATTGAGGGCCAGATTTATATATTTGCATACACATATATGTACCTGCAAATACACATTATTGAAGGAAGTATGATAGCTTTTTATGGGAAATATATAGGATAAATGATTTAATTTGGCAAATTTAGAGCATTTTTGATTAGGGAATATAAGATTTTATTAATCTTAATAATGTCTTACATAGTGCAACACTTCACAATTTTTTTTCCAAAGTATTTTCTTGTTTTGGAATTGATCATTAATCTGAATAAGCACAGTGTTGCATCTGATTTTCTTTATTACCTTGTTATCTGCTTTCCCAACTTCTTCTCACCTCAGGCTTTTGACAAACTACGAGTCTTGACAGTGGTGATACGCAAGTGTTCTGCATTTGGAAATGTGTCACCTGTTCTTTTAAAGGTTATGTCAAATACCTTGGGCAGATTTTGTGAGTCATAGGCATCATCATGGTGGATAGGTAACATTGTAATATATAATAGATGGAAAGATAGTTGTTTTATGCTAATGTCAAGGTTTTCATATATATATATTTATTTATTAGAGCTTTGTACTTATACATAGTAGTTGGGTTCATCCTATGCATGCATGGAAATAGATTTCAGTTAAGTTTAATGTTTTATAATTATTGTCCTTGAAACCTTAAAAAAAAATGAGAAAATAGGGCTGGGGTTGTGGTTCTGAGGTAGAGGGCTCTCCTAGCAAGCGTGAGACACTGCGTTCGATCCTCAGCACACATAAAAATAAAATAAAGGTATTGTGTCCACCTATAACTAAAAAATAAATATTTTAAATAATTAGAAAATTGAAGAAACTTCCTTATTAGTTTCTAATAAAAATTATATTCTGACATTTAAGCAAAATCCTTCACTCCATTTAATTAACTCTTTTCACAAAAGCATATACATCTCATAAAATCTAAGATGTCAGAGAGCTAGCTGTAAGCATTAAAAATGTCATTCTTTTTCATCCATTCTCACTACCTGGGCAGATAACAAATGAATAACAAGTGAAGCCTAACAAAGGGAAATTATAAGAAAGTGTATTGAGAAAATAGTTGATTAAAAGAATGGACATTTAGAAGGAAAGAATTTTCCATACTCAAATGAGATGGTTATGAGATGGCTTAGCATGCATTTTATAATTTAAACTTGAATAGGATACATTTTAGAAAGGATGAATTGATTTCTGTCTAAATTGTGTTGTGAAACTTTATTAGATATAGAATAATAATCCATCTCTGTTCTTTAACCAAATCCTGTTGGTTCTTTCTACTTTGGCTTTCTCATCTGTAAATGGGGATAATATTGATCTTAAATTTTTGTTAAGAATTAATACTCTTATGCTCTTCAATGAGTTTTACTATACTTTTAAGAAATCAATCTTCACAAACTGGATTCCCCAAAATATTTGCTTTAGATTCCATAGTACGAATGAAATGTTTGTAATACTAAATATAGTTAGCCTTTTACATATGAAAAGTTTGTACTGTGAGTGGATTAGTTTCTTTTAAAAAGAAAGAAAATGATTTAGGTTTTTTAAGTCTCATCTATGCAATAGTTTTTTTTTTTTTTTTCCCCTAATACTACGTATAGAACCAGGACCACTTGTCTCATGCATGCTAGGCAAATGCTCTACCGTTGAAGTACAACCCAACCACTGCTATTTTTCATTTTGAGACAGGGTCCCCTAAGCTAGCCTTCAAGTTCTAATCCTCCCTCACCTCCTTAGTAGTTGGGATTACAGATGTCTATCACACCCAGCTAGGCAGATAGTTTTGACTAATTTTTTAGAATAAGAGAACTTTGAATAGTCACTGGTATTGTCATATTTTTGCTTCTTAAAGAATAAAACTGTCTGAATGGTGTGTAGAAAGTGGTGGAATTACTTGGTCACTTTATATGTGAGCCTTTAGGAAAGAGGACTTATAATTCATTACTAGCCTGAATTTTTGTACCATATTTAAAAATTATATACCATGCAAACCTTCCATATATGTGAGCATGGTTTCATTATTAAATTCAATAACTTAGAATTTTATTTACAAAAGAAATGTTTAGATCACTGAATAGGTAATTTACTTTATGAATTAAAAAATAAATGCTATTTTTCTAAACAATAATAATGTAAAATTATGTAAAGAAATATTTGGAGTCACTAACTAGTAACACAAAGGAAATGTTTATTAAAAGATTTTCTAGTTGAATCTAAAGTATAAATTTTTTTTGTAGTCCTTCAGTTTTGTCTCTTTATTCTGATTCTTTTACTTGGTCAAAGAGTATTTCTGTTGGCTTAATTTGCTGCCCTCTCCTGTCTTCTCTTCTTTTAAGTTTGTCTCTTATTTTATGTTATACATACGTATCTTCTCTCTGGACACCGCTTTTCTGTAGTGTATGCTTACATGATAATTTACATCCCTTATTTTTTTTTTTTCAGACAATGTTCAAGAACTTTTACGTTTTGCCTTTCCCTAGACTTATCATTCTCCCTGATGTAATAGGATTTGTTCTTTACCCACTTGCAATTTATTTGTCCCTTTCTTTGTGTCTTTTTGTATTAAGCAGATGGCATGAACCGTGTACACGAATTCCTTAATTCCTCTTACCATTTTCAAAACCAAGCTTGAACTATTATTTTCTTTTTCTTAAAATTTGGTACCAGGGATTCAACTCAGGGGCACTGGACCACTGAGTCACACCCCCAGTTCTATTTTGTATTTTATTTAGAGACAGAGTCTCACTGAGTTGTTCAGCACCTCGCTTTTGCTGAGGCTGGCTTTGAACTCTTTTTTTTTAAAAAATATTTTAGTTGTAGTTGGACACAATACCTTTATTTATTTATTTATTTTTATGTGGTGCTGAGGATTGAACCCAGAGCCCACAGGTGCTAGGTGAGTGCTCTGCCACTGAGCCACAATCCCAGCCCCTGGCTTTGAAGTTCGAGCTGCTGGGATTACAGGCATGCACCACCCGGGACGAACTGTTATTTTTATTTATTTATTTATTTATTTTTAAATTTTTTATTGTTGGTTGTTCAAAACATTACAAATTTCTTGATATATCATATTTCACACTTTGATTCAAGTGGGTATGAACTGTTATTTTTAAGGATCGTACTAGCTAGCCCAATCTGATTTTGCTCATTTTTTTTTCTTTTTATAAGTGGTGCATTTAAGAAAGTTTTTATGTTAATTCTTGTTTGTTTTGATTTTTGGTACTGGAAATCAAACCCATAACCTCTGCTACTGAGCTGGTATCCATAGCTCTTATTAATCCATTTTTTGCTTGTGCATGATAGGAAGACTCTTTATTTATTTTTTTCTGGTGTGTGTGTTTCATTTAGATTAGAGTCTATTTAAGGTAAGGAGGTTTGATTGTCCTTATTTCTGTATTTTCCCCTTCCTGCACACTAACATAATCCAATATCCACTGATTGACTCATCAAGGTGCTTATTGTGGCTTCTTGGCTATTTTTCTCAAAGGTGTGAGTTAAAATTCTGATCTATGTTTTATGTGTAAATCAGTTGACTTAAAATGTTCAATATTAATTGTAACACCACCACTGAGACTAGTCTTTGACATTTGATATGCTGGTTGATATAGTTCTTTGGAAGGTATTATTTTTATAGTTTATACTTGACAGTGTTGAATAAAATAAAAAGCAGGTAAGTGAAATCTTTAGATCATTATTTTTATATCTATACAAAGAAATTTAAATTAGTCTTAGCTGGTAGCTCTAAAAAATGGTCTTTTTGTCAAGAAGAGAAGAAAAATGCTATCAATATGATAAGCCTACTAGAGCAATAGATGATATTCTTATGCTAAAGCTCTTTCTAACCATGAAGTTGCTAATCCAGAATCAGAATTGGCATAGTATATTGTTATCTTTCTTCCAACAGAAATTATTTGAAATAAGTTTTAATTTTTTAATGAAAATGAAAGTTATTGTGTATGGAATAGTTTTTAAAATTTCTTTCTCAACAAATTTATTTTTGGAGTATAGGAAAGCTATTGATTTTTGTATGTTGGTCTTGTATCTTGGTATTTGGCTAAATTTGTTTATGAAATCAGATGTCTTCTGGGGGAATTTTTTTTTGACGGGGAGAGAGGGTCCTGAAGGTATAGAATCATGTCATTAGCAAACAGAAATAGTTGGACTTCCTATTTGTATCCCTTTAATTTTCTTCTCTTGCCTGCTTGCTCTGGCTAGAGTTTAAAGAACTCTATTGGATAGGAGTGGTGAATGTGGACATCCTTGTCTTGCTCCTTATTTTAGAGGAAATATTTTTAGTTCTTCTCTATTCAGTATGATGTTGACTTTGGTTTTGTCAAAAATAACCTTTATGATGGTAAGGTAAGTTTCTTCTATCCCTAGATTCTCCAGTGTTTTTAACATGAATGAGCGTGAAGTTTTTCAGTCTTTTTCTGCAGCTCTTGCAATAATTATGTGATTTTTGTTCTTGATTCTACATTGCATACCCCAAATAATCCGTTAGATTTTATTTTATTTTATTTTTTGCAGTAGTGGGGATTGAACCAAGGGGTGCTCTACTATTAAGCTATGTCCCACACCTTTTGTGAAAAAGTGTTCTGTTTTGAGAAAGGGCCTACCCAAGTTGCCCAGGCTGGCCTTCTGCAACAGCCTTCTGAGTTGCTGGGATTACAGGCAAGTGCCACCACTCCTGGCTAGGAATCCAGTAGTGTTTTCATTTTGTGTCAGCGTTTTCATGGCAGTTCTTATGTTGTATTAGTAGAGTTTAGTCATGTGGACCAATCATAAAACCACAAGTTAATATTTAGTAATTCTTAAATATTTTATTGTTTTATATTTGTAGTATCGACTAAGACAATATTGGAATAATTAGAAGTACTAGGAAAAGAAATACATTTTTAAATTGATATTTCAGAACTTGTCAGAAAAGTTGCTGAAGAAGGAATTGGATTACACCCAGTTAGAGGAGAAATATAATGAAGAATCTGTGAGTAAAAAGAATATACAGGCAACCCTTCATCAAAAAGACCTAGATTGTCAACAGCTTCAGTCAAGGTTATCTGCATCTGAAACCTCACTGCAGAGAATACAGGCAGAACTAAGTGAAAAAGGAGAGGCAACCCACAAGCTCAAAGAAGAATTATCTGAAGTAGAGACTAAGTACCAGCATCTTAAGGCAGAGTTGAAACAGCTACAGCAACAGAGAGAAGAAAAGGAGCAGCATGGGTTACAACTCCAAAGTGAAATTAATCAAGTAAGTGATATTAGTTTTATTTATTGTAATTCTCCTTATGGTTTCTTCTTAGTCATGCAGACCAATCACAAAACCACAAGTTAATATTTAATAATTTTTAAATATTTTCACTGTTTTATATTTGTAATATTGACTAAGATAATATTGGAGTAATTAGAAGTATTAGGAAAAGAAATACATTTTAAAATTAATATTTTAGAAATTGTCAGGAAAGTTGCTGAAGAAAGAATTGTATTACACCCAGTTAGAGGAGAAATATAATGAAGTTATTGATCATAATATAATTCATGTTAAAAAAACTATCATTTAAAAAATTAATTCTTCTTTATTTTCTATATTTCTTAGTACTATCAGATCTCATATGCTTCAATTTCAATTTCCCTTAAGAAAACAAAAGTTAATATCCATTTTACAGCATTGTTGTGAAGCATTTATAAATTAACACATATAAATTGCTTAGAATGGTACCTGGTACATGGTAGGTACTTACTGGGTTTTAGCTACTATAATTAATTGTTGACCACTCTTTAATTTAAAAATTCACCTTTTTCCTTTTTTTGCTACTAACTTTTAACAGCATAATAAAACCACCAGTATAAAAATTAGACATTTTAAAAGTGGAAGACAAATTATAAAACTATTTAATAGATAAATAATACCTACCTGATAAAGTTTGATACAAGTTCTGATTTTGCCATTAACTTATTTTTTAATGCCTATTCTAATTATTGCTTATAGATAACATAAAATTTGATTGAAAAATGGAAGAGATTAAAATTCTGATGGAGATTAAAGTTCTCACATTTAAAAATTTTTCATTTACTTTTACTTAATTAAGTAGCAATGATATTTTATTGTAATTAGTTATTCTCATGGCTTTCCTACTCCTTTATAATGATGATTATGATAGTCATTTATTGAGCTTCAGTCATGTTTCAGGAATTAGAGTAAATACTTCATATTTACTGTCACTAAGTTTTGAGATTAGACTGACCATGAGACAATGGATCAGAATAGTTAGGAATTTTTCTCTAGCTTATCCTTGCTTGCTGTCTTTCCACTGCCCTGACCTTTCAATTGTATGTGTAAACCACTATAACAACTTCCATTTAGCCACCAAAGTAATCTGTTTTAAAAGCAAATCTTACCATGTTCCCAATCTGCTTATACCCTCTAATAGTTCTTATGTCCCAACAGTTCTTATGTCCAAATAGTTCTTATGTCCCAACAGATGAAGTTCAATGTTTGTTATGATATGGAGCACCCCCTGTGATTTGTTGGCATACCCACTAAGTTCTGTACAATTCTTTATTTTATTTTCCCCTGAAAGAGTACAGAAGTGTTTTTATTTTTTTCTTTAAGTTATACTATATCTTGATTTTGTACTATTCATTCTGTTTTCTTGATCTGAAATATTCTTCCTGTTTCTCTTGACCTTGATAAATTCTACTTACTTCTCATCACTTTTCTAGACATCCCTTTGTAAACACCCCATTGCTCCTTTTACCCCCAAGATGGCTAAGGCATGCACAAACTGTGAATATTTTACTTGCCACAGTGGATTATATTATCATAATTTATGTTTTCATTAGACTGAACTCTTTGGATGCAAAGACCATGTCTTATTCATTTTTTAAAAATCCTTAGTACTTGGCACATACTTAGCAAATGTTACAGGGAATAAGTGAGTGAAGGAATAGATGAAGGCATTCATAATGGGGGGAAAGTGAGGCTTGATAATATTAGTATATAACTTGAAAATAAATTTTGTTTTTACTTTAGTTCACATATACAAATTTAGCATTTATGCTTTCTAAAAGACACCTTTGCCTCATTTGTTAAGGGATACAGAAGCAAATGGGAAATGGTACCTGCCTTTAGTGATGATGTATACATAATCTCAAGGGGAGGATAAGGCAAGTATTATCCCATACCATGATCATGATAATCATAATATAATAATCCCATATACTATGGGAATTCGAACGAGTTCCTCACTTCTGTTTTTTTTTCATTGTAGTATTTCCCTTTATGCATTTTTTTTAAACCTAATTATATGATCAGGAAAAGCTTTGTATGTATGAGAGCTGTTCCTTGAAATTGTAATATTGAATAGGTTTTAACACATAGCAGTTTGAAAGCAGGAGAGTCTTCCTGCCAGAAGGATTAGTAAGAAGCAACTAGTGGCAGAAAAATATCACAAAAAGAAAGGACAGGGACTGCGGCTTGCCCCAGCTTGCCTAGCATGCGTGAGGCACTGGGTTCAATCCTCAGTATGACATAAAAATAAACAAAAAAATAAAGGCATTCTGTCCATCTACAACTACCAATATATATATATATATATATTTTAAAGGACATTGATTTGTTCTTAGGTAAGGTCTATATAATAGGAGTATATATTATTTCCAGAAAGAGCATATGAGAATTTATTATGTAAGGTGCTCAACAGTAGGTCTAGAAATTTTTGCTTTAGTTGGTTGTCAGTGGGTGGAGGGGCATTAAGGAATTTTGAGAGCCCACATAAACACAATGAGACTTGAATTTATGATTATTTGATTTAGTCACCATTTTATGTAAAATAAAGAGGTCATACTGAAGACCTTGAAGTGATGCCATTTATCTTCTTTCTCTCAGCATGTTGTCTGTATTCTACCTTCAAAATATGTTTCAAATCTTTGCACTTCTATCCATCTACACTGCCAGCATTGTTAATCTAAGCTACCATCTTGCCTACCTGGAATACTGTATTACGCTTCTCACAGTTTCCCTTTTAGTGGTCTCCTTAATGGATTCTCCATATAGAAGCCAGAAGTACCTTTTTAAAGCATGTAAGTTTAATCCTCTGCTTAATGCTTTCACTTGCCTAGTGGTTTTTCATTACACTTTCAATTGATTCCAGCCTTCTTTCTTTGGCATGTGCACTTCTGTGTATATAGTGTTGCCTATGTTATGGCTTCAGGCTCCTCCCAGACCATTGTGAATCCATGTTGATTTCAGTTCCTCAAACACACCAACACTTCAAGCTGTTTTCTATCTTAAGTTCTTTACCTATGTTTTCTTCCTCCTCCTCCCTATCCTTTCTTTCCTCTTTCTCTTATAGTTCCTCTAGTCCTCCTCCTTTTCTTCCTCTTTGTCTTCCTTTTCTTCCTCCGCTTCCTCTCCTTCCTCTCTTCCTCCTCCTCCTTCTTTATTTTTCCTTCTTCATGTTTTATGGGTGTTTTTTTTTTCAAGGTACTAGGAATCGAACCTAGGCACTCATGCTTAATATTAAACACACTTGATTTTGTGTGTTAATGAGATTTACGTGCTAACTGTTCTTAGTGCGTAAGCCTTGCCAAACGTCTTGCATACTCGTCTCCACACTCCTAGCATAGTAATGCTTCTGAAATTAATACAGACCTTTTTACTTTTTGTTTTAATGAAAAGAGTAAAAAGGAAATCTCCCTACCCCTTCAAGGAAAAACCCAATAGTTATTCTGGTTGTATTAATACAACCCAAACAAATCATTCTGTTGTTAATACAACCACATCATTTGAAAAAGTGGTGGTTCTTAGCTCCAGAGAAAATGGCTCCTGTAACTCATTAGGGTTTTGTTTTGGTGCTGGGGGCTGAACCCAGGGACTTAAATGTGATAGGCAATTGCTCTACCACTGAGCTATATATACCCCTAGTCTCTTGTTGACATTTCTTAGGTTAATAAATGAGGATCACTTAATGTTTTCCTTTAAAACATATAGTTGTTTTCTACATTTTATTTAGAAATTGCATGCCAATTTGAGCACTGGGGAATTCTTTGAGCTCTGTTCAATACCCAAGTTTAAGAAGTCAACTGTGGTGGTTCTTAACATAGAAATGCAGCAGGAATCACTGTGGATCTTTGAAAAATACTGTCAAATTTCATTTTACTATTTTAAGTTCCTCAAGTTATGGCAATACTTACATCCAAACAAGAGCCCTTGGTCCCGTTTATGTTTTTTAAGAAAGCAATGAAACTATTATGAGCGATAAAATCTATAATGCTTAGTCATAATTTTATGTGATTAAAATTCACTTGCAGATTAAATTATTATATAAGATCTTAGGTTTCTGCAAATTGTCATGAAAATTAAGATAGTATGCTTCTATTGGTGAAAAAGAAATATTGTTTTGAAAGTAGGTGGTAGTGTGTGTATGTGTTTACATACATGCACATATATGTACTTTTATTTATTTATTTTTTAAGTTACACAGCAAACTTCTGGAAACTGAGCGCCAACTTGGGGAAGCTCATGGTAGGTTGAAGGAGCAGAGACAGCTTTCCAGTGAAAAGTTGATGGATAGAGAACAACAAGTGGCTGACTTACAGCTCAAACTTTCTCGTTTAGAAGAAGAGGTAAGCTAGGCTTTCAAATGAGTTGATATTAGCAACTTTATTGATGAACTTGAGACATCTTTTGTTTTTGTAGTACTGGAGATTGAACCCAGGGATACTGTACCACTGAGCTACATTCCAAGTCCTTGTAAATTTTTTGACAGGGCTTTGCTAAATGATTGAGGCTGACCTCAAACTTACCTCCTGCTCCAGCCTCCCCTGTTGATGGGATTATAGATGTGTGCCCATTTGCCTGGCATGAAGCATCTTAAATATGGTTGTGATTCATCAGTATTTTGTCAACAACTTTACTTGTTTTTCTACTTTCAACTGCAACATTTACTTTTCCCCAATGAAAATATCCTGCTTATTAACTATATTAAATCACTACATTTTACTACAACTGTATTTTCCCAAAGTTCTCAACAAAGTAGCACAAAGAAAACTCTTTTTCAGCTAGGTAGGAAAAATTCTGGGGTTTACCTTCTGTCAGGCTGCTGGAGTGAAACAGAGAGCAATGAATAGTTGGTGAGGATCATTGATGACATGTAGTTTGTGCATATAAACTTTACATGTAAGGATGTTCACTTTAAAAATTAGGTATGTGATTATTATTCTAATTCAAGTTGTAATTGTTCAACATGGTACCCACTGTATGATTAAAGGGAAAGTTATCATTAAGTTATGTCTTTTATTTGAGTTGAATAAATATTCAGAATTAAAATCTATAGTTTTAGTAATCAATTTTCTTTTAAGCTGAAATCTTAGCTATAGTATATGATCTGATTTTTTTCCCAATGAAGTGACTATTAGAGAAAAAAATGAAGTGCTGATTCTGTGGTTTAGATCGTTGTTAAAAAACAAATTATATGTAATTAATTGTTCATATTGTTCATATTGGTATACAAAAACAATATTGAACAGATGCTAACCTAGAGAAAGATTTGTATTTTTTTAGGATAAAAGTCTATCACTAGAGAATAGTTTATTCATTATGAGATGATGATTCTATAAATGTCACATTTTTTTTTAATTTATTCATCTATTGAAGGGCATCTAGATTGGTTCCACAGTCTAGCTATTGTGAATTGTGCTGCTATGAACATCGATGTAGCTGTATCCCTATAGTACGCTCTTTTTAGGTCTTTGAGGAATAGTCCGAGAAGGGGAATAGCTGGGTTGAATGGTGATTCCATTCCCAGCTTTCCAAGGGAGATGATGATTCTATAGGTAATAATATATTGCTTTTAAAATTGATATCTTCCAGGCTGAATTTATTTTTGTGTTCATATTTGAAAATTGAAGTAATGCCAAATATTTATGAATGGTAGCATTATGCCTTTAAGTTGTCAACTGACAGTCTACATTTTTTTTTAAGTTGAAGGAAAAAGTAACAAATTCCACAGAGTTGCAGCATCAGTTAGATAAAACCAAGCAACAGCATCAAGAACAACAAGCTCTTCAGCAAAGCACTACAGCAAAACTTCGAGAAGCTCAGGTAAAATTATTTGAATAATTAATCTTTTAAACAAAATTTAAACCAAACCATTATTATGTTGTGATAAAACTAGATAATACAAAATACTTGATTATGAAGAATTTTGGGGAGTTCTCAGTTTCTAGATAATCAGAAAATTCTCTTTTTTGATTATTTTGTTGAAAAGCTAAAATACCTTAAAACTATTTACTAGAAACAAATTTGTTATTTATGGTAAATTATATAAACTATTTAAATTTATGAAATTTATTAGGAAAATTGATCTATTAAATATAACTAGTTAAGTAAATTATATTTAAATGATTGATAAATAATTATTTATTACTGAAATACCTTATTTGAAAAATCAAATATATTCAAATGCAGTTTTCCTATTGGTAACTCAGTAAAAAAGAACATTTTGTATTTTCTATAGAAGAATTCAGTATTTTTGGTCATTTATTTCTTCTTCCTTTTTTTTTTTTTTTTTGTGGTGCTGGGGATCGGACCCAAGGCCTTGTGCATGCAAGGCAAGCACTCTACCAGCTGAGCTTTATCCCCAGCCTGTCTTTTATTTCTTCTTACCTATCATCTGAATATTGGAATTGTAGGCATAGAAAATGTAATTGATTGGGTTAAATTTATAGCTTAGAAGATTGAGAGTTTAGTTTTTGTTTTGTTATGATAAAGGAAGGATACCTAAATGTTTGAAGTGAATTTGACTTTGATATTCATTTATTCCTTTATACTTTCATTAATTCATTGACTATTACTGAGCACTGTGTGTCAGACACTGTGCTCAGCACTGAGAATAGAAGCAGCAGAGTGCCTGCCCTCTAGAAAATGACAATCTAATGATGTGTACATAGGAATAATCTTGGAGTGTGAAGAAAGCAGTAATCTCTTTTCCTTTTGAGTTTGGAGTGTGACATGAGAGTAAGAGAAATAGATGTCAAAATTTTGGATTGATTTATCTGTTCTTTGACTCAGTTAATAAGTATTCATTTATGTCTATTCTCAGCCAAGGAGCTGATTTTGTGTCTGTAGAAGCAAACCAAACAAACAAAATGTCTGTTTTCATGCAGCTTAGTGAGGGAAGCCAATAACAACTAAGTTAAATAAACAAAATATGTAGTATGTTATACATTAATAATTGCTATAGAGATGTAAAAATGAGGGATGAGGAGTAGGAAGTATGTAGGGGCTGAAAATGACACTGTAGTGCTTGGTAGGGTTGCTAAGGAAGGCCTCCCTAAAAAGATGAAAGACCTGAAGGAGGGTATGAGCTTTGTGATTGTCAGAGGGAAGACCATTAGTAGTACCTTAGAAGGTCCTGAGGCAGTAACAAGTCTTAATAGGAAGGCAGTAGTGGACTGGTCAGATTCTAGTTGTATTTTAAAAGTAAAGCTGACCAATTTACTGATGGGTCAATGTAGAATATTGAGAGAAGAGTCAAGGATGATTCCAGGGAAGGATGGAGGTCAAGCAAGATGAAGACTGAGAATCCCATTGGATTTGGCAGCATGGAGGACTTTAATAACCTTGATGATGAGAGCAATTTAAATGGAGAGGGTGGGATGACAACCTGGTTGGAGAAAGTTCAAGAGAGAATGGGAAGAGAGAAGTTTGATAAAGTAAATACAGATGGCTTTGAGATTTTATCATAAAGGTTAGGAAAGAAATGGGATAGTAAATCTAGCATGCACAATTTGGCACAGGTCAGCAATCAAGTAGGTGTTCTTATACTGTACCCTTTTCTTATACTGAATTTCCATCTTTGTCTATAGCTGGGAACTTGATCTAGGGAGTATTTTTGAGACTAAGAGAAAGCATAAACATGTTTCTAGTTTAGGACAAAGAGACAGGTAAGGATGAGTTATTAAGGATACTGGAAAAAAAGTGAGGAATTAGATAATAATAATAATAAACTATAATATCACTCATACAATGGAGGGATGAGTTTGAATTTATCCTGAAGCTTGAGGGAATAAGGTAAATATGGAGAGAGAGACACATACATATGCATAAATAATTGTATAGATAAAAGATTGAAAAATCAAGATAGATAATTCCTGAGAAATCTTGTATTTCAAGATAAAGTTGGATAGCAATAGCTGACTATCTGGCAAGCTTCAACTAAGAATGTGGAGAACATATTGAAGCTTTTAAATAGTTATTGAGGAGGTGCTGGGCGTGGTTCCTCACACCTGTAATCCCAGCGGCTCCTGAGGCTGAGATAAGAGGATTGTGAGTTCAAATCCAGCCTCAACAAAAGCAAGGTGCTAAGCAACTCAATGAGACCCTGTCTCTAAATAAAGTACAAAATAGGGCTGGGGATGTGGCTTAGTGGTCGAGTGCCCCTGAGTTCAATCCCCGGTACCAAAAAAAAAAAAAAAAGTTATTGAGGAGAATGTTTGAGGGTAGGACCTTATTTAAATGAAAGGGTTGAAAAGATGCCTATGAGTATATTGTAGAGATTGGAATCTAGACATTTATAATGACCTAAACCTGGAAAAATGGAAGTTTGTGCCTTTATTCTGAGAGTGCTTAGAAGTATAGAATTAGAAAAAGCAAAATTGCAACATTGATATAGATTAGGCTCTTTTGGGGTGATTGATTTGGAAATTTTGAGGTGAAAGGAAATGGGGGATGTTAGAATAAAGTTATTTCATATCCTTGTATGGGGTTTAGGAAGAGAAGTTTGGTATAGTGTAAGTAAGTGAGGAGGAGATGAGATCTCTGACATTGAAGATGAGAATGAGGTCATGAAATTGGAAGATAGGAAGTTGTGGTTACAGGGTAAGATAGTTGGAATTTTTTAGCTGGAATAATTTCAGTTTATTACAAGATCCTGTATAAGTAATTACAATGTAAAATGAGTTAAGGTCCAGGAATTAAGATGATATGCATGTTGAGGCTATGCTCTTAATTCTCTATGTATTTTGTATTTCCCAGGAAATTGGCAGAAATTGGGATTGAGAGAAAAACTAAATCAGGTCTCAAGTCTTCAGTGAATGAGGTAGGGATTTATAGATGATAGCAGCAAAGAGTAGAAGGTAGATAAGTGAGAATGGCATACTTTCTAAAAGCATCACATAGCTTTTACCCGAGGCAGCGAGTAATAGCAGTGAAACACCAGGGGAAGGTCGGCCTCCTCTCCGTGCCCATTGGAGTAAGTCTCCCTGAATAGAGAAGACGAGGGGAATTGGAATCTGTAAAAGGAGAACCAAATTTCAGTTAAGATGTGAAAACAGAGAGACTGTTCTGGAAGAAAGCTCTTTCCTGGAACTGTGGATCCAGAAGATTAGTAGAATGTGGAGAGAGGGCTAATTGGTGGCAGGAACAAAAGCTGAGAGCAAAGAGGTTGGACACGAGTGAATCTTAGAGGGATGAGAAGATGTTTGAAAGTGATTCACCTTCAAATATTTTAATACTGACACAAATCATTGAGGGGACCAAGGGGCTGGGGACTGCCTCAGCAAGAGAGTGTTCACAGGGAATGGATAGTGCCTTGTTCTGGGTAGAGGTTCTCTGACTCTCATAAAAGGATTGAGACAGAGGCAAAGGCTATGGTGTCAAATAGCTTGAGAAAGTGGGTATTATTCTGGATGTGGGCTATTGAATTGTGCTCTGGGAAACATTAAGATTCTTGTTAAAAGTAAAAGAAGAGGTATCTCTTAAGTTATCAAAAGAAGAGTCCTATTGAGGTATTGAAATAAGCATGTACCTGTGGGTTAGAGTGTAATAATTTTTAAAAATTAGCTCAACAAATGTTTTTGAATCCTTGTGTTAGATATCTTGGATGTACATCAGTGAATAAAGCAGGAAAGAAAAGTACTCATCCTTGTGCAGCATATATTCTAATGCTGGAGATGGAAGGAGGCAGATAAACATGAAAAACACATCAATTATTTAGTGTATTAGAGATAAGTCCAATGAAAAGAGAAAAATAGCCAGAATACAAAGTATTAGGAAAGGCTACAATTTTAAATGTAGTGGTCAGGGTAGGTCTGATTAAGAAGTGACAATTGAGCAAACACATGAAAGAGAGGGAGCGTTTCTGTGAGGGAAGCATTTCAGACAGAAGGACTGTTAGTGCAAGGCTCTGAGGTGGCAATGTGCCTGGTGTGATCAAGAATAATGAATCCCATGTGTCTGAAATGGGTCAGACAGTAATAAGAGGTGATGTTAGAGAGTTATGAAAAAAATGTAGTTAGTTAAAGATTTCTTTTTGATAAATTCTAGTTTATTATCAATTATATAGATTTATATTATTAACTATTTCTAATTAAATTTGTCATATTAAAATATAATAAGTATTTTAAAATGTAAGACTTAAGAGTTTGAGTGATAAAATTTATTATCAGTCATTCTTTGTTTAAGGAATAACTTCTTGAATTCTTTATCCTTAAAATGTTAGTTTTTCAATTCTTTACAGAATGATTTGGAACAAGTCCTACGTCAAATTGGTGATAAGGACCAAAAGATACAGAACCTTGAAGCCTTATTGCAGAAGAGTAAAGAAAATATTTCATTACTAGAAAAGGAAAGAGAAGATCTTTATGCAAAAATTCAGGCTGGGGAAGGAGAGACTGCTGTTCTTCACCAGTTGCAAGAAAAAAACCATATGTTACAGGAGCAAGTAAGCTTGTAAAATGTATTTTATTTATAAGATTTACTTTTATCTCTCCAAATCTCATTAAATGTTTTGTTTGAATGACTCATCATCCTGGCTTTTTTTTCTACATTTAAAATCCTGTGTATTTTTGACATAAAGCATTTTATTTATCCCAGAGGTTGGTTATGTTACTGCGGTAGTAAAAGTTAGTTAACATGATGTGACATAGGAAATCCTCAGTTAATGTTCTAGGATGTAACTTTCTAAACTGTAAACTATAGTAAATTATTTCACCTCATTAGCTTATTGGAAAAGTGGTGATGTTATTAATAGTGCATACTTGCCTTATAGCATTTTGTGTTATTTTAAAAAAGGAATGAATAACAAAATGTATTCCTAAGTTATAGGTACTAATCAAATACTAGTTGTTAGTGTGTATTAGTCAATATTCAGATTTAACATTTATTTATATTTTGATAATATATATCTTTGGACAATATATAGCTAATAATTTTTATAACTTGCCCTATTGTCACAAAATTCATATGTAGTTGAAGAAAAACATAAAATTTAAATAGTAATATTTTAAAACTGAAAATAATTGACAGTTGCTTTTTTGGAAGAATTATCTAGGAAGATAATTATTATTATCTAAATAAGAAAATATTAGCAAAGTGTCAGTAGGTTATATCACTTTTCTAGTTTTGGACTTAGAATATATATAGATTTCCCCCCAAATTTCTAAATTAGTTTTGAAGAATTCAAATTTTTTTTGGTTAGTTTTTATGAGAAATTGTCTACCCTATTTTTTAGTTATCTGCAATTTGACATTGCTCATCCTACAAATATGATCAGGAAAGTCATGCATTTTTTTAAAAGAATAAATTGACATACTTCTAGGGAAGCAACTGATGCATAGTTAGCCCCTCTGCCACCTAGAAAAGTGAAAAAACATGTATAAAGTCATTGCTTTCAGTGATCCCTGAGAGAAGAGAAACCATGGAGGTGAAATCTTTGACTACTCTACCATTTGACCCGGAGACATTTTTCAGACTATGGTGAAGGTTGGGAGAATCTAAAGAAAACAGTGAGTTCACTGAGCTGGGGAATGAAAGGTTGATTTAAACCGAGAGACTGAAGTTCAGGGAGGTTAAGGCAGCTGGAAGGTTCATTTTGCAGAGAAAAAAACCAGGGAAGGAGGAGCAATGCAGAGAAAAAGCTCCAGAAACCTGTAAGGATCCACTGGAGGATTTGGTGGAATGCTAAGTTTTATATTAGAAGGTGAGATTCTGCAAGGCCGGACAATGAGCAATATCAGGGAGCTGCAGACTGGAAAATTACCAGAGCCCACACAGGACTGGGAGATATTCAAGTGCCAGCAATCATAGAAGAAAGACATAGTTGAACAGTGGGGCATTCAGTAGAAATCCACACCAGAAATGTTACACCTTAGGAGAGAGTAAGGCTAAAGTAGCCCTAGTGTAAAAGCTTCTGTACACCTGACCTAACAAAATGTAAACCGCAGCCTTGAAAGGGCCCAAATGAACCACAGATGTATTAACTATTTACTGGAACAAAGCTCACGATTCTGTAAAAGAATGCAACAAAATCCAGATTGGTCATGATAAATAACAAAAAAATTACTAGAAATATGAATAAACAGAAAAAAATGTGAGTCATAACCAGGAGAAAAATCATCTAATGGAAACAGACTCTGAAATGAAAGGTGATGGACTCATCAGATAAGTACTTAAAAACACATCTTAAAGTATGCTAATGAGGGGCTGGGGTTGTAGCTCTGTTGTATAGTACTTGCCTAGCATGTGTGAGGCACTGGGTTTGATGCTCAGCACCACATTATAAATAAATAAATAAATAAATAAATAAATAAATAAATGTATTGTGTCCATCTACAACTAAAATAATTGGTAATAATTTTAAAAAAGAATATGCTTATGGGTATAAAGGAAAAATTTTAATAACAGAGATAGAAGTGGAAACATTCAAGAACAACGAAATGGAATTTCTAGAGATAAAAATCTTAAAATACATGAAATTAAAATGTCATTGGATAGATTAAGCAAATAGAAAATAATGTCAGTGAACTTGAAGATAAGGCAATTGAAACTGTGCAAAATGAAGCAGAGAGAGAAAGAAAAAAAGACTAGGAGGAATTGCGGGTGAGAAGAGTGCCTTAATCTATGTGATAGTATCAAGTAGGCTACCATAATATAATGAGAGTCACAGATGGGACTGGGTAGAAATATATTTAAAGAAATAATAGCCAAAAAAAATTAAAATTTGAAAGTATAAATTCAAAAAATTCAAAAACTCCATAAACTCCAAACAAGGTACATAAAAAATTTCATCTAAATTTAAAAAGTTTGTTCTTCAAAATATACCATTTTGAAAATAAAAGCCAAGATTCCAACTGGGAGAAAATAACAATTTACAAATAGCCAGCATATATAAAGAAGTCTTGTTACTTGGTTAGAACATTGATTGTCCAAGGCTAGTGATGGGAGTTGGGAATGATTACAAAGGGGCATGAGGAATATTTTAGGATAATATGTTTTCTATGTTAATTATAGTGATGGTTAACGAAGGGTATACATTTATCAGATCTCAAATTAACAATTTAAATTAGATGAATTTTATTGCATGTAAATTATAGCTTCATAAAGAATATTAAAAATATGTGTGTTTGATGTTATTTCTTATGATTTGAGATCATGTTCATGTATCTTTGGAAAGATGTGAATAGTTTTACTTTAAAAACTTTGAGATAACATCATACAGGTTTAATATTCTCATGGTGCTTAAATCTGGGCTTCTTTGTTTTTGTTATATCATTTATGAACTTTATAATTAGAATCTTGCTTATATAATAGGTAACTCAACTGACAGAGAAGCTAAAGAATCAGTCGGAAAGTCATAAACAAGCCCAGGAGAATTTACATGACCAGGTACAAGAGCAGAAGGCACATCTTAGAGCTGCACAAGACCGTGTCCTCGCTCTAGAAACCAGTGTCAATGAATTAAATAGCCAATTAAATGAAAGCAAGGAGAAGGTCTCCCAGCTTGACATACAGGTAGTATGGAATCATGCTTTTTAATGAACTTATATGAATAGAGCACCAATTTTAGGCTGTCAAATGTTTTGAATTCTTACTCTCCTTTTGCCTCACACATTAATAGAAAAATATTTGGAATAGAAATTAGATTTAAAAAATCGAGATCATTTATTGAACTTTTCTGTTTGGGCAGATTTTCTCTTTCTTCTTGTCTCCTCCCTGTTGCTCCTCTGCCCTTTAAGCATACTACATCTCCTGAAATTACTGAATCTTAGCTTTTTGTTTTGTTTTGATAAAGTCTTATTTTCTTTTTAATTTCAAATTAATTTGATATTATGCCATAAGGTCTCTGTTACATGTATTTTTTATTTTCATTTAAAAGATCTTCTTTAAAGATTTGATTTTTAAAAAAGAACACCAATGTGTATTACTTTTAGTATTTTAATTCTATGCTTTCAGAAGTTTTGCTTGATGAGTAAATCATGGTATAGGAAATAAGACAAATTTCTTTCTCCATTCTAATAATTGGATTGCAGAGGGGCAGACTATATGAAGGACCATGTAATTTCCCATCAAAGTATTTATGAAATAATGTCAACCAGTAAAACTATTAGTTAATCTCCCCTGATTCTTCTTTGTGTGTCCCATAATTTTGGAAAATATGTCACATTAGTTGAAGCAAACTGTATTAAAAGATCATGGGCAATTATTGTGCACTAAAGTATTTTATGAATTTTTTGTTCTTCAGATAGAATGCCATGTGTAAATGAAGCTGACTTCTGAAAAAATAAGTTCTTTATAGTCACTGATATGCATTTATCATATTTGCTTCCTCTTGTTTAAAGTGTAAATTTCTTTAGTTTCACTTTTAATTCAATGTAGATATATATCTATATATAACCATTGTTTCTGAGAAAACAGAGTATTTAGTTACTAAGAAAGAATCTTAAAATTTTTTCCTGTCAGCTTAAAATTATTCCTACAGTGTATTTTAAATTTCTTATGTTTATTGCTCCTCTCCTCAACCAGCTAAAAGAATGTCTTCCTGTGTTTTACCCTTTCTCAAAGTGTTTTAGTTCTAAATATGTGTTTATATTTTGTTTGCTTTTTGCTTGATTTTATTAAAGCTTATTATTTAAAACCTTGAGTTTTAATATGTAATTTCTTGATATTCTTATGAGGATTAAAAGTAAAACCCTTTAGGTGGGAAGTTATTGGGTAATAGTGAATTTCAAATGTAATCGTGGTTTGTCTAGGTGTTTTGTGTCCTTGGATTCTGGAAAAGTTTTCTTTGAAGCCATCATTTTTATTTTTTCAAAGCATAGTTATTTAGTTTGTTGTTAACAGTGGTAGACTTTGGAGATTCACATTCACTTTGGCATGTCCTTTCTCAGGAAAAAAGTATACCATTTATTTTTTAACAAAAGGGTACTATAGTGTTTTGTTGTCATATAGGAACTTTTTTTTCATTGTTTCTTCAAACATTATTAAGAGATTTTCCCCGTACCATTCCTATTTTGTGGATTTTCCCAGACATATCTTTCAATATCTAAATCCTTATTTTTCTTTTTAACAAAAAAGGACTTAATTTTTAAATAGTTTAGTGACAAAACCGATGTGCATTCAAGCAAGGGAAAATCATCAACTAAATATGGAATAAAATAATGTGTAAATTTTGTTACAGATTAAAGCCAAAACTGAATTATTGCTATCAGCAGAAGCAGCAAAAACTGCTCAAAGAGCCGATCTTCAGAATCATTTGGACACAGCTCAGAATGCATTACAAGATAAACAGCAGGTGGGGAAACTGATGCAATTTCATATTATAACCTAGTGCTTTGGTAGATAAATTTGTTGAACCCATTTATAAAATGATATGCAGTTTTATAAAGTCTTGTGATATAATTGTTTATCCTCTTTACTGCATCTTGGAGTTCAGATCCATTTGAGAGTAAATGCAAGAGACAGATAGATGGAGACAAATATACCAGCTTTGCTTTTGATAAATCTCAACTGGTGCCAGGTGCGGTTGGGCTTCCTAATATTGTATTATGTTTCTTCACTGGTGGAGGCCTTATTGAGGAGCTGAAACATTTACTCCTAGTTATTGAATTGTTGCCTCCACCCATCAAGCACCAATGGTGCTTAGACCTCCACACTTACTTTTAGTAATTAAGCAAGGCCATGACCCAGATGTTCTTACTCTGGGATATAGGAAAAGAGAGCTATGTATTCCATCTCAGTTATGAGGAAGGACTGAGGGGCTGGATAGAATGTAGAAGTTACTTTTCTCAATACTTTTGGTATAATAGAAATTTCTATTTTAGGTCAAGATTAAGTGCTAGTAGATATTCTTAATGTTTTATTACGTATAACTTTTTAGAATTTACTTGATACTCAAGAAGTGATACTGGTTCTAGCTACTTTTTTTTGTTTTGATTTGAAGTATAACAAATTTGAAAAGCAAAACAAGACAGTTTTCTTTATTTGTCCTTTACTCCAATTCTTTTATTTTTCTTTTGAGATGGAATGTTTGCTATTAAATTTGGTATGTGTCTTTTCAGGCTTCTATAAGCATTGAAAAAAAATATGTATATTTAATTAATTATATATGTGTGCACGTAGGAATTTTTTTTAAAAAAACAAGAATCAGAGAATATATGTGGTTCTGCAACTTGCTTTTTACTTACAGTATTGCTCCATACATCTGGAAAATATTTTCTAAACATGAGATTAGAATCAGAAAGTAAAATGGAAAAAATATAAGAATGACCACATAAAACTCTAAAATTTATTGTGAAATATTATTACCCAAATTCTAAAGCAAATAGCAAAAAGACAACATTTTATGGAATATGCCTGATGAAGGGATAATAATCTAATTGTTTAAAACACTTTTTACATGGGAAATAAGTGAACCTACAAGAAAATACAGGCTTAGTATTGTTAATACAAAAATCTGAAGTCCCAAGTGTTGTAAAATCCAAAATTTATTGAGTTCTGACTTAATAGAGTTTGAAATATTTAAAATTTTGGATTTCTGATTAGTGGTGCTCAACCTGTAAAGGTCTGTGTAGATACTCCAAAATAAAAATCTGAAATATCAAACACTGATGGTTCCAAGCATTTCATTTTTAAAAAAATATTTTTTTTAGCTGTAGTTGGACACAATATATTTATTTTTATTTGGTGCCGAGGATCGAACCCAGTGTCTCACACGTTTGAGGTGGGCTCTCTACCGCTGAGCTACAGCCCCAGCCTAGTTCCAAGCATTTCAATTAAGGCCTTCTCAAATTGTGTATATCTTCAAAACTGTATTAGGAAATACTCAAGTTTATTAAGAATCAGTTACAAATTGAAACAATAATGGAGTACAGTTACCTGTGTAGAGGAAAAGTATGTATTACTAGTGGAAGGATCAGAGATGGTGTGAAGAACAAGTCACTTTAGTACACTGCTGCTGATAGAATACATTAGTTCAACCTTTTAGATGGGGGAAGGGAGAGGGAGTTATTTGGCAATATATTTCAAGTGATCTATTCTTTAGATCACTTTTTTCATTCTAAGGGAATAATCATAGGTTTAAAGATTCTATTTGCATCTCTGTTAATATGGAGAAAATTTAGTAGCAATCCTAGAATTTAATGCAGGAGACTTAGCTAAGCAATAAACTATCAATAAAATGGAAATTCATGCAGTTGAGTACAATATTTTAGAAAATAATATCAGAAAGTTTTATGATGCATTGTTTTGTAAAGACATATGAGACTGAAATAATGTAAAGTAAGATCCTATTTTTATTTTAAAAATACACAAAGATATATAAATTATCATGTAGAAAAGACTAGAAAGAAAGTTATGAAACATTAACAGTGATTACCCCTGGGTAGTAGATTTATTAGTAATTTTTATTTTGTTCTCTCTGTGCAATTGGGTGTTTCAAATGAATTGAAGAAACATACTAGATATAATCACTGTAATATTTTCAAAATATTATATTTTAAAATAGTATTTGGAATATTTTAAAACATTTATTTGTAATATAAAACTGATTTTTATTACTAGCCTCTTTAATATTATGATGTTTTAGCTCCTAAGATCACTTTCTACAAAAATATCAGAAGGTTATTTCACAGGGCTGGCTGTGTACTCAGTGGTAGAATGCTTGCCTAGCATGGAAAAGTCCTATTTTGTATCCCCAGAACCACAATCAAACAACAAAAAGTTATTTAACTGTTATATATAAAGTATCTCACACTATGCACATTCCATTCAGGTCCTTTATATTGGTGGATCAAGATAGCTTCTGTTAAATTTTTATCTGGAATCTGACTCCAGATTTTTCTTCAATAAAATTAGTTTTCAATTTTGATTTGACTGAATATCTGGGCAATACAATGTAGTAAACCTTACCAAAGTTTTCATCAATTGTGCTTCTCTGTAGGAGTTGAATAAGATCACCTCTCAGTTGGATCAGGTCACTATAAAGTTACAGGATAAGCAAGAACACTGCATTCAGCTGGAAAGTCATCTTAAAGAATATAAAGAGAAACATCTCTCTTTAGAACAAAAAATTGAAGAGCTAGAAGGCCAAATTAAGGTATGTATAAAAGAAGTTGAATTTAGTCGTATTTTCTACTCAGTGGTGTTGGAATCTTATGACCTACATGGAATCAAAGATTTTTATTTAAGAAAGAAAGGTGAAGTTGTGGTATATAATTTCAAAAAATTATAATTTTTCATGTTTTAATTTTGAATTCCATCTTTACTTTTATTTTTTTGTGTTTTGGCATGTATTTTTATTAGTATATTATAGTTATACATAATAATGGGATTCATTTTGACATTCATAAATTCATTTCCATCTTTATTTTTAATTCCTTTATTAGTGGGTGGCTTTTATAAGTGACAATTAATATACATACTGATTTCCTTACAAAGTATTAACTATTTCTGAGAAATAACCAACAGGGATAATACAGGGATCTACTGTATAATTATAAGGAATTTATCAAATTTGGTTGTTGTAAAGTTTCTTTTATACCTTCATTTTTCCATTTTCCTTTCCTACTCTAATATAATATTTCAGATATGGTAGACTTTTTTCCTTTTTAAACTTTGCATTTATAAACTTTGGATTTTGCTTCTAATCTAATAATACATGAAAGCCATGATAAAATGAATCTTTAACACAATACCAAGTGAAGGTGTTGATTTACTAAGAGATGAAGTCATTGGACATATCAAAGAAGGATTTGATCTGAGTCTTTTGTCTTTTAAACTAGAACTATTATCAGTTAAACAAAAATTTCTCAAGTTACACTCTATATGGGCATGTGTATGTATGTGTGTATGTACACACACACACACACACACACACACACACACACATATATATATATATATATATATATATATATATATATATATATATATATATATATATATTACTTCTACTTCCATAATCAGGTGAATTGTGTATGTGATTATAGAATCACAAGATATGGATATGATATATGTGAGGAAATGATATTTATAATTCTGTTTGTGGGTTCTTTTGTTCCTTTTTCTTTTCTTTATGACCAATGATAGTAGTAATAGCACATCACTTTAGTTACGGTTGAAAAGAATGGAAATACAATTTTACTGAAAAGTATCTAATAATTCTATTTGGATACCTTTTAAAAAATAGTTGTTATTTAGAACTGAGAGTGTCTGTTGTGATCATCAGCTCTTTGACATTTTGTTATTAGTTTAGGAGGTATTCTGTATGTTTCACATAAACATTGCTGTAGAATTAATTCATGACATTGAAGATCTTTTGTGAATATTTTAATACAGGCATTAAGAGCCAAAGGTACCAATCAGTTTATAAAATATTTAAGTTTGCAAAATTATTATGACTATGTAAGAAATGTAGTACTTATAGATATCCAAACTTGTGTTTAGTGTTTTATTTTGTAAATTTGTAAAAATACACATGTAATTATATGTGTATGATGAGATGCATATTACATTCTGAAGAACAATAATATCTAAGTCAAGAGATAATAAAGCAAAATCATGAACTAAATTGGCTTTATATTTTGGGTCAGTGGGTGTTAATGAGGAGGACTATATGACAACTCCATTTTAATTTTAAATATCATATAATTATTTCAGTGTTTTAAACTATGACTATTAAGAGAATGTATTTTAAGTGACCTGTTAGTGAATTTTTTTCAATTTATGTTAACCACTTTTACTCTAGTAATAAATGTTTAAGTTTGTTCTCTTCTTCAGAATTGATTTTAAAAGTAAACACTTAGTAAGTATAAAGTATACACTAGATCCTAAAAAAGATTCTAAAATAAATTAACTCCTTACTCAGTAATGGTTTCAGAATGTTTATTGTAATATTTTTGTGTGTTATGTCAATACCAATTTGAATATAAGCAAAATATTACAGTAATAGTAGATTGATAATTTTCAACATTAAAGTGACTGCTGTATTTCTTCCTCTTCCATAGAAACTAGAAGCTGATACTCTTGATGTTAAAGCAAGCAAGGAGCAAGCTTTGCATGATCTTCAACAGCAAAGGCAGCTGAACACAGATTTGGAGCTTAGAACTATAGAATTGAGTAAACAACTTGAAGCAGAGAAAGAAATGTAAGTTAAAGCCCCTATTTATAAATTAAGGGAGAGAAGAGGATTATAAATTAAATATTAAAATTTCCTTCAGATTTCAATTTTGCTGGGGCTGGGGATATAGTTGGTAGAGCGCTTGCTTTGCATGCATAATGCCCTGAGTTCAATTCCCAGAACCACAAATTGATGTTAATGTGAAAGAAAAATTAAACCATCATGATGTGGTTAAAGTTAATGTCACTAAAAAAAGGGCTAAAAACTTAATTTTATAAAATTTGTGCCAGATAGTCTCTTTTCAATGATAACATGATACCTATTTTTATTGAGCAATTGTTTTGAGTTCTTGTCAGTTTGAATATATTAATATCAAAGTTTAAAATATAGGGATAGTTATGTGCACCACCCAAGAGCAGTGAGGCTTCTGCTTTGAAGTACTGTGCCAAGTTAAGGAATGGATCATTTCTTATAATAAATGATTTTCTTTTAGCTTTGTGATGCATTTTGGCAGATTTTTATTGAGACATAATGTTATTGAGCATAAGGGAAAGACCAGAATCAGCCCACATTCTTTTAAATTTTATTATTGAGGTAAAATGTACACACTTAAACACACAGATTTTTACATATACAATTTTGAGTTTTAATAAATGTATGCTCTGTGTAACTGTGCTTCCTCCAATCCACCCCAATATGAAACACTTTTATCACTCTGAAGTTTCTTCATATATCCTCTGATACCTCCTGTGGTTACCAGTTACCTTGAGTCCTGCTTCCTCAAATGTTGAAGTATAATACCAGAGAAGCCTTCCCAGGCAAGAGTAGAGGAGAAAGTAAGAAGCTTTATTAAAGGATAGTAAAACAGACTTCTCCTGGGTGGAAGAAGGGGATCCAAAGGCAGAATCCATGGGATGAAGCAGTCCTGTCCCTTTTATATGTCTAAAGTTTCCCTTGTTCTCCTGCATTCCTCTCCTGTGTCTTGTTCATTTCCCCTCATCCTGCATAATGACTGGGGGGATATGGCCAAGGGGTGAGCCTGTGGGCTGGAAAGCCCTAAGTGGAGTGCCAGGCAGAAGGGGAGTGGCAGCCCAGGGGGCATTGATTAGCAGCTCCTTGTCTGCTCAGGAGTTGCTTAATTAACGACTTTTTTGGGGAGGGGTAGTATCAAAGGGTTTTGGAGATGTGAACATTCCATTCTCCCAGGGGCTGTTTCCAATTTCCTGGACTCAAATGGGCTCCATTTTCTCTATCAGATTTCCTAGCTACACTAACTCCCTGTCTTTAAATCTGGCTTCACTTCTAGTCAATACCTTACATTTTCTCTGTAGAAAATCACAGTTCTATTTTAGTCTCTATAGATTAATTTTGTTTTTGAATTTCATATAAGTACGATCATATAGTATATTCTTTTTGTGACTGGCTCTTTTTTACTTAGTGTTCTGCTTTTTAAAATTCACCCATGTAGTCGAATGAATTCATTCTTTTTATTTGTTACTGTTATTCCACTAAATCTACTATAATTTGTTTATTTTCTTGGTAATAGGTATTTTGGAATTGTTTCTAGTTTTTAGCTATTATGAAGAAAGATGCCATAAATATTCTCATAAAAGTAATTTTTGTGAAACTGCTGGGTCATGGTAGGGAAAGTGTGTTTTAAAAGTATATAAAATTGCCAAAAGTTTTCCCAAAGTGGTTGTACCATTTTATACTCCTACTAGGAATATTGCAGTTGCTTCATATCCTTACTGATATTTGGTATTATCAGTTCTATTAATTTTGGCCATCTGCTGAGTGTGAAATGGGATCTCATTGTGGATTTTTGTGTTGTGTGTGTGTGTACCAGGGATTGAAATCAGGAATACTTAATCACTGAGCCACATTGCCAGCCCTTTCTGTTTTATTTATTTCTTTTTTAAATTTTGAGACAGGGTCTTGCTAAGTTGCTTTGGGCCTCACTAAGTTGCTGAAGCTAGCTTTGAACTTGCCTCAGCCTCCCAAGCCTCTGGGATTACAGGCATGTATTTCTCTTATGAGGCTCTTAATAGCCTTTCAAATGTTTTAACTTGTCTGTTAAATTATTTTAGCTATTTAAATTTTCCTATTAGGGTCTTTTTGTTATTGACTTCTTGGAGTTCTTTTTTATTATTAATATTTTTATTGAGACATAATAGCTGTACATCTTTATGAGGTGCATTATGATAATTCCATACATGCATACAATGTGTATGAACAGATCAGAGTAATAAGCACTTCCATGTCCTCAAATATTAAAACATTTATATGTGTTGGGAACTTTCATATATTTCTGTTATTTTGAAATATATTATAAATCATTATAACCAGTTACCCTACTGTGCTACAGAAGACCAGAAATATTTCTTTCTGTATTTTGGTGCCCCTTCTCCAACTTCTTTCCTTGGAGTTATTTGTATATTTGAAATGCAAATCTTTTGACAGACAGATGGGTATATAATAAAGCACTTTCTCCTAGTCATTGGCTTATCTTTAGTTCTTTTTGTTGTTGTTATTTTAAATATGGTATCTTTCAAAGAATAGAAGTATAAAATTTTGGTTAAATTCAATTTGTCATTTTTTCTTTTATTTTTTATGTTTGTGTTATAAGAAACATTTGCTCATCCCTAGAATTTATGAAAAATTGTCCTAGTTTTATTTATTTATTTTAGAAGTTTTATAGTTTTTGTCTTTACATTTAGGTCAGGGATCTACCTTAAATTTATTTTTGTATGAAGATCTAAGGGAAGGAATCCAGGATAACTTTTTCCCCCATATATTATTAAATTGTTCAAGTACTGTTTGTTGGAAAAAATAAAAACAAAAAAAAAACTTTCCACCTATTAAGTGATTTGTCATCTTTGTCAAAAGCAATTTGTCTTACATTTGTGGCCTTTATTCTTTTCTGCTGATCTGCTAATCTATGTGTCTCTATGTATATTGACACCAATAGTACCATTCTATGTTGATAATCTACTTTTTTTTTTAGTTTTATGGTAAATCTCATATCAGTTATTTATCTGTATTCCTTCTAATGATTGTCTTGACTCTTCTTCATTGGTTTTCCATATAAATTTTCATATTAACTCATCCATTTCTATAAATAAAGCTGTTGGGTTTTGATTGGCATTGCACTGAAACTATAAGTCAATTTGGGGGAGAATTGACATTTTAACAATACTGAATATTCTAATTCACAAAGATGTTATATATTTATCTACTATTTTTAATTTCTCTTGGTAGTATTTTTTTAAAAGGGATCTTGCACATCTTTTGTTAAATTTATTACTGAGGTTTATGTATTTTTCAGTGTTATTTTAAATTAAATTAATTTTTTTAAAAAAAATTAGTTTCATACTTGCTTGTGGCTACTATAAAATGCATTTTTTAATAGACTAAATGTCCATCCTTTAACCTTGTTAAATTTACTTTATAGTTTTATTCATTATTTTGTAGAATCCTTGAATTGTTTTTTGTTTTGTTTTGCTACCGGGAATTGAACTCAGGAGCACTTGAATACTGAGCCACATCTCCAGCCCTTTTTATATTTTAGAGATAGGGCCTAGCTAAATTGCTTAGGGCCTCACTTACTGAGGCTGGCTTTGAACTTGCTATCCTCCTGCTTCTCATCCTCATGAGCCACTGGGATTACAGGCCTGCTCTACCACACCAAGAGAGATTTTTTTTTTTTAAACTAGAAAAATGTTGCTACCTGTGAATAGAGATAATTTGCCTTCTTCCTTCCTGCTTTTTTTTTTTTTTTTTTTTAAATAAAGTCTTTTTCTTGATTTACTGTTGGCTGGGACTTCCAGTACAATTTTGAATATAAATTGTAATAACAGACATTCCTGCACTGTTACAATCTTAGGAAATAGTGTTTTACCAAGTTTGAGGTTAGCTATTGGTATTCTGTACATTCCTTTTATAAACATTCCTTTGTATATCTATTTTTGCTTAAACTTTTAAAAAAATTATGCCTGTGTTCTATTAACTTTTTTTCCTGCGTCTATTCGTATGATTATATAATGTTTCTTCTTTATTCTCTTTAGTGAATTGATTTCCTCATATTAAACCAATCTTGTTTTTCTGGAATAAATTCCATTGACCATGCTGTATTATCCTTTCAATATATTGTTTTTTGATTGATAAAACAGTTGGTCCTCCATATCTGTAGGTTCCACTTCTGTATATTTAACTGAGAATTGAAAATATTCAGAGAAAAAAGTTTTATCTGTGTTGAACATGTATAGACTGTTTCCACCTTGTCATTATTCTCTAAACAATAAACATAACAACTATTTACATAGTCTTTACATGATATTACCTATTTTAAGCCATCTGAAGGTAAAGTATACTGGAGGATGTGCATAGGTTATATGCAAATACTATATATAAAGAACTTGAGCAACTGCAAATTTTAGTATTTTGAAAGGGAGCCTGAAACCAATTTCAATGGATAATAAAAGACAACTGTACTTTGTTAAGAATTTTTCATGCATTCATGATGCCTATTAGTTTGTAATATTTTTTAAAATATCATTATCAGGTTTTGGTATTATAGTTATACTAATCATAAAAAGGAATTAAGAAGTATTCCTTCCTCCCAAACTTTCTGAGAGAATTATTTGAGGTGGGCATTATTTATTTCATAAATGTTTGGTAGAATTCACTAATTAACCAGCTGGGTGTGAAATTGGGGATTCAATTTATTCAATGAATAGAGGGCTATTCTGAATTTAAAATTTATTTATTTTTCTTGAGACACTTTTGGTTATTTGCATCTTTCAAAGAATTTGTCCATTTCATTCAAACTTCAAATTTATTGGTATAGTAGTCTATTTTTAATGCCTGTAAGATGTATAATAATATCCCTTTTTTTCGTTCTTAATAGTAGTAATTTCTCTTTTTTTCTTGATCAATTTAATTAGAGATTTGTCACTTTTATCAGACTTTTATAAAAAAGTTATGTTAATGTTGATTTTGGTCACTCTATGAGATCTTTACTGGATATATCACTAGAATTATTAGATATAATTGATTTTATTTTTATTTATTAATTTTTTATTACATTTATTTCTCCTCTATTATGCTTTCCTTTGACTTACTTTAGGTTAAGGCTGCCCCTCCCTCATACACCTTTTTTGAGACCCAAAGGTTTATTTTGAGACACACTCAAGAGAGTGGGCTCTCTCAAGGGTAAGAAGCTTTGGGGGAAAAACAAAGTTACACTTTCAAGGGAGAATGAGGGTCAGCTGGAGAGGAGGAGACAGCAACCCCTTGCTATGGATGTCAGTATTTATAGAGAGATGGTTGCTAAGGGCTGGACTAGAGGCAGAGTTACACAGTTTGCACCAGTTTTGGCAGTGTTCATCCATGCCCTCATGTTACTTTTGTAGGGAAGGCATCGGTCAAGTGCTTTCCCTTTTTGTAAAAAATAGCTTTTTAATATGAAAGTTTTCCTATGGCTGTCCACATTTTGTAGTGTCTCTTTCGTCTTTTCAGGTCCTCCAACCTTTTTATTTCTCAATGTTAGATGTCAGATTTCTGCAGTTCCATGTCTTATTCTAATAAAATTAGTATGACAGTTTTTCAACATGGAAGAAATTATCTTGAATGATGCCTTTTTTTAAATAATTTGCACTAATGTGGTCAATGGGCTTATGGCAGCAATAAGTATCAGGGGAGATTAGTTTAGACTGTATTAGGATCTATAATAATTGTTAGATGAAATTTCAGCTCTTTCTGGGGGCTGAAGTGGGTGTGTGGTTCTGGGAACATCCCATATAGCCATAAAAGTGCTGAATTGTGGTATCATTCCTTCACTACAAGGTAGAATTAGTCTTTTGCTCAGCTTGTCTTCCTTGATGTTAATGTTGAGTTTGGTCATGTCATCAGATCTTCAGTGAACATATTATTCACCAGAATTTTGATGGATAAAAATCAGTTTTGCCCCATTCATTTGAATGTTTTCATGGGAGGGCTTGTAACTAGTCATATTTAAGTAGAATTTGTCTTTAAACTCCAAATAGGCCTGTCTGTCTGAATAGATGGACTTGAATAGTGTCAAATGTTTGAGGGCTGTTGATCTTTCCAATAGTAAAAGTGGAGATGAAGAGCCAGGGAAAAATGTCTTTCAGGGAGCTGAAACAAACCCATCAGAGTCGATGATGATTAAGTTGTTTCACGCTTTCATGGGATTGAGATGTAGTAGGGAACCTTTTTTGTTCTCATATCTAGTAAATCAGGTTCTGATAATTTCAGTTGGAGGATATAGAGGTATGTTTTGCCTTAAGTGTAATTTCTAGTGCCTGGGTATTTGGGGAGCATATCTGCTCCTTTATGTTACTTACTGAGTGGTTCATCATCATTTCAATCATTAGTCTACTAAGATAACCTCTGAGTTGCTTCTTATGTTCTTCCTCAAGGCCCCAGCAGGCCCATTAATCTTTCCATTTCCATTTCTTTTTTTGTCCTAATCTCATATTTCAGAAATCACTCATAGACTCCCACATCATATCAAGGTAGGAAAACCTTGAAGACTGAGATCTTTATCACCTTTATATTTTATGCAAATATTCCTTCTCTAGGGTCTTATATTTTTATAATACCACACAGGAAAGGAAACTGGGGTCCTTTCTGTTCTTATTTAATGTAAACACTTCTGGGGTTTGACTAAACCCCACCAAAAAGCACAGGGCTTAGCCACCAAGTTCCACTTTCCCAGGGCTCACCTATATTTGGGCACTTAATCCTTTCCTCCAACACTCATCTTCTTTTTTTTTTTAAAATCAACTTTAAAAAAATTTGTTCTAATTAATGCCAGTACTCATCTTACAATGTATTTTTGCTACTCTGAAGTTTTATGTATTTTCTACATTTCTTCTTTGATATATTGCTTACTTTCCAAAGTTTTGGGACTTTTTTGCAGTTGTTGTTCTGTTTGGAGCTTTTCCAGATATGTTGTTGTTATTGATTTCTAATTCAATTGTTGCAGAATATATGCTTGGTAAAATTTAAACTTTTGAAATTAAGTCTTATATAAGGCCCAATGTATGGCTTATCTTAGGTAATTTTCTATGTGGACATATATATTGTTAGGTATAGTGTTTTATAAGTAGCAATTAAATGAGATAGTTGGTAATGTTGTTGTTCTGTATCCTTAATAGTCGTCCCTCCTCCCCCCATTCTGTTAATTTTTGAGTAAGGCATGTTAAAATTTCTGACTATGAATTGTGTATTTATTTATTTATAACTTTGACTATTACTTATTTTTTATAAAAAAGTTTTACAGTGACTATGTAAGGCTTTATTTCTGTTTTGCCTTTTTTGGGCTGGATAATCTTATGATTTCTAATTATTTGGGGGAAAGTTATATGGCATAGTAAATAAGTATATGTAATCCTAATTTTAGGGTTGTTTTCAGATTTTTTTTTGGTGCTGTAGATCAAGCCAGCATACTACTCTGATGTACACTTAAAAAACCTGTAAAATTTAATAGGACAACTGTAAATTTGCTCAATTTAAGCTTTTATTGGTGTCATATATGGGATGATAAGACATGATGTGTTAAATGGTATAATAAGAGTTTAATGCCTTTTCTGTTTAGACCTTTAAATATCAGGGAGTTACTGTGTCCTATGAACCTGATAACTTTCACCATCTTTTCTAGGGTTTTTTTTTTTTTTTTTAAGAGAGTAAAAGCATATTTCTGAGACTAAAAGTTAGCAAGTTTCAAGATACAAATACAGTTCTATTATTATATTAATACCCAACTTGAAATATGTGACTAGTATGTCTTTAAACAACTTTACTTTAGCATATTACTGAATTTATGCTAGTTTTAAATTTATACTAATTACATTGGAAAGAGTATGCTTTCTAGAAATTTTTATTTTGCATCTAGTTTTGACTTTTAAAATGGTTGATTTTTAATGTGTATGTGTTTTTTAATGTGTAATATGCATGATTTCATGTCTTTTTAGTTTACATAAAAGGCTGTAGTTTATATCTTCACTGATTCATTCTTGTAGCTTATTCATTCTGGTATAAAAAGGCTATATTAGAGGACAAATGATAACAAATCACTCATGTAATCAGCCAGGTTGTATGTAGGGTTAAATAAGTCATTTGTTTTCTGTTTTTGAAATAAAATATTTCTTTCATTTTTTCTCTGTAATAACTATTTTGATGTTTAAGACCTATCAAACACATCTTATATTTTATGTTTTCAAGAAAGGAGGCAAATTTTCCTATGTGCTTAGGAACTGACACACTGAATTAGGTGCTTTAGGCTGCATGGAAAACCTTTCTGTTTTTGTAAACCCTATAAAGTTTGCAATATGCAGTTTGCTTTGAGGCTCTATTGTGGTAGACAAGACTGGATTAAGTCAGGAGGCTTAAAGGGTTTTGATTTTACTACTTAGTTATTTAACTAGGGGAAGTCTTCTACATCTGCTAAATGATTTGGTCAGATGTTTTAAGGTATTTTTCAGTTGCAATTTTATGAAATTAAATTATTTTTACTTATGAACTATATACAAGAAAACTTAAGAGCTCAGTAATTATTTATGATTAAGTTTGAAGAGTGCAGTATGCATTATTTAAAAAATTTTTTTTCTTAAATGTCTAGTGTATCCACTACAAAATTGGATCTACAGAAAAAATCTGAAGCCCTTGAAAATATTAAGCAAACGATTACCAAGAAAGAAGAAGAAAAAATGATCCTGAAACAAGAAATTGAAAAGTTAAATCAAGATGCAAAGATGCAGCACAAGGAATTAAATAACAGAATTCAAGCAACAGTAACAGAATTGAAAGAAGTGAAGATGGAGAAAGAAACTCTAATGACAGAGCTTTCTACAGTGAAAGAGAAATTATCAAAAGTTTCTGATTCTTTGAAAAACTCCAAAAGTGAATTTGAAAAGGAGAATCAGAAAGGAAAAGCTGCCATATTAGATTTGGTTAGTTGTTTACATTTATTTTCTTAGGTAAAAGTGATATCTTATTTTAAATGTACTTTTTTTTTTTGTTTTTTTGCTTAATTTACTGTTGACTATATCTCCCATCCCATGTGATTATTTCTTAATCTATTGGTTTAACATTTTATTTTTAAAACTTTCTTGTTTCCATTTTCTTAAAACACATTGTTCTACTTTAAAAATGGAAAAACTAATTATAAGCATTGTAAAATGTGGTTTCCAAAGTGTTCTAAAATATTCTCTAAATTATTTTATTGTGACTATTAGTTGCTGCTAGAAACTCTAAGCATGTTGTTTCTTCCCCTTTACTCCTATTATATTCACCTGTTTATATCATGGGAATGGATAAGCCTGTCCCATGCTTTTAGGTTACTTTCTTATATGTATCTTACTAAGCTTATAAAACAGACTATTTAAAGTCATTACAAATATTTTCTGTGTAATATAGTTTCTCCCTTTTTAGGAAAAAACTTGCAACGAATTAAAACATCAACTTCAAGTACAAACAGAAAGCACACTAAAGGAACAAAATGAATTGAAAAAGTCACTTGAAAAGGAGAAGGAGGTAAATTTTAAAATTAATATTTGTGTTCTACATACCACTGAAAAAATTTAAGCTAGTTTAAAATAAGAGACCAAAATAAAGAAATGTAATTCATAAAAGTAGAAAATTGGGTCAATTAATGATAGTTATAGTTAGATAATTTAGGTTAAGAAACATTATTGTGGCTAAAAAAAACTTAATAGACTTTCCATAGAAATGACTTTTTAAGAAGTATTTTTTTCATGAAAATTCATATTAATGATATATTGATAATGATTAGGTAATGGTCAAGAGATATTTCTATGGTTAATGCTTCTGTTGTTCTCCAGCTAAACACACAAGCAAATGAGTAAATAACTGGGCATAAAGTTTAGTTGTTACTCTTTGAAGAAATAACTTTTAGCAGCTGGAGTCAAGTATGCAGCTTTCTAGAAAATCTGATTTGATAATTTGTGGTCCTGACGAATGTGTGATATTATTTTATTTTGTTTTTTAATTGATAGAAGATATTTGCTTTATAGATTGCTAGCCACGTAAGTGGTGAAGTAATAGTGGTTTTGTGTCTAAACTGTGAATCAAAATTGTCCAAATTTTTATCCAGGCTATGCCATTTATTAGCTATGCCATTTTTTCATGTTTGACAACTTAGAGAATGAAACTGCACTTTCCTTAATAATAAAGTGGGGCCAAATATAATAAAATCTATGTCATGAAGTTATTGTTAAAAATAAATGGGTTACAGTAAATGAATGGAACTTGAGAATATTATGCTAAGTGAAATAAGCCAATCCCAAAGGACCAAAGGCCAAATGTATCCTCTGATATTCGGATGCTAATTCACAGTAAGTGGGGGAGGGCAGAGAATAGAGGTACTTTGAATTAAACAAAGGGGAATGAAGGGAGGCCAGGGGCTCTGGGGGTAGGAATGATAGTAGAATGAATCAGACATTATTACTTTCTGTGCATATATGATTACATGACCTATGTAACTCTACATCATGTACAATCAGAAGAATGAGAAGTTATACTCCATTTAAGTATGATGTGTCAAAATGCATTCTACTGTCATGTTATAACTAATTAGAGCAAATAAAAAAATTTAAAAAGATAAATGGGTTAATATATTTGAAGTACAGAGAATGCTGATTATAACAAAGTGTTCATATTTTAGTTATTGTTTTATTATTGGTAATCACTATATAATCCTTATTGTTATACTGATTTCTGTTTTGAACAAAAATATTAGGCTCTACACTGGAAATAAACTGAGGCATCTGTATATAGCACTGAAACTTTTTCAAAAGTAACTTTGAATATGGCTAAATGCCCAAAGGTGATTCCTGGTTCTTAAAAAAGTATGCGTAAAACATGAAAATACAGCTGTGTCTGGAAAAGTAGGAAATAGTAATAGCTCAGCTTGACTGCACAAGATCTTCAGGATGACTTCTACATAATATCTAATTTTGAACAGAAACATCCTAGTGGATTATAAAAACAAAGTAGTAGCAAAATATGCCCCAGGTCTCTAAAGAACTGTTGTACAGTTTAATTTAATATCATTAGATAGATACTGAAATAATTGTTAAAAATACATTTTAGTTTCATCAAAAAAATAGACATAATTAAAGAAAATTAATCTTACATGCCATCTAAGTGAAAAGCGTCAGTTGTAAAAACAACATGAAGGCAGGGATAGTTCTCTTTTGTTAATTACTAATTATTTGTGGCCAACAGACTCAGTAGTTTCTACCTAGAGGAATGTACAGCATGTAGTAAGAACTCAGTAAATGTGTTTTAATGAATAAATGAATATCAGATATTTCATTTTCTTCTAGACTTCTCATCAGTTGAAATTGGAACTGAATTCTACTAAGGGAGAAGTCATACAGGCTCAAAATACTTTAAAACAAAAGGAAAAAGAGGAGCAGCAGCTTCAGGGGAACATAAACGAACTAAAGCAATCAACTGAACAAAAGAAAAAGAAAATTGAAGCACTTCAAGGAGAAGTTAAAATTGCTCATTCACAGAAGGTATTGATAAGAAATTTGTTTACTTTTTGTAGGAAGTAGGCAACTAAGATAACATGATTAATACAGATGAGTTGCAGCACAGGAAAGCTGATATATGCTCCAATTTTTCTAAGTTATTACATTTGATTATATGAGTAAATCTGTAAGTCTGGATTTCCATTCACCATAACCATGTTATCAGATAATTCCTCCTTTAAATTCTGGTACTAATCACTTGTCTGATAGACATGAAACTGCCTTTTTGTAAAATAACATAACTACCAATTAATGTCAATGCAATTACGTAAGTCACATTTCTAGCGTATAAGAAAAATTTAAGGGAATTCAAAACAAATCATCTTTATTAAGAAAAAGTAATAAAGAACAAAAATCAGTAGTATGAGATTTCACATGGCATATTTGATATTTTAAATAATTTCATAATGGTTTCCATTTCCAATAAGAAATGCACAATTTATTGTTAAGCACCTCTTTTTCATTCTTAAATATGTCTTAGTACTTAGAGCTTTCCCCTTGTCTTATACATATGAATTGGTCTTGGAGAAGAGAGACATAGACTCCCTATGATGGAGAATAAACAAAATGTCATGCCATTAAGAGTTGGCTGTCATACTGTTAGAGTAAAAAGAATCCAAATTTAAAAACTGTGATTTTCCATTTTATGTTGATCAGTGTTTTTGTAGCTCTTATGGAACTTTACAACAGAATAGCTTTCCAGTAATATAAGCAAGAGTAGACAAATTTTATTATAACAGATAATCAGAAGTCAGGGTGTAATTACCACAGTGTGCATATTTATTGCATCTTAGATATCTTAGGTCTTTTTTGTTTTTCAAAATCTTCTAGCTTCATATTCCTAAGTACTTCCTGAGAAGTTTTTTTTTCTTTTTTTGTTAGAAGTTTGTTTTTATAGCATTATAACAGTGAATTTTTTAAAAAAAAATATAGCTATTTTAACATGTTTTTGTTTTCATTAAGTTATTAGATAAAATTTCTTTCTGATTTTTGAATTAAATATATTGACTTTTATATTAGTACATGAGTGCTAGAATAAGGAATCTATTTCTTAACTTTGAGGAGGGCAGCAGCCTTTTGAACTTTTGGGGAGCGCTAGATTCATAGTCTTCATAAGTTAGACTTGGAATTTAGAGTAACCAACTGGAGAATCTTTGTCAGGCTGAAACAGTTTGTGTTTGTTGAGGATCAGTGTAGCATCATGGTACAATAAATTTTAGAGCTAGGTAGATCTGAATTTAAATTTAGCTTATTGAGTTTTTTGTTATGTGATTTGACTGAATAGAAATAAAGGAGCAAGCGAGGAAAGCACTGAAATACTTGCAATAATCTAGATAGTAAAAGATGATGTGAACTGAAGTGTTAGAAATGAATGGTTTAGGAATACGTTTTAGAAGTTGAGTTATTGAGACTTTCTGATAGATTAGATGATGAGAGGTAATGGAAAGGGAAAACAGGGATAACTATATTTGGGTCTGTGTTCATGGATAGTTGGTAGTAGCTTTAAAAAAAATTTTTTTTTTTTTTGTAATTGTAGATGGACAGCATGCCTTTATTTTATTTGTTTATTTATTTTTTAATGTGGTGCTGAGGATCAAACCCAGTGCCTCACACATGCAAGGCAAGCACTCTGCCACTGAGCTACAGCTCCAGCCCCAGCCACAGCCTTTGGATATGTAGGGTTGCTGTGAGAAGTCAAGTGTCCTAGTTGAGATAGATATCTATGGATCATTCAGATGGAGAGGTCAGGAAGGTGCTTATATATAAGAGCCCAGAGTTTAGATGGAGAGTTAGAGCTAGAACATAATTTTGGTAGTTACTTATAAATAAAAGGTACTTAAAGACTTGGGTCTGTTTGAGATCGTCAAAGGAGAGAGAGTATATAGAATAATAGAGAGCCAATTGTAGCTGGGAAGGAAAAACTTTATTGATCATTGTGCTCCACTATAACTCAGAAGACAGGTTGCCAAGAGAAAATAGATTTTATTCAAAGCTAGTCTTGAGGAATATAGAGGAGAACTTTTTCTTCCTCAAATCTCCATCTTCAGGGACTCAGAGGCACAGAAAGCTTTTGTAAAGAGGAAAGGAGGCACAGGGAAACTAAAGGCAGGAATTCTACATATGTTCATATAGTTAGGCTGTGTTAATCAGAAGTATGTTGCCATCTCAAGTGCCCATTAGGGCCTGGGGTGGGGGCAGCCTCTCAGCCTCCATTCTTAGTATCAGGTAGTTCAGTTTGCAAATTATAACAGTTTGGTGCTTTTAATTCCAAAGGGTTATGTTTCACAACGACCACAACTTTGGGGTTCAACAACATAGAGATCTAGCAGAAGAAAAGGGATGAGTAAAAGATTTTGAGAAGGCATGACCAGTAAGGTAAAAGAACCCCAAACACAGGATCCTCTGGAAACCAGGTTGAAGAAAATGCTTTTAGAAGGGGATATAATTAACTCTATCAATTAATGCTAAGAGAGAGGTCAAGTAAAATGTGGACAAAGATCAGACTATTGGATTTCAGAACATGGGGAACACTGATGACTTCAATAGCCATTTCGTTAAAGTAGTATTTATCTTTTGTAGAATTTTTAATTGACACATAACAACTATACATATTATGGGGTACAATATGGTGATTCCATACATGAATATGATATTTAAATGATCAAATTAATACTTCTGTCTCCTTAAATATTTATCATTTCTTCAAACTCCTTTCTTCTAGTTTTTTAATAAATTGTTGCAAATTATAGTCGCCCTACTGTGCTATAGAACACTAGAACTTAGTCCTCCTGCCTGTCCAATCTCTATCCTCCCTCCTCTACCCCTGTTTATCTTTCCTAGCCTCCAGTGACCACTCAACTGTTCTCTGCTTCTATGATAAGTCGTGTATTTATTTAAGTGCTTATTTTTCATTTTATACATATATTTTAATTGTCATAAGTTGTGCATATCTGTGTCCTTTTTTTTCCCTAGGGATTGAATCCAGCTATACACTTAGCTCATTTTTAGACAGTATCTTGCTAAGTTGCTCAGGTTGGCCTCAAACTTGCCATCCTCAGTCTGTCACCTCACTGGGATTACAGGTGTGGGTCACTGTACTCAGTATCTACCAAATATTCTTAAAGACTGAAAAGAAGTTGATTTTAGAGATGTTTTGATCTTTATGAGATTTCTTTTTCTGCTTTGATATTAATAAAGATGACCTGCAGAAATTTCCTAAGTTATTTTTGAATTTCCAAGTAGTAGAAAAAACATAACTTCAATACAACACCAATAATGGTTTCTTAATTTCTTTCATGTAGGTTTCTTTTAGCTTAACCTTAAAATATATTATCTGAGGCATCCAGCATTATATCCTCCATCAGAATGTAGTTGTTACTCTTTCTTCTGAGACCTGATACTACTTCCTAGTTAAATCCATTTTTCCTTTGTTTAATCGGTTTTACATTTTATGGTTTTTAAGTTTATTTATTTACCTAACTTTTTTGTGGTGCTGGGGATCAAACCCAGGACCTCCCACATGCTATGCATGCACTGGACCACTACACCGCAGCCTGTGTCTTTTTTGATTTTTTAAAATTGGGACTTGTTGGATTTTGTAATTGTTTGACTTTAGAAGTGTACCGTAAATTACTTTTTATTGAAGTAAAATTTTAGGTCACAAATGCAGTTAGCCTATTTTTAGAAATCTTAGTTGTATGAATTTCATTTTATGAATTTTAATATGCACACTGTTTCAAACAACTACTATATGTTTCAGACAGAGCTTGAGAATAAACTACAGCAGCAGTCAGCACAGGCAGCCCAAGAACTTGCAGCAGAGAAAGAGAAAATATCAGTGTTACAGAACACCTACGAAAAATGTCAAGAAAATCTAAAACAACTTCAATCTGATTTCTATGGGAAGGAATCTGAACTTCTGGCCACAAGACAAGATCTTAAGGTATAATAAACTATATTATATCTTAGAAACTCAGTTACTTGTTTATAGACAGTCATTAAATGATTCATTTGAGCACAAATGGGAAAGGGAAGGCTAATATTTGAGAAATATCATAATGGTTTTCTACTAAATTACTACATTTGGATTAGCATGCTTTAAAATTAATTTTTTTTTTTTTTTTTTTTTTTTGCGGGGGTAGGATCCCAGAGATTGAACTCAGGGGCACTTGGCCACTGAGCCACATCCTCAGCCCTATTTTATATTTTATTTAGAGACAGGTTCTCCCTGAGTTGTTTGCTGAGGCTGGCTTTGAACTCTCAATCCTCCTGCCTCAGCCTCCTGAACCACTGGAATTACAGGCGTGTGCCACTGTACCCGGCCATATGTGAGCATTTAAAAATGAGTTATGCAGGTGTGGTGGTGCACACTATAATCCCGTGGTTTGGGAGGCTGAGGCAGGAGGATCGAAAGTTAAAAGCCACCCTTAGCAATTTATCGAGGCCCTAAGCAACTCAGCAATAACCTGTTTCAAAATAAAAAAGATAAAAGGGCTGGGGATGTGGCTCAGTGGCTAAGTGCTCCTGGGCTTAATTCCTGTTACTGCCCCCAAATAAATAAATAAACAAAATAAATAAGTGGATTATATCTATCATAGTAGAATATTTCAGCATGTTAGTTTGTACACTATTAGTGTATCTAAGTGTTTTATGCTTTTCTTTGAAAATCACTTCAAAGATCTGCTGTTAGAAAATCATTTAATGAGTTTTAAATGTTAATCACTTGGGAAAAATGCCGACAATCTTGCTCTTGCTTGTCAGGCAATTCTGACTCTAGTTTTGTATATTTATCAACTTCCCTAGATTACTGAAATGCACAATGATTAAATTAGGAAGTCAGAGCTCAAATGAATCCTAACCTTAATTATCTAACAAGGTATAGAAATTTTATCCTTGGTAATACTATATTATTTGATAAAGTGTATGTTTATTAAAATAAAGGATATGGAAAAAAGGTAAACAATTTTTATATAATATTAAGGTATCAATTCTCTAAGGGAAATGGAATATGTGTGTTGTCTCAGAAGTTTCAGTCAGTTTTTTTCCTCTCTATTTTTTCTCTTTCTTTCTTTCTTTCTTTCTTTCTTTCTTTCTTTCTTTCTTTCTTTCTTTCTTTCTCTTTTTTTGTTTGTTTTTTGGTAAGGTGAAATATGATGTTTTCTGTTTCTATCCTATGTTTGGGATTTGTTTATTTAATTTAAAGTGCACTACTGGAAAATTCTGTTGAAAAATCACAGAATGTTAAAATGTTTTAAATATATAATGTTTATATTTTATTCCAAGGCTCTTGTAGGGAAGATTTTATAAAGGAGGTAGGATTTGATTAGGTCCTGCAGGATATGTGGAATTTGAATATGCAGGATACTAGAAAGGTCATTTTACTCAGAGGCACAGTTTGAGAAAAGGTGCCACAATGGGAATAAACAGGCAGGACATATAATTGTCTTGTTCAAGTGCTGGTTTATGTGTGGAATTTAGGTTTTAAAAAGTAGGATCTGAGAGCTGGGGTTATGGCTCAGCAGTAGAGTGCTCGCCTAGCATGCATGAAGCACTAGTTCAATCCTCAGTACCACATAAAGATAAATAAAGGTATTGTGTCCATCTACAACTAAAAAAAAAGTAGGCTTTAAATAGTGAAGTATCTTAGATGCCTAATAAAGATGATTGAACTTTATATTTGGTGGTGGGGCGGGGGAAGTAAGGTCTAAGCAGAGAATAAATGAAGAAAAGAGACTTTGGAAACTTGGAGTGGGTTGTCGTGGTAGGGAAATTAGCTAAGAGGTTATATCTCTTTCAGGAATGAATTGATTTGAACTAGGAATAAAGTTAATGAGGAAGGAATAGAAGAGATTAACCACACAGAGATGACACAAAAGGGCTGAATGCATAGTAGGCTACAAGGAAAGTGAGAGAAGAAATGATAATTCATGATTTCACAAAGAATAAGAAATTGGGCAAAAGAATTGTCATACTGCCAATAGTACATACATATCTGTACCTATATGTGACAGAAAGAGCAAGAGAGATCAAAAGATCAAAATAAGAAAGCATAAGAAAAAAAAAATCACTTAACATTTAGGTGGTGTTAAATTGTTGTTCTTTTCTTCAAAACACTGTTGTAATTCAGGGAAAATTTGTGAGGGATTTTAGACTTAACCCAAAGGCATTAGGAACCACTGAAGACATTGCATAGATTTGTATTTTGGGTAAATGATTGGCTGCAGAATGAGGAAGGAAGATAAATATAGAGACTAGGGAGAAGGCTTTACAGTAGTCCAAGTGCAAGATACTTTTTGGGCTATTACTTGTTTGGGCTAGTAGTAGCAGTAAGGATGGAGAAAAGTGATTGAATTTGAAGGATATTGAAATGATAGAAGATTTGAAACTTAATGGTTGTAAAAGTCTTGTAGAAATCACTCTTTTCATATAGATAGATTATTTATCCAGAGTATAACCTAATAATGGGACTTATATCTCCTTAATCAATAGTTTTCATTATAAGCCATGTTTTTTATTATATCTGAAATCTATATTTCATATTAATAATTTCATACATGAAAGAATAATTCAAATGTAAATATGAGCAAAAAGAAAACAGAGGGCCAGTCATCTACAGCGTTTTAAACTAAGAGGCCTTGGCTAGATCTCTATTCTAAAGCTTGCTTCTATAGGTAAGGGCAGGCCTAACACTGTACAATAATAAAACATGGTCACATCTGTGTTCTTATTCAAAGCTTCTATTCTTTCTTTCATCACCATTTTACTAGAATTTTTTTTAAACAAAAGATTTATAAATCCTGTATTAATGCCTTTAAAATGAGAAGTATATGAACTACTTAGGAAATTAATGTAAAATAAAGGATAAATACCTAGGGAAGTACAAATGATACTTATAGACCAGAATGAGATCATTACCAACCATTATTTTTCTTTTTCTTCAGTGATGTTATATGATCTTGTAGATAAGAGAGAGAGAAAAGGGAAAGATTCAGAACCTTGTGTGACATGATACCCATCTAAGTTAAGGCTGCTTGACCACTGTGGGATGACAGTGTGTACTTGGACACCAGTAAGATGGAAGACAGCCTGGCCTGATTTACGCTGCTGGATCACTTATGAAACACTTAAGTTTGTTGACTGCATATTTCAAATTAGTTATGCTGTATATATTTCTTGGTTGTCCAGGAAAGGTAAAAGTGGAATTTAATTGTAAATTTTATACCTTGAGTAAAGGGGAAATTCTAGGGTAGTAAGTTTAGGATTAAATTGAAATCTTTTCAACTTAGTACTCTCTCTTCTGTCATTTTATCATACGTCAACAAAAAGTAATAACTAAAATTGTAAAGGTTTTATTTTGAAAGGAGATTGGGAAATTTTGTTAAATAGGTAAAAATAAATAGCCACCCCACAATACTGCAGGAACTCTCTTTTGCTGAGATACTATAATGTGAGTGGCATGATCAGTGTTACTGTTGATAGTTGTTATACTCAAGGATTTCCTATTGCAGTGGGTATGGATATAGGAATGGGTTTAGACAATTCCAATAAAATCATGGAATGGGAGAAGGGGGCTTCTGAAGCTGAGCAGATAAGATAACATGGTTTATAAGAAATATAAAAAGAACATTTAAAATGCATGACCGTATGCCACAGAATAACATAGATGAATATTCAGAGGCAGGGGATAGCAATGTGTCTTAGCATCTTCAAAAGGACCTCATAGAACATTCCAAATTTGAGGTTGACTGTAAAGAACTAATCACTGGTTTCAAATTTTACAGGCCATGAGTTTAAGATTTTATAATCCATGTCCATTTTCAAATTTTTGTGGACATTTTAGAATTTTTGTGGAATTCTCTGGAGTACTATTGCTTTCCAGACTCTGGTAAACCTTGGTATTCCTTAGTATTAGATTAGACCCTCTATTGCCTTATTCTAGTTGCAATAGACTTAATGGACTAGTTTTGCAAATTTTATTGTCTACATGTGAAGTCCCTCTTACGCTTCATGACATATAGGTAAGTTCCTAAATGTACTCTGGAGACTTCTGTGAACCACATTCCTCAGAGGGTCTCACACTCATTGTTTTCTGGTGCTTTTGACACATAGCAAGTGTTTCACTGCCCTGTATGATTTCATGTTACATGCCTATTTTGTTTTTCAGGCTACCTAGTCAATTCCTGTAAATTAAGCACTGTCTTATACCTTTCTCACTTAGTGTTTAGCTGGCTGATTAGTAAAGAGCCTTAAGGGGTTTATTGTCTGACTGGCAGTCATTAAAAATTAAAATTTAATTTATATAAGAAAGAATTCTGAACTTGGTTATTGATAAGGAGTAAACTTTTTTAGGAACCTTAAGAATCCCGATAAATGAGGTCCTCATTTATTTTTACTTATGTATAGTCCTAGTATTTTTACTCATTATATATAATCCTAGTCACTAAAGATCTTTTCCTGAATTATATTGTCTGCTGCCTTTTCAAAGAAACTGTATGACCCACGTTAGAAAACTCAGTTTCTAGATCTGGTGAAAGAGCATCTTGGAGTTGGTTCTCAGCCCCTGGTGTATGACAGCAAAATCAGCTGAGAGTAGCACAGTTCCTGCCATTTCTTTTATTTAACTATCACCACATCTTCCCCCAAATGAAACCTAATTGGAGGTGGGGAGATTACCCTTTCTTCAACTTGACCTTCTCAAAGCGTTTGGGTCTTAGTATAGTCAATGATTGTGGTCTGTTAATTGACAGTAACTATTTGTACCACATAGGCAGTTGAGAGGATGGACTGGTATTCCTCTCAGGATATAGCCTCAGATGTTTGAATTTTTCTTTTGATTCACCTGGTCAAATAACTATGAAACACTTTCTCTCTTTTTTTTTTTCCTAAAGACAAAAAACCTTCTTATTTATCAAAGTTTTTAATATGTCTAAGGACCTCATATATCCTACAAAATGTATATGTGTACATAATGTAGCATTTAACTCTTTTAAAATTGTGTTATTTTGTATCTCCCCAGTCTTTTCTCTCCCCCCCTCTACACACACACACACACACACACACACACACACACATACACACACTCACGAGGTCTTCATTTATTTTTACTTAGATTATATATTATATATACTTAGATTATATGTAATCTAAGTATATTTGATATGGTCCCTACTTATTTGATAGTTTTTCACATTACCTGGCCAATATTGAAGATTTGATAAGCATTCAGTATTGAAAGGTGTAATATTCTGTTTTTATAGTACAGTCAGCTGCTGCATAGCGATGTTTCAGTTAGCAACAGACCGCATATACTGAGGTGTTTAATAAGATTATAATGGAGCTGAGAAATTCCTATTGCCTGGTATTTTTACTGGAACATTTCTGTTTTCAGATGTTTAGATACACAAGTACTTTACATTGTGTTACCATATTCAGTGCAATAACATGCTTAACAGGTTTTTAGCAATTCTTAAAAGAAAGAATTGACTTTTACTAAGGGAAAGTAGAAATTTATTTTATATAAACAATGTTTGCTTTACCATGTAACAATAGGCTCTACCACATTACCTTGGTGTGGAGTAAGCTGTACCATCTAGGTTTGTGTATGTGCACTTTGTGATGCTCACATGACAAAATTAGCTAAGAAGGATGTCCAGAACATGCCCTCATGGTTAAATGATGCATGACTGTATTGTTTTCCATAATGCTTATATTAACTGTTATGTTGCTATCGAAATTTATTAAAAGATGGCATATAATAATTTGGGGAAAAATTCTTTTTGCAAGTCTGTAGAAGAGAAGCTTTCTCTAGCACAGGAGGACTTGATATCAAACAGAAATCAAATTGGAAGCCAAAATAAATTGATTCAAGAATTGAAGACTGCCAAAGCTGCTTTGGAACAGGATTCAGCAAAGAAAGAACAGCAATTGAAGGAGCAGTGTAAAACACTCCAAGATACTCAAAAAGAAAAGGTATTTCATTTTCTGACTTAAATGCAGAACCTTAAAGCTTCAGTGGTTTGGAGATCATCCAGTCAAATCTCTTAACCTCATGTTCAATACAGGTATCATCTTTAGTTTCAACAACTCTTTCAGAAGGACGTCTAGAACAGGCTAAAACATGCTTGGTCATTGGAAGTTTTGTGCTAGGAAGTACTTCTTAGTAACCTCCTTGCCAGCTCTACCCATTTTTTTCTCACTGCTTTGCTTAGTTTTATAAGCAACTACTTTTTACACCATAGAATCTTGGTTATTTAAGAACAGATATTGCATTTCCTCAGCTATGTCTCATATAACATTTGTTCTCTAAATGTGTCAATGAGATAATAAAAGGTCTAGGAATAAGTCTTAAGTTTGTTAAGAATTCTTAAAAGAAAGAATTGACTTTACTGAGAACAAGTAGAGATTTATTTTATATAAATAATGTGAAGTTATGAAGTTGAAAGCATTGGTTTATATGACAAATACATTATTAAAACACTTTAAACTTTATATAGAGAAATTCAGACTCCAGAAACTTTTTGTTTTTTGTTTATTATTTGAAATTATATATTCCTATCAGCTGATAGGCATTATTCTATAATTCCTGAAGTTCTTGGTATGTTCTAAATTGTGCAATTCTCAAAATTCTCTTTTAATTAAAAAAATTGTGGATGATTTTGTGTATATAAGGATGGTGAAGTTGGAATGGAATTCATGATTTATACCTTAAGTTTGGGAAGTTCTGACTGAATTATATGGTGTGTGTGTGTGTGTGTGTGTGTGTGTGTTAGTTACTGGGGATTGAACCCAACAGTATGGCACCACTGAGCTCCATCTTCAGCCCCTTTTTTCAAATGTTATTTTGAGACAGAGTCTCAGTTGCCCAGGCTGATCTAGCAATCCTCCTGCTTCAGCCTCACAAATAGCTGGGATTATAGGTATACACCATCACAACAAGCTAGAACTATAGTTTTTAGATATTGCAACAGTGTTCATCAGATACATCTGGTTTCAGAATTAACTCCATCTGTGATGGATTATTTGTCTTAAACTTTTGATCTTTCATCTATAAAATGGGGATTAAAAATCTATTTATTTCAGAGATTAAATGATGCTTAATGTTCTAATAGGTACCTATGTAAAGATAGTGATACTGATAGCATAGGAGTTAGAAGAATAAGAATGGTAGTTTGGGCTACATTTTATAGAATTGCTGCTCTGGTCAGACATTGTCCATTTTACAGTGTTAACTATAACCATTTAGTCTTTATAAAGATATTATTGAAGGAGGTAGGCAAGACAGGGTATATTAATTTGCTTCAATTAAGTACAAAGGGGAGTGCTAGTGTCATCAATAGTCACAGTATTTTGATTATACTAATTTTCATTTGAGTCTTTGCTTTGAAATTATGTTTTAATGAAACTTATTTTTCTACAGTCAATAAAAGAAAAAGAACTAGCAAATGAAAAATCTAAATTGGCAGAGATAGAGGAAATTAAGTGTAGACAAGAAAAAGAAATCACCAAGCTGAGTGAAGAACTCAAGTCCCACAAACAAGAAAGCATAAAGGTATATTAAAATAATTACTTTACTTTCCTCTGTGTTGTTGGATTTTTCTATAAAATTATATATGTGTTGATATATACTAATATGTTATATTAGGAAAATTGAGAGCAAATTACCATGTGCTAGGTAAATTATTTTGTTGTTTTTGACCAATATCTCTTGCCAGAGTGCTTTTTGCATTACATGATTCCTATATATACCTATGATAACTGTAAGATATTAGGTTTCATTGAATGATAATTAAGAGAGATTATTTTAGCAAATGATGCTCATGGATAATAAAAATATGTAGAATTTGGAATTAAGATTTTAAGGAATTCTGTTTTTTTCCAATTATTTTACTTCTTAAAATCCTTTAATAATCTCGTTTTTAACATTTTGCCTGTTATAAGCACAGATAGGGTGTCAGCTAAAGAAAGCATTTATCATTTGCTTTATAAAATGTTATTCATTTTCTTAGAGAAAAGTCAGATTCTCTCAAGTGCTCTCTTAATACTCTTTATTTCTATCAGCACACTTGGCATTTTGCATCATAATTTGTAATCTCATGCCCTTCTATTCTTCCGGAATTGACTTCCTTAAAGCAGGAAAGTCCTATAACTCATTACAGCCTCAGAATGTAACAATGTGTGATGACTCAATGATGACCTATAATAAATAAATGCTTATTAAGTGAGAAAAGGGAGAGGAGGGGATGGAGAGCTTCTCCACATAATATAATCAAAACATGCACCTGCCACATGTCACCTGGGTTAAATGATGAGTGGGCAGGAGGCAAATTTATTCTTGCATCTTTTTAGCCAACTGTTCCAAATGTTGAACTTGAAGAATCTCATATGTGAGTAAACTCATTGTGTCTGTGGTAAATAGCATAAATTTCAGCTGCCTTGTGACATATTTATTATCAAGAATGATTTATTGTTTTACCTTTCAACAGGAGGTAACCAATCTCAAGGATGCCAAACAACTTTTAATTCAGCAGAAATTAGAACTTCAAGGAAAAGTAGACTCATTAAAGGCAACTCTTGAACAGGAGAAGAGAAACCTGCAGATACTAACAGAGCAGGTGAAAAAGGAAGAAGATGAGCTGAAGAAAGAATTTGTTGAGAAAGAAGCTAAACTGGTCAGTGAGTTAGTGGTGGCAAGTATGTTGAACAGCACTCTAAATCAGTCCAGGGGGAAGATTTTTTTCTACCTAAGTTTCTATCTAAGTTCTAAGTTATGATGGATGTTATGCTTTCTTAAGATTTTAGTCTTCAAGAAAGGAGTTCTGATTTGCTTAAATAGTTGACATGTGATTGGAAATATTTTATCTGTTATCATATTTTGTTTATATCAGTGAAAATTCAATTAAAATATAATTTAAAAAGTCATTTTTTTTTGTTCCACAAATGTTTGAAACTCTTAAACCCACAAACTTATAGATTGAGGTAAATGGAGTGAAAGCTACTCATGTGAAATTTGTTTTGTCAAAGTGAATGTTGATAAGGGGAATTGGAAACTTCAGTTTGGAATTAGGATGAACAAAGTCAGCTTTTCCTTCCCTGAGCTGTACATGCCAAATGGGAAGTATCTGGCTTTCCTTTATTGAATTAACTCAATATCCCTAGATAACTTGACTGCTGAATATTCTAGATGAAGAGTTGGAATTTTAAGTTCAAAGAGTGACTTGAAGGGCTTGTATTGTGGTTTTTGGCAGGTTGATAGAGACTAAAGGATACATTGAGTGACCTAAGGAAGTGTCAGCTTTATCTCTAGGGCATCATGCTGTTCCTACCATGTGTGTCTTCCCCTGCTCTGTTAGAAAAAATAAGACTTTCAAGTCGTGTCATTTAACCTGGACCTTATGAGAGGCCTGCTACCCATCATTTCAGGATTATAGCATTTGAACCCATTCAAATTATACAGATGTTTGCAGAATAAGTTTTATTTGTGTCTAGTGAAATATATTCTCTTACCTCCTTTCCTAAAGCAGCAATATTATTTATATTGCCAATATTTTTAATTTAATAAATTAATTTTGTAATAGTCCCCCCCACACACACATTTTTTTTTTCTTTTCTCAGCATTCTGAAATAAAAGAAAAGGAAGTGGGAATGAAGAAACATGAAGAAAATGAGGCTAAACTTACCATGCAGATTACAGCATTGAATGAGAATTTGGGCACTGTAAAGAAGGAGTGGCAGTCTAGTCAACGGAGAGTTAGTGAGCTAGAGAAACAGACTGACGACTTACGTGGTGAGATTGCAGTCTTAGAAGCCACGGTTCAGAATAATCAAGACGAAAGGAGAGCACTGCTAGAAAGGTAATTGATGTTAACTAAAGTAGTTCATTTCCATTGTAGGTAATTAAAAGATTGTTACAGTCCACATTTTTAGAATACAAGAATTAAGAAAAGTATGTTAAGGCCTACAGGTATTTAAGTAGACATTTAAAAGACTGATCCTTAGAACAATCAAATAATTGAAATGAATGTGTTTATATTTAAAATTACTAACTAGTCCATGGCCTATATTCTAGAAAGATTCTTTCGTGATTTTTAAAATTTGCCTCTGTTTTTTATTTTTTATGTGGTGCTAAGGATTGAACCCAGCGCCTCACATGTGCTAGGCAAGTGCTCCACCATTGAGCCACAGCCCTAGCTCATCATGATTTTTTTTTTTTAATTAATTCTCTCTTTTCTATCTGTTCCAGATGTCTTAAAGGAGAAGGTGAAATAGAAAAGCTTCAGACCAAAGTCCTAGAATTGCAAAGAAAGCTGGATAATACAACTGCAGCAGTGCAGGAGCTGGGCAGAGAAAACCAGTCCCTTCAGGTAAGTTACTTGAGATGTGAGGCAGTTTCTCAGACTAGAATTGACCTTTTAATGTAAAGCAGGGCTGGGGTGTGGCTCAATACAGGAGTGCTTACCTAGCATATGCCCTGGGTTAGATCCCAGCACTGGAAAAAAAAAAAAAAAAACAGAACTCATGTTTAATAAATTTTTTCAAATAGCTACTGTCTGTACAGTGATATTATAGGTTTTATAGGTTATTAAATATAAATTTGCTTACTTTATGATAAAGGACTTCTTCAGAGATCTCAGAGATTAGTTTGAGAACCATGTCATTCATGAATTGTCAGTTACAGGGAAAGAATTAACAAAATTCAAGAATACCCAAGAATGGAAAAATCAGTATGTGTTAAAAAAGTGATGTAAGTATGTTCTTAGAATCCCTAGAAAGGATTGATCATTAGAGTTAGGCTAATTATCAGTGCCTCTGAGGAATAAATTTTAATTTTATTTTCATTCAGATTTTTTTTTGACAAATGAAAGTTGAACAAAATATTTTTAATTTTTAAAATTTTATTCCATGTTGTAGACAGCCAAAATTTTGTACATATCTGGTACCATATTAGAAATAATTTATCATTCTTTATAATATTCAATATCATAATACATTGGAACTTTTTTTAAAAAAAACAGATCAAACATACACAAGCGTTGAATAGAAAGTGGGCTGAGGACAACGAAGTACAGAACTGTATGGCCTGTGGGAAAGGCTTCTCGGTCACAGTGAGACGGGTGAGTGGGTTGATTCCTGGAGCTACATTTCTGGATCTCATTTCTCACTGATAGTATTTTAATCATCAAAATAGTTCTGCATTTAATGAATTTTTTAAAAATTCCATTTGTTGGTAAACTTTATAACTACATATTAAATTTCATGTAGTCTAGTTTCTGGTTAGCCTGTGTTTGAATTTTAGTTTTAAATTCAGTCATCGTTTTCCTACTGAGTTATTCTATGGGACATTTTTGGATCCAGTGCACCAGTGTTGAACTCATGAGGTTTAGTCATCAATGGGTTCTTTTAAAGGAAGAAAAAGCAGAGAGATGTAAAGACACATATTTGAAATAGTACTGTTTAAATAATTATGTGTAAATTCCAATTGAAGACAGTATTTCTGAAACATTTGGCAAACATATAGTTTTTTGTTCGATACGTGTGTTTTCACACTTAAAATATGCTTTTTAGAGTTCTTTTGAAAATTTTATGATAAAAACAGGCATAAAATGTTTATATAGTGTTTAATAAATAAGAAAGTCTTCACTTTAATGTAACAAAGGGGTTAAATTAACATGTTGAAATATTCTTTCATTAAGTAATAGGATAATCACTGGAAAATTAGTATACCTTTACAGTGTAGTCTGTGACTATACTACTGTAGTTTTATAATGCTTTTGTTATAGTGTTTGTGCTTGAAATTGTTTAATTTTTATCATTTACAGCATCACTGTCGTCAGTGTGGAAATATCTTCTGTGCTGAATGTTCAGCCAAAAACGCCTTAACTCCCTCTTCCAAGAAGCCTGTTCGCGTCTGCGATGCATGTTTCAATGACTTGCAAGGCTAACAGTCATCACAACTCCAGAGTAATATCACACTAACATTAGATTTTTAATAAATGTGCTTAATAGAGGTCTTGGACTACTCTTTGATTTGGATTCTGGTTGCAATACTAGACCAAATTAGAATCCGTATATTTTGGAACGTTATCGATATCAACAAAAACTCTTCTATTTTTGTGAGACTTGAGTTCATCTTTCATTATTTTTTCCATTTAACCCCTGGAATAGCTTTCATGCCAAGTTTAGAATTAGCCAATGAAATGTAAATAAACTTTGGACAGAAAATAGCAATGTATTTTTTTAAATATAATTTCATTGTTCACAAACAATGAGTACAATTCCATAGGTTCTTTCTCCCAAATTATATGTACAAAGATGTACATGGATCATGTTATCATTTGTTTTTGTTGCACAACAGCACACTATTGTTTTAAACATTCTCTTTGTGGAATCATGCACAGAATTATAAAACTTTCTATCTTTATCATTTATATATAGGTCTGTAGCTCAGTTTTGTTGTTATGTTATAAATTTACTACTTGGGTGTTTTAAATACAGTTTGTGTTAAAATATGTACTAACCATGAATTCAAACATAGTTTTTGTCCTAATGATATGGATTAAATTCTCTTTAGTAGATTTTATGAAAACCTCTATAAAATCAATTTGCTTACTTTATGGTAATCCTGGGATAGTATTTAGAAGATTAGGGTTAAATTTTCTTTTTCTTTTTTATTTTTAAACTCCCAATATTTTTCATTAAAAATCCTATAAAGCTTCTCACCTTCACCATCAGTTGAAAGATGAATAATAGAAATTGTATCATGGTCCTATTCTAGTTTTCTCATAAGTGGGAAGTCTTCTGAGGTTAGCTTTCATGTTATACCTTCATTTTGTCTCTCTAACATCTTTAGGAGTCTTGAGTTTACTTTTTAATAGATCTGATTTTTTTCCTTTATTTGATTTTATCTTCCCAAGCATAGCCCAATGTCACTGTAATTGTTTTATAATTTTGCATCTTAAAGCTAGAAAATGGTATTGCTATGGTCTTTGCCATGAAAACAAAATACAAAATGATAAGAAAGTATTAAATATTCTACTTCACATTTTCTTCTTACCTAAAGGAAGAATTTTTAAAAGTTGTAAAATTTACTTGAAATGCTTTTGAATTGGGACCTATATTAACTTGGAAATCTTTTTAACTTTGAAAAAATAATGCTTGGAAATTACCTCTAAGTAACAGCTAGAGAATAGAGTATCACCTAAAACAAATATATTTATATGATAACAAGTGAAACAGAATTACCACACACTTTAAGGGTAACTAAGAATTAACCCTCTGTATGCTGAACAATGGAATTGAACTTTATTTTGTCATTGTCTTGATAATTTAGAAAACTGGAAAGCATCTGAAGACCGAAGTCACAAATATTAGTTTATTAATTATCTTTCTAGAGAAGAAATGTAGAGTCATAACATTCATTCAGTTGGAATCATTTAATAACTGTAACAGCTAAGGATGAGAGTTAATATTTCATTTACCACAAATAATTTATAAGATGCACTTGCTTTCAAATATCATTCTGAAATGAAATTATGTTTATGTCATACCTACACATATATAAATAAAGAGATTGTCACATATTCATTTAATTACTAAAAAGAATTTATAGAAATCCTGTTGTCAGCCAGTAGCTAGCTATTAAGGACATTGGTTAAATCCATGAACTTGTATAAACATATCCTTGAGCATCTATAATGAAGAAATAAATACTATGGTTCTTTATGAAAAATAATAGTTGGGATAATAGAAACTGAATGACTTATGCATTTTAAATACTAATAAATTCTTTCAAAATTATCTTAATTCTATACATTTACATGTAAGTAAAACTGTATATGTTGGAAAAACAGATATTCACAATACTGTTGTGAATTGTTTGTTTTGTAGTTGTTTTAAGATAATAAAACTTCATAAATGTTTTTTTTTTTAAGATAGTAAAACTTCATGAATGAGAATGCTGGATTAGAATGTCAACTTCATCAAATTGGACACACTACAGACTTCTCTGGGTCTTCCACCCCCACTCACCCACACGTATTCACAATTGTAGGGACAGCAAATAAAACAATGTGTGTTTGAGTGACTTTTCTGTTTTTTTTTTTTCTAATTAATCTCATTTGATAGGTCTCAATAATTTACCTATTTAGGCTATTATATTGATAATATAAATGAAACCAAACATTCTTGCTATTAACTCAGCAGTTTAATGTGTTTTGGAAATAAAAAGGGTTTTTCCCCCCTTTTAATTAAAAAGTCCTTTTCTGAGTTCTTGTTGGCTATATACATTTTAGATGTTTGCTGGTACTATTATTTTTTCAGTACATTGGAGCTGGCAAATGCAGGGTCTCATTTCTTGGTTCTAATGCCAAACATGTTGGCATTGAGTGTTAGTAAATTGCAAACCACAGAATTGTGAGTTAAAATCAAGTCTTGCTGGCTTAGTGTGTAATAAATTATACTGACAGAATTCTTTTAATAGAAAGAAGGCAAAGTTGCTGGTATAGGATTTGTTAATTTTGAAGGAAAAAAGAGGGGGAAAAAAACATAAAAACCTCAATACAGTGTACAAATAAACATTTTGTTCAACTACCTCTTAAAGTGGAATTAGCTAGTTTAGTAGTTTCCGTACAGTAATGTTTTTAAATAGTAACTGCCAAATTTGTTATTTTCCCATCTCTCTTAAAAAGTCTTTATGATTATTTTATATAGTTTTGGGATCTTTAAAGTCACTTTTTTTAATCTTGCACTTGCTTAAAAATGTTTAGCTTTTAAGTGGAGAGCAAATTATGATCATATATTTTGATATTCATGACCTGTTTGATGATAGAATTTTTTTTAATGCACTTTGGCTATAAAACCATGGATGATTTGATCCATATGATTTAAATGTGCCATCGAGTTAGTATTCTTAGACATGAGCCTGATGAATGACAGTCTGTAATTATAATGTGCCACACATTACCGTGTCTTAATTGCCCTATGCCTGAATTTTAATGATCAATTTGTTATTGTTGCAGATGTGAATATTGTGCATAAACTTACTAAATTTATGTAAAATTGTATAAAATAGAATTGGAAATCACTTAAGTTCTTTCCATGTAGAAGTAATGAACTTATTGTAACATGATGTAGTCGTGTGTAAGACATTCTGTACTTCCTTGGACTGGATCATATATTCATAGCTTCTGTACATACCTTTGCATGAATATTTTCTCATTTAGTTTTTGGGTCCATTATTTGTGTTGTATTTACTACTTGTGATCATGTAGTTGTGCCTTATTTTGTGAGAGAGTTTAGCTCAGTAAATACTGTAATTTCTAACCTCAGTGATTCGGGTTATTAATTATAAATATAACTGGTAAACCACATCACAACATTTAAATCTGTATAAAGACCAATGGAAGGATCCTTGCTGGATTATTGCTTTTGTCTTTTTTTAATATGTTAAAGATGATATTAAAAAACATTTCTTTCTAATAGACGTATTCTATGACTATAAATTATTTCATCTGTTTTAAAAAAGAGAACAAGATATACAAAGCCAATCTCAGCAACTTAGTGAGGGCCTAAGCAACTTGGTGAGACCCTGTCTCTAAAAGTATTTTAAAAGGGCTGGGGATGTGGCTCAGTGGTTGAGCACCCCTGGGTTCAATCCCTAGTACCAAAATAACAAAAGAGAACAAAATATTAACCATTTTGCATCAGTTTATTTACAGACTATTAGTACTCTGCACTTGGATATATACAGTGATAATGTTTTAATGTCATTCAACTTAGGATAGTAATTAAGTTCCTGATCTCAAGAGAAATTAAATGCCATTTTGCTTGAGACATTTCCTTTTCACTCTTTTCCATGTTGTGGAGAATTAACAAAATGAAAAAAATATCAAAAATATAAAATTAATCTCCCTTTTATTGTGTGTGTAATTTTAATACCCAGGTGACCATTTAAAGATACTTTTTTGAAGACTCAATATAACTTTTTTTCCCCCTGTCTTATTCTTTATTGGAATCAAGGGACTGGAGGAATCTTGAGCGATTGCCTAGTCCTAATACATTGCTTTCCTCTTTGGGAGGTTTATAACAAAAATAGTAAAAATTCCTTGCAAGATGATCATTAATTTTTTTCCTAAAAATATTTATTTTAGCCATAAATTTCTTCATAAATCTTTTCTTGCATAAACCTATATTGTCTTCTCCTGGACATAATTGCTTTTAATCCCACCCAGATACCATCTCTTGGAACTCATTTGAAATCTGTTCTCCTTTTCTTTGCCTTGTCCTCTTCTCATTTATAAATATTAAGCTATATGAACAAGAGTTACCACTTTCCAGATATTCCTTTTATTTTCACTTATTCCTAACAAATGCCTGACACTACTATAGAGACCATGAATCTCATTCCAATAGTGCGTGGCTTTTGCACAAGAGCTTGTCTGCTGTGCTTGCTCACACTACCGTGTTTGCATGGTGACATCTGTGGCTTCTTCAAAGAATCACTGTGCATGTGACTTCTGCAAACATCATCCTCTCTATTTTGTTCTTCAGCTTTAATAAAACAGTTAAGTTTTCAGTTTTCTGGAGGCAAAATTTGATAAATGTGTTTTTCCACTTTGGAAACTGCAAAAGGCACCATGCCTGAGATGGAAGTTTGTGGACTTCCATATGATGCTATCTGACCCTAAAAACAGGTTTCCTTAAATTCAGTTAATGGTATAACCCACCATGATAATAGTTCAAGCTGATTTTTCTGATAAAAAATTTGAAAAGTTCTAAGTTCTGTTGAATAAATTGACTATACTGTATTAACATGCACACGTACACATACCACACAAATCCAGAAATTTTTTTCATACATAACCACCATTCTTCAAAAAAACAAAGATACTATTTCTATGAACGTCTTCCATATTAAAATTTTAGTTGGTGGATGTAGAAGAGAGATTTGTTTTTCTTTTTTAAAATAAAATAATGGAATTCGATCTTTGGGTTTTTTTTCCTGTCCAAGTTAGCGTAATATGAATACACCTAAGATGAGTAAACTGACCGGTAGAGAAAAGGAATTTAAAAACTGCTGTTAAAATATAGAACTTATATATTTCTGAATATATTAAAAGGGCAAACTTTGTATCAAAAATTATCATTGTGCTTGAGGTAAGACTCTGAAGCAGTAAGACTCACTCACAAGCGATATAGGAAAATTGGTTTCATTACTTAATAGATAAATAAAATGCCAGAATTCATACTGGACACAAGCAGTGGACCTTGCTTTCTTTCTGATATTCCATTTATCTGACCATTCATTCTTTATCAATTTCAATAGCACCATTCTTCACTCATGCTTCCTACAAATCTGACTTAAATATTAGAAGATAGTCTGAATATCAATATGTTGCTGTTAAGAAGTTCCTCAGAGTTCAAATTTCTTGCAGTCATTATTCCTCTATACTAAGGACTTTCCTAGCTCAAATTTTCAAATCTTGGAACACCTTTAGAATGAATGCACATTTCCTTCTACTTCATTACTAGGTTAAGTGTTACCAAAAGATTGAATGAAAGAATACTTAAAGCCCTAAACTCTAATAAAGTTTGCCACTTGTTTAGGTCCCTAAATTTCAGAGGATTCTGCAGATAGTTTGATTAATGCTATTTTCTTGGTTTCCTGACTCTTGGTGAAGCAAGAGATAGCTGCTGTTATTTGTGTCATCCATGTTTTCTGTGAAAAAAGAAAAACACACCTAGATTAGAATGCTAAACAGATCGTTTCTCACCATGTGTGGATTCGTATTTTCCATTATATTTATTGGCTTGATTTTTAAAACTGAAGACTAACAAAACATTTGCATACGTTTTTCATTTTCTTTCTTACCTCTAAATACCTCTAATCATATAGAAAAATGCAAATGGCTTAAATGAATATGGTGTGCAAGTTGGATAAATAGTCATGAGTAATCAAGGAACCATAATTGTCAATGATGACTAATTAGAAAAATGAGTACTGAGAATAAAAATAGTTTGGAAGTTGATTTTCTTGACTTCCCATTAAGAAACTGAGGTTCTTAACCAGTGGTATAATTTGAAAACCAGACTCTAAGGGAGCTAAATCCAGAAAATTGAGTTCTTTAAGAATAAAGAAATGTTGCATTTATGGTCTGGCCACATTGTTGTTTTAATGGAAGTCTACCAGGGGAAAGACAAGAGTAGGAACTTAGAAAGAAGCCAAAGTAAGGCAGTTTCTCTTTCAACTCATAGCTATAAAAACAATAGCACATTTTCAAAGGTTGAAGAATGAACTTGACATAGCTAATTATTGCATTGGGCCCTCACTTAAGCTGACATCACATTGTTTGCACTTTGGAAATTGTTTGGAGCATCTTAAAAGTTAATAATGTGGCCGGGGGCAGAGGCGCACGCCTGTAATCCCAGCAGCTTGGAAGGCTGAAGGATTGCGAGTTCAAAGCCAGCCTCAGCAACAGCGAGGCCCTAAGCAACTCAGTGAGACCCTGTCTCCAAATAAAATACAAAAAAAGGCTGGGGATGTGATTGAGTGACCCTGAGTTCAATTCCTGGTACCCTGCTGCCAAAAGTTAACGCAATGTGAAGCAATCCTTCCCCCATTTCCTAAAGAAAGTGCAGAACTCAGAGTCATCTATTGACTTTGCAGCAGAGAAAGCAAGAGGCTTTGTCAGCTCTGCCCTTCCCATGTGAGCAAAGTGTCAATGCTGAGGTTTCTGAGCATAAGGACTAGATGTCTCCCTTCCCTCCTCCCAAAACTGTCTTCCCAAAGCAGGGGAAAGAATTTCTTTTTTCTTTTTTTTTAAAATTAATTAATTAATTTTTTATTAGTTGCTAAAAATATTACAATAATCTTGACATCGTATATCATACATTTGATTCAAATGGGGTATGAATTCTTATTTTTCCATGTGTACAGACTGCAGGATCACATTGGTTATACAGCCACTTTTATACATTCTGCCATACTAGTGTCTGTTGTATTCTGCTGCCCTTCCTATCCTCTTCCTACCCCCCCTCACCTCCCCTCCCATCCCCTCTCTCTACCCCATCTACTGTAACACATTTCTCTCTTTTTTTTTTCCTTTCCCCTCACACCATCTTATATGTAATTTTGTATAACAATGAGGGTCAGGGAGGAAGAGCATGAGAAGAAGACTACCATTAAACAGGGACGAGAGGTGGGAGGGAATGGGAGAGAGGAGGGGAATTGCACGGAAGATGGAAAGGGAAGGAATTTCTAATTCACCTCTACTTAGGAGGCTTGAAGGTTTTGCCTTATGTAAACTCTGAAGAAGCAAAAACACACACAGTTAAAATACATACTTTGATGTCTTCTGTTTGGGCTTGTAATAAGAATGCTGCTATACACTGTCGATATCTGTTTTCATGTTGTATAAGGAAAGCATTTCTCAGCCCAAAGACTAGAAAGAGATATTAAAAAGACAAAAAGCCAAATTATTTAATATGAAATCTGAACAGAAACCTGGAGTTTGTCTTTTACTTTGGTGTGTTTTTGCTTTAATGATGGTGCAGTTTTATTTATGTAGATTATTATGGAAAAAAATATCTGATTCCAAGGCCAAGACCCCACTATGTCCAAATAGAGCCCACTTTAATAAGAAAACCCTGTTTTCCTCAGCTAATGGCTTCTGGGAGTTGAGGAAATGCAACTATGTCTTAAGTGACAGACAACAGGCTGCCCATAGAAGCTGAGAACAGTTAAGCAGGTTGTGTGTATGTAAAGGTGTAGATAATAAAAATATGAAAAACAATAGATATTTTTTGTCCCCGTCCCTCCTTTTTAAATGTTCGTTTTTGTATTTAAAGGGAAGTCACATCAAAACAAAGCTTACAATCAAATTAAGATGGGACAAAAATGCAAAATACCTGAATGTTTCCCAACAGACCAAGAAAAGACAAAAAAAAAAAAAAAAAAAAACCTGTTTCAAATGATGCAATATCCACCAAATTACATGAAATGTGAAATGGAACAAAAAGGAATGCATAGTTTCTGTGTTTGCAAAAGAAACTGTCCTGTCATTTTCTGTCTTAAAAAAAAAAAAGACAGGAGGTACTGGAAGAGCACTTTCCTTTTTTTAACAGCAGGGACTCTGAAAATGGAAGGCTCTTCTTGAATTATTAATAATACAACATAGGGAGTAGAATTCTGCAGCTTATACATTCTTTCTACAGTTGTTAGTGTTCAGAAACAAACCAAAAACCAAAAAAAAAAAAAGAAAAATTCAAGTCAGGGCTGTCTCCTGGCCACATCAAGTACTTCAGGAAGAAGAAAGAGCAAGTGACATTTATTCCTGACACTCCTTCAGTGTCATTGTTACTTGCTGAAGTTTTTGAGTTTAAGTCAGATTGATCTGAGGCAGATGGGGCTTCATTTCAGATTCAAAGTGACGCAGACTTGTTTTCTTAACTGCAAGAACCATTTCAGTATCACAGGTTATTCTCATAATAGTCCACAAAAAAATTCATAATTTCTAAATTCTGTAGGAAAGTCTGCTAAGTCAGGTCATAGAAGCTTGCCCAGTTTCTCTGGAATAAGAACACTTATATCTAGTAAAAAGGCTTTCTGGAAAAAAGAACTGGCTGTGTTTGTTTTACTCCCTGATTTTTCTTCTTATAAATTCCCTGTAGCAAGTGAGCCCTTAAGAGATTATACTGTTGCTCTTGGCTGGCGTTTGGAATCTGTTTTCCTCAAAAATTTTAACTGCTTGGAACTCATCAGTTTGGATTATAATACGGGGATAAGGGTCCTGGCTAGGCCTGTGAAGTACAAAAAGATATGAGTGGGAATAACTTCTTTTCCGAGCATATTAATACAAAGCCTAATAACATTGTTTAGGCCCCATATTAGGTTCTCCACCCCATCTGTTTTGTGTCATTTAAACCCCACAACAACTACATAAGATTAGGACAACTCGTTCCCACTTCAAAAAAATGAGGAAGCAAGAAGCTGATGCAAATCAATTTTTCTCAGTTCTCAAAGCTGTGTGTGGTGTCCCTGCAGTTTGGAGTTAGTCACCCACTCCAGTGCCCAGTCTCTTTCTCTTGTACCCACTTATCTTTCCCACTCTAGCTCATAAACTATATTTCAACAGTCAAAACAATAGACCCAGAAGAACAACAAAAACATAAAAAAAGAAAGCAAGACATACTAGTTAAACAAATTAGAAAATAAAACAGGTGGAAGTATAGTTTTTTAAAAAAAAGATATTTACTTTCATTTATTTTTAGAAAAGTTTCAGAGAATGAAAACCACGTATCTTCCAACATAATCTAGTGATGTCAGAGTTCCCATAAAGTTTAGTTCTTAAATCTGGCATGTCCCTGACTTAGCTGATCCCTCTGCTAAACTGCTTCCACTTTCTTGAAGGGAGTTAGTACATCTTCCTCCATGTAAGATGCCAGAATCTTACATAGCCACTGGAGTAAGAGAATAAACTAGCACAGAGGCCCTCTGTGATATTGTTTCCCTTGTGAAAAAAATAAACAGGCAGAAGATGGAAGTGGTTTCTGGCCCTACATGCTGAATCCCTGCCTCACCTGCACGACTTGGTCATTCCTTAAGCAGGGAGGAGGCTCACACTGGAGGCAGACTTTGCCTGTGTCAGGCAAAATCCTCCTTTGGGGGAGGCTCTTAAGCTACTGTGGCTTATTCAAAATTGGCTTATGCTGTGTTTGGATGTCCAATGTCTCCCCAAGTCCCATGTGTTAAAGGCTTGGTCCTCAGGACTGTGGTTCTAGTGGGAGGTGGTTGAACCTTTAGGAGGTGGGCTTGGTAGGAGCCTTTTAAGTCACTAGGGTGTGTCCTCAAAGAAGATCATGGGACCCTTATCTTATTCTCTGCTTTTGACTTGAGGTGGGTCGTGTGCTCTGCCATGTGTTCCCATCACAAGCTTAAAGCAATGGGGCTCACTAATCACAGGCTGGCCTCTCCGAAACTGTGAGTCAAAATATGTCCTTTCTCTTTTATTTCAGTGGTGGTGGGATGATACTGGAGATTGAACTCAGGGTACTTGATCACTGAGCCACATCCCCAGCCTTATTTTGTATTTTATTTAGAGACAGGGCCTCACTGAGTTGCTTAGCGCCTTGCTTTTGCTAAGGCTGGGTTTGAACTCACGATCCTTGTGTCTCAGCCTCCCAAGCCACTGGGATTACAGGCATGTGCCACCGCGCCCAGATGTCCTTTCTCTTTATAAGTCAGGTATTCTGGGAATTTTGTTATAGTGATAAAAAGCTGACTAATACAGCCTATATAGACCATGATTTGTTCCATCAAAATTAAACATAAAAGGCCTTCTGACTTGCCCATGTCACCTTTCTTTTTCTTAATATTTATTTTTTAGTTTCAGGTGGACACAATATCTTTATTTTACATTTATGTGGTGGTGAGGATCAAACTCAGTGCCTTGTGCATGCTAGGCGAGCACTCTACCACTGAGCCACAACCCCAGCACCCAATGCCACCTTTCAACAAATCTTTTTGAAAGCAAAAATATAGGGGATAGAAGCTCTGTTTCTGGGTCCAAGCTTCCCTTGGAAGAGCCCTTTTGCTCCTGGGGAGAGAGAGAGAGATATTGCGTCCATTCATAAGTTAGTATGTGGAAATTAGTTAAATATATTTAAATAACATAACTACATCAATGTTGGCTATTCATTCATTCATCCATCCATCCATTCATTCATTCCCTATAAGGCTGTTCTACTATGTATGGGTTGGTCCTATGTTAGCCACTGAGCTAGGACTGGGGAAATTGCTTCCTGCTACTCCCATGGGACAGGAAGGTAGTCCTTACCTGCCTGGCCTCAGCTGGTATAGGAGCCTCCACCTGAGGCAGAGTAGCCATTTGCTTCCTTTTGAACATGCCACCACCTAACCAGCCTGGAGGAGACAAAATGTCCTTCCAGTCCCTCAGGGTCCTGGGGCTTTCATGACAGATTTAGAGATCTTTCATTTTTCTGAGAGATCTTCAAGCTCATTGTGTCTCCAGAACCTGCTGAGTGGGTTGCTCTCAGGTAACACTCAGGAAATGCTTGAACAAATGTTTAAGAAGGATAAATTTCTTATGTATGATATGCATGTGTGTGTGTACATGTGTGTATACATGCCCAATTACCTCCTGACCAAGAAGCAAATATATATAGAAATTTATGTATACATTTATATATGTACATGTATTAGGTATTTCTTTCTGATAAAGTATAGCTTATTTAATTAGAATCTCACTCTTGTGGTCAAACGTGGTGGAGTTACACTGGTCATGTATTCATATATGAACATAGGAAAGTTGTGTCCAGTTCATTCTACTGTCTTTCCTATTCTTATGCCCCATCTTCCCTTCATTCCACTTTGACATTTCTTTTTATAGAGTGTTTGTAGTAACATGTCTTACACTTTCATAACATGTCATGGTTTAGCAGTGCTTGAACAATAGCAATAACAGCATTATAATGATGATAGGATAGCAATACTAATAATAGCTATCATTTTTAGAGCATTACATGCATTATTTTATTTAATGCTCATGCAAACCCATGGAAGTAGACATCAGTATCCCTATTTTGTCAAGAGGAACCCAAGGCTTAAGCATTTAAGATCCCACAGCGAGCAAATGACCGAGCTGGGTCATTTGAGCACTGAATACCATATCCGATTTATAAAGTGATATATACCACGTGAGATTGCAGACGTCTTCTATGAAGACTTAAACTAGATTCATGTCCAGCTATTGAAAATGTCCAATATAAAACCGTGATGGCAAGCAGTGGAGTTGCATGATGGAAACAGACACGTACCTGACACGTGGAGCGGATCAATGCTTTTGACAACCAATCTATCTAGTGGAATGGGCTGATCGAGTACTATACAGGAGCCACCCTCTTTTATTACAGTTTGCAGCTCAGGAGTAAGTGAAGGACATATCAAACCAGTGTCTGCACTCCCAAGTTTCTGAAATTAAAGAGAAAAATAAAGCATTATATGGGAAACAAATATTGGTGCACATACCTGAAGGATATCCTGATGCAAATAGATTCTTTGAAAGAAGTCTATTTTTTATTTGTTCATTTAGATATAAATATTGGGCTTCATTTTAATATAATTATACAAGCATGAATATAATTGGTTTCAATTCAGTCCCCAGTACTTCCTCCTCTCCTTCCCCAACCCGTCCTGTTTCCTCTACTCTATGGCCTTTCTTCTATTTATTTGTAGTTTTTAAAATTAGTGTATCATGGATATAACTGAAGGTAAAATTCACTGTGTTGTATTCATATATGTATATAGGAGAGTTTGGTTAGATTTATTTCTACTGTAGAAACTATTTCTCAACATCTTACTATTTTAAATGGATTCTAAAAAGCATTTCCTTGAGCATAGTGATTTAAAGCAAATATAGATGACTTCAAATTGAATCACCTAAATAAGTAACGGTTGGCATCCATAATTGGGAAACACCTTAATCACCATCACATCACTGGAATCTCTCTTTAGTGTGGAGTTAGATGAATGAAAACGGGATCTTCATGTTGGCCATGCTGTGTGTGGGCTATAGTATGAAACCATAAATAGATTCTATGTTCTAGAATTTGTAAGTAACTAAAATTGTTTCCAATATCTGATGTTGAATATTCTGAAAAAGTATAAAGGATGTGATTTGAATGTACTGTAAACAGAATAGTAGAGAAAAAGATAAACTGATAGCATTTCTTATTTTTAAATCGAGTTGTGAAGTATGAGCCCAGAATATTGCCTGAATATAACCAATATGGGGCTCCATTAACTTGTGTGCTCTGGTTTGCATCATTGAACCACTTTTTTTTTTTTTTTTGGTACTAAAGATTGAATCTAGGGGCACTTACCACTGAGTCACACCCTTATCCCTTATTTTATTTAGAGACAGAGCCTTGTTAAGTTGCTGAAGTGGGCTTTCAATTTGTGATCCCCCTACCTCAACCTCCTGAGCTGCTGGGATTATAGGCCTGTGCCACCATGCCCAGTTTTGCACCACTATTTGAAGTGAAGGTGAGCAGTGCTGGCATTAAGGTTTTTGAAGGGGGTAGAGATGTTTCAGAGTTTGATTTGCTCAGATATGCCAATCTCTGTAGCTTAAAATAGGAGGCCATACAAATTCTGAAACACTGATTGTCAGTGTTCTCCCACACCCACTCCCTCCCTAGCTAACCATCAGCTATTCATAGATTGATTAATGGGTATCTATTTTATTGCTTTAAGATCTTTGAATTATTTAGCTCAACTGACCAACCTGTCATCAAAAAGCTTGGTTCATTAAAATATGTGAGATGCTTACTCTCTTGATATTATCTGTATGAGGCAAGTCATTTGGTAAAGAAGCAAGAGAAATAACACATTAGACCCCCCTCTGAGGGCAGGTGTCTGAGAATCTTGGAGGAGCTGCCCTCTTGAGACCACTCACACTCACCATTCAGGGAGCAGACTATGAAACAAGGGATCAGAAAGAAAGGCTTTGGACCATCAGACCAGTAACTTAATTAATAGTGACAAACAGCAACATCAGTGATAATAATGGTAACAGTAATACTTAAGAAATATGAGAAATCCCTACTCTTTATAGCCCCTAGGTGACTCATTTTTTTTTCTATAACACCAGCTGTACATATTTGGCCTCTGCAGTTCTTATTCAGGTAGACACTGAAAGATCACAGCTCTTTCTAATGTCTATCTTCCCAAACATCATTTCTCAAGAATAATGTGAGCTTTCAAATCAGAATGATTTGTGGTGGATACTATTTTGCCACATGGCCACACACAGGTGGAGGGTCCCCACACTGGCAGCTCCAAGGTGGCCAATTTGTAAGTGCCAACGTAGACAAAGAAATTTTGGGATTCCTGAGCTTAGTCAGGTCAGGCCCCATGGTTTCTGTGTACCTTGAGGGTATACGGACTAAGTTGTTCTAAAATGGGTATCTCCCTTAACAAACTTGAGAAATGCAATTTGCTTATTACTTTTATAATTTTTTAGAAGGAAAGATCCAATTGAATGTATAAGAATATTGCATGGTTTGAACAGAGCCTATTTGAAATATTTTTTTATCTAATTTAGAAACGTATTTAGAAATAGTTTTACCTTTTTGCTGCGTTTAGTTTTTGTAATTAAGAGGAAATCATCAAAGAGGAACAGATACACATCTAGGAATCTTGTGCTTTCTGAGAAAAGAAAGAGAAGGTTAAAATGGGGACTTGAAATAGTAGGTAGAATTCTTTTTTTTTTTCTTTTTAAATCAAAGAATCTCTTAGAAAACAAAACAGGGGTGGCTTGTCACTCAGGGAGATCCCATCAAGTGAATCAGAAAACTGTCTTCCTCAGTGTTGAATTGATTTCTTCCTAAGACCTGATTAGAGCTCAAGCTTTCAACTTTAAGGACATTGTATTTGTGATGCATTTCAAGAAAATCTAAGGTAACTCATGATATCCTCTATGGTTTCAACTAAGCCCAGTACAAATCCATTAGGAAATTGAACTTGCTGCATTTTTCCATCTTAACTCATCTATTGGGGTGGTCATTGGCCAAGACCCATGTTTACTCAGAAAAAAAAAGATATTTTGTCATTGTTATGGACTGAACTGGGACCCCCTACCCCAATTCATACATTGAAGCCCTAACCCCAATGTGATTGTATATGGAGTAAGGAAGTAATTAAGGTAAAATAGGTCATGAGGATAACCCAATAGGATTAGTGTCCTCTCTCTCTGCCATATGAGGACACAATAAGAAGGAGGACATCCACAGGCCAGGAAGAGAGCCTGCCCAGGAACCACCAGGAACACAATGGGCTAGTGCCTCCATTGGAGACTTCTGCCTCCAGTGTATGAGAAATGCTTTCTGTTGCCACCTGGTCTATAGAATTTTGTTTGGATGCTCTGTTTGACTAAAACAGTCATTAAACTACTTATTTCCCATGTTTCACAATGTGTCTATGTAATTAAATATTATCCACATAGTTTTAAGATTATAAACTTTTCTGATAACTGAGCCAGGGGACAAAAAGGCAGTCAGTGTAGGTGGTGAATGATTGGGCTAGAAAGATGGGGGCTGATTCAGGAGGAAATGAAATATTAACACCTTCAGGACACTTCCCCCTCCTCTACCGGTTGCCAAGGTGACCCGCCTCCAGGGGACTGTTCCTGCCTATAAGGAGTTGTTAATGAATGAATGCCTCCTGGGCTGCTGGCTTCCTTTCCCCACACAGGATCCCTCCACCTGTGGCCCACCTTTAGGGTCGCTAGTCATGTAGCAGGAGAGCAGAAGGAGAGAGACAGGATGGGGGAGAAGACAGCATGAGAACAAAGGAAATCTAAAATGTATAAAAGGGGCAGAACACCCCCCCCCCCACTTCCTCAGACACCCAGCTCCAGGGAACCTTCTCTGCAGAGAAGTCTGTCTCTGTTCTATCCTTTAAATAAAACTTGCATCACCATTTCTTGGGTGTTCAACTTCAACATCAGGGGAAACAGAACTGATTGATTATCATCATTGACATCAATACCACTTTTGATAAGTTATTTAAGGCAAATAGGCTTTTCTACTTTTCCCTAAGAAAGAAATAGTAGGGAAGAGAAATCAAATATTAGAATAAAGTATCTCTTTCTTCATTTTACTCTATTCATTAGAAATTAGAAAAATAAATGGTTAAATTTAGGTGATTTCAGAGGAAAAGACAGTGTTTGGAAGGAATGTGACAGATTCTTAGAGGAAATCAAGTAATTCTTTTTATTATTTTTTTAGTTGTAGATGAACAAAATACCTTTATTTTATTCATTTATTTTTATGTGGTGCTGAGGATTGAACCCAGTGCCTCACACATGCTAGACAAGAGCTCTACCACTGAGCCACAACCCAGCCCAAGTGATTATTTTTGTTTGTTCTACTTATTTTATTCATTTGTATTAATCTGCTTTCACTCCTAGAAAATAGGTGGCAATGACCAAAAAATGAATAGATAAAGTATTTAGGATTCATTTCTACTTTCTTCTCTTGTATTAAGATTAGAGGAAAGATCCTTCTATGTTTGTATAGAAGAGAAATCAGAAAGCATATTCAATTATCCTTGCATGTTTTTAAAGATTGCCTCACAAACAGTGTTTTCCTTTTCATAAATCAGGCTATGCAAAGACTGCTGTTTGTCCCTCAAAAACCTTCTCCCCTTCTCTTGTGATAATGAACTTCCTAAGTTTTAGTGGGTACACATCCACAGAGAATAAATAGTATATCTCCTGTTTTCCCTTATAGCTGGATATGACCAAGGAACTAAATTCTGAGTCACATTGCCAATTATGAGTCATCCCGGGAGGGTGGGCCGAGTCCTTTCACGGGCCCCCTCCTCCTCACTTGGTGGAATACAGACACGTTGGTGGGTCATCTTGGGACACACAGAAGAAAGCAATGTCTAAGAGATAGCAATAACACAGAGGTAGTTGGGTCCCTAAACATTTCGTGGAGTGGAGCAGTCGGATAGTTTGGGATTGAACATGAGAGAGGAATAATCTTTTAAAATGATTGATATCTCTCCAGTGGCACAGAGGGCTAGGAATGGGATGTCCGGACTGTATTAGATCTTCCATCTTGGTCAACTCAGGCTGCTGTAATAAAATATCATAAGCTAGGTGCCTTAAACCAAACAAATTTATTTCCCACAATTCAGGAGGCTGAGAAATCCAAGCTCAAAGTACTGGCCGATTTAACTCCCAGCGAAGGCTCTCTTCCCTCTTGCAGATGGCTGCCTTCCAATATGTCCTCTGTGGCAAAGGAGGAGAACAAGCTCTCTTGTGTCCTGCTGTGAGGGCACATAACCAATTAGATCAGGGCTCCACTCTTGTGCCTCATTTTATCTTAATTACTTCCCATACACTTACACCAGGGGTTAGGGCCTCAGTATACGGACTGTGTGTGCACAGCAGGGAGGGGGTGTGATTCAGTCCATAGCAACCCGTAAGACCTGTTTATTTGTTTTCCTCACCTTCTGCTGCTCTCACATGAATTAGCTTGATGAGCACTGTTAAAATGAAATAGTTTTGTGTTTTCTTCTTAATTTCAAATACTTCATATGAACAAATGGGTAACAAAGACCTTCTATGTCCTAGACTTTATTGTAGGAAATTTTGATTGTTTTAGAACAGTTTATGGAGCCCCCCATGTTCCACCAAGTAGCCAACAAACTTGGAACATCTATTATGCATCTGTCATTTAGACACTGTCCTGCCTTCAGGGAGCTTTAGTTCTAGGGGAGCCAATTCGTAGTAAACCTGCAAACAAGGTCTAAAATAAGATAGATGTATCTAGAAACGATTATTGCTAGGGAGAAAAATATGATCATTTCTGAAAGTGAAGGACTGAGGAGGAAGATGGTAAGTCCCAAATCAGTTCACATGTATTATTCCAGTAGTTTAAGGCTATTGAAGCCCAGTGATAACTTTCACTGAGAGTCATTTCTCTTGGGTAATGAACACGGTGAGTTGGGAATTAGAATCATGTAATTGCTATGCAACCTGACCTGAGACTTACACATTTTTGCAATGGTGTGTCAACCTGGTCTTTATTGTCTTCATAGATTCTGAACTGTGGTGGAGCACGGAGCAGCACTACCGCCTTACTTCTGTTCTGCGGCAGTGTGAACAGCACCTGCACTTCGGGTGTTACAGCTGTGGGGCAGACAGAGTCTACCCTTCACTGACTGTTTTATTTAGAGCTGCCAGTCAGAGGGGAGCAATACATTTGGGAAGGAAGCACACAGCCTGAATGCCAATGGCAATTATAGTTAGGCTCCGAAAGTTATGAAAACGAGTACCTTCTGGCAATAAAAAAGGAACATACTTATTTGGTCATCGTAGTACAGTTTTGAAGACTTGGAAGAAATTTGGAAACACAACCTATGTGTCAGGTTTCATTACCATCATTGTCATTGTCATCATCATTATTAACATTTAGAGGAGGTTAAGGAAATTTAATCAGTTTTCCCAGAGCCATAGTTGGTGCTGGATCCCCTGATTTTTTTCTTTCTCTTTTTTTAAATCGCTGCTAGGATTGAGCACAGGGCCTTGTGCATGGCAAACTTGAGCTCTACCACTGACCTACTTCCCCAGAACCTCTGCTGATTCTTGGCTCAGTACTTTTCCCATCCAAAAACAATGTCCAATTTCTTCTAGTGCTATTATCCCTGCCCCATCAAATCCCTGTTCAACTCTAAGGCAGAGTTCCACTGACTTGAAACTTGATTCCCTGTTATATACTCTATGGGGTCTCCTCTGCTGGAATTTTCCTAACCCAGATTCTACCATCAATCAATGTCCTGGTATTAGTAATGTTATGTAGCTCATCCCCATTCTACCACAGGTGATTCTATATGAAGAATTTTCTAGAAAAGGTGGGTCTATGTGTAAAGTACTGGCCAAGTCTTAGGTGAATCTCCACCTGGGCTTCCATGACAGTACATGACAGGAGATGTTCGGTCAGCTTGCCTTTGATTTCCCATCATGCCCGCACCTGAACCTTACATTGACTCCCTGACCACTCCCTCCATCAATACAGATTATAATATTTGAAGGCATCTGTGGCCTATTTCCTCTTCATCCACAATATCAATCATAAAGTCTTTCTGTTCTGCCTCTGAAATGCTTCTTGCATTTATCCTTTGCTATCATGTTCATTTCCTACACAGGCCAGTACCTCTCACACTGGTGGGAGGTTGGGAGGTAGAGGGAAGGGGAAACAAAATCTCTGATAACTTTAGGTGGAGGCCAGTTTTGGAGGGAGAGGCATATGTTTTTGGAGCAGGAAACAATAAATTTCTTGCTTCATTATTTTGATTTAGCCTTGTCATAATATATAATTACGTTGAAATGTTCAGTAACATTAAAGAAAAGTTGAAACTGTTGTCTTTCTACACAAAAGTGAGGGGTGGTGAATTATTGGCTAAGGATGGTTGAGTTCCACTGCCTTAGGGGATTCCTACTCTCCTTGCTTCTCCACTGAACTTCCTGCCCCGTCTTCCTGCTTTGGGATCCCTGGGCCATTTTGTGCATTGCTTCTAGAAAACTCTTTCTTCAGCACCCTTTAAGGCTTATCACATACCAAGAAGTCAATGACTAGGGCTAGGGGTACAGCTCACAGGAGAGTGCATGCTTAGCATAGGAGCATGTGAGTTCAATTCCCTGCATGTGTGTGTGCATGTGTGTGAGCATGGGTTCAATTCCCTGCATGTGTGTGTGCATGCACACACACACGTGTGCACACACACAACCAGGGCCAGGGGTGAAGTGATGATGTGATGACAGTGACTGCTGACCTTGACTGAGAACTACTCTATGCCAGACCTTGAACTTGTGAGCATGTAGACCTACCTTTTTGTTTTCACAGCAATATCATGAAATAGATAAAATTACCCCATCTTACAGAGAGTAAGTTCCATTGTGCAGTGTTCATTCAAGCTGGTTGCTCTCTGGTTCAGATCCACTGCTACCCTGGACATAGGTAAACAAATTCTCCCCATCCTTCAACCAACAGCAATGGAACAAATTATAAGGCATTAAAGACACTGGATTTTTAAACCAGTTATTTACCTGCAAGAGTTAATTTTCCTTCATAGAGAAGGTGTCTGTTGGTTGGAGACAAGATGTGTTCTGCTGTGTGGTCCTTAAAAATGTGTTTCAAACACTTGCAAAACAAGGGAGAAAAATAAAAGAGATGTTGTTAGTGATTGAAAAAGAACATGGGGCCAGGGCAATCAACTCCATCTAGAAAATTCAAGATGTTTAGAAATGCTAGTAGTCAGACTCTGGGACGGGAAAGGGTGGGAAAATATCTCTGAGGAACCCCCCCAAGAATGGCATGAGGGCATGAGCCTCCCCATGTACAATGGCACATGGGGAAGAGCTTTACCTCTTGCCAATAAAACTAGATTTATCCTTCAAGTGGACAGTGGGGGACTTTCTAAGACTATTGTATTTCCACCTGAATGTCCTACTTCCAGAAAGGGATGCAAGTCCTTAGTGATCCTTTTTTGTACCTCTGGAATGAAAAACCTTTTATCTCTATCCCAAAGTGGAGGCCATATTATAATCTCCTGTAGATGTCTGAATTTTTGGAAATTGTCAAGCCACTTCACTTTTCCTTCAAGATCTCCTGAAAGACAAGACACATCCAATGTATTTTTGAAGGCGTGACACACACCACAGCATAAATTTTAACCAATACTCACAGTAATCAGAGATACTGACTGGCCCTGGAGCAAATCACAATTTAGGTGTGCTTAATATAATCCTTGCTATTTAAATGTCTGAAAAAATCACTAATTTAAAACCAGACTTCTGCCGAGAAAGATAATACTAATAAAATCTTGGTGGTCTTTCTTACATGCCACACCATACATAGCCTATAAGTAGAGGAAGAAAAAAAAAATACTAGACCAGCAAAGACAAATATGTCTTTTTGTCCTAATCATAAAGCATACATTTACTTCAAGACAGGGATGATATTTTCTGGTAAGAATTTGATTTGCTCTTTGAAGATTTTTATTAATTTTCCAACAATATGTTGTTGCTATTGAGGACTACAAAAAATTTATTTTATTGGTTCTTCTTAGTTATACATGATAGTAGAATCCATTTTGATAAAATTATACAAGTCTAGGATACATCTTAATTCTAATTAGGACCCCATTCTTGTGGGTGGGCATGATGGTGAGGTTCACTAAGGTATTTTCATAGGTGTACATAAGAAAATTCTTAGATTTATTCTACTTTCTGTCCTCTTCCTATCCCTCCTCCCTTTATTTTGTTCCCCTTTGTCAATCTACTGAACTTCTCTTCTTCCCCTTCCTCCCCTTTATTGTGTTTGGCTTCCACATATCAGTGAAAACATTCAAACTCTGGCTTTGGGGGATTGGCTTACTTCACTTATATTCTCCAGAGCCATCCATTTAATGGCAAATGTCATGAATTCATTTTTCTTTATGGCTGAGTAATATTCCATGTGTATATAAACTGCAATTTCTTTATCCACTCATCTGTTGATGGATATCTAGGCTGGTTTACTAGCTTTGCTATTGTGAATTGTGCTTCTATAAACTATTGAGGTTTTGAAATAATGTTTGAAAACATGGGGGCAAGTTAGGGACCCATAGAATCACAATCACAAGGTTTGTGGAACCTGGAGAATTTGTCACATTTAAGGAGGACTTAAACTTAAAGGACACCCTTCTTTCCATAGTAAGAGGCCATCTCTTATTGAGATATCTCCAGTGGATTTGCTTTTATCTTCCCATCCAAATGATCCTCAATTACTTTAAAAGCTTTTAAAAAGAATTGATCTTTAATTGAATTTGTTGCTTTGTTATTTGATAAACTTAATTCCAATTCCTTAGGTTATTTTGGAATTTTCAGGAAAAAAATTGGAAAAGTGGAAAGGACAATCCCACTGCATTGCTATTTATTTTGTTTTTGAATTGGCAAAGGAACACAAATATGTTATTTTTGTACAGCTGTTAATTATCAGTTGGAAGTGTTCCCTTTTGATGCCCACCAGGAAATCTTGCACTATGGGCATGTATCATGGACTTTATTTGAATTTTAATTATACAGAGATACCTAGGTACACTTCAGTCATCACAGGGCGTGTTCAATTCCTATCCCCAGATTTCTGTTCTTCTTGTAGTTGGCATTATTTTTTTGCAATGGCCCTGGACTTCAGTGATTTTTAAAAACGATGAGTATAATAGTTTTAAAACTATCCCCCATGGATAGTTTTCCATGGGGCCGACTGCCGTTTGCTTTGTGTGGGGATTCAGCATGCATGTTAAAAATGAAGTGCCTTCAGTTATCTGGGAAGTAGAGCCCTTTCTGCCTGACCTCGCTTCTGAAACCCTTGGAGACAGAGCCACGTCCTGGGTTGACTTGGTGTTGGATTCTCATCAGTTCACCAGGATGTGACCAGACCCATTGTTTTGTGAGTGTGATTTGTAATAACCTCGGATGTGGATCCCATTTCCCAGAGTTGTGACCTCAAGTCAATGGAATTGCCTTCCGGGATGAAGCCCAGATGGTTTCCAGGAGCCCTGAGGCTCCCTGACTCTTATATTAAGCTCACATATCTCCAGGACTTACGGATTGACTTTTCCACCTTCTCCTTGATGGAGTAGATCATGATCTTCTCAGTGGAGTCCGAGCTCCGTTTCCAGATATTCTTCAGCAACAAGGGGTATCGAGTAAGCCTGTGTAGCGGGGCCACTAGCAGCTCAGGCAGGTGCAGCCGTCTGCACTGTTCATTTTGCTCACACCACTGGGGAAGGCAAAAGCAAAGGCATCAGAGTACCACCTGCCCCATCACGGCACTGAGAAGCCTGGACCCAAGAAATTCTCAGAGATCTGAAAGGAATGCCCCTGCCAGGTGGCTGGGAAAACTTACAAGCCATGGACTCACCTTTGATTTTGAAAACTCCATTATAAACTGTCTGTAGCAAGCATCCATGTACCGGTGACAGATTCAGGGCCTGACCCTGGGTTCTTAGGAGTGATCAAGAGAATTATTGCACCTTACTGACTAACAGTGTTACTTGTCGGTTAAAGAAAGGCAAGGCTCCTTCATCTGTTTTGCCTTCCTAAAACGGTGATGATGGCAAAGGTCAGCAGACCCAGCCATATCCCACTGCTCAGTTCTCCTAAATGGGGAACTGAATCAAGACTTAGATGCACAAAAAAGTCTTGCTTACATGTCTCATGGAGAGTTTGATTTTGCCCATTGGCTTCTCCTAGTCTCTGGTCCTTGAGGAGAGTTCTGGTTTCACCAGTTTGGTTCCCGTTCTTGTTGTGATGCATGATTAGGAGCATTGAGAATCAAGACTGAAGAGACAGAAAAGGGGAATGGAAGGAGCTTTGCTTGTTGGGTCAGTTCGTTGACTCTTCCTTGCTGGGAAGGATCAGGGCAGTGATCAAAAATGAAATCTGAAATCCAAGAGGCTAAGTTGAGCCACATGATTCAGAGCAAACCAGAAGGAGGAGTGAAGGATGCACCCACAGTTGTAATCTGGAGTGTCTGCAGTTGGGGTTTGGGGAAAGAGGCAGTTCTAGAGTATGCAAGCACAGGGGGAGACGGGAAAAGGAAGATGTATTGTGATGAGCTATACCCCGGAGTTCTATAAGTGATCTTTGGGAAACACAAGTAAATGGGACAATAGCTTTTGCGTTAGTTTTGTTTGTTAGCTGCTTCTTTTTCTTCCTTTCTTTTTATTTTTTGGTATCGGGGAATTGAATCCAGGGGTGCTTAACCAAGGAGCAACATCCCAGCCCTTTTTGATATTTTGTTTAGAGACAGGATCTCACTGAGTTGCTTAGGGCCTCTTTGCGTTGCTGAGGCTGGCTTTGAACTTGTGATCCTGCTGCCTCAGCCTCCGGAGATGCTGGGATCACAGGTGTGCGCCACCATGCCTGGCTGATAGCTATTTCTTTGAATGTGACACTTCCTTGAATATAAGAGCCCTGGCTTTTCTGAAGGTGACATGCTGCTTGGAGGCAGATTGCTAGCATCTATGCAGAAAGTACGTTGAGGAGTATTGTTGACGGTATATTCTCTTCCTCTTCACTTACCCACCTGCTCAGGCCCAGTCGATCCTGACTTCAAATACAAAAGGGTTATTAATATGGGCAGAATATTTGTGTTCCTTCAAAATTCCATATGTTGAAATCCCAGTGGGATGAAATCACGAGGTAATGAGGTCACCAGGGATATCAGTGCCCTTATAAAAGGGGCCTCAGACAACTCTCTAACTCTCTTCCCAACCATGGAAGAATTCAATGAGAAAGCAGGGGACTACAATTCAGAACCTGACCGTGCTGGCGCCCTGACCTCAGATTTCCAGACTCCAGGACTGTGAGGAGTAAATTTCTGTTGTTTTGAGCTCTCAGTCTCTGGTGCTGTGGGATAACCGTCCAGATCAGCTATGGCAGGGATCCTGCCCTCACATCAGTATTTTCCTGCTTTAGACTAGCCCTCATTTTCACCTTTATTCTCAGTTCCTGCCCAGGTGAACTCCTTTGCCTTCTGACTCTTCAAGGTGGTCCTCGGGTGGGTCAGGTGCACTGTAGGAGGCTCCCCCTGCTTCCCCAGAGATGTCTCTATACACAAATTTAGTTATTGCACTTCAGAGATTTAGGTACAATTCAAACTCCCACCAATCCAAAGCCCTCCCCGGATATTAACAAACTTATGGACATTAAGATTGTAATGGCTTTGTCTGGCTCTTGTTTCACCATTTCTTCTCTGAACAGCATGGGTCGATCACAGCCCCTCCGCCTTAGTCCATTTTCTGTTGCTGTGATAGAATATCCAAGATTGGGTAATTTATAAAGAAAAATTTTATTCCTTACAGTTCTGGGTGTTGGGAAGCTCAAGATCAGAAAGTCATATCTGGTGAGGACCTTCTTGTGTCTGGGGACTTTCTGCAGAGTCTCAGGGCAGTTCAGGGTACCACAGGGCGAGAGAACCAACAAGCCAGAGAGCTGGCTTTTATAACAAAGCCACTTCTTGGATAACCTACGACTCCATTAATCCATAAGTGAATTAGTCCATTCATGAGGACAGAGCACTCATGACCCAGTACTTCTTGAAAGCTTCACTGGTTCCCACCTCTTAACCTCTCTGAGTCCTCATCCAGTTCTCAATGAGTTATGGTGGGGACATTCAAGCCATGGAACCCTTGGTTGATTTCTTATGTCAGTTTTCACTGTGAAGTCCCCTCTGGCCAACCGTCTTGTGAGTATGTGTTTAATTTCACTGGAGGTTTTGGGTTGTAGAGAGGGGTTGAATACAGAGCACACAACCCCACCCCCCATGCCCCCTACATCATTTTCTTTTCCCATCTTCTTCGTTGCAAAGAGTGCGCTGTCTCTTCCCCCTCCAAATCCTCCCTTTCATCTCCTCGCCTTCTGCTTAGCAATTTGCAGTTCCATAGCTTGATCTTGTCCTTGGGTGTCTCGCTGGCCCCACTAGCTGCTTTATCAGGTGTTGCTTTGAAAAGATTCAGAGCTTCCTCACAGGAACCCGTAGAGGACACTCTTCACACCCCTGCACACACCGTGGCTCCTGAGAATGAGCATGGGCGCTGGGTGTCTGGACCCGCAGGACCCAGGATACAAGGACCACCTGCCCTTCTCTGGAGGTCACTTCCCTCTTCTGTGACATGGTGGAGAGTTTACTAAATGATCTCTGAGTCCTCATCCAGCTCCCAATGGCTGTGGTTCTCCTAGGATAGGAGGGATGGAGGAGGAAGCAGGGTCTGCAGGCAGGGAAAGGCTAGAGTGGCATCTTGTAGGAAGAAGAGGAAGGGAGGAGGGCTTGGCTTCAGTGTCTGACTTGCAGGCTGAGTGGCGGCAGCAGCATGCCAGCCATACCTCCTCTTGGGTGGCTGGAGAGTTTCAGTAGCTGATTTCTCAGCAGCAGTTAGGGATTCCCTCAAAATACACAGCCCTGGGCCACTGCCCCAAACTGCCATGCTCTGAGGAGCAGCACCGACCCCCGGCACTCATGGTAGTCAGGGTGAACTGGAAATCGCCAACCTCCACGAGGTATCAACTAGGCAAGAGGCATTAGTGATAAGTAACTCAGAGAAAGATCCAGAAGAGATATCAGAAGGCTTTAGTGTTTGGGGAAGCCTCAGAAGAGAGAAAAAAAAATGTTGGTTGAAAATTAGAAAAGGAAAGCTCTAAGTTTTTCTTTCATCTCTCTATTTTGGCTTTATTTTTTCATGTCCTTTAGGGAAATCAAAGAACATAGAGATATTGGACATAAAAGGCTTTTTCATTAATGGATCTAGATCAATGGAAGCTACTTTTTATAAAATAATACATACCTGATGTGTTTAGAGGACAAATGGAAGGAGTTAAAGGGGCACAAATAATAAATCTGTCTCGGTGGGACTGTTATGATTTAGATGTGGTGTCCCCAGAAGCTCACATGTGAGACAATGCAAGAAGGTTTGGAGGAGAAATGATTGGGTTCTCACCTTAACCTAATCAATGAATTAATTCCTGATAGGATTAACTAGGTGTTAGCTGGAGGCAGGTGGGGTGTGGCTGGAGGAAGTGGTTCATTGGGGGCGTGGCTCTGGGCTATATATTTGTATCTGGAGAGTGGAGTCTCTCTGTGCTTACTGATCATCATGTGAGCCTCTTCCCTTGGCCACATTCTACTGCCATGATGTTCTGCCTCACCTCCCAGTGTATTCACAGACCCAAGGAATGGAGCCTGCTGTCTATGGATTGAGACCTCTGAAACTGTGAGCCCTCATATAAATCTTTCCTCCTCTATAATTGTTCTAGTCAGGTCCTTTAGTCACAGCAGTGAGAAAGCTGACTAAAGCAGGGATGCAGCATTGGGCTGGGACAGTCAATATCCTTAGAACCTCGGGACGTTTATGTATCCTCTTCAAAACTCATCTGCCAATGATAGTAAGCACCTCATGGAGTTGGTGAGAGGTTTTAATGAGCTGATCCACACAAAAAAACATCGAACCATTCCTGGAACATCCTGAAGTTCTAGAGTTCCAGACCCCCTGAGTTCTAGAGTTCTTAGCTGTTGTTAGCGATTGTTATTCTTAACTATTGTTAATTGAGCTACACTAGCAGACCTGGCCCAGAGTCCCACTCTATTCTGCTGCATCATACTAACTGGTTCCAAAATAGTGGGAAGAATTCTACTCCCATCGACGAGCACCAAGATAATGTATGTAATGTACATAACATTCATAAAGCCCAGCCTCGTGTGGGACAGAGGGTATATAGTTCCCAGTGCATTCACATAGTCCAATTTTAGGCCATCATGCAACATAAATTTAAATTCTCTAAGGAAGCTGTTTATATCAGGGAATAGTGAGAAGATGAAGGTCAGCTTCAGACAGGTCTGATTGAGAGTCTTCTTTGTGCCCCAGAACAACATATCTTATAGCAACTTGCCTGATCTGCTCAAGCTCCTGAAAATGGGAATAATATCAAATTCCACTGAGTTATTGTCAGATAAAGAGGTCTCAGATGTCTGGTACAGAGCACGGTGCAAGGACTTAATGCTGGCCACTCTTCGAGTGTGAAGGATGCTTTTGTTCTGTGCTATGGGGCTGTGGAAGGCAGATTCCCCTCCAGCTCCTTCAGAGTCTCTCCCAGGCCCCATATCTTTATTTCATGAGGCTAACGCTTCCCCGAGGAGTTGGAAACAGTGCTAGTGTAAACAGTGTTGAATTTTTTAGAAATTAGATTGAATTTATTTTAGCTGATATGTAGAAATTTTAAAGAATTATTCAAACTATGGATTTCCATGTGATGCTGTGTTGCATGCATCCATTGCATAATGTTTAAGTCAGGTTCCATGTATCTTTCTTTGCCTAAAGACCTTTACATGGTTCTTCACGTGCTGTCTATTGGCTCTGAAAATGGTGTGTAACCTCTCTGAGCCTCAGGGAGTCATGAACAATGCATCAACATCATAGGTTTGTGCTAAGAACTAGAAAAGTCCCTCGTAAAGCATTCCTCAATATAAAAGCTTCACGTGTTATCCTAACAGCATGGTGTTCTTTGCCCCCTTCCCTCAATATCTCTGGATGCTCTTTGTGTTCCACAGACTCATGTAAACCACCCTTCTCTGTCACAATTCATGTGGGATTTTTCCATCGTTATTTGAAAATGGTAGCTGGATGGACCTTGCTACATTAACCTCTCCCTCCAGCTTGGAAGGGAGAGAAATGACCCAATGGCTTCCAGGGAAAACATGTGCAGCATGATTATTCTACATATTTGGAAATCCAGTGAGCTTTCAGTTTTCAGTTTGAGTAACAAAGACAACACTGAAACGCTGAAGCAACAAAAATAAGCGCAACTCTCTTTGCCAAGATCATTTCCCTTTTCTTATCCTGCCACACCCAGGCTTCCTGGCACGCTGAAGCCATGGCAAAGGCCCACGGATTCAGGGCTGAGTCACTGGGAACCTCGGCTGTCTTTTCTGCCAGCCTCTTACAGCTGCAGGGGAAGGAGGGTTTTCTGGAAGGGCTTGGACCATTTTCTCTGAATCACTACTGAACAGGTACAATTCAGGTTACAGAAATAACAAAGGAAGGGTCAAAGGGTTGGGGAGAGGTCCAGAAAAACTGGTTCCTGGTTTACTTATTAGCAAATGCTGAAGACCTAAAGACCCCCCCCCCCCCCCCCCCCACACACAAGAAAGTCTTTCTTGTAATGTTTTTGGGACCCAGAGATACCATATTGCACAATTCCAGAAGCAACACTTAGATTGTGCTCTGTGAGCTACTCTGGGGCGGGGAGGGGGGTGGTGGTGTGTACATGTAGAACACAATGTAAATGGTACTTCTACTTTTTGTGCTATAGGGCTTTTCTGGCACCAAATCCTACAAGGGTCAAATTTTTAGTCACCAACAAAGCTTACATTCTTATTCCGGTTGTCTCCTTACAAGGTACCGATTTCTACCAATGCACAAATAAAATGTTTCAAGTGCCAGTCAAAATTTGAAAAGGTGACTCAGATGGTGTCACGCTTCCAGATGCGTACAGTTTAAAGTTCCTCAGTGTGAAGTGGAGGGTGTATTTACAAGGGAAGTAGGATTCCAGTTATAATGTGTGGTAGCTCATTTAGTTCTCTTCTTTCCCAATAAATTTGGGTATCAGAATTCCCAGTATCTTTGACACCCTAAGAGTGTTAGGGAAAATATCGAAGAAGAAGAAGAAGATAAACTGGTACTTTACTTTTAAATAAATGCTGAAGTCATCTCTCTGCCTCAGGCTCTCAAGATAAAACACAGCAGCAGAGTAATTCAGGCAATAGGTCTGGTGGCTCTGACAGAGGCTCCCTCGGAAATACTGCAAGAGGAGGAGAACCAAGGGCGGTTAGGGAGAGCACAGAGCCCTGCTGACTTCCTCCTTCCCTTCACTAGAATAGGGAAGAGCAAAGGAGACTCCATGATCCTGCAGGAGCTGTGACTGTGTGAATTAGACAGGAAATCTCCACAAGAAACATTCCTTTAAAAATTAGGGTTCTCCTGGGCTGGGGCTGGGGCTCAGTGGTAGAGCACTTGCCTAGCACATGCAAGGTGCTGGGTTCAATCCTCAGCACCACATAAAAATAAATAAATAAAATAAAGGTATTGTGTCCAAAATAAACTAAATTTTTTTAAAAAAATATGGTATTCCCATAATAATATTAATACCTCAATAAATAGTCTCTCTCCCACCCCCTTGTTTAAAGAAAATTCGAGTCAGGACTTCTTGATTTAGTTTACCCTTTGATTTCCACTCAGGCTTTGTTGAGGCCAACACAACCTGCGTGGTACCAGTGACAAATACTGCCTTTGATTTCAGTGCCCGTGAAGGTTGAGGGTAAGCTTGAGTAGGTGGTGAGTAATCAAGGCAACGACATTCACCTTTTCATCCAATGTTCTTAAAAAATGCTCATTTGTTTAATTCTCCTAGTTTCTAAAACTATAGTAACCTGGAACATCTCTCTCAAGTTCTGTATTTGAAAGTGTGTTAAAGACATTTAATAAAGAGTCTATTAATATCTCATTCTTTAGCACACTGTTTTTTTTTTTTTTTAATGAGAAGCTGGTATTTCTCCAGACTGTTTACTAAGAATTAAATTTAGAAAATCTTTGACTTTTAAGGAATTGAGAGCGCCTGAGATTTTAACTAATTCCCCAAACTTTACATTCTCTGTCTTATTTTTTATAGCTTTTAAAGTTTAAATCTGGTTTCAAAGTTGACTAAAGGATCCGCCTACTTCATACCTAACTTCCTACTTATTTTTACCTTGTGAAAACTCCCCTTTCTTCATATCTCACCTTCAGGATTATTTTCAAGGAAGTACTTCCTTCCAGTAACTGCCCCACCTTCTGCCCCAAAGTAGAAGGTTTCCTTTGTTGGATGCTTATAATAGCTATGTTTTTTTTTTTTTTTCTGCAGCATTCCTCTGAATTTGATTATATAATCATTAGTCCCATTATTGGATTAATTTCTCTTCCTTTGGACTGCAAATTCCTCAAGGCATGGAGCTTGTCTAATTTTGCATATTGTGTACAGAATATCACCCTCATACATAGCACTTACTAAGTGCTCAATAAATCTCAGTCTATGACTTTTTATATGGAGTATAAAAATTCAAATCTTGCTAAATGTCATTATATAGGAATTGGGTGAAAAAGGTCAAAGTAAAAAAAAATAGGTGGGGGGTGAGGTCAAGAAATAAGTAGCACTTGTCAAACCAGGGCTACCAATTTTTCTTTTCTCCTCATTTCACATGCAGAAATATTATCAAGGGTACTGATGGATTTGAAAGTTTATTTTGTTCCTTTCTGAGAGACTGGCACTTTTGTTACAAGAACAATTCAACCATGTAATTAGTGAACACTAAACTATTGCCATGAATATTGCTTTAAATTGAAGTCATTTAAAAAACAGACTTGGAAATGGATTTTCCATGCATGCAGATCTTTGTGTCAATAAAACCCGGAGGAGATGTGACACTGGGAAAACAAAATCTGCAAGTTATTTTTGAAAATGTTGATTGGTGCAGAAGGGGATGGTTCCTTTGTGGGAGGGTAGTGGGAAAAATTTCCCAGAAACCAAGAAAATCAAGTAGCTATGAACAACCATCCTGGGAGGTGGGTGAATTCATTGCAGGAAGCTGAGCTCTCTCCGAGGGATCTTACCTTTGCAAGCACAGAAAGGAAATCCATCAATGGTGAAGTCTCAGAAGCTTCTACGTAGACCTTGATGATGCTGAAAAGACTGTTCACAAAACCAAGGCTTGTCTAGGGCCAGAGAGAAAGAAAACAAGAGTAGGCACACACGGAGGGCTGAGGGATAAAAATTTGATGAACCTCAAATATCATTCTTACAAATGCTTCCCATTTCAAATTCACCTCCTAGCAAAATATCAAAGATTTATTTTACTCTCCTCTTAAATTATATATATATATATATATATATATATATATATATGAAAGGGGGGTAGAGAGTAAGAAGGATTTATTTTTAAAGACTTATATATATTATGGTATATATAATATTACAAGTTTTTATAAGTTTTTTTATTATACTTTTTATTATATTTATTTTTAAAGACATATATATTATAATTTTTATAAGTTTTTATTATATTTATTTTTAAAGACTTATGTATATAACATATTATATACATATTATAAGTCTTTAAAAATAAATCCTTCTTGCTATCTCTCTACCCTCCTTTTTGAAAGATACTGTTCACTTATAATATATGTGAGAAAAGGATCTTCACTTAAAAAATAAACATTTATAAAGATGATGGAGATCTTAGGAATATTTCTACTTTCTTAAATAGTCATGGAAAAATAAAAAGTGAGGGTTAAGGAATATCTACAATCTCTTGGAAAATGTTGGTGGATGTTTAGCCATCCTTATAAATCTGAACTTCTAATCATCAGATTATGTGGGGATAGAAAATGTAATCAAGCATATTTCAATTTCCATTAAGGAATACAAGACCTGTGGATGCACCATGCATGAATTTTCAAGATCATCTGGTGAATTTTAACACATCCCTACTTCCTACTTTGGCTCACCTGAGTTAACTCCTCCAGGTTTGCAAAAAGTCTCCATAGATCCACATCCAGGAGATATTCGTGAATTTGAAGATATTTTAATGTATTCAAAAAGATCTTAAAAAAATAAATGCATATTACTTTTTGTTTTTAAAATTTGAAGCATGCCCTTTTCAGAAACTTTAAATATAATCCTTCTGGGTATAACCTTACAAAACAATGTAAATATCAGTATTCCCAAGGCTGAAGAATTACCCTCCATACAAATCATGACATTTAAGCTTCACAGAACACACGGGAGACATGCTCTTCGTGCAATGTTGCTCCTCGTGTGAGTCCTGAGAACATGTCTGTGGAACATGATCAGTCCAAATGGTCTTGCTGCTTTCTGGGGCCAAGGAGTCCCAGAGGCTACCTTCTTGCCAACAGCCCTGACTGGAGAACAAAACAACTCTCCTGCTGTGCTCTCAGTTATTCTTTCCTCTGCCAAACTCCAGTGTTCTTTACTTTCACGGAATTAGAAATAGAAAATTAGTGAGTGAAAAGCTGAAAAATGGTAGAACGTTTTGAGTTGGATCAAGGTATCAAATATTCATGAAAACGTGAAGGGAGTCTGGGTTATTATTACTTGATTTGATGCTTTCACATGACAGGGGAACTAGACAGAAAGGGAAGGAAGGAGAACCACCATCCTCACAGATAAGCTGCTCTTCTACAAACTGAAGGGAGAGCAGCTAACGGGCATAGGAATACTCTGGATATAATGGATGGGCCACCTTCGAGGGGACAAAGAATTCTAAGGGTGAAAAGATGGGACAGGAGATGGCTAACCTTCTCTAGTTCCCATCCCCCAATATTTCATTAGTGCAGTGTAGAGGGTTCTTTTTTTCTGGGGGGCGGGGTGGTAGTAATAGAGATTGAACCCAGGAGAACTTAACCCCAACCCTTTTATTTTTTGTTTTGATACAGGGTCTCACTAAGTTGCTTAGGGCTTTGCTAAACTGATGAGCCTGGCTTTTAACCTGTGGTCCTCCTGCCTCAGCCTCCTGAGCTGGGATTTCAGGCATGTGCCACCATGCCTGGCCAGTGTGTGGTTTTTGAACATGGATGAGACTTGCTTGGAGGTCTTGTTAAACCAGACCTTCACCCCCAGAGTTCTTGATTTAGTAGGTCTGTGATGAATCTGAGAATATGCATCTAACAAGTTCCCAGGTGATTGGGATGTAGCTGGTCCGAAGGCCACATGTTCATTACCATTGATTTACAACTTCCCCAATCCTTATAATACTGGTATCTGGAAACCTGTCAGTGTCCAAACATTTAAAACAGTTAATTGTAAAAAAAACAAGAACTCATTATAATAGCTCAACTAGGACAATTTAAAAGAAATAGTCTTTTTGCTTTTAAAAAAGATTCATTGCTTTACAGAACATTTTTCCATTTTTAAGAAATACTGAGTTATCTAGTATATTTATTTTACCATTTGAGTTACAAATTTTCAATTCATAAGCAACTTTGGGAAACTTGTTGATTGGTTGATTGTGAAAAGGGATGTATATAGTACATATATATTTAAATACTCTGGGGCATTTGAAAATACACCTTTTTTTAAAAAAAAAAAAATTGGGGATTAAACCTGGGGGTGCTTTACCACTAATCTGTGTCCTCAACTTCTTTATTTTTTTTTTATTTTGAGACAAGGTCTTGCTAAGATGGCTGAGGCTGGTTTTGATCTTGTGATCCTCCTACTTCAGCCTCCTCCTTTGCTGGGATTATAGGTCTGCACCATGGTGCCTGATGAAAATATGCATTTTCTTAAACCAAAAATGACAGTTTGGAAAGTTGGGCAGCTTACAGTGGGATGGAAATTTTTGTGCTATTTAGTAGGATAAGGGAGGTGCGTTGCTCAGGGGTTAAAGCTCTGCCGCGATCATTTGCTGGTTACCATGGGGTTGGGGTGCCCTTCCCTGATAGCAGCCTAGTTTTTACCTTAGTATCTTCTCCTCCCCAGGGAGCACACATGCCACATCTTACTCCCAAGGGATGGGCCTGGATTACCTTAGGTCAATTAGCATCCCTTCCTTATCTAGCTAGAGTAGTGGGTTTAGTTGTGAGCACATGATCTACACTGTCCAATCAGTATGGATCTCAAGATTCAGGCCATCAATGCAAGAAGATCTCTCTCTCTACCTGCTTCCTCTTCCTCTCTATTCATGAGTTCAAGGTCAGCAGCCATTTTTGTGACTAAGAGAAGCCAGTCATGGGAGGAGGCTGATGCCACAGAAGGTGGGAATAAAAGATGAAAAGAAATGTTGTCCCTGGTTTTGAGTTCTTTGATCACCCACTCTTGAATTCTCTCCCACCTCTGAACTTCACAGGCACAGGAGCCAGTAAAATCCTGTATTATTGAAGCTAGTTCTCTGTTAGCTTTTCCTATAAGCATCCTAACCAATATGGACTCTAAGTTTCAATTTGTGGTTTAAATTTTGCTAAGTAAGGTACTTAGTGCTGTGACTGTCAATAAATCTTACTGATAAAAAAACAACTGACACTTGCACGTAGCACTTAACAGATTTCAAAGGAAACACTTTGATCACCACAATGATTTAGTGCATAGCCAGAGGTGGCATAGTCACTCCCTTTTTATAGCTTAATACAGGGATCATCAAACTATTGCCTGCAGGCTGTAAATCTGCACTGCCACCTGCTTTTGTGAAGTATGTGGTACTGTGATCCTGTCGGTCGTGAATATTCCTTGACATATTATCTGTGGCCATTTTTGCACTGTGATGGCAGAATTGAGTAGTTAAAACAAACACCATGTGGTCTGCAAAGGCTGAAATATCTACTATTTGGATTGCTCTGGTTTCAATGTGTTCCCTGAAATTCATGTGCTGGGAACTTAATCCCCAATGCAACAGTGTTCCGAGGTGGGGCCCAAGGAGAGGTCACCAGGGCTCTGCTGCCAGGAATGGATTAGTGTTGCTAACGTGGAGAAGGTTCATTATCACAAAGTTGTTATGACAGTGAGTTTCCCTCTTTATGACCTCTCTTGCCATATGACGCCTTCTGTCATTTTAAAGGCATCAAGAAAGCCCTGACCAGATGCATCTCCTCATCTTGTATCCCAACCTCCAGAAGCATGAGCCAAATAATTTAATTTCTTTTCCTTGACAGATCACCCAGTGAGATTGTGTTACAGCAACACAAAATGGGCTAAGATAAGGATCTTTACTATAAATGACTGCCAACCTCTGGTTTAGGACATGGAGGACTAGACTTTTCAGCAGTTACATGAGAGTTCAAAGGCAAATTCAGGGTTTGAACTCAGGTCTCCCAAAATAGTGCTTTTTGGCTGTGAGCGCCCAGTGCTGTGGGCAGAGGCAACCTTGGTAGTCACATGGCTTCTCTTGTCCTACAGTCTTGGAAGAAAGCTGCTCCCTTTTCTCCTTGCTCTCTGGTTCTTCTATAAGGAATCCTCTGCTCTGAGTCCCCCCATCACATCCAGAGCCCATTCACACAGAGGATATCACGATGGTACTGTGTATTCTGATGACACTGCGTTACAAGTGGATGACAGCTCTGGAAATCTGCGACTGTGCCCTGCAACTGACCAAAGCATTCACCTGGCACCGTTTGGGAGGAAGCAAGAACTCTGGGCCAGGAAGCCACCAAAGATGGGATAGGCTGCCTTGATGTAGCTGTGAAATCCTCGATTTAAGGATGTGTTAACACAGGTGAGATTTGGATAGTAGATGGGAAGCTGGGGTGATTTATTAGGTCTCCCTCAATCCTGAAAAGATGTGTTCAAGAAAAGAATGGAGAGACAACTAAGTAGTAGCTAAACAAAAATGAACAATGAAGAAAATGTTCTTCAAAATCCTGAGGAAGGGGGATAAAATCTCTTGAATCTCTTGACTTGCTTTTATTTTATTTTTTTAGCATGGAAGAGATAAGCAAATTCCCAAAGAACCAAATTAATATTTTTCATGTATTATAAAAATGAAAGGCTGTGTTACCATCTTAAGAACCAATAAATGGTCCAAGAAATAAGTGCATTCACTCGTGAAGAGTTCCCACACAGCCTCTTGCTGCTTTCCCAAGTCTGATCCATCAGGGGGGAGTTTCTGACGTGTTTCCATGACTTCGTTCCAGGTCTTATCCTGTACGTGGGGAGAAAAGAGAGAACAACACATTCCGCCCCCCGTGGTTGACCTGCCTGCCGTCTGCTTTCCTTGCAGTGTGGTAGGAATCCTGCAGGTCCCCCGTGTCCCTGTTGGCAGTGGCTCCTCAGGCTACAAACCACAGCTTCTCCCTGTGGCTGGAGAAAGCCAGTCCTCCTGACACAAAGCATGGGAGTTTAAAATGCAGAGAAATTCAAGCTGACGATGCTTGGAATGTTGCGAGAGAATTTTACAAATCCTGTATTTTATAACCTCCACGATCTGAGAAGCCTGGTTCCAGGTTCTGCTGGCAAAGCTCATTGAAATTAACTACTGAAGAATCGAGAAATGAGAATTTAAGACTCGACGAGACCTTAGAAATTGATTTATCCCAAACAACTAACTTTGCAAAGGCGGTTCTGAGACCAAGAGGGGCAAACCGTTAAAACAGGTAGAGTCATTTGTCCCTTAAGGACAGGATATGTTCTGAGAAGTGTGTTGTTGGCTGATTCTGTAGCTGTGTGAACCTCAGCATGTACTTGCACAGACTAAGGGGGTGACGATGTCACTAGGCCCTCCTGAGGAGACCCCCAGAGGTGTGGCCTGCTATTGACCAACACATCATTGGGCGGTGCTTGGCTGTCTTAATTCTTCCTTAGGGCTTCATGACCTGCCAGAGGCTCTCATTCGCATGACCTGATGGCAGATAGAGTGCTTTCCCCAGGTCTCAGTGTCCTGCCCAGCCCTGGGCTCCTCCCCTGTGCCAGCTGTACTTTGACAACTTAAAATAATGACCAAGAAAAGACAAAGGAAAAGCTGTGCCACTTTGTGAGTGATGCGCACCCTACCTTAAAGTGGCGGAACTCGTAGCCCCTGAAGTCTGTGATCTTCACAGAGGACAGGCAGTTTTCCAGCTCGGCGACCAGCTTGTGTTTGTCTTTGCTCTGCTTAAAGACGAATAGAAACAGGATTTTCAAATGTGAATTCTCAAGGACATGGTTTTGGTAGCTTCAGCATCTTCAGTTGATTCTCTGACATTTACGAGAACAACTAAACCACTAACAGACCCAGCCATGTTTAGGCATGAAGACTTCCGATGCCTTTTAAAAAAAAATTGATTTGTTATATATGACAACAGAATGCATTACAATTCATGTTGCATAGATAGAGCACAGCTTTTCATATCTCTGGTTGTACTCAAAGTATTGAGCTACATCCTTTGTGCCTTCTTACATGTACTTAGGGGTAACGATGACCATCTCATTCCACCATCTTTCTTACTCCTATTCCCTTTCTGAGCTATAGTCAGATTCCTAGGACCACGGGAGGAGCTGGTGGCAGAGGCTCATGAGAACTGTCTATTGTAAACCTCTCCTCTCACTAATGGAAAAAAAGCAAAGAATGGTCATAGAATCAACAGAGGGACCCAAGTCTAGTGCCCACCTCTGGTTGATACCTGTCCTTCACAATTTCAACACTTCTGGACTCTGGACTGTAGGACATTTGCATAAGAAAGTGCCTCTGGCCTGTCAGTTCAATCCCTCAGTTGGCATATGACTAAATAAAACTCACAGTGTGAAATGGACTTGGCTAACATGATGATTCTGTGCTAAAGAACACCAGAATAGGAAAAATGCTAGTTTCCGTAAAACAGAGCTTCCCACTTATTTCTGTTTAGTCTTTATTCTTTTTTAGTTTGTTATTTTTAGAGGTACATAACAGTAGAATGTATTTTGACATATCATACATCATGGAGTATAACTTCCCATTCTTGTGGTTTTACATCATGTGGAGTTACACTGGTCGTGTATTCAGATATGAACACAGGAAAGTAAGTATGTCCAATTCATTCTACTGTCTTTCTTATTCCTATTCCCCTCCCTTCCCTTCATTCTCTTTTGTCTAATCCAATGAACTTCTATTCTTCCCTCATCCTCACTTATTTTGAGTTAGCACGCACATTTCAGAAAGAACATTTGGCTTTTTTTTGTTTGCTTTTGGGATTGGCTTATTTCAATTAGGATGAGAGTCTACAGTTCCATCCATTTACCGGAAAATGCCATAATTTCATTCTTCTTTATGGCTGAATAATATTCCATTGTGTATATGCAGCACAATTTCTTTATCTATTCATCCATTGAAAGGCACCTAGGTTGGTTCCATAGCGTAGCTATTATTAATTGAGCTGCCATAAACATTGATGTGGCTGCATTACACAGTCGTTATTCTTGTTTTAGAAATCTGACTTTAGGGCTGGGGTTGTGGTTCAGTGGTAGAGCACTCACCTAGAACATGGGAGGCGCTGGGTTTGATCCTCAGTACACATAAAATAAATAAATAAAATAATTTTTTAATTTATAGTGTCCAACTATAAATAAAAAAAATCTGACTACAAAGATAATGTGATTATTGCAAAGAAAAATTGAAAAGCAAAAACACAATAAAAATTAAAGCTACTCATAATTCCCACCATCAGATAATCATTTTTATGATTATATTCATAATTAATTTTAAGGGGTGTCATATTTACATGTCTTTCTATAACTTTATTTTTTCTTTTTCTTTTTCATAGCTTTATATAGGTAAAATTGAAATACAGTAAAATGCACATATTTGAAGTATGTAATCTAATCAGTTTTGACACATATGTAACCAATACAATCAACATAAAGAGCATTGCCATTACTTTTTTTTAAATTTGAAATTTTGTGAACTGTTTCCTGCATGATTTATTATGTTAAAAATCAATCACCTTAGGATATATAGAACTCCCCCTTACATTATCTATTTTAAAATTAAATGGAGCACTTATAAATATCTCAGAGGTCAAGGAAAAAAGCCCAAGAGAAGTAAATAAAAAGTGCTTTGAACTAAGTGATAAAAGCTTACAATATCAGGATATGTGGGATGAAACAGTACTCAGATGAACATTTATAACTTAAAGTACTTGTATCTGAAAAAAATTAGAATCATAATCAAATTATGTAGTAGGAAGGAAAAAATAAGAGTAGGAGCCAAAATATATGAAATAGAGAAGAAATAACGCCGCTAAACTTTAATAAAGATCAAACAAGCCTAATCAAGAAAAAAGCAAGAACACAAAAATGAATATGGATGGAAAGGGAGCTATCAAAATAACCCTACAGATGCTAAAAATAGACTAAGGGAATATTACAATGGTATGCTAACATCTGTGATAGCTTACATAACACAATAAATTCTATATTAGAGAAGGACCCACGTGCTGCTGAAAAGAAAGTGTATTCGGTCATTGATGAATGAAATATTCTACACAAGTTGGGATAACTTGATTTTTAAAGGTGATCTGTTAAGAACATTTCCTTGATTCAGTATTCTATTGCAACAGCAGAAACTGCCCACATAAGCAGTTTGTGTTATCATTCAAACTAGGAAAAAAACTCTCACATAACTGTGTATAGGACTTTCTAAAGCCAACTTGGCTGCATTTCAGTGGCATGTTTATCACAAATAATTTCTTAGCTTGCTCTCTTGCCTCTGGGTGCAGGATGCTGGCAGGGATCTGAAGAATTTGGTGCAAAGGAATCAACGTTAAGGACATGAGAAGGCATGGGCTCTCTGCTGCTGTGGGGCTGAGAGGGGACCCTGGGACGGGTTCAGAGTGTGCTGAAGCCTGTGGCTGGTTTCTCAGGTGGGGTCGGAGCACAGACTGAGGAAATCTATTGTAGATTCTTTAGCCTCCACAGTAGCAAAGGAATCTTGGAGCCAGTTGGGGACCTCCTACAGAAATTGAGACATATGCCTTTTGTTGATGTCTGAAACCATAGCGACTGTGTGTTGTGGCAATAAAAAAAATCAGCAGCCAGTTGGAAAAGGCAGAAATTGAGACAATGGGAGCAGCCTTGGAGTCGTGGGGAAGTGGGCGCCAGCTCTGTTCCCTGAAGGGCATTCGCTGTGGCTTGCCATGGGTTTGACCAAACCTCCTAGTCAAAGCCTGGTGGCTATGCCAGGGAGAGGGAAGGAGAAGCTTCTTCCAGTGGACACAGTAACTTTTTAGAGTCACAGACTCTCCTAGCTCCTTGCTGCTTCTCCTGTGGCAGCCTTGGCTAGGAGAAGAGAAGCACTGGGAGAGCATTTGAGAGGATATGGAGGATGGAGAAAAGTGAGAAGCCAAGGTAGATTCTGGGTTCTCAAATTTAGTCCCTAAGAGGTAATTGGGATGCGAACTTGCAGTAGACACTGGTGACAGGGAACTAGAGGGAAATTGAAGGTTAAGACAGAGTATTTACACTTTAGAATAGTTTGCAAAGAGTGACATTGATTCAGTGAGGACAGACAAGACCTTTAATAGTTCTGATGACAGAAAGGAGGAAGGAATGAGTGTTCAGGTCTGGTGATGGAGACCCCCCACCGTTAGAGGAGTGGTATGATGTCAGGGATAAAACAGACTGAGAGCCAGACTGCCTGAGATGGCTAGAGACAAATCCCTGTTTGGGGGTATAAGCTGAATGACCTCAGGCAAATTATTCAACCTCTCTGAACCTGTTTCCCCACTTGTGAAAAGGGGGTAAGAATGTTATCTACCTTGTTGGATTGTTGTGAGAATCTGAGTGCATGTATGTAAAACAAGACATGAACAGACAAGGATATATGTAAATAGAAACAGTGCCTGGTGGCCTGGTAATATGGTAGCATTACTTTAGCTTTATTACTAATATTTTTTATTGATAGGAAGAAAGGAAGGAGGGAAGACAGGCAGGTAAGAAAAGAAAAATCTGTAAAAGAAGTGTGCAACATTGATGTGGATTATCCTTTATTAGGATATGAATCACTTGATAAGGCTCAGAGGATGAAGGAAGGAAAGAGACGTATTGATTTTAAGGGAAACAGATATTGTGTCCATATGGAAATGGGGCTTTTTGAGCAATGAACTTTCCTTCATTGCTGAGAACCTTTATCAAAGACACTTTGTCATTTCACAAGTCAGCCCTCCGTTTCCACAGGTTCCACATTCATGGATTCAGCTAATCACTGACCAAAAATATTCAAAGAACAATCGTGTCTGTACCGAACACGTGCAGACTTTTTCTGGTCATTATTCCCTGAATGATGCAGAATAGCAAATATCTACATAGCACTTGCAAGTATTGGGTATTATAAGTAATAGAGATGATTTAAAGTGTACAGGAAGATGTGCTTAGGTTATACGCAAATACCATGCCATTTCATGTAAGGGACCTGAGTCTTCTTTTTTAGTGTCTCTCCATCACTGCCCCCGCACCCCAGAATGCAAACCATTTAGCATCCTCAATTTACATATCAGGCCTGACCTTTTCAACTGGCATCTTAGATGTCTATGGCCCAGGACTTAGCACATAACAGTCACCCAATACACATAGGGACATGCTGCTCCCTTATGGGGAAAGAAGGGCCTGATCTCAACAGCTTTAGGACATCCTGCCTGTGGCCAAGGTCTTTGCTTCTGAAGGAACATGTCTCCTGGAGCTTCCTTGACCTTGAGGTACCCTCAGGAGGGCCAAGGGGAAGTGACCCCCTTCTGGGACCTCAGACCTTACTAGTGACCAGCCCTGCCTCTGTTCACACAAGTAAGGTGCTCAGGAGAGGCCGCCCTGTCTCAGACCTACCAGGAAATGGAGCACACCCCTGAGTGGCTGAAGACAACAGCCTCAGTGACAAGGGTGTCACCCCATTATCAACAGGTTATGATTTGCAAATCGCAATATTCAGATCACATTTTGTATGAACTTTTTTATTTCTGAAAAACAATCATGTGAAAGTCCATCATATATCTGACTGTGAGAATAGGTAGTGTCGGGGGCCGCGCTGGGCACAAGTAAAGCACCCTCCTCAGCCCTGAGTGATGAAGGTACTGAACTGGCATCGCAGGCCACGTAGTGTGCGAAGCAAGTGGGCCTTACCTCTGCTTGGCAAGGAAGGGCTTCAGCCCTGGGCTTGAGCGTTACCCAATGGGATTGGGCAACCCCCTTTCTGAAATTCTATCTCCTGCCTTATTTGGGTGGAATATTCTATGGAATGTCTTTTCCCTGATAAATAGAGGGGTTTTGGGGACACTTCTCTCTTGCCTTCCAGCAAGGAAGAGGACCCTTGAGGTCACAGAGCAGTCCCACCCTCAACCTGAGAAACTCATGTCTGTGTGTTGTGTGGTTTCTGTGTCGTTTTCTTAGCTTAATGTTGCAGCCAGCACCTTTGCACCCAGCTCATCTCATCGGCCCAGCCAGTTGGTGGGAAAGTAGTTTTCCAAACTCTAATTAAAAATACTACTACTACTACTACTACTATGGCCACTCTTGATTGCTTACAAGTGCTCAGCTCTGGGGGATGCTCCATGTATATCCCGATTCCCTTATCACAGCCACTCTGTGGGGCTGGCATTGTCACTTTCCACCTTTTGTTGGGGGTGAGGGGAATCTGAAGCTGAGGAAGGTGTATCAATGAGCCAAGGTCCTGGGGCAGGAAGTAAAGTAGATGGGATTGAAACCTCGGGGGGACTTTAATTTAGCTACTAGACTTAAAAGGCATGTCAAGACAACATGTGTCCATAGGACCATCGCAGATGTCAGCAACTGTTAACATACTGACTGGAGAGGCCATGTGGGCAGATTTTTAACAGAACAAGGCACAGTGACTTCCCATAAGGCCTCACAGCTGCTGGCTGCCATATACAGGTCTCAAAACTGGTACTGCCAGAGGCCAACATCAGTCTTTTCCCTTTCTCCAGAAAACAGGAGTGTGGGCTGCAGTCATGATCATGAATACTCCCCCCTCTACCCACGGCCTGCCAGGAAAGGCTTGACTTGTCCTAGGCCGTAAGGACCCAGGGACTGCTGATTTAGATTTATTACTCTTCAATAATTGACGGAACCAAGAACAAATTAAAAAACCCACTAGGATTAATCCAACAGACTCTCCCAGAAATAGAAGGGTATTTGTGGAATCTGTTTCTGTAATACCTCATGAATTTTTTAATGTTCCCAGTATATATGGCGCTGCCTGCAACCCGGGGCACACACTCATGTAAGTTCTACTTCGCGGGGAGAGGTGCGTCCTCAGTCATACCAGGGTATAAATTCAGTGTTGTGAAGCATCACCATGTTAGAGTTGCTTCACGTTTTTGCAGAACTCATTAACTGCTGGCAATTAGCACTGTTTTGCTCCACAAAATGACACCATTTGGCATGTTCTATCGCCAATACTGTGGATGTGATGATATCATTTACATTTCATGTGCCATCTGCTTTTAGGCAGAGAGAAAGCAGAATAAAGAGACTCTTCAGCCGTTTCTTACTTTCTTAGCTACAGGAGGCTTAATTAAAAACAAAAAATGACAACGTGAGACACTTACCACTCCTCTCTTGGAGAAAGGCCATCTTGTTTTCTTGGATTCTGGTGGGTGAAATAAAAGCAAACATGTTGTAACTCAGAGCAACTGGTGACAGATCCTTGCAGGGCTTCGTGAAGCTTCCTTTTTGAAAATAAGCCAAACAGAATTCATCCTACTTTCATTCTTTTGAAAATACATAGAATGAATATTTATATTTTTGCAAAGGAGTGAATGATGCAGTGTCTGACCTGGTTCTGCTGCCTAAAGATGAATCATGCAGGTACCAGGAACTGAGCCCAGGGGTGCTTAACCACTGAGCCACATTCCCAGCCCTACTTAGCATTTTATTTAGAGACAGGTTTTCACTGAGCTGCTGCTTAGGGCCTCCCTAAGTTGCTAAGGCTGGCTTTGAACTCACGATCCTCCTGCTTCAGCCTCCCAGAACTGTTAGGATTACAGGTCACACACCTGGCTCATGCAGGTCTTTACTAGGGTATTGTTTAGATTCCTTTCCATTATCACTTGGGGAGAAATCTATGAACTGCAATAAAGATGTTGAGTAATGGGCTGGGAAAAATAGCTCAGTAGGTAGAGTGCTTGCCTTGCTTGTATAAGGCCCTGGGTTCAATCCTTAGCACCACACACACACACACACACACACACACACACACACACAAAGATGTTGAGTAATTATTAGAGAATCATAATGCTTTTGGGCTGAAAGGGCTGGGCCCTCATTCTTATGCCATATCCCACCACACAGACTTCAATCACCTGACCAAACTTGAGACTCAGTTTCTATTAACTCAGGAATCCCCAGATGCTGTTAAATGAGGATTCCTGAGATAGGGGACATCAACATGACATCACCAATCTTTATATGTTGTCTTGTTGCCATTGGCCACCATCCAAATCATCTTTAGGAGTGGCTTTGGGATGAGAAGAGAGTATTGTTCAGTCACACATTATTTTGGTGACTAGGTAATAAAGATCTTTTGGTCCTTTTCTGATCTTTTGGTTTTAATGTTATTTCTGCTGCTCAGAAAAAAACTGGAAATTCCCTCTTAGATTTATAGGATGTTCTGACCACTGGGTATAGAAAATAGAAGTCTTATTGGTCTGTCTGTCTTTCAGAAGTCTGGTTCATTGGGGGTGTCTTTCGAATGTTCAATCAGACAGAAGTAATTACAACATTCACTCAAAGGATGTGTTTGAGGGACCTGCTCTACTGTAACCTTGGATGAGACCTAATCAGCCCAACTGAGTATCCTCTCATTTATTATGACCACATTATTGATCTTTATAAATGGGAGAGTAGGTAAAATTTCCTGTAGGGACAAATGAGATTCTCTATACTTAGCCCTCAAATGACTAGTGGTAAATTATGCAATTCAAAATGCAATATTTGGGATCCTTGGCAAATTTCTCTCCTCTTTTTTTCCCCCTAATTTTGAAAATAATTCTGAATACTTCATAAATATTCAGAAAAAGGTTTGAATGAGTCTTTATTAAAACCACAATCTTTCATTATCTATCTTAAATATTATCTTTGCTGAATTAAGCTACTTTAATAGTATCTGAAGGTGGCACATATGTGCATCTAAGCTTGAGAGACCCTGCCATAGACCGTGAACTTGGAACATGAGACCTCTATTCTAAACACCTTGAGGAGCGGGCTTGGTGGGTTGTGGTAGAGAACATTGCTTGTCTTCTGTATTATGTGGTGCCTGCTATGATCCCAGGCACACAACTTACAAAACAGCTAGTATGAAATGGAAGCATCACACAGCCATCATGACCTTGCTTCTCACTGTAGTGGTCCTCAAACTTCAGCTGGTACCAGGGTTTTGCAGAAAGCGAATTGCCGGACATCACTCTCAGAGTTCCTGATTCAGTATGTATGGGATGGGACCCCAGAAGCTGGATTTCTCACAACTTCTTGGGGTGGGGGATGCCAATCCTGCTGATTTAAGACCAGTCTTGGGGACCCCTGATCTAGTTGTTCATGAGTGTGAGTGTTTATGAAGCATCATGAAACGTGTACTAACCTATGTTAAGAATACACTGGATTCAGAACTACTTCTGCCTTGTAGGGGTGGATCCTGAACACCCTCTCTCCCCTTGGTTTGGTTATTTGTGGTGTGGTAACATAGGGGACAATAGATGTTGGTCCTTATATGTTGTGCCACAATAGACAGTAGCTGTGGAAGAGACCTACACAGAATGAAGAGCTGTTCATTCTTCTGTATTCCTGGGGCTTCTGCATTCCACATCCAGAAGGCTACATCTGCCCATGTTGGGTGACTGATACAGACTGGTGGAAAGAGCTGGGGACCAGAAGTCTGGAGCTTAGATCCATTCCCTGGACACTAACCAGCTCACATGGTGACTAGGTTGCTTCTCCTTCTTGGGTCTCACTTTGCACATATGTGAATAAGGAATGAGCTTGATTATTTTCAGACTGTTTTACCAGGTATCCAAGGTTTCTGGGGATTGCCTGGCGTGAGTCTTTTGGGTCTACTAAGATTTAGTCAATGCAACTTTACCTAGATCTATTTTATACTTTGGATTTTCATTAAGTTAAGATTTTTTTAGGTAAAACATCCAGCTAGGAACAAAACCAGCTTAAAGCTACTATTATGGGCAATCTTTAGACCTCATTTTTAGCTATCAAAGACTTCAGTTTTCTTACCCTCAGAACCATGAGGAAAGCACCCTGAACAACTGCTCTTTCCTTTCACAGCTGAGGAGTCAGCCCCAAAGCTGCCTTTCCCTGTTAGACACTAATCTGTTCTACCACCTTTGCTACCCCCTGGGACCACTCTGGTTGGAAAGGACCAAAGTGAGGCTGAAGTTCAGAAGTGGGTGGGAGATAAGCTTTGTAGCAATTATTGGCAAGCTGCCCATCATCCCAGTAAGGACACTCTGGTCCAAAATGGTCACTGTCACTGATGCAGCTCTCCTGGGTCCTCAACTTGGAATAAATTATGACAAGAGGACATCGTGAGGGGAGACCCATGCTTTATCCATCTCTGTAAATGGAATGCCTAAAACCAAGACTGGGAGTCAGCTGTTTCCGGTCCTCTATGCCTGGGTCTGTTCTAATTGGCGAGACTTCTGTTCTAACTGGTCAGTGCACGTATTTCACTAGTTTTTAAATATTGGGAACATCTTCCTGGCTTATGGCATCATCTGTCCCAGAACAGGCTTATCATGAACATAGGCTGAATGAACGGGACCTGGATTCAGCAGCAGTAGTGGGTGGCACAGGTAATCTGCAGCTCCATCAGAAACCAGAAGGTCCCCGGGAAACACCTCGAGTCCAGGTAAGTTCAGCACCACAGAACTGCGCCTGCGCTCGTAGAACCTGTGCTTAAGAGAGGAAAGAAGAGAGCTCAGAGCTGGGGTGCAGGTGGGATCATTGTTCAGACCCTCTCTGGTCACATAGACGTGGCTGCTCACCACCTGATATCTGTCCTACTAGGAAAGTCTCAGGACCGCTTGAGGATCCAGGCACAGGTGGCCACAATGACACACACAGACTACATTTACTGGCCACCTCTTTGGTCCTTATTGACCATTTATAATTTTAACTAATCCAAACCAGAAGAGGCCATGTAGAAATACTAACATGAATGTATCTATTTGCTCTGATTGGGAAGGATACCAGGAGGAATTCCTAGTATCAAACACAAAAGTCTTGCCAATGAGGCACACTGCCTCAGAAGTGAGTAGGATGGTAGAGGTGGCCTCTGGCACTTCTAGTAATTCAAAGCCAGTTGTTTGAAGTCAGCACTGTTATTTTTCTTAGAGAAAAACAAGAACTATTGCAGGAAAAGCTTAGCAAGTGTGTATATATATATATATGCCTCTCTTTTCCTCTACTCTGTTTCATGAAATTTTCTTTCTGTTGGATGTTCACAAAATCAATAATTTAAGTATCAGACACAGTGGGGAGAAGGTCCAAAGTCACCGGGCATTTACAAAGTGCTATTCAAGGAACACAGCTGGAAGGGCGTCTGCCATGCCGGGAACTCGTCTGGTACAACGAATTCTAGAGATTCTCCGTTTCCTCATCAGGACCATGCAGATATTTCTTTAGTCTATTCTATGAAGCAGAAGACACAATTCCTTCTATTCACTGACAGATGTGATCTTGAAATTCTCTTTTAACAACCGACCATCTAGAATATAGGCGACTTCATGTAGATAGAGATTTTGGCTAATCCAAAGCAGAAGTAGTCATATGGAAATGTCAACACAAACGCTGAGGAACTGCCCAGGAAGTTGAGAGCTCAGGTTTGTCTTGCCCCTTTAGTTGTTATGATTTTGTTCATTGTCCTGTAGCACCCCTGCCTCCCCTGTCTCCCAATTAGCCATGCGTGGCACTCTATGAATCTCTTAGTGCAGTTCTTTCTCTGAGCCTTCCACTTTCCTACCTGCCTGTTACTCTAGACATACCATGCTTTTAACCAAAGTCCCCTGGTTCTGACCTTCCCTGAGTGATAACTTTCTGCCTGTGCTTTCTCTCTTGCCTCTTAATTGTGCCATCTTGGATCTCATGGTTTCCTTCTTGTCTAGATGTCTGATGTTGGGGACTAGTCACGTCCTTTCATGTCCATCATGCTGCTGAACAAAATCTGGTTTACTTCAGCACCTTCCGTGGAACTTATTATAAACACGCATCCCTACGTCCCACCTTTGGGATCTTGATTCAGTAGGTCTGTGGCCAGCCCTGGTGTCAGTAGTTTGACTCAGTTCACCCTAGAAACTCACCAGAGTCAGAGAACAAACTAATTTTAAGGCTATAAATAACTTGATATATACCTTTCCTTCCTTGATATACACCTTTGCATTTTAAGGATTATTTCAAATGTTAAGCCTTTGGCTAAAAAACCTTTCCATACTGGTAGTAGGACAAATTGTTTAGCACTTTCTAATTGGTAAACAACTTAAATCCGGTAAATTTCTACAAGACATATGAAGAACGCCTCAGCCTCTGCTGTCGGCATATGAGAAAGTTTGCTGCTTTCTCATGCTTGCTCCAAAGAGTCTTTGCCAATTCTCTCTGGGACCCACTGGGTCAGGCCCTCAGCATTTTGTCCATAGTGACACGATCACCTCTTAACTTTTACCTTCAGCTGCATCTTTGTGATTCCTGTGCACAGTCACTAAACATGAGTAATCCACAATTTAAGTCCGACCTCGATCCCCTCTGCCTGCAGAAGCTCTTCATCTTATACCAGAGAAACACATTGTTAAGCCATGCACCCAGGCCTTCTGTGATACTCTTGATATTTTTTTACTTGACAATTTTTTTTTTCTGGAAATAGGGAATGGTTTGGAAATCCTAACAAAAATGGTGTTTTACACCTCTGTACTTTGGGAGTGTTTTATCCCTTCTGACCTTCCCAAGCTTAATATGAAGAGATGCAGGCCCATGGGGTACCTATGTTAAGTAGCTTAAAAGGGAAACACATACATAAAATTTGGCTCAGCTTCATTCCATTATCTATATTTCCTGGGATTTAAAATTTGGTTTTACTTTCCTTTCTCTGATTTTCTCAATGCTCGGTCCCTGATGAACGTGAATGAATGAAACAATCCTCTGATCTCCTCCCTCATGGGAAATGATTTATTTTATAAGGTGGTTTTGTAGATTCATATCTTATTTCCTCTATTATCCTAAGCTCCTAGCTCCTGGTTTAAATCCTGCAACTTTGTAAGGATTCAGTAACATTTGTCAGGTAAATGGAACAATAACCAAACCTGTACAAGCTTAGAGCAATGAGTGTCCTTTTCGAGCACAAACTTCTGCAGAATGTGTGCTCCAGTGATGGTTAGCTTCATACTGGTCCTTGGACACTCTCTGCACCGCATGCCTCCATGCCTTGGTCAGGTAGTTCCCATCTGCCTGCCCATCTCCACTCTGTCTTACTGGCAAATTCCAGCATAGGTATTCTTCCCCCAGAAGTCTTTCCTGATCCACTCAGGAAAGGTCAATTCTCTCCTCTGCCACTCAGAAAGATTTCATTGAAGTCTCTAACTGGGTCTTTTTTTTTTTTGGTGCGGTGCTGGGGATTGAACCCAGGCCCTTGTGCATTCAAGGCAAGCACTCTATCAACTGAGCTGTATCCCCAGCCCTCTTACTAGGTCTTATGCATCTAATCACTGAGCATAAAATCTGACACAGAGCAAGTACTCAAATAAGCTTGTTGAATAAATACATATTGGCTGATAGAATAAAATATTGACAGACTTCGAATGAAGGTTTTATATTCCGAATCATAAATAAGTAATTATATGTATATAGAAAAGCCAAATATAATTTGAGTCCCCCCTACCTCCCCACCTTAGGTCCCGTTATAGGTGGTTAAATTGCCACTATCCATGTCTCTCTAGCCTGGGTAACTCTAGCATAAGGGAACTGTTTGGGACCACACAGGTCAGGTTCGGAGTTGAATTTACACATATGGACCTGCCTGGTACAGGTCTTGAGCCATGACCTTGGCTCTTTGTCTTTGTGGTCAAAACCCCGTGATGCTCATTCTGGGAGGTAGAGATGCCCCTGGAAAGGCATAACATAACCTGTGTGGATGTGAACATTTTTTGTTCATCAAGAAGGCATAGGGTTAATAACAATATCAAGAACCATAGCTGTTACCATACAGAGACCTAGGAAAACAATTAGAAAGAATACTTGCCCCCTGTAATATGAAGAGACATGGATTGGTGCAGAATATGTGCTCTTGCATTCCATGCCTGGTGGTGAACTAGATTTCTGGGGACCTGAAAAAGACCCTGATCTGTGTCACATGGAGTTGCTCAGATCATTGGATTAATGATACTAATGCAAATAGTTGTAATGAGATCAGCATGACTTTAAATTTAGGTCTCCTGTAGGTGTGAGAACACATGCTTGGTTCCAAACTGACGTCTCATTTTTGCTCTTCTAAATACTGGGATTGCTCCTTTTAAAAAGCAGCAGGCAGGCAGGATCATTGCCCTGGGTTCTGGATTGATTATCCACTGGAAGTGAGCATTGTAATGAGTTCAGACTCTTCACCCACCTTCCCCAAACAAAATAGTGTGTGCGTGGGGTAGAAGTGTCCTGGGTAAAGGCAGCAGGAAGCAGAATTTTTAGAAATCTGATTTTCTCATGAGGAAATTAAACTAGGAAATAAAGTAATAATAAATGCAAAATATTTAGGGTGTGGCTGGCAACCTACTGTCACTATGAAAGTACAGTGCTATCTATGCTGCCCTCCATTTGTTTGGAAAAATACAACTAAAGAAATATCTTTGAGCAATGCATTTCTGGGTTGTTCTTTTCTGGTCTGATGCTTGGTTATTTTGATTCTTTGCTTCAGGACAAATTTCTGAATCCCTGGGGCTGTATAACTGGGTGCCTCACCTAGACTTTGCAGCCCTCTAGGGCTTGACACCCCTGCCTTGGCCTGCCCACCCCCACTCAGAAACCCCAAACACTAACCCTGAGTTGCGATGCCCCAAGCCGGTCAGATCCGAAGGGACTAGTCCCATGGTTGCAGGAATAATCTTGTCTCCCTCCTGGTACCAGAATGTCTCCTTATTCTGTCCTCTGCTGCAGATCGGAGGATCCATGGTGTGGGCTGGGACAGAAACAATGCAGAGAATCCAGGGAATTCCCCTCACTGCTGATCAGGCCCTGAGCCCTGAGCTCAACAATGAAGCTGCTCTGTCGTGTTGGTGCCAGGAAAGTTTCTGGGTGCTAGAAATGTGCCCCCCAGTGGACGGACGCCCAATGCATATATTTTGTTGGTCTTGGTGACTATTACTCTTACAATCAGCCAGCAATTACTGAGCACCAGTTTTTCTAGGCACTTTGTTAAGTACCTACATGCATTATAATCAGATGGATTTCTCATAAGCACCCCAAGAAATGGACATTCTCATTCACATTTTAGATCAAAGGAAATCGAGGCTTAAAAACATGGATAAAGGGCTGGGGCTGTAGCTTAGTGGAAGAATGCCCACTTCGCATGTGTGAGGCACTGGGTTCGATCCTCAGCACCACATAAAAACAAATAAAGATACTGTGTCCAACTACAAATAAAAAATTTTTTTTTTAAAAAAAGATGGATAAAGAACTTGCCTAAGGACACATTGTTTTAGTGAACGACAGAACCAGAATCCAAAATTCAAATATGAAGAACCAACACCAAAAGGATTTGTAAATAGGAAGAAAAGAAAGAGATATGGCCAATCATTGTAAAGGACAAATACTTTGAAAAGCGGATATAATGATGGTAACTACTTTAGTAAAGGAAGGAGTATAATAGGTTGAATGGTGGCCACCCAAAAATATATGCCCATATTTTAATCCTTAGAACCCATGAATGTGAATTTCTTTGTCAAAGATGTCATTAAAAAGATGAGATTATTCTAGATTGTCAAGTAGGCCCCAAGTCTAATGCCAAGTGTCTTTATAAGAGATAGCTAACGAAGAGGCACAGAAAAAAGAGAGAAGGTCATGTGAAGACAGGTGGACAGTGATTAATAATGTGACATAATCACAAGCTCAGGAATGCCTGGTGAAGGGGCAGGGAAGGGTCCTTCCCTAGATTAGGATTTCAGATTTGTGGCTTCGAGAACTGAGAGGATACATTTTTATTGTTTAAAGCTACCTGGTTTGTGGTACTTCATTACAGCAGCCACGGGAATCCAATACTGGGGCCATGTAGTTGGGCTCAGGACTTAGATTCCTGATGTGACCTATATCATGTGTGACCTTAGGGTGTTGCTTCCTTGGGTCTCCATTTCCCTATGTGGAAAAGAAGTGTGGTGAGACCCTTTCTGGTCCCTCAAGATAGAGGATTCAGTAGCATCATGCTCATTGTCCCTTCAGTGGGCAGTGGACAGGAGTGGTAATTATGGGGTAGTAATTTATCTTGGCAGAAATGTTTGAAGATGAATAACTCAAAGTTCCCCCTTTAGACATATGACTAATAGATCACTTACATTTTGAAAATCTTCCTTCTATACAGTGGATTTAAAACAAGGACTACTGGCTTTAATTCCCAGGTGCAGTATTTAAGGGAGAACAATTAAAAAGGCTAGAGCATATGGGAGGCAGGTAGCAACTTCTCTACAGTGACATGTGACCCTCCATGGAACAAAATCTCATTTGAATAAGGCACAGTCTCATCTTGTCCCTTCCTACAAATGTTGCCCAATGGTTTTCTATCAGTCAGGTGGTTCTCAGGTTCCTATTTCTCAGAAACTATAATCCTTGATAGTAAAAGCTGATGGTAAATGTAGCCTTTTTAAGCAGGCGCTCTTTAGCAGTTGGGTGACAGAAGCAGCAGCTATTCTATTTTAAGAATTGTAATGTTCTATCCTACACAAGAAATATAGGGCAATTTGCAGTGCCTGCTTATAATGATGGGTTGATTACACAGGAAAAGCAAATTAAGAATCAGTAATGGTCTTTTTTTTAAATACTCCTGTTATTAACAGAGAAATGACAACTCTACTGCCAATTATGGAAATAAAGCTCTCTTGGTTACCTGGGATATGTTTTTCCATCAGGAGTTGCAGAAGATTTGGGGGAATGTATGTTTGTAATTTCTAGTTCAACTTCCTATCAGAATGCTCCATTTGATAGTGGAAATTCAATTGAGAAGACAGAAAGAATGAGGGGTTTCTACATAGTTTACAGACTTGAACCTGGGATCCGGTGGTTGCTTCAGAAAGGGGAAGTGAACCGCTGAAAGATGCATGGCAACCACATCCTTTGGAACACAGAACAGGGACCCCATTTGGGGGTCTCACCAGTGTATTCAGTACCTTGTGCTGTGACTCCTTGGGCTTGATCAGTAATATTTTTTGAACACACCTGTGTTCAGAGTACCAGGGTAACTAGGCCAGTAACTGTCTATACCTTTCACCTTTTTTCTAGGTGTTGTCTTTTCCACACAAGAGTCAAATACTATTTAATGGGATCAGACAATAATCAGACAAATCCCTGTAAACACAAGGTACATTAAAGAGAGAAGCAGAAAATAATAAGAAAGATGGGAGAAATCAAAGGGTCTTGAGAAAAACCAATAAGTCCTTGGAGGACAAAATATACAAAACAAGAAGGGGATCACATAATTTCCCCCCACCAAAAGTGCCCAAATCTAACTAGCCAATCTACTTCCTTTATTGTTCTTCCTTGAACATTTATGGAGTACCTACCATGTAGCAGGCATTGTATACTTGGGAAACAGTGAAGAATAAATAGACAAAAACCATTTTCCTGGAATGCCCATTCTGGAGGATGCTGGAAGAGGAAGGGTACATGGCTCCTCTCTTGCCAGGCCCACATCAGGAGCAATGCCCCAAGACTGCTGTCTTCTCTGTCCGCAAATTGACAACAGACTAGCTATTAGTTTCTGGTTAATACTCTTCCAACAATCTTTTAAAGAACTTATTGAGAGGTGATTCAAGATGGCGGGCTACAGGAAGCTTGCATTCTTACCTGCTAGGTGGCTCAGGATTCAATCACTGGGAGTGCTGCTCCTCAGGAAGGTAGATAAAAGGGATTTTACTAAAATTCAATATTGGAGACAGTCAGAGTTTTAGAGACTTAGAAACTGGGGTACATTAAATAAAGAAGAAAGGCTAAATTGGAGCCAAGAGGGTTGCAGCAACTGTGGTAGCAGCACTGGTTCAGCACAGAGGGATAGAGAACCCAGAGAGAAATACCAATTCAATACAGAAAAACCTGAGATCAGGAAAGAAGCCTGAACTTAGCTGATCCAGAAGCTGCACTGTGCACTGATACCTGAAAAGTGTTCTGTTTCTCAACTGGCTGTGGGAGCTAAGGCCGGAGCCATCTTGAGGAGGCCACACTACAGCTGCTGCTGTAGGAGCTAGGAGATTTGAGCAAACACTACTACACTGTCCTGGCAAGTGCCTGCCATGTGGCCTTGGGGGTACAGAGCAGAATGTGTGTGAAACAGGCACCAGGATGATGGTACCTAGACGAATTCAAGTCAGAAAAGCAAAGGAGAGTCCAACTTGCTTTTCCTTTGAGTCTGGGGACTCACATGACCAGCTGCAGTGGGTCAGGAATCTGAACAGGCAGCTGTGAACAAACTCAGGGACTAAACCCAGGAAAGCTGTGCTCATGGGCCTCTGGCTATGTGAAGGATTGGCTGCTCTGCCCCATGAGTGGAATTCTTAGGTGGTTCCTGAGATCCAGACTCCTGTCAGAGATTGGCAGTTGCCAGGCCCTAAGGAAGTCAGTGTGTTGATTTAATTTCTCCAGAGCAGACACCATCCAACAAAGCCCCTGAGGCCTGATTAGACCTAAGCCCCAGCTACAGAAACTCCACTCAGAATTCTGCAGCAGTCCTGGGAGAGTAGATCTGGTCTGTGGGGACAATACTCCATCTGACAGTACATTCCACTCCACCCTACCTCATACTGGTGAGAAGGGAAGCTGACAATTAATTAATCCAGCTTCAGGGTTAAGCCAGTCCAACTGGCAGGTCAGAGAGCAACACAAAAAGAGGACGGGGTCAAAAGCCCCCAATCCTTGCTTTCTCTCTCCATACAGAGCTCAAGAAGAAATGGAAAGAAAGAGAGCTGGTCATAAGCGGTTACTACCCATTCTTGTTGACTATTTTACCATCTCAGTGAAATGATTCCTTAATTTTTCATTAAAAATTCTTTCTTTTGCCTTTTGTGTGTGTGTGTCTGTGTGTGTCTGTGTGTAAGTGCATATGCCTGGGTTCTTGCTATGCTGATTGGTTCGTGGAATATATACATACAAATATTTGCTGCTTTTTTTCTCATTTTTAAAATGTGGTTATTCTTTCTTGCCTTGTCTTTTGACAAGGGTTTGTTTGCAATTTTTGTTTTGTTTTTGTTTCTTTTGTTTCTCTTTCTCTCTTTTGCTAAGAGCTAAATTATGTTGTTCTTTCTTTTTCTCTCCCTTTACTCTGTTTCTCTTATTTTTTTCTCCTGCTTCTTTATAACTATCATCTGCTGTATCTCTTCTTCATTCTCTGTTCACTTTTTGAAATTGTAAACTCTTTCCTACCTTCCTGTCCCATTTGCTTTTCTCTTACTGTATTTTTAACCATCTTTTAGAACTAACTGGTTTATATAACTCCTGCCCCCACCATTTATGCTATTGCAATTATTATTGCTGTGGGTTATATAGTTGACACCTGTTGTTTGCTTTAATGCTTTAATGCCAGGTCTAGTTTATGGTTACTTATTTCTTTTGCTATTGGCAACTACTGACCCCACCATTTCTGGTTTTAGTGGCAATTAACATTGTAGCTGTCACAGTGTGAACCAGGTAATTATTATTTTTTTAGAATTAATTAATTTTAATTAGTCATATATGACAGCAGAAAGCATTTTGGTTCATTGTACATTTTGATTCACGGTATATTTTAATGCTGTATATTGTTTGCATCAGTTGTTGATATCATTTGTTTCCCCCTAGTATGTGAGGTGCTGGGAACCTACAGGGATACTACAACTTCAAGGGTAGAGACCCTACTGCTGAACTAAACTCAACCAAAAGGCAGTGTACTTTGTTCCACACACAAAGTTATGGCACTCAATCTCAGCTACAGTTTAATACAAAGTATAGATGAGAGAAAACCCCAAACTTACAACTAGGTCCCAAGTAGAAATGGCTAGGGGTGGATCCTCAGGTTTTATTCACAGATATCCACTGCTACAGCAAAAACACAGAGAATCAACACAAAGGCTGTGGAGACCACCTATGAGGGAGTCTCAACCGAGATCACTTTAAGGCACTTTGGCAAGTGAAGACTGTGCCCTAAAAAGACCCACACATAAGAGTGGAAGAGAAATCCCTCCCAATGAATGCATAAAACACAACATAGGAACACAAGAAATATGAAAAAATCATAGCACCTCATAAAGTTCACAATTTACTAGCAACTGACCCCAAAGACATTAAAATGGATGAAATATAAGGTAAAGAATTCAAAAGAATATTATAAAAGTGATCAATGAATTCCAAGAGAACACAGAAAAACAGCTGAATGGATTAAGGAAGTTAGTACAGGATATGAATGAGAAATTCAATACAGAGACAGAGATATTGGAAAGGAATCAAATAGAAATCTTGGAAATGAAAGACACAACAAATCAAATAAAATGTTCAATTGAAATTCTCTCAAATTGAGGAGACCATGCTGAAGACAGAATTTCAGAGCTGGAAGACAAAATGGCCAACTTTGAATATTCAGACAGCATTAAAGAAAATAAAAATCAGTAAATATTGTAGAATATACAAGATATCTGAGACAACATTAAGAGCCCAAAGTTAAGAATCACTGGAATTGAAGTGGGTTGTGAGATGCAGGCTAATGAAATGGATAAACTCTTCAGGGATTAATAACAGAAAAGTTTCAAAAGCTTGAGAATGAGATGGATATCTAGATACAGAAGATATTCAGAATCCCAAATAAACAGGATCAAAAGAGAGCCTTTCCATAACACATTAAAATTAAAGCACCTAACAGAGAGAATAAGGATAGAATTTTAAAAGACTTGAGAGAAAAATGTCAGCTACCTTTAGTATCAAGCCAATCAGAATTACTTACGATTTCTCAGCACAAACTCTAAAAGCCTAGAGGCCTTGGAATGATATGATTCAAGACCTGAAAGAAAATAACTGTCAACCAAGACTTCTATATCCATCAAAGCTATCCTCCAAATTGAAAGAGAAAATAAAAACCTTCCAAGATAAGCAGAAACAAAAAGAATTTATGACAACTAACCCAGTCCTACAGAACTTACATAACGGAAACTCCACACAGAAGAAATCAAAAACAAGCCCCAGAGTTCACAAATGAATGATCTCATTTGAAGAGTAGATAAGCAAATGATAAACAGGACAAAATTAAACATTAGAAATAGACTGAAATGACAGGAAATTAATAAACATCTCTCTATAATAACATTAAATGGTCTCAATTATCCAGTTAAAAGATTTAGACTGGGAGAATGGATTAAAAACCAAGACCCAATTACATGTTGCTTGCAAGACATGAACCTTACAGGCAAAGACAGCCACAGGCTGAAAATTAAAGAATCAGCAAACATTTTAGAATATACAAAGATGATATACCATACGAATGGAGCCCCCAAACTAACAAGAGTAGCTACTCTTATATCTGATGAAGCAAACTTCAAACCAAAATTACTCCAAGGAGACAAAGAAGGTCATTTCATACTGGTAAGGGGAACAATCCAACAAGAAGATATAACCATAATAAATATGCCCCAAATGTGGGTGAAAGTAGTTACATAAAAGAGGCACTACTCAAATAGAATCTTCAGGTAGAAACCAGCACAATAATACTGGGTGATTTCAACACACCTCTTACCATTGGATAGGTCATCCAGACATAAACTTGGTAAAGATTCTTTGGACTTGAAAAATATTATAATCAAATGATCTTAACAGACATCTATAGAATATTTCATCCTACAACAGCTGAATAAACTTTCTTTTCAGCAGCTCATGGAACCTTCTACAAAACAGACCATATTTTAGACCACAAAGCAACTCTTAGCAAATACAAAAAATTATATAATCCCTTGCATCTTATCAGACCTTAATGGAAAGAAATTAGAAATTAACATGACAAAACTCTACTGAAACTATATAAACACATGGAGATGGAATCATATTTTTTGAAAAATAAATGGGTGATAGGAGAAGTCAAGGGAGAATTAAAAAATTCTTAGACTCAAATGAGAATAGTGATACAACATACCAGAACCTTTGAGGCACTATGTAGGTATTTCTAAGAGGAAAGTTTATAGCTATGAGTGCCTACATAAGAAAATCAGAAATATTAAAAAAAAAGAAAACAACCTAATGATGTGTCTTAAGATCCTTGGGGAGAAAAAACCCAATTTCAAAACCAGTATAAGGAAACAAATAACTAAGATCAGAGCTTAATGATCAATGAAATTGAGGCTAGAAAAAAAAACAAAGGATAAATGAAACAAAGAATTGTTTCTTCAAAAGGAGAAACAATATTGATAAGCTGTTAGCCAAACTCACCAAAATAAAAAGCCAGAAGACCCAGATTAATAAAATTAGAGATGCAAAAGAAAAAATCATCACAGACATAACAAAAATACAGTGAATTGAATACTTACATGTCAATAAATTGGAAAATATAGAAAAAATGGATACATTTCTAGATACAACCTGTCAAAATTTAATCAAAAAGATACAGGAAATCTAAATAGACCAATAACAAGAAATGCAATAGAAGCAGTAATAAAAATCTTTTCAACAAAAAAAAGCCCAGGATCAGATGAATTCTTGGCTAAATTCTACCAGATCTTTAAAGAAAACAAATTCCAATATTCCTCAAATTATTCCATGAAGTAGAAAGAGATAGCACACTTCCAAATTCATCCTATGAAACCATTATCATACTCATACCAAAACCAGATAAGGACACATCAAGGAAAGAAACTATAGATCAATATTATTGATGGAAATTGATGCAAAACCCCTTAATAAAATATTAGCAAATTGCATTCAACAATATATTAAGAAGATTGTATATCATGACCAAGTTGAATTTACCCAGAGATGCAAGGATGTTTTAATATATGCAAATCAATAAATGCAATTCATCACATAAATAAAATTCAGGACAAAAATCACTTAGTCATCTCAATAGATTCAGAGAAAGCCTTTGACAAAATTCAGCTAAGATAAAAACACTGAAGAAACTAAGGATAGAAGGAAACTACCTCAACATCATAAAGGCTATATACAAAAATCTAAAGCCAACCTCATAGTAAATGGGGAAAAATTGATAACATTTCCTTTAACATATGGAACAAGTCAAGGAGTTTGCTCTTACCACTTCTATTTAACATAATTCTAGCTAGAGAAATTAGACAATAAAAGGAACAAAAATAAGAAAAAAAAGATGTAAAATTATCACTGTTTGCTGATGTTATGGTCCTATGTTTAGAAGATCCAAAAAATTCCACCAAAAGACTGTTTTAGCTAATAAACAAATTTAGTAAAGTAACAGGTTACAAAAGCAACATACAAAAATCAGTATTTTTCCTATATATCAACTGCCTGATGGAAAAAAATCAAGAAAAAAATCCCATTCAAAACACCCTCAATCTAACCAAGGAATTGAAAGACCTCTACAAGGAAAGCTATAGAACACTGAAGAAAGATATTGAAGAAAACACTCGAAGACAGAAAGACCTCCCATGCTCATGGATAGGCAGAATTAATATTGTTAAAATGGCCATTCTACCAAAAGTAATATACAGATTCAATGCAATCTCCATCAAAATACTAGTGACCTTCTTCATGGAATAGGAAAACAAACACAAAACAAAACAAACAGTCCTAAAGTTCATTTGGAAGAAGGAAAAATCCAGAATAGCTAAAGCAATTCTAAGCCAAAAAAAGCAATGCTGGAGGCATCAAAATCCCTGAATTCAAATTGTACTACAGAGCTACAGTAACAAATGGCATAAAAACAGACACATAGGCCAATGATACAGAATAGAAGATACAGAGACCAATACCCAGATACAGTCATATGATCCTGGACAAAGGTACCAAAAGCACATTGGAGAAAAGCAGCCTTTGTAACAAATGGTGCTTGGAAAACTGGCTATCCCCATGTAGATGAATGAGGCTAGACCCTTATTTACTATCCTGCACAAAATTCAACTCAAAATGGATCAAATACCGAGGAATTAACCAGAAAGTATTAAACCCCTAGAAGAAAACATAGGGTCAACGCACCAGCATATAGGTGCAGGCAACAACTTCCTCAGTAGAACCCCTAAAGCTCAGGAAATAATGCCAACGGTTAATAAATGGGCCAGTATTAAGTTAAAATGCTTTTGCACAGCAAAGGAAATAATTAAGAATCTGAAGAGAGAACCTACACATGAGCATCTTTGTTAGGTTCCTTTCTGGAAGAGGTTAATATCTAGAATATATTAAAAAAAACTTAACACCTATAAAATAAAATAACCCAATTAATAAATGGGCAAATGAATTTAACAGACACTTCTCAAAGGAAGAAAGACAAATGGCCAACAAATGTATGAAAAAAATGTTCAACATCCTTAGCAATTAGGTAAATGCAAATTAAAACTACACAGAGACTTCATCCCACACGAGTCAGAATGGCAGTCATCAGGAACAATAATAAATGCTGGAGAGGATGTGGAGAAAAAAGAACACTTTTACACTGTTGGTGGGATTGTAAATTAGTACAACCATTATGGAAATCAGTATGGAGTTTCCTCAAGAGACTAGGCATGGAGCTACCATATGACACAGCTATGTCACTCCTCAGTATTTATCCTGAATTAAAGTCATTTTACTACAGTGACACATGCATACCTAGGTTTATAGAGCAGCACAATTCACAATAGTTAAACTATGGAACCAGTCTAGGTGTCCATCAGTGAATAAATGGATAAAGAAAATGTGCTATATATACACAATGGAATTTTATTCAGCCATAAAGAAAAATGATATTATGGCATTTGCAGGGAAATGGATAGAACTAGAGACCATTATGTTAAGCGAAATAAGTCCAACTCAGAAGGTTGAAGGTCATATGCTTTATTTCATATGTGGAAGTTAGAGAGGAAAAAGGAAAAGAAAGGTAGTGGTGGTGGGGAGTCTCATGAAAATCAAAGGGAAATCAGTAGGGGAAAGGGACTGGGGAGAGAGAGGTAGGGAGAGAAGGAGGAATTGCTGGGAAGGGATATTGGTGAAATCATAGTGTTATATTGTGTGTATGCATGAACATGTAACAGCAAATCACATCATTATGCACCAATAAAACAATGTGGGGGAAAAATCTTACTGAGAATCTTCTCCATTTATGGTATTTCTGTTTTCTATCATGACACTGTTATATGCTAGGGACATAACATTTTTTAAATGAAAGTCTGTGGAAGGTTTAATATTGTATGAACTTAATGTTCAGACAAATCAGATGAATTTTTTCTTGATCAATCGTTTAACTCTGGCATCATAATATTTTAGAAAGAATACATCAATGCCTTGCATACAGGAAATGCAGAACAAATGAAAGAACGGTGTCTAAAAGTAGAAACTACTGAGCTGTAGTATTAAATCAGGGTCAAAGGCTTGTGAGATGATTACTCTTTGAATCTCAATGGATGAAAACATCTATTTCCAGCAGTTGCAGAAATTACCCAAGATCCTGTTGTCGGAAAAAAGTGGAGATGGGATTCAAACTCAGGCCTTTGACTCCAGTCGCTTTTAACTCCATGTTATGCTGCCCTCTAGTGGTAACCCCAGAGGGATCTGCCTTCCAGGGAAGTTTTACTGTGATTTCTTCCTCAAAATAGACTTTCAAATAACTTGTCCGTTGGTTTTTATGATAATATTGCCCTATGCTCATTTGGATATATTTAGCTTTCTTCTCATTTCCTTGAGTGATGAAGGATAGCCTTTATTCTCACAGAAATATAATATGTACATTCCCTTCTCAGCTGCAGGGCTGACCTGAAAATGAGGTCAAGCAGGCAGCTTTTTGTGCATATAGAATGTAAGGAGTGCCAGGAGGCCCTCCCTACCCAGGAAATGTCCTTCCCTCACATCCTGATGCTTAAAATTCCAACACGCTTCTGTTTCTAGCCATGTAATTTTTCACAATGAAATACATCGGGGATAAAGACATTGTAAGCTAAGCATCCTGCCAGCATGCTTGTTTTCTTTTAACCACCAATCCTTTACTGAGTAGGTGTTTTTGGAAGTGGACTCCAGTTGGGTACAGAATACTAGAGATTTAAAGCTAATTAAGAAGTGATTTCTGATCTCAGGAAGGTTTGATTTGGGAAGCAGATAAATGCAAAGGAAACACAATATACTGTTTTAGATGCCAGGATGCAGGCATTTATAAAGTGCAGGGAAATTCAAAAAGGGAGGAATGTACTGGTTCTAGTTTGAAATGTGAGAGCATATATTGATTAAGCCTGAAGACCTTCACACTTTAGTAAGAATGTATTGTAAAGACTTTTGTTTCAGGAGGCATTCTTTGGTGATAGGAAAAGGTTTGGAGTGAGTATGAATTCATGCACATATTATAGAAGAAGAGAGAGAACAGTAATCAGAAAAAAAAATCCTTTCGAAGTTGAGCTAGCTCAGTAATGGAAACATTGAACACCCAGTTGTGTAAGCAGCTCACAGGTTATTCATGTCAACTTTCTTCCTTTCACCCCTCACAAAGTCTAGCTGATTATATCTCCTACATCTCTTGTCCATGGAGATACTTTTTAACTCCATTGGGCTCATCGCAGCCTAACCTACCAGCTTCTCATGCTCGGACATTGTATTTGCTCTGCTTGAGACCACTCTCGTCTAAGTCCACCCGTGTCCATCCTACGTCCATCTGATGATACCAATCCACTCAATGCCTTCACACTGCTATTAGGGTAAGAAATAAAATTCCTAAACATCTAGTAGACCCTACCTGACCTGACTCTAAATGACACTGTTACCTTTCTCTGAGACTATTCTCCTCTGTACTCTCAGACACACCTGTATTAGGTGTGATTTTAGAATATTATTCTGCTTCACTCCTATAGAAGATTTCTACCAATGGTCCCATCTTCACCAATCTGTCCACATTCTTTTCCACACAGCACTTCAGTGCCCTCCTACTCATGGTGACATGTAATTGCCTGGCTCTGAGTCCAGCCAAGTGACTTGCTTTGGCCAATAAAATTAGACAATGTTCAGAGCTCAGGCCCTAGAGCCCTTAAGTGTTTCTGCTTGTTCCCATGAACCTCTCCCTTTTCTGTGAGAGGAATATGGTCCTAGGGAAAGGATGAGGGACATCTGGAATAGAAATATACAACTTAGCCCAGCCTAGATAAAGTGAGCCCAGTGGACAATTGGATTTATGGGAAATGATAGCATTTAAGTGTTTGGGGATTGTTTGTTATGTAGCAATAGCTAACTGATACTCTAGACACAATGATTTGCATTTTCTTGGGGCTTGGTAAATATCCTCTATCTTTACTCTTCATATTAAACTTTTCTATTTTGGCAAATCAGGGTCAAAGACTGTATAGATTTATGAATAGCAAACTGTGGCTTGAGGATTGAGTCTTAGTAATAAAACAGTGGGTAATTCCCCCACAACTCATCTGTGGCTTTCCAAACATAACAAGGGCTTTCTTTCCAATCCCATAAACTGGATGGATTAAATTGGGCATAGATCTTTCCATTCCTTCTATAGAAATTTTTCATCCCTGAGAGGGATAGCAACTCTGCTGCTACAACCTGGAGGTCGCACTGAATGTTCAGAGCTGGTTTCTGAAATGACACAATCCACTTGCATTTTAGATAAGGGCAGAGTCTGTCATAATAGGCATTTTAAAGGTCAGGCTAGAATCAAGCAGGACATCTTGTTCCTTTAATCCTTGTCCTTTGAATTTCTCTCTGAAGAAACTATTGAATATTTCTGCCTTTTCCATTTTCTCTACCCAGACGAAAACTATTACTTAAATGGATGCTAATGAAGTCACAGGGCCAAGACATTGACAACTCAAAATGAAAATTATGAGTGCCTGTGATGTCTATCATACCCTGCACTCAAAGAGATGGCAAAATGCTGTGCCCTCAAAGGAGACTCCTGAACTCAAGACTCTTGCACCTTGTACTCCTGCATGATGGGTGAAGAGTGACTTGGGTGTTGATTACTACATCATCATCAGGTCAGAACAGAAATAAAGTTGTAAAAGAAAATGGTGCAGAGGTGTCATGGCATGGGAGACAACCAATGTATACACACCTGGATTGCTGCAGTTCTTCTCCCTGAAATAAAATTTAAAAGTCTTTGTTTTAGTCTTGCTTGAACCCATCCAATATTTCAAAACAGACTTTTTTTCTGGGGTGAGGGGGCGTGGAACCAGGGATTAAACTTGGGGGAACTCGACCACTAAGCCACATCCCCAGCCCTATTTTGTATTTTATTTAGAGACAGGTCTCACTGACTTGCTTAGTGCCTCACTTTTGCTGAGGCTGGCTTTGAATTTGAGATCCTCCTGCCTCAGCCTCCTGAGCTGCTGGGATTATAGGTATGCGCCACTGTGCCTGGCTGAAAGCGGACTTCTTGAAGAAAAAAACCTATAAACTCTCTCAGTTAAAATGTTCTGGATTTGGAGGGTGGGGGGATGAGGGGACAGGGAATGAGGAATTTGAATAATTAGCTCTTTCTCCTCTTTTAAATCAGCCTTGCTCTGTCTTCAAATGGTGTTTTGCAAAAGGACCACCACCGCTACCCAATCAGTGCCTGACAGACCACAGTTAGCCTCACCTCAGAGTGCCTTCAAGGGCACAGGAGAAGGTGAATTAGGCTAGACATTCATTTTCCTTCCTCCAAATGTGACACCTCTTTTACTTGAGAGCCAATGCTTCTAAAGGGTGTGTCTGTTCCCTCAGCCATGTCTTCCTGTGCTGTCTCCCATCCTGGGGCCCCTTGGTCCTTGGGGGAGTGGGCAACCCTGAGACCTATTTTGCTAGGCAGGAGGCTTAGAGCTGAGTTACCTGAGGTCTTGGGGACCCTGCAGTGGGGTTGGGTGTTGAGTGGCCTTCTTGCCCTGGAAGAGAGGCCCAGTGAGGAGACCCCTCATTGATGGGCCGAAATGCAAGAATGACATGTTCATCAGGGGTCCTGGTTTGGGACTTGAAGGAGTCAGCTGTGCTGAGGGTACTTTCGGGATCTGAAAGCAGTCCTGAGCGGGGTCTCAGGGGTGATAGGGAAGGTGAAGAATCTCTTGGGCTTCCAGGTAGACTCTTGGAAAGGTGACCTGGGGAGCTTGTAGGATTTCTCCAGCTTCTCTGGGTGGACACATCCAAGACATCTTGGTGAGGTGGCGAGATGGAAGACCCCCGGCTACTGCCCCTTAATCTCCTCAAGGTGGGAGAGGTGGAGATGCGGCCGGGGGCTTGCCGGTCAAACTGGAGAAGGTTCCCCTGGTTCTCACAGAGCTTCTTTGACGGGTTCCAGGGCCCCTGAGGAGAGGTCCCACAGCCCTGGGGCTGCATCTCAGGACAAGAAGACTCTGTTCTCCCCACAAAACTAAGAGGACCGACTGATGGAAGCTTCCAGGACACACCGTCTGGGTTGCTGTTCTCTGGAGCACAGTGGGGTTGCTGAGTTTCCAAATCCAAGAGCCACCCTTCCTCTGGCACTTCTTGGTCCTTTCCCAGAGGACAGTCACAGGCTGGTGGCTGCATCTCCCGTGGGGAGGAGCAGATGGTGGAATCTGAAGTAAATGAGGAGACTGAGGTGAGGACAAAGGTTTCTGAAACTTCAAGGAAAACTTCTAGCTATTCAGAAGAGATAAGTAGAGCCTAGTTCACATTAGCATCCTTTACTGAGGATAATGAACATAATGAGGATAATGAGGATAATGTGATTCGAGCTGCCATATCTAAATAGTCTACTGAAATCCATTTACTGTCTGCTTAACATTTCTTCTCATTCCAAACAAACAAACAAACTTAAAAAACTTTAGTGACTTAAGGGGTTCCTTGGAAGTCACATAGCTAGCTATTTTTTAATTATTTCATTTTAAGAGAATCAAATTATGAAATATGATATGTCTAGATCATTGTAATATTTTGAGCAACCAATAATAAAAAGAGAATCAGATATACTTTAAATTCTCCTTACATCTAGCTTGTATGCATATATGTGTATATTTATGTACTTTGGTGCATTCTAGAACAAAGAGAATAAGATCTATCCTCTAAGTTTTAAATCACATAATGAGACACGCCTTCAAAATAAAATAAATGTAAAGATTTGACAAAAGACATTCCAGATTTTATCAATACCCATATTTTTTTTTTTAAAAAATGACTTGAGTTTGAAAAGAAAAACTCAGGTGTCACCAGATATCCTGCTTCTCATGATTAGCTTATCTTCTAGAATGTACACAGGCACAGTTACCTCCCTATTAAACACTTCTCAGGCTCAAGGAAAGACTGATTCTTCTGTTTGACAATTTGATTCATGGCAAAATGGAAATGATCTATGGCAGTTCTTTTATTTTGTAGTTTCCCACATGAACAAAGTATTTCTGTGTGGGAAAACATTATTCCTCACCCATCCATCAATTATTTCATGACTGTCAACAGATGAGGGGTGAAACCGTAGAATAAATAATATGACCGTCTTCCCTTGCCATGAGCAATGGGCAAGGTGGCTTTAGATGTGTGTGGATGGTTTGTGGATGAAACATCAGCAGTTGATTGCTTATTCCGAGACCTCCACAACAGTTTGAGCAAGCCTATAATTCTCCAGTGAAGCAGCAACCTGGAACCCTTTGGGAATGAATATATTTGAGTCACCAAAATTTAAGGATACCAGTCATCTATGTTTTTTAGTGCTATATTATTTCAACTGCATTGACAATACTTTTTAGGAGAGCATTTTTCTATAGCGTATTAATTTGTTTCAACTTGATAACAGCGAGGGCTAAAAGCCAATAAATTTTTCTTGTGACCTGACCTCATTGCGTTGACTATCACTCAAGTACTGTGCTGAAACATGGTGATTGTTACTGTGTTTGTTGAAGTTCTGTGGTGTAGAAAGAATTAATAGGCTTTTAAATTCATCCTTACCAGTAAAGAGGAGGAACCCGCTGTTACCATGTAGTCGTGACGATGTTGTAATACTGATGTCAAGGACTTCACGACTCTTATATTGACTCCCTGACTCTCATTGGGTTTCGGGTCAGATAAAATAATAATAGGTACTGGATTTTAGACTGGAGAGTTGTTTAAGGAGCTACTTAGACGGCAATGAAAGTGAATTCAGTTCTTTTTTACAAAAGAAATTTGAAGTCCTCGAGGCTGGGTTTGCTTTACTGTTTTGAGCTGAGGATTCAAATGTTATAAAACATCCCGTGTCACACTGGAATGCATGGGGTACCCTTTATTGGGGGTGGAGCAAGGAGGGTAATGCCAGCTACAACCTATATGCGGTGAAGGCTGGGCTGCCCTGGATTTGAAGGTTCGTGATTTCTGGTCGCTGCTCTAGAGATTAATACCAGCTTTGTTGGAGAAGGAGAAGTCCTGCTCTGACCATTGGTGAGCTCAGCTCTGTTAGGTGTGTTAGGTTTGTTCAGGTCCTGAGGCCCTGGCTGTTTCATGGAGGACCCAGTTCCTTATTTTCATGCCAAAAAAAAATGTCTGAGCTGAGGTCTGGAGTTATAGGTACTTTCACACATACACACACCCAAGGATTTTACTATTTTTCTTTAGAGGATTATCCAAGTTCAAGGCGACAATAATGTTAAAGAAATTCAGTACGTTTACATGGGCCCTGCCATACTGGTTGTATCGGTTTCCTTAGGTTTCCTTTCTGTCCTTTTGGCCTGCTTTCTCCTCCTTGGAAGGGTTAGGATACAGCTTAGGTAACCTTTTCAGCAGTCCAGACATAGGTGTGTGATCACTGGTAGGAGGTTATCTATGTCCAGTAGGATTTAAGAGTTATTAAGTATTGTTTATTGGCCAGTAGCATTACTAATGGCACTTGGGCCACGGCATGGTGACTGGCAACATGACTCACCTAGCACTGGAGAAAAGCAGCAGGACTTTGGGAAGTGGCTGGTAGAGAGATAGGAAGGGTTCAAGCTCAGGTGGATCTAGCTTCACTACCAACTAAGCCATGTGACCCACGATGAGCCACTTCTCTGTCTGCCCGTGTGCAGCATTTAGGAGAAGGCCTTCATAGAATCTCCTTCAGGGGCTGGTTTCAGGAATTAAATGAGATAGTGGCTAAGGCTCCTGGGAGGCCCTCCCCAAAAGACTACCCCTTGTGGATCTGATAAGAGTTGAAAGTTAACCGTGAACTAGTTCATGCCAACTCTGCTTTGTGTTATCTAAAAGGCCAGACTGTGATCATTTTAAAGAGGTCATCAGCCTTTGACTTCCCAAGCTTAGGAATCTAGCAAACAGCCATTTACAGCGTTGGAGAAGGCTCTCACGGTACTAGAAATTAAACCACAGGGATTAATGATTCACAGATTCTAATTAGATCTGGAAAGACCAGCTAGACAGGACCCGGAAAAGCTGGTGGCAACTGGTTTTGTACAAACAGAAAATGCAAAAGGGAAACCCAGAAAACAGCTGAATGTCTTTATTACCTGTGGGAAGGTTTGCCTCTGAATGTGACATTGTCCGTGTGGATCCTGACCATCCAGAGTTTGCAGAATCCCAAAGAGAGCTGCCAGACCAGGGCTCTCGGAGCAAGAGGTTCCGCACGCCTGTAACAAAGCACCCTCCCTTCTGAGTGCAAGTGACCTTGATACAGCTCAAATGAGGAACTGGCCTCTCCCCTCCTTAGAGACCTTTCTAGTTATTTGTTTATGAAAAAGCTGAAAGGCAAGCGAGTTCAGAACCTAAGACCGCCTAAGACAGAGTCAGGTGATTTGTTTTTACTGAACAACGGCTGCTCCAATACAGAAAGGATGCAAATTGGCCTCTTATTTCCCCTTAAGGTGTCCAATAATCATTCATGACAGTTCAGGGAGACAGTGCTAGCTTTATATTCTATTTCCTCTAAAACAGTGAGAATCATTCTAACTTAGGACCTTATTTTCTTCACATCTTAGAATATTTTCTGCCAATCTCCTTTACTAATGGGATGCTTTGATCAGCATTGAACAATAGAGAAGATTTATGAACATTAATTTTCAAATAATTAAAATGTAAATCGAAAAGTATTTGTATCTACCAATATTCTCATTAGCTCAGTAGCCCCAAAGAACATTTATTTAGTGCCTAGGTAGACTTTTTTAAAGCCAGATAGCATCAAAAGTTTTCTATAAAGTGTTTAGAAAAAACAAAATCGGGCTGGGGTTATGGCTCAGTGGTAGAGTACTTGCCTAGCATATGTGAGGCACTGGGTTCGATTCTCAGCACCACATATAAATAAATGAACAAAATAAAGGTTCATCAAACTAAACTAAAAAAAAAAAATTAAAAAGCCTAATTTTAATTGCCACTTTACGGATTTTTTTTTTTCCACTTAGAACCATCATAGATATTTATTGTGAAGGTTTCTCTAGTCAGTGGTTCAAGGTAGAAGCCCTGGACCAGCAGGGTAACATCACTTGGGAATTTGCTAGAAAGGAAAAATCGCAATAGACCCATCATCTGACCACTCCTTGGTGTTCATCCTAGAGAATTAAAGTTAGCAAACTGTAGATTTATATACATACCCATGTCACAGCAGTGCAATTCACAAGAGCCCAATTAAGGAACCAGCCTAGGTGTCTATCAACAGATGAATGGACAAAGAAAACATGGTATATATCCAATGGGGTTTTATTCAGCTGCCAAGAAGAACAAATATTATCTAACTTACAGAAAGATGGATGGAACTTGAGAGCATTCTGTTAAGCAAAATAAACCAGACTCAGAAAGGCAAGGGTTGTTTGTCAATGGATCCAACTGTTGTGTATGATTCTAATGCATAGATAAAAGATGATAAACAAACAAATACTGGATTGACCATCTTTAAAAGAAAGAAAGGAAAATTCCACCCCCTTGCTATCAAAAACTTCACAGTGGGGCCAGAATTCTGTGTTTTCACCAGTCCTCTAGGTGATTTGAGAACCATGTTAAAATTTGAGAACCACTGTCTGAGGAATAAAAAAGTCTAACTCATAGATCTTGGCCTCACGATAACCTTTGTGTTAGTCTTTAATTCTCTCATATTGGTCTTTTTAAAACAGCATTTACTTAGTGCTTTAAAAATGGCTTGGCCTCCTCCCTTGGCAATCCTCCTCCCCTCACTAGCGCCAGCACCCAACCCACCTTGGAATATCAAGTCATATCTATTTTTGCCACCGTGCAGCGGACAGGACGCAGTCAGAGCTCCTGCCAGGGCTATCTAGGAATGGATTGCTTCACTTCAGGAAGGAAGAAAAATGAATGAAGTCTTTGACCTTTTGGCTTGTGGAAGGCAGGTCATCCTTCATCAACTAGTCCCCTCACACACACACCTGGGTGTTTTAAAACTGCCACTCCTAGGGGGCATCATGATAATGGAATAGTTGATCCCAATACAGAAATTTCCAATTTGTAGTTGTAACTTGAACAAGAAAATTAAGAGTCTACAGAAAGGTCACAAAGGATGATCAAGGAAGAAAAAAAAAAGGTTGACTTTCCACCTGGTTTGTCAAAGAGCAGGGATCAGGAAGGGGAGGGAGGGGATACGATACCTGGGGTCTTGAAAAGGTGGCCCTTTATCTCTCATTGTGATGCAGGGAGGGCTCTCCAATCTGCAGAGGGAGCAACTCTCCTCTGTGGTTTTGCCTTTACTTTGGGTCTCTGGAAGGGGTTGTCTTGGCTGGGGAGAAAGCCACTTGGAATGTGCCCCATGTGAAGTCAAAAGGCTATAAGCTGTTTTGGTATCATGACTATTCAGACCTGAGGTTATGAAATATGGAGCTGTAATAGGTTCTCTGGCTTAAAAAAAAAAAGTTCGACATTAGAAATTAGGAGATTTGTTTAAAAAGTTGAATTGTAAAATTTACTTTAAAAAATTGAACAGTCCTGCAGCAGTGTGTTCATATGTCCATATTCCCATATATATGAAAGGACTAGACGTGAGGATAGGCTCCCTGTTTCAGATAGGACAGATACGACCCCTTCACCAGTTTCTAATACTCTGGGCACAGAAGACACAGCTGCCAGTACTTATCATTGTGCTTGTAGAGTTTATTTCTTTTGATAATACTAGCATGTGTGAGGCACTGGGTTCAATTCTCAGCACCACGTATAAATAAATGAACAAAATAAAGCTTCATCAAACTAAACTAAAAAAAAATTAAAACCCCCTAATTTTAATTGAAATTTACTGATGTTTTTATCACTTAGAACCATCATAGATGGTTTGTCTCCAAACTGGAGACAAACACAAGGTCTGTTCTAGTAGGATATCCATCATCAATAGATAAATGCATGATTCTATGATGAGTTTTTTCAATAATGAAAATGAAGAAATGATTACTCTAAAACAGAATGCTCAATGAGAGAAGCCAGGCTATCCCATGCCATTTAAAGGAACATCCAGCACAGGCGAGGCTGACCTATGGGGTTAGAAGTTGGGGTCATGGTTTTGAATTTGGGGAGAGGTAGTGATTGAGAGTGAGGAGTACGGCTTCTGGGTAGTTATATGTTTCACTGTTTCTTGATTTGAGTGGTGGCAATGAGTGTGTTATCTTTGTGGAAATTCGATCACTAGCACACTCAGGGTGCATGTGTATTAAGGTTTATGTATGGTTTATTTCAATAAAAAGTGCATTTGTTGAAATGTATCTATTGAAAGATGATATCCTGGTTTGCTTATTTGTTTACATGATTGTTGTGGTTTGGATGTGAGGTATCCCCCAAAAGCTCACTTGTGAGACAACACAAAAAGGTTTGGAGGAGAAACGATTGAGTTATATCTTTAATCTAATCAGTGAGTTAATCCCTGATAGGATTAATTTGAGTGGCAACCGGAGGCAGGTGGGGTATGGTTGGAGGAAGTGGTTCATTGTGGGTGTGGCTATGGGGTGTGTTTGTATCTGGAGAGTGGAGTCTCTCTCTTCTTCCTGATCATATCGTGTGAGCTGCTGCCCTCTGCCATGTTCTTCTGCCATGATGGAGCTGGTGGTGTATGGACTGAGACTTCTAAAACTCTGAGCCTCCAAATAAACTTTTCTTCCCTAAAATTGTTCTGGTCAGATCTTTTAGTCACAGCACTGAAAAAGCTGACTAAAACAATGAATTTCTGGCTTTGAATTAGTAAATTCTTAAAAAATTATTTTTTTCTAGTTGTTGAAAAGAGCTCCTAGTTTTATTTGTTTTAGACTTTGGGGTTATAAAACTCTAGTGATATCATGTTTAAAACAATTATTATGAATGCATTTTGATATGTTTCAACATTTTGAGTTATTTATTCAGGACATTTTTCTAGGCAGCACATATTCTGAGTTGTCCCATATTTAAAAATGTTTATTTTGTTATCACATATGAATTCGAGGCATGGAATTCTTATACCATGATATTTTTCCTTCAGGCATCTGTAGACATTTTCCATGATTTTTAAATCTTTAGTAGTTGAAATAGGCCAACAGAATATTTGCTTTTTGTTAAGTATTCTTCATTTTTTTCTTATTATTTCTTTGTGATATTATGTATATTTTCTTGAAGTGTTTACTTAATTTCTCTTTATGTATATTTAAATTTTTTTTTCAATTTGAAGGTAGAGTTGTTTATTACATGACAAGGTGAATTCTGTTTTACGGAGGATCTGGTGCACAATCTTGATTATTTAAAGTACTTTTTCCAAATAAGGAATAGTTTCTGTATCTCTTTCCTTGGTTTTCTTTCTTTAAGGCAGGTCTATTCTCTTCTGACTCAGACATTTCATTTTCTCTCTACATTATTTTCATTGCTTTCACCTTTTCTGTAGTCAGGGAAAATTTCCTGACATCAATTTTCTATTTTGCTTGTTTAGTTTTCCAGAGTCCAAATTGCTTTTAACTGTTTGCATAATGGCTTTAACATCAGTTTTACCTCTAAGATAAATAGGACTATTTCAGTGCAATTCTTTTTTATTGCAAAATGTTTCCTTTTTTTTTATGGTGGTAGACTGTAGGTTCTTGAGTCATGTTGAAAATATGAATTATTTAGTGTGTCATAAACTGAGGCATATGATTAACTGAACTATGTACATGTGGTTTTAAAAATTTAAGTCAAAGAATCATGAATCAGAAAATTTCCAACTTTACTTGTTTCTTGAAATAACTCTTTATCCAAGAAAAGTAGCTTTACTGAGCCATCTTGGAATTTTTTAGTTTATTCTTATGACCTGTAAGCTATTTTCTTATGCCTTGTAGTTATCCTATTTGCTGTTCCTTATTGAGGGATATATTTGCTTGCCTGGTGTTATGGTTAAGAAAGGGTTGGACTGGGTTCTGAGAAAATAGTGTGTAGGTTTATATCAAATAGAATCTGTTTTGAGGGGATACATGAAAATAATAAAATAAAATCATCAGGTTGCTTGTTTGGGTGATTTTGAAGTCTAAGGGACAGGGATCTAGGGCCACAGCTGCAGTCGCAACCAGCACATGAGCGTCCCAGCAAGTTCAAATCTCTGCTGGGGTTGGGGGCACTTTTTATAAGGAAGGCCTTCCCATACATTGCTGTTGCTGCTATCTACAGGTTGAAGTGAGGAGGCCTGAAGGACAGGTATTCTGATAAGTGCTTTTTTCCTTCCTTCCTCTGCACCTCAACCTTACCTCTTGCAATTGGAATTTTAGTAGATTTTTGTATACAGCTTCTCTGTATCCATGAACACCTTCCCTTTCCAAAGAGTTGTGAACTATCATTTGTGGTCCTCGTGTTTCCCTCATGAATATTCCATGCCCAGCTTGAGGGGTGGAACACAACCTTGGCTAAGCCAAATATGTACTCTGTCCCCAAGGGGTTCAAGGATAGGGTGAGCTAAGCCAGCCCAATCAGTGTGACTCAGAATTCTTTGGAGAATAGTGGGATAAGGATGCTCTTTCCTGAATGATGTGCAAGGGGAGGTATGCAGCCATGGGAGTGCTTGGCAGTCATCTTGGTATCAGAGGGTGAAGGAGCCGGGCTGAGGGTATATCTGCTATCGTGATGGGGAGAAAGGGACAGAGAGACAAAACCCAACAAAACTGGACGTTAGTGACATCACTGTGTAGCTGAATTAGTCGTCAAATTCCAGAAAGCCATTTCTCTACATTTATGTTTCCTGAGCTCAATACCTTTCCCCCAAATCACTTTGTGTCATGCTTTTTTTTTTTCTCTTGCCTTTAGTTGAACCCTTATCGATACAGAGGTATCTGTAGGGATCTGTTGATCTTTCTTCTTACCATCCGGAAATGCTGCTCTCAGGAAGAAGGCAGCCGTTAGTGTCTTTCTTTCATCCAGGACCACTTAAACTGTTATCTGAAAAATTAACCCCTCTAGGTTTGGGGATGATCACTGGCACCAATTCTTGATGTCCAGTGGTCATGCTGATGCTTTCCACTGTGCGTACTTTCTTGGTCACTGCATTTGTTTTCTATTGCTGCTTCACGAATTACCATCCATGCTGTGGCTCAAAAGAGTGCACGCTTGTTCTCTCACAGTTTCTGGCAGTCAAGAGCCTGGTACAGCTTATTCAAGTTCTTTGCCAAGTGTCTCCATTCAGACTGTTGGTTGGGCTGCACTCCTTTCTGGAGCTCGGATCCTCTTCCATCTCCTGTGGTTGTTGGAAGAATTCAACTCCTTGTGGTTGTAGGACTGAAGCTCTCACAGAGGCCGTATGGTCCTAGAGGGGTTAATTTTTCAGATAGCAGTTTAAGTGGTCCTGGATGAAAGAAAGATACTAACGGCTGCCCTCTTCCTGAAAGCAACATCTCTCCTGCCATTTGGTTCTCTTCACAGGCAGTTCACATCACAGCTTGCTTCTTGCCAGCCAGCAGTATCGTCTTTCCTGCCAATCTGGTGGGATGGAGTCTTCTGAATATATTACAATCCAATCACAGGAGTGATAGCTCAGCACTTTTGTTGTGTTCTGTTGGTTAAAAGCAAATCACAGGCCTCACCCATACTTGATGGGAGGGTTACACAAGAATGTGGCTTGAGGTCACATTAGACTGTGTGTCTGCTACAGTCATTTCAATAGTAAATGAGTTTTTCTAATTGGTTTGTAGCTAGGCTAAGATATGTCCCCAGCCTCTAGCACCATAGCTGTCTTTGACTCTGTCTTTGGCGTCACATTGACCTGACAAATGGGTTTAAGTGTTTAAATCCTGGCTTCTGAAGGATAGAAGGCAGTGTGAAAAAGTGGAAATAAATCAAGCAACTGTACCTCACAGAAACCCACAAAGCGACCACAGCTAGGGTTTCATGATTGCTAAGGCTGCTCCTGGTTCTGATCCAGATTTGCTGTGTTTGCCAACATCCAGCAGAGACATTGTGGGGTTGATTTCTTCTGTTTAATTTTAGCGTGGACTGCTTTGAATCTTATTTTGACAGGGGCTCACAGTAATGCTCAGTCCTTTGTGAATGAGGCTGTTTGGCTCTTTACTGAACCAGCAGAAGATTCTCGACCCCCGATAGCGTGGGGATGAGATTTCTTTTTGAAATTTGTTCGGAGTCTTGCTCAAGTCCTAAGCCGCTGCTGACTTATACATCACAGGACCCTGGTTCAGCTCAACCAGCCTCTGTTTCTGACAGTTGTAAAGTGACTGGGTTTGCCTCCCTTGTCAGGATTATAGCTGAAAAGAAGACCACAGTGACAACATTGGAAATGAGTTTTAAGAGCCCAATGAGGGGGAAATAGACCTGTGAATTGTATTTTTCCGGATAGTAAAGAGAGAACAGATAATGAGACCTGAAAATGATCATGCTTCTTGTTCTTTTTTTGGTGATTTAGGACCCATTGTGAGACTTCATCCACTGCCCTATGATCTCTGTCCCTAAGTCATAATTTTAGCACAATTCTTTCAAAATTATCTCTACAGCAGCCAATCGTGCTGTTACAAATAGAGAATTAAGACTTCAGGTGGTGCGTAAGCAGAAACAGCAGGAGCCCCAGAAACGGGAGGCACAGCCTTCTGCCCTTTTAAAAATGTTCCTGAAGACAGCAAAGAAAGTGGGTAGGAAAGAAAGAAAATATGGACTTTTCCATGAAGCACCAACCATATCTAAATGGAAGGAAGGTTGATTCTGTTCTCTCAAATGACAACTGTGAGGTTTTTCCAGCCAGAGGAACTCTGTCAGGGGGGTCCTAGTACTGTCACATTGTATATGGATGTAAAATTTCCTTCCAAACGCAGTGCACATCATTTACAATGTGATCTACAGTCATTGTATAAAGATAGTCATCTTTAAATTTTTATGATCAAGGAGCCCATTGCCTGGTTTGATCCATTGCTTCTTTGCAGGCAGAAATTTTTCCTCACATTATTGTTTAAAGAATTACAATAATCAGAAGTTGGTTTGTGCTTTGTATTGCTTGCAGGGTGAGAACATTTGTTAGGAAATGATCAGTGTACAAGGCTGATTATATAACATCAGGTGACTGGGTTTGCCTCCCTTGTCAGGACTCTAGCTGAGAAAAAGCTCAAGAAGTTCAGCAACAACATTGGAAATGAGTTTTAAGAGCCCAATGAGGGGGAAATAATCATTTGCAATTTATTGTTTTTTTTTTTTTTTCTTCAGCAGATATTGTTCAACTGTTTGTGTGCAATTAAAGACCTTATATCTAGGGGTCAATCAAATTAGGAAAGACTGTGTTCATTTTTCACTGTCTGAAAAATCAATAATTTGTATTCTTTTAAAATATATTCTTATTTTATTCTTTTCATTGATAAGGGGAATTTTTTTAGATGACTTTAATACTGTACCTGTCAAAGATGCTCCTGTGATGGGCGTGGGGGCACACACCTATAATCCCAGCGGCTCGGGAGGCTGAGACAGGAGGATCACAAGTTCAAAGCCAGCCTCAGCAAAAGCGAGGCACTAAGCAACTGAGTGAGACCTCGTCTCTAAATAAAATAGAAAATAGAGCTGGGGATGTGGCTTAGTGGTCGAGTGCTCCTGAGTTCAATCCCCGGTACCCAAAAAACAAAACAAAACAAAAAGATGCTCCTGCTATTAGGCTGAAATAGGAAAATGTGGGCTAAATTGGAGTGTAGGTAGGTTAGTAGGGGTCAATTATATGTCAAAAGAGCTTGTAGTGATAGGTATGGAGAGCAGGCTCTAAAGTGTATTATTATTATTATTATTATTATTATTATTATTATTTGGTTGTGTTGGGGATTGAATCCCCAGGGCTTTATAAATGCTAACCAGGCACTCTACCACTGAGCTACATTCCCAGACCAAGAGAGTATTATTTATAAAAATGATAAAATAGATTATATTCCATTGTGAAAATTCTGTTTTCATTTAATGTATCATAGGTATCCTTTAGTGTCATTGAATGTATACATACTTAAGAGCTGTCTAGTTTTCTAAATATGGAGTTAGAATTATGCAATCATGCTTCTATCAATTATGCTCTCACACAGTTTATGGCAGGACACTGATACACTAGAGTGATTTTCCTCCATTCCTTCTTCTGGTGGTTGGATTATTTTTCTTTGCTTCGGACAGGGCTGATTTTACTTCTTTTCCCAACACAGAACCAGGCCTTGTCAAACAGAGAGAACATGATCACTCTGGTTATATACAGGAAAGAGCAGATCACAGAGTAGTGTCATTGTAAGTGGGAAGTGAAAGGCTCTTTGTCTTTAGGTCTCTTCCTAGTGACAGAGTCTGTACTGACCTTGTCTGGGAGTCCCCTGAAGTCCTGGGGCCTGCCTTTTGAGGAGATGCAGGTATAATCTCACATGACCCCATACGGTGTATGAAACTCTTGACCACTGAGAGACTGTAGAAACCATTGGTGTTCTCTCAGTTCTCCACCCTAGCCAGCTATTCACCTTGGGAATCTCAGCCTGCCTGCCTCATCCCCACACGTAGAGCAGGAGAGACATTATTCTCTCTATTCCTTCTGAAAAAAACATGTAAATAAGAACTTTGGGGGACCACATATCACCCTTTCTTCAGGTTTCCAGGTGAAGAGTTCTCCAGAGAAACATCTCTTACTCTTTGCTCCACCTCTCACTCACTCTGTCCCCAGAGCACAGGTGCTAAAGCTGGTAAGTGGGCAACGTTGTTTGGCAGCTCAGTTGGGTGAAGAAAATCTACTAAGAGATCCCAGGTTTTGCTCACTGCCTCTCTACCTCAGTCTGTTTGGGACAGTATTCCCAGATAGGTACATTGGTTCCTTTGGGCAGATGGTTTTAAATTTTAGACAAGGTAGGATTGCAGAAAACATTGAAAGCCCACCTGTTTTTCACATCTATGTTCTCTGTTATGGTTTGGATGTGACGTGTCCCCCAAAAGCTCATGTGTGAAACAATGTGAGAACATTCAAAGGTGAAATGATTGTGTTATAAGAGCCTTAACCCAACCAGTAAATTCATCTTCTGATGGGATTAACTGAGTGAGAACTATGTGGCTAGAGAGATGGATCATTTGTGGGGTGCCTTTGATATATATATATAGTATATGGCAATTGGAGTCTCTCCCTGCTTTCTGATCATTATGTGAGCTGCTTCCCTCTGCCATACTCTTCTGCCAGATGCTCTGCCTCATCTCAAGCCCCAAGGAATGGAGCCAGCCTTCTATGTACTGAGACCTCTGAAGCCAAGAGCCCCCAAATAAACTCTTCCTCCTCTACAGTTGTCTTGTCAGGTCTTTTAGTTATAGCAGTGAAAAAGCGGACTAAAACAGTTCATCTATGATTGAGGTGGTATTTTTTACCTCTATCTTCCTGAATCCAGTGTCTAGCAGTTGGTTCTGAACTCAGGTGGAGAACAGACACATTATATATTGATTTTCAACATGGAGATACAGCTTTTTCCCCAAGCAGAGAATTCTCAAGATGGCCAGCTTAAGGGACCAGGAAAAGAGGAGTCTTTGGAATGTTTGGCTCAAGGCCCCTGCCTTACACTGTTGGAGTAGAAGACAGAGATCCACAATGAGTATGGGAGCACTTCAGGAAGGCAAACTTTCAGTGTTGGTGGTGACTGAGCGTAAAAGGGTAAAAGGCAAGATAACCTGCCAAGTATCAGAACTGGCTGATTTTAATAGGGAAGGAAAGAAGCCTGTTAGCCAAAAGTCCCTGATAATTTTCAGGCCCCTGCAAAACAGACCTGGGTCCTGTGTATTTCCACTTCTTTCCAACATCTGGTCTAGTTTTTATCTGCAGCAGACTTTGGATTTGGCTAAGCAGAGAGGAGGTACAAGGGCTTTCCAATAAAACTAGGAGTTCAATATGAACATCACATTTTAGGGCAGGAGGTGGGCATGGGCTGGGGACTCGAAGCCGAGAGCCCCCAAATAAACTTTTCCTCCTCTACAGTTGTTCTTGTCAGGTCTTTTAGTTATAACAGTGAAAAAGCTGACTAAAACATCCTCCAAACAGTTAATCTATGAGGTGGTACTTTTACTTATGTTACTCGTGCATGTTTAACAGAGGTGGGGTTAGCCATCTTTATTCATAGGCAAGGTCAAGATGAGGCACCCACCAGATGACAGTGCAGAGGTCATGCTCTGTAACTTGGGGAGGGGTCTGTTTTGCTTTTATGAACCTATCCAGAGTTCTACTAGAGAGACCTAGACATGGAATTTTAGCAGGACTTCTAACTTATTGGATTAAAAAAAAATTAAGACATTGATTTCTGATTTAGTCAGTTTTTATTTTTTAGCTGTTGTGACTAGAAGAGCTGACAAGAACAATTTTAGGGGAAGAAAAGTTTATTTGAGGGCTCACAGTTTTAGAGGTCTCAGTCTATAAGGATGGCAGTATTCCTCGGGCTTGGGGTGAGGCAGAACATCATGGTGGAAAAGTGTGGTGGGAGGAAGTGGCTCACATGATGATCAGGAAGCAGAGAAAGACTCTACTTGCCAGATACAAAATATATACGGCACAGCCCAATGAACCCACCTTCTTCAGCCACACCCTACCCACTTTCAGTCACCACTCAGTTAATCCCATGAGGGGATTGATTGACTGATTGGGTTAAGGTTCTCATCAGCCTTCTCCTTTAAGCCTTTTTGCATTGTCTCACACATGAGCTTTTGGTGGAGACCTTACACCCAAACCATAACAATGACAATGATAATAGCTTTTATTTATCAAGCATTGAGTATGTACCAGATGTTTTCCAAATAATATCTCTTTGATAATCTGTTAGAAGCTCACACACTTAATCTGGATTATAATTGCATTTTGTTTGGTCTTCATAGAGAGGCTAATTAATTTGCTCAAAGTCACATAGCTGGTAAATAGCAGTTGATAAATAGGCTTGATACTCAAGCCTGTTAACTCCAAAGTTCAGGTACAAATAGCCAGACTGTATGCCTGTCCTATATATTTTCCTTTAGGATACCTTTACAATTGATGGCTCCTGGTCTAAGTCTATTCACAGTTATGAGGGGTTATCACAGGGTTGAGATCTCTTTTTCTAGTTCAACTTGGAGGAAAACTATCAAAAGCAAAATCTTCATAAGTAAACAATCGGAATTGTCCGTTCTGATTTCACCTGGCTGCACTCAGGTGTATATAGCTAGGTAGTCTGCCAGGTCCTCTTCTGCAGCAGGGGTGAGGGATCCCTCTTCCCTACTTTCTATCTGCTGGTCCTAATACTGTTAAGGAACTTCCTAAAGAATCAAGGGAAGGAAGGGGGAGATCTTGAAACCCTGACTCTTTGGTCTCCCTTCAGTCTGCGTACACATCTTTCTACCGTGGAGAGTTCTTTCTCTTCTGATAAATGATCTTCTGTATTTCTCCTCTGTGCTGAGGTTATAAAATAATTTCCTGTTCAAAAATAGCTTCCTAGTTCCTATAGAAAGAAACTGAGATCTCTTTAAACCCCTCTTGCTCTGGCTCCAGAATGCTTTCCCAATTTCATCTCCCACTTCTCTCTTTACCCTGGAACACACATCTTTCCCATAATATCTGTACCTTTTCTTGCTTATCCTGTTTGTCTTGAAATGCTTTTAAATCCAGTGTCCTTACTTAAGATTTTATTAATATTAATATTTGTAGCTGGAAGTAAGCCTTTTCTTACTATCTTTCATATATATATATATATATATATATATATATATATATATATATTTATTTATTTATAATGTCTCTCATTTTCTAAATCTCTGTTGGGCTTATAAGCTCAAACTTGCAATAGTACAGTTGTAGCAAGTCTTTAGAAGATTATTTCAACAGCTAACACTGGAATAACTCTCAGGGAGGGAGCTTAATAAGTTACTTGAAGGTAAAAGATGTGCTGGTTTTAGTAAAAACCAAGAAACCAAAGGTGATGATTGTACTCCAAAAGAGACATAAGATTTATACTCTTAGGCTTTTGATAAGAAAAATGGAAGTAGAGAAAGTTAAAAAAAAGTGGGAGAGAATATGCGTTTAGGTAGAAAGAAGTCAGCCCTACATCATGTGGCTGGACTTACTCAGGGATGAAGTGGCTAGACAAAGTTCCTCAATGCCTGGTTGCCTAGAAAGTGTGTTAGGAACAGAGAAATCTTGTGTCTAACTTAAACCTAAAGCTCAGTGTGAAGTGGAATACACTACTAGATGTAACTCTCTCCTCATAAACCTTCAGTTAGTAAGTTTTACTATAGTTGGTGGTTTTTCTATTTTTTGGAATGCAGTCAGGTCCATATCTGGATTTCTGTACATGTTTGTGTGAAGTTTATGCTCCTTTTTCAGTGGTTCTAAGCTGAGTCAGCATAGGCAGATCAAGAGCCCAGAGCCAGACATGATTCCATAAATGTCCCATTGGGACTGGCAGAATCCATGGAAGGTGGTCAAGCCAACTTATTTAGGTCACAGACTCATATTTAGTAAATGATATGCTCTAGAAAGCAGAGCTCACAAATACTTTGTTCGTCTTAAATATGTTATAATGTATTAACAATGATAACACGAAAGTAATGAAAGCAAAGATACCTGCACATCATGGTAGACATGCTGTGGATGCGGTAAGTCGCACCTACTGAGTGCTTACAAATGACAGAGAGATGTGAACTCAGCATAGAGATCTGCCTGCGATTTCCAGGTCTTCTGTTATCTGGTTATGTAACTTTAGACATTTTTCTCCCTCTGAATCTCTGATTTCATATCTGAAAAATGGAAAATACCAGAACTCTACATCATAGTTCTGAAAATCAACTTTAACTGTTTATTCAACAAAGTACGTACTGAGCACCTCCCTGTGAAGAGGTTTTTCTACTCAGGGCTGAGATGACTCCTCTACTGTGGTGACTCTGCTTTTTTGTCCCTAACCTTGGACCTGTGGCTAGTGCTTCTGATGTCACTCTGGGAGAAGTGGTTGTCTCAGTTTGGTCCTGACTACTCTTTTTTCTAATGGTTCTCCAATTATGGTGGGGATAAGAGCTTTCATTTAAAATTTAACTCAAAGTGGATCAAGGACCTAGGAATAAACCAGAGACCCTGTGCCTAATATTAGAAAAAGTAGGCCCAAATCTTCATCATGTTGAATTAGGCCCCTAGTTCCTTAATAAGACTCTTATTAGGGTAAGAAATACAATCAAGAATCAATAAATGGGATGGATTCACACTGAAAAGCTTCTTTTCAACAAAAGAAACAATCAATGAGGTGAATAGAGAGCCTACAGAATGAGAGCAAATTTTTACCACTTGCACATCAGATAGAGCACTAAACTCTAGGATATATAAAGAACTCAAAAAACTTAAACCAAAAAAAAACCAAACAACCCAATCAATAAATGGGCCAAGGAACTGAACAGACACTTTTCAGAAGATGATGCACAATCAATCAACAAATATATGAAAAAATGTTTGACATCTCTAGCAATTAGAGAAATGCAAGTCAAAACTACTCTAAGATTTCATCTCACTCCAGTCAGAATGGCAGCTATTAAGAATACAAACAACAATAAGTGTTGGCGAAGATGTGGGGGAAAAAGCACACTCATACATTTCTGGTGGGACTACAAGCAACCAATATGGAAGGCAGTATGGAGATTCCTCAGAAAACTTGGAATGGAACCACCATTTGACCCAGCTATCCCTCTCCTCAGTTTATACCCCAAAAACTTAAAAACAGCACACTACAGTGACTCAGCCACATCAATATTTATAGCAGCACAATTCACAATAGCTAAATTGTGGAATCAACCTAGATGCCCTTTAGTAGATGAATGGATAAAGAAACTATGGTATACGTTTTACACAATGTGGTACATATGTACAATTTGGCATTAACAGAGTATAAAATCATGGCATTTTCAGGTAAATGGATGGCATTGGAGGATATCATGCTAAGTGAAGTAAGCTAATCCCCCAAAACAAAGGCTGAATGTTCTCTCTGATACATGGATATTGATCCATAATGGGGATGAGGGGAGCATGAGAGGAATGTAGGAACTTTAGATAGGGCAAAGGGGAGGGAGGGGAAGAGATGGGGAGTGGGGGTAGGAAAGATGATGGAATGAGACAGACATCATTACCCTAGGTACATGTGTGAAGACATGAATAGTGTGACTCTACTTTGTGAACAACCAGAGACATGAGCTTTCATTTAAAAACTATTCAAATGTTTTTTTTTAATTTTAAATTTTAAAAAATTAAATTATTATTTTAATTATAAAAATTTGTGGGGTATAGTGTGCTAACTCAACATATGTATATAATGTGTAATGATCAAATCAGGGTAGTTATGTTTCTCTCTCAAACTTTTTTTAAAAAACATTAGTAATGTAATCACTGCACCCATTAAAGAGGTACAGGGTAATATTTCAATGTATGCAATATGTAGTTATTGAATCAGGGTATTAATGTTTCCATCTCTTTACCCTTACTTTGTATTTAGAGCCTTCATCTCTTGTTTTCCTAAAATATATAGTAGGTTCTTGTGAACTAATTTTCTCTTTCTCTGCTATAAAACACTAGAACTTATTACTTCTGTATTTTGGTATTTGGTATCTAACCTCCCTCCATCTGCCTTATCCCCACTTCCCAGCCTCTAGTAGTCACTAGTCTACATGCTGTTTTCAGCATCCACATATAAGAAAGAACAGGTAGTATTTATCTTCCTGTGTCTGACTTATTTCACTTAACCTAATGTCCTCCACTTCTATCCATTTTGCAGCAACTGATAAGATATTGATATTACTATTGTTTTTTTTTTTTTCAGTATCAGAGATTGAACTCAGGGACACTCAAACATAGAACCACATCCCAAGCCCTTTTTTGTATTTTATTCAGAGACAAGGTCTCACTGAGTTGCTTAGGGCATCACTAAGTTGCTGAGGCTGGCTTTGAACTTGACGTCATCCTGCCTCAGCCTCCCAAACTGCTGGAATTACAGGTGTTTGCTACTGCACCTGGTGATATCATTTTTTACTGGATGAATAATATTGTCTATTGTGTAATAATATTGTAATATTGTGAATTATGCATATCTACCACATTTGGTTTATTATGGGTATCAAGGTCCATTCCACATGTCTCAGCTATTTTGAATAGACTCTCAATAAACATGGGCATGCACATATCCCTTTGTTGATGGCATTTCCTTGTTCTTAATCCACTAAACATGTTGACAGCACATACCTATTTTCTTGCTATCCTCTTAACATTATGATCTTTAGATTTTATCAACTTTTAATAATTGACACTAGTCTGGCTTCAATGTATGGAAAGAGGACTTCAATGGCACTGTGGTGTCAAACTCAAATCTCCTGCAGCCATCTCATCCCCTGGAACTGTTGTGTGCTCCTTTTCTTCAGTCTACCTTGGATACTGTTGTTGACACTTTCCAGGTCCGGGTCTTTGACTCTCCCTTATTTTGTAGTCAGTCTGGGTGGCCAACCAGCAAGGACAATCTGCTATTTTTCTTACAGTCAGGACAGTTCTTGACGTGCCTGGTTATGGAGTGTACCCTGATGATAAGCTATTCTGGGGGATGTCTTTTTACATTTGGACATTTACTTTCCTTTCAATCAAAGCAATCCCCATTGTTAGAAAGCAGAGATAATTTCCAGGTGGGCCTATGGCTTTATTTTGTTCTGGGTGCTTTGCTAAGTGTTGAGTAAGGATTATCTCAGTGAATTCCTGTAAATCTCTGTGAAATAACTTATTGTCTCCATCTTAACATGGGTAACTGAAGCCCATAAAAGTTCAATTCCTTATCCATAGCCACACATGGAAGAGTAGATTTGGAATTTGAACTCAGGTGCTCTAACTCTGGAGCCCCTTAATCATTGTGCTATTCTGCATGTGGCCCCTCAACCCCAACTTTCCAATGAAGACTGATCACGGAGTGGTAGGGCTCAAAGTCATCATTGTGATGATTTTATCCTTGACTTGTCCAGGAAATCCATTCTGTTCGAAAGAGTGTTGCCAAGAATCAGGATGAAATCAGGAACTTCTGTGTGTGTGTGTGTGTGTGGGGGGGGGTATTGGAACAGTTCAAGCCATCCCTTGAAATGTCCAGCATGGCCTGGTATGGACCTTTTACAACAGCTCCTGAGTTCTTGGGATTGTTGATCCCTCAGTTTGCATCATTGGAATTTTGGGGGCTAGATCCTGGTCTTTTACAGACCCTCTGTGCCTGTAGCAGAGTGGACAAGGCCAGGCTGACTGCAGGGTTGCAGTTCTGTGTGGTCATGAAGCTCTTTTGGGGATGGCTTCGCCATTGCTGGACTTGGTTTGTGTCGCGACCCCTCGCCGGCAAGGGAAAACACGACACAGGATTCTTCTCTCAGCAGTTTATTCAGGCCTTGTTTCATGTATCATCTTCTAGCGACCCCCCCGCCGAGCGCCCAAGCACAGCCTAATAAAGCCTCCCGCATACCAATCCCAAGCTGCCACGTGGATCTCTCTCATAGGGTGGTAAGGGATTGCGCGCCAACTCTCCAAAAAAGGAGTTGTTTATCACAGGCCACAGTGGAAGCCGGCGCCATCTTCTAATGGCGGCCACGGTCTATAAGAATGGCTTACCACAGGTTTGCAGCAGAGGAATTGCAGAGTTGGGGAAAACCTGTAGTAGATCAGCTGATCCCAAGCCCTTCACTTAGGAGCTGTGCACATGTGGTGTGAGAATGCCATTTATCTGCAGCGTGGCTTCTTGTTAACGGGAACCTGGGCGACTGTTTTTTCTTCTCCTTTGCACAGATGGTTCTAATGAGACTGAAATTGCACCAAGTGACTCATTTTAAGGGAAGAGTTTATAGGGTGGTAGTTTCACCCCCAAGGGCTTGTTTCTGGGATGTGAAAAGCAGAAAAAGTCAGTGCTTCATTTGCCTTAAGAGTCTAGATATTGTACCTGCTTTCTCCTCTGAGCAAGTTAATAGAGTGCTAGCCTTAGTATTGCAGAGTCTATACAGATTTGAAGAATTGTTTTGATTCTAGGAGGTCTTAAGCATCTCCATACTAATCAACAAAGCCATGAAATCTAAATCCATAACATTGTTTAAATATTAATTGAGAAAAATATAGATTCTTTGGGGAAAGGAATTGTGTGTGTGTGAGAAAGAGAGAGAGAGAGAGAGAGAGAGAGAGAGAGAGAGAGAGAGAGAGAGAGAAAGGTAGAGATATAGATAGATAGATAGATAGACAGAGACAGAAACATGCTATTCCTTATTCATGGTGCTCATCCCTTTGACCTGTTCACAGGCTCTGGGTGAAGCCGACTGGTGACTAGCCTTTTTATAGTAGGATTAATTTGTGAAGGGTCATTTATTCTCTTTTCTAGAGCCATTTGTAGTCACGGGCTTTTCAGAGTTGGGGAGTCATGTTTGAGTTATTAGGAAAGAAGATGTATTTGTCTGCCAAGAGTCTCTCTCTCTATAGGAAAAGAATAAAATTAATGAAGAGGCAATTACAGTAGGGAAGTGACAGATACTGGCAATAGCTCTTAATGATTAACCAATTGATGAAGTAACTCTTAATAATAATTTCTGTTTTCCTATTCTGTTAGGAGACACATTGTTCTATATGCTGCACTTTGGCTCCATTAAGTAAAGCAAAGCCAGTTTTCATTTCTGTTCTATTACAGCAGTTACCATGTAACTCCATGACTTTATTTGAAGTCTCTCTATGAATAAATGTTCTCTTTGTGTGGTGTTCAGTACATTTTAATATAATACTGCTCACTTGTTCATGTCATTGGGCTGATAGCTTGTGTCAAAGGAAAACTAGATGTATGTCTATGTGCAGATATACAGATTTAAAAAAGAATATAAATACACACAAAAGGTACTTGACAATTAAGTAGAGGACCTCAGATAAAAAGATGACAACATAGGACATCAAGTTCCTCTTCTAGAAAAGGCAAGTTCTGGGCTAAACATATGGCAATTAAGGTCAGTGAATGGAGAGCCCCTTACACTTTAAATCTCAGTGCTCAGATCACAACGTCTCTGACTTGCCATTGTGTTGGGAAGTCAAAAAAGTCTCACTAGTCTTAGTCCAGTCCCCTTAATAATAATACCAGGAGAAACATCTAACTTCTCTATCCTTCTACTCTGTTCCAGAGCTTCACTGTTTCTCTTACAGAAAACATAGGAAGAGAGGTATTCAAAGGTGAATCTACTGAGAAGAATTCAAGGCCACCATTTGGCACTCAGCTATGGCAGTGTCTCTTCTTGTATTCATTATTGGTTTCTGTAGCACAAGTGATTCTAGTGTCTTAAAACAGCCACCATTTATTACCTCACTTCTAGCTTAGCCAGGTGCCTCTGGGTTGGGGTCTGTGTGAGGCTGCAGGTGGGGTTCTTGGGTGCTATGCCCATGTCTCGACTGGGAGAGCATCTGCCTCCACTCACTCGTGTGGCTGCTGGCTCCAGTCTTTCCTGCTGCTGGACAGACACTAGTTCCTCATTAACTGGGCTTTTCCATGGAGAGGCTCACAGCATGACAGTCGGCTCCATCCGGAGCCTCTGAGCAGCAGGAGACAATGAGTGCCCAGGACAAAAGCTGCCATCTTTGTGTAACCTAATCCTGGCATCCGTTCCTTTTGCTCTATTCCATTCCATTAGGAGAAAGTTATTGGGTCCAGTCCACACTCGGGAGGAGGGGATAACACAACGTCATGACCACTAGGAGGAGGGGACCACTGGGGTCATTCCAGAGGCTGCCAACTGCAGCTCTGTATATACCTCTTGTTTAATGTGATGAAGTAGGGAATTGGTCCCCAGAAATCACATAACAGGGGAGCTCAAAGAGGAAACTTGGGCCCAAATCCACCATCAGATCCTGCTTTGTGGGATTCTCGTCATATTAGTTTTGGAGACAAACATGGGATTTATAGCAAACATATAGACAAGTCCGGTAACTTCACAAAGCATATTATTTTTTTCTCACCTGCAAGGTAGGCATGACATTTGCATTGCCCTCCCAGGGCTGATGTGAACTCCGGTGCCATCTGTGCCCATCTGTGTGAAGGGCTCTCCCTCATTGCTGGGGTCACCATGAAGATGATTTGGACTGTGGGAAATACATTTCCTACTCTTACATTATGGAAGAAGGAACAGGGTCTTAGTCCAGTCCCCTTAATAACAATACCGGGAGGAACATCTACTCCTCTGTCCTTCTACTCTCTTCCAGAGCAGGAGGATGGTTTCCTTGACTAGAGATCAGGGAGAAGAAACCAAGCATCTGTGGGACCTGGATTTCTGCTAAGGAAGCCTATTTTCATTTGCTCTCAACTATGTAGTACACTTGTCTCAGCTCTGCCATGAGGGAGTCCTACAGTTCAGAGGGGGTAAATTCTTCTTCTTTTTTTTTTAATGGAAGGAGATATTTAGGAAGCCTAACGTAGTCACATTTTCAAGTTTCACCATTATCAATAATAAAACTGTGCTGGTGCCGTGGTGTACACCTGTAATTCCAGGGTCTTGGGAGGCTGAGGCAGGAGGATCACGAATTCAAAGCCAGCCTCAGCAACTTAGGTCCTAAAACAACTCAGACAGACCCTGTCTCTAAATAAAATATTTAAAAAGGTCTGGGTTTATGGCTCAGTGGTTAAACACCCCTGGGTTCAATCCTCAGTACCAAAACAAAAATAAAACCCAAAACCAAACAAGCAAACTGCTAGTCTGAGAATTTATTTATTTATTTTTTTGCATTAATTTCATAAATAATAGAATAAGTATCATTTCTCAACTTTCTAAAGCTCAAACAGTTATTATTGTGTAAGGGTAAAAGAAATTGAAGTTAAAGTGTAAAAGACCGGGCATTGTAAAGTTTCTAAGCTGCAAGGCCTGAGTTAAAAAGTAAAGGACCAGGTATTGTTAAGTTCCTATGCTACACGCAAAACCTGAAATTCCTGTAGCTGTTAGGACAATACTGGAACTGCCCAGTAAATATTCCTCCTGACCATCTGGTTGTTTAATAACCCAGGACCCTGTGTGGCCTGGCACGTAGGCATCGCAGGGCCTAAACCAATCAGTTTGAATGTACCTCCCTCCTTAGAACTCACCTATCACTCCCGCCCGACCTGTTCCTGCCAATGAATGTACTAATCATGTCTCAGAATTGTTGTTTGATTTTCCCGCAGTATATGATGATTTGTTAAAGGAGACTGTGATGTATGTAAAGTCCCCGCCCTCCCCCAAAAGTGTACTTAAGCAGTGCCCAGCCCCTGCTCGGGGCTCTGGGCTGCTCCCCCTTCTTGAGTGAGCACGGAGCCCCAGCGTGCTGGAATGGATCCCCAATAAATCCCCTTCTGCAATTGCATGAGTCAGTCTCTTGGTGGTCTCTTCCTCCGACGCTTCGCCGGACCCTTACAATTGTTATTGTCTAGTCACTTGTGCATACTGGCTCAGCTATTTTTAAAGATAAAGATGATGGTGAAAATATCGATTCTTCTATGTGGGACACATTTTCTGCCTCTCTGGGGAGCTCTTGAACCTTGGCAGGCTGGGGATTCAGGCCTGTTGTGGGAATGACATTGACTTCTCTAAGCAAGCGGCACTATGGGCTGACTCCTGGAAGCAGAGGGTGTTGCTGCACCCTGAGGCATTGCCCTCCTCCTGGGGTCAGAGGACACACAGACACATGTGCAGAAGTGCAGATGGCCTGACTCCACACTGAGGCCGTGCTGGGCAGGAGACCAAGAGGGATTTTGTTACTTGATCATTGAATCTTGTAGCTCTGGGTGTCTCAAAGAAGAGTCCTTTGCCTACTGAATCATCAACGAGAAAGCTGTCATTTCATTCCTGCTTCATGGAAGAAAAACACATTCTCTAAAACGAGCCATTCAAGTTTGTCATCATTAGAATTACATCGTTACCAAAAGGCCACAGAGGATGTGACTCAAAGCCTTTGCTGGTGGTGGCTATGAAACACCTCTCCCCACTTTTTTTTTTTCAGAGTAAAGCAGGAAAGGACAATAAAAAGAGTAAAATCAGTTACTAAGAAATAAAGATTAATATTGGATGTCTTCACCATGTCTTTGCTGAAACATGAAAATTCATTTTTATGAACTTGCAGATTCACGAAATGCAGAGGGACATTGTGAGGCTACAAGGGGACGAGATAGGTGATTCTTAATGTCAGGAACCCATAGCAAGTTTTCAAGACATGATAATAATTCTGTCAATAAGATGATCATTTAGGGGGGCCAGGGATATAGCTCAGTTGGTAGAGTGCTTGCTCGCAATCACAAGGCCCTGGGTTCAATTCCCAGCAACACACGCACACACACACACACGCACACACACACACACAATCACTTAGGATGGCACAGGGGAGACCGCCTGCAGGGGTGTAGGAGGATTCAGGAAAGAGGCCTGTTGTGAAGGACCCTGTGGTCCTTGGGTAGGTGCTCCATATCCTTGAACTCCTGAGCAGCCAGGATCCCAGCTTTAGCCAAATCATTGTTTCCCAAATGGGCATTCCAGGGAGTGGAATTTTAAGATATGATAATCATTGGCTTGAGGTGAAAAGACCAAAAGTGTTCAATAGTCAAACAAGCTTGAGAAAACCTGCCTCCTAACTGCCCCCTCTCCCAGAGATTCCCAATGCTTGTTTGGTTTCCATAGCCTTCGAGAAGTCCCACAAGACAAAAAGCTGGTTCCCTTCGTTTAACTCCATTTCCCAAATTGCCTGAGTACAGATGCCCCATTCTCCACATTCCAGAAAGATCCCTGCCAAAGACACATGGGATCCTCCACATGGGATCCTTGCCCAAAGCCCTTGGACAGCCCCCATTGCTTTCAGGATAAAGTAAGACCCCTCAACACAGCCCTTCCCTCCCCACTCCGTCCTTGGCTCTTGGCACTGCCTTTCAGATTCCTGAACGCGCCACGGTCCTTCCTGCCACAGGACTTTGAAACAACTCTTCCCTTGGTGAGGAGGATTTCCCTGGACCTCTTCTGTGTTTTCCTATTACTCCCCTTCACCCTAATTGTGTTTTGTTGTAATTTTCTTTTGTTTTTCAATATTTTTTTAATTGGTGCATTATAATTATACATGATGGTAGGATCAGTTGAAATGTATCTGTGGATGCACTTGATATAACAGTATCATTCGACCCATCTCATTCCCCAGGGTTTACTCTTTCCCTCCCCCTCCTCTGTTGTCACATTTTAGGCTTCCAGATAGGACAAACTTGGTCCTTCCCAGAACTTATGACTTTTATAATTACAGAGAAATATTTTATTTCCTGCCTCCCCCACTCCAATACTGTAAGACTAATGAGGGGAGCCCTTTCTTCAAAAACTGTTTGTGAATATAAAAGTTTCCTAGAGGGACTGAATCAGGTGAGATGGACCAGCAAAGTAAGGCAGTTTCTCCCTTAATCACAGTTTTGCTAATATCACTTTTGCTTTCTAATTTTGATATCCAAGTTAATTTTATTATTAAAACCCCTGCTCTTCCAGAAAATTTCCTATTCCTTTTCAAAAAAAAAAAAAAAATCCAAAACTTTCCTGACCTGTATTTTCCCTTTCCAAATTTCCATTTTATTAGCTCTGTTTCCAACCAACCCACAGATGATACAGACAGAGCCAGACGACAGCAGAGCCTTGGAAGCTCCATGGGCTATAAATGTCTTCCAAAGTCTGTAGTCTGTTAGTCCTTGTGTAAGCGACTGTTCAACAGAAACAAAAAAGGGTTTGCAAATGTTTATATTGTTCCAGTCATTTTGCTTCCCAGTTAGAATTGACAAGAGAATTCTTCTAATTTGGCCAAGGCATCCACAATTCAGGATTCTCCAGTTCTGTGGTAAGTGGAAGTGAAAGGGAAGGCCTAAGTTCCTCCCACCATAGGAGTTCAGAGTCATCATGGGGAAAACACAGGTGCTAACTGAGCAGAGTCAAGTTGATTAGGGAGATTCAAGGGGCAGGAACTTACAGATTTCCTTTGCAACCCAATTTTTTTTCCCCACTCCCATCTATCTACAGCTGTCAACTGTGTACTGGTGTAAGGGTCCCGCGAAACGTCGGAGAAAGAGACCACCAAGTGACCACTCATGCAATTGGCAGAAGGGGATTTATTGAACCAGCATGCTGGGGCTCCGTGCCCACTCAAGAAGGGAAAGCAGCCCAGAGCCCCGAGCAGGGGCTGAGCACTGCTTAAGTACACTTTTTGGGGAGGGCGGAGGGCTTTGTATACATCAGAACAAATCATCATGAGGCACGGGAAAATCGAACAACAACTCCTAAACCTGATTAGTTCATTCATTGGCGGGAACAGGTCAGGCTGGAGTGATAGGTCATTTCTAAACGGGGTACACATTCAAACTGATTGGTTCAGGCCCTGCAAGGCCTATGTGCAACCACACAGAGCCCTTCAGTTATTAAACAACCAAACAGTCAGGGGAAATGTTTACTGGGCGGTTCTAAGCATTGTCTTAACAGCTACAGAAATTTCAGGTTTTGCAGGTAGCATAGAAACCTAACAATACCTAATCCTTTACATTTTAACTCAGACCTTGCAGCTTAGAAACTTTACAACACCCGGTCTTTTACCCTTTAACTTTTACGCTTTAACTTCAATTTCTTTTACCCTTACACTGGTTGGGAGTTAATTTCATTCTTGCTGTTACTTTCTAAAAGCTATCAATTCTTCTGACACTTAATAATGTCATGACGGTATGACATCCAAGGTCAAGTTCATCAATATCCTAAAATATGCCACCAGGGGGTCATTAATAATAATGAAAATAATAATAGAAAAGTACTGAAATATTCACTTATCTTTAGCCTGGTTTCTTTTAGACTCATCCAATATCTTTCACAATTTAAGATCCATTAGTTTATGTTAATCCCAACATAAATTGGAAGCCAAACTTCTTATATTCACAGGAGACTTGGAAGTGAGGTCCAAGGGTTGGATTCTAATCACAGTGTGACCTTAGATAGATCCATTCACTATCAAATACCCTGGTTTCCTCACCAATATAAGGGGACCTATAAATTTTCATACCCACTGCATAAGATATTGAAGATAAAAGTTCTTTGACAGGTATAAAACCCACATATAAGTGCATTGGATTATTGGTATCCTTTCTTATCCTGAGAAAAACATTTTTAATCTAAAAAAATTTACTCCAATATTAAACACAGGCCAAGTCGGGTTCTCAGGGTAATGGGGGAAGCACACTGCAAATGTTTAGAGTTGGCTCTCTGCATTTCAAGCCTGGAAGGGGAGAGGGATGTGTGTGGGATGGGCCTATGCTCATAGCTAGTGATGGACAGGAAAGCAAGCACAGAGGCACTTTAACTCCCATCTAACTTTCTATTGCTCTTCTTTTGTATTTTGTATTTAATACATTTAAGCAATCATTATGCCAACATATTTTGTTAAAGCATTTTGAGAAGTCATCAATTTGGAGAAGGCATTCAAGCTAAGTTTTATTACCATTATCCTCATGCTTATTATTTTGGCTGGGTTCAGTGAGTGGTGAAGAGCAATAAGTCTTCAAGATTGCATATCCGATTGTGTTAGTCATTATTTTGTTTCTGTGATCAAAATACCCACATAAACAACTTAGAGGAGGAAGGATTTATTTTGGCTCATATTTTCAGAGGTCTCAGTCCATGGTCAGCTGATTCCATTACTCTGGGTCTGCAGTGGGGCAGAACATCATGGTGGAAGGGCACAGTGGAGGAAAGCTGCTCAGATCATGACAGCCAGGGATCACAGAGAGAGGGGGCGGGGAGTGGGGGGAGAGAAAGAGAGGAAGCAAGGGAGGCTGGAGAGAAGATAAAATCCTTTTAGGACATGACCCCAGTGACCCACCTCCTCCAATAAGTCCCACTTCCCAGAAGTTCATTCAGCTATTAAGGGATCAATCCACCAAATGAACTGATAATGGATTAATCCTTTGATGCATTAATCCACTGATGAAATCAGAGACCTCATGATCTTGTTACTGACTAAAAGCCTCACCTGTACACATGAGACTTTGGGGGACAATCAAACTCCATGATACTAATCACTGAAATCACATGACAACTGCATTATTCAAGGCCAACATCTGCATGATATTCTGTTGGTACTTGGGGTAGTCTGTAGAGTTTTTGTAAGTGTCAGATTCAAAACCAAAGAGATTTTTCAAATGCCTGTATTGTCCCAGGAATTTTAATTGTTTCCTAGCTAGAATTGAGATAGAACTTATTGCTTGGTAGAACAAATCTATGTGGACCTCATTTTCCAATAGGAAATTTTATCATTCTTTAAAGAAAAGCCAATGAATTGGCATTCACTTTCTGGCAAATGTAAAGGTAACAACTTTAAAAATTATTAAAATCCTTTAATTTATGAATGAAATTGGAAGTTAAGTTGCTTCAACATTATGCAAAATAAGGTAAAAGGGGAAGGAACTGAATATTATGTAGATATTTTCTATTAATAATGATAAGTAATTACAGTGATCTGTAACATTTATCTCCTAGAGGATTCTCAAGAGAATTGCTTGTTTTTTTTTTTCTTCTCGATTTTCACTATGAACAGAGCTAGATTATCAAAGCTACACATTATGTTAATTTCCAGGCTCCATAGGATACATTTTTGGTCACTTTCACTCCATTCTTATGTGTAATATGAATAAAATATAAGCAAAATATAAAGATTTATCAACATAACAAGTAAGCCATTACTTATTTATTTCTCACAACCAAAGTCTGTAATCCCAGGGGCAAGGGTGGATGAGGCAGTAGGATTTTGAGTTCAAAGTCAATCTCAGCTAAAGTGAAGCACTAAGCAACTCAGTGAGACCTTGTCTCTAAATAAAATACAAAATAGGCCCCAGATGTGGCTCAGTGGTTGAGTGTCCCTGAGTTCAATTTCTGGTACCAAAAAAAAAAAAAAAAAGCCAAGTTGAAATCTCAGGCAGAAGGAGCAAAAGAGTGACACTAGGAGCAATCTTTCCTATCAGTGGAGTGCATGCCTGCAGCCCAGGCCTCTGCCTTGACATGAATACTCAGAGCATCTCTGAAAAGTGAATCTTATTCCACCTTCTGCCTCATTTTAAAGATGGAGAACTGAGGCTAGAGAGAATCTAAAGACACTATCTTAACAGTCAATGAGAATTTAATTGCGGTTTGAATCCAAACCTTTGTTTCTCAGGGGATCCTGAAAATACTGATTTCCTTAACTCTTTCCTAAGGTAGGGTATAGCTGTAGGATGTTTTGTGTGATAAATATCACAAGCGAGTATTACTTTAGGAAAAGAAACCTATTTTTGGAAGAAAGAAATGAGATCCTTGGATAATGTGGTCCTATCTATCTATCCTCTCAATTGAATAACTATACCACGTTATTCTAACTGTTGAAGAGGCTCACTGTGGAATTCTGGGGCTTACAAAAAAGTTAAGTTGCTTCAACATTATACTCTCAATTTCTCCTCAAATTTTGTAATATAGTATTATAATATATAGTATATTATATATAATATATAATAATATTATAACAAGGACAACATCAGTGGAAAAATACATTCTGTGGATTTTACCTTGTGATTGCATCAGCTCATTGAATTCTTCATTGAATCTTCATACATGCACACAGAACCAAAGAACCTGTGGAAACCAGCTGTAGCTCTTCTCTGTTCCTGGGGTGCAGAGTTTCAGAGACTTGTTCCATGCTATAGTCTGGATCTGCATTAAAGGCTTGGCCCTCAGCTTGATGATGTTGGAAGATGGTGGAAACCTGTAAGAAGTGGTACCTAGTGAGAGGGTTTAGGCCATTTGGGATGTGCCCTTAAAAGGGGTTGTGGTATGCTGGAATTTTCTCTTTTAATTCCTAACCATGAGATAAACAGGCTTTGCCACCATATGATCCTGCCATCATGTACCACCACAGACCCAGAGCAATGAGGCCAATTGGTCATGGACTAAAAATGCCAAAGTTAACCTTTCCTCTTTATAAATTGATTATGTTGGGTATTTGTTATAGTAACAGAAAACAGACTAGCAAATTCCATGTCTTGTGAACAGTTAGTATTGGAGACAGATGGTCCATATGTTCCTTGGGAAGAAAGATCCAGTGATTTCCTGGGGCTGCCCTGTGCTCCCCAGACCAACTAGATACTTGGGCCTATGGCATTAGAGGATTTTCCAAAGCTGCCAGGAAAAGAGTTTGCTCTTGCACCATTGTTTCTTGTGAAGGAGGAACAGTGTTGATCAAAAGAAGGAAAATAGGCTTCCCCAGAATTGAAATTTTGCTGTATTTAACATAGAACATTTGGAGTTGGTAACTAAGTGAAATAGGGTAATGGTGTTAAGTATCCTGTCCTTATTGAAATTATAGAAAATGTGATGTGTTCAGAACAAATGTTGGCATAATTACTCTTTCAAAATCATCTTTAAAATTCTTCTAATTTCCACCTCTCTTCTCTTGGCTTGTTTCTGCCACATTAAGTTGGCTCTGGGGGAACATCAAACATTTTACATTGATTTCAAAAGGATGTATGTCTTTGGAGATTTCTCAATTCGAGTTCCCAGTACTGTGGTAGATAGTCAATCTCTGCACTTATTTTTTTCTAAAACATTTGCTTTGAGTCTCTCAAAAGCTCATTAGCCAGTTCTTGTGCATTTTCCAAGTAATGCCATCTAGAGATTCTTCACTGAACTACTCAGTCTTGTGATTTATTTCCCATCAAACATTTTACAAAATAAAACTACCTCAGGTAGCAGATGGCATACTTTTGTGGACTCTAATTTTTAGTCTGGTTTTAACTACATAAAGGACATTGTTAAAAAGGTACAGTATTTCTCAATTCTACAAACTGAGAAATTTTTTTTTGATCAAAGTTTTTCCTGGTTTCTGATCATGGTTTTCATTTGGAAACACCATATGTACTATCTAGCAATCAAACTTTATACAACATAATTTGTGCTATTTTAATTCAAGTTTTGTATACTATAGTTGTTCTGAAAACCTCTGATATAAAATCTCCTCATATAGAATGTTCCTCTGTTTATTTTCTTCCTGTAGCTTAAACATGGAAATATGGCTCAAATGAATAACATTTCATTTTCTGGTTCTTAGGGATTTTTAAAATTTTTTTTATTGGTGCATTACAATTATATATAATGGTGGGAATTTACACATTCATGCATGTACACTATAATTTGGCCAATTATCATTCCCCAGTATTTCCCTTTTCCTTTTTCTTGAATTACATTTCTCCTGAAGCAAGCAATCAATGGGGTCATCCATCCATAGGCCTTTGTGGAAATTTCTGCTTCTTTACCCATTCTTCAACATCTCTCATGGCCAAACTCTCATCTTAGGCCACGTCATCTCTTGCCTGCACTATTTATATCAGCTACTCCTCTCGACTTCATGTCTTCATATTTTCTTGTTGCAAATATTCCATGATCTCCCATCAGATTGTGAATCCTGAACATAAAACAATAATTTGATTGTCAAAGTAAACACCTTCACATTTGGTGACTTTCTGAATCAAAATTATCCTTATGTATGTGGAAACCAATTCAAAATCTTGAACTTAGTACACAAGATCTTCTGTATTTAGACTTTAACTTCCTTCCTCATATTTTATTGTCCACTCCCTCCATGTCCTCTGGGCTCCAACCACATTAATTTCTTTCCTAAATGCATGCACGCTCTTGAATGGCAGTATTTATCCTACCACCTTTGCAAGTTCTGCCACGTGTTGCCACTGGAAACCATGGTGTTTCAAATGAATGACTGACACTACAGTCCTGAGCCATAAAAAGACAACACAGTCAATGATGGACTGCATAGATGATAGTGGTTCCATGAGATTGTATTGAAGCTGAAAAATTCCTATCACCTAGTGACATCATCACCATCAAAATGTAACAGCACAATACCTTACACGCTTGTGGTGCTGCTACCCATTGTATACAATATAGCACATACATTACATAGTATTTTTTATAATAAACTATGTTGCTGATTTTATGTGCTTACTATATTATGCTTTTGTTGTTATTTTGTAAAGTACTCCTTATACTTACGGAAAGAAGTTTATTGTAAAAAAGAATGTGCATTGCACTGTCTGCTGCCTCACACATCTTGTGCTTACCACATGTCTTGATTGCTTCCAGGCCATGTATGGGTTTGTGTGAGTCCACTCCTTGATCTCCCTATAGTGATGAAATGGCCTAAGGATGCATCTTTTAGAAGCATCTCCACTGTTAAAACAGCATTGTGGTATTGAGGAAAAGTCAGTATGTATACCATGCACACTAACCACATTTCCAAACAGGACGGATGCCTAAACACCCTGCAGTAGGAAATAAAATAAAAGCCAGTGGACAGAATGAGGCAGGGCTGAGATGTACAATGCTAGGAATGAGAGAGGAAGAGACAGTGTGGAAAAGCCACAAGATGGTGGAACTCTGGATCTAGTTGTGCATTACCACTTCTGCCTTCCCAGGGATAAAGCCCCGTTATGGGAGAAATTGCATAGTATTCACCAAAACACATTTCTTTTTCCTTTAGTGCACAGAGCTAGACTCTTTAGTAGTTAAGGGTAGGCTGTGAGGGTTTGCACCCAAAATGACTGAAATACAATAGAACCTCTTTCCAGACCCAGTCCATAAGCACATCCCATGAGGGCTCTTTCATTTCCTTTCTCTATCTATTGGCTAGGAAGCTGGATCTTGCAGCCATCTGACCAGGATTGCCATCATCAAACAGCGGCATTATTTCGTTAAGATACTGAGATTTGGGTTCTGAGGGAAGATGGCAGCGAGGGGAGTGCATTGCCCCCGTGTGCCGCGTCACTGTGCGGGATAATGACGAGTCAGGACGGCTAAAGGCTATCTTGTTAGGAATTTCCAGCAATAGTGGGGTGCTCCGGAACCTGGAGGAAGGATTTCCATCGCACGAGGATCGGCTACGGGGGCTCAAACGAGAGAGATTTGTCCGCACGGAGGGTCACACTGCTTATTCAGCAAATTGCCCCGTGGCTAGAGTCTGCAGCGTGCGCTGGGAAACGAGGAGATAGCGATGCAGGGATACAGCGCTGTAGTTTCTGCGGGCTTCTGCCAGCTGTGCAAGCACCGCACTCAGTGCTGAATTCTGGGTTCGAGACAGGGGAAGGAAGTGGTCCAATTCGGTTCTCCACACCGGTCAGACCACAGAGGAGGCCAGCGGCCACCATCTTGGAGAGCTGACGTCACCATCCCTGTTTTCGACTGACCGCAGCTCATTCAGCCATAGAACAGGTAATTTCAGGCTGCCATTTGCCTGCGGCTTGCAGACAAATTACTCAGGCTCAGTGCTAAATAACCCGCGGAAACTGCTTCTTGGAGCCTGCTCTTATCAGAGCATACACCGAGCACGGAGCGGCCGAGTTCCGGCTCCCGGAACTGCTCTGGCCCAGGGCCAAGGAGCCCGCGGAAACTGCTTCTCGGTCCAGGTCCTGCTGAGTACTGTGGAGGTAAATACCAACCAAGCCTTTGTGGGCAGTGGCAACAGGACTGAGACAGGGCCTGTGAGGGCTGGTCAGGACTCACTCGTTGCTTTGGTCACCTGGCAAAGGGAACGAAATGCTGCCATTCGCATAGGATACCAACATGGCAGAGATCTGATGTCATCAGAAAGCGGCGGAGGAGAGAACTTCATCAATACCAGCGGCGACAGAAACAGTTGGTCTCCTGGTAGGGAGGGTGAGTCACAGACACCCAAGTCTCTCTCGCTTTGTCGTCGAGCCAGAGGGGAGGAGCGGGGCCGCCGCCCGCGCCCGGAGCAGGCCCAGCGGCTCGCCGGCGTGGTGGTTGGGTGACCCCAATTGGAGAGGGGGCGGAACGGAGCCGCCACCCGCGCCCGCAAGGTGGGCAGACCTGCGACCGACAGGCAGAACAGGCCCAGTGGTCCGTGGGCGTGGTAGGAGGGGCAGGGCAGAGCTGCCGCCTGCACCTGCAAGGTAAGCAGACCTGCGACAGACCGGCGGATCAGGCCCAGTGGCCTGCCAGCGTGATACACACGTCACCCCAACTGGAGTAGGGGCAGAGCAGAGCCTTCGCCCGTGCCCGGATCAGGCCCAGCGGCCCGCCTGTGTGGTGGGCACGTGACCCAAATTGGAGTGGGGGTGGAGCGGAACCGCCACCCGTGCCCGCAGTGTGGGCAGACCTGTGACCAACCTGCAGATCAGGCCCAGCGGTCCGCGGGTGTGGTAGGAGGGGCAGGGCAGAGCCGCCGCCCGCACCTGCAAGGTAGGCAGACCTGCGACAGACCGGCGGATCAGGCCCAGCGGCCTACTGGCGTGGTACACATGTCACCCCTATTGGAGTAGGGGCAGAGCAGAGCTGCCGCCTGCGCCAGGAACAGGCCCAGCGACCTGCCAGCGTGGTAGTCACGACACCCCAATTAGAGTAGGGGCAGAGCAGAGCCGCCACCCGTGCCCGAAAGGTGGGCAGACCTGCGACCGACCAGCGGGACAAGCCCAGTGGCCTGCCGGTGCGACAGACACGTCACCCCATTTGGAGTAGGGGCAGAGCAGAGTCGCCGCCCGTGCCCGCAAGGTAGGCAGACCTGTGACCGACCGGTGGAACAGGCCCAGTGGCCGGCCGGGGTGGTAGGCACGTCACCCCAATTGGAGTAGGAGCAGAGCAGAGCCTTCGCCCGCGCCCGGAACAGACCCAGCGGTCCGCGGGTATGGTAGACAAGTCACACCAATTGGGGGGGGGGCAGAGCAGAGCCCCCGCCCGCGCCTGCAGGGTAGGCAGACCTGCGACCGACTGGCAGAACAGGCCCAGGGATCCGCGGGCGTGGTAGACACCTCACACTAATTGGAGGAGGGGCAGAGCAGAGCCGCCGCCCGCGCCTGCAAGGTAGGCAGACCACCGCCCGACCCTGCAAGGGAGACTTTTCAACTATACAAGAGCAATATAAATATATAGGGGGAAAAATTTTTCAAAAACACAACAGTTTCACCAAGCAGAAAGAAACGCAAGCAATATGAAAAGACAAGGAAAGAAAGGACCACAAGCAATGCAGGTCAACTCAACTTTAGAAGAGGTAACAGCTGCAGCAGATGGAATGTCAGATAAAGAATTCAGGATATACATGCTTCAGATGATCTGGAGTATCAAGGAAGACATTAGACAGCAAAATCAGACAATGAAAGATCACTTCGACAATGAATTACACAAACAAATCCAGGAAGCAAAAGATCAACTATACAGGGAGATAGAGGTTATAAAAAACAAACAGAAATCCTAGAAACGCAGGAAGCAATAAACCAACTTAAAAACTCAATTGAGAATACTACCAGCAGAGTAGAACACTTAGAAGATAGAACATCAGACAATGAAGACAAAGTATTTCAACTTGAAAAGAACATAGACAGCTCAGCAAGACTGTTAAGAAACCATGAGCAGAACATCCAAGAAACATGGGATAACATAAAGAGACCAAACTTAAGAGTCATTGGGATACAGGAAGGTATAGAGCTCCAAACGAAAGGAATGAGCAATCTATTCAATGAAATAATACGAGAAAACTTCCCAGACTTGAAGAATGAGACAGAATCCCAAATCCTAGAAGCCTACAGGATGCCGAATGTGCAAAATCATAAGAGATCCACACCTAGACACATTATAATGAAGATGCCCAACACACAGAATAAGGAGAGAATTTTAAAAGCTACAAGAGAAAGGAAGCAGATTACATTTAGGGGTAAGCCAATCAGGATAACAGCTGATCTTTCAACACAGACTCTGAAAGCTAGAAGATCCTGGAATAACATATTTCAAACACTGAAAGAAAATGGGTTCCAACCAAGAATTGTGTATCCAGCAAAATTAAGCTTCAGGATGGAAGATGAAATTAAAACCTTCCACGATAAACAAAAGTTTAAAGAATTCGCAGCTAGAAAACCATCTCTTCAAAACATCCTCGCCAAAGCATTACAGGAAGAGGAAATGGAAAATAACAATGAAAACCAACAGTGGGAGGTAGGACAGTAAAGGGGGGGAAATAATCAAAGAGGAAAACAAACCATGTTTAGTAACATAAATAAACAAATATGGCTGGAAGAACAACCCATATCTCAATAATAACCCTAAATGTTAATGGCTTAAACTCACCAATTAAGAGACACAGGCTAGTAGAAAGGATCACAAAACAAGACCCAACAATATGCTGCCTACAGGAGACGCATTTGATAGGAAAAGACATACATAGGCTGAAGGTGAAAGGTTGAGAAAAATCATATCACTCATATGGACTTCGGAAACAAGCAGGAGTGTCCATACTCATATCAAATAAAATAGATTTCAAGCCAAAGTTAATCAAAAGGGATAAAGAGGGACACTACATACTGCTTAAGGGAAACATACACCAACAAGACATAACAATCATAAATATATATGCCCCAAACAATGGTGCAGCTATGTTCATCAAACAAACTCTTCTCAAGTTCAAGAGTCTAATAGACCACCGTACAATAATCATGGGAGACTTCAACACACCTCTCTCGCCACTGGACAGATCTTCCAAACAAAAGTTGAATAAGGAAACTATAGAACTCAATAACACAATTAATAACCTAGACTTAATTGACATATATAGAATATACCACCCAACATCAAGCAGGTACACTTTTTTCTCAGCAGCACATGGATCCTTCTCAAAAATAGATCATATATTATGTCACAGGGCAACTCTTAGACAATATAAAGGAGTAGAGATAATACCATGCATCTTATCTGATCATAATGGAATGAAACTGAAAATCAACGATAAAAGAAGGAAGGAAAAAGCATACATCAATTGGAGAATGAACAATAGGTTACTGAATGATCAATGGGTTATAGAAGACATCAAGGAGGAAATTAAAAAATTCTTAGAGATAAATGAAAACACAGACACAACATATCGGAATCTATGGGACACATTGAAAGCAGTTCTAAGAGGAAAATTCATTGCTTGGAGTTCATTCCTTAAAAAAAGAAAAAACCAACAAATAAATGATCTCATACTTCATCTCAAAATCCTAGAAAAAGAAGAGCAAAACAACAGCAAAAGAAGTAGAAGGCAAGAAATAATTAAAATCAGAGCTGAAATTAATGAAATCGAAACAAAAGAAACAATTGAAAAAATTGACAAAACTAAAAGTTGGTTCTTTGAAAAAATAAACAAAATCGACAGACCCTTAGCGATGCTAGCGAAGAGAAGAAGAGAGAGAACTCAAATTACTAGCATACGGGATGAAAAAGGCAATATCACAACAGACACTGCAGAAATACAGAAGATAATCAAAAATTATTTTGAATCCTTATACTCCAATAAATTAGAAGATAGTGAAGGCATCAATAAATTTCTTAAGTCATATGATCTGCCCAGATTGAGTCAGGAGGATATAGACAACCTAAACAGACCAATATCAATTGAGGAAATAGAAGAAACCATCAAAAGACTACCAACTAAGAAAAGCCCAGGACCGGATGGGTATACAGCAGAGTTTTACAAAACCTTTAAAGAGGAACTAATACCAATACTTTTCAAGCTACTTCAGGAAATAGAAAAAGAGGGAGAACTTCCAAATTCATTCTACGAGGCCAACATCACCCTGATTCCTAAACCAGACAAAGACTCTTCAAAGAAAGAAAACTACAGACCAATATCTCTAATGAACCTAGATGCAAAAATCCTCAATAAAATTCTGGCGAATCGGATACAAAAACATATCAAAAAAATTGTGCACCATGATCAAGTAGGATTCATCCCTGGGATGCAAGGCTGGTTCAATATACGGAAATCAATAAATGTTATTCACCACATCAATAGACTTAAAAATAAGAACCATATGATCATCTCGATAGATGCGGAAAAAGCATTCGACAAAGTACAGCATCCCTTTATGTTCAAAACTCTAGAAAAACTAGGGATAACATGAACATACCTCAATATTGTAAAAGCAATCTATGCTAAGCCTCAGGCTAGCATGATTCTGAATGGAGAAAAACTGAAGGCATTCCCTCTAAAATCTGGAACAAGACAGGGATGCCCTCTCTCACCACTTCTGTTCAACATAGTTCTCGAAACACTGGCCAGAGCAATTAGACGAAAGAAATTAAAGGCATAAAAATAGGAAAAGAAGAACTTAAATTATCACTATTTGCAGGTGACATGATTCTATACCTAGCAGACCCAAAAGGCTCTACAAAGAAACTATTAGAGCTAATAAATGAATTCAGCAAAGTGGTAGGATACAAAATAAACACGCATAAATCAAAGGCATTCCTGTATATCAGCGACAAAGCCTCTGAAATGGAAATGAGGACAACCACTCCATTCACAATATCTTCAAAAAAAATAAAATACTTGGGAATCAACCTAACAAAAGAGGTGAAAGACTTATACAATGAAAACTACAGAACCCTAAAGAGAGAAATAGAAGAAGATCTTAGAAGATGGAAAAATATACCCTGTTCATGGATAGGCAGAACTAACATCATCAAAATGGCGATATTACCAAAAGTTCTCTATGGGTTTAATGCAATGCCAATCAAAATCCCAAAGGCATTTCTTGTAGAAATAGAGAAAGCAATCATGAAATTCATATGGAAGAATAAAAGACCCAGAATAGCAAAAACAATGCTAAGCAGGAAGTGTGAATCAGGCGGTATAGCGATACCAGACTTCAAACTATACTACAGAGCAATAGTAACAAAAACAGCATGGTACTGGTACCAAAACAGGCGGGTGGACCATTGGTACAGAATAGAGGACACAGAAACCAATCCACAAAACTACAACTATCTTATATTTGATAAAGGGGCTAAAAGCATGCAATGGAGGAAGGATAGCATCTTCAACAAATGGTGCTGGGAAAACTGGAAATCCATATGCAACAAAATGAAACTGAATCCCTTTCTCTCACCATGCACAAAAGTTAATTCAAAATGGATCAAGGAGCTTGATATCAAATCAGAGACGCGCCGTCTGATAGAAGAAAAAGTTGGCTACGATCTACAGTCGGTGGGGTCGGGCTCCGAATTCCTCAATAGGACACCCATAGCACAAAAGTTAATAACTAGAATCAACAAATGGGACTTATTCAAACTAAAAAGTTTTTTCTCAGCAAAAGAAACAATAAGAGAGGTAAATAGGGAGCCTACATCCTGGGAACAAATCTTTACTCCTCACACTTCAGATAGAGCCCTAATATCCAGAGTATTCAAATAACTCAAAAAATTAGACAATAAGATAACAAACAACCCAATCAACAAATGGGCCAAGGACCTGAACAGACACTTCTCAGAGGAGGACATACAATCAATCAACAAGTACATGAAAAAATGCTCACCATCTCTAGCAGTCAGAGAAATGCAAATCAAAACCACCCTAAGATACCATCTCACTCCAGTAAGATTGGCAGCCATTATGAAGTCAAACAACAACAAGTGCTGGCGAGGATGTGGGGAAAAGGGTACACTTGTACATTGCTGGTGGGACTGCAGATTGGTGCAGCCCATTTGGAAAGCAGTATGGAGATTTCTTGGAAAGCTGGGAATGGAGCCACCATTTGACCCAGCTATTCCCCTTCTTGGTCTATTCCCTAAAGACCTAAAAAGAGCATGCTACAGGGACACTGCTACATCGATGTTCATAGCAGCACAATTCACAATAGCAAGACTGTGGAACCAATCTAGATGCCCTTCAATAGACGAATGGATAAAAAAAATGTGGCATTTATACACAATGGAGTATTACTCTGCATTAAGAAATGATAAAATCATAGAATTTGCAGGGAAATGGATGTCATTAGAGCAGATTATGCTAAGTGAAGCTAGCCAATCCCCAAAAAACAAATGCCAAATGTCTTCTTTGATATAAGGAGAGTAAGTCAGAACAGAGTAGGGACGAAGAGCATGAGAAGAAGATTAACATTAAACAGGGATGAGAGGTGGGAGGGAAAGGGAGAGAGAAGGGAAATTGCATGGAAATGGAAGGAGACCCTCAGGGTTATACAAAAGTACATACAAGAGGAAGTGAGTGGAAAGGGAAAAATAATACAAAGGGGAGAAATGAATGACAGTAGAGGGGGTAGAGAGAGAAGAGGGGAGGGGAGGGGAGGGGAGGGGGGATAGTAGAGGATAGGAAAGGCAGCAGAACACAACAGACACTAGTATGGCAATATGTAAATCAATGGATTTGTAACTGATGTGATTCTGCAATCTGTATATGGGGTAAAAATGGGAGTTCATAACCCACTTGAATCAAAGTGTGAAATATGATATATCAAGAACTATGTAATGTTTTGAACAACTAACAATAAAAAAAAAAGATACTGAGATTTGGAGGTGTAACTATTTAAACAATTGATGATTAAGTCCCTTCATTAATCAATCTAAAAATTAACCTATTATTGCTAAAGGCAATTTAGGTTGTGTTTCTGTCCCTTGCAACCAGAAAAGTTTTGCTTATAACATTTGGCCACTTGAATGTAACTCAAGTAAGGGAGTGAATGTCAATGTTACAGTGGAAAAACACAGGGCTTAATATCAGAAAGTCCAAGTTCTCTGTCCCTCCCCTACTAATTTTGTCTTTTGCGGATTTTGGCATCACATTTGTAAGCTAATATACGTTGTGGGTTTGACTTCTACCATGGCTTTTAGCTGAGCTAATCTCTATTTCCACTAGTTGATTCCCCTTGCCTCCATATTGGCACTATGTAATTTATTGGTTATTTAAGTGAACATTCAAGCCAGTGACTACACTAGAGGCCTTTCTATTTAGTGATTGTATCTTTTCCATATTCCTGGAAAAGTCCCAGAAGTAATCTCAAGAACCTTTTTCCAGAGGAAAAAAAAATTCCAATTATTTTAGAAATTTTCAAACATCTACAAAACTAGAGAGAGAAGCCTGAGAAACTTCTTTGTAGCCATTACCAATCTTTAATTATCACCATAACATTTTGCCTCTGTTATGTCTTCTAATCCTCATCTCCCCTCCACTTTAAATTTCACTGCTGGAATACTTTAAATCAAATTCCAAGTATTTCACCTTTAAATATTTCAGAGTATATGTTATGTATGATGTATTTCTTACATACATATATGGATACATAATTTTTATGCTCCTAAGAGATAAAGACTTAAAAAAACCCACAAGCTTGGTGCCATTATCACATCTCACAAAATTGGCAATAATTCCTCAATAATATCTAGTACTCATTCCATTTTAAATTTCCCTAATTATCTTAAAACTGTCCTTTTATAGTTGGTTTGGTTTCAGTCAACATCCACAAAAGATCCAAACTGCATTTGATTGATGAGTCTTTTCAGTTTAATGAGTGACTGCATCAGTTAACTTTAGCTGTTGATACAAGCCACTGCACAGCTTAGGGTTCACTTCAAATGGATTGGGCTCACTTTAAATGGATCATATTTACTACAGATGGTCTCTTATTCCCCAGGAGGCTACCTGGGTTAGTTCATGTGGTACCAGAGTTTCTTAAGCAGGAAATGGGAATTCTGACATATCTCTTGAAGCCCAGATTTGTCCTGCACATTCTAGTTTGCCACATTTAATTGGGCAAAGATGTCATAGGTCATTTAATGTTCAAGAGGGAGGAAGTGAACCCTGCCTTTAAAAAAAAAATTTTTTTTAGTTGTTGATAGACCTTTACTTTTTTATAACTGGTGCTGAGAATCAAACCCAGTGCCTCACACATGCCAGGCAAGTGTGCTACTGCTGAGCCAAAATCCCAGGCCCAAACCCTGCCTTTTGATGAGAGAAGTTGCAAAGCCATATTGCAAAAGGACAAAGCTATGCAAGAAGAGGAATAATTTGGATCATTTCTGCTGTCTAGTGGTCACCTTCCCAATATGTTTGAATTTCTATAGCACAATCTATCAAAGAATACATATGTCCTAAAATTTATGTTTGAAATTCAAACTATTCCTAAACAAGTACAATTTGATCACTTTATAACTTTTAAGAAACATTGGCTCAGTAGGCATAAAATCATTTTGTTCCTGCATGAAAAATTTATCCCAATTTTTTTTGAAATAACAAGTTTAACTAGGGAAGGCATTTATTTCTAGCACACCTTTACAATGTCTGAAAAATCCATAAAATAATAAAAAGTTTGGAGTCATTTTAATTTTAGCTGTTTTTTTTCCCTGTTTCCAGAGGGTTGCCAACTGCATAGAAACTGTTGGGAAGGGCATTTTTTGTGTGTCTCTGGCCCAGATTAATAATTCAATAGAAGACAAAGAAAGCTAATAATAGAAGCTATTTACCAAGGGCTTAAATTATGTGGGGGTTACATTCCTGCCAAATCTTTTCAATAAAGAAAAACTAAAAATTGTTAAAGGCCTTGACAGGTTAACTTTCTTTGATAGTAAAGAAGACTAATGGGAAGGATGTTTTAAATCTGTGAATCTTTTTTTGTATGTACAGTTTTAATCGCCTGGCATTGAACTTACAGGCTTTACCTGTGATGTGTTGGAGCCACATTGTTTCACCTTAGGAGAGCCAAGGCTTATTAGAACCTTTTAATTCCACTTTCAGTAAAGTCACACTGGTAGTTTGATGTTGGCCGGAGTGGGAGTTTTTACACCATGAGAATTGGCAAGTGCTAGAAATCAGTCAATTGTTAAACATGCCGTCATAGCACCTGGGAGCTTGTTAGAAATGCAAAATCTCAGGCCCTATCCAGATATACTGCATTAGGATTTGTACCCACATTAAAAAAAATGATAGATGTCACCTCCTAGAATTATTCAAAGATTTCTTCTGCTATGGCGTGGAACCATAGTAGAGGAGAGGGGGGCTTCCTTTGGCATCTTTTCCATCATTCTGTGTCTCCAGATTGCTGGTAGCTGAGTTGGACAGGAGCAAAGGAAGAACGCCAGGAAACAGGGAGAGACCCGGCAGAGAAGAGGTGAGTCTTGTCCTCCACTTACCCTGTTGACTTGGACTTTCATCAGGCTCAGGCCAGACATGCTCAAAAATTGGTTTCTTAGTGCTTCTTCATTCTTTGAGTCTGCTACCCAGAGGGCTGAAATGGGAGCAACTCTCTCTATTAGGGAATTATGCCATTTTTTGTTCCATGCTGAGTTCCCTACTGCCATAGTGTTTCCCATCTGCAAAACAGATATGGGACACCTGCTCCTTCCCACTGTGCAAGTAGTTTTGATTAATGCCAAGTTGCTTCTCACTGTAGAGAAATAAATGGATTAGAAGGGGATTATTCAGAAGAGGTTCTCTGACGAGGGCTGTCTTTGGAGAAGAAAAAGAAAAAAAAAAAAGGAGAAGATTTAGAAGCTACTAGATAAGACCCTGCTATGGGAGATGTGGTTCACAGAACAATGATGTTCAAGTCACCTGGGAGCTTGTTGGAAATGCAAACTCTCAGGCCCTACTGAGATATATTGCATTAGGATCTGCATTTTAATGAGATGCAAGGTGACTTTTATGCATATCAGTTTGAAAGTGGACTCAGTGGTGGTTTATTGATGGGACCAGAGAGATACTCATGTTTTAAAATTTTTTAATAGAATACACATCTTATTTATAGCTTCATTTTAGTTTCCAGCCTTTGCTTTTCCACTTTTAGTTTCCCATTTAAGCTTCATGCTTAGCAAACAGTTTGACCTCTCCAGGAACAACATTTACATAATCATTCTATTAGAAAAATGCATATAGTGACTTATGTACATTGGGAGCTGGAGGAAGATGAGAACTAACTGCTCATCCATAATGGCAGACATCAAAAGATATAAAATGTAAAAATCAAGAGTTAGTAATGACAGAATATTATTTGGGAGTATGGAGGCAGTTATCAGGATTTAAATAAAAAAGCTAAGTGATTTGACGTACTTGCCTCTGGCTAGTAGGTCTATTTTTCTTTCTGTTGTGTCTGTTTGGACCATTTATGTTTTTAAAATGTAAACATGTATCTTGATGTCTTTTAAAGAGATGTGGTCTATCATCTTATACATTCCTGTGCCATCATCTTAAATTCTTTCTGAGAACAATGTGGAATATAAGCATGCAAACAAATGAAACCAGGAATCTTCCTTGGTGAGAACAATTAGCCATAGGATTGCTAAACTAGGAACACACAGTGGTTTATGTCACTTCAAATATGCAAGCATGGTGGCTGAGAGAGGAAATAAGCTGTTCATTCCAGCCATGACCTTTTATTGGTGGCTTTATGTTTGAAGGATGAGAAGAAGAAAAAGTACAGAACACTTCTGGGGATGAGAGCAGAGACAGATAAGACATATGAGTCTGCAGTGCCAGATAATATTCGTGAAATAAGTACCTATTTATCAGGAAAGGAGCTTTTTTTAGAGAGATTTGCCCTAGTGATTCATCTGCCAGAGATGAAAGACCTGTGTAAACTCTAAGAAGCAGAAACTATGAGAAGTGGTGAGAGATGATGGAGTCTGGTCCCACCAAGCTCCATCTTGCTTTTGAGATGCTCTGAGTTCTGAGTTCCAAGGAGCAACAGGCAGAAAGTAGCTTAAGTCGCAGCTCACAAACCTACTTCATTTTACTAAGGCTGGGGGACATCCATGTGATTTGCTAATGGCCACTTATATGGTCAATGGCAAAGCCTTGACCCCAAGTCTTGATGGTGAGCCTAGTGCTCCTTTCAATTTATTCTCTGGTATGTGACATAGTTGGAGGAGCAGTTGACCCCAGAGGACTGTGAAGACAGAGACCGGGCTAGGTTTTTCATTGCTGTAGTTGCTTGACATGTAATAGGTCCTCAATAAAAATCTGGTGATGAAATATGTCGTGGGGAAGTTGATCAGCGTCTTGATGCTTTCACGTGGTGAAATGGAGGTAATAGATAGGAGGAGTAAAGTTGATTTGTCTCCTAAGATTCTCTTCTCCAGGAAGAGAGGTGAGTTCCTTGAAAATAAATGGTTGACTATCTTTATCTCCTTATGAAGCCTTCCATGATCCTGTCATTCTCCCTCTCAAGCTTACTGCTCCTCACCCAGACAGTTTTCCCTTATCTGATATTAAGATCTTCTAGTCTTTCTGTCTTTGAATAGCTCAAATGCAGGCCATTTTTTTTAACCACATTTATTTTAAGTTATTTTTTTTCCTTTCTAAGATTAGCTTTGGTTGTGTAAATATACAAACTGGATCTGATTCCCACAAGTTGATGGTATCCCACCAGAGGTATCTTTTGGAAAAAATCTTTATTTGGTTTAAACCAAGCCCTCTTCAGCTCTCGATTTGCTATGGACAGCTGAAGCCGTGTCTGACCATGGTTGCTCAGCTGTGATCATTCACTACAATCATCTGTTGTGGCTTGTCTGTAGAAGGGGCATGAGATCTGTACGTTAGCATCAGAATTTCCACTTAGTTCAGGCAAAGGCACAACTAACAGCAATCTTTTTGATGACTTCCACCTATGTCTTAATTGTTATTGCTCCCTCTCAGGTATCCTGGGCAATTGGCAATGAGAATGAACATCAGGAGAGGGACAGGGAGGAGAGAGAAGCAATTGGCTCCTTTTATAAAGTATAATTACTAACATATTCATTGTATAAACAAATAACTTTTGATGACTTTGCATACAGGCATATATTATGCCCTACAGCTATCAGATATCAAGAGTTAAAAGATTTTTACTCAGTCTGGCCTCCAACAATCTCTTAGGTTCTGAGGGGTTCACATGCCCATTTTTCGGGGGGAAGAATTAGAAAAAGTTGTTGGTTGGCTGAACTAGTAGCTGTGGTTTAGATGTGATGTTCCCCCAAAACTCATGTGTGAGACAAAGTAAGAAGGTTTGGAGAAGTGATTGGGTTATAGACTTAACCTAATTAGTGAATTAATCCCTGATGGAATTAACTGAGTGTTAACAGAAGGCAGGTGGGGTGTGGCTGGAGGAAGTGGTTTATTGGGGGCGTGGCTTTGGGGTATATATTTTGTATCTGGAGAGGGGAGTCTCTCTGCTCCCTGATCATCATGTGAGCTGCTTCCCTCCGCCATACTCTCCCGCCTTGATGTTCTGCTTCACCTCAAGCTCTGAGAAATGGAGCTGGCCTTCTATGGACTAAAACCTCTGAAACCATGAGCCCTGAAATATAACTTTTCCTCTTCTACAATTGTTCTGGTGAGTTCTGTTTAGTCACGGCAGCTAAAAAGCGGACTAAAATAGTAGCTGTATCCTATCACTGAAAGAGCTTGGAAAAGCAAGGAAGAAATGGTTGGTTATTCCTCTGTCCTTATTAATTGTTCCACTGCCCTGAAGTGACCTTTCCAAGGAGCAGCTATAAAGATCGTTTTATCTTCAGTGCCAAAGGGTGGACCAGAGAAGATACTGCCAAGATGTGGAGCGGCTGCCGATGTCGGGCTAGTTTTTATGCAGGCAAATTGGCCAGAGGGACTTTAAAAAAGTTGGCATCAGGTCTTCTTTTTTTAAAATTTTCTTTTTTTTCTGACAATAATGAATGAAGCATGTTAAGCTTGTTTTCAATTATACAACAAGTCCCCGTTCATTAGAAACCAAGGCAGCGGTCCCAGCTGTATTTCAATGACTTTGAAAGTGCAGCTCCCTACTTGGTTCAAGGTTGAGCAATTTTAGCATTTGGTGTCAGCGCTGCCAACTCGGGTATCCTGGGAGTGATTCCATGTTTGCATATTCAGGAACGAGAGCCAGATCTTTCTCACTTGAGTTGAGAGGGCTCAGGGCTTGTCATCTGTTCCTGGGATATGGAGTAATTAAAAATACAGGAGTTCCAATTTTCATCCTGTGTTGTAAGGCTGTTGAAGGGAGCTCTGTAGCCAGGCAGGTTGGAGCCTTGGATGGCCAAAGGTGACAGTGATTGCTCCCCAGGAGCACACGTTTCTTAGAAAACAAACAGGAATCCATCTTCCTTGTGCCTCTGCTCAGATGCTCCTCCTGTGAAAAGAAAGTATGGGAATTCTGATTTGAAAAAGAAAATAATTTCAGAAAGAAAAGGGATCCTTGATTTAGAAGTAGATATGAATGTCGTGTGTGTGTGTGTGTGTGTGTGTGTGTGGTGATGGTGTGGAGAATGTGAGAATATTGCCTCATAGAAGCAGTCATTTGTAGCCATCAGACAAAAGCTGCTTATTATGTTCATGGTGCTCCTTTGTTCTACACTTTGGCCCAGATGATAGGGACAATAGAAGAGCTTTGTTCATAGGATGTGGGACTGAGCTGCCTGGGTTCAAATCCAGCCTTGCTCTACACTGGCTGGGTGACTTTTTTTTTTGGGGGGGGGATACCACAGATGGAACCCAGGGGTGCTTAACCACTGAGCCACATCCCCAACCCTTTTTATTTCGAATGAGGGTCTCTTAAATTGCCAAATCTGGCCTTGAACTTGGGGTTCTCCTGCTCAGCCTCCAAGTCACTGGGAAGGTAAGTAGGCATTATGGTGCCTGGCTGGCTGGGTGACCTTTGACAACATATTTAACACTTTGAATCTGACTTTCTTCACTTGTAAAATGATATGTAACAGTATTACTGCAGAGGTATGTTGTGATGGGTAAACAGTGTTTACGTAACTATTCACATTGCAAAAGTGTAAACATCACATAAACACGTTTATACATTTTATGTTATATGTTATGCAGTTTTATTATATTTAATGTAGTGAGTGGAAATTTATATTCCAAAATATAATATAAAACTGGTTTTGTGTGTGTGTGTGTGTGTATGTACACATATATAATATAGTTGAAATGAATGTAGGTTTTTATTAAGTGACATTTTGCAAGCTCTGGAAAAATCTCTCATTTAAAGGAAAGTTACGAAGTAACATTTTGGAAAAAAGGAATGATGTTTTTCCTCTTTATTATACTTTCAGAAAAATCATAGTTTATATTAGCTGAATTCAACCTGGGAACCTGATGCTTTGAGGAACTATAAAATGGACTAGTTCTCTCAGCACCAAATGCTCTTGGGGGCTCTTTATTTTTAATGTTTTAGTGAAGGGAGTAGAGAGGAAAGTTACTGAGTGGTCAGATACCTGAGGAGAGATGGGGAGAAAAGGAAGGTATGAGAATGGTGGGGTGAGGGGGCTGGTTCGTGGACTGATGATAGAAGTGTACAGAGGCCAAGGAAGGTAGCTATGAGAGACTGTGCCTGAGGAACCGGGGGTGGGGGGTGGGGGGGGGGAGTTCATGGCCAGAAAAATGGGGCATGTGTGAGACACTCAGGGGACCCCAAAAATAACTGGAGGAGATTTTAAAGAACAGGTCTTTTAACAATAACTCTGGGAGCTAAGAGCATCATGATTTTAATAATTCATGTTATTATGGCTGGAACATTCACGAGGTTACCATAAATCTACACTCTTAGATTTTGGTGTGGATGAAAGGAGATTTTACTTGTCTTCATTAATTTTAAATTGTCATCAGTTGAAAGATTCACTTTGTAAGAGTATCTTTTTTTTTTTTTTTGGAGGAAGTAAAAAGAAATCAAAACATTGATTGAGAAATATTCTTCAATAGCAGAAACATCAAGATATGAAAAAGTGGGCTAGGGATGTGGCTCAAGAGGTAGCACGCTCGCCTGGCATGCGTGCGGCCCGGGTTCGATCCTCAGCACCACATACACACAAAGATGTTGTGTCCACTGAAAATTAAACAATAAAAATAAATAAAAATTATTAAAAAAAAACAAAAAAAAAAAGATATGAAAAAGTGGCATTTTAGCCCTGAGAAAATAAATATATTATGAGATCATGGGAAAAATAATGCTTTTTTTGAGTTGTAAATTATTAGACACCACAAGGTCTGTTTCTCTCCTTTCCAATTACCTGAAGGATCTTTGATGGCTAAGGTGAGCTTAAAGTTTTTGTTGCTTGAAGGACAAAGGTTAAGATTTTAAATTGGAACAAACCAGTGTGGTAATGACAATGATAATTGCCATCTAGAGTGATTGGAAAAAAATTTTTTGTAATTGTAGATAGACTGACTGCCTTTATTTTATTTATTTTTATGTGGTGCTGAGGATCGAACCTAGTGCCTCATGCATGCTAGGAAAGTGCTCTGCCACTGAGCTATAGCCCCAGCCCTGGAGTGATTATTATGTGTGAGACCTTGTGACCAAAGGTAAGCATATGCTCGTCCGTCCTTCCTTCCTTCCTTCCTTCCTTCCTTCCTTCCTTCCTTCCTTCCTTCCTTCCTTCCTTCTTTCCTTCTTTCCTTCCTTCCTTCCTTTCTTGTATTTGGGAGAGATGGGTATCATTAACTCCATTTTACAGATGAAGGAACTAAGTCTCAGGAAGTTTCAATGATTTGGCAAAAAGATTTAAAAAAATTTATCTTTATAGAGTCATATAGCATGGGCTAACCTACCAAAAGATGAAAATGAGATTTGAATATGCCCTCGTTGACTCCCAAAGTCAAAGGTAGGGAATGATGGAATGGTTGAACCTTAAACCAGAGATAGATAAAACAGGAAAGTCCTAGGAAGGGACAGGGCAGGTTGGACCTGGGGTTTTGGAGAGCACACTTCTTGTCCCAGTTACATAATAGCAGCAGAAACATACTTAAGGCCAAGAAGCTTCATGCATTGTCTCATTTAATTCTTAACATCAGGGCTGGGGGTGCAGCTTAGTGGGAGAGTGGTTGCTTTTCATGTTCAAAGCCCTGTGTTCAATCCCATGCATACCTTCTTCTTCCCAAAAGCTAATTCTTTCAACAGTCCTGAGAACTTACTACTATTCCCATCATACAGTTAGGGAAACAGAGGCCCCAGAAGGAATTATTCACTTGGTAAAGTTTAAACTCAGATGTGTCTGACTCCAAGTCCTGTGCTCATAATTGGCAAATTATTTTGTTGCAAACATGATCTGTGGTTTCCTGAAAAGTTAAGAGACCTTTCTATATTCTTTCTCAGACTTGCATTTCTCCCTTAGCCCTTGCTCCCAGTCCCCTTGATTTACGTGGTTGATTTTGTCAAGCTACAACTTGGTTTCCGAGCTCTTGATGAAAGAACCACAGGGTGGCAGTATGACCTTGTGCAGTTCAAACACAGGGAAAAAGAAGGCATTAACCAGGCCAGACTGAGATCTGACTGCAAGGGTGGCAGCCAGCGGGCCTTAGCAGCTCATCCTTCCCAGGTGTAACTGCACAGAATTCATCCCCCACAACTAACCTGAGGGGAAAGGACCCCAGAGACCTCAGTTGAATGACTGTGATGCTCCTTTACCGCAGGAGGGCTCTCCTCCAAGATCCCAGATAAACCAGGAGGCCTAAGGCTATATATGTGAAAATATTTTGTACCCTGACTCTTTCCTCCCTATTTATGTTTTAGGCTTTTTGGAATCTGTGGGTGAAGAGCACAGAAGTGGTGGAAAGAACAAGTTGAGAAAGGGGAAAGGAAGCAAGTGGAACTTTGGGATTTGGTGGCTATGGCTCAGTGGTAGAGCCCTCGCCTAGCATGTATGAGGCCCTGGGTTCAATCCCAAGCACTGCATCAGATCAATAAATAGAATTTAAAGAGAGGGGGCGGGGGCAGGGAGGGGCTTTTGAGTCACACAGCATGAGCTCAGCTAGCTACTTGTGCCATTAGTTGCCACACCAATGTCCCTGGATTATTTCCTTAGGCGTGAAATGGGTAAGACAGGGTCTGCCTTGCTGGTGGTTGGGAATATTAAATAAGGCAAAGACAGGATGTATCTTTGCCCTTCATCATGGAAATGATCTGTTTCTCAGATGTTTGCTTCCTTTGCCTGGAGAGGTGTCGCAACAACGGTGAGAAATGTTTGACCGAGATTCCTATCAAAGGAGAGAGCAGGACAGCGCACACTGGGGTGGAGATCAAGACATATGGACCAGGAGAATTCTTGTTGATTTAATAACATCAAAATGTTTATGGGGCTGACAGAACAAAGGGAGTTTTGTTTGTAGCTCTCTGCGTCATTTTGTAGTTTGTTATGCTATGATGGTGACAAGATAATCATGTTTTCCCAGAGGAGTGTCAAGAAGTACACAAATAGGCTTGATTTTTAAAGGTTCTTAAAGACCAGTGAGGTTTTACCGATGGATGGATCTCTCCCAGGTCATGTCTTAGTTGCTCTTGTGTTGTCTGAACATGACCAGGATAAGAAGTCTATGTCTTCTTTTTGAAACCTCACTCTAATTAATTGTTGGCTTTATGATTTAGGCTGCTGATCCTTAACCCGAAGTTTGAAAAGTGGGGAAAATTGTAGTAGCTCCTATTTCACAGGCAGTTAAAAGGTCACACAGAATAATGTATTTAAAATGCTCATCTTACATCATGCCCTTAGGAAATGTGGGTCAGGCCTGGCGAGTTGGCGCAGGCCTGTAATCCCAGTGGCTCAGGAGGCTGAGGCAGGAGGATTGCGAGTTCAAAGCCAGCCTCAGCAGATTAGTGAGGCACTTAGCAACTCAGCAAAACTGTGTTTCTAAATAAAACATAACAAAGGGCTGGGGATGTTGCTCAGTGGTTAAACACCCCTGGGTTCAATCTTTGGTGAAAAAAAAAAAAAAAAAAAATTCAGGTCAGTGTTAAAAACTTTGCTCAGTTGCAATAACAATTCTGCTTTTCATGGGCTGGGGATTCAGTTACAGCTGGGAATCAGGTAGCTTCTGGAATGCTCGAGGAACAGTGAAGAGATGGGACAAAAAGCCAGCCTCTGCCTGCATCTCTCCTCTCTGGATCAAGGTGTCAACAGCAACCACCTTGACTTCCTTTGCCCTTACTTGGCATTCCTGGGGACCAGCTGGGCACTTCCAGATGCTTTGAATTAGAGATTTCATCAGGGCACTGGGGTCAGAGGCATCTGGTTTGCAGAACAGATGCCTCCACTAGTCATGGCACTTCTTGACCATCATGTCAACCTTCTTTCTTCCAATTTCTCACCTTTAATAGTGAGCTACTTTTTAAGAGTAATACCATTGAGCTCTCCTCCAACATCCTTGTGGAGTGGAGAATTACTACAGAAATGCCTTTAGATCCTCTAAAGATCAGTGGTTTACAAACTGTGCCTCACTCCCAGTGTTCCCATAAGCATCCGCTGGGAGCCTGTGAGAAGTGCAAATCTCAGCCCCCAAACCCCCATAATTTCTGAACCTGAGACTCTGAGGTGGTGGTGCCTGGCAATCTGTGTTAGAACAAACTTGCTCAAACTGGAAAATTCCTTCTTCTGACCTCAAAAGCAGGCCATGTCTGTACCATGGGGATGCTTTGGCACTTGTTCCCAAGAACAAATCCACTGAGATCAGATTCAGGATGTTATTCTGATGGCCTTATCTATATTTTGTTATATTATCTCTGCATTTTGCCGGAAGAGAAACCAACAGGATTGGGAATGCTTTTTAAAGCCAGATCCAGCTCTTACTCTGCCTGCATAAATGTTTAACTGTTTCCCTCTATTACTCATTATTGCAAACCATGAGGCACAAATGTTAACTCTTAAAATCTGAACACATGCCACTTAACCCCCCTAATGATTCTTTTCTTGTGTGTGTTTGTGCGTTTTCATCAAGAAAAAAGCAGTTTATCTTCATCGTCTTTAATCCTGAGTTTGGAAATTTTGCATGAGTCTTTGAGCACATGACAGTAGTTATGGCTTCTTGGAAGAGCACTAACGGATAAAACTAGTACATTAAATTTACAAATTACTGTCAAATGTGTTTTCTTAATTCTTACCATTGCTGTGTGTATTATCCTTTTTTTTTTTTTTCTTTAAATGGGAAAACTGAGGATCAGAAGTTTACATCTTTATCTTTGGGCACCAAAGTTGTTTTTTTTTTTTTTTTGCAGGGGATAGTCTTTTCAGATTTTTAAACAGGACTATAGGAATAACAAGAGCAACGAGTGTGTAGTAGGTGTTTTCTATATCCAGACACTGTAATAGGTGCATTCTGTGTCCTCTTTGATCCACAAAACAAGTGAGGTGGTAAATATTGCTATTCCCATTGTACAAAAGGGAAGATAATCTACAGAGAATAAACCACTTACCTGTGTCATATACAACATAGAGGGTGATGAGCTGGGGTTCAGATGCCGATTGGTGTATTTAAAAAAAATATTTTAACTGACTTGTAAACATTATAAATACATATATATATATATATACATATATATATATATATATATGTATGTATATATGTATATATATATAAAATATATATACACAATGATACTAGTAAACTTGTATATATTACATGATGTTTTGATATATGTATACCTTGTAGAATGTCTAAATCAATCTATTGAACATATTCTTTGCATCACATACTTATCAATTTTTTGTGGTGAGAACACTTAAAATCTACCCTGTTGACAAGTTTCAGGCATACAATATTTTGTTATAACCGTAGTCACTGTGATATACAATAGATGTTTTGAATTTATTCCTCTTAACTGAACTTCTATGTCTTTTGACCAACTTCTCCCCAATCTCCCCACCCCTAGCCTCTGGCAAACTCCTTTTTACTCAGTTTCTATGAATTCTACTTCCTTATTGTCCACATAGAATGAGATCATGTGGTATTTGTCTCTTTGTGCCTGGTTTATTTGTGCCTGGTTTATCCATGGTTGTAAATAACAGGATTTTTCTTTTTAAAGGTCAAATAATATTCCATTATGTATATCCACCACATTTTCTTCATCCATTCATCAACTTAGGTTGTTTCTATCTCTTGGCTATTGAGAATAGTGCTGCAATGAATGTAGGTCTGCAGAAGACTCTTCAGCATACTGATTTCATTTCCTTTAGATAAATATACCCTGTAGTGGGATTGCTGGATCATATACTAATCCTATTTCTAGTTTTTTTGAGGAACTTCTGTATTGTATTTCATAATGCTTATATTGATTGACATTCCCACCAACAGTGTGCAAGTTATCTGCATCCTTGCCAATACTTATTAACGTTTGTCTTCGATTATATCAAATGTGAGGTCATATTTCATTGTGGTCTTAATTTGCATTTTTCTGTTGATTAGTGATGTTGAATTTTTTTTTTTCATACTCCTGTGGGCCATTTGTATGTCTCTTGAGAACTGTCTATTTAGGTCCTTTGCCCATTTTTAAATCAGATTATTTTGTTTTTATACTATTGAGTTGTCGGAGTTCCTGATATATTTTGAATATGAACTCTCTTTCCAGGTGTATTATCTGCAAATATAAACTCCCATTCTGTGAGCTGCATTTTTCTTTTTATTCTGCTGCTCATTGTTTCCTTTGCTGTGCAGAAGCTTTTTGGTTTGAAGTAATCCCGTTTGTCTGTTTTTGCATTTACTGCTGGTGCTTTTGAAGTCATATCCAGAAATAATTGCCCAAACCACTGTCATGGACCTTTCTCCTATGTTTTCTTCTAGTAGTTTTATAATTTCAGGTCTTAGGAATAAGTATAATTCATTTTAAGTTGTTTTTGTATGCAGTGTGAGATGAGGGTCAGAATCTGAAAGCACCTGCTCTTAGCCTGTATGGACATGATCTCTGCAGACACTGTCTCTGAGCAGTATCTTGATCTTTCAAAGAAGACAATGTTTACTTTTGACTAACCCAGAAAGAAACAGGAGAAAGAGCAAAAGAGACTATTCTAAAAACTCAATGCCTTCAGCCAAAGGACTTTACTGTTTATGGATGGAACAGGAGTGTCTAACACTCCATTTATCGTATTGATTGGTATTGATGTTTTATTTTGTCAATGCCCTATCTCTTTCCAGAAAGGATGTTAGGAAGCTGTGTCTATGAAAGATCTCCTGTAATTCCATTAAGTAGTTTTATCTACAGATAAGAAAGGTAGGCCCTTCCTAAGAAGCCAGCCCCTAAGTCATTATTTTAAATGAGTTCAAATTAGTTCTGTTATTCTCACTCTGCAAACAGCCTGGGTACAGCTCCAGCTTGTGACATCCTCCTCCCTATTGGACAAGAAAATAGTTTGAATAAGAAGAGCAAAAGGTTCATTACAAATTGTTTTGCCCGTATTTGAATGGTTCAGAAATTATAAAGCAAGAATAAAATTGAAGTTTTTCTGGAATCAGATTTTAACATCTCAGTGCATAGAACAGGGTTGGTGAGAAGATCAAATTCCACTTTTCTTCTTCAAGCACTCCCAGATCCTTATTGCTTTGTTTCCAATGGAAACAATTCCACTGTCCTATTTAGCCTGGGTTAGTCCCTGGTCCTCAAAAGTCTGAGCATGATTGTGGGACTCTTGCCCATCTAGGCAAGCACACCATCAGCTGCCCTCTGATTGGGGTTTATTGGTTCAAGTCTCAGTTGAGGGCTGGCGGGTACTTGAATGTAGCAGTCCTTCATTATCTTTGGTGCCAGCAAGATCCTTTCTTGTTCCTAAGGAGTCACTTGGCATGAAGTAGAGTTGCATGTCACACTGCTCTTCAGAAATGCAAAGTTCTGAGCTCAGATGCCATGCGTAAATTTTTGGTTTGGGGAGGAACAGCTTTATTTAAATATAACTCACATAGATATAACCTCCATAGCCTACACTTCACCCAATTAAGGTATATAATTCACTGTTTTTTAGTATATACACAGAGGTTGCAACCAGTATCATAATCAATTTTAGAATAATTTTATTACTCCAAAAAGAAATTCTATACTTTCTATCCTCTTAGTTATCACTTTTAGTTATTTAAAGTACTGGGGATTGAACCCAGGGATGCTTAACCACTAAGCCACATCCCCAGCCCTTTATTTATTTATTTTGAGACAGGGTCTTTCTAAGTTGCTTAGGGCCTTGCTAAGTTGCTGAAGCTGGCTTTGAAACTGGGATCCTCCTGCCTCAGCCTCCAAAGCCACTGGGATTACAGGCCTGCGCCACCATGCCTGGCTAGTTATCACTTTTTGATTTTCCTGTTTCATCCCTTAGTCCCAGTTCTGTGTAGTCACTGATCTTGCTTCTGTCTCTGTAGCTTTGCCTGTTTTGGACATTTCATCTCAGTGGAATTTCCCAGTGTGTGGACTTGGCTGCATCGGTGAGTGGCAGTATGCTCCGGTGGCTACAGGCAAGGGACAGATTTGTTTCTATTCCTTGCCTCCCTGCCTACCATTTGTGCAACCATGGAAAGAACCCAAACTAGTCTGCAGTTTCTTTGCCTGCTCAACGAGGATGTTTTCTCCACATCCTTTCATTAAAATCTTTTTAATTTTGCAATCATCTCAAACTCACAGATAAGTCAAAACAAGAGTACAAAGAACCTCTGTGCATTTCCTCCGTGTTCCAGTTGATGAAATCCTACAGTCTTTATCATGCTCTCTTGTCTCTTCATGTGTGTATTTTTAAAAACATTTAAAAGTAAATTGCAGATGCTTCTTTATCCCAAATATGTTAGTGTATATTTCCTAAAAAAGCCATCTTTTGTACATCACTCTGGAAAAATTACTAAAAGGTAGATATGATCTTTGATACAACAATATTATCTCTTCTGCAACCCTTATTCAGCTATTGCCAATTGTTCCAATAATGTCAAGGATCACCTATTGTCTTTAGCCTTGTTTAATCAATGACAATTACTCAGGTATTCTTTTGCTTTTATGATCTCGACAGTTTGAAGAGAATAGTCCATTTATTTCACTTATTTGGTAGAATGTTCCTCAATTTGTGTTTCTTGTGTTTCCCTGTGACTAGATTAGGGTTTCTTTTTTCTTTTTTTGCTTTTAGATCTTCTTAGTCCTCCTGTATATGTCAATTTTTCTCACTACTTTTATCACTTTATCAAGGAGGTATTGTCTCATTTTTCCACCATAAAATTACCATTTTCTAGCTGACTGTGGTGGCAAACACCTGTAATACCAGCAACTCTGGAGGCTGAGATAGGAGGTTTGCAAGTTTCAGCCTCAGCAACTTGGTGAGACCCTGAGAAATTTAGCAAGGCCCTGTCTCAAAAAAAAAAAAAAAAAAAAAAAAAGCAATTAAAAACGTTTTGGGGATGTGACTCAGTGGTTAAGTGCCCCCTGAGTTCAGTCTTCAGTACACACACAAAAAAAATAAGTGTCTTTTAAGAGGATACCAAACAACAACAACAACAACAACAAAAACCCAAACTACCCCCCCAAACTAAGTCTTTTAAGAGGATACTTTCAGAACTCTTACATAAATACCCTATTTCTCATCAAGCTTTAGCCTGCTAGTTTTAGCATCCATTGACTATTTGTGACAATTAATACTATGATGATTGACACATGATGATTTTCTAATTTCTATTGCTCCTTCCAGGATGATTATTTGCTTCCTAGTATAAGACAGAGCTTTTCCATTATAATCATTATCGTATCATTTTTAATTTTTGCTTTGATTGTTGTAGACTTGGCCAATGGGGTCTTTTTCAATCTGGCTCCTGTGTCCTTTTGACAAGCTCTTGCCATTCTTAAACATTTTTGTACTTTCTACTACAAAAGTATGTTTAGCCCCATTTTGTATGTGTGCCTCTTCAACTCTGAAGTCAGCCATTTCTCCAAAAGCTCTGATTCCTTCTAGATGAGAAAGAGTTTAGATACCAATATGTGAGCACCAGGGATGTTCATTTTCCTGAGATGCCATTACTTCTAGGTCCTCTTAGTGCATGGAGCTGGGTAATACATGTGTGTATACACATGGGTTTTAGTCATCTATTTTCACTGCTCTGACTAAAGGACCCAATCAGAACAATTCTGGGGGCTCATGGTTTCAAAGGTCCTAGTCCAAGAAGGCTGGCTCCATTCCTCCGGGCTTAAGGTGAGGCAGAACATCATGGCAGAAGAGTGTGACAGAAGGAAGCAGCTCACATGTTGATCAGAAAGTAGAGAAAGAATCCACTCACCAAATAGAAATATATACCTCAAAGCCATGCCTCCAATGCCCCACTTCCTGCAGCCACACCCCACCTGCCTTTAGTTACCACTCAATTAATCCCATCAGGTGATTAATTCACTGATTGGGTTAAGGCTCATAATTCAATTATTTCTTCTCTACACCTTCTTGCATTGTCTCACATGTGAGCTTTGGGGGCATACCTCACTTCCAAACTATAACCACATGTAGGACTCTGTATCATTTTCTATATTTTATTTCTCTATATATGAGAAAATAATACTTCCAGTTGCAATCCAATGCCACAGGTTCATTCAAACCTTCTCCCTTTCCATGTTATGCCTCCATTCATGGACAGTGAGAAACCTGATTCATTATTTGCATATTTACATATTTTCTGAAGTTTTCTTTATTCTTTTCCATAAGTGATAGTTTTTTGAGGACTGCTACCTAAAATCACTTGTCCTCCAAACAAAAACTAAAGAAGCTATGAGACTAAAAAATACAATTAATAATTCACACTTAACAGACATAAAAACAAACATTTTATCCATAGCTGAATATGCTTTTTTCTGAATAAGACTGAATATGCTTTTTTCTTGGCACCACATGAATCCTTCTCTAAAATGAACCATATCTTAGGCTGCACAGCAACTCTTAGCAAATGCAAAAAAGTAGAGATGATATCTTACATTCTGTAAGATCATAATGGAATGAAATTAGATCAACAATAAAATAGAAAATAGAAGCTACTCTAACACCTGGAGACTAAATAATACACTATTGAATGACCAATGGATAGCTAAAGAATTCAGGGATGAAATAAAAAAATACTTAGAGGTAATGTGAATAGCGACACAATTTATCAAAATCTCTAGGAAACTATGAAGATGGTTCTAAGAGGAAAGTTCACTACATTGAGCTCATTCATTAAAAGAATAGAAAGTCAACAAATAAATAAACTAAATTTACAGGTCAAAGCCCTAGAAAAAGAACAAATCAACACCCAAAGAAGTAGAAGAAGGAAATAATTAAAATCAGAGCTGAAATCAATGAAATTGGAATTGAAACAAGCAAAAATTCAAAAAAAATCAATGAAACAAAAAGTTGTTTCTTTGAAAATATGAAATTAATAAAACCTTAGCCAAGCTAACAAATAAAAAAGATTACTAAATTTAGTGATAAAAACAGAAATATCACCACAGACACTATTGAAATACAGATGATGACCAGAAATGATTTTGAAAATCTATGCTCCAATAAAATAGAAAATCATGAAGCCATCAACAAGTTTCTAGAGACATATGACTTACCCAAATTGAATCAGGAGCACATAGAAAATTTAAACAGATCAATGTCAAGCAATGAAATTGAAGATGTCATCAAAAGACTACCAACCAACAACAAAAAAACCCAGAAGCAGATGAATTCTCAGCTGATTCTACCAGACCTTTAAAGGATAACTAACATCAATCCTCCTCAAATTATTCCATGAAATAGTAAGGGAGGGAACCCTTCCAAATTCATTCTATGAGGATGGCATCATCCTGATACCAAAACCAGACAAAGATGCTTCAAGGAAAGAAAACTTCAGACAAATATTCCTGATGAACATATATGCAAAAATTCTTAATAAAATACTAGCAAATTGCATACAAAAACATATTAGAATGATAGCACACCACAATCAAGTGGGGTTCATCCCAGAATGCAAGGATGGTTCAATATATGAAAATCAATAAATGTAATTCATCACATCAATAGACTTAAAGATGAGAATCACATGATTATCTTAATAGATGCATAAAAAGCATTTGAACATATTCAGCATCCATTCATGCTCAAAACACTAGAAAAATTATGGATAGTAGGAACACATCTCAATATTGTAAAAGCTACATTTACACTAAACCCAAGCCAACATCATTCTAAATGGAGAAAAATTGAAAACATTCCCTCTAAGAACTGGATCACACGTCCTCTTATTTCCTCTTGGTGGTCACTGCTCTGGTCTTCCAGATGTCTTTCAGAATTTATGCCCTTAGGGTAGTCTTCCTCTTTCTGGAGGTGGATTTGGATTAACCTGAGGCTCTCCTAGGACCTCTTTTCTCTCCTCCACCATCTTTCTAATAGAGAGCTCTTGCGCTCTACTAAGGCTTGCTGTGGGAGTTGGCAAGATAAATCCCTGCTATTTGATGTTTCTTTTTGTACTTGTAGGTAAATTGAGGTTTGGGCATTTTCTGTTTTCTATTTCTGCTGAAGCTGTGAGTTTCTAATGGTTTTTGTTATTCCTTATTGTTGTATGAGGAAATGTAGGAAGATTTGGATTTAGGAGCTAACTGTATCTTCAGCTTTCTGGAAATTCATCCAAATAAGAATTTTTATTCTGTTATAAGTAAATGACATAACCTTTACAGAGGATTAAGTTTTGTTTTGTGTGTGAGTGTGGGTGTGATTGAGGGGGGGGGGAGGATTAAGTAAGATTAATTATATAATATCAAAAGCATAGTACCTGGCATGTAGTTAATAATAATAGAAATTTAATGAGATTTTCCTAAAAACAATTTCTATTCTCATTTTAATTTTAACTTTTATTAAAGTAATATACATATACAGTTTTTAAATAATTTCAAAGCTTCTATGGAGAGACAACCATTCCTAGCTCTATCCTTTTTTGTCTCACATCCATCATTCAGAGAAAAACTCTATTTCTAGCAATTTTTTCTGGTACTTGCTTTTAATTCCTGGATAATATTCTTATATTTCTTAATTTATTAATTTATATATTGGCAACACTTTGTTAAATCAGTCTCACCTCAACATTACTTTTGAGCTGGATGATTCACTTGGAGATTTTGCAAGACTTGGCAGAATAGTTGTATTCATGTGTATTAGTCTGTTTTATGCTGCTATAACAAAATACTACAGACTGGGTAGTTTATATGAATAGAAATCTATTGGTTTACAGCTCTGGAGTCTGGGAAGTCCGATGGAGTGGCCAGCATCTGGTGAGGGCCTTTGTGCTGTGTCATTCCATGGCATAAGGAAGAAGGAGGGCCTGAACCATGAGCAAGTGGGAGCATAGGCTGAACTTTTATTTTTTTTAAAAGAAACCCACTCTGGTCAGCTGATTGGGATGAATAAGCTGATGCTTTGTGAGGTACAGAAGTTAACAGCAGTTAGAGTTCTGATGGCAGTTGTTGATGATGAAAAAATAAAAAATAAAAGTAAAAAAAATCCACTCCCATGATAATAGTGTTAACTCATTCATGAGGGAAGAACTCTAATAAGCCCTTAAAGATTCCAATTCTCAATACTGTTGCATGGGGGTTAAGTTACCAAAACCTAAACTTGGGGGAGGGGTACATTCAAACCATAGCACCATGGCTGAGATATTTATGTCCTTCCTCCCTCCCTCCCTTCCTTCCTTCCTTCCTTCCTTCCTTCCTTCCTTCCTTAAACAGAACAAAATAAGTAACAGTAAAGGGCACATGGGGTGAAGTCCAGAGGAGACCAGGTATGCGCTAGCTGAGTCCTGTCCTCTCCAGAAAAAAGTCACATAGGATGCACTCAATTCTTTTATCTGGTATTGACAACTGCAATATGTTGTCAACCAGGAAACTCCTTGGAGACCAAGTGCCCAGAGTTTTTATTATTTATTGGGGGCTTGTCACCTAGGCATCCTTTGATTAACATGAGGAAAATTCTAGGCTTGTGGGGAAAAAAAAGCAGATGTTCAGAACAAACCATATTGTTTGCACAAACGATTTAGATACAGTAAATCTCTCATCACTTATCCTGAAATCCAAGATGCTAGCCAAGGGCCAAAAGGCCAAGCTTGAGAACAAGATATCTAAAGCACAGCAGTCATATCTATTATACTTTTTTGTTGTTACTTTTGCACAATGGTTTTTGTAAAGATTTTTCACTAGAGTCAAGTAGTATGCTTATGATTACATCCAACAAATATGATTATATCTCCTTTCTTGTGAATTTTTTTTGTTTTCCCCTAGTCAATAATTGCTTCTATTTGTTTATTGTTATTGTTTGCTCACTTAATTTTCTAGGTCACTATTACTAATTTTTTCCCCTAAAAGCTGACAGAATTGTAAAAGAATAGTTAAGCAATAAGATTTGAAAGGTAACTTGGGGGCATATTATAAAAAGTCTTGTCTGCCATTTTCTGTGGACTGAATGTTTATGCTTCTCCAGATTCATAAGTTGAAATTCTAGCCAGCAAGGCATTGTGATCAGGAAATTGGGCTTTTGGGAGACAGCTGGGTCATCTTGAATAGGATTAATGCTGTTGTAAGAGGAAACAAGAGAGCTAGCTGCTTCTCTGCTGTCTGCCCTGTGAGGACACATGGAAGAGGCAGCCATCTGCAACTAGGAAGCAGCCCTCACAGACAGCAGATCTGCCAGCACTTTGAACTTGAACTTCCCAGCTTCTAGAACTGGGATAAATACATGTTTGTTGTTTAAGTCACCCAGCCTGTGGTGTTTTGTTACAGTAGCCAGAGCTGACTAGTATATCAAGCAAAATAATTTTGAGTTTTTTTTTTTTTTCTGTAGGCTCTGACAAAGTTTATTGAAAAAGAGATTTGATTAAATTTGCTTGTTAGAAAGACTGCTTTGCTGGAGGAGGGCTAAGTGTGGGTTAAGACAGAAAGTAGAGAGAAGAGGTATATCAAGACCATAGTCAAAGGCAGATGTGAAGAGTATCTGAGCTACAACAGAAAAGATGAGAAAGGAGGGGGCACTTGGTTTCCACTAGACTTGGGGGATATGGTTGAGGGGTGAGGAATTATAGGTAGAAGATAATAGAATATGAAGAAATGTGAAAACCCACCCTAACATTTGATGAATTCTGTAATTATTTAGCTGGATATTTTAGTTTCTTAGGAATACATAACAAATTATCACAAACCGGGTGGCTCAAAACAACAGAAATTTGTGCTTTCCCAATTCCAGGGGCTTGGTGTCCAAAATTTAGGTGTTGGCAGTGTTGGTTTCAGATTCTGAGGTGAGTCCATTCCGTGCTGAGAACTCTCCCAGCTCCTGGGGGCTGCTGGCAATCCTGGCCATTTCTTGGGTTGTAGGTGCATCACCCCAATCGCTGCCTCCGTCCTTACGTAGCCTTCTCCCTGTGTCTGTTGTTCTCTTCTTAAAAGGACTCCGCTGATATTGAACTGAGCGCCTGTCCCTCTCTAGTATGACCTCATCTTAATTTTGTTACAGCAGCAGAGACCCTCTTTCTAAATAAGGTCACATTCTGGTCAGGTTCTGGGTGGATATGGATTCTGGAGGGACACAATTTGATCCCATACGCCAGAACGCGCACTCACATCTCTGCGTTGCGTCTGTTGTCTTCCTTCCCTCATCCCTAACACCTCCTTGACCATGCCAGGAGTGGTCTTGCCAGTGCTGGAAAACTTGGTTGATAATGTTTTCTTAGACTTAGGGCTTGTGTACCACTTCTGGAAGAACTAGATTGTATGTCATTTCACATGAGAATGTTGTTACAAACATCTGGATCTCCTAGTCCTTGACTCTAACAAGCCCACCTTTATTTCCAATGGGGAAGGGGAGGGAAAAGAAATCAATGCCTGGTGTCTCTGAATAATATTTTTGACTCTAGGCTTCCATTGTCCAAGTGGGACTTGGATAAACAACATGGCCTAGGTGAATATGTGGCAGGGATGGGGATCCACCATGGATCTTCTGATTAAAGTGATTTTACATCCCTGTCTGTCTGGCACAGTTTAAGCCAGCTATGCTGTCATAGTTACTATAGCTCCCCCTTCATTTTCCAAACTTTTCTATTATGTATGATAGATTATATATCCATACTACCCTAATCCTCCCTTTTCTATGGAATGTGCCCCCTCCATGGATGCATGAAACTGCAGATAGATAGGACTAAACCCTATATATATATCATGATTTTTCCTTTACATATATACCTATATGGTATATACGTATACCATATAGGTATACCTGTTGCTCAACTATAAATTAGGCACAGTAAGAGAGTGACAGCAACCAATTATATAACAGTATAATATAGTAAAAGTTATGTGAATGTGGCCTTTCTCTCTCTCTCTCTAAGTATAGCTTCTGGTATAGTTTGGTTCTTAAATGTTTCCCAGATGTCCATGCTTTGAAGACTTGGTCCTCAGCCTGGTGCTTTGGGAGTTGGTGGAACCTGGAAGACATGGGGCAGAGTGGGGGATCTTTAGGTCACTGGATGTGTGTCCTTGCAGGAGATGGTGGGACCCAGTCCTCCCTGTTACTCTTTCTCACTTCCCAGTCACAAAGTGAGGAGGTTTGCTTCATGTGAGCTCCTCACCATGATGTGCTCCCTTGCTAAAAGTCCAAGATCAATGGGGCCAAGTGATCATGGGCTAGAACCTCTGAAACCATGAGCCAGAATAAACTTTTTCTTTATTTAAGTGGATCACCTCAGGTATTTGTTAGAGTGGCAGAAAGCTTGCCAACACAGTATCCTCTTGTGTTGTCCTCACCCTTATTCTTGTGCGATTGTGAGGTGATGCAGAGCCTACATGGTGACATGAAGCGAGGGACACAGTGTTAGGCTACTACTGACCATCCCAGTATATATCTGAAGGAAGATCATCAGCTTCAGGGGATTCTGGATCATCTTCCACTGACTATGGGCTGTTGAAATGGAGAAAAGTGAGAGTATAGACAAAGGGAAACTGTGGCATTCCTGACTGTCTGGTATTTTCTACCAAGACATCCAACTCTCCAAGACCAGAGAGAATCAGTAATTTCAAATGCTAGTCTTTGGCTAAAGAGTATTAAAATGCAAGATTGATTTCTGGTGCAGAGTTTGCTTGATTTCTCCAGTTTTTTTTTTTTTTTTCACAGAGTAATTGGAATGCTGAGTTTTTTAGTCATGATAATTGGCAAGTGAAAAGAAGAAAAGTACATCAAAGGAGTAAAGAATACTTTATGGATAAATGGCTTTCTTCAAACTGCCAATGTCTGCATCCAGTTTGTTTGGGGCTGGAGACTTTTAGAAACTTCCATTGAAATGCAGAAAGCAAGAAACATATACCATCCGCCTTTTAAAGAAATCAAATCTGATTGTGGCCCAGTGTATTTTCTTTTTCATTAATAGACTTCAGTTTTAGGGCACGTTTACATTCACAGAAATGCTGAACAGAAATACAAAGAGTTTTCACATACCCATACCACATCTCCCTCCCTCCCTCCCTCCCCTTCCTTCCTTCCTTCCTTCCTTCCTTCCTTCCTTCCTTCTTTCTTTCCTTTTCTTCCTTCCTTCCTTCCTTCCATATTTTTTAGTTGTCAATGGATATTTATTTATTTATATGTGGTGCTGAGAATCGAACCCACCTTCTTATTAACATCTTGCATGGTTGTGGTATATTTGGTTTGATAAACCAATACTGATTCGTTATTATTAACTAAAGCCTATGGTTTACCTTTGGGTTGAGTCCTACAGTTCCAGGGTTCTGACAAACTGCAGAATCATATCTGCTATGTCTCCTTCCTTCCCCATCCTCTGACCTGTAGCTCCAATGATCGATTACTGTCTTTATAGTTTTGTCTTTTCCAAAATAACATGTAGTTGAATGTTGGCGGTTGAGTTGTATCCCCCCACACCCCAAGCTTTATTGCCCTTTTAACCTCTGGTACCACAACATGAGACTTTATTTGGAAATTACAACGGTATTTAGTTAAGCTGAAGTTTTACTGGAGTCGAGTGGGCCCTTAATCCAATATGGGTGGTTTCTTTAAGAGAAGAGAGAAATTTGACACAGATACAAAAAGGACATCATACAGTAATGAAGGTAGAGGTGGGAGTTTGCAGCTTCAAGCTAAGAGTGCTAGGGATTGCTGGAGACCCCAGATGCTAAGAGAAAGGCATGGAACAGATTCTTTGCTGGAGCTTTTAGGAGAATAAGGCTGTACCAACATCTTGATTTTGGACTTCCAGTCTCCAGAACTGTGAGAGAATAAATTTCTGTTCTTTTCACCCACCATATTTGTGGTTATTTGTTAAGGCAGCTCTCAGAAACTAATACATTGAAATGAACCATTGTGTAAACTTTGGACTGATTCTTTCACTTAGAAATATGTGGAGGTACTTTAGATAAATATTTCTTATAGCTTGAGAGTTCATTTCTCTGAATTTGCTGTATGGTATTCCCTTATATAGATGTACCACAGCTGGGATTTGAACTCAGGTGGTCAGCTCACAGAGCCACATGACTCTCCATGCTGCTTCCCTCAGGCATAGCTAACCCAGCAAGTGATGATGGCCTGGACCAAGGACGATGAGTCTTAGCTTGGCCAGCAGTCAATGAAGTGATAGAAAAAGCTATGCCAAAATTTGAACAGGGGTTATCAATGAGGCCAATTAGGGATTCTCTTGTGACTATGAACTGAGGATAAAAATAGAAGAATTAGAGGAAGAGGCAGACATCAAGACTCTCATGGCACGAAGTTGGGTAACCTGAGGCTAAAGAGTTTGAGCAGGGTTGTGTAGGAATCAAAGTAAGGATCAGCCAAGAGTGTTTGCAAGCAGAGGTGTAAGGGAGAGAAAATATACAGAGTGCAAGATAAAGTGGATAGTCACGGGAGGAGAGGGTATGAGGTGGCAGAGAACATCCATGAATTCTCATGGCCAATAAGTTTGGGACTCTTGCAGTTTTTTTGGTCTATTCCCCTACACCCATGAAAGTCTCAACAATGCTACCATGTTGTATATAGAAGGTGACCCACAGGAGGTGGCTTGGGTCCTGCTCACGGCAGCATAGCTGAGGACAGTTCAGAACCATCAATGCCAAGGAGTTGAGGAGACTGCTCGGAGCCCCAAGCCCAGTGACTCTAGTGGAGATCTCTCTCTTCTGTGGCTCCTTTTTCTCATGAGATTTCCTTCTCTTTTATTATCAACACTACTATTTCCAGAAAACAACATATCTAATTGTTGAAGTAGCTTAAAGTTACTTTTTTTCCAAGAGCATCAAGAACAAAGAACACTGTGTATGTGAAAAAAAAAAAAAGATTTCTTTACATTCTCTTAAAATTTTCTTGTCCCCCATATTAGAGATAAAAATAAAAGCATTTAATTCCATTGAGAATAATAGCTTTTAAAAATCAAAGCGTGTAAAAGTGAGGTTCACCTAGATTTTTAACATCTTAAGAGTTACATGTTTCAAATTACCTTTCAATGGTGACTGATGTTTTGTTTTCTTTCCCTTGTGAAGATCCAAGGCTGATCATGCATGTGCGTGAATCATCTAGGTAATGACTTTTCATTTATTAGAATATTCATAAAATCTGCCTCATATTTTCCTCTCCACTGTCAATTCCATGCCTCAATAATGGTGCTCAAGGCTAGTTTTGTATCTTCCAATTTGTTTCCTGGTACCCAGTGTTGAGAGTGAACTTAAGGGATCAGCTAAGGCTCAGGTGGGACATCCACAAGATTTCAATGGAATAGTTCTGATTTTTCATCCCAGTTTTATCACCTTTCTGAGTGTAATCTCAAGCAAATCTTCTAATCCCTCTGAGTATTAGTGCTCTCAGCTAGGAAATGTAATAGTAAACTCATTAGAAACCATTTAACAGGATTTTTATGAGACTTTGATGACAACCTGTACGTTAAACCACTAAGGTAAGGATTATTTCAGAATTCCCTTTAGCACTGATTTTTGGCTACAAGTAGTTCAATTTTGCTTTGTTGATATTTGCTATCTTTTAAATTTTTTATTTGTTCTTTTTATTTATACATGACTGTACAATGTATTTGGACATATTATACATATATGTAGTATAACTTCCCATTCACATGGATGATATTTGTTATCTTTATTTTTATTGTCATCTTTATTTATTGGTTAAATGACTTTGAGCAAATCATTTAAAATCTTCATCATTGTTCTTTTTTATTAAAATTTTTTTAGTTGTAGATAGACATATATTTTTATTTTTTATTGATTTAAAATGAAATAATATAAAGTAAATGACAGTGGAATGCATTACAATTCTTATTACACATAACAGCACAATTTTTCATATCTCTGGTTGTATATAAAGTATGTTGACACCAATTAAAGTCTTCATACATGTGCTTTGGATAATGATGCCTATCACATTCCACCATCCTTGCTAATTCCCTGCCCCCTCCCTTTCCCTCCCACCCCTCTGCCCTATCTAGAGTTCGTGGATTCATCCCATGCTCCCCCTCCCTACCCCACTATGATTCAGCCTCCTTATATCAGAGAAAACATTGGACATTTGTTTTTTTTTGGGATTGGCTAATTTCACTTAGCATTATCTTCTCCAACACCCTCCATTTACCTGCAAATGCCATGATTTTATTCTCTTTAATTGCTGAGTAAAATTCCTTTGTGTATATATGCCACATTTTTTTTTATCCATTCATCTACTGAATGGCATCTATAGACAAAAATCCTGAACATGGCTTATCTGGGTACCCAAGATCAGTTCCTTCCCTTCCTTTCCAAGTTCCAGACATACCTGCCTTCTTACAGATCTGAAGGGAAGATAGCCCCTTCCTTTCTCCCCTGGATTTTGTACATTTTTTCTCAGCCTGTTCTCAAGAGTGGCTCAGATTACCACTTATCAGGGACTCCTTTACCACCCTGTACTTCATCCTTGCCACTAATAGATAGTGACATGCATTTCTGTGGGGGACAATTACCTTGTCTTCCTGAAAGCAGAAACTATGTGTGTGTTGCTTCCATTGGGTGCCCCACCCATAGGTCAGTGCCTGGTATGTAATGGACACTTGATAAATATTTGGTGACCAAAAAAAAAATTAATGAATTCAATTGATAAAACCTATAATGTAAAATAAGCATATTGAGTAGTAATGAAAATTAATAGGTATTCACAATTCTATCAGGTACTAAATGCATGAACTAATTATTTACTTTACCCATTGGTTACAGAGGAGTTGGGTTTGTCAGCAAGCATATATAATTTACAAGCTGGCATAAAATAGTTGAAAATTGGTACTTGAGAATATATAAATTTAAAAAGGCAAGGCCAGGTAAAGAGGTAGAACAAATATTTAGATTAAAGAGTCTTACAAGGTTAATGAAATTGAGCTGTAAATGTGATTCTATGCTTGCCAGGGGCCAAAGCAAAAATGAAAATATGATCCTGTCTGTGATGGTCATTGACCTGAGGGGCAAAAAGAAACTGTTCATGGCTTTAAAAAAATTTTTTTTTTTTTTTTCCTGAAGGGACAGCACTTCTTTTCTCCATGGTTCCTTGAGCAGCTTGGCAGTCTTCCCAAACCTACAGCATTAGAAGGTCAGAGATTGTGTTTCCAGATTTTTCTCCTTTCCTAAAATTTCCATCTCATTATAATTAAAAAATGAGCTTAATCCATGATCTTTCCAAGGGTTAAGGTGGTGGTAGGGAAATGTCTAAGTCTGCCAGGCCCTAACTCAGTGTGTCAAATATTCCAGTTGACCCTGTTCTCATCCTGATTCTACAATTACCAGCCTGTGATCCAGGATGAGTTACTTGTTTTTCCCCAGGCTCAGCTTTTTGTCTACAGGGGGCTGCTGATGCCTCCTTCAAAGCATAACTGAGAAGATGAATTAAATAACCCTGCTAGCTGTGCCTGGTAGAGCTCTGTTCCATAACCGATTCTCTCTAATGTGTTTCTTCCTCCTCTAAGGATTGACCTAGGAATCACTGGAGATGTAATGTGCTTTTGAAAAACCCTCATATGTGTGGGTGTGTGAATATTCTAGAGATTCAGGAAGAGAAGAGGTCCAATCTAGTAGTTTAACAAACAAACAAAAAAAAAATGGAAGAAATAATTGCATTTCTTTCTGTTTATTAGCAATTTCCTCTTCTGGATTTTACTTTTTGAACGACTTATTTTTACCTAAAGCAAGAAAACAAGGAGGGCTTCATATCCAGTAATGTTTTCACAGGATATTTCCATGTATATAAAATCTAAAAAGTATGTATGTAATTTTTAAAATATCTATTTTTGCAAATTAATAATTGTGTCAGTGATTCAAGCAGGTGAAAACAAAACAGGAAGTTGTGGAATTTATGGTCAAGAGTCCAGAGTGACTCAACAGTAGAGCTCATGCTAGGGTTCTCCGCCTCCCTGTTCTTGACATGCAGAGACTAGGACCCTGTTTAACTGAACTCAATTGCTGCCAGAGATTTATCTTTCTATAATACTCTCAACTATTAAACCAATTATTATTTTTGTGTGTGCTAAACTTCTGAATTCAAATAGCTCATCACCCAACTTAAGATTATAAATCTATGTTACCTGGGCAAATTCTTCTTGCCTTTCTGATACCTTCTTGATTTGTCCATTTAAGAAGACCATGAAAAATGCACAGCTTCTTTAGGAGCCATATGAAACTTGGAGGTTTCTGGGCCCAAGTCTCAGGAGCACCAAAGTATATTGCCCACTGGTTACCAGCACTGTCAACAGAGGGGCATGACTATTTTGCAGAGTAATTTCCTCTGTAGTTTTTTTTTTTTTTTGTCCTCGTTTAAAAGAAAATATTCTGGTAGCACAACAAATCTAAAATTGGATGTTATGTATGTGTCTCATTATGGCTTTGTGGACAAAGGAACTAAAAACAATGGTAGTTTAAAAATAAAATAGCTTTGTTTCCTCTGGCGGTGTCAGAAATGTGGACCCTTCACCAGGAGAAAGGGTGCTAATTGTGTGGCTGAACCACATGAGCAATGATGCATCTAGCACCAAGCATTGTAATTAGTAAGGGCTGAGTGGAATTATACACAGAAATCCAGGATATTTATGTCTGTTTAAAACATTTAGATTTACTAGTTCACAGACATGAAATTAGAAAGGTCTTAATGACTAATGTCCACCCAGAAGTGATGGTGGCCTGACTGGGAGGCCACTCTATTTTGAACATCTGGCATTTCACTGGATTCAGCAAATTTCTATCCTTGAATATTTTGGACTTGGACTAGTAACCCCCAAAGGTGGCCACTCAAGGCTGTCCTTCGAGGCCTGTGAAATACTAATGCACCATCCTGCACCAGGACTGCAAACCAACATTCCCAGCACTGTGCCACCATAGTGGCACTTAGTATGACATCTGCAGAGCATATGAAAAGCAATAAAATGAAGATGGACATATAATCTTCCCCTTGCTGAGTATTTACTATGTTAGAAATGGCTCAAATGACTTCAGTTATATTAGCTCATGTAACTTTCAGAGTTGGTATTACTATTATTCCTGTTTAGTAGAAAAGAAATGGAGGTACAGAGAGTTTATGTGACAGCTGGCATGGATCATGGAACACACATTACAATCTAGGGGTCTCTGGGTGTGGATTATTTCTTCTAAATTGCCACACATGTCTCCATATTTTTGGTGGAGAGAGATACTATGAACCCAGGGGCACTTAACCATTGAGCCACATCTCAGGGGTTTTTTTGGAGACAGAGTCTGGCTAAATTGCTTAGGGCCTCACTAAGTTGCTAAGCCTGGCCTTTAACTTGTAATCCTCCTGCCCTAGCCTCCAGAGTGGCTAGAATTACAGGTGTGTACCATGCCTGGCTTCTCTACATAGTTTTGATAGTTATCAAATTATTGGCAATCAAGAAAGATGAAGGCTGATGTTTTAGTCCTAGCTCTCCAGCTTTTTACTTATGTGACCTTAGACACATTATTCATTCTTTGGCCTTGTTCTGTATCAGTCAAATGCAGAGTGTTGAATTAGATGGTTTTTAAGTTTCCCTTTATCATTACATTGTATAAATCTGTGACTAATGGGAATTCTTTGGATAGTCTGGATAATCTGAGAATAGCAGTGATGATTGTGACACACTTTTGCATCCCTACATTTTATAAAGGAGAGTTGTTTCACAGTGATTCATCTGGTAACTTTCTGGAAGATGGGCAGAGATCACAACAGTACCTTAGTCTGTTCAGGCTGCTATAACAAAAAGCCATAGTCTGGATCCCTTTTAAACAACAGAAACTTATTTCACACAGTTCTGGAGACTGGGAAGTGTAAGATCAGGAAACCAGCAGATGTGGTGTCTGGTGAGGGACCATTTCCAGATTTATAAATGGCACCTTCTCACTATATTCACAGGGGGGAAGGGGAGAACTCTGGTCTTTTATAGGGAAACTAATCCCTTTCATAGAGCTTCCACCCTCATGACCTAGTCATCTCCCCAAAGTCCCTGCCTTCTAACACTATCACTTGGGGGATTAGGTTTCAGTATGTAAATTTTGATGGGGTGCAAACATTCCTACCGTAGCAGGTGGTAACTAATTTTACCAGGTACACATAAGCTACAGAGAATTTCTGAATTTTGGTTTTCTCACTTGAAATACAATCATATGAATCTCATACTCAGTGTCTTGGGAGAGGGGAAATATATATGCACATATATGTATACATATATATTCCTTTGTACATGCAAAAGCCTGGTTATTGTAGAATTATTGAAAAAATATTAATAAGCAATGACCAAGAGAAGACTAAAAACTGCAACAAACACTAGCATAGGACAAGGGCTCATTGAAAGGAGCGTATTTGCCTCCCATTGTGATGGACCTGGAACATTCCAAAGTTCTGCTCTCCTGGGCAGGTGTTATTTTTTTATTTTTTATTTTTTGATACCAGAGATTGAATTCAGAGGCACTTGACCACTGAGCCACATCCCCAGCCCTATTTTCTATTTTATTTAGAGACAGGGTCTCACTGAGTTGCTTAGCGCCTTCCTTTTTGCTGAGGCTGGCTTTGAATGCTTGATTCTCCTGTCTCAGCCTCCGAAGCCAGTGGGATTATAGACATTGCTACAGCGCCCGGCTCCTGGGCAGGTTTTAAGGTCCTTCTTAATGCCTTCCCTGGTTCTTTTCTTGTGACTCTTTCTCCAAGACACAGATAGCTGGGTGATGATTCAGGACTGCAGACACATGTCCATTGTCACTCTGCCCCAGATTGATCTGGTCATTTGTGTGCCTCATCTGCAGGAGCCTGAGCAGCTCAGGGGGCTCCGACTTGCTTATGCTCACATAACTATGAGCTGGGCCTGAGGCTGCAAAAAATTCAGTGCCCCATGAATGTTTTCTGGTAGATTGCAAACCCTTTTGATCTCTTTATGCCTAAGACACAACTAGAGTAAATGTAGGTATTAACCCCAACAATTGTATAAGAAGGAGGAGGAGGAAGAGATCGAGAAGAATAGCTACTGTTGTTGTTGTTGTTTTAAAGGAACTCAACAGATCGTCAAACCATAGTTGGAATCTAATACATTTGACCTTCTTACTTATCATTTCTAGGCTGAATATGAACCCTGGACCTGGGATTAAAAAACTGATGTTTTCAGCCTGGTAAGTTATAATAGCTCAGTTCTGGCAGTATATTCCATTTTAATCTTTATAGCAGTGGTTTATTCAATAATTTGAACTTCATTGCACTTTTGCTCTTATTTGATAAAATGCATGGAATGGAAAAATGAAATTATGAGAGTGCTGATTTTAATGATAAGTAATTTGGTCTCATAAACTTAATTCAATTTAGAAAAAGATGGAACCCATTAAGATGCCAAGAACTGGGGCAATTTATCCTTAATTGTACATTTATTGATCTAAAGCCAGTGAACTGTGGTTTAATTTTCAAAGCAAAGAACAAAATTATAGAACATATACAAAATTCTAGAAATACTGATCAAAGATTTTGTTTAAAATATGAGGTGAGTAGAAATTTTTAATAGCACACTGAAGATTGAGTCCCACTTAGAGAATGTATAATAGTGCTGTTCAATTTTCACAAATATGAAAATTTCAGCCATGTACTCTGTAAGGAAATTGGGAACTGTATATGTTTTCCTAAATTTCTAGTCTTCAAAGTAGACATTATCTTCACCATAACAGAGAAACTCTACGCTTTGGTCAGTGGCAAAGCTCTGTGTATTAGTTTGTTAGGACTCTTGTAATAAAATACCGTAGGCTGACTGGCTTCAACAACATGATTTATATTTTCACAATTCTAGAAGGTACAAGTCCAAGATCAAGGTGTTGGCAGCTTTTCTGAGGCTTCTGTACCTTGGTTTGCTGATGGTGATCTTCTCAGGATCCTAACATGGCCTCTCCTCAGTGGGCCATAATCTCTTCTTCTAAGAACACGAGTCACGTTGGATTAGAGAAAACCTGTGTGACCTCATTTCACATTAATGACCTCTTTAAAGGCCCTACCTACAAATACAGTCACATTCTCAGATTCTGGGGGTTAAGACTTTGACATACAAAGTTAGAGAAACACACTAGTATTGCTGTATGTATGTACGTGTGTCTGTATAACCAATGTGATTCTGCAACCTGTACGCTTAGAAAAATGAGAAATTATACCCCATTTGATTCAAATGTATGATATGTCAAGATCATTGTATTTTCATGAGCAACAAATAAAACAAAACAGAAAAAAACCCCACAAAATTAGGGAAACAAAATCCAACCCATATCACTATGACATGATCCGAAGTTAGTGACTCTAAGCTCATTTTCTTTCTTTCATTTATTTATTTATTTATTTTAAGGAAATAGGAAAGAATGAAGGTAACCCAAAACAAAGCCATATTTGGGAGTTCAATGTGGGAGTAGGTGGCTCAGAGCACCAGAAAGAGAAAGGAGAGAGAATTTTCTTTCTCTAAAGCGACATTTTGCTTTCCTGCTATTGATAGAGTATAACAAAACAAATTCTGTGGTTTTAAGCAATGTGACCCCAGCATAAAATTCATAGAACTGGGCCAGGCACATATTCCTGCTCTAAGTAATCATACAATGGCTGTTACACTGCCGAATAGCTAAGGCATCCAGAGAGCTTTAATCAACCTAATCAGGTCATCCTGGGACTTAAAGGGGTTCTGGTTACAAATCTTCAAAAGCTCTGAACTACTTTCTGCATCCACAGGCTAAAAGGGTTATTAAATTAGTTGCACAGAGAGACAGAATTAATGCTACTTGATTGAGCTAAGATCATCATATTTTAAAAAGCAATTAAAATTGTTCTGACCTTTGAAAAGTAAATCACTAAATTTTTATGTTACATTTGAATCTGAGAAAAGGCAAATAGTGAATTTAATAAGTATGAATGAGTTATGTAACTAAAGAACTTTCGGAGGGCTTTAATATATAATTTTCTTTTAAAAGTAATTTAGAGATCATAAGATCCAGATTTTTACATTCTTTTTCATGTTGAAGAAGGCTGCCACTTCATATGTATGAAATGTATCACAATGTATATTTTTGTGCCTATACCTATCAACAAATATGTATTCATATTATATTAGCCAAAAGCTCATTCATAGTTCATTTTTCCAAGTGTTCAGGCATCATTTTCCTTGACACTTTGAGTGCGTGCACAGAACAACAGGAAAATAAGCAGACCAGCTTCTGAGAAGCAAAAATATATGTTGAAAACTACTTGAGCACTCAAATATTCAAATTTAAGTCCCTGCAGAATCCCTTATTTGTCAATCAAAGCAATAGATTAATTTCTAATGAGCTTAATAAGCCTCACTTTCAGCATATAAATTAGAAGTGGGGCTTGACCAAAAGAGGTGCAAAGAAAGCAGTGAGGTGGAGAGAAATCACAACAGACATGGAATGTACTGGAAGAAGAGTCAATTCTATAAGCTTTGATGGGCCTGAAAGCATCCCTGTGTGGCTACTTAGGTTAGAGCAGTGATCCAGGGTCATCAAAAGAGAGTGGTAGTATTGCTAGCTTCTATTTAAGATTGCAGATGAAGCTAGGCACGGTGGCTCATTCCTGGAATCCCAGAGATGTGAAAAACTGAGGCAGGACTCCAAGTTCGAGGCCAGCCTCAGCGACTTAGTAAGACCCTGTCTTGAAATAAAAGTAAATAAATAAATTTTAAAAAAGACTGGGAACATAATTCAGTGGTAAGTCACCTCTGGGTTCAATACCTAGTATCCCCCCAAAAAAGAAAAATAATTAATCAATAAAAAGATAGCAGATTAGTATGAAGTGCACATGGTGTCTCTGAAAATTAGGTTATATGAACTGTTCGCTTATTCATGAATACCTAGATGATACATCAAGCAAGTGCTGTTTATTCATTAACCAGCAGAGGTTTATTGATTACTCTTTTTGTCAGGCACTGTTTTAGACTCTATGGATATACTGACAAACAGGCATAAAAATCCGTCTTCATGCAGCTCCATTTTAGTTCAGGAAAGACAATAAAAAAGTAAATAAGTAACATGCAGAATGTTTGTTTAGAGTAGAGACAGCGTTGAGTGCTGTGGAGAAAAATAAGGCAGGGAGTAACATGCCCAAATGAGGAATATGTTGGCTCCAAAATCCTCTTGAAGAGAATCAAAGGGTTTGGCAACTAGAACAGCAGAAAACAGAAATGGGTATTATGATGCTAATTGCGTTATCAAAATGCACTGGGCTAATAAGATGTTTCATCTTTCTTTACTCTAGTTGTCGTACTCTAAAAAGAATTTATGCAGTTTCCTGTTGACAGATAAGCTGTAAAATAATTTTACAATATAAAAATCATGAACATCAATTTGCTCAAAATGTGCACTGGATAACTAAGGTATTCACAGAACACAGTATCATATTTGTTGTCATAAAATGCCAGAAATGTGTAACTCTCCATATTTTTGTAGTGCCTCTAGCAGGGTCCTGGGCACAGTAGGAACTGATAAATGTTACTGAAAAGTCCCCATCATTCCCAAACTACATCTATGGAGGGTGGGGACACATCTCCAGGTCAAAATGGTGGGAAGCCAGTTGATACATAGTGGACTTTGAAGCAAAATCCAGTGGGTGGTCCAGGCAGAGAGAATCTTGTGGGCAAAGGTGGCCTCATTCAGGAAGCATCATGGGACTTACAGGAAATAGAAGGAAAGAAAGAAAGGTGCGTCTGGCAGGTGCATTAGTGCAGTTGCTCAGATTCTTGGAGTGGAAGAGTCTGTTTGCAACAAAGGGCTGGAGTTGCAAAGTCATGGCAGGTGCAGCTGCCAGGGGTCTGGGGCATCCACCTAGGCCCAGGCTATGAAATGGGGACTTTATCCTGTAAACAGTGGCTGCCTTTGTTTTTGAGCAGAGGATTGACAAGATTAAAGCAGCTCTTTAGGGAGCCCTACCCTGTTTCAACAAAAGGAACAAATTGGAGAGGACCCAAACTGGAAGCAGGAAGCTGAGAGATTGTTAGTGTAGGCATTGAGACAATGAGAGTCTGGAAAAATGGGAATGGAAAGAGGACACACAGTTTCAAAGGTTAGTTGGTGGAAGAACTTGGTGGGAACTAACAGAATATGGTATCTGGAGAGGCTGAGCTAGGGAAAAAGAAAAATGAAAAAATAAGCACATTTGAAGCTTGGACTGAAAGAATAACGTTGACAGAAATAAAACAGATGAACAATATAAGGGAAGTCAGATTGAAAGAAAAAATAAGTTCCATTTTATACTAAGGCAAGGTGCTATTATTGATGGCACAGGACCGAATTCATATTTCTGTACAGACAATCTTTAACTTATGATGATTTAAGTTACAATTTTGCAACTTTATGAGGGTGTGAAAGCAAAATGCATTTGGTAGAAACTGCACTTCAATTTTGAATTTGGATCTTTTCCTGGGCTATTATTGTCAAGGAGCAGGATGTCTCTCCATACTGGGTAGTGGCAGGAGCCATAGCTCCCAGTCAGCTATGCATTCAACAGAGGAAACAATCAATACAGTGTACTGTATGACCAATGTTTTTTGGATACTGGTATTCAATAAATTACAAGAGATACTCAACATTTAAAAGATGCTCTGTGTTAGATGATTTTCCCCACCATAGACTAATGCAAGTGTTCTGGTAGTCTAGGCTAAGCTATGCTGTTTAGTAGTTTAAGTGTACTAAATGCATTTTTGACTTGTGATATTTTCAACTTACAATGCATTGATCAAATATAAATCAAGGGACATTCCCCATTATCAACTTATACAGGGAGTTTGCTGGGCATGTTTCCAGGTATGATATATCAGTTGTGCTGAAGCTAGAAAAACCTACTAGAAATCCACGTGGTTAGAGATCTGCAGACACAGGTGGAGTGAGGGTAAGGCTACAGGAATAGCTTAGGAAGTCCTCCATGTGGAACTGTGCAGAGCAAAAGGCACATAATGATGCCTTTTATTCTCCTGTTTAATTCTCTCTTGTGTTACTTAGTTTGAAGTCGCACATCTATAATTAAATTCATGAAATCTTTAGTGTTCACTTCTTTTCCTCATTAGTAAGCTTTATTTTGAAATGTCATCAAGCAGTGTTTTGAAATAATTCTTCAAATGATGTTTTTATCCACAGTCTTAGCTTATATATGTGTGTGTGTGTGCGCGCGCGTGTGTGTGCATATATATAGGCAAACATATACATGTATAAATACATATGCATTTTTTCCATTCCCTTTGCAGAGTCAGCAATATACTGGAACAAAACCAAAACAAGATCGACTGTTGCATGTTTTTGTCATCTAGTGTTTGAGGGAAGGATTGGCAAACTGAATTGCATTGGTATTATTAAAATTCATGAGCTAGAGAATTACCGATGTGTAATATTCAAAAATGCTGTGGGTGCTAAGAATCATTGACATATTCCCTAGAGCTTTAAGCATCTTGGGGAAAATGTTAAAAGTCTGTCAGGAACATATTGGGTTTTCCTAAAGCATATGGTGATGAAATAGAGTATCATTTTATGAGAAAATATTGTCGTACTAGTTTCCTGGCCCAACATGTCATAGTCTTTTCTATTTCTATTTTGTAATCATGTTTTAGGATGGATTTCACTCATGGTCTTAAAAGACCATCCTGGTTTCAAACCTTCTCTTTCTTTTGGCTGTTCCTTGGTTTTTCTTCTTCCTTCCAGAATCTTTTGTTCTCTGCAGTGAAATCTTCATCCTTGTGCTTTAGACTGGAGGTGTGTGCTTTGATCAATGTTTTGTTTTGACCACGCTAAGGGAGTTTTCATCTGACAGTTCTTTCTCTCCTACGTGGTGTGTGTGCTGCCGTTTTATCCTCTTTCTGAAGTAGTTGCTTTCATCTTGATCCTGGCTGGGTTGCAAGAATGGAAGTGGTTATTCTCTAGCTTGCATCTGAAAAAAAAAATCCATTTTTATTTCAAGAAGATGGTAAGTAAAAAAAAAAATATATATATATATATATATATATATATATATGTCACTGGGCCCTTTACCACATTCTCTGTTTGGTTCCCTTGGGCTCTTTTTAAACACTGACCATGTTCCCAGAGCTGGTCTAACCCACACCACCCTGTTGCAGGCGGTATTGTGGGTTGGCATCCTCTAGGGGTGTCTGGCTGGTAAGCTCAATTTCGAAATTCCTGGAACTGTCATTACACTGTTTTCTAAGGCCACTAAGGAGTAAGGCACCCTTCCCCAAAGGCTTTGACTGTCTTAGAGTTTTGAAAGTCTCGTGGGTATTTCTAGTTGGCTGTGAATTTCAAATTCTTTGCTGTACATGCTCAATGATTAAAAGCTGATGAGCTTTCCTACTTGGGGCAGCTGTGATGTAATGCATAATTCCTTCCTTTTCCCCCAGTGTGGACAATGAAAGTCTCTTCCTAAAGGCATTTGGGACACAGCAGGGTTGTGATTTCATACTGGGAAATAAACTGGGAAAACATGGCTGAAATCTGTACCAGAACAAAGGTCAGGGAGCTCTGCCTCTGTAGTGCACTCTGTCTGGGCTTTGTCTAGGTTTTGGGGAAGAGAGTTATCTTTGATTTGCAGCAAGACTGCAGGCAGGAAGTTGCAGCCTGTTTAGGGTAGTTAGGAACAAGGTGTCAGACAAACATTCCCTGAAAGTCAGTAAATTTCCAGAGGGCTGGTTTACATAGAAACCATTTAAAAATACCATTAAAAAATCTATAAATATTATTTTAAAAAAGACCATTAAGTGGTCAGATTTTGGAGGAGACGTTTGGGAAGGAAAAGACAAAACAAAATGTCTGGTTTTCATTCAAAGCCGCTCATGACTCACATTAGAGTATGGTATGGCTTTTTCCTTGAGTTGAAAGATATTTCTGTAGGTGATAGAAACTTGCTGAAATGTGCCACAGTCTGGCTGGGCACAAATGCCGCAGTCTGGCTGGGCACACAATCACGAGCCACCACACAGCTTGTAGATTCAAACAGCAACTCTTTATTCCCGAACTCACACCAGCCGTCTACAATCACGTTCTGGGGAAATCCACGTTCTCTTCCCAAATCCACCTTCTCTCCCAAATTCACCTCCACTGGGCTTCTATCTCCAAAATATACTGTCTGAATCCCGTGAGAACTCAAGGGGAACTCAGGCAGCAGGATACGCCCTATTCCCAGCAGGAATAATCTTAAACCTTAAACCTGGAACCTAAACTGGGAACGCCCTAAACAAGATTATCTTAAAACCGGGAACACCCTAATCTGCCTTGGTCCTTGAGCAAGGTTAAGTACATTCAATGTCACTGCAACATGGGGTACGCTGGCAAGGAAATTGTCATACCTACTTGGCTAATGGCTCCCAGCATCTCCCCCCTTCTGATTAATTAAACAACAAGCAATGTGGCTTAAGGACCGTGCCTGGTAGGTTGTCCAATTCAACATATGGTTCTTACCCGTCATCGGAAAACTGACCTTTAGGCGTCAGCCTCCTGTCTTAGGTTGATACCACTGCAATTGAATCATACCCGTCACTGACTACCGGTCCAGCATACAGCCATACTTGTGGATAGGTCTATGCACCAGTGGGGGGGTGAGGTTCTTTGCCTCACCTCTGTTGGCCCCCAAATTTGGCCTTGGTGCCAGTGGGGGAGTGAGGTTAATGTGGCTTATGGACCGTGCCTGGTAGGTTGTCCAATTCAACATATGGTTCTTACCCGTCATCGGAAAACTGACCTTTAGGCGTCAGCCTCCTGTCTTAGGTTGATACCACTGCAATTGGATCATACCCGTCACTGACTACCGGTCCAGCATAAGCCATTGGCCCCCAAATTTTAGACCATCACTAGCAGAAGGGAGGAGGAATCAGAAATGCCACGACACCAAGCCAATTGACGGCTCCTTGGGAAAAATTGCATCACTGGTGACACCACCAGCAAAGATATGTCAGCACTACCACAATTAACATGGGGTGCGCTGGCAAGGAAATAAAAATTGCATCACTGGTTAATCACTGTCACAGATGTAAGAATGGCCAAGCTGGAGCTCTGGATATCAGTTGTTATGGATTTGAGTCAGATCATCTTCTTTTCAATCTGTAGAAACTGTTTTAGTTAATCTCTCTGGAATCCAAATGGGCTGCTGTTCTCCCTGTGGAAAAACACAAACAGACCCCCGACTCCAGACAATCACTGGGTTAGGACCTTTCTATTGTCCTGTTAGAATATCTTTCCAAAGTACTTTAGGCTTATGTACATTTTTTGGATACATATGCCTTTTTGTAGCACTAAGTCCTGAAGAATCCAAATTTTAAAAGTTTAGAGTAAAAAGGGTTATTTTAAGTTTATCTACGGGGGATATATACCCCTTTCCAATTCCCTCTTTTTGCTTTAATAAGTATGTCTGTATCTAATAGTTGTCTTAGCTTTTTGCATTTTCTATCTGTGTAATACCTTACTTGACATTTTCAACCATTTTCTATCTTATTTCTATCTTCTAGTTTTTTTTTTTCCTAAGGTTTGTATTTTTACCCTTAGTTGCTTATTTTCCTCCTAGTTTTTTTTTTTTCCTATTTTGTAGGTTTAAAATTATTGTCTTCCTACATCTTTTCTATCTTCCTATATCTTTTTTATCTTTATTCTTTTTAACTTTCTATACTTCTGTCTTTAAAGTTTTTCACTTTAAATTTTTAATCTTCTTTATCTAAATATCTTTTATCCTATTATCTTCCGATTTTTTTTAAAGTAATGCCTTTAAGATTAAGCTTCTTTCCTCCATCATGAAGGCATTTTAACCACCTTTAATTTAACCTTTTAAAGCCTTTTAATTATCATCTATACTGTACTTTTAAATGTACTTTTTCACCACCTACAACTTCACTCTTTTAAACGAGGCTTAGATTTTGTTTAAATCGCTTCAATGTTAGTTTACATGGCTGCCCTTCAACCAAAGGCTTTTTTTTTTTAACTCCATTGAGAAGCTTTGTCTCAATCTGCCATGTACAAATACCTTTTTCTTCTTTCTTCCTTTCTCAAGCTTTTAAAGTAAGTCTAGTTTCCTCAAAATCTTTTTAAATGGCATTTTACAACTTTTTACTTTACCACACAGAGATTATCTCATCTAGAAACATTTCTTTTTCCTTTAACCTTTTATATTAAAATATATTTCCACATCTTGAATCTTTTTATATCTCTTTTTTAACTGTTAACCCTTTTTATAAATTTACATTCTGAAACAACTCTTATAAAATTTCTGATTTAGACAAATTACTCCACTTTAATAAGATGAAAGACTTTCATGTTTTTTATGATACTATAATACTATAATTGAAACCCAACTGAAAATTTTTCTACTCTTTGTATATAAATTACACATGATAGAATCTTAACACTTAGTAACCTTGTTTTAGCAAAGACACAGACACAAAGCAATATTAAACATTTTTCCATTTACCAATTTATGAAAACACACATAATGTTTAAATATATTACCTTATGGAACTTAATAAGTAAAGAGTACTTGATTTCATATTTAGTGGTTGATATTTTAACACTTTAGCTTTGTAAATTAATTAGATGTCTGTAAAAACCAAGATCTTAGACAAGTGTAGTAAACAGAACTAGCCATCTCTTTCTTGAAGAAAAATCCTTCTACAGGATACCATGGTGGTCCCATTGATATACTTAATAACTCGTCTTTAAAAAGCCATGGGCTACATTTTTGTATTGTATCAACATATGCCTTAACTGTTCTTGGTCTTACTGGGGTGCCTCCTTCCTCTAACAATTTCTCTTGCTCGGAGGCGAACAACTTCAAACCTTGAGTCAACCATTTTCCCCAGTTTGCCTGAGAAAGTTCTAGGAACAGGCAACTTGAAATAAAAACAAAATAAATCAAAACAATAACACGTTGTTTTTTGAAATGTTCACCCATTCTTTCTCTCTTCCTCAAGGGTGAGAAATTTCACTTACCTCTAAGATTCAGAAGTTCCCCGTACGGGCCACCAAATGCCACAGTCTGGCTGGGCATAAATGCCGCAGTCTGGCTGGGCACACAATCACGAGCCACCACACAGCTTGTAGATTCAAACAGCAACTCTTTATTCCCGAACTCACACCAGCCGTCTACAATCACGTTCTGGGGAAATCCACGTTCTCTTCCCAAATCCTCCTTCTCTCCCAAATTCACCTCCACTGGGCTTCTATCTCCAAAATATACTGTCTGAATCCCGTGAGAACTCAAGGGGAACTCAGGCAGCAGGATACGCCCTATTCCCAGCAGGAATAATCTTAAACCTTAAACCTGGAACCTAAACTGGGAACGCCCTAAACAAGATTATCTTAAAACCGGGAACACCCTAATCTGCCTTGGTCCTTGAGCAAGGTCACGTACATTCAATGTCACTGCAACATGGGGTACGCTGGCAAGGAAATTGTCATACCTACTTGGCTAATGGCTCCCAGCAGAAATGTCAAAACCTTCTCTCTTCACAATAGAAATTAACAGAAAATAAAATGCCTCCTCACCCTTCCCTTGTTCTCTCTAATGCAGCTCTGTCGCCAAGAATCCAAATCTAGGAGGACACTCAATTACAGATGGTGTCATTAGAGCAGGATGGGCCAGAATGGAAAATATGGGCTTCTTAGAAATATACATGTGAAATGAAATAATAAAATAAAATAAAAATAAAAATCCAGTGACTTAGGAAGCACCAAACACACTGTGACCAGGGCCCTGGCTTACTTCTTTCTGCCCACCTTTCTTATTCCTCTTCTTTCTCCTTTTCTTCCTCAACTTCTCTGCTTTCTAGATTCATTTTCTTCTCCAATGATCTCAACACATGAAGTGTATCTTTGACTTTGCAGTTGATCCATTTGCAACCTGGATCACTGTAAAACTACTTAAATTGGCCTGTAAGTGTCACTGACATATCTAAGATACAGTGCTGATGGTGCAAAAATTATTTTCTTTCATAAAATTCAAAAGAGGTGGGGCTGGGATTGTGGCTCAGCGGTAGAGCGCTTGCCTAGCACGGGCAGGACCTGGGTTTGATTTTCAGCACCACTTAAAAATAAAGGCATTGTGTTGTGTCCATCTACAAAAAAGATTCTCTCTCTCTCTCTTAAAAAAAAAAAAATTTCAAAAGAAGTCAAGTTCTCCCAAATCGTTTTACTTTCCCATCTTGGATTCACTTTTTTTTTTTTTTTTTTTTAACCTCAGTTATACTGTACTTAGAAACCTCCATGTTTCTTCTGGAGCTGATACATCCTTCTAAAATATTCTTCCCCCTGTTTCTTACTTATTGAAGCCCTACTTATTCATTTAAGTTTATCCTTTCTTCCGTTAGGTCATTTTTCAAAAAAATATTTATTGATGGACTTTCTGTATGTGGAGTAATGTTTTGAGGCCTGAGGACACAGTTTAAGCAAGGTAGACAAAGTCCCTGCTCACATGGGATTTACGTTCTGGGAGTTGGGGGTAGCCATTGGGAAGCAACCAAAAACTTAATTATGTAACATGTTCAGGATTATAAATATAAAATAAAGGAGGGAAGGGGCTGGAAAGAAATAGAGTAAGGCCAGAGAGGAGAACACATTTACTCTTCTTTTTATGTTCTAAGATAATGTAAACATACTTTTGAAAATCACTAACTTTCTTGAGTGTGGAGATGTACACCTGTAACCTCTGCACCTGGGGAGCCTGAAGCAAGAGAATCTCAAGTTCAAGACCAGTCTTGACAACTTACTGAGACCCTGTCTCAAAATGAAAAATAAAAAGAGCTGGGGATATGTGTCAGTGGTAAAGCACCCCTGGGTTCAATCCCCAGTGCTACAAAAACAAAACAAACAAAACAACAACAACAACAAAAAACATACATACTTTCTTGTACAAGGGAAAATGACATAAATGTCTTATATATTGTAAACTGTGTGTAGACAGGAAGTTGTTTAACTTTGCATTTATCGAGACCTTTTATACAGTAGGCATGTAATCCATGTACAATAACATGACATCAGTAGCACACAGGAAGCTGGCAGTTTATCCTAACACCACCAACACATGTTGGTGTCAAAAGCTCTAAGTCACGTGAAGAAGTGCAAAGAGGGTGAGGTGTCTAATGACGAGAGCAAGAGGTGATAATGAGGCCAAAAATCAAGCAACGGATGGAGACATGTCAATGGCAGGGATAGAAGACTCTTAAGGGGCAGGCACATGGCTGAGCCTGTGCTGGGCAGGAAAGAGGTAGAGGAAGGGGAGACTGAATACAAGGACCTTTAAAGACCAAGATTTTGAATAGGAATAGTACACAATTTTGAACTTCTGTGGTGCTCCTTTCCTAATTACCTTAAATAGTGTTTAATATTTTATGTTTTTTTTCCCTTTAATTGGGATAACCTTTTAATAAGTGTTACCAAGACCACATTTGTTCAATATTTCAGCTATATCCAGAGTGTTAGGGTGGGACAGTAAGGGAGCTGGGGACTAGGCAAGGAAATATCCTTATGACTAATCATTAAGGAATTCATAATAGACTATTGTACTGTGGATCTTAGAAACATTTTTCATACTGACATATGTAGGATTTTCAGTGTACCATGCACTATTCTAGGTGTTTAATTTATATCAACTCAACCCTATATAAATTGAGCCCATCTTGCACATGAGGAAATGAAGAAATGGGAAGGTTAGGAATTTGGCCAAGGTTAGTCGGCTGTAAGTGGAAATCTCAACCTCTGGCTCCAGTGCCTATGTTCTTATCTGATTCATGATGCAGCAATGGGATAGTTGTAATGCAAAAACCGCTTGCTATGGTTTAGATAGTAGGTGTCCTCCAAAAGCACATATGTGAGACAATGCAAGAAGGTTTAGAGGAAAAATGAGAACTTTAACCCAATCAGTGAGTTAACAAGTAGAAACTAAAAGGAGGGTAGGGTGCGGCTGGAGGAGGTGGGTCACTGGGGCGTGCCTTTGGGGTATTTTTATATTTTGTATCTGGCAGTAGAATCTCTCAATGTTATCTGATCATAATGTGAGATACTTCCTTCTGCCACACTTTTCCATCTTGAACCCCAAGGAAGACCCAGGTGCCTATGGACTGAGGCCTCTGGAATTGTGAGCCCCCAAAAGTTTTCTTTCTCTACAAAAAGTTTTCTTTCTCTACAGTTGTTTTGGATGGGTCTTTTAGTTGCAGCAGAGAAAAAGCTGAACAAAGCATCACTTAAACACTGTCTCCTACTTGCTGGTTTAGAGGGTAGCAATACTGATCCCTTTCTAGGGCTCATTCTGTTGGAGTTATAGCTAGACTATGAATCCGCAATCACATGACGTCTTGTCTCTGTCTTGCACTTTATGGGGTACAAATACTTCCACCAACAATCTCTCACCTTGCTCTTTATAATAACCTTGGGAGGTAGTTTTATTACCTCTGGCCTTCATATAACATAAAGGAGGCCCAGCATGGTCACTCTGCAAAGTGGGACAGAGCCAGAGGCACGGATGGGGCTGTGGACTGCAAATTCCTGTGCTCTTACCCCCTGTTGAGCAACTTCGTGATTCTATGACTTAGAAATGGGGGTTGGATAAGGGTCCAATTATTTTACCTTCTCACCTCGAAACAAGCCAGATTTGTCCAGCACATTAGTTGTCTGGTTAGATAGTGGGTTAGTGCTACCTTCATTTAGAAGTCATGTTCAGAGAAGATCTTAAGTCTATAGTTACACTGACTTCCTCTATTAGCCTCTTGGTTTTTCAACTTACCTAACAACTATGCTAGAAGATGGTTACCTATTTATGAAACTTTGTAAAGTGTCACAAACTTTTTTTTTTTTTTTTTTTATCTTAGGGAAAGCAGTTAGTGGCTCTGTTTTCCCTGGTATTAATCTTGTTTGGTAGTTACATATGAATGAAAGAAAAAAGTCTAAAACACATTATGTAAGTGAACAAATAGGGTATGTTTTATATATATATATATATTATATATATATATAATATATTATAGTGATTGAAATTGCTTTTTAAATGATGCAAAAAGTATTTTCTTTACCTGTATCTTTCTCCCCTTTGTTGTATGAGTGTTCATAAAGAGTAAATGAGACTTTGGAAATCCATGTGTTTTATCCAGATTTCAGACTTGGTAATAAAATTCTGAGTTTAGAGAACTTAGGCGGGGAAAACTAACGCAAGCTTTTCTTTACTTCATCGAATTCTCTCCTGGTTCATAAAGTTGCTAGCATAGCTGTTAGAAATGTCTCACTCATGAAATGAGGTATTGATTCCTTGGTTTATCCTTTTTCTTCTCCTGACTCAGATTTCCTTTCACTTTCACAGAAGGGAAGGGAAGAAATGAACTACTGGAACTGAATACTGAAACGATGAAGAATAACAAAGACCACAAAACAACAAAGCTAAAATATGCTCACTTTAAATCTGGTCTGATTTTTATATTAAGATTAATTTTGGTGGAAAAAATTTAGTCTCTTTTTATTCTGAAAACCACCATGTACACTAATAATATATCATTAATTAACAGAGGAGTTTTTTCCCCCCGGATCAAAATGATTCCTGGACTTTCGGTAGGTAATATCACAAAGATATTATGATATAGAAAAGAGATAATGGCAATTTTCTTGCAGTATGGAAACTTTGAGGGCAGAGGCCCACTAAAAGGCTGACAGCAGTGTCCCTGCTGATTTGAGCCCTGGCAACCAGATTTCCTGATTTCAAGTTGAGAATCTTGATTTGTATATGAAATCCCCCAATTAAGAGTTAGTATCCACTTTGGTGGTTGGTATCTGGCCACGGAATGTAAATACTGTTTGATCTCAGCTTGGAAAGAGCTGGATTTTGCCTTAGATAGAGGATGCCTATCCAAAACCAGAAATGGCAACAACAAAGCCCGGAGAACATGGGAACAAGAGGTGACATATAATTCTTTCAAAAAACTCTTCTCAGATATCAACAGGATCATTGTTTTAGACCATAGTCATAGGAACTGGCTTTATATCCACATGTGTAATGACGGTGGCATGGGGAGGGACAGAGGGAGTGGGCTACATAATCAGGTAGAAATGAGTGAAATCTTGCTAGCCTTTTTCATGACTGTTCTCAAATGTCACTTAATGTATGATATAGTTACTTTAAAACCAAATGTAAATGCACCACTAAAACAAACAACAAACCAACCAACTGTAACATCTATGCTGTCCAACACAGCTTCATAGCACACTGTAACAAATATATTCAGAGTGACACTTGACAACTTTTAACAGTAGGTTTATTGTGGGTAACTGCCAATCAGAACAGTTACAGACCTGTAAAAAAAGTACAGATATGCTGACACACATCAGCTAAATTTAGACTATAAATTTATTGAGGGCAGAAGTTACATTTAAAAAAAAATCCTGCTACTCTGCTTAGCATTTTAGCTGTAATAAGGATTGAAAAAATTTGTATTGAATTGAAAACAATAAAAAATTGTCATGGCAATAATTATAATCAGGGCAGCTCACATTTTTTGGTTGCCTTTTACATACCTGATGTGGGGTTAAATATTTTACAAAACGTATTTTATTTAGTTTTTATAATAATGTAGAAGATGGAAATCATTCTTGCATTTATGTTATAGATTGGGGGGGGGGCAAAGGAAGCAAAAGGTTAAATAACTTGTGCCAGACATAAAGGGGCAGAGAGGGGACTAGCTTTGATGCTACACCATCTTTTATTATTATCAGATGTGGATTGGTAGGTGTGAATGAAGAAAATAAGAGGGGAAAATTGGAAGAAAATTATTTCCAGCTTGTCATCCTGAGCGACTGGGAGAAGACTGCTTTATTCTCGATGGAATTGGAGCTTCATCAATAGTTGTCTTCAGGATCTTGTCCCAGAGAAAAAATGCTTCCTTTTACAATAGGGACTATCTGCCAGTTTGCATTCACCCTTGACCAAAAGATGGAGCACTTTTGTCTTTATCTTTTATTGATTCATCTGCCTGGAGATGAAGGGGCAAGCAAGAACATTTTTTGCCTCTGACAGCCATTTTGCCTTTTCTTCTAAGCAAGGTAGAGGGATTAAGAACTCAGCTAAATGTAGGAAAGATGATTGAGAGTGGGGAGAGAAAAAAGAGAGGAAAATGTCACTCAGCTTTTCAGACCCTTCCAGTGGGAAGCAAAGAGCTCAATAGATTCTTCAGCACAGGAAGACCTAGTAACAATTTAATGAGACCACCAGACAGTAGTATTATGGGAGTGATCGGCGGTATATAATTATTTCTAATGTGCGTGTATGGTTAGGGCTTGGAATGTATCACAGTGCTGTCCAATGCTATGGAAGCAGAGATGAAATTAAGAGTTCTCCCTGTTTACTGGGGCAGAAACCAGCCTAAATATCCCGCCAAGGGATTAAAAACATGAAATGAAGAGTTTAATGAAATTAAAATGAGCAGTGAGAAAGTGGGAGTCTCTGATAATAAGCAAGCTTTGAAATATTTTAAATTATTCTTTGGAGGAGATGTACTAGATTATTCACTTGGAAAGAAGTGTCTCAAGCTATCTTTCTATCTTGCTTTAAGAACTCGGTGGTGACTATTGCAGAGATTTTTACCACTACCTCATAATCAGCTTTAGGAGATACTTAGGTAATGAAACATCTTGCAAGGAAGCAAATAAGCAAAACATATTGATGCTTCTGGCACAATCATATCTACCACTGTCCCTATAATGTAAGGAACCCTTCCAACAACATTCTGGAAGAATGCTTTTGGCAGAATTTGAGAATCTGTCAACATTAGGTTGGTTGAAAAATATCAAAACTATTATACAGACATTGTCAAGAACAGTTGAACAGTCTTAGATTTGAGAATTAATGACTTATAATTATTTAAAATATATATGAACTCAACACATCTAAATTTCCATAATTATCTCTTCGGATATAATAATAAAAATTTGTTCCAATTAGTCTTCCCTTTGGTTGATTAGAATCGTATCTCTTCTTACTGGACACCTAGGTAATTTAAGTGGCTCTTTCAAATGTAAAATCTTAGCTGAAGTATACATTAAATTGTTTCATCATGAAATCCAAAAATTCATAATTTAGGATTCAGAATAATTTAAATCATGGAAATGCTTTTTAAAACACATTTGGCTCCTGCTGGGTGCAGTGGCGCACACCTGTAATTCCAGTGGCTCAGGAGGCTGAGGCAGGAAGATCATGAGTTCAAAGCCAGTCTCAGCAACAGCTAGGTGCTAAGCAACTCAGTAAGACCCTGTCTCTAAATAAAATACAAATAGGGCTGGGGAAATGACCCAGTAGTTAGTGCCCCTGAGTTCAATCCCCAGTACCTCCCCCCCCCAAAAAAAAGCAAACAAACAAAACAACAACAAAAATTTGGCTCTGTACTTTATTATATGAAAGTGAGACAAAAGTTATTACAGTATACTGGTAAGTACTTTAACAAAGTGTTTTATGCATATAAAATCTAAAGGCTAATGAGAACATCTTTCTACATAAATAGACCTTTAAAATGGCTTTATATTTTTTTACTTAGGACATGAATTGAAAAAAACCTTCTAGCCATCTAGCCTTGAGATGAGACTGACCCCATTATGGAGGAAATGTCAGACTGTCTCCAAGTGGAGACATGGAGAGTTCAAAACTGGGGAGAGACTGTTACTTTGGTGTTTAGGAGTTTAAATTCTGGAGACAAGTTTAAGATGATAGTTTTGCAATCTGCAGTTATGTGACCTTGGGCAAATTATGCAAACTCTCTGTGCCTTATTTTTACCACTTATAGAAGGAGGATAATAAATAATATCTTCATCATAAGAAGATTGAGAGGATTAAATGAGATAATTTAGTATAAGACATGACATGATATTCTCCCAAAGAGAAGCCCTCAAACTATTAGCTGTTTTTTATTATTAATAGAATAGAACCACTGTCTTCATTTAGTCATTAAATAAATCAACTTAAGTGTTACCATTTCATTTTATTCTTAAAATATCTTATTTATTTTATTACATGAACAAAACACAATCATTAGAGTTATAAATAATAAACACAAAACAATAACAGGAAGAAAAAAATTGTTCTGAGTCATACCAACCAAAGAAGACATCTATATCTTTGACACTGATATATTTGCACATGGAAACTTTTTTCCCATGCCAATATGTATCTCTATGATACATCAATAATCACATGAAATCAAAGTAAGATTAAAAACTATACATATTTTGAATATGTCCTTGACTTGATCCCTGACTCTGTCACTTAATAATCCACATGACTTCATAAAAATTACTGGCTTCTTTATTTGTTGGGTTCTTTGTACAAAAAAAGAGATAACAACAGGATATTTTCCAAAGTGTTCTAGGGATTAAATAAGTATTTATGTAAGTGTAGGGCACTTTGTTTTAAAAATTGCTGTGTAGGATTTATTTTTTCAAGGATTTCATAAACAACCCTTTTAATGTAAAATTCCAGGATGGAGTGTGCATCTATTCCCATGATCACTCTTCTCTCTCTGCCATTTCAATTTATTATGCTTTTTTTAAAAAAAATGATTCTAATTTGTTATAGATGATAGTGGAATGCATTACAATTCATATTACACATATAGAAAACATTTTTCATATCTCTGGTTGTATACAAAGTATATTCACACCATTAGTGTCTTCATACATGTATTTTGGATAATGATGTCCATCACGTTCCACCATCATTTCTAACCACATGCTCCCTCCCTTCCCCTCCCACCCCTTTGCCCTATCTAGAGTTCATCTATTCCTCCCATGCTCCCCCTCCCTACCCCACTATGAAACAGCTTCCTTATATCAGAGAAAACATTTAGCATTTGGTTTTTGGGAATTGGCTAACTTCATTTAGCATTATCTTCTCCAACTCCATCCATTTACTTGCAAATACCATATTTTTATTCTCTTTTATTGCTGAATAACATTTCATTGTGTATATATACCACATTTTTTCATCCATTTATCTACTGAAGGGCATCTAGGTTTGTTCCACAATTGAGCTACTGTGAATTGTTCTTCTATAAACATTGATGTGGCTGTGTCCCAGTAGTTTGCTGTTTTTAAGTCCTTTGGGTATAGACCGAGGAGAGGGATAACTGGGTCAAATGGTGGTTCCATTCCAAGTTTTCCAAGGAATGTGCATACTACTTTCCATATTGGCTGCACCAATTTGCAGTCCCACCAGCAGTGTATGAGTATACCTTTTCCCCCACAACCTCACCAACACTTATTGTTGTTTGTATTCTTAATAGCTGTCATTCTGACTGTAGTGAGATGAAATCTTAGAGTAGTTTTAATTTGCATTTCTCTAATTGCTAGAGATGATAATTTTTTATATATTTGTTAATTGATTGTATTTCATCTTCTGAGAAGTGTCTGTTCAGTTTCTTGGCTCATTTGCCAATTGGGTTATTTGTTTTTGTTTTTTTTTGTTGTTGTTGTTGTTTGTTTTTTTGGTGCTTAGCTTTTTGAGTTCTTTATATACTCTAGAGATTAGTGCTCTATCTGATGTGTGAGGGGTAAAGATTTGCCCCCAAGATGTAGGCTCGCTACCTCATTGTTTCTTTTGCTGAGAAGAAACTTTTTAGTTTGAATCCATCCCATTTATTGATTCTTGATTTTTAATTCTTGTGCTATAGGAGCCATATTAAGGAAGTTGGGGCCTAATCAGACATGATGAATATTAGGCCTACATTTTCTTCTATTAGACACAGGATTTCTGGTTTATTCTTCGTAGTGTCAGTGTTGAAAGTCTTAAAATTGTAGATAATTTAGTAATTGAGAAATCTAGCTCAGCTGGGACAAAATATACTCACAGGAAGATTATTTTTCTGGATAGGAATTATCACATTTGGAGATAAAACTGAATTTGATGCTTATTCATATCCCCTTGTAGCCATATACTCATGCTTTCAATATTAAAATTCAATGATGTGAAATGATAACAATTGTCCATAAGTAGCATTCACCAATGCAGAGAAAGTTTACTTGCTATTCTAAATGAGTTATTCATGTTCTTTTACTTTAGAAGAGGCAATTGAATGAGTTGATAATTTTTTAATATACTATTGCCTATAGTATATTAGAAAACCTTTTCCACTTTGCTTTTATGCCCTTATAGGTTTAAGCATCTTTTTTGGTGAAGCTGGTAATTTGCTGTTTGCTATTTGTCAGTACAAAGTGTGTTATGGCAAAGGATGGAGAAAATGCTCCCAAACACTGAAATCTCTCCAGCGATGTTTAGGACAGAAACTATCCATTGCAACTTTATAATTAAAGCCCTTAATGAAATACACATATTAAATGAGCTTTCTGGAGAAGCCTCCCTTTCTTCTTTTTCTCTTTTAGAAGAATAATTCATTTAACTGAAACTAACAAAGGGAAGGAAATGTACCAGGCTTGAAATTTTGTTTGGAAACAATTGAGTTCTGCCTTTCCCAAAATATAGATTGTGCAATTAATGGGGAACTTGGCTAGAGCAAGATTGTTGTCAAACTGCAGCTAGATGTTTTGAACTATTTTTAGTTATTATGCTGTTTGTACTTAATAACATTTAACATTCACTTACATGGAAGTTATTGTTTTAAGATATAATGAAGAAATTGCTGATATTATTTTGGGAAATAGTATTTAGTTAAAAAAACAAATAAAACCTAAAAACAATAACAATTAAAAAGAACTCCCTACTCTCAGAAGAAACAAATATACTCAGATTTTCTCACTGACTTTAAGTGGAGGTGAAATTGTGTTAGCATTTATAACACTAAAATTTATTACATAAAAAACGTATTCTGAAGAAGTAACATTTTTCATTTATAAAACATTTAATACCTTTCTTTCCTCCTCTCATTTTTTTCTTTCAATGTATTTAAGTAAGCCTAATTAAATTTTATCTGGTATAGAAAATTAGGGGGGAATGATTTTGCTAAATAAGAATGATTTTCAACTAGCATTGTCAGTCAAAGGGCTTCTTCTAAAGTGCTTGGGAGCATAGGTCCTCTCTTTAGTAGTTTCCATTATGCTCTCTCTCTGTCACTCCTTCTCACTTATAGGTAGTAAAAGATGGGTTATGTTCTGTCCTTGTCCAGTACCACACGTCTCCATGGAATGGACAGGCAGTTGTGAGCTGCCGAGCTACTGAAAGACCTTTGCTATAACATCTCGGCATCTGTGTGCAATCTACTTCCCATACCTAAGTGCATATTGCAGCCAAAGCAAAGAGAGTAGGTGCTCCATCTCTGGATCTTGCATCCCGGCACTTGGAATTCAAGCTTCTGTGCTATCCTAGTTTCCTCTGAAATCTGGACTCCCAGTGGATCTGTTTCTGGAGTATTCTTAGGATCTGAACTCAGCATTTAAGCAGATAACTTCAAATTGTCACAAGTACTGAAAATCCAAAGGTTGTACGGCAGCCTGATTGTGACTCCTCAAAAATAAATAAATAAATAAATAAACAAACAAATACATAAAAATTAAAGAAATAAAATAAAAGAAGGGCAGAGGCTACTTTTTTTTTTCCTGTTGTGGATATGACTGGCCCAGGAACTAATGCAGGGGCATGAGACCCACCTGTGAGATGGTCAGTAGGCACTGCCATGACTGCTTCTCTCTTCCTCTCTGTTTAGGACAGAATTTGCAAGGAGTGCAAGTGTGTGCTAGTGCGAGTGAGCGTGCTTAACTTGTGCATCTGTTAAAAACCTAGTCATGGCTAATGACAATAAAAGTAACAATACAATACAGACATGAAAATTAAAATTAATACAATCCCTGGCCATTCTTGACCCCATCCCATTTCCATTTTCTACTCTTTTGACTTGGATGTTGCTGCTTACAAATCTTTCAACTCTTTACTCTCTTATTTTTAAATAATGTTTCTCTACAGGTATTTCTAGAGCTTTCAATTTTAGATATTATCTATTCATTGCCTACTATCTTTCAAATACAGACACATAGCATAGTTAGTTAAATCCCTTGTAGTGCATACTTCTTACTGTGCTCATAGTTGAGCCATGTAGTGACTCGTAAGTACCTAACAGATACTTAGTGAGTGCTACATGCCAAAGGTTGCTGGAAGTGATCTCTCGGTAAGGGATGGAAGCTGGGCTACATTACTCCTCCACTTAGAAGAACAGTCCAAATTCCCACTGTGCTGCAGAAGATCTGGCTCCTGGCCAGCCCCAGTGTGCTAACTCCTTATCTTTTCCTCCAGTGTGTTTTGTACTCTGGTATCACTGTGCTTGCTCACAATGCTAGAATTTATAAAGCCCACTTTTATTCCCTGACCTTCTCACCAGCCTCCTGATGTCTGAGTGACTTTTCTTGCCTCTTACTCATCCTCAGGTACTAATCTTCCCTGAGCCCTAGAAACAGATTGTCACAACGTGCTCCTATAGCTCTGTGTTTTTCCCACAGTGTTTCCTGTTTATTCCTTGGTTTACATCTGTTTTTCTCAATGAGATGTGAATTCTGTGAAAATGGGGTCTGTTTGGTCTTATTCTGAAAAGGCCCTGGTATTTGACACATAATATACATTTTAGCTAGTTTATGATGGGGTCTCTGAGAAGAATGACAGTGGTGTAAGTATACGTGAAAGTATTGCAATGATTCAGGCTGGAGACAATCTTTTGCAAGGGTAATGAGTTGTTTACTTACATGAAGTAATTCCCATTTCTCTTTTACAAATTGCTTAACCTTAAACTGGCGGAGACTTGTAGCAACCATAAAATGAGAGGCAATGTGGCTTTGTAGATTGGGCAACTTGAATCTAAGAGTCCAGTTCTTAGATTTTTGCCAATGATTCCAGGCAGCCTTGAAGAGGTCCATTAAAATCAAGTTGTGTTAGGATGGTGGTCCCTGGTTTCTAATCTCCAGGCTAGTAAGGAAGACAGGCTAGCAGCAAGTGAACATATTCATGAATATGTACTGGCAGATGGAAAAGCTGGTGTTCAATTAGAGACCAAGAGGTGATGGAGAGTAAAGAGTGAGGTCTATGTAGGTGGTCCGGGAAGGAGGACCTGAAGGAGTCGCATTTAGGTATAAAGTCAGGGATGGGGTATTCCCATTAAGAGAAGAGGAAATGCCATCTTTATGAAAGGTGGTGGGTAAAGTGACTGTGTCTTTATTGAGCATGGTTAGGTCTAGGACTCAAAAGGATAGGAGATTGGTCAGGACCAATAGTCTAGGAAAGAAGCAACAAAAACCTGAATGATGATGGTCACAATGGAGGTGAAAGATGAGTGGACAGTCTGTGATTTATTTTCAAGGTAGAATCCATAGGAGTTTTTCATAGACTGGGGTGTGGGGAGTTAAAAGAGGGTCATACAAGTATGCTTCCTGGGTTTTTTCTCTGAACAACTTGGTGACTATTGATTCACGTTGCCATGCTTTAGATGGTATCAGTGGATGATGAATGGAATTAGCATTGAGGAGGTGGATGGGCATAAATAGAAGAAGTTATTATGATGGGATTTTAAGTAGCAGGAAATGTTATGAAGGGATATATAGAGATAAATTCTTTAACTCTCTTAATTGGTAAGTACTGGTCTATAATAGTTTGTAATGTATAGTCTGTATTATTACTTATAAGATGCTTTTTCTGAAAACAAAAAGACAAGCTCAAAAATGTGTGTGGAGATTCGTAGGTTGAGAGGGGTTAGGGCTCATTTACTAACAGAGGAATCTTTTCATCATGGATGATTCAGTTATGGGACTAAACCAAGTTACATAGCTGTCATCATCTTGATGGGTACTTCTGAATGTTGAAATTATAAATGTTAAATCCATGAATACCCAGGGAATATTCAGGGTGAGGAATAAGTTTCATCTTAACTGTCAGCTGAAGAATGTTTTTGCAGATGCTTAGAGAATTGTTAGAGGCTGCGTCTGGATTTGGTGAAAAGATGGCTGACATTCATTTTCAGTGTGGGAGAACACTGTGGTGGAAGCAATAAAATGCTGATCTTCTACATCTTTCAGGTGTAGAAAATGAAGTGGATAAAAGCCTTCACATATGTGGCCCTGGACATATCATTTCAAGTACTGCAAAATGGAACGATCATTAAACATTGAAGATACTGTTTATGTGATTAAAACCTAGAACAGATTCTAAAAGTGAGAATAAAATATTCTTGTTTTTTTTTCCTTGATTATTACATTTGAACCAAAGTCATCTGAGATATCAATGTGACTTTGTTCTGGTTAGGTATAGAAAAACAGCTCAATTAATATCAAATTCTATAAGTCTGGTGGGGCCAGTGTCCATGAAGTTAGATCATGTGGTTATCTGATGCAATCTGGTGGAGTGTTCTCAGTTTCTCCCATTTTACTCTATGCACAAAGATGGCTTGCTCTCTGTGGACTCATCTCAATTTAATTAGTCTCTATCATTCCTCCAACTACCTCTGAGACTTTCCCAGCAAATGAAAATCTTTTGCTTCCCAACCTACAGAAGATTTAAGCAACTGCATAAAGCATTATGAAACTGCAGACTATTTGGATTCATTAGAGTCAGGCAGCATTTTTTTTTTAAACATTAGGGAGGGGACTGCCAACCTCTGTTCATGTGGTAGAGATAAGGAGGCATAAATATGATATTAGAGATGATTGTCCAAGGACTCTATCAAGACTCCATGCATAATGGCAAAAATATTTATTATTGTAATAAAACAGGAGGAGAATAATGATTTGGGGAAATTACAAATCGCATCAATTTGCTGGCTGAAAGTTAGCCTCATTTTCTAGTAAAGAGAAGACCATTGGTGATTTTTATAATTTAGACCACTTTGTCAAGGAGCTGTGGAACTTATTGATGAACAAAAGGAAAAGGGCCAAATTCAAAATACGTTATTTTTATTTTACCCTGTAATATTTGCTGAGAGTGCCAAAATGGACTGGGAAAGGAAGTATGTGCCCGTTTATTTATAAATTTTTTTTTTTGTGGACTCATAGAAAGAATTGTGAGGAGATATTTGAGATCATCTGGTCTACGTGGTTTTAAAGTCATATTCATTAGTGTAGCATACCTTTTTGGAAATAACATGTTACGTTGAACTCCAATATAAAACACTTAAAAGCAGAGAATACTGCATAGAAGGTGGAATGGGGAGTCAAGAACTTAACCCACTTTGTGCTTCTCTCCATCCATCTGGTTTTTCCATGAGACGCCTGTGTTCTAATGACTCATTATGAAAACGACTGATAAAACGCAATCTTCTTATTTTATAACAGGAGATAAGCTGGCATGGCCAGAACCACACAGTTGGTTCCCTGTCTGGCCCAGCATCCTGTGCAGTCTTCTTTCCTCTAAGCCACATTTGGTGAGTGAGCAATGATCCTCCTGCTTCCTTATCCACTCTCTGACCCCTTTCCACCTCTCATGCCAACAGGGCTCCATTCATTACCTTCTCCAACACTGTTCAGTACACTTTATTGCCCTCATGGTGATTTTATGACAGTTTCAAGAAAACCATATCTGACTCCACATCCAAATGAGAGCAATGAAGGAACGTTTGCTACACCTCTTGGGCAAAGGCCCACAGAGTTTGCTGCTCCCAAATGTGCCCTGTGAGCAAGACCTCTAGTCCATCACCAATGTGAGAAACTCTCTCTTGTCATCTTTTATTTTATTCCCTGGTAATGGGATAGGAGACGATAATAAGACATTCTGTGCAGGCCTCAGATTGTTTTCAATTCTGTTTCTCTTCCTCACAACTGACTGTGTGCCTGGCCTTTGATAAATGGTAAATTCTCATATCCTGTTTTGTAAGATTCTAAATCATGAGTGCAGTTAATAGACTTTTACAAAGGACAAGAGTATTCATCACTTGAATGCAAGAAGTGCTAGTTTTGTATGGGTGTGTGTTTCTAAGTTTCACCCATTTTTAGAGCTATGTATCATCTTAGAGATTCTCACACATTTTTTTTTCTCTTACAGATAAGAAAGCTCATGCCCAGAGTGGGGAAGGGCTGGGTCTACAATGAATCATCTAGTTTGAGCAGTGAATGCTGATGTCGCCCAAGGTCCATTGCTCATCCCATTCCTTAACTGGACTGATTTGCTGGGAAGAATATGCATTGAGTGTCTGATACAAAATACCCAGGTGTGAGGGAGAGAGGGATGGTTTCTATTTCTTTGATGGAAAACATCAGACAATAAAGATCCTTTGAGGGCTGGGACTTTACCTCACTCACAGGATATGTGCATGCTTGAAAGAACTGCTCATCATGTCCTTTAGACTTCTTTTGGTCTGAGAGAGTAAAGGTGACTCTTAAATTTTGTGCTGGGAGCTCAGGCACAATCAGGGATACGGGTTGTAATTTCATTAATGATCACACCCTTACCCTTTTACATAGAGAGAGATATAGTTTGGTTCAGTAGATCAAATACCATCAAGGCTCTGAGTTGGATCTTCTTTGAGCTCATTTGGTAAGTGCACACCAATGGCCACTGATTTCACCATCAATGGTGGACAATCATCAGGCCTGTATGGGACATAAGGATGACAATGGATCTGTACAAGTCCATCATCTTTCTTGGAGTTGAAAATGATCAGGAAGAAGAGCCTTTATTGTATTAGTTTCATCCATCCATAAAGAGTAAATTATTGTTATTTTTTTTCTATCTTTGAAGGCAATCTAGTAGAGATGAAGAGATTGAGCTCTGGAGTTGGACCATCTGATTGTGACTCCTAGTTCTGCTCATTATTGTCTGTGTGACCTTCATTGAGTCAGTTAACCTCACTTCCTCATCTGAAAATTGAGTTTATGTGACAAACAACTCAGAGCATTGTTCTGAAGGCTAAATGAATGAATATGTGCATTTCTTGGGACACTGGCAGAGAGTAAACATTTAATAAATATTGCTTATTATCCTGCTATAGATTAAAGAATCCTCTAAAGTCTAGTTAAACACCAAATATTTAATGTTTTTGAGTAGATTCCAGCAGCTGTGTTTACTTTCTATGTTGAAGAAGCTCTGGGTCATCACCAATCACTCAGAGCCTCTTATAGGCATGCTTTTCTTGTCCTTGAAGACTGGAGCTAGTGAAAAGTCTGTTCTCTGCAACTTGATTACTTTGGTGTGCATTCTTGAGCATGGTTAGAGAGGTATACCCTGGGCCAGGTGAACTAGGGTGAGGAGAAGAGTAGGGTGAAGATGAAAAGATGAATATGAGGTGGCCTCAGTTCTCAAAGGGCTTCGGGTTAGAGGTGGGGTAGGGTGGGATGCAAAGAAATATAGAATGACCCTTGCCTTCAAAGAGTTCCCTGTCTTCAGAGAGGGAGCGAGCCAGACAATCCATAAACAAACAGTGACGAAGCAGTAAGAGATGTACAAAACACTAATAGAGCACAGAAGAGGAAGTGACTAAGACAGTCAACAGAGACCTAGGAAACCTTCACACAGGAAATCACATATAAACTGGGTCATAAAGGATGAGTAACTGTTTGTCAGATGGAAGACATAGGGGAAGTTTCTAGGGAAACTACAGGTACAAAGGCATAGAGGCACAACACACAACAGCCAGCAGCTTTTGGCAGGTTGAGCATTTTAAAAGTTGTATGCATCGCCCAGGTCAAGAATGCACCATTGACAAACCCTTACCCCAGCTGGCAGGTCCCTGCCCAACTTCAAGTTCAGATCTTGCTTCACATCCCCAGCCATGCTGGCTTCTTTTTGTCCCTGGTCCATACAAACATGATTCTACTATAGAATTGCTTCTTTCTGGAACATTCTTCCTCACTTTTTGCATGGCTGGCCTGTTCTCACTTGTCAGGTTTTATCTCCTCAGCAAGGCCATTCATGAAGCAGTTCCTCTGATGGTGACCTGTAATCGTTTTAGTGAGTACTATGTTTATTGCCTGCCTGTCTCTCTGGAAGGTAGGATGAGACGTGAGGGTAGGAATGTTGACTGCTTTGTTTCAGTTCTATCCCTAATGTTCAGATCCATCCCTGACATTACACTTGACAAAAAAATGTTGAATAGAGAAAGGAAAATATCAATGAATGAATAAGGAAAATTTGGAAAGAGATTGGTTTGAACATCTACCATTGGTTTCTCCAGGGCCATTTTACACCCCTTTCTATCTGATTCTGGGTCATGGAATGCCAATTTGTATGAACCATATCAGGATCTTGCATCTGTTTGGATTTAGCCAATAGGGAGTAGGTAAGGGAGAGAGCAGAATCATTCAGAGTGGTCTCAAGCTGGCTGCCTGTCTTCTCTGAGGGTCTTTGCAAGCACCAGCTCTATCCAGTATCTGTGCTCCTTCTCTTCATCACTCTAGGCCTAAGGGGAGGGCAGGGAATGACACCCTCTCCTATGTTTCCATATCACTACTCTTTTGCTTTCTCTATACCTAATTTTTGTAGTCCTGTTAGCCTCTTTTCAATTTACCTATGCCTGCAAGAACCCAGAGAGGTTATAAAAGAGAACTGGGACCAGATTAGGAAGAGTCTCAACATAAAGAGCTCATCCATATTCATTTGTCCAGGGAGAGTTGTTAAAGATAGATCTTTATGCAGGTGAGGTGGACTGAATGTTTGTTTTCTCCCAAATTTCTAAGTTGAAATTCTATTCCCTCCATGATTGGGAGGTCCCATTGAGAGGTAATTAGGCCATGAAAGGGGAACCCTCATGAATAGGGTTAATTTCTCTATAAAAGGGACCACAGAGAGCTGGCTAGGTCTTTTATCTCACTGTGACAACACAGTGAGGAGATGGCCATCCATGAGCCAGGAAGGAGGCCCTCACTAGCATATGGCAGCATGTTGATCTTGATCTCCTCAGTCTCTGCAACTGTGAGAAATAAAGGTTTATCTCTGAAGCCATCAGTCAACAGTACATTGTTATAGCAGCCTGAACTGAGATAACAGGTGAATGGCATAACCCAAAGGTGAGGCCAACACCTGGGTCAGTGTTGAGCCAGTTGTCCCAGCTTTTGATAGTGCACCTTACAATGTTTGAGCACATCCTGCTAATTTATGCATGTCTGCTTATTTGTAAATGACATACACGTGTGCTTACATTAATAACTTATATAGTATAAAATAAAAAGGTGGGTATTAAAAAAGAACAAGATAAAAAAAACTATAAAGTATTTCAAATTCATTTTAAATTTATCTGACATTAAAAAAATGGTTAGTGGTCTGCTTACCTGGTTTTTAAATGTCTTTTAAAATGTTACAGCTAATATTTCAGTATACACTTAGAACAACATTCATTGTTAAGGGAAACACATATAAATCTGTATTCCCAATAATCTTCTTAGGTAGGGGTAGGCTAACCTCTTGTTGGATCTGATTATATAATAGTTTTGGAAATCTAATATGACAGAATGCTTCTACCAAGTGAGAAAGCCATCCACATGACTTGCTTTGTTATATTATCTTTGGTCTATGATTTCTTTTGGGGGACTATTTTTTTAGTTTATCACCCATTTTGTGATTACATAGAAGTTAAAATCAGATGATAAATTTATATATTCACTTAACTAGTTGCCCATCATGATTAATGTGTAAATTCCCTATTCTCATTCAGGACTTTCCTCATGACCTACCTGAGGGGTGGCCACTAATGGAGAGTTTGATGTCATACTAAATATCAGAAAAGCTTAATCTCTTATTTTCTTTGATGAAACTAAATGTATCCCCAAGTGCTAACATTTTTCTCCCATCCTCCCATTGAGTGTTTTGCACATCTACTGGGGTGCACATACTCCACCTTGGAGACTACAGGTATGGATCACAGATAGAATCCATAAAGAGAGGACCAGTTAGGAGGCTAGAGTCCTTTTAGCTATGACAATTCTATTATTTTCCATTCAAAGCCTTATTATCCTCATGACTTCTTTCCATGCTGATTTTCTTTTTTGTATATCTAGCAAAGAACAAAGAAATTATAATGGCCACTTGTTAAAAGTGTAATTTATCCGTGTTGTTAAACACAAATCAAGAACTGGGAATTTTAAGGAACATTTTAATTTTGGCTAAAGGAGAGACTAGAATCTTTTGATTTATGATCTTGATGAATTTCAGAATAATTCTGCAAGAACAGTATTATTCTTACCTGTTTACAATGAAGAAACTTATTTGGGAAGGTACAATGAACTAGCCTAGCATCTAGTAGGTATCAGAGAAAATGAGTAGGCAGATTTCATTCAGGTCTACTTGTGTCCAAAGAACTGTCCCCAATTTAATAATGCCGACAGGGATAAGGAAAATATAGGAAGCTTTTGTCAGATGGCCTTGATTTTCTCAATAGAATAGTCAAGGTTTAGTGTACTTAAGAGGCTAAATTCCAATAAAATGTCAGGAGAGGTGTTAATGATGAAGCTTGAGGGCAGAGCACCTTTGAAGCTATTGATTTTGTTTTCTTCTCATTCAAACCAAGAATCTGATATTCTGCTTGGGTTCTGTTCTCCCTCTTATGTCATCATGGTTTCCCTGAGGTTCCTTTCTCTCCAGCTGGATGTAATTTGCTGAGTATCACTTAATGCTCTAAGTGAGTAAGGATTTGGATGGGGGAAAACCAAAGAATGTGTGGTTCTTTCATCTTGTACTAATTGTTCTTTGACCCAAATTGCAAATGTTGAGGGGAATGTCACACAATGGTAAGATTCTTAGGGAGGAAATGCAGGAGATGACTCAAGAAAATCTTAAAGGAGAGCTCACAATTACAGGATGGGAAAAGGTGTGCTTCCTTTTATTTAGAAACCTTGGTGAGAATGTCTGTTTTGCTTGTTGGGCAGATAATGCTAATTATAATTCCTGTGGTTCTCTGGCACTGTCTTCCTTGGAAAATCTCTGGTAGTCCTGTGTCTGACAAGTCCCTTGTTTCACAGAGACCAGCAATCCAATGGGTCATGAGTATTGAAAAGGACAAGGCATAGGGATAGCACAGGTAACATACAGCTAGAGAGTAAGTGGGGTGGAAAGAGAAGTGGGAACTTGGGATCATAATGCAAGAGCAACCATAGTGGCAGGAAAGAGACCAAGAGTCGGTCAGAAAGGCACAGGATGGCAGTTGAGTTCTCTATGGAATGGGCCTTTCTGTGTCTTAGCTCTTTAAACAGCTAGCTTTCTTACATGCCTCTGTGTGCACCTCCAGAGAAGGCTGGTGGAGAAGTGAGTCACTTCAGCTTGTGGTAAATGCATTTCCAAAAATTGTAGTCTGGGGTGGGAGGGAAACAAACAGAATTTTGTGCCTACAAATCAGTTCACAGTAATCCACCACGATGCCATAGGAAATATAAAATGTTAACAACATGAAAAGGTAGCACTTTTAATATATTTCCTATTATTTCTGACTGAATAGGTCAAGCAGTTCACATTGTTAAACACTGGGCTTTTGTAAAAGCTTGGGCAATTTCGGAAGGCATTAGAATTCTTAAGTAAGCCCATAGAGCTGAATGTTTCTACTGGGGCTTACACTTGTGGATCTGCATGCACAGAGGTGCACACATCCTTGGAACTGGGGACAAAAAGCCACTGCTGTCTTCCCTGCATGGAAGCTTCTTAGGTCTCCCACCAGCAATCAATCATGTAATCACTGTGGCCATGTGTTTGGAGGTGGGGTGGGACTAGGGTGAGGTAGGAAATCCCTGAGTGGTTAAACACTGATGGAAGAATTCAAAAAGCCTTGAGACCAGTCCACATTCTCCTATACCCAGCTGTCATTACAGCCCTGTGTTACCTCCTGTTGCTCCCCTCTTGTTTTCCCTGACTTTCCTTTCTGCCCACTGTGATGCTTTTTTCCCCATATTTTTGTTGGTGCATTATGGTTGTACATAATGGTGAGATTTATTATTCCATATTCACACATGCACACAATATAACCCTATAACTTGGCTAATATTATTCCCTAGTAGTTCCCCTTTTCCTCCCTTCCTGCCTACCCCTGGTCTTTTTTCCTCTTCTCTACTTATCTCCCGTTGATTCTCATGAGATCCTCTCCTTACCTTTCTTTTCTTTTTTTTTTTTTCTAACTTATACTATAAGAGATAACATATTATCCTTGACCTTCTGAGTTTGGCTTATTTTGCTTAACAAAATATCTTCAAATTCTATCCATTTTCATGCAAATGACATGATTTCACTTTTCTTTATGGCTGAATAAAACTCCATGATGGAGGTATATATATATATATATATATATATATATATATATATATATATATATATATATATATATCACATTTTCTTTATCCATTCCTCCACTGATGGGCAACTACACTCGTTCCATAATTTGGCTACTGTAAATTGTGCTGCTATAAAATTGTAGTCTGGGGTGGGGGGGAAACACACATAATTTTGTGCCTACAAATCAGTTCACAGTAATCCACCAAGATGCCATAGGATAGGGTATGCATGTATCGCTATAGTATGCTCACTTTAATTTTAGGATAAAAATCAAGGAGTGGTATAGCTGGATCATATGGTAGTTCCATGCCTAGCCTTTTGAGGAACCTCTATACCAATTTCCATAGTAGTTGTACAAATTTACAATCCCACCAACAATGTAAAATTGTTCCTTTTTCTCCATATCCTCTCCAGCATTTATTACTTTTTATAATCTTGATTCCTGCCATTCTGACTGGAGTGAGATAAAATTGATGCTTTCTATATGAGTTTCCAACTCAACAATGCACTCTTCCCATCTTTTCCTACCCTTTCCTCCACATGATTCAGCACACATTACTGACCTTTTTCTCTCACAGTAGATTTTCTGCCCAACTATTTTTGGAAGATTTGTTTCAATTTAGTTGATTTGTTTCTCCCTAAAATCTGTTTTCTCACCCTTCTATTTGACTTGCCTTCCCTCTCTGCCTGGGTGCTCAGTCATCGTCTGCTGTTTATCCCACTTCCATCCCATTGATACAATTTCCTCTGTGTAGACAATGCACAGTTCTCCCCATCAATTAAAATATCTGCTTCCTCTTAAAAATTTGGTTCTATTTCTCAAGATACCATCTCAATTCATCCAATAACCTTTACTGCTAACATTTTCAAAAGGCACATGCTTTATACTTATCCACTCTACTTCATGACTCATTGACTCGTTTTACTTTCTTATATTCTTTCAGCACTGCATGTGGATGCTTGAAGAACAGAGGGATGTTTGGTTTGGAGAAAAGAAGGCTCAGTTTTGCCAAGAATTTGAGTTAAAATATATGAAGAGCTCATGTGGAGGAAAGGATTGTTTATCTTAAAGAGCCTATAATGCAGAACTAGAATTAGTAAGTAAAAACTACAGTGAGGTAAATTTCAATGCAATATCAGGAAGTAGTTTATTATTACCAGAATTATCCAGAGGTAAAGTGAGCTCTTATAGGTGGCAGCAAGCTTTCTGTTATTGGAAGCATTGAAACTTAGATACAGTTGTTGTAAAATAGATTTCAGCCTCAAATGAGCTCTTAGACCAAAAGGGTGCTCTGACTCCCGAGATTTTTGTGCTTATCACAAAAAAAAAAAAATCATTTTCAATTTCACTCACATTTGACCTGATAGTAGCATAAGCCATCTCTGGGTTCATGTTATATTTATTTATTTATTTATTTGGTGAATATACAACAATAATAATGGTCATTGTGAAAATTTTTAAGTAATATAAAGTGCACAAATGTCTAAGCCCTCCTATTTTTTCCTAGTTACTAATGTCAACACTGCAACAGTTTGGTGAAGATTTTTGGGTAGATATGTAAATATATTTTTTATTTAGTTATATGTGTGTTTTTTTACTAAAAATACTACCCTCTGTTGGATGTTCTCTATGGGATATGGTGAATGTTGTACTTTGGTCTGAAGTCTCTCCAAAGGCTCATGTGTCAAAGACTCATCACCAGTATGTGGTACCATTGGAAGGTGGAGAGAACATTAGGAAATGGGGTTCATGGAAAAAAGTCACATCTGGAGGGGAGTTACCCTTAAAGAGTGTATTGAAATCCTGTCTCCTTCCTCTCTCCTCTTTGCTTCCTTGTCACCATGAGGTGAGCATCTTTGTTCTGTCAAGTGCTTACTGCCCTGATGTTTTGCCTCAGAGCTACCAGGCCAACAGACCATAACACTTTGAAACTAAAAAATGAGTCAAAATAACCCTTTCATCCTTATAAGCTGTTTACCCTGGTTATTTTGTCATAGCAATAGAAATCCAACTAACACAGCAGGCCACCTTCCAAGTCAGTAGATAGATCTACCTCTCAGTTTTGAAGGCTGAGTAGAATTCAATAGTATAATTCTGGGGTCAGCAAACATTTTCTTTAAGTGGTCAGAAAATAAATATTTTCATCTTTGTAGTCCCTGAGGTCTCTGTCCTAATTACTTAACCCTGATACATATTATGATAACAGCTCTAGATAATATCCCAATGAATAGATAGGTCTTCTAATAAGACTTGACTCATCATGCTAAAATTTGAATGTGTCCTGAAATATTATTCTTTTAAAATTTTTCCAGTCATTAAAAAATATAGAAAATATTCTTAGCTTAGAGGGCTGCACAAAACAGTCAGTAGATGAGATTAAACCCTCGGCTGTCATTTGCTGACCCTTGACATAATTTGTTAGGGAAGATGACTTATTCTCCATATCTTGTGTTCCCTTCCTGGGGAGTGAGCTCTGTTAGCATGGCAAACTTCCTTCTCACCCTGTCACTAACTCTGTACCAGGGGAGATGGATGACTTGATGTGATTAGGCAGCTTGGAGGAACCAGGGGGCAGGCCTTCTGCTCACTTTAAGAACTAGCTGCCTACTGGAAGCATACACTTCTATTTCGTGAGGAGGTGTCTAGAGATTGGCATTGAATAATAGTGTGAAGAAGTCCACTTGTCTTTCTATTCAGGCGTAAGTTATTTTCTCTAATATCAATTTATCAGTAATAAAGGTGATATTTTGGTGTCTAACATATCTTACTCATTTGTTTTATATCTCAGCTGGGTAAGGCATAAAAATAGACATATTTGTGGAATTATGTAATAATTACATAATAATTACTTGGATTACATTATTTATTTATGCATTTCACAGTCTTTCATTGTTGACATCTCCTAGCCCTTTGGTGAACCATTCATGTTCAAGTTTGTTAACTCCTTCTTCTTGCTGCTTATGCTATCTAAAAAGAAACCATGGCTGTGGGTCTTTAAAAACTCTCATGGATATACCCAGAGATGAATGCACTCTATATCACCATCTCCTTCTTCTTCTTGGTTTCTTATCTGCCATCCAAACTTAATATTCCTAGAGCTTGACTTGAGAGGCCAGATACATAGTACACTTGCTCAGCAACCTTCAATAGATCTCCATTGCACATAAGGTAAAGAATGATCCCTCAAAGAACATTTGGTTCTATATTTTGAATCTTACTTATTATTCTAGCTTTAGCTCTCAACATTTTAAAAAGTGTTAATACATGCTATATGTATATCACAATGCCAGGGGTATAATTAATACTCAACACATGTCAGCTAAATTGTCATTCCATTACATATTCCAATCATTTTCCAATCATTGTGACAACTCACTAGTTTCTAAAAGCTTATTTTATTTGCATTTTCCCTTTAAGTGATTTTTAAGTCGTCATCTCAGTTTATAAAAATCCTTTTTGACCTCTACAAATTCTGCTTGAAGAAACTCCATCTCTATGCATGATAATTGCACACTTTCAAAATTCCTAATTCAGTAGATCACATCACCAATTGGTGAATTCTTATTGAGCATTTTATGAAGGCCCTGGGACTCTCAATTTCACAATTATGTGGGGAAACTTGATGTGAACAAAGAATTGCTGTGAAGTGATAAAAGTGAAATGAGATTTTTAAGATAAAAATTTGTAACTAGAAGGGAGCAAGTCACCAATTACTTTGACTAATATTTACTGAATGCATGTCATTTGGCATATGCTGTACCAGGAATCCCATTCATTTTGACTAGAAGTAGATTTGGCTCTTCTATCAGGGATTTAATACCTACAGAACATAACCCTCACAAATAATAAGAAATTTATGTGCTACACTAATGAACATAAAATACAATATAAAATCAAAACTTTCAGAAATGCAATGAGGGCAGGCACATGGTGCTATGAGAGGAGGGTCTGACGAGAGTGGTGGGGTACACATGGCGGGAAATGGATGGACTTTAGATATGTTTTAAAAACATTGTCATCAAGAGAGGTATGACTTCTGTGTTAGTCAACTTTTTGTTGCTATGTCAAATATCTGAGAAAGGCAAGTTAGAGGAAGAAAGGTTTGTTTTGGCTCACGATTTCAGTACAAAATCTGCTGGCTCCATTGTTGGGCATGAAATTAGTCAGAACATCATGGCAGAAGAGTGTAGCAGAGGGAAGCTTCTCAGCTCTTGGCAGCCAGGAAGCAGAGAAAGAGAAGGGGACTGGGGACAAGAAATACTCTTTTAAAACACGCCCCCAGTGATGTACTTCCCTCCACCAATGTCCCACCTCTTACAGTCTCCACTGCCTCCCTGGAATCCTTTCAGCTTTCAATGGATTAATCCACCCATGAGGTCAGAGCCCTCATGATCCAATCAGTTCTCCAAATCCCCACTCTGCACATTGCCGCACTAGGGACCATGCTTTCAACACATTAGTGTTTGGGGGACACTTCATATTCTAAACCATGACAACTGCCTGATCCATTTTATCTCCTAATCAGAATTTTGAAGGAGGAATTGGACTTCAGCAACTGGATCTATGGGAGGAAGGGGTTTCAGATTAAGAAAACATAAATGCTCTTAAATCTAACATAGCTTACTGAGTCAGGACTTGTGAATAATTTAGTATGGCCAAACTGAAAGTATAGGGACCTGGGAAGAAATGAGGCAGGAGAGGTAGGTAGGGATGATGAGATCATGAAGGATCTTGTATGCCATTCTAGGGAGATTACCCTCATCATAAGACTAGTAGAAGATGATTGAAGAATTTTAGGTGGGAGAACTACATGGCAGTTATGTAGAACATGGTGAAGGAATGGGGATGGTAGAATTGGGATGAACTGGAGAGAAGACCTCTTAGATGATTACTACAAAACCCCAGAAGGGAGATGCTTAAGGCCTGATTGGAATTTTGGGCTCTCACCATCTACCTCATTAACTATTGTTAAAGTGAGGGAATGATTCTGGTCTCATATATATATATATATATATATGTATATATATATATATATATATTTTTTTTTTTTTTTTTTGTTGTTGTTGTTGTTGTTGTTGTTGTTAAATCTGACTCTTGAAATCTGGGTTTTCAAATAAATCCCATACAAATATAGGTTTCCAGGATTATTTAAGTTTGTACTTTCCAGAAGTATCCCTCAAAAAGGATTTGGGTGTGAGCAGTTGATTTGGGAGGTGATCCTAGGAAGTGTCATCCGGGGAGTGGGAAAGTAGTCCATGCAAGAACACACCCAATAAAAAAATGCATGACCAATGAGATGACTGATGTGGGCAGGTGAGATTCAGTTCCTCCATGACTCTCTGGGAGAGAGTTTAGACCATGCACCCCACGATTATCCCATGATAGAGTCAGGGGACCTGTGTGTTGATTCAAGATTCCATATTACATTAGAGCTCTGCTGTCATAGGTAGAGGTAGTTTGTACCTTCAGAGGCATCTTTCAGAAAGTGGGTATGGTGGGCTTCAATGTAGAATTGTAATATGGAATGAACAGAGTTTTTAAAATAACCTGGGAAGCCAGGTGTGTGGTGCATACCTGAAATCCCAGAAGCTCTGGAGGCAGAGGCAGGTAGATCCCAAGTTCAAGGGCACCCTCAGCAATTTAGTGAGGCCCTTAGCAACTTAGTGATACCTTATCTCAAAAAAAAAAAAAAAAAAGGAAGATCTGACTCAGTGGTTGAGTGCCCCTAGGTTCAATCCCTGGGGTAGCAAACAAAACAAAACAAAACAAAACGTGGGAAGTTTCAGGCAATTGAAGTATTCTTGTAGGAATTGCAGGAGACATTTTATTTAAATGTCTTACAAGATACACTCCCATAAATTCTCTGCGGTTCTCTAAACAGGGTACAACTGTGATTCAAGTGGTGTCAGTGATGCATAGAGTCCAGGAAGAAGAGCGTTAAGAAGGTATACGAATATGATTATGAGGCATGGAAGGAACTCTCACTAATTACATGCCCTCTATGTGATAGGGATAGTGATAACCACTATATATATGAAGCCATATTTAAAGTTAGGTAGTCAGTGTAGTTAGGTAAATCGGGTCTAATATCGAGTAAGATCCATAATGGAGGCCATGTTGAGAATGAATTCCCGGGAATGCAGGACAACTCATGGAATGTTAATGAAGTTCAGGAAAAAGCCCTAGGCCCAGAGCCCATTCCAAAGAAGTGTTAATGAAACAGCTCCCAGCAAACTTGAAGATGCCGACTCAAAAGTCCTTCCTGCACAGATTACTCCTTTGGTCCACCTGGGCCCCACCCTTAACAGAACAAAAGACACAAAAAGAATGTGACAAGAATGCAAGAAGACCTCAGCTATAAAATGGGGAGACAATCGCACTTCCACAGATTCCACCTCTTGGGTCCCCTTCTTCCTCCGGGAGAAGTCTTTTCTGCTGTCCTTTACCTTTAATAAACTTCTACTTTCCACTCTGACCTTGCCTCGGTGAGCTTCTCTGGTATTATACTTCAACATTGGGGAAGCAAGGACTCGTCACTGGTCAACAGCGGTTTTATATATATATATATATATATATATATATATATATATATATATATTTGGGTATCATGAGATTGAATTTAGGGACACTCAACCTCTGAGCCACACTTCCAGCCCTATTTTGTATTTTAATTAGAGACAGGGTCTCACTGAATTGCTTAGCACATCGTTTTTGCTGAGGCTAGCTTTGAACTTGTGATCTTCCTGCCTCAGCTTCTCGCTTAATAAATTTAATCATAACACCACCACCTTAAGAAATTATTGGATACTCATTATGCTTATGAAAAAATTAAAGAAATTGGAAGCTTTTGGGGTAAAATGAATTCTCCCAGTATCATGTAGTATTTCAGTTATCATTTGCTACAATAATGATTCATAAGAAATAACCACAAAACATGGTGCCTTAAAATGATAGTTTTTATTTAGCTTACAAGTCTGCAGACTGATGGTTTAGGTTGGGATCTGCTGGGCAGTTCTGATCTGAGCTGGGCTCACTTAGAAGCCTGGGTACGAGCTGTTAGAAGGTCAGGACTGCTTTGGCTGGGAGGAGTAGGAGGCTTCAGCTATGTTCCACAGGTCTCTCCTCATCCAGTAGACTAGCCCTGACATGTTCTTGTAGTATAATCTCATTGCCAAGGACAAGAGCACAAGTTGAAGCACATTGCTTTAACTCTTCACTTGCAAAGTTCGTTCCTGATAATGTTCTCCTGCTGAGTCTGGAGTCAGAACCTGGATATTGGGAGAGAAGAACTGGATAGTTAATGGAATCACAAATCCACACTTGGCTAATAGATGTCAACTGAGACTTAAACCCAAGGCCCGGGCAGGCCATTTTTTGTCCGCATGCTGCTTTGCATGCTGTCTGAATCAGGCCCCCAAAATGCTCCCACTGGTTTCAAAGAAGGTATGTTTATTTACATTTTTGTATTTGTTTCACATTTACCCTCGGGCCCAAGATGGATATGATTAAGCGTATTTATCTTTGCTTTTTGTTTTTTAAAGAAGGAAGTGGTAAGGTTGGAAATCCAAGGGCATTTTTGCTGATAGGACACTTGGTGTCCCGTCTGTATCTATAAAGCTCTGTAAAGTACCATGGGGGACATGTATGGTTGGATCCTGTCATTGTGATTTTGATATTTCCAAGAGGAGATGGATAAAAGGAGATGGTTATGGCAGATTTGCATTCCAAAGAACTTCATTAGAGTGGCAACTCAGCCCTGGAACTTGCAAGTTCAATTCATAAGGGCACAAGTATTTGTACACCAACTGAAATAGTGTAGCTAAGGAGTGCTGGGACTGTACTTGCTGGCCTGGGTCGCCTGGATTTAGGAATGCATTCTTCTTCTTCTTTTTTAAAGAAAACTTGTGACCAACGCTTTGTGTCCCAGCAGGAGGAAAGACTAAAACTTGACCTTCTTTTGTCCCAACAATAGACTGCCACTGCCTCATACCACTAGCTCAATAGTATCATCTGTCAATCGTCAACTCTCCTTCCAGGACAGAGCCGTATTCTCCTTGTCTTATCACTTTGCTGTGTGGTGTCCTTTCTCATCTGCTTTTGGAATTTAAAGGGGAAAAAAAAAAGACCATGAAAAATGTGTAAGTTGGATGCTATTCATTCACTTATTTATAAATAAATGGAAACTGACAGGCACCTCTTCAGAAAGTGTTTACTACATAGACAAGTGTTGATGACATGGGCTGAAAGACACAGTCTGGTGCCACCAGGACCAGCTGCTCCTTCAGTTGTTACCATTGTGCAGCCTCGATTTGGTTTTGGCTTGGCACATGCAGTTTCAGCCAGCTTTACATTGAGTCTCCAGGATACTTTATCTCTAGCTCTGTCTGCCAGAGACAATAGATGAGCCTTTTCGCCAGCTCTGAAAGCCCTGGGCTTTGTGCGCTCTTGACTCTGGTGCTATGGCTGCTAACATAATGGGCTTCACTCGATGCCAGTCGCTGCATCTGCTGTTGGCCCAGTAACTTTGCTTCATGGAAATGGCACTCCATATTTTGTTCTTCATGCTGCTGAGCTGACATTTGCTAAACTGGACAAATGTTTTCATTTTCACTGGAGAAGGAACACTGCTCAATGCTTAGCTAGGGAAAAAAAGTGTATTAAGCTATTGGATTTATAGTAGTTCTCAGACTGGTTCCAATCACAGATTCTCTAATCACCCCTCCAAGTGAGACTGTTTGGGGGTGCTGGTGGGAAATGGATGGTTGGATTCCTTGGGAAAGCACTACTTCCCTATATGGACTCTAGGTTACGCAGGTTTATTACATAGTTGAGTTAAGTCTTTGTCTACTTACCTATCAATGGATCAATCAACCAGGTATTTAGTACCTGCTCCAATGCAGGGTACTGTGTTAGGTTCTGAGAACACAAATAGGCATTGGTTACAATCCTTTTTTTTTTTTTTAGAGAATTATAGGCTGAATTTACCAGGCTGGCCTTAAGCTTGTGATCCTCCTATCCCAGCCTCCTGAGTCTCTGATAAGCAGGTCCAACCACATCCAGCTGAGATATACAGTTTGATGAAGAAAAACCACACACACACACACATACACACATACACACACACACATACACAAGTGCATGTACAGACACATAAGGTTTTGTTTAATGTATTTGTGGGAAAGGGTGCATTATGAAAGGGAGAGATGATTGTGGAAAGAGTGCCTGGGGAAGACTTCCTTGGGGGAAATGAAATTTAAACCTAATGTGAAAAAATGGTATGTTGAGGGTTGAGTGAACCCAGATGGATTAGCACACACAGTCATAAACAGAGCTATTCTTAGGTGTACAATGACTATTTTAGAAACTAAAACACCCTAAGCCTTTAAAAACATCACATTTTTAATCCACAATATGCATGATGTCATTTACGTTTATTTGTTGCATCCCCCAGAGACCTCAGTAAGCTGAGGGGAAGAGGAAAAGATGGTCACATATTAGCCATCTTCTGTTTGCCATGCTGTTTGCCACACTTTATCTCATTTAGTTCTTCTGTAGTCCTGGAAGCTATATGTTATTTCTTTTATTGTAGCTGAGGAGACTGAGGCTCAGAGAGGCTAAGTCAATGGCCTGTGTCTCACGGTTTTGAAATGGTTGGGGCCCTGTGCATTATTTATGCACCACAGCTGGTATCTTTCTTGATTTTTAAGGCAGTCAAGAAATTTGAAAGGGTATTACCAATGCTACTTCTAAAAATATGTATTTGAAATGCTGCTTGTTAGATGAGAACATTATTAGTAACTATAAAAAATGGATTTAAATGACAAAAAAGAAAAGTAACCCTAAAAATAAAACAATTTCAGTAACCCTGACATAAAATGATTGTGTCTTTTGGGGACACATATGTCATAGGATGTATCATGTGATACAGGAAGAGCAAGACTGAGTGTATGTGTGTGTATGTGTGTGTGTTTCTTTTGAATTTGGTGCACTCTGTGCTTTTCAGATACTTACTCAGGTTCAATGTCTGATGCATTAGAATTCTGTAACAAAATGATGAAGAGTGATTCCATTCTGACTCTCAAGGTGACAGATGTTCTATGGCTAAAATATTGCTTTGGGGAAACCAAAATAGACCTATTGTACCTAAAATAATGAGCCAAAAATATAAGTAAAAAAAAAGTAGAAAATGGAAATTAGAGCAAGTCAGGTCATTTTCTTTGAGCAGTGGTTCTCACTTTTTCCTCTGTGGCTCATCCTCTGGCCTGGCCAGTCTGTTCTCCCTCGGGCCTGCTCTTGTCCAGGTCCTTTCACACTCTTGGCCACAGAACTTCTTTCAAGTGATGGAGTAACGGGGCTTCCTACATGCCATTCTCAGAGCACTGCTTGGCAAGACAGCAGACTGGAATGCAAGGATGTTACTTGGGCAAGCAGTTGCTTGCAGATTGTAACTGTGCCCAGTGTCCTCTAGCCATCCTTGGTGAGTTTCCAGGAGGACACATAATCCCTCATCATGGACTGCTACACCCTGCAGGACCCTGGCCCTGAGCTTGACCTATCCCCTACATGTCCTGCTCTTGCTCACACATGGGCCAGTTAATGGGAGCATCTCCGGACCTACAACTAGGGCTGGGGTAGATGACTTCATCTCCTCTGTGCCACCTTCTCAAGAATTTGTTCCTTTAGGTCTTGCTGAACAGTAACTCAACACATAAGTGTCTCTCTCTCCAGGACCACCTGCCTCTATAATCTATGGCAGGTTGTATTTTGCTGGAAGAAATGATGAAACTCTTAAAACTTTTTCATGAGCCACCCAACACACAGAAAATTGCACCAAGCAAATGTATAGCTCGATGAATTGTAAAGTGAATGCTCATGTCATTACCACTGAGGGCAAAGAATAGGATGAGGACAGCATCTGGAAAGCCCCTAGTGTCCCTTTCCCACCCAACTACCTCCTTTCTCTCAAGATAAGCCCTGTTCTGACTTTTGGGGGGCAATCATTTCTGTGTTGTGCACAGTGTGTTGGCCAATTTAACAATAAACGCTGTAGTCTGGAAGCTCACATTTTGTGCCTTATTTCAGTTTGATTCCATAAATCCCAGGAGACTTCGGTGTTGGACAGTTCTGGTCAATCTCTGCTTTGTCATCTCCTAGCAGTACTGTTTTTGGCAGGTCACACGTATGTGTTTCTAAAGTTTGATTTCCTTATTTGTGCAGTTTAGGATAACAATATCTACCCACCAGGACTGTTGATGAGAAGTGAGGTCACATATTTACTGTAAGGTGCTTAGATGTGCTCAGGAGACCTTCTTGTGTGAGTTGCTTGTGGTCTGGGACTTGCATGGAGTCTTCTTTTGCATTTCTGGCTGACATTAGAGCTCCTCTGTCTTGCATCTCCCTGCCCTGGAGAAGGCTGTCTGAGTTCTACAATGTGCCATTCACTCCTACCTTCCTGCAGTGTACTGTGGGGTGTGTGTGTGTGTGTGTGTGTGTGAACGCGTGCGTGCATGTGTGCGTGTGTGTGCATTACCCAGAAAATAGCAGTCACTCATTAAACGCTGGCTGAATGAAAGGATAGAGGAATGAGTGATTTTCCTTGATTCCTTCTTTTGGAGATTATCATCTGGTGGAGGAGGTGAGACATACAAAAATGACAAGGACAGCATTACAAGCATCACAAGGAAGCATTATGGGGCACTGGTTGCTGCCAGTCCATGAGGGATGCAGCTCAGTGGTAGCATGCTTGCCTAGCATGTGACAGGCCCTGGGTTAGATCCTGAGTAGTGCAAAAAGAAAGATGAAAAAAATATATATATATGTGTGTGTGTATATATATGTGTGTGTGTGTGTGTGTGTTTGTGTGTGTGTGCCAGCTAAATTACTCTAGTTATTAACTGAGACAATTGAATCAGTGATCTCCGCTTAAGTTTATCCCTCTGTAAAGTATGATTAGTAATGGAACCTATCTCATAGAATTGTGAGGAGTACATGAGAAAAATGGATGTACTGCTTATAGCAGGACCTGGGACGTTGTAAATCTTTACAAAATGTGCTTGCTGCTATTAATTTGATGGTGAAAGAGTTAGTGATAAAATGGCAGGAGAATCTTCAGGAGGGTGGAGGCGGGAGACTATCTGGGGGAAAGTTTGGTGAGGTTTTCAGGGGGAGGGTCTCCTCTGTGCTGAGTTTTGAGGCTCTGAAGCATTTAGATTGGATTCTTCTCCATCTCCAGGTGTTCCTAGATGCTGTTCTCTCCTCTGAGTTATTTCCCTACCCTCAGTGCCCGGGTAACCTCCACTCATCCTCAGGTCTCATCTTAAAAGCCATTTTCTCCCTGAGGGTTTTCCCTGATCCACCTGACCAGGCTCAGACAGCTGATTGTATACTCCAAACACTGCATATTGGATGTTTAGAGAATTATTGGTTAAAATTTGTACTTATAGATTTATTAATGTAATTATTTGTTTAATTTCTTACTCTCCCATTAGATTGTAGAGAATTGCTTCTGACTTTCTTTGCCCTATACCTTTATCCCCAGTGGCTGTTAATACAGCACCGAGCTTGTAATAAATCCTGAGAAATATTTTACTGAATGATTTCATTCACATACACACACACACACACACACACACACAGAGGCAGAGTAAATCATTTCAGGAAGAGGGACAAATAAACAGAATGAACAAATGAATAGACTCATAGATGTGGTTTATTTAATCTGAAATTCATCTCCATAATGTATGAAGAGAAGGCTTCCTCTTAGCGTGCACTTTGCCTATAATATCACAGAGGCCCTGCCCCTAACCAGTGACAACTTTAGAGGATATAAAGAAGGAGCAGGGGAAGTATGGTCAGCTGGGGAGGCCATCTGGGATTAGGCAAATTCTATTGGTCCCTTAAATCCTACCCTTTCCTGAGGGTGGCCCAGATGAAGGCAGTGTGGTGGTTTGGGGATGGAAATGTTCAAGAGGCATTGGGGAGGCCTGAGACCCTGGACTGGCAGCCAGATGCTGTTCTCTGAGCAGAGGGAGTGCCAATCTGGTCTTATGTAGCAGCTCCTTGTGTATTTCTGATATTAACCCTTTATCTGCTAAAGGCTTTGCAGATATTTTCTAGGTGTACTTTTGCCATAATATTTCCTTTTCGCTAATGGTAAGACTGCCATGAAATCAAAGGCAAGTTCTACAATCACTAGCTTCTAAGAGTTGAGGACATACAATAGTGTGGCTCTATGATTTTTTTTCCAGAAAATGCTTCACGTTAAGTCTTAATTTGAGAAAAAGATAGAAATATTTTAAGTGTCACAGAGAAGTATTATATATGTTTTAAGGCATGTGTAAAAAGAGGCTTTCTTCGGGAAACTTGCCAAAAACTAGTAGATTCTGAAACTGGCTTTTGTTTGTCTCCTATTAGGTCTTTGTGCAATAGTTTTGTAAGAAACATGAAAAAATTTACTTCACTAGTCCAGGACCCCACAGGCTCAAAGTCTATTTATAAACTGCTCCCCTTCAAGGGGTTCAGAGGGCTTGGCTGATTGTTTCTCATAAACTTACAAAATTCATGTGCAATAGGGCTGAGAGTGCAGGAGAGTGGGAATGTAGGACTTATTTCTATTTCCGTGTTTTATAGCACACTTAAGTAACTCCCCACAGGCTCAGTGGTAAAGTTGGGAACAAACTCTAATGCCAAATTACTTGTCTGCTTGTTGAACACAGTTACTATTTAATCAAGAATTTTTCTTTTCTTTTATTTATTTTTTTTATGATTTTAAGTTTTTTTTATTGTAAGAATTTTTCTTTTAAAATTTCTTTCTCTCATTCTATTTGCTTGTACAAATTTTCAATTTTTGATGAGAAATGCAATTTGTGGATCTAATGAGCTAAATTAAAACTTAAATATCAGAAGATAACATACATGTTACCTCTTACTAGTAAAAAAATCTTAATTCATAAATCTGAAATTAGGACGCTGAATGTATTTTATTAGGTTTTAGAAATTACTTTGTAGGCCAGTATTTTCAAAGAGTCTATACTCACCAATGAATATAGAAATAAATAGAGTAAGACACTAGTTAGGGCAATTTATACGTGTTGGATCATTTACCAGGGAGCATTTCCTTGGAAATATTTAAAAATGATATCTTGAATAATTGTCACTCAACTAGGGTTTGAGGGTTTGTCCCCCAGAACTCATGTTTTTGAAGATTGATTCCCAGCAGGCTGGTGTTGGGAGGCAGGGCCTGATGGGAGGTGTTGGGTCACAAGATGAGGCTCCCATGGAGTAATGTCATTATTACAGAAGTGCATTAGTTACAGTGAGAGCGTGTTGTTACAAAGTGAGTCTGTTCATCATATCTTGTCTTTGAAAATATTTGCTTGCCCTTCCATTCTTCTGCCATGGTATAACACGGGAGAGGGTCCTCACCAGGTATAGCTGCTCAATCTGGGACTTCACAATCTCTAACATTGTGAGATAAATAAACTTTTTTTTTGCTTTATAAGTTACCCAGTCTGTGGAATTCCATCATAACAACATAAAACAGACTAAAACAGCTACCCAAATGGCTAAGATTAGAGTTTCATAGTTGGTCCTCATGTAGAAGTTCTGAACATCGAAATGTTTATAGTTTTTCTGGAAAGTTATTTGTAAGGTATATAAAAGTTGCAAATGTGAAAATTCTTTGACTCAGTCATATAATTTCTAGGAAAGTAATTTTAAATGTGCTTTGTTTTAGCTAAGGATGTTCATTGTAGCATTGTTTATGATCATAAAACAATTAGAAACAGCCTATGGACCAAACATAATATATTGATTAAGAAAGTTATGGTACCATGATATAATGGAATTCTATGTTGACATATAATAAATGATGGTATGGTGGTGTACACCTGTAATTCTAGAAATTGGGGAATCTGAGTCAGGAGGATTACAAGTTTGAGGCCAGTCTCAGCAACTTCGTGAGATCATAAGCAACTTAGTGAGACCCTGTTTCAAAATCAAAAATGAAAAGGGGCTGAGGATGTGGCTCAGTGCTTAATTGCCCTTGGGTTCAACCCCCAGTAAAAAAAAAAAAAGTATAGTATGGTATATTATGTTAAACCCTAATAGTTAATATAAAAGATACCAATGTAATAATGAACATTTTTAATGAAAAGAGCAGATTATTATAAAACAGTGTTCACCGTGGCCATAAGGAAATGCATGTGCATTCACATGTGTGGGAAACACCTGGAGATATATCCAACACAATGCTCATGGTCATAAATTTTGGGAGTAGGGAATGAGTTATGCTTCCTCTTTTTCTTTATCTATGTTTTCTAATTTTTCTTCTCTGAACACAGATCACTGTTCTACTTCTAAAACTGTAACTGTTCAATTTAAAAATTTTCTAAAAATGTATGACATTGTGCACAGGAACTTATGGGTGAGGTCAGATAGGCCTCTGTATCCTCAGTACCAAAACCATATTCGGGGGGTCACTTCCGCTACTAAGCAAGGTACCTGTCAGTGGGAAACAGTGAGTAGGGCTAGACCTTGAGAAGAATTTTACAGGAGCACTTGAGGGGGCCTTGAAGATATTAATAAACACAACCAGTCAAGTGGGATGACCCAGTGTGTGACAGCACTGAGGTTCACGGTCTCTTTCCTCTATATATCTATATCTATATCTATCTATCTATCTATCTATCTATCTATCTATCTATCTATCTTAGATAGATATCAATATAGAAGAAGCAAAGTTCTTCAATTCCAACAAAGTTCTTCAAATTTTAAGAAGTTGCATGTTGCTTATCCCCTTCTGCTAGGTCAGCCTTCCCAACTGTCAGAGCTTGTAGTCTGACTGAAAGATTCATTTTGCTGCAGCTCTAGAGGAAAACATAGCCCTTCATCTGGAGGATTTAGTCACTATTTGTGCAATTAGTTCTTGTCAATTCATTCTAGCTTCTCTTTGGGCCACACTGCTGTCAAATTCTTCACATTTTTTTTCAATGTTCCACTAGTGTCTCTATTTTATCTTCGTTGTTTTCTTCCTCCCATCTTCAGTTCCCCTCTTCTCCCTCCCTTCCCCCATCTCTCTCTCTTTATCAAACTCTAGCAACTCTGTGTCTGGAAAGTTCTACCTTGGGCTTGAGTCACCATCTTCCTTTGGCGTTTTCTTATTTAAAGTCTTGGTATCCTGGGACTTGGGCCTTCCATTCACTGTGGAAATGGAAGATAATAGACATCTGCCAGTATCTGGGGGCTAGGGTGGCCCCTCAGAGTCAGGCGTTAGGCACCAGGGAAGTGCAGGATCTTGAGAGGGATGAGAGCCTGAGAAAGCTTCTGCTGACCTGCTGCTTGGCCTGCAGGACCAGCCCCACACCTGTCGGAGAGCGGTGACAGGAGGCTTTCCATTCATGCTACTCAAGGGCCACCAACTGTGTACCAAACACTGTGCTAAACAGACTTGTTCAAGTAGGCATCATCACTTCCTATAGTGGATGCCCAGGCCCCCTTCACTGGGCTGCCCATCCCCTAGATGATCTGAGGACTGGCTGAGGACAGCTCACAGTACACCCCTGGACATGGAGGAGGGCTTCCTTTGGCCACTGGGAGCTGCCTTCCTACTCCCAGATCCTCAGTCAATGCTGACCCACCTGAGGGCAGCAGAGAAGACCAGCTGCCTATGTCAAGGTGGGACTGACTCACATCATTCAAACGTCAGGGTTCTGCGCTGGCCCTCTCGATCTTGTGGCTTCACTTCCACCTCTCCTGAGAGCACTCTTCTGATAAGGTATTTGAATATAAAGTTCCCATCACGGGAGGAATAGATGAATTCTAGATAGGGAAGAGGGATGGGAGGGAAAGGGAGGGGGCAGGGGATTAGCAAGAATGGTGTAATGTGATGGACATCATTATACAAAATATATGTATGAAGACTTGAATTGGATGTCAACATACTTTATGTACAAACAGAGATATGAAAATTGTGGTATATATGTGTATTAAGAACTGTAATGCAAAAAAAAAAAAAAAATAGCGTTACCTTAAATTAGGTAGAGGGAAGTGAAAGGAGGGTAAGGCAGAGGATGTGGGGATAAGAAAGATAGTAGAATGAAACAGACATTATTACTGTATGTTTGTATGTGACTGTATGACCAATGTGATTCTACAATATGTATACTCAGAAAAATGAGAAATTATATCCCATCTATGTATGATATATCAAAGTATATAAGTGCATTCTACTATCATGTATAACTAATTCAAACAAATAAAAAATTAAAAAAAAGTTCCCATCATGGAGTCTGTTCCTGGAGAGCTTGACCTCCCATTTTATAAACGAAGAAATTGAAACTCAGAATGATTGATTTATTTGTCTACATCGCACAGCAGAGCAGAAAGACAAAACCCAGTTCCATCCAATGGCATGCTCCATTATTGCACAATAATTTCTCCCAGGGTTACCAAGGGGAGTGTGAAAATTTAGCTCTCAAGCTGGCCAGGTAACTGGGTTCAAGTTCACTGTGCATAGTGGGAAAGGACGAGCTAAATGTGGAGTCAGATGATGAAATGGGTAGAGTCTTTACAAAGTGGTTCTTCCTGCCTGGGGTCATGGTCATTCCCTCCTCCCTACTCTCTGCTGCCAATGAGGGACAATTTGGAAATGCATATCCCTTTTTTTGTTGTTGTTGTCAACACGATGGTAGAACTGTTCTAACATTTATTGAGCATGGCCAGGGATGTTAAAAAGTCTTGCAACACTCGGGACAGCTCTGCTCAACAAAGAATCATTCTGCACCAAATGCTAATAGTGCCCCTGTTGAGAAACACTACAAAGTGCCCAGGGTCAAAAAGGAAGTGAGCCAAATGCAGTCAGCAAGTCCAAAGGGCAAGAGAATGATGAAAAAGAGCAGACAAAGCGCTGGGGCTGGTGCCAGCCAGGCTGAAGGAACTGGAGGGATGTGGCTTGCTGTTCTTCGCATCCACTCTGTGGGGCAGAGGCAGCCTGCATCTGGCTGCTGCAAAAGTGGAGGACAAAAGAAGGAATCAAAGTGGATGTCACAGGAACCCATGGCAAAAGGCACTGAGTGGCAGTAGAGTCACTGTCCATTTATTTATTTCAATAGGCAGATGCTGAGCCCTGTCATTTCCAGGTGTGCAGTGAGTGCTAAGAAAAGCAAACATCAGACAATTCCGACTCCAGTCACTGCTAAGAAGTAGGTGCTTAAGGACTTGCCATGTTATAATTTTGCCTGCCCCGAAGGTGAACCTTGTCCTGCAGAGGAATTCTTTGTTTTGGAAGTCTTGCTGGGCAGGAGGCCATGTCCCATGTTAGAGGCCAGAAGTGTCAGATAACTACCTTCCCAGAGTCCCTTGAAGGTAGGCTTGGGCTAATGCTCTGGGTCTCTATTTGGGAGGGAGTTATTAAAGAGCCTGGAGAGAAGAGGGGAGTCTCCATTTGTTGTAGTAGCAGCAAGGTCAGTTCCTGGGGGCAGCAGAGGTAGCTGGGAGTGGTAGTGTCCCCTGTCCTGGGGGCAATGTTGCTGGTGCTGACAGCAGCACAGATTCTGAAATGGTGATCCCACTGGGTGCTATTGGAGGCCTGGTTTCCAGCCACATAGACTTAAAAGGTAAATAAATTCTTCCCTTGCTTAACGCAGCGATGAATGGTCCCTTTTGTGGGTGGGTAGGAGCACTTACTGTGCACTGGTTGCTGGGAAAATGAATGAATCAGACTAAAGGCCACAGGTACCTGGGTCAGATGCAGGGAGCATGACACATGGGTGTAACTAAGCAGCAAGCACCTTGAGTAGGCAACAGTGAACGATAACCCATATTATGTTCCATCGCCTAAATTATTTCAAGGATCAGGGAAGTTGATATCATATCATGTCAACTGGGATCATGTCAACATTAAAAATAAATAAAAAAGACAATGACTTGAACTCGTGGAGTTTGGCTGCAGAGTGGGCCAGACATCATGAGCGATGAGTCACAGGATGCACCTGGAGCCAACTTGACCTTGGAATGCAAAAGCTGGAAACAGGGATGCTGTGGTGGGGTGGTGACTAGAGAGGGCAGAGCTGCCTCCTGAGCCTGCCAGCAGAGAGCTGTCGGTGGCCCCAGACTTCTCCCGGCCTGTCTGTGGAAACAGAACACAAAGGGCCGCACATGGCAATTGAGTCTTTTGTCCAGTTTATTCATGATCCTAAACTTCTCCAAAATTGTCTTATTTCTTCCATTGTAAGATATCCAGTACGCATCCTGCGGCTTGTGCTGTTTTGTGTAAACTAAACAGAATGTCATTTGGGGGCGGAGGCGGTGGGGAATGAGTTCGATGCTGATTCTCGTTTATTATATAACTGTCATTCACTGACGTCTCTTCCATGCCAGGCTTCTTTCCACACACTATCTTTTATCTTCAAAACAACCGTGCAAGCAGGGAGTGGGAGCTTAGTTTTAGAGGCAAGGCCCAAGGACTGAGCTAAGGCTACAGAGCTGTGGTGAAAAAGCTTTGACCCCAGGTGATCTGGCTCCAGTCCTGCCGGCTGTCCGTGAAACACCCGTGGTGCCTCCTTCCCAGGTTCCCTAAGCCAAGGAATAGAGGGTTCTGCTGCAGGGATGGTACATCCACCCTTCCACCTTTGGCAATAACTCACTCCAGGCAGGTTATGGGGCCTGAGATAAGCATCCAGCATTCCTAAGGGGTTAAGATCAGTCCCCTGATCAGGAACCACATCAGTGGCGAATAAGTCTTTCTGTTTAAAGGAAAAAGAAAAAAAGAAAAAATTCCACAATGAAAACACTAGATCCTAAGATCCCTTCCAGGCTTCATTTCTGTGAGTACAGATTAGAGGAAAAGTACTTGTATCTAGTTAGCTTGGTTGGGAGGATGCTGTCCTGAGGCCATAAGCATGGGAGTAGGTTCATCTGCCAACCCTCCACCATGGGGCCTAGAGGGGATGTGGGTAAGCCAGTGTTAGTAGACAAATGATCAATGATAAAAATAAACACTTACTGGGCACCTAGTGTGTGCTGGTACTGTGCAGGTGTTGAGATGCATCATCTTTAGTCTTCCGCATGAAACTTTTTTTTTTTTTTGCATGAAACCTTTTAAATGGAGCCAACTCTGGGAGGGCCAGCCTCACAGACAACAGCGGAGCTCTTTAGGATTCAAACTCAGAACTTCCTCCAGAGCCCCATCTGTGGTCAAATTTACCATGGATGAGCAGTTCCAGCTATTTCTAGAAGAGCTACTTTAAAGTTATTACCTGTTTATCCAGCAATTATTCGCCAGGGCCTACTTGATGATGGGTAACCCACTCCTGAACAAGAGACCTGACCTCTGCCCTCATGGTGGAAAAGAAAAAAAGACACAAATACACACAAATAAACATGTAACTAGAAACCAGGGTAAGTGATATGAAGGCAAAGTACAGAAAGGTGAGAAAGCATACGACGAGGTGACCTAAACTAGCCTAGCAGACCAGGGAAGACAATTAAGTCAGTAGCAGACAGGTGAGTGTCCTTAACTAAAAGAAAGGGAAGCCGAATGGCAGAAAGATATTAATGGTGGAATAACGGTCATGTACAAAGACCCTGAGGCATGAAGAAAGAAATTTTAGTTTATGGTAGCAACACATGGCGGGCCAAAGGGATAGATTTAATATAGGGGGCAGGGGGAGGGGAGTTCACAGAGACTTAGGGCTTTATGACAGCTATCTCCCAGCTCTGCCTTGTCTCCCTGCACTGAAGCAGGGCTTCCATTATCATTTCTGGTGATGTTTGCATTACTAATTTTTTCTTTTTTACAGTGAAGAGTTATTTCTCTGGATTCCTGTCTCCACCGAAAATTAAAGATAGATCAGGAGAACCACACTCTTCAACCTCAGTGTGTGCCATTCATGGACCTTGGGGCTTAGTGCCTGTGGACATTTAAGTTTTCTCCACCCTTACTTTGAGTGAAATAGAATAAAAGCCAGCTGGCTGTCCCCCTGTATAATGGCCTAAACTGTGTTGCCTTTTTCTCAAATGCCTAGTGAGAATGGCTGTGCTTTGGATGGTGTGCATCTCATCACCATAGCAGCCACAGAGCTGAGTATCCAATTGATACTCAAAGTCAAAGATACATTAAAAAAAAAATCCTAGTTTTCTATTTAAGTGTAGAATTGCACCTGTTTTTAATTGCTACTTAATTTATTAAGCATTTATAGCATATTAAGCAACATAGATCTGCAGATCCCCCGGCCCTAGAGAGCATATGGTACTCATTCCTTCCTACATCAGAGAAATTAATCTTGCCAGCTCCAAACCACGGCTTCTTACATATTAGCAAGACAGCAAAAATTAATTTTGAGCTTTTCTTAAACATTTACAAACATGTCAAGTAGCACAGGCCTCTCTGGTCTCCTGTAAAAGTCCTGGACTGTGACCTAAGAAACGAGTTTATTTTACACAGTTAATATGTTCCCCAAAGACAGAGCATAAATCATGCCGCATATCCAGAGCTCTAGAGGAGCTCACTGGGGGAACTTGTGGTAAATCACTTTGTAAAACAAAGAACTTGACTGTGATACGCAAAATCATTCATTAATATATTATTCTTCCAAGAACAAAGTATCAAATCGGGATTTAATAAAGTGCATTTGCATCAGATATGTGGTACGATGTCTAAAATGTCAGTTTCCTTGTATAAGATTGAAATCAGTTGATTTTTTGTTTGTGTGTGCCTTTTATATCCTGGTCTATAGTTTTCACCTTGCTTTCTTTTCTTGTCTCCCTTATGTGCTGTCTGTATGCTAAGCCCTGCTACATACAAATAAAATCTTTAGCCCAAACTAAACCAGCAGAGGGTACTGTTTGAGCACTAAAGTGGACTTCTCATCTTTGTCTTTCTTACCAGAAGAGAATGATATTTGAATAATAGGCAGAATGCTACTCAATAGACAAGGTGCTGGCAAGGTACTATGCATCAATGATCATGTTTCAGCATTGTTTTGCAGAAAATTTCCTTTGTTCCCTGGAGCTCAAAGGGACATTTCTTGCAAAATGCATTCACAGTTCTTGGTGGCAAATAGACATGTTTTGATGGTAGAAGAGGAGGGTGGTGGTGAAGTGGAATCTGCATCTACATTTCCTAACTAATTATACTATTGTAGGTTTGGGGTTCTGAATCAAGATATCAGCCCCACCTGCTCTCTGCTTGTTGGTGAACTGTCATGAATAATTCCTGAAATAGTAAAGGACATAATAAAAAAAATCAAGCATCCCTGCATATTGTAGACCCATAAGCACAATGTCTGTAGTTGTCTTCAGGAAGGGGAGATTGGAAGACACATCTGGTTGAATTTGAACTCTTAAGAATAGTTAGTGGCGGTGGCTGTCTATTAAAGTGAGTCTTTCCCCATTCTGAAATTATGTTCAGCTTTAAACATATTGTAGAAGAACATTTTGTCATGAGTTTTACATGCAAACAGGCGGATTACATATTTCTTAATAAAACGTATATACTTGGATTTTCATATCAATCATTTAAAAATTCTTATTAAAGTAGAAAAATGGCATATGGTAACAACAATGAAAGATGGTGTGCTTCATCTCTGGGTCATGTGCTGGTTTTTGCTAATTCTTGGGTTACTAGTTTTAGATATTTGCTATGGTTTGATGTTTTCCCCAAGGATTCACATGTTAGAAGCTTGGTCCGCAGTGTGGCAAAATTGGGAGGTGGTAGAGCCTTTAAGAGCTCCGGCTTAGATAATTAGGTCACTGGGGGCTCTACCCTTAGAAGGGATTAATGTAGTTCTTGTGGAAACCCGGTTAGTTCTCACAAGACTGGGTTGTTATAAAAGAGCAAAACTGGTTCTCTTCTTGCTCTGGCTTCCTGTCTTGTGTTATTTGTCTTTCCCACACAGACTCCCGCCATGATATCATCTGCCATGAGGTGATAGAGACATGGTGACCCTAACCAGAGGCCAAACACCTGGGCTGCCTAATCTAAAAATGTGAATGAAAAAAAAAAAAAAAAACCTTTGGTTTTATACACTGCCTACCTCAGCTACTTTGTTATAGCAAAGAAAAATGGACCAAGAGAATATTACATATTTTTGTTGTAATATTGTTTTCCTACATCTTACTGGCAGATGAAAATGTAACCTAAATCACTCAATGCCTCCTATTTTTTTTTGAAATTTCCTACTCCACTTTTTATATCTATTATTTCCTTATGCAGTTTTACATAAAATACTTACTCCTTTAACAATAAGCAATTTATCCCAAGCCTCTATCTTTTCAGTTCTTTCTCCCAATTTTTGTAATCTTCTCTACATTGTCAAGATTAACATTTACTTTCTGTTCTCTATCATTCTACCAATTTGTCTATGATTTTCTAAATCAATATATGGTACTTACTTTGGAACTCAATATTGTTTCTCCCAGAATCAAATAGTATACTATTCTTTGATCTCCTGTCTTATAACTTTTCTAGAATTTCCATTTGCCTTTTTAAGAAAATGCTATGTGCCTTTATCATGTGCTCAAGTTTTTTTTTTTTTTTTTATCTCTTCGGTTAGAGACATTTTGTTATTATTATTTTTATTTTCTGGAAACTTCCTTCTTCTGAAGCTACTTCAAGAAAGCACCTTCCTCTTGCCAGTTTTGTCTCTGCTTGTTCTCCAGGCTTGCTCCAGAGTGATCGTGTTTTTCTGTTTTGTTGATGTGTTTGTTTCGTGTTTCTTTCTGGAACTCAAGGCTTTGGCTTTCTTGCTGACTGCTTTTTGCTTCAGGACATGCTCAAGACAACTCTCAAGAAATGAGATGTGAAATATAGGTCTTCTGATTCTTTGTGTGAAAATCAGCACATGCAAGTGTGACCTATATTTATGCTTGAGTAATAATTTAGTTAGGTATAGAAAGTACGGTTAGAAATGACTTTCCCTCAGGATGTGAAAGGCGTCTTTCTTTTTCTTCACCATCCAATATTGCTGATGTGAAGTTTACTGTCAACTTGATTCTCTTATTATTATTATTGTTATTATTATTTCTTGGTATTTTACTTTCAGTGACCGTCTTTTGATATCTGATGGGCTGTTAAAATCTGAAATCTTAAGTTTTTCTGGTATAACATTTTTCTTGCATCATTCAGATGAACAATTTTATTCCTTCCATTTCTCCATTTTTTTGCTATTCATTTCCCACCATCCTTGTTAATTATGTTAATCCTCCTTGTTTGATCTTTTTGTCTATTTTTCATTTTATCTCACAGATTTTTCTCAATTTTACATTCTAGTTTTTTTCCTTTGGGTGAGTACACATTTGCACATAATTATTTATTGTAAGTCAACCCTCCTTCTTAAACCCATTTTGCTCTTTTTTCATAGTATCCTATTGTTCTGAATTAATGGAAGCAAGTATTTTTTTAAACAAGTTTTTTTAAAAATAACTTTCACTTTTTAAAAGTTAACAGATGTGTATTGCAGGTAGTAGAAAAAATGCAAGAAGCAAAGAACAAAGTCATTCAGTCACAAGCATCTCAGTCAGATGAACTTCTGGATCTTACGTGTATATACACAACATCCCACTTTGGGTGACTGAGATCAGAGTGTGAGGTGCGTTTTTCCACACATCACAAATACTCACCAGTTCAAAATCCCAAAGGTACATGAGTATTTTTGATAACCAAGACTATATTATACCATCTCAATCTGTTAGGAAAAAAAAATGTAATCCGGCCTTTCTTGGGGACAGAAATTTGACTGAAGACAGAAATGGCAACAGGTCTCTAGATGACATCTTGGCAGAGTTACAATTAAAATACTGCATTCCCTTAATGCTCAATTGAAAATGAGATGTAAAGGAACAGAATACACTGAGCATAATGTTTCTAGGAGAGTTCATTATCAGATTTCGACTACTGAAATATTAGCAAGAAATAATTTTCCCAGTGGATGAAGGTATTCCATGGTATAGCTAGAAGAGACACTCACATTGGTGGCTCTTTTCAAAATGTGAATTGGAGCACATTAGACACAATGTATTTCTTCAATCTTTCTGAGGATGTTAGAATTTTTATGAGAAGTTATATTATTCATGCCTCTTTTTACTTTAGAATCAGTTTTCCTGTTTATCTTTGTTCTGACATTAATGTCTCCCATTAAGGGCATTTCCCACATCTATAAGAATCTTTGGTTTTCTGCTCACATTTTAGAGCCAAGCAGACACCGTGATTGAGATGGCAATTTCCCTAATGGTAAAACCAGCTTTCAAATAAACAGACTTTTGATTGATTTCATCTAAATTCGACTCTCATCTGTATGGCATCTGAATTTTCAAAATTCTGAACCTCTCAATCATTTTACTCGGCAGTTTATCTCTGTCATTTTCCCCATGTGCCCACTCCCTTCACATATTTCCATCACATTTCATCTCCAAAAAATTGTTGAAACATTTGATCAGCTGATAACCACTTTATATTCTTATTTACTTCATGAGTTTGTACTTATTTGTGTTACTTTAATAACATTGGATGGGCTTTAGGTTGGAAGAGAATATAAATACATATGAATAATCTGTCATCTTTATCTGGAAGCCCATGCTAAATTTTAAATGCACATAAGTCTGACCTGAAAATTCTAAATGCATATTTAGTATTTATTTATAGCTCACATAAATTGCAATAATACGGTTCCAGTGGACATGTTTAAGATATCTTCTGGCATGCTTCATTTTTTTCTGACAATTTTCTTAGTCTGTGAAGATAGAACAACCTTAGGATTAAACAAATATTTAATCCTAAGGTTACAAGTTAATTCTATTATTATAACTTTTTTGTTCTTCATAACAACACTATGAAACAGGTTTTACCAGTATTTCATTTTATAGATGAGAAGCAGAAATTCTAAGAGAATTAAATGATAAGCTTAAGATTATATAGCCAGTGTGTTGACCTAGTTAGATCCAAACTTTTAATGTTTTTTATTCTGTGATGCACTAATGTCTCTTAGATACCACTTGATAAAATCATGTAAATATAACAGCATAAATAAATAATCTAGTCTGTCTACAGAATAAATTCCTATTTTCACAGGGCTTCCTGTGTCCTACTTTAGTTTAAATCTTGGTTGTACTTTTGAATATCTAAAACTAGTCTTAGATATTTGGTAACAAGGCAGCATTCTTAACTTCTCTTCCCAAAGAACTTGACCAATAATTTCCACTGATAAAATAAGTCATATTACATAAAAGAAAATTGGTGGTTTCAAAAGTATTGGGGGGCAGGGTTAAGGTACAGTCAGACTATTTTAATTGTCTTCCATTATTCTGTATCTTGCTACATTTTAGGTCAGATGATGTGGCTTGTCACATTCAAAACTGTATTAATTATGGAATTTTATGACAATGCAGTATATGTTTGCCAATTGGGAAAGAAGATAATTATGCTTGAATGTAGGTCACATTTAAGAAATCCTCTTAGGCCGATGGGAACCATGTTTCCTTAAAACTCAAGACTTGAAGATATTAAAGAGAATATCTTTATGGTGCCTCTCTCATCTCATGACCTAGTTTTTCAGGTCAGAGATGCTTTTTTGTTTGTTTGTTTTTGGTGGATGTGCGAGGAAGGGAATCTTGCATCATTTCCTTTAGGGTGGTTTGGTCAGTTGTGGTTGCTGCTGAATTGGATCCTCCTGGTTATAAGAGGCAGGTGGATGAGCCTCACACAGGAGGGATGACTACAGGTACATTTCTAGGATTCTAAGCAGATACTTCTCCCAACTACCCTAAAGCTGTTTCATGCTGATTTTTATCCAGGAACATTTTTGTCTCCCATGTAGCTATTTTATGTATTTATCCTTGAAAATTGTGGATGTGTTCAGACTCTCAATATTTTGTTTTTATTTTCACCCAGAGCTTTTGTGGTTTCAGCTTTACCAGATAGCCAATCTAAAGAATACCACTCAGAATAGGAACAAACTCCCTCAAAACTTAGGTTTAAGGATTTGATATAATTTTATATCAGCGACAGAATCTCTGCCATACATTACCATTTAGAAGTATAAAAAATAGTCTTCTCATTCATTTCTTGACCACTGCCCCATCCCACCCAATCCTACTCTTCCTCCTAGAGATGATGATAGCAACAGAACAACATATTATTTGAAATTCATTGCATGAACATACTAGAAGAAATAAATGGTTCTTTGATGGTGTAGCTGGATACCCTGTAATGGTGTATAATTTTACGAGATACACAGTAAAAGTGATCTGAGATACTAATATTCAGAGCAAAGTTTTGATTTTTGTCACAGTAATGTAAGTGGTTTAGTGGTTTAACTGGTGTTAGGTTGGGTCAAAATTGCTTTTTAGAAGAAGGAAGTGGGGGTGGCAATCCAATTTTAATTTATAATTTAAACTGAGCTAAGACTTTTGTCTCTCATGTATCTATTTTCGGTTTGCCTTATGCTATTGCTAACAGAATCTTATAACTAGTCAGTTGATGAAATATTCTGAGAATAAAATTTATGTCCTGTTTTTCTCATTGTCTGTTTCCCATCTTTAAGGAACTAAAGTATTTCAGTAAGCTGCATGAAGGAACTGCAGACACGATGAAAATGCTGTGCTTTAAGTTTATTAGGCATTTTGCAGTGTGGATACCAAACTTTGGTAATATGTGTATCAAAGATGGTACACTAAGGATAATTGTGACCATTCTTAGATCTAGCTCCTGAAATAAGTTTCCTGGTAGGATCTCTCCATCTTTCTTCCAGCATGAATTGGCCTGCAAGGACTGGTGCTCAGTTAATCATATGGTTCATAAATATTTATCTGAGCCCTCCCCAAAGGGCTATTTTTGCAAAACTAGTTTCTTCAAATTAGTTGATTCTAAGTCTCATATCTTATTCTCCATTGACATTTCCATGAAATTCACATGCTGGTTACTATATGCAGCAAACACTCATGGCAAGTTTTAGGTGGTCCAGATGCATCTCTTGGCTGGGTTTTACCATATTTAGACCATGAAAAGAATCCTGGGATTGAGGATCAAGACAATACAGTTGTTTCTAGGCCTATTCAGCCCACCTACGTGTTAATTTCCACTTCAGAGTTCTTTTGAACAATGTGTGAGTTGGTATGTGAATCTTTATGCTTTGATCTTTATGTGAATATGGAACTCCAAGATCAGCATTGACCAAAAGGTGAGCCAAGGCACAGTAATTTAGCTGCTGTTTGTCTTTTGGGTGTAGTATGTTTGGCTAATGCTGTTGACTATAATTTTAACTGGGTGCTTCTTGCTAAATCTTTAAGGTAAAGATGTAATCTTTAGGCCTAGGAAACATAAAGAAAATATTTCAGTTATTTTTGACACTCCCCAGGTCTCAAGGCAAAAGTTGGAATTATTTTGTAAGAAAGACTTATAAGCTGCCCAGACTGATCTCCCTTGAAAGATTGTGTTTGGAATCTAACCAAGAGCATAGACACAGGCTTCATCAAGCCAGGCATTGCCCTGGTTCATGATGCATGATGAAGAGGAAGTAATGGATGTCAGCTTTGAAGACATGTCTAGTTGCTGGGAGACCACTCAGGTGGAAACCCAATAGATCTGCTCCAGTGATGTGCAGAAAGATGTTCTTAAATGTTGGGAAGAGCAAGAATCATAGTAGGGGAAGGATTGTGTTCAGATGCATCTCTTTAAATTCCTTTAGAACCCTAAATGCCTTTTGAGTTTGTGTCTATGACAGAATAAATTGTAGCATTTCTGAGACTTGTCAGATCAGGTTTTTTGATTTTTGTTTTGTTTTTTGTTTTTGTTTTTGGATGGGTGGGTAGATTTAAAAGAGTTAGATGCAACAGAAATGGGGAGTGGGGGCTGGGACTGTAGCTCAGTGGTAGAGCACTTGCCTTGCATGTGTGAGATACTGGGTTTGATCCTCAGCACCACATAAAAATAAAAAAAGTGAGGAGAGGGCTTGGATAAAGAGTATTACTGTAAGAAGATCCAATTCTGGGGAAAGTAAGTCAAGGATTCTACCCTTTCCTATTTGAACTACTTTCTCTGGCTTGAAATCATAATTGTGGAAACTTGTGGAGAAAAATTTGGACTCAAGAGCAAGGTGTCAGTTTTAATAACAGAAGCAGTGATTGATTTATGTAAGGAGATGAATAATGTTTAGATGATTTTTTTTTTCACATTTGGTAACCGTGTTGTACATTTCTGGCTATATATTGTACTCCACAAAGTAAAGTAGCAGCAACAGTTTGGATTTTTTTTAATGGACAGAACCATTATGTTCTATGGCATTTTAATTTGATGCATAATACCTTTGTCCAGTAGCAACTCTAAAACCCAGAGCCCTGGGAATGAGTGCAACAAAACAGTAAGTCAGGACCTGATGAGAAAGAAGTTATTCCTAGATGGTCACCAGAAGAAATGGAGAAGACAATGGGCTTCTCAATATAAATAAACTTAAAGTCTTATTATTAGTAGGATGGGTGGCAGGTGGATAGAGAGAAAATAGGCACAAGACTGATGGTTCTTGAACACCTACTCAGTGTCTCCCGTGTTATTAGATGCTTTCATACATCATTTCATTTAGTCCTCACTAAATCCTGAAGGTTTTATTATTATTTCCAATATAAATTAAAACAAGAGAGAGAGAGAAAGAGGTTAAAAATTTTGCCCATGGTTACAGAAACAACATGTGAAGATATTAACTCAGATGATTGATTCTAAAACTTACACCTTTGCTGGTATTTCATAGTTAGATATTACTTCAATGACTTGTTATTAGTGACTGCTTTAGATCTCTAACTATTTAGGTCATCTTAACTGTTCAATGGCATGGGCAATTACATTATCCTATTTTCTAGGGCTTCACCAAGTCAAGGTATAGAACTCATGGGACCACGGTAGGCAGAATTAGTCAAGTATTTTTTGGATTCACTCACTCATTCAGCAAACATTTATTATGTGCTAGGTACTGAGCTAGGTAATGGTAACTCAGCCGGAAATACGAGATGCAATTCCTGTCTAAATGAGCTTACACTCTAGACATAGTAAACAAGTAAAGAAGTATAGGCTTTCAAGTTTGAGTAGGGGTTAGTTCAGTGAGTAGGACCACCACGTAATCCAATACTCCAGGTTGCTACAGGAATGAGATGTTCAGGGAAACTGAATATTCTGGTTATCAACATTGATTTTATCAAGAAGTGGACCAGGTCTAACTGCACTGCAGATCTCCCACATGAGGATGCCCATCTTGTTTCTCTATGGGTCAGCGGCCATAAAAGTGTGCCCCTCATCCCTCTGTGTATGCATCACTTGAACTATCACTGCCCTCATTTTTTCTAGTCTTTTCCTGTAGCGGACTTTGCTGTATTTGACTGGCATTAAAAGTAGAGTAGTAGAACAATTCAGTAGGGTTGTACAATTTCTATTTTGGGGTGCAGGTGCGTTTCATGAAAAGAAATTTTAAAGCCCACATTATTTTGTGTGCTCTCAAAAAAATACAGATGAATTAAAGCTGAAATTTGCAAAAGATTACTATAACAACATTTAATTAAGAAATCTATCAAACAGTGATGTATATTTTTAAAGGTACACACATATGCAAATATAGAGATCTGGGAAGAGACATATGAGACCCTGAGGTGAACCCAGGATCGCAGCTCGTGGTCAGTGTGATTTTGTCTAATGTATGTTATCATAATATTTTACCTAGAGAAGGTATGCACATATTATTTTTTTACAATAAAAAGCAATCATATGAAAAGAGGCAAATATAATTCAGACTAGTTAAAAATCATTGAGATATTCCAAGAGGGAGGACTTTTGATCTGAAATCAATATGGAGGCAGCATAGCCCAGTGGTTGAGAAAGAAGTCTCTGATTCCAGACTCCTCGGGCATCTGTTTTTGCTCTTACACGTACCAGCTGAGTGAATCAACTGGGTAAATCATCTAACCTGGGCCACAGCCATTTAATCTGTAAAGAGGTGTGAAAAGAATAATATCTACCTAATAGGGTTGTTGTGATAATCACATGATTTAGGACATGAAAAGTACTTCAAATAATGCTTGGTACATAGCAAGTCCTCTACAAATGTTAGCTATTACTTTAGGGAACAAACAGGATTCAGTTGGAGGAAGTGGGAAGAGTGACAAGTAACTGAAGACGCTAATACATTCAGTGTCAAATTAATGCTGACTGTCTTGTGGGGCTTTGTGACTCATTGGGTTTGTTTTAAACTTCCTTGCAACTGTACATCCTGAGGTATGGAGGCATGGAGGCCATAATGATACTGATTCTGTGGTGGGGACTGGATGTTGTCCTCTGGAATGAGATGGTCACAGCATTTAGCCTCTCTGGGTAGCTCCTTAATTTGTAAGTTAGTAACTAACCAATGTAATGCTTGGATATTTTTTAATAATCAGTAAGGTAACTGTACACATTTCAACAGGTATAAAATGACTCTCCTCCTCTTTCTCCCATTTACTGGCACAAAGATAAATACCACTCTGGGGTGGGGTGGGATGAGCACTTTGGCACACTGCTTGCCCCTCTGAATTATTTTAAGGACACAGTGAAGAAAGTATGCTTTGAGAAAATATCAAGCACTTGAATACTAGCATTTAGTGTATTGACTGCATTCTGTGTGAAAACACTGTGGGGAAAATTCTAGATGGCTATGTAACAATCTTTGCTGAGTTCATATTTGGCTATCATTTTGTCCACCTGTCTCGCTGTTGAGTTTATCAACTATTTAGTAATTGTTTAAACTTTGGAATTTTATTCACTTCGATTTTTAGGACACTGGTAGGACAGTTCCTGACCCTTTGGAAAGAGGAGAAATATTTCGTTTATATGTAATTCTCTTTACTCTATTTTTCCCTAAATGAAGTTTTGATGACAGTAAGGCTGTTCACCTGCTCAGGAAACTTGGAGTCTTTTGTCTTGATATGGCTTTTATTGGCCTTGATGTGGGTTATAACCTAGCCTAATGTCTAGGCTCCTAGACAAATTAGAGTAACCTACAAACTGTAACTGTTAATTCTAGTCCTTTTTCCCTGTCAGCCCATATCCCAGGACATAATGCTTTTCTGCTTCCACCGTAGTAAAAGAGTACTTGTGTTACTGTTTATCTTATTATTACTTTTTGTAAAACAAGAGTTCAAGTTTATACACTTCTGGCTTTTCCTTATCCTGGATTTTTCTCACACATGTATCTGGAAGTACCTTAGTATGTCATATAAGTTTGGAATTTGATTCTCAATGAGAAAGTACTAATATTTTGTGAAATTCTAAAACATGTTTTCTTTTCTTTTTTAAAAATTTTTAGTTGTAGATGGACACAATACCGTTATTTTATTTATTTATGTGGTGCTGAGAATCAAACCCAGTGCCCCACACATGCGAGGCAAACACTCTACCACTGAGCCCCAACCCCAGCCCAACATGTTTTCTTAAAAACTCACCACTTCATTGAGGTACAATTGGCATATAGTAAACTGTGCATATTTCAAGTACACAGTCAAGAACCTAGTTTGAGTAGTGAAACTCAATTCACTTTCCACAGAAGCTCCTAGGTAGGTGCCAGTCCATTTTTCTTTATGTCTTCACAGCTAAGCTTTGGAAGGGCATTGTCTTAACTTGCTTTGTTTAATTACTCACCTTCCAGTAAGGTCTGTTCTCAATCCCTCTCAAGTAGGCTTCTGTTCTCATTACTCAGGTGAAATTGCTACTTCAGGCTCAGCTGCTAAAACCAGTGGGCATTTTTCCTAGTCTTTTCTTACTTGAATTCATTGTGACATTTGCCACCGTTGGCCATTTTCTGTTCCTTTGGAAATTTAAACTTTCTTGGCATCCAGAGTGACAGTCTTCTGATCCCTCTCTTACCTGCTCAGTCTCCTTGCTCTGCTTGCCCCCCTGATATGGTGGCATTGCCATGCCTCTGACCTTCTGGCTCATTTCCTATCTTTAACTTCTCCCCATGTGAGCGTGCACACTCAATGTGTTAATAATACTGAGTCCCAAATGAATGAGAGATAGGAGATGAGGAGATGTCTCTTTTGACATTCAGATGCATTTACATAAAATACTTATGGGGCATTTGTACCTGCATCTACCATTGGCATGTAAAACTCAATATATTAAAAATTCACTTTTTCCTCTTCCTTCTCTATACCCTGGCCTAAGACATAGGAAGCTTAGAGCAGCCTGTGGGAAGCTTGCAGTGTTGACTAGGGAAACACCCCAGTGCTTGAAATAATCACCAACAAGCCTGTATGCTCTTGTCAGCTTGGCATAATGAAGCAGCAAAGGGCTCAGCAGTACTGCACAACCATCAGGGAAGGGAACCTTGGAGAATGAGGCCTCGGTATTGGGGCAGAGCCGACTGGTGTAAGAGTATGCAGAAATGCAAGAACGTCAAAGTTGGGAGGAGTTCTCAGGAAAGTCTCCACAGAGCCAAGTCTTTCCTTCATTGCTCAATGAATGCTGGCTAAGATTTTCTATGTGCCCCAAACTCTTATTTCCGGGAAAAAAAAAATGAGTGGACAAGAGACAGGGCTCTTACTTATATTCTACTAGGAAGAATCAGACAATGACCATAGAATGCATCAATTGAAACAGGGAGAAGCAGGACTATTAAAGTTTGGATTTGAAATGTTTTTCAAAGATTCATGTGTTAAAAGCCTGGTCCCCAGTGTAGTGATGTTCAAAGGTGGGGCTTTGGGGAAGTTATTGGATCATGAGTGCTCTGATCTCATAATGGATCAATCCTTCAATTGGTTGGTAATTGAATGAACTGTTAGGGGGTGGTGGGAATTGCAGGAGGTGGAGCCCAGTTGGAGGAAGCAGGCCACTGGAGATGTGTTCTCCAAGGGGATATCTCATCCCTGGCCCATAGTTCTCTCTCTTTCTCTGTACTTTCTGGTCATCATGAAGGGACCATCTCTGCTCCACCACAAGCTCCCCACCATGACGTTCTGCCTCCCCAAAGGCCCAAAGTGATGGGGCCAAATGACCACAAACTGAAACCCCTAAAATTAGAAGTCAATATAAATCCTCCTTTAATTATATATATTTTTAGGGGGTGTATTTTAGTCACAGGGGCAGAAATCTGACCAACAGAACTATAATAAATTATATGGACTAGAAAGTAATAGAAAGGGAGAGGGACTCACTAGACACCAGGGTGAGGGAAACTTCTTGGGGGCATGGCATTTTAGCTGTTTGTTGAATAAATAAATGAATCTTCCTCTTTTGTTCAGCTCTATAGAGGAAAAAAAAAGTTGTAACAACCAAATTGAACCATTCAAAGGAATACACAGAGGGGTATGAGGTTCTGAGTTTATTAGAATTTCTCCAACTGGACAAAACATTTCTGGAACAAATGTTATTGTGTTTCACTTTTTTTTCTTCCACAGTTGAGATGAGACAAAGTCTTACTTGATTTTTTTTTTCTGACCCAAATATTGTGTTTGTGCTTGAAATGGAAAGAAAATAGAAAACCCCTGAGCAAAAAGACCCCATTTTCTGGCATCTGAAGTAAAAAATCCTTAGCAATGAGAAAACGTTGGTCTCCTATTTACTATTAATGGCATCTCAAATCCTACAGCTTCTACAGTAATATGAGGGAAAAATATAACAAAATTATAAAGTGGCATCCTGAATATTTATTCAGAGAATTGGATTTAGGATATTGGGTTCTGGGAATATACTCATAGAAAGAGCTTACATTCTACCAGGAGGAAACAAACAACAAATAAGTAACAGGTAAGCAAAAATATAATGTTTAAGAATGATAAATACTACTAATAAGGGAAGAGGTGTGATTTTAGAAAAAAAAGAAAGTATCTTCTAGAAAGTGCTATTTGAGTGAAGACCTGAGACATGAGAATGTTCTAGTCACATGAGGTGAGGTTGAGAGGAGCATGCTCTCTGTAGAGGAATCAGCAAGTTGGGGGGGCTACGAGTTGGAAAGGAGCGTGATGTTCTCAGAGGACGTGAGGATGGCTGGTGTGGCTGGACTGGGTCACGGTGTGAAGGAAATGAGTGCCCAGACCCTCAGGGTGGCAGGCAGGGCCTCTTACCCCCAGAAAGGACCCAGATATGCTGTCCATGTAGAGTGAGGCAATGAAAGCTTTGAAGCGGGGGAGTGACATGATGCAATTCACCTCTCAACAGGGTCACTGACCATCATGTGGGAAATGGGAGCAAGGGTCTCTTCTGAACCTGGAAAGTTTCCCGACACACAGAAGGCATTAGACAAACACTTCTTAAAAGAAGTCATCAACCCATAATACCTTAGAATCTGTGATGTTCTGGTCATTAAAGATGTTGTTTTCTTATTCCCTAAGAGCAGGGTCATCCAGAACTTGCAGTGGAGGTGGCTGGCTGCTACTCCCAAGATCTGGGAACAAGATGTTCATCCACTTTGGAGGGGCTGCTCAGTTGGCCGCAGGTGTAGCTTCTCAGCAGAGGGTGGACTTCTCACTTCTCTACCTTGCTATTTATAACATACTGTTTTCACAAACAGGGCATTTAGGCCAGACATGGAAGTCCATTTGTCTGATAGACTTCTTATATCAAGGAGAATGATTTTTTGACAAGTGGTCTCATCTTCTTGAATGAGCTGATGTCCATGAAAGGTACATAGTTCTTTTTGCTGGAGGCAAGATTCATAAACGGTTTATGTGCTACCTATTTAGTTTGGCTATGGAAAAAAAAGGAAGATGAATACAAAACGGAATCTTTGTGCCCAGTGAGATGGAAGGTGCTAGAAGGTTTGTGTTCTTAGCATTGATAGGGGAGGAGGAAGGACAGCTCTACTCCTAAGGACAGCAGAGTCACTTTTCCTAAGAGCTTCCTTCTTTTGTTCTTCCCTTGGAAATCCCGTGGCTCCCCTGGGGGTTAAAACTCCTCACTTGAAGTTAGAATAAAGGAGTAAGACTGCTACTACTAAAGTCTGAAGTCATTGGTTCTTGGTTTTTGTTGTTTTTGGTTTCTGTTTAAAGATGCTTATTCTTGGAGAACACATAATGCTGACCAGGGGAATTTCTGCTTGTGATTTTCAAATGACCCAGCCAGTGTTGAGACAGAAATCTTTTCTTTAAAGAGCATTCTGAGAAGAAGATGGGGCGTTATACGGGAGCCCAGGACTGGAGTCCCATCACCATTAGTTTTGCTATGTGGCTTTTGAAGCCATCTTGGAGGACTTGGAGGACAGTGAGCGTCCAGTGAATCTGTTTGATAATCACAAAACACTGAAAATATTGGTTGCTGGCCATTGTTCTGAGTGTCATTGTTTTTATTCTATTTCTCTTTCTGGAAGTTCATTGCCCCCAACAAACTTGTTTTGGGTACCATCTTTGTTTTGAAGGAATCTGTTCTAATTTCTCAATTCAGTACAGTCAGTATATAAATTTGAAAAAGAAATGACTTGTTAGAGAAGACTAACAAGAAAGGCATATTATGAAACTTAATCTTACATGGTTGTGAGAAATGAGCAACAGCCCAGAGTGTGGAGGATGACTTCTGTCAGGAGAGCCAGGGAAACGACTCTGTGGGGAGGTGATGCCCAGAGGAGAGTTGGTACTTGCACAGGGATGAAATAGACTGAGAACCGTCCAGGTTCAGAAGTGGCCTGACCCCTGTCATTGAGCAGGCACAGGACAGTGGGGTGAGGCAGGAAGTCCAGCAGGCATCTGGTAAGTGTGGCAGCAGGCAGAGTGTGATTTTCCAGCATTGCTGTCAACATCAGAGGGTCGAGAGCAGGAAGGAAGGGCAAGTCCCCACAGGCCCAGCGACAGGCACAGGAGAGAGTGGTAATAACAGCTCCTGTCAGCCAGGCAGCAGCTAATCAGGACCAGAGAATCTGGCACGAATAGCAGGGTCTTAGAAAGCTTTCTCACCATTACTCCCTGCCCCTGCACACAGATAGACACACACGTCTCCACTCTCCTGTATTAAAAGTTATAGCTATTTATCAAGCAAAGCCTCTAGAGTTAGAATGTCTGGTTTGAGTCCTGGTTTCACTGTCGGATGTCTGTGTGATTTTTTTCAGCAAGTTTCTCAAACTTTCTGTGGCACGAGTCTGTTCCCTGAGTAGTGCTCACAAACACTGGAAGGCTGTGAGGAAGGAGATCGTGTGGAGGAGGTGTGTGCCACAGACCCTGGCACATAATATATGCTCAGTAAACAAGGGGAGCAAAAATGAAACAAGGAGACCAGTGAGACAGCCCAAACTCGCATGGGAACCGAGACGGTTCCACAACAGTGAGGCACAACCCGGAGTAGTGGCATCTCAGAGGGTGGAGCTGGTTCCCTTTAGGTCTCTTCTGCCTGAATCAGGGTTGGTTCTAGAGATTGGTATGGAGTTGGGCTTCAGGGGAGGGTTAGGGGAGGGACTTAGGGTCTAGAATCATGGCGGGTGCACTGTCTCACAGCAGGCAGAGTGTGAGACAGCAGTGCCCTGGAACGGGACACAGGTGCGGTAGGGCCATATGTATTCAGGCCAACTGGGAATACAGGTAATGAGTGCTAAGAAGTGAAGGGGGTATTAGCCCTATCACTACCTCTGAGAAGTCCTGAGGTGGAATCCCGGGATAAACAGCCTGGAGTAGGAACTCCTCAGGAGACAAAGATTCCAGTAAATATCTGATTTAGGAAGAGATGGGGGGAGGGAGAGGGAAGTTAAATAAACAACAGAGAACACCTTGTGGGTACAGTTGAGAGAGCAAGAAAGGGATCAAGCACTGAGGTGGAGTTGCTTCTGGAATGAAGGAGACCTTTCTCTCCAGAAAGGGGAGAGTGGAGATGGAGAGAAACAGTGAGTGGAAAAGCCAGAAGGTGAGACGCCTTTATCTGGTGGCCTCCATCTCAGAGAAGAAGGAGGCAAAGTCACCTTGGAGGAGCTGAGGGGAGGGCATGGTGGAGGCCTGAGGAGTAATGTCCAACAGAGACTGTGGGGAATTTGTTAGGGGGCCCACCAGAAACGGAGCATTCCAAGGGGGTGATTTCTGCAGATCTGGAATGCACCTACTCCAGGCCTGGGCTCAGATGGAAACTGAAAATCACCCCATCAACAGCCTGAAATAGCAAAACCGAATCCATCCTCCCCGACATGAGCTCCGTCCAATGGCCTGTACCCACGATCCCCGCTTCCTACCACAAACTTTCCCCTCAGCACCTCCAGGCAGCTTCACACCTCTTCCTCCATAAACTCAACTGGTTAAGTTCTCTGATGTCACCCAGGCAACCTGGCCTGTTGCCTTCCCTAGATTTTCATTTTTATGGAGAAATCAATATCCTCTTCTTGAAATTTTCTTCTTCCTTACTCTCTCTCCATTTGTTTTTTTTTTTTTTTTTTGGTACCCAGGATTGAACTCAGGGGCACTCGACCACTGAGCCACATCCCCAGCCCTATTTTATATTTTATTTAGAGACAAGGTCTCTTTGAGTTGCTTAGCACCTTACTTTTGCTGATCTGACTTTGAACTCGTGATCCTCCTGCCTCAGCCTACCCAGCCGCTGGGAATACAGGCATGCGCCACCACTCCTGGATTCCCTGTCTCCACATTTTATGTGACAGATTCCTTCTTATCTTGCATATCTCATTTTAAAAGTCACAAATGCAGGTTTTCCTGAAATCCTAACAGGAAATCCTTTCCATCTTGTGTTCTTATAGTTCCCCTGTCTCCATCCCCATAACACCAAAAGGAAAAGACAAATTGTTGCTTTGTTCATTTTTTTTTTTTTTTTTTGCAGGGGCAGGGGTCCTTCTATTTGTAAGCTTCGAGAAAACAGACCTAAAATCTGTCACAGAGGGTAGGCATAGTAGATGCTTTATAAATAGTTGTGGAATGAAATGATTGAGCAAATAAATGAATTCACTAACTTTGCATTACCCCTTGTTGTATTTTCATGGCTCTTGAGGCTGTGTATGGCTCACTGGTGTCTTCTTCCTGCTACAATGGACTGTGCCCTTACAGGTTGATCTTTAGGACCCTGGGTGGACATCTTTGTGTTCCTCTTTTGGGAGCCTCAGGCTTTATGACATGGGAGTCCCACCCTCCATAGGTGACTAGACTTCCCAGGCTTAGAAGACTAGACCTTGTTCCCTCCATCTGAAAAGGGCAAACGGACACTGCTCCATGTTAAACATCTAAGAATAACTTTCATGCTAGTTAGTCCCACTTCCTCAGGGGCTCCCTTTCCTTTAGGTCTCCTCGGTCCCCTTGGTTTTCTTTTGTAGTCACAGTTCTCTTCTCTGACTTACCCCTTTTTGAGAACCATTCTTCGCAGACACTTTCATTATCTCCTCTTGAAAGGTGATTCTAATTCACAATAAAGTTCTTCTAATTTTAAATACCTGTTAGAACGTTATCTCTAGTTTCCTGACAAACATAAATGTGGAACTAAAGACATGATCTGATCCAGAGGCAAGTCCTAAAAATGTAGTCATGATCTTTTTTTGCAAAATGGTTAACAGTAACTATCAATTTAGTAGGCGGGTTGAACAGCAGAGAATAACCACTATTCATGCATCAGGTTGCTGTTTTCTGGTAGTTCTCCCAACCTCAGAGTAAGCTGATAAAGGAGCCTCTGGAGAAACATCTGCTTAAGAATGTGGACTTGGAAACAAAGACAGGATTCAAGTTCCAGCATTATTTCTTACTAATGGAGTGACCTTAGTTATCTCTCTGTAATGCAATTTTTTTTTTTAATTTGCAATGCTGGGGATGGAACCATGAGCCTCGTACATACTAGGCACTTGCTCTATCACTGAGCTACATGCCCAGTCAGGTTTTCTTATCTCTTAACTGGTGGTAATAATTATGTTTAAATAATGGGGTGGTGGGTTGTGAACATTAGTGATCCAGGACATAAATTTTGCACGTGTGCCTGGCACACCATAAGTGCGAATATCATTTATTCATCAATTATGGATAAAGCACAAGCACAGAACTGGGGACTGGCAGAAATGCAATCAGGGACAAAGACTCCAGTCTTCAGATAGTGTCACATGTGGGGCAGCAGCCTGGAGCTCTGTGAATCAAAACTAAAGAGCAGGAGTGTCTGAAATTGTCTCACACCCTGAGTGTGTTGTGTGGAGTGCATGGTGACAGTCCTGGACACGTGCATGCCCTTTGAGTTAAGGTTGTCACTGTTTTCTGCATTCCCTGTGCCTCTTGGTGAATTTTCACTTCATTCTGAGGTGCACTCTCATTCATTCTTCCCTAGGGTTGGAGTCCTTTTTGGAACCCTTGACCCACTGGCTACCCAGGTCTTCTTTTCCATCAAGACAGTGCACATAAGGAAACTTGCAGAGACCTTGAAAGGGGAAAGAAGGGACTTGTGTTGGGACTAACGTCCCAGCGATCCTATCAAAGAGAAGTGAAAGATTATTTTTATTGCCATTCAAATTTTTCTTTTGCTTCTTTGATTGCAAACCTTTGTGTAATCATGAAATCAGAAATAGGGTTATTCTTGAATGCTACAGTCAGCCCATACTGACCTTTCCAGAATTTTTGCCCCATCCTCAAATGCTTTCAACATTGGTCTACCCACCATTCTTCAAGCTTACTTGAGAAAAACTGTGTTTTTCTCTTCTGAGCTTTTACTCACATGCCCTTCCTTTTCCTCTACCCTCTTGTGTCACTTATGAGACCTTAACAATCTCTGAAGCTCTCTTGCAATGTATCAGGTTTCCATGAGCATGACATTGTTTTTTGAAACACAGAGTGTTATCTCCTTCATTTGAAGGTCTAGGTGTTTTTGTTTACACCATTGTTTGTCAAATGTGCATACAAATCACCTAGAGAATCATGGTAAAATGCATGTTATGACACTGAAATTACTCTACGGAACTTGAGAATCTACATTTGTAACAAGTCCCCATGTGATGTTGATTCTGTGGGTCCTTGTGCTAAATCCACAATACTTATCTAATTTTATTCTATATCACAGTTATATCTATGCCATTCCTCCCACTATATTTTAGGTGAGTGTAGAATGGCATCAGTATATTTATACATCTTTACACCCTTCCAAAATGGCTAGAACAATGTCTTACATTTTGCTGGTGTCCAGGTAAATATGTGCAGAATTCACTGCAAATATTTAGAAGTTCTATTTCATGTCAGATTGGGGTTATTACAGAGCTTACCTTTCCCCATACCTTTATTCTTTTGGTATTACATCTCACTTTCAGAAAACATGCCACCTCCACCTGTCACATGAAGGAATCTCTTTCACACTAAAATGTTAATGATTTGAAGTGTCCTTCTTATCCAGAATATTTGCACAGAAACAAGATCCCACCTGAGAGGTCAGTATTTGACATTCATGAACCATCATAGTCTCTGCCATGTTTTTCATGTCGCCATGAGTAAATAATTTCATATCACCTTGCAGGGTGCCATTGCTCTCCTTGGTATAGCTGAACCAAGGGAGAAGAGTTACCCTCACTGAGTGCTATTTACAAGTTTCATAAAACCACTTTGTTATATTGACATCAGAATTGAATAGGCACTCTTAATTCTTTGGCTGCCTTGGCTTCTGAAGAACCACTCACTCTGTGTAATAAGCTGGAGGTGGAAGTCTTCACACTTTCCCACTTGTAGAAATCCAAGACAAGTCTTCTGATTTTAGTCTCCTCCATAATCCATATGACATCACACAAAATTTTGTATCTTAGAAAAAGGAAAACAATCCTTCCTGATCCTTCTCAGTGGAACTGCCAGCTCTGTTATGAATATGCTCCTCCTGGGTCTAGTGCTGGGTTCTGCTGCAGTTGCTGATTTGGAGAAGTGGAGGAAATTTCATTTATAACATTCCCCTCTCTCAATCCATGGCTCTGCATCAGGTAATTCTAATATTGCTGGGAAGAGAGGAAGAAATTGTTCATCTTACTCAGATCACTTATGCAAATTTTCCTTGTCATCTGAGCTATGGCTTGCTGGAGAGATCCTCTGGGCTCACTGTGGGCCTTTTTTGTCCAACTGTCTGCCTACTCAGGCCTCTGGCCTGTGATTTTCCCTGAGATACAAGTCTCCATCACAGTCCAGACATACAAAAGAACTCAGCTCACTTTCAAGATGGGATTCCAGGACCTTTCACACTTAAGCAGAAAAGACATATTTGAACAGAGGGTTTTTTCCCAGACCCTTGAACTCTTTCCACATACCCAGCCATTCCCTACAGCTATGTCAAAAGTGCACCCTGACCACATGAGACCATTTGGTTGAATGAATGACAACTTTGGAAGCTACCTTGTCATGGTAGGCACAATAAAGTTTCTACAAATGGTCCTTTCTCAGGCTACTGGGAGCTTCCTACTTTGAACACAGACCTTTTGAGCTACATGGGATGTGTTAGTTAGCTTTTCATCACTGACCCAAATATCTGATAAAAACAGATTAAGAAGAGAAAAGATTTATTCCAGCTCACAGTTTCAGAGGGTTTAGTCCATAACCACTGGCTCCATTCCTTTGGGCCTAAGAAAAGGGAGAACATCATGGTGAAAGGATGTGATGAAGTAAAAGAGATCACCTTATGCACTTAGAAGGAGAGAGAGAGAGAGAGAGAGAGAGAGAGAGAGAGAGAGAGAGAGAGAGAGAGAGAGGAGCAAGGGACAAGATACAAGATACGCCCTTCAAGGGCTTGTCCTTGGTGACCTATTTCCTCCAACTAAGTACCACCTTCTAATAGTCCACTCACTTATTAATGGATTAATCCATAATCTACTGATCAAACAGGTCAGAACTCACATGAGCCAATCATTGCCTAAAAACTCCACCTCTGAACCTTGCTGCATTGGGGAGCATGCTTTAAACACATGAGCTTGGGTGTCATTCCTGATCTAAACCATATAATATCATGGGATAAAGGGACTAGGGTAGTTTGCTAAGAGATAAGAGACCATCATGGACTAAGACAGAAGGATCTTATTTCCTTTCCTCTCCTCTTCTCTCTCTTTCTCTCTCTCTCTCTCTCTCTCTCTCTCTCTCTCTCTCACTTTGAATTGAAATCAGAGGTGCTTAACCACTGAGCCACATCCCCAGCCCTTTATATTTTTGTTCTGAGAAAGAGTCTCAATAAGTTGTGTAGGGCCTCACTAATTTGCTGAGGCTAGCTTTGAACTTGCCATGTTCTTGCCTCAGCCTCACGTTCTATCTTCTTTAGAGACTCCTTGCCCATCTTTCCAATCCTGTGTCGATGTTAGTTGCTATTCTGATCACTTCAGTTACAATTTTCCTCACACACAACACATACATCTTAGTGTTTGTGGGTGGCTGGGTCATCGTCGTTTCTCATTCTCTTTGGTGGTGGAGAGCGAGTTCACTCAGATTCATTAAAATGATCTGTCTTTTAGAAGGACACATTCAGGGTGTTGCCCAAAGACTCATCTGAAACCCTAGAGACGGCAGGTGGAGAGTATTTCACAGCATGCCCGGAAGAGGCCAACGTGGGGATAATTATTAAAAGTCTGGAGCAATAACTGTCACGTAGGCTGCTTCAGAAATTAACTTAATGCGGAAATGGAGGTCATCTGACTTGCTGAAATGCAAGGACAGGTGGCATATGGGCCCAAATTTGCCTTCAATTTCCTTTTGAAGTTAATGGGCGTTGCAGGTGCTTATCTAATGATGGCATTTGGACCAGTATGTTTTGCACATTCAGTTCTTTGTAATGAGATGCAATGTTTATGTTCCATACTCTTCCCCACAGACAGCAAAAATACCCTTTGCTCAACCCTGTCTAATCATTGCAAGTGTCAACAGTCAAAGCTAATGACAGAAAGTAGGTTTATAGGGCAGTAATCCTGCCTACTTGGCACAGAGGATCTATTCCCCGGGAAAAAGCTTTAAGCAATCATGTGAACTTAAGTCTAACTAAGAGAGCTTCAGCAGCCTTGTGATTTGATAATAATGGTTTTGATCAGGTTGGCAGCCAGTGTTTGAATGTGGAGCAGGTGCACAGAGGTGGCTGTTGATGGCTATTTCCTACACAGAACAGAATATTAGTTTTAACTCTTGTAAGATAAAGCTTAAATTCCTAAGTCCTCTTAAGTGTGTCTCTGTCAACTAAAATATTCAACGATCGATCACTCCTTAAATTAAATGTAGTAATTAAACACTTACCAAATACCTGCTAACTTCCAGGTGTTGAGTTGGCTTTGGAGAGTCAAAGATAAAGAGATGTGAGAACTGACTTTAACAGTTCTCTCTGTGATTCTGAATCCCTGCATTTTAGTTTTCTAAATCCTGATTCCTAAACACAGCTACACAATGTAGACCATCCCAGAGTAGGCTGCCTGAGAAGTATCTTGAGAACTTGTTAAATATGTGGGTCCAGTGGCCCCAATTCCAGAGATTCTCATTTGATATACTTGAGAGGGATGCAGGCATAGGTATATTTTTCCAAAATCTATATATAATAGTAGCTTTTTAAAATATTGATTTACTTTTAATTGATGCATAATCATTATACATATTTGTACATGCACATAATTTGATCAATTTTAATACCACAACCCTCTGCTTGGCCTCTATTATCCTCCCTTTGGAGAGGGATCCCATGTTCTCTCTTCTTCCTCCGGATCCTCCTTATTTTTATGTCCACTTTATCTCATTAGATGGTCTCTGCTGGAGTCATTTTAAGGTTGAAGGAGTTGGGCTAACACATCCTTCTAATGCTGTGGTCTGTTTTCATGGCCTTATTGTGTTATGATGGGTTGTTTATCATTCTCCCCGGACTGATAGTAGAACATAGCAGTAGTGTCTGAAATTGACTCACACCCTGAGTGTGTTGTGTGGAGTGCATGGTGACGGTCCCAGTCACGTGCATGCCCTTTGAGTTAAGGTTGTCACTGTTTTCTTCATTCCCTGTGCCTCTTGGTGAATTTTCACTTCATTCTGAGGTGCACTCTCATTCATTCTTCCCCAGGGTTGGAGTCCTTTTTGGAACCCTTGTCCCACTGGCTGCCTAGGTCTTCTTTTCCATCAAGACAGTGCACATAAGGAAACTTGCAGAGACCTTGAAAGGGGAAAGAAGGGACTTGTGTTGGGACTAACGTCCCAGCGATCCTATTAAAGAGAAGTGAAAGATTATTTTTATTGACATGGTCCCATGGGATATGGCAAAGCAAAACCCAGTTCCTGTCAGTGAATAGAATGTGTTGGAGCCTATGTATCCCCAGTCCCATGTCACATGTTTAATCTAAGGCAACGTGGGGCTGGCTGACTCATTGACTTCCTTAAGCATCTTTTGTTATTATCAGTCCACTGACCATACTTGTGCTCTTTGTAATTTCAAATAATGTTTATAGATGGCAGAAAAAGTTGGGGAGTCATGGCAGAGAAATAAACCAGAGGTCAGAAGTCTAATTATTTTTTAAAAGTTGGCCTTTATGTTTTGCCAAAAATAAAAAAAAGTAAGAGATTTAGTTTGAGCATAATTATCTTCTCTTCATTTCCCCCCTCTGTCCAAGCATGCAAGATGGCATAGATACAATATGTTCCTCTCATTTGTCACATCCAGAAAGCAGCCCCTTTACCTCACATGGCTGTGCAGTCACTCCAGTTTGACCTTGAGGAGGGTATTGTTTACAGTTGAGTGAACCTGGGACTCTCTCTTCTTGCTTCAAGCTCAGCAAATGGACAAGAAAAACCTGCAGAACCCGTTCAGCCATTTCAGACTATAAACAAGCAATCTGAAGGGAATAGGGGGTAGCTATTACCTTATGACTGCAATTAATGTCTTCTCTCCCAAGGTTGTCAACACGTCAGGCTGAACAGTGGCCTGAGAAAGTTGCTCACTTCCCAGGAGGGTTTGCTAGTTAGCATGCAAGTAACGCCATCCTGGGTGTTTGCTTAATGCAAGATGCAGTGGGTTTTTATCCAATATACATCGGTCTCTCAGAACACACATTTTTTCACATACATACATATCTTGCACCTTTGCACATATACATACAGTTAATAATGTCTTAGGGTAGAAATGTGAAGATGAAATGTTATGGTTTTATGAAGGAAAATGCTATTTTGTGTGTGTGTGTGTGTGCTAGAATTTGAACTCAGAGATGCTTAACCACTGAGCTACAACCCTAGCCCCCTACCGCCACCTTTTTATTTGAGACAGGGTCTCGCTAATTTGTTTAGGGCATCATTAAGTTCATGAGGCTGGATTTGAACCCCAAGCTGCTGGGATTACAGGTGTGTATCACTATGCCCAGCTAGGAAAACACTTTTTTTAAAGATTTTTTTTTTTTTTTTTTGAGAGAGAGAGAGAGAGAGAGAGAGAGAGAGAGAGAGAGAATCTTTTTTGTAGATGGACACAACACAATGCCTTTATTTTTTTTTATGTGGTGCTGAGAATCGAACCTGGGTCCCACCCATGCTAGGCAAGCACTCTACCACTGAGCCACAATCCCAGCCCAGAAAACACTTTTAAAGGGTAATTTGTTCTGGGGGAGAGTGTGGAAAATACTTGGGAAATAATTGAAGAGGAAAATTCAGCCAACAAATACAGGGTGTGGCTGTAAGGCCATATAATATAATTTTCTTATCTTTAGTAAAGAGCAACATTTCATTTGTAAATTTGTAGTATGGTAATTTCTTAGGTACGAAAGGAGCAGACAACATGTTTCCTCCCCTCTAATATGGGACAATCATTAGAGAAGACAGTGAATAGTATGTATCATTGAATAAATTAACTTCTTCAATACACCTGAAGGTCCTGGATGAATGGAATGGATATCACCTTTTGATTAATTTCAGGGTGAGATGGAATGGCTAAGGAGAAATGGTATTTCTTTGTGTCTGAAGGATATATCTGTACAGCAGAATGGAAGGTGAAGGCCATGTCAAGCTGAAGGCTGAGTGACAGAGGCAGGAATGAAGGGTGCCACCTGTCTGGAGGAGTGGATTTTCTTGGTGGGGCCTCAGTTGCAGAGTCAGGTGGAAGCCATTATGGGGCACTGAGTAACGTTATGATAGAATCTGGGGTCTGGGTTCAAATGTCGGTTCTTGCATTTTCTCTCTGCAACTTGGGAGAATTTGCTTTATCTCCTTAAAAATCGGGTACCTTTTCTGTGATAAAATTGGGGTATTTTGAGGATTAAATGAAATAATTCATGTTAAACTCTCAGTGCAATGCTTGGTACACAGCAAGCACCCAATAAATAGTAGCTATTATATTATGGCAGGTCCTGAACATCAAAGGGAGTTATTATTTCCCAGATGTGTACACACTCATCTTTTATAGGCCTTTCTAATGATCTAAAGATCTCTTCTCAGGCTGCTTCTTCTTTCCTCTCCTGTCCCTGACCCAAGCGATGATGTCCTCATCATGAATAGCCACTCTATGAGCTCACAGTGGAACATTCAGAGCCCTGCACACCAGACTAAATATCAGGAGGCAGAACTTTGGAGTTCTAATCTGAGAAACATGACTAACATGTTCTCTGTGCCTTTGACTATCTAGCTTTTCTATCTACAACATGCCCTTTGATGCTGGTACAAAGAGAGAATCAACATCACTTCACCGTCTTCTTCCACCAGCTGAAAAGTCGACAATTCTAAGTAAAAATGCATGCTGTGTTCTTTACTGCATGCATATTAAGCCTGACTAAAATTTTTAAAAGAAATAGGTAATAAATTACGGTGAGAACATTCCAAGAGAGCCACAAGATGTCCCTTTAAGGAAAGAGACCTAGATGAGGAAACTAGTCCAGAGGGCCCACATGATGTGATACGGTCACTCAGAAAATTGGAATACTTCTCGTGTCTTATACTAATCCTACTTGTTGATGTATAGAAGTATTAGCTGCTTTATTTTCTCCTTAGTTAGGACAGGGAGTAATTCTCATTATTGGATCCAGGAAGAACTATGCCAAGTAAGGATTATGCATGGAACATTTGTTATGCAAAGTGCTGCCCTTCATAAATAAAGAGACCCTGGGGATCCTTCCCTCTCTGGGGCTGCCAATGTGTCTAAATTGCTGGGAGCATCTTCCACCAGCCTTCCTTGATGGGCTGCTCCTTTGATGGGACTGTGATGGCCGTTTGATGGCCGTGAAATATCATTTAGGAGACGGGTTAATGTCTGTGTTGTCAGTCTTGGTGCGTGAGCTCTGAGGTGTCTGCTTCCATGCCATGTTTACGGAAAGGTTTTGCTCAGCCTGGGCCAACCGGTTGCTGACGGCCAGGGCCAGCGTGTGCCCACTGCTGCTCTTTCCCAGTGTTGTCAGCAGGGTCCTATTCTTCCTCTCTGTGCCTCTGAAGCAGTTCTTCCGGGGCAGCTTTCTTTGTGCTCCTGCACCAGGCTGAACGGTTGGTGGCTTTGGAAGGCTTGCACCACACCGTCTGCACTGGTGTCTGAGCAGCTGAAGACGGATTTCCAGGGCAATGGCAGTGTGGTGGCATCCTGGGGCATCCTCCCAAGTGGCTTCTCTACCTGGGCTATTAGGAGGACTTAGAAAATCCTAGGGGAAGCTTATCAGATGTTCTGAGGGGAATAGCAGGAGACTGTTTCCTGTAATAAAAATTGTCAGTTTCGTTCTCATCTTTGCTGTTGGGTTTCTACTTTAAGAAAACTCTTAAGGCAAACTTTTTCCCTCCTATTGAAGTGTGGACTTTTGCCATGAGGGTTCAAAGCCTTTCACTCTGGAGTGGTGGCTTCTTGGGTTTCCCTGAAGCTGGGTGTTGTATACAGGTAGTTTTGTAGTCTCCATCAAGTCCACCCCGTTTTCTCACCACCTGATCTCTCTCGATGTTTCTGGGCCTTGGTAGATGGCCAGACAGTGTTCCTGCCAGAATAGGTTGTGCCTGATGAGATTCCGAAGCTGTCAGGCACCTATAAATCCTAAGCATCACAATAGCCATGTCAGAGAGAGACCAGGCCTGAGGACTGGGAAAACAGGACACAATAGTAAGGATCAGCACTTATCTGAACATTCACTGTGTAGTAGATCTGGAGATCAACGGTTTCCGTGGGTTGTTTTATTTTATTTATTTATTTATTTAGTACTGGGAATTGAACCCAGGGGCATTTAACCACTGAGCCACATCCCCAACCTTTTTTTTTTTAATATATTTTATTTTGAGACAGGGTCTTGCTATATTGCTTAGGACCTCCCTAAGTTGCTGAAAGCTGGCTTTGAACTTGGGATCCTCCTGCTTCAGCCTCCTGAGCTGCTGGAATTACAGGCATGTGCCACCAAGCACATCTATTATTTGATTGTCCCAGCATTCCAAGAGATAGTTTCTTCTTTTATTTCCATTTTACAGATGAGAATATTGAGCCTCCAAAAGGCTAAATGACTTGCCTGAAGCAACTAGGGACAGGGTCAGAATTTGGTTACCAGGGATACTGAACCTGAGCCCCCATCCTTTAGCCTTTATGTCACACGGGTGGTTTACCTCTGGTGTGTTGAGACTATTGCCAGTCTTGAGAACAAACTGTGACTTGATATAAATAAAGCACAAATAAGGGTGGGTCTAGTTCATTCCTTTCAAACTCTGAAGGACAAGAGGTTAACTCTGTGACTTTGATAGGAAAATAGAAGATAGGTTGTGAAGCTTCTTGGGTAATTCTAGGTATTTGGACACCTGTTCAGCTATTCTGGGATTCTGCGGTGGGGGTAAGAGAATGTGGGGAGGGTGAGGTCATTATTGCAAAAACCATTTCCTGAGAGCTGGACTTCAGGAAATGATGGAGCATTAAAAATACCCATTGTGTGGGAGCCGTGGTAGAACCATGACTCACATCTAGCAATTGTGTCCATAGGTCACAAAAGATTTGGGGAACACAGGGGATATTCATACAAGATTGTGTTTGTGGGTGGTTCATTATGAAATTTTTAGTAGGTTGAAAAGCATGGTCACATTTCAAGAAGAGTGACATTTTAGAGTCCCCATGGAAATTGTGAGACTTATCCATTCATGCATTGATTTGCAAACATTAATTGTCCACCTACTAAGTGCAAGGCCTCATGCCAGGTGCTTTGCAATATTGAATGAGGAATAAAGTGTGGTCCTTGCCCATTGGCGCAGCGCTGAGAAATTGGCAGCAGTAAAACAAGCTGCTTTTAAAATTTCTCTCTTTGTTGAAACTTTGAAAAAAGGAGAACTAGCGTTGCAAGAAAGATATTTTGTTCAATTTTTCAGCACAAATAAATTCCGAAAATTAAATCTGATAATGCCCAGGCCTTCTGCTGCCAGAAAGATGTGATTATTAGGAAGGGGATTGGCCTGGACTTCATACTTTTTTGGTCTGGAGAATGAGACAGGGAAGAGAGAATAGAAATTGTTAATTGAATTCTCGTGTTCTTTGAAATTTGTCCAGAGGATTATTTTGTTTTAATATTTTAAAATTACATTTTATTTAAAATATGTTACACACTAAAGAAGACATTAGTGTACATTTTTATAAAATATAATGATACAATAATATTCAGCAATGAAGCCACCACCCATTCTAAGTACCAGAATAATCAATAACTCATATCTCCCTCTATATCCATCCCTAGCCCTAATATTCCATTTCTTTCCTCCCCTCTTAGAGGGAGCCCAGACTGTGGACATTTTAAATCTGTCAATATGTATGTGATGCTGTGCTTGAGGCAAAGCTGAAGTATCCACATAGAGGCAGCTTAGTTTCTAGGGTTTATTTCGCTGTGGCTGAGAACCAGATACCTAAGATTGTGTTTGTTCCTACATTTGCATAGGTTGTATGCAAATACTTTGTGTGCAGATTTTGTTATTTGAATGGGGTCCTGCACCATTCTGCTCTAGATATTGAAGGATAATTATATAAGGACATTTTGTTAGTCACCTTTTTATCACGGTAACTAAAATAACTCAGAAGAAAGCTTAGAGGAGGAAAAAGTTTACTTTGGGCTCATGGTTTCAGAGGGTCAGTCCATGGATGGCCAACTCCAATGCTCCAGGCACTAAGTAAGGTAGAACATCGTGGTGGAAGGGCATGGCAAAGAGAGCTGTCAGCTCATGGCAGTTGGGAAGCAGATCAGAATACAACTCCCATAATCTAATCATTTACGTCTGAACATTCCTGTATTAACACATGAGCATTTTGGGGTACACTTCACATACAAACCAGAACAGATATGATAGATAACAAGAGTCACCTTTTAAAAACTACAAAGTAAAGGATTATTAAGTAGGTATGCTTTAAGGCCCTCAGCTAGAATTCTTTGGGAAAAAACTTAATACTGTAATTTAACATCCCATGATCACTGGAGATTAGAAAGTGCACAAACAGGGGAACCCGGACCCAGTGTCAGATGGAGTTTTCTTAGCCCTAAGTTCTCTGCAGGATGGTAACATGGGCAGGAAGTCCTAGGGACAATTGTCCCAGGACTCAAGAGGTCACATGGGAGCTCGAGGGAAACAGAAGCTGTGAAGCATCTCATGATCCTTCACATCTTAAGTCCATGTTTACTACATGGAAAAAAGACATGGATAAGCAATTTCGCACAGCTGCAGCGACAAAGAGCACAGAGTAACAGAACTGTGATCACCTCCACAAGTGGCCAAGAGCATGCTACAGAAGCAACACTTAGAGAAAATGACAATAAAGAGATAGACAATAAACTTAGAGGAATATAGTTATAAATTGTACCAAGAGAGTCTCATTAACATTATGCCTTGCAAACTAGCCTCCTCCCACTGCTTGAAGGTCCAGGGCAGCAAGGTTTGTTGGTATTATTCATCTATAGCCAGAAAAGTGGCTGACCTCAATATTTAGTAGACACTCACTAAATATTTTTTAAATGTGAAACATAACATTCAGCTGTCCGGTTGCTGACCAAATCTTGATGACTCAAACTTCACTGATGGCAACAAAGAAAAACTGGTCATCTGTATGATTGCATACAAACTCAAAAAAAAAAAAAAAAAGAAGAAGAAGAAAGAAAGAAAGAAAGAAAAAAACATAAACACCAAAGAAATGAAACCCTTACTGTAAATGAAACTTTTGAAATCAAATCAATAATGTCACATTAGAGAAATATAAAACAAAAACAAAAACAAAAAACCATGAAGACGAAAACTCAAGTCATGAAAGAAGAAATCCACGTGCATATGAGGAAATGTTTTAAGACAGAGAATGTAGGATATTGGTTCTGTTGGCTCACGGCAGTTACATGTGAGAGATTCAACTTTAGTTGATGACAATGCAGAAGTCCATCAATAATACTTTTGAAAATGTTAGTATAATACTGAGCTCCATGTTAGAAAGAACACTGTAGACAAGAGCCTTGGATGGTCCAGGTCTGCCTGGCATTGGTCAGGTCCTTGGAGTTATGTGATCAATGTGGGTCTCCACCCTTGAAAATGTATGTGGAAAAACCAGAGACAGGTCTCCCAAGCACTACCAAAATGATTACAGAGAAAGTTAAACCAATGGGGGAAGATTAAGGGGATTATGTTGTTTAGTCTAGAGAGGAAAAAGCTAAATGATGAATGAATACTTATTTTCAAGTACACAAGTATATGAAAAAATGATTATTCTAAGGAAAACTAGATTATTCTATCTCTATAATAGACAATAAACTTAGAGGAATACAGTTAAATTGTACCAAGAGAGTCTCATTAACATTAGGTCTTGTAAAATTTCAGGGTTGGCTAACAAAGCAACAAAGCAACCCCTGTCTTTGTGTATGTTTCTGAGCAATTTAGACAACTGCCTATCTTGTGGCTTAGTGAAAGAATAGCAGGTGGCTGAGCCCTTGATTAGAATTATAGGGTTATAGAATCTTAGAGCTGAAAAATAGCCTCAGTAGATTAAAGTTGCTCATTTATATGTTTTGAAGATTTTGGTTGCCACCCACCAATAATGTATACAAAAAAATATAGGATATGAAATGTTGAAGGTCAGAGTTCTATCATGGTCAAGTGAATGGAGCTTTTTTAAAGTGTCTGCTCAGAACACGTGAACAGATCCTAGTTATATGGTATGAAAAAACAAGCTAGCAAATTACAGCAGAACAGGCTAGTGCTGTGATTCTTTAGCATATATCAAGTTACACATGAAAACTAGTCCTTCATTCCTAGAAAAATGTCTATACATCCATGCACTCATCCAAGATGCCCAGGTCCTCAAACATAGTGACCAATGTGGAAATAATATGTTATGTGCTTAAGAACACAGCAATTGTACTTATTATATCTATATCTACATGGAATTTCTATTTTTTTCTAATTACTAACCTCATGATATTTATTTAAATTGTTAGTGAATACCTCTAAGTCTATTTTCTCATTTCTAAAGTGGAGGTAATGTCTGGGGACAGCATTTTGATGAAAATCAGTTAAGTAACAAAGGCAAATTTGAAAAAGAAAATAAAATGAAAAAGGAAATGACTTGATAGAAAGTAAATACTACAGAAAAGTGTTTTCCCAATTGTAAGTTGAGATCCACTATAGGGGTTTAGTAATAGATTGATTCAATAGGCTATAAGGGATGTAAAAAAATGAAATAGGATAGAAAATATCCATTGCACTTAGTAATCATGAGTATTGCTTTAAATAATTGTATATGTTATGCACTTGTTTGTGTGTGAGTTTTGTGTGGTGTTTGCATACTGGGTAGCAATATAAAATATTTCTTATTATAGATCATAGCCAAAAATCTTATAGTCATTATAGTTTACATTTTCTTTAACTTTTATCTCTTTTTTTTATTTGTTTAGATGTGGCTACTGGATCACATTATATGCATCCCATTCCACCACTGCCTACTCTGAAATAATGTCATTACCTCATATAAAAGGCAAAAGTCTCACAACAATATACCTCCCTCCATCCATCTTTCTGGCCTTGGGTGGCATGACCCTCATGCATTTTACTTCTATATATGTTACAATCCACTTGACATATTGCTGTATTTTTTTTCTTTAAACACTTAACTTGATTCCAAATATATATTTAAAAAAGGAAACTTCCATATTTGTGTCTCTGGTGTTCCTCAGTGTTTCCTGAAGATCTCAGCCTTTACCTTCCACCATCTTCCCTCAATGCAGAGAATCTCCTTTAGCATCCTCTGTAATGTGGATCTCCTGGCAATAAAATCCTTCAGCTTTGACAGTCTGGAAACATCTCTATCTCATCCCCACCGATAAAGGATACCTTTGCTGGCTGTCATTGGACAATTCCTCATTTTCAGTACCTCAAAGATATAATTCCATTGCCCTCTGGCCTATTTAGCTTTGGATGAAAAGTCAGCAAACATCATTGCCATTATTCCATGTAAATTCTCCTCTTGTTGCATAGGAGATTTCCTCATTATACTCTTTTCAGCAATGTCAAAATTGTGAACCTCAGTGTTGATTCGCGTACGTTCATTCTCTTTGATACTTATTGAGTTTCTTGAATCCTGGGATGAATATTTCTAATCAAACTTGAGAGTTGCTTGACCATTACTTCTTCATATATCTTCCTCTCCATCTGAGACTCAACCACATAAGATCATTTGCTTTGACCCCTTGTGACACTGATACACTCTTTTTTCCTTCCAATCATTTTCCTTTCTGAGATTCAGACTAGAAAACCTCCGCTGACTTATTTTCAAGTCCATTAATGCTTTCTTCCAAAGGGTAAAAATCTTCTGGTACCAATTTTGAATTCACTAAAAAAGCAAATGTTTAAGATGAAACTAGATTTTCAAAAGATATATTGGGAAAATATTAGTTTAAGATGAGGGAGCAGAACAAGGTAGAGAGAACCCTCAGACAATGACTAAATTTTGATATTCGTGAAGGAGAAGAAGAAGAAGGAAGGATTGTGTAAGAAAAGTCTAGGACTGTTGTAAAGGCCTATCAAATGTTTTGGCAGGCTTGTGGGGATTTCTCAATCCAGAATTACTCATTGGTAACAAAATGTGTTTGCATTAGTATCCCACCATGCTCAGTCACTGGCCGGGAGCTGCCTATAGAAGCTTGGTGTTTGGGCGAATGCTAGGATAGATCCAGAGAAACTGCAGCTGGGCTTTTAGTCAGTTCTGCTTCCCACCATGGGAGGTGTGAGTAGGATGTGTTTATAACTAGCCTACATTTGTTAAGTCCTTGTAATGTTTTAAATTAGTATTGAATTTTTAGTTCTGTAATTTTTCATTTGGTTCTTTTTCAGTGTTTCTATTTATTTTCTGAATTAAAAAAAAACTACCTCTCTTTATCATTACGTCAATCTTTTGCTGTGAATTTAAAAATACATTTATAATCGTTGTTGTAAAATCTTTGCTAATTCAAACAGCTGACCATCTGTTGGTTTGGTTCTATAGATTATATTTTCTCTTAAACAAGGCCACACTGTTCTCTTCCCTTGAACTCCTTGTTAGTTTCACAGAAAAAAAAAATTCATTTTTGTCCAGGATTTTCTTATTGTTACTTTTGTACTTTTATGTCTCTGAGATAGAAGCAGACCTCTGTGATGGCTTATTATTATCTTGTTGTCAAATCTTAGTTGGACAGCATTTTATTATAGTGTTTAGTTCACTCAGGCTGCTGTGGCAGGATACCATAGACAGAGTGGTTAATCAACAATGAAAATTTACTTATCACAGGTTTGGAGGCTGGGAAGTACAAGGGGCCAACAGACTTGATGTTGTGAGGGCACACTTCCTGGTTCATAAATGATTGTTTTCTTTGTGTTCTTATGTAGTGGGAGAGGCAGTGGTTTCTCTGGTGTGGGGAACTTATCACATTTATGAAGGCTCTTCTCTCCTGCACTAATCACTTACTGATCCATCACCTGAGGGACTAAAATTTCAACCTGAATTCTGGGGTGACATTAGCACTTGGTCGATGGCAGTGTTTAACCTAACGTTTGCTGATTTCTCAGTCCATATGGAACTATTTTCTGTAGGCTGCAAGGCTTCAAAAGTGATGACAAGGGTCTACTCTCTAGGAAGTTTATTTTCAATTAAAAAAATTTTAAAACCTAAAATAGATAACACAACCAAGGATATCTTTGAATGAAAAAAGTTATTTGTAATTTTCTTAGAATGATTTCTTAGAATAGGAATTGCTGGATCAAGGTCATTCACATTCTAAAGTCTTGCTATATGACCAACATACCACCTAAAGATTGTACCAGTATACACACTGATCAGCATTGGAAGAAATAACTTTTCCTAAAACTATACCCAATGAGAAAACTCATTTTAAGGTAAGTTTAATAGTTTAAAAAGATTATTTTTTAGAACATTTTGCTTTCTGAGCAGTGAAACCGAGCATTAATGTTTACAAGTCCTCGATGAGTAGATTTCTCCCTCACTAACTCCTCAACCTCCCCATCTTCCACTCTTCCCTGACCTTTCAGTGCTACAGACACATGAACCTTATTTCAGTTTCTCAAATGTAGCAAACTTTTTCTTTCTCTTTGAAACTTTTACCTGTGCCCTTTCTTCTGCCTGGGATGCTCTGTCTCAAAATCTTTGCATTTCTGATTCCTCCTTAGGAGTCCATGTGACTTCATGTGCAAATTCCTCATGACATATTTCATGAGTTGCTATGCTAAACAAACCCAGTCTTTCTTTATGCCATTTATAAAAATTTACAATTATCTTGCTCAGTTATTTGTCTGTACTTGTCCATCTCTTGTCACTGAAAAGTAAACTTTGTCACTGAAAGAGGCTACCTTCTCTGTTGTGTTCACTCCCGCATACACAAATATTGAAGACTGCCTGCCACATTATAGGTACTCAAAGTTAAATGGAGAAATGATGAATAAACATTTTTAATGTTTATTGAAAATTTGCATTTATTCTTTGAGGAATACTTTGGACCAAATTTGCCTTCCAAATTCATATGTTGAAGCCTTAGACCTCAGTGTTTTAGTATTTGTTGGTGGGGCATGGGGAGGTGATTAGGTTTGGATGAGGTCATGCAGGTGGGACCCCATGATGGGTTTAAAGATCTTATAAGAGGAGGAAGAAATGCCAGTGGTCTTTCTATCCCTGACACTTAGCACATACCAAGAAGGTGCCTATCTATAAGCCATAAAGAGAACCCTCTCTGGAAATGAACCATTTTGCCACTCAGATTCCTACTCTCAAAAGTGAAAAAATAAATCTTTTTTGTTTAAACTACCCAGTCTGATATTTTGTTATAGTAGCTCAAGCAAACTAAGACAAGGACATATAAACATATATATTTTCCATTTTTTTTTTTTTTGCTATTGGTGTCTTCATTTTTTTCTTTTTTATAAGATACAGCAATGTGATTTATCAGAGGCATTTTTATAGAATTAATGAGTAAAGACCATTCCAGGGACACACTATGTATTATTTTCTCGAAAACCTTACCAGTCTTTGCTATAAAGTGATGGATGAAATGTACAACTCATTTATCTGAACTTGATGTTATTTAGCATTGATGTAATATTATTCATTAAGATTTGGTACCCAGACAGAATTAAGGATATAAGGCCAACAGCTTTGCTTGTTTCAAATATCTCCTCCCTCAATGGTTCTTCTAGTTGCTCATTTCCAATAAAATGGTTGGTGATCTCAGAGGGAAGACCATTGTCTCCTCTGTGTTTTCTCAGTATTCTCTCAGTATTGTTCCTTTAAACTTATATACTTTTTGCTTGGCTATTACTCTTTCCCTGGAATACCTCCTTCCTCTTTTCCACCACCATTCACTCCACTGAATCCTACCTTATATGTCGTCTCCTTTGAGAATTCTTTTGAAAACCTTTCCACGGGAGTCAACGAACTTTTTCTATAAAGGCCTAGATAGTAACTATCTTAGGGTTTGTGGGCCAATGCAAGGTAAAGGCTTGATATATAAGATGTAAATACATTTGCCTGACTTTGCTCCCCAAACACTGAATTTACAAAATAGTCCAGATTGTAAGGAATTAGTAGAAATAAATTATGTGATTTTTAAATTGTATGATGATTGGTTGCTCATTTAAGCTACTTTGAATACAGTTACAGTGTACTGTTTCTGTCCCTCGCACATATGTTGGGTACACCACAATTATTTGCAGAATAAATGAAAGAAAGGAAGAAAAGGAAAGAAAGACAATGTGACATGTATAGAAATGGAGAGACAAAAACAAGTGAGAAAATAACTATCCAGTAATGTCAATAATGTCAGTGACCCTGATTGATAAAATCCCAAAACTCGGTATTATGGTTTGGATGTCAAGTGTCCCCCAAAAGCTCATGTGTGACACAATTCAAGAAGGTTTAGAGGAAAAATGATTGGGTTGTGCAATCCTTAACCCAGTAAGTGAATGAATCCCCTGATGGAATTAACTGAGTAGTACCTGAATACAAGTAGGGTATGGCTGGAAGAGGTGAGTCACTGGGGGAATGACTTTGGGGTTTATATTTGGTGAGCTGAGCTTAGTTGCTGTCTCTGCTGCCTGGTTATCATGTGAGCCACTTCTCTCCACCACACTCTTCCACTATATTATTCTGACACACTTCGAGCCCTGAGGAATGGAGCCTGCTGTCCATGGATTGAGACCTCTAAAATCATGAGCCCCCAAATAAACTTTGCCTCTCCTCTACAATTGTTCTGGTTGGATATTTTAGTCATAGCAGTGAAAATCTGACTAAAACACTCAGCATGAACACAACAGAGATTTAATTGTTGCTCAGGTCATAGTTCAATGTGGAATGGAAAGGTACAATGACTGAGTCTGATTTGCTTCCTTCTAGGTCCCTCCATCCAGTGACTCCATCACTTGTTCCATGTCCTCAGAGTCCCATTCAGCTAGGGAAAGATAACAATGTTTCCAGGTTGAAGATTCTTATGACTCAGAACTAGAATAGCACCAATCACTTTTGCCCACTTTCTGTTGGCAATATCTTAGTCACAGGCACCACTCAACCACAAAGGATGCTAAAAAACCTCCTCCAACTCTGTGCCTAGGAAGAAGAAGGAAATACAGCTATCAATGAACATTAGCAGTCTAGTTTGGGTTGCATTACAAGAAGTTATAAAGGGATAAAACAATCTAGTTGAGAAATAGTCAATAAGACACTTCCCTGGGGGAAAAAGCAACATTTTCTACAATGACAAACAGGTTAATTTCCTCAGTAGACATTTGCTCTCATATGCAAATACAGAAACCGTCTTAGATAAATACAATTGTGTGCCAATGTGGGAGGCAAAAAAAAAAAAAAAAAAAACTTGGTTGGCTACACTCCAAGACACACTGAAACACTGGTGCAGATGTATGTGAATGAACCCGCCCTTGGTCTGGGTGAGGTTATTGACGTAAGTTTGGTTATTTTAAAGCCCAAGGTGCAATTATCAGTCTCCTGAAAACAATTTTATACTAATTTAGTTTCAATTACATTGAGTCTCTTTTTTAGTAGCTGCAATTATGTCCTTCAAAATAATCCCACTAGACATTTCGCAGAATTATTGAGTGATTTCTTATCAGAGTGGATGAGAAATAGGAATAAGGATGGGAAGGTAGACATCTTATATATAAGAAAGCATTGCATGAAAGAAAGACATTGGTAATGCAGTAGTATGTGGTTATTATAATATTGTTGGTAGCACTATTTTAGTTTATTTGTTGCACTTGAATTGCTTATGGAATTGAAAAGCCAGTAATGTTGCTTGCTGAAGGGAGATTAATCCATGAGACCTTTTCTTTATTAAGGGATTACAGGCAAACTATTTTCCTGGTGATGCAAAAAAGGATTGTAAGTCCCTTCCAAAATTCTATTTCTTTTGAAAGTCTGTTTTCAAGTGGGCTTTCCAGTAGAGTAGATAATTTGGTGATTGCTGCAATTTAGCATTAGTTTCTGGGCCTGAATTCCTGTTGTCCCTGTGGTGGTTTGTGGTGCACATGAAAAATATCTGGAATTAGATTCAGGCTCCTGACTGAGACAGCTTGAAGAAACCACCAAAGGGGCTGGAATAAAAAGCCACTGTCCTTTCATTTACAGAAGGAAGAGACATCTCAACCCAAGCAATATGCCATAAATAGGCCCTCCACTTCTTCCATGACAGCTCTGAAAGTACCTAGCACTTGGTGTTGATTCATCTCTTGCAAGGTCACCATCACTTCACAATTGCTGTCATGACTCTGGCTCCCCAGGAAGGGTCAGTAATCCTCCTCACTGCCAGAGAGCACAGATATACTCACCTCTGGATCTGTGCTGAGAAGCTGGGCAGAAGCATTTGCCATGATTTGTTTCTTCCTGTCTTTTCTCTGAGGATGTGAGTTATTTTGGTTGACGGTGAAGAATGAATAGAAGGCAAGTGTAGTGGGAATCAGTGAAGGTTGTACAGTTGTTTTAAAATTTTCCTTTTTTATAGACTTAAGGAATTATAGAATGAGTATATATGTTAGACAGCTTTTTTGTATTTTCTTTTTTCCACTGTGACCAAAATACCCATTAGCAACTTTGAGGAGAAAAAGTTTATTTTGGCTCAGAGTTTCAGAGGGTCAGTCCATGGTTGGCTTACTCTATTGCTTTGGGGCTAGAGTGAGGCCAAACATCATGGTAGAAGGGTCTGGCAGAGGAAAGATGCTGAGTTCTTGGTAACTGGGAAGCTGAGAGTAATCAAGACACCATGGACAAAATATGAACCCCCAAAACATGCCCCAGTGACTTACTTCCTCCAGCCATGCATCACTTGCTGACAGTTACCAGCTGGTAGTAGTCCATTCAAATTATTAATCCATCAAATGTAACTGATTAGCTACAACTCTCATAATTTAAACATTTCACTTCTTAAAATTTCTGCATTGTATAACATAACCTTTTTGAGGGGATACCACACATCCAAAGCATGAACTTGCACCCTTGAACCCCAAAAGCTTATTCAAATCTTACAATGAAAAATGAACTCAGTCTATCTCCAAGAATCCCCATCATTATAACAGTGTCAGCATTTCCCAAATTTCAAGTCCACAGCCTTTTCTGAGTTTCAAGGCAAACTCTTGGTTGTGAACCCCTGTAAAACTCAAAAATAAACTTATTTTGCATGTCCATTCCAAAAGGGAGGAATAGCAACATAGAAGGAAGAAATGAGACCCAGATAAGACCAAAACCCAGCTGGGCAAACAAGTTCTATGGTTTTACAACCAGTATCTGGGGTACATGGTAGAAATATGTGATCTCAAAGAACTTGGGCAGCCCCATCCCTTTGGCCTTGTTTGTTACAGCCTTATGCCCTCTCTTTTGGCCTGGCTCTGTTTCTAGCAGACAGCTTTCCTCAGCAGATAGTCCATGTTATTGGCATCTATTAATCCTGGTAGTTATTCTAGCTCTGACTTCACCTCCAAATCTTCACACATTGCTCTCTCAGGTGCAGCCTGCAGGGATTCTAACCCTATCACACTTTGCCTGGCCTCTGAAGCCTTCCTCTGAATTCTTGGTGGAAACCTCCATGACCTCTTAATCAAAGCATCCTGCATTCCTGCAGAATCAGCATCACATAGACAATGCCAAGGTCTTCTGCCAGCTTTAACAGTAGCCAGGCCTCCTTGGACCATGACTGCATTGGCCTCTGAGTGCTTAGGTGGCTGAGTAGGATACTCTAAATCCTGAGTTAAAACTTCCTGTGCACCCCTGTAGGAGTGCACCCTTGCTCTCTTCTCAAATGAATTTTCATTTTTACACTCTTGAGCCAGTGTTCAGTGTGGCCTTGCTGACTTCTGAGGTGCCCTCAAGTGTTCTTTCCTATTGTCTCTGTGCAAAGTACTTAGCTTCTCTTTAGTGGTGGTAATCTCTTAAAAAACAATATCCTTCTTGGCTCTAGTTTCACACACACTTTTCTTGCCAAATTGCAAATTCTTTCACTCTATTTTTTGTTCCTGACCCTCACAGTAAGCTTAGCTAGAAGCTTCCAGCAATATCCATGCTACCACCTGAATGCTGTACTGCCTTGAAATTTCCTCTGTCAGATTAATTTGTCCATCACCTTTAAATCTGTCCCCCCTCCCCCCACAAAGCCTCAGGACATGAACAAATTGTAGACAAGTTCTTTGCCAGAAGTTAACACATGTGGCCTCTACTTCAATTCCAGTTGAGTCCTTGTTCACCTCATTAGCACAGTATTTACTTCCCGAATTCTTATTATCAATGTTCTTATGTCCTGAGATCCCACCAGAATCACCCAATAAACTCTGTTTACAACATTCTAGTTTCTCTGGACTACATCTCCAAACTTTTCCAAACTCCTCTCACAGACCCATTACAAAGACATCTGAACCATGTGGTCAGATTAGTTAACAACAACCCCACTTCTCAGTACCAATTTCTGTGTTAGTTTTTGATGCTCTGACCAAAATACCCAACAAAAACACTTAGAAGAAGAAAAGTTTATTTTGGCTATGGTTTCAGAGGTTCAGTCCATGGATGGCTAATTCCATTTCTTTAGGTCCAAAGTGAGGCAAAACTTCAAAATGGAAGGGCATGGTATAGATATGCCACTCAGCACATGGTAGACAGGAAGTAGAAAGAGAGAGCCAAGGTGCCAGTGACAAGATGTAAACCCAAAGGCATGTCCCCAGTGACGTACTTTCTCCTGCCATGCCCTACCTTCCAACAGTTACCACCCAGTAGAGTAGTCCTTTTAAATTATTAACCTATCAAATGGATTAATCCGCTGATTAGGTTACATTTCTCCTAATCATTTCATCTCTTAATATTCCTGTGTTACCTGACATGAGTTTTTTTTGGGGAACATGTCACAGCCAAATCGTAACAGTGCCTAAGAATGCAAAATTTACTACTGTACAAAATCAAAATTATGTATTTATTTATATGTATTACATAAATAGCTACTTGAGTTGATTTCACTTTGGAAAATAGAAATTCATTGTAAATAATCTAAGGGAAGTAGGTTCTATATTCACCGAGCACTTGGAAACACAGTAACCTCTCAATCAATCTTAGACATTTGTAGTGATTGAGTATTAACCATGTGCTGGGCATTGTTTTAATAATTCTGACATAATAGCTATAACGTATGTATTATATTTCCCATTTTTATAGATGAAAGAACTGAGCCACAGAGGATTTATGGATCTTATCTAAATTTGCAAACTAAACTCATAGCCACAATTCAAACCCAGCTGAATGGATCCAGGATATCAGCACACAAGCTCTCTTACACTCTATCGCCTACCAACTTGGCACGTGAGTCCACTTACCTGAGGCTCCCTGCTCCTCCTCCCCAGGGTATACTTCTAAGAAAAGAAGGAAACTGTCCTTTCTCATGTCGTGTCCATAATTTTTTATTTCTTGATGAGACAGCAGCCCTAGTTCCCATAGGAAGGGCAACTTACTCACTGAGCAGATTCTAATGTCTTTAGCCTATGCAGAATCAGGGTATTTGGAAGAGGTAGGGAGGATCTAGCCCAGTGACAAAGGGGAATTGAAGGGCCATCTCTTTTCTCCAAATACCCACAAAGGGCTCCAGACAGGTGAGCTGGGATGACTGTCTTAGAGGAGGTCAAAGAAGTATTTTACTGAGAATAATTAAACCACAGGTAGCCATTTCCCTTCTACCCCACATTTATACATTTATGCACCTCCTGGACATTTGAATTTTATATTCAAATTAATACATTTCTAATACAATGTGTATTATTTTTGAATATTTTGTATTTAATAAATCAAGATTTGCTGGCATTGTGGTTGCATTGAGCAGATGAAACTCATTACAGCTTAGATGTTTCTGCCCTTCTGGGACAAGACATCAGAAAAGTAATAGATTAAGACATGTAGTGGGCATGCTTTCAGATTTGACTTCAATTCATCCCATAGGAAATTTTTTTAGATATACCTATGGAAATATAAGATGCATGATGTGTCCAACTCAGAAACATAAATGTTGACGAAGTGTGCTGAAATATGTTTATATTGAAGAGAACAGTCTTTCCCTGTGGTGAAGACGGGAAGGCAATGCTCTTGCCATAGCTAATCACATTTTCTTGGAAATATTTTATGAAACTTGATTCGTATTCTTTCTAAGTGATCCTCATTGGTAACAGATTGTTACCCTTTTAGAACAAAATTTATTTTTGTAAACAGGAAAAACTATCAGGAGCTATCTGATGAAAAATGATGACAAAAAAGGATAAGGCTCTTGATATTATACAGGGTGTGGCTGTAAGATAAAACTTAATTATGTAAATTCATTGCTCTGAAGGCAATTTATCAAAAGCAAATGTTTTAAGAGCAAAAAGTTGCATGTAAGTGTTGTAGCATTGAGTGTCTCAGGTAGCCACTTGACAGCAATATTTTGTATGTTTGAATTCTCTTAAGCATGTTTACAAGACTTGGTTTTATATTTTATAGTCACCTGATGTAAACATTTAAGCACTAGTTTCAGAAATACATAATTAATAATAGGAAAGTAAATTCTAAAATTGATTCAAAGAAAGAAAGTCAAATGAGGCCAGTAGTTCTGGTTCAGAGGTAATTTTTCTATAAACTAGGTATTGTTCTTTAGTACTTCACATGCAATCCTTCACCTTTCTGGTGTATTTAGGGTGGGTAAGAATAATGTAAGATTAATCTAAGTAGGAAATAACTTACAGAGTTTTATTAGTAGCCTGATATATAACAGATCTTTTCCCCATAATACACAGGGGTGATTATACTTGAAGCCTCTTGGATACAATTTCATTTTTATTATTGCTAAGGGTACTTGGAAGATTTAAAACTTCAATAGGATCTTCCATAGTTCTGAATGACAATTGAAATTTTCATGTTTCATTCTTGCTACTCCTGGGCTCAGTTTTAGAAATTGGTGTTAATTTCAAAGTGACATGGCAGAGAAGAAAGTTCTGGTCTCAGAGTTGATAGGTTAGGGCAAAGTTCTTTCTATCTTTTTGTTATTGCTAGCTTTGTGATAATTGAGCAAGTTAATCTCTTTCTCTGGGACTCAATATTCACACTGTTAAATTGAAATGAATGAACTATAAGATGTCTAAAAGTTCCATTTAGTTTTAACCTTCAGTGACTTAATCATCTTTAAAGTCACCAATTGGGTATTTTGTGGTTTTTAAAACAAAGATATCCTAAAACATTGACCTATTTGGCATTCCAGGAAGGAGTAACCTCAGAAATTCTGTTTTTCTTTCTCTTATGTTCAAATTGGGAGAAAGAATGACTTAGCCAAGTATTCACAATCATTATTCTTATCTTAAGGTGACTTAACAACCAGCTTTCCTGTTTCTTGGTTGACATACCCGGGAATTATCATCATTATATGCTTTATGTATTGCTAAATTGGTAGACTGTAGCATTTTTGAAGTGGTGCATTTTGCAAAACTCCATTTCTTTTGGTGGTTTGAAGTCATAGGCCTGTTAGGGAAAATCAGCTTCCCCCGCTATATATACATAATTGCCTTTAATTCTCACACAGATCATCTGATAATAAACATTCTACATTGGGATAGAACAATTCAGAAAAAAGAGTAGTTTATTTCACTGTATTCATGCTCATGAAATTGTATGCCGTTTACATTTTTTGTTTGATTGCAAAAATATTGTATATAGAACCCTTTTAGCAGTCCCCAAATTTCTGGTTCCTGAACCAGTACTCTTCAATGTATCACAAAGCTATAACAATATAGCAAAATATTTGCTGAGAATAATTTTCCTTAGGTTACCAGAAAATCTTTTTTTTTTTTTACCAGAAAATCTTTGCAAATTCAGACACCATGTCTCATGAATCTAACTGCTTCTATTTTTGATATCTGCATTATGTAGATATATAAATCTAAAATATTAAAAGAAATTACTATGCTGGGGATGTAGCTCAGTGGTCAAGCAACTTTAAACTGAGTATTATGTATCAATGCTCAGTTTCCCAACAGTGACTCCAGTGATTAAATGATTAATCACTAGTTTTGCATGCATACATTGTACTGAACATTTTAAAGAGTCAGTGCATATAGAGAGATGGTCATATGGTGTGAAAACAGAAAAAGATGATAAAGTGCACCATGATTCCATTGGGGGAACAGTGGGACAGGAGAGGGCATTTAACTAGAATTGACCTTGGAATAGAAAGCTCATGACAAAAGGGCCCTTCAGTAAGATAACGCAGCATACTTTTAAACCTCAGGTTGTGCATAAAGATGGAATCTATGGGGCTAGTAGTCATCAAGGGAAGCTTGTGAAGTTGAAATAAAGCTGTTCATGTCTAACCAGCCCTGGGGGAAATGGAAATACAGGTTAGCATCCTTAAAAGTGAGTGTCAAATCATCAAATTCTAAGTTATTTTTCAAACTTTAGAGGCTTTGGTTAAGCAAGTTCTTTTTTTAAATTATTTATTTATTTACTGATTGGTACTGGGGATTAAACCCAAGTCTTTGCATATGCTATGCAATTGCTTGACCACTGAGCTACATCCCCAGCATAGTAATTTCTTTTAATATTTTAGAGTTATGGATTGTACTCCTAGAAATAAGTGCATATATAATTTATATTTGGCTTTCAAAATATTAGAACTTATTTATAAATGTGCTATATATAAAATATATATCTAATGTATGTGTATATCTGTCCTTTCTGCATCTTCTTAAGTTGGCCATGAGTACATTTTAGGCAAGGACAAGGAAGAAAGACGAAGAACGAAAATGTAACAGAAGTAGTTGGAAGAGAAGGGAGGAGAAAGAAATGTTAAGTAAGAACTTAGCCTGTGCATTCAATTTCAGAAGTCTGGAAACTATTTTTGTCTTTAATAAGTTTCTTTCATGTTTCTTTATGAGATGTTACTATTAAAAGTTTCATTATTATGAACTCTGACTATTCTTGTTTCAGTAGATGTCAGCAAACATTATTTTTTTTATTATTTATTTTCTTTCCCAGAAAAGGAAATCCCCTTCTAGATGACAGAATCTATTGTTAGTTTCCCTGTATAATGGAGTCCTCTTGGCACACCTGGCAGACAGCCACATGGCAAGTGGGGTTTAGTGTCTTTCAAGTCACTGAATGCCGAAGTTATCTCATTGACTTCAGTGGCTGGCTTTCTGCACTTTCTCCTGCCTTCATCTGTTTTCCTGACTCTGTGTACTTGGATAAAATTGAGGGATGATACTCTCCAATGACAATGGACCATTTGATCACCAGATGTGCCGCTCATAGCTGGAGTTCAATTAAGTGCAGTTTTTGTAAAGAAAAGTGTATCAGTCATCTCTCACAGGGTTATACTGCAGTAACAAGTGGCCCTCAAATCTAAGCACCTCGTGCCGGAAGAACTAACATGTTTTCCATCTTCCATGTTGACTGTAGGCCGCTTGTAGCTCTGTCCCTTGCCCACTTCATTTTGAGATCCAGTTGATAAAAGGGGCCCATCTGGGGATATGATGGGCTTGTGTCAGAGGGAAAAGAGAGAGGTGGTGAAACCTTGTAATGGCTCTCAAACTTCTGGTCACATCTCTTCCACTCCCCACATAAAATTTTTTCTCATGAAGAGAACTTGGTTGTTATGGAAAATAATATGATCTGTCAGAGGGTATGAGACACCACTGTCCAATATCTGTTTCTCTGCTGAAGAGTGGACATGCCAGCTGACCCATGCTTCCCCAACCTGTCTCCTAGTTTATCCTCTTGGAAACAACAGAAAAGCTAAGGAAGATTCGTAAGCAAAATATTTTTTGGGCATCAAATGTAATTCAAAGAAAGAAGTTTATGATGTGACATTCAAACCATAACCCCCAAATCACCTCTTCCAGGAACACTAACTGGATTTATCCAATTCCTTCTGTTCATTGCCTTTCTTCCATGCACACACCCTTCTCCTTATAAAATAGCAATGAACACATTTACTGCTTGTTTCTCCTATTGAATGCAGTAGAGTAAAATGCATTGCCTAACTGTGAAGTTCCTTAAAATCATACCAAACTCTGACCTGGCTATTCTCCTCCACTTCCCACAACAACAAAGCAACTTGGTTTCAAGACCTTTTATCATTTATCTTCCTACCTTCCCCATGACAAGGTAAAGCATAGTGTGTTAGCTTTTTGTTGCTGTGACCACAATACCGGACATAAACAACCTAAAGTAGGAAAAGTTTATTTGGACTCACAGTTTCAGAGGTTTCAGTGCATGGTCGGCTGACCTTGTTGCTCTGAGTCCGAGGTGAGGAAGAACATTATGGTGGAAGAGTGTGGAGGAAAAATGTTCAGACATGGCAGCTGGGAAAGAGAAGGAGAGAGCAAGAGAGAAAGAGAAAAGCAGAGATAGAGAGAGGGGAAGAAACTAGGATCATGATAAACCTTTTCAGTCACACTCTCAGTGACCTACTTCCTCCAACTACATCCTACCTTCCAATAATCCATTCAAATTACTAATTCATCGAATGGATTAATTCACTGATGAGGTCAGAACCCTCATGGTCCTGTCATTTTTTTTTAAAGCCCCCGCTTATGGATATTGCAGCATTGCCACTGAAGCCTTTAAGTACCTGAGCCTTCGGGGAACATTCCAGATCCAAGTCATAACATATGGTCAGAATTCATTCATCTGTCACATAAATATTTAAGTGCCTACTATTTTATACCAGGACTGTATTTTACACCTTTTAATAGAATGACCCAGGCATCTCCAATAATCACACATATTTATTATTATAAACAAGAACAAAAGTCAAGGGGGAAAAAAAAGAAACTCAAAGAGGGCTCTAGGAACATACAGGAGATCGGATTCATTTTGGTTCTCTGTAAAAGCTTTCCTGAGGAAATGACAGCTGTGCTGGGATTCGAGCGCAGTGAGCTATCAAGAATGAGAGGAAAATGATTCAAAAGAAGTTCAAAGACATGTACAAGGTCCCTGACATGGAAAGAAGGGAGAGGAAGGCCATTTGGGAGGGGGCGTGAAAAGCAAAGACTTGCCCAATGCCACACCAAGGAGGGTGAGCTTACTCAGGAATTTGACAAGGGTCTGGGTCTTTTTCTACTGAAAATTTTCAAGGAGGGTGGTGACATGACAAAACCCGAATTTTTAGATGTTACTCTGGTTGTCATGTGAAATAAATTAGTGGGTAGCAAATGAAGAACCAGACACTAATAAAAAAAAAAATTGTGGTAGGAGAGAGAGGAATTTCTGTAACAGGAGAAGCTTCATACATTTTATCAGATTTACAACCCTCAAGAGTTTAAGAACTACTTGTTTATATTATCACTCAACAAACCCCTGATTACTTCATCTGGGATTCAACTGTAGGTAACAGATCTAGGTTTGGTGGGAAAGGTTAGCTGACCACCAAAGGACTGAGCTCCTATTTCCTCATGAAGTTTGGTAGGAAGTGGAAGCCCAGCAGAGACTATTCTTAGCCCTGGTGCATCTATGGGTGTGTGTGTCATGTGACTACTTCAGAATGAAAGAACGTGTGTAGATGTGATGAGCACTTTGTCTCAGGTTGGGTGTGTCTCTGCTATGCCTACTTCCACAAATTTCCCACTTTCTCTGGTGATCTTGAAGGCCATGTTTTAAAAATGTTGGCCTTGCAAGATGGAAGAATCCTTGATTTCTGAGTCATAGAGGCAGGCAAGAGAGCTATCCAACTATGAACACCTGCACTGCATTTTAGTGACTAAGAAATAAATTTTTATTATCTTATATAATTGAAATTTATGGTTATTTGTTAGAGCAGTTAATCCCCCTTGGCATACAAAAGCAATGTCTTACACAGGAAGATACAACAAAATGGGTGTGTTGGCTGGGGGAAATGTCCTCTTTGGATCTCTTCCTGGAACCAAGGAACATCACTGTCTTACAGACCATAATTTCTTGGTGTTATTTTGCAATGTGTAAGTTGCTCCAAGCTGTGATTTCTCACAAATCCTCTCCTTGGTTGAGTGAGAGCATGATGATCATAGGTAGCTAAAGCAAATGGCTTTTAATCATGTAAGAACAATTTTAATAAGGTAAAAGAGAGACATACTTGGGGTGGAGATATTCATTCATTCATTTATATAACAGATTATTTAGTTTATTGAGTTTCTTTAATGTGTTTTAAAATGTACCTGGAATTTTGTTTCCATCAGATATGGTTAGGTGACAGACATGAGATAACCATCTTTGAAAGATGAGCTTATTGCTCACAGTTCTTAAGATGATGAGGAACACCAAGCCATGCAAAGCATTTGGGGGAGGTACCAGGAATGCCCAGGAGGCAGAATGAGTGAGGGGAACGCATTTCTGTTTTCAGAGAAAGGGATGGGCAAGGGAAGCTGCCGAGGAGGTCTTGGATTGAATAGTTTGGATCCTTTGGATAGCCTCTAGGTATCTAGCAATGAAATGGTGTCTAGCAATGGGGTATCTGGCTCTGGGATGATTTATGACAGGGGGTTAGTATTCCAGACTGCATAAACCCAATAAAAAGAGGCAGATGGGGCTGGGGTTGTGGCTCAGTGGCAGAGCGCTTGCCTCGCACATGTGAGGCACTGGGTTCGATCCTCAGCACCACATAACAAAATAAATAAACAAAATAAAGATTGATTCCATATATAATTTTAAAAATATTTAATAAAAAAGAGGCAGATGGGGTATGGACTCTAAATTGATTGGTTTGCTGATGAAAGTTGTGCTCAAAGCCAGGTTGCTTAGCATATCAGGAATTAATTAATTCAACCCTAGTGTGCAAGACCCTAAGATGTTAAGGAATCATAAAATACAGAAAATTTTTAAAAATCCCACAATGAATAGATAATGTACCAGATATATGCAAAAAATAAAATACTAGGATCTATTAAATCAAATTGGAGAAATAATTACAAAGATACCTAACATTGAGTTTGTTAGCCCTTCACCCCGCCACACCTTGGAAGTTCTTTTGACCACTGTACCAAAAATTTTCACATAAATATATGCATCGAGTTATTCAAGATTAAATAAAATAAGTCATGGATATCTAAATTATTACACAGAGGTTTTTAAAGAATTGTCTGAGTATTCGGGGATTTAAATTACAGTTTATTTTGAAACATGAACATGAAAACTATGCAAAGTCTGCTGTGGTTTTGGAAGTTCATGCGATCTCTCTTAATAAGAATCTTTAATCTCCCCTATCCTCAAAGAACAGCATTCTGAAAGAGAGTCCAATGCATAAAACTTCTGAGTCTCCTCCTGTCTACTGCCAGCATTTTCAAATGCCAACCATTTTAAGACTACCTTCTCAGTTTTTGCTGTATCTGTGTAGTACCTCTTTTAGTGCATTCTTAATTTCTTTTCAATAGATCAGTTCACCATGGTGCTATCCATGTGAGTTTCATCTTTAGCAACTTTTGTATCTTGGTAGTTGTAGATTGAATGTGATAGTTATATGCTTTTATCCAGTTTGTATGAAAATCAACACATCCCTACTATCAGTATTTGTGTACCATGTAACCACATATTGATTACCACCAATGGTACCCTTACCACCTTTTGGGAAATCCCAGCTAGGCAGATGATATTCAAACCATTAAGCCCACTTTCAAGGTCTATCATGATGACTCCCTCTTTTTTATGATCCTCTTTAGTTGTCCAGGTATTGTCACCATGACCATCCAACTCCAAGACCACAGACTGCTTTGTCTTGCTTCCATGGCTGCCCAAACAGATTCTGTGCCTTTAACACATACTCCAGTTTTCCTCTAAAAGTCCCCTGTGGCTCTGTGTAAGGGCTTTTCTCTATATTCTCCCTCCTCACTGTCCCAAATCTCTACTGCCTCCAATTGCTGCTTCCCTATTATTGGTTTTTATCTTTATACTTTTGCCTATAGGATGATGTTAAGGTGTGATTTTCCACTAAGATTAAGGACACCCTAATTCCTGGATGATGCCTTTTGGGGCCATTTGGTTTCTAACTCTAAACCTAATGGGTCATTCCTATCCCATCCCAGTCAATTTTTGTCCCAGGTTCTCAGAACCCTTGTCAGGGTACAGCATCGCAGACTTGTCCCACTTCACCAGAGTGAAAACAAAGCTGTTGTGCATGGTAGTTCCCCTGCCTGGAAGCCCTTCTTCCTCTTTCTGGCCTTCTGGTGCATTCCTCCTTAGCTAGCAAAACTCCATTTCATTCTTTCCGCCTCCTGGAAGCTTTTTTGTTCATTTTTCTTGTCCTGTCATCTCATAGTACTTATGATGATTATTGTAATTATTGACCTAGATATCCGTGTCCCTGTTCATTTGAGGATATTCGAAGTAGAGAATTTATTTTATTATCTGTGTTTCCCCAGCACTTTATATAGTACCTTGTATATTAATGGTGCTTAAATGATGCTTATTTAATGTATGAGTAAATTAAGAAATTAGAAAAAATATTAATCTATTGGTGTACTTGGGAGAAGAGTTTTGAAAGTTAGTTCTTGGGTATGATGCAAGAATGGAAACAGAAATGTTTCTATAATAAAATAATGTGAGAGATAGTTGTCGAGTTTTCTCCCATCTCCACTCCACTCCCCATCCCCTCCCTACCCTACTTCATGGCATAGTAAGAGCTATGACTGACAAGATGGAGCAGGAAGTGACCTGTGACCCAGGGGTGAAATGTCATGTTCACTCCCAATCCCCAGAGATTCACTAAACTTAGTTCTGTGAAGAATTTTGATAGGGCTAAGCACTAGGAAAAACACTGGATATTTACACAGTACATTTTCCCCTAGTTTAAACTGCAGGGGAAAGAAAAAAAAAAGAAGTGAATTGGGGGGAAAAGCCAAAATTAAATAAGCCAGCTGGTTTAACTTCTCTTTTTACATTTTTTCCATTGTAATCCTCTCTTAGTCATAAAGCCTTTCTCAACCACTTTAAAGCTTTTCATTTGGCCAAAATTTTTCAGCTTTTTCTACATTAAACACACACATACACACACAGAGAATGAAAGGTTGAGTAGATTATGCCTTTGGACTGTTCTTTTCCTTCTTTTTCATTCCCAATGACTCTCTCTCTCTCTCTCTCTCTCACACACACACACACACACACACCCTCCAACCATGTTTGGTTAAAACCAGTTTCTGATAACAGCTATCCAGAAACCAGATCTCTCCTCTTTTTCTGAGGAACAAGGCTCATCTTTCTTGAGGTACAAAACATATTAGATGTCAGTGCCCACTCCCCTGCCTGCCAGTGTGACTGGCCATCCCCAGCCTACTTGCAGCAGGGCTTCCTGAGAGGTCAGGGGAGCAGCTGCCAAGCAACACCAGTTCCTTACAGAGTCAGCAAATAGACAAGGCCTAATTTTCTTGAACTTTTCCACCCCGACTCCATCCTTAGAACGAATGTTTTAATTTTGGTCTGTGAGGGGGAAGGAGAAGAGGGATAGGGCAGGTTCCTTTTTCACTTTGTCTTTCTCTGTCCTTATAAAAGAGAGAAGTGTTCATTGGGGAATTTTGTTCAGTCACTTTGCCCCAGTCGTAGGTATGAACCAAAAAATAGGTTGTCATGTGTGCACACATACAAGCATATGTGTGTGCGTGTGTGTGTTTAGCAATTCCAACAGGGTTGCTCAATAAAAGAGGTGGCTATTTTGAGGTAGGGGACACTGGGTGATTTGCTCAGCAGAGGAAAATCTGGCTGGACTTGTTCCAGCAGCTGGCTACGCTGGATGAACCGGCCAATGAGGGGGACATGTGACAGTCCAGCATTCCCAGGTGGGTAAGAATAATGATGTTAACTTTTTAAAAAAAATCAAAGAGGACCCCACATGCTCCATCCAGCAGGAAGACACCAGAAAACGCCCTCCTCCATGTGACCTGGAGGCATTCTTTCCCTCCAAATCCCTTTTGCCAGGTTGGGAATGCTTTATTTGCACAGAACTCAAAGATAACCCTGGCTTGGTGTTTTCCAGATTGCATTCTGGAAACCTCTGCTCCTAAATCTATTGCCTTGCAAGTTTCCAGCAGAGCAGCCTATGCACAGATCCTTCCTTTCTGAGAAAGTGAGCAAGAAGTCAACCAGAGCTTTGAGCCTGCCCTGCTGAGCTGCCCCGGTACATGGAGGCATGGAGCTTGAGGGAGATACTGCTCTGCCTACCCCCCTCACTAACAAAAGGCCCTCTAATCCTGATTTCCTTACACAAAAACAAAGTGTAAAACCAGCCTAGGGACTGGAAATAAAACGGATGCTGAAGGAGCAGCTGGCACATTAATGCCCCGAAAGCACTAGCTGGAAACTCGCCCTGAAACCAATCACCCTGTCTCCGTGGGGGCTGGGGAAGGATTTAGTTTTGCAACAGCACAATGAAGTATATTTTTAACAAATAAACACAATTTTGGCAGAAGTGTAGGCATCTTTAGCCAGTAAATACTTTGTGTGCTGGCTGTCACTCTTCCTCCCCCTCCCCTCCCCCCAGCACTGCCCCTAGCCAAATAAAAGCCAGGAAAAGAAGTGAACTCCCATAAATACATTCAATCAGGAAAGGTGCCTGTGCTACACTTTACACCAAGTATTACCTTTCCTTCTGATTAGCCACTGTCTAAACAACCCTCTGCGATTTTATTTGCATTTTCCGAAGTCTTGAATCTTGCTTAATAGCCATGTTTGTATTTAATCATCATTTTCTGAACTCTGTCTCTTGTGTGCTTCACTTTTTTTTTTTTCCAAAGCAAACCCAGCCCAAACTTCTGGGAAATCAAAGGCAGGTTAAGTAAAGAGCTGTGCTTCAAAATGTCTTGGTGTCAGTGTCTGACAATTCTTGGGACCCACAATGAATAAGATTCAGGAACACAGCCAGCTTTTCTTAGTACCTTGGCCAGACCCATGCTGGGAATTCGCAGCTGCTGTGTGTAGGCTCTGGGGAGATTTATTGGGAAAGAGTAAGTTTTAGTTAATTCCAATAGCTCTCAAAGTCACAGGCGACTGTCACCCATGGGTCCGAATACTTTCTCCAAGAGAGAGAAAACTATGAGAGGGAAGTGAGAAGAGGTTACTGAAAGCAGGAAAAAGGAATCACGGAGGGGAAAGAACATTCATGAGGGATTCAGACTGAAAACAAGGAAAATCCCAGAGAAAGAATCCCTTCTCTTTTTCTGAATGCCACTCCCAGCTCCCCATGGCTCAAAGCTGCTCATAATTGAGGCTTGAATTGGAGTGCTTCCCTAGGCTCCCAAGTGTGATCACACTTAATTTCAACTAGCAAAGTCCATTTCAACCCACATTTTCACACTGACAGGGTGAATCTGAATAATAGCTATAGTGGAGCCGGTTGGAGTGACTTGCCCGGTTGACATGAGTTGTTGCTTTTTAAAAAGAAAATGTGTTGCATAGTTCAGAGCAAAACTTTTGCTGACCCTAGAATCACTTCAGGAACCTTGTCAAGAGCATCTCTTTGAATATGCTGCTGAAGAAGGATTATTATCTCCAATTGCTGCCTTCTGGGCCTATCTCACTTCCCCACCAGGACCCTACCCTGGCCCATCATGAGCCCTGTCAAATCTCCAGCTTCTTTTCAGTTCCTTGACTCCTTGGTGTAAGGGCCTATTTGTGATTTTCTTTGTCTTCCTAGTTTCTGACCAAGCCTTCTCAGTATTTCATTGGCTTTGTTTCTCATCTCTAAATTTCAATGATTTCTTAAGGTTAAGTTCCTGTTGTTTAGCAGGATACTTTTTCCCAATGAAGCCTGATTCCCCAGGGGCCCAAGATGGCAGAGCAGTTCCAGGTTTCATGTCAAGTTAGACAGAGCAACTTCCAGAAGGGAATGGAGCCCATTTCCTGTCCTGCCTCCTTGGGACTAGCTTCCCCGCTGACTCCCCACCCCATGGCCTTGTGTTGTATTCCATGCACATTCCTAGCAAAAATGCAGCCGGCCAGTGTTGGATTATACCTATTCAGGGTCCACTCTCTGGTTTTGGGAAGGACTTAAGGGAACACACTAAAGGTGGAGTGCAGTTGAACCAAATGGGAATTCAGTTAGGAAGGTCAAAGTGGAAAATGGATATTGAAAACCAGCTGTTTGCATTGACACTCATCTTCTTTGACTTTCCTTAGAAACACATGGACTCTGTGGATTTTAATTGCCTCCATGCATATGAAACCCAAATCATTATTTTTGGCCAAGATTCCTCTGGATCTTTAGCTAGACATTGACTTTCAATGTTATTACCTGTGTGTGGTTGATACTCTCCTTTTCTTTCCTTCTACCCACTTTTGGGTATTCTCCTAACATGTCTATTTCTGTTATAGTATAGCCATTCTTTTTACCATCTAGATACCATTTCTTTTATGACTCCCTTCCCCAGTCTATATCAAATTAGTCACCAAGTCCTGTTGATTCTTCCTTGGAGGGATTTCTCTCAATTCTCTTTTTTCTTCCATTTTTCTACCATCACTCTGTTCAGATCCTGCCGCCATATGCCTAAACCATCAAATTGACAAGCACTCTTACTTCAGTCTCTTCCCCTCTAATCCACATTGTAACCAGACACCAAATCTATCTTTCAGAACAATCCTTCAATTATGTCACCCCTTTGCTCAAAAATCTTTTTTGTTATTATCTCAAGATTTAGGACAGCCCCTCATATTCAAAGTGTACTCTCTTAATCTGATTTCAACCTACCTTTGGAATCAACCTACCTTCAGCAATTTCCTTCACTACTACTGTATATGAAGCCCTTTGCCAGCCATAAAATGCTACTTATAATGTCTCCAAACACACCTTATGCTTAAAGAGAGATAATACAGACTGTATTCCATAGTTTGACACCAGTCTTTATACAATTATTTTGCTTGTAGGAGTTTCAGGGGTTTTTGATCTATAAAATGGATTTTAAATGAAACATAAAATAAGCTCATGCAATAAAGAACAAGTGGAGTACTAGGTTCTCAGTAAGTTTATTCTTGAACATGATTGGAGTTCTTGGCACCAAGTCTTAAAGGACCCTTTCGAAGTTACACATTTGAAAGTCTTCACCTACTCTGAAGCTTTATCTCCCTCCTCTCCCCTTCTTCTCTATGGATTCAGTATTAGAGACTAACTTCCCTGTCTCTAGACAGTGAAAGCTCCACCAAACGTCTGTGCTCACACAAGTATTCCTATTTCTAAGAAGGTTCTTTCTTCTTTGCCTACCTAAACAGCTCCACTCATCCTTGGAGATAAAGATGAGAAGTTCTCTCCTCTGTAGAATTACCATTTCTCTCACAAGATGAATGGGTCCATTTCTTCCCTGGGCTCCTACGTGTATGTAGTTTTATGCCTCAGTCTATTTCTACTCTTGGCCTATGGGTCCCCTCAATTCCAGGGGTCATTTTATTCCTTTTTAACTCCCTTGCACACAGCTTAGAAGAAGGAATGATTGATGTACTCCATGTCGTTCTGGAGACCCCTCTATTTCTGCACCTCTTTTATTCTGTGAGATGTTCTTCCAATAAGTTTCCTGTTTTCTTAAAGTAATTGGAGTTAGATTCCTGCCAACAAAGAGTCTCTGTCTGTGGGCCCCTAACATGGCCTCCAGTGACCTCTGCCTACAGTATTCAGGCCTTTGATAATCTTCTCCTTCTCTTGAGTATGGATAAATTAATTGATGTACTTCTAATAATAGGTTGTGGTTTTTATAATCTGAAATTAGGTTATAAAAACTCCAGGGCTTCTCTTGAGGGCGTAACTCCCTCATACGCTCTCAGCTTTTTCATCCTGGGGAAAGCCATCGATCGCTATGGTGTGAGGCAGCCTGCACAGAGGCTCACGTAGGCAGAGACCTATACCTGCCAGTACCACATGAGTCAGATTAAAATAGATCTCACTTCAGTTAATCCTTCAGATGAGACTTCAGCCCCAGACCATAACTTGAGTGAAACCTCATCAAAGATCTTGAGCCCAAATGACCAGCTAAGCCACATTCAGGTTTTTGACCTCTAGGAACCATAAGAAACTTTGCAAAGGAGTCTGAGAATGAATATCTAAGTAGGGAGAAGTCAAGGGAGCTTTGCTCACATTGTTTCTAGAACATCAAAGCTCCCTTGATTTCTCCTCTCCTTGCTTAGATATTCCTTCTCAGACTCCTTTGCTAATTCCCTTCTCTTTCCTGATTTTTAAATATTGGAACTTCTCAGGGCTCAATCCACCTCGACTCTCCAGCTAACCCCACCCCCTAGGATATGTTGTATAACATTGTGCTTTAAATAGGGTATTCATAAACTGAATAATTTCGGCTAGTTAAGATGATGCTGGCTGTTATAACACACACACAATTTTTTTAAAATTTAGTGATTAAGTATACTTTTTATGGTTTAGATATGAAATGTGCCCCAAAAGCTCATGTGTGAGACAATGAAAGAATTTTCAGAGGTGACATGATCAGATTATGAAATCATATAATCTAATCAGTGGATTAATCCACTGGTATGGATTAACTGAGCAGTAACTGTGGCAGCTAGGGTATGCTTTTTGGGTTTTATATTTTGTCCCTGGTGAGCAGAGCTCTCTGTTTCCTGGTTGCCACATCCTTAAGTACTTGGCTCTGCCACATCCTTCTACCCTGTTGTTTGGGCCCAGAGGTATGGAGTTTGCTGACAACGAAGAGAACCTCTGAAACCATAAGACAAAATAAATGTTTCTTCCACTAAGTTGTTCTTGTCAGGTGCTGTGGTTATAGTGATGCACTGTTGACTAAAACTGATAGACACTTATTTTTAGCTAACATGAAGTCGGAACTAGGTGTTCTGGGTCAGCTGACAGCTTTCCTTGAAATGCAGATTTAGGTTTCTTCCATTTTTTGCTTCTGCTGTTTTCAGTTCATAGCTTTCAAGGTTGTCATATGTTTATAACAAACCAGAAAGAAAAAGATGATGGAAATGAGGATCAGGTATAAGGGTTTTTATGTACCAGACCTGGAATTGCACTCAATTTTTTACTCATAGGATGCTTCTAGAATTTAGTCATGGAATCAGACTAAATCTCAATGGGGGCAGGAAACTTTAGTCTAGATGTGAACCCAGGAAAAGAAGAAAATAGGGATATGTCTTTAATTGCACTTTAATTTTACCCTTAAATCTCTTGCCTCTTAATTCTTTTCTCTCTTTTTGATTTCCAAGTCACCTATCTATATGCCTAGTGGGCATCTGCCCAGGTAATAGCCTAAAAACAATATGACCAACAAACAAAAGTCATATCTCTTTTGGAATTTCAGTTTAAAATAGTCCAGGCAAGATTCCTACTGGCCCTGCCTATGTCACCTGATCATCTCTTGCAACTATCACTGTGGCAAGAAAGATAGAATATTCTGATTGGTCCTGTCCCTGAGACGAAGAAGCCTAAAATTCACTGCATGAACTGGAGGTAGATGCAGGATGAATTTCTGTGGGTTGAGTAGCACCACAATTTGTACTTTCCTCACCAAGTATGCATGTTGATGTAAAGTACAGAAGTTGAGATAAATAGTGCTCAAGTGTAGACCTTAACTCAGTTATGTTATTGGGCTTGTGTGATACCTCCTAGCAGATAGTGTGGCACTAATTTTAATTCATTTATTCATGTTTATGAAGGACCTGCTATATTCAAGGCCCTGTATGTGACATATTCTTAAACTAGCCTGTGTTAGAGACATAGTAAACACTTGGGAATTCCAACTGAAACTCTGTCATATTTTTTGTGACCCAGAAAGTCTCCTGCTTGGCTTTACCTTAGCATTATGATTCAGTCTAATTAATGCCACTGCCTGAATCCCTGAGGGGTTTCTGCTGGTGATTTTTGATTATCATTATTGGAAGAGAAACAAAACTAAGATGTCTGTCAGTGAGGGAGTTAGAATAACATCATGTAGTTTCTCTGCCCTTTTTCAGTTAAGATTGCCAAGGAAAATCTGACTTCAAGCCCATTTCCTCCAAAAGGTAATGAATACCTTACACTTATTTATAATGGCTTGAAAAAGTATCTCAGCCTTGTCAGTCCCCAACCCAAAGCAGGTGAGAAAAGAGACAGACAGGTTAAGGGTCTTATATAGAGTTTAATTGCAATTTCCTCCTCAATCCTAAAGGCATTTCAGTAGCAGACATCAAACTGGTTCAGCAAAGCACTCATGTTCTGCTTTCCAGTGACACCTTATGGAAACAGTTTTCAAAATGAGATTCTTTAGATGGACACTGTCAGCATCACCTATAAAATTTTCAGAAATGCAAATTCTTGGGCTCCATCCCAGATTTGCTGAATCAGAGACTTTGGGGTTAAGGCTCAGCCTATGTTGTATTGACATGCTCCCCAGGAGACTGGGATGTCAGCTAAAATTCCAGTACCATTGACTTCAGGTCTTCTGTTCCACAATAGTAATTTTTTCTGATGACAACCAAAATGTAAACTTGACCTTTTCTTGTCTCTATGTTTCTGATAGTATTAATTAACTCTTTATTCAAGAGTTAAAGTGGTTTAGTCCAGTTTAATATCCTATTTTAAATAAGGACTTTCTTCCTAATGAGGAATGAAGAAAAATATGAGCGTTGGGTGTAGTTTATATTTTATCTGTCCTATTTAGTCTGATAAAAATATATGCAAGTTCTTCAAATAAATTTGTTCTTATCCCTGTTGATTGAGTGGGACATAAATAGAAGGGAGTAGTTTTTTCCTCCATTTCCTCCTAAAAGTATCCACTTATTACTCCAGGAAACAGATATCCAAAATGATTTGATATCTTGCAAGAAATAAGATGCAATTAGATTGAGATGAAGAATTTGATGATGGTTAATATTATAGTGGCTATTTCTTCATATTGATTAAAACAATAGCAACCACCTATACCCTTTTGAATAAAGAACTATGAGACCACTATATTCCCAGGTCCTCAGATAATGATGTAAATGCAATATTCAAAATTACATTTGACAATACATAGATTTTCATGATGAAAAAAAAGAGGAAGCAAGCAAAAGATATCGTGTCAGATAGTAGAAGCTGCTGAAATCATGGAGCAGGGGGGGAATGGCATTATTCTCAGGAATGTTACTCTAGAACCTATTGATAATAGAAGAGATATTTGTCATATTCCAAAATTATGAAGAATTTGTCTTTCACTATCATTTTGATACCTTGCTATTGTCATAAAGCAGAGTCTCTGAGTGACAAGGGCTGGAGGATGGCTATGGTATGACCAAAAATAGAAACCTGGTGTGTGCTGGTGGGCATTAAGTAGGCAGTTCCTCATGATTTTAGACTGGTTTAGAAGATTTGTCAGAGAGGATTTTGCACACACCTGAAATAATGTAACTTAAAAATCATTGTTCAAAGACAGAGCTAAAGGGAGCGTAGGTGGTCATCTAGTCGAGCTCCTTCATTTTACAAGAAACTGAACTAAGAGCTTGTACAACTTTCACAGAGTTGCTCAGAGGATTCCCTAATTCCCACACCCATTACACATTTTAAATTGAATGACAATATCTTGAAACTTTTCATCTAAAAAGCAAACATTTCCTTAAATAACTTCTCTCTAAGCCTTAACTCATTTAGACCCATTATTGGTGTCCCTTGTAAAAGCTCTTATTGTCTTATTACCAGGACACAAAGCCAACAGCTATTTCTGCAGAACAGAGCTCAGTATTTTTTTTGGCGGGGGTAGGGTGGATGGGTGGTGGATAATTTTTGGTTTCCTTTTGTTTTGCTTCTTAAGAGCTAAGGTCTGGTGGACAAAGTGGCAGTTATAAGGCCTTATAACCGTGAGAAGCACAGCATTGGAAATGTTCTGAGGAAGTGAGAAAAGCACTGGCCTCTTCTAACTATACTAAAGAGCTTTACAAAAGCTAGGTGTGAAGCTTTAAATTCTCTATGTCCTGGCCAATAAGCCATAGCATTTCAGTGATTGTCCTCAAAGAATTTCTTATTTCTAGCTGCCGAATATCAGTGGTAGGGGCTGATCCAATGTGTTCCTGAATTACAGTGTTCTATTAGAAAGATATGACATCAAGCTAGAGTTAGCCAATCTGTAGAAGAGAGAAAAAAGAAATGCTTCTGTACTTAGGTAGATGTACTCTGCTTGAAGTCTACAATTCATGTCTTCAAAGCAAGATGATTTTGTGTTCTGTTGGTTAGAACACAGTTGCTGAAACTCTCTAGTCTATAGAAGTTTAGATTGTAAAATCCTTAGGAGAAGATGGCTGTACTAAGTTGGTGGGCTAATGGCAAGTGTTTTAGTCAGCTTTTTTGCTGCTGTGACAAAAATACTTAGCAAGAATAATTTTAGAGGAGGAAAAGTTTATTTGGGGCTCATGGTTTCAGAGGTCTTTGTCCACAGACCGTTGGCTTCCTTCCTCAGGGGCTGAGTTGAGGCAGGACATCATGGCAGAAGAGTGTGGTAGAGGAAAGTGGCTCAGGACATTGCCACCAGGAAGCAGAGAGAGACCTCCATTCACCAAGTACAAAATATATGCCCCAAGAGCATGCCCCCAATGACTACCACCTCCAGCTATACCCTGCCTGCCTAAAGTTACTACCCCATTAATCCCTATCAGAGGATTAATAAATTCTCCTAACACAATCATTTCAACTCTAAACTTTCTTGCATTGTCTCACACATGAGCTTTTGGGGGATACCTCACATCCAAACCATAACAGCAAGGTGGTGTTTAAATTTCTGTCTTCTCAATTGAAGCCATTATTTGGATTCAGAGTAATTACCTTTATTTCCAGAATGTACAAATAGTCAGAATACAGACTAGAAGGAGAAATAAGGCCTTCAAATTTAAAATAAATAAAGTATTGGACTGTGGTTATCTACACAGAATTTTACTAACAGTACATAGGTAGACTAGAAGTCTACCAAGAGTTTAGGAGAAGTCCACAGTCAATCCCAAGAAACCCCAATCCTGTCTTGGAATTGCTTATGACTATAAAATTCCTTAAGTAAATTTCCAGGCCCCTAGTCCCCAACCACCCAGAAGCCGATTGCTAAAACTGGGTAACTCCAAAGAAAGAAATACTGAAGCCTACAAAATGTGCTTATGAAAGACAACAAACGTCTAGGGCCATGGGGTGGGGGGAAATGACCAATGAAACTTATGCCTAGGGATGAGTACACACATACATTTAGGTAGTAAAAGGATGGGATCTGCTCCTTGTCATATTCCAAGCTGTCATAGTCTCAGTTGCAGCTGAGAATAGCACTAATACCATTCAAACTTCATGGCCAACCAAGGGGACCGTTGGTTTTAAAAAGAAAATCAGGCCACTACCTCATGACGAAGAGGAAGATGAACCAGAACCCTATTGACACAATACTATCAAGGGTGCTGTTTCCGCCCTGCAGAATTTGATCATTGCTGGTGGATTGAAACTGCTGTACTACTTCCTTTCCATTCACCCTCCCAACCCCCCAAATAGAATTTATTTTTTCTTCTTCTTCTTAAACTTCCCTATTACCTTCACTGCCACTTCACATTTGGTCTAATGGGGTAAAAACTTATGCCTAGGGATGAGTACACACATACGTTTAGGTAGTAAAAGGATGGGATCTGCTCCTTGTCAATATTCCAAAACCACTGTCCACTTCTTCCTTATTAGAACCCCAAGCAATGATCAAGCTGAAAACCTACATTCCTGAGATCCCTGCCAGGTAGCTGGGGCCTTGTGTCTATATCTGGTTAGTGAGATGTGAGAAAAAGTGATACAGTAAAAAGAAGGAGGGCAAGCTCTTCTTCCACTTGCTTTCCTTCCTGCTGCTTGGAATGCAGATATAGATGGAATCTGTGCTATAAAGTGACCTTTGCAGACAGTCGCCTGTGATGCCAAAGAAAGAGAGAAGAAGCCTGGCCCCAGATGATTTTGAAGACCCAATTCACCCCTGAACTGCTACATCTATACTTCTTTAATGTGAGAGAATAAACCCTTTTGTGTTTAAGCCATAGAACTGGGTCTCTGTTACCAAGAACAGAATACCATTTTGATATAAGCATTCATATTATGTATTGACTTAAATGGGATGCTTTTGTAGTTCTATTGGTTACAAATAGTAAAAATCCAAATTATCATACTTGCAGTGTGAGGCAGTACAGTAAAGCATCAGAAGCAACTAGAGGGAACTGGAAATCCATCAGGAACTCTATTCAGCTTTATCAAATTCTCTCTCATCTATGGTTGTCTCCTTGTCTCTGTTTCTATGTCTGTGTTCTCTGTCTTATTTCACTCTTCGTCTCATCCTTTCCATTTATGTGCTCTGCTCTGCCTCTATAGACAGCCCTTCTGCTCACCATTTGGAATATAGCCACCAAAGCTCTGGAACAGCATCTTCAGCCTCACCAATCAGTTTCCTATAACCTTGTTGTCTCTGTTCCACAATTCTATGAATTTAATGAGCCAGTTGTCTACCCTTGATATCATCAGCTCAGGTGAAAGGATGTGGACTGAGCAATAAACCCAATTTTCTGGGGCCCATTATTATTGGTTGGTTGGTTGGGTATTTGAATGGGGGAGAGAAATTCTCAGAATAGTGATGAATACAAGGCAGATATTTTTCTCTGTTTGTTATGAGAACCTGAACTAGAGAATGTGGATGTGTTCATGTGAATCACTCATTGCTACATTCATAATTTGTTGATAAAGGTATACTTATAATATTTCTATACATCTTGATAGTTTTAAAGTGATTTTACCTATTGAACACATTTCAGATACCTTCTACCACAACAAAACTGATAGGAAGTTGTAATTATTATCTCCATTTTACAAAAGAAGAAACTGAGAATCCAGAAAGTTCACAATTAAAAAAAGAAGCCGCAACTAGTAAAGTGGCAGATTCAAGACTGCAGATTGGACTGGACTAGAAGATGCAAATTCACATCTCCTGCCTACATAAAAAACTCCATTGGTCATTCTCAGCTATTGGTTTGGGAAGTTGTTCTCATCCCAAGTCAGTTTTCACTGACTCCCAGCAATGAAAATGATTAATGATGGTTTGGATCTTTTTATTTTTGCCTTGTTAAACGAACATTCAGTAATCACTGAATTATATACATTTGACTTGCATGGAACTGCTCAGAGTTTGACTTACATAAGAAGTATATTCAGACGTTAACCCAATGAAAATACTTAGACCTATAACAAAAATTATGAGAGATCATATTCAGGTCATTTTCATTTACCTGGATGATGCAAAATAGTTGAGTCTGTCCTCGTCATTCTCATTTGACTGAGCTCTCAGAAGAGCTCCTGGGTTGCCAACTTGCTGAGTTTGCTTGGTTTTTAAGTCACTTTTTAATGTGACATACTTTTTCTTAATGAATGCATTGGTACTTTATGTACATTATGTAATCTAATCTTTAAAATTGCTGTATGATAGCAGTATCTCTATTTAAAGATGAAGAAACTAACACTCAAAGATTTTGTATAATTTTTTCAAGCCTGTATGTGTTAGAAACCTCTCATTAACAGGCCACAACAAAACAACTCACACAGGCTAAAACTGTAAAAGGGGCTGTAATGGCCAGCACAGTTGAAAGGACAAGTTGATCAGGCTTGAGTTGGTCTACTAAAGTGGGTTCATTGATTTTGCTGCAAACCCAATTTCTTTCCATGTCTGCACTTCCTTCCAAGATGGCCTCCTCTTTCTCAGGCTAGCTCACCTCATGTTTGCAATATGTAGCCAATAGTTCCTAACATAATGATGCTTCTGCTTACCTTTGTTTCTTGTCTGGTAGTTTTCTCAAAAGATCAAAGATGTTCTATTCTAGAAACACTTGTGAAATGTCTCCTGAGCCTGTTGGTCCAAATAAAGCCATGTGGCCACACTTGAACCAAGCAGAGGCCAGGAAATTGGGTCTTGATGATTCATTTAAACTAATCAAGACTCATAGTTGCAGCTGAGAATTGCACTAATACCATTCAAACTTCATGGCTAATCAAGGGGACCGATGGTTTTACAAAGAAAATCAGGCCACTACCCCATGATGAAGAAGAAAATGAACCAGAATTTGGATCCAGCTGTGTCTGATTCTTAAATCCATAATTTTACAAATAACACAGCTTCTGATTTCAAGGAGATCAAAATTTTGAGGGATATGTGTCAACCTGTCATTGTAATACATAGTCGCTCTGAGCAAGCTCTAAAGCAAGTGTCATGGAAGGCAGCAAACAGAGAAATGGCAAAGCAAAGTCGTCAAAAGTCCAGTTATACCCTGATGCTACCATCCTGGGCTGTATGATCTTGGGTAAACTATGTCACCTTTTTTTTTTTTTTGCTTCTATCTTATTTATAAATGCAGCTAACAACAGCAGTCACCTCATAGTGTTGTCACAAAGATGAATGAGACAATATTGGTAAAGTGTATAAAATGCATGGTTCAGAATTGTTAAAGAAAAGGAATGGGAAGCAACTTATATTTAAGCAGAATAATGATGATGATAATGTTGATAATGATGAAATCATCTATCCCACCTATTAGCAAGTACTCTGAGGCTCTGGTGTGCAAATGTGTGTAAATCATAATTGCTGTGCTCAAAGAACTTGTACTCCATTGGCAGAGGGAGGCAAAAACTAAAATACATGCTATAAGTGATATAGTGGGATGAACCTGATATAACATTACAGGTAATCCAAAGCCTTTCAGGTGACTAGGAGCAGGAGGTAACCTGTGAACCCTGGAAATTCAGTTTCACATCACTTACACTTGTCTCATTTGCTATTTTGAAATGAAAAATAGGGAAGAATCTCTGGGGGCTGAGGGAGCTGGGTTTAATATAATTACCCATTTTACATGTATTTCTTTATCCTCAATTGTCTAGTTTGATTCCATCTTTTTATCACATCAGATGTTGGGTACAATCTGAAGTATCTCAACTGCCATGTAAAAGTGGAGAAATGGTGTGTCCCATCCCGATGTATGTGCAAATTTCCCAGACAATGAAATGAAACACTTTTCCAAGAATCCTTACCAGAAAGACCAAACATTCACATCACTTGGAAACTGAAGAAACCTTCACTTCCTGAAATAATCCTTCCAGCAAAAAGTTAAGGAAGTAAATACATCTTTTTCAAGGAAACATTTCCTGAATTCTTCTTGTCTCGCAAACTGGGTTTTGATTGCTTGGAGTATAAAAACATCATGCCATTTACATCATCACTCTAAATTATGCTAAAATGGAACTGAAATGGTAGAGGATAGACCCAACCCTGTGGAAAGTACTGTGTTTGGAATAGTTTTTCACATGTATTCATTCATCTTTTCAGTGAAGTGATGGCTAGAACATTGTACAAAGGCAGAATGAGTGGCAGTAGTAGATGGGCTTTCCAATTAATCAGCTGTCAACAAATTTACTCAAAAAACCCAGGGAAGCTTCTAAATGTCCAAGAGAATATGATCAATTATTTGTCACATCTGCAACTGACCTGACCCTCATTTCTCTTGAGAGATAAAGAATGAATATTCTTTAGTTGTAAGATGTTCAGCTCTCTCTGCATCTTTCAGATGGCATCTGGGTAAAGTCTACTTAGCAGGATTTCCAAATGCATCTATTTCAGTGTTAAGATTAGAACTCAATAGAGATTAATTTTGGGGTTTGGATTTAGGCCCTCAGTTCATACTGAAATAGTGGGAGAACTATGTGAATATTCATCCCATAATGTTCACAGAATGTTGGAGTGATTCAGTAGAGAATATAGCTCTTTGCAACTCTTCATCTAATCTTAAAAACAAAGGGAATTTGAGGCCTATCATCTTAAAGATGGTATTCTATACCTCTTATTTCAAGAATCCACTAAAAATCTCAGTTTGACTGTTGTCCCAAAAGTGGAGTGAGACATCAATACAGATGGTCTGCTCTATATTTTCTTAATTTTAAACATTAGATTTGAAACATACTGAAAAAAACCCACCTTTATTGTAATAGTAATATTTCTCTCCCTTTTCTTATGTGGCTACCCAATTAAGATGGATGTTTTCCCAAGAAATCCCTGGGCTAAGCATAGGGCTCAAGCATTTTCACTCACTTTCCCACACATGATCTTAAATAAGCTGCAGAATGATAAGGTGATAAGATGAACAAAGCAACACCAGCAGGTTGCTTTTCTTTTCTTTTTTTTAGGAACAGTAGGTTTATTGTGCTGGTCTTTGAATGACAAAATAGCTTTCTAAAAATGCAGGTTTGAGGCTAGTTGATATTTCACTGCAGTTTAAAAGCCCTTTCCAAGTTTAGATTAATGCAATTGATAATTGAAAACTATCTGGATGTGTTCTATGTTCCAGATATTAATCTGGGGCTTTCATGAGTATTCATACCTTCAGATCTTCACAGTAGCTAAATCCTTAAATCCTTTCTGGAAGAAGGCAGGTATAAATAAATCCATTTGTTAGATTAAATTAAATAAATACAGTTGTTCTTTATTTGTTGAGATGCCTTCTGAGTATCTGTTCCTCTTACTTAAACAGCCTTGTTAAAGACACAACTGCCCAATGCACCCTTATAAGAGTGATATGCCATGATGCAATCAAAGTGAAATGATTTCTTAGGGCACTGAAAAAGAGACTCCAGATAATTTTACAACATAATAGGCCAAAGGCATTATTTGGCTGTGGTGTTTTCCTATTTTAAAAGATGGAATTTGCATTTTCTGGAGAGATGGAATCCAAAAGATGGATTGCTTACAGTTATTTTCATATGAACATAAACATCTCCTAGCCATAGAATTTCACACCGAAATCAAACAGAAGAAGACTCTGCTCTTAAAGTCAATGTTTACCATTCTACAAGCTACCACCAGAGCCATTGGCCCAGATCAATGACAAGGGTTTTCTGCAACTCAGACCATTTTAGTGACCACTGAGTGCAGGGTTTGAAAACTTCTAGTATATGGGTAAACCAGGGGTATACAATTCCCCTGAACATTTGGTTATGGTGTTTTCTGAGGCTTCACATGGATCTCTAAACCCAAATCCCTGGAGCCAGATCTCATATATTTCGTAGAAGTGTTTTCTGAGATGTAATCAAACTCTGTCTTGTCTTTTTTCACGCTGTCAATTTAAATAACAAAGACCCAGAGAGACAGATTCTTGGGAATAAGCAGAAAACATTGTAAGGAAGCACAAATGTGCCATGGAAACCATGGGTATATTCAAAAAGGTTGAGTTGAGGGGAAGCTTTTAAAGGCAAAAATGAAGAGGATTACATAAGCTATTTTAAAATAACAACTCTGGCAACCAGTATCAATAACGAGAGTGGCATCTGCCCAATGTTGGACAGGCAATTGTCTTTGAAGTATTTTCTGTGTAAGGTTGTGGCAGCTTTTGTGCAAAGCTGTGGTCCTGGCACAGGTTTTTTTTTTTTTATGATGGTTCTTGTTATCAAGAATTTGTTCCTGAGATCCAGTGCTTCACAATTTCCTGCCTTTATTATTCCTTGTTGTTGTGAGGCTTTGACTAAAGTGACTCCATCTTGATTCCGACAACGTACACACTCCCCCCTCACTTTTTAAAATCATCCCGTGTTGCTTCTTTTAGATTGTTCCCTTGCTATAAGAGTATAATTTTAAGTTTCAAAGAAAAGATTGGGACTTGAAAGCAGTTTTGTGATTTCACCCACACTTTGGTCTGGGTGGTGATTGTATTCAGTCTGGCTTTTATGGAAACACTATCATTAAAACTTTTCATGGTTACTAGGGACAGGATTTGGGAGCTCGACAGGTCTTTCTGATGAGGGTTATGAGAACTCCTACTCATTGGCAATGGTTTTGTTTTGTTTTGGATGTATAGTAACTCCCAGTTAATGATTCTTAAGAGTTATTTAAAGAAATTCTGAAATTACAATTGTAAAAGAACTAGAAGAGTCCCAGAAAACATACATAAAAACTTGTACAGATGAACTTGTGCTCTCACCCCAGCAGGGTACGACCCACAAATCTTTCTCCTGTTTTCTAGTCCTTCTCTTTCACTTGACTGGCTCCTTTCTCTCCCTCTTCTTCCTCAGGAGCTGGACCTTCAGCTCTCTAGAGTCTTGTATCTTCTTCCTTTCATTCTTTCTCTGGGACGTGCAGGCTCTCTGTTCTTCTCTCCTGTCTTCCCCCGATTTCTCTGGCATTCCTGATGCTTTGTCCTCTCTGGTCTGCTTGGCCATCCTGCCTTTCCTTCACCCTGAATCTCAGAGGCCCTTTGTCCCTACCTTCCTCTTAATTCTGTTATTAGTCTAGAATTCACATCTTAACCTTGGGGGTTTTGTTTGTTTGTTTTTGTTTCCCTAAAATCAGTTTGAATTGGGACCAATATTTCTCTGAAAATCTCAGAACATGAATTTTCTGGCCTGGCAAAGCAAACATCAGAACACTGCTTCCTGTTCTCTAGGAAGGAATCACTTTGGTTTGAGGACGATGCTCTTCCTCATTCTAAATTGTGGAAAATGGATACACAGATATAAGGAAGCCAATGGGAGTATTGACTATTGATAACTATTGATATTTGCAGATAGAACTGGACTAGAAGTTCAGGCTTGGCCTGTGGTCAGATCAGGTTTCCATCTTAAACTCGGTCATCTAGACACAGGCAGAGAAGCTGCATGACCAAACCTTGAGATTTGTCCACAGGTATCTCGCAGCATAGAGGGGAAAAGAATGTGGATCTGCTGAGAACCCTTGATTTTTCAAGATGGGCTATGATCCTAGAACACTATTCCCCCTGAGGAATATTAAGGCTAATACAAGTTCCCAGGATTGCTCAGTCCCTTATTTATCCATTAGATCAAATCACATGTGAAAATTAATTAATCTACTCCTTTATCTAATATAGCTTTTTCTTTTCTTCCTTTTTTTTTTTTAATAAAATGCTGACTGAACACCTGGTAACTTTATGAGCACCAAGTGAATTGACATGGGCGTTGACTTGGGCCAATATGGTGCAGGTGCAGGAAAATGAATTTTATATAAAAATGTTATTATCTAGGAGTCCAGTATGGAAAATACTCATCAGGTAGTATCATCTTTGTTTGTAAGTGCTTTGATAGATCTAGGTAAGTGGAATAGATGGGTTTATTAAAGCCCAACACAAAATTTGAATGAACCTTTTTGAGAAAACACAGATATCAAACAGAAGACGACTCTGCTATTAAAGTCAATGTTTACCATTCCACAAGCTACCAGAGCCATTGGCCCAAATCAATTCAAAATAACAAAAGAGAATATCCAGAATGGAATAGGAAGCACAAGAAAATTGCTAGAGCTTTTGGAGATGCAGGCCCCTTATTTCTGAGATCCCTTGAGGCATTCTCTCAAAAATGTTTTATATTTCCACCTAGTTTTCTGACTCTAGCACAAACTGCAGCTCCCAGTGAATTGTATGTAGAATTCACAGGGAATGTCAAAGTGGGGCCTGAAACTTTTACATTCCCAGTGAGTTCTACAATTCACTGGGAGCTGGTCTGGGATGAATTTCCAGAGCCTGAACTATATATGTACATAATAGAGATGATTTTGCAGAAAGGAAGAAGGCTTTGCAAGGCTTCTTCTGTGGTACTGTGACTGCTTCCTATACTTCCACAAATCTTTACGCAAAACTGCAAATCACATTAGACCCATTATGATTGTGCTTCAAAGGGAAATTAGTGAAAAAATTTGTTCTACATTTGGGCATTAAGACAGAGTTGAGAAGTGATTAATACATATGTTACCTACAATGCAATATCTTAAATGTCATGATAGACATATATATATGACAATATCAGAAGATGTATTTGTTATCTTTTATTGAATAACATATTATCCCAACACTTAGCACCCCAAACAGGACAGATATGTCATCTCCAGGCTTGTGTGTCAGGAATCTGGACATTCCTTAGCTGTGTCCTCCAGTTCAGGATTCCTCAAAAGCTATAATTAAGGTGTATATTAGTTTTCTAAGGCCTCATAACAAAGTACCACAGACTGGGTGGCTTAAATAATGTAAATTTATTTTCTCCCAACTCTGGAGGCTAGAAGTCTGAAATCAAGGTGCCTGGAGGGTTGGTTTCTTGTAAAGCCTCTGTTTTTGGTTTGTAGATGGACATTTCCTCTGTGAATTCCTCCCTCTGTACATGTCTGTGTCCATATTTCCTCTCTGTATAAAAATATCAGTCATATCAAAGTAGGGCCCATACTAATGACCTCATTTAAACTTAATTGCCTCTTGAATGATCCTGTCTCTAAATACAGTCACATTTTGAGATGTTGAGAGTTATGGCTTCAACATATAAATCTGGTGGGGGAGGTGGCATAATTTAGTCCATAAAGTCAGGGTTACAGGCATTTCTCACTTGGGAGAAGAGCTGCCTCCAAACTACTCATGTAGTTGGTAGTAGGATTTAGTTCCTAAATAGATTGTTGTTCTTGAGAGCATTAGTTCCTTATTGCCATTAGCCTGGATCCTCCCTCAGTTCTTTGCTACATGAGCCTCTCCATAGAATAACTTTTGAGCATGTCAATCAATGGAGGCCAGTGGTGGTCAAAACCCTGAAAAGCATGGATTTCAGGAAAAAAAGAAGATGCATAGTACTCTACTTTTTGTTCCCAAAACATGGTTATTGCTTATATATTCTTTACACAATCATATCTATAGAAACATGTTATGAGATATTATATAACTTTATATCTCCCTATGTCTTGCAGATCTCTAAAAATTTTAAAATATTTATGCTACTTAGATTGGAGTGACATAAAACAAGAGGCATTATGTGTAGTAAATGAAAATATTCACAACTGACCTATGTTAAAATAGGAAATCCTTACTTTAGAATAAATGTCTTTTTTTTTTTTTGCTTTTTTAAACATATTTATCTCTGTGTTACACTATGTCTGGTGCAATAAAGTATATGGTGCAGATACCTCTACAAATTCAAAATTATTTTCTGAACTATATTTTCTCATAATGATAATAATATATGTCAAATCCTTAGAAAATATATATTAAAAGACATAATTTTATATTTTATATACATGAGAATGATTGCATTTACTTCTGCTGCTTAAGTAATTGATGCTATATCCTATCTCAAATTGAAAATATTTAACATCATGTTTATTTATTTTTCCTGAAGACTTCTTATGCATTTCTGATCTCAGTTAATGGTCTTTACTGTCTATGCAAACAAGAATTTAAAATCAGCAAATCTTTTCCATTGCATTCATGATACCTCATGCCTAAGTGATCATTTTCCTTTGCCATCTTGGCCACTGTCTTTTTAAAAAGTTCCTGCTATCTGCTTAAGTGATAATGGGTGCTGATAATTCACTCATCATTAAGATGATGATGTGTGAGTGTGGTAGACAGGAAAATGAACACGATTCCTCACAGTATGTCCACATCCTGATTTCTGAAACCTGTGAGTATGTTACTTACATAGCAAAAGGGATTTTGCAGATTAAGGCTAAAACCTTAATCTTATGGGGAAACTAGGCTGGTATTCTTCTTGGGCCCAGTGTTTTCACAAGGGACCCTATAACAGGGAGTCAGGAAGATAAGGTTAAATACAGGAGAAAATATGACTGGAAATAGAGGAAGAGGGAAAAGTTAAGGAGAAGAGGGAGAGAAAGAGATTTTTAAAATGTTAAGGAGTTGGCTTGGAAGTTGGAGTAAGAGGCCACTAAGTGATCAATGTAGACAGCTTCTAGAAGCTAAAAGGCAAGGAAATAATTCTCCCCAACAGCCTCCAATAGTAATGCAAACCCAGCAACACCTTAATTTTAGCATAGGTAGGACCCACTGTGGACTTCTGAACACCAGGATAATACATTGTGTTGTTTTAAGCACCATGTTTATGGTGACATGTTACAAGAGCATTAGGAAACTAATCACTCTGCTGATAATTTATGGTTCATTCATTAACCTGGAGGATTTTTTTTTTTTAGAGCTAACATTGTTTTTAAGCACATTTGAACTGGTTCCTGGAACTTCTACTTTTCCTTCCTTTTGAGTTTATCTCCTTGTGTTGGCCCAGAACCTCAGGAACCACTCTACAACAAAGGGGCATGGGTGTCTTGCTGGAAAACCTCAGGTGACAAGATAGTTGGAGAATCACTGGTCATTTGTGGATTATGATTTGCATGCTGTCTCAGTGGAAGGCCTTCTGTGAGGTTGGTGCATGTCTATTAACAATCATGATGATGGCATTGCTGGGTCAGGGCTTTGGGGGTTGTTCAGGTGGGAAGGATCCCATTCTCTCAAAACATCAAGCCATTTTCCTCATGTTGCCATATTGATATCAGAAGACTCTTCCAGTCTTGGATACTATGAAGTAGACCCTGATGTTCAACATCACCACTAGTCCATGCCTTTTGCCAAAAAGAGGTCCCTGTTTTGATTTCTTTTACTGCCAAGATACCTCAGCAGGTATCATTTCCATCTATTAAAGATTTTTAAAGTCCATTTAATCTTAAAGGAGAATAGATAAGATATAACTCTTTCCAAATTGCTAAGGAGACAATTTGGTCCAATGCAAAAATTTTTCTTTCTGTACAGCAGTGGTATTGGGAAAATACAAAAGACACATTCCTACCTACTCCAGAGAAATGGGTGCCTATTCCCCCTATCTTGCATGATTGCCTACAAAAAGTCACAACAAAAAGTCACAAAGCCAGAGTTGAGTGTTATGGGAAGAAACAACACACTGCCACAGGTTGACCCTCAAAGAGCAAAATGGCGGAAAGTTGAAAAGTGGAGGGGCATCTTAGGAAGAAGAGGTTCAGGTCACTAAGACCCTGATGTCTTATGTAACTTGAAGTCAGGTCATTGCTACACATCCCAGCTGGCCTGCAGCTGGGCTTGTCACTGCCTTTGAAAATGATAAATGGGTGGAATTGCCATTTGACAAATGTTCCAGGTTCTCGTTAAAAATATATGCCAAGAGCTGCATTTGAAATGATGCATTTTCCATCATCTGGCAATTGGAAAATTAACTTTTGTCAATTTGAAAACTAAGCCGTTGTCTCATTTATTATCATTTTTAATTTGCTTTTTTTTTCCAAAAGCATTTCAGTTGTCTGGGGATGCCTTGATTCTATTAAATATTCCTTGTTGTTCTGGCTTATTTTTATTTTCTAGATATTTAAAGTTTGGACTCTAGCGACAGGAAAGAACAAATCTATTTTTATGTCACTACTAACATAGACCCTTGTTCTAAATTTCTATCCCACGCTTTCATCTAGGCACAACTAAACACACAAATAAACAAAAGCCTTACACATTTTAAGAAAATTTATTAAACACATTCTGTCTTCCAGGCAGTGTGCCAGGTAGCAAAAATAGACAAGTGAATTAAACCTACTTCATGCTCCAGAGATGCTCCCAGTTTAATGGCGGAGGAAAAACACACACAACCACGGTAAAAGTGATAACCACTCAGTCAATATTTGACTTCCTGCCATGTGCAGGTTTCTGCAGTTTCAAAAATGTACACAATGGACAAGAAGGCTGTCCCATGGAGCTTGCAGTCTGGCAGGGAGAGCAGGTGTTGAACCCGTTATTACCAGTATGGCCAAGGTCTCCATTGGGAAAACAAAGTACTTCATGGAGATGTTTAACAGAGGCATTACTTCAAATTTAAAGGACAGTCTAAATATTCATTTGGAAATAGTGGTGGCAATTGGGAGGTGGGGAGGGGAAAGAGGGCAGAAAGAAGAATTTCAAAGTAGCAGGTACCGCGCCCCCCAAAAATAATAATAATAATCCTTGAGGTTGGAGTGAGCAGGCTGTATCCTGAAGCCAAAAGTAAGCCATTAGAGCTGGAGTAGAAGGGAGGAGGGACTGCTCCATGGGTCATGTCTTAAAATCCCAAGGTTAAGGATGGTTAACATCAAGAGCTTTTTTTTTTTTTAAATAGTAACATAGTTGTACATGTTGATGTGCATTTGTGCAGGCACTTATTCAATAAATACTTATTGAATATATTTATCATGTGCTTACTCTGGTACACTGAGAACAAAGAGACGAATAAGACAGGTCTCTATGCACATCAAGTAGTTTGTATTACAGTGGAGAAAGAGAGAAGTGATAAAAGCAGAGATGAGGAAATAATTCTATGTTCACACTCTTTAAAGAAGGGGAAGACTTCTTAGGCAGCTCTTCTAAGATTTCTGACCCAAGTCAAATAAAAAAAAAAAAATAAGAAAGAAGAACAAACTGGCTTCTGAACCTCCAACCTGGTTATGCATCAGAATCTTCTGGGCAGGTTTTAAAGTAGTAAGCTCTTAAGTTGATCCCTAAGAGCAGACTTGACTAGGGGGTGGGGGCTAAGCAGTATAACCCAGTGATGCTGTGTCTATATTGTAAATAGCATTTGTGAACCACTTAGGCAGAGCATGGTACTTATGAAGCTGCAGTCACATTTCCCAGAGTATAAAATGCAGGTTAATAGGTGGCATATTGAGAAAAGGACTCAGTGGCCTAATGGGTTGAAATGTCCCCTTATCCCCTAACATGGATGTTCTTTTTTACCTTGAGGATTGGGTGTTTATAGAGGTAATCAAAATGAGATCATTAGAGTGGGTTTCTAATTCTGTATTAGTGTCTTTTTAAGAAAGGTGAAATTTGGAGACAGCTGTACAAGGCAAGCTCATGTGAACACGGAGCCAACCCTTGACAGGTCAAGGAGGGAGGCCCAGAACTGACCTTTTCGTCACATCCTTAGGAGGAGCCAAAACTGACAATACTTTGATTTTGGACTTACGGTCTCCAAAACTGTCAATCAATTCATTTAGTTTAAACCACCCAGTTGGTGGCAATTTGTTAAAGTAGTCCTAGGAAACTAATATAGAAGTTCAATAATTCAAAAGTTAAAAGAATGGGGGTTGGGAGTGTGGCTCAGTGGTAGAGTGCTTGTCTAGCATACGTGAGGCCCTGGGTTGGATCCCCCTCCAAAAAAAAAAAAAAAAAGGAGTTAGTAATTTCTTGACTTCAGAGCCCAGAAGTTCAGATATTCTAATGTTTCCCATAGCCCAGAATAGCATGTACATCATATTCAAAATTTGTTGACAGAGAGCTTTCCATTTGTCATAGAGTATTTCATAAAATTGGTGTGCTATGGGTCTGACACAGGAAACACTGGGCTTCTTTCTCTTGAGGAAGTAGCTGTGCTCTGTGTCTCTGAAGAAAAGGCAGTCTCATGGAGCTAGGGTAAATAAGGATATAGGTGAAAGTTTGGGTAAATAAGGATATAGGTGAAAGTTTATGAATGCATTTAGTTCAAATCCATCACAACTCCGTGAAAAAACAAACAGCTCCAAAGAAATGACTTACTATAAAGTTATCAAAGAATCATCTTTCTTGACCCATGAATGCTTTGATTCCTGTTATTTTGCCTTGGTGACTCAGACACAGCTATTTGAAGGGCTAAAACCAAGGAATGTGTTATCTCCCTTTGTGGGAGTAGTTCAGGAAATGTGGGAGAAGGTACTCAAGGGGATTCTTTTAAATTAAACTCACCTCTACATATTTGTCATGCAAGTACCCCATTTATGAGTGTTGTTCAACCACACCTTGCCAAAACCGATCCTTCCTTCTTGAAATGGAAACCTGGGAGATAAAAGACCATAGTTATTGTCAGTGGTTAAAAGCATAAGACTGCAAAAAATTTCACTTGTGTATTTCAGTTATCAAATGTGCCCACACAGAATAAAGGAAATATGCACTAGCTAGACCCAGGGTTTTTTTTTTTTATAAGCTTCTGCAAAATTGCAGTTATTCAACTTCTTATATACTCAATGTGTTTTATAATATTTCGGGTTAGACCTACACACAGAAAAATTGGAGACTCAGTATTTCATTTATAATTGTGACAAGTATTTGTGACTACCCCCAGTAAAAAGTTTGGTTCAGAGAGAGAAAACATTCAGTCATCTTTGTTTCATGTTTTTGTCATTATCTGTAACCCCCACCCACCCCTCAGCCCATTTCAGCTCCCTCCTCTCTGTGCTTCTGACCATCCCTGCAGACCCAGTGATCTCTCACCCTAATAACCACCAACATTTGCTGCCAGCCTCGACAGTTCCTCATAACCAGTGCCCATCAAATAAAACTGGTAGCCACTTCAAACAAAAATGCAGTTTCACTGGCTGTATTTGCAGAGCTTTTGATTTACTAAGGGTCAGGTAAGTTGAAAAAGCAATATTTTTAACAGGTATCCCAAGTGAGTTGGATGGTTAGCAGGCGGGTCTAATCATTAGCTCAGTTAGAGTATCAATACTACTCGTTGGTATTTGCCTTAAACTGTCTCATGCTATATTAGTGAGACTTTCTCGTCTGAAACTATCCTTTCCTTAACTGGATTAAATTTTAAAAATTTAAAGCCTAAGTTCTTGAGCTCCAGAAATGTAGTCTAATGATATTTTTTCAAGAGAATTTTTTATTCTTTGAGAATGTTGTTATCTGTCTCCACTGGCACTTCTATTTCATGAGAGGACATTCATTTCAGTGTGTGGATTGTTATTCCTCCTTCAGAATGCTGAGTCCCCTTGCAATATTTGTGATGTTCACTGCTTGCCCTTAATTCTAGTTGCCTGGGTTATCTTTGGGGACCCTGGAGGCACAGGAATGGAGGAAGATACAGTAGTCTCAGTCCCAGTTGGTACATTGTCTGACCCAAGCTGAGGGATCAAGAAGAGGAAGTTCCTTACCACACGTTAGATCAGTCACTATCAAGGGCAGAGGGAACCTGAGCTTCTGTGTGGCACTCCTTCTTGACTCCTCCAAAGCCAAGGAGACTAGCAGGTACCCCAAAGACAATCCCCTCAAGCAAGTAGAATATATGGGTCACATACTCTGCTTCCCGGGGTCACATACTCTCCAGGAAGCATGGTGCTCTGATTCACGTCCCCAGATTCATCACTCCTGGTACATGGAAATCAGTTCATTGGCTTTCTCCAGCTACGTTCCTACAGATTAGAGGCCTTGTGTGTAACCTCCCTATGTATCACCCGCCCCAAAAGGTGCTCTGCTTAAGATAGGTAGCTGGAGGTTGATTAGAATTAGAACTGGGGCTCATGGTGGGCAGCAAGGTGGTTGGTGCTCAGGCCACCCTTCTCACAGGATACTCCCGTTGCCATTGAACTTTCTGATTTCTTCAGCTTGGGGTTTTTGAATATATTCTCTCTCCTAGTTTGTTTGGGTTATTATAATGATATACCTTAGAACTGGGTAACTTATCACAACAGAAATTTAATTGTCACAGTTCTGAAGTCTGAGAAGTCCAAGATCAAGGCTCCAGCAGATTCTGTGACTGGTAAAGGCTTGACCTCTGCTTCAAAGATGGCACCTTGATTTCTGTATCTTCACATTGCTAAAGGTGATTGTACTCTTTCAGGCCTCTTTTGTAAAGGCACTGATCCTATTCATTCCAAAAGCTCCAACTTCTAATACCATCAGATTGGTGGTTAGATTTCAACATGTACATTTTGGGGGGACCCAGACATTCGGTTTATAGCACATGACTCATCTCACCATCTCATCAGAAGTAATAATAAACACCATGTAGAATCGGCATTTAAATCACAGCTGCCACTCATTGTACACTCTTTCTGTGCCAGGCAGCTGGCTAAGTGCTCCATATGCATGAACGCCAAATGAGACTATCCAAACAGACTACATTTGGTAACCTCAATCAATTTTACTAATTTCTAAAGACTAGTTAAGAGTTCACTTCTTTTGAAAACTGCATATAATCTCTCTCCTCTGACAGAATTTCATCTACGCATCTTATAGGTTATTTATACCTAATCCTGCCTCATATTCATGTTCCCTAAGTACACAAACCAACTCTATCCTTTATGGAAATCACTTCTTTTCTGTTCCAAGACAGGGCCTCTCTAGAATTCCTTCTGATAAAGTCCTGTCCCTAAAACCTGGGAGAATTAGAGTAATTAGAGGAAACAAGAATTAGAGGAATCTTTCATTTTTTTCTTTCAGAGAAACCCATCAAACTGTAAAAGGATCATGTGAAGCAGGATAGGCCTATACATTAGAGCATGTATATATAGTGAGAATTTAATAGAATCTTCTGGTTAAAGTGTTGTGTTGACCTACCTTGGGCATTTTGGTCTCTCACACTTTTTAAGTAAATATTTTCCCCACTAATGTTCATTTACTCATCTTTATGAATTAGCATTTCCATCTCATTTGACTCAGATTTTCCTTTTAAATAATTAATAGTACAGGCACCTCAAACAATTTGTTTATAAGTAATTGTATTTTGGAGTACATTGTTTTCTGACTTGGAATCAGGCTTTATTACCCCATTGCTTCTCAGCCTTTTGGCTAAGATTAAGTGTAATACTTTTCCAAACAGTAGGTATTATCTGTTTAATAATACACAGTTTTTAATTGTCAGATATGAGCTCTGCCCTATGGTAGGATCTTTTGAGAGAACCAGCTTGGTTCTCTTTCAGTTGTCTTTCTGTCCTGCCTCACCCTTGAGTGACTGGAAGGCTATAGAGGTCAGTAGGTAAGAGCACGACTTTAGATATTCCACACACCAGGGTGAGCCTTGAAATACCATTTACATTCTCTCTGGATTCATTATGAGCCTGATGCACAATAAGCTTTGAATATATGTTAATTATTGTTATTGATAAGAAAATAAGATTTTTGCAAAAATTTGCTAAAGTGCATGCTTCTGGAAGACACTATCCCAGGTTGATTTATTTTTGAAAATTCGACAGTGCCCTGCACCATGTCTTATTGCAGCTGACCCCTTCAAGAGTGTGATGTTATCACAGGCAGTAGCTGCCCACTCAGAAAATACACTCCTAAACCACCTTGCCTTTATGTGTGGGTGTGGGATGGGTTGATTCTGATGCACATGAGCAGAAGGTGGATAAAAAAATAGGTGTATCATCTTAAACTTCTCCCTGATTTTGAATAGATACAGAGGGCTCCAAAGCTCTAAAAGATGATGGAGGCATGAAAAGGGAGGATTCTGGCTCCCTGGATCATGCAAGCCCCTCGTGTTGTACTGTTCTCATAAATGAAAATGAAGGTGTTAGGCCACATCATCTTGCAATGCCTTAACTAACACTGCTGTTTAACAAATTTGTCAAAAATGAACTATGCAACTAAATCACCCTGAGTACAGTGCCATTGAGTACTCCAAAATAGTTGTATAATAAACCCATTGATCGTATTTTATCCATCTCTCTGTAATCTCACATTAAAACAATAATAGTCAATCAGAATTTTAAAAAAAAAAGCTAAAGTGGGGCAGTGAGATGGAGTCGCTCTGCAGCAATGCAGTGGCTTTTTAAAAAATATGTTTTAAAATCCATGAAACCATTGTTGTGCAAAAGAAGCCAGCAGAAAAACCCCAGTGGGGGTGGGGAGGCTCTTGTGTATTGTTGGAGTGTTTCACTTAGCAGTCAACTAGCAGATGAAATAGAGGCATTTGTCTGTATGTTTTCAGTTCAATCTGCTCTGTATTTTTGTCTTTTTGAAACAATATGTGGGATTGCAAAATATAGCCAGTAATTCCCCTGCTGAACTAAAAGAGAATTAGAAAAGGCTGCTAATAGCTTTTGTGTTTAGAAGTATAATGTCTTCCAGAGAGTTATTTTATGGATGACGTATCTGGAATTGCTTATGAATACTGGATTATGGATTTCCCCCTTCCTTTTTCTTTTTCTCTTTTTTCTTTTTTTTTTTTTTTTAACTGTGAGAACTTAAACATAGTATTAAAAAAAAAGCATTTTATCTTGTGGTAGAAATGTCAGCCACATTTCAATTCACTCTTAGGCTTCCCCTAAAAGGAGTGAGTTTTATGCATAACAATAGCCTTGTTTTTATAAGTGGTTGGTGATATCTGCAAATGTATAAGGCATTCATTATCCAGGAGCTCTTTTCTCCCTGGTATCACACAGGGAAATATCAGAGTGTTGTTATTTGAATTCTTTCTTGTGCTCTGACTCCCAGATGAATTGAAATTCAACTTCACAGTCAAATGAGTAGCCATTTAAAGCTCAGGTGTGTATTTCTTAAGACCCTCTCAAAGGACATATAACTGCTTATGTCTTTCCTAAAGACAGCAAACTGAATTTTAATTGGATCCTGCCTCTCCCAAGAGATCAGTATACCTCCACTCCAAGGCCATATATTACAAAGCTTCAGTATGAATTGGAACATGAAGCCTGCATTTGAGTTTAGTATTTAAACTTGAAGTTATAGCAGCTGACACCCAGTCATTTCAGCAACTCTCAATCAAAATTGTATTTAATTTAAGTCTCTGGAAAAAAAAAAAAAGGAATGCGTGAGCACACACACACACACACAAACACACACAAACACACATGGCTGTGTAAATAGCCATAAGCATTCAGATTATTAAATGCATTTTTTCTTTCTTTCTCAGGAAATAAATATCAAATGGGATCAGTTCCAAATTTTGCTTGTTTTAGCCCCACCTTGACCTCGTCAGATGGATAAAAAAATGAAGTAGTGAAAAACCGTTCACATACACACACATACACATACTCATATGCATACACGTGTGTGTATGTGTTTATCTCCAAGATCCTGTTCTGCATGAGAAAGTCTTATATACGTGTCATTTATATCTACGTATATATGACTATCTGATGCAGAACAGGATCTGTGAGATCCTTTGTGATGCAGAAAATCTTTTCATCAGAGGGGCAGAGATAGTTTGGAAGACACTAAGGTATACGCAGAAAGCTCTCCTAGAGTTAATCTCCTTCTGATCTCAGAAACTGGCAAGACAACATCAAAAAGGAAACCAAAGGACTTGTGGAATCTAATTCACCAACCCAAATAACAGAGCCGTGTGTTTTTCTGTACTTCATACTTGAAGAATCTGTGTAAATTTCCTATGGCAAATGGATTCTATGAGGACTGATGTTTGAAAATATCGTGAAAACAACCCAAAACCAGCTGAAGAATGAAATTTATACTTTAAAACTTAACAGACAGTGTTATGATCTTGCCTTGTACCATACCAAAGTGGATCTCAGTATATTATATGTCATTAAGACTATTTTTGCTATTTTAAAAATATTTTTTATCCTGAAAAATTTAGGTGTTATTTTAATTTCAGAAATGTTTTAGAAATCTGGATTTTTTCCCCCTTTAATTATAGACAGAGACCAGGATTAGCAACCAGGCACCAGAATAGAGATATGTTCCTTAATTTTTCTTAGATATAATTTCCTCAGTTATAACCTTAGGGATTTGAAGTCAGTCATCTCTAAGCTAGTTAGAATTATAACATTTTTAGGGCCTAAATTTCAAGTAGCTTTTTCTCTGTTTATGCAAGACTCAAAGTTACCAGTCAGCATACAGCCCTAAATTTTGGCATTTTTCTGCTGTGATAAAAAAGAATATTTGGATTATACATTTAGCATCTCAGTTCTGGAATCTTTAACTTCAGTTTGTCCATTTATTTTTACTTAATTATTTTCCACAGAGCTTGCTTCTCTTTCTTCTTCTGTTCTTTTTAAAAAATCTTTGAATTCTATCAACCATTTCTTATTTACTAGACTCAAAATCTTTCTTTAATTGCTTGTTGTCCCTTGTCCCAGATGTTAAATCACCACACAATTCTTTTGGGTGTACTTCTATGAAGGGTAAGACTAGGGTTTTTTTTTTTTTTTTTTTTTTTTTAACAAAACACAATTGTAGAATTGCAAGGGACTTCATTTATTGGTTCACAGGTTTCATAGAATTGTTTTGATGATGTAAAGACATATATCCACCATCCCCCCAAAATACATATATAGTTTTGCATGTAATTTCCAGGAATGCAAAGAATCTGTTGGGTTCTCTAAATGTATAATAGATCACTTCTTTGACTCAAAGATCATAGTGGAGACACTTTCAAAGGCAAGTAAAAGAAGGAATCTTGCTTTTCAAGATATGACCCAGCCCCCTCACAAATATGGCAGCTCTTTGTTCTCCTGGGGAACTACAGAGCAAGGCAGTGGGGCCCTTAGGCTGTCCCAGGAAAAGTGTGGGTGGCCAGGTGCAAGGTTTCTCTCCATGTTTGGGCTCTCTGTCTCCAAATTCAGGAAGAAGGAAAATTAGGAAACTGGATATTCATTTCTTCTAAAGGATATGCTAAATGGGAACTCTATAAAATTCTTCAACAATTTTGTGAATGAAAAACTTAAAGAGTTTTTTTAGATGAATTGTCTCAACATTTTTGATTGAGAGAGGGGATTCACTGCTAATGCCCTCCACAGGAGCTCAATCTATTTCGTTCTTGCGTTTATTTATTTATTTTTAATTGGTTGTTCAAAACATTACAAAACTCTGACATATTTCATACATTAGATTCAAGTGGGTTATGAACTCCCATTTTTACCCCAAATACAGATTGCAGAATCACATCGGTTACACATCCACATTTTTACATAATGTCATATTAGTGACTGTTGTATTCTGCTACCTTTCCTATCCTCTACTATCCCCCCTCCCCTCCCCTCCCATCTTCTCTCTCTACCCCATCTATTCCCTGAAGACCTTAAAAGAGCGTACTACAGGGATACTGCCACATCGATGTTCATAGCAGCACAATTCACAATAGCTAGACTGTGGAACCAACCCAGATGCCCTTCAATAGATGAATGGATAAAAAAAAATGTGGCATTTATACACAATGGAGTATTACACAGCACTAAAAAAATGACAAAATCATGGAATTTGCAGAGAAATGGATGGCACTAGAGCAGATTATGCTAAGTGAAGCTAGCCAATCCCTAAAAAACAAATGCCAAATGTCTTCTTTGATATAATGAGAGCAACTAAGAACAGAGCAGGGAGGAAGAGCAGGAGGAAAAGGTTAACATTAAACAGAGACATGAGGTGGGAGGGAAAGGTAGAGAAAAGGGAAATTGCATGGAAATGGAAGGAGACCCTCATTGTCATACAAAATTACATATAAGAGGTTATGAGGGGAATGGGAAAAAAAAAACAAGGAGAGAAATGAATCGCTCTTGCCTTTAGCTGTTGAATGAATTAGGGTCATATTTGGAAAGCTAATTCATTCTGCTTGGAAGGTCACAAAAGGGAATATGGAAGAAGAAGAGATGTAGAGATGCTAGACAGGATGTCCAGCCAGAAGAAATAGGTGGGCAGGGCTGCAGTGAGCAATTCTTACTCTTGGAGTGTCATTGCTTGAAGCAGAATTGAAATCTGAAGGATCTGGCCTCAGGAGTGCAGGACTGTGATCTCTCTTAGAACCTGGCAGTGGGTGCACCTAGAAAGAACATTTGCTTAGGGTCCCTACCTCTCAGGAGCCCTTAGCTTTGAATTTAGATTAATTGAGAACTCTGTCACGTAAATTGAGTGCACCTTCTTATCCCTGCTTTCTATAAGTGAGGAGACATTCAGAAAGTTTTCCTTTTCTTAGAATCTGTCCTAAAGTTTTAAGGGGTGGGAGATGTAGAACATAAAAGGTTTTATGTTCTCCAGAGAAAGATGTAACATGCCATCAATATATTTCTCTTATCTTAACCAAAGATCTTATTTAAAGCAAATAACAAATTTCCAAAAACATCTGGCTTTAATTTCCTGGATAAAATGCAGGAATAAGTTAAATTCCTCAAATACATAAACTTTTCTCTACAAATTAGCACATTGAGTAAGGCAATGATCCTTTCAAATAAGTACTTAGTACATAAAATGAAGCTTAACCTCGTAAGAACACTTATAAATAGTGTCTTAGGAAATAATAAGGAATTAATTTAGCTTCTCAAAACATTAAAATGTGGAGGAATTTGACACTTTGCATCTATTTGCCTTCTTTGGAAAAGGTAGCCCTTTTATATCATTTGTATTATTTTGATTCTTCTTAAATTGTGTGGCTGAGAGCAAGTTGTCTTCCACTCTTATGTCTCAGGTTCCCAATTTGAGAAAAATGCACCTAGCTCCTGTCTTGCATATTTGTGAGTATTGAAACACACACATGTTGGGTGCAGTGGCATGTGCCTATAATCCCATAGGCTCAGGAGGCTGAGACAGGAGGATTGTGAGTTCAAAGCCAGCCTCAGCAAAAGTGAGGCCATTCTGCTAATTGAAAGGCAGTCAGGAATAATAGGGTGCTGGCCTGCTGGATGCACTGTAGTCTCAGTGATTCTGCTATAGAATCCCTCCTAGGGATCCCTCTCAGGTGAACTGCCTTGAAATACGAACTTTTAAATACATTGGTCATAAACTCCTCTTGGGCTGATCCTAGGCTGCACCTGTCATATGGTGACTTTCATTTATCTTAGAAAATACTATTTATTGAATTTGAGAGATCAATGCAAATGAATTTTTTTCCCATTCCATGTGATCTTCCTCCATGGCCGAATATCACAAAATGGTCTGAGAACGAGTGACTTTTCCTGATCTCTGGCTCAGGAAAGGCCACTAAAATCCAGGAGATGGGTGAAGAGATGGGCCTACAACCCTCAACTTGTTTTTTTTTTCCCCCTGAGGCGAGTAATGCCTTTGCGGATCAAGTTTCTTGTCCCAAAGAGGCAGCACAGGACGTGGTGGGCCCGGCCCACCTCACTTAGAGATAAACTGAATTTAAAACCCAGATATTTGAGGATGTTCCTCAGGGCACACACTGCAACAACAAAAGGTGATGATAATGTAGGGAGGTAGAGAAGGAGGCGAGAGAACAATTTCCCTTAACTTGGAATCACGGAAATGAGAAGAGGAAACATTTCAAATCTTAACATCTTTTCCCAACTCTTGTACCTGCCTCTTTAAGTTTCTGAAAATCAGCAGATTCCATGGGGGCAACAAAGGTTTTGAGGAAGCAATCCATTGATCACTTCTTCTCACTTGACATGTTTAACTAGACTAAATCAATACTTAGCGTATCAATGATTTTACAAAAACAACAACAACAACAACAACAAAAAACCCCCAAACCCCCTACTAATACAGTTGGGTGTCCTGAGGCATTGTGGAATAAAAGAACCCTGCAGACAAGTTCCTTCTTTATTCTTTGCCCACTTTGAGCATCTTTGATTAAAAATCAAATGTGTATGAATATATACAATCACTGGATTCATGAAGGCCAAGGCATAAAAGCATTGGCTTTTTTTTTTTTTCATTTTTCAGGGCATTTATCTGTCAATCAAGCTATCCTAGATGATGCACATGAAAGAAAGGACCTTGAGTGTTAAACTAAGTACCAGAGATTGAAAATGTAACTATGCAAAACATCAGTCATCTCATTGACTTTCTAAAAGAACTTGTTCAATTCAGGCTTATTTAGGAAATAGTGCCCCTGACTAATGGGTTTTGATTATGACAGCACATGGCTGGCTTGCAGGTTTGAGTCTTGTAGTTGAGTGAGTATAGTATTTTATCTGAAGAACTTGCAACAGACACATTACCCTTTAGAGTCCACATTAAGGAGCTATCATCATTTTGATTGTGACCTGGATTCACAACTGTACAACCAAAGACGATTTCAGGTGGACAGATGGAGGTTAACAAGGAGGCAGGCAGAAAAAAATACTCTCTCTTCTATGTGAGTGTATGAAAGGGCAGGTGAAATGAAGTGACTGAGCCAGCTGTCCTTGAACCTGAGAGTCCCTCTAAAGGTACCTGGTCTTTCCCATTTAGGGATCTAATTCTCTGATAGCCAGCCCAGAAGAGATACTCCTGCTGATGAGCCTAGGAATACAGATAAACACTGCACTTTTGCCGGGTGCCCACAGAGGTTTCTGGAACCTGACAATGCTGTGAGTGATCACCAGTAATGGAATGCTGAAAGTCTCAGGCACTTGAATCATGTTTGTTTATTCGGGTTGAATTGCACATCTAGGGCAGTGTTTGGCCCAGTGAACAGGACATGCAAATACCTGGCTTCTCTAGTGTACAGGGAGAGGGAAAGGGAGACTGGATTTTTTGTTGTTGGGGTGGCCATGCCATGGGGAGAAGTCCATTCAAATGCTTATTGCTGACTGGCCCTGGGTAGTAGAAGCTTTTGTTTACTTGTCTTACTCGTGAGGATTGCAGCTGTTTCTTTCAGTAAAAAGGAGTGGGAGAAAGTCAAATGTCGCAACCAACCTCACATTTTCCCCTCCTCCCAATGTTTGTGGAGTCCAACAGCTGTCTTTGTAAATCCTGTCACTCAGGCTTGGAATGGTTCTGCATAATCAGGAATGGAGTGGTGAAGCCGAGATTGTTGGCAGGCTAGAGGTGGCAGGTGGGAATGAACTCACTGCTCGCTTCCTGGGCTCCCTTGGTCTCTGTCCCATTGACTCAGAAAGTGGGGAAAGAAGACATTTCAAGGAGGCGATGAAGGAAAGTTGAGCACACATGTCTTGTATTTCATACTTACGGGTCTGAATGGCTGCAGAGCGTGAATTCACCGGTTGTTAAGACTGGAAGGGATTTGAAAGGTCCTCTTGTCTAGGAGTTTTAAATTATTTTTAGCAGCAGAAGTTGGTTTTTTTTTTCTTCCTTTCTTCAAATGAAATCTGAGATAAGTGGTATCGTGTATAAATGAAAAGACCTACATCGATCAGCAAGAACATCAATGGAAAAGTGGGCTGGGTATAAGAAAAACAACCTCAATAACAAGCGAACTCAGTTCAGAAACACAGTGGGAACAATGGGGACACCTCCAACTGCCTCCTAGGCCATCATTGCCTTTGCCTTGAATTCACTCATTCACTCATTTACTACATATTTATTAAGTGCTACTTTTTATCAGGTACTGTTGTGGACATAAATGAAACAAACAAGATGCCTGTTCTTGTTATGTTTGTATTCTAGGAAATATGAGTAAGGAGACAGCTAACACCACCAACAAAACAAAACACAAAAGTACATATTTACATGTTGTGATTAATAACCAGAAGAAAAGCAAAATAGGGTAAGGGATAGGGATACCTTGGGGAAGGAGATAATAGAACAGTCGGGGATGACATTTAAGGGAGTAAATTCTAGCAGAGAATTGAATAATGGGAAGAAACAGGCCATATGCAGATCTGCATGGAGAACATGGAGCAGGTGGGATCAGTGTGTTGGATGGTCCAGTTCTCCAAAAGAAGCTGCAAATCTTTTATTGATAAAGTTTTATTTTCAGATATCAGCAATTGCTTCGAATTAATAAATGTTCTCCCCACTCCCTTTACCTAGCCCACAGCCCCCCCCCCCCATTTCTGTACTACTCTCCTACATAAAGCTGGCAGGAAGCAAAATGAAACTTTCATTGAAGCAAAGAGCAGAGCAGAGGGACCATGGTTGGCTTGGCTTAGTTCTTACCCATCTCCTGCACTAACTGAGCACAGTTTGCAGTTCTGTTTTAGTTTAATCTCTTCTGTTTGCCCTAGATGAGAGACCAGAGGGGTGAGGATCCTCATCCAAGGTCATACAGGGAGGTGCTGGAAGGGGTGCCAAGGACTCTCCACTCCTACCAGCTCTTCTTCTTAAAAAGCATGCATATTCAACATTTTCTTTCCTGCCCCCAAGAGTCGGGTAGTCAGTAGAATCTACAGGATCAAGGATTAAATGACTAATGAAAAGCAACATAAGTAATAGCAGTTTCTACCGGGCATTGTGGCGCACACCTGTAATCGTAGTAACTCCGGAGGCTGAGACAGGAGGATCTCGAGTTCAAAGCCAGCCTCAGCAATGACGAGGCAGTAAGCAACTCAGTGAGACCCTGTCTCTAAATAAAATACAAAATAGGGCTGGGGATGTGTCTCAGTGGTCAAGTGCCCCTGAATTCAATCCCTGGTATAAAAAAAAAATAGTAGCAATTTCCAATTAGGAATTTAAGGAAAACGTTTTAAAATTTTCATAGAGTTCGGTCCCAATTTACCTTGCCAATTTCTACCCTAGGGTAGAATTTTATGTCACTTACACATCTTTTCTGTGCCTTTTTGGAAATGAGCACAGTTTAATTCATTTATTCCCATCCAATAATTTAAATCCCACAACAACAGAGGAGTCTGGAATACAGAAAAAAATCCAAGTGACTAATAAAGAGAACGAGAAAAAAAAATCAGTTTTGTCTGAACAGTTACAAGAGGCATGCTGTTTTTTTTTTTTTAACATGCATAAACTGTCCAGTTTTCTTACATTCCTAGTTCATTTTTCACTCAAAGTTAGGTTAGCCAGGATCTGCAATAGCAGTCCTTGATAATCTCTAAGTTCAAAGAACAGAATACAACAGATTGCTTCTGCTCAGGCATGTTAGCTCTTGCTTTTCCATCACCCTGACACCATGTTCGGGAGGAGAAAGAGCGTTTACATATCAGAGCGCAGAAAATGTCACGCTGGTGGTAGCCCCCCTTCTTCACCCTTTCTTCTCCAACACTGGCTGCAGCCAGAACTGGCAGGACTCTGACTGTTTAGAAAGAATTTGACTTATGACCTGGCCCCAAGACAAAATACATATTCATCTTCCAGAACAGGTGCAAAGCATCCCCTGCTATGAACAGCCCACAGCTCCTCTCTTATTATTTCATATGTACAAGTGGAATTTGTCTTTCTTCACACTTTAGTTGCTATTGTTGTTAAAACACTTAAGGTTGAAGAATGACAGAATTTTGCTCAAAAGAATCTTCTTATAAAGTTTAGTTGGTCTTCCTAGTTGATGTTCATGGAAAGTAGAATTATGTCCCATTCATGGAAATCTTTTGGAATGCCATTGGACTTCTCCAAATCATCCAGTTAATAATAAAGGAAATTGATAGAGATCTTCCCAGGTGAGAGGAGTTTAAACCATTTTGTTTAACTATCACTCATTTTGTTTAACCAATTAGAAGAGCGGTGGTTGTTAAATGTTTTTTATAATTCATTCTCGAGTGTCTATTTATGCTTCAGTGACAGATTTATTAAATACCAAAACAATTGGAATGCCTAAGGAGGAAAACGAGAAACAAACTATAATAAAAGTGTCTCTTTTGTTAAAAGTATGGTGGAAAATTATCATGACAGAGCATGAACCATGGGTTACACTTGTCTCAGAAATATGTTTTCTGTATCTGTGCTTTGGGATGATTTTAATTTAATTACCTCTGTAAATCATTTTAGAAAATGGGTGCATACAGTGGGGGAAGAGTGGAAAATGTGGGTACAATTTAAGTAATTTACATGGTTGCCTACAGTCTCTGGAGAGATTGGACTAACCCATGAAATAATACAAGTGTCATCAAGTAGAAAATTTGTGCTATGAAAATTCTAAAGGGCTAAAATTGTTGGAGTAGAATCATGGAAGTTGGATGTTGCATTAGGTCCAAAATCATGAGCCTGATTTGAACATGAAGAGAAGGAAACCTGGCAAACAGACTAGCAATGGCAAAGACCAAAAGTAGCAATGAAAACTCCCTTTATAGAGAGGACTGTGAAGAGGGGAGAGGATGCATTGGGTGAGTCAATAAGGCATGTCCATATTATGGAGAAACTTGAATCCTAGGAAGAGAATATTGGCCTTGCTCTGAGACATCCTGGAGAACTTTGCCAGATACTTTGAGAAGATTAGACTGATGGTAGTATGCAAAAGAAATCTGAGAAAGGCAGGATCAAAATATCAAAAATTACTTACAAACTTATTATAATGTTCCTGTCATAGTGGTCCAAAATCAGAGGTAGCAAAGAAAAAAAAAAAACAGATGTACAGAATAAGGAGGTAGAGTAATGCCTAACTCCATCATATGTGCGTTCCCAGATATTACAGATTCCTCATGTGCTATGAATACAAAGACTCAATGCTTCCCCTCCCCTCACATGCATGGACTCCAGGAGATCATAACCAGTACCAAGTTTGAGACCTAGGTGTGGGTTTCTGAGCATGACATCACATGCAATGACTCTTAGAGAAAGTGAGACAGAGTCCAAAACAATAAACCAAAACACTTGGCAAGTGTCTGGATTGCTCCATCATCCTCAGAGAGCCTGATCAGCACATAGGAAATCAATCAAGGGGTAAGATATGCCTGGTGACTTGCATCTTGATCAGCTTCAGCAACGGTCAGAGGGTGACCTCTGAACTCCCAAAGTCCTCTCCAGTTTCCAGCCCCCTCTGACATCAAAACTACTTGTAAAAGCTAGAGAGAAAAAAGTGAAACAAAGTGGGGGCAGATCTCCTAAAAATAAAAGGGACATCAGTAGAGGAAAGGAACCAAGAGTTAGGAAGGAGGGAGGGAGGCTTTGTCAAATTGTATTGTTATATTATGTGCATGAACAAATATGTAACACTAATCCAATTAATACGTACAGCTATAATGCACTAATAAAAAATGTGGTAAAAATATATTTTCCAAGGCAAAACAAAACAAAACAACAAAACTGCTGGTGAAAGATTTTAGGCCTGTAGTTATGTTTTGAATCTAGACCGTGCTACTTGCTTAATAGTATGATCTTGGGTAATCATTTATACTCTCTGAGTCTCATTCAACTTCCTCATTTATAAGACCAATATGACCAGCCTGGCAAACTCAGAAGACTGTCATGAAGAAGGAGAAAATATATGCTAATGCATGTAGGACAGAACAAGGCTAGTGAGAGAATGGAGGAGAATGAGGAACTGCACGTGGGTAACTGTTAGCCTTGTCCTGGTTATCAGGGTGTGATTTTGTGAAAAGATACATAACCATCTTTCTCATACTAAGAATTTCAAACCCTGATCTAAAAAAAAAAAAAAAGCCTCTATCTAAAGAAGCAGCTCTGGTCTAGTTAAGTGGTAATTAAATGTTTTTGCTGGAGAATGTCTTTTTTTAACTCCAAATGAAAACTTATATGAACCTTCAATATAGAAAACAAAACAAAAAAATAATGAGTCTTATATAAAGGCTTAAAATGTAATGTATGATGTTTACTCATTATAAAGTCAATCCAAGATAATAATGAAGTTTTTGGATTATCACAAAATGAGAGGTCAGAGCCATGTAATCCATTTGACCTCCAATTTTAGATTCTTTTAACTTTGGATGCACAGTGTCACAACAATTCTCATTCACACAGATAAGTAGTTACAAATGGTAGTAATTATTTTTATCAGCTTTTCTTGAATTCCCTGTAAAATCTTTAAATAAACAGAACAGGAAAAGCTTTGCTCCAATGTCTAAACACAAAAGAAATTACTGACAACACAATTTCACATGGAGAGTGAGAATATGGGTTAAATTTGGTAGACATTGTATGACTATGTGTTCCTTTTTATTAAAGTATTTTAAATAGTTAAAAAAAAACATTTTAACAACATTGTTTGACTTAAACCTTTGTTAGAACTCTGAAAGAAACTTCTGGAAGCTTAGGTGTCTAGAGAATTGTGTTTAAGCTAGAACTTGCTTTGAGAGGAGTGCTGTTCAAAGTACTATTTGCTGTCTGTATCTTAATTCTTGTAACTACTGCATGAGGCAGGTGAAGACCCTGAGCTACACAGAAGTCTATCAATTTTCTATAAAACATGCAGTTGGTAAAAAAAAAAAACCAAGGTAAGATTAAACCTAGGTTTTTTATTTTATTTTATTTTTTAGCTCTGTGGCATGTGCTTCAGTGTAGAAACTGAAGGGAGAGAATGGGTTCATGGTTTTGCTGCATAATTTAATAGGCAGGCAGTTCCAAATTTTATACCAACTAAATACATACTAGGTATGAAGCTTAGTTATGAAACTATCTATAAACCTTGGCATTTAGTAAGTGATTAATAAATGTTCACTGACTGAACTTATTCTGTGGCTGACTCCCCATCACAGGACCATCTATGTAATGGTCACCTAACAAATAAGTGAGCAAACTACAGTCTGCAGGCCACATCTGGCCCATAACCTGTTTTTGTAAATAATGTTTTCTTGTAACATACTTCAATGGACTGAATGTTTATGTGCCCCTAAAAATTTATTTGTTGAAGTCCTAACTGCTCAAATGATGGTATTAGGAAGTGGGACTTATGGGAGGTAATTAAGTCATGAGGGTGGAGCCCTCAACAGATGGTATTGGTGCCCTTCTAAAAGAGATTCCAGAGTTTTCTCATCTTCTTTCTGTGATATGAGGATACAAGAAAATATGAGCCTATAACTCAGAAAAGACCCTCCCCATTCCTGAAAGTGCTGGCACTCTGATCTAGGTCTTCTAGCCTCCAGAACTGTGAGAAATAAATTTTTATTATTTATGAGCTACTCAGTCTAGGATACTTTGTAATAGCAGCCTGAAGAAAGATACATACTTTTGCATATCTGTGTATTTGCTGTCTGTGATTGCGTTCCCTCCACAATGGCAGAGTTGTGTGTTTGTAATAGACAAGATGGCTCACTTTATGGAAAATATTCACTACCAGGCCCTTTATAGGAAATGTTTGTCAACCCTTGATCTAATATAATGGCTACATTTTCTATCAACTTTCCTTCATACAGAACTACCTAAGGTAGCTGCATTAGTTAGCATTCCGTTACTGTGACAAAATACCTGAGATAATTCATTGATAAGGAGGAAGAACTTATTTTGGCTTCTGGTTTCAGAGGTTTCAGCCCATGCTCACTTGGCTCTATTGCTCTGGGCCTGTGATGAGGTAGAACATCATGGCAGGGCGGGTGTGGTGGAGGAGGCTGTACACCTAGTGGTGGCAAAGAAGCATAAAGAGAGAAGAAGGGGCTGGAGTTGCAATATCTCCTTCAAAGGCACACCCCCAAGATTGAACTTCTTTGTTATTAAGCCCCACCCCTAAAATTTTCCCCACCACCCAGTAGTGCCACAGACTGGTGACCAAGTCTTGAGCATGAGGGCCTTTGGATAACATTTAAGATCCAAAACATAATAGAAGCTATTCAGGCATGTTCCACTGAAGGAGAGGGCAAGGATGAACTTGCATGGAACCTTTTGGTGACACCTCTTCCTCCCTATCCCCCACTACCGCTATGGTCTATTTGTGTTGGTTCCTCCCATTTTCTTCTCTTATCCTCCCTCCTATTCATTTCCTTTACAGTGCTTATAAAAGTTTACAAGAAACAAAGTGTTGCTTCTTTTCTCTCTTCAGGTATCTGCAAAGGGTAATGTTTGGGTCTCCTGACTTCCATATTGATGCTTTTCAGTGTCACTGCAGGGACACATTTTAGTTTGCATTAAATGTATCTAAGTATGTTTTATCCTTCACAAACCATGTTCATGTGTATAAATAGGAATTTTCCAAAGGTTGATATTAAGAAACTCAAGCTACTGATGACTCAGAAATGAGTTACTAATTTCAGAATGACTTCTAAAAAAAATTCAGGAATGGCTTTTTTTTTTTTTTTTAATTTTCAAGAAAAAGTTTGGGCTATCCTCTGTTATGAAGGAAAACCAAACACATAAATAGTTTTAAATTAGATTTTATTTAAGTCAATTACTTTCTTGGAGTTTGAACTGTAATTTATAGGACTTTTTTTCCATAATCAAGGGAACTGATCCTGGTACTCTATTTAATTCTACCAAGAAGACAGGGTCTTTCTACAAATTACATAATTCCTTTTGCTGATTCACATCCCATTGATAGTTTCAGGCCTCATCCTCCAATTTGACAACATATTTGAACATTCATTAATAGCCAGTACTTTGCTTCCCAATGATATGGGAACATACACTAGACTCAGGAAATCATTAGAAAGTGAACATTACCAGAATGGATTCTGAATTTCAGAAAAATTCATTTATCTTTTTCCTGTTTACCCTCATAGTAAGCCGTTTCTGTGGGCAAATTTCCTTTATTTATACAAATATGTTCGAGTTTAGATGATAAGGGTAATATTAAATCATAAGAATATAAGGCAGCAACTGAAAATTTGAGAAGGAATTCTTGCCATTCATTCATTGGACAAATAGATGTTGAGCAATGATGATGTATCAGGCCTGGTACTAGCCACTGGTGTTATATGGCATCCTGGGCAGACATGGTAACAGCCCCAAAGGAGTTGGACAAGAAAGTTGAGAAGGAATACTTACTTTTCCTTGTAAATTTTGACAAGTGCTGTAAAGGAAATGGTTGGGCAAAATCAAAGAGGAAAAAAAAAATGGGAGAAACCAACTCAAATAGACCTTAGAGGTAGTGGTGGGTAGGAAGGAGGAGGCATCTGCAAAGGCCCTTAGTTCTTTAGCTCAGGCTATTCATTGAATTGAAAAGAGGACAGGGACTTTGGAGAAAGTGGAAGGAGGTGAGCTAGAACAGGTATGTAGAACCTCCTAGGCCTAGTGGAGAAAGAAGAACAACTCAACGTTTTACATATTTTCAAAGTGAGAACATAGTTTCACTTATTAAAAGCAAAACCAATACAAAGATGTTTTTTGAATTTTTTTTTTTTTTTTTTGGTACTGGGGATTGAACCCAGGGGCTCTTACACTGAATTACATCCCCAGCCCTTTTTGTATTTTATTTGGAGACAGGGTCTTACTAAGTTACTTAGGGCCTTGCTAAGTAGCTGAGGCTGGCTTTGAACTTGTGATCCTGCCTCAGCCTTCAGAGATGCTGGGATTACAGGCATGTGCCACCATGCCTGATTTCTGAATAACGTTTTGATGTCTCTTTTTGTCTATCTACCTTTGAAATTTCCAAGGGAAAGGTAGTGATTGAGCAGCAATGCATACTTCTGTGAATAATTATATTATAATGCTATCGGAGTAAGGCATTAAAAGAAAGGAGACAATTGACTGTTTTAAACCTAGAATATTTATTTAGCCATGCTAGGGATCAGACTCAGGATCTCACACATGCTAGACACATGTACTATCATTGGGCCATATTCCCAGTCCAACCTGGAATTTGATCTTTTAGTAGAGAAAGAGAAAAGATTTCAAGCTTTTCCCAAATACACTGCTGTCTCTGCAGAGATTCTAAATACTGTCCTCTCTCTCTTTTGCAAACGATTCATGTCCTAATTTATCACACTAAAGAAAAACATTTTTGAAAACCCTCCATATAGCAATTCTGAGACACCACAAGAATCAACAGAAAGTCATTAATGCAGGAATATGTAAAATTTAACTTTTTAAAAATCTACACAGCAAAGTATGATAACACAATAAAGAATCTGACAGAGAATTACAGCTTCTGAAATATTAGTGTTTTGCAGATGGTAATTTATGACACTATCGCTTAGTACATATAAAAATATGATCTCAGCAGGTATTCCAAGCCAGATTAAAATTTAGTGAACTCTTAATAGAACTGATAAAATATTAATTATAATGATAATGATTAGCATAAAAGCCAGTTTGTCCGAAGAAGCCAAGAAGAAGAAAAAATTAAAAAGGTCCACATTTAATGACCTTCAGAGTCAAGAAGGTAAAAGGGCACCTTTTGTGTCGTGTTCATCTACTTTGAAAGACTGGGTTTTGTAACATTAGATGATTGGCATTTATTCTTTTAATATCACTGACCATCAAAGAAGATCAATACAGAAATGTGAAAGATAGAGTTTCAAGTTCTATAGTTTCCACCTGAAATTTCACTGGCAAGTGAAAAAGCCTAGGCTGATTACTTAGAAGATTAAATTGCTGTTACTGTAAAACTATTATAGGGAACAGATTATATGTCCTCCTAAAGCATGCTGTCTAGGAGAACCTGTGTGATCTCTTGAAGGGAGCAATATTAAGAGACAGAAAACTTAGTCTTGCTTATCAAAGGCTAAGTGTGACCTTGAACAAGTTGCTTAACTTCAGATCATCAGCTTACTCATCAATAAAGTGAAAGTGGGCAAAATAATCTTGTCTTTTGTCTACTTTACTAAGTTTCTGAGGTCCAAAGAAAACATTTGGTTACCTGTGAAGCATTATACATTTGCATTAATAATGTAGTGTATTTTGCTTTACATTAGGGAGTCAAAGGAATACTGTGTGGTCACCGTAGTGTGGTGTTTTCCACCTGTCACACTAAGTCACCCACATGCAATTTTTGGGATCCAGGGCATGTCTGCTCATTAGGTTATGCTGCAGAGGTATACTGTATCTTCTTGGTAATACTTGGTCTCATGTAAAAGCAGCTCTATAGAACTCTGACAAGGAAACAAAATGACTAAGTAACTCTCAGCCCACTGAAACTTCCTATCCTCAACCGTATACTCTCACTTTTTGGTTGCAGAAGTTATATATGCAGCTGCTTACTGGGTGTCTCTTTTGGATACTCAATGCTTCTACTACTTCATTTTTATTTCTCCTTCTCATGATGAATGACACTATCATCTCTTTCATTACCAAACCTAGAAACCTAGGTTATATTAGATTTTTCTTCCTGTTCAGCTTTCATGTCTAAACTCAACACCAGTCCTGTGTATCCAATTTCCTTAATATATTATCCGGTCATATATTTTATTCTCTTTGTGTTGCGTTTGCTTTGATTCTGATCCTTATTTCTTCACAGGTGAATTATTATAATGTCCTAACTCATCTCCTTTGTGTGGAGCTAGCTCTTATAAATCACTCTCTTCAATGATGGCAGATTAAATTTTTTAATTAGAGATTGGCCAAATTATTCCCTTATTAAGAATTTTATAATGCTCCCTAGAGCTTTCAAAATACAGTAGTATTTCAGCACACATAATTTTTATTCTCTAGCCCTATGTCAATCTATCCCCTTTATTTCACATTCTCTGCATGTCCCTTTCTCTGTTTACATCATACATTTTCATGCTTCTACACTTTCACACTTGATGTCAGCACAGTCTAGAAAATACTCTCCCCCATTATATTACTGGCTAGTTTTTGAACATTCTTCAGACTTCAAGTGTATTGCCAACTCTTCCCAGATATTTTCTGGATGCTTAGTCACTTCAATGTTTCTTCTCTGGACTGATTGAGACTGTGTGTAACCACTATTATGATTTTAATGTTGATTGATCCAGAACCTAATGTTTTCCTGTGTATGCTTAGATTCTAATGGCAACGGTACATTAACTATCATTCAACACATTTTGTTGAATGGATGACTTGGCAAAATCTAATATAGTAGCCATGTTAGAAGCGAAGATGAAAGTCAGAAACTGGGTTGAATGAAACAAGGCAAGCCACACTATAAAGGTGTTGTTTGTTTGAGTGAAGACTTATGGAGGGAAAAGGAAATAAGTCAAAAAAGCAGGAAGGAGGCCAAAACAGTTTGGCGTGCATCTTCAAAACATAATATTCTGGCTAATGGTTAACATACACATTAGGTTATGAGAATGTCCTTAAAGTTAAAAGACTTTAGAAGACAGTAATGTATTTTGCAGTGTTCCAGAGAAAAAGGACAACTGGTGCAATTCCTTGAGGCAAAAGAGTGTTTGAAGGATATGCAGAAAGCTGGAGCAGAGTAAGTGAGGGTATTATGGGATGAATTGTATGGTTCACCTGGCACAGATCAGATACAAATTAACGTTGAATCCAGAAGCTTCCGTGCATCCGAATATCATTGTAGTTAGAGAAAGGGTGTTTAAATCGGTAATTAAGTTAAAGTGAGTTGCCATGGTGGGTCCTAATCCAATCAGACTGATGTCATTATGAGAGGAGATTTGAACACAAAAGGAGACACCAGGGGTGTGTATGCACAGAGGAAAAACCATGTGAGGACCCAGTAAGATGTGGTCACCTGCAAGCACAGAAGAGAGACCTCAGTAGAAACTAAACCTAAAGAGGCTTTGATCTTGGAATTCTAGCTTCCAGAACTGTGAGAAAATGAATTTCTATTGTTTAAGCCTGTGATATTTTGTCATGGTATCCCTAGCAAATTAATACAGAGGGAAAGAATAGTTGATACAATCAGAGAAATAATAGGGGACTGGGCATGGGAGATGGGGAGAATTATGTTGGGAGGCCAATGTAAAGACTTAAGTTTTATTTTAGTGAAATAGGAAGCCATTGGAGGATGTGGAGCTGGTAACTAATATGGTCTGACTCTTCTCTTCATGAATACCGGTAAGACTGTGTGGGAGTCATTTGATAAGGCAATCAAAATCAAAACTGTGTAGGAGAGAAGGGGTAGAATATATTAAAAGGGAGAGAATATTGGAGGCTTTCTTGCTTCCACTTGACAACTAAAAATACCGAGAATACAGAAAATGAAGTGACTTGTCCCAGAAGTAGGAATCGAGTATCTGGTGCCCTTTATTACTTTGTGCAAAGAGAGAGATACATTTGGCCTCTCACAAAAAACAATACAGGTTTTATTTCCAAATATCTTAGGGAGGCTGGATTTCTTCTTGTGAAGTGTCATTAGAATGTGAATAAGCCATGGTGGCCTTGCAAGACAGTGTGACACCCAGCTGCTCATCCATGTCTCTGTGACCTAAGGACATGTAGTTTGAAAGACTGGCAGGAACAAGTGGAAATTTTTCATGGGCTCTAGTCACACAGTTTTCATAAATGTCATTCATGGTAGATCATTTCATTGGTAGAACAATTTTTGGAGATGATTATAGGAAGAAGGATTGGTCTCTAAACTACTTTCCATCATGTTAGAAGAATGGCCTGCTGGTTTTAGGTTAACAAAGAATTCATGTGTGTGTACAGATATATGCATACCTGCATTGTATGTATGTTGTATTCAATATAATATAGGCACACACAACAGATAAATATCAAACATGTGGATAATAAGATATGCCTAATAGTGTAAATGTGTACAATAAAATCTATAGGATATTAAAGGACTATAGCATAGAGATCTGAGTTCAAATCACAAGTCCGGCTCTTAGGTAATTACGTGAACTTGGAGAAATTACTGAATTTCAGCAAGATTTGATGTCTTCATCTGAAATACAGAATGATAATCATGACTAACCCAAGAGGTGGTGGTCAGATTAGAAAATATACTGGGCCTTAAATGCTTAAGACAATGCCTGGGTCACAGTAAATGTTCAATAAAGGTAGGTAGCTTTTATCTTCATTATGAGTTTCTTTTGCTTACTTTGGCTTTAATACCCTTTGCTTTTCTGGTCTTCTAAGGAAACAAAGATCATTGATTTGATTTTTCTAATGTGAACCTGTATTTAATACTACAAACTCTCTAAGTTCTGCTTTTATTGTATTTAACAGATTTTGATATGTTGTGATTTTATTTCCTTTCAGATCAAAACATTTTCTGATGTCCTTTGTGATTGCCCTTTTGACCTATGGGTCAATTTCCAAATGTCTGGACTGTATTTCTATGGCTGAAATCTAGCTTAATTATCTTCAATTCAGAGAAAACACTTTGTGTAATATTAATTCTCTTAAAGTTAATGAGATTTGTTTTATGGCCTAGAATATTATCTTTATTATTGAATGTGCTATGTGCACTTTTAAAGTGCAATCTGTTGTTGGATGAAGTGTTGTATAAATTTCTATTAGGTCAAGTCGGTTGGTAGTATTGTTCAAATCTTCTATATCCTCATTGATTTTCTGTCTACTTTTGCTATGAATTACTAACAGTGAGGTGCCCAAATTTCCAACTATAAATGTGGTAACTATAAATGTCATATATTAATTCAGTCAGTTTTATTTTGTTAGTGTTTCCATGGTATATATCTTTGGCTTTCAGGCAGCACATAGTTGGCTATTGTTTTTTTTATCCAATCCAATAATACCTGCTATTTAATAGAGGTGGCTAGACCTGTAGCATTTATCATAGTCATTGATATTATTGTTTCAAATCTTCCATGTTGCTGTTTATTTTCTATCATCTATCTTCTTTTGGTTTCTTCGTTCTTCTCTCCAGACTAACAACACAGGAGTGAAATAAGCAATCATTGGACTATAAGGTCTTTCAGATAAGGGGCCACATGTAATATATTCAGTTAATCCCCAATACCCATCCTCCACACCTGCACGTGGTAGATGCTCAGAAAATTTTAATTGAATGAAAGCCTGAAGTTTGGGGAATAATAATATTCCTTGGACAAAAGAATGAAAAATGTTGCATCAGTTATCCCTTCTATTTATTTATTTATTTTTAGATATATATGATAGTAGAGTGCATTTTGACATACATACACGGAGTATAACTTATTCTAATTAGGATCCCATTCTTGAACATGACGTGGAGTTACACTAGTGGTGTGTTCATGTATGAACATAGGAAAGTCTGACTGATTGATTGATTTTGCTGTCTTTCCTATTCCCATTGCCCCCCTTCTCTTCATTCCCCTTTGTCTAATCCAATGAACTTCTATTCTTCCCTCCTTACCCCCTTATTGTGTGTTAGCATTTGCAGATCACAGAGAACATTCGGCCTCTTTTTACAGATTTCACAACCCATATTAACCTATTAAAGGTCTCAGGAAGACCTACAGTAAATAAGTCTATTTATTTATTTATTTTTGAGTAATTAAGTTTTTAACCAATATCTTTGACCATGAAGCTGTTTTTTAGGGACTACTTACTAGCCTCCTGCAGAAATGCTGCCTTACCCCAATATATCTTGCAGGGAGCAAAGCTCACTCTAAAGATCAGAATTTAATGGATGACCATGACATCACATTGCAGACTTACAAAACTGAATCCATGCTACAAAACCTTTTTCTCTACTTAACTTTAATAGCTTTACTATGTGGGCTGGACTTAGTGGGTTACAGTCAAAAGCAGGTTTTTATCTTGCTTTTGCCCCTTCAAACCTGGTATTTTGACTATTACCCCTAACTCCCAGGTTCCACTAACCAATAAAGCTCTGGGCAGTTCTCTGTGGGCATTTGTAATTACCAACAGAAAACAAATGAAATAAAAAGTCTTTTTTCCAAGGTAGTAAACAATCTAGTCCAAAGTCTAATCCATGTACATTTCAGCTCTGTTTCTTCTCCTCTCCCAGCTCTGTTGTATCTCAGGTTGGAAATCCAGGAAGAGAAGGAGCAGCCAGGATGGTTTCCCCAATTTCTTCTCCATCTCCTCCCCTTGTCTAGCTAATATTTCTGGCCTCTTCAAAGAAAGAGGAAGCCAGAGGAGCAAGGGGAAGGTGGGAAGGTGGAGTAAGAAGTTCTAGCTTGATCAGTACTATTGCAATTTGTCATTGGGGTCCTCTGAGTGTAGTGGACCCTCTTGGACTTTCATCTCATGGGACATTTGGTTGATTTTTTAAAATTTCTTTTACAAGATGTCTCTTTCCCCCTATATCACAAGCATCTTTCAGTAACTGTTCCCTGGACTCTACTTATTCCTTCTCAGGCTAGCCACTTATGACTTCATTCTCCTGGCTTCTAATAGTGCATCTCCTAATGGAGTCACGGTACCCTTCCAGGCAATTTTCTTCCAAGATGACCCAGTCTGCCCTTCTTGAGCAAAGTCCTTATATGCCCCACTAAATTTTAGTAGTGCTGCTTATTTACAACATTGCTCTGTCCCAGACATTAGGAAGGGCAGCTCTAGACACAGTCTCCTGTTCAGGTATGAGTCAGACATCAGGATTGATGTTACTCAAAGTCCAGAAAACACATATCAAGATTTCCAGGTTGTCCCATTGAAGTGTTTCTCATTTGGCTCTTTCCCACTTTGCTTTAGAATAAGGAGTTCTTTGGCACCAACTGTGTTGGGCCTCTTCTGTTATACCTAGACAAAAGGAAGTGTCCCCACTTAATATCCCATTGTCTATGATTTAATGTACTCAATCCATATGAGCATCTTTCATGAGAAATACAGCAAATAGCAAGAGGAACTGAAGATGAAAAGAATTAGCCATAGATATAACCACTGAGACTTGATCATGTTATTTATAATGCATAAAGCTACAAAATAAGGAAGAAAAAAACCCTAAAATTATTAGTTTTATGCATCACTTATTAGCTTCATATGCTGAGTTTTACAGCCATTAGAATGTGGACAGAGATTGAATTTCACTTGTAAAAGACTTACTTTGCTCTACTGCCCAGTTCATAACCATCAGACAACAAATCAATTTCCCCTCTAAATACTTGTCTATGCTCAGACTTGCACTTGTCCTTTGGCTTTTGTTGTGTTTGACCTTTATGACAATACCCGTTTTGCCCAGTGAGTGTCTGTTGTCAGCTGGCTCCTAATGAGCTCAAAGACACGAAGGCTACCAGCCATGATACTAGAGAGTTAAACATCCCAGTTAATAAAAAAAGAAAAAGTGGTTCATATTGAATGTCAATTCTCCCATCCACATTTAGGAATTGGCTGTGCATTTTATCATGTTTTACAACCTTCTGAAATTTTAAAAATTTCTTGCAATACCCTAACACAGCGTCTCAATCACCATAGACTGTTTGACTAACTAGGAGCAGTTAAAACTCCCAATGCTCACGCTACATCCCTCTCTAATTAGATCAGAATCCTTGCATTTGTCCCTAAGGATGGGTATTTTTAAAACTCCCAGGTATTCTAAGATGTAGTCAGAGTGGAGTGTCACTGCTAACAGCCTTTGCATGTAGTATAACTGCTGTTCATTCATAGCAGAACAATGATTTAAACTTTTATGAAACCCATCCCATCAACATATGAAATTGACATGGGAAGGGCACAGCTTAGGCTATTTATCTTTGCCTGCCCAATATCTCTTTAAGAGTCATTTAAAAAGTCAGAAATTCTAATGACAAAAATCTAAGTGTTGAGTTTCTCTTAAAAACTCAGCAATACTGGCAACAGTAGCCTGCTTTTCCCTATGATGTGAGATTGGTACTAGTAGCTGCAGACCAATTTAGAAGGAGCCTGGGTTTTCTGGTTTGTCCACAGGCCCTGCCAACCTGGGTTCCCAGCTAGGCCCTACAGGCAGAGTCCTGGACCCCCTGCTATCCTCAAAGTTTAGAGAAGTATGTCAAAGCTTAGCTCCCTTTGCCTCTTCCTTTTCAAACACAGGAGACTTTAGCTTGTACCAGAGAGGTTTCTTTGATCTGAATGACTCAAGCAATCCTTTCACCCCTGGATTGTTTAAAAGGTTATCAGGTTCCTCTTTTCATTCTCCACCCGCCCTTTCTCCCCACGTCAGAAGTTTGTCCTGTTCTTTTGCTTTAAAACTGAAAACAAAGCACAACTATACATCTATTCTCTAAAGACTGTAGCTCCCTAGGCTGAGAGCCAGATGCCTGATATGTTTTCCTTCTAGAGCTGCACGGACAAAGTCGTCAGTGCAAGGACCCTCTGCTTTTGACCTTCCTAGAGCTGAATGCATAGCTAGTCAACAGTGGAGCTGAAAATAGAACCCAGGACTTTCAAATCATTGTTCTGCTTGCTGGGCTGTGCTTCCTCCCAGAAGGACTTGGTTAAGCAACGTCCTGTTTTGCAAAAGCAGAAATCATAATATACGTAGGAGAAGTTGGACATAGAAGAAACAAGAGCCCCGCCCTTGGGAAAGATGGTGCCAGAGCGTAAAAGGAGTGTGAACTTGTTTCTCGCACTGGAGCTTATAGGTTAGATGCACTCAGAAAACGCATGTTGAATCATCAGCTTGGTAATGTGTGGCATTTTGAACAAGGAGTTCTCATGGAGTGCCAATTTTTTTTTTTCCTGGCAACCCACAGAAAGGCAATTTAGAACATGAGAGAGGATTACATGAAAATGAGAGGCCTATATATAAAGATGATCTGACACCTGGAATCTGGGTGCTGGTGTCCAGCTTAAGGTAGCAAGTGTGATGAAAAGCAGCCAGAGTGAGGGTGACCCTCAGGCATGTGCATGACTATACAGCAAGCAGAGCTAAACAATAGGAGTCAGAGAAACATGGATGGATCCCTAATACAGGAACTTTTATTTGGGAATAAACAAAGATTAGGGTTGCAATCTGGCACACACACAGAGGCCGGGTAGCTTTTACCATGTCCAGAGAACAAAGGGAAGACTGGGGGCTTTATTAGGGCAGAGAAATCTCCACATGTAAATTCTTTGGCATCTTTGGTGTTTACAGGAGCTGGTGAGCTCTGATTGGTGGATGAGGCAGTGACTACGTAGAGCTAGTTTTAAGGCTCTGGTTGGCAGTTCCATGGTCAGTTGCTAAGAAAAACTAGTCTTAAAAAAATAAATAAAATAAAAGGGCAGGCTGTTTTGTTTGATTGGTTTCAGGAAATAGTTCCTGGGGCAGATATCCATAACCTGAGTGTTTTCCTTTCTTTCTCTTGGTCTCTGGACTCCATAGTAGTGGCTGTGGCAGGAAGGACTCTATTTTGTATAATGAATTTCCACAGAGGGCTGGGAATAACTGATGCTTCCCCTTAGCTCTTAGGAAGAGTTTAGAATTCTCTCGTCTGTATCACACTTTTGCAGAGGGCTTACTGACTTTTAGGGTCAACCCACTGCGCTGATTCTCTGTAAGCTCCTTGAGCTCAGGACTGTATGATTCTCACTACTGTCACCCCATTGTCCAGCACAGAGCCCCTCCCAGGGGGCAGCAGAGCAAAGCCTAAATCCAGACTTTTCAACTCTGAATCCTGGTCTTGCAACTTCCCAGCTTTGAGATTTTGGACAAGTGACTTGACTTCTTTTGTGTCTCAATTTGCTCACCCGTAAGACAGAGATCATAATCACTGTTCTTACTTCAAAGGGTCATTATAAAACTTAAATGAGGCACTACTTGTGAAGTGCTTAGAAAAATACTTGGTATATAATAAACATTCATTAAGTTTAGTTACAGGCAATGAATACATCATTTATGAATGGATAAATATTCAAGCTAACACTATAGAATAGTTAGACTATGCCAGGTGACTTGCTAAACACCTTGCATGAATTATACCTTATTTCTCATTCTAAAAATAGGTGTGTGAATCCCCTGATCCTATTGCTCCCTATTACAGATAAGGCAACTGAGGCACAAGAAGATCAGGTAACATACTCAAGATCATGAACTGGCTGTGACAGGACAAATTTGAAACTGCACATTCCAGTTCTACATCTTTTACCACAATTCTTCCCATTAAGTATTCCTTAGGGGGAAAAAATACTACGATAAGACCTGCTTGTGAGGTTTAAATGCAATCATTTATTGACACTTTGAAAGGAGTAAAAATATATATCCATATGTGAGATGATGGTGATGACTAATAAACATATGAGAAATCCTACTCTTATTAGCCTCACTTAGCATATCAGAAGTTGTTAAAATAATAATTAGCCTTGGGAACCATAGAGCAAGCAAACCCTGTCAGTTTGACATACCAGCATATAATTTGATAAGTAAGTGAGTGTCACCTATTCAAGATAACAACCATTGAATACATTTAGCAAATGTGTGTTGAGACCTGGTCCTTTTTTTTTTTTTTGGCTAAAATGGACTTAACTGTAAGATATGTGTATTATTTTTTTTCCACATGAATATGAGTAAAAATGATGAGATTCTTTTTTTCTTCTCAGACATTACCTGGAATATTTTAGTGTCATGAAAAGCAAACCAAACCTGAGGATCGGAGATGAGATTTCTGATTCTGGCTTCTCTATCAAGTAATTCTCTCAAGAACCTGTAGCCAGTTTCCCAATCTACCTGGGCCTCAGAGTTCTCAGTCTAAAAATAAAGCTTTTGCTGCCATTGACTATGACATTCCTGGTACCTTTAAATATCTTTCACTTCCCTCCTGAGAATTTTTTCTAGTATAGGGCACACTTTTCTCATCCCCTCCCCACACATATATTTGAACAGTTTTATAACCAGATTGGTTCACAATTAAAACATACATTAAATTTGATCATCTTTTTCTCTTTCCTTCTTCTCTGTCTCCTCATTTTCCCCTGTAAAGCTGTGAGTAAATTGGTTGTACATCGTAGAATTAAAGTCAAAGCAAGCAAGCAAACAAACATAAACACTACCACCAGCGAGCACTAACCTAAGTTGCTCCATAGGCTTGATTGATGTATGAATGAACTTGAATACTGAAAATTAGAGGAAGAACATTTAAAGTGTCATTGCTGTTTAATTTCTTTAGAGTTTACTCTCTCTTCCAGGGAATAAATTGCATTTTGTCTGTAGCAACTATGATCCCTGGGTTTCTGACAGCATGGGATCAGCAACAAAATACTTTTTAAAACTAAAATGCCTCAGTACACTTGACTCTGCAATCTTCTGCATGACGAATCTGTATGGAGCTATGTCATTTCTCTGCAGTCAGCTAAGAAAACCTGGGGGACCCCGTTGACTCTAGGCATATCTAAGCCGGAGAAGAGCTGTTCTTTGTTTTAGAAAAGCATAGGGTGAAGGTTAGCTCCTGGTTAGTGTTTCCTGTTTGTGAGGTCTGAAACCAAGGGAGGTGCCAGCAGTGTTGAAAGTTTTATTATAGGGGGGGATAGTTCTTGCTGGGGGACACTGTAATGAAAGAAAAATTGGCTCCCTAGTTGATGTCCTGATACTTTAGATATACACAAGATGGATCATATTATTTTCCTGCTAACAATCCCTTAATGACTCTCATTGCTGGCCAAATAAAGTCCACAGGCTCTATCACTTTCAACTACCCAGAATTACTTGCACTTCTATAAACTCATCTGTTCATATGGGCAAGTCACTGGTCAAGATTCAGCTCAGGTGCCATCTTTCCTTGATAGTCCTGAGTAGCTTATTCATCAGGGTAGGGGGCTTTGCTTTGTGATTCCAAAATATTCCATGATTCCTCCTACCCAGGGGATGTTCAAACATGGTTATGTAACATAACCACCTGGAAAGAGATCATATACATCAGGGCACAAGCCCTATTCACTGAAATTTTTATTCTTTTGGATGGTATAGGGTGGGCCAGGTGTCTACATTTAATGGATCCAGATGATTCCAGGGTTCAGCAAATACTGAGATCCATTGCTTTATTGAAAACTTTACAACATTATGTATTAAAAGTTTTGTGCTTAGCTTGAAGTTTCTTGAGAGCTGGAATTACTTTGCATGGATATATGTATTCCCTGAAATTTAAAAATGCCAACTAGTAGGAGGAGTTCAATAGGTAGTTTATGAAGAAAGGACGAAAGAAAGATAGAATGAATGAATAGCACCCATACTTCCCAACCTTCCACACACCTCTATTTAGAAACTTCCTTAGAGTCATATAGTGGTTCAGGGTTAGAAACTGTGGAAAATATCATAATCCATGTGGATCCCAGGTGTGGGGGGATAAAGGTTGTAGTCTAAGACAAGTATTGGAGATACCTAATAAAATATAGCCTGAAATAAGACCTGGGAAATTTTGAATTAGTTAAGAGCAGATGCTGAAAAAAACAGAACTATGAAATCTGACCTCAGCAGGAATTTTGGGAGAAAAACTAATGCAAGAGATTCTGAGGCTGGAGACTGGGAGAGGAGTGCAACCAGCTGAAAACGCCAATTAGCTTCTACCTATACAGTGTGCCTAAAGCCAGGTCAGAAGAGACTGACAATCCCTTCAGACTCAGAGTTAAGATGTCCAGGTCCCTGGGGGGAGAATGAGCTGAACACAAGTCCAGCCGGGGCAATTCGGACACAGAAGTGCTCTGTCTGCTCCATGAATGTGCATTCAAAGGGTCATCATATGTGCTGAGTGATTTATACGTGTTCTTCCACTTTATATGGATAATTAAACTTATGGAATAGATTTTATTATCCCTAGTTTCATAGATAAGAAGACTAAGTTCAAGGGAGTTGAGTATTTGGTGCCACCTTCAATACTAATAGTAAATGTCACCTTCAAAATGTCAGTAAGCAAAACTGACCTGATGACCGTCTAGCAAGGAAAGGTCTTAGAGGAGATGGAGGGGTGGGCTGGAGTTCCAGGATCTCTGGCCAAGAAGAGGGCTTCACTCCTTGAGTCCTGCCCGTGTACCAGGAGACATCAAGCGAAGGAAACTTTGTGGGTGGTTGCAGCAAGTATTTTATTTTTTAAAAGCTTCGCTTGTTTGAGCCTAGACAATTAAGTGGCCCTGGAGACTGAGGACAAAGCACTCTCCCATCTGAACACCCAATAAACATGTTTAATGGAGGCATAGGTGCTCTGTCTCAGGAGGGAGAGTGGACAAGAACGTTTCAAATTCAGCGAGTCCATCAGAAGAATGTTTGTGTGTAAAACTTGTACTGCTGTTAAAAACACACAAAGAGCTATTACTCTATGACTTTCATGATCGGGGACTTAACTATCCCCATTTAATGTCTCATCGCAATTTCAGTCTTGAAATACTGGATTGCCATGTTGAGGGGAATTCCCTCGGCCAGGAGCTCCCTCTTGGACTGTTCACAGTCTGTGTTCAGGCAAGCTCATCCCCTTCCTTATCTCCATAAACACTTAAGTTTCCAAAACAAGGTCTGATCTAATTTTTAGTCTGCCCAATCAGTTTAGTCTGTCGACATTAGGGTATGATGAGATGCCTGCAGACTTCAGTCTGAAATAGATCTTCCTTTGTTAATCACCTGTGATGACCAGTTCGCCTGGAATAGCTCATGTTGTCACTGCCTCGATGCTGAGCACGTTGGCTACTGGCCTCTTCCCCAACGCTGCGCACAATTCCTGTCTGTAAGAGATGCCAGGAATAGGCTGAAGTTGGGAAATTTCTTTGGCTTATTGAGAAATAACCTGGGCTCTGAATTTCAGTTTGCTCTAGGTCAAATCCTGACTCTCCCATTTGCAAAAACATGTCTAGGGCCAAAGACAGCTCAGCAAACGTTGTTTTCCTTCCTCCTCCCCTCTGCTGAAAACAGCGTACCCTTCTTTGATTATCCCCACGATCACATGTCACATGTGCATTCAGTCCCACACACCTCTGCAGAAAGCACACAGGTAAGGAGTTTACTCTCTGTTGCCTTTGGTTCTTTAACAAGAAGCCAGGACTTCAAAAGCAGCTTATGAGCAGTCTGTATTTCATGGAGATTTATTATCTGGCCTTTCTCTACAATGTGGAGGTTACACTGCCCCTGGCTTCCTGACGTGTGAAAAAATATATCCCTTCTCTCTCAGTCTGTGTCTTCTGATAACAAGTCCGGACGAGCACTTTCTAAATAATAAGATAGAAGGTGGCTGCTACAGGCATTTATAACTGACCTTATTTCTAGAAGTGAGCAGACCTTACCTCATTCTCAAGAGAGAGGCAGTGTATATCATGAGAAGGTCTCTCTACGGGGAGTGAGAACAATTGGCAGCATCTGACCTTGACGTGTTCACATGCCCCCGATGGTCCTGCCTATTGCTCTATGACAGGGAGATGGTGCCCCATGGTCCATTTCTTCTCTTAAATATATGTGCCTAGCTCCTGCTGATTTATAAGGAAATAAGTGGACTTGCCCGAAGATAAAAAGATATTAAACGGCAACCATTTCACAAGAGAACTAGTCTTTCTATGAGCTCTCTCTTTTATGTCTATGTTATAAAATTATTATAATGATAAATTTTCATCACCCACTTAATCCCATAAAACACTTCTCACTATATAAATGCACGTGGTCTGTTTCCCTGTAACAATTACTCCTTTTACCCATGGGAATTAGTTCTTCGCCAAAGCCTGGCAGGAGAAGGTGCCAGCTTCCTGCTAGCTGACTTTAATATTTTTTTTTCCTCTGGCCTAAAGCTTTCCCATGGCTGAGACCAATTCAGTATTACTCTATCATCTTCTTCTATGAGAGAACTACCAACTAGCATCGAGGTGTTCCAAACACCAGTCATATGCCATGAGGATAGGGAGAAGGAAAGGAACATTTCTTAGCAGGTGTCTGGGTTGAGGCTGCTATGACAAAATACTGTGGACTGGGTCGCTTAAATGGAAAATAAGTCTTAGGGTTTGGAGGCAGAAAGTCTAAGATCAGAATGAAGCATGGTCAGATTCTTGGTCAGGGTCATTTTCTGGTTATATCTTCACTTCCTTCACAGGTGGAAAGTGAGAGAGAAATGGGTAGGGAAGCAGGGGGAGAGAGAGAGAAGAGAAGGAGATGGGGATATTTTTTTCTCTCTTTATTTTTTTTTATTTTTTATTTTTTCCCTTCTGTGGATATGTTTATTTTGGAAATAATTTTCATTCCATTGCTGCCTTCTCATTTGGGACTTAGCCTAAGGTTTTATGAGCTCCCATTTATCTTACTACCTTTTCATTTGTTGCTATAGGAGTATATGGCAAACAATCTCTGGACCATCAGTACCATTGCAACCCTTTTATCATCACAAATAACAGAGGAATAATATTATAGTGAGAACTGGACCCTTAAAAGGTAAAATTCATTCACATAGGTTTTTGAGTAAATCAGAAATTCAACCTTCTTAAGCCCCACCTGACTTATGTCCCTGGGACTTGCCTCATGAGAGATAAACAACTTTGTTAATTTACATACAATACAAAGAATTGTCTTTGTCTTTAGAAACAAATTTTGAAAGAAAAAATACCATTTATTTCCTTCTTTTTTCCATGATTTTGAAAATCAAGACTACTAATGAATCAACTGGACTTACAGATTCTGAATTTAAGAAAGAGAACATGACAACTCATGTGTCAGATACACATCAACCAGCATGCTACAAAAACTCACTAATGTTGAATGGTTAAGAAGAAAAAATGACCAAATTATATACACAATTTGAAAACAGGTTTACTCATTTTAGATAGATGGAATGGCTCCAACTTTAAAGTATATTAAGAAAGTGACAGATGAAAAACTGAGACACTCAAATTTTCAGTAGTCTGTTACTAATAAGGTGTGCAAACATAGTCCCATCTTTCAATCTGCCAACTCTGCCTCCTCCAACTTTCAAAGACAGTATCAACTTCCTTTCTTTATCAGCTACTTTTCTTTTTCATATACAGATGTATGTATGTAATGTGTATATATATAAAACAAAAAACTTTTGAAACTTAGAAAGGGAAACAAATGCACAGGCTATTAAGTATCTATCAACATTATCTCTATGCAGATATCAGGCCATAATGTCCTCAACAATAGCATTTGTGATTATTGGCATCATCTATGCAACCATATTTAGTGATAAAAAATAACTTTAAATACAGTGATTATATTCAGACCTTATGAATTAAACAGGCCCTTTTTAAAGCAAAGGATCAATGGTAAATTAGTTCAGTTCACATCAACTATGACAAAGATGTTTAACAATGTAAGGAAGTACTGTCTGAGGGCTTGCGTGAAAAAAGTAATACAAACACATAAATGTTCATACTTAGAAAAATACACAAGGAAGTAACTAAAAACAAGAACAAAGACCATGAACATTTGGCAAGTTTCAAGCGACACAAAAGACATAATCATTTTCTCCTCATAGCTCATTTTTTGTGAACACTTAACTATATTCATAGAAAGTCCCAGAGACATAAGTCAGGTGGGGCTTAAGAAGGTTGAATTTCTGATTTACTCAAAAACCTATGTGAATGAATTTTGCCTTTTTTTTTATTTTTTTTATTGTTGGCTGCTCAAAACATTACATAGTTCTTGATATATCATATTTCACACTTTGATTCAAGTGGGTTATGAGCTCCCATTTTTACCCCATATACAGATTGCAGAATTACATCAGTTACACATCCATTGATTTACATATTGCCATACTAGTGTCTGTTGTGTTCTGCTGCCTTTCCTATCCTCTACTATCCCCGCTCCCCTCCCCTCCCCTCCCCTTTTCTCTCTCTGCCCCCTCTACTGACATTCATTTGTCCCCCTTGTATTATTTTCCCCTTTCCCCTCACTTCCTCTTGTATGTACTTTTGTATAACTCTTTCCATTTCCATGCAATTTCCCTTCTCTCTCCCTTTCCCTCCCACCTCTCATCCCTGTTTAATGTTAATCTTCTTCTCATGCTCTTCGACCCTACTCTGTTCTTAGTTACTCTCCTTATATCAAAGAAGACATTTGGCATTTGTTTTTTAGGGATTGGCTAGCTTCACTTAGCATAATCTGCTCTAATGCCATCCATTTCCCTGTAAATTCTATGATTTTGTCATTTTTTAATGCAGAGTAATACCCCATTGTGTATAAATGCCACATTTTTTTAATCCATTCATCTATTGAAGGGCATCTAGGTTGGTTCCACAGTCTTGCTATTGTGAATTGTGCTGCTATGAACATTGATGTAGCAGTGTCCCTGTAGCATGCTCTTTTTAGGTCTTTAGGGAATAGACCAAGAAGGGGAATAGCTGGGTCAAATGGTGGCTCCATTCCCAGCTTTCCAAGAAATCTCCATACTGCTTTCCAAATTGGCTGCACCAATTTGCAGTCCCACCAGCAATGTACAAGTGTACCCTTTTCCCCACATCCTCGCCAGCACTTGTTGTTGTTTGACTTCATAATGGCTGCCAATCTAACTGGAGTGAGATGGTATCTTAGGGTGGTTTTGATTTGCATTTCTCTGACTGCTAGAGATGGTGAGCATTTTTTCATGTACTTATTGATTGATTGTATGTCCTCCTCTGAGAAGTGTCTGTTCAGGTCCTTGGCCCATTTGTTGATTGGGTTGTTTGTTCTCTTATTGTCTAATTTTTTGAGTTCTTTGTATACTCTGGATATTAGGGCTCTATCTGAAGTGTGAGGAGTAAAGATTTGTTCCCAGGATGTAGACTCCCTATTTACCTCTCTTATTGTTTCTTTAGCTGAGAAAAAACTTTTTAGTTTGAGTAAGTCCCATTTGTTGATTCTAGTTATTAACTTTTGTGCTATGGGTGTCCTATTGAGGAATTTGGAGCCCGACCCCACAGTATGTAGATCGTAGCCAACTTTTTCTTCTATCAGACGGCGTGTCTCTGATTTGATATCAAACTCCTTGATCCATTTTGAATTAACTTTTGTGCATGGCGAGAGAAATGGATTCAGTTTCATTTTGTTGCATATGGATTTCCAGTTTTCCCAGCACCATTTGTTGAAGATGCTATCCTTCCTCCATTGCATGCTTTGAGCCCCTTTATCAAATATAAGGTAGTTGTAGTTTTGTGGATTGGTTTCTGTGTCCTCTATTCTGTACCATTGGTCCACCCGCCTGTTTTGGTACCAGTACCAAGCTGTTTTTGTTACTATTGCTCTGTAGTATAGTTTGAAGTCTGGTATCGCTATACCGCCTGATTCACACTTCCTGCTTAGCATTGTTTTTGCTATTCTGGGTCGTTTATTTTTCCATATGAATTTCATGATTGCTTTCTCTATTTCTACAAGAAATGCCTTTGGGATTTTGATTGGCATTGCATTAAACCTATAGAGAACTTTCGGTAATATCGCCATTTTGATGATGTTAGTTCTGCCTATCCATGAACAGGGTATATTTTTCCATCTTCTAAGATTTTCTTCTATTTCTCTCTTTAGGGTTCTGTAGTTTTCTTTTTTTTTTTTTTTATTTTTTATTTTATTTTATTTTTTTTTATTGTTGGTTGTTCAAAACATTACATAGTTCTTGATATATCATCTTTCACACTTTGCTTCAAGTGGGTTATGAACTCCCATTTTTAGCCCATATACAGATTGCAGAATCACATCAATTACACATCCATTGATTTACATATTGCCATACTAGTGACTGTCATGTTCTGCTACCTTTCCTATCCTCTACTATCCCCCCTCCCCTCCCCTCCCCACCCCTCTTCTCTCTCTACCCCCTCTACTGACCTTCATTTCTCCCCCTTGTATTATTTTTCCCTTTCCCCTCATTTCCTCTTGTATGTTCTTTTGTATAACCCTGAGGGTCTCCTTCCATTTCCATGCAATTTCCCTTTTCTCTCCCTTTCCCTCCCACCTCTCATCTCTGTTTAATGTTAATCTTCTTCTCATGCTCTTCGTCCCTACTCTGTTCTTAGTTACTCTCCTTATATCAAAGAAGATATTTGGCATTTGTTTTTTAGGGATTGGCTAGCTTCACTTAGCATAATCTGCTCTAGTGCCATCCATTTCCCTGCAAATTCTATGATTTTGTCATTTTTTAATGCAGAGTAATACTCCATTGTGTATAAATGCCACATTTTTTTAATCCATTCGTCTATTCAAGGGCATCTGGGTTGGTTCCAAAGTCTTGCTATTGTGAATTGAGCTGCTATGAACATCGATGTAGCAGTGTCCCTGTAGCATGCTCTTTTTAGGTCTTTAGGGAATAGACCAAGAAGGGGAATAGCTGGGTCAAATGGTGGCTCCATTCCCAGCTTTCCAAGAAATCTCCATACTGCTTTCCAAATTGGCTGCACCAATTTGCAGTCCCACCAGCAATGTACAAGTGTACCCTTTTCCCCACATCCTCGCCAGCACTTGTTGTTGTTTGACTTCATAATGGCTGACAATCTTACTGGAGTGAGATGGTATCTTAGGGTGGTTTTGATTTGCATTTCTCTGACTGCTAGAGATGGTGAGCATTTTTTCATGTACTTGTTGATTGATTGTATGTCCTCCTCTGAGAAGTGTCTGTTCAGGTCCTTGGCCCATTTGTTGATTGGGTTGTTAGTTATCTTATTGTCTAATTTTTGGAGTTCTTTGTATACTCTGGATATTAGGGCTCTATCTGAAGTGTGAGGAGTAAAGATTTGTTCCCAGGATGTAGGCTCCCTATTTACCTCTCTTATTGTTTCTTTAGCTGAGAAAAAACTTTTTAGTTTGAGTAAGTCCCATTTGTTGATTCTAGTTATTAACTTTTGTGCTATGGGTATCCTATTGAGGAATTTGGAGCCCGACCCCACAGTATGTAGATCGTAGCCAACTTTTTCTTCTATCAGACGGCGTGTCTCTGATTTGATATCAAGCTCCTTGATCCATTTTGAATTCACTTTTGTGCATGGCGAGAGAAAGGGATTCAGTTTCATTTTGTTGCATATGGATTTCCAGTTTTCCCAGCACCATTTGTTGAAGATGCTATCCTTCCTCCATTGCATGCTTTTAGCCCCTTTATCAAATATAAGATAGTTGTAGTTTTGTGGAATGGTTTCTGTGTCCTCTATTCTGTACCATTGGTCCACCCGCCTGTTTTGGTACCAGTACCATGCTGTTTTTGTTACTATTGCTCTGTAGTATAGTTTGAAGTCTGGTATCGCTATACCGCCTGATTCACACTTCCTGCTTAGCATTGTTTTTGCTATTCTGGGTCGTTTATTTTTCCATATGAATTTCATGATTGCTTTCTCTATTTCTACAAGAAATGCCGTTGGGATTTTGATTGGCATTGCATTAAACCTATAGAGAACTTTCGGTAATATCGCCATTTTGATGATGTTAGTTCTGCCTATCCATGAACAGGGTATATTTTTCCATCTTCTAAGATTTTCTTCTATTTCTCTCTTTAGGGTTCTGTAGTTTTCTTTTTTTTTTTTTATTTTTTATTTTATTTTATTTTTTTTTATTGTTGGTTGTTCAAAACATTACATAGTTCTTGATATATCATCTTTCACACTTTGCTTCAAGTGGGTTATGAACTCCCATTTTTAGCCCATATACAGATTGCAGAATCACATCAATTACACATCCATTGATTTACATATTGCCATACTAGTGACTGTCATGTTCTGCTACCTTTCCTATCCTCTACTATCCCCCCTCCCCTCCCCTCCCTACCCCTCTTCTCTCTCTACCCCCTCTACTGACCTTCATTTCTCCCCCTTGTATTATTTTTCCCTTTCCCCTCATTTCCTCTTGTATGTTCTTTTGTATAACCCTGAGGGTCTCCTTCCATTTCCATGCAATTTCCCTTTTCTCTCCCTTTCCCTCCCACCTCTCATCTCTGTTTAATGTTAATCTTCTTCTCATGCTCTTCGTCCCTACTCTGTTCTTAGTTACTCTCCTTATATCAAAGAAGATATTTGGCATTTGTTTTTTAGGGATTGGCTAGCTTCACTTAGCATAATCTGCTCTAGTGCCATCCATTTCCCTGCAAATTCTATGATTTTGTCATTTTTTAATGCAGAGTAATACTCCATTGTGTATAAATGCCACATTTTTTTAATCCATTCGTCTATTGAAGGGCATCTGGGTTGGTTCCAAAGTCTTGCTATTGTGAATTGAGCTGCTATGAACATCGATGTAGCAGTGTCCCTGTAGCATGCTCTTTTTAGGTCTTTAGGGAATAGACCAAGAAGGGGAATAGCTGGGTCAAATGGTGGCTCCATTCCCAGCTTTCCAAGAAATCTCCATACTGCTTTCCAAATTGGCTGCACCAATTTGCAGTCCCACCAGCAATGTACAAGTGTACCCTTTTCCCCACATCCTCGCCAGCACTTGTTGTTGTTTGACTTCATAATGGCTGACAATCTTACTGGAGTGAGATGGTATCTTAGGGTGGTTTTGATTTGCATTTCTCTGACTGCTAGAGATGGTGAGCATTTTTTCATGTACTTGTTGATTGATTGTATGTCCTCCTCTGAGAAGTGTCTGTTCAGGTCCTTGGCCCATTTGTTGATTGGGTTGTTAGTTATCTTATTGTCTAATTTTTGGAGTTCTTTGTATACTCTGGATATTAGGGCTCTATCTGAAGTGTGAGGAGTAAAGATTTGTTCCCAGGATGTAGGCTCCCTATTTACCTCTCTTATTGTTTCTTTAGCTGAGAAAAAACTTTTTAGTTTGAGTAAGTCCCATTTGTTGATTCTAGTTATTAACTTTTGTGCTATGGGTATCCTATTGAGGAATTTGGAGCCCGACCCCACAGTATGTAGATCGTAGCCAACTTTTTCTTCTATCAGACGGCGTGTCTCTGATTTGATATCAAGCTCCTTGATCCATTTTGAATTCACTTTTGTGCATGGCGAGAGAAAGGGATTCAGTTTCATTTTGTTGCATATGGATTTCCAGTTTTCCCAGCACCATTTGTTGAAGATGCTATCCTTCCTCCATTGCATGCTTTGAGCCCCTTTATCAAATATAAGGTAGTTGTAGTTTTGTGGATTGGTTTCTGTGACCTCTATTCTGTACCATTGGTCCACCCGCCTGTTTTGGTACCAGTACCATGCTGTTTTTGTTACTATTGCTCTGTAGTATAGTTTGAAGTCTGGTATCGCTATACCGCCTGATTCACACTTCCTGCTTAGCATTGTTTTTGCTATTCTAGGTCTTTTATTTTTCCATATGAATTTCATGATTGCTTTCTCTATTTCTACAAGAAATGCCGTTGGGATTTTGATTGGCATTGCATTAAACCTATAGAGAACTTTTGGTATTATCGCCATTTTGATGATGTTAATTCTGCCTATCCATGAACAGGGTATATTTTTCCATCTTCTAAGATCATCTTCTATTTCTCTCTTTAGGGTTCTGTAGTTTTCATTGTATAAGTCTTTCACCTCTTTTGTTAGGTTGATTCCCAAGTATTTTATTTTTTTTGAAGATATTGTGAATGGAGTGGTTGTCCTCATTTCCATTTCAGAGGATTTGTCACTGATATACAGGAATGCCTTTGATTTATGCGTGTTGATTTTATATCCTGCCACTTTGCTGAATTCATTTATTAGCTCTAATAGTTTCTTTGTAGAGCCTTTTGGGTCTGCTAGGTATAGAATCATATCATCTGCAAATAGTGATAATTTAAGTTCTTCTTTTCCTATTTTTATGCCTTTAATTTCTTTCGTCTGTCTAATTGCTGTGGCCAGTGTTTCTAGAACTATGTTGAACAGAAGTGGTGAGAGAGGGCATCCCTGTCTTGTTCCAGATTTTAGAGGGAATGCCTTCAATTTTTCTCCATTCAGAATGATGCTAGCCTGAGGCTTAGCATAGATTGCTTTTACAATATTGAGGTATGTTCCTGTTATCCCTAGTTTTTCTAGAGTTTTGAACATAAAGGGATGCTGTACTTTGTCGAATGCTTTTTCCGCATCTATCGAGATGATCATATGGTTCTTATTTTTAAGTCTATTGATGTGGTGAATAACATTTATTGATTTCCGTATATTGAACCAGCCTTGCATCCCAGGGATGAATCCTACTTGATCATGGTGCACAATTTTTTTGATATGTTTTTGTATCCGATTCGCCAGAATTTTATTGAGGATTTTTGCATCTAGGTTCATTAGAGATATTGGTCTTTAGTTTTCTTTCTTTGAAGTGTCTTTGTCTGGTTTAGGTATCAGGGTGATGTTGGCCTCGTGGAATGAATTTGGAAGTTCTCCCTCTTTTTCTATTTCCTGAAGTAGCTTGAAAAGTATTGGTATTAGTTCCTCTTTAAAGGTTTTGTAAAATTCTGCTGTATACCCATCCGGTCCTGGGCTTTTCTTAGTTGGTAGTCTTTTGATGGTTTCTTCTATTTCCTCTATTGATATTGGTCTGTTTAGGTTGTCTATATCCTCCTGACTCAATCTGGGCAGATCATATGACTTCAGAAATTTATCGATGCCTTCACTATCTTCTAATTTATTGGAGTATAAGGATTCAAAATAATTTTTGATTATCTTCTGTATTTCTGAAGTGTCTGTTGTGATATTGCCTTTTTCATCCCGTATGCTAGTAATTTGAGTTCTCTCTCTTCTTCTCTTCGCTAGCATCGCTAAGGGTCTGTCGATTTTGTTTATTTTTTCAAAGAACCAACCTTTAGTTTTGTCAATTTTTTCAATTGTTTCTTTTGTTTTGATTTCATTAATTTCAGCTCTGATTTTAATTATTTCTTGCCTTCTACTTCTTTTGCTGTTGTTTTGCTCTTCTTTTTCCAGTATTTTGAGATGAAGCATGAGATCATTTATTTGTTGGTTTTTTCTTTTTTTAAGGAATGAACTCCAAGCAATGAATTTTCCTCTTAGAACTGCTTTCAATGTGTCCCATAGATTCTGATATGTTGTGTCTGTGTTTTCATTAATCTCTAAGAATTTTTTAATTTCCTCCTTGATGTCTTCTATAACCCATTGATCATTCAGTAACCTATTGTTCATTCTCCAAGTGATGTATGCTTTTTCCTTCCTTCTTTTATCGTTGATTTTCAGTTTCATTCCATTATGATCAGATAAGATGCATGGTATTATCTCTACTCCTTTATATTGTCTAAGAGTTGCCCTGTGACATAATAAATGATCTATTTTTGAGAAGGATCCATGTGCTGCTGAGAAAAAAGTGTAACTGGTTGATGTTGGGTGGTATACTCTATATATGTCAATTAAGTCTAGGTTATTAATTGTGTTACTGAGTTCTATAGTTTCCTTATTCAACTTTTGTTTGGAAGATCTGTCCAGTGGCGAGAGAGGTGTGTTGAAGTCTCCCATGATTATTGTATGGTGGTCTATTAGACTCTTGAACTTGAGAAGACTTTGTTTGATGAACATAGCTGCACCATTGTTTGGGGCATATATATTTATGATTGTTATGTCTTGTTGGTGTATGGTTCCCTTGAGCAGTATGTAGTGTCCCTCTTTATCCCTTTTGATTAACTTTGGCTTGAAATCTATTTTATTTGATATGAGTATGGACACTCCTGCTTGTTTCCGAAGTCCATATGAGTGATATGATTTTTCCCAACCTTTCACCTTCAGCCTATGTATGTCTTTTCCTATCAAACGTGTCTCCTGTAGGCAGCATATTGTTGGGTCTTGTTTTGTGATCCATTCTACTAGCCTGTGTCTCTTGATTGGTGCGTTTAAGCCATTAACATTTAGGGTTATTATTGAGATATGGGTTGTTCTTCCAGCCATATTTTTTTATTTATGTTACTAAACATGGTTTGTTTTCCTCTTTGATTATTTTTCCCCTCTTTACTGTCCTATCTCCCACTGTTGGTTTTCATTGTTATTTTCCATTTCCTCTTCCTGTAATGTTTTGCCAAGGATGTTTAGAAGAGATGGTTTTCTAGCTGCAAATTCTTTTAACTTTTGTTTATCGTGGAAGGTTTTAATTTCATCTTCCATCCTGAAGCTTAATTTCGCTGTAAACACAATTCTTGGTTGGAACCCATTTTCTTTCAGTGTTTGAAATATGTTATTCCAGGATTTTGTAGCTTTCAGAGTCTGTTGAAAGATCAGCTGTTATCCTGATTGGCTTACCCCTAAATGTGATCTGCTTCCTTTCTCTTGTAGCTTTTAAAATTCTCTCCTTATTCTGTATGTTGGGCATCTAGGTGTGGGTCTCTTATGATTTTGCACATTCGGCGTCCTGTAGGCTTCTAGGATTTGGGATTCTGTCTCATTCTTCAAGTCTGGGAAGTTTTCTCGTATTATTTCATTGAATAGATTGCTCATTCCTTTGGTTTGAAACTCTGTCCCTTCCTGTATCCCAATGACTCTTAAATTTGGTCTCTTGATGTTATCCCATATTTCTTGGATGTTCTGCTCATGGTTTCTTAACAGTCTTGCTGAGCTGTCTATGTTCTTTTCAAGTTGAAATACTTTATCTTCATTGTCTGATGTTCTATCTTCTAAGTGTTCTACTCTGCTGGTAGTATTCTCCATTGAGTTTTTAAGTTAGTTTATTGCTTCCTGCATTTCTAGGATTTCTGTTTGTTTGTTTTTTATAACCTCTATCTCCCTGTATAGTTGATCTTTTGCTTCTTGGATTTGTTTATGTAATTCATTGTTGAAGTGATGTTTCATTGTCTGATTTTGCTGTCTAAGGTCTTCCTTGAGACTCCAGATCATCTGAAGCATGTATATCCTGAATTCTTTATCTGACATTCCATCTGCTGCAGCTATTACGTCTTCTAACGTTGAGTTGACCTGCATTGCTTGTGGTCCTTTCTTTCCTTGTCTCTTCATACTGTTCGCGTTCCTTTCTACTTGGTGAAACTGTTGTGCTATTGAATTTTCCCCCTATATATTTATATTGGTCTTGTATAGTTGCAAAGTCTCCCTCGCAGGCGCGGGCGGCGGCTCTGCCCCTCCTCCAATTGGGGCAATGTGCCTACCACGCCGGCAGGCCACTGGGTCTGCTCTGCCGGTCGTTAGCAGGTCCGCCTACCTTGCAGGCGCGGGCGGCGGCTCTGTCCCTCTGCGGGCCGCTAGGCTTGTTCTGTTGGTGGTCGCAGTTCTGCCTACTTTGCAGGCGCAGGCAGCGGCACTGCCCCTCTGCAGGCCTCTGGGGCTGTTCTGCCAGTGGGTCGCAGGTCCGCTTACATTGCAGGCGCGGGGGGCTGGGTGGCTCTACCCTTCCTCAGGCCACTGGGCCTGTTCTGTCTGTCGGTTGCAGGTCTGGCCTGTTCTGATGGTAGTCACAGTTCCGTCTACCTTGCAGGCGCGGGGGGAGGGGGCGGCTCTGCCTCTCAGCAGGCCGCTGCTCCTCTTCTGCCGGTGGGTTGCAGGCCCGCCTACCTTGCAGGAGTGATTGGAAGCTCTGCCCCTCCGCGGGCCACTGGGCCTTTTCTGTCGGTGGTCACAGTTCCGCCTACCTGGCAGGCGCGGGGGGTGGGGGGGCGGCTCTGCCCCTCATCAGGCCACTGGGCCTGCTCTGTGGGTGGTCACAGTTCCCTCTACCTTGCCGGCGCAGGGGGAGGGGGCGGTTCTGCCTCTCAGCAGGCCGCTGCTCCTCTTCTGCCGGTGGATCGCAGGCCCGCCTACCTTGCAGGAGTGATTGGAAGCTCTGTCCCACCCCGGGCCACTGGGCCTTTTCTGTCGGTGGTCACAGTTCCACCTACCTGGCAGGCGCGGGGGGTGGGGGGCGGCTCTGCCCCTCAGCAGGCCACTGGGCCTGCTCTGTGGGTGGTCCTTTCTCTCTTTAAATAAAGGCATTAATCATGGAGACTACTCCTTTGATCTCATCTAAATCTAATTACTTCTCAAAGGCTCCACCTTAAAATACAATCATGTTGTAAATTAGGATTTCACCACATAAATTATTTGGGGGGAACCCAAATATTCGGTAAACAGTAGTAGGAATAAATACAAATGAATAAATAATATGAATCAATAAAATGATTTTCCATATTGTTCCTCTCTAGATTATCTGATGCCAAACTAATGCATTCAGAGGTATATAATTTTTTTTCTGTTACATTTATCATCACCCTTCAGAGCAAGTCTTATACCTCATTCATAGCTGATAAAGTAGAGGCCCAGAGATGTTAATGAATTATCCACGTCTCCTAGGTCTCTGGCTGCAGAGCCTGTATCATTTCATTTCATGGTGTTGTCATGAAGACTCTCAGGAATTCCTAAATGTGTCTATAGTAGGTAAAGAAAAAAATTGTTTTAGATGTGAAGAAACCTGCACCAACAAGGCAAGCCTGTTCAAGTGGTGTGTTCTTGCAAACTTCTGGGAGAGACCCTCAATGAACTTGGAAATAAATAATGAAATATTTAATACCCCTATGCCAAGAAGGGTTTGAAATCTTTCCCCCAGCAGAACCACAGCAGTCAGATATGCTTTGAGATGTGGTAATAATGGATAGCATTGATTGAACCTGTTTTGCTCCTGGGTCTATATTACATACTCCATAAATATTATCTCATTTACCCAGAAGGTGTCCCATGAGACGGTTACCACTCTCTTATGTAGTCATGGGCATTGAGATTTATGAAGGGATTTAAGGTAGACAAGTGGATGGGACTCTGGGTATATATGAATTTAAAGCAAATTACTAGACAATGTATCTGCACCACAGGGCAGAATGGGGTTCAGGGGTCCTGTTTTCTTTCTAGTTAGCACTTCTGTGTGTGGCAACTTGAAGAACTTGTGGGGATAACCATTTTGAATGTAGAATGTTCAAAACTGCAATCATAGTCACAGGGAAGGTGAACACTGTAATCACTATACTTTTTAGTCATTAAAAACAGAAATTAAAGACGATGCTTAAGTGCCCCTGGGTTCAATTCCAGGTACCAGAAAAAAAAAAAAAAAGACAAGAAGGCAATGGGGGAAAAGTCCCTCTTTCAAATGAGGTCATTTAAGCAATTGAATATTTTCAGTAAACTATTTAGAAGAAACAGAACTGATTAGATATCATAAAGGACCATGAAGAGGCCTTCTCCAGAAACCACTTCCCTCGCAGCATTTTCCTGATAGATCACTTATTGTTTAGTTTAATAGTTTTAAAAATAATGAGAAATAATAAGATCTACAAAGCTAAACTGATTAGAAGATAAAAGATTGCCAACAATGGATTGTTTTCAGTTGATTACAGCATGAAGAAGCTAAATCTAACACATCATCATTAAGGAAATGTATGCAAATGCTGCCCTTGGGTTTCACGGGGAACAACATTGAAACAGGCCTTGTCTCAGTCCAAGTCTGTTTGTTGTTCTTAGCACAGCTTCCACTCCTTACTGAGAGCTGATTAGGACAGAAGATGTTTTCCTGGGAACTGAGTGAGTTTAAAATATATAATGACCTGATGATATCAGTAGATTTGCAAGACCAGGTCAAGAGATAGGAAATGAATCAAAGTTGGCAAATGACCTGGCCACTCATGTTACAGCTGTGTGGGATGAAAGGCAGCCAGTGTGCTCTCTGGAGTACAGACAGAATGGACCAAAAATTTGTGTCCGAAATTGATATTCTGAAGCCATAACCCCCAATGTGATGGCATTTGGAGTTTGGAGATAATCAGATTTTGTTGAGTTCATTAGAATATCGAAGCTCTTAATGGGATTGTTATCCTTATAGTAAGAGAAAGACGGGAGATCTTTCTCTTTCCACCATGTGAGGGCACAGTAAAACTGTGGCTGTCAGCATACTAGCAAGAGGACCTTCTTCTCTTCAGAGCTTAATAATGCTGGCACCTTGATCTTGAACTTCCAGCCTCCAGAACTGTGAGAAATGTTGTTTAAGCCATGCAGTCCATGATATTTTATTATAGAAGCCTAAGCTGAATAGCAGACTGTCTGGAAGTATTAGCTAGTCCATTCCTGTCTGATCTCCAATGTTCACATGACTTTCTCAAGATGGGAGAAACAAGAGCTTCCATGTGCATCCGAATTTAGAAATGTCATAACCTCCAACTTCCAACTGAGGCCTAATGCATGTAGACATTTTAGAAGGTGATGAGAAAACAAACTTATTCATTTTTCAAGTATATGTGAAGCATCCACAAATACACCAGGCATTTGGAGCATGCAATACAGGTAGAAAAGGAGGACAACAACACTAAAAAACAAACAGAAATGCACAATAGTCCACACTGAATGCAGAGAAAGGACAAAACTGTAAATGTATAAAGCAACCACTGACAGCAGAAAGCTTGGAAGCAATTGACAACATTTACCATGTGCCACAAACTGTGCCAGACCCTGGGCTCATGGTCTAATGGAGAAAGTCACAGGAGAGGTTGGGGAGGCGGAGGGGGGGGGGGGAGAGAGAGAGAGAGAGACTGACTCTGCGTGCTGTGGGCATAAAGGGAGGCCTTCTTAGTAAGGGTGACATAAAAAAACTATAGCAAAAATAGACAACCCTTGGATTCAGGGGGCATGGCATGGGCAAGAATTGAGAGCTGACAATGGATGTGTCTGAGCAACAATGAATGGTTTGATTTGGTGGTGTGCATTAGTGGCAGCACATTAGCACAATTGGACCTTTCTCATTTAAGTGGACCCACTCAATGTGAACCGGTCTGGATTTAAAAAATGAAAAAAAAGCAGACTAATAGAATGAAGGGAGAATCCAATCCTCTGAATCTCATGCTATCACTCTTTCCTATAGATCATTCTATAACCAGGACAGACCATTGTTCGGGAATTTTTCAGAGCCACTAGGGTAAACTGTAGGCCAGATGGCTTAGGCCAATCCTTATGTCACACATTCTATCCCATTATTCCCAGAGCCCTCATGCATGTGCATGCATATTACATTTGGAAGCATGTAGTCTAAGAGGCCATGTTTGGTGTGGTAGATGTAAAGAAGCATCATACAGATCCCTCTTAGAAAACATGCCAACCAGCTATAGGCATCCAGCTTTCCCAGTCAAACCCTTCCCAGAACAGCTTGCATCCCACGATTGAACCAGACACAGTTAGAAATAGCCAGAATTTTGGTCTGACCTGGGTCAACTCTAGTAGGCGACACTTACTCCTGAGCTCTGCACTGGGTTTTCTGAGGGTTTTACTGTGTGACAGCCAGACTTCTCCTTTAGCCCAATCCCACTTCCTCCACCTTCCTTTCACCAGGGTCAATTCCTATCAAACATCTTGTACCTCAAATTTTATGTGTGTGTTCACTTCAGGAAATCTAAACCTATGACACTCGGGAATGGAGATGAGTCAGAATATATTTCGAGGAAGATTGCAGGAGCTTGGACCAGAAGAATAGTGAAGAATCCCAAACATCTTACTTGAATATCAAAAGATGGAGAAATGTGTCAATAGGGAAGGATCAGAGATCTCTGACGTATACAAGAGAGAAATGAATCAATTCGTTTCTTCAAGTTCTGGAAAGACAAGCTTTAGGTTCCAAGCAAGGAGTTACAGACCAGACTCTTACACTCATGAAAATGGAGACTTCTTAAAAAGGTGAAACATTCTGGATAGCACTGTTTTTCAGAAATTAATCTAGATCTAAAGATGGTTTTGATACTTCAAAAATCTCAATGTCTCAAAAAAGAAGAAAATAAAGGAATTCACCTGTTTCTGCAATCATAACACTGTGAGAGGATCTAAAGAGATATAAGTTCAAAGACATAGTTTTTTCTTCCTTATTTATCCCCAAACAAGAAAATTGTACATGGGAGCAAATTCAAATACAAGTCAATATCCACCAGCCTCTATACATATACAAGAAAACATGGCTCAGAGACAGCACTTAAGGTGGCCCAAGAGGAGCGGAGCAAAATCCAGGTGTCTTGACTCTGTGTGACTTCGCTAATCTTTATTGTAACCCCGAACTTGGTACAAAGGGAATGAGATTCTCAGATAAAAGATAAAAAAGTATTGAATTATAACAATAGCTGAATCCCGAGCTGGCTGTTATAAAGGGCAGAAATAAAGAGAATACAAAGTCATAAGCCCCGTAACTTTCTGAAAGGCAATAAAAATTTAGAGCAAGTTCCTGTTTGCATTCACAGGACAGGGTATGAAGATGCTGATTGCTCTGCAGCAGGGGATTTCCTGCCTGCCTCCAATAGAGCATATTCAATAAGCCTGAGATTCTTGGAACATAGGGTTATACCCTGGAGTTTCCCCAAATCTGAAGGAAGAGTATCATTTTCAATTTTCCCTATTCTTAAAAACATATTCTCACTTCTTGAACATGATGGATCTATATACGTGTTAAGAATGTGATTATCTTCACTTCTTCGGAATTCTAATTTTCTCTACCAACCCACATCCTCAAGTAGTTGATGCTATTATCTGCTTCTAAAAAAATGGTAGCCATCTCTCTCCCGATCATCCACAGAGATCAACAGCCTCACCCATGGGATGTTTCTGACATCATTGGCAGAAACCAGACCATAATTAGACATTTGGATTGCATTCCTACTAAAATGAACAGTCTCCAAGTATTTCTGATGTGATGTTAAAATTTGTCCATAGAGTCTTTATAGGAGAAGGAATCAAGAGGTAGAGTCAACGTCCCACCTGCTTACCTGGCAGGTCTGACTTGAAAAACAGAATACTGAGATGTTGATGACTTCTTCTATGTTGGGAAAGTCTATGTAGCTTTTGCTAATTTCTCCTGAAACATCTACTCTGGAAGCTTTCGCCTCTCCAGAAGTCCATTTACCAGGTACCCACCACATTGAAAGATCATGTGGAGTTACCAAGTGGAGAGAATGAGGACCAAAGTGCCCCAACTGATTCAGCCCCTTGGTCTTTGAGTCCTTCCAGCCTAGACATCAGGTGGGAGTGAAGAAGTCTTTGTGATATTCCTAGCTCCAGCCTGGACACCTTCATGAAGATTCTAATAGAGAACTACCCTAACTGAAACTCAGCCAACCTCCATATTTGTGAGCAAAATAAGTGCTAATGCTTGAAACTACTGTTTTGAAATATTTTGTACACAGTAAAAGATGTTCGGAATAGCTTCTATGAGCTGGAAGTTATTTGCTGCTGTGAGAAAACCTAAAATATGGGGCATTGACACTGAAACTAGTTGATGGGCCGAAATTGAAAGGAGCTAAAAACGACTCTTAGTAGAAGCCCTGGAGAGAGGCTATAAGTAATGGCTTAAAGAAAAGTGAGGAGATTGTTACTAAAAACCGGATAAAGGGATTCTTGTTGTGTGTGGCAGAAATGTTAGCAGAACTGTCATCTGCCATGATGTGGGAAATACCAAATGTACCTCAGGAATTGGTAGATTTGGCTGAGAAAAATCCCACTGAATATTGAAAATGTCAATGGTTTCTTTCATCACATGATATAAGTATGTAGAAAGATGACTTTCACAAAGACACTGTTTCAAGAAAATTTAAATAACGTGTATAAAAGATTGGGGACTTGTGAAATACATGTATAAAACTATTTCTCTTTTTCAGTTCCTTTGTACAGTAGAATTCTCAAATTAAGAAAAGGCATAAGGTCAAAGATCAAATATAAAAGAAAAAGAACCTTTGTTAATACTTTAGAAAGATATGGACTAGTGTCTCATAAACCCTTAAAAATAGTCAAAGTTCTTCTAGGGATCTAAGGACACACAGCAGATTCTTTCAGTTAAAGAATAAGGCTTCTAATAATCTTAAGGTTGTGGTCTGTAGCACTTTGCAGGGACCTAGGTAAAGAAGAGCTTCCATCAAGGAGATTTGTAGGTAGGTTTTTTTGTCTAATAGAATATATGCTAATAAGAATAATAGGAAGTCTAAAGAATTTTTAACAGAATTGCACTAGCATGTGTTTTTGTCAGCTTAGACTAAAGAGGACAGGAATAGAATTAAATGAAAAGAGGTCCAAAAACCAAGAACTTTAGGAGACTCAAGAGTAGTAGGGGATCCTTCCAAAACATTGGGATTGGGACCAAAGCAAAGCAAAACAAAACAGATAGTGTTTGTTAGCTGGATTTCATAGTTACTATGAATCAATGACTTTTATGTGCTCTTATTTTCTTCTGCTTTAAATAGCTTCTATAATGCCCATCCTAAGTATATGTAACCATTGATTTTTACAGGTGTAGGTTGCAAATAACTTATCACTTAGTTTACGGGTGTTCAGTTTGAGAGGATTGGTACACAAGAAACCTCATCTGAGAGTTTCATCTGTACCTGCATCTGAGTCTTGTGAGAGGCATAGCATGCATGAGTGTACTTTGTATGTGGAAGAAATGTAAATAATTTGGACAAATACTTAGACTGTGGAGTTTAAAACATGTTCATAATATTGTCAACACTTATACCACAGAAGTGGAGTTTAATTTCTATTCTTTTAAATATGAATTGACCTTAGTTACTCACTTTCAAAACATACATTAGGACTGGAAGTGGTGCTACACTAATTCTCAAGTCTAGGTTTTAAAAGATAATACACTTTTAACCTGGCTCTTTTGGAATGCCTATCCTTGTGACACAGCCATCCTGATGTGAGGAAGCCCAGGCCACATGGTTGGTACCAAATGGAAACAAGTTAAGCCCCCCATTCTCCATCCCAGCTGAGCTCCCAGCCCCAGCTAGCACCAGCCTGCAGGCCTGTGAGTAAACTGGAGCTGAACATTTTGGAAGTGAACACTCAACCTTCCATCTAGCTTCCCCAGGTTAAACCACATGGAATAAGGACTAACCTTCCTGGATAAGCTATGTCCAATTTGCAGAGCTGAATGCAAAATGAATGATTGTTTTCCTGTAAGTCACTATTCTGAGGCAGTTACAGATCAACAGTAACAGGAATAATCTTTACATTAATTTCTGCTTCTTCCTTTTCTTAACTTGGTCCATATCAAGTAATGCTCCATCCTTGTGTTGCCAATTTGTAGATCAATACTTGTTGATAATGAATGAAAATATATAGCAAACAAGTATAGTTGGCATTTATGATGGACTAATTAATATAGGGTAGACCTTATTCTATATGCTTAGCATGTATTAATGCTTACAGTTCTACAAGGAAAAATGTCTGTATCATCCCTATTTTATAGGTAAGAAAATGGAGACACACAGAAAATAAGTAACTTGACCCAAACCACACAACTAGGGTGCCCAGGCCAGGAATGTAGACATTTCTATCCTATGTCTCTGGTCATAACTATTGTACCTCTCTGCTTCTTATTACTGGCAACTTCTACTTTAGCTTTTCACTTACCATTAGCTCCAGACATCCTCTTTACTTCCCAATTCTAGCCTTGACCTTCAATTGAGGCAATGTCTTACTCCTACTCAGCAGGACACAATCTAAATTTTGCCTCTAAATGTCAGATTTACTTAGGGGTCAAGAAATCTATAGTGCATGGGCTGAATCTACCCTGCTGCCAACTTTCTGCAATAAAGGGTTTTTTTTTTTTTGGTGTGTGTGTGTGTGTGTGTGTATTGTTTGTGTTTTAAACACAGCCACTTTGGTTCATTTATTTTTCATGCGGCTGCTTTTGTGCTACATGACGGAGGTGAAGAGTTGTGACAGAGATCATATAGTCCACAAAGCCTAAGGTACTACCACTTCTTCTTTCCAGAAAAAAAGGTTGCTGGCCTCTGACTTGTGTCCCTGAACATGGCCTTGTTAATGAATTCATGACATGTTATAAAAAAGGTATGTATGTCCCTGAGAGATATAGACAGACAGACCTGGACCAAAACCCAACTCTGTTACCTGAGTGATCTCAGAAGACTCTCTTAACACTTCTGAATCTTAGCTTTATTTTTCAAAAATTGGGGACCATACTAAGATATCTGTCTTAATGGATAAATTCTAAGATAATGCAAAACAAAATATTATTAATATTGAAGAGTTTTACCAATCTTTTGAATTAGATCAAAATTTAGCAGCCCATGTAGGGGCAAATGAAATAAAATATGCTTAATACTCAATTTTAACAAACATTTGTCACCATTAGGGGACATGAAGAGAAGGCAGTATTAACTGTTTCTGTTAGGAGTTAAGACCCAGGTGGAAATTGACCAGTGAAAGTCTGACCAATGCGGTAAAAGATGTCTAGATGCTACAGGTGGAGAGGACCTCTTAGGAAACAGTTTTCCAGAACCAAATTGAGATTGATTAAATGTCAAGGTTTAAAGGAAGAACTTCTGATTGCTTATTGAGCTAAAGGACTAATTCTGTCTTCTCCACTATAACTGAATATTTTTTCTTTGAGAATGTGAATAAATTTATAATCCCAAAGGTACAGTGATTTGACCTGATCGAAAATATTTTCCCCACATCTGTGGATGTCCAACTTTTAGCAAGCTAGTTATTTCATTGTTCCAACAAAAATTATCTAATATTTTTGGGGTTGAGATTTTTTTTAAGCAGATCTAAGTATCTGAATCGACTATTTTCAGCTCTTTGTAGAAGTAAGCAGTCACATTCTAGTATCTTGAGGGAATTAGGAGAACGGAATTTTAGGAGGGAGATTTTGGGGGATCCACACTTTTTCAACATTGTTTCTGAGAGACTTCTGTCCTTTTTTTTTTTTAAAAAAAATTGTTTAGTTGTAGATGGACATAATACCTTTATTTTATTTATTTATGTGATGCTGAGGATTGAACCCCGTGCCCCACACATGCAAGGCAAGCATGCTACCACTGAGCCACAACCCAGCCTGAGACTTCTATCCTTGGGGTACAAGGCATGGCATCAATGCTCCCTGGAGCCCCTGGGGAAGCAGATCAGCTTTGTGGGTGCTGTTTGCTTGTCTGGCTAAGTGTGGGGTGGCATGCAGAAGAGTGGGAAACTATGCTCTGGGAAAGGAAGTATGGAACTGACACAGGGGGTGCAAGGTGAGCCAGAGGCAGGATGCTGGCATCCTGATGAGGCAGCAGAGTGGGCGCCATTGACCACCATCCTCATATTGCTGTGTGGATCCTGGGTTTCTTCACTTGTGTTTCTTTTCTTTCCCAGGTTTTTTTTTTTTACTTGTCACACACAAAGGGCAGTGAAATGCCAGCCTGACCCAACTGAAAGGCCTGGAGATAGGAAATTGTAAAAGAAGATAATGATTTGACACTGTGGAGGTGACTGGAGACTCTTGTGCTTCACATTCCTGTTTAACCTTTTGACTAGAAAAAGGTATTCACTTAGTAGACACATTCTGTTTTACAGAGAGAGGGAGGGAGGGAGGGGAGAGAGAGAGATTGAGAGAGAGAGAGAGAGATTTTTTTCTCAAATCATAAAGGCATGTTTTTGGTGTCATATCATTCCAATTCATTAGTTCCTTAAAGAAATCACAGATCCTTAAAGTGGAAAGTTTCTTGAAGGTCACTTTGTTGCAATTTATACTCATGCAAAACATTTATGTATAACTACCAAAATAGGTTTATTTATTCATTCAACAATATTTATTGAGCATGACCTATCACCGAGTATGGATCTAGGCACAGTTCTGAGCAAAAGAAATGAGAATTTTTGTCTTTGTGGACACCTGCTCAGATTCTGGGGCTTGATCATTTCCAGTGATTAAGAGGTGAAAGTTTAGATGGGGGTGAATCATTTCTTAAGATTTTCATTTAGCAAACTATTTTGGAGCCATGTTTTGAGCACTTAATGCTCTTAATAAACTTAGAAGGTAGACGCTATTATTATCATTACCCCTCTTCTACAAATGATCAAACTGAGGTACAAGGTGTTTAAAGAACCACAGTTAAGAGTGCACAACTGCAGCAATGGGCCAGGATTTGACCCCATGGTCCATGTCTGCTGTCCATGTTCTTTACCACTAGGCTGCACTGCCAGTATTTGTCTTGCTTATATCTATGACTTGGTTCCATTTTTCCTGATGTTTCTGCCCTTTATTCTAAAATATTTAGCACCTTTATATTTCTCACTCTTGAGATTTTTCTACTGGATACTCCAATCTGCTAGAAAAATCCTTAGTCTCTAGAATAGTATGGTTTATATAGGATGAGGCAGCACCTCTTTCAGAGGGGTGAACCTTACTTGTCTCACCAATCTCTCTACAGAAGCAAAAGGGCAGCGCCTGCCACATGCTAGATGGTCAACAAAGTGAGAGCTGTTGATATGGTTTCACAAGTTTCTGACTCATGGATATCTGAAATTTCCTAGGTTCCCTTCCTTCCCTCAGCTCAAACCTGTGATCTAGAGTAGGGATCCAGTTAGACTTTGGGGGACAGGGTTTAAAAATTTCCCTGAAAGTAATTTTCATAAATGGGAGAAGACCTCATAAGATTGAGGAATGAGATATTGTCATCATCGACTATGAAACAATGGAAATGGGGAAAAGGATGAGAAAGAGGAACTGGGAGCCCTGAAAATTCACTCACATGGGGCCATTTTTTTTTTTTAATGTAGTGGGAATAGAAGCCAGGGCCTCACACATGGCTTGGTAAGTCCTCTACCACGGAACTGCATCCCCAGCACTTTTAAAAGTTTTTTTTTTTCATCTTGAGGCAAGGACTCTCTAAGTCGCCCAATTTGGCCTTAAACTCAGGATCCTCCTGCCTCAGCTTCCTAGGATTACAGGTATGCACCATCATGCTCAGTCTACATGAGGACAACTTAAAGGTTGCCTTCCACAGTAGTTCTGCTCGTTACCCAGTTCACCCTTGCAACAAGTAGAAATAAAACTGCTCTACCTTGGTAGGTTTCTTGACTTGGGTCTCAAAATAAATATATAAATAAGTAAAATAATGTTATTGCATCATGTAATAAGAAATTAGAGGGAATTAGATTAAGTTTGAGTAGAAGAAGAAAACTTTTCAAGTTTTTTTTAATCAACTCATAAGTTGGTTGAATCTTTTGTTTAACACCACAGTGAATCTCACCATTGTGTACATTTGCAAGAAATTAATTTAAAAACTAACTATGAAAAATAAAATAACTATAGGTAAATAGCAGAAAGATCAATAGAGGGAACGGAACAGGAAAGAGAAGGAGGGGTATTAGGGACTGAATTAGAACAAGGTCTATTCCATGCTTTTATTATTATGTAAAATGGATTCTACTGCATGTCTAACTAAAAAGATGACCCCCCCACCAAAAAAAAAAAAGAATAAAGGAAAAAAAAATGTCAAGTGCCTTCTCATTTCAAATTGAGTAGTCCCCAAATATGTCCTAAAGTCAAACCCCATTGATTTCTGAATTATTATTTGTGACTTTTCTTCCTGTCCTTATTGAAATTACTCTAGTCCACATTATTTACACCTGGATTTATGAGACTTAGCCAAGATGACTTCCTTTTCTTTAGCTGATTCTCCCTCCTGCAAAATCAGTAGATGAAAACTGAAATTCTTTTTGATTCTCCTCTTTTTTCTTCTCTCATCAGAATTTTCAGATAACAGATTTTGCCCCACATAGAATCACCCACCTCTTCTGTTTATGCAAAGACTACCTTTGAGTTCATCTCCTCTTGCATGACATTCCCTGGGCATGCTTCTAAATGTAACTTACTCTGCTCCTCTGCCTGCTGCTCCTCCATCAGCGCTGACCATAAGGACATGGCTTAAATCGGAAACCAATTGACAAGGGTGAATATTTCCAGAAAGAACAGCGAGAATCACTGTTTCAGAACCTGTCTTCACCCAGCCAAGATGTAGATACACAGAAAGCAAAAATACAGCTGCTCAGTGTGGGCATTCAAAAAGCAATTTGTATGGGTTTGTGAAAGAAGTCATCCTTCTAATGTTATTCATGCTACATGATACTGATTATTTTCAATAAAACCTTTAAAGTACTATACACATCTGCAAGACAGGTTTCTGAAATTAATAAATTCCTTGATACCTATCCATAAAACATTACTCTAGCTTTTCCAGGATAAAGAAAAATTGGCAAAAAATAATTTCAGACTTTTGCCAAGATTGCTCAAAGAATTAGCTCAGAATCAGAGTCCCTGGGACCAAACACAAATACCGACAATTCAGGTGGGTTCCTACTTCATCCAAATGAGTTGACTCATTTCTTTTCCTGGCTGGATATTTTTAAGTGCTTACTGGTTGTTAGTCAGGGAAGAAGTGTTTTGTAGGTCATTAACTGAAATAAAACAAAATAAAAAAGGGCATTTCTCCTTTTGAATTTTTCCCGAATGCTTTGAATGGATTTCTATTGCATTATTGGTTGAGTATATTCTTGCCATGATAATCCACTTTTAGTAGCTTCATTTACATTAGCTATCACTCTGGAGAGCCATAGTAACAGGCCGCTCAATTACCCAAGAGAAATTACTCTTGAAAGTAATCATTGTGAATGAATTTCATCACTTGGTCTCATCATTTCATGCTGTTTTATCTCTTTCTTTTTTGCCCCTGATAAGAGTTAAACACAAAGAGGGCTTTTGTTATCATCTCATTTTCTTTAGGAAACTTAGTCTTGTAAATCATAGCCACTGGTTTATAGAGACAATCAAAGTATATCTTGCACACACACACACACACACACACAAACAAGTGAGTGTGCACACACATTTTTTGAAATGCACTTCATTTTCTTATGTGGAACATTGTTTTAATTTACTTTAGTCTATAATATCTCACATAAATATGATTTTAATGTAACTTAACTCATGCAAGGAATATGTTTACAGGGAGTTTGGGATATTTAAACAGGAAAACTGTATTGAATCTGTTTCAGATTACCAACACAAAAAAAGTTGAAATTTAAAACTCTTGGCTGAAAACCTAGAATAAATGAAGAAGTAATACTGATAAATATTTAGCAAGTCCCTGTTCTATGTCAGGCCCTATTTTAAAGAATTCTTGAAGGGCTTTTGTGACTGTTGTTGATTAGTTTTGCATCATTTCGTTAAACCTTATAACTCTGGTGCTATAGGTTTTGTTATTTTCCCCCATTTTTTCAGATGAGGAAACAAGATTCCAGAAGATTGATGACTTTTCCAAACTCACATGGCCGTGAATTAGTAGATTCAGGACTGAAACCCTAAAACTCTAATTTCTTAAACTTTCCATTATATTACATTATATGCTACTTAATAAATTCAAGGGTGAATGGGAAATAGGAATTAAAATAACTACTTAGTGTTTTATGTGGAATTACAAAGCACCAGCTAATGACATTGTTGTTGATCTTTTGAAAAAGTTTCTCCCCAAATGTAATTTTCCACCCATTCAGAATGAACTTGAATTTTCACAAAGTGTCTGAAAGATAGAAGGTTTGGATTTCTTTGTTTGCTTTTGTTTATCTTTTAAAATTTATAAAGAATAGGCCAACAATGAGATGACCACTGGGGAACACAGACCCCAACAGCTGTTTTCTTCACCAAAAACACTTGCATTCAAGGTTATATTCAGTGGCATGAAGTCAGAGTTTTGTAGGTTGAGAAACTAATAGAAATTTCCACCAGTCTCTAATTTTTCAAAATTTAAAGTAATAAAAATCACAATATCATTCTTTCCTAACCTATGAATTTAATCATCAATACAGTTTGAAGATGTTCATTCTACCATTAATGCTCTACCCCATGCCAAGCACTGTTGAGGCCTGAAGAATACACAGGTCAACACAACGGGCATCTGCCTTTGGAACTTCTACTCTGTGGAAAAGAGACAACTGAACAGATTAAAAAAATAAGTATATCATACAATAACATAACGTGGTCATTTCAATGGAGGAAAAAAAATATAGATAGTGAGAAGGTAATGACAGGTGCTCAGCAAAGTCCTGTTACAAACAAGGACATATGAAGAGTTTCTCTGAAGAGGTCACAGAGCCAGTGTAAAGGGTTTTGAGGACATCTAGGAAAGTTAGGCATAAGGATGACAGTTCTGCCCATTTTTGTTTTTCTAACCTAATTATGTACACATCTATTTTTTTTAACCCATTGGCTTCTTCCAGTTCCTACTCCCAGATCTATTTGTGATGTAAGTTAATTTTTGCTTATTAAAGAATTGAAAATTTTTAAATTTTATTTTCAAAGCTGGGAAAAAAAGGCACAAGTTGACCAGATATTTGAAAATTAACTTAACTCAAAAATGTAATTTAACTCATGCAAGGGATATGTATACAGGGACTTTGGGATATTTAAGTAGGAAAACCGTATTGAATCATTTCATAGATATTGTTAAAATTTCAATGTGCTCTGATATTATAGCATGATATTTTTACTTTTTCAAGTATTTGCCACTAATATATTCTCTGACAGCATGTAACATTTGTCTTTTTTTCCCATGGATTTCATCAATAGGATGCTTAGACATATATTTTATTGCCCAATATAAATCAACTTAGTTTGAAATTCAGAATCAATGGTCAAAATATTACCTATTATAAATTTATAAATACCTAACTTAGAATGAGTTATTTAGAAAAATAGACTCTCTGCTGTGGTTGAAATGTGTCCCTCAAATTTCATGTGTTGGAAACTTAATCTCCAAACTCCTATTTTAATGGTATTTTGAAGTGGGACCTTTGGGAAGTGGTTTGAATGAGTGGATCCATGGGTTATGATGGGAATGATTTTGTTATAAAAGAGAGCTCTTTTGGCACATTTGCTCTGTCTCATCATTGATGCCCTCCATTGTGTTATGAGGCGGCAAGAAAGCCCTCACAGGGTGCTGAATAGATGCCGGCATGCTTCTTAGTCTCCACAACTGTGGGCTAAATAAATCTCTGTTCTTCATAAATTATCTGCTATTTGGTTATAGTGACAAGAAAATGGACTAAAGCTTTCCTGAATTTCGTCCTCTGCCCAGGCCTCCTTTCATTAGTCCTTGAATTACCTACTCTTCTTTCCTCAGGATCATTGACTGAGTTCAGGAGGTAGAATTTACAAAGCATCATAGATTGTCTCATAGATTCCACAGAGCTTCTTCACCACTTTCCAAACTAAAATGATTAGAGAAGCTTTTAGTTCTTTTCTGGCCCTGAAGGTTTTCCCACAATGGCAATTGGTCACAATGTGTGTGTGCAGAGCTGAGACTAGGGCATCCAGAGATTAAAGGGAAAGATTGAAGGTTAAGAAATGTCTGCCCAATAGTCCAGATGTCTGGATTCAGGTTAGAAAGGGACACCACATATCTGAATAGGCCTGTGTGTAAAAGCCCTTTACTTTTTTCTATCAACCATCTATAAACTTGTCCTTGGTGCCTTGATTTACCTTGAAGAACCATTCCTAATCTCTGAGACCTCCCAGATGGAGTAGGACAGAAGTCCTTTCCTGGCCACCCCGGGATGAATGAATAGCTAGAACTAGTGAGTCCAGAGGATTTTATCCCTCTTCCTTGGAATGGGAACTTGACCCATGTCAGTCCAGAGAAGCATAATGCCAGAACTTAGGCTAGACCAAAGACACAGAGAAGTTCCCTTTTCTCGGAGCACTAAGATGGCGATGTGTGAGTCTGAGACTGCCAGCCTCTATTTTGTGTCTGGAAAGGAATCCATTGAAGGGGAAAGCAACAAAAGAGGTAGGGAAAGAGAGAGTGACTTCTGTAATAGTGCCTGGGTCCTTGGATTCAGCTACGTCTGAAGCCAGTTTTTCTCATGGACTTCTCAATTATTGCCTATAATTCCTTGCAATTTGATCTGGGCTTATATTTTTTACAGATGAAGAACTTTTAATTAGACAGTAAGAGAAGACCACGGATTCGATGGGCAGGAAATCAAAGCAGAGTGGTGTAAAAAGACTAGGCAGTCAAAGACTTGGTACTCAGATGGCTACCATGTAGAGATGATTGGTGTAAGGGAACAAAACACCAACCTAAGCCTGATTCTGTAAGACCCACTTGCCCTCTGGCCTCGCAAACATTGTGTGTGTGTGTGTGTGTGTATGTGTGGTAGTACTAGAATCACAGATATTCAGGACTCAACTATAGCTTGAGAAAGAATCTGTCTACAGAGGTTCATGTTATCCTGGTTTTGCTTGGAGCTCAATAAGAAAAATTAGGATTATTAAGAAGTTATTTCCTGGTATGCCTTCCCAAAGAGTTATATAATCAGTAAAAAGATTTCAGGAGTTTTACTACTTACTACATGTGATCATCAATAATGCATTTCATGCTTTCTGAGCTTATTTTCCTTCTTGGTATAAAGGAGGAAAATTCTATTACTTAATTCTCACAGCAGTTCTATAAGGTAATTATTAATAATTATAGCTAATTGTAGTAGTATATGGTGCACTCTATCCTAGTGCAGGTCACAGAGCAGCTTTTCAATATGTGTTAATATAATATAAGTTCAAGCTTGTTATTTATCTATATCTATCTATCTGTCTATCTACCTGACTGTCTATCTATCTATTTAAATAATATAATTGGATTTATGGAGGTGACATATCATTTACCCATCAACTCAGGGTAAGAGAATATAGAATGTAAAATAATATCCGTAAGAGGCAATTTGCTAAGCCATATTCTGTTGTATTGAGAAAATTAGTGAGTAATCAGTTTAGTTTAGATAAAACCAGGTAGCATGCAATTATATATATTGTTAACTTTAGAAAGCAAATAATACCTCGAAGACTGGTAGCAGACTTGTCTGAGTTGGGTTCTGCAAATAGATAAATAAAAGGAACATTTATTGAACAACCCCTGTTTAGTCAGCTTTTCATCACTATGACCAACTTAGAGAAGAAAAAGTCTTCATTTAAGGCTCAAAATTTCAGAGGTTCAGTCCATAGGAAATCCAGGCAAAATATTATAGCAGAAGGGTTTGGTTGAGAAAAGTTTTTTAGCTTGTGGAAGCTGGGCAAATGAGGAGAATGGGAAAGTCTGTGCAAATCTTGTGAGGGATGAAAAAAAAAAAAAAAAAAAAATATATATATATATATATATATATATATATATATATATATATATATACATACATATACACACACACACACACACACACACATTTATCCCAGCATCTTATACTCTTTCAGAGCCAGTATCATATGGATGATATCAAGGTCTGCTGTCAGTGCAAGCAGGGTAGGCCCTCATGGATCACAGGTAAGCAGTGATCTCCTAGTGTCTGAGTGGCTAAGCAAGGTAATTAAATCCCAGGGAAACAATTTCCAAGGCCCCCTGTGTGAGCAGGGTGCGCCCACAGTATCTTCTCAATTGAGTTTTCACTTTAACATTATTGAACCTGTGCTAAGTGTGGTCTCACTGATTCCTGAGATGCCCTCAAGTCATGTTTTCCATAATTTCTGTGGGAAATACTTAGCTTCTCTGTAGTGGAGGTAATCTCTGCAGCAATTGTAACTTCCTTGGCCCAAATTTTACATGTGCTTTTCTGTCCAAACTGCAAGTTTTTTGAAATTTTGCTTTCTGCTCTTGGTTCCTGATTATCATAGTAAACCTGGCTAAAACCAGCCAGCAATATCAATGCCACCATATAAATGCTGTACTGCCTTGATATTTCCTCGACCAGCTGGGCACAGTGGCACACACCTGTAATCCCAGTAACTTCAGAGGATCACAAGTCCAAGGCCAACCTCAGCAACTTAGTAAAGCCCTAAAGCAACTAAGTGAGACCCTGTTTTATTTATTTATTTTTAATGAAAAAAAAAAAAACTGGTAAAACACCCCTGAGTTCAATTCCTAGCACTTCTCTCTCTCTCTCTCAAAAAAAAAAAAAAAAAAAAAAAAAAAAAAAAAGTAAAAAATGCCTTCCATCAGATTAATTAATCATCTTTAAATTTAGCCTCACACAGTCTCAGGACATGGGCAAAATGTAGACAAGGACTTCACTGAAATGTAACATGAATGGCTTCTAGTACAATTTCCAAAAGGCTATTCTCCTCCAAAGCCTCATAAGCACAGTCTTTTACTGTCCACATTCCTATGGGCAGAATAATTCTGGTTTTCTGAACCCCCACCAGAATTATTCACTAAAATCTGCTTACAGCATTCTAAGATTTCTCCAGCCTGCATCTCCAAAGTTTTCTAAATTTTTCCTATAAACCAGTTCCAAAGACTTCTGAACCACAGGCTCAGGTTAGTCACAGAAATGACCCCAGTTCTCCATACCAATTTCTGTGTTAGTAAACTTTTCATTGCTGTGACAGAAAATATCTGAAAAGAACAACTTAGAAGGGGGAAAGTTTAATTTAATTGGGACTCATGGTTTCAGAGGTTCAGTCCAAGAATGGCCAATTTCATTGCTTTAGTTCTAAGGTATGGCAGAAGGGCACAAGTGGAAAAAGTTGTTTAGCTTATAGCAGCTTGGAAAAGAGAGAGAGAGAGAGAGAGAGAGAGAGAGAGAGAGAGAGAGAGTGGTGGAGGGAGGTATTAGCACCCAGAGAGCAGATTCTGAACTTCCACTAGAACTACCCACTGAACCACCCAATAATCCATTGAAATTATTGATCCGTCAATGGATTAATTTACTAATTAGTTTCCATATCTCATAATCTGATCATTTTGTCTCTGAACATTCTTGCATTGTCTATCATGAGCTTTTGGGGAACAACTTCTATCCAAACCATAATACCCCCAAAACAAACCAAAGGGAAAATTATTATAATCCCCATTTTACAGATGAGAACATGAAGGCTTATGAAGATGGAGTCTTTTGCTTGTGGTCCTATAGCTAGTGAGTTTCACAGCAAGGAAGAAACACAAGTCTGACTGAAGCTAATGCATGGGTTTTATCCATAAGAAATTTAGGTATGCTAAATTATGGAAAACAATCACATGCTACATCATAGCTTCTTAAACTTTAATATGCAGATGAATCCCTGAGGATCTCTTCAAAATATGCATCATGATTCAGCAAGTCTGGGGTAGGCCTTAACATTCTGCATTTATAATAAGTTCCCTGGTGATATTGATGCAGACCAAACTTTGCAGAAATAGGATGCTAAGATTATAATATAATTTAGTTTAAGCCCAAATTCTTAACAACCTTCTCCAATTGTATATTTTTCTGATGGTTTTGTTTGCTTCTCTACTCTTCTCTTTACTTTCTCTTTTCCTGAGGAAGTTATATTAGGCCAAATGATGAACTGTTTTTCTAGCATCTTTTAGTCTTAATAAAATATTAGATGAAGAATTTTTTTCATTAATTGATAAGAAAAATGTCATTTTTCCAATTTGTAGAAACTGAATGTTGGAAGACAATTTACTCTCTTCCTCCCTTTGTTCCTTTCCTGTGGTATTTCTATTTCTTAGCTCTTTCTCTCCCTCCCACTCCCATCACAGTAGTAATACCTAAATTTGGACGGTTTACAAAAAATTTAAATTCTGCATTATCACTTTATACAATATTTACTCCCCTCATAATAAATTGACCCATATGTTCTTTTAGCTAGAGAGCATGCTGCTATAATTCAGGCATATCTGACACCGTAAAAGTGCTGTTGTACCTGAATTAGACTACCCGAGTTAGTAACTTTGGCAGACAAGCTCTTTTTTTGTTTGGTTGGTACTGGAGATTGAACTCAGAGGCACTCAGCCACTGAGCCAAATTGCCCGCCCTATTTTGTATTTATTTAGAGACAGTGTCTCACTGAGTTGCTTAGCTCCTCATCATTGCTAAAGCTGGCTTTGAACTTGCAATCCTCCAACCTCAGCCTCCTGAGTCACTGGGATTATAGGTGTGCACAACCATGCCTGGCCAGACAAGTTCTTTTAATTTGGTCTTGGTACTTAACCTTTAGGAACTTCAATTTCCCCTTCTGTAAAGTGGGATAATAATAGTATGCAATGCTTAGGTTATTCATGAGAATTAAATTTAAAAAAATAATCCATTTAAAGGGCTTAGCATAGTGCTTTGAACAGTGTCAGCTCTATCATAATTACAGATTATAATTTCCCCAGAGGGCTCTCGGGTAATTGAAGGTGATGGCTTGTCAACTTGAAGTTTCCTTCTGTGCTATGACCCAGTTCTCCATTCCTCTACTGCTTTGCGTACTGTGGAAATATCTGTCCTGTCCAATCACACTCTGTGGTGCTAGGTGCCCAGTAGTCATCCTTTGTGTTAAATCCAACTCTGTGTACAGGTCTATACTGAGTTCTGTTGACCAGAGACCTTCTTTTGACTCCTACCTCTCGTGACTGAGGTGGTCAATTCATTCATTACCCCAAACTGAGGATCATGTGAGAATAAAGGGGAAATATTCCTAATTATAATGAGTTAGTCAAGTTAAATGAGGACTTCAGTGACTAATGACCTCTTGGTTCTTTGTGTTATCGATAGTGAACACTTATAGATAAGTCTTGTCTATTGGTTTTGTATCTAATTGCCTCTGGATAAAGCCAAATGTTTGAATCAGCACTCAGAAGTTCACTTTGGTCATCCTACTTCAGCCTGAACTTGAACCTAAGCTAAACATGCTGAGGTAGTGAGTTGTTTGGGTCTGGTTCCTAGAATCTAGGAAATGAGGGAAATAGTGATTTGATTCTCTTAAGGGGAAATTCTCAGTGGCCTTGCTAAAATGTTTGCCTTCCAAACAATGGCATTTCAGATCGAAAATAAAAGGCTATGTCTGTGGACATCAGAGACGTGCCAAGGAAAAAAAAAGAAGACACTTGAGTGAAATTTATGGGATGAGGGAAGCACAGAAGAAAATACAAGAAAAGTGGAGGTGAGAGAGATCAGGAGAAACACATGAACATGGAAGAGGAATGCCAATACAAACAAGAACACTAATTTGGGAACTAGAGTGTAAAATATACCGAGTGAGACCAATGAACTTGCAAGAATAAAAACACACCCCAACACGAGGAAGTAGAGCCACAGCAGTCATTTTATTTGACAACTCAGAACCCGGGGAATGGCTAGGAGAGCAGAACCATTGAGAAGTGGAGAAACAACCCAGACCTGGACAACTGGGCTCTTGAACTTGATGGTTCACCCCATATCATCAAAAGGATTAGAAGCTAAAGGAAACTGTCTTTGTTTTAATTATAGTCAAGAATATACCTGATTTTTGTACTGAACTGTGTAGATATAAGGTTTGAATAATCACCTGCATCTGTTTAAATCTATAATCAAAATCACACATTATTAGCTTTAATCATTTGAAATTGCCAATATGTATACTTTTTTTACTTATAAATTTCACACGGTTCAAACCAATAGACATGAAGCCATTTTCGAGCATATTTTGCTTTCTTTTCAAGTCCCTGCAGAAGACCCAAAGATAACCTTGGCTTTGCCAAGATTCCTGTATTTTGCCAGAGTATGTGGTCCCTGAATGTTTTGCCCTTCAGGGAACCAACAGTCCCCATTTTGCCCCTGACCCAAGTGTGAGAACAAGGGAAAATGAGAGGTGCCAAAATTTCACAGGCTGAGGGAGGCGGTGGCAACTTCTGTCCATGTTTATTTCTTTTTAAATAGTTTCTTTTTAATTTCAGACTCGTTTGACTTGGGGTTTCATATTTGTTTTTCTCTGTGTAAACTGGATTTTGACATTATTAGCGGGCCCATCTGCTTGCTTTTCTTAAATAACATGTAAACTGGTGTTTGTTTTAAATTTCAGGTGCTTTTAGGTTTGACTCTACTTTTCATTTCCTAAGGCATTTTGGACATTGTGGTAAGTGTTTTGCTGCCAAGAATGGAGAAGCCTGGCTGTTTAGCACCTTTCTCTTTAAGTGAGTGTGCATTTTAGCATTTAAAAGATTCTCGGTTTTTATAGGTTTGTTTGCCCCATAGTTCTGTTCTCTTCCTTTTCTCTTTATTCTCTCCTATCCCATGGCCCCACATTCATGGTCCTAACACTTTTCTTCTCATAACCTATGGAGTCCAAGACAAGCCACTGTTTCTTTTTCAAAAAGTAAAAACAAAAGGTGTATACAAGATCCTGATGATTCTTGTGGGCTGTTTGCATGAATGATTGTGGTACACAAGACCCTTTATTATCTCATCAGCAATTACAGAGTACCCATTTTTGGTAGAATACTGTTCATGCAATATGTTGAATAATGATGGGAACACAGTTCATGAGAGACATTGAAGTATTCATGGACATGAACTTCCTTGATAATTTTGCTCTTGAGATCCATGTATAATGGGCATTTATTTGGAAGAGAAGAAAGCTGGAAACTCTCATAAAGATTTGATCCAAAGCCTTTTATTTAAAATGAGTCTACCACTATGAAGCTTGACCTTGGTCTTTATTCCCATTCACTTAGCAGACACTCTCTCCTCCCCCTGCTTCTGTCATACGAAGAACATGTTTTCTTCTCTGAGCATTACCTTGAAGTTACCTTTATTCAAGGTCATATTTCATTACCTAGCAATAGGTTCTTCCTATGTAGCCACACATAAGAAAGAAGAGCTGATCTTATCTTCAGATGGCCAGGAAAAGGGCCATGAGCTATGGTGATGGTAATATTGTACTTTGACCTAATGGAAGTGGTTTAGGAAAAATCTATAAGAAAGGGCACCTTGAACAGCTCTAAGGAAGGAAAATATTATGGTGTTTCTCAACAAATAGGGTTCCTGACAAGAAGGAGCACATACCAGGAGAAGAACTGTAGAAACATCAGTGATGAATTCACCCTCACTGCAACTTTGCTTCCTTCCAATCTGACTGGGGAAGTTCCAGTGGGCAGCAAAGCAACCTATTGGAGAGCCAAGGAAAGCTTTCAATGACCATCTAGATAATCAAGCTCATGTGGTACAACCAGCTCATCCAGAAGTTCCTGAGATATTCCTGGCTTTGGCACTGAATGTCTCACATCCTGGGAATCTCATCGGTCTCAGGCACACGAGGGTGGTTGGTCATCCTAGCTCATACTCCTGATTCTGGGAACACCACCATCTTAATCACACATAATTATGCTAGAAAATGTTCATAAAGTCATTATTATTAGGTACCAAGCTCAAATAATTTGAATATGTTAGTCAGGATTCTTCAGAGAAACAGAACTAATGAGATATATACAGATACGTAAGGGAAGATTTATTTGTGGGAATTGGCTCATATGGCTATGGAGGCTGAGGAGTTTCATGAGCTGTTGTTGAGAAGCTGGAGGTGTTATTCAGTCTGAGTCCTCTGGTCTGAGCACCATGTAAGTTAATGGTATAACTTCCTGTCTTGGACTGAAGGCCTCAGAACAGCAAGGGCCACCTGTTTAAATGCTAGAGTTCAGAGAACCTGGATGTCTGATGTGGGAGGGCAGGAAAGGATCAATGTCTTAGCTCAAGAAGAAAAAAGGAATTTGCTCTTCTTCTGCCTTTTTGTTCTACAGGGCACTCACCAGGTTTGATAATGTCCACGCTCACTGGTGAGGACCATCTGCTTTATTCAGTCTATTAATTTAAATGCTTGTCTCATTGGGAAACACCCTCAAAGACACACCCAGAAATTGTGCTTTTCCAGCTATCTGGATATCACTTAGACCATTCAAGTTGATGCAGAAAACGAACCATCACAGTGGGGTTCAAACTCCTATCTCTTTTTTTCTTCCTATGTTTCCCAAGTTTCTGGGCCATCCCCATAGGAAGTCACAGTGTCTTGTATTTTTTCGGTAACATTCCTGTAGAATGTTTCCTCCCCTTCCCAGTCCTTGGAATTGTTCTCAGTTTTAATTTTAGAAACCAATTCACTCTAGGAACTTCACTTCCTACACTTATTGTTTGGTGCTATGTGAGAAGACTCTCCAAGGGGGCTGAGAAGCAAGAGATTTCAGAGGTGTCACTCTGAAATGCAAAGTGTGGTGTTGACTTCAGGAACACCAGGTCTCTGGTCCTGAGAGAGGACAACATACTGACTATTCTCCCAGTGGTGGGGTCAGGGTGGCATATTCCAATTTTCACAGCACTTGTAAAATGTATGTGTGCTCTTGTTCTGACCAGTCTTTGTTTGAATTATAATTTATATAAAAATATTAAATTACAGTTATGATACACATTCTGAATAATTGTGAGGAACTATGGCAATGTCATAAAATCATTTATAAAATCCATGACTGCAGAATATTTTCAAAAAGTTTTAAAATCAGATGAAATGATTTACTAATAAAAGGTATCTAGGTGAAATTCAACATTTCCTATTACTTAAAAATATTTGTAAAGTATTTGTGATAAGCTTTAGTCCATAATAATTTATTTGTGCAAGACAGTCAAGTCCTAATGTCCTTAGCAAGGAAAACAATGAGAAGATCCACAAATTAGATAATTTTGTTCATAAAGTCAACTTTTCATTACCTTGATTAACAGTGCAGAGAAAATGCGTGGCTTTGTTTTATTATAAGCTGAGTCATAGTAAAAACAAAACTGTCAAGATGTGGTACAAAACTCATCTGGTGTTTAGAAGTACATTTGCTATAGAATGGAGCTAATCCAAAGGTGGAAAATAGTAATGCAATGCCAATCAAAATCCCAACGGCATTTCTTGTAGAAATAGAGAAAGCAATCATGAAATTCATATGGAAAAATAAAAGACCCAGAATAGCAAAAACAATGCTAAGCAGGAAGTGTGAATCAGGCAGTATAGCGATACCAGACTTCAAACTATACTACAGAGCAATAGTAACAAAAACAGCATGGTACTGGTACCAAAACAGGCGGGTGGACCAATGGTACAGAATAGAGGACACAGAAACCATTCCACAAAACTACAACTATCTTATATTTGATAAAGGGGCTAAAAGCATGCAATGGAGGAAGGATAGCATCTTCAACAAATGGTGCTGGGAAAACTGGAAATCCATATGCAACAAAATGAAACTGAATCCCTTTCTCTCGCCATGCACAAAAGTGAATTCAAAATGGATCAAGGAGCTTGATATCAAATCAGAGACACGCCGTCTGATAGAAGAAAAAGTTGGCTACGATCTACATTCGGTGGGGTCGGGCTCCAAATTCCTCAATAGGACACCCATAGCACAAAAGTTAATAACTAGAATCAACAAATGGGACTTACTCAAACTAAAAAGTTTTTTCTCAGCAAAAGAAACAATAAGAGAGGTAAATAGGGAGCCTACATCCTGGGAACAAATCTTTACTCCTCACACTTCAGATAGAGCCCTAATATCCAGAGTATACAAAGAACTCCAAAAATTAGACAATAAGAGAACAAACAACCCAATCAACAAATGGGCCAAGGACCTGAACAGACACTTCTCAGAGGAGGACATACAGTCAATCAACAAGTACATGAAAAAATGCTCACCATCTCTAGCAGTCAGAGAAATGCAAATCAAAACCACCCTAAGATACCATCTCACTCCAGTAAGATTGGCAGCCATTATGAAGTCAAACAACAACAAGTGCTGGCGAGGATGTGGGGAAAAGGGTACACTTGTACATTGCTGGTGGGACTGCAGATTGGTGCAGCCAATTTGGAAAGCAGTATGGAGATTTCTTGGAAAGCTGGGAATGGAGCCACCATTTGACCCAGCTATTCCCCTTCTTGGTCTATTCCCTAAAGACCTAAAAAGAGCATGCTACAGGGACACTGCTACATCGATGTTCATAGCAGCACAGTTCACAATAGCAAGACTGTGGAACCAACCTAGATGCCCTTCTATAGACGAATGGATAAAAAAAATGTGGCATTTATACACAATGGAGTATTACTCTGCATTAAAAAATGACAAAATCATAGAATGTGCAGGGAAATGGATGGCATTAGAGCAGATTATGCTAAGTGAAGCTAGCCAATCCCTAAAAAACAAATGCCAAATGTCTTCTTTGATATAAGGAGAGTAACGAAGATCAGAGTAGGGACGAAGAGCATGAGAAGAAGATTAACATTTAACAGGGATGAGAGGTGGGAGGGAAAGGGAGAGAGAAGGGAAATTGCATGGTAATGGAAGGAGACCCTCAGGGTTATACAGTGGAGGGGGTAGAGAGAGAGGAGGGGAGGGGAGGGGAGAGGTGGGGAGGGGGGAGGGTGGAGGATGGGAAAGGCAGCGGAGCACAACAGACACTAGTATGGCAATATGTAAATCAATGGATGTGTAACTGATGTGATTCTGCAATCTGTGTGTATGGGGTGAAGGTGGGAGTTCATAACCCACTTGAATCAAAGTGTGGAATATGATATGTCAAGAAATTTGTAATGTTTTGAACAACCCACAATAAAAAATTTAAAAAAAAAAAAGAAAAGAGAATAGTACAATAGACCTACAATAGAAACATCCAGTGCCAGAGGTTTGGACATGTTAAAATGGTCCACTCTTATAAATGTTTCTTAGCTGATTAACCTTTAATTCAAATATCAGAATAGTAACAATCCTAAAAACTAAAAGTTACTGATTTCTGTGCCAAGTTCTTTGGATGTAGTAGTTCATTTAAATCATCAGCAATTGTACCAGGAAGGTCCTTCTAGAACCTTCTCACATTTACATTTTAAAATCTACATGATTCACATATTATGTGGCTGATACACACACACACACACACACACACACACATCTAATAATTAATTGTCATCATTGTTATTAACTGAATAATTTTCAGCAGTGACTTTCCAGAATTTGATAGAATGCTGCTCTCATTTTTTGGCCAGAATAGATTCACTAATTTTCTCTTTTTCAAAAGTTTCTATGTAACACGAAGGAAATTTATCTTAATAGAAATCATAAGTTGGGACGAGTCTAGAAAGTAAGTTAAATCTTTCTGTACTATTACAAAAACCTTGAAATTGTAAATGACCACCAAGGAAATTAAATGTTTAGTAGGAGGCCTTCATGCACTTTAGACTGTTACAGTGGTAATAATCAGGGCCCAGTAGAAGCACAGCAAGAGGCCATTTCAATGAATAATCCCCTGAAAATGCCTAAGTTTATAAGGAAGTAGCAATTGAATTACCTGAATATCTTTGTAAGAATATTATGTAGAATTAAAAAAAAAAAAATTTGCAGGGGGTGGGGGTGGGACAGAGTCATGCTATGTTGCTTAGATTGTCCTCAAATTTCTGGGCTAAATGGGTCCTCTTGTCTCAGTCTTTTGAATAGCTGGAACCATTGGCAAGGGCTGCCATGCCTGGCTGCTAGGGGATTTATTTAGAAATAAGTTGCACATGGTACTAAATAGAGCTTAAGTGCAGACGTGGTGGAGAAACTGGTGAAAAGTAAGGTCAGAGAGTTTTGGCGGAGAAAATATTCCTTCCTTTGGTTTAAAGAAGTAGAGCAAGTATTTTGAAACCAGGGTTTTGACAAATATGTTATAGTGGGGAACAGATTTTTCTTAAAAAATAAAAAAAACATTCATGTAAATATGTACTAGTAATAATAAAAAAAAAGCACTTATTTACTGTTAGGTTATTCTGGTCTTCCAGATTTGAATCTCTGCACATAAAAATGAGGGAAGGCCCAAGTGTCCAGCCTGGCAACTGGGGATGGCCATTTCTGATTACATTGCTTTTTTTGTACGAAAAAGTACTACTTATCTGTCCCCCTCCTTCCTTGTTATTTCTGACAACTTAACTTTTTCTCATTTCTTCTCTTTCTCTCTCTCTTTTTCTCTCTAAATTTCTCTCTTTTACCAGTCACAACCCAGTTTTCCTTGTCTCATGTTCCCAGCCATCTCCAGCCCACAGTAATTTCTTCTTTCCTGACTCCCTAGGTTACTAATGTCTTTGCCAAAGTCTTTGGCTCATGGAGATTCTAGCTCATAGTGTTGTCAAATTTTATTTTATGTGTAAATGCAGTTCCCTTAGCTAGATTCTACATGCTTGAGACCCAGAAAGAGATCATATATCACTTTTTAATTTCCAACAGAATATAGAATCACTACTCAATAAATATATGGTATTTTGAATCATACTGAATTTTTTTCTACTTTCATAGTCAAACATTTCCTTCATTATTCTGGCCCAGCCATGCTAATTTTTATTAGTAACTCCTTTGATAGGATAAGGGAGAAAAGAAAGAGCAATCATATCCAAGTTATTCATTTGTGGAAGGCACAGTATGAAAAAATGTTATTAATTTTACTGAAGAGCAAGAAAATTAATAAACTGGATTTAATCTGAAAGTTCATTCATAGTTCATTCAGAAAAGTGAAGACAGTTATAATTCCACAAATGTTACCAAGTTGAGTGGTAATAGACATCAATCACAGATACCAAATTCTAACTAGAGAAGCTACCAGAAAGTAAATCTAGAAGTAGCCACTTGAAACATGTCTCTGCAGAAATACTTCGATTTCTAAAAATCTTCCCTAATTAATTTGATCACTGCTTATGTTTGAAATGAAGACTTTCAGAAATGATTGTGAGACATTGCATGTGACATTAGTCATATTTTTGAACACTATTTCCAGGATTTTGACATTTAGAGTTGAATAATATTTTTTAATGACAATAAAACTTTGCCAAAGCAAAGTCCCATGGAGAGTGATAAAGGCCAAAGGACAAGTCATCAGCAGCTGCAGGTGATCTGAGTACAGATCTTAGTAGAAAATGTGTATTTGATAAGCATCTGAAACATGTGGAAGCATGTTCGCTCATACATTCATCCCCCAACTTAATCAAAACAGCATGAGCAGTGGAGTAGGAGATCTTTAATTCAATCTCATCTCTTCACTTTCTGACTGTGAGAACTTGGGCCATTTGAATATTAATTTCCACATCTGCAAATGATACATACAAATATTTCAGTGGGCTTTTGAAAGTTACATGAGAAGAAGTTCTAAGTGTTTGGCAAAGAAAAATCGCAAGTGCTTTTTGAATGGTGTCATTTATACCTCAGTTTCCCCATAAGACTGACATGGATAAGACTGACATGGCTGTTAAGAAACAAAGATGATTAACATTTACAGTGTGAGATTCAGAGATGTGATTTAAGGGGTAAGAATTAATCTATGAGGTAATCTGAAAAACCGTGCTTCTTCCTGTATGTTGGTCATCAAAGCAACTAAATAAGTGCTTTCCTCTTTGAAAAATGGCCACAATTTACAGATATGGTGAGGCAGGCTGAGGTATAATTGGGAGGGCAGGGTAGAACACTCTGAACACACACTGGGCAGCAGTGACACAGAACCATCACCAAATTGGGATCTCTGGCTGTAGACTGGCCCATGAACTCTGAAGTCAGGGTTTATCCAGGAGTGTAGACAGGTCCGAGAAAGGACTAGAATCTCAGATAACTTCTAGCCATGGCTGACTGGGCCTATAGCACTTATGCATTCTGAGTACTGTACTTTGCATGCATTTTCTCATTGAATCCTCCTAGGAGCCTTAAGAGGTGGGTATTACTAGCATCTTAAATTTAAATATGAGTAAACTGAGGATAGAAAGCTTATGTAATTGGTCCTAAGGCCCATGCCTAGGAAACTCTTGGTAAGAGTTGAGCCCAGACCATCTGAACTCAAAACCTGTTCTCTTAACTTTTCAGAAAGCAAAACATATCAGATGCATTTCCATGAACACCAAAGGAGGCACCTCATGCATCTGGGACTGGGAGATGATGCATGTGGAAAGGGAAGGACAGCCCTGTGTGATTTTGTCAGTCTGCTGTGCTGCCTAAATGACATGGAATCTGCTCCCACAAAGATGCTGGGTGAGAACTGCTGTCAATAAGAATGGTTGTTTGTGCTGTGTGTCCCAGAGATTGGGTGGGTCATCTATTTCCAGAGCCTGGAACTGCTCTCCCCAGTTTGATCCAGGAAAGTGCCAGACATAGAAGCACAGGTGCAAGATCAACTGGTCTGTTTCTTTGGTGGAATTTTTCTGCTTAAAAAAAAAAAAAAAAGATGCAGGAAAACAACAGCTTCCTATGACCTCATTCTGCTTAAAATTCCTGGATATGCCTCTTATTTCCTTTCTGGTTCCACACTTCTTACTTTTAGACTAAATTGAGTTTCTTTAAAAGGAAACAGGTAACAATTTTATAAAGAACTGTTTTTCTTTTTTTTTTTTGAGAACATTTTGAATTATAAAGCCAAAGTACCTTATGTAATTGATCCTCTACTAACTGCATGATTCTGTCTTTACCCTGATGGTCAATTTTTCCCAAAACTGTCTCATTGGAATTAGCAGGCTTGTTTATTAAATTCAATCATTCACTCATCCAAACGGCCTCATACTTAGTATGTGACAGACATGGCATTAGATGTTGATTTGTGGAACTTTCCTTATATCTCCTGAATTAGTATTTTTGGAGGTATACAGTCTGTTTTGTGCTAATATAACAGAATACCTGAGAATGAGTAATTTATAGAGAATACAAATTTATCTCTTATGTTCTGGAGATTGGGAAGGCTAAGACCAAGGCTCTGATAGATTTAATGGTCTGATGTGGACTGCTGTCTACTTCCAATATGGTGCCTGATGCTGCTTCCTCCAGAGGAGAGGAACCTATATCCTCACATGGCAGAAGAGCAACAGAAAGTGAACCTATTCCCCAAAGCCCTTTTTTACGGGGCACTAATCCATTCTTGAGGATGTGCCTCCTAGTACCATCACCTTGGTGATTAAGTTTCCAAGATGAATTTTGGAGGGGCTCCAAAATTCATCTCCCATCCAGTCCCAGATGCATGAGGTGCCTCTTTTGGTGTTCATGGAAATGCATCTGATATGTTTTGCTTTCTGAAAAGTTAAGAGAACAGGTTTTGAGTTCAGATGGTCTGGGCTCAACTCTTACCAATGTGGATTCCAACCATTAGAAGCAGGACTAGGAATCTTCATTTTTTAACAAGTTCCTACATAATTTTTATGACCTCCAAAGTTTGCAGACCATATGAACTCTTCAAATCCAGAGCATGGGGTTTTATGTGACTTTGCATCTAGCCCCTAACAAAGAGCCTTGAATGATACTGTTGATGTGTGGTTGGTTGATGATTCAATGAAAAAAAATAAATTTCCAAATTCACTGCTTGGAGTGACTTAAGAAGATTGAACCCATCATTTATTCTCTTTCATCTTTTCATACTTTTTAATTTGCTGGTCTTGAGCCTAGCTGCTCAGACATCTGTGTCAAGAATCTGCTTGTTTCAGAGATTGGTTCTGGATGCTAGCTCTAATTGGAATATAAGGACAGACAGAAAGAGATTTTTGCTTTAATCTTCCTAGCATGCTATCTACTCTTCTTTTAGTAATAGCACCTTGAATTCCTTTGGGAGACCTATCTTGACTCAGGGAAGTCCAGCCTGATGGGTCTGGCAGTCAAATCATAACTGCAATAGACAGAATAGTTCTCCAAAGATGCCCTAATCCCTGGAACCTGTGGATATGTCACATTGCATAGCCAAAGAGACTGTGCAGATGTAATTATGGTTATCGATTATGAGATAGATGAACATTGAATTTCCTGGTGGATGCACAATAATTACATAAGCCCTTAAAAGCAGACAACATTCTGCAACTGGAGTCAGAAGATGTAGCTCTTCCTTCTGGAAAAGTCAGAGAGATTCAAAGTATGAAAGAGAATCACCATACCAAAGCTGGAGGGAGTCACATATAAAACATGAGAAGGGATATGGGGGCAGACTCCAGGAGCAATGACCAGGCCTAGGCTGACAGCCAGCAAGGCCAGAGTGTCTTCAGCCTTACAGCTACTAGGAACTGAATTTGGCAAACAATCTGAATGAAGTTGAAAGTCAGTTATTCCCCAGATTCTCTAGTAAAGAACCCAGACCTGTTGACACCTTGATTTAGGCATTATGAAATTCTTCTACCTACAGAAACTCTGAGGAAGTAAATTTGGATTGTTTTAAGCCATTAAGTTAGTTGTAGTTTGTAACAGCAGCAATAGAAAAGTAATATAATGAGAAGTTGGCCTGTCAGACCCATTCTTCCTGAAACTATAATGCTGAGTTAAATGATAAAGGAAGCCAGAGATTTCGAAGATGGTCCATGCCAATAGTAGTTGGCATCCTGAATAGAAAGTACCCCAGATACCCTGGTCTGTGTCCCTTCTAAGGCTTAATTATTCTCCTTTTGCTAGGTTATCTGCTGGCTTTTGTTGTTGATTAACTCCCTAGAGCTCAGATTCTGAGGTAGTTTCTGTTCCCTATCACCACCTAACACCTGCCTGGGACAGGGGTGGATGTGTGGAGCTCTTTGCACTCAGAACTGCAGCGATGCTCTGGTGCATTGACACCTCCCTCATTTATGAATACTTTCTGAACAGCTAAACAAGGCTGTGATTTGCCAGCCTGGCTATAAGTTCCGTGGACAAATGCTTTTGACTAAAGGTATTTGAGGACAGGTTCAGCTTTGGCCATTTACATTCCTTCTAACTTAACTGTAGCTGAGTTGTATATGCAATTAGAGAATTTTTTTTCCCTTTCAGAGTTGGGGATTGAACTCAGGGCCTCACAAATGCTAGGCAAGCACTGTGCTACTGAGCTACATCACCCAGAGGTCCTCTCAAAAAAATAGTCTGAGGGGCAGAAGAAACTGTTTCTTCACTGTATTGATTTTTAGAGCCTCTCTTTCATGTTCTCTCTCTCTCTCTCTCTCTCTCTCTCTCTCTCTCTCTCTCTCTCTCTCTCTCTCTCTCTCTCTCTCTCTCTTTGTCTCCAGGCATTTGTTAATCATTGAATTGTGAGTTTCTTTATTGGGATAGTCTCAAAATCTGCTTTACTTCTTAATTTAAAAATCAAAGAATGTCAAAATTGAGAAGACCTCCATAGGGAACAATTCCAACCATTCATCAAGTACCTACATTTTCTCCATAGTATGGGTTTGTATTGGAAGAGAGTAATGGCTTTAACAAACAGCCTCCATATTTCATTGGCTTCACCACAGTGCAGACCATTTCTCGCTTCTGTTTACCCCACCTCTGTTTAGCAGCTCACCTTAGGCTGTATCACTAGGGGCCCCAGGTTTTTTCTGTCTATAGCTCTGCCCTCATTTAGATATAGCTAAGTCTCCTTCCAGTCAGCAGATGGGGTAAGAGGGTGAGGCCCATGCACTGGGAAGGCGTGTGTTGGGGTGGGGTGGGGTGGATAGAAGGGCAGCTCGAATGTGCCATGAACCACTTTCACCCACATTCATTAGCCAAAACCCAGCCATCTGCCCACCGCTAAATGCAGTGCAGTGGAACTGTGCACCCAGAAAAAGAAAGCGAGGACAGTAACGCTGGCCTTGACTCTGACTGGTTATGTAGTCTCCCCTAAAATTCCTCTAGTGACAGGAAGCTCACTGCTTGAGGAAACTAAAAAATGCACTACCTTTTGAGGAAGGTAGCACAATTCACCTTCAGATATCCCAAGCAGTTAGAGAGTTCTGTTCTGTTGAGTTGAGCTGTGTTTTGCTGCATTGGTAAGATAGCACACAACTTAAGAACGTGGGCTTCAGAGTCAGGCTGCTGGCATTTATACCCCAACTTTATCAACTGTGGGCAATTCTTAGTTTCTCAGAGTCTTTTTTCTTGTAAATTAATTCATGTTCTTCCTAACTTGTGCCTGACATGTAATAAACTCTCAATTAGTTGTCAACGTGTCTCAGATTGGTTCTGTTTGTGCTCATCTTTATCCTTGAGTGTTTGAAGGTTATCTCTGCCACTATTCTGAGTGCTTCCAGAATCTTCATCTATTCCCTACATGACCTCATTTGGCTTCCTGCCCTAATATGGTCACTCTTCTAAGATTGTGGTCCAGTGTGTCTGGAGCCCTTTGAAGAAGGTAGCACACTTAGCAGACTACAAGATCTTGGTAAGCACTGACCAGTGCAAAAAGCAGAAGAACCAGGGCATTCTTATTTTTAGCAACTATCCATTTATTTATGTAGCCTAATATCTCATTAGCTTTTTTACTCACCACTACACCCACTTGGTATATATTGACCTTACTTTCTTTGAAAAATTTTTAAAATTTTATATAAACATGATGGAGGAGCCAGATCTCTTATATCACTATAAGTCTTTTTTATTTTCAAGAGAAGATTTTTATATTTATATCCACAAATTTCTAGTGTATTGTACTTGGTCTTTTCCATCTGAGGGCAAGTTACTGTCCAGATGAGGTTCACCTGCTAACTCACAGTGACTACCACAGCTTACTAGCACTCGGGAGAATTGGCTAAGGTCATCTATTAGTGTGAATATCTTTGGGTTCAGAATACATTGGCAAAAATCCACTAGCACCAAGGATATCTACTCAGCTGGTGTTTGGGACTTTTATTTTCCTACTTTTGAAAACTTAACAAACAAACAAAACACCAGCACACACTTTCTTGGTATAAAATCTCACACCATTGTCTCAGCATGAATTTCTTTGCCCTTTTTTTTCCTTGTGAGCTAGGCATTTCTCTGCATATGCTGCCATGTCATATGAATTTGGGAAAGGAGGACAAGAGAGGAGACAAAATATGTGGCAGAATAAGAAGGTGATGCTGCAGATACTCCCTCAGGCAGGCATTGGACTTCGCAGTGATTGAAGTAGATGATCTCCAAAGCTCCAGGTATCCTGTGATTCTCATAATATGTGTCATAAATAAATGGATTGCAGCACCAGAAGCCAATCTAGGAAATGGGAACATTGCGATTTTTGAAATATTTGTTCTAAATATTCTTGGATGATGTTCTTTCTTATTGCTCTTTGGTCTTCAGGGCTCCTACAAGCACCCTACAACTATAAAAGCCTGACTCTGGAGTCTAACCACCAAGCTCCCTGGTCTTCTTTATCAAAGTTGATCTTTGCAAATGATTTGTTGGAGACTGATGTGTAGGCCTTTTCTGTAGTCAAAACAATACTTAATAATAACAATATTGAAAGCTAATGTTAATCAGGCACATACTGTGTGTTAGGAACCTATGGAGTAGGCATTTTATTATTAACTACATGTTATAGAAGAAGAAACAGAAGCAGGAAAAATTTGGGTATCTTTCCCAGGATTACATAGTGGCTGAAGCAATTAAGTGGGCACCCCTAAATGTGGAATGAAAATTGCCATTCACAAGTGGCTTAGCCCCTGCTGTTCTCCACCCCCAAGCTGCAAGTTTAGTTTTCAAACTGCCACAGTAAAGTCTCAGGTGACAAGTATCCAATACCCTTTAGGGGACAGTTTTCACTAATTCATTTCACTTTGAAATATCATGCTTCAATAAGTGTCTATTACCTAATGATTAGTAAGAACCTGAAATGGTATTCTGGTGCAATTACAAAATGATCACCATAAAATACAGTGTAATACTTGAATTAGTGGCAACTCCAGTCAGTCTAGGAGAGCTCATACTGGCATTTTAAATAACATGGTGACTTTTTAAAAAGTGCTTATAGAACCAAAGCCACTAATCCCTTTAGTACACTTAAGCTGGGGGTGGGGAAACCCCAAGAAACAGAACAGTCCAATCACCTTCTCGAATAGCCCACACAGACAGATGATTTCGGAGAAGTGAACTGAACTTTTAGAGGTTTTGCGATCAGCTGCTGGACGACATCCGGCTTCAACCCAACCACGAATCTCAGATGGCATAGCAACACAGATCGCCTGGAACCCAAAATAACCCTGCCTAGAGCTCTTCTCACTTCTTATCACTTGAGCAGGAACATGTGCAGGAAAGGTGTCTGTCAGCCAACAGCTGCTAATTTTCAGAGAAATGAGTGGGTGTGTGGCTGCTTCCTTTTAATCAGTCACCATCTACCCCTGCAGTAGCCACTTCTATCCACCCATATTTCCTGTTATCCAAGACTCTACTGGATTCTTTCAAATTCACTTGCACATGTGATGTTTTCCTAGGGCTTAACACTGAATGAAATCTCCTTTAATCCCAGCCTTTCTCTCTTTCTCTCTCTCTCTCTCTCTTTTTTTAATCTCTTAATATTTTCCCTTTGTAGAAACACGTTGGGAGCTAATCCCCAAGACCTAAAGAGTGATACACACAAGAAAGACCTTTGCGTTTTGCTAGAGGTTCTTTACCCTGCCTCAATCCTTGGATATCATCTGATTACAATTCCTCATTCCTGTCTTCTCTACTTTGACCCTGGGTAGAGAGTTGGCTGCTTTAAAATGGATTACTTCTGAACAAGGACATGGTTTCCAATGTGATAACACTGCCTCCATCCATGACATGTAGGGGACCCATAGCCTGCATTGTTTAGTAGTGGGTAGCATGTGATTTTGACTAGACATCTCATATAAAGAAAACATCCTGGGCTTACCCCAAAATAATTTACATTAACAGAAAAAAATAAATTAAGAAATCTAATGGAGTATATTGTTTGAATTTGTTATAATACAGGTGTACTGTTTTAAGATAAAAATCCAGTAATGATTTTTTTTCGAGGGGGGGCATTCTAGTGATTGAACCCATAGCCTCATGCATGGTAAACATGTACTCTACCGTTGAGCTACACCCCCAGACTACAAGAGTGATTGGTAACTGTATTTCTAAATCACCTAAGTGACTGGTTCATGTAAATTTGATATAAAGAAACAACAAAAAATTCCTATTTTTTCCCTAACTTCTGCCAAAGTTGTCTTGAGTACAGATGACTCCCAATTTACGATAGTTCAGTTCACAATTGTTTAACTTTGTGATAGCATGAAAACAACATGATTTTAGTAGGAACTGTATTTTAAGTTTAGAATTGTGATATTATCATGGGCTCAAAATATGTGGTACAAAACTCTCTCATGAGACTCAGCAGCCACAGCAAATTGCTGCTCCCAGACAGCTATGTGATCACAGAATTCTCTACAGCTTCATTGTGTTATTCAGCTATGATGTTCTGGAAGCTAGATGTGCTAAGTGCCTTTTCAACTTGAGACATTTTCAACCCACAATGGATTTATCAGGATGTAATTTCCCATTGTAAAAGCATCTGCAGTTACGTGTGGCCTTCAGGTACAGTGTCATTGACAGGACTTGGATGATCATATTTGTTCCCTACATTTCCCATATATGCTTGTTTCAAGTTTTGTGGAAGCCAAGAGGTTGGAGTTCATAACTGAATTTAATATTCAGAGAGATCTTCAAACTCTGAAGAAAGTCCAGAAAGCTCATTCATAAAGACCAAGCAGATGGAGAAGATGTGGGAAAAAAGGAACATTCACACTGTTGATAGGACAACCACTATGGAAATTGGTATGGATGTTCCTCAAAAGACTAGGCATGAAGCTGGGTTCAGTGGCACACACCTGTAATTCCAGTGGTTCAGGAGGCTGAGTCAGGGGGATCGTGAGTTCAAAGCCAGCTTCAGCAATGGCAAAGCACTAAGCAACTCAGTGAGACCTTAAATAAATAAAATACATTTTAAATAAAATGCAACATAGGGCTAGGGATGTGGCTCAGAGGCTGAGTGCCCCTGAGTTTTAAAAAAAAATACTATAAAGACTAGCCATGGAACCACCGTACGACTCAGCTGTACCACTCTTTAGTATTTATCCTAAAATTAAAATCCCCATGCTACAAGTGATACATGCATACCCATGTTTATAGCAGCAAAATTCACAACAGCCAAACTATGGAACCAGCCTAGGTGTTCAACCATAGATGAATGAATAAAGAAAATATGGCGTATATGCACAATGGAATTTTATTCAGCCATAAACAAAGAAATTATGTCATTTGCAGGAAAATAGATGTAACTAGAGACCATCATGTTAAGCAAAATAAGTTAAACTCAGAAAGTCAAGGATTGTATGTTTTTTCTCATCTACAGAAGCTGTAGATGAGTAAGGAAAAGAAAGATGGTGGTGCGTTTCTTCAAAACAAAGGGAAATCGATAGAAGAAAGAGACCAAGGAGTGGGAGGCAGGGAGAGAGGGGAGAAGTGCTGGGGAGTGACATTGGCCAAATTATATTGTTACGTTGTGTGCATGTACAAATATGCAACAAAAATCCCATCATTATGTACAACTATAATGCACCAATAAAAATAGTGGGGAAAAAAAATAGAAGAACTACCAAACAGAACTACCACAGTGCAGAGGAACCAAGGGTTTGGTAGAATTCCAAGTCAATTTATGAGCAATCGTTACTGATATACTATGGATGAGCCATTTGTTTCTACGTTACCATTAAAGCAAATTTGAAGGAGGGGAAGAGAGAGAGAGGGAAAAGAAGAGGAAGTAAAAGAGAAGGAGGAAGAGGAAGAGGAAAGGAATAACAATAATAGCACCAGCTGTTAAAGACTCAAAAAGCAGAACTGTTTGTCCCTCAGCCACTCAGTCTCAGGTGTTGTCCCATTTCAAAACTCACTCAATGGGAGAATTGTACAACAGCGAGACCTTCTTGACTGTCTGCCCCAAGTGCCATCTGTCCCTGAGGTATTAGAAGGGGGCTAATGTTCACTGGACTCCTGGAATACACATTTACCCTCTTTGGCACTTTGCATGCTTTAGGTGCTTGGTTCCATTTAATTCTCAACACATTTGTAAGATAGATCATGCTAGTTCAGTTTTTAAAGAGTAGGCTCAAGAGGTTGAGAAATTTTCCTAAGGTCACACAGCTAACAGCAAGGGGCTGACATTCAAACCAACATGCTTGCATTGTCAAGCCTGGATCTGTCCCATCGTCTTATATGCATGTCACCTTCTCTGCTTTGCCAGGGGACGGGCTTGATATCTTCTTTCTAATTTAGTAGTCCAGGCTGTCTGGTATAGCTTCCCAAAAGGGGCCTTCTGTATCAATTCATGTCCTAATACTCATTGGTGAGCCTCAGCCCAAGCATGTGTAATTTGTAGGTCACTTTTTTCAGTGTGTCTGGGCATTTACATTTCTTGCCACCAAACACCAGAGAGATCATCCCTCAGACATAAATACCAGCCTTGCAGACCCCTGGATACCTTGAGAGTCACCACACAGATTGAAGAACTCTCATGGAAAATGAAAATACTGGAAAATGTGGGAAAGTGATAAAGACAGCATTCATGTGATTTGGTGGTATTGGCTCCAAATATGTTTTAAATTTCTGATCATATCAGAAATTGATATCATGCATGTTGCTGGTTTTAACTATGGATTTGAGGAGTATTTTTTTTTAAATGAAGTAGGGAACATTCCTCCAAGGTATTCACAGACCCTTAAACTGAGATAAAAGAAAATCTCCACAATTGTTGTATTTGACATGGTACTTTTCAAAGAAAGGGTGTCACAAAGAGAATAGATCATCAAAACCCTATTCAGGAGTGAGTGAGGATAAATGGATTGGCAGGGAGAAGATTTAAATTTATTGTGTTGACTTTGTGTCAGACAATTGGTTCAGCACTTGGCTAACTTTATTTTCTTCATTCTCTCCCAAAACGCTGCGGGGTATAAATATTCCATGCATATATCACCACTATCAGGACTCAAGGAGTGACCTTTTATCTTGGCTTCAATAGCTGTTGAGTGATAGAGCTGAGATTTGAACCCAAGCCTGGGATGGTTTCACTACACAATCCAATCTCCCAATGAGCAAGGCTCTGTTTTAGGCCTAAGAGTGAAGGAGTAATAAGACACAGGCTCTGTATTTGAGAGGCTGCAATCTAGTTACGAGACGCATGTACAGGGTTAGCAGCCTTCTATGCATGCAAAGAAGGCTAAGCACCAAGAAAGGTCTTAAGAAGTCATTAATTACAGAGACCTCAAGTGGTAGAGGAGGGATATTTGAGTGACGTTGAGGACCCAGAAACAGAGAAGAGGCCAGATGTTGTCCCAGAAATGGGATTATCTTGCACTAAGGACATATATGTTGAATTCAGGATGTAAGGTGAGTAGATGTCACTGTTTTTCAATAAGTGAGTATAGAGGGGAACTGAGAGATGCCCCATTAGCTCTTGCTCCTCAAATATGCTCTAAGAACCAATGTTGTCACTGTCCCCAGGGTGCTTTTTAAAAATGCATAATCTTCAGCCCTGTTCCAGAGCCACTCGATCAGAATCTGAATTTTTTAAAATATTTTTTTAGTTATCGATGGATGTTTATTATCATTTTTATTTGTTTGTATATGGTGCTGAGAATCAAACCCAGTGCCTCCCACATGCTAGGCAAGCACTCTACCACTGAGCTACAACCCCAGCCCAGAATCTGCATTTTTACAAGATTCTTCATGTGATTTAGAGGCACATTAAAGTTCAAGAAGTACTGCTTTAAAGAACTAGGTCCACCATACCTCTCATTTCCCTTTTTTAAGATCTCTAAGAAACTTAAAGCAGACTCATATTTCTTTCTTTTCTATTTTTCCTAGCCCTCTGTCCTCCATTCCCCTTCTCTTCTCCCTCTTGTGTAGAGGCTGGGGTTTCTGTTGGTGAACTTGGGATCATGAGTGATGCTTCCTTTCTCTCACTTTACCTAAAACCCAACAACCTCTTCCTATAACTTCCATGAGTGACACACTCTTCTTCCATGTCACTGGCTTCCCCTGATCTGTGAATGTTACACTGGAAAATGTGGAGCAAATATATTTTGCACTCAAATATCTACAAAACAGAACAACTCAGTCACCCTCCCAGGAGGCAGTTCTAAACAACTGGCCTGTGTGTAAAAGCAGTTGTTGTGAGCATAAGAGAACATTCTGTTTGCATCACCCGTATTCAGCAGTGGGCTTTGAAAGGGCAGTGCTGCCCTTAGTGGGCCCATTTGGGAACAGAACACCTCAAGAAGAGAGGCTGTTCCAAAGTTTGGGTCCCGCCTTATGGTTTGCCCAATTTGTTGACTCCAGACTCTTGATTCCCATTAATTTTATTAGTTTTTGGACTTGGGACCACAACTACCTTTGGGAAGATTCCAGGTTCAAGGGAATCTGGGAAAACAAACAAACAACAACAACAACAAAAAAAAAAAACAAAACACTGTGTACAGAAACTGAGGGCTGTTCCAGTTTCCCATGTGACATGGAAAGAACTTGGAAATCATCACTGCCATACATCCAAGGAAAAACAAACAAACAAACAAACAAACAAAAAAACCCTGAACAAATTGAAAACTAGAGACTCTTCTTAGACCCTTCAGAGAACTGAGGTCACAGATTACTGCTTCAAAACTGGACAGACAGATGCATACAGAGAACTTCAGTTTACCAAAAGCAGAAGTGCAGAAGCAGAAACCTCTCCAGAAACCAGTGACCTGAATGGTAACTGACATTGTTAGAGAGGTCCATGTGGACAAGTTTCGGAAGGAAAAACTCTAGAGGGTCCAATTCTAGGGGCCTTTCCACATTTTCCTGAATTTTACCTCCATCAGGTTTCTACTGTGAAGACCAAGGGGAAAACAACAACAACAACAACAACAAAAACACTCTTCTTTCTGGAAGGAGGGGAAGTAGCTGTTTGAAAGATACCCAGAGCTCTCTGTTCTTCTTAAATAAGACCCAGCCTCAAGGGAAACTAGTTCATTGGAGCCTGACTCATGGGGGTTTTACCAGGGGCCAAACCAGCCTGGGGAAGGGAAATACCCAACTCAGCTTCATGAAAAGACAGAACCAATCACAGGACTGTAGAACATCACACATACCAACATATCATATGTTTCTGTATAATAACCAGGGATTGCAACTCAAAAAAACTGCAAGCCTCAAACCCTATTTCAGGAGTCTAGAACAACCCCCAAACAACAGGGGACACAGGAAATCTTAGTTTCTGACACCACAGATGGTAAACACAGCCTAACTCCCAGCCAGGTAAACATAAATATGACACTAAACTAGGACAACTCTGTAATGAATGTATTCAATTTAAGGAGATGCAGTTTCTGCTCACATAGAATGTTCTAGGTTCTCTGCTTAGAAAAAAGGAAGAGAAAAACAACCACAGGATTTTGGGGATTTAGGGAGGAGAGAAATCACCCTCCCACAAGCTCTATTCTTTGTGAACTTGACGGTTGCCATCTAGCCACAGGCACTTATTTTTCTGTAGTTCTTGTTGTCCTGTAAAATCTGTTGCAGCTGGTAGTTTAGAGATTACAGAACCCGTTGGGTTTATGTGTTGCAAATCATCAAGAAGGCTATGAAGGCTTCCCCAGCGTATTGTGGTAGTGAGTTGTTAATTAATGCTAAATATTTGTAGTGATAACTTTATCCTGACAAATCTTACAAGTTCAAGAGTTTCTCCCAACTCTGCCCAAACTGCCTGCCATTGTGTGAGTGTCATGGGAAAAAATAGTTCCCTAAGAACTAAAGATCTAAAGATCTGATTCTGCTGTATACGTGTGGTACAATCAAGTTTTCCTATTTGTAAAAGAGGATAATAATAGTGGATCAAGTTCACCCCAGAGTCATGATCAGGATCATACAAAGTAATAAGATTTTCTATCAATGCAAAGTTATTAGTGTCTATAAACAAAAGAAGTCTGTAAGTAAATGTGTTTATAATATGATGTGAATGAAAAAAGTCACTGAAATTAAACATAATCAGATGCAACATAAAAGTCAGTTCTCAAAAAGTATGAATATCTTAGTATAAATTGTGAGTTCCTCTAAGTTTCACTTGATTTTTCTGATTTTTGAACCTTCTGCTCGTGAGACTCCACATTTCACCTCCTTTCACATTTCTCTACAGAGCCCCGCTTAATGTTTTGAAGGTATTTGGAGAGAAACAGAATTTTGAAATTTGTAAACATCTTTAGGGCACTCTAGTCAGTTTAAAATTGGCTGTATGTGGATTTTTTTTTTCTCTAAAAGGAAACCAATAAAATATTCTTGACATGGCAAACAAACATCCATCCTTCCTGAGGGCGATATTTTTTAAGAACTAAGAGTAAATGAATCAGAAACACCTGTGGTGACTCCCCACCCCCACCCCCAACACAAAAGAAGTTATAAATGCATTTCTCATCCTAAATGCAATTTGGATTTTATTTAATTGCAAACAATTGTGCAAAATATTAGGGCCATTTGAGGATCACATCAGATAGTTAGAACCCTCATCTGCCTAAAAATCTTACCACTTACATGTAACACACAATTACTGGTTTGCTGAGTAAGAGTAAATTATTCCAGTGGCCCAGGAGAGGATAAAACTAGAGAAGCTAAGCTGTAGTCACCTGTCTCCAGGCATATGCTCAAAAGAAGGCCCTGCAAGAGGGAAGATTCCAGGCTCAGGACGAGTTGCTGTCGTGTCAGTGTTAGTGGACGGTGATCCCAGAGCCCTGCGAATGGGCTGGAATTTGGGAGTCTAAGGATGAGTTCCAGGAGCAATTGCCTGACTTGATTAAAATGAAAGAAATGGATTCATTCCAGGCCTATCTATGCCTTCAAAATAGTATGAGCTGAAATGCATGCTCAAGCGGGGCTCTGAACCAAAGTTTAACATAATCAGTTTGCCAGTGAGTTGGGGCCTCTGTACCTGGTCTCTGGTAAGCAGAAGAGCCTATTAGTGGTTAAGAACTCCATTTTTGAATCTCACTCTTCAGGGTCAAATGCTTACCCTTATGTTGAGCACATTCCTAACCCTTTCTGCCTTAGTGTCCTCACATATAAAATAGTGCTCATAAAAGTCAAAAGGAGATAGTATAAGAAAGGAACCAAGGGGTGGAAGACACGGAGGGAGAAGTGCTGAGGAGTGATATTGGCCAAATTATATTGTGTGCATGTATAAATATGTAACAACAAATCCCATCAAAATGTACAACTATGATGCAGCAATAAAAAAATGGAAAAAATAGTGCTCATGATCATTATAGTACCCAGCTTATTAATTTTTTTAATATTAAAAGAGATGATCTCTGCAAAACAAAGTATCTAGACTATGTCTTGTCCCTGGTAGTTATGATTGCACATTCTACTCTCTTTATCTGTGCTTGCCCCAGTCTTCCTAGGTACCTTTTTTCTACTCCTTGGAACTTTACCTGGCCTTAATATCCTATCCCAAAGTCCAGGTTTCCCTCAGTTCAATTTTACAAAGATATTTTTAGACCAGTGTTTTCCAACTCTAATGTGCATTTGCGAATCCCTGATGGATCAACATTCAAGGCAGACCCGGATACAGTTGGTTTGAGTATATCCTTGGGATATTTTGCATTTCTGGCATGCTCTACTAATGAAGGTCCAAAGGTCAGACTTTGAGTAGCAAGCCATTAGGTAACTGGCTGTTCAAATTGACCAGAAATTATTTTTTGGGCCAATGGAATAATGGAATGTTTCAAAGGGAACCTAATTGTTGGATATACAGGTTATCTGATCGTCATGCACTCCTGAAAATCAGGACAGGTTGGAGAGATTCCTCACATGCTGCATTTCTTTGTGGGTGAAATTAAAAATTAATTACATTAATTCAACCAAAGGGTGTTTGCAAGGAACAATAATGTGTGACTCAGTCAAGGAGTTATTTTATAACTAAAGAAGCCCAATTCAAAGTACAAAATGTAAGTTTGGAAATTTTAGACTTTGGTATATGTAAGCGGTAAGGGTTTGTTCATTGTCCTGAAATTTCTAGATAGATATTTTACAAGGTCAAGATGTCCAATGGCTGGTTGAGCAAAGTAAATGAAAACTACAGATAAATATATATATATGTGTGTGTGTGTGTATAAATTCCATCAAAATTCACGTTAACTCAGGGCCTTATTTTGAAAAAGGGTCTTTGTAGATGCAATTAGTTAAGATGAGATTATGCTGGATTTATCTGATTGGGCCCTCTTCCAATTATTGGTATCTTCACAGGAAGTGACACAGAGACCTAGAAAAAAAGCAGGTGATGAGAAGACACAGGGAGAAGTCCTTGTGACAATGGAGGCAGAGTTAGGGTGATTCTGCGACGATTCCATGAACACCAAGGATTGATGACAGCCACCAGAAACTGGGAGAGGCTTGGAAGCACTCCTCTCTTGGGTCTCCAAGAAGAAGCTCTCTCTGCTAACACCTCAGTTCTGGCATCACGGCTTCCTGAACCATGGAAGGTAATTTCTATATGGTATAAGCCACCCTATTGATGGTAATTTGTTATGGCAGCCCTAGGAGACTAATATCCAGTCTGTGATGGTGCAGCATCAATCAACCCAGTTGCCAACTGACCCTCTGAAGCCTAATGTTTAAAGGCTCTCTCCCCTTTTCATCTCCTGCAGCTGAGCTAGCAATGAAGAAATTAGCTACATGTATGCAGATGCTACCTGGGTGGGCATCCTGTCCTCCTTGGGTTTCCTAGATCAATAGGGCCAAAGGGAAGGGAAGGGACAATCTATTTGTTTCAAGGACTAATCCTTTAAGTGTAAAAAGACAATTGAATGTTTCCCAAAGAGGATTCAACCAGTCACTCAGCCTAAATTGCCCAAACACAAAGCCTCTGTGTGTGGGGAGGTCTGCGTTGAAGCCAAGAGCAAAGGGGGGGTGAGCAGTGGGGGCACTGATGGTATAGCCTCCTGGACATTCCTTTGGACATGATCTTTGTGGGAGAGACTCAGGAAGCAAGGGAAGACAGAGTCAGTGATGGGAATGGAAGTGGTCCCATCTGCAAATGCAGTTTTAACCTCCTTGTAGGCACATTTGCTCTGTGCTTCCTGTCTCTGAGAAGTCTCCCTCTAAGGTTTTTACAACCTTACACAATTTGGAAACTTTTGCTTTAACTTAGTTAGGCGCCTGAGATCCACATTTATCTCAAGAAAACATACTCAATTAAGGAAAACATACTCCCCACCCATGATTATTCTATATTCAGTAACACTGGTTAAACAAAGGCCTCCTGCCAAAAAGAATCTTCAGTCTGTTTAAACAGAATGAGGAAAATGCCTAAAATTATTCTTCTCCCATTTCCAGCCCAGTGCATTCAGATCTTTATTTCCACTGCTTGGTTTAATGTAATACAATGCATTCAGAAAGCACATTTTATTTACAGAAATTAAAATTTACTGTTGAGATTCTCTAAATGCATTTCTCATTTGATAAAATTGGATGAAAACTAAATTGCCAAGTGAATGAAAGAATTGTCAAAGTTGGGCAAAGTCAAATCCCAACTTCTGTCTAATATTTTGAGTATTACATAGACAATATCAACTGGATTGGAAGTCAAAAGAACTTTTTGGATTCAAGACCTGCCAGTTACTGGGAACCTTGAGAATGTATCTTAAAAGTTTCTGAGCCTCAGCTTGTTACATTAAAAAAAAAATCACTCCCAAGTTCGCAGAGAAAATTTAATGGTGGATTTGTAGGTCATATAATAGGTCGCCTAGCCCATAAATCATCTTTACTCATTGTCTGAATGTACAGGCCATGAAGAGAGAAGTTCACATTGAGCAGCGTCATTGTCTCTAACAGCTTATGAAACCATCTTCCTTTCTGTAGAAAGTTCCTCTTTCTCTGATTATTTATGTTCCCTGAACTATATTTAAATGGTACAAGCCTATCTCACTCTTCATCAAATATGGGCCGACTTACAATGCCCTATACCTGTCATCTGCATTTTTGCTTCCTGTTTCTAGAGTTCTGTGCTTATCTCTGCCTCTAAACAACCAGCAAACTTGTGAGTTTTAGTTCCAGAAGCCTCTGGGGTGGTTGTAGTTTTGACTGTAGCCTCAGCCTTCTCTGGTGATTCACAGTGACCTATCATGTTAGTCAGTTTTGCATCACTGTGAGCAATATGGTAAGGACAACTTAGAAGAGGACTGGTTTCAGAGGTTCAGTCCATAGTCAGCCAACTCCATAGCTCTGGGCCCAAAGTGAGGAAGAATATCATGGTGGAAGGGCCCTCAGTTCACAGTAGCCAGGAAGCAGAGAGAGCTCAAATTCAAGGAGCCAGGGATGATATAATCCCCAAGGGCACAATCCCAGTGACATACTTCTTCCAGCCACAGCCTACCTGCCTACAGTTACCAACCATTAATCCATTGAAATTATTAATCCATTCACTGATTAAATTACAGCTCTCATAATCTGATCATTTCACCACTAAACATTGCTGCTTTGCTTCACACATGAGCTTTAGGGGGGCACTTCTCCCATTCAAACCATAACATAACACTCGGCACTTGGGTATTCATTTCCACCCTATGTCCTGTGCTTCCACATTACGCAATCACTTCAACCACTGTCAAGTGGATTGTCATGCAATTAGATGATGCAGAACAAAAACAACAAAGTATTTTCAGTATGACATAGATAAAATGTGGTATAATATTTGAGTATTCATTTAAAAATTCTAAAGCTCTATATTCTTAAAAAAAAAAAAAAAAGCTTTCTTGCTTAATAAGGAACTTCTTGAGCAACAGAACCTGGCTGTGTTATTCACCTTCTGGGCTTATCTCTAGCCCTTTGGTTGTGTGGGAGACTCTCTGTCTTCAGGGCACTGACAGAGTTTTATTTATGTCTTCAACAAATGTATTTTAGCACCTGCTACAGAATTAGCACTCTTTCAAGCACAAGGCATAATGCAGAGATGAACAAAACCAAAAGCCCTGCCCTCGTGCCTAGTTGTGGAGACCACCCATAAACACATAAGCTCATATGTCTTTCCCAAGGGAATTCATGTTACTAAGAAGACAAGGAACAAAGACAAACAAGGGAAGAGCTATGTTAAATGGTCATTCTAAGAAATGCTCCTTCAAAGAGTGACATTGAAACTGAGACCAAAGGATTCAAAGGAGCCCTACTTAAACTCTGAGGGGAGGAATTTTCTAGAAGGACTTGTCTATGGCATCAAATTGTGCCTGAAAAGAGAGTTGTACATCTGAAGTGATGTGGGTGGGGGAGAGGTTAGAAAGGGGACAGGTCCAAATCCTACAGGAACCTGTAGGAGTCAAATGTCCTGATTTTATTCCAAAATCAATAGTAAGCCTTTGAAGAAAGTGAAGCACAAGTGTGACATGATTTGATTGTATGTCAAAAATATCACCCGAATTCTGTGAGAAAAATGAATTCAAGGGTGACAGGAATAAAAACAGGGAAGCAGTTCTGGAACTGAAGTATTCCAGGCAAAAGGGTGGCAACAGAAAAATGGAGGAAAGCAGATTCTTTCTGTTGACACATTTTGGTGTTACACCAAATGGGACTCAACAAGGGATTAGATGGAGGGAGGGCAAAAAGAGGGAAGAATCAGGATTTGTTCATCTCTAACTCTTAGCAAAATGTCTAGCACATAGTAGATGCTCAATAAATGGATTTAGAATTGATTTTTACCCCATAAAAATAATTCTCTCAAACTTATGATCAGGGAAAGAATAGAAGAGTATAAAATAAATAAATAAAGTAAGTAAGTAAGTATGTTATGTATGTAATAAAAGGAGACACCAGAAGATGCATAAATAAAAAGTGGACAACAATGCCACTTTGGATAAGCTAGGTAACAACTTTATTGTTAGTGGCCAAAGTTAAAGTTTTTATCTCTCTCTGTCCAGTATCTAAGGAAATCTCAGACCAGTGAGGGAAGAATTGAATAATTACATGGTGAATAAGGGATGGGACTATATATGAAAAGAGATTTTTAAAAAGATATTGTGTGATTTAGAAAATATATTTTTATCATCTCCTTGGCTGACTTTGAAGAAAGAATTTAAGAATACAGAAAAGACTAGAAAGCATATACTCTGAAAATGATAGAAACAAGTGATTTTGCCTTGGCACATTGATTCAGATATTACTATGGCATTTTGTTAAATGTAAAACCACATACACATAAAACCCAGACACATTCCTCTTCAACAAGACTAAAAAGCATGACACAGACAATATAATCTTTGTAAAGATTTTAAGTAGGAAGCACAAATATTCCTATGCGTCAGACTGGTGAGATTAGATGAAAATAGATGAGGGTATATATTTAAATGCTAATACAACTGACTGTAGATACTCATACTTTTATTGGTACCCATAGTTTAATTAGAAATTCTGACATTGTGGAAGGGGATTTCAGTCATCCATATTTATCCCCAGGCTTTCTTTCAAGATTCAATTTATGGATCATTTTTAAAATTCTACCACTCTTCATATACTTTTGAGTGCCTTCTAAATGCTGTAAGTGAACTTAAAAATAAAATGCATCAGCCTTTCTGCTAATACTATTTGGAGGCTAAAACCAGCATTCATGGCTTAAGTCTTGCTCTTTCTATTTGGCTGCAGTACATAGTCTCCAGAATTTGAGTGACGGGTGGGTTTTACTCTGGGGATGAACTACATCACGGACATCTCAGTTCTATTTGAGCAGAGCAGCGACATTTGTGGGTTCTGTTTATTCTCTGCCCCTCCTGTTTCTGCCAAATGTTATCTGAAATATGAATATCTTCGAAAAAGAATTGCATGCTTATTAAGGGATGGCCCAGCTACTTCAGAGTTAAAAAGAGAAAAGAATGGCTTTTAGAGGGAAAGGAGACATAATTCTAAAGCATTGGCAAGTGGCATCAATAAACAGTGACTTAGGGCTAAAGGGTCTTTGAGGGGTCTCTCAAATTGAGCATGTGACTTCCTGTTCTCTGTAGACTGTGGTTGGCTCTGGGTTGAGGATCTTCCCAGAGGCAGTTAAGCACAGTGCCAGAGCCACTTCCTCTGTGGGTGACGTAGAGCCTGTCCACCTTCCCTCGTGCAGTGTTTATTTTAAAGATGTATTGGACATTGTCACTCAACCTTACAACTGCCCTCCAACATGGAATGAAAGCACTCAAGATCTCATATAGCCCACATATTTGGTGCACAGTCTATAGTAGATATTTTATCTCTTTTGATTTTTTTTCCCTCCCAACTCCCACGCTTCTTTAGATGGATTCAATGGCTTCTCCTTTGGGTCACTACTTACAGTTTTACCCCGATATTCATAATACTCATTGCACTTAATCACCTCTAGTCATGCCCACCCCACTCTGCCCCATCCTCAGTTCTCAGTTTCCATTACTCCAGATCCACCATGGTCCAAACATATTAAATGGAAAATTCCAGAACAAGCAATTCATAAGTTTAACATTACGTGTCCTTCTGAGGAACAGGATGAACTCTCACGCCCTCCCACTCCCTCTGGTCTGGAAGTGGGAGCATCCCTTTAGCAGTATCGCCAGGCTGTGCGGTACCCACTGTTGGTCACTCAGCAACCAGCTCTGCTGTCAAAGATTGTCAGTCGGGGTATTTCAGTGCTGGGTTCAAGGAAGCTCAGCGCTACATCACAGTGCCAGTGTCAGCTGACTTATGTCACCTCATCTTGTAGGGATGACATCCCCTCACATTGTCACAAGAAGAAGGGCAAGGACAACACAATAAGATGTTTTTAGAAAGAAAGAGAGACTGTGTTTATATTTTTGTTATAGTATATTGTATAATTGTTCTACTTGATTGCTTTCTATACTATCCGTGGGGATTTTGGAACACATCCATCACAGATGTGGAGGCCCTGTATTGAGGTGTCTGTTCTCCCTACCAGTCTTCTTGAAACAAAGGCCTGCACTATATTTGCGTTCTTTCTTTCAAATGCCTGAAGTAGGTGGCATTTCAGTGCCCTCCCGTCATATGGAAGGTGGGGTTCACTACTGTTTTCCTATTAAACCTTTCTCTCCTTTTCTCAGGGCACCATAAAGTAGTGATTTATGAAGCAAAATGAACATTGATGTGCAGACTCCTTGACTGTTTACAGATGGAGTGTGGAAGGTTTTATGGAAACATACTTATGACTCAACACTGCTATCCACCCCTCGTTGTCCTGGCAATGGAGGAAAGTGGCCATGTGGCCCCCTGGACTGGACATGCAGGACTTAGAAAAGGCAGCTAATGCCCTGAGCACACCTTGAGGTGTGTCCAGATGGCTGCTGGCCTGGCTTTGTTGTTCTGGTCACTGTCAGATGACACTTCATCTTGGCATTCCTACATCCACAGCTATAGAGGACAGGGGCCAGGGGATTCTTTTCATCTTAGAATAACTTTCTTGAGTTCAACAAATACTGTTTGCGAATTTTTAGCCAGAAACTTAGAATCCCAGAAATCGGCTGTGTCATTTCAAAAGAACAATCTTAGGCAATTTACCTTATTACCCTTGAGCGTCAAATTCCCCCAAATACAGTATTTAAACCTCTTCAGACTCACTTCTTATATTACCGGGGCTACTAAGATGACCTTCTAATCTAATCAACATTACAAAGTCTCTGGGAGCAAAGTGTCCCATTTAAAGAGGATTTTCTGTTATCAGTGAGGATAATCCCAGTACTTTGGTGAATGGGTGACATCTAAAGTGGCCTTTTTCTTTTCTACTCAGTATTCTCCATAGATGCTCCACTTGATGTCCTGTGTACCCAGTATCCCAGTCTGATTCTTATTTTAATTCTGGAAGATAATGAGCATAAAGAAGAAACTTGGTTGGCTGAAAGTCACAAGAATGCAACAGAGAAGTTTTAGGTGACTTCTCAATGTGACTTTTTAAAAGTTAACAATTTTGAATCGATATTGCCTTTGATTCAGAAGAATATGTGTTGAATTGTATAGAGTCCACGTCCCTCAAGTTATCAAAGTAAATTTAAAGAAATACCTAGCACCAAATATTTTTTTTTAAATGTACCTATCTTTATAGTTTTAGAAGATGTCATTCAGAGAAATTTCTGAATGATTCTGGAACAGATGAATTCAGTCATGATGTGTATGCATTGCCTTGTAATTAATTCATCTTAGTGGACTCTCTTCTCTCCTTCCTTCCTACAAGACACTAGACTTAGATGTATTCATAAGCATTCTCTTATATAGTCCTCACAACAATGAAATATAAGCCTTACTATGATTATTTTTACAATTTGGGAAACTGAGGCTCAGAAACATTAAATAAATTGCCCAGAATACACAGCTGAGGAAGGATTTGCACCCAGATCTGAAAGACTCCAAGATCCCTGGTATATTAATTTATCAGTTTGTTTCTGATTTTTTTTAACTCATCACTAAAAATAGGAATGACTTTTGAGGATTATTAAAAGTTAATTTTAAAGCTAATGAAAAAAGAAAAAAAGATAGAGATTTGGAAGACTGCATATTTTATAGCCCTAAGCAAAAGATAGAGGAAAATAGAACTGAAGAAGGATTGAATATTAGTTTCTTAGAGACTCTTCTTCATGTTTTATAAAAATTGATCACGTGTCCCTAAAAGCCATAATATAATTATCTGGATGTAATCATTTGACAATGAAATGCAGTTCTGCGAGTGCACTTTGATGTTCAAGGACAGCAGCGATGGCCTCTGGGGACAGAGAAAAGAGAAGTACAGATAGGGGCACATGTGAAGGGATGTCACTCACAGAAAAACCTAAGATATTTTATTACTTCCTTGATTGAGACTGACTCTTTATCAATTAGTATATGTTCCTTTAAAGATTAAAATATAGGATGTTTGCCTTTCTGTTGGGAATTTTCAGCTGCATGAATGGTTCATCAAATTACTGAATGTTCTTGGGATAGATTCCAAAACCCTTAACAAAGAGCCCTACTAAGTGCTGCAGGATCTGGCTGTCCGTCCTTTCCAGCCTCATCTTAGCCTCTAATATTATTAATTATACTGGGGATTGAACTTAGGAATGCTCTACCACTGAGCCACATCTCCAAATCTTTTTAATTTTTTATGATGAGACAAGGTCTCACTTAGTTGCCTAGGCTGGCCTCCGACTTGCAATCCTCCTCCTCAGCCTCCCAAGTCACTGGAATCACAAACATGCACCACTATGCCTGGCATCTTCTTTATTTTTTTCTAAAGTACCGTGACTCTTCTGTTTTGGATCTTTACCTTTTTGTTACATTTTCTTTACCCTTCCCTTTCCCTCTCCCTATTCCTTCTTTCCTATCTCCTAACCTCTTTTCACCTCTGATTTATGCTTCATGTCCCAGCCTACAGGTCCCTTTTATTTTTGGGGGGAGGAGGCAGGTACTGGGGATTGAACTCAGGGGCACTCAACCACTGAGCCACATCCCCAGGCCTATTTTGTATTTTATTTAGAGACAGGGCCTCACTGAGTTGCCGTTGCTGGGGCTGGCTTTGAACTCATGATCCTCCCGACTCAGCCTCCAGAGCCACTGATTACATTACAGGTCCCTTCCTTAGAGTGTCCCACAGCACAGACCAGGTGTGCCTCCCACCCTGGGCTGAGCACTTGCTAGTGCCAGACACTGATATAAATGTTTTGCACGTGCTGTCTCATGTAATTCTCACAACAGTTCTTGGAGCGAGATACTGCTGTAGCTATGTGTGACAGCTGAGGAAGTTGAGGCATAGCATGATGGAGAAACCGGCCCAGCATCAGGATGGATAAAAAGAAGACATGGGCCTTGTTGGTAGATCTCAGTCCCGCCCCATCCTCTCACCCACTTGGCGGAGTTGTCTCGCTCATGAAATTGTATGTTCCCACTCATATTGTCCTTCTCCTTAAAGGACTTGATGAAATGATTAGTTTTTATCCATCTTTCCTACTATAATCTCTAGGAGAGCAAGATCTAAATCTCAGCCACAGCCCCTGGATCTAGCACTGTCCCTGGACCATAGCAAGTGGTAGATAAATATTTGAAGAGTAAATAAATAAATAAATGGTCAAATAGAAATAGGATGGATGAGCAGATGAACTTTGTTGGTGTGTGCCTTTATGAAATGGTGCCAGTGAATCTTGGATTGTAAACTCTATCTACACCCCAAGAAAATCCCTACCCCTGAGTCAGGAATACTATCATCAGGTATCAAGAGCAGGGTGCTTAGGAATACAGACTTTGAACAGATTGGAAATTAGCTCATCTCCATTTAATTTTTCAATGGGAAACAGTAATATTACAGGATACCCCAATCTGACCAAACTTTTAAAAGGCCAATAAGAAAAGTAGTGTGGGGCAGAGGAATAGAATAAAACATTTAGTGTTTTGAGTGGAAAGAGACCATAAAGATTATCAAATTCAACTTCATGCTACAGAAGAGGGCGTAGGAATAATTCTTAGGTACCCGGATCAGATTTCTTTAACTGTTTCTTCATCTGTTTTCAGTACAGGCGAAGGAATTCAGGAGTGTTTTTCCAGGACCTTTCTATCTAGCATGTTGTACTGCTATCAACTGAAGATAAGACATGGGGCATTTTAGAAAAGCCACATGACTGTGATACCGACCCCTTTCATCCCGTCTATGGAAGACACAGTGACTGATAATAACTTCAGTAACTCACCCAATGTCTGAACTCAAACACGAATCGGCAGTCTGAAGGCATAAGCAATTATTTCACAGAAGTGTGAGGTTGGATTGCAGGCTCCTGAAAAAAAAAGAGCATGTTGCAAAGTTATTCTATTTGAAAATAACAAGGTAATTTTTGTTAAGATCAAAGGCTGATTTCAAAGAAAAGACCTCCCTGAATATTTTCCTCCTTCTGGTATCTGATGTGTATGTATGCAAATACAACTTCAAACCCAAAGGTTACACAGAAAAATACTGCATGGAACACTGGATTTGGAACCAGAAAACTCCCTTTCTCCAGCTGTGACTTTGGACAAGCCACATGTCCTCTCCAGACCTCAGTGCTGTCCTCTGCAGAAGGAGCCAACCCTTCAACAGGCCTGCGTGGAGACTTCTGTGTGGGAAGAGCTATGAAGGATCAATAAGCTACCATCTGCCAAGTTCATGCCGTGCTATGAGTACTGCACCCCTGTTTACTTCACTCCATTCACACAAAGCCCTTTGATGGAGACATTGCAAGCCCAGGTCCAGAGAGTTTAGCCACACAGTAAGTGGAAAAGCCAAGATTCAAACTCAAGTCATTGGCCCCAAAACCTTGTCTTCCTCTGCTCACCTTCATCTAGGCTTATATGTGATAAAGAATGTTGAAACTGGGAAGAGCTGGATATGTAATAACTAAAGGGTTTTTGTTTTTGTACTGGAGATTGAACCCAGGGATATTCACTCAACCACTGAGTCACATCCCCAGACATATTTTGTATTTTATTCAGAGACGGTATCTTACTGAGTTGTTTAGGGACTCTATAAATTGCTGAGGCTGGCTTTGAACTCATGATCCTCCTGCCTCAGCCTCCTGCACTGCTGGGATTACAGGTGTGCGCCAACACACAGTGGGAATTTTGAATGCATTTTTCATAAAGAAACAATAAATGGGGCTGTTCAGTTTAGGGTTTTTGTTTTTATTTTGTGGTGCTGGGGATTGAATCTGGGATCTCATACATGCTAGGCAAAAGTTCTACCCCAGCTACACCCCCAGTCCTACCCGTGGTTTTAATTGGATTTATGCTGTCCTCCTAAACTATTTTCCTTTGCCTTTCCTCCTCCTCCTCCTCCTTCTCCTCCTCCTCCTCCACCTCCTTCTCCTTCTTCTTTATTTTTTTTCCACTGTCAGCATGAGGTGATGTCCTTAGAGAAACTTACTTCACTTTATGGAACTCCTTGGGAAAGAAATGTAATACATCATGCAATAGCTTTACCTGCCTGCCTGTGGCTCTGCCCATCTTCCATGTTATGGAGGGCAAGAGTTGTGATCAATTGTAAATAATTGTGATGAAGTCTTTGGAGATCCAGTAGGCTGGGACATGGATCCCAAACCTCTTGCTTTTTCTCTTTTCTTTTGCATCAAAATATCTACAGGCAAGATATTAACCCCTAGCATAAATGAAACCTTTGGAAAGTGCTTACTTTTTGTTTTCTTAGCATAACTTAGAATTGTAAAGGCCTAGATTATTTGCAGCATTGGCAATTTCGAATGTTGCTGTCTTATACTCTTTCTGTCTCTTGCAGCTGCTGGGTGTGCAGGGAGGGCTAGAACACTCAGAGCAGAGAAGCCAGGATCCTGTCAACATTTAGCTTACCTGGAGATGCTCCTGGTCCCACTTTGGCTGCTTTGTGGTCAACATGAATTGGGTGGATGCTTCCAAAGGGCCGACTTGAGACTGGGGATACATGAGGTCCAGAACCCCGTAGGACACGGTAATGTGATAAAAACTATGTGCCAGGTGCTTTCCCTTTGGCTCATATCTTTCCCTTTGGCTCATACTCTCACATCCCATTCACTAAATGGAATGCACCATTTAGTGGATGGAGAGATGGAGATAAAGGAAAGGCTAGAACAACCAAATGACTTTTTTTTTCACTCTCAGGGTGATTTTGTTCCTCCCCATGTGGACACAGCCTGCTGCTACATGATAATATTGCCTAGGGTGCCTGTATAATTTACTGACCAAACCAGGATGCTCTTGAGAGTAACAGGGGGCATGAATCTTATTCCCATCCCCTGAGTATTTGGGGTAAGCCTGGGTTAAATGGCCTCCTTGTATTGCCCAATATATACATTTGCTTTCTGGGATCTGTTTTCAGAGCTGTGCTCTGAATGCCATCTGATGTGGAGTGACCTGCACACGTGGCCTACTGCATAACTGCTGCTCATTAAATGGTGGCCCCTTTTTGTCCTAACCATGTTCTGTTCCCCGTTAAGCTTTGTTTTTTCCACTGTGGAGATCAAGACTTGGGCTGGGATTCTAGCCTTGCCAATTACTAGCTGTTGGGATTTGGGCAAGTTGCTTAAACATCCCCAGTCCTCCAATTTCTCAGCTACGAGGTGGGGATAACAACAGCACCTCTTCCTGCAGACATTGCGTGGAGAAAATGAGGTAATGCAGACGAATGATTGACAGCACCTGGCACATAGCAAGTGTGCAGGACATGTTTGCCAAGGTGATGAGCTATTATTCATTGTTAATGAAATGGTAGAGATGTTACAAAAACTCACGTTTTACCCCCTATGGCTAATAAATGCTTAGAATGACATCCTTCTGCCTTCTCAGTAAAATCCATTCTTTCCCTTTTGGCTCATACTCTCACACTCTGATTATAATGTTTATAGTCCATTATGGCCAATATATGCATTTCCTCTTGTTCTTTTCTTCTTACTAACTGGTTGCCTAGCATTGCCTGGTCCATGAGACATTCAATTGAGAGGAGAGTTTGGAAAAGATGTCCCCAATTCATTTCATCCTAGTAAATAAGTACAGAGCTTTACATCATGCCTTTGAAACAACCCCAGTTGATCTTTCTGGGGAGGGGAATGTACATTTTAAATGGGAGGTCCCCAGAATAGAGACCCATACACCAGCCATAAATGTAGAAAATAAAAATTTATAGGGAAAAAGAGAAAAAGACGTAAATGTAGTTCCAATAAACCTATCCCCCCAAGCAAAACTCTAAAAATTAATTAATTATTTTTTTCCAGAAAGCCAGTTGTTAAATATTTACCAGCCTGCCCCTGCTCTTATCTTTATTATTTCCTCACATTAAGAGCCCAGGGCTGGGGGTAGGGCAGATATTTAGTAGGTGATTACTGGGGCTGCAGTTTTTAGGGCAATGTTTGTTGAGTCTAAATTGAACATGGGGGTAGAGATGGGGGTTGGCGAGGGACGGCATTAAGACTGGGTAGAAAAGCAAGATCCTTGGGGGAAAGGCTGGTGTAAGGTTCCAGGGACGACTGGATACAGGTCTAGTTTAACAACCAGTGTTTTCAAGGAGGAAGCTGAGTAGTCAGAAGTTCCAGGTGGCAACAGTAATAAAACTTAGATACTTCACAAAGAAGATATGAATGTCTAATAACGATAACGTCATTACTCACTAAGTATATTAAATCCACAGAGGAACACATCATTTTATTCCCAGTAATTGGCAAAAAAGCAAAAGACCAATGGGGCTGGGGTTGTTCTTGCCTAATATGCTTTAGGTTCTAGGTTCGTTCCCAGCACTGTTTAAAAAGAAAAAAAAAAAGTTGGGTGCTGTGGTGCACACTGTAATCCTGATAACTGAAAAACCTGAAACAGGAGGATCACAAATTCAAGGCCAGCCTCAGCAACTTAGTGAGACCCTGTCTCAAAATACAAAATAAAAAAAAAGATTTTGGGATGTAGCTCAGTAGTAAAGTACAGTTGGGGTTCAATCCCCAATAACATGCATACACACAAACATGAAAAGAAAAGAAAAAGAAAAAACAAAAACAAAAAAACAAGAACTAACAATACCAAACCTTGGAGAGAATGTGAAGTACCTGGAATCCTCATGCATTGCTGGTGGGAATAAAATGAAGCACTTCTTTGGAGAAATTTTTGTCTGTTTCTAATTGAGACAGATCTACATTACCAACTAGTGTTTCTGTTCTTAAGTATTTACCCAGGGGAAATGAGAACTTAAGTCGACAAAAAGACTTTTACAAGGATATCAGTCTTATTCAGAACAGCCAAAAACTAGAAAGAACCCAAGTGTCCACCAACAATGCAAAGAAACTGACTGTGGTATATTCATAAAATAGGGTATAACGCAGCAATAAAATAAAAAGGAGCAAACGACTGATACATGCCACAATGTGGGTAAATCTCAAAAATGTTCTGGTAAGAGGAACACAAAACAGTACCTGTTGCATGATTCCACTCAGGGGACATTAAAAGTAGGCTAAACTAAGTTAGGTGATAGAAACCAAAATGGAGACGATTTTCTGATAGGAAATAGGAATTAACTGGAAAAAGCATAAAGGAATTGTCTTCGGTGATGGAGGGTTGTATATCTTTTTTCCAGTGGTGATTACACATTTGTATACAATGGTCGAAATCACTGAAATGAATGCTCCAGATCTGAGCATTTTGTCTTGTTGAATTGTACCTCAAAAATAATCAACTGATATAGACACACATACTATTTCCGTGTCTACTGCTGCATAACAATTGATCCCGGAACATAGAGCTTAAACCAACAGGCATTTATCATCTCACACAGTCTCCGAGGGCTGGGGATCTGGGAGTAGCTCCCTTGGGTGCCTCTGACTCAGGAAGCTGCAGTCTAGCTCCCAGACAGGATCTCAGTCTGAAGACTCCAGAGGAGCTGAATGATTTAATTCCCAGTTTAATCCCATGACTGTTGGCAGGAGGCTTCATCTCCTTACTCCATGGCTTGGATTGACTTCTCCCAGATGAGTGACCTAAGAGAGGGGAACATCCAAGACGGAAGCCACACTTTTGTGCAGCCAAGCTTGGAAGGGACACATGCCATCATTTCTGAAGTCTTCCCTTGGTCACAGACCAACCCCAGGACAACAAGAAGTGGACCACCCAAGGGTGTGAATGAAAGGCTACTTTTCAAATATGCCCCACACATATTTGTTGTGAAGCACTTTTGCAGTGTCTGGCACATGGGAGCAGCTTCGTGGATGTCGGTGGTCCTGAGTGGGTTCCCCAGGTGTATTGAAACAGAGGCCACGCTTACAGGTGAATCTTGAGTACAAGGTTTTAGAGAAATCAGTTTTAGCAAAGATCGGGCCTGGAGGGGGAAAAAAAACAACAAAACAGCAAAGCAATAAGACCTTTGGCCATACTGGGAAGGGGGAAACTGGGAAAATGGTTTAGTGAAGTGGGGACAGTTGACATCATCAGGGAGATTGGAGCTCATTTATTTGCTCTGGTGATAACATTTTCTTGGTCTCTTTCCCTTCTCTGAATCTTCTGGACTCTTGCTGGATCATTCTCTTTCCTCCTGGAATGACCTTCTTGTCTCCTTAAAGATACATCAACACTCCTTTCTCCCACTGTCCACAGAAACACTCCTTTTTATTTGTTGTTATGATAACACATCCTTTGTACCTGTGTCCTGACTCTTACTTGATTCTGTTTGACTTGAATGCTGTTTATCTCTATCCCTGGCATTGTATTTTGAGTTTCCTGGGGACAAGAATCACATCTTGCACATAGTGGGGGCGCTAGTAATGTTGGTCGAAATGAAAGGGCAGGTGGCAGCAATCTGAATTTTGTGTCCTCTAGCCCAGCATGTATAAATCTCCATATTCTTCCCGTTAGCCACACACTTGGACAACCTCCGACAGAAAAGAATGTCTCCTCTTCCTTATATGCATGTGATGTCCTTATCTTCTCCCCCTTTCTGAGTCCCACATACTTGTGTTAGGTGTGGGTCTAGTTATGGACATGCATCAAAGATCTATAATGATCTCACTTTTAGAAATACAAGTAGGCTTATCATCCCAGGAGAGTCCCATCAACAGGACAAAATTCAGTGTGGGTTGGCCCTAATCAGTCCCATCACTGAGGTTCTTGTCTTGGGACTCAGGCTCAGCTCAGCTTGTGAGTCACCTTTGACCTAGGTCGGCTGGAGCCCCACCCATGGGAGGACTCCAGAATTAATTAGTTCTGCCTGCTAGTCCTGGCCATATCCACATGCCCTGAGTCAAGATCTTTCCCCATAACCTGTAGGACATTTTATAAGCATCATTCAAAATGAACAAGGGGCTAAGTATGAGGGTGGGATATTGTGCTTCTGTTTTCCTACCTAGTCCTTTAGATGGGTTTGGTGGGGCATGTGAGAGGCACTATGACATATTTAATAGAAAGAGCCCCAAATCTGAAGTCATGCTACTCTATATTCTTCCCATGTTCATAATCTTATCAGTTGTTTCATCTTTGGCAAATTTACGTAATCCCTTTTCTCGCTTGGGAAACTGGAGAATCTCCCTCTCCCATTGCAGCCTTGCTCATCATACATATATTTTAAGTCTGTTTCAAAAAATAAGCAGTGTGAAGGCCCTACCATGCAGTTAGTCCCAATAATATTATTTGTGGTTCTATCTTCCCTTAGGCTGAGGTCCCGTCCGTGCAGTACAATGAATTTATTTTAAGTATCACCCCCTGTCAGATTCTACACTTGTAACATTGGCCCAAATCAAAGATTTAAAAAAAACAAATAATCAAAGTTTATTGTGTCCCTTTGGACTTACACTGCATTGGTGGTTGCTCCTTTGGGACACAATTTCAGAACCTCCCACCTCTTTGCCCAATGCCAGTAGGACACAGGCGAGCCCAATGGAATAAGGCATACAGTTTTGGTGTTGGACCACCTAAGTTCAAACTTCACTGCCATTACATCCACACTGTGTGAGTGTAGGCAAACAATTAACTCCTCTAAAATCTTGGTCTCTTTATCTTTAAAGGAAGTTTAATAACATTATCTAACTTCAGGAGAATGGGTAGGATCACATGAGTTAACACATGCAAAACTCTCAGCAATGTGCCTGGAACATAATGATTGCCCAATTTAATACTGGCTATTATTTCATGCTTTGCAGCTGAGCCCAGTCGTGCAATGATGAAAACTAATCACAAAGTAATATTTCTGTTTTGAATGCTGTTCACCTGTCAGTAATTGGAATCAGACTACTACTGCTTCTGCCAAATGGGCAAGTTCCAATTTTTTTGTCTGATAAACTGGGTGAAGGAGGCTGAGTGCTTCATTAGCCATGGGTGTCTGAGTTTGATTTTATTTATTGCTCTATCTCATTTATTCACAAGTGATCTTGGGATCTGGGTTTAAAATAAGGAAACAGTGATTCTTAGCTCATATATTTTAGTGCAGAACAGTCATGATTCAGAAGGAAAAAATGAGGCTAGAAGAAAGGTCAACCCTAAGGAGATGACTTCAATAATCCAGGTGGAAAATCTCTGCCTAGGCCAAGCAGAGGTCTATGAGAGTAAAAGACCTGATGAATTCTGGACGTCCGAGTGCTATGCGTATCACAAACAGAAAAACTACATTTATTGGCGAACACATGGGAGTCTCCTTGACTTGGAATTCTATAATCACAGCCAGCTCAGCATGACTAAGCCCCTAAAACATCCACATCTGTGGTTGCCACCATTAAAGCTCCAGAGGAATCCTTCTTCTAATCATCTGACCTATGTCCTAGAACCAAATACAACCATGTCTGCATGCCAGGAAGGCGTGTGGGCGCTGCTGCTGTGTATATCAGAAACTGCTCAGGAAGATGGGGTGTATTTGAAAGGTGGGATGCTTAGATAAAGTAAAAAAACAGAAAGCAAATTATTTAACTTGTCCACTTCTTCCTGTGTGATGTGTGTGTGAAGCAAGATACTGGTTCTTTACTTTGTTAACTAACTGCATATTTTCCTGTAGAATTGTGATTCAGTCTTTTACATTTTTAGAAAATAAAATGATTTATTTAATAATCTTTTACATTTTTGATAATTATAATTTATGCTTTCCATTACATTTTAACAAACAAATTGAATGAGAAGAAAAAATAATATTTTGAGACTGTGAGAAAAATTTTAATACTCTAAGCTGATTTACTTTATATTTTTGATTAAAATATATTTGAAATTTATATATTTTAGACATAATTACCTTTCTATTGCTAATACTTTAGATTATTGCTATCAATAGAATCAAATTGCTTTACTGAAATGAAGGTAAAAATGAATTTTATGGGTTAAATATGTAATAGCTTTTAAATTATATGTGTTTTATTTGATTACTCACCTGAACTTTGACAGCCAATCAATTGAATGCCTATACATGTATAATATTCATTAAATTTGATCATCTTTGATATTTTGTAGGTTTTTAATGAAATCAATAGTTTTTACATTTAAAATCTTTTTACCATTAGGAAGATTTACTCATTAAGGAAAAGCATAGATGATAGCTTATTAAACAGTCTGAAGCTTCAGTTATAATTGTAAATATTCAGATAAAAGGCACATAGGCCTCTGTACTCTTGACATGAACCCTAATAGGTCTGGAGCTGGCCTGCCAAGGGCACATGGTCCTCTCATCCAAGGTTGATGAGGATAAACAGGAAAGATAAAACCAGTAGTCTTAATTTCAAAACCAACTAACCAATCAAAGACACGGAATAGAAAGCAACAGAAAGTAGCCACAGCATCTGTTTCTTCTTGATCTCACAGTGGACTTTACAGCTTAGATATAGTCCCTCTGAATTCTGAGTGCATTTCCCATAAATTTTAGGCAGATTTGTACTTTTTAAAAAATGACATTTCTGACAAAATAGCCAAGCACCTCTTACAGTATCTTTCATTCATCATTTAACCATGTTCAAATCATTGGTTACCTACTATTACTTTACTGGAACTCAACTGTGATATATTTAATTCAAGAAGTCAATATCCAGGTATTTTGACATTTTTCAAATCTGAGAACCCAATCTAAAGGCCAAGATTAGAGGTGACCAGGGACACAGAGCTCCAATTAATAGAAATTGACCAGAACCTTAGAAGGGCAATTCTCATCTTGGATCCTCCATTAACTCAATGAGAAATGTGGCCGGAATGCTATCCAAATTCCAGATGGCATCACCTACTGCACCAGAAAGATAATACTGTCTTTCCAGAGCAAGCAGGTGGTCATGAAAGTAGAAGTCTGCCTAAATGGGCAGCAAGCAAGACATACAACACACACACACACACACACACACACACACACACTCATATAGAGGCTCCACGCCTTCCAAACAGATTGCCAGTTCTGGGTTTGGGGTTCATAATTAAACTAATACATTCTTATTTTTTTGTGTTCTCTTGATCGATAAGTTAGAGAGGGAATTTATTCTTGCTGGAGAGTAGCTATTTGGGAAATTAATAAGGATTAAGCAACTTTTTTAAAAAAATATATCTTTGGACTTACTCTAAAAGGTTATGTGAAACAATGAAGTCATTGTTCTGAATAGGAGTCTAATTTACTTGGAAATAACATTTTACTACCTGGTTCCATTTCTTTGTGGTTGAGTATATATTAAGTCTGACATTGCTGTATAATCCACAGGGACAAATGGGTTCCTCTTGTAAGTCCTTTTTGCCACAGTCTATATTTGTAATCAGACAATCAATATGGTTAACGTGTGCCAACTTCACTGGAGGAGAGTGAGGGAGCCTGTTTGAGATCCATGATACTGGAGAAATCATGTGAGGGAATTTGTATGAATGGGACTCATTGTTTGCCTGTATTTTAAATGTTCTCATTTTTCACAACATTTTATGGAGAGCTCCTAAATGGCCTTTATTGATAGAGATACTCATTAAATGTCAGTTTAAAAAGAAGTGTTGTTGATGTAATGTAATATAATCTGCTTTTGCATGAGCCTTTTTATCCAGTGTATTGAGGAGTACTTTGCCAACCCAATCCTATCACCAAAATCCAAGATGCAATTCATAGAGGCTGTGAAAGCCCTCTTCTAGATTGAAGTTCGGCAGCCTGGCATATTTATTAGATCAATTACCTCAGATTGGCATAAATTTGGTGCACGATTTTCTTTCTTCATGAAAACTAGACATTAAATATTTACTCATTCAATAACCACTTATTGAGCATCTACCATCTATCAGAGATAGTGCCCCATAGTGAGATTAAAAAACTAATGCCTTTCCCTTCCAATGGCAGAAAGAGATAAGCAGATGGGTTGGTAACAATGTAGTGTGACAAAAGCAAGATCGGGAACCTGTGTAAGTCAGAGAGTTTGAATAGAATGCTGATTCTCAAAATGTGGTCCCAGAACCAGCAGAATCAGCATCCTCTGAGGCCTCATTAGAAGAGAAAGTTCTTACCCCCAAAAAAAGCATGTGAGAGAGTGCATATATTAATTAGTTCAACTGAGCCATTCCACAATGCATACATATATCAAAACATGTTATACACCGCAGACACATACAATTTTTATTTGCCCACTAAAACAAAGTTTCTTTTTTTTTTTTTAAGAAGACAAAATAGTGTACTACTAATGAAAAAAAAAATCAGCAAAACTCTTGGGGAAAAAAAAAAGCAAGAAACACAAATTCTCAGGCTGCAGAACTACTGAATTCTAAACTCAAGGAATGAACCTCTCTCACTGTGCTGTAGCCAGCCTTCCAGCTGATTCAGAAGCACAGTTAGGTTTGAAAACCACTGGCCTAGAGTAATGATTCTCAAACTCCATTGCAGATCAGAATGACCTGGGGAACGCTTAAACCTCCCAATGCTCAAGCTGCATCCAGATCAGTGAAATCATAATCACTGGGGATGGAAGAAACAGTACCTGCACCAGGTTTTAAAAGCCCAAGATGATATTTCCAGGAAGACAGAGAGAAAAGGCATTTCTGACAGAGGGAGGAGTCCAAGAAGGCACAGAAGCATGGAGCAGCTCAATATTTTGGAGGTAAAATCAACATTGTTGCTGAAGCACTGTTTAAAGGAAAAATGAACTAGAACAGAGACAGAGGTCAGCTCATGGAGGGCCACACAGCAACAGCTGGACAAATTGGATCTTGGTTCTGTATTTTTTTTTTCTGTTCTTTATTGGGAAATTGGTTCGGGTTCCATTTTACTACCTATCCATCTTGCTTCCTAACCTTGGCTTTCTTTTCAAAGCCATTCCTCTTAGCTGAGGCTGTTCGTAATTAACATCAGTGACTATTTGGCATTCAACAAAATTCTACCTCACGCTGCTCTGAATGGAAAGAGTGTCAGAATTGGTAGCTGGTAAGTCAGATAAGAGGCTCCCAGATAAAGAAAAGGAGCTACAGAAAAGGAAAGGGTTTCTATAGACTTTTTGCCCAGATGAATCAGGGAGGGACTCTGGAATAAGTGCATCTGCCCTCCAAGAAACCAAAGCCAGACAGAGGAAGTGGGAGGAAAAGGCCTTCTCAAGAGCCTCAGCTGCTGCATGCCTCTGTCTGCTGTGGACCCAGCAGCTGCACAGACCCCTCTTGTTGGGAGACAAGACAGGGTCTTTTCAGTCTTGTGACCTCAGCCTCCTCTCCATGGTGGGGGAGACAGAAACTGAAATTCTTCCTGTGGCTGAACACATGAGAATGTGACCATCATTTGGGCCAACAGGTTTCCTGTGGACCCTGATTTCAACAAGGGCCATTGTGTGGAGGGTGTACACTCCCTCAGTGTCCGGGGAGAGGAGAAGGATGGTCAGGAAGCAGGAGGGATCCATTTTCTGAGGAACAGAGATGGGCAGAAATCTTAAGCCACAGCCACTTCCTATCTTGGTAGAGGGGACAGTGGTAGCTAGACAAAGCATCCAATACCCCTGTCCACCTCTTCTCTCTACAAATGCCCTTGAACATACTCAGGTTGTTGGATACTTTGATGGAGTCTGATCTTCAAATTGGATTCAAGGTCAGCTCCAAGGAGGTGTTTACATTCACAGTCTGTCCAACAGATCAAAGGCAGTTTAATCAATAAAGCAACTGCAAATCGGCTCTGAAGACCAAGTTTGACATCCAAGTCTAGACTAACTTTATGAGGCTCAAGTCTCTGCTCTGGATATCATAGGAAGTGAAACGGATGCTACACCTGTTCCCAACAGGATGTGCCAGCAAAGTTGAGCCTAAGATTCTGGTGAGCAATTTAGGCATAACTCTTTGGAAAGAGGTCAAGGAAGGGCTCTCCTGAGGGAATTTGTTCGGGAACTCATCATTTGCTTCTTTTGAAAAAAATGGACAAAAATTATACATATTTATCTTATACCATATGATGTTTTGAAATACATATTGTGAAATGTTTGATTGAGTCTCATTAACATATCAATTACCTCCTGTACTTACCTTTTTTTTTGTGGTACAAACACTTAAAATTTCTCAGTGATTTTCAAAGTGCAATACCTTGTTATTAACTATGGTTTTCCTGCTGTATGATAGATCTCTCCAACTTACTCATCCTCACTGAAATTTTGTACTCTTTGACTAACATCTCTCCAATATCTCCCCACTGCCACCCAGAACCTGGTATCAACCGTTCATTCTGCTTCTAAGATTTCAATTATTTTATATTCCACCTGTGAGTGAGGTCATATGGTGTTTGTCTTTCTATGCCTGGCTTATTTCATTTAGCATAATGTCTTCCAAGTTCAGCCACGTTTTTGCAAATGATAAGATTTCCTTCCTTTATGAAGTTGAATGCTATTCCATTGTGTATAGATGCTTTTTTTTTTTTAAAGCCCGCACATTCATTGATGAACACTTAGTCTGATTCCATATCTTGGCTACTGTGCATAATGTTGCTCAGGGCCTAGGAATGCATTACATCTCTTGAACATTAGCCATCTTGGCGTCTTCCCACAATTCCGTTCCTTATATCCCATGATATCTTTCAGGGAAAGAACCAGGCCAATTTCTTGCTGGTGAGTGATTTGGTCTTCCACTTTGATTAATTTTGTTTATTTATTTATTTGTTTATTTGGTTCCAGGGGATTGAACCCAGGGGCTCTTAACCACTGAACCACATCCCCAACCCTTTTTATTTTTGAGACAGGGTCTTGCTAAGTTGCTGAGGGCTTCACTAAATTGTTGAGGCCAGCCTTGAAGTTGTGATCTCTTACTTCAGGATCCTTAGTTGCTGGGATTATGCCTGACTGGTTAATTTTTAATGTATCAATTTCGGATGACCCTTTATTATAAATGGAAGCCTGCTTGTTCTAAGCTATGACAAACCTTTGACATAGCAATAAAGTAGCCTGATCCTTTCACTGCAGGCTTGAAAATCATTCTCCCAGATTCAAATCAGAGTTTTGTCACTTTGGGCAAGTCACCCGACCTAGTCCAGTCTCAGTTTTCTCCTACAAGTTGAACAGTAATATTAGTGCTTGCCTCATTGCATTAACTTGAGGTTAATGAATTTATTCATGAAATAGGCTTCCTACAGTGCCTGACACACTGTAGGTGCTCAATAAATTCCACTTATTGTGGTATGAACCACCTTTTTGGCAATCCTAAGAAGAATGCACTCCTCTCCCCTTGTGCAAAAGGAGAGAGGGGATACAGAGAAAGAGTTGACATTCTGAATCAAAATCACACAACTTATATGTGGGAGATTCAGAAATGAAGCTTCATTCTGGGGGCTAAATCCGTGCTGTTAAACATTATACTAGACAGCCTCTATTGAATAGTTACTTTCTTTTTTATTATTTGACTGTTTACATTCACCTCTCTTTTCTTTCTCAAAATGATTACAAGTTTGTCCTCTGCATAATTTACTCTCAAACCTTATGCTTTTCTGCCCTTGCTTGATTTCTTAGTTTGCAGTTTCACTGTTGAGTTTCTGCATTGTACTCACAACAGTCTTTGACACTGTCTGTTAGGAACTAGTCATTTTACTTCTACACATTCATACCAAAGATAGGACTCTTTTGTAAGAAATAAAGGGAAAAAAATATCAGAATAAAAAAGCAGGAACAGAGTCTCAGATGTGATCATCGTGGTGTGCAAGGAATATCTGAGCACTTGCAGGGCCATTATGCTTTCAAATATTCCTTTTCCTGTTGCTTAGCAAGGATTCAGTAATACTCTTGTAGACAGCTGGCTATTGCAGTCTGGGAGAAAAGCTTCACCAAAAGATCTGTTTTTTTGTGTGTAACAATGATAACAAAAATGGTATATTTCAAGTAATGTATGTGTGTTTGTACATGTATGCAAACACAATGTACAACGTGTGAAGTAAAATGTACATTAAAGATATATATTTATGTATGTATGTGTGCATTTGTGTATATACGCATACCCCTATATAATAATTTTTTAGTATTAAAGACAGAATTGGACTCTTACAGGCTATCTCTACAAATCAAAATTATAGACTGAAAACCAAACAATTCGATCACCTAACAACCTATTGGATTGAAGCAATTGAAGTTGGATGATTTTTCTGGCACTATTTAGGCATAGATAATTTGGAAAGTCAATGACTGCAGGTCATTTATTGTAATATGTTCATGATATCAAATAGGTACATTTTAGACTTATAACAAGAAGTCAGCTCCTTACACTTATGGCAAACCACGGTTGTATAATTTCCAACAACAATGAATATATTTGTATAAATGCTGTCAACTGACATGTTCTTTTATTTAAATTTCCAGTTAACCACACCACTGTGGTTTCATGGGGGCAGCAATGATACCACACTCATAACTTTTGCATCATTTCCAAGGGTGTGGTACTTGACATACGATTTTTACACAGTAAATGAAGAAGTATAATTAACTGAAATTCTTTTTCTCCCCCTCCTTTTTTTTAATGTATTATTTTACCAATTAATAAGTTACAACTTTGAAAGTCTCTTTTAACCTTTTTTTAACCAAGTAGCTATCCAGCATTTGTTGTGTCCAATATGCATTTGGAAGAATGTAAAGTAGTGTTAGATACAAAACAGATAAGTCCATCCTAGTTTTCACGGAGTTCCCAATTGATTATAAACTTACATCTAAATGATTATCAAGCTAGAGAGCTTGACTCTTGACTGTGAAAGTCTAACCATACTGTAGAGACAGATATAGCATCTCTTCTTGTGCTAGGCTTCATAAACAGAACTCTTATTGTATATACTGTGGTCTTCCCTTTTAAGTTGGCTTTTCTAGGCTGCAAAATAATTCAGGAAAATCACATAGGAAGAGGCTGAACTTTTTCTGGTTTCCAATGTATGAAGATATTTGATAATGTTTATTATTTAAAAACAGCTCCCTTCTGACACAGACTGGGTGCATGTTCACCCTTTTATCTACCTATTCTTCAGGACTCCATATTTGGCATACTGGGGCAATGATCCCAAACTTAGGAGGTACCAAAAATGACATGCCCATTTCCTACTTCATCATAACCATTTAGTAATTACAGCTGTACCATGGTGATCATTTCTGGTGGGAAAATTGGAAAAGTGGAACTTAGCATTAACTCTCTAAAATCCTTCCCAAATGGTCATTTTTGTGTGTGTGTACCACATCACTGGATATTTCATCAGAGATCTCTCTCTTCGTTTATTTATTCTACATACACTTACCTTATTGTACCAGGTTTCATTTACATGTAAGGGATCCATACATGAAAAAAACGTAGAGCCTGTCCATAAGGAATTTATATGTCTGGCTGGATTATTTGAATGCCACAGATGTGTTTTGCCCACTACTAACCCTTCTGAAGGAACAACTGTTCGGTTCTGAAACTATATACAGTGTTTGCTTTAAGAAACTACAGCACAGGATGTCCTGAAATATACCAGAGTATGAATAGGTTGTGAATGATGTTATGCTGCAGCTTAATGTGTACCATAGCCAAGGGCAAGCTATCTCATAACTAATTATATTCATTTTGTGCTTAACAGAGACATTCAGAATATAGATCTTAAAATGTAGAAGGTGAACTTCTGTTAAAATTCCAGCCTCCCTAAGAAAAACAATTCTCTTCTCTTGCTATACTTTAGGCTACATTTACAGGCTGCCAAAACTCTTCATTTAATTTAGGGGTAAATTCTGTCCAACTGTCAAGGATCATGTAACAACCAGTTGTTTTGCTGAATTTTTTTTAAAACCTTGTGACTGTACATTTGTGTTCTGGTGACCCAGTGTTAGTCTACTTGTGAGAGACAGAATTCAAAGATAGAATTCAAATGGGGAATTCAAATGGGGAACAAAAAGCAGAATAAACATCCATACAGAGCTTTGCTGTTCACAATATTTTCATAGACAAAATCTCACTTAACTTTTGAAAAAGGCTCCTCAGAGGGAAGTTCCTGACCTCATAAACCCCTTTATTCTTGAAAATTTCTATGATCAACCTAGAAAAACTCAGACTCTGTCCTCAGAGAGGTTATCATCTAATGGGGCCTAGGAGGAAGCATATAAGAAAAGCAGCCTCTACATAGAAAATAAAGTAGAATTTTCAAAGTGTTAATTTGGGAAACTACATAAAGACAATGGTATAGGGAGGTAGATAGATATATCTAGTTGTGATCAATAAAGGAGGAAAATATCATTCTATGTCATTTTTCAACAGCAATGATCAAAGCTATTGAAAATGTTGGGATATATACAAAATATACTACTATAGAATAGAGAACACATGGTTTAGATGTTTCTATCCATTGAGGAATACAACTTGGTCTGCCACTCTGAGCACCGTATCTTGATGGCAAACAAAGCTCTTTTAAACTGTATTCGCAGCAGTTTTTTGGAGGACTCAGGAAAAGGGAACCCCCTACCAGCTCCAGGAGGGGACTTGTTTAAGATAATCATTTAATCTCCTTCCCTTTATTGGTTCACAGTTCAGAAATAGTCATGAGACCAATTCCAACCAATGAAATATGAGAAGAATTTAGCTTGGAAATGCTGAAAAAGATTTTCCCAAGACAGAGATACTGGGAGAGAAGTTCCAAACCCTTTTTTCTGAATGCCATAATATCTTTATGCCATACTACACTGTATTGGAAGGGGTGACACATGTGAGTCGGAGGATGTAGTCACGTGAGCCGAGTGAGGAAAACCTCAGAGATGGGAAGCTGGAAACACATACCATAGACGTTGGAGCCACATTACCTCAGCACTTCAGTTGCCTGAGATCATAAATGTACTTATTATTTAAGTCTGGCTGAGTGAAGGTTTCTGTAGCGATCAGCCAAAGGCAACATAAATACCTCTACTTCCAATTATTTATAGAACCATCCATATCTGTCTGTCTCTCACTCCAATATAGATGTTGTCTTAGCTCAGCCTCCCAAAACAAAATACTATAGATTTGTGTCTTAAACTACAGAAACTTATTTCTTATGTTTCTAGAAGCTGGGAAGTCTAAGGTGATACTGGCTGATTCTGGGGAGGACTCTCTTCCTGGCTGGCAGACAGTTGCCTTCTGATGGTGACTTCACCTAGTCTTTCCAGCTCATGAGAGAGAGATCCTTCTTCCTCTTTTTATAGGCCCACACATTCCACCATGGGGGCCCCACCTTCATGACCTTAGCTCACCCTAATTACCTCCCAGAGGTAATTAGCTCACCCTAATTACCCCCATCTCCAAATACCATCGCACTGGGGGTTAAGTTTCTACTCATGAACTTGAGAAGGATGCAAACTTTTTTTTTCCATAACAGAAGTGTATCATCTGTCAGTGTCTATCATTCTACAAATAATGTAGTGATGGAGCTATAGAATTTTTATTCAGGAACATTTTCTCTAGTTTCCATATAATAACAACAATGCTGTTGATGATTAATTGTAGTGACTGATACTTGCTGAGTGCTTATGTTATGCCTGCAACTGCTCTTCAGGGGAACCTTGTGTGATAGGATGGATTAACCACATTTCAGAGAAACAAAATCCGGGGTCACATTAGGGAGCCTACTTCCAGAAAGATTCCACCCTGAGTCTTTATAATCTGTTGTGTCCCGTGTCATTCTAGTTGGGATAGTCTTCTTCCTATTTTGTTCCAGTCATCTACAGAGCTTCACCAGACAATAAGAAATTTTATATCAGGGAATGGTACCAACTGCAGGGATTCATCCACCTTTCTGTGAGTCTCCATTTCTATAATTTCTGATCCTATTTCCTCCTGTGTAGACTAGTATAGATTTTGGTGTGATGGTTAGGAGATGTGATGCTTCTGAAACAAGAATATGCTCTACAAAAATTCCCTTTGAAAACACTTTCCTTCTCAATTTCGCCCTCTCTGTTTTTATGCTAAGAATTCCTATTTGGATCCCAGAGCTTTTGGTGGTGAGCATATAAATTCGAGGCTGATTTCTTCTCTAATCAATCATTACCTGACAATTTAAAGCTTTTACCTTGTGATTTCTTCCTATATTGAACTATTAAATTCCTCACCACTAGAGACATGTTCCCATCTTCCACCTATTTCTCCTACAACAGCTATTGTAGGAGAAACTTTGCTACCTTGCTAAGCTAGTTTTGTAAGAGTCTGGTATTATTTGCATATGAATCACACTACATCCTGTGGGTAATGGGAAAGAGAAGTGTCAAGTATTGACCTTTGACCATAACAGAGTGGCCACACATCATAATCTACGTGGACAGTCAAGCTTGCTGATGTAATTATGAATAATATCTCTTCATTTTCACTCTTCATTCTCAAAAGTGTCCCTATATGGGTGTTATGGTTTGAATGTGAGGTGTCCTCCAAAAGCTCCTGTGTGAGACAAGGTAAGAACATTCAGAGGTGAAATAATTGGGTTGCAAAAGCTTTAACCTAATCGGCTAATCAATACCCTGATGGGATTAACTGTTGTGACTAGGGTGTGGCTGGAGGAGGTGGTCTCTGCCTTTAGGGTATATACTTTATATATAGTGAGTTGAGTCTCTCTCTCTGCTTTCTGATCATCATGTGAGCTGCTTCCCTCTACCACACTCTTCTGCCGTGATGTTCAGTCTCACCTTGAGCCTCAAGAAATTAAGATGGCTGTCTACAGACTGAGAACTCTGAAACCATGAGCCCCCAAATAAACTTTTCCTTCCCTAAAATTATTCTGTTTGGATCTTTTAGTCACAAGAGCAAAAAAGCTGATTAAAACAATGGATCATAAAGTATCCAGCCCCCTAGACCTTGGAGACCTTACTTTCAGTTAGGAATACCATGGAAACAAACAGAAGCAACATGTGATGGATACCAACTATGTGATGTGGGCTGTGAGTGAATGGGACCACATTTTATGAGAGACTACAGCAATCTGGTAAACTGCTCAGAGATGGGACTTGAGTCAGTACTAGAAGAACATGCGGAACTCAAACAGGAGGTGAAGAATGGAGAACGTACCATAAACCCTTCATTGAGACTGGTAAAATCAAAGCAAAGCATAACTTTTTCAATTCGAATAAAAACTAGTTGGGGCTGGGGTTATGGCTCAGCAATAGAGGGCTCGCCTTGCATGAGTAAGGCCCTGAGTTCGATCCTCAGCACCACATAAAAAAATAAATAAATAAAGGTATTGTGTCCAACTACAACTAAAAAAAGAAATATTTTGAAAAAAAACTAGTAAAAATGATTCCCTCCTCTCTTTTTAGGCAAGCTGATGTTACTGTCCAATCTGCAGCTTGGAGAGAAAGTCCAGTTGGCCTATTAAAATGTGTGGGTATTTTGCAAATGTTACTCTGGTCCCCTACCAAATTAATGAGCCATTTGCCCTGCTGACCTAATCACTACCCCATGGTTGGATGGGAAGAAACAAGAAAGAAAAAAGAGATGCTTGGGCTGGAGCTTGCGTGCTGTAGAGGAGCCCCGGAAGGCAGCCTGGGCTTCAGTGACAGCCCCCAGATGTAGCATTGCACCACCACCCATTTCCCATTTGACTTTATTTTCAATCATTCTCCTGGTCTACATGGGTACAAGGACACCATGAGAAGGTGTGAGTGGAATGCTGAGTGGAAACAGAAGCTTAAGGCTACTAATTCAGTTTTCAAAGGCATCTGAAGGAAGTGTTACTTATTATCCAAACATCTATGAAGAGAGGTGTATTTAGTGCTTGTGATCTAAGGTGTAAATATCATAAGCACCTTGCTTTCTTTGAGCATCATACCATTAAACAAAACACACATGACTGTTCTCTTCCCACAATTTGATCACGGAATGGTTTTTAGGTTTGTTTGTTTTCTAGAAGGACTAGAACATTTCATTCAAACAAAATCTTAGAAATTATGCTAATTCTTATGGGAAAGAGTCTGTTAGTTGCCCTCTCAATAGCCACTCTGCTTTTCCTTACTATTAACAAATCCCCAACTGTTTTTTTGTCCTAAAGGTGGTTACATGGCAAAAATTCAGCCAAATAAGATGCAATATGAGTTATTTACAAAAGCTTTTCTAAAAGGACTAAATCAAATGGACTTCTACATTTTTGCTCTTTCTCTTTCCCTCTAGCCTGGTTAAATTCTGGACATTAAGGCTGGGTCTCTGACAACTTTCTTGAGAACATGAAGATGGCACCACACTCCAGTGAAGTGAAAACAGAAAGCTAGAAAGAACCTGAGCGTCTAATATTATGGAACTACTATGTCATATCAGCAGCTTATTTGAAGATTTTTGCATTACCAGAAAAGGGCAGTTCTTAATGTTGATTTGGTAAATGTTCATGATTGAATGTGAAAATGACAAATAGGAAATTTCTTGGGGGAGAGGAAGAGATAAGGATGAAACTGCTCAAAAAGTTTCCCCTACTGTAATATTTGAATTAGAAGATACTTATCAAGCACCTTTGGATTTGTATGACCTTTCGTGAGTTTCTAATAATAAAATAGTAGATCATCTCTAAATTATTTTCCCTTATTATAGTCTTGATCCTCTGCATCTACTATAGAATGTTATTTGAGGTGGAAATATTGGAGGAAACTAAGTTTTTCCTCTTACTTCAGAATAAATGTTAGCAAATCTGGAGTAGTATACTCCAGACCTTAATCACTACTGAATGATTTGCCTTTTTCTCAGTTTAATCAGAAAGAAGGGAGAAAATTAAATTAAATTAAAAAGAGAAGATATTTGGGGATATCTACTAGTTGTTCGGCATTGTATCTACATTATACCATCATTGGAATCACTATGAGAGAGAGAGAGAGAGAGAGATTTCCATCTAATTCCAATAGGCACATTCACATAGAACACAATCAGAGTGCCCACTGGAGTTGTGCCATGTGATTGCACAACTGGATTAGAGAACATAGCTTGCTTTGCTTGTTCTGAATTTGCTTGGTTTCTTTCTTTAGAAGACCCACAAGCCTCCATCCATGTGGTGAACATTGACCCAGATCTCCAATTGCCACTTAACTCAGGCTTGGCCTATCTGACCACTCCATTTCCCAGACACAGTTGGTTCCAAGACGTTCCTGACTAAAGACGGATCAATAAGAGTAGCCCCTGGAACATTTGCTGGAGCTAAAATAGTCTTTCTCTGGGACCCTGAGTTGTAAAGAGCATGTGATCCTTCTGCTGCTGGGGGCATCTCACTGCTTTCCTGAAAAACAACTTTAACACTAATTGAACTTCTGGATCCAGCCATATTGAAGACTGGATTTTTCTACATGTCTATTCATATCTTTTCCTTAAAAAGCTAGATAGAATTCCATTTCTGTCATTTGTGATCAAAGAGTTTCAACTAATGCAGGTAGCTATTACCATCTCCATGAGGCTTTGAGGAATGAAGTAAGTTGGCTAAGACAAGTCAGTAATTGATGAAAACAAGATCCTAAAACAGGGCCGTCTGGTACTCACATCCATCTTCTTTTTATTACTCCATGCTGCCTCCCCAAGCTGATGGAAATCAGTCACAACTGATGGAAATCATGTTGATTTATCATTAGGCTTTCTAAAATATGCTATCATTTCTACAAACAGTCTTCATGTTCCAAATTTTATGCTAATTCCAACTGGTAAATTTGTGAAGCAGAATCATCACTCCTTGTCCTAGAAGCATTTTCGTATTTACAAAGCTTTAGAGAATATTTCAATGAAGTTTCTTTAAAAAAAAAATTCTTTAAAAATACCTACCATGTAAATGGGTTGGGAGCAAAAGAATGAAACAAATGAAAATAGCAGTCTACATAGAAGAACACATGTTTCAGAATGGAAAATAGTATGTGCCGTAATATCAATGCTGACAAAATGCTATGACCAAAAAGGATAGTATTTGAGCTCAGAAATGAAAATTACATAGGGCTAAGTGAGAGGCAACATGAGCAGGAAATTCTAGGGCACTTGGATAGAATCTTGTGTAATAGTGAAAACATTCCCTATCTTCTTTATTTTATATGGTGGGTACCAGCCACATGTAGCCATTGGGGCATGGCTAATTCAACTGAAGAACTCTATGGCTACTTTCTGCAATATTGGTCATGGCAGTTCTAGACAAATAAGCCCATAACACAAGAAAATAAATGAAATGAAAAGATTGTAAGTACAAGTTTTGCATGAAGGATAAAGTAAGTTATCCACTTCAGCTGGAATTGAGCTCATAAAGGAGTGAAATAAGAAATAATATTTGGTAAAGTTGAATGGGTGCACACTGGGCTTTGTTTTGGTTAATCAGAGCTGTTTGTTTCTGAGCTAAGAAGTGATATATTTAGACCTGTGCTGTGAGAAGACTAACCTAGCAATTGTGGATATGTAGAATAAGAAAAGATACAATATACAAGTAGACACATTGTATATGAGACCACAGCAAGAGTCCAGATAAATCAATGAAAACCTGAACTAAGACAATGTCAAAGGAAATGTAGTAAAAAGATAGATGTGGAATATACTATTAGTGTAGAACTAAAAGCATTAATAACTGATTGGAATTTTTGAGGAGCAAAGAAGAATGCATTTGGGAGAACAAATATTGGAAGAGAAATTAAAAATACATTGAATTATACATCCATCTTATTTAGAGAGACATTCTGAGTTTTAAATCTTTTAGATTTAAGTGTTCATGTTGGATATACTCATAAAATGAAAGAGAAATGCAGTAGAAATTTGAGAATTATCTGCATATATATCAGGAATCAGTACACTGATCCAGCCTGCTCTGTTTTGTAAATAAAGTTTTATTGAAACATGGCTTCTTTCACTTTTTACCTATTATCTTTAAGCTATTTTGCAGTATACAATGCAGATCTGAGTAGCTGCAATAAGTCATTATGCTCACAAACCTGAAATTGTTTATTGTTGAGCCCTTACAGAATATGTATGCTGACCCTGATATAGATGACAGAGATCACCAGAATGTGTGGGATCCTAATAATTTTAATATAGGAACTATTATTATTCATTAGAATTTAATACTTTTACTATTATATTGACACATCTTCATCTGAATATACTAACTACATTCAGAATTAAAATGCAGAGGCCTTCCATGATTCTAAAATAATCTCTTGGATCACTGTTATGGTTTGAATATGAGGTGGCCCTAAAAGCTCATGTGTGAGACAATGCAAGAAGGTTCAGAGGAGAAATGATTGGCTTGTGAGAGTCTTAACCCAATCAGTGATTTAATCCCCTGATAGGAATTAACTGAGTGGTAACTGATGTGGTAGGGTGTGGCTGAAGGAGGTGGGAATTGGCCATGGCTTTGGGTATACACTTGTATCTGGCAAATGGTCTCTCTCTCTGCTTCCTAATTACCATGTGAGCTGCTTCCCTCTGCCACACTCTTCCTCCATGATGTTCTGCCTCACCTTTAGCCCTCAGGAGTGAAGCCACTGGCCTTCTGTGCATTAAGACCTCTGAAATTGTGAGCCCTCAAATAAACTCTTCCTCCTACAATTGTGCTGGTTGGGTCCTTTAGTCATAGTATCAAAAAAAAAAAAAAAAAAAAAAACTGACTAAAACAATCACTAAGTAAAGAGTAAATTATTCTTCATGTAAAATATTATTAAATGTCTTGTATTTTGTCTAGATATATGGAAAGTTGCACTCCTTTTGTGATTTATATTTTATTTTCTATTAACCATAGTATTTTATTGAGTAGAACACAAATTGTAATTTGTTCTTATAAAAATAAGGAAATAATTGAACAAATTAAACAATTATAGTTCACATAGAAAACAAATTAAATTTTGAAATTCTGTAATTGTTTGAAATATCTCAACTGTGAGAAAAATATTTTCATGGACTACCACTTTAAAATGGATTTCAGAACCACATACAATTAAGAAGGCCCATGATTTTGCGCCTTTAAATTTTGCAAAATGTTAAAATAATTGCAAATAGAGAAAACTTCCTTGGTATGTTTTGTCTCCTGAAAAATATTTGAAAAAGGAAGCACTCTAAATAAGTTACCTTGAAAATAGACTAAGATATTTATGCAATTCAGTAACTCCCTCAAGAATATCCTTCATTGAGCAGAATTTACTCTGCAATTATAAAATACCTCAGCACATATAGAGAACTTTCTTAGTAAAAAAAAATATGCTAGTCAACAGAGAAAAGTCAATAAAGGTTGTCAAAAATGTCAAATTTATTAACCATTTTGAAGGACAATTTTAAAGAAGATTGTAAGCAATTTTATAGAAAAATAATAAAATCACAGACAGAACACAGAAGATTTGGAAGGCAGTGAAGTTATTATGTATGTCACTATAATGGTAAATATACATCTTTGCAGATTTATCCAAACCAATAGAACATACAACATCAGGAATCAAGCCTACTGTGAACTGTGGACTTTGGATAATGACACATCAGAGTTGGTTCATCAGTGGAAACCATCTACCACTCTGGTGAGGGATACCAATGATGGGAGGGTATCCAAGTGTGAGAGGGAGTTTTATGGAATATTTTTACCTTCTATTCAATGGGTCTATGAACTACGACTTCTCCAAAACAAAGTCCACTAAACAAAATACTTTTTCAAGAAATTCCCAGTGTCATGATTTTAGATCTAGATGCAGCTTTTTTGATGATTACATGATATAAGAGGTACCAAAAAGAATTATTCTCTTTATACCATTTTTAATATTCAGGAAGTTTTATTTATTTGTTTGTTTATTTATTTATTTGCTGCACATAGATATATAGTTTTCTAACTTTTTATGTGGAATTTTAAAATTAATACAATTAGAATTATTTTATAAATCAACCAATATACAAGGGTAGTATGGGCCTTGGAGTGCTGGTATGGCCCTACTTTCCATCACCTACATGAAAGACATGTTCAATAGCAGCAACCTCTGTCTGAACTTAAGAAGGCCTTATAATATGTGGTTTGCTGACACTCTAAACTCAAGCTGTGCCAGAGGAACAAGGTCAGCCACCAAAGGCTGATGTCCAACACTTGTAGCTTGATACTTAGGTGCATCTTTTGAATTACTTGTTAGTTGCTTTGGTACTAATTTCAAGCAAGCTTTAGCCAAGTAAAAAGTCATTATTCTCTGCAGTTTTCCATCTTGGATCAGCCTGTGTAGCCTGACCTCATTCTTCTGATTTAACTAGAAATTTATGTGATCACATTAGGCCTATAGGGGAAAAAGTCGAGGTTAAAAACAAAAACAAAAAATCCTAATACTTAATTTCATAAAAGGAAGTCAATGTTCAGTATTCAGGGTTTATAAGTTTTTAAATTAATCCATAGCATTTAAAATACATTGCAAAATAATAAAAAATGGTTGAAAGTGGGTACTAGACATAGAATTGAGGGGGTGAGAAACTGGTACTAAAACTTTTGTTGTAAAATTTCAGTTTTAAAAATTGTGAACTTTTTAACAGTTTGAAAGTAAATAAGGTGTTCTTTTTTTTTCCCCCAAATTAAATGCTTTAATATGTATAGGGGGAAATCAAGATTTCTTTTGCTCATCATTCCCAATTTTCACAGATTTTTGCTTGCACATCTGATTTCCAATTTCGGCACAAGGGATTACTAATCACAATGATCTGAGGGCCATGCAGAAGACTGCCTTAGATAATCTTGGAATTATTAAACCATTATTAAAAAAATCTGGCTAGATAAGTTTTAATCCATTCATCATTAGAAAGTATGCTAACTCAAAGCAGTTTAACAAATATATAGCTAATTGGAATCCAGAAAATTCATGAGCTTCTTTATTCTATGTCATTTCCAGTATAACATAATTACTCAATGTTAATCAGCTTTTTATCACTGTGACCAATACACCTGACGAGAACAACTTAAAGGAGGAAAAGTTTGTCCTGGGCTCACAGTTTCAGAGGTTAGTCCTCAGTAAGCTGATTCCATGACTCTGCCTCTGAGGAGAAGCAGAACTTCATGGTGGAAGGGTGTGATGAAGGAAAGCTGTCAGGTCGTGGCAACCAGGAAGCACAGAGAGCCTCTGAGATGGGAGAGAGAAGAAAGGGCCAGAGACAAATATATTCCCAGGCCACACCTCCGATTACCTAACTCCTCCACGTATACCACACCTGCCTACAGTTATCAACCCATAGTTCATTCAATTTATTAATCCATCAATTGGATTAATTCACTGATGAGTTACAGCTCTCATAATCAATCTTTTCACCTTTGAACATGTTACCAGCTTAACACAGCAGCTCTTGAGGGGGACATTTTTAGATCCAAACCATAGCAATTAACTTAAAATATTACTTGCTACTTGCCCAAACCCTTCTCACTACATTAGAGGAAAGCAGAGCCCACCAGCCTCCTCCCATACTCATGCTGGAGATGAGACTTATTATTAATCAGGATTAGTGATGGGTAGACATTTGGGGATTCAATAAAGGAAGTTACACATTAAGATTTTGTTACCGAAACATTGTTGGCTAGTCATTCCCTTCCCCTTCCTCCAGTTTCTGGGTAAACGAGTTAGTGATGCTAAGTGCTAATGGGCTCTAACATATTGTCTGGACTCTTACTAAAATGCACCTCACTGTCTGTACACTAGTCCCCAGACTTGCAGGAGCTGCCGTGACTTGTTTGTTCCCGGTGTTCAAATAGTCCAGCTGTCATGTCAACACATGAGAGACGAGTCTCTGATCACCATGGGCTGGGTTCACTCTTTCCATCAACAATGCACTCTCTTTTGTTTGTGCTCAGACTTTAGATCAGTCTCTTTGCAAAAACAGACTTGATCAGCAGTGAAAGAGGACTGCATGTTGAGATTGCTTAAAAGAATCAGTTCAGGGTCTGGATACAGTTTCACGGAAGATTGAAAATGGTATCAGTTTTAAAAAATTCGAGTTAATATTGAGGGCAATTATCTGTTACCAGCCTGCTGTAGCCTACCCTTCAAGAGTAAGGAAGTGACTGATTAAAATCAGGCCTACAATCACGGAGGCTTACAGTGCACTCAGGTAGGTATGGTTTTAAGTGCCTTTTCTGTCTTATCTTGTATAGTCCTCATCACATCCATAAGTGGTATTTTCCTTTCAAAGGATTAAATAAAAGCATGACTTAAAAGTGCTTAACACAGTGCCTGACAGTGTATAAGGAAATGTTAGCTTCCTATCATTATTAACCATCAATATAGGCTCATCAGTGTGCTGTGATTGTAAAGCTGAGACTTTGAGATTATTGCCAGGCTAAGGTATACCCTTCCCCCTTGAGGGAAGAATGCAAAAGCTGAAATTGTAAACACCTATGCAAGCTTACCTTTCTTTATTTTAGTGGCTAAGGATCTCAACCACTGAGAGCAAGAAAAAATAAATTTCTCAGCACTAATCCTAGTAACTGACATGTGTCCAGATGTTGATTATGTATGTATGGGCTGGGCCAGCACCACCCTAATCGAGTACTGACATTTTTGCTCATGAACCAGAGTCACAGCCTCATGGTCTGCATTGGCTAAGATGGAATGGGATGATGGTACAGACAAGGGAATGCTTTATTTAAGCAGAAGTGAGCCTCATGAGATGTTGTAGAGGAAATTTGGGTGTGCATTAAATACCCTTTAATGTCACTTCTCAGAATTTACAATGCTAAGAGCACATTCAAAACCTATTTAAAAGGGATTAAAGGGATAATTCCATCACTGCATTGCTGAACAATGTTACTAAGGGCAAGTGTATAGTTTGGAAGTAAAACTCAAACCTTACTTAGGACATTTAACTTCATAAAAAAAATCACCTTAAAAACAGACATTAAAAAGTGAAATATTAGAGTGGCTACAGTTGGTGTGGATGAGGGAGAGATGGAGAGATGTAACTGAGTCACGGCTTTAGCATCAGGCATTGAGGATTGACATTAAAACATGGCCCTGACTTCAGCTGGCTGAGTTGTTGCCGTAGGGAAGTTAACTCTTCTTGTGTGCATTTTTGCACCTGTCAAATAAGATACTTTACTGCAGTCTCTATGAGGATTTGAGGATTCTATGAGATCATATATTTAAAGTGCTTGGAATACAGTAGGCACTTACTAAATGATGGATACAATGAGAGATTGAGGAGATCCAGAAGTACCTTGGGTTCCCAAAATTCTACACAACAGAGGAACCATTTCCAAGTCACGCACCCTAAACAAATTTCTCATCTTGCCCCAAATCTAGGTGTATCCAACTTCCTCTATTCTCACAAACCAGCTCATCAAAATGTAGTTCCTATCAGGGAGAGAGGGGTAGATTTAGTATTGGTCACTTGTGATGTTTCACAAGTGATATTTGCATCCAGGGAGTCCCACACAACCTTTAACCCACAGTAGGTATAAAAGAAAATAGAGCCAAGCAGAATAGGAAGCACATTCAGCATACATGCCATTCCCAGTAGGAAATAGCCAGCTGCCCAATGAACATCAGCAATGCACAACTTACTAATGCGAATTCCACTGAACTCATAAAATACCTGTAAAATGGAAATAGCCAGGGAAATGACCATTTCAAACAGTCTGGGTCATTACAGGATACACAGAGCACAGATCTGAAAAGACAAAATCAGTGGAAAGATAAAGGATCCAGATTCCATAAGGCAGAGAATGACCAAATCTGATGTTAACACCAGACCCATCCTTTTATTATATGTTGTGTAATTAATTTATAACTGTTTATGATTCTCATGCCTTAGTATGTTCAGGCATTCACAACGGTTCATTTTATTAAAACCCCCTTTAGATGCTGTTAATGATAAGTAAGTGACTCCCCTCCCACACTGGTCATTTTAATGACAGTGTCGCGATGAACAGACCAAACTGGTAAACACCACAGCAGAGCGGAGCCTTGTCTTGGGGATGCCTGATCCCACCTTTAAGCTAATAATTATATTCCACATAAATTTGTACCTTTGACCTCAATACTACTTTTGTGAATAGATAGAATAAGTATTATCACACCCATTTCACAGATAACAGAAGTGAGCAACTTTGAAATTTAAGATATTCTTCAAAGTTTATGTTAGAACTGGGAATAAAACCCAGGCCAAGCCAAATCGAATCAAATCCCAGCACTTCTCCACTTTTCCACATTGCCCTCTGAAAAATACTTTTACAAATAATACTATATTTTCATTTGCTTTTGGTTTCCAAATGTTACATTTTTAAAATGCAATTTGGATTGACATCTTACTCTATGTTTACTATGGAATCTGAGCTGTGAAAACCTTGTCATATTTCTAAGGTTCCAGAAGCTATGTACACTCTTATAGGGAAATCGGTTACAATGGAAATGATGAGTCCAATGAATGGACTGAATCTGTTAAAATATTCATTTCGTACAAGAACATGTTTTAGAATTACATGCCAGGCTAGCGCACTACAGAAAATAGCAATATCAATAATCCTCTGGCATGGAATTAGGTTTGAAATGCAAACTGAGACTAGCCCTAAAATTTCTACGTTTAACATTTATGGAAGTAGCCATACTCAGTTACATTCTGAAGACTGAAACACATTTTGTGAAATTCATATCTCTCTCTCTCTCTCTCTCTCTCTCACACACACACACACACACACACACACACACAGAGAGAGAGGCAGACAGGCTAAGTGTAAGTGTAATGTAGATTTCACATTTTAGATGTGAAAAATGTTCTCCTTTGGGTTGATTGGTTATGGAGATTTTGAATTCAGAAACCCTAGCACCCACAGAGCACCCACAGATAGAGGCAGATGGTATTTAGATCCTTCCTCTGTTTTCCCCCACCCCCAGTATCCTGGGTTTATCTTTTCAGAGGACTGAGGGAGGAAGAAGAGGCTACTGAGGTCAGAGCAGGTTTCATTTCTCCCTTACCCAAGAATGTTGTGAAGATGCCAACCCATGAACGAGCAGACTGGGTGTCTGGGATGAGTTAATCATTTCATACAAGGAGCAGAGTATGTACCTCAACAGGCAAAGATCTCTGATGTCCTTCACCAAACTCTCTTTCCTGAGTGGCCTATTTTTTGTTCATTTTGGCTGTGCTGGGTATCAAACCCTGGGCCTTGTACATGCTGGAAAAGTGTGCTACCACTGAGCTATGCCTCCCAGCCTAGCCTTTTATGCTAGTAGAACAACTGCTTTAAATGACTTATTGAATTTTCCAGCTAGGTGAGATGTTAACGATGATTGAATGCCATTCCCATCATTTTATGGAAATGGAAGCACAGAGAAGTCACACTCTTTCCCCAAGGCACAACTGGTAGTGACAACTGGAACTAGAAACCAAGTTTGCTGACGCCTTTTGGTTCAAACTCTGCTTTCCTTGCCCAGTCAAATAAATGACTCAAGTGTGATGGCTGCTGAATTAAGCAGTTGTTTTGATTGAACTGGTGTAAATGAATTCAAGCTCCTGTGACTAGGGTTCATTTTTTCAGGTGAGCCGCTATGCTGACGAACAGATCTGAAGCTGATTAAGCATTTTAGATGTCATTCTTTCTAAGGTTCCTTGGACCCTGCTTCCATCTGGCTCCATCACAGAATAAAGAGCCTTAGAACACTTTATTCCTTAAAAAGTACAACCAGGCATGCCATATAAAATGTATAGTCTTGTGTGGTTATAGAAATTTTGCCATTATATCCTCCAGCCAAGGATGATTGTATTATGTGGAATTGAATTAACATCATGTAAATGGAAAAAAAAAACACCAAAAAAACAGTATTTTTAAAACACCTCCAAGGAAGAATCACTGCAGAGAATGTGATAACATCAACATCAAATATATGTTGGGTTTTGACTAATACTTAATGTTATTTGGAATATAGAATAATGGAATTCAAGAAGGAAATAACCAGCAGCACCTCCACATTTCTTAAACACATCTTGGGGGGGGGGGGAAATGTACCATGAAACAGGCATCTGGTTGTCATCATAAAATATCTAATAGTTTTCTTGCAGTTGTAGGACAAAGGAATCTGTGTCAACAAAGATGGAAGTTGAATGCAAAGACTGATATTGTCTTCTGTGGCTCCAGGCTTGGTGTTTTAAAAGTCATGAAGTACTCTTTTTATTCATGGACATAGTAAGGCATTGTAGTGAAATTGATCATGATATAGGTTAAACAAAGGCTTTTTATAAAACCATGTAAAATCGAGGCAGAAAGAGAAAGTGAGATCATCAGTGTTTACCATAGAAGTCCATGGTGTCTATATACATATGCTTCAGTTATAGCCACATTGATTGAGTTTTTGTTTAATCTGCTATTTCCAGAAGCAAGTTCACTCCCTGCTTCATGCCAAGTTCATTTTAGGAGTTCCATGTGACTTGCATTAGCATTTTTGGCTTCAACAGTACCTCTAATGAACCATTTATAGTTTTTTTTTTAAGAGTGCTCAAAAAATTAGGCTGTGACAGTTATCCAAAACATAATTCGTTATGCTGTTTAATTATTTAATGCGCTATTTAAAAATTTAAATGTGGCCTCTGGTTGGTTGGTTGATGCAGTCCCATTAAGGTGGATTTGAAGCTCCTTCAAGACTATAATTATCTACTGAGTTCCTTCATGGTTCGAATTTATAAATTAGAATGTGTTCTAATAAAATGCTAATTCAAAAATGTCAACTTCAATGGTTTTAAAAGTAGTTCTTTAAAATACTACTAAATACCTACATCTTTTAAAAAATAATAATTACTAAGTGAAGGAAATGGAGTGAAATAACCTGTTAAAGTGAAAGTGGTTAAATCCATATAGTGCTTCCTTACTAACTTATGGGCATTCTCCTAAGCATCCTATTTCCAAATTCTCAAGAAAATATATGAGACACTTTGCTACAAAAATACCTGTCGATCATTAGCACAGCTCTAATCTTTGTAATAATGGTGGGTCTTGAAGCAAATCCTGGGTGTTCTTAGTCTCACCTCACTCTTTACTCTTTAGGAGAAAAGTGCAAGTGAATGATAACTTTTTCTGGAATATCATCAAACTGTGCCTCTTTGGCATGGATGGAACTAGAGGACATCATAGGAAGTGAAATGAGTCAGAGACAGAAAGACCAAAACTGCATGATCTCATTTATATGAGAAAATGAGATAGAAGTAGAAAGTAAAGCACATGTCATCAGAGGCTGGGGAGGGAAGCCAAGAGGGGGATAGAGGAGATTGGATACTAGGTACCAAAATCCAGTTGGATGAGAGGACTAAGTTCCAGTGTTCTGAGCACAGTAGGGTGACTACAGTTTACAACAATGTTTGCATATTTTATAAAGAAGTAGAAGAAAGAAGTTTGAAAGTTTCCAACACAATAAAATAATAAATGTTTAAGGAACTGGAAATGCTCATTACCCTGATCTGATTATTATACATTCTATATATGTATTGGATTACTATACTGTACCCCATAAATATGTACAACTTTTTTCAATTAAATAGGGAAAAAACTTAACTGTACTTCTTATTGAAAAATATAATTAGCACTGTGTTTTGTTTTCTAGGAATGACACAAATGAAAATGAAAATGGAAACATAATGCTGCTTAGATAAATATTTTTTGAAGATTACTCTGAAGACCTTTGCATTAAAATTACCTGTGAGAGCTGGGGGTGTAGTTCCATGGAAGAGTATTTGCTTAGTTTGGATAAGGCCCTGGTTCAAGCCCCAGTACCTCCTGTGATGCTTAAAATACAGATTCTTGGCTGTCTCTGATTTACAAAATCAGAGTGTTCTCTAAAGTTTGAAAAATAATTATTAGATGCTTAACTATTTATTTATTTATTTATTTATTTATTTAGCTACTGAGGATTGAACCCAGGAGCACTTAACCACTGAGCCACATCTCCAGCTCTTTTTTAGATTTTATTTAGAGACAGGTCTCTCTGAGTTGTTTAGGGCCTCACTAAGTTGCTGAGGCTGGCTTTGAACCTGCAATCCTCCTGCCTCAGCCTTCCAAGCTGCTGGTATTGCAGGTGTGCCGCACCACACCTTGATTTCCTATTTCTTCTTTATGAACGTTTTCCCTGATATTCCAGATCAGATTTGCTAGCCTGTCTCATATTCTGTTTATATTATATTACCCTTACATTGTAATCCCTGACCACAGAGGGAGGGCTGTGTCCTGTTCCCTGCTATATTTCAAACTTGCTACAGTAACTGACACAAGATAAAAAGCTATAATGGACCAATGAATGAATGAATGAGTGACTAATGAGTAAAATATTCAACTTTGGACGTGATGAAGCAGAACTGATGATAATCCAATTTCTCAAGTCACAGACAAAAGTGATTTTGAATAAACAATTAGTTCCTTCCCTCTCCCATCCTGCCCCACCTCCAAACTGTATCCTGTTAGCTATAATCTTCCAATCCACTCTCTTTAAAACTAAACTGTCATTTCAGTGGTGAAATTCAAGTGTATGTACAGCTCTGTAACCATTCATGCCCGATCTTTGGCTAATTCAAATTTAGAACTGAAAGTGTTCTGTACCTTTGGCATTGACATCAAGCCTGCTCTTAAGAAAAGGAGTTAAGAACACAAAACAGAAATTCACAGAGGGAAGTAGGGAACCTGGAAAAGCCATAGACACTTGAAATTCCATATACTTCTTTGGGATTAAATCTGGAAATGAATTAGAAAACCACAGTTAGAGGGTTTTGAAAAATTTGGCCCAGCATTCAAGATTAAGAGAGGACCTTTCTAACTTGAATATAGGGTGAAGTGGGTGTTTTAAAAAGTCACCCCCAAAAGAGAGAGGTTGGAGGGCTGCCCTCACATAATGCCCTGAGGACACATGCCCTCACATTTCTCTCAAGCTACACTAGTGGAGTAGAAAGGAGAGAAGCAGGGAATGGCCTGGAACATTTTTAAAATTTAAATCATACATTTATTACCAAGTTCCAGTCTCCAAAGGCTATCATGAGGTGAGAGGTCATGAGAGCTTTAATTTTGCACTCTCTCTCTCCTAGAAAGGCCCTTGCTCACAACAGAAGTCATCTGGCCAATGCTTGTTGATACTGAATAAAAATAAAAACAATGCTCATGCAAGGCAAAGTATAGAGAATTTGGGGTAATTGGATTTCTTTCTGTTAAATATTTTTCTCTTCAGTATTGTACTAAGTTATAGACCTATACTAAAGTACCATACCAAATGTAGACTCAGGCAAGGTATAAAAAAAATGTGGGTAAGCCCCAAGATGAGGGCTTGCAACCAGAGTGTAGGGTTGGAACTTGACCACTAGGAAGACAAGTAGAGTTACTGAGAAGAGAGTTAATTCCACTCTGAATAGCTGAATAATGGCCTGAGGGGGTCTCTTCCTCTGCTTCATAAGGCTCAGTTGAGTTGAAGGTTTCCGGGGGGATTTGAACACTGGTGAAAAGGAGGTTGGTAAGCAGGAAAGTCTACTAAGAGATTGGAGAAAGGATTCACCAACAGTTTGGCTTGTAGAACCTTCCCCTCTGAGCACACCTCAACATCTAGGTGGGGCCAGCTTCTTGTGCATATGATACACAGTTTCACAAGCCTCATGTTTTGTTTAATGTCCAGTTGTCACCTTCTTGAAAATCTTATTTTAGAATTTGTCCGTTGCTAATGAAATTCCATGGGATGGTGGAGCATGCATTGGAACAGAGAAGATACGCACAATATTGGTGTCGCCATTGTTTGCTATTCCATCTGCATACAGTGTTTGTCATGCCCCCATAAACCTAGAATTCTGGTGGACCCCTGCTGCAGGCAAGGCCAGAAAGTTTGAAAGTGAGTCCAAAGTAACCTTTGAGTCAGCAGAGGGTGTGGCCTCTGCTTTGGTTATATCTGAACCAAAATGTACTTTGAACAGAAAAATTTTAAAAAAAAGGGGATTCTAGGAAATATCAGTAATTTAGGAATTTTATCATGTTATTTCTTACTTATTACTTCCCTGTGTTAGCTGGGGAAGAGTTAGGGCTGCCCTCAGCTCCTCCTTGCAGCCCTTACTCATCAGTAGGCCCAAGGCAGACAGTGTTGGTAGAATGTGCATATATTAAGAAAGGAATTAAACTAGGGCAGTATACCCACTCTTCTGGTAAGAATGAAATACACATGCATATATGAGCTACAAAATATAAATTGTGTCAGTTTGGTGACTCTGGGCATGCTCCCACATTTGCATTTAAAACTGGCATTGTGCAATATAAAAATGAACAATAAAGTCCATGCTAATAATATAAAATGTTTATTTTCATTTACTAAATAACATTTTTTTAATATGACAAGCCAAGAGAGAAACCATAGAGGAAGGATAAAAGCTTTACATTTAACTAGGAATAGTGGCCCATGTCTATAATCCCTGCCACTCAGGAGGCTGAGGCAGGAGGATCAAACGTTCAAGGCCAGTGTCAGCAATTTAGTGAGGTCCTAAGTAACTTAGCAAGACGTAACAAGACCCTTTCTAAAATAAAGCATTAAAAAAGGGCTGAAGATATGGTGTGGGGTCTCTTGGGTTCAATCACCAGTATCAAATAAACCAACAACTTTACAACTTTAGCTTTTAATACATTTGATGGCACTTTCCCCCTCTTTTTTTTCATCAAAGAATTATTTTTGTTTGTTGCCATAATTTTGCTGCCAGCATTCCAAGGAACAGCCTATGGAAAATGCTGGAAAGAAGAAAGAGACACCTGGAAGTTGAAGTCTGAAAGATTACTTCCCTCTTACCTGCAGGGAAATCAAAAGACACTGCCATGAGCCCTGGGTCTTCTGCTAGAAAACCTGGACTCTGTCCCTTAGCTATGTGGCCTGGAAAAGCTACTTAACCTTTCAAATCCCAGTTTCCCCTCCTATAAAAGCAGAATTGTAACTTTCAGGGCTGTTCTGAATGATAGACATAGATGCAAAGGGTCCACCAGATAGTAAGTTTCCAACACATTATAGCTATAATGACTGCTTTAATTAAGGGTCCTGTTATTCCAAGAACCCATAGAACTATCTTTATATATGGCAGACTAGGTTTCCTTTTTTGGAAGGATTTGAAATTATATTGGCTTCCTCCTGGTTGCAAAAACTCCACTAGGAATGCTCTCCTGATTGTTCAAGTTTCCTTTCCACAGCTCACCAAAAGTATTAAAAATAAAAAATTTAAAAAGTATGGTACAAATTTGCTCACTTCAGTGTGACTATCTCAACAAATTGAGGCCACACCTTTAAGAGCAGTGGACATACCTAGGGGAGGACAGAGGGTGTTGTTTCTAAAAAGTAAACCTGAACCAGAATAAGACCATGAGGGGAGGGGAGGACAAAAAATAACAGAAACAAAGTTCACCTTCCTGGAAGTTACAAGTAAAACTCGTGATCACCAAACTGGAAACGCTTGAGCAAACACGTCCTTTCCTCTCCGTCTCCTATGAAACAATGGATTGATTGCTGCAAACGTTCCTTCATAATCTAAGGTCTAAAAAGTTAACAAATATTCATTAGAGGTTATCAGTTAGTTCATATAAATTCTGCTTAAAGAAAATGAAGAAGCTAACTTGCTCAAAGTCTCTCAGCTAATGAGCATGAGAGTCGGTGTTCCAATCTAGGTTAATCTGACTCCAAAGTTTATTCTTTTTCCACTTCACTTCCATCGGGGTCTACCTAAGGTTCTCCAAAGGGACCGTGTAGCATGTCCCTCCAAGACATTGCATATGTTCTTTATCTACCTGGAATGGCTTTAATCCCTCATCACCCTGATAGACTCTGTTATGTAATTTCAAGCCCACCCCAGCCAGTAGCTGCATCCCTCCCCCACTTCAGTGCCTGCAGAAAATCAATCATTCCCACTCTATGCCATCAAGTATCTCTCCATTATCCTGCTATTATTTTACTTCTCAGATTGTAGAGGGATTTTACAAATTTATAGCTTTTATAAAGCGAATTTTTTTGAGGGAAGATCCCAACTTTTCTGCTTTTGTGTATTTAGCACATAAAAGGGGCTAATTTTTTTTTTTTTCTAAAAACATTCAATTGGATACTCAGGACAATCAATATTGACTAAAGATGGTCACAGGCATCCTCACACATGTTCTGCAAAGGACCATAAAGTGACTATTTTAGTCTTTGCAGGCCACAGAGTATTCCAGTTGCTCACCTCTGCGGTTTTAGTGCAAGATCAGATGGAAATACACAGTCACGTTGCTTAACGACAGGGTTACAATCTGAGAAAAACACTGTTAGGCAATTTTGTCATTTGTGCAAACATCAGAGTATGCACTTCATCACCAGGCAATGAAATCTTATGGGACCGCCATGGTATCTATAGTTTGTTGAATGTCATTATGTAGCATATGATTATACCTAAACAAATGGGTATGGTGTGTTCCAGTAGGAATTTATTTAAAAAAAAAAAATGGTTGTCAGACTGGATTTGGTGCAAAGGCTGTGGTTTGCTAACCTCTGCTCTATGGTATACCAACAAACTGAGATTAGGAACTGGAACAGAAAAGCTCTTCCAAGCAGAAGAAAGATCATGTACAAATGCCTGGTGGCAGCATCCTTTCAGGGACAAACACAAGCTATCATGGATGTTCATAATGTATGTGCCAAGGGTGCAATAATAGAAATACAACTGGAAATGTGGAGCAGGAGCACCGGAGACCTCAAAGGCCACAGTAAGAAGTCCATTCTAATCCCAGTAGGGATGAGAATGTCATCATTATTTTGGAGCAAATTTTGATCTGGTAGTGGCATCAAAAAGTAATCTGCCCACATATCTTCTAGGGTCATGTAGATAGGGTGATTTGAGAGATAACCCAAGCAGGAGATGGTAGCAGTAAAAGATGGAAAGACAGGAGCAAACATGAAAGCTGCAGAGGCAAGACGGGCAGGACTCAGTAGTTGGTTGCATGTCAGTGTAGAGAGAAGGAAAGGTGACTCTGAATTTCCTAACTGGGTGCCTGGGAACATGCAGTCCCAGGAATAAAACCAGGAAAAGCAAGTTGAGGGAATGGTTTCAGGAAAAAAAAAAAAAAAAAAATATATATATATATATATATATATATAATATGTGTGTGTACAATATTTGTGTATATATATAAATTTATACATATATATAATTTATAAATTTGTTTCAGACACGTTAAATCTGATTTTAATACTTGTTTTGCCTGGTCAAAGCCCAAGTTTACATACTGTGACTAATAACAGCATTCTTTTCCAAAAGGGGACTGAAAAGTTTCTGCCATTTGGCAGAGAAAGGACTTTTAAGTTCTTCTTTAAAATATACCCTTCTATGATATTTGATCTCTGCTTACTTATTTATTTATTTTAAGCTGTGCCTGTCTTAACAGCTAAAGGATGTGTAGGCAGTCCCTTCTCCTTTCCTGGGCCTTTTAATCCTCTAGTCAAGTGCTATGAATTCTGAGCCAATCACTTTAGGTTCTCATTTGCTCTATCAAAACAGGCCCAAATGAATGTTGTAGCGGGGACTTGGGGTTCCTCCTTAGAAACTGTGATTACTGAGGTAAGTAAAGTCACAAAAATCCAAACACCAAGCTAAAGGGACAATTAAATTCTGGCCATAATATATGTCCTGAAGGAAAACGGATATGGGACGTAGAAATTTAGGTTAGAAACTTTCAAGTTGAGTCAAGTTGCCAGATCTTTGAAGAAAGCACCTAAAAGCAGAGGCAGAATGACCAGCAAGCGATACAGCTGAGATCTGAGCAAAGAAGCCAGATGGCGTTGAAGATGCTGAAAATCAGCAGTGGAGAGTGTGGCTGGGCCTTCTCTGCTTATCGTAAATGGTATCCTCACCCCAAACCAAGTAGTGTTTGGAGTCCCCAACATCAGGCAAGAGAAGATCTAGTTAAGCACACAAATTAATACAAATGAAAAATATACTCAACTCCGTATCATGTAAAACAAACCCATATATCTTAAAAACTTTGATCAAATTAAAATTACAAGAAAAACTAGCAAAATAAAAATTATTCCCCAGCCTCAATAAAGTCCATAGTTGAGTTCACTGTGTTGTGCCAATTAGTTTCTTAGTTCTGACAAATATACCATGGTTATTTTAGATGCTAACAATAACAAAAAAATAAAATAAAATAAAATACAGAGGGCTAAGTTAAGGGTATTTAAGAACCCTACAATTTTGCAACATTTTTGTTAAATCTACTATTATTTCAAAATAAAAGGTTTACATTTTTTTTTAATTTCTCCACAAATCTTTGAGTCTCTACAAATTACACAGTTGAAAAATTAGCCATTGCTTAGGATGGCTTTTCCCGAAAAACCCTTACTGTGATAATAAGTAAAATGTGACCAATTGCTTAGGTCATGTGAAGAAAGTGACAGACTTTGGCTCTAAGTATAGCTATGTTTGGAGAAAGTTCACTTAACTTCTTTCGATCTCTATTTTCCCTATAAAATGAGGATACTTACCTCTTACAAAGTAATCTGGAGAGCTTTGTCTATGGTCTAGCACAGGCACGGTGCTTAGTAAATGTGACAGCTATTAGCAATAAGGAGTGAAGCTTATTTGTCACATGTATGTGAATAGACAGAGCTGAGAATGTGGCATCTCACGTATCTCTCCACTGTCCAGATGTCATGTGTGGCTTGTTTTGCTGTGCCTCGGGTTCCCAAGCACAAGACCTATTCCACTGTTCTCTCAGAAATGTGATTTTCAATTCAGCCACTCTTTTATATTAAAGTAAGCCCAGAGACCAGATGGTCCCTGTTCTGGAGTTCCAGAATGACATTAAAAATGAGTGGGCAGAGGGATTTTATTAGTCACTTGTTGGCTTTACAGCAGCCATTTCCATGAAATTATAGGACAATGACAAAATTAAAGCAGCTATACTGGGCTTTTGGAAAGCTGGCCCCTATGTCTGTAAATACTCATAGGTCAGGAATGTAGAACAGGGGCAATAAATTGGAGAATTACTGCTGGATGGTCCCAGGTCCCATTGGTTTGGAAAAGCCAAGACCTCTCAGGAGCCTGGCCCAGGAAAAATAGGCCAAAGACAGGAAGTGCTGCTATGCTGCAGGAGGCCGGGACACCTCCACTTCTGGTCAGCCCTATGCCAGTGGGAGGGGAGGACTTCCCCATGGACTGCTAGCGATGTCCCATGAACTTGGAACTAAAAGAGGAATAGAAACTTGAAAACAAATCAGGGACCTTCAGTCCACCCTCCCAAGTAGAGGCCCCTATTCAATCCTTCCCTGGCCTCAGATCCCCTGCTTGGACTCTCGGTGGCCTGGTGCCCTCCCCGCCTCCATTCCTCTATATGGCTGCCTTCTTAATACTTATGCCTATCTCCCAATAATAGCCTGCTCTCCAGCTCAGGATCTCAGAGGCTAATGACAGATGCCATAAAAACAAATGATTGAGAGCTTAAAGGCTCAAGATGTTAGTTCAGATTCTAACACCTTCCGGCCTGAGAAAGAGACTGCACATAATAGCCCAGGGTCTCCATTTTTTTACATTAAATAGTTTCCCTTTGCATTAAAGACAACAAGTTCTTTACTTTGTCTCCAAGATCCACATGGTTGTGTGTGTGTGTGTGTGTGTGTGTGTGTTTTAAATGAAACATGTAAAAAATGTCTGGTATCTAGTAGGTACATAATAGACTTTAATTTTCTTTCCCCCTGTTGTCCTTTGGAGAGCTTCAGAAAAATATCCAAGGATTGGTAGCATAATTTATACTGCAATTGGCCTGAATTTTGGCCTTGTTGATGAAAAGCCCAGTAAAAAGGAAATGTCATGGAATTCCAAGAAATGTTGCTTGTCAATATTTTATTATTCCACAGCCTTTGCTTGTGGATGCTGCCTGTTGAGATTTTAAAAACCAAGCGAATTTCAAACTTGGATGTTCGCCTCTCTGAGCCCAGATTTTCTGATAGCAACTGATTTTGATTGTTACACCAAGGATATGGAAGAAGTAATTAGTTAATTGAATGACCTTCTTTCTTAATACCCATGTGATATTTGCTAGAATAAATTTTCCTACTCTTTCCATTTGTATTTTTATTCTAAATCTATTGAGAGGAGATTAGTGTAAGCATTTTGTCCAAATCTTGCATCCTCTTGAAAGCTTTTATGAATACTTCCAACTTAGGTGCCCTATTTCCCCCAAAGAAGTGACACAGAGGTGATCAGAATCCAACTCTCCAAAACATTATCCATTTGTTCAGCAGCTTCTAGAAATGGATAAAAGTGTTAGAGAAGCTATTCTGCTTTTTTGTTTTGTTTTTGTTTTTAAGAACAACAGGGGAAAACACACATTTGCAAGTGACTAGAAAGTTGTATTAATTTTAAAATTGCCTCTTCTTTAAAGTTTTAAATTTATGCTCAAGTACCTTTCATTCCAAAGCAGAAAAGTTCAGTCAATGTGTTCACTCACATGGACGGCATGTTGGTAGAATCAGAATAACTATGTCTTTGTGTAATGACCTTAATGTAATACTCCTGTCTGTCTTCATATCTTGAATTTCTGAGATCAATAATAATTGAGAGAACTAGTAAAGAGGTGTAGCAGGTGATATATTCAGTGAGTGATAAATGGGAAATTGTTTAGGGAAGGAAAGGAGGAATACAAAAGTCATAAAAGCAAAATAGGAGAAAAAATAATCATGACTCCAGAGAGATAGGGTAGTACAGTGGTTAAGACCACAAATTCCCTAGATTCTCAGGCCAGATCTACCCATGTTATCTTTCTGATGTTTAAGGAGGTTACTTATACTCCCTATGTCTTAATATTCTTATCTGTATGAAAGATGAAGCAATAATGGTATAATAAGGTTGCTGTAAGAATTAAATGAGTTAGTGTCTATCACATAGTAAGTACCATATAAATCTTTAACAAATAAAAATAATGATGGCATGGTAGATATGTGAAATAATGCATTTGTCAAAACCCAAAGAAATTGGTAGCACAGAGCAAATCTTAATGTATAAAAACTTTTGAAACCTCATTTAGAAGATTGGATTCAATATAGAATATGAGAAAACACCCTACCTATGTTACAAATGTGTGAAACAATCTCACTGAAGGGGATGAGAGAAGATTCTACATCAATTAACTTTGAAAATGAGTAAAGTTTGTAGAACTAAAGTCAAAAGAACCGCACATAAACACTGGAGTCTAATTGATAGAGTTAGATATTGATTGACGATTCCAATACCATTTACTGACTTAAGAATGGAGCAATTTATAAATGAATAAGTATTTGGAGCCAGTTTTTTTTTTTTTTTTTTTTTTTTTTTTTTTAGATTGGGAGGTTACAGATAAGCAAGGGGAAGAGGTCAGAAGAATTCTTGTAGTAATGGATTAGAGTTGGAGACATTAGTAAGTGCTCATGTTTAGCTTAATATAGGCATAGGAATATAGAGAGATAAGTGTCCATGGATGGGCTACTATACACATATGTATTTTCTTGCTCTTTCATCTGAGAAGGCAAAGGAGTAAGAGCTCAGCTGGAATGAAAACACCTGAGTCAAGTTCTTCCTTTCTAATGCTGTTCTCCAGTACAAGGAACCAAGTTTTCTTGAGAAATGACTACTCCAAAAGGCAAAAACATATATATATATATATATATATATATATATATATATATATATTTATATGTGTAAAACATACATTAAAATATATAAACTTATAATTATGTTTTTAGTTTATGTTATGTGTTTTTATTTTATAATATGTATGTTATGGTTTGGGTGTGATGATTCCCTGGAAAGTTCACATGTGAGACAAGGCAATAAAGTTTGGAGGAGAAGTGATTGGGTTATAGCCTCAGCCTGATCAGTGAGTTAACGAAGGGATTAACTGAAGTGGTAGGGTGTGGCTGGAGGGGGTGAGAATTGGGCATGGCTTTGGGTATATATCTGTATCTGGAGACTGGAGTTTCTCTCTCTGCTTCCTCATGAGAGCTGCTTCCATCTGCCACACTCTCCCGCCATGATGTTCAGCCTCACCTCAACCCCCAGGAATGGAGTTGGCTTTCTGTGGACTAAGACCTCTGAAACTGTGAGCCCTCAAATAAACTTTTCCTCCTTACAGTTGTTCTGGTCGAATCCTTTAGCCACAAAAGTGAAAAAGCTGACTAAAACAATAGATATATATGTATATATGTATATATGTATAAATATAAAACATACATATATCAAGTTTGAAGCGTCGTATAGTGCTTGGAAGAAAGGTAGTTATTTAGAACACACAAACAAAAAGAACATGCCAACAAAAAGCAAGCTTAAATTAATGGGAGTGCATTAAAGGACTCAAGAGTTAACTGAAAGAGCTCACAATAATGAAAGCTGGAACCATTTGAGAATTAAAGTGGTATTGGATTAAATTTTTTAAAAAATTGAATGTACATCCTTGAGTGCATACTGATGTACATAAGTAAGATAATAGGGGAAAGAGGAGAAGAAGAAAGGAAGGGATAAATTCCCCATACAGATTTCCAAGTAGTTTATGTAGAGATTCTGCTTTCAGAGAGTGGAGTGTAACGCTGACTCCTGAAGAAATGCAGTACATAGTGATTTCTTTCTAAAGATACAGCTTGGAAAGTGGGGGAAGGAGTAAACTTTATAGAAGAAGCTACTAGCAGACACTCCTTTAGCCAAGTTATCAAAGTGAACCTTCAAGAATGACAAGCCATACTGATAGTGTATCCCTTTGATAAGACGTGACAAAAACAGCCGTTTACCTCTTTCTTCCCCAAACCCATGATCCTAGTAAAATCACAAGAAAAAAAAAAAAGTACATTTCAACTAAAGGGAATCCTAGGAAACACCTAGTCAGTATACCCCCAAACCATCCATTTCATGATAATCAAGGAAAATCTGAGTGACTATCACAGCCAGGAGGAGCCCGAGCAAAGAGGTCAGCTAAATGTGATGTGGTTTCAGGGATAGGATCCTGGGCCCCAAAAAAAGACAATTTGGAGAAACTAAGAATATCTAAGTGATGCATGGGCTTTAATTAATACAATATATTAACATTGGTTCATTAATTTAACAGAAATGCATTATATGGTTCACCATATGATTGTGCAGTGCCAATGGAGAAACCGAATATGGGGTTTGTGGTTACTCTGCACCTCTTCACAATATTTATGTAAATTTAAAACTGTTCTAAAATTGAAAGTTTGCCAAAATAATGAATGACTAACATTTATTAAGCACCCATCACATGATAGTCACTTTTCATGCATTAATTTTGACACCCCCCCAAAAAAACTTGTACCAAAAATAAATTGACCAAACATGTAGTCCTCTATTTCCCCATAAGTAGTGAAAATAAATAGATTTGATCGAATATGTATCTTGAAAACAGAAACAAAAAATAATAAAACTAACTTTACTAAACATACATTTAAAAATCTATAGATGCATAAATATGCAGAAATTCTTAGAATAAATAAGGAACAATTCAGCTTAAGTTTTATTCCTTTGATATAATTTTTGCAGTGACAATGTATGGTGATCTTAATAACGATGTTTTTACTAAAAATGGTTGATGATTTTTAGTTTTTACTTCTTCTCCTTTGGAAGTCAGCTGCTGATAAGAACACAGCCTAGGGCTGGGGATGTGGCTCAAGCGGTAGCGCGCTCGCCTGGCATGCGTGCGGCCCGGGTTCCATCCACAGCACCACATACAAACAAAAATGTTGTGTCAGCCGAAAACTAAAAAATAAATATTAAAATTCTCTCTCTCTCTCTCTTTAAAAAAAAAAAAAGAACACAGCGTAACTAACTATAGTACACTGTCCTATAAGGAAACCCAAGCAAGCCACATGGAGAGATGACGGGCCACATGGAATAAACCAAGGTGCTTGTTATGTGAATAAAACCATATTGGACCTTCAAGCCAGTCCAGCCACTAGCTGACTACAACTGAATAACACCAGAAGACAAATTGTAAATGCCAGGCTACTGAGCTCGGTCCAAATTCCTGACCCACAAGATTATGGAAAAGAGCAAATCATTGTTGATTTAAGTCAGTAGATATTGGTATGGCTGGAAACATAACAACAGACCACTAAAACATAGTAGATAGGACAGACTTTTGCCATCTCTACATTAGAGGGTAATGGTTAGCTCTAAGACCTCAATTTTAGATAATCTAATTCAGTCAGTCAAGCCTGAGGATCTGTGCATTTTAGAAGCTCTCTTTAGACTGTCACATAGGACCAGGGTTTAGAACCACTAGTCTAGATGGATTAGTAAGTGCTATGTACTGAGTTAGAAAGTCAAGCTGACACAGAGCAATGAGACTTCAGCAAGAGAAATAAACAAACAAAAAATTCCCTTTTTTTTTCTAGATAAATGTCAAGAGCATGCTATATTAGATCAGACAAGCTGCAGAAAGCTAAATAAAGAATACAGCACTCAGAGGTGAATAAATTAGGAGGCAAATGAAATAACAGCCCCCTTTTTTTTTTCCTAAGCAATATGTAACAGGACTGGAAACCCAAATTCTGTCCCAGCATCTCCTCAGTTGCAGTATGATTAGCTTTAACCTCAAAAGGAAATACTGATTTTTTTTTTTTTTGCCAGTATCTTCAGAATTGTATTACTTATGTCTTGCTCTCAATTGAAATTTGGATAAAGAAAAGGTGTGACGGGGTCTTGGTGACAATCTGAAAAGAAGAAGTTGGAGATTCTCAGTGTGGATTGTGGAGTCCAATTTGGTATTTTCCTATCACACTGGAAGTCATTATAAAGATCTGTATGCCAAGCCACACCACCAATTTCAAGATATTGACTCTAACCAAGATGTCAATATTCTAGTCACATCAGCAGAGTTTAACCTCAACTAATGTCTAGTGACACATGACACTTTGCCTGCCCTTTCAGCCATTTATATCTTTGCTTTAGGCAAAATGTATTCTGTCTCTATTGATATATAATTATCGAGTACTTGAATCTAAAACTCTAGACTTAGTAGAAAGAAAAAAAAAAGAAAGACAGACAGACAGAAAGAAAGAAAAAGAGGCAAAGAAAGAAAAAGTGCTGGTCCTCATCAGAGGCCTGTCTGTCTTTGAAGCTTTGTATTTCAGAAGCCGAAATGAGAGTCTCCAGTGGTTTTGATTATAATCGCTGCTCTGTGGCCCTCGTGTTTTCCAGGGCACCTCATCTGTGACCACGTGTTGGACTGACTGAATAGCGCTGATTAGTGAATGAACATGACATAGAAAAGCCTAGAGGTCTTTCAGACCCCTCCCCTTTCCAGGAGGGGAAGAACATCCTCCCAGCCGGGCACATTCAGCCTTTGGATGTGTTAATATGAAATACTTTTCATCGTTCCAATTTCCACTCATGTGGATTTTTCCTGGCTCCAGCTCAGTGACCCAATTCTCTAATTTTCCCCCCTCTGAGAACATGCTTTTTCTTAAATTATTTTTTTTCCCTGTGAAATCCACACCCCTCCCCACCCCTTCCCTTTTGATTTTTTTCTTTTTCTTTTTCTTTTTTTTTTAATTCAGCCTGGAAACTACCTCAGCATTTGTAATTAGCTTGAATCCTTGAGGGAGGGAGAAGGGCTCTCCTCAGGAAATAGCCAGAATAAAGCACGATTCCTTCCCCTAAGAGTAGGGAAGAGAAGCCCAGACCAATGTAAGCTGATTAAATCTCTTTGCCTTTTCATCTATTGTAAAGCACCAAACTCTGATGAGAGCCTACTTCTTTGTGTTATTTTATAACCTTAATTGACCCATAGCACATATTCTCAGCTTGTTAGGCCAGATATTCTCTTCAGGGCCAAATGAAGAGCCAAAATCTACTAATTTTTTACATGTCAGGTTAGCAGCTGTCTGTTTTCCCTCCTCAGTCTCTTCTGGGTGTCTGTGCTGAGTGAAGTTTGCCTAGAGACAGGGAACATAGGTTTGTGTTTCATTCCTATTAACGTCATCTTGAGCTAATTTTGCTGTGTTGCTGGGTTCATGAGTTCCTCTCAAATGTTATTGCTACAAAAGAATTTTAATGTTGCCTATGTTTTTTACAAGTCAATTTTTTTTTCAATAATAGTAGCTATGACTCATGCTGCACTCTCTTCAATGTTTTAATTATATTGTCCCGATTAGTCTCCGAAGTGACCTAGGAAGTCGTTATTGATATCTCCATTTTCCAGATGAGCAATCTGAAGCTCGGAGTTAAGTCTAATAACTAGCCTGAGGGGCACAGTTAGGAAGTGTCAGAGCTGAGATCAGCTGCCAGCCTGGCTGTCAATGGCTCTACCAACCTGCTTTACGCTCTACCAGCTTGAAAATGGTTGAAGAAAGAAAGAGAAGGAAGATGAAACAAAAGTCAAGGAAGGAAAAGAAAAAGAATGAGAGCATTTTCTGTTCATGCATAGTCTGTGGAGCATTTTGAAAAGAATGGAAAATAGCTGCTTAAAACTATTTAAAACTAGAGCAAGGCAGGACAGAAAACAGCCTGATTTTCAAGAGTGTTTCATACAGAACGCATGCTCTTTGGCTGTCCTGTTGCCAAAACAGTTGCAAGTGATGCTGTAATTGAAAACCAGCCACTGAATGTTATGTACAGGGTGCCTATCTCTAGTACCAGAAAGTTACAGAGCAGACATCCAGGTCGTCTCATCATTTGATGGTCACTATTGCCTTGGAGAAAACATGCATTTCTCCCATTTAGTAGAGAAAGCATGCATTTCTAGTCTTCTAACCAAATAAAATAAAATAAAATAAAATTTTGTAAACTTTTTCCAGACCCTTTTGTAAGTACAAAAACAAAAAGTTACGTTAAAAAAAAAAAAAAAAACTGCACAGAAGTCATTTCTTTTCTGTTAGCACACCCTCCCACCAAGTGCTAAGACCATGGTATTTTATTTCCATCTGTATGTTTTGGTGTGTTTTCAAACTCCAAACCAATATCATTATACTTGTAATTATTAGATACCCATTTTAAAATCTGTTGATTTGTATTAGTTTATCAAAATTGAAAATCATAATATTCATTGGCCATTTGATTGTTTTGTTGATAGATTCTCTCTTTAGACCAAAGACTCCTGAGTAACAGGATAGCCTTGCTATCCTGACATCAAGGATACCAGGAAACTATGCTGACCTGGACCAGGTGATATTTTGTGTGTCCAAGAAGCTCCTGATGTCTTTGAGAGCTGAATTTCCAGAGCTGCTACAGCTAAGAATCAACTGGCTGGCTTGGACAGGAGCTCTAAGACAGGCATGATTGTCATCACAGGTCACCATGGTCCCTGGTCAGAGGACCCTCAGGAATCAATGGAAAATGTAATTTAATTTTACCTTTGAAGTTCATGTTGAGAAGACCGTTCACTTTTGTGACCATGGCATTGAGATATTTTTGTAATTTTACGTAGCTTAAGGGCTTTTCATGGTGCATTAAGTATCTACCATGTTTAAATAGCATTACAGCCTATTAAATCTATGACCCACAAAATAAGAAGCTCAATAGGCACAAAATAATGATTTTTAGGAGGAGTTTTCTTCAAGGTTATTTCTCTGCAAAACAGAAAAAAAAATATATGTGCCCTTTATGTAAAGAACAGGTATTTTGGTCCTTGGTATCACTGACAAGTGGAATGTCAAAGGGAAAAATATTCAAGTGCTCTACCTAATTTCCTCTGTTGCATATGCTTTTGGCTTCTTATATTAAATGTGTCTAAATATGTCTAAAGCACTTCAAATTCATGACTTCTTACTTTCCATGCCAAAATTTGACCACGTGTGTCAAATACCCAAAAAGAAATCTTTTCATTGCAAGAAAAATATCTTCAGCTGAGTACTGATTTTGCTTGGCTTTGGTCTTATGAAATGACTCACTCAACACTTACACAGACTTCTCCTCACATTGAATAAATAAATTTTAACCAAATCATTAATTTGCAGTAACTAACTACACTAACTAACTTTACTCATAGAGAGAAGGATTGCAGTTTTTATCCTTTGAAGTGAAGTTACTTTTTTTTTTTTAATGGACCCTTGAAAAAAAATCACCATTTGACTGTTGGACAGAGTTTCAGATCTCAATGCTAATTTTATTAAATAGTATAACCAGAAAGTCACTTGAATCATCATGTAATAATTTGTGCCTTTGCGACTTAATAGTCACAGCTCTATGAATTGAATGCTCAAGATTGTATTAATCAATCAAATGTTATTCAGATCCCAAGGTCACACTCTATGGTGAATCTCATTTCTAAAAATGTGATCAGAGAAAAAAAAAGATAGGGAAATAGAAATTTGGAAGGTTTTCCTACAATGATAGTGAGTTAGTAAATTTGGAATTTTGAAAGAAAGCAGAGGTACAAATTTTATGAGATTTTTATACCAAGTACAACACAGTGGACATAAACAGGGCCCATTTCCTAACTAACTCCCCCAGAGCCTCACCTATCCCCTTTTAACAAAACTGGACTGGCTTTCCTGAGCGATCTCACCATATGACATGGAAAATAATTTACATAAAATTTTAAGAGAGAAGAGTAAAATATTTTCACAGTATAAACCCCCAAATCTATAGTGTCACAAAATTATATAATATATAGTACCCACTCCCTCTTTTAATGCTGTTTATCCGTTTTAATATTTCTAGTCTTTATGGGACTCACTGATACTCATATGATAGTCATTGATGCAAAATCTTCCTTTATTAGATTACAATTTCTTATTCATTTAACAAACTTTTCATGAGTATTTACTAGGTGCCTGGTACTGTGTTGTGTAAAGGATGAAGAGTAGAACATGACTCAGCATTCAAATGGCTCAAGGTTAGTTGAAGATATAGAAATACAAGCCATAATTACAATGGTGAAAAATGTTATACAGTATAAAGTACTTCTGGATCTCAGAAGAAGGGAGGGACCATCTGGTCCCTTTCTGTGTTCTGTTGTGTACACTCTATCAGCTTTCATCTTGACCACTCCTTAAACTGTTCTTGGCAAAGTCAACAGAAGCTCCCCTGTTGCCAAATCTGGGTCATGCCTCAGTCCTCAACTTGCTCAATACATTTGCAAAGTTGCACAAATTTTTCACAAAATTTATTTCCTCCTTCGAGAGACTTTCTTCACTTAGCTCCCAGGAGATTTCTTCTTCCTTACTTCACTTCCTTTCTCACTGGTCATTCTTGGTAAGTTTTCTTTGTTGGCTCTTCTTTATCCACCCAAACTCAAAATATCTGAGTGTCCCAGAGCTCCATCCCTGCCCTCTTCTCACTTCTTCTTTAGTGATCCTGCCTTATCTCATGGTTTTAAATATCACCAATTGCAGATAATTCCCAAATGGCTACCTCTACCCATGACTCCACTAAACTTCAAAACATTTGTCCAACCGCCTACTTAACACTCCCACAAGAGAGATCCAATAGACGTCTCAAACATAACATGATAAAAAATAAATCCAGATTATTGCCACCCAATCTATTCCTCCTACATTCTTCACTATGTTGATAAATGGTACTCCATCCTTTTAAACTCTTGGCTCTATATTTCTTTTACACTCTACTTTTCAACTCTGCATTCAAAATGTATTCAGAATCTGACAACTCTTCACCCCTCTCCCTTGCCTTCCCAGATAACATTTGTCACCTAAATTATTGCAATTCTCTTCTGAGGTTTTTCGGCTTTTACTCTCACCTTCCTGCACTCTGTATTGCAAATGGCTTCCAGACGATCCCATTAAATATAAGGCAGATTATACCACGCTTTTGCTCTGTACCTTTCAGTGATTTCCAACCTCACTATGAGTAAAAGTCAAAGTCCTTTCCTTCACTGGTAAGGCTCTCCAAAATCTTGCTCTTGGATAACACTTTGGTCTCTTCCCTGACTCCTTCAATATGCTCCAACAATACCAGTCCTTTCACTTCCTCCAAGGAACCAACACTGTGTTGCCTAGGGCAATTTACACTTGCTGTTCCCTCTGTCTGGGATATCCCTCCCACCCCACTCACAGCATCCAAACAACTTGAAATTTTGCTTTATTTTTCTCTCTGCTACCTTACCCATCTCATCAAAGCCTTAACTACTCTACTTAGAACAACCCCCATCCCTGTATCCTTCCTTATTTTCTTTCTATTCTATATTCCGATCATTTCTAGAATATATCGTTTGGGGCTCTCATTTGTTGTCTGTTCCCCTCCACTAGAACCTAAATTCTATCACAGCTGAAAATGTTGTATGTCATTGCTGCATCCTGGGATCCTGGGACAGTATGTGGCCCAGCACAATAATCATTCAGTACATAAAGAATTTTAATTCATCCATTTGAGCTTGGATAAAAGGACAAAGATAACCAAGCAGAAGAAACTAGCATCTACAATGGAATAAATTTGGTCTATCTAAAATAGACAGTGGGGGAACTATAGCCTGGGAGCTAAATCTAGCCTGCTGTTTTTGTAAATAAATTTTTATTGAAATATACCCTTGCTCCCAAGTATGTATAATATATCAAAATACATTCTGCTGTCATATGTATAAAAAAAACAAATTTTAAAAATAAATTATCTTTGCAGTGGAAGCCTTGAGATGTGGAAATAAATTGCCACATATATCTTGTCAATAGTAGGACTAAGAATTAAACCTACATCTACTAATTTCTAACATACACACACACACACAAATATACCCTTGCTCATTCACTTATATGTTATCTAGAACTGCTTGTGTTTAACCATAGCAGAGATTGATTCAACCACTGCAAGACTGAAATATTTACAATTTGACTTTTTACTGAAAAATTTTCCATCCTTGATGTAGAGAGTAGAATATATGGTAAGGATGGTAAGAATATGGAAAAATAGGTGAAGGCAAGTGGGGAGAGATTTGTAAGTGTTTAGATTTCATATATAGGCTGGGGGGTGGGGAATGGATGCTTTTAGATAAGAAAAACCCTAACAGGCAATAACTATGTCTAATATAATTTGTGTATAAGAATGCTGTAATATGATACTAGTCATCCCAGTAACAGCTACTCGGGGTTTCAGCCTGAATGTCACTGCCATGTCTGGGATTAGAATCCTAAAGTAAAAATTTTTTTAAAATCGTGAAAAAACCATTTGCTTCCCACACCTTCCTATATTAGATAATGGTTTGGAAATGCTCTATCTCTTGTAGCAGATCTGGTGTAGAATGTCCAACAGATAGTCTGGGTTAGTCCAGATAGTGACAGGCACTGAAGCTTGGTTCTAGGGTCACCCCGAAACTCTTGTCTCTTCCAACTTGTTGGCCTTGGTTTAGGAAGCTCCTAGAAATTGAAATTTTTCCTAGAAATTGAAATTGTTCTCTATAGGTTAACAAACAAAACTCTAAATTTTCAGTGATGTGACAGCTCATCAGATCTTTTCCAAATTCTCTCTCCACACCATGTGGATCAGTTTTAGATTTCACCACTGAGTAAGGTCAAGGGATTGCTGATCCGTCTTGCTTTTACTTAGATTGGATTTCACAATAAGGCAGCCTTTTCCTTCTGGTGTCTTGGTTCCAGCCAGACCCTAAATAAGGGAGGAATAAATTTGAAAGGTGGGGGTGGGGAGAGCAAATGTGTTCTGAATTTCACAGAACAAAGTGGAACTCTGGCTTGTGGTTGAACTTGGGAGTAGATGGCCCCACCCCTCTTCCCTGGGAGAATGTAGTGGTGAAATCTGGTCTGCTCCAGTGAATCTGTGGCATTTGGGTTTAATTTAATAGATCCCAGTGTGCCTACTTTGATTTGGGACTGGGTTTTGGCCTGATTTTTTTTTCCCCATCTTTCAAGGGTGTAGCAGCAAGAAAATCCAAGTTTCCACTAGTATATCCTGAATCATTCAACTGGAAGTCCATTACCCTTGCAAGCAGTTCATGCTGTTTATTGGCTTCTCCTTTAAAAAAAAAAAAGTTTAAAATGTTATTTGACTGAAAACTGGTAGGCTATCATTTCAAGAGGAAATGAAAATTTCCAAAACAGACACAAGTTTATCCCTCAGCAAAAGAAACAACTATGATTTCTACTGTGGCCTTTAGGACCCACTCTTTCTCCTGTTTTCTCTTGTCTTTTCAGGATTAGGATCAGAGGGTTGTTTTTCTTTTTCTTGTCTTTTATATTTATTTATTTTTGGGGGGGTTTAATTTAATACTTCAATTTTCAGGAAAGAGCCAGATCAAGCTTTTTTAGGAATTATCCGCCTGGGATGTGATGAATTAATTGCAGGCTTCATTTTGTAGGAGTTGGTATCAATGATGGGGTGCTAGCTCAGCCCTTTTGAAAATAGCAGACGGAGGTGGCTCCAATAATTACATTAAGACCGTGGATACACATTTGCCTTGGGGATTTGAAGTTGGGCTTAATCAAATCTGGATTTGACATTTCACAGCCCACATCAAGGATTTCTACAAAGGAACAGCAGAGCACTGCCAGCTCTTGCTCTTACGTAGTGCCTCCTCCTGAGTAACCGAACAGGCCTTGTGCTAATCTTATTGATGCTTTGGCTGCATTTCTGTCCTGCAGCATGGCACTCGTTGCTTCTCTAGACCATCTTTTCTTTCAGCCAGTGAAAAAGTGTTTCTTTAGTACCTATCTTACACCAAGGTCTAGGGCGAGGATCTGGGATAGAAAAGATGGTGAACAGGACTGGATCCTGAGCTCCTGTATCTATGACATTTACACTAATCTGTGGTTTGAAAGAAATTAACTGTTCTTATTTATTCATTACCTATTTTTTGGCAGGTAGAGATGGTACAAAGGAGATTCGTATTTGGTATCAGCCCTTGAGGATTTAAAAGTCTAGAGCAATAGTTTTCAACTTATGCAACCTAAGAGGTCTCAGGGATGCTTATTTAAAATAGGAACCATGCATTTGCATCTTCTCAGGTATTTCTGAAGCACTTGTTCTTTGGACCACATTTTGAGAAATACTGAGAAAAGTAGAAGTGATGTAAATAAAGTTTCACAATTAGCACAAACGCTGTACCTGGGCTAGTGGATGGCCAAAGGTGGAAGAGCTCTCTCTGTTTGGGAGACTGTAGAGGCTTCTAACATGCAAACCTAGATCTTATAGAATGATACAGGACTTAACCAGGCCAACAATATGATAGGCAGATGAGGGGAGGAGAGAATTCCAGACTGAGAGGAAAGTAGGTGAAGAATTCACAGCAAAGTGGAGAGGTGCCCCGTGACTATGGAGCTAAGAGGGGGAAATGGAAGGATAGGATGGGGAAAGGTTATGGAGGATCTTGAAAAGCACCACAGGATTGTACTCAGTTGGTAAGAAGCCATTTTGTAGCAAGAGACTAACATGATCAAATTTGCATTTTAGGTAGATTATTCAGATGTCAGTGTGGCAATGGATAGGAGCCAAAGATAAGAAGCAGGAAGCAGTCAGAAGTTTCTCTATTGGTATAGTTAAGTAGGAAAATAATAGTTTTTTTTTGTCAGAAAACATATGCAAAGTATTCCTTGGTTGCAAAGACATTTGCATGAAGAAAGCTGAACCACCCGACCAGAGGAAGGTCAAAAATCACAAAGCCAGGCTGCCAGGCCTTTCCTCGAGAGTTCCACCATTAACATGCCCTCACCTCTCTCTCTACACCTCTCATCTTTCTGTCCATTCACTATCTTCCTCTATCTCTATCTGTCCCGCACCTTCTTCCAACTCAAGATTTCCACTCCCTCAGTACCTAATTTTCCCAGCATTTCTCAGGGCTACAAGTTCAATTATATAATCGTACTTTCAATTCCTACACTATTGTCTCATTCTATGAGTATTTTCTCTTTCAAACTCCCAAGAGAAAGAGTCTAATTGGCCTATTCCTTCTCTTCATCTGATACTTCATTCCATATCACTGCCCAGTCTATAGGTTGGCTCTCCGTGGGGACCATCTCTGGCTCAGTGGGAGGAGTGCACAGCACGCAAAATACAGCTGTTGACAGCTGCTAATGCTTCAGAGGCCACGGGAATGGCATGTTCCCTTAGAAGAAAAGCTACTTGACACTGCTGTAAAAGACCAGTGTGATCATCCAGATAACTCTGGACTAGTTCAAGAGCTGTTAGGACTAATTTCTATAAGCAATATTCAAGAATAGTGATATGGCTACCAGGAAAGATGATGATAATGTTTCTAATTAGGGTATTAAATGAATGGAGATGCTCTTTACCAGGAAAAGATATACAAAAAAAGAAAAAAAATGTTGGTTGGATTAGAGAGTTTAATTGAATCATCTCTTATTCCTATAATCGCCACTAAACCATGTGAATTCCCGTATGCTCCAATAAACACTTTGTGGAGATCTATCATTGTACTAATTGTCTTGTAAAGTAACTTATCCATATAGAATAGAGGCTCAATAAATGTTGATCAATTGTATCCTTGTTGTATCCAAAGCACATCCAATACATTGGTTCAAATTCATGTAGTTGGTTTGGGAAGAAAAGATGATACCACAGTATGTATGGAAATGTGCATGGGGGAAGGCATGAGAGAAAGGGTAGGTAGCCAGAGTTGAATCTTACTGGACAGTCAACAAGAACACATTCTCCAGAGTTACCATATCCTATATAGATTTACCCATTAGCTTTATCAATCTGTGGCTGAGGTGATTTCAGGCTAGGGTGAAGGGATGTTAATTTGGGGCACTTTCAGTCTGCCAAGAATTTAAAAACACAGCTTAACACTGAAACCCTGAAACTATTCTTTAAATAATTTATTATCCATTTGACATCTCTATTTCAACTGGCAATCACTTTCCCTTCCTATGGCAAGCATACTTTTTGAAATCATACAAATGTACCCATAAGTATTTGCTCTTCTTCTTTAACAAGTATGGAGATACCAAGAGACTCCTCTACCAAATTTCTCAATGGGAAGAGTTGTTCATTGGTCTTTGGGAAAATCGCCATACTTGGTAGAAAGGAAGAGTTGACCATCCAGAAACTCTAGATCAGCTTCTTGAAATATAAGAGTTTTCCCCAGTTCCTTGGTGGTCACAGTATTGGTTGGGTAATCTTCCTGACCAACAGGGTCTAGGGTGGCATAGTCCTGAGCTAAAAGTCAGCTTAGACTGCATGTGAAGTGGGGTGGTGGGTCACAGCTGGGGTGTAACCAACGGGGACTTGACAAAAAGAGCAAATGAGGGCAGAAGCCCAAGAGAGTGGGAACTCACTTGAGGCTGCCAAAGGGTAAGGTGGTTTGAAGAAAAAAATAAATAGAAATAAAAAGTTTGGAACAGTTGACACATTGAAATCTGTGGCCGTTTTTTATTCAACTCTGTCACCCCCAGTGTGGGTTTGAGAGAAATAAAGGAATGTATACAGCTGGAGCACATGTGACTTTTGGAACAGAGGTAGGACAACGTCAGAAATATCATCAAAATTGCCCTTTCAGTTAGGAGGTGGCCCTGAACCAGGCCTTTGCACATCTGTAATCCATCTATTACTGGACCCTAAATTTATTTATACAATGACAATTATTGACTGTTTAAAAATTATCTTCTTTTTCTAATGGAAAAACCGAAATGTGATGGATTAATGCCAAGGAATTGATGTTGTGAACCACAGCTGGAAAAGACTGCAAAACTGCGTAGAGACAGGCTCTTTATTTCTTTAGTGAGTCTCATCAATTCAGAATGATTGGGATAAACTAACTACTAGCATAAATGTGTGAACGTGCTACATTAGAGAACATTATAAATCATCCATTCTTATTTTTCAAGCATAAGAATTCAAACTTGGTCCCTGTTAGAATTGAACCTTCAGGGCCTTCTTATATAAATTACTTAGAATAGGGTATAATTGACATATCGATACTTTTTTATTTTTATTTTTATTTTTTTTTAATTTTTTTTTATTGGTTGTTCAAAACATTATAAAGCTCTTGACATATCATATTTCATACATTAGATTCAAGTTGGTTATGAACTCCCAATTTTACCCCAAATACAGATTGCAGAATCACATCAGTTACACATCCACATTTTTACCTAATGCCCTATTAGTAACTGTTGTATTCTGCTACCTTTCCTATCCTCTACCATCCCCCCTCCCTCCCCTCCCATCTTCTCTCTCTACCCCATCCACTGTAATTCATATCTCTCCTTGTTTATTTTCCCATTCCCCTCACAACCTCTTATATGTAATTTTGTATAACAATGAGGGTCTCCCTCCATTACCATGCAATTTCCCTTTTCTCTCCCTTTCAATAAATGTTATTCACCACATCAATAGACTTAAAAATAAGAACCATATGATCATCTCAATAGACGCAGAAAAAGCATTCGACAAAGTACAGCATCCCTTTATGTTCAAAACATTAGAAAAACTAGGGATAACAGGAACTTACCTCGACATTGTAAAAGCTATCTATGCTAAGCCTCAGGCTAGCATCATTCTCAATGGAGAAAAATTGAAGGCATTCCCCCTAAAATCTGGAACAAGACAGGGATGCCCTCTATCACCACTTCTATTCAATATAGTTCTCGAAACACTGGCCAGAGCAATTAGACAGACGAAAGAAATTAAAGGCATAAAAATAGGAAAGGAAGAACTTAAATTATCACTATTTGCAGATGACATGATTCTATATCTAGAAGACCCAAAAGGGTCTACAAAAAAACTACTAGAACTAATAAATGAATTCAGCAAAGTGGCAGGATATAAAATCAACACGCATAAATCAAAGGCATTTCTGTATATCAGCGACAAAACTTCTGAAATGGAAATGAGGATATCAATACTTTTTATTTAAAAAGTCCTTCCAAAATTTTTGGTCTATTATGCTATCCAACTGTACTATTTTTCTTACAGAAGTTTGATGTGTCATTCACTTTTGTGTCCCAACCCATTACTCTATGAAGTAGAGGATAAATAAATTTAAAAGTTCACCTAACCCTATTATGGACTTAGAATCTGTCTTCCTATCTCAGAGTGAGAAGAGCATATTTTGGTAACCAAGATTCATAAGTTGAAATAAGTGAGAATTTTCTGTGTCAGCCACAACTTCTTTCTGCAGGTCACAATCCACGTTGCCAAAATGCTAGGTCAGCCTTGAAATAAGTTTTCAAAAGCCTTCAGTTCAGCAAACATTCAAAAGTCATGAAAAATGCCCAGGAGCACGTTGGCAGCGTTCTCTGTACACAGTAACTTCCACCCCTTCCCCCAATGCTGGGCTAAGTGGACTAAGGGGCCTGCCTGCAGCAAATACGCCCAGAGCTCTCACTGAGCACACATGTTCCCATGAAGAACCAAGGGGACTGGTTAGAGAGGCAGACACCGAGATGTCTGCCCATTACCAGTGCTTCTTTGGCTCATTTCTGATTTCTTTGGGGTTAGCACTGATTTGCAAGCATTGGAAGGAATTAGTTATGAAGGGTTTTGCCAATTAGCAGGGAGGCCAAGCATCCCCCTGTTGGCTGCTCAACACAAACCTAATTGCCCTGTGGTTTGCAATATTCTTTTCTTCTCTGTGGCAGCTTCTGGGACAGTGGGTCTTGTCTCTATGCAGCTGGAATGCAGGCAGAGAATGTTGCATCCAATCATCTGAAAGCAGCATGTACTTTTCTCCTAAATTATCTGTGACAAGCTACAGGGAAGGCCCCATCCCTGTGGTATGTATCAGTTTGGGTGAATAAATGCATGTGCTTCAGGATTTTATCAACTTTGATCATTGGGTCTCTTAACTTCAACCTCTCAAGACCAAGAGTCTTGATTATTATTTTCTGTCCTCATGGGAATGTCTCTATCCACTCCAATTTAGTGGCTCTTTCATGGTCTGGTCAGCTCTGTTCTGTCTCTTTGGAGAATTCAAATGAGGTGGGGGAAATGGTATAGTGAGTAACCCCAAGATCCTTGGATTGTGCAAGTCCAGAGATCAAGTAAAGAGACTGCTACTGAATTGCTCTGACACAAAGGTCAAGGTGCTTAACTTTACTGAGTTTATTTCCTCATGAGTCAAATTAGAAGAATAATAGCACTTTCTTTATCTGCCTGTTATATGAGGATTAAATAAGTTAACATGTGTAACTATTAAAGTAGAATTTGGCTTATACAAATATAGGCATGATAATCTGCAAACATAAGCATAACTATATGCCTATGGTTTCCTCTTTACATAAATGTCAGGCAAATGACAATTTATGCATTTGATTGGAATATAAGCCTAGCATTTTTCTGAGGTACATTTGGTCCTATCTTCCAGGGTTAGATACACAGTAACCCAACCTTGCCTTAGAGCAATAGTTACTTATTAATGTTAACTGTGTACCTACAATACACAGGACTATATTATGGATCTTATTGAAAGCCACAATGTTTTGGGGTTTTTTGTTTGTTTGTTTGTTTGTTTTTTATGGTGCTGGGGATCAAAATCTGGTCCCTGAGCATGCTAGGCAAGCACTCTACCACTGAACCACATCCCCATCCCTATTTTTTTTATCTTTTATTCAAGCCTACTCTTGTTCAACTGTTGTGTTGGGTAGTTCGATCTTAGGAAGAACAAATCAAAGTCTTTACCCTCATAAATGTTAACACCCGGTTCATTGTCATGTACATAGTTGCTATAAGCACTGTCACACTGTATTCATCAGCATTTATTAAGTGCTATAACAAACAGTCCCAATGCCTCAGTGACTTCACAAAGGTTTATTTTTTATTCATATTGCATTAGTTTTCTATTGATATATAACAAATTATTCCAAAATTTAATGGCTTTAAATTTTAACATGTATCTCACACAGTTTCTGGAGTCAAAAATCCAAAAGTAGCTTAGTTGGGTGATTTTAGATCAATGTCTCTCCCAAAGTTGAACTCAAACAATGGGCTGGAGTTGTAGGATCAACTAAGCCTGGAGAATTATCTTCTAAGTTCACTTACATGATTACAGGCAGGCCTCTATCATTTCTGCCATATTAGGTTGGTCACTCAGGCAAACCCAAATGCCATATAGGAGGGAGATACATAGTGTGAATACCAGAAGATCAGGGACCTTAAGGCTAACTACCACATAATGAATATGTATCGCATTGATAGTAAGTCGTTGATCAGAGGAGATGGATGCAGTAGAACTTTGTTTCGTGTCATTTTACTCCAGGACCCAACCTCTTTTCATCTGGAGGATTCCCAAGAGCTCTGTACTTTCTCCCCCTGGTCCTCTGTTTCTCACCAAAAGTCCGAAGCAATGGAAGCACAAGTGTCAGGAATGCCCAGGAGTTTAGAGGGACCAGACTTAGACATGGTGTGTAATATTTAATCCCACATTCCCCTGGTCAGAAATCACCTAAGTGCTTGGGTGGTTGGGGAACACAGCCTGTCTGTGGCCTCAGATTAAAAGGGAAGGGGATTTGGTGAATGCATAGCAGTCACTCTGCCCCAGTCTCTATTTTAAAAGACTGTACATTTAAACAATTTAATTTTTCCAAAAGGCAGTCTCTTCAGTCTTAATACAAAAAAAAAATATATATATATATACATATGATTGCTTGCTATTATGGGACAAAGCAACTGATTGATCGCATATTTTTACCTTTTCAATGCATTGTAAATGTGATCCCTGTTAGGGGCCAGCAAGCAGGTGGTGGAGAGCAGTTCCTGAACCATTAGGTTTGCTGCTTTTTCAGGAATACTATTTATTAGGATGCTGGCAGAAACAAATCTTTCCTTGTTTCCCAAGTGGGGAAAGAAGAAAGTCTTTGTTCCCAAGCAAATGAAAATACAAATCACAAGACTAAAATGATGAATGCAAAACAATATATTAAAATGTGGCTTATGTGTAGCATTTGCATGCATTTTAATATGCATCTGTCAATCCCTTTGCTAAATGCAGTAGGCTCTGAAAATATTAAACAATGGAGTACAATTAATGATTAGAGGAATTGTTCGGGAATATATTTTCACTTATTTATATTCCTATGGCCAAGCCTCTTTAAGGACTCTAGGATATCAAATCAGATCATTTTGTTGATCAAATCTCAGATCACTATGGTCTAAAAACAATTTACAAAGCCATTTTTCATAAACTGATATGATTATGCTCAGATGATTGCAAAATGACTACACCATTCTAGTATAGAAAAATCCAGTCTAAAGCTAAAAGCTGGAAAAGGCTTTACATATCCCCTGGATCCGATATTCTCATCTCACCTACTCCTCAAGTCCAGCCATATTTATTTCTACAAAATTCATAAGAAATTTAGGACCATCTCCCACCCCAAACCCAGTTTCCTGAGCCCCATGCTTCCATTTTCTCCAAAGCTGAAGTTTTCAGACTGTTTTTGTCCTTTTCCAGGTTTGCTTACATTGCTTCCCATGTGAAAAAAAAATACTGAAAAGAAACATCATTTTTAGGACAGTAGCAAAAATGAACCAAACCTCAATCACACTTAGAATCCTTGCTCTCCGCCCATCACGATTTCTGGACCAGCCAAGAAGAATGTATTTCCTGGGAACTCAGCTCCAAGCTATAAACTCGAAATACATCAAGCTTTTTGTTGTTAATTGGCACTTACCTCACCTGAAGGCCCTTGCCAAGAAGAGCAGAGGGGTTTAATGGGGAAGGAAGAAAGGAAAGAGCCCCGGAGCCCTGGAAAACACTCCCAGCCACATGTGAGTTTTAGCTGGGGGGCTCTGCAGCCCGAGTTTGCTTCAGCAACAAAGTGGCCTATGTACTTTCTCAGACCTCCGCTGTTTGTTTGGGGGGTAATGCGCAGACTGGGGCCTGAGTGATAACTGCTTGGTGTAATTACCAAGACAGCTTGAAAACTATGCTCCCCTTTGTTTCTGCCTCCAGATGACGGCTGTCTGACCGCTGTTTGTGCCAATTTTATTTCAAAGCGCTTTTCTTTCCATATTTCAAAGGTCAGTGTGTTTACTGATGGCCAAAAAGAGCCTGTGTGTAAGAGAAAGAAACGCATGTGGCTAACTGGCACGGGTACCAGAAGAGGAGGTGGGGGAACTGCATGCGGAATCCCAGGGAATCTTCTAGATAAGGCAGAGAACTCCAAGGACTTGACCTCTCCTTCATGGCCACTGACAGGGAAGGAAGCAAATGAGATCAATGGTCTGTTTTTAGGATTAAAGAAAAAGTTCTAGAAGTCTGATTCAGGAAAAAGAAATGTAGGTATTTCCAGTAAAGAAACATGATCAAATACTCGGCCAAGAAAATGTTCACTTCATCTCCTTGAAATAGAAATATTTCCTGTCTCTAAGAAAGCAGTCTTGACAGTCTGGCCATCCTTGGAAACCTTGAGATTGTTTCAGGTCAAGGAATGTGAGCACTGAGACATAATAGGGAGGCCCAAACCTTTTTGTAAGGCTGTCAGTTGACTCTCTGCCATCATTACTTAGAAAAACAAGGTTCATCAGACTGTTACCTGCCCACATATAAAATATTAGTGCTTCTACTATGAATATTTGAAAACAGCATCAGATTTCAATGACATAAACTCAATACCTATTTGAAATGTTCTTCAGGGTTCACTTTCTTCTACTCTGTATTTGTCCCAACGGTCTTCTCTGGATGTAACATAGACTGGGCTATTGGGATAAAAGGTGGGTAAGCTTTGAAGAGGGAGAGAGTGCCTCCCTCAATTAGATTTGTCTGGGTTAAGATCTTAGGACTGCCACATATTACAAGTGTGGCCTTGGACAATTCACTTGATGAGTCTGTGCCTCCGTTTCCTTGTCTGTGAATACACGGAATTCCTGGGGCTCTGAGGAGTCAATGGAAATACACGTGGGGGATGTGCGAAACAGTCACTGGTGCTTTGTAAACATTCAAATGTAGCTAATCAGAGATGTAGCTAAACACTCCCCTTTCTGAAATGAATTCTGCACGGGGTGCTCTTTGATGCTACTATTTCTCTTCTTGCATCAATCCATCTACACCTGTAAAAATAAAAAAGAGTAAATTTGTAAATGCCAAAGGGAACAAACAGTGCCTGTATAGTAAAAGGAGTAAGAAAATAAAATAGTGAACTACCAGTGAGATATCTAAAACTTAATTTCCCAGTTACTGTGAATTTCCAGCCCCCTATGAATTTAGGGTACTCTCTGTCTTTAATTTGCACATGGCATTAAAGACAGAATTCTTATTACCTTATCAGGAAGAAGACATGGCAAGTCTTGTTTGTAGCTAAGAAGGCGTGGAAGAGAAAGAAAGGGGTTAAAGTGTATTAAAGACTATTTTCATTGCATTTAATGCATGAGATAAATATCATTACTTCGATTTTACAATTAAAACAAAACAAGTTTCAGGGAGTTTGACTTTTTAGTCTATGTAGGCAGTCAGCAGTGTGGCTGGATCTAAATCCACATGTATTTGGCTTGCTACCTTTGCCTCCTTTCTATATCTATTTCTTAGGAAAAACCCAATTAAAATGTTGCTCTGAGAGGCTTTCCAGACAAGGCTGAATCGAGAGGATTTGTTATCACACTGGTGGTCTTAGCAGTACTTGTGGTACTCATACTTCTTCTAAGCCATTTCTGCCCCTGTTCAGCTGAAGTAGACTCATGGGAGTCTTTGTGTTGAATCATGTAATTTTAGGTATGAAGGAGAGGGAGACTTTCAGAATGATAATTTCCATTCCCTGCTGAAGTCAGAGCAAGTGATTCGCTGCCACTGGAAGGATGTCTACCAGTCTGTATCTTAAAAATTCTACCTGTTGATAGAATGGGATAGACATTATTACCCTACATACATGTATGATTACACTACTGAAGTGACTCTGCACCATAAACAGCAGAGGAATGAGAAGTTGTGCTCCTTTTGTGTACAATATGCCAAAATACATTCTACTATAAAAAAACAAATAAATTTTTAAAAAATTCTACATGTTACCCAGACAGTTGCTGAATACATTGCTGCTATAAAAATTAGTTCAAATCTAGTGGCTTAAAACAACATGGATTTATCATCATACAGATCTGGAAGTTGGAAATTCAATATGACATCAATATCGCAGCAGAACTCCTTTTGCAGGCTCTAGAGGAGAATCTATTTTCTGGCCTCTTCCAGCTTCTAGATCTGCCTGCATTCCTTGGCTCATAGCTCCTTCCAATCTTCAAAGCCAGCAATGGCAGCCAAGTCTTTCTGACATCATACTATTTTGACATTGACTCTTCTGCTTCTCTTTTGTACATTTAAAGAAACCCTGTGATTACATGAGGACTGCCGAGAAAATCCAGGATAATCTCATTTTAAGGTCAGTTGATCAGCAACCATCATTCCGTCTGCAACCTCAGTTCTTCCTTGTTATATAACATAACATATCCACAGATTCTGAACACATATATCTTTGAGGGGCCATTATCTTGCCTACCGCTGATACCTACATGATGCTCTCGATAGGCTGCATCTTTAACATCCTTTCTCTGCCACATTCTAGCTATATAACTTTGGGCAGATTCCTTGATTTCTTGGTTCCCCAGTTTCCTAACATGAGAATAAGAACAGTACTTACCTTGTGAAGTTGTTATGAGGATTAAATACATGAAAACTTTTAGAATATCCTCTGACATTTAATTCTTAGCTCTTACTATCATTATCTTTGTGAATATTATTCTAAAGATGATGCTGACAACTAGGACATAATTTGTGCAACTAGAATGCACATTTATCCCAAGATCTTACTTTGCTATATGCCAGAAGTTGTTGCTGTGCATGGCTTCTCTTGTCTCCTCTTGCCCTAGGTTGGCCATCAATCTGCAGGCCATCTTTTCTGCTATCCATACAGCCCATGGTGACCCAGATTGGACAGCAGTCTAGAAGCAGTCCAGTAAGGATGAAAGATCTCATGTTGACAGAAGCAACATGAGCAATGATGTAGGTAAGCATTGTTTCTTCGTTGAGTTTGGGAGTTCTGGTCTGAAAAATTTTTGAGGTTAATGTAAGGCTGACTCAATCAATGTCAATCCTCTGGTTCAAAATTTTAAAACACTGGCTCTTCTCTACAGTAGGCAGGTTGAATTTTGAATTGTTGTGGAATATGCTGGGGTTTGAAGGCAGGCTTTGTCAGTTGATAGATTTGTGTCCTGGTGTGCATTATTAATATGGGAGGACCTTAATGATAAGAGAACATAAAGTTCCCCTAACAAATATTTTTGAATGGAGATTTAAATCTTTTAAACCCAGAACTGTTTCTCAGCCAGGCCCCAGGAAGCTGCAGATCATCTCACTGTGGTCACAACCTGTGGGACAGGAATCCCTTTTGTTTCTTCCTTATAAAGCAAAGCAATAAAAATTATTTTTCCTTTTTCTCAAAACCATGTCCTCATTATTGGGTTAGCATCAGGGACAAGGACCCAGCTTTTTGGCAACAAATTTGGCGACCCAGACAGGTTACGAGAGCAGCCTCTGCTGCAAATTTCTTAGGCAGGCCTGGCTCTCCAAAGAACCCTACTTCCAAGCTGAGGATTTAAGGTACTGGTGAACTTGGTGAGAATTGCAAGAGAGTTAGATTATGGGTGAGTTTGCCTCCAGTCGAACCAGAGGGGCCATTCCTGTGAATAAAGAGAGGAACTGATGGACTATCCCAGCAGCTGCCAAATCTCCTTTTGCTTCAGGGAACTCCTGCCTTCTCTCCCTGAACAGTACAGGTTGCTCCACCATGGTCCACTTTGAGAAAAAGAAAACTGAACTCAGTAAAGTCGCAACACCTTTGGCCATTTGGTCAGTTCCCTGGTGTGCATAAAGAGACCCTTGATTCTACACATCTGGTTCTTCTGTAGGAACATCTGGTTCATCTTTGTGAGGACATCTGTGGCACCACTGGTGTAGGACTCAGGGTTAAATGGAACTTGAGAACCAGGAATATTTATTCCCTTCTGGTCTGTTCTAGGTTCTCATCTGTTTGTTGGCCTTGGGCTTGGGAATTCCCTATAGTTGTGTGTTTTGTTTGTATCTGCTACTGCCCCTTTTAAGACATGGCCAGTACTGCATTGATCCCATAGGTAATCCCTTGGGAAAGATCTTGGCTGGTCAATTTAAAGGTTCCCATCTGTTGGCCATGGTTTTGGGGCTCCTCTCTTGTTGTCACTCTCTGTGTCTTGTTTTTTTCTCTGTGTGTTTATTCTTTTACAATCTTGCAATTGGAGTTGGTCTATCAGAGGTAAAGTAAGTTGAAGAAAGGGCCACCTATATGTATAAGCCTATCTAAGATAATGTTTTACTGTAATGATCTGGCTTTTGAATAACTTTCTGGATTATTATATAATCTTGCAGTTGGAATTGGTCTGTCAAAGGTAAAGTAAGTAGAAGAAAATTGTACATGTAGGTCTATCAGTTTTAAAGGTTTCTATATGTGAGCCCTGATTTCTGTGATTCTTTCTTATCTGGTTTTTGTATCTGCTACTGGCCCTTTAAGACATGAGCCATGCTGCCTTGATCTTACCAGTAGCCACTTGAGCAGACAGATCTTGCTGAATGGGCCACCTATTGGTATAAGCCTAAGAGAAAAGATGGTTTTACTATAACACAATATGGCCTTTGAATGGCTTTAATGGATTATTATACAATCTTGACATTGAAGTTGATCTGTCAGGGGTAAAGGATATAAAAGAGATTCTGTGTGTACAGGCAGTTGCATGATAAGTTGAAGGTGCCAAAGGCACTTGCTCTGGTGTTCAAAGATAGCAGGACACCAGAAGAAAGGGTTAAAAGTATTTAACTCTTTTAAACCCAAAACTGTTTCTCAGCCTGGCCCCAGGCAGCTGCAGATCACCTCACTGTGGTCAAGGAGTCTCACTGTGGTCAAGGACACTAGCCTTAAACTGGAAAAAAAAAAAATTCCAGAAAAGCTGCTCAAGCTGTAGAAAAATGGTCAAAGAGAACCTGGCCTCTGCCCTGCCTTTCATCCCCTTTTGCCCAGGAGGCTGCTGGCCACAAAGGATGTGGCAGTAGGTTTCAGCAATGTTAGTTTATGATCCGGGGACAGGAATAATTTCCCCTTTTAAGAACTGACAGAACACCCCATTTGGCCAAGGCATATCCATCATGGGGCAAAGAAATTCTTGCTATAACAATATTCCATCTAACTAAATGGGGACACTGGCAGAATAAATAACTGCATCCAGAAAAGAAAAAGACAAACTAAGACCAACCTGTGTTTTGTAGGCAGCCTCTGTAAAGGTATCTTTAAAGAAGCCTAAAGAAAACTATGGAAAGGGCCTCCTCCATTGCATATCAATATGCCTAGTATAAGAAAAAGACCCCAAAGGAGCTTCTAAGTACAGTTGGCAGTGGAGAACTCACTCAAAGTTGATGTCATTGTGATAATGATAAGGCAGACAGGTCAGCCTCAAAAATATCCTGTGCTACAACCTCTTGAATGCCACCTGGGAGAGAAAAGAATAAGACAGTTTTTTGTGTATGGCAGATTGTCCAACCTCTCCTGGGATGATTGTGATAATCACATGCACAGATAACATTTATAAGGATTGTTTCAGAATATAAATTTGAGAAAGGGTCTGCAACTAAAAAAGATGAAAGAAAGTTATAGGTATGTAAATATTTTAGTATGGAAATTAGAAGGTAAAAGAAATGTCTCTTAGGACTGGGTTTATGGCTCAATGGTAGAGCACTTGCCTAGCATGTGTGAAGCACTGGGTTTGATCCTCAGCACCACATAAAAATAAATAAAGGTATTGTGTCTATCTACAATTTAAAAAATTAAAAAAGAAAAAATAAGTGTCTCTAGATGAAAAAGTATTTTGTGTGGTAAAGTAATATTCTTGTTCTAAATTCCAAGAAGGACAGGGATAAAACTAAGGATGTAAAGAAGTTGTAAATGTTTCAGTAAGTTGCAGAAGGTTTGTGGAAGATAAATCTCAAAAAGTTTGTGTTTGTGATTAAATTGGCTATAATTAGCACAAAGTTATTTGAACTGATATGAAGCAAAGTCTGAAACATTGATCTGCTCTTATTTGTCAAGATAATTTTCTTGTTTTTGTTTGGTCTTATTACTTGGGGAAAATAAGTCCTAAAGGAATTAGAGTTTGTACCTGCTTTAAAGTCTTTTTTTTTTTTTTAATTTTTTATTGTGGGTTGTTCAAAACATTACAAATTTCTTGACATATCATATTCCACACTTTGATTCAAGTGGGTTATGAACTCCCACCTTCACCCCATACACAGATTGCAGAATCACATCAGTTACACATCCATTGATTTACATATTGCCATACTAGTGTCTGTTGTGCTCCGCTGCCTTTCCCATCCTCCCCCCTCCCCCCTCCCCACCTCTCCCCTCCCCTCCCCTCCTCTCTCTCTACCCCCTCCACTGTATAACCCTGAGGGTCTCCTTCCATTACCATGCAATTTCCCTTCTCTCTCCCTTTCCCTCCCACCTCTCATCCCTGTTAAATGTTAATCTTCTTCTCCTGCTCTTCGTCCCTACTCTGATCTTAGTTACTCTCCTTATATCAAAGAAGACATTTGGCATTTGTTTTTTAGGGATTGGCTAGCTTCACTTAGCATAATCTGCTCTAATGCCATCCATTTCCCTGTAAATTCTATGATTTTGTCATTTTTTAATGCAGAGTAATACTCCATTGTGTATAAATGCCACATTTTTTTTATCCATTCGTCTATTGAAGGGCATCTAGGTTGGTTCCACAGTCTTGCTATTGTGAACTGTGCTGCTATGAACATCGATGTAGCAGTGTCCCTGTAGCATGCTCTTTTTAGGTCTTTAGGGAATAGACCAAGAAGGGGAATAGCTGGGTCAAATGGTGGCTCCATTCCCAGCTTTCCAAGAAATCTCCATACTGCTTTCCAAATTGGCTGCACCAATCTGCAGTCCCACCAGCAATGTCCAAGTGTACCCTTTTCCCCACATCCTCACCAGCACTTGTTGTTGTTTGACTTCATAATGGCTGCCAATCTTACTGGAGTGAGATGGTATCTTAGGGTGGTTTTGATTTGCATTTCTCTGACAGCTAGAGATGGTGAGCATTTTTTCATGTACTTGTTGATTGACTGTATGTCCTCCTCTGAGAAGTGTCTGTTCAGGTCCTTGGCCCATTTGTTGATTGGGTTGTTTGTTCTCTTATTGTCTAATTTTTGGAGTTCTTTGTATACTCTGGATATTAGGGCTCTATCTGAAGTGTGAGGAGTAAAGATTTGTTCCCAGGGTGTAGGCTCCCTATTTACCTCTCTTATTGTTTCTTTTGCTGAGAAAAAACTTTTTAGTTTGAGTAAGTCCCATTTGTTGATTCTAGTTATTAACTTTTGTGCTATGGGTGTCCTATTGAGGAATTTGGAGCCCGACCCCACCGAATGTAGATCGTAGCCAACTTTTTCTTCTATCAGACGGCGTGTCTCTGATTTGATATCAAGCTCCTTGATCCATTTTGAATTCACTTTTGTGCATGGCGAGAGAAAGGGATTCAGTTTCATTTTGTTGCATATGGATTTCCAGTTTTCCCAGCACCATTTGTTGAAGATGCTATCCTTCCTCCATTGCATGCTTTTAGCCCCTTTATCAAATATAAGATAGTTGTAGTTTTGTGGATTGGTTTCTGTGTCCTCTATTCTGTACCATTGGTCCACCCGCCTGTTTTGGTACCAGTACCATGCTGTTTTTGTTACTATTGCTCTGTAGTATAGTTTGAAGTCTGGTATCGCTATACTGCCTGATTCACACTTCCTGCTTAGCATTGTTTTTGCTATTCTGGGTCTTTTATTTTTCCATATGAATTTCATGATTGCTTTCTCTATTTCTACAAGAAATGCCGTTGGGATTTTGATTGGCATTGCATTAAACCTATAGAGAACTTTTGGTAATATCGCCATTTTGATGATGTTAGTTCTGCCTATCCATGAACAGGGTATATTTTTCCATCTTCTAAGATCTTCTTCTATTTCTCTCTTTAGGGTTCTGTAGTTTTCATTGTATAAGTCTTTCACCTCTTTTGTTAGGTTGATTCCCAAGTATTTTATTTTTTTTGAAGATATTGTGAATGGAGTGGTTGTCCTCATTTCCATTTCAGAGGATTTGTCGCTGATATACAGGAATGCCTTTGATTTATGCGTGTTGATTTTATATCCTGCCACTTTGCTGAATTCATTTATTAGCTCTAATAGTTTCTTTGTAGAGCCTTTTGGGTCTGCTAGGTATAGAATCATATCATCTGCAAATAGTGATAATTTAAGTTCTTCTTTTCCTATTTTTATGCCTTTAATTTCTTTCGTCTGTCTAATTGCTCTGGCCAGTGTTTCGAGAACTATGTTGAAGAGAAGTGGAGAGAGAGGGCATCCCTGTCTTGTTCCAGATTTTAGAGGGAATGCCTTCAGTTTTTCTCCATTCAGAATGATGCTAGCCTGAGGCTTAGCATAGATTGCTTTTACAATATTGAGGTATGTTCCTGTTATCCCTAGTTTTTCTAGAGTTTTGAACATAAAGGGATGCTGTACTTTGTCGAATGCTTTTTCCGCATCTATCGAGATGATCATATGGTTCTTATTTATAAGTCTATTGATGTGGTGAATAACATTTATTGATTTCCGTATATTGAACCAGCCTTGCATCCCAGGGATGAATCCTACTTGATCATGGTGCACAATTTTTTTGATATGTTTTTGTATCCGATTCGCCAGAATTTTATTGAGGATTTTTGCATCTAGGTTCATTAGAGATATTGGTCTTTAGTTTTCTTTCTTTGAAGTGTCTTTGTCTGGTTTAGGTATCAGGGTGATGTTGGCCTCGTAGAATGAATTTGGAAGTTCTCCCTCTTTTTCTATTTCCTGAAGTAGCTTGAAAAGTATTGGTATTAGTTCCTTTTTAAAGGTTTTGTAAAACTCTGCTGTATACCCATCCGGTCCTGGGCTTTTCTTAGTTGGTAGTCTTTTAATGGTTTCTTCTATTTCCTCAATTGATATTGGTCTGTTTAGGTTGTCTATATCCTCCTGACTCAATCTGGGCAGATCATATGACTTAAGAAATTTATCTATGCCTTCACTATCTTCTAATTTATTGGAGTATAAGGATTCAAAATAATTTTTGATTATCTTCTGTATTTCTGAAGTGTCTGTTGTGATATTGCCTTTTTCATCCCGTATGCTGGTAATTTGAGTTCTCTGTCTTCTTCTCTTCGCTAGCATGGCTAAGGGTCTGTCGATTTTGTTTATTTTTTCAAAGAACCAACTTTTAGTTTTGTCAATTTTTTCAATTGTTTCTTTTGTTTGATTTCATTAATTTCAGCTCTGATTTTAATTATTTCTTGCCTTCTACTTCTTTTGCTGTTGTTTTGCTCTTCTTTTTCTAGGATTTTGAGATGAAGTATGAGATCATTTATTTGTTGGTTTTTTCTTTTTTTAAGGAATGAACTCCAAGCAATGAATTTTCCTCTTAGAACTGCTTTCAATGTGTCCCATAGATTCCGATATGTTGTGTCTGTGTTTTCATTTATCTCTAAGAATTTTTTAATTTCCTCCTTGATGTCTTCTATAACCCATTGATCATTCAGTAACCTATTGTTCATTCTCCAAGTGATGTATGCTTTTTCCTTCCTTCTTTTATTGTTGATTTTCAGTTTCATTCCATTATGATCAGATAAGATGCATGGTATTATCTCTACTCCTTTATATTGTCTAAGAGTTGCCCTGTGACATAATATATGATCTATTTTTGAGAAGGATCCATGTGCTGCTGAGAAAAAAGTGTAACTGCTTGATGTTGGGTGGTATACTCTATATATGTCAATTAGGTCTAGGTTATTAATAGTGTTATTGAGTTCTATAGTTTCCTTATTCAACTTTTGTTTGGAAGATCTGTCCAGTGGCGAGAGAGGTGTGTTGAAGTCTCCCATGATTATGGTATGGTGGTCTATTAGACTCTTGAACTTGAGAAGAGTTTGTTTGACGAACATAGCTGCACCATTGTTTGGGGCATAAATATTTATGATTGTTATGTCTTGTTGGTGTATGGTTCCCTTAAGCAGTATGTAGTGTCCCTCTTTATCCCCTTTGATTAACTTTGGCTTGAAATCTATTTTTTATTTGATATGAGTATGGACACTCCTGCTTGTTTCCGAAGTCCATATGAGTGATATGATTTTTCCCAACCTTTCACCTTCAGCCTATGTATGTCTTTTCCTATCAAATGCGTCTCCTGTAGGCAGCATATTGTTGGGTCTTGTTTTGTGATCCATTCTACTAGCCTGTGTCTCTTAATTGGTGAGTTTAAGCCATTAACATTTAGGGTTATTATTGAGATATGGGTTGTTCTTCCAGCCATATTTGTTTATTTCTGTTACTAAACATGGTTTGTTTTCCTCTTTGATTATTTTCCCCCCCCCTTTACTGTCCTACCTCCCACTGTTGGTTTTCATTGTTATTTTCCATTTCCTCTTCCTGTAATGCTTTGGCGAGGATGTTTTGAAGAGATGGTTTTCTAGCTGCGAATTCTTTAAACTTTTGTTTATCGTGGAAGGTTTTAATTTCATCTTCCATCCTGAAGCTTAATTTCGCTGGATACACAATTCTTGGTTGGAACCCATTTTCTTTCAGTGTTTGAAATATGTTATTCCAGGATCTTCTAGCTTTCAGAGTCTGTGTTGAAAGATCAGCTGTTATCCTGATTGGCTTACCCCTAAATGTAATCTGCTTCCTTTCTCTTGTAGCTTTTAAAATTCTCTACTTATTCTGTATGTTGGGCATCTTCATTATAATGTGTCTAGGTGTGGATCTCTTATGATTTTGCACATTCGGCGTCCTGTAGGCTTCTAGGATTTGGGATTCTGTCTCATTCTTCGAGTCTGGGAAGTTTTCTCCTATTATTTCATTGAATAGACTGCTCATTCCTTTGGTTTGGAGCTCTGTAGCTTCCTGTATCCCAATGACTCTTAAGTTTGGTCTCTTAATGTTATCCCATATTTCTTGGATGTTCTGCTCATGGTTTCTTAACAGTCTTGCTGAGCTGTCTATGTTCTTTTCCAGTTGAAATACTTTGTCTTCATTGTCTGATGTTCTATCTTCTAAGTGTTCTACTCTGTTGGTAGTATTCTCCATTGAGTTTTTAAGTTGGTTTATTGCTTCCTGCATTTCTAGGATTTCTGTTTGTTTGTTTTTTATAACCTCTATCTCCCTGTATAGTTGATCCTTTGCTTCCTGGATTTGTTTGCGTAATTCATTGTCGAAGTGATCTTTCATTGTCTGATTTTGCTGTTTAATGTCTTCCTTGATACTCCAGATCATCTGAAGCATGTATATCCTGAATTCTTTATCAGACATTCCATCTGCTGCAGCTGTTACCTCTTCTAAAGTTGCGTTGACCTGCATTGCTTGTGGTCCTTTCTTTCCTTGTCTTTTCATACTGCTTGCGTATCTTTCCTGCAGGTGCGGGCGGCGGCTCTGCTCTCTCCTTATTCCAATTGGGGTGTCGTGGCTACCACGCCGGCAGGTCACTGGGCCTGTTCTGGGCGCTGGCGGCGGCTCTGTTCTGCCCCTACTCCAATTGGGGTGACAAGTGTACCATGCCGGCAGGCCACCGGGCCTGATCCGCCGGTCGGTTGCAGGTTTGCCTACCCTGCAGGTGCGGGCGGCGGCTCTACTCTGCCCCTACTCCAAATGGGGTGACGTGTCTGTCGTACTGGCAGGCCACTGGGCCTGTCCCGCTGGTCGGTCGCAGATCTGCCCACCTTTCGGGCACGGGTGGAGGCTCTGCTCTGCCCCTACTCCAATTGGGGTGTCGTGCTACCCCGCCTGCAGGACGCTGGGCCTGTTCCTGGCACGGGCGGCGACTCTGCTCTGCCCCTACTCCAATTAGGGTGGTGTGTGTACCACGCCGGCAGGCTCCTGGGCCTGATCCGCCGGTCTGTTGCAGGTCTGCCTACCTTGGAGGCGCGGGCGGCGGATCTGCCCTGCCCCTCCTACCACGCCTGCGGACCCCTGGGCCTGATCTGCAGGTTGGTCACAGGTCTGCTCACCCTGCGGGCACGGGTGGCGGTTCCGCTCCGCCCCCACTCCAATTGGGTTCACGTGGCCACCACACCGGCAGGGCCTGATCCGGGCGTGGGAGAAGGATCTGCTCTGCCCCTACTCCAGTTGGGGTGACGTGTGTACCACACTGGCAGGCCACTGGGCCTGACCCGCCAGGCTGTCACAGGTCTGTTTACCTTGCAAGCGCGAACGGCGGCTCTGCCCTGCCCCTCCTACCACGCCCATGTACCACTGGGTCGCGGGTCTGCCCACCTTGCGGGTGCGGGTGGCGGCTCCGCTCCGCCCCCTCTCCAATTGGGGTCACGAGGTCACCACGCTGGCGAGCCGCTGGGCCTGCTCCGGGTGCTGGCGGCGGGCCCGGCTCCTCCCCTCTGGCTCGACGACAAATTGAGGAGACTCGGGTGTCTGTGCCTCACCCCCCCTACCAGGAGACCAACTGTTTAAGTCGCCGCTGGTATTGATGAAGTTAAAGTCTTAAATGATCATTTTGTAACTGTTTAAACAACTGTTCTGTATGTTATAACAATATAGTCGACACCCTTAATATAGGTGACTAGGTAGGTGTATGTATGCATCTGAGAACTATGTCTGACTAAGACTTGTCTAAGTGTCATGTAAAAGTTTATAAAATGAAAGTTTATGTAAGTTTATGGGCAAGATAATAAATAAGTTCTTTCTTTTAGAATTGAATTTGACATAGAAGGGTCACACTGTCATTTGAAGATCTGTCTTATATCTGTTTGTTTTGACTATGTCAATTTATAACCATTGTTTTCTAAATGTTTAAGAGTTTTAAGGCTACCCTTTGATTTTTGCTAACCCATGCAGACCTGTGATTTATTGTTATCATAAACTATGGATTCTAAATTATACTTTATAAGTTAAACTTAGTTAAATATAAAGCTTAGGAGAGCACTTTTCCAAATTGGTGTTCTCCAAGCTAAAATGGTCTGTAGCAAAAGCCTCAGACTTGTATAGAAATAAAAATATGGTTGCTATTTATTCATGTCACTTGATGTTTTATAGCTGATTAAAGTAACCTTTTTGTCAATAAGTTATATAAATAATTTTGTGTTACTCATCACACTGGAATTGAAATTTAAATGTACTTTTGGAAGATAATGAAAGCCTGATGTGTTAAAGGTGACATTGTAAAATTAACATTGTATTATTTGTCAAAAGCCACATCTTACCTGAGTTAAGACTCTGCCTCCCACCTTACTCCATGTTAGAATGACTCCAAAATTGGCTAGACTTGAGCTCAAAAGATCAAATTTGTTTGCTCAAAAGATCAAATTTTGTTGTAAAGATTACTATGATTTCAAAATAAACAGGAGAGATAATATACAACTAAGTAAAGTTTTAAGATTATAAAATAATATTTTTTGGCTCATAGCTATTATACAAATTGATTTATTTTTGCTCTGTTAATTTCATTTTGTATTTTCCTTGTAAACTTTATAACTATTGCCTGTTAGTGTTTTGCAGAGATACTACTTCTAATAAAACAACTTGAGTTAATTTGACATAATAAGCCATCCTCTATAAGACTAATACTATATAATGCTGAATTTCAGTACTAATATTAACACTAATTAAATGAAAGTGGTAACTGTAAAATTATAGATAGTGAAGTTATAGCCTGTTACTCTCACTTTAAGACTGGTGAAACTGGCCTGCAAAGTGTTTAAAACGAAAAACTTGGAGACCAAAGTCAAGAAAGTAAAAAGATTCAGGGGAAAAGCAGCCAACACTTTGTCCTTTGCCCTCTAAGGTCAGCCAGGACCCAGAGATTTTCAGGACCCCTCTTGGGCCCTGCAACTCCAGTGATTTACCCAATCTGCTGATCAGGGAGATTGAGAGGACCCTAGAGAACAGGAAGCCAACAAGTGCAAATTCTGCAAATAGAAGGGTCATCAAAGAGGGAAATGTCCCTGATGCTTCTAAGAGAAGTTGCACATTGTCAGCCAGACCCTGACCCATTCTGGCAGATGGCATAACTGGTAGAGGAAAGCTAAAGAAGCCAAGAGACTTCACACACATTCCAAAGAATGATCTCTGAGGAATCTTAGCTGACTCTTAAAAGTAGTTCGGAATGAGGTCAATTTTGACCAAATTGGTCCTAAACACATGGCAGGGGAGCGTAGACTAAGTGTAGTCCTATGTGAACCTTTAAAAGGAAATACATTTTTTAAATGAAACTTAAGATGCACATTTTTGTCAGCTCTACCAAAAGTAAGTAAAGCTGGAAGCTATAGAGGAAGGGTTCTTGTGTGGGAGTGCCTAATAATAATCATAAAGGACTGTAGAAATACAAGTTTGTTCTAAATTAATTTGAGTCTAATCTCATGGACATACAAATCTTTCTAACCTCCTACATGGATAAACTTGATCTGTTTTCCACTGATATGATTATAAGTTACTCTCTTCAGGGTTTTTAGAGACTGGCTGAAATGCTAATTGCTTTTGTGCTAATTGTTCAAAAAAAATAATGCTCTGCTGTCTTATTTATTGTTGGTCTAGAATAATCCCTGACTTATGTATGCCTTGTCCAGTCACTTACCATCTGCCACTGTGGACCTCTGAACTGCTCTGATGCTGAATAGTCTTAACTGTCCACATCCCACTTGCTAGAGAATGAGGACTTTGGGTTATTTCCCCCAACTTTACCCTCTTTCAATAAGAAACAGCTTCTAGATGTCATCTCCCATTTTTTCATTAAAATGGAATGTAGAAATTAACAGTAAGGAAATATAACAGTGGTCCACTGTTACATTTGAATATAACCCACCATAGGGACAAAGTAATCCAGACTTTGGGGATGGCACCAGAAGATCTCAGAAATGGCCATCCTGGGAGATGGTCACTTAACAAGTGAATTACAACTCCAAAAGAGAACACTGAAATGTAGCCTTCAAATCATCTCTTTAAAAGCCCTCTGTTCCTGCTGATGTACAGAATCACAGCCTCTGGTACAGGAGGAGTACATTCTTTATTAACAAAGCAATAAACCTTCTTTATCCTTTTTCTCAAAACAAAACAAAAGTATTTTTATATGACAGAAGTTCTATCAATGTGAGGATAGTCATCTCAAGTGAATTATGAATAAGTGCTACCTCTAGTCTTATAAATCATTCTAATCTTTGGGGAAATTTCCAAAGGGAAGTATTTCCTAGGGTTTTTAAATTCCTCCAGCAGATTCAAAATATTCCTCAAGTATTTTGGGGTTCACCCTGATTGTGACCTGGGTGGCCTGAGGGTTTGTTCAAACTCTAAACAAGCCAGTGCTCAGGGAAAGCCAGCAGAGTCACAACTGCCCCTTCTTTATCCTCTTCCCATAATGTGATAGAGATTAGTAGTCCATTTTCCTAATAGTAGTAGTCTAGTTATATCCCATTTTCCTGATCTCTAGATGAACTTCTTCATGAAGATAAAGAGAGCTCAGGTATATAACCTCCTTCTTGGTCATGATCTTGACCTCATATCCCTTCTTCTCTGCCTTGGAACAGATACGGCTCATGTTGATAAGAATCTCACAAAGAAAATCCAGTTATTTTCTGCATACCTAGTCATTTCATTGAATTCAACCAGGTTTTCTAAACCTGTTTGTGTATATTTAGACATACGGTGTGAGTAATTTGTGAGCATTTACTAAGACGTCTTATCCAAATTCCTTTTAAGAAAGATGCCAAGACCTCATTCTCAATTCTGTTACTAAAGCTGTGATTTTCCTGTTTTAGAGCTGAAATGCTAACACTAAGCAGGAATATGAATTTCACTTTCAATAAAATCACTGGCTGGAGAAATTCAAATTAAAACAGAGCATTGGAGATCCAGCTGCCTTTCTCTATTAGAACTAACAAAAGCTGTTTCACAATTTTTCAAATCAAAAGTTTTAGACACTGGAATTTTATCTGTAGAAAATGCAGACATTACCAAAAAACATACAGATAGTTATCAGGAGCTGGCACATTTTCTTGTGGTTACCAGGATGTTTTAAGAAGAGGTACACAGACTATATCAACATTTTATTTATTTATTTACATACTTACTTATTTACTTTGCAGTGCTGAGATCAAACTCAGAGCCTCACCCATGCTAAGCAAGCTCTTTACCACTGCATCTCCCGTCCTCACGTCAGCCTTTTAACAGAAGAATAAAGAACAAGAAGACATGAATTGCTCCAAAGCATTTTGGAAAGAAAATGTTTCCTCTTGAGACTCAGTAGTGACCTCCTGGTTAAAGGGGAAAGAAATGTCTAGATAGTGCATCCTTTTCCTATATTTCTTTACTTTTAGTGTCTTCTGTCTGTAGATCTCCATCTTAAAATAAGAGCAACATCAATAATGGTAATAACAGTGCCAAGAAAAACTTTACCTTGGTCTCTTTTAGTTCCTATTTTAATAAAAGGATTATTAACTGGGCTCCAATAAAACTTTTTGTATACATTAGAATGGCCTTTTTTCTGAAGATTGGGTTCATAACTTTCATAAATATACAAAGAATTAGTAACATCTCCCCAAAGAAGTTGAAGAAGCCAACAAAACAAAGCAAACAAACCACCGCCAGAAACAAAAGGTCAGAGAAACCCATGACATGCTCTTTTTCCATCTTTCTTTGCTTCCATTTTATTTCAGCTGGATTTTTTATTAAAGTGAATGAGTAGCCAACTCAAGGTTAAAGTTTCTGTCAAAGTAATTACTTTAAATATTGTGAAGAGATGGGATCACCCAGATGTCCTGCTGTCCACTCCAACTCAGTCTCATCACCTTCCTTCCAGAACCATCTCCCCTCCACTGTTTCCCAGATTCATATCACAGCATCACTGTTCTTTAAGATTCCCTCAGTTGCCATTGGATTCATCTTGGAGCCTTTCCTGATCTTTATCTCTCCTAGGTAACTGGCACTCCTGAGTTCGCCATTAGAGGTCTCTTGGTACAACTCTCACTTTTTTTAATTATTTTTTTTTAGTTGTAGGTGGACACAATACCTTCATTATTTATTTATTCATATGTGGTGCTGAGGATCAAACCCGGTGCCTCACATGCACTACTACTGAGCCACGACCCCAGTCCTCAAAACTCTTACTTTTTTTTTTTTTGGTTAAAAAACAGAAGACTTAATCTATCACTGATGTTTTTCATCACTGACTGAACATTAGAATCATATGGAGAACTTCTAAAATATATTGAAATCGAGAGCAAAGATCCAGAAAGTCCCATATAACTGCTCAGGATAAAGCATGGGCATCTGTATTTTTGAAATCTCCTTGGAGTTTTCTCAAAAGACTAGGAATAGAGCTACCATATGAACCAGCCATACCATTCCTTGGTACTTATTCAGAAGAATTAGAGTCAGCACACTATAGCATATATACATTCCAATTTATAGCAGCAAAATTTGTAACAGGTGAATTATGAAACAAGCGTAGGTAGATAAAGAAAATGTGACACACACACACGAGTGTGTGTATGTTTTATTCAGCCATAAAGAAGAATGAAATTGTGTCATTTGCAAGAAAAATCAGTGGAACTTGAGTTCATTATGTTAAGTGAAAATAGAAGAGAAACCAATAGAGCAGAGAAGGGGACCAGAAGGAGAGAGGTAGAGAGGAAACAGGGAGGTACTGAGAATTGAAATCGACCAAATTATACTATATTTATGTACCAATATGCAACAATGAATTTCACTATTATGTATAATTATAATGTATCACTAAAAAGAAGAAGAAAAAAGTATCTCCTTAGGGTGACGGTCTCACTTGTCTACACCATCTTATTTGACTATCTTTTACTATCAAAGTCTTTGAGCTGGTAATCTTGGATTCACTCTTTGTACTCTTTGTTTTATCCCATCTTACTTTCCCCTAGCCTAGATGAATCTTGGCATCTTGATTTCTTCATGATTTCTTTTGCTTAGGAAACGCCATTTGGGTCCACACCAGCCCACACAGGACCCAGACTCATAGTAAGCCTGGGTCCATCCCTCCACTGGCAGGCACCTGCCAGAGCCTAGCCTCTGGCACAGGATTGCCTCTTCTGACCAGCAGACTACTGCGGGAGTCCAGGCCCGGTGCAGATCTGTCCACACCAACCTGGCAAGACCCAGGTCTAGGTTAGGTCAGAGTTTGCCCCCCACACACACCTGGGAGCCTAAGCCTAATCCACTTCCATCTTGGGACACTGCAATCATCGCCATAGCCTTCTCCACCCAGTAGCCCCTAACTTTGTAACAACAGACAGGGCCTAAAAACAGCTGCATCTCAGAGCGGACATCCCAAAGGGAGTGTGAGGCCCACTCTTTCAGCCCCATCTCTGTAAGACATGGCTTCCATCTTGGGGCACCTTAACTATTATCTCAAGTTAACTCACCCATTGCCGCCACCACCTTTTGATGCAGTAGCATACATTGAGGGACACCAGAAGGGTCTGGAAGCCATCAAGGTGAGGTACAGACAACCTGCATGGGTACTATAAGAATATAGGGAAGAAACTGTAACATCTCAGATCCACACTGCAAGAAAGGAAGATACATAGACAGCATGAAAAAACGAGGGAGGAAAGTGCCCCAAACAAACCAGGACACTATAATAACAGAACCTATGGACAGCAAAGTTGATGAAATGTCAGGAGGAGTTCAGAAGGTTCATAATTAAAATGATCTGTGAACTAAAGAATGGCCTAAATGAGCAAATACAGGCAAAAACTGATCCTTCCAACAAGAGATAAGAGAGTAAATACAGGTAGCAAAAGATTACTTCAAGAGAGAGATAGAGACTTTGAAAAACAAAAACCTGTCAGGAAACGCCATTTGCCTTCCAATAGAGTGGCATTAACAATTGCTCTGTGAAGCTTTAGGGATTCCTTAGAACCTCACTGGGAATGAGGAAGACAGTGTTTGGGAGAATGAAGAGACAGTGTTTTCAGGCACCTCTCCCCTAGTTCTGCAAATAAGATCCTTGAAGAGAAAGTATAATGACTTGCTTCAAGAGACACAGTCGCTTAGTGGTAGAGACAGATCTAGAACTGGAATCCCCTTACTCTTGACTCCTTTTTCTAATTCAGAATGCTCCCTAGTCCAGAGCTGTAATAATTGATGATGGAAATTATGCTGAGCCTTTGCTATGTTTTCTGTCCTTGCTGGCTCTACCATCTTGGCTTTCCTGTGTCTGAAACATCTTCAGCAGGTATATCTGCATCTTCGAGAAAACTGGATGTGACTGAAAGATTTAGCTGGTCCAATTTGTCATCATTTCTTGACAGGAGCCCTGGGAACTGCACACTAGGGCCTTGGTGTCATGCCTGTCAACCTAATCAGGTTGGTTTAAGCACAGTGTTCTGCTGTAGCCCCCAAATCTGTCTGTAATCCTTTATGTTAAACGCTTAACTCTAGGACTTGCTCTGTGGGTTGTCAAAATAGCAGTTTAGCTGTGAGTCAGATAAAAACAAATGTTCTACCTGTCTTAAAATGTCACCTCTACCCACCCTACTTATTATCTGAAGTTCTCAGGTTTGGTCACTCCTCCTGTGAGTAGTCAATCTTTATTCTAGAAAATGTACACATAATGTCAAAAGAATAACATTGAGTTACAAATATTCATTAATACCTTCAAAAGTTTTGATGCTTTGCTAACTGTCATCTGAGAAGGACAAAGTCCTCAGGGAATGGAAATGATGTGGGTAAAAAGCAATTGATGAGAGTGGTATGGTGAGAAGCAAAGCAAAAGGAATCTTGGGTGCAGTGTTATAGGAGGAACTTGGAACTGACAGGAAAGTCCAAAATTCAGAGAGTGTCCCAGAGTACAGGCTGCCTGATTTCCAGTTTTGCTAAATTTAGCATTTTCCCCAGAGTTTTCCTTGTTAGTTCCCTTTATTTATTGACTTTTCCAGGCTTTGGATGAAGTGCAGAAGTTTTAGAAAGAATAATAGCATCACTCTAGATAACATAATTATTGAGGGCTTACTATGTGCCAGGTATCGTTTGAAGCATTTTATTGCATCACCTTATTTCATCCATGTCCTCCACATTTGGAGAGATGCCATTATTGTCCCCATTCCACAGATGATGAAACTGAGGTCCAAAGCCCTGAAGAACTCCCCTATGATCATCCAGCAGTTAAATGGTGAAACTCGGGTTTCAACCCAGGCAACCTAGTTTCAAAGCCTGTATTCTTAACATCTAGGACCTACTGTCTCTGAACATCACAGCATTTGTAAGCAAGTATCTTCAAACCCAGGTAGTCTGATTCTAGATCATTCTACTAGAATATTTCCTGGGCTGGAACAGATTTTTCAAGAACACCAGATTTTTATAGTCATGGAGACTCTAAAGGTCCCGCAAAAGTTACTTGATTCAGGACCTTCCTGAAGCTGTAGCAGACTTGTGTCTTAATAACGATGTTCTATTGCTTTAATATAAAAATGCCAATCTGTCCACTGCAGTTGAGTATAAACCTTACAAAGTGTTGAGTAAAATCCCTGCCCAGCTGTTATTGCCCCATACTGAAATAGAGCTCTCAGACAAAATTACTTCTGTGTCTGAAAAAGGTCAGCTGAAATAAAAATGGTTTAATATTTCTCCTTTGTCTATATGACCATACACTGGCATAGTCCAGGGAACATCAAAGATAAAACACAAGTGTTGGATTTAGGAAATCATTGCATTACCTTTGGTTTATTTTGTGAGGTCCTCTGAAGGGCTTTTTGAATGTCTAATGAAACCTCACAAATTCCAGGAGAAAAGCAGATGGCAGATATCGTATTAATATAAAAATATGTGTCTCTCTTCCCCTTCTGTTTCCCTTATGATGGAACTAAATCTAATATGATGGCTTATTGGGGGCTAGAGAAAAGAATAAAATATGTTTTAGACCAGGGCTACTTCCTGATGATTCTCTAGGAGCTGAGAGGACAGAGACAGACTTGACAAAGGAAAGGCCAAGGGATGGGGGCAAGTTCACACAACATGTGAACTGCAGGCACTCCATCTTTGAAGCTCTTTATTCTTTTTTTTTCTAATAATTAGCTATTCTCACACCCAAATTACAATATTTCTTTCTACCATCTGTAAATAAATGTGAAATGAACAAAAACAAACAAGAGATACTCTGATTTTATCCGAAAAAAAAAAATGCTCTTATTCTCTAGTTTTCTTGAGGAAATGCCTCACCTGCTCCCTTAATAGATTTGACCTATCTTCCATTTCCCTGGAAGCCTTAAAGAAACAGTCATATTTTGCAACAGAGATCCTCAATCTTTTTATCAAGAGAAGACATTCTGCTCACTTCTGTTTTCATTTTTTTCCTGAAGCTTTGAGGTCAAAGGATGGGGGTGGGGAGTTTCCAGCCAGTTGTTTCATTCCTCCCTGGGGAAGCTATCAACCCCCAAAAAAGCCACTTTCAGATCAAGCTTCACCATCTACCCACAGGACTGGTTGAGAACCCACATATAAGGACTCTTCCATTCAACGAGAAATGGAAAAACTCTTCTGAAAAAAAAAAAAGAAAAAGCAATTACTTGCTGTTTCGCTTTTGCAGAAGATGCTCTGAGTGCCAGCAAAACTCATTTGCTGTCAGTCAGTCAAAACAATGAAAGCAACATACTTTCATTTCGTTCTCTGGAAAGTATTTCTTCTTAGCTTTATGCCAGCCATGTGTATATCCAGGCTAAGCCTTATATAAATGCTCTTGTTGCCCTAGGTAGTTTCCAGGCCAGCAACCCTGATGAAATGGGACCTTCAACCAGGTTTTCATCCCTTTGAATGCCACCTTCCTGCTGAGATGAGAAGTTCCCTGGAAATAAACCTTGACCATAGATGTTCACAATCTTACTAAGCATTCATTCTTAAACTCATTCATATTTCTTAAATTTTCAGGGTACAAACTAGACTTCTGCTCTGGGTTGGAGCACTTCTAATGTGGAGATGGAAAAATTCTTTGATCACCCTGGTAGCTGTGTAAGTATGGCTCCCTGGGATCATCCTGGAGAAGACCTGTGGGCCTCAAGACTCAATCCACAGGATTGGGATTTTAGAGTTGGAAGGAATTTTAAGGGATCCAATCTTGGGTAGAATGATCCCATTTTACTAACATACAATGGAGATCATAATGAAGTCTCAGAGAGACTACTGTCACACCCAAGGTTAGCTGGTCACCACATATAACCAGGAGACAGGAGTCTCAGGGCCCTTACGTATTACTCACACATGACAGGACTTGCAAATCCTTCAGTAAGGAAGGATGCCAACATATTCTTATGTCCAGGAGGTGTTTACAGGGGAGAAAGAATGGAATATTTGATAATGCAACATTACAAGTGTTGTAATATCAGACTCTTCCTGATATCTTACCATTGTCTCTTTGAAGAATCTGACCCACACTCAATAGCAGGAATGTCCTACAATGCTCAGTATTCGAGATTTATACACTCTCTATCTCTTTCTCTCTTTCTTCTCCATGATCATCATGTCCTGACCTGTTTTCCTCCACCACACTGTTCAGCCATGATATTCTGCCTCACCTCAGGCCAGAGCAATGGAGCCAAATGTTTATGGACTGAAACTTCTGAAATTAGGGGCCCCAAATAAACTTTCCCTTCCCTAATATATATATATATATACACACACACACACACACACATACATACATACACATAGATACGAGCCTGGTCTCTATGCTGCTCTTAGGCCTGAGTTTACCAGCGGAAGAGAAAGTAGGCCTGCCTCATGCTCAATTCTCCTGCCAGTGGGTGCTATCTCAATGGGTGTGGCTGTGGTGTGTGTGTGTTTAGAGCATATTCAGAGTTATTTCTCTTGGGAGTCTGTCTTTACATGGAGATGACAGAAAGTTTAGTTGTAATGACAAAAAAATAACAACAAAAAGGAATGGTCCCCCAAATTATTATACTTTTTATTAATTCCATAGCCAGTCTTCTCATTTTTTTTTAAGACTAGCACCACAACAATGAGCTCTTTTACCTTTTTAAATTTAAAGCTCTATTTCAATTTTCTATTCTGTGATGAATGTAAGGAATTTGAAAGTAGTTTGTAAAGGCAAAAGCAAGGGAGAATTAAAGAAAGTAATTGCCTCATGCCAATTCCCCCAAGAAATAGTGGAGATGCCATTCCCGTGACATCTCTGTCCATTTTTCTTCATTACCATGATGGCAGCTGCTCTCCTCATTACCTGACACATTTCTCTTCATTACCAGCTGTGGTGATGGGTGATGATGAGGGCTATTTACAACCAGCATCCTGTGAAGAGTCCAGCAGATAAATAATAATTATTCAAACTGATATGTGTAGGGGAGGAAAAGTGGTTAAAATGAAGCAATTATACCCCAGAAAGGCAGGGAGTAATTTCCAATGAGAGAAATTACTCAATTGGGGTACTCTTGTTCCTCCATCAGGAATTGTCCTCTAGAGCTAGACTGGAGCAGCCTGGGTACTCAAGTGTTCTCATAAGGACTGGACAAAAAAACAAGAGTTGCTTAAATCATCAAATGTTTCAATGTATGTATGGTGCTATTTCTCTGGAGAATTCTCACTAATGTAGACACACACAGATGTAGATATTTAGATGAACAGATGAGGTAGGGAGCGAATCTTATGGAAATCGCTCCTATGAATGTGAAAATTTCCAGAGTCCAAAATCTGGTTGTTGGGTCAGCAGGCTGGAAACTCAGGGAAGTGTTACAGTTCCAGACCAAAAACAGTTTGCTAGGAGAATTCCCTCTTGCTTAGTAGAAGTCTATTCAGGCCTTCAACCGAATAGAAGAGTCTCACCCTCTTTCTATTATGGAGGTTTATCTGCTTTACCCAAAGTCCACCAACTTAGATGTTAACCTCATTCAAAAAGCACCCTCACAAAAGCATCCAGAATAATGTTTAACCAGATATCTGGACACTGTAGACTAGATAAATTGACACATAAAATTAAACATCACTCACTCACTCACTCCATCTATCCATTCATCCACCTAGATTAACAAGGTACACGGAACTTGTGACCCACAAAGATCTGAGTCGAGTTTTGACCTCATGACAAATCTTTGAATTGAGCTGTTAAGATTTCTTTTGAGGGTGTGGCCAGTAGTGGTAGAATTCAGCATCTCTATCCAGGAATGAAATCCTGCTTCCATGGGGAATCAGAGCTCCAAGAGCAGTCAGGGATCTGTAAGCTTGAAGGAGGATTTGGAGGAGAAGCAGAGTGTAGTGGATATGATTGGGAAGTTTGGTGAATTTGTAATTAAAGGACACTTTCCAATTTAAGTAATTGTCAGTCTTGCTTTGACTTTCTCTCTAGCAATAGTTGTGACAGTTGTCCCAATCTCCCTTGCCCAACTCAAAAAAGTGTTAAAACAGTGAAAGAATATGCAGAAGTCCCAAGCCAGGCAAGTCAAAGCAAGTCTGCTTCCCAGAGAAGGACTCAGGGGTAGAATGCTAGTTAACCCCTGCTGGCCTGGAGCATTTGGGAAAGAAGCCCTGGGAAAAGATTTCCACTAGAAGGGCATTACCATTTGCCAAATTCTGGCGGTGTGTGCAACCTGTTAAGAATGATGGAGGCTGTGTTCCAGCTCAGCAGGCTTTCAATATGAGACAGAGGGATGAAAGGGGTACAATATGAAAACAGCAGGTGAGAATGGATGTATCACACAGGGAAAAGATGTTAGAGGAATATTGAGGTATATTAATTCTCCCCAGGTCTCTCAAATTCAGTAGCTACAGTGAAAACAAAGATGTGCTCTTGAATTAGGCCCAGGCTCCTAACAAGTGCCATAGCACCATCTGCTTAGTAGCAAAAGGCATAGGAGGTGGGAAAGACAGACCTGCATGCTACCTGATGATATTTTCTTCTATAATCTCTATTTCCTCAGGAGCTCTCACAAGCTGTCATGTGTGGACAAGCTCTGGGAATTTGATGTCTTCCAAGTGATGCTTCTCCAGGGCGAGGCTACTCCCAAGGGCAAGACCACATTTGCCCAGTGGTCTTTGGGATAATTTGCACTTTTCTAAGGACTAGAAATAAACAACTACCCAAAACCTGGGGGGAATTTTTTTCCAAATGAACAGAACTGGAAAGGTTCCTGAAATTACTATGAGCAAGTTTTCAGATCCTGCTTATGACAAATCATTCACCATTGGGAAGGAGTATGGTCTCGTATATTCACACTTCTCTCATTATAACTTCAAAAAACCAAGAAGGAGTGAAATGTGAATATCTTGTAGGGGTGTGAATCATCCATATTCCTGAGAGACAGAACTCAGGGACTTCCTGAAATAACTAGCTTTGGTCTTTTGGGTTCAGATCTTTTGATTCATTTTCCCTACTTCTTGAGCAAGTTGCTAGTTCCCTAAACCAATTTCCTGAGCAGGAAGCACATCATGACAATCTCCCCTATCCAGATCCCACTATCTCTAGGCTCCCAGGACTGTGCCCGAACTTGGCACCAGACATCTACCTGGTAAGTCCAGGTGAGCCACTTGTACCTTGCCTCTTCCCACTGTCCCTGAGTAGCCTCTCTAGTCTCGCAGATCCACCTAGCACCTGCAGTCTGATGATGATCTTCCAATCTATTTATCTGGCCCCAGACTTGATTCCAAGCCTCAGCCTGGACTTCTCAACCTAAATGTAAAATGGAAAGCTCCAGCCACGAGCCCAGATGGAACTTAGCATCTCGGCCCCCAACTTGTTCCTCTCTGCTGTTTTCCAGCTCTGTTAGTGGCACCCCACTTCAGCAGCTACCAAAAGTGGCCAGCTTTTACTTCTCCATCTCTACCCACCTTTTACACATCCAATCTGTTGAGGAAATTTTATATTATAAATATTTACTTTTTAAATGTATCTCCTTCATTCCACTCTTATTATTATTAGCATAATCTGAGTAATTAGAGTCATCCTGTTTGCTCATAATTGGTTCCTCTATCTCCTGCCTTAACCAGTTAAAACTATGCATATATGGCAGCTTGAATAATCTAAACTGCTCAGAATCTTCTAAAACTCCCATCATTTAAACACAAAACATGAAATTAATTATCCAGCCCCTCTTTGACTTCCATTTCCAACATTACTACCCAATAACTCCCCTTTTCTCTTTATGCCCCTGTAATTCCCCTTTAATTCCCCACGTGTGTTCCCAGCTCCCTCCTCTGTGGGAGTTAGTCCTTCCATCTGGAACACTCCTCCCACCCTTCTTCACAGGCTAATTATGTCTGACTCATCTTTTAATACACAGCTAAAGCATTATCTCTTCCAGGAAACCTCTTGTGAACTTCCAGAATGGAACAAGTACCATTCTTCCCTATTATTCCCCGTAACACTTTGTAGATACCTGTTATTTTTTTCCATGTCCATTTGCCTTGCTGGATTTTAAGGTCTCTTTGAACCACAATAGGCACAAAATTATATTTTGCACTGAATTCCTATGACTTTGTATTTTTAGACCCCCTTTCATGGAATAGTAATACTCTCAATACATTTCTTCAATTTACTAAAACACGATAACGTATCTAAAAGTCTCGCACATCTCTTCTTGATTATCTGTAATTATATTTCTGTGAAATCACTGAGCTCTTGGGAAAGTGGCTGTCTCAGAGGCATGTGTCCAGTGTGACGAACACTATGAGCCAACTTTCTTGCCTTCAGTTTTGGGGCTTCACAGACAATCATCCAAAATTATGCAAGCCAGAGAAAGCTAACAAAATAGCATCTTAGATTGGAGGTACATCTCAGTTATTGCTAGAATACAGAGAAAATCTCTGTAGAATATGTTAGATTTGGAAAGGGACTCTCTGGCAGTTTGCTTACTTGGGAATGAATTACCGGCATTTCATTATTAAAGCATTTTATAATTAAATCTTTTTGTTCACCTGCTGAATGCATCCCAAAATTAAAGATAAAATTGAGATTAAGATATCAATCCGTGTCTACATGAGGCTTAGGATAAACAGTAGTTGTCAAAGAATTTAAAGATACAAATTTTCCTGGAAACATTATATACATATATGTAGATCACACTGTATTTCTGCTTTAAATCTGGTTGCATTCAGTATGAAACTCATCATGGCATGATATACCTGAGAATTGTTATGGCATAGTAAATAAAAGTAGGTATCCTAGTACCAGACTGGGTTGTGATCTCAGCCAAGACCTTGCTACACATATCAACACTCCATCTTTCAGTTCTTGTCTATAAAATGGGAATAATAACATCATACTAGTACCTACTTCGCAGGGTATTGTGAAGATGAAAGTACAGTCATAATAGGAACTTAGAAGACTGCCTGGCACATGATAATTACTCAGTGTAACTTACCTACTACTATTTGGGATGTGTCTATTTCTCCATCTGCCTTTTGTCAATGTGCTGCAGCCATTTCCAAGGTGAAGTTCCCCTAGTGCATGCGTCATTCTTGCATTGCTTTGCTTCTGCTTCCAGGAATTATTTTGCTTTCTTCTTCCGGCCAGTTCTCACCCTTCCCCTTTGGTTTCAGTTCCCAGTAAAACCAATCTATTGCTATGGATCTCCATGCTTCCTGCTAATAATAGGAAAATGGTCTGCAGGAGAAGGGATATCTAGTACTTTCTGCTTATTCTGTGCTTTCTGCTGACTATAAACCTAAGGCTGTTTTAGAAAATCAAGTCAATTAATTTTAACAAGATAGATACAGATGCAGCCAATAAAGAGTTTGATTTCCTTATGTGATCCTCAGGCAGTCTCTGATAGCAATTTCAGATAAAAATTTCCACAAGTTTTCAGCGGTGACATCATTGTTAGGATAATAACAATAACTAACAGTTATTGAGCATTTACCAAATATGCAAGTCACTTTTTTTCAAAATGCCTGATACGTGTTCTCTTTTAACCTTGTGAGACTCTTCAGATCAGGATTATTATTACTATTATTCTTATGTTACAGACACAGAGTGTTTAAGCACATTGCTAATGATTGCAAAGTTAAGAGATAGCATTGGAGTGAGATGAAATTTTAGGGTAGTTTTGATTTGCATTTCTCTAATTGCTAGAGATGTTAAACATATTTTCATATGTTTGTTGATTGATTGTATATCCTTTTCTGAGAAATATCTGTTCAGTTCCTTGACCCATTTATTGATTGTGCTATTGGTTTTTTTTGGTGTTAAGGTTTTTGAGTGTTTGTATATCCTAGAGATGAGTGCTCTATCTGATGTGCTTGTGGTAAAAATTTGCTCCCCTTCTGTAGGCTCTCTGTTCACCTCACTGATTGTTTCTTTTGCTGAGAAGAAGCTTTTTAGTTTGAATCCATCCCATCTATTGATTCTTGGTTTTAATTCTTGTGCTATAGGAGTTTTATTAAGAAAGTTGAGGCCTAATCTGACATAATGGAGATCTTGGCCTACTTTTTCTTCCATTAGGTGCAAGGTTTCTGGTTTAATGCCTAGGTACTTGATCCACTTTGAGTTGAGTTTTGTGCATGGTGAGAGACAGAGGTTTAATTTCATTTTGTTATATGTGGATTTCCAGTTTTCACAGCACCATTTGTTAAAGAGGCTATGTTTTCTCCAATGTACATTTTTGGTGACTTAGTCTAATATAAGATAACTGTAGTTATGTGGGTTAGACTCTGTGTCCTCTATTCTGTACCATAGGTCTACAAGTCTATTTTGGTGCCAATACCACGCTGTTTTTGTTACTATTGCTCTGTAGACTAGTTTAAGGACTGGTATAGTGATACCACTAGCTTCACTCTTCTTGCTAAGAATTGCTTTGGCTACTCTGGGTCTTTGATCTTTCCAGATGAATTTTATGATTGCCTTTTCTATTTCTATAAGGAATGTCATTGGGATTTTGATTGGGATTGCATTGAATCTGTTTATGCTTTTGATCATTTTGACAATATTAATTTTGCCTATCCAAGAACAAGGTAGATCTTTCCATCTTCTAAGGTCTTCTTTAATTTCTTTCTTTAGTGTGTTGTAGTTTTCATTGTGGAGGTCTTTCACCTCTTTTGTTAAATTTATTCCCAAGTATTTTTTTTTTTGAGGCTATTGTAAATGGGTTGGTTTTCCTAGTTTCTCTTTCAGCGGATGTGTACAAAAATGCCTTTGATTTATGCATATTGATTTTACATCCAGTTACTTTACTGAGGGCTTTAAACCCTTGGGATATAATCCAGACTCCAAGCTTCCAATTGGTGTGCTATACTGATACTTAATCCAAGTAGCATTCCAGGCAAAGGATTTTGAAAGGCTAATAGTAAATCGACTAACGTCAGAGAGTATTTGGCTGCAATTACAGGATGTTCAGTCTATGTTGGGCCCAGATATGCAGGCATTCATTACCCTATTTCACATTAAGTCCAGATGGGTAGTTCCTTTGTTTTTTGATGGCCCTGGGTTGGCATCTCTGAGACTCTTTGGTCTTATTCCCATGGTGGCAGTATGGTGAGCAGTCTTAAGCATCAACTCTGACTTGACAGTGAGCAACTCATTTTTCTTCCTGTTATTGAAGAAAAACATTTCCCAACAGTCAGACTGTTTCATATGGCCACGTCGAGCTAAAGAAAAGTCAGGAATGCCAGTATGTTTTCTCCCAAATCATCAAGGTTCTGTTAATATCGAGGATAGGCCAATGATTTTGGGGTAGGTACTATAAGTGTCTGCCACATTGTGCTTAAAAAAAAAATCAGTGCTGCCTTGTTTTAGTATCTGGAGTAAGAGCATGATGGTGGTTGCTTTGGATGTAACATTTCTTCATTTTTTTCCTACTAGATCATGCCAAAAGATATGACCCATGATTATCAATAACAGTGGCTCCCTATGTCAGTTATTCACAGGAGCCTATCAAATCACAGTTGAGGATTTTAGAACTGGGGATGGGGTTGGGGGTTTAGGACAGGGCTTACATAAAATAGATCAATTTCTCTTTTCTTACTGATGACTTTAAAACTTCTCTTTTCTTACTGATGACTCTAAGACTCTTCTAGGTCTTTTTACGCCTCAGATTCTTTAACTATTAAATGATGATGAGTCTATAAACACAGAAATATAGAAGGATACACAATAATGATCAAATCCTAGAAAGTTTTTTAACTTGTTGATCATTTATGCAAATAGGAGACACATTTTTAATTCCATAGACACAGATTTTTTTTAATCTAAAATCAGTCAATTTCATTCTAAACATAAAATTGTAATGAGTTTTACATTATGCCAAAAAGCTTAACCACCTTAGTTTTCTGTATTAGAGTGTTTTGAAATTCCATTTAAAAATAACCAAAAACAGTGATTGAAAAGAAAATGTTAAGTTTGACTGAATGAATTACAGTTAGACTTTACAGTCAGTTAAGATTGTTTAAATTTTTTTTGGTTTTATTTATTTATTTTTGTCTTAGTTAGCCTGAGTCTACCTCCTTCCTTCTAGTTGGGATGTTAAACATCCCTGGAGTAAGCTCATGCCTCATACTCCTGCTATTTAAAAAGATTTACTCTGAATGATATGGGAAGATGGCTATGGTCCAGATATGGCCTTTCAACTGATCTATGCACTATGCTATAGTTACAACTTGCCATAACAAGATTAACTCCATGATTGCATTCTTCTTGGAGATGGCATATTTCAGCAGATCATTTGGATCAACTCAATAGAAGTGATAAAAATCACAGACTGCATTGGAAGGAATCTTAGCAAATTCCTATTCAATAGTCTCATTCAATGTCCATTACTTTTCCTACATCTTCTGCTTGATTCTTTTCTAATAAGGAACTCATCAGAGTATGTGAGAGATATAAATAATTACTATGAAGTTCTGCCTCATCTGAACTAATGCTGATCATGTTTTATGAAGCTCACATAATTTGTTCTTATTCCATCTCCTTGTTTTTTGAAAAATTACTTTTTCAGTTTAATCATCTCAAGTTCTTTTCACTATTCACATAATGTGGTTTCTCTACTTATTTCCCCCCACTGAAGCTGTTCTAATTCTTCAATATTTACCTTCTTTTGTGTGCACTCTGATTTATGCTGGGCAAGATTTCTCTCCATTATGTTCCTGGGGCAAGGGAACGGAATGTTAAATTCTAGAAAACATGTCAAAAGTTCATGAATTTATACAACTAGCTATAGACACAGTAAAATATAAGTAGTTATATAAATAGTCAAAATTAAGCCACCTCTGTATTTGTTTTCAATCAGTGTAAAAAATAGGAGAATTTTTCAGAAGGAGAAAGAGACAGAAACAAAGTAGGAATTATAAAAAGAATTCAAAGCACCAGACCTTAAAGAGACTTGCCACTATTATCTCTAAGATATCCTGCTACATTTTAGTCCTTCTAATATCTGCAGTTTCCTAATGAAACCCAAAACTGTAGGGTAAACTAATGAGCTCTGAAAATAGTGCACAATTTTCTTATCCTTGCTACTCAACAACAGTGATTCCCAAATTATGACCTATGGACTCAACCTTTTTTATTTTATTTTATCTTAAAGATGGACACAATACCTTTATTTGTTTTTTATTTATTTTTTATGTGGTGCTGAGGATCGGACCCAGTACCTCACAAGTACAAGGCAAGCGCTCTGCCACAGAGCTATAACCCCAACCCTCAACCTTTTTAAAAAATGTAGATTTCTGCATGCCACTCTTAAAGGGGACAATTCCAGAAAATTATGTGTATGTGTTGCATTTCCCAAGTGATTCTAACACACATTCAAGTTTAAGAATCTTTATTCTGTCCATGCAGCCCAAAACTCCATTGGAATTTTTTTTTTTAATTTTTTATTGTTGGCTGTTCAAAACATTACATAGTTCTTTATATATCATATTTCACAATTTGATTCAAGTGGGTTATGAGCTCCCATTTTTACCCCATATACAGATTGCAGAATCACATCAGTTACACATCCATTGATTTACATATTGCCATACTAGTGTCTGTTGTGCTCCGCTGCCTTTCCCATTCTCCCCCCTCCCCCCTCCCCTCCCCTCCCCTCCCGTCCCCTCCCCTCTTCTCTCTCTGCCCCCTCTACTGACATTCGTTTGTCCCCCTTATATTATTTTTCCCCTTCCCCTCACTTCCTCTTGTATGTACTTTTGTATAACTCTGAGGGTCTCCTTCCATTTCCATGCATTTTCCCTTCTCTCTCCCTTTCCCTCCCACCTCTCATCCCTGTTAAATGTTAATCTTCTTCTCATGCTCTTCGACCCTACTCTGTTCTTAGTTACTCTCCTTATATCAAAGAAGACATTTGGCATTTGTTTTTTAGGGATTGGCTAGCTTCACTTAGCATAATCTGCTCTAATGCCATCCATTTCCCTGTAAATTCTATGATTTTGTCATTTTTTAATGCAGAGTAATACTCCATTGTGTATAAATGCCACATTTTTTTTATCCATTCATCCATTGAAGGGCATCTAGGTTGGTTCCACAGTCTAGCTATTGTGAATTGTGCTGCTATGAACATCGATGTAGCAGTGTCCCTGTAGCATGCTCTTTTTAGGTCTTTAGGGAATAGACCGAGAAGGGGAATAGCTGGGTCAAATGGTGGCTCCATTCCCAGCTTTCCAAGAAATCTCCATACTGCTTTCCAAATTGGCTGCACCAATTTGCAGTCCCACCAGCAATGTACAAGTGTACCCTTTTCCCCACATCCTCGCCAGCACTTGTTGTTGTTTGACTTCATAATGGCTGCCAATCTAACTGGAGTGAGATGGTATCTTAGGGTGGTTTTGATTTGCATTTCTCTGACTGCTAGAGATGGTGAGCATTTTTTCATGTACTTGTTGATTGATTGTATGTCCTCCTCTGAGAAGTGTCCGTTCAGGTCCTTGGCCCATTTGTTGATTGGGTTGTTTGTTCTCTTATTGTCTAATTTTTTGAGTTCTTTGTATACTCTGGATATTAGGGCTCTATCTGAAGTGTGAGGAGTAAAGATTTGTTCCCAGGATGTAGGCTCTCTATTTACCTCTCTTATTGTATCTTAGAGCTAATAAATGAATTCAGCAAAGTGGCAGGATATAAAGTCAACACGCATAAATCAAAGGCATTCCTGTATATCAGCGACAAATCCTCTGAAATGGAAATGAGGACAACCACTCCATTCACAATATCTTCAAAAAAAATAAAATACTTGGGAATCAACCTAACAAAAGAGGTGAAAGACTTATACAATGAAAACTACAGAACCCTAAAGAGAGAAATAGAAGAAGATCTTAGAAGATGGAAAAATATACCCTGTTCATGGATAGGCAGAACTAACATCATCAAAATGGCAATATTACCAAAAGTTTTCTATAGGTTTAATGCAATGCCAATCAAAATCCCAATGGCATTTCTTGTAGAAATAGAGAAAGCAATCATGAAATTCATATGGAAAAATAAAAGACCCAGAATAGCAAAAACAATGCTAAGCAGGAAGTGTGAATCAGGCGGTATAGCGATACCAGACTTCAAACTATACTACAGAGCAATAGTAACAAAAACAGCATGGTACTGGTACCAAAACAGGCGGGTGGACCAATGGTACAGAATAGAGGACACAGAAACCAATCCACAAAACTACAACTACCTTATATTTGATAAAGGGGCTCAAAGCATGCAATGGAGGAAGGATAGCATCTTCAACAAATGGTGCTGGGAAAACTGGAAATCCATATGCAACAAAATGAAACTGAATTCCTTTCTCTCGCCATGCACAAAAGTTAATTCAAAATGGATCAAGGAGCTTGATATCAAATCAGAGACACGCCATCTGATAGAAGAAAAAGTTGGCTACGATCTACATACTGTGGGGTCGGGCTCCAAATTCCTCAATAGGACACCCATAGCACAAAAGTTAATAACTAGAATCAACAAATGGGACTTACTCAAACTAAAAAGTTTTTTCTCCATTGGAATTTTTTAAATGATCATGTTATCCCACACTAGGCATACAGTTAAGCAACATCTACCCTTTTCCTGTAGATTCAACTAAACTATGTTTCTCTCAAGTCATACTGGACTGTAGGACATTTTTATGTTGTTAATCTAAGCTCAGACCTCTATTTTTACATCCCTTTACAGTATTTCTGCTAATTTTGGACACTATATCTAGACTTCACATTTAATTATAAATTCTAAACCTACCATATAAGACCTTAGCTAAGATATCTGTACAAATTTAATCATTAAACCTTAAACCAATGGAGTTCTCATCTAAATTTCTAGTAAAAAGTTTTAGAATTACCTTTTGTCTATTTATCCATTTTCTGTATGGAAGTTATGATCTTTTTAAATCCTAAGTTGGATCACATCATGCTCCAATTTAAAAATCCTCCAATGAATTCTCTTGTACCCCCGGTAGCTTTCAAGACTACACTGACTGACTGGACTCTCAGGCCACTTTAGTGTTCTGCCAACACACCCAGCTCATTCCCAACCCCAGGCTTCATATGCTTGCTATTTCTTTGGCTTAGAATGTTCTACATCAGAGCCCCCAATGGCTGCTTCATCTCAACCGTTAGATTTCTGGTCAAATATCAGCACCTCAAAAGTCTTCTCTTCCCCCTTGAGATAACGTGTGTGTTTTGTCATTATCTTTACTTGCTTAGTTGTTAAGTTTCATGACATCAGGATATTGTCTTCTTCATCACTACACCCCCAGCACTAGAGGAGAACTTGGATTGCACGGGGAGCTCGATAAACATTTTTCAGATGAATGAAAGAATAGATGTTTTTGCTTATTTGTTTCCATTAATCATTCTGCTTTGGATATTTTTTTCAATTATCTATAAATTTTCCTTAGACATCCATGTTATACACATGCATAGCATGAAAGACTTTACTGAATTCATCCTTAATGCTGACATCCATGTGAAATAGAGTTGTGGTATTTTCCTGATATATCTGTGTCAGGCCATAAAATCAATCAGGTCGATTGGACAGATGTTTCTTGGTGAACACACATTGGTTCTTCATGATCATCCTTGAGCTTTTTGATTTATCATTTGCCAGGAGGTTATATCAGGTACAATGGTCTTTAGCCTCTTGATTTCTCCTCCCTCAAATGTCCTTTGTGAAATTCATGGTGGCTGTCCATCACCCCTCTCCTTCTATCCCTTTCGTACTTCTTCATTCCTAAGCCCCTTCACAGGGTTCTGTACTCATAAGCACTGGGTCTTTAGGTAGCAAAGCATATGATTAAGAGTCAGCATCTGGGCTCCAGAGCAATGCTTCTCAAACTTCAATGTGCACAAGACTCACCAAGAGATCTTATCAAAGTGCAGAGTCTGATTCCACAGGCCTATGATTGCACATCCACAGGCAAACACAGTACTGCTGGTCTGTGAACCGTATACTCTATGGAAGACTCTAAAGTCATGTGATCTGTGCTAAAATACCAGCCTTGCCAGGGGGCAAGTGATTTAATCTCCCTGGGCCTCAGTTTTTTCATCTGATGAATGTGAATAATAGCAACTTCTATCCCTTTCAACTTTTCAACTTCTATCCCTCTAAGGATAAACTTAGAGAATCTATATCAGGCATTTAGAGCAATTATTGCATCTGATAATCAATGTCTGGCATGATTATCTCTTCCCTAAAATGTAATTCAAACAGACTTTATCTCATATAATTGTCACATGATTTCTTATCATCTTTTCACCCATCTGGGATTTTTCTTTACTCTTTTTTATTTCCCCAGTGCTGAGGGTGGAGCCCAGGGCCCTGAAAATGCCAGGTAGCTATTCTATGACTGACCTATACCTCAAACCCTAAATTCTTTCTTTTAAACTGAACTTCTATTTTGCATGTTTTGCGATTTAATGATAAAGATACTAGGAATGGAGAACATTTTCACTTATTTTTGTTACACATTAACAATATGCCATCTACTCTATGTCTATAACTTTTATTTCATTTTTTTTTCTTGTTGCAAATATGCTTTGAAACATGCTATTGAATGTTCTTGGCATTTTGGTAAAACTTCAATTTGTTCTGACACTCTTCAGTGTCAGTAGTCTGTTTAACAACAACAACAACAGAATCATTGTACATTAGTTATTGTGAATAACTAAGTGAATCATTGAAATCAATTTGTGTGGCCTATGTGAACAAAAGCTTCTCACACTCAGGTTCTCGCTTCCCAGCTGCAGTGGCCCAGAGGATAACAGGTGAGCTTCAATTACCCCTGATGTTGGACAGGTAAGACTGGTTATATAGCCTATTATCAGTCCTCCAAGAATTCACCACACCCCTGTTTAAAGACCATTTAGAAAATTGGAATGGGGATGAATGGGATAATTGCTGGGGTGCAAATTACATCAATTTTTGCAATGTTGTTGACAAATCCCAATCTATTTTGATTAAAAAAAAAAGACCTTACATTAGTAATGTCACTAGGTCACTAGCATGCCAGATAAATTTTGTGCTCTGCTAAGTATTAGAAAGATTAAAGCAATAAGTCTACAATTCTCACAAGAAATGCAGAATTAGATTAAATGATAAATTAGAAATGATCCACACCTAGGCCAGTGTCTGAGCACAGGCAGAGCCCAGGGCAAACCAGGCTGCGTGAACTTTGAATAATAAGGAAAACTTGCATTTGCATTCAATTAAAGAGATGATCAAATCTTCCCCCATGTTTTATTTGATCTTCTCAGTGGAATGTCAAGTAATCCTACAGAAACATTTGTTTCTTTCTATTACATATGGGGTGGTAGTCAATTGCTTAGTTTCTTAAATCACATTACCTGCTTGTATGTATTGTTCGGGTCTCCTAGGAAGCAGATGTCAAGATGTATCAGACATACAAAGATTTGGAACAGTGGGAGCAAAACGGAGATGGGGAGATGACTAAGTTGGATAAAAATAGGGGAGGGTACTGGGAAAAGTTGAGAGAGTCATCATTGCAATGTGACTGATCTCAAGTGAAGGACAGGGAGGGAATGTTGGTTGGGTTGAAGTATTAAAGACTGTGGTAAAGTCTAAGAGAGGTTTGGTAAGAATCTTGAATTCTTAAGGCAAATTTAGCTGTCAGAGTCCATGATATCCAGGAATTGACCTATCATAGCATCTCAGCAATGAGTTTCCATGAAGAGTAGCTGGGGCCTTTGGTTAGTAAGAGAGCATGGAGTTGAAAATCTATGAGGCACAATCTCAGGAATGCCCGTGGTTCTACTCCCACTTCACCCTAACCAGCCTGGGCTATTTTAGCAAGTTATCCTGCCTTTTTCTAAGCTTCATTTTTGTCTTCATTTGTAAGATGGTGATGAGAGTTGTACCCATTCTGTTGTGTGGATTCAGATGGTGAGTGCAGAAGTACGTGGGTGCTCCCTGCACCAACCGCTTCCAAGTCCATCCTACTCATTGGTCTGTGGTGGGACTGAAGTCTTGGGCTAAAATTCAAGGTATCTGGGCTAAAGGACAATGTTTTCTAATCGTGTGCATTAGGCTGAGTTTGAAGTATTTTACCTTTTTGACTTTTGAATACAGGTCTCTTTTTTTAAAAAAAATGAAATGAAGAAACAAACAACAAAGATGTAATAAGCAGGGGACAAAATAAACAGAGCTTCACAACATGTGGGACTATACCAGTAGATTGAGCATTTGTGACATTGGGGTGCTAGGGTGGATGAGTTTGGAACTACAAAACTTGCAGATATAATGGTTGAAACCATCCAAAATTTGGCAAAAGACATAACCTATAGAATCAAAAAGCCGAGCTAAGTCCACACAGGATAAACCCAAAGAAATCTACCTCAAGGCACATCAGAGTCGAACTTAAAAGTCTTGAAAGCCGAGCAAAACAACACCTACTAGTAGGAGAAGAACAACTTGAGTGACACTAGATGTCTCATCAAAGCTCATGACAGAAGGAAATGGCCCAGCATGTATTAAGTGCTGAAAGGAATGGTCAGTGCAGGATCCTGCATCTAGAAAATATCCTTTAAGAACAAAAGGGAAATCGAGAAATTCTCAGGTGACAAATAACTAAGAGAGTTTGTCACCAGCTACCTTTCCCTAAAAAGAATGGCTAAAGAAAGAAAATAATAAAAGACGAACCTTGGAATGTTAGGAAGAAAAAAAAATGCAATATTTTTGTATAAAACATTTGAAACAAGCAAAAAAAATATATATATATGGTTAAATGCCATAGACTTTCTCTTGAGTTTTCCAAATTATGTTTGATGGCTGGAGCAAAAATTATACCACTGTGTTCTAAATTTTGTGGTTCTAAATGCATATTGAGAATCACTTGAGGTAGTTATATTTTAAATAGGTAATAAAGAATAAACAGGTAGAAAGGAATAAATAAAATGTCCCCTATTTTCAGATGACAGGATTTTTCTATGAAGAAAATCCCATAGAGAATCTAAAAATCAAAACCAAAACAAAAACAAAAAAAGAGACCCTCTTACAACTAATAAGTGATTTTAACGAAGTTACAGGATGCAAAACAAAAAATAAAAATACAAAAACATATCCCCCCAAATTGCTTTTACGTAAAGTAGCAATGGACACATGAACATTAAAATTTAAAATACAATATCATTTACAATCAATCAAAAACGGTGGATTGGTTATACAGGATTTATGTGTTGAAAATCATTAAATTCTGACAAAAGACATCAAAGAAGACCCAACTAAATAGAGAGACATACCACATTTATTCACTGAAAGACTTAACATAGTGGGGGTGTCATTTATTACCAGTTGATAGCTGGTTTGATAAAATTCCTATCAATATCCCAGCAAGACTTTTGCAGATATAGACAAAATTATTTCTGAAATGTATATGGAATGGCATAGAAACTAGAAGAGCTAACCCAACTTTCAAGACTAAAGTAGGAAGAATCATGTACTTGATTTGAAGATATCATAAAACAACAATAATCAAGAGCTTATGGAATTGGCAAAGGAATAGAACCAGAAATAGATTCACACAAATATAACCCCTTGATCTTTGACAAAGGTGCAAAAGTGTTTAATGAAGCAAAGAGCATTCTCAACAAATGTCATGGAGAGCAGCTGAACAGCCAAGGCAGAAATTCAATCACGGCCTGATTCTCACACCTTACACAAGAATCAGAAAGGATAATAGACTTGAATATAAAACATGCAAAATTTAAACTTCTAGAAAGAAAGACACGTAGGAGAGAATCTTCAGAATCTGGGGCTGGGCCAAGTGTTCTTAGTCTTGATGCCAAAACAAAATCCATAAAAGGAAAAGAAATGATAAATTAGATTTAATTGGACCTACTCAAAATTAAGCCTTTTGCTCTGTGAAATAGCCTGCTAAAAGGATGAAATAGCAAGCTACAGCTGTGAAGAAAATAGTTGCAAACCACATAGCCAAGAATGGAAAATGGAAAGAACTTTCAAAATTCAGCAGTGAAAAACTAACAATCCAGTTAGCAAAATGGACAAAAGATGTGAAGAGAGGTATCAGTGAGAAGATATTAGGTGGCTCTCAAGCATAAAAAGATTTTCAACACAATCAGCCTTTAAATGAATTTGAAACTTCAGGGAGGTATCACTGGACACCTATCTCCTTTTATGTCACATGGAAACTATTAACTTAATACAGAAACCAAAATAAAGATGAGTTTGCAAAACGCACAGCATCCTGTAAAAGGTAAGCAGATGAGCCATCCCAGGGCCCTGAATTGAAGGCATACTGTTTGCCATTGTCTCATTTTACTCTGAGACATTTAACCCTTTGAAGCAGTAATATAGAAGATACATAATATTTTCTGGTTAAATGATGAAATGACTGAATCACTGAATGGTTGGATGGATGAATGAATGGCTGGATGGAAGTTTTGGAATCAGTAAAGGGAGGAACAGTGTAAAACATTTTGAGACCTAGAACAAAAGGAAGCATGACACTAAGAGAACTTATTTTAAATGAATTCTGATCACAATACCAATTTATAAGAGTAAGGCCAGGGCAGAAATAGGCAGGAAATCTGAAAATTTGGTTACACCTTATATATTGTAAGCAAGAATTGCTCAAATAATGTGCATCTTTAGTAATAGTGCATAACTTCTTGGAATAAGAACATGGGTATTTTATTGGAACATCGCCTATTAATTGTTGCACGATTTGATCATTTGCAAGGCTGTCTGATTCCTCCGACAGCTGGCCTACCGCACCTCGGAAATCAGCTATTTGTTTTCAGGGTGGCAGGAATCCATGACAATGAAGGCCTCTCATGGAGCAGCATGTCTGCTGGCATGACCATTTGCCTGCCTTTGACCCTTGACAGGGATTTGAGCTCCAGCTTCTGAGCATTCTGTTTCTTAGCTTTAGACCAGCAGTCACCACACTTGACCTCTGCCCTCGGTATGATCTCTGACCCCCAGCTCCCAACTTGGCTTTGATTGTTCTGCACAATCTGCAGTCCCCAGGGTCCAACAAAGCTCCTCCCCTAGCTCCCACCAGCTGTTGCCTGCTTTGTTCTCTCTCTGTCTCCTGGTTCTGGCCAACTGAAATCTGCACCCCTAACAATGGCAAGGCCTCTCCACATTGCCTTGTGTGCCATCTTTGATGGATTGCAAATAATTATTATGATGAGTGCCCCTTTCTCAAAATGCTAACCACGCTACCACATTCATCATCTCATTTAGCATTCAAGAATCCAATGAGAAGGATATTATTTCTCCTCAATTTTGGAGATCAGGAAACCAAGCCTCCATGAGATGGAAAGTAACCTGTCCAAGTTCACACTGCCAGCAAGTGTCAAATGTACGGCCTGTTCTTGTCATACCAAACCCACTTTGCACACTTCTATTTACTAAAATTCCTCCACAGGATATTCCAATGTTGGTTTGGGTACTAAATATGCTCACTGTGAAGAGTTCTGTTTGTTTTACTTTTAAAAGATTTTTTTTTTTGTTTTAGTATACAAGAAAATGCTTGTAGAGACTTGAAGTCCTTTCAATCCTCCTCTTCTCTAACCATGGCTGCAACAACCAGTTTCACCAGCTCAAGCAGGTATAAGGTGGCAGGATCGCCACCACCACTTTCCAACACTCAGCTTAGGACGTTTGTGGAAGCCATGTCCCTCACACTTATGCAATCTAAGTGTATCCCAGAGCTAATGCCCATGGTTCACCTTTGACTACTATGGGCTGGGAACCTGTGAATATCACCTCCCCTTACTTCACCCTGTGGACAGCTCCCAAATATATCTGCTAAACTTCTTAAAAGATGTAACAAATACTAGATAACTGCAGCTATGGGCAACTGCAAAATCCTCTTTTCTCAGGTTTCCCTCACCCTTGTTTCACCTCCCTTGTCCCTGAACTATGCTCCCTAGGATCACATTCCCAAAGTGACTGCAGTAGTCCTTCCCTTTGACCTGGAGATATGTTCTAAGACCCCAGTGAATACCTAAGACCACAAATTAGTAGTAAAGTGTGTGTGTGTACACACACACACACACACGCATATACATACATATATAATGTTTTGATACATATCTATGATAAAGTTTAATAATTAGGCACAGTAACAGATTAACAGCAATAATTAATAAAATGAAAATTAGGACAATGTGCTATAATAAAAGCTATTTAAAACTTTTGAATTGTTTAGATCTAGAATTATCTATTTAATGTTTCTGGAGTATGTGGACCATAACTGTGGTTAAGTGGGGACTGTGCATAAGGGGGAGTGTATTGTACCTATATACAAGATTGACTTGGGCTTTGCTTCTGGACAAACCTATGCTAATACTCATAATTAGTGAGTCCAAATTAGTGAGTTCTTTTCTTTATCTGTGAATCACAGTTTTCTACCTTATGTGTCTGCGTGATTGTCTCAAGGATTAGTCCAATCTAATTTCTTAATCATCTGCTAACAATTCCCAGTTAATCCTGCACATTCCTGAACTTCCTTTCTACTCCCTATGAACACTGTGGATTTTTTTTTTTCGATTTTTTATTTGTTCTTTTTAGTTATACATAACAGTAGAATGTATTTTGACATATTGTACATACATGGAGTGTAACTTCCCATTTTTATGGTTGTACATGTTATGGAGTTACACAGGTCATGCATTCATATAAGAACATAGGAAAGTTATGTCCAATTTATTCTAGTGCCTTTCCTATTCCCATTCCCCCTCCTTTCTCTACATTCCCTTTTGTCTAATCCAGTTAACTCCTATGAGCACTATTTTTGACAAGATGTGTAATGTCTATGCCAAATGATTTAAGTCCTGTGCTCTTTCAAAACATATTCATGGGTCATTGTAGCCATTCGACCACTGGTTCTACAACCATCTGGAGTGGGATTAGAGTAAACAGGGACAGAGCTTCATAAGGGATTCTGATTCTCAATCACCCCTTCCATTTCTATTTATCTTCTGCCCCCTCACACCACACAAGCTCTCAAATGTGGTACAGGGCAGGCACAGAGGCAAACAAAACAATGGAACAATAAGATAATTTCCACAGAGCACTGCCTTCAGAATTTTTTTGGACCAAAGGAAAAAAAAAAAAAAGAAAAGAAAAAGAAAAAGAAAAAAAACCGCAGAGAAGTGAGGCTAGTGGAGAAAACAAAATTGAAAACCTAATGCCTTCCTTTCATTTTACATGTCCTTAAGAAGCCCAGAGTTAAATTGCTTTTTATGAAATCTACTTAGAAAGTAAATTTGTTCAAGATCCAATAAGCTTAGCAAGTCTCACATCTTTCAGAGAATCAAACATTCTGGGTAATTAGGATGTGGAGAATCTAGAGAATTGGTGATTGTAGGTTTATGCTGAATGTCAGACTATAAAAATATAATACAAGTCACATATACATTATATACCCTGACTGATTCTTCTAATTTTTGTACTTTTACCATACATCGAAAGGCAGTCATTTAACCTATATAAATTAAACAACACAATCAGCACAGGGCTGTCTTATTTGACCAGTGAGATTAATCACATCAAAATCAGCCACATTTGGAAGAAAGGATCCCTTTGCCTATGTTGCTGTCTTTTGCGTCTGGTAGAAAACCTCTTATCAAAGTCTACCTGGCAGATCACCAAGTGAACCCCAAGCTCCAGGAAAGATGTTTCTGAATGACTGACTGTTTTGAAAAATAAACCAAAATAATGAAAACAAACACACATACAAATTTACATGCAGGGATGTCAAGATGATTAGACAATAGCTAAATCTTCTTTTTTTAAACCTTTACCAAAAGTATCTATTAAATATCTGCCTCTATGTGACACTCTGCTGGACTGATACAAATTCTTTCTGGCTGTACTTTGTTCCAACCTCTTTTACAGCATGAATGACACTTTGTTATTCTCTTCTGCTTATTATTTACCTTCACAAATAGATCATAAAAATGCAAAGAGCAGAGCCCTTCCCCCTCAATTCTATCATGCATGTAGCACCTTGTAGGCCACAAATGATGCTTTATTACATGAATTAATGAATGGCTAGAAATTATTTATTTCTTAAATTAATACTAGCAGGAGCCAAGCTTTCTTTTTGTCCTAAGGACACATTTTGTGCTCATTGCTGGAAAGGTTGAGATTCCGTCTCTATCATGGATGTCATATATAAACTTTTAAGTTAATGTAGATGTAGAAGTATAGAAGTGTTCATACAATGCATGGTACAGTATAAAATGTAAGTGTGTGGGCCATTCCTGGGCCCTGTCTTTTGTGTTGACTACTTCCCACATACTTTTAAGTGCATTATCTCATTTTATCCTCACCAGAATTTCAGGCAATAATAACACTTTCCATTTTTAGATTAGGGAATGAAGATTCAGAAACCTCAAGCAACAAAAGATCCTAGGTTTTTGGATTCTAAATTCAGGGCTTATTTTACTGGAGCTTAGCATTTTTCTTTCTTTAAAAATGTTGGATAAGACAAATACTCTAAAATTCTCCAAAATACCTCATTGGCTTTGTATCAATTTGACATGAAGCAACCTGTTGATGAGCTGAATTATTCACTCTTCACTTGATTATTTTTTGCACACATGGGCATACACTGGTTAAAAATGAAAAATGTCTTTCATAAGACAGTTGTTTAATTCTGCCCCTGGCATGTTCTGTTCAGCACAGTGGTGTTGTTATTTTTCTTTTAAATCTTCACGCTTCTTTTCAAATGCAAAAATGACCAAGTTCCTTTGTTGTTTTTTTTTTTTCACTCTGTAGTTTATTCTTAGATTTATTCCTTAGGCTTCATGTAAAAAGTTTTTAGTTTTAAAATGTTCTTGTGATACATGTTTGAGTTTTAATATGTGAAGGTTAATATTTTCCCCTTAAAAAATGTACCTTTAATTTTATAGAAGTCAATAAGTTACCATGATGTGATATACAGAAATTCAACTTAGAGTCAACTTTTTTAAAAATGTAACTTCTCTGCAAAATGCAACACCTGTTCAAACAGAAAGAAGACATGGCACAAAGGCATAAAAATTCATTTTGTAGCACCATGAATTCTTTGATCAGTCATGTCTTTTCTCCCATTTCCCCCTATCATTCCATTTCAAGACTCCAAATGGGGAATTATAATTCTGCAAGGTGATAGAATGAGCTGAACTCCACATTTGCTGAGGCAGGCAGTTTACTACTGTATTTCAAAGACAGCAATCCCAAACTGATGCCTGAGGAGATTCATTTTTATTTAGATAACAGAGAACTCAAGATGAATGAAATCATAGCCATACAAGTGCTATTCAGGACTATCATGTAAATAAGTAGCTTGCACAGCCAGACGTGGGGCTAAACAAAGGGACATGTCAACTGACATTCAAATCTCATTATAGCATTAATGCAATCTTCCCGGGTGTGGGGGAAAATAATTTCTATAAATGTGTGTGGAGGAATATAAATCACCAAATACAAATTTTCAGCCACTTATCATCCAACAATCTTAATATTAGACAATAAATGCTAACGACACCTGATTCTTTTCTCAACGTTTCACCTGAGTCCTTTATTTGAGCAACTAGACAACTCTAATGACCTGCTCATCTCATCAGATCGTAGTGGGACTGACCTCATTCAGCACAACCAATTGTTCATAATTGGGTTTTGTGAACTGTGCTCAGTATTAGGTGCTTTCTATCGAAAATGTCTTCTACGTGATTCCCTGTGAGTCCCATCCACTTCAGCTTTTCATTTCTCCCGGTAATGTGGTCATGCTCAGAGCCTCAGAATCTTAAAAATGTGAAAGAGGATGAGTTTACCATTATCCTATCTAAGAGCATGCCTTAGCTCTGGATAGAGATCTGTCTGCTCTGGGTACCCTTAGAAAAGGCTTAGTGTTTGGGCATTTAAATCACATTGTAAAGCTCAGGAGAGGGGGGGGGGCATCGAAGGCTGGGGAAAGGGGTTTGTAACACCCACAGTTTAAAAGGCTTTTATCTTCAATATACTGTACAAAGAACATCTGAAAATTAATATATGAAAGATAATGTCCAGTATAAATTCTATTGAAGATTTTGAATTCAGAGACAATTTTCAGAAAAAGATATATAAATGGCCAACATAACTATGAAGAGATGACCAACTTCACTAACAACCAAGGTAAAGTAAATGAACTGAAGTAGTAAGCTGACAGTTTCACCCATCAAACTGGCAAATATATGGGTGTGTATTTACCACTTATTATACCAGCTTATATATATAAATATATATATATATAGATATATATATATAGATATAGATATAGATACAGATATAGATAGATAAATACACACACACTTGCCAATTTGATGGGTAGATAATTGAATATATTTTCAGTTCAGGCCAGAGTGTGAAGAAATAGACAATCTCATGAGGTGAAAATTAAGTTCTTTTTTTGCTAAGTAATTTTTAATCTATATTAAAATCTAAAGTTAGCAAACTCCTTTACCTAATTTTTTTTTCCTAGAAATCTATTTGGTCAGAACATAAGCAAGGATATATAAAAATGGCATATAGGATGCTGAGTGTAGCATTATTTTAGTGGCAAATTAAAGCACATATTAGATATTTTCAATAAATTGTAGTGCATTTGTGTGATGAAATAGCAAGCAATCACTAAAAAATGAAATTTGATCTGAGGAGGGGGAAAGAAGTCTAAACATAGTATTAAATTAAAAAAAACATAGGCAAACAAACTTGTTCAATACCATTCTATTCTTGTAAATGTGTTTGGGGTATGCATGTGCGCACATGTCTATATTTGTAAAAATCCAACATTGTTCACTAATTCTTAGCAGGGATCATCCTGGGGAATTAGAATTGGTAAGGAAGAAGGTGATTCTCACTTCTTATTTTATATTTTTTAAAATAGTCAAATAATAGGTGAGCTTTTGATTTTAGAGTTTTTTAAATCAGCATTTTAAAATACAAATAATAACACCAGTGGCAAAATTTTAAAAGCCCCAGTTAGCAGGGATTTAACTCAAAGACCACATCCTCAGCCCTTTTTTGTGTTTAAATAAAAAAAAAAAAAAAAAACACTGAGACAGATTCTCAGTGAGTTGCTTAGGATCTCGCTAAATTGCTGAGGCTGGTTTTGAACTCTCTCTCATCCTATCTCAGCCTCTGAAGCCACTGGGATTACAGGCGTGCACCACTGCACCTGGCTAAAAGTTTCCTATCTTATTTGAGGTTAAGTACCATGGCTGAGCTTGAGTCAAATCAATCATTTGTTATGATATGGAGATACATTGGTATGTTGGTTTATAAGCCTAGGCTGATAGAAGTCCTGCAGAAGACTAGAACCACATTTTCTTTGCAGATACAAGAAAAACAAAAATCAGATTCTGTGAAAAGAATATGTTCACACAATATTCCAAACCACTTAGAAAAAAAATAAGTATCATTTCATATTCAGAAGATTGAGGAAATGATGTCTCAGGACAAAGCGGTGTTTTCAACAAGGACTCGCATGACCACACTTGCAACCCAGAGTCCTGCCAGTCACCCCCTAGCAATGCCCAGGGACCTCTCTACTCAGGGACACCTAGCCCTTATCGGCAGCAGCTGTGTGATCATCGTTAAGGCCAGGAAGCCTCAACAGCCTTGGCAAGGAGTCTTTTGTGACCATATTGTGCCTAGCAGGGATATGACACACTACAATCGTGTTGCTTCTGTTGTCGTTACCATAGCTACTATGTATTGGGCCTCTACACTGTGCCCTGCAGGTTACTAGGGATTTTATGTGTATTAAGTTATTTAATCCTCAGAGAAGGTCACAATTTACAAATGACTTCAGGACGACGTCCAAGACTTTAGCTATCTAGTCCAGCACTGTCCAGAATTTTCTACAATGATGAAGTATTCCATATCTGCACTGTCCGATATGGTAACTCCTTAGCCACGTTAGTTATTGAGCTCTTCACTTGTGGCCAGAGCAAATAAAGAATTGAGTTTTTACTTACTTTTAGTTTATATAAATATACATTTAAATAACCACATGTGGATACCACATTAATAGAGCACAAACCTCGCCCCAACTTCGCAGGACTGGCAAATACCAGAAATAGGGACTCAATACCAGTATTATCTGGTTCTAAATCACATTCTAAAGATTATTGCTAGTTGGGGCACCCTGGAGGCTGTTATCCCAGTCACACCATTTGAACTTTTCAGTTAGAGCTGCTTTCTTGTCTGTGAGCCCAGAAGGGCCTTGAATGCTATTGTTCTAAACAATCTGCCACTACCCATTCTCCCTGCATAGGCAGAGTCACATACTAGGGACATTTTCATATTGGAACTTCTCTGCTAATCGAATATGGAGGGAGGAAGCAAAATTAACACAAAAATTACTGGTGCTGGGTGTTTTCTATTCTCTCCAAATCTACTCTTTGTTGTCTCTACTCTGTTCTGATCTCAGGGAGCTAACAGTCTGTGGACTATTTATCTGGGCTTCATTGCTCCCTGGATTCTGAGTGGGTCCAGCCAATGAAAGGTTCTGATTGGAACTTGAAGGGTAGGAGGGAAAGAGCTTCCAGTCTATTCTCCCCACTCTCTTCCTGCCAGGCCATCTCTTATGGTTCTGTTTGAGCACATGGCTTCTAGTAAGTGGCTCAGATCCCAATGGCAGGCCTCACGTGCTTCCAGTAACCACCCCCTTCTTTCCTTTTACCCAAGACTAGTAGCAACCTCTAATGGCTGTCAGCCCTGGAGTACTTCACTGACTCTTGTTAGTTTCCCTTGACCTGTTCACACTTTTCATAAATAATTTAAATACTAAACTCTCTTTTGCCACTCTTTTTGGATGTTCCGTATGTGTCTTTCAGGGAACTCTGATAAATACACTATATCATGAATTGATAGAATAAGAAATATTCTCACTTATACGCTGATAACAAATAAATGATCTGGTATTTCATAAAGTGGTTATCACATATTTTTAGCCATAAAAAATGCAACATACCGTAAATCGTTTATGTGAAAGGACTACCAATAAGAAATGTCTGGTGACCTGGTTTTTATTCAATATTAGTAGATTCAAAGAGAATATTTAAACAGGAACATAATGTTCCAAAAGTACCAACATTTTCACAGGAAGTGACCAAGAAAATTTTGGTGAAAAATGCATATTGGTATTTCAGAATTGTTTAGAGTATTCAAACTAATCAGAGTGACCTTGATGAAATGTCATTTCCATTTTAATGCCTGCTATAACAGTGACACCCCTACACTGATTATTTGCATCACATGTCTTACTAGACACTATTGCCTCTGACAGCAGATTTGCATTTTCTTCAATTGAGTTTAGGAAATTTGTATATGAGAATATTACGAGATGTCACTATTGTGACTCATTGTCCTCAAATAAATTATCGGCTTTAATAGAAGCTAAGGATGCCCAAAGCAAGTTGTTAGAAGAAACTGGTCAATGCCACTTGTTGGGTTCCTCATTCAACATGTAATTGCATATTCAACAAAAGTAAGTCCTTCTGGGCTCCATGGAGACAGCATCTCAAAGCTTACTTCAAATGACTTGATAAGATTATGGAGGAATTTCCTTCTGTCTGTGCTCGGTCTTAGCTCATCTGTACAAAAATAGTCTTTTGGAGAACTGTAAGACTTCTCTCTGTCCTTACTACCCCCCTAGTCCTTCCCACCCCCAATGCTTTTCTTTATTGCTTTAGTCCCTATTTATCCTCATTTTTTTCCCCAGCGACATAAGTTGTCATTCTTTCCCACTTTAAATTCCTACTGGCCTCTCCTTCACCTTTGGTCTCTGTTTTCCTTTTTCCCATGATTTCCTTTTTCGAGTTTATGCTCACTATTCATAATATAGAGCTGAGATAGATTTTAATTGACTTTAGATATTTTTACCTTCTTTAAAAAGAAAAGAAACCAAAACATGAAGCAAAATTGTAATAAGCTAAATGCATTAATTTATTTTAAAAATTAAAAAAAGGGTAGGGAAGGAGGATTGAGCAAGTTCTATCATGTGCATATATGAATATGGCATAATGAATCCCTCTATTATATTTAATTATAGTGCAAAATTTTTTTAAAGAAAAAAATTAAAAACAGAAAATCTTGCCCAAGTGGATTTCTATCATTATAACTGAGGTCAAGTTATGCATTGTACAAGGACTAGATTGTAAGTCAGTCAATGGGCTATTGTTTGGGTCACTAAGAGTAAGACAATAATTAAAAGAGAACTTTAGAAGAGACCTAGTGAATTTGGGGCATCTGTGATACCTGCTTCATTCGGCCCTTCTGGCAGATATTGCCAACCATTAGCAGCTCTCTACCCCACCTATTTTGTCTGTAGCTTCAGGAACCTTCTCAACATAGCATTCTAGGGTGCCACTCTCCTTCATTGTCATTAAGCATTGCTAGAGTATATATTTGCAATGTCCCCATGTGTTAAAGACTTGGTCTCAAGCCCCAGACACCATTGGGAGGTGGTGGAACCTTTAGTAAGTAGAGACTAGTTGGAGGAAATTAGGTCATTGGGAGCACGCTCCCAGAGGCAATAGGGACTCTAGCCCAATCCTTTGTTTTTTCTTCCCAGTTACCATGTGGTGACCAGGCCTCCTCTGCCCCATGCTCCTGCCATGATGTCCTGTACCACCTTAGACCAAGGCCAACAGAGCCAAGTGACCAGGGACTAAAATTTCTGAACAAATGAGACAAAATAAAGCTTTTCTTCTTCTAAATTGACTATCTCAGTATTTCATCATAGTAATAAAGACCCGACTAACTCTAGTGCAGTTTAACCTACACTAGGGTTATTTATCACTTATTTATCATCCTTTTTCGGAAGCACACTTGTGGAGTCACCTGTCACAGAGGCTGCATGCACTACTTCTCCAGAACCACAAGGTAAAGACAGGAACACTCAACCTTCCTAGTCTTAGGGAAGTTTCTTGGAGCTATAACTTGGATGAGGTGGTCAGAGCTTTGCACAGGGCACTACAATTTAAAAGGGAGATTTTTGTAATTTTTCAAGTTTCTGGAATTAATCCCCCCGCCATCACCACCTCTCCAGCTGTAGCAGACAAAGATCCCTCACAAGCTGGTGAGAATGGAAGGAGTCAGGGAGCAGAGGCAGAGAGCAGGCAGCGTGGCCTGGTTCCCTGTGTCCTCGTCTATCTCCTCTCTTGCCCTCAGCTTGCCTTGGCCTATTGCTTTCAATTAGAGAGTACATTTTGCATGTTTTGCTGCAGAACTCAATTCTTGGTAAATGTCCCTTGGTCTTTTTGTACCAGATAATGATCTCACGACATAGTACCTCCTTGTCACTGTGATTTGAGGACTCTGAGAACTAAAGCGTGGTTAGAAAATATGGGTCAGAAACCTTGAAAATACCAGTCTCTGTACCCTAGAGATTCCATTTCTACAAATTAAGTAAGTAAATATTTAGTCACATGCACAAAAAATATTCACCAGAGCATTGTTTATAACAGAAAAACATAAGAAACATCCGAATCAGTTATGTAAGAACAAAACTCTGTCCATATGGAGTACTGTGAAAATAACTGTAGCTCAAGGATTTAATATGTTTGTAATATGTTAATAAGCTTTAAAGTAAAATGGCAAACATTATAAACTGTATCATCTGTTTTATAAAATGCCTTATATGAAGCAAGCAACAACGTATTTAAATAACACCAACATATTACCAACAGTTGTCCCTGTGGAGTGATTACAGATTACTTTGTATTATTCTTTACTTGATAGCAAATAGGTTCCATATTTTCCAAAATGAATGTGTACGATCTTTCAAATAGAATACAAAAAAAAATCTTGTCTGTTATTTTCAGTGATAACCTCTTTCGAAGATGTAGTGTAATACAAATGTGCTGATTGGGCCAGTTGAGATTTTGTAGTTTGTACCACAGTGAGTTCGGAAGGACGAGAAACTGGACTTGTAGCCAAGTGAAAGTTGCTCCAAGGTAGTAAAGGGCTGTTGGTTTTGACTTTATTTCTCTTGTGGTTGATTTGTGGGGTGGAGATTTTTGTTGTTGTTGTTTATTCTCCTACTAGATATAGCAATATTGCTGCTCAACATACCACCTACTAAACAGGAGGTTTTGAGGAACAAATAAATCTAAATGGGAAAGTGCTTTTTAAACAGGACAGTGTCTGTACAAACGTAGAGTATTATTGAACTATTGTATTGTGGTCCAGATATACTGGTTGAATTTTTATGTTTCCTTCATGTTTCATTTTTGCTTTGGAGATGGATCTTGCTGTGTTTCCGAGGCTGGCTTTAGTAATCCTCCTACCTCAACCTCCAGAATATCTGGGATTACAAGCATGTGCCATCACTCCCAGCTGGTTGGATTTTTGTACTGATCCATTTGCAATTTCTGGGAACACAATACATGCAAATTATAATTTGCAACTTACATCTGAGTAAGAATAGAACAAACACATCAGATGTACCTTTTGGATCATTGATTGTTCCCTGTGTCTCCTCACGAACAATTAGATCATTGCCCAATTGACTACATTGGCATCATAGGAAAGGTTTAAAAAATTGTTTCTTTTGGGTAAAAATGGCACAGAGTCAAAACAAGCTATAACGAAACACAGAGCCCTAATACATCTCAAAAGATAAATAAGTTTGTAGTAGTAGTTCTCAATAAACGCTTCTTACAGCAGTGCCACCCAGGGCCATATCATGACTTAAAAGGATCAGGGCCACTTTGGCTTTCATGTGTCCCTTCCTTTGTTTAAAAAAAAAATTAGAATCAATTTAGAAATGAATTGATATCAAGGTAAGTATAGTCTAAGTTGGATTCCTCAAATATATTCATTATTATCATGTTAATTATTTCTCTTGTTTTACTAAATATTAAAATCTAACTATTTTCATAGTCCAGTAAAAATAAAATGGGCTATAGATACTGTACCTGACAAATAAGTTGTTCCTGGCATCACCTGGGAACTTACTGGAAATGCGAATTCTGGGGCCCTACCCCATACTTAATGAACCAGAAACTCAAAACGTGTGTTTTGACAAGCCCTCCAGGTAATTTCGAAGCACGCTGTAGTTTGAGAACAGCTAGTTTAGACAACTCAAAGCTAGACAGGTAGAACCTTATTCTGCAGAAACTGAAAAATTCTCCTTCTCAGCTCCAGATTTTACTGAGAGAGTAGCAATGACCTCTGCTGTCGCAGGTCTCTTTTCAGAGGTCAGATTGGGTAATCATTCTTTTGGCATTTTTTTTTTTGAACTTGACTTTATTATATACAAGATGTTTAAAGCCTTAGAAAGCAAACTTATTACAATGGAACTCTAAATAATTTTAGAGTCCTTAATTTTATCTTGAGAAAGAAAAGATAAATACATTCTATTTAACGGTCTACTATATATTAAAAGGTAATGTGTTTCTCAAAATCACTACACTATGCAAAATTGCACAATCAAAACCACAGACCTTGCAGGGCTGGGGGAGACCATTGTCAGCAAAATATAAAAAAGAAATAGGAACTTAAACCAGCAACACAATTTTTTTTCTATCTTCAATGGTTAATATGTGCAAAAATACTACGGTAAGTATGTTATTTTACCTTAAAAAGATCCCAGAAATTTGCATGTCAAAGTGGCATCAGAATCGTAGCTTAAAGTTATTATGAATTGGTAGGAAAAGAGTCATCTGCAATTTAACAGACAGTTGTCATACTAGTGTGGATGAATGCGGCTCATCATGCACACAGTGAAATAACATAGCTGGTAGATGTTTGAGGTCTGTGCATTTTGTGTCTTCCTGGGCAGCTTGGTTCATCTGGGTGCCATTTTCTGCATTCTTCTAGTTCTTCTCTCATGTGAAATCATGCATAAGTAAATGCAAAATTTGCATTATGCTGAATTGTTCCCTAATGGAACAAATGCATATTCTCAAATAAGCATTACAGAATAATTGACTCTGTGTGTATGTAATGTTATAGTTTCATATATAAATTCCATATATAAACATTATTTCTACATCTGAACACTGATCTTTTTACATTCTATAAGTTCAATGTTATTGTTTTATACACAACATTAGGCATGAACAGATGAGTAAGACAGTGTTTATGCTAATGTATGATAAATCTTATTAGGAATAATTGTGCATTACTCAAATATGATCCTAGGAAATTAACTTGCTTGTCAATCTAAAAATCTTTTCATTGAGGATTTGATCAGTATCTACATTTTTAAATTCTAAGATGTGAATTATAATTAGACTGACCTTTTTTCCCCTCCTTTAACCTTCCACACTGGAAAAAAATTGGGGATGAAATTACATTTTTATTTATGATTGAAAGTTGAGACACGAGCTTTGTTGATACAAGGAATTAAATGCTTCCAGGTTCTTTTATTGTGACACTGATCATAGCTGTTTTAATCTTTCTCCCAAGAATTGTTTTAAGCAATCAAATACAGGCAGGCTTTGCTTTTCATGGTTTAATATGCATGGATTTCAGTTACCATGGTGTAACAGCAGTCCCTCAAAAGCATGGTTCAAGTTTTAGTTACCATGGTATATTACCATGAGTAATCGCACAAAGTCCAAACTTCATTGCTAGCTCTTCAGTCCACAAATCACTGTGTAAATAACAGATGCACATCATGATCAGTGACTAATCCACATCACATCTTTCGAAGTTTGTCAGGGCGTGGTCACTGAGCATCTGTTATTCAGTTCACACAGAGACAGCAATACATACAATTGTATTGCCTTCCAATCTCCTGGTGATAAACCCCTATGACATATTACAAAAAATTGATAACTGAAAGAGGGAATAGACCAACAAGGGTGAAAGTGCAGTGAAGAAACAATGTGATCAGTGTAAGTGAATTTTGATCTTCATGAACATAGAGTTATAGGAAAAATGGCGGAGCATGGAAAGATTGACACTATTTCCTTTCGAGACAATCTAGATGCACAGGGAAAGGAACCCAGTGAAGGTAACTTGCCAACACAATGCAGAAATGGTGTGGCATTGGAAGAGGTCTCAGAGCAAGAAACAGCAGCAAAGTCCTCACATTAAAGGGATTCTCAGATTAGGGTATGTAAAGGATAAAATGGTGGCAGCTACCAAACTAAGGTGTATGACAATTAGCTGAGGCAGAGGAATGATACTTCCTGTGCATCATAAGTTACGTGAGGAGAATAAAATGAGTACTGTTTAAATTACTCTTGCTACACATTTTTAACAAAAGAAATATTTCTAGCATTTTAAATTATAGTGCACTAAATAAATATCACTTTTACTGCTATACATATATATATATGTATATCTATATCACAGTACAATTAACGTTGCATGAATGCATAATGTAATAACATTACATAATATTAGTGTTTTGACAAAGTGTTAAAGATTTCAGAACTTTGCACTCCAGCTTGCAAAATGCTATGGTTTAGATAAGTGTGTCTCAAAGGCTCATGTGTTAAAGGACTAGTCCCCAGTAAATGGAACTTTGGGGAAAAGAAACAATCTTGAGGAGGTGGTGCCTGGTGCAGGGAAGTTAGGTCACTGAGAATGCATCCTTGAAAGCCCCCCCTTTTTTTTTCTTTCTCTTGCTTGGTGGCCACCAAGAGCTGAGCCTCCTCCTTTGCTAGAAGATCCCACCATGATGTGCTGTCTTGCCACAAGTTCAAAAATAATGGGCCAACTAACTATTGACTGCAACCTCCAAAATTGTGAGCCAAAATGAATTGTTCTTGCTTGAATACATCAGTATTTTGTCACAGTGATACAGAGCTGTGTAACACACACCATTACTCTTACCAGCCCACACCACTGTGTGAAGCAAGGGCTGCCTGTAACAACCTATGGAAAATGTGATTTTTCAGTTGTCTCTGGACTATTGACAGTAATGATCAATTTGACGAACTGAATTTGAACTGAATAACAGATGCTAACAGAATGATTTTGTGCCTCCTACTGCCAAGAATCTATCCAAAATCACTGGCCTCGTTTTCATATAACTGCTTATTTAAACAATACCTGAGATTCCCATTACATGTGAATTGAGGTCCCATTTGAATTTCTTGAAGGCAACTAAATATTTTGGTGGGACAGAGCAGAGGCAGTGTGGGACATGTGAGGAAAGCTTTTCAATTATTGAGAAGAATCTCATCCTATTGACTGCGTGAAATCTTGAAACCAAGTTTATCAATGTTAACTGAATTTTCAGTTAAACATAGCTATTTCAAATAAATATTTTAGTAATGTGTTGTGCAATTTGTGGGCAGCTTTTACCACCTCTGAAGAATAATGCCTAATACAAATGAAATAGATATTTTTAGCATCTCCTTAGCATTTTGCATACTATGTCATCATTGCAAATGGGGAAAAAGAATTACAGAAAGATAACAGCTTTGGAATAATAATTCTTCATGTATGTTTTGTAAATCACACTAAATCTACCTTGGACTGAGATTGCTTCAAGAATAGAACTTTGATGCTTTGAGCATTACCCTTTTAACAATTAGCTCTTCTGCCTATAGGTATAATTTAGAGACTTAGTAGTTCCCTTTTATTAGATGACCAACTTCATCTTCTTTAATCAGCTGGTGTAAGAGGATTTTCAGATAGGTTATTAATCAGATTTACACACAACTGCCATCCACTGTATTTCTAATTGAAGGCTTGGTGCTGGCTTTTACGAGGAAGTCAAGTTCAATTGCAAAATAATAAACCTTTAGAGCAAAAGCTCTATTCCTCCCATGAAACCTTTACTGTTAGGATGTGATTCAACATGTTTTACTACATTGAGATTACTAGAATTTCTCCTTTTTAATGTTGTTTACTGCAAGCAAATGTTTGTGTTCTCTATGATTGTGCCTACATTCACACATCAAATAAATATTCTGGAAAAAAAGCAAAATATTGCATTAATAAATCAGTTGTTTACTTTGTACAAAGCTAAAAATTCAGTTTGATTCTCCCTTCTTTCAAAGCCCTACAAATTGACAGCAATTCTTATTGAATGATTGAATTACCATGTTTTGACATTATGTAAGCATGCCTTCAGCCAACTTTAGGCCACATGTTATAAGAAACCTAAAACTCAGGCAAAGCATTCAAAGGTTTCTAAACTACAACATTTTTTTTTATGGTGTGAATGATTGATTGAAATTTGTTGGGATTCCAGAAAAAACTAAAACCCTCTCAATGAAAGCAATACATGATTTGAATATTTATAAGATAATTGGCAATTCCACAATATGTTTGCTTCAGCAGAGGCAATTAAATACAAAATAACAAAAATAGGGAATTGCACACAAGAGTGTAGAAAGAATAGACTGAGAAAAAAAATAGAAGTGGAGTACATTAAATTACACTGCCACTTGTTTGTGCTTGTGTAATATCTTCATCAGAGATGATTGACACAGGCTTTTCTGAGTATTCCATGTATAAAACGGACTCTTATATTTTTCATATTCAGAAATCTAATCCTGGTTTGAAAGACCAGAAGGAAATTATGACTATAACTATGTAAAGCAGCATACTTTGGCTAGGTCCTCTTAGGGAACATTAGACGCTAATGTCTATAATCAGCCTGCCTGTCCTGTGTGGGGCCATTTTGATACCAATGGGAATTTTTAGTAGCAAACTGTAATTTGAACATTGCTGTTCATGTGGCTGCTTCCTTTCAGTTTCCAGATGTAGAACACTGTTTCACTAAGGATGGAAAGGGAATGACATTTTCTTAAATATCAACCATGTGCCAAAGGCAGTGTCACATGCATTTGATACAATATTTTAAGATCTTCACTACTTACTACCTAATGCAACATGCCTACTGTGCTCATTTCACAGAGAATAAACTGAAATTCAGAGATAACTAACTATACCTCCCCAACAGAATCTTCCATCTAAAACACACATGACAAAGTATACTAACAGTATTACACAATTTATGTGTTTTGTTCCAAACATTCCCATCAAAGGTGCATATTGCCGAGACATAAATACACATGTAAAAATACTTAAGAATAATGTGCAAAAAATGACACACACCAAATTAGAATGGTTCTTTTCTGGTAGAGAGAAACGAAGTCAAAGATGCACATAGCAGCTTCCTCTCTATTTGAATGTTTTCTTGCTAAGGTAGGAATGGAATGTAGGTGTCATCATTTTGTCATTCTCTACACATTTTTCTGTGTGGCTGGAGCATTTTGGAAAGATGAGAAATTAAAATTAGTTTGGCAAGTTGCTGAAAGTCACAGAGCCATTGCAGAGGAGGCAGAACTGGATTTGAACCCAACCCGGCTGAGACTTGAGGCTGCACCTTCTCTGAGTCTTCTCACCTGCACTAGCAGGCAATGCTTAGGCCTTCCCATGGAAGGCATTCATCTAGAAATGAAAGGGTTGATTGGATATCACCCTATGACTGCACCGTGGGATGGTAGCCATGAGAAGAACCAGGTGGGTGTGTGCTCTCTGTGGAGGAAATGCTAACAATGACAACAGAAGCTCACTGAGGTACTTTTCCTTCCAGTACCTTGGTCCTTTTGCTCCTGTGGCTGATATGACTGCCACATTCTGAGCTCCCTCAGACCACAGAATGGGACATTATTTAAAAAATTAGCTAGTTTATTAGCCTTTTGGTAAAGTAATGAAACTAAACAAATTGGCTATAAAATTCCATCATGTTCATAGCTCCTTTTAGGTACAATGTCTAGGAATAACTGGATGCAGGCAACAAAATTAATTCGTGATAACACTCTTACCATGCTGTTATTATTAAAGCTCCTAAAATGGACTTCACAGAATGTGCTGCTTCTCCCTATCCTTTTATCCAATCACTTACGAGTTTACAAAGAACTATTAGAATTGAACGTGGGTAATATATACTTTTACATATTTTACTTTGTGCTACAGATTTATTCATCTCTGACTCAACTGAACATGATCTTCCCAGTACCTAGTTTAGGTCCTAGCATATGGTAGGAAGTCGATAAATGTTGAATTGAATGAGTATAGATGTGAACGAATATGATGAACATGATCAATATCCGCTGCTTCCATTTATTTATAAAGGAGATGGCAAAGGATAGTGATTTGAAGAACCTTAGCCAGGGTTCAGTGGTTGGGAACAAAGCTGGTGTAGTTAGACCATCTCTCTGAAATCTTTCATTTATTGCTTATGAGTAAAATACTTAACCCCTATGAATCTTAGTTTAAGCTTCAGAAAAATGCAAATAATATCAATGCTTCCCATTTGTTTTGATAATTAAATGAGATAATCTCTAAAGTGCTTAGAATAGCTCTTGGTACATAATAAGTACTCCATAAATTTTAGGTATCATTTTGATCTCTCTCTCTCTCTCTCTCTCTCTCTCTCTTTCTTTGTCTCACACCTCCTATGTGTGTGTGTGTATGTATGTGTGTGTATGTTTGTGTGTGTTCTAGCTATATAACCTTTGTGTTTATGAAGGAGACAGTACTTACATCTCATTGCTTTCTGAATAGATTTAAAAAAAAAAAAAAAACCCACTATGGAACTACTCATTCTTTTTCCCCCCTTATCAGAATTTCTATTTCCTAACATCAAAGTTCCTGTTCACCTACTATTGCAGAAGAAAAATGACTTTAATCTCAAAGGCAACATTAAAAATAGGGAAAAAGAAAACAAATCAATAAAGGCAAAGGTCATAGAAGCAAATGATTCTAACATAAAGCAATGCTTCTGAGCATTGGGGTTATATACACAGGCTGAAAACACAGAGAGAGAGACAAACACAACACATGGAAGACAGATTACATGATTTAGATGCCAATATCGAAACCATTTTATATTTAAAACTTTTAAAATAATCATGTAAAGAAAAAGTTTTGAAAGAAAGAACTACATCCAAAGATTCCATTTTCTAGCAATGTGTCTTTCTCTTCCTTCTCCATAGAGGCCAAAGTAAATATTCTTCATCACACACACACACACACACACACACACACACACACACCACTGTGTCCTGGATCTGCTGTATTCTCAATCAGTTGTATTCTCCACAGTGGACAATTTGGAAATTGCTTTAAGAAAAATTAATGAAGTGACAGGCTAGGTGAGGGCAAGCCTGTGATTTCTTTTCACTTCTGTTAATCATCAGATGTGGTCAATATCAAGTCATTATAAAATATTTGTTTTAACCAACTTCAGGAATTTTTAATGATTGTTTTATGTATAGGAAGATGTTGCTGAAATTTATTACTGAGGGCATAAGCTTTGAAATACTTTTTGTCATGATCCCCAATAAATAATGTGTTTCATTGCAACCCAGATGTTCTATTTTATTTCATTTTTTAAAATGTTGGCTGTGATCCAATAAATTTATTTTTATAACCCACTAATGGGTCATGACCCACTGTATGGAAAATGCTGTCTTGTGATATTTTGTTTAAGTTTTCCCACTGAACCCCCTACCCCCACCCCAGGTGCAGCAGAGGAGTAAGAAAGATGGAGATGATGGGAGAGGTTAAGAGAGGGACTCAAGGCCTGCCTCAAGTGCAAAATCTCTTTGAAGTTTCTCATTTCACCATTAAAACTTATCTAACTCTGGCATTCAATACCAAACATGATCATCAGTTTACTATCAAAGATTTAAAATCTCCCAGATAAATAAAACGGATGCTTCAGGGACACTTGCGGTGTGATACTGGGGCTGCCTAGCTTGAGGCCTGTTGCCCACCCCTTGCCCCATGAGACATGCACACTGCAATTGGCAAAGCAGGTCATCTGGGATGATGAATTGACCCCAGAGAGCACAGGACTTAGCAAGGTCTAGGGGCCTTTCTGCTGACAATTATTGAGCACAGGTCCTGTGGATGATCTCAACAAGAAGATGAGGACATTCCCTTATCATCACTGTGGCAGATCTGAGTACAGGCCCTGTGCCTTTCTCTAGCATTTCTGGGCCTGATCACTGGAAAGGTGAGCTCCTAACTGGATGAGTCAGACCCTCATTAACCTACACCACACATACAGAGCCTCCAGGTGGCCCAGTGTAGCAGGAAGGGGACAGACAGTGCTAACAAGGTCACCCTGCAATGGGCTGAGAAGAGTTGGTAATGATGAGCCAAATGATAAATGTGGAGCTGGGGAAATCAGTCATTTTGAAAGGAGAACACGTAAATTCTTATTTTCTTCACAACTGGCTTGACAGCAGCTTGAATCATCCTTCCCCTGAATCAGCCGTCACCAAGATCAGAGTGGGTGGGCCAGAAAGAAAATAAAGAGAAGTAAATACACCGATGGAGGAGGAAGCTTTTACCTTTTTTAAGCACTTCCTTTTCTTACTTGGAATCAAAGGACCCGGTGGCTTGGTTGGAATCCAAAGATGAGATGAAATGATGTCGGTACTGTGCTCCCTCAAAGAAAAATTCTCTGATAGATCAAACTTTTCCTTTGTGATACCCAGAAATCTGGGATTCAGTATATGCATAAATTAAAAAAAGAAAAAAAGAACTCAATAGGAACCTAAGAAAGTTTTCTTTGATAAAACTATAGCTAGAGATAGAGATAGAGATAGATGGATAAAAGTAATGGGCTTAAGCAAAGATCTTTGTGTTATAAACCCACAGTGGAAAATTGCTTCAATAAGCCATCTAAATGTTAATATAAACCATCTCTCTCCCTCCCTCCCTCCCTCTCTGTCTCTCTCTCTCTTTACTATGCTGTCTATTGTCTCCAGTCACATACCCGGCCCTGTAACTGAGGTAGGTTTCAGCAGAATGCCTTGCTATAGTAATAAAAAGAATCAACCCTGCAATTTGAAAAGCTAAGCTTCTTCTCTTTAAAAGTGCAAGGGCTTTTATTTATTTCATGATTAAAAGAATAAAGTACGTGTGTGGAAATCTGAATTTCCGAGAGGCTGAACAGTCTGTTTTCTTAACTGAAGCCACAGTAATGAACTCCAAGTCAGAGAAGTGATCTCAGGTAGAAGGAGCCACTGTAATAAGATTTAATTACTCTCAAGAAGAAAAACAATACTTAGGTTGGCTGCAGAATTTGAACAGGAAACTCTAAAATACAGTGACATGAATCTCATTTCTGACTGCCAGGCATATTTAAATACTGTATTCAAAATGTATAATAAAAAATGTTTCATCTCAGAGTCGACTTTTTTAAAAAAATACATATTTAAAAAGTCAAATAGAAAAGCAAACTACTGAAAAAGTTGGGAAACATTTTTGGATGGCATATAAGTATGCTGTTATATGACTTATGAAATACAGTTAGAGGGCAGACAAACACTGAGGTTGATAAAATGCAGGTTTGCTTTTTCCTATGCAAAGTGCCTACAGGTACAAAGAGGGAAAGACTATCACTTTTGCCTTTTTATCTCTACTTCTTTCCAAGCCAGGGCCTCTTCTCTGGCTAGAAAGCCTGACAGTCATTAGAGGCCACCTAGGAAGGTTTTTAACATCTATAAAGTAACTGAATTCTGTACAGAGTACTAGGAGGTAGTAAAAACTGATGTGAAGCAGATTCTCAGAAACATTAGCATGTCCTAGAAATCACCATAGTAATATTTTTTAAATGTAGGTAATTTTTACTTTTATATAGCATGTTCTGAAATAGTCACTCACTTTATCGCCACAACAATTATATGAAAAAAGAAATATGTTTCCCATATTTTAAATGGAAGAACTGAAGCTCAGTTGTGCTGGCCCCTGGCTAGGGAGCATCCCTTTCTATAAGTTCAACTTATAGCAATTGAATAGCAACTGAACTTTTTTTTTTCAATAGCACTTTCTATAGTCATAATGAATAATTAAGATCTCAACTGTGAATTTCCTGAGACAGGGACCTGTCCTTGTTTACCATCAATCTCAAGCATCTAGCACAATTAGCATAGAAGAGTGCTCAGAAAACCTAAATGATCAAATGAATGTATATGTAATAATATTCTTCAAGGTCCCACAGGAAATCAAGGACAGAACCAAGATGAGAATCTCCATCTTCTCCTGGAAATCCTCTGTTCCTTCCACGGGATCTATGTAAGAGCTAGCATGCTGTGTCTTCATCACACATTCAAGAACCAGACTAGATGAGCAGGAATCTTGGCTCTGCTAGGTACCAGTTATGACTTCTGCAATTACTCAATGATTCTGTTCCTTTGTATTCCTATCTTCAAAATGGGGATGACAATAGTGACTGTCTCCTGGAATTAGGAGATCACATTTACCCACATGCAGCTCTTGGGACAGGCTTTCTCATGGTGAGTCTCTACAGGTGTGAGCTAGTCCTAGAGCTGCTAAATTGCCACTATTGCTACTGCCAATACCACTACCATCATTGCTATTATTAAATTCAATCTTCCAATTCTCCTGAAACACACCTAGATTCAGCTTGTCCTGGCTGGACCTAACTCTTAAATGAAAAACATTCTTAAATAAGCAGTATTTGTCAACCTACCTTAATATTCAGTTTCTGGCCTCCAGTGTACCAGGCAGAGCTTTCTTAGCTACATCTGTGTTCTGTTGCTTCTTAACTGCCAAAGCCACAGAGGTGGGAGGGAGTTGAGGGCACAAATATGTTATTCGTTCATCCCCAGCTGGGAACTGAACACCCTCCAGATTCTAACTCAACTCTTAATCCTCCAGAGCACTGCCACATTGGCGCGTTGGGACTCCACCTTGCTTCCTGAGATCTGTTAAAATACACCTGTATTTTAACCAAGAACTTGGTCCTTCTTCATCCTGCCCCTGTCCATCACCAGATTTCAAATCATTCATTTACTACTTTGTTCCTATAGGATAACCTTGTTCCACTGTAAACTTCGTGGGAAATGTAAAAGTAAAATCCAGGCTTCTCTTATTGCAGGTGTCTGAGTCTTGCTTAGTTCTCTTAAAACTCTGGTCTCACAATCCCCCATCTTGGTACAGCTACATCTCTTAGTCTGCTGTTATGACATATGATTATTTCTGTGAAATTTTCTATAAACACACTTTAGCTGATATACAGTAGAAAGAAGCTTACTTTTCTTACCTGTAGAAATGTATCTTGAAATCATTTTCCAATACTTCTAACTATGAATTTTTCTGATAAAAAGCTGGTGATAAGGAACTTTTGAAGTTTTATAGTTAAATCTATGAAAACTTCACATGCAGGTGGAAGATGAAATGAGAATCTGTCCTTTAGCTTTATTCATGGGACTCCTTGGCTAAGATTTAGAATAAAAATGGACTTTTTCCTCAGATGGAGCCCCATTTATTTTTTTCCTTTAAAAATGGATATAGTGGTTTCCTTTAGCAAGGTAAATACCTTTAGATAAAAATGAAAAGGGGCATTTCAAGGTTTAGAGTTTAATATTATCAAATGGCATGTGAGTGCCATCATTTAAGACAAGATTTAGTGTTGAATGATGTATTAACTCACTTCTTGAAGCACATTCTATGATTTTGATGTTCCACAAATTGGAAGTTATAATTTCTGATAACGCGAGACATCTCCTTCATAGACTTACTAGCAAATAAAGTATAGCTTGTTATAAAGCTCTTTTTTTTTTTATTTTTATTTATTTATTTATTTTTTTTTAATTTTTTATTGTGGGTTGTTCAAAACATTACAAATTTCTTGACATATCATATTCCACACTTTGATTCAAGTGGGTTATGAACTCCCACCTTCACCCCATACACAGATTGCAGATTCACATCAGTTACACATCCATTGATTTACAAATTGCCATACTAGTGTCTGTTGTGCTCCGCTGCCTTTCCCATCATCCACCCTCCCCCCTCCCCACCTCTCCCCTCCCCCCCCTCCTCTCTCTCTACCCCCTCCACTGTATAACCCTGAGGGTCTCCTTCCATTACCGTGCAATTTCCCTTCTCTCTCCCTTTCCCTCCCACCTCTCATCCCTGTTAAATGCTAATCTTCTTCTCCTGTTCTTTGTCCCTACTCTGTTCTTAGTTACTTTCCTTATATCAAAGAAGACATTTGGCATTTGTTTTTTAGGGATTGGCTAGCTTCACTTAGCATAATCTGCTCTAATGCCATCCATTTCCCTGTAAATTCTATGATTTTGTCATTTTTTAATGCAGAGTAATACTCCATTGTGTATAAATGCCACATTTTTTTTATCCATTCATCCATTGAAGGGCATCTAGGTTGGTTCCACAGTCTTGCTATTGTGAACTGTGCTGCTATGAACATCGATGTAGCAGTGTCCCTGTAGCATGCTCTTTTTAGGTCTTTAGGGAATAGACCAAGAAGGGGAATAGCTGGGTCAAATGGTGGCTCCATTCCCAGCTTTCCAAGAAATCTCCATACTGCTTTCCAAATTGGCTGCACCAATCTGCAGTCCCACCAGCAATGTACAAGTGTACCCTTTTCCCCACATCCTCGCCAGCACTTGTTGTTGTTTGACTTCCTAATGGCTGCCAATCTTACTGGAGTGAGATGGTATCTTAGGGTGGTTTTGATTTGCATTTCTCTGACAGCTAGAGATGTTGAGCATTTTTTCATGTACTTGTTGATTGACTGTATGTCCTCCTCTGAGAAGTGTCTGTTCAGGTCCTTGGCCCATTTGTTGATTGGGTTGTTTGTTCTCTTATTGTCTAATTTTTGGAGTTCTTTGTATACTCTGGATATTAGGGCTCTATCTGAAGTGTGAGGAGTAAAGATTTGTTCCCAGGATGTAGGCTCCCTATTTACCTCTCTTATTGTTTCTTTTGCTGAGAAAAAACTTTTTAGTTTGAGTAAGTCCCATTTGTTGATTCTAGTTATTAACTTTTGTGCTATGGGTGTCCTATTGAGGAATTTGGAGCCCGACCCCACCGAATGTAGATCGTAGCCAACTTTTTCTTCTATCAGACGGCGCGTCTCTGATTTGATATCAAGCTCCTTGATCCATTTTGAATTCACTTTTGTGCATGGCGAGAGAAAGGGATTCAATTTCATTTTGTTGCATATGGATTTCCAGTTTTCCCAGCACCATTTGTTGAAGATGCTATCCTTCCTCCATTGCATGCTTTTAGCCCCTTTATCAAATATAAGATAGTTGTAGTTTTGTGGATTGGTTTCTGTGTCCTCTATTCTGTACCATTGGTCCACCCGCCTGTTTTGGTACCAGTACCATGCTGTTTTTGTTACTATTGCTCTGTAGTATAGTTTGAAGTCTGGTATCGCTATACCGCCTGATTCACACTTCTTGCTTAGCATTGTTTTTGCTATTCTGGGTCTTTTATTTTTCCATATGAATTTCATGATTGCTTTCTCTATTTCTACAAGAAATGCCATTGGGATTTTGATTGGCATTGCATTAAACCTATAGAGAACTTTTGGTAATATCGCCATTTTGATGATGTTAGTTCTGCCTATCCATGAACAGGGTATATTTTTCCATCTTCTAAGATCTTCTTCTATTTCTCTCTTTAGGGTTCTGTAGTTTTCATTGTATAAGTCTTTCACCTCTTTTGTTAGGTTGATTCCCAAGTATTTTATTTTTTTTGAAGATATTTTGAATGGAGTGGTTGTCCTCATTTCCATTTCAGAGGATTTGTCGCTGATATACAGGAATGCCTTTGATTTATGCGTGTTGATTTTAAATCCTGCCACTTTGCTGAATTCATTTATTAGCTCTAATAGTTTCTTTGTAGAGCCTTTTGGGTCTGCTAGATATAGAATCATATCATCTGCAAATAGTGATAATTTAAGTTCTTCTTTTCCTATTTTTATGCCTTTAATTTCTTTCGTCTGTCTAATTGCTCTGGCCAGTGTTTCGAGAACTATGTTGAAGAGAAGTGGAGAGAGAGGGCATCCCTGTCTTGTTCCAGATTTTAGAGGGAATGCCTTCAGTTTTTCTCCATTCAGAATGATGCTAGCCTGAGGCTTAGCATAGATTGCTTTTACAATATTGAGGTATGTTCCTGTTATCCCTAGTTTTTCTAGAGTTTTGAACATAAAGGGATGCTGTACTTTGTCGAATGCTTTTTCCGCATCTATCGAGATGATCATATGGTTCTTATTTTTAAGTCTATTGATGTGGTGAATAACATTTATTGATTTCCGTATATTGAACCAGCCTTGCATCCCAGGGATGAATCCTACTTGATCATGGTGTACAATTTTTTTGATATGTTTTTGTATCCGATTCGCCAGAATTTTATTGAGGATTTTTGCATCTAGGTTCATTAGAGATATTGGTCTTTAGTTTTCTTTCTTTGAAGTGTCTTTGTCTGGTTTAGGTATCAGGGTGATGTTGGCCTCATAGAATGAATTTGGAAGTTCTCCCTCCTTTTCTATTTCCTGAAGTAGCTTGAAAAGTATTGGTATTAGTTCTTCTTTAAAGGTTTTGTAAAATTCTGCTGTATACCCATCCGGACCTGCGCTTTTCTTAGTTGGTAGTCTTTTTATGGTTTCTTCTATTTCCTCAATTGATATTGGTCTGTTTAGGTTTTCTATATCCTCCTGACTCAATCTGGGCAGATCATATGACTTAAGAAATTTATCTATGCCTTCACTATCTTCTAATTTATTGGAGTATAAGGATTCAAAATAGTTTTTGATTATCTTCTGTATTTCTGAAGTGTCTGTTGTGATATTGCCTTTTTCATCCTGTATGCTAATAATTTGAGTTCTCTCTCTTCTTCTCTTCGCTAGCATCGCTAAGGGTCTGTCGATTTTGTTTATTTTTTCAAAGATCCAACTTTTAGTTTTGTCAATTGTTTCAATTGTTTCTTTTGTTTCGATTTCATTAATTTCAGCTCTGATTTTAATTATTTCTTGCCTTCTACTTCTTTTGCTGTTGTTTTGCTCTTCTTTTTCAAGGATTTTGAGATGAAGTATGAGATCATTTATTTGTTGGTTTTTTCTTTTTTTAAGGAATGAACTCCAAGCAATGAATTTTCCTCTTAGAACTGCTTTCAATGTGTCCCATAGATTCCGATATGTTGTGTCTGTGTTTTCATTTATCTCTAAGAATTTTTTAATTTCCTCCTTGATGTCTTCTATAACCCATTGATCATTCAGTAACCTATTGTTCATTCTCCAATTGATGTATGCTTTTTCCTTCCTTCTTTTATCGTTGATTTTCAGTTTCATTCCATTATGATCAGATAAGATGCATGGTATTATCTCTACTCCTTTATATTGTCTAAGAGTTGCCCTGTGACATAATATATGATCTATTTTTGAGAAGGATCCATGTGCTGCTGAGAAAAAAGTGTAACTGCTTGATGTTGGGTGGTATACTCTATATATGTCAATTAGGTCTAGGTTATTAATAGTGTTATTGAGTTCTATAGTTTCCTTATTCAACTTTTGTTTGGAAGATCTGTCCAGTGGCGAGAGAGGTGTGTTGAAGTCTCCCATGATTATGGTGTGGTGGTCTATTAGACTGTTGAACTTGAGAAGTTTGTTTGACGAACATAGCTGCACCATTGTTTGGGGCATAAATATTTATGATTGTTATGTCTTGTTGGTGTATGGTTCCCTTAAGCAGTATGTAGTGTCCCTCTTTATCCCTTTTGATTAACTTTGGCTTGAAATCTATTTTATTTGATATGAGTATGGACACGCCTGCTTGTTTCCGAAGTCCATATGAGTGATATGATTTTTCCCAACCTTTCACCTTCAGCCTATGTATGTCTTTTCCTATCAAATGCGTCTCCTGTAGGCAGCATATTGTTGGGTCTTGTTTTGTGATCCATTCTACTAGCCTGTGTCTCTTAATTGGTGAGTTTAAGCCATTAACATTTAGGGTTATTATTGAGATATGGGTTGTTCTTCCAGCCATATTTGTTTATTTCTGTTACTAAACATTGTTTGTTTTCCTCTTTGATTATTTCCCCCCCCCACTTTACTGTCCTACCTCCCACTGTTGGTTTTCATTGTTATTTTCCATTTCCTCTTCCTGTAATACTTTGGCGAGGATGTTTTGAAGAGATGGTTTTCTAGCTGCGAATTCTTTAAACTTTTGTTTATCGTGGAAGGTTTTAATTTCATTCTCCATCCTGAAGCTTAATTTCGCTGGATACACAATTCTTGGTTGTGGAACCCATTTTCTTTCAGTGTTTGAAATATGTTATTCCAGGATCTTCTAGCTTTCAGAGTCTGTGTTGAAAGATCAGCTGTTATCCTGATTGGCTTGCCCCTAAATGTAATCTGCTTCCTTTCTCTTGTAGCTTTTAAAATTCTCTCCTTATTCTGTATGTTGGGCATCTTCATTATAATGTGTCTAGGTGTGGATCTCTTATGATTTTGCACATTCGGCGTCCTGTAGGCTTCTAGGATTTGGGATTCTGTCTCATTCTTCAAGTCTGGGAAGTTTTCTTGTATTATTTCATTGAATAGACTGCTCATTCCTTTGGTTTGGAGCTCTGTACCTTCCTGTATCCCAATGACTCTTAAGTTTGGTCTCTTAATGTTATCCCATATTTCTTGGATGTTCTGCTCATGGTTTCTTAACAGTCTTGCTGAGCTGTCTATGTTCTTTTCCAGTTGAAATACTTTGTCTTCATTGTCTGATGTTCTATCTTCTAAGTGTTCTACTCTGTTGGTAGTATTCTCCATTGAGTTTTTAAGTTGGTTTATTGCTTCTTGCATTTCTAGGATTTCTGATTGCTTGTTTTTTATAACCTCTATCTCCCTGTATAGTTGATCCTTTGCTTCCTGGATTTGTTTGCGTAATTCGTTGTCGAAGTGATCTTTCATTGTCTGATTTTGCTGTTTAATGTCTTCCTTGATACTCCAGATCATCTGAAGCATGTATATCCTGAATTCTTTATCTGACATTCCATCTGCTGCAGCTGTTACCTCTTCTAAAGTTGCGTTGACCTGCATTGCTTGTGGTCCTTTCTTTCCTTGTCTTTTCATACTGCTTGCGTATCTTTCCTGCAGGTGCGGGCGGCGGCTCTGCTCTCTCCTTATTCCAATTGGGGTGTCGTGGCTACCACGCCGGCAGGTCACTGGGCCTGTTCTGGGAGCTGGTGGCGGCTCTGTTCTGCCCCTACTCCAATTGGGGTGACGAGTGTACCACGCCGGCAGGCCACCGGGCCTGATCCGCCGGTCGGTTGCAGGTTTGCCTACCCTGCAGGCGCGGGCGGCAGCTCTATTCTGCCCCTACTCCAAATGGGGTGACGTGTCTGTCGTACCAGCAGGCCACTGGGCCTGTCCCGCTGGTCGGTCGCAGATCTGCCCACCTTTTGGGCAGGGGTGGAGGCTCTGCTTTGCCCCTACTCCAATTGGGGTGTCGTGACTACCCCGCCTGCAGGACGCTGGGTCTGTTCCTGGCAAGGGAGGCGACTCTGCTCTGTCACTACTCCAATTAGGGTGGTGTTTGTACCACGCCGGCAGGCTCCTGGGCCTGATCCGCCGGTCTGTTGTAGGTCTGCCTACCTTGAAGGCGCGAGCGGCGGATCTGCCCTGCCCCTCCTACCACGCCTGCGGACCCCTGGGCCTGATCTGCAGGTTGATCACTGGTCTGCTCACCCTGCGGGCACGGGTGGAGGTTCCGCTCCGCCCCCACTCCAATTGGGGTCACGTGACCACCACACCGGCAGGGCCTGATCCAGGCGTGGGAGAAGGATCTGCTCTGCCCCTACTCGAGTTGGGGTGACGTGTGTACCACACTGGCAGGCCACTGGGCCTGACCCGCCAGGCTGTCACAGGTCTGTTTACCTTGCAAGCGCGAAGGGCGGCTCTGCCCTGCCCCTCCTACCACGCCCATGTACTACTGGGTCGTGGGTCTGCCCACCTGGCGGGTGTGGGTGGCGGCTCCGCTCCGCCCCCTCTCCAATTGGGGTCACGCGGTCACCACGCTGGCGAGCCGCTGGGCCTGCTCCGGGGGCTGGCGGCGGCCCGGCTCCTTCCCTCTGGCTCGAGGACAAATTGAGGAGACTCGGGTGACTGAGCCTCACCCCCCTTACCAGGAGACCAACTGCTTATGTCACCGCTGGTATTGATGAAGATCTCTCCTCCACCGCTTTCTGCTGACATCAGATCTCTGCCATGTTGGTATCCTATGCGAATGGCAGCATTTCGTTCCCCTTGCCGGGCAACCCAAGCAACGGGTGAGTCCTGACCAGCCCTCAGCAGGACCCGGACCGAGACACAGTTTCCGCGGGCTCCTAGCCCCGGGCCAGGGAAGTTCCGGGAGCCGGAACTCGGCCGCTCCGTGCTCGGTGTAAGCTCCTATAAGTGTAAGCTCCAAGAAGCAGCCCCCGCGGGCTCAGTTCCGGGAGCCGGAATTCGGCTTCTTAGTGCTTGGTGTATGCTCTGATAGTAGCAGGGTCCAAGAAGCAGCCTCCGCGGGCTCCGCAGCCCTGAGCCAGGGCGGTTCCGGGACGGTTCCGGGAGCCAGAACTCAGCCGCTCCGTGCTCGGTGTAAGCTCCTATAAGTGTAAGCTCCAAGAAGCAGTCCCCGCGGGCTCAGTTCCGGGAGCTGGAATTCGGCTTCTTGGTGCTTGGTGTTTGCTCTGATAGTAGCAGGGTCCAAGAAGCAGCCTCCTCAGGCTCCGCAGCCCTGAGCCAGGGAGGTTCCGGGAGGGTTCCGGGAGCCGGAACTCGGCCGCCCCGCGCTCCGTGTTCACTCCGATAAGATCAGATTTTAAGAAGCACCCAGGCGCTGAACCCTAGCAATCTGTCTGCGAGCCACAGGCGAATTGCAGCCTGAAATTACCTGTTCTATGGCTGAATGAGCTGCGGTCAGTCAAAAACAGGTGTGGTGACGTCAGTTTACCAACATGGTGGCTGCTGGCCTCCTCTGTGGTCTGACCGGTGTGGAGAACCGAGATGGACCGCTTCCTTCCCCCGTCTCGAACCCAGAATTCAGCCCTGAGTGCGGTGCTTGCGCGTCTGGCAGAAACTGCAGCACTGTAACCCTGCGTCTCTATCCCAGCGCGCCTTGCAGACTCTAGCCGCGGGACGATTTGCTGAATAAGCAGTATTACCCTCCGTGCGACAAACCTCTCGCGTTTGAGTCCCCGTAGCCGATCCTCTTGCGATGGAAATCCTTCCTCCAGGTTCCGGCGCACCCCACTATTGCTGGAAATTCCTAACAAGATATCCTTTAGCCGTCCTGACTTGTCATACTCCCACACAGTGAAGCAGCACACAGGGGTAATGCACTCCCCTCGCCGCCATCTTCTCGCCTTCTTTCATAAAGCTCTTAATGCACCTTTTATTTCAAGTATCCTCATACAGAAATCTGCCCATTTTTTCCCCTCACATGTGGAGAAATCTGTATTGTCAGTTAATACATACAGGAATGTTCTGGGGCCAGAATAGGTAAGTCCGATTTATGTCATTCCTCATGTTCTAGGTGCTGACATGCAAGGTGACCTTTAGCACTGCAAATGCTGAAAGTACGTCAAGTCAAGATTTGGTGTCCAATATCAATGGTGTCTGTCCACTCTGAATCACTATTAATTCTGCTGCTAGAGCTGCCTTTAATAACAAAGATCATGTCACTCTCTCCCTTAAAATTCTTTTCAGCACCAATGGTATAGAGTACATGTCCAACAGTTTGCCACTCACTGCCTTTTCTAAGGACCAACTGGCCTGCCTTGACCTTCCCAGTTTCCTCTTCTACCAACCCCTGTGTAGAGTGCCACATCCCATCCCAACCATGAAACACACTGAATACTTGACTTCTATGACTTTTCACAATGGTCCTGGAATGTTCCCCTGCCACTCTGCATCATATGCATGCAATTTTATGGGACTTTGCTAGAAAATTAAACAAGAATTCATCCCATATGTGAAAACTTAGAATTAAACCCTACCAACAGAATTATGTTTAGAATATTAAGAACAAAGAATAATAAAACTCAGAGGCAAATTATTTAAAGGCAGGTAGATCCATTATTTATTAATTATTATTATTATTTTATTAAATAGGGAGCTATGTACTTTCATGTGCAGGAAGCCCTGTGCTGTAATGTCTAGGAGCTTAGATTTTTGTAATCAGCCTACTTGAGTTCAAAATGTAGCTCTACCATTTGCTGTTGGCTTGAATTCTTGGTTAAGGTAATGGAACTGTTGATAGTACCTACTGCATAGAGTTGATGTGAGAATTGAATTGGAAAACCTAAGCCTGACCTAGTGGCCCACACCTCTAATCCCAGCTACTTAGGAGGCTGAGGCAGGAGGATCACAAGTTTGAACCCAGTAGGGCCACTTAGTGAGACCCTGTTTCAAGACAAAAAATAAAAGAAAGGTCTGAGGATGTAGCTCAGTGGTAGAGCATCCCTAAGTTCATTCCTTAGAACCGAAAAAGTACATCCATACATTAGAATAGCTACCTATAGTACATAGCAAACAGCCAGTATTCAGCAAATATCAGCTGTTATTATGTTTACTCTAACTTAAAAAAAACAGTAAGTTTACTTGACCAAAGAAAGATACAGAATGGCTCAATGTAATAGAATATATATCACAAAATGTATCATGATGCAGTGGAGAGCCCCCAGGGTTGAAGCGTCGATTCTCAAAATCTGGTTAAAATGCTTAGACCCTAAAGAAAAGGCCTGAGGAAAGGAAGAGAGTTCTGGAGTTCCAGAGTGACCTGTCCAATTGTTCCTGTGTGACAGAGGAGCCCAGATAGGCAGCTCCACAGCCGACTCTGTTCTGGCTTCTGAGTAGGTCATTCTTCCTTGAACGTTTCCCTTCTGCTTTGCAGAAAAGGAAAATAAACTAGAAGATGAGAGCCAGAAAGGAAGTTAGACTTCTACCAACACATCAGTTACAACAAAACTTTATTTGATACAGATACTGTACATGGGATTCTTCACAAATATTAGAAAATTCTGGAATACTGATCAAATTTCTGTTTCCAGGCCTGTGGTGGTAGGGGGTTCTTTTCACTTTATAAAAAATGTTAATGGGTAATATTGAAGGCACACAGTGTAACATTTTCATACATATATACAATGTGTAATGATCAAATTTGAGTGATTATCATATCCATCACCTGAAACAATCATCATTTCTCTGCAGTGAGAACATTCAAATCTCTTACAGCTGTGTTTTGAAATAAACAATATGTTGTTATTATTTTTTGTACCAGGGATTGAACCCACTAGAAGTCAACCACTCAGCCACATCCCCAGCTCTTTTTTATTTTTTTGTTTGAGAAAGGGTCTCACTATGTTGCTGAGGTTGGCTTTGAACTTGAGATCTTCTTGCCTCAGCCTCCCAAATTGCTGGGATTACAGGCATGCACCATCATGGCCAGCTATGTTACTCATTTTTAAGGTAACAGGTACTTGGATATTTATAGGTTTTCCTCTCTACTTGTGCATATGTTTGACAGTTTATGACTTTTTGTAATGTGATAAATGTAAATATCACCACAGCAGAATTTTTTTTCTTTATCACAAAACTGTATCTACCTCCGGGCTTTGATAGAACTCAGATGGCATAACTGGAATTTGATTTTCCTTATGTAAAATTGTCCTTTCTATTTGTCTTCTTGGATGATAGGGCTTTTCATTTTTATTTTACTTCTAGAGCTAGTTCTTGCACTTAGGTCCATTTTCTTTGTTTGTTTGTTAATCATCTCTCTTGACAATTTTCTTATTGTTGTTGCTGTTCTTTGTATGAAAACACAACCCCATTGTCCAACCACTATCATCGTGGATTTTGAAGCTCTTCTCTATAGGAGTTGATTCTAGAAAGGACCCAACACTGCTGCAGACCAGTTCTGGAGACTGGGGACTGACTATATGGGACAGGTTATTATTCAGTCTTTGCAGAAATCCTAAAAGATGGTCTTGAGTTCTTTTTTTTCCCTAAGAGCAGGATGTGGTAAAACTTGGAGCCTATGGTTGATGGAGATTCAAAAAATAAGATCTGGTAGAAAATACCAAATGAGTCCAAGACAGGAATGTAGGAACAAAAGCCAGAAAATTCAGAAGGAGGGCTGGGATTGTAGCTCAGTGGTAGAGTGCTTGCCTAGTATGTATGAGGCACTGGGTTTGATTCTCAGCACTGCAAATAAATAAATAAATATCCATAGATGATCAAATAATAAAAAGTAAATAAGAAATAAAATCCAGAATAAGAAAAATCTCAGCAACAATAATCAAGAATAAGTTAGTGGAGACTGACATAATATAAAAAGCATCAAGTGCATAATGGCTCATGGTCTTTGTATATTTTCTCCAACAGAGAGCTTTAATTTCTTGATTTTATTAGCCCTCTTCCATAATTAGCTGGAAGTCCTCTCCGCAGTTTACATATAGGGTATTTTGGCTTCCTGACATGTTGATTTAAAAATAATTCAAAATAGGTTAGGCACAGTGGTGCACACCTGAAATCTTATCTACTTGAGAGGCTAAGGAGGAGGACTGCAAATTGGAGGCCAGTCTTAGGAACTTAGGAAGACCCTGTCTCTAATAATAATAATAATAATAATAATGATGATTGGGCATGTAACTCAATGGTATAGTCCTCCTGGGTTCAATTTCCAGTACCACCTGCAAATACAAAACAAAACCCCAAACAAATTAATGGAAATTTCCTTGGACAATAGAGTAGAACAGAGAATTCTTTCTAAACATTTGCCTTAAGAGACTTAAAGAAGGAGTAACATTAGAACAAAAATCTCAGTTTTAAAATGGACCATACACTTACCACACGGAATTAAACGGACAAAGAAAAGGAAATCCTTTGCTTTCTATAACTGATGAAATCTTCACCATGAATCCTTACCCTGGTGGGGGACAAGATGGCATTTTTAAAACATACCAAATAATGCTGTCTCAATATGTTTCTATTTGAATCGTCTCTTCTGAATGACTCAGGATATTTCAACTAACTTCTTTGTCTTTTAGATATGTCTTTCCTTCTCCTTATTCATCTTTGAGATGTCACCTGTGTATGAGGAATGACGGCTCACAGTGCGATAGTGGGGGGACCTGTGCCTGCAGACTATCAGAGAGTCTTCACCGACTTCTGCTGTGAAGTTGCTTATCTGGTCTGGTTTCAGGAATATGATCAGCTGAGACATTTCCAGTTCCTTTAAGCTTATAATTTATTAGAACTCCTCCAAATTCTGGATTTGTTACATCTAGAAGCAACATCCCTGAACTCTGCAGCTTCCCTTCCAACTTGAGGACTTAGCTGCTCCACAGCATCCCAGCTCTTCGGTGCTGGCTCATCAGGACACTCCCTCTACTAGGAAGAAGGGGTTTCCTGCAGGCTCATCTACAGAGTCGCCTCCTTCTATGCACACAGCAGTGTTGCTCCTAACCATGCTGGACCCAGCTCCCTACCCCGTGCTGGACTCTCTCTACCTGCAACCTGCTGTGTTATTCTGTTAAGGTTGCTATAACAGAATGCCATAGAAGTGGCTTCTCAACAACAGAAACTTATGTCCCCCTATTCTACAGGCTGAGAAGTCCAAGCTGGAGGCACCAACAGGTTCTGTGTCTGATGAGGGCCTGGTTTTTTGCTTCATGATTCCCTGTCTCCACCTGTGACAGAAAGCAAAAAGTAATGTGCTCACTTTTTCTCTCTTCTTTTTTTAATTATTTAATTTTTATTGATTTTTAGGTGTGTGTGTGTGTGTGTGTGTAAACATTAGGATTCATTTTGACATAATTATAAAAGCATGGAACATAATTTGTCCTAATCCAGTCCACAGTACTCCCCCTCCCTATTCCCTTCCCTCTATGCTACTGACCTTTCTGCTACTTACTTATAGTTATTTTTATTAGTGTTGTGTGGATATAAATAATGGTGAAATTCACTGTGGTATCATATATGTACATAGGAGAGTTAGGTCACATTCATTTCACTGTCTTTCCCTATCATATCTCTCCTCCTTTCCCTTTAATCCCCTTTGTCTACTCTACTGGTCTGCCTTCTATTTTTTTTATTCCCCTCCCCCTTATTTGGATTAGCTTCCACATAGCAGAGAAAACTTTCAACCTTTGACTTTTTGAGAATGGCTCATTTGACTTACCATGATAGTCTCCAGTTCCATCCATTTACCAGCAAATGCCATTAAAGTCAGTCTTCTTTATGACTGAGTAATACTCCATTGTGTATATATACCACATTTTCTTTATCCACAGGACACCTGTGTTGGCTCCAAAACTTGGCAATTGTGAATTGTGTTGTTATAAACATTGATGTGGCTGCAGCGCTGTAAGATACTGATTTTTAAATCTCTTGGATATATACTAAGGAGTGGGTCATTGGTCGTTCCATTATTATTTTTTTGAGGAATCTCTATACTGCTTTCCAAAGTGGTTGTGCTAATTTGAAGTTGTCCCAACAAAATGTGAGTGTACCCTTTTCCCCACATCTTCACCAACATTTATGGTTACTTGTATTCTTGATAATTGCCATTCTGACTAGAGTCATGAAATTTCAATGTAGTCTTAATTTGCATTTTCTTAATTGTTAGAGATGTTGAGCATTTTTCTACATATTTGATTACCATTTTTTATTTTGAGAAGTATCTACTTAGTTCTTTTACCCATTTATTGATGGAGTTATTTGGTTTTTGGTGTTAAGTTTTTTGAGTTCTTCGTAGATCCTGGATATTAATGCCCTATCTGGAGTGCCAGTGGTAAAGGTTTTCTTCTATTCTATAGGTTCTCTCGTCACACTCTTGATTGTTTTCTTAGGTGGGAAGAAGCTTTTAAATTTGTTACTATCCCACTTATTGATTTTAGGAGTCTTGTTAAGAAAATCACTTCCTATGCCAACATGTTAGAGTGTTGGGCCTACATTTTCTTCTAGCAGTTGCAGGGTTTCTGGTCTAATTGCTAAGACTTTGATCCACTTTCAGTTGAGTTTTGCACAGGGTGAGAGATGGGCATTAAATTTTATGCTACTATGTGTGGACTTCCAGTTTCCCCAGCATCATTTGATGAAGAGGCTCTCTTTTTCTCCAATGTATATTTTTGGCACTTTTGAGATAACTGTATTTATGTGGATTTTTATCTGTGTTCTGTTCTGTTCCATTGGTGTTCATGTCTATTTGGGTGCCAGTACCATACTGTTTTTGTTACTATATCTCTGTACTATAATTTGAGGTCTGGTTTTGTGATGCTTCCTGCTTCGCTTTTCTCTCTAAGGATTGCTTTGGCTATTCTGGGTCTCTTATTTTCCCAAATAAATTTCAAGACTGCTTTTTCTAGTTTCAAACCATCTTTCTTGAGTCTCTTAATCCCATTTTGAGGTTCCTGCTATCGTGATCTAATTACCTCCCCAAGTCTCCACCTTCAACGACAATTGCATGGGGGATTAGATTTCAACATGCGATTTTTAGGGAACACAAACATTCACTTCTTATCCTGTTAAAGTGTGGATAAGTGCTTTAAGGAAGATCTCACACATCAAAATGAACTTATTGTATGCCTGTAATCCCAGCTACTCAGGAGACTGAGGCAGGAGACATGAGGCAAGCCTCAGCAACTTAGGAAGACCCTACCTCAAATAAAAGGGAAAGGGGATGTGTCTCAATGGTGAAGCACTCCTGAGTTCAATCCCCAGTGACCACCAGCACCATCCCTCAAAAAAAGAAGGAAAGAAAGAGAAAAAGAAAAAAAAAAGTATTGTGTTCTCCTCTGGTCAAGATTCTAGCCCATGAGGAAGAAATTGATTCCAGAACACAGATAGAGATGTTAGATTTCTTTATTCCCCTTCTGTGTTCACTCTTCTCCCACATATCATTGGAGTAGAAGGGGCAAGCTTTCTCCTTACTCAAGTTTCTGGCATGGACCTCCCCTAAGTCATTGTGTTCTTCTTCTTGAAGTCATGAAACCCTACAGCTCAGTCTAAGTGGTAGAAGAGGTATTCTCATCATGTTCTCCAACAAACTCCAAGATCTGGCATGGTAGGTTAGCCCTGCCTTTTAATATTAAGAGCTGCTAAGAGAGTTTTAGAAGTAAATCCTTTGTTCATTGCAGTTTTTCTTAAAATGCTTCTGTCTGCTGAGAACTCTAAAACATCCTACTCTGAATCTTAAGGACAGAATATTTACTCCAACTGGTTCTTTGCATGCCTGCTGAAGCCATCTTCCTCAAGGTGAATGGATGCGCCTTTCAGAGTAAGAAGTAAGATTTCACATTACAGAATGCAGAGAAAAGTTCCTGAAAATCCCACTTTTCCAAAATACAGTCATTTTTGTAGCATTCCACATTTTTATTATTTCCTTCCCTTTCTTTTCTTTTAATTACCTAAACCAGAAAGTGAAACCACATTGAAAATTAAAAACATTTTTTGTAAGTGTGCTTAATGTATTTAACATATTTGGCTACATTTGTTCTCCTGATACCTTCTGAAAAAAGGACAGTACGCTAAAGTAGTTAGGAGTTTAATTTAGGTGCTAAAATCACAGAGCACTGGATTAAAATTCTTATCCTTAAACTTATTTCCCCGAGCAAATCATTTTTCCTTACCAAGCCTCTGTTTCCTCATCTCAAAAATCAAGATGATTAGATTTATATAATAAGATGGTTCCAAAGATGGCCTCAAGCATCTCAATATTAACGTTCCAAATTAAATTCTTGATTTTTCTGCTTCACAGGGCTATTCTTTCTTCCATCTTTCCATCTCAATAAAGGGCAACTCCTTCCTCCAAATGTCCAAGGCAAAACATTGTAGCCATCTGGTACTCCTCTCTATCTTATCACATCCAAGTTTTCAGGAAGTCCTGTTTCTCAGCTAAATATTTGTAGAATCTGATCACACTTTATCATTCTTCACTTCTTGCACCTTTGTCCAAAGGAAAATTATCCTTCGCTTCTTCGGTTGGACGATCTAAGGTAGGTGTGGTATCAGAATATCTCAGTTGTTTAACATCCCAGAAGTTATTTAACACTCTTGCTCAGTGGCTAGCCATCACGCAAGCAGTGGTTCTATGGTTCGTCCTTCTGCACCTGAAGCTGCACATCTTCAACGTTGGCATCTACAGCTGCAAAACAGAAGGAATGTGGAGATTTGCACAAGAAGATCTCATGGGCCAGATCTGGAAGGGATGTGCCTTACTGGTATAGACGATCATACCTAACTATAAGGAGGCTGAGAAACAGCCTAGCTGTGTGGCTGGAAGAAAGAAGACATGAGTTTGGTAAACAGCTCTCTGATTTCTGCCACTCGGCTCCTAGACAGGAGTTATAAGCACTTCTATTTGATTTTCCTTCTTCCACCTTTATGTTTCTACAATTTTTTTTCTCATGGTATCAATCTGATAATCCTTTTATAACTTAATTCAGATCATAATCTTCATTTGCTCAAGATCTTCCAATGGTGTTCTGTCTCTCTTGTTTATTCTCAAGTCCTTATTGTGACCTTGAGACTTTGTAAGGTTGAACTCCACTCACTTCCTTGTTTATTTCTTACTGTTTTCTCCTTTGCTCACTCTGCTGTAGCTACACTAGCTGCCATACTCTCCCTCAAATGTGCAGAGAACCCTCTACCACAGGACTTTTGCATTATCTCAGAGCATACTTGCTTCCTCCCTTGAAGTCCGTGTTCACCCTCCAGCTTATTAAAGTCTTCCTTGAATAGCCTAATATGGTGCCCTTTATCTCATCCTGCTCCATTCCCTTTATTATCACTATTCATACACTATATGATTGTTTGTTTGCTTAATGCCTCTATTACAAGATTAGAATGCTTTCTTCCATTAGAGGAGAAAATTTATTTTGTCCTCATCCCCGTGGGACTAAGAACATGAGTGAAACAGGAGCTTGATAAATGTTACTTAACAAATAAAAAGGTGAATAAATTGTTAAGTCTGTAGCCTGTCGAAAGTAATCAACAAATTATATCATTGCTAAGAGACCAGGGTTTTCTCCTCAATTGGAAAGAACATCGATGTTTAAAATCTTATTCATATTTGAGTGTTTGTGAGTTTTCAGAAAAGAAGAGGCAACGATACAAGATTAATTTCTCAACTCTTCCTATTCTTTCATTAGGATGAGCAGGGAGAAAATTGTATGACAAGAAACATGAAAGTGAGCCAAGGCCACTTGTATAAAGGCCATGTTGAGACTTGGCAATAAACAAGAGAGAGGGAAATACATTAAAGGCTTTTGAAAAAAGGAGGAACATGATCTGAGTGAAGTTTCATGCTTATACTCTTGCTTTAATACATAGACACACACACACACACACACACACACACTACACCTATGGAGTGAAGTGGAAATAGGAACAGCAATGGGCAAAAAGGAAGAAAATAATTTATAGTTCAACTTGCTGTGAAGGAGGCCTGGCATGGTGGCACACACCTGCAACTCAGGAACTTAGGCAGGGGATTTTAAGTTTGAGGCCAGCCTGGGTACCTTAGTGAGATTCTGTCTCAAAATAAAAATAAAAAAGACTGGGTATGTAGCTTAATGATACAATTCCCCTGGGTTCAATCTCCGGTACCAAAAAAAAAAAAAAAAAAGTAAAACTTACACAAACACATCTTGTGTCAAAATTAATAGTAGAACATAAAAGTCATAACCAAATGTAAGTAGTTCTGCTTGATTCACTGTACTTCAGTCAACATAGTTTGAATGTGTCAGGGCCTCTATTTCTTAAACTAAACCAATAAAAATCCATAGGACTAGAAATAAGATAAGATAAATATGACTCTACTTTTTTAAGCTTATTTATAAAAAAAAAATAAAAGCATTGGCAAATATTTCAAATTTTGGAAAGCTTAGTATTCCATCTGACTTAGCTTATATAGAGGGAAAAAAATCTTACTCAAGAATAATCTATCAGAGGTCAAAGGTAGCTCTGGACTAGAAATTTTGAACTAAAAAAATATATTTAAATGTGAATTTCAACTAGCTCATAAAAGAGCTTTAATACGCTGTGACTTCAGAAATGATATATTTGATTCCTTCATTAATCAGAATGTCAAAGGGCAAATCTGAGACTACTCAAAAAGTTTCAGATCTGGTTTTGTTCACAACTAAGCTAATTACTGGTACAAAATGAATTTCTAGACACAGCTAATTCTTAACAGGTTTAAAAAGACAGTCTTAAGACTTTGAATTATAAACTGGTAGTATTAAGACTTTTAATATGCATTTTACAGATTTCTTCAGAAATATAAAAATCCATTCAAATCTATGAGACTTTGTGTATGTGTACTTACAGGCACTTGGTGTAAATGGGGGGAGCAGTTGAGAAAAGTTTTACCAAGTTCACTGTCACATTAAAGAAGATAGATTCATTGAGAATTATAATATCAAACACACTGATTTTCAAAAAGTTTTGAACCTACTACTTCTAAGGCAAAGTACTCAAAAGGGAATCGGGCCACATGTTTAGAAACCATACTAATCTCCTTAGATCATCTGTTTACCAGATAATCAGTTGTCCCATCGACCATCCTCGGACAATAACAGTAAGAACCAATTACCCACATTCAATGATCCTCTCATCAAAATGTCAGTCAAACTCCACCTAAGAGATGCACTTAAGTTACAGCTAGGTTGAACCTACGAAATATAATAAAAAATGGACCCAAGGGAGAATAATAACAGAGCCACAGAGAAGAGAAAACCTAATCATCCCAAAGGAACTCTTAGTACCAGGTGAGTAAACTGTCCATTCCAAAGAATTCTTATTAAGTTAAGAACAAATTTAAAGCTGGCATCCTGTAGACAAGTTGGAAAACAAACTTGGACTTTCGGGCTGGTTGACGTGGAGCACCTGAAGTCTGAGAGGTGCAGAGTAACAAGTCCCACCCTCCCTCGCTGCAGATGATAGAAATGAAGAGGAGAGATAATTGGGTGGGGCATAAACACTTAATGAGCTGACAACTTGCCACATGTTGACCTCAAAGCGTGACACTGTGGAACACTTGCACTAGAATCTCCTGGAAAGTAGTTTTCAAAAGATTCCCAAACCCCAGCCTAGACATTCCTGAGTGGAATCTCTGGAAGTAGAGCTTTGGAATTTAGACTTTAAACACTCTCCCCAAGACCCACCTCACTGACCTGCATGGGAGCCATGGTCCAGGGTAAGTTTGGGTCTGCTCCCTGTACCTGGGAGCCCAGGTCTAACCCACTTCCATCTTGAGACACTGCAGTCATCCCCATAGCCTTCCTTATGCAGTAACTTCTACCTTGGAACAACAGACAGGGCCTAGAAGCAATTGCATTTTGGAGCAGGTATCCCAAAGCCAGTGTAAGTCCCACTCTTTTAGTCCCATCTCTGAAAAACATTGCATCCATCTTGGGGCATCTCTACTGTTATCTCAAGTTATCTCCTGCTATCGCCACCACCTCCTATAGTTACAGTACCATCCATCCTGGGACACCAGCAGGGTCTGACAACCCAACACCAAGGTGAAGTATAGATAATGTTCATGGGTACTACAAGATTATAAGGTAGAAACTGTAATACCTCAGATCCACACTGCAAGTAACGAAATCACATAGACAACAAGGGAAGAAAGTGCCCCAAACAAACCAGGATACTACAATAACAGAACCCATGGACAGTGCAGTTGATGAAATGTCAGAGAAAGAGTTCAGAAGGTTCAGATTAAAATGATCTATGAATTAAAGAATGACCTAAATGAGCAAATACATAAAAAATTGAACACTTCAACAAAGAGATAAGAGAGCAAATACAGACAACCATTGATGACATCAATAAACAGATAATGACCTAAATGAGCAAATACAGAACATCAGATAATGAAGACAAAGTATGCAATCTGGAAAAAAAAAGTTGACCACACAGTGAAGATATACAGAACCATGAGAAGAACATTCAAGAATCATGAGACAGCATTAAAAGACCAAATCTAAGAGTTATTGGGTTACAGGAAGGCACAGAGTTTCAAACCAAAGGAATGCACAATCTCTTCAATGAGATAATAGAAAATTTCCCAAACATGAAGAATGAATTCAAAAATCAAATATGAGAGGCTTATAGGACACCAAATATACAAAATTACAACAGATATACACCAAGGCACATTATAATGAAAATGCCTAGCATACAGAATAAGGATGGAATCTTAAAGACTGCAAAAGAGATGAATCAGATCACATATAGGAGTAGACCAATTTGTATCTTAGCAGATTTTTCTACCCAGACTCCCAAAGTCAGGAGATTGTGGAACAGCATATACCAAGCTCTGAAAGAAAATGGATGGCAACCAAGAATTTTACATCTAGCAAAATTAAGCTTCAGATTTGATGATGAAATAAAAACCTTCCATGATAAATAAATATTAAAAGATTTTACAACTAAAAAGCCTGCACTACAGAATATACTCAGCAAAATATTCCATGAAGAGAAAGTGAAAAATAACAAGAAAATCAGCAAAGGGATATTATATTAAAGGAAAAACTAATGAAAAGAGAAACCAAGTCAAGTTAAAAACCAAAAATAAACAAAATTGGCTGGGAATACAAATCATGTCTCAATAATAACCCTGACATAGACTGGTAGATTGGATTTTTAAAAAGACCCCAAAATATGCTGTCACCAAGAGATTCATCTCTTGGGAAAAGACATCCACATACTAAAAGTGAAAGGTTGGAAAAAATGATACCACTCACATGGACTGCAGAAGCAAGCAGGGGTTTCCATCCTCATATCAAATAAAGTAGACTTCAAGCCAAAGTTAATCAATAGGGATAAAGAAGGATATTTCATACTGCTTAAGGGAACCACTCATGAACAAGACATAACCATAATGAATATATATGCCCCAAACAATAGAGCATCTACATTCATCAAACTTGTCTCAAATTCAAGAGTCAAATAGACTACAACACAATAATTCTGGGAGACTTTAACACACTTCTTTCACCACTAGATAAATCTTCCCAACACAAGATGAACAAAGAAACTATAGAACTCAATAATACAATCAATAACCTAGACTTAACTAACATATATGGAATATTTCATCCTTCAATGAGAGAATACACTTTCTTCTCAGCAGCACATGGATCCTTCTGTAAAATAGATGATATACTTTGCCATAAACCAACTCTTAGCAAATATAAAAAAGTAGAGAAACTACCCTGCATTCTATCACATTATAATGGAATGAAATTAGAAGTCAATGATAAAATAAAAGCCACTCCAACACCTGGAAACTATATAATAAGCTACTGAATAAACAATGGGTTGCAAAGACATCAAGGAGGAGATTAAAAAATTCTTAGAGGTGAATGATAACATATAAAAATCTCTGGGACACTATGAAGGCAGTTCTAAGAAGAAAGTTCATTGCACGGAGTTCATTCCTTAAAAGAAGAAAAAGTCAACAAATAAATGACTTAACATCTCAAAGCCCTAGAAAAAGAAGAATGAACAAACACCAAAAGCAGTAGAAGACAGAAAAAAATTAAAATCAGAACTGAAATCAATGAAATTCAAAAACTAAAAAAAAAAATTAAAAAGAAAAAGAAAAACTAGGGATAATAGGAACATATCTCTGTTAGGGTCTGTAAACAAGTCAGGATGGCGCCTGGCATTTTGCAGAGGGAGTGGTTTGTGAAGTAACGCCAGCGAGCCATTAAGTGTGGAGATTCCTTATTGGTTGACTGCTGTATCTAGTTTATGTTAATTAAGATAAGCTGTGTGAAATGTATATATACCCCTCCTGTCCTACAATAAACGGCTCCCACTCCTGCTGTATCAATGTACACAAGTTGTTCGTCACCCCCCAGTTAGTTTGCTGGAGCCGGACTGCGGCATATCTCAACATCGTAAAAGCTATCTATGCTAAGCTCCAAGCCAACATCATTCTAAATGGAGAAAAATTGAAACCATTCCCTCTAAAAACTAGAACAAGACAGAGATGCCCTCTTTCACCACTTCTATTTAACATAGTTCTTGAAACGCTGACCAGAGCAATTAGACAGATGAAAGAAATTAAGGGGATATGGACATAAAGAAGAACTCAAATTAGCACTGTTTGCCAATGATATGATTCTATACCCAGAAGACCCAAAAAATTGTACCAGACATCTCCTAGAACAAGTAAACGAATTCATCAAAGCAGCAGGATACAAAATCAACATCCATAAATTTCTGAAAGGGAAACAAGAAAAATTATCCCATTTAAAATAGCCTCCAAAAAAAAATACTTGGGAATAAACTTAGTGAAAGAGGTGAAAGACCTCTACAAAGAAAACTACTACCAAATGCTAAAGAAAGTAATTAAAGAAGACCTTATAAGATGAAAAAATCTCCCTTGTTCTTGGATAGGCAGAATTAATATTGTCAAAATGACTATACTACCAAAAGCACTATATGCATTTAATGCAATTCCAATCAAAATCCCAATGACATTCCTTATAGAAATAGAAAAAGCAGTCATTAAACACATCTGGAAAAATAAGAGACCCAGCAAGAAATCCTTAGCAAGAAAAATGAAGCAGGTGGCATCACTATACCAGACCTTAAACTGTACTACAGAGCAACAGTAACAAAAACAGCATGGTATTGGCACCAAAATAGACTGGTAGACCAATGGTACAGAACAGAGGACACAGAGACTAACCCAAGTAATTACAGATATCTTATATTAGACAAAGGTGCCAAAAACATACATTGGAGAAAAGATAGCTTCTGGGTTTGAAGACTGGAAATCTATATGCAACAAAATAAAATTTAACCCCTATCTCTCACCATTCACAAAACTCAACTCAAAGTGGATCAAGGACCTAGGTTGAAGCAGAGACACTGTGGCTATTAGAAGAAAAAGTAGGCCCAAATCTTCATCATGTGGATTAGGCCCCAACTTCCTTAATAAGACTCCTATAGTGAAAGAATTAGCATCAAGAATCAATAAATGGGATGGATTTAAACTAAAAAGCTTCTTCTCAGCAAAATAAACAATCAGTGAGATAAATAGAGAGCTTATAATTTGGGAACAAATTTTTACCACAAGCACATCAGATAGAGCACTATCTCTAGGATATATAAAGAACTCAAAAATCCTAACACCAAAAAAACCAATAATCCAATCAATAAATGGGCCAAGAAACTGAACAGACACTTCTCAGAAGAATATATACAATCAATCAACAAATATATGAAAAAAAAAAGTTCAACATCTCTAGCAATTAGAGAAATGCAAATAAAAACTACTCTAAGATTTCATCTCACTCCAGTCAGAATGGCACCTCTTAAGAATACAAACATCAATAAGTGTTGGTAAGGTTGTGGGGAAAAAGGCACACTCCTACATTGCTGGTGGGACTGCAAATTAGTGCAGCCAATATGGAAAGCAGTATGGAGAATCCTTAGAAAACTGGTATTGGAGCCACCATTTGACCCAGCTATCCTTCTCCTCAGTCTATATCCAAAGGATTTAAAAACAGCATACTACAGGGACACAGCCACATCAGTGTTTATAGCAGCATAATTCATTATAGCTAAACTGTGAAACCAACCTAGATACCCTGCAGTAGATGAATGGATAAAGGAAATGTGGTATATATACATAATGAAATATTATTCAGCATTAAAAGTGGATAAAATCCATGGCATTTGCAGGTAAATGATGGCATTGTAGAATATAATACCAAGTGAAGTTAGCCAATCCCAAAAAAACAAATGCTAAAGTTTTCTCTGATTTAAGGATGCTGATTCATAATGTGGTGGGGGTGAGGAAATGAGAGGATTAGATGAACTATAGATAGGGCAGAGGGGAAAAGAGGAGAGAGAGGAAGGGAGGGGACAGGAGGGTAGGAAAGATGGTGGAATGAGATGGACATCATTATCCTAAGAACATGTATGAAGACACGAATGGTCTGACTCTACTTTGGTACAACCAGAGATATGAAAAATTGTGCTCTCTGTGTGTAATATAAATTGTAATGTATTCCTCTCTCATATATGACAAATTAAAATTTTTTAAAAATGAAAAAAAAATACTCTCCCCAAGCATCTTAGGCAAAGTTGCATTTGTGTATTAAGCTGTTCACCTGCATGGTTTCACTTAATCCTCCAAAAACATTATGAGGCATGTGCTATTATTATCCTCTTCCTACAGACAGGAAACTGATTCAGAGAAGCTGACAAGCACGGTGGATCGGGTGGCACAGCCAGAATACAAACTTAGATATTCTGATTCTGGCTTCTAATCACTCTAGACCAGGGGCCTGCAAAACTTTCCTGCAAAAGAGCCAGATAATAAAAATTTAAGATGCTTGGCTTCTCCCATCTCTGTTGCACCTACTCCAACCTGCCACAGACCATACATATAAACAGATTGCCATGACTGGGTGTTCCAATCAAACTTTACAAAAATGGGCCACAGGGAACGTCCACACTAGCTGCAGACCAAGCATTGCTTTTTGAAGTAGTGTTCAGAACCCACTTGCCAAATCAGAATCACAATCTGCCTGTTAGGGTCCCAAGGTGATTTTTATGCACAATTGAAGTGTAACAACCTTACTCTAGATCATTAACAAATGTTGAGAGCTGGTCAGAATGACGCCTGGCATTTGCCAGAGGGAATGTTTGAAAGGTGACCAGAGAACCATTGAGATGATGATTTGAGTTAAGCTATATATAATTGCTGTGATGCTGGATTGATTGTATTGTATATTTGACCTTTACTGTCGGGCAATGGGGTGGCTCTTGCTGCCTCAGGCGCTCGCTACTTGGAGTTCTGTCGGGGATTCCCGGAGAGTTCCCATTGGATGGGGAAGTGCCGGAGGAGGGATTTCCGGTGTGGGGGGGTTCTGGAAGGGCCGCGTGGGTGGCATTGGCGGAAAAGCGCGTGTGCAGTGCCGGTGAGAGTTGAAATAAAGTAGTTGCTGTTTGAACCTACAAGGCTTTGTGGCGGCTTGGTTATTCGTGCCCAGCCAGACTGCGGCAAACAAAGGGCTTCCCTCAAAGTTGTCTTTATTGCATGAACTCAGCTTCTGATAGTGAGTGTGCTGATTGCCTTCCAGACAAGCTGGGATATAGCTCAGTTGGCAGAGTGTTTGCCTTGCATGCACGAGGCCCTGGGTTCAATCTCCAGCAACACTAAAAATAAGTAAATAAATGGATACAAGTTTTTAATCAGATTCAAAAGTCAACTAAACTCTATCAATTATTCTTACTGCTTCAGCATATAAATAATCAGTAGCCATCCCCTAAATGTGGGGAAAGGATAGAAGTAAGATTATTACTTTTATTTCACTTGTATAAAAAAACTTTTAGTGCATATTAATTATACAAAAGAGTGAGTTTCACTGTCATATTCAAATGTGTATATAATATATTTTTATTCTTTCTACCACTCCTCCATAGCCCACCCTTACTCTCCTTCCTGCTCCCCTGGTCTCATTGATTCCCTTCCTTTTTCTAATATTCTCTCTTCTACATTCCTGCCGCCTTTTTTTTTTAATTTTCAGATTCCACATATGAAAGAAAACATGTGGCACTTGTCTTCCTGAGTCTGGCTTATTTCACTTAACATGATGCTCCCTAGTTCCATCTATTTTCCCACATATGTTATGCTTTGATTTTTCTTTATGGCTGAATAATATTCTTTCTTTATCTATTCAACTGTTGATGGACACCTAAGCTGATTTCATAAATTGACCAATGAGAATTGTGCTACGATAGCGTGAGTATGCAGATATCTTTGTAGTATGCTGAATTTCTTTCTTTACTTTTTCTTCATTCTTTGTCTTTTTTTTTTTTTTTTTAGTACTGAGAATTGAATCCAGAGCTTTGCACATGCCCAAGGTCATACAATTAATAAAGGACTAAAACCTTCTCTCCAAGCATAAAATATTTTCTACATACTAGCAATCTACAAATCTGGTGAGTGGGCACTGACTCCATTATCTAAATGTGAATCATTTGGAAACCTGCTAAAATGCTGCTTTCAGGTCTCATCTCCAGAGACTGTGATTCAATATCTCCTGTATAATGCTTTGCAATTTATACAGAAAAGAAAAAAAAAAGAGCTGGAAGAGCACTTTGTATCTGCTTACTTCTTTGCTTTTTTTAGAAGGAAAAAATACATTATGATATTATGTCTTTGATTCTAAGATAACACATATTATAAGACACACCATCAACTTAATAACAGTTTTTGAAGCAAAGTAGGAATCAATGCCACATTAAACATATACATGAGAGGCATTTTACATTTCAGTATGATTAAAATATGAATCCTAAACTTGTGAAAATAGGCATATAAGCTCTTTGGGAAATGTGAGCCTTTATATGTATGAAATAATTAAAGAATTATTCTGCTTGATGGCACTCTTATTAGTTGCAATTAGTTACTAATTAAATTATGTAGTCACAACTCCATTACATGATAGCTGACTCAATGAGTTCGGTCTCAGTATTTAGTCAGCACTTACGTCAGTTGTCCATAGACAGCATTAGGCAGATTGATATATTATTATAATAATCTTATGCCTAAAGCAGGGTGTCTCCATTACTGGTGACTATATGAATCAGAAAATTTTCTCTTCATAGGAGATGGTCCTGTGTACTGCAGGACGTTGAACATCATCTCTGGCCTCTGAACATGTCTTTACCACCAGGAACCCAAGTAGTAACAATCAAAAATGTTTCTGAGCTCAATAACCCTGGAAAGCAAAACCACTCCTTATTGAGAACCAGTTGTGCCAGGTTGAATAGTGGCTCCTTCCAAAAGTACTTTCACCAGACACTGACCTATAAACATGAACATATCTGAATAAGGGGCCACTGTGTTTTTGCAGATGTAGTTTGGATTTTCAAAGAAAAAACAAAACCTGGATTTTATGAGCATTCCCTTTTCCACACATCCTTGCCAACATTTATTGTTACTTGTATTCTTGAGAATTGCCATTTTGACTGGAGTAAGCTGGAATCTCGGTTTAGTTTTAATTTGCACTTCTCTAATTGTTAGAGATGATGAATATTCTTTTATATATTTATTGACCATTTGCGTTTCTTCTTTTGAGAAGTGTTTGTTTCATTCTTTTGCCCATTTATTGATTGGGTTATTTGGTTTTTTTTTTTTTTTTGGTACTGAGTTTTTTGAGTTCTTTGTATATTCTGGATATCAATGCACTGAGGTGAGGGTGGCAAAGTTGTTTTTTTTTTTTCCCCATTTTGTAAGTTCTCTCTTCACCCTCTTATTTCTTTTGCTATGAAGAAACTTTTTAGTTTGATGCCCTCTCATTTACTGATTCTTGATTTTACTTCATGTACTTTAGGAGTCTTGTTAAGGAAGTTAATTCCTGCACTCATATGTTGAAGGGTTGGGCCTACCTTTTCTTCTTGTAGGTGCAAAGATCTAATTTCTACATCTTTGATCTACTTAGAGTTGATTTTTGTGCAGGGTGAGAGATAGGAGTTAAATTTCATTCTACTACGTATGGATTTCCAGTTTTCCTAACACCGTTTATTAAAGAGGGTATCTTTTCTCCAGTGTGTGTTTTTGGCAAGTTTATAGAGTATGAGGTAGCTGTATTTCTGTGGGTTTGTCGCTGTTTCTTCAAGGATGTGGAGAAAAGGGAACCCTCCTACATTGCTGGTGGGACTACAAATTGGTGCAACCACTCTGGAAAGCAGTTTTGAGATTCTTCAGAAAACTAGAAATGGAACCACCATGTGAAGGAAATTTGGAAGGAACAAAAAGACAGGGAAAAGAGTGACAGAAAAGAGAGGCGCAGAGCCCTGTGTTGAACTGCCACTGCCAGAAGCCAAGGAGAACCTCAGGCCACCAGAAACAGGAGGTGGCAAGGAAGGATTCTCCCTGGGATCCTGAAAAACCTGGAGTGTCCCTTTCTGGACTCTGGAATTCTGAGAGAATGTTTCAGTTTTAAGCCACCAAGTTTGTAATAATTTGTTAAAATAGCCCAAAAAACAAATTGCTGCTGGTCTAAGAGAAAGGACGACTTCATTTTATGTTATATGAACTTATATTTAGCTTTAATTATTATTTAATTACAAATGATAGAAATACAGTTTGTGCTAATTGGGCATGCTTAGGGAAGGATTGGAGGTGTCTGAAATAAGTCAGGAATGATCAGTCAAATTTTGCAAAGATTGAGGATTCATGTAAGCTTTAGGGAAAAAATGGAAACAAATACTTATACATTGCCTGTTCTTTCTCTTTCTCTCCATTAGTTCCCTCTTCTCTCCATAGAGTAGCATGTTCTACATGGTTAGGACCAAGGCCACCAGATCTCCTAGGCTCACATCTGGAGGAGTTCAGTGACAATTATAACCCAGGGGCTAGGATGTCGCTCAGAGGTAGAGCCCTTACCAAGCATGTCCGAGGTCCTAGGGGTCCCTGGCAACACACACACACACACACACACACACACACACAGAAAGGAAGGAAGAAAAACTTACCCAGTCTTAGTCAAATGCTCAACCCTAGAACCATAAACTGTAGTATAAGGCACTGTCACATAAAAATTTTGTATTCCCTAGTACAACTATGTGGGTGGGATCACAAGGCCAATAGTTTGCAGGAGAAGGGAAAAACTCTGGGCAACCAAACCCACATATATCTACCACGATACAGAAATCCATACTATTTCCTTAAAATATTATTTTCTTTTCAGTATATTTTTGAAAGCATCCTTCTAAACAATTGAATACATCATAGTTCCTCCAACTCTAAGCTTAAATCACTTGACCAGAGTTTAGATCTACACAGATAACAAAAAGAATCTTTAAAAGAATTTTCAGAGCACACACCTATAATCCAATCCAAGTCCACCTCTGCTTGGGAAGCTGAGGCAGGAGGATTGCAAGTTTAAGGCTGGCCTGGGCAATTTAAAGAGACTCTATCTCAAAAATAAATAAATAAATTGGTTAATTAAAAAGATTGGAGATGTGGTTCAGTGGTAGAGTGCTTGTCTTGCATGCATGAGACCCTGGGTTCAATTTAAAAAAAAAAAAAAAAAAGAATTATGGGGCTGGGATTGTGGCTTAGCGGTAGAGTGCTTGCCTGGCACAGGTGGGACCCGGGTTCGATTCTCAGCACCACATAAAAAACAAAGACGTCGTGTTGTGTCCATCTACCAAAAAAAAAAAGATTCTCTCACTCTCTCTCTCTCCTTTAAAAAAAAGAGGGGGATTAATAGAAAGTACAAATTGGACCATTTAAAGTAAAGATTTTTTTCTTGCTATGCACAGGATCAAAGCCAAGATCTCTCACTCATGCTAGGCAAGCCCTTTACCACTAAGCTATATCTTCACCCGGCTATCTAATAACTTTTAGTGTTACAGGAGCCCAATAAATGAAAGAATAATTGAGCCTTCAACAAAATCCAAAGACCCCACAACAGAACTGCTTGAGGCTAAATGTTCCAGCTCTTGACCTAAATAAAACTAGAACAATCACTCAGATGTCCTCAAAATAGAGCTGTTTCAACTTGATTAAAATGACCAAGTGGATAGCCATCCTCTTTTGAATGAGAAACAAAAATAAGGTAGGGTGAAATTTTAAATTCTCCTCTATTTATTCTCTCTTCTTTATTAATCCATTATATCCAGCCCTTAAAGGCCCTGAATTTCATGCCTCATCAGTTTTAGTACAGCGGGTCCTTTCCCAGCCTGTGCTGACAATGCAGGTCCTTTGTCTCTGTGCCCTATTGGATTACAGAGATTAGTGGATCCATTTCCTAGGATCAGCCTAGCAATGGCTTCCCAACCTCAAACGGAGGTGATGGCCTCATGTCATGAAATTTAGCACCTTGTTTGGGCACTAGAAATGAGACTATAATTAGCAACATCTAAATATCACTTTCTGCCACAAGGAGTATTTTCCTCCCAGTATACTGTGTTTGAAGAATATTTTTTTCCCAAATCCCAGAAGTCAACAGATACTCGGAAATGAAGGGAGTAAAAAGCAATCTTTTAAAAATACAGTCTTAAAGTTTTTTAAATCATTGGCTCCTGCAACCGACAAAGAGCCCTTTGCTCAGTATTCAGTTATTATGATGATGGATTCAGAGGCAGGCCTGGGGTGCAAAGACTGTGGCTGCTGTGTGCACAGGTTAGATACTCCTTCAGGACCAGAGTCTTGTTCTTCCAGCTGCTGGGAGTGCAAGCTGCTAACTGCTGCCAGAAGAGTCTCTCTCTAGAACTTGCCCTTAACTGAAGGAAACAGCCTCAACCTCCTGCATCCATGATACATCCTGGACATAGACACAAAGGTCTACCACCTTACATCTATTTGGGACCCTCTAAAGGATCATTCCCGTCCAGAGGTCCCTATGCAGGGGGTGGGCTGAGGCCTCCATTGCTCCTACCTGGAGTGGGGGGTAATTCTCCCTCTGCTCAGGGCGGGGCTGGCTTTCTGATTGACCCATTCATGTTATTCCACAATCACTCCCCTGTTACACACCTGTGTTCACGTCTCTGCCTCTGAGTAACTGAGGCTCCCAACCCAAAACCCAAGGTCACCTTGAGAATCCTGGACCCCAAATCAGGGAATCTAAAACCACTGAGACAATTGTTCTGGCAATACCCTGTGCTCGAAAGTTCCAAGCTAACCCTGAAGCTGCCTCTTCTTCGCAATCCTATGAGTGAATATTTGAACTTTTGTACCATCACTAGTACTATAAAAGGAAAATGAGCTGAAAAGGAAAAAATAGGCACAAAGGCAGAAAAGAGGAGGAAGAGAAGCAAAGATGAAAGTAACCATCCAAATAAACTCAGACTCTGGTTTGCAGTTTTACACTTGTGACAGCTTGTTTTAAGTCATTGCAATGGTTATTTTTAGAGTCCAATTACCATTCACTGGGTGCTTCTCATGCTTGTGACTTCACATGTTTTATTTCTCAATTCAAAAATAATACAGCAAGGAAAACAATAATATCAGAGAGGTTACGCGATTCTCTGAAGGGACCAGAGTCTACAAAGGACAAAACAGGAAGTTAACACCACCTTCGCTCTAAACCCCATTGCCATTTCGCTAGTGTGGAACTCTCCTCCAGTAAGAAACACAGACCCACACCAGAAGCAAATTTTTGACTTTCTTTTGAAAGACAGCTGCTGTGTCTCTTGAGACTCTTTTCCCAGCCAGTGACAGAGACCCAATTCAAACTAGTTTAAACATAGAGAAAATTATGTATTATGAATGAAGATACTAAGTTGTTTCATAGAACCCAAGAAGTGTACATGATTTCATCTCAGAGAAAGGGAAAAAAAAATAATTTCAACCAAAAACAAAACTGTCAGTATTACTTTTTCTATCAATAAAGACCAGGTTTTATTACATGTGAAAAACTACAGCAATATGTTATGGTTCAGACCAGTCAGATGGGCCTTTTTTTTTTTTGACCCAAGGAAAAAAATACATTCCACTTAATTAGCTAACCTTGAATCAATCACCATCATCAGAGAGTTATCATGTAACATGATCATTTCTACTATATACTTCTTGTGAATTAGAAGCATCAAAAAGAGACAAGATTCTAGAAATGAGGGCAGGAGAGATGGGTGCTAATAATTATTACCATATTATTTATCATTTTGTTCACAGTCTATGATAGATTTGTATACTATGAAGCTTTCTGGTTATCTTTAGATACCTCTCAAACATCACCATACAACTAGTATAATTCAGTGAAAGATGTCAGGCAGAGACCGGCTTAGAAAGAAGCTAAACTTACACTCTTTTCATTACAGAATTTCTTCTTTGTGAGAGGCAAAGGAAACAGAGTTTAAAAGAGGGGGAAGGAGAGTCAAGTCTATTTTGGAAAGTAAACCCTTTCTTACCAAAGCAGGAAATTAATTTCTTCCTGATCATGATAACTGAAGGAGACTGAATAAAAAAAAAAAAGTTATTAAAAAAAAACTTAAGATGCATTTTCCCCCCTGACAGTATTGTCCATGAAATCTTAAGAGAAATTAAGCAGAGTTTATGCTTCCTGTGGAAGTGAGTTAATAATCAGATAGATACTTTACTAACATATACTTTAAAATGTTTCCCCTCCACACTGGTCAAAGAGAGATGGCCAGGGGAGTCAGGATCTCTCTCAACACCCTACCTGCAGAACTTTCCAGGCCCACCTTCAAGGTACACAAAAGGACAAAGGGGCCTTTCATTCTGTCCTCCCTAGAAGGACTTGAAGCTGAAAATGACTGTTGTTCCCTCCGTGGCACATATGTCTGATTATATGCATGCGCATGCATAATTAACCGCCTGCATTATGTATGAATCAGACCCTCCTCTCACTCAGCAACAGCTGGATAAATTTTCTCCTCCCTGTCCCCAGCACATGCCTGAGCCACATGCACCCCACACATAGGCACTGGGTACAATTGCCCTAATTTAGCAGAACCTAAGGACTACTATAGCTAGTGCAATGTATTTCGGCTTGAGTTGCTTTCCTTTTCTTAAAATGTGTTCTTCTTTCATATTTCACTGCTGCTATTTTACTAACAGAACAAAGAATCTGGCCAAACAAGTACCCCAGTAATCACCTCAATTCATTCTCACAACCAAAGACTTTAAAAAGTACTATTTTTTTTCAAGCTGTTGGTTGGATGGTCTCCCTGGAGACATGCTTTGCCACGGGTAGGGATGTTCTGAGCCAAAAGAAACTAGGATAAAGGCTCCATTGGGTGGTTTTGCTTGTTGTTTTCCTTTGTTTCCAGATCCATTATCACCAAGTTCCTGCTCTCTTTTAGTGAAAACAAGGCATTGCCAAAAGAGAGAGGAGAGAGAGAGAGACATCTGATCCCACTTCTGCAGTTCTGAAGTTGAAGAATGGTCTTAATGGCATTGTGTTAGAAATAAAAACTGCAAAGCCTACATAATGATATAGCCATTGGCAAAAATATTTAAATAAAACTAATATTAAACCAGTTGGGGATGAGAGGAACCAAATAATTGCCTAAATTTCACAATCCCCTCTGGATGCTTGCCATCCTACGAAATTGATTATGTGTCAGAAAAGAAGCATGATATGTTAGAAAATATCATGGGGACTGACTTTACGTTTGTTTCACTCTGTTTAATGGATGGCAATGTGTTTATGAGCCCATAAAATACCCCAATCTATGGGCTGAAAATATCCTACCCAATTGGACCCCAGGTTTCCTACAAGAAAATCTCCTAGACTAAGCTCTTCCTGACACTACTCCCCAAAGGAAAAAAACAAACAAACTATAAACAATGAACTCCCGAAGATTCAAGGAAAACATAATAATCTTTGGTAAACTTTGCTGCCTGGTCGGGAAAGCCACATGAAGAGTCTAATGACTGTTTTCTTGCTGAAATGTCCTCTATAACAGAGGTCAATCATTCCCTTTCTCCATCAAGCAGCTAGAAATAATAAGGACATACAGGTAATCTCCTTCTATATCTCACCAAATTTCTGAGGTCAAAGCATTTATGCAGTAAGGTCTTTCAGTACGATTAACCGTGAAAATATCAAATATCAAAATAATTCTGAATCTCAAAACCAATTTGAGTTTTAATCTGAGTATTCAGGATATTCACCCTTGATATTGATGCATCCAACCATCAGTCCACCTTAAATTGGTCCAAAATGATGAGGTCAGTGACATGAAATGAAAGTCTGCGATGTACTGTCACCATTGTTTGCATGACTTTTGTTTTGTTTTTCTCATTATTCCAGGACTTTGAGAGGGTGAACTGGGATCTGTTGGAAAGTTTTGGAGGCCTCTAGCTTTTATTTCTCCCTGACTTCCAATCTTTCAACAGTGTTGGGGGGATGGTGGAAAAAGTGGGAGTGCTGGGAAGTCCAATGGGGAAAGAGGGATGCTACCGTAAGGTAGAACAGGAAAGAACTGCTCATCAACATGTGTTCAGCCAGACCACCCTTGAAGATAAAGAGACGGTGAGTTTTAATTTCCAGATCTACCAACTCTCAACAGTTTTGAATCCAAAAACACCCTCTGTTTCGAGTATTAAGTAGGATGTTGGATGGAAAGCGGCTACTTAGTGCGGTGGTTGGTCCACTGTAAGTTCTCAGTAAATCTAAATTATATCTGCTATTTTTTGATTCTCCTCTGGGACTATGCTGAATTGAAGTCTATCTGTTTTGAGCCCCACACCTGCCTCTTGGGTCTGCATCATAACCTTGCACTTCCAGATCCTGAAAAGATGCTAACTGGATGGATGAATCCAACAGAACTGTGGTGATAGTCTAAGAACAAACATGACAGATACTGTTGGTTGCTCCGATAGCCACATCCCCCTTATTCTTTGCCAGTACAACTTTGTCAAGATAGCAGAGGATGACATGTTCAAGAAACACTGAACTTCCTGCAGAGTTCCTAAGGACTGGCTGAGCTGGATCATGGTTGATCCATTCTCCTTTGGTGGTGATGGTTGGAGGATGAGCATGAGATCCAATTCTGGCAAATCAGATGTAAGAAGAAATTTGCTCAGTGGTATGTGGGGAAGATTTTCTTTGTCCCAGAGAGAGATATGAATGAAACATCACTACCGATTCTTCCCTCTCCTGATGATCTGCTCTGCCTTTGGGCTTTGCCATATAAAGATTTGGTGTGTTAGGTCCAGGAAATACAATATCATGTCACCCATGGGGAGGAGGGATGGCCAGAGAAGAACAGAGCAGCAGACTGGACCCTTGACAGAGTGAGCTGTTGTTTTAACCAACCCTACAATGATCAAACTCAGGAGTTCTTACTATGTAGGATGATAATTCTCTTTTAATTAGATATCTTAGAGCAGGAAACATTCTGATACAAAGTCCACATCCTGCTCTCTTCCTGTGAGGTTTACTGACCAAAGGGACCCTCTAGACTTCATTGTAAATCCCACTCTCCACCTACCCCAGTTCTACTTCCTTCCCTAAGCTACCTGTCATACTGTCTTTCATAGCCTTGCAGACATGAACCATTCAGCCACCCAGATGATTCCTAATCCTGATTAGGCTTATGATTGGCTTCCTTTCATTCTTCAAAATTCCCCTTAAAGCTTACAGTATGTTTTCAAGGACATGCCGTAATTTAAAAAAAAATTTATTTTCAGAAAGTCTTAAACAGTTAGATGTTTGGCCAGTTGCATAGGTGAAACACCAAGACTAAAGGGAACTTTAAGCTTGGCAAAATATATCATATGAAACAGTAAACTAGCTGGGTGCAGTGTCACACACCTGTGATCCCAGCTCCTTAAGAACATGAGACAGGAGGATCACAAGTCTGAGGCTAGCCTGGGCAATTTAGTGGCGGCTTGTCTCAAAATAATATAAAAAGGGCTAGGGGTATAACTCAGTGGTAGCATGCCTGCTTAGCATGGGTAAGGCCCTGGTTTCCATCCCTAGTACCACCAAAAAAAAAAAAAAGGAAACTTTATCTCTAGTTAGGAGGGAATCACTAAAAACTCTGTTATCCACAATTGATTGAATACTCTTGGGTTTAAATGGATCTGGATATCATTATCTGTGATGAGTTTAATATAGAAACAAATTTTTTGTTACTTATTTTGGTATCAATGGAATGTGATAAAGTAATGGTCTACAACTGGCCTTAAGAAATCTGGAACTTCTATGTTCACATTTGGAATGCTTCTACTTGGAAACCCGGCTTTAATATTATAAGCAGTCCAAGTCACATACGGGACCAGGTGGAAGATAACATGGGTGTTCCTATCCACAGTCCCAGAGGCGCTCCCAGACAACAGCAACCAGTAGCAACAGTCCTAAGAATCAGTCCTCTGGGATCCTGCAGTTCAGGTAATCCTCTGGGTTACTACAGATCTCACTGACTCTACATGAAGCAGAAGAATCCCCCAGCTGAGACCAGTCACTGCTCAGAATCTGAGACATAATCAACAATAGACATTGTATGTCTCTGCTAAATTTTAGAGTGCTTTGCTATATAGCAACAGATTATTGAAACAATATCCCAACCTTCAAAATTAACTATCCAGGGACCTGCTGGTCCACCTCTTCTCAGAGAGGAGGGAAGGGAACGAAACCCTAATTGTTGTACTTGCCAATTTCTGTGGTGTAAATATCACCCCACCTGCCACCCATAGCTGATTTCAAATTACCAACATGATGCTGCCAACCCAGCTCACATGGTTCCTGAACATGAATCAGTTCTCACCAGCCTGAACAAACTAGCATGAGCCTTTTCATTGTTCTACCTTTTCATTGAAGTTACCCCTACAAAAGTTTTACCTATTTTACTATGTACATACAGGTCTCAACTCTTTTCTGTTGTGTAATTCAAATAATAGTAAGCTTCTCATTTCCATGGTGCTTTTGGCTTTATAAATCATCTTTTATTGAAAAGAAAGGTTAGAAAGGTTGGGGGGCAGGAGTCTCATGGAAATCAAAGGAAGATCAGTATAGGAAAGGCACCAAGGATGGAAGTAGGGGAGGGAAGGGCAAGTACTACAGAGGGACATTGGCCAAGTTACAGTTATATCTGGTGCATGTGCAAATATGTAACAACAAATCCCATCATTATGTACAACTATAATGCACCTATAAAAATGTAGACAGAAAAAAATAAATTACTTTTATCACGCGTTGTCTATTTTAATTTTTACAAACCTCATAGATATTGTGCAACTGTGTAAAAAATGCAAATGCTTAAACTTTAAGAATGATTCACCAAATTTGAACCCCATTCTTTTCTCTTCAAATTCAGGATTCTTTGGCGCTGCAGAAGTTTTACAGATTCCCCTACCAGTCACTATGACCCCCTTTCCCTTCACTTTTTCTAATATTGAATGTATAATGCCTTTGAATACAAACAGATCAGAGGCTACATACAATTCATTGTCTGTTTTTTAAAAAAGGTCTTTCTGCGTAACCATCCAATAATCCAGTTAAATTCATTTACAAGTCTACTTGGAGTCTGCTTCTCACCCATTCTGAAGCTCAAAGTAACTGGGACTCTTAGTCTATGCTTTGAAGAAATCTAGTAATACAGAAAGCTGTCTGTGGGAGGTCTGTTCCTAGTTGTTTCCAAATAATCATTAAGAGGACATATGGTGACTTGAATTCATACCAACATTTCTGAGCCTATTCTTTTTTTTTTTTTAGTGAACTAAAGGGTAGCATCAACTTGTAAGCATATTCAGAACCCTTCCATGTTAGGTTTTAATCATCTCAATACTTACGAAATGAATTAAGACTTGAGTTTAAAAAAAATATATTTGCAAAAAGCTAGCTAAATCAAACATGCCAGGTTTAGGGTTTGGGGATATATATATATATATATATATATATATATATATATATAGTTCCTAAATGAAATGTTTCCAAGGGTATCCTATCACTTAAAAATTCCAGTTTTAGCATTTGCTTTTCCAGCATTTGTGAATCACAAACATGACTTTCAGAAAACAATTTACTACAGTGGCTGGGCTCTCCAGATGCCTGTAATTTGATTATAAATTTAGAATATACTTTGTGTGTCAGTAAGTGTATGCTGAGAAAGGACAGTTGGAAGGCAAGGGGCAGGAGCTATAGTATATCTTTCCTAAGTAACTAAGTAACAAAGGTTAGCATTACCTATTTACATTTACTTCTTCAGCATTTGAAAGCCTATATATCAAGGGCAAATTTTCACCATCTTGGTAACATTAGTCTCAGTAAATACTATTCCATGTGTGCCCCAGAGGAAAAGATCAAATTACCCTGACAAACTTAGTTGAGAGATTTTAACACTCTCTCTCTCTCTCTCTCTCTCTCTCTCTCTCTCTCTCACACACACACACACACACACAAATACACACACACATACACACACACATCCCACACATAGACACACACATCCCACACATAGACACAGAGCATAAATTGCTCTTAAGGAAATCTACAATGTTATAAAATTAAATTATTCAACTTTTGAAGACATACTATTCTAGTGTACACAATAACAAAATATTTTCCTTTGTCTTTTTAGAGAAGGGGAAAGGACTTCTTTAAAAAGCTATGGATTACAAACCTTTAATGGGATTTGAAAAATACCAGACTTGAGGGTAGTAAGTTGACGCCATTAAGAAAATTCAATAATATTCCTATTTTCTTATTATCATTGTGGCATCTGCTGCTTGGAGGGAAGTAATGAGATGAAGTTCTTTCCTACACATCAGCACCATTCTGAGCTCTCTTGGAAACTGTTTCTGCAACAAAGAACAAATGTAAAGCCACAGGTCAAGGACAGATTGTATTAGTCGGTGTGTCTGGTTACACAGAATACAGACACACCTACTCTTGGCTGCCTAATCTTTAAGTGGAAAGTTGACACATGGTTCTCTGACACAAGTTCCGATCTGACAAAGCAATACAGTCTTCTAAAACAGGGTCACAATGGCTAGCAAATCTCCGTTATTTACTACTGAACTGGTTTTCAGTAGTATGTATAAATGTATAATGTATAAATCCTTTTTCCTTCCCTTCATTTTCCAAAGTAAAAACAAATAATAATAGTAATTGGGGAATGTCTGGAATTTTTCCAAATTACAAACACCCTTCTGATTTTGTTTTCTAATTTGTACAACATAAGTTATAAATGCATAGCTTTAAAAAAATATAATGCCACCTAGTCACAATTAATTCTTCTCAATTATAATTTTAAATATATCTATTTTCTGGGGAACCAGATTTTAGGGAACAAAATAAACTAATAAGAGATACCAGCCCAAATGTAACATTCCTTCAGGATCTCAGTTTTCATGAACTTTTCTTGGTGAAAAATTAAACATACATCCACATCACTAAGGTGAAGGTGACCGATCAGTAAAAATCCCCGCTAAGGGCATTTCTTTAAGAGGGAGAGGATTTTCTCTTCAAACTCCAGCCTCACATACCTTGGAGCTGATGAATTCTGCACATCCCTGGGATTTGCAGGAGGTTACAGAACAAGATTACACACCCTGTTGATTTATTTACTGCAAGGACAATCAGGGCACAGAGGCAGCCTGAAACCAGAAACGTGTGGAAAGAGTCTACCCATGAAACACTTAAGGCTATTATTTAAACTGAGCATCCTTGTGTACATGGGAAATGAAGCCAATCAATTCTGGTTTTCTTTTTCATTGTCGTTGGTTTAATGTAATTTAGTCTGAGAGGATGAAAACTGGTACCCGACTTTGTTATTTACTAATATAAAACCAGGACAGAGAAAAAAAAATGAGTCCAGTGGTAGGGATTATATGCAGTTAAGTGATTTGCAAAGAATTATAAGAAGTAAAAGCTCTCAATTTGTGCAAAAATGGAAGGCTGGGGTTTTCCTTTCCATATAGGATTAAACTGCAAATGTCACTTAACATTGGATGGCTTTAGAAATAATATCACACTGATTTTCTCAAGTGACTTCCCAGACTTTTTTTTTTCCCTCCCAGTTCCTAGATAATTACTGAGGGCACTGTGAGCAGAGCAGTTAGCCAAACAGACTGCCCTCGTAGAGTCTGTTTGACCTTGTAAGGAAAAGAGACATTAAAAGACGTAAAAGGACATAGATAATAAAAGAGTCATAAGCTGTGATAAAACTAGTAGAGGAAAAGGACTCTAAGAGAGTATATTATAGGCCCGTATTTATGTGTTTGTTTACTTCCTCTATCAGACTGTGAGGTCCTTGACCAGAGGAATGTGTTATTTAAAATTAAAACAAAACAAAACTCCTAGCTGCAACTGGCTATAAAGAAAAGGCTTGAATGTTCTAATGCACAGTAGGATAGCTTTGGTTGACAACAATTAATTGTATACTTCAAAAAAAAAAAAAAGCCAATAGAGAGGATTTTGAATCTTCCTAGCACAAAGAAATGATGTTTGAGGGGATGAATATGACAACTACCTGGATTTGCTCATTATCTATTCTATACATGGATTGAAACATTACATTGTAACATTACATTGTATCCAGTATATGACTATTATTATTAAACATAATTAGAGAAAATTTTTAATTAAAAATAAAATATATTTTAAAAACATGGTTTATTATTTTATTTCCAATACCTTGCACAGTGTATACCACATAGTAGTTTTTTTTATTATTATTGTTGTCGATTGTGTCGGTTAGGTAAAACTACAGTTGCCCAAATTTCTCACATAATCTTATAAAAATCGAGATTAACTTGGCAAGTATTAGTATATTGTTGTTGTTGTTGTTCTGATACCAGGGATTGAATCTAGGGGCACTTAAGCACTGAGCCATATCCACAGCCCTTTTCATGTTTTATTTTAAAATAGGGTCTTGCTAAGTTTCTTAGGACCTCACTAAGTTGCTGAGACTGACTTTGAATTTCAATCCTCCTGTCTCCACTTCCAGAGCCACTGGGATAATAAGAGTGAACCACCATGCCCAGCTAGTATTAGTGTTCTAATATGAAAACAGGCGAAGGAGGCTAGATGGTTTGTTCAAATTCTCTTGGCTGATAAGATAGGATAAAATTATCTTTGAATTCTGGCACCAGAGGTTTTTCACCAAACCATTCTGTCTTTAGAAAAAAGTCATCAATGTAAAGAACAGAATTAGTAGTAATGAAACTTTGTTTTATGCCTATCAATAAATCTGGAAAAAAAAATGAGAAGACTTAAGCCATGTACAAATTAAATTTTTTTTTAATATTTATTTTTTAGTTTTTGGAGGACACAACATCTTTGTTTGTATATGGTGCTGAGGACCGAACCCAGGCCGCCCGCATGCCAGGCGAGCGTGCTACCACTTGAACCATATCCCCAGCCCAAATTAAAATTTATCTAATTCATCCTCAAATTAAAATGGTATGATAACAAAGCCAAAAACTTGTCTCAAACTTTCACTTCTCCAGCAACCTATATTTAACCAGTTGAAATTCTTTTAAAATAACTTTCTTATTCAAACTTTGAAAGGGAAGATTTGCCTTTTAATGGAAAAAAAAATCTCCATTCCATTATCACAAAGATAAAATAAATCTTCACAAGCTTGGTTACTTATTTTTGATCTTAGCAGAGTTTTTTTTTTTTTCCTAAACAGCTATACATAGCACATAAAAAAGAAAGATTCCACAATTTATTTGAGGACAGACAGACTAAAAGTGTCCACAGGGAGTGTCATAACAAATCACCATAGATGGGGTGACTTAGCAGAAACTTATTTCTCACAGTTGTGGCTGCTGGGAAGTCCAAGAAAGTGCTGGCAGATGTGGTTTCTGATGAGGCTGTCTTCCTGCCTCTTCTTCTTGCACATAGTTCTTTTCTTGCCCTATCCTCACATGGTAGAAAGTGCTCTTTCTTGCTTTCTCTCTCTCTCTCTCTCTCTCTCTCTTTCTCTCTCTTTTCCCTCTCCTTCTCTCTCTCTCACCACTCATCCTTTCCTGGGGACCCACTCAAAGGCCTCATCTTCAAATACTATGCCAGTGTGGGTTAGGGATTCATCATAGGAATTTTGAGGAGAGAGCATTCTGTCCATAACAGGAAGCATATCTAAAAGAAATTCTAAAGAACACATGGACATAGAAAATAGACTTTAAGTTACACTTCAAAATATTGACAAATGGACCAAAGATGATACTATCCTTGATCTTGAAGCAATGATTCTGAACAATAGAAATTAGAGTTAGCAAAGTCCACAAAACACAAAGAGTGGTGGTTCATGCATTTGATGTTATTGGTAAAGAAATCAGAAATATTTAGATGCAAATAAATCAGCAGGAAGGACTGCTAAAGAAATCGGCAATATTATCAACACTGATATAACTGGCTGTGAAGAGACTTTTTTTTTTTTTTGATGGTGCTGTGGATTGAACTCAGGAATTCAGGTATGCTAGGTAGGTAAGCAAAATCTCCCATCATTGAAAAAGACTTTTAAATTTAACTTGAGCATCTTTATGCTGGAAGAACTCAGAAATCTCTGTTTTAATAGGACAAAGTACTTTATAAGAATAAACACATTTGAAATTTAACATTATTTTATTGATAATGTTTTCAGATTTATAACCAGGGATGGGGGCGTAACTCAGAGGTAAAGTGTTTGCCTATCATGCCCGAGACCTTTGTGATGGTCCCCCCTCCACAAAGAAAACAAAATAAAACGAAAAAAGCAAACTTATTACCAAAAAGGAAAAAATATTTTTAATTTTGTTATCTTCTACTCAAAATTACCAAAAGTAAAAAAGAAAGGAAGAATTACAATGCCCCTGTAGTTCATTTCTTAATGCAGTGTTGATGACCAACATAATCACTGGATAATCAAAAATCTGTCCTGATTAATTGTGGTATTAAGGTTAAAATCCTGCACATGGTGTGCTTGGCGGGGGGTGGGGTGGGGGGGGGGTGGGGGCTGTTTACGGGAGATTGAACTCAGAGGTCCTCTAACTGAGCCACATTCCCAGCCTTTCTAAAAAAGATTTTGAAACAAGGTCTCCCTAAATTGCCCAGGCTGGCCTCAAACATGTGATTCTCCTGCCACAGCCTGCCAAGGACCTGGGATTACAGTTGTGAGTCACTGTGCTTAGCTACACAGTATGTTTTTATGTTAATTTGTATCTTGCCTGCTTTTAAATAAGAATTATTGTGACAAAAAAAGAAAATGCCTCTATTAGTCAACCCAATCCTTCTGAGTTGCAGAAGTCAGAAATCCCAGACCATACTGACCTAAGCCCAAGGGAATTTGTTGGCCCACAGGTTGGAATTTGGAGGTAGAGCTCAAACCATGCCCCATTGGATACATGAATTAAAAGATGGCGACCAAGCTCTATCTTCCTATCTTCCCCTCTCAGTCCAGATCTGCTTTTCTGTAGGTTGCCAACATTTCCAGGCACTCTATTCTGTAGGGGCAAGATGGCATCTAGAAACTCTAATTTTCCCATCTAATCTTTTTGACTATTGTAGAAAATTAACACCCTCTTCGCAGTCATGCTAGCAAAATCGTTTCAGTGTGCCTTGATAGAACTGACTCCTATCATGTCATGTACTTATTTTGATCTAATTACTGTAACCAGGACAACAGAACACATTGACCTGGCTTGGGTCATTTCTGCCCTTGGCTCTAAAAGCCTAGGATTAATCTTATCCAAAGCAAAAGACTGAGACTAGGGAAAAGGAAAGAATCAAAAAGTGTTGGGTTTCCGTTATCACAAAAGGGGGAATGCTTTCTGAGTAAGATGAATACTGAATACATCTACAAAAATCACAGTATAATAAAGTTGAATCACTGATAAATATTGAAAAGTAAAAGTCACATATTAAAGGTGGTGATAGTCTGAGCAGAAAGTAGAGAGAGAAAAATATACAGTATACTAGAGAAACTTGGAATGGAAAAAACCTGGAAGGATCAAGTATAAAGCTTTGCTTTGAGCTTCCTAGAAGCCACGGCAAGAAGAGACTCCATGAATCATACAACTTTCCTGATTGAATGAGGGAGGCTCACAGCTTCTCAAATCAGGTGATATAGGTATCCTATAGATATTTTCCTCTGAACACTGAGAACAATCTGTCTTAAAGGCCCTTAAATAAGAATCACTGACCAACATAATGAGGTACTGTTTTCAAAAAGCAAGTTTTCAAGTAGATGTGTTTTCACATTTTTCCTGATGAAAGCCAAGGACAGAGCATTACACCGGGGCTCTGTGACATCAATCATTAAAAGACTCAACTGACACAGTCCAAGCATGTAACCTAATGAAGGATTCAAAGGTAAGGGCCCAGTCGTGCCTGCCTGTAATCCCAGTGACTTGGTAGTCTGAGGCAGGAGGATTGCAAGTTCAAGGCCAGCCTGAACAACCTAGCAAGACTCTGTCTCAAAATAAAAAAAATGATAAGGGCTGCAATGAAGCTCAGTAGTAGAGCACCCCTGGGTTCAAGCCCAGTAGCACAAAAGGAAGAGGGCAATAATATCTATATTTTCAATTACATGTGAGAATTAAGTAGCATGTGAAAATTCTTTTCACCCTTTAATTCTATAACTATAGACAATATTTTAACCAGGAAATGATAGTCTAGAATCTTCTAGATAAAATCAGATCAATTTTTAATATATTTTATAATTAATTACATAAATTGTTCAACTGATGAGCCATTGCATAGTAAAAGGCTGTTCTGAGTTTTTGTTGCAACTCTAAATGAAAGTCTTTTTTTTTTTACCCTTTCCTATTTTATTATCTTTGGACCTGCCATCAACAAAAGAAGTAATTGTTTTTATTCACTAAGTATTTTAAGGCAGCAGTCACAGCACTGGATAAAACCCTGTGGATATCATTATTATCAATATGATCATTAGTTTATTGCACCATTACTTCTCCCTCTCAATAAAACATATTGAGCATTGGCCAGACATGAAATGAAAGTCTTCTGCACACATCAAAAGCACAATCTGTGTACTGAGAATGAGGAGAAGGGCCATTTTTATAAAATACCTCAAGAGTGATAAATCATTAGACTTTGCACTGGTGTCTATGCTGAGATTCTCAGGTGAAGAATGATATGGTATAGTACCTTGATGGGCTCCTTGTAGACTCTAATGTTCCATCACTGCTTGTTCAGGATCAACTTAATGGTGTTAAGGTTGCTTCTCACATTTGTAGAGTATTATGAGTGTGTGTATGCTGTTGATGAATTGATATTTTTCTTGGAATGATCTCTTTGGTAGCTTATCAAAAGCAGCACCATTATTTTCCCCTCCAGTGAACCTAAATGAATGAGTAGAACATTCTTTCATAAGAGAGAACATATCTTCCATAATCTGTGGAATTTTTGAGAAATGTATTTTCTTAAGGAGAATACTAAGTTTGTGCTCCTACTTTAAATTAGTAAGTGATCACTGGGTTTCCAAGGATATTCTGTTTTGTACTTAAGTTCCCTAGCAGTTCAATGACATCTATCAGTTGAAATGAACCAGAATAAGATATGCTAGGGGTTTTCAGCTCTGGCTGTACATTGTAGTCACTGGCCTAAATATCAATGCCTAAATCTCATCCTTAGATATCCAAATTCAATTAGTCCAGGGAGAATCCTGTACATCAAGATTTTTTCATCCACTGATGTGTTCCCTGATGATTCTAAAGTGTAGTCCAGATGGAGACTGGCTCATCTGGTGGTGTCAGTGAGGCAGAGCATCACATATTTGAAGAAGAGAACTACCACTCAGGGTGAGTTGATGGATACATGATGGATACAGAGAACATCAGTAAGATAGACCAGCCGGGTCCCCAGCAACACTTACAAGGTTGGTGAAACTAACCACATAGAAAATTGTTGATTGTAAGAACTTTCACTATATCTGTTATTTTGGGGGAAGGTTGATAAAGAAATGTATGCTATTTTGGTAGAGAAAGGCTTGTGTGGATTTTCCCCCCAATGCTTTTTTGTGTATTTGTTTGTTTCTTTGTTTCTTTGTAAGTGTCAAAATCCAGAACAGGCACTTGAGAAAGTATCTATACCCACCATATTCTTTGGTCCCTCTCAACCCTTCTGGAAAGCACCAACTTCCTTTTCTGATTCAGAGGTCTTTGGTCATAGTTTATACCATTGTACCCTGCAGAGTCTATTTTAATTGTCAGAATCAATAGAAAGAAGAAACCATAAGCATAATAAGAAATGAGCCCAAGGAAATCCTTTGGGGTTTTCTTTGCTTTCTTAAGTAGAATCCAACACATAGCCATGTCCTGCTGTGTTTGGGAAATCAAGCTCATTATGTCTCTTTGTTTGCTTTTTAAGCCTGCTTTTTGATTCCTTTAAATTTTTGTTCAGAGCTAAATTGATTCTGCACAGCAAAGATAAACTCTAATCCAGAAACTGAAAAGAAACTATTCAGATGGTTGAGGTACATATTTATAGGATTCCAAACTGGTTGCTGAGTCCTAGAAGAGCAACACCTAGCTTCTGGTATATACAGTAGGCCTTTCTCCAGCTTATGAAAGAAGGGGTTTTCATATCCCCCAGGAAGCTTGTCAGGTCTGGTCTACAGCTGGCTGACATTTAGGCCTTTCCTTATATTTGCTCTGACTTCCTAGATGAAATTTTGAGGTTAGATGTATAAATAATATGGAAGGAAGTAAATGCTCGAGGTCAATGTTTGCAGAAAAACCAGGGAGGGGATTTTTTTTTGCTAAAAGTTTTTGTGAAAAGCTACCCAACTTCCTACATAACCCAAGATAAAGGGTTTTCACTGTTTTTTTTTTTTTTCTTTCAATTTTTATAAAAACCACAAAAATGTACCTGATAATTTGAAGCAAAGAAATTTCATGTTAGTCATTATGTTATCTCTATTTTGTTGTTGTTAAATTTTTCCAATATGCTATATCACAACAGAAGACTTAGAAAATCAAAAGCACAGAAAAATAACTTCCCTCTCTAATAGTACTTAGGGGTTAACAAAAAATAGGAAAAGCCACTAATAATCATTTATTAACTGACTGCCTGAAGATTCCAGAGATTTTTATTTTCATAGGATTGATTTTTCTTTTGTTAAGAGTCCTTAATATTTCATTTTCTCATATTTCAGCTTTTATTATTACTATATTTGCTAGGTATATATGTATGTAAAGGGAACTTAGACATGTAGCAGCAACTTTTCTCATAATATTATTGCTCCTTGATTCTAAATTTGGATCTTGTTAAACTATGGTAGATATGCAAGAATTTTTGGTTGGAAACAACAGCAACAAATTTTGGCTACTTGAGGTAATAATAAGATCTATTTCGGGGATATTGAGGTTATTTTGCAATGCAATTGCTCCCCCTCTTACCCGTGGTTTTGCTTTCCACAGTTTTAGTTACCTGGGGTCAACTGCAGTCTGAAAATTTTAGTGGAAATTTTTAAAAATAATAATTTGTAAGTTTTAAATTGTATGCCAGTCTTCATAGCATGATAAATGATCACGTGCTCCTACCCAAGGAGTGAATGATCCCTTTGTCTGGCATATCCATTCTGCATATTCTACTGGTACATTAGTTACTTAGTAGGCATCTCAGTTCTTTAGCAGACTGTTGCAGTTTCACAATGCTTTTGTTCAAGTAACCCTAATTTTACTTAAGAAAGTCTCCAAAACATAGAGATGCTGGCAATATCCAAACATGCATATGCTAAAGAGAAGATACATAATGCTTATTTCAACTGAAGAAGAGAAAGTTCTTGATTTAATATGGGTTCAGAACGCCCTGTGGTTTGAGACATTCACTAGGTGTCTTGAAACATAACCCCCAAAGTGGAGGTAAGTCAACTGTGTGAGGACTGAGATGTGTCAAGCTGTCATCTACTTTTAAAACAGCTTTCAATGACTCTGCCTCCTTGTGTCACCTCTGTCCCTTGAATCCAGGCTAGATCTAGTGACCTCTAAGGGATAGAATATAGCAAAAGTGTTAGGAGTCTCCTCCAAGGCTAAGTTATGGAACACTGTGACTTCATTCTTGGTTGCATTTTCTTTTTCCATTGGATGGAAGCACATGTCATGCAGGGAGCTTAGAGACTTGTGTGGCAAGGCACTGAGGGCAAACTCTGGCCACACCTAGGGGAAACTGAGGCTCTCAGTATAACAGTCTGCAGGGAACTGAACCCTGCCCAAGATCATATGAGTGAGCTTGGAAAAGGTTCTTCCTTATTTGCAACTTCCTGTAAGACCACAGCCTCAGTAAGCACCTTGACCACAATCTCCTGAGAGACCATGAGAAGGAGGTTCCAATCAAGTCATGTCTAGACTCCCAACCCGCAGAAATCATGGAATTATTCATGGTATTTTGAAGCCATTTGTTTTATGGTAATTCTTCATATAACAATAGATAAGGACCGTGTAGGGGGTTGACTATAGGACCATGTCAGGGAGTATGAATGTTTTTCTGTTCCTTGATTTTCTTTTTTTCTAGGCATCTGTCTTATTCATCTCTCATTACCAAGCTACCTTGCCTGATCCTCTGTGTCCAAATTTAGCAATAGTTCCCACATTTTCCTACCCTGAATTCTCACCTCTGAACCAATTGTCTACACCCCAGACAGAAGGGCAAGGAACAGATTTGGGATTATCTCTGCTTGTGTCAAGTGTACTGATGTAGCAATTTTTACAACAGCAAGGTAGACTAGAGTATTTAGTCTACAATTATTTCATTTTTTTTTCATTTTGGTCTATTGTTTATATGATTGAATTACTGACATGGTGAAACTCACATTAACAGCGTAAAATAGAAAAATGGAACCTCTCTAACAACAACAACAAAAAATTTCCACCTAGAAAATGCATCATATGAGACTTGAGATTTGTACAAGATGCATACCAAGAAGCAAAAAGTGACAGACTCTGACATTCTTGATTATTCAGGAAGGATATGGTTTGACATTTGAGGCCAACTAAAGCTTCCTAACTGCATCACGTTGCAAACTCTTTTGGACCTCTGCTCTCTGCTCTTGTCCTACATATGTGGAAAAATTGATAACAACTCAGGCAGAGGGAAAAGAAAACCCAGATCAGTTTTTGTACCAAGATGATGAACATTTGTCAAGCCACAGCTGTATAATCTTGACAAATAAAAAGATCCCTACGGAAATGCCTACACCTACAAAAGCAGAACATTGTTATCAAACAACGTAGACAAAACAGAGTGACTTCGCTGCTCTATCTCCGGGAAACGAAACAGAACAAATTGTAAAAGATTATGTTATATCTTGACCACCAGACTTACTTCATGGGTGAAAAGCATTTTGTAAGAGTTAGCTCTGAAATCAGAGAAAATAAGCACAATTTATTACTATTTAGATCTTCCAGGAGTACTGGTGAGAGTTAAAGACAGCATCTTTTTGGAAATGGCCATGGTAATGTGATCACGTGTGCAGGATGCTGATAGGCAGTAAGTACTAAGTGCATGGGATGCCTATGAAATCAGAGATAGAGGAAGGAGGGGAGATGAGCATGCATTATCCACAGATAGCATAGCAAACTATTATTAGATACTTGGCTTAATCATTCCATCTGGGCTCACATCCTACCTTTGCCAAATACTAGAGATTTGGGACACATGATTTACATTCTGTGCGTCAGTTTCTTTATTTTTAAAGTCAGAAAATATTTAAGAGTACCTATCTTTGCTGTACAAATAAGGTAATTTATATACAGTGTCACAATGTCTAACACATAGCAAGCACTTGAATTATTAAAATCTAGTATTATTAAGTACTTTAAAAAATTTGTGTTGCTGAATATTGACGTTCTCACAAGTTCTTTACTCATCTACTCAGAGACCTCACAAGTTAGGTAACTGATCTACGACTGAATTCTAACCCCAGACCTTATTGCATTTTGTTGTTGTTGTTGTATTTGGGATTGAATCCAAGGATGTTCTGCCACTGAGTTACATCCCCAGCCCTTTTTATTTTATTGTGATACAGGGTCTCACACTAAGTTGCCCAGACTGGCCTCAAACTTGAGCTCCTTCTGCCTCAGCCTCCCAAGTAACTTGGATTATATATAGACAGTTATTTAATTTTTGCACTAGTTATTTAAACTCTCTCAACCCCAATGTCTTCATATGTCGGCTGGGGAAATGACTATAGCAATGACATATAAAGTTATGACTTTGTACATGACGTTATACACTCATTCAGTCTAATACATTTTTTTAATAGTTCTTAGGGAACCTAGAAGGGAAGGTGAGTTTGCAGTTCTTTTGCAATCATCAGAATCACAGCTGCCATCCAAATGGTGATACATTGGTTTCCTAGGGCTGCCATAACAAATTACCACAGAGTAGATGACTTAATACAGTGGGATATATTCTCATAGTTTTGGAGACCAGAAGTCAAGTCAAGGTGTCAGCAGGCCTGTGCAACCTCCAAAGACTCTAGAAAAGAATTTCCTCAATTCTTCCAGTTCCTGGTGATTCTTAGTGTTCTGAGTTTCTATCCATCTAATTCCAATCTCTCCTTCCATCTTTTCCTGACCACCTTCCCTTTGTCCGTCTGTCTCCAGTTTCTCTTTACTTTCACTAATAAAGATTCCAGATGCCAATAGAATAGAATTTACATCCAGGATTATTTCACCTCAAAATCCTTAACTGATTATATCCATAAGAACTCTATTTTCAAGTATGTTACATTCTGAGATTCTGGACAGCTACAAATGGTGGGGGGTGGGGAAATATTTAATGCCCTAAAGTACTGGTGTACCACTTAGAGAAGTGCCTCCAACTGCATCTTGCCATTGTGACTACAATCTATGTCCTCACCCCATATTTTAGGAGTAGCTACTTTGTATCAGACATAGTGTCAGGTTTCAGGACACAAGTGGTTCCTTTAAGGAATTCATAATATTTTGAGAATGTTACCCATTAAATAGGTTTTCTGAAGATATATTTAAAACAAATGCATCATCCTTAGGTGGTCTGGGAGGGCTTTATAGAGTAGATAAAACCTGACGTTCTCACAAGTTCTTTACTCATCTACTCAAAGATGCATGACTGAAATGAAATGAAAGTAGGGGGTGGGGTTCAACTGACAGGCCACTCTTGTCCTCTAGGTTAAATAGGAGTAGGATAGTCTCTTGGTTGTCCAACATCTTGTTTCAAAAAATATTGTACCCCAATAATTCAGAGAATAGATATCAATGTCCAGCAGATTAGGATCCTAGATTGTAGCATTAAACTTAAAATAGAGGATTTATATTAAGTCTTATGTCTATGAAAAAACATACATTTTATGATTTTTTAATTTTAATTTTTTTGATTGACATATTAAAGTGGTACATTTTTGTGGGGTACAATGTGATATTTCAACTCATGTATATATTGTCCAGTGATCAAATTAGGGTAATTAGCATACCTATCACCTTAAAATTTTTTCTAGCATTGTTTATTTTAAAGGGGGAAAATGTATTGCAAAACATACACATTTCTGATTATGGATTCTCAAAAGGTCACTGATTTCTAAGTTATTTGTTTAATTGATTACAGATGGCCATGATCTATGATGATATTTAGGCTCTATTTAAGGTTATGCTTCTTTTAAAGGGGACTTTAAAAATTAAATCTAATTTCATAGATGTAATAATCCTGAAGAGTCCCCTGCAGCTAAGTGGTAACTGAAACCTACATGTTAACTTGTTATTGCACCTTGTTTTGTGAGAATAACTTCAGAGGTGCAAGAACACTTATTTTCAGCACTTGGAATGTGTCAAATGTGTTATCTCAGATTTCATGAAGTTCACCTCCACCTCCCCCCATCCCACCTAGGTTCTTGGTAAGGTGATGTTTTCTGTGACAGAGGCTTTGTCTTCAGACAAAAAAAGGCATGAGCAAGGTGTACAGGTGTGTCCGTGTATATTCTAGTATATTTCAACTACAACTGCTTATATCGGCAGGTGCTATCTCCAGCTACTTCACCCAGAGTCAGGCTGTGGAGCTATATTGAGTATACCTTTGCTTACAGAAGGCTCTTGTGTCCACTAAAGAGTAATTATTAATCTAAGATAATTAAACAGATATGACCTGGAGTTAAACTGTGAAGTTGGTAAACTTTCTCCTGATTCTTTGATTTCCCTTTGCTATATTCTCAAATGTCTGGATAAACTAGGAGAACACAAAGATTTTTAAGTGGGTCCCTAAACACTGATATATTTAATATTTAATGTTTTATTGCTTTAAGAATTAGGAAATGGTGAAGAACCAATAGGACTACTATGAAAAAAAATATGCTACAATGACATTTTATTGCTTACAGAGAAGCAGAATTTTTCCAACTGATCTTCAAAGCCCAGTTTTACTTATTCATTTTTTTAAGCCAAAGCCATCTTTAAGATCTCTTTAAACTATAATGAAATGTAGGGACCCTCTTTCCAAAAGAATGCATAAATACAATTTGCAAATATTTGCAGTGGATACACACACCTTCCTGCCCAAACCTCCTTCCCTACGGATCAAGCCCTCTCCCCTTTTTTGGTATTGGGGGTTGGACCCAGGAACATTCTACCTCTAAGCTACATCCCTAGTCTTTATTTTACATTGAGACAGGTTCTCACTAAATTGCCCAGGCTGCCCTTGAATTCACAATCCAATCCTCCACCTCAACTCCCACATAGCTGAGATTACAGGCATGGAACACCTGGCTGGCTACCCTACTCTCTTAGTATTTAGACTGACCCCTCTCATGTTGGAATAGGGTGGAGTCTGGGGTCATGATTGTCCTGCTTCTCTTCTATGTTGGCTGCTGTCCAAATGTCTTCTGTCTGTGCTGTCACTTTCTGCAGAGACCTACTGATCTCCCTACTGTAAAGATTTGCCAGTCACTATGGGAAAACATTGTGGGAAAAAAAAAAAAAAAACAATAGGAGAATCATTCAAAAAATAACAATAGGGCAGTTACAAAACTTAACTCTTAGAAGGTCTTTACTCCCTAGATGAGACATTGTCCCAGCATGGTTGTTGTTTTTTTTTTTTTTGTTTGTTTGTTTCTTTTGAGAGGAATCTTTTCTGACTAGCTTGTTAGTTGAGTGTTTCCCCTCTCTAGGTAGAACTCCAGTGTTTTGAAAGTTATCTTGGGAGTGGCTTTATCTCAAATAAGTAATTTACATCCCGTAGACTAGGTGGCAACTATTGAATGGCTCAAGTTCCACCCAATTGGGGGATTTTCTCATTTGATAGCCAGACAGAATCTTCTGATCTTTTCTCCAGAAAACAGATAAATGTCATGACCTTCTTACAAAACAAAACTTTTTTTGTTTTTTTCTTTTTGCAGCATTGGGAATTGAACCCAAAGCCTCATGAATGGCAGGCAAATACTGAGCTTCACGTCTAGTTCTTTCTTGAAATTTATTTTGAGACAAGGTCTATCTGCTTTGCCCAGGTTAGCTTCAACCTTGAGATCCTCCTTCCCCAAGCTCCTGAGGAGTTGATATTATTGATATATACCACAGCACCTGGCAAAACCAATAATTTTATTTTTTTGAGAACCTTGTAAGGGCACTGTCTTTGAGGAAAGGGTTCATTCATTCAAAACCCACTTAACTGCTAACCTAAAGTGAAAGACTGCAGACTAGAAACAGAAAACTGATTTGAAAGAACAAAACTTACAAGGATCTCACAACCAGGGTTTTCATACTTTACTATCTACTTTCTTCTTTCACCCAATTTCATTGTCTAACAGTCAGAAAATTTCTTCAGCTTTATGAGATCATTTTAAATTGCAGAACAGAGTGTCACTGTTCTAATTTCATAGCTCCCCCCACACACTGTTTAGGTTGTCTCCCCCCAGAGGTCCCCTTCTAGGGTTTTTATATTGAGCATTTAAAAAAGAATAAAACAGCATACCCATTTAAGTTTGTATTTCAGATAACCGATAAGTAATTTTTAGGTAAAGCATGTCCCAAATGTTGCATAAGATATACTTAAAACTAAAAAAAAAAAAAAATTATTTACTGTTGAGACTCTTGTTTAATGAGTATCTTGTTAAACTACTACTACCCCCATCCCAACCCTTCTTCATAAAATGTTAGGTCTCAAGTTTATTGGCAATCCACAGATTTAAAAACCACCTTCTTTATTCTATAATCCAGGTCATGGAGGGAAACCACTCCCTGCCAGGTAGCATTTATTTGTTCCTCTCTGACATTGACCCTTTTAGCTGAATGGGACACATCAGCCATTGCTACTGCCACATAGTGCTTGCCACATCTGTGGAATGTCTTTTCCCTTTTTCTCATTAATTTGAATTTTTGATTTTGTCTTTCAGTAAACAAATCCTAAAGATTTAGGTCGTTTATCACCTGTCCTAGATGTAGGTTTCTCTTTGATTTCTGTGAAGAAACTCCATGAAGATAATGTTGGTAATTAGCAAACACCAGACTTTGCAGGATTTATGGCATCAAAACTATCAGACAAGTAACAACTGTAAGTTTCAACCTTCTCCTCTAGACAGCAAAGAAGAAAACCAAGGGAAGAACAAGCGATTTGCATGTCATTTCTGTTGTTTCCCCTGCTTACAGTCTGGTAAGATTTAGAATGCATAAAATGAAGCCTGGAAAAATAGATTTCAGATTAGTTCCTCTCTGGCTGAGAACTGGCTATTCTGAGCTCAACAGATATCAGTTATCTTGGGAACGAGGTGAACACCGGATGTGTAATTTATTTAATGTAACACTTTTATAGGTATACCATCATTCCAACTGATATCAATTTGATTTTAAATGCAACTGTAACTGAAATATGTTATCACTAATATCCAAAACCAGCAATTTCTAAAGTAGTTTAATATGCAGCTGCTTTAAAATGTGCTTGCAGATTAGCAAAATGTCAGAGTCTGCTTTCAAAGAAGGCTCTCTTCTGGGACACCATTCATTCTTGCTCATAACTTTAATATGATTACCTCCCACTGTAGCTAGCTAGTTTTCTGTAACATTCTAAAGAGAAGTTAGCCACAGGGAAAAAAAAATGCTGTATGACCATCTCAGAGACAGGTAATGGATATGGCAAATTTCATAAAATCTCCCTTCTCTGTTCATAAGATTACCATTTACTGACCTGGTGTGTAGATGCACAGGAAAATGGGGAATAGACTTGATGGACATTCTCCAAGTATGGAGTCTGAGACTAGAGCTTTGGTTTTGAAATCTCCATATGACTTCTTTGGGGTCAGGAGAGAATAGAGATGTTTTAAAACCACTAATGAGCCTGTTCAGGCTGGGTAAATCAGCATGTGTATATATTTGGAGTAGTCCAAGGGAGAGTTCTCCGATCTTAGACTTGAGGCAATAGAGAAATATGACCCTGAGTGAGAAATGCCCCTGTCCTCAAGGTCACATCTGCAACTCAGGACAAGTTGCATTGCCTTTAATTATTTCTGATTGGGGCTTGTCCAGGACGGGGCCTGTTCTGTTTTGATTGTATCTGCTAGTTCTGATGATCTCAATTACTTTGTTATCTAAATTTTTAGCTAATTTAAATCTCTCTTTAATAGTTCACTTTTAGCAATGGAAAAGAGGAAGTGGCACCACAGAGAGGGGTCTGTCTGCCTCAGAGGTAGCTTTACAAGCTTCCTTCCTGCTCTTCAAATTATATCTTCTTGCCAGGCCTGATGCAGAAGACCTAGGTTAAAATTATACATTCAGGTTATTTAAGAAGACCACAGCCTAAATTACTCTTCTGGAGAGAAATGCAAAAAGTCTGTAGCCTCTTGAAATTGCCAGAAAAGTCAGTCTGGGAGGCTGGCATTGCCAGGTCTCCAGCAACTACCACTGCCCCTGTTACTGTTTGCACTTCTCCTCCCTGCCCTCCCTTGTCATTTAATTACACTTGGGAAATTATCTCTGTATCATCTTTGCCCATTTTTCTACTTGGGTGTGCATGTATGTTCTGTGTGTTTTAAATATTTTTTCCCCTGTGTTGTTGATCATGTTGGGATGTAGTATTCACTCTGCATTTGATCTCTGCAAGCAGAGAACAGACTCTGAAAGGAAAATTTTTAGGTATGAAATCTAGTAGTCACCTATTCTTGCTACTTTTCTGTGTAATATCAGTGTAAGATGTGTCCCTCTGAATAATGATTCTTACCTAAACGAGAAATGTGAAAGTTGCCTACCAGACTGAGAGTGTAGCTCAGTGACAGAACACTTGCCTACAAAGTCCTAGGTTCAATCTTCAACACCACAGGATGGAGAGAGAGATAGAGAGAGAGAGAGAGAGAGAGAGAGAGAGAGAGAGAGAGAGAGAGAGAGAGAGAGAGAGAGATACTGAAATCAACTATTGAGGGCTGGTAGAAACAAAAAAGGTAAACAACCAAGTCACAAGTAGGATCAGAATGCACAGAATGTAACAGAAACTTCTGGAACAGTCCAAGCCAGGAGCATAAGTATCCCAAGAGCATTCTCCCTAACCTTTCAACCTTGTTTCTCTTTGTTCTTCCTCACCCTCCCAAATTCCCCGCTCTGTACTCTTTACATAATAGGAAAAATAATGACTACCAATGGTCCCAGAATTTTACTTCAGCATGTAAAGTATAGGAGAGACACCAACTTGACTTCCAGTGTTTTCAGGTCCAAAAATGTCATTGGTCACACCCAGGTACCCACCATAACCATTCCTGCAGTGGTAGATGAAAATGAGAGGAAAAATGAGGAAACAGCAGGATGGTAGAGCTCCTGGCTTCACATCACCATGTGATACACTCTCCATGCCTTATCCTTGTTTTTTCAGTTCTGGGGATTGAACCCAGAGGCCCTCTGCCACTGAGCTACATCTTCAGTCCTTTTTATTTTTTTCTCTTGATACAGGATCCCTCTGAGTTACCCAGACTGGCCTTGAACTTATAATCCTCCTGCCTCAGCCTCCAGAGTTGCTTGGATTACAGATGTACATCATTGCACTCAGCCATACGCTGTGTATTCTTTAAAATCTCCTAAATTCCTGGCTAGCTGGAATGAGTGAATTAATAATTTATATGTACACACACATACAATCACCTAATTTTCCCCTTAAAACCACAGTTTTTTGTATTGAAAAAAATTTACAATGAAGTTTATCAAAGAATTGTCGAAGAGTGTCCCAATGTACGTATATTTGTAGTTTAGTGTGTGCCCTGCTGTATCTATTTTCAGTAGAGTTTTTCTATTCTTTTAAAAACCAGATTATGGTTTTCATAGAAAGTCCTTTTTAAACTTAAATGTATCATATTTATTTCTCTACAACTTGTTCAATGTACGGATATAATAATTTTTTCTTTCCCTCCTTTTTCCCCCCAAATCCATGTTTTCATGATCCTTCACGTATTTCATAGAAAAAAAGAATTGCAGCAAGCAGGTCATGGTTTACTTTTGGGAGCAGGCTCTGCTGACACCAGGGAGCTCTGCTTACAAGAGATGCTTTTGCACTTTTTTGCATTTGCAGGAGTGTGCACCAGTGCAGAGGCTCCAGTGGCTCAGGAGCAGTTGGGGAACATTTCAGGCTCACATGAAGTCAGATGTCCAAAGCAAAGAGGCCACTTGGGCTGCTCCAGGGCATGTCTAGACATAGTAATTTTTACTAACTCTATGGAATTTCTCTAGTAGGGATAGTTCATAATTTATAGACTCTTTCTCTCATTGTTAGTAATAGTAATTCCATTCAGGTTGTTTCTATTTAGGGGCCTTTAGTCTAAAATGCTGTAATAAACATTTCTTTGACACACATGTGTGGAAATGTGTGTATGTGTGAGTGTATATGTGTGTGTGTTTTATATACTGATTTTTCTTTTCTTTTTCTTTTTTGCCATGCTGGGAATCAAACCCAAGGCCTTACATGCTAGGCATGTAGTTCACCACTGAGCCCGTAGACTCTTGGGTTTGATCTAAAATGTTTTTTTATTTGCAAAAAAGGATGTTTTGGGTTGGTAAAGTAGCTTACTGGTAGAGCCCTTGCTTAGCATGAGCAAAGACATGGGTTTGGTCCCCAATACTGAAAAAAAAAAAAAAACTATTTTTGTTTATTTGTCTAGTTTTTTCTTTTTGGCATGGGGGATTCAACCCAGGGATGCTATACTGCTGAGAGGCATCCCCAATCATTTTTATATTTGAGGCAGGATCTCACTAAATTGCTGAGGCTGGCCTTAACCTTCCAAGTTGCTGAAATTATGGTGTGCACCACTGCACCCAGCACCAGTTTAATTTTTTAAATAAAACTTCTATAAAAGAGATTGTCAAAAGTGAGCTGTCAAAGTATACTCAGTTTTACATAATAAATTCTACCAATTAGTTTTCAAAAAGATGAATCTTATTATACTTCCATAAGCAAAGTAAGAGAATCGTTATTTCTCTATAACCACATCAGTATCAAACATTATTATTTTTTTAATAATCCATCAATTCGGTAGATGAACAATGGCATATTGTCTTTTTTTGCATTTTCCTGAATACCACTAAAATTCCATATCTTTTACAACATTTAATGTCCACCGCCCGTTCTTATATCATGCTTATGTTTTCTCATTTAGTTATTTTTTTCAATTTGTAAAACACAATAACTAAGTTACTGCTGGGAGCCATTAGCCAAGTAGGTATGACAATTTCCTTGCCAGCGTACCCCATGTTGCAGTGACATTGAATGTACGTGACCTTGCTCAAGTATTTAACTCATTAGCTAACTCATCAATTTGATCCATAGTATATGGAGTAATAATTTTATTGGGAGAAATTCCAAACACTCCCTTCGCTGCTTTTATTCCTTTGAGTATTAATTGTCCTACAGCCTCAGGATACCTAGTAAGAATAGTGTTAGGAGAATAAGATAAATGTATCCACAATAATGGACCTTCTTGCCAAAATACTCCTGTAGGAATATTTTTTGTTGGTAGTACAATAAATAATAAAGGCAAACTTATATCAATTCTATCCAAATGCATATTTTCCATATATGTTTCAATAATTTTTAATGCCTTTCTTGCTTTAGGAGTTAACATGCGGGGTGAATTTGGATCTGATGGACCTTTTAGAATATCAAATAAAGGTCCCAATTCTCCTGTTGGTATACCTAGATAAGGCCTTATCCAATTTATGTCTCCCAATAACTTTTGAAAGTCGTTAAGTGATTTGAGTTGATCTACTCGTATTTAAATTTTATAAGAGTTGTTTCAAAATGTGAATTTATAAAAAGGGTTAACGGTTAAAAAGAGATAGAAAAAGATTCAAGATATGGAAATATATTTTAATATAAAAGGTTAAAGAAAAAAGAAATGTTTCTAGATGAGATAATCTCTATGTGGTAAAGTAAAAGTTGTAAAATGCCATTTAAAAAGATTTTGAGGAAACTAGACTTACTTTAAAAGCTTGAGAAAGGAAGAAAGAATAAAAAGGTATTTGTACATGGCAGATTGAGACAAAGCTTCTCAATGGAGTTAAAAAAAAAAAGCCTTTGGTTGAAGGGCAGCCATGTAAACTAACATTGAAGCGATTTAAACAAAATCTAAGCCTCGTTTAAAAGAGTGAAGTTGTAGGTGGTGAAAAAGTACATTTAAAAGTACAGTATAGATGATAATTAAAAGGTTAAATTGAAGGTGGTCGAGATACCTTCATGGCGGAAAAAAAGATTGCTTTATTGCATCATTCGAAGCCTAGTTAATCTTAAAGGCATTACTTAAAAAAAAAAGGGAAGATAATAGGATAAAAGATACTTAGATAAAGATCAAAAAGTGAAAAACTTTAAAGACAGAAGTATAGAAAGTTAAAAAGAAAAAAGATAAAGAAGATGTAGAAAGATAGAAAAGATGTAGGAAGACAAGAATTTTAAACCCACAAAATAGGAAAAAAAAAAAAACTAGGAGGAAAATAAGCAACTAAGGGTAAAAATACAAACCTTAGGGGGGAAAAAAAAAACTAGAAGATAGAAATAAGATAGAAAATGGTTGAAAATGTCAAGTAAGGTATTACACAGATAGAAAATGCAAAAAGCTAAGACAACTATTAGATACAGACATATACTTATTAAAGCAAAAAGAGGGAACTGGAAAGGGGTATATATCCCCCATAGATAAACTTAAAATAACCCTTTTTACTCTAAACTTTTTAAATTTGGATTCATCAGGACTTAGTGCTGCGGAAAGACATATGTATCCAAAAAATGTACATAAGCCTAAGGTACTTTGGAAAGATATTCTAACAGGACAATGGAAAGGTCCTGACCCAGTGATTGTCTGGAGTTGGGGTTTTGTTTGTGTGTTTCCACAGGGAGAACAGCAGCCGATTTGGATTCCAGAGAGATTAACTAAAACAATTTCTACAGATCAAAAAGAAGATGATTTGACTCAAATCCATAACAGCTGATATCCAGAGCTCCAGCTTGGCCATTCTTACATCTGCGACAGTGATTAACCAGTGATGCAATTTTTATTTCCTTGCCAGCGCACCCCATGTTAGTTGTGGTAGTGCTGGCATATCTTTGCTGATGGTGTCACCAGTGATGCAATTTTTCCCAAGGAGCCGTCAATTGGCTTGGTGTCGTGGCATTTCTGTATCCTCCTCCCTTCTGCTAGTGATGGTCTAAAATTTGGGGGCCAATGGCTTATGCTGGACCGGTAGTCAGTGACGGGTATGATCCAATTGCAGTGGTATCAACCTAAGACAGGAGGCTGACGCCTAAAGGTCAGTTTTCCGATGACGGGTAAGAACCATATGTTGAATTGGACAACCTACCAGGCACGGTCCTTAAGCCACATTGCTTGTTGTTTAATTAATCAGAAGGGGGGAGATGCTGGGAGCCATTAGCCAAGTAGGTATGACAATTTCCTTGCCAGCGTACCCCATGTTGCAGTGACATTGAATGTACGTGACCTTGCTCAAGGACCAAGGCAGATTAGGGTGTTCCCGGTTTTAAGATAATCGTGTTTAGGGCGTTCCCAGTTTAGGTTCCAGGTTTAAGGTTTAAGATTATTCCTGCTGGGAATAGGGCGTATCCTGCTGCCTGAGTTCCCCTTGAGTTCTCACGGGATTCAGACAGTATATTTTGGGAGATAGAAGCCCAGTGGAGGTGGATTTGGGCAGAGAACGGGGATTTGGGCAGAGAACGTGGATTTCCCCAGAACGTGATTGTAGACGGCTGGTGTGAGTTCGGGAATAAAGAGTTGCTGTTTGAATCTACAAGCTGTGTGGTGGCTCGTGATTGTGTGCCCAGCCAGACTGCGGCATTTGTGCCCAGCCAGACTGCGGCAAGTTACAACAATTTTGGTTTGAACAACTGAGTATCATTTTAACAAAACCAATATTGTTGTTACGGTTAAAAGTCAACTGGTATTCAAGAACTATGTATTGATTTGCGTATATGTATTAATTTAATTATTACATTTAAATTTTTACTTACTATATATTTACTGTTAATATTATTTCTTTTTTTCTCATATGTGTTACCAATGATTTGGGTTTTTTTTTCCACCTATCACTTGTATATTCGTTTTGTTTATTACATGCCTTTTTGTTTTGCTTGTTTTTTACAGTGCTAAGGACAGAACCCAGGGCCTTGTGCAGCATAGGCAAGCACTCCACCACTGAGCTACACCCAGCCCTTTCAATGCTACTTATCATAGAGAAACATCTGGTTTTGTTTTGACAGATGTGTTAACCTTCTCTTTGATGGAGTCTTGTCTTCCTAACTTAAGAAAGCTTTTCTTCCCCTCCTCAAGCCCCAGAATGAGTGTGTGTGTGTGTGTGTGTGTGTGTGTACTCACAAAGCTCATAGATTAAAGCCCAGTTTCTAATATATTGGTATTTGGAGGTGGGGCCTTTGCAAGGTGATCAGGCCATGAAGTATAGTCCTTCTGTAGGGGATTTGCAACTCTTACAGAAAAAACCCAGAGACTCCTTTGAGCCTTCTACCAGATAAGGTGAGAGCAAGAAGGTGGCCCTTTGCGAAACAGGAAGCAAATCAGGAAGTGAACCAGACACAGAATCTGCTGGTACCTTGAGTATGAACTTCTCAAGGAAATAAATTTGTTGTTCATAGTCACTAGTCTGTGATATTGTGTTATAGCAGCATCACAGGACTAAAAAAGGTACCCTGGCGGACCTAATTTCCTAATTTTTAAAATTTCCTTTTATTTTACTAATGCAATCCAAATGGAATTTATTTTATGTATAATGTGTCAGCCTAACTGACATCTGAAGAGCCGGTGTACAGGGCAACATAAAATAAATAACTATCCACTCTCCAAAAGTATCCCTTAGAAGATTGCTCTTTTGATGTGTAACTTTAGACCTTTTTCTATGCCCATACAGTCCTTTGATTTGTGTGTGTTTACAAATACACACACAATTAAACGCTGTATATGTAGCATGATTCATTTTTATTTTATTTTTCTTCAGTTTGTTTTTTTGTAAAAGAGCTTAAAATATTGGAAAAGAACACCAAATCAGTTCTTATAGCTTTACTTCCTTCTCTTAAAAGCCATAACAGCATGCTATCTTAAGAATTAGCAAACCTGTCTCATTAAGGCATGACCAATTTACTTCTACCAGCTGAAGAAATCCCTGAAGTAAAATCTGGCTGTCCCAGTCCCCCAAATCCTGCTCTGAATCTTGGTCTCAATTTTCTGCAAAGTTCTTTACTCAACTCCCCTGAGATGAGCCATAGTCAAATCCCTCTATCTTTAAAAAGGAATTCCTTCTTGAGTGCCACTGGTACCAGGTGAGCCCCCAAAGTCTCTCAACATGACGGGCTGGCTTTTTCCTTCAAATCCTGCAGGTCTGGCTTCTCCATTTATATTCTGCATGAAAAAAGGAGGACTATCTAAGGCACCACTGTTCTATTACTGGACTTCGGGGGCATTTTTAAATCTATCTAGGTGGGGATGAATGCAATTAAAAATAACAGACTCTTGCAATATTTATTGATCTCTCATCAGTCTTTGATTCCATAGATAGGTACCACTTAGCCAAGCCATGCGATGTGGATATTGATTCACAATTCTTAATCTTCCATCCGAGCTTTTACTGCCACAGAAACTCAATCAGGGTTCATCTGTTCCTCAGATATTTATTGATGCCACTATTTACCAATCACTATGTTAAGTGCTATAGATACATTGGTGAACGAAAAAGTTATAGGCATCTTTGAAAAAATTCTACTACTAGGTGTGATTAAAAGCATTTTTTTTTTGCCCTCAATTAGTTTTTGAAGTTTCTATTCGAATATGTGACACAGATTTCAAGCTTCCTTACTCTCTCCTGCCGTAATAAAAAGAATACAGCGTCACTTCCTACTCAGAAGAGAAGGTTTTATTGTTTTGATTTGTTTGGGTACTGGGGATAAAACCCAGGAGAGTGCTTTATCACTGAGCTACATCCCCAGAAGGTTTTTTTTTTTTTTTTTTTGAGACAGGGTCTTTCGTCTTGGGAGTCTGAGGCAGGAGGATTGTAAATTCAAAGCCATCCTCAACTTAGCAAGTCCTTAAGCCTCTTATTGAGACCCTGTCTCAAAATTGAAAAATAAAAAAGGCTGGAGGTGTAGCTCAGTGGTAAAGCACCGATGGGTTCAGTCCCCAGGAACAAACAAAAAAGAATGTCATTTAGTATTTAAGAAGTATGTATTGAGCCCCAACAACAGTTAGACACTGTTCTGGGACATAGCTTTAGGTGTTTTGTCCTCATTGTCACTGTTGCTGTTTATTTTGTGCGATGGACCCCTTTAGCACTCTGAAATGCATAAACTCACTCAGGACAATGTTTTCATATATGTGTAAATGAGAATAAATTGTACTCTAAAGGAAATTAATCATCTATTCCTTGATTCATAATGCTAATACTGACAAATCTTGCTAGTAACTCTTTTAGATAAAAACAACAATAACAAAAATACAACTGCATTAATTTTAATGGGAAACTTTACTGTGTAGCCCATTTGATCCTAAGACACCCCCAAAATTTTCAAAGATTATATGTGTTTGTGTGTATCTCCACAAACGTACATATGTAATAGGTACACATTGTGTAGGTAATAATGAAGAATTTTAAAATAATGGAACATAGTAATCCAATGAAAATTTACTAGATTCATTATCTTAGTCTTTCTATTACTATAACAGAATACCACAGACTGGGTAAATTATAATGAACAGAATTCTATTTTGGCTCACAGTTTCAGAGATTGAGAAGCCTAAGAACAATGGTGCTGTCTCCAGTGAGGGTCTTCTTGCTGTGTTATACTATGGCAAAAGTCAGAAGGGCAAGTTAGCATTGGCGAGAGGGTAGGAGCCAAATATGGACCTTTGTATCAGGATCCACTTTCATAATAATGGCATTGATTCCTTTAGAGCCCTCATGATCTTATCCCTGCTTGAAGATCCTACCTCTTAACACAGTGGCAATTAAACTCCAACATGAGTTTGAAAGAGCCATTCAAACCATAATACTCTTCAAAGGAGAAAACAATGACTTATAATGGCCAATGAGTGTAGATGGAAGGACTAAGAATTTGGACTAAGAATTAAAAAGCTCATTCTTCCTCTGTACTATTTTCCTTTTTTTTTCGCATACACATATTTTACTTCACTATGTAGCATATCAAAGTGTTTATGCACATTTTCTTCAGGAAATTTTCAATGTTTGGGGGGGGAGCTCCTTATTCTTGAGGTTGATTTTGCTTAAGATATATTTCTAAAATTGTCTTTAGAGTAAAAATAAAAGCAAAACACAAACAATTTGAACCATGTGGAGATGGAGCATGTCTACAACAGACCAAAGGATCATAAGAGATGATGTCCACCAGCAAAGCAGGCACATTTGGGTACATCCAAATAGGGCAGCCAGGTTAATCCGGTACTTTTGACTAGAAACTCTCTTCAGGGAATGAATAGTGTACATCTAGAATCAGAATGTGGAGAAAATTTCTCATAGTATCCATATTTAATATGTTTTGAGTGAAAAAGTCCTTATACTAAAGATAAAAAGGAACGTTTTGTCAATCATGATGTGATTTTTTCAAGAGTTGTCTTGCTGAAAAGTTATTAGCTGAACATGTATCTTGTGAGGTGCTTCTTGTTCATTAACATATTATTCTATCCACAAAATTTGAGAATCCACAGGTTCAGCTAGGGATGAGAAGAAAACAAAACACAACAAAAAAAACCCTGAATTAAACAGATATGAACTTTTCCTTCTTGGGAACTGACATTCTTCGGACTTGGCACAGATGATCATTCCTTGCACAGGTCATCTCATTCAGCTCACATAAGGTACATTCTGTCCCTGGTCCATACTGGAATTCCAACACAGCACAGTCCTCTTCAAGATTAAAGCTCAAGGGAAAACACTTATTCCATTAAAACCTGGTTTGCTTAGATGGTTAGTCTAACCTCCCATATCTGCTATCATCATCATCTCTTTGACATGACTTGATCTGGGTGGGTGTAGGTAAAGTATTGTCCAAGTGCTAAATCTGCTGTCTCTCTACATTTATTTTGTCAATAAGATTTATTGAAACATAGCCCTGCTCTGATTGTCCTCAGCCGCTACTATTTAGATTTGATTCATCCCCCCAGAGGTTCATATGATGAAGCTTTGGTCCCCAGTAGGTAGTGTTGAAGTAATGACATCTTTAAGAGATGGAACACAGTGGCAGGTAATTAGGTCCTGGGGACTCCACCCACATGCATGGGTTAATGCTGTCTTGTGGGAGTGAGTCAGGATTTGTAGAAGTGGATTAGGTCCCACAAGAGTGGTTTATTATATAAAAAAAATAAATAAGCCTGGCTCCTATCCAGTCTCTTTCTTCTTATTTCATCTTGTGATCTCTGCTGCATTGCTCCTTCCATGACAATGCCATTTACCATAAGGCCCTCACCAGAGCCAGCAGAGTCCAGGACCAGGCTCTTGAACCACCAGAACTGTGAACTAAATAAATCTCTATTCTTTGTAAAATACCTTGCTTTAGGTATTTTGTTATAGCAATACAAAATAGACTAAAATAGCTGCTTCCATGTTGTAATAGCAGAGTTAAGTAGTTGTGACAAGATCCTCTAAGGCACAAAGTCAAAAATATCTATTCTCTGGCCCTGTATTAGAAAAAGGTTTACTTAATCCAAATCTAGATACTTATAGTTTCAAGTATAATGTTATTCAACATTTGAGCAAATCTAAAGAAGCTTCTTAAGAGATGCAGATATCCTACAAAGAGAATAAGGGACAGATCTTCACCTTTTAATTTCCGTAATTTCAGAGTGCTTTGTCCCCATTGCTCTGGTGTTCGGTGCATATAACTCTTATGATAAAAATGTGATCTGTCATTCCTCAGCTTTAAATTCTTGGATGGCTCCCTCCTTATTCTTTAATAAGACTAATATCTTAAATGTAATTTACAAGATGCCTTGAACTCTGATCTCACTTAGTTTTCTAGCCTTAATTAGTGCATGTACTCCCCCCACCCACTACATACGCATATTTATTTTCCTTGTTAGGACCATAAGGTTCTGCTCCGGACATATTTCTCTTCTCTTTGCAAATTTCTTTAGTTGGAGCATCGCTTTTCAAACTCCCACACCAATTAGGTCAGTTTATTTATTTATTTTTTTATAGTCAGGGCCTTGCTACGTTGCTCAGGTTGGCTTTGAACTTTTGATCTTTCTGCCTCAGCCTACCAAGTAGCTGGGATTACAGGAGCGCACCAGCAGGCTGGGCTTTGGGATTATTCTTACTCATTCTTTGGATCTCCGCCTAAAGGTCACTGCTGTCTGACTTCCCTCTGGTCCATCCCCATTTTGATTAGATTTTTCAAAGCGCTCTGATTTCTTTTCCATGCCAATTTTCAGAATGGCAAATAAGTCTGTTAACGTTATTTGCTTTATTCTGTCTTCTTAACAGATTTCACAAGGTGTGGGGCCAGTTTAATGTGTTTATGGATTTATCTTCAGTATTTAGCTAACACCTCACACAGAGTAGGCAATCAGATTTATGGAATGAATTGATGCACAACACAGAACTTACACAGCTGACCCTTGGCAGTGAACTTGTTCTCAACTGTTCTTGGGAGAGTCAAAATAAGAGTGAACTGCCTGGTCCTTGTTCCCTTGGCTGCCTAAGAAAATGTAAAATTGACAGTTATGGAGGTGCATGCCTGCAACCCCAGGGTCTCCAGAGGCTGAGGCAGGAGGATCATAAAGATATACATGAGATATATAACAAGGAATATCTGTATGGAACAATCCACTAATGGATCTGAGTTTAATGCTAAAAAATGTTTTTCTTTAATAGTATATTGTTTTAGTCAGTAAAAGCAATATGTTTTGTTGCATTTCTCTTTTTCTTGATACTAGGAAGTTCAAAAGTAAATTTATTGTTTATTATAACAATTCTATCCAAACCTAGAATATTGGTTTTTAAAAAAAAAAAAACAACTTTCTTTTTACCTCCTTTTCATGGCTTATTATGTTTTTACTTTTTTAATCTGTTAAACATTTACTCCATGTCAAGTTGCCTCAACTTTCACATAATTGTTATCTTTTTTGTTTGTTTGGTTTTTGGTGGTGCTGGAAATTAAACCAGTACCTCATACTTGCTAAGCATGGACTCTACCACTGAGTTACATCCTTTGCCCTCATAATTATATCTTGAACCTATTTCAGACTCATTTTTTTTCAATGGAGTAAGTCCAGAAGAGCACATAAACAGCACCTCTGAATGTAGATCATCTCTAAAACTTCTAAAGGTCCCGACTAAAATTGCAAGTGGTTCAAGACCAACCTCAAATTGAAAATAGTTAGACCTAGGACAATTGTAACTATACTGAACAATGCAGACTGTTTTCTTATCATTAATACAACTCTTTATATAGCACTTACACTATAGTAGGTATTATAAGTAATATAGAGATGCACTCAAATATACGGGAGGCTGTGCCTAAGCTATATGTAAATGCTATATCATTTTATATAAAGGACTTGAGCCTTCGTGGATCATGGTATCCTAGGTGTCCTGGAGCCAATCTTCTGTGGGTACTGAGGGAGGATTGCATATAACTGCTTTGGGAGGGAGAAGAGGGGTAGGGGAACAGCGGTGATCCTTGAAGTTATTTTTTTAAAATGGCAGAAAAATAAACTGAAGCAGGTTATCCATTGCTCATGAAATATAAATAGCCTATAAGTACACCGTGGCAACCACCAGGCAGAACTCTGCTCTCTGTGCCAGGACTGCTGGGTGTGCCCTTCCACATGGTGTCTGTCATGAGAGCGGAGACTTCCAAAGCCACATCTTGTTTCTCTGGTGGGCTGCCTTGACTCCCCCTGCCTTCTGATGTCTGTCAGTCTGGGGCGAGGAGGTGAAATGAAAGGAGTGCATCAGTTTAGGAGGTGGGGGTTTAACCATAAGTTTGCACTTTCTTCAGATGATTAAACAATGAGTGTTTATGAAATCAAGAAAGAAAAAAAAAACCTTCTCTCCTCAGAGTTTCTTTTCAAAACCCTCTCTGTGCTCTCTGGCTAATTTATAAAGAGCCCCATAGGGTGCTTATTTTTATACACATATATTGCCAGAGTAGTTCCTGTTTTGGTTTAAATGGGTTCCTTCTTTTAGTCAGATGAAAGAGAACTTTCTTTAAAAAGGTCTTGTCTGCTGATGCGTGGTTGTTAGAATGAGCCTAAATCAAGCTTCTTTTAAAGACTTAACTATTTAGTTTGATCCTCTTGGCTGAATTATCTGGGAGGTTTTGTCCTTCCATGGACTATGTAACTAGAGTGTTCTCATGACTCTCTTTTCTACCTGAAATGTGCAGCCCTGAGAACCACTCCAAAGTGAATGCCTCAATTGAGGAAGGGGTGTTCTACCTCCTTTGGTTCACTTGTTCTTTGGGCAGTTCGATGTTGGGATACAGGAGTTGGAGTGTATCAGGCACCAAAGGTAAATAAATGATTAATTCTGCCGTGGTAAAAGGCTAGAGGGAACTGCCTAGGTCAAACTGTGGGTAAAGGACATCTTGAAGGCTTTGGAGATGGCAAAAGAATATCTGAAGAGGAAGGACCATGGAAAGGGGTAGAAGAAGTAGCCTCCCAATGTTGCCCATGTTATAGTTTAGATCTACAATGTCCTCTGAAGACTTGGTGAGTTGAAGGCTTGGTTCCTAATGCAGCAGGGTTCAGAGGCAGGGCTTTAAGGAAGTGATTGGATCCTGAGGGCTCTTGATCTTATCAGTGGATTAATCCATTGGTAGCTAATGGACTCCTGGGAGGTGGTGGAAACTGCAGGCAGGTGGAGCAAGGTTGGAGGGAGAGGTCACTGGGGACTTGCCCTTGAGGAATATCTTGTCCTTGGCCCCTCCCCCACTTTCTATTTACTCCCTGCCATGAGGAGAGCAGCTTTCCTCTGCTACCTTCTGCCATGATATTCTTCTTCACCTCAGGCCCAAAGTAATGGAACCTGTTGACGATGGACTGAAAACTCTGAAACCTTGAGCCAGAAGACACTTTTGCTCTTCCAAGTTGTTGGTACCAGATATATTATTTTTCATTTTCATTTTTGAAACTGGGTTTGAACCCAGGAGTGGTTTACCAGGAAGTCACATCCTTAATCCTTTATGCTTTTTATTTTAAGATGGTGTCAATTGAGTTGCTAACAGCCTTGCCAAGGTACCCAGGCTGACCTCCAACTTGCCATCCTTCTGCCACAGCTTCTTGAATCTGTTGTTTTATAGGCAAGTGCCACAGCACCCGGTTGTGCCAGGTATTTTAGTCACAGCAACAAAAAGTTGACTAACACAGCTCAGGTCATCCTGGCCTGCAACTATAAAATTAAGCTTTCTTAATAAGAGTTTTCCCTTAAGAGCCAATTCTGAGAAGATACAAAAGGATAAATAAGTAAACAGACAGTGAATTCTCCATGCATGTTAAATAAAAATGGATGAAACTCATAAACATTATCCTGAGTCATATAGGGCTTGGAATGTAGTTCTATGGTAGAGTGCTTGCCTAATGTGCACATGGTCTTGGGTTCGGTCCCCAGTACCAACAACAACAACAAAAAAGGGCCAGACACAAGAAACCAGAAATTGCATGATTTTGTTTATATGAAATGTCCATTTAAAAAAATCTATAGAGACAGAAATTAGATTGGTGGTTTCCTAAGGCTAAGGTGTGACTTGCCTGTTTACTGGGGGGGTCATGAAAATGTTCTGAAACTGATTATAGTAAGGGTTGCATAGCCTTGTACATTTACTAAAAATCATTAAACTGAATAATCAAAGAGGAAGTGTTTTATGATATATAAGATATATTTCATTAAAACTTTAAAAATGGTGAGACCATCACCTGTTCAAAGGGACTAAGGATAAGACTGTTTAAGCACAAAGATAGAGCACTCAGCTCTCATCTAAACATTGCACAGACAGCTCTGTTTCTACAAGAGAAAAACCAGGGAAAGAACTGTTCCTTGAGGGTTCTAAAGCATACCTTTCCTGGTCATTTCACTGGTTGAAAAAACAGAATGGGAACTATTTCCTGGGTTTGATCAGCATCACAGTAAGATTCAAACTGGTTTTCAAAGAATGAGGATTTTGCTTTAATGAAGGATTTAAAGAAAAGACTCACACTTAAAAAAAAGGAAAGAAGGGAAGGAAGAAAAAGCATGCAAATAAGGAGTGTTTTTAACACATGCATTAATGTCAATAAGAGCATTCTTTGCTTTCACATTTAACTAAATCAATTAAGGGACTGGGAGGCTGTGAATATTATCTAGGCTGAAGATTACTTTTGCTTCACTTAGGGACTAGTATTGACTAAACAAGTGGATAAGAACACAAGATAATGGGAAGCCTGTCACTTTACTCCTATCGGAAAATAAATGGCAATTTGATATAACAGTCACAACAACAAAATTTTTTTTCAGTACTGGAAATTGAACCCCAGGGCACTCTACCACTGAGCTATATCTCCAGGCCTTTTCTTATTTTTATTTATTTATTTTTTTTGTTTTGAGACAGGGTCTTGCTAAGTTGCTCAGGCAGGCCTCGAAATTGTGATCCTCCTTTCTGAGCCTCCACAGTAGCTGGGATTACAGGTGCCCATGCCCAGGATATTTTCCCCTCTTTGGAAAATTTTTACATAACTATATTACAGTATAATCTTTTCAGGAATTTGGATCCCAGTCTAACTTGTGATGCCTCATAAATTGAATATATCCTAAATTACATTTTTCAGGGGGATTTCAATATTTGAATTCTTGCTGAAGTACATCCAAATGCCTGGCAGTCATCTTGTGTGTTTATGTGCAGTTATTTGTTTGTTGTACTTACTTTCACAAAACAAATGCCCTTTCAGTTGACAACCTAATTTCACAGGAATGATGTAACATGACCTTAATACATTTAAAGGTCTAATCAAGGTGTGGTTGTACATACCTATAACCAGTGACTGCGGAGGCTCAGGCTGGAGGTTTGCAAGGTGCAGGCCAGCCTGGGCAACTTGGCTGTCTCAAAATAAAAATAAAAAGACCTGGTGATATAGTGCAGTGGTAGAACATCTCTTGGTTCAACCCCAGTACCACAAGCAAATAAATAAAAACATTTAAATGCCAACTTACTTGAGATTTTAAATTCAAGATACCATAAAAAAAGACAAGTTGTTTGTTTTTCTGGGATGTGAAGACAAAAGCATAGAATACACCAGCATTTGATCAGCTAATTATTTTACCAAGCTTCTGGAACATTATTCTCTTTTGTTCAGTTTCTTTTTTTTTTTTTTTTTTGTACCAGGGACTGAGCCCAGTGGTACTCAACCACTAAGCTACATCCCCAGTCCTTTTTATTTTTTATTTGAGACTGAAAAACCAGCCTCTACCTCAGAGCAAAGCCTGTCCAAGGAAGGGGGCGTGACCCTTGTCCTTGGAAAGACCCACAGAGCACTCCTAGGCACATACCCACCCTGCTGAGTTGTTTATCTACAAATAACTGGAGAGATCTGCTGCCCAGGTGTCCCTGAATCAGTCAGGCTAGGTGGGAACCGACCCATAGCAACCCCCTAGCAGCCACCAATCAGCATGAGACAGGGAAAATACCTGGGATACCAGATGACCCCCCAGTAGTTTATGGTGGTTGATAACATGTTGGGAAACCATATAGTTCAGCACGTACTCTCCTCGTGACTTAAACCAATCAGTTCAAACGAATCCCTCTCTTGTACTAACCAATCACCCCTACCCAACTTGTTTCCGCCAGTGAATGTGCTAATCATGTTTTAGAGTTGTTGTATGATTTTCCCGCGGTGTGTGATGATTTGCTAAGAGATTCTATGATGTATGTGGGGGTCCCTGCCTTCCCCAAGAGTGTATAAAACTGCTGCAAACCCTGGGCTCCGGGCCTCTCAGCGTCACCAGTTGCTGTGTGCACGCAAAGGACCGAGCTAGCTCGCAATTAACGCCTCTTTGCTGCTTACATTGATCTTGGTCCCTGGTGGTCTTTTGGGAGTCCTGAATTCGAGCATAACAAGACAAGGTCTCACTAAGTTGTTTTGGGTCTCACTAAGTTGCTGAGGCTGGCTTTCAATTTGCTCTTCTCCTGCCTAAGCCTCCCAAGCCAGCCGTGCACCACATGACAATTGAGTGTATTTTTGTCATATTATACATATCTGGAGTAATGGCTTATTGTCTCTTAAGAGCAAAATGTGGACATAGTTACTAGACCAGATTATCTCTATTATTATTATCATTATGCCTAATGTCTACAAAACCAGAAAGAATGGAGTTTATTCAGAATATAGAAACTCAGGGCAGCAAATAACAACTCATCCCAAACTTAGTTGATCTTTAAAGAAAGCTTTTATCTATTAAATTACTGTGTTAACTTTTTTCATTTAAGAGGAAGAGATTTCTATTTGAAGATAGTATAAACCTAGAAAAAGGTATTTGTTTTTCTGGTGCCGGGGATTGAACCCAGGGTTGCTCTACCACTGAGCTACATCCCTGGCCCTTTTTATTTTTCATCTTGAGACAGTGTTTGCTTCAGTTTCCCGGGTTGGCCTGGAGCTTTTGATCTACCCACCTCGGCATCTGGAGTAGCTGGGATTGCAGGCGTGGGCCACAGAGTCTGACTGTTGTTGTTTTTCAAAAAAAAACCAGAATTTTAACCACTGCTTTTTCAAAAACAATGGTTCCCAAACATTAGTGTCTAAATAGCTGGGCCACATCCGCAGAATTTGTGATTCAGTAGGTCAAGGATGGGGCCAAAATTTTCATTTCTGATAAGTTCCCAAAGCTCTGCTTAGGCTGCTGGCCTGAGAAACATACTTGGGGCCCCACAGAGAAGTCCTAAGTCCCTGCCCTAGTAGTTTGAAGGGAATTAGAGGCCCACGTGTTCCATATTCACAAAGTTATGAATACAACAAGCCAGATTCATAAATTCATAACTTATAAGAAGTTTGTATGATTCTCAGGAGTCTGCAGTGTTCCGGGGTTGATTTTCATCACTTGCCTCTCTTCCTAAAGCACTGGTGGGCCTTAAATTTGGCCACTGGGTTGACTCAGGTAAACACCCAGTAAGGGATACAGCTGGCCATCGGGATGTTGTCCTGGGAGACAGAGTAGAGGGTGGGAGCCTTACAAAGAGGCAAATTGATGGAGTCAGGAGGTTCTGCCCAGAAGAAGGAAAAGAAAATTCTGGCAGGACTCTGGTTTTCAGGAAAAATCAATGAGAATCCCTGGGGGGGAGGGGGGGGGCAGGAGATCAGATCCAACAGGGCTGTGCCTAAATGAACACAGAACTGTAACAGAGGTTCACTGACTATATCCCTTGTGGCTTTGAAACTTACTTATTTTTTTTTCTTTTTCCCAATCTTCTTTTCCCTAAACCTCTCCTCCCTGATTTTCTTTTTTGTTATCTTCTCCTTCCTGATCTCTCCCTAATCTAATTTTCTCTGAATCACCTCTGTGAAAGCCCCCTGTTCCTGCGGATGGGCAGAATCACAGCCTTTGGGACAGGAATCCCCTGGGTTTCTCCTTTGCTAGCAAAGCAATAAACCTTCTTTTTCCTTTTTCTCAAAACCACGTCCTTGTTATTGGATTGGCATGGGGACAGGGACCCAGCTTTGGCAACAAAACCAGCCCTCCTTGCTGCCCTCCAGCCTTCCCGTGTTCCTCCCAGTGGTCACAAGTTTTGCCTCTGTCGCTGGGTGGGAGACATAACTGTTGGGCTCCCTCGTTCTTCCCACCAATTCAGGCCAAAGGGGGAAGTGAAGAGTTTGAAATGGACTTAAATAGCAGTTATTTTTGCTGCTTTCTCTTATCTGCCCCTCGGGAAAGTTTTCATTCCAGTGAAATTATTTTATTTGGCAGATTAACTTTTTAATATACCTTTGATTCCTTTTTCAGTGAGTCTTTTAATAAATGTAGCTGTATTTTCCTGGGTATTTCAACCCCGAGATGTCTCCTCTGCTGCCTTGTCCCCTCCTTGTCCCCACTGTCTCTACTCATCTCCAATAGTATTCTAATTTTATCAGGTTTTAATCCTCATAGTCCCTTTTAGAAGAGGTATCACTCCTGCAACCCCTACAGAGAGTTCATGTTGCCAAAAGCTGGGTCTTTGTCCCCTATGCCAATCCATTAATGAGGACATGGTTTTGAACAAAAAGGAAAAAGATGGTTTATTACTTTGCTAGCAAAGGAGTAACACAGGAGATTCCTGTCCCAAAGCCTGTGATTCTACCCATCCAAAGGAGAACAGGGGGCTGTAGAGGTGATTCAGAGAAAATGAGATTAAGGAGGAGTGATCAGGAAGGAGAAGGTGAGGGAAAAGAAGATTGGGGAAAAGAAAAAAAAAAAAAAAACATGTAAGATTTTAAAGCCACAAGGGATATAGTCAAATAGTCAAAGCATCATCAAGTGAACCCCTATTACATTCAGAACTCAGATTTTCCAGTCTACGACTTGAGAGTTCAAATCTGTTTGTGTGGACCCTAGGAAAATTACACATTTTCTTTAAGACTATCCTCATATATGAAATGCTGTCAGCTAAATATATTGCATGGGGTTTCTGGGAGAAATAGTGATAATGCTTCCAAAAACTTAGCATAGTATCTGATGCATCATTAGTGATATTAATTTGTACTGTTGTTGCTGTTGTCCAATGCTTCACTCCTCTTTCACAATCCAAACGATATGAACTGCTTTAACAAGAAGCTGAGCTTTGTCCAAAATCTGTATGTGTCACCTTCTGATGGCTGGTTCTTTTGCATTTTCTGAACCCCAGTAGATCTACACTCAGTTCAAATGGCTTGGGTTGTGCTCTTGGATTCAAATCTAAGCAAAGTTAAGACAAGGTTCGAGGAGGAGGGAACTAAAATTGTTCTCCTTTTTAGGGGTAACTGAAGAATAAATAAATAAATAAAACATGATAAATAGATTTCAAGTTGAAGAGATAAGACCACAAGAAACACTAAATTATTTAAAGAATAAAATAAGAGAGACAAAATTAGAAGTCATTTCAACTTTACCTCTCTCCAATCCATCATCTTTTGGGCTTTCCAAAAACTAAATCTAATCATATCTCTTCTCTGCCCAAAATATCCCAAGTACCTTGTGTACCCTTCCACTACCAGTGTTTTCAACAATATTTATCAATGTTGGTTTAAGCTTATAAAATACTCAAAGACCAGCGCCCCCCCCCCTTTTTTTCCTTCCATGGAGGCATAATCATAGATCCCCTTTCACTTTTTGGGTTTTCTTAGCCGCTTTGCCCCCAGATGCAAGTTTGAAAATGAGTGCCTTTTCTCTAGCTGACATTCACACTCCAGAGAACTCTCCTGTTCTACTTTGGATTTGCTGGTTAAGCTTTAAATTTTCTGGACATCTATAAATGGGTTTATAATACAACAAACATAACTTCAGTGATACAGGCTGCCTCTGGCTCATTCTGGAAGTTGTCAGCCATGGATGTACCTTCAGGGGAGGGAAGGTCCAAAGGTTCCGGATGGAAAAAACATTCTAGATGGCTTTAGACAGGGAGATATAGAAGGTCTTCTGAGTAATTTTGTGACCTGCCATATAGCCATTTTTTAAATCTTGGATTTTTCCAACAATAATCCAGGAATTCTATATCACTTAGATAAAATCGGAGATTTGAAGGACAGGAAGGATGCCTCAGGAGCACGGAATGACAGATAGAGTGCCAACAAGAGAGAGCAGTGCCCAAGAAAAAGACACCAGCGGGCAACTTGATATACAAAATATTAAACTATGCTGGTCATGGTGGCCCATGCCCATGAACCTAGTGACTTGGGAGGCTGAGGCTGGAGGATCGCAAGTTCAAGGCCAACCTCAACAACTTAGCAAGGCCCTAAGCAACTCAGTGAGATCTTGTCTCAAAGTAAAAAATGAAAATGGCTGGGGATGTGGCTCAGTGATTAAATTCCCAGTACCTAAAATAGCAACAACAATAATAACAATAAAAAATATGCCAGCCAAGCATGAGGACAGATTAAGGGTTGGGGATGTAGCTTAATGGTAGAGCACCTCTGGTTCAATCCCCAATACTACAAAAACAAAAATGACAACAAAAAAGAAATTAAAGCATTGTGGTGTACTTTATAAATCTATATATTTTTTGTCAATTACAAAAAAATACTTGCACAATAATTTATGACAACCAGGGAAGAAGAAATCCACAGTCAGGTTACCTGGTGGTGTCCCCCAAATATGACTGTAAATATTAAGCAGCAAATAGCTATCTATATTGTTTTTCAGTTGAAAACTGGCAAGTAATCATTTTGGGGGGTTTTGTTTGTTTTTGTGGTGGTGGGGATCAAAGCTAGGGCCTTCCTTGGTAATGCTAGGCAAAGGCTCAGCCACTGAATTACACCTCAGCCCACCAAGATGATGGTTTTGAATTCATTTCTGTGTCAATCTATCTCTTCAACACCTTTCCTCAGCATTTACTATGTGTCAGGATCCATCGGGTAAAATACTGAATGACATGCCAGCCCTCAAAGAGCCTAGAATTTTTTTTTTTTTTTTTTTTTTTTTTTTTTTTTTTTTAGAACTTTAATATTTATTTTTTTTTTTAGTTATCGGCAGACACAACATCTTTGTTTGTATGTGGTGCTGAGGATCGAACCCGGGCCGCACGCATGCCAGGCGAGCGCACTACCGCTTGAGCCACATCCCCAGCCCGAGCCTAGAATTTTTAAGATTTTGGAAATCTTGGGAAGGGGACCCAAGTCTAAACACAAAATTAATTTATGTTTCATAGTCACCTTAGACAGGTAGACTGAATATAATTTTATACAATATTTTTAATATTCTGTGTATGACACAAAGTTTGTGTACACTGAACCATCGGAAAACAAAGAGGTTGCTGTCTCAGCTACCCAGGTAGACAGCTTCTGGTTAGGTTGACTTTGCCTTTGTTCCTGACTACGAGTTTCTAGGCTACAAATATGCAATCATTTTCTTGCCCTTATTCACACACAAGCAATTAACAGTAAAAAAGTAAAAAAAAAAAAAAAAGTATCATTTTTCAATGAAAAAAATAGTGTTCGGGTAACAGTAGCAGCATAGTAGCATCACCTGTATTGGCTGTAAACAAAAACAACAGCAAATAACCAAGCTCTCAGTATCCTTCCAAGATGAAAGAAACTGTACATTGAATTTTTTTTCTTTCTTCTTTCTTTTCCTTCCTTCCTTCCTTTCTTTCTTTTCTTTTCTTTTCTTTTTTTTTTTTTTTTAAGGTGAGTTGTAGGACAGGGAAGTGGCTCCTCTAGAGGAGGCCCTGTGCTGGGCGATATCTTTTTTTAAAATTCAAACTAAATTTATTTTTAAACTGATACATAAAAATAAATTTTGCACATATTTGCATATCTTGTGATGATTCAATATACGTATACATCGTATGATGTTTAAATCAGGTTATATGTTGTCTGACTTCTCAAACATTGATCATTTCTTTGTTTTTGAGATATTCAGGATCAAACTTAACTGAGTCACATTGGCAGTCCCATTTTTAGTTTATTTATGATAAAAACATTCAGAATCCTCTCTGGGTTTGATGGTGCATACCTGTAACCCCAGTGGCTCTGGAGGCTGAGGTAGGAGGATTCCCAAGTTCAACACCAACCTCAGTAACTTAGCAAGGCCCTGCGCAACTTAGAAAGACCTTGTCTTAAAAATAAATAAATAAATAAATAAATAAATAAATAAATAAATAAATAAATGGGCTGGGGCTGGGGATGTAGCTCAGTGGTTAAGCACTGCTGGGTTCAATCCCTGGCACACACACACACACAAAATCAAAATCCTTTCTTTCAGCTTTTGGGATATATGGCACATAATTGAAACTTTGTTTTATGCATGAGATTATGAAGAAATTGCATATCAGAATTTCTTGCTACTATCTAACTGTAACTTAGTCCACTTTGACCATCCTTTCTTATCCCTCCCTTCCCCTTCTTCTCCCAGCCTCTGGTAACCACTGTTCTGTTCTCCACTTCTATCAACTTTTCAATATTCCACATGAGTGAGATCATATGGTATTCATCTTTCTGTGACTAGCTTCTTCTTCACACAATGACCTCCAGTTCCATCTATATTGACACAAATGACAGGATTTTTTTCTTTTTTTTAATGGGTGAAATCCTATTCTACCTTATATGTATCTCACATTTTCTTTATCCATTCACTCGTTGTTGGACATTTAGGTTGATTCCACTTCTTGGCTATTATGATCAACACAGCAAAAAAATCTTGGGAGTACGCTCTCGCTATATAACCAGTGGTGGGAATATGGGATCATGTGGTAGTTCTATTTTTAATTTTTTTTTAATGTTTCCTCCAGTCATCTGCCTAATAGTAGTTTTTGTCTTAGAAGTCTATTTGATTTTATCAACTCAGATCATTTGTTATGAATTCACACTGCTCTAGTCCTTCAAAAAAGCCTATTGCATATTTTTACCATGTCATTTATAGGCTCTTTTCTAGACTTTCTGACAGTGTTAATATCATCTTTTCTATTATCACCATCACCTTGACTTAGGATTTTTTGTTTGTTTTGGGGTTTTGGTACTGTGTATGGATTGAACCCAGAAGCACTTTACCACTGATTCACATCCCATGTCATTTTATTTTGAGACAGTTTCTCACAAAGTTACTTAGGGCCTCACTTAATTGCTGAGGCTGCCCTCAAACTTGCAATCCTCCTGCCTCAGCCTCTTGAGTCACTAGATTATAGGCATACTCCCTGTTGGGCTCTGATAAAGTACCATGGGTTTTCTTGTTACCTTAATCAACTTATTAAATGTTTGGTTTCCTTCCATTTTCAGTTCATGTTTATCTTTTTTGTTTTATTCAGTGTCATGAGCTTTCTGTGACACTAATGGACCAACTCAAAATACAATCAAGATCTTCATTTTTAGCTTTATGCAGCATTTTTCTATTTTCCATTAACTCTGTTTATTGCTTTCAAGATAGAGCTTCAATAACGTGTCCTTTTGTTTCTTGAGGTCATGTGTAATCGTCATTCCTTACTCTTCTGGAAGATGCTCCTCACTTAACACTGCTGTCCTCTTTCTCCAATAGCTTTGCCTTCTGCGGTGTGGATAAACATAAATGCTTCCCCTTTTTTATTACTGGCCTTACCTAAAGGAAAATCTGCAGGCTTTTTGATGTTTTCAATAATATCTTCATACCACATTACAGAAAACAAACAAACAAACAAACATACACAGTGGATAATGTACACAGGTCTTGGCTCAACATGGGGTATCATGGGGAACTGGCCTTTGGTTCCTCTGGGGTGCACAATTGGCATTTTGTTACCCTTTGTGGACATACTTACAAGGAAGAATCTATGTGTGCAGGAAAATATGTATCCCAGATGGAGAGGGCTGGGAGAGATCTTTTTTTTTTTTTTTTTTTTTTTTCAGGTAGGGAATGTTGAATAAACTGTATGTTGTGTGCCTGCCTTTTGACTGCCACCTGTCACATGAGGGGAGATATGGAATTTTCCACATGGGATGTCATGTCCTTCACATTTTGGGTTTTGCAGCATTTAGAATTTCAGATTTTGGGATTAGTGATGCTCAGCCTGTATGGTAAGCTCCAGAGACAAGACAAGAAGAGTAGACCCTTGAAGAAAACTAGAGGATCAGGGCAAGGTTCTTGGAGAAAAAAATAACATTTATTCATAAAGGAAAACAGATGGTTGGTAAGTAAAAAATAAAGGGTAGAGGTACCCCAGGTGGTAGAAATAGAATATATAATGAATATCAAAATATCTTAATGTAGTGATAACATACTCATAAATGAACAACTTAAAGATGTTTCAATGTAGGGCCATGATGAAATGCAACAGGTAATGTTTAATAACTTTAAATTTATTCAATTAAAAACATCATGCTGGGCTGAGGATGTAGGTTTTGCCTTGCATTCTTGAGATCCTAGGTTGAATCCCCAGCAGTGCAAAACAAACAACTCATACTTCATTCTGATACTGATACCATTCCTATTTTGGGGGTGCTAAGCTGTCATCTTCTCAAATGAGTGACAGCACATGGTAATGTGATTTAAAAAAAAAACTTTTGCAAAATAAAAGGTTTTCAATTTTCTGTTGATCCCTAAAATTCTAAATCAAATAAAGTTCATTCCCCTATTCTATACAAACATTTATTTTTCCTTCTTTTTGGTTAAAAAAAAAAAATCACAATACTCAAAAAGTCTACAGGAAAAGACTCTGATTTGTTAGTCCAGAGTTAACTGTTCTAGTAACATCTGAAATAAGGAAACATAAACCCTTGGCCTTTTGAAATTCTAGTTAACTGTCCAATATTTATCTCTATAGAAAGTCCTTTCTGAACTGTTAAGCACCATTTCAAGGCCCAATGTTGGTGCTTTTGTTTGCAAACTTATTTTGAAATCTGGCTTCATTTTAAAAATTTTCTTTCTTTCTCTCCTCCCCCTCCCCTTCTCCCTCCCTCCTTCTCTCTTTCCCCCTCCCTCCCTCCCCCTCCCTTCCCCCTTCCCTTCCTCCCTATCTCTTCCCCCCTTCCTCCCTCCCCTTCCCTTCCCCCTCCCCTCCCTCCCCCCTCCTCCCCCCTCCTCCCTCCCTCTCCCTCCCCCTCCCTCCCTCTTCCCCCCTCCTCCCTCCCTCCCTCTTCCCCCCTCCTCCCTCCCTCCCTCTCCCTCCCCCTCCCTCCCTCTTCCCCCCCTCCTCCCTCCCTCTCCCTCCCCCTCCCTCCCTCTTCCCCCCTCCTCCCTCCCTCCCTCTCCCTACCCCTCCCTCTTCCCCCCCTCCTCCCTCCCTCCCTTTCCCTCCCTCTTCCCCCCTCCTCCCTCCCTCCCTCTCTCTCTCTTCCCTCTCCTCCCTCCTTCTCCCTCCCTCCCTCCCTCTCTCTTTTTCTTCCTATCTACCTATCAGGGACTGAATCCAAGGGCACTTTACCACTAAGCCACATCTCCAGCTTTTTCTATTTTGAGACAGGGTCTAAGTTGCTGAGGCTGGGCTTGAACTTGCCATCCGCAACCTCTTGAATAGCTGGGATTATAGGTGTGCACCACTATGCCTAACTTAATTTTTTTTTGGGGGGGGGGCAGAATTCTTAATACTTTAATGTTTAAATTTTTATGTTTTAGAAATGAATTTGACAATATTATCAAATTACCTGATAATATAAACAGCTAATATATATTTCAGTGCTTATCTTGTGCTGGTCACACTAAGTAGTCTCTTGAAGTTCTCCCATTTAGTCCCCACAACAGTCTTTGTTTCATTTAGGAAGTTACCATGCAGAGAGTTTCAGTAACTTGCCTAAAGATACACAGCCAGGAGCTAGTTGTGTAAATAGTTAGTCAAACTCTGTAGTTCAGTATAACAAAATTATGAGAAAGTATCTTCGTAGTTCAAAATCTGTCAGAAAATACCAGCTTGTTTCCTAGAAGGGAAAAGCCTGAATAAACTTCTGAAAACGTTACTAAATAGAGGTATGTCCAGAATGGAAAACTACACATTAGCAATTAAAACTGTGCACTATCTAGGCTTGCATATAGGACCAATATTTATCTCCAATGTTTTGACTATATCTCAGATCCCCCTAGGTATGAAATTAATTTTTATACATTTATTTCTTAAAAGGATAACTTAAGGTTGAAGACAGAAATATAGAATAATATTTTTTTAAAGAAATCTTCAATGGAGGAAAACCCTTCACAAGCACATGGGTTAAACTTTGCTTCTGTTTAACTAATTTTTTTTTTAATATTTATTTTTTAGTTTTTGGCGGACACAACATCTTTGTTTGTATGTGGTGCTGAGGATCTAACCCGGGCCGCACGCATGCCAGGTGAGCGCGCCACCGCTTGAGCCACATCCCCAGCCCTAACTAATTTTTTTAATAAAGTTTATTTGTATGTGGTGCTGAAGATCAAACCCAGTGCCTCACATGTGGTAGGCAAGCACTCTACCATTGAGCTACAACCTCAGCCCCTGTTCAACTAATTTCATAAAGCTTTCAAAATGGGTCCTACTAGTGCTTGGGCAGGCAGTTTAAAATAGTGAGAGAACATGGACTAGGGAGAAGTCTGTGTTCACATCCTGGCATTTTGTTAACTTCATTATTTGTTTTGTAAATGAATCATTTAAGGTCAGCATCATTGGGAATCCAAATTAGAGATCAGGCTTGCAAGATATGATTCCTAATCTAGACTCAAATGACTAATAATGTAAGGGGAAAAAATAGAGCAGATGATTAAGGGTGGGTGGGGTTAGGAGGAATGCCAGAAGACCTAAGGCCATGACAGTTTCATGCATTTACTTTTGTTGATCTCCTTTAAAAGTCCTAAAAGAGGTTTCATGCCCCAAGTGAAATCATCATCACGAGATTTGTTTTAGCGCGTTCAATCTGAGAAGTTTTGGAAGAAAAAAATATACCTATGTACCATTATTTGTGTATTTATTCAAAGACAATTAATATTTTCACAAATCAATACTTTTAATACTATCTTTAAAGCATTAAGCTACATAACTACTAATTTTTGTGTTAGTGAAAACAATAACCTAGAATTTAACCTTTCAAATCAAAGTTTATATATTTAATTTTTTAAAAAGCCCTTTCTCCTACCATTTTATAACAACTCCTTCTTTTGCTTCTTTTCTATACCCTTTGGCTCAGCATTAAAAAAAAAAAGTGGCATGTTTTGCAATATTGATGACCAACTAAGCTCAGGATATTTATTTCCATCTGGTAGAGTTCAACTTCTGCCTCTTGTTTGCTTTCTCCATCTGCCTGCCTGGCCTTCATCTTTTTTTTTTTTCCCCCTTCTCCTTAATGGAGTTCAGGTTAACCCTGTTTTAGGTCTAATCGCTTTAGCAGGCTCATGCCTTCTTACCACAATATGTTTCCAAAAGATTTTGCAAGTAGAGTTTCAAGTAAAATTAGATGTGTACTAAATACTCTCGAGATTCAAAAGTTTTTTTCTTTCTTCTTCTTCTTCTTTTTTTTTTTTTTTTTGAGATTAGCAGAACTCTAAGTCTTAAACAGTATTTGAACTGGGGGAGGGGGTTGTTATTTTTGTCTATACACGTTTTTAAATGCATACGCAGACTTTTTAGTTTTCAGTTTGTTACAGAAGCCGTGTTACATTTATGTTCAATAACTGGCTTTCCTATACACATTAAACTGGATTCGATAAAGTTTCAACTCTTCTTTAACTCCCAAAGTTACTGAAACAGCAGCCACAAATGGCATTACTAACCTACTTATTTTGCAATTTAAACTTTGACAAAGACATTTCCTCATTCTTCTCCCTGTGTGGAGTAGAAACGGCTTCATGGCGTTGGCACCTCTTCTGAGAAGGGACTGGGATTCCCCAAGGATGTAGTCTGGTTTTTTGGGAAGGATACTTCATGAGAGCGATTTCCCTATCCTTTCCCCGATACCCTCACCGCTCGGTTCCTGCACACATAAAGCCTTTACCCGCACCCCATCCCGCTGCACGCTCCTCCTGCGTGTGGAACTAGTCACGCAGATCCCAAGCGGGGACGACATGTAAACACCGAGTACGCAATGGGAAAGGAGCTATGGATTTGAGCCCGACCAGACCAGCCAGCGCGCGTGTAGACACATCTCACACAACACTAAGCCTCAAGCTCCAGTCAGGCAGCGCACTCCTTGCAAAAGGATGCGCTGGCCCAGGGCCTGGACTTGCCAAAGCGGGAAGGAGGAGCTACGGGGGAGGGCGGAGCTTTCACACGCGCACCCTCCCTCTGTTTCCTTCTTCGCTCGGACCCAGCAACTTGGTCTCCGGCCGCCACTGGGGGTTTATTTGTTTACAAGCGGATTACGTCAGCTCCTCCCTCTCTTCCCGGTCTCTGGGCCCGCCCCCTGGTTCCTTTTTCCCGCCCCCTCAGGCTCCGAATCTGCTTGCGTCACAATGGTGCGATCTCCGGATTGGCTAGAGTCGGCCGTCACGCTCCAGCTACGCCACTTCCTTTCCGCGGCACTATAAAGATTGCTGCACGGCGGCAGCATCTCTTCGCCCCTCGGAGCTGGAAATGCAACTCTTGGGATCTTTGGAGGCTAAGGAGCTGGAGGCGGAGGCGGCTGGGGAGGTCCGAGCGATGTGACCGGGCCGCCATCGCTCGTCTCTTCCTCTCTCCTGCCGCCTCCTGTCTCCGAAATAACTTTTTTACTCTAAAGCAAGGGGAAAAAAAGTAGCCGTCCGCCCCTCACACCCTCCCTTCCTCTCAGCCCTCTGGTCTGTGAGGGAGCCCGGGGTGGCCGCTCCGCCGTCGGGGCCGCGCCGCCGAGCCCCGGCCGCCCCGGGCCGCCCCCGCCCGCCGCCCCCATGCATCCCTTTTACACCCGGGCTGCCACCATGATAGGCGAGATCGCCGCCGCGGTGTCCTTCATCTCCAAGTTCCTCCGCACCAAGGGGCTCACGAGCGAGCGACAGCTGCAGACCTTCAGCCAGAGCCTGCAAGAGCTGCTGGCAGGTGAGCGGGTCGCGGCTGGAGGGCGCGGGCACCCGGGGCGTCGGGGTACGTGGGCCTCACATCCCGTGTCGGACCGGGCAGTCCGCGCCCCTGTCCCGCGGCAGCACCTAGGTGGCCGCTAACGGCGGGTCCCGGCGAGGTTTTGGGGGCTGGAGTCGAGGGCGCCCCCTCACCTCGGCTTGCCAGCCAAGGGGGAGAAGAAACCAGACGCACAACAAAGAAACTAAAGCCAACGAGGCTGGAGTCGCGGTCCTCGGACCGTCTGTGGATTTGGGGACAAAGGAGCCGCGGGGCTGGGGTTGGTTCGACGTCCCCTCCCCCAAAGTCCTCCAACCGTTGCGGGGTCGGCGGCCCGGCCCCGGGGTGGGAAGTGGCGCCGCTGCCCGGAGCTAGCTCGGGATCGACGTGCCGTCTCTCCGCACCTCCTGCCCCTGCCCATTAATCATCGGATTTGTCACCGGCACAATTACAGCCCTGCCCTGAGCGTGGTTTAGGGTTTCTTGTTTTTCCTCGCTTCGGGGTTAATAGTCCGGTGCGTTTCTCTTCTCCAAAGCCATAAACTCCATTGTGTGTGGCTGGGGTGGGGTGGAGAAAGTAAACAGGTTCCCGCCTGGCCGTGGTGTGGTCCAGCGGTCCGGCTCCCCGGCTGGCCAAGCTGCGCGCCTGTTCTTGTTTTGGCGGCTCAACCGGTTGGTTCCTGGAGCTTGTTTTGTCCCACACTGCTGTGTTATTTCTAAAACCCTGCCCGCTTTTTCTCCAGTGTCGCGCGCGCACAGCAGTGAACACAATCCTGCACATTTGTAGAAGTTGGTAGTTTTCATATTCGCTCTTCAAAGGAGCTTGAAGGAGGAAACTGAGAAGCTAACAGTACCGATCTAAGCATTGTTTCTCTGTTCTTTTCTTCTGTAGAACATTATAAACATCACTGGTTCCCTGAAAAGCCGTGCAAGGGATCAGGTTACCGTTGTATTCGCATCAACCATAAAATGGATCCTCTGATTGGACAGGCAGCACAGCGGATTGGACTGAGCAGTCAGGAGCTGTTCAGGCTTCTCCCAAGTGAACTCACACTCTGGGTTGACCCCTACGAAGTGTCCTACAGAATTGGAGAGGATGGCTCCATCTGTGTGCTGTATGAAGCCTCACCAGCAGGAGGTAGCACTCAAAACAGCACCAACGTGCAAATGGTAGACAGCAGAATCAGCTGTAAGGAGGAACTTCTCTTGGGCAGAACAAGCCCTTCCAAAAACTACAATATGATGACTGTATCGGGTTAAGATATAGTCTATGGATGGATCATCTTATAATGGATGGATAAATTTGATTTTTGCTTTGGGTGGGCTCCTCTTGGGGATGGATTATGGAATTTAAACCATGTCACAGCTGTGAAGATCTGGCACAAGATAGAGTGGTAAAAAAATTTTTTTAAGTGACAGTGCCATAGTTTGGACAGTACCTTTCAATGATTTAATAGCCTGTGAGTCCAAGTAAATGATCACTTTATTTGCTAGGGAGTGAAGTCCTAGGGTGGTTTCAGTTTCTCCCAGACATACCTAAATTTTAACATCAATCCCTTTAAGGAAAATCTGTATTTCAAAAAACCTTTCTCTGCAGTAGATCTTGCAGAGGAATTTGCACTATTACACTTGAAAATTGTTGTTGATAACCTTTTTGGCAGCTCAGTAGGAAAGCTTGTTTTAAACATGGTAGTACTGGAAATTTTACAAGACTTTTACCTAGCACTTAAATATGTATAAATGTACATAAAGACAAACTAGTAAGCATGACCTGGGGAAATGGTCAGACCTTGTATTGTGTTTTTGGCTTTGGAAGTAGCAAGTGACCAGAATCTGCCATGGCAACAGGCTTTTAAAAAAGACCCTAAAAAAGACACTGTCTCAACTGTGGTGTTAACACCAGCCAGCTCTCTGTACATTTGCTAGCTTGTAGTTTTCTAAGACTGAGTAAACTTCTTATTTTTAGAAAGTGGAGGTCTGGTTTGTAACTTTCCTTGTACTTAATTGGGTAAAAGTCTTTTCCACAAACCACCATCTATTTTGTGAACTTTGTTAGTCATCTTTTATTTGGTAAATTATGAACTGGTGTAAATTTGTACAGTTCATGTATATTGATTGTGGCAAAGTTGTACAGATTTCTATATTTTGGATGAGAAATTTTTCTTCTCTCTATAATAAATTGTTTCTTATCTTGGCATTTTAATCAATCTCTTGTCATGATTATAGAGGTTCAGCTAAATACTTTTCTTAAAAGACTTAGGTCCTATAAGGTATCTTAGTTGCACACTGGTCATGCTGTAAAAACATTGATGAGGAATGAGGGTGATCACATCAGGGTGATCTGTCTATACATATTTAGGTGTTAGAGAAAACAGAAGTAACATTTTTTAAAATCTTGAGTCAAAACATGGACACATTCACAGGCTAATGATCTCATGAAATGAGGATAAAAGACAAAGGTGTTACATCTTCCAAAAAAGGGATATTCAAAGGATTATATTTCATTGCTTCCCTGTTGAAGTGAAGATATAAATGTTCCATTCTGCCCACCTTTGAGAAACAGTTATTTTACCCCATGGATTTCTTGTTCAATTAGAAAATCCTAGGGCAGGTGATCAATAGTCTTAAGAGAACAGGCTAATCACCTCAGAGAGATGGGTTGCTTTTTGGTTTTCATCACCTGCAAGATTTACATAAAAATCCCTTAAGCTGGAATTCAACAAAAGGTATGTTTATGAATTTTTATTCTCAAAAAATTGAAATGCTGACCTTTTCCTCATTTTTCAGACTTATTTCAGAAATTCTAAAAACCTAAATGAATATTGAGGATGCTGTATAGGTTAGTTGCTCCCTGTCCCACATATTAAAGACTCGGTGGAAATTCTTTGGTTTGAGAAGATAAGAAAGGAAATTTAAATGGAAATTGAAAGTGCAGAAATTGGAATTTTGCTCTACAGTTAAATAAACAGTGACTTTGGGCAGGGGGATATACATGTAAACATTTACATTGGAAAGATATTAATACAATTTGAAATACTTGAATGTCAATAATCACTTGAAGTCAGTAATAACATTGAGAATTTTTTCCTACGTGTAAGATTAAATTTTCCCAATTTGGTAGACTATACCAAAATACACTGCTAAACATACCATGTGTTTAGAATACATGTTATTTCCCTGGACATTAGCAGGTCATTTCATGGAAATTTGAATTCTTACAACCACAATACATGGATTATTCTTGGGAATTGTCCGGTTTCTATTTTTCAGTCATTTCAGTGAAAATATCCTCAGTGTTTGAAGCTCTAATTTACGATAAAAACAACAGTTTTAAAAAGGGTCTCACCCTAGTGTTGCCTGCTGTTTATTAACTGCATATCATCCAGTAACTCCTTTGAAGCTAATTAACTGATACAGTTTTGAATATTAAATCAATGGAACTTAAAAAGTAAGGATGACTTCTAGACACTTGAGGAATATATTTTCAGTACCAAAAATTTTTTTCCATAAAACCTTTTCTCACACTTTTTGGTATTTAAAGAAAAAATGGTGAGAAGATAACAAAATGCTTATTTTGGAATAGAGGTGATATCTGGTATGTGAGGGGCTATTTATTAAGTTCCTCTTTAAAAAAGGCATGCAAACATCACTCATATTTAACATCCAGCTGTTTCCTGTAACTTGAACCTTATATTCCCCAGGCAATTGAGCCAAGCCTGTGTCTACAATACAGTAGCTGTTTGATATTTCTTGTTCACTGCTTGTGGGGAATGTTTTGCCTAGCTATTTTGACAAAAACATTGAGTGTCTGCTCTGTACATGTGCAGGTGTATGCCAGACTGCCACATGTCATTTATACCAGTTGGGTTTTTTCCTTAATATAACAGTGGTATAATTTTTAAAGGGTTTTACACTGCTTGAGTTAAAAAGTAGCTCATTAGAAATCCTTTTAAGAAAGGATGCCTGCTTTCAAAATTATTAGTTGCTTTTGGCAGCAGGAATTCATAGTTATGATTGGCAATAAGTTTGAGGGATGTTACTTGCTAAGTTTTAACAGGTAGTTTTTAGATTTATTTCTCCAAATGTAAATACTGTCTTGTTTTAGAATGCTGAAACAAGGCTTGAAGTGGATTATATAGTAAAGTTACCCTAGTTCATGCAGTGTGGCTGTTACCTCTGTCATCTAGAATGGGAATTGTGTGTCCTTACTTATAGTATTTCTGTAATAGACCACCAGAAAATGACTTTCAGTTACAATTGCACAAGTAGTTCCCATACAGGTAATTAATTTTTGTTCTGCATAGGTGTTACATTAAGGAATAGGGCTTCATAGTTACAAGGAAGGAAGCAGTATTCCATGTCTAGTGTTAATGAATGAAGGTTCCAGGCTCCTTTTAATCTTAGGAATAAATAAATTTGCTATTAGACTTTTATCACTTGATTTTTACACTTGAGATTCTCTTGGTTTCCTCTTAATATCTCAAACAATTTTGCATATTAAAGTTTGAAGGTAATTCTTCTGTTTTAGCTTGTATTTCAGATGGTGTTGGAAAATGCTAGTGGTAAGCTATATGGAGACAATTTGCCAATTATCTATGCTCCTAAAACTGCATAGATTGCTTATTTATCTGAAAGTATACAGACTACAAATAGTTTTAGTCACTGGAATTGAACTTTATTATATATATGGCTGCTGTTGACATAACTAGTTTATTTTCATGATATATTTGGAACATGATATAATAATATGAAAATTTTTTTATAGTAAAATAGTTTGCTACTAGTTAGAGTTAAGATGCATAACTAAGGCCTTCAACCATTTTTTTCCATATTTTTATTGGTGCATTATAATTGTACCAAATGGTGAGATCTGTTGCATATACGTACATGCACATAATATAAGCATATAATTTGGCCAGAATTCCCCAGTATTTCTGACTTCCCTCCTTTGCCTCCCCTTTTCTTTACTTGACTGATTGTCCTACAGTTTTCATGATATTCCTCCTCTCCCCATCACCTCATTTACTTTAGTAAATGGGACTGTACAGACCAGAGAAATCTGATGTTGTAATTTCTGACTGTATGTGTAGATCTTGATATTTACATCCGAGAATATCAAAATGAACATGGTTATGAAGATGTTAAATTTTGTTTGAGATGCTCCTAAATAAACTTAAGTTATATTAATAGGTTTAACAACCCTTTTTTCCCCTACAAATTTCCAGAGTAATAATAATCAAAACCAACTTTTTTAACTACAATTTTAAATTGGTTTAGCAATGTTTTTATGCATTGCTCTGTCAAGAAGGAATAACAAACCATAAGTCTTCCATTCATAGAATTCTAGTTTGTTTTCTTTCTTTTTTGTGTGTGTGTTTCCTGTTATGATTAACTAACCTAAAGGAGCATTTAGGAGTTCACTTCTGACTTACGTGATCTTTTTCATGATATTTACCACTTAAGTGTTGATGTTGCAATATTCTTATATGCTTATAGGGAATAGTGACGCTGAAGGATGAAATGTTTTGAGTCTAGTCCAGGGTTGAATAAAAAGGGAAAGGATAGGGTGGTTATAGGTATACATCTAAACGTTTGTGCTACACAGTCTCTGGCAGAATTTGGGAATCCACTATTGTAGGGATTTTGTAATTCATGGGTCTGAAGCAAAGCATCCCTCTTGTTTTTTTTTTCTTTGAACATTCTGGTCAAAGTGTTAGTACAGCCTTATAGCCCCACTTTCAGAGGAAGTGTGGAGGAGGAACATAAAGTATACTCTGTAGACATTTTTAAAGAAAATCAAACTGGGCATTCATCTTTTTTGTCTCATTATTCTATAGAGAGAGAATATTTTTTATGCTATTATGAAACGCTTGACAATTAGAGCCTATATTATGAAGGCCATTTATGACTGTTCCTAATGATAGAAGGATGGCTAAGTACAGGCCAGACCTCTGATATCCTAGAGGATTACCAGGATAGGAGAAAACAGTTGTCTTAATAGGATTTCTGTATTTGGAGAATATTACATTAAGCATTACTTAGTTGAAATTGTTAGCATTGATAGAAGACATTCACCTATCGGTACATTTAATTTGAATGATTCTTTAGATGGTCATTTCCAAAGTTTTTTTTATAACATTCTCTTAAAATGCTTTTGCATATGTTTTCATGAAAATTACTGTATATTCAAAAAGCACATGGTATATATTACATAAGCAAATCTCCATATATTGGAATACACTAAAAATTTTATTGATGGGGATGAATGTTCAAAATGTTTAGAGACTATTTCTCATCACTCAAGTAGGTATTTGCTCACCCAAGAATAATTCATAATTATGTTTTTTTCTTAAGTGATAAGTCTTAAAATGAGAAGAGAATTATAATTTTAGCTTACCTGTTCTTATTTGTAAAATTAAGTCATCTTAATAGCCAACAGATATACAAAATTGAGTGTAATTGCTAATTCAAAGACAATATTGTTCTTATATTTTCAAGAATGTATTGCTATGTGGGGAAATTCACATTTTATCTTTCGTAGAATTTTTTTTGTAAAATATTAGGTACTTGGTGACATTGATATGTATGGTTCTAAGGGAACTGAATTATTGAAGTCATAGATTGGTAATTAAATTATTTTTAGTAGTCATGGTTAAGCCAGAATTTCCTGTTTTCTTTTTTCCTTTTGTTTTGAGCCATTCCTAAATTTTTGGACCTCATTTGAGAGGATTCCTAAAATGGACATAAGCCTTATTTCATTAGACTTGAAAATTGCACTATAAGTAGGATTGAATATATTTTCTAGTTTTCCTGATTTATGACTCTTTCGTCCCCTCAAGTCAATAGATTGAATGACGTTGTATTTCTTAGAATTGCACTTGGGAACCTTCAGGTTATCAGTACATATTCTTACTGAACCATTCAACAACTGGATGAGGTTGACAAGAAGGTCAGTATTTTTTAATCTTTATTTTATGGATATCAAAAACTAAGCTTAATTTTCCCTAAGCCTGACAGCTAATGGACTATTTGAACAAAAGGCCTTTCTGAACCCAAAACTCGAGTGCTTAACTATTGGTATATCATTTTATTTTCCTTGTTGGAATATGTTTGAGTTCCCTTTACTACTTGGCCATCTTTGGTCATTTTCAGTATGGAAACTCTGTCCGCCCAGGAGATGGATAACTGTACCACTAGGCTTCTTTCTTTGAGGAAGTTAGGATTTATTGTGAAGAATACTAGTCTTAGAAGGATGAGTTGGAATCTTGGCTTGTGACTTTGGAGCAGTTAGCTAGTCAGTCTCTGAAACCATCACTCCATATATAAACATGGGGGTAATAATATATGTTCTCAAGATCAAATAAACATGAAAACATGAAAGGTTGGATTTTTTTGGAATTTGAATTCTTTATCAATTAAATATAGCAGACTTTTTTTCTTGAAAATTTTGATCATATTGTGATTATATTTGATGTCTTGAAAGTCATCATCTTGAAAGTCTGGCTGCAAGAAAAATACTGTGTTTTTGAAATAATATAGGAAGAAAAATGAGTTGTCCTTTTGCAGGATGGAAATATAGATGACTTAGGGCTTGCATATCTATTTTACAGGTTTTTCTGAGTGGGTTTCTTAATATGTGGTTTTCCTCTCCCCCCACCCCTCAATAAAATAGAAGGAATCCTTGGGATCCTTTGTCTATATTGAAGACACTTAAGTTGCAAGTTTAAGAAATGGCCCCACAAATGTTAACAGTGTAGCCCTGTACAAAGCAGTTGTGCCTGCCTCCATTTTGTTGCTTAATCCTCTCTAACCATTTGCTATAGGAAGGAAGGAAGTTAACTTTTCCCAGGGTTTGCAGTCCTTCAAGTCATTTGTATTTGGCCATGCTTTTACAAGAAACTTTCAGTTATTTTCAAACAGGACTCAGTGGTGCCCAATCTCTTCTTAATCTAGAGTGGTCTGAGTACTTCCTTCACTGGAAAGAAAAGCAGCCTTTTATAAGTTATCAGTTGGGGTTTGAGTTTCTTCTTGTAATGTAACCTGATGCAACATTTGCCTGAATCACTAATAATGTAATTGATTTCCACCAGTCAATCATAAATGAGTCAGTGACCACGGGTTCCTTTGGTTTAAACTCAAGTCCTTTTCCCTACGTGATGATAATCCTCATTGAATACTTGCTGCTGGCTTGTATAGCATTACCGCATACCTTGGTGAAGTAGATACCCAGCCATCAGGGCTTCATGTTAATTTATTTTGCAATGATATAGGAAACAAAGGGCACCATTCATAAAAGAACTTCAAGGGACTTGAAGGCAGAATTCCCTTTGGCCCTTCAGCAATCTTGCTTCTTACAAACCCCTGTGTGGTTCAGGACCTGCTTGGAGTTGTGTGTGGCTTTGTCATCAGGCAGTCACTGTGCTCCTGTTATGTTTAACATTGTGATGTGAAAATATGAGTTTGGAACTAATTAGAAGAAGGTTAGGTAGCCTGTGTTGTCCCTTGAGACACTAGTTATGGTTATAGAGTTGGGGTTGGAGCCTTTGTATGATATTGAAACACTAGATAAAAGCTCATTTCCTTGAGTCCCAGATTCTTGCATTTCCCCACTACCATGTAAGTCTCCGAGTTTTTTAATTCTCTTAGGATCTTTTCTGAGTGTTAAAATGACTGATGTTTCTTCCCGGGTCTGCCAGCTGTACCTCTCATGTTCATTGAAAAAATACTTGGGAGTGTCTGTTCCAAACGATTGCCTGGTTAAGCACTGTGGATGCAAAACTAAGTCACTGTCCCTGTTCTCAAGCAGTTTGGAGCTTGGTAGCAGAGAGCATTGCTAAGGAAAAGAAGATGGTGGAGTGGTGTGGTGGATATGAATGCCACAGAAAACTTTGCCAGAAAAAGGGACCTGGAGCTGAAATCAGAGATGATTTAAGTGGAGAAGGCAGGAAGAGGGAAGTATATGCACAAACTCTGTCTGGAGAGTGATTGTGAAGGGGAGGGGTTGAAGGAAGACCCGTGCCACTAGGGTGGAGAGGAGCTTTGAGAGTGAGTCCGAGGGCAGGCTTTAGGTAGAGTAGCCATATAATTTGATGGATAAATTTATCAACCAAATTGTGACTTTTTGCAGTAAAAACAGATGCTGTTAATTAAGCGCAGACTATAAAACATCAGCCAGAACATATACATACGGTCACTTCCTTTTTTAGGTTAATTTTTAAAAATTTTTTAGATATATATGACAGTAGAGTGTATTTTGACATATTACACATACATGGTGTATAACTTATTGTAATTAGGATGCACTTTACTTTCAAAGGCCATGTATGTTAACAGTATTATCTGGTTTTTTTTGTTTGTTTTGGGGGGATTGAACCTACGATGCTTTACCACTGAGCTACATTCCCAGTCCTTTTTATTTATGTATTTATTTTTGAGGCACAATTTTGCTAAATTGCTGAGGCGGGTCTCAAACTTGGTGATCCTTCTGCCTCAGCCTCTCAAGTCACAAGTAACTGTTTAGTATTACCTCTTTTTGTTTCTTGGGGTTTTTTTGTTTTGTTTTGGTACCAGGGATGGATGTTTAGCAATGGAGCCATATTCCCACCCCTTTTTATTTTTTATTTTGAGACAGGGTCTTGCTTAATTGCTGAGTCTAGCCTCAAATTTGCAATCCTCCTGCCTCAGCCTCCCAAGTTGCTGGGATTATAGGTGTGCACCACAGTGCAGCATTACTTGTTTTCAAAGGCTTTACAACCAGCAGTGTATGTTACTTCCTAGTTAATATATTGAGGAATTAGAATACTTTACCTTGTCCAAATGAACACAATGAATATTCAAAGGGTGTGTTTTCCCAGACAGCTATGTTGTATGATTTGTTCTGGTATACATTAAATGACTAATGTTTTTAAGGTTTGGCATAAAAAGATGGGCTTTACTCTGAGGTACTAGATGGACTAGAGTCATTTTAGAGTCACTGTCAATAGTGTATGAAAGAGTATAATTCAAATACCTTGAATATTTTTCATTTATTTTTTGTTAGGACATTTGTCATTTTTGCAAAGATGTTTAATTTCTATTCTAAGCTTACATTTTAACTGTTAATTACCTCCTGACCATAACTTTCAAGTATGAGTCATTTTTTTTTCTTCAAATTGATGGGGAAATCTTCTATATAGTTAAATAAACAGAGAGAGCTCAGGGAATTTTGCACACCCATATAATCCACACCCTGATCGAGAGATAAAACATTTTTATCACCCCAGAAAATTCCCTTTGGGGGCACTTAAAATTTGATTTTTAAGAAATATGAGTGTGGAGCCAGAACTCAAATTAGAAATGAGTTGTTTTTCTTCTCCTCTTTATAACTTTATTTTTGCTTCCTAAACATGTAGCAATAGTTACTTTAAACATGAAACAAACTGTCGCCAGAACAAACCATTGCTTTTCAACTAGTTATGATTTAGTGGTTACTAATATAGTACATCCCTACCCAATTTGTTATGTCTTTTTAGGCCTTTAAAGTGAGGAGTCAAGACTGAGTCATATCCCTAGCACTGACTCACAAACAGTCCTAAGATTTTGGAATCTTGGTCAATCGAAAAAGACTGTGATAATACCACATTTATATAATACTTCTCCATGCTCCTTTTTCTTAGCTTGATGGTCACTCTGTAGTCGCTTTTACAGATAGGAAGACCAGTGTCCAGCCTATATATGTAGCTAAGTCCCAGCCTTGAGCATTTCTTTTCATCTCAGTTTTTAGCACCAATTGCCAAAGAACAGTTAGAATATTGACCTAAGTCACAACAAAATTTGTTGCAAAGTTGATTCAGCTGACTCATGGGTCACTAAAGATTCTTGAATCAGAGACAGAAAGATTTGCCCCTCAATAGATTGTTCATAATTAGTTTGAGATCCACTGAGGGACAGGGAAAGGGGATAGCTTCTCAGTGATGGGGATGGGTTCACTTTTTTTCGGGGTAGGTTTAATATTCTGATTGGAACCTGATCTGGAATCAGATCTTGAATGAACTACTTTTTTCTGAAAAGACAATGTGTTCTTCTTAGCAAATCCTCTGCTGCTAAAGCAGTGGTGCTTTGGGACAGTGGTGGTAGTGGATGTGGGTGGTTTGCGGCATTTTTTTTTCTCTCAGTGCAATAATATTTAATATTTTCAGTATCAATTGTACTTTGTTTTTCCCCTCCATTCCATTTTAGAAAAAATGGCAAATCAGTGAAAAATGTAAGAGAGGTTAAAGCCATAATTGCTTAGTAGTAAAACTTGTCAACCTGTTGCCAATTGGAGAAGCCCCAGTTGTGGATTTTACTCTGATATCACTAGCAGGTTCATTCTGTATTTTTAAAAAATAAGGGAAATGTCAATGTGTTGCTTCATTTTATGCATTTTGAGGACAGCTCCTCCTTCACTCCTATCTCAGGCTTTATACAGGCAAGTTTTCTGATGTCACTGGACCAGCCAACATCTCGCTGTTCTGCAACTCTGCTTCTGTAAAATTCTATCCTGATGCTGCTGCCTCTTCCTGCAGACTTCCTGAGTGCCAGGACTGCATGTCTCCTTGCTGACTTCTCATCACAAGTCTGTAAATATAAACATTTATTGTTACAGTCATCTTTGGTTCAAGACATTGTCTAATAGAAATGTTATCTAACTTGACAATAGTCATACAACTGTCGGCCTATTGAGGGCTACAATACAACTTTACACAATTAGTCAAGCACCAGCTCCTAACCAATATCAGCCTTCTCAAGCACTCTTTTCTGATCCTGTTGCATTGTAATTGTTAACATTTATATCTGGTTTTCCCATTAGACAGGAAGATGTTAAAGTCAGAAACTCTTAGACTGTAGCTTTAGAAGATGCTAAAATTAGATGAACAGATTGTTCATGCGTAAATATTTATTGAGCACCTACTATGTGTCCAAAGTTGTTTTTGGCACTTGGAAATAACCAAAAACAAAACAAAACAAAACAAAACAAAACAAAAAACAAACCCTGCTCTCAGAGAGGAAGGTAAACGAGGAAGGAAGATGTAGGATGTAGCAAACAGTGACAGGTGCTAAGGCACAGGACCTAGCTGTGGGTTCCAGAATATTGCTCCCAGCATTGTATAGTATTCTGCATGGGCCCCAGAGAAAAGGGAGATAGGGAGTTAGTGGCTGGGGTGGGGGGTAGGAGGGCAGGTTGCTATTTTAAGTAAAATAGAGAAGGCTTTACTGATAAGGTGACATTTGAGCAGAAACTTGAAGGAAACCAGAGAAACAGCATAGGAGAAAAGGAGCATTCCATTCATTCACATAATTGAGTGAATTCCAAAAACCATTCAGATTCATCCACTTCTAAATGTACAATTGTACTTTGGCAATCGTGGACTCTATTATAAGGCCAACTAACCTGGTTTATGACAGTTATTTTTATTACCACTTTATACTTTCTGATTATTGCCACAGCACAGAAATCAACACTACTTTGATCATTTGAAAACCCAGTAGGATTTTTTAAAATATTTTTTTATATATTTTTTTCTTATTTCCTCCTCTCCACCTAGAGGGAATTGCAAATCATAATAGACAGGTTGATAAGAAGTCCTGAACTTTGAAAAATACGTCTGATTTCTTTAGATTCCATATCTGTAATAGGAAATGAGAAAGTGTTCAGTATAATGATAAAGATTTAGCTGCTTGCCCAGCATTTTGTTAGGATGCAGAGCTAGACAATCTAACAGACAAGTATTGGAAACAAAAAGAAATTTGGTTTTTCTCTGATATTTAGATAACTAGAGAATTCAGTTATCCAAACACCTATTCCTTTCAAAATCTGAGATCACAAGTACAGGGTCTTGTAATCATTTAAAGCTCCTGGCCTTTTGTGTATGAGACTGAAGATAAAAGCAAGGGTACATTACTTTCATTGAATAGTCACTTAAAAATCATGAAACACTTCCTCTTTTTAAGGTACTGGCAGGTATCTGGCCTATTCTTGAGTTAGAGAAAGTCCCTGGTGTTAAGATCTAAAAATGAATATTTCTCTCGTTTCACTTACCCTTATCAAAGACGGGTGGAAAGGCACTTTTCCAAATACATTTTACCATGATTTCTGCCCCACTCATGCTCCCCAGCACAAGAAGTAAAACTATTTCCCTTCAAATAATGTGAAATGGGCTGTATCTGTCCAGTCTTGGTTGTCTTCTTTTTTTGCTGCATAAAAATTGGTTGAGTCCAAATCACTATGATGTACAATTCTCTCTGACTCCGAGCGTCTGAGTGAGGCTAGAAAAGAGACAGAAATGTTTTTCTGTGTTTAAGAAAGAACCCTTTAAAGCTCCCAGATAAATATAAACAGATACTTCTGGCCATTTGTCTAAAAACAGTGAGATGAGACGGTAGGGAGTAGGGAGGGAAGGATTGAATGAAAAAAAAAGGTGGAGAAATACACTGAAAAGCAATAGTGATATTATGTAGAATTTCATGCAGAACTAGAAATTTTATGCACACATTTTAAGCAAACATCAAAAATAATATGGGACCTTTTTTGGGTGGGGGATGGAGGTAAGTATATTCTTAAATTCCCAAACTTGTTCTAATAAATGCTGTCTAATTATATCAAAATTATCTTCAACACCAACATATGTATTTATCTGATGATAGGTCCCCAACCCAGATTCCCTAATGCTAAATTTGGGAACACAAGTAAAATAACGATATTAATTTGAAACTTGAGTACCATGGATACAGAGAGTGATTATAGCCTTGCTAGTCTGCTAATAATTTTTGTTGCAATAATCTGTGGCATCTCTCCCGGAAGATTTCTCAGATTCATCAGTGCAGATCAAAGTTCACTCTCTTATCAAAATGCTGGCTGCGATGCCTGCGAAAGGTGTGTTTGCCCTTCTGTTTTCATGAGAGAAGTCCCACCTTCATTTCTTAATGAGTGTCCCTTTGTTTTTCTTCTTCCCGCCTCCACACAATGAACTTGTTGACTTAGGAAAATACTCTGCTGCATAGGATGAAATAAAAACATCTAAATGTGTGGTTAGGCAAGCTTATTTTTAAACTCGACATTTGGTGCAACACTCTGTGTGTGTTAGGCAATAATTAAAGTTATGATAAAGCTAATTGAAATGGAACTACTTAGTTGGCTATTTCTGTAGTTCAAGGTTTTTTGATGGTAAAAATATATATCTTTCAGTGGTTTGAGTACAGTTGTTTGGTCAAATATAGTATTTGTGTGTGTGTGTGTGTGTGTGTGTGTGTGAAGAATCACTAGAAATTTATTTCCAAAGAACAAAATACAGACTTGTGTGTATGTGTGTGGGTGTTTTATGTGTTTTCTGGGAGAGTAGGTGGGTAGAATTAACGTTGCAAAGAAGAGTAAAATTCAAGAGGGGAGCAAAGATTTGTGAACATTTATGTGTCACATGTATATGCCTCTGTCCTTTCAATTAGTACAAGTAAATAAATATGCTAATTAGGTTTAAAAGTTGTTTTATTTTTTTTTTTTTAAGTGTGGTTTATTTTCATGCCTGGTCACCGAAAGTTTCAGAGAAAGAAAAACGGTGATTTCTTTACCACTGTGTGTCATCACATTAATAGAGTGTGTCCCTGTGTACGTAACATGAAGTCTTATCCTTTTTGATTTAAACTGAAGCACCTGGCAAAGGATTATGAAGGATAGATTTTTCATAAATCACCAACTTTGGGGGAGTGCCTACTGTGCGCAGGGACTTTCATTGCTACAAAGTTTTCTCTTCCTGCTGGAGAGGGTGACACACAGGGCACAAACTGACAAGTCACCAGCTGCAGGCTGGCACTAAAGCACCAGAGCCTTGTTTTAGGAGGAGAAGGAGCAGGTGGAGCCTCATAGTGCAGAAAGAAGTGGGAACATCAGCATCCCACCTTAACATTAGACCTGGATCAAATGCCTGTTTCTTCCCACATTGTTATTGGTGTATTAAAATTGGGCCTCAGGGTGGGATTTGTTGTTACATGTTCTTACATGCACACAACGTAACAATATAGTTTGGCCAGTATCACTTCCAGTGTTTCTCCTTTCCTTCCTTCCCCGCCTGGTCCCTTTCCTCTCTCTTAGTGATCCCACTTTAGTTCTCAAGAGATCTCCTCTTTTCTTTTCATTTTTCGTCTCTAGCTTCCACATACGAGGGAAAACATACAACTCTTGGCCTTCTGAGTTTGGCTATTTTTCCTTAACATAATGGTCTCAAGTTCCATTCCTTTTCCTGCAAATGACATAATTTCATTCTTCTGTATGGCTGAATAAAACTCCATTGCATATTTATACCACATTCTCTTTATCCATTCATCTGTTGATGAACACCTACACTGGTCCCGTCATTTCATTGTTGTGCTCTTATAAACATGGGTGTGCATATGTGTTAACTTTATGATGCTATGTTGACTGATATATGATGACTTTAATTCTTTACAATAAATACTGAGGAGTGTAGCGAGGCCAGGTCACATGGTGGTTTCCTGCCTAATCTTTTGAGGAACCACCATACTGACTTCCATAGTGGCTCTCCTAATTTATCATCCCATCAACAGTGTAGAAGTGTTCCTTTTTCTCCACATCCTCTCCAGCATTCATTTTTGTCTATTCTTGATGGCTGCCATTTTGACTGGAATGAGATGAAATGTCAGCATAGTTTTGATCAAATGCCCATTTATAAATAAAACCATAATACTAGTGTAGAAGCACTCATCAGAGGGGTGCTGCACGGGTCACACCAGAAGGACATGAGGGAGACACCAAAGCTGCTGTGCTGGCACCCAACTGTGTGTGGCCTTGTCTGACTGACAGCCTGCCTGCCTGCCTTCCCTCCCTCTTTCCTACCTTCCTTCTGTCCCTCCTTCCTGCCTTCCCTCACACCTACCCTGCCCCCCTCTCTTTTCTTTCATTTTTTTCTTCTTATCAAGTTCAAGTTCAGCCATTGGGATTTTGAATTGAACAAACAACGGATGTCAACCCTTTAACTGTTTTGACAGACATGGCAAAAACACAACCAACTGTTCATTCCCATGGACATTCCCATGTTACATGTGACTCCCCTATTCTCAGTGGGACTCCACTCCTTTCTTTCCCCAGAGAAAGCTTATTAGACTGTGAGAAGGTAAGAAGAGAAACAGTACTAGATGCTGGAACTCATGTATGCATGTGAAAAATTAACCCTATTTCAAGCAGAATCCCTCTGTATCTTCATAACTGTAGGGACCAACCCACTCCTCCTCTGGCCTGATAAGGTCAATGTCATTTGTAGGTTCTGGCACATTCCCAGGTGACACACCCTCTCTTCTGAACTCTGGACCTGAGCTCTGGCCTCTGCTGGATTAGGTCAGTTTGGTGACTGTTTTACCAGCCTGTTTTACCAGCCTGCATGGCCTGTGCTTTCTGCATACTAGCCAGTTGCTACGCTTGGCCTCCTTTTACCCAGAAAGGTTCATAGGAAGAGCATCTTCCCGTTCATCTGACTTGGCTGAGGCTTACACTGAAGCAACATAACCATTTTGAATTAGGATTTTTTTAATGCTTGGATTATTTCTGGACCTCAGACTCCAGGTCATTCTCTGGTCCTTACCCTGTCCCCATTTCTCCCTTTTCTTTCTCACCCCTCCTCCCTCCCCTCTCCCCTTCTTTCTCCCTCCTTCCACTCCCTCCACCCCAGTCCCCTGTTTTCCCTTTCTTCCCAGCTTTCTCTTAGGCACTCAAAATTCCTAGGGGAACAAGAGACCAAAGCTGATGTTGCCTTTCTCTGTTCTCTACTAGAGAAAAAAACAGTGTCCTTTCTACAGTCATTTTCTAGGTGAAGTTGTCAGAGAAAAGACAAGTAATGAGGAGAAGAGGGAGGCCAGATGAAGACTGAGGATAAACAGAAAGGCTTCGGACACCTGCATTCACTCAGACACCCAGAGAGAGCCTGAGGGCCAGGATGGTGGGTCTCAGGCACAGGCTGTGGAGTCAGAGATTTCCTGGTTGAATCCTGACTCCAACACTAGCAGTAGTGCCAAGAGGCAGAACACTTCATCCTCTCCACCAGTTCCCTTGTTGGTAAGATGAAGTCAACGACATATCTGATGTTCAATTCCAAAACTTCTGAAAACAGAATTTTTAATTTTTAAATTTTATTTATTTTTTTTAAATCTAGGCTTGGCAAAGACTCTTTGGTCAGTAAAACCTGACCTGACGTGATATGACGCCATTTAATGTGTTCCTCATTCTTTTGTGTCTGTCCACACATTTGGGGGCAGGAAGGTCAATGTGTTGGAGTTCCAGTCTCCATGGAGGGGATTCATACTACACAGTGTATGCACCATATTGTCTTTCTAAAACCTGAAATGTGCTGAATTTCAAAAACACAACTGGTCCTTGGGGTATTAGATAAGGATATCTATCTCAGAGAGCATTTGGGATCATGAATGAATTAATGCCTGTGTGGGGATTAATGTAGGGACTGACACCTAATAAGTGCTGCCTGCTGTCACCATCCTTGGATTGCAATCCCAAATGACCATGTGAATGTGTTTCCACATGTCTGTCTCCAGAAATAGCAATAAAAGTTTGTGATAGTCTTAGGAAGTACATAATACCCACTAGTTTCCACATCAGCTTATTTTGTATCTATTTATGTCTGTCTAAAGTATTAAAGTTGCTTCTGAGTTTTTTTTAGATGCCCTCTCTGTGCCAACTTCACTTTTTTTTTCTTTGTTTTCTTTTTGCTTTTTGAAATTTTTAAATTGTTTTCCTCTTTTTAATCTTTTCTTCCCTACCTCACCCCAGTTTTTTAACTGAGGAAAATAGTATGAGTTTTTTTCTCTCTCCCTCTCCCCCACCCAGGGGGCCTCCCCCTGCCCTCTCAGGGTCTCAGAGAACTGGAGAGCTGATCACTCTGGAGGCTTCGTGAGCCTTCCTCTGAGAGTGGTGATTAATGGTGAAAAGATGCTAAATGTGAAACAGTCATTCAGCAAAGCTCTCAGGACATTTTTCTCAGGGGCCAGATGCTAAGAACTTCTCACAGGGACATCTCAGTGGATGAAATGGAAAATGAACATACAGTATATAAAACTCTGGATATAAATATAAGATGATTTGGGACCAGGGCAGAATGGTATTTTGTTTGGTATTTTTTCCATATAAGCCCTCTTGCCTGAAGTAGGGAAAATTCTTTTTTTCTGCATATAAACTTTGGAAGTTGAATATGAGGAAGAATAAATTGGTGCAGGCTTAGAGAGCTTGACTGAAATAAAAAATTAAAAACTTTGTCCGGTAGTGATATAATCAACACATCTTTCTATTATAAAAAAAAAAAAAAAAAGTTAGTAAAAAACAAAAAAAAAAGGCAAGAAGTTGTGTATTAATTTTGCTTGTTTATGTTAGTGTCCCCAAATTCCAACACAAGGGAGACCATCTTCTGAACATGCCCTCCATTAAATAATTCCAATTGTTTTGTTGTTTTGCTGCTCTAAGGTGAATTCTCATAACCTATTCTAAGATCTGAATTTCTTGGTTGTTACCTTCATTTAAAAAAAAAATGTAGCAATGAGTGGCATAAATCCTTATAAAAGTGAAAAAGAGTTGCAAACAGCATCAAGAACCTCAAGTTTTAATGGCATTTTATGCTTATACATTCAATCACAAGTCATTTCTTTTTGGCAGTTATTTTAGAGGTCAGATGAATAAATTTGCCTTGCTTACAATTGTTATGAATTTTTTTTTTTAAATAGAATTCACACTTTTTCCTCTTTCATTGACCTGGCTGTCCAGGTTCTATATGGCATGAATCCCCCACCCCAATCATATTGCCTCAAATAGAGAATTTGTAGAAAATTAAGTACTTACATTTCCCTTCTGTAAGGGAAAGAAAGAAATCTCACAAGTTCTTTCCTCACTTTGTAATGGAAGAGTACAAGTAACCACATTTTTTTCTTGGCTGTCTCTGAGGAAGCCTGTCGCCCAAAGAATACACTGGAGAATCAACCAGTAATCCCCTGTCATCCGCTCTGAATTTCTTCCGTCTCCAGGTGTGGTGCCTAACAAGTAATGTCTTGTCTCCCTTCAAACACAATATAATTTAATCTACTTTTGCTTCTTACTTTCCTTTCTGAATTTCTGAATCCTTTTGCTTCTTAAATTTTTTCTCATTTGGTAATTGTTTTTATTTTGTTTTTAGTGGAAAGGTAGATAGCTTCTGATATCTATCTATATCTATATCTATATCTATATCTATCTATCTACCAAAACCCCATGCATAATAATTTTCTAAAGAGAAATTTGCTCTTTATTGAGTGATGTGTTTAGTAGAAAAAGAAATCAGGATCTGGAAAAAACCTATATAGGAAAAGATCTGGGAAAATCTCAAAAGGACCTTGGTGGATTTTTTTTAATTTTCTTTTTTTAAAAAAAACTTTTAAAATTGATTTTAATTAGATACATATGACAGCAAAATGCATTTTGACTCATTGAACACAACTGCAGCACAACTTTACATTTCTCTGGTTGTACATGCTGTAGCGTCACACCATATATGCAGTCATACATGTACCTAGGGTAATGATGTCCGTCTTATTCCATCATCTTTCCCACCCCCATTCCCTCTCCCCTCCTGACCCTCCCCTTTGATGGGACCTTGGTGGTTTTTAAACTTGGTTCTAGGCTGTTGTCAAGTCCATTTTAGCCAACTCAGGCATGTTCTTTGTGACTCGGCCAATTTTCCCTTTCTTTTCTTTTAAACATGCATCAGTATCTGATTTTATGACTGTCGACCAGGTGGGCAGGATGCAGCTAAGCCCTAATGAGAACTCAAAGGTGCTGAAGACAGAGTCACAACCACCGGGAAAGACATTTATAAGCTGTAGCAGGACATTTTGTGACATGGTAAAGACGGAGTGGAACAAATTTACTAAGGGAGGAATAAGGGAAGGCTTCATAAGTGGCAGCTGGAACCCACGGTGGGGTGAAAGAAGCCAAGAGTGAAAGGGAAATGATGTCAAGGCTGTAAAGTGAAGGCCACATACAGTGAAGAGGGGACTCCAGTTTACCTAGAGCACAAGGTATGTGGATGAACTAAGGCCTTGTCCTTATGAGAAAAACCAAAGACAAAAACACGGGCCTTCGAGTGAGGGAGGAATGTAAATAAACAATGAGTACATTTTGCACTCTTGAGTTATGCCAAAAGTGCTTTGGAATCTGGAGGATGGAACTGTAACGGAAGATGTCAAGGGCTGGTTGGAAAGCTTCAGGGAGGTTTAAATCCAAAAGGAGGAGACTTCACTTTGCTCAGTGAAAATAAGAAGGTGGCAGGTGACATCACTATGGTAGAGCAAGTGCTTATGTGTGAGGCCCTGGGTTCAATCCCCAGCTCCTAAAATAAATAGATTAGAATAAATAAAAACAAGAGAAGAAAGAAACAACAAGAAGAAAAAAATATAGACAAGTTCTCCCCGTCCTTTGTATAAACACGTAACCTTTCTAGGGTTTTCTAAGGAAATGTCAAGATCCTGCTAGGCAGTGGCTCTCTCTTCTTTAGATTGAAGTGTAGGGAGGCTGAGTTCTACTTTTTCTTTCCTTAAGAATTTCTCTTGATGTTTTTCTCACCTGTTCTTACTGTCACCAATCATTTTTTTCTTCCTTTGTAAAAATTCTCTTTGCTTCTCTCCCAACCTGGATCTTATAGAAATCACCAATGCTGTTTCAAAATTCAGAGGAAGCTCCCAGTCCATCATGCTTACAGGTTGACTAAGCAAAAAGGGAGCTGCTCTAAAAGCAGGGCAGGAACCCTGCTTTTTTGTAGTGTGGCAGTCACCTGTCTACAGATGTGCACTGGGAGAGCTGTTGGATTACTCAGTTCTTTTACTTTCTAAATGTTTAATCTCCAAAAATTTCTCAATCCCTCTTTGCCTCAATTTCCTTCTCTAATAGAAATAACATAGTATCTACCCTACAGGATCTTTGTGAGAATTAAATGAGATAATCCACAGAAAACACTTGTCAACTTCACTAGGCCACTGGATGCCCAGTATACCAAATTAAGCATTATTTTTGGATGTGTCTGTTACATTTCCAGAAGAAACTAGCATTTGAATTAGTGGAACTGAATATCTCCCTTACCAATGTGATCAGGCATCATCTCTATTGAAGGCTGGAAGAGAACTAAAATGCAAAGGCAGGGTGAATTCTTGAGTTAAAACCTGTGTTTCTCTTACCGTTAATTTTCCTGATTCTCAGGACTTCAGACTTGGACTGGAATCTAAATCGACAGCTCTTCAGCTCTCAGGACTTTGAACTATACCACTGAATTTTCTGGGATGCCAGCTTACTACATTAGTACCTTTCATGGGATTTCTCAACCTACAAAGTTGATTGAGATTTGAACACACACACACACACACACACACACACACGTCATGTATATGATATATATACATCATATATATATAGTATTATATTAGTATTAATGTGTATACATACATATGTTCACATTAGGATTCTCCAGAGGAACAGAATCAGTGGAATGTATATGTAATTTTAAGAAGGGATCCATGAGATAAGCTTACATTATCAGTGGTTGACAGTGACCACGAACCTGGAAGCCTTAAGCCTTAGAAAGAAGGACCAATTTGAGGCTGAAGGCCTGGAGGCCACCTAGTACAAGTCTGTGTACAAGTCTGTGTTCAAAGGCTGAAGAATGTGGCCTCTGCAAGGGATGGAGGCAACAAAAAATGTTCCCACTAAGAAGAGTTGAGAATGCACCCAAGCTTCCCTCTTCTCTTATTTTTATTCCATTCATGCTCTCAGCCCCTTGGACAGGGCTACCCACATTCAGGGAGGGTCTTTCCCACTCAGTTTACTGACCCATATCCCACTTGTCTCGGCGAACACCCTCACAGACACATTCAGAAGTGTGCTTTACCAGTGTTCTAGGCATCTCTCAATTCAGTCAAATTGACAATCAAAATTGACCATTTTGATTGACCACATCTTCTGTTTTTCTAGGGAACCTTGGCTACTGTGTGGTTTACAGCCAACAACATTGGCATAGTCTGGGAATTTATTAGAAGTGCAGATTCATAGGTCCTCCCCCTGTCATTTTAACAAGGTTTCTGAATGAATCATATGCCAGATGCATGTTAGAGTATACAATTCCCTTATTTCCCACAAAATCCATATTTATATGATGCTCCATCTACTATGAATAGGCCGTCTCATACCACACACTAAGAGGGACATCTTTCAATGGAACAATGCTAATTTTAGCAAAGACAGAGGTCACGTAGAACCAGCTGCATTTCACTTGGTGAAACGATTGTGAAATAAATGATACTTTCTAAGACCTATTCAACAGCTCTTGGAGCAATGAGAGCTTGAAGGACAGATTCCTACCCTGAGCATACTTCCTGGTACAGTGTAGGCGGAAAAATAGAGACTTTCAAGGGCATTTTTTATTTGCTTTGCTGTTAGGGAGCAATCTAGATGAAAATTGGGTTGGGGCAAGGAGGGAGCTGGAAGTCAAACATTTGAAAAAGTTGAATACATAGCAACAGGTCAGAAACAACCACCAACGAAAAGCCATTAAGCCAGGTGCTCTCACACTGGCCTGGCTCTCTGTATCTTTTCACTTTGAAGGGGAGAGTGAACAGAATTTAGGAGATGTGTTTTTCCTCATGAGATTGGCTGGGATGAGGATTAAGAAATTTGTGCCCATAGGCACTTTCTACATATGAGCTTTAGCTATGCACCTACTATCCACTCTTTTTTCCTCTATTGTTTGAAGAACTGAAAATGTATAATCTCTCAGTGTCCAAATTTCCAGCCTTTGTTGTAAGGAACTATTTGATGGTACCAGGTAAACACTCAATAGATATGATGGTAGTCTACTAATGCAGTTGGGCTAATAATTTCAGAACCAGCAGAAATGGTGCCTAATCAAATACAAATAAGAAACAGGAAAAGTGGGACTTCCTTGTAAATCATTTTTTAAAAATAATGGAAAAGAAACAATGAAAATACACATTAGAAAAATAATTACCTTAGGAAATAAAAACAATGGATGAATTTCCTCTGTTCTCTCATGGAATTAAAGTCACAGTTAATGGAATGGAAGGTTGTCATGCTTAAGAAAGAAATTCTGAGGGAAAATGGAATCAATTTTGAGATGAAAACTGCATTAGAATCAGAGAAGAGCAGAATTAGCATTGAAAAAAGATCACAGATATCATCACAACTCTGTGGTCACCCCCGCATCCAGCTCACAACCCCAACTAATTCAGAAGTAATAAATACTTCTTATGGACTAACCTTCTACCCTGAAGTTTCCCTACTTCCCATAATCCTTTGCCTCTTCCTTATAGTCAGAGTAGGTTCACTGTAAACAATTAAGGCCTTTCTTGAACCAATTGTCATTATTAAAAAAAAAAAAAAGTGTCCTTATCCCTGGTCCAGCAGACAATTTCCCACTTCTCCCTAGTCCTGCTGCAAACAGCTTTGGGACCTGGTCCTGTTTTGGTCTAGCATCTGGAATAGCTCAATAAACCCTTTTGTTTCAGAGATTAAAACAAAAAACAAAAAAAGATCAGAGATATAGAGGGTAAGCAGGAGAAGAAACCACCGAGAAGGCCGTAGAAAAATCCAAGGCAATGTAAATTTAAGTCAGAGCTCCTAGATATAGAGACCCAAGTTAGGCATGATTTGTGTACCACAGGTGAGAAACTAGCATGGGCTGGGGCTAAACAGGACATCAAGATCTTATAAACATTCTGTTCTCCAAAAGAAACCAAAGCAAGTGGCAGAAGAAAACATCCATATATTTATCACTGATTTAAAGCTTAGAACATGCAAACATTTCTCTATGGATAGCACATTGTGAGAATATAAAGCAATAGATGAGAATAATAAGTTCCAAATTCAGGGGAGTGGCAACCTCAGGGGACTGGGGAATAGAATCTAAAATATGCACACAGTGAGCTTCAACTACATTGATTATGTTCTTCTTCTTCTTTTCCATTTAAGGTATTAAGAGGATGGATGTTCATTGTATATTTATGTCTCTTTATTTTGTGCTGGTAGTGATGTGAGAGAATAGGTCTTCTCATACTTTATAGATGGCAGTGTGAATTATGTTAAATTATTTCTGAAGCTCAGAGAACATCTTTAAAATTTGTGTTCTGAATTTCTTTTATTCAGGAAAGTGTTTTTCTATTATGTCATAAAATTTATACTGTGAAATACCTAATATATATAATAAGATTGAAAGAGAACCTTTGAAATTCTAATTATAGTTGTATTAAATGTATATTCTTATTTATAAAGATTAATATTTAATGAGATTATGTCTTTCCAACTAGTGTAGTAAATATTATTACTTTCATTCATATTTTACATTTTTACATAAAATATATTTTTCTGATAGGGTCTTTTCTTATTTAATATATTTTCAGACAGTTTTTGCTCTATATCTTTATTATGTCATGACACCACACTGGAAAATTCCATACTATAAAATATTGTTTCATGCACAAGATGATTAAGAATATCATTTAAAATTACCTTTAGGCTAAGATGTATGTGAAACATAAATTAATTTAAACTTGGGTCCCATCCCCAAGATATTTCATTAAGTATATGCTAATATTCCAAAATCTGAAGAAATCCCAAATTTGAAATACTTCAGGTCTCATTCATTTCAGATAAGGGATATTCAATCTCTATTGTTCATATTTTTCTTGTATTTTTATGCCTTGACAAATTTTCTCATTGACCCTAATATGTTTTTTTATCTGGGCCTTTTGAGTTTTATAAGCATATATAGTAAAAGTTGTAAACAAACGTATCTCTTCCATTTTTAAATTTAGTTTTCTTGCATTACTCAAATTCTCTTAAATAATTTTGAAAAATATTTATGGTAAATGGAATATATAATGTGATTTGATTTTCATGGCAAAGACTTAAATTTTATTATATATAAAATATTTGGCTGTTGGTGGCGTATATCTATAATCTCAGCTACTTGAAGCCTGAAGTGAGAGGATTGCTTGAGTCCAGGAGTTCAAGGCTGACATAGTGAGACACCCATCTCCCCAAACATTCGTTTTTTTTTTCCTTTTTTCAGTGCTGGGGATTGAAGGTCCTTGTGCATGTAAAGCATGTGCTCTAACACTCAGCTACATCTCCAGTCCCCATTGTAGCTATGTTTTTAAAAATTCCTTACTATATTTAGATTTCTTAAAATTAATATAAGAACAAGAAATAAAAATAAGAGTGAAATATATAGATAAATGACAAATGATAATATATTTTAATGTCATTCTCAGTTTTTTTAAGGAATTTTGTTAATAAATTTATTTAAAATATAGGTATATTTTAAAATATAAGTATAGCTACTGGCATAATATTTTTTCTTTGAATTTTTACTATAATAATTATGGTTTTCTGAAATGTACTTACTTGGTTGTATTGCTCTTTTAATACCTGACTACATTCATCACATACATATTTTATTTAGAACATTTTCACTTATATTCAAAAGTAAATTTTCTTTCTTGTGATTTTTAAAAAATTATTCAATTCAGGTATGTTTGTTAATAGCTACTTCTGATCGTTTTTAATTGCCTTTAAGAGTTCAGAATATTTTGAATAAGATAAATATAATAGGAATTAAAAATATTTTTTTCAACATTCAGGTCTTTTTGGTGCCTGAGTTCAGAAAACAAAAGTTCAGATAGATACTACAATATCTGATTCACAGTCAGTTTCTGAGACTTGGGTAGTAGCAATAACTAAGAAACCAAAGGATCTGTTAAAATTTTCTGATTTTTATTAAGCTACTAAGTTGCATGATAAGAATTGAGCTAGTGAGAAATACTATCTGAACTTCCCACATTTTGAAGGGTTACTTCATCTCTGCATTAAAACTTTCTGGGCCGATCCTCTTTTTAAGTCAATCTAGTTCTAATGGCAGGTCTTTGACAATATTCCAGCTTCTTAAGTCTCTTCATCTTTCTTTTCATTCTAGGATCAACTTTGATTATTGATATTTAGTATAAAATAATACAGTGTAATTAATTTTCACTGTTTTCTTTTTTCAATTTCTTATAGCAATTTTAATGTTTTTTTTTTTTGCATCTGTACTTATATTTCTAGTCCCCAAATTCAATTTTGTATATTTTTTATTTCTTCTTTAGATGAACTAGTCTTCTAGACTAGCTTTTAATATCCAAACATTTAAATTTTTTAAGTCATTTTGTTGACATGCAGTATTTATAGATAATGTGTGATTAATATTTCTGTTTTTAAAAATGTATTAAGATGAACCTAAGACAAAAATTTATACACATTAGCTCAGTAAAAATATTTGTGGGTCTACAATGTACAAAGCACTGTTCTTCATGCAGTATACCAGACGATTGAGTTTGCCTTACTCTTTAATTGAGCTTAGATTTTCATGGAACTATATAGACTATAAATAAATGAAAATATATTTTAGAGAATGGAATGCTACATGGTGACAAATATTGTGGATAAAAATCAAATGGGAAGGAAGCTGGTAGAGTTCCAATGTTGTGGGAGAGGTAGATGGATGCAGTTTTAAATGAAATTTTCAATGAGGGCGGATTACTTGGGTGGACATCTAAAGGAATTAAGGAATTGATCATGAGAGTGGAGAAAAGAAGTTTTAGATAGACAAAAATACAAATACAGCAAGATAGGATAGGAAATATTGGTAAGTGGTGCTATGATTTGAATCTGAAATGTCCCCCAAAGACTCATGTGTTGAAGACTTGATTCCCAAAGAAGCAGTGTTCAGAGGTGAGACTCTTGGGAAGTGACTGGATTATGAGGCTCTGGCCTCATCAGTGGATTGATCCTTTGATGGATTAATAATTTGATGGCAATATTGGAAAGTGGTAGAAACTATAGAGTAGGGCCTAGTTGAAGGAAGCAGGTCACTGAAGGAATGTCCTGGAAGGGTTAATCTTGTCACTGGCCCCTTTCTGCCCCTTGCTTCCCAGTGGTCATAAAAAGAGCAGCTTTCCTCTGCTACGCCTTTCCACTGTGATATTTCTGCCTTGCTACAGGCCTAAAAGTAACAGAGCCAGTGGACACGGACTAAACCCTCTGAAACCATAAGTCAGAATAACTCTTTCCTCTTGTAGGTTGTTTTTCTCAGGTATTTTGTCCCAGCAATTCAAAGCTAATTAATGCAAGTGGTTCAGAATTTAGACTAGATGGTCATGGAAGCCCTTTCTGAAAATAAACATTTTCATTAAGATTGAGGAGTAGGTGGGCATGGTGGCACTCGATTGTAATCCCAGTGGCTTGGAAGGCTCAGGCAGGAGGATTATGAGTTCAAAGCCAGCTTCAGCAACTAAGTGAGGCCCTAAGCAACTCAGCGAGACCCTGTCTCCAAATAAAATATAAAAAAGGGCTGGGGATGTGGCTCACTGTTTAAGTGCCACTGGGTTCAACCTGTGGTATCCACCTCCCCCGCCAAAAAAAAAAAAAAAAAAAAAAAAAATTGAGGAATTAGCATTTCAGGTAGTGGGAAAAGCAAATATTTATCAACCATAAAAAAGAAAGACTAAATTACCTTCCTGTTTTCTCTAAAGAAACTTTATTAAAATGATTGCTATGCTGAAAAGCAATTAAAGGTATGATCAAACTAAATAAGATAAGTCAGGCACTTATTAAACATTGTATGTCATTTTTGCTTGTGAGTTATGGCTTTATCAAATTTTTTTAAATTTATAATTTTTGTGATTTCTTTTGTTATTCTAAGTAAATATAAACTTTACAACTAATATATGAGTCTACTTTTAAGTGTTATTTAAGATGTACCTCCCAGTCTTAAATTGTGTGAGTTTTAGGCCACTTGTATCTTGGGTCTGTCCTTAAAGTGTGATATTCTGTAAGTGGAGAAAGTGTTTAGGAGAGGAGGCATGTCAATGAATGGATTAACTTGGTACAAATAGGGGTGGAATGTAGCTCAGTGATATAGCGCTTGCTTTGTATGTGCAAGACCCTAGGTTCAATTCATAGCACCATAAAAATAAATTTCAAAAAATAATAATAAGTGATACTTGTCTTAGTCAGCTTTTTCATCACTGTGACCAAAAGACCTGAAAAAAACAATCTACAGGAGGAAAAATTTATTTTGGCTTGCAATTCAGTCCATGGTCTACTGACTCCATAGCTTTCAGCCCAAGGTGAGGCAGAACATCACGGCAGAAAGTGACGGTGGTGAAACAACTGAGGACCATGCAACCAGGAAACAGGGAGAGCAAGCTCTGCTCACCGGGGGCAAAACATTAACCCAAAGCCATGCCCCCAGTGACCCACCTCCTCCAGCCACACCTTATCTGCCTACAGTTACCACCCAGTTAATCCATATCAGTGGACTAATCCACAGATTAGGTTAAAGCTCACACAATCTAATCATTATACCTCTGAACCTTCTTGCATTGTCTCAAGTATGAACTTCTGGGGAACACCTGCTATCTAAACCATAACAATACCCATAGATCTAGAACAACGAAGATGGTATTGATTAGATTTAGTAATATTTGGCCATTGGTGACTTGCATAAGAGCACTGATAGTGGAAGTGATAGTGGAAGAAGCATGTGTAGAATGGGTTCATGGGATAGTGAAAGAATTCTGGGTAGGAAGTGTGGGCAACAATTTTCTAAGGGGCTAAAAAGAAATGGGTGGTAGCTGTTGGTAAAAGAAAGGAGGAAGACAGGGATGAGGCCAAGAGAGGATTTGTTTAGTAAAGAGAGGAGAAATAGCATGCTTAAATGGCAAAGAATAGATAGGGAAATGTCACGGGGAAGAAAAATGGTAAAATCTTTAAATATCATATTATTTGAATGTCATTTATATTCTCTATATCCTTACATATTTCTATTTACTTGACCCGTCACACTCTCTTACAAAATTTACCACTATCACTGTGATTTTTATGAAAGTTATACCTGTCTTTGTCAGAGTTTTGCTTCACGTATTTTGCTACTGCTCATTTTGGCATACAAGAATTTACTAATTTTACTTTTACATTTCCTAATATGTCTTCCCCCCTGCCCCGTTTAGTGGTCTTTCTCTTATATTCTTATCTAATTCTTTAATCTTGCCATTTCTGCTTTCTGTTTGCATATATTTAATTGGTGTACTATTCCACATTCCTTTTTTTCTGAACTGCTTTTTGTCATTTCCTTTTAGACATGTTTTTCTGAATATAGTATTTAACTGGTGTATCCTTTAGAATAAATTTGACTTTCAAATACTGCATACTGGTTGAAGAAATGGAGTGGGATATATTTGCTCTTATAAAGATACAATATAGGGCTGATTTCAATTTTTTTTTCAGTGCTGTTTAATTTCTCTCTATTCTTTTAGTTTTGTGTTCCTTTGTTTGTTGGATTGCTTGTCTCATGAAGAAAATGGTCAATGGCTTCCAGGATTTCTATGGGATTATACCTTACAGTCCAGAAAGAGAATTCCCATTCTGGAAACCCTGGATGCTCTTGAATCATGTGCAGTATCCCTTAAACTTACTCTGACTGGTGGTATAGTATACCATGCCATTTGGAGGCCAGGTCTGTGATATTTACCATTGAACTAATCACTTTAATAAGGGGATTGTTATTATGATAGATGAATAGTTTTAGTGAGTTACGTCTCTAGCTTGTAACTGAAGTTTGAAATTCATTCCCATCCAAGCTGATGTGTCATTATTCAAGAAAAAAAAAAGGGGGGGAGAAGGATGGATATTGTAAAGAAGATAGCATAATTCTCACTACTGGATTGCAATATAATTCTCTATCTTCAAACACCAAATGCACAAACTGATAAAACGTGCCAGAAATAATTAGAAATAATAAGTAAGATTGTTGTTACAACATTAATAATGGAAAAATTTAAAAACTATATTACATACAAATAATAACTAATTATAACATATAATTGAAGAAAATATTCCACTTACTTTAAAAGTAAAAAAAAATAGTGGAATAAAATTATTAAGAAACATGCATAATTTATATGAAAACATATAAAATTTAATTAAGATTTCTAAAATGTTTCCAGCTAGGAAAATTCAATGTTATAAAGATTTTGCTTCTTCTTAATTACTCCCTGTAATCATTGCAGTCTTAATCAAAATCAAAATGGTTTTCTTTTTTTGTGTATATATTTGGACAGGGAGGCTTGCCAGTCAAGACAAGAGATTATAAGGTCCATGTTATAAAATTAACTTTTACTTTAGCTAGGAGATTTTAAAAACACAGGTTTTAGAGACTGTGTGGAAGAAGGAAGCCTTTTTTCATCGTATATATTAAATATAAAGCTATAGGAATTAAAAACAATGGAGTGAAGACAGAAAAAATAAATATAGCAAATCAGTAGACTAGAACTTAAAATTCAGAAAAATCCTTAAGTAATATAAAATTTGCTTAGCATATTAAAGGGGTTCTGAATTTCTCATATTGTCTGGAAATAGATAAATATAATTTATCTTATAATTTACCTTAGAATTCAAGAAGTCTTCTGTTATAGTACATTTTGTCCTATTATATCAAAATAACTGAGACTAGGTAATTTGTTTGTTTTAATTAGTTACACATGTCAGTACAATGATCTTGACATATCATACATTTGAATCAAATGGGGTATAATTTCTCATTTTTCTGAGTGTACAGGTTGCAGAATCACATTGGTCATTCAATAAATTTATTGACTGACAGTTATGGTGGATGGTTGTCCTATATGAAGTTGCCCAGCATCTGGAAAATGTCATCTTTCCATCATCCCATGGCAGAAGAGCAGAAGAGAAAAGAGAGGTGGTAGAGAGAAAAAGGGCCAAAGTTCTGCTTTTATAAAGAACCCACTCCTGTGATAATGGCATTAGTCCAGCCTAATTACCTCTTAAAGTTTCTACCTCCTATTACACTTACAATTTCAACAGAGTTTGAGAGAGAACAAATATTCACATTATAGCACTGTCTTATGCATGTTGCAATCTGTAGAGTAAGCGTTTAATAATAATAATAGAAAATAACGTATAGCCAAGAAGGTAAGAGCGAGAGAATGGAATTACAAAAGTAATCAGTGAAAAGAAAGTATATAAAAGGAAAAACAGATAGTATAGATAAAAAGCAAACAGGAACAATGGTAGACTCAACCCTAACCATATCAATAATTACAATAAATGTAAATGGACTAAATAATGCAAATTAAAGACCAATATTGTCACACTGAATTTTAAGAAGCACAAGTAAGAACTAACTATACATTGTTTATAAAGGAAATGCCTAAAATGCACAGAAGAGCTTAACAATTAAAGGATAAACCATTATATCATGTATAAACTTAATAAAAGAAAGCTATTATGGTACTTATGCTAACATCTTATGTGATTAAGAGCAGGCTTTTGAAACCTATAGAAGTTAAACTTGGTGGGGAAAGGAAGAGGGAGAGAGAGAGAGAGAGAGAGAGAGAGAGAGAGAGAGAGAGAGAGAGAAGACTTACTATGTGAGCAATGCTTTTGAGGTAACCTGGCTCTCTACGGAGTGCTGGGGACAGAATGGAGAGGTTGGTTAATGTGTGTGGAAAATCCATGTAGTAACATTGAACTGGAAAGATAGTACCAAATAGATAAAACATGCCAAGATATTTTAATGGGGATTATATGTCCATAGGTTTGGTCATGACCTTAATCAACAAGAAGTTAGTATATCTGTAGTTAGTCATAAAGAAAAATCAGAATTTAACACTTGTCATTATCTACCCCATTAACATCTCTTAGATGATAGGAAAAAGTCTATTTCTTATCTGACATTACTCTAAAGTTTTCAATGAAATGATACATTTTCCTTAACCAACATCAAATATTATGGCGGTAGTGAAGCGCCCTTAGTTTCCTTGGATTTAAATCCTACCCTCATATTCTGCATCCAGTTCTTTCTGGTAGTATGACAATGAGCAGAGACTCTCAATCAATCTGTGTCTTTGTTTCTTTATCTATAAAATGAGAATAATAGAAGAATTTAACTAATAGGAATGTGGTGAGGATTAAATGAGCTAATACCCATGCAATATGAGAACAGTGAGTGACTCACAGCAAGTCAAAATAATGTCCATTATTTTTGTTACTTTTACAATTCTATTACATGGGATATTTTTTTGGTATCTACATTAAAATGTTGATTTTGTAAGTAGGAGAACATGAAATGAACAATCTAAATTATCCTTTCTTTTTGGCCTTGCTCTGTCCTTAACTCTTAATTATAAACCAGGAGCTTAGTAATGTGGGCATGGGTTTCATATTTTCTGCTTGAAATATATTTGCTGGAATCTGGCATATAATGATGTGCTGGGCACTGTGTTGGACACTGGAACTCAGTAAAACCCCTGAAAGAGCTTATAGACTGTGAATAAAGGATTTCCCTGTAGTGGGATATGGTAAACGGAAGAAGGCTTTATTTTCAATACATAGAATGAAGACTACCCTTGGATGCAGATGAGAGAGAAGGATGTTTTTAGCTGAGGAAGGTTTCACAATGAATGGGAGAGGAGTTGGACGTTGAGAAGGAGAGTCAGGAGAGGATGCTCCAGGGATAAAAAATAGCCTGAGTGCAGAGATAGAATGGTGTGAAAACACAAACCATGCTTGGGGAGGGGCAAAAGGTCCATTGTGTCATCCATCAGATCAGTAGAATGAGAAGGGGCTTTTGGGAAGAGAAGTAGAACACACTTGAACTTTGTGACTGGTTTTCTAAGGAAGCTGAAGGCTGCAAAACTGTTTTAATGGCAATTATTTTAAAGTCATACTTAAGATAATGGTTTTTGGTTTGTGGAATGTTCCCTGAGGAGTCCAATGAGTTTTGATAGGAATTTAGGTTTAGCATGGAATTATTCTTTCTGAAGCTATATTAAATGTGATCTCATACTTGTTGAACTGTTTTCGGTACTTAGTTATGCAAACTGTGACTATAATAACAGTAACGGAAATAACAGCATGAGTAATAATAATGTTATCTAACAAACCTTTATTGACAGATTTTTATGTGCTGGGAATTATTGTAGAATCTTTTAATGTGGTCATATTTAGTCCTCACAATACCTTTATGAGGCAGATCCCGTTTACTGTATTTATCAAAAAACACTTTGTAAACCAGTAAAAACACTATACCAATGATAATGATAGGTTGTATTATTTTCTTTACATGAACCTTAGGTCTCATTTACCTCTTATTTTCTTTGAAAGCCCATCTTTTCTCTAGTTTTATGCTATAGGCTGGAGAGACAGAGAGATAGAGACCAAAATGAAAGAAGCAGCAGAGAGAGAAAATATCCAAGAAAGTATTATCCCTAACTGGTTACAATTTGAGTTTTTCTTTTTAAAACTTACTTAGAGGAGAAAAATGCAGTTTTATCATATAACAATATTATTCCATCTTGCTGCGTTTGCCTGGGTTGAAACTTGTGCTGATTTAAAGATTCTGGAAGATACTCTAGATTTCAAGCAGACTGGGATTCTATCTTTGGTACTTGCCTATCAAATAAGCACTATACCATTTCTTAATCATTCCTCTCCCCACTTAACACATTTGCAAGAAACCAGGGATCACCCTGAGGAAGTCACTAACTTTCCACTTACACATACTTACATGGGGGTAGGAAAAGTAGAATGAACATTTGAGGCTCTCAAATAGCTGTCAGGAAGAAGTCAGTGGACATCACTGTAAGAGTGGAATTAATTTTGTAGGAAAGTGAATGGATAATAGTCAATTTAGGGATTTAAAACTTAGATTCAAAATTAAAAATAAAAACAAAAACAAAGAAAGGGTTTGCTTGAAGTTCTATTTAATCCCCAGCAACTGTAGGTAGGTCTAAGATTTTTGTAAAACGAGAGGAAAGGAATTATGTGTAATTTTCTCATCTGAGCAAATCTTTTTCCCACTCCTCTGCAAATTTTGGCTACTTGGCATGTCAGCCAAATCCTACAATGAACATCACCTTTGAAAAATCAGAATGGGAAAACCACAGAGCCCCACTTCTTCAAAACTCTGCACCAACAAATCCAGAATAATCATAGGAAACACCTCAACAGATTAAGTCATATCTAAAGCATAATTTTAAGACAGGCCAAAAGTAATTGATTCGCTTTCTAGGATAATTTGAGGACAAAGATTTATTTGATTTAAAAACAATGGTGTGTCACTCCTTCAACTTGAAAGCAAGAAGAGCGGGGACCTTTTCTGATATTACCAGCCTAGTTATTTTTTTCTTTTTGCCAGCACGATCTTGCCCCCTTTATTTTAGTACCTGTCACTGTCTGTTGCAATTCTCATTTTATTTACTTTATGAAGAAAAGAAACATGGCTCATACTTCTGGAGGTATAATGTCCCTGATGCAGGTTCCAGGAAGGGCCCTTCTGAGCTGTGTCACATTATGGTGAGAGGGAGGGAGAGAGAGTGCACAAGAGAGATAGAGAAAGAGAGGGAGATAGAGAGAGGGAGAGAGAGAGAGGGAGAGAGAGACTCAAATTTCTTAGTTTAAATGCTTATCTCCATTATCAAACTGTGAGTTCCTTGGGAGCAGGGATCTCTTCTTATTTACCATTACAAAAGGTATTGTCAGTATCTGCCCCAGAGTGTGAGTGTGGTAAGCCATCAGCCAGGGCACCAGAAGCTAATTCACTCCAGGACAATAAAAGGACAGAAATAGTCAGAAGTCCTGGATTCTGGTTCAAGCTCTGTTGTTAACTTAGTTTAAACAGTTGATTCAATGTTTCTGCAACTTCAATTCAAGATTTCTTCTAGTAAATGTTTCTTTCTACAGCAAGACATAGCATTTTAAAAAATGTGTGAAGCAGATGTTATGAATATACCAGAAACCTGACTATCATGTACTATTTTTCCCCCCTTACTTTGCCAAAGATTTCAACTACCCTCTATTCTGGCATATTTTTTTCTCTTTTTCACTGAATCTTAGGGAGAAAAGAAGTGAGGAAAAGAGTCATTGCGTGTTGAGGATATTTTGGGTCAGAGAATTTACTTCTAAATGCTGGCTGTGAGGGGCCTCATTTCTCTGAGTTCAAATTACATGCCAACTTAAAATAGCAAACTCGTCCCTTTACTGAGCAGGGTTATAATTCCACTACAATTTGTCAGAATGAAGAGAAAAACAGTGGGAGATGATAGATTAAGTTGGATTTTTCTGAGAAAATTTCAAACCTCAAGTTCATTATTGGGTAGCATCTACTAAAAATTTAAAATACATATGGCTGTCTAGATTGGTACCACCATGTACAGGTGACAATTGCCCTAGACATTTTCTGTGCTTTGAAAAGATTACATAATTGCTGAACCGGCAGTTGCAAAAATCGTGCCTTCATGTGAGTTTACACCAGAATGGGAAGTGTCTTACTCAAAATTTCAGGCTTTTGCTCCTAGAGAGAAGGAAAGGGGTGAGGTGGGTGGGATTAGGAGGAAAAGTGCAAAAGCGGGGAAGAGCTTGTGCCAAGGGTGGAAAAATCATTGATGAGTTCATAAACACTCCCAGCGCACCAAGACAACCACATTTAAGACTGGAACCACAAAAACAACTACAACAACAACAGAACGCACAAACCCAATCATCTGCCCTCACTTCAGCAGAGAAGGCGATTGTCAATTGGTTTTCCTTCTTTTGTATTTTGAAGATTGATGTCAAAATAAAGGCAATGAGACACTCACATTATTTTCTTCCCTAATTTGTCAGTGGAAAATCAACTACCCAGAAAGCCGGATCTGGAGTGTGCTGTAGATGAGTTTCCTTGACGTCTATCTCTAGGAGTCATCACTTCAGAACTTTATTTTTTTCTCCTTAAATGTTAGAGAACCGTGAAGGGCCCAGAAATTTCTAACCAGAAATCATTTTAAAGAAGTCTCTGATGGATGTGGGTGCGGGGGCGGGGCAGGGAGAATTGGTCACCTATAATCTAAAATCAGCCGGGAGGATTTTTCAAAATAATCAATAAAAAAAAGTGTGCCTAGAAGAAGATATTAGGAAGTTATTTTATAAGGGAGTCTAGTTAGGAGATTTCAAAGCCAACTCCTTGACATTTCCCCAGAAAGCCTTGTTGCCTGGAAAGAATAAACTTTTAAATCTTTGTCTCCTCCTGTGTGTGTGTGTGTGTGAGAGAGAGAGAGAGAGAGAGAGAGAGAGAGAGGGAGAGAGAGAGAGAGAGAGAGAGAGAGAGAGAGAGAGAGAGAGAGATTTTAAGCAATTAAACAAAAAGACAAATGAGGGGTCCTTTGTCCTCCTTCTCTCTTCTATATCCTCCCCCCACCCCATTCTAGCCCAGGCAACCTTTGCTCTTGCTGGTCCAGGGCGGCTTGGCCTGTGGAAGACAATAGATATACAAGATAATAACAGGGCAGTTGCTCTGTGGCCTTGCCCTTTATCAGGATTAACTGTTACACCAATAAGCAAAATAGGGTGCTGGGGTTTTTCCATCACTGGCCTTTCTGCTCCTGGGTGCCAGATGGCATTATGTCCATGACAAAAAAAAAAAAAAAGTGCTGCAAGTTGTAATGTTGACCAGGCACTGTTACTTCCACTTGATCACACTGTTTGGGGCTGTCTTTGATGTACAAAACACTCCGAAGATAATGAAATGCGTTGGCAGCTGGCTAATGGCTGGGAAAGTGCAAACCCTGCATTGAACCCTTCCCATCAGACTATTCAATGGCTAGGTAACGTCAGGCCCACGCTGGAGCAGGCGCAGAGAGTCCTGTTGCCAGGCAGGCCAGGGACTTCTGGGCAAACGGCTGCTGAGGGGCGGCAGTTTTTTCTCTCTTCAATAGATGTGGTCTGTGCCTGCAGCAAATGAGAAATAAATCCATCAAGGCCAAGCTCAGGCTTATTTTGAGCCGGCTGCTGGAATTTGCATAAGAACCTTGTGCATACAGGTAAACAAAGACTTCCTCCAAATACTCATGTGGAGGTGATATGAGAACTGTTGGTTTTTTTGTTTGTGTACAAAGTAGGGCCTCATCTTTATGCAAAAAAAAAAAAAAAAAGGAGGGGGGTAGTCTTCTGAATTAAATTTGATTCTGCTGCTGCTGATCTTTTCACTGGCCTGATTCACTGGGAAAGTAGAGCATGCATAATTCAAGAGGGGCCTTGTCTTACCCCCTCTGTCTCTTGCCACTCTACGGGGCCAATTCCTTGGAGATAGACCTTGGGTATCAAACCCCTTGGGGAGCCTTCCTGTGCTCCTGCACCCTGCCCCCCCCCCCAACTTCACTGATTTGTTGGGCTCTAACAGTGTAGCCACCATCATTACACCCCCTTCTTCCCCAATCTAAGCAGAAATCCTCTCCATGTGAAAGGCCTCCTTTATCTCCAGTTTGCTCTTATCTGTGTTGTTTAGAATGTAAACTTGAGTCAGGAACTGTTTGAGGGGTCAGCAAACCACAGGCCAGCCTATATCCTGCCAACAAGCTAGAGAGTGTTTTTGTACCTTTGAATGATAGAAAAAAAAATCTAGAGAAGAATATTTTGTATCACATGATAACTATGAAATTCAAAGGTCAGTGTCCATTGGTAATGCTTGATTGGAACACTATCCTTCATTTATAGAATGAATGGCTGCTTTGGTGCCTCCGTGGAAGCCTATGGCAGGTACTTCAGAGCCTGACTGACCCATTGAAACCTGAAGTGCTTACTACCTGGCCCTCGATTGAAAAAGTTTAACCCTCACTTGAAGCTCTTTGCAGGGCTTAATTCACTTCCTCTCTTGGACTATTTCTAAAATCTGAGGGTTAGTTTAGCTGGGTGAGAAGCTTTCCACCATATTAGTCTTTTCTTCATCTTTACCTGAAAAATAGTCATTAGTGCTACCAGTTAAGACAATTTGTTTTCTAGCTTAAAATGGAACCAATTTTGAAGTTCTTTCTCAAGTTTCCCATTTTTGTACCCAGCCCCAGTCAACTCCCAGGTTGGTCTTTAAACACATACTTCAGGTTTGAAATGTCCCAGGGTGTCAGTTCAGCTTGAGTGGAAATGTAAGGGGAAGCAGGGTGGATGTGAAGATAAAGCTTCTCATGGTGGTCATTGTCACTTTCCAGGCCCCTGCCAATCCATCAGGCTGTGTTTGCAGCCCAAAGTTCCAAGCTTATCTGAACCAACAGAAATGAATCTGCCTGTTTTACAACTAGGGTCTGAGTTTCTGCCCTGAGCTCTGCCTTTGTTAATTCCAACAGTGTGTTTTTCAAAAGAAGTCATTGACTACCTTTTGGCTTCCTCCTCATCCTGTTTGTCAGGGTCTATGGGGCGTGTGGTCTCTAACTTCCTACCTACTCAACTTGATTATATGATACTGGAACTTTCTTTTTTTGAAATTTAGCTTTTGCAAAATTGTTGGCCACAGCTGTTCTGGGTCCCTGAAATACAAACTCTGTCTTCATCAAAGTGGTTGGCTCTGTCAGGTGGATTACCGGTGATTCTTTTCCTCTCTGTGCTTTTCTGTTTCCTAAGTGGAATATGTTTCCTTCATATCAAAAAGAAAGTTTAAAAGAAGGTTCTAGAAGTATCAGTATGGTAGTAACCTTTACTGGCTGATGAATATTTAAATTCTTTCCTGCCTTTCATCTCTTCATAAAGAGTGCCTAGACAGGTGCAGACAATATTTAAGTCAATGAAACTAGATAGATCCACTCTTTTTAATATAACACAAAAATAATTATGTGTGTAAGAAAATATCTGAGAGTGTGTTTAATTTACATTAAAGAAACAGAATTCCAGTTTCTGGTATGCTATACAAGGTCAGCAAGTGAAAAACTGAACAAGTGAAGAAACAAAAATTTCTGGAATGATTAATAAAATTCTTAATAATGGCTATATCTATAAGTAGTTTGTAGGGGGTGATAGGTACTTTTACTTTCTATTAAAGTTGTTTGTTTTTTTAAAAATTATGATTATGTACTATGTTTATAATGATAAAAATATTTGAGAATAATTCAAAAACTCCAATCTCATAACATATTTCCATAGATCTTTGAATATCTATTGATCCCACTCACATCTGCTCTTAATCAGCCCCTTACTCCACCCTCTCCCATAGCAAGAAACCCAGTCTCCTAAACTCTGTCTCCCACTGTGGAACATTTGGAACATGCTAGCGTTATAGCTCATCTGGGATGGGTAATGGCAGTTAAACCTCCTTTATGGTGTCAGAGTTTTGGATATTCATGAAAAGCCTTAAAAAAGAAAAAGAAAAATTGCCATTTTTTTCCTAATATTTTGTTATTTGTGCTTATTGCACAATTTTGAATCCCCATGGAATCTGTGTGTATGTTATAAGATAATAATCTGGTGTAGTATGTTTTGACCACACTATTTTGTAATCAACACAAGTTAATGCTGACAGTTACAAGTGTATATGGTAAAATAAGTCATTAACTAGTTGCTTCCGGAAGAATAAAATCTTCTAGACAAATTTCTATCTGCTGTATTTGACTTGGGGAAAATTTGACCTGATAAAAACAATGGTCATGCCAGGCACAGTGGCACATGCCTGTAATTCCAGCAGCTCAGGAAGCTGAGGCAGGAGGATCACAAAGCTGAAAGCCAGTCTCAGCAACTTAGAAAGGCCCCAAGCAATTTAGGGAGACTCTGTCTCTAAATAAAAAATAAAAAAGGGCTAGGAATGTGGCTCAGTGGTTAAGCACCCCTGGGATTCAATCCCCAATATCAACAAAACAAAACAACAACAACAACAACAAAACCCAACAATGGTCATAGAAGAAAACTAGGGGTGGCAGAATTTTTAACTAATAAGATTTGACAAGGATAAAACAATTTGCTGTAAATGATTAGAAACTTTATGTGAAAAGAATTTTGGTCTCAAGGAAAAATAATTTTAAAAAGATAAAAGCATAAATAGTGATAATTGGAAATATTTTTTAATTGACTAATTAGAAAATTGGTAAGGAAAAATAAAACTGATTTAATTCCAAAAAATTTCTCAAGGAAAATTAATCAGTGTTTGTGAATTGCCATTTAAAAGAATTGCATGGATAAAATCAAGGAAAAATAATTCTTTGAGGCCAAACTGGTGGGGCCAAATTTTTACTAATTATGGAGATCATACTTTATTTTTCTAAATGAGTTGCTCATTTTTCTGAGACCATGGAAGGCATGTAGGCATTAATCAATCTCTTCTCAAGTCTTTGAAGTGAACCTTTTCATAAAAGTGACCCTTTGCAGAATTCTTGGTACATGGGTCTATGTCTGGATTATGCTGCATTTCAGTGACCTGCTTGCCTCATGTGCACCATTTAAAATATTATTGTAGATTTAAAATGAGGTTAAAGGGAGAAGCTTAGAGAAATTAAATTGAGCAGAATCTGGTTGAGCAAAGAACAACTCACAAATTGGGCAGCCTTCAAGAGCAGGTGCAGAGAACTGGCATCTGTAAGGTGAACGGGTAGCATGGATGGACAGGAAATGGAAGTGAGGAATAGATAGGCAGCTCTGCTGATTACAGCTGCATGGTTTTCTTATTTGAACATGGTCTGGTTGGTTGGTAGCCTGTGACTGGGTCATGCTGAGCTGCTGTGATCGGCCGAGATTCAACATTTGTTATAAAAATATATTCCTAAATGAGACTGTCAGTTAGTTTACCTAGTTTATATAACTGTTGCGATTTGTTATATAAAGGACTCCAGTATGGAGCCATCTTTGGGCCAGAGTTTTAGTTTAATTTAATAGTAGTGTTGACAATAAGTTGACCCAAGTACCCATTACAATTCCTTTTAAACATTTCCTTAGCTGTTGTCTCTCTTTACTTTTCCACAGAACCTTAGCACCATCTAGTTATAAATAGACCTGATTTTTATAACTCATTGACAAGCTTCACACGGTAGACATTTTAGTTTTAATAATCTACTTGGCTGCTTTTTTTTTAATATAGAGATAAAGGTATATAGATGTGTATGCATGTTATTCATGTTTGGTTTTGAGTTTTTAAATTAATCAAATTTATTTTTGGCTTCAGATCTTTTTATTTTGAGCCCTGTTATGACCTTTTGTTCCTCTCTTTTGAAGATAATTTTAGTTAGAATATTATATTTTTACATGTTCATTTCAAATAGGCTTGAGATCCTTAGCCCTCCTGCTGCTCCAAGAGAATATAATTTTGGCACCTAGTTGGAAGTAAAAATGGCAAAGAAAGTTTTATGCATTTATTTATTTATTTTTGAAATTCAATCTGTACTCTGAGGGCTGGTGAAGAGCCAAGATATTTAAACAGCCTTGCTAGTGGGATTTCCCTATGTCTTCTTTCTCTTTTCCAAAGAAAAAGAATCTATTATTTATCCTGTCCTTTGCTGTGTCCTCTAAATTCTTGGATGAAATTCACAAGGAGCTTTTAAAGTCTATTTCCCCCTTTGATGATAGTTGGTGATTTGAATTTGCATTCTAATGTGTCTCCTAAGAGGAGAGCCTTGACCTTCACAATGTTTTACTTTGAGAATCTGATACAAGATACTGACCGGTTCTTTGAACTGCAGCCTTGCTCATACATCACTTGTTTATGCTTTATTTTCAGATTAACCACATGGCCTTTGGTGTCTGGTGTTCATTTATTTATTTATTTATTTATTTATTTTTATTTTTGCAAACTACTTTTCATGTATTAATCATATTCCATGAAGACAGAAATTTGGTCTAAATTCTATTCCATTCTATTCGGCATACAAAATAATGCCTGGCACTTAGAAAGCACCCATTAAATCCTTGTTTCCAAACACAACTTTCGAAGAATGCCAGATCAGAATGAGCTATTTGTCTGACCAAGATACCATCGCAGCATATCTGAATAAAACCCTCTTTATCAGAAATAAACTCTCTGATTCTTCTTATTCTAAAATTCGGCTATTCATGTCCTCCTGCTCATAATGTTCAGGCTCACAGCTTCTCCCTCCAACCCCACCTTACATCTATACCAAATTAGCCACCACATTGTTGATTCTACTTTCCAGAGACTCTACAACCCTGGTTCACATCTTTTGGTTCCCATTGCCCTGGTTTACATCCAGCTCCCTCTCACTTGGCTCTTATCATTTCCCTTCATTGGAGGGCTCTCTCTACTCCCTTCTTTTCCAAAGTTTCTTTTGACATTGCTTCTGGAACAATCCATCCTTCAACAGGTCTGACTGACCCTGTGACTACACACATGTAATGAGTTCTTGTTTCCCAGAGAACACAAGAGAACACACTTAAGATTCTTGAGCCTGTTTTACATGTTCTTCCAGAATGTTCGGGGGTCCAGTGGTCATTTCTAGGTTAATCTATATCCTCACCACACATTATTATCCAGCCAGGGTAGTGCACTATCATTCCCAGACACACCCTGCAATCCCTTTGCTGCTGACCTTTGTTCCGTCTCTCTGTGCTCCAGCCACGCAGGCCTTCTCTCATTTGATCCCCCTCCATGACATCTCCCACCACCGCCTGTGCCAGCACTGCCCTCTTTGACTTGCCTCCCAGATGCACTTGGCTGAATAATTTTTGTCACTCATTCTCCCAGGTCTCATTCTGAAATGATATAGATATATGACGAAACCCAGGGCTACACACATGCTCAGCACTCTACCATAGAACTCCACCTCCATCCCTTTTTATTTTTATTTTGAGATAGGCTCTAACTTGTTCAAGCTGGCCTTGAACTAGCCATCCTTCTGCCTCAACATTCCAGGTAGCTGAGTTGACAGGTGCGCACCACCACGCCCAGCTCCCAGTTCACTAAAAAGTGACCTTTCCATGATCCCTTCACTCCCCATCTCCCACCTTTATACAGGTTCAGATATAAGGTCACAGACATAGCTTTGGTACCAAATAGTGCATAGTTCAACATTATACACATATTTGTGAGATCATTTGATGAAGAACTGTCTTCTCCACTTAACTCTGTGAAGGAAGAGAACTAGGCCACTTTATTCACCATGATATCCCCTGAACCTAGCACAGGAGTGCCCACTAAATATCGAATGAAGAAGTGCCTGAATGCTTTAATGGCATTAATGCATTCCCAATCTTCTCCAGAAACTGTCCATGCTCTCCATCCCACCTTTGAATTCATCTCTTTCTTCCCTTTATTCCCATCACCCCACTTCTTTAGTAGGTGATGGAACAATTAACAGAGTAGCTAGGTTAACACAGAAGAAAATGGTCAGGATTGTATTTAAGGATGGTCACTAACACAAGCCTTTGTTCATAGGAATGAGTAATTGAAGTTTATATAAGTCAGAGTCTTTGCTAAATTTGAAATGTTCAGAGTATGGGGCTGGGAATGAGGCTCAAGCGGTAGCGCGCTCGCCTGGCATGCGTGTGGCCTGGGTTCGATCCTCAGCACCACATACAAAGATGTTGTGTCTGCCAAAAAAATAAATATTAAAATATTAAAAAAAATGTTTAGAGTATTATATCAGGCTTCTAAGGATGCCAAGTGTGAGGCAGACACTCATCTGAAAGAATGCCCTTTGATTATACCTTAATCTTAGCCTCTCAATGCAAAATGTGTGAGGGTGTTAATGAGGAAGACTGGGATGCAACTTGTGATGAATTCAGTGGGGATCCATGTCTGACTGATGTCCTAGGACTGATAGGTCAATGGTGTCATCTTTTCACATTCTTACTTGGATTTCTTTTGCACACCTAACCTGATACTCTTGTTAATAGATGCTAGCAGATAGTGATAATCAAGAAATGGTGGGAAATAATGATTAGTAAATCTGTATTTATCCTGTCAGGTGTACCCTACTTGGGGACACATGCCCACTTGAAAAATTTTGAACTTTATTTATTAAATCTTCTCTAAGAAAAGGAAGGGTAATGCACAACTATTTTGTTCGGTTTTGTTTTGTTTTTATCAAGGCTGCAGGTCTACCGTTCTTAATTCTACTCAGGACCAAACAAGTTATCCATCAGCCTGGTTTTACCAGGCTTCCATTTTGACTAATGGATAGTCTATTTTATTTTTTAATTTATTTTTTGAGAAAAAAAGGGAAAAGAAGGTTTATTGTTTTGCTAACAAAGGAGAAACACAGGGAACTTCTGTCCCAAAGGATGTGATTCTTGGATAGTCTATTTTAAAAAAAGATGTTCGAAAGGTGGTATCGCACCATTAGGTTTGTACTGCCACAGAGGGTTTGGGGAATTTCCTGCGGCCTATGTGTAAATTTGGAGTCACAGGAAAGAACAAGGGAAGGCACAGGAAAAGCTGTGGTTATCCTCTATGCTGGAGTTGCCAAGGGGGGCAGGGGGTGGTGATGGTGTTAATGGGATCTTGCTGGACTGCATTAGGAGTACTTCCTTATCTTAACCGTTAGAAAAGTGTTGGGGTAGGTTTTAAGAACAAAGAATGGGTTTCTTTGTCTTTCCTTGGAGAATGTGAGAAAACTAAAAGAGATCTTTCTTCTGAGGGTCAGAAAATGATCTCTCTGGGTGCTGAGAGGCACACATTTCTCACTTTGAGAGCACAGCACCTGGTGTGTTTCTTAATTACTTCTTTGATCTAGGATCCTTTTTGGAGGTAGGAGTATGCTACTCTTCCTAAGGGTTAAGGCCAGAAAGGGGAAAAGTCAGACTCTGGTAGTCCAGAAGGAAAATCTGGGCTTTATCTATCTATTTATCTATCTATCTATTTATTTATTTTTGTGCATTGCAGATCACCCTCTTAGTGGGGAGCCAGGATCTACCCGTCAGAAAGAAAGACAGTGAGAGCTGGGTGTAGTGGCACACACCTGTAATCCCAGCAACAGAGGAGACTGAGGCAGAAGGATCACAAGTTCAAGGTCAGCCTCAGCAATTTAGTGAGGCCCAAAGCCCTCAGGAAGGTGACATTTAAAGAAAGATCTGAAGAAAGGAATAGAGTTAACTATTTGGTTATCTGAGGAAACATGTATTTCAGGCAGAGGAAGAGCAAGTTCAAAGGTGACTCTGAGACTACATTAGACAAGCAATTCATTGGTTCAATGTAGCTGAAAATTGAGAGGCTCCAGACTGACTTGAGGCATGGCCTCATAAAGGGATTGAGACACCATTATTTTCTCTGCTTTCTTCTCTGTGCTGGTTTAGTTCTTACATAGTTTGGTCTTTTGTGGCCATGAGATAGCTATAGCATTCATGGTTCTTACATCTTTGTACTACAAACTGTGAGGAGAGCTAAGGTCTTTGTTTCAGCATTATCAGCAAAAATCTCATTCTGCCTTTTTTTTTTTTTTTTTTTGCTCTGTTTGGGTCATTGCTTATTTCTGTACCAATCACTGTGGTCAGAGCAAATGCAGTGTACTGATTGTTTTATGTTTGTGTCACTTGCTTTACCAGAACAGCAGAGATGGAGAGAGTATGTATGTGTCTGCTTGGGTGAGGTGTGGGGGACAATAGAAGGCAGGGAGGGGAGGAGACCCCCTGAGGGATACTGGGGCACCCAGAGAAGGTTAAATGGATTCTTGGATTGTAAAATCAGTGAGAGTCTATCATACTGTGTTTTTAACTTGAAAGAGATCCTTGGTAGAACTAGAGCTGGCACACACTTGCTGGTAAGGGCCCTTTATCTCTGTTGAATCTGGTTTCTTTTTCTCTAAAATGAAGTGGTTGGTTTCATGACATTTAAAGTCATATCCTAATTTACACTGCTCAGTTTGACGAACTTTTAAAAGTCTTATATTTTAAAAAAACATCAGAATTATAAGTAAGTTCATTGAAGGAAAGTAAAGAATGGAGTATTTGCTTTTTATTATGGCTGCTGATAACTGGCATAAGGGCCTATATACATGCCATCTGATAGAAGGTTAAAACACAAGTCTTTTAGAAGCCAGTGTGATCAAGTCCAGATTCCTCCGCATTCTCATTTACTGTCTGCTTGATAAGCTATTGGAAGAGAGATACAAGCAAAGGGTGTGTATCAGGAGCTCTGCTGGATCAAAGTCCAGCTGTGGGTGGAGAGACACAACTCAGCTCAGGGAACATACTTAGGGTTTTCAATGTGCCTTTTTGTGTTGGCCTCCATGATATCATAATAACATGAACATACGCTCTCCTGAAGTTAGATGGTGCTTGGAATTCATCTCTTGGACTTACAGGACTGTGCAGTCCTTCTTAGTGGTAAATCTGTCCTGAAGTACATGGACATTCCCATAGGCAGAATCTGGAGACTTTTCTGACGCTGCCAACAAGAAGTGACTTTTATAAGAATGCTCCTTCTGCTTGATATCAGAGCTTAACATTTTATATTAAATTTTATGTTACGTTTCTAGACATACGTGTCTGATGCTTGGCCATGCGTACGAGAAAGGTGTCTCCTTCAAGCTTCCTGCATGATTTAGACAACGCTTATATGATGACCTCCACGTGTCAGGAACAGTGCTCTTAGGGAACCCTTAGCCTGTCTCTGTGAATCTTCCCTTAGAAATTTCCATGTGCTTCAGCACACAGTACAAAGACTGCATAGGACTTTGACTGTCCTTCTTATGGCTGATTCAGGGATTTATGCACTCTCGGCTTCTTAACTGAATTAAGATAAATTTTTATCCAGTCTCTCCACATCTTTGGGGTCCTATGAAGACCACTCACTTTTCTCCAGCAGTTTTTGTTTCACTTTAGAAAGCCAACTCTGCTGTCCCTCTTGGAAAGTCCCCACCCCACCCAAACATTCCCCTTATCATGGATTTGACATGGTTGATTCATCAGAGTAGTATTTGTCCCTGAAATATTTTTCTAAAATAAAATATACCTGATGGTTGATTATAATACACTCTGATGTCAAAGTGGTCCCATATGCCAAGTATTATCATATCCTCTCAGCCAATCAGTGTGAACCCAGTCAACTATTTCATACTTTCAGCTAATGAGAGCTATTCTGCTTTTCCTGAGTTAGGTGTGTCTGCAATGGGTGATGTTTCTTCTACTGTGGTTTCTCTTTCTGCCACTTATTTGTGTTCTTTTCATGACTAACAAAAAAGCAACAGCAGTAAAATTGCTGCAAAGGAAGAAAATCATTCATAATAGGGGTTAGAAAGTAATTCTTACCAAGAAAATGAGAGGAGAACCAACCACTGAATAGGAGAAAATATTCGCCAAAGACATAGCAGATAAAGATCTATTATCCAACATAGAAAGGGACTCTTAAAACTCAACATTTTAAGAAAACAAACAACCCAATTAAAAATTAAGCAAAAGTCCTGAAGACACCACGCCAAAGAAGATATGCAGGTGGAAGACAGGCATATGCTAAAATCATATGCCATCACAGAATTTCAAATTCAAATAACAATGAGATACCACCATACATCTACAAGTCTGGATAAAATCCAGAACACTGACATCATCAAGGGGTGCTGGTAAAAATGTGAACATCAGAAACTCTCATTCATTGCTAGTGGGAATGCAAAACAGGACAGCCACTTTGGAAGCATTTGACAAAAGTAAACATCCTCTTACCATATGATCTAGCAATGAACTCTACAGTCTACCCAAGGGGACTGAAATCCACACAACCTGCAAACAGATATTTACAACAGCTTATTTGTAATTGCCAAAATGTAAAAGCACCCAAGATATCCTGCCCTAAGTGAATGGCTAAATAAACTGTGATACATATAGAGAATTGAATATTATTTAATGCTAGAAACAAAAGTTCTATCAAGCCATGAAAAGGAGTTCTTATGCATTTATTTATTTTTATTTTTTTCCACATTCCAATGTATATTATTAAGTGAAAGAAACCAATGAAAAGATAATGAACTATAGGATTCCAAGTATATGGCACCTGCAAAAGGCAAAACCAATGGAGAAAGTAAAGAACAGTGGTTGCCAGAGGTTGGATGGTAATAAATACACAAAGCAGAGAGGATTTTTATGGCAGTGAAGTTTTTCTTGTGACACTGTAAATGTAGATAAATGCAATGATGCCCTGTCCAAACCTATAGAAGTTACAACACCAAGATTGAACTCAAATGTAAACTATGGACTTTGGATAATAATGATGTGTCAAAGGAGGACAGGTACACTACTCTGGTGGAATGGTGGGGAGGGCTGTGTGTGTGCTGCGGGGAGGCAAGCGCTCTCTGTGCCTCCTGATCAATTTTGCTATGATCCTAAAACTGCTCTAAAAATAAAGCTCATTTTAAAAATGCCAGTCTTACATTGAGGTGCTCTCATGCAGAAGCTCTTTGACATTATAAGGGACATCCTTTCCACAGCCTGGGAGGGGCCTAACATTCATTTCCATGGAAGTGAGAGGCAGGGTGACAAGGCATGCCTTTAGGGTCCTGATAAGCCCTGTGGTAGCCCCTGTTTAGGGCCATTTAGCTGGCAAGCCAGCTTGTCTGAACTTTCTCCTGTTTAGAGTCATGTACTTGTGCCCCTCACCCCGTGTCTATTTTGCAAAGACTGGGGAAGGAAACTGGAGAGGGACTAGCCCTCTTGAGTTTCTAAAAGGCCTTGTTTGTAGATAGTCCTCCTCCCTTATCAGAGCTGGGCAGTATCAAGGCCAGCCTTATCAGGGAGGACAGCTGACAACAGCTGAAGTTGTGTTTACCAGTATGGCTGCCACCCCGGCAGCAAGGGTTTGTCCCCTGCAGTGACCATCTCTGCCCCATTGTGACTAAGCAAGGACCTGGAATACCATACTGAGTGACTTTGGCTAACAATGACGGCAAGGCAATGGCCAACGTAAGATGATCGCACGTTGTTGCTATAGGTGGAACACTCTGTGTGTACATGGATTCTCTCCATCCTCAAAAGAAGAATTGCTAGCAGTACTTTCTGTATGTCAGGCATTGTTCTCTGAGCTTGAGGCATGCTATACTAATTAAATCATGATGAGAACCTAATGAGATGGTACCATTGTCTTTCCTGTTTTATAGATGAGGAACCTGAGGCTTAGAGAAACAGCAACCTGCTTCATATCACACAGCTGCTAAGCAGTGTAGGGAATAATTAAACTCAAGGTTAGCATGACTCCAGAATAGTCCTTTAATCATAGTTGTGCAGAATCGATCTATTGTAATTTTATTTAGCTCCAAGATAATTTGCAAAAATAAATTGCGTATAGAAATCCATCACAGCCACCGTGAATACAAATTCCCTCCCTTGTCCTTAGTGTGCCATATGTTCTTGGCTAATGAGAAATAGCCAATTAACTGTATCATTCACTCTGAATCAATTCAAGTGATTGCTTCCAATGATGACGATGATTGTTGAAGCCTAGAAAAGAAAGCACAAGGCAATGTTAGAGAAGTGGCAAGAGAAGTGGGGTGACCATCAGAAAGATTTTACAGGTTGCCATAAACTTGGAGAGTTTTCCCAGTGCAAGAACTGGCCTACAGTTTGCAGAAACCTGATCTGGTCAGCCCATTGGAATATTCATTTTCTCTATGATGGGCTCCTAAAAACTCCTTTAAAACCCAGAACATCAGTTTATCAATATGCAAGGAAAATTATAACTGTCAGGGGAAACAGGCCCTCTCATCATTGGGTCAGAGTATGATCTTCCTGCTTTGCAGAAAGTCAAATTACAACTATAATTAAGTTGCTGGATGAATATGGGATTGGACCAAGGGAACTCTCTTCTATAATGCAAATATTTAAAGGTCATAATAGTTGGATACATTCCATTTCACTGCAAGGAGAAATGCCTCACCGAAGAGCAGCTAGCATGAATCTTTGGGCTTGAGTCACATATTGGCCAGTATACTCTCAGCCCTGAGTAGAGCTTGCCCCCGTGAATTATTTAGATGTGAATGACAGAAAAATCCCAAACAAAATAAATGCTTATTTATTTTTTTAAAATGTCTTTGCATTTATATTAGATAACTACACATTTTGGATACACAAATAGCATTAAAAAATATCTGTTTCTCAGGTCATTTTCAGCATTACTGAGCTAGAAATTACAAATAAAAATTTTGTGTATTTAAGGTATACAACTTGATATTTTGATGAATTATGCATTGATAAATAATCAGCACAATCAAGTTAATTAAAATAGCCACCACCACACAGTTACTATTTTATTTTTGTGGGTGTGAGAACATTGAAGATATACTGAAATGGATCACATTTTTTTTCCTTTTTTTAAATGCCATTATACATGTACTTTTTTTGCATTACAATTCTTAATATACATATATACCACAAATTTTCATATCTCTGTTTGTATATATAAAGTATGTTGACACCGAATTCAAGTCTTCATACATGTACTTTGTATAATGATGACCATCACATTCCACCATCCTTGCTAATCCCCTTCCCCCTCCCTTTCCCTCCCATCCCTCTTCCCTACCTAGAATTAATCTAATCATCCGATGCTCCCTCTCCCTATCCCACTATGAGTCACCCTCCTTATATCAGAGAAAACATTCTGCATTTGTTTTTTTGGAATTGGCTGACTTCACTTAGCATTATCTTCTCCAACTCCATCCATTTACTTGCAAATGCCATGATTTTGTTCTTTTTAATGCTTAATAATATTCCATTGTGTATAAATGCTACATTTTTTTTTTATGCATTCATCCACTGAAGGACATCTAGGTTGGCTCCACAGTTTAGCTATTGTGAACTGTGCTGCTATAAACATTGATGTGGCTGCATCCCTGTAGTATGCTGTTTTTAGATCCTTTGGGTATAGTCCGAGAAGAGAAATAGCTGGGTCAAATGGTGGTTCCATTCCCAGATTTCCAAGGAATCTCCATATTGCTTTCCAAATTGGCTGCACCAATTTGCAGTCCCACCAGCAATGATCCTTGGTCCTTTTGATTGATTGATTGATTTTTTTAAATTTTTAGACTGGGTACAGTTAAGTTGACTTAAACTTCTGCCTCAGCCTCCCAGTTGCTGGGATTGCAGATGTGTGCCACCAAGCCTAGCATAGTCCAGAATCAAATTCCAAGGCTCCTTGCAAATAAATCTGGAAAATTAAGACTATCCTGCATAGCCAAATGTGCTGCCAAAAATCAGGGACAGCTGGGCATGGTAGCACATACCTGTAATCACAGCAACTTGGGAGGCTAAGGCTAGAGGCTCACAAATTTGAGGCCAGCCTTAGCAACTTAGTGAGACCCTGTGACAAAGTAAAAAAATAACTCAATGGTAAAGTGCCCCTGGGCTAAATCCCCTACCCTGCTCCCCCCAAAAAATATCAGGGACAAAGTGGGTAATGGATATTGGGTGAGAAGTAAAGATTCACCATCTAAAACTGTTCTCTCAGGGCTCTGACCCCAGCCCTCATCGTGTCAGGGAGGAGAGGTGCGATCCTAAGGATCCTAACCATGAACGTGACGCAGCCGATCTGCTGATACCTTCTACATTATGCTGATCACTTTGGAGGTGATCTCTGCAGCCACTAAAGCTGAATTGAGAGGAAAGTCCTGGAGTCTAGGTTCTGCCATCTCATGATGCTATTTTTCCACACTTCTGACCTAATAAGGAAAAGTGCATTATTAATTGTGTTCATTAAAAGTCCCCCATTTGAGAATTAAGGTCTCTGTCCTGGAGACTTATACCCAACCCTTCCCATTTGCTTTGTGCCACCTCATAATATGACGAGTGAAAAATCTTGCACCAACAGCTCCAGCTGCTGTACCTTGGGTTCTTCTCCCACTTGTGATGCTCCAGGAGTTCTGAATGTGAACTGTGTGGCTTTCTGTACTTGTTTGGAGGACATAGGATGCCTAGCAGTCTGCACAAATAACATAGAATTATTTTCTGTCCTCTACATCTTTTTTTCCCTGCATCTACTCCTTTTCTATATTCACTCTGTACAGTATATTCTTTCCTGTGTATTGAAATGCTTCTGATCAGTTAAGCCCAGTCTGCTGGCCTGAGCATTCTCTATTCCAGTTCTTCAAGGGCCACTTTTTTCTCCTTTTCACTTTATTTTGAACTATATGATGATACTCTGTTTATAACAGAAAAACACATTTATTAAAGAAGAATATTAGAGAAAATACTGCCTTAGATTTGAATGCCTCACCAGCAAGATAGTTAGGCTTTTCCATTTCTTTTCTTTACCTTCGTTTAGTATTGACATAATACTTAAGGAATATATGATGTTGCATGAACAGAATTTATGCAATAAAGAACTACTTAAAAAATTGTGTCTTTGGACATAGCAGTACCCAAGGAGCATAAAATACTTTATTTTTTGACATGGAAGAAATAAAATTTGCTTTTAAAGTATTCTTCTGTCCAAATGAAAGCTTTTTATATTTCAAGAATTTCACTGTACAAGAGGAAGTGAGGGGAAAGGGAAAAATAATACAAGGGGGAGAAATGAATGACAGTAGAGGGGGTAGAGAGAGAAGAGGGGAGGGGAGGGGAGGGGAGGGGGGATAGTAGAGGATAGGAAAGGCAGCAGAACACAAAAGACACTAGTATGGCAATATGTAAATCAGTGGATGTGTAACTGATGCGATTCTGCAATCTGTATATGGGGTAAAAATGGGAGTTCATAACCCACTTGAATCAAAGTGTGAAATATGATATATCAAGAACTATGTAATGTTTTGAACAACCAACAATAAAAAATTAAAAAAAAAAAGAAAGAATTTCACTGTGTACTACAGCAGGAAATGAAAAGCTACCGGAGGAACTGAAGGAAAAAAAAAAAAAGACAACAACTATGGGACTGGAAAGGAATTAATATTAGCAAATGAAGTGCTTTTCTCTGATCCCTCTTTCTGCAAGTTACACCGTCTGCTTTGGAAACACTGAATTTCCCTTATTGCTACACGACTTCATCTAGCAATAGTGCATTGAGAAGAATAAATTACAATAGTTTTAAAGAAGAATGAAGAGGAAATATCATAACAATAAAAGGAAGAATCACCTCTGCCAATAATAAATTTTGTACTTGTTGACTGAAAGAATGTTCCATTCTCAGCTAGATCTCACTGAAATCTACCTTTGATGGAAACAAGTAAGTACTGTTTCAAAGCTAACCACATTTCTGAGACTACATAGCTCCTCTTCTTTAAAAAAAAAAATGCCCAGAAATGGGGACATTTTACTATGTAACTAAAAATGCCAAATCAGAATGCCTGATAATTTATTGTCTTTAAATCTGATTTTTTTTAAAAAAACCAAGAATTTCTAGTGAGATATCTGATCTCAGGAATTTAATCTTCTTTAAAAAACAAAATCAAATTTAGACACATAACTAGCACTCTTCTAAGTGGAATAAATGTCATTTAAATCCATCTCGGCCTGTTCTTTCATAGATGTACCAAGTGCTTTCTTTAGCTTTATTCTATTTGCTTTCTCCTTGAGTCAGTCCTGTTTTCATTTGCCATCTGAGCTAGATTGGACTTGTGGTCTCTAATTGGAGCATAAGCTTCTTATCTCTCCATCCCAAATCACTCCAGGCATGATTGCCAGAATGCCTCTCTTCAACCACCAGGGTATTTTATATAATAGGCTTCATGGTTTGACCCAGGTTTCCTTTCCAGCTACTCTTCCTACCACTCCCCACCCTGTTCCCTAGGACCAGCCCTACCACGTTACTTGCTGTCCCACCCCAGGTTACTTGCATTCCCACCTTGGTGCCACTGCACAGCTGCTTAGAGCCCTCCTAGTCCCTACAGAATTCCTTCCACCCTTCAGTCTCAAAGTCAGCTTCCCTGCATCCTGTAGACTCTGCCTTGGGAATCGTCCCTTGTTCTCAGTGTCATCTGCACACATTTCAGTTCATTTTAAAAATTCTCCAATTTAATTCATACTTTGAACCCTATTCAACCTCTTAGGACCTCGGCTCTGGTGGATCAGGATATTTTTCCTACCTTTCCTCTGGGATTATGTTTAAACTTATGCCATTTGGACCATTGATCTAGACTGGTGGCTGTAACATCACTTTCATCACAGGTCCTCAGATTCAGCAAACCTCCCAGCTTTGTCGTCTTTTTGGGCCTCTGACAATTTATATTCCCAGTTTACGTTGGGAAACGGGGAAGTTCAGGATACTAAGACCCTGCTCTGTCGAGAATGCTCTTAGGCATATAAGATCATTCTGTTAGCTCAGCAAGGCTGTCTGAGCCCTGTCCCCTGGGATACAGCATGCTGACATTTCTTCCTTGGTGTGTGGATGCTCCTCCAGGATTCCATGGAAGAAGGGAAGTATAGGTTCCCTGTTTTTGGAGACCTCCATTTTACTTAGGGTCTTGGCATTCTGCCTTTCCCTGCTCACAGCCCCTTCTGACCTACCTGGCTGCTCTAAGTTCTTCTCTGTCCTGACTTTTCTTTCTCCCTGCATGCTGAGGAAATATTATGCAGTGGATGGTGACATGGGTGGAAGGTGGGAGGAGGCCTATGAGAAGACTTACTTTAACCCCATCCTGTTGTCTCTGAGTTCCCAGGGAGTAGGCTTTTGAAACTCAAAAACTTTCAGTCTATCTTTTGCTATAATATCCTTTTGGCAAAGATTCCCACGATACTGAAATTATGCCAAAACATGGAGTTCTAAATAAGAAATGGTGCTAAATGTTTCAAAATGTCATTCTACTATGATAGTGCTTTCTTTTTTTTGTTTTAAAATAGATTTATTGAATGATATTGACAAAATTGTATTGTGATATTGTGTGCATATATATTCCACCATTATGTACAAATATAATGCACCCATACAAATGTGGAAAAATTAGATTAAAAAAATCTTTCTCCTTCACTAGGCTGTGAGCTAATACTTTTCTTTTGTTAACTCTAAATCATGATAGAACTCTAGAGAAAAGATGGAGGAAGGACCCTGATTTACCTGAATGCAGGTATCTCCCAATATGTACAATGAAGGGTCAGAAGGTGAATTAAATTGAGTAATAGAAAAAAATTATATGAGCTGAAATATGTACCGATGGCATCAAATAAGGGTATGTCTAGGGCCCCAGGATGTTAGTGCAGAGAGGAGAGTAGAATCTCAACCTCTGATAAGTGAACTCATCAGTTATATGATTAATGCTACCAGTTTTCATTTAGCTAGTGCCTACCATCTACCAGGTGCAAGTCAATTTGCTCAATCATTTTACAAAGGAGTCATTGTTTCCCCTACATAGACTTGAAGAAAGCAACAGAGACTTCCAACATCATTCTAACACAGGTTATAGCTGTTTGATCCCAAATTCTTAGTACTTCCCTCTGCTCAGATTGTGAAATCAATTTTGTTTAACTTATGACATGATTATGGGTTCAAGATCCAGTGTGAGATGTGTGTGTGTGTGTGTATGTGTGTGTGTGCATGTGTGTATACAGTCAGTCCTCCAGATCCCTGAACTTGATATCTGTACATTCAATGAACACTGAATCAAAACTATTCAGAAAAAAAAATTGTGTCTAATAACATAGGCTTTTTCCTTGTCATTACATTATTTCTAAACAATACAGTATAATAACTATTTGCATAGCACATTATATTAGGTATTGTAAGTGACATAGAGATGAATTAAGGTATATCAGAGGATGTGCAAGGGTTGTATGTAGACACTGTACCATTTTTTATAAAGGACTTGTGCATCCTCGGATTTTGTATTTTCAACCGCCTTGGTGTGTGTGTGTGTGTGTGTGTGTGTTGAGAGAGAGAGAGAGAGAAAGAGACCTTTGCTCTATGGGGAATTAAATGTGTTTTTCAACCATCAGAAAGGAAAGAGTTCAAATATGGTTCCTTGCCCTGGTATGCGTAGCATTTTGGTGAAGTCATTCTCTGAGAAGCTTATTGATTCATCTAATATTTACTACCTCACTTATTACTAAAAGCAGGGTGCAGTCTCACCATTTACACTTGGGATCTTGGTATGTTTTAGCCAAATGTTTAATTTATCATTTAGGCCATTTAGGCGTTGTTGGGAATGAAGAAAAAATGTGTGAATTATGTGGAGATAAATGTTTGCTTTCTGCACTGCCTGGCAAGATGGCGGCAGTATTTTTTTTTTTCACAAATAAAATATGTAATTGTGTGGATATTTCAAGCAGCTTGTTTATATTTTCCCCCAGGGTTTAACTTTCTTAGATGTCTAAAATACTCTGAGGGGAGGGAGGGAATGCTATAAATTTTTACAATCAGACATTGTCCCTGTTTCCCAGGCAAATTCAATGCACCTTCTGTTGAGTAATTGGAATCCAAGAAGTAACATGGAGTGTTTTAACAAAACATGAGTGAATGGTATTTATAGCAGACTGTCAGAGGTTTGGAAACTCAAACTATTTATGTGAGAAAAAGTGATAAAAAGATACAATGAGAGATCAGAGTATATTGACTCCGTTGCAGAACCTGGCATTCAACACACAGGTTAACGTGAGTAAATATTTCCAGAGGACTATCCCCACACCCTGTCTATTTCTGGAGGAGAGTATCACTGAAATTTGCTACTAATGCCCTTTCTTCTATATGGGGGGAACATGGTGGTGGTAAACTGCATCATTAGAAATGCACCTTAAAAAGTATAGCTCAGGGGCTGGGGTTGTGGCTCAGTGGTAGAGTGCTCACCTTGCATGTGCAAGGCTATGGGTTTGATCCTCAGCACCACATAAAAATAAATAAAATAAAGGTATTGTGTCCAACTACAATTAAAAATAAATATTAAAAAAAGTATAGCTCAGAGTGGTATCATATTTTTTTATTTCTAATTTGGATTAATTTTTATAGGAAAAAGCCATTTGATGAGTTGTGAGTGAGCCTCAGATTGGGTCATTTGTGTACTAATACCCCCTTTTATAAAAGGCAGTGTGTCTACATATGTTTGTCTGCATGGTGTGTGTGTGTGTGTGAGTGTGTGCACACATGCACAAATATGTCCTTAGGACATCTGAGCTCCTAGTGTTTGATAAATGTAGTAACTCCACACTCCAGGTCACCACACTGCACAGTGTCAAGAGCCCAAGTCTCTCATAGTCTTGCTATGAGGACCAGGTGGGTGAGGCCGGACTGTGCAGAGAGGAATGAGGAAGAGGAAAGGGCAGATCATGGTTTACAAAGCTCTGTGAACTCTCCATCACCCCTCACATTTATTCTTAAAGCAGTGCTTGATGAAGATTTGCTCATATGAAAACATAAAAATGCCTGTTTCCCTCACCTCTTCCCAGGTATTTGTTTTAATTTTCCATTGTGTAGATTGGTTTTAATTTCTTTTAATATTTTCAGGTTGCTTTTTCTTTCATGTGAGACTTGTGTTTTCTTTCTTTTTCTTCTTCTTTTTTTTTTTTTTTTTTTTTTAGAGACAGGGTTTCACTGAGTTGCTTAGGGCCTCATCATTGCTGAGGCTGGCTTTGAACTTGTCATCCTCCTGCCTCAACCTCCTCAGTTGGGGGATTATAGGCATGCACCACTATGCTGGGCTTCTTCTTCTTCTTCTTCCTCTTCCTCTTCCTCTTCTTCTTCTTCTTCTTCTTCTTCTTCTTCTTCTTCTTTTGGAGGGGGGGGGCAACTGAACAGCCAAAATGTCTATGTCTTTATCCCTAAAACCTGCAAAAGTGAGATTGTGTATTCTTATGTGGCAAAAGGGATTTGACGATGTGATTAATTTTAAGGACCTTGAAACAGGAATTGTTTAGGTGAATTCATCAACAATAGGCATCTGTATTTGCTCATATGAAAATATAAGCAAATACAGAGCCTGCCTATGCTATCTGAGAGACAAGTGTGAGAGCAGAAGCAGGGATGGAGAGATGCTATATATCGCTGGCTTTGAAGATAGAGGGAGGCTACAAACTAAGGATTATGGGTAACTTCTATAACTTGAAAAGGCAAGATTTTTTTTTTTTTCCCCTAGAACCCTACAGAAAGGAGTCTAGCCCGGCTCATTCCTTGATTTTAGCCTAGTGAGACCTGTGTCAGTCTTCTGACCTGAATACTGTAAGATGATAAATTTGTGTTGACAAGGTGGTAAGAGGGTAAACTAAGTTTGTGCTAATTTGTTATGACAGCAATAGATAATAAATATAGTCCTGCTGTTAAAACTGTTAAAAGAATTTAAAGCTATATCACTTACATTAGTATACAAATTTATTTATTTTTTTAGTTGTTGATGGGCCTTTGTTTTATTTATTTATATGTGGTGCTGAGAATCGAACCTAGTGCCTCACACATGTGAGGCCAGCACTGTACCACTGAACCATGACCCCAGCACATAAAATTGTTTTTAAAATATTTTTTTAGTTGTTGATGGACCTTTATTTTATTCATTTATTTATATGGAGTGCTGAGAATTGAATCCAGTGCCTCATACATGTAAATCAAATGCTCTACTTCTGAGCCACGACCCCAGCCCTATACAAAATATTTTAAAATTTTATATAATGCATGATTCTTGAGAAGGTGCCTATGGATCTTTAGTGTTCTTGAGTCCCAGAATGGGAAACTTTTTTTATGTTTACATTTAAAAAGAAGTAGACTGGAGGGCCCATAGATTGTTTTCAGGGCGGGGGGGTTTGTTGGGGTGAACTTGTAAGTTCCTTAATTGCTTCAATTTTGTTTTGAAGCAATTCATTAAGGAAACAGGTATCTTTTTGTGAAACAGATATCATTTTGCAAAACAAGTATCTTTTCCCATGGGCCCAACCACTTTCCTTTATAGAGATTTAAACTCATCACCCCTCAGTACTTGGGTTATCAGTAGTAGCCTCTCTATGATACATATTTTGCAATGCATTCTGTAATCACAAGAACTTATGTCTTTCTTTCATAATTTAGGATTTTCCTGTTTAGGAGTAAAAGAGCAGATTGGTTTATTTGCAGTGAGATTCTTCTATCTAATAAAAATGTAGCTAGTTTTTCTTAGTAATACTTTGAACTGTAGCTATGTTATCTCTTGGAATATTTCACTTGTATCATGTGGAAAAATATGCATCTCATTCATACAGTGTTATTTGTCTTCTGCCCATCTAAATTCATTGATAATAAAAAAAAAACGAGAGAGAGATTGAGAGAAAGACTATATAATAGGTCAAGAAAGGATCTTGAGAGGTCATCTCTTTCATTAGAAAGGACTGTATCTACAGAATTCTGAACAGATAAATATATATCCTAGGGATGGAAATGGAATTTTTCTCCCCCTAAGGGAGCCTTAAATATATTTCAGTTATCTCATTTGCATGAGTCATTTACATTGATTTCCATGAGCCATTCCTAGGTCTGTATTCTTCATATAACCCTTGACTTAACAAAACCCTTCTCCCTCTCTTTCTCTCTCTCTTCCTCTTATTTATTATTCATTTGATTCATATCAAGGGCCTATGCTGGGAATGGTTCCATGCAAGGCATTATGAGAATCTCTGAGAAATAAAGCACACAGCCCTATTCCAAAGAAATGACAGTCTCTTGGGGAAGCCACAGTGTGGACCTAAGTCCTAAATGACTACGCAAGAAGTGTTTATGAGACACCACATAATGATGGGTTAATGAAGGATGATAACAATAGATAAAGTGTGAACAATGGTGATGACGGAATAGACAACTGTCAAGGACCTACTCTATCTAAGGCCCCTGTGTAGGTTATCTCTTAATTCTCAGCAAACTTTTGAAAGGGATATCTCTATCCCTGTTTATAAAATTACAAAATGGAGCTTAGTAATCAAATGGGCTCAGATTCTTCTGAGCCTAAACCCCTGCTCCTTGCATTGGGCCACACTGTCTTTGACAGGCTATCATGGAAGGAAACACTCTGTGAACTGAAATGTTCTGGAAGGACTTAGCCATGCTTAGATCCATTCATTGAGCATTTTCTCTGTTCCAGGTTCATCCTCCCGTACTATAAAATGAGGAAATGGAGCTACAGGGAGGCTAATTTGCCTGAGGACACATGTTAAGTTACGGGTAGAGCCAGATTATGGATTCACATGGTCTCATTCCAGTGCAACACTGCCTCCTTGGTACTGTGTGGCCAACAGGGTTATAATACTGAGTGGCATAAGAAGAGCTTCTCAGCCATTACAGAAAAACATGGAGAGAAAACAGTAAGTGATACCACAAAGTATAACTATTCTGATTGAGGAAGTAGCATGCTGTGGGAATACAGAAAAAGGGTTTCTAACTCAGACAAGAAAGAACCTGGACTTGCTTCTCTAAGGAATGACCCAAACCTGTGGGGCATTTTGAGATGACAGCCAGGTGAAAAAGAAAAGAGCCTGAGCAATTGGGTGGCAAAATGGTAGCTATACCTTAATTTGGTGGTGGGTTCAGGAATTGGCTAATTTCTTTTATTACCCATTCAAGATACCCACTGGTTATCCCTTAACTTCACTGAGATCTTGAGTCAGTTGGCACGTTCTTATTGAGGTCTTTCCTAACAAGTTTATTTAAAATGACACCACCAATTTCTCTTCAAGACATCTTTATTCTCCACGATATCTAACTGACCACATTATTTATTTATTGTTTTTTAATCGCCTATTTGCTTCATAGCATAGTTTTTTAAAAATTTGTTTGTTTGTTTTTGTTTCCTGTTTTGTCTTCTGTATCTCAAGCACCTGGGACAGCACTGACAGTGTGGTGGCCACTCTGTGAATACTTGCTGAGCGAGTAATGAATGGAGTGATTCACCTCTCCACAGACTCCTGACTTCTTGACTGCTGTCCCATGTGAATCAGGAGCTCTCACTGGGACTTACCAAAGTTCTGACTCCATCATGCTCTACTGCAGAGGTTCTGGGAGCCCTCAGGCCATGTGAGAGCCCTCACACCTCTTAAAAGACTTTTCTTCATCACCCTAAACTCTAAAGAGTTGTAGCCAACTTTTGGGGGCAGAGGATCTTAGCTTTAGTTTCCACCTATCACCAGCATGTTGGCAAACTTTTTTCCTTGACCAAATTTTATTTATTTTTTATTTTTTATTTTTTTAAAATTTTTTATTATTAGTTGTTCAAAACATTACATAGCTCTTGACATATCATATTTCATACATTTGATTCAAGTGGGTTATGAACTCCCATTTTTACCCCGTATACAGATTGTAGAATCACATCGGTTACACATCCACGTTTTTACATACTGCCATACTAGTGTCTGTTGTATTCTGCTGCCCTTCCTATCCTCTACTATCCCCCCTCCCCTCCCCTCCCCTCCCATCTTCTCTCTCTACCCCATCTACTGTAATTCATTTCTCTCCCTTGTTTTTTTTCCCTTTCCCCTCACTTCCTCTTATATGTAATTTTGTATAACAATGAGGGTCTCCTTCTATTTCCATGCAATTTCCCTTCTCTCTCCCTTTCCCTCCCACCTCTCATCCCTGTTTAATGTTAATCTTCTTCTCATGCTCTTCCTCCCTGCTCTGTTCTTAGTTGCTCTCCTTATATCAAAGAAGACATTTGGCATTTGTTTTTTAGGGATTGGCTAGCTTCACTTAGCATAATCTGCTCTAATGCCATCCATTTCCCTGCAAATGCCATGATTTTGTCATTTTTTAGTGAAAAGTAATACTTCATTGTGTATAAATGCCACATTTTTTTTATCCATTCTTCTATTGAAGGGCATCTAGGTTGGTTCCACAGTCTAGCTATTGTGAATTGTGCTGCTATGAACATCGATGTAGCAGTATCCCTATAGTACTCTCTTTTAAGGTCTTCAGGGAATAGTCCGAGAAGGGGAATAGCTGGGTCAAATGGTGGTTCCATTCCCAACTTTCCAAGGAATCTCCACACTGCTTTCCAAATTGGCTGCACCAATTTGCAGTCCCACCAGCAATGTACAAGTGTACCCTTTTCCCCACATCCTCGCCAGCACTTGTTGTTGTTTGACTTCATAATGGCTGCCAATCTTACTGGAGTGAGATGGTATCTTAGGGTGGTTTTGATTTGCATTTCTCTGACTGCTAGAGATGGTGAACATTTTTTGACCAAATTTTAGTTAGGCTCCTTTGAACCCTCTGCTTGCTTGGCCTCAACCTTGGCCTGTTGTATCCAGTTTCAGGATAATGTATGTAATTTGGAATTACATACGTACATGTATGTAATTTCCAAATTATGTAATTTGTAATATTAATCCTGCCACGTCACTTTAGCAAGAATCCCCCACTCTTAGTAATCTTTGTCTACTGACTTCCTTACTCTTTTTCTTGGCTATAAAATTCCTAACTATCTTTGTTGTATTGGAAGTTAAATCCAATCTCAATCCCCAATTGCAGTAGTCCTGAAAAACGTCTCCTTTGCTGCTTTTATCAAATGTCCTGTGCTATTTTTTTTTTAAACAGCATTCTCTTGGATTTCTTCTTTCTTTTGAAAAAGTTTATTTCTAGATCTTTTTGTCCAGTCAGTCCTTTGGGCTCACCCCTGTGGTACATTCTTCTGCCATGGTGTTTGTTATGTCAACATTGAACAATGTACTTTACTTTCTCTTAAACTAGTAAGACCTTTGGCACTTTGTTAACTAAACATATTTAAGTCCACTAGAAAGGTTTAATATATCATAGCCACAAGATATATCCTATGTTGTCTCAGTTTGTAAGCTTATATTATTTTCTCAGTCCATTTTACAAACATAAGTTGGAAGTTGGTCCTTTGCTTCTCTTTTTAAATCTAAATTAGAGGTGGTGAAACAAGGGATATTGCCTACTCCCTAAGATTGTTATTGCAAAGGAATATAAAGACACTGGAGGTAGGAGAAATTCAGAGGGGGGGGCGGGGGAAGAGATGGAGTACTGAATAGAATGAGCATATTAGGAGTCTGACCAAGAATCTGCAGAACAAGATGGTTGCTCCAACCGTCCCTCATGGAGATGTCAAAGAGATTTGGAATTCTGTTGTTCTGGTGAGGTGCTACTAATGTGAAAAGAGTTTGATCATGGTTATCAGGGGACTTTGGAAACAGGTTTTGGATTCACTGACTAATGGGTAAAGTCTGTCCATGTAGTACTGTGATGGTCCTTCTGCCAGGAGAGAAAATGTATACCATCTCAGAACTGGAAAGAACACTTCAGGTAGATATCAATGATTTTGCCTGCCTGACGTTATTGGACCAGGATTTTGTACAATGATGGCCATGCCTAGAAGAGGCCAAGAAGACCAAGATCAGAGTAGATACATGCTCCTAGCTATCACTTCCATGCTAACCTCATTCCAGTCCTTGGACGCAGGCAAGCTTTATTTGAAATTTCCTGGCTGCAGAAGCAACGACTTAAGGTTCTTTTTAGATGGTCTTTTTTCCCCTTCAGTATCAATTGAGAGGAAAAAAAAAAGAGTCTTTCCATCAGTTGGGTATTTCCTTGATATTTGAGCAGACAATTAACATGAAATTCCTGAATGCCAAATATGTAATTTGGAATAAGATATTAAAGAGGATTTCAACAGTGTCATAACTGTTGAATTTCAGTGTAACTATTTCCATGTGTTCCTACTGATGAATCAACCTATATTCATTTGTTTCATTAAAAGCATTTTTTTTCTTTTCACAGTTGTGTTGTTTTTGTATTACATTTGTGTTTCTCCTCATCATACCACATAAAATCTCCTATTTCCCAAGAGAGCTCATGAATGAGAAAAAAGAGGGTGCAAAGCCAAGAAGGGTTGAATACAGTCAGTTGGACACAGCGCCAGGACTCTCCTCCCGGGAAGGGCTAGCAAGGGTGGAGTGCACAGTAGGAGCAAAAAGTTGCTGAATCACACAGGCGCTTTTGTTCCCACACTGGGATAAGAAAAATCTCGGCAGAGAGAAGAAAGTTTGTTTGCGAGTCTTTTCCAGGGTCACCGGGATGTCTAAACCACTCCCTGTAGTGGTTTACACTCACAGCAACATGACATCTGGCAACTCGACTCTTAAAAATTCTTCTCTTTGACTCCTGCCATGACTGCTTCATCCAGAGCATTTCACGAATGGTTTGTCGATGGTTCAGAAACAGATGTGTAAAAACGTTTGGAATAAGGTAACTTCTAGAATTAGTGAGTTCCATATATTTATCGAATGCCCATTATGTACTAGGCAATTTTTTTTTTTTTTTTAGGCATAAGGATTGATTTATGAGTCCCTGCTCCATGGAGCTTACAACCTAGTAGAAGCTGAGAAGTGGAGAAGACAGACATTCATCAAAGAAGCCAATAAACAAATTTGATGATTTCTGGTGGTATTTACAAAGAAATAGATCTGGAATTATGTCTGAGAAAGATGAAGGTAAGGTGAAGGGGGAATATTCTGGAAGAAGGGCCGGAATGTACAAAAAAAAAAAAAAAAGAAGAAGCATTTGAGAATGCTCTTGTGAATCATGGCAAAAGTTCTGACATCACCAGGAAGGCAGAAGCCTCTAGTCAGCTGGTGTTTCAAAACTAGGGAAACACCAGGCCCCAGGCAGCTTTCCCCTAATTAAGGAAAAAGAGTGGCAATTTGCCTTGTGTCTTCTATTGTCATCTTTGTCTCTACCCACCATCTCTGTCTCTACCCACTTTTTGAACCATCTCATCTTTAGGGGAAGCTACATGCACAGTCCCCACAAAAAAAAAAAAAAGCCTAATAAAAGCCTTTGAAAAACTCCTGTAAATCGCTCTAGAAATAACACCATCATTACAATAAAGAGAAAAAAAAATGCTGCACCTGGATAAATTTTCGTACATTAATTCAGTGATTCTGTTCTGGGAGTGGTTTTGCTCCCCTCCTCCTTCTTCCTAGCGGGTGGTTGGCAATTTTATCTGGAGACAATTTTGATTGCCACAACACGGGGGATGAGGAATTTAATGAGTAGAGGTCAGAACTACTGCTAAACATGCGACAGGGCACAGGACCGACCGACTCCCACAAAAAGAATTATCTAGACCCACATTACATGTTGAATCAAGGCTCTTTTAAGTTTTCTTACCACCATCAGTCCCCAATATTGCAAGGTACAGAGTGGGTTCAGACTTTCTGGAGCTTGCTAATCTCCCGAATCTATTACTGCGCGTTTCAAATCTCAGTTCTCTGACTGAAGGTGGGGGTGGGACGATAGGTATGTTCCTTAACAATCAGTGTCTTCATTTCCTGATCTGTAAAATGGAAGTAATCATAGCTCAACCTCATAAAGTTATATTGAGGAAAATGTAAAACATTTGCTTATTAATAGAGTATGCTAGACAATGATCACTCAATAGATGTTTAATATTAATGCTTTCTGTTGCTGTGGCCTGCTTTCTGGAGTATAATTGGCACAGATCAAAGGAGCAGGTGGAGGTGACCTACATTAGCATACCCTGTCCCCCCAGTTCAGCCAGGCATCCTGCTGGGGGATGTGGAGATGGCTGTCAAATGTGGAGAGGGTAAACATTGTAGAAGTTCTCTCCGTGGGTGCAGCCACATAATGACCAGAAAAGCAGCAGAAACATATGTTATTTGCTTGAAGGAAGGGCTAATGTTTTGAGGATTCACTAAAGTATTTTGGCTATTTGAATGTGTCATTGCGTCCTTAACTGCTGACTACTGAGCATTGTTCAAACTGCATTTGAGGCATCTTTGATACCTTCTAGAAGGCTAATTAAGCTGCTTAGAGACAAACTTCGAAGGAGGTGTGAACATTACTGGGTGAGAAGAATATTTGAACCTGGGTGTGTTCAGTAGCAGAGGACCTCCAGGTGTCCTTATGAGAGGTATGCTTAGTATGACTAGCCAAGAGGTAAGTCTCTTCTTTGAACCGAGCCTGTTAAGTGGCAGAAGTCATCCCCCATGGCAACAGTTTCCAGGGGATCTTTCCAGAACTGCAAAGAGGCTCTGATTTTGTTATTGACAGATCCAGATCCTCCGTTTTTATTAACATTGTGCTCATATTGTATTTTTTTTCCTGCAATTTGTCATAGTTAGAAAGAAAGAAATCCTCTGCATTCTGATACTTTTCTTAGATTCCTGCCATCTTTGCAGAGCTTATTGATATGGATCAGTTGAAGTCCCATTGTGGTATTGAACTTCTCACTCCCTGATTGGAGTAATTTAAGAGCCTCAACGTTTGTAGGAAAATTTCCTGAGGAAACTGACCAGAGATATGAACATAAATTGTCATTTGTTTATAATCAAATTCATTCCTCTTTAATACATTTTGTATTGGAAGCTGCCAAATCTAGCCTCAGCTTTCTGTTCCGCCTGCAACCTGGACACAGAAGCATCCCATTCATACATCCCTTCTAGTGATAGATTCCTCGCCAGGAACTCCCAGAGTGCACTGCCATCTGCTCAGCTCTCAGTGGCTCGAACCCACCCTGCTTCCTAAATTAATGCTAAAAGCCATTTTCTGAAGTCTTTTAGGCCACTGCTAACTCCAGCCTCATTTCAGGTATCAGGATCCATCCACTATTCTCTAAGAAGAAACAACAGCAACAAAGCCAGGAAATCAAACCTACCTATGTAAGTGGATGGCCCAAATCAGCCGTTTTTTTTTTTTTTTTTTTCCTTAAAAAGGGGGCTGCAGTCTGAAGGCACGCATACATTGCAAAGAGAACATCTGAATCTAATTTGATTTAGATTTAAACTGGAGGACTCTTTAGAGGTAAATCCTTTTTTTGCTGTTTTCTTCATCAAGTACTGTGGCCTGTCCAGGTGGAGTCCTCAACTCAAGACCTTTGGGGAGAACAGTTTGCAGATCAATAGCAGCTCCTAATTTTTCTTTCTATTTGGCATTTGGGTAGAATTAGGCATTTTTTTTTCTTTTTCAGTATTAGGGATCAAACCCAGGGCCTTGTGCATGTTAGACAAGCACTCTACCACTAAGCTACACCCCCAGCTCAGACACTTACTTTTATGTTGGAAGTTTCTTCTCTTTGCTATGTTGTGCAGAAGAAGGGGAAGAGGAGGGGGGTGTGGTTGTTGGTGTTGACCTTGAGGAAACCTCAGTGTAGGAGTTTCCTGGGGCTATTTTAATGAAGCATCACAAACCAGGTGGTTTAAGCAACAAAATTTTATTATGTTGTAGTCCTGGAGGCCAGAAGTTCAAGATCAAGGAGGTGGCAGGATTGGTTCTTCCTGAAACCTATGAGGGAGAATCTGTTTTATGTTTCTTTCCTGGATTCTGATGGTCAGCTGCTAATCTTTGGCATTGTACCAATTTCTGTTTTCATGTTCACATGGCATTTTGTGTGTGTGTGTGTGTGTGTGTGTTTGTGTGTTCCTATGTGTCCAAATTTTCCCCTTTTATGTTGCATTAGTATCTATCGTAATTTCATATAAGACCTTATTTTCATATAAGGTTGCAAACACAGGTACTGAGAATTAGGACATCAACATGTTTTGGGGAGAAACAATTCAACCCATATCACTAGGATTGACTGAAGCTGGAAAAGGCTGTGGTCTTCTTTCTGCCCTCTAACTTGAATCTGGAGGAGGTGTTACATTTGTTTAAGTGTGCAAATCCCAACATGCATGCTCTTTTTGTGGCTTAGCCATCATCCTCGATGAGCCAGCTTGTACCCTTCTGTCTTCATGTCTCACATTGCTGCATTTCCTTATATCATTTTAAAACGACTTTGTTGCTTTTTTAGTGTAATTTCCTCATATAAATGACAATATATGGGATTTGGAAAAGATCAACAAAATAAAACTTGATTTCCAGCATGAGAAACGGATCAAAATCTTATGATGCTTAAGTGTGTAGAAAATAGTAGGAGTTGTTTCTGAGTCCCCACTGGTTATTTTTTCCATGATCCTTGCACTCATGGCTCTTTCACACTCTCCTGTGCACACATTCATAAGATGCTAAAGAACACATGCACACACACGTAGACACATATACACAGAGAGAAAGCAGAGTTCTTTCAAAGAAGTTTGTATTCGTCCTCAACACAGCTCACTGGGTGTTGGCTTTAATTTCTCACATGTGGTAGTAACCTCCTTCGAGTTCCACTTGTTTTTTTCTTATTTTTTTTTTCTATTAACTCTCATAGGCAGATGGCTGTATTAAACGTCCAACCAGCTATTTGCCAGCATCAGAGTAAGAAGAAGATAAACTGCTACTGATTTCCCCCAGAGTAAACCTCTTTTATCTCAAAGAGTTGATTTGCCAGTGGGGTTGAGTAAACCTTGGGGTTGCAACACAGTTGAGGCACAAAGTTCACCACCAACGTAAAACAGCCAACCCAGTTCTGCTTTTTAATGTCTTTTAAACTGACGGAACTGAGCAATATAAACAAGGGTGAGGCAATAGCCTCAGGGGAATAAGGGCCGTGTTATATTGACAACTAATGAGTGAACAACTATTTTATCATCCTTATGTGCAGAATCCAATTTTGTTTATATGTCTCCAAAGTTTATTGGGAAATACGGGACAAGAAGAGAAAAGCTATGTGGAAATTATAAGAGAGACATTCATTGTTTATTTCTTGCTTGGTCAAATGATTCATGGGCTTACAGAATTAGAAAAACCCTTTCGAGAGCAACAAGTTCAATTTCCTTGTTTACTTATGTCCTCAAATACTGGTAAATTAAATGGCGATATGGTCTCATGCAGAGCTTAGAGGCTTTGGGTTCAAGGCTCTCACTTTGTACAATAAGAGATAAAAATTCTAGTTTATAGGTTGTTATGAAGTCTGAGAGCAGAGTTCCCAAATGGCCACTTAATGAGTTACCTTCTCTCCTTTGACCAGAGTCACTTGGTCAATTAGTCACAGAGGAGGGACTAGACCTCTTTTCTCAGTTCCATGTCTCACCTCTGCCCACTGTTATCTCAGTGTATGTAGGATTAGATTCTTGAAATCCCCCAAAGAACTCCAAAAACATCTTTTCAGTTAGTTGTTTTCAGCGGTCTCACCAGCAAGTTTACCAGAGCTGTTAATAATTAACCAAAGGGAGTGACTGGATGGAAACTTTTTCAGGACTCTCCAGAGTGAACCTTGCCAAAAATGGTGTGGGAGGAATACGGCAGGGAAGGAGAAGTCCGGACCCTGCAAAAACACACGTGTGCAACTGAAGGTCTTAGCTTTTGGACAGACTGAGTTGTGTGACTCAATGAAGCTTCATTTGTGTTATTTACAGAGTGAAGATCTAGTTCAGGATTCAAATTCACAGCAGTGGACCCACGTTCTGGATTTCCTCAGTGGCTTTTACTTGATACAATAAATTAGTAACTTCTTTCTGTAGTCCTGTTTTAACTTGATCTTCCTAGGGAGACTCACACAGTCAATATGGAAAGGACATGGAGTAGAGACTCATGGTATTTGAACATAAAGCACTTTGTTGTTGACGCTCTGGTTCTTGGCATGTCTTCATGAAAGTTGGTAATCAAAAAGTGCGAATCAAAGAATTAGATATGGAAATAGAAAACTCACAACCCCTATCTTCTGTCTAAAACATCAGTGTGGGATATTTGCTGCCTGCTAGTGCAAGGCTGCTAATTAAAGACTGCTTTTGTGGCCTTTTCTTGGTTTGCTTTTATGGACAAGTTCAGGTCAGGTAGAATTGCGGTGTCATTGAAACTCCCCTTTTCTCAGGAGGGGTCAGAATCTCACCCCATGGTGGTATCCAAGGAAGGCCACACAATTTTATTTTATTTTATTTTTTTTCACCTAGTTTCAGAATAAGAGGTCAAAATGCAGTAGGGCCAAACAAATTGTTAGCCAGCCCCAACTACCAATTCAGTCTGTCCTGGCCACCAGCAAATCCTCAGGAGCTAGAATTATGCAGAAGGTGTTCACTGCCTTCTTTCTGAACAAATGAGCGTCAGCATGGCTATTAGAAGGGTGGTTGTCCTTGACTTAGATGAAATCTCGCCAACTCTGGCTAGTTGGGTAGACCAAGCTTTGTATATGGTACCCTGTTAAATTCTATCTTCTAGACCCAGACACCACAGGGAAAAAAAAAATCAAGATCACAAAATAAGCAAATAAAACAATTTTATTTTAATTTTCTAACATTCCATTCTAAATTAATGAAGGAATAAGTTTGAATATCCTCTTGTTGAGAATAAGGATATTAACATCGCCTGAGTCAGGCTATTGCGAGGATTAATGAGTCTGTACATGTTTAGAACTGTCTGCCAAGGGCAAGGGCTCAATAAACCCTAGGTATTTATATTGATGTTGTCATGGTTTGAGTTTGGTTTTAGAGTAGATTTTCAATCTTCTTGTAATTTCCCATATGCATAAGCATGCATGTAGTGCCGCATAAATGCATACATGTTATCTCACACACATAATTTTTTGCTCTTTAGAGAAGTGTCTTGCCAATTGTTGTTTAGCTTCTGCTTCCCTCTCTTTTCTGCTTGCATTCCCTTGGCACCCCTCCAGGGCATTGAATTCTTGTTAGTGGCCTAAAATGTATTTGTATATTTCTCCCCTTGTTTATATAATCATATATACACATTTTTCATTTACATGTTTGGTGAAGGTTTGGTTACTATTAGTACCCAACAATGTATATTTTCTGCATTTTTTTAATTTAAAGTAGAACTTAACAGAAATCCTTCTTAAGCAACTATTTTGCTCTCATGAGTCTCTTTCTTTGGAGTGGCTGTTACTCATCCATGCTTGGATACTGTGTCCCTCTCCTTTCCGTGCTCTAAAGCCACTTCCACAAAGTGTCCTTTTACACAGGCCTTATGTTCTGTTGTTTGTGGGAGGGACTGAGGAGAGAAACTTGAGGGATAAATGGCACATGCATCTTTGTTAAATATATGTTAGTGATTTTCCATAACTATTTTTACATTTAAAATATTCTAAGCAATAATTTCTCTACATAACTATGATCAAGAGAGGTTATTGATTATTTCAGTTTTTACTAAATAGTTATACCTCATTATTACTGTAATTTACAGCTCCCTGACTGTGATATAACACGAGCCATTTTTCCTCTGTTTGTAGCCATTTGGGTTTGCTCCTCTGTGCATTTCCTGTTCTAATTCTTCATTCCTTTTTTATTTATTTATTTATTTTTAGTTTGTTGCTATGGATTAAATGAATGAAAGGAAGTTCTTGTGTCAGAAACTTAATCCCCAATGCAGAAGTGTTGGGAGACAGGCCAAATGGGAGGTTTTTAAATCAAGAAGTCTCTGCCTTCATAAATGGATTTATGTCATTATTGCAAGAATGGGTTTGCTTTAAAAGTGACTTTGTCCCCCTTTAGTCCTCTCCTGCCCCTTCTGCCTTCCACCATGGGATGATGCAGTCAATCACCTGTTACCAGCACTTGATATTGAAATTCCAGCCTCCAAAACGAGTAGATTTCTATTGTTTGTATGTTATCCAGTCTGTGGTTTTCCGTCATAGGTGCAGAAAGCAAACTAAGACAGTTCATCGTCTTTGTTTTTGTCAATTTGTAAAGAACAATAAATAAATAAATAAAAGCTTAGTGTCATCTCTGCTACAAATATTTCCAATCTTACCATTTGTCTGTTGACTTTGTTATTGAAGCTTTGTTTTGCCCAAAAGTTTAACTGTATGGTAAAGTTTTCTATATGATAACATTTTCATCTTTTTAAATATCTTCTGTACTTGCTCAAGAAAGTCTTCTTCCACCTGTAGATTGTACATATATATACATATGATATCTAGGGAGCATTTTGAAAATGATTGATTTGGAATCTGTACTTACATATTAGCTTTCCATATATGTGTCAATTTGTTCTCAATATGTGTATGTATAGACACACCATATATATGTGTATTCACATTTTTATAAACATGCATAAATACATATATTCATATGTGTAGGTGTATATCCAATCATTGGTTCCCTATTTATTTGCACTGATTTCTACTATTGCCTACATGTTCCATAAGCAATTTGATTCAGGTGTCAAAGAGAGCTTTGAGTCAATTGTGGAGGGGAAGAAAGCTAACTGCAACTATAGATTTCAAGTTAACTATAGATTCTAAATCCAAGCATTTTGAGCCTGTAACACCATACTTCATTCCATTTTTTAAAAATGAAACACAATCTTTTTCAGAGAGTATCTCTTTATCCATTCATCTATGGAAGGGCACCTAAGTTGGTTTCATAGTTTAGCTATTGTGAATTGAGCTGCTATAAACATTGATGTGGCTGCATCACTGTAGTATGCTGATTTTAAGTCTTTTGGGTATAAACCTAGAAGCAGAAAGACTGGGTCAAAGGATGGTTCCATTCCAAGTTTTCTGAGGAATCTCCATACTGCTTTTCAGAGTGATTGCACCAATTTGCAGTCCCACCAGCAATGTATGAGTGTACCTTTTCCCCACATCCTCACCAATACTTATTGTTGCTTGTGTTCTTGATAACTGCCATTCTGACTGGAGTGAGATAAACTCCCAGTGTAGTTTTGATCTTCATTTCTCTGGTTGCTAGAGATGTTGAACATTTAGCCCATTCATTGATTGAGTTATTTGGCTTTTTTGGTGTTAAGTTTTTTGAGTTCTTTATATATCCCAGAGAATAGTGCTCTATTTAATGTGTGTGTGGTAAAAATTTGCTCCCATTCTGCAGGCTCTCTCATCACCTCGTTGATTGTTTCTTTTGCTGAGAAGAAGCTTTTTAGTTTGAATCCATCCCATTTATTGATTCTTGATTTTATTTATTGCACTTTAGGAGTCTTGTTAAGGAAGTTGGGGCCTAATTTGACATGATGATTTTGGGGGCCTACTTTTTCTTCTATTAGGTGCAGGGTCTCTGGTCTTATTCCTAGATCCTTGATCCACTTTGAGTTGAGTTTCGTGCATGGTAAGAGATAAAGGCTTAATTTCATTTTGTTGAGTATGGATTTTCAGTTTTTCTAGCACCATTTTTTGAAGAGGCTGTTTTCTCTAATATATATTTTTGGCACTTTTGTCTAGTATGACAGTCTGTGTTTTTTGATTGATGAGTTTAAGGTATTAATGTTTAAGATTATTATTGAGATATGATTTGTTTTCCCAGTCATTTGAGTTTATTTCTAGTTTTTAATGTGAACTAGTTTCTCCTTTGATTGAGCATTCCTTTAGTGTAGTTCCTCCCTTTACCAGTTTTCACTTTTTTAAAAAAATTTCATCTTCATAGAATATTTTGTTGAGAAGGTTCTGTAGTGCAGGCTTTCTAGCTGCAAATTCTTTTAACTTTTGTTTATCATGGAAGGTTTTTTTTTTTCATTTTCAAATCTGAAGATTAATTTTATGGATATAGGATTCTAGGTTGGCATTCATTTTCTTTCAGAGCTTGGTATATGTTATTCTAGGACCTCCAAGCTTTGAGGGTCTGGATTGAGAAGTCAGCTGAGATCTGAATTGGTCTCCCCCCTATATATAATCTGACATTTTTCTCTCACAGCCTTTAAAATTCTATCTTTATTCTGTATGCTAGGCATTTTCATTATAACATGCCTTGTTGTTGGTCTGTTTAATTTTGTACATTTGGGGTCCTGTAAGCCTCTTGTATTTGATTTTCCATTTCATTCATTAGATTTGGGAAATTTTCTGATGTTATTTTATCAAAAAGATGGTGCATTTCTTGGGTTTGTATCTCCACACCTTTATTTATCCTGATAAATCTTAAAATTTGGTCTTTTCATGTTATCTCATAGTTCTTGGAAATTTTGTCCGTGGTTTCTTAACATCTTCTCTCTGTGATCACCTCTATTTTCAAGATGATATATTTTGTCTTCATTGCCTGAGGTTCTGTCTTCCAAGTAGTCTAACCTGTTGGTGATGCTTTCTGTTGAATTTTTAATCTGGTTTATTGTTTCTTTATTTTTGAGGATTTCTATCTGTTTGTTTTGTTCAGAATGTCTGCCTCTTTATTAAAGTGATTGTTCACTTCTTATATTTTCTCTTTGATTTCATTCCGTATACCATTCTTTATTTCACAGATCAGTTTAACTATGTACATTCTAAACTCCTTCTCTTGATATTTCTTTCACTATGGTGTGGATGGATTCTGTTATTTGAGTGTCTTGGTTTGCTTGGGGCAATTTGTTCCCTTGCTTTTTCATGTTGTTTGTGTGTCTACCCATCTAACAGTGTGGATCTGAGGCAGTAGCATTTCTGGCCCGTGAACTTATAGTGTTCCTGAAAGTATCCAGTACCTCACTGTTTAGGGGCAGACAAATAATTACAACAACCAATGCAAAAATAATACATCATTAAACCAAATAATTCCTACTATGATGTGTACAATGTTAATTATCACAATAAACAGAAATGATATGATCAGTTATTGTCTATAATAAAAAGAGCAAGTTTACAAAAGGGTTTACAGTTTCAAATGGTGGACAGGGAGAGAAAAGGAGCGATATAGGATGTGATGCTTATGAAGGAGAAGGGGAGAAGACAAAGGGAAAGATTAAAGGAAGAGTGAAAGAGAAAAAGAGATTGGCTGTCAGTGGAAGAAAAGAGAGAATCAGGGGGAAAAAGAGAAGAAGGTACATATAAAGTAAAAATTTTAAAAAGTTAAAAATAAATATAAAAGAACATAAAACAAAACTAAAATATACTAAAAAAAGTCCTAGTTAACAACAACAAAAAAATAATCCATGTAAAATAACTGGCTTCAAAAATGCTAGAAATGAGAAAAAATATGAAACTATATAAATGTTCATGTATCATCAAGGTCACAATTAAACAGAGAAAAAGAAGAAAACAAAGAAAGGAAAAATCTTGATGAAGATTTTTAAAGAATTCTTACTGTTGGAGTTCAAAATATTCTCAGCTTCTCTTCTCAGTAGTTTTAGGTGGGATCTTTTGGGGTGTGAGAGGTAATCCTGAAGGCAGAAATTCTAGAGGCAGTGTTCAGGCTTAGATGGGCTCCAGGCTCTTCTCTGAATGCCAGTTGGTCTGAAGATTTTAAAACAGTGCACCCTCAGTGCCCAATACTTGCTGGCCCATTCTGGAAGACTTTATCCTAGGGATCTCCCCTGGGTTCCCCTAGAATTTTGGGGGAGCCAATTCTTAGTCCCCTGTGTCACCTGTGGACCCCATGTTTCCTGGTTCAGTCTCCAAACAATCTGTACTATCCCCGTCCTTGTGAGTTCCTGGCCAGATGTGTCTTTCCCAGGGGTCCTGCAAGCAGTCAGATTGGAGGAGGAGGGGTAGAGCCAGCTGGGTTTCTGAGGCTACTTGTTCCCTGTGTAAACCTCTCTCCATGTTTGATTTTTCTCCTGGTCACTTAAGCACACTCTATATTTTGCAGGGTGTGTTTACTGGGCCTGTATTTGAAACCAAACTCAGGTTCGTCAGGTATAGGCTTCCTCAGCTGCCAGTCCTTATGCAGTGACTGCCAAATGGTTCCTTTCTTTTTTTTTCCACAGGCTGCCTGGAGTGATAGTGGCTTCTTTCCCACACATGGATATGGTGCTGCTTGTCTTTCAGGTTTGTTGAGTATTGTCCTTGGTCTCTAAATGCTCCATACCCAAACATGCCTAGGCTTCCCCAAAATGTGTGTTCCTAATTCCCTCATCCCTCTACTATGCTCATAGAGCTTCTGGACCCACTGCAGCTACAGATGTGCCACTGGGGATTTCTTCCTTATTTTATTATATCCAACCTCCTATGTCCCTGGTCTGCTTTGAATGTCCAGTTTTAAGTTCCATTAAGGTACCTGCCCCTCCCCCCTTTCCTTTTGTTAACCCACCTTGAAGAGAAGCTGCCCGTCTGCTTTCTTGGTTTTACATCAAGGAGCAGCCAGCAACGTGAACTCCTGTATTCCAACATCTTGGGTGAGTCTCCCTCTTAATTTCTTTTCTTCAAATGTTGTGCATGCTAATGTTGGTTATAGAAACCCAATTTTACTTATTTCTGGACAAAAGTTGTGGATATTTGCCAGCAATGCCAGCACAATTATAGAGTTGCATCCAAGCATATCACAGAAGCACAATTACTTATTAAGAAACATTTCCTATGAATCTGGGTTCATGGACCTTGAATTCTATTTAAAGTCATAGGGGAAAAAGCAGGGCACAACAATTTCATTATTTAATATGAAATATGATGTACAGCAATGATGCTCTCTCTTCTTAGTCAGATCTCATTCTCATTAGTGACTAAAGGCTGATGTTTCTTTATGGGCTTTCCAATTGGTGACCTTAATAAAAAGACCAAGGCAAAACTCTAGCTTGTTCATCTATCTTCCTCTCACTGCTCTAAGAGAAGCATCAAGGAAATGCCTTTTCTACAAATCAAGTCCCGATTCAGTGCCAAAACATTTTAAGAAATAGAATTCCATAGGTAGATGCCCCACCCCAAGACAACTTAACAGTCCTCAGGACATTTTTGGGGGAGAGAGATGGAGGACATGCTATGTATGATATTTTATTATATAAGGCCTGTCTTTTTCTTTGTTTTCTGTACTTAAGCAAAATAGATCTGTTTCTTAGCACATGAACTTATAGCATCATAGGATCTTAGAATTGTAAAGGGAATTATAATTCAGGTTGGGTCATATCAAACTCCAGCTAAATGCTTCATTTCTTTCTTCATTTCCCAAATTATCAGTTGTTTTAAAGGAAGGCAGGATTCTTTAGATGCCTGGACTCAGTTTCAGTTCTTTTCTTCTTCCTCTGAACTTTGTTTCCCTGGTTTTGCCAGGAGGACTTTCCAGGGGTGGGGCTTTGTGTGAGAACACATTGGTGCCCTTCATTTTGGAGGGAGGTGATCACAGCAGGGGATTTTTCTTCATGGAAGGAGCATGTATGAGTACATTTTTTTTCTTTTTTCCTACTCAGCACAGCTGGTAGTTCCCTGCTGACTGGTGTTTGTTTTGAAGTCACGTGGCAAAGGGGGTTTCTGCCAATGTTTACTCATTACACATTCAAATATGACACCCTGACGCCCATTCACAGGAGAGTTTCAGTGTTGCTACCCAGTTCTCCTGCCAGAAATGGAAAGTTTATTCCCAGAGTGAAAGTTGCTTTTTTTTTGTTTTTGTTTTTGTTTTTTTCCGAAATGCAGAAGGTTTAGCATTTGACAGGGGTAATTTAGAATTGTTACTTTTGCAATATTAAATGTATTTGGCTTTTATATAATTTGACTGCTTGGCTGATTATACTTAAAATATCTCTCAATCAGTACTGCATTTATTAGAGAAGAACCTCACAGGATGAGGAAAATAAGCTCACAATCACTTTACATGAGCTATAGTGACATAAATTGAAACACTCTGACTCCTCTTCAGGGCCCCTCCCTGTAGAAAAGACACCCATGAGCACAAGGCCACGTGACTTGCTTTGGCCAATGAACTGAGAGTGAAAGCCACTTTCTATCAGAAGCTCTAAGAGACAATGTGGGGGCTATAAATGAGACTTTTTTACCCTGCCACTGTGACTGGAAATGTTCCAGACAGAGGCTGCTCTGTCAGCTGGGGGTTTCTGAAGCAAACACAGAGTAGATCCCAGCTCATGTGGAATATGAGCAAGAAATCAAGCTTGACTATTGTGAATTTTTGAGATCTGAGCACCCCTTATTACTGCAATGTAACCTGGCTTACTCTTTCTATTGCAGATTATATACCAGAAATAGCAGAAAGAACCCAAGTTCAAATTCTGCTTCTGGCATTTAATCATGAGGTGAACTTGGACATTTCTGAAGTACCAATGACTTTTGCAACTTGCACCCATTTCTTCTTCTGAGAAATGAGCATAATAGCTGGCACCTTCCTGTTGGGGCTAAAATGGTATCACTCAAGTTGTAGCACAGAAAAGGACCACACCCTATGTACAGGAATGGCACTATGAAAGCTGGATTATTTTTTTTCTCTTTTGGTGAGTTGTATGCACTGATTTTCATCTCTTTTCAATTATCTAATGAATAAATGTTCTGAGGTGTATATTATTGTAAAGTTTTGTAAACAGTCTAGCACAGCTATTCATATATACTTTCCTGAGAATGGCACTTCTGACTGTGGGGCACTTTTCCTTTTAAACTGCCAGCTTTGAGATGGACACACATGGAGTAGTGCTGACACATTAGACACTTGCCTGGCCGTGCCAATCAGCCCAGTAATCTTTTCTGAGACATGAGCATCTCATGTTCTGGCCACTTTGTTTTCCCATTCTGAAACATTCTAAGTAACAGAAAAAAACTGTTATTTATTTTGGTGGAAGAATTAGGTAGTGGAAACAGCATTAGCTTTAGAATCAAAGTTGGCACGCAGTAGTCACTCAGTGAATACTTGTTGAATAAACGGATGTATCAACTGAAATCTGGTCAATCGGTTCTAGCCATGTGATGTTACAAAAGTTGACTTAATTTCTCTGAGGTTAATTTTCTCACCTGTAACAAACTAAATAATAATCTCTACTTTGTAGGATTTTTTTTAAAGCATTAATGGAATGGGTTGATGAAAGTGTTCAGTAAAGATTGAATAAATGTGAACCTTTGATTTATTAGCCATGTTATACCCTGGAACAGGTGGCCAGCATATAGAAATAAAAGAATGGGCCTTTGGCTTTGTATGCAGGGCTTCGTTAATGAGGTTTCTAGATATCTTCTGGAAAAAAAATCAATAGCATTTTGATAAGACCATACTTCTTTGCCACAGAAGCAATTCCATATGAGTGCACCGAGGAAAACATTTAAAATGCTTTTGATACACAAAAGCTTCAAGGGCTCTGTCTTTGGAAAGCTTTCCTACAAAAGGAACTACACTGTCTCCTATGGCCAGATTTCTAGATTGGTTTCCCGTCCCTTCTCAGCTGCACTGCCTTTATCTCTTAGAGTGGCCTGTATCTGCCTCTTTAATATATTTGCAGTGCTTGAAAGACCTTTCTGCAGGTTTTTCTCAATATCAAACTTAGAAATTTATATGAGCAACAATAAGGTAGATGGTAAAAACTTTTAAAGGATCTGCATCAACCAAAACAGAAGAGGTTTTGTATGGCTGAATACCTATTATACACCCGGAGCTTTTCGGTGTTTAGAATTTCATTTAATCCTCACAGCAACCCTGTAATATAAGTGGTTTATATTTATTTTTTTTGCAGTGGAGATTTTAAAATGAAGACTTGAAGGTACAAAGAAGTTTAGGAATTTGCCCAACGTCACATAAGCAATAAGTGGCATCACTGGGAATTGAATGCCAGTCAGTTTCATTCCAAAATCATGTTCTTCCTGTCACATTAACCCTCCCCACTGACTCCTGAGTACTCACTGATCCTCTGCATGATGCAACAAAGAAGTCTGACAGCTCCCAGGTGTTGTGGAGAGAGCAGAAGGACCTGGGTTCTCACACTAGCAATGTCATTTACTAATTATGTGGCCTTGGGCAGATTACTTATCATCTCTGAGCCTTAAGTGCCTCATTAGTAAAAAGAGGAAAATCACCCCTTTCAGTCTGCCATTGTGAAAATCAGAGACGATATAGAAAGAGTGCTTGGCAGAGAGGAGATATTCAATGCATGCATATCAGTGATGTTATTGTTATTGTCATCCTGAATAAATGCATCCCTGAACAGATGATGAACCCCACAGAACTGCACTTGGTAAGTATCCAAGGGGTGACACAGGTATCATGTATACTTGAAAGGAAGTGCAAGGGGAAGATTGTTTCTTACTGAAACAACCGAGACCTGATTGCAAGTTAGATCTGTTACAAGACTATAAAGTCCACAAGGGTAGGAATGGGGGCCTGCTTCTCTTAGCATTGTCTTTCTAGGATCTAGGATATTAGGCAGCATCAAACAGGTGTTAAATAAACGTGTGTTGATGAAGTGAAGGAAAGTTGAGCCTTGATGGATTTTGAAGGAGCATAAAGGAGGCTGGAGGGAATACAAAAGTGAGTTAAAAATGTGGTCAGAAAACATAACGTTTACAGGAAATAGAAAGTGAAATGATATGCCTGGAGAAAAGATATGCTTAGAGAAGTAAATTGAGAAGTCAGAGAAAATGGGAATTTAAGATGTGGCATGACAATCAGTGATCTATTTTCTGCAGTGGGTTAGAAGAGAAGCTAATTCAATAATCAGGCAATGAAGAGACCAGTGGTTGTCCTTATAAGGTTATTGTAGTGCTGCTGATCTAGTTGCTGTGAGTATTAAATGAACTATTACACATGAAGAGCCTGGCACAGTGCCTGCCACATAGCAGGCACATAGTGAATTAGTTACTACTAATATTGAATTACTTTTTGTCATTTTGTGACACTTTGGTGGGTGATGATAGCAGAAGCCACATTGTGGCAGTTGGAGCAACAAACCAGAGAGCTGACAGATACTGACACCAATGAAGAACATGTAGGTATGAAGCATGGCCCAAGCCCTCCATGGGACCCAGAACTGAAATGTCCTGTTGTCCTCCTCTGTTCACTGGAATACTGACATGTCCCTCAAGCATCTTATTGCCAGGTGCAGAGTCAAGGTCTCAATAATGAGTACATTACCAGCCAATTTTGAAAGCCCATCTTGTGGACTTCTTCCTGTGGCACTCTCCAAACCCAGCCAGTTTCTCTCCTGCACCCAGGTGCTATCCTGAGGGTAAAAAAGGATATACCTAGGTCCTGTCCTTTATCCAAATGTTACTGAGGTACCTAATGTAGCTTTGTTTCATCAAACTGAGATGACGAGGTTGGATAAAAATTCACTTTTAGGGCTGGAGATGTGGCTCAAGCGGTAGCCCGCTCGCCTGGCATGCGTGCCGCCCGGGTTCGATCCTCAGCACCACATACAAACAAAGATGTTGTGTCCGCTGAAAACTAAAAAAATAAAATAAAGTTCTCTCTTTCTCTCTCTCTCTCTCTCAAAAAAAAAAATCACTTTTATTTTTTTCCCCTTGTTTCCAGCAGGTCTTAGGAATGGGAATAGAGAAGTTGTAGATTAAATAGAGAGGAATTTTAGAACAAATGCTCCTTGCATAACTGAGTATTGTGTTAGCAATTTTATGGCCTCACTATGCAAGTGCTTAACTATAACACCAGTTAGGAGGTGATAAAGAGCACATAAGTGCTGTGGGAATTTGAAGGAATTATTTCGGTGAATTGGGAACGGTTTTGTGAAGGAGAAAGAACTGGAGCTATTTTTTTTCTCCAAAAACAAAAAAAAATTTAGAACATATCAAAAAATGGAAAGATTCATAGAATGAACCCCCACATAAACTTCCACGAGATTCCATATGTAGTACTCTCTTGGTGTATTTGCTTGCCCTTCATACAAAATATATATGAATACATATACATTCTTATATATGAAAGGCGTATTCTTTTCAGGGCCATCAGAGAGCAAGTTGCAGACGTCATGTCACTTCGATCCTAAATACTTTGGAGTGTCTCTTGTGGATGAGGTTCTCCTGCATAACCACAACACCATTATCATGATCACCAAAGAAAACTGAGGAATCGGTTGGGATTTGGAAGAAGGGTAGGGTTTGGAAGTTGGTGAGCAGCCAAAGGGCAGAGGACACTAGACTCAAGACAGCTCTAGTGCCCCCCATTTGATGGTCCAGCAGAATGAAGTGATTTGCTAAAGGCCACAAAAGTAGTTGGGAAAGAACTGGGACTAGAAACCACATTTCCTGATTCCTTCTGCATTGCTCCCCACCACCCTCCTCTTCCAGGCACGATGCTATATTTAGAATGTGACACTCTTGGCTTTACGCAGGGGCACCTTGAACTCCATCTCAGTTAAAAAAAGATTGTTGTACAGCACCTTTCCATGTAGGTTTCCACAATGTTGCCAAGTGAATCCTGCCAGTTCTCCTGTAAGATCGAGATTTTAAACAGGTGGAGAAATAGAAATAAGGATGACTAACTGCACATGAAGTCATGGAAAAAGCCAGGAGTAATATTCCAGGTTCCTGAAGGAAAAAAAATAGTGCTATAGCCTGAGCTGGCATCCACTTTCTTGCCCTGTGGCCTTTGGGGCCTGGTGCCCCTCCTTCCCCCTTGTTCTGCTTCCCACAGTAATAGAGGAGGAACCAGCAGATGTGGGTGTGGAGCTTGCTGGGCTGTGAATCAGGACACTTGTATGCTGGTCTGGCTTCGCTCCTGACTCTTCCTGTGACTTTAGACAGTGGTTCTCAACTAGGGGTGACTTGGCTCCCCTGGGGCATATTTGGCCATGCCTGAATATCCTTTTGGTTGCTGCTAGTGACATCTTGGTAGAGGTTAAGAATGCACTCAACATTCTGCCTCACACTGGAAGACCCCACTACCAAAGGTTACTCAGTCCAACATGCCCATAGCACTGAGGTTTAAAGACACTCTGCTTTCGACAACGCATTTCTTTTGTCCAGGTCCTAATGGTTTTGCTTTGAAATGGGCACATATGGGCTAGCTCAGTGGTCTTTGACCCTGAGCATGCTCCAGAATTTCCTGGGATGCTTGTTAAAAAATTGCGGGTTCCTGTTCCCTTTAAGGATCCCATAAATGATACACAAAGTTTACACCTTGAGCAGTTCTGTGCTGGGTGGTTTCTAAGATCCTTCTTAGCTCACCTGCTTTCCAATTCTGAAAATGCTGATACATAATAACCAAGGTACTTCAAGTTCCTACCTGAACACAGGATGAATATGCAAATAGGAAACGATAATCTTACTTAAATCTGCACACATCCCTGCACTCCCTTGGGCCCCATATGGTCAGGTACATATGTGGTGAGACTTGAAACCCAGTTCTTTTTGCCCTTCCTTTGAAGTCTGTGCACCCACTGACACCTGGTGTGGACAATGTTCTAAGTATGTACCACTTATGCTGGAACACCTGGTGTTGACAGTACATGATGGCACACCCATATCCCCATAAATTCAAGTGTCAACTCTCCAAGCGCCTTTTCAGGGGTATTTTGTAGCACAAAACCATCATCGGGCATGGATTAGTATGTAGGGCGCTATCAAAGAAGGCATAGACATACTTGTTTATCATAGAATTTGGAAAGGAAAAGAAAGAATCCTTTTGAATCATGTGTTATTTGACGAGAAGGGCAAGGTTGGGTGTGCTACTACTGTCGTTGAAAGTGTGACTCCAAGTGTCCTCATGCCTATTAATCATTGAGCATCTTCTGTGAGTCAGATGACATGCTCATGTGTCATCACTTAACTCTCAAAGAGCCCTACAAGGAAGAAGTTATTTTTTACCATTTACAAACAAGGAAACTTCAGTTCAGAGACATTTAGTGACTTGTCCAATATCACACTTGGTAAGTGGCAGAATCAACTTATTAACCCAGACTGTTTGATTGCAAAACTCTGTCCTCTGTCATTATTGCTTAACTGCTCCTGTGAGGATTTGCTGACTACAGAAGGGCAGAGACAGGGAAAGTCAAGAATACCAGACCAAATAGCTTCATATATGGCCTATCCCCAAACACTTATTATATATAGGCAATCAGGCTTGAGTTTTACTTGAAGCTTATTTGAATATACTGGGATAAGATGCAATGTCTATTTATTTCCTTAAGTATCTAAACTTCTTCCACAATATTAGTATCTTCTAAGGAAGCAGGATTTAAATAAGCCTTTTATGTATATGCATTTATTTTCATAAAAGCTAACATCAGAACTACTGAGAGTCTCTGAGTACAGTGCTTAAAGTTTTTTGCTCCATCAATCTTCAAACATTCCACCAATAGGACCCCTATTGTTTTCTTTTATTTTTCTGTTCTTTTTTGGTTGAGGATATTTTCTCTATAAGGCTTCAATTCAAATGCAAACATATTATATGCAAGTGGTGATACAGTGAGTCACTGCCTCAGCCAATATACTGGTGTGGGCAGGGTTCAGATCACATCTTCAGAAACAAACAAGCAAGCAAGCAAACAAACAAACAAACAAAACCTCTGTAGTATGTATGAATAGATGTGAAGATACATCTTTGAGAAGTCTATGCATCTTATCCAAAGTGTAGTCAACAGAGAATCTGGCTAGGTCCTTGTGGGAAATTCTAAGAAATCTTTTATTACCTTTTATTACTGAGAACATGGGAATTGGATTTTGGAAAAATTAAATAGCAAAAGGGTTGATTAGAAGAAAACACAAAAGGTAAATACTTTTATTTTGCTAAGATTATTTGATGGTAGGGACATTGCTATATGTTTCAAAGGACTTTAAGTTCAAATTCTAATGATATCAACAATTTATTAGGTATTTTTTTATTTAATTGATTTTACTTTTAAAAATACACAACTGTGGAATGCATTACAATTCTTATTACACATATAGAGCACATAGGTGTATTTTTAAAAGAAATAGAGATTAGGGTTTTTACTCTGCTTTTGCCACAAAAAGGATAATACCATGCCATGTATGCTATCTGATTGGAATGATTATTCTGTTGGCAAATAAGTGTGCATTTACCATTAGCTGTAGACTACTTTTTATCAAAAACAGTAATACTGCATCTTTGTTATTTTCTTTCTAGCATTTAGAATCTTTAAATGGACAGCTCATCTCTTTTCACCTTTGCCTTCCCTGTTTTATTTTGTTTGTATCTCTGTAATAGCACTGACAAAGTTCTGTTGCAATCTATTTGCTATGCATTGGCTTCAGTATATAGTGAGAAAACCTAAGGATTGGAAACTGAGTACTATTCACTTTGGTATACCCACTGAATGGCATAGAGAAAGCATTTACTAAACATATCAAGTGAATAAGCAATGTATTTAAAATTTTTTTTTGTAGTTGTAAATGGACAAAATACCTTTTGTTTTGTTTATTTATATGTGGTGCTAAGGATCGAACCCAGTGCCTCACACATGCTAGGCAAGTGCTCTGCCACTGAGCTATAGCCCCAGCCCAGCAAATGTATTTTCAATCTAAGGGAAGTCAGGCTTAGGTAGATTCTCATTAGCCACAAAATTATTAGAAACATAATTTTTTTTTTTCTATTTTTATATGAAGGTAATTCTGTTGATCTTTCGTCAATACGAAATGACAACATGGAGTGGGGTTATTTACTAGGAGCATTCAGGGATTAGTAGAGTTCAAGTCACACATTTAACCTGGGTTTGTTTTAGTCACATGTATTTTAATTAATTTTCTTTTTAAGTACTGGGGATTGAACCCAGACCTTGCACTTTCCTAGGTAAGTGGAATATCATTGAGTTTAAAAATTAGTCTTTATAAAAAGTCTTTATAAAGTACATATAATCTTTATAATAATATTTTGTTTTGAGACAGGGTCTTGGTATGTTGCCCAGTTTGGCATTGAACTTGTGATCCTCTTGCCTCAGTCTCCCAAGTACCTGGGATTGCAGGTGTATATCATGGTGCCCAGCCCAGTCATATGTGTTTACTGTTTTAAGATTGGATCTTTAATTTCTATTTTCCTATTTATCTTTGAATATAAAGGCAAAACATGATTATTACAGAAAAATATAGACATGTATCAAACAGAGTTCTGTAGGTATAAGTGATAGAAACCAACAAGAACTAATTTTTCCAAAAAATAATATTCACTGAAAAGATATAAGGAGAATTTCAGAATGGACAGGAGGACAGAGGACCAATTTAAGGAATAGGCTAAGAAGAAGGGCAGCTCTAGGGATCAATGTGGTGAGAATTTGGTTGCCTAACACAGGCACCAGTATAAATTAAATAAAAGCTACCATTTTTCTATCTCAATATATCTCAGCTAAGATCTCATCAGTTCCTCCTTGGATGCCACAAGTTTCTGGGCTTATACTAAGTTATTGAGCAAAAAACATCTGGCCAAGGGACCAGCAGGGACTTTCTTCAGCATCATTAATGGGAAGCAAGAAACCTTGATTATTATCCCATCAAGATGTGCACATGAGGAAATGATTCTCTAAAAGAATTTGGGGGTACTAACGGAGAGTAGAGAAAAAAATTAATGATTTAAACTATAGTCATGCTACCACATAATGATAACATGTGGTGTTCTTTATTTACTTTCTAGACTTTATTTTAATCATAACTATGAAAACCAGATTAGGAACTTACTATTTATAATTTTATGTATAACTTTAAAAAAATTTAAGGTATGAGTATTTCCCCATTTAACATACTTTAAAAGCACCCTAATAACAGCACAAAGCTTTATTTTTGTCCATTCTATGGCATATGGAACTTGTCTGTAGAATGAGATTATGGTAATTTTTCAGATCTCTATTATTCTAACATAGTGACAAAGTGACAAAATGGGCTTGGGTGTCTGGGGTAACTCTAAAATTTAGTTATACCATCCCTTACTTAAGGGCTCTTTAGGTAAATATCTGACCTCTGAATACCAGTGTCTTTATCATAAAATAAGGATACTAATATTACTTTATAGATTTGGACAGTGTATGGATTCATCTTGACATGAGTACAGCCATCTTGAGGCATAACCACCATAACTGACCCAGAGTAACCCAAGTTCTTTTTTTCCTGCTTCATTTCCGAACAAACTATAAATACATAAAACCATTAGAGTGGAATGTGGAGCTTTCCAACCAGATCTGCTAGAAGGGATCAAGAGAGGATATTGCTTTTTAAGTGACAGAGGAGGTCTGAGCAAGGTTTCAGGCTGAGGAAAAGAAGACCGTGAAGAGGGAGAGATGACAGAGATAAGACAAAGGGAGAATTCATTCATTGTTCACTTCTTTCATTCATTTGTTTATTTAACAAAGTGGAAGTAAAGTGCCTACTATGTGCTAAGAACTATTCTATGCACTGGATACAGCAATGATCACGACAGGTCAGGCTGCACTTTCACTAGAGGGCATGTGCTAATAGGAGAAAGCTGACAATAAATAACAATGACACAATGGCAACACCACGCAAGTAACTTAGGAAAGAAATATTAGGGGACAAACAGTGTTCATAACGCCTCAAACAGAGTCGTTGTTTTGTAATGAGGGAATCATTTAGATTGGACGTTTGCTCCAAAGAAGCTGATATTTAAGCTGAGGACTACATGACAAGGAGGGTATAGTTGTGTAAAGATCAGTAGGAAGAGATTCAAGTAGAAAGAATGGAAAGTTCAAAGGCTCCAAGATGAACTTGGCACATTTAGGGAACACAAAGAAGGCTAAGGTAATGGATAAGGGAAAGATTTAGAGCTGCCATCAGAAAGGAAAGCAGAGGCCAGATCTTGAAGGATTTTGTAGGCCAAGATTTTATTCCAGGTGGGATTAGAAGGAAGTGACAGGACGATATGCATGTTTTGAAAGAGTCATTCTGGCTGCCGTGGGGAATTATTAGGTGGTAGAAGCAGAAGATGGGGGACCAGTCAAGAAGTGATTGCTATAGTCAAAACAGGTCGTGGCGTGGCTTGGACTAGGAGAGAGAAGACCTGAAGTGAGTGAAATCAGACCAAAGTTCAGAGTAGAAAAAGGTCAGGTGGATGAATTGGAAGCTTGGGAAAAGAGTCAAAAAGGGCTCATTGCTGAAGGACTAGGCAGATTTTGTTATTGAAATAGTGATGAGTGGGAGATGTGTGTAAATCAAGAGTTTTACCCTGAACATGGTAAGGAGAAGACTGATGGAGAAATCACTTGGAAGAGCATGTTTATTTCCAGTCCTATCTCTAGCTCTAGAATTGCTGTTGGACCTGCATGTCTCTACATTATTGAAAGTAAGGAATAACAATTTGGACTATCCACTTCTTGACCTTTGTCACTGTTTCTTGTGCTCATTTGACCATCCATCTGTTTCCTGGTTCTGCCTCTGACTTCCTCATCTAGTTCTACAAAATCATTTATCCTTTCTTTTTACTTCTTACCCAGCCCCCCCCATTTGAATCTCAGCTCTGCAGACTTCCTTGATTTCAATGTTAGGCTCAGCTTCAAGATAGTTCATCAGTGATTACAGGAATTCCTTACCCTGTTTCACCATTCTCTAGACCCAGCCCTGGAGAACGTGTTCCTACCCACCACCTGCTTTCCCTTAACACAGGGGGAAGAAAATTCAGCTATTTATAATCTGTTGAAACTACTAGGTCAGTTAGGTAAATTCAGTCAATGGTTTATGCATTTCATGGTTGTTATTCTTAAGAAAATCCTCTTCTGTTCCAAGGACTATTTTAAACTAATTCATTGTTAGGAGTTTTATAAACATGGCTGGGTTTAGATGTTCACTAAGCTGGAACACTGATATGACCCTGTTTCAAGTAACCATCTTCTGATACTTGAACCTTTGGAAATCCTCCTAAATGGTCTCTCTGTCAAATCAATGCATTCTCCACAATGTAGCAGGGTAATTTCTACCACATAAACCTGACCCATCCCCTATTTGTGTTTTACCATTGTCTTTCAAATAAAGTCTGCTTATCCTTGCAAATCTTAGCAGAAACATTGGTGATTCCCAAATGGTCCATGTGCTCCCTGCACTTTTATCCTCTCTTTCTGTTGTTAGGGTCTTTGTGGCTAGTGCTGGTCAGCAGGGGATAAGGGTGTCACTTGGGGTCTGAACCTTCCTCAGTGAAGTTTCCTTAGAGACTTCCTTCCATGGCTTTCCATCATCTTGCTCATTATACACCATTGTAACTGTATTCAAACAAATTTGTCTGTCTTGCTGCTCTATCGGTTTTGCCAGAATTCAGATACTGTCTTTCTTGTGTGTCACTAAATATCTGGCCCCAGCACAGATTTGACATTTAGTAGGGACTCAGTAAATATTTGTTGAATGATGCAATGACTGGTTGAGCGAATGAATGATTAACAGTGGAAACAGAAAGGCAAATGGGAGAGATACTACAAACAAAAGGGGGAGATATAGTATATAGTAAGGTATACAATCCAGTATGCAAGAAGTATGGTTGGTGTGTTAGTCAGCTGTGCAGCACTGTAGCAAAATATTTGAGAAAAGCAACTTAGAAGAGGAAAGATTTATCTTGGCTCACAGTTTCAGAGGTTTCTATCCATGATCAGCTAGTTCCATTGCTTTTAGAACTGTGGTGAGGCAGAAACAGCATGGCGGAAGGGCATGGTGGAACAAAGTTGCTCACCTCATGGCAACCAGGAAAACAAAAGGAGAGAAAGGGGACAAAGACAAGATGTAATCCCAAGGAAACACTCCCTTCAGCTAGCTTCCACCTCCTACAGTTTCCATTACCTCCCAATAATCCATTCAGCTATGTATCCATTAATGTATTAAAACACTGACGAGGTTAGAGCACTCAGGATAGAATCACTTCCAAAGAGCTCCACCTCTGAACTTTGTAGCATTGGGAACCAAGCTTTCAACACATGCACTTTTGGGAGGACATTCCAGATCTAAACTATTACAGCTGGTCCAGCTTTGCAGCATCCTAGGTAGCCATATAAAATACTGACAACAACTGGACCTTCTCATCTGTCCTCGGTGATATTTAATTACTTAATGAAAATAAAATCTTTCTGCTTTAAGAATCCCTGATGGCTTCCTCCTGCATGTAGGGTGAAGTCCAAATACCTTAGCGCTAAAGCATGAGTCAACTGAAGGCTGGATTTTGTCTTTCCCCATCTCCTACCAACTCCTTCATGTGTCCCTGTGCATGCTCTGCTGAAATCAGAACAAATGCTTTGAATGCTCTGAAATAGTGCATGAAAGCCACATCTTGGCCACTTAGCCAAGTCTTACTTATATTTTAAGATTCAGCTTAAATATCACCTCCTCGTGAAGATAATTCAAGTCCCCCAGGGTTAGCTGCTCAGCATTTTTGGTTCTGGAGATGCAGTGTCTGTAGTGTGTGTTATGGAAGTGAGCTTCTCTGAGTAGATACTATGAATAATTTACTCATCTTTTCCTTCCTATCGTAGTGTTTAACCAAGACAGCAGCTCTGGGAATCTTAGCTTGTTGAGTGAACAGTGGTTGAGTACAGAGAGAACAAATAAATAAAGAGGCTTCACTGAAACAAAGCTGGAACATTACAAGCAATGCAATTTCCAATTTTTTTTTGTTTTAAAATATTCACTTTTATTGAGTGAGTACTCAGGCAATGGGAGTGTGTAAAAATTTTCCTTCTAAAAATCTATTTTTCTGGGCATGGTGGTGCATTTTGGGAGGCTGAGGCAGGAGGATCTCCAGTTAGAGTCTAGCCTGGCCAACATAGTGAGACCCTCTCTCAAAATTAATCTCCACAACAGTAACAACAAAAGAGCTGGAGATGTGTGGCTCAGTGGTAGAGTGCCATCATACTGTAGTGGTGGTGGTGGTGGGGAACGGGGTCCTGGGTGCTATCTCCAGGACCAAAGAAAGGAAGAAATAAAAGTAAAAATTCGTTTTTTACTTTCATATTTTTCTCTTGGGACTGGCTAGATTTCAACATGCAGTATATTTCATATTCCATTGCTATTTATGGTTTGGTAGCAGAATTTTTATCCAGAATACACGTACTTTTGATTACTGTCAAGTAGAAAATAGATTTTCCCAATTACCTGAAAATGTATGTTCTGAATATTTTTTAAAAATTGAGCTTTTCTAAAAGTCTCTTTCCTTTTTTGAGACACATAGAATTGCCATTTCCCTACATTGAAGATACAGAGGTTTTAATTTACATTGATCTTCCAATTTTAAGTGTTCTATGAATTAAAAAACAAAGAAAAAAAACAACAAAACAAAACAAAACAAAACAAAACAAAACAAAAAAAAAAACAAAACCCCTCAAACAACCTGTTTTGTACATTTGGCCTTGAGCACTAGGGAAATTCCTTTCCTCCTTCCTCATTGAGGATAATAGGGTGACAGGTTATGAGTCTTGACAGCTTTCCAAGATTGTGTCCCTGGTGCAGGATGTTAGGCTGATAAAACCCCACACAGCTCAGAAGGAGTGGGTGGCTTCTTAATCACCTATTGAAATGCTAACCTAAACACCAGGGCTGGTTTTGGTGAGGTGCCTGTCTAGTGCCCCTGCCCCTGTTGACACTCAACTGAGAACATGACACCCCTCCCTGAGAGGTGACCTCAGGGACTTAAAAGACTTTAAGGAGTAACTGTTCAAGCCTTGAAATAGCGCAGGAATAAATAATCTTTTGAGGTACAACATGGGCAGCTTAGAATCTCTAACTAGGGGACGTCTCTTGAAAATTTTAGGAACTTCTCACCCCTTTCGGATCTGTCTAGGGGTTCATCAGGATCATCATGAAATAGACATATAGATGTCAGTAGGAGCAGAAGGTTGCTGGTTTCCATTATGCATGATCTAGAACTGTCATCCTGACATATTTCAGTTTAACCTGGCTGAAAGATTCCTAACATAATCTTAAAGACGTCAAGAACAATTTGCAGGTATGTGTGTGTGCATGATTGCATGTGTGTGCATGAAAGTGTACGTGCATGTGTGTGTGCATGTGTGTGTGCATGGGTGTGTGCATGGGTGCATGTGTCTATGTGTGTACGAATGCATGCATCTGCATGTATATATGTTTCCTTACATATATATTTTCATCCCAGGAGGACAATTGTCTTACAGGTGTAAAGTTCTGCTTTTTCCTCTGTTAGGGTTTTTGTTACACTCAACAGGCCTTTTGTCTAATGCATTGACACGTTAATGAAAAACAAAAGGCAGTTTCATCAAAAGAGACAAGATTACTGGAATCATAAATGGAGACCATCAGGGAGGCTAGCAACAACAATAATAATAAATTGCAGCGATTGTCTACAGAAACCTGCTTTTCTAAGGTACTTTTGATAATTACCTGTCAATGTTTCAGTGTCAACACCCACTCTTTTGAATTGATGAAGCCTATATATAATCACATGAAATTCTTGTGTTTGCCTCTTGAAGTGCATTCATTCCCAGGCATGACTAGGGCAGGGGTTATTTTCTTTTTCTAGGTAGGGAAAGTGGCCTTGTTTGAGTTTGATACATATAAGCATTGCTTTTGGGTGGAAGGGAAGCCAAACAAAATTTAACAAAGAAGCATCAGCTGCCCTGGAAAAGCAGACGAGAACATTAGCTGGCCTGGGTGCAGGTTAAGTTGTGTCTGTCTCCAACCTGACACTTGTCCTTCTCTCTGTCAAACTCAGGTAGAGCCTAACTTGTTACATCTATCAGGCACTGTGTTCAACAGGGGAGATGGGGAAAAAAAAAAGAAATCTAGTGAAATCTATGTTAGGAGTGTAGGAACTTTAAGGGTTATCATTTGTCTGACCACTAGCATCCAAAGAGACTATGTATGACATACCTAGCCTAACTGTGTTAGAGATGAAGAAACAGGGTCACAGAAAGGGTAAGTAAATTATTTAAAATCACGCATATAGTTAGGGGGGTAAGTGGTGGACCAAATTTTAAACTCAATTCTCAGATGGATTTTTTTGTAACTATTAAGCTTTAGTGTGCATCCATAAGTGAGATAAGGTTATGATCATGGAATGTTAAGAACTGAAAAAAGGAGGAATTACATCCAGTTTGAGGGATAAGAGTAGGACTTTGTGGAGAAGGTGAATTGTAGCTGGGGAGGATTAAGTTCAGTGAGGTGGAAACATATCATGGAGGTCTTTGTTGAAGGAATCGCAGAACAGGGTCCAGAAGATGCCGTGATAAACGTGCGGTGGCATGGTTTGTAGTAGGTTTGTCACAAGGTCATTAGTACCAAAACCTAGGAGGAATGGGAAACAGAATGGCTTAATTTCCCTGGGGAAAATCAGTCAGGAAGACCTCACTAGCATTTAGGCGGAGCTTCTGTTGGACCTGGCCTCTCCCTTAATCTTTTTCTCCCAAGTTTTGATTTGCTACCTCCTATTGTGTGCCTTCTAACTCTACTTTTTATATATTCTAGTTCTCTCTTCAAGGAGAAGCCCATTTTTGCATCTAATATTTCCATTCCTATGGCCATTGGACGGCACAAAATAAAATAGAAAAATGCCCAGAATTCTAAATACAGTATAAAATATGGTATAATCCCCCAGTTCCCCATCATTCCTCATGTTTTAAACAACTGGGTATTTCCCAAATGGAAACTCATGGATCCTACATATGTATTCCGCACCTAGCTGGAGCTGTTACCAGCTATATTCATGTATAACTCAACTAATGTAATTACTAGATTTTACCAAAACCAATTTTATATTTTGCTAAATGTATATGGTTATCACTAAAGTTGCCATTGACATTCATGCGTTCTTTTGGTAATTCTTTCTTTATTTAATGGTGCCAGTAATGTGAACTATTCCATCCACCTTTAACCAGCGGAGACCAATTCACGATGTCAACCTGCAGGATGAGAGCAGACTGCAATTTCCCACTTTCTGGCTGCATGTGGGTTGCCTCCTAGTGGGGTTTCCAGGCTTCCATTCCACTCAACAACCTTGGATCTTAGGAGTTCCACTCCTAGGCAGAGTCTCATTTCCAGAGATGTTGCCTTTGCATAATTTCACAGCTGGGGATATCTGTAGCTCAGGTAAATCAAATAAGTTTGTGCCTCTGCACAAATAAAATCTTGTTCCCTTTCCCTAGGCCCCCATTACCCTGTTATAACCATTGCTTGGGCTCTGGTTCTTTCTCAGACCTCCTCACCATATTGCTTTTCATGCCTAAAAATAACTTAGGCATCCAGCACTACCACTGCTAGGTATATAGATCCAAAGGAAATGAAATCAGTATGTCAAAGAGACATCTGGAACCAAGTGCAGTGTTGTTCACCTATAGTTCCAGCAAGTGAGAGGCTGAGGCAGGAAGGTCACAAGTTCAAGACAAGCCTCAGCAATTTAGTGAGACCCTCCGAAACTTAGAACTCTGTATTGAAATAAAAAATGAAAACCAAAGGACTGGGGGGTGTAGCTCAATGGTAAAACATGCCTGGGTTCAATCCTCAGCATCAAAACAAAAAACATACAAAACCCACATCTGTGCTCCAATGTTTATTGGGGTACTATTCATAGTAGCCAAATTATGGAATCAATTTCAATGATCATCCAACAAGACGAAGGGATAAAAGGTAGCATATAATATACACAATGGAATATTATTTAATCATAAAAAGGAAACTAATCTTGTTATTTGCAACAACATAGATGAACTGAAAGAACATTTTATTAAGTAAAATAAATACTGAATGATCCCATTTATATGTGAAATCTAAAAAAGTTGATTTTGATGATGCATCAATTAGATTTAATCATAATGTATATATCCTTTAATACATGTTATGCATGATGAATGCATACAAGTTTACATGTCAATTAAAAGAAAATTGGAGGGGGGAAAGGAAAAGAGAAAGAACTTTGGCTTTGCAATTATTTTCTATCCCTCCTCTATATTCCTTGCTAGGAACTTGAGACCTGTAGTTATCAGCACTGGTGGTAGTGAAGGGGAGGAGCTACAGCCGTAGGTGACCTGGGCTCAACTGTTTCTGTGCCATTCAATGTCCAGCCACCCCCATCACCTGCCTGGTCAGCTGAAGGAGTCTTCTATACAAGTTCCTCTGCTTTCTTTCCTATCTCCAATTTTATTTCCATAGAGTGGGTAGAATAATCACATAGTTGGCTATTATTTTTTTTAATCTAAAAGCAATATATATATATATATATATATATATATATATATATATATATAGTTTTTAAAAAAGGAGTCAAGCTCAAAAGTCCATATGATGAAAACTAAGACTCTCAGATAAGTGAGCCCTCTGGTCCCCAAAGACATCTTCCTATAAGCAAACACATTTGCAGTTGATTTTGTGGTTTTCAGAAATAGTCTGTGTATATGTGTATGCTATGATTTAGATATTAGATATCCCCCAAAAGCTCATGTGTGAGACAATGCAAGAAAGTTTTGAAGAAAAATGATTGGGTTATGAGAGCCTTAACCCAATCAGTGAATTAATCACCTGATGTTATTAACTGAGTGGTGACTAAAGGTGGGTAGGGTGTGGCTGGAGCAGGTGGACATTGGGGGGTGTGCCTTTGGGGTATATGTTTTGTATCTGGTAAGTGAAGTCTCTCTGCTTCCTGGTGTAATATTTTGAGCCACTTGTCTCGACCACATCCTTCCATCACGATGTCCTGCCTCACCTCAAGCCCTGAGGTCGGAGCTGGCTGTCTATTGGCTCAGATCTCAAATATGGTTTTTAAAGCATCTGTGTGATCTACCAGCCTCTTTCCTGACTGTGAAACCCTGTCTGATGTCCTCCTCCTCTTCATTTTTTAGTTTCCACACTAGACACATTAGATCCTCAAACATCTTATCTTACCGCCTAAGATTTTTTGCATGTGCTTTTCTCGTTGACCAGAGTAGCTTTCTCTTTGACACGAAAGTTTTGGTTGCTTCTTTCATATACTTACCGTCCACCCTTAGCAGCCATGTGGTTTGGATGGAATAGACTTACCCTAAAATATATAGGTCCACAAATCCATCCTTCTTTCCACAGTGATTGGTTTAGGCATCTCTTGATGACAAGGATTAGTTGGAGATGACTTAATGAGCATTAAAAGGAACTCTGTCTTTCTCTGAATGTGAATAAGCACAGTGTGGTTGTTCCTGGAAGACACTATCATGATAGAAACTAGGAGACTGACACCAACATATAATTTGGAAGGATAGCTAAAGTCTCTGCGAAACAAAGCCAGTGCCTGGATCTAATTGTTCCTGAAGCTGTTAAGAGCTCAGTGACCAATAAATATCTTTGTGTTTTAAGCAAATTTGCATTGGGCTTTCTCTGACAGTCCAGACAACTTAAAGCATCATGATCCATGCTCCTCTTCCTCCCACCATTCTCTTATCTGGCTAACTTTTGCCCAGGCTTAAATGTTACTTCCTCAAAGAAGCTTTTCCTGACTTTCTAAGACTCAGTTCTGTCTTCCTTTCTTTGTTTTCCTTGTATTGAAGTCTTTTCCTCCTGTACACTTGTCACAATTATAATGGGTGATTATATTTAATATCCTTCTCCTACCATGGACTGTCAATCAGTGAAGGTGGGCCATGTCTGTCTGGTTCACAGCTCTTGACCCAAGCTCTGACATGTACCTCTCGAATCCCCAGAATATGTTACTAGCTAAAATCCAATTTCTGTCAGTGAATCTAATCTCCATGGAGAGGATGTGTGGGTTATGTTTAAGAGCTCCATTCCAATGCAGGTCAGAATCCTGGATCAGAAGCCTCAATCCTCTCTGTTACTATTTTTGGTTTGTTTGTTTGAGAGAAGTTACTGAAAATTTTCAGTAACTTTAAGCTTCCATTTCTTTGTTTTTAAAACGAGGATTATAACAGTATCTGATCCATGGGGTAATTGTGAGAACTAAATGTCATGATGCATGTAGTATGTCTACTGCAATAATAAGTACTCAATATTTTCTATCACATAGTAAATAATAAAGATATCACATGATAATCCCACATGTAGCTATCGGTTATCATTATTACAATTGGATTTCCACTTCTTGAATCGCAAAATCCGATTTCTCTTAATTCTGCTCCAGTGCTTTTGAGGGGCCTTTCTTATGAATGATTTAGCAATTTACATAGAATTGACCGAATGCTGGATTTTTAAAAAATTATTATTATTTCTACTTGATTCAGGTTCTTGTGTAATCGCGTTCGTTGGAACAACTATTATTCTTCAAAAACGAAAATGGATTTGAAGGAGTATTTATATTGATTTATTGTTGGTTGTTTGTTGAAATGTAAATAGCCCTGAATGTGCCACTCACTGGGAAAGGACAGTGCTTTTCATAACGAACAAAATCGCCTTGTTTCACTTTAATAACCTGCTTGTGGTCAAACCCGTCATGGGATTCCTTAAACACTGAAGAATGCCTGCTATTGTCATTTGCATGTCAATGAACAGACGTTCTCTGCTCCTCGCTGTCTATTACACAGCACTGCCGGTTTCCTAACTTGGGGACTGCTCTGTTTAGATGTGAAATGCACATGTCTACCTCTTTCAAACACACAGCGTGTCCCAAGCACAGGCAACAGCTGCTGAGGCGGTTCTCCCACTTCTCTATTGTGTTTTTGTGGAAGTTGTAAGGGTGAGAAATAGGTTGCCCACCCCGAAATGATATGGGCATATATGTATGTCTTTCTTTCATAGCTGTATGCTGTGAACAATCATTTTGAGTTTCAAATTGGATTTATGTAAGAATAAAAATAGAGCATGGGATTACCCAGGAAATCCAGACTTTAAAATTCCAAAGAAAACAACCTAGAACTTATTCCTCCACTTATCATCCCATTTCTGCCAATACCTTTTCCCAGAGTTGGAAATGGTCTTTCTGTTTGACTGACTTGGAAAGAAATGGCATGTTATCTCTCCCGGAAGGGCCACTGAGGGAATTGAGGTTGAATGCAGAGTTTTGTGATTCTAGACGGATGCCCAGAGCAGCACAGAAAGTGGGGACTGCAAATTGAATGATGATCATCTCTAGCCTTCCTTGTCCAGTTCTAGCATAATGCCTTTAATCATGGTTTTAAGAGACCTTAATTGCCACTGCAGCATTTAATAGCAGTTTCACCAGAGTCACAATATGGACATGGATTTAGTATTCAGAGAGGCTTAGTGGGAATAGGAAGCTAAAGACCCCATCTCCCAACCCTCTCAGGCTAGTTATTGTGTTCCATCCTATGAAAACACTAATTTTGGTAAATACCTGTATGTCCCCAGATTTTTGTTGTTGTTCAATTGAAAATTGATTATCACCAGGCCTGGTGGCACATCCCTTATAACCCTAGTGGCTCCAGAGGATTCACCGTAGGAGGATGGTAAGTTCAAAGCCAGCCTCAACAACTTATCGAGGCCCTAAGCAACTTAGAGAGACCCTGTCTCTAAATAAAACATAAAAAGGGCTGGAGATGTGGCTCAATGGTTTTACGCTCCTGGGTTCAATCCCTGGTACTAAACAACAACAAATAAGATAAAAAAGAAAATTGATTATCAATATTGTACTCATTCTTAGAAAAAATCAAGAACTCACATTCACACACAGGAAATAGCAATGATCATAGATGTTTTCTGCCTGGGACTGTTCTAGATTCCATCTGGGAATTAAGTCGGCTAACTCTCTTCCACAACCATACAATGAGAGACATAATATTATTATCCAATTTTTCTGTTGAGCCGCTGAGGCAAAGAGCCGTCCAATGACTTGCCCATGGCAGAAGTGTGTATGTGAAAAGCACCGTCTGTCTCTGCTATGGACTTGTGATACTAACCAGAGGCAGCAGCTGCTAAGGCAGTTAACCAGCTTCCCTACTGTGATTTGTGGAAATTATAATGGAAAGAAATAAGTGGCCTGCCCCCACTATCTTGCTATACAGATTCAAGTAAATGGTGAAGCTATTAATGAAAATATTAATAACCCCTATTAATTGAGTGCTTCCTAAATTCCACCACCACTTTTCTATGGGCTTTCTGTGTAGAGAGGATCCCCAACTTGACAATGGCTTGACTTAATGATTTTTTTGACTTTCATATAGTATACAAGTGATATGCACTCAATAGAAACTATAGTTTATATTTTGAATTTTAATCTTTTCCCAAGCTAGTGCCATGGTGTGACATTCTCTGATAGCTGGACATGGCAGTGAGCTCATACCCAGGTGATCACAAGAGTGAGCAACTGGTCATTTGCAGTGTCCTGAGTTGCCAGTGTTTTCTGGATACAAGTATTCAATAAATTTCATGAGATATTCAGCACTTTATTATAAAACAGCCTTTGTCTTGGGCACAATGGCAAATGCTTGCAATCACAGCTACTCAGGAGTTTGGGGCCAGAGGATAGTTCAAGCCCAAGAGTTCAAGGACAGCATGGGCAATGAAGTGAGACCTGGATCAATAAAACATATAATAAAATAAACAATCAGACACTATATATAAGTAAAATTAGGCTTTGTTGTTAAATGGTTGTACACAACTGCTAGCTAATGTCAGTGTTCTGGGCATGTTTATGTTGGGCTAGGCTGAGCCATGATGTTTGGTAGGTTAGGTGTGTGAAACGAACTTTGACTTATGATCTTTTCAATTTATGGTGAATCTATTGGAAAGTAAGTTGAGGAGCATCTGCATTAGTCCTTACAAAAGGCTAAAGAGAGTTATTTTTATGCTTCTTTTGGGGGTGATGGTTTCTAAGGCAGACAGAGGTAACGCTGAGCCCTGTCTCATTTCTAGAAAATAAGAGAGCAGGGATTTGAACTCCTGAACTTGTGTGATCACCACTAATCGGTAGCTCCTCTAGATGGGAAAACTCTTCCTCCAGGCCTCTGGGAGAATGGCGTGGGCCCCCACACTGTGCTGGCTGCCAAGGGCACGAGCTAACCTATTGGGTTTCTTCTTCTTCTGCCAAACCTCAGGATCTTTCCTGAGATCCCTTCCCTCCATCCCACACAGGCTCCCCGTGTTCCAATTTCTTTAAGAGCTGACTTGGGCTTGTTGGCAGCTGGCCAACTGAGAACCTACTTCACAACAACATGGAGTGGGAGCAAATGAGTTAATATGTTCCAGATACTTACATATTTTTGGCATAGAATCTAACCAATATAATCACAGCTTATTATCTTTCACAGGCCACAATCATTCTTTTATTCGTTCAATAAACATTGAATGACTGTGATGGCCTGGGCACTGTGCTAGGCCGACATTAGTATTTGCGATGGAGTGTTTTGGAAATGCAATGCCCCATTCATCCGAGGGGCTTTAATGATGGAAGCCTTTGGCACTCTGGCAAGCAGGCTTTTTGGCTCTTCTCAAGTCTCATTAATTCAATGGCCATTGACTGCTTATCTGAACGGCTGGTCTCACTGGCACCACCTTTGAAAAAAAGTGGTAGGATTTGATTCCATTGTCAAAGAAGGGAAGAAAATGACTTGTCTGGGGTTAGATGACTGCCCCCACCACCCCCAATTCTACAGGATGGCATTTTTCTGGCCAAGAAAACAAAATTTATAAAATGAGACATAACTGATAGGAAATTCTTCTTCAAAAGAGAATTTTCCATTTGCCTCTATGATGAAATCAGGACAATGCTCTTGTCATTTTTTTTTTCCTTTTTTTCTAGTTGGTTTGTTTCAATGACGGTTTTTTTTTTTCTTTTGTCTACTTCTAGCCCATTAGGAAGCCTGCTTCTTTGGACAGGACCTGCCCCTGCATACAGCATTGTTTAGTTTTAGCTTCTTAATCTTGTCTCTGAATCTCATACAGGACGTCTGGGTTTTGCTAGTGCTTTTCTTTGTGGAGAGTCCTTTCTGACTCCAAAACAACCAATTTTGAAGCCATGAACATTTCGGGGACTCGGAGCTGCAAAATACACAACACACAGTGTTTTGAGATCTAATGAAGACTCTGTCAGGCCTGATTTGGATCTTTTAATGAGGGTCTGATTGAATTTGCCATCTCCATAACAGTTGTGAGTCTTTGGGGCCAGTAAATGAGTTCCTTCCCTGTTCTGCACAGGAGCACCGATGGCCCTGAGTTGTCAGCGCCAACACTGGTGTGTCACAAGTTGTCAGGGGTCACACATTTGGTGGATGACTTACTAGGTCATCTCAGATAAGCCCATTGAATCTTTCTGTGTTTTGGTTTTTCCGTCTGAGAACACAGGATTACACACACTGGGCTTCTCAGGAAAGTGCTCTGAGGAAGGACAGAGGTGTGCTGCTTAAGGGGCTTTTGTAAAAGAGCTTTGCCTCACTTCTCATTAGAAAGAGTGTCATCTTGAGGTGGTTTAGCAACTTTTTGGCAGGATAGTCCGAGGAAAAGGACTTGCTGAAGAAACATCAGAGCCAAAGGAAGGGAGGGTCCTTCCTGGTATTTCCTATATTTCCTAGTGGACTTCTCCAAGGGCTCATGGCTACTGTTATTTCTCTAGGAAAACCTGAAGTTGGGAGGACACCTTTTGTGAGTCCCAAATCATCAGTGATCAACAACCTCTTGGTGGTTTGGTTCTTTCGCTCCGAGGGGACTTCAGTGTCGAAGGTGGCCTTGTAGCTGCTTGTCACACAGAACACATAAACAATGGTCCCCGTGTTGCCAGTCCTTGGAGTTCTGGAGGTCAGTACACTCTGGTTTTGTCCTTCTATGTTATGATCCAGATTGCCTTAGATCTCCCAGAGCAGATATGCTTTGTAAACAAAATCAGCATTTACTTTGGGGTGATTAAAACTGTTCCAGTAAATTCCTTAATAAGAACCCTGTGTGGAAATACCTGAAGTCAGAGAATGGTGTTTCTTCCATTAACCTGCAGTTCCTGTATTTCCAAACACTAGTTGAAAACTTTTCGTGGATGTAAGTGAAACTTAGTGGAACCCTTTATTTCCCATTACTATTTTGCTTACCTATTCTTCCCCACCCCTTTGAAACTACCAGAGTGAGGCCTGTTCCTTCATCTGCGTGAACTTCCCACTGGCAACCCCCACAATTCTGAAAATCATTCTGTTTCCTCAAAGGGAATCATCAGATCTCAGTGTGTGATCACTGCGTGGTGGTGTGCTGTTCTTCTCTGCCTGGGCATGCCCACGTTTCCTTACAGAAATGTAAACAGAGGTGCTGCAGTTTTGCCCCAGAGCTGAGGGTGGGACTTTGTATCAGTAACATCCCCAAAGGGAGTCAGGAAACATTGCTCCTCCCCCTGATGGATTTGCAGGAGGAGGGGCTCTCACTGTTCTTTTGGTGAGAGAACAATGTGGCCTCTTTGGGGGTAAAATGCCACCTAGTAAGAGCTGTGACAATTTTTCAGTGTCTGTTACTCCACCCTTTAGAAATTGCCAGCAATGTCTAAATGGGGAAATAGTTATGTGGTTAGAGCTTTAAATCAACAGTTAGGTTTATAGTGTAGTGTTTATACCAGCTCAGAACCCGAATGGATCTAAACACCCAGTAAGAAGAATCTGATAAAATGAATCATGAGGTCCATCTTCTGTCTCTCTCCTTTTCAGATAGATATCTATTTCTACCATTTAAAATGAGGATGTAAAAACAGTGGCTTTTAAAAACAAATTTGTATTAGAGATACCTTTGAAAAGCTTAGTGAAAGCTAGAAGCCCTCCCCCCAGAAAAAATATTCATATGGTCAGCATTTTCATATCATATCAGGAAATTTCAACAAATACTTGTCCGTCACTAGAAGGTTAAGGATTCTGAACATATAGAACTGAGATAAATCATATTTAATAATTTGGATGTATGGAGTAGTGGCACAAGCAGGTTACAAAAGAGTATAATCCTGTCTTTGTGAAAAAAAATAAACCCCACTAAATATGTAAAGAGAAAGCTTTGAAAGGCAGACTGTGAAGAGGTTAGCAAGGGCTTCTCTGGGCTGATATTATCCTTTCTTTTCTCTTCTGCCCTCCATTGTTCTTTCATTTCTTTGTTCTCTTCTTCTTTTATTTTTTCCCTCCCTTTATTTTTTGCTTATTTATATCTTCTAACCTTTCTACAATTAATATAAAACTGCTTTGGTAAGAAGAAATATGTCAGACAAGTTTGTTTGGATTTCTTTTGAAAAAGAGCTGTCCTCCCTCTGGCCAGTGGTTAGAAAACCTGGGGACATTTTTAGCTCCTTTTTTTATTCAATAAGTGATGAAATTCGAGGAGAAAGGGACATTAGAATGAAGGACCACTATTTTGGAGTGAGATTTAATTAGGACCATATGAAAGGAAACAGTTTGATGGGCTTCTCTTTAACATGAAGTACAGAAAAAAAAAAAACACAAGAAAAACTCAAAATGAATCAGAACAAATTCATACATGTCAAAACCACACACAGTGACCAAGAAAAGCTTTTCTATGGATGGCCTTTTGGCTTGACATCAAGAAGAGCTGCATTTCCCTTCCCCAAAGTCCTCTGGGGTATCTACTGCAGCTTGATGCCTTGGGGGATGATGAGTCAGAGGTCTATTCCCATAGTTCCTATTTCTTTTGCCTTAGAAGGGGTCTGGGAGAAGTCTTTCCATTTTTGAAGACCTTGTTCCATCAACTGGAAGGTGAAATTGGTACTTTCTCTGCAAGTGCTTAAGAACAGAGAAGTTAATTTTTGGACCTTTACTCAGTACTCACACCTACTTTCTTGAGTGATAGGGTGACTTCATCTCCCTTTGGGAGACTCTCATCTCACACTCTGAATTGCTGTGGCCTGAGTGGGGCTGGCATCGTTCTCCATCCAGTCTCAGGATGACACACGACTCAAGCTTGGTCAGTTAGGGATGCCCCTCTCTCTCTGTCTCTTTCCCTCTGTCTCTGCCACAATGTCGGGCTCAGAGATGGGTCTATTGACCCATTAGTGAGATACAAAGAGAACTTTTGATAGAGCCAGGGTTTCTCAGCTGGGAGAATATAAGCCTAGAATTGTTCAGGAACCTGCAGAAGAATGAAGGCCAAACAGCCCAGCAGAGCCACGTGAAGGAAGAAGGTGGGGTGAATATCAAGTTCTGGGACTTCCTTTGGGCCCAAGATCTACATGTGCCTAAATCAAACTTGGCAATCATTTCCATTTTTTTTTAAGCCATTTTGAGTTAAGTTTGTTTCCCTTACGACCAACTGGGTTCTGATTAATATGTTTATTTAATAATAAAAATAACAATTGAGTTCTTCTCAAGTGACAGACACTGTAAATCCTTGCCATGCATTTTCAGTCAGTTCTCCCATAAGTGAATTAAAGGAAACAGGTTCAGAAAGGTTAAGTCACATGCATGAGATCCCTCCAACAATAGTCGTAGATCCAGATGCAAACCCAGATATGTCTGATTCTAAAATTCCATCTCAACCAGCATGGTATCAGCTCAGCAGTGACCCGTGATCAAAGTCAGGCCCAACAGCTGGTGGACTGCACAGTGGGATCATTTGTTTTTTAACTGCTATTTACAGAGGGGTGCACTCAGGCTCACAAATGAGCACCTACTGAGCATGTGCAATATTAGGGGTCAAACTCTTCAACTTCAGTTTCCTTATCAGTGCCTCCTTTTGTTATCTTGTTTTGCTTTCTGAGTACCAGAACAAGGTTCAACAGAAGAATCCCACCTGACTTCTGTGTCTTCATTTTGCAGCCTAAGAGTGGGTGAAATGTCTGACACACACCCTACAAGTGCTTCAACCACAAAAGAGCAGAGCTGGGGTTCTATAAATCCAGAGTGGGCTTTCTTTCCATTAATAAAATGAAAATAAGGAGGTCTGTCATTTCGGCACTGTTCTTCTCTAGGGTAAGGTTTGCTTACATTTTATAGAACACAAGAGTTTTCTCTTGAAAATGAAAGAAAACAGGTAAGCATTAGCCTGGGAAATATGATTTTGAGTCTACCTCGGAGGTTTGTGCTGTACTCATAACATCCTGTTCTTCTCAACTGGTTGTGATGTGGTTGATAGCAGCCCCTGCCCAGGGTGTGAACAGCTGAGCTCAGTTTTCATAGAGATGTTGATGGTAAGAAGGAGGAAATGAGCCACTTCTCCCTGCCCCTTTGTCACTCTGACAGTTAAGGATGGGTACAGCCAGGTGCTTTGATAGTGCACTTTCTATTTTACCTAAAATTAGGTCTTTCATTCCTTTGGGATATTTAGTAAACTAAGATTTTACTGGGAACCCCAAAAGTATTAGTAAATAGAAAAACTACAAAAAAAAATTAAAAAGGAAAGAAAAGAAATCATGTGGTTATCAAAGGAGGAAGCTGCTGATCTGTTGAACCTTGCTCCTGTAGAGTCAGGGAAAGAAGAGTGGCTATTGGGGAAAGATGGGGGTTGTGGGGGGGAGGGGAAGCCTGATACTGAGAAAAAAGTAAGTATAAGTGAAGCCATTTACCTTCCTAGACAATGAGATTTCAGACTGCTGACCTACTCCCTAAATGGTTTTTTGGTACAATATGTTTATTTAAGCTTTTAAGTGGACTTGTGTCTAACTACATCTATTGCAAGGATGTAAATGTAATAAAGAATAACATCTCACTTCTGTGGTCAGGGAGCTGACCTACAATTAGCTCACAAGTAGAATAGGATTGACTTCTGCAGATCACATAAAAAAGACAACGTTTCCCTTCTGTCTTCTCTATCGAGTCACAGAGTCACTGCTTGGCCATCCAGGAGCTGGGCAAAACAGCAGGGTGTGTCTTTTGATGGTTTCTGTTAGAGAGCACAATGGATGTACAGTGATTGTGTTTCTCATCAGGTAGTTCCAAACCTTGCCTCATCACTGCAAGAAAGTGCTTTTTAAATGCTTTCTAAAAAAGTTCAAGGGAAGTTCAAGAAAATGCTTTAAGAAGAATAGAGAGATCTTTCGTCAAACTGATACCTACTGAATGGAAATACATCAGAACAAGGTCCGGCCATCTATAATTTTATGGAGGTGAATCTTATAATGAACTGGGGAGACACTGTTCTAGTCTTCCCTCACTGGGATAGATAAACTCATCAGATTATCAGCTTTCGCCACTCATTCATTGAAATCTGGAGACATGACTCCTGGGCAGGCCAGTTCTGTCTTCTGTTAGGGGCCCAGGTAGGAGGTAGAAGTTCAAGATTAGAAGAAAATGAGGGTAGTGAAATGACAGCTGATGCGAATAGTCACATGTCCATTGATTCATTCAATCATTTAATTAACTGCCATTAATTGAGCAAAAACCAATATTTGTCAAGCACGGTGCCAGGTGGTGGGAAACAAATTTACCTTAGGGACAGTCACAGTTCCATGGGCACATTAAAAAAAAAAAAAATCATACAGAGAGGGAATGATCAGCTCTCTCTGGATGGGAGGAGAAGATGTGATAGGAAATCATAGAACAGGTAACACCTGAACAAGGCGTTGAAGAATGAAAGGGAGATGATTTGCCTGGGAAATAGGCATAATCTTTGACTGAGGCAATAGCTTGAACAAGGACACAGAATGGCCTGGTGGGTCTAAACAAGTCTCTGCAATTTACTAGTACAGTGTGAGAGGAAAAAGTGGTGGGCTGTGATTTGGTGATTTGGCAGCATGCACACCATGCAGGGTCTTGGATGCCTGTTTTGATTTTAGGGGAAAGCACTTGGCACAACTCAGAGACCTGAACTCATAAACAGGGAGCAGAAGAAAACAGAGGTTGCTGTTAAAGACACAGGTGAGTAGGAGCAAACTCTGGCTTTCATTATGCCCATACCTTGGGATTGGGGTTGTAGGAGTTTACCTCTAAAATATGCTCCATATAATAATATGGCAACTCATGACTTTTAGGGAATTGCTTTGCTTTTTTCCTAAGCTGCAGAATATGCTTTAAAAAGAGAAAAGAGAAAAGAAAAGAAAACCACTTCGAGCTTCAATTTTAAAATGCCTTAATTTGAGAGACCATTAGTCATGAAGGTGTTTCCATAGCAAATGTGTGTGGGATGTCCTAGCTTTGTTGGCAATGGTTCAAGGGAATTTATATCATTAAATTGGGACAAGGCCTGGCATGATGGCTAGAAAATTCATGGCACTGTTCCCATAGCACGAGGCCTCCATTTAAGGGCAAGATAAAGGAAAGGCAAAGAGCAAGAGGAGAAATGCTGGAATGAAAACAAGTAACAAAGGAAAGATAAAAATGGAAATCACAGTTCAGTGTGAATAATAGGAATGCAAATGGTGCCACTAAAATAGGAAGGAACATTACTTTTCAAAAAGGCAAAGCAAAGGAAAATTGTAGTAGCAAAAGCATTTTGCATGGTAAAATTGTACACTGTGTATGCCTCTCAGAAGCAAAGCCACCTACTCTAATTTTTCCCAGCACGATGCCGTGATGCTGTGAACTTGGTGAGTCATTTTATGAAGATTTACTACAAAGCCCCAATCTGCATATTTTTTTTGTAATACATTTCGATTAAATCTTTCTTTCTTTTTTTTTTTTTTCCCCAGCAGTAGCCCAAACAGCCCATTTTATGGCCAAAATTTCTCATCTGGGCTGGGATGTAATGCACTTTAAAAAAAAAAAATCAGTAAGTTTATGAAATGATCCCTACGGCTTTTTATTGAGTTAAAAAATTTTGTGGGGAGAAGTGTCTATAGTATGCTAGCCTTTAAGGAAAAGTAATCTGAATATAAATTTGCTTACATTAAAAAAAATCACAGAAAATGTTTATTCATGGGAGAGTGAGGAAATGGAATGGAAGAGATAGAAGCTAGATGCATCTGAATATATTTTGTTTTTGTTTTTATTTCAAAAGCATATAAGTGTTTAATATGATTATAAAAAATTAATCATAAAATGAAGCAATTTTTTTAATTTGAAAGGAAAATGATATAAATAAAACCAAATCTCAAATGAGTGGCTTAATCTCATGCAGAAATTATTTCAAGTGACGCAGTCTATAGATATACCCTAAGAAAAATGGATAATTCACTGTTGGTGGGAATGTAAATTAGTATAGCTAGTATGGAAAACAGTTTGGAGGTTCCTCAAAACACTAGACATAGAAATACTATTTGATCCGGCAATCCCATTGCTGAGGTTATAGCCAAATGAAAGAAAATCAGCCTGTCAAAGAGATATTTGTATCCCCATGTCTATTATTATTCTTAGCAGCCAGAAAATGGAATCAGCCTAAATGATGTGGATGAAGGATAAAGAATATGGCATATGTACCCAATGGTGTATTACTCAGCCATAAAAAGAATGAAATCTTGTCATTTGTGACGACATGGTTAAAGCCTGGGGGACGTTATGTTAGTTGAAGTAGTCCAGCACAGAATGGCAAACATTCTTTGTTCTCATTCATATGTGGAAGCTTATCAGCAAATTGATTTCAAAGAAGCAAAGTGTAGAACTGAGGTTATCAAAGGTTGGGAAGGGTGGGGTGGTGGTGGGATAAGGAGAGATTGACTAATGGTACAAAATTATATCCATAGAAGACAAATTTTAAGTTCTAGTTTTCCGTAACACAGCAGGGTGACTATAGTTAGTGATAATTTATTATATATCCTAAAATAGAAGAGAGAATTTTAAATGTTAGCACCACAAGGAAGTGATAAATATCTAAGGTGATGGATATGCTAATTATCCTGATTTGAATATCACTTATTATTGAAATATCACACTGTACACCATAAAATGTACAATTAGTGTGTACAATTAAAAAGAAATCAAGCTGTTTTCTTAATATTATTGTTGGTGATAATATTGTGTTTGTTTACTTCCTTTCCTCCCTTTCATCATTTTTTTTCTTCCTTAAAGATAGAAAAATTTGGCCATCAATAAAATAGTACCTGCAATAAATTGAAACACATCAAGTATATTTAAACCTATAGAGATATTAAGACATGTGTGTAGGTGCATCTCAAAAGCCAAAGACCATTGGTCATCTTTGGAGGGTGTTGGATAAATAACTCACAAATTTGAGAACTAGCAAATGAAGGGAAAACATTGAAAATGTTGTTTTTTTTCTGTATATACTATATCACTGGGTAACCAAATAGAAAATAATTTGATTTGAATCAGAAAAATGAAGCAAAATTTGTGGATAATTAAAGGAATGTTAACAATGATTGAATAGTTAGCAATACTTTGTACTTACTGTTAATTATCTTTATTTTTGATAATTAATTGTGATGATATATAAGAAAATATTCTTATCTTTGAAATATGTATATGGGGGTGGTATACACTAAGCAATGTGATATCTTGAGTTTGCTTTAAAATAACTTAGTGATATTGAGGGGAGGGGTATTAGGTGAGGGTATATATAAAACAGAATTGACCAGAGGTTTATAATTATTGAAGGTGATGCATGGCATTTATGATCCTATTATTTCATTTTTTGCATATATTCGAATTTTTCACTTAAACAGCTTCAAATAGATTAATTGCTTTGCTCATCTTTCTGGCCCTATAACCTGATAATCCTGCTTTCCAGTGTATTTTTATGTTCATGTGGGCAAGTATTCAATAAATGTGTGGAGACCAGTGTTCTGTTGTTGTTGACAGAGTCTCTGTAGCATTATTCAATGTTCTCATTCTGGATGATTGGACCAGTAGAGAAATTGATTCTCAGCACTATTCAAGCCAGTTAGTAGGTAGGTAACTCCTTGTGGGCAGTCATGAACTTTCAGACATCTGTGGTCTGGAGTACTTTTTTGAATTACAGAAAGCGTTGCTTCTCAACCCAACTGCTCCCAAATTGGCATGATATAGCCTCGTGACTGATTTAATTAACTGCAGAGAGACTCAGTCATTAATTATTTTACCAGAAAGCAGTTGAGCTTATGATTACCTTTGTTTCTTTATCAGCCAAACTCATGTTTCAGTACATCGAGTTAGGTCACTTGGGGGTATTTGCTGTCATTCTGAAGGCTTTAATCTGTACAATCCTTCAATTATGATACGTTTTCTTATATGAATTCATTGGTAGCTCCTGCCAGGTTTATTTCTTCTGAAAGAATAATTCTCATCTCTGATCTCCTGAACTGATCCTGAATTGTCCTCCCCCCACTTATGATTGCTTTCCCCCTCTATTATTCTCTTCTAACTCCTGTGCAGTTTCTACACAGGAAATTGTGCTTTTAATTCTGTTTATTTAATTTCTTTTGTTTCTGCAGACAGAAAGAATTCTTCATTTTATTTCTGGTGGTTTCTTTAAAAAAGAGAGAGAGAGAATCATATTGTTTGTCACTTATTTCATGGATAAAATATCTTCCAATGTTTATCTCCCAGTGTCATTTCTTAAAAGTTTTCTTCTGCTCTCTGCATTATCTCTGTTTCTGTAGTTTTGTGTATTCATTGTTGTTGTTATTGCTACTATTTTTGTCTTTGCTTCTCATATTTGCTAATCCTTGGTTGGCTATTCACATCTAAGAATGATGCTCTAAATAGCTGTTGATTGCTGTGTGCATTGAGGCTGAGTCTTATTGACTGCTGAACTCCTTAGTAACCAGAGTAGACAGAGTTTTTTTTTTTTTTTTTTTTTTTATAACTGAGGGTCCCCAAGGGTGACATTTAAACATATTGAACGTCTTATATGGTCTAGGTGTCATTCAGTCAGAGGAGACATCCAGCCAGTCAGGATGCATTAACCATAAAGGGCTCATATAAGAATACTGTATATATAGGCTGAATTCAACCCTATAAGTAGGGTTTTCCTTTGGGCCTAATGGTTTCCTTAGAGAGGACTTTTTCAGACTCCTGTCTTGGTGAAATAGAAATAATAATCCTGCTGCTGAGGTTGGAGGGATCCCAGAATTTTAATGCAGTCTTTCATTGAATCTGCTCTGTTCCTTGTCCCTGAAACATAGAACTTTTGTGATTCAATGTTTTCAGAATCTTTTTTTCTGGTCTTCTTCAGGTAGGTATGAAGTAATCACCTAGTTATTGGTATGGGGAAAATTTTGGGGTTCTTATGCCTTTCTCATTTTCAGAGATGAAACTCCAATTGATTCCAATCATTCTGGGTTTCTTTTGTGTAAATTGTCTTGCTTCCTGTTGTCAGTCCCAAACTATTAAATCAGTTACCACTTATCCAACCACTTTCTTCTCTTTTTCTGTCCTGTGTCTTGGTCTCCATCTTTCTCTTTTTATTTTACAAACCTCATTTGCTATCATTTCTTTTCAAATTCTCTTTGCTCTTATTGGTTTCAAACATCTGTTTGTTTATGTATATGTATGTGAGCGTGCTATGTGCATGTTTAATTTCCTTTAAAGTTTTTAGCAGTATTCTAAAAGGAAATAAAATAAATCTGTAAAGCTAATCCATTATGTTTAACTAGAAGTTTTATTTTAAATTTGTAAGATCTTTCTTCAAACATAATTAGTTTTTGACTGCAGAGTTCATCAGCATTTGTATGTTCCCAGAAAGCAAAATGAGAGTGATAAGTATTTTCATTTTCCTCTGCCTGACCACCTTCAAATTTGGGATCATTTGAAATTTTAATTTCAAATCATAATAAAAATAATAACTTTTACTAGTATGCACCAATGATTTGAAATGATTTAAACTGAACAATACACATTTAATTGTTTTTCTCTTGCCATGATTTCTTAAATCCCATATCATTCTTTTTCTGGCTTCTTAGTTGGAGGATGTATAAATGCTTGTACTCATTTGAATTGATTCAGATTATAGGAGCTTGTCTGCAATGACTGTGGGGACAGAACAGGACAGCCTAGCAGGAGGAGATGGAGCCTCTCACTGTCCTCCAGGGTATCATCACTAGGTCCCTGTGATAGTGAATGGCCCCCTCTCTTGGGTCTCAGAGCTGGCACTAATGTGCTTTAGCCTGTGGGCAATCTCTGTTCTCTGGGCTGGATGACCAGGCAGTTGCTCAAAATGCACTGCACGGATTAATCTCGGAGACAACTGTTCCTTCACATCCTTCTGCCAGAAGTTCCCATAATCCCCGTCATCTCCACACTGCTTCTCTCCTCAGAGTTTTTCTGTTGTCTTATTTTGCCAAGAACTTGATGCTCTCTGTTCTGTATCTTTTATGATGATCTCAACATCTTTGTTGTTGACATCACGATTTCTTCTTTGCCAGAGCTGTCTGAATGTGTTTAATATATTCAGTCATGTCAGAATAATTGGGACGGGAGAGAAAGTGTGTTCAGTCTGCTGTTTGTTCCTATTTGTATACACACACTCTCACACACGCACAGTATAATGTTCCTGTTAACCAACTTGTCTACTATTGTTTACTGTTTCAAAAAGAAAATTGACTTAGTTTTTCCGTCTTTTGATCTTATCATTTAAAAAAAATGTTTATCTTTCATTTTGCTTAGTATGATCCAACCTGAAATCCTTTATAACAAGCCTCAAATAAAACAACAACAGAATCTTAACTCTGATATTCACTTATTGCATATACTCTGTCAGGTGTCAAAGAATGCATCTGTAAAGACATGGCCACATAAAAGAGCCGAAAACTTTTGATCAAAGAAAGTCAGGTTGTCCAAAACAGTTTTCTTCCTAGGGGGTGTTTTTATTTTATTTATTTTATTAATTTTTTTAGAACAGTTTTCTGTAAATATACTAATCTTAAAAGGTCTATGTTCCTTCAGGGAGACTGATACTTGTTCTTCCCATATTTTTCATTGGTGATCACCCCGTTATCTGCAACTTTATTACTAAATTTATTTTTTGGCACTTTTATCCGTATAGAGAATAATTGATATTTTTTTTTTTTTAGAAAATTAGGTTTTCTATAAAATAGATTATTTTTAAAGAAGTATAGCTGTGCTGTTTAAATGTTATAGGTTGGCTGTGAGGTGTCCCCCAAAAGCTCATGTGTGAGACAATGCAAGAGGTTTAGAGGAGAAGTGATCCCTGATGGGATTAACTGAGTGGTTACTGAAGGTGGGAAGGGTGTGGCTGGAGGAGGTGGGCATTGGGGGGAATCCCTTTTGGGTATATATTTTTTATCTGGAGAGTGGAGTCTCTCTCTCTCTTCTTTCTGATCACCATGTGAGATGCTTCCCTCTGCCACACTCTTCTGCCACAATGTTTTTCCTCACCTGAAGCCCTGAGGAATGGAGCTGCCCTCTATGGACTGAGACCTCTGAAACCGTGAGCCCTCAAATAAACTTTTCCTTCTCTAAAATTGTTCTTGTCAGGTCACAGCAGCAAAAAACCTGACTAAAACACTAAGGTTTGCTGTTTTCATTTATTGGTGTCAAATTATTGCTTTCGTGACAGAATCCCACCTCTGAAATTATAATGATAAACCTAGGAACATAAGTTAATTTATAGAATTTCATTTCAGACACTCTGTGGTAGGGTTAGCATGATTGCATTGTTTGAAATGAATGCATGCCATGAAGCCTGGTGCACTTAAATGACTTGCTTCTTTCTTTCAAGAAACCGATTTAAAAGTTTAGTATCATTGCTTCTACAAATTCAGAAAGACTGATCAGTGCATAAACAACATTTGGTTAAGCAGAAAGATCTTCACATGTTTAAAATGTTCACGAGTGGAGGTCTATTTAATGGGAGCAGGTTTACACTAGCATTCCACGACCTAACTGATTCCTGGGCTCTTGGCAAGATGTTTTTCCTTTAATGTACATGATTTATGTTATAGTACACATATGATTCATGCATACTTCTAGACTTGGCATGGAGCCTGTTTTGCTGTGTATATTATTGTCTTACCAGATCTCTCTGTTCCTGGGACCTACACCAAGTCTTATTTAGATTATAGGGAAAATAAGGGCATTTTGCTGCTGTTACAAAATAATCCTTGCAAGTGTTTCAGTGTTTACATGAGATAACAGTCCTACAGAAAGAAATGCCAGTTATATCTTCACAGCTGTGTGGCACCACCCCCAGCAGCCAGAGAAGGTGGAGTAGGTTTCATAGCTCTTTCCTCCTGCCACACTTTAAACCATGTGACTCAAGCTAAGATGACACCAAATTTCAGGAGATATAAATGTGTTCTTAGAACATGGAATGAACATATTAAATTTCTGTCTTGCTTTTGAAGAAATTTACACTTAAAATTTATTTTTTCAGTTGTCTTTTTTCTTAATCAACTATAGCTGAGTTTATGCTATTTGAGTATATAAAATAAATTAAGTTGATAAAATAAACCTTAAATAACCACAGAACATACATGAATGTCACCTTGGAAAAAAATTTTCCTTGCCAAAAACTAAGTATAATAATACAATATTAGTCCTTGAAAGAGTTCTAGTCTGTTCCACTTAGGCTTTTATGTTTAAACACTAAACACTTTTTCATATAATATCAATCTCACAAGTACAAGCAAAGTATCTTGGGTAATTGTGCTTTGTCTAAAAGCTGTTTGTCAAGTTGAATTAACAAAGAACAGATTTTTCTTTCTGTTTGCTATATAGCACTAGTGGAAGATTTGATTACTGTATACCATCATGACCTGCATAATGACACTTTTATCAGCTTTGGACTGTGTATATGATGGTGGTCCCATGGATTACATTGCCAAGTGACATCATAGTTGTACAAGTTTGTGCACTTTATGATGTGGCATGACAAAATTCCATAGCAACACATTTTTCAGAATGTGTCCCTGTCATGAAGCAATGAGTAGTTGAAAACTTTTGCCTTCAAGATTTTTTTAAGTCATGTTCATGTGTGTGTATGTATGTGGGAGAGAGACATAGCGAGAGAATTTTAAAAGCAAACTACTATCTCTATGCCTTTGGTAAATTAGCACTCCTAAAAAAAAAAAAAAAAAAAAAAAAAGAACAGGCACCTTACAACTTGTCTTGGAAAGGGGAGCACAGAATCAGGAAATCTGAGTTCTCCTTCCACCACTGATGTGCCTCTGGGTGTGATGTTGAAGAAACATTTTCTGGGACTTGGCTTCCTGATCTTAAAATGAGAGAGAATAGGATTTTATTACAAAACGGCTTCCCAACTCTCAAATTTCACAATTCTCTGAAATAAAATGAGTTTTCTTAGTTCACTGATCCTTACAAAATAAAATGATAATGTTTAGTAGTCATAACCATTGGAATGATTTGTTATATCATTTTCTTCTCCAGAAGAAAGGCATGCGAATTGTAGTTTGTCCTACAGGACTCAGTCTACATTGAGAAATAATTTTTTTTTTCTTCTCCATCAACTTAGCAAGCCTTATCATTTTGGAACGTATTTTCAGTCTTTTGGATATTGTAATCAAAATTGCAGTTACACCTGTTTACCAAAATCGACACATCATATAATAAAGATTTTAAAAATTATTTTCTCTGAGAGGAATAATATAGTTCGTACTCATATATATGAGTACGAACTATATTTTATTATATATATATATATATATATATATATATATATAAAATAAAATAGTATGTATATATAATATGCATATATATGCATATTATATATATAGTATGTATATATATACATACTATTTTATTATCTGTCTTTATATCAGACTGTAAAAAAAGAACAGGCACCTTACAACTGTCACAGGAAGTAAGTTCCAGGAAGCAGGGATCACTTCTGTTTAGTTCACATTTACATCCTTGAGTTTAACATGGAGGCCGCCTAGCTCCTAGAGTGTATTTACAGAAATTTAGTTGATGAGTCTGACTAGGGTGGTTCTATATCAGAGACCATATGTCATCATGGAATCATCCCAGAATTTTCCATAAAGAAAATATATGGCTCACATGAAGTCTATCTGAGTTCTTTGGTTTGTATTGCTGATGGGGCCACATTTTTAATTTTTTTATTTTCGAAGCTATTGATGTTCTCCTTTTGGAGGAGAATGGAGATGGCATTGATCTGGCATGATCAATTTTTCACAACCCCTAGGTGTGAGAGAGTTTTTAGATGTTTCCTGTTTGGGCTTTGATCTGTAGAGAAAGGCTATTTATAAACCAGACTTCAGCAGCAACCTTGTGAGGTCTCCTTTGTCCCTTTCATGTGAACTTCGATGACTTCATATTAGTCCCTAACCTCCATTTACTGAAGTACTTGGCCGAGCCATCTGACTCATCACCCTGTACAAGGACAGTGTGACTCACACCAATAAGCCGGAAGCAGGCCTGAATTGAGGCAAGGCCAGAGTCAGGACACAACTAATAGATGCTGGAAGTGTTGACGGAAACCACTCTTGCAGAGGAACAATGCGGGCTGAGCTTCAGTTGCCGGCTATGACATCATGACCGAGAGGTGAGCACTCCCTTGCATCAGATATTTTAATTGTTTGCTTTATAATTTTCTTTCAAAAATCCTGTTAACTGCTCATGCTTAGATGCTAGCAGTTCAATGATACTTGTTTGAAGAATTCTGCCAGGATTAGGGTTATAATCTCAAATCCCCTTCCTTGCATTCTTTCTTAGTCCCTCCCTCCCTCCCTCCCTCCCTCCCTCCCTCTTTCTCTCTCTTCCTCCCTCCCTTTTTTCTTGCCTCCCTTCTTGCTTCTTTCTTTCCATCAGGGTGTCACAGTGAACGAGCTTGAGTTTGAGTCAGGCAGTTAGTTATTATCTAGAATCTTGATTGACTTGGCCATTTTCTTCTGAATCACTTTAACCTCTCTGAGGCTCGGTTTCCTACCTGTTAAAAGGCAGATAATACATCGCAGTGTTGTAGGGAGGCTTAAGTAATATCTTATGGATAGCTACTATTTATTAAACACCAAATAGATGCATTATCTAAAGTAGTCTTCACAGTAACTTTTCAAGAAAAGTGTGTGGTACATGGTGGGTGACATAAATAACAAGGTGGGGATCATCATACCTTTCACCTCCACAGTTGCTGCTACCAAAGTGAAACATGTCAGTCACTCACATAGTCATTCAACATGCATTCCTTGAGAAACTTCTATGTACCAGGTAATGTAGATTACTCAAGGGAAAAATGAAAGGCCAAGAATAAGGAAAAATTACTAACTTTGAAGGGTTATAATTAGCAGAGATTAGAAATAAACACAATCAAAACTGTGAAGAGTCCTGTGAGAATAAGAAATGCAGACTGGGTGTGGTAGGATGGGCCCTGGATTCCAATTTGGGAAGTTGAAAGAGGGTTCCCTGCAGGAAAAATCACACATTCACACTGAAAAAGGAAGGATAAATAAATGGGAATTAGAGGTTAGAGTGTGTTCTAGAGAACTGTATTTGCAAAAAGGTATTGGGTTGAGAGGGGCTTTGACTCAGGAGAGAAATCAAAAGTAGTTCTTTCTGGAATTTGAAGCGGTGAATGATGAGAGTAGAAGCTAGTGATACGCAGGACTTCCTGGTCACAGGAGGGTTAGGGACTCATCTCAGGGATGCCCTGTAGCTGTTACTGAGTTCTCAGTCTCTGTCCCTTATCTTAGTTCGGGGACAAGAGCCCTACTGTGCTGCTGACCACCTGAACCTCTGATATGAGTGGGCAGAGGGTGATGTGGCTAACCCCACCCTTGTGTAATCTCTTGCCTGTGTTCTTGGTTCTGAGAGACAAAGGCGTCTCTTGCTAGTTACGGGGCTGGATGTTGTGGCTCAGTTGGCTCTCTCTATCGTCCCTACCCTAATCTTGAGAAGTACTGAGCTATGGCTCCACGAGGTTCTCATTCAGGCTCCTTGTAGCCAGCACTGTACAGTCAGGAGTGCCCTCAGAGCAAGCTTCAGAATCTGTCAGCTCTCACACCACATGGCCTTCGGGAATCTCCATGCCATTAGAAAACCTGAGCAAGCCAGACTCTGTGACGTGATAGCCTAATTACCATTTCCCTTTTTTTTGGGAGTGGAGAGAGAAATGACATATAGATCAATGAGTGAGGTGGAAGACTGATTCATTTATTGACTCACAGAGAGTTTTTCCTTGAGCCAGTGCAACAGAAAGGACCATCCTTGTAGCTGGGTCTGCCCTGGAGTGTTGAGAAGTCTGAACTGTGCCCAAGGCTCAGAGACAGAAAAACAAAGAGGATGTTTAGCAACACGTCCCTCCATGCTCACCTTGCTCTTGTGCAGGCAGTCCAGAGATAATTAACTCTGAGGAAGGTGACCCTATATTCATTGTCCATGTGCAGACATTTTGAGAGTGAAAGGGGCTGCTTTTAATTGGTATATTGGGATGCCAGGCATAAACGGGGAATATTGTAGGCCAACCAGACATATGGTTGTCCTAACCACATGATTACCTAGTAGTCATTGGCCTGATGACTACTCCCTAGTTGGTGCTCTCTGTGCTTAAGGAGAGATCCTAGGGCCAAGATGTTTCTGGATCTTTTTTCTGCATCTATTTTTTTTTCTACATTCTCAAAGGCAGTTTTTGGAACATTCTTCATTTTTTTGAGATCCTTATGTTTCTGAGAGGTCAGTGTTAGCCAATTTAATCCAAGACAACTGATTTCTATTCAAAGCAGAGGAAGGGAGTGGTTAAAATGGACAGTTTGAAGGGAAGATAATTTCGAAAAGGACAACTTCAGCTGTATCTTCAGGCTCCTTATAATCCTTTGGTAATTAGAATGTGCAGGCTGAGACATCAATTTTAAAATCATCTTACCCATAAATCATCTATCACACATTATTAGCTCGGATGACACAAGTCTACATGAGTGGGGATCATTATTTTTGTTATTATTGTTTGTCCAGAGGGGTGACAAGGAAAAATATACATCACACTCACCTGCCAGACAAGAGTTAAGCAGGTGCTTTTTTGATTTATAAGGTGTTTCCTTCTAAACATATTTCTTAGTAAAACAATTTTTAAAATGTCATTTTCCCATGAAGCCAACACCATCACTGATGTAGTATTTTCCTGCACCTCAAATTAAGCAGGCCGTGGGAGAATTTGGTGACCAAGTGTCACTGTCACTTAGCATTTCTCTCTCCATTACAGTGTAATATAATATAGTGTAGTATCGTATCGTATCATATCATATCATAACATTTTTAGCATTCTGTAGCAGAGACTCTCAGTTTAGGGTGGTTTTGCTCTCAGTGGACTTTGATCATGTTCCACACGGTTTTGCTCGCTCCCACAGGGGTGGGTGCTATTTGCATCTAGTTCTTAGGAGCCAGTGATATTGCTAAACATATTAGAAAGACACAGGACAGCTCCCCTCGCAAACAAATTAGTTACCTGGACATAAATGTCAATAATGCTGAACTTGAGAAACTCCTCTGTAACATCTTAATCCTTAATTTATTCATCCAACCATTATTTACTGAGACCCCACTATGTCCCAGTCGTTAGAAAGCTGAGGATATTGGGGTGAACAAAACTGGAGAAAAAGTTTTCACTTTTGTTTTTCTTTGGATTCTAATAGGAGGAGCAGGTAAGAAAGAAGATAAATAACTAAAATATTGAGCATATCAGAAAGTTATGTGTAGAAGGCAAAATAAAAAATATAGCTGAGCAGTGGGGAGGGAATGTCAGTAGAGAACAGTGAGATTGAAGGCTGAGGTCACTAGCCAAGGTAAGTGCATTTCTCACTGATTGCAGATGAAGGATCTGAGTGAAGGACTGAGAGATAAGGCTAGGACTCCAGGTTGGAAGTTTCTGACTCTTTGGTGATCGAAAATGTTATTTCCACTAGGCTGTTTTATATATTATTGCCAAAAGCCAGGGTTGTCCTTGCTTCCTTTTGATGAATTTCCTCTTTCTTAACTCACTGATAACCACCTCCAGCCCTACCCAAAGCCTTCATTTCTAGCATCTATGCTTTTGTTGCTCAGAACATTTCTGGACTGTATCCTCGTCCTAGACTCATTACCATCATTAAATGCACTCAACTCAATGCTCTCTTCTGTTGAAACAAGAAAAACAAAATAGAGCTGGGGATGTAGCTCAATGGTAGAGCACAACCCAGCATGTTGTGGCTCTGGATTCTATCTCCATCCCTGAAAAAAAAAAAAAGACAACAATAACAACAACAACAAAACATAAAAATGAAAAGAAAAAGTCCCAAAGCCCCAATCTTAACCCTAAATGCTGCTCTGGCCTCATTTCTCCTTCCTTTCATAGGTAAGTATAAAAAGATGCTCCAACACATCGCATGAAAAAATGCTCAACATCTCTAGCAATTAGAGAACTGCAAATTAAAACTACACTGAGATTTCATCTCACTCCAGTCAGAGTGGCAATTATCAAGGATATAAGCAACAATAAATGTTGGTGAGGATGTGGGGAAAAGGCACACTCATACATTGCTGGTGGGACTGCAAATTGGTGCAACCACTATGGAGAACAGTATGGAGATTCCTCAGAAAACTTGGAATGAAACCACCATTTGACCCAGTCATCCCACTCCATGGCCTATACCCAAAGGACGTAAAATCAGCATACTATAGTGATGTAGCCACATCAATGTTTATAGCAGCGTAATTCACAATAGCTAAACTATGGAACCAACCTAGGTGCCCTTCAACAGATGAATGGATAAAGAAAATGTGGCATATATACACAATGGAATATTGCTTAACCTTAAAGAAGAATGAAGTTATGGCATTTGCTGGTAAATGAACGGAATTGGAGAATATTATGCTAAGTGAAATAAGTCAATCCCAAAAAACAAAACGCAGAATGTTTTCTCTGATATGCAGACGCTAACAGTAAGGAAGGCGGTAGGGAAAAATAGAAGTATTTGGATTAGACAAATGGGAATGAGGAGAAGGGAGGGGAAATGGGAACAGGTAATGTAGTAGAATGAATTGTACCTTGCTATCCTATGTGTGCATATGATCACACGACCAATGTAATTCTACATCATGTACAATCAGAAGAATGAGTTATACTCTATGATTGTATATGTCAAAATACATCCTACTGTCCTGTATAACCAGTAAGGACTAATAAAAAAGAAATATTCTCCATATGTGCTTTCTCCATTCTTTACATTCCCCAATTGACTTGTAACGTCCGTTGAGGTCACCAAGGACCCCATGAACTCCACCTGTGCAGGCTGTTTAATCGGTGGCTCTTTCTTCCTAGGTCCCTGGCCACAGCGATTTCTGCCCAGGCCCATTCTCTATTTGTATCTCACCTGCTTCCTCTCCCTTGACTTCCATCTCGTAGCTCTCTGGGGTTTCTGTCTTCCTCTGACTTCTCCTTCCAGGGAACCTTCATGGGTTCCTCTATCATTCCTTGACTCACAGGTGTCCCCCAGCATCCTGTCCTCTGCTTTCTTTTCTCATCAACTGCGGCTTGTACAAAAGTTTTGTTTAGAGAAATCCGAAGCCCTGTGACATAGTTTGTCATTTGCCTAGACACGGGTGTGATGTGTGAGCATGAGGACCATCTCTGAGGGGAATGCAGCAAAGTATCCACTATTTTCTCCCTTTACAGCTCAGGACCCTGCTCAGGGTCCACAATGCTACCCTCAGCTGGATGCTTGCCAGAGCACAGCAAGAGGATGGTAAGAGCTCTCTAATGGGTCTCTGTCGTCCCAATTGTAGCTCCTTCCTTTGCTCTTGAACCTGGTCATGACCCAGATTCCACCCCTTCATCTTTCATGACACAGCCCCCCTCCACTCATGTTTTCATGCTACTGCTCAGTTCCCTATCTGCCTGCACTTCCTCCCCTCCCCACCCCTGCTCCACACAGTTGACCTTGGGAAGTCCTTCTCATTCTGCAAGGCTTACCTCAAACATCACTTTTGTGTCCCTTTCTAGATTTCTAGAAAAAAATTTTTATCTCATATATATACTCCCATGCCACCCACATCCAATTAGGTTGTACATTCCTTTAGGGCATATAGAGGAAGACTCAAGAGCAAAGTTTCTGTCCCCAAGAAAGCTGATCCATGAAGCAAGTATTCACTGTTTTCTCATTTTATAGCTTCCATGATGCTCCAAAATCCAAATTTTAAAATGTCTGATACTAACTTGCTGTGTGACTCTGTATGTTTCACTTAATGTCTCTGAGCTATAATTTTATCAAACCATATTCTGGCAAATAATATTCTCATTCTAACTCAAAGAAATATATAAAATTCTTTGAGTGTTTGGCAAAAAGATGCCATAAACCAAAGACAAAATACATGATCATTCACTGAAGATTCTATGTAACATTTTTTATTGTCAGACATTTTGTTCAGATCCCAACAAAGTGTAACTGTTTCCAAAGAAAAATGTGACCTCTATGTATCTTTAAAATTTGAAGCCACTCATAACATAACAAAACTTTGCCACATAATTTTTTTTTCTTGTGCGTGAGATAGTCACTCATCTTTTTCTTCCCTTTGTTCCTAATTTTTTAAAAAAAAACTGAAGATTTGCCTTTTACTTCCTTTCCCTTTCTTTCCCCCCTAAAGGGAAAGCATTTCATGTCAGAGGCAGAAGTAGATAAAATTATGTGCTAGATCTTGATCTAAATTTCTCTTAAATCACCAGCAGCACTGTCACAGCCTGAAGAAAAGAAAGTGAAGCAATGATGACGGAGGAGTTTGAAGAAAAAAAGATGTAAAGACGAATGCTGGCTAACTTCATTTACTTCATTGTTCTAAATTTTAGGACTCAAATTAATTTCTAGAATATTTTGGTGAAATGGGAAAATGTAAATGTGTGCCAGTGAATAATTGTAAAAGAAAATAACACAAGGGGTGGAATTTTCTATCAGAATCTCACAAAAGTGGGCACTTTTGTTTCCTAGGGAAAACATCCATGAAACTAGCTTCATCCATGGAGAGAGAGAGAGAGAGAGAGAGAGAGAGAGAGAGAGAGAGAGAGAGAGAAAGAGAGAGAGAGAGAGAATATAGATTTACTGATTGCATACCTGTGCTATGTGTTCATCTAACTTACTTCATTTAATAGTTTAGTTCAATAGCTCTATGAAGCTTATTTTTTGTGCAAAACCAGCTAGAGTTCACTGCAGTTAGTGGTAAGTAGAGTCAAATGAGGAACCTATGGTTTTCTGGCTTCAACACCATACCACATTGATGTCTTATCATATAGAAAATAAGTGTCATGGCCTTATGCAATTTATAATCCAGAAAAGAAATCCAAATGTCTCTGTAAGATGCAGAGGTGGTGCCACATATTTTCCTTTAAATACTATAAAATAACTCCATGTATACAGTTATGAACAGTCAGCCACACTGTTGGGAGGACATTGTTTTGTTTCCCCTGGGCGGTGATGTAAAAATGGAGATGCTACTTTGCTAACTTTTTTTTTTTTTCCAGCAGACAGTGTAACATGTCACACGGATTCAACCTCTTCACTCGCTGTGCAAATTTGGTAAGATATTTTATTTATCTTAGGCTCAGTTTCCATTTGCAAATATGAGACAATGATCTTTTCCTTGTAGGCCTGCTCTAAGAACTTAAGAGTTACTTGGATTGTGCGTAGTCCTCAAAAAAAGGGTGGTTGTGATGGTTTGTGGCAGTCATTATTGACATGTATTTCCATGCATTTGGAGAACTTTGATGGGAGATCTGACTGTGACCCTTAATGGGGCTTCTTCTATATTCACTGACCAATGTTGCTTGTTATGGTTTGGATCTAGAAGTGTCCCCCAAAAGCTATGTGCTAGGAAACAGATCCGTGTTCAGAGGTGAAAAGATTGGGGAATGAGGCCTATAACTTCATCAGTGGATTAATCAACTTGATGGATTAGTGATTTGAATGAACTACAGGGTGATAACTGTAGGCAGGTGGGAATGGAAAGAAATAGGTCACTGGGGGCGTGCCTTTAGGCACTATATCTTGTCCCTGGCTCTGCATGCTCTCTCTCTCTCTCTCTCACTCTCTTTCTCTCTCTCCTTCCTGAGTGCCATGAACTGAGCAGTTTTTGGCCTCTACCACCCACTTCCACCATGATGTTCTGCCTCACCTCAAACCCAGAACAATGAAGATGACTGACCAAGGGCTGAATCTCTGAAACAGTAAGCCAAAATGATATTTTTCCTTTTCTAAATTGATCTTTTGTTGTTGTTGTTGGTACTGGAAATTAAATTCAGGGGTGTTCAACCACTAAGCCACATTCCTATCCCTATTTTGTATTTTACTTAGAGACAGGGTCTCAATGAGTTGTTTAGAGCCTCACTTTTGCTAAGGCTGGCTTTGAATTTGTAATCCTCCTGCCTCAGCCTTCTGAGTTGCTGAGATTACAGGTGTGCACCATGGTGCCTGAACTAAGATGTTCTTGTCAGGTATTTTGGTCACAGTAATGTAAAGCTGACTAACAGAGTGCTGGGCCGCATGATGTGTGCACCAAAGTGCTAAGTAATTGGGTATGTATAGAACAGATAGCAGGGAGGGGAGATAATGGAAAGAAGGAACCAAGAGTTCTTCTAAAAGAACAGCTCGCCATTGGTATTTGCTGGCTCTGTATCTGTAGATTCAACCAACTGCAGACCAAAAATATTGAAAGAAAAATTGTGTTTGACTGAACATGTACAGATTTTCCTTTTCATTATTCCCTAGACAATGAAGTATAACAACTATTCACATAACATATACATTATGTTAGATATTATAAGTAATCTGTGCAGATTATATGCAAATGCTGTTCCATTTTACATAAAGGACTTGAATATTGGGATCCTGGAACCAATCTACCTGATACCAAGGAGCAATGACCTTTGCAAAATCAAGCCAAGGAAATGGCAGGGATCTATGGAAAGGAAATGGGAAGGGGCTGGCATGAGACCTGAATTGTTTTTTTTTTTTTTTTTTTTCTTCTCTTAATTGAATAATTCCTGGACTACTGGTCACAGAATTCTCCTTCTGGGGAATTCTCTTTCAAAGAACTCGCCTTACAAACACAAATTACAAAATAATGGCATATGTTTTCTCTCCCTTATTTCATTCTTTAATGTAATACCTTTAAAGAAGAAGCTGTTTCACGTAAACCTGATTAACTCTGAAGAGAGTGATAATCCATCCAAACCAATCCAAATGAAGGTAAAAGGAATAATCAGGCTTCCATTATGCAAAATGGTGCTCAGTTAATTTATTACATTGCGCTGAATAATAAGCTGTTAGGCTCCACATGGCTTTTTTCACGTTAAATCAAATTGCTTATTGCTGCTAGAGCTTATTTCATATCGCATAAAATTTGGATATATTATAATGGAGTAGATATTAGTCCATTATAAGAGACAGGTTTAAGTGCTTCATTTATAGAATCCCTCCACTTGGAAAATGGTAAGGGAGAAGAAGAAATGCAAACAAGGTAATGGACAGAGGGGATTTATGTACATTGCTTGATGGGCCAGCTCTGCCTCGGTGACTGTGGTTGCTGTGCACAGGACCCAGTGCGTTGGAGAAAAATCAGCATTTCTAGTGGAAAGAAAATCCAAAGCGAATTTATGTTCTTTCTCAGGGAAGTGTTGACATTTTAATTACTTTCTGTTTTCTTTGGAGCTACATTTGAGAATTGGAAGCAAGTTAGAAAAATAAGAATTAGCTTTATTAGAAATAAGAGGAATTGACATGTAGACCCCAGTTGGAAAGGGTTGAGGCTGGGTTCTTGACAATATGAAGTCTGCAGCAGGACCCAGAAAGCCAAGAAAACTCAGCCGCTCGAAGCTAACTGGAAGAGTTCCTGCTTGGTCAGGGCTTATCATCCCGGAGAGCAGACTGTGCCTCTGTGTGCAATCTAATCTTTTCCGGATGTGCTTCACTTTTTAATGTTTTTTATTTTTCCTTTAAACTTTCGTCTTTCTGTAAACAGGGGTTTGTGAGGGTAAGTAAGATCGAGATACAAAAAAAGAAAATGGTCAGAGGGAGTTGGAATGAGCTGGGGAAATTGATAGTCTTAGAATTAATTTGGAAGATAATATAATTGTCTTTTGATATTTCATAAAAGAAAAATATCTGTGGAGGCGAGGGTGGAACGGAGTAATTGGCTTTAGGAGATATGATATATTTGCACTTTTCCTCCCTGCACCTGGAGTCGCCTGGAATTGATTAAATAAGTATTTAACAAACCAGGGCGCCTACATGTATGTTCCAGGATCAGCAATCTAAAAATAGTAACTCAGCACAAGATGGAAATTAAAAACCCTCTAATCAACATCTTTGTGGTGCTTGAAAGGGTGGTAACCTGAGGGTGTCAGCCCTGCCTGCCCCTTGCCTGCCCCCTCCCCAGTGTGGAAACACCATCAGGTTCAGACCAGCCAGTTCAGTAATGAACAGATAAATCGGGTCCCTTAAATAACCTAGTGTCTACTGCATGCCAGGTACTCTAAATATACTATTTAAATTTTCAGAAAATCTTACAATATGATGTTGTTTCTATAATAAATATTATTTGTTTTACTATCGAAACTGAGGCTTGGTCAGATAGAGACCATTTCTCAGTTATGTAAACTTTTATTCTAAAACATTTCAGACATATGCAAAAGAATATAAAGTATAATGAGCTGAAATTCCTTACTTCACCACTCAGGGATGGTCACATGCAACTGTACTGGTCCCACTCCATATATGACTTCATTCCATCACGTGCCTTCCAGTGTGTGTCTCTAAGAGGTGGGGATTCTCAAAAATAAAATAAACACAATACCTTTATCACACCTACAAACATTGCCAGTAAGTCTTCATTTCAGGAAATGTGTAGTCAGTTTGACCGTATATTCCCAATTGTTTTACAATCTACTAATTTAGGTTTAATCACAATCTATTAACTTTAGATCCAAGCCATACATTCTGATTGTTCGATTTGTCTCTCAAGGCTTCCTTTAATATATGTGTTCCCTTTTCATCTCCCATTTTTTCTTGGAATCACTCTTTGGTTGAAGAAATGAGATTGTTTTTCCAGGACAATTTCGAATAAGCTGGATTTTCTTGATTCCATTTCCTGAGGAATTCTCAAACATATTCATCATCTTGTCCTTTGTATTTCCTGTAAAATTACAGTTAGAGTTGGAGATTTTATCTGATTCTGGTTCCACATTTTGGTAATACTACTTCTTAAGTAGCGGTATTTCCGTAAATAGAAGTGTGTGTGTATGTGTGTGTGTGTGTGTGTGTGTGTGTGTGAGAGAGAGAGAGAGAGAGAGAGAGAGAGAGATTATCAACTCTTAAAAATTTTTATATGAATCCATTAATTCATTAGTTATAAAAATTGTTGATATCTTAATTTTATAATTTTTTTTAAAAATATATCTTAATTTTATAATTTTTTAAAAAAACCTTTATTTTCTAGAGCAGTTTTAGGTTCACAAGAAATTGAATGGAATGTAAGTAACATTCCCACATAATCCACTCCATATAAGCTCATTATCCCCCATGACCAGCATCACTCCCCAGAGTAGGGGCTTATTTATGAAAACCAATAAACCTGTATTGACCCATGCTTACCACCCAGAGTTGATATTTTCATTAAAGCTCACAATTGTACATTCTATGTGTTTTGACAAATATAGAATGATACATATCCACAAATGATTTTCTTTTCATTTATTGAATTTCCTCTATGGGGAGAAACTTCACCCCTCATTAACATTTGGTTAGCTGAAGTAAAAGAAATCCAGATGAATGTATTCTCATTATTATTATTATTTATTCTAGCACAGTCACTAGCAGAGGAAGGGGATACAATACACACGTCTTCATAAATTGAATTGTATTTGATTCATATTAGAATTTGCTCCAAAGAACTTGTACAAGACAAAGGAGGACACCATGGTATTAACAGAGACTAGAACTTAAGTTCCATGAAAAAGCTTAAAAAAGAATCAAATCTCAGTAAAGGCTCTCAGTACTAAAGTGAACACGGAGGCACTAGTGAATCACACAGTTCTGGTACGGCCCGTGGCCAAGTCTCATCAATATTCACCAAAGTATTCTTTCCCCAACACAGGGAAAGAAAGAAAGAAAGAAAAGAGGGACAATTTCTGAATCACTCCCTCCAACCACGGAAATGATTTTAATTACCAATTCATCTGTTGGCAGACTCTTCTGGCAGATGTACCTGCAAGTTGGAAAGATAACAAATGAACCAATTCCTTACTCCAGAGTTGACACTGATAGTTCGGACTGAATTTGCTCTCAGAAAAGAATCCTGGGCAACAATACATCTGGCACTCTGCTCGAGGAATTTGTCATGTCGTTGACATGTTCAGCCTCCATTGTCCATACCACCCCGACAGCAGGTCCTTTATGTTTCAGTGAAATTGCAGTCTGAATTAATATAATTAGAATGTAACTGCTATTCACTGCACACACACTCCTTATTTCCAGGAGTACAGATCTGATAGCATGTCTGTGCTCAAAATCTTTCCATGATGGCTGAAGGGGAGCAAGCAGAGAGGGGAATGATAGAACACTCACTAGTTCATCAACCGTATGAGCTAATGGAAATATAGGAGGAGAGAAAGAAAGTCCTGACCTTGGCATGTCTAAAGATAAATATTTGTCAAGTTTCCTAGCCTGGATAGCACTGTTATAAAATATGTACTATAGTCCGTCTGAATTGAGAGAAAGAAGTGAACTAGGAAAGACCAGTTATCTTCCAAAAGACAATTATAGTAAGTAGAGTGGATAATTCAGGGATAGAATTACAGAGTGAAGAGGTGGATGGACAACTTCCTTCTTTCTTTCATGTTTTGCTTTGAGCAGTGGATGTCGCTCACCAAGCAACTGTCATCAAGTGAATAATGATTTTTTTTTTTTTACTAGAATCTTGAATTTCAGCCTTCATTAATTTTCTGTTCTTACAAATTCTTGATATGGTAGAAAAGGACATCAACAACTTTCTTTTTTTTTTAAATAAGATGGACTCACATTTTCTTAATTGAGTTTGAGTTTTCACTTGGATGATCCATTGGAGGGGAGCACTGCCCTGACATTATCAGTATGTTGGCTGGAGTTCATGGTTTTGGCCTCTTTTCTTCTCTGGAGAACTGTGAAACTTGTGTACTGGATGCTGTGTTCCTCCAAATTCTACATGGAATCCCTAACCTCCTGTATGATGGTATTTGGAGGTAGGGACCTTGGGGAAACCATTGGATTTGAATGAGGCCATGAGGATAGGCCCCCATGATGAAATGTGTGTCCTTATAAGAAGAGGAAAAAGAGATCAGATTGCTGTCTCTGTCCCCCTCCACCAAATGAGAATACAGCTAGAATGCAACTGTCTGCAATCCAGGAAGACAGACCTAACAAAGGACATCAACTGACTTGTACCTTGACCTAGGATTTCCCTGCCTTAAATACTGTGAGAAATAATTATCTGTTGCTTAAGCTACCACCCGATCTGTACTATTTTGTTATGATGGCCTGAGCTAAGACAGTGCATGGTATAATTTGAGCATGTGCCCTAAAGGTTCAAGTGTTGAAGGATTGGCCTTCAAAGTGGTAGCATTGAGGTGGTAGAAATCTTTTAGATGTAAGTCTCAGTGCAAGGTGATTAGGGCTGAGGGAGGCATTGTCCTTGGAAAGGATTAATGCTGGTTTTACAGAGTAGTCAGTTTTTGAGAGGGTGAGTTGTTATACAAAGAGCAAACCTGGAACCTGAATCCCTCTTGCTTTCTGTCTCACTATGTGATATCTTCCATATACTCTCCTGCAATTGTTAGCATCTTGAAAACATCAACAATGATTCCTTGCCTTCATGCTATCCTGTGAAGCATTAACCTTCTCTCCCTAAATTTGAAGGAACTGTCCACCATTTTACATTAACAAGCCTAGGGGTTTTCAGAATTAGGTGTGTTTCGGAATCATATGTGGTGGCTGGGGGCATTGGAAGAGGATTTATTAAAATGCCAATGCCTGAATTCCTTCTGGATCCACAGAATCAGAGTTCTCAGCTGTGGTGCCCAAATAATGTGAGTTGAAATCCACTCCAACTGCTTTGAACTTGACACCTCTAGGCTGATATTCTCTTTCACAGATACAATATTCAAAATTACTATACTAGCAGATATTTCTATAGATGATAAGCATCATTTCCAAAAACAAATATATTTAATTTATATAAGTGGAGGTATGTTTAAGACGTTTTGAGAGGGGCCTATCAGAATACTTGTGGGGCTACTGTGACCCTCTCCAATGTATACATTCTTTTTCTCCTTTGTTAACAGCATGCTTAGTTTCCCAGTCTGACTGTTCACTCTGGGTTAGATAGAAAATTTGACATCTCACATTTTCAGGCAATTTACTTTGCAAATTAACACAATAGAGATTTATATTTTAATGTTGAAATCCTTTAATAAAGTAAATAATTGTCTCTCTTTCCAGAATATTTGTCTTATTACTCTGGATGCTTAATAATAGGATTATGTGTTATAAACATGTGTTTAGGCATCCAAATATATGCACAGATGGAAAATATCAAGCTTACATTCCCCAAAAGTGGACACTCATGAGGTCTTGCCTTTGTTTTCTCTAAGGACTATCCAAATCAGAGTTCAATGAAGGAAGTTTACAGAAATCTTGTCCCTAGTCTCCTAGTTTCCACCCACAGCAGGCTCTGTTTAGTGGCCTTCAGAGAATTCTCATGGGGGTGGATAGGAAGTGGATTGGGCATGGACTTGAGCTCCTATCTGCTGTTTGACCAATGGATTTTTGGATAGACTTGTCATGCAAAAAATAGCTTGATTTATTCCCGTGTGGTAGTAGAGACAGACTCCCAGGACCCGGATGCCCCTTAACACCCCAGAGGACATTATTCTGAATAACTCAGTAAACTGATTAGTAGAGCTACTAGGCATGATAAGTATATTCCAAAAAAAGATCTTTTTCCAATTACAAAAGTAGTGCATACTCCTTGAAAAGAATACTAGAGGGGAAGGGAGAAATGTAGGAAAGATAAGAAGGGAGAAAGTCCAAGCGAAGTGCTGACTTGACAGTCGAAGCCCTGTGGACTAGAACCCAGCCTTCCTTGTCGTCTGCTTTTGGGTAAGTTACACCACACGTCTGAGCATCCTTCTCATCTGTGAAATGGGAACCACGTCTCTCGCAGGGTCAGGGTTTGTTAAAGCACACTCTGAGGAAGGGTTTAGTGAAATGACTGGAGTGGAGGGAGCAGCTGTAACACTATATACCAGAGAGAACAGTGTTGTCAAGGCTGGTAGCAATGGGTGGTGGTTACTGAGTATGTCCTTTCTGGGCAAGCAGACTTGACTTTGAACCCCTTTTGCTTGTCGGCAGAGTTATTGCTATTGGTATTCCTAGTGTTCTAGTCAGCTTTTACATTGCTGTGGCTAAAAGAACTGAACAGAACAGTTTTAGGGGAAGAAAAGTTTATGTGGGGGCTCACAGTTTCAGAGATCTCAGTCCATGGGCAGGAGGCTTCATTCCTCAGGGCTCAGGGTGAGTCTGAACATCATGGCAGAGAGTGTGGTAGAGGAAAGTGGCTCACATGATGATCAGAAAGCAGATAAAGACTCCACTCTCCAGATACAAATTAGATACCCCATAGCTCTGCCAGCAATGAACCACTTCCTCCAGCCACACCCCACTGTCTCAGTTTCCCACTCAATTAATCCCATCAGGGATTAATTAGTTTACTGCTTAGGTTAAGGCTATAACCCAATGGTTTTGTCCTCTAAACCTTCTTGCATTGTGTAATGTAAGTTTTTGGGGGGATACCACATCTAAACCATATCACATAGCATTAAATCTGTATTTTTTTTTTTTTTTTGTACCAGGGGTGCTTAACCACGGAGTGACTTCCCCAGCTCTTTTTATCTTTTGTTTTGAGACAGGGGTCTCTCTAAGTTGCTAGAGTCTCACTAAGTTCCTGAGGGTAGCTTTGAACTTGCAATCCTCCTGACTCATCCTACCGAGCTGCTGAGTGTATCACATTTTTTAAAGAAATTTTTGAGCTCTCTTAACTTAATATTATGATTATCAAAAATAGATTTCAATTACGTCTGTTTTCACGATGTATTAACTGAAATCTCCTAATCCTTGCCTTAACCTTACAAGCATTTTTCTTAGTTTGTGAGAATGATTAAAAAATAAAAAATAAAACCCTCAGAAACAATTAATGTTCCTAAGAAAGTAAAAAAAAAATCTTTGCAGTAATGTTTCATTTTATCGTCATATTTTTCCTGAGAAACCAATGAAGAATGGCAGTTTTATATGTAAAACAGTAGTTAGCCTTTATACAGCTGACATTTTTCTAAAAGCCTAGAAATATTTCACATTTGAAGAAAAACACCCGGTTCCCATGTTGGATCCGATTAAAATTCAAATCTATATTAACATCTCATTACTGTTTGAAAAAGCCAACTGCACACTAATGGAAAATGCCCAGCGTCTGCCAGCCCTGCTTTCCCCTGGTTCTTTAGCAAGGCTGTCCTGGGACCTGGGAGGGCGGGGCCACAGTTACATCCTTGTTAAAACAGCAGCCTGAATGCTGGCCCTCAGTTTTGGTTTTTCCTTCCTTTTCCCTCTTCCATCCCTGCATTGTTTCAGCTGCCAGTCTTGCAGTATTTTCTTTCATGCAAGGGAAAAGGAAGGGCAAAAATGACTTTGAAAGAATAACATTTCTTTCTATGCACTTAAATAGAACACTCAACACAGAACATCCTGTGTTTCCTTTTAATGGATGACACGCTGACTTGGTGGTGAGCTGACTAAACACCAGGGCTTGACGTTCAGATAGGTGTTCTTGCAGTCGCACTTACCCGCTGGAGAACATTCTGCTCGGCTATTTTAAGTGACAATCTGTCTTTTTCCAGGCACTCTGGTTCTTCTTATCCCCCGATGACTTTTCTCTGTTATACTTATCACCTTCTGACGTGTGTTTATTATGGTTTTTGTTTATTCTCTGACTTCCCTGGTCATAGGTAAATATTACAGGAGCGAGCATCTCTGTTTTGCTAGCTGTTGGATTCCCTCTTCTAAAAACAGGACCAGGCCCAAAGTAGGCACTTAATAAATATTTGCAGCTGCAACAAATAAACTAGTTCCTACCTCAGTGTTCTCTCCTGAACAACTGGGGGAAAATAATAGATAAAAAATATGTTATGAACACATTCTATAAATATATTTAAGCCTAGTAGATACATTGGAGATTACAGGTCTATTTGGAGTGTAGTTGAATAAGAAATAAATGAGTTGGATGAAAGAGCAACATTCCCTTGTCACTCTGTTCTCCTACTCGGCTTTATTTTTCTTCCAACACTGAGTCCCCACATTCAGTATAATACATAGTTCTTTGTTTTTGTCTGCCTCTCCTTAGTAGAATGTTAAGTTTTTTTTTTTTTTTTGTATGGGGGTGGGTACCAGGGATTGAACTCAGGGGCACTCGACCACTGAGCCACATCCCCAGCCCTATTTTGTATTTTTTTAGAGACAGGGAATCACTGAGTTGCTTAGCACCTCTGTTTTGCTGAGGTTGGCTTTGAACTCTCAATCCTCCTACCTCAGCCTCCAGAGCCACGGGGATTATAGGCATGCGCCACAACACCCGGCCAAATGTTAAGTTTTATAAGGGCAGGATCTTGGGTGTTTTGTTTCCCATTGCTTAGGCCAGTGTGTGACACAGAGCAAGCACCAAAGACACAAATATGCAAATGTTTCCGTGAGTGTATTCACTCCGGACTGTATCTACCCCTGACCCTGACTCGATCAGGATTTGTGGTGTGATTGGTCACTAAGATCTAGGTACTGCTGAGGCAAATGATGGATGGGGAGATGAGAAAGGAAACAAGATGATCAAGATGATACTGATATTTTAAGTATTTCAATCACAGGGACAACTATGGGTATGGTGGGAAAACAGACAGGACCTGGCACTTAGTAGCTGGTCAGTAACGGTTAGCTATCATCACCATCATTATCATAAACCACATTAGCATCCAGGTGTTGGCACATTAGAGCTTATGGGCCAAATCCAGCCTGTGGCCTATTCTTATAAATAAAGTTTTATTGAACATAGCTCATTCATTTATTTTCTATGAATGTTTTCATGTCTATGGCTATTTTCATTCTAAAACAGCAGAATTGAGTAGCTACAGAGACTGTATGGGTTGCAAAACCCAAAATATTTAGCATCTGGCCCTTTACAGAAAAGGTACTTGAACACTCATCTAGAATATTGGTCTGTCTCCAATATAACTAAGCCTAGAGCCAATCAGGCATGGTCCATGGATAAGTTTGATCCTCATTCTGAAATGGGAGTACAGAAACTAAGTATTTACAAACTTCTATAACAATTTGTCATTGAAAACCCAGTGAATGATTTTGGTTTATACAAAAATGTTGCTTTATGACAGTTTGGAAATTGAAAAGGATCTGCCCTTTCCTAGAGGGATGGGTCTGTTTTGTAATGGGATGTTGATCATATCAGTAACTTTAGTAAGTTATGTTCATGTTGGTTTTAGATGAAAACATCTGGAAGCACATCAGGTGGGAGTGACAAGCATGTCTTAAGATTGCAAGTGACCTGGGAAGGTTGATGAACAAGCACATTAATAACATCGTGAAAATGGATTTTCTATGTAGATGAATGGCTCAGCCAGCCACAGTTCACTTACCAGCTAATATAGTTGTAATGTGTTGCTTGGTATGGAGAGAAGGCAGTCACTTTAGGGTGTTTGGGATGTTTCATGCACATATATAAATAAATTCTCTTTTGGTAAGAACGTTTTAAGTTGATATATCATCTTCTTTGAATAGCAAGTCATCAATTTTCCTGGAAATCTGGTGAAACAACAGTTATATGACCAGCCTTATGTTTTGTTGCATGTGCATGTAAACAAAAAAAGAAAGAAAAAAAAGAAAAAGCCGACTGACTTTTTCCTTTTCTGTTTTAGAATCGGTTCCAAACAGTCAAGCCTGCCAGAAAAAACAGACAAACTCTCAAGAACAACAATGCCTATTATGTGTGGTGGAGGAGCCGCCAGATTTTGATTACCGGACAGACATTAACTCCTTTGGTGTCTCATGCAAGAAATGCCAAGTCTGAATCCAGATATTTTCCAGAATAGCATGAGATCTGCAATTTACAGTGTCTTCTGCAAAAAAAAAAAAAAAAAAAAAAAAAAGCAACTGAGAGAAGGAAGTGCAAGTTAAAGACCACATCTCCTGGTTTCTCGAATTCTGCCATGACTCTTCCTGGTAAATGGACAGACTGAGTACCTGTGCTCTTCCTTTTGCAGGCCTTAGGTTGTGGGCCAGAAGCACGTTACTCTACCCACCTGTCCCACCTGTGTTGTCTTGATGTCTAAAGGACTGTCACATTCTGCCCTCATTGAGAAAATGCATGGGTTCCTGGAGGCTACCTCTTACAGTAAAACTTTGAGAAAGAAGAATCCTTGCAAACTCTGTGATCAGCATCAGCCCCCCCCCCCGCCCCAATAGACTCCCTGAAGGCTGTCAGACTCCATCCTGCTTTGAGATCTCAGATAAAGCAGAGAGCAATGCGATTTTCAGAGGGAGGATGATAATATAAGTATTTAGACCATCGTGTGTATGTATATCCTATGTGTGTATAAATACTATATATTTATTTTAGTATTTCATTTGTTCTTTCATTTACTCTTTAATACATATTTACAAAGAGTCCTCTGTGCAGTGGCTGTGGATAACCAAGTAAGGTATAATCACAATGTCTACCTTTTAGCCAGATCTTATTGCATATCAGCATTGTGTTAAACATTTTACATTCAAATGCATGAATGCACTTAATCCTTAAAAAAAAAAAAAAAAACAAAACCCTGAAGAAACAGCTCTATTTTACATCTTAGTAAATTGACTCCCAGAAAATTTAAGGACACACATGTAGTCAATATCAGAGTAGGATTCACATACAGGTATGTTTGATGCAAAATGCATTTCCCTATTTACTTTGATGTTGTCTTCCCAAAGATGAATCAAAAGATAAAACCACATTAACTTTCTTTCTTGGAATTCCCCTTCTGTTTGGTGAGGAAAGAAACACATGTGATCTAATTCTGTTGAAAGGGAGGAGAAGGTAGGAGAGGGTAGAGGAAGCCTCTGTGGCTAGAAATTCACTCAGCAGAGAGAAAGGAGAGAGATTTTGGCTGAGTGTGTCTTTGTTGGGTACCAAGAGAACTGAACTCACCCAGAGGCAGAGATATTTCTGGCTCAAAGAGTAATTCTGTCACACAGAATGGAGGGACTGGTCAGTGGGAAATCCTTTAAGGCTGTTTCTCCACTTAATTGCCCTTATCTTTTCCTTCTTTTCATTCTTAGGTTATTTCCAGTCCTTACTAAAAGAGGAACCAGGGAGACTGTGAACTCAGCCAGGTGGAAGTGATAATGATTTTAGAGAAACCACAGGAGAAGGAAGAGCTCCTCCAACCGTCTTCTCACTACCACAATGGGACCCTTATGGATTAACTCTTTCAAGGATGGAGGTGTCTCCTCTCCCTAGAAATAAAAATGCAAGTTTTACGTAGGTTTTAGTGTTGTGTGGAGGGAAAACAAGGACTGATCTATTTGGTTCTCTTCACTTGATTCACCCTGAAGGGCTTGCTGCCCTAGAGATAAGTGGACAGATGAAGAAAAGTAGTATCCCCAGATACCCCGATGAAGCCAATGCTCTCTGAAAGGAAGCAGCCACACATTTAGCCCAGGGAGACCTTTTTGCATCCAGGAGAGTGATTTGGGTCAAAGAAAAGGAGAACAGTGACATTACTGCCAGACTGCTTCTCTAACTAAACCTTTAGCTCTTCTGTTCAGGACAAATGGGAATCAGCCAGCATAGATGTGACCTGTCCTGTCTGCTGGTAACCACAGTATCATAATTCATTGGAGTTTCACTTTAAGTATTTTAAGAATTACCTGTGAGATTTTGAGGGTCAATATTTTAGACTATCATCACTATTGGACTATTCATTTGAATACTTCTGGGGTTTATACCTCTTTTCAAAAGAAACAGTGGGCTTCCCTATATTCATTACAAAGTCTTCCTAGTCTTCAAATCTTCCTGTGAAGTGTCTCTTCTCTAGTCTTTTAAGTATACCGTGTGACTGTATGTCCTCCTATGAGAAGTGTCTGTTCAGGTCCTTGGCCCATTTGTTGATTGGGTTGTTTGTTCTCTTATTGTCTAATTTTTTGAGTTCTTTGTATACTCTGGATATTAGGGCTCTATCTGAAGTGTGAGGAGTAAAGATTTGTTCCCAGGGTGTAGGCTCCCTATTTACCTCTCTTATTGTTTCTTTTGCTGAGAAAAAACTTTTTAGTTTGAGTAAGTCCCATTTGTTGATTCTAGTTATTAACTTTTGTGCTATGGGTGTCCTATTGAGGAATTTGGAGCCCGACCCCACCAAATGTAGATCGTAGCCAACTTTTTCTTCTATCAGACGGCGTGTCTCTGATTTGATATCAAGCTCCTTGATCCATTTTGAATTAACTTTTGTGCTTGGTGAGAGAAAGGGATTCAGTTTCATTTTGTTGCATATGGATTTCCAGTTTTCCCAGCACCATTTGTTGAAGATGCTATCCTTCCTCCATTGCATGCTTTTAGCCCCTTTATCAAATATAAGATAGTTGTAGTTTTGTGGATTGGTTTCTGTGTCCTCTATTCTGTACCATTGGTCCACCCGCCTGTTTTGGTACCAGTACCATGCTGTTTTTGTTACTATTGCTCTGTAGTATAGTTTGAAGTCTGGTATCGCTATACTGCCTGATTCACACTTCCTGCTTAGCATTGTTTTTGCTATTCTGGGTCTTTTAGTTTTCCATATGAATTTCATGATTGCTTTCTCTATTTCTACAAGAAATGCCGTTGGGATTTTGATTGGCATTGCATTAAACCTATAGAGAACTTTGGGTAATATCGCCATTTTGATAATGTTAGTTCTGCCTATCCATGAACAGGGTATATTTTTCCATCTTCTAAGATCTTCTTCTATTTCTCTCTTTAGGGTTCTGTAGTTTTCATTGTATAAGTCTTTCACCTCTTTTGTTAGGTTGATTCCCAAGTATTTTATTTTTTTTGAAGATATTTTGAATGGAGTGGTTGTCCTCATTTGCATTTCAGAGGATTTGTCGCTGATATACAGGAATGCCTTTGATTTATGCGTGTTGATTTTATATCCTGCCACTTTGCTGAATTCATTTATTAGCTCTAATAGTTTCTTTGTAGAGCCTTTTGGGTCTGCTAGGTATAGAATCATATCATCTGCAAATAGTGATAATTTAAGTTCTTCTTTTCCTGTTTTGATGCCTTTAATTTCTTTCGTCTGTCTAATTGCTCTGGCCAGTGTTTCGAGAACTATGTTGAAGAGAAGTGGAGAGAGAGGGCATCCCTGTCTTGTTCCAGATTTTAGAGGGAATGCCTTCAGTTTTTCTCCATTCAGAATGATTCTAGCCTGAGGCTTAGCATAGATTGCTTTTACAATATTGAGGTATGTTCCTGTTATCCCTAGTTTTTCTAGAGTTTTGAACATAAAGGGATGCTGTACTTTGTCGAATGCTTTTTCCGCATCTATCGAGATGATCATATGGTTCTTATTTTTAAGTCTATTGATGTGGTGAATAACATTTATTGATTTCTGTATATTGAACCAGCCTTGCATCCCAGGGATGAGTCCTACTTGATCATGGTGTACAATTTTTTTGATATGTTTTTGTATCCGATTCGCCAGAATTTTATTGAGGATTTTTGCATCTAGGTTCATTAGAGATATTGGTCTGTAGTTTTCTTTCTTTGAAGTGTCTTTGTCTGGTTTAGGTATCAGGGTGATGTTGGCCTCATAGAATGAATTTGGAAGTTCTCCCTCTTTTTCTATTCCCTGAAGTAGCTTGAAAAGTATTGGTATTAGTTCTTCTTTAAAGGTTTTGTAAAATTCTGCTGTATACCCATCCGGTCCTGGGCTTTACTTAGTTGGTAGTCTTTTTATGGTTTCTTCTATTTCCTCAATTGATATTGGTCTGTTTAGGTTTTCTATATCCTCCTGACTCAATCTGGGCAGATCATAAATGCTCAACATCTCTAGCTGTCAGAGAAATGCAAATCAAAACCACCCTAAGATACCATCTCACTCCAGTAAGATTGGCAGCCATTAGGAAGTCAAACAACAACAAGTGCTGGCGAGGATGTGGGGAAAAGGGTACACTTGTACATTGCTGGTGGGACTGCAGATTGGTGCAGCCAATTTGGAAAGCAGTATGGAGATTTCTTGGAAAGCTGGGAATGGAGCCACCATTTGACCCAGCTATTCCCCTTCTTGGTCTATTCCCTAAAGACCTAAAAAGAGCATGCTACAGGGACACTGCTACATCGATGTTCATAGCAGCACAGTTCACAATAGCAAGACTGTGGAACCAACCTAGATGCCCTTCAATAGACGAATGGATAAAAAAAAAATGTGGCATTTATACACAGTGGAGTATTACTCTGCATTAAAAAATGACAAAATCATAGAATTTACAGGGAAATGGATGGCATTAGAGCAGATTATGCTAAGTGAAGCTAGCCAATCCCTAAAAAAACAAATGCCAAATGTCTTCTTTGATATAAGGAGAGTAACTAAGATCAGAGTAGGGACGAAGAGCAGGAGAAGAAGATTAACATTTAACAGGGATGAGAGGTGGGAGGGAAAGGGAGAGAGAAGGGAAATTGCACGGTAATGGAAGGAGACCCTCAGGGTTATACAGTGGAGGGGGTAGAGAGAGAGGAGGGGAGGGGAGGGGAGAGGTGGGGAGGGGGGAGGGTGGAGGATGGGAAAGGCAGCGGAGCACAACAGACACTAGTATGGCAATATGTAAATCAATGGATGTGTAACTGATGTGATTCTGCAATCTGTGTATGGGGTGAAGGTGGGAGTTCATAACCCACTTGAATCAAAGTGTGGAATATGATATGTCAAGAAATTTGTAATGTTTTGAACAACCCACAATAAAAATTTAAAAAAAAAGTATACCGTGTGACTGAATATGAAGATGGGATATTTACATGTATCCTTGTCTATTGTATCAAAGATCATTAAAAAAAAAAAAAGCCTGTCGTTAAAGCCCCCAAGTGATTGGATTGGCATGAGGAACAGGAATGGGGCTGGCATGGAAGAGAGGATCTGACTCTGGGATTTCATGAAATCCCAAACAATAGGACAGCTGCTTTTCCATACACAGGTTATTATTATTATTTCTACCTAGACAGCTTGATAGCAGCCATTATCTTCTTTCTGGGTGTCTTATCAAGTTCCGGCTGTGTGCAGCATGGGCGATAAGGAATGAGGAATGTCACCCATGGGATTGCCAAGGATTATTTCTATGCACTGCTGGTCAGCAACGGCCGGGCCCTCAGAACTGAAAAGGAGCCCTATTGTTCATGCGGGCAGTTGCTATTCTGAGGACACCAAGAGAGCAGAAAGAGGATGTATTTGCCATTGTGTGTAAGATTGAAATTTCATGACTCTCAGCTAAAGTTCAAGCAGTCTTGATTTTGAAAAGCATAGTCATTGTGGAATATCTTTGAAGAGGGAGAAGACAAGGGAAGGAAAGAAGAATGAAATGAGTTCAGAGCTCTTCAGAACTATGAGAGAGTATAAAGAAAGAAGAGAGGTGTAACACTGTCAAACACTGGAACTTAAAATGCTAGGCATACTGGGCCTCAGAGGAATTGAGCAGTATCCCATAACCATGACTTGTGCTCTAGTTGCTTAATGTAAAGACTCCAGGCTTCATTACTCATCAGAAAATAGCCAATTTGCTGGATTTCTGTTTCATTGTCTCTGTTTCATCCCAAATTCTTGAACACAATCAATCTGTTGATATTAAATTTTTTTCCTTTTCTCTTCAATGAAGAAATGAATATTTTATTAGAGATATGCTGGCTTTGAATGTTAGAGAAAAAAAATAGGATCTCTTTGAATTTTTATTTCAGTATTAGAGCTTCCCAACCTTTTATCTTCTTAGAGAAAAGACTGCATTAGAAGAATATGAAAACTCAAATGTACAAATAACCCACAGTATGTTCATATAGAATTCCCCCAAAGGGTTCTGAGTGCTTCAGTCTTCTTCATACACAGTTTTAGGGTCATGCTGACAGTATAATGTAAGCCGCTTGGAAGTGGGCCAAATCAAATTTTTCCAACATTTTAAAATCACTCTTCTGAAATTGGAATTTCAAATGAATAAAATACTTTGCTCTTATATCAATAGCTTCAGGAAAAAAGAACCCAGTCACGGAATCATTAAGATGAGGCATAGAAGAAAGGGCAAAGGAAAGGGCAAAGAGAGGGCACGAAGAAGTCAGGAGGACTTGGGAGGAGAGAAGGGGCTTTTACTCCCCTGTGGAGAGCCTGATTCCAGCAGGGCCAGGACCTGGTTTCTGTGTTTCTGCAATAGCTCACATGGAGTAAACACTCAGGAGGTATCTGTCGGCTTCAGTGTTAAGATCTCTGAAGGAACATCACTCCTAAACAAGTTATTTTTATTTTTCAGCCTTTAATCATTTAGTCAGAAGCCTAGATTATCTTTAACTTTAACATAAATGTGAAATATCTTGTTAAAAACCCAGAGTCTAATTCAGAAACCTTGGGCTAGACTCTGAGACTCTGCTGAGACTCCCAGACCATCCTTTCCGTGGAATGCACTCTGAGTAACCAGGTATTGGGATCAGGCATAGTAGCTTGGGCCAGGAGCCATGAGCTCTGAGTTCTAGTCTCTGACATGAACCATCTGTGCTTTCAAGCTGGATTTCCCGGCTTCAGCCTCACCACCTGGATAATGAGTAGGTAGATCTATATAATTTCTAAAGTTCTTATTAGTCTTAATATTTTAAAAGAAAGAGAGAATCCCTAGTCTCATTCTGTCCCTCAAAATCTAGGGAGGATGATCACTCCCTTCTGAAGCTGCATGGAGAATTTGGCATAAATGCCCAGTGCTTCATCTGATTCCCTGGTTTCGAGTACAGTGATTTTTCCACTATAATTTTTTAATCATTAATTTTTAATGAAATACCTACAATTTGTCTGATGCAAGGCCAAGTGCCTGGAATACAAAGATGAGTAAGTTAGAATTATTACAAAATCCCTTGCTTGATTAACATGCCATAAGGTGACAACCAAGAATCTAATCAATGTCAATGCATAATGTTCATGTTAATATGCTAGGCTTTCCTTCTTTATGATATTAAACATACACATATTTTATGTTTATGTATTAGTTCTGTGAATCAAACCCTGAGCCTTGCACATCGATGTGACATATTAATGGCTACAATAGACTGCTTGAATATGATCCTAATTCTCTATGTCTTTTCATGCCCATTCACTCTTTTTGCTTGTGTCAAAAGATGGCATGTCGGGCTGGGGATGTGGCTCAAGCGGTAGCGCGCTCGCGTGGCATGTGTGCGGCCCGGGTTCGATCCTCAGCACCACATACAAACAAAGATGTTGTGTCTGCCGAAAACTAAAAAAATAAATTAAAAAAAAAAAAAGATGGCATGTCTTTCTCCAGTCCTTGAATTTGGGCTGGACCTGTGACTTGTTCCGGCCCACTCTATGCAACAGAAAGAACAACCTGCCAGCTCTAAGCTCAGGCTGTAAGCAACTCTGTCCACTTTTGTCTCCTCTCTCAGACTCCTGCTGCTGTCACAGGAACAAACCTGGGAAAAACTGGTGGACAAAGGATCAGAAGAAATGACAGTTGTCCCAGCAGGCCAACCTGAGCAGGCTACAGGTGGTCATCCCACAAATGTGTGTGAAAGTCCAGCCAAGCGGAACAGAGTTGCTAACCCAACCCAAGATAACCACAGATGTACAAGTGAACTGGGCTGAGAGCAGAACTGCCCAGCTGACCCAGAAACTTGGAAGCAATAAAAATGCCTGTTAGAGTCACTAAACTTGGCGTGATCTGTTATGCAGCATAGCAGAGTGGTATGAGGGCCTTCTGAACACAGAGTGTGAACTCAAATAAATGGGTCTGGTTTGTATTCTCCCTGGAGCACAGTAGGTAAGATATTGTGGGGGTAGCACAGAGTTTGCTCCTTCTTCCACGACTTTGAAAGAAAGGAAGAAGTTAACTCACAATTATTTTTAGTTTACTGGTAACAGTGAGATGTGTTCTATGAAAGGAAGGAGTTCTCAGTTTAGAGGGTAAGAAGCATAAAACAGGGGCAAGATCTGAGATCAGGAAAAAAAATAAAAGAATTTTCAAGTTCTGGATTTGCTGTGTATATGTGTACACACACACACACACACACACACACATTACCCAGAGCTTCAGTCTTATTTCTGATAGCTACCTGACTTCCTTGAAAGGTGTTCATGAGAACCAACAGATGTGGTAAATATCAAAATGCTCTATAAAATCCTAAACAATATACCAGTATTGTTACATTTGAATATTCTACTCAGTTTGCTTCATTTTTATATGATTGTTTCTAATATTCATTTGAGAAGTTATGAATCCCTTTCTAACTCTAATAATACTTACTATATATACATTTCAATTTTCTAGTTGCTTTTGTATAAATTACTTCATTTTTGATTCTCTAATGATGTCCTGAATAGCATATTTTTAAATTTTCTCATTTTGCACATGAGGAACCTCTACTGTCTTCTAAATGGTGGAATTTACAAAAGGGAGATCATGGATAAGGTTTTCTCAAGCAGAAATACCACAATCTTGGAGTTTTCTTTAAAAGAGTCAAACTTGGTGAATCCATCAGATCTTTGACTTTGTCGTCTAGTATAAACCTGACCTAGCATTACAATTTTTTCATTTATCCCAATTCTTTTCATAATAGCCATTGTTCTGTGAAATGTCATTCTTTTTCTTCCCAAGACATTTTTAAAAGGAGAAAAACATAATGGTTACTCTGAAACTGCATCTTGGCTCAGGATTTATATTTTTAAACCATCAAATTGTCTATATAATGAAGTTAGTGGACTGAACATATAATTAAATCAGAGACTTCAGCTAAGAATTTTTGTTTACAATTATGTAGTTGCTTTGGCTGATGTTGTAGATACAGGTAGAAAAAGATTATACTTAAAATACTACAAAGGCCTAACTCTGTTATTGGCTGGACACAGACTATTGATTTAAGTTTAACCCAACAATTTTAGAGCTAATTAAAATTCTAATTAATTTTCCTTTCTCTACTTAATTTCAAGTCCTATAGTTAATTTGAGTATTTCTTATAACAGTTCCAGTTGTATCACATTTTGATACTGTGAAAGGTAATTTCTATTTTGACTATATTATAATAGCTCATTATAATGAGAACCCAACTTCTAAGTATTTAATTGGTTTAACTTATATAATTTTAATTGGTTTAACTCATATAATTTTCACAAGATCCCCATCAGGATGAGGTTTATTATTATCCCCATTTTTTAGATGTAGTAACTGAGGCAAAGAGAGATGCTAGTCAGTGACAGAGCTGGATTTTTAGCTCAGGTAATTTGAATAGGAAATTTCTATACTATATGATATACTATTTGTTTGTCAGCCTTTCTTTAAGTCAGATACCAAGAAAAATGATATGTATACATCTAGCTATGGCAATGCTATATCATCAAAAATTATATCTGTTCACAAGCCATCTGGGGACTTGTGGTAATCCATCTCCAGTAGGACATTTTCCCATGTATTAGAAATATTAAGGGAAATAAAATAAGTTGAAGAATATTACCTCTTATTGAACTTGAAGATTTAAGGGAAAGGATAATCTCTTGGGGGGTGAGGGCAAAGACAGTTTGTTCTATAAATTCTTAAGGTCATGGTAGGAAGGGAATTTATAGTAACCTTTGAATTTACTTCAAGGCACAGTTGTGTCTGCTACCCCTTGAGATATGAGTTGTCTCTAAACTCAATTTCCCAACTTGAAAAGGCTAGGCTACTCCAAAATATCTTCTCAGTCTTTTCTGAATAGCCTGGTGGATAAGTGATATCTCTTTCCACATCAATCCAGATGTAGAACTCAACCCCTTTATAGGGTTCCTCCAGAAATCCAGTCTATACTACTTATGGTTTTGAATTGTGTGCCACAGAAATTCAGTTGGTGAAGTCTTAACCTTCAGTCCTCACAATGTGACCTTATTTGGAAACAGTGCTGTTTCAAGTGTAAATAGTTGAAATGAGGTCATATTGGAAGAGGGTAGGTCCTTTGTCCAGTATGACTGTTGTTCTAATAAAAAGGGGACGTTTAGACCCACCCAGATGCAGACGCAGGGAGAACCCCCCAGGAGGATGGAGACAGAGATCAGTGACACTTCTACTCACCAAGGACTGTCAAGACTGTGAGAGAGCACCATCAGCTGGAAGACAGGTGTTATGGTTTGTATGTGAGGCATCCTCCAAAAGCTCACAGGAGAGACAATTAAGAAGGTTCAGAGGAGAAATGATTGGGTTATATGAGTCTTACCCTAATCAATGAATTAATCTCCTGATAGGGATAAACTTTGTGGGAATTAAAGTAGTAGGGTGTGGCTGGAAGAAGTGAGAATTGGGGTATATATTAATATCTGGCAAGTGGAGACCTCTCGTTTTCTGATTATGATGTGAGCTGCTTCCTTCCACTACACTTTTCCACCATGACGTCATTCTGCCTTACCTCTGGCCCCGAGGAATGGAATCTGCTATCCATGGATTGAGATCTCTGAAACTGTGAGCCCACAAATAAACTTTTCCTTCTGTACAGTTGTTCTGGTTGGGTCTTTTTAGTCACAGCAGTGAAAAAGCTGAGTAAAACAACAGGCATGGAGCCCTTTGTACCACCCCCTCCATCAACACCTTGATCCTGAATTTCTAACCTCCGGAATGGTGGGAATGAAGTATGTTGTTTAAATCACTCAATTTGAAGTACTTTGTTAGGGTGGCCCTGACAAATCAACACAACACCCAATGTGTACCAAGCTGGGAGATTTTACTGGAGAGATCTGGGAGGAGGTACATCATGGGGACGAATCACATCACACAGATCTCAGCATTTCCCCAGTTAAATCTTTTCACCTCTCTCCATTTCCTCTCCTACTCCACCCCTCCAACCTGAGTTAATCCCCAAATGTCAATATTTGAATTTGTTTCACTGTTTTTCTCTTTCAGAGTAGCTTTTCTCCTCTTTGAAGTTATGGCAGCAACCAACATCCAGGTCCTGGAGTTTAGCTTCAAGCCCAAGCATTAAAAACTACATATCTAACACAAATAGTCCATTCACTTAGAGGAATTCCTGTGCAGAAGGTAATTGTCAAAATATTTTTTAGGTGGCCTGGTTTCAAATCTCAGTTCTGCTACTGAGTAACTGCATGAACTCAATGACTTCACTTCTTGAAAATGAGGATGATGAAAACATTCCATAATGTCTGTCTTGAGTTTTATGCTCCCCCAAATAGATTCTGAGACAGACATTTGTGTTCAGATAGTTCACTGGGGAAGACTTCCAGAAATAGCACTGTAAGGGCCTGAGAGGTACAAGATGGGGCACAGAAGGAGACGGGGTCGTGACACAGGTGGAACAGAGGCCTCGGCCCACTCCATGGGGAGCTGTAGAGCTGGATGGTCTTTCTGAGTGGCCACAGAGCAAGGGGCTGGGTCTTTGTTCACTCTCACCCACAACTAATCATTGGAAATACCCTGCCCCTGGTGAGTGGTCGTAATCTTAGATGAAGCAGTTTCCTTTGACCGAAAGCAATTTCAGAGAGCAACTCAGATCTGAGCATTCATTTGCCAATTTTGGCTAGGTGGCTGAGGAAGTGAGGGTCTTGGTCCTGTCATCAGTCATCAGGAGATATATCACAGTATTTACTACAGGACTATTGTGAGCACTGAATAAGTTAATATACAAAATATGCTTTGAATAGTACCTGGCACATGGTACGTGCTGCATAAATGACAGTTGTCACTATATTCAAGACTTACATGTGCAATCCTTTAGTTTGTATAGTAGCATATAGATTTGTAAAAGAATTTTAAGTAGATTTGGACCCTGATAAAGGCTCTATGGGTGAGTGAAGTAGATATGTAATCCACAATAATTTATATTAAAAAATTAGTGTTCAGAGCAGTTCAATAACTTGTCTAATGTTGCCCAGTTAGTGGGCTCACATATTTTCAATTCCTCTTCTCTCTCTACCTCACAGCTAATCTTTAAAACCACACTCATGTGTAAACCTGCCTTTATCAACCCTAATTTTAGAATGGACTGTTTTAAGGACTTAAAGCTCTGCAGTGCCCTAGTTTAGAACAGATACAGCATGAATGACCTTGCTTCCTTGGTCCTGCCCTGAGCCATGCTGAAGTTGCAAAGCTGGCCTGTGGGAAGGTTGACCAGTTGACTGTAAGAGCCCTCCTGAAGCCATCTGTATTCAGCAGACTCTGTGTTTTCATGTATGTCTGGCTCTCCACTCTGAGGACCTGATTTTGTGTTGAGAGTAGAGTAGATTTTCAGGGGAAGAGCACACTAAACAGACAAGACTGGAGTTTAAGCCAGAATCCTACTCAATTAAGTTGCCAAAATTCTTGAATCCCCAGAGCCTCTTTATAGTCAAACTATAAGCATTTACTTGCTGAGGATCAAATCAGAACAATGAAATTTGGTTGATCTTAAAATATACCTCAACTAAAATAACTGGAACCCTTTTCCTGTACTGTAGGATTACCTACCAAATCTGCCCCAGTGGTTTTGCCAGGTGACCAAAGGCCTCCTCTCATGTGGTTAGGGTTGTGCATGTGCTGAGGTCCTCTTCTCTGGGAACTTCATTTTTCTGTGTTCCATGCTTGACCACTTACCCTTCTGAGATCACTACATCAATAACTCTAGTGAGTTTACACTGGCTAGAAGGCTATTCTGCCTCCTTGTAGAAATTTTGCATATCCCTGTGCCAATTTCATAACCTGACTCTCAGAGGGTGATACTATGTCCCCATCTGAAGAGGTAGCAGAGTGAGCTGGACATTCAGAGCCCAGGCTGTCAATGTGGGCTGCCTGGGTTTATGTTCCAGCTTGCTTCTGTTTTGGACTTTTTATTGAAGATTGAAGATAGATATTTTGAGATAAATGAACATATGCTGTGAGGTTCTGATATGGTAATGACTTTGTTATTACCCTTGGACAGCCTTGGGTGACATGACATGTTGATTGTGTGACCTGGGACAAGTTGCTTTAACTCTGTGTGCTTCTACTTCTTTATATAAGTAATAGAGGTGTACTACTCTAGACTTTGCAGCGTTGTTTAATGATTTAAGGAAAGCATTCATAGAAAGCCCTTGGAAGAATGTCTGGCAAGAAATAATGGCTAATTCAATCTTAATTATTATTGCATACAAGGTAATTATCCGAGTAGACATTTATTGAGTATTTATGCATTCCAGATATTATTGAACGTCTTACCTGAACATCACTGGAAACTTCCAAAGCTCAGTAGAATGAAAACTATTTCAAGTCTATTTTATAGATAAGGCAATGGAGACAGGGAGGTAAGAAATAGCAGCAAAGGGGCAGAGCAGGTGACTGGGGGAAATGAGCCTACTGCTGCTATGTGTCATTTACATGTTCTTGTCTTGCAAGGAAGGAAGCATCAAAACTACTCCCTAAATGAGAGTACATTCTTTAGAAACATGGTTTCACCAACTGGGATCCTATAATGCTTCTTCCAATCCCACAAGAAAGAAACTAGAAATTCTCAAGTCACCAGGACGCTGGAGCTCTAGCATGTTGATCTCCTTTTCTGTGTCTCCAGGCTGCCCATCTCAGCATCTGAGCAGTACTGTGACCTGGATTCCCTTTATCTGCAACTGCCCCAATATGCAGTTCTCTGACTCTTCACTGAAGTTCCCAGCATAAGCTGTCACCAGTTCCCTATCTTTCTTCCTGTGGGCATCATCTCGTGCTTGCCCAACTGCATGTCTTCCAAGCATAGGCAATTAGGATGTCCCATCTTGGGCCTCACTGCCTACTCTCCTCCAAGGCTAGGGCCGAAGGAAGTGTTTCATAGGTCTTCATATCTCTCAGGTTGCCTGTTTGATAGTTCTTAATTGGAGAAAACCCATTTAAGCCTTAGATCACAAAAGACATAACTGGAATAAAGCCCATGTCTCCTGACTACCTTCTTCATTACAGTTGGGGTTGGAGCTAGTTATTTGGGCGGAAACTACACTGATGTACATAGGGGCCTGGAATCTGACAGCTGAGGCTCCTGCAAAGTGCTTCTGCACAAAATAATAAAGGATGCTAGGAGCCAAAGACCAAGTCTGGGTCCCCTTAAAATACAGTAAGTCCATATACCAGTGCTGATTCATAAAACTACAGGGTCAGAGGAGCAAGAGGTAGGGATTGCTGTTGAACTGCATAAAAACAGAGTTTGCAGTTAAAAGAGTTTGGAGGGCATTTAGACCAAGACTGGCAAGAGGGGGTCCAGAGGACTCTCCTAGATATCACAGCCCTTTTAATGCACCTCTCTCAGAAGTGTGGTGCGTAGGGTGGATGGGGAGGTTCAAGCCAGTTTCAAGGGCTGTGATCAGTGAGACAGCCTCAGATGCTTTTTCTTTACCACCTTCATCACCTCATCATCTCAAGTCTTAAACACAGGTATTATGTTTAGTTGTAGAGAAGTCTCTTCTAGACCTTTCCAATCTGTTAAAGATTGTTGGGACTTTTTGTTGAAGATTGAAGATAGATATTTTGAGATAAATGAATATAAGCTGTGAGGTTCTGATATGGTAATGACTTTGATATTGGACAGCCTTGGGTGACATGAGAGTGTATTGACACTTCAGGTTCTGACCTTCGCACATGCTGTCCTTTCTGTAGTTTGTATCATTTTCTTTCTTTAAGACACATCTGGAGCATCCTCTGGCTTTGTGAGTCTTGTGCCATGTCTGCATTGTAACAAGAATACCTGATATTTATTGAGTGTTAATTATGCATCAGGCACAACCAATTTGTGAAGTATTATTATCTCAATTTAACAGATGAGAAAATAGGGTTTTTTTGTAAGTTAATAATTATCCCAAGGTAATTTCTGGAAACAAAAATTCAAATCCAGAGAAGCCAAATATAACCACTATGTAAACTGCCTGCAGCTCATGCATCAATCTGTTCATTCATCCATACTGCAAATATTCATTGGATGCTTCCTACATAGAAGGAACCACTCTCATCCTTGGGGATACAACACAGAAGACACAGCTACAGTCTCAGCCCACATGGGTTTTACATTCTATTGGGGGAGGATGATAATAAACAATACATGTATAAATAAGTAACATGATTCCAGGAATTATAAGTGCAGAGAAGAAAAATATTAAAGAGGGAGTTACCTTCCTAAATAATGGAGAGGTGAAAAACTGCTCTGAGGAGATACATAAGATTACAGACCTGAATAAATGATATCTTCAGCACACCAAAAAGTGTGATTTTGTTTTTGCAAGCAGGACTTGGTTTTATTTTTGTATCCCCAACATGCTTCTGGATTTATAGTACTCAAAAGATGATCATATGATGAAAAGAGTATCAGGACCATGAACACCAAACAACAGCTAGAAATTCACATCAGGCATAGGGAGAAATGAATGAGAGCATTGGCCTGGATTTTAACTGGAGGAGACTGCAGTGAGGAGATTTCCTCTGGACTCCTTGTATTTCAAGGACCAATGACTTCCTGGCCAAGAAATACATGCTATTCCCTCGCCGCTGTGTTTTCCGTGGCTTGCATTTTTATTGGTTAAATATATTTCAATCCACAATCCACAGCAGGGAGCTCTGGTCTGCTTTCTTTTCTTCCAGGAACTTTGCAAATAGGAATGATTGCATCTGTCTACTGAATATTCCTGTAACTGCTGGCAGCACCAAAGATCTTGAAAGCTAAAATGATCAAAAAAGGAAGGAGTTCTGAAACTGTATTTAAGTCAGGTACAGCTCAATAATTTCATTACCTCACAACAGCTCCTGAAAAGAGCTCAATTTTATTAGTGAATGACACCCAGGGGGGAATGGAAGCTCTTGTAGTTTCTTGGTAATAGAAAGGAGGGCTTGGATATTTATTCAGATTTTATTTATCTTGTTTGTCTTATAGGTGTTAGGATATTCCAAACAAATAACCAATTCTCTATTCAAATCAATAAGAAATCTGAAGACTGACTTTGCAAACAGTGGCAAATTTCAGAAAGTAGACCCTAACTGAATGGACCTAATGAAATAACAGAAGGAAAAAAGTAAAGGGGTATTTGCAATTTTTATTTGGTTAAGTTGTTTTGCATTTCAATATCAATGTTTGAACCTCATGTTGAGCTTCTTAGTCTTTGAACAGGATCACAAGTGAACTGGAGAGAGAGAGCCCAGGGTCAGATGGCAGGGATGGAGTTGGGAATGGAGGAGAGATGTTCAACACGTGGTCTGCATAGATTTGTTGAACTTTGATGTGGAAGCACCATCTTGGATGTTGCCAAAATTTAGTGCACTTTTAAATATTCTGATCAGTCTTAAAAGTACACTCTTTCTCCTTCATTTTTTCTCCTCCTCCACATCTCTGCTTTACTGCCTGCATATTGAAACACTGAACACACCCAGTCAGATGCCAGACAGGGCTGTCTCAGGGTCTAAAATTACCCACCCAATGTGCCATTGATTAAAACCATCCCTTGGAGCCCATCCAGAAGTCCAACTCAGAGAGTTTGAAATAAGTATATGATTCTCTTTATAGTCTGACATGCAAATTATGAATTTAACTTTTAATGAAAGGCATTTGAATATTTTATTTCCTAGTCTGGCAAGAAATAATAACTTCAGGATGGGAAGTAGGTGCCACTCCCTCCTCATGAGGCCATGACAGGCGTCATTCATCAATCTGGCCACTCCCTTCCATGTGTCTGGCCTTGGTCTCAGAACACTTTACAACACTGTGCTCCAGGTGGCAACTCCCAATTGGTCAGATTAGGCTCATAATTGTCATCTTTGTACTCTTTGGCATTCTGTTTAACTCACTACATATATAAGAGCAGGAAACTGATATCTTGTCCTACCTGTGTGACATATCTTTAAAAAGTAATATATTTAATATTAATAAAAACAGAGTTTGCATAGTTAAACAAGATTGCATAGTTGTCTTGGCTTGAGAAAACAAATATCAAAATGCAGTGGTGTTTGTACCATAAACATGTGTATTAGAATAGATTTTTATAAAAACTCGTTAGTGTTGAAGATAATCATGGTATGGATTTCAGAAAATGCAAACAAATCAGCTATGGAGTTTGGTAAAGGCAATAGGTAGCTCTAGGATACAAAAAGCATTAGAAAGTGTGGAGGGATGTGTAGAGATAGACAAGGAAAGGGGGAATAAGTCAGTTCTTTCCTTCCCTGTGGGCCGTCTCTCTCTGTCCCTGTCCCTCTCCTTTTCTCTCTTTCTTTCATACACATGAGTAAAACAACTCATATTTATGGCCATAAAGTATGTCTTATATATGGAGAGAGTCTTCATTCATCCGTTTTATGTCACGTTATGTTCTCAGTTTTTCTGGAAAAGGCAGAAAGGGTAAATAGAAAAGAATTTTAGAGTCAAAGGCCTTTTTGTGAAAACTTGGTGCTGCCGATGGTGCTTTCCTGCAGAAATCTGGGAAAATAATTTACCATCTCGGAGCCTTGGTTTCCTCAGGAAAATGGCTGGCAGTAATGAAAAGCTAATAATATTTACCTTAAAGGTTTTTATGAGAATTAAAATGAATGAACTTTTCTGGCAACATTTGAAAACAATAAAGCACTGACAAATATGGGCGATTTTTGATAAATGATGAGGGGAATACTCATAAAATTCTAAATCACACAGTAGCTATCGTTATACATCAATATCCTTATGAATATTTTAAAATTTTCAATTAAAAGTTTTAAAATATAAAACTTTTCGTATTCTGTGTTTCTTATAGAGGCAATATCATTGAACTTGGGTAATGTTTTATATTAATTCTATTTCCTCTGAGTATCTTTATATATTTATATATATATATATATATATATATATATATATATATAACCATATATATATACACTATACACATACACACACACAATTTTATATACTATTCAATGTAGATTCAGTAGCGGCTTCTGTTGACTTTGTATTAGGAGCAGTGTGGCAGTCTCTATTGGTTGGCCCACATACATCTTGTGAACTTCAGAAAACTAAGCAGTGCCTTATCTCTCTGTTTTTCTAAAGTTAAATTTGGATTTCAACTTTGTGCTTTTGGGGTCTTATGATAGCCAATTAAACAGCAATCTGTTTATTTAATGTTTAGGTCCGTGGACTGAATTAATCCTCCCACAAACAATCCTCTCACAAACCTGGGTCCCTCACTGAATTCTTCCTCAATTCTGTTTTCTTTAGAATAATTGTGGACACAAGTAATTTTTACTGTCTGTACCAATGAAAGTAGAGCTCAGTTATAGCTTATCCAAAGGCAAGATGCACTGTCAGAAGCATCTTGAAGGTACAGGCATGGAATCCAAGAGGCACTTTCTATGCCCATATTTTTTAGTGCCTTATCGTTTTCAAGGATCCCCACCAAAGTATTATTTCCCTGAGAACTAAGAAGCACTTACCTCTTGCATCCTCACTGTTATAGTTTGGATTTGAGGCATCCCCCCAAAAGCTTACTTGTGAGATAATACAGGAAGGTTTAGAGAAGAAATGATGAGGTTGTAAGAGCCTTAACCCAATCAGTGAATTAATCATCTGATAGGATTAATTGAGTGGTAACTGAAGGCAGGGGATGGGACATTGGGGCAAGGCTTCGAGCTATATATTTGTATCTGGCCAGTGGAGTTTCTCTCTCTGCTTCCTGATCACTGTGTGAGAGGCTCCCCTCTGCCACACTCTTCCTCCATGATGTTCAGCCTCACCTTGAGCCCCAAGGAATGGTCCCTGCTGTCTATGAACTGAGACTTCTGAAACTGTGAGCCCTTAAATAAACTTTTATTTCTCTATAATTGTTTTGATCAAGTCATTTAGTTCCAGCAGTGAAAAAGCTGACTAAAACAACCCCTCCTATCTTCACTATTTTGTTGGTGGATCGTGACTCTACCCAGCTCTGTGCCTGATGCCACTGTTTGTTTCTTTCATCTTCTGGGGTCCTGTCAGTTAACAGCCTGGCTGCACTTCTGAACCACGCTGTGCCATTAGTTGAGTCGGTAGTGTTCCCCAGGAATGATCCTTGAGGCTTTTCAGAGTTGCATTCTACTCTGTCTCAGTATGTGACTATAGTATTCTAGCATTTAATTGGATTGTACTGGTTCCAGAACATAAGGAAGCATTTATAGTTTTCATCCCTCTCTGTAGATTTCTCCTGCAGTTGAATCTTGGATGAGTAGGATTAACTGGTGTAAGGGAAGCCAATTGCTGTCATCAGGACTGCTGATGGAATTGAGTGCCCATGGCTGACCTCTGCCTTCATGCCTGCCTTCTTCTTCTCCAGTGTGGATGTTGGACTCCAGTATTGATGCACCCAACTTTATGGACCTAGATTGACAAACAATATTTAAGACAATGTAAGCACTGTTTTAGGGCTTTTGGACTTTATGCTTTTCATCTTTAAGAGAAAATCAGAATGGAGAGAAGCTATGAATGAGAACTTTCATCTTCTGTGTCCATGTCCTGCTTCTTCCCTGATCCCAGTGCATCATGGGAATGAAAAAACATGGCACCTTACTGTTCTGCTGCTCCTCCTCATCATGTATGGTATGCGGATTTCCAACTCAGGTGAAAAAAAAAAAAAACAACAATGAATTTGGACTGGGTATTGACTTAATTTTACTTATTTTAAATAATTTTTTTTTTACCATTTGCCATTTACCAATTTTTATCATTTATATAGACAGGTAACTACTTCCTCTTAGCCCAAAAGCTCAGCATGACAATAACAATAAGAACTTGACATGAAGATTTGTGTCTATGTGAAAAAAATCCAGTTTTAAATGAAGGAGAGGCAGAGTCTAGCATTCTGAAGAGTTGGTAAGTTGTGTATGGTAATGAATGCTCCCTGCACAAGAAGCTGGCACTGCTCTGTATCTTGAAAATGATACAAATTGTTCCACAGTGTCACTGATCTCCAAATATGCTAAGCAATTTCTGCATCAAGGCCTGCATCTTCTCTGCTCTTCCCTTTACCCGAAATACTTTCCACCCAACCATTTCTCTGAATTCACAGATAATAGCATCTTCCCATCATCTCTAATCATTCTCTTTCTCTCTTACTCTGTTATTATTATTTTTTTTTAGAATGCAACTCCACCTGCATATTGTACATGTATTTGGCTTATCAATTTGCAGTCTCCCCCCATTAGAAAGTATCTCTTCTCTGCTGAATTCCAACAGTCTGGAACAGTGCTGGCCACATCACAGGCTCTATAACATTATTGGCATAAATGAATACATGCAGTCTGAAGGTGTCATACCATAACCTTGTAACATTAAGTTTATCTATGGCCCAGAAGATCTGGCATGTCCTTTCAGAAAAATTAATAGTAGCCATAGCTTACAACTTACTGAGTGCCATTTTCTAGTCACTTTTTATATCATATCAGTTTATCTTTATAAGAATCCTCTAACACTGGTTTTATCTCCAATTGAGAGGGTGAGTAAAAGGTAGTTCACAGAAGTCTAGCAAAGTGGCAAAGGCCACGGTTATGAAAAGGGGGAAGCTATGTCACTATGTCACATTCTCATGACTCCTAGATGAGGTTTATATCATTTCACCTGGCTACTTCTCAGAATAAGAGCAAAAAGAGCAGAATATTTCACCAGTTAATGAGCAAAACTTTGCTTAATGAGTGCTAGTTAATTTCTAAGGTTAGCTAACTAGGTAACTAAGACCCAACTTGGAATTCTAGCTCCAGCCTTGGAAAGGATGAGATATTGAGCATGGTATTTTCTTTAAAATCAACTTTGTGGAGGTATAACTTATATATAATAACACATACTCAAGTGTACAGTTTTAATGAATTTGGACAAATTTATATACTATGTAACAAACAGCACAATCAAGATACAAAACACAAGGCATTATAAAATATCAAATAGTTCCATCACCTATTAAAGTTCCCTAGTGTCCTTTTACAGTCCAGCCCTTAATGCCCCATGTCCCCAGACCCCAGGAAACTACTGATATGCTTTGGATCTCTTTGTATTAGTTTGCATTTTCTAGAACTTCCTATTAGTAAAATCAGGCAGTGAGTACTCTTTGCACTGCTTTTTCTGCCCAGCAGCAGCTTCAGAGATCTGTCCCTGTTGTGTGTATCAGTAGGTCATTCTTTCTCATTGCTGAATGTGTCCCATACTCCTTTCTGTGAGTGAAACACAAGTGGAAAAATAAAATGAATAGTTATATTAAAATCGTATGGAATATTTTAATACATTCTCCTGCTGATGGATCTTTGATCGTTTCCAGCTTGAGCTGTTATTGATAAGCTGCTATGAACATTTGCATGAGTCATTTGCAGGAGTCTTTGTGTGGACATAGGTTTTATTTCTCTTCAGTGGATACTTGAGAATGGAATTACTAGGTTGCCCATGTTAACATGGCAAGTCTGTAATTAACTTTATAAAAGCTGCCAAAATGTTTTTAAAAGTTGTACTATTGAGATATCTCTTAGTGTTGTATTGCTTATTTGTAAACCAAAGGTGTTTGATTAGATAATCTCTAAACTCTAGGATTTATGTGTTAAATTTCTGGCCTCTGTCCTGAGTTACTATCACTTTATTATTTCTCCTTTTTATTTTGCATATTTTAATTTCCAGCACTTTATCTTGTTCTTCTTGATGATGATGATGATGATGATGATGATGATGATGATAATGGATGAAAGCTATTTGTGTCAGATGCAATGCAAAAATGTTAAAAAGAATTTGCTCTTTTAGGCTTTATAGTAGTATCAGAAGTATTCTTTTCATAATCTGTCTTGGCAATGAAGAGACAGAGGCTCAGAGAAGTGAAGTAACAACCCCAAGTTAACAAACCTACTAACTGGCCAAACTACTGGGCCACTTCTCAGTTTTTGAACTCCCGGCCTTTACTTTGGTGTTCAATTTCCCACTTCTGCTTTTTTTAGAGGAAGATCTATTTGCCTAGATGAAGTCTGGACCTATCAGCTTCTTAGTGTTGTTCACCAGTTTTTCTCCCATATCCTGGCATGATATCCATGTTCAATGACCCAATAACTTTCCAGAAGGCAAAAAAAAAAAAAAAAAGTAATTTAGAGAGTGAGGCAGGCTTACGATCATCTTACTTATGTCAGCTCCATTAAGTTTTCATTAACAGTCAAAATGGGGTTTCTCAAGTCAGCATAATGCCAGTAAGCTTTGCTTTGGGGAAAAAAAAAAGAAATGCTTAACTAATAAGATCTCTTGTCTACCTTTTATCTGAATCTAGAGAGTCCAGTCATTTCAAAGCATCTTAGAGGTCATTGCCAATTTTGCACTGAACAATTAGCATCCTCCTTCTCATCAAGTGGTGAAATTACCATGCAGGAATCAGAACATGTCATTGGCTCTTCAGGTTTCTCTGTGTGGTCATCATTAGGCACAACACGGACTCAGATATTGAGTATTATCATTTAGATTAGTAAAGGATTGTGTGAGTATTCTGAGCATTTCCCATTCAATTATTTTTCAGGATAATCTTAAGAGGCAAAAGTTGATACTGTATCAATTTCATTCTTCACATGCCAGCATAATGCCTAAGCTACATTATGTGGCTTGTGAGCAAACCATTTCTCATCTCCACATTATTTACAGTGCTAATCAACCAGTAACACTTAAAAAATTATTGACTCTAAAAAGTCTTGATGAGAGTTCTGAAATTGCTTTCCTGAAGTGACCTCTGTGTCAATCTTTACTTGTAACCTCGAGGAATTAACTGAAATCCCAACTCCTCCTCTTGTCTTTTGTTTTCATGAGTCTCATTCTTTGCATTTCTAGGTCATTTATAATCACGCTTAGACAATTTTAATTTAACTATGCATTGTATTTCACTTGTGTTTCACTCACAGAAAGGAGGAGTGAGAACACTGAATTCAAATACTGGCTGCACCACTTGAGAACAATGGGTTCCACATCCTCTGTGTGCCGCAATTTCCCCACCTTACACAGCAGAGAGTAGCGTTCGCAATTTATAGCAGTAATAGCTGTTTCCTGAGTTCCTTGCAAGCAATAGATGATAAAAATGTATGAAAACTGGTATGTAGTAAATGCTAAATAAGTGGTAGTCCTTCCTTCTTTCTTCTTCCTCATGCATACATGCTACATTCTCTGAGGTATAGTCACGCCTTATGCCTCTGGAAATATTGTATCCATTCTAGGATTTAGTGAACTTCTAATTGGTATCTACTGTGCACTTGTTTCTATATGTGGTCACGAACAAACCAATTGTCTCTCTCCTTGTGGCCTTATGGTTTAGCAGAGGTTATGGATGCGAGGTAAATGAAAATGTGATTATATGGTTTCACCACCACTTGGAACATCAGGGAATTCTCTGTACTATTAATAAAATCAAGTATGTAAAGCAATTTACTCCGGAATGCTGCTGGAGAATAGAAAAGTTATACTTATGATGGTGCCTCTTCTCACTCTCTGGTCTTCATATTTGTACATCTTTCACATTTCCCTTAGAAATATTTTGGAATTAAACAGATGCCTACTATAGACAGAAACTAGTTTCTTTCTATTTTTTTATAATTATGTTACTGTTGTTGTTTCAAAGGGTTCTGTGGTAAAAAATGTGATACTTATCCAGTACATGCCTGTAATCCCAGTGGCTTGAGAGGCTGAGACAGGAGGATGGTGAGTTCAAAGACAGCCTTAGCAACAATGACTAAGTAACTCAGTGAGACCCTAAATAAAAAATATAAAATAGAACTGGGAATGTGACTTACTAGTTCGGTGCCCCTAAGTTCAATTTCTGGTACACCTCTGCCAAAAAAAAAAAAGAAAAAGAAAGAAAGAAAGAAAGAAAGGTAATATTTAATAGTTAAAGTTTCAGTGTTAGAGTTATTTGACTTTTTGTTTTGTTTTTTTTTCTCATTCCCAAGTTTTCTGATTGTCTGACATCACCACGGCTCTTTCTGTGATTATTACCCAGTATATTTGTGTATCTATGTACCTTGACTTAAGCACTGTGCTAGGAACCTGCAATGATTCTATATGGAAGAAACATAATTTAGATAGGGAAACATTTAACTGAAAAGATAATCTGAAATGCAGAGCTAGTCTTTGTTTGGTAAAATGAGGCTGAAAGAAACTAAAATTACTAGATAAACTATAAAATACATTCATAAAAACATAGAAGTTCTAACCTGGGATAGTCAGGATGGTTTTTGATTTAGAATAGAGAGTGGTAAGCAAATCATTGCTTTGGCCTTAAAGACATCTACCAATCTAAATTAAATTAAGCTACTGAACACGGTTGGCTGTGTTGAAGAACTCAGTACAGAGGCAAACGGAAGTAAACCTTCAGAGCCTGCCAAGGTTGCCTAATGAGTAATAAAGGTGGTAGTGTCTGTTCCCACTCCTAGGACACCCGATTTGGGTACCATTGGACATGTTGGTCAGTAGAAGCCAAGTGAAGTGAGAAACCTAAGATGTGAATAAATTGAACCAAAATACTTATTGTGGAGAGAGAAGAAAATTTCTAAATGAAGCAATGGACTTGACCAAATGTTCAGACCAGAGAGGACAGTTTCAAAATGGAGAGTGGGAGGTGAAGCAGAACTTCTTTTTGGAGTTGGGGTTTGAGCAGCTGGATTTTATAAAAGATAAGCCAGACTAATCATATATGTAAATCAATAATGAAAGGGAGGACTAGTCAGTATGTAAGGTTGGAATTGTAAGCAATGTTTACTAAAAAAGTGAAATTTGGCCCCTACTTCACTTCTCATACCCATAATTCCAGCTGCATTAAACAGTTAAAGGTAAAATGTCTAGCTATTACAGGAGAGAGAGAGAGAGAGAGAGAGAGAGAGAGAGAGAGAGAGAGAGAGAGAGAAGAGAGAAGGTGAGAGAGAATCCTCAAACAGAAATGGTATTTTGCATTTCTTGAGCAGGGAAGATTTTCTATGTCTAGAAGCAATGATAAATACCAAGAAGAAAAGATTAAGAGAAGCAATACTATCAAAAGTCCCTCTCCCCCTATTTTTCTAATGAAGTACAAAATTTGAAAGGCAAAAAATTATTGGAAATGAACCTGCAATATATATAACCCAGGGATAATATTCTGATACACAAAAAACACACTAAAATTAAAATATTAAAATTAAAATATTAAATTAAATTAAAATATTAAGGTTATAATGTTCACTGACTAGTGAACATTGAGACTGTATAAAAGGGATATAACTAGATAATAAATGAATATGATAATATGATAACATTAGATAATATTCACTCAATATATAGTCTATGCTGGGCACCATGCTGTGTATTTGCACATATTCTTTAACTTAATCTTTAGAACCGTGAAAGCTAGGTTCTATTTTGAGCCCTAGTTTATAGATACACAAATAGGCAGAGAGGGGCCAGGTGGCCTTAGGGATAAGTTTTACATTTCAATTTCTTTTGTTTTTACTGAATTTAGTCTGTTGTTATTCTCATTATCTTTATCAAAAGAGTATTAATAAATATTTGTTGTTCATCACAGTGTACAGAAACAACCTCAGATTCATTCCATTTGCACAAATATTATTTTTTTAGCACACTCTAGCATATTGGAGATGATGTGAACAAATAGACGTAAATTGCTGAACTAGAATATAATATTATTAAAATGCCAATCATGTATTTTATGGGATCTGGTGAAAAAAATCATAAAAGATCTTTTTTATGGAAATTTATTTGGAACCTAGCTAAAAATGTTATAAAAAATTCAGAGAAATAAAAGAGAAAATCTTTTATATGTTGTGCGTGTATGCATTTTCCTGGCATAGGATTTTGAAACACATTTTTAAAGCTTTTAAAACAATTGTGCACCTATTACCTTTATTTTTAGCTCTTGAAGAGAGTGTGATTTTTCAATTAACTTTACAAAAATCTATATGCATTGTGAGGATGTGGTAAATATATTTGATGGAAGATAAATTAAGAAGATTTTATTTATTGAAGCTGAGAAAAAAAAATAAAACTTGCAAACAAATTGGTTCCAACATCTGTCATGTTTGGACAGAGTGTTTAAACCACAGTTTGAATACAAATGGAGTTTTGGCTGGCAAACAAGTTCTTATTTCAGAAATAGTTTACCTCAAAAACATTTTGAGGATAAACCTTTTTTTTTTTTTACCTTTTCCAAACATTCATGCTAATTCAAGCATGGGCAAGTTTATAAGCAGAAAGGAGAAAGCTCTTGGAAAAAAAAATGGATTGAAGATACTAGAGAGAAAATTGCACTACTATTATCCCAGCATGGAGCTTTCTGGATTTGATTTCTCCTGTTCCTTCATCACTCTTATCAAATCAACCAGTCCTATAAATTCTTTGTCTACAATATCTCCCAGTTTTCCCTATTTGCATTTGCTAGCTTCCTTATTTGGATTTTGACCCCCTTACTCCTGGGCTATGATACTAAATATTTCATTTCCTCATTTCTGGTTTCTCTTACCTTCAGTCTGTCTCTAACAGGCCACCGCACAGATTTTCCTTCAAGGACCACTTTCCTCATCTCTTTCCTGCACAGAATTTTTATCGCTTTCTCCTTGCCTCTAAATTCAGCTCCTTAGATGACACTGGAGATTCACACATCTGATTGGCTACTCCAGACATCTGGTGTAATTTGTCTACTTTTCGAGACTCGTTTCCAGCACTCCTGGATGCCAAGACATACCGATGTACTGCCTACTTATTATTCTCCAAGTGTGTTTTACATTTTTTTTTTTCTGGCTGCATGGTTTTGTTCAAGAAATTATCAATTTCTTTAAATTTGATTTTCCATTTTTATAACATATTGTGGGAAGGTAAAGTCTTATAACTTTTTTCTAGATTCTTGAGCCTGGGTGTTGTATGTCCTAACCCACCCGGTGCCCTCTAAATAGACTCTATTATTTTAGAATAGCTTTAGATTCACTGAAAAATTGAACAGAAAATATAAAGAATTCCATGTATTCACCCTGTCCCCACACACTCAACAGCTATCCCCACTGGCAACATCCCCTTTCAAAATGGTGCCTTTGTTACAATCTGCTAAACTGTGCACAGATGCCTTAATATTACCCAAAGTTGGTAGTTGAAGGTAGAGTCCAATATTGGTATTGTACATTTTGTGAGTCTGGACAAATTTATAATGACATATATCCATCATTATAGTATCACACAGGACAGTTTCACTGCCTTAAAGATCTTCAGTCTATAATCCTTATTTCTCTCTCTCCCACTAACTCCTGACAACCACTGATCTTTTTACTGTCTCTATAGTTTTGCCTTTTCTAGACACCCTATAATACAAACCATGCCATATATAGCCTTTTCATATTAGCTTTTTTTTTTTCACTTCGTAATATGCATTTAAGGTTCCTCATTATATTTTCATGGCTTGAAAGGTCATTTCTTTTTAGCATTGAATAGTATTCCATTATCTTGATGTATCACAGTTTATCCACTTACTTGTTGAAGAACATTTTGATTGCTCCCAAGTGTTGGCAATTATAAATGCAGCTGCTATATGTATGTGTATAAGTTTTTAACTCCTTTTGGGTAAATACTAACAAGTACTATTGCTGGATTATGTGGTTTTGTAAAAAACTGTCAAACTGCCCTCCAAAATGGCTGTGCCATTTTTCATTCCAAGTTGGAATGAATGAGAGTTTCTATTGCTCTATATCCTTAGCAGGATTTGGTTCTGGGTTTTCCCATCATTCTTAGAATTTATATACAATTTGGTCTAAAATGTTTCCATGTACCTGATAGTTTTGGGTGAAGTTCAAGATTGAATAAATTAGTCATATGTTGGTAACATAAATGTAAATTTGAAATTTCTGAATTTTTTTTGAAATAAAAAATTAAAATATCCATTACTAATGATTGTATAGATACAATAAACTGCTATAATGTCTATGTGAAAGTTGTTTCGAGCAAATTTTAGAAACAATAAGCTATTTAAATTTTGAAAAATATATTTTCATTTACTTTAACCAGTGCATTTAGTTATGTATTTGTAATTACTGTAGGGATCAAGAAATTGGGAAATGCCTCTTTTTATTTTATATCCTGAACCCCATAAAATAAATTCTCAATAGATATTTATTAAGTGAAATAGTCTTACCATTTCACTTACATTTTTGATGAATATGCCTGAGGTATGTGTATACTATAATAACACATGAACATAATTTGTGAGGCTCCATCAACTAGCCTAACTAGAGTGCCATGGGGTTAGTTTTAATTTCAGAGAATAAATGAAATTTGGCCTCAGTCAAATGGATGATGACTGCCAACGTTGAGTACAACAGATCTTGTCACTTAGTCCACTGATTTTAATGTCAGTTGGCTTTGGAGACATCCCCATGGACACATCCAGAAATAATATTATACCAGCGGAATATCCTTTGTCCAGTCAAGTGTACACCTGAAATTATTCATCACATGACCCTATTTCAAGCTCTCTCATACAATTTTAAATAACAAGCAGGCATAAACATAAAAATAAGTAATAATAATATCACATATTTAGTTAGATCAGAAACACTCCTACCGTCTAGTTTTGAGTATAGAAAGCTGGGATGTTGCTCCTGCTCTAACAACAGTAGCAACAATCTTCAGAACCATAATTTTTCTTGAATTTATCACAGACTGATAACATGGGGTATCTAATTAGCCAAAAATCTGAAGAAAGACAGTACCTTAAAGGAGGGGTAGGAGTGAAGACAGTGACTTACATGGTTTCTGACTTACGTGGGCACAAGTTTATATGGACATTGGTTTGCCTGGTGCAGAACAAGGGAGGAAGTCAGTGATATCACAGAAATGAATAAAATCATTTCAGAAAAAAATTAATTGAATTGTTAAGGACCATGGGTGGCTTTCTGAGAATATAGAACTCATGGGAGCTGTAGATGCAGGAAGATTTTCATTTACTATGTGTGTTCTTCTCTGTAGATCACAATGTATGCTTTTGAGAAAGATTGTGGGTGGAACAGGAGACTGAAAACATTGATTTAGTGGTGTAGGGTAAGGGAGAAGGACAGCAACCTTTGTGGAAAAGATGCTAAGCTTGGTCTTGATCCTTCTCTCATATGTCTCCTGTATCTAAATAAATAAATAAATAAAACTCTCACCTTTGAGGAATGAGAAAAATTGCTGTTGCTCCAGATGCAGGGACTTGATAAAAGAAATTCAGCACCACGAGGGAAAGAGCAAAAATCCATCCTGCACACAGATTACTAGAGATCTCCTAGTGTTAGGGAGAGAAAGAGTCACTGAAAAATTCCTGCATCCAACAACCCAGGGACATAGGACCTGCATAAGATAGAATGCAAACCCCCAAAAGAGAAAACTCCCCTTTGTCCCTTGAACACCAATTAGCAAGTGTCATGAAACATGTCAGCACACTGTACCACTGTGATTGTTAAAAGAGCATAGAAAAGGACCCTTAAGGAGGCACAACTTTATAGAGAAAGTTGAAACCTGAATTTGAAACAGAAACATTGTGGAAAAAATTGCCTAAGCACAAAAAATACTAAAGGAATTTTAAATTGGTGGAACTTTGAGGATAATCATAGCAATATTATAATCCAACCTGAGCTCAATTCATGAGTAGATTAACTCATCCACTTCCATCCCCCCAAACAACAACAAAATGCAGAAGGCCAGTCTTGTCCATCTGCAAGCATAAATTGTGTTTCATTAATTACTCTTGTCTTATGCACAATGTCCAACTCTCAACTAAAAATTATGAGATACACAAAAAGAAAAAAAATCTACCCATTGTTAAGAGGTAGAGCAATTACCGAGTTAAATATGGTCAGGTATTGAAAACATCAGACAAGAAATTTAAAATTACTATGATTATTTCATGAAAGGATCCAGTGAAATAGGTAGACAAAAGTCATGAATAGCTAGGGAATTTCACCGGTCAGATGGAAACGCTATGAAAGAATCAAATAAAAAATCACAGGGAAAAACATGGTAACAATTAATGAATGCCCTTGACAGGATTATCAGTAGACTGGATACATACAAGAGAAGGATTGAGGAACTCAACAGGAGTTTAACAGAAAGGACTCAAGACACCAAGAGAGAGAGAAGTAAAAAAAAAAAAAGAATAAAAACATATAAGGGCTGTGAATGATATAGAATAGTCTAGCACATGAGTAATAAAAATCTTAGAAAAAGAAAAAATAGGGAAAAAGATAATGTTGAAAAGTAAGAGACAGAGAATTCTTATCAGAAAGTATACAAATCAGAAGAGAATGCAACAACACCTTTAATTACAAAAATGTTAAAGAAAGTCCTTCAGATAGAAGGACCATGATATCACACAGAAACTTGGATCTATAGAGATGAAGAACACTGAAAATAGTAAACACAAAGTAAAATAAAAATTTTTTAAAAATATTTTTATCTAATAAATAATTATTCATGTAAAGCAAAACAGAGCTAATCGATTCATTGTATTTAACATGTATAATATCTGACTATAATAGCCTAAATAATGGGAAGAAAGACTTGGTAGTATACAGTTGTAAGGTTTATACACTATAAGAAAAATGTTAAATTGTTGAAAGCTAGATTATGATTAATTGAAGAGTTATATTTTAAACTTAGACCAACCACTGAAAAAATTTCAGAAAAAAAATAATAAGATCAGATATATATTCTTTCTGGTTGCTCACTTTATTCAGCATAAAAATATTATCATTCTGTTCTTATGATTTGATTTCCATTTGTAGAACACTTTTCTTTTTATAGCCTCTTTTTAGGTTTGTCTTCAATAACTTCATATTAGAGATGGATATTTTAAAGGATAAATATATATTACATTGATGTTCTGTGAAAATGAAATGCAAGAAAATAAATTGGGACAAAAACAAAGTGATATCATAATTATACTGAAAACTACATCAGTTATCTGCATTTGAGGATTCAAGATGCAAAGAACTGATTTAAACAAGAAACTTGAAAAATGAAAATGCTGGTGGGAAAATATCTTTGCAATATTCCCTTTCTGTGAGCACATGAAACACATTTGATTTGCAATATAAACAGCAGATCTTTTCAACAAGGAAAGGAGTTAATGTGTACAAACACATGATACATCAAAGGGTAGAAAAGCCATATGCTTATTCTAATAAAATACAGAATGAACATATAATAAGAGGTGCTTATTGAGAATCCCAGCCCAGAAAGAAAAGAAAGCAATGCTCAAACAAGGTTTTCATTTGGCCTTGCTACATTCATATTCACTGGGCCTAAATTTTAATAAAATACATATAAAAAGTGGAGGCAAAATTTGGCAATTAACTATAACATTCACTTGTTTGTCCATCTGGGTAACTTTATGATGGTGTTCCTTTTTTGATTTTCTTAGAACTTAATTTTAATGGGAAGTTAGAGTTGGCAAAAGGTGGATTTTAAAAATAACATGAAATTAGTTTGACTCTCCATTTAGTCTGTTGTTTTGATAAGTGACACAAAATATTCAAGTTTAACTAAATTTGGCAAATATGGTACAGGATTTGGAGTTAGGCTGGATTTGAGTGTACACTTGTGCAAGTTGCTTGAAACGTTTGAACTTCATCTTCCAATGGGTAAGATACTTAGCAATTTTTCTGAATTCATTACTAAGTCCAGATAGAATATCTGGCATGATGCTTGTCCTTCAGCATATGATCGGTATTAATGGCATCAAGGGATGACAGCCTGGATCCAGACAAGTTTCCAATGCTCCTGATTTGAAGAACAAATTCTGAGGGGTCTTAGGTGGTTCCTTTTCCCTTTCTGTTTTTTGATTTCTTCATCTCTGAAATGAGGAATATGAAATAGATGAGAAGTTTAAACATTTTTCTAATGGCAAAACCCTTCATGCAAATAAAATCTTAGTCAAATGTCAAAACTGTTTGATTTGAATTAAGTGTGGAGCAGGATTGACCTCCTCCTGTCTCACCACTCCCTGGGGCTGCCTGAGGGCCCTCATGGGACATTGTGGACTCAACAGAAGCTAGGAGGAGACAATTCCAAGATGCCTGAGAACAAGGTTTCTTGTTCTACTATTGTTTGCACAATGCATTAGCTGGATGACTTTTTATAAAACCAACTAGGTATTTAGTTTCTCTCAGAATGGGACCAACAGTAGTCTTTAAAACAAAACTAATAGATGGATGTAGCTTATTTTCATGAGTAAGTAAATTTAGTTATTTAATCCCTTGCATAGAACTCATTATATTAATGATTGAATTAAAGCATCATAACAACTTGGTATAGTTAGAAACTTCTAGTCAGGTCCATACAACCAAACTACTATAACTGGGAATGTGGAGACAATATATATAGACATTTTTATCTATCACTTCATTTTCACAAGAAAGGTATCATTAAATTCATGCTGAGCAAAATAGAATTCCTAAGGTGAATAAGGTTAATTACTATTTTAGTGGAATATTCTCAATTCTAAATCAAATTCAAAATTGCCAGTATATACTAGGTTCTGTACTCATTTTACCTTCAAATAATCCTTTGTGAGATGTGTCCTTATTTCCTTTTTATAGATGCAGAAAATATAACTCATGTTTAAGGAACTTACCTGAATTTGTATTGGCTATTAAGTCCCAAGGCCCATGTTTGAGTGCAAATTTTGTCATTCTACATCTATCCTCTTTTTGCTCAGCTTATAAGAACTAGTGCAAATTCAGACAGCATAATGCACAAGCTTTTCTTTACTAAGAATATGTTCTCACTGTTTTGCTTGAGAATTGTAAGTAGTTCAGAGAAGCTCTCTGAATCATTCGATGACACACAGTTAATAAGTATTCAGGATGTCCTGGATTTTTCAAAGGCGAAATGGGTAAATATTCTTCATGTTTTAAATGTAGTGAAAACATTTGCATTCTGATATTAATATTTATTGATTTTTTGAGGTTCAATGAATAGTTCTCATGATAATTTGTAAGTCTTCAGAGAAAACCTGCATTCATAAATAACAAATTGTGTCATTATCCACATCTGTTCTCATTTTCTATAGGCTTAAAAATCTCTATTCATTATGGGAGCCAAAAGAAATGGGTACCCACCAGAGTCTGTCAGATTCTGGCCCATTTCTTCACTTAATTCTTTATTTGAGAATGCAATGCTTATCCAAAATAAATAAGGGACCTACTAAACTGCAGTGATTAGCATGCAATGAGTCTCAGATTCCATTTACTGATGGAAATCAAACAATATCTAACATTTTAGCAGTACTATTGTGATGTCAGCTGCCCGATTAGGCTGTTAAAACTGCAGGAGTTACTACTTTAATATCACATTAGCACATCATTAGCTCAAACCATGCCATAGCAGTATGAAAATTAGCAATTTTCATTTTTCAAAAGCGACAATATGAACTTTTCCTGCTGCTTAAATTTGTTGTGTGTGTGTGTGTGTGTGTGTGTGTGTGTGTGTGTTGGAATCGGGGTGGTGATAGAAGACGCATAGAACAGTTATATTTTAAATTAATAATAAGTTGCTTTTACAAAGTATGTGTATATCCAGAAATTAAAGTTAAGGTATATTATTTATTTATTTATATGTGGTACTGAGAATCAAACCCAGTACCTCACACATGCCAGGAAAGCACTCTATCACTGAGCCACAACCCCAGCCCACATTTTTAATACATTTTTGTTAACTGCTTGAAAATCTTTTTTGTTGTAGGGTGGGTGAGAAATAAGCAGGCAAATAGACAAACAAGCAAAACATAAATAAAACTCCCTTACTTTATAGTTTGAAATTACTTACTGAAGCCGTGGTAAAAATAACTTTTTGAATGAATGAATAAAAATTAGGATCATCATCTAGTAACAATGTGGCAAAATGCCTTTTTAAAAATTTTCACAATGTATTCTGTTTTATTTTTATTATGATTTTGAGTTGTGCAATGTTTTGTAATTCTGAAAGCAGTTTAACATATATTAGAATTATTTCAGTTTCACTTAATCATATTATATGGTCAGGGCAAATATCTGTATCTTCATTTCATGGATGAGGAAATTGGATTTTTCTTTTCCTAGATCACATTAATCCTCTTATATTATTTGCTTTTTATGTGACTTTGGAAGAACATTCCTGTTCTATAACTCAGTTGCTACATCTATAAAATGGAAATAACAAGTAGATATGTCTTTCAAAATTGTTACAATGAATAAAGGAGACAGTCCATAAAAAACTCTTGGTACAGTGATTGGAACAGGGCATCTATCTATAAATGTTCACCTGCTATTTTTTTCTTATTAATTTTTTTAAATTTTATTTTTAAATTGATTTTATTTTTTTAAATACACGACAGTGGAATGAATTTCAATTCTTATTACACATGTAGAGCACAATTTTTCATATCTTTGTATTTAAAGTATGTTCATGCCAATTCATGGACTTTTTTGCATTACAATTCTTATTACACGTATACATAAAATTTACAATTTTTCATAGCTCTGTTTGTATATAAAGTAGGTTGACATCCAATTAGAGCCTTCATACATGTACTTTGGATAATGATGTCCATCACATTCCACCATCATTGCTAATCCCCGGCCTCCTCCTTTTCCCTCCCTCCCCTCTTCCTTATCTAGAATTCATCTATTCCTCCCATGTTCCCCCTCCCTACCCCACTATGAGTCAGCCTCCTTATTTCAGCATTTGTTTTTTTGGAGGATTGGCTAACTTCACTTAGCATTATCTTCTCCAACGCCATCCATTTACGTGCAAATGCCATGATTTTATTCTCTTTTATTGCTGAGTAAAATTCCATTGTGTATATATACCACATTTTTAAATCCATTCATCCACTGAAGGGCATCTAGGTTGGCTCCAGAGTTTAGCTATTGTGAATTGTGCTGCTATAAACATTGATGTGGCTGTATTCTTATTGATTTTTGAGGAACAAATTGGCAAAGACAACCATATTATAGAAAATAATTGAAATTTCTGACATACTATCAGTTTTTGCATCTCTCTGACCAGAAGACCTGAAAAGAACAACTTATAGAAGGTCAAGTTTAATTTGTTTCATGGTTTCAGAGGTTCAACCCATGGTTGGCTGACTCCATATCTCTGGGCCTGAGGTAAAGCAGAACATCATGCAGAAGGATATGATGAAGAAATGCAGCTCACGACGCGGCAATCAGTAAGCGTGAATGCACACGAGACAGCACTTCTCACCAGAGATAAAATATAAACTCTAAAGTCACACCCCCAGAGACTACTTCCTTCATTTACACTCTACCTACCTACTGTAACTAGCCAGTTAATCCATCAATGGATTGACACACTTACTAGGTGTCACCTCTCATGATCTAATCATTTCATCTGTGAAAATTCTTGCATTGTCTCACATGAGAGATTTTTGGGAGATACCCTGTGTCTAAACCATAACAACTAAGTGTCAAGAACACTTCTATAATGCCTGTCTAATGTTAAATGCCAATATATTTTCTTTAGATTGGTTTAGTTGCTCATAATTGCTTCTTGTTCCCTTAAAGGACATGGGGTTCATGTCCTTCCTCATCTATGTATTCATCAATACTTCTTTCGTGAGGATCTATGAGTGGTAAAGTTAGTCACATTTTGTGCATCTGAGAAATTCCCTGTTTTTTTTTTTTTTCATTCCTAAATGATGGTCTTGGTGAGGACACTCTTGTTGCCAGGGTGGACTTTGATGTCCCTTTGATTGTCTTGGTTGAAACTTTGTCTTTTCTCTCTGATAATGTTTAGGATCCTCTCTGTATTCTTGCTCCTCTGCACTTTAGGTATTATGCTCCAGTGTGTACAGAGACTTATTTACTCTGTTTGATATCAGGCAACCACTTTGAATTGGACACTCACATATTTATTGAAGTTAATTCTACTTTAAATGTGTTTCCCTATTTCCTCTAATATCTTCCTCTGCAACTCCTATTAAATATATACCAAAACTTCTCACGCTATGCTTCATGTCCCTTAACTGTTCAGGCATATTTTTCTATCATTTATTTCATTGAATATTTCACCTGAATCTGAATGATTATTGTAGACATATGTTTGTATATTCTCTCTTTAACTTTGCCTGTCTACTTATTATCTTTAATTTCTACTGGGTCCTTTAAAATCTGCCAATCCTCTCTTTATTAAACGATTAATTGTTTTTAGGTTATTTTCTCTTCCTTCATCTCCTTGAAAGTTTAACCATATTCAGTTTAAAATTACATTCTCTTTGCTCTATTTTGTGTTTCCTTGGGTGTATTTTCTCCTGTTTCTTCTGATTCTTTCTCATTTGAAAAACAAATTGGCCAAAAAAATCTTTTAGTTTCTTTCCTGTGAGCACATTTTGAAGTGAAAAATTATGATTTGTTATAAGTGTTATAAACGTTTTGTAGGGGCAACATCATGAACTCTGGGGAATGCAGGAGTCTCAGATCAGTGTCTGCTCAAGTTCTGAGCTTAAAATTTTCACAATCAGGATTGCATAGAAATTCAGCTTGCACAGGGGCTACAGGCTGAAGGTTGCAAGCTTAGGTGGCTGACTCAGTTTTTATCCATGGACTTGAAAGACTTTGGTCCTGCTTGTTAGGGGTCAGTAAAAGGAAATATAAAACCTATGAGAATACGGTGACCTTGTATTCAGCAACATGTACCAACAATTCAGAACAGGATGCTGTCATCTCTGCTCAGAGGCAGCATCTAGTCAAAAGTCCCCAAGTTTCTGCTGCCAATTCTTGCTTCAAAATGTATCAGGATGGAAGACTTTGTCCTTGTGAGATCAGTATATCTGTGGCTTTTCCCTCCAAGATCCAGAGTTAGGTGAATATCTGGTCCATGTTTATTTTTCTTTGCATAATTGAGATTATGCAAACTAGACTTTAAAAAAATATACTTTTGTGTTTGCAATGATAGGACAACCATTATGGGGTGTGATGTTAAGGGGTCTGAAAAATCCTGTGGCCTTAAACCCTTTCTAGCCAATGGTTTCTTGCAGATTTCTGATATTCTGGCATTGGAAATTTATTTATTTATTTTTTAGATCTGATGGACAGATGCCAACTGCTAACAGGTGAGCAGAGGTTAGGCATTAATGCTATGTCACTCAGCTGTGCCTCACCTTCAACAGCACCATAGATGGTCTTCCTGCTTTCAACTCTGCTAATTTCCAATAGTGGCAGACACCAGCTTAAGAGAGTACAAGGAGACTGAGGTGAGAGTAGTTAAAAAAGAATGAGTGGGTAGTGAATAGAGAGGTGCAGATGACAGCCCCAAGGAGAATTCAACTCCATGTAATCACATGCTCTGAGTAATGGTGCAAAGGCTGAAATCATGATTTGAGGATCACAGGGGTGTGTAGTTGAGTCTCTCATTCAGTAGTAGTTAGTGGGCATGGAACACATTGCTTGATGCCTTGGATTTTCAGTGTTTGATGTGTATTGTGTAGTTATTAATACATTAATTCTCCCTGATCCATGCATGGTTTAGTTTTTTGTAGTTTCTGTTACCTGAAATCAATTATGATCCTAAAATATTAATTAGAAAATGCTAGCAATAAACAATTCATTAGTTTTAAATTGTGCTTTGTTCTGAGCACTATAATGAAATCTCATGCCATTTTGCTCTGTCCTACCTAGGGCATGAATCTTCCCTTTGTCTAGTGTATCCATGTTGTATGTACTATCCACCCATTAGACACTTATTATTCCTCTTGCTTATCAGATTCACTTTCCATGTTTGGAAGTGTTTATGTTCAAGTAAAGCTTATGTGGTTGCCCAATACTCTGTCACAATGCTCTGTTGTTTACCTCACTTCATCCCAATATGTAGAATTTGTGTTATCTCACTCATATCATGAGAATAAGGGTGAGGAGTACAATAACCTATTTTGAGTGGCAGAGTAAGAAAAAGACCACATTTACATAACTTTTGTTACAGTATATTGCTATTATAGTTGTTGTTTTATTAATAGTTGTTTTGAATCTCTTACTGTGCCTAATTTATACATAAAACTTTATCGTAAGTGTATGTGTATAGGAAAGAAAAAGTTTGTATAGGATTAGTTACTATCCTGTTTGGGGCATCCACTGGGGATAGTCCAAAGATAAGGGGGGCAGTATTGTTCTTACTCCATAGATCATTGTGATGAATGAATGAAAACTATGAAAATGCTGTGTAGTAATTGTTCTCTCCTTCCTCCCACCTCCGCCATTTTAATCAATACATAAGCCCTTGAAAGAAACGTTTTTCATAGCCTGTTCTATAAAAATGGCTTTGGCAGTAGCAAGGCCAACAACCTGAGATGCTGTTTTGAGTAAATTGTTAGAAATAAGTTCTACTAAACCACGATAACATTCATATCAGGTTTCAGCAGGACTACTTAGATATAGTAAGCCTATTGGTGTAGTTACTCAGTTGGTGCAAATATAATGTCTGGTGCATAATAGGTGCCAAATAAATACTTATTGAATGAATGCTTATAGAAACAACTTCCGTAAGTACAATTTTTATGGCTTGAAAACTCGTAAGAATTAGCTATATTTAGTTGTTTCTTACGGTTATTAATATTCTATGTGTCCTTAAAAAACAATATTTGTTTACATGAAGAGTTACTCAGGACACAGTTGTATCCTTTAATTATTTTTAAATTAGAAAACACTGAAGTTAAAATCTGACACCCTGTGAATTTAAGTTCAAAGACCCATCTGCAGGCATTCTACTTTCTAACTGCCACCACTTTAAAAGCAATTAGGAAGTTTTTAGCATCATGATGTCTACTATTCTTAACCTATATGGTTATAATATTCAAAATATGGAACACTGTGCTTGACAAAAATTACTAAAATTTAGAAAATAAATAATTAAATTAGAAAATAGATAGTGTGAAAAAATAGCCTGAAACTCTTGACCATTTTCAAATTATTTTTTTCTTAAACTTTTGAAGGAACAGAAGGAAGAAGTAGGTTTTTCAAAGATAAATTACATGTAGAAACTGATTTTCATTCATGGCAAACAATGCATTCATGGCAAATTATGGCCACTAGTGCAGAGGATGGGTAAAAATGAGCTAAAAATGGAAAAAAAAAATAAAGAAAAATAGCATTAATTACAAGAAATTTGTCTACTAATACAGTGGAACCTATGCATTCTTTAATTGTAGCATTGTATTCTCATATAAAAGTACGTTAAATAAATTAGTAGAAAAGTTTTGAATTTCCCTCTTTATAGTGTAAAAATACAAAAGCCTTGTCTTTTAAGAAATACAATATTTTCATTAGCTGTGGAATTAGTACACAAATGGTATTGGTGATGTGCCATTAATATTGTTTTCATCAGGTTATGTTAGCTACAGGTAATTAACATGGCACCAAATAGAAAGAGGGTAGAGGGAAAGGGTAGGAACCTAGCAATATAAGATTGGAATTCCTGACTCTACTTTGTGGATGAGAAGCTCTGTGTTCCTTTGCTTCTTCCCCTGAAAAATGAGGACACTAAGGCCTCCTTCACAGAGTTGTGAAGAGGACTAAATAACACCTGACATTTTGTAATTGGATCTCAAAGAACATTCTCCTTAGACCAGTAGCATGGGCACCACCTAGGAATTTGCTAGAAATGCAAACTCTTGGGCTTCACTAGAGACCTGTTCTATCGGAAACTCTAGGAATGAGGTCTAGCAACTTGCCCTTTAACAAACCTTCCTGGTGACTCAGCTGCCTCCACAGGTTAAGAACAATCATTCCAAAGTACTAAACAAGTGTCAGGCATTGTCGTTCCATGATGGTTGAAGACCTAAGGTACCAACTAGTCTTAAAATATATTTTCTCACTGGGCCTTTCTCTGCCTGCAATTTGCAGAGCCAATAAACAAGTGTAGATTAAAGAACAATGGCCCCAAACAAAGAACAAGAATAAAACAAAGGTGCTTCAGTATTGCTTGCCCCTGAATTACCTGCTTGATAACCAGTGCATCATCTGGGATGGAACTTTGCCCATGATTGCACATTTTCTCTGGAATGAGATGCTTAGGCTCTTGGGTAGCTACACCTTTGGTAGGACCGTGAGTGGTTTAAGGAGCTGTCACCAAGAAGAAAGAAAATTGCCTCAGTTAAAATTTGTCCTCTTAGTTGCTTGGATGCTCATTTTATTAAAAGCCACATTTTTATTAAAAGCTCCTAAGCTAAAACATGAGGATGGTTTAGAGTAGGCTGTTTTGTAAGTGTAATGGGAATAAGAAGGACTAGACCTTCCTGTTGTTATCACCAGGGCAAAAGAAGGGGAGATAGATTTTCGTCTAGTTTTCATTGGCTGTTTTCTGAAATACTTGGAACAGCCTTTGCTCTGCAGCCCCATCTCAGAAACACTCTGTGCCATATTCTGTGGCAAATATTTTGGGGTGTCATCTCAGTGTGTATGAACACTGGCGATTTTCACTGATGAAGAAAAATGGCACAAAGAAGGTAATTAACTTGTCTCCAGACACAAAGTCAGTACTTGTCAGAGGCAGAATTTTAAAGATACATCCATGGTGTTCTGGTGTTGGCCAGTTTGGCAGGTTTTGTTTTCTTCTATTATTTGGAAGAATCTAAGCATTCATGATAGTTATATCAGTATATCAGAAAAATGTTTAATCCTATTTGATGAATACATATTTTTTTCTTTGTTCAATTCCTGCTTCTCTATAATCAGCTACCTCTCAACCTCTTCCATGAGGTACCAGCTATAGAGCCCAGACAGTCATTTAAATCAGTGAGACTCTTTGTGCCAGTAATAAATTGGATCACAATAGGTTTCTGACACAAATTAATTCAATAAGTGTTGATCTTGTAGGAAAGTTTGGGACTAGAGCAGCAGTTGGTTCCAATGTAGACTAAAAGAAAGAGACAACAGATATTGAGATAAAATTAGATGATCTGAGAAGAGATAATCTCAAGAATATACCAGTCCTTCTAATGCCAAGGCTCCTCAAATTATTCCACAAACTAGAGGGTGGTGGAACACTTTCAAATTCATTCTATGAAGTCAGCATCACAGTCATACCAAAACCAGATAAGAACACATTAAGGGAAGAAAACTACAGACCAATATCTCAGGTAAACTTAAATGCAAAAAATCCATAATAAAATATTAGCAAATTTTATTCAACAAAATATTAAGAATACATCATGATCATGTTGGTTGTATCCCAAGATTGTTTTACATATGTAAATCAAAAATTATAATTCACTATATAAGTAGAATTAAGGACAAAAATCACTTAGGCATCTCAATAGATGCAGAGAAAGCCTTTGGAAAATTTTAGCACCCATTCTTGATAAGAACACTGAAGAAACTAGGGATAGAAGGAACCCACATAAACATCATAAAGGCTCTATATGAGCAATCCAAAGCCAACATCATAGTGAATGGGGAGAAACTGAAAGTATTTCCATTAAAATATGGAAATAATGTTCATTCTTACCACTTCTACTTAATATAGTAGTAGAAATTATAACCAGAGCAATTGGGCAAGAGAAGGAAATAAAAGGAAAAAAAAATAGGAAAAGAAGTCAAGTTATCACTGTTTGCAGATGATATGATCCTATAATTAGAAGATCCAAAAGTTCCACTAAAAGACTATTAGATCTAATAAACAAATTCAGCAAAGTAGCAGGTTACAAAATGAGCATACAAAATCAATAAGTTTCCTATATACCAACAACAAACCTACTTAGAAAGAAATCAGGAAAACATTTCTATTCAAGTAGCCTTGGAAAACAAAACAAAACAAACAAACAAAAACCCTAGGGACAAATCTAACCAAGGAGTGAAAGACCTCTACAATAAAAACTATAGATTATTATATTATAGAAAGAAACTGAAGAAGAACTCAGAAGATGGAAAGACCTCCCATGTTCATGGATAAGCAGAATTAATATTGTTAAAATGGCCATACTACCAAAAGCAATATATAGATTCAGTGCAATCCCCAGTACAATACCAATGACATTCTTCACAGAACTAGGAAAACCGTCCTAAAATTCATTGGAAAAATAAAAGACCCAGAATAGCCAAAGCAATTCTAAACCAAAAGAGCAATGCTAGAGGCATCACAATACCTGATTTCAAGTTATACTATATAGCTATAGTAACAGAAACTATATGGTACTGGCCTAAAAACAGATAGTACAGAATGGTACAGAATAGAAGACACATAGATGAACCCATACAGACACAGTCCTCAGATCCTTGACAAAGATGTCAAAATCATAACTGGAGAAAAGACAAACTTTTTAACATGTGGTGTTGGAAAAAATGGATTATCCATGTGTGGAAGATGAGACTAGATCCTTATCTCTCATCTTGCACAAAATCAGCTCAAAATGGATCAAAGACCTAGGAATTAGACTAGAAACTATGCAGCTTCTTGAAGAAAATGTATGGTCAACCCTTGACCATATAGGTAGAGACAACAACTTTATCAATAAAATCCCTAATGCTCAGGGAATAATGTCAAGAGTTAATAAATGAGATGGCATCAAATTAAAAAAGCTTCTGCACAGCAAAGGAAACAATCAAGAATGTGAGGAGAGAACCCATAGAATGGGAGAAAATCTTGGCTGGCTACTCTTCTGATAGAGGATTAACACCCAGAATATATAAAGAACTTTAAAAAGTTAACAACAAAAGGCCCCCAAGTAACCCAATAAATAAATGGGCCAATGAACTAGACTGATGTTCCTCAAAAGAAGAGATACAAATGGCCAACAAATATATATATATATAAAAATGTTCAACATAATTAGAAACTAGGGAAATGCAAATCAAAACTCATCTAAGATTTCATCTCACACCTGTCAGAATGGCAATAAGCAAGAATACAAACAATAATAAGTGCTGGAGAGAGTGTGGAGGAAAAAGGAAGACTTTTACACTGCTGAAGGGATTGCAAATTAGTCCAACCACTAAGAAAAATAAAATTGCGTTATTTGTAGGAAAATGGCTCGCAGATGAGACCATTATGTTAAGTGAAATAAACCAACTCAGAAGGTCAAGGATCATGTGTTCTCTCATATGTAGAAGCTAGAGAGGAAAAAAAGGAAAAGAAGGATGGTGGAGGGGTTTTGTGAAAATTGATGGAAAATTAGTAGAATAGAGGAAAGGGACTGAGGGAGGGAGGAGGGAAAGATAAATGGAAATACTAGGGGATAATATTGGTCAAATTATATTGTTATATTATTTGCATGTACAAATATGTAACAACATATCCCCACGTTATGTATGACTATAATGCACCAAAAAATATGAAAAAAGAAATGAATATTCTAGTTCTGGGTCCCATGTGCCTTCTGAAGTCCTTTTTCTTGTTTCTTAGGACATTCTTGTAGCTTTGTAATGAATTATCTTGTACCCACATAAGCCAGGCTCAATGGTTAACAGTTGTTTGTAATCCATTATCTCATTGTCGATGGGCAATATCTGCAGGCAATGTTCACAGAAGATTTTTGTATCCATGGACTACTTTCTATGGCTGCCCAGGACCTCTCAGTGTCTTGCCAACTCCATTACTTTTTTTTTCCTGTGTAATAAACTTGGTTGCTTGAGTGCTCAGTTATATGTTTAGTGGTTTCTTCACTCCTCTCTCTCTGTCTCTACATACCTGAACATTGCTCTACCCAAAACCTTCTCCTGTCCACAAATGCTATATGAATCTTACCAATATTCATTTTTAAAATATTTTGTCAAGTTCAAGATTCTGAAAAGCTTCCAGTCATTTTCCTCAAACACCATTACTATGGTTTGGAATTTACTGTTTAGAACTTTGAATGACCTTCTTAGTGGCTTATGTAGTTAAAAGTCAGTGCCAATTCCCTATAGTGAAAACTTGAAACATTACAGTGTCATCTGCTTTCCTCTTTGAATGTATTCAAAATCCCATTAGATATTAAGACTGATGTGTTCCATCCCACAGCCCTTCATGGGTAAACCATATTTAGAAATAGAGCTTTGGAAACTTAGATTTAGATTTAGAAGATACCCAACATTTTCTAAATGCAGGAGATTCCACACAACTTTTTGGTTATCAAACTTCTTCAAAGACTGTCAGTGATGGAGAATTACACAATTGTATAAAGGATTATTCCCTTCTCTGAATACATACCTTTTGATTATACCCAAATTCTGCTGCATGGGTTACCTGAGAGCAAATATACTCTCTGTGTGGAGAGCTTTGCCTCTGAATTCTTTGTTCTTGGAGAACACACCACTAAGCTCTCCAACTGATTTCATCAAATGAGCTTATCGAGTTATTTTCATTTAATATTCTTCTTTTGAACATGAAATTCTTTCACAAAGACTTTCATGTAGCCCTTCAAAATTGAACACAATAAGTGAAGTATGACCTCTATGTCTATCCCAATATGAGAGATGAGGACCACGTTTATATTCCTGACACCTTTATCATCTTATTGGATCTGTTTCATATGCTATGTTATCAAGTATTAATATGGCTGAAAACAGGAGGCTTAAGGCACTGTCTTGAAGCTGAGTCTGGTATTGCCATGGTGTAAAACAAGAAGTTCAGGACTTACATAACTCCAGTAAGATATCATTGAGGAAACTGGTTGCCTTCAATTCTTGCTATACCCTTACCCTGTCTTGTCTAGACTTCTCTTCATTTTCTCTCCATTTTTTAAAAAGAATAGGATGAGATGACTCTCTTTTTTTTTATCAAAGATAATCTCTACACCCATGGAATTCACTTGCCTTTTCCTCTCTGGGACTTAGTATCATTTTATTTATTTATTTATTTATTTATTTATTCATTTCTCTTTTACTGGCTCTGTCACATCTGCCTCTAAACTGAATCAAATCTCTTTGATTACATATGAAACAGAATCTCATTTTAGTTACCACCTTATCTTTCTTCTATTACAAAGCTTCTTAAGGAAGTACAAGCTACACTTACCTCTCATTTATATTTTAAAATACACTTTAATTTGTCTTCCATCTCAACCACTCTGCTGAAATTGTGCCCATTAAGTCTAACAATCGGTTTGCCTGTGAAATTTCGAAGGTCCTTTTAAAATTCTCATCTTAATGGGTTTCCGCATTGCATTCAATACTGAAAATCACTTCGTTCTTAAAATTTGCTGTTTCTATGACTTCTATGACACAGGACTTACGTAGATTTCCCTGTAGCTTGCTGATCATTCTTTCCTATTTCTCTCTGGATTTCGTTTATTTATTTATCTATTTATTTATTTTTACTTATATATGACAGTGGGATGCATTACAATTCTTATTACACATATAGAGCACAATTTTTCATATCTCTGGTTATATACATAGTACATTCTCACCTATTTGTGTCTTCATACCTGTACTTTGGGTAATACTGATTATCACATTCCACCATCATTAATTACCCCATGCTCCTCCTTTCCCCTCCAACCCCTCTGTCCTATCTAGAGTTCGTCTATTCTTCTCATTCTCCTGTTCTCTATCCCACTATGAATTAGCCTCCTTATATCAGAGAAAACATTCAGCATTTGTTTTTTGGGGATTGGCTAAATTCACTTAGCATTAGCTTCTCTAACTCCATCCATTTACCTGAAAATCATGATTTTTTTCTCTTTTATTGCTGAGTAATATTCCATATGGATTTCTTTTACTCCTTCTTCCTTCTGGCTCTTAAGCCTGGGGTGCCCTCAGTAGCACTGCATAATTGTGGGTCGGGTCTTTGACTCCTCTCATCTGATTCCATGCCAGCAGTCTTTCCCTTTCCTCTTTCCTTTTCCCCATCACATTCTCCACACCACTGGCAGAGTGATCCCATGAAATACAATCCTGAACATGCTGCTTTCTTCTAGTAAAATCTCTGCATTCACTCCCCAAGCCTACGTGATAAAGTTATGCTCTCTCTCCGTGGGCTTACAGTCTGCATAATTCACTTTCCTTCTCTAGCAGCTTTTCTTCCATCTTTCTCCTCAGCATTTTGGAGATCAGGATTTTCTGCATGCATGCACTGTCGCAGTTTTACCTATGTGTTTTTTTCTCATGCTATGTTCTCTGCCTGGAATATAGTCCGTAGCTTAAGGGCCCATCTCAATGGGATACTTTCTTTTCACCTTTCACTCCCTATTGGATGAATTAAATGCTGCTTTTCTGCACTTATTTGAATACACCTATCTTCATACTTTTGTTTTCCCTATGGATCTCACTCTTTAACTAGACTGTGTATTATGAGTTATTGAAATACGCCATCCTTTTATATTTTGTAATGTCTGCATTTCCTTGTAAAGGACCTGAATGAATAATTAATGATTGCATGAAACTTTTGCTATTCAGATCTTTCTACATTTTTATAAACAACATTCTACAATTTCTTTTAGTCCAATATTCCAGGCTGCCCTGCTCTTTTTAATTTTTTAGTTGACCCTCAGTGCTATTTATCTCTTAGCCATTCTTTGTGGTACTGACAAATCAGATTTCAAGCCACCTTAGTCTTTACTCAAATAATAAAAGAAAATGAGTGAGATGGATTCTACAGTAGAATCAAAGAGCTGGTGAGTGGTATTCTTACTTAGGAGTGTCTTGTTTTTCTTTTTTCACAAATTGCAAAAAGAAAGCCATCTTTGCCAAATAACTGTTCAGTTACAGATTAGGCTTATATATTGACTTCAGTCTGTCTTTTATCTCCTCCTTTGCAAATACTTTATCTAATGTCTTCATTAAAAGACAATGTAAAGTACATCTTTAATGGAATCTGTGCTATGGCGACAATCTCAATCTTTCATCTCTGGATGCCAAAGAAAGAATATGAGGAAAAAGGTAATATGAGTTAAATAAATTTTATTTTTAATGAAGAATATAAGAACATGGCCAATTTCCATTGGTTACATTAATGTCCCTGTAATAGTAATTGCAAAATACACTTTCTATTTATAACTCCACAGAAAAATAGTCCAATATTACAATATAAAGTCACACATTTTAGAATCACATAAAACATTTTGATGTTGACTGAAGAAAACTAAATGTTAATTATATTAGTTGAATCTGCATATGTACCAGGAATTTTTCTCAGAGTTTTACACACATTTATTACTGAGAATAACTCTATAAAAGAAATGTTATTACCTGCTTTTCAGATTAGATACTGAAGCACAGAGAGGTTAAATAACTTGTCCAAGGTTATATAGTTAGTAAGTTGTATGGTTAATCAGGCTGGGTTCTAGAAGATTCTCTTGTTGCCAGAAAATTCTAATCCTTATTATCTTACTTAACAGATAGCCATGCCCAGCTTAGAAAGCAATGTTGTCATGTTCAATACATTATACCAGTTCTCTTTGTATGAGTTCCTGGGCTTAGAGTATAAATGATGGAAACCTTAGTGGATGGAGAAGAAAAAAAAAGAAAAGAAAATTCTCAGTCGTATTTTGTTTCTGATGAGTTAAGAAAGGAATTTTGAATAGTAAAGGCCAATCGTTATCTTCTTTATCATAGTCATCATCATTGGCTTCATTGTGGTTAGCAATGATCTACCCCTTTCTCAATATGTCTCCCTTGGCCCATAAATGGAAACTTGGCCTTCTTGAGTATATTAGGTAAATAACATGGGAGTTCCCCTCCACCTCCACCCACCTTACCTTCACTCCTCCCTGCCCAGGGAGCTGTGAATCATATGCCTGGAGGATAGCTGCACCCAACGGAGAGTCCCATGGCCCCTCCTTTCTCTAATTGGAGATCTTGTCTATTCTGTATCCAAATCTTATTCTCATATGTAGGTGAATTATTTACTCATGGCTTCTCCGTTCTGTCTTGGGTAGCTAATACTATTTCAGGGTGAGAGGAATATAAAACTCCTTTGTTCAGGAATGTCAGCTAAAATTCTGTAATTTCTAAATCTAGACTTAAAGGTAGAGCAATGCGCGTTTTACTCAGTATTCATTGACCAACTACCATGTGGCATACACTATTGTAGAAACTGAAATGGCAGTGATTCGGCCTCCGGAGGACCCAAAGGAACAACAGCAACAAAAAAAGTGTTGAGCATATCAGATTTAGGAAGAAAAATTAAGCTGGTGAAAGGGAATGGGAGAGGGCAGTGTGGGTGGAATGGTGGATCTTTGTCAAGGAGGGACCAGAGAAAGCTACTCTGTTAGCTTGATTTGAGCAGAGAATAGAAAGACCACAGTGAGGTAAGCCTACCCTTGCCATCTTTTGAAGAGATACAGGAGGATGGTGTGGCTGGAGCAGAGAGAGGAAAGGAGGAAAATGCAACAAGAGAGAAAGAAGAAGAAAACCAGTTCACGCAGGACCTTAAGGAGCAAAGGGAGGAATTTGAATTTTGCTTTTCTAGAGATAGGAAATAAGGATTTTGAGCCTCAGAGTAACATGATCTGACTTGTGCATTTAAAAGAGGTTCTGAATTTACTGTGGACTATAGACACACACCTTGGGGGAGACTGTGGACCCAGCCAGGAGGCTCCTGTGAGTTCAGCTGAGAGATTAAGTAGCTTAAGTCAGAAAGACAGCAGTGGAGGTGGTAAGAATTGATGTGCTTTAAACGTACCTTGAAGCTAATGGCAACAGAATGTGCTGTTAATCTGAGTGGAGTGTTTGACACTGGCCATGTGGTATTTCATTTGAAAAATTTAAAAATATTTAAAAAATTTATTTTATTGTAAAAATTTAAATAGGCTCATAATTAGAAAGACTAGCAAAATGAACTCCATATATACATTGCCCTGATTCTGCACATTGATAATTTAACACATTTGCTTTAATTATCTGCTTTGAATACGTTTAATTTGCTGAACTATTCTAAATCAAGCTAGAAATCATGGGGGGTAACCTGGAAATCAGGAGAGGATATGGAAGGCGAGTAATGGAGGTTGTAGCCTGATGTTATGCAGACACGCAGGGAGAATGATCTGGAACTCCGTAATGAAGAATGAGAAGTGTAGCTACCCTAATACCTTTAGGGCTACCATAATAATTGTGTATGGTGAGCTGATGCAGAAAACAGTCAACTCCCATGAGGCCTGCAGGGAAGGTGGTGTGCTTAGGGGTGATCTGATCTCTGCGAACACAAAAAAGGTGAAAGGATCATTCAGAGAAGCGACTGAGGAAATATTGGATTTGGAAGATAAGGACTGTGGGTTCTAGGAGGTGTACTAAAGGGCCTCAGGGGAAATGAGGACAGAAATCAAATGTTCTGGCTGTGTGAGGCTTAAATGAGGAAGGTGAGGGTAAACCTGGGATTCTGAGATTCTTGTGGTAGAGGAAATAAGAATAGCAAAAGTGGTTTCTAGGCAGAAAATGGCAGCAAAGCTGTGAGCTTTAGAATGCAGGACGTTCTGATTATCAGAAGCCCTGTTTAGTGACTATTGATGCATACAAAGGGTTTGGGGACAGTTTTAATCTGAGTGCACATCATTAACTCCTGTGGGGTCCTGAGTGGATGAGCTGGTCACGCAATTTCTTTCCAACACATATTGAAGTAAACATGTAACTTTTAAAACACATTTCCATACTCTAAATTATTTTCCATATATCTCCTCATGTACCACACTTTAAGAATCATTGCTCAATATTACCTCGGAACCACCTTCATCATGGATCAATACCCAGGAATTCCATGAGTTCAAACAGCTTTAGAGGTAATTTTGGTGAATATCTCCACACTGAGTATTATAAAAATGCAAAGATGAGTGGACCATGGTTTCTCAAGGCATCTGCATACCTGCGAGGAACAGATACACAAGTAATCACCTATGATAGAAGAGAGAGAGAAAAATACTTTGTGCAAGAAAAAAAGTGATGAGTTCTGAGTGTGGAAGGATTGGGGTGCTGCTCTGCAAGAAGTGGAATGTCATCCAAGCTTTGAAGGAGAGATGGGATGTCTTTATAAAGGGGATGAATGAATGGTTCATGCAGAAGGAAGGGCTTCACAAGTTGCAATGGTGTAAGTGTGCCTGATCTTTGTCCACCCAATCATCAGACAAGAAGCTTTAAGTATTACCTTTGATTCTCTTCTCCCTGCCTTTCATGATGTCTATAACCAAATCTTATTGGTAACACTGTTACAAGTATCTCTCTCTCTCTCAGTCTCTGTCTTTTTATAGGTGCATTATATTAATCACCCACTCTCTTCTGTTCCTCTGCCACTTCTTCAATTCAGGCTCACTTCACCTCATTTTCTTTTCCCTAGGCAGCTGCAACTCACTTCTCACTGGTTTCCTTGTTTGTGATTTATGCTCATTCTAATTACTCTTAGACACTGTCACTAGAACTGTCATTGCCAAATGCAAAACTGACAATGCTTTGAGCATCGATTATTGAATAGATCTTCTGTTCCTCTGTCAGTTACTCAAGGCCTTTCAACATTTCATCTCAACCCTCTTTCTGCCCTGATTCCTGGCCTTGTATTTCCTGAGTCACCATGTACTTTACCAGAATAAACAATTTTGCTCCCTAAACAATGCCTTAGTTTTTTCCTGAGTCTGCATCTTTGTTGAAATTACCAATCCCAGCCTTCAGGGTCTTTTCTCTGCTTAACTGATCCTCTGAGGTCAAATTCAATGTTATTTCCTTCTGGGAAGCATCTTCCAGACCCTACTCGTGTCAAAATAAATCACTCTTTAGATATTGCTTTTGCCATGTAGACCACGCTTTGTATTATAATAATTTACATTCATTCCCATTTCTCCACTGGACCTGACCTCCTTGGAAGAAAAGGTCATATTTTGGTTATTCTAGACCTAGCAAATATTCCCCTCAGGATCTAGCAAAGTGCCTTTTCCATTGCTGGCTCTCTTTACACGAGTGCATAAAATCATTTTCTTTCACTTGTAAGGTACACTGTCTTCTAGAAGCAAACCTCAATAAATTTTAAAGCATCCTTGTCATGACATATAGTCTGACATAGTACTGAAAGTCACTGAATGTGGTTAATTATATGATGAGTTATAAAATTTAGGTCATAGCATGTTCAAGCAGATAGTTAGTCTATCATTGGGAGATTCACAGCTTTAACTTCCTTGTAGACATGAGACATTTCTACTTCTTCTTCTTCTTCTTTTTTTTTATTTTGTTTTTGCTATGCCCATTTTTCAAAATGTTTTTCTTTATAACTTGAAGAAAGCATGTCATACTTAAAAATAAATTATCTGACTCAGTCAAAAATGCAAGATTAGACTGAAAATATTTTCAGCTTTTAAAAATAGGACACATTGAGATCCTAGGAACAGTGACGTTAAATTGGGGTGAAGATATATTAAATAGACTAAAACACAGTGTCTTTTGATTGAGTGCATTTTTAGCATCTGGTTTTGTATATGAAGTGTTCACCCTGGGCCAAGATTCTCATTACAGCTTAACCGAGATAATGAACTGAACGTCGAATTAGGTACGGGAGAGCAAATCATCATGTTTCTAGTCTAAGTCTGATTCATTCAGCTCCTAGATTCCTCCCCCCTTGTCATTAAAAGAAAATAGTAATTGAGTATTACGTACATGAACGATGAGACTAATAATGAAATCATTAGCCATTTCAGTCATATGACTTCTTGCCCTGAATGCCTTTTAAAACATACTTTGCTGTGACTCATTATGTGAAGCATGTAAAATACTTAAACATTGAAACCAACATCAGATCCAGATTTGTGCTTTAAAATTATGTAAATTTTAACAAGTGGAAGTTCTAAACTTTTTCCATAATTTAGTCAATTAAGAATTACCTAACCAATTTTTATGTACTTCCACCCTCATCTACTTAGCCCCCAAACTTGAAAAATCTGTTGTCATAGCAGACATTAAACAACAGAGAAGATATGTTTTTGTCTATTGAAGGAGTGTGTATACATATACAGAGCACACCTCTTCAATCATTAAAGGTTAGGGCTGTAGCTCAGCGGCAGAGCGCTTGCCCAGCGTGCGTGAGGCATTGGGTTCGATCCTCAACACCACATAAAAATAAGCAAATAAAATAAAAGCACTCTGTCCATCTACAACTTAAAAATTTTTTTTTTTAAAAAGTTACTTTGGCTTTGGGACAAATCAATAGTTAAAGGCACAGAAAGATGCCTGTTCAGACGTTCTATTCAGAAGTCATTTTTTTTTTTTCAATTACACAGTAACACAGAGCAGAGTTGACTTTTTCTAATATGATATGGAGGTATCTCAGATAACTAAGGTTTATTTGTATTTAAAAAATAAATTAAATTGGAATCCATGATTTTGTTATTTACTGATAGCATGATGCTCTTGCAAATGTTTCCTATCCTAACGTTCTGCATTTTCTTTTGTTTATGTAAATGCAATAGATTTTTTTTCATTGTTATTTACTGAGAATACACCAAACCCTAGATGAAAACGTTGTATCAAAAATATGAAGAATAGGGCTGGGGATGTGGCTCAAGCGGTAGCGCGCTCGCCTGGCATGCGTGCGGCCCGGGTTGGATCCTCAGCACCACATACAAACAAAGATGTTGTGTCCGCCGAAAAACTAAATAAATAAATTCATTCTCTCTCTCTCTCTCTCTCCCTCTCCCTCTCCCTTTAAAAAAAATATGAAGAATAAAATAAAGACTTTTAGGGGGAGAATATTTGTTTCCTGAAATAATAATTATATAATTTAAATTTAATTTTTATAGTTAAAATATACTTCATGAGTATGGGAAGTAGGATGAAAATATAAGGCAAGATAAATGTTTGCCTTAAAAGTTGTTCTATTATGTATAAAGGTGAAGCCAAGGATGTTATTTTTAGAAATCATGTCAAATGAGGACTAGAGGAGCTGGGGATTTTGTCCTGAGAAACAGATGACCAAAGAGAGGCAAAAATTTCCGCTATTTAAAAGCTTTCCTGGAGTAGGAGGAACAGGCCTGTTTTGTATTACAGGGACTCTGTCTCCTGAGTACTGCAGTTTCTGGGCCTACCTCTTCCTGTTAACATTGGGGTGTGTGCAAATTAAGGAGAAACTAAATCTGGTGAAGGAGAGGCAGGTGGCCAGGGTGTGAAATCACATCTAGAGTTTTAATGATGGCCTTGCCCTTTATTCCAGTACTTCCACCAAATCTTATTAACAGTAGTGATGGCAACAATAACGACAGGGGAGTAATAGCTTTTTCTAAGTACTTCAGAGCCTGAATGTATTTAAAAATAAATGTACCCTGACAATAAAGCAGCAACCAGTCTTGGATTATTTTATTTTGTCATTAAAAAAAAAAATCTTACCTACAAGCACAAATATATTTTCATATGAAAAAAAAGACAATCTTAAAATACTGATAAAGCTAGAATGATTCAGCCTTTTAGACAAAGGTAAGATTTCAGGGAATCAATAGGGCTCTTTTGAGACAGATATAAAAGGAGTCTCACAAACAAGCTGAGGTTTTAATGGGCTCCATTATATTGTTCAACCAAAATTAAAAATCTGAGTAGTTTTTAAAATCTCTTATTATCATCGTCTTTCCTAGTAGAGCTGCTCCTTTGCTCTTCTTTCCTCTCTGGGTCTGGCTGATTTTATTTGAGACGGTGTTAGGAAGAACCAAAGCAATATATCTGTTTTAACATGAACCCCAAATATCCAGCAATGATATAATTTGAAGTGAAGCACGATATTCAACAGTGACAATGCTTATTTCCAATCCTGGTCTTGTGGATGCTTGCTTCCTATACACTTCCTGTAGGAGTATATAGGAAAATCATTTAGGAGAAGGTCACATTTAGTGCCAATCTATTTCTCCAGTGTTACTTATGAATATTCTTAGTTTGTGTCACAAGAAAAACTTTTGATAAAGGTTTTGCAGTTGCTCACACAAAAGTTCTGTTCAATCTTGCAAATGTGTTTGTACCAGAGAGTTTTTAAGAGCCTGGTAAATGTATATTGGCATATTTACTAAAATTCATTTGATCTATTTGTCTATATGCTAAGAGAAAGCAGAAAATCTTTTTTTTCTTCTTCTTTCTTCTTCAATATTTCTGCATGGAATTACATTTTTGAAATCAATTGCTTATCAGTGTTTTCCGTTCCATGTCTTACAAAACTCTGCCTGTGGTTGTTCTGAGATGCAGAGTAGTTGGATACATAATCTATTGCATGTATCAGGGAATTCAGTGAAAAACAGATACTTTATATAATTAGACAGGCAAATATTTTTAGACTCAAGGAAGCACAAATATGAAAAGGAAAATATGATAAATTGCCTAAATTAAATTTTTCTGCTATCCATATGAAACATTAAAAATAAAAAAGTTTGATACAGGCTGAGAGAAAATATTTTCAATATATGTGGATATCAGATGAAAGATTTATACCTATAATATATAAAGAGCCACTACAAATCAATAGTAAAAGACAAGAACCCAGTAAGAAATAGGAAAAAGACTAACAAGATTTGAAGAGCCATTTCACAAAGCAAGGCATATAAATGGATGATAAACATATTACAGGTGATCGGCTTCAGTAGTCAGCTGGGAAATGAACATTAAGCCACAGTGAATTACCACTGAACATCAATGAGGATAGTGAAAATTAAAGATGTAATGTGGAATAAGTAGAGCTTCAAGCATTTGATAGCAGGGGAGAAACATGATGAAACCACTTTAGGATACTGTACACCATTTTTTATAAAGTCATACAGAAACATACCACAGGACCCAGAAATTCTAGTTACCGAAAAAAAAAAAAAAGATCAAAATAGGTGTTCATAAGAAGACTTGCACATAAATACTCACAGCAACTTCATTCATAACAGGCTTTACCTGGAAATAGTAAAAATGTTCATCAACAGGAGAATGAATAAAGTATTTGAGTATAAGTAGTACCCAAATAATCAAGTTGGGATACTACTCAATAGAAAAGGAGCAAACCATTAACAAATTTAAAAAAATAAGCAAATTATACAAATGTTATGTTTAGCTAAAGAAACCAGATTAAAAGAGTATATTATATATGATTCTCATTGTACAGAATCGATGAAACCATGACATGAATCTATGTAGATAGAAATTAGAACAGTATGAGTCTATATTTGGAAAAAGTGTTGATTTGAAAGCAGCACAGAGATTGCTTTTCTTGCTAGAAATACTCTATATTCTGATTTTGATATGGCTTTCAAGAATTGATTCATTGTCAAAATTCACCGAACTGTATGCTCAAGTTCTCTTCATTTTAATGTGCATGTATTATACTTTAGTTTAAAAAGGACATGTTAAAGAAAGCAATAAGGTGAATGAGGAGGAAGAAGGTAAACATGTAAAGGCTGGATGGAGAACGGGGAGTAGTGAGAGAGACACTATTGGAAGGCCGTTGATGTTAGCTAAAGGCCTAAGTTTTTCTTTATTTATAAATGTGTTGTGAAAGAGGTCTTACAGAAGGAGTAATATAATGACAGCCATGCCCTAGAGATATCCACCTTGGTCACTTGTGAGGAATAAGGGAGTGTGCTGGGGAGAGATTAGGATCTAAGATGCAGAATCAGGAAAGAACAGGAGGTAGTAAATTTGAGAGATTTCCACAAATGAACAATCCACAGATTTAGTAATAGGATTAGCACAGGGAAGGAGATTAAGAAGGAAAAGCTTTAGGGCCCAGCACAGGGCTCTGGCACATAGCAGGGGCTCTATAAATATCAAGAAAGTTTTAAGAAATGAATAAATGAATTACAGGAAACTACAGCCTGAGCAATTGGAATAAGTTTGTTGCTATTGATAGAAATAGTAAATAAGGAGAAGGAATTGGCTGGGAGAAATGGATGAGTGAGATTTTATTTTAGATGTGTTTTTATGTAGTTGTTTACTGGACATCTATGGAGGAGAAAATAGAATAGGAAACTGTAAACATTGGTCTAAACATCTGGAAAGAGGTCAGGGTTGGATATAGAGGTTTTAGGAACATTAATACACATGGAATATCAGAATTGTGGAGCCAGATGAGATCATGGAAGGGTACTTTGGGAAGGAGAGAAGAGGTTTGAGAGACAAAGTTGGAAGGGTGGGAATGAAATGCAGGCCACTAGGGAGCCGGAGTAAATGAGAGGACTAGGGGCAGAATGGGGGATGCTTAAGGACATATAGGTGCTTAAGGCTTCCTGGAGGGTTGGTCCCCAGGTTCCACAATCCAGGAAGAAAAGATGGATAGAAGGAATAGACAACAAATAGAAGAAACACAGGGCACCAATAGACAGAAGCACAAGTTTCTTTTTCTATTAATTAAAAAAAAAAAAAAAAACCACAGAACCCAATGTGATAGCATTTTCATTTTTCATATTGGCAAAGATTTAGAAAAAAAGTATCATAGATGGATAGAAGTCAGAATTTCTGGGATGCTATTGCATAGTACTACAACAAGAGATGCCAATAATGTACTGTGTATTTCAAAAAGCCAGATGAAATGAGTCGGAATCTTTTTAGCATAAAGAAATGATAAATGTTTGAGGAGATATGTTTAACCAATTTAAACAGTACACATATGGTACCACCTAAAAATGTTTAAATTTTATGTCTTTATGTATCAGTTAAAAATACATTTTAAAAAAAGACTGAAAATATGTAACATTGTCTCAGCTGGGCTGGAGAGCACTGGCATGTGGGAATGAAGGGCAAATGCATATGGCGGTTTCTATAGCATGACACTGGTTTACCTGCTGCAACAAAAAGTCCAATACTATGACTTTGCTCTTGACCTAGGGGTCATTATTGATCCTTCCTTTTTCCTCCCCTTCCCCATATTCTGTTCCACAGCATGTCATGCCGACTATACTTTGATACTTTGAAATACATTTAGAAGCCATGCGCTTCTCTAGATTTTACGGTTACCCTCTTGGATTACAGCATTATTGTTTTTGTTTAGTTTTTTTTTTTTTTTTTGGTAACACAGTCCATTACATCTTTTTAAAAAAATTTTGTTCTAATTGATTATATATGATAGTAGAATGCATTTTGACACATTGTATGCAAAATGGAGCACAACTTCTTCCTCTGGCTGTACACGGTGCAGAGTCACACTAGTAGAGTAATCACACATGTATATAGGGTAATAATGTCTGTCTCATTACACCGTCCTTCCCATCCCCATACCTCCTACCTTCCCCTCACTCCTCTCTGCACAATCCAAAGTTCCTTTATTTTTCCCTACTTCCCTCCAAACACCATTATGGATCAGCATCCACTTGTCAGAGAAAACATTCGGACTTTGGTTTTTTTGGATTTGGCTTATTTCACTTAGCATGGTATTCTCCAGCTCTGTCCATTTTCCTGCAAAGGCCATAATTTCATTCTTCTTTATGGCTGATTAATGTTCTACTGTGTATAAGTACCACATTTTATTTATCCATTCATTTGTTGAAGGGCATCTAAGTTGGTTTCATAGTTTAGCTATTGTGAATTGAGGTGCTATAAACATTGAGTGGCTGCATCACTGTAGTATGCTGAATTTACCTCCTTTGCATATAAACTGAGGAGTGTGATAATTGGGCCAAATGGTGGTTCCATTCCAAGTGTCCTGAGGACTTTCCAAACTGCTTCAGGTAACTTTTATTCTGGCACCTTTTCTTGCTTCTACTCACAGATTTCTACAGTCTGCACATTCTCCATAGTGTAATCGAGAGAGAGAGAGAGAGAGAGAGAGAGACAGAGAGAGAGAGAGAGAGAGATATCTTTTGATGTAAAATATAAGATGTCAAAATTTATGCTTAAAATTACGTAGTATCTTTGAATTGAGCTTACAGGAAAATTTAGACTTCAAGGTTTTACGTTGTCTGACCTGGCTCCTGCCTGCTTCTCAAAGCTTGCATTTTTCTCTTAATGGCTATTGGCTTGCTTCTAACTTGAAGGCAAGTCCCGCTGTCATTTGGGGGTAGAGGAAACTCCTCGCCACTCTCAGATTAGCTTTCTCAGCTTCAGGTCATGGCAAACTGTTCTGATCAGTTGTCACAGATAGACCAAAGAAGGCTTTCAGTTCCAAAAGTTCTAATTCTGTGATGAGTCCCCTTATTTTCATGCAGATGGATTCTACCCCTTCTCCAGAGGATTCCTTACCCACATGGCCCTGTTTCAGAGGCACCACAATTTTGTCAGTTGTGAAATTTAGAACAAGCCCTAATTCTAGGTCTCTGCCTTATGTTCATGGAACACCTCAAGTTAAATTTATATTTTCATGACTTTGCTTCCTTTTCTGGACCCTGTCTCGTCTCCAAATTGTTAGTGGTTTTCGCTGTTCTCATTTGAGTTGCCACATGATTATGGGAACCCTACAAACTTGGAGAGGAACTAGTTATTAGATGAGGCACGTAGAGTTCGGAACAACTTATTAACTGCTGGGTGGGGCTCACTCAAACCTGGCGAGCTCAGACGACAGCCCTTCTGTTTGGATCTACCCTGGGGAAGAGGCTTAGCTAGCAGTTCTTTAGAGAGTCCAGGATTTAGTGCCAGGTGTTTTCCTTGTAAAACAGCTGACCAATTTTACTCAGTGCAGTCAGAGTCTTGGGTTGCCTCCCACAAGGAAAAACTGGTCACCCATTTCAGTTAGTACTGTAGGAAACTTTCCTTGTGACCTAAAATGGTTTTGTGAAACAAGAGAAGAACCTACCAACTGAGTTTTGGACATTTTAAAAAAAAATATATATATATATAATATAAAATGTACTATTTGCACTATTTTAGAGTGTAGAACTCATTCATAATACTGTGTAATTATTACTACCATTTAGTTCCAGAACAGTTTCAGTACCCCAAGAGTAAACCTGGTGCCCATTAGGCAATCATTTTTACATTCTCCATTACCCTAGCCTCTGGAAACTACAAATCTGTTTTCTGTTTTTATAGATTTGCTTATTCTGGATAGTTTAAATAAATGTAATCATATAATATGTGGCCTATTATCTGCTTCATTCACTTTATGCATGTATTTAAGAGTCATTTTTGTTGTGGTATGTATTACTATTAATTACTTTTTATAGTTGCAAAATATTCCATTGTATGGGTATGCTACATATTGTGTATGCATTCATCTGTTGGTATATTTGAGTTGTTTCTTCCTTTAGGCTAGAATGAATATCAGCATACATGTTTTTAAACATCTCTTTTTAATTATTTTTTGGTGCATTCCAATGATTAAAATCACTGGCTACATTGTACTTCTATGTTTAACTTTATTGAGGAACCACTGAAATTTTTTTTTTGTTTGTTATAATGGTTAAAGAATTCAGTGTAAACAGACCAATATCAATTGAGGAAATAGAAGAAACCATCAAAAGACTACCAACTAAGAAAAGCCCAGGACCCGATGGGTATACAGCAGAGTTTTACAAAACCTTTAAAGAGGAACTAATACCAATACTTTTCAAGCTACTTCAGGAAATAGAAAAAGAGGGAGAACTTCCAAATTCATTCTACGAGGCCAACATCACCCTGATTCCTAAACCAGACAAAGACACTTCAAAGAAAGAAAACTACAGACCAATATCTCTAATGAACCTAGATGCAAAAATCCTCAATAAAATTCTGGCGAATCGGATACAAAAACATATCAAAAAAATTGTGCACCATGATCAAGTAGGATTCATACCTGGGATGCAAGGCTGGTTCAATATACGGAAATCAATAAATGTTATTCACCACATCAATAGACTTAAAAATAAGAACCATATGATCATCTTGATAGATGCAGAAAAAGCATTCGACAAAGTACAGCATCCCTTTATGTTCAAAACTCTAGAAAAACTAGGGATAACAGGAACATACCTCAATATTGTAAAAGCAATCTATGCTAAGCCTCAGGCTAGCATCATTCTGAATGGAGAAAAACTGAAGGCATTCCCTCTAAAATCTGGAACAAGACAGGGATGCCCTCTCTCACTTCTGTTCAACATAGTTCTCGAAACACTGGCCAGAGCAATTAGACAGGCGAAAGAAATTAAAGGCATCAAAATAGGAAAAGAAGAACTTAAATTATCACTATTTGCAGGTGACATGATTCTATACCTAGCAGACCCAAAAGGGTCTACAAAGAAACTATTAGAGCTAATAAATGAATTCAGCAAAGTGGCAGGATATAAAATCAACACGCATATATCAAAGGCATTCCTGTATATCAGTGACAAATCCTCTGAAATGGAAATGAGGACAACCACTCCATTCACAATATCCTCAAAAAAAATAAAATACTTGGGAATCAACCTAACAAAAGAGGTGAAAGACTTATACAATGAAAACTACAGAACCCTAAAGAGAGAAATAGAAGAAGATCTTAGAAGATGGAAAAATATACCCTGTTCATGGATAGGCAGAACTAACATCATCAAAATGGCGATATTACCAAACGTTCTCTATAGGTTTAATGCAATGCCAATCAAAATCCCAATGGCATTTCTTGTAGAAATAGAGAAAGCAATCATGAAATTCATATGGAAAAACAAAAGACCCAGAATAGCAAAAACAATGCTAAGCAGGAAGTGTGAATCAGGCGGTATAGCGATACCAGACTTCAAACTATACTACAGAGCAATAGTAACAAAAACAGCATGGTACTGGTACCAAAACAGGCGGGTGGACCAATGGTACAGAATAGAGGACACAGAAACCAATTCACAAAACTACAACTATCTTATATTTGATAAAGGGGCTAAAAGCATGCAATGGAGGAAGGATAGCATCTTCAACAAATGGTGCTGGGAAAACTGGAAATCCATATGCAACAAAATGAAACTGAATCCCTTTCTCTCGCCATGCACAAAAGTGAATTCAAAATGGACCAAGGAGCTTGATATCAAATCAGAGACACGCCGTCTGATAGAAGAAAAAGTTGGCTACGATCTACATACTGTGGGGTTGGGCTCCAAATTCCTCAGTAGGACACCCATAGCACAAAAGTTAATAACTAGAATCAACAAATGGGACTTACTCAAACTAAAAAGTTTTTTCTCAGCAAAAGAAACAATAAGAGAGGTAAATAGGGAGCCTACATCCTGGGAACAAATCTTTACTCCTCACACTTCAGATAGAGCCCTAATATCCAGAGTATACAAAGAACTCAAAAAATTAGACAATAAGATAACAAATAACCCAATCAACAAATGGGCCAAGGACCTGAACAGACACTTCTCAGAGGAGGACATACAATCAATCATCAAGTACATGAAAAAATGCTCACCATCTCTAGCAGTCAGAGAAATGCAAATCAAAACCACCCTAAGATACCATCTCACTCCAGTAAGATTGGCGGCCGTTATGAAGTCAAACAACAACAAGTGCTGGCGAGGATGTGGGGAAAAGGGTACACTTGTACATTGCTGGTGGGACTGCAAATTGGTGCAGCCAATTTGGAAAGCAGTATGGAGATTTCTTGGAAAGCTGGGAATGGAACCACCATTTGACCCAGCTATTCCCCTTCTCGGTCTATTCCCTAAAGACCTAAAAAGAGCATGCTACAGGGACACTGCTACATCGATGTTCATAGCAGCACAATTCACAATATCAAGACGGTGGAACCAACCTAGATGCCCTTCAATAGACGAATGGATAAAAAAAATGTGGCATTTATACACAATGGAGTATTACTCTGCATTAAAAAATGACAAAATCATAGAATTTGCAGGGAAATGGATGTCATTAGAGCAGATTATGCTAAGTGAAGCTAGCCAATCCCTAAAAAACAAATGCCAAATGTCTTTGATATAAGGAGAGTAACTAAGAACAGAGTAGGGACGAAGAGCATGAGAAGAAGATTAACATTAAACTGGGATGAGAGGTGGGAGGGAAAGGGAGAGAGAAGGGAAATTGCATGGAAATTCAAGGAGACCCTCAGGGTTATACAAAATTTCATACAAGAGGAAGTGAGGGGAAAGGGGAAAATAATACAAGGAGGAGAAATGAATGACAGTAGAGGGGGTAGAGAGAGAAGTGGGGAGGGGAGGGGAGGGGTATAGTAGAGGATAGGAAAGGCAGCAGAATACAACAGACACTAGTATGGCAATATGTAAATCAATGGATGTGTAACTGATGTGATTCTGCAATTTGTATATGGGGTAAAAATGGGAGTTCATAACCCACTTGAATCAAAGTGTGAAATACGATATATCAAGAACTATGTAATGTTTTGAACAACCAACAATAAAAAAATTAAGAAAAAAAAAAAGAATTCAGTGTGCTTCCAGTAATGTATGAAGGTGAGTTTTGAAAAATTTTAAGAATGTTTTATAAATGTGCCTAACCCTTTTAGTGAATCATTAAAAGGCATTCCAATAGTAAAAAAAAAAAAAAAGAAAAAGAAAAAAAAGAAAACTGAGTCATGCTTTTAAAATGTTGTGAATTTATCTCCTTCTCCTTGAGTGAATTCTCTTTCCTGGGGATAAAAATTGACCAGGATGGCTAATCATGAGTCAAGTCTCAAAAGTTCTGAGAGCTGTGTGGCAGGGGAACCATATGTAAGATTCTCTAGATAGTGTTTTGAAACTGTCAGAGCTCAGCTGTTCAGAATACAACCTCACCTTTTCTGTTACTGAATTCCACTTAGCTCTGGTGATACCATTTTTTTTTTTTTTTTTTTTTGGCTGATGTTAAGAACCTCTTAACCTTGCCACTGAAAAGTAATATGGCCTTTTCTGGTTTAAACAGCAAGGGGAAATTAAAACTTGTTAATTCAACTGAGAGTTTAAAGTCATCTAAAAGTCAAACCACCTACCAGGTTGCTCTCAGGCTGGCACTCTTTACCCTCCCCCCTCTATTCTGGGAAGTCACCATCCTCACCACACCGGGGGAGGGGTGTTTGCTCCATGTCCAGTTCCCAGATCCCTATTTCTCCTGCTTGGTCTTTTGGTATGAACTTTGTCCTTTTTATAAACTGTGTGAGAGACACGACCATAACCTTGCCTCTGTCCTGTGGAAACAAGATGAGGATCCCCTGAAGCTTCTTTTCTCAGATCGTCAGCCTCCTTGAATCCCCTGTACCACTCACCACTTATATTCCAGAGCATTTCTCCATCACTCTACCTCCTTAACTGGAAACCAAGTTCATTGGTCTGATGCAATGCTATGTGGTAACTCTATTTTCAGGTAGTAGGGCATGATTTGAGCTCATTAAGCCTAAATAATGGTGCTGGTTGATGTCTTATATATAGGAAGTCAAATCCACAACTAGGCAAGTCAAAATTAATCTTCGTTCCTTCCAGGATAGAAGAGGTCCAATGGAGTCAATTTATAATACTAAGGGGATTGTTAGTCTCCTTGGGGGATGTGACTATAAAAGTGGATAAGCATCAATCAATACTGATGGCAAATTGGACATTTATAGTTGCTTTGTTGAGCAGAAACCCATGACTGAGGGTCAGTTCATAGCTCTTTGCCTTCATGGTTCTACCTTTATACACTTATTGTGCCATCTCTGGTATAGTTGATGGCAGAGGCTGACTGATGTGAACTGGTAAGTCATTCTCTCTATTTGGTCATTTAGTGCCTCTTCTTTGAGTAGGGTCTATATTTGAGGTGATATAAAATAAAAATGAAAAGATCTGTTTTGAGTCCAAAGTTCAATCCATATATTTTCGTCTCAGAGCTTTTGGTTCCTGATCTTCAATATTTATTTTCATAAAACAATAAGTAGATTAGCTATTTGTTGGTTCTGTGCATATTTTATATTAGGACACCTCTTTTTCCACATATAAAGAAATCAGGTCCACCTCACACACTTCACCTTCAAGACTTCACTGAATGGGAAACATAGTGTGGTAAAAATCCATTTTTTTAAAAAAAATTTATAACCACATACTGACCCACATTCAAGGACATAAAACAGCCCATTCATGAATAAAGCTAGACATGTTCCTTCCTTTATCTGCTTTCCCCAGCAAAAGTCATTAATGGAATCATGATAGGTGATACAGATCTACCTCCTTGTGTCTTACTTGTGTACCTCTGGCTCTGCTTTGGATTTGATCCCGATATTTTCCTTCCAGCTTGTGATGGATGGCTTCTGCCAGTTTGGTGTGTCTGGCAGAACCCAGCTCCTACAGAGAATTTGTGGATTCGTGGCGAAGTTGTGCTTCATAGTCAGGCACTTAGTCATTCCCAGGGCCGAGAACATTCTTAAGTAATTTTTGAAAGGTGTATAGTTCTCTTTCATTCATGTCATGGCCTTGTTTTAAAACTATTAAGCTGAATCTTCTATTGGGCTTTATAGACCATTCTTTTCTCACCTATATATCTATCGAACGGGATCTGCTGAAGCAAGTGATCCAAATGTGAGATTATCTATACCATTGCCCACCTATGGTATAGATGCCCACCTTGTTGCTGGGAGAGCCAATATGGCCCTTGACCCAACATAAAGCTGGTCATCTTTCTTGTCACCTCATCTATGTGTCAAAAAAATATTCAGATGTAATTTACCTCTAGGAATGAGACATGAACTTGGTTGAAGTGGCCCTTCTCAGTGGAGAACAATTTCTAGTAAGGCTGATCAGAAGCAGCTAGCAATCTCAGCATTAAAGATGGTTGTTGAGGATTAAGTCTCTGTAGCATCCAAATGGACTCTAGTAGCAGATAACTGAGTCTGCTATGGCCTCAAGTTGGTAGGATGGAGATGGAAACCTGACATGTCAACAACAAAAACAGAAGCCACAGAGAGTGGAATAATATCAGAAATGTGCTGAAAAAAAAAAAATCACTGTCAAGGCTCTCACTCTAGTTTGGATCTTTAATGTCCCCCAGAGGCCCATGTCTTGAAGGCTTGATTCTTAAGATGGTACTAATGGGAGGAGATGAAGGAGATGGAGCCTCTCAGAAAGTTCTTAGGTCATTGGGAGCCTACCCTTGACTGGCCCCTTGCCCCTTGCCCCTTGCTTGTCTCTTTCTCTCTCTTTTGCTTCCCTACAATGAAGTGAACAATTTGCTATGTCCCATGCTTTCTTTTTCTTTTGAATCCATGGATTTAATTTTTTATTATTTTTCAACATATATATTGTATGTGTGTTACATATATTGGATACATATATATTTTTGTTTGTGCCACTGAGGATCAAAATCTGGGCCTCATACATGCTAGGCATGTGCTTTGCCACTGAATTATAGCCCCAGCCCAAGAAGCTAGACATTTTTCTTGTTCTTTTTAGGTACACAGGACAGTAGATTTTATTTTGACATATTATACATACATGGAGTGTAACTTATTCTAATTAGTATCCCATTCTTGTGGTTGTACATGATATGGAGTTATACTGATTGAATATTCATATAGAAATGTAGGAAAGTTATATCTGATTCATTCTACTGTATGCCCCATACTTTCTGCCATTGAAGACTGGCATACCAACCAGAAGCCTAAAAAACAACGGATCAATCCAATCATGGACAGGAACCTGTGAAGCCATGAGCCAAAATAAACCTTGTCTCTTTATAAGTTATCCAAAGCATTTTGCTATAGTTATGCAAAGCTAACTAATGTATTACTATTTTATATTCCTCTAGTATCCTGTATGAATGAATGAGAGATAAAATCATTTCAGGCAAACGAAGAGGAAAAAAAAGTGTTTGCCTCCAGTGACCTCTCCCCAAAGCAATTATTTCTAATGGATATACTTTAAGAAGAAGGAAAATAGCCTGAAATGGATGCAAGAAGAAATGAACAGAGAATATGGTTCACAGGTGTGAGAATTCAAGTGAATACCGGCAAAATAAAATAGTATTAATAATGACTTGTCAGCTTTATTTAACAATCTTTTAAAAATTGTTAATATCTGAAATATATATATATAGCACTTAAACATAGAGTTTGATGCCTCAGAGAAGCCAAAGTAAAAAAGTAACATGGGTGTAAATTTGTGCAAAAATCATGCTGCAGACAAAATATAGTGGCTTCTCTAAAACGAACCAAGAAACAAAAGTAAACAAAAAACAGAAAAAAAGGAAGAAGGGTACACAAACAAATATTACCAAATACCATAAAAATAAACAGCTTTAAATATGGATCATCACATGGAAATTCACATCCTTGCAGCCATTTTTTTGTGATTATTATTTAATAATAGATGATTTAAAAAGTAAATAAATAAGACACGGGGGTTAAATTACATTTTTCCTATTTTTTCCCCTTTAAGAGATCATTCCACACAACTTATCTGGTATATATTGATTGAAAACCAATAGACAGATGGAAATTACTCCATCTGTCAGCAAAATGCAAACACCTCTGGAGTGAAACCAAGCAGCTGCTTAAATGCTCAGAGCTTCACTAGACAAAGAGGTCCTCTTCCTGAACACAGGCTCTGTTTACACCATTCCAATGACTCACTCAGGGAAAAGCACAGTCTTCCAGGTTGTGTAAACACAGCCATTATTTATAAGGAGCTTTATAAGAAGTCCTAAGATTAACTAGTTCTCAGCTGAGGAATTACTGAATACTAGAGCGAATGAATGTGTGTGTGTGTGTGTGTGTGTATGGTGTGATTGGTGAATTCAGAATTGTTTGCATTTTGGGGTCACACTTTAGAAATTTACAATAGCTCAGTCTCCCCTCTTTTGCAAAATAAACTCTGAAACTTGGAATAGTCTTAGAAATCTTGAAAGAATTTGTAAAGCAACCTACTTACAGCATAAAGAATTTAGCAGATGTTTCCCATATAAATAAAGTCTAACCTTTGTCAGTATTCCTTAGTTATTTCTTTTTCAAGGGAAATTGAGTGACATGTAGGTTCTAGCTTCTGCCTGGGTTTGTAAACCAGTTCCACCATCAGCTGCCTAGATGATATTGTGTAAGGTACTTCTCCCTGACCTTAGTTTTCAAATCTGTCAAATGGCAAAAATATACCACACAGAAGAGTTGTGAGGCTTACCACAATTCTAAAAATATAAACTGTTTGGTGTAGTACTTGCCATTCAGCACTCAATACAGTTACTTATTATTTTTATACCATGAGATATTTTTCTGGGTTTAATATCAATGATCCTCCATTACTTAATATTCAGCTCTTATAGCTTTTAGCAATGAAGTTGCTTTTTTTTTTTCACATAGATTTTTGAGAAATGAAAACTGCTGCCAGTCACTAAGTTCATTCTAATAACAACTAAGGTGTTCAATAGTGAATCATTTTAATTACTCATGACTGTACCTTATAGTTAATGTATAGCTTCAGGCATCCTGAGAAGCTGTGCTGTTTAAAACCAGCCACTTCATAGTTAGGATTCTGGCAGGACAACAGTGACAATTCAAACTGGGTAACAGAGGAGACTTTAATAAAAGATTATTTACAAAGTTGTCGGCAGGGATTAGGAAGAAAAAGTGATAACGAAGCACCCTGGAGTTAATAAACCTGCGAGAGCAGTTACCGACTCTAAGCCTGAGTGGGCAGGAAGCGTGTGACTATGGTACATGGTGTGGAGAGCTGTATAGAGAGCCTGCTGACAGGGGCTGTGACCTTTGGTGGAGAGACAGAGCTAATGCTGCCATCTGGCCAGGAAAGAGCTGGAAAAAATACCCCAAGCTCTCGCCCTCCCTGTTCTTCTACTCCCTTTTCAGAGCTTTCAATTGACCAGACCCCATCAGCTGCCAAAGTCTATGGAGCCTGCTGAGGAGGTCCATGCAGCTCAGTCTTCTAGAGCACAGAAGAGTGAAAAATGGGTTCAGAGGAACAACTAGAAAGCAACCAGATTTGAGCTTTCTGCAGTTTTCCTATAGTTAATTTAGGAACTGTTAAAATCTCCTGAAAATATGTTGTAATACTAGAATCTCTCTCTACTGGACTAGGTGGTATAGAGTGCTGGTCCCAAGGAGCATGCTTCAGCTTCTAGAATACCCACAAAGCGGTTCCATAAGGAAAGCATAGGCTTGACTTCAGATCATTTCCACGTGGAGGCAGGATAGGTTTTCACTGGTTAAAAATCCAGTGAATTAATTAGCCTTAGTGACCTTCAAACCATTAAGTCCCCCAAATTAGAACACCAACCTGATCATAACCTACAAATCGACAAAGATCATGTTTAGGAGGAAAGAGTCAGATTCTTAAATTCACATGAAGTAACTCAGTAAGTGCTATAACACCTATAATTTGGGGTCAATTTGCTTTGATAGGTGAAATGGGATCCATGGAAGCTATGTTTAGTGTTCTCCAGCCCCAGTAGAACCTTGAGGTCACTGCAGTCCCAGTGATTGGTGGACTGCAGCCTAGTCAGAGACCCTAAGTCCTCAAGGGTGAGCAAGGACAATCAATCTCCAAAAGGGTTTCACCTGTCTTCCAGGCTGCTTGATCCCCAGAAATTGTATGAGACAATAGCTTTTGTTGTTATTCAACAATGGATACTTCTCACAACAATATTCAAGATGTTTTGTAAAAAGGCATTCATTGAAACTGACAGAAGAGTAGTCTTGAGAAGAATGAGCTTGAAGTCCAGGAAAAATGGAACTAAATCATCTGGGAAAAGCAAATTCAGCTACATTGTATAATCAGAGCAAAAAAAAAAAAAAAGAACTGATGCATATTTTGTCTGTCTATCTATCTGTCTGTCTATCTATCTATCTATCTATGGCATCAGGCATTAAACTCAGGACTGATTAATCACTAAGCCACATCCCCAGCCCTCCCTTCCCTTTTTAAATTTTGAGACAGGGTCTCCTTCAATTGCTTAAGGCCTCACCAAGTTGCTGAGGCTGATTTTGAACTTGTGATCCTCCTGCTTCAGTTCCTCAGGCTGCTGGGATCAGAGGTATGCCTCACCATGACCAGCTATTTAAAAAAGATATAGCTGCTAACAGGGGGTGAAGAAACATTTACTGAGAGTATGGTCTGTTTATTATTTATTCTATGACAGAATTCTGTGGCTCTGTGAGATACATCTTTATTAGGTAGGGAAACACTTGTGGATGGGAAATAGAGATACCCTCGCAGCATCACACAGATAGCAGAACATAGGACCAGGATTAGAGCCCAAGCCAGTCTGACTCCACAGTTTGCTTTCTTTCTGTGCCCCTATGTTCTAAAGAAAGGGAATACTGAACAAGAGAGGTTATATTGAGAGATGAATTCAGATAAACCAAACAGTTAGGGAGAAAAAATTTTCAGCCTTTTGAAGCAGGGGGAAATGGCCTATAGCATAAACAAAAGAAACCCCCGGCAAAAACAGATGACTGATCAGAAGGAGGAAGCCAAGCTGGCCTCCCTAGAGAATGAAAGATATTTTGGTGATAACAGAGGTTAGAGGGAAAGAAGCTCCACCTGTAGCTCTCTGTTCAAGGCCAATGGAAGCAGGTGGAGCATGAGTGGTTCTATTCATTTGCTGGTCAATTCTCCCCACTCATGACTAACAATACACAAGGAAAAGCAGCAACATGAAAATATGGACACAGATAACTGCTTAGCTCAGGGCAGATGGGGAGAAGAGCAGGGCTCATAAATTCCTCCAGGAGGAGAGTGAGAGAGTCAAGGAACGATTTGCCAAGAGTGTGCCACTTGGTGCCATGGCTTTCTATGGCGAGTGTTAATATGGTCCACCTAAAATGAAAGCCACACCAAATAAAATTTATGAATGGATGTATTCTTGTGTTACTTGTAGTAATGAAAGAATATGTTGTAGGAAACAGATTCAGAGACCTTAAGTTTTAGGAAAAGTTTTTTAAACAACAGGACTTAGTGGGTAGAGTGGTTAAATAATAAAGTCTCAGAGATAGCTGTGCTAGAGCAGAGGAGGGAGTTTAATAGAACCACCTAGGAAGAGTTATGACTGCCACATTTTGGCCTGAGAAAATTTTACTTTTTGACCTGACCCCCCAATAGAATTAGAATATCAGCCCTTGCTCAGTAAACCAAATGATATCAGTTTTTTTTTTTTTTTTTGATACCATAGGGGACATAAACATGGGTAGAAAATACTTTAGAATCCCAAGACTGCACAGCTCTAGCAAAATCAATTCAGACTTGGACGTAAGGTCAGACCATCAGCAGTTTTGCTAGCCTATTGGTTGGTCTTTGAAATACTATCCTAGGTTGGCCTCCCATCAGAAAAAGGAGTCTAAACACATCTTTCACATAAAGAATTTGCTTGGGGATGTGCTCTCAGGAGCCATGCATGAGTGGGAGTCTGGGAAGGGTCAAGTAGGGAAGGATGGATGGCTAAAATAAGAATATGTTACCCAGGCCATTGTAGCTGTGGTCCACTGAAACTTGGTATCTTGAGGGCCATATAGAATACACCTCTGAATTTACAGTGAATGAGAAAGAGAAGCTGGCATTTATTCACTGTCTCTAGCTGTTATGGTTTGAATGTGTGATGTCCTCCAAAAGCTCTCATGTGAGACAATGAAAGAAGTTGTGGAGGAGAAACAATTGGATTATAGACTTAACCCAACCAGTGAATCAATCCCTGATGGGATTAACTGAGTAGTAGCAGAAGGCAGGTGAGGTATAGCTGGAGGAAGTTGTTCATTGGGGGCGAGGCTATGGGGTATATATATTTTGTATCTGGAGAGTAGAGTCTCTGTCTGCTTCCTGATTACCATGGGAGCTGCTTCCCTCTGCCTTATTTTTCCACCATGTTATTCTTCCTCACCTGGAGACCTGAGGAATAAAGCCAGCTGTCTATGGTTGAGACCTCTGAAATTGTGAGCCCTAAATAAACCTTTCCTCCTTTACAGTTGTTCTGGTCAAGTCCTTAGTCACAGCAATGAGAAAAACTGGCTAAAACACCAGCTCTGCATTGACCAAGGTGGCCCCATACAGTGCCAATTTTGCAGATTTATGCAGGCAGAAGTAACAGACAGATGTTTGGTGGGCATTCCATATCAGGTGAAGTCCAAGGGCAGGAAGTAAGAGAACTCGGTACAACTGAGAGAGGATGCTGACAGATTTTAGCTTCCTGAAGGAGACTGTGACTGCCAGGGGTGGAATAAAAGATGTAAGGTGAGGCTCAAGAAGTGCTTAATATCAACATCATCAGAAAAATTTGCCTAAGATGAAAATCTTGAAACCAAAAATAATGTAAGAACTCTGTGACAAAGAAACACTACCCCGCCACCATGACACTGGTGCATGGTGCACAAAATACTCAAATGAATATTAAAGATAATATATTGACTTCATTTATTTATTTAAAGTTGTGTCTCTCTTTGCATTGCTAGGACATCCTCCAACTCAGATCTTCCTACCTCCATCTCCTAAGTTGATGGGATGACAGGAATGTGCTACCATGCCTGGCTTGAAAGATGACATATTTTAATTGAATGATTAATTATCTTTCTCATTTTACTAACTCCTGTTTAGGAATGAAAATGGAAAGAACTCAATCTCCTGTTACTTCTCATTTGTCATTTGTTTTATGAAAATATATTTAAATACTTGGGATTCACTCACAGACCACATCCCCAAGTAAACTACCTTCTTAAGAATACGTTTAGATTAGTTATTTAAATATTCTTATATAGTTATCATTTCAGTGAATGGGTTCAGTAGTTTTCATCAAATTTTTCTGCAGATCTTTTTAAGTTCTAACTCCTCCCCCCGCCAGCTCCTTCTCCCCCACAAATACATATAGATATTTTTCAATACCCAAATTGGTTGAATTGGTTGGACTACAGTAAATATTCCAGTGCTCTCAGAAAGAAAAATCAGATAAGCACATTTTCCACAGATTGGGGTTTCAGGCTGTGTGTGCTCGGCGTTATGATAACCACCTTTGTGGGTTCCTAAAATAGGATTGCTTCCCTGAGCTTACATTAAATCATACTGGGTGGTCTCCTCAATTCAGAACAAATGCCAGTCAGAAGGAAACGTAGAAAAAAAATCTTTTTTTTGTTCAAATAGAAATTTTTAAAAAACAAACCATTTATAGTGTATCTTCTATTTGTTTTATCTGCAGATTTCTCAAATTTCCAATAAGCACATGAAAAAAGATTTTATTGTCTCTGCTTTTACAGGAAAGCAAATGGAGGCCAAATGAGGTGAGTTGCTGAAGTTCTCGTGATCAGAAAGAAGCAGAGCCAAGATTTAAATGCAGGCAAGCCTGGCTCTGAAGCTTGGTTCTCTCTCTGCACCTGGGGTCTTGTCACATGCTTTGTGCTAGTCTTCCTGGAAATTAAGCACCTCCATCCACTGCCCCTCACTTCCTTATGTAATAACCTGGAGGACAGGGAGAGCCATCTGTTTCAGAAATAACATATTTGTGTCCATAAGGCAATAGGTTGGCAGAGAGAAGGATTATGACATTGCCATTTGGCATTCCTGACTTACTCTGCATTTATATAATAGAAATATATTGTCCAACATGTTGATCTCACAAGCCTTCCATTATCATTGATTCTGAAATAAGCATAGTCAGGGACATCATGTACAGAATAAGGAATCCTTGTTTGTGGGATGATGTCAGGTAGGAGGAGTTTTTTACTCCTACTTGATGACTTCATGGAAGAAAGGATACTGTGATACTTAAGACCATGATGGAGAAAACAAGCAAGTTAGAAAATCTTAGGGGTCGATCTTAAGAATGTATAATCACAAGATGATTTAAAGATCTGGAATCAGAACAGTGGTTCCAAAAGAAGGTTGATTATCCAAATTCACCAAAAGAGTATCTTTACATACTTGAACTGACTTTAAGCAGGCTTTAAAAGAGGCTCAGGCATCTGTATATTAAAAAGTTCTTGTAATTATTCTAATGATCAGCCTCAGTTTAGAACCATGATTAAGAATTTGTAAACCAGTATATGGGGAGCCCACTTGTGATTTTAAAATTTTGTTTGTGTAATTTCGAAGAATAAGCTCATATTTTTTCTTTATGTTCAAGACAAATGCTCAAAACAGTGTAGATTTTCAGTAGAATTTCTTGTCAATAACCATTTAGAAATACTTTCATCGATAATAAATCACCTAGTGATGAAAAAGTAAGGCAGATGTCAATTGGTTTATCTCAATCAATTACACTTTAATGGGAAAGAAAAAAAAAAGCCCTAATGAAGTGGTAAGTGTGGACTAAGAATTTACCTCAGCCATTTAATAAAAGAAGAATTTAAAAACAAATAAGAGGCTGGGTACGGAGGTGCACTCCTGTAATCCCAGCAGTTTGGGAGACTGAGACAGGAGGATCCTGAGTTCAAAGCCAGCCTTAGCAAACTTGAAGTGCTAATCAACTCAGTGAGACCCTGTCTCTAAGTAAAATTCAAAATAGGGCTGGGGAATGTGGCTCAGTGGTCAAATGCCCCTGAGTTCAATCCCTGGTACACACACACACACACAAAATCCAAAACAAATGAAAGAGGGATTCCAGTTGTTTCTTAGTTGTTGCTTTTGAGAAAGATGGCCCTTATGGACTTCAGCTGCCAGCACTGTAGTTGGGGAACTCATCCAGGTTTATCTGGTCTATGTCTATTCCACTAATAACAGTCTCACTTCCCACCTTAGAGAAGAAGACGTTAGTCCACTTTCAAACATACAACATATGGAGGAGATTACTCTGAAATGTAGTTTCCAGATTCTCCTCTGCTATACAGGTGTGGCAAGAAAGAAGTTGCAATAAAGAAGCCAACATGATCCTCAAGTGCTTATACTAGGAAACATAATGGAAATAAATAAGCTGAATATTTACATTAGTTGAGATTCACTATGGAAACAAACTTTAGTAGGTATCTTAATAGAGAAAATTTAATATAGGGAGTTTGTTAGGTGGTAGTACACTAAAAAGGGATAAAGGACTCATTAGATGAAATCCTGACCAAATTAGAAAAATTTAAAAAAATTAAAAATGAAAAAAAAGTGCTACTCCCTGTAGACTGGAGAAATAAATAGAACCTGGGATCAGGAAGCTGATCAGGACGTAGAAGCTTTATGGAGGAGCCCAAGGAATAGGACTGGGAGACCTAAGGCAGATGCCACCTATGTGGTCGCTGCTGGTATTTCAGGATCCTGGAGGAAGGACTTCACAGATTGCGGCTTTAATCTCCGAAGAGAGGCTACCACCCAGTTGGTACTACTACCTCAGAAGTTGGGTAGAGGTTCTGTGAATCTGAGACTAAGACACATAAACAGTTGGCACTGTCTAGCTGTGCCTGGGAAGGGACACAAGGATACTGTTAGTTGGAGCATCCCAATAAGCTGAAATCTTATTGGCTACATATTAATGACTACTTCCAGGGGTAAAAGGCCCTGGTGGGGTGACTTAATAGGAAAAATTAAAAAAGCATAATGAACAAGTTTCTTCTCCTCTTTTCCTGCTCCCCAGTCTCCCCCTGGTTTTTCTGACTGATTGAAATGCACATTAGGCTTGCTGACAAGCAGACACATCATCCAGATAGCAGTTGTCACAAAGCAGGGTACATAAGGAGTGCATTTGGAACCCAACACTCAATGAAGCATTCAGTGGAAAAAGTTTGGAAATAGCAACAGAATAGGCCAATAGAAATTATAGGATATAAATATAATAAAGGAAAGAACAGAAATAAATAAAATAAGATTTGCCCCTTTGAGGGTAGATTCTAGCAAAATAAAATTTTGAGTTTTTTTTAATTAATAAAGTAAAACCCTGGCAGAATTGAGTACAAAAAAGGGGAGAAACAAGAGATAGTATTGCAAATGAAAACAATGTTAAGTAAAAATGCAGCAAAGATAAATTCAATGAAAATGTGAACAACTATATATCAGCAAGTTTTGGAACTAGATAAAATAGGCATATGGTAGAATAAGGCAATTAATAAAGTTGGCCCATAACAATATAGAAACTTGAGCCTCTAAAGGATTAATAAAACTGAAGCAGTAGTTAAAACTATTCTCATACCCCACAAAATTTTAAAACTCCAGAATCAGACCCTTTCAAGAGACAGATAATCCCTGTTGTTTGCTTATATTGGGTTTTATATCCTTAATTGTTGTAAACATTTCATACATCCCTGTTTTATGTGTCATGTCCATTTCTTCAGTGAAGATATATTTCCTCCAGAGATGGTTGACCTCTGAATCTGCTTCTGCTTTTACAAGGAACCAGGAGACACCATGGACTTCAAAGCATTTCAGGCTGCTTTAAGGCTTTAGGATCAGCAGCAGAAGGGGCTTCTCTACCTTGGCTCAGTCTCCAGCAGTAACATTGTTACTGGGATGCATGCTGAGCAGGGGAGGTTCCTATTCATCTCCCTCTTGTTCCATTCAAACTTCCCCTTCTAGATCTGTCCTGGATAACTTTTGGAAAATCATAAATGCCTTTCTTAATTGACTGTGCCAAATAGCCTTTCCTGGTTAAGTTTATCTGTGAACACTGGGAGCTGAGGAAGAGGTTTAGGGATATGTAGGAGCTGGGCTACCAGGAGACATGCCCAGATGGAGCTGGGCCAAGATAGGGAAAAATGGTGAACATACATAGCCTTGTGCATTTGTTTATGGAATACATGAGACTACTCTTGGAGTCTTCCAGGTGAATTTGAAACATAATGATGTGAAGCTTTTTCAGATATTGTATATCAGAGAAATACTGTATATTGTGACTCTATAAACTAATTGTGGTCCTGGGGACCTGGATTATGCAAATGTATGATAGCCTTAGTTCCTCTTTTAGTTTTGCTATGATCTTTAAAAAATTTAAAATTTTTTATTTATTCTTTTTAGTTTTACATGATAGTAGCACATATTTTGACATATCATACATACATGAAGCATAACTTCCCATTTTTGTGGTTGTACATAATGGGAGTTGCAATAGTCTTGTATTCATATATGAATAAAGGAAAGTTGTGTCCAATTAATTTTACTGACTTTCCCATTCTCATCTCTTCTCCTATCCTCCCCCTCCCCATGTCCAATCCGGTGAACCTCCATTCCTCCCTCCTTGCCCCACCTGCCTATTGTGAGTCACCATCTATACACCAGAGAGAACATTTAGCCTTTTTTTTTTTGTGATTGGCTTATTTCACTTAACATGATAGCCTCTTGTTCCACCCATTTACCAGCAAATACCATAATTTAATTCTTCTTTATGGCTGAGTAATATTTTATTATGTATATGTACCACATTTTCTTTATCCCTTTATCTGTTGAAGGGCACCTAAGTTGGTTCCATGGATTAGCTATTGTGATTTGAGCTGCTATGAACATTGATATGACCTTGTCATTATAGTATGATGATTTTAAGTCCCTGGGGTTAAAGCAAGGAGTGGGATAACTGAGTCAAATGGTGGTTCCATTGCAAGTTTTCTAAGGAATCTCCATAATACTTTCCAGAGTGGTTGCATCAATTTGCAGTCCAACCAGCAATGTACCTTTTCCCTTATGAGAGCCTTAACTCAATGATTGAATTAATCACCTGATGGGGTTTATTGAGTGCTGAGGGGGGAGTTGAAGGGTGGAGTATGGCTGGAGGAGGTGGGGTGCTGGAGGCATGCCTTTGGGGTATATATTTTCTATCTGGTGAGTGCTGTCTCTCTCTCTCTCTCTCTGGTGAGTGCAGTCTCTCTCTCTCTCTCTCTCTCTCTCTCTCTCTCTCTCTCTCTCTCTCTCTCTCTCTCTCTTCACATTCTGATCATCATGTGAACTGATTCCCTCTGCCATACTCTTCTGCCATTATGTTCAGCCTCACCTTGAGCCCTGAGGAATGAAGTCTGCTCTCAATGAACTAATACCTCTGGAACTGTGAGCCCCCAAATAAACTTTTCCTCCTCTACAGTTTTTCTGGTTGGGTTCTTTTAGTCACCATGGCAAAAAAAGCTGACTAAAACACAAGCCAATATTTATTGTTATTTGTATTCTTGATAGTTGCCATTCTCCCTGGAGTGAGATGAAATCTCAGTGTAGTTTTAATTTGTATTTCTCTAATTGCTAGAGATGTTGAACATATTTTCATATATTTGTTGATTGTATTTCTTCTGTGAGGTGTCTGTTCAGTTCCTTAGCCTATTTATTGATCATGTTATTTATTTAATTTTTGGTGTTAAGTTTTTCAAGTTCTTTATATATCCGGGAGATTAATGCTAAATCTGAAGTGCAAGTGGTAAAGATTTTCTCCCATTCTATAGGCTCACTCTTCATATTGTTTATTTTTTGTTGTGCTGTGAAGAAGCTTTTCAGTTTGCTATCCTCCCATTTACTGATTTTACTTCTTGCACTTTAGGAGTCTTGTTGAGGAATTCAGTTCCTCAGCTGAGATGATAGAGATTTGGGCCTACTTTTTCTTCTAGTAGGCATAGGGTCTCTGGTCTAATGTCAAGGTTCTTGATCCACTTTGAGCTGAGTATTGTGCAAGGTGAGAGATAGGAATCTAATTTCATTTTGTTACATATGGATTTCTAGTTTTCCTAGCATCATTGAAGAGGATATCTTTTCTCCAACGTATGTTTATGGCATCTTTTTCTAGTATGAGATAACTGTATTTATGTAGGTTTGTCTCTGTGTCTTCAATTATGCTTCATGTCTGTTTTGGTGCATAGCAATACCATGCTGTTTTTGTAACTATAGCTCGGTAGTATAATTTAAGATCTGATATAGTAATGCCACCTGCTTCACTTTTCTTGCTAAGTATTGCTTTAGCTATTCTGGGTTTCTTATTTTTCCAGATGAATTTCATGACTGCTTTTGCTATTTCTATGAAGAATGTCATTGAGATATTAGTTGGAATTGCATTGAATCTGTATAGTGCTTTTGGGTGGTCTGGGCATTTTGACAATATTAATTCTGCCTATTCAAGAACATGGGAGATCTTTCTATCTTCTAAGGTCTTCTTCAATTTCTTTCTTTAGAGTTCTGTAGTTTTGAGAGTTCAGAGGTTTTCCACCTCTTTTGTTAGATTGATTCCCTATGCTTCTGTATTCAGGTGTCTTGGATCTTTGTTCTGGATCCAGTTGATCTCAAATCCAGTTCTTTTTTTTCTTGTGTTTCAATTCTATGTAATGCTTTTTGGTGGTCCCATAGTACATCACATACCCTGGAGAAGCAATTTACAAAATGGAGCCACAGTACTCAGAAATATTAATTCCACTATAATGGGAACAATCTCTTCCCAGAGTACAGTGCTTTTGCTGTATGATCAGGCCCATCGAAAGAGCAGCATAGCAAAGATATCTGTTAAATTCTTATCTGTGGGTCAGGATATTAAAATGCCAGGTAATTGGAGCTTCTATTTAGAAATAGTAATAACTATTGCATTGAAAACTGACCTAGTGGTAAATGAGAAAACAGCAAGCCCGGTGGGTTTGTATCATTTCTCTTAATTCTATGTTCTACTCAATTTACCAAGAAAAAGTAAATTATGTTTGAGAATCAGTCATGCAATATTACTGGCCACTTTTCATAAAAATTGATTACCTGCCAGTTCTTTGAAGTTTTAACCCTGTATGCCATGGTAATATTTTAGGATAGTGCTATAAGCCAAAGTTATGCAGGCATATCCAAGGACCCACAAAGGCCTGCCGTCCTCCATATATTGTGTGCACCTACAGTCTTCCTGTGTTTCTGAAAGGGCTGCTTTGGTTCACCACTCAAAAGTCTTCTGAAGATGACAAATTATTTACCCTTGCCATTTGCCTGTTCTGTCATCATTGGTGAGGAATGTTCAGTTTACAAATCACAACAGTGTTGTTTGATTAATTAATTACTTTCTGTTATCACCTGGAGACAACCTAAGTCTGGGTGACTCTGCCACATGAGTAGGTAGTAAGAGCACTAGTGGTAATGTGATCGTTTCTTGGATTGAGGTACAACTTGCATAAAGTGAACCTGTGTTCAGTGTTCAGTTCAATGAATTTTTACATGTGTCTAAGTCACTACCACCCACAGGCGCTCTCCTGTTTTTTCTCAGTCAATACCCAGCTCTGTCTTCCCTCCTACACACACCAACAGGTAAACACTGTTCTGACTTTTATCACCACAAGTTGGTTTTTCCAATTTTAGAACTTCTTATACATGCAATCTTTCAGTAGGACTCTTTTGTGTCTCGCTTTTTAAACCACACCTTATGTTGGTGAGATTTATTGATGTTCTTGCATTTATCACTAGCTTGCTTTTTTTCACTACCCTTTATTCTTCTGTGAATATACCACAATGTTTCCATTCTACTATTAATGATTATTTGGGTTACTTTCGGTTTTTGACTATTTTCAATAAAGCTGTTATTAACATTCCTCTGTATGGAGCTTGGTGAACATATGTGCTCTTTTGTTTTAGATATATACCAAGAAGTGGAATTGCTGGATCATGGGATAAATTTTTGTTTAGCTTTAGTGGAAAATGCCCTACTGTTCACTATAAGAATAATTTTCATATGAGGTCTACTGGTGGTTCTCTGCTGGCCCATGTAGATGTATTTTCTATCTTACTCTGTGTCCTAATTCACCTTAGTTCCCTTCTACTTTGGATCATGATTGAATTCAAGCAATGAGGAGCAAAAAGATATGACAGTGTATTTATTCCCTCTGTTCTCTCCATGTGTGCTGAGAGCCATAGCCAAGTAGGAATGACGCATGGCAATTTCCTTGTCAGCCTACCCAATGTTGCTTAGAGGGAGGACTCTCAATTGTGGAAATGGGCTTGCCTTGGACCCAGGTCATTTGCAGTGACATTGCATGAATGTTTGAGAGTTTTGATTTGAAAGGTGACCTTTCTCAGGGATTAGGGCGGATCCGGGTTTAGGGTGGATCCTGCTGGGAATAGGGCAGTTCCAGGTTTAGGGTGGATCCTGCTGGGAATAGGGCGTATCCTGCTGCCTCAGGCGCCCGCTTCTTGAGTTCCTGTTGAGTTCTCGCGGGATTCAGAGAGTATTTGGGATGCAGAGCCCGGTGGAGTGTGTGGATTTTCCCAGAACGTGCATGTAGAGTCCCGGTGATAGTTCAGGAATAAAGAGTTGCTGTTTGAATCTATAAGGCTTTTGTGGTGGCTCGGTTATTTTGTGCCCAGCCAGACTGCGGCACATGTTTCACCTCCATTGACAGTGGCTCTATTCGTCATAGCCACTGCTCCTTTTGGATGGCCCTCTTCCAAGGCTCCCACTTTGACTAGTCCATCTACACTGTCTTTCTCCATGCCTTTTTAGATCCAGTGGGTGATTATAGATTCCCATTTTTGCTAATTCCTCAGTGATTTTTCTCCATTTTGTCTATTGCTCTTGGTCAATCAATTAAAAAACTGAGACCGCTATCTTGTAGTGATTGTGACTCAGATTGAAGACAGGATGAATGTGTTGTAGCATACCAGAAAGTTCTACTTCCCATGAAAATTGGCACAGGAAAGAGACTATACTGAAAGTAGTTACTTAGGGCAATTCACTCAGTAAATACATAGAGTGTGGGGACTAAATCTCTAGGCAATGTAAATACAACACACCCATTCTCAAGTTTTGTTGACAAGTAGATCTTAAGTTTGATTCTGACTATATGCAACTCTGTTACTCTTAATTTCCTATCTGTATAAAATGGAGATGATGAGTTTATCTGTTTCAAGTTGAAAAGAGGCTCAACCACCACCAAATTTCCAAAGCATCACATAGTAAAGAAAATCAAGGTAGCCACACACCAAAGGTGAGATAGAGGTTTTGTGATTTCATTAAAGGAATTCATGCATCATAAAAGAGTTACCAGGAGGGATTCTCTGTTTTTTGGTAAGGAGAGGGCTACTAGGGGTTGAACCAGGGGCCTCACTCTTGCCAGGCAAGCACTCTACTCTGCCAGTAAGCCATATCACCAGCAATCAGGGAGGGGATTCTTGAATTATGGTGAACCTTAGAGTCTGCAGCTACCAACCAAGGATAGAGAGGTTTGTTTCAGGAGTGAAAGTCTAGCATAGTAGTTAAGACAAAGCAAGGTCAGGTCTGAGTAGCAATTTAGACCCTCCATTATTAGCTATATGCTCTTGAACCACTGACGAACATTTCCTAGTCCACTATAAGTGGGGATAATCATTCTTATGCCTTTTTTGGTAGCAATTATTAATGCTTTCTTATTCACACATGACAAGATATATAAACACACTCACACACACACAAACACACACATAGATATAGTCCTTTCTACCTCAACTAAGTATTGCTTTTAGCTCTCAGGAAACAAAAAATGGAAATAGAAGTCAGATCTAAAGGTAACTGCTGTGAGGATGAGGCTGTAAGTAGATGTGTTGGGGCAGGGAGAAAGATGCTTGGGAAGGTCTGGGGATGGTGGTGCTGAGGACTGACATCTGTGACTCCTGAGTCTCACTCCAGGATACAGAATTAGAATGTGATACGTCTGAATAGAAGATGCCTAAGAGGCAATTCATCAGAGTATGTCACCTAGATTGTCTGCAGGGTTATTTTGTTTTGTTTTTCTTTGAACAGCAGTCATTTGAATATAAGTTCCCCTTTCAAAAGTTCAGATCTCTATGCCTACCATCTTCTTTCTGTTCATCTTAAAGACACAAAGTCCAGGTCAGTCCTCATCTCTGTGTGTATGTGTGTGTCTTTATTATATCCACACATGCACACACAATCACATATTGTTAGTAACTGAGTTATTTCAAAGCAAGGCCTGACAGTAATTAGCTAGAATAGAAGCAAGAAGAAATAAAGAGCTTTCTAAAAATATATATATATATATATATATATATATGATTTCCATCTGTGGGCATGCATACCAGAGCAAAAAGATTCTGAAGACAGCTACAGCTTTGGACAAACTCTAATAACCCTAAAGGGTACGGAAACAGGCAAGGAAGCAAACAGTGTGATTGTGGAGTCCTGCTGGTGATTGAGAAAATTCTAATTCAAAAACAAGAAGTATTTTTCAAAGGTCTTCTGACAGAGCCGACAGCTCCTCAAGCTGTCAGAGGCTCTCTAGAGACCCTAATGAGCTCTTCCTTGTCAGGTGTTTCTGTCTAAACAAGAAATTGCTAGTCTCTCTATTTGCTACCCCACAGTGAGTGCACCTACCTTTGCTTATGCATCGTATAAATTATTATTGAATGCAAACACTTGTTCAGGTTGATCAGTAGGTTGTTTCTGTCAACCTCCATCAATGTGGTCTTTAATGTGTAAATGATTTACCAGCAGGGATCCTTTGTAACAGGTGGTCAGAAAGTGATTTTCTCCTGATAAACTGAAAGGTACCCTAAGGAAAATGCTACAACTACCTTCAGGACTCAGCATTCCAGAAGCTTTTCTGAATGGTCTAAGTACCTTATCTTATTTTCCATTATAATAACTGATTACAATTGAGGGCAATAAAGATGGCATCTCAGAGAAAGAATGCTTCTTTAAATATATCTAAAAATCTCTCTGGTTCTTCACTGTAATATTCAAAATGCTTGCTTAGTTTGGCACAAAGGGATTGCCATTTCAGTTTTAGGAGTCAGAAACCCTTTTAAAAATTGGCTTCTGTTTAGATGATTCAAAGAGCAACATTTTCTAGACTAAATTTTTTTTTTTTTGCTAATTTCATTGGGTTCCTGAAAAAAATCCTGCACTGGCTTTCTCTTTTCTCCACATTAAGTGGTGTTTTCCCCTCTTAACTGTCAATATTCTTTTTCAGTGTGGCATGGGTGATCAATAGCATGGATCGTGGAGTAATTCAAACCTGGTTTGAGTTCTGATCAAGCTCCTTTTGGTTTTCTTTCCCTACATCCACAACTTCTCCTGTCATCTGATGAGTCAGTAATATATTTAGAATTATCTCCTACTCTGTCATAAGATTTCCTTTGCTTTTATCATCCTGAGACACTTCAATTCTCTTGGTAAATTTGCTGCAGATGTTTGAAAAGGAAAGAAGATACCCATTTCATGAAAAAATAAATAAAAAATGAAACAACCACACAAAAATCAAAATAATCCTTAAATAAGCCATTTTCTTCAAAGTTAACTTCCACAACCAAACCAAACCAAACCAAACAAAAACAACAAACAAACAACAACAACAAAAAAAAAAAGAGGGGGAAGAGAAAGAAAAAACAAAAGTTGAGGAGAATACAAAAAGAAATCATTGTTTACATTTCATAACCTGAAGCTTGACCTTTGAATGGCCAAGTCATCTCTTATCTATAGTAGTCCTCCTATAGATAATAATTATAATTCTAGGCAACTTTTTAAGAAAAAAATCCTTACAATACCACAGAATGAAGAAAATCAGGCAAATGTTAGAGGGGAGTTGATACTTGGATGAATGGAATGGCATCCGTGACTACTACATTTCTGGGATTGGTACAGTCTTTCTGGGCTGCAAAAATAGATCTGAAAAATCCATCTGTTAACAAAGTCAAGGAGAGATTCAAGAAAGCACAGAGTGAGACCGCGAGAAGCTCCAGTTCTTATGTAAATTCTGCCCAAATTTCAAACCCACTCCCAAACTAGCATTTTTAAGGTAGACCTTCAGAAGTCAAACCAAGAATAAACAATTTCATTTGTCTCTCTGAGGACAGAATTTTCAGTTTGAAACCAACCAAATCATTTGCTCGTTAAAATGAAAATGACAAAACTTATTCTCATTTTATTCTTTATGTTTAGGACACAGTTCAAAATTAATCAATGCACAAGAATTTGAGAAAACTATGAATGAGTCTCAAAAGAAAAGATTATCAACCAAGACCGACCCCAAGAATAAACAGATGTTGAATTCGCAGACTAAGGAGTTTAAAGCAACTGGTATTGGTAAGCACAATAAAATAAAGAAAATTGTGTTCACAAGAAATGAAAAATAGAAATCTTAGTAGTGGCGCTGGAAGATGGCGGCGAGGGGAATGCATTGCCTCCGTGTGCCGCGTCACTGTGTGGGAGAATGACGAGTCAGACGGCTAAAGGCTATCTTGTTAGGAATTGCCAGCAATAGTGGGGTGCTCTGGAACCTGGAGGAAGGATTTCCATCGCACGAGGATTGGCTACGGGGACTCAAACGCGAGAGATTTGTCGCATGGAGGGTAACACTGCTTATTCAGCAAATCACCCCTCGGCTAGAGTCTGCAGCGCACGCTGGGAAACGAGGAGATAGCGACGCAGGGATACAGCGCTCCAGTTTCTGCCAGCCGTGTAAGCACCATACTCAGTGCTGAATTCTGGGTTCGAGACGGGGGAAGGAAGTGGTCCAATTCGGTTCTCCACACCGGTCAGACCACAGAGGAGGCCAGCAGCCACCATCTTGGAGAGCTGACGTCACCATCCCTGTTTTCGACTGACTGCAGCTCATTCAGCCATAGAACAGGTAATTTCAGGCTGCCATTCGCCTGCGGCTTGCAGACAGATTACTCAGGCTCAGTGCTAAATAACCCGCGGAAACTACTTCTTGGAGCCTGCTCTTATCAGAGCATACACCGAGCACGGAGTGGCTGAGTTCCGGCTCCCGGAACTGCTCTGGCCAAGGGCTAAGGAGCCCTCGGAAACTGCTTCTCGGTCCGGGTACTGCTGAATACTGTGGAGGTAAATACCAACCAAGCCTTCGTGGGCAGTGGCAACAGGACTGAGACGGGGCCTGTGAGGGCCGGTCAGGACTCACCCATTGCTTTGGTCACCCGGCAAAGGGAACGAAATGCTGCCATTCGCATAGGATACCAACATGGCAGAGATCGGATGTCATCAGAAAGCGGCGGAGGAGAGAACTTCATCAATACCAGCGGCGACAGAAACAGTTGGTCTCCTGGTAGGGAGGGTGAGTCACAGACACCCAAGTCTCTCTCGCTTTGTCGTCGAGCCAGAGGGGAGGAGCCGGGCCGCCGCCCGCGCCCGGAGCAGGCCCAGTGGCTCGCCGGCGTGGTGGTTGCGTGACCCCAATTGGAGAGGGGGCGGAGTGGAGCCGCCACCTGTGCCCGCAAGGTGGGCAGACCTGCGACCCAGTGGTATGTGGGCGTGGTAGGAGGGGCAGGGCAGAGCCGCCGCCCGCACCTGCAAGGTAAGCAGACCTGCGACAGACTGGCGGGTCAGGCCCAGCGGCCTGCCAGCGTGGTACACATGTCACCCCAACTGGAGTAGGGGCAGAGCAGAGCCTTCGCCTGCGCCCGGATCAGGCCCCGCTGGTGTGGTGGTCACGTGACCCCAATTGGAGTGGGGGTGGAGCGGAACTGCCACCCGTGCCCGCAGGGTGGGCACACCTGCTACCAACCTGCAGATCAGGCCCAGCGGTCCGTGGGCGTGGTAGGAGGGGCAGGGCAGAGCCGCCGCCCGCGCCTGCAAGGTAGGCAGACCTGCGACAGACCGGCGGATCAGGCCCAGCGGCCTGCCGGCGTGGTACACACGTCACCCCAATTGGAGTAGGGGCAGAGCAGAGCTGCCGCCTGCGCCAGGAACAGGCCCAGCGACATGCCGGCGTGGTAGTCACGACACCCCAATTGGAGTAGGGGCAGAGCAGAGCCGCCACCCATGCCCGAAAGGTGGGCAGACCTGCGACCGACCAGCAGGACAGGCCCAGTGGCCTGCCGGTGCGACAGACACGTCACCCCATTTGGAGTAGGGGCAGAGCAGAGCCACCGCCTGCGCCCGCAAGGTAGGCAGACCTGCGACCGACCGGCAATACAGGCCCAGGGGTCCGCGGGCATGGTAGACACCTCACACCAATTGGAGGAGGGGCAGAGTAGAGCCACTGCCCGCGCCCAGAACAGGCCCAGTGACCTGCCGGCGTGGTAGTCACGACACCCCAATTAGAGTAAGGGCAGAACAGAGCCTCCGCCTGCGCCTGTAAGGTAGGCAGACCGCCGCCCGACCCTGCAAGGGAGACTTTTCAACTATACAAGAGCAATATAAATATATAGGGGAAAAAAACATTTCAAAAACATAACAGTTTCACCAAGCAGAAAGAAACGCAAGCAGTATGAAAAGACAAGGAAAGAAAGGACCACAAGTAATGCAGGTCAACTCAACTTTAGAAGAGGTAACAGCTGCAGCAGATGGAATGTCAGATAAAGAATTCAGGATATACATGCTTCAGATGATCTGGAGTATCAAGGAAGACATTAGACAGCAAAATCAGACAATGAAAGATCACTTCGACAATGAATTACACAAAGAAATCCAGGAAGCAAAGGATCAACTATACAGGGAGATAGAGGTTATAAAAAACAAACAAACAGAAATCCTAGAAATGCAGGAAGCAATAAACCAACTTAAAAACTCAATTGAGATTACTACCAGCAGAGTAGAACACTTAGAAGATAGAACATCAGACAATGAAGACAAAGTATTTCAACTTGAAAAGAACATAGACACCTCAGCAAGACTGTTAAGAAACCATGAGCAGAACATCCAAGAAATATGGGATAACATTAAGAGACCAAACTTAAGAGTCATTGGGATACAGGAAGGTACAGAGCTCCAAACCAAAGGAATGAGCAATCTATTCAATGAAATAATACGAGAAAACTTCCCAGACTTGAAGAATGAGACAGAATCCCAAATCCTAGAAGCCTACAGGACGCCAAATGTGCAAAATCATAAGAGATCCACACCTAGACACATTATAATGAAGATGCCCAACATACAGAATAAGGAGAGAATTTTAAAAGCTACAAGAGAAAGGAAGCAGATTACATTTAGGGGTAAGCCAATCAGGATAACAGCTGATCTTTCAACACAGACTCTGAAAGCTAGAAGATCCTGGAATAACATATTTCAAACACTGAAAGAAAATGGGTTCCAACCAAGAATTGTGTATCCAGTGACATTAAGCTTCAGGATGGAAGATGAAATTAAAACCTTCCACGATAAACAAAAGTTAAAAGAATTTGCAGCTAGAAAACCATGTCTTCAAAACATCCTCGGCAAAACATTACAGGAAGAGGAAATGGAAAATAACAATGAAAACCAACAGTGGGAGGTAGGAAAATAAAGGGGGGGGGGAAATAATCAAAGAGGAAAACAAACCATGTTTAGTAACAGAAATAAACAAATATGGCTGGAAGAACAACCCATATCTCAATAATAACCCTAAATGTTAATGGCTTAAACTCACCAATTAAGAGACACAGGCTAGTAGAATGGATCACAAAACAAGACCCAACAATATGCTGCCTACAGGAGACGCATTTGATAGGAAAAGACATACATAGGCTGAAGGTGAAAGGTTGGGAAAAATCATATCACTCATATGGACTTCGGAAACAAGCAGGAGTGTCCATACTCATATCAAATAAAATAGATTTCAAGCCAAAGTTAATCAAAAGGGATAAAGAGGGACACTACATACTGCTCAAGGGAACCATACACCAACAAGACATAACAATCATAAATATATATGCCCCAAACAATGGTGCAGCTATGTTCATCAAACAAACTCTTCTCAAGTTTAAGAGTCTAATAGACCACCATACAATAATCATGGGAGACTTCAACACACCTCTCTCGCCACTGGACAGATCTTCCAAACAAAAGTTGAATAAGGAAACTATAGAACTCAATAACACAATTAATAACCTAGACTTAATTGACATATATAGAATATACCACCCAACATCAAGCAGTTACACTTTTTTCTCAGCAGCACATGGATCCTTCTCAAAAATAGGTCATATATTATGTCACAGGGCAACTCTTAGTCAATATAAAGGAGTAGAGATATTACCATGCATCTTATCTGATCATAATGGAATGAAACTGAAAATCAACGATAAAAGAAGGAAGGAAAAAGCATACATCACTTGGAGAATGAACAATAGGTTACTGAATGAACAATGGGTTATAGAAGACATCAAGGAGGAAATTAAAAAATTCTTAGAGATAAATGAAAACACAGACACAACATATGGGAATCTATGGGACACATTGAAAGCAGTTCTAAGAGGAAAATTCATTGCTTGGAGTTCATTCCTTAAAAAAAGAAAAAACCAACAAATAAATGATCTCATAGTTCATCTCAAAATCCTAGAAAAAGAAGAGTAAAACAACAGCAAAATAAGTAGAAGGCAAGAAATAATTAAAATCAGAGCTGAAATTAATGAAATCAAAACAAAAGAAACAATTAAAAAAATTGACAAAACTAAAAGTTGGTTCTTTGAAAAAATAAACAAAATCGACAGACCCTTAGCCATGCTAGCGAAGAGAAGAAGAGAGAGAACTCAAATTACTAGCATACGGGATGAAAAAGGCAATATCACAACAGACACTTCAGAAATACAGAAGATAATCAAAAATTATTTTGAATCCTTATACTCCAATAAATTAGAAGATAGTGAAGGCATAGATAAATTTCTTAAGTTATATGATCTGCCCAGATTGTGTCAGGAGGATATAGACAACCTAAACAGACCAATATCAATTGAGGAAATAGAAGAAACCATCAAAAGACTACCAACTAAGAAAAGCCCAGGACCGGATGGGTATACAGCAGAGTTTTACAAAACCTTTAAAGAGGAACTAATACCAATACTTTTCAAGCTACTTCAGGAAATAGAAAAAGAGGGAGAACTTCCAAATTCATTCTACGAGGCCAACATCACCCTGATACCTAAACCAGACAAAGACACTTCAAAGAAAGAAAACTACAGACCAATATCTCTAATGAACCTAGATGCAAAAATCCTCAATAAAATTCTGGCGAATCGGATACAAAAACATATCAAAAAAATTGTGCACCATGATCAAGTAGGATTCATACCTGGGATGCAAGGCTGGTTCAATATACGGAAATCAATAAATGTTATTCACCACATCAAAAGACTTAAAAATAAGAACCATATGATCATCTCGATAGATGCGGAAAAAGCATTCGACAAAGTACAGCATCCCTTTATGTTCAAAACCCTAGAAAAACTAGGGATAACAGGAATATACCTCAATATTGTAAAAGCAATCTATACTAAGCCTCAGGCTAGCATCATTCTGAATGGAGAAAAACTGAAGGCATTCCCTCTAAAATCTGGAACAAGACAGGGATGCCGTCTCTCTCCACTTCTGTTCAACATAGTTCTCGAAACACTGGCCAGAGCAATTAGACAGACGAAAGAAATTAAAGGCATCAAAATAGGAAAAGAAGAACTTAAATTATCACTATTTGCAGGTGACATGATTCTATACCTAGCAGACCCAAAAGGGTCTACAAAGAAACTATTAGAGCTAATAAATGAATTCAGCAAAGTGGCAGGATATAAAATCAACATGCATAAATCAAAGGCATTCCTGTATATCAGCGACAAATCCTCTGAAATGGAAATGAGGACAACCACTCCATTCACAATATCTTCAAAAAAAATAAAATACTTGGGAATCAACCTAACAAAAGAGGTGAAAGACTTATACAATGAAAACTACAGAACCCTAAAGAGAGAAATAGAAGAAGATCTTAGAAGATGGAAAAATATACCCTGTTCATGGATAGGCAGAACTAACATCATCAAAATGGCGATATTACCAAAAGTTCTCTATAGGTTTAATGCAATGCCAATCAAAATCCCAATGGCATTTCTTGTAGAAATAGAGAAAGCAATCATGAAATTCATATGGAAAAATAAAAGACCCAGAATAGCAAAAACAATGCTAAGCAGGAAGTGTGAATCAGGCGGTATAGCGATACCAGACTTCAAACTATACTACAGAGCAATAGTAACAAAAACAGCATGGTACTGGTACCAAAACAGGCGGGTGGACCAATGGTACAGAATAGAGGACACAGAAACCAATCCACAAAACTACAACTATCTTATATTTGATAAAGGGGCTAAAAGCATGCAATGGAGGAAGGATAGCATCTTCAACAAATGGTGCTGGGAAAACTGGAAATCCATATGCATCAAAATGGAACTGAATCCTTTTCTCTTGCCATGCACAAAAGTGAATTCAAAATGGATCAAGGAGCTTGATATCAAATCAGAGACACGCCGTCTGATAGAAGAAAAAGTTGGCTATGGTCTACATACTGTGGGGTCAGGCTCCAAATTCCTCAATAGAACACCCATAGCACAAAAGTTAATAACTAGAATCAACAAATGGGACTTACTCAAACTAAAAAGTTTTTTCTCAGCAAAAGAAACAATAAGAGAGGTAAATAGGGAGCCTACATCCTGGGAACAAATCTTTACTCCTCACACTTCAGATAGAGCCCTAATATCCAGAGTATACAAAGAACTCAAAAAATTAGACAATAAGAGAACAAACAACCCAATCAACAAATGGGCCAAGGACCTGAACAGACACATCTCAGAGGAGGAACTACAGTCAATCAACAAGTACGTGAAAAAATGCTCACCATCTCTAGCAGTCAGAGAAATGCAAATCAAAACCACCCTAAGATACCATCTCACTCCAGTAAGATTGGCAGCCATTATGAAGTCAAACAACAACAAGTGCTGGCGAGGATGTGGGGAAAAGGGTACACTTGTACATTGATGGTGGGACTACAAATTGGTGCAGCCAATTTGGAAAGCAGTATGGAGATTTCTTGGAAAGCTGGAAATGGAGCCACCATTTGACCCAGCTATTCCCCTTCTCGGTCTATTCCCTAAAGACCTAACAAGAGCATGCTACAGGGACACTGCTACATCGATGTTCATAGCAGCACAATTCACAATAGCAAGACTGTGGAACCAACCTAGATGCCCTTCAATAGACGAATGGATTAAAAAAATGTGGCATTTATACACAATGGAGTATTACTCTGCATTAAAAAATGACAAAATCATAGAATTTGCAGGGAAATGGATGGCATTAGAGCAGATTATGCTAAGTGAAGCTAGCAAATCCCTAAAAAACAAATGCCAAATGTCTTCTTTGATATAAGGAGAGTATCTAAGAACAGAGTAGGAACGAAGAGCAGGAGAAGAAGATTAACATTAAACAGGGATGAGAGGTGGGAGGGAAAGGGAGGGAGAAGGGAAATTGCATGGAAATGGAAGGAGACCCTCAGGGTTATACAAAAGTACATACAAGAGGAAGTGAGGGGAAAGGGAAAAATAATACAAGGGGGAGAAATGAATGACAGTAGAGGGGGTAGAGAGAGAAGTGGGGATGGGAGGGGAGGGGAGGGGGGATAGTAGAAGATAGGAAAGGCAGCAGAACACAACAGACACTAATATGGCAATATGTAAATCAATGGATGTGTAACTGATGTGATTCTGCAATCTGTATATGGGGTAAAAATGGGAGTTCATAACCCACTTTAATCAAAGTGTGAAATATGATATATCAAGAAATATGTAATGTTTTGAACAACCAACAATAAAAAAATTTAAAAAAAATAAAAAAAGGTTATAGGAAACAAAAATCAATATTTAAAATAAATTGTACTTTTGTATATAAAAAAAGAAATCTTAGTAGTAAAATTGAAAATATTCCAAAGAATCGTATGTAGGTTCTTTGAAAATGTGAAATCTGTTCATGAAAATGGGAGAGTACAGGATGGGACCAGGGTGAGGGAAGAATGGAAGAAAAGGGGATGTACTGGGGAATAAAACCCATCAAATTATATTGCTATATTGTGTGCATGTATGAGAATGTAACAACAAGTGCCACCATTATGTACAATTATAATAAATATATATGAAAGAAAGAAAAAAGTGAATATGAAAACTGAAATTGAAATAGATCCGATGAAACAACAGAAGAGTGATCACATAGAAATTAATTAGTAAACTTTAATACAAATTAATATAAATTACTCAGTCTGAGGATCAATTGAAAAAGATTTCCAGGAACCCATGGATCAATGTGAAAAAAAGCATAACATTTGTGTGACTGGAGTTTCAAAGGAAAGGGGTAAAGAATGAGTCAGGAAATATGTAGGAAGAAATAATGGGCAAAAAAAAAATGTACCAGACTATTTAGTGAAAGATGCAGGTTGTCAGATGTAAGAAACTCGGTGTTTCCAACAATAACCAAAAAAAAAAAAGAAAGAAAGAAAAAAAATTCAAAGAAAGTTGTGCCTATTCACAACATGATCAATCTGCCAGAAACAAAACTTGAAAATCTTGAAAGTGGAAAAAAAAAAAGACAAAGTAAAACACTGATTAAATTTTACTAATTTCTAAACAACAACAACAAAAACCTTAAAGGCCAGAAGACAGTTGAACAACATCTTTCAAAGTGTTGAAAGAACCACTTGAGCCAAGAATTCTATACCCAGCAAGGAAAAAAAATCACTAGGAGATCTGTGTTATTAAAAAAAAAAAATGGTAAATTCTTAAGTCTCAGGAGGAATTGATAATATTCAGTCCAAAGGAATAAAGCACACCAGAAAATGTCTGGATAAGCAAAAACTATTTTTTACATGATTTCTCAGAGTTTATATGACTATTTAAATGGAATGCTATAATATTTTTCTATGAGATTCCCACAGTTTGAAGATGTTATGCACATGATAATCACGGTATAAAGGAAGAAGATGGAGAGAATTATACAGATCTACATGACTGAAAATCTGCTTTGTTTTATGTAGAATGACACAATATTAACTTTAAGAATACCGAAAAGTTACCTATGTATATTTTCTTTCAAAAGCAATAATAAAAAAGTGATGCAAAGAAGCAGGGCTAAAAAAAATAGACTCAAATTTATTTAAAATTTGGATCAGAAAATAATTGAAAATACCTGATTCAGAACAATTTGATTGTCTTTTGCAATGCTGAATGTATGATTTGGGCTGGGGATATAGCTCAGTTGGTAGAGTGCTTGCCTCACATGCACAAGGCCCTGGGTTCAATCCCCAGCACCACAAAGAAAGAAAAAAAAAGTATGAATTAATGAAGAAAATAATGCATCAGAAGACTTTTCATGAGTTTTTTGTTTTGATTTAAGATGAAACAGAGTATTCTGGATTAAGACTTCTAGGGTGGGGTTAAATGAATTTGTGGTTGAGGACTTTGGATCTAGCTGTTCATATTGAGTGAAATAAGGAAACCATTCTCTCTTTCCCATGAGAATCTCTTTGACCTTATTTCCCTTCTACCATATTTAGTGTGCTCCTGGGAAGTTTCTGTCTCTTCATTGTTCCCATCCACATTCTCCGAGCAAATCTAGAAGCTTGAGATGAGGAAGGGTTGTGGGTATCACTGGGAAAATAAACCAATGGACCTAAAATTCCTATAACATTCATGGATTAATTTATCTTCTTATAAGAATAGATTAAAATAAACAATTATAATCATTATTTTAAGCAAGTATGATGATCAAGGTCACTAAAATCTCACCTGTAAGATATCTGCCTATCTCATTTAGAAATGATAAATAACATATGCAGATTCCTTTTTACCTTAGAATTTTTTGGATATGTCTGTATCTTTACACATAATATTCATATTTATATGCATACATTAAAGAGAAATGTGTGTATTTCTATCTAAAATAAAGCAAAAATTGCAGTACCATGATTTCACCATGGGCAGAGGACATAGTCGGATTTTGCCATAAGTGGTTGGCTTTCCATCTGGGTTTACAGGCTATTTTAAAGGGTTAGAACACTCTCCTTCTCTCATGGAATAGCTTCTTGGTGTTTCCTGCAGAGAATTAATTATCAAGTTCCCATAACCTCTCTATTCACATCTTCCTGATGCTTCTTGCCCTATTCATGAATAAGAAATCCCAAATTCTGGGCTTAGAACAATATGAAATAGTTGAAAGCGTGTATGAGGAATGTCTAGATGCTATTTATACATTTTATTAACTATGGGATAAATGCATAGGAAATCTTTTCCCTTGTCTCAATTGGTCTGAAATTTGCATCTCTTGTTTTAATGAATATAGGTATCCTTCGGCCCCAAAGAGAGGAAGACTTGTTGATTCTGCCTAGAATTTAATCCTAAGCATGAAGGATGCTGTAAAGTATAATAAATGAAAGTTCATATAAATTTCTGTTCCATTCTATTCCTAGCTGCTGTGATCCTAACTTCTTCAAGTCTTTATGTTCTCATCTTTAAAATATAGTGATGATTTTACCTGTATTATAGGTTGCTAGTAAATATAAAATCAAATAGATCAGTTAAAGTACTTGATGTAATGCCTAGCACATGGTAAGTAGTCTATAAATCTTAGTTGCTATTATCATATGTCTGTCTATTTGACTTTTTCCGTCTCAGGAAATCTTCTTTTGGTCCTTTTGGGAAGAAACCAAAGTCACCGTTAAACTCATCCCATCAAGCATCCATTAATAATGCAGATAGACAGGTTCATGTTTTATAGCCAGAAGCCCAAATTACCCAGAACCATCTTGTCCAAAAGAGGATAAAAGTCAGCAGGTTGAATTTTTTCCAAACTTCAGCTTGTAGCCTGGAGCATCTTGGGTCTCAGCTACTTCAGCAGAAACCTAACTTTAGCTGCCTTTCTTTCCTTTTTTTTCTTTCTTTTTTAATAAGCTACTTTCCATTCAATGATGAAAGAGTGTCAAGATAATGTATTCTGAAATGGATTTTTGGGGCTATTCAAGTTATAAATGCACAGGAAGTAACAAAAAATTGTGAAAATATTCATTGGTTGAATCTCATATTTCCTAGTCTTTATATAAGCATATCCTACAAATCTACAAATGACTTAAATATTTTAATAAGATGAACATAAAACTTCCAAAATACAATTAATCTAAAACATGTGTATTTGGTAATATTTAATCAAAGTCCATCATAATCAGAGAGATTAAATAATGAAAAATTCTTCTCTGGCTAGTGATTCCAACCCCATCTTTCATTTCAGTTTAAAGACATCATCTTATCTTTCCTTCGTACCTTGTCAAGATGTCTTTTCACTTATTTATCTTTCAGTAAAATTCCACTTTCCTCACCCCTAATCATCAGAAGACACCCTTTGGGTATCTTTCCAATTTACAGCAATTATTTTTCTCGGGGAACTGGCTTTACTAATGGGAAGCATCTAGGGAGTTTACTCAGAAATCATGCTTGTCCTGTGTAATCCTGGTTTCCTAGTGACAGCCAATTGACCAGAGGTGGACTCCTTATTAAAACTGAACCAATCAGTTCATCCCAGAGATTTGGACCTGGAAACAAGAGAACATCTCTGAGTCATGGATGAATAATGACATATTAAAATGTTACAAAGATTTAAACTCAGAAGAAATGGAAACTGTGGGAACAAAGTAGCACAGAAAGCCAGTTAGGGGACTAGAAGAAAACTGAAGCCGAAATAAAGGCAGAACATGTAACTTGTGTTTCAGGCAACTTTCTAGGACATGGTTTTGGTCTTCTCTTGAGAGCCAGCTACATTTCTGCTCCTAATTTATTCATTCAATAACTCATTTGCTATACATTTTTAAATGCCCACTAGGTTCCAGACATTATGCAAAGCATTTTGTGTACTTTATTCCAATGAATCTTTTTTTTCTAAGTCTAAACCACAATCAACCCACCAATGAACCAACCAACCAAAGACAGTGGTAAATGTCTAATACATCAAGACAATATCTTAGTAAAACTTGGAGACTTTAGTCTGGCTATTGTTGCAAGTTTTCAAGTGAATTTCCAACTGATTTATAACTATTCTTAGCTAGGTGATCTGAAATACATGTTTCTATTTATAAAATGCAGTTCCATCTTCTAATATTGCACTGACCAGCAAATGATCATCTCTGGTTATTATTATGACCCATTTAAAGTTTTATGTAATCATTGGAGAATTCTTATGGGAGAAAGAAAATTCACAGGATAGCACAAATAGCAACTGTAATGTTTACTTGTGAAATACCAATGAGTTGAGGGTGTAAAGCTAATAGTACCTACTGCCTTATGACAAAAGAAAAAATATCTCTTGACCTACTATTTCCTAACCTACATCTATAATAGCATAACAGAATATATCCATGAATAACACTCTCCAGGGAAAATACATTTTTAGATTATCCTAAATGCAAGATGTGGAGAAATTATAATTTGTCCAATGAGTAGTTAACTTTACAAGAGGAAAGAATGCTTATATTTAGGTAAGAGATGTAAGTTACTCATCAGGGAACTGATGGTTCATTTTTCATTGAAGATGCATGAATGTTAATTTTAGATCAAGAAATTCAACATTTATTATTTATTCATATTAAATATAAGCTAAGGTTACATGGGATATTGTGATAGGGAAGGCATAATAGTCACTTACACTGCCTCAGTCCTATTTTTTAACATTCATTTAGTTTTTAATGTACTGCATGTCTTTCAAATATTACCTTATCAAAGGGTTTTGTCCTTACTGCTGAATTTCATAGACTCCTGTTTCATTTAGAGAAAGATTTTATTTCCTTTCATACCTTTAAGGCCATACCAGATCTGCATTAGTCAGCTTTCTGTTACTGTGACAAAATACCTGAGATAATTAGCAAATACCAAGGAAAAGCTTAATTTGGCTCATAGTTTCAGAGGCTTGAATCCATACTTTCTTGGGCATTTTGCCTTCTGGCAGCACAGTAAATGGCAAGAGCATATAGCAAAGGGTCTCTTAACTTCAAGGAGATCAAGAGGCAAAGAAAGAGGAAGGAACTGCATCACAATCACATGGGTCTTTTGGAGACACTTCAGATCCATATCATTGTAGTTTCTTAAATTAGCCTTTCTTTCCAGTCTCACTTTTTGCCTACACTTTCTCCTGGCTTCTAAGTGATGTCTAAGTAATTCAAGAGAAAGAAATAATTGTATTGTTTTGCTAGAACTTCCATAGCAAATTACCATGGTCCAGACTGGTTAAACAACAGAAATAAATTTTCTCATAGATCTGGATGCTAGAAGTCCAAGATCAATGTGTTAGCAGGGTCAGTTTCTTCTGCAGTCCTTTTTCTTGGCTAATAGATGCTGTCTTCCCCTAATATCTTCATATGCTTTTCCTTCATATGGTATCTTTGTCCTGATTTCTTCTTATAAGGACACCAGTTATATTGGATTAGGGTTCATACACACCACTTTACTTTACCTTAATTAATCCTTTAAAAGCCTCATTTCTAAATACAGTGACATTCTGATCTACTGAAGATTAGGACATCAACATACAAATTTTGTGGAGGCTGTAATTCAGCCCATCCCAACCGACTTCTTTGAACACTGATAAATATGCTCTGTCAAGTTTGGACATGCTCTTGTCAAAGTCAGAAGAGGGTTGGGTGTCCTAAAGCAACAAAAGAGGTACAAATTCAATGGCCTATAGAAGCTTTCGGTGTGATGGGATCTTGAGCATCTTGTGTCCTTGGCCACATAGATTTCAATAGGAGCTCTCATGACCATATTCTCCCCAAAGACACCTTCAGGGAATCAAAGTAGGAGAGGAGCATGGTAGAGGAGGACGTGATTGTTACACAGCATCAGCAGGTTGCCAGGGTAGGCTCAGGATTCTCCAGAAAGTAGGGACCAATTGAAGGAGCCCTCAGAGGAAACTCCCAGTATTGTCCCCATAGATAGTGGGTCTTGTGAAAAATGGTAGTGTGACAAATTCTTTCCTTTCCATTTGTCATAAACTATCCAATAAAATGACTATGCCAATTAGCAGGCGACATGGTGGATTAGGGAAGTATTACTGAGGAATTTAGAAGCAAATATTTGTAGATGATTCTTAAAAATGTTTTTGAATAAATAAATAAATACTTCATTGTCTGATTCAGGCAAAGATCCAGAGAATTCATCATGCCATTGAAGTAAAAATAAGAGATAGAGAACATTTAGTATCGTGAAAGATTTAGGAAGCCTTCCTCAAGTACAGCAATAAAAACTCATCTTTAAATGAACTGTTTCCTTATGTAGGAAAATAGTAACCTAAAATAAATAAAGGTATATAAAACAGTGGATTTTTAAAACGAAACAACAGTGTGATAACGGGCTGTCCCAGGGCCACGTCTAAATTTTCCCCAAAGAAGAGAATGTTTGTTTCTCACCCAAGTTGGAATCCCGTTTTGTTCCCATTATTTGTGGAGAATTTTAAAAACTTCTTGGATATTGATGTTTTCTCTGAAAAAACAAAATGCAGCAGCAGATCAAAGACTTTTCCTGGGCTTTTTAGAATGGCTGATTTGTACCTACTAAGGCAAGTGCCAGACCCGTGCTTTCAGATTTTTGTAGAGCCAAGTGTGTTTTTGATTCCACCTTGGAGTCGCCAAACTTTCATGAGTCTTTACTTAGTCCTAGCCTGAGCCATGTTTAGATCAGGACATTTGATGGAAAATATCTTTAGCGTTAGAAAGGGTTCCTGTCCTTTCTCTTTAATCTACAATTCTCTCATTAGTCAACTGGGGTTTGCTTATGACACAATCCTTGTGGTGTAGTTAACTGAGATTTGGAAGCTGTGACTACTGCAGGGGAAATTTCAGAATTCCACCTAAAGACAGTCAATAGCATCATCTGGCTCCCAAACTCCTCTAAAAGGAAAAAATCTGCATAGCTATGATTTCTGTAATGCGTAATTATGATGTTTGTGGGGGTTTGGGGCTGGTAGGGGGCATTTGCTTTATTCTTTATTGATTGAAAAGTTGACAGGTAAATAAAATTTCTAGAAGAAACATTCTTCTTTTTAAAGAAAATTTTATAATAATTAGACATGCCCTGGGATTTATTGGCAGAACAATTAAAAACTTAAGATTTGTATGTTAATCTCTGTGGGAATTTGGTATTTGGGAGATGATTTCCTAGATTTAAACATCAGGGGATGATTTTAAAAATTACTTCTGTGTCCTAATTTGTACTGAACTCTATCTAGAGATAACATGAGTTGTTCTCCCCTTTTATTAGGACATTTCAACCTGCTATTGAGTCATTCTTCCTATTTGTTAAGACACAGATAATCAAGGCAATTCAGGTCTTTTGGACATGCTATTTTTAGAATCCATTTACCTACAATCGAGGTGGCATGGCATGTTTTTCATATAATGGAATAACATGAAGCTTTATCAATAATGCTACTTTTCAGGGAAGACATGTCTTGGAATAGAAAAAAAATGCATTCTGTGAGTTTTCCAATTTTAATAACAACTTTGAATTTAATAACAAGTTTAAATTAAGTTTATGCTTAATTCTACTCTCTGAGTTATTCATTACCATGCAGCCTAGACACACAATTAAACTCCTGTGAATAACACATATTCCAACGTGAACATCAATGAATGACCTTTGGCAAGTCTTTCACCCTGCTCTGAACTCAGTGTACCTAATCTTTCTGATAAGGGATTAGACAAGATTCTCAGTTATGGCGGCACATCCAAAGTAGACCTTGTTTCTGTCTGTCTTGGTCAGCTCCAGTATCTCTATCTACAAGGTAATTCCCTTGTGCAGTGAAGGTTGACAACTACCCAACTAGATAATGTTAGCCTGCTAGCACTGCTATTTTAAGATGTGATAATTTTTCTTATACCATAGTAGGTCATCCATCTTTATTACTGGAGATGGAATTGGCATGGTTATGCCATAATGGTGAGGTTTTGAAGTGAGGATTGGAAGTTTGTCCTGATTTCTGTGTGAGAGCCCCTCTAAGGCTGTGTGTGGATGTGGAAGAAGGGTCCAAAGCAGGAGAAAAGTAGCACAGAAGGGAAGCAGACTCGAGGATACCATCCACTATTCAGGAGACTGGGGTAACAATCACTGAAACAAAGTGGCAGGATCAGTACTGAAGGATCAGCATTTCAGATACAATGACATTTACTCAGCAGAATCTGAAAATCATAGGATTTCTAAAAAGGAAGAAGCTAAATTGTCCAAGTAAATACAGAGGCATTTTCTTGAATTATGAAAGAACACAGGCCTGTAGAAATGGAGGACGCAATGATGCTGTTGGAAGAAAAATTAAAAGTTCAGCATCTCTGCAACTTACCTATAGTTTTCCAGAAATAAAGTAAGGTCTGAGCCTTTTAGTGACTTCTTCCAGATGTTTCCTCTGCATAAATAATCATATAAAATATTCAGCAACCTATCCATGGATATGTTAATTAAATTAAAGTTACCAGGATCATATTACAATGCTGTTCTATGACTTTCTTCTCCTTTTTTTTTTTCTAATTTTTTGAAAATATATAAGATATATTCCAAATCATGTCAGTGTCTCTCATTCCTTGAGGGGCTATTTGGTATTTTTGTTGTAAAGATGTTCCATGCCAGTTGTCTCATGATGGACTTTGCAATCATTTCAATTCTTAGTATACATGAAATATTCGGTTGTGAACATACTTGTTCCTAGGTGTTTGATCAATTGTATGGCTATCTCTGTAGAATAGGTCCAGTGATTTAAAATACTTGGGACGAAAGGATTTACAATGTAAATCAATTTCCAAGTTTTTCTTCCAAACTGTGATATTGCTTTAGAAGGCTGTCAAAGACTACATGACATTTCTGTTTTGTCAGAACCTAAGGGAATATCAGTGTGTTGGACTTTTTGCCATTTTGATGAAGAAATTGTTATTGTGCAGCCTTAATTTGCATTTCTTTAATTATTAATACAGTTTTTCAAAATAAGAAAATTTGAAGAGAGAGTCTCACCTACCCACATCAAGAACAAAAAAAATTACATAAGGTTTGTACTTAGATGGTAATGAAAAGAAACAACTGAAAGGATATATTGGAGGAATTTAGGCAGAATGCAGGCATTAATTTGCATTTTCTAATCAGAACTGCATTTATTTTTCTCTTTGTCCTTTGTGGTTCTCCAATTTGAATATTCAGCAGGAGAAGAAGAAGGCAGACTGAATGCTTAGATTTAACAATAGTTAAATGTATTCTTTTCTTGTGATTCTGCTCCATCTTTCTAAGGTGGAACATTTCAAGTAGAGCAAATCTTAATTTTGAATTCAGATGGCTCACTGCTGAAATCATTAGGAACACAGTGGAAAACGGGAAACTTCTCAGAATATTTTACCTCTGAAGACAAACTGGCACTTCCAAAGAGCATTAGCATGACGTGGATCCATGCATCACTGTCAATCACATTCCGTCCACCTTCCCCCAAGCCTTGTGGACGCCAAGGTGAATGGATGCCCTACATTGAGGATAGCACTCAACATGAACTTCCTGTGTGAGCTGGATGGCACCATGTTTTTCCAAAATGATCTGTCCGGGCACATTTGTTCTCTCACCAGGCTCTCCTTTTTCCTTTTTCCTGTCCTCCCCTTCTCTTCCCTTCCAAGCCTCTCATCACTCTTCTGGCAGAATCTTTCCTAGCCACAGGGAGCAACCTTCTTCAGCCAGCACAGTCACACATTTGTCTCCTGGGATGCCCATCAAGGGGCGCATCCTCCATTCACTGTAGCCCCATCCCTTGGTATCCTCATTCTTTTTCTCTCTCCTCCTCCCTCCTCCACCTCAACCAGACTCTTTTCTTTTGTCCTACATTAGTTTATCAAAAATCTGCTCCATTAGTCAACTGTGAATGTCCAAGCACATGCACTTGGATCAAGCCAAGGCTCTTGGCGCCGCCAAGCAGAGTAGTATGCATGATGAATTATGAAACCCCCTTCTTGACGAGTTTAGAATCTCTGGTTCTGCCAGGGCACTGGACCAATGAATGAGAACATGTGTGACAAATCAGAGAATCTTTCTTGGGAAATACTTGCGAAGAGAAATCTGTAGTGGACTACTGTGACTGACTGAATATCTGATAAAAGTCCCTCTGGGGGTGACCTGAAAATAAGCCAATTCTTATTTCTCTTTTAAATTTAGGGACTTCTTAAGATTTAACTAATGTAGTCAGATTTGGTTTCTAAAGCTCCCACAACAAACTCTTTTTCTGTTTTTTATATAGTTTTCTATGGTATCTTTGTGCATGAGTTAAATGTCTATTGCTGCCATAAGCACAAATATGCATTTGATGAATAGGATTAATGTTTTCATGTAGTTTAGACAGCAAACAGCATATTTCTTGCAAGCCTCTCTGTGTCTGGGGGTTGGCTGTGTAGGACTTACTGTTCTGCTTCAAAAGGGGTTTCCATTTGGACCTCGTCCTACTCATTTTTTTGTGTGTCTCGTAACATGTATAGAGAGACGTGCTTATAGGTGCACAAGAAGGATCTGAACGTAATTATATTCTGGCCATGCTCTGAGCCACATCTGACAACCTCACCAACAATTCTATTTTTAAAAAAAACAGGTTGTAAACAGATGATTCACTGTCTTGTGTCATGCACTGAAGAGTTGATAATTAGGGAGCCCCACCGTTAGAGTTAGGTAAACTTTAGTTACTATCACAGACTGCCTAGGAATACTGTCAGTATTTATTATGAAGGTCTTGCCATCCTCAAAGGTTTTTTTTTTTTTTTTTCAACTCTAGGAGGAAAATCATTTTTAAGTACTACTAAATCTCTACCACCTTGTAGTTTCTGTTTGCTTCCAGTGAGGGGGAGCTTGCAGAGATTCTGTGGACTGAAATAGCTGGAAATGATAAGAATGGAGGGGAAACATAGGAACAATTAGGATTAAAATTGTACAAAAATAGCAGGGAATCTTGGTCCAGGATTTCTACAAGTGGTGAGTTTATCCAGGTTTTCTCCCTCTCATTCTCTTGATATTACAAGACTGAGAACCTGGGGGGATAGTAGAGGATAGGAAAGGCAGCAGAATACAACAGACACTAGTATGGCAATATGTAAATCAATGGATGTGTAATTGATGTGATTCTGCAATCTGTATATGGGGTAAAAATGGGAGTTCATAACCCACTTGAATCAAAGTGTGAAATATGATATATCAAGAACTATGCAATGTTTTGAACAACCAACAACAAAAATTAAAAAAAAAAACATAAAAAAAAAAGACTGAGAACCTGGGTTGGTTGACCAGTCACATTCAGCATGCGATATACATACTCGTGCACAGGAACACTGCTCTCATTTCTCAACACTCATGAATTATTCAACTGGGTTCTTTTCTTCGTGCGCTAGGTACAAATTCTCCTTCTTAAAATCATAAAGGAGGAGAGACCTTTCTCTTCTTTTCCTTTTACCTTCCTTTCTAGATGATAATTACTAGAAACAGTTGAATGCTGATTAACGTCACTTTTAATTAGCTTGAGACAGATATCTCACAAGAGGGATTGCCTCTTCTTGACACTTAAAGTCCATTGCCTTCTTTGTCCCTACCCAATGCTGTGTCCACACTGGGATAAAAATTACTACAAGTCTACAGAACCACTTGTATTTGTTACTTTCTCCATTCAGGGAGAGGATAATTTTACTACATTTGTCTTTAATCACAGACTATTTCAATTCAAACTTAAATATTGATGCTGTTTTTGACCTGGTAATCTTGGATTAACACCTTATCCTGTGGTTATTAGTTTATGATAATAGTTTATCTGTGCCCTTAAACATATATGGAAGAAAAAAGTTGAACAGCAACATTTCAGCAAAACCAGGAAAAATTATAAGATTTTGAGGCTAAGTATTCTATAGGGTTTTTCCTGCTATATCCTTAGAGCTTGGTACCCTCTAAGTGTTCTCCCAAGTATCTGTCAAATGAACTGGGAGGTGATAAATACTGAGACAACTTGTTCCTATGTCTTATTTCTTTTTTATCTCCAATCAAGTCTAACTTTTTCTGTAATGGCCAGATAGTAAACATTTTATGTTTTGTGGGTCATACAGTTTCTGTTACAATTCTTTGACTCTGCCAGCAAGATAGCAGCTGTAGACAGACAAATATATGTGTAAAAATAAATAGGAGTCTGTTGCAATAAAACTTTATTTATAAAAAGAGGTGACACACTGGATTTGGCCTTTAGGTGAAAGTTTGCTGACGTCTGTCATAGACCCATGTCTCCCTACAAAGTGTGAATGTGATGTTTATTTGAATTAACTTTGGAATGGCATGGTGGACGGATGAGCAGAGGAATCGGTAGTAACAAATATAGACCTTCACTCTCCATACTCCTGCTCACTAACATCCCTGTGGAAAATATGCATAGCTTCTTTTTAATCCCAAAGTTTGTGAACAATCTCAGGGAAGTTTCAATGTCATTCCAGTGTCAGCTATTGCCAATTGCAAATAGCATCAAGAAAAAATTAATGATGTTCAGGGTTTTTTTTGTTGTTGTTGTTTATCAAAAATTAAATGGAAATCACAACTTGGGGATATTCTCCAAGAAAGCATCTTTCTGGGTTCCATTTTCCAGAGAGACAGTCCCTCAGGGGAATGGGCTTATGATTCACAGGGTAGCTCCCCTAGGGGTTAAAGAGGGGGTTTGAACATTGCCCTGGGGCCATTGGAGTTCAAATAAGAAATGTCAAGACACAAAAAGTGAGAACCGCATGAAACCTCTGTAATCAAAAAGAGGTGAATGATGAGTCTGTCGTTCTGATTAGAATTTAAATCCAGGGACAGTTTCTCTCTCAATATGGACTAAACACACTGTACAGAGGTCACATGCTGTCCACCCTTAAGTGTAAGAGCAAAGGGAGAGGAGTTCCAGAGCTGGTAGAAAGCATCTTGCAGTCAGGCAAAGTGTTGGTCAGGGAGCACTGGTTGCTGGTAAGATCCCTGAGACTCTGGGTCTCTGAAAGGTTTGCTTGTCTAATGTGTTTTCAGGGACTCCCTGGTGTGACCCTTTAGCCAGAAAGAAGAAGAGGTTTCCATGAACATAACTGCTAAATTGTCTGGTTCAGATGCAAATAAACAGCAAAGGCAGAAGCAGCACATAAACATAAATTATTCTTGATGGAAAAAAAATGTATTCGGTGTTTCTAATCATTTTTTTTGTTTCTTTTCCCTTTAACTGAATTCCTTTCTTTTACCTCTTTTAATTTTTTACCTGTTCATTCATAGAATATTTTCCTGTTTCATAAAGTGTCTCTTTCCTTTCATAGTGCAAAAGGATCTTTTAAAAATATATTATGCTTGCTTTTCATATATTTTTTTTCTATTCTTTGACTCATTCTCTCTTATCTCCTAGACTATTTACCCCTTTCTCAAGTGCTAGTCATCCTTCATGATTCAGCCCAGCTATCACTTCCTCCTCCAGAGAGTCCTGCCCTACTTTGTGAGCCTCCCCAGGCATAGAAATTGTACATATATGCCTATCATTGCCTTCATGAAATCATATGATGGTTATCCATTAGTGAGTTCTTTGTATTGAATCATCCTTGACACCCCACCTAAGCCCTGTGCCTTTTATGTCTTTAGTTGTTAGTAGAATGAATAGGATTTGGCACTAAGGCTCACGGAGGTTAAACATGATCACAGATAGAGAGGTAAGAAGGGACAGATGGAGGATTCCAGCCTGAGTGCACCCCAGCTCCCTAAACCACTGCCTGTTCAGATCAACCTACTTTCATACTTTAGTAATGCCTGGCCATCTGCAGCAGACAGTTAGCTAAGAACAATATTCAGCCCTTTCTCTGGGGGTTTCAGCTTTTTTCCTATTTTCATGTTCCCAGCCAAAGTAACCATCTGGTTCCTCAAAGTCAATCCCCCAGTGGAGCCCGTGGAATGTTCCCTGGGTGCTTCTTAGACTCCGCTGGTTTCTTGCACAGATTTCTCTCATGGGGATTATCTCTTCTCTTTGTCTCTCCCCTGACATTCTAACTCCAAATGTCAAAATCTTCTGTAGAGCTCCTTCTACAAAACTCCAGAAACTATAGCTGCTCTGTTCAGGCCTCTCTCTCTCTCTCTCTAACAGAATTTTTTTTTTTTAATATCTTTTAGTTGTAAATGGTTCTTTTATTTTATTGATTTATATGTGATGCTAAGGATTGAACCCAGGGCCTCATACACATGCCAGGCTCTAGACTGAGCTACAACTCCAGCCCCAGGCCTCTTTTTAATCACATAAAGCTGTTAATACAGGATACATAGAAATGATCTTCGGGTTGACTGATAGTCACATAGGCACTGCTGTTTTTTCCAGCATTAGGAGAACCTATGTAACTACCCATACTTGTGATATTCTGGTTTTCCTAGTATTATTCAGGAAAATAGATTCATGGTTCACTTTAAACACACACACACATACACACACACACACACACCCCTCTGGGGCCACTCACCCCATAAGACATCTTCTATTTCAGTGTTAAACTTGCTTGAGAAAGAAACAGGCTGATACTGATGTCATCAGCATGCATTAAGCCAGCTCTGTCTAGTGGAATTTTCTGTAATGATGTTAATATTCTATATTCATGGTGTCCAATATAATAGTCACTATCCCCTTGTGGTTGTAGAGCCCTTGAAATGTGGTTAGTGTGGCTGAGGAACTGCCATTTTTATTCCATTCCATGTATTGAGGTTAGTTTAAACTTAAGTAGCCACACATGGCTAGTGGCCGCTGTACTGGCTTGAAGCTTGAGGCTGCTCCCCTGACTTCAATATATGGAGGTTTAGAACAATCTTACTATTGAGTGTTTGAATGGTAACAAATCAACACATACAATTAATTTTGTTTTATTAGAATACCTTTCCATAATTTCCCACTTGAGGATAACCTTGATAATAATTCTTGAAAAACCTTGTGGAAAGGGAAAAGGACTTATCAATTATATGAAAAGGGATTCTCAAGTATAATCTGTATATTCCATTATTTTTTTTTCACAAATCTTCCAAAGTTGTGTTGTATGTATAAAGGCACATAATTCATACTTTATGTGGAAGCTCACCAGAGGCTTAGACAAGGGTGATTGGGGACAGAGTCTTGAGTTCAGGTAGAAGCACATGGGACCTTGGGTAAATCAATCTCTTCACATTTATGATTTTTCATCTAAATTAGAAATGATAATAATACCTACTCAAACTATCCCACAGGGCTTCTGTGGCTAAATGAGGTAATCTAGAGACAATCACCTTGAAAAATGCTTTGCGGATGATGCTTACTGTTGAAATTGTAATTAATATCATTCTGTAATCCTTCCAGGGGAATCCAGTGTGAATAGCAACAACATGGGCAAGGAACCCTTCCTTCCTCACTGTCTGTTATAAAGTAATTTTGAAAAATGAAGAAATTGTACTTTCGTGCCTCGTACAGAAAGAGGGATCGATTTCATGTTAATTCACAGAAATATTTGGGGGAGTGTTTTAGTGGATGCTACAGTTCTAAAAGCCAATCTGGATTTGAAAACCAAATCATAACTTACATGATTTTCATTTCTGATTAAACTGTCTCAACTGTAAGTTTTCCCAAGAAAATTATACTTCATAAAATTATGGTAAACATTTCCCTTCATTTCTCATAACTCACCCAGTATCTTGTTTTATGATCTCTTATCCCCTGGCCAGAGCCTCCAAGGCAAGCGAATGGCCAAGTTACGGAAGTGAAGCATTGAGTCAAATGAGGAAGATCACACATTTGGTCAAGGTGCCTTGATCATGGAAACCATTATCATTCACACTAACAGAAATAATAATTTTTGACACAAAATTCATTTGTTATTATTATTATTGCTGTTGCAGTTGGGTGTGTCAATTCATACCTAATTGACTGAAAAGTGTTCCCAAGTGGGGGGACATATGCACCCTCTTCTCATTTTCTCTACATTGCGAATATCTAAGAGAATTTCCAACTTCTTTTACTCCATCCAGAGCACTTTTTAAAAGAAAGAAAACTTATTTCTTATGGTCACCTGCTAAAGTTTTTTAAATTTAAATTTCACACTTCTAGCTACAATGTTTTATTTATATTTTCTAATTTCTGGGCTAAAATATAAACATTCTTTTGTTTGAAAAATATATGTAATGGTTTCTAAGCCAGCCTATTTCAGTCTCTTTAATGCATATGAAATAATTGAAACGTTGATTTTATCTGTAAGCATTTAGTAATGAAAGTGCTATTTATTCTAAACAACAAATGAGAGAATGCCTTGGCAATCCAGTCTAGTTTCTGCCAGTTTAAGTTTCTATACTTTAATATTCTTTTCCAAGCCTGGAGTCTAGATGTTTTATGGTTTGTATATGAATATACTTTTAAAATATTATGCCATTCCAAAATATACACTATGAACATTCATAACTGAAGCCTTTCATGTGGTATAAAAGTCTCTAAAATGTAACATGAGTGAAAGTTCCAGCATAAATTAATGTCAGCTGGGTTAGATCAAATGTTATATACATTGTGGAGATGTGTTTTAATTATTAAGATTTGTGTCAGTTGATCTAAGATAGAGCATGCTTTTAAGACTGCAGGAGAATGAAACTGAACATTGCACCTCCTTCTAACTTGACAGAAAATCTCAAAGGGCTGAAACAACTATGAGAGTATAGCTAAACTGTATTCAAAGAAAACATAGCAGCTTTACTTATGTTCAGACATTCCCACAATTATTCCTTGGAAACAAATCGGATGTTTCAAGCCCCTACAGCGACTATTTTTGGAATCGCTACCATATTATGGTTTATTGGAAGCCTTGTGAGTGCCAGACATTGTCATTAGCACAGCGTCTCATTTAATTCTCAGCCACCCTTCTGTGATGTGGGCTATGATCTTCAGTTTATGTACTGAGGAAACCGGAGCACAAAGAGGCTTGATCAAATTAGCAGACAAAATAGTTTTAGCAACCAGAGATGTGGTGTGGTTAGATTTTCCATTTTTTTTTTTTTGATGGTTGAAAGAAATGGAGTTTGTGGAAAACAAAACAAATCAAAAACAAAAACAAAAACGCACACAGTACCATGTGGTGCCCTACTCATCATTTAAAGGAGGATTGTGGATAAGGTCTACATTCTCGCTTGCACATCTTCTCTCCTAAGTTCATACTTTCCCTGCAAAATTTTACTAGTACTCCAAGGTTGAGTCCAAATTCTACCTCTTTCTCATGTCCCAGCATGATGCCCACTTCTCTTATGTTCCTTTATTGTCTATATTTCTACCAGAACACCAGCAATAGTGCATTTATTAAACGAAAGGAGATTTATTGACTACCTCTTTGTACTTGGAACAACAGTGATGATGATATCTCTGCTTGAGTATAGGAACATTGTCCTTCTCTTTTTTGTGTCTCTCAAGCATGTATCAGAGAGACTTGCTCATAGGTACACCAGAAGGAATCTAATGAACAGAATTATATTCTGAGGCACATTAACAACCTCACCAGCAATTTCATTTTTAACAAAACAGGTTTGTAGGCAGATGACTCACTTAGGATACTGTCTTGTGTCATGCATTGAAGAGTTCATAATTAGGGAGCCCCACCATTAGAGTTAGGTATACTTTAGTTACTATCACAGACTGCCTTGGAATACTGTCAGTATTATGAAGGTTTTGCCATTCTCAAAAGGTTTTTTTTTTTTCAACTTTAGGAGGAAAATAATTTTTTAAGTACTACTAAGTCTCTACCACCTTGCAGAGATTTTGTGGACTGAAATGGCAGGAGATGATAAGAATGGAGAAAAAAGGAGCTACAACATCCAAAAGCAATTAAGCCTAATAAGAATTAAAATTATATAAAAATAATAAGGAATCTTGAGGAATTCCTGGATACTGAGAACCCATGATGTGCACAGTTAGCTATAATCTAGCATCATCCTATGTATTCAGTAATTAAAATATTAAGTAATTTAATTTTGGGGAATGTCAAGAGAGGCTACATTTCTATCCATCTAGCCAGACCAGAAAGCGTATTAAGAACCTCATTGAAGTCATTCCCAAAGGTCAGACAACAACCAGGTTCCATGGCAGAACATGTGGAAATTAATAATTAGACTTATATTCATGCATCCTGTTGAAAATAATCATTTATTAAATACAATTTTAAAAATATAGGCATAAAATTCTAGTATTTATGTAGTCTCAGGCTGACTTCTTGCTGAGAATAGCAAGATGTGTAATTTTGACATTTTCTGAAGTGCAGACCAATGTGGAATTACTCATGCCTATTCTAATTAAGGTAGAAAATATCACTTGAAAACAAACTGGTAACTAAACTTGATGATAGATATTGAAATTATTTTGCCAGCTATAAAATTTATAATACTTATATTTTATATTTATTTTTTAGTTGTAGTTGGACACATACCTTTATTTTATTTATTTATTTATTTATATGTGGTGCTAAGGATCGAACCCAGGGCCTTGCACGTGCTAGGTGAGCACTCTACTATTGAGCCATAGCCCCAGCCCCTCTAATACTTCTTGACTAAGAATGGTCTTCTGTGTTATTTATTTTTATTTATTAAGCTCAGGCCATAAATAAATAATAAGTTTCAATCTCCTACATTTGAATAGAGCTTATAAATTCTTCAAAATATTTTCACCTCTCAAGGAGAAATTAGTATTTATTTAGAGTGTCAGTTGTGTAGGATTTTTATGTGTCATCTAATTTCATTCACAAAATAACTCTTTCAGATATGGTTCCTCTTATTCTTGTGGCAGAAATTAGAACACAACAAGTATGTTTTGGTGTGCTGGAGGTTAAACCCAGGGCCTAGAGCACACTAGATGAGTGGTCTACCTTAGAGCTACATTACCAGTCATCAGAAGTATTTGGATCTTGTTCAAGTTTTGTACCAGCTAATATCAGAGATGATATTCAAAGTTAAGTTTTCCTGATTTTAAAGGTCTGGCAATTTCCCATTTGAAATCAATAACAAGGAATTATAGTGATTTTCCCAATGTCGTAATTCATGGTGGATTAGAATCCAGACTTTCCATCTTTTACTATTACCATATGTTCTATTACTCTATGCTTAAGGCATAGATATTAAAAAGTCAAGATTAACTTCTATTGTTTAAAGATTTTCATTTTCTTTTGAAGGTTATATTTGGTTCAAATAGGAAAATCTGCCTCCAACAACCACATACCTAACCAGAAATTCTATAATTAATAATTAGACATATTCTTGCATCCTGTTGAAAATAATCATTTATTAAATACAATTTTTAAAATATAGGCATAAAATTCTAGTATTTATGTAGTCTCAGGCTGACTTCTTGCTGAGAATAGCAAGATGTGTAATTTTCACATTAATATTAAGCCTGAAGCAAGTGTCTGAATAATTAACCTATATGATATAAACCCTTTTTCATATGGTCATGCTATATACAGTAACCGTTATCTTAAGCATCACTTTACCAATCAGGAAGTATGCCTCTGAAAAATCTTTCCCCCTGAAACTCCCTAAGATTGCATAAATGCCATCTTTGGGCTCTTGCAATCTTCTGATAAGAGCTGTCCCTTGGAGTTAAATTGTATTCAGTGAAATTGTCAACTTTTTAAGAAACAGAGGATGTCTTCTTTGCACTTGATTTCCTGAATCTCCAATATTAATGCAAACATTATAATGTACATATTTAAGTAACTTGGTTGGAGAAAGCTTTGGAACACAGCATGCAAATCTATAGTACATTCTCTGGACTAATATCTGTCAAAGCTTCCAAGACAACACTCTTATATAGGTAGGTTTTAATGATTAGCTGTATTCAACCAGAGAGGAATTAAAGCAGCAGATGTCCTTTTCAGAATCTACTTTCTTGGATATACATGCCTAGCCCCAGAAGTATGGTTCTATATATTTACTCCTTAGAATTTAGTAAAATCAGGGAATAATCTATTGAGTCCACTGGGCTAATAGGAATCAAAGTGAAGTAGTAAACAAGTTTGGAAATTTTTGAGTTTCAACTCTTACATGCAACTGAACACAAACTTTTTTTTATGTTTTTATTTCAAAAATTCTTTATTTTAAACACTGTATACTGCCCTTCCTCAGGTCAATGAAACCAGAGATAGAAACTGGAGATGTTTGTTTGTTGAGGCTCAGACCCAGATGTCATTTAGTAGGTTACTGTTGCAATGTTCTAAATGGTACTACAATGCATGTATGAGTCAGTGTGTCTCTGAAAATACCTCATACCCAGGGACTGGATGGGTCATGCTAAGTAAGCATTAGCAATATCAGATAATTACAAACAAACAAAAAAATTTAATCTCTCAACAATCTCAACATCCAGGCCAAGGAATCTGGGAGGTATTGGCTTACGGGTATTTACAGCTGGGTACCTTCTTAAGCAGCAATTAGCTCTTTGATGGCATGAATTCAATTGAGAAAATGCAGAGTTCAGCCTAGAAATGGTCACCTGTTTCTATCCTTTGTGTTTAGGGTCCAGAGTGCCACTTATGAAAAAATCTTTGTTTCATTAAGTATTTCAGTTTACATATTTTCCTATTTGCCTGTTGCCTGTGATAGTAGCTCAAAAATCTTGATGACTCAAACTTTCCAGTGCTAGGAATGTGATTTGAAAAAGTTGTATATAATTCAGTCCAAAAACAGTTGATGTTTTATCAAGATGAGATGGCCACATGAGATAAGTGCAAAAATGCAAATATTCTCCTGATGAGGGAAAGAGTTTAATACAGGCATGATCAGTTTGACCAAAGCCCTATTCTATAGACCTTTCATAAGGGAGATCTACCAGTCATGTGAATTATAAAACATTTGTTCCATGGAATAATGGAGTAGTGCCTGAAGTCTGTGCTGGATCAGGGTAAGTTCATTTTGACTAAAATGAAAAATAATAAAAGAATCTCAGAATTTAAAGAAGCCCTCTCAGACAATTAAGACTGCCTTCCTGAGAACTATGTTAAACCCTGATAAAACATTTGTCAGAAATGGGTATCACTTATCTGGCACTTCTAGGACTTGGTATGTTTCTGAATAATTTCTCAACTGTGGCTGAGATTTAAGTATTGTGTTCATTTTTCAGAAATTAAAATATTAAAGCCTACATTCGAGTGTAAGATACTAAACAGAATATTTTTAAACTAAGTTTTCAATATATTCCAGAACAGGATTGAAATGTTTCTTTGTTTTCCATTTAAACAGATTTGTGTGTTTAATTTATACTATTCCCCCAAAAAAGTATAATGGATCATTCTTAAGATTTAGAAAGGATTTTTAATTTTTTTTTTCACAAAAAGCATTAGATAAAATTACAGAATAGTCTCTTGACAGCCAATCCAACACTTAGCATCAAACTCAGCATGGTTCTGATTAAACTCTCTTCCATTGGTTTTTTGCATGAGAATATTAATTTTTGAAAGCACATTTTCCCTTCACAATGCTTTATTTAAATGATAGAAAAAACAAGAAGTACCCAATGACTTTGGTGAGACTAGTGCTGCACAGTGAGAGGTTTGATATATATATATATATATATATAATTTGCATATGTATCTATATATATATATATTTTTTAAAAAAAAATAGAATATATAGGCTGTGAAAGAAAAGGAAGCAACGAATGGACCCAGGCCTGTGGTGCGTGGTTCTGTGCTTATCTTCAGGGAAGTGTCACGTATTTCATGTCAAACTGGTTAAAGACACTGCTTTAAAATGGTATGTAGTTCATTGGGAATCGTTAATTTCCATACTTATATTCCTTTGGTTTTCCCTAAGGGGAAACAAAATATCCCATCCTTTTTCAGAACTCCAGGGAATAACATGGGGCCCCAAAGCATGAGGACTCTGTAACCAGCTGAATTATGTCTTGGGCACAGATTTCATTATTCAGTGATAAGCTGTCTTTCTAGCTCTCTGTGACTAGTAAGTCCCTACCACTGTATAACCGGGTCAGTAGTTTAGTTCTGATTGAAATACATGTTCAATTAGGAGATTTCTCTTTTAGACCTGTAAGTAATAATGATGGTTTACCAAGAGCTTTCAATTTGAGGGCAATTCTTTATTTACATCATTGATGGAATATTTTTTTTTTAAAACATAGTTTTGAGGATGCAATGTTCCCAGGAAACATATCCAAGTAAGTATCTGAAAAGTTTAATGTCAGGATTCCTACGTGGTTTGTGACAACTTCTTTTTTAACTTTCTATAAAATCACATATGGGTATTAACATTTCAGTGAATAAGATGTTCTATTGTGTAAAACAATGAGTTTCCAGCTTTCATGCTGCAATACATTTCCAGATCAAACCATTTCATTTTTTATTAAGTAACTATAGGAACAATTACTGTAATAGTTGTGGATTGACACCACACCTTTACATGTCTCAGTTTACCCATCTGTACAATGAGGAATGTTGTTATGAAGGCTGACTGAGAAATATGTGTAATTACCAGCCCACGCTAGAAATAGCAATCTCATTGATATTACACATTTACATTGCTTAGGACTCTTGTCACTTTGACAGAGCTACACATGGGGTCAAGTGGAACATTTTTTCCCAGGTAATCAAGCCTGCAAAGAAATAAATAACACTGCTCACTGAATGACTCTCCATTAGGATGGTAAGAAATACAGCTCTGGTGTTCTTGGTGAAATAGTGCTAATGACGAATACACTCTTATTTTCCTCTCTCAGAAAACCTACAATTATACTCTGAGGTCAGTTTGACTTAAACCTAGTTTCTGGTCATCAGGGTGCAGTGTTGAATACTTTAAAAAATTTAGAATTCTGCAAAAGAAGAAAACTTTGAATAATAAGGCAGTTAAATTCATATAAAACTGTAGCATTGACTATTGTGCTTTCTCATTAAATGATCTTTTGTCCTTGTATCTGATAATAGTACTGAGAAAGGCATTTTTTAAAAAAAATTGATTGAATAACTCAAAGACAAATGCTTTATATATTCCTGGGCACATTTAATATTTGGGAAAAACAATTTAAAAGTCGGATTTTTATATTGTAAGTGATTAGATTATTTCTTGTATATTTTTTCCTCTGCATATAACATGTTATGTTGGTCAAACACCCCATCTTCTGAATTTTTAAAATGAAATATATATATATATATATATATATATATATATATATATATATATATATACATACATACACACACACACATATATATACATCATATATATTTATATTGTATGTATCTTTCTAGATATATAAATATAAACATATATATACATAAAGATACATATATGTATATATACATATATATATATATATATATATATATATATATATTTTTTTTTTTTTTTTTTTTAAAGAATCATATGGTATCGACCTAGCTGCAGAGTACAGAAATTTCCAGAATGAATTGGCCGAGATACTAAGCTGGTTATGTGGCTGAAGGGAACGCTCATGGCCATCCTAGCTCAGTGGCCAGCAGTTGTTTCTTCTATAGCTCTTATTCACAATACGCAACATTCAACCAGTTCAGACTCTTTGTAGTCGAACACCTCATCACAGATAAGCATCAATAGTTAGATGTTTTGTTTTACTTTTGAAACTTGTCAGGCAAATCTCTAAAGCTTTGTCTCCATTATTTTCTTGTTATTTCTTATTGTATTTGTGTTGGCAGTGTTCAATGGGTTTTAAACAGTATATCCGAAAAGAGTTTTTTATAAAACCCCTTTTATTAATCTATGAATCCAGTGGTCGATTATGTCTTGTCTCCTGATTCATATAAACCAGGGATTTGGGCTCAGGCCTGTCTCTAAAGCTCACAGTGATTTCCTCACATTCTTGTTATTCTTTCTAGAATAACACAGGAAAAATATAAGCCATGAAATAAAATCTTCACCTTTGTATGGTCCTGTGTCTTTTCCTCATCCTTCCTCTTCTTTCCCCATTAGCCCTTCCATCTGTCTTTGCAACATATGTATTTTGAGGTTTTCATTCTTGCTTTTGAGGATTTTCATATCTGGTCTCACATCCTACTCTGGTTAACCCTTCACTGAATGTTACTCTTCTGGCCATCATTTCCCTTCAGAGAAGAAACCATCAATATGGATAGCAGGAGAAATGTCACATGTCTGCTATTTTACAGTGTGAACTTCATGTTCACTTGGTTTCCGTGTCATCTTCTGCAAAATGATCTGGGGTTGGTGATTCAATTTTAGAAATGTTTTAAACCCTACCCAAGAAGGTGCTAGAAACTGTATGTCAGACTGGCGTACCTGGATTTGAAGTCTTGTTTTAGTATCTACCATTGCTGTGACATGTTCTATTCCTTCATCTCTTAGAGCCTTACTTTGCTCATCAGCAGCATGGACAGAACAATTTTCCCTTCAGTGTTCAACAACTACTGGCTGTTACTACTAGGCATTTTCATTATCTTACATTAGATTTATAAGTGCTTTCACTTATGATATTTCAATAAATCATAGCAAAAATCCTGATATCAAGATGAATAATGAGGCCCAGAAAGGTTAATTGATTTAATCACAATTAACTGTCAGTGACAAATCAAGAAGTGGAACTCATGTCTCCCCAGTGTTCCTTCAACTAAATAAACAGCAATATATTTAAAATACAATTAGTTTTTTTTAAGAGAGAGAGAGAGAGAGAGAGAGAGAGAGAGAGAGAGAGAGAATTTTTTTAAATATTTATTTTTAGTTTTCGGCGGACACAACATCTTTGTTTGTATGTAGTGCTGAGGATCGAACCCGGACCGCACGCATGCCAGGCAAGCGCGCTACCGCTTGAGCCACATCCCCAGCCCAACAATACAATTAGTTTTCCATATATTTATTTTTTAGTTGTAGTTGGACACAACTCCTTTATTTTATTTATTTATTTTTATGTGGTGCTGAGGATTGAACCCAGGGCGCTCTACTGCTGAGCCACAACCCCAGCCCACAATTAATTTTTTTATGGCTTATATTGCAGATGTTTTGATCTTTATGAGATTTTGTAGGACACTCTGCTGATGTAATAGGTTATTATTTTGTGCTCCATGGTTACTAAGAATAATCATGATGTATTTACTGAACTACCTAATCTAGGAGCAATGTCCATATTCATATAAAACTGAGTAAACTTGGGTAAAGTCTAAAGTGAAAGCATATTCTACTGTGTTTGTCACCCATACTTTGCAGGTTTTCTGAAGATATAGGTTGGGTAGTGAAATGGTCCCTTGTAAATTTCTTTTGAGGATTAGTATGCAAATAAAAGCTGTGGATTTATGTAGCACTCCCGGGAAATCCTGCAACTGTAAGATGAACTGAGAGTATGTGTGTGTGTGTGTGTGTGTGTGTGTGTGTGTGTGTGTGTGTGTGTTTGGGTCTAACCATAAGCACACGGAAAGCATCGGCAGTCACCTTTGGAAAGCTACACTAATACGTTACTGTTCAAACACATTAATGAAATTCCCACCTAAACTGTTTACTTGGAGGAAGAGGTTCAATTGCAGGCCTTACTGACTTGGCCTCTTTACTGAAAAAGAAAGAGTGCTTTTTGTGCTTACGAGGGTAAGAATATGGATAAGCTCAGAAAGCTTCTTCTTTCCTTTGCTGTTCCTGTACATCTCCTGACCTACACCTGGCAATTCTCTGTGAGGAGAACTTGCAGAGGAAGAGAGTATGGTGCAGACAATCAGAAAGCAGAGGCAGAGGAAGAGGATCGGAGTGGGAAGTGCATTTGAAAAACTATGAAAATGGGAAGATTCGTTTATTTATTTTAAAGAATAACCTTTTTTTTAGTTGTAGATGGACACAATATATTTTGTTTATTTTTTTATGTGGCGCTGAGGATCAAACTCGGTGCTGCACACATGCTAGGCAAGCATTCTACCACTGAGCCACAACCCCAGCCCCTTATTTATTTTTTTGATGATGATAAAAAGGCACTACTTGGTGGAAATATAATTAAAGATCAGCCAGGACCCAACCAGAGCAGAGCCATCAACAATTTTTTTGCCTTCATCCTTGGTTTACCAGACTTATTATTTTTGTTTCTCCCATAAAAAGTACTACTAGTTATTGAATGCATGGTTTATGTCAGGTAGGATTCTAAATACTTCTACTGCATCATTATTTAATTTTCTTCTTACAGCAATTGGAATAGTCCTATGTGGTAGATGTCTTGACTCCTGTTTTATAGATGTCTAGAAAGTTTATATAGTTTTCATAGAGCAGGTTGGTTGAAAGGTCAGGGTTTGAACACATTTCTGCCTTGTTTTGGAACTTGAATCTTGACCACTGTGCTCATCAGCATCTGTTGGGGATGTGTGTGATGGTTAGGTACCCAGACATTTGATCAACCATCATTTTAGATATTTCTGTGAAGAGATTTTTAGATGAGGCTGATATTTAATCAGTTAATGTTGAGTAAACAGCTTAACTTTGATCTTTATGAGATGTTCTAGGACACTCTGTTGATATAGTAGGTGTTATTATTTTGTGCTCCAGGGTTACTAAAAATAATCATGATATATTTACTGAAGTACCTAATCTAGGAGCAATGTCCATATTCATTTAAAATTGAATAAACTTGGATAAAGTCTAAAGTTAAATCATATTCTATATAATGTGCATGGGCCTCATCAGGTCAGTGAAAGGTCTTAATAGAAACTCTGACCTTGCCAGAAGAAGAGGGAATTCTAAGAGCAGACAGCATCCTCATGTGAACACCAACAACGACTCTTCCCTAGGTCTCATCTCCAGCCTGTTGGTCCATCCCATAGATTTTGGACTGGTCAGGCTCCATAATCATGTATACCAATCCCTTGAAGTAAATCTCTGTATGTATGCATATCCTGTTACTTCTCCTTCTCTGAAGAACCCTGATTGGTATGGAGCATGTTTTCATTTGCCTTTCATTTGGGTGAGTTAACTAAAGGATGAGGTAGAATGTGTTTGTCTGCTATTGCTCTGTATGTCAGGGGATCCAGGTTGGTGTCATTAGCCTCTGTGACCTTTCTCCAGGGTTGGCACAGTGGTTAAGAGCAGGTCTACCTTTTCTTCTCTAATGCAGTACCCAGACTCACCAGCATACAATGAAGCATGTTATCCTGTATTTATAAATACATTTTAGTTTATCTTAGAAATAAATTCAGAAATTAGCCCACAATTAGTGCATGTATGATACATAGCTCCTTATATAAAACTAACATTTTTTAAAAAGTCCATTAGAGGCCAGGTGGATGACAGATTTTTTCCATATCCAAAAAACTGTGTTATCTTTTGCCTCTCACAAACAACTCTAGCAAAACTAATTGTTGCTCCTAATTTTCCAGGTGAGAAAACTGATACTCAAAGATAGTTGGGAAGCATGGGAGGACTAGATTAATTCTAGATAGGGAAGAGGGGTGAGAGGGAAAGGGAGGGGGAAGGGTATTAGTAAGGATGGTGGAATGTGATGGTCATCATTATACAAAGTACATGTATGAAGACTTGAATTGGGAGTCAACATACCTTATATACAAACAGAGATAAGAAAAATTGTGGTATATATGTGTATTAAGAATTGTAATGCAAAAAAGTACATGTTTAATGGCAAAAAAAAAGACAGTTGGTAACTTGTATTAGGTAAGTAGAAAAGCTTGGATTTCAACCATATCTGTTTGATTTCAGAGTTATCTTTTGGGCAACTAAGGTTAGGACCTTCTTTAATACAGTATGTCTTCCTGAAAATAAGCACAATAATCTAAAGTATGAAAATCACATAGAAAATACTCTATTATCAGAGACTAAAAAATAATATAACATTCCTAATTAAATTCTGATATTAGAGTAATCTTTGATAATGTACTTCCATTACTTCATGCTATTCTTTAATTGTTTTCTTTCAAAGTTAACAGTTGGCCTGACTTAGTATAACTATATGGTGCCATTTTGTTATTATGATTTTACTTCTGCTTTAATAATATTGGATTTACAAAATTTACAATTCATGATAGAATTGTTTTCATTTATCATATTCATTCATTTAGTATACATAGGAATAGAATACAATAAAACAAACTTAGCTTTACAAACCAAAACAAGAATTTTTCTAAATCTGAATGGTTAACAAGCAAGTTCTACCACTGGATAATTTTGAGCATTTCTTCATTTATCAGTTAGTTTACAGTGGACGTTAATGTGTAGTGCATGAATCTATGTTAGTATTTTCATATGACTGCTTGCTTAATGTTAGAGATTAACTTGCAAAAGTCAGAGATCATCATCTTCTTTTTTTAATGTTAATGGATCTTTATTTTATTCATTTATTTATATGTGGTGATGAGAATTGAACCCAGTAACTCACACATGGTAGGCAAGAGCTCTACCACTGAGCCATAACCCCAGCTTGACTTCTTTTTATAAAATTTCTTATTTGTCCTGGTTCCCATCATAAATTACTGGTTAGGTTGCAGTTTATTACAAAAGTGCATTAAAAAAGTTAAAACCAAGGAATGAACGTAAGTAAAATTTAGAACATTGTCTAAAATCTCCTCGATAGTTTCCAAGTCACAAGCATACCAACTTTGTTTCCCACCATATTTAATGAGAAAAATCAATGGTAAACACACAAGCACTTACCAACTTGAACGGACACCACCATGTTTGAAAATTCATGAGTTTCCATGGTATAGCATTGCCTCTAACTAATATCTCTGGGCCATATTTTCTCTTTGTTCTGGAAATCAGTGTGACTGAGTAAACTAAGGCCTAACACCATTAGGCCACGTTTAGAACAATCAGATTGTGGTGAACAGACAATTGTGGGACAGGCCTACCCAACACAGAATGGAGAACATGGGAGCTGTTGCACTTTTGAACGTGGAGATGTTTTGCCAAGGCGCATGTTGTCACCATTTCTGTGATTGCCATAGAGACTGGGAAGTGCTGTAAAGTCCCATCGTGAGCTGGTGCGAAGGGAAGAGTTTGTGACCCTTACCCAAGTGAACAAGGTGCTACCAAAGGCAGACCATAAAAGATTCAAATGTGAACCAAAGAGACATTACAACCTAGAACAAACAGGATAAGCTTCTCCATAGCCTTGGTTTATTTCCAATAAGCCCTTTCTATCCTCTCCTACCCAACTAACATGTTCCATTCAAAATAAAGAGCTCAATATAAACCCCTACATTGATCCAATGATCTGATTATTATTTTTTGCCTATTAGAGGAAATGGATTCAGTTCCAAAACAGTGCATCCAAGTCAAACATAATCATGGCTTTATATCCACAACATTTTGTAAACTCAGGAAATCAACCAGAACAAAATGTCTAATTTGTGTAAAGTTCAAGTGGACTTTAATATTATAGACACTCTGTGTCATTCTCTGCAAGTCAATTTGAAGGGTGCAAATCAAATAGATGAGATTTCTTCAAAGAGAAGAGTGTTTAATTGATATAAATGGTGGTACGTTGAATTACCATTTGTTCTGTGGCTTAGCTTCTCAGCGTGTTGGGGGAATGAGCCTGATCCCCATTTGGTGGAATTCTGCAGAACTGATATGCACATCTTTCTGCTAAAAAACAACAGATGTCTTTTGGATGATGGAAAGAGGCATATCCGCTTTGATATAGTTCTTCAGGGGAGAATTTGGGTGAGTGAAAGGCTACAGGATGTGGGTGTCTGGCTCACAGGGAGAGGCGGCCTCATCATGCACGCATTGACATCATTGACAGCAGGGACATTTTCCTTGGGCTTCACATGAAGCGTAACTGAGCCTACTGCTGTGAGTCTCACGGCCCAGGGCATCAAGCAAGGCTTTGTGCTGTGGCATTTCTTGTGGCCCTGCCATCCACAGGACCTTACAGGGAATCTGTGTTGTCAACCAGCCTTTCCCCTTTGTGACCTGCCCTGTCATCTAGCTGTTTTCACTGTCATGCCAAGAGTTGGTTCATAAGGAGCTATAGTTTGCTGGGCAAGGCGTGCTCATGGCCAGCTACCTGAAAGACAGGCACTGTCCTTACTTCCCTCTCTTGTTCCAACCTCCTCCATAACAATGGAAGGTACTGTCCCTAAAACACGGTAGGGCTGGTGGTGATGGAGGCAAGCACCTTCCAAGGGCCACCATGACCCACCACATAGACTTCATGTGACACAGGTCATGTGTGTGTCTAAGTCCTATTCCTTTGACCTAAGTCAGGAAATATGGTATTTTATTGTCTACAGCAGTTATATGAGGCCCTGAAGCTAATTAAATTGAGTTAATTTCAGAAACACTTTAATACAAAATATTAAGTGTTTGTTGAGCTCACATGATTGCTGTGAGAAACAGTTCTTTGAGGCTGTGTAGTGGAGGAAACACCCGGTCATTAGCTGTGAATTGGAAGACACTTAGCTTCTAGAGGTCACCCACTTGTCCTTGCTACCTGATCCCTCCATAGGTTATATCCCAGCCTGTTAGTCTGCTTTATATCTGAGGCCAATAGAAACACATCCCTCTGGTATTTTACCTTCTCTTGAAGCAATTGCCTGATTAGCCAGGCCCACCAAGAAGAATCTCTCTTTTGATTAACTCAAAGTCAAGTGATCAGTAACCAGAGAGGTCCTCTCACAGGCACTGTCCCTGCCCACATTCAAGAGGAAGGTATTATGGCAGGCCGGTTGTTATACTTTGGATATGAGCTTCTTTTCTGCCATACCCTTCTGCCAGGATATTCTGCCTCACTTGCACCTAGAGAAATGGGCTCTGCCCACTATGGACTAAAAGCCTTGCACTAAATTTCTTAAACCATGAAACAAAATAAACTTTCATTCCTCTAAGTTGTTCTTATCAGGTATTTTGGTCACAGTGAAGAAGTGCTAACTAAAACACAGGTATACAGGAAATCAGAATCTTGGGGGCGATCTTGAGATTCTTCCTACTGTAGTAGACCTAGAAAAGTTGAAAGGCATCCCCAATTCAAATTTTCTGTAGATTCTTCCACTTATCTACCCAGTATGGGTCCCTATTGATACAATTTAAAAATAAATCTTTTTATGGGATAATGACCTTCATAGAGATGATCATCCTTCAGGGTTTGTGGTGGATAGGGACTCCGAAGAACCCAACTCTGGGGATGTACAAGTTCGTTATATGAAATGGTAGAGTATTTGCATATAACCTACACATATCCTCCTGTGTGCTTTAAATTATTGGTAGCTTACTTTTAGTACCTAACACTGTAAATGCTATATAAGTAGTTGCTATACTGAATTATTCAGAGAACTGTTTAAGGACCAGAAAAAGCCTGTATGTGTTTAGTACAGATGCAATATTTTAAAATATTTTCAGTCCATGGATGGCTAAATCATGAAAGCAGAACTCTCATAAGGAGGGCTTGCTGTGTGTCTAAAAATGGTCCTCAAACTGCTTTAGGGGTAAAGCTTTGGTGTAAAGGATGTTGCCAGTCACCCTCAGGAGGTCACAATTGTTCTCTAGGACAGAGCATGGAAACATGTGTCAAATCTTTCAGAAGGTAAGAAATACAATGGGATTTGCTTTTTTGTCCTGGGCCCAGGTGATGCACAATCTGGCCTGAAACCAACTACTCATTTGTATTTTAATTATCCTAAACAAATGACTGACAATTTAATAACTTCATTTAAAAAGTTTTTACTATGGAAAAACTTTCAAACACATGGAAGTACACAGACCTGTGCTCTGTCTCCTCATGTACTTAGCTGTCACCCAACTTCAGGAGCTAGCACCCTTCACCCATGCTTTTCTCCCTAAACCACCTCTCTCCTGGTCTCCTCCCATTTATGACTACTTCTTTATTTAGTTCTTTTGGAGGAAAGATTTATACACACTGAAATGCTAAAATTGATCTTAACTCAAATCTTGGCTAATGCATATACCCCATAACCCATGCCTCATTAAAATACAGAATATATTTTGTCACCTCAGAACCAACAACAACAACAAAGTCTGTTCCCTGTCTGTCCCTCCCATCTCTCTTCCCAATTTCTTAACCCATAGATTAGTTTTGTCACTTTTAATACTATATAATGAAATGGTACCGTATGCACTCTCTTTTTAAAAATATCTGTATATCTTTAGTTATGGATGGACACAATATCTTTATTTTTATGTGTTGTTGAATATCGAACCCAGGGTCTCATACATGCTAGGCAAGCACTCTACCACTGAGCCACAACCCTAGCCCGAGTATGTATTCTCTTGTGTCTGGCTTTTATTTTTCACAGCATAAGGTCTGGGAGATGCATTTAAGTCATGGAGTGCATTTGCAGCTTGTTTCTTCGCATTGCTAAGTAGTATTCCATTAAAAGAATGTACAAATTTACTACAGTTCTTTACCTGGTTGTTTTCAGTTTGGGACTATTATAAATCAAGTTGTTATGTACATTCTTACATATACTTTTTTCTGTGGATATGCATTTTCATATTAGCAAAATATATAGGAGCAAGATTGCTGAAGCCAATGGACAGAAACATATATAAATTTATTAGGAACAGCCAAACTTTTTTTTGTGTAGCATTTTACACTTCCATCAGTGATGTATGGAGGTTACAGCTGCTCTCCACCCTTCACCAGAGCTCTGCATTGCCAGGCCTGACTGCAGTCATTTGGGTGGGTGCATACCAGTGTCTCATTGTGGTTTCAACTTGGATTTCCCTGATGACTAATGGTGTTGGATAATCACATTTAGATGTGATTACTTAAGAGTATTCATTTCAGTATCACATAATCCTATATCAAATCCCTGCTGTTTTCATTCCCGACAAGATTCTTGACTTCTTTGCAAAAGGAATATACTTCTGCATATATGAATATACCACAATGAATTCCATCATTATGTATATAATTATAAGGCACCGGTAAAAAAGAAAAAAATTAAAGGGATCTCCTTTTAGTATCTCTTCCCTGGGATTGATGGAAAGGTTAAGTGAGATAATTCATTTAGAGTTCTTAGCAAAGTACATACCCAGCAAATAGAAGTTTTATTATTTAAGAAGACTGTTGAATAAACTGCACTATGCACACCCTAACAGGTTGGCTATTATCATTATTTTAAAGTGGAGGAAATTGAAGGAGGGAATTTTTGGAACACACAGAGATCGCCATCCCAAACACCCACCCCTTTCTCCCTGGACCTATAGTGTAACCAAGCCTGTCTCTGTCCTTGGTGGCATCTGCTGCAGCACCCCGAGACATCCTGCATTGCTTGGTCTCGGCTCCCCATCTCAGCCTGTTTCTCCCCAAATTAATGGACGTGACTCCCAGGCTAGAGCTTCCTCTATAGATTTTTTTTTTCAATGTTGCTTCACAGAATGTACTGTGCCCGTGACTGCACTTCTCTTTTCTCTTCCCCAAACTCCAGTTTCCTCTTTTCGTTATTTTCAACATATACCATATTAAAAAGACTCCTCCTCCTCCTCCTCTTCCTTCTTCTTTTTCTAATGGCAGGTCAAAGTGACTCTTGGAAGAAGTGTCCATTTAAGGTAGGAGAGAGGGAATATATCTTTTGGGGGATAAGGGAAGAAAAACAAGTTCTGTTTTCTCAAATGGTTTTGAGTCAATTTCACTAAGCATTAAGGTAGGTGGTAATGCACTTCTTCCTGCCTCTATTCCCAACATAGTGTGAGGTGCATCAGAACATCTAGGATCTTGGAAGAGGACAGGAATGGCTCAAAGAATATCCCAGGTGATCGATAACCTCCTGCGCATTCCTCCTAAATCTCTTTGAGATCCTTTAGAACCAGAAGCCGAAGTGGGTGAAATACAGAGTCTGGAGCTTTCCAGAAATGTACGAAATGGCTGAAGCAGCTCAGAGGTTTGAAGGAGAGTGTTCAGCAAAACAGGAGCAAAGTCAGGAGGAGACATTGCTGCCCTGTAAGGGAAGGGGATGAACAAGGACAGGAAACACTTCCAAGAAGAGAAGTGGAAAGAAGAATAAAAAATAGGTCAGCAGAACTGGAAGCTATGAGGTCATTGGTGATTCTTCATGACAGGTGCATTGGTCTGTACTGTGGGGGGTGGAGAGTGAAAGAGCAAGGAGAAGATAAACGAGTTCAGATCTCTTCTTTAAGAAATTATTTAAGAAGTAGAGCAGAGAGGAGAGAAAAAAGAGTGAAAAGATGACATCTAACTTTGGGCGAGTTACTTCTCTGGGCCTTGGTTTCTATAAAATAGAATAGTAATACAGATCCCATTGGATTTGGTGAGGACTGAAATATTTAACAGATATCACATGCTTGAAACATGTTCAGAACCCTGAGAAGTACTCAAAAATGTCGACAATTAGTATATTATTAAAGGAGAATAGAGCAACATCTTCTTCTTACCCAAGGTCAAGGATCATTAAATCTGCCCCTTCCCCCTTTTTATTGCCAATAATCATTATTCCATTTAGGTGCCTCTTTCAGATACCAGATCCACTATTTCCTTAATTCAATTCCGATTGCTCCTCAGCTCAACAGTGACACACACAAAAAAATTCTTTAATCTTTGAAAAGTTTTTTTTCCTTCTAGTAGCTACAAGACTATGATAACATAAATAAATAAACAAGTAATAAATAAATGGATAGATAGATAAATACACAAGTAAATAAAAAATTAACAAAAACCCAAACAATTGGGGGAGAAGTTATTGGGAACCTGGAAAGAAATGGTATTTGTTCTCATCGACCTGTGTTTCAAAGTAAATTGGAAGCAGCCCTCCATGTTCTGAGCCTAATACTTTTCTCTCTCCTTCGTCCTTCTTCTCCTCGACTGTCATTTTCAGTGCTATTTTACAAGGTTTCTCAGGTAAGGGTATATATTTTCCAAAGTCTTGGAGTCTTGCTTCTTATTCAGCACCCCTTGCCCTCCTTGCCATTTTGAAATGCTGCCTCCAGTGTCTACTTAACCACAAAGCCGATGTGGAATCCTGGGCAAGTGAGAGGAGAATGAATAGAAACAGGTGACACGATGTAAGAACGTGATGTGGTACCAAGACACCAACCCAGTGCAAGACTTGGTGTGCACACATCCGCCACTCCCCTGTCTGGGCTTCCACAGGGAGCAAGTGCATCTAAGTTTTCTGTCAGAGAAGAACTCAGCTGCATCCACTTCAAAGTGGCTTCTGATTCATATTAGCTCCATTTTTGACAGGATTCATTGATGGAGAATAAATCTACTTCAAATAAAGGGGACTGGGAGCTTGGAGATGGCTATAACATCCTAATGCAAATTACATGTTTATTTAAGTGCAATTAGAATTTGCTGATGCTGTACCCTACATAAGACTTAAGGGAAGCACATACTTACCTAAGAATGTAAGGTCAGAGAGGGATGTCAAATCCTAAAGAGTTAGTCCCCTGGGGTTCACAAATTTTGTGAATACTACCATATCTGAATGGAGGGGGAGTTTTTCTGTGTTTTGTACAGGACCAAAACATGGACCAGCTAATTGATTGTTTTTCTTCACCTTGAAAGGACAAGAGCCTTCATATGTACAGTAAATAGTGTTTTTGCTGTACCAATATTTTTGTTTCGACAACTCTTACTCTGACACATGCTATCTATCTGCCTGCCTCTGAGTATGGGCTTCCAGCCCCCAGTAGGAAAGCGACAGGAGGAAGAAGAGTTTCCTCCACAGAGGTACCAGCACTTCCCTCACACCTCTGTCCAGATGGTCTTCCAACCAGGAACACAATCTACATAAAGAACTGCTCTCTTACTGTGCTTACTGATAATGGAATTTCCAACATGGGGAGTGGCAGGATCTGTTGCACAGGTTGATATCACCTCCCTAAGGGCTTGGTAGCCTCTTATTGTAAAAGGTCATAGTCGCATTCTTTGTGGATAAACACCTGTGCCAGCTTTTGTCAGAAAAGCTTTTATTCCAAAGTTATATGTCTGTTCCCAACTAGAAATGACTTCCATTTCAAGATTTGGAAGTGAGAGCAACATTGTCTGTAATTAATACATGGAAAACATGTTTTAGCCAGGCACAGTGTAATCCAACCTACTTGAGAGTGACCTGGGTTAACACACACACACAAACACACACACACAAAATAAAAAAACATGTTTTTTGTTGAACTTGGCTTTGAATACACTTGCATGGAGTTTTAACATATACACACTTTTGCTTTCAGGGTCTATGATGTGCAACAATAAACATTAGCTTCAATTCACTCAAGGAAGGTTCCTCTATTTCTTGAATTCCTTTTTTTTTTTTTTCATGGAAGCAAGAATCATATAGCAGATCATTCTTTCTACAGCAAAACCAGAGTCCTTACAAGTCAGAGGTATGTTTCAGCAAGAATTTGATTAGGCTTGAGCCTAGGGGACCAAAGGCAGATAGTTCCCATGGAGATGGGTTTTTAGCAAGAAGGAATCCTGAGGTCAAGGTGGCAACTCTGAGTAATTTCATTGATTATTTGAAGTGGGTGTGTAAATGTATTACAATCAGGGAACTTATGGCCATGTGGTGATTTGCATTTTAATTTTTTAAGATTTCCCTTCAAACGGAAGCTTTGCTTCCACTGCAGAGAGGCATCAAGGGGCCCCTTGGGCAGAAAGCTTTGTATTTTTATGATGGTTGGAAGAACCAGAATAGTGAATGTTGGTTCAGGATTTCAATGTAGAGATTTCAATATTTTATTGTAAAGTTCAAAATTTCCTAAATTAAATCCCCACTTTCTCCTGACCCAACAATGAAAAACTAGGATATTCTTCTACATTTATAGATGATTACTGAGAACTACAACTGGCAAATGTTCTGACATGAATAATCTTAAGTAGCACACATATACATTTATTTGTTTTTAAAGGCAGATTTTTAGGAATTAGAATGTGTCAGTGTTTAGGTTTTCCATCAACTTTTCATTTAGTGTCAACCCATAAAAAATCTAGGTGAGGTAGTGAACTGATCACAAAAGCATCTTTCTCTCTGTGCTCACCTCTTCCTGTCTACTCTTTAGCTGATACCTCTTCTATCCCCTTGAGCTTTTCCTCCAGAATCAATACCTGCAAAATGATCTTGCACACGAGTGATATTTAGGATGTTGTAAATCCATTTATAAAGACAGTGGGAGGCTGAGTCTGGCACCCATTGCTCCCTCCCCAAGACAATAGCTGCCCCCAAAGTGATAGCCCTAGGGAGCAGTGGGCAGCAGTTTTGCCAGGGGTTTGGGGAGAGCTTGGTTCCAGCTCTCCTGGAACACTTTTAGTTGTAGGGGTTCAGAGGTACTGAACTCCTTCCCATGCATGAGCAGTATTTAATTTCTGTATCATGATTAGTTTATTCCTTCACTTTAGAACATTACCATCGGTACAGTAATCCTTCCTGATTGGTGGGGGACATGTTCCAAGACCCCAGTGGATGACTGAAATTGTGAATAATTCTGATACCTGTTTTGGAGATCAGGATTTGGTCTTTGTTTCCCCAGTGTTGAAGATCAAAGACCCAATAATGGCCAAGGCAAGTGCAGAAAGTAAGTTTTATGTAAGAGAACAATAAAGATGGAGATAGACTTCTTGGGAGAGCAGGGGACCCAGAGCTGGGTATCCTTGGGAGTGGGTGTGTCTTGCGTTTTAATGTATCTGAGGATTCCTCTCACTCCCTACCTGATTAGTGCCTAAAGGCAGGAAAAACATGTGTGCTGCGGGGGGGGGGGGGGTCAGTGGGGGTGGTGGGAGGTGTGTGTGGGGGTGGGGGATGTCCTCAAACTCTTCGTGAAGGAGCAATTCCCCAGACCCTAGACTTGTTAGCAACCCGTTTTCTTTTCTTTGATAATTGACCAATTAACCCTCATCTCTCCCACCCATCATTTACTATCATGCAGTCTTGATTCCAAACCTTATATGTAGGTTTAATTTATAATTTAAAGTTTAAATTATAAATTAGATAAAGTAAGAGATTAACAGCAACAACTAAGAATGAAACAGAACAATGAGGACAAAATATTGCAATGAAAGTTATGTGAATGTGGTCTCTTTCTTGAAATATCTGATTGTACTATACTCACTGTTCTTCTTTGATGATGTGAGATGATATAGCTCCTACATGATGAGATAAAGTGAGGTTAATGATGTAGGCATCCAGAAGTAGCATTAGGCTACTATATAGGGTTACTTGAAAATAAGCACTGTGACACTGCAATAGTTGATCTAATAACAAAGACAGCTACTGAGTGACAGATGGGTGGGTAGTGTATATAGCATGGATACATATCATAACCTGGATTGGACAGAAGAGGATGACATGAGATTTTACCACACTACTCAGAGTGCCACACAACTTAAAACTATATGAATTGTTTATTTTTACAATTTTTCATCTAATAGTTTGATCTAATTGTTTTCATATACAGTTGATAATGGGTAACTGAATCACATCAAGCCATACTGCAGCTAAGGAGGGCTTTACTTTTACTAAAGTAAAAATAAATTTAGAACCTAGTCACTAACTTGTGGGACATGGAAAGGGTGGCAGAGGGACTAGCTGGGATTCCAGTAGAGGATCCAGTATTTAGTTGTGTGGAGGATACAAAGCAATCGAGCCAGTTTGAGGCTGATCTGTGCTGCCACCTGTCCTTGTCCAAGGCTACAGTTTCCCATCACGTGCAGCCCTAGGTACCAGTGGGCTTCACTTGTCCCAAGGGTCTGTGAGTGCAACTGATGGACCAAGTTCCATTCTACTCCTTGGACTTCAACAGTGAGCTGTGAGACTGGCTACAGGACCAGGAGAGACTCTCAGGAGCCTAATGGAAGCAGGAAGGCTCACTTAAAGCCAGAGCCTTCCTGCCCTTGCTTTTGCTAGTGAAACTCTCACTTAAAGGAGTCTTTAGAAGCTTGTTCTTTACTTCCCATCTTTGGCCTTCTTTGTAGCACAAGATCAGACTTGTGACATAATTCTAATTGCTCTGTCTAAGGGGAGAGGGAGAGAATTTCTTGTGGCTATTTTCAAGTGGCCTCCCTATGTGTAGGAGACTGGGTACAGATAAATCAGTATTTCATTATAAACAATACACAGAGTATTAACAGTCTGAAAAATTGGATTCAACACCAGACTTTATTGCTTTCTTATTGTGGGACCTGGGGCAACTGTCCTTAATATGTCTGAATCCTGAAACTTCTACTTCATCCACAGGAGCTTTGCTGCGCTACATTCTAACTGTGTGGCCACTTCATTTGTTTTCTGTGTTAGTCTAAGAACATCTTGGGAGAAAGGGCTGCTGCATCTACAGTAAGTAGCAGAGTACCAGAGCATGATACAATAAGAAAAGTCATTCAAATAAATAAATTAATTATAAGAGACCAGTTCCTATGACTTTTATATTATTTCTGCTTCTCAAGTGACTGAGAATTTTGTGATATGCTGTTGAATTGCAACATGAATGGCTCTTCCTTAGTAAGAATAGAATAAAAAAAATTGACACAGAGGAGCCTGACATATATTAAGTACTTTATTAAGACAATGTAAAAAGATGATAGTAGCATGACCTGAATTCTATAACTAGAAGTAGGAAGGATCTAGGGAATTAATTGTAGGTCTGCAGGGATCCATCACCCTCTAGAGAACCCATTCCATTTATGTATGGAAATCTCAGGAATATTTCCTCATGAAAGGTTTGATTTTTCAAATACAATTCAAGTGGTTGTTTTAGATACTGAAGCTATATTTTAAATTTAAAACCATTTCATCTGTAGAGAGGTATGCATCCAGACTAGCCAACTACAGCTACAATCCATGATATTTCTACAACCTTGACATGTGTGAGCAGGTGTTTCCTGCTCACCCGCTCTCATATGCAATCTCAGTCTTACAACACCAAAAGCTGAAATCATTTCATATACTAGATTACAACGTAGATTTGGATACAATACATTGCAAAATCCACTGAGATGATCACATACAATTTAACTTTGCAAACTAAAATTGAGATATAACTAGCACCTTTACGAAAGCATGCAGGAGGGAATGGTCTCCAATCACCTTTTCAGTTTATCATAATGATCTTAAAAGCACATCTCTTAGAGTGGATGGGAAGGGCTAACAGGCAAAAAGGGAAAAGTTGACATTTCTGATAGAATTATTTTTCTTACGATCCTAAATGGAAGCTGGGAGCTGACCAGAACAATTTGAGAGAAGTAAGTAGGAGACCAGGTCTTCAAAATCAAAAGCCTCCTTTACCTACTTGTTACAATTCCAATTATTCCATTTTATTTATTTATTTTATTGTTCAATTTTTAGCAAGCTTTGTTTGGTGCCCTAAGATCTTATTCTTGTTCAACTCCTCATTATACAACTCCTTATTCTTGTTCAACAAAAGACACATGTCTTCACCTGTTTCTATTCTTGAATCCCTCCTGGAGAAATAATGGAGCAAACAGCACTTTTATTAAACAATATGCCAATTTTCAAAAGCACATACCATCCACCACCTCACCGAATAACAAAGACTTTTGTTGCAAAGTTTGCACTGTCATTTTTTTGACTCTGTGCCACACAGAACTTTCTAACTGAGGCCATGACAACAGGATACTGATGATCACCTGAGAGTGCTGTTCAGTGTGTTCAAGTTCCCTTTCCAGTATTCTTAGTAAAGTGGGGGTAGGGCATGCCGTGACAAAGCACACTGAAAGAGGAGGGTCAACAATGGATATTACAGTGCCCGTGTGGTTACTCAGAGCTTGAATACGAAATGCTTCTTTCAAGAAAATAAGTCACAGCCAGTTAAAATCTGCCATTCATTGTTGATGCAGGGAAGTGCTGTTATCCAATATCTAAAATGAGTAGGGACTGATTCCAGGCAAAGTTTTTTTTTTTTATAGTTTTTATTTTTTATTTCCATGGCTATTGTTCTGTCTACAATCACCATAAAATGGACATGCAGGAGATGTAGCAGCAGACTCAGCAGTAGCAGTCAGAGGAAACTTGGTCCATTCTTCCCTGGCTGCACAGCAAACACTATTAAAGGCAGGGGAAGCCATTTGTTCATGAATATACATTCGGTACTTATAAATGCTTTGTGCCATGAATATTTATCTTTTTCATGGATTGCAGCTGTTGTGTATTAAAAGCTATTAACAGGTTGGAAACCATCCTTTAGAAACCTGTGCCTGTCATTGGTGTGCAAAACCATCCCTAGAAATTTATCTTTTCCCTCCTCTCTCTTTTGTGGAAATGACAGAATACTCCTGGGGTTTATAATGAGGGTTAGTCCTTTAGTAGATAGAGAAAAAGATTTGATAAAAATGGAAGGCAGTTTTCTTAGGTTTATTTAAACTTATTTAAACTTTATTTTGTAACTTAAATTGTTTGGGTGATATTACATCTCACGCAGCGTTTTGTCTACCAACTGGTCTGCAGGTTTTGAAGAATGTTCTATTGTTAACAGAGCTGAAAACATCAGACATTAAATATGAAGTAATTGTCGGGGTGGAGAATATCAGATGATTTCTATCACCACAGTCGGGAATCTTTAAGCCTGTGGATATTTTTGTTCTTTTGGATGGAATAAATAGGTTTTTTTTTTTTCAGACTTAATTCTTGTACTACTTCATGTGTTCTATAATTGAGCAATTCTTAACTCTTCTTTTTCCCCAAACAACAATGTTCTCTCATGCCTCAGGATGCTTCTTAATTCTGTTCCCCTTGTCTGGAATACTTTCTCTCCAGCAATTCCTAGTACCCCTCGGGCTCTCCATTTAGACCAATTCTCCTGAAGAACTAGTTCAAACATTTGTTTCTGGGCATATCTTGTAACATCTTCTATGACCCACCCCTATTTCTATGAACCACTTCTGCCAATGCCCACTCTCACGGTTAGCCTCTTTTCTAGATCCTTCTGCTGAGTTTCCACGGAATATCATACAGGCACTTACTGTTTTGATATTATTTGTTTCGGAGTCTCTTTCCTTCAGTAGGAAGAAAGTTTCTTGAATACAAGAAAAGGTCTGTGTTACTAAATTTTCCATTACTATGACAAAATAAGTCCACGTGTACCAAGTAAAGATTTCTTTTAGCTCACAATCTTAGAGTTTTCAGTCCATGTTTAGTTGGCACCATTACTTTTGTGCCTGTGATGGGGCAGCATGGCAGCAATGGAAGGAAAGGAGGGACAAGATATGACAATTGTGATAAAGCCCAAACAGGAAGCTGCTCCTCTGATGGCAGCCAGGAAGCAAAGGAGGGACAAGATATGATTGAGGTCTCCACGGTCCCTTCAACCATCTTATGGCAGGAAGACTTCCAAATGGGCCCTGCCTCTTTTAGTTTCTACCTCTTTTAATTGGTCCATGGCGTGGGGATCAAGTCTATAATACATGGGCCTTTCAAGGACACTCATCCAAACCAGACTAAGGTCCAACACACATATGACTCTACTAATTAAGCTAATTAAGTATTTAACACTAATTCTTTGCTCAATATATGCTTACTCAATAGGGTGAATACAGTAAATATCTGTGAAAGATATTTTACTCATCCTGTAACCCAATATACAGAGCCAAATGACAGATACTCTTTCCCCTTTTACAATTTTCTCTTTTTCCTCTCTTCTCTTTGTGTTCAACTCTTCTTGTCCCACTCTGAATTCTCCATGAAAAAGGACAACAGGGGTCAGAACTGCTACTCAGCTTCATACCCAAGCTATCTTGGGAGCTATTCTCCCCTAGTGCACCAAACATACACACAAACAACAGAAAAATCTGCCCATTCCCTATTGTTCTTAACCTATCCCAAATTGCAGAAAAGATGAACTTCTATGAAATACATAAGGACTTCTGATTTCTAAGAGTTCATAATGTATGTTGTTATAATCCTTTGCTTTATATGTTATGTAATTTTAGTAGAATGAAACCTAAGTTTTCAGGAGTTTGATATCTATCAGTGATGATACTAAATGTGTTTATTTATTGCTCCCCCTATTCAATGCTCATTCCTATAATTTAGTTTTCTCTGATATGCAAAATATGCCTTGGACTACTTTGAATATGGATCCACTTACAGGTTGTGAAAAATTTAAAAAGTGTCTTCAAATACTTTTCTTCTCTAAATCTGTGCCCTTTGCAATGTGACCTGGTACTTCTTCTACTGCAAAATTAAAAATGATGTCTTTACTCCTTGAATTTGGACTGACTAATAAAATGTGCTAGAGCAAATACTTTCTACATTCTGAACCTTTATCTTTTGCCCTTGTCATCTTGGGACTCTGCAACCAAATTGTGATAAAGCCCAAACTTGCCTAACAGAAGATAAAAGGGATGTGAAAAGAAGTCCAAGTCATCTGAAATGTCCCAGAAATGATCATCATAAACCAGCCCAACCTAGCAAGTCAGCCAGCTGAACCACAGATGTATGAGCAAACTAAAAGATAAGTCATGACTAGCAAAAAGGCAATCATCAATAAATTGGTGCACTAAATGCATGGTTTAAGCTATAAAATCTGAGGTAATTTGTTACACAGCAAAAGCTAACTGATATAATGACAGGACATAAGAGGTTCTGGTAATTCTAGCAAAATTTCATACTGAGTCAAAATAAAATAAATATCAGGGGCAATACAGAATTAGGGATTACTGTGAAACAATTTACACTGGTTCTGACTGTGCCTATTCTCTCCGATCTGGCTTAAGGTGGCTTTCATAATGTTCATTTACTTCTGAATGATGTTTCTGCCTCTACCTCCAATGGACTTTTTCTCTACTAATTAGTTCCTTAAGGTTTCTGTGTTAGGCAGGTTAGTTCTAGTCTCTCCTACCAATACCTTCCACCAAAGTTATCTGCTCTTGTGGTTCAGACAAGTATCCTCAATTTGAGTTTTGGGGGAGAGGCAACAATACTAGCATTATTTGCTGAGTAATTTGTCTATGGTCTGCCCCTTTGATTTTATGTGTTGAAAACTTAATCTCCAAAGTAACAGTGTTGACAGGTGGGACCTTTGGAGGTGAATAGGTCATAAGAGCTCTGCTCTCATTAATAGATTAATTTTATCACAGGAATGGATTTGTTATGCAAATAGGTTCACTGTCATGACAGTGGGTTGCTGGAAAAGCAAGTTTGGCCCTCTCTTGTGCCCCCCCCCCCACTTCTCTCTCTCTCTTTCTCTCTTGCTTTCTTGATGTCTTCTGCCATCAGAAGCAAGAAAGTCTTCATTATATGTCAATCTCTCCAGCTTGGACTTCTCAGTCTTCAGAACTGTAAGAAATCATCTCTGTTCTTTATTAGCCAGTCTTGGACATTTTGTTATAGAAGCATAAAATTGACTAAGACAACTTCATGTTCATAAAGTCATTCAACCCTTATTAAAATTTAAGCATAAGAACCAGAAGACTAAGCTAAGAGGTAAGGAGCATGAAAGCAGAGAGATATGAGAGAGTTCATAATTCAGGAAGGGCTGGTTACCAGGGGACATAGAATTCAGGCCAGGCCTTAATATGAGGAAAAATAGGCCAAAAGCAATATTCAAAGAGAAATCTACTGATACTAGGATGGCAGTTACTTGTCCTCTTTTCTATTTTCAGGTGCTTGGCTCTGCCATGGTCAATATGTCCAGGCCCGGGCTTACAGGTATGTTCTGCCAATGAGAAAGACTAAGTACTGACATGCCTATCATTTGGTAGAATGTGAAAGTCTCAGCCTTTTAGTACATTTGTATATCATGTGTGTTAATAAAATTTCCTGAGGATGTCTATCCAAAATAGAGTGACATTCATTCTCTCTTCTCAGTAAATATCTTTTCCCCTTTTGAACAGTAAGTAGAACTCACCTGGAACAAATCAGAATGTTGCTTGATTGGTAGACAAATACCTCATACACTGGGCAGGAAGCTTTCTTTCTTGGTTATCCAGATTACCCAGCTAACACTGGGTCCCATTCTGGGAATGCAATCTTCATCAATGTTCAATTTTCTTCAAAATGTATTCAGTGTACCATACTGCTTGGAAAAGTTCTTTTATTGACCAGTGATTCAAATCTCTACATTTACTGGGCTTATTCATTTCCCTTTATTCAGGCTAAAGATAAAGACCTTCTGGAGAACTCATTTGTACTAAGTTCAGTAATCCCATACTACTTTGGGGTTTACAAATTAAATTGGACCTAGCGTTACATCTTTCCTTAGCTATTTCTGTTTAACCTTGAACTTTCTTCACTCAATTTATCAGAGAGGGTTATTGCTCTCATCTGGATTTTATCCAAGATTGCTACAACTCTGTAATCATAAAACCCGCATTTGATTTAGAAATTTCAAATGGTGTTTTAGGAAAGTCCTTTAATGCCATCGATTTGATTCCAATCAGTGAAATCAAAATTATTTTTCATTTATTAATTATACTAAAGATATTAAGAGATACTAACAAGAAATTTTTGGCACTTGTGTATGTGTATGTAAGTCTGGATAAAGATCTATGAACACAGATGTACTATATATATCCCTGTCTAGATAGATACAACATTATGTACATTTGCATGTTGTTTACATCTGTCTATCTATCATCTATCATTATCATCTACCATCATCATCATCATCATCTCTTTTGGTGTGTATGTATAAATAGATATCTTTACATATGCAAATGACTTATGATTATTGATATTAAAAGAAATGAGAAAAGTCCAGGCGGCTTTCTACTTAGGGACCAATTATTAATTCCTTTTACTCCTCTTGCCTTTCTCTTTCATGTCAAGATTTTAGCTATTTCACTGTTCATTTAAAATGTCCTCCAGGGGAAGAAGATGAGCTCTTAGCATCTAGTGCAATGTGCAGGGCTCCAGGGATATGCGTTAAGTGTCTGTTGACAATGACAATGATAAAATTCAAATCAGTTAATTGGATCTGCATCTATTACTAATGTCTGTGGAAGTTTGCATTGAATATAAGTTAAAAAATTGGATTTTTCTTTCCTTTAATAAAGATTCTCCTTTTATGGATGAGAATACTCATGTAGAGAGCTTTTCTCTCCCATTTCTGTCAGCTCTGGTTGGAGGCGTAGAATAGTCTGGGCCTGGGTGAAGACAGCAGGCAGGGGTGACTGGGGATTATGATCTGTGAGGAAACATGGTCTTCTCTGCCTATTCCTTTACTTGAAGGTTACCATTTGGGATAGTATTCCTTCTAGCCTTTGCTATTTAGGCTTATGCAAGAAACTGTAGAAACAGAATAATATTTCAGAGAGGAGAAGTGTTCTAACTCAAACGGAGCTTTTCAGCAAATTGTTGAAGGGCATATGTCAGCAAGCCAAATGAACCGGAGTGTCTGGTAAAAACAGGTAGAGATGCTTTCTTTTCTGTCTCAGCCAAGACAGGCCAAATATTAAACCCTGAAATGGAAGTGGGTGGATTATGAAATGCCTGAGAATGAGAACTTGGAGGAAGACAAACCCTGCCCACCTCATAATCTCATGGGAGCCCCTCAGTACAGGAAGACAAGTTCACTTCATTTTCATAGGTGAGAAGTTTTCTCTTTTGTTTCTCAAAGTTTTCTTCATTGTCTTCTGCATTAATTGCAGTAACAATTTTTGGTGCTTATTGACCTTAATGGCAAATACAAGTTAAAATAGAAGTTTGATCCTATGGCACATCTACATTCCTTATAAAGTAATTCCCATTACATTATTGAATGAATCCAAGCTAGTCTGGGAATACAGGACAACTGATTAGTTGGCAAATAATGCTACTACTAATAATGTGCATTTTATTTAAAAAGTAAGTTTTGTAAAATTCAAAACCAATTTCCCAAATCTAAGATTAATTTCATGAAATATATATGAGTTTGTGCTCAGAGACATTAAGGGGAAATTTATTCAGGAGAAACTTGTTTATTTTATGTTACCCCAAATTCCATGTTAAAATACTTCCTATTTATTTCAAATGTCTTTTTTTTTTGCATTAAATGAGCCTGTTATTGAAAGACACAATTCTCCTTGCTTCACCTACCATTACCTAGCTTCTTTTCTTTGTTTAAATCCTTTTATTTCCCTTAGAATTTTATGCCTATTAAATTTAAAGAAGCCTTATGGTTTTTAATTTCCACAAGATCTCCAAAATGCTAGATGCATCCCAAACTTCTATTTTTATTGTCTTTGCCTAAAAATGAAAAGAACACATACACGCGCTCACACACACACACACACTTACTACAAACAAGAATTCCAGTGGTTTTGTTTTCCATGAAAGAAAATACTTAAAGAGGAAGAAGAGGGAAAACTGGAGTTTATATTGGAATCTTAGCAATCAATAACTAACACCCATCTCATTCCTGCCTGAGTTTAAAACTATCTGAGAAATGAAAGTCACAGTGATCATCACAATGTGAGCTTTATTTCTGATCAAGGTCTGTTGGAAAACATGAATTATATGTATAGAAAAATAGACTTATTATTTCATACCCCAGGATGGGACAGATGTGCCAATCTGTTCATCAGGCAGAGGAAGAATGAGCGTTCCTGACTTGGAAATTTTTAGGGAAAGGTTGGGTGCGTCTGCCAATTTCATAGCTACCGGAAGCACAGACCACTTCTTTCTTCAAAGTTTACTGGTCTCCCAAGAGAGTTAGAAGACCCAGCAGAGAAGAGTGGTCCCAGTTCCTTCTTTCAACTTGCCAATCATATAAAGAGGAGAGAGGGAGGCAAGGGAATGGGAAAGAGGCCTGGGCCTGTCTAGTAGCAGTGATCCCTCCTTAGGAAGAGCTCAAGACAAGGAAAAGGAGGAGTCTCTGATCTTAACATTATCTGAGCCCCACTGTTTGAATTTAATTAGGACACTCAATTTTTCTGTAGGCCTTTGGCACACATCATGGTAACTCTGAACTATTCCTGTTTTGCTTATGTCTTTCAAAATCATTCTTTGGTTAGTTCTGAGGACCTGGCTCTCAGGAGAGCACATTTTGTTCTATCTTAGCTAACCCAGAATGGACCCAGATCTGGGTGCTTTCAGAAGAGAAACTTTATATTGATCACAAAAATGAAAGGCAATAAAACCTATTAGATCATCTGCTTCCTGCCCATCCTAAGTCCAGGGAATATGAGCTGCTTATTTTCTTGAGCTTCCATTGTCTAGCAGAAAAGCAACTAAATAAAGCTTCCTTCGAAATAGATACAGAGAGGGACATTATGTGTCAGTGTGCATGGTCAGAAATGTTTCCAGAGAACATGAAGCAGAATGCAAATGTATCAAAAGAAACCTGTAATGGGAAGGATTTTTCTTTTTTCTATTAAACCAAATTTAATTACTTAATTAACTTCATACCTAATAAGCTCAAGTCATATCCAAAATTCTAATGTTCATTTTTATTTTTCTAAAATTATTCTCATCAGAAACATTTTGTATGTCAGATTTTTCAATGAAAACAAACTGTTGCTAGTCAAGTTTTAAAATTCATATCAATAACTATAGCATCTGCAGTTGGAAGTTCTCTTATATAGGCAATATATCTACCAAGTTCATTTATTCTAAATCAAATATTACAGAAAGAAATTTTATCAAAGATATGTTTCTGTCAAGTTTTAGTCAATCACAAGTTTTATTATGTAAAATTTTTGTTTTGTATCATTTCAATATTAAGAGTAAATTGAATAAAAGAAAATAGGTTTATTCCTTAGCTAATTATTAAGAAAAAAGCAAGTAATTCACTTCTGCTATATCAGAATTGCTGCATTGTAAAGGACTACACAGCTCTGTCATTAGCTGTGAAGTCCTCTACAATGTACATATTTCTGAATATTTTCTACAACTTTGGATATTGCATAATAAAATTCCCAGTCTTAATCAGTTTTGGCTGGGGCTTCTATAATAATATACGTAAACACAGGTATGTCCATAGGTTTCTAATAGTTATGGAGGCTGGGAAATCCAGGATCAATATGCTGGCAGATGTGGTATCTGGTGAGGGCATTTCCTGGTGATTTGCAGACGGCGGCAAGATGTCTTCTTATTGCATCTCCATGTGGCAGAAAGCATAGGGAGAGAGGATCACTATTGCTTTTATGCAGATGCTAATCCCATCATGGAGACTCTACCCTTATTAGCAATTCATCTACCAAAGACCTCACTTCCCAGAATTGTTACATGGGTCTTCAGCATATGAATTTAGTGGTAGTGGTTGGGACTGAAACATTCATTCCATAGTGTATCCCTTCTGCTTGTTGAGAGGAGAGAAAATGGCAGATTTAAAATGTTTTACTTTGTATTTATCAATATTTGAGAGACAATAGGTAGCAAAGTTAAAAGAAAAAGAACCAACTCTCTTCTCTTTGATTCCCTAATATTTCCCTCTCTATTCCCTAAGCTTTTTAGCTTTGCCTAAGTTTCTCCTGCTCATCATCTTACTCTTCTGTAACTCTTCCACCCTGTGTGTCTCTTTCCCCTGTCCTCTTTCTGCATACTATTGGCTCTTCCTTCTTTCTCTCACCCCCGAGTCTCACACACTGACCCTGACAGCTCCCTATAGAGAGAGCTATATTTACCCATCCTTTCTCCTGCCACCATCTCTTACCAAGAGTTGCTTATCAGAGTGCTCAGTGTCAGCAGATGAAGGCTCAAGAAGAAAAATTTTTACCTCTGCCACTCACATCCCACCTGGATCACACAATCAAAACTGAAACAGTTTGTGAAACTTATGGCTTTAAAAGCAGCTCTGAATATAGTTCACTTCTCTGGGTTGATTATATGGGGCAAGAGGATAGATGATAGCATCCAGGAGGCCCTGGCCTGATCCAGGAGCTCAGATTTACTGGACGTCTGTTTGGGTGTTTGGAGCTGTATTCAGTGATTTCACCCTTCAGTCTCTGAAATCTAGTTTCTGACTTCTTTGAAGATGATGGAAATTTTGTGGTGTTGGGCTGAGTTTCTGCAAGTTTTTAGAATTCTTTCTGTTATTATCAACTACAAACTAGGCTTATTTGTCTTACAGTTTAGTAGTTTATGGTATATTTAGAGTTGTGTAACCACCACCACAATGTAATTTTAGAACATTTTCAAAATCCCTAATAGAAACCCTAACCCATATCCATTAGCAGGCCTTCCCCATCCCACCATCCCAGCCCTGGGCAACTGTTCTATTTTCTGTCTCCACGGATTTGCCTGTTCACAATATTTCAAATAAATGGAATTATACAACATCTGCTCTTTTGTGACTGGCTTTTTTTTTTGCTTAGCATAATGTATTCAAGGTTAATTCATGTTGTAGCGTTATCAGTTTCTCATTCTTTTTATTGCTCAATGATATATGTTTGAATGGATAGGATGATATATTTTCTTTATCCATTCATCAGCTGATAGACATTTAAGCTGCTTCCACTTTTTACTATTATAAATAATGATGCTGTGAACGTTCACTAATGAGTTTTTATATGGACCCATGTTTGCATGTCTCTTGGGTATATCTGAGATTGGCATTGATGTGTCTCATGATGAGTCCTGGTTACTATTTTGTGAAGCTGCCAAACTGATTTCCAAAAAGCATCTGCACTCTTTTATATCCTCAAGCAATGTATAAGACTTCTGGTTTGATCTCGTTGACCTACGTCTGCCTCTGGCCATTTTAGTGTGTGTGAGATGATGACATCATCCTGGTTTGGATTCGCATTTTCCTCATGATGACCATGTAGACAATGTTTTCATGTGAGTATTAGCCATTTATATGTTATTAGAAAAGTATCTATTCAAATCCTTGACTTACTTTTAAATTGTGCTATCTTTGATTATTAAGTTATTAAGAGTTCTTTTGTATGTTCCACATACAAATCCTTTGTCATAAATGCTTTGGGAATACTTTGTGACCATTCTGCTGTTGTCCTTCCATATTCTAGATGGTGTTATTTTTTTAACTTTGGTAAAGATTTATTCCTTGGTTTTCTTAGTTTGTTAGTTCTAGCTCTCCTATTTATGTGTGTGACCTATTTAAGTTTTTTTTTTTAATATGTTGTAAGATAAGAATTCAGCTTCTTTTTTTGGTATGTACATATCCAGTTGAGTTGTCTTAGAATAATTATTCCAGGTCAATTGACCACAAGTGAAGCATTCCCCCGCCACCCCCGATTCAATTATTTTGACCTGTATTTCTAAGTTTTACTGGCAACACATTGTTTTGATTACTGTATATTTATAGTAAGTGTAGAAAATGGGAAATGTGACATCTCCAAATTTGTTCTTTTATTTCCATGTTGTTTTGACTGCTCTGAATCCCTTGAATTTCTACATGAATTTTAGAAATATCTTGTTAATTCCTACAAGAAATCCAGATGAAATTCTCATAAAGAAGCCCATTAAATTTATAGATCAATTTGGGGACTATTTCATCCCAACAACGCTGTTTTCTTATCTGTAATGTAGAATGTCTTTATATATTTTTAAATTTCTTTAGAAGATGTTTAATATTTTTCAGTGTGGGGGTTTTATGATTAAAAACTTATTCCTGAATATTTTATATGTTTTGCTGTTATAAGAGCCATTATTTTCTTAATTTTATTTTTAGGTTATTTATTGCTAATGAATGCAAATAAAATAGATTTTTGTCTCTTGAGTTTGTATCTAGGAACAGTGTTGAACTTGTTCATTCTAATTGTGTGTGTGTGTGTGTGTGTGTGAGAATTCCTTTGGATTTCATATGTATAAGATCATTTTGTCAGTCAGATTTCCATCACTATAAACAAAATACCTGAGAAAAATCCACTTATAAAGAGAAAAGGTTTATTTTGCCTCAGTGTTTTGGAGGTTCTAGTTGGACCCATGACTTTGAGCCTGTGGTAAGGGAGCACCTCATGGTGGGAGCATATACAGGAAAAACACTGCTCACCTCGTAGCCAGGGTCAGAGAAAGAAGGGCTCCAGATCCCACTATGCTCTTCAAGGGAATGTTCCCAATTATGTAGAATGTCCCACTGGGCTCCGTCTATTAAAGATCCCACTACTTCCAAGTAGCCTCACTCCAGGGAGCAACCATTAATGCATAGGTCTTTGGGGGACATTCATAATCTAAACTATAGCAATCATGTTTCCTGGAAATGGAAATAATTTTACTTCCTCCTTTCCAATATTATGTTCTTTATTTCTTTTTTTAACCTAATTATTCTCACCACAAAATTTAGTATAATGTTGATTACAAATGTTAAGAATATACATTCTTATCTTGTTTTTGATTTTAATGAAGAATATTGGTTTCCATTAAGTATGTTTTACTTAATGTCTTTTATCAAGTTAAAGAGGTTCCCTATATTTGTAATTTTTGAGTCTTTTCAGCAAAACAAAGATGTGAGATTTTGTCAGCAGCTTTTTTCTGACTCTATTGAGCAGATTCAGGTAGTATTTGTCCTCAATTGTTTCATTGGTTCATTTTCAGCTTTGCATTCCTGAAATAAATTGCTTTTAATCATAGAATATAATACCTATGTTATGTTGCTGAATATTTTGTGTGCAGGTATTTTGCTGAGAATTTCTGCATCTTTGTTCATAAAATATGTTGGATTTGACTCTCTTTGCTTTTATGGTGTTTGTTTTATTTTGATATCAAGATAATACTGGACTTATATAAAGAGTTGTAACATTTCCCTTCTTTTTTGTTTTGTTGGAAAAGTTTTTGAAAAATTGGTATTGATTCTTTAAATATTTGATCCAATTCACCTAAGAAGTCATCTAGTTATGGGTTTATGTTTGTTGATTAATAATTCAGTTTCCTTACTTATTATATGTCTTTGTAGATATTCTCTGTGTTCTTAAGTCAGTTTTGGTATCTTAGGTTTCGGTATGCTGTTATCTTTTAATTTGTTCATTTCATCTAGATAAAGTAGTTTACTTTATAATTCCTTTTATTCTTTTAAGGTTCATAAAAAAATGATGTCCCTTCTTTTATTCTTGATTTAGTAATTTATGTCTTTTTTTTTTCTTTTTGTTTGGTTACTTTAGCTAAATATTTGCAAAGTTTTGACCTTTACAAAGAACCAAGATTTTCTGTCAATTTTCTCTATATTATTATGTTCTATTCTTACTTGTCATTCCTTATTTTATTTGGCTTAAGTTTAGTTTTTCCAACATCTTCTATTTTCTTGAGGAGAAAAAATAGGTTTTCGTATGCTGTTATCTTTTCATTTATCTCAAAGTCTTTTTCCAATTTTCCTTATGCATTCTACTTGACCATTGGTTATCTGGGAGTATGTTTTAAAATTGTTATGTATTTATGGATTTCCCAAATTTTCAACTGTTTTTGATTTCTAATGTAATTGATCATAGTCAAAGAACATATTTTGCAGTTTTAAAATTCTTAAAAATATGTTGAGGCTTGTTTTACACCCTACAGTATCATCTGTCTTGGGGAATATTCCATATACTCCTCGGAAGAATGGGTACCTTCCTGTTGTCAGATAGGGGGCCCTTTAGAATTATGTTAGGTCTAGTTGGTTTAAATTCAGCTTTGTATTTTCTTACTCATCTTCTGGTTATTTGTCATTTTGTTTCTTGAAAGTCAGGTATTGAAGTCTCTAAGTATTTTGGATTGTCTGTTTCTCCCTTTAATTCTGTCAGTTTTGCTTCATACATTTTGGAGCAATGTTGTTACATGCATTTATGGAACACATTACACATGTTCTTTATAAGTGTATTGTTGATAATTGACTCACTTGCTATTGACAAATATCTGTCATTATATTTAGTGAATTTTTTATCTTTAAGTCTAATTTTTCTCCTATTATTATAGACACTCCAGATCTAATTTAGTTATTGCTTGCATGGTATTTACTTTTACATGCTTTTATTTTCAGTCTAGTTGTATCTTTTAAGCTAAAGTGTGTCTCTTTTAGACAGTATATAGCTGTCATATACTCTATCATATGCAACTGCCACATAGGCGAGTAAGATATCCATGCTTCTTAAGAGTATATGACAGCTATATATTATTTTTCTGTTTGCGTTTTTTCTAATCTTTGTTTTTTGGTTGGGATGTGAAATCTATCTACTGTTAATATAATTACTGATGAGGTGGGATTTAATTCTAACATTTTTCTTTTTGATTTCTGTATGTGTTCTTGTTGTTTATCAATTTTTTATTTGCTGTTTTCTTTTTTTCTCAAATAGATATTCCTTCTTGTTATGGTTTAGATATGAGACATTTCTGAAAAGCTCATGGGTGTGACAATGCAAGAAAGTTTACAGGGAAAATGATTGGGCTCTGAGTGCCTTAACCTAATCAGTTCATTAATCCACTTGAATGGATGAGCTGGGTGGTAACTGTAGGTAGGTAGGGTGTGGCTGGAGGAGGTGGGTCCCTTAGTGTGCCTTTCAGGTTGTTATGGTTTGGATGTGAGGTGTCCTCCAAAAGCTCAGATGTGAGACAATTCAAGAAGGTTTAGAGGAGAAATGATTGGGTTATAATCAGTGAATTAATCCCTTATGGTGTTAACTGAGTGGTAACTAGAGGCAGGTGGGGTGTGACTGAAGGAAGTAGTTCATTGGAGGCGTGGCAATGGGGTATATCTGTTGTATCTGGAAAAGTGGAGTCTCAGTCTCTCTCCCCTCCTCCCTCCCTCTCCCTTACTCCCTCTCCCTGTCTCCCTCTCCCTCTTTTCCTCTCTCCCTCTCCTCCCTCTCTTTCTCACCTCCCTCTTCCTCTCTCCCTCTCCTCTCTCTCCTCCCTCTCCCTCTCCCTCTTATATTTAGTGAATTTTTTATCTTTAAGTCTAATTTTTCTCCTATTATTATAGACACTCCAGATCTAATTTAGTTATTGCTTGCATGGCATTTACTTTTATATGTTTTTATTTTCAGTCTAGTTGTATTTTTTAAGCTAAAGTGTGTCTCTTTTAGACAGTATATAGCTCTCTCCTCCCTCTCTCCCTCTCTTCCCTTCTCTCCTCCCTTTCTCCCCCTCTCCCTCTCTCCCTCTCTCTCTCTCTCTCTCTCTCTCTCTCTCTTTCCCTCCCCCACTCCTTTCTGATCACCATGTGAGCTGCTTCCCTCGGCCACACTCTCCTGCCATGATGTTCTGCCTGGAGGAATGGAGCTGGCCTTCTATGGACTAAGACCCCTGAAACCATAAGCCCTCAAATAAACTTTTCTTCCTATACAATTGTGCTGGTTCTGTGCTTTAGTCACAGAGGTGAAAAAGCTGACTAAAATAGGGGTTTACAGTTTGTCCCTGGTGAACCAAGCTTAGTCTCTCTCTGCTTCCCAATTGTCATGCCGTGAGCTGCTTTCCTCCATCAGAGGCTGCCACAGTCTGGCTGGGCACACAATCAGGAGCCACCACACAGCTTGTAGATTCAAACAGCAACTCTTTATTCCCGAACTCACACCAGCCATCTACAATCACGTTCTGGGGAAATCCACGTTCTCTGCCCAAATCCACTCCACTGGGCTTCTGTCTCCCAAAATATACTGTCTGAATCCCGTGAGAACTCAAGGGGAACTCAGGCAGCAGGATACGCCCTATTCCCAGCAGGAATAATCTTAAACCTTAAACCTGGAACCTAAACTGGGAACGCCCTAAACACGATTATCCTAAACCGGGAACACCCTAATCTGCCCTGGTCCTTGAGCAAGGTCACCTACATTCAATGTCACTGCAACATGGGGTACGCTGGCAAGGAAATTGTCATACCTACTTGGCTAATGGCTCCCAGCAAGAGGCTTCTGCCTCACTTCTGGCCCAGAGCAATGGAGTCAGCCCCCTGTGGACTGAAACCTCTGAAACCAAGAGCCCCAAATAGACTTTTCCTCTTCCTTTAGTCACGGTCGTAAAAAAATGACTAAAACACTTATGAAACTTTTTAATTCCCTTTGAGTTTCTTTTCCTATATTTATTTTGGATGATGTTTTTAATATTTTGTTTTAAGGATTACTAATTAGCATCTGAATTCAAAATATCTAGCTTTGATTAACATTAATTTTATTTCAAGAAAATACAAAATCATTGCATGTGTCTGCCTTTGTTCCCTTTATAGTACCTTTGCCGTATAAACATGACATCTTTGGATTATATAAGCCCATGAACACAATTTTATAATATTTCATTAGGCACTTGTTGTAAAAAGGAGAAGAATTGCAAACAAATATACAATTACATTGGTTATTGTACCAATGCATTTACCTTTATCTGTGCTCTATTTCTTTAGGTAAATTCACTTACTAGTCAGTGTCTTTATTTCAGATTTAAGGATATTCATTATATATATTCTTTATATTCATATATAAGATATTATATACATATATAATATAGTCTTTTTATATATGCATATATATTTATATATTCTTTTCTTTGGTTCCAGGGATTGAACTCAGGGGCACTTGGCCACTGAGCCACATCCCCAGCCCTTTTTTTTTTTGTACTTTATTTAGAGACAGGGTCTCACTGAGTTGCTTAGTGCTTCACTGTTGCTGAGGCTGGCTTTGAACTCACATTCCTCCTGCCTCAGCCTCCCAAGTCGCTGGGATTACAGGCATGTGCCACTGTGCTCTGCTTCATTATATTTTTGTATAGGTAGAACTGCAATGATTCTTCTAAAGTTTAGTTATCTTGGAAGGACTTAATTTCTCCTTCAATTCTGAAAGAGTATAGCTAAATGTGGAACTCTTGGTTGATAATCTTTTTCTCTCAACACTTTGAAGATACTACTCTTCTATTCCTCATAGTTTCTGATGAGAAGCTTTTCACTTTTCTCTTGCTGCTTTCAACACTTTCTCTTTGCTTTTGATTTTAGTCTGTTTTATGATAATGTGTTGAGCTTTGAATTTATATTACTTGAGTTCATTTAGCTCCTTGTATGTATAAATTCATATCTTTCATCATATTTGGGACATGTTTGGCTACTATTTCTTCAAATATTTTTCTATTATTTTCTTTCTTTCCTTTCAGGGCCTTTCATTATAAATATATTGGAATGCTTGATGGTATCCCACAGGTCACGCAGGTTTTGTTTTTCATCAGTCTTTATCTGTTTCTTAGGTTGCATAATCTAATATCTTCAAATTTGATATTTCTTTTTGCCCTGAAGATCAAATTGATCATTGAGTCTCTGTACAGAATTTTTTATTTTAGTTTCAACTTTAAAATTTATATCAGGTTTCTTTCTATAATTTCTATTCTAGCTAACTCTGTTTATTCTGATACTTCCTCATGATAAGATAATGTTAGGTTTTCTTTAATTCTTAGACTTGGTCTCCTCTAATGCTTAAACATTCTCAAGTAACTGACTAAAGTCTTTGTACTAAGTTTGAAATCTGAGCCCTCCCAAGCATTTCAAGTAGCCTGATGTTTTTCTCCTTTTTGTGTGGTATACTTTCTTACTTTATTTTGTTTTTCCATGTATCCTATTTATTTGTTGAAATGTGGATATTTGATATAACCTACTATCCTATTTTTTTTTTTTTTTGCTTGTTTAGTAAATGTCGTAGGCAAATTCCGTTATCACATATCCCTGTAGCATATGGTTGTAGAGTTCTCTGTTAGCTTTTTTGTTGATTTGTTTTTTAAGATAGTTCTCATTTTTATTTTTAGCTTTTGTTGCTAAGAGGGTCTCACCTGAATCCGGATTATTTAATGGCTAATGAGCTGCAGAGTAGTTAGAAGTTCTCCTTAAACATCTTACTTGTAAGTCTCTCAACATTGCAGAGTTCTGTGTGAGAAAGGAACCCTTCAAACACCACACAGTTTATAAGAAAGATGTAGCTCTCAATTCCTGCTTATGTAGGTCATCAGTGTCAGTGAGAGGGGAAGGACTGGTAGCTTTTCCATTCACATGTATTTTCTGGTTATACACACAACCTTATGAATGCAATAACTTCTAATATCCTCAGGGTTGTATTTTGAGATTTTCAAGCTCCTCCATGATCCTCTGATTCTCTAGCATTTTCTTTTAAACTCCTGACTAGTTTATTATTTGTCATAACTTCAAATTACGAACTTAACCAGATTCTACCAGAACGTTGATATTTTGGTAATATACTGGGTGTAGGCCTTTCCTTTCTCCTGCTAAGTGAAGCTCTGAGTCATACCAAATAGCCAACACATTCTGAGAATGGAACTTTTTAGGGAGTTTCAATTTCATAAAGGATAACTTTTTGGGGGGAGGAGATAATTTTTATATAATTCCCCCCAAAAAAAGTGATCAGATTTCTCCGCTTTTCAGTGATGTTGTCAATTTTAGGTTACCATGTTACCTAAATAGGGAATGAAGGTGAATGGGGACACCCCTCAGTTAAAATACTTAAGCCCATTGTTTCATCCAGGTTCTAGACTTCCTCTAGTTTTGTGGCTTTTCCACTTTGCTCTGTGGCTATTTGTCAGGCTTATGAAGTGGTTGATTTTATTTGTTTTGTCTGCATTTTCTTTGTTTTAGACAGGAAGCCAATTCACTGGGGTCTTCACTATTTTAGAAGTTTATCTGCTTGAGTCCATTACTGAGCCAAATTTTAAAAAATGAATAAAGTACCATACATAAAAATAAAGCACACTGAAGATTTATTTTTTGATTCACAATGCAGAAAACAGGCAAGTGATATAACTGGTTCAAGGGAGAATCCATAAAGAGATAAATTTGTAGATTAAGAATATAGAGATGAATATGCAAATTGAGGCAGAACTGTTTTTTGAGGAGTATGGATGGAATTCATTTGCTTGTGCACATTCAAAAATTATTTTGCATTGTTATCAGTTATCTATAATTCACCAAGTTACAAAATAGCTCCTACTGAATCAGAATCCAATAAAGCAGAAAAGTTTGTTATAAAAATGCATAGTTTTCCATGGATGCATAAATTATTTCCTACAAAACTGGCAATAACACTTTCAGAAAAAATACACTTTATACTACTGGAGGACAGGTGGCATAGAAGGTTTGTAAAGTTGATTTTTTATTTGGCCAAACTTGAACCAAAACACAGATCAGAGTGACAAGGCATTGGTACTCTTAACTCCCCAAGTACCACCTTGTAATCAGCAAACAGTTCAATTTGGAAGACTCTCTCTTATACCCACCAAAATTCAAGTATGAGATGATTTTTCAAATTTCAGGCCAGAAAATTACTGCTTGCTTTTTACTTTATGAAATGGGTATAGCTATAACAGCTATGTCAAGCATGCAGAGAAGGCCAATGTTGTTATGACTTCCAAAATACTTAACATGGTGTCCTGAGTAATTAATCAACATTTCAAATCTTGTTTGACACACAGTTCATGGCTTTAATTACAAAACAGAAATATACCTTTTGGTTCAACTTTCTAAATCCTAATGTAGGATTTTCTTATAATAAAATAATAATCATAGCAGTAATAAAATAAGTACATATATAAGCATAAAAGCCACCCAGATGAAATATTGTCTTTTTAGATTTTAATTCAGGCTGATTGTACACATTTAAGACAGAATTACTGTTTGAGACATTATTCCATTTTGAATTTTTAGAAGCCTGGTTCCTATTGTCAAACATGGAAAGACAGGTTGAATGATGAGGAAAAAAAAAATCTATGTTGTTGTACTTATTCTAATAATTGCAATCAGTGTAAGATGAAAGAAGGCATTTTCTTTATAGAAATCATTGATCATTGGCTGGAGTTGGAGGAGCATATTGGGTAATATTTGTGTGTTATTGGTGCATAATTACAAACTTTGGCTGAGGGAAACACACATCCACTAACAGAAATGGCCATTGAGTTTTGAATACTTGGAAAAACATTTTGACTCTTGCATTAGAAGGTTGAGATTGAAAAAGAAGCACCTTAACTCACTTTAAGAAGTAATCTTCAAAACAAAGAAATTTCAGCCTATAAGGGGTTCTGGTAGGTTGAAAATGATCCCCTAAAGACACCAAGACCTAACTCCTGGAACTTGTAAATGTTAACGTACCTGAGATGAAAAGAGTGTTTGTAAATATGATGAAAGACCTTGAGATGTAGAGATTATTCTGGAACATCAGGGTGGGCTCTAAATACAATCACAGGTTGCCTTGTCAGAGATCAACAGAGGAAGATTTGACACCATACAACAGAAAGAAGGTAAAGACAAGACCAAGCAAAGACCTATCTGAAGATGTTTACCTTGAAGATTGGAGTGATGCAGTCACAAGACATGGATTGCTAGAAATGATCAGAAACTAAAAGACACTAAGAATGAACTCTCCTTTAGAAACTCTAGGGAGTATAGCCCTGTAACATCTTGATTTCAGTCCCTTGATATTGACATCAGATTTCAGGTGCTGAAATCCCCAAAATTGGGAAACAATATATTTCTGTTTATGTCACCAAGTTCATAGTCTATGGTTTAGATACAAGATGTCTCTGAAGAGCTTCTGTATTAGCAGGAATATTCAGAGGTGAAATGATTAGATTATGAGAGCTGTAACTTATCAGCCCTTTTGGTGCATTAATAATTTGGAAGGACTAACGTACTGGGTGGTACTGTGGTCATATGGGGTGTAGCTAGAGGAAGTGAGTCACTGGGAGGGTGCCCTTAGGGATTATATCTTCTCCTCCTGGCTCCTCTTTTTCTCTCTCCATGAGGTAAGCAACTTTTCTTCACCACACCCTTGCGCCATAGTGCTCTGCCTTACCTGAGGCGCAAAGTGATGGAATTGGCTGACCATGGTCTCAACCTCTGAAATAGTAATCCCAAAATAAATTTTCCTCCTATAAATTGATCTGATAGGGTGTTTTGGTCACAGTGACATAAAGCCAACTAACATATCATTCTAGTCTACAAAATATCATCCCAAACTTTGTAGCATAAAGCCATCACTATTTGTTTATGCTTATAAATTTTATGGAACAGAAATTGGGTCAAGGTATAATCAGATGGTTTCATCTGTCCCATAGTAGGTGGGGCCTTGCTAAGAAGTTAAAAATGGCTAAGGGGCCAGAATCTTACATAATCATCTCTGAGAACATGACTGAAGACTTAGACCTTAACAACTCAGAAGACAGGCTTACCTTCGATGGTTGTCTAGAATCCCTCCTTGATGTAACCTCATAATACGGTTTCTCATGACATGGTGGCTAGGTTCCAAGGGGTATATTTTTAGAGGGAGTATGGAAGCACTGAGCATTCTAAGTCACATGGCAGTTCCATCAGAACCCATTTTACAGAATATTGAATAACTTAACCAGATTCAAGGAGAAGGTTCATAGGCTCAGCCTTTTTAGAAATGTGCAAAGACTTGCTGCAGAAGAGAATATGTGAATGGCAGATATTGTGTGGCTATCTAGTCAAAGTGCAATTGTATAAACCTTCACCAGAGTATAGTCACTTTTTTACCTGTATATCATCTGGTCTAAATACAAATTTAAGAAATTTAGTCTATTTATATGACCAATGCCAAGCACTCAATAAATGCCTGATGAGGGAATAAAGTTTGGAAAGAAAAAGAGACAAAAGAATGTGAAAAAGAAAGAAAACCTTGGAGATTAACTAATCCTGCTGGCTTTATAAAAAGTGAGAATTTCTTCTAAAGTAAAAGTGTGGGGCTTTATCTTAACCTAATCTTCCCTTCTGCTTTCAATTTCTTTTCTATTCAGCTAAGACCCAAACATTCATCATTCCAATGGCTCTTTGCCATGACCTTCAGTTCCCATTTTTATTTCTACTTTGTCTTGGTAAAATTCTGCCCCTAGATCAACTTAACCATTTATGTTTCTGCTTGTACTCTATGAAACATTGATCATTTCAAGATAAAATTCACATGGACTTTCAGGGTGTTATTGCAAGTCCACGGCTGATATTTCTGCTAGTCAGTTTAAGCAGGTCTGTAGGTGGGCTGGCTTGGCTCCAAGCTTTGGTTCATCTGCCATTTCTCCCTGTAAGGTCCAGGCTGAAGAGGCAGAAACTGTCTGAAGCATGTTCTCGTGGTGGAGGTCAGAGACTCCCAGAGACCCTGAATAGAAATATGAACTGCCTTTAAGACTAGGATGACAGCTGGCGCACGGTCCTTCTGCCGTTGTTCAGAGCTAGGCAAATGTCATGAAGCTAAGATGTATACTTTCCACATAGATAGAGGCTGAAAAATGATATAAAATACCTCCCTGTTTTTCTAAGCTTTCTCTGCAGTCTCTTATACTATGTGTCTCCAGTTGGTGTTTTCCCTAACTTTCCCAAAAGCCATTTATAATTTTCTTCAAGATTCCAAACTTTTCATTAACTCACCCTTATTCTGAGACAATAATGTAATATTCAGCTTCAAAGATAAATTAGAGATCTTTCAGCGGAACTGTCTTAACTGTGAGAGCATTCTTACAACACCCCCTATCTGCATGCATCCCTTCTTCATGATCTTTGTTCATTTTAATGCTAATCTTTCCTCCTCTTCTCTGGATCCTATCCCCTATGATCTTCTCTGAGCTTAACACAATTAATTACATCATTTTTAACTTTAAGATATTCTTTTGTTTTTAGTAGAATGACCATAAGGCAATATAAACCTTGAAAAATGTCCAATATTCTATCATACATTATTTTATGATAAGAAGATATTGTTTTTAAAGAGGAAAAAGTTGAAAGGGATTCAGAATATAATGAAGCAACAGGATAATTGAAAGAAGCAAGTGGTATGAACACCTGTTTGGTGTGATTCAAACTGATACAAGGACTTAAATTCTTATATTTTATTCTCTACAAAATAGGAACTGTAGAATGCTCAGGATGGTGGTTGAAATATCAAGAAAATTTTTCTCGGATGCTTTCACTCCTAGATCTTAACAGAGTAATCTTTTGCTAAACCAACTCAGTCAGGGGAGATGATGAATTTGTTTTGTATTGCTGAGTATCAGATCATCATAAACTTAGGGACTTAAACTACATGTATATATTCTAGTCATTTATTTGGGTCAGGAGTCTGAGTATGGCATAACTGGGTCCTCTGTTCAGAGTCTTAGCAGATGATGGGGTGGAGTCCATAATCTATTTAAAGCTTAGATTATCTTCTTAGTTCACTGGTTGTTGGCAGAGCCTCAGTCCTTATAGCTGTGGGAGAGAAGTCCCTGTTTTATTTCTGGATAGAGGTTGTCTTCAAGTTTTGCCACGTGGTCTTTTTGATAGGCAGTTCACAATATAGTTATTTATGTCTTTGGGGATGATAGGAGATTCTATTTTGCTTGGAAATTCCTCTTTAGAGAATGCCTGGACTCTATCATATGGTTTACCTGATTAAATTATACCTACTCAGGCAAATCACTCTTGATTAACTAAAAATTACTTTAGCCACATCTAAAAAATTCCTTCTCCTCTGCCATGGAATATAAAGTAACATAAGAGTGAATCAGATCATATTCTCCAGTTTCACCTACACTCAAGGTAAGAGGATTACAGGTGAGTACACTGGGGGAGATCTTGGGGTACAATGTACAATTGTCCCAACCATATATTTAGAACCACCAGATCACCTTGCAATGCAATCTATACATTTAGAGATGCCATATTTGTTTCATTTTTAGTTTTGGTAAGTATTAAATATGACTGTAGAAATAAAGTAAATAAAAGCTTTGTATTTGTCTTTATTTTATCTACTAAATAATTCATGACTATAAACCATCTAGATTTTTCTTTACCTTTACTCCTAGGAAATTCCTTAGTGTCTGCTATGTTGAATTTTTTTCTTGGATTATATCTTTTTCTTTTCTGGTTTATTTCCTCATTTTAGTATTGCATATCCTCCAGGAGTATCCTGAAAGCAAGTTCAAGAAAGATAAACATTTTGAACTCATGTTTACCTGAAAATACCTTTATCCTAGTTTAATATTTTACATAGTTTGGCACGATATAAAATCCCAATTTGAATATAAGTTTTCTTTGGAATTTTATGAACATTGTTCCAGTCTTTTCTAGGTTCTAATGTGGCTATGAGAAGCCCAAGGTCATTCTGATGTTATTCCTTAGTTCTGATATGTTCTAGTCTTGCTAGCTGTTTTCATATTTGTCTTCAGTGTTCTAAGAATTTATAATGACCTATTCTATACCATTGGTCTATATGTCTATTTTTGTATTAGTATCGTGTTGTTTTTGTTACTATAGCTTTGTAGTATAGTTTAAGGTCTGGTATTGTGATGCTTCCTGATTCACTCTTCTTGCTATTCTGGGTCTTTTACTTTTCCAAATGAATATCATGATTGCTTTCTCTATTTCTATGAGGAATGATGTTGGGATAATTGGAATTGCATTGAAGCACTTTGGGTAGTATGGCCATTTTGACAATATTAATTCTGCCTATCAAAGAGTATTAGAGATCTTTCCATCTTCCTTAGATTCCTTCAATTTCTTTCTTCAGTATTCTGTAATTTTTATTGTAGAGTTCTTTCATCTCTTTTGTTAAACTTATTCCCAAGTAGTTTTTTTTTTCTTTTTTTTTTTAGGCTACTGTGAATGGGGTAGTTTTCCTAATTTCTCTTTCAGAGGATTCCTCACTGATGTGTAGAAATGCATTTGATTTATGGGTATTGATTTTATATCCTGCTACTTGGCTGCATTTATTTATTAATTCTAGAAGTTTTCTGATGGAATTTTTTAGATCCTCTAAGTATAGAATCATGTCATCGGCAAATACTGATAATTCGAGTTCTTCTTTTCCTGTTCCTATCCGTTTAATTTCTTTCATTTGTCTAATTGCTCTGGCTAGAGTTTCAAGAACTATGTTAACTAGAAGTGGTGAAAGAGGGCATCCCTGTCTTTTTCCAGTTTTTAGAGGGAATGTTTCCAAATTTTCTACATTTAGAATGATACTGGCCTTGCTTCTAGCATAGATAGCTTTTACAATGTTGAGGTATATTCCTGTAATTTTATATCCTGCCAAACTGTGTGCCTCTATCTTTAGTTTTTTCTAATGTTTTGAGATTCGTTAGAAAATTTGGAATGGAACCACCATTTGACCCAGCTATCCCACAGTTTGGTTTACACCCAAAGGACCTAAAAATAGCATACTACAGTGACACATTCACATCAATGTTTATAACGGCACAATTCACAATAGATAAACTGTGGAACCAAACTAGATGCCCTTCAATAAATGAATGGATAAAGAAACTGTGGTATATATAAACAAAATGAAATATTACTCAGCATTAAATTAGAATAAAATTGTGGCATTTGCAGTAAATGGATGGAGTTGGAGAATATGCTGGGCAAAGTAAGCCAATCCCCTAAAACCAAAGGCCAAATGTTTTTTCTGGTAAGTGGATGCTAATTTATAATGGGGGAGGGCATGAGATGAGTGGAGGAACTTTGGGTAAAGGGAGGATAAGAGGGGGAATGGAGATAGGAAAGATGGTAGAATAAGATGGGCATTATTACATGTATGATTGAGGTACATGTATGATTGCACAAGTGGTGTGATCCTGCTTTGTGTACAACCAGAGAAGTAAAAATTGTGCTCCATTTGTGTACAATGAATCAAAGAGCATTCTGCTGTCATGTATAACTGATTAGAACAAATAAAAAATTTTTAGAAATTTAAAAAGTTATAATATTATGATAATAATAATTTATCATATATATCTCCTTAACAATGAATAAACACCTTATGTAAATTGCACTGTTGGAAAAAAGAACTTATATGACCTGCAATGGTGGGAAACTTAAAAAATATATATTTTCTGCTAGCTTGGCACTTTTACTCCTAACTTGAAAACTTTTCTAGTATTATTTCTTGCTAATTTTTTCCCTCCGTGTTTTTTTCCTGTTGTTTCTTTGTAGAGCTCCTTGTAATCAACTAATAAGATTTCTGTGTTAATCCTGTAATTGTTTTTCCTCATATTTTTACATTTTTATCTTTTCATTTGCTCCTTGACTTTATTTCCAATTCTTCTTTAATTATTTTAAGTTTAGCTATAGTTTCTAATTTCCAGGAACTTTTTCTTTTTCCCTGAATTTTGTTCTACTGCTAAGAGCCATAGCCAAATAGTAATGATGCATGGCAGTTTTGGTTGAAAGGTGATGCCAGCAAGCCATTGAGATGATATGATTATGTTAAGATCTGCATTCAAATGGATATTAGACCCCTGCTGTCCACCTCGGCCTGCTACTTTGTAGCTCTAGCGGGACTCCCAAAGAGTTCCCATTGGTTGGGAAAGTGCGGTAGGAGGGAATTCCGGAGGAGGGAGTTCCTGTTGGGGAGTGTGGCCTGAGAGAACGCCGCGTGTGTGGGTTGGCATATTTCCCGGGAGCATACAGGGCATTGGCGGGAGTTTCAAAAATAAAGTTTGTTCCTGTTTGAGTGGCTCGTGATTTTGTGCCCAGCCAGACTGCGGCATTCTACAGTACCATGTTTCGTCTCCAGGATACAATAGTTCTCTTTATCTCCTTGGGAATATTAGTGTTATTATTTTAATAATGTTTTTCTCCTTTCATTGTCTATTCAGTATTTCATGTTGAATAGTCTCTTCAAATTTTTGCTTTTCCTTAGGGTCCAAAAATATTGACCATAATGGACACTGTGTACTTGGACATGGCTTCTTGAACATTGGATCTGCTTTAGGTTGTTCATGTGGGGATAATAAAATTTCAATGTGTAATTCTCAAATTTCAAATCTCTCCAGATATGTATATGTGATAATACTTGAAATTCAATTTTTTGAAGACTGATAGTAACCTCTAATTTAATACGTAGAGTTATTAATTTCCACTTGGTTCAGCTAGAATACTTAAATTTGCTTTTTACCCTACTTTTGTCCCCCAACTTGTATCATTTCTGATTTGATTTTTCTACATACTAAAGCCTAATCTCTTTCTCAAGCTGAGCAGAAGTATTTATCAAAAATAAGGCTATCTTATTTGGTTCTTATTGTCACTGCCAGGGTCTCACTGGTCGGGACTCAGGTCAGTTGCTTGTTCAGATGGCCAAGCCTGGGAAGGCAGCAGCCACCCTCCCTGGGAAGCACTAAAGTGCTGAAGTGTCTGTTGGAATCTCCCAGAACATTGCTTTTAATAAAGGACACACTGGTCTTTAGCTTCCAGAGCAATTCTTCTGAAGCCTGCAATCACAGCCTGGATTAATAAAATGTTTCAAAGCACAGTGGCCAGCAAGCGAACTAAGCAGCCAGTCTGGCCTCCTGCTGTGGCAATGGTGTGCTCTGCAGCCAGGTGTCCAGTTTCCTACAATCACTAGGCGATTCTGACATCTAAGTAAACTTCTTTACCTAGGAGAGCTGCTAATTCTCCTCTTTTGATCACGGTTCTAAGAGATCACACCACATGTGTCTTAACTGTCCTTTTCTTGATTTGTGTACATGAATGAATCAGCACAGCAATTAGGTGGTTTCATCCCAAACACCTTGGCCAGAGCTCAGTGCTGGGAACAAGGCTTCCATATCCGCCATCCAGAAGCTGTAGCCCAGTTGGGGATCTGATCCATGACACAGCCAGTGCTGTCACTGGCCTCCTGCAGCCTGCCTCCCTCAGCAAGAGAAGGACCCTGGCACCAGTCCTTGGTTACAGGATGTGGCCTATGGTCTTCTGGATCAAGAGCAAGTGATGCTACCTTGGTTTTCTTGCCTTTCACCTTGTGGTGCCAAAGTACCTGTGGCCACTGTGGGAACAGGCCATGCTGGGCACTATGGTCACAGTGCCTACACCATAATTGCCCTCCATTCACCCCCAAGTTCTATGACTCCAGTTTAGCTGCCAGAGTCTATAATGTAGTTGGATGACATCAGTATTCTACTGTAGATGTGAGTCTTCTACACCTTGTGTACCCCTGGGTCTTCATAGGAACCCACTTCTGTGCCCTAATGCAGATATGTCCCCACAGTGAGTGTCTTCTGGGAGAAGCTGTGACGGCAGGCCCTATGACCCTGTCACAGTACCAAATGTCCACATGTGCATGTGATGGCTTTCTTGTGGCCTATTCATTCATTTAAGTGCTTCTGAGAAAAATAGTTCCATGTAATCCATGTTCTGAGTTTTATTTAATTTTTCAAAGAGGGTTTGTAACTCTTAGAAACAAAAAATCAGCTTCGTTTTGTACCGAAGAACTTTTTCTAATGAACAAATCAAGCATTACCAAGAAATCAAAACAATAAAAAATAAAATAAGGCTATGTTAAAATTTTTGCTGATCCTCTGGTTTCCAACCCTACCCATCATCTCTGTTTTTGCATAATTTTCTTACCACTTTTGGAGGTTCAGTTGATTGTATCTCCTTGACAAATTTGATGTCCATTTCTTTAAGTTATTTTATACCAAAATATATCTTTTCCAGATGTGTTAACATTTCTTTTCTCTGTCATTTTCATTTGTCTTATTATTGGTCTAGTGTGTATATTTCCTTAAAGATATCTTTTCTGACGTTTTAGTGAGGTTGTAAAAGAAAGTAGAGCTTACAGATTATAATTCATTTTTTTCCATTGCTTTTCTGGCATTCAGATTCTGACAATTTCTGGTCTATTCACATGTGTATCTCAATGACAGCTGGACATCTTGGCTGCAGATGCATCACAGGGACTTTAACACTCTCAGTCTCAAAGCTCTCCTTGTATTTTACTGACCTTACAAATAGCATTAGTATTCTCTGCTGCTGGCACCATAATCTCGGGTGTCATTTGACTCTTTCTTCTCTTTATATAATCAAATTAATTTGGTCAAAATCTCCTTCCACAGTATCTCCTGACCATCCTTGAATTGTGTCACTTAGCTCCCTTTTCCGTGGACATTGCTTTGGTTCAATTTCTCTTTATGTCTTACTAGGATTGCTGCCTTGTCTCTCCAGAACGTTTCCATTACTGAAGGGTTACTTCTTTCAATTCCATCCTTCTTGATTCCACTACTGGCATCAAAAGAATCTGCTTAAAACCTGTCAATGAACCTGATAGGTATTATTTATTACTCTAGGCCAAATGCTGCATTTTATTTTGGGCATATGGTATTCGCAAGAGAGAGATTTGGTTCTCTTTCCTCATGGAGCTTACAGTCTAATGAAAGAAGTGGCTTTTAACAGATAACTATATACATCAATGTTTAGGAATAATTTATTAAAAGAGGCATAAAGGAAGAGCAGGGGGTGATATGAAAGATGATAACTAGGCCCTTACATAGCAAGGAGAGTAAAGAGAGAACTTTTCAGAGGTAGGATCACTTAAACTCTGCCTTCAAGGAATAGAGATTAATTGCAAATTGGAAAGGGTAGTGAAAAGATAGGGGAGACATATAAGAAGAGCTTTCCAGAGGGATGATCTGGCTTCCATGTGAAAACTGTAAGGTAGAAAGAACCTAATTGAAGTTTCTAAGACACATTCTAATTGTATTTACAAATAACTAATCTGAATATTCAAGGCTGGAAGGGGGTGATTTTATGGTTTAGTGTTCTTGCCAAGAAAAGGCAGTGGCTTAGACTCTAAGGAAACTGGTATCCAAGCTAAGTGGGTACATTTAGGATATATTTAGGTATAGAAAAGACATCAACTGATAAATACAGTAGTTCTAATGCTTTGAAAACATCTAGGTTTGGGGATCATGAAACAACGTGGGTAGAAAAGGATACTGAAAAGACAATCACGAGCACTCTTAGGTTTGAATTGGTACTTGTTAATACACGTCTGGACTTAGATTAAAGGTCTAGAGAAGTCAAACATCTGACTTCCACTGATATAGAGACAGTATTTAAAAGGATGAGTGTAGAAGAGAAGTTAGCAAGTGCTGAACACAAAGAAAGAATGCTCAGAGCAGAGCCATGGAAAATTGTAGCAATTAGAGATTAAATAGAGAAAGATGAACCACAAAAGTGTATGGAGAAGGAACTAAAGAAGGAGAAACACTGACATCAACTGGAATCATGGTTCCATGATGAAGTAAATGCCAAGAACAGAGATTCTGCCAAAGAGTTAGGAGGAGCTGTTGATGTGGAATACTGCTGAGAGGTCAAAACTGTCTGAGAAGTCTCCCTTCAGTCCTGCCACAGAATGGTCAGCTACAGATTGACCTCAGCAAGAATTTTAGTAGCATACTGAGAAAAGTTAGCATGAAATCAGTTGAAAAGTTCATAAGAAGCAGGAAGCAAGCAATTTTCTCAGTCCTTTAGCTATGGAGAAGAGGCAAGAGAAAGGGAATTTTGTTTATTTCTAAAGTTTGCTACAGTTGCTAGCATCTTCGAATGCTGATAAACAAAGATCTACCAGAAAAAAAAGAGGTAATCTGAAGAATCAGATATAAGGATTTTTTTTTTTTAACTAATGAAAAGAAGGTTCCTGAAAGAGTGGGAGGGGGTGGTACCCACAGCACAGGGAGAGAGGTGAATCTTAGAAAGGGAAGAAATGTTGATTCTGTTGTTATGGGGCGGGGGAAGAGACATATCCATACAAGACAGTGTGTGGATACGGTTAAGGGAAAGGAAAGTCTGTACTGAGAGGCTGGGACTTAGGGAAAGTGAGGCTAGAAAAGTTGTGGAGATACGTGTTTAGACTGCTAAGTGGTGCTGAGAGATGTGTTGAAGTTGGTAATCCTGAATTTTTAGTTATGTCAATTATTCTAGTTATATAATTTACTTCTAAAATCCAAACTCCTTCGCATAATGATTCTTAACTGGTAATTTTCATCAAAATTACACGAGAGCTTTCCCCTATCCCTCAGGCCTAATGATTCAAAATTTCAGGCTATGAGGCCTCCCACATGTTCTTTTCACAACTTCCAACATATTTTTTCCCCTCATTTTTCATGCACAGAACCACTGTTTTGTCATAACATCTATGTCCCTGGTTGGGCTGCTTTCTACCTGTCCTTCTTTACTTAACATCTGCTTAAGCTGCTTGCTTTGAACCACACATGTCCCTAATAACACATTACATGTTATGAGCACCCTTACAAAACAATGTGCCATTTCATCATTTCACCTCTAGTGACCTTGAATGGAGAGCTAAATGAGTATCACATCTTAATTACTCATAAAATTTAATCCTACGTTATTGCTATAGAGCACACACCCATTCCTACATGCTTTTCTATATTTCTTACTGACTAGGGCTCTGGCCTGAATTATTTGCTGCTTTTATGAAAGGCAGTTCAGATCATTGAATATCTTGGCAGCATTGGTGGAAGCACAGAATGGAACGTTCTATGTAGTCTCAAATCAGGGTACCAGTCTAACGAAGGTAGGAGAAGAAAACCAAGCCAAATGAAAGTCAAGGGGGTCTGAAAGCTACAGATTTATGGAGTGCCAAGGGGCATGGTGCTTCCAAGAGACATGACAGAAGCTCTCAGCATGGGGAGAAAGCAATTGAGTGGGTCAAGTGCTGCAGACAGTCATATCAGATAAGCACTAACAATTATCCATCAGCGTTGGAAATGTGAAAGTCCTTGATGACCTTTGTGAGAGCAGCTCCAGCGGAGTCAGGGAACAAAAGCTAGATCACAGCAGGGTAAGGAGTAAATTGCTTCTTAGGAAGTAGAGCTAGCAAGAAGCAGGGAATTCTTCAAGAAGCCTGTCAGTAAAATGAGTGAAGGTAGAGGGGAATCTGGGGTCACAAAGAAGCAGGTAAATGGATGGAGTTAGACAAGATAATGCTAAGTGAAGTTAGCCAATCCTTAAAAACCAAATGCTGAATGTTTTCTTTGATATAAGGAGGCTGATTCATAAGAGGATAGGGAGAGGGAGCGTCGGAGGAATAGACGAACTCTAGATAGGGCAGAGGGGTTGGAGGGGAAGGCAGGGGGCATGGGGTAATTAATGATTAATTAATCATTAATCACAAATGTGACTGTAATTAAAATGTTGAATGTGGGGGCTGGGGATGTGGCTCAAGGGGTAGCGTGCTCGCCTGGCATGCGTGCGGCCCGGGTTCGATCCTCAGCACCACATACAAACAAAGATGTTGTGTCCGCCGAACACTTAAAAAAATAAATAAATATTAAAATTCTCTCTCTCTAAAAAAAAATCTTAAAATGTTGAATGTGATGATCATTATTATCCAAAGTACAGGTATGAAGACATGAATTGGTTTGAATATACTGCATATACAACCAGAGATATGAAAAATTGTTCTCTATATATGTAATACAAATTGTAATGCATTCTGCTGTCATATATAAATAAAAAATAAAAAAGAAGTATTTCGTTATTCAATTTGGAGAGACTTAACTCTCCATATGCACTTCAACATGTTCATAAATTTTAGGAAAGATTCAAGAGAGAGGGGAAAAAAAGAGAATAATAGGGGAGAGAGAGAGAAAGAAAAGGAAGAGGAGAAGAAAAGATGGATGGAGAAGGGGGAAGAGGAGGAGGAAAAGAAATGAGGTCCTTGAGAAATTGTTAATTCACAGAAGAGAGAAACAGAGGGAGCTTTAAATAGAAAGAGAAACTTCTTTTTCTCTAAGAAAGGCAAAGATTCTGGAAGAATGGAAGTAGATTACACTCTAGAAACACAAAGACTAAGGTAGAAGGTACTGTTGTTTTATGGGCTCACCCACATGATCAAGTAGAACACAGTGTCCATTTGTATGGGAAAGGAAGAGGCATCAAGTCAGGTTTTAGGGAGAAGTGAAATTTTAAATATAGCCTCTGAAGGAATAAGGGAAGGGAAATGGTAATTAACACAAGGAGAAGAAGTCTGTTAAGAGTGGAGGTTCAAGACCATGAATCTAAATGTTCCTGGTTATAGGATTTTATAGATTATAGCTAGCAGCTCCCAGTATCGAGGTTTCTGCCTCTATGTATAGACATTTATATGAGGCACTGTTCTTTAAATTTCAATGATACACAGCAGTATCTTCTCATAGGATAGGTTCATTTTCAAGTTCATAATAAATGCCAATTTTGATTCTTCCAAGGACCTTGCTAGGAGGATTCATCACAGATTCTACATATGAAATGGTCATGAAATATATCACCTAAGAAACCCTGCATATTGTACTGCCTAAACAGATGGCACAGCTCTGCAATGTAAGCAGCAATACCCTCACCAGCTGCTGATCTTGTTGGCAGAACTGTAATCACTACACAATGGCTGGTGGTTGCTAATGAAAAGTGTATCTAAAATAATCCCATGAGTTCCAGGAATGATGAGATATACATTGTTTAGGCAATGTTGGGTAAAAAAGTTACTTTATTACTGTATTTTTTTTGAGCTGCAGAGAAAATATCATATTTATGTTTGGGTATGCTTCAAAGTAGAAAAAAGACTCATTCTGTAACAGGTAGGAAGACTTCTGACTAGATGCCTCTGCTGGGCCCTAAAACTTGAACTTCACTTTGGCAACAGTAATATTTTCCTATACTTGAATGTTTTAGCTCTTCTTCATCCTCATCCTCCTCCTCTTCCTCCTCCTCCTTCTTCTATTCTTGAAATTTAGGGGATCTTCATGCTTATGTCCTGGGTCTTCTCTTTCCGTATACTGCTAACGGCCTAGGCCCTCTTTGCTTCCACTTAAATTGCCTATCTGCTGTCACCCATGGGAGCTGAGAAGAGAGATCTGAAATTTAGAAGTGAGGTAGACACTAAAAACATGCCTGGAAACAGGGATGTCAACTTACAGAAGAAGCCATGCCCTCTCTCTCTCTCCTCTGTTTGATTAAACCATCGCACATGTATGTAGTCTTAACCCTAATGAAGCTAATAACAACTAAAAATAATTGTGTTAGTCAGTTTTCTATCACTATGACAATATATCTGAGATAACTAACTTGTAAAAAATATAGGTTTATTTTGGATCACAGTTTTAGAGGTTTGAGTTCATAATGGGCCCTATGGCTTTGGACCCAGAAGTGAGGCAGTACAGAGTGTGTAGAAGAGCAAAACCCCTCACCTCATGGCCAGCAAGCCAGAGAGAAAAAAGCCAAGAGTCCTACTATCCCCTTCAAGGGCATGTCCCCAGTGACCTAAAGACCTCCCACTAGATCCCACCTTTTAAAGGTTTCCCCACCTCCCAATGGTAACAAATTGGGAACTAAGCCTCTAGTGAATGTTTTTTGGGGGGTGTTAACTATCCGATTGATAGCAATGATAGTTAACAAGTTATTCTATATTCTATATGTCATGCACTATTCTAAACATTTTAAATGTATCATCCATTTTATCCAAACCCAAACCCGTGTCCGCATTCTGGAAATCTGTGCACATACATTTACCTTCTTTAGTAGACATTAAAATCTCTCCAGGAGAGAAGAATTCTATCATTGATATTTTTTATACCCTATGGGACTTCTTACACTTCTAGCATTTAATATGTGATAAGCATAATTGCTGAAGGACAAAAGGAAAAAGGATCTACAATTTTTTAAAAGTTGAAACTATTTTTTTATGCTTTTTCAAGTAAAATATAGGTTGTTTTAAGGGTAGGATTTTTGTTTGTTTTCTTGTTTGTTTGTTTTCCTCCACATGGCTTTCTGATGAAGACTCAGTACTTGTTTGTTGACTGATTGGCTAAGCTGAGAATCTTGGGGGCTAACTCAAAGTGGGAATTTTCTGAGTGCTGGCTGCATACCTCGCCACAGACCTGGTGTCAATCGTGTTGTTTGGTTCTTTGGATGTGATTTTAGTATTTTATATGATTTGGAGAGTGATTGCCAGGTATGTGCACTCCATTGCCCATTTCTGCTTGTGGCTGTGATTAACGACTCATCCTCCAATTATTTCTCTTCAGTTCGTGCCATCTACCACTCTGGCATTATGGTGGATGTCCTTTTGTCTACCAAAGATAACATGTTATATACATTAAAGATGCTTTAAAAAAAGTTGTGCATGAGTAGTGGACACTTTAAATGAATGCACATCCTCTAATCCATTTTATGGAATTATTCAATTTATAAAAGGGTCAATTTCTATTGATGGATGAAAATATAATTATATCAGGGATAATCACCAGTCTCCACTGGTGAAACTGGAGAAGTTAGATATTTAAGTGATACAGATTAAATGTTTTCATTTGGCTGTTATAAACCATAAAATGAAAGATATAACACATCTAAGGATTATTTATTGTTTAAACTGATCTGAAGTTGGTCTGTGAGGAGATCTGTGAGGAGATGCAACTGGAACATCAATTTTCATTTCCTACAAAACAACCTAACAATTCTGTGCTGATTAGTACATAGTAAAATATAGTTGAAATGAGTTCCCAAAACAAATCTATCGCTAATTTTTGCCAAAAATAAGAGCAAATACTAATTACAAAAAGGAAAGCTCTTTGTTTTGAGATGCTAGTAATTGGGTTTTGACTACATAATTTCTACATTTTTCTCCAGTGGGACTATATTATCATTCAAGATATGAATATATCCTCATTTTCCTGGGCGAGATGCCACAGGTCCCCCAAGCAATGTATAGAAGCATCCCTTGAATTTGGTCTGGAACCAACTGTTTCTTGTGATTCTGTTTTTTCAATATTTCACTTCCTGTTCTCTCATTTCTGACACCTAGCAAAAATGGGAGAGTGTGTTGATACCTGACACCTGATGGAAGAAAACACACATCTCAGGCCATGGCCCAAGACTCTTTCAGATAGGTTGAAGAATAATTTGTATTTCCATATGGAGAACATGGGATGAATTGTAGATGTCCTCTGCTACCCCTACATATGGCATTTAGTAGAAGAGTGATTTATAGCTTCCCAAGGAGCTTTTATCCAGTGGCATTCTTTAAACAGTGTGTCTTTCAGGAATTAAATGAATCCATTCACAATAGGAAACACAAGAAATTCATAACTTTTTCAAGGTCTGTAACGTTGATTTGTGTATTTCAGTTCCAAAAGAAGCATAAAGACATTTTAAAGCACAATAAATATTTTTTTAAAAAGTCTATGTCCACCCTAAGAACAGATTCTGATATAATTCAAATAAAGAGTTCTATTTTCTCAAAAAGTTAAGCCTCCAACAAATTGGAACTAATTTCTATATGTAAATGAAAAGATCAGCAACATTCTGAAAATATCCCTTGTCCTTGAGATTGACCAACACCCACTTTCGAATAGCTGGAGTTATAAGATGGTAAAACTGTCAGCACCCTGCAGAGGCAAGTCAGTCAGTGATTTGGGCCAAATTGTTCAAAAAAAGTTCTCTAACTGTAGTGTCTTTGGAAAAACCTAACAGTCTAGAAACCTAATTACAATGTCTTTGTTTAGAAACACCTTTCCATCCAGAATCAATTACTCTCTATTAGGCTGCTTAATACAATTGTCTAATAAAGCTATTGGAAAGCCATCAGAAAACAAGCCTATAAAGAAATAACTAACTTATTCAGTAGTCAGGTTGCTGCCAATCATGACCCCAAGAAAATGTCATTTTACATGCATTTGAACAAAACGATGAAAAGTTTGATAATATCAATTGTGGGAGAGATGTGGATCAATAAGTTCTCATACACTTTTTGGGAAAGGATAAATGGTATTACCACTCTGGAAAAACAATTTGGTATTATCTTGTGAAAATAAACATTCATTTATTTTATGATTTATCATTTCCTCTTTTAGATATAAACTCAAGTGACATACTTGGCCGATGTGTGCTGGAAGATACATGTATAAAAATGTCAATCACAACATTGTTCATAATTCCTCAATGAAAAGAAAAAAAATCTTTAAAATGTGAATAACTACCAAGAAGAGAATGGCTTAAAAAGTCATTCACAAATGTGTTGTTATACAGTATCAAAAATGAATAAGTCACAACTACATGCAACAAGAATATCATAGTTATTGTTGAGAGTCAAGGAAATCTCAGAAATTGTAAAGAACATACTGATGTGATGCTTTTTTTTTTCTCTTTGGAGTGCTGGACACCAAAGTCAGGTCTTTGCACATGCTGGAAAAGTGCCTTAACACTCAGTTACCTCCCTTGTACCAACACAGTGGCCCTTTAAAAAAATGCAAAAATATCTCAGTATAAAAGTATTGCTTAAAAATATTACTTGAGCTTATATATATGATAACACTATTATTTAAAAGCAAGGCATCTTTGGTTGGGCTGATATAACAAAATACCATGGTCTGAATGGCTCATCAGTAATATAAATTTATATCAGAGTGCTGGAGGCTGGAAATCCAAGGTTAGGGGGCCATAATCAGCTTCTGGTGAAGGGCCCTCCACAGGTCAGCTGACTCTTGCTCTATGCTCACCTAGTAGGGAGCAGAGAGGGGAAGTCAGTTCTCATGAGTCTTCTAAGGGGACTGATCCATTCACAAGGGTTCCACCCTCATAATATCAATCGTCTCTCCAACACTCCATCTCCTGATGTCACTGTATAGGGATGGGATTTCAACATATGTATCTTGGGGGAAGTGCAAACATTTAGTCTATAACACAAGGGAATAAAAATGCAAAGGCAGGATGATGGAGAACTTGGGATAGAGAATTAGTAGAACAAGATGGAGTGGAACAGATACCTCATTAGTGTTGCTATGTGAACAAATGGCCTGAGCATTGGTTTCACAGATGTTTATCACTTATTGAAGGGAACGAATGAACATCTAAGTAGAAGAGCTGAATAAATAAGAGGCACAAGGAATCTTTATATACTCATGATATATGAAAACAGACCTTCAAATGGGTATTTGTGTTTGGGTATTGTACAATCTAAAGCCACTGATAAATATGAACAATCACAGAATATGTGGGGCACAATGAGGAACTTGACCTCTTTCTATTTTTTTAAGTTTGTTCTTTTTTAGTTATACATGACAATAGAATATATTTTGACATATCATACATACATGGAGTACATCTTCCCATTCTTTTGGTTGTACATGATGTGGAATTGCACTGGTCGTATATGAATATATGAACATAGGATAGTAATGTCCAGTTAATTCTGCTATTTTTCCTATTTCCATTCCTCCTCTCTTCCCTTCATTCCCCTTTGTCTAATCCAAAGTATTTCTAGTCTTCCCTTCCGCCCCCCTTATTGTGAATTTGCATCTTCATATCAGAGAAAATATTTGACCTTTGGTTTATTATTGGCTTATTTCACTTCATTTATTGGCATATGCCAAAATTCCATTTCTCTTTATGGCTGAGTAATAGTCCATTGTGTATATATATACTACATTTTCTTTCTTCATTCATCTATTGAAGGGCACCTGGCTGATTCCATAGTTCAATTATTGTGAAATGAACTGCTATAAACATTGATATGGCAGTGTCACTAAAATATGCTGATTTTAAATCCTTTGGGTATATACCAAGGAGTGGGATAACTGGGTCAAGTGGTGGTTTCAGTCTAGATTTTATGAGGAATCTCCATACTTCTTTCCAGAGTGGTTGCACCAATTTGCAGGCCTACCAACAATGTATGAGTGTACACTTATCTCCACATCCTCACCAGCATTTATTTTTATTTGTATTCTTGGTAATTGCCATTCTGACTGGAGTGAGATGAAATCTCGGTGAAATTTTAATTTGCATTTCTCTAAATACTAGAGGTTGAACATTTATATATATATATATATTTGTTGGCCAATTGAATATCTTCTTCAGTGAAGGAGTCACTTGACTATTAAATCTAGTCTTCACTGGGATTTTGTTTTGGGTGAGAAGATTGGCACAAATATTTCCTTCCAGGGAGGACATTTTGGTAACATAATTATGGATCAATATGTCAAGAGTGATTGGTTCTGCAATTATGTAACTGTAATTTACATAATGTTAAGTTTGTATATTTTGATGAAGGTTTTGTTTCTTAGGACTTTATGTCAACTACACCATAATACTTACACACACACACACACACGCGCACACACACACATATACACACATATACATACATACATATACATATATGTGTCTGTATATATATTCCATCTTGTTAACAGAATTGCTGCATTCTGTGTGACATATTATTACTAATACTGCCCATCAAGATCCATAGTGACCTGGACTAAGTGACACAGAAAAACAAATCAGTCATTTACATTTTATTCAGATCATCTTGATTTGGGCAATTTAAACTCCTAAACTCTAAGCTTAGAGACCTATTTCAAAATAGGCAGTTATATCCTTCATAAATATAATTCAGTATTTTTAGTGCCCTTGACCCATGGGAAAGTCCCCAAGCAGTCAAATTCATGGTTGGTATTTTAATTGAGGCATCAAAAGGATTAGGGCCTGATTTCTCCTCCCCCCCTCTCTTTTTCTGCGGGTGCGTGCTTGCATGTGTATGTGTGTATGTGTTTGTGTGTGTACATTTGGTGGGGGGGACAAAGATATAGGTAAGAGTGGGAATATGTTTGAAAACCTATCTAATCAACAGGAACAACAGCACATTTCCTCCATCTTCAGTCCTTTATTGCAAATTAAATGGTTTAGAAAATGTCTGCTATATATATATATATTCAATTTTTTTTGTTTTAGTCTCCTTTATGAAGATGTTGGAACCATGGGGCAGGGGTTATTGCTTACCATTGGATTGCAATGCCAGCTCCAGTGCCAGGCACTAAATATTTGCTGAATGAATGACTAGGCTCTCATTAGGCAACGCAGCTACTTTAGCAATCAATCTACTTAAATGACATTATTTATTTACTTGCTGAAAATGTGCTTTCCACATTGGCTCAGATCTTTAATTTACACGGGGCACTTTGCCACACTGCCCTTTCACAGATCACCTTCCAAACACTCCCATGGCTTCTCTGGCCTCCTTCTCACATGGAGACACGGTGAAAAGCAAAACCAAGTGCAGCTATTTTCATTTAACAGCCCTGCCCTGCCCTACTCTACCCCTACTTCTAAATTGCAATTCTTTGATTTTTCACTACAAAGCTAACATGCCTCAGCCTGGTCTGTGATTCTATAAACTCTTTAGCTTTAGGTTATAAACAGCGCTGCAATTCAAGTGGAGTCTTGTCTGCCTGTTTACTAGGCTGCTTTTGAGAATGTTCAAACCCAAACAGCCAGGGGAGAGATGGAGACTTAATTTGTTTCAGGCTTCAATGCCTGGAGGCAAGGCAGACTCTCAGTTTCCCAGGGACAGACTACTAAACATTTTCAGGTGAGCAGAAAAGACTTTGTGTGCAGGCCATAGAGTTTTCCCAACAAGTACCATCACACACTTGATCGGCAGCTTACCTGTCAAGCACTGAGTGAGACCCACCTACCCAGGGAGTTGAGCAACTCTTTGCTTGTTTAATACTTTAATCCTCAGTCAGTTAAACAGGGGCCCAAACACACCTAACAGAAAGTACAACAAACAATCGGCATGCCAAACTTGATGGGACTTTTGCTTGCTTTTCTCTGCCATCTCCTTCCCCAGTCCCTACTGGAATAACAAGTTCTATGTAGCTCTCTCTGTTACCCTGGAATCTGTTGCTCTTGGGACAAAAGGCTAAAATCAGGGTAAATTGACTTGTTATGCAAGACTGAAACCAGTTGTTTCAAAGAATGACTTTCCTGCAAGAATTAAGTTTGAAATTCTAATGTGATAAGTGGTATAATATGGGAAAAAAATCACTGTTTTTGTTAACTATATCTAAGGAATGCTGGTCCACTGAATGCATCCTAAACCAATTTAATTTAATTCAATATACTTTGGTAATTATTTAGGAACACCCATTATAAAGCCTTGAATTGAGCTATATTTTAGACATGGTAGGGAAAGAAAAAAGGATTCTTGTTAGGATGTACACAGTTTAAGGGTTTCCTGATTCACATAGGCTAGCTAATGCTTGTGGTTAACAGAGACCAGTACATAATGGAAATTCAGTGAAATGTGTGTTGTTGCATTACTGTTGTGTTATCTTGTTGTATTACTTCTAATATGGTGTTGTGCTGAAAGTCAATAGAGTGTTGTCAATATAGATAGCCCTCTATCACCACTTTGTGTCAAGTGTTATAGGAATGCCTAGATAATTTTATGGTGCTAGGGAAGGCACACATAAAAATAAAGCAATACAGGCAGGTACTGATTCTTGAATAGTGATCCTGCTGTAGTAAGCAGGGAAGGACATTTAGACCTAAGGAGTGGCACATTCAAAACATCCATGGCACGAAGAAGCAGCCAGTCTGGTGGTAAGCAGTGTTTAGATCTTTCTTGGCAGGCCAGACACATTTGGCCACAGAACTGTCCACAGCAGCCTGGTCCAAACCTAATAATCCCAGCCCGGGTCCAGACCAGACTAGGGCAGCTCCAGCAGCGTAACCAGAGAGAGGATTTAAAATGCTTAAAAAATGCAGCCAAAGTAAGCAGAAAGTGAGGCCAGTGGTCCAGTTGGAAGAGCCGGCTCTAGCCACAGCTGAGGCAAGGAATGGGTAAGGTGGCCGTAGAGAGTCAACGGGGTTTCAAAGCAGGGCCAAAGGCAGGTCTGGAAATAGGTCAGCTGGATCCTTTTCATACAGAGCATGCTTAACACTGGCATCACTGAAAATAAACACAAAGAGCAAAAGAATGGGTTGGGAAACAATAGTAAGTTCTAAGTGCTAGGAGGTAAAAACTTGAAACAAGACCATGTTCCTGAGGACAAGTTTAAGAAAAGTTTGGGAGGCAGAAAACATCACTCCTGATGAACAGTGACTTTGTGGTTGAGAAGACAGACGTAGGAATGCTCCAAATGTGCCCAGGGCCAACACTTGGCAAAGTGCACAATGTACCTGGAACTTTGGGGCTGATGCTGGGTCACCTGATAGCTAGAACCCCTGGGTCAGGGAACCTAGGGATGGTGGCAGTGTTCTCCTTGCTCATTCTCATTCTTAGTTACGAATCCATGTGGATTTGTGTTTTCCATCACCTCAACCTCAACTTCTGCTGAGTTAGAGGTCCCACTTCTCAGTGGGGGAATGTTCCCATGGGTGACAGGTAGGGGTGTGGCTGAACTTGAAAATATGACTTGCCACTACCATGTCCACTACCATGTCACTTTGAGGTCTTCATATTACTGACTCTGAATGCAAAGATTCAGGGTATAATGACCCTGACATAAGTAAAGGTGATCAGTTACCAAAAAAAAAAAAACAAACTAATATAAATCCAGAGGATGAAGAAATTTGATAAGGTTAAGGAATGCAAAGATAAAAGTCCAAAATATGGGTTTTTAATCAGGCAACACAATTATTTTCCTCTTAATAGGGACAAATAAGAATGTCAGCAAGCTGACATTGTACTGTGTATTGTACTGTGTAAAAATGTTTACAAATATCCTTTTGAAAGTATCTCTGTTGGGTGAGAAATAATGGTGCATCTACATTCAATTTAGTTGTATTTATCAGACTTGGTGATGTTTTCTAATCTGAATTTTTAATAAATAATAATAAAGGAAATTAGAAAATAGCTCTTGATAGCTAGCATCCACATTCTTCTTAATGCCCTTCGAAAATGTTTTTTCTTGTATATTTAAACCATATCATTTAGAGTCATGATACTTTAAGAATTCAAAATATTTTTAGTATAATGATTAAAACAAATATACTCAGGGAGAGTTAAATAGATTCAACTTCATTGTCTTGACCATGTGCTGATCCTGCCTCTTTTTCTTGATTAAATTCCTATTTCAGGATAGACATAAATACAGTCAGATAATGAAAGGGTACAAAATATCAGCTTGATTTATAAGGCCCAACTTTTTTCTAAGTAGTATTTCTGCTTCCATTCCCCAACAGAGGGAATAATTTAGTTTAAATGGTGTTGTACTGAAAGTCAATATAGTGTTGCAACTAAGAATAAGAGTTCTGGAATCAGATTCAACTGGATGTCAAGGTCTAGGCATGGTGCTAGCTGTGTTATTATGTTTAAGTTCATTAACCTCTCTGGACTTCAGCTTCTTTATGTGTAAAGAGATAATAACAGGATTTATTTACCTCTTAGGGTTTTGCAAAAATGAGATGAGCTAGTGCAAGTAAAATAGTTGCCCAATTTGAAGAATATGATGAATGTTTGATAACCAGATCCCTTCTGTTAATTTTATAGTATTAGCATATGTGGTAGTTATAACAGTAATAGTAGTAGTAATTGTTGTTGTTAAAAATTAATTTTACAAACAGTAAACCATGACTTTCAAAGACACATAAAAATGAACTCATGTTAAAGACTTTGTGTTACTAATCAATGAAGGAGCTAAGTAGATGCTATAACTGGTTTGAAAGAGAATCCTAAGAATAGACATATTTGAGGATTCAGAGTATTCTAAAGGATGTGAAAAGAGAGACCAGACCAGCACCCTCCATAGTTGAGGAGGGAGAAAAGAGTACCTACAGGGCAGAACTTACCCTCCTATACACCAGATTTCCTTTGCATTGTTCTCAGTTATCTACAGTTTATGGAGTTGTAGAATGGCTCTTATAGAAAAACATTTTGAAAATATTTTTATTTGTTCTCTTTAGTTATACATGACAACAGAATGTTTTTTGCCATATTATACATACATGGGGTATAACTTCTCTTTCTTGCAGTTGTATATGATGTGGAATTTCATTGGTCATATAAGAATATATGAACCTAGGAAATGGATGTCAGATTCATTCTACTGTCTTTCCTATTCTCATGCCCCCTTCCTTCCCTTCATTCCCCCCTGTCCAATCCAGTGAACTTCTATTCTTCCCTACCCAACCTTATTGTGTGTTAGCAGCTGCATATCAGAGAGAACTTTCAGCCTTTCTCTTTATGGCTGAGTATTGTGTATATTCCATTGTGTGGGGGTTGGTGAGACTTTAGGAAAATGGGGCCCAGGTGGAAGAGGTGGGTCATTGAAGGGTGTATCTTGCCCTTCACTCTCTCTCTCTTTCTTTCTGCTCCCTGGATACCATGAGGTGAGCAGCCTCCTCTGCCACACATTCCTACCATCATTATATCTTTGTCTCATCTCAAGGCCCAAAGCAATGGAGCCAGCTAGGGTAACCGTGAACTGAAACTTCTCAAACTGCAAACCAAAATAAATCTTTCTTTCTTAAGTTGATTTTCTTGGGTATTTTATCATAGTGACAAAGGCTGACTAAACTGCCTCTCTGGATTTTGTTTTCCTTCTCTGTGAAATTAGGCATTGAAACAATGGTTCTCCAAACTTTCATCCTGGAATCAACATCTGTAGACAGGCAGAGATGAAGTATTGATGAGAAGTTTAATGCAATGTGTTCTGTGGATAATCTACCCATGGATAATTGAGAGTTGGCTACAAATGAGCAGTGTGATTTGAATTACTGACTTAACAAATCTCAGCAAATGACAAGTCATTAGGGCCTTTGAAATGTCACCCATTTTACTGTGTATATTTAATGAAATGCTAATGTAATTTTGCTAAATATGCAGTACTTATCATTACACGTGATGGATTGGAGATATGAGTTTCCACTGGTAGTAAACTGTCATAGAAATAATGATTAAGCACCAGGATTATGGGAACACCTACCTTTTGTATTAGAAAGTGCTTCCCCCCCCCCAGCTTATGTCAGTGTAATTGGCAAAAGAGGCAAATGTGAAGTAAAGGATGTGTGTTGAAAGCATGATTTAAGAACATTCAACTCTAACTCTGCTTGTGTGGCACCAGCCAGGTGGGCAATAGCTGCCCCAGGGCATTGTGGGTACTGCACATGAATTTAGTATGTGATTCACTTAATGCTGGGCAACCAATTACCTGAGATATTTGCATAACTGTTAGACTGTAAAAGGTTCCCTTTGGTACAATAATTATTTATAATGAAATAAATTTTAATAAAATATTTATGATAAAGTTAATAAAATATTTCCTATAAAATATACAGAAAACCAAATAAGTATGGGCTTTGATGAGTTATTATAATGCATCCATCCCTTAAATGAAGACACAGAATTTTGATAGTTATCCATGAGACCCTCCAGGTACTACGCTATCACAGCACTCTTTCTTCTTCCTAAGTGAAACCACTACCTTCTACTTGAACCATTTCCTTTCAATTTTTTTTTCTGTTTTATTTTGTTTTGTTTTGGTACCAGGAATTGAACCCAGGGATGCTTAACTACTGAGCCACCTCCCCTACACTTTTTTAAAATTTAGAGACAGGGTCTCTCTGAGTTGCTTAGGGCCTTGCTCAGTTGCTGAGGCTGGCCTCCTGAGGCACTAGGATTACAGGCATGTGCCACCACACTGGCTCTTTCATTTTCCTTATAGTTTTGTCACCCAAGTGACATCTTGAAGTTCAGTTTGGGCTGCTTTCCCCCCCCCCCCCTAAACATTCTAAACATTTCTCTCCATCTTCATTCCTTTTGAAACCATTTGATTTTGTTTTGTTTTTATAATTTATTGGTGATGGGTCCTTTGATTCACAGAATGTCCAATACTCTGCATTTCCTGTAAATAGGTAGTGAGTCACCTAGGCTGAAGTTCTCTTTTGAATGTGAGGGGATGCAGACACCAGTGGCAATGAAGAGCCTGCTAATGTGTGTTTGTGATGCTTCATGCTGAGATCCTCAAATCTACTGTGCATGTTCTGGGCTTGATTTCTTATATAGGTGACCATTTTAAATCCTTGTATAGATTGCTCATAGATTGAGACTATGTGTTCTTGTTGTGTTATTAAGCTGTTATTATTGAGGTTTGGGTGTATTTATATTATTTCTACAACTTTAACCCATGTCATCTTTACCTTTCCTGTTTCACCCCAGACTACTATTCTACAGGGACTCCGAATGACTCTGGGAAGGCTCAGTTGAAACTACTAAAATGGCATTTGCAGGTAAATGGATGGAGTTGTAGAATATAATGCTGAGTGAAGTTAGTCAATGCGAAAAAGCCCAATGCCTAATGTTTTCTGATATTAAGAAGGCTGATTCATAGTTGGGTTGGGAGGGGGAGCATGGGAAGATTATACAAACTCTAGATAGGGGAAAGGAGAGGAAAGGAAAAGGAGGGGGAAAGAGGTGTAAAAAAGATGGTGGAATGAGATGGACATCATTACCCTAAGTACATGTAAGAAAACACGAATGGTGTGAAGATACTTTGTATACAACCAGAGATATGGAAAATTGTGCTGTATATGTGTAATATGAATTGGAATGCATTCTGCTGTCATATATAACAAATTAGAATAAAAAAATAAAATAAAATAAATGGGTTTCTTGGGGCTGGGGATGTGGCTCAAGTGGTAGCGTGCTCGCCTGGCATGCGTGCGGCCCGGGTTCGATCCTCAGCACCACATACAAACAAAGATGTTGTTTCCGCCGAAAACTAAAAAATAAATATTAAAAAGTTCTCTCTCTCTCTCTCTCTCTCTCTCTCTCTCTCTTTAAAAAAATAAAAAATAAAATAAAATAAAGATGTTGTGTCCACCTAAAACTAAAAAATAAATATTAAAAAATTCTCTCTCTCTCTCTCTCTCTCTCTCCCCCTAAAAAATGGGTTTCTAAATTGATTCCCCACATTTAGAGATGTTGTTAATGTTCATAACAAATCTTTATAACAACATCTCTTTCAATATGTCAAATTAGGACAATTAATTTTGAGCCAAGTTCTGGGGTAAAAAAATCAAGTTGTTATTGTCATGAATATTACCTGAATCGGTATTCATTCAGATTCAGCAAATTTGCTGAGCACTTACTTTGTGTAAGGGAGAATCCCAAATGAACTGCTCTGGTATTCTGGAATTGAGAAACTTCTCAGTCAAGGACACACTACACACTACAAAATGTCAATCTCAGAAAAAAAAAATGTTTACCTTGAGCTTGATTTGGGTCTCATTCAGTGTCAGATACTATTTAATCCTGTAGTTACTGAGAAAAAAATGAATTATTTCCAGCCTCCTGTTCTCAAATTTGAAGATACACATTGTATAGAACTAAGCTTAGCTTCTTCCTTCAACAGGATTTATCAACATTGGTGCTATGAGAATGTATCCAAATTGGCTGGATAATTCTGTATCGGGGGATCTCCTGTATACCACAGGATATTTAGCAGTGTGCCTAGGCCCGATCCATAGATCCAGTAAACCCTCTTCACAAGCTGTGACAATCAAATATATAATCAAATATTGCCAAACATCTCCTGGAGGCAGGAATCTCTTCTCATTGACAATTCTGTTCCAAGAAATTCATAAGCATGGATGTAATGTGCTTAGAAGAAAGAATCTGTCTGTAGTTGCACATAAGATACCCCAATTTCAATAATGTTTTGAAATGATGGCACTGCAGAAGGAAATGTATAAATACATTTATGTTTAGATAGTATTTAATATCTCTAAATTATTGAGATTTAAAAAAAATCTTTGTAATTCTTGCTTATATTATTTATACACATTTGGTATGTAAACCACAGACAGAACTCAAGAAATAAGAAAGTTTTCTGTAATCATCTCTTACAAATCTAGCTCTTATTTACAATTGAGGTTCATCAAGAGAGTATATCTATTCTAGCTATTCAAGTCCTTATACCATTTAGCTATAGAGTTATATTACAGACACAAATTAACAGACAGTATCAAACATATGTTGTGGTGTTTGGTACATTGTGTAATGTACATGGCTACACTTCTTTAATGTGATTTCCCAAATATTTATTCCTCCTTCTTGAAACATTTATTTTATTTTTAAAAAATTTACTTTTAACTGTTACATAAAAATTAAACCAGGTTTGGTGGCATGTGCCTGTAGTCTCAGCTACTCAGGAGGCTAAGGCAGAAGTTTACTTGGGTCTAGAAATTTGAGGCCAGAGTGGCAACACGGAAAAAAGCAATCTTCAACAAGCAGATAAACAAATAAACCATCCCATGTGCATGTTAGAGGGGTGCCCAGAGATGTTCTAATAAATATATATATTTGGTAATGCTTAAGTCATGTTAAACCAATCTATCTCCTCAAACATTTATCATTTCTTTATGATGAAAACGTTCAAAACCATTCCTTCCACCTTTTTGCAACATTCAGTACATTACTATTATCTACATTTTGAAGCAAATCTCAGGCATCTCATTTTCATCCATAAATAGCTACACATACATTTCTAAAAGTTAGAAATTTAAAAGGACACTATCCACAATACCTCAATTTATCTCAGCAAGAATAAATAATAATTTATTAAAATTATAAAATTTCCTAAAATTAGCTGATTACTAATTAAAGGAAGTGAGCACGTGTTCAATCTAAATTTCTGCGCCACACTGTATTTTACCAACAAATGACTTTAAGAAGCTAGAGAACAGAAATGTAAACAAAAGTTCCAGTTTCTTGAAGGCAGTATTTTTCACGCAAGTCTTTTACAATTGTTTCCTGGACCAAACCCGGGGGGATTATTTTAGGCAGGAGTTTGTTGTCTGCTTTTCTATTCTCATGGTAGCCCCCTGGTGGCCAGATGGACAGTGCAAGCTTTCCCTGGCTGTGTGTAAAACCTGTGTGTGTGTGTGTGTGTGTGTGTGTGTGTGTGTGTGTGTGTAAGCACCATGGAGAGGAGAAGAGGAGAGAAGAGGAGAGACTTTGAGAAAGCGTGAGAGGGAATGCTAATGTATTTCTTTCCCCATAGACAGAAATACTCTTAGGTCCACTTAAAGCTGTTAGAGTCTCTATGTCTGGTCTCAGCTATGGTGGAGCCAGAGATTTTGATTAGATGCAGCCTGGTACAGAAACCAGAAGACTATGGACAGAGCCCTCCATAGGTCAATTCTCTAGGTCAATTTGGGCTTTAGTTTCTGATTTTTAAAATAAGAAAGCATAATACATGAACTGCGGGTCCCCTTTTAATCCATCTGAATGCTTAAATTCTATAAAATAGAAACTGTCTCCTCCAGTGGATCCCTCAGAAGGCCAATGTCACGTAACTGTTCAGTTTAAGGTATTCTGAATTGGAAATGCCTGGCTAGACCTGCACAAATTTCGTTATCTTTTGATGAAACCCTTGAAATGATTTATTTTGCAGAATTGCAATTTATAAATATGTATTCATTCAAAAAATGTTTACAGAAAATCTACCCTACTAACTATTAGGGTGAGAATGAGGAGAGGAGATAACCATAGGGGAAACATATGTAATCTCTCTTTAAAGTATATTTTAATTTGTGGATGACAAGATTAGCAACATATGACCCACTTTGAAAACATATTTAAAATCAACAAAATGAATCATTAAATAGTTATTTGGACCATAGCAGCAGTTGAGCTCATGCTGCTATGTAGAAACGCAAACGTGTACACACACATATGCACACACAGAGTTATTTGCAATGCGTCTTCTTTACCCATTGTGAGTATACAGTCACAATAATAGGGATACAGACTGAGCTAGATGTGTTAGATGTATTATCTCATTTCTTCATTATAGTAATGCAGCGAGAGAAGCATTGTTATTATCTTCATTGTATATCTGAGTAAATGAAGATACCCCAAATCCAAATTATTTACTCAAAGAACCAATAAGAGATGAAATGGGGATATCACTCCCCACCCCAGCTTATGTTTTTCCTCAGCACAGTCCACTACTTTTGGCTCATTTTCTAGTTGGACTGTTGTGATACTTAGGTCAAGAACCACTGTTTTGGAGGCAAGTGCTAATCACTTTCTTTAGTCCTAGGGTATTAAATAGCAATGCATTGAAAATATTTCATTCCTTAAGATTTTTTATAAAAGTACTCAATGGAAGAAGATTTACATGCAATCAAGGTTAGCGATACATCATTAATGAATATAGTCTTTATTGTGATAACATATTATTTTTATTGCAATAAGTTACTCATTAAGTCTATGCTGGTAACATATTTAAAGTATACAGTGTAGTGTTAACTATATGCACAATATTGTACTCAGCTCTCTGGAACTTTTTAATATGCAGTGACCGAAGCTCGGTACCCACTGAGCAACAACATTCCAATTCCTCTTTCTCTAGCTCCTCAGAAATATCAATTTACTTTTTATTTCTATGCGCTTAATTACTTTAGATATTTCATGTAAGTGAAATCTTGCAATACTTCTCCTTCTGCCTTCCTTCACTTTGAAAGATATCTTCAAAGTGTACCCATGTTGCTACATATTGCAGAATTTTTCCTTATTCTTCAAGGCTGAGTAATACTCCTTTGCATGCATATACCATATTTTCTTCACCCATTCATCCTTAGTGGATATTAAGGTTGCTTTTAGCTGTTGGCATTTATGAATAATGTTGCAATAAATATAAGGCTGCAAATATTTGTTCAAGATCTCATTTTTAATTCTTTTGGATAAATTCCCAGAAGGAGGCTTGATGGATCCCATGGCAGTTCTATTTATAATTTTTGAGGCACTTTCATACTATTCTTCATAGTGGCTACACCATTTACAATCCCATCGACAGTGCACAAGGTTAAAGTTTCTTTACATTCTCACCAATACTTGTCATTATCTTTTTTTAAAGACAGGCGCTTTTTTTTTTTTGGTAACTTTTTATCCTATGTATTTATTTTTATGTGGTGCTGAGGATCAAACCCAGTGCCTCCCATGTGCTAGACAAGCACTCTGCCACTCAGCCCTTATTATTATTATTTTCTTTTTAACAGTATCTATTCTAACAGGTATGAAGTGACAAATAATATCTCATTGTTACTCTGATTTATATTTCCCTGATTATTAGTGATATTGAGCATCTTTACATATACCTCTTGATCATTTATATGTCCTGCTTGGAGAATTGTTTACATTAGTGAGTATTTACTTTGCCTTTTGAAGCAAAGTTTACTCTTCTGCATGAAAAAAAAGTTAATTTAATTTAATTTGGCATAATGAGCATATATTAAAAATGCTGTGGAACATATGTTGAACCTATTGGTATGTATATGTTCCCAATATTGAAAAGTAGATTGAACAACAAGAAAATGCGGGAAAAAAGTCATCTATACTCAAACTCTATTATCAGGCAAATTCTGAGATGTGTTATAGTGTTGGTTATTAGTTATGGCAGGGATGCAACCAAGAGGAATCACCAAGAGCCATTGGTTAATCACATACAAATTTGATTGGATGAGAATTTTCATAGAGATCTGAGGCTCAGAGAAGTCAAGTCACATGTCCAAGTTCAGTGCAAGTTGATCAGTATTTGAACCGAATTCAAAACCTATAATCTTTTCTACCACCACATTTTGCATTCACTATTTTGGGAGTTGAAAATACTTCAGAGAATTTTTACTTTAGAGCTGGATTAACAAAGGATGGATCTGTGTTGAACATTAGGGAAGAAATGGTCTTTCACTGATCTTTCTGCTGTCTCTGTGATCTGCCTTAAGAATAATCCTGGGACCTGAAGAGAACAGGGGAGGGGAACCTCTCTGAAGTACAAGTTAAAAGCTCCCTTTACCTCTAGGGCACTCTTTAGCTCACAAGAACCTCCTCGTATTTAGGAAGGGAGGTTTCTAATTAGTCAATGGGCATACATAACTCTTCCTCTGTACTGACCTGCTCTCATTTTCCATGGACCTCAGACCCCCACGTTCATCTGGAGTAATTGCCCTTCAGTGAACCTCTAATAGCTACTAATAACATTTTTTGTCTGTCTCCTGAGCTTTCAGCTATTTCCTAATTCTCAAATGCAAATGATGATTCATTGATTCTAAAGGCAACCTTTAGAGTTACACAGTTACTAAGCAAATAAGGATTATGAAGCTGGGTGCAGAGGCAAGAACTTTAGCACCACCAGAGACCCCCAAACTAAACATATGTTGTAAACAGGATTTGAGAGTTCTGTAGAGAAAATGCCCTTGCCTAAGGAGGCTGGTCATGGGTGGTGGATGGCCTCTGAGTGTTTATTTCCATCCGGAGTTGTTAGCAGAGGTGAGTTTCTCATTAGAATCAGCTATGGAAACTCAACAGATTTATAATGTCTCCATTCATTCATTTTTAGCCAACAAACATTTAGAGGCTAGAGAACATTGCAGAGGTTAGCATAAAGTTCTGTTTCACCCAGTTATATTCAGAAGGGAGAGGAGGTCAAGATTGTATGGGTAGCATGGGAACCTGCCAGCTCACCCAGCCTTCTACTGACCACACACTGAGGATACCTCATCTTCTTATCTGAAATGAAGGGGAAATAATGGATGCCTCTATGGAAATGCCTAATCACTGGTCCTGTTAAAGAACAACTTCAAGCAAATTAAATTTAGCAGAGTTTATTTGAGCAAGCAAAGAACGATTCATGATTTGGGCAACGCTCAGAACCAGAGGTTCAGAGAGCTCCACCAGGCAGCTTGAGCAGAGAGCTTTTACTGGTCCAATATGGGAGCAAAGTTAAGAAATCATCTGATTGGCTACAGCTTGGTGTTGAACTTTATTGAGGATGCAGTGACCTCCTGCATCTATACTCAAACTCTATTATCAGGCATTTGTCATCCTGGGACATAGGATTGACTGCCTGTAATTGGCTAAAGCGTGGCTGTTTATGATTGTCTGAAACTCTGCTATTTGTAATAAAAATATACTCCTAAGTAAGGTTCAGTTTGTTACTTAAGAATTCAAACCACAGAAAGGGCCTCAGACCAGTGACTCTGTTACCACCTGGGGTTTACACAGATACCCTTTGGAAAGCAATGTTGGGTGGTGAGAGGTCCAGAAGAGAGGCAGACATTGTTCTGAATCCTAACTGCCACTGGCTGTGTGATTGGAGGCACGCAATTTTGTCTCTTAATTCTTAGTTTCTTCATTTAAAATATACATATGTTAATGCATGGGTTTTACAAGCAGGTAAGTTAGATAAATGTTGTGGCTCTTTCTATTACATTGCTTGGCACTTGATATGTTCCTAGTGAATTGCATTTCCCTTCTCCATGAAGCACAAGAACAAAGGGAATTTGAGGTAGTATGTGAATATACTGAAGCATAAACTGAATTTCCCCCTAGTGGGAATAAACAATGTACTTAGGCAATATACTTAAATCTATGATAAAATTGGAATTAATAATATTGGCAAATGATACTCTACATATTTGAAAAGAAAATCAATTTTAAAAATTTATCAGTGCATTCTTTCAGAAAACTTTCTTGGAGTTCTTACCGTGTTTATATAACTGAACTGAACTGGAAACTAGGTGGTGAAGATGATTAAAGTAATATATAAGAGATAATGTGACCTAAGAGAAGTATGCAAATAAACTAGGATTGAAGGGCTTAAGGGAAAAAAATATTATTTCAAACTGGCAGAATCAAGATGTGCTTTATAGAAAGAAATGTCTTCTAAAAAACCGCACTTTATAGCACAAGTTGAATTTCAAAGAAAAGAAATTCAGATAAATATGTTTCGGTGACGGCCTGAACCAAAGTGGGAGAACCCAGAATTAAAATGAGAAATGGGATGGCTCAGTTTGATGGGCGGCCCCCAGATTCCATGGATGTGTGGACTGTGTGGATCACCAGGGTCTTGGTTTATTACTCTGTTGTCATCATCTTGAAATTTTTAACAATTTTTTTGTGTCCGCTTCTTTCATTTTCATTTAGAACTGGACTTGGAAAATCATGTAGCTGATCCTGACTGGAGGAAAAAAAATAATTTTTGAAAATTTGTATTTAACATAGAAATCCTGAAATCCTCTATAATCTTAAATGTCAGAGTAAAAACCCTTAATTTTATTGTGCTGGGGAAAAAAGAGAGCTTTGAGCCAAGGAATGACATGACTAGGGTTATGTGTGAACCAACAGGAGTGTTTTGTGTGTTGGGTGAGAACAGAAGATGCTAGGGGCAGGGAAACAGGAGGTCACTGCTGGGATTGCCACATGTCCCTGTTTCCATAGGGTTGCCCTTGTTTATGACAGCTACCCCAGGATAATTATTAATAGTGCCCTCTTTCATCACAAACATCGAATTTTGCATGATAAATTGTTTGGTCATTCACAAAGTCTGGATCCTAAATGGCCCCCAAGAGCCTGTGCATTAAAAGATTGGTCCCCAGAGCAGTGGCATTAGAAGGAAACTTTTAAGGGGTGTAACATAATGGATGGTCTTTAGGTCGGTGAGGCCATGCCCTTGAAGGGGAGTGTGGGACCCCAGGCTCTTCCTCTTTCTTTTCCTCTATGGCTATGAGATGAGTGCATATGCAATCCCACTGTGATGTGCTGCCTCACCCCCAACCCCAAATCAATAGGGTCAATTGATCATGGACTAGAACTTCCAATATAATGAATTAAGACAAAACAAAACAAAACAAAACCTTTCCTCCTTTTAAGTTAATTATCTCAGATGTTTGTTTTAGGGAGCGAAAGCTAACACAATCACCTAATTTATTTTGATAGTCAAGGTAAATTAAATCCTGAATTTGGATGACAGCAGGACGTGGCCATCATTAGATTATAGAAAAGCAAAAATAGAGATATATCAAAAAATTATCAAATTGTGAATCTGAATTTCCCTTTTAACATAATAATATTCTGCAGATGCCTCTGTGCTAGTAGTTGAACTTTTAGTATCTATTGCTTGAGAAAATTTATAATGACATAAAATTATTCTGAATGGAGTGTACACAAATAGATATCTGTTTTATTAATTGTTAGACATTTGAAGAGGAATATCGTCTATCTGAGGGACATAGTAAATGTCTCCCCATGATGTCCCTTTTAGATTGTGGCTTTCTTACAAAATTCTAGTCCTCTTTCCATAAAAATAATGCATGGCTCAGGATGGAGGAATCGTTAACTTACAGTTAAAGCTCAAATTCATTAGCATGGCATTCAAGGAATTTAGTAGAATCAAAAGGAGAACCTGTATGTTACAATTTTTTTAAAAAATCACCAACAGATGGTTGACTGCCCACCATGGCAGTAACTTATAGCGTTTGTGTTTGTGGTGTGTGTATGGCGGGGGGGATGTGTGTGTCAGGGCAGAGTAAGTGGATGTGGCTTTGTGCTTCATAAAGCTTCACTTTAATAACAGAAATATCTGATTTTATTTATGTAGGGGGTAAGAACATATGTCCTTTGAAATATTTTTGAAATCCATCACGGTAGAAAGAATTTTGTAGAATTCCAGCTTTAAATCTTTGGATCTACAGTGTACCAGTGTTGTGAATTTAAGCAGTTCTTGAACTTCACTGTGGATTATGGATGCCACTCCGCAAGCTGTCATGAGGGTTAAAGTAGGCGTAGCATACGAAATGCTTAAAAAACTCTAAATGAGTAGTTCTCCAACTTTTGCATACATCACAGTCACTTGGCTTGTTAAAACACAGACCGTTGGGCCCCACCCCCAGAGTTTGTGATTTGGTAGAATTTGCATTTAGCAAATCATTGCCTGGGATTTTGATACTGCTTCTGGAGCGACCACATGTTGAGAACCATTGCTCTCAGCAAATGTAAGTCTTCTTGGTAAAGTTAAAAAAATAACTCCCAGCTGCCTATAAGATAGATTCCCAGGGGAAGTTGCACATTATAAAATCAAAGAAACATAGAATTATGAAACAAAGCAATGCATGCAACTTAATATTTTACTAGAAAAGGAAGATCTTGGCTATGTGAAGTAAAGAATAAAGATGGCTATGAATCATCTGTTGGCTTCATGCAAACTGAAGCCAAGGATTATACTTTCAGCTTAATTTCAACTTTATAATGATATTCTTTAATTACTGTATGGGACCAAACATGAAGAAGCAGCACTGTGAAATTAATACTGACAACACTGGGCTTGTCAGGGCTCTACAGATTAGCCAGCATTTTACTGCATCAATAAAGGAATGGGGAAATAAAATTAAAAACTGATAGTGAATGGAATTACTTATTGGAAGCTAGTGATTATGTCAAGCTGTCACTCCCACAGACGGATTAAGCACAGAAAGACAACCAGATAAATTATAAACCACTCTACGAAGCCCGTATCCATCTAGTCCACAGGCTGAGTGACAATGGGAATCTGAAATCGACTTGGTCATGGCAGATTTGGGTTGCATGATTAGCATTTCATAGACTCTGAGCATCTTGAAGAGTAGAGATCAAAAAGACCTTAGAGGTCATGTGAGATTAGATTTCACTTTTTGAGGCATTATACTGAATTATTCAATCTAAAATGGAAAAAAATAATAAAAGATTTTTTTCCCCTTTTTCAAAAAAAATGACTGCAATTCAATTTAGAGAAAAAAATAATACTGCTACATAATATACCTAACACACTTTGAACCATAGAAATCACCTTATAATATAGCAAGGGCAGTTCTCTGCACTTTTGAATAGGCAATGTTCATTTTAGTTTTCCTTTCCTTTTCTTTAATTATCTGTTTTCTTCCTCTTCTTTTGATCTGTGTTTTTTTGTAATCTAAACTTTTAGGTTACCCCAAATCCCCTTAAAGTTGGCTGGAGCAAGGATCCATTTCATTTTTCTTTGTATTTGTTCTTTTTAGTTACACATGACAGTGGAATCTATTTTGATATATTTATACAAAGACAGATATCAACTGACTTCTGGGAAAACTGTGGCTGATAACACAAGGTCTTGGCTGTGACAGAAACCAGCCTGCACTTTCTTCTGTATAGGTGTAAGAAATTATAGAATCATGAGCCAGGTGTTCAGGGGTGCACCTCTGTAATCCCAGCAGATCTGCAGGCTGAGGCAGGAGGATTGTGAGTTCAAAGTCAGCCCCAGCAAAAGTGAGGTGCTAAGCATCTTAGTGAGACCCCGTCTCTAAATAAAATACAAAATAAGGCTGGGGATATAGCCCAGGTGTCCAGTGTCCCTGATTCAATCCCCAGTACCAAAAAGAAAAAGAAAGAAAAACGGAAGAAATTATAGATTCATGGAACCTTAGGTTGAGCATGACTTTGGTGGATTTCTACTACCTTGTCAAGTCCCTGGCTTCATTGAAGTTTTACTATTGCAATTCTGACTTTTCTTTTCTGTTTTATACATCACAGTCAAGCTTAGGATTTTACTGGAAGAGGTCCTTCATATTAGCTATGAGACATGCTTATATTGTGGCTTGTCCTTTTGGAAGACTGTAAAATCTGGTGTATTCATTTTAAGACATAATGCTGAGCACCAAAAGCTGAAACAGGATATAACTTCACCCTGAGGAAAAGGAGAAGGAGATTATGGGCTGAGGACATCTAAAATCCAATTGATGATGGAATCTCCATAGAATGAGAACGAGCCTGAATGGTTAAGTCCAGCTTGGATCAAGAGTGTTCACTTTCAGATAGTGGATGCAGTCAGACCCCCTTCTGCCATTTTGGAGTTTAATGGTTAGATCTTAACAAATACAGTGGAACTCAGAATCTTAACAGATATGTTTCTAACTCTGGTATGACAGCCACCCTTTTCTGTTTGGCTAGAATTCTCAGTGGAGGAAAGAATAGAACAACTGGACCTTTTTCTTTTCTTTAAGAACTTTCTGTCAAATAATTTCATTGTATTTCTCAATTTATCTTAGCAATCTTCTGACGTCCCCTTCAGTAATCTCAAGACTTGGGCTAAGACATGAAATCTTCTAGTTAGATGGGTTCCTTGTTCATCTAGAGAACAGCATCTCTGATTTGGGGTCTACGTCCTCATTACTCATCACAAGGGTCCACTCAGTCTTTCTTGTAGCCTTCTGTGGGTGGAGCTCTATATTTCATTTTAGCTCAGGCTTATTGTTGAAGCATTCTTTAAAATGAAAATAAACTCTCCCCTCCTCGTGCCAGAGAAAGTGAAGTTGATCCGCCCTCTTAATGCGCCATGTGCGACTTCTCTGAATGCTGTGCATACTTGTTGTATAAAGTAGTTATAGCTCCTCACCACTCACTGTTCAAGAACTTTGCACTAAACCCCCATGCTAATGATAGGTCCTATTATTATGCCTGTTTCACAGATGTGAAAGAAGTTTTGAGAAGATTAAGTACTTTGCTGAAGTTTTCATGGGATTTCAATGAAGAAACTGGCATTTGCAATCAGGATGTCTTTATTGACCTCTAGGAAAACTACCTTTGATCTAGTTTTGGCAAATGCTTTCCCTCTCTATACTCTGGGTGATTTGTACTCTTTTTTTTTTTTTTTTTTAAGATGTGCCAGTGGCATTTATTCAGAACCAGGGACCCAGGAACTTTGATACATACAAAACACAATCCAATGTATGGAAAAAGTTTCACTCATACATTGCTGGTGGGACTGCAAATTGGTGCAACTACTCTGGAAAGTAGTATGGAGAGTCCTCAGAAAACCTGGAATGGAACCACCACTTGACCCAGTTATCCCACTCCTGAGCATATACCCAAAGGACTTAAAATCAGCATACTATTTTGATGTGGCCACATCAAAGTTTATAGCAGTTCAATTCACAATAGCCAAGCTGTGGAACAAACTAACTCAGATGCCCTTTAACAGATGAACAGATAAAGAAAACATAGTATATATACACAATGGAATATTACTCAGCCATAAAGAATAATGAAATTATGGCATTTGCTGGTAAATGGATAGAACTGGAGACTATCGTGCTAAGTGAAATAAGCCAATCCCAAAAAAACAAAACCCAAATGTTCTCTCTGATATGCAGATAAAGGAGGAAGGTAAGGAATATGGGAGGAAGGTAAGGAAGAAAAGAAATACTTTGAATTAGACAAAGGGGAATGAAGGGAAGGGAGGGGAATGGGAATAGGAAAGACAATAGAATGAATTGGACATAACTTTACTATGTTGTCATATAAGTACATGACCAGTATAACTCCACATCATGTACAAGAACAAAAATGAAAAGTTTTACTCCATGTATGTATGATATGTCAAAATACACTCTACTGTCATGTATAACTAAAAAGAACAAATAAAAAACCCCCAAATCCTAATATTTAGGAATGTTTCTTAAGTATCATTTAACAAGTTAATACAACTAAACATACTTCCTAATAGTGGAAAAGATAAATGAAAGTCAATGGAAGATATACTTGGTAGAATGTAGGGAGCTATCGAGCTTATAAGTGATGCATTAACAGGTTTTTATTCAATGTCATTATAAGAAATTGATCTCAGATGGTAGAAAATGGAAGTGCTTATGGAAATCCTAGACTCACCCATATCCAAGCATCTATTTTTCAGTTCTTTCCAGCTCACCTCCCACTTACTGTCAGAACAATAAGAAAACATGCAAATTAGGAAAAAAAATGTTGTAAGCTCTTCAAGAAGCATTCCAATTCAAGTGAGGGAGACAGATTTTTTTAAAGCTTTCAACCTGAAGTTTACAGATAAAATAAAATATACAGAGAAAATAAAATATATTAGTATGTGTCTTTAAAAAAAAGCTTTCAACCTGTTCTCTCTGAGTGATCTGATTATAAACTAAAAAGGCAAAAATGAAAAACAAACAAAACAAAACTTTATCTGGGAAAAACCTCTTTATGTGGATATCTCTCTTTCTCTCTCTCTCTTTCCTCCTGTGTGTGTGTGTGTGTGTGTCTGTGTGTGTGTTTGTGTGTGTGTGTGTGTGTGTGTATGTGTGATGTATAACTCATTATTTTCCATGCAGGCTTCTAATATTCTCAGAATTATTTAAAAGAAGTAATTAGTGCAATATATTAAAGATACAAAGAAAACACAAGCATTGGCAGCAAATAGATGAAATAAGCTTCATGTTCAATACTTAAAAATCAAATATAAAGGAATCCTAATGGCAAAGGAAATAACTCAAAGATAATTTTAAAGCTGAGTTAGTATTAATAAGTCCATATGTGTCTTACACTGAAGATTTTCTTAAGAAACTAAACAATCAACACAGGAAATAGTTATTTCCTCTCCGACTCCCAGAATTCATGGGATGAGAGATTAAAAATATGAAGTGTGGAGTATTTTTGGACTTTCCCTTATAGGAGTCATTGTAGGTAGTATGGGGATTCAATGTTTTCTGTCTTGGGGTTATTGCTGGGCCGAATGGAGATGTTTGTGGATTATGTTATAATTACTATCCAGACCAAAATCTATGACCCTCCCACCAAAAAAAGTTGTAAATTATAATTTCTAAGACTCTAAGACAAAATAATGCCTTTATGTGTATAGCCCCTCTGGAAAAAAATAAAGCATCCAAAATATTCAAAACAAAGCACAGTCTAGATTTTAACTGCACACCATCTAGTATAATCTTTGCCATAATATCTAGTGAGAATAAAATAAGCTACCATGGTGCTCGTGTGTTTGGTTCATTATGGTTAATTAACTACTCATTTGGAATTAGAGATTGATAACTAGTGTCACCACTGGAAGCAAATATTCTAGCAGATACATTAAGGTTTGATTTTTCTATAAGATATTTTCCAGAGGGAAGGGGAAAGAACTGAGAGCCCACAACATGAAATTGAGAAGACATCTGTCACAGTGGCCAAACCTCCAGTAGGCTGAATAATGATTATGAATCTATTACTGTTGATATATTACATAAAGCTGTGGGAATAGAGAGCTTTTCAAATTACACAGAGAGTAATCAACTGCCGACAGCAATAGCCCCAGGCTCTCACACCTGCTGCATGCCTCTCTCGGGGAAAATGCACATCTCCAAGCCCAGTATTACTGACAAGATGGAGGAATTTTCTCTCACCTTTAGTTTTGAACTTGAAATGGCAATTTATCAATGAAAAGTAAATCATTGATTATTCAATCTCGGTATAGGGATGGTAGGAACCATGTTCAAGTCCTGATGTTGGAACCATCTTCTACCTGCATTCCTTCGTATCTCAAGCCCAATTACTAAAACATGCACTCTTGTGAGCGCTCTTTCTCTCCTTAGTCTCTATTATACAAATCACATGCTTTAACAAAATTCAAAATAAAAATTCTACTGCAAGGAGAGAGACTGAAGGAGGGGGATAGAAAGATGGAGCATATGAACGAGAGAAATGTATAGGGTATCTTTAGAATTTTGCATAAAATTCTCAGAGAGAAATAATTTTTATTATGAAAGTAAAAATTTAGTTGTAGGTTCAGAAACTATTTCACAAAAATGATGAGCTACCACGTGTTGTTTCTTATAGCTAGGGGAAGAATTCTTTGGGGCCCAAAGATTTAATACCTGACTTCCTACTCAGTACATAGCACCTTGTCTATCCTTGAAAAGTACAGCTCTTAATATTGATGAGAGGTTAAGGTCATTGGGTTTTCTTTGTGGCTTTCCATCACATTTGCATGGTACAAAAAATGATAACTGGTACCTGTTTTAGGAAGAAAAGTTTATTGGGGGGCTCATGTTTTCAGAGGTTTCAATCCACAGACAGCAGATTCCATTCCTCAGGGCTCATGGCAGATGAGTGTGGCAAAGGGAAGCAGCTCACATAGCTCACATGTTGATCAGAAAGCAGAGAGAGAGAGAGAGAGAGAGAGAGAGAGAGAGAGAGAGAGAGAGAGATCTCCACTTGCCAGATACAAATATATACCCAAAGGCCTGCCCCAATTTCCACCTCCTCCTCCAGCCACACCCCACCACTTCAGTTACCACTCAATTAATCCCTATCAGGGGATAAAATCACTGATTGGGTTAAGACTCTTACAACCCAATCATTTCTCCTCTGAATCTTCTTGCATTGTCTCACATGTAAGCTTTGGGGTCACCTCACACCCAAACCATAACAGTACCACTTTATCTTCTTTACATAAATTTGAAAGTGGCACCTCCTCTTCCTTTGGATATGCTATTATAAGTCATAAATTAACAACAAATGTATAAATTGGTTGTGACTAACATATGCAGTATTCTCTAGATCTGTGAACTCAGCCACTCGAACAACTGAATGCAGTTATTTTGATAAGTTGTGTGTGCTTGGTTTTCCTAATTCCAATGGATTGGTTATTGGCAATCCCTCACTATGCTAAGTTCACAGACACACCTTTTGATCTGTGTTTTCACTGGCCTGACTATAGAGTCACACTAGTCTTCACAGGAGGTGACGACTGTGATACCAGCAGTATTTGTGACAGACATTCATCACCTCCTTCCCTGTTAGTATACTTCTTGCACTTTCTGACACCTGTCTCCTCCTCTTATATGCTTCTGTTTACAGAAAGTTCTTGTCAGTTATCAAGCTAGAGTTCCTGCATCACATAGACTCATGTAAGTAAGCACATGCACTCAAATGAAAGGTCATTTTCTAATGATAAAACTACTGAAAATTAGAATCACAAGATGAGCGGATCACGCCAAAAAACTATACCCTGAGATATCTGCAATTTTTTTTTTAAATGGAGAAAGCCTAGCAAATACTCAAATAGGGTCACAATGGCATCCTTAAGCCTGGTCTAAAATGACTGTAATTCAGAAAAGCCAAACTGCATGCAAGAGAGAGAACAAGAATGTTCAGGGTTTATCCTGTACTACCTGGTAGAGATGGCTCCTTGGTACTAGAGATTTGACCTCTGTGTTTAGGTAGAACTCTTCTTTGCTCAGGGTGGGTAGGACAATTCATATGGCCATGGTTATCTGCTGGAATCGACCCCGTTTTCATCAAGTAGCTAATGTATAATTTGGTCTACTGAGCGGTCTTATCACATCCAGGATCAGTCTTGAGTCTGGATTTAGGTCTGTTTTTCACTGCTTGAAAACTGAAACTGAGGCTTGTGATTTTGTTGGTTTTGTTATTGTTCCAAGTTTTCCTCTGAAGGTTTGATAATTGAGTCTACTGAAAGAAACTGACAGTAGATATTAAGGGGAGAATAGACACATATTCTTTACTGTGCATAGGTACATGGAGAGCCATACAAAACATAAATCTCAATAAAAAGGAGGAGGTTGAAATGCCCTCTTCACGGGGGAATGGAAGGTGAGGGAGGGTGGCTATAAGCCCACTTGAAGAGTGGGGTAAATCATTTTTAGTGAGAAAGATGAACCCCCCCCCCATTTTCTTTCTTTTTTTTTTTTTTAGCTTAGGTAAGCTCTGTATTTAACTGCAAGAATCTTGACTGTGACAAATCTATAATTCTGAATTTTTACTAATACACCTAATCTTCTCATTCATTACTTCAGTCAACCAAATTTCCATGGTAAATGCATTCCAAACTCATATGTGACCTAGGGAAAGTCACTTACAAGACTCTTAGTACAATGGGGGGAATCATTCACAGAGGGTTCATGAAAATTGAGTGAGTTAATACATAGAGTCTGAATAATAGCACACATAGAAAGCACTAAAAACACTTGCATTTTATAATTATGTATATACAATATTACTGTTATTAGTGATGTTCTTTCTCTAAGAAAAAACATATTTGGAACCCTCTTAATGTTTTAGCTTAACTTGTATTTCTAAAATGGAGTTTTAATGAGTATTTCCAACATCCCAGAGATAAATTAATTTATTAATCACTTTACTCATTCTTTCAAGCAACAAGTTATTGAGCACTCCCTATATTCATACATATTTCTATTTGTAGGAAGATTAGCAATAAGCCACTATCTAGAAACAGTCTTATTTATGCTGCTCAGTTTGGGATTTTAATTAATAAGATGATTTCTGTTGATTTACATTTTATCTGCATTAATCATCCTCCAGCTTTAGAGAAGACGAAACTGATAAAAAGATGTTCTTTGAAGATAATTCTGTAGTATACACCTAGATGTCAATGTTTGCTTAATAAAGTGAAAGGGACAGAAAGGTGAGTGCATTTTAGGTTTTATAATTATGCGTATGATTGAATTATTAAGAAGATGGACGAAATCCCACTAGGGATGGTAACATGCTCCTTCATCTTGATCCTTCTCTAAAAAGAGGGTTCTTTGATGCTTGTGAACATTTGTTCCAACTGGCCCACTGAGTATTTGAAGCTTATTCAAAGGTCACATTTTTGGTCAGGACTTCACTCAGACAGCCCAGATGGGCTAAAATACAAAGGAATGTAAATACTTGGAAGTTACGGCAGTTAAAGCAAGGATTTCTAGACTGATGTTAGATGTTGCTTAAACTTTAGAGAGTTTCATTTGGAAATGTCATGAATAATTCTTAGGAGGATCCAAAGGGCATTCTAAACTACCACCACCAATATACACAACAAAAACTAGCATGAACCAATACAAGAAGAAAACTTTTCCCTGGGCAGTTCTAAACTTTTCTTTTAGAAATTATTGAAAGTATTACTGAAGTCAACATTCATCTCCCTAGTTCACCAAGAAAGCTAAGGACATCTTAAACTAAAGTTGGACACCGAAATATGATATCAGTGACTTTCGCATGTCATAAGTGGCCATAATTGCACTTTTTTGGACACATTCCACTTTAGGAGTTTCCAAGGTTCAGTCTTTTACTTTTCTGTACCATGACACAGTCTCCATTTCCCACCCTGTGGATCTCAGCTATCAGATTAATATATATATATATATACATATATATATATATATGTATATATATACATATATATATTTATATATATTTTGTACTATATTCTTTTTTCCTTATTTTTAAAATTTTATTTATTCTGAGGTGTTATATATGACAGCAGAATGTGATTCAATTCATAGTATAATATAGAGCACAGTTTTTCATATTTCTGGTTGAACACAAAGTTGAGTCACACCATACATGGATATGCCCTTTGCCCTACCTAAAGTTCCTCCATTTCTCCCATGCTCCCACCCATTATGAATCAGCATCCACATACCAGAGAAAACATTCGGCATTTGTTTTTTTTAGATGGGCTTACTTCACTTAGCATTATATTCTCCAACTCCATCCATTTACCTGCAAATGCCATGATTTTATTCTTCTTTAATGCTGAGTAATATTCCATTGTGTATATATACCATATTTTCTTTATCCATTCATCTACTTCTTAATAGATGAAAGAAGTAACAATGTAATTTTTAAAGCTCAATGCAATATTCTAGATTTAATAACTTCAAGACCTAAATGCAAAGTAATTTTATTAAAATTACTTGCAAATTGAAGAAAACATAAGATTCGATCTGATGTCTGCACTGAAATGTCTGAGAGAAGACACGAAAGTTATACAGGACCAGCTAAGCATTTTCAGGCCACTTAGCAATCACAATCACTAAATCCTCAGCACACTCATCATCCTGTCACCAAAAAAATGCCCCCCCGTGAAATTCTAAAACTTCCCCAAGTAGCCAGTACTACCCTCATTGCTATTTTTTACCAATTCTGAAAGACAATTATACCATGATTCCAAATGACAACAGCTTAGTCAACTTATCAATGTTTAACATATGCATATTGTTTTTGTAATCATCTTTTTAAATACAAATGGTCCAATTCATGTCTTCATACATATACTTTGGATAATGATGTCCACCACATTTCACTGTCATTGCTAACCCCCTGCCCCCTTTCTTTCCCTCCCATCCCTCTGCCCTGTCTAGAGTTCATACTTTATATACAAAGAGAGATATGAAGAACTGTGCTCTATATATGTGTAATAAGAATTGTAATGCATTCTGTTGTATGAATGTTAAAAAATAAAATAAATTAAAAATAAATTTCAATAAAGTTAAAAATTATTATGTATATGTTAAAAAATCAAATCAATTTAAAAAAGAAAGTAAAAATGAATGAATGAATGAATGAATAAAAATGGTCCCAGAATTATGCTGCCTCCACTTATAAATTGCCAACTTTACAATAGTGCAAAAGTGATATCCATTCCAGAGAAACCACACTTTGAATGTTGCTCTTGTTAAGGCTAGTGATATGTGATTAGATACTTTCTTGCAAAGCTAGGCAATGGCAGAAAGGCATAGTTCCAGTCAATCATGAGGAATCTAAACTGTACTGTGTGGTAGGATAGCTGTATTAAATGAGTTTTCAACTTTGGTGTTTCTAATTTGTGATGGGTGTATTGGATGGAATATAATCCCATTATAAATTGAGAAAGCCTTTGCTTATCAACAATTTCCACCTCTCCATATTTCAGACACAATTGTTTCTAAAGAGTTGTTTATTTGGTATTTTTTATTTGCATAACTCCAGGCATAGATATAATGTAAACTAAATAATTATTTTTAAGAAAATTTTCTTGTTTTAGAATAATATAAGATTAACACTCTTTTATGAAGGATTAGTAAGTCTTAATATATCATTACACGTTACAGAGATTTCTCAAAAGCAAGGACTATTAAATGAAAACATTGGGAGTGTCTATGCATTGATCTATTTCTATTTCCAGATAACCTTGATGAACCAGGGCTGTGGGAGGCCATCCTCCCATGTGATTTGAGTTACCTTCCTGGCTGGGTGAGAGGCGCTGAGACTCAATGGTGTCAGAGCCTTCCCCACCCTGCCCCAGGTACAGGGCTTGTCCGTTTGGAGGCGTGTCTGGCCACTGACCTGAAGACCAATCACTGGCCCTGACCTTGGGATGCTGCCCTCCTCGACCTTCATTGGATGGGATTTTCCCTTGAATTTTTTGTTCCCCAATAAAAGCTCACTCCCTGGTGTGCTCTCCCTCTCTCGCTAGCCTCTTCTGTAAACCTTGCCACCGCATTAGGTGGCTGGAGGTGGGAGCTAGGAGAAGCCGTCTCCAGAGTTGGGAATTAAAAGTAATGAGAGTCTGTCTCTTTAATTTTAGAACTCACTAGTAAATTTCTATGCTTCCAACCTTCTTTAATGAGGCTCGCGTGCTGGTCGCGCGGCAGACAGGGCAGTCCATGCACCAATAAAAAAAAATCCTAATGTTATATAGGATCATAACATTTGAAAATATATGCTACAGGGGTCCAAATAGTTGCCATGTATTATAACAAAAACTAATGGAGTATAATGAGTAATTTTAATTGTAAGGTTGAGAGATGTCCATTTTAATTACAATTGTTTTCATACTCTAATTTAGTTGTGATTGCAAAAAAAGATAATTCCTATCTTCTAGTTTAGATGATTGGTCTACTATCTATGTTTATATCTTTATCATATCTCTACCTATATTTAAAATATCAGTTGGTTTCTTCCCTTGTGGCAGCATATGGGAGATTTTGGTGCCTGAAACAGGATAAAAGTGACCCAACCATAAACAGATATAGAACAACATTTTGAGTTGATTGTAAATCAACCAGCATATAAGTGGAGGACCAAGTTTTCTTTAGCAACATTCAGCAGTTCTTCAGCAGTGACTTATGTTCCAACTACAGCCTCATGGATTATTTCTGAAGGGTACTGAGAAAGGAACACAGGCTAAAACTGGTATAATGCTCTGATGCCCTGAGGTGAACAAAACTCACACATCCAAGATTTTATTACCTTTATCAGATTTCCTGATCCCTAATACTATACTCTATGCAAATTACTTGAAAACTATGTGCTTACAAATGAATCGTTCTAAAACAAAACAGACGTGGTATAGCTCAAGCCATGTTGCCGCTTAGGGACATGCAATAAATAGCTTAAGTTTCAGCTAAGTAAAAACACCCAGTTTTTTTTCTTTTTCTTTTTAAATCTCTGCATATTTGGATGTGGCAAATTTTATGGATTTTATTTGAGTAAATTAGTTATTTATTGGTGGTCATAGAGTAACTTGAAATCCCTATATAAAAAAAAGTAGCAAAAATATTTTACTTTCCAACTTCAACCAAATGAGTTTAATTTGCATGCAACCAAAGTACTGAAAACTACGCATTGCATGCAGCAGCTCTCCCAACATCAAAGACTCTCTAGAGATCAAAACAAAATCAAGTTCTGAGGAAGTGATTCTCTTATTCTCCTTCTTAATAGGCATGTTTGTGTTTTCTCTCCTGGCGTTGGTCAATTGAAGCAATATCAAAGTCTGCAGATGCCATGGATGTTTGAATGACTCCATCTTATTCGCCAAGGTGGTGGAAATGTGAAAATTCTGACCCCTGAGTGTCTGCGATTGCTGGGGCCCTGAAGTTGCACTGAGAATGAAGGCCCTGCTACGAAGGCTGCTTTCCCCACTCCTGCAGAGGGGTGTGATTGCTGTCACAAGATTGGATTTATGTTGCAACACCTCCCCTTCCCTTTTAATTTTTTTTGGCATGAGATCAGCATGAAAATCACGATGTCCTTGTTAAGCCTGGCTGAGCCAAAGAATAATGACCTTTTTCGTGTTCTGTCATTTGTTGGGTGGGTTTGTCCCTGTCCTCTTGCGTTGTTTTCTCAGGGATCGGAGAATTCAGAAACCCATCAAACTGTAAGATCCTGGCTGGGTTAAAACCAGGCCAGGGTGGCCTAAGCAATGCTTGCACTTTTCAGAGATCATTATTTCGTGACAAAGATTGAAAGGAGCATAGAAAAATAGCACAACGGGATTCAATGCACGTGACAAAAGGAAATTGTACAAAGTTTAATCCATTCCCATTACAGTCTCAAGATGGTAATCTCTTTGGATGCTGAGCCTAAGAATCTTTTTTTTTCCCCCTACAGGATGCATCATCAAGTTGCTTTCGAAGCAGGTCTGTAGGCTGGAGGGAGGCGGCACAAGTTATATAACATGCAATTTAAGATAATGGCCTTTGAAAAGGAGAAATTAATATAAACAGACGAGGCCAACAAAGCTTCAGTCATCTAGAAGGTAGTTTCAGTCACCACTGACATTAAACAATATCACCCCCACTGCGTCCATGCTATGTTTATTATCATTTAATTTCTTGCCCAAATCCGTGCTTTCTTATCGTGATGTCGCAGGGATTGTAAGCTCTGTTATGACTACAATCAGTAGAAAAAAAATGCATTCATCTAAGCGGGTAACAAGATAAAGAAATTGAGCTCTCTGTCTTAACCTTTTAAATATTCTACCAAAAACATTAGTAAAAAAAAATGGAAGCTATAGCGTTTCCATAATTATCACAGCACTGTCTTTGTTCTGGTAATGATAGAATCCATACTTTCAATTTGCAGTGCTTAATAATAGCAGCTGTCTTGTCTGCTCAACTGTGGGGTGTTAGGGCTCCCATAATTATTCATTTTCACTCACTTGACAGTGGGTGTTTCCTTGAAATATTTCAGGCCACATCAGAAGAAAGAATTTTAAAATCCTTTTAAGGGTTCCGTCATACATAACAATATTGAATTATGCATTAATAAAACAAATTTAATTGACTTGGAGGTGCAGGAGCCCTAATTAACAATATACCTCAATACTGAAAACGGATGGCTATAGATCATCAGGCACACACAAAAGCAGACATAATGATTGTTATCATTAATGTATGAGGGTTTGTTGTCTTTCAGTCCTTAAAACCACACACTTGGCTTTTTGTTTCCCTCTTCCATGATTTTCTCTTCCTCACATCCTTCCTTCCACTTTTCCTTTTCCTCTGTTTCTTATTTTTTTATAATATTTTTGGGAATAATTTTAGTAGGTATGCATAGATAGTACAAAGATTCTGATTTTCACCCAGCCCTCTTTTTTTTTTTTTTTTTTGGTCAAACTTATTAACGGGAGGGTAGCTGAAAGGTAATTGGCAGAAGCAGAAATCTATCCATAGAAAATGCAAGCAGCACTCCATTTTTCTGATATGCATCAGCTAATTACAATAATAAATAAAATATGAATAAGGGGAATAAATAGGGTAAATCATTTTCCATTATTATTTATACTAAATGAAAGGATGGCTTCATAGTGAGAGATTATAGCTTGCGTGCATATGTATACGACCACCAACAGCAGCAGGCCTTATCATTATGGGTGCAAATTGCGTGTTTCGGAGTGTGTTTATATGTGCCAAGAGAGTGGTTCAAAAGATGAGGAAGGTAGTTTTATGGACAAGTCTATGGAGATGCAGCACAAGATAATTGAAAGAGAGGTTTTTATGACATAGTAGGGGCAGACACAGAAAGAGTGTGTGTGTGTGTGTGTGTGTGTGTGTGTGTGTAGGGAGTAGGGGCAGGGTGAGGAGGAATTCACAAGCAGTTATAGGATGCTCTCAGGATATTTTTGCTCAAATGTTTATCCTCTTTACTGGCCCTTAATGTGAAAGAATGAGTCCTAGTGAGAGTGGAGATAATGCCTCACATTTTGGATGGTTCTCTATGTTGACTCTGAGCAATTCACCCTGATTGATTAAAAAAAAACTATATATTTTCTATAATTATAAAGTTATACCTATTTAAATTTTGTACATACACTTTTAACTTAAAACATATAATTCCTTGTCATTATTACACAATTTAAAAAATTTTTAAGAGCGCTAAGAAGAAATAGTGACTCTTAACAATTCAATGCATTTTATTTCAATTTATTTAATTCATTTTTCTACATTATACTATATACTTGTCTTAATTATGGTTCATTATTGTTTGGTTATTTGACTTTTAAGTCAATTTGATTTTCATATCCAATTTTGAGACTAGGGTTCCAAATAGTTCACAGACAATAGCATCTTTCTCTAAATCCTATAAAAACATTCTAGAAAATGCTTCTCACCATACAGAGGCAAATTTGTAGATATAACTACTGGCAAGCATTAAAGAGACCATTTCAAAGGTAGAAGGTTTCTACTGACTCTCAAACACATGTATGGCTTTGCTCCTTGATAAAGGACAGTATTATTTTAAATTGCAATTTTAGAACGTTAATTGCCAAGTGTCAACTCACCTTTTCCCATGCCATTCTTACATGGAGTAAAACATCATACATATTGCTATAGCTTTTCCCTTTTTGCAATCTCTATAACCATCCTTTTAAAAGTTGAGTCACAGGGGCTGGGGTTGTGGCTAAGTGGTGGAGCACTTGCCTAGCATGTGTGAGACACTGGGTTCGTTACTCAGCACCACATATAAATAAGTAAAATCAAGGTCCATTGACGATTAAAAAAATATTTTTTAAAAAAGTTGAGTCACCTGTGCTCCATGCAGCCCTAGCACCATGATCAGTCTGTGCTCACAAACATTTATTGAATGAATGAATGTGTTTACCTGTGAGGTAGATCAATGTCAAACATGGTCCAGAGAAACTGAAGTGCTATCAATAGACTTCTAGAGGATGTCTCAGAGTTTCCAAACTATTCCAAGAATGAAGACTGCTGTGGACATCAGCCGCCATCCCATTCCAACACCATCCCATAGCAACACCATCAGTTTATTTAAGAAATACCAGCTTTCCTAAATATGCTACATGCAGATGATGCCTCTCAGGAGGGAAGCCATAATCCAGAATGTCTTTGCAGATTCACTTAGTAATACCTGCAAGTCTTTTATTACAAGACCCAAATGTACTTTCCCTGAATATCAGAACAAGAGTAAGAATCAGGAACTATCCTCAAGTCTGATAGTCACTTGGAAGCACTACAGGTAGCATCTAAGTAATTTGAGGGCAGTGAAATTTTCAGGTGTAGTATATGAACATTTCAATGCAAAGTTATTTAAATGGAAATATAAAGTGAACATTGTGCAGCATGTTTGGAAAAGATGAGTATATTATGGAATTAACACCTAGTAAAACAGGGTGTTGGAATTTCTGAAGTCTGACACATCAGGTTTTACTTGGTGAAATAGACTGTGACCTCAAGATTAGGCAAGGGAAATTAAAATAGAGTAAAATGAAATAAAATGAAGTAATTTGAATAGCCTAATGCACCTCACTCATGTCAAAGCACAATAATTAACTGAGAATCTGAGGCTTTCTTAAATTTTAAATTCTCCCCAAATGGTTCTTAAGACTAGTGGTTCAGGATACTCATTTTAAGTTATTAAATACCTATTTATTCTCCCCCTTTTTTTGGGGGGGTACTAAGAATTGAACCCAGACACACTCAACCACTGAGTCATATCCCCAGCCCTTTTTATTTTTTTATTTTGATACAGGGTCTCACTAAGTTGCTGAGGCTGGCTTTGAGCATGTGGTCCTCCTGCCTTAGCCTCCTAGGTTGCAGGTATTACAAGACTGTGCCTCCGCAACTGGCATTTTTAGCACTTTTGCTATGCTAAGAACTGTATGAGATACTGGAACCAAATATTGATGCAGACAGTTCAGCATGCTGGTCTATGGAGCTTACAATTCAACAAGAAAGTGAGATCATCAAACATACAATTATTAGAAAGGGTGATTTTAGTTATGACAGACCAGATTTAGTGAGGCCTCAGAGCACAGGTGTTTGGCACTCGGTGTTTAGAAAGGCTTCTCACACACAGTGATGGCTACACAATGACCGGACTAGAGGTAAAGTTTAGTACCTTAAAGCTGAGATGAGTGTGACAGAGGAATAAAACAAAGCAGAATAACTAAAATAAAAATCACAGCACAGCCCAAAGCTGCAGGTTGAGAAATACATGAGTGACCTGACAAGGTGCAGAATGGGAAGAGATGTGTCTGCAGAACCCATCAAGCCTTATTTTCCATATATCTGGGGAAAGTTACATAATAATGGTCAATGAACTTTAGGAAACTTGTGTCATCCATGCAGGACTTCAGAGTCTTTACAACATGAATTAACACCACAAATGTATAGATTTCCTGAATAAATCACTGTTGTCTTTTTTTTTTTTAAGGGGTACCCGGGATTGAACTCAGGGGCACTTGACCATGAGCCACATTCCCAGCCCTATATTGTATTTTACTTAGAGACAGGGTCTCACTGAGTTGCTTAGCGCCTTGCTTTTGCTGAGGCTGGCTTTGAACTCTCCAACCTCAGGCTCCAGAGCCACTGGGATTAGAAGCTAGAACTGTGACCACCCCTCATTTTTCTTGACCCTAGATGAAAACAATGGTGTGACAGAAGGTGATCAAATGGGATGTAGTGTCAGTATTTGAGTTCTTGATATAATTCCACTGGGCTGAACCTACGTTATGGTATGTCCACTGCAAATCTTGGCTAATTTCAAAACCTTCATTGTTTTCTAAGGGAGTTATTTGGGTGTTGACCCCATGCAGTGTAAAGAGCAGGTGGGCATCAACCCCATGGAACTCTAGAATTATTTTTATTTCTCATTCCTGGAGCTGTGTTTCACCCCATTAGGTGCATGTTTTGAAGCTTTTGAAGGGTTCTACCATTTCAGGAGCTAATTCTCTTTGGTAGCCACAGTTACCACACCACAAAATTAATGAATGAGTAAATAAATATATAAATAAGTAAGAATATACCATAGTCCAAGAGCCATTTATCTCGTTGGCAGAAAATCAATATATAGTGGTTCTGGAAATCGAGACCATTGAACTAAATTTTTGTTTACCTACTAGATGATTTCCATTTCTGCTGTCATCGGGATGGCAAAGGGAGAGCTTTTCCACCTCATAAAAACCCTTCATGGGTCATGCAATCTCTTTGTAATTATGTTCATTCACATGCTAAATTCTGCCCAAATGCATTTGACAGACTGCAGACAGCTAAGTAATGGAATGGTACAAATAAATTCTGTGTATGATAATTATTTATTGATCTTCAAAGTGCATTATATTTGGATCCATACTAGAACAAAGGCATGGATGTGTGGGAAGCTCATCATGATCATACTGAGAACAATGTGTACAAGTACATCTCCATGGCATAAGCCAGGGCTTAAATACTCTTGCTAGAAGAGTAAGTTTCCTTTGGTTTCAGTTTTATTTAATATATAGCTGTTGAAATGTTAGTTGTTTCTTGTTTCATGCTAAAATCCAGATTCAAGAGTCTCCCTTTTAAATATTTCTTCGCACTGCAGCCATGGCATCAAACCCTGTTATTGCTTAAAATTTATTCACTTAAAAATTAAGATTATAAATGGATGATCATTGAAATAGTAATGGTTTAAAATTTCAGTTAGCAAAAGTTTCATTACACTAAAATTCTCTTTGATTTTTCCATTTATTTTGGAAACAGATCTGATCTATTTTAAGTGAAATTGTCTTGCTGTGACCGTTGAAATGGTCCTGCTCAGGACATGTACCGAGGGGTGTTATCATAGTTTACTCTGTTTGCTGGGAGTTTAGCAGATGTCTCGTGATAGCTATAACCCTCCACCTCATAGATACAGGAGTAAACAAAACATGTAACTTTAACTTCCATCAGACCAGTCCCAATTTGAAGGTGCCAAGTCTTGTCTGAGATGCTTGAACTAGGTCCTCAAGCCAAGACATTATCTTTTAATAAGTCTAAAATAAGTTCTAAGAATTGTTATTTTTAACACTATTCCCTTTGGTTCTGACGCAAATGCTCCTTCAGCTTATAGATTTTTATCTTTGTATTCCTGGCATTAAACACAGCACCAATTATCAGACTCTTAAACTATCGGACTCCTAAAAATACATAGTTTAAAATTAAAGAACTGAAATTTGATTGGGCAATGAGCATAGCTGTATTAGTGAGAACAGGATGGATTACACATTAGGGAAGAAACACCACTAAGTCTCAATTATTAACCTAACACAGGCCTCTTTCTCAGACTGATGGTCCAGGCCATTCTCAGAGACCACTAGTGTCCATGAAACTGCTCAGGGATCCAGGATGCTATTATGCAGCTTCACTTGATAGCTGCACATTCTAGCAGTTGTGTGGCTTTCAAACTCACTATGCAAGGAAGAAGGGAGAAAATATAATGGATGGGTTTTTACTTGAAATCCATTGACAAGAAGTGGTGTGTGGTCTCACCAAACTGCAAAGTAGCTTGAATGTGTGATACTTTCTGTGTCCCCAGAAGGAAAGAAAAATCAAATAGTAATAAATGTTAGGAATCTTGATTTCTGGAGTAACAGGTACAAATCATTTATTTTTCATGTGCTTTTTATATGATTTTTGTTAAAGGTAAACCTCAAAAGCCATTCATGGACTCTTCTACTCTAATGCCTCTGTTTTGGCCCAATAGACACAATATCTTAGAAAACATTTTCACAAAGACTTGTGTTAGTAAAATACGATATAAATAATATTCACATATTAAAAATCTAAGTTTTAGAGAGTTAAAAAAATTACACTCAGGGATTTGAAAACATAGCAGAAAAGGTCTCCAAGTTTGGTTGGTGGTTAGATACTGCATCAAACTCTTGCAGGTTTTATCACATAAGTGTCATTGACAGTTATTTTCCTGAGATGAAGTCTGTGTTGTACATGCCAAATGACTCTGGATTGGGAATCCATATAAAATGATGACAATATACTCAAAAAGGAGGGAGGTGAAAGTTCTTGTGAAACCTACTTCACAAGTATAGAAGGAGGATCCAGCGGACAATTAAAAAATTAGCTTAAATACAAATTAATAACTGGCTTTTTAAATTTAGTCAAAAAATTCATTTAAAAAATAATCTGAAACATATGCATTGGTTTTGTTAGAGAAAGCCTAGGAATGCTTGTGGTTCCTGTGGTGCAGGAAGGTGCAAGAAGAAATCCCAAAAATATGTTGGGGAGGAAGGGAGGAGGTAATTGTGGGAGATCAACCTTGACTTAGTCACACTCCCCGGCTGGGTGCTGAGGCGCTCAGTCACATAAATGTGGCAGAGCTTTCCCCACCCTTCTTGGGTTGGAGGGTTGGTGTCTCCTGCATGGGTGTGTCTTGCTACAGCCCCATGGGTGAAGCTATGCTCACCTGTTCCTTTGTAATATAACCCCTTGCCCTGTTTAGGATAGAATCTTCCATGGAAGTGCCTTGTGTGTGTCCCCTCCTCTTACTGTGCCCTTGGGTGTGGCCTACCCAGGTGTCAGTCAACCTGCTGACAATGGACATCATGAAGATAGATTCAGCCCCCTGAAACCTGACCCCTTGCCTCGTTTGAATGGCTTCTCCTCAATAAAAGGGGTCAGCAGGTGCTCTCACTCTCTCTTCCTGCGGACCCTTAAGGTCAGAGGAACTGTCACAGCGACCCCCCCAAAAAAGGTATTTGTGTCTCTTGTGTGGTTATTTTGTGCAGCCCAGTCAGCCCAGTTCAACTGGAGTGACCCCTGAGCCTTTTAGTCCCGAGAACAGAAACCCGGCAGGTAATCTTCTGTCCAATCTTTAGGTAGGGATCAAATCAGACTTTAGTTATATTAAAAAAAAAAAAAAAAAAAAAAAAAACATCTGAAGAAACCCATGTGCCCTGTATGCATTTCCTAGGTTGTGGGAGCTGCCACAGGCCCTCCATATTGTCCCAGCCTACTGCTACCAAGGAACATGGGGCTGATAAATTGTCCAAACCCTCTCCCTGGAGTCCTTCAATTTCCTTGTCCGATGCAGGGAGCCATCTGTGAAAAACACATGAGAATCTTCTCTTGGCACTTAGCCAGAGTGATTTTAGGTTTAACCTTGGGAACTATCTGTGGCTCTCCCTAGGCACATGACCTTAGTCTTTGCTCTGCTAGAAAAATCTCTCATGGTCACTTTGGAGATGGGAGCCACCCCTTGGGAACTGGCAGCCCACCTGTAAACTTTTTTGGAGAACATTCTATAGAAGGCCTTTGACGTCCCCGGATATAAATAAAGCAGGTGTGGGCTCCATTTTGCCATTAGTATAGAAGCTTGATCCATACGATTGGCTTGCCCAACCTGCCCCAGTTTTTTGAAATTATTTTCTATGTCCTTTGATTATTTCACTGTTCTATTTTTTTTTCCTAACTTTTATTTATCAGCCAGCCTATTTCACCGAGGGAAACTCCACTCCCATTACTTGTGTGGGATGCGGGTGAGACTCTAAAATCAGTGAACAGTATGCTGGGGCTTTTGAAGCCTTGGAGTTACACAATTTTGTTATTTTGTGAAGAAATGTGATAGCCAGAATGGCACTCACTGTAAGAGTAGTACGTTTCCCCCAAAGTTTTAAGAAAATGGTTAAAAATATTCAATTAAGTATTACAAAACTGATATATAGTTTTTTATACAATTCAAACAAAAGGGGGCACCAAATTTTCTTCCCTACCCTCCTTTTCAAATCTTAGATTTTAAGATCTTGTTTTTTGATGCATATCCTTCTAAACTTTTGCTGTGTCTATATAAATACATACCTATAAGCAAGTGCTAATGTTTACATTTTTATTCATATGCTATATAAATGCATATTGACCTCCTATGAACTCAAGTATCATGAAAATAAGGAATGCCATTATTCAGTTTTATCCCTCATACAAACACAGCACCTAGCACTTTGTAGGTGTCTAATTAATTATCTGATGTACAAATGAGTCTTCAATTAACAACACGTCTTAGTTTTCTGTTGGAGGCTTGTTATTACTTTTAGTTGGCACATGGTATGTGTGCATATTTATGGGGTACAGTTCAATAACTTGATACATATTAGAACGTGTGATAATCAAATCAACATAATTAATATTTACACCTTCTCAAACATTTATTACTTCTGTATGTTGGGAAACTTCAGGCTCTACTTGTTGTTTGAAATGTAGCATAAATTGCTGTGGATTATAATTTCTCTGCTTTGCTGTAGAACACCAGACATAATTCCTCCGATCTAAAGTTTTCATTTGTTACCCATTTTAGCCTCTTTCTGTCCTTTTTACCCCCATTATTCTCAGTCTCTAGTGATTACTGTTCCACTCTTCTTTGGTGAATTGGATTTTTTAAACTTTCACAAATGAGTGAAAACATGCAGTATTTGTCTTTCTGGGCAGGGATCATTTCACTTCACATGATATTTTTCAGTTCCATCCGCTTTCTTATGTATGGCTGAAAAATACCTCGTTGTTTATATATACCTCATTTTCTTTATCCACTCATCTGCCAATGATAGCTTGCTTGTTTCCATATCCTGAGCCTTGTTATTTTTAATGGCAGTATAGTCTTTCATGAGACAAATATGCTGTAATGCTATTGATGAATATTTACCTTTTTACTGTCCTTTCACTATTACAAATGATATAAAAACAAGCATTCTTGAGAGCTTGTCTGGAGGTTCTAACACAGTTACTCATATACCCTTGATTGAAGAAGGGTCCTCAGCTATTGCAGGTTGTCCTCTGTGACTGGGTGTGCAGCTTTGGGAGGGATGCCCAAGGAATGGGAGAGGGACACCTATCTAGCCAGCCAGGTCTGCCCAATCAACCCTGGTCATCAATGGGATGACAGATGTTAAATCCAGATTGCCCTTACATCTGGAAACAAACATTCTTGGTCATAAATTAGGATGAAATTTTGAAGGGCTGATTTTTCAAAATAGGATATTTAGTTTGAAGCCCTGGATGTTTCAAATGTTGACAGATACTACTACCATGGTTCTTCACCTTTGTGGGAGAAATTACAGAACCACTTGATGATCTGATAAAAGCTAATGTGCCCTATCTCAATAAACTGTGCCAATGTCCTATATAATTTCAGAGGGACCTAGGCATGACTCTTAGGTTAAGAACCCCTGCTTTTTCTATCAACAATGGAAGTTGTTTCAATCATAAATGGTTTCCCCCTCCTAGTTGCAGCATGATCGGCTCCTTCTCTTTCTTTCAGAAAACAGATGTTCTCTGAAAGGAGAATTATGAGATCTTGAGACATTACATCTAATCTGTCTCATGCAAATTTTCTGTGCAGCTTACCCAATTTCAAAGGCACACGCTTGTGCCAGTGTAGCCATGTGACTTTAAGAAATCCCATAATCTGCCACATCAAAATTCCAAGGGAAGACATCTTTTCTTATGTCTTGCTTTATGTTTCCCCTAACTCCTCCAGCCACAATGCATTAAAAACATCTTTTAAGAAAATGGGAAGCTTTGTCTTTTAGTTTCCAATTTGAATTAAATAAGAACTTTAATTTTACCTAGCTCAAGTGTGAGGCTTGCCCTAAGTCATAAATGAGAACTTCAGGTGAAAACAGAGACCAATAGTTAGGCGAATACTTGGTCAGTCGACATGCAGAACATGATCTCCTGGTGATCAATGACAAAGTAAGGCCCGTCCTTCCATGGGCTGTGGTCAAAGGAATTATTGTTTTATAATTCTTGGGTCAAAACAAGAAATTAAGGTATGCCTGGGCTCAAACACCAGTCACCCTCTGTTACATGCACATCCTAACTTCTTAGTTCTCTGCTGGGGACAAAGGGGACCAAGGACAATTAATGCAATTAGTTTGATTGTCCATTTCCAGAGGAAACACAGCCCGAGCGAGAATATGAGATGCCCATTTTATCTGCCTTCAGGAGGAAGGATGCTTTCATTTAAGCGGCTACAACTGATTTACAAGGGAATAAAGTGCTCTTGGTTTACACATCCACAAATGATAGAGGTCTTTGCTCATTTCACTTCCAAAAGAGCAACATTTGGATATAGCTGAGAGCTGACTTTGACATCTTTAGAGAGTGGAGTCACTTGGCTGGGCTCATTTCCTGGTTCCTGTGTTTTCATAGCACAGTTTCAAAGACAGTGTGAAGCCAACATACACTTAAAATTCTTGGTCTCTATCAAAACAAATCTGCCATTTCCTGCTTTACTTTTTCGGTGAGGTTCGTTACAGTGCTAAATTTGAACCTCATTAAAGAATAAAGTCTACACCTGTCTTTAGATCAGTTCTCAAAACAAAAACTACTCTCCTGTTTTATAGTAAATGCTACTGTCTGCAAATTTGAAATCCGTAATTAATATTATTGAGTAAAAAATGTTACCAGACTTGAATTTGAATAGATGAAAGAAGCAGTTCTTTGCCCACCACCCTTTAAAAATTATACTGGAATTTAGCTGAGGAAAAATAGTTAATGTCAAGAAAAAATTTTAATCAAGGCCCTTGCTATTCAAAGGGTGATTTTTGTGCCAGTCCTATCACCTATACCCCAGGAGCTAATTAGAAATACAGGATCTAAGGTACCCCAGAATTACCAATCAGGACACACATTTTCATAAGATTTCCAGGTGATTTGCATGCACAGTGAAGTTTGCGAGAAACGGATCCAGGCCATGTTATGAAGCTACAGTGAGACACAGGAATGTTGCAGAGAGTGAAATACATTCTTGTGTGATGGATGCCAACTACCATATGTATTTACAATTCTCAAGATTACAAAACACCACGTTAATTCTTTGAGCAGGACAGGTGTGGAAGAGTGTGTCCTTGAAGAAATCTAATTGAAAAAGGAAAGTGAAATACACACCCAAGTTCTTCATGGCCATATTAAGATTCACATGTAGAAGACACTTCTTCAAAATGACCAGATGAAGATAAGTATGTAAAATCAAGGGCTCAAAATAATGAGTTAAAACAGGTTCTCTATGTTTTAGCTTAATTTGCCTAAATAGCTAATTAAATATATTGTTTATCAAAATTATCCTTTAGTAACTTTTATCAATTTAGTCTGAAGAAAATATGACTAACTTTTCTCATTTCTCTCTTTTTCTTAACAGAATTTCTGCAAAGCAATACTAAAATTGTACTGATATATTTAATAGATGTTGTTCAATGCTAAGCACTGTGTTAGGTGCTTGAAATACATCAGTAAATAGAAAGATTGACCTTATGGCATTTACTTTCTTATTAAGAGACACAGGCAATAAATACTACAAAAGGTGGAGGATTGCATATTAGGTTGGAAGTGATGAGTGGGATAAAGAATAGGGTTGTGAGTAGGTAAATGGTTGCAACTTTAAATGATAATTTGCATATTTAGTATTGAGGGAAACTTAAAGGAAGTGAGAGAAGCAGGAAGAAGCATTCCTTTGAGATAAATGTCAATCCCTTCCATGTATTTACTATTTTCTACATTTAAAGAAAAGCCAAGTTGGTGTTGGGATTGTTTTTTTCCTAACTTATAATCTGTTTGTTGATTCACTGCTTTAGCAGTGAATATAATTCTATATATCCTTTCTGGTTAGCCATACATTCAGCATTATGTTAACTCAGATTATATTTTTCAGTTGCATCTGAATGCATAGACATAAGATCCTTATATTAAGTGTGATTACATCTAAAAATTAAATCTGTAACAATAACTTTATTATGTGCTTTTACATAGTATTAATTTTTCTAATCCTGGACAGAAGTATTATTATCCTTGTTTTAGAGATTAAAAGACAGAGGGTTCAAAAAGGCAAGAGTCAATTTCCAAGGTTAGAGAATATGTTAGTAATTCAAGCAAGAATTGAACTTAGTTCTCTCTGAAACTACAGTCACAATCTTTTAATGAAGTTACCTCCAGGGAACACCACCAATTTGCACCCAATGCATTGTGTTGGGCATCTGTGCTCTTTTATATCATTATGAATTTACTTACAGCGTGCAATATGCTAATTTCTTTCTAGCAGACTTCATACATAACAACAACACAAAGGCTACTACACAGATATCTGAATCATTTCTTGGCTACTGAATTCTTACCCCTAAATAGATCAAGATCCTAAAATAGCCTTTACAGAAGAACGTTTTATAAGTCTTTTATCTATAACCAATAACCAGCTCCTCACAATTATGTTCATTTATTGAAATCTTTCAATGAGGTAGAGATGACACTGTGTATTCCCCAGATATAACTGTGTTTCATATTATCATTTCAAATATGAGAAAACTGAGATCTATAGATGTTAGGTAGAACCTGTGATCTTAGACACCATGACCTTAGGCACTACTAGTTCAGAGCCCCAGAAGCTTCTATATAAGAAAATGTTTAAGGAACTTAATCCAGAGACATTTAGGAAAAGTTCATCCCATCTGAAGATGGCAAATTTGTGGGGTGGGCAAGAAGTAGGTATATTTGACTCTGAGAATCAGGAGGAGAGTAAAAATTCTCAATCCTGTCCCTCTAGAAATTTGACCCAGAGTCTTAACACGTTTGGTAGCCATATCTGGCTACCAAAATTCCAGTGAGGGATATGCACTATCTGGATAGACTGCTCCTCTCTCTCTCTCTCTCTCTCTCTTTATCCCTCTATATCTATATCTATCTATCTTTTAACTGGGAAGTGGGTGCAAAAGCTACTCTCAGAGGTCTAAGTGCCCCTGGTCATCATAAATAGTAGGCACACTGAGATGAAAATCGACATTAAAAACATAAAATTGCACTGTGTGTACATCTAAATACAATCACCTATTGATAACAGAAGCCCAAGTCATTAAGAACACATTTAAGGAAACAGAGATGTGTGCAGTACATGATAGGAAGCTTTTCATCTAACCCGTTAAACTGGAAGTCTTTATCTGGCAAGTTTTATGAACTCTACTGGAGAACGTACTTGATGTGGAATTCTTATTTCCTGACAAGCCTGGATAGATCAAGCCTAGCTGTGATAATGTTCATCTCTGCGTATTATAATGAAGCTGCTATGGTAACACCAGAAGTCATTTTTAAAATGTGCAATTTTAAAAGTTCATTTCTTAGAAAAAGATTAGCACAGCTGTAACACTCATAATAATCTAATGAGACTTAAAAAGAATGCTCTGATTAAAGAGAGAGAGAGAGAGAGAGAGAGAGAGAGAGAGAGAGAGAGAGAGAGAGAGAGAGAGATTGCTCAGATTTCACAGTAACATAGCCCTCCTGAGAATGACGTAGTCCACCCATGACTTTCCTAATCAATGAAAGCAGGGGGACATTAGGTCAGAGACTTAATTAAATTTTGATGTGTGTAATTCAGCAGTAGGATTCATTCAGCTCCTTCTTAGCTCAGGATGCTTGCTAAGTAAATCATAGAATCACTTGCATAGAAAATTTTATGTACTTGTCATTTTCATAATTTAAGGAGGCAGGTACAATAAATGTTCTCAGCATTAGTTATTTTGTATGGATTGACAGTACTTTTTATCAGTGGTCGCAGAATTTCAGACAAGGAAGGAAACTAATGTGATGGTTGGGGAATTGGGTTCATTTCCAAGGTTAAGACCCCCATGGCTTCAGCTTCACCCACCCACCCACGTCCAGCTTGACAAAAAGAAAAAGGCATAAATCAGTTCCCCTCGCCTCTGTACATTATTATGGAAAGTCCTCACTATTTTTTCCTAAGGGAGATTATAACTTTTATAAATTTAATTGGTTATTGGAGACTGAATCATAGGCAACTGATAAAGAGGCCTGGCATGCTGCAGGAAGCTTCTGTTGTCTCTGGGACCTCATGGGCACCAGAAGCAAGCATCCCTAGGGGCACTTAGTGACAGATTCTTGAAGCAGCAGGTTTAATTGGAACGTCTTTTCCTGCGCTTTCCTTGAAGGCTTATAATTTAGGATTAGAGCCATGGCTACAAATTCAAATAAGTCCAATTTAATAAACTTATAGCAGAAAGCTTTTTGTGGGCATATACTAATAAAAATTTTTTAATCTATATGTAGAATTTCACTTCGTATAGAAAATGGTGCTTTACAAAGTTTATGCAGATTTTTGACCTCACAAATGGCAAGTTCCATCTTCCTTCTTTGGCTTCCTTTCCAAACCATGAAACAGTGAGTTGGTTACTGATTTCACCTTTTTAGTTAAAGAAGGGGAATAATGAGACTATTAGGTCCACCCTACCCCCACTTTATTCTTTCCACAATCAGTTGCATTGGTTATTTGATCTTGTGTAGACAAAGTCATAGATATATTTCAAGTCATTGCTTTTGACTTCATGTCAAATCAGCCTTGCCATCAAGCATGATTTGGGGTCTCTGGATGATTTCTAGACTTGCGGGTGGCTGTAGAATCAGATAGAAGTGGATGAGTTTCCTTGAAATGTATTCTGTGATATGCAGTGGGAACAAAATGTAGAAAATCAAATTAGGCCAGTCAGCCTATGGGAGAGGTTTATGGGCATATCTGCTTGTCAAAGTTCCAAGAAATGCTAGCTTTGCCCTAAGAACAGGGACAGCGCTAATTCTGCCTCTAGGCATGTTTATCCTGAATCTTTCAAAAGCATCATGCTTATTTCTTGGGGTGCTTCCTGCCCCCAGTAACTTAAATACTAAGTGACTGCAGGATTCTAGTTAGCAGATGAAAGGAAGAACCACGGGACTCAGAGTCATCACTAATGCTATGCCCCATTTTATCCATAAGCTGCTAATGACTGGACAGACTCCACCCCCACTTTCATAATTAATAGCAACGACTCCATTTGAGATTGTGTTTTGAGCATTGGGCCCCAGGGATGAAAAAGACAGAAATCCTGTTTTGAGGGAACTCACAAGCCAGTTTGGGTACCAACATGGAAGTGAACTATTCACTGCAGGAGTAGAAAGAGAAGAATGGACCCTCTTTCCGCACAGCAACAGGTTTCTCCATATCCAGGCACCTGGCTTCCCCATTCCACCCAGCAGTTTTCCAAATTTTACCTCTCAGTGACCTTCACCATCCTTAGGACTGGTACCTGCCCCCAATAGACATGAAAAATCATAGATTTCCTCCATTTCTATCCCCTCCACCTCATTAACTTTACTGAGTTCCTTTCTTTTGATGCTGTTCCTATCTCCTTGTAATCCGTGGGCACAGATGGTCTCCTTTATACCCCTCTATCTCATGCTGCCGTTCATCCTAGAACAATTTTGCAGGTTTGTCCAACATGAACACTGGAACTCAAATATCAAACCCGTTTTGTATCTTTTCTTTCTCTTCTTTTTAATTTCTTTTTTCCCCTGCTTCTATATCCCTAATTTTCAAATAGATATGCCCCCCCCCCTTAAGCAAAAGGTGGGGGGGAGCATAACTTTTCTTTAATGTTATTTACATTATCAAATTACTGCGATCTTATCTTTTTGTCCATGTCTTTGAAGGATGTACACTTGTTAGCTCCATTTTCTTTAAATACATATGACTCAAATCTTTCTCATTGTAAAATGAATATGAAAAATTTGGCAAAATGCTTCAGAGTCCTGAGAAGAGAAATGAATGAACATCGTTCACGATCTTACCATCTAGAGAAAAATTCTAGAACAAGGAAGGCTTATTTGAGCAGTCTCTGGAGTTGAACTCTAGTGTCTAATTCTGGCTTCATGACAGACCACCTGATTAACTGGCCAAGCAACCTGATGACCGTGTGCCTTTGTTTCCCTGTTTGCAGGAGGTATGACCGTAGAGGATAGCTGTGAGATCTGTACAGGTAAATGTCAGGAGAAACTGCACTGGTAATTAAACTGTATTTAAGTTAGTGCTTTTTATGGGTAATGTGTATAGTTCTAGCCTTTTCTCTGTGCATAGATTTAAATAGGTTTTATTTGGGGTCTTGATGTATAAACTGTTTCATCGGCTTGGTTTCTTACTTGACATCTTTGTGTGTCTCCATGTCTCATGTCTCCTGTTCTGCAGCCCGGCAGCTGGAATTCAGCCACTTAGAGACAAACACCAATCCCTAATGACAAGCAAGGAGATGTCCCAGTTCCTGTCTTCCCTGATTTCCCTACCTTCCCTTACTGAAATTCCTTTCTTAGCTTTGCTGACAGTGTTCTCACATTGTTCCTCTCCACATGGATTAGTCTCCTTAAGATGTATGCTCTTTACTGTCAAACTGCTAACCAGCCTCAGTTCTCCAGAATACTAAAAGCGTATTTTTTTACTTTGTGTTCTGCTTCCTCCCTCACATATACTGCACACGCCTCAAGCTTAGATTTTCAAAACGAACCTTATTTTCTTCTAAAATGGGTCTTCCATCCATTGTTTACCCCATCAAGTTAATGGCAGTGCCACCCACCCAACCATCTAAGTCATTTTAAAAGTTTTCTTTTTCCTGGAGGATACCTTACTCAAAGCACCTTACCTGGTGTAAAACTGAACACAGTGCATCCTTCACAACTCTGAATCTCTCAAAGCCATTTTTGCTCTTATCGTTTCTGCCTTAATGAGGGCTTCAGTGAGAAACAAGGAAGCTGTCCTTAGTTCCTAATTTCACTTCTTTTTCCACTTCAACCAGCTATGACCTTCTTTTACTGTGACCTCCTGCTTGCCCCCACCTCCTCTGCCCTCTCAGATCTTAACATCTCCTGCTTGGGTTACTGTCATAACTTCTGGAGTGGGTTGAACAGTGTCTCACAGAAATGCATATCCACCCAGAATTTGGTTTGACTTGAAAATAGGCAATTTGAAGATGTTCTTAAGGTAAAGATGGAGATAAGATTATCATGGATTAAGGTGATCCTAAAACTGGATGAGAGGGTCCTGTAAGACATTGAAAAGAACACAGAGAGGCCCACACATAAATATGGAGGTAGAGATTGGACTCATGGAGCCACAAGCCCCGGTATGAAAGGGGCCATTGGAAACTGGAAAAAGCAAGGAAGAGTCTCCACTAAAGTGTGGTCCAGCTGACGCCTTGGTTAATCTATTGCTTTAAGTCATCAAGTGTGTGGTAATGTGCTATGGAAGCTCCCAGTGAGTGTCCCCTACCAATCCACCTTCTATGCTCTGGCAGAACTTTCAACCTCTTTAAGCCTCTGATTAATATCTTTCAATAAAACATAAATGGGCCTCTTCTCAGCATGGCCTTCCCTTATCCCCATCTGTGGACTTTAATACTTCAGATTATGTGTGGCCCCTAAACATAAGTTTTGTACCACATCTGAATGCTTTTAGAACTGTGCCTTTCTGCTTGGAACACCCCCATAGTTTTGGCCTCCTTATGCTCTTGACCATTCATCACAACCCAGCCCATGTGTCTCCTACATGGTGTGCTCCTTCTTGACTCTTCTCTGCCATCTTTGTATCTTGTAATTTTTTTTCTATAATTCTATTTTTTTACACATTGTAATTTTTAGTTAACAAACTATAATTCATCTTAATTGTCTTAGTTATTTTGGCAGAGGGCCAAACACATAGTAGGTACTCAATATGTTTGTTGAATGAAAGAATTCCTCTTCCCTTATAAACTGCAATAATTAAATGTGTTAATTTTAATTTTACAGAATCATCTTTGAGTCCTCTCTGAATCTTACTGTCTTGGTTCAAGTTATCATCTCTCCTAAATGGTTTTCTTGCTTGCTTTGTCCTGTCTTTCCATTTTGTTTTTCCTTCTGCTATTGATAGTATATTCATAAAACCCCTCTAGGACCGTGTGATTCTATCAGTTGGAAACTTAAATAATTTCCCAATAGCTTCAGGATGAAGTTCACATTTGATATCATGAATCACAAAGTTGTCCCAGTCTTTCTTGCTCCATTGAGAATGCTGTGCTTCAATTCCATTAGATTTCCTAAACATTCTTACCCTTTTATCTATGTATGAGTCTTCATATCCTTGTTCCTCAGCTTTCTACTCCTAGAACAGTCTTCTTCCTACTCTATGGTACTCAAACACTACCCCTTCTCTAATATTTTTCTTAGGCCCTGGAATTGGCATGAAGTGCATTATTCTCTTCTTATCATTGGAGTTTGACATGGTGTGCACAGTTGATGGTGTGTGTGTCTCTCTCTGCCTCTTTAATCTGTTCCCACTCTGATGGTGAAAGCCTTGGAACATGGGACCTTCTACATAGACTGAAGAGCCAACACACTCTCTCAAAACGACTAAATTAAGGAGTTTGCTAATTTCAGCCATAACATATAAATACATAAACATACATGTGAACAATTGTGATGACTAATTTTAATTTCACGTGTCTGTTTGGCTGGGCCACAGTACCCTTTGCACTGATCCCAAACAAACATGGGAACATTCAAATCAGTGGGCTTCGTATAAAGCAGATTGCCTCTCGTAATGTGAATGGACCTCATCTGATCAGTTGAAAGCCTTAATTGAAAAAAGAACTCCCTGGAGAGAGAGAGGGAGTTTTGCTACTAGATTGTCTTCCAACTCAAACTGAAACTCCTTCTTGAGTTTCTAGCCTGCTGGCCTACCCTGCAGATTTGGTACTTGACAGCTTCCACAATTGCTGAGCCAATTCTTTAAAATCTCTCTCTCTATATATATAGATACATTCTCTTTGTTCCATTTCTCTGGTGAACACTGCCTAATCCAACAGTCAACACATGTCTCCTCTTACCTGAAACATTTCATTGATCCTCTTTCCCCACAAAATTATGAATCACAATAAAACAAACCAAGTTATAAATAAAAGAGGTAAGTTTGGATTTGGAAACTTGTGTTTGTGTCCCAGCAGCCATGGAGTCAACCAGAACTTGAGTTCAAATTCTTACTCTAGCAGCTAGGTGACCTTGATCAAGTTACTTACGTTCTTGTTTTTATCTGGGACTTCATTTGAGAATGGTGTTATGGTTTAGATGTGAGATGTCTGCCAGAAGCCCATGTACAGAGAAGTCAAAGTATTTTCAGAAGTGAAATGATTGGGTTATGGAAACCTTAACCTAATCAGTGGATTAATCCACTAATATGTATTAACTGGGTGGTAAAGTGTGGCTGGAGGAGGTAGGTGACTGGGGGGCATGCCTTTGGGATGGATGGATATATATATATATATATATATATATATATATATATTATATATATATATATATATAATCTATTTTAACTCTGGTGAGTGGAACTCTCTCTCTGTTCTTTTGTTGTCAAATTCTGAGCAGATTTCCTCTGTCACACCCTTTAACCATAATGTTCTGCCTCACCTTGGGCCTGAGAAATGGAATCAGCCATCTATGGACTGAGACCTCTGAAACTGTGTGCCCCAAATAAATGTTTCCTCCTCAACATTGTTCATGTCAGGTCTTTGGGTTACAGTGATGAAAAAGTTGACTCAAACAGATGGGGTTAGGGAGCCTACCTTATATGACTGCTGTTATGAAGATTAAACCAATGAAACATGGAAAGTATTTAAAAAGGTGGCTGGTACTACAAGTAAGCTCTGCAGCAAGTGCTCACTGAAGTCAGCTGCCACATTTACAAAACCTCCTCTGTTTGCCTGATTGTTTCAGTTCCCTGATTTTCCTTTGTTAATCTACTACTGAAAAAATATGTATTGTATTTGCTTGTCTCCAGCTCCTGCAGTCTGGAAATCGACACACATAATGCATCCTTTACTATAAAATTCAACTATTAGAGATTTTTGGACTGCTTATGCTGCTCAATATAGTGATAGTATGAATGTATTCATTGGGTGAAATTTTTTTTAGTTGCATATTGTTTTAATAAACTGTCTATTTTGATTAGAGTATATAAGAACTATGATTTCAAATATAATGATAAAATAAAAGATATTTTTATTGAGTTATTCTACGATCAAGACAGAAAGCATTAATGAAGTAATTGCTTAAGGGAATAAAACTGTTGTTTCCAAGTTTGCTGGCTATTCTTCTCTGCCAAAGCATTGCTAGAGCCCTGTCTTTAGCTAAAATATATGCAAATGGATACATAATAAAAGCAAACCCTGGGTTTCCTTACTTCTGAAAGAAAAAATTGTCTCAAAAAATAAATTTCAAAATAAATATTGTTTATAGTTTGTCAATGCCAAATCACATGATGTGATAGTGATAGTGGAATTGCTGGGTTTGTCTTATGAGAATGTGTTTGTGTTTCACCCTAATCTAAAACAAGACTAAAATCAGTTTTCATTTCTAGGCACACTCTCTACTTATTATTTAAGAAAGTGTTCCAGAATAGTGTTTAAAGAAAAGGAGTTAAGAGGAGGATTGTGTGGGGAGAGGCTGCATGTGTGCTCATGTGGATGTGGTACACCATATGTGTGTGTACCCACAAATTCCATAAGGCATTGCTTTATACTCATTACTTTGTGTTTTCCTCTGGTGGTATTAAATGTCTTTCTCCTCTTCTTGATAAAGCATCTTGTCCCCAAGCTATTATACTAATGTTAAAAGAAACATTCCCCTCCTCTTTGAGTTTGTGATAGATGGATGATGGAGACACTGTCCATCGTCTCTCATGTAGATTTCTCTTTAGATCATTACTAGTTATCTGGCATTCAAAGGCACTTGAAAGATGTAGATGAAACAATCTTCGTTCTTTTTATCAGTGGCAAAAGAAGTTTTGATTTACAAATATATCAAGAAGTAGACATGCACGTCACTGAAATAAATTCATAATTATCTAAAAAATACATAAATATATATGATAATTATAACTAGGCATAAAGCAATATCAACTAGAAGAGCCCATATTCCTGAAGTTATTTAAGTCATCTCCTGTCTTCCAATCAGGCTTCATTAAATCAATATAGATTGATGAGTGTTTAATCTCTCTTCTACATTCCAGGAAGGAAGATGCCTCATTTAAGGGTAATCATTACCTACGTATGTGTATGTGTATATATATATATATATATATATATATATATATATATATATATATAACTATTTAAGAAATTCAAATTACGTTTGAACTTGATATGACCTCACATTAAATATTTGCCTGGTTTTTTTTACTTCCTACAGGACATTCTCATTATAATCCTGAGAAATAAGTATTGCTATCCCCATTTTACAGAAAGAAAAACATGAGGCATAGTTTTGCTCACATTCCACAGAGAGTTAACAACAACAACAACAACAATAACAAAAAGTGTTTTTCTTTCTTTCTTTCTTTTTTGCTTCTTGCTTTATTGAATGCCAGTTTTTTTTTCCATCCATCCAGTTCTTTCTAAAGACTTAATTGTTTATCACAAAGCTATTTAGCTATTTTGAATGGAGGAAAATTCTCAGATGGCCTAATTTTTCACACCTTATCTTTTCCACCATAAACAAAGTCTCTAATGTTTGGATAAAAACTGCTTCTAATCACACTCCATTGATGCAATATGGTCACCACAGATTAATTTTGCCCTCATTGTCAGTATTTTTGCATATACGTGTCAGTTTGGTTTGAAACCCTTGTGCTTGGCTGTTTTTTAGGCTTGCAGACTAATGGAGATGCATCTGGTGCATTTCCACAAGTTTCAGATGACTTGAGAAACAAACCCAGAAGCTCTCTCAAAGCTGAGCCCGCTGGGTTCTGGGGTAGTTGTCTGCATCTATGATCAGCTCAGTTTGACTGCATAAGGAATGGGAGACGTTTCTGAATATTTCAGTTGAGCCCTTATTAGAAATGACCCAAGTCTCACCTTTAACTGGACTCTTCATCCTACACATCTCTGTCCCTGATTTTTACTCCTGCTCTATCCCCATGTCAACTTTTCTCTCTTCTCAATGTTAACACCTTGGTATCTGAAGAGGCTTACTCTTACCAAAGCCCTTTCTCTCTGTGGCGGCTAAGCAGATGCTTATTTCTGTGTCTCCTCAAGCCTGATCTCTAATCGGGCCTTCTTTTTACTCGCTCTGATGCTCCAGTTTTTTCATTTAGTGCAAAAGGAGTTTTCCCTAATATGCTCAACAGATGCTGCCTCCAAAAGCCATCTTTTCGGAGCGCCTGAAAATGCTCCATTGTGGAGCCTAGCATATATGCTAGAATATACAAACACAGCAATGCTTCTTTTCTTTATTGACTTGCACTGAAATCTGTGCCTCTGCTAAATAAAACCATTCCAATCTCAGGCTGCCCATGTGCTGAGACATTTGTGTCTCCTTTAAATTCATCAGGACTTCCCAGGTTTGCCTCCCACCATATTTTAACAGATAGTGTGCTGCCAAAACCCGATCAAACACTTTCCAAATCTTCTTGACAGCATTATTGATGACAGATGGTGAACCTCCACATTTCACCAACCATAGGACAGTATTAGGAAGAATGCTGCCTCAATAGGATTATGCAGTGGGACAGCATATGTAATCCCTGTTCTCCTCCTGACCCCTGCAAGTACATAAATATTTAGAATATTTCCAAAATATCAGAAGAGCTATAATTGCACATGGTTTTATGCGAACTGTTTACTTACGGATACCCTTAGCTAAGGCGGAATTATTTATTTGCTTTTCTTTTCATAGGAATCTTGTCATTCTACTATATTTATAATGTCCATTCTTAGAGGTTACCAAAGAAAGGCAAGCTAGTTTTCCATGAGTGAAAATGCACTGAAAATAGATGTACTCAGGGTTTGAAAATGTGATTTCTCAGAAGTTCACTGTTTTTTTTCCAGTTAGGAATTTTTTAACCAGAAATCAAATGATCTATTGTTTTTCCTAGTTACTGTGTTACTCTCTGTGAATGTTAATCCTTGGCCTGTAGGTATAAAAAGAGCATTTAATATTAGACAAAGCATATTATTAATATAACTGCTTATGTAAAAAATTAGAAAGTATGGGACAGTTATAAATTTGAATAATTCTCTTGGGCACCAAAATATGCTATCGTGATAAAGAGCTTATTTTGAATGCTTGGAATGGCTGTTTCCTAATTTCCAAGTACATGCAAATATTATTTTCCTAGATTATTAACTCCTTGAGGGTGAGGATTACATCTGTTTTGTTCACTTTTGAATTCCCAGAAATCATCACATACCACATTGCCACATCAGGCACTTGATAAATACATGATGGTTATTTGGATGAATAGATACATACATACATGAGTGGATTTATCTACCTCTGAAAAGCACACGGTAGCATTTGTGTTTTTCTTAAAAAATAATATTATGAGATTAGGTCTACTTTGTGTTTAAAAGTCTGGTTTCGATTTTAGTTATTAGCTTTAGAAAGGTGGAAGATTTTTAACATCTAAAATTTGAATTTCCTCATATTTAATATGAGAATAATAATTTTTTATACCCTAAAAATAAAAAGGTAGTAGAGTCATGGTGCTCAACACACCAGCTTCCTTATTTCTGAATTTGTGTTTTCCACATAAGTCTCGTGTGGTCTTGCCCCAGGATTTTGTGAGGATTTGGTAAATTGACCCTTTTACCACTTAGAAATTACACCTGAGACTTAGTAAGCACTTAAAACAAATGTAAGTTATTTTCATTGTACAATCCTTTTTTTTTTTCCTTTCTAGAGCCAAATGATTTTTTTTACCATTTGTTTCTTACTGTGATTAATTTAATAGAAAAAGGGCAGTAATTGCAATTTAAGAGCTGTAAAATATGAATTCACTAGTTAAGCAATAAATGTGAAAGAAAAGGGCTTTAGGGCTAGGAGAGGTGATAGAAAAATAACCCGTCAGTGTAATAGGACTCTCTAGGAAAAGATTAATTTGTTTCTTGTACCCACTTTGCTTATATATCCACTCAACCACATATACTGAGCCCTGGCTCTGTGGCAGGCCCTACTCCAGGTGCAGCAAACAATAACCAGAAATCCAGCCTTCCACAATGCTTAGAATGGTGTGTGTGTGTGTGTGTGTGTGTGTGTGTGTAGAAAACAATGATAAGCACAATGAGTAAATACATATTAAGTTAAATTCATGTCGGTAATTTGTTTTAAGGAAAAAATAGTTCAGACAGAAAATTTAGAGTATGTGTGTCCAAATTTCCTTAGAGGAGCCAGGAGAGTCCTTATTTGCACAGAGAATTTAGAGAGCAGGTCTAACAGAGATGAGGGAGTGAATCACATTAGTGTCTTTGGAAAGAACAGCTGGACAGAATGAGGAAAAACTGGAAAGACTCATGTCTCATGAAAGAGTCATGCCACCTAACACTTCTCAGTGACAATAAGGAGGCCAGTCTTTCCAGAAGCAAGTTCCATGAGGAGTAGCCACAGATGAAGTCAGAAAGGTTTACGGGGGTGGGTTTGATTGCATCGGGTTCATAGGCCAATGGAGCAATTTTAGATTTCACTTGTAATGAGGTGGGGAGTCACTTGAATGTTTTTAGCAAAAGAATGAGATTATCTGATGAACATTTTAACAGAATGATTTTAGTAACTGTCTTGACATTATACAATAAGTATGACGAAGGTAGCAATAGTCAGGTGGCTTTTGCAGTAATCCAGGTAACAGATTAGGTGCTCTTGGACTAAGGTATCACAGTGGAGACTGTCAACAGTAGATAAATTCAGAAGCTGTTTGAAGTTAACGTTAATAATATTTATTGACACATTAAGCTGTGTCTGTGTGTTGGAAGGACACACATATACCTCATTTAACCTTGAACTACCAGAAAGAGTTGCCATTAACTGTTCGGGTAGGCTGAAAGGGATAAGAATGAGGTAGACTGTTTTAGAGCTGGGAGAATGTTTAGTAAACAGCTGTATTTACATATCCGAAATTCAGGATAGAAGCCTGGATTGGAAAGTAGCAGCTGGTAGCCACTGCCACTGTAAAGCCACAGAATGAATATTATTGCTAAGGAAGTAGGTACAAGAGAAAAGAGAATATGCATTTGGGGAACACAGTTCTACCTATAACAGTCTATTCTCTGGCCTCCAAAATATTCATGTCCATGCCATGTGTAAAGTACCTTGATCTAATTCCAACTGTCAACTTTTACAGCAATGCACACTAAGTTCAAAATCTAATCTAAATATTATCAGCCCCCAAATACAAACTTCATCATGAAAATCAGGTATGGCTGAGATTCTAGGCATGACCTCTCCTAAGGAAAGTTTCCTGTCCATCTGTGGACATGAGAAACTTGAAAAGACATTAATTGCTTCCAAAACATAGGGGTGGTGCAGTCATGATGGCACCAATTTCTCAAGAGGAAGAAACTGAAAGGAATGAAAGGGTCGCTGGTTATAAGCAAGGTGGAGTCCTGCAGACTAGATTCCATTAGATCTCAAAATTCTGACAGTGCCCGGTGTGGTGGTCCATGCCTGTAATCCCAGCAGCTCAGGAGGCTGAGGCAGGAGGATCGTGAGTTCAAAGCCAGCCTCAGCAAAAGCAAAGTGCCAAGTAACTCAGTGAGACACTGTCTCTAAATAATACAAAAAAATAAATAAATAAAATAGGGCTGAGGATGGGGCTCAGTGGTTGAGTACTCCTGAGTTCATTAATCTCCGGTACCCAAAAATAAAAAAGTCTGACAGTAATCGCTTGTGGCTTGCTTTCTAATCTCTGTGCCTCCTTGGCTGAACAGTCTCTTCCATTCCTCTTCTTCTCCTCCTTGGGAGCTCTGTTGGTTTCTGCCTCTGCTTCAGCACCTCTTGCCTCTGAGTCAATTTTCTTTTTGCTTTTTAATACAAATTTGCAGTGGAGTAACTTTGTTGGCTCATTTCCTGACTGCAGAATTGGTTTTCAACATTTGTGAAGTTTGATCTATAAGGTTTACCATTACTCCTGGGCGTAGTCCTTCAGGGGCCTCTAATAAAACCCAGAGTTGTACGTCAGGGCCTTTCCTCTTCTCTTCGGTACATACTGAACTCCAATTGCCACGTCCCTAACCCCTTGACACTTCTGAAAGTTTTGCTCAGTTTTTCAGATTCTTGGCCATCACTTTCAAGACTGACAAACATTTTGTGGTGAAACACAGAGCTAAATGTTATATTTACTTCAAGCTGTTTATCTTCTCCAAAGATCTTGATCTCTCACGTCTTTGCTGACTTGATAGCTCTCTTTAGCTTTTAAACTTTTTGCAAAAAATCATTTTGTTTGTATTTTGCAATTCTCTTTGGCAAAATTTCATCATGGTTAGAGTTGAAAATATTCTTAAGGTCATAAATGGTATTTTACTGTGCATGCTATTCTGCTAATTGATTATTTTTTTACTTTAAAATATATTGGAGAGTTTCATATATTGTATAAACTTTCCTTGTAGTTTTAATTACTCCATGATATTTTATGTGCAATGTTCTCTTTTGGTCATGATGCAACTCATATGCTACACATGTCTCTTTTTGTTTTCATAATCAAAATTATTTTATATAAAACAGAAAAGTCTAACTGATGTTTTCTCTTTTTCACTATATGATTCTAGTTTACACTCCTGCTAATAGAGAAAGAATGAAGTTAATGATTTTTTTTTAATTAAGGTAGATACAATGAACTTTCAAAAGTTTATTTCCTACTGCTATTTTCACAAAAATAAAAACCTGACAGGATGTTTCTAATTGATTAATTTGGCAAATCATTATTGTTCCAAACATGCTTTGGGGCAATGAGGAAATATTAAGGGGGAAGCTGACAAAGTCCCTGCTGTGTTGGAGATAGTTCTGGGTGATATGAATTTGATCGCTTCAAGCAGCTTGATTTGGATGATGAGGCATTTTAAAGGCTATTTTATTTGGCTCAATTTCTCTTACATTCTGTAACGGTTATGACTCTTTCTGAGAATTGAAATTTGCAACAAAATGTTTTAAACTTTTTGTGTAATTGTAAAAAGACAATAAATAAAATGACTAATGTCAAGTTGGAAAAACATTTTAAAACTGATAACACAATGGTAAAATACATGAGGATTTTCATTAAAATGAAAGAAGTGCCAATAATAGTTAACTCAAAACAACAAAAAAAAGCAAATGGCACTAAAACTATTAGGATGCTTAAACTTAAAGATAATGACATATTTGTACATAAAAACCACACTGAGAGAACATTCTTCACTTATCAGCTTTCCAAAAGTCAAGGACTTCAACCATAAAATTTTTTTGCAAGATTCTAGGGAAATGAGCATTTTCTTTTATTGTTGCTGGGAATAAAACATGTCTTTTGAAGGGAACTTAGAAATTCCCAGAAAAATAGATGTCTTTATTCTTGTATGTAGCAATGCTTTCTAGGAATTTATCTGAAGATGTCTTCTCAAAAAGTACAAAATGACTTTTAAAAAAAATGTTCTCTTTACTTAACAGTATATTTTGACATATTCATACAAACATGGAGTACATCTTATTCTAATTAAGACCCTAGTCTTGTGGTTGTACAGGATGTGGAGATTCACTGTGCTCTATTCACATATGTACTTAGGAAAATTATATCAGAATTATTCACTGTCCTTTCTATTCCCACCCACCCCTTTCTTCATTCCCTTTTGTCTAATAAACCGAACGTTAAGTTCTTGCCCTCCCCACCACTTAAAAAAAGGAATTGCAGGGATCCATACCTCTTAGGACTACTATGGGGATTAAATAATCTAGTAGATATATTGTGCTTAGAACTGTGTCTGGCATAGAGTGGGTGCTGTGTGATGCAAATTAATCATCTTCATCAGTATTTGATTAAAATTATAAGAAAAAAAAAACTACCTGTGGATAACAATATTGATTGTGACATTATCTAAAATAACAAAAGTCTAGAAACAACCTAAAAGTGCATCCATAGTGAGCTCATTCAATAAATTATAATATGACCACATGATAGAGAATGAATCCTTTGTAAAATGTCATGAGGAAGAACTCCATTTACTGATATTGGGTCACTTCAGAACATTTACTTAAGAAAACAAAAATGCTTGGAGAAACAAACAAGCAAACAAAACAAGTTAAAATACTTACACTTCTCAAAGTGATCTGTAGATATAATGCAATCTCTACCAAAATCCCAGTGATATTTATTATGAAAATAGTAAAAGCAATCTGAAAATTTATGTAAAATCATAAAATACCCTGAATAACCACAGCCACTTTGAGCAGAATGTTATTCAAAATACACTATAAAGGATAAGAGAAGAAAAAAAGTGGAGTAAACAGAATAGAAACAAGATTTTTCTAGGTATACATTGCATAATGTTTTCCATTTTGTAACTTACGATTTTTTACAAAATTAAATAAAAATAAAAATACTTACTAAAAATGAAATAAAAATTAAATGATTTAAATTTTATATCATGTGTAAAATAAGCACATAAATAAAAGATTATTTCATGTTGATTTTTAAAAAGGCTATTTTTACTGTACAGCTTTAACAAGACAAAATATATTTAAAAATATTTGACCAAATTAATAAATTTGTCTTTTTAAAGTTCTATCCTTGTTATTTTGACATATCATTAATATTTTGAGTAAGTGAAATATGGTGAAATTAAAGAAATCAATTTAATTCTGTAATTTGAAAGGCCAACTGGCAATATCATAGAATTTTTGTTAGTTTATATATGTGTGTGTGTGTGTGTGTGTGTGTGTGTGTGTGTGTCTACTGAAAAGACCTAGATACAATGGCAACTACTATGTGAATTTATAGTCTCTAAATATTATTTTCCTTAACAGCATTTGAAAATAATAATTTCACTAAAGGCTGGCTTTTGCTAGGTTTGGAGACAGAGATGTATAAATGTCTAAAATGAATGGTGGTCATCTTTTTCTAGAGATCAAGGAAGTTCTTAAATAATAATATTATCATGTCAAAAGGTACAGGAGCTAATTCGAAAGAACTCCCAATGGCCAAAAATGAAACAATTTGATATTGAATAATGTTATCTATAGTCAGTTGAGATACATTAAATATAAAAACATTCATGAGTCCATAATGATCCTCTAAAAGCCCTATTGTTAATGGATGTCTGGCGATAATTATTCTAAAAATGGAAAAAAAAGTAAATACTGACTTTGATTTTATAGTATGAAATTTATTGCACCATAACAATAAAGAACAGAATATTTTTTCTTTATCACAGAATTTTATTTCATGCACACAGAAGACAATATTAGAATTATAGAATTAATATTGTTAAAATACTCATAGTTCTAAAAGTGATCTTTAGATTTAATGTAATTGCTATCAAAATCCCAATGACATTTATTATGAACATAGTAAAAGCAACCTGAAAATTTACATAAAATCATGAAATAGCTTGGATAACCACAGCCACTTTGAGCAAGAACAAAACTGGAGGTATTGTACATCCTGATTTCAAAATGTGTTACAAAGATTTAGTAAACAAAACAGTATGGTATTAAAAGAAAAACAGACATAGATTCCATGGATTAGATTACAGAGCTCAGAAATGTATCCATATATATGGAAAAAAAAAACACAGAAATACATCTACATAGAAAACCACACAGAAAAACAATTACTTCTTGTGATTTTAAAATATGCTATTTTTACTGTATAGATCTAGCAGCATATATCCTAAAGACACAATCTATTTTAAAACATTTGACTCAATTTAATAGACTTGCATATATAGTCAGCTGATCTTCAGCAAATGTAGCAAGAATACACAGTGAGAAAGGACAATCTTTTCCATAAATGAAGTGAGAACTGGATATCCACAGATAAGAGAGGGAAATTTAACCTTTATGTTGTACCATACACAAAAAATCAACTCAAAATGGATTAAAAATATGAATGCAAGATTTCACATCATATAACTCTTAGAAGAAAACATGAAAAACAAACAAACAAACAAAAAAATACGTCTGGAGATTGGTCTTGGCAATGACTTCTTGGATACCGCACCAAAAGTACAAGTTATAGAAACAGACTAACGGGTGACATCAAATGAAAAACCTTCATCACAGCAAAGAAAACAACCAATGAAGTGAAAAGACAGCTTACAGAATGGGACAAAATATTTATAAAATGTTAATAACCAAAATACTCAAGGAACTCAACAACAACAAAAAAACCCCAATTACAAAATGGGCAAAGGAATTAATAGTCATTTCTCCAAAAAAAGACATATGAATGGTTAAGGAGAATATGAAAAGGTACTGAACATAGCTTATCAAGGAACTACAAACAAACCCACAATGAGATATTATCACATGCTTATTATGATGGCTACCATAAAAAAAAATTAAAAATGGTAGTGAGGATGTGGAGAAAATGGAAATCTTCTACAGTCTCTGGTGAGAATGCAAACTGGTAGAGCTACTTTATCAAATACTATGAAAGCTCATCAAAAAATTAAAAACTGACTACCATGCAATCCTGCTTCTGGGTCTATAGCTAAAGGAAATGAAATTAAGCTCTCAAAGAAATATCTTTACTCCCATGCTAATTGCAACATTATTCACAAGAGCCAAGGCATGGAAGCAACATAAATGTCTCTTGCTGGATGAATAGATAAAGTGGTACCTGTAATACCAGTGACTTGGAGGCTGAGGCAGGAGCATTGCAAGTTTGAGGACAGCCTTGGCAATTAAAAGACCCTCAGCAATTTACATGAGAATTTAGCTCAGAGGTAGGTTGCAATTCTAAAAATAAATAAAATAAAATAATAAAAAAGGAAGAAAATATTTACATTTGCAACATCATGGAGGAAACTTGTATACATCTTTCATAAATAATGCAGATACAGTAATCCAGGACAAATCCTATATAATACAACTTATATGATGAATCTGAACAGTTAAATCAACAAAACAGAAATTATCGAGGTAATTGCTCTGAGTATAGTAAAGGAAGAAACAGGATTCAAATGGAACAAAGTGTCTGTACGCAAGATGAACAACTTCTAGAGATCTATTAAACAGCAGAGCACCTATAGTTAATAATATCATATTGTATCCTTAAAAATATTTAAAGGGTAGATCTTTAGATAAATTATCCTAGCACATCATCATCATAGGTTAAAAGGTGGGAGGAAACTTTTGGAGTTGATATTTGGGTTTATGACATAGAATATTCTGATGGTTCATGGATAAATACTTATCTCCAAAGTCATCAAGTTGTATAAACTAACTAAATAAAGCTTTTTGGATATCAATCATGCCTCAACAAAATGAAGGGGAAGAAAACTTTGTTGGCATTTTTATTGGGGAAGGGGAGAGAATCCCACGATGGTCTATGGCTTCTAAAGCCTAGTGATGGAAAACATCATTAGATGTGGATGAATGGGGATGACAAAAGTGGAAGTTATGGCCAATTTTAACATTGGTTAGATTATAACAATCAGACACTATATATCTCCTCGTGTGACAGATTAAATGGTGACTATATAACACTAAGCATGTCTTAGTCTTACAAGAATATTAGGAGTCAAATCAGATTTCCAAAACAGAGAAGATGAAGAATAAATACTAAGATCTTATATGAATCAGTCCAATCCTGAATGTGGAATTTGCTATAGGACAATAACCCAGCTTCAATGAATAAATGGCATGGGGTTATGGTTGGAGGGGGGCTCATGGCAAGGGGGTGGGAGAGGGAGGCTGAAGAGGCACAGTAGATATAGTGTAGTATGATGTCATAAAGTGCATCCTGACCCAAATCCATTTTAAAAGATCATTGTGTTAGGATTTTCAGAAAAGAACACTTTGAATGCAATCAGGGAGATCTGAATGTAGATTGGGTCAAAAATGGCATTAAGAAACAATTGTTAAAAAATTTTTAGTGTGAAAATTGCACCAATTATGTAAAAAAGTATCTTTATATTTATATTGAAATATTTATAGATGCAAAGCTTTAATTGGGGTATTTACATTAAAATAGTCCAACTAAAACAAGAAAATAAACAAAAAGTGTTACTTAGATTAAAAATGACTGGCCAAATAATGATGATAATTGAAATTGGGCTCTTATGGTCCTATGCTCTCTTCATTCGTGGTTGTTAAAATTGCCATCATTATTTTTTAAGACAGTGTATTATTGAACTTCTGATCCCTTTGGTCAATTTGTCAGTAAAATACAGTACTGAATTAATATTGGCTACTGCATGGTGGTCACACAATAAATATAACTTTTGACTTGGTAATGTATTTTTATGGTGTAAAATTTAAAATAACATTTAAAAAGGGATACATCACATTTACCTCTGTCTCTATTCACCCAATTTCCTCTGATCTCTACATGTAATAACTCTGATATCTGTACATTACAACTATTCAGTTCTGCCACATCCTATTTTTACATTTGATTCTATTGAGTTACCAGTTACATAATCATCAAAAAGAGATTTACTTCTTCCATTCCAATTTTGACACTCTAACCTCTTACATAATTTTGTTGCAATGAGCCTCAGTATAATGTTAAATGGAAAACTGACTATGGATACCTCACTATTTTTCTGATTGCATCAGAAATGTCTGTGATTTTCCACAATTAAAAGGGTGCAACCAAAAAGAAGACATTTTCCATAGTCTCCCCCTTTTTAAGTTGTCCTGTGGTATTTGATACAAAAATCATTATTATAACATTTCATTGCAAATTGCAATTTTTACCATTATAAAATGTCTGTATTTTTTTAATGTTTTTTTGGTCTTAGTTCTATCTGCTCTGATATGAAGATAATCAAAACTGATCATCTTTTGGTTTATACTTTCTTTCCTTAAACATCTTTTAGCTGTTCTCCACTATTTTTGGCACTAAAGGCTAAAAAATATCTGATACTAACTCTGTTTTTTTTTTTCATTATAAGAGTATCGGTGCTCTTGTCTAATAAATGGTTATTCTGAAAATTTAAAAAATTAAAGTCAAATTCTCATCCAGACATTACTGATTTTAAAGAACAAATAAAAATATTCAAGAATGAATTTTTATCTTTACTGTCTACTAATTTTATTAGGCTACATCTTGGTGTTGACTGGTACCCCAATATATATCTTTGGTGTACACAACTTTTCTTGGTAGACAGTTAATATATAGATTCTCTTCTTCCTTTAGCTGATGTTTAAATGATATTCAAAACCTTTTAGTCTATCGCATTGTTTTTCTTTCTCAGACCCTTCCATTGCCCATGCACTAAATTTTTTATTTGTATTTGTATCTTTCTCCTATTTCTTCGTCTTCTTTCATTGGGTGACTTCCTCTGGTCTCAGTGCCATCACTTACCCTCCTGCTTGCAGGCCTTGGCAATTATTCTTCATTGTTGATATAATTTTTTGTTTCTTTAGTGGTTCTGACATTTCCATTTTACCTTTTCTGGTTTTTTGGCAGCCACTTCCTGTTGTGTGACTATGTCATCTCAACTCTTGCATTTCTGCTTTGTGCTCTTCCTTCATCACTGAAAATAATTCACTGCTATTTTAGAAATTCTTATTGAAATCTAGGATTATAATTTTATCTGCTGTGTAGCAACATATCTTGCAGGAACATCTCTATAATTTTTAATATTTTCCTTATACTATTTCTGTACATTTTCATTTTTACCTTTTAGTCTTTTTAGTACTCATATTTAAGTGAGGACAAAATAGTGAATATGAAGTAGAGTAGGGTGAGCAAGAAGAGCCTCCTAACTCATGGCTTGAGCTAAAATGGTATGGGAACTATCCAATTTAAAACAGGCTTCTCAGCCATTTAGTAGATTTAAGAGAGCAAATAAAAGTACACAGACGTGAATTTTTGATGAAAGTTAGCCCTGTGTTTAAAATCATTTTCTTACAATTGCAACATTTCTATGTTGACAAGGTCTTCTTGCTTTTCAGAACCTAACCTAGCTCTGGAGGGCTTCCTTCTTCATCCCTGTGTCCCTTGCTCACATGGGTGGCTGCTGCTACCAAAGGACATAGGTCTTATTTTCTAGTGTGATCCATTTACTTTAATTAATTATTAACTTATTTTGGTACAAGGACTTGAACCCAGAGGTACTTAACCATGGAGCCACATCCCCACGCCTTTTTATGTTTCATTAAAGACAGGGTCTCACTAAGTTGCTTAGGGCCTTGCTAAATTTCTGTGGCTAGCTTTGAACGCTCAATCCCCCTGTCTCATCCTCCCAAACTACCGGGATGAGAGGCATGTGCCACCACGCCCTGGAGTTTTCATTTACTTTTAGAAAGTGGAGTTTCTAGGCACACTTGAAAAATATCAGCTCCTTTGAGCTTGTCTGTGGCATTCTTGTCTTCCTTCTGGCCCCATTGATCATTCCCAATTGCCTGGACACTGTTTGCAACACCTTGTCCTAGTTGGGGGACCCTGGCCTGTTTTGATGGCCATTTTGCTGTTGGTTTCTAGGACTGTTCTCTGCAGTGTCAGTGCTCCCTGGTCTTTCCTACCACTGAATCATAGCTGCTCTGGAGACTTCCTGCTGGTTCTGCCGGGTTCACGTTCTTGACTGCATATACACACAATTTAAAGTTTGTAGATTATTTTTTCATCTTCTATTTTAAGTGAAGATGGAGTTTATGATATTTTTTGTTCTTTTCCTTCTTGTTATCTTACTGCTCATTCCAAGACAAGTAGAAAGATTCAGAATCAAACTGACACTGTGTGCCAGCATCATAATTAATATAATTATTTTTGTTCTAGTGACATGTGAAGCGTATTCCCACTTCAGTCAGGTAAACAAAGAATGGACTTTTCATATGGAAATACAAGACTCTCTAAAAGACAGATCCCCAAGCAGAATATATTCCCCACTGGTGAGTTTTCAAGACGTGCTTTGGACATAATTGAGAAAGGGAAGCTCCATAAGCTTGTTAGATAAGCAAATCTATGCAGAGAGTCTGTCACTCCCTGAGAAATGAAAACTGGGTAGAGGAAAAGAGTCAGATTTACATGTTACAAAAATGCTGTTCTTTATTTTAATCGACAGAATTGGATTAGACTCCAGCCTCAGCATGCATTTCCCATTGTTTTCTTTTTATATTAACTACAGGAGACTCATTAGAATTTCATGGATGTAATTGTTTCTGGGTTACATCCTCAATTAATGACTATAATTGAAAGATGGGATAGGACTGGGATGACGTGACTGTAATTTAAGTGTAAGATGTCTGGGCCTCTATTTACAATGCATTTGTTATTATTTTTTTCTACTGTGGGGGAGTATTTACGAGAGGCAGAAATAAATGCATTTCAAATAGCAATGTCTCAATCAAAACAATGAGCATATTGTGTGCTGGGTGTTGTTTTCCTGGGCTGTTTTGTGACTCCGAAACCCTCGGCATGATATGTGTGCATATAAAGAGCTTGTGCTCAGATCTTCTGGGAGGACTTGGGGGAGGAGAACATACTTCAACAAAGGGGTGATAGAAGAGAGGCTATCTCTGCCCCTCTTCAGGGCTGTGTTAAAACAACTGTTTAAAACCCAGCAGCTCAGATTGCTCTTGTCAAGGATTCCCTAATCAGTTTTAGATTATGTCATGGGGAAAGAAAAGAAAAACTCTACCAATCCTTTAATTATGGCTCTTCTTCTCTGCTTCCCTCTCCTTATGTTCGTTTCCCCCTCAAAAGCAGATATTAACCTTATTAGCTTTTGGAGCTGGGTACTGCTGATTTTTGGCACACAAGCCTCGAGAGCAGCTGCAAGGGGCAGCTGAACAATTATCTGGGGTTAGCTGGGTTTCATCCAGACCCTAGGATCAAAGTCCTGAGACTGGAGCTCCTGGGTTCAGGGGTGTCTGTTATTGCTCTACCCATGTCAGCAGTGGACTGCGTAGTCTATTGTGTGTCTTTTTTAGTAGTACTGACCTTTCTTTCTCTGCTAAATCTATTGAATTAGAGGGAATAGCAAAGGGAGCCAAAGGATTGAGGGTGTGACAGCTGAACTGGAGAGGCCAAGACATGTGGCTGGACTAAACCACCATGCAAAGGAAAAGAACATGCGAGACAAAACAGGTATGAACAGCAGGTTGAGAGCCTGAGAGCTTGACAGGAAGGGCAGGGCCGCTGATTCAGAGATGTCTCTATAACAACAGGGACATGTGGGCATCTATAAACCTTTGTATAGCTCTTATGCTTGCACTACCAGCTCAGGAGTATCTCCTAATATGGGATATCTACTTCAAAAGCATAAGAGAGCTTGGGGGAATGCAATGACCTCCCTGATGATTGATGAGAATCAAAATTTCTGAGTGTAGGAAATTTTTTAAAGACCTCATGAGAACTTGGCAGACATGAGAGTTTAAGAAAGACTAGGGCAGAGGTAGTGAAGAATAGAAGAAATGGGAGCTAGAGTGGGGAGCCAGATATGTGGCTAGGAGTAAATGAATGGAATTCAGGTTCAATGAGCACATATGTGTTCCACCTATACCAATAAGGGGGCTGTGAATCAGAGGAGTTAGCAACTTCCTCTAAGCTGTATATCTAAGTGCCAGAGTCATGACTTGTACATAGAATTTCTAAGGCCAAAGTTCTCTCCTTTGACCAAGTTTAAATTGATAGGAATAGGAGAGTGCTAAGATTTGGGTGGCCGATTCCCTGAGGAAGGGGCCATGATTTGGGATCCAGGTTTTGAATTGATTATTTGCCAAGATAGGGATATCTTTCAGAAGAATGTGAAAGGCAAAATATTTTTCATATTTTTAATCCAATATTCTAAACTCATCTCATTTTCTTTTCTGCTTCCTTCTCCTCATGTTTCCTTTTTTTATATACATTATTGTATATTATCTGTAATATACTCTTTTTTTGTTAAATTGATATTTTTTTAAAATTTAGTTTGTGTTTAACCCACAACATTTTAAAATAATTAATACCGATTGATTTTGATCTTCTGATTCAAATTGATGCTTCTTTCTACCACCTCCTTCTTCCCACTGTCTAGGACCTGTCTATCTTATCTAAAACTTCATGCTTATTTGATTGATCTGCTCAGCAGTGATTTCCTCATGATGTATCTTAGATCACTCTCTCCCTTTTTGGAAACTTTACCTGTCCCTCTCCCTATTTCATTGATGCAAAATGTCTTTGAAGTGTTCAAGTGAAAAAGTGTAAAAATGAACAAATAAATAAGAACATACCGATAGTACTAAAGACAGACACATGACAAGGATTAGTCTGTAGGTAGGATGGACAGGGAAGAGCCTCTTGATTTGGGAAGGTAGGAATGATGAGAAGGAGGCAATGGGAAGGCAGAGATGTGTAAAGACCTGTAAATTGGGATGGACCTGAAGGCCCTGGAAGGAAGAAGGACAAAATCAAGACAAAGACGAGGAAAACAAGCAGGAGGAGAAACAGGCAAAGGAAAGAGCCTGTTGGCTCTTAGAGGCCACCATGTACTCTAAGAGCAATGGAAGCCATGGGAGGGGATTCTGGAAGGCAGAACATGACCTAATCTTCAAGGGAATGTTCTGGAGAATCTCAACTAGCTGCAGCTTCCCTTATTTACTCCGCTCTCATTTACCTTTGAGTATGATATTATGCCTGGAAGATTACTCTCCTTAACCCAACCAGTTTTTTTTTTTTTGTTGTTGGTTTGCTTTTAGTTTATTTCATCTTGTTTCCTTTTGACTCTACATTCGTCTGTAAAGAAAACATGATTAACTTTGCTTCATTCAACATTTCTTTCTTTTTTTAATTTATATATGACAGTGGAATGCATTACAATTCTTATTACAAATATAGACCACAATTTTCCATATCTCTAGTTGTATACAAAGTATATTCACACCAATTTATGTCTTCATACCTTAATCTCCATCATGTGGGATTAGGCCCCAAATTCCTTATTAAGACTTCAGTGGAGCAAGAATTAAAATCAAGAATCAATAAATGGGATGGGCTCAAACTAAAAAGTTTCTTCTCAGCAAAAGAAACCGTCTGTAAGGTGAATAGAGAGCCTACATCTTGGGAACAAATCTTTACCCCTCACACATCAAATACAGCACTGATCTCTAAGGTATATAAAGAACTCAAAAAACTAAGCACCAAAAAACTAAATAACCCAATCAATAAATGGGCCAAGGTCCTGAAGAGACACTTCTCAAAAGATGATGTACAATCAATCAACAAATATATGAAAAAATGTTCATTGTCACTAGCAATTAGAAAAATGCAAATCAAAACTACTCTAAGATTTCATCTCACTCCAGTCAGAATGGCAGCTATCAAAAATACAAACAACAATAAGTGTTGGTGAGGATGTGGGGAAAAAGGCACACTCATACATTGCTGGTGGGACTGCAAATTGGAGCAGCCAATATGGAAAGCAGTATGGAGGTTTCTTGGAAAATTGGGAATGGAACCACCATTTGACCCAGCTATCCCTCTCCTCGTCTATACTCAAAGGACTTAAAAACAGCACACTACAGGGACACAGCCACATCAATGTTTATAGCAGCACAATTCACAATAGCTAAACTGTGGAACCAACCTACATGCCCTTCAATAGATGAATGGATAAAAAAAAGTCACATTTATGCACAATGGAATATTACTCAGCAATAAAAGAGAATAAAATCATGGCATTTGCAGGTAAATGGATGGAGTTAGAGGAGATAATGCTAAATGAAGTTAGCCAATCCCCCCAAAAAACAAATGCCAAATGTTTTCTTGGATACTAGGAGGCTGATTCATAGTGGGATAGGGAGAGGGAGCATGGGAGGAATAGATGAACTCTAGATAGGGCAGAGGGGTAGGAGGGGAAGGGAGGGGGAATGGGGTTATTAATGATGGTAGAATGTGATGATCATTATTATCCAAAGTACAGGTATCATTCCACATCTCTTAAGCTCATTTGACCACACAATTTTTATATAAAATATCTAGAAATCAATTGCTCCTGTAACAAAAATCTCATCTGACTAACTCACTGATGGCTGATTTTGTTTGTTTGTTTGTTTGTTTGTTTCCATCTCTCTGTTCATGGTCAGTGTATCACTGCCAGTATAGTTTTTGTTTCATGGATCTGGAAAAGGTAATTTTTCCTAAGAAACTTACACGTATGTATATTGTGTAGTGTACTGTCTTACAACTCCCCTTTGTCTTTCGATGGTTGGCCTTGTCTTCTAAGCACTCTGTAAAGTGGGAGAGGCTTATAAATCTACATGAGGATTATCACTCTTTACATTTTTAACTTTGGTTTTCATGAAATTACCAAATGGAAAGGAGCAGAATATTGCTCTGAGTTGCAGTGGTCTCAGTCCTGCCTTTCTCAATGCAATAAGACTGCTAGGGACCATGCATTCAAATAGCAATGACCTAGAAGTGTTACTTCTTGTGCTTAAAAAACTAAACAACTCAAACAAACAAACAAAAACAAAAATGGAGGAAAAACTCTTAGTTTTTAAATTAGACTATCTAACTGAGGTGCCTTTTACTTTCATATGCCTCTTGGGTATTTTCTAATCTCTTTGCCTTCTGACACTGCAGCATTTTCAGGAGGGGATCCAAGCCACCATTATGATCCAAGAAACAGCTAAAACCCCAAAATAAACAGTGACTATTTCCTGCAGTAGCAACACCTGTCCAGAACATTAAGTCAATTTTTATAGCGAGTTAGTAAAGCAATCCATGCCACAAAAAAATTCACGTGCCAGAAAGAAAAAGTATAAAAACAACTGCATACATATTTTCAGGGATGCTTAAAATTAAAAGATCCTAAAAGGTATAAAAATGCCTTTGTTAGGAAAAGAAAATCTCTAGTCAGTGAGAGAATTGCTGGTTGTCAGTTGATTTCTTGATTATTTCTGAAAATGTTCTTGAAGATTTTGCACTTCTTGACGTTCTTGGTTTTCTAGTAGCCGAATCCACCACCACTATCTCTCTTTCTAGATTTGCTTTCAATGCTGTTCACATTTATATCAACAGAAGGGCACACCTTAAAAGCAAATGATATTGCCACTTTAGGCAAATTCCTTTCCTAACATCAAAGATCTGTTGCAGAAAACAGGTAGCATATGCTCATGTGGATGACTTACATGCTTCCTGGGTGGACTTGTGAAGAATGCTGTTCTTTTCTATCTATTATTTAAGTGGAGGCTGAGTGTTAGAAATTTTAGGCCAAGAAAAGTCAAATTCACTCAATGGAACCTTGGATCGCATCAAGTAATGAGGTAAACTCAAATATGGGTGCCAGAAATGAGCAGGGCATGCCCTCGCCCTTGTAGGCCCCTGGTCATTTAATCTGCATGACGAACATATTCCTTAGGGTCATGGGGAAGGTCCTGCTGAATGATCCAGTTGACTTCAGGATTATCCAGCCCTCTGCTCTGCTGCCGTGTCTGTGCACAACACCATTGCATTTGCCTTGCAGAACTGGAGGAATGTGGCTGGACACTTATTTTGCATTCACTACCCTCATCACCCCTCATCAATAGCCAAGACAGAAAATTCTATGTAGTTCAGCAACTTGTCATGGTATTTCATAGACTTAACAGAATGAAAAGAGTACTATGAGTTTCTTCTTTTGTTTCTTTTCAAGAAATGTAACAAACAGAAAGAATCTCTTTTTGGACTGAGAAATAACATAGGGTAGATTTATGGAGAGACTTTTTTTTTGTAACTTTTCCACTGTTTCTTCAACCCTGTCTTCATTTGGAACTGCTGACAAGAATTCACACATTCATAGAATCCTTTAAGGATTTTTTTTTTTAGCTTTTTTCCCCATCTTTCATTGCTTGTTCATGAACATCTCCATTTTGAGTTTTGATACATTCATAGCTGATGTCCCCTCTGTCTTTAGGTTTTACTGCTGTGAGCTGAGGAATAACTTTGCCATGGCGTTACTGCGGACTCCTCAACACTCTTCTATCCACGGCAAGCACACAGTTCAGACAACTGGAAATATAGGACTGTTGGGGCCCAGCGGGTGGAAATGCTTCCCGGAGCAGAAATGATTTGGGACACCTGCACCATGGTACTTTTGGTGACCAGATTCTATGCAAAGCTCCTCAGGGAAGTGGAGGCTGGTGCTGCATGGGTTCACCTTGTGCCAGAGCTGGCTACATCCTTGCTTTGGGTCTGTGGTGCACTATACATTGGGGTGGGAACACATGGTAAAGGAGGCTTCTCACCTTAAGGCAGCCAGGAAGCAAAGAGCATGGTATAGTCATTCTTTGCTGATTACCTTTGATATTAGTATTCTCAGAAAAGAAGCAGAACAAAAGCACTAGCCTGTTTTCTGTGGTTATATCAAAATAAATGAGTCTGGATATGTTATTTTTTTGTAAAGGTTTATTTAGCGCATGTTTTGGAGGCTGAAAGTCCAGGGTTTGTTTGTTCTCTGGTTAAGGGTCCCCTACTGAGTCACAATATGGCGAAGTAACAGATAAAAAATAGTCACATGCAGAAAGAGTTAAGTATATAAGCAGTTAAGTATAACAACTGCTCTCACAAGAAATAATGAATTCTGTGAGATACTTTAATCCTTTCTGAGGGTAATGCTTTCATGACCTAAATGGCTTATGTTAGGTCTTACCTCTTAAAAGTTCCAGCATATTGCTGTGAAGGCCAAGGAGCTGACAGTCGTGAAGAGGGTTAACCTGCATCTAGGATGGTGAAAAAGGACAGTCCAGGAAGGATGTGGTCAGAGAGAATGACTCATTTGAAGAAGGACCATAAATTAGCATTAACACCATGTTGTGGTTGGGTGCCGTGGTACACACCTGTAATTCCAACTACTTGGGAGGTCAAGGCAGGAGGATTGGAAGCCTGAAGCCAGCCTTGGCAAAGTAGGAAAAAAAAAAATGAAAAGGGCCAGGGATGTAGCTCGGAGGTACAGTGCTTCTAGGTTCAACCCCAAGTGTCAGGAGCCATAGTTGGGTTGCATGGGGGTCACCACACATGGAAACCTATTGGATAGAGACATCTTGTGTCTGGGAATGACCAGTGGACATTTCCTCTGGTCAGTTGCCCAGGAACAATGTGAATCTCTATCCTGCTCTGCTGTGGTCCACACAGCATCTGAGATGGGTGTGACCTGCCAAGATGTCAATCATCCTACTGACTGCAAGACATCATGAAGCAAGACTCCACCCTTGACACCTTATCCCTGCCTTTGATGTACCCCCCTTAAATAAACCACCAGAGCCATCTTTTCTTTGTGTAGTTCCAGAACCCTGTGGACTAGATCTATCAGGCTTCACCCTTTGTAAATATATTTTTGAATATTTGTGTTTTGTAATTTACTATATTTGAGATTTTAAGTTTTAGGATGGCTTACACCCTCCTGGGCAGGAAGAAAAACCCCCAATGAGACACTGCCACCAACCCAAGTACAGAAAACAAAGAAACAAATAGATACTCCCCCCTGCAAAAAAAAAATTTCCAGCATATTAATATCACCACACTGGAGATGAAACTGCCAGCCACATAAAGCTTTTGGAGCACACTCAAACCTTATACAACATATATAAACGTGTGTGTGTGTGTGTTTGTGTTTGTGTATGGGTATGTATACACATACATACATAACTCCCTTTGCACATACAGGGTAAGGTGGGGGATGGGGAGTGGAAGATTATGGAAGCTTGCAAGTCCAAAATCTGAAAGGTGGGCTCTTATTTTGGACTAGGCAAAGCCAATATTGCAGTTCAAGTCTAAGGCCATCAGACTTAGAGAATCTTGTAAAAAGCTCATGATGTAGTTTGTGCTTCAAGGCTGTCTGCTGCAAAATTACCTCTTACTCAGGGAAAGTCAGCCTTTTGCTCTATTTATTCCTCAGCTGATAGGATGATGCCTAGCCCCATCATAGAGTGCCCTTTGCTTTACTCAAGGCCCACAAATTTAAATGTCAATCTCATCCAAAGATTAACAGAACCTTCTAGAGTAATGTTTAGTCATATATCTGGGCATCTTTTCTCAGCCAGAATGATGCATAAAATTAACCATCGTATCTTTTTTACAGGACAAGAACAAGGAAGAAAACCAATTTTTTCATTTTTAAGTGAAATGTTTTCTACGTACAATGACAGGTGGATTTGGATAGATGTAGTTTTTGATGCTTCCAGTAAGTCAGTAAACATGAGATCCACAACTTCCTCCCAACATTGGTCATGTTCATAAAACATACTCCTGAAATAAATCCTAAAGACATAGCAATCAGAGAAAAAAGTTAGGTGAGAAGAACAGACCGAGGGTAAGAGCATGAAGTAGATCAGGCTAAAAAGAACAGAAAAAAAGAGTGATAGAAATATACTGATAAGATTCACTAGTAATAGAGAACAGAGACAACTATTAGCAATCTATACTTTGCTGATGCAGGATAAGACAGAACATGAATACTTGATGATGAATTTTTTGTTGTTGTTAAGAGAGAAGCTTTAATTGATCTGCACTTCATGCAAATGAATGATGTGGGTGAACCTTATCAGCATGCTGGAAGCTTACAATTATTCAAATTACACAAAGCCATCAAATTTGTGGAAATCAAAACAACAGAGAGAGCCATTAATTCCCATTCTATCCTTGAACATTCTAGGGTTTTACCCACTTTTGTGCTGGGAAGGCACTTCAACCTTGAAATTAAACAGGGAACATGGTGTGGTGATTTAGTCACATGCTCACCATTTCATTGTTTTAAAGGTGATCTAGGCAAATGTACATCATTGATATATGCACATTTTAGTGTGCAATCCAATTCTTTTTGTGTGTTGCATGATGGATTTGAAATTTCAGATAATTCTACTTAACAGGAAATGTGTTAATTAAGATCAGTTTAATAGTGGTGTTTTTAGAAGACTAAAAGAATGTTTAATTCAAGTAACACATTTCCATTCTGAAAACTAGGATGAGTGGAAGAGGAATATGTTGGTCATGAAACATCTATGAATATCAACCTTCACAAACTGGATTTCCCCTCCCGACCTTCCTTTACCTCTTCACACACCTGAATGTCACAGCTTAAAATAGGGATCCCAACCAGAATTCTAGAACACCATTATGGAGAGACCCCCCAGTGAAAACAGGCTCTTTACTAAATTGGAGAGGAAATTCATGGCACAAGCATTTATACCCACTTCCTATTGAGTTGAGTTCCATTTATAATTTGACCACTAGAGCTACCTCCTATGTGTCTCAAATGTGTCACTTAAAGATGCAGGGAAAATAACTTGATGATAAATTGTGCCCACAAAAGAGATATCAGGCTAAGGGGCTGTGATGGTCTGGGAAATCCACTATCACTATAAGCTGCATAGTCTGAGAAAAGCTGTCAGTCTTTCTGTGGTCACATTTATTCATCTGTAGAACCAATACAACTAGTGTTTATTGAAGTTGAATTATGTGATATGCCCTTTTGCATGATTTATTTTTCTTAATCTTCACAACTTAGGAAGTATGCATAATTATACACCCATTCTTTCCTTTGTAGAGGACATAACTGATATTTAGAAATGGCAACTATTGCCCAAGATTACACAAAACTCAGAAGCAGGATTTGAAAGAAAACTATAGTACTTGACCTTAATTACAGGACTGACTGCCAATGTGATAATTAGCACCTACATCATAATATCGTTCCTGGGATAAATTTATATCAAGCTTATAAAACATATATCACAGGAACTTGAATATGGATGCTAGCTTTACCATTTGGATATAGCAACACTAACAATAAAGAGTTCTTAGGTAACCTTTTCATTAATCCTCTCTCAAAAATCCCTCATCTTCTTTCAGTGCTAATGAGTTGGTAGCATCTAACAGGTATCTATCCATGTAATCGAAACCATTTAATTGTTCCCTAATTAGCTCATGAATGAATATGTTGTCTCCATAGTTTGGATTGCATTAGGCAGCATAAGAGAGTCAAGGAATAACAGGTTCTTGGTTAGAAGGCCAACCTGGCTTCTTGGTTCTTTCAGTGGACCTTCAGGACAAAACCTCAGAAGTTAAGTCTTTTTATTTCTAAAAAGGGAATGATAATAACTTTTCTTCACTCCTATCAGCACTAGAATAAAATTTAAATGAAAGAACAATCCGAGAGGCTTTATAAACACCATTGTGCCACAGAAGTGTGAAGTTGATATTAGCAAGAGTTATGACATCCCTGCTATTATTTATCTTTTTTATGTGTCTATCCACATAAAGTTCAGTGATTTTTGATTTGTAAATTTTAATGTTTAGATACAATAAACATAGAATATGCTTGTGTGTGTGTGTGTGTGTGAGTGTGCATGTGTATTGGTGAATAATTTGGAGACCACTCTTTTTCCTTTATAGTTTCTTTTTTCCTGAGATGAATAGTCTCATTTATATTTAGACCAAAATTTCAAATAGTTTTCAGGCAAGTATTTAGGTTCTAAAAGTTCCCATGAGCTAATTAACTTGTATAATTAATGTTTATGGAGGTAGGTTGGTTGATTTTGTTGCATTATCTGATTTTTGTTGTGCTTGGGATCAAACCCAGGGCCCAAGTATGCTACTCACACTCCCTCTCACTGAGTTACCTATCCAGCCCTGGTTGGTTGGTTTTAGATATTGTCTAAGTTGAGATCCCTCAGAAGAAGGCTCAGGCAGGAATTTGAAGGTAAGAAGTACACCCTGAAGTGTCCTCAGCTTCAACACCTGTGGTGGGAGATAAGGATGTATTGGGCAGAGGAGAAAAGTAGCCTAGGTCAGACTCAGGAAGAATCTTAGCAGATGCCATGGGGGAATTCTAAAGTGTAACTCAGAGCTGTCTTGAAGTGAAAGAGAAGAACTGGGTTTTTGCAACTCTAAATCAAACAGTCTTGGTGTGGACTGCCGCAAATAGACTTACAGTCAGAAGCAGTGTTAGCAGCTGGGAAATTATGTCCATTAGTTCTTAAAAGGACCCTAGGAAGCAATGACAGCATCCACTACAGATGGACATATTTTTCTAGGTCCATTTTTAAATCTTATCTACACAATGACAAATGGTCACGCAAATTTAGGTTAGTCATTATCTCTTGAGTATCTCTGCCCATGTCTAGACAGAAATAACTTACGTTAATATTACATTGAGGTTCATATTAGGTTAAAAATCTGAACTCAAGTTCATGGATCCTTGAATAGAGAAGATTCTAATTAAACTCTGCTAATAAGCTCAACCTGGCACCTGGAAAAAAGTTTAATACACAGGACTTGCAAAGCTTGATGAAAGAATAAATAGTCATATAAAATTCAGGGTTTATATAGCTAATGGCCACTTTATTAGTCTATATTCACAGTTACTTGAGCTATGGGTAAAAATAATAACTAATAATTATGGAATATTCACAACATATCAAACACTCTTCCAAATGGATTATGTATGTTAACTCTTTTGATATCACAATAATCCTATAGAATGGGCATTATAAACCCTTGTTTTATGAAGGAAAAAGGCTTAGAGAAGTTAAAACACATACTACAGTCATATGACTAGATAATAGTAAAAACTAGATAATGCTCTTAAATCTTATAGTGGGAATCATAGAGAAATTGGCATCCATGCTTTAATATTTATTCATTTCTTTAGTCAACTTTCTTATCAATTGAGCAAAATACATGATTAGAACTACTTAGAGGAGAGAAATTTTATTTGGGGTTTGTGGTTTCAGAGGTCTCAGTCAACAGATGGTAAACTTCATTGCTTTGGGTCCAAAGTGAGGCAGCACATCATGGAGAAAGGACACAGCAGAGGCTATCTGCTCAGCTTATGGAGGGGTCAGGAAGCAGAGAAAGAGAGAAAGGATGGTAGTGGCTTCAGGGAAGATGCACCCATCCAGGGAACACCCACAGTGAGCCACCTCCTCCAGCCATGTCCCACCTGCCTGCACTTACCACCCCGTTATTCAAACTAAGGTGGATTTATTAGGTTACAGCTCTCATAGTCTAATCATTTCACCTCTGAATATTTCTGTTTAACAGGATTTTAGGGGGAATACAATTACATCCAAACCATAACATCTTCTTAACATTTTCTTTTTATCTTTGCCAGATGTATTTGTTTGCTCAGACTGGCTAAAAACAAAATATCCCAGATTGGGTGGCTTACAACAATTGGTGAGAACATTAATTTAATCAATGACTATTTCTTAAGTTCCTACAGTGTGTCTAGTTTTGTGCGACCCACTGGTGGTAGAGTAGGTAACCAGGCAGACATATCTCTGCCAATCACTCAGACAGTGACAGATATTTATTAAGCACCTCTTGTTTGTTAGGCATAAGAACAAGAGCTGAGAGCACAGCAATGAATAATATAAACTTTCTCTTCTTAAGGTGTTCCTGCTTAAGTGACATGAGGTAGATAAAAAAATACATTAGCAAATATGAACATTCCTGCTACCAAAATGTGCTAAGAAAAAAAAAAGTAGGGAAATATGAGAAAGAGGGACTGGGGCAGGTTGGGAAATTTCTATGAGGAGTCAGAGAAGACACCTCTGGGAGGTGGGTATTTGAATTAAGAGCTGAGCAAGTAGAGGAGGCAGTCATCCAAAGATCTGTGAGCAGAGAAGAGCTGCCAAGGGCAAGAACATTGACTAGGAATAATTTTAGGTTATTCCAGAAAGGGAATGAAAGTTATTTTTCCTAAAGTTTATAAACTAAGGGGAATGAAAATAAAAATGTTAGGGGTATAAGTGGATAAGAGGTTTGACCTTTATCATTAAGCTACTTGAGAAATTTATTAAGGGAAATTACTTGAATATAAGTTTTAGAAATAACCCTCTGGCTGCTATCTATAGGGCAATCTGTGGACAAAATCAGCAAGACCACTTAGATGGCTACTGTATGAATCTCAACAGAGGATGATGAGTCTTTGGGGTAGGGTTATAGTGGTGGGATCAGTGAAGGAATTAGAGCACAGACATATTTTAGAATTAGTGAAGAAAGAATTTTCTCATAAGCTAAATGCTTGATTTGAATGACAGACAGAAGGTATAATATCCCTCCATCAAAGAGCTCACAAGATAACACAAGGCATCACAGAAAGGGAGCAGTTTCAACTCACTGTGATAAGTTTATTCTTACAGTAAGAGTAAACTGGATGGAATTCTCAAAACCATTTGGGAAAACCTGAAGGAAGGTTATGGTTTCCTCAGGACTGGTGGGGATACATTTTTCATAGCTGATATTTTGTTCCCATTTCAAAAGCTGGTGTGCTTATGAGAAACAGTGTCCAGTTGGTTTTCTGCTCAGAGAGAACCTACATCACTGTTGTTTCATGTCTGCTGAAATACAATGGCTGCATATTATAGTACTGAGGAGCCAATTGATAGAAAGAGAGAACGTATTGGAAGCAGAATTCAAGACTGACACCTATACCTCTCTCTAATTCGAGATGAGCCAGATTTGAGGCAACTGGGTATTGCTTTTTTTTCCCCAAGTTGTTATACACTGTAGTCACCATATTATACAAGAAATCTGTCTTTTTTTTACACACTATAGTCACCATATTATACAAGAGATCTCTCTCTCTCTTTTTAAAATATACCTTTATTTTATTTATTTGTTCTTATGTGGTGCTGAGGATGGAACCCAGAGCCTCACACATGCTAGGTGTGCGCTCTGCCTCTGAGCCACAATACCAGCCCCAGGTACTGCTTTTGAAAGGAATCCCATGCAAGACCATGATGGGCAGATACATAATTCATCCAGGGCCAGTCTCTGAGATATTTCGTGCTGTAGAACTCTGGATCTCCCCGTACCAATGAATGTTCTCTCAAAATATGTAGTGGGCTTCCTCAGAAAGAATAAGAACCCAATAGTTGTACTTGTATGTCTTTACAACCCCAAATGACATTTCCAGGGACTGCAGCATCTGCATCAGCATAAGACAAAACTCTCAGTGGTGAAGACTTTGTCAGTGCTCCATGTTAATTGCAACAGGACAGAAACATACCTGTTGTTGCCAAAACATCACAAAACTTCCTGTAAAACCTCAGCACATCTTACCTTTGTACAAGTACTACATATGCGTGCCTTCAAATATGAGAAATTTAGTTTGACCTTGACCCAAGATGGTGCCTCATCTTGCTGTTCTTCTGGGATTCTGACCACTTATTCATTCCTGAGTTTTCTTTAGAACCTCTTCTTGTATAACATTTCTCCTGGCATTGGCATTGGCTATCCCATTAACGTGCTTACCAGGGCTCTATTTACTTTACCCCATCCTCATGATGAGCTATTCCAACATGCATTTTGTTAGTCTATGATTTACAGGGTAGTTTCTGTGCTTTGTCTTATAAGGACGTGTTACATCTTTCAAATAAGCTATGACCCCTTAGAAATCTGCCTGAAATTCAAATTGTTGTCATCATTTAATATAGTAAGTTAAATGTAATAACTCATCTGCCTAATAATAGACTGAGAAGTGAGAATAAAAATCAATATTTTCATAATCAAGTGTGCTTTTCTTTAAACAGAAACCTCCTAAATAAAATATTCAACATAAATATTGATTAAAGTCAGCAGTAAAAAAAAAAGTACAGGAAAAGTAATACAGCACAAGTTTAAAAATTACAATTGTGTAAGCACTGATTGGTGCATTTATAATTCTGTCAACCAAATGTGTGTGTGTGTGTGTGTGTGTGTCCGATTTAATGTCTGTACCCTGATATCTACTCTTAAGTTCATAAGATTTTCAGTGCTGTGCTCAGAAGTTAATAGCATTTGGAAGCTTGATGTTTTGGACAGGTTTTTAGAGAGAGACCCAAACCTTAATTGAGAGGAAAAGTAGCTAAAGCTTCTGGAAATTCCCTCAGTTCTTTCCTTAAGCCTTTCAACTGCTTACCTAAGGCCACTATTTCATTTGACAAGAACAAAAAGCAAACTTCTTTGTAATATTTCTCATAAGACGTCTTAAGGAAAGGAAATTAATATGCATCAATTTTCCTTTCTTTCCCTAGGACTAATTTAAGAAAGTTCTAGGTATTCTGTTGTTAATTTCTGCTTTCACTCTATTTTTTCAAAAATAATCAGCAACCTTTTATAACATGTTAATTAATTTTAAAGATACTGCCACTCACTTGTAAAGACACTGAGCTCTACTGCCGTGAAACTTTTAATATATCCTGAGCAAATAACTTAATAACTGGTTAAGTGAAGCCAGAGAATGGCTTCCTTCAAAACAGCAACTGGTTTTCCAAGTGAAAATAATTATTTCTTTTAGTCCAGTACTGAATGAAAATCAAGATCATCAGTTTGGAGAATAAATAAAACAAACTCTAGGTATCTTCAATCTTGATGAACGGAGCAATAAACACATTTAAGTCAAAAATAAATATTATGTGAAAAAGCTTGAAAGCTCATTGCGTCATTACAGGTTTTGAAAGAGAAGGAACATCCATAAAAGCATTGTTTGAGTCAGCTTTCTGGCTGCTGTGATCTGGAGTAACCGTACTTTGGATTTTGAATTTTGACCTTTTCCCCAGCTAGTGGCATGCATTTTGATACTCTTTCATGATGCTGGAGAGTGATAGAGAACCATAGCTCTCAAGTCCATTCATACTTGTCAGTATATTGTGTTGCTAAGTTGCGATATTCAGTAGGTTCATACTGAAGATTTAACCCAGGGGTTCTTTAACATTGAGCTGTATTCCCAGCGCTTGTTGATTTTTGCTTTGACACAGGGTCTCACTAAATTGCTTAGATCCTTTTTGAGTTGCTGAGGCTGGCCTTAAATTTTCGATACTCAGGTCTTAGCCTCCTGAGCCATCACTGAAATTACAGGTGCCACCACACCCAGCTAAATGCACTTTGACCTAGGATATTTCCAACATATTATGAGTTTATCAAGATGCAACTCTATCATAAGGCAAAGAGGATCAGATTTCAACATTAGTATCCAACCAAAACTAAATCCCTGCATCAGTCCTCATGTCCTGCCCCTCCACTTAAAAGTGAAGGCTGTGGGTGTGAGCTGAGGGAGACGACAACATGGTAGCATATGAGAGGTTCACCTAAATAAACCACAACTAATTAAACAGCCACCAGTAAACATAAGACACTGTTGTTACTGTGTACTTTCCTGCTAAATGAGCTCCTAGATACTGCATCGAGTCTAATTTCTTTCTGCAGGTGATGTGCTGGATGCTTTTTGATAGTAAATGGGAAAAAAATCAAGAAAAAAAAATATCATGATACATTAGTCATTTGGACATGCATGCACTAGGATATAAAACAAAACACTGATATTCTAAATATGAGTTTTGTATTCATGACAACTAGTAAGGATTAACTATAGTGGTGTTTTGAAAAAAAAAATATATAAGGCAGGTGGGGTGTGGCTGGAGGAAGTGGTTAATTGGGGCATGGTGATGGGGTATATATTTTGGATCTGGCGAGTGGAGTCTCTCTGTTTCCTGATCACCGTGATGTGAGCTGCTTCCCTCTGCCACCATCTCCCACCATGATGTTCAGCCTCACCTTGAACACTGAGGAATGAAGCCAGTCTTCTATGTACTAAGACCTCTGAAACTGTGAGCTCTCAAACAAACCTTTTCTCCTCTATAATTGGTTGGTCGGGTCCTTTAGTCACAACAGTGAAAAACCTAATATATATATATATATATATATATATATATATATATATATATATATAATAAAAAGAAAAAGATAATATAAATGTTATAGTCAGTTTTTATATACATAGATATATATGTGTGTGTGTATATATATATATATATATATATACACACATATAATTAATGTACAATGAAGTTACTCAGAAAATTTCGAGGAATATAGTAATTTTATCATAATTCACACATTTTTTTCTGAAAGGATTCACTTTCTTTTTTTATTATTAGTTGTTAAAAACATTACATAGCTCTTGACATATCATATTTCATACATTTGATTCAAGTGGGTTATGACTCCCATTTTTACCCCATATACAGATTGTAGAATTACATCGGTTATACCTCCACTTTTTACATACTGCCATACTAGTGTATGTTGTATTCTGCTGCCTTACCTATCCTCTACTATCCCCCCTCCCCTCCCCTCCCCTCCCATCTTCTCTCTCTACCCCATCTACTGTAGTTCATTTCTCTCCCTTGTTTTTTTTCCCCTTTCCCCTCACTTCCTCTTATATGTAATTTTGTATAATGATAAGGGTCTCCTTCCATTTCCCTGCAATTTCCCTTCTCTCTCCCTTTCCCTCCCACCTCTCGTCCCTGTTTAATGTTAGTCTTCTTTTCATGCTCTTCCTCCCTACTCTGTTCTTAGTTGCTCTCCTTATATCAAAGAAGACATTTGGCATTTGTTTTTTAGGGATTGGCTAGCTTCACTTAGCATAATCTGCTCTAGTGCCATGAAAGGATCCACTTTCATGTAATTCAGTATTAGTTCTGCACAATGGTATCTTTTTAATATTAATTAGACAAAAATGTAGGCATTGCAATTGTATCATAGATTTATTTTAGGTTGTGTATAGAAGTAGTTGCCTCTGTTTTAGATTTTCATTTTTGTTTGAAATTATTCATTACCAATAATTTTTGAGGGACATATTTAGAGTTGTTCTAACTTGTGGTATTGGGGGGGCATTAAATGTCACTGCCAGATTTTGGATATTTTTGTAGTTTGCATTTGTTTTAATGTTCACCTAGCTAAGTGATTATATGTCATAGAACAATAATCAAAAAGGTGATAAGTACATTGACATTCTGATGTGGAAGGATTAGCTTGATATGAGGATACTCAGGTGTGAGATGCAAAGAGAAACTTTAATAGCTATTTTCTCCCTTAAATTTACCTGTGTGGCTCACCAATATCTGTTTATACTCATTGAACTATTTACAGATTTTGTTTTGTTTTGATTTATCAAAGGAAAGGAAGCAATTTTATTGGGGGTAGAAAAATAAGCATAGGAGAATATTATAGCTTTTACTTCCTCATACCTTCTGATTTTGTTGTTTCTGATTACTTAGTGTTAGAGAAGCTATTTTGATGACATACTTTGGAAATCAGTGTATAGTACATTTTGTTTTGGAATCTAGAGGAGAAAAACAAGCCAATAATTTGGAGAAGACGGTTCTTACCATCTATGCTCAAAACCTTGTGGTTTTGTTAGCCTTGAGAGGCAGCCCACTGGGTGTATATGCTATTATTAGAGGGAACAGCAATGAACAGGCTCTGAAGTAATTTTTTTGGCATCGTTCTTTGAAAGGAAGAGCCAAAGAAGAAGCAAACATGATGGGTGCCATAGATGACAGTTTGGGTAGCAAACACACCCCATGTGTACTTTGAGAGACTTCCTGGAAAACATGGGAATTATAAAAAGATTGATAATTCTGCATACATAGAATACAGTAAGAAAAGACATTGGTTCATTGATTTTTTTGTGTGGACTCATTAGTATTTATAAGATGATATGGCCTGATATTTGGTGATTGCACATTTCAAACCCTGTGTTAGTTTTAATCCCATGGCTCTGATCATAGAAAAATAAAGCACAGATCCGAAAACATCATTGGGTTAGGATAGTTTGGTGCTTGCTGTTTCAGTGACATGACACATAATGGTTTGTTTCTTTGGTGAAGTACGGGGCAGATAGGGTGTCTTCCATTCTGAAATATAGGACCTAACAATTACAGTTCTCAATTCTGTAACTGGTCAGTCAGTCAGAGCTGCAATTTATAACTTCCTTATTCCACAATCCATTTTGTATCCCCTTTACCCTTATAGGTACCTCAGCAAGACATGGTTCATTATCTGATCAGGCAACCCCAACTTTCATTCTTGAAGGGTCTCAGATAGGCTTCTAGGAAGTAGAGAGAAGGACTTAGAATGTCTGGTGAACCCTAACCACTTCAGTATGATAGCTGAACACTTAAAGTTTAAAAAGAGATGCATAAGGCTGTGAAAATCAATTGTACCAAAGCTAGAAAACCAAACATACAGGTTTACTTTTGGACCTTATAAGGTGGTTTTTGAGGGTCAATCCCATATTTTCTGTCAAAGTTTAAAAAGCAAAATAAGACAACCATTTGTTGTTGTTGTTTTGCCTCAGGTTTGGGTGACTCTCCTACTCTCCTACTGAGCCTCCCCATCCCATGGCTGATCCACATTGGCCATTTTAGGAATTCTCAGTCATTCTCACAACAGAGTATCTATTGACCAATGAGGAAGTCACCCAGCCCAGTCAGAAAAGCAGAAAATCATGAAAGACTTTAATATTATGTAGTCAGGCCTGAGGAGTAGAGAAGCCTATCACCCTCCACCAACATTCCTCTTTCAGGAAAAGTACCTATTTGGATTAAGCTATCAGAAACCAGTATTTTATGGGGTTATTCCATCTTTACCCACAGAACATGGTGCTGCCATTCAATCATCTATGCCAAAATATCCATCAGACAGATGTAAAATTGTAAAAATAAGGCTTTTATGTGGTTAAATATTCTTTCAGACTGAGCTATACACTGGGAATCCTGGAAAATTTCTTATTAATCCTTTTCCAAGCCCACCCCTACCCCGCCCCCCCCCCAAAAAAAAAAAAACTAAATAAGAGTAATAGCCATGATAATAAATGAACTGAATAGCCACAGTTGAGTGAGAATAGATCTAAACCAGAAAGGGAATAATTAGAAATTATACTGCCAAATATATGTGTATATATATTCCCATGTATGTGTATATATACCCATATATCTATATCTATATCTATATCTATATATCTATATCTATGTATCTATCTATCATCTATCTACCTATCTATCTATATGGATTCTATCTCCAATTAGTGAAAGGATTTCCTGTTTTTTCTTTACTTCTCTGTTCTTTACTAGTTCAACTGTGGCAGTTACCTTCAAGTCCAGGTATTTCTACAGATAACAAAACTCTGTTAGCTTTAGTCAATTAAATAAGATAGTTAGACTTATGCTTGTCATCATATGGCTGAAATGAACAAATGGATTCTCTAGCTAATTTTTTTCTACTAAATTCTCTTGGGCTTGGGATTAAGGATTCATGGCCTTGAATCTATTAACTCACACAGGAAGGTTATATCCAACACAACTTACTCCAATAAGGTGTGTCTAGTAGAGGTATTATGAAGTCACCTGGTTTTTATTTATTTTATATTCAGTAGTTCAGCAAACCCAGGACAATGTACTTCATTATGAATATTTTTGGTACAGGGAATGCTTGTTTGATGACATGTATTTTTGTATGGAGTTCGATGTGCAACAAATTTACAGTTATTTTGAAATTAGACACAATCAAATCCCCAAATAAGTTTTCCAGATTTCCATAGTTTGTTCTTCTAACTTTTAAAAAAATTTTTTTAACTGAGTTTATTTATACTTAGTTCTGAAAGAATGTGGCTGATAGCACTGTTTTGTAACAATACAAATTTTCAGTCAATATGTCTCGGGTATGATCATTTCCTCCCCTACGCTACTTATCTGCTTTGATGTTTCTGACTCTTTCTTTAGATAGGATTTCTTGTTATTTTCTTCTCTCTGATCAAAGAAATGTCACAAAGCCTGGGGATTTCATATCTTATTATAAAGAAAATTCAAGGGTATGAAGGTCAGGAAAATTTAAAAGAAACATCTGAGTAATGCAGCTGTGTGGAGTTTGGTGATTCTTGAAACTTTGTGTTATCACCTCCAGGAGTTATGACTGAGGCCAGCTCCAAATATCACAATATATTTCTTTGGCATTATATGCGATTGACCAAAAAAATTCCCATATATCAGTTTGTGTTATATTTGCAACAACTGTAAAGAAAGATTGTGCAAATATTTTTATTCTATTTTTTATCCACAATAAAACCAAGGCTAAGATTTAAATATAAGTGTTTTGCTAGTAGAAATGCATTGGAAATCATCTAATTGATTGTATTTTAAACAATGCCAGTTCAGGTTTATACAGGCAGGAAAGGACAGAACTGGGAGTCAGATGTTCCTAGCCAAAGTGCTTGGGTAAGAATGGAGACTCAAAAACAGGAGAAACCAGATATATTTGTGCAGTTTAAACATTAGAGTGAGATTATAAGTGAGCACTAGAGCTAGGGGTCAGAGTGATCCAGTGAGACTAGAAATGGCTTCAACAAGCAGAAGAATCCTGGGTTGGTATGGAAAAGTAGAAGTGGGCTATGAACCAAAACGGTGCTGAGTCAATGGGTTATATAGGGAGAAAGGTTCAGGGTTGGAATAGAAAATGCTGTCTCTTGATATAGAATTTCTGAGCTGTGAAAGGAAGAGAATTTGACCATTGGATTCACTCTGTTAAATTAATGTTTGACCTTGACAGATTCTAAGACCCTAAAGGGTAAAATTGGGAATGGAGAGCTAGTGTGGAATTAGGGATGGAATTTGTATAGCAAGACCAAGTACCAAGGTGGTGATAGGCCTCAATGGGACTGGAGCTCTGGTCAGTCCTGTGAGAGGGCAGGGAGTTGACTTACATAGGGTGAATGTAAAGGAAAAGCAAATTGATTTTCTATACTCACTCATAAAATATTTCTGACATCAAATATGTGGGGGTGTTTTTCAGTTTTCCAATTACCAGAGGATACCGAGTGGATAGGCTGCCAGTTAACTCAATTCTGACACAGACTACTTGAAATGGGTTCACACCCCACAGTGTGGATCCCCAAACTACTCAGAACTTCTGTTTGTCTTGGCTCCAAATCAGAGGTTCCCACAACCTAGTCCTTATTTTTAGTAATTTGCTAGAACAATTCACAGAACTCAGGAGAAGTTTACCTATTATTACCAATTTACGATAGAGAATAATACTAAGGATAAGAATTAACAGCCAGATGAATAAATATATGGTATAAGGTTTGAAAGGGTTCTAATCATAGGAGTTTCTGTCCCCATAGAGTTTATGATGTGTTTACTCTCCTGGCCTATGGATACATTCACCAACCCAGAGGCTTTTTAATCCCTTAGTTTAGAATTTTATTGGCGGCTCCATCACAAAAAGCATGATGGATTACATCATTGGCCATAGGTGATTGAAAAAATCTCCAGTCACTCCCTGCTGTGAAGAGATTGGGGGTTGGGTAAGGCTAAAAGTCCCACCCTCTAGTAACACTGTTGGTTCCCCCTGACAACCAGGTCCCCATCTTTAGAGACTTTCCTAAATTACCTAATTAGCATAAACCCAGGTGTGGTTAAAAGGGACTTGTTATGAATAACAAAAGATGTTCCATTTCACCTTTTTAGCTCTAAAGTTATTTCAGGAATTGTAAAGCAAAGTAAAATATTATAACAAAAGATGCTCCTATTTCTCTGTTCTGAATACTTGGGAAATTACAAGGGTGTTAGGAGCTGTGGCCAGGAGCTGAAGACGAAGATCAAAATATATATTTCTTATTATCTCACAATATCTCAGTGACTCTCAGTTGAATTGATGAAGTTGAATTAGGGAAGGCATTAGTAAAATACTTTTAGCTTTGAATTTCTTTCTTCCAAAGGTATTATCTTAGTTGATATTCTGTTGTTAACAGCAGAATAACTGAGACTGGGTAATTTACAAAGGAAAGAAATTTAGCTTATGGTTCTAGAGGCAGGTGGTTGCATCTGACAAGGGCCTTGTACTGTCCTATAACATGGTAAACAGGTGGAAGACCAAGGGGCAGCCTTGCTTAAATAACAATTGTGCTTTTGGTAATGTTATGCTCGAATTCGGGACACCCAAAAGACCACCAGAGACCAAAATTGATGTAAACAGCAAAGAGGTGTTTATTGCGAGCTAGCTGGGTCCTCCGCGCGTGCACACACAGCAACTGGTGACACTGAGAGGCCCTGAGCCCAGGGTTTGCAGCAGTTTTATACATTCTTTGGAGAAGGCAGGGACCCCCACATACTTCATAGCATCTCTTAGCAAATCATCACACACAATGGGAAAATCAAATAACAACTCTAAAACATGATTAGCACATTCACTGGTGGGAACAAGTTGGGTAGGGGTGATTGGTCAGTACAAGAGGGGGATTCGTTTGAACTGATTGGTTTAAGCCAAAAGGGGTGTTCCTGCTGAACTACATGGTTTCCCAACACCATAAACTACTGGGAGGGTCATCTGGCATCCCAGGTATTTCCCTGTCCCATGCTGATTGGTGGCTGCTAGGGGGTTGCTATGGGTCCCCACCTAGCCTGACTGAGTCAGGGACACCTGGTGCAGCAGATCTCATTTGTAGATAAACAACTTATCAGGGTGGGAATGTGCCTAGGAGTGCTCTGGGTCTTTCCAAGGACAAAGGTCATGTCCCTTCCTTGGACAGGCTTTGCTCTGAGGTAGAGGCTGGTTTTTCAGTAACTTATCTAGTCCACAAAATGATTATGATTTCCTTTTAAAGATCTAATCACTTCTTAAAGAACTCACCTCTCAACACCACCACAACACCAGTCAAGTTTCAATATGAGTTTCAGAGGACAAACATTATTCAAACTACAGTAGATATTATGCATGTTTACCAAATTTATAAAAGAGGTAGTGTAATAGTAGCCACTCACTTGGAAATTGTCCTTTGCAGAGTTGCTTGGCTCCTTCTGTCAACATTTCTAAATTTAAAAGTTGAACCTGAATGATAAAGGTGATAATTGTTAAATATTATCTTTAGATATACAGAACCCCAAACATCTGGTGATCTTCATATACATAAAAGTATTATGTTTGTGTAAAACTGGCCCCAGGAGGTCAAAGTGGATTGGAATGTTTAAGTTGGGTTGGGGGGTTGTACACCCTGAATGATAAAAACACAACCCAGCACGTTTTTCCTGCCAACTTCCTCTTGTACTTCTTTTCTCTCCTTACAAAAGACCTTTCATGGGCCTGGTTTCTCTTAGATGGTCTTATTTTTTTTGGAGTGTGGTACACTGGAGGACAATATTGTCTTCCATTTTCTTAGGGTCATTAGATTTCCATTCTGTCAATTTTCATTTTCTAAGTATTGGCTTTTGAGTGGTGAGCAGATGGACTTGGGTCTGGCAACAGTAAAGTGGAGTTGTTTTGATTAAATATTGGGGATGAGGCAGAGTAAGCCTCCTCTTTCCATGCCTTCAGTCACCCCTGAGTTACATTTAAGAATCCCTCATGTTCTACAGAGAATTGTTTGAAAACACTATATTAGACAATTTCATACATCCATTGCTAAAAAGTATTGGGAGGCTGAAACTCTAGACACAGGCAGAGTTCCAGGGACTGCACCTGCTAGATACAGGCAGACTTTTACATTAATTAATCAGAGACGAAGGGCCATGTCATTGCCCCAGTTTATGATGCTTGTCTATACTTTGGAAATTATTCTCTTATGGAGAAACAGATCCCAGTCTTATATGGCTCTTACTAAACTCTTAAATGTGGAATTCAATAGGGAATCAGGGCAAAAATATGTATTCAAGCTAAAGTTCCTGCTTCTCAGTCAGACCATTTCATTGCTTTCTAGGGAACCTAGTCCTGGCTCTAGACAGTTCAAGAAATTGGATGTTTCAGGATAGGCAGCATCTTCTGTCACATCTGGTTTCACTTTCTGGACACAGAGCAATTGAGTAAGTAGAGTGGGTAATACAATGCCCCTCTCCTCCTGCCCCTCACCCCTGATTTTATCAATTTCCTGATTGCAGGATCTTAGGTTTATCAGTCAACATAGTGATTGTTATGGCATTTAGCATGCTGCTTGGAGACTTGAAGAATCTAGAATCTGCAGCGCTGAGTTGCTAATTTTTAGAATTTTGATCTTAGGTACGTTATGGTTGTTGGAGGAATAAACAAGTCACAGCAGCACTGTCCATATTGTCAGGTGTGTAAATGCTATCTCTAAATTATAGGTACAAACAAACCAGCAACTGTCATAGCACTAATACAATTTCTTATCTGTGGCTGGTGTTTTTGGCAGCAAAATCATACTATCATAGTAACAAAATAAATAATAATAATAAAGTAATCTTAATAAGCCCCTTCCTCAGAATAAGGAATCTTATATTCTATCCAGGAAACTTTGATCTCTCTCAGGGGTCAGATTCACATATTTGTGGGGGTTAGCAGAATATTCTATTATGACCAATCCCAAAGTGTTCTATAGAAATAACTTTGTCAGCAACTTCCGTGAAAGGAAGTAGAGAGAATGGAGTTAGGTTACTTGCTGTATGTTAGGGACAGGCATGGGACAGCATTTTAATATTCTTGGAGACAAAAATGTTCTTGCCTGAGTTAACATCATTTATTGTCAGTGAAGTGTAGGGACCCTTTCTTTGCTTCTGATATAATGAATGGGTGACATCCAGCCTCTGAGGGCACACATTTTCATGGTGCATCAGTATTCTCTTGCTTTTGCTGTTACTGACAGGAGATATATAATTGGCCTTTCCTCATTCATGAAGCTTTATCATTTGCAAGATTTCAGAGTTCAATAATAAGATATTTGATTGATAGGGGAAAACTAGAGTTTGAGGGAAACATATAATAGATCATCTATGATGTGGAATCTTACAGTATTTTCTAGCAAAATATGATGGATCCCTCTGAATAAATTCAAACCAGGAAGAAACAATATTAAATAATGTTAAATATCGCAATGGAGTTTGGGATACCAAGGTTGATTGGGCTATTTGTTTTGTGATGTTCCCAAGGGTTATTTTGTTGAGAGTTTTGCCATTAAGTGGTCTAATTGTGTCAGTGGATGGGGGCCTTTTCAATTTGCATAATTTCCTCAAGGGACTGCAGCTGCTAATTTGGTGATTAATTATCCATATTACACATTGTTTATTTGACCATGCCTAGATTAATTTCTTTTTCCCAGCAAATCACATTTAGATATGAATTTGCATATCTTGATTACATTTTAATGTCTAAGCTATCATTGTCTCTTCCCTGGACACCTCATGAGATTATAGAAGAGTGCTCAAGCAGAGAATGATGGAATGTCTTAAATGACATTGCACATCAATGGACAGATACTGCACATGACTTATTTTTAATGAAGAATGTGTTGTTTTGTAATCAAGTGAGTTATGACATCTAATGTACAATATATTTGTACTTTATTTCCATTTTACCAACCAATTTTAAAAATAGATTTTATTAACTTTTGGCATATTACTATAAATAAATACGTTTATCTCTTTGTGTGGGCAAATACTTTATTTATCTATAGTCCTGCATTATTACCAAAAACTTGGAAGCTGTGTTAATGTTCAAGGTCTCTAATCAGCCAATCTCTGACCCAATTTTTCCGAACTTGAAAGTCACTGGGATTCTGGAGGCACTATAATATAATTTCCCTTGGAAAATTGAGAGACTGTGCCTCAATTTATTTTTTATTCAATAAAGTGTCTTTTCTAGTGTTGTCATATTTGAAAAAGTAGATAATAATTAATATTTCTAGCTACATTTTATTGAGTATTGTATCAGTTCCATACCACATTAAGTGTTTTATCTGCATCACCTCCTTCTAATTTTTAATCTTTTCTTTATGAGGAAAATATTATTATACTAGTTTTACAGAGAGTTATGCAATTTAGAGACAGAGAGAGAATAATTCATTCAAGGTAAGATAACTAGGAATTTGTGGAGACAAAATTGGGAAGTGTTTGATAGTGAGACTATGCTATTGTTCAACTGTATGGATACAGAATACTAAGTGATAAATTCTGTTAACAAATAAGAAATGAATGTCCCACTAAATGGAAGCAGAATGATAAGTGGATTAATGTTCTTAATCACCTATGAATGAACGCTTACAAAAACTGTATGCACATAGAATACTGAGTGAATGAATGAATGAATTGTGGCACAATATTCTTCTACATAAGAGATATAATCATATAAAGAAATCCATTCTCAACCTTCCATCCAAATGTCAAGATTAGAAATAAGAAAGTAAGATCTAAGACCTTTCAGAAGTAAGGATTGGCAGCCTTAAAGTGATGAGTAGGTTGTTTTCAGACTAATGGGCAGGGCAAATGTAGCTTTGACCTTCTCCTTTGTGCTGAACTCTTCCTAATTCCTACCTACTAAGATGGAGCACAGAAATTGATATTAAGGAAATATACATAAATATGAACTCCCATTCACATTTTGGTTTTGGTATCTGCAGGTAAGTAATAGCGAGTGCCAAAGAACCCTACTGCTTAAATTGGGGAGGAGCTTTATGATACACTGGCTTCTGATTTCCTGATTTTTCCTGAAGAGAAATTCATGAGGAACAAAGGCTCATTTCCACCTACTGGGAAGTCCCAGGGCCTCATATGCTGGCCTAGAACCTACCCACGTAAACACTTTACCAGGGAAGTTTTTACCATTTTCCAGCCATTTGAAGATGTAAAGTAAACCACATAATTTTTTTTAATTTCAATTTCCCCACTTATAAAATGACATAATAAAAGTATTACTATATTTTAAATATATTAATTATGTGTAATTTTAAATATACTTATGCCTTGCTATATAATCAATTTCAATATCAATGAAATATTAATAAATAATAGTAATAATACAAAATTATTCTAACGAATGTTACTGCTTATACACTATTTGGAATGTTGCCAATCATTCAATATGCCCAATACTTTTATTTTCACAACAACTTTAATGTTTTTGTTGTGAGCTGATGGTATTATGAAGTTCTTTCAATTTGTTCTTAAGTAATTGGCTTAAAAAATTCAAGTTCAGTATCTTTTCTTCCTGCTGTTTCTGGAATCCATTGTTCTTTTTCACCATATAAAATAATATTGAAATTAATCTATTTAATAAATATTTCCCATAAATGAAAATTCTTCAATACTGACCTAAAAAAAAACGTCATCCATATACAAAAATTGTGAATGAATAAATACAGAATATACATACTTATGATGGTCAATTTTTAACTTTAAGTGTCAACTTGACTGGGCTGAGAAATGCATAGATAAAATAGTATTTCTGTGTATGTCTGTCAGTTTGTTTCTGGAAGAGATTAGCATTTGCACTGAACAAAGAAGATTTGTCCTCCCTAATATGGGCATCATCCAATCCCTTTAAAAGGCAGAAGAAAGATACATTCACTCTCTTCTTGAGCTAAAACATCCTTCTTGTCCTTCTCTTAGAAATCAGACCTCTTTGTTCTTGGACCTTTGGACTCCAAAACTTGTACCTGAGCTTTCCTCAGGCCTTCTGATTCAGACTGGGAGCCATCTCACTGGCTCCCCAGTTGTCAGGCCTTCAGCTTGGACTGAACAATACCACTGGCTTTCCTGATTCTTCAGCTTGCAGATGGCAGACGGTGGGACTTCTTGACCTCCATAATCACATTAGCTAATTCTCATCTTAAATACATTGTTAGCATTCTGTATCCATGACTTCACTTCTGTGGATTCAATCAACTGTAGACCAAAAGTATTTTAAAAATTTACAACTGCATTGAATACATTATAGATATTTTTTCTTTTCATTGTTCTCTAGAAAATATAGTATAATAGCTCTTCACATAGCATTTATATTGTCTTAAGTATTATAAGTAATCTAGAGATTATTTAAAGGATACAGAAGTATATGTGTAGGTTATAAGCACATGCTGTATAATTTTATATAAGAAACTTGATCAACTATAGATTTTAGTATCTTCAGAGGGTCCTGGGACCAATACCTGGGAATAACAAGGGGAAATTATATATATATAAATATATATATATATATCATATATATATATATATATATATCATATATATATGAATAAATATATATATATATATATCATATATATATGAACTCTTTTGTTCTGATACTCTGGAGAAGAGTGCCTAATACAATTTGGAGGAGAAAAAGTTTGTTTTGATTGACAGTTTCAGAGATTTAGTCCATGGTCAGTCAACTCCATCAATCTGGGCCTGAGATAAGGCAGAACATCATGGCAAAAGGGTGTGATGGAGAAAAAATGCTTAACTCAGAGTTTCTGAGGGGTGGAGGAGGGAGGGAGGGAAGGAGGGAGAGGGAGAGATTGAAGTGCCAGGGACAATGTGTAAACCTGAAGGTATCTGAAGGCACGCCTCCAGTGGCATACTTCCTCCATTCACACCCTATTTTCCTACAGTAACTCCCTAGTAGAGTAGTTCTTTCAAATTATTAATCTGTCAAATTTATTAATCCACTGATTAGGTTACAGCTCTCATAATCTAATCACTCCACCCTCTGAATATTCCTGCAATAACACAGGAGCTTTTGCGGACACCTCATATTCAATCCCTAAAATGATCTAATCCATAAAGATTAAGTAAAATCACAATAAAGACAAATAAAACAATGTTTAAACTGCCTATAGCAACTATAAATTGAAGTTATACATGGTAGAAGAGCTTTGGAGCTGGTAGATGCTACTTAAATCTTCTTTCTACTTTGTGCTAAAGATAGTTAGAAGGTTGATTTAATTCCTTTAAGCATTTTTAAAATCTAAACATGGAGTATTTTAGTGAGAACTAAATGCAAATATCTGGGGAAGCATTGCACATACAGTGTTGGACATAGAGTAGGTGTCCTGTGTCCCCCAAACATTTCTTTCCTCTTTTATTCTTCCTTCATCTCTAATGGCTTTCCTCTCTTTATCCTTTATTTCCTCCATCGCTCTTTTTCTTCCTTTCTTCTCTTCCTGTAATGCTCCCTTTTTCTTTCTTTCATCATCTCTTAATAGTTGTGGCCATATATCATAACCAATCTCTTGCTATCAGTATTCTCTTTTAAAATGTGTTCACCATTTTTACAATGTCTCTCTGAAAAAAAATTGTTTTCTCAAACACTTTTTAATAATTTTCTTAGGATGCATCCTACTTACCTCTCAAATCCTCTTGCTCTTGACTATGACTTTCATCCCCTCTCTGTACTCCCAATATCCTCCACTTGCCTACATCACCTCTGCCAGTGCCTACCTATCCTCCATTACCCAGGACTCCTCAGCATAGCTGGAATGTGTCACAGAATTATAATGTATTCTCTATATTTTTCTCACTTTGTAACTTAAGTTTCATAACTACTTCATGATTTTTGTATGTTCCTTGCTAAAAAAACTGAATATTTTAATTATCTTACAACTTATTTGCCTTTTGTGTGTTTCTGTGTGTGTGTGTGTGTGTGTGTGTGTGTTTCTTGATGGTACTTCTTAGAGGGCAGTCTTAATTCTTTTAAAAAAGTGCCCTATCTTCTAAATTTGTATGCATTTAGTTAGACCATATTTATTTAATAAATTATCTGTGGGAGATGTCATAAATAAAAGGAATTCAGCAGTACCCATTAAGTTGTAGCTTTCATAATCTAATCACTTCATCCTCTGAGTATTAGGTCTTTTTCCTCTCATGAAACTGATATTCTATCAAGGGATTGGCAAAAAATACATAAACAGATAAATAACCAAGTAGTAGATAGAAACTAGGCTACTTATCCCCTGAAGATTATGGTTTCTGCTTTAAGAAATGGTAAAATTTAGTTCTTCTCAGCCTTTTAGAACTTCTTTGTACATATTAGGCCATGCTTGTGTATGTTACAAGATTACAGCGTTCATGACAATCAAAGTGGAAAGACTCTTAGATTAGATGTTGGGGACCACAATTCTATACACAATTTAGACAGATTAGGTTGCATCAGTTATTCTCATTCAGTCCCCAGTGACCTCACCTATAAAATGAAGGAGTTGGTTTGAGTGATTGTAAAGGCTCATTTGAGCTTGGAACAGTACATCTTTATGATCTGTGATGTGGCTTTTCATATATACAGGCTCCAATGAATTTGTTCAAGCCTGCAGAGTAGCTTTGAAGATATTGTAACTGTCTTCTGGGAAGAGTTTTATTTTAATAACTATTAGGACAACAGGAACATTGTGTCTTTTAATAAATTTGTCTGTTCCCTGGTGCTGATAGTATCTTCTGAATATAAATTGTGCAATAGAATATAATAAAGCACCGTTTAGAATTGTTTTCATAATAGTACATGCCATAGTACTAGGCCATAAAATAAGAACCAAAAGTACATCTTGTTCTGTAAGCTCATAATTTTCAGCTGTCTAAAAATTGAGAGTAAAAAAGGAAATTAATAAGACAAAAACATTTCACAGCATGCTTGCACAGCTTTAAAGAAGATAATGTTCTTTTTAGAAAAAAAATCAGGAACTTCATTCTTTTAGAATTTGGTAACTTAAAAAATAGCATATTTAATTGTTTTGTGTTTGTGAGTGATTGTCACTCCTCATTTATTTACTTATTTGCTTATTCTTTAATTCTCTTAACAAGCAGTCTTATGTGCCCATTTATACTTTGAGATTAACAGATAACGAAAATTCATTGGATCTTGAAAGAAAGGGTAGTTTCAGAAGCTTCTAGAGCATATAACTTTACAGCAAGAATAAGTAAATGTTTAACTGATGTTGGAACCCTTTAGTTTTGCCCACCTATAGGATTGGTTTGAAAGTGGTTTATTCTAGCAGCATTGCTCAATAACCTTTAGGAGATCTTTAGTCATCACAGATGACTAATCATAGATATAAGGACTACATTAGGTGCCAAAAGCAGTGTTGGTACAGTTCTGTTGATTGACTTTCTTTGCCATTGAGACTACAGGCATGGGTTTGATTTTTGTGAATGTAGATAATAATGGCATAAGTAGATCACCATTTAAGGTGTACATAATTATGCCATGAGCTTCATACCTTTCATTATATTGCTATCACTTCACTGTATTAGAGGTACAAAAAAGAAGAAATGGCCAGACTATTGTTGTCAAAATGCTAATGCAGGAGGTTCACAGCTAGTGGTACTGACAGGTGCCAAGTTGTGGTGATATGGAAACACAAAGGAATAGGAAGCAGCTTTGGAATTAAGTTCAAGAATACATTTTTCTGCTCCTTGAACACCAAGGCTCACTCCTTTGGGGCTTTCTTTGCACGTGCTTTTCCTCTGTCTGGAATGATTTTCTCCAGGTATTTGATTCCTCACCCAGATTCTTCACTCCATTCATATGTTTTACCAAAATGCACCTTTTATTGAGACTTTCTCAGGCTATTCTCCTTAAAATTGTGTCTTTATTTCATATTTCCCCTTCCTGTTCTGTGTTTTTCCTTGGCAATTACCACTGCCTAACATAATTGATATTTTATTCACTTGTTTTACATCTTATCTATCTCTTCCATCTATGGAAAATAAGTTGTAAGTATATATAAGTGCTCTAAAGATGAATTATCTGGATAAAGATCTCAGGCATGTATTCGATTTTGTATAAGCACAATCTGAAGATAATTTTCATCATAGAAATGCTTATATCCATTTCTTAAACCAAGGGCTATTGTACTGTAACAGAGAAATTTGGATAATGTGGTGAGCCGCTTCTGCTGTTTCTGCAGACTATGGTCACCATTACAAGATGGCGCTGGCTCCGCTGTGGTCTGTGACAAACAACTCCTTATTTGGGAGAGTTGGCGCATGGTTTTTCACCACCCTATGAGAAAGCTCCACGTGGCAGCTTCGCATTGGGGCTTGAGATGCTTTATTAAGGCTGGGAGGGGCATCCGAGAGAGAGAAGAAGAAATATCAAGGGCCTGAATAAACTGCTGAAAGAAGATTCCTGAGTTGCGTCTTCCTTGTGGGCAAGGGGTCGCGACAAGTGGTGCCGAGACCCGGGAACCAGAACTTTCAGCAGTCGGGGTGGTGCACCGGTTAGTCCCAGGTAAGTGGGATCCGCGACCAAAGCGGGGTTAGTCCCAATAAGTGGGATCCGCGATCAAAGCGGGGTTAGTCCCAGGTAAGTGGGATCCGCGACCAAAGCGGGGCAGCTCCTCTGTAAAGAAAGAGAGAGCATTACATTTTATTGCAGCTGCACTGTGTACTTTCGCTTCTACTTTCGCTTTTGTTTTCTGTGTTTCTTTTGTTGTGTCATTTCGCTTTTGTTTTTTGTGCTTCTTTTGTTGTTGTGTCATGGGTGCCGCATCTTCAAGTCCGCTTCTCCTGGCCCTAGATGGCCTGTTACGTTCCAAGGGCCTGGAAGTGAAACATAGTACTTTACAGAGATTTTTACAGAAGATAGATATCGCTGCACCGTGGTTTGCATTTTCGGGCAGCCTTACTGTACCTAGTTGGGATAAATTAGGCAAAGATCTTGACTTTGCTTCTGAGCAGGGCATATTAGAGGGTGGGGTGATACCCCTTTGGAAAATGGTCCGTAGTTGCCTTACAGATGGCAGATGTCAGGAAGCACTTACTAAAGGACAGGAAGTTCTAGAGCAATTACATGAGGAGAAATCGGAGACGGCAGGAAGTGAGGTGCCTCAGGAGGATGGGAGTGTGCGGAGCGTGAAACAGGGGAGGAGACGATTGTCTCCGGCAAGAAGTGAGGTATCTCAGAAGGATGGGAGTGTGCGGAGCGTGAAACAGGGGAGGAGACGATTGTATCCAGATCTCAGTACGCTGCGCACACCCCCATGTGAAAGTGGGTCAGAGGAAGAGGAGGATGAGGAGGAAGAGCTCGGGAGGCTGTCTCGTCAGCTAGAGAGTTTAGCTATAGGAGAAGGGAACAGAAATAAACAGGGGCTCAAGAAAAGCGATCCCCCGGATCCACCGCCGTATGGTGGGGGTGTTTCGGGGAGAGCTTTCCATGCCCAAACATGGAGGGCTGTTAACGCTGAGATGGGTCTTGCTTATCCAGTTTTTCAGGATGACAATAGGGGAAGATTCCATGAACCCTTAGATTTTAAAATTGTGAATACCCTGGCGGAGTCTGTGCGCACTTATGGGGTGGATGCCGCCTTCACACTCACTCAGGTGGAGGGACTTATTAGATTTTGCATGACTCCCTCAGATTGGGCTAGTCTAGTCCGCGCTTGTGTTTCCCCAGGGAAATATTAGGAGTCCAAAGTTGGCTGTTTAATGTTTCTGGCAGTACCCAAGACTCGGAGCGAGGTAGGAGGCTTAAAATTTCTGCGAATAATTCACAATTATCTAATGCTACATTACCCTCCGCAGCAGTCTGTCTCCAATCTCCGTTCCTCTTTCTTTTGGCTAATGATACATCACAGGGGATGCTTAATTGTTCTAATATTACCTGTTATTTGTCTGAGTGTTGGAATGGCTCCTGGACTATGGCAGTGATTATGAAAATTCCAACTTTTGTCCCGATCCCAGTTACTGTGGATCCAGAGTCATTTCCTATTGTTGAACTGATTAGAGCCCGTAGGGATTTTGGAATTACGGCAGCTATAGTGACAGCTGTGGCAGTGTCTGCTGCTGCAGCGGTTACGGCCGGAGTGGCCATGGCCAGTCAAGTACAAACTGCTGCCACCATTAATCAAGTTGTTCAACAAACTTCCACCATACTTGAATCCCAAAATACAATTAATCAACATATATTGTCAGGGATTTTAGCTGCCAACCAAAGAATAGATTTACTCCAAGCTCAGGTAGAAGAATTGGCTCACTTGGTGCTTTTGGGTTGTGTTGACCAACGTGCACATTTATGCATAACCTCTGTCAGATTTAATGATTCCAGGAATGCCTCCCGTATCATTGGCGAATATTTGGCCGGAAATTGGTCCATGGCAGCGGAAGACATGATCCAGTCTCAACTAACCCAGATAGCTGTCTTGAACAGTACTCGTGTCGATCCTGTGACTTTGGGTCAATTCACCGATTGGATATCTTCTGCTTTTTCCTTCTTCAAAGAGTGGGTGGGGGTAGGCATTTTTGGAGCAATGTGTTGCTTTGGTATGTTCCTCTGTTTGTGGTTTCTCTGTCGCCTTAAGGCCCGCAGTGCTCACGATAAGGCTATGATCATACAAGCTCTTGCAGCTTTAGAAAATGGCAACTCACCTCAAGTCTGGCTTGCGCATCTTAAACAGTAAACCTTTGACATGGTCGTTACACCCCAAGTTATTATAACATTGCACTGGGATCGACATGACTTTCCTTGTTATTCTCTTAGTGTTGGAAAGCCCTTGCACTCTGCCGGTCTTACTGCCATTGCACGCAGATGGGTTTCCACACTAGTGCTTTTCTATCGCCTTAAAGTCTGTGCCTTTCTTTCAGGGTGCTGTCAACTTGTTTGTCGTTATAAACAGCCACAGTTCAGCCTCAGCTATCCCCCTTCGTCCACCATCGTCACGATACAGGATGCGAGGCAAGGCACTGCACTTGAGTGATCCTTGACGTGGACCTCAAGGAGAGCATGTCCTATTGCATGCGGGTTAGACGCGTCCACGCCCCGCCCCACGAAAAAAGGCGTCGGCTGATATGGGACCAGGTCTAGGGAAGGGCCCTCCTTAGGACTGAGCCATACTATGCAGCCACTTCTGCAAGTGGGATAGGACCTCTACTCTCGCCTGTATTGTTTTAAGAAAACAGAAAGGGGGAACTGTGGTGAGCCGCTTCTGCCGTTTCTGCAGACTATGGTCGCCATTACAAGATGGCGCTGGCTCCGCTGTGGTCTGTGACAAACAACTCCTTATTTGGGAGAGTTGGCGCATGGTTTTTCACCACCCTATGAGAAAGCTCCACGTGGCAGCTTCGCATTGGGGCTTGAGATGCTTTATTAAGGCTGGGAGGGGCATCCGAGAGAGAGAAGAAGAAATATCAAGGGCCTGAATAAACTGCTGAAAGAAGATTCCTGAGTTGCGTCTTCCTTGCGGGCAAGGGGTCGCGACAGGATAAAAGGCAAATTTACCTGGACATGCATGCAGCTATCACAGAAATAGCATAGGCCCAGTTGATTTAAGAAATTCTCCCTAGGAAAGCATCATAAAACAAAGCATCATAAAATTTGGTTGCTGTCACAATGTGAAGCAAAGTTTCAATATAGATTATTCAGTTGTAGCTTCAAGTACAATTTCTTAGTAGATAAGAAATCTGTGGTTCTGGCAAATATAGGGTAGATATATGTATATGTATGTGTATATATGTATATGTATATATACACATACACATACACACATGTATATATGTATGTATATATTATATATCAATAAAGGTCTGGACTTTCAAGTTGAAGTTAATATAATGAATGGAATTGTGTTTTCATCCATCAGTACCGAGAAAGTGCTGTCCTTACAAATGAAAAACAAGGAAACCTTAAGTTTATATTGAAATATCTTTAAGACAATTGAATAATAACAGGAGAGTGAGTAGGATATCACTGAGAATCCTTTTAACACATATTTTCAGGACTTATTATGTGTCATCTAACTCTATCGTACCATATGGTATCTACTAAATATTATTGTGTCTACTAAATGTTGCTTTGTTTGTTAGGGTACTGTAAGTGAAAGCCATATTGACAAGGATTGAGTTGCTTTCTTCATTGTTGATTGTGTTCCTGCTTATCCACCTCACATACCAGATCAAATAGGAAACAATAATAAGCCCAAACTGGGGACAAATTCAGGAAACAATGATTCTGTGGGATCAATTGTGGGATGATCAGCGTTTCCAGCATCATGCAGCAGGGTGAGGATTTTCCCAAGGACTTCCATACAGTTGATACAGGGGCAATCTGGTAACCTTCAGATAACTAGTCTTGGGATGATTTTTAGAAATTCATGGCCGTTTCTAGATACTGGGAATACTACAGGGAAAAGTGCAGACACAAATGCCTTTCATTATGAAAATGGTATGGTATGGGTAATGGATGGATAAGTAAATATATATATATATATATATATATATATATATAGCATAACATAACATCAGAGATATAGATACTCTGGTCTGAAATTCTGTATCCCCTCAAATCTATCTGTTGTAACAGTCTTCATTGTGGCAATATGAAGAGTTGGGGATTTGGGAGGTGATTAGGTCATGAGGACAGAACGTTTGTCAGTGGGATTAGTGTCGTCATGAAAGGAGCCTGAGGAAGCTAGTTCACCCCTTCTGCCATATGAGGACCCAGAAAGCATCATCCATAGGAAAGGGGCCTCACCAGACACAGAATCTGCTGATACTTTGATCTTGCACTTCAGAGCCTCCAGAACTGTAAGCAATATAGTTTTGTGGTTTATAAATCACTCAGTATAAGGTATTTTGTGAAGCAGCTGAAAAGGATTAAGAGTAGAAAATAATGAAGCAACAACAGAGTAAAGGGAGGCTGCTCTTTTTTCACTTTTTTTTTTTATGAGAAGGAAAGAAATGATTTCTCTAAGGAAAAGGCTGGGAGAACCAGCTTGGTGAAATCATTTGTGCAATGATCTAGGCAAGACTTCTCCAACCAGAGGGAATGCCAAGATTCTGGGGGTGATGGGGGAGGGAGAGCATTTTGCTGTATTTGAAGGACACCAGAAAGCTGGTGGAAGTGCTACTGCGGAATAGCATGGGGTGTAGGGTTTTAGAAGCCATGGTCAAGCCTTTGGACTGAGTTCTAAATAACTCAGAAAGCCGCGGGGGTAGGAGGCTTTGGTTTGCAACACAGGGTGGGTACATATTTCATATTTTAAAGGATCATTCTAGCTATCATGTGGAAAGTACACTCTAAAGGATGCCAAGTGGGACTGGAAAACTAATTAGGATGCTGTTCCATTGGTGCAGGGGAAACACGATGGTGGCTCAGACCATGTGCAGTGGAGAACTGGGAGGAGCTCTGTGACTCTAAGGAGAGTGAGAGGAGGCAGTCGAGAACATAGCCTAGGTTTATGACCTCACCTGTTTGCTGAGGTAGACAATACTTGAGGATAGTGAAGCTTGGAGAATGCTGAAATGAAGAGTTTGTTTTAGGCTCACGAATTTCAACGTTAGGTATCTAAGGACTAATGTCAAGTGGACCATAGTATAAATGAGAGTGAAACTCAGAGGACTGGACAAAATACGAACCAAGACAAACAGCAAACAAAACAAAATGAGCTTGAAAATAACTGCAAGTGGAGAAAAGAGAACTGTTAGGTGCTCCTATCTGATCCATCCAAAAATACAATGAAAGCAAGAGCTGGAGAGCTATCAGGAAGAGTGAATTTTAGGTCCTACACAACTTAGTCCTCTGCAGGCTCACAGTGCTGAGTACTTACCAACACACACTCAGGCACAGGGCAGTGGGCTGCTTTCAGCTCTTACTCTTGGTATCTCATGAAGCAGGAGGCCCTTGGTGTAGGTCTGCCGCAGTCTGGCTGGGCACAATCAGGAGCCACTTGTCAAAAGAAACTAACTTTATTTTTAGAACCACACATGCCAAACAAAACAGCCTCTCAGGAAAAATCCTCAGAGCCTCAACTGCCACCACCGGCTTTCCACAAGCCTCTCTCTCCCACACAAGCTTCTCCCCACCTCCCACAATCCTCCTGCTCTTGAGGCCGATTGGCTGGGTCATGTGGGCGGAGCCAAAAAAGTCCCCCAATGAGCAGCTCCATGGTCTGAAAGGGCAGGGAAACAGCCCAATGAGCATCACCGCAGAGGAGCCAATCAGCTAGATGTTGCTGGGGCCGCTGTGAGCCAATCATCAGCCGGCAGCTGGAAGTTTGCTGGGGCCCCTTCGGCTGTGGCTCTCAACATTGGGCCATTATTTACTGACAACACTACTGTAGGTCAGGTCAAGCATGCCCTTTACACAGCATCACGCATATGGGGTCCTGCAGTTCTGGCTGGCTGAGTCAATTAATGATAAGGGCTTTCCCCAAAAGAATGGAGTTTCAATTTTGCCAACATCTTCTTAAGTAGTTGAAAACATTGATTCAAACAAGAAGGCCTTGGAGTTAATACATGAATGATTCTTAAACATCAGCCACAAGTCCAGCTTTGATTAGTGAGGGGACATCACCCTCTTTGGGTACTTGTAGCTTGTGCTAAACTCATATGCTATGGCAACCCGTTTTTTTTTTTTTTTTTTTTCTCTAAGAGAACAAAACATTTTGGACCTAAAAATACTTTCCTTTGATACCTCACGAATTCTCTTCTTCAATTTTAAATAACTGGTTTTAACTGGTTCTTATCCCCAATGGGTTCATTGGGTCTTATCCTGTCTGTGTGCAATTAATCATTTATGCATATTTTCTTTTTTTGCAGCAAAGCTTCCTCCCCAGATTTATTAAGGCATAATTGACAAGTAAAAATCATATATATTTATGGTGCACAATATGATGTTTTGATATGTTTATATTGTGAGATGACTAAATCCAGTGAATTAACATATCCATCATTTTACATACTTGTCATCTTTTGTGGTGAGAATATTTAAGATTTATGTTCAACAATTTTCAAGTATACTATATATTTATAAGCTATAGTTACTTTAATTTACATTAGATTTCCCAAAAATTATTTCTCCTGTCTAACTGGAATCTTTGTATACTTTAATCTCATCTCAACATTCTGCAACCTTCCACTCCCACAGATCCTGGCAACCATCATTACACCCTTTTTCTGTGATTTTGATATCTTTAGATTCCACATATAAGTGAATTCTACATATGTCTTCCTGTGCCTGGCTTATTTTTCTTGACTTAATATTCTTTAGGTTTATACATTTTATCATAAATGACAGAATTTTCTTCTTTTTAAGAACTGAATAGTGTTCCATTATAGACACATGCACTTTCTTTCCCTAGTCATCCATTCACAGTGGCTCAGGTTGTTTCCATACATTGGTTATTGTGAATGATGATGCAATGAACATGAAGGTGTTGATATCTTTTCAAGTTATTGATTGAATTTCCTTCAGATACATACTCAAAAATGAGATTGTAGGCTGGGGCGGTAGCTCAATGGCAGAACCTTGCCTAGCATGTGTCGGCACTGGGTTTGATCCTTGGTACCATATATAACTAAAATAAAGGTATTTTGTCCATCTATAACTACAAAAAAAATTTAAATTAAAAAAATATTTTAAAAAAAATGAGATTACTAGACCATATTGTAGTTCTATTTATAAGTTTTTTGAAGAACCACCACATTATTTTCCTTAATGATTGCATTAGTTTACATTCCCATTAACGGGTAAAAAGGTTTCCATTTTTCTAATATTCTCCAATACCTGGTACCTTGTTTTTTCAAAAATAGCCCTTCTCACAGGTTTGAGGTCTTATATTATTTTAAAATATATCAGTTGTTCATTTATCTGTCTACTTTTTTTTTTAATTTTTTATTGTTGGCTGTTCAAAACATTACATAGTTCTTGATATATCATATTTCACAATTTGATTCAAGTGGGTTATGAGCTCCCATTTTTACCCCATATACAGATTGCAGAATCACATCAGTTACACATCCATTGATTTACATATTGCCATACTAGTGTCTGTTGTATTCTGCTGCCTTTCCTATCCTCTACTATCCCCCCTCCCCTCCCCTCCCCTCCCCTCCCCTCTTCTCTCTCTGCTCCCTCTACTGACATTCGTTTGTCCCCCTTATATTATTTTTCCCCTTCCCCTCACTTCCTCTTGTATGTACTTTTGTATAACTCTGAGGGTCTCCTTCCATTTCCATGCATTTTCCCTTCTCTCTCCCTTTCCCTCCCACCTCTCATCCCTGTTTAATGTTAATCTTCTTCTCATGCTCTTCGACCCTACTCTGTTCTTAGTTACTCTCCTTATATCAAAGAAAACATTTGGCATTTGTTTTTTAGGGATTGGCTAGCTTCACTTAGCATAATCTGCTCTAATGCCATCCATTTCCCTGTAAATTCTATGATTTTGTCATTTTTTAATGCAGAGTAATACTCCATTGTGTATAAATGCCACATTTTTTTTATCCATTCGTCTATTGAAGGGCATCTAGGTTGGTTCCACAGTCTTGCTATTGTGAACTGTGCTGCTATGAACATCGATGTAGCAGTGTCCCTGTAGCATGCTCTTTTTAGGTCTTTAGGGAATAGACCGAGAAGGGGAATAGCTGGGTCAAATGGTGGCTCCATTCACTGAATCCCTTTCTCTCGCCATGCACAAAAGTTAATTCAAAATGGATCAAGGAGCTTGATATCAAATCAGAGACACACCGTCTGATAGAAGAAAAAGTTGGCTACGATCTACATACTGTGGGGTCGGGCTCCAAATTCCTCAATAGGACACCCATAGCACAAAAGTTAATAACTAGAATCAACAAATGGGACTTACTCAAACTAAAAAGTTTTTTCTCAGCAAAAGATACAATAAGAGAGGTAAATAGAGAGCCTACATCCTGGGAACAAATCTTTACTCCTCACACTTCAGATAGAGCCCTAATATCCAGAGTATACAAAGAACTCAAAAAATTAGACAATAAGAGAACAAACAACCCAATCAACAAATGGGCCAAGGACCTGAACAGACACTTCTCAGAGGAGGACATACAATCAATCAACAAGTACATGAAAAAATGCTCACCATCTCTAGCAGTCAGAGAAATGCAAATCAAAACCACCCTAAGATACCATCTCACTCCAGTTAGATTGGCAGCCATTATGAAGTCAAACAACAACAAGTGCTGGCAAGGATGTGGGGAAAAGGGTACACTTGTACATTGCTGGTGGGACTGCAAATTGGTGCAGCCAATTTGGAAAGCAGTATGGAGATTTCTTGGAAAGCTGGGTATCTGTCTACTTTTAAGAAATGTCTATTCAGATATTTTTCCCATTTTTAAATTGGGCTACTTGTTTTTTGAACTTTTTTTTTTTTGCTATTTAGTTGTTTGTTTTGTATCTTGAATATTAATCCTATATCATATGTATGATTTGAAAACACGATTTTCCAATTTACTAGGTTGTCTCTTTACGTAGTTGGTTGTTTCCTATGCTGTGATGAGTTTCAGTTTGAATAAATTTTGTTTGTCTTTTTGACTGTGCTTTTGGGATTATACTCAGAGAATTATTGCCCAGACTCATGTCAAGAATCTTCCTATGTTTTCTTCAGGCAGTTTTACAATCTCAGATCTTACATTTAAGTATTTGAATCATTTTAAATTTATTTTTGTATAAGGTGTGAAACAAGGGAACAATATCATTATTCTTCATGTGGATATCCAGTTTTCCCAGTAAAAGTTGTTGAAGAGATTGTTCTTTTATCTTGTGTCTTCTTTGCATTTTGCCAAAGATCAATTGACTGTAAATTCATGGATTTATATAGAATAGGTTTTCTACTTTGTTTATTTGGTCTCTGTGCTTTTAGGTTACTACAATGATGTTTTGATTACTATAGATTTGTAATATTTTTTTAAATCAGGGAGTGCAATGCCTCTAGTTTAGGTCATATTGCTCAGGATGGCTATAGCTATTTAGGATTTTATGTATTTCCAAACAAATTTTAAGATCTTTTTCATTTCTGTAGAAAATGTTATTGGGACTTTGATAGGGATTCCATTCATCCTTAGATCACTTTGAATAGTTATCATATTTTAACAATAGTAATTCGTTCAACCCATGAATGTGATGTATCTTCTTATTTGTGTCTTCTTCTGTTTATTGATGCTTTATAGTTTTTTAGGATATAGATTATTTACCTCCTTGTTTATTTTTCCCCTAAGTATTTTAGTATTTTGTTTTATCTTTTGATTCTATTTCATTCTTTCCTTATTTATAGTTAGATATTTTGTTGTTAGCATTTAGAAATGCTACAAATATTTGTATGTTGATTTTGTATCCTGTAACTTTACTGTAGTATTCAGTAGTTCTGACAGCATTTTGGTGGAATCTGAGATATTCTATATGCAAATATATGTTATATACAAACAGACACAATTTTACTTCTTGCTTTCCAATTTGTCCTCACTCCTTCCCCGGCCCCCTCGTTCTTTCTTTCTTTCTTTCTCTTGTCCAATTGCTCTGGCTAGGACTTCTAGTACCACATTGAAGAGAAGTGACAAGAGTGAGTATCATTACATTGTTCCTGAACTTAAAGAAAAAACTTCCATCTTTTCAGAATTAAGAATGTTAACTGTTAGCTGCGGACTTGGTATACATGGCCTTTATTGTATTCAAGTACATTCTTTTTATACTTAATTTGTTGAGAGTTGTTCTCATGAAAGCACATGGAATTTTGTCAAATTATGATGCATAAAAGTATAGAAACTTAAAAAGTATAGAAATCAGATGATTTCTCTATTCCATTATTGTGGGAGACCAACCTTGCAAGTGACTGAGTCACACTCCCCAGCTGGGTGCTGAGGCGCTTAGTCACAGAAATGTGGCAGAGTTTTCCCCACTCTTCTTGGGTTGGAGGGTCAGTGTCTAGTGCATGGGTGTGTCTTGCTACAGCCCCATGGGTGAAGCTATGCTCACTTGTTCCTTTGTAATATAACCCCTTGCCCTGTTTAGGACAGAATCTTCCATGGAAGTGCCTTGTATGTGTCCCATTCTCTTACTGTGCCCTTGGGTGTGTCCTACCCAGGTGTCAGCTCTCAGCCCTCTGAAACCTGACCCCTTGCCTCATTTGAATAGCTTCTCCTCAATAAAAGGGGTCAGTCAGCGTGTGAGCTCTCTCTCTCTCTCTCTCTCTCTCTCTCTGATCCTTAAGGTCAGAGGAGCCATCACAGCGACCCCAAACAAAAAGGTATTTGTGTCTCTTGTGTGGTTATTTTGTGCAGAACAGTTAGCCCAGTTCAACTGGAGTGATCCCTGAGCCTTTTAGTTTCGAACCAAAACCTAGCACATTATCTTAATATGGTACACCATATATATTGATTTGTCTATGTTGAAAAATCCTTATATCCTAGGAATAAATTCCACAATTGTAGTGTATGACCTTTTAAATCTACTATCAAATTGTATTTGCTGCTGTTTTGTGGATTATTGTGTTTATGTTCATGAGTGATATTAACTTGTGATTTTCTTTCTTTTTAGTATCCTTGTCTGGCTTTGTTACTAAGGTGATGCTATCTTCATAAAATTAATTTGGAAGGATTGATATTAATTTTTAAAAAATTATAGATTTACCTGTGAAGCTATTAGATCTTGGACTTTTGGGGGGTGGGCAAGTTTTGATTATGGATTCACTTTTCTCATTCATTATTCTTCTGTTCAGATTTTCTTTTTCTTCATAATTCAGTCTGGGCAGCCTGTATATTTCTAGAAATTTTTCCTATGGGTTATCCAACTTGGTGGTGTGTAGCTGTTCATAGTGGTCTCTTTTAACCCTACTATTTCTGTGGTATCTGTTGTAGTGTCTCCACTTTCATTTGAATATTTTTCCCCTTAGTCTCTCTTGCTCAAGATTTGTCAATTTTGTTTTTCTTTTCAAAAATCCAACTTTTATTTTCAATGGTCTTTATTATTTACTAGATTATATTTTATTTAATTCTATTCTGATGATTAGTTCCCTCCTTCTGCTAAATTAAGGCTTTGTTTGTTCTTTTCCTACTTACTTGAGGTATGAAGTTAGGTTATTTACTTTAGATGTTTCTTTTATTTTTAATGTAGGCATTTACTACTACGATGTACCTATATTTTATTTATATATATGATGCTGAGAATTGAACCCAGTGCCTCACACATGCTAGGCAAGCACTCTACACTGAGCTACAACACCCTGGTCTTATTTTTATTTGTCTCAACATATTTTTCATTTTCCTTATGATTTTTATTTTTATTAATTTGTTGTTCATGAACAAGTTATTCACTTTTGTGAACTGTGTCATTTTTCTCGTTACTGATTTCCAGTTTCACGTCATTGTGGATAGAAAGGATACTGGATATTATTTCAGTCTTCTTAAATTTGTGAAAATTTTTTTAACGCCCTATTTTATGATCTATCCTTGACAACTTTTTACATGCTCTTGAAAAGAATACACATTCTTCTGCTATTGTTATTTGCTCTATTGTGTTGTTTAAATCTGCTCTTTACTTACTGATTTTGTGTTTGAATGAATCTATCCATTGTTGAAAATGTTAAAGTTCCTATTATTACTGGGTTGCATCTATTTCTTCCTTCAGGTCTATTAATATTCACTTTACATATTTAAATGCTCCACAATTGAGCACACATATACTAATTGTTATAGCTTCATAAAAAATAAACCCTTTATTATTATACAAGTAACTTTTCTTGTCTCTAATGACAGTTTTTAACTTGAAATCTGTTTTGTCTGATATAAATGTGGCTACCCCTGCTCTCTTTTGGTTAAAATTGTCATGAGATACCTTTTCACATTCCTTCTGTTTCCATTTATATATGTCCTTAAAGCTAAAGTGACTCTCTTACAGGCTAGACCTACAGTGTAGTGGGCCTGAAGCTTGGGTTAGGCCTGGAGCCTTGGTCCACAGTGATGACTTAATAGTCAGACCCATGAGGGTTAGTCTACAGTCTGGGCTTTGGTTGCTGGCCGAGAAGGTACATCCTGGCTTGCCTGAATTCTGTGTCCATGGGGGCCAGTTTGACATGAAAACCCACATAACAGGCCTGGACACTGGGTCTGCTGGAGGTCAGAGCCATCAGAGCTGGCCTGGAGTCTTGATTTCTGCCTAGAACTGGAGTATCCCTAATACTTGGTATCTTATGGGCTGCATGGTACCTGGGCTCCTGGCCTAGTCCTGGATTTCACTAAGGCTGGCCTAGAACTGAGTCTACAGCAAAGTTGATGATTAGTTTATTCTCCTTCCTCCCACACAAATGCTAACTCTTTCTACATTGTCCAGGTTTGTGGGAACGGGGAATGGTGACCTGGATAATGCTTCTATGCTACAATCAAGTGCTATAATCTTTTACCTGACTCCTCAGTTCCTATATATATTTATTTATTTTAATGAATGGACAATTCTTCAAATCTGTTTTTCTCTGGGCTAAGAACTGGAAAGCTAGAAAGTCTTAGTCATCATTCCACCTACGTCACTCCCAGTATGAATTTCTTTCTTCAAGTGTTGGTTGTTTTAATGGAAATAAAGGGATATCTATTCTAAGATGCTCAAATATGCTGATGGTCAAACCCTGTGTAGCTAGGAGGCTTTTACCTCGAGGGAGCAACTTAATTGAATTTATACTGAGATATTTAATGGGCTATGTTTGGCCCTTGGAAATCTCACATGGGAGCCTATACTGAATCACTACACAAATGTCTCCTGTAGGAACAAATTCTTAAAAATGCAGACACTAGGTCAAAGAGTGGGCACATTGAAAATGTGGTTTGTCCCCTGAAGACTTTTACTTATTATTATTTTATTCATTTTTTTTTTCAGGGCTGAGGATCAAACTCAGGGCCTTGCACTTGCTAGGCAAGCACTCTGCCCCTGAGCTAAATCCTCAACCCCAGACTTTTACTTATTTATGTTCTACCAAAAGTATATGTACATGGTTGTTTCCTCATTTCACAGGTGATCTTGGATACCAAAATTTCTTTTCATACTTATCAGATTTTTATTATTATCATAGTGCAAAAGGTTTTCAGATACCCCTCCACTATTTTCCTGGAAAGATTTTTTTGTTATTATTGCATTTAATGTATGATAGCCCATATTTTTCTCTCATTTGCCTTTTTGTCCTAAAAGTTTAAGTGTATGTTTTCAGATCATGGCAAAATGATATGTGCCATTGATTTGACTTTATTTGAGGAAGTTGATTTGATGTACAGGAATATCTTAGTCTTACTGACATACTTCATACAAAGATTTGATTATACAAAGTTTTTGGCTTCTTTTGGACGGTGTTTTCAAGTTTGTGAGAGCAGATATAGATATTAAAATATTATATTTGTAAAGGCTGTTTAATCCATTGCTGTGCTGTTTCCCTTGGTATGAACAAAACTGATTTTATTGGAATATTTGCCAACCATAAGCTGTATCTATAGACAGTGTGTGTGCTTTATATTAAGCTACTTCAAAGCCTGTGTTAATAGAATCATCAAGTCCCTTTAGTACAGACATACTGTACTTGTAAATTGCTAGTGTATCCTTTTATCTTTCAAGATCTTCTGATGTGGAGAGTGGATAAAAGTTTGAAACCATTTTTAAAGACTCATTTAAAATTTCATCCATGTAGACACAGACTTTATTTGTATTTCTTATACTCAAATGCCTTTTTTATTAGATTAGTCCACATCTTATCTTCCTTTAAATCTATTCCATGCATTCACATTTTAATTAGGTTTACCATTTTTGGATGTCGAGTAAACATGTAGCCTCTAATAAAGAATTAAATCTCCCTCTCAGCCCAATACAACAATTAAGAAGCATAGAAAAGGTGAAGGCCAGATGTTCTAACTATCTTCTACAGAACAACTAACAGTTCCCCAAAGGAAGAGGAATGGCTGATCTTATTTTAACATGATTTAAATAAGAAATAACACTTATTAAAGGGTAATTACATGCCAAATACAACTGCAAACATTTTGCATGTATTAACCTACTTTACTTTATGCACCCTACTTTTCAGATGAGGAGACTGAAGTCTAGATTAAGGCTAAAATGTCTTGCTCAAATCAAATGGATTTTGCTTGGGTCATCTCTCTGAACCATTATGTTGTACTACAGAAAGAAGGAAATTTGCTTTAAACGACACAGGGTTAACCTTTTACCATATTTTCAGAAGACAAATGCAATTTAGTGAAATGAATATTTACTATCCCTTCTCTCCATCACCATTGTGCTGCATTAAAGATGTAGTTTTGCTCTGTGCTGATTTTGGAAAGTTAAAGGAGAGCCATCCCTGGGTCTGATTATGATTTAGTAGCAAATATTAACTTGCAGAAATTGGCAATAATCAACTAATTTAGACTAAAAAGAGATTTTTTTTCCCACTTGATAAGCAAGTGAGAAGAGAAAGGAGGATGAATACCCAAGAATTCAACCAGAGTATATTAAAATCCAACACAATAATTTAAACTTAATAAGCACCTAAAACACACTAATGGAAAACAAATTCCTTTAGGAAAGCATTCTAAGTAACTTCTTTCTCATTCTTTATGGAATCTTCCCAGCTTATGAACCCTAATGGCAATGAGAGTAGTAATAGTAATAGTAGCAATACTAGCTTAGCAGCAGCTGTGGCCACAGTAATAGTATCAGCATGGAATTTACAATCAGATTGACCCAACTCTAAAAATCAAGATCTCTCACTCAATTATTTTTTGAAGGTACAGAAATGAATCTCTTCAAGTGCTAGTTTCTTTAACTAAAAAAGTAAATGTTAAAGTATTTATCTAATTAGATAGTTAGGGATAAGTGAGATGATTAATATAATCACCTAGACTACACCTGATACAACAGGTCCTTAATATGACTAGTTTGTTCTCCCCTGCCCCATCTTGTTATTCTTTTTTCTTTAATTAGAATGGAAAGAGCAGGCTGTCTGAAGGGCAAAAACATTATTTGCCTTTCAAGATTGGCATGCTGTTGTTTGTATCTCCAATATCACCTACTCCCAAGATCTGAAATAATTATTGATGGGTGCAATATTTTAATTGAACAGGAAAAATAAGATCTAGTGTTTTATTGCACATTAGGATGACTATAGTTATAATAATGTATTGTGTATTTCAAAAGAGTCATAAGGGAGGAATTTGAATACTCTCACCAAAAACAAATTCCATATTTAAGTTGATGGATATGCTAATTACTTTGGCTTGATCATTACATAATATATACATGTAGCAAATCATCATATTATACCTGAAAATTATGTATAATTTTTACATAATAATAAAAAATTAAATACAAGAAATCAATAAATAAAATAATTATTGAGTGCTTTTTTTGTAGGATTGGTAAGGTCTTTCTATTGTTTCCTTGTTAGTTTAGGTACATGTAAAAATTATTTTTAAACACATATATTCAATTTCCTATTCTTTATAACAAATCATCATGGATACCAAATTTAAAAATTTCATGCACAAATACAATTTATTAGGCCTTCTATGCCTAATACTTTTATTTTATTTACATTTTTTCCCATGACATTCAATAATAAGACAGTTGGAACTTTTCATTTATAGACTGAGATATGGTATATATTATGATGATGCCTGTCCAGTAATCATATTTTTGGTAATAAGTACAAGTGTCAACCTTTATTATTTATTTATTTATTTATTTATTTTACAAAAGAACAATCAAGCACATGCATGGAATAAACGAATGATGTCAACTCAATGCTGATTGGAAACAGTACTTTTCCTGGTTCAATATACTCTGTCATTGTCACACTCCTCCTCAAGTATAATGATAGAAAATGTTATCAGTCACTCCCCAGTCATTGCACCCAACAGAAACTGATTTTAGCTAATTCATGTAGAAAAATAAATAAATAAAAATTAAAAAGGATATCATGGAGTTGGATGGTAAGTAGAGCAATGGGAAAGGTAATTAGAAGAATGGTGAGAAGACTGGAGAGTCGAGCTTTTGTGAAGGCCAGACTCAGGGAAAACGCCTGATTTTATGTAAAAAGAGCTGCTCAGCATGGATGTTCTTCAGGTGATAATGTCTTCCTGCCCTTCATCACACACTCCTTGAGAGTTCAAGTCTTGCAAAATAGAATCTGGTTGTATTAGCTGGGCTTAGTTGGGGGAGGGGAGTGGGCAGGGCACAGTAAATAAGAGTCCCATCATGACTGTGCTCCATGGAGACAAGGTCATGCCATGAATTACCAAAGAAGAAGAAAAGCGTGAATGGATGCTAAGCCAGCACAAATCTAGCAAAAAAAAAAAAAAAAAAAAATACCCCATATGGAAAACAAGAACTTCTTTCTGGCAATGACCCAATTGTTAGAAATCAAATTTTTATAAAATTGTATGCAGGTTTCATAATATTTTTTTCAAAAATAATATATTATTCAATATGAATTAGAATAATAGGTAATAAAAGATACTGAAGTAGCAATGTTTTTTAGCCATTCTTAGCTACAGTAGGAACAAAGGTGGATTTTATAATTCTGAGTGTGCCACAACCAGCTCTGACTTAGGGTTGATAATACTACCTCTCTGAATATCTAATTTTGTGAATATTTAAAATGAAGAAATTGGGCAAGTATCTCTTTCAGGTGTCAATCACAGCACAAAATGATCCCTTGCCCCCCAATTCCTTTTTTAATCCTATCCAAAGTTTACATGGTCAGTTAGGCTGGGGCTATGCCTTCAAACTTTGGCCATAGGGAGCTGGATTAGCTTTTCTTGATTAACTCATCTTGTAACAATAAAAAAAGGAAGTTCCATAATTATTCTCGGCAAGCATCCAAAAATATGCCTCACTACCCAGTTCCAATTAATAATGTGTGACTTGTTAAAAACAGATTTTGTTCATTTGAAGGTTTTAATAGCACCCAGTTTCAACTTAGTTCTCTTGGGAAAATATTTAGCATGCATTTAACTAGCTTGACACATACAACTAATTAATTTGTCTAAAACAAAATATTATATGAATCATAAAGAACTACAAATTGAAATAGTGCCAGAATTAAAGCTTGTACCCTATGCTTAATTAGCCTTGGTTGGTTTTTAGTTGTTGTTGTTATTTTGGTCCTTATTTCTACTAAATAAGGTACTTAGAATAATATTATGTCATCTTCAGATAGAAAATTAAAAATTTATATAATTTTGAAAGTGAGCTCTATATGTATTTTTGGAAATTAATATAGCTTTCATAAATATGACTTTTTTTTTTTTTTTAATTTTTTATTGTGGGTTGTTCAAAACATTACAAATTTCTTGACATATCATATTCCACACTTTGATTCTAGCGGGTTATGAACTCCCACCTTCACCCCATACACAGATTGCAGATTCACATCAGTTACACATCCATTGATTTACAAATTGCCATACTAGTGTCTGTTGTGCTCCGCTGCCTTTCCCATCATCCACCCTCCCCCCTCCCCACCTCTCCCCTCCCCTCCCCTCCTCTCTCTCTACCCCCTCCACTGTATAACCCTGAGGGTCTCCTTCCATTACCGTGCAATTTACCTTCTCTCTCCCTTTCCCTCCCACCTCTCATCCCTGTTAAATGTTAATCTTCTTCTCCTGTTCTTCGTCCCTACTCTGTTCTTAGTTACTTTCCTTATATCAAAGAAGACATTTGGCATTTGTTTTTTAGGGATTGGCTAGCTTCACTTAGCATAATCTGCTCTAATGCCATCCATTTCCCTGTAAATTCTATGATTTTGTCATTTTTTAATGCAGAGTAATACTCCATTGTGTATAAATGCCACATTTTTTTTATCCATTCGTCTATTGAAGGGCATCTAGGTTGGTTCCACAGTCTTGCTATTGTGAACTGTGCTGCTATGAACATCGATGTAGCAGTGTCCCTGTAGCATGCTCTTTTTAGGTCTTTAGGGAATAGACCAAGAAGGGGAATAGCTGGGTGAAATGGTGGCTCCATTCCCAGCTTTCCAAGAAATCTCCATACTGCTTTCCAAATTGGCTGCACCAATCTGCAGTCCCACCAGCAATGTACAAGTGTACCCTTTTCCCCACATCCTCGCCAGCACTTGTTGTTGTTTGACTTCCTAATGGCTGCCAATCTTACTGGAGTGAGATGGTATCTTAGGGTGGTTTTGATTTGCATTTCTCTGACAGCTAGAGATGTTGAGCATTTTTTCATGTACTTGTTGATTGACTGTATGTCCTCCTCTGTGAAGTGTCTGTTCAGGTCCTTGGCCCATTTGTTGATTGGGTTGTTTGTTCTCTTATTGTCTAATTTTTTGAGTTCTTTGTATACTCTGGATATTAGGGCTCTATCTGAAGTGTGAGGAGTAAAGATTTGTTCCCAGGATGTAGGCTCCCTATTTACCTCTCTTATTGTTTCTTTTGCTGAGAAAAAACTTCTTAGTTTGAGTAAGTCCCATTTGTTGATTCTAGTTATTAACTTTTGTGCTATGGGTGTCCTATTGAGGAATTTGGAGCCCGACCCCACCGACTGTAGATCGTAGCCAACTTTTTCTTCTATCAGACGGCGCGTCTCTGATTTGATATCAAGTTCCTTGATCCATTTTGAATTCACTTTTGTGCATGGCGAGAGAAAGGGATTCAGTTTCATTTTGTTGCATATGGATTTCCAGTTTTCCCAGCACCATTTGTTGAAGATGCTATCCTTCCTCCATTGCATGCTTTTAGCCCCTTTATCAAATATAAGATAGTTGTAGTTTTGTGGATTGGTTTCTGTGTCCTCTATTCTGTACCATTGGTCCACACGCCTGTTTTGGTACCAGTACCATGCTGTTTTTGTTACTATTGCTCTGTAGTATAGTTTGAAGTCTGGTATCGCTATACCGCCTGATTCACACTTCTTGCTTAGCATTGTTTTTGCTATTCTGGGTCTTTTATTTTTCCATATGAATTTCATGATTGCTTTCTCTATTTCTACAAGAAATGCCATTGGGATTTTGATTGGCATTGCATTAAACCTATAGAGAACTTTTGGTAATATCGCCATTTTGATGATGTTAGTTCTGCCTATCCATGAACAGGGTATATTTTTCCATCTTCTAAGATCTTCTTCTATTTCTCTCTTTAGGGTTCTGTAGTTTTCATTGTATAAGTCTTTCACCTCTTTTGTTAGGTTGATTCCCAAGTATTTTATTTTTTTTGAAGATATTTTGAATGGAGTGGTTGTCCTCATTTCCATTTCAGAGGATTTGTCGCTGATATACAGGAATGCCTTTGATTTATGCGTGTTGATTTTAAATCCTGCCACTTTGCTGAATTCATTTATTAGCTCTAATAGTTTCTTTGTAGACCCTTTTGGGTCTGCTAGGTATAGAATCATATCACCTGCAAATAGTGATAATTTAAGTTCTTCTTTTCCTATTTTTATGCCTTTAATTTCTTTCGTCTAATTGCTCTGGCCAGTGTTTCGAGAACTATGTTGAAGAGAAGTGGAGAGAGAGGGCATCCCTGTCTTGTTCCAGATTTTAGAGGGAATGCCTTCAGTTTTTCTCCATTCAGAATAATGCTAGCCTGAGGCTTAGCATAGATTGCTTTTACAATATTGAGGTATGTTCCTGTTATCCCTAGTTTTTCTAGAGTTTTGAACATAAAGGGATGCTGTACTTTGTCAAATGCTTTTTCCGCATCTATCGAGATGATCATATCGTTCTTATTTTTAAGTCTATTGATGTGGTGAATAACATTTATTGATTTCCGTATATTGAACCAGCCTTGCATCCCAGGGATGAATCCTACTTGATCATGGTGTACAATTTTTTTGATATGTTTTTGTATCCGATTCGCCAGAATTTTATTGAGGATTTTTGCATCTAGGTTCATTAGAGATATTGGTCTGTAGTTTTCTTTCTTTGAAGTGTCTTTGTCTGGTTTAGGTATCAGGGTGATGTTGGCCTCATAGAATGAATTTGGAAGTTCTCCCTCCTTTTCTATTTCCTGAAGTAGCTTGAAAAGTATTGGTATTAGTTCTTCTTTAAAGGTTTTGTAAAATTCTGCTGTATACCCATCGGGACCTGGGCTTTTCTTAGTTGGTAGTCTTTTGATGGTTTCTTCTATCTCCTCAATTGATATTGGTCTGTTTAGGTTTTCTATATCCTCCTGACTCAATCTGGGCAGATCATATGACTTAAGAAATTTATCTATGCCTTCACTATCTTCTAATTTATTGGAGTATAAGGATTCAAAATAGTTTTTGATTATCTTCTGTATTTCTGAAGTGTCTGTTGTGATATTGCCTTTTTCATCCCGTATGCTAGTAATTTGAGTTCTCTCTCTTCTTCTCTTCACTAGCATCGCTAAGGGTCTGTCGATTTTGTTTATTTTTTCAAAGAACCAACTTTTAGTTTTGTCAATTTTTTCAATTGTTTCTTTTGTTTCGATTTCATTAATTTCAGCTCTGATTTTAATTATTTCTTGCCTTCTACTTCTTTTGCTGTTGTTTTGCTCTTCTTTTTCAAGGATTTTGAGATGAAGTATGAGATCATTTATTTGTTGGTTTTTTCTTTTTTTAAGGAATGAACTCCAAGCAATGAATTTTCCTCTTAGAACTGCTTTCAATGTGTCCCATAGATTCCGATATGTTGTGTCTGTGTTTTCATTTATCTCTAAGAATTTTTTAATTTCCTCCTTGATGTCTTCTATAACCCATTGATCATTCAGTAACCTATTGTTCATTCTCCAATTGATGTATGCTTTTTCCTTCCTTCTTTTATCGTTGATTTTCAGTTTCATTCCATTATGATCAGATAAGATGCATGGTGATATCTCTACTCCTTTATATTGTCTAAGAGTTGCCCTGTGACATAATATATGATCTATTTTTGAGAAGGATCCATGTGCTGCTGAGAAAAAAGTGTAACTGCTTGATGTTGGGTGGTATACTCTATATATGTCAATTAGGTCTAGGTTATTAATAGTGTTATTGAGTTCTATAGTTTCCTTATTCAACTTTTGTTTGGAAGATCTGTCCAGTGGCGAGAGAGGTGTGTTGAAGTCTCCCATGATTATGGTGTGGTGGTCTATTAGACTCTTGAACTTGAGAAGAGTTTGTTTGACGAACATAGCTGCACCATTGTTTGGGGCATAAATATTTATGATTGTTATGTCTTGTTGGTGTATGGTTCCCTTAAGCAGTATGTAGTGTCCCTCTTTATCTCTTTTGATTAACTTTGGCTTGAAATCTATTTTATTTGATATGAGTATGGACACGCCTGCTTGTTTCCGAAGTCCATATGAGTGATATGATTTTTCCCAACCTTTCACCTTCAGCCTATGTATGTCTTTTCCTATCAAATGCGTCTCCTGTAGGCAGCATATTGTTGGGTCTTGTTTTGTGATCCATTCTACTAGCCTGTGTCTCTTAATTGGTGAGTTTAAGCCATTAACATTTAGGGTTATTATTGAGATATGGGTTGTTCTTCCAGCCATATTTGTTTATTTCTGTTACTAAACATTGTTTGTTTTCCTCTTTGATTGTTTCCCCCCCCCCCTTTACTGTCCTACCTCCCACTGTTGGTTTTCATTGTTATTTTCCATTTCCTCTTCCTGTAATACTTTGGCTAGGATGTTTTGAAGAGATGGTTTTCTAGCTGCGAATTCTTTAAACTTTTGTTTATCGTGGAAGGTTTTAATTTCATTCTCCATCCTGAAGCTTAATTTCGCTGGATACACAATTCTTGGTTGGAACCCATTATCTTTCAGTGTTTGAAATATGTTATTCCAGGATCTTCTAGCTTTCAGAGTCTGTGTTGAAAGATCAGCTGTTATCCTGATTGGCTTGCCCCTAAATGTAATCTGCTTCCTTTCTCTTGTAGCTTTTAAAATTCTCTCCTTATTCTGTATGTTGGGCATCTTCATTATAATGTGTCTAGGTGTGGATCTCTTATGATTTTGCACATTCGGCGTCCTGTAGGCTTCTAGGATTTGGGATTCTGTCTCATTCTTCAAGTCTGGGAAGTTTTCTTGTATTATTTCATTGAATAGACAGCTCATTCCTTTGGTTTGGAGCTCTGTACCTTCCTGTATCCCAATGACTCTTAAGTTTGGTCTCTTAATGTTATCCCATATTTCTTGGATGTTCTGCTCATGGTTTCTTAACAGTCTTGCTGAGCTGTCTATGTTCTTTTCCAGTTGAAATACTTTGTCTTCATTGTCTGATGTTCTATCTTCTAAGTGTTCTACTCTGTTGGTAGTATTCTCCATTGAGTTTTTAAGTTGGTTTATTGCTTCCTGCATTTCTAGGATTTCTGATTGCTTGTTTTTTATAACCTCTATCTCCCTGTATAGTTGATCCTTTGCTTCCTGGATTTGTTTGCGTAATTCGTTGTCGAAGTGATCTTTCATTGTCTGATTTTGCTGTTTAATGTCTTCCTTGATACTCCAGATCATCTGAAGCATGTATATCCTGAATTCTTTATCTGACATTCCATCTGCTGCAGCTGTTACCTCTTCTAAAGTTGCGTTGACCTGCATTGCTTGTGGTCCTTTCTTTCCTTGTCTTTTCATACTGCTTGCGTATCTTTCCTGCAGGTGCGGGCGGCGGCTCTGCTCTCTCCTTATTCCAATTGGGGTGTCGTGGCTACCACGCCGGCAGGTCACTGGGCCTGTTCTGGGAGCTGGTGGCGGCTCTGTTCTGCCCCTACTCCAATTGGGGTGACGTGTCTGTCGTACCAGCAGGCCACTGGGCCTGTCCTGCTGGTCGGTCGCAGATCTGCCCACCTTTCGGGCACGAGTGGAGGCTCTGCTTTGCCCCTACTCCAATTGGGGTGTCGTGACTACCCCGCCTGCAGGATGCTGGGTCTGTTCCTGGCAAGGGAGGCGACTCTGCTCTGTCACTACTCCAATTAGGGTGGTGTTTGTACCCCGCCGGCAGGCTCCTGGGCCTGATCCGCCGGTCTGTTGTAGGTCTGCCTACCTTGAAGGCGCGGGCGGCGGATCTGCCCTGCCCCTCCTACCACGCCTGCGTACCCCTGGGCCTGATCTGCAGGTTGATCACTGGTCTGCTCACCCTGCGGGCACGGGTGGCGGTTCCGCTCCACCCCCACTCCAATTGGGGTCACGTGACCACCACACCGGCAGGGCCTGATCCGGGCGTGGGATAAGGATCTGCTCTGCCCCTACTCGAGTTGGGGTGACGTGTGTACCACACTGGCAGGCCACTGGGCCTGACCCGCCAGGCTGTCACAGGTCTGTTTACCTTGCAAGCGCGAAGGGCGGCTCTGCCCTGCCCCTCATACCACGCCCATGTACTACTGGGTCGTGGGTCTGCCCACCTGGCGGGTGTGGGTGGCGGCTCCGCTCCGCCCCCTCTCCAATTGGGGTCACGCGGTCACCACGCTGGCGAGCCGCTGGGCCTGCTCCGGGGGCTGGCGGCGGCCCGGCTCCTTCCCTCTGGCTCGAGGACAAATTGAGGAGACTCGGGTGACTGAGCCTCACCCCCCTTACCAGGAGACCAACTGCTTATGTCACCGCTGGTATTGATGAAGATCTGTCCTCCACCGCTTTCTGCTGACATCAGATCTCTGCCATGTTGGTATCCTATGCGAATGGCAGCATTTCGTTCCCCTTGCCAGGCAACCCAAGCAATGGGTGAGTCCTGACCTGCCCTCAGCAGGACCCGGACCGAGACACAGTTTCCGCGGGCTCCTAGCCCCGGTCCAGGGAAGTTCCGGGAGCCGGAACTCGGCCGCTCCGTGCTCGGTGTAAGCTCCTATAAGTGTAGGCTCCAAGAAGCAGCCCCCGCGGGCTCAGTTCCGGGAGCCGGAATTCGGCCGCTTAGTGTTTGGTGTATGCTCTGATAGTAGCAGGGTCCAAGAAGCAGCCTCCGCGGGCTCCGCAGCCCTGAGCCAGGGCGGTTCCGGGACGGTTCCGGGAGCCGGAACTCGGCCGCTCTGTGCTCGGTGTAAGCTCCTATAAGTGTAAGCTCCAAGAAGCAGTCCCCGCGGGCTCAGTTCCGGGAGCTGGAATTCGGCTTCTTGGTGTTTCGTGTTTGCTCTGATATTAGCAGGGTCCAAGAAGCAGCCTCCGCAGGCTCCGCAGCCCGGAGCCAGGGCGGTTCCGGGACGGTTCCGGGAGCCGGGACTCGGCCGCCCCGCGCTCCGTGTTCACTCCGATAAGATCAGATTTTAAGAAGCCCCCAGGCGCTGAACCCTAGCAATCTGTCTGCAAGCCGCAGGCGAATTGCAGCCTGAAATTACCTGTTCTATGGCTGAATGAGATAAATATGACTTTTAAGAGTTGTATTTAAATGACACAGATCAAATAGAGAGATTGTCAAACAAATGGGCCTCTATTGTTCTCATTTTTAGCTCAAACCTGGAGATGCATAGAAGCAAGAGAAAGGTTGATGTAACTAAGTTAAATATTTGAAAGGAAAAACTTATTTTATATTCAATACTTTCTATTTTGGGGTATAGGTAAACTAATTAAACCTTCAATTCTTTTCTTCCTTTGATGTGACTATATATGTACTATAAAATATCTTGGGAAACAGAAATTCACTATGTTCTAGTGTGAGAGGGTAACCATTCCTCAAAGTAGACAGAGGATGGTTAGGCATAATGAGAGAAGAGAGGTAGATAGATTTTAGTTATGATGTTTCCCCAACCACTGTGCTACCTACTAGCATTGCCTTAGGAAGGTCATTGCCTACACACTAATCAAGGCAAGTTAGCTAAACAGCAATGCCACATCTGCTTTGGGACTCATAGGATAATATGTAGCTTAGGTGGGGTTCAGATAAGACATACAGGTAGACTGTCAGCCTCTGATCATTACTTCTTCTCCACACCTATTTCTCAAAACCAGAGCGTAAAAAAAAATTGTATTCCAGGAACACAATGTTGGTGGAAATTCAAGGTAATTCTTCGTGAGGTAGATTTGCCTGGGTTGAGTCTATAAAGCAAGAAGTCCTGTGTCTTGAGGTACATTCATTCCCAAGTCCCAAACTTATGGGAGTCTGCTAAGAAGGTAGTGAGCTACCTTGCTTCTCCCTGTACTAATGTTGAATACTTCCAGAGAAAAGCATATCACAGGGAACCCAAACTACTTATCTGAGGAAGACAATCACTACACAGGACAGATAACACATTCAATAGCTTGCATTAGAAAAAGCAGAATTAACCAGAAGGAGAAGGTATTTATAAAATGTCTTCAAAAAGACATTTATATAGCCAGGAGCAAGCAGTTACACACAAGAACTAATTTGAAGTATTGTTGGCTGAAATAATTCTAACAAATAAGTCACCTAGTGGGTTGAATAGCAGGATAAGCACTTGAAGAGTAAATTAGGGACCTGAAAGATCAAGTTTCAAAACTCTCTTAATACATCTTAGGAAGGGATTGGTAAGGGATAGAGAAATGAAAAAAAAAAAAAATCAAAATCAAATGGAGGATAGAAGAAGTCTCAGCAGCTATACTACGGATTTCCCATAAGTGAGAGAAAGAATAATGAATGGGAGGAATTAGTTGAAGAAATAACCTATTATTTTCTCAGATTACAAGAAAGAAAGCTCTCATTTTGAAGGAACCAATAGAAAGTCAAACAAAAGAGAACAAACAGAACAAAGTTAAACAAACAATAAAATCTCTAAAAACATTGAACTGAATTTTTTAAATTCAAGGGGTCCTCAAAGCTCATTAAAACTACTTTATGAAGAAGATTTTGATTGGTATCACTCTTCTCAAAGCATTCTAAAAGAATGCAATGAAATATTTTCAAAGAAAAAGAAATTCTAACATAGAATTAGATATTTGTTTAAATTCACACAAATGTAAGAGTAAGATATAAAGTTCTCAGGTTTATAAGATCCCAGAAACATTACTGCAGAAAGATGAGTTTTGACAAGAAGAATCTTGAACAAGTAATCAATAGAAAGAATGAGGATTCTAGGGGATTGCCACAAGATATGTGGGAACCAACAATGAATAGAATTTAATACATTTTTAAGTAAATGCACATTAAAAATGTCTTTCAACAGTAATTCAGAACTGAAATTTTATAGTGCAATCAGAAGCAGAGCATATACTAAATTATCTTCTTTGTGAGGAAGATATAAATAATAATATTTAAGAAATTCATGTAAAATAATAAACACAAATAAGAGTCTTCAATGATTTAAGTCCAATATTTTTGTTCAAATTGTAAAGAGCTTAATGTATGCATTTAATCAACTAAAAGCAGGATATGAGAAAGCAAAAATAAAGGAGTAGTGTGATAAATATGTAAGCTGAAATAAAATGCAGAAAATGGTAGAAATCATCTGTAACCACAGTAAATGTAAACCAATTCAACTTGCTGATCAAAAGTTTCTCAGAGTGGACTGAAATTGTGTTTTTACCTGATAATTTTAGTTCTCCAAGAAATAGACTTTGGGGCAGAGATCTGGGAGCAGAAAGTCTAGGGAGTGCTCTCAAAAACCACACTTGTTGGCCCATGCCTGTGATCCCAGTGGCTGGGGAGGCTGAGATAGGACGATCGCAAGTTCAAAGCCAGCCTCAGCAAAAATGAGGCACTAAGCAACCCAGTGAGACCCTGTCTCTAAATAAAACACACACAAAAAAAATAAAGAGGGGGGGGGTCTGGGGATATGTCTTATTGGTTAAGTGCCCCTGAGTTTAATCCCTGGTAACTCCCCACCAAAATAAATAAATAAATAAATAACCACACTATGGGAAAGGAGGGAAAGAAGATTGAAGACAGGAAGAACCTGAGCCTGTGATCCAGTTTCAACAAAACCCTCAGCTCATTCCACAAGGAATTATTCTGAAGCTGGGATGTCCTTTCAGCTGTGTCTGAAATTGAGGCAAGTTGCTGGCACTTTATACAGACACATTGACCAGATAGCTGTTGGGCGTGGGCTGACACTGAGAGGTGACATAACCTTGAGTTAAGAGCTCGATTTGGCCAAGGGAAAATCCCTGGACTGGTTCTCAGCTGTGAGTCATAGACCAGTAGCTCTGGCAGAGTGGGAGAAGGGAGTTTCTCAGTCCTGAAGAGGGGAAGGGAGGAGGGCAGCACAGTTTAAAGGACAGTCTGCCCTTTGAGTCACCCAGTGTCAATTGCCTCATGAAGCGAGTTTATGTATCTCAGAGCAGATTCTCCAAAATTCCAGCTGGTAACCTTCTTCTGAGAAAATGGAACAGGATATAGTCCCTACCAGTGCAGCCAATCTTGGGACCACAGCTGCTACTCATCACCTTCCTGCACCCCTTCAAGTTCATGTAGAAGGTATATGTGACACTAATGCCTATGGGCAGTCCAAGCCTCCAGGTGAGTCTGAGTTCATTCTCTGGCTGCTACACTACTTCTTTTATTGCCAAGATGGGAGAGGGTGATAACAAGAAATGCCACAGGAGATCACTAGGTGTCAAATATATTATCTTCTGCTTCCAGGTGTCATAGCAGTCCTACGTCTCCATGATGACCAAGGTCAAATCTTCCCACCAGGATGTGTCTCCTTTCCTGTCCTGATCAGCTGGTCTTTTCAGCTGAGGAACCTGAAATAATTAGGTGGCATACAGCCACAGCTTAAAATTTCATGGAAGGATTGTGGCACATTGCAGTAGAAGTGCTTCCCTCTGGGAACCAGAATCTCTAAATCCACAGAGCCTAGAACTCCAGAGATAAGAATCATGTATTTCCTGAGTGAATTGCTGAATGAAACGGTAAGCTGCTATTTTGGTCCTTGGATTTATGCAAGCCATTATGGTTTTGGATTAGATACTATTGCCTAGAAGATAAACTCTGTCCTTTCTGTGTACCCTCCCAAAGCTGGTAGCTCAGTTTATGGGTAGTTTGGACCACTGGTGGGATCAGTGTGTTCCATGGTATGGGAGGAACATGTCACCTCCTTTGTGTGAATGGAGTTTCTTCCACTGAAGTGATACTATGTGAGATTCCTTGTTGTTCTAACAAACTTTGTAAGTCCTCATAGAGTGATGTGAATTGAAGCCACTTAGGCAGAGAGATTAAAATCCGTGCCAAAAATAAGTGTCAGTATGTTTCCAGGACAGAAGAAGTCCAATGTGGTTAATTTACTTGTTACTAGGTGTCAGCTTGTTTCGTTGAGTAGGAAGGGCTCTGTTGCTGGCAAGGTGGACATCCTGCAGTGGAAATACCCACAACTGATTACTTTTGATCATAGATAGCTTTTGTGCCAACACTGGGGTAGATACTGAAGCACAATGATATCAACTGTCCAAACTGCTTGATTTTTTAGTGCCTCTTCCATGATTGACAGTCTTTGGTACGCATTAACATATACACAAATTCTCATGCTTTGTGAGAATTCTTGAATGTCTCTCCATGTGCCTCTTCTCGAGGCTTCCTTGTCCTAGATCTGTCAATACTTTATTATTTAATACTCTTAATGATGCTTCCAGGCCATTTGCCACTGCCTATAAATATAAATATATTATTACCTCAGGACGGTTTCCTTCCACACCAAGTGGAAAGCCAGGTTCATTGCCCAAAGCTCTGCCCGGTGGCAGTGTTCATCCTCAACGCTCTCTCACAGGGAACCAAAATAATGTGGCTGGAGGGTAGCTGTAGTCCATTTGTGGCCTTCATTATCAGCATATTGAGCCAAGCCATTTTGGATCAAGTTTACACTTTATGTCATTATCTCCATGTGGAAGGTATTTCTTTTCTCCAGGTGGAATGAGTATACACAAAAGGGGGAGCTGCAGAGGCAGCAATCAAGGTTTGACATGAGCGTCTAGACCACCTGCTCCTAAGCTTATTCATGTACTCTGTTGCAATGAGAGCTTAATTCCACGATAGCTAGCTATCGGCCCACACAGTCTGATCCACTTTGTGATTGTCTTGCTGATGCTTGCCATAAATTCCCTAAGCATATTTTCCACCATGGGCACCTCTACTATCATAGATTCTTCTGGTGGCATGGCCCAAGAGTCAGGCATGTTTGCTTTGTAGCTCTTATACTTATTGTTATGTCTGTTCTTAGTCTGGGCCTAATTCAAACAGCAGCATCGCTTGGTAGATATTTGTGTTTGTTTTTTAATAGTGGGATAGATGAGCTTTGATAGGTTCTCTGTTATTTTTGAAGGGATTTTGCAGCATTGCCCAAATCAGCATGTCCTTAAAATATTCATTAATATGTAGGTCCTCGCATCTTTTATAGCATGAGTAACCAACACCTTAAAAGTTCTTGTTCATCCTGTCAGTAAAAGTCTTGCTCATCCAGATAAAGATTGTACACGGAAAGAATGTACTCTAAGGAAATTGTGCAAAAATTCTGCAGGGTTCCTTCAATCTCTATCATGAGAAAGGATGGGACAGTTGGCATAAAGTGATCCATCCCCTGTGAAGAAAATATGCTTCCTTCTGATCCTGCTTCTGGTCCTGATTCTTAAGATGGATGGAAAATGATACACTTGTCAAATAAGTGGCTGCATAACATGTAGTTAGTCTAGGCTCATCTGTTCCAATAACTTTCCCTACAACTTTAACAGAAGCTACTTTTTGGTAACGTTTGGTTAGTCTATGTAATCCATCAAAATTTGTTTCTTGAAAGGAATTGGACTAGTGGATTAAGTAGAGATATGACAAGAGCCATTACCTGTGGGAAGTCATCTATGAGCCATGGTGAACTGAGCAATGTTCGAGCCATTAGGCAGGGAAGCCTGGCTTTTGAGAACTCCCAGTCAGAACCCACAATTCTGAGAATGTCCGATTCACATGGTGCCCTGTCCTACTTCACAGCTCAAGTTCAAGCACAGCCTCCCAGAGATAAGTGTAACTTGCCAAACGCCCATCAGTCTGTTTACTGCAAAAGCCTCTGCCACACCAAGAAACAAGCACCAAAACAAGACTCCTCCCATTGAAACCTTATCCTTGCCTTTGATACACTCCCCCTTAAATAAAGAATTGGGGCCCTTTTTTCAGTTGTTCAGTTCTAGCTCCCTTCAGGACTGGAAGACCCATCAGATGCTCCGCTTTTTAAAATCTAACCTTTGGCTTTGTCTTATTTCTTACTGATTAGTTCAGACTTTCAATTTTATCAGGCGGCTCACACCTCCTGGGCAGGAACCTGCTCTGTCCATGTGTTGGCCACCCTGTTATAATTACCTGTGTATCATTTAGTTCCTTCGGGGTGGCACCAATCTCTCTCTATCCGTGGGACACAATATTGCTTTGTGTTTATTATTTTTTCCTTGTCTTAGGGGTTAGGTATTTTTAGTCTTTCTCTTTGACTCCCCTACTCTGAGAACTTTTCCACCAGAGGAATTAATACATCTGTTCTGCCACCTAGCAAGTATGTCCATTCTAGTAGCTGGGGAAATGACTCAATGAATGTATCTAAAAGCCCAATGAACTTACTGTAAGCTGAATCTAGACCCTAACTCCATTAATTTGTCCTGTACATCCTCATTCCAACAGGGGCATGATGGTTATGTTTCACGTCCCCAAACTATGAGTATCAACTCTCATTCAGTATTCAACATATTTTCTAATATCCGAGTAGTCTAAAAGTTCCCCTTCCTCCACTATATAGCTATTTGCATCCATGGTTATAGTACCCTTTGAAGAAGGTCTAAGAGGATAACTACAGTGCACACTGGTGATGGTATTATAGACTGTGTCCTCTTGTGGATCTGGCTTCTCCTTCAGTCATTCAGTTCTGGATTTAAAATCTGACTCAGATCTATAAAATGGTAGGGTCATGGTTTTTATTGGAGTGAATACCCTCAACTTCCTAATCACCCATCCTTGAATTATTTCGATTGCACAGATTGAGGAATAACCCATGTGGGTCGCCCATCCATCTTGCCTCTTGGGCACCATGAGTTGTATAAATACCTCCAGAACTCTGTGCAGGTCAGCACTCCCCCACCCCACCCCACCCCCCATCCCCCATTTTCTGGCTGCCATTCAGACCTTGCTCCTTATTTATATAATTGTAGCCACCTGCCTTCTCAGAGTTAAACACCACCAGCTGGCTTCTATTATTTTGAGATCTTATCACATCCCACTCATATCAATTCTATCATAGTTCTTCTACCGCCAGATGGCGAGCTCCTCAGTGATGTTGATATACTGCTCAACGGTGCATTCCTAATGGTTTTGGAAAACCAAAGGTCTCTGCGTTCTCCCAAGAAACAGTACAGGATGATAGGTTTTCTAGTTGTTTTACCTATAACTGGGGGAGGCTATAAGCTGAAAGGGGCATGTTATGGCTGGAGCAAGTGTCAGTCAGCAAGAGAATGCAAAGATCCAAGGTGCACAAAATGATCCAGATGGTATCTGTTGCAAAAGAATTGACTTTATTTTCCTTAATAAATCAGTTCTTTCTTTCTCTTATATAAATATGTACAACCAACTTTAATCCAGTGATGCTAACAAACAGGAAAATTAAAACACAAAAACCTTGAGCCAGGTTCTTATTAGCATTAAACCCATCTATTTCTAATTTTATTTCTGAGTTATTAAAATCTTTAAGTTTATTCTTTTAGAGAATAACATTAACTCTAGTTTAAATTCCCCACTAAAAAGTAAGAAGCCTGGGTACTTGGATTCAAAGTCACAAAGATTTTCTCCTATATTTTCTTCTAGATGCTTTATAGTTTTCAGTTCCACATTTAAGCTATGGCCAATTTGGGGCTAGTTTTTGTATATGGTGTGAGGTATGGATGTGATTTTATTTTATGCCACATAGAATCCAATTATTTATGCTGTGTTGAAGAGATAATTGTTTTTTACTAAACTATCTTCTCTCCTTTTGTTGAAAATCAAATGACTATCTACACATAAATACATTTATATGTGTATGTATTTATTTCTGTACACTATTTTGTCACATTGTTTTATTTACCCAACTTCATACCAATACCACCCTGTCTTTATTACTAAAATTTTAACATAAGTATTGAAATCAGATAGTGTAAGTCCTCCAACATTCTTTATTTTCAAAGTATTTTTGGATGATGTAAGTCCTTTACATTTTCATTCTAAAGGTACAACCAAATTGACAAGTTCTACACAAACCCCTCCCCTCAAAAAAAAAAAAAAAAAAAAAAACCTTGTAGAGATTTTTATGGGGATTGGATTGAATATATACATCAAATTGGAGAGATCTGATATCTTAACAATATTGATACTTTTAGTCCAGGAATATAATACATCTGTTCACTTATTTAGGTCTTCTGTAATTTTTCTCAGCAATAAGATGCAATTTTTGGTAAACAGTTTTGCATATATTTTGTGAGATATACCCTTCAGTGTTTCATGTTTTCTTGATGCTATTATAGACTCTCTTTTTAAATTTCAATTTCTAGTTGTTCAATCAATGAGTTTATACAAGTATAACTTAACTTTCTACATTGATATTTTATTTCATAAAATTGGTAAATTGACTAATAACTTAAAGTTATTAGTTATAATCACTTTTTGATTGTTTCAACTTGGACAATGATTTTTATTTACAAATAAGGAATTTAACTTGTTTCTTTCTAGTCTAAATAATTTTTATTCCTGTTTACTGCCTTACATAGAAAGTTCAGTACAATTTTGAATAAAAGTGAGTGTGGATGTCTTTGCCTTGTACTTGATCTTAAGAAAGAAATTCAGTCTTCAAAATTAAGAATAATATGTCAAGGGCTTATTATAGATAGAGAAAGGTTTTTATTTCAGTGTGTTGAGAATATGGAATGATGTTGAATTTTGTCTATTTTTGCATTTAATTAGATTATTATTTTCTTTTTTAGTTTCTTAATGAAGTGATTGGCATGCATTTGTTTTCAAGTTTTTGACTAGACTTGTTCTGCTGAGGTAAACCCCTTGGCACTGATGTCATATCTTTCAATTTAATATATCGGTGGTTTCGACCTGCTGACATTTTGTTGGGCATTTTTGCATCTTTGTTCAGAAAAAAACATTCATCTGTTTCTTGTCACATTTTTCTTTGTTTGAGTTTCAGAAAAGCAGTTGTTTCATGAAGAACTTGTAAAGCTTTTCCTCTGCTAACATTTTTCTTGTAGAATTTTAATTATTTATTTCTTTTCTGTTTGATAAACTTAACTCATAAATCTATGTAGGCCTGGAGCATTCTTTTTAAAAGACCTTAATGTAAAATTTAATTTCTTCAATAAATATAGGAGTATTTTTTAAATTTCATTAAATTAAATTAATTAATTAATTTATTTATTTTATTATTATTAGTTGTTTAAAACATTACAAAGCTCTTGACATATCATATTTCATACATTTGATTCAAGCAGATTATGAACTCCCATTTTTACCCCGTATACATACTGAGATTCACATCGGTTCCACATCCACTTTTTTACATACTGCCATACTAGTGTATGTTGTATTCTGCTGCCTTTCCTATCCCCCCTCCCCTCCCCTCCCCTCTCCTCCCATCTTCTCTCTCTACCCCATCTAACCTCACTCCCCCACTGGCACCAAGGCCAAATTTGGGGGCCAACAGAGGTGAGGCAAAGAACCTCACCCCCCCACTGGTGCATAGACCTATCCACAAGTATGGCTGTATGCTGGACCGGTAGTCAGTGACGGGTATGATTCAATTGCAGTGGTATCAACCTAAGACAGGAGGCTGACGCCTAAAGGTCAGTTTTCCGATGACGGGTAAGAACCATATGTTGAATTGGACAACCTACCAGGCACAGTCCTTAAGCCACATTGCTTGTTGTTTAATTAATCAGAAGGGGGGAGATGCTGGGAGCCATTAGCCAAGTAGGTATGACAATTTCCTTGCCAGCGTACCCCATGTTGCAGTGACATTGAATGTACGTGACCTTGCTCAAGGACCAAGGCAGATTAGGGTGTTCCCGGTTTTAAGATAATCGTGTTTAGGGTGTTCCCAGTTTAGGTTCCAGGTTTAAGGTTTAAGATTATTCCTGCTGGGAATAGGGCGTATCCTGCTGCCTGAGTTCCCCTTAAGTTCTCACGGGATTCAGACAGTATATTTTGGAGATAGAAGCCCAGTGGAGGTGGATTTGGAAGAGAACGTGGATTTCCCCAGAACATGATTGTAGACGGCTGGTGTGAGTTCGGGAATAAAGAGTTGCTGTTTGAATCTACAAGCTGTGTGGTGGCTCGTGATTGTGTGCCCAGCCAGACTGCGGCATTTGTGCCCAGCCAGACTGCGGCATTTGGTGGCTTGTTATTTTTTCCCCTTTCCCCTCACTTCCTCTTATATGTAATTTTGTATAACAATGAGGGTCTCCTTCCTTTACCATGCAATTTCCCTTCTCTCTCTCTTTCCCTCCCCCCTCTCGACCCTCTTTAATGGTGATCTTCTTCTCATGCTCTTCCTCCCTATTCTGTTCTTAGTTGCTCTCCTTATATCAAAGATGACATTTGGCATTTGTCTTTTAGGTATTGGCTAGCTTCACTTAGCATAATCTGCTCTAGTGCCATCCATTTCCCTGCAAATACCATGATTTTGTCACTTTTTAGTGCAGAGTAATACTCCATTGTGTATAAATGCCACATTTTTTTTTATCCATTCATCTATTGAAGGGCATCTAGGTTGGTTCCACAGTCTAGCTATTGTGAATTGTGCTGCTATGAACATCGATGTAGCAGTATCCCTATACTATGCTCTTTTAAGGTCTTCAGGAAATAGTCTGAGAAGGGCAATGGCTGGGTCAAATGGTGGTTCCATTCCCAGCTTTCCCAGGAATCTCCATACTGCTTTCCAAATTGGCCACACCAATTTGCAGTCCCACCAGCAATGTACAAGTGTACCCTTTTCCCCACATCCTCGCCAGCACTTGTTGTTGTTTGACTTCATAATGGCTGCCAATCTTACTGGAGTGAGATGGTATCTTAGGGTGGTTTTGATTTGCATTTCTCTGACTGCTAGAGATGGTGAGCATTTTTTCATGTACTTGTTGATTGATTGTATGTCCTCCTCCTCTGAGAAGTGTCTGTTTAGGTCCTTGGCCCATTTGTTGATTGGGTTATTTGTTATCTTATTGTTTAATTTTTTGAGTTCTTTGTATACTCTGGATATTAGGGCTCTATCTGAAGTGTGAGGAGCAAAAATTTGTTCCTATGATGTAGGCTCCCTATTTACCTCTCTTATTGTTTCTCTTGCTGAGAAAAAAACTTTTTAGTTTAAGTAAGTCCCATTTGTTGATTCTTGTTATTAACTCTTGTGCTATGGGTGTCCTATTAAGGAATTTAGAGCCCGACCCCACAATATGTAGATCGGAGCCAACTTTTTCTTCTATCTGACGCAGAGTCTCTGATTTGATATCAAGATCCTTGATCCATTTTGAGTTAGCTTTTGTGAATGGCGAGAGAAGGGGATTCAGTTTCTTTTTGTTGCATATGGATTTCCAGTTTTCCCAGCACCATTTGTTGAAGATGCTATCCTTCCTCCATTGCATGCTTTTAGCCCCTTTATCAAATATAAGATAGTTGTAACTTTGTGGATTAGTCTCTGTGTCCTCTATTCTGTACCATTGGTCCACCCGCCTGTTTTAGTAACAGTACCATGCTGTTTTTGTTACTATTGCTCTGTAGTATAGTTTGAAATCTGGTATCGCTATGCCGCGTGATTCACACTTCCTGCTTAGAGTTGCTTTTGCTATTCTGGGTCTTTTATTTTTCCATATGAAATTCATGATTGCTTTATCTATTTCTACAAGAAATGCCGTTGGGATTTTGATTGGCATTGAATTAAACCTATAGAGAACTTTTGGTAATATCACCATTTTGATGATGTTAGTTCTGCCTATCCATGAACAGGGTATATTTTTCCATCTTCTAAGATCTTCTTCTACTTCTCTCTTTAAGGTTCTGTAGTTTTCATTGTATAAATCTTTCACCTCTTTTGTTAGGTTGATTCCCAAGTATTTTATTTTTTTTTGAGGATATTGTGAATGGAGTGTTTTTCCTCATTTCCGTTTCAGAAGTTTTGTCACTGATATACAGAAATGCCTTTGATTTATGCGTGTTGATTTTATATCCTGCCACTTTGCTGAATTCATTTATTAGTTCTAGTAGTTTTTTTGTAGACCCTTTTGGGTCTTCTAGGTATAGAATCATGTCTGCCGCAAATAGTGATAATTTAAGTTCTTCTTTTCCTATTTTTATGCCTTTAATTTCTTTCGTCTGTCTAATTGCTCTGGCCAGTGTTTCGAGAACTATATTGAATAGAAGTTTTGATAGAGGGCATCCCTGTCTTGTTCCAGATTTTAGAGGGAATGCCTTCAATTTTTCTCCATTCAGAATGATGCTAGCCTGAGGCTTAGCATAGATAACTTTTACAATGTTGAGGTAAGTTCCTGTTATCCCTAGTTTTTCTAATATTTTGAACATAAATGGATGCTGTACTTTGTAGAATGCTTTTTCTGTGTCTATCGAGATGATCATATGGTTCTTATCTTTAAGTCTATTGATGTGGTGAATAACATTTATTGATTTCCATATATTGAACCAGCCTTGCATCCCAGGGATGAATTCTACTTGATCATGGTGCACAATTTTTTTGATGTGTTTTTGTATCCGATTCGCCAGAATTTTATTGAGGATTTTTGCATCTAGGTTCATTAGAGAGATTGGTCTGTAGTTTTCTTTCTTTGAGGAGTCTTTGTCTGGTTTTGGAATCAGGGTGATGTTGGCCTCATAGAATGAATTTGGAAGAGCTCCCTCTTTTTCTATTTCCTGAAATAACTTGAAAAGTATTGGTACTAATTCTTCTTTAAAGGTTTTGTAAAATTCCACTGTATACCCATCTGGTCCTGGGCTTTTCTTGGTTGGTAGTCTTTTGATTGCTTCTTTTATTTCATCCATTGATATTGGTCTGTTCAAATTGTGTGTATCCTCCTGACTTAGTCTGGGCAAATCATATGACTTAAGAAATTTATCAATGTCTTCACTATCTTCTATTTTATTGGAATATAGGTTTTCAAAATAATTTATTTATTATTATTTCTTCTGTATTTCTGTAGCATCTGTTGTGATATTGCCTTTTTCATCCCGTATGTTATTAATTTGAGTTCTCTCTCCTCTTCGTTAGCGTGGCTAAGAGATAAGATCTGTCGATCTTATTTATTTTTTTCGAAGAACCAACTTTTAGTTTTGTCAATTTTTTCAATAGTTTCTTTTGTTTCAATTTCATTGATATCCACTCTGATTTTAATTATTTCTTACCTTCTGCTACATTTGCTGTTGTTTTGCTCTTCCGTTTCTAGGGCTTTGAGATGAAGTGTGAGCTCATTTATTTGTTGGTTTTTTCTTTTTTTGAGGAATGACCTCCAGGCGATGAATTTCCCTCTTAAAACTGCTTTCATTGTGTCCCATAGATTCTGATATGCTGTGTCTGTATTTTCATTTATCTCTAAGTATTTTTTGATTTCCTCCTTTATGTCTTCTGTAACCCATTAATCATTCAGTAACATATTGTTCATTTTCCATATGATGTAGGATTTTTCCTTCCTTCTTTTATTATTGATTTCCAGTTTCATTCCATTATGATCAGATAAAATGCATGGTATTATCTCCACCCCTTTATATTTACTGAGGGTTGCCCTATGGCATAATATATGGTCTATTTTTGAGAAGGATCCATGTGCTACTGATTAAAAAGTATATCCACTTGATGATGGTTGGTATATTCTATATATGTTAGTTAAGTCTAGGTTATTGATTGTGATATTGAGTTCTATAGTTTCTTTATTCAACTTTTGTTTGGAGGATCTGTCCAATAGTGAGAGAGGTGTGTTGAAGTCACCCATAATTATTGTGTTGTGGTCTATTTGATTCTTGAACTTGAGGAGAGTTTGTTTTATGAACGTCGAAGCACCCTTATTTGGTGCATAAATATTGATGATTGTTATGTCTTGTTGGTGAATGGTTCCTTTTAACACTATATAATGTCTTTCCTTATCCCTTTTGATTAACTTAGTCTTGAAGTCGATTTTATTCGATATGCTTGCTTACGAGGACCGTGTGCATGGTATATTTTCACTTTCACTTTCAGCCTGTGTATGTCTTTTCCAATCAGATGTGTCTCCTGGAGGCAGCGTATTTTTGGATTTATTTTTTTTTAATCCATGTTACCAGCCTATGTCGCTTTATTGGAGAGTTTAAGCCATTAACGTTTAGGGTTACTATTGATATATGATTTCTACTTCCAGCCTTGTTTGATTATTTATCTTCTTTTTTTTAATTTGGTTTGTTTCTCCATGATTAGCTTTCCCCCCGCCCTCTGGCTTTACTGAGGTACTTCCCACTGTTGGTTTTGGTTATTGTTTTTCATTTCTTCCTCGTGTAGGGTTTTGCTCAAGATGCTTTGCAATGCTGGTTTTCTGGCTGCAAATTCTTTTAACTTTTGTTTATCAAGAAAGATTTTTATTTCGTTGTCGTACCTGAAGCTTAATTTTGCTGGATACAAAATTCTTGGTTGGCATCCATTGTCTTTCAGTGTTTAAAATACGTTGTTCCAGGATCTTCTCGCTTTCAGCGTCTGTGATGAAAAATCCGTTGTTAACCTTATTGGTTTACCCCTGAATGTAATCTGCCTCCTTTCTCTTGTAGCTTTTAATATTTTCTCTTTGTTCTGTATATTGTATATCTTTATAACAATATGTCTTGGCGTTGGTCTACTGTGATTTTGTATGCTTGGTGTCCTGTATGCATCTACAATTTGTACATCCGTTTCCTTTTTTATTTCTGGAAAGTTTTCTATAATTATTTCATTCAGCAGGTTGCTCATTCACTTGGTTTGAACCTCTATACCTTCCTCTATCCCAATGATTCTTAAGTTTGGTTTTTTTATGTTATCCCATATCTCTTGGATGTTTTTCTCGTGATTTTTTACCAGCCTTTCTGAGTTGGCTAGACTCTTTTCAAGATGATATATTTTGTCTTCATTATCTGATGTTCTGGCTTCTACTTGCTCCACTCTGTTAGTGATACTCTCATTTGAGTTTTTAATTTGGTTTATAGTTTCATTTCTAGAATTATTGTTTGATTTTTTTATAATCTCTATCTCCTGATAAAGATGCTTATTTGCTTCTTTTATCTGTTTATGTAATTGATTTTCAATGTGTTCTTTCATTGTTTGAATTTGCTGTCTCATATCCTCTTTAAGATTCCATTCCATCTGTCTAAGGTATTCCTTGAGTTCTTTATTTGACCATTTTTCTGATGCCTCTAGGTCCTCCTGAGTATTTAGGGTGTTCTGCATTGATTGTACTCCTTTTCTTCCTTGCTTTTTCATGCTGCTCACGTTACTTCTTGTTCTGTTTGACTGCTGATTTGCTGTTTACTCCTATAAATTTATTTGATGCTTGGGAGGAAAGGTATTAGAAGGGAAGGGAAGAAGTCACTAAAGAGAATGAGGGTAAACAGGTAGAATTCCAGGAAGAGGGAATAAGGAAATTGAAAAGAAATGAAAAGACAAAAGAAAAAAAATAGAAAATTAAAAAAAGAAAAAAAAATTTAAAAAATACTCAAAAAATAAAAATAAAAAATAAAAAAACAATAAAAAATATTAAAAAAATAAAAAATAAAAAAAAATGAAAATAAAAAAAAAACAAATAAAAAAAATTTAATAAATGCAGTTTTAGAGTTTGATTAACTTCTCTTACAGTAGGTGGAGCTGTGCTCCCCGGGCCAAGCTTCTCCTCTCAATACGCAGGAACCAATCCCTGTGCAGTAGTTCCTCCTCCCAGACTGGGTGGGTCTCCAATCCTGAGTGCCTAGGGCCTTTTCTTGTGTCTAGTTACTTCCCCACTTTTCCTCAAGCCAGGCCCCGCTCACCGGTGATGCTCACCACAATACTGGCTACACGCCAGGTCTGCTGCTCCCGGGAGCCCTATTTTCTTGAATGACTGGGCACACTCTCCCTGTTTGTCATTCCCTCAGACCCTAAGTTTGTGGGGCTTGGGGCTGAGAACCCTCAGCGTATTTTGCTTGCCCTCCGGTAGCCACGCCCCTGGTAACTGGTGCAAGAGACCTCAGTTGTCAGCACTGGTGGGAGAGGTAGCCGGGGGTCCCACGCCGGGGGTCGCACCACTCCTGATTCCCTCGGTCTGACTATCGCGCTCACGGGAGAGCTGGGAGGGGCCCTTAAGTTTTCCCCGTTGTGTGGAGAGGAAAGGCTAGGGGGTTACACACCTGTCGTTGCCTGTTTCAATGAATTTATCTCTTCCTCCACATTCTGGTGACGTCAGTTCTCTGCCATGGTGGTATCCCATGCAAATGGCGACAATTCATTCCCTTTGCTGGGTGACCAATGCAACAGGTGGGTCCTGACTGGCTCTCCCAAGCCCCGTCTCAATCCTGTGGCCACTGCCTATGAAGGCTGGGTTGGTATTAACCTCCGCAGGTTCAGAAGGGCCTACCAGTTGTTTCAGAGGGATCATTTAGTGCTGAGTCACAGCGGTTTGTCTGCGAGACACAGGCGAACAGGAGCTTGAATTCCTAATTTCTTCAATAAATGTAGGCGTATTCAGGTTATCTGAGAAGATTCAAAGTTCACTTCAACACTGACCAACTGATAGACTCACTTCTGAAGAGAACAGGGACAAAGGAGTTTGCCAACACTAGAGACTTGTAAGGGACAGAGGAAAGAAAATAGAATAAAGTTAGTTTCAATGAGAATTTTTAAATTTTTACTTATGAATTATGGCAATGGGAAAAATTATGTCAAGGAGTTTTCTTAGTCTAATTTTCTTAAATTTATAAGTTAGGTTCTTATCAGATTTCATTAACTTCCATATGTCATATAAAAGTAATAAGCTAGATAGCTCACAGTTAGTAATACTGATATAATCAGGGTAACATAAATATAAAGAAATTAAAATCTTTTACTCATGATTTTTTTTTTGAAAACTCATTTATATATTTATTCAATTATTTTCTTAATGCATTCATAAAGTTAGTTATTCTCAATCACCATTTACTCAAAAAAGTTTATGTGCCAGGCACTGTTCAAGGTTTGGAAATTTAATGCTAAAAATGTTAAAACCAGAATAAGAAATAAAATAAAAAATAAAAACATAAGTCTATGCTCATCCAAGATTGCGATAAAATGAAGCCAGAGAATGGGGGAGATAATGATCTAGGAGCTGTTGTAGATTGGGAGTTCAGACAGATATTAGTATGGACTTTAAGTTAAAACCTCAAGGATAAAAAAGAACTTGGCACAAACAAATTCTCACAAAGGAAACAATTCATGTTGGAATGAATGGGGGCCTATCTGAGGATCTCTGAAGCCAGTGAAGCTGGAGCAGACAGGGAATTGCAGCCAGGGGAAGATGAAGTAAGAAAAGGATCAAACATAAGAGGCCTTTTAGGCCAAAGTATTTTAGTGTAAGAGGAGGGCCTCAAGTAGAAAAGTGACATTCTATGATTGACGTGCTTAGGGGATTACCCCAGATAGTAGACTCAAGCAAGAGTGGAAAGAGGTAATCGGGTAACAGATGATGGTGGTTTGGAATAAAGTGACAGAAATGAAGACAAGCTGGTGGGTATGTGCTGTAGGTTCACCTGAATAAGCAGAGGTGCTGGTGGATTGAATATGGAATCGGGGAACATCTCCCTTCAGTTCATTCTCAAACTTTTGGCCTTGGCAATGCTGCACGGTGCTGTCATTTTCTGAGACAGGAAGTATTAATAAGATTTGAGGGAAAGGGAATAAAAACGTCTTGTGGATATGTTAAATTTGGAGTCTCCAATGGATACTCCAATGGAAATGTCAAATATGCATCTATACGTCAATGCAGAGCTAGAGGGAAGCTATTCATTGGTTTATTGATTCCACACGCACTTGTAAAGAACTATTATGTGTTAGGTAACTGTGTTAGCAGTGGGGATATTGATAAAAGGAAAAAGTAAGATCATCCCTTACTTTAAAACATTTGCTTTCTGGTGGGAGAAACAGATATATAAACGCATAATTACTATATAGTACAATAAAGTAGTATAATAAAGGGGCAGAGCACTTTATATATAAGATGATGGCACAGTTGTTTCTGCTAAAGGGAGCCAGTAAAGGACTTAGTAAGAAGTGACATTTTAGGGGGCTGGAGTTGTGGCTCAGCAGTAGTGCACTTGCCTGGCCTGTGTGAGGCACTGGGTTTGATTCTCAGCACTGCATATAAATAAATAAAATAAATGTCTATCAAAAACTAAAAAAAAAAAATCTAAAAAAAAGAAGTGACATTTTAAGAGTTGCTAACAATTTTAAAGTTGGTAGTATTTTATCTTTAGTGCATACATGATGCCAATTGGCTAGAGTAGAACTTCTGAAAATAATCTTGTACATGTGCATGAGATCATTGAAAGCTGAGCTTAGTACCTTCAGAAAAACAATATGGGAAATTATCTTCAAATATAAATAGAGACACATAGAAGAATCAATGAACTAACTGCATGGGCTAAAAGTAGCACATTTCTCATGTGTTGTATTTTGTCTGATTGGTTTTATCATATTTTTATAAAATACAATGAGTAATTCAATGGACATCAATTTCCTTTTCATCTCCTTTAATATTGTCTAGGCAGGTGAGAATATTTCAAGGTGTATTTTAAAAATAGCACTAAGCGTTCATATCCTTCAGGTAGTTTCTTGGCCTCAAATATATACCAGATTTTATTTTTAAAAGCTTGCTGCTATTATTATGTCCTCTACTTAATTATGGACTCTGTTAACTTCTTGTCCTACCTTTGTCTCTTTCTGCTTCACATATAGCCTTGAAAGCAGCAGTGAAACTGTTTAAAACCAAAAGTTTAATTGCATCCTGTGACCTCCTGGAAATTGTGAGGGCGGGAAGGAGATGAATGATTAGGTAGATAATTTTTTCTCTGCATTCCTGGTACAGAGTAAAGAAACAAGGAATCTCTATAAGGAGGATGCTTTCTGTCACCTGTCTCCCTCCCCAGTTCCTTGCTAGCCCTTGGGATTATCCACAAAAGCCAATCACATCCTTCCACAGATCAGGGGCTCTTCCCACCCTCTTGGTTCTGTACAAACTGCCTCCTGCAGACCCTGGTTATTCACTGTGCTCTGGAGTGTAATCCCCATGAGGCTCTGAATTGTATGTGTTGTCCTCCTTCCCTGGGCTTTGAGAATATGCAACTAACAAACTGCTCTTTCAATCTCATCTATCCAGTGTTCAGCCATCCCCACAACCCTAGAAGAAGATTTTCTCCATCACCGTTGGAGTGAATAGGAGATAATTAAAACATGTTGATACTGGAATACACACAGCTCTGTGCCCTTGGCCTAGCACAGAGCACTTTAAGAACAGGGAGAGTGTACCTTTACTATAAGAACAGTGATTGGATGGCAACTAATTTGTCAAGGTAACCACAAGAAATATTTTTTTCCTATTGTACCATCTTAATCTTTCCTAAATGTCTTGGAAACTTGATGCTGCATGTCCAAGGCTCATATTTTCTTCCTGCCTTCTTGCTTTCACCATTTGGTCTAGTCCTTTACCTGTATCATTTTTTTTTTCATTCTCAATTCTGCATGAATTAGTTCTTTTTTAATGATACTCTCCTTCCTGTGATATATATATATATATATATATATATATATATATATATATATATATATATATGTATATATATATATACACATATATCAGTTGTTCTCACACTAAGCTACCATAGGAAAGGGGTCCAGAAATAAATTTTCTGCCCCATCAAATCTTTCCAATTCTCTTGTGGCCCTTGGCTTCTTCAACTATTATGCTTCAAGTTTGGGTTGGAGCCTATTCTTTGGGCATCAGATCCTGTCAAGTTCAATAGTTAAGATGCTTGTATGAGTCTCATCATTTTGATTGGAGTATTATATATTTTCTATTGCACTAGGCAACTTTTCTTTAGAAATGTGATAAAATTTCCTTATAAATTCAAGCATCAGCTACAGGTATTACTTACATTTCTGCTTCTTGGAACAGTATGGTGAATCAAAAGTTGACTAACATCTATTAACCATATAGGTGTGCCTGAGACTATTCACACTACAGGCTGTGACCCAGCTGCAGTTCAGTCTCCAAGTGCATGGGATTTTTCAGGAAAATAAGAGTTAACATATCAACTTTGTAGCTATTGCATGCACATGCATAGCCACCATAATCACACATGGTATACACATACAGCTACTCATCTCTTCCCCATTTTTACATAATCAATTTTTCCTTTATTCCCCATCTGCCTCCCCCACTGCAAAAATATTCTATTTCCATTTAACTCTGATGGAAGATGTGCTCCCCTGTGTAGGGGACACCTGATTGTCCTATGAAATGGAGCTGCAGTGAAAATACTTTGCATTGTCAGTGAGGAAAAGATTGATTTTCTGCAAATGGAGTCAAATTGCAACTGAAAGTGATAGCCCTAGAACTGCCTTCCCCTTCTGTCGGACACTGATTGTCTCTCCATGTGCCAGCTTGTTATCGTATGGGCAGAGGGGAATTGCAGCTTGACGTAATTCATAGCAGTTTCACAAGGGGGAGAGATTGGAAAGAGAGATTGGCATGATGCTTTAATTGACAGAGGTTTGCAGCCCAAAATGATGGCATGAGCCATTCAAAGAGGAAGGAAAGTATGTGTGGACTAATGTTACATTTAAATGTCACAGAGATCATTTTTAAAATGGTAAGAAATCACATAAAACCCAATTCTAGTCCAAGCAAGTATTTAAGAGAATTGACTGTAGTAACATGACATTTCCCAGCTCAGACTTCGGTCTACCCTGCAGCTTTATGATAATTTAATTCCCTTTTGAGTCTTTGTAATGCCTTGGTGAATTTCCAAGGGCAGATTAAAGACAGTTCTTGGGGTATGGAATACATCACCATTACCCAAGTTAGGACATGGTAATTGGTACCAATGAATGAACGCATTTACTCTGGGAAGGTTTTGAGATCAAACAGGTCTAATGAAACTGTCTTAAAAGGATTCTTCACATCATTCTTAAAAAGTGTCTGTAACCCCATCAATTTACATTAAAAGTTTCTTTCGGCCTTCTGGAAAGATCAGGGTGGACATTTACTTTTCACAAATCCGAGTGGATGCCGCCCTCTATTACATAAGCTATGTGCATCCAAGCGTGTTCTCAGTCTCTGTTCATCTAAGACTTTTTGCATTAAATATCGTAGACAGTAGAGTTTTAATGGAGAAGGAAACTAAGGGAGAAAGGAAGAAAAACTTCCTCTTCTCAGGAAAGCACTTAATTGAATATTAAAATACATTGCAGAACAGGAGCTTTCTGCATCCACAGATTCAGGTTTTGAAGAATGAATACAGTCATTGTCATGTCAATGGTGTAAATCTTAGGTAAGGCATAGCTCTCCTCTTCCCTGCAGTTCCCAATTGTTCCCTGACTTGGATGCCCCACCTCTATGACCCTCACTCACAACAGATAACATTGTCCCTGTGCCTTGAAAAGACAGCAGTGGGAAGCAGAAACCTTCACACATGTCTTCTTCTCAACTCCCTTAACAGCAGCTTCTTGGAGAGGAGACCATGTGACTCTTCCTTCCCTCCGTGTTCTCCATCTGCTACCCCCAGCTCCTCACCACACTGTTCCACTGGAAAGTTTTCTACCATCAACAGTGACTTTCTTACCAGCAAATTAAACCAATATCCCCTGCATGGCACTACTGAATGTTAGTGGCACCTGATTTTTAAATCCACTCTTCCTTTGTCTTCTGTTTTCTTCTAACCCCAAATACCACTTTTTCTTGTTTTAACTACCCCTCCCCCCACACTTTTTTTTTTCTAATATCTCAGATTTTCCCATTTCATTTTGCACCAAGATGTTCCCTATGCTTGCTTGAGATCTAGGGAAGGGAGATATATATTTGACTCTAAGTATTCTTGAAGTCAAGCATATGTGACTCCTTAATGCTGGCTCCTCTTCTCTGCCTTTTTTAAATGTGTGGTTACCCCTCTGTTACCATTTCCCCTCCAATTCTCTACACAGGCATAGGGATAGAAAGCCGTTCAATCAATAATTACTATGTACCAATAATTGGTACATAGTAAATGCTTAATTAAAATCAGCTAAGAATAGGTAGATTTAAATAAACTATTATAAATATTTTAAAGTTTTCTATAATTTGCTTTTGCCATTAATTCTGAATAGTGCTTCTCCCTCTTTAAACCAATTAAATTTACATCCAAATTGAAACCATCCATAAATTATCCTATCATTTCTTTCTTCCTTCCTCTATATTAAATAATTTCTTTTATTGGACTTTAGGTCAGTAACTCTTTATACATTTCAACAGAGTATCAGTAAGTTTTTCCATAATTTCTTACATAATTAAAAATACATAATTACATAGAACGGGTGTCAAATATTAATTTTATTGTAAAGGTAAAGGTATTGCTTAATGAAATGAAATTGGAAGTTACATATTTGCTTAATTTGGACATTCAATTATTCTAAAAGCTACATTAGCAACAGAAATCACCATGTAAAGCATTTGTGGATTTAGTTTTCATCACAGACACAGAATCTCACTCCAAAGCCTCTGAAAAGGTTGCTAATGAGACCAAAAAATGAGCCACACCCTCTGGCTGGCATAAGGAGAGCACAAGTATGAAAAAGGAAAAAAGAAAATATAGAGAAATCAAGCATTTAGGTTTGTTAGAAAAATGCAGAGGACCAAAATTCAAGTTATATCTTCAGTAGTGTTAGCTTGCTGATAGTACATTTAACATCTCTAAATGGGATTTTTTTTTGGAAGGGGGCGAGATGTTGGATACAGGAGATTTAACCTAGGGATACCTAAATGGGATTCTATGAGTTGGGAAGAATTCCACATATTTACTGGTAAGTGCTGAGTTGTTCTTTACAAACAGTAAGTGCTGTACACATCTGAAAGGTTATTTAGACTACCTTCCGTCCAATAAATAGATATTATCTCTTGATTAAATTAAATTGAACCACAGGAACCTCAATTGCCTTTTTCCTAAAAGACAACACCCTCATGGATCACGCAGATGGCTCCTATACTGCCTAAAGCAAACTGTTCTTACAGTCCTATTACATTATCTCCCTAAGTTTACTTTGTGCATCTATAAAACCTTGTTGAAGGAGTTGTAAGGAGTTACTGAGATACTACAGGTACCTGATTGACACATGGTTAACAGTCTACATCTCCGCCTACTTTTCTTTTTTCCATTTCCACGAATTCTTTCATGTCCATCTTCGGAAACTTCTATACTACCCCGTGTTCAAGCTCTGCAAGGTCACACTGTCTCATCCTTGCCTGCTTTCACTCCTCTCTGGGGAGCGTTTTTCCCTCATTTGCCTTTCTGCTCACGTTTGTCCTGCAAAAATATGTGTGCCTCCATAAAGACTGATCGCTTGTCTCCCTGATGTCTGTCACTCCCGACCGTGGAGGTGAGAACTTGATTTCTGTTTGGAATGAATAACTTCTATTCCAAAGCAGTCTATGGCTGTGTTAGCCATTTTTTTTTTAAACTATGGTTTAAAAAAATGGTAGGCAAGGTAGGACATCTGACAACATTGGTCACTGTCCTTTAGGTAAGATGTTTCTTTTATAGTGCTAATGTTTGAACAAAGTCTATTAAAAAAAAAGCACTGTCAAAAAATAAAGCAATATGTTTAAAACATGTCTAGACTTGAACTACTACAAAAATCTAAGGAGTACAAAGCTCCAGAAAGATGAGAAACTGCTGTTGTGCAAAGAATTCAACTTTAAGTTGCTTTTTAAATAACCATCTTGATGATTTTAAAGTGTTCCGTTCAGTAGTGTTAAGTACATTTACACAGTTTGACAACCAAGCTAAAGAATTCTTTTTCTTCCTGCAAAACTAAAATTCTAAAATCCTTAATCCTTCATAGGTCTCTACTTGCCCTGTCTCCTCAGTCCTGTTTCTAAGAGTTTGACCATTCTGGGTAATCCAAATGAATGGAATCAAACAGAATTTCTCTCTTCTTCCCTTCTCTCTCTCTCTCTCTCTCTCTCTCTCTCTCTCTCTCTCTCTCTCTCTCTCTCTCTCTCGTGGCTGGTTTGTTCCACTTAGAGTTATTCAGATTTTCTTTATCTTCATGTTTTTATTGAGGCAGTTTTTGTGATTTTAGGAATTTGTCTCTTTCGTCTATGTTATCCTGTATCTTGGTGTACAGTGACTCAAAGTGTCCTCATCAGCCGTTTAGTTCTGTAGAATCGGGATTAATATCTGATTTTAAAGATTGGAACATTCTCTTTTTTCCCTCAGTCTAACTAGGAAAGCATTGCCAATTTTGTTGTATTTTTAAATAACTTTGGTTCCATTGATTTCCTTTATTTTTTTCTTCTTCTCAGTTTCATTTATCTCTGTTTTAATCTGTATTATTTTCTTCCTTCTGCTTTTTCAAGACTACATTGTTTAATTTCCAAAAATCTGTGAATTTTAAAGTTTGCCATCAGCTGTTGATTTCAATTTCTTCCCATTGTGGTCAGAGAAGATACTTTTATAACATCTATCTTCTAAAGCCAATTAAGACTTAATTTATGGCTTTGATTAAATTTAGGATAATTTGATTTAAATTGAATTTAAACTCTGGAAAATTCTCATGACACTTGAGAAGAACATGCATTCTGTTTATTTATGTATTTATTTTTTTCTTCCTCTGGGGATTGAACCCAGCGGTACTCTACCAATGAGATACCTTCCCAGTCCTGTTTTTTAATTTTATTTTCAAGACAGAATCTTGCAAAGTTACTGAGGTTGGCTTCTAACTTGTGTACTGCCTGCTTGAGACCCCACATCTCTGAAACTGTTGGTTTTTTGTAAAACATTCTGTATGTGTTAGATGTAGTTGTTTTATTTTATGCTGCTTATGTGTTTTCTCATTTATTTATCTTCTATTTGATTGTTCTATTTATTAATTATTAAGTGGATTATTAAAGTCTTTTAAAGATTATTGAATAACTGTCCATTTCTCTCCTCAATTGTACAATATTTCTTTCTCATATTTTGATGGTCTACTAATAGGTATGTAAATGTTTATACTTGTTATATCTTTGTGTTGTTTTGAAACTTGTATTCCTATATAGTGTTCTTCTTTGTCTGTTTTAAGTTCTATAAGTTTAAAGTTTATTTTGTGTTATTAGTAAAGACATGCTATTCTCATTTAATCATATTCTCCTCTTTGACTCTCTGTAGTCAGTTTTTCACTTCATTATAATATTTTCACCTTCAGAATTTATATTTTGATTCTTTTCATGTTTTCTATTTTTTATCAATATTTACATTTTATTCATACATCATTTTCTTTACTTTTTCCACATTTTCCTTTAGTTCTATGAGCATCTTTAAGATAATTATTTTAAAGATTTTGTCTTATAGAACCATTACTAAGTTGTTTTTAGAATTTTGCTTTTTTCTTAAAAAGGAGACATAATTTACTGTTTCTTTGTATGTCTTTTAATTTTGTTATTGTTGAAAGTGGATATATAAAACCAAAGTATGGTAATCATGAATATAAGATTCTTTTCCACACCAAGATTTTTCTCCTTCCTTCCTTCCTTCCTTCCTTCCTTCCTTCCTTCCTTCCTTCCTTTTCTTTTCTTTTCTTTTTTAACTGTTGAAGTCTCTCTCTGTGCCAAGAATACACAGGTGTAAACTGTAGGGCTTCTTAGGTCTTTTCTGAGCTAAATATTTCTCTGGAAATGCAAAACAACATTCTAATTATTCTCATGTGTTTGATTGCTTTTGAATGTCCTAGCTTTTTTTGTTGTTGAGGTTACTGGAAATTGAACTCATGGGCCCTCGACCACTGAGCCACATCCCCAGCCCTATTTTACATTTTATTTAGAAACAGGGTCTCACTGAGTTACTAAGTGCCTTGCCATTGTTGAAGCTGGCTTTGAACTCTCAATCCTCCTGTCTCAGCCTCCAAAGCTGCTGGGATTACAGGCATGTGCCACTGAATCAGGCTAAATGTTCTAGTCTTTAATATACAAATACCAAGAGGGGATCAAAAGTAAACTGAAGAGATAAGAAGGTACCAATTCTTTCAGTCCTCTGGATGGGAGTTCCACCAATAGAGGAAGGACTTGCAACAATGATGGGAAATGCCAAAACAATGGCTCCACTCTTTTCACCTTCGGGTCAGAAGCAGTATGATCAGTCCTAAGAAAATAGATCCTCAGTATTTGAAGGACAGAGTTGTTTTTTGTTTTTTTTCACAGTGTGGCTCCCACAAGTTGTGTGCAAATTTTTCTGAAATGAGCATATAGCTGCCTAACACAGGGCTGAAGCATGGGTGATGAACAGCTGCTAGTGTGCTAAAAGATGAAGCTCACAAAACTAACTATCTATGGTTCAAGTTTTGCCCCTTGAAGTTGCATGCCTCAAGTAGGTGCAAGAATTCCAGAATGATTGCCATAGAGAGGTCCTACTCTCATCCAGGTGGAGAGACGGATTTTTGATGCTTCCTGCTCTACCTTCACACCTGGTTCCTTTATTCATTCTGCCTTTCAAAGATTTTCCACATATTGCTTTAGTTCACACATTTCATCATAATTGTTTGTATATTTGCCTCTAGAGCAGACCCAAGAGACCTGTTATCCTTCCCTTTGTTCTTGCTAAAATACTACGGTATTCTTTTGAATAGCTTTATACCCATCTAAAGGCCTGTATTCCCCAGAATTTCCTGCTACTAAGACTAACCTCATGGCACAGTTCTAATCAGTGGAGTGAATGAAATATTATTGGTGATTATTAAATAATTTTGATTGTTGGTGTCAGTTGGCCTTCTTCATGACTGGATTTCTGATGAGAAGCTAGACATAAAGCATCCATTTTGGTGTCATGAGGTAACCATAAAATGAAAGTCTTATAGAAAGAATTGTGAAGTAAAAATGTAAAAAGGAAACTATCGCAACATTATAGAGCTTGTATATCACTCCTGAGTGTGCACTTTGGATTGTTTTAATACAAAAATTATCAACCTATTTGGTGAAGCCAGAGTTTTCTAATTTTTTAACATTATAAAACACATAGAAAATTAAAATATTTGATAATTGTATAGAAAAGTAAATTCATGGACAAAGTTGAATGTTCATAATTCTCTGTCTACTCTCAGGTAGAGAAATGGGGATCATTAACTTTCCATACCTATAACACATTGGCACAACATGACCATATTTTACAGCACATCTGTTGGAAGTCCCTGATAAACCATAATAGATTGTTCAGGCAGATGAACATGATTTCTTGTTGATTTAGTTTTTTTTTAGCTACATGATGAGATTATTCAGAGAAAAACTATCCATTGTTTATCTTGTTTCTCTCTCACAACACAGTGCCAGAAACTTAGCAGTACCTCAAAAAATGTGTTTTAAGTAAGCAAAAAAGAAAAAAAAAATCAATGGTCCAGACTGACTAGATTCTTCACAGTTCTGTTGATTTCTGATTCAAAGCCTTTACTCATTTTCTCTCTGCCTGGAAAAACTTGACTCCTATCCACATAGCCAAATTCTACTCATCACTTGGTATCCTTCTTCAGCCCACCTCTTCTGCGAAACTGTTTTAAATATTGACTTTAGGCAAATATCCTGAGATGGATTAGCTGCATCTTTTTAAAATATGAAACTAGGAGAGTTGCACACACCAAGTTGGTCAGAATCTCTCTGAAGTAAGCGCTAAGCTTTTCCAGAATTCTAAAATTCTTGGAACCACATACAAAGATACTATTATTTATCACAGAATTTTTACTGGATTTGATATGCAGCCCAGCTTATGAAGATATTTTGATGGTAAAGTAGGATTCAGATTCTTTTATTTTCAGGCTTTTTGTTTTCTTGAACAGTTTACTGCTATCTGACTCATCAACCTTTAACATCGTGGAGAAGGGTCCACGTTTCTGGAAATATTTAGATGCCTCGAGATCAATGCTTACAGTGTTGTCCTGAACTCTAATTTTGACCTTGAATGATGGAATTATTCTTTGTTCACTCTGAAACTTCTTCCTTTGAGTGCTCATTTTTTCTTCTTCTTCAGTATTTGGAGCAAAATATTTGCCCAGATGTATCTGGTTAGGTGTACTTTTACTCCACCTAAAGTCATTTCCACTTGTGTACATATCTGCTGTCAACTGGACTCTGATTAGACAGTCTGAAGTACTACCTTTCTACTGGGTTCCTTTAGTGTTTTTTGGAAAATTATACAGAAGGTAATTTGATTCTGCCACAAGGAACATTGCCACCTAACATAGCAAGTGCTTTTGTATATTTAAGATTCCTTCAGTGGTTTCAATTTTTTTTAATTTGTGATTTTTGTGCTAGGGATTGAAGCCAAGGCCACTTTACCACTGAACTATAATCCCAGTTCTTTTTTTTAAAAAAAAAAATTGAGACAGTCTTACAAAGTTACTGAGGGTCTTTCTAAGGTAATTTCCAATTTAATGTATGCATTGTTTCTAGAATTTGCAACCTATAAGGCTTTTGTTATTTGATGGGATTGAATAACTAATTTCTATTCATAAAAATGACAGAATTCTTAGAGATGGCAAAGAAGAGATAAGTATTGAAAAAATGAACACCAGTAAAAGGACCCAAAGTCTCTACATTACCTTTTAAAATCTATGTGACTTTTGGCAATAAATATGTTTATTTGAGACTTAGCTTTCTTACTTATAAAATGAAGAGGGTTCTAAACTTATCTACAAGAACACGGTACAAGATTCATATGAAATATCCGAAGTACTTTGTAAACCTAAGAATTATTTTGAAAATCCAGCTGTATTTTTTTGGTTATCTAGTAGCTACATATTGACCTTCATTTTCCCCACTAAGTGGGAATTAAACTGTTCATATTTTAGAGGCCCATTTTCTATTGGATTTGTTCAATTTGCATTGAACAAATATTCTGAATCATTGAAATAATTTACCCCTAGATTAGCTCTGTGTTGGTTTGCTCCCAGGTTTGCCCCCCAGTTGAAGTATTTCTGTGCCATTATTTCTACTCCATGAGGAAGGAAATACTGACTTGATTTAAAGCTGAGGTGATAGCTTGGGACTTTTCCTTTACCTTCAAGGTAGACTAGATCAGTTCATAGAGGCTCTAAATCTGTGAGCATTTCAGCACTTAAGGCTTATCACTGGATTTGGTTGGATGTGTCCTATTTATTTACCCTTTTAGTTTTCAAGTCTAGTAGTCTTCAATCCTGAAGAAGTAGCTCCATTAAAATGTATTTAAAACAGACTACTCACTTACCATTGGCTAGAGATAGTCTATTGCCCTGTAAAATTTGCAACTAGTTGACTCAGGGTGAGATGTATCATTGGTTTCTTCTAAAAGGAAGCTCAAAGGGCCTATTTACCTATAATGCTGCTACATACATTCAACTTGCAACTGTTTGTGCATTCAGAGTCATAAGGCTTTCTGCAGATATGGCTCTCAGTCAGTTGTAAAATACTTAAACAGATGGGACATTGTTATTAACATGGATAATATAGTTTCATTGTATTAGAGTTGCAGTGATTTTCCAGATAATGGCTTAGACAAATGTTTGTGGAATCTGTCCAGTTAATCTACCAAAAATGCAGCCTGACTTTCAGAAGCAATTCTACTGTTATTGAATGTTTTCCATTAAATATTTAACTTCAGTGAATTTCTCACAAGATTGTTGAAGGATCTGTTCATTTCTCATTGGGGTCATTATTATTGCATTATTTAGATTGATAGTTACCTTCAAAGACCCATTTTAAACTAAACAGCCACATGCTTTATTATATATCAGGTGATTCTTTAAAAAAAATTCTCTGCAAAGATCTTTTAGAGGTCTCATGGAGTAAAGGTCAAAGGGTTGTTTGATAATTATTATATTAAATGCTGTAATAGGGACCCAAAGATTAAATTGTTTACTCTGCAAGCTATGAACTGGCTACAAAATGTAATATCATCCATTTATCCCATCAACATATTGTCTCTTATGTAGCAGTCACTGTGTTAGAGGATGATGACACAAAAAATAGAGGATTCAAGAAGATGAGAAAATGACTAAAATTTACTCAGGACTATTTGTTGGGCTATACTATTTAATAGATGTATAACCTTGACTCAATTTTCCTATTGAAAAGAGAGGAGTTAACAATATACACCTTCAGAGTTGTTGGAAGAATTAAATGAGATATGGCTGTCTAGTACGAATTGTAAGCTCTCTGTAGAGGGAGAAAAAGTCAAGCAAACAAAGAATCAAAACGAAGGTTTTGAAGAATTGGGCATTGTTTTAGTCAGCTACTTGCCAATGTGACCAAAATACCTGACAAGAACAATGAAGATGAGGAAAAGTTTATTTGGGGTTTATAGTTTCAGAGGTCTTGGTTCATACGGGACCAACTCAATTGCTCTGGCCATAGATGAGGCACACCATCAAGGTGGAATGGTGTGGCAGAGGGAAACAGCTCAGGACATGACAATCTAGAAGAAAAGAGAGAGCATATCAGGGACAAAATATATACCTAAAAGGCACACCCCCAGTGACCCAACTCCTCCAGCCACACCCTACCTTCCTATAGTTACCATTAAGTTAATCTCTATTAAGGGATTTATGCACTGATTAATTAAGCTTAGGCTCGCATAACCCAATTATTTCTTGAATTATCTTATATATGAGCTTTTAGGGACACAAGAGCAGGAGTCCAAAGTAGACATCACTTATGGCTTTCCCAAAATTTTTCAACGGATTAATACCTTAGCACCTTTCTTCAGATTTTATTAGTTCCCAGATTCTTTGAGACTCTTAACATTCCTGACTTATTAATACCTGTGATAATTTGGTAAACCGCCATATCTACTCCTGGTTTGGGAAACTTCCTTTTCCAGCATTATATCCACCTCAGTTTTTTTTCTAAATTATAAAATGTGTACACCAACTCTAATACCCCTTCACCAACCAATAAGCAAAAGACCATGAAAATAATCCCAGTTCTTTCCTGTTGTTGTTATAACAGATTACCATAAATTTAGTGACTTAAAGCGACACCAATTTATTGATGTGCAGTCATGGAGGTCAGAAGTTTAATTTGGGCCAGGAAGTAAGCTCTTTCTGGAGACTCCAGGGAGACTCCTTTGCTTTGCCTTTCCAGCTTCCAGATGCTGCCCATATTCATGGACCATGGCTCCCAATCAGTCCAACCTTAGCTTTTCTTGTCATATTGCATTGTCTGACTCTTAACTCTGCTGCCTCCCACAAGAGCCTTTGTGACTATCATAGTCCCATTTGGGTCCTCTGTAACATAACATATTCATAGGTTCCAGGAATTAACACATGGCTATGTCTGGGAAGCCGTTATTATTCTTACCACAATAGCATAGGAAGATGAAGAGAAATCTGATCAGGCAGTGAAGAAATATGGCACTTTCTTTCAATAACCATGATCAAATTCATTAGGATAAACTGAGAAAAAAAGTTTAATGAAAAGTGTGAGTTATAGAATTTTGTTTGTAGAAATAGTATTTTTTAAAATAGTAGTTTTGAATAAAATAAAAGTTGATCAGATCTAAGATAGCTGGAAAGGGCATAAGAGACATCGCTGAAAATTTTGTCTTATAAAACATACAGGAATATTTAGAAATTAGCATATAGATTCATAATGAAATAATCATAGTTTATTATTTGTTATAGGAATTTAGAAATCACAGAGAAGTTTCTTGGATATTATTTTCTTCTTAATACACTGAACACCCTTACATGCTAGATGGGATGTAATTTGAACTCTGAGATTCTGTGGTATTGAATGAGAAGCTCAGGGTTGTAGGTTGGAATGCCAGTTGAGGGTTAGAATGGCAAAGCTCAAGTTTGTGGACTCCAATGCTTGAGGGTACCTGATCCCCTAAGTCACTGAAAATTCCCTTTCAAGTCTTGTTTATACTATAGCAGCTCCTTGACATTCTGGATGGCCATACTCTAAGCCTACAGAGAAATCTCTTAATTCACAAATAGTCACTGTTCTTATTTTCTTAATTGTAGTAGCACCTGTATTGCAAGCACGGATGTGAGTGGCTACTACCTTCCAGGTGACTCTTATTCCACCTTCTGTTACCACCACCTGCAAAACTATTGTCTTTTATTTTCTGGACCATTTCTAATAAAGGATCAAGTATTTTTTGATCACTTTTGAAAATGACTTGCCTGAAATTGCTTTGAGGATTATTAATTGCTGTTGAATAAGGAACCATGCACCTGCAGCTATTCAGCACTGGATGTGGCTTACCAGAAACTTCTCATGTGAAAGGCAGAAGCTCTGCAAACCAAATCTGCACTTGAGTGCATCTGATTTTGGAAGGCTCCATGTGGGGTTTATGGTACATGTGCCATCCGTGTTCTCCTTCTTCAGTCTCTTCCCTTGAGGGTTCCTACTCAGGACAGGGGTTTGATGCTCTCACTCCACTGAATACATTTTGTATATATCAGGAAGTCAATGTTTTAGATCAGACCAAGACAAGTATAGACCTAAAATTTGGCACAGAATCTTCAGTTATATCTGGTCTTAAGGATAGTACCTTATCTATAAACTATCTCCAAAAGATCCCAGAGTGAAATTACATCATTCTCAATTTATTCTCTAAATATAACCAATTAGCACCCCGCTGTTTTCCTGGGGTAAGACAAAAATCTTCATTTTTATATAAAGGTAAAAAGTCCTATTTATTGAGAGATGGGTAGAGAAAAACAAAATAAAACAAATAACCAATAACAAAAACTACCAAATGCTTTCCTGGGCTCTCCAGTTTTACAGAGACTATGATTTAAATTTGTGCCTATGCAAAACAAATCACTGTGTTTTAGGTCATAGGTTTCACACCCACATAATCCACCTGAATATTTTTCAATCTTCTTCCAAATTTACTTAGCTAACTTCATAAGTACCCATTAGTAGGATCACAAATAGCTTATAAGTGAACTAAATAATTCAGGGAAATTTTCAGTCTAGCCACTATGTAGATCACTACAGATCTGCTTATTGCAATTAGTCAAGTGCATCTAGGAAAACCCTTACTCCATCTACGACACCTTTTTATCCACCCTCTTCACAAGCAATTTGCTTTCATCTTGTTAAAAACAGGAAAAGATGCTGTTGCATCTTCTTGGAATAACTTATTTTTCCTTAATAAATTCCATCACGTATGTTACTATCCATCCAGGGTTATGACTAAGGTGGAAAGGAACCAATGAAACAAAACATTTGCAAGGCACTCTATCATTTTGAAAGGTTCCAGTTCCATAAGTCTTTATGACAGACTTGTGCTGTATTTTGTATCAACAGCTTGTCACATGGGTTCCAGTTCAGAGTATGGGTCATTATTTTCCAAATTGAATTTGCTTGTCTCTCCCTTTATGGAAAACACTACCCATGAAGCCAGCTCACACTGCTTTTAAGAATATTCATCTGAACTCTATTTCTCTCTTTTTTAGAGCACTGTGCACTGGAATTAATAAAATAATGCATGTATATGATAAGATTTATTTTAATCAGACTCTTCTGTTCCTGTGATGCCTGAGACTTCAGGAAAAAACTTATTAAGACTTTGATTCTTATTTCACTTTGAAAATGCTCATTTTACTGACTTTTGCTGAAGAGAAATTTGTTTTTAAAAAAAGCCTTGCCATTTGGTTCCTTGATCATTTAAAAGTGTTAGGTCTGAGATCCATCCCCCTCTTTTTCCTCCCACATATTCTCAGAGCAAGTGACCTTGTTTCAAGCTGAATATAGTGCTTTGCTTTGATGTTTGCATCCCACCATCTTGTACGCTCCCATTACTGTTGTCTGTTCTTATTGGTGTTGACGGACTCATCCCTAGGAAACAGCCAACCAAAGCAATTGCCCTAGGCCTAGAGTGCTGGGGACCTTCAGATTTTTATTAGTAGGCGGCAAATCAGAGCTGGAGTGGGGGTGAGCCAGAAGCATATGGCCATGGCAGGGGAAATTCTCTGACAGAGAATACTGTCAGAACCATACATCTTTCAATGGTTTATCAACCTCACCTTCTACTCTACATCCTCCCTTCCCCCACAAAATATAAGCAACACAATTTCATCTGTGAATTTATGTATCCTGTGTATTAGGTTTGGTTTCAGGCAATTATCATCACATCTGGCTGTCTCTAGTTAAAGTGAAACTTATTGAGCTGTTATGGGGCTTACAATATTAATAGGAGGCCAAGTGTGGAAAAATGATATAAACTGGGGAAACTTGAGGGCTGGGTAATAGGAAGTATATCAAAGGTCACACTGCAGAATGTTTCTGCAGTAGCTGAGATGTCCATAAGGGCAGTTTTAGATGCAAAGTCCTAAGAACAAGATCTGAGTGACCACAGAAATTGTGTAGTCAAAACTGAATTTTTGTTTGAATTGCAACATCTCTTTAGCTGACACTTCATGTTGAGAGAGGTAGGCCTATAGGTAATAGCCTTGGTAAGCAGCTGAATTGCAGTCCCCATTGGTCTCAATGACAGATCACCCTTATGAATAAGATAACATGCCCATCCTTCCTGTGACTCAGCATTTGGAAAGTGGTACTACACAAAGTGGGGAATGCCCAAAAGGTAAGAAGGGGATGGGTAATTGAAAAGGAATTTAAATATTGGAAACATATTGAGAAAAATCCACTGCATGCCTAGGAAACTAAAGATCTCCTTTGTTGTTTATTTGTGCTTTCATTTTTCCCCTAGAATGAAACCACTCACAGGGTCAGAAAGAGGCCAAAAATAAAAAGGATTTCCCTACTTATGATTGGTGTGGTCTCCAACATCTCTAAGTTCAGTTCCCATAGAATTTCGAAGATTTCATGCAAGTGATATTATAGGAAAAAGATAAATTAGTGGTGTTAAGAACTAGGGAAATATTTTTACTATAGTGATTATAACATCTTTAGGAAGTGAAAATTGTACAAGTTGTATAATTTATGAATTGTGACATTTAATAACATGGAAGTTTAGACTAGATTTTGGTTTTGCTTAAATTAACTGCATCCTTATTAGTAATAATATGTTCTTGGTATAACTGGAATAATGTAGCAAAACATCATTTAAGTTTTTATTTTGAGTATTTGTAACCATTAAGTAGCTTCCTGATTAAAAACACAGGCTTTTAATTCCTATTCTTCCCCAAGATTGCAGTAAAGGTAAAGAGTCAGAAATGGTAAACACACTCACACACACACACACACACACACACGTGTGCGCGCGCAATAGGAGACCAGATTAGACTGAAATGGCAATTTTAGCAGTAAATGGAAAGTGGAGGGAGGAGTTAGCAGAACCAGGAAAGCTATGTTGAAGTTCTAGGTGGAAAGAAAAACAAAATCTGTACTTAATTCTCTCTCCAGAATCCTGGAAGCTTCTGGAAGAGGGCATCATACAAAGCAGGAAAAGGTGTGGGGCTGCCATGAGGAAGGTTTCAGTCTTTCTGGAGGTAGGTAAGTTCTCCTTCCCTGGGGTGTACAGACAACATACTCAGTCATTCTAAGCCTAGCAGGAGACTGGGTGGATTTATACAGAATCAGAACAAGAGGCTCTGGGCTAAAGGGCAGAAGATAGAATAGAAAGCACAAGAGAGAAATCAAACTGAACACAGAGTATTAGGTCAAAGTCTATACACCAACCTGCACAGCCCCAAGTTCCTGTCTATAGATTGGCATATACCACCAGTAGGGGATAGAAGGTTCATCTCTAGGCAGATGTCAAGCTTGAGTATAGGGTTTAGGGTTCCCAATATGAAATAAAAGGGTCCCTAATAGATCATTGTTAAAGATAGCTCTCTCCATTTGAAGGCTCCATCTTCATTTCAACTTTTAATGCTTTAACTTATAAAATAAATGGACAACCAATGTTGTTTATTGCGGAAGATCCCACCCCCAAAAAAAACCCACTAAAGACCAAAGACAAAGAAAAAAGGAACTCAGAAAACATAGAATGAAGAGAACAGATGAAACCTAAAATTAAACTGTAATTTATATTCTCAGATAAATGAGAAGTCATGGCATCCAATAGGGTAGTAAAAATGGAACTGTCAGTTTAGTCAGATAAAACTCTTGAAAACTAAAACTAGAAATATTAAAATAGAAACGGGAGTTTCATTGAAAGAGCTAGATTAAAAAACTAAGGTATCCTCATAGATTCTAGAACATAGCAAAATGGGATTATAACAGGCACAGAAGGATTTTAGTCCTGGACATACAAACATAGTGAGAGGTTAAAAAAACAAGAAAGAAATTAGAAATAAATAATCAAGAAAAAGTTTCAAGACTTAAGCACCCAAATATCCAGATCAAAAAAGAAAGAAAGAAACAAGGAAGAAAGGAAAGAAAGAAAGAAAGAAAGAAAGAAAGACCTAGCAAATGTTCAATTCAAGGTTTTTTCATAGTGATCACACTGAGGCCAAACATTAGAGTGTTTAAAATTACTTAAACATTTTTCAAATAACAAAATTAAATAGGTCACATCTAAGGAAATAATTTAGTATCATATTGAACTTCTGAAGAGAAATACTTCTCAGCCACAAATCAGGGAAGAAATGCTGATAAAATTCCAAATCTTCCAAAACCAGAAAAAGACATTACAAGAAGAAAAACTAGAGATAAATATCTCCCATGAACATAGATTTAAACATCCTCAATATATTAGCAACTCAAAGCCAACTATATATATATATATATATATATATATATATATAATATATCTGTCAGCAAACTAGGTAGAAAAGGATTCTTCAACTAGATGTAGAACATTAGCAACAACAACTACCACCACACCCAGAAAACATTTACCATCATGCATAATGGTGAGTATAACTACATGCTTTCCCCCAATGAATAAATGTCCTTCTTAGTACTCTTATTCAACATCACAGTAAAAGTTCTAGCTTATGCAATATGACAAGAAAAGGAAATAAAAAGTATACAGATTCAGAGGGAAAACATAAAACTTAATTCATAGATGACATGATTATATAAAAAACATCTCAAAGATTTAACAAAAACAATAAAATATTGACAGTATAACTGCTGGTGGGGATGTAGAGCAACAGGAACTCTTATTCTTTACTGGAAGGAACACAGAATGGTGTCCATTTGGAAGATAGTCTAGCAGTTTTTTAGAAAGCTAAACATAGTTTTATCATGCAATCCAGAAATCCAGTGTACAACCTTTGTGGATCCATTTGTTTTATTAAATAATATGCACATATTATACATAAGTTTCCTCCATATCTTTTCATGGCTATATAGCTCATTATTTTTATTGCTGAATAATATTCTGTTGTTTGAATGTATTAGAGTTTAGTTATCCATTTGACATTTGAAATTCAAATCATGGTTACATACCTGTTAAATTCTAGACAATTGTCCCACAAACAGAATGAACTTACTCTTCCACAAGACTCCCCATTTTTTTAAAAATCACTTGTAGGAGGGAGCAGGTTCAGGCTAGAGTCCAGAATGTTTCACTATCTAAATATATTTTAGTAGAGTGGGGGTAGGAAGAGGTTTTTCAGAAAAAGTTTTTCATTCAAAGCATCTTGAGAATGGTTTCTCTTTCCTTGAAGGTTTGTAAACTAAGAAATTATTTGACTTCTTCTTCAAACTCTTACTATGCAAGCATCCATGATCAATAATCACAATTTTTAATACAGGCAAATAGCAGGCCCAGAGAAGTTGCTGGTCAATAACAATTTTAAAATCCAAGCAAGCACTAGTTCATTCCACTCTTTGATTAAGGTTTATTTCTATTTATTTCCATTTTCCACAACTGACTTTCAGTACTTCTTGATGAGTCTTCTTCTTTTTCCTTAGAAATGCACTGTGTTTGGACTGAGTAGCTTTCTTGGTCTTCTTCCAGCTTTATAAACTTTGGGAGGTCCAACACCTCTGTCCAATTCAGTTAAAGTCAGCCGTGTTTCTAATTATCTTACAAGTTGAGTTTCTTATATGAGTTACTTGATTCCATTGGATAAAACTCCTTGAGACAGGTTAAACTCTACTATATGTTAAGTATAAGGTTTTTCTAGGTAAGCTTTAAGATTCTTAAAGACCTTCATCTAGATAAGAGACTCAAAAATACAATCTTAAATGTTTCTGAGTTCACAAGGTGTCTTATGGTGTCCTTTGATATGATCTTTACCCTGGGGCCATATTTTCTTGGTAATGTCCTAGCTTTAGCCTCTTCCCTGAGACTATTTCTCAGTTTTACCTTCTTTTGGAGGAAAGACCATGATAAGAACTGATCTTAATTTTCAACACATCAAGACCTGATTTCTTTATATTTCTTATAAATAAATTCTGTCTGAAGATGATAGTCACTTTTATTTTTTTGCTCTTCTTACTCCTCCAACACATTATCATAAGCAGCAATATGAACCCAGACAATATTTTTGACATTCTGCCTAGGAATCTCTTCAGCCATATTCACAAGTTCCCTAGGTACATGAGCTTCCCTTCACATTACCCCAGGTGGCAATTTCACAAATGACTCTAAAAGTACACAATTCACATCCGCTTATCTCCAGTCTCAAAGGCAACATTTTCCCAGCTTTTCCAGAGTCTAGACTAGTTTCAAAAGTGAAAGAATTATGAAAGTACTACTAACTTCCCAAACAAATGAATGTCACTCATTTCAGATTTTCATTATAGCAACACTTGACCTTGAGACAATTATTTTATTTATTTACGTCTGTTTATTTTTTTAATTCTCGATGCACAACAAATACCCCAACACAATGAATTCAACCAACAATCATTTTATTTGTTTTAAAGTTCTGCAAGAAAGAAGCACTGCAGCTTAGAGGTTATTTTGATAGTCTTGTTCATAGGGGCTCATCTGTCTACTGTCCCCTGAATCCAGAAGGGGTTGGTTTAGACAAGGTACTGCAAGATTTTCATCTCTCTGCCTCCATCTACTTTCTCCTGCTCCATGGCATCTCTCAATGTGAACTCTCCTTACACAACAACTCAGGGCTCAAAAGAGCAAAGAGTGGACACTGCGAGGCCATCTCAGGGCTTGGTCTTGTAATTATATGACATCACTTCTGATAATTTCTATTGGCTTCAGTAAGTCATAAAATAGACATAAACCACATTTAAAGGGAGGGCCCCACACAAGTGCATAAGCACTGGGAAATCTGATCAATTGGGGACCACCAATGTGAAAGGGTACCACATTCCATATTTAACCCAACAGTTTTCTGAAGACTCTAGCCTCGCTATATGATTGAACCTTCCAATCCATTCTCTATTCAGTAACCAGGGCATCTTTCAAAAGTACAAATAAAATAATTTATTGCTTACAATTCTGTAGTGGATTTATATCACATTTAAAACATTTTACCAAGATCCCACATACTATATATATATATTTTTTGTTTTTATTCTGCCATCCTGACTCTTCTCATTTTCCCTTGGGCTATAGCCACACCAACCTCCTTTTAGTTCCTTGAACATATTTAACTAATTCCTGCTTTGAGATCTTTGTACTAGCCATCACTTCTCCTTGCAATGCTCTTCTTTCAGGTATTTGTAGGTCTGAGCCCTTATCACCCAAACTTCAGCCTCAACAGGAAGACCTTGAAAGGGACTTTTTGTCAATTTAAACAAAGGTGATCCTTTGCCCTTCCTCAATACACAGGACTTAATGTTTCCTATTTTATTTTTATTTTCCTTTGCTCATTCAAATGTAAGATCCATGGGGCAGGGACTATGTACCCAGGGTCTAATATAGTATCTGTTATATAGTCACACATGTTTGTGTAAATCAATAAATGAGCATCCTTACTTGTGGTGATATTCTTACCACTATTGTTATGGTTGCTTATTTAAAATAGCAATTACAATAGAAATAGTTCAGAAGAAAAGCTAAATGTTTCCATTATAGATGGTTTCTGGATTAATTGTAGGGTCCTTGTGGCCCAATCAAGTGGGTAGGGAGGGGAGATATATTCCCAAGAGGTCTCATCACACTCTCTCTTGTCCTACAACTGCCTGAGACTTCCATGTCACTGGAATTAACTATTCTTGGTCCCAGTTTCCTTTTTTTTTCACAAGGCTATTAAAAATTAAAAATAGTATTGTAGTGCTTGACAGAGGAATCACCTCTGAAAAATAATCTGTCATTATGGTTAAGAAGAGAGGGAAAGAACTTCCAATCCTGGAAGGGATCCTCACCTTTCATTCATCATCTATACGTTAGTCTCCACATGCTGGACCATGAATGTAGTTAGTGTGTATTTTCTCATTATGACACACATTAGTGTGTTCCTATTTATTTAAATAGAGATCTCCATCATGAAATTTATAGTAATAATAAGAATAAAAGTAATAACATATAATAAGAAGAATAAAAGTAATAACGTATAACGTATAAATATTGTCTATGGGAAAATTTTACTTACAATTAAAATGGTTGCTGAATATATCATTTAAAAGCATAGTCAAATTACTTATTGTTAAAACTGATTTAAAAAATTGGGGCATTTCAATTTTTTCCATAAATAACCTGTGACACCACCAGGCATTCTTTCAAATGGAAGGGAAGTGCTAATATACTGGGATTATTTCCCAGCTCTGTCTTTTTTTTTTTTTTTTGTCTTTGTGAGGTCTTCCCATACAGCCACACACTCATTTTCACGGGTGGCATTATCTCAGTGTTTTTCCTTCCTGAAATTTCATGTGCCAAGCACTTCACATAATTTTCCATCCTCATGACAACTGCAAGACAGGGACTACAGCAGGGGAAGACAAACGTTCTTCTGCAAAGTGCCACAAAGTATCTTAGGCTCCTTGGCACATATGGTCCCTATGGTAAACTTTTGCTGTTGTATCATGAAAGCAACATAGAAGGCAGAGAGAGCCAGTATGCAAACAAATGGGCATGGCCATATTCCAATAAAACTTTATTTATAAACCATAAAATTTAAATCTCATGCAGTGTTCACATGTCGCAAAGCATTATTCTTTCTTTGATTTATTTCCAATACTTAGAAATATAAAAATCATTCTTAGTTTACAAGTCAGACTATATCTGGCCCACAGACCATAGTTTACTCAACCCTATGGTGTATACTGTAGGAAACTGGAAGGTCATAGAGTCCCAGAACTTCCCCAAAGTGCCTCCCTCAACTATGGGGGAATCAGCACTCAAAACTCAGTAACTCTTTCTCAAACTTGTTGTAGACAGCTGTCTTCACTCTTATTTTAAAATTAAGTCATAAACACTAGTTCAATAAAAGCAGGGGTTCAGATCACTTTTTTTTTTTAGCCTAGAAACCCAATTGCTACTTACTGAATTACTTATATGGCTAAAAAAATTCTATTTTAAATTCACATTTTTATTTGGGGTTTATTTTATGTTCTGGGAACAACCTAGAATCACATATATGCTCACATATGAAAACATATTTCTTCCTCCTACAAGCATTTAAATGATAGTGTTACAATTTCATCTGTGATGATTAATTTGTACCAATGTGTAAATAGATGCATTTTCTACTAAAAATCAGTTTCTTCTGTGACCTATTCATAGTGCCGACAGTTGCAATCCCTCACCCTAACCTCCCAGTTTGTGGGGAGAGAAAGAGGCTAGCTCATCAGCTAGAAAGGAGACCACAGATTTCCCCTGGATGATTCAGAATGATCAAAATCATTGCACAATGCTCTGGTCTGCCTCCTGCTAGTGTAACTATAACTATATAGCTGAATGAGCATCTGGGACAGAGCAGGGTACAAAATGATTTTCTCAAACCTGAAAAAACAAACAAATGCTTATGTTTCTGCCTGCGCCCCCCCCCCCCCGACACCCACTATGTCTTGGGCACTCCACTCCACAGATATTTTCTCTCTTGGGGAGGCATGGCCCCGTCTGTTTGCTGAGTCTCTACTCATTATCTTGAACTCTAAAAATCTAACCTTTCATATTTTAATTCAAAAGAGAGCATTGTTCCAAATCATCCATTATTTTCATCAAGGGCAAAATAATACAGGCTGTCCAGGGCCCTCGAACACGGGTAATTTATTGCTTTGAAATATTGGATTGAATGTGTTCCCCCAGGAAATCATTCTTCAAAACCAAATATCAGGCACCACCGTGCAGGAATCAGACTGTAAATGATTAAAAACACGATGGATCACTGGTCAGTTGTTCAGTCTGTCTAGAATCATTATGCTTGGAAGAGAAGTTAAGAAGCTGGGAAAGGAAATCCTTTGAGGTCTATTCTCTATAAAGAAAGAGGATTAAAAAGAAAGCTGGGTCCTCCTCCCCCAACATCATAGACAGCGTATGTATATACACAGACAAACACACACACAGCCATATATTGCTCAAATAGCCCAGGGCTAAGGGTTAAGGATTATAATGGAAAGATTTAAAAATACAAGTTTGAGCAATGATTTAAAACAGGGAAGAAAGAAGACCAAACACACGAGCATTATTTAATCCTATAAATTTGCTATCCTTTGCTCTACATAAAGATGTAGGTAAGAGGCATTTGTTTGCTCACTGTTGTGGCTAGAAGCCTAGAAAAATAAATTTATTCAAGCATGCCAGTCTGTCTGCAAAGACTTCCATTTTGCCTTTTATGGAAATTGCGAACAAAGAAGAGTATCTTTGCTTCTGTCAGGAGAAGAGTTTCAATCAGACTGATGAATAAAAAGCAGAGCTGCCAAAAATGATCCATGGCAGGGTAAAGTTTAGGTGCCCAACTGCCCATTTTTCTATTAAAATATGTCATTAGCACTGGCCTGGACTGATAGAGCAGGGCGATACAGCACTCTAAATTGCTTCTTAATTTAAAAAATATCAATTCCAGGAAGAATTCTGTAAGATAAAGTGTAGAACCTCAGTATCATAAAACAGACTGTTCAGTATAGAAAAGGATTTGATTTTGTAGCCACTGAATATAGGTTTATGCCATTTACATATTTGATAACTCTATGATTATGCATGTCTTCCCTGGAATGATGTTCAATAAAAATCTTGTGGAATATTCACATCTTTTGTCTGAATAAAGGGGCCCAGTGAGGTCAAATTATTTTATTCAAAATGGGCATCTTCTAGTGTCTGATACTTCTAATGTTCTCAAGTAGTTTTGAGACCTTAGAAAGTTCCATGAAACCTAGTCAACATTTGTTCTATAGGCCCTCATGTTGTCATTGAGAATATCTGGGATAGAATGAATATGACTCCCTCAAACCACAGTAGCTGCAATCTTAAATCTCACACCTAAACTCTTTCTATTCACATTCTCAGTGGAGAAACATTGAATTTGTAGGTTCTGAATAATATTTCCATAAAGTGACACCTGATGTTTTGATTATTATAGACAACAAACAAAACGACTATAAAAAGATATCTACAAGAGTGAAAAATACTTTCAAATGCTGCTTCTGCTATGTTCTATCAAAGTTGTCTCTGGTGTATCCAAATAGCATTCATTCCAATCTCCTAGTGGGCTATTGCTTCCTTCTTTCACATAGTACTTTGCTGTACCAGAGAAACAGCAAAAACCTGTTTTCAATACATATGAATTTGGATTATCATAAAAATAAAACAGAGAATAGGAGAGAAAGGAAACAGAGTACACCATGCCAGAATGTCATTTTATTTTTGTCTATTTTCAAACTAATGGCTTTAAGTCCTTGTCTTCCTTGTTTATTTATCAAAGGTTGTTGTTTTAATTACCTATTGATATATAGCAATTACCCATCACTTACTAGTTTAAAACAATAAGCATTTATTGATTCATAGTTCTTTGGACCAAGATTCCAGATGTGGCCGAGCTGGGTCATTCTGTCTTATGGTCCCTCATAAGGTTACAGCTAAGACGTCAGCCCAGGCTGCACCATCTGATGACTTTGATGAAGATCTGCTTCCAGAACAGATTACTCACGTGGCGCTGGCAGTTGGCAAAGAGCCTCATTTTCTCCCTGAAAGGTCCCTCTATGGAATTCTTACTTGTTATCTCAATATGGTGGCTCGCTTCCTCCAGGAAAATCAATCCAAAGCAGAAGCCACCAGACTGTAATGACCTAGTCTTAGAAATCACACAGTTTTGAGAAATTAATTTCCTCGCTATTCTATTGATTATTGTATTAGACAACTTTTTGTCTCTGTCACCAAAATCCATGACAGGAAACACTTAGAAGAGAAAGAGCTCATTTGGGGCTCACAGTTTCAGAGGCTCAGAATACCATGGTGGAAGAGTATTGTGAAAGAAAGCTCTTTAGCTCATGGAAACTGGAAAGCAGAGAAAGAAAATGTTGTGCCAGAGAGAAAATATAAACCCCAAATTATGCACCAATGACCTACTTCCTTTAGCTATGTCCCGCCCACCTGCTTACAATTACTACCCTATAATCCATTTAATTTCTTAATCCACCAAATAGATTAAGCCACTGATGAAGTTACAGCTCTCAGAATCTAATCATTTAACTTATAAGCATTTCTGCATTAACATATGAGCTTTTGAGGGATGTATTTCACATCTAAACCACAATATTTCACTCCTGGCTTCCAATAAGCTCATGTGATAGTGTAAATTGCATTAAATCTATCTCTAAAATTCCCAGAGTTGCTACAGTTCCAGCATTGCCCATGAGAAACCAGCCTCTACCTCAGAGCAAAGCCTGGCCAAGGAAGGGGGCATGACCCTTGTCCTTGGAAAGACCCACAGAGCACTCCTAGGCACATACCCACTCTGCTGAGTTGTTTATCTGCAAATAACAGGAGAGATCTGCGGAGCCAGGTGTCCCTGACTCAGTCAGGCTAGGTGAGGACCCATAGCAACCCCCTAGCAGCCACCAATCAGCATGAGACAGGGAAAATACCTGGGATGCCAGATGACCCTCCCAGTAGTTTATGGTGGTTGATAACATGTTGGGAAACCATGTAGTTCAGCACGTACTCTCCTCCTGGCTTAAACCAATCAGTTCAAACGAATCCCTCTCTTGTACTAACCAATCACCCCTACCCAACTTGTTCCCGCCACTGAGTGTGCTAATCATGTTTTAGAGTTGTTTTATGATTTTCCCGTGGTGTGTGATGATTTGCTAAGAGATGCTATGATGTATGTGAAGTCCCTGCCTTCCCCAAGAGTGTATAAAACTGCTGCAAACCCTGGGCTCCGGGCCTCTCAGCGTCACCAGTTGCTGTGGGCACGTAGAGGACCGAGCTAGCTCGCAATAAACACCTCTTTGCTGTTTACATCGGTCTTGGTCTCTGGTGGTCTTTTGGGGGTCCCGAATTCGAGCATAATACCTAGAAGTCCAAGTCCAAAGTCTCCTTTGAGACTCAAGGCAAACACTTGGATGTGCGTCCCTGTAAAGATCAAAATCAATTTACATATACCCAATATACAGTGGCATAGAGTAAATATTTCCATTTCACTGGGAAGAAATAGGGGCATGGAAAGAAGGGATGGGGCCAAGCAAGATCACAAACTATTCAGGCAAAAAAGTCTTGTCATTTTACCTCCAGCTTCTAGGGCAGAGGGTGGAAAGATGTGATCTCTAAGGTGGTTGAGTAGCTTCACTCCTGTGGCCTTTCTGTTTGCAGCTCACATGTTCTCTCCCTCGACATTGCTCTGTCTATAGTCAGCAGCTTTCCATTGCAGACATTCTACATTTCTGCATTCTCTTAATCCCAAGGGCCTTCTACTACAGTTTCAGCTTACTTCTCATAGCTTTATTCATTAGCTTCTCAGGGACTTCCTCCAGGGATTCCTGATGCACTTTTCCTGGCTTCCCAGTTCTTCATTTGAAATCTCAGTGAATGCCTACCCCCCCCCCCCCAATCTCCTAACCCCAGCATCCTGCACTCCTATAGAACCCACACTATGTGCACAATGTGGACAATGACAAGATCTGCTGCCAGCTTGAAGAGTAGCCAGGCCTTCTTGGACCACTGCTGCAGTGGTCTCTGAGTGCTTGGACAACTGAGAATTGTAAAACAAATCATGGGGAAATAATTTCCTGTCTGTGGTGGGTATGGTCTTTTGGATTCTTGAAATGCTCTTAAGATCTTTTCTATTGACTCTGAACAAAGTGCTTAGCTTCTCTTCAGTGATGGTAATCTATTCAACAATCACACCTTCCTTGGCCCAAGCTTTTTTGGTCAAACTGCAAGATTTAAAAAAACCTTTATTTTTAGGCTTATTTTATTTACCATTATTAGGTCCTTGCTTAGCATCTGGATGGCCATCTAAGAAACACTTTTGCTTTTCTGCCCAAAGGCCTTTCTGAGAAAGGCTCACCACTCCCTCATACCAACCCAACCCTTAACTGCCCACATTAGGACTCAACTGGCTCTAATCCCGGAATCTCCCCCATAAAGGTCTTGAATCCCAAGCCTGCGTTGCCTCTCTCTCCTATAGAGAGATGGCCTTTATTTGTCAGCTCTGGCAAATAAACTCTTGTGTGTATCTCTACCTAGTCTCCATCTTTCATGTCTCTCATTCTCACTTGCCTGTCTCCTGGTTCCTCACTTTCCTTTCACGATTGTTTTGTTTGTTTGTTTGTTTGTTTTTGGTTCTATTTATTTATTTATTTATTTGGTACTGGGGATTGAACCCAGGAGTACTTATCCTACCCACTGAGCCACATCCCCACCCCTTTTTCTGTATTTTATTTAGAGATAGGGTCTCACTGAGTTGCTTAGGCCCTCACTAAGTTGCTGATGCTGAACTTGTGAACTTTGAACTTGTGATCCTCCTGCCTCAGCCTCTTGAGTAGTTGGGATTACAGGCATGTGCCACTTTATCTGGCAAGATTTTAAAATCTTATCTGCTTTCTGCTCCCAATTCTCATGGTAAATCTGGCTAAAATCAGCCAACAGCACTCATGCCATAGCCTGAATGCTTCATTGCCTCAAAATTTCCTCTGCCAGATTAATAAGTCCATCACCTTTAAATTCAGCCTCATAGAAAGTCTCAGGACATGGACAAAATGTAAAGTTACTTGTGAAAATGTAACATAAATGGCCTCTACTTCAGTTCCTAATAGAGTATTCATTTTCACTTGAAACTTTGTGAGCATTGTAAGATCCTTGCTTAGCATCTGGACAGCCATCTTTAGTGACAGCCCCCATCTTAAGAAAAAGTTTTGTTTCCCCACCAAGGGCCTTTCTGAGAAAGGCTCACCACTCCCTCATACCAACCTAACTCTTTTAACAGCCCTCATTAGGACCTGCCCAGCTCTAATTTGTGATCCTGCCCCATAAAACTCCCAGAACCCATGTCTGGTTTTCCCCACTCCATCTATGGAGAGATGTGTCTTTACTTGTTAGCTCTGACAAATAAACTCTCCTGTGTATCTCTGCCTGGTCTCTGTCTTTTATTTCTTGCTCTCCTATCTCCCCGTTCCTCACTTTTCTTTCAAGCATAGTCTTTACTGTCCACATTTCTATCAGCATGCTGGTCTGAACTCTCACAAGAATTGTTCATTAAGTTCTGCTAACAATATTTTAAGGCTTCTCCAATCTGTGTTTCCAAACTTTCCCAAATTTCTCCCACAAATTAGTTCCAAAGGTGTCTGAATGATGTGGTCAGGTTAGTCACAGCAAGTACCTTGCTTGTCAGTACCAATTGCTGTGGGTCACCTTTCCATCTCTGTGACTAACATACCTGAAAAGAACAATTTAGGGGAAAATTTTCTCTTGGGTTCACAGTTTCAGAGGTCTCAGTCCATGGTCAACTGATTCTATTGCTCTGTGAATGAGGTAAGGTGGAATATAATGCCAGAAGGGCATAGCAGTGGGAAGCATCTCAGCTCATGGAAGATGGGAGACAGAAAAAGAAAGCAAGGCATCAGAAAAAAAAATATAAACTCAAAGAACATGTTCTCAGGGACCTATTTTCTCCATCAAGGCCCCACTTTCCCATAGTAAGTAAACCTTTCACATTATTCATCTGACAAATGGAGTAATCCAGGGATCAGGTCATGGCTCTCATAATCTAATCATCTCACCCCTGAACATTGTTACATTCACAAATGACATTTTTGGGGGGACACTTCACATTCAAACCATAACATTTATACAAATGGTCCTGAGATAATATGGGAAGATTCCACAAGGGACAAAGACCAACACTGGATGATCATAGGGGTTCATTGTGGAAGCTTCCCTGACAACTGTGTTCAGTTAGTTAGAATTATGTTGTGACTACCTTGGGATATTTGCTTGATTTAGCTAAATGAGCTGTTTCATTTAAATCACCTGGTTATTGCCTACTTTATTTATTTATTTATTTATTTATTTTTAAATTTTTTATTGTTGGCTGTTCAAAACATTACATAGTTCTTGATATATCATATTTCACAATTTGATTCAAGTGGGTTATGCGCTTCCATTTTTACCCCATATACAGATTGCAGAATCACATCAGTTACACATCCATTGATTTACATATTGCCATACTAGTGTCTGTTGTATTCTGCTGCCTTTCCTATCCTCTACTATCCCCCCTCCCCTCCCCTCCCCTCCCCTCCCCTCCCCTCTTCTCTCTCTGCTCCCTCTACTGACATTCGTTTGTCCCCCTTATATTATTTTTCCCCTTCCCCTCACTTCCTCTTGTATGTACTTTTGTATAACTCTAAGGGTCTCCTTCCATTTCCATGCATTTTCCCTTCTCTCTCCCTTTCCCTCCCACCTCTCATCCCTGTTTAATGTTAATCTTCTTCTCATGCTCTTCGACCCTACTCTGTTCTTAGTTACTCTCCTTATATCAAAGAAGACATTTGGCATTTGTTTTTTAGGGATTGGCTAGCTTCACTTAGCATAATCTGCTCTAATGCCATCCATTTCCCTGTAAATTCTATGATTTTGTCATTTTTTAATGCAGAGTAATACTCCATTGTGTATGAATGCCACAGTTTTTTTATCCATTCATCCATTGAAGGGCATCTAGGTTGGTTCCACAGTCTAGCTATTGTGAATTGTGCTGCTATGAACATCGATGTAGCAGTGTCCCTGTAGCATGCTCTTTTTAGGTCTTTAGGGAATAGACCGAGAAGGGGAATAGCTGGGTCAAATGGTGGCTCCATTCCCAGCTTTCCAAGAAATCTCCATACTGCTTTCCAAATTGGCTGCACCAATTTGCAGTCCCACCAGCAATGTACAAGTGTACCCTTTTCCCCACATCCTCTCCAGCACTTGTTGTTGTTTGACTTCATAATGGCTGCCAATCTAACTGGAGTGAGATGGTATCTTAGGGTGGTTTTGATTTGCATTTCTCTGACTGCTAGAGATGGTGAGCATTTTTTCATGTACTTGTTGATTGATTGTATGTCCTCCTCTGAGAAGTGTCTGTTCAGGTCCTTGGCCCATTTGTTGATTGGGTTGTTTGTTCTCTTATTGTCTAATTTTTTGAGTTCTTTGTATACTCTGGATATTAGGGCTCTATCTGAAGTGTGAGGAGTAAAGATTTGTTCCCAGGATGTAGGCTCTCTATTTACCTGTCTTATTGTACCTTTTGCTGAGAAAAAACTTTTTAGTTTGAGTAAGTCCCATTTGTTGATTCTAGTTATTAACTTTTGTGCTATGGGTGTCCTATTGAGGAATTTGGAGCCCGACCCCACCAAATGTAGATCGTAGCCAACTTTTTCTTCTATCAGACTGCATGTCTCTGATTTGATATCAAGCTCCTTGATCCATTTTGAATTCACTTTTGTGCATGGCGAGAGAAAGGGATTCAGTTTCATTTTGTTGCATATGGATTTCCAGTTTTCCCAGCACCATTTGTTGAAGATGCTATCCTTCCTCCATTGCATGCTTTTAGCCCCTTTATCAAATATAAGGTAGTTGTAGTTTTGTGGATTGGTTTCTGTGTCCTCTATTCTGTACCATTGGTCCACCCGCCTGTTTTGGTACCAGTACCATGCTGTTTTTGTTACTATTGCTCTGTAGTATAGTTTGAAGTCTGGTATCGCTATACCACCTGATTCACACTTCCTGCTTAGCATTGTTTTTGCTATTCTGGGTCTTTTGTTTTTCCATATGAATTTCATGATTGCTTTCTCTATTTCTACAAGAAATGCCTTTGGGATTTTGATTGGCATTGCATTAAACCTATAGAGAACTTTTGGTAATATCGCCATTTTGATGATGTTAGTTCTGCCTATCCATGAACAGGGTATATTTTTCCATCTTCTAAGATCTTCTTCTATTTCTCTCTTTAGGGTTCTGTAGTTTTCATTGTATAAGTCTTTCACCTCTTTTGTTAGGTTGATTCCCAACTATTTTATTTTTTTTGAAGATATTGTAAATGGAGTGGTTGTCCTCATTTCCATTTCAGAGGATTTGTCGCTGATATACAGGAATGCCTTTGATTTATGCGTGTTGATTTTAAATCCTGCCACTTTGCTGAATTCATTTATTAGCTCTAATAGTTTCTTTGTAGACCCTTTTGGGTCTGCTAGGTATAGAATCATGTCATCTGCAAATAGTGATAATTTAAGTTCTTCTTTTCCTATTTTGATGCCTTTAATTTCTTTCGTCTGTCTAATTGCTCTGGCCAGTGTTTCGAGAACTATGTTGAACAGAAGTGGTGAGAGAGGGCATCCCTGTCTTGTTCCAGATTTTAGAGGGAATGCCTTCAATTTTTCTCCATTCAGAATGATGCTAGCCTGAGGCTTAGCATAGATTGCTTTTACAATATTGAGGTATGTTCCTGTTATCCCTAGTTTTTCTAGAGTTTTGAACAAAAAGGGATGCTGTACTTTGTCAAATGCTTTTTCCGCATCTATCGAGATGATCATATGATTCTTATTTTTAAGTCTATCGATGTGGTGAATAACATTTATTGATTTCCATATATTGAACCAGCTTTGCATCCCAGGGATGAATCCTACTTGATCATGGTGCACAATTTTTTTGATAAGTTTTTGTATCCGAGTGGCCAGAATTTTATTGAGGATTTTTGCATCTAGGTTCATTAGAGATATTGGTCTGTAGTTTTCTTTCTTTGAAGTGTCTTTGTCTGGTTTAGGTATCAGGGTGATGTTGGCCTCGTAGAATGAATTTGGAAGTTCTCCCTCTTTTTCTATTTCCTGAAGTAGCTTGAAAAGTATTGGTATTAGTTCTTCTTTAAAGGTTTTGTAAAACTCTGCTGTATACCCATCCGGTCCTGGGCTTTTCTTAGTTGGTAGTCTTTTGATGGTTTCTTCTATTTCCTCAATTGATATTGGTCTGTTTAGGTTGTCTATATCCTCCTGACTCAATCTAGGCAGATCATATGACTTAAGAAATTTATCTATGCCTTCACTATCTTCTAATTTATTGGAGTATAAGGATTCAAAATAATTTTTGATTATCATCTGTATTTCTGAAGTGTCTGTTGTGATATTGCCTCCTTCATCCCGTATGTTTGTAATTTGAGTTCTCTCTCTTCTTCTCTTCGCTAGCATGGCTAAGGGTCTGTCGATTTTGTTTATTTTTTCAAAGAACCAACTTTTAGTTTTGTCAATTTTTTCAATTGTTTCTTTTGTTTTGATTTCATTAATTTCAGCTCTGATTTTAATTATTTCTTGCCTTCTACTTCTTTTGCTGTTGTTTTGCTCTTCTTTTTCTAGGATTTTGAGATGAAGTATGAGATCATTTATTTGTTGGTTTTTTCTTTTTTTAAGGAATGAACTCCAAGCAATGAATTTTCCTCTTAGAATTGCTTTCAATGTGTCCCATAGATTCCGATATGTTGTGTCTGTGTTTTCATTAATCTCTAAGAATTTTTTAATTTCTTCCTTGATGTCTTCTATAACCCATTGATCATTCAGTAACCTATTGTTCATTCTCCAAGTGATGTATTCTTTTCCCTTCCTTCTTTTATCGTTGATTTTCAGTTCCATTCCATTATGATCAGATAGGATGCATGGTATTATCTCTACTCCTTTATATTGTCTAAGAGTTGCCCTGTGACATAATATATGATCTATTTTTGAGAAGGATCCATGTGCTGCTGAGAAAAAAGTGTACCTGCTTGATGTTGGGTGGTATATTCTATATATGTCAATTATGTCTAGGTTATTAATTGTGTTATTGAGTTCTATAGTTTCCTTATTCAACTTTTGTTTGGAAGATCTGTCCAGTGGTGATAGAGGTGTGTTGAAGTCTCCCATGATTATTGTATGGTGGTCTATTAGACTCTTGAACTTGAGAAGAGTTTGTTTGATGAACATAGCTGCACCATTGTTTGGGGCATATATATTTATGATTGTTATGTCTTGTTGGTGTATGGTTCCCTTGAGCAGTATGTAGTGTCCCTCTTTATCCCTTTTGATTAACTTTGGCTTGAAATCTATTTTATTTGATATGAGTATGGATACTCCTGCTTGTTTCCGAAGTCCATATGAGTGATATGATTTTTCCCAACCTTTCACCTTCAGCCTATGTATGTCTTTTACTATCAAATGCGTCTCCTGTAGACAGCATATTGTTGGGTCTTGTTTTGTGATCCATTCTACTAGCCTGTGTCTCTTGATTGGTGAGTTTAAGCCATTAACATTTAGGATTATTATTGAGATATGGGTTGTTCTTCCAGCCATATATGTTTATTTCTGTTACTAAACATGGTTTGTTTTCCTCTTTGATTATTTTCCCCCCTTTAGTGTCCTACCTCCCACTGTTGGTTTTCATTGTTATTTTCCATTTCCTCTTCCTGTAATGTTTTGCCAAGGATGTTTTGAAGAGATGGTTTTCTAGCTGCAAATTCTTTTAACTTTTGTTTATCGTGGAAGGTTTTAATTTCATCTTCCATCCTGAAGCTTAATTTTGCTGGAAACACAATTCTTGGTTGGAACCCATTTTCTTTCAGTGTTTGAAATATGTTATTCTAGGATCTTCTAGCTTTCAGAGTCTGTGTTGAAAGATCAGCTGTTATCCTGATTGGCTTACCCCTAAATGTGATCTGCTTCCTTTCTCTTGTAGCTTTTAAAATTCTCTCCTTATTCTGTATGTTGGGCATCTTCATTATAATGTGTCTAGGTGTGGATCTCTTATGATTTTGCACATTCGGCGTCCTATAGGCTTCTAGGATTTGGGGTTCTGTCTCATTCTTCAAGTCTGGGAAGTTTTCTCGTATTATTTCATTGAATAGATTGCTCATTCCTTTCGTTTGAAACTCTGTCCCTTCCTGTATCCCAATGACTCTTAAATTTGGTCTTTTGATGTTATCCCATATTTCTTGGATGTTCTGCTCATGGTTTCTTAACAGTCTTGCTGAGCTGTCTATGTTCTTTTCGAGTTGAAATACTTTATCTTCATTGTCTGATGTTCTGTCTTCTAAGTGTTCTACTCTGCTGGTAGTATTCTCAATTGAGTTTTTAAGTTGGCTTATTGTTTCCTGCATTTCTAGGATTTCTGTTTGTTTGTTTTTTATAACCTCTATTTCCCTGTATAGTTGATCTTTTGCTTCTTGGATTTGTTTATGTAATTCATTGTTGAAGTGATCTTTCATTGTCTGATTTTGCTGTCTGATGTCTTCCTTGAGACTCCAGATCATCTGAAGCATGTATATCCTGAATTCTTTATCTGACATTCCATCTGCTGCAGCTATTACCTCTTCTAACGTTGAGTTGACCTGCAATGCTTGTGGTCCTTTCTTTCCTTGTCTCTTCATACTGTTCGCGTTCCTTTCTACTTGGTGAAACTGTTGTGCTATTGAATTTTCCCCCTATATATTTATATTGGTCTTGTATAGTTGCAAAGTCTCCCTCGCAGGCGCGGGCGGCGGCTCTGTCCCTCTGCGGGCCGCTAGGCTTGTTCTGTCGGTGGTCACAGTTCTGTCTACTTTGCAGGCGCAGGCAGCGGCACTGCCCCTCTGCAGGCTTCTGGGGCTGTACTGCCAGTGGGTCACAGGTCCGCCTACCTTGCAGGCGCGGGGGGGGGAGGGTGGCTCTACCCTTCCTCAGGCCACTGGGCCTGTTCTGTCTCTCGGTTGCAGGTCTGGCCTGTTCTGATGGTGGTCACAGTTCCCTCTACGTTGCCGGCGCAGGGGGAGGGGGCGGCTCTGCCTCTCAGCAGGCCGCTGCTCCTCTTCTGCCGGTGGGTCGCAGGCCCGCCTACCTTGCAGGAGTGATTGGAAGCTCTGTCCCGCTGCGGGCCACTGGGCCTTTTCTGTCCGTGGTCACAGTTCCACCTACCTGGCAGGCGCGGGGGGTGGGGGACAGCTCTGCCCCTCAGCAGGCCGCTGGGCCTGCTCTGTGCGTGGTCACAGTTCCCTCTACCTTGCCGGTGCAGGGTGGGGGCGGCTCTGCCTCTCAGCAGGCCGCTGCTCCTCTTCTGCTGGTGGGTCGCAGGCCCGCCTACCTTGCAGGAGTGATTGGAAGCTCTGTCCCACCGCGGGCCACTGGGCCTTTTCTGTTGGTGGTCACCTGGCAGGCGCGGGGGGTGGGGGGTGGCTCTGCCCCTCAGCAGGCCGCTGGGCCTGCTCTGTGCGTGGTCACAGTTCCCTCTACCTTGCCGGTGCAGGGGGAGGGGGCGGCTCTGCCTCTCAGCAGGTCGGTGCTCCTCTTCTGCCGGTGGGTCGCAGGCCCGCCTACCTTGCAGGAGTGATTGGAAGCTCTGTCCCGCCGCGGGCCACACTCTATTGCCTACTTTAAATATACTACTGTTTTCTAAAGCACTGATCTTTATTATGATTTAAATAATAATAATGATTAATTTAGCTCTGTACTATTGATAAATATTTTCATATGCATTATCTTATTTCATCACAACTCTCACTTTTCATAACTTTAAAAAAATTTTTAATGACTTTAGCTTTATTATTTCATTGCATTTTTTAAAATTTTTTATTGTTGGTTGTTCAAAACATTACATAGTTCTTGATATATCATATTTCACACTTTAATTCAAGTGGGTTATGAACTCCCATTTTTACCCCATATTCATTGCATTTTTATAAAGAGTCTCACTATATTTTCCAGGCTGGCCTTGAACTCTGGATCTTCCTGCCTCAGCATCCTGAGTAGTTGGTATTTTAGGCATGTGCCACGGCATCCAGCTGAATTGAACTGCAGAAAAGAGTTGCAAAGATAATGAAAATAATTCTTTTATCCCTTTGCATAGCTTCTCCTAATGCTGACCTCTTTCATAGTCAAAGTTCAGTTGTGAAATGAGAAATTAACATTGCCTAATCAACTTAGCAAGAATCTGTCTCAAAATTTAAAATAATAAAATAAAATGGGGCTGGCAATATTGCCCAGTGGTTAAGCACCCCTAGATTCAGGCCTTGGTATCAAAGAGAAAAATGAAATTAACATTGATACATTATAATAAACCAAACTATAGATTTTATTCATATTTCTCCCATGCTTCTTGGTAACCGTCCTTTTTCTGTTCTAGATAATAAACTAAGGTTGCAGAGCATTTACTAATCACATTCCTTATTATTCCTTATTATTATCAGTTACTCTGATTAGTGACTATTTCTCACTCTCTCTTTTTCACTCACAACTTTGACTTCTGTAAGTAGTAGTGGTCAGGTATTTTGTAGATTGACCTTCAATTTGAGTTTGCCTGATCATTTCTCACTAGACTGAAGTCATGGATTTTAAGGAATAATACCAGAGAGGTGATGCCACCTTCTCATGGTACAATATGCCTTATTATCACTCCTGATGTTAATCGTGGTTTCTTGATGAAGTTGCTCTCTGCCACTGTAAAATTACTGTCTTTCAATGTGCACACTGTATTTTTCAAGGTGAGTCATTAAATCAAGTCCTACTTGAATGAGAGGAGAATCAAGCTCTACTTTCTGCAGTGAGGTATGTCAAAGATTTTGCACGTTTAGTTAGAACCATTATGGAATTATTAATCATCTGGGTGAGAGACTGAGAAGCTAGGTAAATATCCTTCTTCTTAAAGGTTTGTCCACTAATTTTGACAGACATCAGTGGGTCTTGCTGTGGTAATCTAGTTCCTGCATTCCTTCTAAATGCATTCATTGCCACTATTCTTTAAAGAAGACCCCACTTTATACTTCTCCATTTGCTTGTACATAGAATCATTTTTTATATCAGTATAAGCTCATGATTATTTGTTTTGTGTATAGGCTTAAAACATAATATGATCATCACTTATTTTAGTGTTCAAATGGTAACAGATTTGGCTACTGGAAGTGTTTTAGGTTGCTGTCTGTGTCTTTTCCATGTGACATATCTCTCCCACACCTGTTTTTTTTTTTTATTTTTTAAAGTAGAATTTTATTTTTTAGAGTAGTTTCAGTTTCACATAAAATTGAGCAGAAGGTACAAAGAATTCCTGCGTATCTCCTGCTCCTACGTAGCTTCCCCCATTATCAAAATCGCCCACCAGAATGGCATATTTGCTAGCACTTTCTTACTTTCTGGTATATATATATATATATATATATATATATATATTAAGCTTATCTTAAATTTTTTTCTGCCCCAGTTCTGGAACTGTGTTTTTTCTTCAAGAGATTCTAGTTCTTTTTTATTGGGGAGTGATATTTGGAAGCCAAAATCTGAACATTACTTTTGCTTATCGTTCTTGGGGCAATGAATGTGCAATTACACTCCATGTGCTCAACTAGGGGCAAAGATCAAAAGTGGAGAGATTATTTGTCAGGTTTCTCCACTGCAACATTATTGATTTTCAGTTTCCAAATTCTGTTCTTTCAAGTGAGTCATTCAGTCCAATCCTACTCAAATGGGAGAAGAATTAAGCTCTACCTTCTGGAGGAAGGAGTTTTAAAGATTTTGTAACTTTACCTCTTTGCAGATAGAGATAAGAAGTACAGTTGTGTACCTCTTTTATTTTTGCTTGGTTTCTATATGGAAGGCACAGTATTTGGAATTATATAGCATTTCATCTTATCATTACAGCAGCTTCATGGGAATGGTTCAGATTAACCTCACTGTATAAAGAAAGTAATAAAAACTCCAGGTTATGCCACACACCAGAGAGGGGGAATCTGAGGCTACAAACCAGCTTGGTGGACTTTGAATCATATACACTTTTCTTTGAGGCAGTTTATTTATTCATTCATTTTGCACGTTTTTAAAATTAATTTATTCTAATTTGTTATACATGACAGAAGAAGGCATTTCAATTCATAGTACACATTTAGAGCACAATTTTTCATGTCTCTGGTTTTACACAAAGTAGAGTCACATCATTCATGCCTTTATACATGTACTTAGGGTAATGATATCCATCTCATTCCACTGCCTTTCCTGTCCCAATTCCCCCTTCTTCCTTCTCCCTCCCCTTTGTCCTATCTACATTCCTCTGTTCCTCAGTGCCTACTCCCCACCCCCATTATAGGTCAGCATCCACATATCAGAGAAAACATTTGGCCTTTGTTTTTTTGGGATTGGCTTACTTCACTTAACATGATATTCTCCAACTCCATTCATTTACTTGCAAATGCCATAATTTTATTCTCTTTTAATGCTGAATAATATTCCATTGTGTATATATACCACAGGTTCTTTATCCATTCATCTATTGAAGGGCATGTAAGTTGGTTGCACAGTTTAGCTATTGTGAATTGCACTGCTATAAACATTGATGTGGCTGTGTCCCTGTAGTATGCTGTTTTTAAGACCTTTGGGTATAGTGCAAGGAGAGGTATAGGTGGATCAAATGGTGGTTCCATGCCAAGTTTTCCAATAAATATCCATACTGTTTTTCATATTGGCTACACCAATTTGCAGTCCCACAACATAGAAGTGTGCCTTTCTCCCAATATCCTTGCCAACACTTATTGTTGTTTGTCTTCATAATATCTGCCTTTCTGACTGGAGTGAGATGAAATCTTACAGTAGTTTTGATTTGCTTTTCTCTACTTGTTAGAGATGTTGAAATTTTTTTTTTTATATTTGGTTAATTATTGTTTGTATTATCCTCTTCTGAGAAGTGTCTGTTCAGTTCTTTGGCCAATTTATTGATTGGGTTATTTGTATTTTTGGTGTTAAGTTTTTTGAATTTGTTATATATTCTAGAGTTTAATGCCTATCTGATGTGTGTGTGGTAAAAATTTGCTCCCATTCTGTAGGCTCTCTCTTCACCTCACTGATTGCATCTTTTACTGAGAAGCTTTTCAGCTTGAATCCACACCATTTATTGATTCTTGATTTTATTTCTTGCTCTATAGAAGTCATATTAAGGCAGTTGGGGCCTAATCTGACATGATAAAGATTAGGCCTACTTTTTCTTCAACTAAGTGTAGGATTTCTTGTGTAATTCCTTGATCCACTTTGAGTTGAATTTTGTGCATGGTGAGAGATAGGGGCTTAATTTCATTTTGCTACATATGGATTTCCAGTGCTTCTAGCACCATTTATTGAAGAGGCTATCTTTTCTCCAATTTATGTTTTTGGTGCCTTTGTCTACTACGAGATAACTGTATTTATGTGGGTTTGCCCCTGTGTCCTCTATTCTGTACCATTGGTGTACAAATCTATTTTGGTGTCAATATCATGCCATTTTTATTACTATTGCTCTGAAGTATAGATTAGGATCTGGTATAGTGATGCCAACTGCTTCACTCTTCTTGTGGAAGGATTGCTTTGGCTATTCTGGGTTACTTAATTTTCTAGCTGAATTTCATGATTGCTTTTTTTTTTTATTTCTGAGCAATGTCATTGGGATTTTTATTGGAATTACATGAAATCTGTATAGTGCTTTTTGTAGTGTGGTCATTTTGACAATATTAATTCTGCCTATCCAAGAACAAGGGAGATCTTTCCATCTTCTAAGGTCTTCTTTAATTTCTTTCTTTAGCGTTCTGTAGTTTATATTGTATAAGTCTTTCACCTTTTTGTTAAGTTGATTCCCAAGTATTTTATTTTATTTTTTTGAGGGTATTGTAAATGAGGTAGTTTTCCTCATTATATCCTGCTACTTTGCTGAATTCATTTATTAGTTCTAGAAGTTTTCTGGTGGAATGTTTTTGATTGTCCAATAGAATCATTGTAAATAGTGATAGTTTGAGTTCTTCTTTTTCTATCCATATTCTTTTAATTTCTTTCATATTTCTAATTGCTCTGGCTAGAGTTTCAAGAATTATTTTAAATAGAAGTGGTCATATAGGACATCCCTGTCTTATTCTAGTTTTTAGAGGGAATGGTTTCAATTTTTCTCCTTTTAGAATGATGTTGGCCTTGGGCTTAGCATAGAGAGCTTTTACAATATTGAGATATGTTCCTGTTATCCCTAGTTTTTCTAGTGTTTTGAACTTGAAGCGGTGCTATATTTTGTAGAATGCTTTTTCTGCATCTATTGAGATTATCATATGTTCTTATCTTTAAGTCTATTGATGTGATGAATTGTATTTATTGATTTCCATATGTTGAACCCCACTTGATTATGGAGTACTATCTTTCTTTTATGTCTTCATACATGTACTTTGGATAACAATGATCATCACATTCCACCATCATTTATAACCCCATGCCCCCTCACTTCTCCTCCCACCCCTCTGCCCTATCTAGAGTTCATCTATTCCTCCAATGCTCCCTCTCCCTATCCTACAATAAATAAGCCTCCTTATATCAAAGAAAACATTTGGCATTTGTTTTTTTGGGATTGGCTAACTTCACTTAGCATTATCTTCTCTAACTCCACCCATTTACCTGCAAATGCCATGATTTTATTTTCTTTTATTGCTGTGTAATATTCCATTGTGTATATATGCCACAGTTTTTGTTGGTTCCACAGTTTAGCTATTGTGAATTGTGCTGCTATAAACATTGATGTGGCTGTGTCCTTGTAGTATGCTGCTTTAAAGTCTTTGGGGTATAGACCGAGGAGAGGGATAGCTGGGTCAAATGGTGGTTCCATTCTCAATTTTCCAAGAAATTGGAGCATTATCTTTTTAGTATGGTTTTTGTATTCAACTTGCCAGAATTTTATTAAGAATTTTTGCATCTATGTTCACTAGAGATATTGGTCTGAAGTTTTCTTTCTTTGATGGGTCCTTGTCTAGTATGGGGATCAGGGTGATATTGGCCTCTTAGAATGAGTTTGGAAGTATTCCTTCTTTTTCTGTTTTATGAAATAATTTAAGGAGTATTGGTATTCAAAGATTTCTTTGAAGATCTTGTAGAACTCAGATTTGTATCCATCTGGCCCTTAGCTTTTTTTTCTTTTTTTGGTAGGATTTTGATGATGTCTTCTATTTCATTGCTTGAAATTGATCTTGTGTAATTCAATTTGGGCAATTTGGGCAAATCATATGACTCTAGAAATTTGTTGATGCCTTTCTATTTTCTGTTTTATTGGAGTACAAATTTTCAAAATAATTTCTAATTATCTTTTGTATGTCTTTAGTGTCCATCATGATACTTCCTTTTTCATCATGGATGTTATTAATTTGAGTTTTCTCTCTCCTTTTCTTCATTAGAGTGGCTAAAGGTTTATCAATTTTATTTATTTTTACAAAGAACCAACTTTTTGTTTTGTTAATTTTTTTCAATTGTGTCTTTTGTTTCAATTTCATTGATTTCAGCTCTCATTTTAAGTATTTTCTGTTTTCTACTGCTTTTAATGTTGATTTGTTCTTCTTTCTGGGACTTTGTGATGTAATGTTAGGTCATTTATTTGTCAACTTTTTCTTCTTTTAAAGAATCAGCTCCATACAATGAACTTTCCTCTTTGTACTGCCTTCATAATGTCCCAGAGATTTTGATATGTTACATGAGTGTTCTCATTTACCTCTAAGAATTTTTTAATCTCCTCTTTAATGTCTTCTGTATTTCATTGTATTCCATTGTACTAAATGATACCAATAGCATATCATTTAGTCTACAGGTTTTGGAGTAGTTTCTATTTTCTGTTTTATCATAGCTTTCTAATTTCATTCTATTATGATCTGAAAGAATACGGAGTAGTATCTCTACTTTTTTGTATTTGCTAATTGCTTTGTGGCATTATATATGGCCTATTTTAGAGACGGATCCATGTGCTGCTGAAAAGAAAGTGTATTCACTTGTAGATAGATGAAATTATATATATATATATATATATATATATATATATATATATATATATATATATTTGTTAAGACTAAGTTATTGATTGTATTATTGAGTTCTATAGCTTCTTTGTTTAGCTTTTGTTTGGAAGATCTATTCAGTGGTGGAAAAGGTGTGTTAAAGTTACCCAGAATTATGGTGTTGTGGGTCTCTTTGGCTCTCGAACTTGAGTAGAGTTTGATGAACATAGTTGCTCCAAAGTTTGGGGCATATATATTTATAATTGTTATGACTTGTTGATGTATGATTCCCTTAAACAGTATGTAATATCCTCTTTATCCGTTTTGATTAACTTTGGCTTGAAGTCTACTTTATTTGATATGAGGATGGAAACCACTGCTTTTTTTCTGCAGTCCACGTGAGTGGTATGCTTTTTCCCAACCTTTCACCTTCAGTCTGTGGATGTCTTTTCCTATGAGATGAGTCTCTTGAAAGTAGCATTTTTTGGGGTATTTTTTTTCTTTTAATTCAATCTTACAGTCTATGTCTTTTGATTAGTGAGTTTAGGTCATTAACATTTAGGGTTATTATTGAGACATGGTTTGTACTTCCAGTTATTTTGGTTAATTTTTGGTAATTTAACTTGACTTGGTTTCTCCTTTGATTGATTTTCCTTTAGTGTAGTACCTCCCTTTTGTGATTTTTTATTGTTGTTTTCCATTTCCTCCTCATGGAATATTTTGCTGAGAATGTTCTATAGTGCTGGCTTTCTAGTTGTAAATTCTTTTTAACTTTTGTTTATCATGAAAGGTTTTTATTTTATCATCAAAACTAAAGCTTAAGTTTGCTGGATATAAGATTCTTGGTTGGCATCCATTTCTTTCAGAGCTAGGTATATGTTGTTTCAGGATCTTCTAGCTTTCAGGGTCTAGGTTGAAAAATCTGCAAAGATACTAATTGATTTTCCCTTATATAGAATCAAATTCCTTTCTCTTGTGGCTTTTAAAATTCTGCCTTATTCTTTATGCTAGGCATTTTCATTATAATGTGCCTTAGTATAGATCTGCTGTGATTTTGTACATTTGGTGTCTTGTAAGACTCTTGTATTTGATTTTCCAATTCATTCTTCCTGTCTGGGAAAGTTTTTGATATTATTTTATTGAATAGAGTTTTCATTCCTTTAGTTTGTAACTCTATGCCTTCCTATATCCCAATAATTCTTAATTTTTGTCTTTTTATGTTATCCCATAATTCTTGAATGTTCTGCTAATTTTTTACCATCTTTACTGTGTGATCAACTTTATTTTCAAGATTATATATATATATATATATATATATATATATATATATATATAGTCTTCATTATCTGAGGTTCTGTCCAAGTGATCTAATCTGTTTGTGATACGTTTTATTGAGTTTTTAATTTGATTTATTGTTTCCTGCATCTCAAAGATTGCTTGTTTTTTTGTTCTTTTTAAGAACCTCTATCTCCTTATGGAAGTAATCTTTTGCTTATGTAGCTTTTTATCAAAATGATCTTTTGATGTCTCTATTTGCTTTCTTTATTTCACAGAACATTTTAATTATGTACATCATGAGCTCCTTTTCTGTTATTTCTTCCTCTGTGTTGGCCATGGGTTCTAATAATGTGGTATCTTTGTTTGCCTGGGGCACTTTCTTCCCTTGTTTTTTCATGTCGTTCATGTGTCTTTCTTTCTAGCCCTGTGGATCCAAGATATTACCATTTTTACCCTATAGGCTTATAGTATCCCTGAAGGATTAAAAAATCTCTTCCTTTAAGGGGGAGAACAAAATTAACAGATCCCAGTATAAACAATATATACAGCCTTAAGCCAAATAGCTGCTGTTAAGATGTTTATGGTTTTGTCACAATATACAAAAATTTTGAATTTAATTATTATCTACAATATAAACAGTAGGTTTTCAAAAGAATCTACAGTTTCTGATAGTGAGAATCAGGGGTGGGGTATAGGATGAGATGTTAAGGAGGTAGGAAGTGAGGATATAGAGTTATTAGAGCTCAGTAAGTGTAAAAGAAGAATCTAAAGAACTTGGCTAGTAGCAGGAAAAAAGAGACAAAGTCATTTTGAGGAGACAAATAAGTTGGAAGACAATAGAGAGAGTACAAAAGCCAAACAAACATAAAAATTAAGAAAAATAAAAAATGTAAAATTAGGAGATAAAATAATATACAACACAAGTGCAATGTACCATTCAGAGATCCCAGTCCTCAGTAGCCTAAATAACAAAAAGTACTTGGTTTCACAAATGTTGGGAATGTGAAGGTGGGAAAAGAGAGAGAGAAAAGGAGAAAGAAGAAAAGGAGAAAGAGAAAAGGAAAAAAATCTTAAAGGAAAATAAAAGGATTGTTTTTGTTGAAGTTCAGTATCTTTGCTGCTTCCCTTCTCATCCAACAGGTGGGGTAGTCTGTACTTTTCTGCTATCTCCATCCTCAAATGGTGAAGGTTATTAGGGTGGAAGGGTTGGTCTTGGAGGCGAGCTCCTGGAGGTGGCATATAGCACTTGCTGGTCTCTGATGGAAGACTGCACCCCAAAGATCTCCTTTGAGGCTCACTCATGTGATGGGGGTGCCTGGTCTTATCTTCTTATATTGCCTATAACTTCACAATTCCTGGTCTCTAATTTAGTCTCTAAACTGTATCTCACTCACCCACTCCTTTTCTACTTCCCAGTCAGGAACCTCTGTCTCTGGAGGTCTTCTGGGCTGCACTTTGGAGGCTGCACACCCCTTACAGAGAGCTGTTTGGTATTGGGAAGTTCAGGGCCAGGCTTTGTGAGCTATGGACTGGCCACATAGTTGCAAGCACTGTGCCGGTTAGTGGCTTCAGGGCAGAGGAGGTAGTTGGGGCACTATAAGTACTTTGATATCACTTTTAGGCCCGAGCAGGTGTCCCAATCTTGAGTTGTGCCAACTAAAGATGGCGACAAAGTGTGCTAATTTGGAGGTGGCTGCTTTCAGAGATGAGTGTCTGGTTGGGCTGGGCCAGGTGGTAGCGTTGGGTGGCATGTTCAGAAATGCAGCTCTGTGGTATTCAGTATCGTGGCTGGCAGCTCTTCCCAGACCCTGTCCTGTGTCCCCGGGTGTAGCCTACCACATGTAGGAGACTATGGCAGCAGTGTCCCAAGATGGAGGCGACCAGGGAAGCCCCACATTGGTAGGAATGTATCCGCCTCATAGGAGTGGCAGACAGAGGTCCTGCGTGTGGGCAGTGGTGGAATATCCTACATGGGAGCGGTGGCCGGAATTCCTTTGTGGGTGGGCTGCTAGGGGTTCTCCATGGGTGCTAATGACAATGGTCCTGCATGGGTTCGGTAGCCAGAGATCCTGCGTGGGCCAGTGGCTGGGGAGTCCTGCCCTGATACTGAGGCCTGGGGACCTATGTGGACATGGCAGCTGGGATTTCTATGTGGGAGCAGCTATCGAGGGTCCTCTATCTCTCGCAGAGAAATGGTATTCCCACTACTAGAATCTCAGGTCACGGAGCAACACAAAATGCAGCTTCCCTCTAGCCTACCATCTTGGATACCCCTGAGGCAGTTTAAATAGTGTTTTAGTCAGCCTGTTTTTGCTGCTGTGACTAAAGAACCCGACCAGCACAATTATAAAGGAGGAAGAGTTCATTTGAGGGCTCATGGTTTCAGAGGTCTAAGCCCATATAAGGCTAACTCCATTCCTCAGGGCTTGAGGTGAGGCTGAACATCATGGCAGCAGAGGGTAGCAGAGGAATGTAGTTCACATCACTGTGATCGGGAAGGAGAGAGACTCCACTCTCCAGATGTAAAATATATACCCCTTAGCTATGCCTCTAATTAACCACTTCCTCCAGCGACATCCCACCTGACTCTAGTTACCACTAAGTCAATCCCATCAGGGATTAATTCACTGATTGGGTTAAGACTCTTTCAACCCAATAATTTTTTTTTGAAGAGAGAGAGAGAGAGAGAGAGAGAGAGAGAGAGAGAGAATTTTTTAATATTTATTTTTTAGTTTTCGGTGGACACAACATCTTTATTTTATTTTTATGTGGTGGTGAGGATCGAACCCAGCGCCCCGCATATGCCAGGCAAGCGTGCTATCACTTGAGCCACATCCCCAGCCCCCCAATAATTTTTCCTCTGAATCATCTTGTGTTGTCTCACATGTGAGCTTGTGGGGGACATCTCACATCCAAACCATAACAAATAGTTGGACTGTTCCCCCTTCTATGTCCCTCTTTTTCTTTTTCTGTTCTTATATTCTTCCCCATTTTCTGTCCTCCCCTTAGAGTAATTCTATCATAAAATAATAGATGAATTACGTGTACATTTAATGCATTGAGTCTATTTAGTAGAACTACCATGGTCTTTGAAAAAAAAATTAGCTTCAATTTTTACTTTCTCAGAAGTGTGATATTTGGGATGAGACATACCAAGAAATTTTCTTCAAGAAATATGTAGTATAAAAATTCTTTATTCATCATTTCAATAGATATTCATAAGTACATGGCCCAATTGTTGAGGCTGGAATATACTGGAAGATGAAATTTTAAAAAAGTTTGTGGAAGTTATTATTTACAGTGGAAGAAAAATGGGGATAAAATATGATCAAATAAAATAAGTAAATCCTAGTTTATTAGGGTAGTAAGAAATCCAGTTCATTAGAAGGAAAATCAAGAAAGAGAGGTTTTATAGTTTTAATCTGGGATGTTCCCCCAAATTCATGTGTTCAAAGGTGGGGCTTCTGGGAGGTGATTTGGTCAGGAGGGCTTTCACCCCATCAGTAGAGCCATTCATTGATGACTGAATGAACAACTGGGAGTGGGAAATACTTGGAAGGAGCTGGTCACTGGGGGCATGCTCTATAAAGCTTTATCTTCTATCTGGCCCTTTTTCCTCTCTCTTTTTCTCGGTTGCCATGATATCATGATGTTCTGCGTCACCTTAGGTTCAGAGCAATGAGGCTTCCTGACCATGGACTGAATCTTCTGAAAATTTGGAGCCCAAATAAACCTTTTCTCCTTTAAGTTGCTTTTGTCAGGGACACAGTAATGAAAGTGGATGAGAAGAGTCAGAGGGATTGTAATCTTCAATAAGCTGATATCAGTCTCACCTAAAAGGTCACAACTGATGGAGGAGTGTGGGCAATGTGGGAGTGGTCTCCAAGAATTTATGGGGGCAACACATTTTGTACAGGAAGAAAAGTCAATGATCAAACAAATAGAAGGTCAATGTGACATGAGCCAAATAAGCCTAAGAACAGATGATAAAGAATGGAGTGTTATGCGATGGGAGTAGAGTACATCTAGAACTTTTGAGGTCACATAAAGGATGTGGCCTTACCCCTCAGCAATATGGGTGACATCAGAATGACTTGAGCACAGAAGAGACATGACCTAACTTAAATTTCAAAATGACCACTCCTCTTGCTGTATGGAGAATAACAGGGCAAAAACAGAGTAGGGAGAATAGTAGGGATGCTCAGTGTGATTCAGCGATGGCTTGGAGAAGTGTGGTGAGTCTTCAGGTGGTGAAAAGTTTCCAAATATTGAAGAAAATTGAGCCAAGAGGATTTTCTTAGCCGTTACTTAATTGATGTGAAAGACAGGATTTCCAACAATTTATTATGAGCAACTGGAAAGAGGAAATTGGCATCAAGGTGGGAAAAGCTTTGCAGTAGGTGATAAAGGGTTCAATTTTGGATGTGTTAGGCATAGAATGTCTGTATATGATTTGCATAATGTGACATTTAATGAGCCTGGAGAAAATCAGAAGCTCTTGTACGCAGAGAATTTGTTCTAGCTGTATAACCTAGGCATCAGAGCCATGTCCTATTCCATGGAGGTGAAAGGTGTACCATGGGTGGCTGTGTATTCAGGAGAAATAGCAATCTCAAGATGAGCAAAATTTCCAAAATATCCACCAGTTCTTGAAAACCCACAGTGGATCACCCAACTCTAAATATATTTATGTTTTAAAATGTAATTTTTATTTCCCTTCATTATTACAATTTAAAAGAAGACTTTATTTTTGTTAACAATGAAATTTGATGGCAATTTTATATTCATCCTAAACCTACCTTATGTGTCAATGAGCATTTGTCTTTTCTGACTATTCAGGTCTAAATTTTATATTCTCTTTTCTGATGATCAGTCCTTATTGAAAAGAATTTCCAACAGAAATTACTTTTCCTTTTTTAAGAAGGTCAAATAAATAGATTTTACAGGAGCAATTACAAAGCCAGATAGAAGCTCATGTGCATACATGGACAATGATTTAAGAAAAAAAAGAAAAAAGGAAAACATCCTGATGGTGAGATGGAATTATTTTTATCAGAGACTGCTTATTCAAGGAGAAGGTCCAACCTAGCTATAAAGGAAATGAAGGTACTTTAAAAGGAAGATCTGTTTGTAAGATTGCTTAGCCTGGGTGTATGAGTACAATTCAAATGTGCATTTTTTTGTTTGAAGATAACTATAGATTTTCTCATTCTCTTTTACTTTCTATTTTCAATAAGCACACTATTTCTAACTCTCATGTAGTTTAAAACTAACCCAGACATATGTTGTTAATACTTTCGTGTATCAGGAGCCTGAAGGGTAGAAACAGTTTTAACTTGAACTTTTTAATTGTGGTTTCCTGTCATTGCCTCTTTCCTGACCTGAAGAATTTTACAAAGCCAAAAGTTATGAATCATCCCAGACTCAAACCAGTAACCAGAGTGACGTGAAACAGATGATTGATGACAAAGAAAACCATGAGGTTTAGGGAACTATCCTCATCCTCTGGCATAAATTTTGGGGTGTCTCTATCATGCAATTGCAAAGATTGACAACTACAAAATAATAATTAAGATACAGGAAGGGGAATAATTTAAAAAACAGTAAGCAAAGTGTAATATGCTAGGATGTCTTTTCTCCATAAAAACGACTTAAGCCTTTGAGGACAGGCAGCATGTCAATTCCAGTAGAGAGGTAGATTATGGCAATAGTAGCCCTGTGAATATATTTAAATTGAATCATTATGACTCATTTTTTTTACATGTTACTTTTGCAGTCTGAAAAAAGATCAACCCTATTTCTCTCATTGGGGGAGTATTTCCAGATGGCTGTTAAAAGGCTTTTTTTTTTTTAACCCCCCTTTCTTTTTCTTTCAACTGCTGCAGAGCAACTAGAAACAAATCTGTTCCTTGGAATAAATGTTCAGTCCATATGTTATTTTTCATGGTAACTGATGGAAGTGTGAAGTCCTCCTCAGTAAATTCTGCCTGCGGTCTTGCTCTATTTCCCCAGCCCCCACCTCTTGCCATATGTAACTCATCTTGGGCATGGTGAGAGTCACTCCTTTATCATTCGACTTTTGTAGCTTACATTTTTCCTAGAGTAACATAAAATTTTAAAGAGAATCAGGAACGGTACAAAAAGTGCACCGACCACCTTCTCTGTTCTGAAGGGCATTAGGGAAAAAATGATGGGAAATGGAAAGAAAAAAGAAAAAAAATTCTACAGCTGTGAACACAAACCATATTCCCCAGATCTCTGTGCAGTAGGAGACAGAAGAACAACTGTCGTGGGCTTTGGAAGCACAGAGTCTTAATCAGCTCTTGGTGCCACCACCTAAGTATGTAAGCTAGGAAGTTCCTTAACCTGAATCTGAATTTTTATCATCTGGAGAAGGTGGTACCTAACCTCAAGGTGTTAATGCAAGCATTTAACTAAATGATTCAATTAAAATAACTAGAACATGGTAAGTGTTTAATAAATGTTGGTTTCCTTCTTTTCAACCTTTACCTGTCATTCCTGTTATTGATGAAAAACTCTGGTTTGTGTTTCAATGATTTATGAGCATTCAACCAAGACCATGAATGTGGTCAAGTACTGTTTAATGACAAAAGATTTAGCAGAAGTTTTCTTCTATACTAAAAAGCCAGCTAAAGTTGACTTCTCTTGGCAAAACTTCCCATGCTGCTCATTGAAAACTTGGGAATTTGAATACAGACCAATATTTTAGGAGAAATTAACCCCAGGCCTAATGTTTTATGCTGAGAAAATAGTCTTTGATGTTTGAATAGGTCTGACTGTTATGCTGAGAGCCAAATGTGTGGGGTAAGACCCCTTGTGAATTGAAACATCAAAAAAGATTTGCATTAATTTTCTGCAAACCAAATATATAGAGTTTCATGCTGCTTTAATTGAAATGTAATAACTATTTACAGATTTGACCACACCATCACCACTGAGTAATTGCTTTTCCACACCAAGAAAATGGGGATGAAGTAAATGTGCCTAGAAGGGTTTGGAATTTGGAATTTCAATGAAATGTTTCTCAAATGACTGTTAGGAATGGTGTCTTCCATGTTTTGATCTCAGTCAGGGCTAGACCCCTATAGAGTCAAGTCACTGCTGACCTAGGGTGCCGGAAAAGGCCCTTCGTTATTGCAGCAGGACCTTTCAAAACAGGAGATTGCATTATTTCAAAATGTAGCATTTAGGGCAGTTTTTCATTGTTGGTTTTTCATATATTCTGCATAGTACTGGGTTCAACAAATAAGAGGCATCTTTGCTTTTATTCATACTATGTGTGTTGGCGTCTCTGCTGACTGTAGAAGGACAGAATGCACTGAACAGTGACAAGCTTGAAAATCTCTGATGAATCCCCATGCAATTTGTTCATTGAGAAAATGCTCAAGAATCATTTATAATGGAATAATGACCAAGTCTGCTCAAAGCAACTGAAAATGTTGTGTTTTTAATGAAAAGAAAAACAAAGCAGTACTTGGGAAACAACACAATAAGAGCTTTACTTCATCCTCAGGCCCAATGGCTTCAGGATATCTTTATAAATGGAAAATGATCAGGCCAAAAGGAAAAAAAAATTATAGCTTTAGAGATGTTATAAAAAAGAATACTTTGTAAGAGAAAGAATCAGTCTTTTATGAGAATTTCTGAGAATCCTATGAAGCTTGTTTTATTTTTCTCCATGTTAAAGAAAAGGAGTCTAAAGCTCTAGAAAGTTAATTATTTTCCACAAAGAGAAAAAGTTGCAAAGTATGGTCAATCCAGTTTTCACTTTCTCAAAAACCAATGGTCTTCCTGAAAAAGTGGTTGATTTAAAAAATCATTTTTTAAATCAAAATATCTACCATAATTTTAAAGACAAAAAAGTATTTTATTGTTAGAGGATAACTTGAAGTTTAGGTCATTGTTTTCACATATTAAATGCTGCTGTTCAGAAGGTTTAAAAAATTGGGAGGATCATTGAAATACAGTAGGTAGTCTACAGGTTCCTATCCTAATAGATAAAAACTACAATGAGGATTTTCCCAAAGGCACTGTAAAAACAAGTGAAAACCAGTTAAAAAATACCAGTTGTTTTCATATCAGGCTCAGTGGTGCCCACCAGCGGTTGGGGAGGCTGAGAGAGGAAGATCGTGAATTCAAAGGCAGCCTCAGCAAAAACAAGGTGCTAAGCAACTCAGTGAGACCCTGTCTCTAAACAAAATTCAAAATTGGGCTGGAGATGTGGCTCAGTGGTCGAGTGTCTCTGAGTTCAATCCCCAGTAGCCCACCCTCCCACCAAAAGAAATAAATATCAGAGTTTTTCATGATGACAGTTTGTGGTAACAGAGCCATATTGTTCTAGCATGTGACTGTAAGCAGGTCTGAGTTGTAATGCCAGTTCCACTGGAGTAATAATAATAACCTCAGTTTCTGCATGTGTAAAGTATCTATCTCACAATGAAAGGCAGTGCAGATGAGGGGTATAGTGTGGTTAGCGCGTAGCAAGAATCCATTACTGGTTTTTATTAATGCACTAGCTCTAGCAATACTGATAATTAGCCAAGCAAGAGAACAACTGCATATTTTCCAAATAAAAATAACGTCCTCTAAATTATTTTAGGTGTTTGTCAACACACCTCACATGAACCATAAGAACATTTTCCAACTGCAAACATTGGGAAGGTATTTTTATAATGACTTTTAAGATTTTTTGGTTTTAATACAGCTTGTATGGAACATTCTAGAACAATGACATTTTTACATATGAAACACACACACCTTACCAGAGAATTTTTACATTGATTTTATTCATTGCTATATTTCAGGTTTTCCTACCGCCTCCTTTGACATGAAGTACATGTGGTTCAACAGGCATCTTGAAAACCCATCAGCCAACATACTTAAAATAAATAGAAAATAGTAGGGCAGAGGTGCCATGGAAGGCGAAATTATGCCTCTGTCCCAATCGAACATATCCAAACCCCCAAAACTATGAAATGTTACCATGCCTGGCACTTTGTAGATGTGATCAAGTCCAGATTTTTATTGACATAGGAAGGAAGACTATCTCGTATTATCCCAGTAGGCCCAGTGAAACTGCAAGAGTTTTTAATAAAAACAAGTCAGAGGATCTGCGTCAGAAAAAAAGATGTGACCAGGGAAGCAGAAGAATTTCATGGCTGGAATAGGTCATGAGATGGAATGTGGAGATGGATTCTAGAAGAGGGAAAAGGTGAAGATGTGGGATGGAGATCTTTACACCTTGCCTTTCGTCCTGTTGGAACCATTTTTGACATCCAGAAAAGTAAGGCAATACATTTGTGTTGTTATAATCCACCAAATTTCTGCCTATTAACTCTAGCAGCAATAGAAAATTAATATGGTGCCTTTTCATTTTAAGTACTATTATAGAGATATTAAAAGTTATTATAAAGATGAAAGCAACTTGTTTTTTGTTTATACACACACGCACGCACACACACTTGTCAAAGATATGTCATAATAATATTACCTTACATGTTATTTTACTTTAAACAGCCGTGTATGAAATTGAGGATAAAATCATCTTAGAAACAAATGAAAGTGAAATAGATATGGTTGCATTACTCAGACTTTAAATGAAAAAAAAAATTCTCTTTCTTTTTTCAAAACCATTATTATAGGGTATTCAGTAACCTTAACCACAATCTAAAAATACTTGAGAAATTGAGTTCAATGCATTTTAAAGGAAAGGCTTCCCCCCACCCCCTGTGGCATTTTCTACAGATTTTGGATCTTACTGCCCTAGGACATACATTTTCTTTTTATTTTATTCAAACATGTTTTCAACATCTGAAAGAAAAACTGAAAAAAATTTAGAAGATTTTTTCTGTGTTCTTCAGATGTGTCTCTTAAAATGGGAGAATGAAGAAGTGATTAAAACAAGTAACTAGTTTCTTGTCTTTTCTTGTGATTAAGATAATAACAAAATGGATTTATGTGGCAAATATATTGCTTCCTAGGTTGATAAAATGAAACCCAAAAAATTAAAACCTTTTTTCCCCCTGTTGTTATTGGTAAAATGACTGTTGAAATAGGCCAGCTCTGTACATTGGATTCCATTGTTTTATTTTGCTCATGGACCTCAAGCTAGTCATTGAAGTTGTTGTTCCTCATTCAAAACATAAGGGAGATATCAACTTGCTTATAAAAATAATTTTAAAGGGCTTTACTAAAATATTTCAAGCATATAAACTGCTCCACAGACTATGTACCATGCCTAAGCTGTTAAAATTAACACTGAACTGTTAAAATTAACACAAAAAGTGTCCTGAAACCATAACATTTTTGTTGGTCCCTAGAAGAAGACTGATGAATGACCATGACAGAACTTTCGAATCTTTAACTCTGAGAATGAATTTTGCAGTCTCTGTGAATTCCAAAACCAAGTCCAACCCTGACTTAGTTTTATTTTCAGATAAATGTTGTGTGATAATCCAGGTAAGTAGTGCCTTGTAGTCATATAACTCGGAGATTCATCGTAGGTTAGAACTGGAGTGGATCTTAGCTGTAAGTTGGACACCTTGAATTTACATCCTGAGGCAAATGACTAGAAGTTCCCAGTTGTGCAGTTAGATTGGGGCAGGGCAGAAATTGAATCTTAGTCTACAGATTGATGAAGTGTGCATTTCACAAACCACACTATTTCTCTTTGGAAGGATTTCCAGCAGGTGTAATACCAAAAATATTATCCTTCATTTCTGAGATTGGTTCTTGTGGAGTTGTAAATGCCAGTTTTACTAAGTTCCTTATTGCCTGGCCCATACTGCTAGCTAGAATAACAGTCTTAACTTCTAGTCCCCAGGTGGTACCTATTGAAGCCAAGTAGTTAGACTAGGGCAGAACAGTGGCCAAGAGGGTACTAAGGTTGGGGAACAGGTTGGAAAGTGAAGAAAAGAAACCAGATCAGCAATGATTTAACACATTTTATATCCTTCTTTTCCTCCTAACGGGTAGCTCTTCCTAACTTTTGTTATTAAACTAGGATCAATTGGAGGACAAATTTCAAACTGTATTCACTTTTTTACTTACTTTTTTTTCTTTATTCTCAACATACTAAACTCATAGTAAATTCAGTAAATTTGTTAAACGAATAAATAATTATATTTCCTCTTTATAAAGTGCCCCAGATTGTCTAGCTATAAATCCCAGCTCTGCTAACTTCATATTAGCTGTGGAGCCATGGCGGCTAATTAACTTACCTGCCACCATTTCCACAATTTGTAAAACGGGGTTAAAACAATATTTACATTGTAAGGTCATTTTGAGGATTAAGTAAATTTATATTTGTAAAGTGCTTAAGCTTTGTTTTTGTAGGGGCGGTAAAGTTTTACTTATACCCTTTTAGGGTTGTTGGCTGGACCTACACATTCAACTCACATAAGATGGATTCATAGGAGAAAATTTGTTTCATAAAAGCTTTGTATGACTCAGGAGCCCTCTAAAGAAATGAAGACCCAGAGAAGCTGTTAGAGTAGAACACGTACATGCTGAATTGGACAAGTAATGAATCGTAAAAGTGACAGGGAAGGGGATTGGGCTCTGGTGATCAATCACAGGGAACTGGCTGGAACAGGAAAGCTTGTTTGTAAGGTGTGGTGTTCAGGTTTCTCTGGGCCTTGACTCCCGTCCCATTCCTGGTGATGAGAATGATCTCTTCCTCCCCTTACCTGATTTCATCTCCTCTCAGGAAGCAAGAAGAGGCCAGGGTACTCCTCTTGCACTGTTGTTTTTCCAGTGTTTTTACCTCAAAATAATCCTTATGTCAAAATGACACATCCTTCACTTAGGATGTCATAACTTCTGAACAAAACTCTAGTTATTACCAATGGGAGTAAATTTTGTTCCACAAGGGACATCTGTCAATGTGTGGAGACATTTATGGTTGTCACAACTGAGGGAATGCTACTGGAATCTACTGGGTGGAGGCCAGAGATATGCTAAACACTCCACAATGCACAACACAGACCCCATGACAAATATTAAGACAGCTGGAATTATCTGGGGCAGAAGTATCTACCCCAAAGTATCACTTGGGCTAAATCTAAGGAAAAACACCTCAGGATTATGAGCTGTTGCTATTGCTGTTACTACTATTGCTGCCACAACACCTGAGTCATGCAACATGAGTACAGTCTTTTTTAAAAAAAAAAATATTTATTTCCTAGTTTTTGGTGGACACAACATCTTTGTTTGTATGTGGTGCTGAGAATAGAACCCGGGCCACACTCATGCCAGGCGAGCGCGCTACCGCTTGAGCCACATCCCCAGCCCTGAGTACAGTCTTTCTTTTAAAAATGTGTTGTTGTTTATTTGCAAATAGAGATACATCATTTATTTGCATTAGGTAATTATAAGAACAGCTTTTTGGAGAAAAAGGAATTTAGTAAATGTCTGCTAACTTAATGCAAAATTTCTTCTTACAGATGATATGTTTAGTAGTTTCAGTTCAGAGCGGGACAAAATTAATGTTTTAAGAATACCATGAAAGCTGGTCAGAATCTTAGGTGTTAAAATTCAAAGTGAGTTTCAAAGGCCAGTTTAACATGCACATTCTCAAAGATCAGGAGACTGCATTTGTGACTTAATCAAAAGCATTCAAGTCTGCTAGTTGGATAATTAAGAATGTTATTTGATCACGTAAAACTCATGTTCATTAGGTTACTGATATCACTGAGGTCCTCAATGTGTGGCTATATTATATTTTTCTAATTTTTTAATTCAGCTTGCTCAGGGGATGGAAATAGAAAGATGAAAGCAAGGAGTGAGAGAAGGAAATTGTATTCTACTCCATTGTAATCTCCCACTCTCTTTGGGAGTAATTAGAGCTGGGAATTTTATTCGAAAGCATGTTTTAAATTTTACATGTTACAGTTAATTAATTCTGAAGAAGATTCCTCAGACTTTCTTTTCTTTGGTGTTATTTTCTACTATGAGTCTGAGAGATAGATAGATATATAGAGAAAAATGTTCATGATTAAAAATATGCACCAGTATATGCCACATCTGCATTTTTTAAAATTGTAGAACAATGTTGATGTTATTAAAAAGACCATGTGTGAAGATCTTTCCAATTTTTAAAGCTGAAACATTTTTTTCTGACCATAATTTAATCTTACACCAACTGACATTCTCTATATAGTTTCAACATTTATATCTTAAAAAGTGTTAATTAACTTTGTGTAGTTTATCACTGGGAAGAAAAAATTAGATTGATGTGCTTTGAACGTGACTTTGGATAATCTTTAAAATATTTTAATCATGGAAAAGTTTAAAGTTCCACTTACTCTAACCTACTAATTTGTTGAAAACCTCAGGTCATGCTGGGCACAGTAGCACACGCCTGTAATCCCAATGGTTTGGGAGGCTGTGACAGGAGAATCACGAGTTCAAAGCCAGCCTCAGTGACTGCAAGGCACTAAGCAACTCAGTGATATCTGGTCTCTAAATAAAATACAAAATAGGGGTTAGGGGTGTAGCTCAGTGGTCAAGTAACCCTGGGTTCAATCCCCGGTACCAGAAAAAAAAAAAGAAAGAAAGAAAGAAAACATGAGGTCATTTCCTTCTTTCTTTTTCTTTTTCTTTCTTTTTTTTTTGACTTTCTAACTAGGTCACCAAAATTTCCACCGCCATCTTCCTTTTCCCACTTTGCCCTCTTATCTTCCTTGTTGTGATGAAGTTCTGTGTCATTGGGATTTGGAAAGAGTTTAGAGACAAATGTCTCTACTAAAGGTTTTGGAAGCAAAGTCTATCATATGTGACTGATGACAGCATTTTGTGGAATTCCTCTCCAGGCCTGGTGACTATCTCTCCAGCATAATTCTTTATGATCTTTCATTAGAGATGGCAAAATCTCTCTCATGAGCAGGATCCTTCACAGATGGTCCCACCCACCTCCCACCTTCCTCTTCAGTTCCACCTTCACGGGGACCTCATCTCGGACTATAACTAGACAAACATCTCCCTCCATGTAATCCTCTCTCCCCTGACCACTTTGGTGAAAGTAAACCCCTGCCTCATCAGGTTAAAACCTAACTCTCTCTCTCCCCTTTACTTTCTTCATAGCACTTGCTGCCCTTCAAAACCCATGTCTACATTTCTGCTATTTCACATGTGTATTGTCAGTATCACCCTTGGTCAGTCCTGGGCCCATTAGGCTACTTTTTTTGGTTACATTATTGTTGTACCCTTTTGTCTAGATTGGCATTGGCACATTATAGGTATTTTTTATATTAGCATTTTTTTTGTTTTATTTCTATATTTCAAAGTACAAAACAGAATACAGTTTTTTAATGACTCATTTATTCTCTCATGATTTCAGGTCAAACGTCTAGCCAGGACTATCATATGTTTTCTGCTTATGGTCTTATCAGAAAGAAATACAAGTATCACCCAGGCTGTGTTATTTTCTGGAGCTTGGGAATCCTATTTCAAGTTCACAGGGCTTTTGGTAGAATTCAATTCCATGTCATTTTGCCACAGGGTCCTGTTCTCAGAGGGCTATTTACCAAGGGCTGCTTGGAGCTCCTGGGGACCTCCTGCAAACCCTTGGCATGTAAGCCCTTCCTGAGGCCTTCTGTTTTGAACCTTTCCAACATATTCTGTTTGAACCACTATCACCTGATTAGTTCATGCCCTCCCACCCTCAAGGAGAAAGAATTATGTAGGAAATGAACACTAGGGGTAGGTATCTTGGTGCCAGTTTAGATTTCTGCCAACCCCATGCTCAATAAATTCTGAACTTATAAAGGACTGCCATTATACTGATGTGACCAGTTTCTAAAATGAAAGTGCAAAATGTGAAGATAATAAATGACAATTTATTTAGCGTATACTAAGAAATACCTTCTTGTTTCTTTGTTTTAATCTAATGCTATTATGTATCTTTTTTAAAAAACTATTTTCTTAGTTGTTAATGAACTCTGTTTATTTATTTGTTTATTTATTTATTTATTTATACACGGTGCTGAGAATCAAACCCAGTGCCTCACACATGCTAGGCAAGTGTGTTACCACTGAGCCACAACCCCAACCCTTATGTATCTTTTATAACTAAATTTCGAAGATTTGGTCTTTTTTAATTCTCAAATATAATTAATCTGAATTTAGTTTCCTATTTAGGGGTATACATGTTCATAGACAATTAACCTTTCATTAGAAATGTAATATACTTTCTCATTTTAAACTACTCTTTCAAAAATGTTTATCTTGTTCTTCCAATTTTTTAAAAATTTTCTGTTAAGAATTTAGAAGATGTCATTGACAATACTGTCATTCTCTTGCATGTTTCCTTATTCATCAGTGTTTTTCTCTCCAAAGTTAAAATACAAGAACAAATAAAGCTTTATTCCCAGTTATTGCTCATAGGTGTTTTTATCCTGATAGACAGTAAACAAGAATGAGCAGGACTTTTGGACTTATCAGTCTTTGTTTGCATTTTGACTCTACTCTTTAAGTTATGAGAAGCATATCTTCCTTCCACATTAGTCTTTCAATATAATGGGAATAACAATGCTGAGCTAAAAAGATTGGTGTAAAGAAAAATAAATCAACTATTTGCAAAAGTGGAACAGAGTAGGCCTCTGGTGAAAGTGAAATTTCTTTTCCCAGGTGGAAAACACAGCATAGATATGGGTACTGTTTCCATGAACATGATCCAAGGGTATTTGCTATTTTATCTGCTTTTAAGAGATTTCTAGACCCTTTTTTAGAGCAACCAGGTCAGATAGTTTAGAACAGGCCTGGGAATCTACATCTGAAACAAATACCCTAAATTGGTATTTGTGCGCTAATGTTTGAAACCAAAGACAAGTACAGAAATAATTCATTAGGGAGAAATATAATATATTTTAATATATTTAAAGAGTTAGCAAATACATTTAATATCTATAAAGAAGTAATCATTATGTGAAAGCCCAAGTTTTACTCCTTGTTTTGTTAAAATTCACTTTCTACAGAATTCACATCTACAGATGCCAGACTGAATTAAAATACACATTGCATTGTTCCAAATGCTATTTTCACTTCTTTTTTTCTAGTGTGTTGCAAATTGAAACTGCTTCATCCCTCCCACCACCCAGTGCCTTACAGTCCTGTCTCTATTTTCAACGAACAATATTGAAGAAGGCAAGTAAGAGCCACATTCTGACTCCTTGGTTTGACATGATAAAGATGTGTTTATTTCTATTCATTGATGTTTGGTCTTTTGATTAAAAGCAGAATAGTGATGATCACAAACTAACAGCAGCCTAATCTTCTACAAATGTGTGTATAGGATGTGAGCATATTTGGGGAATAAAAAAAGATCAAGATGTGATTAAAATGGAAGGCGATTAGAAAATATTTTACTGTATTTGAATATTCAAGCATATCCTGGAAAATCCACCAAATCCTGAGGTTCACTAAATGTTCATATGCATAATTACACTACTGAATGAAGAATAAGGAAAAGCTCCTAGATGTTTCTCTGTTAGTGTTTCATGTTTCAACTGGTATCGATTAAATTCAGAAAGATGTCTCTCTTCCATAAGCCCTCCCCCCACCCTGACCTTGAACTGTCTCTAGCTCTTATTTTTGATTGGAACCATGTGCAGCAATATACTTTACTAGGATGAAAGCTGATGGCTGCAGAGCAGCATAACTGAGGCTCGTAAAAAGCTTTATTGCCATCGTCCTTTGAAACTGGTAGAGAATGTGGCCCATCTTCCACTGTGTCACATCAGCCCAGCAAATTATATTTTTTCCCTTCATGATAGACTGCAAAACGCCCAGATGTTTTTTGGTTTTATTTATTTATTTTTTTTCCCCAAAGCACAATCTGAAAATAATGAGACAGATTCTGGACACAACATGCTCTTGACAGAGGCCACTGAGTGGAAAGTGGAAGTTTGTGGAGGAGAATTAATGTGGCCAGATGCAGCCATGAGATCATGGCCTACCTCACTTCTGTGATTGTCGGGCCATTTGGATTTAGGTGATATCCATTCACCCATCAAAAATTATATTCTGAAATGAATGAGGCCATTTTCGAATTCTCAGTGGTATGTGGCTTTGTTCTGGGATAGAAGAAAAAAGGTGAGGGGGGTAGCTACTTATTTATGTGGGTTAAATTGCTCACAGGAGGATTTGGATTTTAAACTACCATCATCCTCCCAAACGATATTGGTTCGTTTTAATTTTAAATAAGTAAAGGGATTCCAAAATTTCTTTAGTTGATTCTATCGTGATAGTTAGAAGATCCTCTGTGACAATAAATGATAAAATTTATATAAAGATCTCGTACAGTTAATAAAATTAATAAATAAAGTACATAACAGTATTTAAAACTAATTTACAATTAATTGTATGCCAGGTTGCCTACTAAGGGAAGAGACTTTAGAGGCAGAATTATTAGCAAGTTTTGAACCACAGAACTTTAGAGAATTTGCTTAAATATCTGGGGCCTTGGGCTGGGGATGTGGCTCAAGCGGTAGCGTGCTCGCCTGGCATGCATGTGGCCCGGGTTCGATCCTCAGCACCACATACAAACAAAGATGTTGTGTCCGCCGAGAACTGAAAAATAAGTATTAAAAAATTCTCTGTCTCTCTCTCTCTTTCTTAAAAAAAATTATTTGGCGCCTTACTTTCTTCTCCTATACTATGAGTATAGAAATAACCACTTAGAATTGTTGTGAAGAATTAATATATATACAATACTTGCAATACTGTCTAGCATATCCTAAGTACTTAATAATTATTATTATCACCAATGTTAACCTTAACAATTAGTGATAGTGACAGGGAACAGAGAGACATGAGTGGTGGGAACATGAGGTTAAGGAAATATAAGGAAATAATTCTATAAAATGGTCCCACTGTGCTGACCTCCAAAGACTTTCTTGTTTTTGAAAAAAGCAATTTACCTGCAGCCCTGCCTGGCTTAAGTGAACAGGGTATGTTACATTCCTCAGCAAACAACCTGTTATCTGCAGGAGGAATGCAGGCCTGAAATGCCGATAAGAACAACACAAGTTATGCTGGGGGGCGGGGTGGCACTTTTGTGACACTTACATAGACCAGATCCAAGAACTCAGGGAGATAAGGATAATTCCCCCAATCATAAAACCTGTAAGAACAGGTTCTAATTAGAACCAGTAAGCCTGGTCACAGTGACCTAGCTTGTCATGGCAGTGGGGACTTGAAAATCTGATGTCATTCTGTTGTCACTCACAAGTCAAGAGGTGGGCTTGGGCAGGACTTTCTGGAAATTTGCTTGGGGCCTCCAATAAAACTGAAGGGCAGGAGAGGTACACCATCCTTCCCTCTGAGAGGACCCACTCTCTCCCTCGAGAGTGTCCCCTTTCCCTCTTCTTGTCTCTTCTAATAAATTCATGCCTGTTACTCTGAGTAACATGTCTTTAATCTTTCTGGCATGATTGTAAGAATGAGACTGAAGGGAGCGGGGTCTTCTCCTTGTCTCAGGTTTGCAGAAGGTCCGTGTCCTGTAATAATATCATTATCAATGTTAATGTTACTAGTTAACTGAATGCTAACGTTACCATTAATGATAGGTATCATTAGTGAACATATTATCATTATTGATAAAAATGATCACCACTGTAAGTAGTGATGATATGGGATACCTGTCATTATTTTTTAAACCTTCTCTCTTGTGATTGTAGAAAACCCTTTTTAACCCCGGTCCTAGCTTCCTTTTATGAAGATGCTTAATTATACCAACTCTAGAAAGATAATATAAATTTCTTGAGATCATATGACCAATAATTGGCAGCACCAGGCAGAAGTTATTTGTCCATCTCCAAACTATGAGGCATTACATATTACTGTTAAACAAATATCTTTTAAAAATGTTACAAAGATAACTTCCATTTGCTAGTGTATGCTAAAATTTAAATTTTTTTAAATTTAAGAGGCAGCTCCTCATACAAACACCTGCACAAAATAGTTCTAGCACATTCCTTCATAATTGCCAACACTTGGAAGCAACCAAGATATACACTCCAATAGATGAAGGGATGAATAAACTATAGTTTACCTAGACAATGAACTGTTACTCAGCACTGAAAAGAACGGGGCTGTCAAGCAATAAAAAGACAGGTAGAAAACTTCAGCACATACTATTAAGTGAAAGAAGTCAATAGGAAGAGTCCACATTTTGTATGATTCCAACTATATAAGATTCTGGAGACAGTAAAAAAAAAATCCGTGTTTGTCAAGAGTTGAGGGGAGGAGGTATAAGCAGGCAGAGAACAGAGGATTTTAAGGGTAGTGAAACTAGTCTGAATGGTTCTGTAAGGTGGATCATGTTGCCAAGTGAACCCTAATTTAAACTATGACCTTTGTTGATAATGTTGTATCAATTCAGGGTCATCAGTTGTAATAAATGTACAACTCTGGTGAAGAATATTGATGATGGATGAAGTTGGCAAGGTGGAAGGGGGGTAATGGGAACTCTACCTTTTGCTTAATTTTTCTGTGAAACTACAATGGCATACAAAAATAAAGTCTTAGGGGAAAAAGGCAACTACCGATTGCTGGACTCCTTCCATGCCCAGTAGTGATCTTTCTTCTGTATTGAGACTCTTGTTTTCCCATTGAGAAACCTAACAGCAGATCTGCAGCTGGTTTCTTTCACTATAACAAAGTACATATGTATATGGAGAAGGGAATATATGAATAGGGAGGTTCCTGTCAAATCTCTACCACCCTCCTGCAACATTCTTAGTATGTAGTTATGAGCATCCTGGGACACTGAAAATAAGCTAGATAGGATCCAGACAACATCCATGACAAAGATTCTATCCATTCATTTATTCATTATCAAACTGATCTCCCAGATAGTGTTCCAGGAATGGCAGAAGATGGTGGGGGGAGGGTTGGCACTGAAAAAAGGAAACAAATATTTCTGTTCACAAGGAGCTTACAACTGCGCAAGGAAGACAGAAGAATAACCAAGCAAACAAATACCATATAAATATTTGTAAATGTGAAGAGCTAGACTTTGCATGATAGACAGAAAGTAACTGGGTGGTTCTATTAAATCTTAAGATTAAGGAGGATTGCTCTGAACATGTGAGATCGGAATGAAAAGAAAGAAGAAGCTATGGAAAGGTTAGAAGGAAGTACATTCTGTGAAGAATGAAGAGTTAAGAAAAAAATGTCCCAGCGTAGGATAGTTTGGAATTGCTGAGGTCTAAAAACCAGGATGGAAGGGGATGCTGCCTACTATCTCCTAAGAAGAGCAGTAGAAAGTGTGTTTGGATTAGTAGATGGGGGCCAGATGAATGAGCTCCAAAAGCCAAGTTTCCATTGCCAGATACCACTGTGAGTGGCAAGATAAGCCATCAAAGACAGCGGAATGATCTGATTTGCCTTTTGACATTTTCAATGATCCTGGTTGCTATGTTAAGTATGGATTTTGATAACACAAGAAAAAGAATAGATTAGTGAAAAACTAGCTAGAAGTTTATTACTGGATTCCAGGTAAGTTGGGGATGGAATGGATTGAAGGACTTATTAAAAAATAGAGGGAAGTGAACAGATCTGGGGCTGAGCCTATGAGGTAGCGTTGATGCTCTTACCAAAGTGTTTTATATAGATGCACTGGAAAAGAATGAAGGATGGCCATAACTTCTAGTGGTCAAAGGTCAAAGTTTGCAGTTGGATTTCAATGTCAATAGGAAGGACAGCCAAGGTGGTCCCTGAGCCTAGAAACAGGATCCCATTGGGGATTTGGGGTGTTCCTGCCTGTGGAGCTGCTGAGGTGTGCAAGACAGAAGGTGTGCTCCCCATCTCTGGATGTTCACTCCCCTTCAGTTCATGTGGCTCTACCAGATTCTGTTTCCTCATTTGGGGGTTCAATGACCTTTACCTCCTCAGTCTGATTCTCTACTGTAGGTGACCAAAGACATACTCCTAGTTTTAGGAGAGGTGGTCTGCTCTCTCACTCATTGCACATTCCCCCATACCTCCTGCCTAAGCACCCAGTTCTTCCGTTTCTCAGGTCTAGACTTCTAAACTAGAAATGCTACTCATGCTACAAATTCACTCCTTTTTGTTTTTTATCTAGTCAACCATCACTGCATCACAGATCCTGGACAGAAATTTAGGTTCATTGGCTGCCTACTATCTTCCATGAGTTTAAGAAAATATGCAGTGGGAACTTGTTAGTCTAACTTGTGTTGCTCACTCAGGTTTAAGAATATTTGATAGAGGGACAAACAAGATGGCTGGGGTTCTATTTGAACTGGTGCACAGGAAGCTTTCTAGAAAAGAAGTCATCCAAGAAGTCCAGATGTAAACTTTACTTGTTGTGAACTGGAGGGCCAATCTGAGAATAGAAGGGGCCTGGTGGGAGATAACAGCTCCTAGTGGTAGCAGCTTAACTATGAGTACTTAAGGAAACAGCTGAATTATGGGGGTGAGGAGAGTGGACAAGAAGAAAGGAAGGAGAAAAGGATAGGAGACGAGGGGAGGGAAGACAAAGAAAACAGGAGAGAAAGAAAACAGAAGATACATGTAGTGTATTTATTCATATTACGTGTATATGATAAGAAACCACAGAGATAAATGTCAGGGGGGTGGGCAAAGGGTAAGAAGAGGATAATTTGATTAGAGCAATACAATAGTTTTTGGTTATACAGTTCATATTCTAATCTGTCAACCCAGAAACTAAAATCTAAAAATCTTAATAACATTGCCAGATTTATATAACTAGAAAAAATTAAAAAAGGAATTAATTTTTCAAAAATTATTCATGGGCCACTTACTATATGTATCTAGCATCATTTTAGGCATTGAGGATACATGTGACAGATGGTGCTGCTGACATAATGTAACATATATGTGATAGCAAACAAAATGTATATGGTGTATCAGATGATGATAGATACTGCAGAAAAAAATGGAACAAGTTTAGAGGAAGAGAATGGAGGGGGCAGGAGGGACAAACTGTGTCATTTTTTTTTATCCAGAAAATTCTCACCATTGAAGCACTTGATAATGTTATTGCACCAAAGATTGAATAAATGTGTCTGGTCTACACACTTGATCCCAGAAAGCCTGGGTTGAACATATGTTCATTAAATATGTATGATTCCAATGACCATGTAATTTTCTGGTTACAGCAATATCTTATTCATCATATACTCAGTTCTGCATGTAAAATAATCTACAGTGTAGATGAGATCTGGAAGAAAATTTTCTTTAGGATATTAAAAATCGTAAACCACACAAGTTTTTTACCTGCTTGAATTGAGTTGTACTACCAACTATAATATCGCAAATCAGGACCATACAATAAGAAAAAAATTATGAGGACATACAAAATCAGAGGTAATCTAGAAAAACTGAGGTAGGTGATTGAAAGATAAGGAGTCGCTTACATTTGCTCTGCATTCGGAGACATTCTGGTGCCAAAACACCATTACTGATATTTTATTTTCCTTAACACCAAAGGAGACCTTTCAGATGTTTTTATTAAAATAGTTAATTCAGGCTCTAAGGTCTTATTGAATCAATTAAAGAGAATCTTGCTTGAATTTTCTTTAACCTTACAAATCAAAATACCAATTGTGTTTTCATCCCAAATAAGGAAATGAGTGGAAGCATATTGCTAGATTTGGGGAATTGCTCATTTAATTGTGTCCTTGACAATTCCTTAAGTTTGAAAACTAAGAAATTGATATTTCTATAGACAAACAAGGATGTGATGCTAAAATATTACCAGGGAAATTGGCAGTAAACAGCCTCAAAAGTTTGGGTGGAATATTTTCTGAATCCTGTCACCTCTACCCTGGTTACCCAGGGACTAAGACCTACCATATGCCATGGTGGAAATGAGGCTCTAATTTCCTGTTGCAAAGCTTCTGGTTTCTATTTGGACCTTTTCATACTATGAAATCTTGAATCTCTAGATCATTGCTTCCTCCTCTTTAAAAGAAATGTTAGATATTTCTAAAATCTCTTTAAGTTCTAGTCATCCCAAGTCTTTATAAAAATCGTAAGAACATTTGAAGGCTCTGAAATAATTGAATGCTTTTTGAGTCAGATAAACATGCATTTGAATCCTGATTCCTCAACTTTTTGTTGGCTAATAACTTTTTTTTTCCTATTTAAATTGATGATTAAAAACAGGTCACTTCTTAAAAGAATAAATGAGTTAATGATGAATGGAAGTACTTAGTTCAATGTCCAGAATTTAACTATTCAATAAATAAATAGAGTCATGTGTTGTACAGTACATTTTCTTAGATTCCTGGTAGAAGTTGATCATTGTTCTATTCATCATATTGCCAAACAATATTATTTAAAAAAAATAACAGAAATCAGAATGCCTACACAGTCAGCATTTTTAAGTTTAAAGAAAACATCCTCTTTGAATGAAGAAGATGATGAGATGACAGGTCCTCGACTTCTGCCTAGCCAGGAGCTTCCTTGGGCTTCTTGTCACTAATAGTCCTTCCAAACCAGCAAGAGAAATCATCTTCAATGCAATGAAAAAATGTCCAGTTCTTAGCTTTTATCACATTTTCTGTTATCCTATAATCACATGGCGAGGTCCAGACTCAAGGAGGGAAGATTCTAGCCACTCAGGGCCCTAGGTAAAGGAATTGAAATTTATGGCCACTATTTTCCAAAGAAACCTATCATAAATGTACGTGCTCTGTTTATTAAAGTTAGTTGCTATCTTAACATCCCTTTATAATGCTAAATATTTACTAACAGGAGTAAATAATGCCAGTCATCTTAATGTTTGCTTTTAAGAAAATCCTTTAGGCCACGAGTGGTGGTATGCTTTTTTTTCTTTTTTCTTTTCTAACTTGATATATTTCAACATCACATCCTAGTTACCAAAGTTTTCAAAAATGGTATGTCCAAGCTGGGCATGGTGGTGCATGCCTGTAATCCCAGCGGCTGGGGAGGCTGAGGCAGGAGGATCGCAAATTCAAAGCCAGCCTTGGCAACAGAGAGGCACTAGGCAACTCAGTGAGACCCTGTCTCTAAGCAAAATATAAAATAGGACTGGGGATGTGGCTCAGTGGTTGAGTGCCTCTGAGTTCAATCCCTAATACACCCCCTGAAAAACAATCTTTCAGAATTGACACTTTGTCAGTTACTCCTTCTTATTTTTGTGTTGAGTTACTCTGCAATATAAACATTAAACTAAGCAGGACATTGTGCATAAGAAACATAGCATCTAAATATATTATTTTTGGGAAATCTAGAAAACACTGGGATTTTTCTTCTCTTGATTTATACTTTCAACAGTGTAAGGAATATAAAAATTTCAAATTATCAGTGTCTTCTTTTTTATATTGTAAAGCAACAATGAAGAAACCTATGGAAAATATTAGCAATTTGATTATAAGTATTTGTGTTTTTCTAATCTCTTTCAACAGTTCCAATGAGAACACAGATAAGGAAAACAAAATTTTTAAAAGGCTCCACTGTTTCCTTACATGAGTAAAAAGGGGTATATTAATAGTTAGAAGACAAGTCTGAAACTAGCAGTAAGATGACTTCTCCAACCCTTCAGCTCTTCTCCATCTCCCCACCTTCCAAGTCCCTGGCATTGTACACCCAGCAGCAAGGAATTTACATGCATTTCATGTACACTGGGTTTCAGTCATTCTGTTAATTATGTAATAATATTGTCTCATTTATTTTCACTTTTTAGTTTATTATTTGGGATTCCAAATCTGCTGAACAGACTAGAACAAGAAGTGGTTTACACTTGGCATCATATGCCTTTTAGATTCTCAAACTATAAAAAGTAAATTGCATGGCTTTGTGGCTTTTCATTTATAACAGGGGGCAATTATATACAGAACCAGAATCACGTTATTCTCATGCCTGATGAGAATTTTTCCAAAAGTCTATAAGACATAAAATAATAAGCTTAAGGTTACTTCTTAATTTAATAGCTCATTTATCAAAAATTTATATAGCATATATAATGTGATAGACAAAGTCTAGACACTGGGAATAAAAGAAATGAATGGTGGGCAAAGGGCAGGATGCTAGGAATGGTTTTGCCCAGATACAGGCAATTAGAGGATGCCGTAGTCCACAAAGAATTTGAAGACAATAATAAAGGCAACCAAAAGTCAGTCTTTTGTTGTCATCATATACTGGCAATTGTAAACAAAGCCAGTGATAATGTATTCCACCCCATCCCCAAATATGTTGTCAGTGAAAACAATTGCTGTAACTACTATTCAGATTTTATAACACACACACACACATTCAAATTAACACTTTTTTTATTGTTTATCCTTTAATGATTTGATTGACACTCTAATCTACAGAGAAGTTAATTTGAAAAATTTCAATTTATACTGTTAGGCACACATCTGTGCATCCAACCCTCATGGCACTAAAATATAACTTAATATAAACAACTGTTACTAAACACACAAGCTAGCGCATTATAAAGAAAGAGAACCTGATCACCACAAGCTTAGTTTTCTATGTATATCTACTTGGAATTTTTATTTGTGATTAAATTTAAGATAGTGAAATAGAGTGCAAGCTCTCAGGTGTACTATATTTGGTTGGTAAGTGCAAATTTGAGTTCATCAGTAAGCATATTTGTTGCACTTTGTGATTATTATTGAAAATAATTTTGTCAAATGGGAGGATTTTTAAAAAATTATCTACCGAGGTGTCAAACATGCTAGAAGTGGCACAGAATGAAGTGCAATTAAAATGTATTTCTCAGCTTCAGGAGAGTGCAGTATACTAAAGAAAATGGACGTTAAGAATGAGTAATTGCAATGCTGCATCAAACTCAGAATGGAGATTCACACATAAGTCTCATCCATAGCCGAGTTGTTCCAGGCCAGTGATTAGTTTGCAGACAGGCTAAAGAAAGTGTCCAATGACAGTATGGGAGAAATGGGATTTATTTGGCAAAGCTTATGAGAGATCAGTGACTGCTCCAAGGAGAGTTGAGACGAGACAGGCTGACATATAGCATCTCTGACCCTCATGGTACATGTCAAACAGTGCCTCGTAACCTTCATGGTATTTTGTCTATTGCAGCCTGGATGCACAGGCGATGCCTATTCTTTCCATAGTGCTATCAGTTCCACAACTAATCCCACTCAGAGAGAGGTTTTATACCTTAGACTGCAGAAGTGATCATATCACTGGCATTGGCTTGCTTAGTTTGCTTGTATGACCAGCATCCCAAAGAGCAACTGCCACAGTGAACATGTAAGAAAGTAGCTTGGTTTTGCCCAGATACAGCCAATTAGAGGATGCTGTAGTCCACAAAGAATTTGAAGACAATAATAAAGGCAACCAAAAGTCAGTCTTCTGTTGTCTTTATTAGCTAACATATACTGGCAATTGTAAACAAAGCCAGTGATAATGTATTTCACCCTATCCCCAACTTTTCCAGGTTCCCAGTGTGCATGAGAGAAAGCCAGTGTCCTTCAAGATAAAATGTCTTTGGGCTTTTTGACACAAGCTTGCACTCATTGTTGCCTTAACTTAGTGTTTTTACTGTCTTCATTTAGTTTAGGATGCAACACAGCACCCTGTTGTAAAGGAGAAAACATCAGTATAATGGTTCTTCTTTAAAATTGCTCCAGATCAATTGACAGCAACCCTGAAATTCTCAGCAACTACCTTGGAAGGAGTTCCACTCTTCTTGCTATTATTTTCCCTCATACTAGGACCAAGAAGAAAGTTTCTCAAATTAGAACAATACATGTCAACTGCATGATTGCATTTCCATTCCCGTGTTGTCTTTAATATTCTCTTTATTTCAGTGTGATAAAATGTATAGATGCAAATAAAAAACACGGGGTAATTATTAGCTAGCCATATTTACTTCTTGGAAATCTTGTGTTTTATTATAATTTTCACACATCTCTTTGTGTATGTCTCTGTATGTACATATGTTTAATTTCAACTAAAATTTAAGACTGCATGCCAATCATTAACATGTCTCAATGCCAGAAAAGATATTCTTTTAGGGAAAATTTAAACAGGTTTGTTTAAATGAATGGATTGTAGTTAACTCTAAATTAAAGTATGCTATTTTTCTAAAAATTTCTTTATTTCTAACCTTTTTTGGAATGATATAAGTAAAATAAATCCTACACTTTTATTGTTTTTTTTCTAAAATATGTTTTAACCAATATCATAGAATTTAAAAATATGTAATACACAGTAAGTAGCATGAGAAAGAAGTCTTGATGATATTGCAAAATCTAACAAACTTGATAAAATGAGTTCCTCAAATATGAGGCATTTTCAAAGATTAGAACATGAGCTGGGCACCGTGGAACATCCCTGCAATCCTAGCTACTTTGGTCAGGAGGGTTGCAAGTTCAAGGCCAGCCCCAGAAATTTACCAAGAAAGACTTAGTCTCAAATTTTTAAAAAAAGTGAATAAAAGGACTGGGGATGTATGTAGCTTGGTGATAGAGCTGCTACTTAGCATGCATGAGGCCCTGGACTGAGAAAAAAAGTTAGAACATAGCAGATGCAGAAATAATTAAAACTATAACTAATTTGTAGCTTTTTCTAAAAGTAGGTGTGTGTGTGTATGTGTGTGTGTGTGTGTGTGTGTGTGTGTGTGTGTGTAGGACACTGATTAATTGAAGACCAAAAAAATAATAAAGAATCTACCTCTGTAGTATAGTAAAGGTAAAAGTAATGGCAATTATGCAATGCCATAATATTTTAATATACCCCCTTTTCAAGTAATTCATATTTCTTTGGAAATCAGAGACCTCAAAAAGCAATATTTAGAATGAACAGGACATAGAAAAATATTGGATTATTCAAACTCATAGAGGAGATTCTGTGTGTTTTAATAAGTTAATAAAAAACAAAATTTTCTGCTTATGAGGTCTGTCTGTTTTTTGTACTAAATAATAGCAAAATATATAATGACATCAGAATGATGAACAAAAGTTAAATTGGATTTCTGTGCAAAAATACAAAGATAAATAAATTGTGTTACTTTGCACAATAATTTTAATATCTAAACTTATAATTTTTTATGTGTCAAAATTTTTTCTTTGCATTTGATCATTTTTTTGAAAAAACACAAGTGCCATCTCTCATGGTACTTGCCTTTAATCTTAGCTACTTGGGAAGACAGGGGGGGAAGATAACAAGTTTGAGGCCAACCTGGGCAACCTAGCAAGACCCTGTTCAAAATTAAAGAAAACAAAAAGAACCAATAATTTTGGATGTGGCTCACTGGTAGAGTGCCCCTCTGTTCATTTCCATCAACACACACACACACACACACGCAACCCTCCCCCTCCTTCCACAGGAACTAAGACTATCTGGGATCTGCTTTATAAATATACAAGGTAAGGACATAATCTCCTTAAATTTCCAGTAGCAAAATTAATTCTGTTTTGTAGGTGTTCAAGGTATTAGGCTTAAGATAGCTATTATAAGGGCCCCCAGAGAAGTAAGAAAACATGTTTTGAGTAGATGGAAATGAATTGATATTGATTTCTTATTTCTTCTCTTAGGAATCTGTCTAAATTCTTTCAGAGCAAACCTACCTCAAATATTATAAGACATAAATTTTCCCCTCATTAATATTTAGTAGAAATGAGCAGTCAAAATATTTTTTCATGAAGAAGGATGGAAATATAAACCTTCATAAAAGCAGAATTTGCCAATAGCATTCTCTTCCTTGTTACTTACTCTTCAAGGATATCTCAGTCTGGTTGTTGAGAGTTCATGTAAAGTAATACATGTTAAACTTAGTATAGAGGCTGCATTCTAACATTACGGCATTGATTTTATTCTATTACCAGTGTGCGTTCTTGTCCGTTTGTCACTACTTTGCTTTTGTTATATAAAATGCTCAACATCTCTAGCTGTCAGAGAAATGCAAATCAAAACCACCCTAAGATACCATCTCACTCCAGTAAGATTGGCAGCCATTATGAAGTCAAACAACAACAAGTGCTGGCGAGGATGTGGAGAAAAGGGTACACTTGTACATTGCTGGTGGGACTGCAAATTGGTGCAGCCAATTTGGAAAGCAGTATGGAGATTTCTTGGAAAGCTGGGAATGAAGCCACCATTTGACCCAGCTATTCCCCTTCTTGGTCTATTCCCTAAAGACCTAAAAAGAGCATGCTACAGGGACACTGCTACATCGATGTTCATAGCAGCACAGTTCACAATAGCAAGACTGTGCAACCAACCTAGATGCCCTTCAATAGACGAATGGATAAAAAAAATGTGGCATTTATACACAATGGAGTATTACTCTGCATTAAAAAATGACAAAATCATAGAATTTACAGGGAAATGGATGGCATTAGAGCAGATTATGCTAAGTGAAGCTAGCCAATCCCTAAAAAACAAATGCCAAATGTCTTCTTTGATATAAGGAGAGTAACTAAGATCAGAGTAGGGACGAAGAGCAGGAGAAGATTAACATTTAACAGGGATGAGAGGTGGGAGGGAAAGGGAGAGAGAAGGGAAATTGCATGGTAATGGAAGGAGACCCTCAGGGTTATACAGTGGAGGGGGTAGAGAGAGAGGAGGGGAGGGGAGGGGAGAGGTGGGGAGGGGGGAGGGTGGAGGATGGGAAAAGCAGCGGAGCACAACAGACACTAGTATGGCAATATGTAAATCAATGGATGTGTAACTGATGTGATTCTGCAATCTGTGAATGGGGTGAAGGTGGGAGTTCATAACCCACTTGAATCAAAGTGTGGAATATGATATGTCAAGAAATTTGTAATGTTTTGAACAACCCACAATAAAAAATTAAAAATAAAATAAATAAATAAATAAATAAATAAAAAATTACCCACCTCCCCCCCAAAAAAAAAGAAAATTGCCCTATCGATTGGTTCTTAATGACCTTAATAAATGATGTTTTGAACTGTAAAAAAAAAAATGTTAACCCTCTTCAGGCTTCCTGAGTGTGTTGCAGTTAGCACTGGGTACACTATTTGTTTTTAGTCTTCAGAGATGGTGAAATCAATAGAAATCCAAGAATTCAGCTAAATGTGATCTCTTTTTATTCTATACACACACAATAGAGTCGTCAATCAAAATATAGCTTATTCTTCACTGTAAGGTATTCTCCAATGGCTAAGACCTACTGTGGACATGGTGCTGAAGGTCCATGGGCTGGAGATGTTCTCATGATTTTTTTCAGTGAGGTCTTAGGGGTTCCGAACTCTCAGACAGATTCTCGTGACTTTCCCTCAGAGCTGATGAGATCAGGAGTCCAATCAGAATTTCACACAATGTGAGGATTTAATAAAAATAATTCAGAGTTGTAGGTTATTGGCTTTTGGAATTTTGAGTTCCAAATGTGAAATGTGGGTATTATAGTCTGGATATGAAATAACTACCAAAGGCACATTTATTAAAGTCTTGGTCCTCACCTAAAACATTACTGAGAGATGGTGGAACACTTAAGAGATGGATCCTAGTGAGACAAGTTTAGGTCATTAGGTGCTTGCCATCAAAGTGGATATTGGGACCTCAGTCCCTTCCTTTTCTTCTCTTTCACACACAACCATGAGACAAAAAGACTTTCTCTGTGATGTACTTCCACTATAAGGTACTGCTCTGCTTGGCTACAGGTCCAAAGCAACAGAGATGGTAGTTCATGGACCGAAACCTCCAAAACTGAGTCAAAATAAACTTTTTCTCTGTATAAACTGATTCTGTCTGGTATTTACAACAATGGATAATTGACTAACACAGTGGGTTAAGTGAAAGATTAAGTCCGTTTAAATTCAATAATGGAGAGGGTGTAGAGAAATCCCATCCTTAAACTCCCAACTATCCTGTGCAGATTCTAAATGTAGCTAAGAGATAAAGACCAGTAAGTCTTCATTTGACAGTAGAAATTAGATCTCCTCTCACAGCAATTTTGGTTTATACTTGTTGCCCTATTGTGTTCCAAGGTGGGCACCCCATGAATAATAATAGCTCTCATGGTTTGTGGTTTGTGCTTTTATTGTGTGCTAAGTTCTGTGTTAATGCCCTATATATTTTGTTTTCCTGAATTCTCACAGCAACGTATTCATATTTTCAGAGAAGGAGGTTAGAGTTTAAGCATCCCTATTAGTTAAAAGGTGGTGTTTAAAAATGGATGTGTGCAGGGCTCAGTGGACCACACCTGTAATCCCAGGAGCCTGAGGCAGGAGGATCACAAGTTCAAAGCCATCCTCAGCAACACAGTGAGGCCCTAAGCAACTTAGTGAAACTGGGTCTCAAAATAAAAATAAAAAGGGCTGGGATGTGGCTCAGTAGTTCAGTGCCCCTGGTTCACTCTGTCCCAGTGTAGTCTTCTGGGGGTTCGCATTCATCCTCACTGCCATACTTATGCTGTGTTTTCAGTCCTCAAACAGTGATATCTACTGTGATGTGGTCTCAGAGGAAACTGAGGAACTAAGTGTTTGCTAATAGAGGAAAGGCCACCCTTAGTATAAAATCACAAAGAACTTGGCTGAGTTGTGTCTGGGTCCTAGAACTTTGTGAAAGGAAGAACTTGGGAAGTGACAAGCTGGAATATTTGGTGGAAAAAGTCTCCTAAGCTGTAAAGTGTTGAGGGACCTATATGGTTTTCCTTCAATGGTAGTAGTGAAATGTAAGAAGATGAAGGATTTTAAGTTGGAAATTACAATTAAGAAGGAAATAGAACATAAACACTTGAAACACTCTCAGCCTTGTATAAAGAAAGAATTTGAATGTGGCCAATTGACTTTGCATAAGGATACAGATGAGGATAGAAGGAAGACAGAGACTATTCATCAGGACAATGGAAAAATGACTCAAAGGTAAATCAGACAGCTTCCAAGCTGCCATGCCCATCAGTAGCCTTTGGAGAAGCAGAGTTTCCAGAGAAGGACCCAGGGTGCCTGCAGGAGCTCATAGCTCCCTGCCCAGAACTGCCTCAAGTCTCTGATCCCTGCATTTGCAATGTAGCTTAGGAGACTGCATTTGGGTATAGTGTTTCTGGGCCACCCTAGCTGTGGTTGAAGCTGGCTTAGGTGCCACTTTGTCCGCTGCTGGAGAAAGCACAAGCAGTAAGCTTTTGTGACATCTGTGGTGCTTACTCTGCAGCACACTGGTTACCTCCACTTAGATTTCAAAGCATGTTTCCAAGAGGCTATCAGCCTATGCTAGCAGCATATTTGTGGGAGTGAGGTCACTGTGGGTAGTGTGAGGTCCCTACTAGGGTAGTGCTCAACAGAGTCATAGAATCAGGGCCACCTCAGAGAGCTCCCACAAGAGCAATGCCCCATGGAGTATGGGCACATGACAATGCCTGTCCATGCAATGCTCACCTGGGAGAGGCATAGGTCCCTGACTGTACCTCCTCAGAACTGCAGCATGGAGTGTGCCCAGTGAAGTTGGGTGACTGGGACTCCCTAGGGAACTTTGGACGCAAAGATTTACCAGCATGTCTAAGAGGTGGAACAGGAGTCAATGATTATTCCCAAGCCTCAATACATGTTGTTTGACTTGTTAGGTTTCGGATTTATTGTGGCTTTATTACATCTTTCTTTTATCCAGTTGCTATCTGGCATGTCTCACTATTGTGACGTGGAAACACATGACTTATTAATTTCACAGCTCATAGCTAGAGGGGAAATTGTCTCAGGATGAACGGCACCTTGAGTCTCACACATATGATGATATTTACATGAAACTTTCAACCTTAAGGTTCATGTTGGAACAAGTTCTGAATTTGGGGTGCTATTGAGAGAGAATAAATGCATTTTGTTCCTGAGAAGAACATAAATTTTAAGGGGTTGGGTTGCTATAGTTTGAATAATGGTGTTCTCTCCAAAATCCATGTTGAAGCTTAATTCCCAATGCAATAGTAGTGAGAGGTGTGGCTTCTGGGGGTGATTTAGAGGTGAGGGCAGAACCCTCATGAATGCAGTGGGATGCTTGTCTAAATCGGCTTGATGGCAGCCGTGCTTCCTTTGCACACTTTCCATCCCTTGCCCCTGGTGAAGGTCTCTACAGCATGTTGACCCTCTGGAGGTTGCTGTAGCAAGTTGCCATCTTGGGACTAGAGACCCAGGCACTCACCAGACACAGAAAATGCCAGTTCCTTGATCTTGGTTTCTCAGTCTCCAGAACCATGAGGAAATGAATTTCTGTTTATTATAAATTACCCAGTGTCATGTATTTTGTTATAACAGCACAAATGGTCTGAATCATTTGGTTAATCATTAAAATACAATTGTTTTCTATATCATAAAAGAATATGTTATCACTTATGTAGATATAATTTTCTTAACGAATTCCAGTTACTGTATCTAGAATGGTTTCATGGAATGGTTTCGTGATTTTATTTAAATTATATTCACATTTCTGTGAGAAGCAATATATACATATATGCCACAGTCTGGCTGGGCACAAATGCCGCAGTCTGGCTGGGCACACAATCACGAGCCACCACACAGCTTGTAGATTCAAACAGCAACTCTTTATTCCCGAACTCACACCAGCAGTCTACAATCATGTTCTGGGGAAATCCACGTTCTCTTCCAAATCCACCTCTCTGCCCAAATTCACGTTCTCTGCCCAAATCCCCGTTCTCTGCCCAAATCCACCTTCTCTCCCAAATTCACCTCCACTGGGCTTCTATCTCCAAAATATACTGTCTGAATCCCGTGAGAACTCAAGGGGAACTCAGGCAGCAGGATACGCCCTATTCCCAGCAGGAATAATCTTAAACCTTAAACCTGGAACCTAAACTGGGAACGCCCTAAACAAGATTATCTTAAAACCGGGAACACCCTAATCTGCCTTGGTCCTTGAGCAAGGTTAAGTACATTCAATGTCACTGCAACATGGGGTACGCTGGCAAGGAAATTGTCATACTTACTTGGCTAATGGCTCCCAGCATCTCCCCCCTTCTGATTAATTAAACAACAAGCAATGTGGCTTAAGGACCGTGCCTGGTAGGTTGTCCAATTCAACATATGGTTCTTACCCGTCATCGGAAAACTGACCTTTAGGCGTCAGCCTCCTGTCTTAGGTTGATACCACTGCAATTGAATCATACCCGTCACTGACTACCGGTCCAGCATACAGCCATACTTGTGGATAGGTCTATGCACCAGTGGGGGGGTGAGGTTCTTTGCCTCACCTCTGTTGGCCCCCAAATTTGGCCTTGGTGCCAGTGGGGGAGTGAGGTTAATGTGGCTTATGGACCGTGCCTGGTAGGTTGTCCAATTCAACATATGGTTCTTACCCGTCATCGGAAAACTGACCTTTAGGCGTCAGCCTCCTGTCTTAGGTTGATACCACTGCAATTGGATCATACCCGTCACTGACTACCGGTCCAGCATAAGCCATTGGCCCCCAAATTTAGACCATCACTAGCAGAAGGGAGGAGGATACAGAAATGCCACGACACCAAGCCAATTGACGGCTCCTTGGGAAAAATTGCATCACTGGTGACACCATCAGCAAAGATATGTCAGCACTACCACAATTAACATGGGGTGCGCTGGCAAGGAAATAAAAATTGCATCACTAGTGACACCATCAAACGATAGTTACATAGTCCAGGCAAGTTCTGCAAGCAGTTCAAAGCAGAGGAATCTATCAATATGTCCATTTCCTCCCAAAATCCGTTTCCTCCCAAAGTAAGTTGAGTCTTTGATTGAGCATTACTTGTTGAGTTCTTCACCAGCACTGAGATGGAGATAGGAATTCTGGCAATGATGCTAAAGAGACATTATCCTGAAAAGAATTATTAAATATAATGAAAAGGAAAGGTGAAAGTAAACAAACAGATCTGTTAACCTACTTTAGAAACAATCCTTAACAGCTTTTTACCTAATTTAAATTAGTAAACAAACAGATCTGTTAACCACCTTTAAAAACAATCCTTAACAGCTGTTTACCTAATTTAAATTAAACCATTTAAATCACGTGAATAAAAAAAATAATAATAATTCGGATCCATTTTTTCATGAGCGCTCCTCATACAAGAAATATGGACATACGCACATACAGACATACAACACAAAACACAAGAGTGTACACAAACGTACAACACATAAGAAAATAGTAAAGGCCTTGTAGCTTTACCTAGGTGAAATCTCCATTGCAATGTTTAAAAACTCCACAGTCAAAAAATAAAACTGATCAGAAAAACATTAACCTAGGTTTGTATGAGCTCAAAAAATAAAAATAGAACCTTATGATGTGGAAAAATGCAATAATAAAATAGCTATTGAAAAAAGCATCCTGGTTAATCACTGTCGCAGATGTAAGAATGGCCAAGCTGGAGTTCTGGATATCAACTGTTATGGATTTGAGTCAAATCATCTTCTTTTCGATCTGTAGAAACTGTTTTAGTTAATCTCTCTGGAATCCAAATGGGCTGCTGTTCTCCCTGTGGAAAAACACAAACAGACCCCCGACTCCAGACAATCACTGGGTCAGGACCTTTCCATTGTCCTGTTAGAATATCTTTCCAAAGTACTTTAGGCTTATGTACATTTTTTGGATACATATGCCTTTCCGCAGCACTAAGTCCTGATGAATCCAAATTTAAAAAGTTTAGAGTAAAAAGCGTTATTTTAAGTTTATCTTTGGGGGATATATACCCCCTTCCAATTCCCTCTTTTTGCTTTAATAAGTATATGTCTGTATCTAATAGTTGTCTTAGCTTTTTGCATTTTCTATCTGTGTAATACCTTACTTGACATTTTCAACCATTTTCTATCTTATTTCTATCTTCTAGTTTTTTTTTTCCTAAGGTTTGTATTTTTACCCTTAGTTGCTTATTTTCCTCCTAGTTTTTTTTTTTTTTTCCTATTTTGTGGGTTTAAAATTCTTGTCTTCCTACATTTTTTTTATCTTTCTACATCTTCTTTATCTTTTTTCTTTTTAACTTTCTATACTTCTGTCTTTAAAGTTTTTCACTTTAAATTTTTAATCTTCTTTATCTAAATATCTTTTATCCTATTATCTTCCCATTTTTTAAGTAATGCCTTTAAGATTAACTAGGCTTCGAATGATGCAATAAAGCAATCTTTTTTCCGCCATGAAGGTATCTCGACCACCTTCAATTTAACCTTTTAAAGCCTTTTAATTATCATCTATACTGTACTTTTAAATGTACTTTTTCACCACCTACAACTTCACTCTTTTAAACGAGGCTTAGATTCTGTTTAAATCGCTTTAATGTTAGTTTACATGGCTGCCCTTCAACCAAAGGCTTTTTTTTTTTAACTCCATTGAGAAGCTTTGTCTCAATCTGCCATGTACAAATATCTTTTTCTTCTTTCTTTCTTTCTCAAGCTTTTAAATTAAGTCTAGTTTCCTCAAATTCTTTTTAAATGGCATTTTACAACTTTTTACTTTACCACACAGATTATATCATCTAGAATCATTTCTTTTTCCTTTAACCTTTTATATTAAAATATATTCCCACATCTTGAATCTTTTTATATCTCTTTTTTAACTGTTAACCCTTTTTATAAATTTACATTCTGAAACAACTCTTATAAAATTTCTGATTTAGACAAATTACTCCACTTTAATAAGATGAAAGACTTTCATGTTTTTTATGATACTATAATACTATAATTGAAACCCAACTGAAACTTCTTATACTCTTTGTATATAAATTACACATGATAGAATCTTAACTCTTAGTAACCTTGTTTTAGCAAAGACACAGACACAAAGCAATATTAAACTTTTTTTCCATTTACCAATTTATGAAAACACACATAATGTTTAAATATATTACCTTATGGAACTTAATAAGTAAAAGTACTTGATTTTATATTTAGTGGTTGATATTTTAACACTTTAGCTTTGTAAATTAATCAGATGTCTGTAAAAACCAAGATCTTAGACAAATGTAGTAAACAGAACTAGCATCTCTTTCTTGTTGAAGAAAAATCTTTCTACAGGATACCATGATGGTCCCATTGGTATACTTAATAACTCATTTTTAAAAGGCCATGTGCTACATTTTTGTATTGTATCAACATATGCCCTAACTGTTGTTGGTCTTACTGGGGTGCCTCCTTCCTCTAACAATTTCTCTTCCTCGGAGGCGAACAACTTCAAATCTTGAGTCAACCATTTCCCCCAGTTTGCCTGAGAAAGTTCTAGGAACAGGCAACTTGAAATAAAAACAAAATAAATCAAAACGATAACACATTGTTTTTTGAAATGTTCACCCATTCTTTCTCTCTTCCTCAAGGGTGAGAAATTTCACTTACCTCTAAGCTTCAGAAGTTCCCCGTACGGGCCACCAAATGCCACAGTCTGGCTGGGCACAAATGCCGCAGTCTGGCTGGGCACACAATCACGAGCCACCACACAGCTTGTAGATTCAAACAGCAACTCTTTATTCCCGAACTCACACCAGCAGTCTACAATCATGTTCTGGGGAAATCCACGTTCTCTTCCAAATCCACCTCTCTGCCCAAATTCACGTTCTCTGCCCAAATCCCCGTTCTCTGCCCAAATCCACCTTCTCTCCCAAATTCACCTCCACTGGGCTTCTATCTCCAAAATATACTGTCTGAATCCCGTGAGAACTCAAGGGGAACTCAGGCAGCAGGATACGCCCTATTCCCAGCAGGAATAATCTTAAACCTTAAACCTGGAACCTAAACTGGGAACGCCCTAAACAAGATTATCTTAAAACCGGGAACACCCTAATCTGCCTTGGTCCTTGAGCAAGGTTAAGTACATTCAATGTCACTGCAACATGGGGTACGCTGGCAAGGAAATTGTCATACTTACTTGGCTAATGGCTCCCAGCACATATATATATGTATATATAGTTGGTACTGGGGATTGAACTCAGGGGCACTTAACCACTGAACCACATCCCTAGGCACATCCCCAGGATCTCATTACATTTTGTAAGACCTCATTAAATTTCTGAGGCCGGCTTTGAACTTGCTCTCTTCCTGCCCTAGCCTCCCAAGCCACTGAGATTGCAGGCATGTGTCATGGCACCTGGCTAGAAGTAATATTCTTCAGTTATTATCAGTAGTGATCCCCAGGAATCTGACTCTCTCAGATGGGTTTATCATCTGCATTCTAAAGACTATGTGACCTAGGCAAACTACTTAAACATCCTATTAAAATATACTAAAGTATTCAGGTACATATGGACAGGTTAATGTCTTTTCAGTATGATTATCTTCCTAAATAACATCAGATCTGCAGTCTACTTTTATTGACTTCTCTTTTATACTCTGTGCTATGCTCCACCCAGAACCATAGGAATATACGCTCTTTGTTAAAAGATTACTTCTGGATTTCAGACTTTATCTGATATAAGGCAGGACCATCTATCAGCTCCATCCTTAAGAACTTTCGTCACTTTCTTTGTAAGATTGAGCCAGAACAATTCAGCCTGACACACAGCCTTGATCCATGAGGGTGCCAGATCCTTGATTCCTGGATAGTCATTTTGTCTCCACTTGTCTCTGTTTCCAGTCTCTCAGAAGCATATACCCCCACCGTCAGGCCTTTGATTATCTTCCACCAACATTTATATGTTCACACCATAAGGCTATATCATCTATAGAATGTTTACAAGAGGCAACAGAGTTTCAAAAAATGAAAAATATCATTACAGAATAGTAACAGTCCATATGTTCCTAAGATTATCATATATACAAGTGCTTGACTTTTTTTTCCCTAAAGAATTTAAAACCTTATGTTCTTTTCTGGAACTCCAAGGACTTATTGCATATTACTTTTCACTGAAAAAATATGCATATTGCAGAGAAATAAGTAGAACATTTGCATTTCAATTTCCGAAACAAGGGGATGAATCGACTATTATGATTTTAGGAACAAAACATGTGGCCACGTGTGACAGTGATCTGAAAGACCAGTGATCCCCATTTTGATGGATAGTAGGACTCAGATAGCATTGATGTGAAAGCTCAGAGTCCTCTGAAAATGCAGTGCCTAGACTTAGCTCTTTGTTCGCTCACGCATCTGACAGGCATTGGTTAATGTCAGTGTCTTGATAACACGTTTAGTGCAATCTCCTCCTCAGTGTGATTAGCTGTAATAGGGCTTCTGCTAGAAAGGTGTGCTTAATGTATTGTAAAGGGTCACAGATGGGAAGAATTAAGTCCATGATGCCCAGCTAGCTAGACTATGAAAGACATAATCCATATTTAATATCCTTTCTCATTAACGATAACAGTCACATATAAGCGATTCCAGTTAAGAACTAATCTAAAGCCGTAACAAAGTTAGATGGCATCCTTAATTACAGAAGGTAGGGCCCCATTAGTCCCTCCCACTATTGGTTGTTCACCAACTTTGGCAGAAATTAATGTGAGTCTTATGACAACAGGTGCCTAAGGCAGATAGATGCTTAAGACAAAAATATAGGAGGAATAAGTTTATTCCACCTCTTCAGCCCATTTTTTTAAAAGACATAATTTAAAAATCATCCAACATAAGGTCCATTTATGATTTTACTTTAATTTCTAAAATTAGAGGCTGTTTGTTGGGAAATTTTATTCAGTATAAATGAAACCTCTTTTAAAAGATGACTTTCTGAATCACCTGATTTTGCTCGCTGGGACAAATTAAATTTAATTTATTTCCTCCTGGTAGGCTCTCTTCTTGTGGATAATACATTACAAAAATTACCTAATTCATTTGCTGATTTACAATGAGATCAATTATTATAAACCCAGAGTTTCTAGCCCTGAAAGATATTATTCTCAAAGAAAACATAGCATGAACAAGTTATAATGAAATTATCAAGATCCACACACTTGATTGTTTGTCTTATCACTTCTGATTTAGTAGTAATTTTCCATATGAGAGTGAGACTTTGTGCTCACAGTTTTGCCAATTCTCTATCCCTCCTCCTTGTAGAATCAGCAGCCAAGTATGCACTCCTAACTGGCTTTATTCCTGTCATAAGTATTTCTTAGTCACCACACTGGTCAATATGTTAGGAGTTAGTGAAGCAGTTGTAAACATAGACTCTGGCCTTCAATTCCAACCTTAGTAGTCTAGTAGGGAAGATGGCTTGTTCAATAAATACAAACACAACAGTGTACAAAAATTGTCATGAATTTATACAAGATAATTTATCTAAATATCTAAATGTCTTTATGTTATAGTCAGCAGTGCTCTGAGTTAAACTGGGTGAAATGGTGAAGACATTTTTACAGGTATACATTAAATGTGGGACAAAAAAAGATGAATAAGATCTAACTGGAGAGAGGGAAGGAAATCTTACACAGGGAAGAGCACATGTATGTTCGTGGATGGTCATGAGCTTGGTGTCATCAGAAATCTGAAAGAAGATCTGAGTGGGTTAAAAAAAAGTGTTGTTCACATGACTAGTCCTGATGCAGAACTTATAATCAGGTGGCAAAGAATAAGTGCATATTTCTGTCCCACTATTGAACTGGTTCCAGCGTAATATAGAAGTCTTATTTCACAGTTTTACCTGGCTTTGTGCCTGGCACCCATATACTCTGGGCCTTAGGACAAAGTGATATCCAATGCAACCACTGCAGTATGGATCCACATGAATTAATTCCACCAGCAAGCACCTTTGGGGATAAAGAAATGAAAATTCCCCAATTTATTAGTATTTTATCTCTCATCAATCAAACATCTTACATACTTAAAACCAATTTCCAAAGATCACAGTTAAGACAAGTAAATTTATTTTTAAATAGCATCTCTCTTCAAATTATCAGACAAGGTACTTTTAGGTGTAATGAAAATGAAGAAAATGAAAACACAAACAGAAAATATTTGCAAAAGGCACATCCGATAAATGATTGTTATCCAAAGGATACAAAGAACATTTAAAAGTAACAACAAGGAAACAAAGAAACAACAACAACAAAAAGTTGATTTAAAAGAGGCAGAGAGCTTAGCAAAGAGTATGCACATAGGAACATAGGAAAAGATGTTCAAAATCATATATTATTAGGAAAATGCAAAATTTTAAAAAAGAGATACTACTACCTACCTCTTAATGGGCAAAATCCAATATGCTAAGATCAAATTCTGGTGAGAATATGAAACAACAGAACTCTCATTCATTGATGATGGGAATACAAAATGACACAGACACTTTGGAAGACAATCTGGCTTATCTTGCAAAATCTGACATACTCTTACTATGTGAACCATCCATCACGCTCCTTGATATTTACCCAAATGAATTGAAAAGTTATGCCCACACAAACACTTGCACAAGAACATTTATAGCATTTATTCACAAGTGATAAATCTTGGAAATAATCAATGCATCCTTCAGTAAAGAAATGGATAAATCAACTGTGGTATATCTAAAACATGGACAAATAAAGCACAAATAATTCAGTATTGAAAAGGAATAAGCTATCAAGCCATGGGAATACAGAGAAAATTTCAATACATATCATCTGGTTCTAATTATATGACATTCTGGAAAAGGCAAAACTGTGCAGACAGTAAAAAGTTCAATTGTTGCCCAGAAGTAACTGGGTCCAGGGGTAGGGAGTGGGAGGACAGGTGGAGCACAGAGGAATTTTAGGTCAGTGAAATTCTCCCATGTAGTACTGCCATGGTGGACATGTGGTCATTATACATTTGTCCAAACCTGTAGATTGGAAAACACCAAGAATAAATCCTAATGTAAACTGTGGACTTTGGGTGGTAATGAAGAGTCAATGTAGGTTCAAGGATTTTTACAAATGTAACTCTCTGGCATGGAATTGGGAGAGGATGGGCTTGTGTGGAGACAGATGGTAGGATGGAAATCTTTGGACTTTCTGCTCAAGGTTGCTTGAACCTAAAAATTCTATAAAAAATAAAGTTTACATTCAAGTATATTAAATGTTTTCATATATGTGTATTTTTTGCAAATATAAATATTACAAATTATAATAAATCTAATGAAGGAAAAGTAGAGGCAAGAGCATAACAATTTAAATTGAATATAATTTAAATCTTCAAGATGATAGCTGTTAGCTTGACAAAAAAAATAGGAAAGACAGTTATGTCCAGAAGAAAAACACGTGAAGCACTGAAGTAGGAAAGCATTATTTAGCCGATGAGGTTAGGAATGTGTGTTCAGGAACGTGTGTTCAGGAACACACTATGGTGATGAATGTGATAAAGGTATTTGAGTGGGGACACTAATAGATATGAATTATTTTTCAGGCTTCCAGGCTATTTGTCTTTGGTTTCATCCTCCTGTATTAGTGGAATATGTTTAATAAATATCATAACACAAATGAAAACATGTGGTAGCCTAGAATGAACACTGGAAAAGGCTATGTGCTCTGGATTTCTTCGTAGAGCATCCTGTGGCTGTTATATTTATTAATTTGCAATATCAAGGGATGTTTTCATTCTTTGGTGTGTCACTTTTCATACATTGTTTCTGTATTTATACTCTCTACATAGTTTGGGATTGTGTTGTTGCTTTTACTTTTAGATATCAGCTGTAATCAGGAAACCTGCAGTGCAAAGATGCATTTTGCCTTTGGACTCCTCACTCTGACTGCACCTTCAACTTTCCGGGTGTTCCGCAAACCACCCTCAGGATGCATAATTCACTAGAAGGACTCACTAAGAGATTCGAGTCATGGTTTGCTAGAGGGAACCAGCCAAAGTTATGAGCCAGAGTTCACGTGGGTTCCACATGGAGCGCTCCCTTTGGCTCAGGCTGTCTTAACCTCCTAGCAAAGACAATGATAATGTGCAGAGAGTATTGCCAGCCTGGAATCTCACCAAAGCTTTGGTGTTTAAACCTTTTATTGAAGCTTCATTTCATAGGTATAGTTGATTGATAATTGTCTACAGGATTAAATGCAGTCTCCAGTTATTTCCTACCATTCCCTAGAGATCAGGCTGATACCACATGGTCAGAGGGGCACACCATGGGTCACCTTGCTAGCAAAATGTATGAAACGTGGCCTTGAGAGCTCACCATGAATAACAAGATGCTTCTATCACACTCAGTAAATTTCTTCTCCTTACTGACTTCCCAAGAACCTAGGTCAAAAGACAGACCTTTCTTTGGGGGAGGCTAATTGTTTTTTCAGCCCTGGGGATCCAGACCAGAGCCTGTATATTGCTGGGCAAGTGTTCTACCTCTGGGTCATATTCCCAGTCCCCAGTTCTTTATGACATACTTTATTAATGGCATTTTCAATGCAAAAGTATAGTTTTATACTAATTTCAAGAAAACAATGTAGTGCAGCCTCTAAATGTTAAGCGTAGCACCAAGTCTAACAAATGGAGAATGGGGAGAGAAGAGTAAATGAGGACACACCCAGCTATTGCTATGAAGCAGTCAGAGTATCACTCCTATGGGCCACCTGGATCTACCATAATTATAATTGGATAGGGATTAGTCATAGCACTGAACATATCAAAAAGTTTCCAGGCATGAAAAACAAATGGCAGTGGTGTCCAGTGAATCGTAACTTATATGAAATGAAATTGGAAGCCAAGATCAACCTTTTGTTTTGGTATTGAGGATTGCAGGGATTGAACCCAGGGGCATTTAACCACTGAGCCTCATCTCCAGCTCCCCCCCTCACCTTTTTATGTATTTTTTTAGAGACAGGGTCTCATTGAATTGCTTAAGGCCTCACTAAGTTGCTGAGGCTGGCGTTGAACTCTCCATCCTCCTGCTTCAGCCTGACGAGCTGCTGGGATTACAGGTGTGTGCTCCAAGCTCAAGATCAACCTTAAAACCTTTGAAATTTCTGTTAGCATGATTTCATGGTTGGATTCCATAGAAATCAGATGGGCAAAGTCCTAGAAAAGGTAGTCTAGATGATAGTTATGGCAGATTCTCGAGCTATAGCCAATGTGTATTATCTAATTAGACAAACTCCTTATGTATTATATGCTTCACATTTCACTGAAAGAGAGAGAGAAGAAATCAGGGCAAGATAAAAGGAGGAAAGTGAGTGGGGTAGGAAGCAAGAGAAAAAGAAAGAGGCCGAAAGAGAATAGGAGATGTTTCATTTATATTTTTGCAAATCTAAATTTTGATAAATTGGAACATCTAAAAAGATGCTATTTTAATTTCAACACATATGAAATGTGTTGCTTTATAGTTAGTGATATTTTGATTTATGAACTACATTTGTGTAACAGCTAAACTTTAAAGTTTTAAAATGCAGCCTTCCTTAAGCCAACAGCAAGAGGATTTCTGGATGGCTCTGTTTGAAGAATGAATAAACAGGAGGACAATGTAGACAGGAAAATGAAGATAGCATTCAAAGTTCAGCATCTATGAGTAAGCCCTAAATGAAATGAGATTGTTTATTAGTTTTCATGGGAAAGAAATGATTTAAAAATTTTTGATAAGACATTATAAATGTTGATTATTTCTCCTTATCTTTCCTAGTTTCCAAAATACAAAATTATTAGACTGTTGAGAATAAATTGGTATATGATAAACATTAAAATTTTTTAAAGGTTAAAAAAATAGCATGAACTTCGACTTTTATGTCCTTTTAAATGGGAACTGAGAAGGCAGCACAGATGTCTACTAGATGTCTTATTCAGATGTCAGAAGGGGCTCTTTGGGGAAGAGAGGTGAAGTTTATCTAAGCATCCAATAAAAATAAAACATGAAAAAACACATCTTGTGAGGCATAGAAAATAGAGATATATTGATTGATGGTCCATTCAATCTGTATCTATTCTAAACTAGTATGTGTAAGAGAAGGTGCTGCTAGACACTGGGATGGGGCAATAAATAAAGAAAAGGAACTCCAGCCCTCAGGGAGCTTATATTCTAGATGTTGAGATATGCTACATACAAATCATTGTGCAGATCATTATAGTTAGGATGCATCATTGAAAGAGAATTACAAGCTGCTGAAGAAAACCCAGGTGGGAAATGTCACCAGGAGTGTATGTGTGTGTGAGTATGCACATGTTTGTTTTGGGAGAAAGGGAACAACTAGAAGTGTTTTTTTCCAAAGAGTTGATTTTTTTTTTAAGTCAAGACCAGAAAGATTAAAAGAAGCTAACCAAGGTGGGAAAAAAAGGGTAGTGAGGATAGCCTGGAACAGAAACTAAATATGTATGTATGAGTTCATGGTTGTGACTTAGAAAGCAAGAGGCATTGGAGCATAAAGTGAAGTTACTAAGGTTGGCATGTGCCAGATGATACAGACCTGATGTGACCTGCTAATGATTCAGGCACTTTATTGTCAGTAATGTATGAAAAGACGTTAAGGATTATCCAAGTTGATCAGTGTTTTTAAAATATCACTCTGTCTATAAGATAGAGACTAGATAAAGCAGGATCAAAATGAAGTGTAAAAAGACCAATTAGAAGCATGGGTTGGTAAATTGTAAAGCATATAATAGTATCTTGTATTGGACTGGCAGGGTCAACATGGAGAGGAGACAGATTTGGGAAACATTTTAGGAATTAACATTGACAGCACTTTAGTAATTGACATTATCAAGGCTCAGAAAAGATTAGTGCAAAAAATGGCTTATAGATTTTTTTTGATGTCTCATTCTGGAACTTAAAATTTCAAAGGAAAACAAGATTTGGTTATAAATTTTTTTAAAAAAAGATGCTTGAATTTCTGACATAGAAATCTGACTCTGTGTTTGGATGTTTGTGAAGATGCCCTTCCATAGAATTAGACACACTTTTGGTAGACGGGATTCTGATTTTTCTAAGTGCTACATCAGATTCATTTCTTTAAAATTGGGGTAGAGGATAAAGGCAGCTGCGGGGGATGGGAAAACAGTGGTCGGGTGGCAGTGTTGAAGTATATCCACGGAGCCTATCTGCTTGTCTCTTGGCAGTGACCTATATTGTGTAACTCTACTACCATTTCTGACAGTTTCATTAGACAAGTCAAGTTCAGGGTTGTCTGGAAGGCTAAGCTCCTTTTCCCAAGTCTTACAAATTGGCCCAGAAGTCTACCAAAGAATACATGCACAAAAGAGGCTAGGACTGCTATCCTTAGTTCTTAGCACCTTTTCAAAAAGGGTTCATGTGTGGCTCACATTGTATTCTTCTGCCTTTGCCCACTGATGACAGTACGAAAATCCTCTCTCCATGTCAGTGCTTTGATCTTGGAATTACCAACCTTAGAACTATTGGTCTTCAAATTTCAGTTGAGTATAAATTACCCAGTCTTAAAGATTTTGTTATAGCAGCAGAAAGCAAACTAAGACACAAGTTTCATGAATAGATAATATTTCTCATGTATTGTTACAAATCACTGGCTGAGGGAGTTAAGAACATTCTGTGTGACTCCGCTGAGACAACTCTTAATATCTTGGGCCTGGTTGCCTGTGAACTTTGCCCTGGGTGCCTTCTCTCTGTGGATTTTGATTTGCATCCCTTCACTTAACTTAACCTTTGTCATGAGTGTGACTGTAGACTGTCTTCATAGTGAATCATCACACTTGGGATGATCCTGGGTATTCTGGACAAGCATATTCCTAGGGAACTTTATTTTGTTATCACCTAAGTTATTGCTCTTTGAAAGCACTGGGAACAATTAACAGTATAATAATTCATGAGAGCAATGATCTTGTCATGTAATTTTGGAGATTGTTTAGGACAGTTGCAAATATAAAATCATCCCTTTACTGCATCTCCCATTTGCCAGATTCATGGGAGGTAGACAGAAAGATAACTGCAAACTACAATCCTGTTTTTTTTTTTTTTTTTTTTTTTGCATGTCATTAATGTAAGACCTTTGGATTTTATATGTACTAAAGATTTTTTTCATTGTTCTCATTCATATTTGGGGGGTTATAGTTACACCATAAAGTTTTTTTTTTTTTTAAAGACTCTGGTATGTGAAATGTTTTATAAACAAGGCTAAAAATACCTCATCAAAAATCATGGTGAAACAAACCAGATTCAGGAAACAGCTGAAAACGGATCAAAGCTCCTGTGGCCACAGAAGATGGTACAGTATCAATAACGCTGTCAACCACACGTGACCCTGGACATGGGCTGTAATTATGGAAATGGCCATGTCCCTTCATTGAGGTAATTACTAAGCCTCGTGGAGCACCTTGTGTGTGAGGAGCCCAAGATTCTCATTACCTTCTGAAGGCTTTATTACTCTGCACAGATTTAGCACTCACTTGCTAATGCTCTGCTTTATCAAATTCTCATAAAATATCAATAACATGCCCTGAAGAATTCCCATTCCCTCCTTATAGAGCCATCATGAGGTCCTTTAATCTTAGGTTATTATTTTTCAGTTGAAACACACTATGTTAGTCCGTAAGTGTATTCTTTGTTTCACCTGGCCCTTGGCCCATGATTTGATTGCCTGTGTGTGTTTGTGTGTGTACCTACTAAAATGTCCTTGGGTAAGGATAAAATTAATGGTGAATATTAGTTCAAACTCCACCTAAGATGACTTTTCGAAATTATTTTTAAGCTTTCTGACGCTTTGAAAATAAAAGTTCAATATTTACCAAGAGGTCATTACTTGCCCGATGCCATTCTAAATCTATTAAACATATTAACTCATCCAAACCTCACATTAGTTCCTGAGATAAAGTCCAGTCTCATCTTTTTTATATTGATGAGGAAGCAAGACACAGACATGTGAAGCCACTTCCCTGAGGTCCCACAGCTCCTGAGGGACAGAACCAGGGTGCCAGGGGGCAGTCTGCTTCCTAAGCCCACGGGGATTACTGCCTCTGAGCACCCTTCTCTTGTGTTTTATCTTTGCTGTTGCTGAAACGCCTGGCCCCTTCCAACCACACTGCTCATCCCTGCTGTAGCTTGTCTGCTCACGCTGCTTTCATTGTTGATTTGCCTGATCTTGTGCCTCCTAGTCCTGAGACACTCTCCTCTTGTGCTCTTTCTTCCATGAAGCTTTTCACAGTCTGATAGGCAGCCTGAGAATCGCCATGCAAGCTGCACGGGCACAATCATTGCCCGTGGGGCTCAGGCTGTGAACAAAGTGTGAAAGATTACTTCTGATTCCATTACTTCCAATAATTTGGACTGGCTTTCCCCAGTCTGAGGAAGGGGAACTACACCCCCCCCGCCAATCCAGATTTCTAACATCAAACAATGCAATTCCAAAAGACAAAAAATTCTAACAAAGCAGGGCCCAGCCTTGCGTGGGCCAGTGTTGAATCTGTGTTCAGACTTCAGGTCGTGTCAGTTTTAAACACAAGCCGTCAGTTTCTAGTGGAAGGCTTTAGACCATTTTCCCTTCCAGTGAAATTATGTAATCCTCATTAAAATGTTATCTTATGGTTCAGATAATGAGCAAGTACTGTATTCTCCGAATCCAAGAAGCCTGACATTTTGGAGGTGAATAAAATTCTTCTAACTACTCCATGTTTTGTTAACAAGAATCTCTCCAGCTTCTCAGCATAGAATTCCATTATTCTTTCTGTAGTTATGTAACTTTCTGGAAGCTTCTAAGTCACACTTTCTCAGTCTCCAGTTGCTTTGTCTCAGGAGTAAAATATATATTTTGAGATGAATGGCAAAGTGTTTATGGTATAGCAATACCAATTTCTCATTCTCTAGATATCAGGAAGGTGGACCTGAAGGCAAATCTGTAGGTTTTCAAGTATGGTCTTCTCGTAAAGGACAGAAATTTTGAATTTTTTGGTCCTTTTTCCTAAGGAACTTTCCTAGTTCATGTCCCCAAATGTAACTTATATGAATAAATTAAAGAAATCCCAACAGAAAGAAAAAAATTAGCTAATGATAAGACCTACCCGCCTAACATATTTTTCAGAAAAATCAATTTTTTACATGAATTTCACTTTACGACTACCTCTCAATTGTTTAGGTATGAATTATCTTGGAAAAAGTAAGAAAACTTAGACATTGGCTAGAGACATTGGATCGGGGAAAAAAAGACATTATGTAATACTTGATGATGTTCTTTATCATATTATAAATCCATAAAAGTAAAATCGTTAAGATTATGTCTTGCAAAGTCAATTTTAGATTTCACAAAGAAGGCTTACATAGAAGGTAGATTTATGGAATTCACAGTTTGTAAAATTTATGATTCAGATCCCACTCACATTTCTATGCATCTGTAATAATAAAATCATTCAGGTAGTAAGAAGGTAAATAATCAGAAAATATTGGGTGGACTCAATGCTCACTTTACAAATAAGGTGATTTCTGATTATTCTTTCCCCAGCTCTTATTTCTTCCCCTGAGCTCTAGATTCAAATATGTGTATCCACTTGGATGCTCAGTAGGTATTGCAAATGTAACGTATGGGAACGTCTTCATTTCTTCCCTCTCGTCTGTTTTTCTCTGCTCTTACCACTCTGCAGACTTTCCAACATCCACATACCAGTTATTTACATGTTTATATTTGATTTGTTCACCAGTTTTAAAACTGACACAGCATCTAGGATTTCTTTCTTCAGCACCTCCCTCCACCCACTGTACCAGGCAGCCCTGGCACAAAGCTACTATCACCTCCTATTCCATTACTCAGTTTTATTTTCTTCAAATCACTTGTTATTACTGAAGTTATAATATGATATATATTTAATTGTTGAACAGCTTTCTTCCCCCAATAGAAGATATACACCATGAGACAGGGTCCCTGTTTATTTATTTCTGTTTCCTGTAACAAGTATAGGTGTTGCCACACAGTTGAGTGCAAATAATATTTGTTGCACGAATGAACAAATGAGTAAATGGAAGGTGTCAGATAATTTGCACAACCACTTTGTAAGATGAGTAGCACCAGCGCGGGAATTTCAGAGCTACAAAATTAGCTTTCTCAAATCATACTGGGTTGAACCCAGGACTCTTGACACAGTTTCTACTTTTATTTCCATCAATGACGGTTCCTCTAGAAAGTTTCTCCTTGGGAGGAGACAGTTGGATTGATGTTAAATAATGGCATCACTCAGTACATCCCCAACCCACCTTAAAAGGAAGTCAACTTCCCACATGCCTTCAACAGCAAACTGTGTCAGGAAAAAGACTTGAAGATTTATTACTGCCATGCAGAATGAGAACAACCCAGGAACTGCAAATTAACTGGACACAGTTTCGGTTCTGCTGTTCTCAAGAGCCCTTTGCTGAATGAGAAAATAAATGAGGAGAAAATGTAAGTGAAAAGGAGCAGCTTTCATCTGGGACACATAGCCAGTAGAATTGAAAACGTAGACATATGCCCATCACTTTTAGAGAATTTCAGAGACTGAAGAGCAAGGCTATTCAGGAAATGAGCTATTACTGCCGAAATAGAGAACAGTGTCAAGACAAGAGAGTATGTGGCTGCTGCTTTTTCGGCTGATTCATTTTAAATACCTTTGCCAAACTATCAAGTATGAATTGATGTCCCAGCAGTTGAATTGAATTCACTTTTCTAATGAATATCCGTGATAAAAATCTTGGGCTTTAAATGAAGTTCTAGGTTTATTTTTGTGATGGTAAGAAAGCAAGGACTGTTGATGCTTTTCACAGAAGGAACTTTTATATGGAAATATTACTCTGTAATATCATGTGATGTAGGGACTTCACATAAGAGAGGATGACCCAGACATAGGCAGTAAGGATCCTGAAATAGTTGATGCTTCTGAAATCTTGATAATTATTAATACCAATAACAGATTTAGCACCAATTTATGGAATGACTAACAGTGAAGATAAATTTATTATACAATCAGACAGGGACACCGTAGTCTCTTAAGTGAAATAGATCCTAACTTATCCTCTACTCTTGCTTCTTCATAACACCCAAATTCCTTCTGGAAAATTTCCCTTTAAGAGGTGACATGTCTAGTGCTTTCTAATCCAACAAGTTGCCTGTGTTTTGTTATGTCCAAGGGTTGGTTGTTTCCTTTGTTAATTCCCTAATGTTCTTTCTCTAAGTTACCTGGAGTCCTAGAGTTGGTTTCTGCATTGGCAAATAAAGGATCCTAATTTTTACACTGAGTCCTGAAAGATGTAGATTTTATCGTTGGAGGGCAATTTGACTACAGGAAATACACAGAGGTAGAGAATAACATAAAGACCTCTTTATTATTTTCACTCTAGGAAGAATCGTAGCATTACTAAGGGCATCTATTAAATACTTATTGTATACTAGATGAGTCTTAGAGATGAAAAATAAAATTCTAATCTTTGCTTTAGTTTTTTAAAGATAGCAGATTGATTCGAGAGCTGAAAAACCCAAAGAGTCCTATCAAAGAAATCAATCTTCACAAATCCACAAAAAAGAGGTGATAGAGAAAACAGTTGTGAAAGTTTGAAGCACTGAATTTCTTTCTCTCCTCACTGGACACTTTTAGTCTGGCAGGAGGCAGATGACTCTCCTACAGGGATCAGCACCAACCCCTGAACTCAGGGAAATTGGTGGAAGAGGTGATGAGAGCCACCTTCCCCTGAGGCCAAAAGAAGGGCATCAGAACAAGGCAGAAACTTGGAATAACTTAGATCTACATTGGCTTAGTGAGAATGGGAAATCAATGTGCTTGGCGTGATGGTGCAGGTGGAAAGCAGGCGATGACTTCTGTCCCACACCTGGCTATTGGTGAGAGTCATGAAGTGCTGCATGTATCTAATAAGGTGGAATCATCAGCCCTCAGAAGCCTTGAGCAACTGCCAAAACCAACCATTGATTATAATAGTATGAAGAATTTTGGTCTTGGCTGAAGGCAACTTGAATTCCTTGTTCTTATGACACTGGGAAGACCATTCTATCTTCACTTCTCGGGACCTTCCTTGATGCAGGTGAGGACACCTGGCCTATTTACACCTGATGAAATGACCTGGATTTTTTTCTACCTGGCATAAATGACATTTCTGGCTCACACCTGATATATGTCTGATGAGCCTTTTCCTACATGCTTTCCTAAGGATTCAAATAATTAATCTTTTAATCAACAGCTCAAGTTCATGTCATAGAACTTTAACTGTAAAATAATGTATTTTAGTAACAAATAAGATTTGAGAGTAAACATAACTCTGATATAGTTTCTTTTCTCTTGACCTCTTTAAATGAAACAAATAAAAATTATTTTATTGGTTTGCTGTAATATGGAGATATAGCTCCATTTTAGACATAAAACATTTGGGAAAATTAAAATGAATCTAACATATTATTCTCACATATATATGTATACACCATATGAAAAATATCAAGATATCGTTGAGGTAATTTTGCTATTTGTTTAGTTTGGCTCATTCATTGGGGCTCAGAATATTGAAGGACAGAGCAAAATTCAGTTGAAATTAAATTTAAAAATGATTATAAAATATCCAGATATCAAAGTACATAGTATTGAGAATCACAGAGTCTTTCATTAGCATATGCACATGCTCATAATCATCATAATCACACTTCTCAATTGTATACTGACTTAACATTTTACACTCAATTTTATATTCTGTTCATAAGAGGGGTGGATATAGTTCTGGTTTTGTGATTTTTTTCCCTCCCACAATATGAAGAGATTAAAAATAGAAACAGTGTAAAATATATCAACATATGGAAAATGGGTAGGTTTGTTTGTTTTGTTTTTAAATTACAGTTTACAGGAGTTTCAGATCCACCACACATATACTCACATTTGTGAGCTGTTACTACACTAGTTATTATGCTAATGGATAAACAGATGGGAACATGACACAGGGCAGGTTCTAACCTGCTTTCCTTGGTTGTTCCTTTTGTGGTTCTAACAGTGCTGATTTCAAACAATAAGATTGCTACTCAATTATTTATTTCACTGAGTTTGAGAAAAGGTAAATAAAATTTGTTGAATGCTTACTTTATAGCCAACCATTCCTTGGAGAATGTCTTTTTGCTATTTGGCTAAACATTTCTGGTACTGTCAAGAGGCAGGCATTACCTCTATGTTAGGAAACTGAGCCAGAGACATTATCTAGCTTAGCAAAAGGGCTATCTAGCTATAGTGGCACCAGGCTCCAAATCCAAATCTGTTTGACTACATGCTCTTCCACTGCTTGCTAAATATTAATTTTTTTATCAAGTACCCCTAAAGGCAAAGGAGAGTGAATATATAGCCCTAGGGAATCTGGGGGTGTAGTTCAAAGGGAATCACAGTCAGTGTGAAATTTCTTTGAAGTTTCATCTTTTATCTTTAACATGCATACAGTCTACTCCATAATATATCTATATTTGTTTTAATATAAAGTATGTTTGTTTTCCCAACTCTTCAAGGGAAACTGAAGCCCCAGAAATATGCATTGTGTTTATCCTATGGCTTCGAGATTCTCCCGTGGGTATCTGCTATAAGAAGCACAGCCATTCACCATACAATTTTTTTTTTTTAAATGAGCCATACAATTTTAACCCTATTGATTTCAATGTGAAATCTCAATTTCCCACAGTGGTTCTTTAGAAGTCGCTTAAAAAAATCTTTCTATGCTTTAATAGCACACTGAAGTCTCCTTTCATGGCATCTATCATACTTATAATTACTTTTACATTATCTTTGCCTCTTAAAGCTGTAAATTCCACAAAGTTGGGATTCTGTGTGTTGATTCCTTCCATATTCATAGTACCCATTGCAGTACCTAGAAGACAGTATTACCAAATATAAATTTGCTAAGTAAGTAATTATTTTTTTGTACTGGGGATTGAACTCAGGGGCAGTTGACCACTGAGCCACATCCCAGCCCTATTTTGTATTTTATTTAGAGACAGGATCTCACTGAGTTGCTTGGTGCCTTGTTTTTGCTGAGATTTGAACTCACAATCCTCTTGCCTCAGCCTCTGGAGCTGCTGGGGTTATATGCATGTGCCACCACGCCTGCCAATTGATGCATTTTATATGTAAAATCTTCTTATTTGTAAAATTAGACTCAGAGTTGGAAATGCCATAGGTGGGATATGCTTTGTTTCATCATAGGACTGATGCAGATTTAATATTAAGGTTCATGTTGGAGGTTTAAGAACGATGACTTCCAACTCTGCACACAACACTGCTTTCTTTGGTAGTTACAGAGGAAGTAATATAAGACAGTGATAAACTTCCCATGGTTTCACAGCCTTATCTAGAATATGTAGGTGATCAGATGTCAGGGTTTGAAAAGCACAGGTGCTCACCCTTGGGTAAGTGTGCAATCCCCCATCTAGATAGGTAGGTGCTGGCTGAATATTAGCCACACTTTCAAAAGTCCCAAATTGACTTATACCAAGCTAGCATGGCAAACAACTTGGAAGCTCAGAAAGCTATCTTCACATCAGTTTGTTTGTTTGGTTGTTTTGCAAAAATAACACAGTCCTCATATAAAATTGTGGGGTAGTAGATCTGATTAACAAAAAGTTTTCCTAGGCCTTGAGACAGCATGACCTTGGCAATGTGCCACATCCTTAGGTAACTTGTTTCTGGGAATCTTCATACTCCTTCCTTGTAACATAGGAGTTCTTTTCTCTAGACCTCATTAGGACTTGGTATAAACTTTCTGAATGCATTTATCTGTAATTATTAAAGATTTGGCTTATCTCTTAAGACTTCTGTTTATTTTATTTGAAAACTTTTATTTGAAGATCCCCTTAAAGACAGTACTTCCTCTTAGTCAATTTGTTTCTCCAGCCTGGAGACGGGTACATAAAAATGCCCCATGAATGTTCCTGCACTTACTGAATGAATAAGCTTTACCTCCATTTTCTAGGACTTTCTGGTTTTCATACAGGTTCTTTGGGATGAAGATGAATGTTCATTTGTATTAAATAATTACATGAGTAAGTGAAGTGATTTAATATTACCTGCGGTTACAGCTACCAAAAAGGGTGCAAGGTTGTGGTACCAGAAATACTAGAGTTCATGAACTTCATGAGATTCACATCCATTTTTGTTTTTATTGAACCTAGAAAAACTTTCTTTTCTTCCCCAAAGTGTCTTTCCCTTGTTAAAGGTCAGAGGTGAGTAAGGACAGCCCTGAGATTGCATAAGGGAACAGAATGCTGTGAAGATGGTAAGCTGGCTTGAGATGGAGCTGTTTGGCTGGAGAATGTGTTTGCATTGCTTGGTTCCTTCCGGCCCTTGGTGTGTGATGGCCAAATCCTTTAACAATCATGAATGGGCTGCTGCTATTGGTGTCTACAGAGCAGTATCAGAGCAATGCATCTCCTTTCTGTGCAAGGAGATGGTCAAAGCAGTGCAGAATCAGCAAATTTCTGAGCATTTCTTCCTACACTCCCTCCCTTTCCAAACTCTCAAGCTGATGGATTATATCCTGGGGAGATTTCCATAGTGCTTCTCCTAAAGTGTGTAGTCAGGTCAGAAGACATCCCTGAGCTCCGGAGTAGGGTTATGGCTAGTTGCATTGAGCCTCATCTTTCCCATTTCTAAACTTGGTGCTGCTGTTGTCATAGACTACTGACAATTAAAAGTTATCACTGCAAATACATTACAGAATAAAGGAGATGATATTATCACCCTTAAGCAAGTCTGAAAGACTATAAAAGGAAGCAAGCACAAATATTAGGTACAAACACTATAAGAGTTGGAATAGAGAAAACAGATAAGATTTTTTCAAAGATCTGCATTCAACTGGTGAGGGAAACTAAGTTGGAAGGTCAGAGGGAAGAAGGAAAGAATAGAAGAAAGCTCAGCTAAGAGATGGTGTGTAGAAGTAGAAACTCTAAAAATGTATGGATGGAAAACAGACCTTAGGAGGAATATGTACTTTGTTAAACCTCTGCAAAATATCCAAAGTGATGGGAATTCTCCACTCATCTCCTCCTCCTCCTCCTCCTCCTCCTCCTCCCTCCTCCTCCCTCCCTCCTCCTCCTCCTCCTCCTCCTCCTTCTCCTCCTCCTTCTCTCTCTTCTTATCTAATGTCAGACCTCAGGATTCTTCTGGACTCATCATCAGTAGCATTTAACACCCTTGATTTCCCCTCCTCCTTGAAACTCATCTCCACTCCGAACATGTGCTGGGTCTCCTCCTATCCACCCTTCTGGTCACTCCTCATCTCCTATGCTGGATTCTCTTCCTCTTCTCATCAAACTCTGCTTGTTGATGTGCCTCCCTGGGCCTTGGCCACTGGACCTTTTCTCTATGAGTACTCACTGCCTTGAGGGTCTCATTCAATGTAGCATGCTGGTGACTCCTGAAGATGTATCTTTAGGCCCCAACAGTAGCCCCACTCTGATTCACATGTCCCCTGCCACCAGCACTCACCATCCAAGTTCCTGTCATCACGTATGCTCACACTGGCCACACTCCATGTAGAGAGCTGTAGGCATTTCTCTAACATACAGGACTGCTCCCAGGCTGATCCTCCATGGCACCCACCTCGGCCCTCTGCCTTCCATGCCTTGTAGTGGACTGAATTGCAACTCTCATGATTCTTCTGTTGAAATCCTAACACCTGGGAATGAATATATCTATATCTATATCTATATATCTATATGATATTATATATTTATATATATATAAATATCTCTCTCTCTCTCTCTCTCTCTCTCTCTCTATATATATATATATATATATATATATATATTTAACCCTTTATATATATAGTCTTTAAGGAAAGAACAGTAGTTATACAGATGGAGCCCAAATCTGATGAGACTGGTATCCTAAGAAAAGAGAGAGATTAGGGCTTGCTCACACTTGCTGTGCTCCTCTCTGTGGTGTGAGGACACAACAAGAAGGTAGCTGTCTGTCAGCTGGGAAGAGAGCCCTTATCAGAAACTGAACCCTTCCCCCTTCTGTAAGCTTGATTTTGGACATTCCAGTTTCCAGAACTGTGAAAAAACAAACGTCTGTTGTTTAATCCACTTGGTCTGTTTCCTAAGCTAAGACATGCTTCTCCAGGACTCTTGATGGCATTCTTTCACAACAAAGCATACTGCATACTAATTATTTGTTTACTTCTTTCTCTCCAACACAATTAAGAACTATTTGACTGCAAAGTCTCATTGTATTCTTTTTTTTTTCCACAACAATTCGAAAGTACCCAATGCATAGTAGAAGTAAAGAAATAACTTTGCTATTGAATTAGCCTCCAGACTTGAGAAAGGGCACATTTTGTGAAACTCTGGGTCTGACACATTTCTCAGACCAAATATGAGTTACTTCCTACATAGGATGGGAGCTTAGGAAAAAGAGCAATCGGGGCATTTTACTCAAAAGAATAACAACAGCTTTTGTATTTGTTGATCATTTCAATTAGTTGTTAACAAAATCCTAGTGTTTTGGGCTGAAAAGAAGGACAAGATAATTTTATTAGGAAAAAGATGAAGGGCCACTCTTACCACTTATTTGGTCCTTGTGAATGATCTGAATTTTTAATACACAAGTATCCCGTTGGGCCCTTTCAGAAGTGGGGGCTTTAAATTCTAACCCACATACCTGAATTCAAGCATCCACATGTACCAGATAATGAGACAACATTTGAAAATACACTATTGAACATTAAAGAACAGAGTATCTACACTCATAGAACTGGTGACATCTGATCTAAGCAGCAACTTGTCTTTTATTTTGTTTTTGTAAATGTTGGGAATATGCAACAGATACAATGATTTTCTTTTAGCATAATTGCTATAAAAATGCTATTCTGACAATAGTTAGCCAGCAGGTTTAGCTATTCCCAAGAACTAGTTTTAGATAATAAACCATTATAAGTGCCAAGATGAAGATGCACCTGCTGTATTCCTTAGCTGAGACATGTCATTTGATCTTTGTATTGCCACTGCATATCACTGTGGCTGGCATCCCAGCACCGTTGAATAAATGTTTGTTGAAATTAACTGTCATCCTATTTCTTATAGCTGGAGAATACATGTTCAATTTATGTAGCAGTGGTGACAATTTATTTATATATAAATTGAAAAGAAACAGGTTTTATTCACAACTGTAAGTTATATCTGGGGGAAAAGTACCAATCAAAACACATATTTTATATTTAAATTAAAACTTTACCAAAGAGGTCAGCAACTTAATGTAACACTTTTCCTCATCTGTTTTTCTGGACTTAATGAGGGATACTATTTCCTTGTTCATATTTACCAGTCAAGAACTGTAATAACTATATGTGGAGTGACTGGTTGCTGAATTTAGCTAGGTGCTTGTTCAGTAGCACGTTTATTTGATTTAAGGTCTTGACACATAACACACTTCATGCTAACTTCTGGTGTGTTAAGAAGAAAAATGGAATACTTCTCAAATGCATTCATTTCTCTCTCCCCCCTGTTTCAATCACCATCTCTCTACCCTAGACTAGAAGTACCCTACACACTTCCCCTGTCTTCTTTTCTATCCATCCTCAACAGTGCAGCCAAAGTGAACTTCTAAACATACAAATAAAATCTGGATGTTCCTCCACCTAAAACCTTCATGAACTCCAATCACATGAAAGATCAAATCCCAAATTCTTAACCTTGTCCATAGGATTTGGTTTTATTCTGCAACATCATCTCTAACCCTAGGCTCCTCACCCATTATTCTCCAGAAGGTTTTCCCCTTCCTCTTTACATTTTAAATATTGTTATTTCTACAGAAATTTGCACATTTGGTGTGCTTTCCATGGAATGAAACCTTTTAGATCCTGCCCCATTCACTTTAACTTTAGTGCAAATGTCATTTCTTTTGAGGGGCTTTTCCTTCCTATGCCCAACTTCCAAATCTACACTGAGTTCTGTTATGATAGCCTTTCACAGTACCCTCTATATCGCCTTTACAGAACTTAAGTTATAATTACACACTTTTAAATGTGTTTAATATCTATCTAGCTTTTGGAATAAATTGGGAGCTTAACTGTAGTGTTTGGTATAAAGCTGTCTTTTGAGATATTCACATACTTGATGCATCAAAGAAGCAGTAAAAATTTTTGGCACAGAAAATAAAAGCTATATCCATGGAGGGGATGAGCACCTGGGGAACACAACAATTGCAAAGGGGAACGAGAATACTGATGAGCATTTGGTAAATAAAGCAAACATGGCTTGAGTATAGGAAGAAAGCCACACATTAGCCAGGAGAATCTTAACAAGTCTAATTTAAATTTTTTACTTTATTTATTTATTTATTGATTAATTGTTATCAGGATTGAACCCAGATGTGCTGAAACACTGAGCCACATCCCCAGCCCCCCCCCCACCCACCCTTTTTTTTTATTTGGAGACAGGGTCTCACTAAGTTGCTTAGGGCCTTGCTAAGTTGCTGAGGCTGGCTTTGAATTTTTGATAGTCCCGCCTCAGCCTCCCAAGTTGCTGGGATTACAGGCATGTGCCACCGTGCCTGGCATACTTTCAATTTTTATGTGATGAAGTCTTTAAGACAATAAAGCTTCCTGAATAAAAACGAAATGTATAATTTTGGCTAGTTTTCTGAGAGCTTACCAAACGGAACACTTTATATTCATTATTTCAGGCAGTCCTTTCCCTGACCCTGGGAGGAAGGTGCCATCTGACAGAATAATAAAGAGCTGTGAATGGCAAAACTAGGGTTTGAAAAGTCAAGCAGCCTGTTCCCACGTGAGTGGAGCCACCGTGCTCTTATGCTGATTTGATTTTTAAAAACACGCATTGTAGAAAAATCCTCCATAATGATTTTGTTGAGTATCCTTCATGTACCAGGCACTCCTTTAGGCCCTGAGAATTCAGCAGTGATCCCAGATCGTCATCCCTGATAGCCTTTAGGTATTGGGACAAGGACTCTCTACACACAGCAAAATCCACAGATACTCAAATTCCTTCTGCATGAAACCGGCAAATGTTCTCTCATGTACTTTACATCACTTCTATCCCTATAATACCTAACACGATGCAAATGCTATAGAAATATTTGTTATACTGTGCTCTTTAGACAATAAAAAAAAAGTCTGCCGATGATCAGAAGTGATTTTTCTTGAATATTTTCAATTTAGCATTGGCTGAATCTGCAGCTGTGGAATCCGGGGCTGGCTGTATTTCCATTGCTCTCATGAAGCTTACTTTAGTAGCAACACATGATGAGCAGGTAAACAAAGAATTAATTTCAGAGAGTAATCTTTATAAACAAAATGTAGCAAAGTTTTTCCAGCATAGATGATTGTCGTAGAAGGAATCAAGTTTATATTGGATGATCAAGATGGGGATGTCTAAAAGAGCCATTGAGGCTTGAATGACCTGAGGGCCATTCAGGTCAAAGTCTGGGAGAGAAGAGGTTTGCAGGAGGAATCCTGGCAAAGACAAAAAAGAAAAAAGAAAATTCAGAGTCATGAAAGAAAGCCACTGTGCTAGAAGAGGGTACTCAAGGAGAGGGTTCATGAGAGACTTAGGCAAGGAGAAATCTAGAGAGGGCCTTAAAGATTTTGGTAAGTAGTGTAAATTAAATCAGAAATTTCTTAGAAATTTAAGTTATAGGACTTTTCTGATTTCAATTTAACTTCATTATTATGGTGATAACCGCCATTGGTAAAATTGTGTTATGATATGACTTCAAAAGTACTGACATAATTTTATCAATCTTCTTTTTGAAAAGAAGTAAAATTGTCTGTGAAAGGATCATTCCTAAGGTCATCAGTCATTTATTCTAAGGAGGACTTTTTCTGAAACAAATCCTTGTAAACCTGAAAAGATATCAAGGATTGAGTTTCCTAATGTTATGCCTAAACAATATGCAACATAAGTTAGTAATGATATCTCAGTAAATAATAACTCTGTTTTGAATAAATTGTATTTTTCTTTTGATATCTGAAAATTCAGCATTGATAAAAACCCTGAAACTTTTCCATGTGCTCAGCTACGTACTTTGTTGAGTTTTTGATTTAAAGTATATTTTCTCTCCAGCTACAGAAATTGCTATAGTTAGAGACATTTTGTATGAAAGGAAAAGTACCCTTTAATTTAGAAATGGTTAAAAAAAAGAATATTCTCTGCATCTCTTCTTTTACATTTTATTTCAGTTAATGAAAAAAATGCAATTTCCCCATGAAATTATGGGACAGCTAAAAGTGTAAAGCAACATTAGCTAATGCAATAAAATATAATCTATGATTAATTATTGAGCACATATTCCTGAATTAGGCCCTACTGGAGGTTAGGGACATGAGCAACTTCACTGAGGGAGAAAATTGAATTTACCAGGCATAAGCTCTTTCCAGTGTCATGACTCAAACTTGACTATAATAATAATATAATAGCCATCATTTATTAAATGCATACTATGCGTCCAGCATTGTGAAGTGATTTACATATATTATCACACTTGTTCTTGTAGAGCCCTTCAAAGGAAATATCATTACCTCCAATTTGTAGATGAGACGGGGGCTTCCTTCAGGTCAGAGCATCTGTCCACATTCTCACTCCTGGTCAGTAGCAAAGTTGAACTCAGACACAGGCTATTGTGTGTACTGCTTCCTTTTATGGTTTGAGTTTCTGTCTCTTCTCAGCTTTTGCCTAGTACTATTAATTCTGCATATTCCTTAAGTTCGATAATTTTTCAAGATTTTTATCTTTTTTTCAAGTAAGCATGGCCCTTTACAGAATTATCATATAGTTAGCTGTACATCATTTCTTTCAAAACTGGCCTTCTTTGCTTTGAATAACAACTGTACTGAACATGAGTTCTATGCCCTTGGAAAAAGGGCAGAGCTAAGCTCTCCAAGTCTCAGTTTCCTCATCTTCAAAGGTGGAAAGGATATAATGTGCATATCATGGGGCTGATATGAAATAATGCATTTTATTAAAAAAACTTTAAAATATTTTTTCATACATATTCAAAATATTCTTCATTAAACCAGTTATTGGTATAAGTTAATGCTGTAAATTCATTAATTGCCTAAAATTTAGAAATAAAAAAACTTTTCAAATATTGAATTTAAAAATCTTGGAGCTTTCGTAAACATGTCATTAATGAAAAAGAATATCCCAGATAATACTAGAGTATTTTTTAAAAAAATTTTAATATTTATTTTTCCATTATTAACTTCAGTCTATTTTCTCCATTTTATTCCTCTGAATTTTGCCTTCTCCTTTTTCAATCGCTGACTCTAAAAGAAATGAAATGGAGTAGTTATTAAAATCTTATCTTTAAGGCAAAGAGCTTTCTCTCTCTCTCTCTCAATCTAAGTTGCGAATATGAAAAATAATTAAGGGCTCAATATGCCTGCCTGCTCAAGACAAGTTAGCAGGCTGATCCTCCTGTCAGAAAGATAATCTATTTCATCTCTGTGTTAATAGGATAATACTCAGCTACTGGAGCCAATAATTCCTGTCTAGTTTCTGCTGGTCAGTCTTCCCTTGTGAAACATTTGATGAAAAACATCGACGAACTGGAGTGGCCCCAGAGGAGAATTACCTGTTTATGCACATGGCAGACTTTAAATCCGCTATGTGAGACAGCCGAGAGTTTTGGAAGGCTTAACCTTGAAAGGAAAATACTGTTTGAAGAGCTGCCCATAGGAAGAGGAATCAATTCAACCTTTTAAAGTGTCCCCACAAGGGGAACATATTTCAAACCAATGCAGCACAAAATTTGCAACATGAAATCCTCCCTTGTATGTGGAGTTGGCTTATTTGTGAGTTCACATTATGCAAGTTTGCCATCAGTAAAGTTTTCAAGAAGAAGCATTATGTCTCCTTACAGAGGAGGTTGAGGACTGGACTCCATCAGTATTTCTTATACTTTAATTTGGGAACAAATGACACTGTATTCACAAAATGGGAAATAGAATAGAAATGCATTTAATTTAATTTTGTGTAAAGACAGTTACGCTTTTAAAGAACAGTCTTTGTTCTAAAATTATATTCTTCTTTTTCAATTGTATAACTTCTTATCATGTGGGGATTAAAATTGTGACATAAAATCTCTCTGGCTCAAACTGTGGCCAAATGTCCTGGCATCTGTGCAGTCCTGGGCTGTTTAATGTCTTTCTGAGACTCATTGTTCTTAACTGTATAATAGGAAGAATGCTGCTAACCATATAGGATGTTCTGAGGATGGAAAAATCATGATACCAGAAGGTTCTCTGCACACTCTTTGGTGCATAGTAAGCAATCGTTAAATGCCTACTTCCTTGGCGGGGGGAATCTTGGTGAAAAGGAATTATGGTGTTGGTAGAAAGAGCTTTACATATTTAAGTTATTCATTTTTCTATTGAATTTGCTATATATTCATATAGTCCAATATGCAAAATGTTTTAAAAGGTTTCATTCCCTGCCACCAGGTACTTCCGATTTCTCTTCCTTCCTAACATTGGTTATTACCGTGTTTCCTCTAATATACTTTCAGATGTATTTTATGCAATATAAGCAAGTGCATATATGCACATATATTCTGCTTCTCTTTTTTGCACAGCCAACTACACGCAATATTCACTGTTCTATGACTTATTTAAAAAATAACACAACTTGCTTATCATTTCATGACAGCATATAAAGAAGTTCACCATTATGTTCTGTATTCTATTGTATTGAGTTCTATTGATATTAAGCTATGCTAACTTGTTGACTAATCTCCTGGGTCTTCTTTCAATATTTTACTATAAAAATTTTTCTTTCAATATTTTACTATAAAAATCAATGTGCAATAAGGAACTTTGTACATAGCTTATTTCTTATATGGAGTTATCTGGAGGAAAGATTCTGTAAAAGTTTGTGTAGGTATTTGTTTTTAATTGTGATAGATTTTGCTATGTTACTCTTTGTTGGTGTTATCACATTGAAACTCCTACTAGCAATATATCCAAGTTTCTGGTACCTTTCTCCTTCATTACAATATTATCATACTCTTTGATCTATGTCTAAATAGAAGGTGAAAATGCTATCTCAGTTATACTTAATTTATATATCTTTTGTGAGTAAAATTAAATGATTTTTTATGAATACATGTGGCAAGCAGAATTCTAAGATTTTCATTCTTGCCATAAAGAAAACCTAATTAAACACTAATTTATTACTGTGATGAAAGGACTTTGCAGATGCAATTAAAGTTTCTATCTGCTGATCTTAAAATGGAGAGATTACCCAGGATTATCTCAGTGCGCCCAATCTAATCACAAAGTCTTTAAAAATAGAAGAAGAAGACAGGGGAGATGAGGCAGAAGGACTAGGCAGGTTGATTCAAGGCATGGAAAGGGCTCAACCAGCCATTTCGGGCTTTTAGGATGGAACAGGAGGTCATGTGTCAATAAATATAAGATCCTGTAAACACAGAGACGCATAGGCTCAACACCAACAAGGAAATGGGGATCTCCCTGTCATAAAGACTTGGAAGACAATTCTGATAACGGGCATATGTTTGGAAGCTTAAGAACTTCATAATAAAAATGATGAATTTTGTGAATTTGAATGTATGTAAATTTTACCTCAATAAGATGAAAAACACAGGAAAACAGTGAAATATGTATTTTAAGTTAAAAGTGGTAGAACATTTCCTACAAACTTAGGAAAGAAATATGAGACATAAATTTTTATTGCATCCTTTAAATGTAAGACCACTGACAATAAAATAAATTTTGAATAGGGTGGACATCTGGGAATATTATTCATGTGAGCATGTCCTTAGGACTCTATTAGGAAATAAGCCCTTGCCACCACAAAATGATTACAGATACTTCATCATAAAGTCTATGGGAAGGGAATCAAATATCAAATGGAACTTTAGAAGATGAGAAAATAAAGGTAAAATTTAACAGAATAGTATGAAAATATAATATTCCTTAAAATATATTCTGCAATTATTAATAGGATGTTAGGGAAGGGAAAGAAATAATAGAAAGCAAAATTCACTCCTTGATATTTTCCTAGTTATTATTAGGGGCTATAATGGAATAAGTTGAAATTCACAAATCAGGCAGAAGTTAAATATACTTAGAAAAATCATTTAAGCTAAAACTATGCCCACGATTAAAAATGGAAAAGCAAAAGAGTAAAGAAGGAAGAGAAATGAAGAAGGAAACAGGTGTTGCTGCATTTCAACATTGCTTGTAGTAAAACCTTTGTTTCCAAAGAAAGAGGTGTCTGAAGTGTATTATATGAGGGTATTACTATAAAGGTAACAAGTAGAACAAAAACAGGTACCTCTAAATACCCAAGGAAATGCAAAAACCGTAGACTAATCAAACCATAATGTGAAAGACATAAAAATAATATGAGACCGTATTATAGAACGAAGAATCAACCTATTAGTCACATCAATCATGTAAACGTATTGGGCATATTAAAATAATACTTTTCAGTTTGGCTAACAAAGCAAAATGCAACTCAGAGATATAGGTACAATTAATGTGAAGACATTTAGATGATTAAAGTGGAAAGGATTGGCAAAGAAATAATGGGCAAATGAAAGCACAAAGAAAATATGAGTCATGATGTTAATAACAGATAAAATAGAATTCAAGCCAATAAGAGCAGATTTCTTCAGATCCTTTTGCCAATTCAATATAAATAATGGAGTTTTCTCTTATTTTAAATCTATATAAGAAAGATGACTGATTAAATGGAATTCCCACATGACCAACTCTTGGCTTCAACTGTTATCAAAATTCTGCCATTTTTGTTTTAGCTCTACTTCTCCCCACTCCCCAGTTCCCACTGGAGTATTCACTAGTCTTGGCTGTCTTTTTATGTGTTAAATCTATATACCTTTAAATCCACAAGTGGTCATGCATATTTCTGACAAAAGGATACACTTCTTAATCTCATATCCCATTCAGATATATTCCTGTCACCCAGAAAGCTCTCTCATGCTCTTTGCCAATCAGCCTCTTCTCTCCCCTGAGACAACCGTCCTTTCACTTATTATTTTACTATAAATAGGTAGGTTCTAGAATGCCATTTTAATGGAAGCACACACAATATGATATTTTACATCCTTTTTTCACTTAGAATATTGTCTGATATATTCATTACTGCTATTAGCTATGTTAGTAATTTGTTATTTTTGGTGCTTATTATCATTTTATAGTTTAAATGTTATTTGTATATTCTCCTGTGAATCATGAATAAAGATAATATAAATATTCTTTTAGAACAACATTATTTCAATGGACAATTATCATTTCTACTCTATAAATACCTAGAAATAAAGTTTTTGTGACCAGAGCACTTTTATAAGAAAACGACCAACATTTTCCCCAAATTTGGATCACTGACATCTTCACCATAACGTGTAGGTCTGGGTTCTCCACATCTTCCTAATATCCGGACTCATTGACACTTACATTTTACCATTTTAATAGAGGTATTGTGGTTCCTAGCTGAGGTTTTAGCTTGTAGATTCCTAATCGAAAATAATTCTTTTTTCCTGGACCAGGTGGAAAAAAACTACATATTTTTTGAGCATCTATTTTTGAAGTTAGTGTGTGGATCAGGTGCCATTTATTGTAGAAGTTCATTAGAAGGAGAAGCCAGAATTGGGGTATTTACATTTTTTTTAAATTTTAGATTTGGAATTTATGGTGAAAACTTATTTACTCTATACCTTTTTCAAGTCAATGGATATGGTAGCTACTATATATTTTATGAATTAATAAAAATAGGGAAAATGTATGTTTTATGTTGCTGTCAGGAGACAAACCACTTCTTTCAACAACAGGGTATCATTCAGCCTCCCTCTGCTTCTTACAACAAAACCAGAATTAAGCTCCTGTGTGTGGTGGATGTTGTCACTCACTTTAAATGCTGCAAGCAGGTGCTTAATTCTTATTTCAGAACGTGACTTCAGAAAAGCCCCATGGTGTTGTGACATCTACAGTTTCCATGTTCTCTGCCACACTTCCACTCCTTTGCTGATGCTTCTGGAAACCACTTACATGTTTTCCAAAATTTGGGGCTATCTCCCCATTATGTTGAGTGTATGTTTTGTACTTTTGTTTCATGACCTCCTTTCTGCTTTGCATCATTTTAGAAAAAAAGAGGGAGATGCTAAATCTCAGCTGCCATATCCAAACTAGTAGTGGTATTGTTCCAGAGGCTTTTCAATATACAAAAAAATTCTATGTTAATATCTTTCCTCTTTCTCTCTAGTTCATTTACTTTAAAAAAGTTAATTCTATTTTCAAATACTCCTAATCCTTGCTATTCAAAAGCCTGCAAAGTACAGGATAGGACAATGGGATTCTTTCCAGTTTTCATTTTTAATGTTTTCAGTGGTGGGGACTGAACTGTTTCCCTCCCCACTAGTAGTGGAGAGAGATGAATGCAAGCTGCCATTTGTCATAACAAAGATGTTTTCTGGGGGCTGAGCCATGGCTTGGTGAAGCACTCCTTCTGTTCAGCTCCTGAAGGCTCAAAGGCCTGTGTCTACCCTGGCAGACTCTTTAGTCAAGAGACAGTGCTGCTATTGTTTTTCTGACACAATGCTTGGCAGGAGTTTAGCTGTGTTTATTTGAAGTTGTAGAACAAAGCTTCTTCACCAGTGGCCACACAAACAGCCAGAGTTTTCAATTCATTTAAAAGATATATAGATATATCTGGAGAATGAGTTTGTTCATGTCCATGTGTGAAAGTATATGTTGATGGTCACTAGGGACCCTTCTCCCATGGACATTCAATTTCATAGTTTCACACAAAGTTTAAGTAATATACTTTAGTGATGCAGTGTATGAGACATACATATTTACAAGCCTCATTTGACAAAGATTGGTAGATGGCTTTAAATAACAGACTTTCACAGAGCATTTCAAAAGAGTTGATGAATCCCACCCTCCTGCCAAAATTTTTATTTGGAAAAAATTTAAGTACATATCAGTGGTATACTATGTGGTACCTACACAGGTATGTTTGGGTACTTCTAGAAGTTAGAAAATCCTCTGATATTGGTCACAACTAATCATTTGATAGTAGAAGCCAAGTTACTTCTGACTTTAGCTACAGAACAATCAGACTCTGTACTAGAATACTACTTTCCTTAGGTTTCAAATGAGATCATCAATGACTGCAGTAAATGAATGATCCAGGAGGATCATTGCACACTATTTAAAGATGGTTGAACAAGAGCAATGCTGTGGTGCTTGTTTTATGAGCAAAGTATGGCTGCAATGACAAAGGATGAGGAAAGCCCTCAGTTTTGCTGAGCATTCAGATACTAGATGCTCCCAGTTCCCTCAGATACTCAGATATTCTGCAAGTGTAACCCATGTAAGCAAATGCTGGAAATATTTCTCTATAAATTCATTCTCAAATTTGCTATATGCAATAAATAATGTACTTTTCTCAGAACCAAAATACGAATATTTTGCTCTTCTGAACATCTATTTCACAGTATCAAGGGGAGAGTCAAGGAAAAGAAAATTATATTTGCTGAGAACCTAATGTGTCTTGGAACTTTCATTGAATTCTCGAGCAATTAATTCAGTTCAGAGTTTCATTGTTAGTACATGTTAAAAGGCCCATGTTGTTTCCATTCTATTATTATATCCAGAGAAATAAAATTAGTTATCTGAAGATTTGGGGTAAATATGAGAATAAAGCAAGGGAATCCAGATGATCTTGAATCATGAATCATCCAGGATCTGTAAAATCCCAGTGATTTGCTCTATTTCCTTAGCTGTTTTAATTGACATAATCACAACTGAGTCAGGAACATTTAATTATTTAAATCCTAGGTTAATTCAAAGCCTCTGGCATATCCTGCCCTTTCTTTTCCTATTTATGCTCCACTTAAGGACTAAGGTTGCTAGCTTTTCTAGTGAAACACTTTTCTATCATTTGTAGACTTTCTCCCCTCAAGAATGCCAAAGGGGTGCTTTAAGTTCTACTCAGGATCTTCCCATTTGCATCACTGATGACCAATACATGGGTGTTTTAATTTTCACGTGCATCATGGAACAGATGTGTTGTTCCTTTCTGCCATCTACAACTTCAGTAAGGTTTATAAGTTACAGTATAAATTGATTCTATTCAAATGTGTACTTTTTTTGTTTAACAATTCTTCTGTCTTGGAATCTAAGCTATTTTCACCTTTTGTACAATTTCCCAGCTATGCAAACCTTCTTGTTCCATACAAGTGGCCCCATGGTGACTTTGTCCCTCTTCCATAACTTCATGGCCAATCAAGATTTTCTCCCAAGAATTTAGAATCTTGAATAGAAAGGCCACAGTAGTTTTCCTAAACCAACTCTCAAGAGAAATGTTTTGCCAATTTCCATTGCTGAGACCCCCTGAACTACATTAGTTTATATTCTTCCAGAGACTTAGTTTGGTGGTTGCTTGAATTCCATGAGTTATCTAAGTACAATTCTAACATATCTATCCTCTTGTGGTTTAAGGATAGCCATTACCTATTTTGATTACTTGCAACTAAATACACTTAAAATCACCATCCACTAATTCTTTTTATTTAATTTTTTTAAGTTGTTAATGGACCTTTATTTTATGTATTTGTATGTGGTGCTGAGAATCAAACCCAGTGCCTCACACATGCTAGGCAAGCGCGTTACCACTGAGCCATAACCCCAGCCCACCATCCAATAATTCTTAATATTGTTTCCTATCCTGCTAAACAGAGCCGAACAAGAGGAGGAAGACATCTTATTCTTTTTACTTTCCTCCCATAAATCCCAGACTCTAGAATTTACTCTAAGCTTCCAGCTCATTTGCTACCTCTACTGAGACTCAAGAAACAAATGCTCTTCCCAGGAAGTCACTGAAAACCCTCAGTGGCAGCTCTGATGGTGCTGCCTCCACTATTGCCCACAAATGGAAGGAACCAAGGGCAAGAGCAGGCTCCTGTAAGTCCTCTTTGTGTCTTCACAGGAGGTTTAGCTCCCTCAGGCCTTGTTACAGCTAAGAGAAGGAAACAGATGGTGAAACTTTATTATCCCTTCTCAGACTTTTCATTTCTCTAACAGCTTCATTATATGACATTAAATGGAACCCTGTCTTTGGAAGAAAGTTTCAGGATAAAAGGGTATGAACAGTAGTATTCAACTATGCCCCAATTCCTTAGAAAAATCAGTCACCCCATCATTATCTCATGCCCAACATGCAATGGCACTGAGCCGTTAAAATACACACTGATCCCAGCTTAGTCAATAATATGGTCCTAAACTGCCTATGGCATTTAAATGACCCACATTATTCACATTGTGTTTGTTTGAAAAGCATCCATTGCAAATTGTGACTTCTCCCTGAACTTGTATGTTGGGCCCACCCTAAAGACAAGGCACTGACTCTGTTATTCTCTTTACCTCTTGGCTCGACTTTCTTCCATGTTGATACCATTTCCAGGCCCTTCTTCTCTAACAGAAATAAAACAGCTGCCTAAAGCTTCAGATTTCTATTCTCATAGTTGAAGAGTGGCAAACAGAAGCATTCACTGATAGCAACAGTTTGACCCAAATCTTGCGTTTAAAGCTCATTGCCCCCAATAGGGCCATGTGCCCATCTTCAAATCAGTCATGGCTGCAAGAGACACAGAAGAGGCTGGTTGGTTTTGCTCTGTGTCACATTATTTTCCTAGGAGTTGAAATTGGGGTCAGCTCAATTTAAATAAAAATGAATGGGAAGAAGCCAAATAAAGACCAAGCAGTTAAAAAAAATCAATCAAAAGTAAGTTGAAGGGTTAAGAAGGCAGAATTCTTTGTTTTAGAGGGAAAAATATGTTGGTGCACCAAACACCAGATTGAAATTGTGAAGTTGTTTGTGCTAAGAAGCCTTGTTTGTCATGGCACTTAAAATAGTTTTTTGTTAATAATGTGTGTTTGTATGTATATAATTAAGTGCACGCACATACATGTATGTGTATACGTATTAACATACACACAAACATTGTGTGCATAATATATTACATACATAAATGACTCACACGAAATATCCATGTCTTAATTATTTCTCCTTCTACCTCATTCCTCTAGTGTAGGACCTATATATTTCCCAGGCAAGAGGCTAAATTTTAATGTCATTAAAATTCAGATGTCAAGTATTAAATGTTTTTCACCCAGTCCAATAAATCATCACCAGACACAGCATTAGTCTTATTGTTTGTGTAATATACTTTCAAATAACTACAAATAATGCATTCACTCAAATATGTGATATATATATATATAACACAAATGTTTATATATATATATAAACACAAATGTCTAAGTATATGCACACTATGTGTGTATGTCTTTTTAAGGTGTGTGTGTGTTAGCCAAAGAAACCACATTATAGTGCAATTGCCAGGGAAAAATGTTTGCTGCTCCCTTCCCATATGGGAAGCATTTGTAAACCACTGCTTGGTTAAATCACTCTCCCAATTCCACTCTGAACATTTTGTTTACCTGGAGCTAAACAGATTGTTAAGAATCTACCAGACATACCTACATGCTCTAGTTAATTTGCTTGACAGTCATTCATTTATGAACATGTCAAGCAATCCTGAGATATTTGGGGGATCACTGCTTCCAAGAACCTCAACTCTAATTCAGATTTTGTACCACCTTTTCCCAGAAATCAAAACAGAGAGGAGGAAAGCCAATTTTAATTTATTCCCTTCATTTCTGGGAAGAGTGATATTTACCTCTTCTCCCTCCTTATCAAGTCTTACATAGCTTATTGCCATACACAGAGCATCTTGATTCACTCTAACATTCTCAAATTTCTGTTTTCAGCTAAGGAATAGAAAGTAGTGTAATTCTTCATTCTGAGCTCTGTGCAGTATTTTGAAGTTAAAAGGTACAAAGTTCATAGACTTTTTTACCCTCATACCAGAGCATGAAGCTATCTCCCTCTTTCTGCTTGTTCCAGTTCTATGAGCTGAAGAGAAAGTTAAGTAGACTTTTGTGGAGTCCTATGAGGGTTCAATACTAATCTTTACAGAAGATGGTGTACAGGAGATGACTTTACTTAGTCTGAATGTTTCTTTCAATTGCAAACCTTCCCTGTTGGCTTGTGTGTGCATGGGCTCCGTCACTGACCAGACAAGCTGCAGTAAGCCAAGCCACATGTTGAAGCAGAATGCACCCTCCTGTGAGCACCTACCTGTGAGCTCACATCTTCCCTTGCACACACGCACTTGACCTAAGGGTTGATTTTCCCTCTTTCTAAAGTTCTACTAAGACCCTGCAATGGAAAAAGAATAGCTGGGAATTAGCTGTGGGGACTATTTCAACCATCAACCTAAAATCTAATTTCAAGATTCAGAAAGGAAAGGAAATAATGCAATCCTCATTATTTCAGATTAATAGATAGAATGAGGAAATGAACATAAAAGCCCTGGAACTGAATGTTTGGCCACCTCCAACTAAAACTACTTTGGATTCATTTCTCTCCACATCTGTTTAGTGTAGAAATTTGGGGTAAAGGACAGAGTGGAAAGGATAGATAGAATTATCTGGATAAGTTATTTTTTACATTTTATAATTATTGAGAGAAAAAACCTAGCATTTTAAAAAATCCACTAATTTAATTATAGACATTTGCTTCTCAAATTCCACTTAAAATACTTGCAGTCTTAATTTTAGAAGAAAAATGGACACATGTGCACAAAATACATATTATGTGTACACATGCATACACACATATTTAATATTTTCTTCATTAGAACAACTCTAATGTTTTAATTCAATAAATTTGCATAAGAATTTGACTTATGCATAACACTGAGCTACAATAAACAACCTGACATGAAGTTGTTATTGAGGATGATAAGTCACAAATTACATACTGAGAAAAACAGCAACATATATGACTTCTGTCATCATGATGGTTGATATTCAGCTTTATAGCATTCGCTGACATATTCACTTAGTGAATATGAAAACTCAGTGAATGAAATAGGCTGGGTGCTATTTTTAACCCTATTTTTCAGAAGTGAAAAATGCGTAATTCGCCCAAGGCTGTGTGGTTAGGAAGTGGTGGAGCTAAAATGTCAGTAAGTCTTTGAAGGAAAATTCTATGCTTTTTCCATGATACCACACAACTGATCAAATAACAACTCAAGGTCACCAAGTGCTTATAGAGGCACCTATTGTGTTATGGCTGTTCAGAGGTGAGAAAACTATCACTGCAGGCAGAATGGGTGCAGGTGTACAACACTGTCCAGGGCTACCCTGAACTTGAATGGCCCTGACAGCACGTGCAGAGTCCCTAAGGGGGGTATACTTGGAAAGAGTAAGAAAAGAAAATATCTCAGGGGAGAAGCATGCATAAAGCATGGGAAAAGGTAGAAAACAAGAGGCTTGGAATTGGAAGGCTGATATTCAAACAGTGGAGAACAAGGTTGAAATTGTGAGTCCAGGTCTCATCATACCAGTGCCTGACTATGGGCTAAGGAGATTGATCTAGTGCCATCCACTAGAAGTTTCTGCAATAGTGGAGACACTCTATCCCTGAGATATTCAGTGTCGTAACCACTAAGCACATGTGACTATTGAACACTGGAAATGTGGCTAGTGCAATGACACAGCTGAATTCTTAATTTTTCTTTATTGTAATTAACTTAAATCTAAGTGAATACACGTGGCTGATGGCTTCTGTGTCAGGTAACCTATCACTGAGATCATCTTCAGAAAAGTCATTAAATACTATCCAATTGAGGATGGTGAATTGACTATGTTTGAGTAAATTACAATGACTGTGCTAGATTTGTCTCTTAGGAGACATGAGGAACAGTTTGGTTAAGATTATTTCTATTGACTCAGATTTGAATGCACAAAGGCCTTAAATAGGAGGGGTGGCAATAAAAATGGAAATAGGAGAAACCATGAAGAAGCAATTTATGGGTTTTGAGTTCTTGTTCCATGTAAGATCAGTTTTCCTTCTTTTATGCCTGAAGGATAATGAAATAATTGAAAACAGAAATAGGTTAATAAGTAGAGGTGTTAAGGTGCAGATAATTTAATATTTTTAAAGGCATTTGTATAGTATCTAGAAACTGATCCATTAAATATCAAATGCAAGCAGAGTGTCAGTTTTAGGGTACTTTATGAGGAAGCCAGTATTGGATTTAAAGTATCTGTTTGGAAGTGTCTGGAGACAGATTATGGTAAAGTCATGTGAGAAGCAAAGCTTGTGTTCTCATCCAGATTCTTCTTACTCCAGGTGGAGGGACTGTTTAATTGCATCATTGTCATATTCTCAAAAATTTTGAGAGGGATAAAAAAGAAAACAGGAAAGAAGAGAGACCTTAGAAGTGAATCACACTCAACTCCTATGAGGCTTGCATCGATCGATGGACTGATAGATGCCTGCATCTTGAAGGTGTGGCTTTTCTATCATGATCTTCATCTGTTAGCTTTGAAGCCTGTAGATGAGTGAGATTTGGACTTTTTTTTCCCCCTGTGATATTTAATTCTTTTAGTGTTGGTTGAGCAATGTTTTTGTCCAAGAACCCATAGACATAGGGATAGCTATAGGGCCAAGCTCTCCCCTAAAGGAATCTATCATCTTTGGGTAACTCCAGGATGAAGCACAAATATCTGTGTTGCAGTGAAGAATGTATTGAAGTAATTTATTGTATTTGAGTCTCAAAGAGGATGGAAGAGATAAAAACTTAAGAAAAATATCAGGAATGGGTTCGTGAAGAAACTGTTTATTTTTCACCTTGTCATGGAAGGAGATTTGAAGTTCTTTCATACAGAGATAAAGAATTCAGGACACAGTAAAGAACAAGAGAGATTCTCTAAAGTCAGATTTTAGTGGGAAAAGGACAGCAAGCAGAAATAATTTAAAAATTAAATATTTTTTTTGTGGAAATTTCTCTTAGGAAATTATAGATGGTACCTGAGTGAAAAAAAAAATAGTTGACTAATGGCATCCTCTAAAAAGTCAATAAAGACTTTTCTGAGGAGGGGACTGTTCAACTTAGACCTGAAAGGGATGTGGGCATTAATTGAATAAAAGGGATTTGGAAAGTTGGCAAGAGGTTGAAGAGGTTAAAGTTTCCATGCATGTTCAAAGGTCCTAAGGCAGAAATAAACTTGCTTATCAAGACCTTAAAAAAAGTCAATATGGCTGGTATGCAGTAGTGAGAGGGTAGGTAGTGAGAGATCAAGTTCAGGAAGCAGGTTGGGACAATACTGGGAAAAAAAAAGCATGCAGGGCTTTGTGGTCCACTTGAAGCAATTTGACCTTCATCTGAAGGACAATGGAAAGCCATGAATTATTTCTGAAAGCAGGTGGTTCGAGGTTGAGGATACCATATCAAGCAGGGTTTTGATTTGCCAATATTGTAAACAACTTTAACTAGTTTAAGCAGAAAAAAATATTAAAAATTTGAACTAGTTTCAGTAGAAAACTTAAATTAAAAAGATTAAGCAGTTTAAAGAGAAAATGAAATGATTGAAGAACATTGGGGTAAAGAGAATCAGGGTATAAATCCTGTAGAATTGTTCCTTTCATACTCTACTGCAACTCCTTCTGCTCTGGGAAGGGAGCACAGATTCCATTGCTGAAGTTGGCTACAAGATGTCACCAACACTACTCATCCCAAGATGACACCATATTCCTTCTCCTTTGATTTTTATGTCACCACTTATAAATGAACCCCCACCCCCCCAGGTTATTTCTGACACGTTATGTACCTTCTACCTTGGGGAAGTGTGGATTTCAAGATTGGAAAAGCCTCCATAAAGAAAAGCTACAAGCTGGGTTGGGTGTTGTATGCCTGTAATCCCAGAAGCCCTGGAATTTACCCAGGAGGGTGACTTCAAAGCCACCCTCAGCAACTTAGGGAAGCCCCTGTCTAAATAAAATATTTAAAAGTGCTAGAGGGCCAGGAGCTATGATGCATGCCTGTAATCCTAGTGGCTCAGGAGGCTGAGGCAGGAGGATTGGGAGTTCAAAGCCAGCCTCAGCAAAAATGAGACACTACACAACTCACTAAGACCTTGTCTCTAAGGTCTTAAATACAAAGAAGGGCTGGGGATGTGGCTCAGTGGTTGAGTGCCCCTTGGCTCAATTCCCGGTACCAAAAGAAAAAAGAAAGAGAAAAAGAAACAAAAAAGTCATTTAAAGTTCCTGGGTAACCAGAATGATGCAAATGGCAAATGTTTATAAGAGGCTACACTTAAGTTTATAGAAGTCATAAAAAAGTTTGAACCAAAAACTTATGACTGGAGCTGTATTTTGGAAGAATAAACACAACCATCACACACATCTAGTATCTGGATGCAAAACAGAAGCAAGAACTTTTAAAGGACCCACAAGAAATTGGCAAACAGAGTTGCTTTGGAGGAGTGAGAATTTTGTAATGGTAAAACTTTTCTAAACACTAACTTTTTGTTTGTATTATGTTTGCTTATTTTGTCTCAAGTTAAAAAAAATAGCTAGTTAAAGCAAACAACTAGATATGGTTCTATCTAAACTCTAAAAAGAGAAAAGAAGTGAAAAGAGAAAATGAAGAAATAATTATTCACTAAAAATAAATGAATAAAAAACCTATGCAACAAGAACTTATAAATATTTGAAGTGATGTATGCTGTAATCAACTTATTATCCAAGGTACATATTTACCTAACCATCATATTTTACCCCCCCCCCAAATATGTACAATTATTTGGTCAATTAAGAATAAGTAAAACTAAAAAAAATGTAAAATAAAACACACACACACAACCATTATATGAAGTCTGATGGGTGTGAAGTCTGTTAGGTGAATTTTGCAATATTTTAAGGAGGCAATAAGTTTCTCTACTGGAGAATTGGCAACAGAAAGAACTTCACACATGTGAGAAGCATTTTGGACAAAATGAGAAAGATCATGGATGGTTGCTTTCAAACCAGTGTGAATATGAGAACAGTGAAATCAGTAAGAAAAAAACTTAATAAGTTTTGAAGATGCTTTTCACAAATGCAAATGAATATATCCAGTGGGTAGTTGGAAATACTACTCTAAAAAGCAATTTGGTAGTTACTCATAAAGTTAATAATCTTATGCATTATACTCATTAAAAAACTGAAGTATACATTGCTGGTGAGACTGCAAATTGGTGCAACCACTATGGTGAACAGCATGGAGATTCCTCAGAAAACTTGGAATGGAACCATCATTTGAGCCAGTTATCCCACTCTTCAGTTTATAGCCAAAGGACTTAAAATCAGCATACTACAGTGACATAGCCACATCAATGGTTATAGCAATTCAATTCACAATTCACTATAGAACCAAGCTAGATGCTCTTCAACAGGTGAATAAAGAAAATGTGGTACATATTCACAATAGAATATTACTCTGCCTTAAAGAAGAATGAAATTATAGCATTTGCAGGTAAATGAATGGAGCTGGAGAATATCTTGCTAAACAAAATAAGGCAAACACCCCAAAACAAAGGCCAGAATGTTTTCTCTGATAAGTGGATGCTAATCCATCATGGGAGGTGGTGGTGAAAGAATGAAGAAACTTTGGAATGTGCAGAGGGGAGAGTGGGGAGGGAAGGGGATGTGGGGATGCGAAAGAGAGTAGAATAAGATGAACATTGTTACCCTTTATACATATGTAACTATGCTGCCATTGTAATTCTACAGCATGTTCAGCCAGAGAAGGAGAAGCCCTGCTCTATTTGTATACAACGTGTCAAAATGCATTCTACTACCATGTATAACTAATTAGAAGATATTTTAAAATAAAATAAAACAAAAATTGAAACTATATCCATAATTATCCTTGCCCAATGATGTGTGTGTGTGTGTGTGTGTGTGTGTGTGTGTGTGTTCATAACTTCCAAAGAACCAGAAACAGCTCAGGCATCCATCAACAACAGGACAGAAAAATATCCTTCACTTCCAAATTGGTGTATTCACACAGTAGAAAATCACTCAGAAATAAAAGGGAAGGACAACTGAGACATAATAACAGAGATAAGTTTCAAAACCATTCTACTGAGTGGAAGGATCAAGTCACTAAAGGGTGTATACTTTATGACTCTCTATATATGCACTTCTAGATCAGATATGGAAATATGGTAAGATAAATCAGAGCAATGGCTGCTTCCTGGGGGACAGGGAATAGGCACAGGGATCACTCCGGAGTGAAAAAAAAAAAAAAAAAAAAACAGGTCTACTTCTTATTACAGGTGTGAATGTAGACATTTGTCAAAACTGAACAGTTTTGAATGGTTGAACAATTAGGATCTGTGCATTTCATTATTTGTAAATCAGGTTTTAATGAAAACATAGATAATAAATGAAGAACCCTTATTTCAAATTAGAAATTTTATCAAAGATAAAATTCTAGCAAGCAGTTGTCTAAGTTTGAACAGCTAATTGAGCTTCAATTTAACCTGGGCATCAAGAACTTCTCTGACCAAAGTCTCTGAAATGTGGAGAATAAATACTGGATACTTCTTTCCATCAATTTCTAATTCATGTGAAATTTTATTTTGATTTTAACTCCATTGATTTTTTGATTAAACAAGAAATTTTATTTAATCTTTCATTTTTCTCTAATAATTTAATAATGTCAAGGAATTTAAATTCACATTAGGAATATACATAGATTGTGAAAGATTTCTAAATTTTTCTTTCCCCCTGGAGAGTCTTTATTCTTTTTTATTACATGGGTACCTAACATTGTCCTTTGATTTTAATTTTATTGGAGAACTTCTAACATGCTATGTTGAACAAGAAAGCTGAAAAAATTGGATAAAAGAACAGAAATCACATTTTCAACCTTATTACAGAGCTTTCTGTTCAAACTTGACACTGCCTGAGGATGCCCAAGGTGGGGAGATTTGCCATAGTCCACAGTAATGGTTAATGGGCCAGGAATTATGAGGACTAGTTAGCCAGCTCATTAGGTTCCTTTGTAAAACTGTATCCTCCCGCTTAACCTTTAGTGATACAAAGGTGATTTTGTTCTCCATCTGCAGATTCATGGTTTCTATATTAATGTAGAATTTGGGTAAGGTGGAGACATAGAGGTTTCTTTAGAGGTGATATTTCAAATCAGTAATGCTTAGGTTATCCATGAAAAGAATAAACAGAGAGTACTGAGGAAGAATTCTTAAAATGCATTATTTATAAAGACAGGAAAGAAGAAAAGGTGTCCATATGTGAAATGCAGCTTGGTCAGTGAGAGTCTGGAGACACTCTTGGAAGGGTAAAGACAGCTGAAAAAAAGTATTGGGAATGTCAAGTCAGCCAGCGTCAACGATGCAGAGGTTTGAGAGGAGGACAAATCAGAATAGCAATTCCATGTTCTGATAGCTGTTCAATTACAAAATATTCAGAAATCTCCAAAGAGCTTTGAAACACATTGCCATTGTTCACTGATAGACTAGAGTCATTATTGGAAGGAATCTAAGCTCCTCAAGAGATATGGCTCTGTGCCCTTCACTTGTGAGTGCCGGGACCGGGACCCTGGGTGGCACTGAGCAAAGCATTTATGGAATAAAGGATCTGATCTTTCCTCACCATAATCTTGAGTAGATATTTTGCCTCTTTTGTTTCCTTACAAATAAAAAGACAAAGTACTTGGGTATAACCACCAAGACAAGTTCATGCTAGAGTCAGACCCATTATAATGGGGAACTATGCTCTGTTCTATGGCAGGAAGACACCCAAATCTCCTCTCCTCCTTCCCCTCCTTGGAGTCTTTGTTCAAATGTCAATTCTATAATCAGGACCACCTGGAAATTCTATTTAAAACTACACTTCCTCTTAAGATCCTCACTCTGTTGTTTGTGCTTCACAGTGCCTATTACCTTCTACAGTGTTATAACATCAACACATTGGCTGCATTTCTGGCTTATCATTGGTATAGAAAATGAGCTAGGAGAGAGCTATTCTTCTCAGCTTTATTCACAAATATGTTCCAGATGCTGGCAGAAGTGACTGGTATTAAGCAAATATTTAAAAAATATATTTGTGCCTTGGGGCTGGGGTTGTGGTTCAGTGGTAGAGGGCTAGCCTCGCATGTGTGGGATCCTGGGTTCAATCTTCAGGACCACATAAAAATAAATAAGTGAAATAAAGGTATTGTGTCCAACTACAATTAAAAAATAAATGTTAAAAAAAGAAAGACTAAACCTTATTAACAACAGAATTAATACAGAAAACAATCCCTACAAATTGAAACAATGCAGCAAAGCTTTTAATAAGAAATCAATTCTTTTCACCACTAGGCTATTTATTCTGGAAAGAAGACCTATAAATGTAGAGAATGTAGAAACTTTTTAAATTATATATCATACATTACTAGACATCAGAGAAAACACACTGGAGAGAAGCTCTACAAATGAGACCATTGTACCATCACTCTAAGAAAGGGACAATATTTAATCCTCACCACAATAACCATAGCATAGAGAAAGTTTTGAAATGTGAAAACTGACAATGTGACAATGCCTGGAAAATTTATTCACCAATACTCAGCACCTGTGGATACATACTGGTTAGAGAAAATACAAATGGAAAAAAAATGTAGCCACATGTTTCTTAAACACTACTTATTTCTGGAGAATTTTTTTTTTGCCAAGAAACCCTAAAAAGTTAAATAATATTTCCAAAGCGTATTTAAATTTTAAATTCATTGAACATCTGAAAACTCATACTAGTAGTGAACATTGAACAGATTTTGTCCAAATATATGCCTTATATAACAATGAAACATTTATAATAAGTATGAGAGTATAGTAAAGTTATTATCTATACATTACACCTTGATGTATATGAGGATCAGTAAAATACAGAACTTATTTAAGTTTAGAAAATAAGTAGTTGTCTTTAACTTTTGCTTAAATTTATTAGGCATTATCAAGTTATTTTGTAGAAATGTCAGTCATAAATATCATATATGCATAGTGAAGAAACCTCATCTTTGAAAGAATATAATTGTTTTTCTAATTCAAAACTAACTATTTTCACTTTTGAATACTGAGAAAAGAATTATATGAAACCTATTTTTGATGTTTTACACTGAAGTGTAATATTTTAAACTTTATTTTTTATTTCAGTTTAAATTTACGTATTTTTAAACACTGAGCCACATCCCTAAGCTCTCTCTCCACTTTTTCAAATTTTGAGACTGTCTTGCTAAGTTGCTAGAAATCACACTAAGTTGCTGAGGCTGAATTTAAACTTCTGAAACTACTCAGCTTCCCAACTTGCTTGGATTACAAGCATGGACCATCATGCCAGGTTTACAGTGTATTTTTAAACCTATATTTACCTTATGTATGCAATATGACTTTATAACTGAATATTTGTTTATATGTTAACACTCATGTAGTGCATCCTGTTGTGAAATGACAGACATCACAGTGTCCCACTTGACTAAATGTTCTATGCAACAGTAAAACACACTATTGAGTAAATAATACTCTAGCATCTCTTAATGCTTTTACATATTTTAATTAAACTTAATGTGGAATAAAATTTGCATAAGTCAGGAAAAAATATATTTGTGTTGGAAACGTTAAAAAAATGAATTTTTTTTTGGTCACAAAGTTTAATTTGGGTTTTAGAGAATATAGCACTCAAGCGTTCTTACTGTTCACTGTTATAAAACCCCAAATCTAATCAATGAGTAAAAAACTAGTGGTACTCCTATTTCATTGCATGCTAACTACTTGGCAAAAAATGGCTCTCAAACATAATATATGTTAACATATGTAAAGTGGAAAGTGATTGATTTTCAAAACATTATTCATACATGTGTGACTTTAATTAGGAGGCTATAATATATACATTATGAGTTTTCATGAAGAAACAAAGCCAGAATCTGGACTTGAGACTCAGCATGAAGAAGAATCTGAATTTCTTTTTCCTTTTCCAGGATCTATAAAATCTATATTTCCTTAAGATAGAATTTCCTCAGAAATAGCTAAGTGAAACTGTAGTCAATAAAATTTCACCTTCAACATCAACATAAAAAAGTACTGCAATTCCACATTCTTTATTTTCTCCCAGAATTATGATGTGAGCATATTTCCTCTGGTATTTTATACATGTATTTTTGGAGATATGCACTGTATACAAGTATAATTATCAAAAGACATCCATGTTTTTTTTTTGTTTTTTGTTTTTCTTAAAGTATCAATAGCTGTAAACTGTCCTAGGTTTGATTTTTTAATGCCAAAAAATATTTCAAGAAAATATTTTCTACAAAAATTAACAGAAAACATTTGAAATCTTAACTATATTAAATCCTTGTAAAGAATTTTCTTCCATGTATGAACAAATATTGCCATTTTGGAAATGTACATAGTAATAACTTTTTAAATTTGCTAACATTTCCACTTCTCTCCTACAGCACTTATATCTTACATAAGATAATAATTACTAAATGTCTCATCATGGCTTCTTTAATTTATCACCTCTCAAAGAATTTGAATCTCCTAGAAGGCAATAACCTACCAAAACATTATCATTTCTCCCTATTATTATTAAAAATAAAATATTCAAAAACATTTATTTGTTTGGGGACTGGGGTTGTGGCTCAGTGGCAGAGTGCTCGCCTAGCATGTGCGAGGTGCTGGGTTCAATTCTCAGCACCACTTATAATTAATTAATTAATTAATTAACTAAACAAAAAAGAAGTAAAATAAATGTATTGTGATCTAAAAAAATTTAAAAACAAAACACTTGTTTGTTCTAATAGTTATAATTTAATTTAGTAGTACCCATTCATTAAAACAGCTCTACATATTTATGCAAAAAAGGGTAGTCATTATCATTATTTAAGCCAAAAAAAAATAATTATCCTAAAAAATCAGGAATATTTTTCTACATTTTGTGAAATATTAAATAATTTAATGTTGCTTCTTTTTAAAATTTCTTGATAAATACACATGGCTTGGATTATTCAGTCATTAATATATGTGTGTGTATATATATATATATATATATATACACACACATACATATTATGTCCAACTCTTAGTTATATGCTCTTAGAAACATTAGCATATGCTTTATTTTCACAATATTTTAAAAAATATGATTGTCTTCATATTATAGATGAAAAACAGAGACTTAGAGAAATATAATTAATGGTCTATGGTCCTACTGGCAGTGCAATTAAAGTGAGGATTTAAATGCAAATCTCTAGAATACTACAAATCCAATTATCTTTCCAAAGTAACAAAGCTGTCTCTCTCTCTCTCTCTCTCTCTCTCTCTCTCTCTCTCTCTCTCTCTCTCTCTCTCTCTCTCTCTCTCTCTCCATATATATATCAAGTAGAGTTGAATTTCAACCTTTTGACTCCGCCTACTCTGCACAGATAAATGTGATTTTTTTTTAAAGTTGGGGGATCAAATAATCTTCATCATCTACATCTTTTCATTCACTCTTAATTAAGTTCCTTCTTGAACTACAAATTAGTAATATTCATATTTATTGTTTAACAATTAAAAAAATCCCATAGTCTAAGTTCAACTTCATAGTATTTAGGTTATTTAATATTTGCCATGTGTTAGGCATATGCATAATATTCAAATATTTACTAAGTCAAGACTGTATGTTGATTTTCTCTGAAACTAAGATTATAGGTCAGTTAAAGTACTCCCTCCAAACACTGAATTATACAGCTGATTTCCAATGAGCTTCCATCAGGCTGTTTGAGCGCATTTTCCTCCTACTCTTCTGATTTTATTGCACCTTTAGCAATTACAAAAATCAAGTTGAAAGCTCATTTGTACATATTCTCTCCATAAGTAGTTTCTGTAATAAATGTCAAAGCTTAAAGATTCATCAACATCTCCATACAAAGCGAGAGTGGTAAGATAAAACTAGATTTTTTAATTATTACAAACCCCGATTGAAAATACCCACTTCTGGTTGTGCTCTTTTCACAGTTGTAAGGGCCACTAGCGTGGGCTGCATCCTTTTGTAATCTGTGATTTGCCTTCTTCCATTCTGAGAAAATAAGCACTGAGGGGGGTCTAGTTTCCATCACTGAAACAGGACAATGGCTCTAATCTGCAATCTTCTAGTTTGTTGCAACTGTTCAAAGACCAATTTCAATTTAACTTGCCTGTTTTCCCTTGTCTCTCTATACAAAGCTGTTTTGATTGCAGGAGGGGTGGAGGTGGCAGTGAGATGCTGGTGGGGAAGGTAGGTGTGTAAGTGTGTGTGTATGTGTGTGTGTGTGTGTGTGTGTGTGTGTGTATGCAGCATACATGGGCTGTATTTGTTAATCTGCTTATAAACCTAACAGATTTTTCAGCTGAAATTTGGCCAATGTTAATTGTACATGCAGAATTCATGCTGGGAAAATCTCCTTGGGGGGAAAAAAAGGCAGAAAGCACAGCCGGCCTGTTATGTAAGATGTTTATTTTCATCCAAACCAACCCACCATACACAGTACAGAAAGTAGGCCAGCGCTTCTGACCAGTGACATTACCTTGTCATCAGGAGAAAGTGGAAAAGGCTGGTCACCATATTGTTGATAAAGAGGGTAATTTCTCTTCATGATTGTTTTTCTTGTGGAAGCTTTATTTCTGGAGACAGTGGAGTGATCTCATCTCCCTTTGATGCTGATTTCTTCAAATTCTGTGATAAGAGTGAAGCTACCTGGATTTCAGTTCTTGTACAATGCACATAAATACTTATTGCAGTATTTTTTCACAGGTCTCTAAACTTTAAAGGATTGGACCATGATAGCAGAATATTGACCATCGTAAGGAAATTTGGGGGGAGGATATAATATTCAATCATAATATTTAATCTTATATAGTACTTTATTCAGCATTAGGTAATTTGCTCTGCCAAAGGTTTTCTCTGCTTAAGCTACTTTGCATATATACATTTGAGTCAATGGTCATCATAATTATTTCATGAATACTGAGAATTGAATGCACAGCTTTTAAAAAGTGTTTTAAGAAAATCATCATCTATACTATTATATAGACATTTTATAATTTGTAAAAAATGAAGGGGGTGAAATTGTGTGTGTGCATTTTTTTGTTGTTTGTTTTTACTATTAATTCAAAACTAAAAAGAAACTGAAACCTTCGTCCTGTTTACTATAAAGACTGAGTCAGTTACTTAGAAAAATACTGTGTTTTTTTTTTTTAATTAGAAAAAATAACCATTCTAAGTTTTATTTCGGATAGCTTTGGAAAAATGACTTTTTTTTTTTCTGTTAAGGTACAATCTTCAGGATGACTCTAATTCACCCATTTTTAAATAAACAAGATTAAAATGTGTATTCTTGTTTCACTCTCCCTCTAGAGGAAGTTAGTGGGTATTACAATTCAAATTTTAAAAAAAGAGAGAGAGAACCTCATATACCAGCAGGACTAATTTAAAAACAAGCATGACACTGAGGTCTTGCCTTCATTTATTTTCAACTTAACTCAGTCCTTGAAGTCATTATCTTAAGTAGCTCTAAGTTTGCAGCATATTTTCTTTAAACCAAATGTCAGTATCTTAAAATAGTTTTTTCTTTGAACAACAAAACCAAAATCTTAACCCTGGTAGTTTCATTAGAAAAGAAAAATGTACTGAAAAATATTAGAATATAGCTTATAACATAATGAGTGGTATATGTTTATGACTCCAACAGTCTTGATTATACTGTTCACATTTCATTTGCTCATAATCTTATGGGGATATTAGATACAATTTAATGAGGAAAAACTGAATATCACCATAAAAAGTAGCTTAGTAATCTGAAGATATGACAGTCAAATATTAGGATTCAGGTAAACATGCTTGTAGAAATTCAAAATCACCATCGATATAAGAAAGATCTCCCTTTAGTTGGGCTTAGTAGTTCACACCTGTAACCCCAGCATGACTTGGGAGGCTGAGGCAGGAGGATCTCAAGTTTGAGGCTAGCCATAGCAATTTAGTGAGACCCTATCTCAGAATAAACAAATAAAAAGAATGGGGATGTAATTCAGTGGGGAAGCAACCCTGGGTTCAATCCCCACTACAAGAAAAAAAGGAAGGAAGGAGGGAAGGAAGGAGTTACCTTTCCTGCTATCTAAAAATATAAGTGGGTTAATTTGGGGACTACACTTACTCATTCAGAACCCATTTTCTCTATCAGTAAAATGGAAATAATTATTTCTCCTTCTAGTAGAAAAGGGACCAAATAAAATATATAAAGTGCTTGATGTGACTGAATCAGAGAAATTTTTTTTTTCTCTTCCATTTTTGTAATTAAATGTCTCTGGTGTGTGTCAAGAAATACAAACAAAAGAAACAAACCATTCCAGAGATTTTCCTCCTATTTAAATCTATCTTTGTCTATGCTCTTTCTTTACATTTTAGAGTCATAACATGATTTTTGTCTTCAAAACGTTCTTGCAAGACTCCTAAAAGTTCAGTCACATGTACACAGTCTGGAAGACAGAAATCTGTGATTCTGTGTTTCAGTGTGTCTGTGGGACAGTGTTTGTAGAGGGTTGTAGGAGGAAAGGAACAGGTAGATCTGCACATTTTGATCTGCAAAGAAATTTGGCATGTAAAGTTTAAATAAGCAAAAGTAGTGTTATCTTGTATATTTTAACTGTATTTTGGAAGCCTAAAAAATTATTTATGTGACTATTTCCAGGAAGGTGAGATTAGGAAGAGATCAAGAAAATTTTTCCTTTCTTTATATTATTTTTCTCCAAATAGGTAATTCACAGGGCATATTTTGATAATCTAAAAAGTAAATATTTCTCCTATTTCCAAATCCAGTATCTCATATTCTTTCGTGAAGATACTCACTGCACAGTTTATTTTATCACCTTAAGATTTTTCTAGACATGATACATACATAAATGTATAAATACATATACAATATATTCATATATATATATATATATACACACACACACACTAGATTATCTTTATTTTCAGAGAGCAAATAGTGACAACTATTTGCTCTTATGGGAAAGGCAGAATTAAGTTCTTACAAGCATCGGATCTTGGTATTGTTATAATTGATCCATATGCAACCTTCTTTTATGTGTATTTCTGTCAAAGACATTTATGATTTGTTACCGGTGAATTCATAGCAGTAGCCCCAATGGGAGGCCATGAGAAGTACTAGGGAATAAAATCTACCCAAATTTCCATGTCTATGTATAAATACACCACAATGAAACCAATAGATTTATACTCATGCCTGAACAAAGTTTACCTAACACAAGTATTCTCTTTAACACATATAACTGCAATCTTATGGTTGGGAACAATAGCGCTTCAGCACCTTGTTTTGGCACCATTTAAAACAGTGCAATTATCACCAAAAACCACAAAAATGAAAAACTCTGATCCTAAATAGATCATGAAAATGATATTTGTTTATAATAGGCAAACTGAAACAAAAATCCAGAGTATTATGTTGCTTGATTTAGAACCATCTGCAAGTATTGATTTTGGAGTTACAAATAAATTTGAGCAAGTATAAGAATATATGAATAATAAGGACTAATCATATGTGTATGTATGTTTGTTTTATAACACACCAGCCATTCATCACACCCAGTATCCTGAAGATTGTTTACCGTATTTCTCCACTGTTAATAGCACAGACATCCTGAAGTAGACTGGGCTCAAATTCTGACACACTGCCCTTTACCAGCTGTGTGACCTTACACAGGTCCCCTAGCTTTCTGTGCCTCTGCTTATTTAAGTATAATATAGAAATTGCAAGACTATGTATTTAATGGCATTATTGTGAGGACCAAACAAGTTAATATATGAATAATATTCAGAATACAACTGATACATCAAAAAACTTTATGTATTGCTTCCATATTGTATTCTATATTGGCCCATTTTTCATTTTCTCATTGTTTTTCAAAAGAACCTAGTATTATATTATATGAATACAGCATGATTATTTAACCTGGTACTCACTGAATACAGTGAGGTAACTTCCTATCTTTTGCTTCAGTGAGAATTATACATTTCCACATGCATGTGCGGCAATCTGTCTCTATCTAGGCAAAGAGCTTGCTCAGTTTTAATTTTGATTTGTATTGTCACATTGTTCTTATGGATTTGTTATAATCATTATGTCTAATCAAAAAATAACATCCATTTCATTTCAATTAAAAGAGAAAAATAACAATTTTTACCTTTCTTTCAGATGCAAATATTTGCTTTTTTTCCTAAGCTAAATCGAAAAATGATCTCATTGTTTACTATATAAGCAGTTAAAATAACATTTAATGACAGCTTTACACATTAACTATAGAAAAATTTACAACTATTTTGAAGAAGTTATATGAATTATATGAATTCTTTACAAGCCCAGGACTACTGAATATTTTGTCAGTCCAATAAAATTTTACCATCTCAGTTAAGTAGGAGTAAAGCTATCATTTCCTCTACATGATAGCCATCTTTGTGTTAGAAACTCTCTGATACATTCACTTGATTATTATATTACTTGGGAAATGAAATAGCAAGATCACAATAATTGATACTCTGCATTTTATAGGCACCAGTCCTGGCAGTCAAAATTTAGGAAAAAAAAAAAAACATTACATCTTTCTTAAAAGAATTTTTTAAATGCAAAAACACACTAATGATTTCCACAGGAGACACTGAGCCATACTCGCCATTTCAATAATTCAAACATATTCTGAATATTTCAATATTTCCACCTTGCTCATACCTGCCTGCCTCCAAACTCCTTACAGGGCAGGCATGACTGAATTTTTACTTCCTTTCACAACTCCTTCAGAGCAAATTTTATTTCACTTCTTCTTTTTTTTTTACCTTTTTCTTTAGAAACATTCATTAATCTCTTTACAAGCACATAAGCAATCACTAAGGTATCTGGAATTCTGATTAAGGGCTCTGGAGACAATAGCCTCAAAGAACTGAGCTGAGGTGAATTCTCAGTAAGGGAAGGGCATCCTGGAAGCTCTCCATACAACTGGGAAAAGGTTCTAGAAAACACTCTGACTCACTCTTATTAGGAGAGTCAGAGGAACAGCAGCTGTGCAAAATTAGTACTGGTATCGTCCTACCCTCCATTTTAAACTTTTCAAAAGATTTTTTTTTTCCTGGTCAATTCCTCCTGAGAAGGGCAACCTAATCAGACATAATCTTTGCTTTTAGAGGTAACCATGGTGACTGGACAGGACAGAATATCTTTTCTCAGAACCATAAACACACATTTTTGTAGGGTGCTACATAAGCCTGCAACTATCAGTCTTTCTTAGAGTGATACAACAAATAGGGAACACTGAAATTGTTCACAGCAATCAGAAATGATATTTCCCCATATTGATTTTTTTCCTTTCCTTTTGCCCTTTCTGTGTCTGTGCCGTGTCTCTTTGAAGTATACATCAAGGCACAATGCTTATTACTGCAAGTAAAGTAGAGTGAATCTTTTTTGAAAAAAAAAAAAAAAAAAAAAAACAAAATGTGGACTAGAATAGTGAAAGATTTACCTGGTATTTATGTTCTGTGAAGTGACAGAACATTTCACTCACCAAGGCTGGCACATAACCGAGACTGTCAGAGACAATCAGGCAATTTGTGGTTAAATGAATATAAGAGCAGTCACTAATCACTGGGGTAGAAAAAGCAATGCACAATATATATATTTTTAAAAGTTTTTAGTTGTAGATGGACATAATACCTTTATTTTATTTATTTATTTTGTGTGGTGCTGAGGATGGAGCCCAGTGCCTCACATGTGCTAGGCCATTGAGCCAGAATCTCAGCACATAATAATGTTTTTAGATTTTTCTTAAATAGAATTTATCTTTTTGAGGAATCTTGGGTTCATAGTAAAATTGAATGGAGAGCCGAGTGTCCACATAACTCCTGGATCCCCTACAGCCTTCTACAACTTCAACAACCATGCCAGAGTAGAAATTTGTTATAAGATGAATTTAAACTGGCATGTCATTATCCCCCAAAGTCCATAATTTACAGTGGGGTTCATTCTTGGGATTATATAGTCTATGGGTTTGGACAAAAGTCTAATAACATGTATCCATCATCATAGTAAATTCAGAATAATTTCCTCTGGGTTTAATGGATTCATTCTTCCCCTTTAAGCCCTGGTAACCACTGCTTTTATAGTTTTGTCTTTTCCAAAATGTTCACAAAGTTGGAATCAAACACTACATGTAGACTTCTCATATGGTCTCATTTTTCTTTCATAATATACATTGAGATTTTAGCATTTTCAAAGGAAATCCCATTTTCCTTTTCCACCATGTTGATTACTTCATTTTTCTAAGGCTTTGGAACAAAATGTAGCTGGTCAGAAAATGCCAAGCATAAAGTAGCTCAAAATTTGAAATCAGTCTCTCAGGTGACCAAAACCAAACAACAAACAAACAAACAAACAAAAAACCTCAAAACACACAAAAAGAGGAACAAACAGAAATCACCACCAGCAGAGAAGACAAGAAGTCAGGAGAGGGTCTAGCCTACAACCTGGGGTACATGAGCCTTAAAAGTAGATTGTAACAGGAGGGAGAGTCAGGAGATGGGCTGGAGGACTTCTAACAGTCAGCCTGGATCTTTGTGAAGAGTCCCTTAGCAAAACCACTTTTGAATTCTGAACCCTCCAAAATGCACAAATGTATTGTCCAAGGTTTGAAGAATTGAGGAGTCATTGCCTACATTCCCAAACAAATTGCCCAGAGAGAAGATTAAGTGTCCAGAGAGCTGTTAACATTCTCTTTCCTGGTGGACTGTGACTCAGTGCTAGATTTGAGGATCTTCAATCCCCTGATTAAAATTAATTACCATCCCAGTGTCCTCAAAGCTATTTGTTTATGATGCATGGGAGCAGACTAATCATTTTAGGTGTTGCATTACTATTATTTATGTACTAGTCTTTCCTCATTACAATGCAAATTTTTCTAGACAGGATTCTTGTTTTTCTTTAACTTTATGTTATGCCAAGTGCCTTAGAAACAGTAAATGTTCTATAAACACTGATAAAATTGAACTGAGTTTGAGTTTCTAGGTGTCTGATATGAGCTCCCCACAACCAAAGAACAAAAGGATATTCATGGATGGCAGTTTTATTTTACCAGTTTTACCACTGTCTAGCAAAATGGATGTGGATGATATGAAAACAACATAGGTAAACATTCCGAAAGAGTATCTCTTTCCATTTCCATAACTCCCCATAAGTCTTCCTGAGTCTTAGTTTACAAAAAAATCTAAACACTTAGGAGAAGGAATTTAAAGGGATAGACAGATTACCTTAAAATAAACTGGCACACAAAAAACAATCCCCATATAAAGAGTCCTCTGTGTTTGTGGGGGAGAAGAGGGAAATTAAACAGAGAGGTCCATGTGTCCAGAAGGCAGAAGAAGATTACATTGCAGTGTTCCTGGGTAGGCCATGAGACCCACAGAAAAAATGGATGTGGGAATTTATGGCAGATGGCCCCCATATGCAGTATGGTAAGAAATTTCCATGTCTGAATTGTGGCTCAGATCAACAGAGAATCCGTGGATCTGAGGGGTACCGGCAGATGGAGATGATGGATGTTCCAGGGAAAATCAGTGTGGACAACAGACTGAAAAGCAGATTGCTTTGCCTCCCACACCTGCGTTCTCCACCCTTCCAACTCCCCTGCCTTTTGTAAGATCCTGGAACTGAAGTTATAGTATGATCACAGGGAAGAAATCCTAAAAAGTTTACAAGGTTTAGTTTCCCTTAGTGGTGGAGGAGGGGTTCTGTGTAAGAAATTAGGTTGAAGTACAGCCAATAAATCAAGTTTTGCTCCTTAAGCCATTGCATTTGTAGACCTAGGTTTATACTTATTAGGGACAAAAATAAACTCTTCCTCATGGATCTCAGACCCTTTAAACAATAGGAGAGAGGAAGATGTAACTGAGCCAGTGCTTACCTGAAACACTGAAGTCAATAGAATTTAGCCATAAATTGCTTAGATCACGGGTCTCAAAATGTGTCTCTGTTTAGAATTAGGTGAAATTGTACAAAGTAAACAAAAATGAACTCTGGATGCTACTATCTGCACATTGGTATTTACTCATGAGAATTATTATTTCAAAGGACACAGTTCCCAGCTCAACAAAGGAATTGAGGCCATTGCCATGAAAGCGTGATGTTCCAAGGGACAGCCGTGACACTGCTTTGCCAGGCCATGGCTGCTGTCACTCCCTTTGTGACTAGAGAACCGGATAAGAATGCTTGTTTTTGATTTGGATTCCACCCCTTGGTGTTTCAAGAGAATTAAACAATGAATATAATTGCACATTTTCTCCAAGCACCCTAGCCTAAGCTACCACACTTATCTGTTAGTACAGAAACCTCTGCCTAGCTCCTATTTCATAAGAAAAGGGTGATGACCACTAATCATGGTCCCCATATACACATACATATAGAGTCATGCACCATATAATGCCTTTTCAGTCAATGACAGCCCACATGTATTATGGGGGTTCCAATCAGCTTGTCTTGTTTGGCTGTCTCTGTTTTTCTTACCCTACCCCCAAAGACATCTCTCCCTTCAGATAACTGCCATTCTTCCTTAAATATGTGTGTGTGTGTGTGTGTATGCTTTTCCTAAATAAATCTGTGTCTCTGAAAAAAAAATATTGCTTAGTGACATCAACATCATTAGCCATCTTAGTTTGTAAAGCACACTCTGTGATGTCACATAATGAAATCTCCAAACAACACATCTTTCAGGTGTAAACCATTGTGACAGACAACTGTATATATAGGTGTGCCTGTTCATACACATAACACATATGTATTCATATATATTCGAAAGATTCAAAGAAATACTCCTTTGGACCCCTTCTCCTATGCACTCTGATTTTACTCTGACCCAAACACTTTTTATCCTGGCAGATGAGTCATTCCTTACCTCTTTTCCTGTCTTGTTTCCAAGCCTAGCCCTTTCTTTTGAAAGTGTGCTCCCACTGTGTTGGGTGACTCCCATTATTTAATCATGCCCGGTTATTCCACCCTTTCATATGCAGCTCACTTCCCTACATCTATTTAAGATTTCTGATGAACAGAAAGGCTGACCAAAGCATCTTCCCTGTGTGACCCAGACTTTCTTCTTCCCTGCCCCCAGGTAGAATTTCCTACTTTTTTCCTCTGCCCTATTGTATCACACACAACGTTAGTTCATTCATGCATCAAACACTTAGTAAATATGTGTACTCTGTGCCAGACTCTGCTAGGTGTTGCCCTACCACGGGAGGTGGTTATGCTCTTGGTGTCCATGCATAACAGTTGAACCTGTAGTTGAGTTGTGTCCTAGCTCTATTAAATTAAAGATCACTGAAGACTGATACTGAGTCATATTCATTTTTGTGATTCTAGTACCTGGAGTCTGGAGCCTAGAGGGCATTAAATAAATAAGTCAAATTCAAATTTTCCTCTTGCCCTTGATGACATAATGGAGTACACTAAGAGATTCTTATCTTTTTTTTTCAAAAAAATAAACCACCTATTCAAATTTAAAAACTAATGTATATTTGTTATAAAAATTAAGCCATATGAAATAGCAAACTCAATGACTTTCTTTCTATATCTAGTTTCACCAAGAAAATCAATGTTAATAATATGAACTTATTTCTCTATCCCTCATTGGAAGCTGCACAAACAAGCACAGAGATTTCACGTGCCTATTTTATAAAAACACAATACATACTTTGTTTATAGTTTTCTTTCTTTCTTTCTTTCTTCTTTTTCCTTTCCTGTAATTCTTTTGGGGGAAGTTTAAACTACAAATGCAATCCGTAATATAAACAACCCTAAAAACACAAGATGTAATAATATAGAAGAATTATGTATACGTATGCATGTATACTTAAATATGTATGTTTGTGTATGTATATACATGTATATATATATATATATATATATATATATATATTCATGTGTCATATATATGTATATATAAGCAATTATTATGGGAAAATGAGTTAATTTTTAAAAATAGTTTAAAAAACAATAGTTATTTATTAACAGCTATTGCTCAGAAAAGTTCTAGACATTTAAGATTTTTCATCTCTAATAACTCTCATAAGAAATTATGAGATTATTTTCATTTTATATTCGAGGAAACAAGAGACAAGAGATTTTGTAAATGGCAAACTTAGATAGTCTGACTCCATAGACTGAGCTCTTAACTGATTTTTTTTTATGTTTTTAAGAAAGTCCTTAAATGAAGAATTATAAGAGAGATAGTACAAAAACAGTTATTTGAAAAAGAAGCTAAGGACTGCGGTTTAAACTCAGTAGTAGGACCTTTGCCTAGCCTGCATAAAGCACATGACTCAATCCCAATTACTGACACACACACACACACAAATTGCACTAAAATCAGCCAACACCAATAGAAAGTAGAGAAATGTTATAGGGACAGTTTGTCCTTATAAAAGTAGAGAATTAAAATATAATTAGAAACAAAAAGCAATAATGGAACCAAATTCTCAGAAATATTACATCAGCAATATATCAGTAAAATGAAACTTAAAAACAAAAAAAGAAAAAGCTGTTTCTGACCCTGGAAATACTAGAAAAGATGAAAACTAAAAAGAAGAGTTTACAAACTTTGAGGGTTGGAGAGTGGGGAATGCAAATGAAACACAAAAACATAGAGCATTCCTCTCCTGACCAGCTAAATTGAATATCTACAACCAGAAAGTAGAATTACTCAAGTGCAATCTCTGACCTCAAGTACAAATTTTTGAGATTTTTCTTGACCATTTCTGAGTAAGATTGCTGTTAAGCATCCCTTTGCACTAAAGGAATGTTAATTACAGGTAGAGTCTAAAGGGGACCTAACCACGTATACATTTCATGTTGTTATTTTCCAGAGTCTTTTTCACATATAAATTTCTATCTATGTGAAATCTTGATTGACTAAATGTGTGCCAGTTACTGTTCTAAAAACTTTCAATGTATTATCTCATTAAAGCAATGCTTCAAAGATGGCATTATTGGGGGAAGTACTGGGCCTACACTGGAGCCAATTATATTCCATGCTTCTTTAATTGTCTAAATGAACCACAAATACTATAATTAATTATAATGCACAAATAAAAATATTTAAAATATTTTATTATTAATAATAGTAGAGTAAGGAATCAAAAGAGTTCAGGTATTCAGACTCTAAGAAAAATTATCTTCATGCTTACTTTTGGGCAAAGAGCAACAATACAATCAGCCTTCTGTATCAAAGATTCTACATCTACAAAATCAACCCACTGTGGGTCAAAAATATTTGGAAACATGGACATTATAGTTATAAGAGTGGAATTCACTGTGATATATTCATATATACACATGGCATATTTGGTTAATTTCATTCCATAGTTTCTCCCCTTACCCATTCTTCCTCCTTCTCCCTCTGTCTCCTCCTTCTGTTTGTCCTATCTTATATTTCTCATGAGAACCCCCCACACACACACACACCCTCTCTCTTTCTCTTTTGTCCTTAATTCTCTCTGTCTTCCACACATGAGAGAAAATATTAACCATTGACTTTCTGAATCTGGCTTATTTCACTTAGCATGATGTTCTCACTTACATGCTAAGCGACAATTATAGGTAATCTAGGAATGATCTAAGGTATATAGGAAGGAATGCAGAAGTACTACTACTGTTTAATACAAGGAACTTGAGTATCCTGTATCTTAATATCTGCTGGGAATTCTAGAAAAAAAATCCCATGAGTAACAAAGCATGACTGAGTTTACTATAGGCAAAGAGTCCTAAAGATTTTCAGCACTTTCACATATTTTAACACACTAATATTCAAACTATCTAATACTCCAAATTAAATATTAAATGCTCCTTCAGAGGAACTCTTGCTACCACTATTTTACAAATAAGAAAACTAAGACTCAAGAGAAGTTTAAATGATTTTCCTGAGATTTGATACCCAATGATAGGTGAGAGGGTGTCAAGCCTGGATCTTCTGATAACCACAATGCCACATTATCTTCTGTGCAACCAGAATCTTTTGTGATAATTCACCCAGAGTCTCCCTAGCAGCTGATATCAGGTCCGCAGACCATGCTAGAAGAATCTAAATTCATGCCAGGAGAGTGGTGGGTCAAGAGTGATCTGAGGAATAAAACTACCATGCCCCCATTGGAACTTACTACAGAGCCTTAGAAATTCAACCTTGGGACTGTTAACAAGAAATTCAACTTTGGGCTCTCTGAGTATAGTTTTATTTTGTTTCCTGTAAACTCCCTTCATCTGAACCATCTGGGCAGAATTCAATTTTCATCCTGATCCAGACTGACACCAATGCATAAGTCATCTAAAAGTTGTATCCATTATGTCTTATGGCACAGGGAGAGTTATTGCTTTTAATGTCATGTGTCTAGTCAAGGGCGCTACTTAAAAGCCTCAAAGGTTTAAGGGAGGGAGGTATGGAGGAAGAGAGGAAGGAAGAAAGGAAGGGAGGGAGGGAGGAAGGGAAGGAGGGAGAAAGGAAGGAAGGAAGGAGGGAGGGAGGAAGGAAGGAAGGAAAGAAGGAAGGAAAGGGAAAAAGAAATAGAGGGAAGGGATAAAGTAGGGGAAAAGAAACTAACTTCCTACCCCAGGTGAGCTCTGAGGACCTGGAAGTGTTTAGACCTTTCTCCATGTCCTTGTAATGGAGGGAAATGCACATCCACAAGGGAGACTCTAAATTAAAATGGTTAACTGTTCCCTTTTAGTCAGTAGAAACTCCTCGGTTGTTCCAAAAGAACTCTTTTATTTTCATTTCAACAGTTTCCCCCCTCCCATCCCAGTTCTATTTGAACATCTGGAACGTTAGGCTTGCCTAATAACTCACTCTGGGGTCTGCGCCAGTCAATGATGATTGTCCACCTTCAGTCTACTGATGTGCTCCTGTGTTCTCCATTCTTCCATTTGCTTCAAGTTTGCTTTGTGTTCGTTGGCTGTGGAGCATACAGAGCTGTATGTCATTAATTCCAGGGCTTGTTCTGAAATTTGCCCCTGAGACCATCTTTTCAATTGCCCTCCAACCTGAGACACAAAGTTTTCGGTCTCATATTTTTCTATCAAAAGGGTTTACATTTATCATTACTTTTTTCACATTTTTTCCAGAATAATGTCATCTATTTGAGCTTTTATTTGACTTGCATGGCCAAAGGATTCTGGGCCAGAGTAATTAAATGAAGCAAATGAAACATTTATTGACAGCAATATGTTATTGACTGAAGGGGGAGCATTTTAGCAGTAAAGATTTTTTTCCACAAGTAATGCATTGCCATCTGTTCCCATTTCACACAAATCAGTACTGAGGGGAAAACATGGAAGGGAAAACTGGGTCAACATTTACATTTCAAGTCAGGTTAGATTTTGCTTTGTCAGTTTCTTTAGACTGGAAATCTAAAGGTTAAAAGATTATTTCAGGTATGGGCCAAGCAAGCTAGGAAATGGATCCTTCTGGGTAGTTCTAAGAAATTATGAAACCCAAATAGAGGTAAAACAATTACAGGGAAAACATAATGTTTTCTAGGATCTAGGTCTGCTTTTAGACTTATGAGATCAAATAAATGAGAAAAATCATTTCAACTTGATAAATCTCTGTGTTCAAACAGCCCTTATTTTGCTAACTACTTGGTCCAAACATGTGTTTCTTATGGAGTTATTCATCTGTGGCCTAGAAATATCTTGTACTTTAAAAAAGATAAATCTCAAAGCATATAAATACCGAATATATACTATGTTTACCTTCCCTTCTTAAGGACTAATATTTTTCAAAATCATGGAGTGATCAAACAATGATCACTCAAGGGAGACAAACAAAATTAGGAAAGCAGATTTATCCTAACAGAATACTTTCAAAGGTTCTGGAGCCAGAAAACTCAACTCTCCCTGCTGACTCAGCACCCTCTTTCTCTTCGTGTGTGTGTGTGTGTGTGTGTGTGTGTGTGTGTGTGTGTTGGGAATAGCACTAAGATAGAATCTCCTTCTATGTTCCTTACTCATTATTTGGCCTAATTTATACCTAAAAATCTCTCTTCATTCTGTAAATTTTATTCTTACATGTTAAAAATGATTTGATGGTGATTACCTTTTTGTTTTGTTTTTAAAATTAGCAAGGCTCAAATCTGCTTGAATTTCTTGTTTAACACTCTCCTAATGATATTTGAGGTGGATTTTGGTAAATAGACAATACATAATTCACTGCCAGCTTTATTTCATTCAGTTCCCTGTTGCATTTTTCCAAATTGCTGTTTGGATTAAATACAATTTTTTTTTATATTGGTGTGAAAGATCAGCTGGTAAGTTTATAAGATTTTCTCCATATTGGGTTTTTTCTTAATTCACTATCTATATGCATGCTTTACTCAGTTTTTGAATGTTGTGTTCTAAAAATGTCAAGTAGGTCAACTGTTTAACAGGATTATATTTTTACCAATATTTTGACCTACTGTCAGTTCATTTTATGCTGCTATAATATAAGAATACCCAACACTGGGTGATTTATGAAGATCAAGGATTTAATGGGTTATCATTCTGCATGCTCGGAAGTCTAAAAGCGTGGTACTTACATCTGACAAGGGTCTTCTTAATGCATCACTCCATGGTGGAAAGCAAGTGAGAGAGAGGCAAAGGGGGCTGGACTCATTCTTCACCAGGACCCCACTCCTATGATAACCAAGTAATTCCATTAATTTAAAGTGAAAACATTAATCTCCTAATGGAAGAAGACAGCTTGTGACCCAATCAGCTCTTAAAGTTAACTACCTTTCAACACTGTTCCTTGATCACTTGGTAAATTTCTAAAACATAAACTTTGGGAGACACATTCACTCACTTTTTCTAAAAATTACTGAGAGTTATTAAAATCTCCAAATATGAAGCTGGTGCATTGAATACTCCTGTAATCCTACCAGCTTGTGAGGCTGAGGCAGGAGAATCAGAAGTCCAAGGCTACCTCAGCAAATTAGGGAGGTCCTAAATAACTTGGTGAGATCTTGTCCAGAAAAGCCAAGGAGGAGGGTCACTGGGGATATAGCTCAGTGGTAAAGTGATTCTGGGTTCAATCTCCAGTACCAAACTAATATAAAATAAAATAACAAATACGATTTGACTTGCCTTTTCTTCTTCTTTTTTTTCCTGTTTTTTATTTTTAATCTCTATGTTTTCAAGATTCTTTTTTAGTTTCATACACATTTAGGGTTTTCGTGGTTTCTTGGATAGTTAAACATTTTATTATAAAGTATCTCTTTTGATCTCTGGTAATATTCCTCATCATAAAGCTAACTCAGTCTGATATTAATTATTATTAATTTATCTACATTATCTCTCTTGCACTTGGTGTTAAAATAGTTTAATTTCCACCCATTTGGACTTTATATTTACAAAAGTGTTTTAGAGAATCAACGTGCAGTTAGTCCTGATTCCTTTATCCAATTTGAACAAAAAAATGGAGTGTTTAATCCAGTTACATTTTTAATATTTAATTTATTTTTATCCTTTTATTTTGAAAAATTTTTAGTTCATATAAAAGCTGTAGCACTACCCAGAGTTCACATGCATTCTATACATTGATAGTCTTATCAGTACAACTTTTAAAATTAGCAAATTATCATTGGTAGAGTACTAAATGAATTTATCAACCTAAAGATTTACTCAAATTTTCCACTGAAGTTTATTTTCCTCTTCTAAGATGCAATTCATGATCTCACAATGAATTTTCTTATAATGAGTAGCCAATCTGTGATAGTTTCTATGTTAGTCCTTAGATTTCATAACCTTGACATTCTTGATGAGCACTGACCAATTACTTTGTAAAATATTTGGATTTGTCTAATGTTTTCTCATGACCAGACTGATATTGTGGAATTTTTTGTTTTTGCAAAATACCACAATGCGTGTTCTACTCAGCTCATTATTTCAAGGAGTACAAGATTTTGATGTGTCTTATTGCTAGTGTGTTAGCCTTGATTGCTTGGTAAAGGAGATATCTAGTGAATTTCTCCACAATAAAGTTATTATATTTTTCTTTATAGAAAAAGATCAACATCTTTGGGAAGTTATTGTGAGATGATGCTGAAATCTCCTTTCTCCTCAAACTTTTGCCCATTGATATTGGCATTGCTATTTGTTAGTAGGATATTTCAAATTTGTAAATACTGTTCTGACACATTTATTGCTGACTTCCAGTGAGTCCAGAGAAGAAAGACCATTGTAGCATATATATACATACTGTCCTGTCATGTGAGGCATATAACCTAGCAGTACCACAGAACTACAAGCATATGCAATATAAAAAGGTGCCAAATGGAGCCCCTGGCAAGTGCCAATTGGAGAATCACAGCACAGACATCTAAGGTTATGAAACTAGGTCATGCCATCTGCAGGAGGGAACTTGTATACCATTTGAAAAGTGCTGCATGACATGTTACAAGGTCAAGGTAGAAACTGGGTGTCTGAAAGGAAAATCAACCAACTTTCATGTACTGATTACAATGAGACCACTAAGATGTAAAGCAAGGAAGATGATCAGTAACTTACCATAAGATGATGTACATGTACATATGAGAGTGGAATTGAGTGGGCCATAGATTACAGTAATCTGTGCAAAGAGATATAACACCACTCCCTCAGCTTACACCCATGACTTTCATTCATTAATGAAGACTAATGTACAGAAGAGGAAAATCCCAACTGAGTTCATGAATGGGCCAAGATATGAGTGCATTTCTAGGCTGTACATTATTTTCCATAAATGAATTTTTAATACCATATTTTTAGTGGAAAGTTGGCTAATAAAAGACAAATTCAAAGATATAACATGGAATCCTCTGGTCCTAATTCTTCACTGAACAGCATAATTTTTATTGTTTCTGAAATGAGATCATCTTTCCCTTCTGCTCTCACATTAACTAGATTTGCTGAATGATGTGACGTCATGGGCATCAGTCTGGGCTATGGCATGGTTTCCACTGAGTTTTAAAATACAGCCATTAGCATGCAGTGGAGGAAGATTTGATCTCATCATGCTATAAATCACTTGTTTTCCTGAGAAAATTGGAAATACGACAGGCAGCTGTGCTTTATCAATGTTTTCATTTATTCATATATCTTTCCTACTTCAAAGTTCTCAAAAGAGAAGTGAGATAATATGATTAGGTAGCCAAGCAAATTCAATGTTCTGAAAACTAGGTCGTTGTTAAGATTAACTGATGAATTAAAAAGGGTTTAGAAAGGTGGTAAATTTTTGATTTTCATATTTCTCTGAAGAGTTTTGACTCTTGTCAAGTCCCCCTCCCACCTTTTATAGAGCATCAAGCCATAGCAGTACATCTAGCAATTTAGTAGTTGCAAATTGCTCTTGCCTTCTTCTCTTTTTTTTTTTTGACCTAGAGCAAATTATCAGTATTTCCACACTAGATTTATTTTCCATAATCCATCAACTGCATTGCTTTGGGGGCACTGAAAATGAGACAGGAGAGTGCTAATGTGACAGATGAGGACTGAAATAATTAAATAGTGCTCAGCACAAGGCTACTATACATCTCTTGGACTAGCCATCCTTTGAAAACGCCTTAAATGCCAATTAAATAAAGACCACTTAGTGTTGAACATTGTCAACTGTTCAACTCTTCCTTTGGCAATTTTGGCCTCATCAATGACATTTTCCGAGAGATAAATTAATAGCCTTCTAGTATAAGGGTGAACATAATTTATGCCATTTGGTTTCTTTAGTTCACTGGTTAGCACTTTGTTGTATGACATGTAAAGATTTGAGACACAGTTCTTCCTGGCAATTTGAAATATGAATAAAAAACTGAAATAAATATTCTTCTACTCACTTATTTACTCAATCATTCATTCAATAAACAAGCTCACATATTGTGAGGAGAGAGGAACCTAAATAAATGATGATAGTAGAACCATTCCTTGTAACAACAGAGGTGTGTTCATGGTGCATATTTAGAACACAAAGAAAGGACATTAGTACACAGGAGTAATCCTGAGAAGCTTCTTGACAGAGATGATGCCAGCAGCCATATTTTGATGAAGGAATTAGAACACCATCCAAATAAGAGGTAAGATGAACAGTACCCTGGGTAAGGTGAGTTGTGGGGTAAAATGCAGGGCATTTCAAAAAGGAAGGAAAGCACACGGGAAATGAGTAGGGTATGGCTAGATGAAGACCATATGGAGGAAATTCAAAAGAAGTGGATTTTGAAAATTACACAAGATTTATAGGGATACCAGAATTTAAATCACTTTTTTCCCTAGATTTTCTGTTGGCAACATTGTAGATGCATTATCTAAACTAATCATTTATTATTTGAGGAATGAGGGGTGGAATTGGTATGGCTTGGCTTTGCTCCTGGTACCTAAATTTGGCATTATGTTTGCCTAGGTAATAATCCGGCAATTCACCAGGGTGGAAGGAAGCTGGCATGGGAAGTACAGATGTAAAATGAGTCTGAAGTGTTTGGCAGGTTCCCGTCATGCATGCATCCTTGTCAATGGGCCAAAGTGTTTGTCCTTTACTGATGACAACAGGAGGTCAATGAAAATTTAATAAGTTTTAATAGAAAAGGGACATAAGATACTGATAAAAAGTCCTAGGGCCCTACTTACTTAATGCGCATTAAGTTCTAAGTCATAGATATGCAAGTTATGGTTAGATAAAGGCAAAATAAATTTCCAAAGTCATTATTTTCATGTTTCTATATCTTTCTGCAGGCAAAGTTTTTTATTTTTACTATTTTGATCATAGTGTTTTTTTTTTTTCCTTCTGTAATGAAGAATGTTTTCCACTGGGACAAAGAATGTCAAAGCAGTTTTTGGTGGATGGTCAAACATATGAATAAAACAAGACACTTTTATCCCGAGCCTTCAATGTGCTCACTACTGTACTTTCTTCTGGGAAATGTCAGTGAACATATCATGAAACTCCTGCCTATAAAGGATTTAATGTAAGTAATCTTATAAGATAATCCTAAAGCCTGAACTGATTCATTTGATTAATTTACCATATAATTGCTTTATCTTCCATGAAAGACAATTCATAATGTTTTACTTTCTGAAATCCTATCTAAACAGTTGTATCTTTGATATATATATATATATATATATATATATACACACACACAAAATATAATGTTTATACTCTTAATTTTACATTTTGAAATACCTTTGGCAAGCTGGATGCAGACAAGTTATTCATATTACTTATTTAATCTTATGATTTTTAGAAACATCAATTAAAGAACAACCACTTTATGAATCTAAAAAATACAAACTCTTGACCAGTCAAATTAGTTTATTATATAAACAAATTGTGGCTGAAGGTGGAGAACAAAATATCTCGCAGATGTTGAACCATCAGTATTAATTACAAGGCTAGGTAAAATCAATCACTCAGCCTAATTAAATATTAACATTTGCATTTACAGTTAAAATTGTGTGTAGCATCTGTATATATTGCTGTGAATATACATAGTTATAAGAAGTCAAATGGCACAGGGATGTCTAAGATAAAAAGTAAAATCCATCTTCCTTTCTCTCTTTTCCTAATCCCACACCAAGGGTGATGAATGTTACTTATCTAGTGTGCTATGGGCTGTTTTTTTATTCTCTGCATTCGTCAACCAATGTGGCTATGATATTTTTAAGCAGCGATAACACCAAGCATTCTTTTCTCTATCTTGCTTTCATTCATTCAAAATGCACCCGAAGACTTTTCATGTCAGTATCAATTAGAAATTTCTTTTCCCTTAAAATGATTACAAAGTCATTCTTATTACAACAAAGCCTTTACTTACATAGATACTAGATGGCTTTTGGAATATTTTCTATTTGTATAGATTCTTATCAAAATTTTTATACAGTGCAAACTGTGCTGCAATGGTCCTCTTTGTGTATATTATGGTCAAATACACAAGTGCACATGCTTTGGTAGGTTGAAATTGCTAGGTTAAAATTCATACATTCTTCAAATATTTCAAATGTTGTTAAGCTGCAAAACCATTTCTTTTTTTAAAAACTTTGATTTGTTATATATGACAACAGAATGCATTACAATTCACATTGCACATATAGAGCCCAATTTTTTATATCTCTGGAAGTACACAAAGTAGAGTCACATCCTTCGTGTGTTCTTACATGTACTTAGGGTAATGATGACCATTTCTTCCAACAATGTATGAGAATTCTCATTTCTCTACATCATTGCCAAGACTGGGTTTTATAAATGTTTTAAATTTTATATAATTGTGTGAACCAAGTGTATTATGGTATTGAACGGATTGTGCATGGGCTGTTTTTGTATCCAGAATTATTATTCATTGAAATTATGGGGATAAAAGAAGGATGAGTGGCAATGGAAAAAGATTTTTCTAAAACTTCTGCTGCTTATGTTGAACATAGTTATAGATAAAAATTCACTATTACATAAATATTCAGGTCTCCTATCAAATTATCACAAAAATAATATGCTAAAAAGTAGTTACACACCTCTATATCACACACTTCTGTTTTTTTACAATAATATAACTATAAAGTGAAATGTTATAATTAAGAAAAGCTCTTATCTTTTTTATTGTGCAGAAAATGTCATTGCTGTAAACTCATGCACAGCTGTTTGACTAATCAAGTATTACAGAAAATTTTGCTGATTCAGAGAATAATAGGGGTAAAATTATAGATTTACTCTTTTTGGAAGAAAATGTTATTATGAATCTTTATATATGCTGTTGAGCAATATAAGAGTCATATTTTATTTTGTATTTGGTTTGTTATTTAAAAAAATATAACTTCCTCATGGATATGATATTTTATTTTATTTTTTAAACAAAAAGACAATCACTTAGCCATGTGGATTTCAGTCTTTTGCTGAAACTATCGTACACCATATGTCTTCAGGCTGATGTTCACAGGCAAATAGAAAAGCAATGTCATACGGAGAGGGATTATGTTTCTACCACAAACTGATAACTACTTAACCTAAGGAGTTACCTAAATTTTCCCTTGAGTGAAAAGGTAAAATAATGATGATAATTATAATCATGATCATGATCAATATAGGAGGCCAAACAGCCAGTGATAATTCAGGGAAATAAAATGGAGATTCTTAGTTTAGAAAACTCCCAAAGCTAGAAAGCAAATCTAGACTTACATGTCATACAAATTAATTTTACCCTTTATGAGTACTTTTTCCTGTTAAGTTTCTTAAGTGCCTTCATTACTAAATTGTACATGAGCAGGTTAATTAAGCAAAAACTACATTTAAAATGTAGGAGTAAGGAATAAAAAGTTCTTGTGTGCTATTGCACAAAAAGATGAGTATAGATAACAATAAAGTACTATGCATTTCAAAAGACTAGAAGAAAGAATCTTGAATGTTTTTACCATAAAGAAATGATATGAGGGCGGGGTTTCTATCTTAGTGGTAGAGCATTTGCCTAGCACATATGAGGCACTGGGTTTGTTCCCCAGCACCACTAAATAAACAAAATAAAAGTATTGTGTCCATCTACAACAATAACAACAACAACAACAACAACAAAAGAAATGATTCAGGAGATAATGATTCAAAAGAAGTGGTTCAGGAGATAAATACGTTTAACCTGAATTAAACATCACATTACATAAGGCATGCATGTATCTAAACATCACATGGTAACTCATTGATATTTACAAGTTTATGTTGTATATCTGTTAAAACAAATTTTATTAAAAATGTAAGAGTTTGAAAGACATATTAGAAATTCATACATAAACGGGGGGGGGGGGGGGCATACCTTGTAATCTGTAATCCCAGGGCCTCTGGAGGCTGAGGCAGGAGGATCACAAGTTCAAAGCCAGCCTCAGCAACATAGCAAAACTCTGTCTCAAAGTTAAAAATATATATATATGTATATACATATATATAAAGTTTATATATATATATATATATATATATATATATATATATATATATATATGTATATATATATATGGGCTGGGGATGTGGTTCAGTGGTTAAGTGTCACTGACTTCAATCCATATACAAGATTTGTTGACCTGTGTAAGATTTTTAATGGAAGAAGGCTAATGCTCTTCAGCAAAAAATAAATAAATAAATAATTAAAAGTAACTTAAGCTAATAATGGTATCTTATATTGTGAAGTCAAGTAATGTTTTAATTTTATAATTTTTATTTTACTTTTGTTTTTGCAGTGCTGGATAAACGTAAGACCTCACATGCTAAACAACTACTTTACCACTGAGCTCCATCCCCCATCCTTTTCATTTAATTTTGAAATAAGTTCTCACTAAGTTACCAAGGGTGTGTTCATATTTTTGATCCTCCTGCCTCAATCTCCCAAGTATCTTGGGATTATAGAGATGTGCCAATGGCATCTGACCATATAATTGTTTTTAATGATTACAGACAGACAGTTATTCAGTGCTATACAAATAACCATAGTCAAAGTACTGATTCATCATAGGAATGAGAAACACACATCATTCATTCTTCTATTTATTTGTTTCTTAGATACTCATTTAATTAATGTGCTGGCACTTTGTAATGTATTGAAAGTCACTTTAAACAATTTGTTCTAGGATCAGTCTATTAGAAACTTCTTAATCTGAAGTTTCCCCTTAAATGCCTTCCGGAGCCCAACTCTGACCTTACTTTAATAAATATTTTAACTGCCAAGAAGTATCCTTGTTATCTGTACCTTCATTATTCTCTCTCTGCATCTAGAGACACCTAGTGCAACCTGGCTTTCTTGTAGCATTTACTAATTCACCCAGATTGTCCCCTCCTCTTCTCAGATCCTCCTTTATGCTCAACATTCTCCTTGCATTGTTATCTAGCTACCAAACAAGATGTGAAATAATCTATTCCTATTTCAGGAAACCATCTCACATGTAGGTAATTATTCCAGGGAAGGTTTTGCTCTAAAAATTGGAATACATTTAGTAAAGCAGTAGCTACAAAATAAAACTCAGAATTTTTGGAAAAGCAAAAAAGTGATGCAAATAGACAAAAAGTGATGATTGAGAAGCCTAATATGCTCACGGGAAAACATCCATGTCTGTCACATGGGCACAGATGAGCTGATCTTTACTTTTCTTGTTCTGTTTCAGGTGTTCATGCTTTCTTTCTGGTTGGTCAAAGATCTTGGGAGTCCTAACTTCAAATACTTTTCACTCGGGCAAAAAAAGTAACTACTTTTTGCAAATGGCCAAAAGTTCCTGATTTCGGTTTTTCAACCTCTTAACAGACAATGGTATTACATTCATGGCTTTGCAGGAGGAAGGCTTTGAACACAAGGTTAGGTACACAGGACCAAGTACCAACAATTTCAGCTTCTTAGGCACATCCAGAGGTCCCAGGACATTGGAAAGGACCCAAAGGAGAAAATGTTTTAAACCCAGAAAAATATTTTCAAACATTTTGTGCTACTTTCTAAATACCTAGTAATTTGCAAGATTGATTTTTTTTACCCGGGTAAAAATAATTTACCTTTCTTAGGGTATATCTGTAAAGAGTTACATCAGTAACTCCAATAAATTTGGAAATATAAAGGAGGATTCAAAATATTTACAGAAAATGTGATTTGAAAAGACTGAAATCACTTCTCACTAAATTATCAAAATGAATATATATACATATATACACACATATATTTATCTATAAATATATATGTATATATATACATATATATATATATATATATATATATATATATATATATATATGGCAGGGTAGTTTTATTGATTAAAATTTTAAGTTTAGATTGAGGCATTTCTAATATATCTGTAAATTTTTTGTTCTGTCAAATGTATCTTATGGCACTAGAGTCATGTTTTTGCATCTTCATTAACGTGATTGAACTTATCACATCATTCTTTTTCAAATACACTATTTTGAACTGTGATTACTCCGGCTATTTATTCTTCTCCAGCACATTTATCATTGAGTGATGATGGTGTTATTTCACATGCAAGCTCCAACACCATTTCAGGCCCTTTGACCTCCTTCAAATAGCTAATTCCCTGGGGCACCGAGGTGGTGGCAGAGTTGGCAGCACGTGACAAGGTGCTGAAAATTCTATTGAGTTCATTAGCTACTTAGATGTCAAGGTCTCTATTTATATGCAAGACTGATTAAAGTTAGTATGATTTAAATAGATTGAAGTGATTTATATGAAACATTTAAAAGATTGTGATTCTTATGGACAACTGTGGTTTTACATCTATGTATATTTTTATGACTGTTTTTTTATTATTATACTAAAAATTAAATTTTCATTTTAATATTCCATAGTCATGGAAATATCAATATTATTCAATGAAGATTTGTAGGAATGGTCATTTTGGAATTGTCTGAAAGAAAATCCCGTTGAAAGAAGAAATTTTCAATTATCTTTGTTAAATTTGTGCGTAGCCCCTGTGGTAAACTAATTCTAAATGACCCTTGCTCTTGCATAATTTCTTACTGAGTGTGGCTGGAACCTATGATTATAGGAGATATCAGTGCCATGATTATGTTACCTAATATGATTGAAGGATATTGAAATGTGATAGATACAGTTATGTTTCCAAATAAGCTGACCTTAAAATATGGGGATTCCCCAGGTAAATTTGACCTAACCATGTTAGCCTTCAGGGTCTAGGAGGACAGAGATGAAGTCAGGAAAGCACAGAGATTCAAGGTGCAATTGTTAATCTGAAGGTGGAGGGGGGCCTCGTGCCAAAGAATAAATGTGGGAGAACTTTAGGATCTGACAGCAGCCCTTGACTGGCAGCTGAAAGCTAGCAAGGAAACACAGATTTCAATTCTACAAAAGGAAGGAACCAAATTATGCCGACAAGAATGAGTTTGAAGTTGGGTTTTCCCTAGTGCCTCTGGCAAAAAAAAAAAAAAAAAAAAAAAAAAAAAAAAAAACAGCCCTGTAACAAGATGACTCAGTTTTAAGACACCTTGAGAAGTGAAACAGCTGTGTGATACCACGCTTCTGGACCTACATAACTATGAGCTAATAAACGGGTGGTGTTTTAAGTTGTTAAGTCTGTAGTACTTTGTTATCCAAAATCACCCCCTTCCCCCAAATTATTTCAAATTATCCTTTTGTTTGCAAGGTTAAGAATAGTCTTCTTTTCTTCAGGTATCATCAATTTTGAGAAGTACTTTTTGCTTTAATATCATCTTCAAATGTTGTGACTTTGAGCTAATGTGGGAAACTTCTCTGAATATTCATACTCTATTCTGTTTCATGTATTCAATCTGAGTTTGAAATGTTCATTGATGCCCAGATAGGAAAACAAAACAAAAACAAAAACAATATATATATATATATATATATATATATATATATATATATGCCATTAAAATTTCTCTCTGTTAAAATCCAGATTGGAAAAATAATAAATCTACTTGGCTTGCTTGGACGCATCATATTAATGCTAAATTTAATGCAGAAGATGAGCCTAGAAGCAAACAGAAATGTAATTCAAAGTAATTTAGCCAAGAAGAAATCACAAGGAAAACTGTAGGAATTGGAAAAGGAATTTCATGGAGAATGATACTTTTGAAGATACTATCTATTATCTTCCAAACAGGGGAGATTCCAGAGAGAAGCTTCAGGGGGAAATATTTTCTAACTTATAATAGAGGTGCTCACATTTTTTTTTTTTTTGACGCAAGAGAAGAATGGCATTCTTGGGAACCAGTTCATTTATTTATTTATTTTTGGTTTGGTTTCAGATGAGTAAAATTAAAGAGTTATTTCCCTTTACACTAAATAACAGACAAGCCAGGAAACTTGCCAAGTGATGGTATAGGAGATAGGCCTTGCTTTTGATTTGTCAGTTAATTTTCTCCCAGTTCAATATGCAATAGTAAATGCAATATTCGAATTCAGAACAATAGATCTAAAAATCAGAAAGACTCATTCTCAAGGAAGAACCTTCCATTGGGACTCTCCTTCAACAAGTTTTCTGATGCTCACTTCAAGATGACAGGTGAAGTATACCGAGCAACTTTTTGTGTTGTACATTAAAAGGTTCCTTCAGGCTTTCTTGGCTGCCCTGCAAAATGCTGCATTTTTTTTTTTTTTGGTAGAAAAAAGGGCAGTTAAAGCATTCTTCTTCACAGATAAATTTTGATTTAATTTAGTACAAGAGCTATGAGAAAAACAGAACATTTGCAACTTCTTTCATCTAAGAACTTCTAAGTTAAAATTACAGCAATTGACTAATGAGGTCAAGATTTACTTTCTGCGGATACAGCCCTGAGGAAAATTGCAGCATTTTGCAGGGCAGCCGAGAAAGCCTGAAGGATCCTTTTAAGGTGCAATACAAAGAAGTTGCTCGGTATGCTCCACCTGTCATCTTGAAGGGAGCATCAGAAAACTTGCTAAAGGAGAGTCCCAATAGAAGTCTCTTCCTTGAGAAAGAGTCATTCTGATTTTTTAGATCTATTGTTCTGAATGTGAATATTGCATTTACTAGAAATTCAGAATGCTACCATGTATTAAGAAAATTATTACATGTTTTACTTCTCACAGAAAAAACCATTGGAATCAAAATTACTAAATATAATGACTGCATAACCTTTATTAATAAGAGAAAACACACATATATATTATATATACACACACTTATACAGATATAGTTTTTTTTTTCTTGGCTTTGACTAGCATTCATCACAGAGACAACTCAGTACTTGATCTTTACAAAGTGTTAATATACAGGAATGACTCTAACCTAGAAGAGTTACACTTGTAGAAGGAGCAACTTTGTCTCTTTTCTACTACCGTCCATATTTCTTTTTATCCCCATTTTTTCACATTTTTATTGGTGCATTATAATTGTACCCAACAATGGAATTTGTTGTCACATGTTCATACATGCACAACACATAACAATATAATTTGGCCAATATCACTCCCCAGCACTTACCCTCTCCCTCCCCACCTCCCACCCTTTGGTACCTTGCATCCAGAGATCTTCCTTTGATTTCCATGAGATCTGCCCACACTTTTCCTTTTCCCTCTCCAGCTTCCATTATTTCCAAATGTAATACTCATTCACTATTGCACTCATTAAATATTCATCAAGTCTCCATTCAATAAAATATGGAATTAAACAGGTGAAGTCTCCCTTTATTTTTGTGCCTTGCCTATTTTTTAATTTTTATTGAAGGAAATATCAACCCAGTTTGGAGGATGAATTAGAAATTTAAACCCAGAAGTGAAATGTTTATTGGTAAAGTTTCAGTAATGCATGCAGAAATGAGTTTCTAAGGCTTCTGATCAAGATGAACTTATTGATAGAAGATGTTTTTACCCAAGATTCTGGATTCAGTGTTTTGATCCTGACAGTGAGCCTGGTGGTATCCCCTAAACAAAGTTAAAAGTACAGAGACTACTCAAAATCCTCTTCCCAAATACCCCCAGACCAATCAGCATCTGGCTCTATGGTGCTTTATGATGCCCAGAAGATGTGCATGGTTGGATAGTTGGTGGCACATTTTAGGGTAAGGGACCTAGAAGTTTAAGCTGGATGGGTGTCTTCAGTTTTATACTAAACTCGAAACTATGCTCCTCAGTGTTTATTTCTCCTAAGAGTCTTCAAATGTTTTGAATTTTAACTCACTTCCATCTCACCCTTATGATTTTAAAGCAAAGTCACCTCTTTCTGGCAATGATAACTCTCCTCGAAGAAAGAAATCTTGGTTTATTAATGGTAAAGTGGTCATATGTTCTACTTTCTCCAGTATAGTTCTTTAATCATGTTATCTTGACTTTGTTAATAAGTTTATACAACCAACTCATTTAAGAAGCTCTGGTAAGTACTTGCATGTTGGCTCCCAGATGATGATGCAATCCTAGCTTCAATCATAATATGTATTGTTAATTATTTTGCTATATCATCAGGAATCCACCATGAAGTATAAATAATCTAGTTTTTTAAAAATTTAAATGAAGTATCCCTCAAGACGACTTTGATTTGAATGAGTAGTAGTTCACCTTCACTGTGGACCTATGCTAGTAAAAATTTGATTCTCCTTTAACCCATACTTGTGGTTTTATGAAAGGTTTTTCCATTTGAACATCAGAAAGAGCAGAAAAATAGTTTGAACCCAAGTTTCAGATGATTCTGCACTATAGAATGAAAACATATGCAATTGTAATTCTGTGGTGTTACAACCCAAAGGATATAATGAAGGAAATAAACCTGATGAACTTAATGAATTACATCTCTTCTAAACCAATTTTTCCCAAATGAGAAATGATCAATGTGTCTAGATCACTGCCTGGAGACAGAAGTTTCACTACTGAAGAATGATGACAAAGAACATGTCCTATGTCTGGGCCATTCAAAATGTTGATAGCACTTGGGTCCATGAAAATATGCAAGAAAGTTGTGATCCTGTACAGAAAGCTTTGAATGACTGTGTTGATGTTTTTCTCATTTTGCAATTACCGGAATTTCTCTTCTTCAGCTACCTATAATATGCTCAGTGGACTCATGAAGACTGTGGCTATGATGTCAGAGATAGATGCACTTGCAACTAGAACAAATCTAGCTTTGCCACAGTTATTGCCCTTTACAACACTTACAATTAATATAAAACCACTGTTTTGTTTTCATTAAAAAGAGGATCATGGTATAAAATTTATTTGAGACACAATTAATATTGGAAAGAGCCATTTGGTTTGTATTTTTTCATTGAACTAGATGCTTATTCTAAATTTATAATTTCCTTATTAATCTTGCTCTTACCAGGACTTCCATTCAATAAATTTGCATAAGGTAATCCTTATTTATGTTTGAAACAAGTAACTTCACTAACAGTGAGAAAAAGTAGACTAATGCCCATGAGATTCACTAGCTTACTACTCCTGGAATTTTTAATTGAGTACTGATCTGCACGTGAAAAAGCTAGTTTATATGGAAAAAATAAACATGCAAAGAAATTAGAAAACAAAACAGTGTCCAAATCACCAAGGGGTTGGGAATAGAGCCTATTACTAAAACTAAATTCATGAGGCGTATTAGAGTACTAAAAATAGTCTCCTTTCAGTAGTGGAATAAATTGTCCCATAAATTGCCATGGTTGATTTAACAAAATCTAAAATATAAAGACCCAAAAGAATCGAACCATTTCCAATTGAGCAACAGTTTTCAGAACACTGTTCATAGTGATTTTTATGAATAAATATACATATACCCAGCACCCCAAAATTTAAAATATAGAATGACTAGGATCCAATAAAATATGATTTGATGCAAAAGGATTCAAGGAAATATAACCCATGATGAGAACTCTCCATCCATTTAAATTAATAAGGAAGTGACATGTATGATAGATTTATTAGGAAAAAATAAAATAGTTATAAATATATTCCATATGTTTAATAAGTTAGAAGAAAAATAGAACAGGTGAAGTAGAGGCATAAGAGCTATAAAAATGATGAAAAATTCTATAATTTGAAAGCCACAATGTCAGAGATAAAAATATGTCTGGACATTAAGGGAAAATTTGACAGTGAAAAATAAAAGATTCATGAATTTGAATGTACAGCAATGTAAACTGTTCAAAATAAAATGGGTAAAGAACAGGTTGATGATTGGTTCATTAAAAGATCATCAATTGACTGCTTAATAATTTAAGCTGCCAAATATACATGTAATTGGAGTTTTGAAGTAAGAGGAAAGGTACAATGGAAAGGAAAATCTGTGAAAATGGCTAAAAATTTTCCAGAGTTGATTAAGACCACAAAGTTGTGGCTACATATTAGAGTCTGTAAACAAGTCAAGATGGCGCCTGGCATTTTGCAGAGGGAGTGGTTTGTGAAGTAACGCCAGCGAGCCATTAAGTGTGGAGATTGCTTATTGGTTGGCTGATGTATCTAGTTTATGCTAATTAAAATAAGCTGTGTGGAATGTATAAATACCTCTGTTGTCCTACAATAAACGGCTCCCACTCCTGCTGTATCGATCTACATAGGATGGGAGCAAATCTGCTCGTCCCTAGACAGATAGGGCAAGAGGAAAAATGGCCATTTTGAGAAAATGGAGAGGATTGATGCAGTATGTCTGTGTCTTGTTTTGTCTCAGTGTATTGTATTGTCTTTGTGATGAGAATATGGAAGGGGTGAGAAGTAAATTACTAAGGGAAAGAGGCACCCCAGTGGAACCAAGAATAGTTAGGACATGTGTTGATAGAAGCCCAGGAACTCTAGTCAGAAAGAAGAAAAAAGTTCAGAGGAAGAAGGATTATCAAGAAAAGAATCGCAAAAGTCTACTACTAAATGCTTTTCGTTATCGGAGGGTGCGTGAAGCCGCATGGAGGCTGCCGTGTATACAAGCCAGTCACGGTGCAGCAAGGACTTTCCAAGCAATGGCAGCCAGCTCTTCCCCGGTCCCCTCCCGGGAACCGGATGCTACTGCCGGAGCCCAAATCCAGACCTGACCCGAAGGCACAGTCTCACAGGCTCTTGCTCCCTGTGCCCAGTGGTAGTTTGAGTCTGGAACACTCCCAGATTCTCCCTGGGGCCATCTGGGGCTGCCTGGGAAGCTGTAGGAGGAAGATGCCTGCTTCCCTGAAGTTTGATCATTTCCAAGGCCAGTAACTACAATGGTTCTCCCACACCTAAAATCTAATGAGTAATGAGCACTATTAAGGCTTATTTCAAATGTAAAAAAAAACTTGAGATAATGTACTAAATTGTTCAGAAGGTTGTTTTCTTAGTGCCTGCTGGAATACTACAGGATTTTCTTTAGCCGTCCGGAGTTCCTGCCTTCGTCCCAGTGCCAGTGAAGACGAAGGTGGAAGAATTTCCAGTGTTGCTGAGAACCAGACGAGACTTCGAATAAAGCTAGCTGCCTGCAGAACTTACCTGGACTGTGATTTACCTGGACTGTGAGTTAATCTATTGAGACACTGCTTTACCTGGACTGAGACAACAAACTGTAATCTACAACAAACTGTATCTTTGCTAATGGTGTCATTGCTGGTATAATTTTTCCAAGGGCTTCTTGCATGGAGCCATCAATTGGCTTGGTATTGTGGCATTTTGTATCCTCCCCTTCTGCTTGTAGCAGATTATTTATGGTGTTTCTGTAAAAACCTTCTATGATCGTTATTTAAATTAAACAAAAGGGGGAAATGTTAGAGTCTGTAAACAAGTCAAGATGGTGCCTGGCATTTTGCAGAGGGAGTGGTTTGTGAAGGAACGCCAGCGAGCCATTAAATGTGGAGATTCCTTATTGGTTGACTACTGTATCTAGTTTATGTTAATTAAGATAAGCTGTGTTTAATGTATATATACCCCTCCTGTGCTACAATAAATGGCTCCCTCTCCTGCTGTATCAATGTACACAAGTTGCTCGACACCCCCCCCCCCCGCCCCGTTATTTTGCTGCAGCCGGACTGCGGCAGCTACAAGAAGCACAGGAAAGAAAGTAAGTCATGATCAAACTGTATCTAAAAGTAATTTTTTTAAAAGGGAAAAGGCAGAGGAAAAAAGATGTTACATAGAGGAATAATGATAAAAAAAATGACTGTGCTATTTCTTTTTGGAAATAATGCAAACCAGAAGACAGTGGATCAATATCCGTAAGGTACTAAAACATAAGGACTGTTTAAACTCTACTTTTAATCAAGAAAGAATAATTTATAACTAGAAGTGAAATACTAACACTTTATAAATGTAAAATCTGAAAGCATGGAGTACCAGAAGATTCAAAAATGAGGTACATTAACAATAAGGACTCCAAACAGAAGGAAAATAATACCAGGTGGAATTTGGGCTTACACAAATGAAGAACACAGACATTATAACTACAAAATGAAGATGTTTATTATTATATATCTCTTTTAAAAAATTTCTATTTAACTATTTAAAGCAAACCTGATAGTTATGCATTATGGGGGTTTATAGAATGTAGGACAAAAATAGCTCAGAGCCGGGGCAAAGGAAAAAGTATACTAGGAGTACATTGTGGTATAGTTCTTTTTATTTTTTTGTACAGAGGATTGAACTCAGGAGCACTCAACCACTGAGCCCTATCCCCAGCCCTATTTTGTATTTTATTTAGAGACAGGGTCTCACTGAGTTGCTTAGCACCTTGCCATTGCTGAGGCTGGCTGTGAACTGGAGATCCTCCTGTCTCAGCCTCTCATGCCCCAGGGATTACAGGCATGCACCACCAGGCCTGGCTTATTGTACAGTTCTTATGCTAATGTAAAGTAGTGTAAGGCCACTTGAAGATAGACTGATGAACTAAAGCAAAAAGTAAACACGAAAATAACATTAATCAGATAGCCACTAGAGAAGATAAAACAGAAATATAAAATGTATGTAATCAAAAAAAAGCAAAAGTAGGAAAATTTTAAAAAAGAAAAAGTCAAAAGAACAAAGATAAAAATAATATAATTATGTTAAGTATTAATGTGATAAGTACCATAATTAAGAGACAGAGACTATCAATTGTATAAAAGTATAAGGCTCATCTGTATATGATCTATAAGAAACCAATTTCAAACATGAAGTGAGATAGATGCAAAGTAAAATGGTATAGAAAAGATATAGCATGTTCACACTAAACAAAAGAAAGCTGGAGTGACAATATTAGTATTAGACAAAGTAGGTTACTGAATTATACATATTACCAAGCATAAAGGAGATCATGTCATAATGCAATACATAAACTGTAGAGTCATATACTATTAATGATAGTGAACTTGCTGATAAAAATTCGTTCACAAGAAAATCACATGTCTAGATGGTTTCACTGGTGAATCCTATCAAATATTCAAGGAAAAATGATGTTAATTCCACATAAATTATTCTACAAAGTGGAAAGAATGAATAATTACCAACTAATTCTGAGGTTATTATTACTCATACAAAAAGCAAAGGAAAACAGTAGAAAAAATAAAACTATAGACAAACAATATCCAAGAACTCACCTGTGAAAGTGTTAAAATATTTAGTGAAAGGCTCTAGCCAAGCATAAAATGGATAATACATCATTACTAAATAAAATTTATCTCAGGAATGGTTGGCTTAGCATTCAAAATCCAATCAACTTAATTCCCCACATAATATTTTAAATTTGATTCATATAAAAGACATTGCCATTTTAATATTTTCAAAGTATTTGCAAACTTCTGCATTCGGTCTGAATAAAAATTTTCAGCAAAATAGAAATAGAATGAGATTTCCTCAATTGGTTAAAAGGCATATAAGGAAAATCTATATATAATATTACACTTACTATTGAAAATCTAAATGCTTTCTTTCTAGACCGTGAATAGATAGGATTGTCTGCTTTCACTGCTCCAATCAATTCCATAAAGCAAGAAAAATAAATAAAAGGCATTCATATTTGAAGGGAAAAAATGAAACATGAAGATGCCGACTGTCTAAGCAGAAAATTCTCTGAAATGCATAAAAGACTAGTAGAACTAATATTTAATTTTTGTAAAATTTTAGGATTCCATGTGAAGACACAAACAAATCACTAGCAACAAGCACTAAGAAAATAAAATATGTTAACAATACTATTTTAGCATAATGGGATCCAAACTGTGAAATACTTAGAAGTGCACAGATAAAATAAATGCAAATAAATATTGTATTAAGAAAATTAAGAAAAATTAAAGACCTAAATAAGAGAAGCATCAAATTATGTTCATAGACCAGAAGACTCAGTAATGGTAAAGTGTCAATTCTTCAAAAAGTTAACTTTTCATTCAAATCAATCCTCATAAAATTCCTGACAATTTTTAAATAGAATTTGGCAAGCATGTTATAAAAAAAATTGTAGAAATGCAAAAGATCTATAGGGGTCAAACTACTTTTAAAAGAAAGATTGATATTAGCTATATCCTATTCTAATTTCAACATTTATTATAAAGCTACAAATGATCAATAGAACATAATAGAATGCAGTAAAAGAACCACCTGTATATGATCAATCATTTCTAAACAATTGCCAAGTTACTTAAATGGAGGAAGAATTTTCTGTTCAACAGATTACTGCAGAACAATTAGACATTGATGAGTATATTAGTTTGCTAAAGCTGCTATAAAAAGTACCACATATCAGATGGCTTAGAAACAACAGAAGTTCATTGTCTAAGTTCTAGGGGATGGAGTTTGAATCTAGGTGTCAGCAGGACTGGTTCCTGCTTAGGACTCTGAGGAAGGCCAAGCCTCTATTCCATTTCTTGGAGTTTGTGTGTTTGTTTTTAATTGTTTGCTTATTTGAGTCAGCTTTTTTTTTTCTTCTTTTGCTATGGTAACCAGAAGACCTGAAAAGAATAAGGTAGAGGAGGAAAACTTTATATGAGGCTCAGGGTTTCAGAGGTTTCCGTCCATAGAAGGGAGGCTCCATTGCTGTGGGCTGGAGGTGAGGCAGAACATTATGTAGAAGGTTGTGGAAGAGGAGAGCAGCTTAGGACTTGGCAAACAGGAAGCATAAAGAACCGCGCTTACCAGAGTCAAAATATATTCCTCAAAGGCACAAGCCCAGTGATCCACCTCCTCCAGTTACACCCTACATGCATTGAGTAATCTACTACCCCGGGAATTCATTCAAGTGGATTAATGCACTGATTAGGTTTAGGTTCTCATTGCCCAATCATTTCCCCTCTAAATTTTCTCACATCATCTCACACATGAACTTTTGGAAGACACCTCAGTAAACCATAACATTTGTAGCCAACCTTTGATATTCTTTGTCGTGTAGATACATCATGCCAATTTCTGCCTCCCTGTTGCCATGGAATTCCCTGAATGTATTTTTCTGTGACCAAATTTCCCGTTTTTATAAGGGTGCCAGTCACGTTGTATCAGTACCTCTTCATAATGATCTCATCTTTACTCAATAATCTTAAAAGTTTCTATAAATAAGTAAGATTATATTCACAGGTACTGCATGTACAGGGGTAGGGGATTTTGACTCCAACATCTTTGGCAGTGAGACACATTCAACCATAATGAATTTTGATGTAGAACGTAAATATTGACTCCAATGGATGAGAGGTCTCAGTGTGAAATTTAGAAGCATAGAATTTTTAGAGGACAATGAAAGAAAATATTTGTGACCTTCGGTTAAGAAGAGTTCTTATAGCTAACACCAGAAACACTATCCACAGATGAAAAGAAATGAACATCATCAAAATTAAAAACTTCTACTCTTCAAAACCCTACTATAAAATGAAAAAAAAAATAGTCAAAGACCATCGAAAATTATTCTCTAGCTATATATCTAATAAAAGGCTTTTATTCAGAATAGATAAATCACTCCCAATTCAACAAGAAACCAAATAACCCAGTTAAAAATGATCACATATTTAACAGACACTCTACTAATGAAGAAATACTTAAAGCAAATAAGTACATAAAAGATGCTTAACATCATTACTCATAAGGGAAATGTAAATTAGAACCACCATGAGATTCCAATACACACCTATTAGAATGCTTAGAATTAAAAAGTCTAATAATTTTGATGATGCATGTACTACATGTGAAACTGTTATACCTAACTGGAGGGAATACAAAATGATACATCACCTTGGAAAAAAGTTTGGCAGTTTCTTAATAAATCAAGCATACAGCTACTATGTGACTCTATCTACATTCCAGAGTATTTACCTAAAAGAAATGAAAGCAGATTCCCTTCAAAGACTTGTGCACAAATGTTCTTTGCAGATTCTTTTGTGGGGGCGGGGAGGGAAGACTAGAAACAACTCAAATGTCAGCTAGCATGGAAATTAATAAATTTTAGTCCATCTAATAGAATTAATGCTACTAAACTATAAAAAGAAATTTTGGAACACACAATAAGAATGAAAGAAGCCAGGTTAAAAGATGGGCCTATAGTATGCCTCCATTCATATCAAATTCTAGAAAAATCCAAACAAATCTATAATGCTAGAGTAGATAAGTAGGTGACGAGGGTTGGAAGGAGAAATTATAGAGAAGTATGAGGAAATCACTAGAGGTGAAGGATATCTTTATTATCTTGATTTTAATGGCAGTTTCACAACTTATATATCCATTAAACTTATCAAAGTGCAGTTTATTATATGAATTGCACTTCATTAAAACTTTTTATAAAAGGGAACAAAAAATATTCAGATTCTGGAGTGGTAAATTTATAACAGCACTGTGACGTGAGGAAATTACTTAACTTCTTAGTCTTAGTTTTCCTGTCCTCAATATGGGTAAAACTTAACGCATCCAACATGCAGTTTCCTTAAATAGTGCCTACCAAACAATAAGCACTAAGAAATGTTGTTTCCATTGTTAACAATGGCAGCTGCAGAACCTATATTCTCAGGATTCAACTCCAAAAACAAGTTTTTCCTTTTTCAAATTGAAACATTCATTATATTTGTTCTATCTACCATATGCTTTTTTTTCTAGTCTCTGTGATTTGATCAAAAGTTTTATTACCATCATAACCCAATGAGAGTCCTGTATCAAATTAGAAACCCAGAAAGCCACAACTGACTTGGTTCAGCTAACATGCCACTAGGCAAACATGTAAAGAAGGGGTTGTAGTGTTGACTAAGCTGATTGTCCTTGGCAATCAAGGGAAAGTAAGACAACTACTTCCAAATAAATCCAGGGATTATGAAAAGAAGTAAAGGATATACCACAAGGTGACTTTTTCTACTATCTTGCCTGATGGTAGAAGTTGATAGAAGACTTTGAGGATATAAAATCAGCAGAATGGTCAAGGACTACATATGTACTAAAAATGTATTACGTTAGTAATATCTGAAAGCAAGAAGACAAAGACAAAGAAATAGAAATACCATTTAATGGTTGCATATTCGGTTTAACAAAAGAATTAAATCCTTATCCTTATTCATTTTCAAAATGGTTATTTCTATTAAAGTATAATACATGACATGCATATGATGCATATGGTAAAATGTGTACATCTTAAATGTGAAGATTGGTGTGATTTTAAAAATTGAACACATGTATGTAACTTGCAGAAGACCATGACATAGAATATTACCAGCACCCTAGATGTCACTGTTGGGCCCTTGCCCAGTCATTGAGTGCTTCCTATGATAGATAGACAGCATTGAACTGAACCACTTTCATTTTAATTCTTTCTGAACTTGAAAAGTAAAAAAGTTATAAATAATACTCATTTTGTGCCTGAATTTATTTGCTCATCTGTATCTGTAGGTAATATTTTTGCATTATTTCCAGGCTACTGTTCAGATTAAGAACTTATGTTTAGTTTCTGATAGCTTTACCATTTCATGCCTAGATGTGGTTCTCTATGAGTTTATTCTACTTATAATAAGTAGAACTTTTTTAAAATTATAACTGCTCTTTTCATCAGCTTTAGAAATTTTTTAGCCATTATATCCTCTCTCCTGCTTTTGCACCATCTCCAGCCTCCTCAAACCCCTGCCTTCTACATGTTAAGCATCATCACTGTGTGACTTTCGTGTCATTGTGTCCAAAAAGAGACCTTAACTCTTTTGAATTATTACTTTTAAACAAAAATCTGCATATTTCCCCCATTTTATCCTTCTGTTCTCTAATTATCTTTACTGTGTTAAGTTTATTACAATCACCCATCATGTGGTCAATGTCAGGTTTTTTAGAAACCCTATTATATACATTTGGTTTTTAAATAGATTTTAGTTCTTTGTTGAAATTCTTCATCTTTTCACATATTGCTTTAATGATGACGATGATAATGACAATGAGTTTTTCTCTAAATATGGATCTTAATATGTTAAGAGTTGGGTCACCTGTTGAACTGTTTTTAAAATGTTTTCTTCCTGTTTTTAACCTTTTGGTTGTACTTTCTGTCATATCTGATCATTTGTTTATTGAACTGTGGACATTATGTTTAAAATCTGCAGCCTTTGAATACTGTCCCTTACTTCCTAAAGGAGCGGCTTTATATTTGGCAAGCAGATACATATTAAGTAAGTCACTTTAATCCAGATGAGGTGACACTATTTCTGGTTGGCCTTTGACTGAGTATAGCCTTTTTAAAGTTTCATTCCATGGCTAGGATTCTAATAGAGGTCTTTTTTCCTTACTGAAAACTTTAGTTTTAATTTTGTCTCTCCAGTATTAGGGGACAGGCTTTTTGTTGTTTGTTTGTTTTTAAAGAATGTCTGTTTATTCTTTTTGCCACTTTAACCCCTTGTCAACTGCTTTCTACTTTTCCTCCCGAGTCTCACTCTGTGCATTTGCAATCTAGGAGTCAGCAATTGCCTCCAGGGAAAATTGACAGGAGAATATTGCGCTCACTTTAACGTATTTAACTTCTAAGATCTTGGCTTTTTCAAGTCCTTGTCACTTTACTTTTCCACTGATGCTTTTGATCTGCTCTTTTAGGCATTTATCTAACATTCTCTGTAGAAATGTTGTTTCAACCAGTTACTTTCCACAGACTTTGGTGGATGTAATACATGCATGTATATATTTAAGCCATTACCATATTTTCTACATGTCTTCTCAAATATACTTCACCAGGTATGCAGTTCATGGTGATGTTATAGCTTAAATATACCATTCAGTCTGGAGTAGTGCAATCTAATGTCAATATTATGTGAACCACATACATAATTTCAAAATTTCAAGTACTTATGTTAAAAAAGTAAAAAAGTAACAAATAAAATTATATTTAATAATATTTTACTTACTTAAAATAAAATATATATTAAAATGTTACCATTTCAAAATGTTTTCAAAGTATAATGTATATTTTAACTTACAGCTCATCTCAATTCATATTAGCCCAATTTCAAGTGCTTGAAAGCTAGTCTCAGGTGACTTGTGTCTATCACACTGCCTTATGCACATCTAGAAGTTACAGAACATTCAAGAGAGATGCAACACAACTGCAGACAAATGTATGTTACATAGTGATACTGACTTGAAGACTTCAATTTTTGTCTGCATTTGGGGAACAAATCTATATCTAACAAATCTATATCTAGTTTTATAAGGAATATTTCATCATGTTAGGTGGAAAAAAGTTGCACACAGCAACTTATTAATAGCTCAGTATGAATTGCCCCACCCTATTTGAAGAAACAACCCAATATTTATGATTCAATGAAAAGTAGGATTCAGTTTTCCTGGACTGAATCCCAAAGTATGAAATGCTCTCTTTGTGCATCCTTAAAGGTAGAAGTCAGACTTGAAACTCAGGCTGGACCAATCATATGTCTTCTCACAACTCAGTATATTAAATTCTGAAATATTTTTAAAATATTCCCAGAATGTTTCAAGATATTATTAGAAGTAGACTTGACTGAGACAAAAGGGAGGATCAGGGTGACCTTGTGTGTGCAGTGTCATTCTAACCAGAGGATCTCTGGGTTGTAAATGCACTAAAATTGCTATTTTCTTCACTTTGTTCTTGCAAATGTTCCAGGCTTTTCTGTGAATCCTTGACTTCCAGGGGTTTTGTGGATCCATGATTTCAATTTTTAGTACAACAGGTACATAAGTTTGGGAGCCAAATGAGTTTGCATACTAGCTTTCCTACTCAAGAGCAGCCAGGACTGAGACATTTTTTTTTTACACTGATTCCTCTTAGTTTCTTCATCTATAAGTAACAATAATAATTGTTCTTCTTGGACTGTTAGGATGTTTCAATGAAATATTCCATATATTGTAGGCATTCTTATTATATGCACTAATTATGTACTGAATATTCAGTTCCAGATAACTCAGCTCTTCTTATTTAAAAAAATGTGTATGGAAAGTTTACTGTATCCCAGATTTTTTCCCCACATTTTTTTACTGGTGCATTATAGTGGTACTTACTGATGGTATTTGTTGTCACATATTCATAACCAATTTTTTAACGGTTCTCATGTTCTTTTTTTTCATCTAAAATTATTTTGGGATTGAGGTGTTGCTCTATGGTAGATACTTGACCTAGCAAGGCACTGAATTTGATCTCCAGCATTACACACACAACAAAAAGTGTGTAAATTATCTTAATAAATTAGAGTTTTCTACATTCCTATAGTTTGGGAAAGGAGTTATACATAGAAAAAGCCCTACAAGTCTAAAATATCCTTGTGGTCTTGGATGTATCCTGCATTTTATTTCAAATATACATGCTTGAAATGAATTTAAAATTGTTTACATTAAGTAATGCACCTTCTTTATTTGTTGACTTTCAGTGTACTTGGCACATAGCCCACTACCCCAGTCTACGAAATATAGAGAAAATGATACAATTTAATGCCAATAATAAAGCTCCAACAGGGGTATTACTATTTCCATTTCTAAGATTAAAAATTGATTCAGAGAAGTCATATAACTTGCCTAAAATTTCACAGCTGGTGTATATATTTTGCTTTGGTTGTGAGTTGTATTTTTTCTATATGAGGGTTATAATACAGTATGAGATGGCCCTTAATTACTTGGCCTACAGTTCTTAAAAGATTTATGCCTTTATCAGAGCATCCTTGATATTTTTGTATGGAAAGCCAAGTCTCAGAGAATGCATGCCTCATAAATTCAATACATTTCACTGATGTTACCACTTTCTTAATCCTTCTTTCATCTTCTTCATTTTTTCTATTCTTTTCTCAAGTTTTTGATCATAAATATTTCAATAACTGCAAATAGTTCATTATTTAAATAGATTTCATCTAAAAGAATTCTGGAAATTTGCTTTAAGTAAATTTTTAAGGAGAGAAAATCATGATTAATCTTTTGAGAGAATAACTTCTAAATTCTCATCTTTGTGGCACTAACCAAGACAAATAAAATCAGGTTGAATATAAGGCACTTGCTTTTTCCTAATGTCATTCTTTGGCTTTTCCAGAGATAGAGCTTATCTGATGATGTTGATAACTGCATAGAGTGGACTCAACTCTTCCAGGTATTCAAATCAAAGATTAAATATCTAAATGTCTGCATCTTTTAATTCCCCATATTTGAAATTTTTCTTTGTCAGATGTTCTAAAACCTAGCAGAGACATTGAAGCAGCAATGGGACTTTGCCGGCCAAGACCTCTTTGATAACACTTTGATTTCTAACAATGACCTTTTTGAATTCTCTTCTGCCTTCTCTAAATTATCCTAGAAATTTTCTTATTTCACTTCTATTTAGATGGCACTCTTTGCCATTGATTTTTTTTAAATGACTTATCTTAAACACAAGGAATTAACTTCTTTGTCTTTCTCATAAATGAAAAGCATCTCTATGCTGAAGAAATAGTAGTCAGCCAATGTTTTCCACCTGTGTTGAGCTTTGCATAATGAACTTGTCATGAGAAATAAAGTGCCAGATTGATTATTGAAAAGTCATACTTACTAAAAAAAAGCAAAAGCAAAACGTACACCTCCTATCTTTCAGGAAGTGTAGATATCCTTCCATTTGCATTTCCTGTGATGTTATTCCAGGTAGAGTCTAATATTGGATGATTAACAATGATGAAAAAACGTGTTGCCAAGTGATAGTGAACTCATTCAAATCTCACTCATCCATCATTTAAGACTCATGCCAATCATGTTTAAGAAGTAAATAATAATCCTTTTTCTTTGCTTTCTGGATCAGTTTGGAAATCTCTATGTATAATTCAAGAGAAATGAACAGGGGAAGGAAATGACAAGGTAACACATGCACAGTTATCAGCTCTGTCTTCTCTCTTTTTTAAAAATTTTATTGGTGCATCATAATTTTACATATTAAAGACATTCTTTGAGATATGTTTGTATATGCATAACTCACAATTTGGTCTTTTATTTCTTCATATTCTGCCTCCCTCCCCAGGAATCCTACCTCTAGTCTATTGGTCTCTCCTCTATTTTCATTGAGTCCCTTTTCTTTCTTTTTGCTCCTCTAGCTTCCGCGTATGAGAGAAAACACAGGACTCTTGACTTTCTCATTCTGACTAATATCACTCACTTAGATTAATGTTCTTCAACTCCACCCATTTTTTTTTCTGCAACTCACATAACTTCACTCTTTTTTTTCCTGTTTTTCCTTTTGGTACCAGGGATTGAACTCAGGGGCAATCGACCACTGAGCCATGTACCCAGCCCTATTTTGTATTTTACTTAGAGACAGGATCTCACTGAGTTGCTTAGCAGCTTGCTTTTGCTGAGGCTGGCTTTCAACTCAAGACCCTCCTGCCTCCACCTCCAGAGCCACTGGGAATACAGGCGTGTGCCACTGTAACTAGCACTTTACTCTTGTTTATGGTTGAATAAAACACCATTGTGTATATACCCATGTTTTCTTTACTTTGTCATCTGTTGATGGATACCTAGGCTAGTTCCATAATTTGACTATTGTGAATTATGCTGCTATAAACACGGATGTGCATGTATTGCTACAGTATGCCCAGCTGAAAGTCTTCTAACATGATGGCAATGCTTATTTGTGACAACCACATGCTTTGAATTAACAGAGCTCATGGAAAAGAGAAAATATTTATTTGAATATCTTGACCCTTGAGCTTTCTAATGCTCATCTTAAAATAGATTATCAACAGAAGAAAACATCTGTACAACTGAATAAATTATTTCCTCTTCTGGTGGACAAAAATCTTCCCAGAACTCTGACCACTACAATGAGCTTCAAGCTAGCCATCTGTATAGTAAAAGTCAAAAGTAAATTCATCCTCTTATTCTGAACAAATCTCCTCTATTGTTCTGACATTCTCTCTCTCATGAAAACATGCCACAATTTGTGCAGTCACTGAAGCCTGAATTCTACTCTTCCATCTTCATTAAGTCTCACATATAATTAAGCAACAAGCTGTGGGGCCTTAGCACTGTAAATAACTCTGCAATCCAACCACCTTTCTGTGCATCAAATGAGTGCTGTAATGCAGGTGGCTCACATACATCCTGAAGCACATCTTTAGCAAGGCTCTCTACCTTCAATTTTTCTTCTGCTTCTCCTCCAAACCATTCTCTACACCATGGAGTGATCATTTAGTTATATAAATCCCTGTTTGGAATCCAGTAGGAGGACCTTGTTGGTCCTCCAGGTAAAATGGTGGCTACATAAAAGGATTTAGAGGCTCCGGATATCTATGTGCAGAATCACCTTTATCACCTGTAGTCAAAGTACTGTATCTTTGCTTTTGGGTGCTTTTTGGTGAATTTCATTGCATGCAGCACCTTCTTTCCTGTCTTGGTCTCTTACTCATGCTTATGTTTCTCTCGTGGGACTTCATTTTCCCTGATACTCATATTGTGGTCTTATGTCATTCTCTGAGCTTCAACAGCAAAACATGGTTCTCCTTTTGCAATAATTATAACATTTATAATAGTTTCCTATTTATTCCTCTGTTTTTCTAATTAAACTGAAAATTACCACAGGATAAAAAGTATACATTTCTTGTTTATTGCTGTATTTCCACATCTAACATATGGACAGGAATATAGAAAACATTTAGTAACTATCTGGTAAATGAATAGCCCAAGAACAAACAATTATTAAGATTTTAGATAAACAATTACATTTCTAAGAAGAAACATCTCAAAGTTTGAAGGCATTAGAAAAGAAATCTAGAAACACTTTAGAACCAAAATAATTGTTGAAAATTAGAATTGGGTAATTAGCAATAAAGAAAAATGTTTCTGATTTTTTCCCCCAAGTATTTTACATCAGCCGGGACAAATAAGCATTAGATGTTTTAGATCTTTAATTCAGACCCCTATAACCTCATCTAATAATTTCCTGATCTTTTCAATGTTAACAGTGTTAAAAACATCAAGGTGCCCCCCAAATAAAACACATGCTCAGAAGTGGGTGGGCAAGGTAAAACTTCATTTCTGCCAGAAAGACATGCTATCCCTAAGCTGGCTCACAGTGTGCCTGCTTATAGCCCTGTAGCAGAGCTGCCCTTCACCCTGATTGGAGGAACTTGGGGCTACCAACTACATGATGGCTATTTTAAAATTGGGGTGGGCACCATGAACAGCCAGGAGAATGAGAAGTTGTGATCTCCATTTGTGTACAATATATCAAAATGTATTCTACTGTAAAATTAATTAATTAATTAATTTTAAAAATCGGGACAGGCAAAGGGAAGGGCTGTAATTGTAATGGCTATAGTTGAGTTAAAAGCCTACAATTAAAAGGCATATTCTGAAAATGAGCCACCAGACTTTCCATTTTTCATAACAGTAAGTATCTGTCTTGCTAATTGTCCAGGGAGAGAGAGAGAATTCCTCCTTAGCGGGTCTATCCTCTGGATTGCTTTCACAGGATCAGAAGATTTGCAGCTATACCCCCTCCTTTTTTCTAAAGTCAAAATTAGGCTTCTCTTCTGGACCAGGTCAGATGCTTGATCACACTTGTCCCCTATTCCAGTGGGCAAACCATTGTCTGAGAACCAATAATAGCTGACATGTGTAAGTGTATTTGCTAGTATCACTTATTTTCACAGTAACCCTGAGAACCATTTGGTGTTGCTATTGCTGTTGTTGTTACTACTATTATATTGATGAATAAATTGAAGCTAAAAGAAGTTATGTCTTCAATATCAAGTAGTTTGAATTCAAGCCATTGTTTTCAATGACATGATAGTGTATGTTACTTCCAGAGAATTTGAAATGAAATATGCAAAATGAAAATGAAAATATGTGCTGTCTCCAAGGAGTGTATCACTAGGAAGAATTTCATAGTGTCATCTTGACAGATATTAGATTATCAATTATAATATGAGTAGTACTTTAATGGACACTAAATTAATTTATTTGAAGTCAAGGACAAAGGAGAATCATGATGCCCACGTTCAGATTTAAGTATCAAGTAAATTTATCACTTTACATGTATTATGTGAAGGAAATTAATTATAGATAACTCTTGAATTTGTAAGCCACACAACAGAATATCTGAAAACTTTTAGTAGCTCAAAAATATAATGATTTATTATTTTTCACATCTGTGTGGTTTTACAGGGTGGTTCTCCTGTAAATTCCTGGACTTACGTGTGAAATGTTGCCTTCACATTTCAGGGGTCTAAACAAGGGGTCATAAAGAAAAATACTTAATTTGATCTTTAGCCATAAGCTCCACATCACCTTGAGAATTTCTTAGTTGTCAGCAGCACTTCAGAAGAAAGATAGTTTTATTTTTCAGCTTAGTAAATCTTGACCTTATACTATTTCCTCTAAATTCTGCTTACAAATAGAATAGTTAATCCTTTCAGTCTTTTCATTCCTTACCATATGCATCTAGAAGAAGCCAATTGGCACTTTTGACATCCTATGTAGATATAGGGATAAAGAGCCCAGGTCCACAAATTTGTTAGGTTTATTCCCTGCCTTTCACATTAGGCAGGAAAGTCTTTTGACATTGTTATTCTCTGCAACATAATATGGGTCATCCCTTCTCTAACCTCCAGCATTTCTTGGCCATTTCCCTAGCGTTTTCTTTTTAATCTCTTGCATTTCAGCCTCTGTCATTGCTACATGGTTTAGGTTTTGAGAAGAAAACACCCCATTTCTCAGAGTCTAAACCAGTCAGTGTTCAGTCAAGGAAGAAGAACGATTTTGAGTATTGTGCTTTAGGGAAGATACTTTTAACCAATTTTTCAGAAGCACGGGGACAGAAGGGCAAGCTGCAGCCTACATGGAGAATCTCAGAAGCTGAGCAGTTCCAGCCACTGAGGTGGGACTCTGAGAAGATGTTTATAGAGGGATCTGTTGCTCCTAGTGATCCCTAGTTAAGCACCTATTGATGGTGCTAGGCACATTGTGGATCATAATTTTCAGAAGCCAAGATGAAGAGATGAATGTCTTTGACTATATGAATGATACAGTCAAAGACCAACAGAAAAGTCACAAGGTACATTTGCAACTGACAATTTTCACTTGTCTGACCTTCTTTGAGTAAAGCTGTCTGAATGTTGCCTTCCAAAGTTCCCATGCTTATTCCACTATCTCTTTCCCCCTGTCAAGTTACCACAGTATGAGTCTTAGGAATTCTGGAAATGCATATTCAGTTTGATAAAGTTGATAAAATGACTTGGAACAGGAGGTAAATAAATATTCTGGTCATGAAAGAAAGAGAACTTTCTATATCTTTATGCAGGTCTGGGAGTGCTTAAATTCATAAGCAAGACCAAGGCCATGGCCATGTGTCTAACTACAAATAAACAACCACAGGTGACCTTGGATGGTGACTGAGCTCATCTAAATTACCTTAAATCTCAGTTTCCTCATTTACAAATGTTAATAAGGATGGTATCTATTTGATGGAATTTTTGGAAGAATAATGCTTAGTGTGGCATAGGGTATTTGTTATTTTTAATAGGTAGATATTAATTGCTATTTAAGAGGTGTTAAATAATATCAGTCTTTTAAAAATGGTCTTAAAATATTATTGAGATATGATACCGTGTATATTCTCCCTTCATTGTCAAAGAAATAGAATTATACTCTCGGTGCTCTGATGATTTAGCCCTATGGAAGAAGAGCTGTGTACATAAATGGCTGGAAGAAGGCATAATGGATAACAAATTCTACATATAAGCATGCATTCCCTGACTTATACATTATATACGTGTTCCAGGTAAATGACTAAGGGTAGGCATTATAGGCAATTGATTCTATAATAAGGAATACATTGCCTCACATGTACTATACATACATATCCCATGCAGATTTCTTATCTCATTATCAAACTGTTTGTTTGAAATATAACTGACTATGGCTACAATATTTTAGTAGAATAACTTACTGTCAGTGACCAAACATATTAACAAGAGCTGGCTGATTTTTTTTCTTGCATTCTTAAAAGAATAATTAACAATTTACTTTCTTTTTTATTATTGGATATTTGCAAAAATTAGAGTAGCACAGTTTTAGCTTTTATGACCCTCATACCATGTATGTTCCTTATATAGGAAGACAAAGGAGGGCTATTTAACTTAGGCTGAATTTATAGAGAACCTTAATTTCTCCTAATTAAACAGAAATAAATATTTCCAAAAAGATTAAGAAAATAGCTAATTATAGCTTTTTCCAGTATATATTTATTTGTGGTCCATTTTACTCATATTTTACTTCATTAACTTGTATATGTGGGTACAGTTATAACACCTTTTCTGTTATGTTATTTCCACATATGCTTATGTATCTTCTTCCTCATTCTTCCTATCACTTTTTTTTTTTAATGGGATTGTTCAAGAAGCTAAACTGTCAGTTTAGTGTCTGATCTTGTCCTAAACCATCAGTGTAAATATAACACCAATATTAGCTGTTGGTATTCATTCAAAATTTACTGCAACAATCCAACTTTCTAGATAGTAAATCTGAGGTTTGTAACAACATTCCAATGGCTGACATTCTCATGGTTGCATCCGTTGTTGAAATCTTGCTGAACTCTTATTCCCAGGAATGTCTCATCTTCTGTATTTATTCATCATTATCATCATTGTGCTGTCCTACACTTGGATTATCCATCAGTTATTTCTCCAAAATGCTATTATTATAGTTTGGATATATGGTGTCTCCCAAAAACTCATGTGTGAGCCCATGCAAGAAAGTTTAGAGGTAAAATGATCGGGTTATGAGAGATTTAATTCTGATTAAACCTTAATCCACTTCTTAATTCAGAGATTAACTGAGTATTAATTGTAGGCAGGTGGAGTGTGGCTGGAGGACCTACATTTCTGGGGATGTGCCTTTAGGGTTTATATTTTGTCCCTGGTGTGCAGAATTGTTTCTGCTTCCTTGTGACATGTCCTGAGATGCTTTTCTCCATGACACTCTTCCTCTGTGATATTCTGTCACCCCTTGGTTCTAGAACGATGGAGTCAGCTATGTACTGAGACCTCTGAAAATATGAGCCAAAATAAACTTTTCCTCTTCCTCATTGTTCTGGTAAGGTCTTTGCGTCACAGAGACAACAAACTGACTAAAACAGTCATCCACACAAATCATTTGTGGGTGAGGCAAATTTTACCAAGAAGGGTTCCAAGTGGCATTAATTCCCAAACTGTTTAATACTGCGTGTTAAATGGCCCTGCCCTGTTACTCAGAGTCTTATGGCCACCAGCGACCTGATGGGAATTTGTTAGTAAACACAGATTTTGAAGATCATTAGCTTCCTGCCATGTTGATCTATTTTCTTCTTCTCCTCCCCTACATATTTTCTTCCTCTCCTCCCCTACATATCTCTCTCCCCTACCCCGCCCCCCACTTTGTAAACAGTAAGATCGGACTTTATGCCTTCTTCCTTACATGTTTTATTTCAAATTCCTGTTAAATTTTTGGACAGAGAAATGTCTTTTTTTTTTCTTTTTCTTTTTTTGTAGAATCTTTCCAGAACCTGTCTTTAGGGCGCACATATCTAAAAATAGTATATCAATGTATTTTCCTAAACAAAGATAGTTTTCTCCCTACGGGGAACTTTGAGCCAGCTGTTGACATTACAATTTATTTATCCTGCCACCTTTGCTTAAAGAATAAATTCAATGAAGGCCTTTTGGAATTTAACTTCTCCAGGGAAAGGCATAAGTGACATGGCAGGAATATTGTCATATAATTTTTCTTAACATTGTTGATCATGTTGATATATATAATCCACCTGTCGTAGAGCCCAGCACATTGTTAAAGAAGACCAGATTCACGGTAATGGTAATACATACTTGTTTTCTTCACATATATTCATGTAATTTTCACAAATACCTGTTCCAAACCAGAATCATTTGTCTTCAAATCCAGTTGTCATATATTTTTACTTTTTCCCTCACAGTAACCCCTTTCCTTATTTTCTTGAAGTTATTCATTTGGTTCTATAAATAAATCGGGTGATCTTCTAAAGATGGACAATTGAATAGGAAAGAAGGTAAAGATGCCAGGAGCACAGCCCATTGAAGCCAAGAACAATGTTGGCTAAGTTCACTTGTATCTTATTTGTATGTTTAATGATTATGATGTTGCTTTTTCAACATGTTGAGCCAGTGCACGTCCTCGGTGTTGTGCTCACAGTTGAAATCTAAAAGGTCAGGAACAGTTTGGTCATAGTACTAGCAAGCACATTTTGATAGTGAGTCCATTGTAGGCAAAACCCCCTATGAAGAATCCATGGAAGAGATGCCAAGGAGTACGTAAACCCACACCACTCTTATGCATAGAATTGCTGTTCAAGGGAAAATGAGGGCAAAAGTAAAATATCTTCCTTGTATACACAACATATGTGAGTCACATACACATATGCATGTAGCTGTGCATTTTTGTAAATATATTTAACAGGTAATCAGATACCCAGCCTAACCCCTTGCCACAGCCAGGCAGTAACAGTGAGCTGCTTGTTGCTCTATATTGTGCCTCTGTGATATGCACTTTAACCCCAGAGTCCTTCATAATGAACCATTCTTCTCCAAGTAATGCTTTTCTATCCTGTAATATCCTGTAATATTCCTCCTTTGAGTCAAATCCTCAAGAACTTGGTTGGAGAAACATACTGACACACAGTCACATTACAAGGGTATTTTTGATTTCTCTTCACAGTGAGTTGTCACAACCAGAAGATGTCAGGTCATGTTTCCAAAATTCTATGGAGGTTACTAATCTGGCCAGTAGAGATCCATTAGTTTTCCTTCCCACAGTGACCTTTTTTTTTATTAAGCAGTTGTGAAAAATGACTCTTATATAATTCTTCCCATAATCTCCCTTGATGATTACAATTCCCTTCAGGACTCATCCTTTGGAGAAGCCTCTGCTGCAATTTCTAAACTGGCTTCAGAAATGAAATGGTGAGGCTGAGTTATATACTTTTGTAAAAGCAGATGGATCAATCACAGAATTCAGAACTTAATTCATTTCTCATCTTTCTCTTAACAATTTCTGGTGGGTTCAGGTTATTTTTCTATTTCTATTTGTTTCTTGCAATGCAGAAAAAGGAGAATCACATTCTATATTCAGACTATAGGTATGTTTACTGAATTAAGCTGTTGTTGCAAGTTTGGGGTATTAGATTATCAACAAGTCCTGTTTTTTTCTCAATGCATAATTATTTTTATTTTTGCTTTACATTAGGTCATGAAAATTCATTCTCAAAATCACTCTGATATATCTGTTGCTTTCAGTGAGGACCATAGCATAAACTAAAATAAATAAACTTTATTTGGAAGATATAATACAAGGAAACATAAGGAAAGCTTACTCTCAAGTCTGTTCCTGATGGACACTGGTTTTCGTATTTTTGCAGTTATCTGCACACACTATTTTACACACAAATGGTGAGAGGCTTCCTGAACTATCAAAGTTATTGAAACAATTGAGAACCCAATTGCACATTTTCCTCCAAATCTTCTGTACACACACACACACACACACATACACAGCCATTCACTCAAGATTAGAGATCAAACAACAAAGTTGGCATTGTGTGTCTGCTTTGTTCAAATACTATCTGCAGACCAGTTTCTCAAATTACTCTGTTTCCAACAGAACTAATTTTAAAATGAATCTCCCACTGACTTCAGGAGCTTTCATCTCTTTAGGATGGCAATGAAGCCTAAAAATGTGTGTGTGCCTGGTACACCAGAATGCTGAAGAATGAATTCTTGTGTCACCCCAGCCCGGCAGTGTTGAAATTCCTCCCTGGGTCCTGATCATCAATCCCTGGGAAACCTTTCAAAGGGTTTTCAGTGATAAGCTAAGAGAAAACAAGCCCCAGGAAAAACACCAAAATTCTATAGCTATATCATAAATGAAATTGCTCAGTATACAATTCCTTTATGTGCTGTGAATACAGAATATGGTAGCTTTACAATTTTTGCCTTATATTTTTGTACACAGAATGCAAACTCAATTGCAGTGTGATAAGAAATAACACAGGAAGTTGCTGTAAACTTGACATCTCTGCATCCTAGAAAAATAATAAACTCTAAACAGCTTCCAGAAAATTAAGATGCTTTAAAATTGCTGGACAAGATGAGAAATTAATCCTCAGAAGAAAGCATGCACACACACACAAACACACACACACACAAACTAATTATGGCATAATTACTGCACAGCTGCTCCAGAAATTTGGAGGTACCCTGCCTTCTCTGTTGATCAAATGTAATCTGATTATGCTCCTTGCTTGAAGTATCTCTGGCCCTTCAATCTCCAAAAATAAATTCTCATTGATGTCTGACATTTCTAAATCTACTGACTAATTACTTTAAGAGTGGGATTTGTTTTGCATGCTTTTGACATAATCCTTTCACTCATGTAGATAAGATCACAGTTGAGGTTAATCAATGGGATAAATTTCTATAGGAGCATGATCTATCAGAATCCTGCACTGTGCGATGGTCTTTCCTCTCCCTTGTTCGTATTCTGACAAAGCATAGGCAACCAAGGCTTCATTCATTTACTCAGATATCCTCCTTTAGGGATGTTCATCTTCTCTTTCTTCACTGGATATTTCTCCAGGTCTTTCTCCATTTCACTTTTCCAGTCCTACTTTGAAATATTTGTGTTTTTTTCCCTTATTTCTGCCATTGATGCAGGTTTTTCCTGTGTCCTTCCTCACACTTCCAAGAACTCAACACAGCCAGCAAGTTGCATCAAATCCTAAAGTCCTTGGGAACATGCTTCCTCTCTCTCCACTTCAGATAGACAACACTAATGCTTTTTGTGTCTGTGAGGTGCTGGTGATTGAACTCAGGACCTTGTGCATGCAAGGCAAGCAATCTACCAAATGAGCTATATAACCAACCCCTGAGACAGCTCTTACTAACATTTGCTTGGACTTCAAAATATATGAAGTATTTTCATGTCTACAATGTTAGCCTTTACAACATTTTAAAGATTTCTTATTAATTACTATTATTTTATAGGTAAAAAGATTAAGTGATATTCCCTAACAGGTACAAATAGCAGACTAAGGAGAGATTTGAAACTGTGTGTGTTTATTTTGAAAGTTTACTGGTATGTTCTGCATCACATGCCTCATTCAAACAAAAGCTTTAGATTACTATAATATGGTAAGGTGGTCTTCACCATACTTAACAGTCACACAGCCCCTACAGAAATGAGCCTTGTAACTCTAGATAATAGATAATTTCTATCATCATCAATAGAAAGTCATTTGTAGAGAGTAGATACATGAATCAAAAATTGGTGGTCTGAATGTCATCATCTATCAAATCATATAAGAAATTAGGACCTAAACCTGACAGATTGGAATCCTACTCATAGCCACTGTTTATTAAAATCAATTAGGTAGTTTGTCTTTCTTGCCAAAAGCTGATAATTCAGATGATACAACACTTCTTTTAGGATGACTTGTATCAGCGGGAAGTCTTATCACATTAGATTTTAAATGCAGACACTTTCCTTGAAATAGCTGTGGAATGAATTGCTTTCCAGAGGGTTTTGCATAATTTTAATTTGCCTTTTTATTGCTATTAATGGACCATCTGTACCTGTGGTTTCCTATGAAATTTAAAAAGGACATACTGAGCAAGTATTATAATTTAAAATGCAGAAACATATAATTAAATCAGCCATGTCAAGTGAGATTTTTAAAAAAACTATATTGATAAGTCCTGAAAATCAGTAAAATCAGGATTTTAACATCAATGGTAGATGTTCAAAAATTTGAACTAGCAAACTCTAATTTTGGATTGACAACCTAATTGTTAGATCCATTTTTTAAAAACAACTTGTGCTCAATTTGTGAAATCTAAAGGGACAACAATAAACAAACAAAAGTTTAATTCAAACTCAAATACTATTTCTTTTAATTGGATTGAAGTTAGAAATCAGGAATAAGTGAGATCACATGAACTAATTTAAACTATCAACTGATTGTTGTTCCACTGTGGAGATTTGATGACATTTTATTGAAATTTGTATGGGATAATTGAAATCTTGAGGGGGAACTGAGATCATTACCAATAGTCATGCTATTATTTCATAGACTTTTCTTTTTTTAGTTATAAGCATTTTTTTCTCAGTAATTAGGAATACTTCTTAATGTTCATTTATTCATTTATATATAACAGTCCTTTACATTTCATTGGTCCAAGTTTCATCATACAGCTACCCTAGTTGCTAGTTATTCTGGAAAATGTCTTTACTGGATATCATTGTGCTGATGGTTCCAACCTTAAACTTATGTGAATTGCTACTGAAAGAGAGAAAAACCTTAGAGATATGGGAACTGTTGACAATAATCTGCCCCTTTAAACATCTTTCTCTGCACACACAGAACACATATACCAATCTTGATAGAATCACACATGCCCTGTACATTTTCTGCATCCATTTTAAAGTCCAGAATCTCTTACTACCTTGAAGCCTTCTTTTTATGACCCCTTATCTATAAACTAAGAGAAATAGTATCTTTCACACCCACCTCCATCAACACACACGCGATGAAAGGGTAGAAACAAAATCCATTCATAGAAATGAAGTCTAGAGCCTCCCGCAGAGGCTATCTCCTGGTAGTTAGGAACACTGAAATATGCCCATCTGTGTATAATTCACCCCTAATTTTTCTCCCCGGGATGATTCTCATGGCCATATTCTTCCCTGATGCCCAGAGTCCTCTGAAATTTTGAGTTTGCATACTTTATATTGTAGCCATATCTGAAGTGAGATTTAGAGGACATACTCTATTTGGGGGCTGTGTAATTTTTACATACCTTATTGAATCAAAGAAACTTTTGGACAGCTGGGAACCTAAGGGCTTGCTTGTAGGACAGCTTTATGACTTTTCCTCTCCCTTTCTCTGTTTATCTTTTAGTTCTCCTTCTCCTTCTCGTGTTTTAGTCAACTTTCTCGCTACTGTGACTAAAAGACTTGACCAGAACAATTGTAGAGGAGGAAAAGTTTATTTGGGGGCTCACAGTTTCAGAAGTATAAGTCCATGGAAACAAGCCCCATTTCTCAGGGCAGAACATAATGGCAGAAGAGTGTGGCAGAGGGAAGCAGCTCACATGATGATTAGGAAGTAGAGAGAGACTCCACTTGCCAGATGCAAAATATATACCCCATAGGCATACCCACTACATCTAGCTCCCCCAGCCACACCCTAACCTCCTTGAGATACCACTCAGTTAATCCCTATCAGGGGATTAATTCACTGTTGGGTTAAGGTTGTCATAATCCAATCATTTCTCCTCTGGACCTTCTTGCATTGTTTCACATGTGAGTTTTTGGGGAAAACCTCAGATCCAAACCAGAATATAACGCAATATGAATTCCTTCAAAAAATAGTGAGCCTTCTATTTGCTCTCCAATCAGTTCCATATGAAAATGTTTTTATTTTTTTAATTTTTTACATGAGTTCTCCTAAATATTTCTTAGACCTGACTATTCTTCATGTCTATTTTCTATGCTAAGATGAGGACCATCTTTCTGAAATGGGAGGCTATGGTAAGAAATTAATACAGCTTTATCTGATCTTTGTAGAGGTGTGAAGTTCCCAATATTTGTTGGAGAAGAACAAATAGGAGGCTTTTGAGAAAATCTCTGAGCACAGGCCTTATCGTCAGGTAACTGAGACACACAAGAAGAGGGTTTCTTTTCTATGAGGTACCAGGTTTTTTCAAGTTAGAGTTAAAACCTTTGTCAGAAATGGAAATCCTTAGCAAGCTCTACTACTTTCTAATTCTATTTGCATAATGACAATCCTTACTCAAGCTTTTCTTTTTTACAGTATTTGGCTGAAAGCATCCTAGAACTGCTAACATAGGTAGATATTTACCGTTTTCTTAACAACCTCCTTTAGTGCAACATAATTTAGAGGTCTAACTTTTTGGTATAGTCAATAGTTTTATTAAATACTTTGCCATGCCATAACCAAGACCAAGTTCTTTATTAATTGAATTAATAGCTGAAGATTTATCATAAAGAAACCTCAAAATATAGGTTCTTTAACTAGATAGACTAATATTTCTGTTTCATCAAATTCCTAAAAACTCTGATTGACCAGTTGGCTATATCAACTTTAACATATGGCCTGCATCTTTGAATCTGAGATTGAATGAATATATGCTGCTGTTCTTGGCAAAAACTAGCAGAAACAAAAGTATAGGGCCAGCAGTTTTCTTTTTATGGAAAAAACATAGAAATTTATTTTAAAATTTATTTTTAAGGAAATAATATAGAAACTTATTTTTAAGGAAACAATGTAGAAAGTGCAAATATTTTTGTAATTTTCCTTTGGCCCAAAAATGTCACTTATTTTAAGGGAGAACCAGAAAACAGTCTTCCTGCTAAAAGGCCATGCTTGTAGGTCACCAAAGTAAATTTGGAATAACTTGGATAAAAAGAGAATGGCTATTAGAAGAGACAACTTCTTTCCATCATTTGTTTTTCTTTTGAGGAAAAAGTATAAGAAATGTTGTCTTAAGACCTAAACATTATAGGCCAATATGCCAATATTCTGATCAAATTTTATGACTATTAGTTTCCATTAATATAACCCGTTTCTAATGTGGAGAGAACTTTCTCTTCTAAACGGTGAAAGGCTTCATATTTCCCACAGTTATATAAAATGACTATCAATATTTTTTTCACTAACAGATTATTTTAGTTTTGTAGTCTACTTTTTATTAGTCTACTGGCACAAGGCATTTTCAAATATTAAAATCTTCAACTTATTTTAATCTAATTATTTCCAAACACATAACTACTTCATTTTTGTAAACGATGTGCTATTTGATTATTAAAAAATTACTGAGCAACTATTAAAGTAGCTAATGATTCCTTTTGTCATTTTTATTTTTCCTAAACTTAATCTAACCTGATACATACATGCTTCATTTAAAATATTTCTTTTTTTAAAGACTGTTGTCAATTTATTTTCAGTTCCAAGTTTAGTCAAAAGCTCTTAGTCATTTGAGCTCAAATTTCTGTCTATTCATAGAACTGTGTACTTGTTTCTCTACCATAAACAATATTTATTAAGCAGGTATTGGAATTTTATGGACTAATTTCTTCACTTATTCTCCTACTCTTCTGTATCATTCACAACAGTGCTTTTAAAGCTGTGTTCTGCAGAGCCTTGGAATTCTGTATAGAAACCAATGCAGGAGAGAGATGAGGAGATGGATCTCTGGGCTCCTCTGAGATTTCTAATCCATATTACAGATAAAAGCACAACACTTGTGTTACACTGGAGTTCTGCTGAAGATTTTCTTTGAGAAAAACTTCTACTGCTTAAATGTGTGCTTAAAACACAATTAAAAATAAAAAATCCATGAAGTTCTATGCTATTATTTCTAACTTCCTGCAATTATCCCTATCTCATGGAAAAATTAGGAGAAAAAAAAAGAACCAAATGGAACTTTCTGTGCTGGAAACTCAAATAGTCTCCTCTAAATGGTCTTCTCTAGACAAAAATGCAGAGTTAACTTTCCGTTCTTCTTTTTCAGAACTAAGCATAAAAACAAGTGAATAATATTGTAAGTCCATCTTTCTATAAGCTTTTTATCTGTAGGTAGAAAAGTCACAGTTTACTTGATAAAATAGGTGGACAGGTTGTGGTTATAGGTTGTGTTTGCATTGGCATGATGACCACTGACTATTGTCTAATTGTAGTAGAGAGGAGCCACTAAAAGGGGCTGGGAATATAGCTCAGTTGGTAGAGTGCTTGCCTAGAGTGCACAAGACCCTGGATTCAATCCCTGGCCTCAAAAAAAAAAAAAAATAGCAGAGGTGACACTAATTACAATGAAATAAGTCACTACCACTAAGTCATTTCTTAGCTCCTCTGTTGAGTGGTCACCTTGACTTATATTTCACCTAGAGTTCCTTATAAACATTGTAAAAATATTATAGCTCTCCATATGGACAATTTCATAATTTACCAGTCTTGAAATTTAATGCACAGCATTGAGGAGAATCATCTGGGCATGTTACCATTTGGACCTCTATTGTTTCAGTATATCCTTGTAATGATTAAATAAACAGTAAAAAGCAAGTTGGTACCTTTTGGAGTTTCTTCTTGAACTCATTTCCTGGAAAAAATCATGCCTTCTACTTACTTTTTTGAAAGAATGCCTCTCTAATAAATATTCATTTTGAATTTTGTTCAGTTCACTACTATTGGGCAAGGTGGAGGCTGTTCAGGAAAACATGAAAACATTTATGTTTTTCAAGCTTTTGAGAATTTTCTTTTAAGAATGGAGTAAATTTGCCAGGTGTGGTGGCATACACCCATAATCCCAGTAGCTCAGGAGGCTAAGGCAAGTGATTGTAACTTCAAAGCCAGCCTCAGCAACTTAGTGAGTCTTGAAGCAACTTAGCAAGAGACCCTGTCTCAAAATAAAATTAAAAAAAAAAGATTGGGGAGTGACTGGGATGTGGCTCCTTGGTTAAGCACTCCTGGATTCAATCCCTGATACAAAAAAAAAAGAGGAAAGAAAAAAAAAAGAATGGAATAAACTTAGCTTTTACTTCCCTTAGTTTTTATTGTGTAGATGGGGACAGTATGGGAGAGAGAAGAAAGAACCAGATCTTGATCCAGTTTAAATTCTATTATTGTTTTTGTCACCAATGGAACTTGAATGCACTCATCTCTAAAGCAGAAGATAATATTTTTGAACTCCCTTGTTCAAACGATTTCCATTAGTATTTTAGTTGGAAAAGATTAATCACAATTATTAAGAAATTTATTCTCCATTCTCAAATAAATGAATTTAAAATGCAGTTTTTTTTAAAAAAAAAAAGTTTATTAAATTGGAAAAAATATCTGAGAACCCTAGTAACCCCATTCTTGATGTACACCCATTGTATCAATTATGTTAATCTTTTAATACAAAAATCAACATTTATGCTTACTTAAATGTCCATAACTCAGTCAAAGGAAAGTAACTTTTGTATAGTTTTTCTTTTCCAAGCAATAGCTCTTGAAAAGAAGCTAATGAAAGTCATTGTTGGTTGAGATGGGTCATGTTTTGCTTTGATTTGTTCTATTAAAAAGGTATTAAGGGGAAACTAGAGACTTACTTTTACTTATTCATGAAGTTGCATATGCAAAATTGTATTTTAAAAGTAATGCATGATATTTTAAATTGTATCAGGCCATTTGCTCTTTTAGAATGGATACTGCTGATTAAATAAACTTAAATTTGTTTTTTAATCTTTGAGGAGGGTTATGTGGTATTATTCAGTCATAGTTTTTTCCAGTTGCTCACATTAAAGAGATATTTCAAACTCAGCCAAGTGTATATCTCTGTAATGCTCTGGAGAGCAGGCACTTGGCTCTTATTTTCTGGGACAGAGTTTTGAAAAGGCTTAAGGCATTTGTTTTAATTTTAATTCCTGAGGCCTTTAAAATAACATTCTGAATAGTTGAAGAAAGTTTTTCTACTGCAACAATAAGTTTTCTTGGAATCAGCCCAATGCTGCTGGTTGTCATTGATTAAAACAGTGGACTTACACCTCATGGCTGTTTAAGATACTATGTAGTCATTTATTTTAGTATAAATAAATTCAGGACCACTTTTTAAAAACCGGCAAGGAGAGATTTTGTTGTGATTTTTCTAAAATGATGAATATGGCTTTGAATGCTACCTGGAGAGAACCCCACTGTGTATAGAAAAACAGGCAGAATTCTTCAAAGCTTATTCCTGACAGATGTAACATAATCTTTCCCTTCACTGCCAATCTTGTGTATCATTTCTCTTATTTGAATGCAATGGTTTAGAATTCATTCATTACAGATTGTGGGGCATAATAAAAGGTAAATAATGTCTTTGCAGAGTTCTCTATAAAAGCTGTCTGAATTAATAGGAGTAAAATGTAATTACTAAATTAAGAAATGTAATTATTAATTTAAGTATAAATTTACTTTTATTTTCATGTATGAAATGAAAGAAAATTCATAGAGATTGAATCTATATCCATTTGTCGAAGCATATGAATTTGTTTGAAATTCTTTCCACTACACACCTGGGTACAACACATTCTGTATTCTTTGTTTTGAATATGAGTTTTGTTGGAAGAAAGCATACTTTGACACAATTTTACATTGTAGAGTGCAATTGGGTTTGTCTCAGGTTATACAACAAGATGATTATAATATTTCCGACATTACGTGTAGGAACAGCTTAAATGCTATGGCAACTTCTGACCAGGCAGTGTCCCAGGTTATGGAGTGGGAAGCATCCCGAGTTAGACACTTGGTGTGAAGACACATCCTTCATATGGATGCTCAATCCATATTCAAAATGTTACCTTACTCTAATCAGATGGTACCTGGATGATTTTCTCACAATTGATTTGTGTACTCCTAGAGGAAATAATGGTTTAGATAGTGTAATAACTATCTTCTTTCTTATTTATCTCAGAACAATTTTAGGTGCAAGTATTTAATCCACCAGGCACTTAGAGCTAATAGACTGGACAGAGTAATTCTAAGAGAATCTTTCCTCAGTTTCTAGCTTGAAATAAATATCTTCATACAGTATCACTTTCTAACTGTACAGGTTTTAGAGACTTTATGCAACCACAGTGAGTGAAAAAATGGAAGTCTATTGTAGTTTTGGTATATTTTTTCTATCTTCTCTATGAGCCCATGTGCACATATAATTGTTCTTGATGTAGACAATTTTAACATATATTCCTCATTATACCACCAAACTTTTTTGAAAATATAATTTTAAATTGATGTAGGATTGAAATCAACCGAGCATAATTTTACACATAATAATGTAACAATAAAAGTTTTTCCAAGTTTTTGTAATATTAAAAAATTCAATGATCAATAACATTTTATGTGAGCTCTGTCTGCATCTTTGATTATTTGTATTCAAAGAAATTTCTAAAAATTGCATGGTCAAAACATTTCAGTAGTTTAACACTACTGGCAGATATTATTAAATGCTTTATGTGTGTAGTGAAGCATCTCAACCCTAAAGCAATTTATATTCTCCTTGATAGTTCATCTTATACCTTAGTTTCAATTTACCAGAGTTGACTACTAACATTACACACACGCACACACACACACACACACACACATGCTCTCACACAAACGCACATGTATGCCTGCAAGGATAACACTTTTAGGATTTGTTCTGAATTGGATGTGAATTATTCATGAAAACTCATGTGTAAAACAATGCATCAGAGTTTTGAGATTAAATTATTTGGTTATGAGAGTCTTAACCTGATCAGTATGTTAATCCATTGATAGGGATTAACTGTGTGGTAACTGTAGGCAAGAAGGGTATGAGTGGATGAGGTGCATCACTGGGGAGCATGTCTTTGGGGTATATATTTTCTCCCTGGAGAATGGAGTTTTCTCTCTTGGCTTCCAGTTGGCCATGTCCTGAGCCACTTTCCTCCACTATGCTTTTCTGCCAAGATGTTCTGTCTCATCTCCTGTACAGAGCAATGGAGTTGGCCATTTATGGAATGAGACCACTGAACCATGAGACCCAAATAAACTTTTCCTCATCTAAAATTTTTCCAGTCCGATCTTTTGGTCACAGCAACAAAAAAACTGACTAAAACAGGGGTTATTTATTCTAGTCATTATACTATTTTTTCTTACTAATATTTAGTTTCATTAACTTAACTGACCTTTCCTATCAATAAATGAACAAGTCTCTGATTCTCTTTCGGTATGATGCATACCCTGGACTTTATATCTAGTATTTTTTAAGCTACACATTAACATATCAGTATGTCTGAAGCTATCAATATGGTAAACTGTGTTTCTATGTGCATTGTAGGGTGAACTTTACTACTACTAGACTTTTTTTGTCAAATTAAGCAAAAATAGAAACTGGATTAAAAGTTGCTATGTAAATTTGTATAATAAGAATTAAAGATTTATAATATTGACAATGAAAATACTCTTATTCATTGAAAAACAGAACCCCTTAATAATAAAGATTTCAAAGGACAAGACTCATTTTATTATTTGCTAATTATATTCAAATATTCTCATATAATATTATAGATGTGTATGCTTCTAGATATCTAATTTAATCCACACATGCCTGCTCCCATAAAGCAGGAATAAAATTAATTCATTGGGATCTGAATCTTGGATTTGTCACACATTTTCTTTATAACCATGATAAAGTTACTTAATTTGTATGATTCTATAATTTCTCATCCTTTAAATGAATAGAAACCTGCTTCAAAAAACTTTTACTAAAAGTTTAAAAATAGAAATAAATATATGCATATCTTAGATAAAATAATGATACAAAAATGTTATTTTGTTTGAGTCTTAATTTCTATGAGGTTTTAAAATCATCACTTTAGGGAAGACTTCTTTAAGGAAAAGCATGTTTACTACTTCAGAGGTTAAAATTTTCAGAAATATTATTTCTTTATAAATTATAATTCCTCAACTAGTCTTGAAGATAGTAGAGATTCCATTTCTTTCTAGAAATCTGAATTTTGTCAGTGTCACAATCACAAATTTTAATTCCTGTCATTTTAAATTAATTTCTGGTTTTCCAAAGACATCAGCACTTGGTCAGTTTCCACTTATTTTGGGACAGTATCATCTGACACATACAAGAAAAACTCTAAAAGAAAGTTGAAGATTTACAAAGGTGTCTCCTTTCCTGGCAAGTTATAGAGTGTTAATCATTTCTATACTCAAAGAGCCTTTAAAATGAACACTTTGTAGATTTTATTGGAGGTTTAACATTTTTCAAATTTTGCCTACAAACACCAAATTTTAAATTTGTTTCCTTTCACAGAGAAAAGGCATTTAAAAATAGAGAACATTTCATATAAAGTTCATGAAGACCCACCAGATGTTGATGACCATGTGCTCACTCTTCTTCCTTATATTCTTGTAACACAAACACAATCTTGTCATTCTCAGAGTCACTTTGGAGTTCTTTCACATTTAAGCTTGCAAGCTTTCTTGAGTGGAAACTTGGTGCCTTGGAAATTCATGGAAAGAAAATCCTTTATGAACACCAATTAAAATACGAGAAAGAATAGAGTGAATAAAAGAAGATTAAATTGCAGCTAGAGGAAATTAAATGAGGCAAAGAAAATATTTTAAACTCATAAGTTTTGTTAATTATTGAAATAGGTTTCCAGGGATATTTCTTTTTTTCTTTACTCAAGTATTTTAGCAAATCTTAAGAAAATGGCTTAGATGGTCTTTATTTTTTTCTAAACAGGAAATAATAAATGTTAATGAACAAACACTCTATTTTTTTTTCTTTTAGTCAATGCCCAGTTTAATTTGCAAATGGTCATTGTATCACTACTGGAGGCAGTGTTGAGCTCTAATAATTTGGTCAGTATTATCCCTTCTCCTGTGAAAGTTGTACTTGAACTTGTATTACCACAATTCTAACTTCCTGTAGAAATTGTTCAAAGCTAGCCACATTTTCTAGGACTTCATTCTTTGTTAATTATGCATCTCTAACTCCATGTAGTGCCATTTTGTATGGTGCTATTTTGTATACTATTAATTTCTAAACAGTTAAACAATACAGTATGTTAGAGACCCATAAATGAAGAGACTTTCAGATTTTTTTAAAAAATGAAAGAATTTCAAATTCTATGACTGAGAAGGTAAATCAATAACAAAGACTACAAAGTCAGAGCCATAAAAATTAAGAAATATAGTGGGGATGCAGGGGGAGCATGGGAGAAATAAACAACCTTTAGATAGCACAAAGGGGAGGTGTTGAGAGCCACAGCCGAAGGGGCCCCAGCAAACTTTCAGACTGCCCCTGATGATTGGCTCACAGCAGCCCCAGCAACTTCTAGCTGATTGGCTCCTCTGTGGTGATGCTCACTGGGCTGTTTCCCCGCCCTTTCAGACTACGGAGCTGCTCATTGGGGGACTTTTTTTGGCTCCGCCCACGTGACCCAGCCAATCGGCCTCAAGAGCAGGAGGAGTGGGGGAGGTTGAGAGGCTTGTGGGAAGCCGGTGGTGGCAGTTGGGCTCTGAGGGGTTTTCCTGAGGAGCTGTTTTGTTTGGTGTGTGTGGTTCTAAAAATAAAGTTAGTTTCTTTTGACAAGTGGCTCCTGAATTGTGCCCAGCCAGACTGCGGCAGGGAGGGAAGGGAAGGGAGGGGGATTGAGGGTAGGAAAGATGGTGGAATGAGATGGACAACATTATCCTAAGTATATGTATGAAGACACAAATGGTGTGACTCTACTTTGTATACAACCAGAGAAATGAAAAATTGTGCTCCATATGTATACTAAGAGTTGAAATGCATTCTGCTATCATGCATAACAAATTAGAATAAATAAAATTTATAAAATTAGGAAATATATATTTTTGATCAAAGCAAGTAGTTCAGAAATAAATGTATTGTATATAACAATGCAGAGTTACAGAGGCATTTTTTATGATGCTAGTAGGCCAGATACTTAAAAAATGTAATAATATAATAAAGTACATGTAAATCAAAAGTTATTTAAAAATCAACATTTGATAACAACAGTATTAGAATCCCAACATTCTACTAATTTTTCCTTATTAATTAATTTATTTTTTTGTTTGGTTTTTGCTCAAGACTACTTCTTGTTTGCCTGATTACTTTTTATGGAAACCAGACATAATGAAATACTGAATTAGCATGGGAACAAGAGGATGTTGTCTTTGTGCAGAGAGAGAAGCATTACTGATGGAGTTTTTCTTAAAGGACTGAGAGAACATGATATTGGCCTATGAAAATGTTTAGGGATGATGGCTGATTGGCTCCCACTTCATTCTTATTTAGGGTGTGGTCCTTATGGCTTTCACTCTCCTCCTCATGAATCGCTGAATAGTGGTGCTCACCTCTCCAGTTCCATGTGGCTACCAAAGCTCTGCAGTGTCCCAATTCTTGAGCCACACTTTTGGCAGTCAGCCCCATAGCTAGCTAGCTAGTTAGATACAGATAGACCTATACATATATATGGGTTTCTGTCTATCTATAGATCTTTAGTTCTGTTTTTCAAATCTGTTTCATTATTTTTGTTTGTTTATTGCTCCTTCCATGTGCTTTTGATTTTCTCTTCTAAAAATCATATTAAACATATTATGATTACTTTAATATGTTAACTCTGATTCTTGAAGCTGTTTTTCTGCATATTCTGCTTCATAACTATCTTATGTAATGTTTAAAAACAATTGCAATGTCATATTTAAACTTTATTATGGGGAACTATTTAACGTTTGTTATCAAAAATGCATTCTTCTAAAGGAGTTTCTATTTCTCTTTTCTGGGAATACGGAATAGGGAGCACTATCAATCTGGCATAGAAGCTAAATCTAATTCTCTCCTAGAGGCTTCTCAGATTGTTAATTCATGGGATTAAAAAGTATGAAAGTCAAAGAATACTTCATTTCTCCCTATAAAAAAGTAACAATAAGGTAAAGAAATATCCTTTCTGATTCCTTTTGAAGAGAATTTTCCTTTTTAGTGTGTCACAATTTATCCAAGGACTTGGAATCTGTCTGACTTTCTCACCTTGAAAAGACTTAAGGCTTAGTTGTTTTGTATTGTAATGCTGTTTAAATCTCAAGTGGAATTAGAAGGTGCTGTTTTTCATGCTTGTTTACCTGTATGGATACATGTTTCCATTTTTTTTAACCTCTGAGGAGTTAGCTTATTGCACTGAAATTTTAACCGTGCTTTTAAAGAATTTTCAAATCAATAATATATGGAATCTTTTCAGATGATTTGAAAATGAGAATAAAGTAACAAGAGTAGAATGACTAAGGCTCCATTCAGACCTTTAGCATCTTTTCCCTGGAGCTTTTGTAATTATCTTCTAAGTTGGGGTTTGGCAAACTATGGCCTGTGAACCTAAACTGGAACTTTACCTATTTTATAAATAACATTTCAATGAAACAATCATTTTCATTTGTGATTTGCTTTGGAAAGGTGTACTTTGGACATCTGTTGTAGGGTATAAGGGGGTGATATTTTTACTTTTTTTTTCTATTTCTCTTTTGTCTCACTCTTTCTTCTTACCATGGCAAGGGCTTCCTGCCAAGGACTCAATCCAAAACTGTTAGTGTATGAGTAAAAGCCAGTGTACAGGTTGACCCGACTCAAGGCTGTCCATGTTCCCTGCTCCCCAACAGGCCTTCAGCTCATGGCCTGCACAACCATCCACACAAGGCTTTCTTGTACTCTTTCCATAAGGTGGAGGTTCTGGTTTCAGTAAGAAGGCAGGCTTCAGCTCCCACATGCCACACACAGTACATGCAATCTCTTTTACCGTGTCGGGAGTCAAGTTCTTGGTTCCCAATACCACCCCATTGCACTGCCCATACATTAATTGACGATTTCTCATTGCAGAGCCGTTAACTTCTTATGTGAATCCCATCATATCTTATTCATATTTCACTCATGATTACCATGTGTTTAGAGCTGAAAGAATTAACAAAATGTGAAGTTGGTGTATTGTCTTTCCTAGAATTTAACTTCATGTAGTACTTTCAAAGGGGATTGGGTTTTTTTGGTCTGCTTGTGGTTAGTATATGTTTCCTGGCTTCTCAAAAGGGATCTTCTTTCTTCCGGGGGCGGGGGGGGGTGTTTAAAAAGTAGAAAAGACAATGGTAATGCACAATATGCATGTTCATATTATATACCTTAAAAACATAGTATATGAAATGTGAAATGCTTTCATTAGAATGTCATTATTGTCAGAAGCATTTGCTAATTACTAGGAGCATTCTGGAATACACAGAGAACGTTAAATTACTATGATTGTTGACTTTTGGAATACTTTGCAAGAAATGCAAACCTTTGGGAGTGCTGAAGGAACATCTGTGGGACACTTGTTATTCAGCATGTGTTTAGAGGATAAGAGGGACAAATGACAAAAGCACTTAGCTAGGCAGTGAGTTCCTGCTGGAGTAGGGGTGCAGTGAGCAATGTGTAGTTACCCTCTTAGGCCATTGCAGTACAGAGAAATGATAGCGCACCATCAAGGAGACTTCAGGACACAGAATATTCACCGATTACTGTGTTGGTTCACTGACAAACTCTTTATGCTTCAAACTGAAGGGACAATATATATATATATATATATATATATATATATATATATATATATATACACACACACACACACACACACATACACACATACTCACATTCTCTCTTGTGATGGGCATAGTGACACATGCCTGTAATCCCAGCAGCTTGAGAGGAAGAGGCAGGAGGATCTCAAGTTCAAAGCCAGCCTCAGCAGTTTAGCAAGCCTCTAAGCAATTTAGCAAGATCCTTTCTCAAAATAAAAAAAAAATAAATAAATAAAAAGGGATGGGGATGTGACTCGGTGCTTAAGTACCCCTGGATTTAATCCCTAGTATCAAAAAGGAAAAAAAAAGGAGTTACCAATATATTCTCTCTTTCACAAGATTGTTATGTATTAAGGAAGCAGCAGACTACATCCAGGAGGTAGAAGCTGTATTATTGACTCTGTCACTGATTAGCTCTGTGATCTTGGCCAACTCAATAAGATTCTCCAGGCCTGTTTTCTCCTTGATAAAACTGGTAGACATTGGACTTCTTAAATATAAGGTTAATTCCAACTATAAAATGCTTTCTAGGCTGGTCCTGATGGTGCATGCCTGTAATGCCATCTACATGAGAGGCTGAGGTGGAAGGGTCACAAGTTCAAGGCAAGCCTGGGCAGCATGATGAGATCTCATCTCAAAACAAACAAACAAAAATTTTTGTGCATGGCCTATTCATGGCCTTGTATCAGAGAAAGATCCATCACCCTCTTTTTCACCTGCAACAATACCTGGACCTGTGGTTTACAGGCAGTGCTTGGAAGATGCCTGGGAGGTCCTCTGATGGATATCAGTGCCCTAGAGAAGTTGGTAGAAGGGAAGCTCTCAAAGAACAGCTTCTCTAGTGCTCTTCTCTTGCTTCTTGCATGCAATTTCTATTTGTTCATGTGTGATATATTGTAAATTATTATTTGAAGAAAGAATTTTTCTATTTTAAAATATATTAAAACTTCTGATCAAAGCTGTTTGACAAGAATGGATCAATCTTAGTAATGGAATAATTCTCCATTCAAAGCCTCTATTCAGTGTCTTTTGTATACGATTGAAGTAAAACTTTTGATTTTATGACAAGATCAAAGAAAGGGAAGTTTAGCATATTGTAGCAGACATGCTGGTATTAACTCACCTTATTTTACAGGCTACATACGTTTCCTTTAATAATTTAATGTAGAAGTTATCAAACTGGTTTGGATGAAGTAAAGTTATATAATTATGTGTTTACAAAAAACAAAATGTGAAATCTTAGAGCCCTCTATCAAGCTAGTTTGAATTGAATTACATATATATTCTTGAAAGATTAATCTTTATCTCAACATTCATGGTTCGATTTTTCATTGTACTTTAATAATGTCGTGGTTACTCGTTAAAAAGGGGCCTACATTTGACCTTTTCATTTCCCTCACTTATAAAATGAGGATAAGGCATGCAATTGAAAAAATTAATAAATGGTTTAAATCATGTTTATAACCATGCAGGGAGGTTAAAGCATTCAGCTTAGTTCTTGGCACATAGAAGACAGTACATGGTACTCATTATTGTAATCTATAGAAAAAGTTTTATCTGAGAATCTAAACTTCAATTTGAATCTATTCATTCTCTGAAGAGCTGTTTCACAAAATGCATTTTGCATAATGCCAACCCCTGAAAGTATGAAGTTCAATAAATTCAAGAAAACATTGAGTAAAATTTTTTCTTTCTGAAGATTTACCCTAGCCCATTAGAGGCTCTAAGAAATCTTGGGGTCAAGGATTAACTTTGTCTAATCAAGAAGTTTCCAAACATATTGGAGCACAAAACCTCTTATAAAAATAACTTCCATTACTTTTCTTATAACTTGTGTGTTCTGCAGAACACATTTTGGAAAATACTGCCTATAATAAAATGAGTTTATTGCATAAAATCAAAACAATAATATGGGAATCATATCCTTGCCCCATTTTCCCATGCTATTTAATTTGAACTTTACTACACTCCGGAAGGTGGGCTAGGAAGGTATTATTATAGCTGCTTCACAATGTGAAAGCAGGCTGATGATTTGTGACAATGGAAAAAATTACACAGTCCATAGGTAGTAGAACCAGGATTTATGGCCAGGTGTTCCAACATCTAGGCCAAAATCCACACCCCTCTCCAAAACTTCTGCCTCCCCCTAATAAAATTATTCAAATGTCTGATGTGTGCACTGAGAGTTTTATGCATAAAATTTTGGGGGTTCAGATGTTCACAGACATTCAGCCTTTTTCTTTACCACAGAGGGAATTTAACTCACTGTTGTCCTGTTCTGTGCTACTACCTGTCACCTGTGTTGTCTCTGCTGGGCAGGACTGAGTGAATGAACATCTGAGAAAGCATTATGGAAAAGGCAAACCTGAACCCTAAGCAGGTTTAAAAATAAAGAATCTTCCTTTCAAAATCCCGAGAGTATGCATGTCTTTTTATATAAGATTAAAACAAATTAATTCAGCAATTTTTCCAACATGACAACATATAGGTGGAAGGATAAAAATAAAAATCATGATACCCCTATTTAGGAAGAGTCATTGCCATTTTGCCTCATATTTGGAGAAAATGAACTTGGATCTGGTAGTTCAGGAATCAAAGAGGAGCTTCTCATGAAAAGCAACCACAGAGGTGCATAAATTAAAGCTATGTTATCAGTCAAGGTCAGAGACCATGGAGAATTGCGTCTTGATCCAAGGTTGTTGAGATTTGGGTCATAGCTTCAGTAGTTGTGCAACAGCAAAATATGATCTCATAATTTTGATAAAGGCCCCTAAAGATCTTATTAAGTACTACAGTCACAGCGAGTGTTACTAGCTGTGAGCCTTCAACTTCTTTGAGTCTCACTATAAGCTGGGGAGGTTAGTGCCACTTTATAGGAAATTCAAATGAAATTTACAAGTAAATGTATCTTGCCCTACCTACAACTCAACAAAGGTGTTTTTAAGTACTTTTTAAAAAAAGAACCTGGTGAAGTAATTTCAATATTCCCTATTTAAACCAAGACTGAAGTAAAGCTCAGAGAGGTCAAAGTGTATTTGAAGTCATGTAGCTATTAGAAAGTGGACAGAAGGGTTCAATTAGATTTTATGAATCTCAGTAATCCCTACTTTACTGTATTCCCTTTTCTTATTTATTCTCAAGGCATAAGGGATGGGCCTCATTTGAAATATTTAGCAACTTTGCTTCATATAGGACATTTTACAAAACTCTATGGTTTCATAAAGATCCTCCTTTATGAAGTCTTAATGATTAATTACATTTATATGTGATGCTGTAACTATATTATGATCATTCCTTTCTTTGAAAATGTTGATGTACCAGTATGACAAGTGTGGCCTGAAAACTCAAGACTGTCCATTAGTTGATCATCTTGCTCTATTCTGACCACAATAGCTCTAAGTATAATAAAACTCAGAAGCAGATATTGGGAGCAAAGCCAAGTATTGATTAGCTCTTATGTGCTGACTGTTTCACACAGAAGAAAATGCAAATTGTTTTGAGAAATCATTGCAAGAATTTCACACAGATGATGACTGATTCCATTTCATATGTGTACACAGTAAGCTGAAACACTTATTTGGGCAACTATGTCCTCAGCTTACATACAGGAATCCTCACTTAATACAAGTTAATGGAGATTGCAGTGAATATGAACAGGACAACATGTATTTATGTACTCTCTACATATTGAGTTAAAATATTTTCTTGAATATAAACTTCATCTCCTCTACCATTGATTTCATACAATAGTTGAACACAGTGAAGAAAAACATTATAAAATTATTTTTAATATTTGGATTTACTAGAGCTAAGGAATGAATGGATTTACACGTAAGTTGACGATTTCAAGAAGTTTCTTTAATTTAAAGAATAAATATCTTATCCTTCAGTTAATAAGTATGAATAGATCATCTATTGTATGCAAGTACTTTAATCAATGTTAAGGATACAATAATGGGAAAAATGTGTATGGTCTCTAGTTTTCAAGAAATTTATTATTTTGTAGGAAAGATGGACGTGAATAACCGTAAATAATTGCCAGGAAGAAGCATATGGAACACCACGGCAGAATATCCAGCTAAGTCAAGAGGGTTGAAGATAACTTCAATAATGAAGTGACCTTGAGACAGATAGTAAGTTAGTAAGGTGAAGCTTGGGAGAAGGAACACAGCAGTGTACTTGAAATCTCTGACAAGTAAAAAGTGTGGTCTACACAGGGGACTGAGTGAGGGCCATTCACCGTTGGAGTTCAGAGAGAAAAGATGATATTTATTTGTAATGAGAATTAGGATGGTGTGGAGGAGAGAGACCTAACAGGACCACATAAATCATAGTAAGAATTTTATGTAAGTAGAAAGGGATGACTTATAGTTGGTAGATACTACATCTTATTTTGTTTGAAATATGTGATCAATATGTAAAACAATTGAACCAGCTTTAATTAAATTTCTATTATTATTATTAATTTCTATACAAACTGCCATATTGACTGTATAGTTAATTCTGTAGTTTGTGGTTGTTAAAACCACTTGTTCTACTGATTTTCATTTTGGGATGTAGTAATTATTTAACATGTCATCTGGTTTTTTGTTTAAATAAACTTCAGCAAACACATTCATTTAAAAAATGTATTGCTTTCTCCCACAGCAGAGATATAAAAAAACCATTGAAACATAAATGTTCAGCTTAAGGTGTTAATATGATTCTAAAGTTTAGTGTGAAAAGCCTAAAATTAAAAGCATATTTGATTTTGTAAGAGTTTTTTATAACTTTGTCTTATGTTTTTATTTTGGTTCACAAAACAGGACATCTCATCTCACCTGTGGATGCCTGGTGTAATCATTTTCTTAACCATTACTTTCTTTCCAATCATTTCTTTAATAAGAAAGATTTCTGCAACAATTTTAGCAGGATCAATTATAGTATATTCTGTAAGTTTTTGGCTTACTGAATATGCTCTGGGATACGCAGAGGGCAGTTCTAGGATTTGGCAGTCACACTGCATATGAGAAAGGAATATCATATGAAAATGTAGCATAGTCTCAATAAGTAATGTTTGTATAGCACATTTCCACTGAGAAAGCACATTAAAATGTGTGATTTTATGTGAGTAGTTAGCAACTTTGGGAGCTATAATAGTGACATTATTTCTATTTCATAGCTCAGAAAAATAAAGGTTAGAGGCAAAGTTCTGTGCTAAGAGATTCCTAGTAGTTGATCCATATGGTGAAATCAATGTCTCCTACTCCACCACTCTCCATATATATTTTAGAGTTGGTAGAACAGACTTTGTAGAGGCATATATTACTTATTTGATTACCTGTGTAATTATGTATCTGGCAGATTGGGAACTTTTCCCTCATCCCTAGTATCAAAATCTGTCCTAGCAGAAAGTTTCTAAAGACTAGAGTACATCATTTCACAGAGACATCTTTCCCCTTTGATGTCACTCATCATTTTAATTTATCTCCTTGATTTATGAATGCTGTAAGCCTCAGATATTGATGAATTTTTAAACATATGAATTTATAGTATTTCTTTCCAACTATGTTCTTCTCTTGATTTCCACGTTAGTGTTAGTAGTGCACTATTCTTCCTGTCGCTGAAGAAGATTTCATCCTCTGTGTGATTTTGAGACCCTTTCTTAATTCCCTCTGACATACAGAATGGATTAAGCCCAACATGTTTTATAACAGCCCTGCTTAAAGTTGTTTCTTCCTTTCTTCTTTCTGAAGTAGCAATCTGGAGACATACCCCCAGTTTTCATGAATTCATGTTTTCAGAAAAAAAGATTCATCTCTTACTCTCCAATTATTGTAATCTGTAACATGATGACTCTTAATGTTTCTTCAGTGTGGGTTACATGTTCACATATGAATGAGATGTTTAGGATCAATTAATTGGATCATTTACCCACTGCATTAACATCTCATCTATACTCTGAGCATCTTCATATAATGAAGAATTTTATTTACGTAGGGGGATTTTCTGGACACCTGAAGTATATTCCTTTATGCACCAACATTTTGTTTTAACTCTTTCAACTAAAGAATATGGAATGGCTGACTATTTATCAGAGAAACAAATGGCACAACTTTTTTCCCATGGACGTCATTGTATCCTCTATTAATTCCTATATACTCTATTGGTTCTGTGGCTATTATAGAATATATTTTTATGTTATCTAGTTAATTATTTTGGGTATAGACAACTACTTTCAGTTTTTGCAAGGTGAGGTTCAATCATTGTTGTATGCTTCTTTGAAATGAGGTACAGTGGAAGAAATGAAAGTAACGGCTATCATATTGTTCTCAGGATTCCTACTCCATTGTTAAGATAAAGGAGGTTTTTTTTTATTTGGACAATCTGTTGTACCTGGTTGCATAGTTCTTTGTTTCGACCTCCCTTGAAGCTCCTTCCAGTGAGTTACGTTGTGAGACCCCACAATAATTTCCCAGATGGAACCAAATATCCTTGAACCTCCGTCACTAGAAATAGATTAAGAGACTAGCCCTACTAGAGATCTTCAATATGCCCCCATTCCCTGACTTTTAAGATAGAATTATTGAGTATTTTCTTGATGTCTAAGCCTCTTCTTTAAAACAGCAAATAACTCTAAAGTACTGGGTTGGAATGGTATGCGCAAGAATTCCTATTATGTACAGGGCAACATGACCTTAAGCTAAATGAACTCAGAAAATGATGCTACTTGGAATCTTTCATTTACTTTTTTACAATTTTCTGCTCCCTTTCATCTTGCCACTCTGCAGATACTCCTTCCTACTGCCAGGCGGTTTGCTATTATTTCTCTCCAGAAAGCAGAACAACCACTGTTATTATTCCCTCTGTATTGCACTGCGTGCCTTTCTCAAGATATGTCCTTAATTAATCTTTATATATTTGCTGTTTTGAATTTGAAGTGATTTGCAAAATTTCATTGGGCCTAAAACAATTGTAAGTATTTCTTGAGGGAAGGACTGAGAGATCACCTCCGGATAAAGTGAAGAAGCTTTAGTTTCAAAATTTAATAAGCTTTTCTGGGTTCACCAAAGATTTGGGTTCTTTTTTTGACACTTTTTTTTTTAATTACTGATTTTCAGTTCTGTTCTGGTTAGTTGATTATACACAGAAAAGTTCTTTCAAATAAATGCTATTGTTACATCAAAGCATGTTTAGAAAAATTTTGATAAATTAAAAAGGAAATACCTATGAGATATTTGGGATAAAAATTATTCAGAGAGGACATCAAATGATAATATCATCAAATGATTAGAAAGATCACCTTTTTATCCCTTCTGCTTCAAATATGTTATTGATACTATAATTTCATGTCAAAAAATTAAAGTTTTTAAATGGCCACAAATTTAAATATTAACAAGCAGATATTTTCAAATATCCAAATACCTGACATTTAGTTTCATAGGGAAAAGGAAAAAAATTAAAAAACAGATGTAGGTATCTAGAGTTGCCTTAGAAAAAATCTGTCAGCTTTATGTTAGAAAAGAAAATTATGTGGACATAGTACCAAATTGAATACTTTTTAATATACAAACAAAATCAAAATTTTGAATATAATTCTTTTTTATCCATTTTGAAACTGACTTTATACTTTGGGAATTAAGAATCATTATTTCAACAGTTGTCCTTTTGAAAGTGATCACCAATGTATTTCTGGCTGAAAGTTTCTTACCAAGTTAAAATTGGGGAACCAAAGATGAGAGGAAGCCTCAGAGGTGCTCTATAAAGACAACAGTTATTTGTGTACTTTTAAAGGTGCTACCTAACTGTGCTTGACCTCATGCAGGGTGACACTCCTTGGGGGACTGAGTCTGGAAGGAATTACTCCAGAGTAGTTTACAGAATTGAATCACTTTTCACAGTAACATATCCATCAACCATGCACCAAGTAAGGGGGACTTCTGGCCCATGATAATGGCCTATTCTGACCAGTAGGAGAAAGCAAGAACTTTTTCTAGCAGGGATTTAGAGACTTGATAAGGTCCAAAAAGAAAAAAAAAAAAAAGAGGTAGAGATACACTAAAACTAGAATTCATCACTTTTCTCCCTCTAGGATTTTCTTTCTCCATAGAACACTGACTCAGGGTCACATCTTTACATAATTTTGTTCTTCTGACTTTGGGGAAAAAATTTCCATTGCCACTTCAGACTCTGCAAAAGGATCTTTGCTGACCTATATTATTGAGGAAGGAACAAAGGGATCACATATAAATAAAGTGAAGAAGATTTAGTGCCAAAATGTATAATGTGTCACATTCACAGGAAAGTAGACCACATTCAGATAGAATTTTTTAGGGGATCTATATAACACCATCTACTTTAACAGTGATAGTAGAAATATTCATGGTTTCCTCAGTGAATTATGTGTCTATATTAAATGCCAAAGGGCCTTGTCAGCTTAGGGCTTTATGGAGTCAACAAAAACATTCATTGATAAAACATAAAATATACATGTAGTTCTCAGTATGGACTGCCTTAAAATGCATGCCTTGCCTTCTGAGACCATCGTCCATTCTTTTTTTCAATAGGGATGGGGAATCAGATATTTTTATTCAATTTGGGAGAAACTTCCTGTCAATCAGAGTTTATTTTGTCCCAACTTGCATCTTTTCCTGGCATGTCTACTTTTTTTTTTTTTTTATTCAGGATATCTCTTTCTAGCTGAATTCTTATTTCTGCTGTGTCAAAGTACCATTTCTATGTACAAAAGTTGTATGTTTTGATTTCTGCTGGAAACTTTGCTTCCTTCCAATGCATTCTGCAAACGGTTGCAGAGATTGTGATGTTTAAGCTTTCTGTTTCCCTAAGAATTTAAGTCTCCATTTCCTTTGCTGGCTGCCTTGGTTTATTGTTTCTGATGAGAATGCTGTTTTAAGTCTACTTTACCTTGAAAAGTTCCCACCAAATATGAATCCCCTTATTGTGCAAAATACAGTCACTTTTAGATTTCCTTTGTATCCTTCCAGCAGCAGTAGCTCAGAAGTAGCTCCAGGGAACTGATGGTTTAATCATTCCTTGTCCAGTATCACATGTGTTACACTAACATAATTGTTTTTCTATCAGATGGCCTTGTAACATAATCCAAGTGCTTTCAGCAACTACTTTGAAGGCAATGCCTATACAACATCATACATCTGAATAAAGAATAAGGGAATCTATTTCATTAAAAAACAAAAAGTAACCAGTTTTGAGTCTTGGAATTAATTATGAATTTATGTTCCTTCCAGAGTGATTGTAAGTTAGATATGAAATACATGTGGTAATGTTTAACTCAGACAAATTGGATTTAGTGGGCATACTATGGTCAAAAGGCATAAATTCAACAATCGTTTTTTAAGTGTAAATATAGGGTAAGGAATCCTGGAAGTTATAGTGATGATCAAAACTTCTTTCTTATAAAATATGTTTAATTGAAAAAAATGAAAATTTCTGTACTTTAAACAAAATTGAAAAGAGAGTCCAATCCTTGGTCCAGTCTTTGTATATGGATAAAATTTAGACTTCTTTGGGCATTAGGATTTTGCTCAAAGAACCGGTTACTTTGCCAAAAAAATTGGGACTTATTTTGCACCACCTAACTTGAGGAATTGGATCTGAAAGAGCTTGAAGGAGTCAAAGCAAGATCTCACATAACAGTAGGTAAAGATGGAGGAGGATAAACCTGGGGGGGAGCAGCCTGAAGTCCAACTTAGAGACTCATCCTGAAGATTGACTTCATGGAATTCTTTAAAAATTCAGCAAATAACCAATTTTAATAATTTACTATATTCAAATGACTGCATACACTTTGTAATAACTCCTCTCAAAACAGGGCAGTCTGTCTGGTGTATGTTCTCCTATGACTGTTTTCAAATTATTTAAGAAAATAAAATTATTTGCCTGATGCTCAAAAACATTACATTTATAAAAACAACAGATTATTCATAACTAGAAAATAATTTTAAGTAAAATGTCTGTTAAATATTGTTCACACAGAAACAGAAATATTTGTTCCTTGTGAAAATATCTTCCACATGTACCATCAAAGATCATCACTTGGACTGGGATTGTGGACAGTGGGGGAGTGTTTCCCTAGCACATGTGAGGACCTGAGTTCAATCCTCAGCACCACATAAAAATAAGTAAACAAAATAAAGGCATTGTGTCCATCTACAACTAAAAAAAAAAAACCTTTTTTTAAAAAAAAAACATTATCACTTCAATTCTGTGGAGACAAGAGCTATGAGCAGGAACAGAAGAAGCAGGATTTTATAAAAGATTCTATGAGACCTGTGTTCACAAGGCACACACTTTCATGGTAAAGTGTGTCAATGCAGGGGAGGAAATAGGGACTTTTTTTTCCTGTTTCTATGCAGGTCACAGAAGATTTGGAATAATACGATAATATTCTGTAATACGTATGATTTGCAGCTTCAGGGAAATCAAGAAGCTGTGCTAAGAAAAAAGAATATGGCTAATGTTGTGTGGTAGCAAAGATGACAATTCATGAGTTCAAGAGAGAAACTCCTCAGAAGAAGGAAGAAATGTCAGGGAGTTCAAAACTTGATATTTAGCAGGGATGGGCAATGTGATTATTATTGCTACTAGTGCTGCAGTCATAATCATGTTTATTCACATAGTATTCCCATTGATAATCACAGGCCCATACAGCCTTAGTAAGACCTGCATATAACTGGAAATGCAAGCTTATGGGAGAAATAATAAACCAGTCTAATTTATCATTGCATACCCAGAGGATGCAGGGATGTTTGGGGAAATGTTAAATATTTAAATCTAGTAGGTGTGCTGGGTACATGGAAATTCATAATGGGGAGAATATTGGTCAGATGAAGAATGAATGTCAAATGCCCTGGTAAGGAGATGAGCTTTGTTTCATGATAATTGGCAGCTACTGAAAATGTTTCAATAGGACTTATGAAGGAAGCAGGGTCTACTCAGCCTAACACTTCTTATGGCATATATCTTGCACCATTCTGTGTTGAAATACACATAAAGAACACAAAACAGTGAACTGAGTCTTTCAATCATAGAAAATATATTATATGGAGAGAGACCAATACTTTTTACAATTCATACATATGTCCTCTTGGGAGAATTAATTTCAATGAAGTTACTTTGCCTTGGCGAAGGGAATGGAACTTTATTTATTTATTTATTTATTTTTAATTTTTTATTGTGGGTTGTTCAAAACATTACAAATTTCTTGACATATCATATTCCACACTTTGATTCAAGTGGGGAATGGAACTTTAAAAGAAGAACCAAACTTGTTCACCTGAAGCCCAAAGAGATTTGGATTAACATGGAGTTCTAGGTGTGCTTCTCTAAGGTCTGAAATTTACTAAATGTGAGAAATCTTAGTCAAGAAGATGGGGCTGTCTGGCTACTTTCAGGATGACTAGTGTCAATCAATGTCTTCAAAGAATAATTACAAAACCACCTCAATATATATGTATTATCTTTTATTCTTAATTTTTCTCAAATGTTTCTGAAAAAAGACCATCATTTTAGTTTCTATTCTGTACCAGTTTAATTTGTTGATGACTTATATCTGCATAAAATATTTTTATAGGTAAAATCAAAACTAACATCATGTTTCAGATTTTCCTCTTAGACTGTGTTATTTATTTATTTAAAAGCCTAAATGTAAATTATTGAAATTACATTTACGTGAAAGTACAAGTTTAAGTTGGAAAAAATCGGTGGGAAAGAAAAAATTGGGGTGAGTCAATCACTTAGTTGTTTTGGATATGGCATAGTGTGTCATGGGAAGAGAATGAATTTTGGAGTTAAGAGTTCTGCCTTACAGCAGGCGAACTTGTGAGCTATGTGCTTCTGGAAATATCATTTAATTTTTATGGGATCAGAACATCCTTTATAAATTGTGATAAAATACTTGTTGAAGAGATTTTTTAAGTTAATCAAATAACACATGGAAAAATACATTTCATATTGCATTGCTGATAGACAAAATGATTTGTTATTTTATTCCCTTTCAATTCTATATTAGGTAGTTGTTTGAATTTTTTAAATGAATGTTATTGGAGTTTCTTTTTCATTGCCAACATGTATACCTAGTATTGCCTATATCTTGCTACCATCAAAATGAATTTAAGATAATTTACATTATTAAAAAACGTTACAAAACAATTTTTAAATTTTTAAAAATTATGTACAAAATAAATCTCAACAGGAAGATGAGAAAATAACTGGTATGAATTAAGAAGTGAATTTTTCAACATGTCTGTTAAAGCCATGCACCCTGCCCCCAAAAACCTGTCTTTCACATTTATTTCATACTTCTTGGTAATGCACATCTTCTACTTGGAACAACCAGGCTCTTTGAAAATTCCTGTATACTTCCTTTACTTTCTTCCTCCTAAAATACTTCCTTCCCCTGTAAAATTTGAATAAAGAACAACGAATCTGGGTGCAGTGGCACAGGACTGTAATCCCAGCAGCTAGGGAGGCTGAGGCAGGAGGATCACAAGTTCAAAGCCAGCCTCAGCATTTTAGAAAGGCTCTATGCAACTTAATAAGATTTATTTTCTAAATAAAAAATAAAAAGGGCTGGGGATATGACTCAATGGTTAAGTGCCCCGGGTTCAATCCCCATAACAACAACAACAACAACAAAATAAATTAAAAATAAAAAATGCTGATATATTTTGTACAGTCCCAGATGTAGATGTTTTCTTTTCCTCCTTTACATCCCTTTTACTCTGCCTTTAGGGGTCATCAGGTATTGTCCTGCCCAGTGTAGATCTCTTGCATTGGCTCATCTTCCTCCAATCATAATGCTGGACGGCAATCTTCCTGAAGTGTGAATTCAGTCATTTATCTCTGGCTGGCCTGTTGAACCCTGCAGAGTATTTTTGTTTCTCATTCATTATCTGAGTTACATTACACTAAATGGGAATTTAATACCAAATCATTCTCTGAGCTTCCTGACAACCCAGGGGAAAAAAGAAATTAAATTGTATAATTTATTAGTCCACTAAATAAAGCATAATAAGTTCATTTGGAAAGACTATCTTTTTTTCTCCTTTGTTGTTTATAATTTGTAGAATGAATTTATCTCATAGTTCATTATACAAAATTATTTACATGATAATTGAACAATAAATGAAAGCATAGTTCTTTCTTCAAACACCAAAAAAAAATTCTTTGTGAGGATGAATTCCTCTTTTATTATACATCATTAAAATAATATGCTAAGCACCAATTTTAACTTCAGGAAGATGAATGACATTATTCCATAATGTTGTCTACTGATTATTTTTCTTAACCTTGGTCAGAGCCTGAAGAAAATGTAAGAGTAGGTGGTTAGCTTGTCTCTTTAAATCATACTACTTTAAGTAAAGTTTGACAAGACCTGGTTATTTGCAGTCAATTTGTGGCATAACTCTTTGACAAGTGCCCAAAGCGCATATATCTGTGTTGCTGATTAAAGAGCACAACAGGCGTCTTACATACCAGATGTGCAGATGACAGAGTTTAGAACTCTTCTGAACTGTTAGGAACCTGTTTTGCATTCTCACTCAGATAGACAGCTGTATAATTTCCAGAAAGCATAATGGTAGATGTAGAAGCGTAGGTATTGCCTGTGTGGAGGCAGGGGAAATGGATTTTTCTAGAAAAATGGCACAGATAAAGGTTACTGGACCTTTAAGTTGGCTCAAGCGTTAGATATCCTAGAGTTTTGTCTCAAAATTTGGAAAAGAAAATTATGTTCTGAAGTACTGATTTTTATATGAATTATCAACTTACTGCTTTGACCAGAAAAACTATCACAGATGTTCTTGAAAAACCAAAAACAAACAGATGAAAAACGCCTTTCTTAGTAATAAACAAAAGTATTTAAATGAGCCAAATGCTTTACAGAGAATAAAGACCTGTAATTCATGGATTCTCCTTTCTTTGTCCTTTTTCAGCAATAGATATTAGATCAGATACTTCAAATTAAATCAAATACACCCAATTCTATGGAACTCCTGAATACAGTAACAATTTTTTCTTTCCTCCTTTTTTTCTTTTCTTCTTTGCTCTCTTTATCTCTTTCTTTTTTCCTTTCTTTGTACTTACTATCCTAGGCATGAAGTGCAGCAGAAGGGCCAGTTGTAAATAAAATCAGACAGGATCTCCTACTCTTGTTGGAGATTATAACTGACCTCTTTTCTAGCGGTTATCAATTTGCATTACAATTAACCTATCTGTCCTAGCCCAAGAGCTCAGTTAAGGATTGTAGGACAAATGCAGGCATCCTATTTATGGTAGCAAAATCAATAGGTATGGCTGTGTTCTCACCATAACCCCTTCCAGCCCCAACCCAAAGTTACCTGTAAACTTTCACAGAGTACCACAGGGCTCCCTAGGCTCCTCACCTCCTACAAATCTCTCCTGAACTAACCCCTGACTCCTTCTGGAAGATTGTTTTGTTTATTGCTGTGTTTCAACAAAAGTTTCCTAACTAATAAAACAAGCCACGACCTAGGGCTAAAATGCAGAAGAATCACTGTGGTTACGAGGTTATATATCACAGTGGCTCTTCACCTCTGCCCATCCTCTTTATGAAACATTCCAGCACAGATAACATTTACCTCCCTCTGTCTTACCCAGGCATGGACATAAATGTTCATGATTCTCATTCTGCAACCCCTACCCTTCCTACTGATGTGTGATCTGAGACATCATTTCAGTTATTCCCAGGACCTATAAGACCCCAACACTTTGCATTCATGGAATCAAATTTTGCCCATTTTCCCTGTTTCATGAGCCTTAAATTCTTAATAGTAACTAAAATCTTATGTAGCCTTAAGTAAAAGGCTGATAGGAAGTACCAGTAGAAACTAGAGTTCCCCTGGCAGGAATTTTATAACTAATGAGGTGGAAATATTTGTTACTGCCTGAACATGTAAAGACAGAATTATTTTCAGGGAAACACTTGTTCTGTGTGTAAAAATATCTTAAGAAGAGCTTTAGAAAGAATTTTGGTTTTAGTAATTACGGACTAAGGAACTCAAAGGACTCCTCCCACTTAGAAAACATGGAAAACTTATAAAAGTAACCAAATAATTCACTTAAAGTTTTAGAAAGCTAAACAGTTATTGAAAATCCAGTTTGAGATCAAGAGGAAATAAAAACATATAAAAGTAAGAGATAGTCATTAGTTGGGGAAGATTGTCCCCCAGAGATATTTACTTATAATGAAAGAATTGCTGTGGGCTGAAAGCTGAGTGCTACTATCACTTGCCTTGTGTGGATGTAAATGAAGATTAGGGCACTGGATCTATGAGGGTGTGTATGGTACTGGTAAACAATCTACCATCTGCAAAAGGAAGACATTTAGGCAGATGTGGAAGCAAAACATTACTAATCTCTGAAATCCGATTGAAGAAATTCTAAATTTAGAATTCTAGAGTCAGACATCTGGCAGAAACACACACACATTTATACATATACATACACACACATATATACACATGCATATTTATCGGCTAAAGAGATGCACAAAGTTATAAATAACAGGACTATACCTATTAGCCAAACAAATAGACAAATAAAATCTAGGAAAGAATATAAATGTTTATAGAAATATTATTCATAGTGCCTAAAAATGAAAGATGATTCAAATACCAGCTTAGACATTTGGTTAGATAAATTAAAGTATATCCATTTAACAAAATATGGTATTTCAATAAGAATAAACTATAACTACAAACAATATTATGAACAAATCTTACAAATAAATCTTGGAGAAAAGAAGGTAGAAGCAAAAAGGTACAACACGCTTTATGGTCTCTTTATGTAAACTCTCAACAGATAAGACTAATGTTGTTTTTAGAATACACAATAGTATCTGGAATGGAAGTTGCTAGGGTCTGCAGGGGAGCTAACTATGTTCTGTTTCTTGATCGGTTTGCAAGTTAAATGAGTGTGATGGGTCATAATTCTTTGTAGAGCTGTGCACTTATGACTCTTTTTCCCTTTTCCATAGGCATTTTATACTTCAATAATATGTACCCAACAGTAGATTCTATTTAAAACAGTATCCAAAAATATTAAATCACCAACTACCACTACAACAAAAATGTGCAAGTCCTCTTCACTGAACACTACAAACTATTATTAAGAGAAATTAAGAAGACATGAATAATTAGGGAGACATACCATGTTCATGGTTTTGCAGTTCATTATTGATACAATGCTTAATTAGTAAAGCACTACTATATTTTGAGGTGTGCCTATGAGAGTATTTCCAGAAAAGATTAGTGTGTGAGTCTAAGTGGACTAAGGGGGGAAGATGCATCTTCAGTGTGTGTGCACATTAGCCAATTGACAGGGAGCCTGCAGAGAACAAAGATAGAGGAAAAGTATATGTGTCAATCTTTATCCCCAGCTGGGATACATTTTTTTCCCTCCTGTTCTTGGACATAGGGACTCCAGGCATCTTGGCCTTTGAAATCCATGATTTATGCTCATGGTCCTGCCTCCCAGGACCTCAGATTTGGGGCTTCAGACTAAGAGTCATACCACTGGCTTCCCTGCTGTGAAGCCTTTGAACCTGGACTGAACCAGGCTTCTAGAATTCCAGGGTCTCCAGCTTGCAGACAGCCTGTTGTGGACATCTTAGCTTCCATGATCACATGAGCCAATTTCCCTAGCAAATCTTTTCTCCTATATCTATATAAATCTACATCCCTGTCTGTACATATTTACCACTCCATTCATCCTATTGATCTCTTTCTCTGGAGAATGCTGATTAATATAAAAGATACTGCTTCATTCAAGTTGATGTTAAAATTAAATATATCCAAGGCAAAATCTCAATAAATATTTTCATAAAACATGACATTTCTTTTTTTATTTTAAAAGGAAAGAAAATAGCCAGGGCACTTTTACACAATAATAATAATTGTGCAGGGCTTATTTTAATAGTTACTGAGACTTATAAAGCATTGTTAATACAATTTTGTGATATTGATGCAAAGATAATATGAACTGACCAAAGAAAAACAACCAAATATTCCAAAGTGGAACCACATGTATATGAATGTGAGTTTTACATTATTTTATTTAATTAACGTTACCTGTTCTTTTAAATATTTGTATTTAAATATTAGTATTTTTAACAATTTAAATGTTCGTATTTTTAACAATTAGCACTTATCAAATAGCGTTAATAGAATTTTCCATAAGTATATGTCTTTGACTTCTAAATGTGGAAAAGCAAAATAATAATGTTCCTAGATCAAAACACCGATGTAAATTTAAAGACTTTGAGATGAGATTTCCTAAGTAGGACAAAAAATAAATAATACAGGAATATACTTTTATTTGTTAAAATTAAGAGCTTTAGCTTAGAAAAGATGTGATTTAGAAAGCAAAAAAGGTAAACTAGGGAGTGAAAGAATATATTGCAATGTATATAGCTATCATGAATCTCATATTTGGTATATGCAGAAAAATACTATTCATAAAGAAGGAGAAGATAAGCCAATGGAAAAAAATTCAAGTTTTGAATAAATGTTTCAGAAAAAAGATAGCCAAATAAACTGAAAAAACTAACTAAATTCTTTAGTAATAAAGAAAATGAAAATTAAAGTCAAAATGAATTATTTCTATAGATTAAACAAAAAGACTAAATTTAAAGTTTAATGATACAAAGCATTGGAAAAAGTAGACCCACCTTGTGGATGAAAAAAAAAGGTGGATTTCTTCTTCTGTCTTACCTGTTACAGAAGGCAAATATAACACTGTGTTCACATAGGTTTGTGTCTAAATCTAGTGATGATTTCTTGACTTTTGTTTTCTGTTAGACATCTTTTTTATTGGACAGGTTATTAATACAGAATAGTTATTCTAAATCATAATTCCCCTATCATTATTTCATTTGAATTCTTTGAAGAAGCCTTCTCTCATTAACCTCTCCAGGTTTAATTAAATAATAGTAATAATAATAATAATAATATAATAATAATAATAATAATAATAATAATTCTCCTTCTCCTTCTCTTCCTCCTCCTTCTTCTTCTTCTCCTTCTTCTTTTTGTTTGTTTCTTTCTGCTCCTATTATTAGATTTTGAGAAACTAGAGCCAAAGAAAGTAGTCTCCAGATCATTTCACAATGATTTTATTCTTACAATTTGTTATATAAAGTAAGGGCATATCCCCAAAATACAGATCCCCTCAAGTCCTTATTTGTTCAAAGTACAAAAACTTTGTATTTGATTTATAATCATCATAATCTTACTAGTTGATGATACTCATTTCCAATCAGAATATTTGAGAGAATATTTGAAGCCTATTTTCTTTTCCTCCTAAGGATAGATACAAAAAAAAGAAAGAAAAGGGATTATTAAATAATCATTCATATTAATTTTTGATTAGAGGTATATATGTTGTTCCCTGCAGACTTATTCTTCAGAGAACAATTTAATATTGTTATTGCATATCACAATAAACATTTATCATCTATTTATTTGTCTATTTTAGTTGTTCTAAAAATAATAAAGATTGCTGATAGAGATTATTTCCCTCTAGGAAGTCACATGATAGCCTCAGGAGAATGAGACAGAAAAATAAAATAGGATCTCAAAACAACTAGGGAAATATTTGATTTATTCATTAATTGAACAAAATGTTATGAAATGTCATTAAAATATAAGAAGTATCTTATATAGTAAGGTCACACTTTTGAGATGTACTTCAGTGAACAACAACAAAAACAATACCCCAAATTTGTGTAAAAGCTGTTAAATTTGTTGACAGTCATGAAGGGAAGTAAAAGTCTTCCCAGAGACAGTGTCCATGGTTGCCCACTTCAGAAAAACTGGACCCATTCACCAAATTAATTTGCCTAAAACTAGACTGAGTAGAGAATATGAAAACTCCCAGATGCAGCTTGGCCTGCAAACTTAAGGACTAAGGAAGATTGAGCTAAATGCAGAATTATGTAAGAACTATTGTAGCTGCAGGAAGCAGTCCTTCAAACAGGCAGGACACAGGAGAGGAAAATTGCATGTGAGCATCCTTGCAGCATCAGTCTCAGGTATCTCAGAAAAGCAAATATTAAATAATTCATACACATAACTCTGAATTATATGGATAGACATGGAAACCATGCTGGCTCTCCCATTGCATAAAATACTTGCCAATAGTTGGTTTTAGAAAGACTCACCTGTTTCAAAATGAGTCATAGTCATAAAGGAACTATTACAAAATCTCCTGGGAATGGGTTGCCATAGTGAATCAAAGCTGTTTCTAGTTTTCTAAAGCAACAGTGATGATGTTCCCAGCAATAACATCCAGTATTTGATACTGGTGGTATCAAGAAGACCAGCAACTATGTCTCACTCAAATGTTATCAATGGTGTCTTCATGAGAGAATTTATTCGTGTGATTTTTTTTTTCCTGAGAGAGAGAGAGAGAGAGAATTTTTTTTTAATATTTATTTTTTAGTTTTCGGTGGACAAAACATTTTTATTTTATTTTTATGTGGTGCTGAGGATCAAACCCAGTGCCCCCACACATCACTTGAGCCACATCCCCAGCCCCCTTTGTGTGATTTTTTAAAGCTGTTTTTAACAGCAAAGACTCTATTTCTATGACTCTCATCCCCATAGAGGTCTGTAAGTCATCCAGCCTTCTTGAATATACCATTCTTTTAAGTTAGGCAAAAATAGGTATTGATAGATTTTTTAGATATGTGTTTAGTTATACATGGGCACAATATCTTTATTTTGTTTATTTATTTTTATGTGGTGCTGAGGATTGAACCCAGGGTCTCACACGTGCGAGGCGAGCGCTCCACCGCTGAACCACAACCCCAGACCCTTGAAAGTTTTGAGGGTAATTATGGCTAATTTAAGTCCAACCCTTAACCTATAGTGTGAACCTGTGGAATAGATGTGTCTAGAGGAAACAAAAGTATATAGAGCTTGGTCATATTTGAAATTCATAATCTCAGCTGAGTCTTTAATGCTGTGAGAAATTCTGTTGTAGTAGATGAAACAAATTGTACTTATATCCTCCCATATTGTCAAATGTGTAGGTTATTTCCAAGTTTTCACTGATTAAAAAAAATTGCTGATAGACATTTTTCACTTAACTAAATTTGTGTCCTACCCATAATTATTTCCTTTGGTTAATTTATTTTCTAGAATTAGAGTTCTGATTTCAATTATAATGGAGTGATGTTATTAGATAAACTTTCCTGCCATTTACATTTATTAAATCTGAACAAAATATAAAATGTAATCTTTGAAGGCCCTGGAATACAACCACAGCAGTTAGGGACAGGAAAGACTGCCACCATTATAAGGAGAGAACCATACTAGGTGAGTTTCACAATTACCCAGTTTTTCTGCTGAGTGCTTAGAGTTTTTCTGCTATGTGAGGGAACAGACCCTAAGCAGAAAACAAAAGACCTACAGGGCCAAGGATACAAAATTAGAGTTTGAGACTGAAAGGGAAGGTACAAATCAAATGACAGCACCCCAAAAAGGTAGAAGTTTCAAGAGGGTCTCCAAATTTCCACTGATTCTCATCTAGATATTCATGGATTCTCAGTTTTGCATGCAAGAAAATTAATAGAAATTAGCAGCTGGGAAGAAAGACGGAACAAATTTTGGTATTTGCCTAGGGCTAAGGAAAGAGATTAGAGTTCAAGGTTGACTAAATTAGAAGCTCCTGCTTAGCACTCATGGTTCTTCACTGAGTTTCCAGAGTACCATTCCAAAATAATAAGGATAAAATAGAAACATCATAACTATTAACAAAACCAAAATCAACTCATGAAGGAATAAGATGATGTTCTAGTATTCTACTTGCCTTTCACAAGCAAACTGAATCTTTGGAAGAAGATGACATTATCGAAAGAGTATTCATGTTCAAAAAAAATCTATTATTCTCAGTATCAAATTAAAAATAAAAAAAACATGCTCAAATGCAGGGATAATTGAAAATAAACATAGACGAAAAATGAACAATTGAAGCAGATCCAAAGGTGAATCAGACACTGGAGTTATTTATTAGGAGCTTTAAAATGACCACAGATGAAATAGTTCAAGAAAATAAATAACCACAATTGAAATAGTTTAAGAAAATAGAGCACAGAATGGGAAGCTTTAGCAGACACTTAGAATCTAAAAAGAAAAAAGAAAGAAAGAAAGAAAAAGGCAAAACAAAGGGAAACTTTACACTACAAAATATTTTTAAAAATATTTTTAGTTGTAGATGGACACAATATATCTTCATTTATTTTTTTCCGTGGTGCTGAGAATTGAACCGGGCACCTCACACATGCTAGGCAAGTGCTCTACCACTGAGCCACAACCCCAGCCCCTACACTACAAAATATAATGGCAGAATCAAGAATTCACTGAGTAGTGAATAATTTATTAGCAGGTTAAAATTAGCAAAACAAAAAAATCAAAGAATCAGTTAAACAATAAAACTGTAGGAAATATCTAGAACCATGCACAGGGGGAGAAAGCATACACACACACACACAAAAAAAAAATAGCATAGGAAACATGCAAACTGCAGGGGGGGTGGGAATCTATTCAACCAAAAAGGCAATTGTTGAAGAAATGTTGGCCGGGAATTTCCCAGATGTTATAAAGACACCAACCCACAAATTTGAGAAGATAAACAGATTCCACACAGTATAAATAGAAAGAAAACCATACTTCGTGGATACAACAAACTACAGAAAACCAATATAGAGTGAAATCTTCAATGGTAGCCAGAGGAGGCAGGGGTGGGGGATAGTTCAAGAAATGTAAGTATAAGACTCAAGTGTTGTGAGTTTTAAGATTGTGATGTGAATTTTCGACCTACTTTCCAGAAATGCAGGACCTTTTCCCTATGGCATCAAATCCTTGTGGGTCTTTAACATTCTGAGTTGTAGAATGCTTTTCTTTCTTTCTTTCCTTCTTTTTTCTTTTTTCAAAGAAGGAGAAGTTTTAAAGCTCTTTGACTTTCAATCTGCTTTGATTTCTGAATAATGAAATGAATCTATTGGAACTTTTGGAGAGATTCAACCCTTGTGAAACTTTTAATGGACTTTGACTTTTTTTTTTTTTTGTCACTTAGACTTTACTTGGTAGGCTTCCCATGTGTACTGTGTGCTAGATTGTGTCCATATATACTTCACATAAGGTTGATTTCATAGGTTTTTATGTTTATTGTTTTCCACCTCGAAGAACACACTTGTATGTATATATATATATATACATATATATATATATGTATATATATATATATATACACACACACATATATATATACATACATATATACACATATATATGAAGTGTGTGTGTATTTAAATTATATATATAATTTAAACACATATATATAATTTAAATACATATATATATATATATATATATATATATATATATATATATATATAGTGTGTGTGTGTATTTAAATTCAAGCCACACTCAGTCATAGAATGGTTTATGCATTACGGTGAGTTTTCCAAGTAATTTTGATTTTATTGCATCTCTGGGTTTCATAACATGCCTTCAGGTGTCCTTGAAAGAAGTCGCTTTCATCTCTGTGTATTCAGATGCCCTACTTTGGCTTCCATGGGCAGCAATTATGGTGTCTTGTATCATCTAGTCTCTTTGTACAGCCATCCCCATGAAGCTGAGATGCAAAAATTCTACCCCCAGTGATTTAGGTCTGGCCTCATTCCAAGCCTTAATTGATGGAGACTGTGTTCTGTATTTAGTATTCAACATAAAGCAAAGCATTTCTCATGAAATGGTTCCAGGGGATGAAAATGACCTAGCTGCTTCAAACCTCACAGCAAAATGGAATTACCTTCTGGTCCAGGACTGAGGCTCCTCGCCATGCTGACCACTTTCTCTTACCACATAATTGCCTAAGAGATCAACCAGGTGCATTTGGAAAATGTATAACCCTATTTTGTATATACCATAAAGTGAAAAGGCAGGGTACAAAATGTGATTTGCACACATTCAAATTATAAAAAATAATAATTAATAAAAGCATATGAAGAAAGCCTGGAAGGAACTTCCAAAATTATAACAGTAGTAGTTTGAATGCTAGAATAATAGGCGATTATTTTTCTTTTCACTATTTTACATGTTTCTTAGATTGTAGTTGTATTACCTTTATAATTAAACAATACATTTCCTTTAAAAATGATGTTAAAACATCTCTTTGATAAAGATTTTGGCAACCTACTTTTATAATCTCCTATCCTTAGCATTAGACCTAGAATTATAACAGTGGAATGTCATAATTAAGATCATAACATGTTAATAACCACACTGGGTTTTCTGACATTATGCCTTGCTTATTTTGCAATACCCTTCTTTTTAGCACCTGTACAATTCAAACCTTTTAATTACATTTTGCATGAATGTCAGGCTATGTAATTGCCAGCAAGTTTCTGTATATGCATTTTTCTTGAGTTTGACTTCTTATAGCAATCCCAATGTGGTGAGAACACAGCATTTACCCAAGCAGGAAGACAAAGGAGTAATTGTGATTTCACTCTAAGTCACGAGGAATGCAATTTTCAAACCATCTTTTAAAACTTGGAAATGCCTGAGCGGCCAAAAGTAAGATTAATTTATCAAAATATGTGTAGATCTCATATGTAGCCTCTAGCCTATCTTCTAGACTACAAATGGAAAAATTATGAAAATTAAAAACTAATATAAAATATTTTTCTTGTCTATGTTTTTTTGCTTGACTCCAAAACAGTTTTAGAAATAGAGACAGAACCAAATATCTTTATATGCATTTAATATATGTTCTTCCTGATATTGTTCTTCAACATTAAGCTTGTATAGTTTGGATACATATGGAAATTATCCATAGCATTTTTAAGTTAGCATAGTTTTCATATTTTGCATGCATGACTGGAAAAAATATTCAGTTATCCTTAAGCTAAAATAAACTTACTTTTCTTATAGACATCAATTGCACAAAAATATCCTATTCTTAAATGTTCTAGGATCAGGAACCATAGACACAGTTTCCATCGAGAACATGACAGTTGTACAGTTACATAGCGGCACATTTCTTCTCTGTATTCCTGTAGTAAGCCTTGAAGAATAGTTTGCCTTTTGGGCAAGTTTATGCCAGTCTTCAAGGTCACATGATAAATATCCTAAATATAATCTTTTCTTGCCTGGAATGAGTATGCTAGGACCAATTAGTAGTATAACATCATTTTCTTACTTAAAAACATTGAGCAGGTAATATCAAGTGCGTTTTCATATGGCATGGCTTCAACTTCACACCATGCCACGGAAAGGAATGTGTCCCAACTTTTGCTGCTCTGGGCTTTGTAATCTTGGATTATTTCATAGATTCATAGATAAGAAGTGCCAAAAGGAAGTCTTAAACCAGTGATTTTGGATGAAGTTAAACACTTTCTTTCCCCAAAAATAAATGTATAAAATCTTAATACGTGAAATGATCTAAGTGGAGATTCTCCATCTGACTACACAGAAGGACTGTGAGTACCTCTTCGAATTCACTTTGCTATTTCTTTCTCCTGAGTGTTGTTCACTATCTCAACAGAATAAAAGAAATCCTCAGGATCGGTTCCAAACAGAGCATCTAATTCCAATCTCTCTCATATTACTGACAAGTCAACAAAATCCTAAAGAAAGAAAATAACTTCTCCAAGTTTACAGAGCACAAAGCCTTGCATACATTAGGTCTCAAAATAAAAGTTGCCATGGTGGGCTGGGGATGTGGCTCAAGTGGTAGCATGCTCGCCTGGCATGCGTGTGGCCCGGGTTCAATCCTCAGCACCACATACAAACAAAGATGTTGTGTCCGCCGAAAACTAAAAAATAAATATTAAAAAAAAATTCCTCTCTCTCTCTAAAATAAATAAATAAATAAATAAAATAAGAATAAAAAGGACTGGGGATATAGCTCAATGGTAAAGAGCCTCTCTCTGGGTTCAGTACTCAAAAACATAAAATAACATAAATTATATAAAAAAAAGTTACCATGGTGTATGTTCTATCAGTAAGTGAAGGAGGCAGAAGTAAAAATCTAGGACATTGCTGTTCCCATCAAAATTATTGTTGTTTAATAGAATGTTCTCTTCATTTGCCTGAAAGTAATGAGAGGAAAGTGTAAAACAATGTTTTTTTTTTGCAAAAATAAACCCCTCAAAAACCAATAAGTGAGCCTGGGACCTTACCAAACATTTGGAAAAAATCTTAGTGTGCTGTCCTGAGGGGACTGCAAAATATTCAGCTCAAGTACCCCTGTTGGATCCCTGGCTGCCACTGGAAACATGAATGCTTCATTGTGTACATCTGGATATCTCAGAGTACCAGAGGTATTTACAAGAGAGCTAGTTTCCAAGAACAAGAGCTGTGGCCAACTCAAATTGGAATGATGTTCTCCCAGACCCTCAATGTAGAGGACCTGTGATGAAGATTATGGTTGAGTTCTCTAAAGTGACAGAAATTATCAGGCATATGAAGCTCTACAAACTCTGAGACTCTAGGTTATTCTAACTTCTTGAAAACTGCAGTGTGTTGTGGCATACATTCTCACTTCATGATATTTTCCATTTTTGATGTAAATAGAACAGTTGATTTCCTGTTATTCTATAGAGGAAGACTGTTTTTCTACCCACACATTAGTTATCTCATAGTGGAAGGTTGTACCAGCATTTAAAGAAATACAAAAGAAGTTAGTTACCACAATATGAAAATGATACAATGAGATTTTTTTGGTGTTTCTCCAAATTTCATCATAGTCTGAAAGTTGAGATGATGAAGGAGAGGTATTGTTGATTATCTAAGGGAGGAACAGATTCATCCTCAAGTGGACAAATTCGTCCAACTGTCCTCACTCCCAAGGGCCAATTTGAAGACAAATTTAGAGATTGCTTTGAGAGCAAATTTGATGAAGAGATTTAGTAAATACATATATGATTATCATATACCCTTTTCTCTTTTATCACATGGGGGAAGCTTCTCAATAACCACTCAGAGACTGGAATGTGTGTCAAAACATGAGATTGACTTTTCCCTAACAGGCATCCAATTCCTTGCTAGATGCTTGTCAGTTATAAAAGCACATACATCTGTCCATGCTTCTATACAACACACACCTCCAGTTTGGCATGTGTTCACAACTTTGTGGAGCATGAGAGAACGGTGCTTGTCTCTTGCTTAAAAGATTCTGAATTCAGGAGCAGGAGGGTCTAGAGAATGGACATAAAGGCAGGACACAGATAAGGAATGGAGTGAATGAGCCTCACTTGCAAAGCATGTCAAGGAAAGATGTATGAATTTTCACAGGAACCACCCAGAGTACCCAGACAAGTAGGTTGCCCTGAATACTTTTAAAATGACTCAGGAAAGGTGCCTGCCAAGAGGAAAAATGGACCATTTTAATTTATTGCCAGTAGGGAGGGTGAATTCAAGAAGTCTTAAGGGTCCATGGCTTATGTCACGAAAGGTGTAGTTCAGAGCTACCCAGTAAGGGGAGCTGTGTCCTAGGTAACACACTTTGCACTTTCTTAGCTCTTAGCCACCGAAGAGTTAAGATGAGGCACAGAAGAGATTTCAAGGACAGATTAAAACAGGAACAACAGCTTTCCGTACTTTTGGACTCTATAAGCTCTGATTAGACCCAAAATCATATTTGAAGTCAGTAGGGGCAGAAAAGAATGAATGATTACTTTATTTACCCTATTGAAGATGGTTTACTTGGTCTGCTAGTTATACTTCAGTAAACTTGTTTTATAGTGGAGGATACTGAAACTCAGAAAGATGATTGTCCCAAGGCCCAGACAGGGGAGATGACAAAGCAAAGTGTCTTGTGACTCCAAAATAAATTTCTTGAAAGTGCTACCTTCCCTTCATTGAGAGGCAGCCAAGAATTGGAGCATCATTCATATATCCCACACTATCTTTTCCTTGTGCATTTTCAAATGTGTATCTTAGAATAATCAAATAGAAACATTGTGAATTTGGGATTTTCGTGGTATTCTCTGGGAGGTTGTGGTTAAGGGCCTTCACTTTCTTAAGTCTCTTTTTTTCTCATCTATAAAATGAGAAAATTAGACCAACTGAGTTCTAAATTCCTTTTCATATTTTATGAAGATATAATCATAACTTGGAGAGAGAGAGAGAGAGAGAGAGAGAGAGAGAGAGAGAGAGAGAGAGAGAGAGAAGACAGGGGGCAGAGAAGAGGACAGGAGTGGGAGAGGAGGGAATTCAGAAAATATTCAAGTTTGGATAAGATCCTACATTTCTTGAATATACATCTTAAATTTGCACTTTTCAGGAAAGTCAGAGAAATGACTTAGGACTTCAAAATGTGACTTTGTTTCCATATTCTCCTCTTTTTCTTTCCCATTGCTTCTCTTAGAGGCACTACTAACCTAATTTTATAATAAAAAGAAAGCACATAATTTTAGGAGCTGGAAGCATTTCATCCTCTCTGGAAAGCATTCAGTTGTGGACAGTAAAGAAAATTCTGTGGCCTCTGAAAGCCTCCCCATAACTGAATTCCCAGGGGAAATGGTGGTGTGGAGTTTAAAACACACACACACACACACACACACAGTGGGGATGAGACTGGGAAATTGTAACCTCAGATGGGTTTGTTGCTGCAGCTTTCAATCCTGTCACAATAAGTGTCATGAAGATGAATAAAGTTGGTGCCATCTTCTGTTTTCATTATCATCCGAGGGGCTGGGATCGGAAAGGATTCATTTTGTGCCACTGTCATTTCTCATTACTATCTTTGTCATGAGAGTGAATTATAACAGCCCTCAGATGCCAGCTATGGCTTTGCTTTCATTACAGACTTTCATTCTTGGGATGAAGATGGTAATAAGAGTGGAATGTCGTGTAAAAACAGAGCTCACTTTCATGACAGTTGGAAATTGGTGATGAAAATGGAAAATGGCAGAAAAAAATTAATCCTTTTTTGTGGCAAAAATGGTCCTGCAAACAGCCTCTTGCACCCAAGGTATCCTTCACAGAGGCAATGACATAGCAATGAAAAGGGAAACAATGAGCAGCTTTTGAAGCCAATGAAGGGATTCTGAAACATCCATCTTGCTTGGTGCTTTGGAAATGTATCCCTTAATCCTGAATAATGTAACATCCATTTAGCTCCAAAAGTAATGTGATAGGCAATTAGGAGCATCTCTATTCTCCTTTCAATGATGTGAATATCTCCATTACACACTGGCAAAAAGGCTGCACCAAATTTATGGAAGCCATTAGAATTTCTATATGGGGCACCTCGTGCACACACAGACACACACACATACACGATTCTGGAAAAGTGTGCTCTGTCTCAACATTATATTGTCCAAAGGAAGGAATTCCACCTTCTGTTTTATACATTCTTGCATTGGTTGATATTTTTTAAAACTAGAATCCTTACCACTCCGAAATACAAACTTTACCATCCATATAAATGGTTCTGTATACCACTGAATTATTTTTTACTACTGGAGTCTGTTTATTGTCAATTGTATATACACATTCTCTAATTAAAACTGAAGGGGGAAAAGTACCATTTACGTCCAAATTTTATAATGAATGCCCTCAGTCTCCCTATTTTTTTTTTTACAGATTCTTTTTACTACTGTATTCCAACTGTGATGTTTTTCTTTTCCCACCCAGAGGTCATATCTTTTCAGAGGGAGGGCTAGAGCTTGCTAATGGTAGAAAGAACTTGGTGTGAAATGGTCTTTTCATTAGATTTCACTTAGAGCAGTCTACTTAATGTTTTATCATTTGCCAACATACATAACAGATATTCAGTATTTATCCACTTTTCAACACATGTCATTGTTGAGAAAGGAACACAGGCATTTTAATATGCACATTGAGCACTGAAACATTTATAAGATGGTATGGAATACAGAAACATTTATTATGTGCACCTTGGTGTCTGGCATTCATTTGGGGTTGCTAAATGTTGACACAGTTGCCTGTGTTATATGGACAAGCCAGGGAAAGAGGCATGAGAGACCATTTTATTCATAAGAAAAAAAGGCAATTACGCTATAAGAAATCACCTGAATTCACTTGGTTCCTTTTACTTTGGAGTAGTTCATAGCAGGGGCACATTTCAAATCTGGAAATCCTTTAAACTTACTTTAAGGGGCTGTGGTGGGGGATATAAAATGGTAATTGTTAGGAAGAAAGGAAAATTATTCTTTTAAACTAGTAGAATTTTAAAAGAGGAAATATTCAGAATATGTTTACATAGCTCTACCAAGTCACTGATGGAACAGTCTCAATTAAAAATCTGCAATAGCATATTATCCTAAAACTTTTTTTTCCTTCTAAAAACAGTTTTGTGTAACTGCTAGGAAGGGTGTAAACATAGAAACTTTCAAGCCGTAGAAGGAAAGTTCATTTCAGTGTAGATATTATTAATCATGTTGGAAAAATAGTGCGGCATTTGCTTTTAAATATCAGTGTCCAGAGTTTCTATTTTAGTAGATTTGCAGCAAGGCCCAGTTATCTGTAGTTTTTAATTTGTATTGCATTTTTAAAAATTCTGATATATTCCTGCATTGGCAGCCCCTGTTTTGAAGCTTTAATTCATAAAATATGATAGCATGGTATTTATCTTTTCTATGGCTTTCTTGAACAAATTTTTGTTTTGTGTTAATAATACTTGGGAGCCAGGGGAGGTAGTGCTTGTAATCTCAGCAACTCAAGAGGCTGAGACAGTGGGTCATGAGTTCAAAGCCAGCCTCAGCAACAGCGAGTTACTAAGCAACTCATTGGGACTGTCTCTAAATAAAAATACAAAATAGGGCTGGGATGTGGATCAGTGGTTGAGTGATACTGAGATTAATCTCCTACACCAAAACAAAACAAAACAAAATGCTCTTGATTCTGTCCATATATGTAAACATGTATATGAGTATCTATTAGATGCCAAATGTCAAATTCTAGGGGGTTAAAATACAGTGGTTACAGGGTATAACCAAAGACTTCAAGGAACTTACTCATCGGGAAGGGTTAGATAGAAAAACAAACACAGAAAATATTATGCTAATCATTGTTATTGTAGGAGATAAATTCCTTCTCTATGAAGGTATAGTAAGAAGCAGATCTGGAAATGGCTTTCCAAGCACAAAATGCTCAATCAAAGTATGAGTAAGTCAGGTGGGAAAAGTTGGATAGAACAGCATGACCAAAGTGATAAGAGGTTTTTAGGATCAGATTGGAGGTCGAGCTATAAGTTTGGAACATAGTTATCACCACTAAAATATCCTTATCATGTGCCACAAACACTGATCTGAGGGCAACTCCCCTTCTCCCTCTTTTTCCCTCCCACCTCTCTTCCCTATTTAGTGGTAGTCTTCTTTTCATGCTCTTCCTCCCTATCCCATTTTGAGTCACGCCCCTTATATTAGAGAAGACATTCGGCATTTGTTTTTTAGGGATTGGCTAACTTCACTTAGCTTAATCTGCTCTAATGCCATCATATGCCTGCAAATGCCATGATCTTGCTATTTTTTAGTGCTGAGTAATATTCCATTGTGTATAAATGCCACATTTTTTTAATCCATTCATCTACTGAAGGGCATCTAGGTTGGTTCCACATTCTAGCTATTGTGAATTGTGCTACTATAAACACTGATGTGGCTGTGTCCCTGTAGTATGCTCTTTTTAGGTCTTTTGGGTATAGTCCGAGAAGGGGAATAGCTGGGTCAAATGGTGGTTCCATTCCCAGCTTTCCAAGGAATCTCCATACTGCTTGTAATTAAAAAAAATTTTTTTGGTACCAGGGGTTGAACTCAGGGGCACTTTACTGAGCCTCATCCTCAGCCCTATTTTATATTTTATTTAGAGACAGGGTCTCTAAGCGACTCTAAGTGAGTTGTTTAGCACCTCCCTTTTGCCAATGCTGGCTTTGAACTCGTGGTCCTTTTGACTCAGCCTCAGGAGGCACTGGGATTATAGGCTTGTGCCACCAAACCTGAATAAAGTAAATTTTTTTTTAAGATAATGAAGATTCATTGGAAGATATTAGGCAAAGAAATTAGTGTCCAATATATGCCCAAATTCCACATGAATGTACTTCACTTTTTATCTCAAGCATTTGCCTGGAAACTTAAATATATTTCAAAAAGGAAGGCAGTAGAATGTAACTGTCTCAGTCCAATACTTGCTGAGCATGATGCTCTATGAAAAAATATTGGTGAGTATTTCATTTCTATTAAATTCAACAAACAATTTTCTATATATGTACTTAATGCCTTGAGGTATGCTTAGCAGTATGAAAAAAAAAGAAAAAAAAAAGAGGAATAAGTCTCAGAGCTTATCAACCAACTAGTTGCACAAACAATAATATTAAGAAAGTGGAAATACCTTGTTGAAATATATTTATTAAGGTAATTTTTAATTTGTCTCATCAGTGTTTTCTATTTTCAGCATAAAATATTGCAATAGCAGCTTAGAGTCACCTTTAGGTGTTTTATTTTCATTCTATTCTATCATACACTATGCAAAATTTAAAAGTTATTTCAGTTTCCAGGTGTTTGATACTAGCATGTAAAAACATAATTGATTTTCCCATATTGATCATGCATCCTGTGACTTTTCTAAACTTATTTGTAATTTTAACAAGGTGATTTGTAGGTTATTTAAGATTCTATTCATAGATGCCTGATTCTCTGCAGATGCAAGTTTCTTCCTTTTTAAAACAATATGCATTTTTATTTATTTATCATACCTTATAACATTGTCTAGGATCTCCTGTACAATGTCACACAGATGTGATAAACTTACAGGACCTTTTACTGTTCACATTAAGAGAAAAGTGCTATTCTATGAACAAAGTTCACTGTCAGTTGCAGATGTCTGGAATTCTATAAAATTAAGGAAGTTTCCTTCTACTTTTAGATTGCTGTGAATTTTTTTTGTTGTTGTTGTAAATAGAAACTAGCTTTTAAAAAATTATCCCATTGCATCTGTTCAGATCATATATTTTCTACTTTCCTGCTTTGATATGGTGACTGAATGTTTGATTTTCAGATGATAAACTAGCCTTATATGCCAGGGATAAATGCCATTCTTCATGCGCATTATTCTTTTCATATATCTGACACTTCGGTTTCCTAATCATTTCATAAATAATTTTTCATGCGAAGATGTTGGATCATGCCACATTTCCTTTTCTTGTTCTGCTTTTTTTCTCTTTCTTTCTCCCCCCACCCTCTCTCTTATTGGCCTGGTTTTCAGTTTTCTTTCCTTGTCATATCTTTGTCTGGTTTGGGTAGCTCAAACCTCGTAAAATAAATTGGAAAATGTTCTCTCATCCTCCATTTTCTGAAGCAGTTTATGTAAAAGAGGTGTAATTCTTCTTTAAATGCTTCATAAAGTTCACGCATACCTCTATCTATGCCTGGAATTTACTGTGGGGAAGACATTTAACTATAAATTCTGAAAACCTAGTAAATATTCGGTAACTTGCTATTCAAGTTACCTCCTTATTGGGTGAGCTTCTTTAGTTTCTTATTGGAATGAATTCATTCATTTCATTTGGAATTTCAAATTTATTGGTATAAGATTCATAATATATTATTATCCTTTTAAGATATCTGTTATATATACATATATAAATTTTATATATATATGTGTGAGTATATATATATTATATATAATATATATATTTATATATATTTCTTCATACATATCATTTTCTCCACCATTTTTTCTTTTTATCTTCATCATTTTGGATAAAGTCTTTTCAATTTGATTAAGCTTCTGAAACAGCCAATTTTTAATTTGTTGATTTAACTTTCTTATTCCTGTTTTATTTTGGTGTGTGTGTGTGGGGGGGAGGTGTTTCAGTGATTGAATCCAGGGGCACTTTACCACTATTCTGCTTTTTTAGATTGCACATAAAAGTGACGTTATACAATATTTGTCTTTTTATTTCTGGCTTGTACTTCCTCAGCCCTTTGTTTGTTTGTTTGTTTCCTTGTTTAGAGAAAGTTGCTTAGGGCCTTGCTAAATTGCTGGGGCTGGTCTTAAACTTGTGACCCTCTTGCCTAAGCCTGCTGAGCCTCTGGAATTAATTAATCAAAGTCATTAATTTTTGTTCTTTATTATTTTCTTCCTTTAATTGCTTTGGTCATAATTTTCTACTTTTTTGGATTTTGTGGACTTCCATTATTACTTTTTTAAATTTCATACAAGTAAAATTGGCAAATTTGTGTAAATTTAAAGTATATGACATGATACATATACATTATGTACATATACATAATGTATATGTACATTATAGAATGATTACTACAATCACATTAGTTAATGCATCTGTCACATCACATAATTACAGACTTTTTACAGTGAGAACACTCAAATTCCAAATATACAATATATTATTATTCACTGCATTCACTGTAATGTACTGTAGCTTCTTAAAACTCATTCACCTTGCAATCTAAAGTCTATACCTCTTGCCCAATGTCTCCCCATTTCACCCCTAGCAAGCACTATTCCATGAGTTCTGCTTTTTTAGATTTCACATAAAAGTGAAATGATGCAATATTTGTCTTTGTATCAGTTAGAATAATGTCCTCTATGTTCATTCATATTTTTGAAAACAGCAAGATCTCCATTTTTTAAGGCTAAATGATATATTATTGTACACATACATTTTCTTTATCTACTCATCTGCCTAAAGATATAGCTGCTATTGTGAAAACTTCAATTGAACATGAAGTACAGATTGCTGTGCAAGATACTTATTTCCTCTCCTAAATATATATCCAGAAATTCGATTGCTGCATCAGGTAGTTGTTTCATTTTTAATTTATTGATAAATTTCTGTACTGTTTTCTGTAATTACTGGACCATTTTACATTCCCGACATCAGCATATGGGTTTTTCTTTTGTCCACACTCTCACCAACACTCATTATCTCTTACCTTTTGGATAATTGCCATGCTAACACCTATAAGGTGATCAATTGCTCATTGGGGTTTTCATTTGCATTTCCTGGTGGTTACTGAGGTTGAGCACCTCTTCATGTACCTAAAACCCATTTAGATATTTTCTTTGGAAAGAAAATTCTATTTAAGTCTTTGCATTTTTTTAATCGGGCTGTTTTCCCCTTATTTTTTTGCTATTCAGTTGTATGTGTCCCTTTTGTCTTTTGGATATTAATACCTTATCAAATATATAATTTGTAAACATTTTCTCCCATTTTCTAGGTTATATTTTCATTTTGTTGATTATTCCCTTTGCTGTGTAGAAAACTTTCAGTTTGTTGTTGTCTCACTAGTTTATTTTTACTTTTACTGCCTGTGTTTTGGGGATAATATCCAAAAAAATATTGTTTAACCAATGTTAAGAAATTTTCTTCCTTATATCTTCTTCCAGGAGTTTTACAGATTTAGATCTTATGTGCATATGTAAAATTCTTTCTGAGCTTATTTTTGTGCATAGTATATGATAAGTGTTCAATTTCATTCTTTTTCATTTGAATATCCAGTTTTATCCACACCATTTTTTGACTACCTTTTCCCAGTGTAAATTCTTGGTGACCTCAACAAATTATATATGTTAGTCCTTATTAATGATACCTGTCACTGATACTTAGTTAAAAGTTTTAAGTGATAAGAAGACATTTTATCATTTGATTAAAATGTATGTGTGGATTTGTTTCTGAATGCTCTCTTTTGTTCCTTATGTCTATTTATTTTTACATAATGCCATAGTGTTTTGATGACTATAACTTAATGAGGTAGTTTGAAGTCCAAAAGTGTGATTCCTTCAGTTACATTTTTCCCCCTCAGGATTGATTTGGCTATGCAAACATTTTTCTGCTTCATTCAAATGTTAAGAATTTTGTTTCTATTTCTGTGAAAAAAAATGCCTTTGGTATTTTGAAAGGTTATGCATTTGATCTGTAGGTTGTTTTATATAGTATAAGCATTTTAACATATTGATTCTTTAAATCCAATCCCATGAACACTTTTCCATTCATGGGTATTACTATAACTGGGACTTTAAATGGTCCCCTCAAGCCTATGTGCTAAAAACTTGATGCCCAGGGAGATTGGGAATCTCAATTGGGATCTCTCTTGGGAAGTCATGGAACCTTTAAGAAGTAGGGCCTCTTGAGCAGTCCTCAGGCCAGTGGGGTCATGCTATTGAAGAGTGTAGTGGGACCCCAGCCTCTTTCTCTGTTTTGCTCCTGGGCCATCAGGTAATAGTTTTGCTCTGTTTTGTGCTCCCCAGCATGATTGTTGTCTCACCACATGCCTAAAAGTGACAAGGCCAACTGCTCATGGACTGGAACCTCCAAAACTGAGTTAAAATAGATTGTTTTTCTCCACAAGTTGATTGTCTTGGGTGCTTATCATAGCAGGAGGAGAAAAATGACAATATGTCCTCCTCAGATTCTTTCATAAACATGTAACCATTTTTAGTGTAGAGATCTCTCATGTCCTTGGTTGAATTTATTCTTAACTATTATTTTCAATTCCATTATAAATGGTATTATTTTCTTTTTTTTCATAATTCAGTTTTTGGTGGTTTATCAGCATTACTAGCTTTAATTTTCTATAAGGACTTTTTAAAGAAATGGTACATTACCGGTGTTCTTTTGGTATAGAGGACAATACTACATAAGAAAAACTGGATATTAATGACTAACACAAAGAGTGATGAAAAAGACTCATGTTCTGAATGTACAGATATTTTAAGAATATCATAAAGTAAATACATCTTTTAATGTAGACACAAGACACATATTACCATAATTTATGTTTAAGTATATCTAAAACATCTTGTTTAGAATTTGTAGTTAAAAGGTTTAAGTGATAAGAAGACATTTTATCATTTGATTAAAATTTTTCTTAACTGTGTATAAAATAAGCTGCATCTTATAAGCAACGGTATAAAACTGAATGAAATATGGACTTTGTTAAATGTTCTGTCCATTTGTAATAAGTTTTTAACAAATGCTAATAGATAGTTGTTTTAGTCACTTCTATTCCTCTTTTGTGAACTCTTTTTCTTATAGGCAAATTTTTTATTATGATTTAAAAACAGGTTAATTTTCTCAACTCTATCTAAATATTTACTTAAATCTTTAAAAGTTACTTTAATTTTTGATCATTTTGTATGTTTTTCTCTGTGACAAAATAAAATTTCATATTTAACTCTAACAAATATTACGCACAAACACAGACCACCAAATCCTGAAAGAAGAAAAGGAATGGATAAAGGTTGGTTATCTTCTTCTTTAGAACATATTATATTAGTTAGACATTACCATAGAAATGACATTTACCAACAATTTAAAGTTTTATGTTATATCAAATTATAAAATAAAGTATTATTGCTTTAGCAGAAAAAAATGACTACATAGATAAATTTCTGGCTTAAGTGTAGTTGCATTGTTTCCTAAACCTAGGATCAAGACTTTAATGGTTAAGATAGAATCTTTTGAAACAACTTATTTTCTTTTTGAATTTTGTTCAACCTCCTCCTTTTTTGTGTAAGAGAAAGATTTCTCTCTCTATACCTGTCACTGATACTTATTTGACTCATAATTGCTACTCCTGTCAAAAGCTGCAGAGACTCTCAGATAATGGAAAAGCAATGTTGAAATGGGCTTGTCCTGTGAAGTCAGAAATGGGAGTTTTTCTCAATTTCTTCCATTTACTAGCTGAGAGACTTTTAGCAAATTACCTAGTCTCTCTGTTTATTTCTTTAGCTGCTAGATGGGGCTTCAAATAATAACCGGTATATCAATAATTAGCATTTATAGACTACTTAGTATTCAGATAATACATTTAGCCCTCTCTGCATGAATCTCTTTTGGTTCTTACATGAAGCTAATGGAGAAGGTGCTGTTTTGACCTCCGTTTTATAGATGAGGGCACTGACAAGATCACTACAGAATTTGATAAAATAATAATTATCATTCTTATAGAGAGCCATCAATATGGTAATGATGAGGGGCTGGGGATGTGGCTCAAGCGGTAGCGCGCTTGCCTGGCATGCGTGCGGCCCAGGTTCAATCCTCAGCACCACATACAAACAAAGATGTTGTGTCCGCCGAAAACTAAAAAATAAATATTAAAAATTCTCTCTCTCTCCCTCCCTCCCTCCCTCTCTCACTCTATCTTTAAAAAAAAATATGGTAATGATGATATGTCCAAGATGACAGAAGTGGTGGCAGTGATAACAATGACAAAGATACAATTTCCATATGTGGACATAATGCTCTCATCTTTGATGAATATTCATTTAACCTTTAGAAATATGATATTGACAGTTTATTTAGTAAATATTGATTGACAATCTTTTAGAGCCAGACCCTGAAGACTACAATACCAGACTAAGATATAAGGGTGTTTTCAAAGAGTCCTTCAACTAATAGAAAAGGAAAACAAGACGTATGATCGAGAGGAAAATGTTAAGAGGAGGAATGATGGGGGTGGGAAGGAATGGAAAGGAAGAAAACATAAAAGAAATAAAAGGAAGGCAGGGTACTCGTGTAGGAACCTCACAGCTTCATTTAGACTGTGCAGTAGGAGAACCATCTCCATGTCTAGTACAGGGCCTGCGCCAGTGCCCGTATTCAGGAATCAGCGTCTGGCAAGACACATAGAAACAGAGGGAGAGAGGGAGAGTTTTTCTTAAGGATGTATAGTGTTGCATAGCGCACGTCAAACTCAAATCTGGCTTCACAGAAAATAACTTGCTGGATCACTGGTCCTAATTCACTAAAAGAAAAAAAAAGTCTTTAAAAAGAACCTACGTGCTGCAGCACATGTGTATACAATGGATACTATGACAAGATGCTAAATTATGAAATCCAGTGAGAAAGACAGGGATTATTATTTTCATTCATGCTGTTATCAGCACTCCTTTTTTATATGCATATCTAAGGATTTGGGGGAACAACAACAACAACAAGAAATCATTTGGGAGGATATGGAGAGAAACACAACAGGGAGGGAGAAAAAAAAACTACAGAAATATTACAGTAGCTTCCAGCTGCTTCCAATCCCTTGGAAAGAGATTTGATACAAATTTTTTTTTCCAGGAAAAAATAGGTGCATTCAATAGCTTTAGATGCATTTTATGCTGATACGGTTAATATGTCAAAATGCTCTGCCTCAAGCAAGAAGACAGAAAAGTGATGTCACACCACAAAGGGGCATCTTAATCCCATCTCTCCTTTGTTGCCCTCCAAGGAAATAGCATTATGTAAGCATCTGATTTGTACGGGAGGGGGGCAGCCTAAATTCCTCAGAAAGCTGTTTGCAATTCAATAAGCTCCAAGTACAATGTTGCCTTTCATATGATTCCTTATGGTGCTATTGATGATAATCATAGTAGTGGTTTCCCCCAATGGAGAACATTGAGGGACTGATGAAAAATCAGACTTTGTGTTTAAATTAGGGAACATACCAAGATCGAGAGAGCTCAGCCTTCCTATAGTATAATCTCTCTTGTGAATTATGAAAGTTTCCAGAAAGGTCACTAGGTCAGGTGGAGGCAAGTTTGAATTAAAGGACTTGAAGTGAAAGCTGGAACAGTTTGAATTGGGAGGGAGGGAAGGAGGGAGGATGGGAAGAGGAAGAGGAACCCAGAGGGGGAAGGACAGAGAGACTGAGCCAGAGACAGAAAAGACCCAGAGTCAGAAGACAAGGAAGAAAAGTTGCTTGGGAGAAATCATGGAAGAGAAAAGCAACTTTACCACCCATGAGGTCAGAAGTTCATATGAAATTCATTAAATACTCATTTTCCTCATCCATTCTCAGCTTTCCCAGTGTACTGGTTATGCCACAGTATCTTGTAAAACCTGGGATTCTTTTCATTTCCCATTCTGAACAGTTAAATAACAACCACCTCCTTTATAGTCCTGTAAATCTTAATCCTGTTTTCATCTGAGCTGAGTTGTTAAAAAGTTAATGATTAGAGCTGTTTCCTGCTTTGGCTTGCTTACTCTTTGACAGAAAACATGTGAGGTAAGGCTTTTCATGTGATGAGCATGGCTGTATGTTTCTTCACTTTCCAAGACAAGTGGCTGTGCTTTGGGAAGCAACCTCTAGTTGAAACAGCTCTGCAAACGTGAAATAAGTGGCAGGGAATACCTCTGTTCAATAAAAATTACACATGTTCATTGTTTGGGGCTAAGCTTCTGTGCTAGATCCCGATTGATCAGAAATCAAAATGGAGTCACACCCATCTCACCAAACAAATGGAATTGTTACCCAACTTCTGACAAATCAGGAGAGAGAGAGAGAGAGAGAGAGAGAGAGAGAGAGAGAGAGAGAGAGAGAATATGCCAGGTGTGGTTACCCATACCTGGGATCCCAGTGACTCCAGAAGCTGAGGCAGGAGGATTAAAAGTTTGAGATCAGCATCAGGGACTTGATGAGGCCCTAAGCAACTTTAGTGAGATCCTGTCTCAAAATACAATATAGGAAGGGTTGAAAATGTTGATCAGGCCCCTGAGTTCAAACCCTGATACCAAAAAATAAATAAAAATAAAAAAGAGACCAGAGGCCTGTTTCAGACAGCATATGATATAGTTCTTTCTGCTTTAATCCCTAACAAAAGATAACCTGAAATTAACCATCATTATTTTCCAATTGTTCTGTCTCCCTGTTTCCATCCTATAAGGAAAGTTGCTTTGAAACAATCAATCCTTTTTTGTTCTTTGTTTCTGCTTTCTTCAGCTCCCTCTGCTCAAATTCATTAGAACACTTAGTCTATTTTAGAGAATGAAGTGTTACCTGATTTTAGAATCACAAATAAAGTCATTCAAGATATTTAAACAAAACATGTAATTTTGGTTTTTTAACACCACTGACCTGGGGGGGGGGAGGATAAAAGTGGAGAAATGATGAAGACCTTGAGAACAGGGACCCTGTGTTTTGTAGCAATCACTACAGAGTCTAGCTTGGGACAATACACAGAAATGATGCTCCAGACTCATTATTATTCATTCAAAAGTGCAAACAGGTGCTTATATTGAAAACATGAAAAAAAAAGAAAAAGATTTCTGACTTTAGTTTGCGTGAAGTAAAACTACAGTAAACCAACATGAGAGTTGTAAATATCTTCACACATTATTCTCATGCAGCTTTCATGTTCCAAATTCATTCTGAATGACATGCAGTATCTTAAAGATATGAAAAATATATAAAGTTGACTTTCTCAACTTGACATTCTTGACATTTTGAGCTAGATAAATCTTTGTGGTGGAGGCTATTCTCCTGAGTGTTACAGGATGATGGCAGTAGCTTTGGCCTCTTGGAACAGGATGCCAGTAGCAACTAACTTCTTGCACTAACAATCAAAAATGTACCCTTTGGTTGGGAAGCATTGCCCTAGAATATTCAGGGTATTTTGTTTGTTTCTCACTTGAATTTTCTATTGTATGCAGTAAAAGTGGCAAATTGCTAAACTTCTGAAAATCGTCCTCTCCTTCTATGGCAATATAAGCTCACTCACAATATAAGCTCATCTCATCTTCCTCTGTGGGTAGATGTGAGCATGTTGACTACACGTAGTAACTAAACTAGCAATTTCAGCATTCGTGTTAAAATAAAGAGCATGTTCTGTCCTCTAACTTCCCTTTTATTTCTACTGTGAGCTGGGACAAGGACAGTAGTGACGCAACTTCAACAATGCAAGAAAAGCAATACTGTAGAGTAAGGACAGTACAACAAGGACATAGAATTGGTTTGTCAGTGACAAATTCCAAGGATTTCTTTGCAGAACAGAACAACATCATCACTGTTAACTACCCACCTTGACACTCTTATATGGAAAAGATAAAACCTTTTATTTTATTTAAGCCACTGTGTTTTGGACTTTCTTTGTTATTGAAACTTAACCTTTACTGTAACTGATAGATATTCTGTGTAATTCTGTGCACGTACATATTTTATACGAATGCTGTTCTGATAAGGTTTCTTCAGAGAAACAGAAGTGATAGATAAATAAACAATTAAAAAAGATTTATTATGAGGCCTTGAGTCACATGGTTATGGAAGCTGAGAAGATCCATGATCTGCCACAAAGGAGCTGGGTGCCCAGGAAAGCCAGTATTCATAGTTCTCAGCCAAACCTGAAGGCCTTAAAACCAGGGAACCAATAACATAAGTCTTAGTCCTAGTTCAAAGGTCTGAGAACCAGAAATACTGACGTTCACAGGGAGGAAAAGGTGAATGTTCTAGCACAAGGAGAGAACGTGAATGCACCTTCAACTGCTTCTTTGTTCTAAACTTGCTCCAAGGATTCAATGGTGCCTGAATTGGTCAGGATGGTTTTCTTCACTCAGTCAATTTCAAATGATAACTTCTCAAAAACACTCTCACAGACACACCTAGAAATAATGTTTGCCCAGCTGTCTAGTCAGCGCTTAGTTCTAACAACCAAATTGACATATAAAAGTAACCATCACACACAAGCTCATGCATGCATAGGATCAAACTGCAAAATTCTGGTGAGGCAAGACATTTAAAAAGCAAACAAAAATGCATTGTCCATATTATAATAATGGCCTTTTCTTATTCATAAAGACTATGTTCCAAGACTCCAAGTAGATGCCTAAAATTGTGTATTATAGAATCCTATATACTAATATTTTCCCACGGTATATCCATAAGATACTGCTTAATTTCTAAATTAGGCGCAGTAAGAGATTAACATCAACAACTAAAAAATAAAATAGAATGATTATAATAATATATCACGATAAAAGTCAAGAAAGTGTGTTTCCACTCAAATAGCTTGTGTGCTGTCCACGTACTTCTTCTGATTATGCTTTGAGATGATGTTGTGCCTTGGTGACAAGATAGAGCAAGGTGAATAATGTAGGTATTATGAAGCAGGTGAAGCTACTAAAAGAGTGTGACTTGAGCACAAGAACTGCAGTACCATGATAATAAACTCACAACAGTTGGATCCTAAGTTACCAAGGAGCAGAAGTCATTATCTGAGCCACTAGGACATTCTGTTTTAGTCAGAAACAGTTTGTATAGGCACTGTGACCAAGATCATCAGCCAATTTCTGACATGACAGACAACCCACTCACCTGAATACTGAGCATGCCCCTGAAAGGAGCGCCATGTTTCTTTTACCATGTGCATGACGTCTCTGAAAAAAAACTTAACAGAACTTAATTGTACTTTTTTAAAAAAAAATTATTTTTAGTTGTATACAATAAGTCTTATTTATTTATTTATTTTTATGTGGTGCTGAGAATCGAACCCAGGACCTTGCATGTGTGAGGTGAGCGCTCTACTCCTGGGCCGTAACCCCAGCCCCATTGATTATACTTTTAATGATTCATCTTTCTCTGTTCTTCCACCTATTTTCCAAAGGTTGTGAATTTATATCAAACAGATTGTCCTCTTTTCTGAATTAAATCCTGCCTTCTAACATTTAAAATATAACATTTCTCTCCATCTAAGGAAACTAACATTTGAAAATACACTTTTATAAAATGGGCACATGATGATTCAAATATATTTTCTTAAGTCTAACTCAACCTACTTTATGCAAGTCAATATGCAGTACACCAAGTTCCTTGTATTCCTGAAAAATTTAACTGTGTGAAACAAACAATTGACTCTGTATAATGTTTTTCTTTTCCTTGAAATTTATAATCTATAATAAAGGAAAAAGTTATATTTTATTTTTTGTGATTTATAGTTACATCTAATTATAGCAAAGTCTATAATTTCATATGCATTTACATAATAGTGAAATTTATCTTGTTTGTAACCTCACTATACCCACCTTTTACCAGATTTTTCAAATACAATTGATGTTCCGGTGAGCTGTACTCTAAACATTTCTCATACTTAAACTTGAAAATTAATTGTACTGAATCTTGGTATCAATTTCTCTTATTTCTTTCCTTTACAAATACCTCATCTTTTTAAAAAATCATAAAACAGTTTGATCCCCTCTTCAAAAAAGATTCTCTCTTTTTTTTTCTCCTGATCTATAGTTGCAAAAGACAGTGTCTCCTCATTTAATCTTGTCTTCTTGTAGTAATTCAATAATGTTAATTCTTTCCTTTGAAGAGGCTCAGTTCTTCTGTTACATGCATAATTAACTCTTTCATGGAGGCTGTAATGAAGCGGTGATTCATGATAGAGTTTAATTGTGAAAATATAACGCTAAATTTTTAAAAATAATTTAATTTTGATATTTTGCTAGAATATATGATAAACTCCCTCAATAAATTTCTGTGGTTGACTACCTAGATTTAGCCCAGTCTTTGCAGATTAAAAGCACAGTCTCTAACACATCTGCCTTCCTGCAGACGAATTTGGTGGTGCTCAGGCTGCTTGTACTTACTGAGGACTTACTACTGATTAAAGAGTTGTAATTGTCCCTTTAGATTTGATAGATTACTGGAATGACACAAATAAATAAGTATAAGTATGAATATACTTTTATTATATAAAGGTTATGAACTAGCCAAGACATAGATATACAGGATGAGGACTGTAAGGGTTCTCAAAATGAAACATCTCAGGAAGCAGTGTCCTCAGGATGCATCACTGTCCTGGCTCATTAATATATGATGAATGACCAGGAAGCTCATTGGAGTCCCAACATCCAAAAATGTTATTATGTGTGATGATGTAGACATGCTGATTGAATCATGGACCATACCACAGAACTCAATCTGCAGTCTTTATTCCTTCCTCAGAGGTCAGGCTGAAGTCACATGGCCCAAGCTCCAGCTCTCTTTTCATGTGGTTGATCTTTCTGGAATGGCCAACTCCCTTCTTGAAGTGCCTACGGGACTACCCTCAGTCATCTTATGAGCATTAACTAAGATGTGTCCCAGGAACCTACCATGAATAACAAAAATCTCCAACTCAGGAAATGACAAAGAATTAAAACTCCCTCCTAGGAACAAAAGACAGAGACAGACTTTTATTAAACAACAGTCTTTTCTAAAATTTATACATTTGTTTTAATTATTTATACATGACAGTAGAAAGCATTTATGCACTTTGATATATCATACATAGATAGGGTATAATTTCTCATTTTTCTGAGTGTACATGTTGCAGAATAATATTGGTCATGCAGTCACATAAGTACAAACAGTAATAATGTCTGTTTCATTCTACTATCTTTCCTATCCCTACATCTCCTCCCCTCCCCTCCCATCTTCCCTCTACCTAATCTAAGGTAATGCTATTCTTCCCTAGTGCCCCCCACTGCCTTATTGTGAATTAGCATTAAACAACAATCCTTTTAAAAGCAAATCTTTCTTATGTGCCCACATCACTAAAATAATCATTAAGTGAATTTAATGTTTTTTTTTATACTACTATTTTTTTCAGGAGGAAGAACATAAAAGAAGTCTTTTTGGAGGAAAATAAACTAAGAATAAAGTGTATGTGTCAAGAGCAGCCTTGAGCATAACTGTAAGATAGTTAGACATTCGAGTTGTAGAACCCGAAAGAATTTCAGAGATTTTCTAATTCTACATCATTGCTCTATGGAAATGAATAGGTCATAAGGATTAAGCAGTTTGCATATGGTAGAAAACACAAGTCAAAAATAAGAATTTAAATTCACATTTCCTAGCTCTTGTCACTATACCACTTGAGCACTCTTTAGAGAGCTCTTAGGGTCCATACCTCCTGGTGTCCCTAATCTACTCTCTTGGTTTTCCCATCTTTAGGGGAATTCATTATATTAAACTCTCTTCTTATCCCTATGCCCTCCTTTTTCTTTTTCTCTCTCACTCTTTTTCTCTCTCTCTCCCCACACCACCCTGCCTTGTTCTCCTTTTGCACTTTCTTCTCTCATTCTTCATTCTTTAGCAATTCCAATGAGCCAAAGATGACCTACAAACTCCCTTCCCTGTAAGTCCTGATCTCTGAAACCTGGCAAGGGCAAAAATGTGATAATTAAGTCATTTGCAGCTCTCCTAGATATTCTGATACCTGAACTCAGCCCTTAAAATTAACCTTCTACTGGTGTTAATGAGGGAGATCTCAGGAATGAGGTCTTGGCACTTCTGTGTTCAGAGGGGGTCATGGATGCCATAGTGGGCAGTAGCTGAGTAATTTCTTTAAAGCTGCCTTTTGTGGATTGGATCATGAACTGAATGTGCTGCTTAATGTAATAGGAGATTCACAATAAGAGAGATGTGCAGATGTGCCTGGAGCATCATCTTAGAGTCTTTCCAATATCCCTCTCCTAGAGTAACCTTTCACAAATCAAGTTTTATGTGTAACACAAGGCTGGGAGTCTGTCAAAGCCTCTCAGAGTGGCATGCTAGGGCTGCTGCCTCTCTTTCAACATAATCTCTAGCTACTCACTCCAGCCACTATGCTTTGTACCTCCTCAGTAACATTATACTATTGAACATTTTCCACATGCTGTTCCTCTAGCTGGGATTCTCTTCAGCTAACTCTCCTGGCCCTACACAAACATAACTTTGGAAAACCAGAGTAAAAAATGACTTCATAGAATAATCCCTTAATACTTAGATCTGACTAAGATATTGACCTTCTGGTCCCTGTAAGCAATCTTTGAGATAGCACTTTGTATTCTGTGTATGGATGGGGTCATTAAGTAAGTGTGCTCCTCTCAAATGGATTGTGAGCTCCCCAAAGCCAAGGATCATGTGCTGTTTGGTTTTGTATTACCAAATCTTGGCACTTAGCATTCATTAATGATTGATTAATGAAGGAATGCCTATCATCCTCATCCACCTTCATCTTTCCTTGAGAATAACATAAAGGTTCTTTATGATATAGACTTTTAAAAATAACATCCACTTTAGGTTTTGGAAAAGTATCTTCAACAATATTTTCGTGCGTGTGAGTGTGTGTGCACATGAAACATCTCATTCTCTCCCTCACTTTCTCTTTAAATTCCCCCATATTCACAGGATATTATTTGGAAATTGAATTTGAAATCACAATTGTTTCCCTAAGGAACCTGCTATGATCTTTGTTTTCAAGTATATAAACAATAGCATTTCAAGGTGATGTGAAAGGTAAATATTAGAAATCTTCATTCTTTGCAGGGGCACATATTTCAAAGGAGCTGCAAAAACATTCTCTGCAATTGTATCCACAATTGTGATTTTCTCTGTTATAATTTGACAAAATATACATGGAATTTGGGAGGTATCTTGAATAAATATATTATTATTATTATTATTATTATTATTATTATTATCATCATCATCATCATCATCATCAACTTAAAAGCCAGTATTTTCTCCTGGCTTCTACTGTCAGGTCTTTCTATCACAAATCCATCCCATAGTTTAGTCAATTCTATATAGCTCTCAGACTGTGGAAACAGAAGCCTGAGTCTATAACACTCTAAATTCTCTGGGAATCTATTGACAAAGCATTGGCAAAGCAGGTCTCCTGCCTCCTCTATGAAAGTCACCTCTGTAACTTGACCCTCACTTCCACCAGGCTAGAGTGTGTTGCTTGGATTTTTTGTTTGTTTGTTTTAAGTTCATAAGTAATGAATGAATTAGGAGAAATGAATAAGGCATGATAATAATATCGAGCTCTTCCATGAGTGACATTTCCCAGACAAGAATGTATGTTGAAAACTGAGACCATGGTATGAAATGTTAGTATGTGTGACTGGATAAAGGAATGATTTGGAATTAAAAAATAGAGAGCAAAAAAACTGAAATTGAACAACGTACTTCAATGTAATTATTTTATCAACTATTTCAGTTTGACTTATCATATCAGAAAAGTGTAATAATAACTCAGCTGTTGGGCTTTGTATGCTGCTCTTGCAGGTCAATAGGTGCTGCCTTCTAAAAGCTTGAGTACCCATTTTTGTATACACATGCATAGCTTCTCTGATTTTGAGACTTTAGCAGACCCCAGGGCTCCCATAATAATGCTGGAAAATATTACATGGGCTGTTGTAAAATGAGCACAATGGGAAAAATAAAGCAATACCCAAGATTTTTGCATGAACTCTCCTACAAAAATTAATGAGAGCTGAGAAATAGTGCTAATTCCTCTCAAGAAGATTTAAAACTCAAGCAATGTTCTATTTTCTTCAACTAAATAAGTTGACTTATTAAAAGTAGGTACAGTTGTAAATTTTTGGCATTTTTAGGTAACAAAGTGAAAATAGTTAATTTAAATGTTCTCTCTTTTTAAGACTGAAGTCTCAAATTTTAATATAGATAGTAGTTTTGTTATATGTATCTCTGAGATAATTGAAGCATTAGTTATATTATTTTATAGAATATCCAGAATTTGGGGAAAGTTCTTAAGTCAAAATAGTGAGAGCTTTTAGATTCATATTGCCAACACCTTAAGAGATTGTACAGTATTTAAGATCAGGGCTAATGTCAATACCAAAGATTACAAGTTTCAATTATAATTTACATATGAAATGTATCTTTATAAATGGCTGATGAATTATAATTTTCTATTAAATCATATTTTCTCTTGAAAAATAAACCTCTACTATTCACACAGTCTCTTAGAACTATTGGATACTATAACTACCTTAATCATTAAAAATGTTATCATTCAGGTAATGTTGACAGGTATGGCAATGATTTGATTGGCAGTACTATTGTGTTAGAGGTAGCATATTCTTTGAGGGAAAAATGTAATTTTTTTCTCAGCAGGGCTTTTAGTTTTCTAACTCTCATTCTCCAAATCTACTGTGTGATTCAATTGATTAGAGGAAGGGGGATGTGTCCAAGAATACTGTGTCTTTCTGCACATGTTGAATCCCAGAAGACCTCTGTAATAGACAGTGGCTGGTTTGCAGGTCTTGGAGTGATTTAATTTGAAATCTTGGTGATCCTAATGATGAGCTCAAAGAAAGCTATAAATAGCAATAAGTGCTAAAAGAAAATCTGTAGTTTACTGTTGATAGAGCATTTTGGTAAAAAGTCTCATCTTCCTCTGAATGTTCTGATGTAAAAAGGTTACAGATCACAAAATTTGTAAAGGTCAGTGAGGTTAGGAACACTTAGTTCTGCCAACGAAGTTGATGTGTGGTCTATGGGAAAATATTTAAACTTCAGGATTTGTACCTTCCCATATATGGAAAAGAAATAATAGCACTTAAGTATTTTTCAGTGTGTTGCAGTAATTAATTCATCTGAAAAGCTTTGAAATAAGCATCAAAGGGATTCACTTATGTGCTTTAGCTTTTGATTTTGTTTGTTGATGAGAGAGAACATGCTTTGTGGGAAGAAAAAAATTATTGATTATATAATGATAAAATTCTAGGCATTTCATTAAGTTTATTTTATTCCATTTTGTTAAATGGAAAAGGCTCCTTCCATTTTACCTAGATGTTGACGGAAAAAGTCCTAGAAATGGTGACCACCAACCTTGTAGTCAGCACCACCCCTAACGAAATGTGTATGGTGTTACAGGTGCAAGATTACATTGCAATGTATATTGGGGAAGTTTTCATGTTTACAGGATTTCCTGATGCCACTTATGGTTGACAATATCAATTGATTAAAATGGGTTTGTCAGAGATGATTTCAAAAAAACATAAGAAAACTCATGCTGGCTCTGGCAATAAAGGACAATCATAAGCTCATTTGATTAAAAGTTTAGAGGTGAGGGTTTTAGTCAATTTCATTAGGCTGTGTATGTCACACAATGAAATATAAAATTGAGATGACATAAAATAAATATTTCTCTGTCTTTCTTGTCACTTATCAGTAGATGCCGTGTTCTGCTCCATGGGTCCTTCACTCTGGAATCAAGGCTAAAGGAGGAGCCTCTGCCTAGAGTACCACGATACATAACATAAAATGGATATATTGGTGGAAATTTGGATGGGGGACTATATTTATGGGTTTTGACAGTTTTTCTCAAAAGTTGCAAGCATTTTCTTTAAGTCACTTATAACTGGTGAAAACATATTGCAGAACAAAGACTTCTGTCAATAGGGTGGGAAGATATAATCCATATGTGGACAAGTAGTACATATTCTAGAATGATAATGGAACCTGTCATGCAACGTTCAGGTCCAGTTTGATCAGGGCCAGCAGCTTTTCTCTATGACTCTCCCCTTTTCCCTGTATTGGATTTGATCTCAGATCAAGTTTCCACAAGGTGCTAAGCTAAAAAGCACTCCAAATCTCAGACATGAGAAGAGGACATCTCTTTTCCCAATCATCAGAAAAAGTTTCAGTTGTCATTTGGAGTGAGCCCATTTGGGTGACATGTTCAAAGCAGAAATAATCATGGCTACAGAAGGCCAAAATGGATTTTTGAAGACCTAGAATTCAAATTGCCCTATGAGATGCAGGCTAAATATGGGATTGAGGTCCATTAATACTTGCCTGGCATACATGAGGCCCTGGGTTCAATATCCAAGACTGCAATACATTAATTAATTAACTAATGGAAATAAGAAAAGAGAATAAAGGACATTAAAGGCTCTGGACAATAACTCTTAGGAGCTAATGCACCTATGTGAAGGTCTTACCTAGTGTAGACCTAGTGTATGACTGACTAATGTGATGTTTGATAAAGTATTGTAAGAGTTTAGAGATGGGAGGGGTCATAGCTCCAGGTAGATTAGAAAATCTTTGTGGATCATGTAGCATTTAAGCTTGCATTTAGCATCTATATAGAATTTCCACATGGCGGATCTTTAGTAGACAAATGGTAATCATCTGAGGCTTATGGGATGATGTCTAGCAAGGACACAGAGTTGGGAAAATCTGTGGTTTGTTCAGAAAATGGGAATAGACAAGCTTAGAGATGTGAAATCTCTCATTCACTTCTCCTTCTACATACTTTTCCCCCAAGCTGAAAAAAGTCTCTTTACTCCATTGGCCAGATTTTCCACATTTGTGACTGTGGCTTGACCCCAGCTTCCTCCTCTCTGGTATTTCCTCAGTCTGAAAGAGAATGTACTGCATCCACACTTTTCATGAATCCCTGCTTATTCAAACAAGGGATTTTGAATACCTTTTATCTATTTTCCATGCTATTATCTATCTAACTTCTATGTTAATATTCCATCATTTTAAACACACTACAGGCATGAATAAAAAATATATAGTTTTATTAAAAGTGTGCATAATTCTACTTTGCTGACTTAAGAGAAAAAATAACTTTCCCGAGTGGAATTAATTTTATTTCCAAATGAGCAATTAATAATGTATACTATGAATGTAACATACAGTATTCTTCATTTAGATTATATAAAATTCATTTCTTCTAATTAAATCATGCTTTGTCAAAAAATATATGTGCATTATTTATCGCTGATCTTGATTTCAAGAATGAAAATAATTTCATGCCAGGGAGTAGTTTGGGTCTCCTTTGATTGGTTCTGAACTACTATGTTTAACATGAACTGGAAATATTAGCGAGCAAACTCATTCTACAGACCATTTACGTACCAAAATATTAAATGAAACATCTGAAAGTACCCAATGTAGAGTATCATTTCAGTTTCCTGCATTCAGTCTCTTTTTTTTCTGAACTTTATAATAAGTTTTTTTTTTAATTCTTTGGTTTGAAATCTATTCCTAGTGATTTTCTGGTGATCTGCAGGCTTTGCATAGTGAATAGAACATGTTGAGTTTCTAATATAAAAGATTGGGTCAAAATTTTTGAAAATGGACATAATAATCATGGATAAAAACAGCTAAGGAAAATAAAGGGAAATTCTCTGTCAAGAAAATATTGTATTTTGAGTCCATACACTGAATGTGTTGTTAGGGTTTGTGGTTTGTGTGTTTGCTGGCATTTTTAACTACTATTGAGTACTTATTTGTATTGCAATTGCTGTACTAGTTGAGGGGAACACAGACTCTTTGGTACAATTGTGAGGATAGAGAGAAGAACTTTCAAGAAGGCCCATGAGAATCCAGTGTAAGTCTCAGCTGTACAAAGGTTAATACTCCAGGAATTCCTACATCCCTCAAAATATCTCTGGAAGTGTTTCAGCTAGGAAATATCAATCTATCATCTTCAATGAATGATAGCTTCAAGTAAATATCAAATGTCTTTAGTCAATATGACCTGTAAATTCCACTTTGACCCTATCAGTCTGATATTTTAAAAATACTCAAAAATTATTTGAATTAAAGTAAATAAAATGTTTGGGTCATATGTCCGGTAGTGGAAAATTTTGCTTTGCGTCACAATGACCTCAAGGTTAATTCTTTTCAATCTCAGTTTGGATCTCATCATTCAGAACTACCAAAAATAAAATATAAAAACAAACTTGCATAATGGAAATTTTTATTCCTGGATATTCTGAATGAACTTTGACAGTATAAAAAAAGTCAAAACCCTCAGATATATGGATGTTTGTCTATAAAGTTTAAAACTGGAAGAGAAGACAAAAAGTTCCTTGAATTTGAATTTTAGTCAAGAAAAAAATTTGCTGAAAAAAATAAGTAATTTTATTCAATAAGATAGCAAATTGTGCATGTATTTAAGAAATTAAAAATAATTTAAATATCCAAAGAAAGCATATAATGATATGGACTTAGGAAAAACATGTATTAAAAAGCATTTAAAAGAAAAAAGAATTCACAGATCTATGTATAAAAGTGTTTTCTTATTTAGGATGCCTCTGTTTCTTTACAGAGTACTGTCATCATTGATGTTGTTCAATAATAAAAATGACTGAGCACAATATGCAGAACACTCTAGTATAATTTTTTGTCAGCCGGGCTTTCCTCTTACTTCACAGGAGTTGTCAGAAACTCTTTTGAGGACTAAATGTGATAATAGATTCACAATTGCCTTGTGAAAGTTTATGTACTAGTCAAATTTAGCTTATTTTGCCTCACAGAAGACCAGTGTTAAGTGTCTTCTGAAGGTTAAGATGAAGCAAATTATCTTATATGACTCTTTTGTCCCCAGAAAATTCTTACAATTATTCTAGGCATGTGTATACTGTTGAAAATGAAAAAAGTATATTGTCAATTATATACTCAAATAACTATTAGCTTAGACTTGTTATTACTTCAGGTTGCCAATTCCTTGGATTTGTTTGTTTATTTCTCCTATGGATATGGCGGTTTTTGCAAATTATGCTCTAGGTATATAGACAAATTGAATTTGGAATAGAGGTGAAAGTATTGGTTTCCAGAAAAAAATGTTGCTGCCTGTGTTAGTCAGCTTTCCATTACTGTAACAAAATACCTGAGATAATAAACTTAAAAGGAAACATTGTTTATTTTGACTCACAGTTTTAGAGGCTTTAGTTTAGGATTACATGGCACAGTTACTTTGGGTCTATGGCAGTGCAGTACATCATTAGCAGCAGGAGATCATGTCAGAGGAAGATTTCTCTTCATAGTTGGCAGGGAAACAAAGAGAAACAGGAGGGGCCAGGGTCCCAATGATGCTTTCAAGAGCTAACTTCCATCCAGGAGGCCCCAACTCATTCCACTATTTCCCAGGAGCTCCACTGGCTGATAATCAAATTTTTAGCATAAGGGCCTTTGGGGAATATTTAAGATCACAAACTGTGACAATGCCTCCTATTTCATTGTCAGTACCCCTAAGAGTTCATTCCTTGGGGACCTTCCCATAATGATAGCTCTTTTTGCTGTTCCTTTGTGAAGGGTTGCTCACAGAACATCAACTCATGGATATGGTATCTTCTAGTGTATTTTTTTTCCATTTCAGATGATTACCTTCTACCCTGGAACTTATCCAATTCCTTTTCCACCACTCATAATAACATTGGGCACCCTTCTCCCTATCCTCCACCCACGCCTGGCATTTCATTACTCGGAGAAAGCTTAATGCCATCTGCAAACTGAGAAATTCAATTTATAGAAGTTGAGAAAATGTGAAATATAATTGATCTTAGCACATTTCCAGTAGAACCCAGCTCTTAACCCTTTCATATCTATTTGAATAAAAGCTTTGGAATTCCCAAGTAATTTTATCTCTTTTAAACATACATGGTATCCAAAAGTTTTATACATTTTGATTTTTTAAAAATAACTTTAGCACATTCAATTTTTTAAAAGTATTTTATAATAAAAACATCATGTATCAAAGACTTATTGTGAGCTAAGAACTGTGCTTAATATTTTAATTTAATCCTACAGCTACCAGGGAAGTAGCTATTATGAATTCATTTTACTATTAAAAAAGCAGCATAGATTTGTACTTACCCAGGCATAAAAATCTACTAAAAGGTGAAACAACAATTTGAATCCATCATCTGAATACTTATCAGTTAAATTTGCATAACTATAAATACTTTTTAAAATCTGTTATTTTCTTTTTGACAATAAGAAAGCACATATGTTTTAAACACTCAAATAGCACATATGTTTTAAACACTTATGGAAATGCATGTAAAAAGAAGTGCAAATTCTGTTTGACGCAAAACTTTCAAACAGTAATTTAGGAGACTAATGAAGTCAAATCAATCTTGGCATTCAAATTATCTTTCTAATTTTCTGAGTTGTTTATAAAATAAAACATCTTGACTCACAAATAGGAAGTTGCAACCTTGTGTTTTTGTGTGTGTACAGACATACACAGAGCTAAATTACTCCCCCTCCCAAAGCAGCATAGAGCTAAAACCATCTTAATCATTAACACATGTTTTTCAAGTGTAAATATAGTCCCAGAGATGGTAAGGATGATTTTATGTTACATCCGGCACAAAAATGAATTAACCTGGCAAAAGAATTTAACATGCTAGTGGTCTACCATGTAAAATTTATGTATCACAGATTTGTGTGTCTTAGTAATTTTTAGTTAAAATATTAAATTAGAATAAAATGCAGAAAGATCTTAAAACACCTTTAAGAATTAAGGTTCCATAGAAACCAATTATAAAATCATCCATCAAAACATCATCTCCACAACTAAAATTCCTTTATAAAGGAAATATGATCCTTTCAAATCTTTGCCTAACCTTCAGATATTCACATCAGATAGCTGGCAAGCATCAGAAAAATTATGTGCATACACACACACACACACACACACACGCACGCACACTACTCTAATAACCTGTAGCCAGCACATATCATAAGTATATTTGAAACATATTAATAAATATGTGTGTTTATTAATGAATATGTGTTAACTATTGTGTTTTATATACATATGTATATGCATATATATATATATATATATATAATTTTTAAATTCTGGATTTTTACAGAAATATGGGAAATTCTTAAGCCAACAATTCATGATGGACTATATAGGAGGTAAGAATTTTATATGAAAAAAATTTATATAAAAAGAAAATATGGAAAGTTTGAAAGGAAATAACTCACAAATCAAGCAATGAATTTTGGGTTAGTGGTTAAAATTTTATTCCTTGATAATGTTACCAATGGTTGTCAAACTTTCATTTTTTCGGTACATACATTTTCCTTTTTTTTGCCATTATACATGTACATTTTTGCATTAGAATTCTTATTACACATATATACCACAGTTTTTCATAAACACACACACACACACACACACATTCAGAAATTGGTTGTTTTAAAAGAATTTGATCTTGGAAATTATAAATTAGATTCCATGGAAAGCAGATTTTCAAGAAAGTTTGTGTTTGTTTGATGGATTGATTCTTCCTAGGACTTGAACTCAAAACTACAAATGATCCCCTGAACTAAGCCTCAAAATAGTTTTGCCACTCAAAATTAAGTAAGACCTGGAAAGAAACCCCGTTGTATGGATTGTATGGATAATAGAAGAGCCATGCTAAAATATAAAAGGCAGCCCATTTCTTCATATTTTTAAGATGTTGACCTCACAACTATTGAGGGATTTAATGATCTTCTTTTGAATTCCAAAGTGTTATTCTGGGTTGGTTCAGCTTTTATCATTTATTCTGTGACTGGATAGAATGAACTGCAACACTGAAAAAAACACACACATGAGGAGCTAATTTAACTTCAGTCCCCATCAAGAAGGAAGAGGGTCTTGGTTTTATGCCAAATATGAAACTGAAGGGTGGTGTTGAGTTTTTCTTTTTGGCTAATCCTTTCAAGTAATGGTTCTCTAGGTGGGTTTTCCAGTTTGCTGGTGCTCCATGAAATTCCTCTACAGCAGTCTGTATAACAGTACAGTATGAGTCACAGAGGGAAAAAAGACAATTGTATAAAAACCATGACTTGTGCTATATAGAGAAGTTAAAAACTATGGGAAGATTTATTTAAAAATACTTTGATGAGGCTTTTTACTTTTTTAAGTAGCAATGCCCAGCAAACTATGTAGGCCATCTCAAAAGCCTTGACTCTCTACAGTCTGAAAGGAAAATATTTGGGGGATTCTGAGCTTTATTTGCACAATTGATTACACATATTACAAAGTTTAACAACATTAAAAAAATGGAAATATAGATTCACAATGTCTTCCATGAAATTATCAAATTCATCTGTTTTGGAATTTTGAAATTCTCATCTTTGAAAAAGATAATGTAGGACATATGCAATACATCATTAGCACCAATAGTGATGTCTACCTGGGACAATATCCAATTAAACATACAAATACAGCAAAGTATCTGAATTTTCCCATTAAATGGGATAAAGAATATTAAATAACTGCATTTCCATTATTTCAGAGCATTTTGCCTACAAACCTTGTTTTTAAGGTAGTCTGAATTTCAGAATTGTAGTTAAGAGAGTATGAACCTCTTTGCCTATGGGGACTCCAAGATAGCATGTCCATACACATTCCCATCAGCATCTAAAGAATGATATATTGACATGTCTTAATCATCTTTGAGTTATTGTCTGGCATGGTGTCTAACTTCTAGCAAGTGTTAATATTTTAAATTGAATTGTTTAAGTAAAAACATTACTCTCAAGAACAGAACCAAAATAACTTCTGGGGAATGTTCAATGTGCAGTCACTGGAAAATAAATTTAAAAACAAAACATGAGGTTTATTCACACACTGTAATTTGGTTGGAGTAGTAGGCCAAACTAAATGATTTCTGCATTTCACAAGCATTGTGGCTCCTCAAATATTTAAATGACCATGTTCTGTGCAATCAGTTATAGGTTCATATGGCCTATCCAATTTAGGAATCAAAAGAGCTAAAATGATATATGAATATAAATATAAAACAACAGGAATCTTTAATAATTAGTTTTTTAAGACATTTGTCCTAAAAGTGGATCTTGTCTTGGAATATATCTCAGAAAGAAAGCCTCTTTTGGTCTAACACAAAACAACTAGGTATCAAGACTTTTCATATTTAATTGTGAAAACAATTATTTTAAATTACTTTCTTTGATTGACTGGAGAGATGTCCTTCATGGCTCTGGACCACCAGCACCTTACAAATGCCATGGCTGTGAGATATGTCCCTTTAGACAGTGAACAATCTAGAAATGCAATTATCATCAGCTCTGAATCATGACAATGCCTAATGAATTTCCTCTGAGCATCAAGATCTTTATCTTTCAGGAATTACAAATGTGTAGAGAAAATGTTAATACAGAGATTAATTTTTTATTTGCCTACCCTTGTTTATCATTCCTTCTGGACCATCTCTGTCACTCTACAATAGTAATCTTTCTCAATGATTAATCTGCTTAATCATTTTAGTTCTTTTCTTAGAAATATCTATTGGTTCTCCTTAGATTTAAAAAATAGTTCTTGTGTTTGAGATTTTTTTTTTTACTATTATTCTGAACCTACCTATCTCATTTCAACCCTGTGTGCCTCAGGTAAACCTGTGGCTTCAATATCATTAACTCTTTGCCCTTCTAAAAATATCAAACTCTTAATTTTCTACCTTTGTACACAGTCATCTTTCTGTTTGTGATATTGTTTTGGTTTGGATGGGCGTCCCCAAAATTCCATAGGTAAATATTACTGCCATGGTGATAGTGTTGAGAGATGCTCAGGACTTTTAAGTGGTGGGGCCAACAGAGAGGTACTTGGGTCATTGAGAGTGTATCCCCAAGAAGGATGGTGGAACCCTAGCCATTCTCTCTCTATGCTTCCTGGCTTAAGATGTGAGCAACTTTTTCAAAATGTTCTCCTGCTTTACGAGGTGTCCAATTCAGTAGAATCACCCAATCTTCGTCTGGACGATCCAAAACAATGAACTAAAATAAACCTCTCTCTACATGTAGTCTATCAGGTATTTCCATAAACAGTGTGAAGCTCACTAACACAGGTATATTCCACTCTTTCTCAGACAAACTACTGTTTATCTTCCAAGGAAAAGTTTAAATGTCACTTTCTGAGGCTGTTTTGTCTAATGACATCCCTCTGTGTTCCTATAACATTTCTTGCATTCATAGACAGTTCACACATTATTTTAAATATTTCATTGCTTTTCTCTCTCTTCTTAATTATCTTTGTATCTTCTCCAGAACATCTCATTTTGCCAAACACACTTCTGGTCCTCTATGAATATACCTGAATTCTTAAAAATGAATGTATTTCATGGATTCATAAACAAATTTTCCTTTGAGTGTAGGTTGATTCATGTCGCAGTGTTTAATGACGGTACTCTACTGCAATAATGAGGAACTCTGTGTGATCTCCGTTGAACAATGAGGCAGATTGTCCTATAATTTTTATTTTTTTTTCTTTTTCTTTTACCTGTAGTTCTGGGGATTGTGATGTGAAATTTTTAAGCAAATACTACCATCTGTCATAATGAGAGAATTCACAGATCTATTTGAACAATTGAATTTGGAAAAGACCTCGGGCACATGATGTAGAGTGGTCCAAATTGTAGGAAATGTCAGTAACTCAGGATATGAGAATAACAAAAACTTCTGTTAAACACAATTCTTAGGACACAAAACACCTTTAAAAAAAATAATGACAACAAAGCCACTCAAGTCTTGTTTTCACAGTAGAGCTGAGCTCAGTATTCTTGTGGCACACACTGAGTTGGTCCATAGAGCAGCAGAGTTTTCTGTGGACTGTTCCTCCTCTCCAGGCAGCAGAATGCTGGGCATCCCTAATATCCCATCCTGATCACTGTCTCCTCTAACTGACAGGATATCTAAGCAGAAACCATGACACCCAGAGAACCAGAGCCTTTACCTAATTCATCCCATAAAAGATAAAATAGCTTCATCAACTCACAAGGCTTGTTCAAGATTTTTCCATTTGGCATAATTGACTTGTCTCTTCTCATAATGTGGCAAACTCTTGTCTCTAAATTTCTATTTTAGCATTCTCATTTGTAGTTAGGAGAGTGTTAAACTCTTTTACTGAAGTTGATATAACAGCATAAACTCCTTTATCAAACCTTTCCCTTTTGGGAGTGGAAGGTGGTTGGCATACATATTTCTATTCTTCTACGCAACATTAATTCTATGTTTTTATTTCTGCAGTCTTGACAGAAAAAGAAAATTTATACTTTTGTTCTGATTTGAAATGATTTTGTTTCCCCAGAACTTATAGCATAAATCAAGAATATTTTAGAACTCCCATATGTTATATTGAAATAACAGGATCTAGTTTCTAGATGTTCCTATTAGGAATTAGGTTAGGATGTCCTAATTTTTTGTGGTTTTTACATAAGTTTATTATTTTGAACACTCATAAAACCTTCTTCATGTAAAAATTCAACTTTTTCTATCTCTTAAATATGGACTTATTGAATTATTTTTATGTCATGACACAATATGGTGCTGTCTTTATTACTATACTTTCATAAATCTAGAAGTCAGTGTGATTTCTCCAATTTCGTTCTTTTTCTTGGAAATTCTAGGTTCTTAGTATTCCCTATTCATTTTAAAATCAACTTTTCAATTACTATACCAAATTCCTACTGGGATTTTGATGGGGATGGAATCTATAGATCAATTTGGGGAGAACAGACACCTTCATAATAATATATTCTTGGGGCAGGAGATGTGGCTCAGTGGTAGAGCACTTGTCCAGCATGTGCAAGGCCCTGGGTTCAACTCTCAGCACCACATAAAAATAAATAAATAAACTAAAGGTATTGTGTCCAAATACAACTAAAAACAATAATATATTCTTATCCAATCTTAACAATATTGGACTTTGGAAGGAAATGAAGATAAAGCTATGGGCTTTTATTTAATCTCCACTGGAAGCTATGTTTATGGTTTTTAATCTTTTTCTAAATTTAGTCTTCTTCTAACAGAAAGTTTCAATTTTTGTTATGATATACAATATCCAACTCACATAACACAGTCTTCTATCCTAACTAGTTGTCTTTCCTCCCCAACCAGATGATTGGAGCCAACCACCACCATCATGTTTAGGGTGTTAACATGTTTCACTCTTACACGCTTGAGGTCTAGTTTTGTTTCTAGCTTCACACCACCAGTCCCTAGTGTTGCCCTTCCAATCAGAAGGTTCTTTCACTCTGTCATTCCCTTTTCCATTTTTCTCATATTTCACTACTTTAAAACTTCATTCTTGTATTGAATTCCATGGATAATATTTTCTTTGTTTAGCTCCCAATTTCTTTATAACAATTGTAGGATTTAGCATAGTGTTTTCTAAAATGTATATCAGAAAGCACTAGTTTTCATGTTATCAATTGACAAAAAAAATTAAAAATAAAGTAACAAATAGTCATATACATTAGGCAACTCAAGCTCAAGATCCATTAATGCAGAGATTTCAAAATGCTAATGTACATCATATATCATGATTTTTTTTTTTTAAATGCACAGTTTAAGAAACTTCTCTATGGACCATTTTTCAGAACCTTTCCGAATGTTTCAAAATCACCAGGATGGAGAATGGGAAGGTTGCTCAGTAGTAAGTGCAGACATATCAGCTGAGCATGCACAAAGCTTTGGGTTCAATTGGGTTCAATCTTTAGAATAAGAAGCAAAACAAAACACCAGATGGGTGATACAAGATCCAGTTGTGAGGCACTAAAAACAGCTATGCCACTGGTCACAGTGACTCATGTTTGTAATCCCAGCTATTTGGGAGGACTGAGGAAAGAGAATAACAAGTTCAAGGGTAGCCTGGGAAGCTTAGTTGAGATGACCCTCTCTTAAAAAAAAAAATATGCTGGGAGTGGGAGTGCATCTCTTTGGTAGAGCACTTGCCAAGCATGCACAAAGCCCTGGATTCAATCCTTAGTCCCCTCACCAGATGATTATCTTTCCATGTGCACAAAGCAAAGCACAGGAGCATTTGTGCTTGATAAATGAAGAGGGATGACATGTTCATTTTACATATGATTTATTTAACAAAGTTTCTACATTGATTTCTGACTTGGGTTTTTCCACTCACATGTTGCTTAATATTTATTTGGAAAATAAATATGCTTTTGATTTAGTTTTAATATTGAAGGCCTGCAAATTTAATCAATATTAAATGAATATTAAAAACATATTTCTCTAGAATCAAAAGTATGAGGTACAACACAGAAGGAAATATAGTTTTCCCCTATTAATCATTTAAAGATATTCAATATCTGTGCTGCCTGCTGGGTGATTTAGAACAATGAAATCTTTTCTAATATTTTCTCTATATTTAACCACAATAAATGGCCTAGAATTCAGTTTGTTTGGCTATCAAGATGTAGAATTTTATAACATTTCAAGATAACAAATTATTTAAAATCCTTATTTACTGTGTTTTGATATAGGAAATGTTCTAAAAAGCTGGGAGAAAGATATTCATTATAAAGCTGATTATACAACCATATCCTTAAAACAATGCATTAAGAGATTTATGGTTAAAGAATTAATATTTGAGAGCATATGATGATTAACTATAATAGCAGTTATTCCATAAATCACCAATCTTGGTGTAGCTATGTAAGTATTTTGTAAATATGAGTAACCCATTAAATCTCAAGTTTTGAATTTTGTGAATATCTCAATGAAATTCCCACAGGTGTATTAAAATAGGTTGAAAATTATAATGTAGAATGTACTATGTAGTTTATTATGAATCATCTTAACATTAATAATGTTAATGAATATTATCACTAATCATTTACTGACTACTTTTTCAAAAGACTAGAACTTGAAAAACCTAAATATTTATTTCAAAGTTTCCATAAGTGGTATATTTGTTGCCATCTTTAAGGTTTTTCTGGTTTATTATAAATTGTTCAATGGGACATAATGGGTTAACAAGTGTACTCAGTGAACTTTCAGTTAAGGAAATTGTTCTCCATAATTTGGGTGGGCCTGATCCAATCATTCAAAAACTTTTGAAGGAACTGAGTTTTCCCTATAAAAGAAGAAATCCCACCCACAGATTGAAGCTTCAGTTCCTGTCTGAGAGTTTCTAGCTTGCCCTGTTGATTTTGAGCTTGCCTCACTAGCCCCAATGCAAATTCAATTGTTTATAATGTTGCAACAAGATATACCCTTTGCGAATATATGCACACACTTTAAAAATGAAATGTGTGTTTGCAGCTAGTTTTTGTCTGGAAAAACTAAAAGGAAAAGTTGATCAATGGGTACTAAGCTACAGTTAGATAAAAACAAGAAGCCCTGGGGTGCTCTTGTATAGTATAGTGCTATAGACACCAGTGGTGTACTGTACATTTCAAAAGCCTAGAAGAAAAGATTTTGTAATTTTTCACCACAAAGACATCATAAACTTTTATAAGAAAAATGTGGTTAACCTGATTCTAACATTATATAATGTATACATGTATCAAACATTACATGGTACTCCATTGATATGTATAATTTCTCTATTTTTATTTCAGCTGAAAACAAATTCAAAATACAAGAAAATCTTTTGTGTCTAATTGTAAAATCCATGTATTTCTTTTATTTGAGGAATAATTGCAAGATATAGTGTGTGTGTGTGTGTGTGTGTGTGTGTGTGTGTGCAAGTCTCTATGTACCCACAACACTGGTTCTGTTTCTATGGAGGAACCCTGAGTGCTACAGAGCACACAGACTTCTCTGTCCATCTCTTCCTGAAAGACACTATTCCTGAAGTCAGTATCCTTCCCTTCCCATCATTATCCAGCACAGAATCCTGCCTCTTTTTTTTTATAGAATTCATGACAATCTGCAAATTTATTAGATTTAATTTCTTAGAGTCACTGTAATTGACTGAAATTAAATTTTCTGAGGTTAGACTCTCTAACCTGACTGTCTCATTCACTAATTGAGGGTGTGGGGACCAGAACACACTCCCTGTGGAGGGCATTGACTTCCCTGGGATGGCATTGACTTCACTTATTGATTCCAGGTGACTGATATGTCCCTAGGATATAACACAGAGCCTGTCTCATAAAAGATGGTTGGTTTGTTGGATGAATGGAAAATAAATGAATTATCTCATTGAAACCTCATAAACCTTCTGTAACCATGGGGTGTATTATCCCAAACCTCAGGGAAATTAAATATTTTGCCTCAAACAACACAAGTAGTAAGTGATGGATCTGGTATTTGAACCAAAATTGTCTTCTTAACCAAAATCTGTTCTATTTCCTTTGCATTATGTTGACTAATTATTGAATGTGGAGGCTACAATGTGTTGGATATCACTTAAGCATTGTTTTAGTCAGCTTTGCACCACTGTGACCAAATGAACTGACATCAACAGTTTAAGAGAAGAAAAGTTTATTTTGGCTCTTGGTTTCAGAGGTTTAGTATGTAGTCACTGATGCCATAGCTCTGGGCCCTAGGTGAGGCAGAACACCATGGCAGATGGGTGTGGTAGAGAAAAGCTCGGGACTGGACAACCGGGAAGCAGAGAGAGAATGTTACTCTGAAAATTACTTGTATTGCCTCGCACATGAGCTTCTGGGGGACATCTCCTATCTAATCTATGGCAAGCATGTGAAGAACATTAATAGTAATCATACACCATGATCTGGCATGGCAGCAGATATACTGTTACTCAGACATGTGCACACCAGTGGGTGAAGCAACTGTATGGGTGGCACTCTTGATTGAGAAACTGGGAGGAGGACTCAGAGAGAAGGAATCCATTCAGGTGGGCCTTGAGTTGTGGAGTGACATTGTGAAGACCAGTTCAAACATAACAGACAATAATGTCAAAGACATAGGCATTTTCTGGTTATTAATGTTAGAGGAATAGTGACAAACAAGGTCTTTTTCAAGTGACATGTGTAGATGGGGAGGGAATATATATGACACCATTGTGTTAAATAGTCTCAAATTATGGATTTAATCCTATAGATAGTTGTGGAAACCATACTAGTTCATGCTTTGGGCTTGTTCCATACTGAAAATGTAAAATTTTATTTTAAAAAATGGTATCAAGGTTAGTCTTTAAAGGTAGAGAAATTAATAAATATCTTTGGAACAGAGGAAAATTCTCATGAGGCCTTTTTTAGTATGTCATTCCAGTATTCTAAGAAACAGATGTGAATATAAGATTAAATGTGCATAGATTTTGTTATGGAATACAACTGAGAGAAAATGGGGATTAAACCAACCAGAAGATGTTCTGCAATTTGAATGTACATAGTGTAGGTCTGATCCCTAGGGAAGTAGAGAGGACGAGGGATTGAGTGGATTTGACCTAAACTGCTCAACAACCTAAGGAATGAATGATCAGCAAAATCATCCAGAATCCTTGGGTCAAAGGTGGCCATCAGAGGAGTTTCAAGTCTTGCAGGAGGACCTGCTTATCTCCCTCTAATGGGCTGGCTGTGGCCTATGAGGGGCAAAGCAGCACTGGGGTCATTAGGCCAATATCTCTGTGTGCAGTTGGAGGTCTATAAGATGCAGTCTTCAGTTACATACTTTGGGTAGTGTGTGTCCCTGTAGAATTAAAGCACCTTTCTTTCCTGATTAATAATTTAGATTGGAGTCTTCTTGAAAACAATTACTTATTTTGAGGAGTGATTGATGATTTTTGTGTACAATTATTTTTTCAACAAAAAGCTAATAAATTTATTTCACAATTAGACTTTACCAAATTCTCTTAACTGTGAAAAACTGACTGTTGAGTGTGCATTTGATGGTTTATAACTGAAGATGCATACTTCTCTTTTAAAAGAAAGATGTGAGCTACCAAGTGGCAGTCCATGGAAGTGGGAAAAGGAGGGTTATGCTCTTCAAAATGCATTCTTTCTTCCCAATTATTATTTTTCCGCCCATTTTATTAAGGTATAATCTCAGCCTCAATGAAACAGAGAAGTAAAATAGATCTAATTCAACAATGACTGTATTCTTTGTTCTGTCCCATGCTGCTTTTAGATCCTTAGTGTGAGGTGACTGTACATCTTTCAAGGGTTGAGGAAGAAGACATTGGTGTTCACAAGACAGAATCTCACTGTCTTCACAGCTTTTCTAGGTCAGTTCTGCTTCCTTTGAACTGTGCTGTCAATTTTGGAGCTTGGGGGCTAGGACCACTGGGGAATAAGTCAAAACCAGCTATAAAAGCAAACAGAGATCAAGAGTACTAAGAGGCTTCCCCACACAGCCATTGACCCAGCCTCCTGTGCTTATGTGAATGGATGGGAAATCCCACGCTCTTTTTCAGATTTGTTCTCTTGACTTTCATTCCTTCTGTGAACCTTCCAGATTCTGTGGTTCTTTAATGACTTGTTACTACATTGCTTCATTACACTATAACAAAATTTTCACATTTGTCGTTCATTTCTTGGACACGTTATTTCTACTTACCACCTATGTGACAGATACTGTGTCAGGGCTAAGAATAACACTAAGTAGATAAGTCTTGGTCACCACCATCAGAGAACCTGCTTTCCAGGGACAGCAGAGAAGCTGCACTTATCAAACTATTTCACATTTTGCAGTACGCATTTATAGACAATCTTAACAAACTTCTCTATTTTTGAGCATTCTTGCTCACCCTACTCCCAGCCTATACCCCTAAAACTGATTCTCCATACAGCTATCAGAATTGTTGCTCTCACTGTACCATCAAAACCATTCATCAACTCTAGACTTTCTTCAAACTCTAGCAGGTCCTACAAATTTTTCTATGTGCCATGACCTAACATTCTAGACTCATCTCTGGCCATTCCCCTTCCATTTTATTCTTCTGCCACACAGAAATGCTTTATGTTCTCTAAATTTCTGTACATGCAATCTCCTTTAAGAGAAATGTTTTGCTTCCCTCTTTCATCAGGCAAACCCCTAGAAATGCTTGCTTTCTCTTGGAAGAGACTGGTCATCTCTCCCCTGGAGAAACAATGATTGACTCATGCTATGGTGTATTTTGCATCGCTTACTGAAGCACATGTCACCTTTAGTTTGTTGAACTCCTTGAAGACACCACATCTTTGTGTTTCTGAACTTTCAGTGCCCAGAAATGTTCTTTATACCTGGTACGGAATGAATAAATGCTGAGTTGAATATATTTAATTTGAATTAAGATTCTGGTGAAGAAAACTTAATTTTAATTATTTAGAATGAACATTAATCCCCATCCAGAAACATCATTTAATGGAACTAAATAAGGGTACCATATTCTCATTCTCTGCTGACTAAACATTTAGATAGAAATCTAATCAGAATAAGTCATTTTGTATGAATTGTATATATGTATTTTTCAACATTTTGTTAATTTTGATTTGAGATAAAGACTGAATATTTGAAAATAAAATATAATGCATTATAAATGTTTATCATTTTAACATTTCAAGTGCTATATAATATGATTTACCTTAAAAATTCAGGATTTGGGCAAAACTTACCTTAGAGACAAATGGAAATCTCCATACTCTTAAAATAGCTGAATGTAGGCCACTCCTGAAGCTGTTTATTTTTACATGATATACAATGAAAACACTATAATTAAGAATGGGTAAACCCAGCTGTGCTTTGGGTCTATCAAATTTCTTAAAGTTGCTTTTTGACTATTTTGAGTCTGTGAAAACTAAAGTCTACTTTCCCAAGAATTTCCCCTCAATTTTTAAATCAGTGTTTATTTTAAAAGAAGTATAATCCATATGGTTTTGATTCCTCCACACTTAACTCATCCAAATGCAGTTTTGTAAGAACTATTTGAAGTCAAAAGCTTTTTGAAATTTTTATGAGCTTTCTTGTCTTTTTCCCTCTCAGAACAGGAAGCAATACTTTGCCAAATGTAAACAAAGTTAATCACCAAACAGTTTTATATCCTAAAATAATGAAACTGGATTGGGTGCCGAATTTGACAAAAATAGTCCTTTTATCCTCAGTAAAATTCTTGCCTAAGCTCACACAGAGGCTGCCTTCTCTGAAGGACAGCCCCAGGCAATACCAGCACTGTGCCATCCAGATTTCCAGATCCCGCTCAGCACAGCAGCTAGCCCACTGTTATTTCCCAGCCAGTTTACTTATAATATCTTTATTTTGTCACAGAAGCTACAAAAGAAGAGTATCAAATGTCATGAGAACATACAAAATGTTCGGGCATATAAATGGAGAAGCTGTGCTGTATCTCTGATTGAGCACTTCTTAGGATGGTCATACTTGAGCAGAAAATCAAGGATAATAAGAATTCTTGCTCCCATGGATGCTCTCAGACTCACATGGAGAAGAGCCAGCAGCAAACTGTAGCCCACAGACTAAAATCAACCTGCTAACTATTTTGTAAATAAAGTTTTATAGATGCAGCCACATTCATTTGTCTATATATTACTTGTGGATGCTTTTGCACTACAAGGGCCAAGCTGAGTACTTTTAACAGAAACCATATGGTGGGCAAAGCCTAAAATATTTACTTCCTGTCTTTTATAGAAAAAGATGGCTGACTCCTGACCGGGTGACATGTGGCTAACCCTTAGCTTCTCTGCTTTGGCAATAATACAAAGGTCTCTGAATGTAATATTCTTACTCCTGATGAAGATTAGAAGAATATATACAGAGAGCTGGGTGTGTGTATATATTTATATCTATAAATATGTATATTTATAGATATAAATATATACACACACCTACATACAAAAGATCTTCCTCATTTGCAAAAATAAGATATTATTGAAAAATAAACAAACACATATGTTCTATGTTATTTTCATATGTGATAACTGACATTTGCTGAAATATCCAACTTCTAGATCTCTATGACCAAACATTACAGGGACTTGAACATGGTACATGGTTTTTCCATCACTAAAGCATTTATGGTGGCAATCTCTTTGGTAAGGTTTTATCCCTCAATTATTATTATTATTGTTATTATTATTATTTTGATGCTGGGGCTTGAACTCAGGACCTTGTGCATAAGAAGCAAGCACTCTACCAACTGAGCTATATCCACAGCTTTCATCCCTCAATTATTAAGAAACAGAAAAGTAATAATCAGACTTAATAATCTTTCCTTTGTGCATGCCACTAATGCTGTAATTTTTTCATGCCTTATGTTTAATTCTCACAAAAGCTGTCTTAAGTTATTTTGCCACCATGGTTGTCAGTTTTCTCTTTTGTAAAATGGAGACAAATATTGCCCCCTTTGTAGAGTGACTCTGAGTATGTATCATACTTAGGACAAGGCCTGTATCATCTGTTAAACCCTAAAATGACCTCCTCCCCACAAATCCATCTGAGTCAACAGATCTCAATATATTAAACTTATTGCAGTAAGAGAAATTTCATTCTATAATCTGAGGATAGGAGGTTCTCAGAAGGGGGCAAGTCAGAAGGAGTATACACACACACACACACACACACACACACCTATATAGATGTACATATATATTCCATGATTCCAAATTTGTACATATCTTTATAGTTATATATCTTTATAGGTATGTATGAATCTGGAATCATGGAATTAAAAATTTGGAGTGATAAATCTGAAATTAGAATGTAGAATAATAGTTTTACAAGGAGTCTTAAAAAATAAGGAAATGAATTGTAACTGGATAGCTTATAAACATGAGAGTTAGGAACTGATAGGCATATGGAGACAACAGACTTTCTACAAGTTTTGTAGAGCAAGCGGAAACAGGAAACAATGTGGACTTCAGTATTCATATCAAATTTAGTAAGTACCAATATGTTTTACAAATTTATTATTATTAATATTAGTAGTAGTAGTAGTATCATTGTTTTACAGGTAAGGTACCTGAGACTTTGGAAGCTTAGGTGATGTGTTCATGGTCACTCAATCCAGATAGCATTATTGCCTGCATTTTCTTCATATCTCAGTGCAATGATGAAGGTGTACAAGTAACAGATTTTTACTGTATGCATCTATCTGCTGGTTCAAATGAGCCTTATTCAGAAGAAAGAGAAAAATTGCATGTAGAATGAAAGTTCTTAATCTTAAAGTTTTTTCTCTTAGGACTCTGATTGGAATCAGTAAGATTTGCTTGATCTGAGGTCGTGTGTGAATGGTGTGAACAGCAGTGGTGGGTCGGTGGAGCTATGGCCATCATCCCCAACTCTTCCCCACCCCAAAACACAGAAAAGGCATTCACCAGGCAGTCAATTTTATCAGATCTACAGGAAGCAAAAATACCAGCTGGCAGGTCAGATCTTTCTCCAAGGGAAACATCAGAGCTAAATATTTTCCAGGTTTTGAGTCTAGCCATGTTGGTTTAAGGTTATTTTTTTAAGATAGGAAATTGATTGGACTGGATAAAATTTATGGTAGAAAATTGGTAAACATGGTGAGGCAAGTGTCTTCAGTCAGTTCTGGTTAGGAAAATATTGCCTAATAAGTGAGCTATTTGACAGGGGAGCAATCTGTTGCCCTGAAAAAAGTACTGTTGTCTAGATGAGCAAGCTATTTGCCCAAATTGGTTTGTACATATTCTATGAAGCTAGGATGGAAATTATTTATTGGTTATATTTTTATCTTCCTGGATGAGAATTTTCCTGGAACAAACACATAAGTCATGTTGACGCAGGTGGGCTCAGTTCTCTTCCTTGTAATTAAGACATGTGGCTATAGGTGACTTCAGTTCTCCAAGTAATGAATTATACTTAGGTCGATGATTCTCATTACCAAGTCATCCCTTTTTCAAAATCCTCTTTGGCTGTATTAATCCTCTAATCAGATGAGTTGTCCATAGATTTTAAAAAATTCATTAGAATAAAAATTGTTAGGCCAACAAACAGACTTCACATTGATTTACTTTACTTCCAACATTCACATAGGATTGATAATTTATCAAATGCAAGCATTGATTCATCTATTCTCTAAAATTTCACTACTTTGTAATGCTGTATTAACTTGGATAAATAACTTTTTAAAGCTAAATGTCTCCTAGTCAGTTTTGGTTTGTATATATCTGTGTACTTAATGTATATTCACACATATATGAATATAAGCTTATATTTTCTTCCTCTTAATAGTAAAATTAATGGGATACATCTGTTTTCTCATGCTGTGACTGTTTTACTGCTTTGAGTTTTACTTATAATTACTAAACAAAGAGAAATAAAAATTTAACAAAATCAATTATATGTAACTGTACCTGAGCAAACAAATTTCCCAAGCCCTGAGATTAATAGCCATAAGAGTTCAAAAGGGAATACAAGTATATTAGGCAATGACTAAATTGATATCACAAGGAAGGGAAGAAGGATATTAGGGAGATAAGCAAAATTTAAAAAAAATTAATGAAAAATCACTTTTAAGCCGATGTGCTAAAATATGATTAAGAGATTTTTTTTAAATAAAAGCAAGAAATCATGTAGAAAGGGAATGTCCCAGCTTTTAAATATATTGATTCAAAATTACAAAAAATGTACAATAAATCAAATTCACTAAGATAGCATACTGAAAAAGTAAAAAAAAACCAAAAACTAAGAAATGATCAATGATCAAGATCGATTAGAAGTCCAATAAAGAACTATTATGCAGAGACTGTATAAAACAAGCAGACGGGGATTAAAAGTAAAATGCTAGAGTATATATCTACCCGAATAATGTTATTATATTTTATTGTATTAATGTCATCTCTCTTTATTAAGCAACAAAGCTCTGTAGGTAAAATTGTCTATCAAGTAAGCATTCTCTTTCTGTTGTTGAATGTATAGAAAGAAATTTAAAGAGAAATGCAAATGAATGGCCCTTTCTTGGAAGACAAAAAGCAAACTAATGAGGAGGATATATTCTGTATTCTAACAAGAACCATAGACATCTGACAAGCCAGTACCAATTATATATTATAATTCATGTTAATAATAAATCAGCCTGTCTGTTTTTCCAGCTTTGTGTGTGTGCATTGCACTTACTATAAAGTAGAGAGGAAACAAAGCCAGCAACTAGAAGCTGAAGCCAATCCTCACAATATGGCAGCCAGAGACAGTTGACTAACTGCACCACATGGTCAGTGTTTTCTAGAAAGGCCACATCTCCCAGGCACCTCACAGCTGTCAGGGTCCACACATTGTGTGCCATCTCCCTATATGTTGGGGAACATCTCCTCAATGGTTTTGTGGGCCTCTCGTCCTATAGGAAAACTTACAGAGGAAGGTGAATGGGATGAGTAAACCCTCATCACTGCAGTTGGTCTTGGGTTAGAAACTAGTGCTCATTCATTCTCTCCTCAACCATCAGGGGCTTACAGGGTACCTTGACCTAAACTCTCCAATATGAGGAATGTGATCCCATACCTGTATTTCATGTGCTATTGTTCACATCCATTCATAATTACAGCAGAATGCGAGATGTGGGACTTGAGGAGGTACTGAAGTTTCACACATTTTTCCCTAATTCGAAGTGTAAAAGCAGCCTCCTCCTACCATGGAGGCTGATTACTCCTCCATAATGGGAACTTTTTTCCTTGCCATAAAGAATCTAAAGAGCACAGCAGTGTATAGTTCAACATGACCCTTGCTGTTTCTCTGGCTAATGTGCACCTTCTTCTAGGGCAGGTTTCTTGGCTTTATCACTAAAGACATTTTGGCTTAGAAAAAAAACATTGTGATGGGAGGGTTGTTCTGTTCCTTGTCAGGATGTTTAGCATCATCACTGACCTCTACTTTCTAGAAGCAAATATTTCCCACCCAATCATGACAAGCAGCAGAGATCTTTCTTGCTCTGGGCCCTACACAAGGTGGGAAACTCTCCATGACAATAGGTAAATGGTTCAGAGAAGGATTTTGAGGTGTATAATATGTTGCCACCATATCCATAAGAAGTCAGTTAGGACTTTTTATGTAGGAGATTTAAGAAGCAGCAATTTTGTCTTTTATTTTTGGGAACATCCCAGTATCACCACAATAACTAACACCAAAAGAACTACGTTGAAGTGTTAGGACTGAAAATTTTCATTTCCAACTCTCTAAAGCACATTTTGTCTTATCAATATTTCTACTAAAATAGACACATCTTGCTCTCCCTGTCTAATCTGAATGCTCTTGTCAATATAATGATCAATATAATGATCCATACAATATTTCGTGGGATGTATTAATGGTCCAGAGCTTCTCAGACTATATTATGTTGTGGGAGGGGAGTGTAGTTAACAGAGCCCTGATACAAAACTGCAAATTAGTTTTGATGCACATGCATGCAAACTTCTTGTAAATTTCTTTCTAATGGGAATACAAAAAAATGCATTTGCTAAAACAAATATTCATGCCATAAACCTGAGGCCTTTTAATCTGTTTTAATAGTGATTTCACATTCAACACAATAACTGCAATCAGTATTAATAATTGTTTGTCTTGCAATAGTCATTAACCAAGATCTATCTTATTTCTGCTGGGGCTTCACTGGTTAATGAAACAGAAATATGAAAGTGATACTTTTTAATTGATGACACAAATGTTTTTCTGGCCTTCTACTCTGCAATGTGATACAGTTTCTAATTTCCTACCTTGGCTATGTAGGGTCAATTTTATAGACTTCCAATTGCCTTTCTCATTGTGATAGTTCTTAGTTCACCAACCAACAATCTATTCTGGAGGGTACTATAAATGGCTAGTGTGTCAATGACAATTATATATTCAAAGCCTCTTAAAATGATTGCAATGTGCATCTGTAGACACAAAGGTTACACTGTGAACTGGACTTCAGGCCGGATGGTCATAAGGATGCTTTGATATCTGGGTATGAATGCAACCTTCACCACAGGTCCTTTGGGGAAGAATTAAGGGAATCATTGTGATGTCTACTTGCTGCAATGTTGTAGGATCCTTAAAACTGAAGACCTAGCTATTTTTTCAATCAGTAGGTTCCAGATCTGAAAATGTTCAGTAACTATAGCAAAAATTGTGATGTTTGATTTTGGAGACTGCCTTCAACTTCCTACTATTCCATTTCTTGACAATGTTTGGCTGTAAGTATGAATCGGAAGTTTACTTAATTGACTCTCTATTCTACCCTTATGGAAGTCATGATCTGATAATCACATCCATAATTCACTGGAGCTCATACCTTTCTGTGTATCCCCCTGATCTTCTTAATGGTGATTGTGGTCCCTGGGCTTCTGGTAATTGAGTGCTGCTACCTGGCCTGTATTTGTTGTAGTCTTGTTGACTCCAAGGATGTTAACAAACCCAGCTCTGGTCTGTAGAAAAAACAACTGCTGAACTCATCGGTGATGTTGTGCCACAATCACCAGTGTACTCCTTGTGGATTTGGTGCATGATGTCCTCTGAAACCCATACAATATAACGCTTAGTTCAATCTTCTGGCCTCATGTGTCCAAGTCCAGTGGGCCCACTTTCCTCAGCATCTTTATTCCTTTTCTTCTTTGCCAAGGAAAATCAAGCCATATCACTTGTTCCATGTTGGACAATAATTTTAATCCTTATAGCCAAAATGGCAGCAAGTTTGCCCATTCCAGCCTCCTCGACAAGGTTTTAAGCCATTCATCATCAGAGAGTGCTGCCAACCCCTGAATTCTTGCCCTCCTTTGTCAAGTCCCCTCAAAAATCCAAGGTTAATAAGTAAAGGCCAGGGTGGCCTTTAGAGCACAGAAAATCTTCAAGATAACCGAAGAGGGGGAAATCCTAACACATTCTATGAGGCCAGGACTAATATGACAAGAAAATTCCAAAATTCATAGATATTTAAAAATAAATCACAAGTATTTTTTTAAAAAACTTTGGAAGAGTATAGTAAGATAGGAGAGTTTGCACTGACTTATCATAAATCTATAATCATGCAGATAACCCAAGTTTTGCATAAAGATAGACATATAAATCATTCTAATAAGATGGAGTCTAGAAATAAACCCAAGAATAAATGCTCAATTGATTTTAACCAACCAAAATTTAAAATCAATTTAGTAGGAAAAAGATACTTTTTTTTCAACAATTGGTGCTGGAACATTGGATATCCATATGCAGAAGAAAACAAACAACAAAAAAACCCATTTCTATACCTTGGAACGATTATGAAAAATAACACAAAATGGATTATAAATCTATGAATATCATGTAAAATTTTAAAAGGTCTCTTAGGAAAATATTTATCAGCTATAATTCCAAATACATGATTAATTTAAAAATTATAAACTGGACTTTATCAAAAATTTTAAAATAACCAAAAAAATTTGCACTATAAAAGTCACATCTTTCTCTATGAGAGAATACCAATGTGACGAAGGTTTAGGAGTATCTCAACACCTAAGAGGATGAAACAATAAGTCATATACTGAGAAAATACTTGCAAATCACATGTCTCCTATAGTCAGACTCTAAAGAACATTGAAATTCCATTATTAGGAAACAGACAATGCAAATTTTTCTAAAAAATTTAAAAAGCAGGAAAAATATTTATACATGTTTTTCCAAAGAAGACATGTGGTAGGCAAATAAGCAGAAAATGATGACCCAAAATAACAAATTTAGTAAATAAGACCTATTAAGTTAATTCTTACTCAGTTGAGATCATTGAATTAGCAAACTGTACTGAAAGTTCTCTTTAACCTTTGGGCCAGAATTAAACTAAGCCTATGTTAGATTAAATATAGCTATATTCTTTCTGCTCTCCCTGTTAGTTGTCTTAATTCATGGGTTTTATATTTGTGGTAGCAAATAGCGAAGTCAGGAATTATTTGGTTTATCTAAGCATAGAGACTGATTTAATATTTGCTCTGGGAACCCATAAATGTTATCTGCTGTTTTTGCAGTTTGTTTGTAATATTTCTTAGTTGTAAAAGTGCAAAGGTTTTTTCCCAAGGTGGAGGTAGGGGGATGGGGTGGAGTGGAGTGCTTCTTGAAAATGCCTTTAAAGGGGACCAAGAAACAATGTTGTTAACCCAAGTAGAAACAAAGTGGGTCCTGATTATTCACCAAACCATTTCTCTTAGAAATACTATGCATCCCAGGGCTTAGAGCAGAAATGCCAGGGGAGCTTGGTTCACAGAAAGCCAGAAAATAGGTTCTGGAATAGACTTAAGCACTGTGGCCACTTGAGTTGAAGTCTTAGTAGCTTCCTTAAGCATTAGTGTTAACAAAGGAAAGGGGCAAACAGTCTACTTGATCACTCAAAGACTTCTCAGCATTTGGCATTTGTAGATGGGGGGATGCACTAAGGAAAGAGCAGAAATCATGTCAACTTTCTTGAATTTACACTTAAAGTTAGCCTTTGAAGTCAGAAGGATAAGGATTTTTACACTTAGGCAATTTCTTACTCCAAATAACTCCGAGGTTGCTAGAACTTCAAATAATAGAAGCAAACCTTAACATAACATCAGGCCACATCAAGAGTATGTTGCCCAGTGACCAAAATGTTATCTTTAATACATCCCAAGACTCTCAAAATTCCACTCTTGGCCAAAGACAGAATCCAGGACCAGAAGCAAGTGATTTGGGTGAGCAAGGCAGTCCAGACAAACTCTTTATGTGTCTTTTACCAGTTTCCATGCCAAAACATCTTTCACAAAGAATGTAAACCATGCATCCAAATTGCTATAATTTGATGAAATTTCAACTCACTTTATTGGGAATCTCAGAACTTTAATGGAATAGGAAAGTTATGTGAAACAGAGATATTCAGATGTTTCCAGAGATTCAGGAAGTTTTATTCTCATTTCATTTTACTCAAGATAATTTTTAGACATGCTTTTATTTAATTTGGTTGATATTAATGTTAATTACTTTATTTACACACCAAACGGGCCCCAGCATTCTAACATATATTTCCTTGAGCATATTTGTTATGAGAGAGTCCTACTCTAATTCATTTTGAATGACTTTTTCAGAATTTGATATATTTGAGTAGGGTACTGAAATAAAGGAATCATTTTCTGCCAAATATTTTCGTGTTAATAAATGTACTATTTTAGAGCTGTACAATATACTGCAAAAATTACTAGTAATCTAATGAGTACTTACTATGTGCAAAAAAGCATCAGTGATTACATACATAATTCATTTTGATCTTCAAAACAACCCTATAAAGAAGGAATTATTGATACTTTAAATAGATTAAGAAATCGAAATTTAGTAGAGTTCAGAAAACCATACAAAGTTCCCTTCATCTTAAACTCTGCACTCGATCCCTCAGCACATATAAAATTCCCTTGTTTTCAAAAAGCTAACATTCCAAAAACATGTTATTTTTTTTTTTCATTGCTATTTCCATTCACAGTTTGGCCTAAGATTTGGACTATCTTTAGCTTTGATTGCTTGCAAAATTGGCAAATGAATAACATGGATAAGGGTAAGAGGATATGATGAAATTTCAACTCACTTTATTGGGAATCTCAGAACTTTAATGGAAAAAGTTTATTTCATATTTCAAAAGGAGGGTGTGTTCACCATGAATAGTTTTTTGTTGAAGAGTTCTCAGGCAGCAGTTAAACTTAGAGGACCAATATAATTGCACACAATACAAGCTAAAGCACATTAGTCATCTTCTGTATAGAAGTAGAAACAGGTTTAGAGTAGTTGAGAAAAACAAAAGGAGTGGTTTTCTCTACTATCTTGTTCTCTGTGAGATGCGCAAAGCAAAGATACGAAGTTCAACTCATAATACTAGATGGAATGGGGCTATGTCTTCTGATTTTTGCATTTTTCATGTTCAAACACGTGTACCCACAATCTTCTTAGTACAAAACAAAAATGATTCATTTTTTTTTTGGACAATAAGCAGTCAGTTTCTCTTTCTCTCTTTCTCCATCCACCCCCTCCATATTTCAAGGTTATGGATTCAGTTAATATTTTTAGGATATAAACTTTCATAATACTTACCTCATTTTTTGATGTATAATACTAAAGCCCACAATAAATGCATGATTATAAAACTGAATTTATTTAATGATTTGGGGTCATTGTATATTTGGATAAGACCATTTTGTAAGGAAGTGAGTCACAACCCTAAAATAGTATCATCCACACAGGAATATGTTTTCAGTGTTCATTTGAAAAGGAAACCACATATTTACACCATTTTTTAAAAAACCTTTACTTCATTATGGTTAAATGTGTTTTGTTTTAACAAATCATTTTTATTAGTGCATTGTAATTATACATGGTTGTGGGATACATTGTACATATTCACACATGCACATAAAATAATGTGTTTAGTTTCATGTTTTTAAATGCTATGATGTAGTTATTTTAGATTTGCACTTTGAGATAGGATAGATTGTTAGGAATTTAGAAGAGATATGCTCTTTGTTATCAACAAAGAATGGAATGCTTGCTCCTGTGACAATTGAATGAACATTTTTTTCCTTTCAGAACAAAATTATTTATCATTAAGGAGAAACAGGAAGCCTGCTAGTAATATAAATGAGAAAACTTTACCTAATTAGGCAGGAGACTAGCTTTTATGAAGATCAACATCCTCGCATCCTGGCAAATTAATTTCTCTTAGCAGGAACCAGAAGGAAACTGGAAAGGGGATGTTGTCTCTATCGTTCACCAGAGTGTTATTATTTTTGTGATGGTGGGAGATAGCAGGAGTGAAGGTAAAGAAAGACAACCGAATTCTGCCTTTCATTAACTGACTTCTTGAAGTAAAACACCAGATAGTAAATTTATCATAATTCAGTACCTTACAAAAGTTGGAAGTTACATATGTGTTAGCAGAAGTTAGGGGCATACACAATTGTTTATAAGCACGTGTGTGTATCCTGTTTTCACACTGGCTATCAGGTTTTGCTCACTAAAAAGATGAACAAAAGGAATGTATATTTCATTGAGACAATCACAGCTATGAGAAGAAAGGAAAGATTATATCAAGGAAACATAAAGGTGCAAGACACTTTTTTGTGAACACTGGGGAAAAGCTAGAAGTATATTAAAAGATTATAAAGGTAGAGGAAAAGTGCGTAAAGGAGTTTAGTACAAAAGCATTATTGGTTCTTTGTTTAACCTTAAGCTATATATATATATATATATATATATATATATATATGAAAGAAATATATATATATATATATATTTCATATATATATATTTCTTATATATATATATTTCATATATATATATATATATTTCATATATATATATATATATATATATATATATATATATATATATATTTCTTTCCTACATTTAACTCAGTCCTCAGTCTTTACTTCTTACCAGAAGAACCAACTGATAATACTGATATTTGAAGGGATATGTAGTATTACTGAATAAGGTAAAATTTTACAAGTGGATCATTTCCCACCCACCATACAATAAGGATCTGCACATACTTTTGTGTAGGGCATGGACAGAAGTCCAGTTGTTAAAATTTCATCATTGATGACTTTGGAGAATGTTGTATTGGGAGTGAATGTCCTAACCAGCATTCAAAAATAGAGTGAGCAATGCATAGAAAGACAATGGAATTGACTAATTACTACTCACTTGCATTGTGGGTTACAGAGACACTAAGTGTAGTGAACAAATTGCTGAAATGTTAGCATGACAGCCAGAGGCATTCTGGGGTGTTGAAGTGGGTGGCAATAAAGAGTTTCTTATCTTCTCAAATAGACAGTCAACATAGTTGGAAAGGAGATTCAGGACAAACAGAAGTGTAAAGATGATTGGATGCTCAGTTGAAGATTTTCTTATCTTCATGTCAAAAGATCTGTTTGGGGAAACTTGGGGCATGAAAATGTAGGATGGTAACATCTAAGTAAATTCTTCCATGAATCTACAACCTGAGAGTCTGAAGAGTAGGCCCACTATTCTCTACTAAGAGCCAGATACTTTCTTATGCTAGAAGATACTTCAGAGCCTACTTCCACATAATGTAAAAGGAACATGCCTCAGGAGTTGTTCCAAATTTCTTTCCTGGCTTTTAAGCTAAAAATTATAGTTAAATTCTAGCATAAACAAACTGAGGATAGAAACATACTGGGACCTATAAGTTAGTAAAGAGGTGATCTATCCATGAAGCATCAATGACTGGTTAGCATGTGCTACAGATTTCAAGGTATTACGTGAGGGATTGGGTTTTCAGAGAACCTTCTCAATAGAGCTAAAAGAATTTGGGACACCAGAAAAGCAAGAGTTTGTTGACATAGGGGCATTCTCTTGAAACATTAAATTTAATATCCTTGCAAAGACAGTAGAGCATCAAGGAAAATTTGATGCTAACGTGGGTGGAGGAAATCATGGCAAGTTGAAATTCCTGCATGACCATGAAGATGATGGAAAAATAAAAAGAGTAAAATGCTCAGGTAAGTGGGCATGTTGGAATGGAGCAATATATTTCATAAAGAGCCCAGATGATGCATAATGCATGAAGGCCACAAGGAGTGAGATAAAATACCTGAAATACCTCTATTTTCAATCACAGTCTAGTCTGAGGGGCTGAGAGTAGAAAGACAGTCACATACCTTGGTATGTTAATAGCAATGGAGATGAAAGAGATCTGAAGAAATTAAGACTAGGTGCCAGTGCATATCCACTGGAAATCAGGAAGATGCAATCACCATACATGATTGCCACCATTGGAGAAATGGTGAAAAGCCTTCATCTCCAAAGAGATCTTTTTCAAAAACAAAAAGATTAGAAATAATTTGCATTCACATGTACCCTCAGAAATATATGTTATTGTCTCTTGGCTATGTCAGCTCTCCTGCCTTTTGTCATAATGTACTTCCAAGAGATTAGAACCATTAGGAAATCTCACAGGACATCACCTTTCTTCACTAGTGCAAGTTGTTCAAAACACTCTCAGAAAGAACTAGATCAAAGATTATGTGTCATGGGGGCTCAAAGTCACATAAAACCTACCAAGAATCAGGGCCCTGACACTTCTATTAAGATTTGAGGTAACACATGATCATACTCTTTGATATAATGGACAAATTGATTGATTTTGCATTACTATCACAAAGAAGGAAGCACAGAACTTGGTGTGACTCTTCAAGCTCTGTAGGTGACCTGTTTCATAACTAATAATAGTATCTGACCCATGTACTATATAGCTCAAAAACAATACTAGGGTCTAGTTGAACTCAGAGCAAGAAAAGTCTTTATATAAGATTCAGTCACTGCTTGGACCATATGACCTAGCAAACCATGTACTATTGAAGGCATTCTGCCTACAGGAAAGATGCAGTTTGGAATATATACCAAGAGTTTATGGGAGAATCACAACATTGACTTCTGGGGGTTTGGATCAAGCCCAGACCTCCTGCAGTCGAAAATGATATACTTTTTTAAAAGAAAAGGCTGCTCTCATACTCCTGATCACTGGAATCAAACAAGTGATCATGCACCATGGACTTCACAATTCAGATGAACCCCAGCAGAACTGAAATAAACTAGAAATTGTACATTCAATATCTAGTCAATTATGGCCACAGAGTATGAATTCAGCTCCCATGTTATCCACACTGGTTGAACCACTGTCCTTTCCTTCATGTGTATTGATTCCATAAGACCAAGAGAAAGTATGAACTTGATTTATAGATGTTTCAGCTTATTATATGGATACAAGTTGAAAATATGTAGTAGCAACATTATAACAACAACCAGAAATGAATTTACTTAAAATAATGAGAGGAAATTTTCCAAATATTTAGAGCTTTTTGTCATGCTCTTGTCCATCTATTTTATAAGGAACAAAAAGTGACCTGGGGTAAGACTATATATGGAATCATGGATGCATCACTACAAAAGAGGCATTGATCAGTCAAGTTTTTTTTTTCCCCTTAAGTTTCAGCCAGTTGATATTAGCCAGAGCAGAAAAAATGGACACATCACCTAGAGGCTATAATGACTGACATGAGAAAAGTCTAAGCCCAATGACATAGATTCTTACTTACCAAAGCCCTTTCCAAATGTCCAATCCATCAGCTGTGGAGACCAATACTGAGCCCTTGTATGACATAATTCCTTGAGAAGACCAACTTTCCATTTGGCTAAAAGTTGACAAGATAGAAGCTCATCTATCTAGAAGGAGCCAGTGATTTGTTACTACATTCTAGGTGGGTTTGCCTCTCTTTGTTGTACATCTCAGTCAACCCCACCATTGGGAGACTTTAGGAGTACATGATGTACAGACTTGGAATTCTGCACAAAACAATGAAAAAGAAAGAATCTGCTTCACACAAAAGAGGTATCAGAGTGGGTCATGAAGACAGAGTATACTGTTGGTATCACACACGATCCATTTAGAAACTGCCAATCTGATAAAGCATCAGAATGATGTACTCAAGGTTGAAGCAGAAGCACAAGGAGGTGATGGTCTGCAAAGGCTGTGTACATGCTATTTAGACTTGGGAGGCCATGGAGAATGCTCTGAGGGAGAAAAACTGAGGACATCATGGCCAGAGCTTGCATGTGATGCTGGCAGTATACACAACAATGCTGAAGTCAGAGGCAGGCTGAAGTGATGTGACATAGGCCACTGAGCACTTGCATTAAGTTCTATACATTCTTGAATTTTCCATCTCCACCATGAACCTGGCATGTCACAGAGAGTTGCTACCTCTTTAGTCTAGATCCCAGAATATGCCATAAGGAGCTAGAGCCAGCAGAATCCAGTTGAGCCCAACAGAGGGGAAGCCAGCTCAATTCCCCTGTAACATAAGCAAAAACTGAACATTGTGTCCTGCTGTAATCTGCATGTTTATGCCTCCCCTAAAATTAGTAAATTGAAATTTTTACTTCAAAGATAATATTATTAGGAGGTGGAGCCTTTGGGAGGTGACAAGAACAAGGGAGAAGAGCCTCATGAAAAGGACTAGCATGTTTAAAAGAAGCCTGAGAAGACATGCCTCACCCCTTCTACCATGTGAGGCTGGAGTGAGAAGAAGAGGACCTTCACCAGGATCCAGACATGCTGACACCTTGATTTTGACTATATAGCTTCCACACTGTGAGAAATAAATTTCTGTGGTCTATAAGCCACCTCATCCATGGTATTTTATTATAGGAACCTAAACAAACTTAGATATCATAAGCCATTGATATTTTAAAGTTGCTATCTAAGATTTCACTAATACACTTACAAAGTTTGAGTTGAGGGTTAAATAGATTTGTTTCCTTATTCTTTCACTTTAGTTTTTCTCTTTTCTGCCAGAAAGAAGTCAACAGAAAACTTGGCTTTGCTGAGTATAATAATATAGAATTTCTGTTATAAAATCTTTAGTGAATATTTAAAAAAATTAAAGAGGAAGGTGGTAGTTTATATATATATATATATATATATATATATATATATATATATATATATATATTTAAGGTGTAGAACATGATGCTTTCATATACTTGTACATAGTAAAATGATTACTCAACTGCTCTTTTAAAAAATAATCTAGACAGAGTGCTGTGCTAGTCTATGATATTTACAACTTCAGAAACATTTCATAAATCATGTTCTATGAACTTTATCTATCTAAAACATAATATCTCTAAAAATGATTTAAAAATATGTAATAAGAGCTCTTGGAAAAGCAATAAAGCATTTCAAAGACTATTATTTTTTTCTGCCTTGGGAATTTTTGTTCATTATAAACCTCATCAAAATGTACTTTCATGAAAGAAATTCCTCATTTAAAAATCAACAGTGGTAAACAAATATTTATTTAGTACTATTTTAAAATGATAAAAACCCAGTAATTAACTGGGTTTTTAAGTAAATAAAGATAGTAACTCAAGATAACTAGTAAAACTGTACACATGGAACAAACCAGAATGTAGTAGACAGCATAGAATTTCATAGAGTATTTCAACCTGTTTCCCAATAATATATAAACTTGATAATTATCACAAAAATGTTATTACCTACAGATGAAGTTCAAGTTGATATAATCTTTTAATCATTAAACAAGAAAAACAATGTGAAATTCCACTGAGTAATTTGAATAAGATGTTTCTGTCCTGTAGAGACAAATACACATTTGACACACTGTTGTTTGCCCAGTTTCTTTCATCAGATAAAAGCAGCTTCCCATTCTGGGCCCCCATAGTCTTTTAAAACCTCATGGACCAAGGAGGGGGTCAAATTGAATATTTCTGCTACTTTCGAAGTAAAGAGAGAAAATGATCAAGCAGAAACTTCTGCTTAATGTTCTAAATGCATTTGGAATTTAAAGCTCTATGCCCACCCAACTTGAAATTCAGCTCATGTAGATTTCCCATGGTTGCTGCTCCTGGGGAGTTCTCTATGGCTTTTACCTCCCTTCCTACTTGTCTCACAGAGGATCTTCTTCTTGTCATACAAGCACTGAGATGGCCAATCTTGTTCTACTTTGCTAAGAACTTTCCTAGTTTTAGGATGGAAAATCCAGCGTCCTTAGAAACTCCTTAGGCATGAGTAATCCAGGGTAGTTGGCCACCCTAATCCAGATCAGCTCCAATCTCATTTGTTTTTACTATGTTATTTACCTTCAATAGTAGAGTGTGCAATGATGTTGGAAGGAAAAGAAAAGGAAGAAGGAATAATTGAGGATGTGAGAATGAGAAATGATAGAGAATATTCAAAAGCAATTAGGAATAAGAGGAAGGAATAGATGCAGAATTCCCTTCTTTTAATGACAGCATCCCTCCTTCACAGCTAGCTTTCCTCAACTCTTCATTCTGAGTATTGTTGCCCCTCACTCCTATGGTAATTGAGAACACCAGCTCTGGAGTCAGAATACCTGGATTCAACTCCACTTCTACACGTTGTGCATGGAGTGACCCTTTGTCCTCAACTACTCTGGATGAAAGCAGCACCCACGTCACAGAGTTGTTGCTAAATGAGTTGATACATGCGAGGCACATAGAGTTGAATAATTTACCATTCTTATTCTCAACCAGCTCAGAATCCATGACAAATGTCTTTAGGAGCCTCAGCACTCCATGTCAGGCCCTGACAGGCTGACTTAGGTTTCTCACCACAGTGTGGCACTGTTTCAGGGAGCAACTGATTCTGGGTTTGAAACAACTTACAAATAAACTATTGGAAAAGAACTTGATCATAAGCAGGCAGCTGTCTGTAGGCCAAATAAAATTTATATTGGATTTGTCATTCTCATGCTTTGTCGCTAGAGCTGATTGTATCTCAGAGCAAAAAATCTGGCGTAAACCTTTTGCTCATACATTTTTAATTTATGGATTCAAAAGTTTGGAATAACATTCAAAGTCACAGATGCTTATCTGAAACAAACCCAAAATATTTCAAGGTTTTCATATCAGTAATAACCATCATAAAAAGTGTAGTTAGAAAGGAAAAACTCTTTGTCCCCTCCAAAAAGGATAACAGATTATTTTCAATATTTACTGTAAGAAAAACTACTTCTAGATTTATAAACTATACATCACATTTATATGTATATAGATTCAGAAATATTTGTATCTTAATGGAAATTTAGGTTAAAAACGTGCACCTAAAATAATGAATGTTCCCCTTGAGGCACAGATTCAGTGATTTCTGGACATTATGATTTTCAAAACTAAAATTATTTCTAAAGAAGACACAATTTGGGGGTATAAAAGAGGAAACATCATGACACTTGGGATGGGGCTTGGGATATTAGAGATAAAGAGAGCTTCTCCAGGTGCTGTAGAAGATAATTCTGATAGTAGATCTGAGAAATAGGTTGCATACAATCCAAACCTGCTTCTTATGATAGGTAAATATGCACTCTGGCAGAAACGCTTTTATTTAGTGGAGGGCTAGTTCACCAAGATAAGTAAATTTCACCAAGAAAGGCAGGTACAACTATGGAGTGAGTCTGAAGAACAGAGTTCAATTAAACTCTGAAGATGGATGGCGAGAGTTTGTGGGTTTCTGGATAGGACAATTTACAAACTGCATCTGCAATACTATTTGTGCATGAGAAATCATGAACTGAGTTTGCCATGTACTAAAAAAAAAAAAAATCACAGTAATTTCCAGTGTTGTAGACAGCAAGTATGTGTTTCAGATTTTAGATGTGAGACACAGAAGCTAAAGGTGGCATGAGCCAAGTGTATTAAATATAATACAATGAACGACCAGTGCAGGTGAGACAAAGCTGTGTGCTCTTAGTCCAAGAAGGGCAGATATTGGGAAATTATGGAGTACTGACATAAAATCTCTCCTAGAATGTCTTAATTCCTTTTCCTGTTAGTTTTGCAGAGGGAGGAGGGAATGTCAAAGTTGCAATCCTATTTTCTATCTGAAATCAAAACTGGAAGAGTGTTTGCCTATGTACTGAATGAATTTGTGGTTAATTATACTATTGGAGTTAATAAAGGAGAAATAAGCAACAAGCTGAATAAGAAATATAGGAATGCATATCTGTGTCTACATTAAACCCAATTGGATGGGGTGATAGTTTCATGAATTCTTTACTCATTAATTCCTTTGGTTTAAACTTCATCAAAATAATTTTATTTGTAGGAAATTTGTTTGTCAATGTTTTATTCCTAGAAGGTTGCTTTTAATGTAGGCAAGTTCTAATCTATATTTCACATTTACCTTTTAAAATCAACATCTCATGCATCAACATGCTAACTGCCTCATGTCCCACTGCATGTCCCACTTCCTTGTACTCCCACTCACCATGCTTTACAGTGGATTTGTATATGCTGTTTCTTCTACTTTGAACTCCTTTTCCTATTCTTGGTCTGACATTTCTTAGTTATTCTAAAAGTACAAAACTAAATATCCTCTATCTGCAAAGCTTTCCAAGGAATGCCCGAAGTCAACTACAATCCATCTAACATTTTGTGTATAGGACCATCCTGACTGCCCAATGGTGTATGGGCACCTGCTATACCAGCATCCCTGAGTCCTTCTATTCCTAAAATGAACAACTTGTCTGCCTGTTCTAGTAGATTGAGCCTCTCAAAAGAAATAATAATTTCTTAAGCTTTTATGTCTTTCTACCTTCTAATACAAAACCTGAAAAAAAAAACTTTGACACTAAGGGAAAAAATTGGTTTCAGCTTATGTATGTAATGTTTAACTGTTATGGATGCCAAGGACACTTGTGGTGGAGGATTCTTACATGGTGCTTGTGCTGACAGAGAAAGAGTTCCATGATTAATTATTGATGCTTGTCATAGGAGGAAGTTGGGGGTGGTAGCAAGCACACATACCGCTCTTTGCTGTTTTGTCACAGGTATTTTAAAACTGTTGTTCAGAGAGCAAATATATGAGGAAATCCAGTAAGATATATCACCCAAAATTTATCCATCAATATTAGATAAAAATTCTTTTTTAAATTCCCAATAACACATATTACTTATAGAAATTATATAATTCACAGAGATATTCCTACATATGTAGACAACATACATGGATCATACCCACCCACTCTTCTTCTACCCTAACCCTTCCCTCTTTCTCGTCTCATACTCAACTACAACCACCATACTCTTCCAATTCTCTAGACACACTCTTCTACTTTTGGGTTGACTTTATTTTTTTTTTAATTTCCACACATGAGAAAAAATGCAATATTTGAATTTCTATGACTGGTTTATTTACTTAACATCCTTTAGTTCTATCCATAGTTACAAATGACAGAATTTCATTCTTCTTTATGGCTGAGAATACTTCATTGTGCATATACATCATGTTTTCTTTATCCATTCATCTGTTTTTAGGCAGCTAGACTTATTCCATATCTTAACTATTGTGAATAATGCCACAGAAAACATTAGCATGCAGGCATCTATTTTGTATGCTTATTTCATTTCCTTTGGATATATTCCCAGGACTGGGATCATTGGATCATATGGTAGATAAATTTTTAGTTTTTTGAGGAGCCTCTATACTATTTTCCATAATGGTGGTACTAATTTATATTCCTATTTACAATGTATAAGGATTCTTCTTTCTCTGCATGCTTACCAGCATATGTTATTAAATTTTTTTATAATATCCATCCTAACTGGGATAGCATAGAATTTCAAGTTGTTTGGCTTTGCATTTCCATGATCTCTAAAGATATTGAGAATTTTTCACATAATTATTTTCTATTTATATTTCTCTTTTTGATAAATATCTGTTCTAATAATGTGCCAATTTTTCAAGTAAATTACTTGTTTTGGGTTGTTAAGTTTTTTGAGCTTTGCCTATATTATGGATATTAACTGTAAGATGAATTTCTGTCAAAATAGCAATTGCATCCTTCACAGAACTAGAAAAAAATGTTGAGATTCATATGGAAGCATCAAAAAAACAGTGAAAAGCCAAAGTAATATTGATCCAGAATAACAAAGCCAGAGATATCATGATGCCTATAACATAATACTCTAGAGCATAGTAACCAACACAGTATGATACTGAATAAAAACAGACACAAAGACAGACAGAACAGAATAGGAAAATCTAGAAATAAATCCATGCATTTACAGTCAATGAATTTTCCACAAAGCTGTCAAAATATACATTGGAAAAAGAACAGCTTCTTCAATGAATGGTACTGGGAAAACTGGATATACATGTGTTAAAGACTAAAACTTGACCCTATCTCTTGCATTGTACAAAAATTAACTCAGAGTGTATCAAAGACTGTAATGGAAGATCTGAAATTCTGAAAATACTGAAGGAAAAGGAAAATTTATTATGGTATAGGAAATGACTTTCTGGATAGTACTTGAAAAGCCCAGGAAATTAAAAATTAACAAAAAATATGACATCAAACTAAAAAGCCATACAGCAAAATAAACAATCTACAGAGAGAAGAGACAATTTACAAAATGGGAGAAAATATTTGTAGGGGCTGACAATGTAGCTCCATGTTAGAGCAAAGGCTTAGCAGGAATAAGGCCCTGAGTTCAATTCCTGGGGGTAGGGAGGGAATCAAAAGGAAAAGCAAAAATAGATAAAATATTCTTCACTTTATTTTATAGCCGCTGGTTATAAGGATCAATCAACACACTACTATTATGTCACTGGTCACTCCATTTTTGTTTTATATGTAAATATTCATTTCTTATAGAAGGGAATCTAAAATTCAAAATCAATACAAACATCATGGTGTGCATAAAATAAATGCTATTTTCATGTTAGCAAATACTCGGGTTGCCTGTTTCTTACAGTTACTTGACTAACAGCTTTACACAGCCTTAAGATTACATATTCAGTTACAAGTAGGCCTTAGATGTCATACTATTTGACATACAAATAGACAAAAATAACTTGTAGTCCATACTGGAATAGTGAGTGAATGGGGTGCTATTAGTAATTATGCTAAATAAGAGATGAAATGAGGTCCACTCTGGGGAATCTGGGATCTATAGTCATCTGCTTTATATAATTGCAATTCTAATTCTTTAGAAGGTTATATTAATTTATTGCTTTGTATACAGCCAAAATTGTAACCCCATTTGATGCTCCGTGGCTACTTGGGGGCCCTGAATTATTGATGGATGTATTTCCTTTGTAGGAATCGGGTAACCAAGGTTCTTGATAATTCTGTGATCTTACGTGTAATACTTTGGATTTCAGACTTACTATCTATAGTTTTCAGATCTATCTGTAGTTCTCAGGATTCTAGACTCTTTTTATACCCATTCATAATCCATGAACACTTTGGCAAAATGAGTTCCAAAGTTGATTCTGAATAACTCTGTTAATTATGAAATTTCTGAGCTTCAGGTCCTGGTGACCAGACTTCTTCACGCAGTGTTGCTGTGGAATCTTTTGTATCCCTTGCCTTCCATCTTGTAATTTCCTAGGTCTGACCAATTTCTTCCTGGAGCCAATATCTATCAAAATTCTGACTCCTCTTGAATTGTCAATCTCAAAATCTCACTTCTAAGCCAGTATTCTTTCCAGATCTTGTAGTTCCATTTCCAAAATGAACAATAAAACATGATTGATATAGATAATACTTAGGAGGATTTCACTACAAAATTATCCAGGAGAGTACCTCAATTGTCATTTTTTTTTTTTTGGCACAGGAGACAGGAGCCTGAATGATCTTGGCCAAATCTCTCAACTTAGTGTTATAAAACCTTTAAAATGTTTATTAAATGGAGGTTATAATAATGACAATCCCAGAGAGTGTTATGAAGTATAACCATAAAAGAGAGAATGGCCTGCCTATAATGCTAAATGAAAAATACCTGCTAGAACTCCATTACAAGATTGTACCACGAATCAAATTCAGTAATGGTTAACATATTTGTTGGAAAATATAAAGTGTGTTTTCTGTATGATATAAACCTCAGATATGCCAGAAATGACTTTTGTACCACTTTTCCTAAACTAACCTACTTTTCATTCCAAGACCCCTTTCCGCCATACCATCAAGGATCCTATAGCCTTCCTCAAAACAGGACCAGAGGTTGGGACTCTTACATCTCCCTGAAGGCAGGAAAGAGGCTATCATCTCCCAAATAACATAGTCACACCTAATTTTCTCACTATCCAAGAGATCCCTTAGAAGTTTAGCAGCTCTGAGGTGCTTGCTTAGGATTCTGGGGTGGGAATCTTTGGTAGGGTTAGGCACCTGGGTATGGCCACAACTCCCTGTATCCATCTCTCATGACACCTGATGTTGAACTCAGGAGTTGCCCTGACTCTCCTGCCTGGATCCAGGGACCAGCACTCTGATTCCACTGCCTGGGGTCCATAGTCAGTGAGACCATCTCCTCTAGGGGAAGACTCTCAGCCTTGGCTTGTGTTAGACATTACTTGTCTTCCTTTTAATTATTACTCTAGGCCTGGAAACCAAAGTCAGCATGTTGAGAGCCACAGCCGAAGGGGCCCCAGCAAACTTCCAGCTGCCAGCAAACTTCCAGCTCTTGAGGCCGATTGGCTGGGTCACGTGGGCGGAGCCAAAAAAGTCCCCCAGTGAGCAGCTCCGTGGTCTGAAAGGGCAGGGAAACAGCCCAATGAGCATCACCACAGAGGAGCCAATCAGCTAGATGTTGCTGGGGCCGAGGAGCCAATCAGCTAGATGTTGCTGGGGCCGCTGTGAGCCAATCATCAGCCGGCTTCAATGGTATTAGATTGGAAGGATCCTGAAGGATGTGAAGGAACTATACAGCCATATGTATTGGATCATCTTCCCGTAAATTTATGGGGACGAGATGTCCTAGATCAATTAGGTTTGACATTAACAAATAACATCAACCAAAATGCACCCACTATTATGACCTAGGTTAATGTTTTGCTGATCAGTTCTATTTTTTGACTATAGAGTTTTTAAACATTGCAATGGAGATTTCACCTGTAAAAAGTTATAAGGCCTTTACTATAATGTTATGTGTTGTATGTATTATATGTGTGCACACTTGTGTTTTGTGTTATATGTTTGAATGTACGTATGTCCATATATCATATATGATGAGCGCTCATGATAAAATGGATCCAAATATTTTTTTTCACGTGATTTATATGGTTTAATTTAAATTGGGTAAACAACTGTTGAGGATTGTTTTAATATGTAAACAAAAAAGAAGGTTAACAGATCTGTTTGTTTACTTTCACCTTTCCTTTTCATTATATTTAATAATTCTCTTAAAGATAATGTAAATTGTTAAGAAAATTGTTTTCTTTTAGTGCCTTCTGTAATGTTACATAATTTTTTCTTTAGCCATTATTGCCAGAATTCCTATCTTCATCCCAGTGCTGGTGAAGTCAAAGATAAAACCAATCTACAGCTTCTACAATAGCCATCACTGAACTACTTGCAGAACTTGCCTGGACACATTGTAAGCTCACCTGTATGCATTGTGAACTATCTGTTGGTGCAGCGACTTGTGGTAGTGTTGGGGTATTTTTGCTGATGATGTCATTGGTGGTACAATTTTTCCAAAAGGAGCCGTCAATTGGCTTGGTGTATCTTCCTCCCTTCTGCTTGTCATGATCGTCCAGCTAAAATTTGGGGGCCAACAGAGGTGAGGCAAAGAACCTCACCCCCCCGCTGGTACAAAAGACCTCTCCACAGGTGTGGCTGTATACTGGACCAGTAGTCAGTGACGGGTAAGATCCAATTGCAATGGTACCAACCTAAGGACCATATGTACTATTGGACAACCTAAGGCAGGCACGGTCCCTAAGCCACATGCTTGTTGTTTAAACAGAGAGGGGGAGATGTTGAGAGCCACAGCCGAAGGGGCCCCAGCAAACTTCCAGCTGCCGGCTGATGATTGGCTCACAGAGGCCCCAGCAACATCTAGCTGATTGGTTCCTCTGCGGTGATGCTCATTGGGCTGTTTCCCTGCCCTTTCAGACCACGGAGCTGCTCATTGGGGGACGTTTTTGGCTCCGCCCATGTGACCCAGCCAATCGGCCTCAAGAGCAGGAGGATTGTGGGAGGTGGAGAGAAGCTTGTGTGAGAGAGAGAGGCTTGGGGAAAGCCGGTGGTGGCAGTTGAGGCTCTGAGGGTTTTTCCTGAGAGGCTGTTTTGTTTGGCGTGTGTGGTTCTAAAAATAAAGTTAGTTTCTTTTGACAAGTGGCTCCTGATTGTGCCCAGCCAGACTGCGGCATCAGCAAGGCTTCTGCTCCTTACTTGACCACTTCCCCCTCTGAAGGGATGTACATGCTGCATGGAGTCTGTCTGTTCCTCCCTGGAATGGAAAGCAGAGGTGAAAAGCAGAAGGGAAGCAAGGGAGAAAAGGGAAGAATAAATAGTATTTTAAAATATACAATTTATGCAGACAGTTGTGAAAGTTTATTTGAGTGATGACCAGCCACAAAAAAAAAAAACACTTTGGTTTCCTATGCTTCAAAGGAAGATGAAGAGAGCAGTTTCTTATATGCTTTGGGCCCAAGCCTCAGGACTGTAGCAGTGGATGGAAGAAGATGCCATTATCATTCCCACCTCTTCTCTCACTGAGCACTCCAGTGTTGGTTGGCACAGTGGCAGCTGTCCCAGCTGGGGCTTGAGCAACTAAGCAGCATGACGAGTACAGAGAGGTAAGGCAAGCATACTCTTCTTTCCAAGACCTTTTCCTCCAAACCACCCCATTATGCTACTAACCTCACCTCTAGATTCTCCCTCATGGATAGTTTTAGTGACACATTTGAAGATGAATTCCTTTAACTGGCTCTAAGCCCAAGTGATAAAGCAAAGACTGTAAAACTCACCAAAGTATCACAAGGAAGCAGAACCCACTTTCTTTCCAGACTTTCATATTAAAAACTATATATGCATGGTCCACTGAGGATTTAGTTGTTTTGGAATGTAAGACCTGGGTGGGCTTTATTCTTTTCATCTTCTTACTTTCAAAGGAAACTATTATAAATTGAATGTAATAGAAAGAAAATGAAAACGCTTCCTTGTTTTTGTATTATTTGTTAGGTATGACACTCTATCCCACAGTCTCTCTTGTTTGCGTTCATGTTTTATAGCAAAATATCAATTATTGGCTTATAAATGCAATTTCAACCAGCAATCAAAAAATGCAATATTTTATGAACACATCATGCATTTTATTTAAGAGATAACTCTTCAAAAAGTATCGCTCCTTTGTTAAACATGGTGAGACAATAAAAAATATGATTTCATTTTACTAAATGATTGATTTTATCAGGTCTCCTGTACCACACTTAGAATAAAAGTTAGTTAAGATTTAAATTCATCATTTATCATAAAAACTGTGTTCAAGCAAAAAAAAAATGTGTTGAACTCATAGTTTTCTGGGAGAAGAACACGTAAACAATTTGCTATCTGCCTTTCTTTGCCAGAAGTGTTCTGGACTTGGTAACTTAGACAGATATCCTACAGAAGAGTTAAAAATGTGTGTTCTGTGTGTTTCCTAAGAAGTTGAAGACTAAAGCATCACCGCCATCTTTTATTTATCTTCTATACAATAAAACCAGTTTAAAGCCAAGGAATGGTTTATAGTCTCCTATGTGTTACATAATAGCTCCAGATTACTGTCGCAACATTCTGTCCTTTATGGCATTTCAGTTCCATGTGAAGTAACCTGTGTTGTTAAGGGATGTTCTGTCCCATAGTGATGACCATAAACCATGTTTAAGGATTTCAAACACCGACTCCTACTCCCTTTTGTCCTACCTGAAAGGCACCTACCAAGCCCATTTTCTCCTTTCATTTCAGATTGAAGTGGGGAAGGCTGCTCTGAAGAGGGTCTTCCACTGTGCAACAGTGACCCCTAGAGGCGCGATGGCTTGAAGGCGGTCACAACCTCCCCAAGCTCAGCTCCTCGCTGCAAACCAAGTCCCGCTCTATTTTGTTTATCCCGAAAGCTATCTCAGCATTAATCGGTAACTGCCTTTATCTGAAGAATGTGGGCTGTATCTTTTGGCCAGAAACCAAAGCCCAACGTTTCGGAAGCCTTACTACCTACTCTCTCTTGTTTTTGTGAGATTTAAAGGAATCGGGAACTAATTGCTTTCTATTCATTAGCAAGTCAGCAGAGCACACTTGCACACAGTCAAAAAGACAACCCCTCTGATTGCTTTTTGTTTGGTTAGAGAAAACGCTTAAAACATAAGTTAAACCTTCAGGAAGAAAGATGAAGGAGGAGGAGGTGGGGGGGGGGGACGAACAAACTCCTAAAAGCTTTTTCTTTTGAGTCTTGTAAATGTTTGTAAGTTAGGCACCCAGATGATGATTCATCCTATGAAACCCCAAGAGCTCCATTTGTTTTGTGGATTTCACTACCCCTTTGTTCTGCTTCAAACCTTTCAGAGGGCTGAAATGCATTATTACCTTGTTAAATCTCAACCAAAATCATTTCTACAGCCTGAAGCTGTTTTGACGTGGGTTGAGCATCTCACACACAAAAGAATTGCTTTTGTTCCCAGAAGCTCTCATTGGATGAATAGTCTTCGCTCTGAGCCAATCAGAAGGTAGTTGTTAGGCTGGGCCGGCTATTTTTAGCCTAACACGCAATAACACTTGGTCTTGGAGTGGGTAGTCTGGAGCATGAACGCCCGCCTAGTAAAAGCCAACAGCTGAATGCATTTTGGATGTCACGGGGTGTTTGACATTTTCTCTTTAATTCTTCGCACACTGTTACATTAACATGTGATTTTGTAAACAACAATCTTAGAGCTGTGTCTCCTCCCAGTTCTGAAAGATCCGTTTAGGAATGAAGGAGGAAAGTCTAAGAAATCGTATTTCTTTTAAATTCAAAATCAATGCACGATAGAGATGTGTATTTCATAAACAGAAATAAATGCCAGTTACTCTAGAGAGAATACTGTGTTCTTTCCGAAGGATTTTTGTAATTTTTCATCTTGAGTTAATAGAAAATTTCAAGGGCTTGCTCATCATAAATTATAAAAAGTCACAAAGTTCGTCTTTTCCCTTGCCCTTTAACTATGTGTATAATTGTACAAACGTGTGTACACATGATGTGTAGCAATTAAAATCATAAATATTCAGTGTGTTTGATGTGTTGAGATAAAGGATTCTTTGGAGCATGTTCTTTCATTTAAGCTATTACTCAGCAAGCACAAGAAGTATTTTTCCCCCAATGCACCTCAAGTGACAAGGCATTAAAATACACCATTTGTTGATTAAAATAAATAATATTTCCAGGAAAAGAAAGTTGCCAAATGGGAAAAAGTGAGGCCCTAAACTTTGCTATGCCCCACTTTGGAGATCTTCATAGTAGAAGGAGGAACCCAGTTTGAACTACAGTTTTACAACACAAAACAATTTTTTTTTTGGCAAGAAGGCACACTTCTTCCTGAAAAGAACAGACAAAGAAAAAAGACCAATCAGTGTCCAGTTCTCAAAAGAAGCTTTTGGTTGAAGATTTTACAGATATTTATTACTCAAGTTTGGAAATACGACCTTGCTTTTTGTTGTTGGTTAATATTAAGAAAAAAATCCTTTTTTTTTTGCTCCTCATTGCCAGCCATGGAGGTGCCATTTAAATGTGCTAACAGAAAATCTGGGACATGGGAATACTGGAAGCTGGGAGATTTCAAGAAAGAGAAAAAAGTCAAGATCCCTTCCTGACACTGTACACATGGTTTTCTGTAGTTTCTATAAGTAAGAATGGCCAAAGATACCATGGAATTCAAGGAAAGTTCTACCAGAATGGAGGGAGCACAGCAAAGTTTTGGGAGAATAGGGTCCTTGTTTGAAGCAATACAGTATACCATATGCAGGAAAAATGTCCCTTGGATTTCTGAAGGTGAATTGAGTGACTGCAATGAGGCGCTTGGGGAAGAGATATCTTATTCTTTCCAACATCAATTTGGTACCCACTGGGACAGATTTTAAGAAGCTACATAATAGCTCCCAGGAGTTCAGCTAGGTTTCAGTAGACAACCAGCTGCTAACAATTTAGCTTAATATGAAGTCTTAGTAAATTAAAGGAATCTGATAAATCGAGACCCAGCACGATTTTTATTTGTTTGCTGTGGAATAGAATGTTGAACCCCAACAGAAATTAACCAGGTACAATTTTTCTATTCAAGACCCCCACTTTATTTTCTTATTTCCCTGTGCCAGGTGTTTCTGCTCCTGACTTAGTTATCTAAGTAATTCCTTATTTTTATGCTTGTCTGGTTAAAAAATAAATACACAGTAATAATAAAAATTTTAGAAGGCCGTTTGTTTCTAGTTCTTTCCATGTGTTTGTATTTAAGCTCCTGATGGCAAAAAAATAAGTTAAATAAAAGAGGTCTGTTATTCTTTGTCTCTTAACTGCTCTACCTAGTATTTGGTTAGTCTTAATTTTGCATGGTCTACATTTTGTTTTCTGCAGGATATGGTGCCCTTGGGAAGGAGAAATGTGTAACTGTGAGTTTGGCTGCATCTTCATGGGACTAGTAACAAGAAAAGGGGAGGGATGATGCCAGATTTCAGAAGGATACAGGGGATATTGAGTGACTGGAAACACTATATTGAGACTTCATTATTTTTTTTTAGTATATCTACAAACTCTCTTGGTATCTGTGATACTTATTGGAAAAAAGTTTATTAACTGACATTTATTAACTGACAGATAAAGATAATTCTAATATTAACTGGGAAATGGTTGAAATTACTGGACTTTGGTACTCATACCTACAAATTCATAGACCTAATAAGACAAAGTTATAACAGTCCAAATTATAATTCTATTTGATGAAGCCAGTTTTTTCCTTAGGAGTAACAATTTGCTGTGTACCTGGCAAAACTGTATTGGAAGTCAGCTCTGAGTACCTCTGGCATCTCCTGCTTTCTTCTCACCTCCAGGGGTCATGTTTCAAGTTCTGTTTCAATTTTCCGGTAGGTGCAGCCTTCTCTCCTTGGGCCAACTCCCCTCCCCCTCAACACCTTTCACCTACCTCCCAGACTTACAGTTAGGAGTGAATACTTCTGATCCTTCTCTCTTTCTGTAAATTAAGTGGAAAACATAGCTGATCCTTCTAAAATGACTCATTCTCTTTCAGGATATGTGTGTGTATGTGTGTGTTTCTTATTATGCCATTGAACACAAGTATATAGACATTCATTGTGTACACACATTGTCATTTTTGCAATCAGATTAACCTGAGGTCCCATAGAAAATCCATTCTGTGAGTTATATCTGCTTTGTTCATAGTACAAAATGTCCATATGAATAAATCTTCTTCTAGGCCTAATAGTTTCTCCTTGATTGGCATTATAACTGCCTGTCACTTGTCCCTTGACCTATTTTATCTTGTGATTGGCTCAACATAACCTTAAAACATTAGAGTCATGTGCATAATTTACTGAAGAAAGAAATTTTACTGTTCTAAAAAAAATATTCAGGACCTTGTAGGAAATCAAAACCATTACTGATGTGAGGATATCACAAGTTGGAATTAGGGGAAGTTTGAGGGAAAAGATGTAAGTTAGAGGGTGAATTCTTGCAAGGATGATTAATATTTGTAAATTTTAGTATGCTGGCTGCAGTGAAACTTACAAATTGGAGGAACAACAATTTTAAAATATACCATCTAGGTTAGATTTTTATCTAGAATGAGGCAGATGCTTTGGAGAAAAGAAGATTTTGTTGTGACAAGCAATTCGAGATCAAGTATAAGTCCTTGCAATTTTTACAATTATGAAATAGAGATAAAAGAGACCATGGCTAATCATGGGAACAAAGGAAACTTCTGAATATTAAAAATAAAAATAGACCATGTGAAAGGAATTTATACTTCCTTAATTCTGGCTTTTGTAAAAAGATAAAAGCACTTGTGTATTTCTAATAGCTACTCTAAAACATATTTACCAAATGAGAAAGTAATTGTATTTACATGATATTATAAGGATAAACTCAGTGATGTTTTCAAAAATATGTACTGAAAAGTATAATGATAAAATTCAGAATAATAGAAGAAAATTAAAATGTTCCTGTATTTTTAATAAAACATCAGAGCTTATTATTATGTCTTCTACACTAAGAAAAAAATATTAGGAGAACACATGTGAAGGAGATGAGGAAAGAATGAGTGGAACAATAACAAATTGAACACTTGTTGGGAAAACATACTATCTTAGCAAATTGTTGGAATCTGTGACTACCAGCTGAACATTCTTTTCCATTGGCATCCCAAATAATTAATCATGTGATAATTCATTGTTTAGTTAGATACCGAAGTCTTCAGAAGCGCTGCATGTTGGTCATATAGCTATGATTTTTTTAAACACAAAATATTATAGAACTCTTAAGTGTTATGTTGGGAAGAAGGAGGCGAAGGTGGCCGCATATAGTGACACTCTCAGGAGTCCCCATCACAGTGCGTGCCTAAAGGGTCTTATTTATGGCTGATCCTTCTAATGGTAACTCTCTTTTCTTTCATGCATCTTGAAAGCTTCTGTAATTCCTAAGTGAGGATGATTTATTGGTTATTTCTGACAGAACTACCAAAGAATGCTTTTAAATTGTCCATTTTAAACCCATTAGAAAAAAATGCTGTGAAAATCCCTTAACATTTTTTGGTGGGGTGGGGCTCATTTGGCAGCCGGAACACCTCTGGCCTTTAGCAGAAACTTTTTAAAAGTACAGCAATTGGTCATGTATTCATATATAATGGTGGGAAACACACTGAAATGGGATCCTAAATGGAGCACATTACACTTATTGTATGAATGTATAATATGTCAAAATACACTCTACTATCATGTATATCTAGAAAGAACAATTTTTTTTAAAAAAAAGAATCTCTAGGAAATGTAACCATGAAAATGAAGATCAGATATTTTATGAAAGTCTTAAAAAAAAAATAAACTACAGCCACTGCAGTTTTTCTTGACGCATGATGACTTTGGCTTGTTGTGGAAAGGCTTTTGGTTAATCAATGTGTTTTCCATTTAGATGTGGGAACTCCTGTCCATGCCAAGGTCAAGCTTTGTTCTTTCTTCACTTACTGACATGTCATTTCTATGATTCTTTTGGTTCAAATAATAAAATCAATGACAAAATATTTTGTAGGACCCATGAGCCCATAGTCAGTGCCTGTGTGCCTCACTACATTTGTCAAATAAGCACATGTACTTTTCAGCAAATTACCCCCTAAAAGAGGTATTGGGCAGCCTTCTCCAAAACCTCACAGCTGCAGCACCCGAATGCTGGCTGATGGGCCGCTGGAGTCAGCATGGAGAAAGGAGTTGTCATGCTTTGTGGAGGACTCAGTATTAAAACTTCACATCAATAGCAAAATACAACACAAATTGATGCTGGATGCAGTCACTGAAAGCTGGGATATTACTTTGTCACCATTGAAAAACATTACTCTTTACACAGTGAACAACCCCATTAGCCTTTAGGACTAAATCTTCATAAATCTTATCCCTAACTTTCTGCAAACTTTTCTATAAAAGTGCAGTCATTGATATCAAAAGGCAATGAGACAATTTGGGAAACAGAGAATATATACCAAGCGTGGGCCTTCTACATGCTAAAGGCTAAGGAATGCTAGATAACCCTATTGATCTCCAGCCTTTTGCCCTGTTAGAATTTGTAGGACGACATAGACAAAAGGTACCTGAGAGGAAAAAAAAATCAAATGCCATTAATCCAAAAAAAAAAAAGTAGAGCTCCTCTCTCCCTTTGATCTTTCTTAATTTCCTATTATTTTACAGAACTACTAGGAATTATGGCAAGTTTACAAGCTGGATTTTAGCTCCTGAGTTACTGTGTGACCATTAGGAATGTTCATCTTAATAGGATCAGTCTAATGCGACATACCCAACAGCCAGAACAAAGGAGGAAGTCAACTCAGAGAGTTATTACTAGCACTTAGAAGTTTTTTGTTTTTTTCCTCTCTTGTATTATTTCTAGGAGAAAGAAATGACTAGATCTACAAGAATTTGGGTAGAGCCACTGATAAAGTCAGAAAGAGCATAGGTCACAATGACTATGAAAGGAGGTAAGTGACCACAGGATTTTTCTCCAAGTAGAAAAGGTGTCTATTCCCATGAGGGACATGGTTGTGGGCACAATTCTAATGAAAAGTCTTTGGGGCACTGGTATGCATTGTTCTATCTTGATTTAGGGACTTGGACAGAAGGCGGGATTTGAAGCACACTCAGAGTAGATTTATTTTAAACTCTTGGTGACTAATGCTAGGTTATTGTAGGTATTTTCTTTTCTTATTTTATTTATTTAATTTTTTTTTGTACTGGGAATTGAACTCAGGGACACTCGATCACTGAGCCACATCCCCAGCCCTATTTTATGTTTTATTTAGAAACAGGTCTCACTGAGTTGCTTAGCACCTCACTTTTGCAGAGGCTGGCTTTGAACTCACAATCCTCATGCCTCAGCCTTATGAGTCTCTGGGATTACAGGCACACAGCATCACACTCTCGGCTATTGTAGGTATTTTCTTTCTAGACATTCTCTCACTGAACACTGAAGTATCATGTAGAAGTGAAGAGACCTCCTGCTATTCTTAAGAGTTACTTTTTATTGAGATCTAGATGTAAGGATGCTTACCACGAGTAGTTAAATGCTCAAGTGAACATACGCTTCTGTGTAATAGGGGGATTGCAGAGGGATATTTAAGTCAGAGACAACATTGCAAAGATTTTAAGCTAAGACCTGAAGTATAAATAAGTATCAAATGGAAGAATGACAGTGGTGGAGTGAGGACAGAGAGGATGATACAAGCAGAAGAAACAGCATGTGCAAAGGCACAGAGGAAAAATATTCAAGAAAATAATTAATTAGAGTTGTTTAGTGGCAGGGAGTGGAAATGGAATAAAAGGAAACCAGACAGTAAAATGGGTCTGGATCATAAAAGCCTTATATGTGATGCTATAAATAGGATGACCATATAATAGTCCAAACCAGAGCGCTTTGGAGAGAGATAAGGCACTGTTAATAATTACCCTAAGGCATAAGCCAGGAATATCCCTGTTGAACTGAGACATATGGTTACCCAGCTCTCAGCAAAGGGTGACATCAAAGAACTCAGAAGAGAAAAGTGGTGACACAATATGTTAAGGCCATGTGTCACTATCACCTTGATGTCAGTATCAGGGCTGGTTTTATTTTCAGACAGGAAGAACCAGAGTTTAGGGAAAAACAAAAACAAAAAAAAAGCAAGAACTTTTCACTATTATCCAGATTTTCCTCAGGGACTAAGGATAAACTCACTTGGGTGAGCAAACCCTGGAGGAGACTCCATCAATCCTGAATTAGTCCTTTTGCGTTGCTAATATAATGGAGGGGCTAATAAACAACAGAAACTTATTTCTCCAGGCTCTGGTAGTCTGTACATGGAGAGACCTGCTTTTTGTGAATGGCTGGCTTTTCACTATCCTGCAGTAGAGGGGAGAAGGATGTCTCTTTTATGATCTCATTCATGTGGGCTCCACCATCACACTGCCACTTAAGTGCTTAAGAGTCCAACATATGAATTTCAGGGGACATCTAACACTCAGCTTACTCATGTTCAAGAAATGACACTGCTTTGCTCTTTAGAGTCATAGAAACCAATCGTTGGTGAGCTGCTCAGTAAACAGGGTTAGCTACCCAATTGTCTGTCTCTCTTTCTTTATTTTATTTTTATTTATTTATTTGTACTGAGGCTTAAACCCAGGGGCAATTAATCACTGAGCAACATCCCCAGCCCTTTTTTATATTTTATTTAGAGACGAGGTCTCACTGAGTTGCTCAGTACCTTGCCAACTTGCTGAAGCTGGCTTTGAACTTGCTATCCTCCTGCCACAGCCTCCAGAATTGATGGGATTAAAGGCATGCACTACCACTCCTGGCTTGTCTCACCATTTTATGAAAGTCCAAAAGAAATATAGGTAAGAGAAAGACTGGGGAGCTGGTGAGTCACTATTAATCTCTCTCTCAGGGATCCCTGAGCACCAATATTTGTGTAACAGCAGCTCAGACAGAGTCATGCAGCCTACTGGGTCCTTGAACACTGCTCCCTGCACTAATGTGTGGCTGAGACTGTGAGAGAGAGGTCTGGGGGGAGGTGGAGGCATTTTAATGTACAGGACACATTAAAGCTTTAGGAAAATCACTCTTGTAAAGCGACTGAGCCCGCAGGGAATACAGCTGTTTCTGCCCCTCTTGTAGTGTTTGAGTCATTCTGCCACAGCCCCGGCCAGCATCTTTCACTTTTATTTCTTCTGTCTCCTAAACTCTGATTTGTGATTTCAAGTTTTACCAGAGGAAAAATAATGGGTCTTGGAGGCTTCTCTGTTTTATATTTGCTTTCTGGCTCCCTTCTGTGTTCATTAGATAATGACCAGTTTTCTTAATGCCTCATTTTCACATCTTATTTTACATTTCTCTTTTTCAACCATACATTTTATGACAGTTCCCTGAGGCAAAATAACCCTAGCCAAAGTTCCTATAAAGCATTTTTGTATATATATCAAATCCATATAAACAACATTACGGTTTTAGACATTTAGCCTTTTCTAAATGAGTACTGACTCTCCTGTTTATGTATTTTAAATTAGGCTTGGTACAACAAAATCTTTTGAAGCGTACCCGTATTTGAAAAACTATTCTCTTGATGAAAAGAATTCCCATTTTCATTCATTCATATATTACATGATTATTTGTTGAATCTCTATTATGTTTCTGGCCCTGTGGAAAATGTTGAGCACGTAGCAGTTTGAAAGACCCAATTCTTGCCTATAAAGCATTTGCATTTTTGTTTTGGTGAGATGGAGTGGGGGATTGATAGAAATAAATAGGCTGTTTATAGAGAGAGATCTTTCTCAAAGAGTGGTCCCAGTACCAACAATGTCTGTATCATAGGGGACTTGTTAGAAATGCAAATTCTTGAGCCCAGCTCAGATCTGTTGACTAGTAATTCTGGAGTGTGACCCTGTGGCCTGTATTGAAGAGTCTTCTTTGTTTAAGGGACCTTGATGCACAATCCTGTTTGAGAACCACTGCATTGCATTAAGATAGGACATAAGTGTTGGTTAGAACTAGATGATATGTGGAAGAAAGACTCGCTGAGTCCTGTGTGACTTCTCAAAGAAGTTATTTCTAAGTGGAAGATTGAAGGGTTGGTAGGAATTGGACAGACAAAGATAAGATGGAAGTGATCATAAATTAGATCAGGTGATGGATAAGGTAGAGGTGAAGCACAACAGAGCTCCTTTATTCAGAAGGAGTTCAGAGAGGCTGCAGTCTTGAACATGGACTGTTAACCTCCAGAAATGTGAGAAAATAAATTTCTTTCATTGGGTTTACCCAATTTGTGGTATTTAGTTATGTGGACCTTATTATATGTTCAGGAAAAACAAATATATTCTACATGTCTGGGGTCTATTCTTTCAGATCTCTCAATTTCATTTAAAAAGACCTCAAGGTTTTTCCACAATTGTTTTTTCAAAATATTTTTTTGTAGTATTGTAGTATTTCAGATGTGGGCCTAAATCATAATGTGCAAAGAAAAGTTTTAAGTTGGTTCTTAGATCTTTTACTGGTGGGTTTGCTACTGTTGATGAGCCAGGGACAAGGACAACTTCACAGAAGAGATGACATCTGGGCTGGGTTATGGAATTAAATAAAAAATGTTTGTATGAGTATGACAAGGAATATTTAAAGAAGAATCTGAGGTGCAGAGAATAAAAATTGAAAGTGCTGGGGTAGATGTAGGTCTGGGTGCAGATTCCCACTTCCTGTCCTTCCATATTCCTCTACATCTTGCTCTCTGCCCCCAGGAGACTGTCTGTATGTGTGCCCCACATTATTTTTGCTTTTTCTCTAGTGTTTGGAATCCATCAATGGCAACATGAAGCACTACTAACATATTAAAAGAATGTTGGAAATTAAGGCCAGGGATTCAGTCCTTTTACTTTCTCCCTGCAAGGTTACTGCAGGGTTGATCCTTCTTTCCAAAGGTTACAGCTTTCAGGGTGACTTCAAACTCTCAAGTCCTGTGAATGCTACTTGTGCCCACCTTTAGACTGAGAAGGTAATAACTGCCATTGATGCGAGCCTCAGCAACTACACCCGCAAACTTTCTAGCTTCCTCTCATCTATCTGCATCTGAGTAGATGGCCCTGTTGTAAACTTCTCTCAAAAATTGTCCCACTTGATGCATAATACTCTGATGGAACCCTGATTGATATATTTACATGACAGAACAATTGAGGAAAAAGCAAAAGTGCATTGTTACAGGTGGTTGGTCAGTTGTTAAATGTGAGATTTAATTGATTTAATGACTTTCTCTGTCCCCCCCCCATCCCTTCTTCCCCATTGAGATGAATGTATATTTAACATTATTAAGGATATACAGGATGTTTCGGAAGTTGTCTTTGGAAAACTAGGCATCTTTGAAGTGAGGAAATTATCTATCTATCTATCTATTTATTTATTGGAATACTCGGGGGCACTCAACCACTGAGCCACATCCCCAGACCTTTTTTGTATTTTATTTAAAGACAAAGTCTCACAGAGTTGCTTAGTTCCTCACTGTTGCTGAGGCCGGCTTTGAACTCGAGATCCTCCTGCCCCAGCCTCCAGAGGAAATTATTTCATATCATATTTTTTTTTCTGTTATCCTCAAATAGATCTCCTAAAAACAAATCTGTAACAGTCCTCAGAAACCATCTGACATTATTCAGTGGTGCTAAAAACTGACTCATGGTCAAAATCACTACACTGCTCTCTCAAAATAAGTGTATTTATGTTGCCTACATCTCCTCCTGGGGAATGTTCATGGCAGTCTCAAGATTTTTGATTATTATTTTTTGATTATTATTTTAGGTTCCCTAGCATATGATTCTCATTAGAGGAGTGTGAGAACTAAGGACTTCAGAGTTTCTCTCACTTTTCCAACTCAGACAAGACAGAGACAGATAACAGTCGCTGCCTCCACTCCCTCTTATTGAGAATAAGGTAGATGGAGAAGTGGGAGAAATCAATAGTAGCTTTGGAAAATGTTGAACACCCCCATTTGTGAAAAGATAACACTGAACAGAAATCCAGGGAAACAAAGTTGCCTTTCCCAATCTCCAAAGTTTTACATTTATCCAAAGTTCTCTGGAACTCGCTCAGATGTTGAGACTCCCATCCTGTTGGTATGGAACTTCTATATCAGTTGTTTCCAAGGATGAGGTGCTACTGAGGAATTAACCAGTGTTATTTACAAACCCTGATTGCAGTTCCACAGGAAGAACTCAATGTTCTGATAAGAGATGGAAATAGTCATTTCATAAATCAGATTATAAAGTCAAGTTATTGCTTTGAAGTCTTACTGATGTTTTCTAACTCATTTCCTAAGGATAGGAAATTTGTCAAAGCCTTCAAAAAAGATAAACAATATTTGTCCAGTAGAAATCCAGAGTCTGAAGATAATCAATTGACCAAATATTTTCTACTAAAAAATCATATAAAAACATTTAGATTGTAAAATATTCTCTTTATCAGCATAATTCGGACAATAAGGAATTACTTAGTATACTCTCCCTTTACTGAGAAAGTAAGGATAGATTAGAAAAAGAGAAGTAGCTCAATAATTTTTAGCTTTAATGAACTTCTTTGGCTTGATAACTGAAAGCAGATATTTGTTTGGTGTTCTCCATTTTCTAAAAGTGAAACAGAAAAATTCTCTAACAGCAAAGTACAATTTAGGGTTATAAATGATCTTTGGTTATAAATTACCAACTTATCTTCAGGAAGATTTCTCCATAATGATTCAGCTTGTCTGAGCCTTCATTATACAAAATACATGTAAGAAGATTCAAAGTTGGTGTCAACATACCTTATATACAAATAGAGATATGAAAAATTGTGGTACATATGTGTATTAAGAATTATAATGCAAAAAAAGAGTATATGTATAATGGCATAATTTGGCGTGAACATATTTTATATACAGAGTTAAGAAAACTTGTGCTGTAAATGGGTAATAATGAGTGTAATACATTCCACTATTGTAATGTATGTAAAAAATAAATAAAATTTAAAAAAAGAGAGAGAGAGAGAATAAGAAGGTAGGGCTGGGATTCTCCAGAGAAAACAGGGAGGCCTGGTCAGTCTACCTTTGGCCAGTGCCTAAGATCTGAAGCACCTTCATATATTGATAAACATTGTCACCATTTAGAGAAATTTTTATTATTCATCCCTTGGCCCCTCCAAACCCTCCCAGAACTCTCCTCTAGGTTCTTAGTTGGAGAATTCCAGGTTCCCCTACTAACTTCAAACTTATTTATGTAGATCTCTGTTTCTGAATTCCTAAAACAAATACAATGATGCATCTTATAAGAGCACAAGTTATAGTTGCATATAGTTTTGCTCAAAAGAAACTACACAAATATAACACAATTTTTGGACAATATTTGGCAATGAGTTATTTTTCCAGTAAACAAAGAAACCCTGTAGAAAACCATAAATCATGCAATTTGATATATTAAGACCTTAATTTCTCTGATTTAATTATCTTCAGTTTTGCAGGTTTAAAATCCCATGCCTCTTGGAAATGATCTCAGTCTTAAGGACTTTGTATGGAGTTGTAAGAAATACTTGATTTTACTCTCTTAATAAAAAGAGGATTTTTGAGCTCTGAAATCTTTTACAGTTCATCAATTGAGGATGACACATTCAAGTCACCTGCACTTGAAAAAAATAAAAATAAAAAATCTGTGTACATTGGATCTCTGTGACTTGTATTCAGGAATTTTGACCAAAAAAAAAATTGCCTTATTGGCCACTTGATGTCACCATTGTTCTCTCTCAACTTGGGAAGCAGGAGGCTTAAAAGCTTGGGACATAGGGGGAATGAGGAAATATAAAGAAATTATTTTTCCCTAACTGTATGATTCTTAATAAACTTGAGAAAACTACTGCGTTATTTTATATGGCAAATTCCCCTTTCTATGCCATTATTAATCTGTGGTTAAAGCAATGGAACATATTAATTGAACATATTAAGATCACATTCATGCTGTTTTACTATTTGTCCAATTTCAAACAACAAATATAGATTTTTAAAGTTGTTTTGGAATAAGTTTTAAATCCTTTCCCCTTTCATTACAGATATACACTATTTACCTTGTTAGAATTTTTTTTTCAAAAATAAAGTTACTCATCTACCCCTCATCTGTACAGTATCATAGATTGAATTTGGAACTAATTTGTAGAGGAATAGTCTTTAAGAGAAGCAAGTGAGTGGAGCAGGGCAGGATAACGGGTCAGCTGAGCAAGAACATGTGTGTTCTCAGCTGCAAAAAAGCTTTGGCCTCACCCCTGGGAAGCTGTGGAGCATGAACTGCACCTCACAATAGGTCTTTGTTTTATTGGACCTTGTCACTGTAACCAAAGGACCTGACAAGAACAATTTTAGAGGAGGAAAAGTTTATTTGGCTTACAGTTTCAGACGTCTCAGTCCATAGACCGCCAACTCCATTACTCTGGGCCCAAGTGAGGCAGAACATCCTGGTGAAAGGTTGTGGAGGAGGAAAACAGCTTGTGCATGGCAGCCGTGAAGCAGAAAGACACAGAAAAAAAAGTTCTAATCACTAGGGACAAAATGTATATCCCAAAGGCTTGCCCACAGTGACCTCCCTCATCCAGCCGCACCCTACCTGCCTACAATTACTACCCAGTTAATCCATTCAAATGAATTAATCTGGTGATTAGGTTAAGGGTCCAAAAGCCCAATCATTTCACCTGCAATAATTCTTGCATTGTCTCCTACACGAGTTTTTGGGGTCTCCTTATATCTAAACCATAAGAGTTCTGCACTGACATAAGTACACTACTATTTTTATCCTTGGTCATTAGCCATGACATGTACAAGGATGAGGTAGAATGGACATAATCTCTCAGGCCGAGCAGCACTGGCTTGTAGAGGGAAATTGCAGAGGGCCATAGCTGTGAGCTGTGATATCTAACTAAGTGGAAATATGTACATAGTCTATGCAACAGAGACCTGGTGTGGCAACAACTCTCTCTTTCCAGATAACAAGAATACTTAGTCATTCACTTCTGAGTTAAATAGTTGTCAGTTTAATAGAATATTAAATAGAAAAGCTATTTTCCTTCTCTTTATTTATTTATTATTCAAATTTTTAAAAGAATCAGCTTTTACCCAATAAGAAGGATCTAGGTTTTATTTCTGGTCATATCTATAATGCCAAAAATTAAAAAAATATATATATATATTAACTTTTCTGGGCCTTATTATTTTTTTAATATGTAAGTAAAATAATGAAAAAAATCAAGTTATAACAAATAACAATCAATTTCCTCAAATATATAGTAATTTTAATATGTCAGAAATTGACTATTAGCTCCATAAATGACATTAAGATAATTTGTAGGGCAAAATTTCAAAACCACTAGAGCAGTTACAAAGATGAAATGCTTTCACTCTGCAAGACAGAATCTGGTCCTTTTACTTTGAAATCACTTTTAACCCAACACATTTGGTAGGTAGACATTGTGATAACCCTCTCTTGTAAGATGGAAGTGAGGTCCCAAAATTTTGAGGGACTCACCTAAAATGGTACCTTTACTAGGAACAGCTATGATTTTTATCATAAAACTAGGGTATTGCCGCAGTCTGGCTGGGCACAAATCACGAGCCACTCAAGTAGGAACAAACTTTATTTCCAAACTCCACCAGCACACTCCCCGGGAACTCTCCCGAAAGCCACCCACGCGGCTCCTCCAGGAACACACCACACACCAGCCAGAACTCCCACCACCGGAACTTCACCAACGAATGCGAACTCTTCAGGAATCCCCGCAAGAGCTCAACTGGAACTCAACAGGAACTCCACGAGAACTCAAAAGTCATCATCTTAATGGCTCGCTGGTGTCACCTCTCAACCACTACATCTGGCAAAAATGCCATGCGTCATCCCGACTTGGCTGTGGCCCTCAACAGGGTATTTTCATTAAAATCAGGTTTCTTGGTCTATTTAAGTTTTCTGATTAGTAAACTATCTATATATTTTGGATTAACTATTGATACTGAGAATATTTTCCTAGCCAATTTTTCTTGGTTGAAAAATACAGTTTTCCATGGACTTCAGCTTCTAAAAGACCGTTTTTTGCCTCATGGAAAGTGCCAGATGAGTAAATGGTAATGGCTTATGTCATTGTTCAGAGCATGGTTCTTGTTTATAGTTATGTATCATAACTATGTCCAAATCCTACTATGGCTTGGAAATTCAATTCCTCCAAATATTGTGGTTTTTAAAAACTGTACAACAGGGCCCTGGAAAAGTGTTTTCTGGTTCTTGAAAAAGAGGGGGGAAAAGTTACTTTTATCCCTCTTCCTTTTCTCTTTCCTCAAATCCTGTTTCTTTAGTCCTTTTTACGTGGCATTTTTCAGTTGGTTGGTGATCTCTTCACCTTATTTCTTGATTCTCAATGCCAAGGGCTAAAACGGGACCATATTTCTCTTACTCCATGTGGCCTCATGACTTTAAAGGAAGTCTCAGTTCATGGATGCAAAAAATATAGCTTAAAAATATTTCTGTTTTAAATTTAAACATGGTATACTGCTCCTATTTACTTTATGACTCATTAGGAATAAGAGGTCTGTTATTTTCCAGATTTTGTGGCCAGTTTTTCACCTACTGCTTCTCTGCTGTGTATGCACTTTCAGTTGCTGTATTTTATTCTTGCATTCCTTGTGCCTCTTTAATTACTCTTCCAAGGACTCTGTTGATAGAGGCTGGGGAAGAGAGAACTGATGTTAGCAGGGGTTTTAAAAGGGTTTGGCTGTCTTTATATGTCCTCACAAGATATCTGGTCTCACTTGTTGGTAAATACATAACTGAGTTCTCATTTGACTGAGGAATACAGAAAACCTCTTTCATCCTCAATTTTGAGTCCCACCAATTCCAAAGCAGCCGGAAATAGGACACACAATTTTTGTTTTATTGATAGTGGGGATAGAACCAAGGGGTGCTTTACCACTGAACACATCTCTAGCTATTTTATTTTATTTCATTTTTTATTTTGAGAGAGGGTTCCACTAAGTTGCTTTTTTGCTTACTATGTTGAACATGTGATGCTCCTGTCTCAGCTAGCTTTGAATTTGAGACCCTCCTGTCTCAGCCTCCTGAGCCACTGAGATTTCAGGCATGCGCCATTGTGCCCAACAGTATACAAACAATTTTGTCATAAACACATGATTTTATTTCAGTTTTTTCTTTCTTTGTTTTTTCTCTCTCTATTTTAATTCAGAGAAAATGAAACTCAAAAAATTTAAGTGACTTATCCAAAGTCACACAGAGGGTGGAGTTAGAATTGGTATTGAAGTTCAGGCTTCCCTGGCTCCATGCATTGCACACATTCAATAAGGTTTTCTGTCCAATGTCTTGGGAAACTTTTCTATAGATTTTAGCATGTATTAGATGAAACAATAGAATGTAAAATATATAAAGAAATTCGGGCTTACCCCTATATATTAGAGGATGGGGCCAAGGTCTTAGAGGGAGGGTCCTGACCCAGGAATGTCCTTTACCTCTTTTTGCACTCTATGAGGAATCGCCTGCCATCATTTGGGTGGGTGTGACCTCAGTAGGATGGATCTGGGGCAAGGAATCTTACCCAGGAAGCAGTGAGTAAAATAAGAAATTTTTAAGACCTAAAGAAGAAACGTCTTTAACTTCACACCCAGAGGATTAAATGGAATGGGGTGCAATAGGTAGAGTTCCTGATGGAAGGTACCAGCAGAAATCCTAAAATAATAATGGCTCAGAGCAAGCTCAAGGCCATTGAGGCAGAGAACTTTAGGGTTCTGAGACCTGGGAGAGAGGTCTAGAAAATTGGGGACTGTGGCTTCCAGAGTTGTGGTCCATTGCCCCACAGATGTGTCATCTGAAGAGAGGGCTGCAGCTGGCATAGGAGTTGAGGTCAGGTGAGAGTCCCAGTGTCTGGACTAAGGGAAGTACCAAATATGGCACCTGTTTCTGGAAGCCAGCACAGGTTTTTAGTAAGCTACCCAGAGCATAACTGTTAAACCTAAGCTGAGACTAACTTGATATTGTGAATCACATTTGACATGTGAAACTTTCTCCCTTGCTTAACTAACGCAAATATGTGACTAAAGGTAGCCATAATAGTGAGTTTTCAAGATAAAGAGGGTAATAGTTGTTGGCCAAAATAAATAAATAAACTGAAGAAAAAAGTATTGTGGGCATTCATTTTGACTGTTTGTTATTAGGTATCTTTGATCAAGTATTTACTGAACCACTTACTGTAAGGACAAAGTTATATACAACCTAGTAATAAAGAGGAAGACATTAATGGTAAAAGTACAAAGACAACGTACTCTGTTTCAAGAGCTGGGCACAATTACAGATACTGAGGTTACTTACATCTTCAGCCAAACTATGTGGTCCCACCCTTATGCAGCCTTTAGGCACATAACTGACCTTAAACAATGAATTCTGGATAATAGCACAATATTAATAACCAGAGTTGTGATCAGTGATTTTCATAAATTTTGGGGTGCTATCAAAGTATACATTATGGACTGACATGTGTTCTAACCTATCATACCTCAGAATGTAAAAAAAAAATAAAGCTAAAATGAGGTCATTAGGGTAGACCTGACTTAATATGAATGTTCTGCTTATAGGAAGAGGAAATTAGGAAACAGGACCATGAAGAAATGTAGGGATAAGAGCCATGTATAAGGCAAAGAGGGGCTTCAAAAGAAACAAACCCAGCCAAAAGCTTGCTCTTGAACAATTTCTCACCCTCCAGAAAGGTGAAAAAATAAATTTCTGTTGTTTAAGCCATCCAATCTGTGGTATTTTGTTATGTCAGTGCTAGCAATCTCCTACTGTATGACATAATAAATCCATATTTAGGAAGGGGAAAGAGAAATAAGACATTTTTGAGTCCTAAAAAAGAAATGTCTGTGTTTGGACATCGAGGAGACTAAATGGAGTCAGGTGTAATAGGTAGAATTCATGACAGACAGTATGTACAGTGCTCCTGAAATAAAACAAACTGAACTGAGGACAAAGTCAAGGAAGTTGAACCATAAAGAAAAAGCCATTGAAGGCTTCTAAAATATGTGAAAATTTGATTTACTTCATATTCTATTTTTTAATAACTGAGCACACAATTTTACATTTAAATACTTGTAAAGCCCTAATATAACAAGAAAATTTAACATTTAGAATCAGCATCCAGGAATCCAGCTTTGTTTATAGAGTGTATTTTTATCGTCACCTAGTGGTGGGATTCTGCATTGTTCTAGCATACACTTGATAAATGCTATGTCCACAGATACAGATTTAGAGGCATTCTCAAATGGATTTATTCATTTGCTTATTCCAAAGTTATTTGTTGCGTCATCTTGCATATACAGCACTGTTTTTTCTCTTATCTCTACATTTTGTTGTAATACATATAATATCCAAAATTATCAGTTGCTACCATTATTTGAGACATTATCACATTCTAGAAATCACCCTAGGCAGATTTTATATTTAATGCCATTTGACCTTGATGACCAATTTCAAAGTTGTCATTCTCTTTCTCAAGTGAAGAAAGTAAGATTCAGAGAGATAAGGTAATTTGCACGAATTACCATTCCCAGTAAAGCCTATTTCCATTCTGCTCTCCCACACAACATCATATTTTTTTCACTTTTTTTTGATGCATAATAAAATTACACATGATAGTGAGATTCTGCTGAGAGCCACGGCCAAGTCTGTATGGCCCCTGGCATTTTGCCAACAGTATTGATTGACAGGCGAGGCATTACTATCCGCCTCTGCCGCAACTTTTGAGTTCTCGCACTATTTTGGAGTTCTCGTGGGGATTTCCGGGGATTCCCCGAGAGTTCCCATTGGTTGGGGAAGTGCAGGAGGAGGGATTTCCGGGAGAGATATTTCCGGCTGGGGGTTCCTGGACAAGCCTCGTGGTGTTCGGGAGGATTCCCCGGGAGCTGTGTGAAGTGTTTTCCTGCAGTTTAAAAATAAAGTTTGTTCCTGCTTCAGTGGCTGGTGATTTGTGCCCAGCCAGACTGCGGCAAGATTCATTGTTACATAATCATAAGTGCACACAACAAAACAGTACTAAGTGGCCAATTTAATTTCTCACTCTCTCTCTTTTCCCTCTTCCTTCTTGCCTGGTCCCCTTTCTCTACTCTACTAGTCTTCCTTCTATTTTCATAATATACACACATATTTTTTTCTTATCTTCCACATGTAAGAGAAAAATATATGACTCCTGACTTTCTGAATTTTAGCTTATTTCAATTAACATAATTCTTTCAAGTTCCATTTATTTTTCTGCAAATGAAATAATTTCATGTTGCTTTATAGAATAAAATCTCATTGTGTGTGTATATATATACACACACACATATATACATATATTATATATACATACATATAACATTTTCTTTTTCCAGTCATCCATGGATGAACACTCAGGCTGTTCCATAGTTTAATTTTTGTGAATAATGTAGTTGTACACAAGGGTGTGCATGTATTGCTATAGTACGCTAACTTTAATTCTTAAGGATAAATATTGAGGCATAATATAGCTGGATCATGTGGTGGTTCCATTTCTAGTCTTTTGAGGAAGCTCCATACTGATTTTGATAATGGCTGCACTAATTTGTAATCCCACCAACAGTGTAAAAGTGTTTATTTCCTCCATACCCTCTCCAGCATTTATTATTATTTGTATTCTCAATGGCTGCCATTCTAACTGGAGGGAGATGTAATCTCAGTGTAATTTTGATTTGAGTTTCCCTGATTGCTAATGATGCTGAACATTTTTTTTTTTCATGTATTCATTGATCATTTGTGTTTCTTTTAAGAAGTATCTGTTTAATTCATTTGCCCATTGTTAAAACTGGTAATTTGGGGTTTGGGAGTGGAATGTTTTTTGAATTATTTGTATATTCTAGATGTTAGTTCCCCATTGAAAGAGTAGCTAGTAAAGATCTTCTCCAGTTTTATACCACACAACATCTTAGACAATTCATTTATAAATTCATTTGTGTAACATATATTAACCTGTGGGTTGATACTTTATTGTATATGTCTGCGTGCATGCATGTGAATGAGTACACTTGTGCGTGTGTGTGTGTGTGTGTGTGAGAGAGAGAGAGAGAGAGAGAGAGAGAGATCCCTCTTACATGCCAGGGACAGTCTTATAAGGGTTCATGTGTTGATTCATGAAATATTAATATACCATACACATGTTATGAAGAATGATTGACCAAAAGGTGTGCTCCCTGCCCTTAGTGTGCTTAGAGTCAAATAGGGTAGAGGGAAATTTTTCACATATCACACTACTAGTAAACTGCCATGATTATAAGCTGACATATACTTTCATAGAAATGAGTACTCAAATATACTTATATAAGGGTTTTATTACTTTTTTTTAAGAGTTTAAAAGTCCCAAAGGATTTGCTGCTTCAGCTGAGATCTAAAGAATGAATGTAACCTAAACATGTATGTTGTTTAGAGAAGGTAGTTGTAGGAACTTGGGAGCAGGTAAGAGGAGTGCTCCTGATAACTGGACAGCGTGTGCAAATGCCCTGCGGTCATAGAGAGGAATACACAGCCAGGAAAGAGAGAGAAGAGGTAAATGTGGAGTCAAAAGTGATGGAAGTAGATAGATAAGGAGAAAGTCCACAATGTAGTCCTGTGATAGTAGGAGCAAATGTGACTCCATTTTGTTTTATGATTTCATCCTGTAAAACAACCATGCCAAGTAGAAGAGTCATGACTGGGGCAAGATGTTCTTTTCCTTTTGCTAAAGAAACCTTCAAGAACACAAAAGTACCTAATGGGGTATTGTTTCTGTAACTAGGGTAACGGGGCTCTCTTTCTGTAACTGGGGTGACTGGGCTAACTGTGATTGGTTAGGCTTCCTTCCGCTTGACTGCACTGTCCCGCTTCTGTAACCTGGCTTGCTTGCATTGGCTAGACCCCCCGAACATCCCTTTTGCGGTTTTCAGGCTTATAAGGAGTGCCCTTGCAATTGTTCGGGGCTGATCAGGGGAACAGCTTTATGTTCTGGTCAGCCGCCACCGGTGTGCTTCAATAAAGGCTTGATTTGATTATACGTGAGTGGTCTGGAAGTCAGTTTATGAAACCCTGGGACGAAACTTTAACTATAACAGTCCTGCCCTTCAGACAGTGTGAATATTTTCACCAGTGTCATGATACAAGAAACTCTCTATCCACACTGACCACTGAGCAGATAAGTCTTAGCCAAATATTTAGAGAAGAAAAAAGTTACCATAGGCCAAGTTCAATTTATGTAACACAACATTAAAGCAAACCAAGCACAGAAAAAGCGCCTGATATTTCCTACTCTTTTGTCTGCCTTTGAAGCAGACATCCGCATAAATTAGGATCTTCCTGAAAGGCAGGTGTGCGCACGCACACACACACACACACACACACACCAACCAAAACCAAGGAGAAATCCAGCAAAGCTGTTAAGAAAAATAATAAAATACAGATGTGTTGAGGCCTTCCTATGCTGAAGAACCTCTCTTACACACAGCACCTGCATCCTGAGTGAGTCAAGTGCCCTTGGACAGTATCCATTGCTCCTTATGTCATTACAGGAACAGCTCAGAGAACAAGGTGCCAAGGCTATCTGCATGTTAGACAGGTATCCATATGTTAGACAGAGTTTGCTTTTAACAGTTGAATTATCCCACCTTTAAGCATTCCCAGTTCTCTGATTCCAAGGATTAAAGATGTGCAGTATGCAGATGATACGAGATCTGTTACAATGAGTAGGCGATAGGCCAGGTAAAGACTTTGGCATCAATGTCTGCTGAAGATGGAGACATGAATCTTGCATTTGGAATTGATCAATAGCTTCCACTAAAAATCTTGGCCCAGATTGATCTGCAAGCACTCTTCTGGACCGCTTGCCAAAACCAGGTGTTGCAAACCAGCATGTTTCTTTCTTCTTTTCTTATTCTAAGCTAAAAACTCTCAGATATGCCATTCCACTAATGATTTTGGTTTCTTCAGTCTACAGCTCACATTTTAGACTTTTGGTGCCTTGCCAGACTGGCCTTTGCCTGAGAGTTATTGCCCTTTGTTATTGTCTTTTAAATTCAGGCTCAGCTCCTGGTACCTACTTTCACCCTCCCTGGATATCCAGAACATAGTATGGCAGATTTGACTAGTTGTTTTCTGAATATCCATTCTCTAATTCTGCTTTCATAATAGAACTAATAAACTCTAGGCAATAGTGCACCCCAATGCACAAATTACACATCTCGGCACTTATTTCAGCCACATATAGACATGTGACTAAGTTGTGACTGATGGTATTAAGTGAAGGGTTTGGTAAACGCTCTTCATTCTCCTTAGTTTATATGGTCCCTTGGAAATGGAAGGTTTTCCTGCCCTGGGAATCATTTCACTGTCCTGGTCAGGGTATAGATAGGAAGGTGCAAAGGCTGGGGCCATGACTGCTTGTCATAGCCACTTGGAATCTAGTTAAGGGCCCATAGGACGCAGGCGTATGGATTAGTTTTTTTTTTTTTGTTGTTTGTTTGTTTGTTTGTTTTTTTACAAATGCCACATTTTTTTTTATTATTAGTTGTTCAAAACATTACAAAGCTCTTGACATATCATATTTCAGACATTTGATTCAAGTGGGTTATGAACTCCCATTTTTACCCAGTATACAGATTGCAGAATCACATCAGTTACACATCCACTTTTTTACATATTGCCATACTAGTGTCTGATGTGTTCTGCTGCCTTTCCTATCCTCCACTATCCCCCCTCCCCTCCCCTCCCCTCCCATCTTCTCTCTCTACCCCATCTACTGTAATTCATTTCTCTCTCTTGTTTTTTTCCCCTTTCCCCTCACTTCCTCTTATATGTAATTTTGTATAACAATGAGGGTCTCCTTCCATTTCCATGCAATTTCCCTTCTCTCTCTCTTTCCCTCCCCCCTCTTGACCCTTTTAATGGTGATCTTCTTCTCATGCTCTTCCTCCCTATTCTGTTCTTAGTTGCTCTCCTTATATCAAAGATGACATGTGGCATTTGTTTTTTAGGGATTGGCTAGCTTCACTTAGCATAATCTGCTCTAGTGCCATCCATTTCCCTGCAAATTCTATGATTTTGTCATTTTTTAATGCAGAGTAATACTCCATTGCGTATAAATGCCACATTTTTTTAATCCATTCATCTATTGAAGAGCATCTAGGTTGGTTCCACAGTCTAGCTATTGTGAATTGTGCTGCTATGAACATCGATGTGGCAGTATCCCTGTAGTATGCTCTTTTAAGGTCTTCAGGGAATAGTCCGAGAAAGGCAATAGCTGGGTCAAATGGTGGTTCCATTCCCAGCTTTCCAAGGAATCTCCATACTGCTTTGCAAATTGGCCGCACCGATTTGCAGTCCCACCAGCAATGTACAAGTGTACCCTTTTCCCCACATCCTTGCCAGCACTTGTTGTTGACTTCATAATGGCTGTTAATCTTACTGGAGTGAGATGGTATCTTAGGGTGGTTTTGATTTGCATTTCTCTGACTGCTAGAGATGGTGAGCATTTTTTCATGTACTTGTTGATTGATTGTATGTCCTCCTCTGAGAAGTGTCTGTTCAGGTCCTCGGCCCATTTGTTGATTGGGTTATTTGTTATCTTATTGTTTAATTTTTTGAGTTCTTTGTATACTCTGGATATTAGGGCTCTATCTGAAGTTTGAGGAGTAAAAATTTGTTCCCAGGATGTAGGCTCCCTATTTACCTCTCTTACTGTTTCTCTTGCTGAGAAAAAGCTTTTTAGTTTGAGTAAGTCCCATTTGTTGATTCTTGTTATTAACTCTTGTGCTATGGGTGTCCTATTAAGGAATTTGGAGCCCGACCCCACAATATGTAGATCAGAGCCAACTTTTTCTTCTATCAGGCGCAGAGTCTCTGATTTGATATCAAGCTCTTTGATCCATTTTGAGTTAACTTTTGTGCATGGCGAGAGAAGGGGATTCAGTTTAATTTTGTTGCATATGGATTTCCAGTTTTCCCAGCACCATTTGTTGAAGATGCTATCCTTCCTCCATTGCATGCTTTTAGCCCCTTTATCAAATATAAGACAGTTGTAATTTTGTGGATTGGTCTCTGTGTCCTCTATTCTGTACCATTGGTCCACCCTCCTGTTTTGGTACCAGTACCATGCTGTTTTTGTTACTATTGCTCTGTAGTACAGTTTGAAATCTGGTATCGCTATACCGCCTGATTCACACTTCCTGCTTAGAGTTGCTTTTGCTATTCTGGGTCTTTTATTTTTCCATATGAATTTCATGATTGCTTTATCTATTTCTACAAGAAATGCCTTTGGGATTTTGATTGGCATTGCATTGAACCTATAGAGAACTTTGGGTAATATCGCCGTTTTGATGATGTTAGTTCTGCCTATCCATGAACAGGGTATATTTTTCCATCTTCTAAGATCTTCTTCTATTTCTCTCTTTAGGGTTCTGTAGTTTTCATTGTATAAATCTTTCACCTCTTTTGTTAGGTTGATTCCCAAGTATTTTATTTTTTTTTTTTGAGGATATTGTGAATGGGGTGTTTTTCCTCATTTCCATTTCAGAAGTTTTGTCGCTGATATACAGAAATGCCTTTGATTTATGCATGTTGATTTTATATCCTGCCACTTTGCTGAATTCATTTATTAGTTCTAGTAGTTTCTTTGTACACCCTTTTGGGTCTTCTAGTTATAGAATCATGTCATTCGCAAATAGTGATATTTTAAGTTCTTCTTTTCCTATTTTTATGCCTTTAATTTCTTTCGTCTGTCTAATTGCTCTGGCCAGTGTTTCGAGAACTATATTGAATAGAAGAGGTGAGAGAGGGCATCCCTGTCTTGTTCCAGATGTTAGAGGGAATGCCTTCAATTTTTCTCCATTCAGAATGATGCTAGCCTGAAGCTTAGCATAGATAGCTTTTACAATGTTGAGGTAAGTTCCTGTTATCCCTAGTTTTTCTAATGTTTTGAACATAAAGGGATGCTGTACTTTGTCGAATGCTTTTTCTTCATCTATCGAGATGATCATATGGTTCTTATCTTTAAGTCTATTGATGTGGTGAATAACATTTATTGATTTCCATATATTGAACCAGCCTTGCATCCCAGGGATGAATTCTACTTGATCATGGTGCACAATTTTTTTGATGTGTTTTTGTATCCGATTCGCCAGAATTTTATTGAGGATTTTTGCATGTAGGTTCATTAGAGATATTGGTAGTTTTCTTTCTTTGAGGTGTCTTTTTCTGGTTTAGAAATCAGGGTGATTTTGGCCTCATAGAATGAATTTGGAAGAGCTCCCTCTTTTTCTATTTCCTGAAATAACTTGAAAAGTATTGGTATTAATTCTTCTTTAAAGGTTTTGTAAAACTCCGCTGTATACCCATCTGGTCCTGGCCTTTTCTTGGTTGGTAGTATTTTGATTGCTTCTTCTATTTCATCCATTGATATTGGTCTGTTCAAATTGTGTGTATCCTCCTGACTCAGTCTGGGCAAATCATATGACTTAAGAAATTTATCGATGTCTTCACTATCTTCTATTTTATTAGAATATAGGGTTTCAAAATAATTTCTAATTGTCTTCTGTATTTCTGTAGCATCTGTTGTGATATTGCCTTTTCCATCCCGTATGTTAGTAATTTGAGTTCTCTCTCTCTTCTCTTCGTTAGCATGGCTAAGGGTCTGTCGATCTTATTTATTTTTTCAAAGAACCAACTTTTAGTTTTGTCAATTTTTTCAATAGTTTCTTTTGTTTCAATTTCGTTGATTTCTGCTCTGATTTTAACTATTTCTTTCCTTCTGCTACATTTGCTGTTGTTTTGCTCTTCCTTTTCTAGGGTTCTGAGATGAAGTGTGAGCTCATTTATTTGTTGGTTTTGTCTTTTTTTTGAGGAATGACCTCCAGGTGATGAATTTCCCTCTTAAAACTGCTTTCATGTGTCCCATAGATTCCGATATGTTGTGTCTGTATTTTCATTTATCTCTAAGAATTTTTTGATTTCCTCCATTATGTCTTCTGTAACCCATTGATCATTCAGTAACATATTGTTCATTTTCCAAGTGATGTAGGATTTTTCCTTCCTTCTTTTATCATTGATTTCCAGTTTCATTCCATTATGATCAGATAAAATGCATGGTAGTATCTCCACACCTTTATATTTATTCAGGGTTGCCCTATGGCATAATATATGGTCTATTTTTGAGAAGGATCCATGTGCTGCTGAGAAAAAAGTATATCCACTTGATGATGGTTGATATATTGTATATATGTCAGTTAAGTCTAGGTTATTGATTGTGATATTGAGTTCTATAGTTTCTTTATTCAACTTTTGTTGGAGGATCTGTCCAATGGTTAGAGAGGTGTGTTGAAGTCACCCATAATTATTGTGTTGTGGTCTATTTGATTCTTGAACTTGAGGAGAGTTTGTTTTATGAACATCGCAGCACACTTATTTGGTGCATAAATATTGATAATTGTTATGTCTTGTTGGTGAATGGTTCCTTTTAACAGTATATAATGTCCTTCCTTATCCCTTTTGATTAACTTAGTCTTGAAGTCGATTTATTCGATATGAGGATGGCTATCCCTGTTTGCTTCTGAGGACCGTGTGCATGGTATGATTTTTCCCAACCTTTCACCTTCAGCCTGTGTATGTCTTTTCCAATCAGATGTGTCTCCTGGAGGCAGCATATTGTTGGATTTGTTTTTTTAATCCATGTTACCAGCCTATGTCACTTTATTGGTGAGTTTAAGCCATTAACGTTTAGGGTTACTATTGATATCTGGTTTGTACTTCCAGCCATGTTTGATTATTTATCTTTTTTTTTTTTTAATTTGGTTTGTTTCTCCATGATTAGCTTCCCCCCCCCCCTCTGTCTTTACTGAGGTACTTCCCACTGTTGGTTTTGGTTATTGTTTTTCATTTCTTCCTCGTGTAGTGTTTTGCTCAAGATGCTTTGTAATGCTGGTTTTCTGGCTGCAAATTCTTTTAACTTTTGTTTATCATGAAAGATTTTTATTTTGTTGTCATACCTGAAGCTTAATTTTGCTGGATACAAAATTCTTGGTTGGCATCCATTGTCTTTCAGAGTTTGAAATACGTTGTTCCAGGATCTTCTCACTTTCAGCGTCTGTGATGAAAAATCCGTTGTTAACCTTATTGGTTTACCCCTGAATGTAATCTGCCTCCTTTCTCTTGTGGCTTTTAATATTTTCTCTTTGTTCTGTATATTGCATATGGATTGTTAAGCCACATGTTCCTCTTCTGCAGTGGTCAATTTTTAGGGCAGAAATGTTAATGTGTGAAGGGGATATCTTTCTACCTCTCAGTGGAACAGTTCCACATGGTGACAGCTACTGGCATGCTCTCCTCTCCCTGTGCCTGAGTATTAGGCTCTGAAGGACACTGCAGGTAGCAAAGGACAAGGCAGCTGAGAAGCTCTTCCTTCCCTGAACTAACAGTCCCAGATGAACTTGGATAACTAAGAAATCAAGGAAATCTCCTACAGGAGCCACAAGACCCAGAGAATTCCCTATGATTAGTGGGTCCAGGCACACTGGTGATCCTCAACAGTTTTTTCAGATGGAGTGACTTTTCCAGAGTGAGACACTGTATGTTTCTCACAAGGTTTTGGCAAAAATGGCAATTACCAAGGGACCATTATAAGCCTTCAAAACAAGGAAGATGGCGCCCGGTGGTGTAGCTTCTTGTGTCCCTTCAGAGGTCTGTCAAGAATAATTATGTCACTAACTAGATTGTCACTGCAAACTCATTCGTATTCCCAATATTTTTTTTCTGTTAATTAATGAAAATTATCAGACGTCAAATAAATAACTAAAAGCATCTTCATATGAGTGAGAGAACCCCAAGTGAATATATTGGAGCAGTGTGTTTGCTTTAGTTTTGCCCTCACCTGCCAGGCATAGTGGATAGCATCCCCCTCTCAAGGTCAGCTGAAAAATACTGTCCAAGGGCACTTGACTCAGGATGCAGGGTGCTGCATGTAAGAGAGGTTCTTTTGCATAGGAAGCCCTCAACACATCTGTATTTTATTATTTTTCTTAACAGCTTCCATGATAGCAGATGCCTAAGGACTACTGGAAAGAGAAACTGGGCCATTGATTAGTACATCCTGTTATTAGGACCCCATAATTCCTCGATTTGGCAATGTGATCTTTCAAAGTTCTAACTGGAAACAGGCAAATTGATATCCTTCTGCATTCTACAGGTCAGAAGTCTAACCCATATTCAAGGGAATGGAGAAGTAGTCTTGTGATTAGAAAAAATGTAAGTTTCACTGCAAAGCACATGAAACAGGGGGGTAGGAACAACTGGAACCCTGCCCACAATCAATCCATCTGCCACAGTATTATAGCACAATGTGCCCAGGGTGCAGCTAGAACATGCAGATATTTCAGTGTGAAAGATCAGGAGATCTTTTTCAGAGGATGTAAAATAAATTGGGGGCACAATCTTTAAGGATAGTTGTCATCGAAAATTTGAGGATGAGAGTGGTACTTGAAGGCAGAAAGGGTGACCTAAACAGCCTAAGAGTCAGAACACAAAAGTTGTGAATATTATAGTATTTGTGATGGTGAAATGAAGGATCAAAGAGGCTCAAATAAATTCTTAAAATACAATTGTATATGCATTTTGGAAATTCCCTATTCCCTTAACCAATGGAAGTTGCTTGCTTTTTAGAGAGAAGCCTTGTTATCTTGCCGTTTGACTAAGAAGTATGTTTTTCTGTTCTCCTTGACCAGCAGAGACATAGGAAGATATGTCTTAGAAGAATGTAATTTGAGACTTTCACTGTGCATGGAAATGTATTTTTGACAGAGTTGTCCTACTCCCATGTTTTGAAGGACTAATGGACACTTTTGGGATAGACCAGAAGGGAAACATTTATATGAATGATGTGTGTATAGATGGTCATCAATCAATCTGTCTAAAAAGCAATTCTCCAAGTGCCATGGTGAAAAAAGCTAGAAGGGATTTGAAAAGAGAAACTATGACTTTTAGGCCATTAAGGGTTTTTTTTTAATATATTCTTCAAATAACAGATATGATGAGAGGGAGAGAGAAGAAAACTCCAACAGTCATTTACACATAGAACTAAAGGACAGATATGCAACATAGAAATCAATAGAGGCATTGGTCAAGATGAGTTATCATGAAGCCATCTGATGCTAATCATTTTCTATTGACTCTCTGGGTTATATGATACTCCACAACTTACAATGGTTTTAGTTTTCATGGCAAACAAAATACCAAATTTTGTTATAAGTTATGAAATACTGACTGCAAGCTAAATTATTTTGTCAGAACTGGGATAGTTTAATAACTATAGCATATTATTTCTTTAATAGTGTATTTCAGGGATTTAGCATTTCATATCTAGAATTTCCTCTTGCCAACTACCCTGGCACAAAACTTGTATTTAACTGAGACTTAACTCAAGTTTATATTTTCCTATGACACCCTTTTCTGTCTCTGTACCTCTTTCTTCCCCAGCTTGGCAGAAAAGAACTGAAGACTCTCCTTTTATGTGCTAGTACTAACTCTCGTCCCCATCTCTGACTTCTACTTTGATATCCGTTATCACAACATGCTGCACATGTTAGTGTTTGTCTTTGTTATTCGGCTGTCATTTGTTTAAGGGAAAGGTTGTTTTCATTATCTTTGTGAGGACATAGAAATTGCTCCATATGTGCCCCTGGAACTTGGCTGTGAACATATGAGTGACTCTCAATTGCAGGTGCAGCTTTGAATGACAGGGCATTTGTTTCCATACCAAAACTTTAGTACGAATTTCTATTAACTTAGATTCATCTTAATAATTTCTTGTTTATAAAGCCCTTTCATATACTCTATCATTCAACTCATACTTACAACAACCATAGAAACTCTATTTTTAATGTAAGAATACACAGGTTTGTAGGAAGTTATGTACCTCCATGTAAACTTGAAAATCAGGTAGTTACCAATCTTATATTGCACACTGTTGAAGAAAATAGCAACTAAATGTGATGGTAGATGTGCAGTAAACGCCCTGTAACATAAAAGTAGAGTCTTTTGTTTGGGGTCTTTCATTTTTCTTGTTTATAAATAAGGGGATACCCAAGGTGACCCCGGAGTGTCTTTAAACTTACATGAAACCCACAGGCTCACCTCCTCATTAAAATCTCAGCAATCGGCCTCTGCATCATCTGACCACTAGATGGCGGCGCAGCTTAACTCACTATCGTAGCCTGTAACATCAGCGTCTGAGGAAAGCTGTGTTCAATGCAAATTCCCAGTCAGAAATGTTTGCAAATAGACATTGTATTATGGTTGAGAATTTGCCAACTCCCTTTTCAAATATGACCTCCTGGATTTCTCTAATGGGGAAAATATTTTGGGATGCTAACTACCCCTTGGAGCAAGCAAGAGGGCCCCTCAACTTGAGGCAGAGCTAGTATACAGATCAGAAAGAAATTCATTTAAATGACCAAAAGTAAAGTGTAGCATCCGTGCTAGGGCAAGCTCACCAACTGTAAAAGTCCATATGTAGACATATTGGGTCCTCACCAGATTCTAAAATCCATTATTACAAACACTGGGTTCATTTCACTCTTTAAAACACCCTAAAAACTTAGAGTGAATAATGTGCCAAGCAACCCCTGGGAATAAATCAATGTGACAGAATCTAGGGAAGACATAGTCATGCCTCTGGGAGAGTTCACAGTCAGACTCATATATCCAGTGCATGCCTAATGAATACTTATGTTCCAGTCTCAGGTGTTAGGTCCCAGAGAAACAGCAGTAATAATGGCTACTATTATGCATTGGTTACTTAAACTCTGCAGGGCTCTCTAACTATTTAGCTCATTAAATCCTTATGAAACATCACACATTAAGGTTCTTAGCCTTCTGTGACAGATTATGGAAGGCAGGCTCAGAAATGTTAAGACAGTTTGCAAAGATAATGACCAAGGTGAGTGACTCCTGTCTTATAATACTAGAAAGACAAGTATACCAACAAAAGAAGAGAGGCAGACACCAGCAAATATAACACATTATTCCAGAGAACAAGCACAGTGAGGGACCCTTTCAGAGCAAATACTTGTTCTTTCTTGGTCCTTGAAATTTACCTTCACAGGTTCAGAGAAGGGAATAAGTGTGATTTCTGACTTGTCTCACAAAAATCATGGTCTGCAATTCTCCCATGACTGTGTGGTCTTCAGAGGGTCACTTGATGATCTTTAATCCAGTCCATTTCTTACCTGTGGGAGGCCATCCTCACACGTGATTTGAGTTACCTCCCTGGCTGGGTGAGAGGCGCTTAGGCACAGTTGTGTCAGAGCTTTCCCCACCCTTCTCCAGGTCCGAGGGCTTGTCCGTGGAGAGGCGTTTCTGGCCACTACCCCAAAGACCCAATCGTCGCCCCTGACCTTGGGATGCTGCCCCCCTTAATCTTCATTGGATGAGATTTTCCCCAGAATTTTTTGTTCCCCAATTAAAGTCCACTCCCTGGAGTGTTCTCTCTCTCTCTCGCTAGCCTCTTCAGTAAACCTCGCTACCACATTAGGTGGCTTGAGGCTGGAGCTAGGAGGAGCCGTCCTGGATTTGGTTTTAAAGGTAATTAGAGTCTTGTTTCTTTAATTCAAAACTCCCTAATGGTTTCTCACGATTTGAACCTTCTTTCATGAAGCCAGCGCGGGTCATGGGCTAAACTTACCTAATGTGTCATCATTGCTACCTTTTCCTCTAGGAAATGTTATTTCATAGACAAGACCTCTCCACCTGTGCATAGGTTAGCAAAAAGGCAAAGAAGTCCTCCCCCAAAAATGATATAACAAGACTCCCTCATTCCAACCTTGATTTTGGACCTCTGTTGAAACACAGTATTTTTAAAAGTTCATATTTTTTCTATCAATGTGCATAGATTTTAAGCCTGTCCTTAATTAGAATGTATTTGCTAGGTGATTAACTTAAACATGAAATAATTCTATGAGATAGCAAAACACTACTACAACTTTTAGATATTCAATAACTAGTAGCTGTGTATCCCAAGTTATTCTTATCCCATGGTATCTACTGTGGGGTATCACATTCTCATTTCCGCTCTCTTTGTTTTAGTTGCTGTTTATGTATGTACTTCAAATATCATACTTAAGTTTCCCCCAGTTTGATACATAAATTTGGCTTTATAGCCAGTACCTCTAGTAGAGTGTAGGCAATATGGCAGAGTAGTTGGATCCTCCACTCAGGAGGCAGACTGCCTGGGTTCTAATCAAAGTCCCAGTACATATTTTTATGGGTGAGCTTGTGCACAATACCTCAATATGCATCAATATGTCCATAAAGGACCATGATACATTGTGCAACAAGAGTTATATTTATGATATACCTTATAGTGCTCAAGTAAAAATCACTAAACAAAGCAGACAAAAGAAGAAAGAAAGAGAGAGAGAAAACTGCTCCGTGGAATTTTATTCTAGTAGCATATGTTGGAGGCAATCAAATAGGAATAATAAATAAGTAAATTACATAATTAGTTAGAAGACAAAATATACAATGGGAATAAATTAATCCAGGTGAGGGGAATTTAACATGCACTTTATGTACATTCTTAAATATGTTTATATTACTACAAATAGCTCAAGAGATTTTAATTTTAAGAATTCCTGACCCAATGATATGTAAACTATATATTTTGTGTGTTCATTTTCATAACAATCCTGTCCTATAGGACAAGCATTATAATTTCACACATGAATAATCTAAAGCGCAGAGGCGTGGAAGAAATTATCCAGAATCTATGTAATCTCGTTTTCTAACATCTGTTTCATTGCTTCTTTATCCCATGGTTAGCAATTGAATATACCTAGAAGATAATAAATGTGACATATGGCTTTATTTTGTTACTAAACTATTCCATCCCAATGAACTACTGACCACGAACTGTGAGGGGAAATACCAACTCATATGTTACTGAATATATTCCGAACATTGTATTTCTGTGCTTGTGGCAGCCAATGTTATGTATAGGGCTTGCAAAAGACCTACAAAGATCTATGCAGTACCATCAATCTCCAGCAGGGTGGGGCCTTTGTTGTAATTGATGAATCTACAGTTGACATTAGGAGTCACTCGTTGATGTACTTTCTGTAAATTTAGACAAATGCCTGTATCCATATTAAAGTGTTACACAAAATATTTTCATTGACCTCCAGATACTCTGCTCTGCCAATTCATCCTTCCTCTCACCCACTCCCTGAAAACCACTGATCTTTTCACTATCTCCATAGTTTCACCTTTCCAGAATGTCATGTAGTTGGACTCATATTTAATTTCTTCTGTTTGGCTTCTTTCACTTAGTCATGTGCATTTAAGTTTCCCCCTTGTTTTCAAGGTCTGATGACACATTTATTTTTTAGCACTGAATAATGTGCCATGCTCTGATTTGTCACAGTTTATCCATTCACCTACTTAAGGACATCTTGGTTGCTTCTAAGATTTTGGCAATTATTAAGAAAGCACATGTAAACATCTGTGTGCAGGTTTCTGTGTGGACATAACTTCTCAACTCCTGTGGGTAAATAGCAAGGAGTGTGATTGCTGAATTGTAAGGCAAGAGCATGTTTAATTCTGTAATGGGCTGCCAGACTGCCCTTTCAAAGTGAATACAGCAACTTTTATTCCCAGCAGAAATGAATAAGAATTGCTGTATTCCACATCTTTGACAGCATTTGATGGTGTCACTTTTGTGAGTTTCAGCCATTCTGATAGCTGTGCAATGGTATTTTATTCTTTTTCTAATTTGTATTTCCCTGATGATATATCACTATGGTATGAATGCTTGCGTTCTCCCCAAATTATTCAGATGAGTTGCTAATCCCCAAGGTGAAGATGGTTTTGGAGGGGAACCTTTTGGGGTATGATTGCATCACGACAGTGAAGACCTTCTGAATGGAATGGTGCCCTTTATTAAACAGACCCAAAGGAGCTCTTTTGATCTTTTCACCATTGAAGGACATGTTGAGAAGTTCTCAGTCTACAACCCAGAAAAGGCCACTCACTAGAATCCAGCAATGCTGACACCCTGAATTTGGCCTTCTTGGCCTCCAGAACTGTGAGAAACAGACTTTGCTTATTTATCAGCTATGCAGTTTATGATATTTTCTTACTGTAGCTTGAATAGATTGACACACAAAAAATGTGGTGCATATGTCATATGCTTATTTGGCATCTGTATCTTTGGTGAAGTGTCAGTTCAGATCTTTGAGCCATTATTTAATCTGGTTGGTTTTTTTTTTATTTTTGAGTTTAAGAGTTCTTTATATAATTTGGAGAATAATTCTTTCAGATATGTCTTTTGCAAATTTTTTTCCCAGTGCACAGCTTGTCTTCTCAATTTCTTGACATTTTTTTCCTTTGTAGAGCATGTTCCAGCACCATTTGATAAAAAAATAAAAAATAAAAAACCAACCAACCAACCAATCAACCACCACCACCAACAACAACAACAAAAAAAAAACCCACCTTTTTTTGCTCCTTTATATTTCTTAGCTCTTCCATCAAGGATCATCTGATCATGTTTATGTTGGTGTGCTTTTGGATTCTCTATTCTCATCCATTGATCTTTTTAGCTCTTCTTTTTCTGCTCTGTTTTGATCACTGTAAGTTTCTTCCATAAACCATAAGTACTATATGCCTATTACTTTCCTTAGAAATGTTTGTAATTTCTAATTTTGATTTCTTTTATTTATATCCAAAGAGTTATTGATAAGGTTATTTTAAAAAACTACATACATACATATTTTGTAGAACTTTAGCTTATCAATTTCTTACGTGGTATTTGTTTCTGGTGTTTGTTGAGATTTTATATGTAGTTTACTTCATGGTCAATTTTACTGAACATTTCATGAATAAAAATGATGTATCATGTTTGTATAAAATATTCTATTAAAAGTTTACTCTTCCTAATTACTTTTGGTAGTTCCATATAAATTCATTCTGTTATTGCTTGTCAATTCTACTGCCTTACTGGCAGACTTACAATGTATATTGGATATCAATTCCGGCTAAATATTTGTCCAAAGGTCAATATTTATAAGTGACTGATCTGAATACTCCCTTGTCTTGGAAATTGATTGATTTGGGGAAATGAAAAGAGCCCAGTGCTGGGCAAGGTCATATGAGGGGGGTCTACTGGGTTGTAGGCTCTTATCTATATGTGACCTCTGAAATGGGGAACCCATCTGTGGCAATGAGGTAGGAGACTGGAACACATCTTTACAGGGGCAGAACAGAAGGAAGGAACAGAGCTTTGTTCCTAGTGCTGCCCTTCAACCATTTTGCTAATCTAAGAATGTCACTGTCACAGGTGTTCATCAAGTCAGGTGTAAATTTCCCTTTTATTCAAGACATTGAATTTCCTTTACCTATAGTCAGAACATCCTATAGGACACAGTTTTTGTAACCAAAGTGAGAATCTGCAAATAACAGGTTTTATGATATAAAATTGACAAATTGTGATGGTCCAAAGGAACTTTTATTTTACTCCTGCAAAACCTTTGGTTACTATGATGCTTGTAATGAATTGGGTTACAGACCATGTGCTATTTCAGGTGGAAATAAACAGCTATTTTTTACAACATTCAATTTTGTCCTTGAAGTAGGATTGTCATATACAGCAAATAAAAACACAATTAAATTTGTAATTTGAAAGCCAAATTAAATTTGAATTTCAGATAGTGATGACTACTTTTTTGTATGAATATTTCTCAATATTGGGATATACCAATGTTTTTGTTTATTTTCTGAATTTTAAATGTAACTGGACACCTTCTATATATATTTTTTTCTGGCTGGAAAGTATCAGCCTGTACTGAAGGAAGATTTTATGGAAGTAAAGAAAAATGAAAACAAACAGTGGTCCTTTTGCCTCTGGCTTATAATCTAAAATTGAGAAAGAACAAACAATTGAATGATTCCAGGACTGAAAACAGAAAAAGTTTTATCACAAACTAATAGTACAGGAGGAATACATCCACTTAAATGGCTTCCATCTCAGTAAAGGTGGCACCTATTACAGACACACCAGAAGCAGAGATTTCTCATTACAATTGTGCCTCTATCTCCAAGTCTGAATTCTCAAGGGCCTCAAAGTACAGATATTAAACTGAAGGACAGAGGTTTGGGCAGAGACAGAGGACAATACCTGGGAAACAAAAATTCTCAAAGATTATAAATATTCCCTTTAGCTTTTCTTGTTGGACATGAACCTATTGTGGAAGATTTCTTTTTCCTTTATCCCTCTTTGTAATAAAAGCCCTTGTGACTGAATTCCTCCCCTTTGATGGAATGTGCATGCAAGTTATGTGCCCAACTTCCACATCAACCTCTTTTCTTGGATATAAGCACTGAAAACTGGAGTTGATAGCAACCATCTCCAACTCCTGACACCTTATCACTTACGAGAAGGACGAATGTACGATTGTCTTGTAACATTTACTACATTTTAAGGTTATTTTCATTGCATTAGCTAACTAATATAGAAATTAGTGCCTGGATATTAATCATTGCATAACAAAAATATTTGAAAATCAATTAGTTAACAATCAGGCAGCAGATGTCAAACAGATAGTTATTGCAGCCTTGTGACTTGGTCACTTTTGATATAAGAAAACACTTGGTAAAATTAGTACCTGTGATGGCTTGTCTACAAAGTACCTAGCTATTCCAGGGCACCGTTGAAATAAAAAGAGAAGTGACTTTTCCAAATTCATATGGTTGGACTGGAACCTGAGTCTTCTTGTTCATTGTTCATTTAATTACAATACAAAAGAATATGTTCCTCATCATCCCCCAAAACAAATATCCAATGGCTCTTCAGCTACATGTCTGTTAAACTAAAAGTTATTCATTCCTATATGCTGTACCAATATTGAATCATTGTCTAAATATTTTATCATTGTCTTCCATTAATACAATAAATGTAAAAGTACATGTCTTTGGAGGATGTTGGCAAAGATTTTCTTCTTGATTAAACTCTAAACAGGTTCCTCTGCATTCTCTTCTCAATTAAGTCCTGACTTTTGAGCTTCCATGTTCATCTCTGCATTGCCCTGTCTTAGCAAGAATCTTACTAATTCAATTTAGCCAGAATTCCCCACCATTCATATCTGAGAATGGACAATCCAGATGATGTCTGATCACCTTGACTTGCCAGCAACAAGAATTCTATTATCTTGGTTTACACATCCCCACCTTGATGTTTATTTTGGGAAATCTTTCATCACTGACTACTTACCTGAACCCTGAGCACTGACTATACATTCCCACTTTTTCTTGTTTGGAAAGTTGAGCCCAATCTCATCCCTATTGTAGAATCCACTGCAGTGGTTCCCTACATCTTTGTGATGGTCCTTATCATTCTTTCCCAAGTGTCACGAATATGTTTTTCTTTAACCCATTAAGTTCCAAGGTTTTAATTCTGTAAATATTTCAATAAAATTGTCACAGGTGATTTGAAATATGTGGGAAATCATAAGATTGTATAAATGTTATTATATTAATGTCATAATCATATCATACAATTATATGTAACATGCTATATTTTAGTTTTTATTCATGTTTCACATCTGGGATAATGGAACAAAGTGGATTAATGAGAGTAATAGATAAAATTAGTCTTAACAACCTACTCCTCATTTTTGATGTTTCTTTTACATATCAACCAATAATGTAAAACAGAGCTGAAAATGAGCACTGGATGTGTCTTTTCTCCCTGCAGTCTGCACGAAGCCCTCTCCCTTTTGCAAACAGCTGACATAGCTGGCTGCTTAATCACAAGTATGATTCACACTGAGCCTCAACATCTTTCTCCACTCATCCTCTAAACAGCACTGCTTGTTAATAACACCAGCATAGAGTATGAACAAGGAGAGAAATGAAATTGATTAGGCCCACTGGAGGACACATTTAAGACACAAATGGCCCCCAAAATGAAATCCTCATACACACTGACTTGAAGGCAACTTCTGTTGTCTCTGCAAAGCCAGAAAAGGGCTTCTAACTCTTCCCACTGCAAAGGATAATTCTGTTTGATTTCCCATGAGGGCCACCTATCTGAATTCCTAGGGTGTGGGGTTTCATAGCAATTTTCTAGAATTAGAGAACCATTTCATTTTAGCAACTAACAGCACTGTCCTCAGTTCAAGTTGGTAAAGAATGCGATTGGAGAGCAAACATTCTGGAGTAACTACCATTTAGGATTTGTAATAGTTCTCTGCAAACTTTAGATGTGGCAAAGTGTAGCTTTCTACCATTGTAACTGACTACCTACTTATTCCCAGCAGGCCTGCAAAACTCATCTTTGAAAAGTGAGGAACCATTATCATTCTCTGCATTTTACTTTGGCATTTTGGCATCACCTTGGAGTTTCCTCCCACTCTCTGTTATTCCAGTTTGCACTGTGACTAGGGGCTGTTATTGCCATTATTTTGTTACTGCAAAGGAAAGAATGTTCTATTGCTTTTCAGGGAATATTTAGCAACCCAACTCTACAATTAGTGTGTTTAAGCATATGCCAAGGTTTTTTTTTTTAATTTATTTTACATTGAAGGGCCTTAAGTCCATATTTCAAAATAACTTTTTAAGATTATTTTAAGAGCAGCTTTGTCAAAATTATTTAAATAACTCATCAAGAACTTCTTTTCTTTCTCTAAATAAATCAAAATATTTGTTTTCTTAAGGTCAAATTTAAATAAGGAAATGGGTGAAGCTTAGCAAAGATTAAATTATGTAGCTTGATGATATCTACTAGAAACCTATTGAATAATTTCATATTCTAGGTGAATTTAGGTATGAGATAGAGTATTTTAAACACAATTCTTGATGCCTTTTCCTGCAATACTATAGTTTTAGGAACAGAAAGAAAATGTTCAATTTGTTTCAGTTTAAATCATGATTTTTGATTAATTCAAGAATTAGAAAAAAATTTATGTCTATATTTTAAGATATCTTCATAATAAGAGAATTTCATTTGTGCATGTGGGTTGCAACCTTCTGAAACTGATAGCCCAGGCCTTTATGACAGTCAGAAACCTAAACAAAGAATACCAGGAGCCCTTGGCCTCCAACCAAGGTTTCCAGGTCTGGGTACCATTCGAACTTCTGTGGAGGCAGCAGCATTTACCCCAACAGTGTAATATCGGAGGCAGGAATCTGCAGGAGGTGAGGCATTTACATTTATTTTATGCAGCCCTTCCTTTTATTAAGAATTATAATTGTATATTTGGCATACTTTTTATATTTACCTTAAATTATTATACCAAAGGCTGGCTTTCATATAATATAATGAGGTCCAAAATAGGATTTAGAGCAGCAGGATCCATAACTATTTCATAATCTTCACACATTAGTCATATCATCTCTTATTACTTGGGTGCAAAATGAAGAAGCAAGGTCACTCCATAGATCTGAGTAATTTAAAGAAGAGAGCAAAAAGTATGGAATTCAGACATAGGTTAGAATTTCAGCTCTGTCTCTTTTTCTACATGCTCTTTTTATGTTTAGTTTTTGACAAATAAATGAGGGTAGGAATATCAACAATCCAAAAACTGTGAGAATTAAATGAGCAAATAAAATTCTAATTCCATAGAAAGGTAATAGAAGCTTTTAACCATTGCAGGTGTAACACTGTGTGTTTCTACTAATGCCTTGTCTTCCCCCCTAATACCATCATACATCCAAATCCCCACTCCAACCAAATCTGTCTTCAGACTGTATTGGGCCAGGTGAGACCTATGGATCCAGGAGCTTGAGAAAAGTAGGTGTTAGAAACAAAGCAATACAACCCTGTTGGGGTATAAGGTGTGAGATGGCACAGAATAAGATCTATGTTTTGGGGAAATACCTCCTTAGTTTCTTTTCTCAACTGTATCTATTATAATATTTTCATCCATCCATTCTTCATTAGTGCGGATTAAGTTTTGATTGTGCCAGGTACTTGTCCTTGTTCCTTAATCTATCTCCTTTCCAAGTTAGCATAGGCTGAAAATACATGTTGTGAGTCAAAGTGGTGAATATTTTCAGTGCCAATGGTTATATAATTATCATTTTCTCTAAACACCAAGGTGGCTTTCTTTGTTTAATTCCAGACTATTATATGACATATGGTTTGTTTCAGATATTTTCTTCATACTTTCCTAATTAGACCCACATTGTGTTCCAACCTCCTCTTTAAAGTATCCTCTGCGATCATTTTCTGGTTACTTGCATTTTTACATGCGAAAATAAGTCTATTCAAGTTTCTGTGACTTTTCTACACAGGTGAAATGTTATTCCCTTTTAACTTTGCTTTGAAATGTACTGACATATAATGGGAAGACAGAAGTTATCGTATTGGGGGAAATCACCATTTTAAAGAAGGAAAATCTAGGAGTCCTTAGAAGTCCTGTCATACGTCCTTTATCCTGTGCTATTTATAAAATACTATGCAAAAGGCAGTCAGAATGAGGGAACATTGAATCTGATCCCAAACTTTTCAAGGATAAGTTCTGCAAGGGGATGTAACAGTTCTGGCCCTCAATTCTGTAACTTGAATAAAGAGAGTATAATGAAAAATAAAATTTGATAGATGTATAATGGAAACTTGGTAATTTATAACATATACTAAAAATTATCCTGTCTTGGATGAGACCACCAAAGCTGGTATGGCTGTGAGCATTGGGAGAGGATGATGACTTGAAGAAGACTTGGTTTATAGTTGAATCAGCAAACAGATGATGCACAGGATAAGCACATGATCAGGGATACCATTGCAAGAGGGCATGGGGGCCTAGCTCCCTGTTCTTTCATTTAGCCTCACAACAGATGTGTCCTGAGTGAAAAGGTCAGATTCTGAAGCTGTCATAGAAGGGGCATTTACTAGGACAGAGTACCCCAGGACCAAAGGACTCCTGCTTTTTTTTTTTTTTAACCTTTTTCCTATATGGATGGGGATGGAGAGTCTATATATATATCAATATGCAATTGTCTGCCCTATTTCCATAAAAGAAAATCCTTGCTACTAATGGATGCATTCAGAAACCATTTCTCCCAGTGTTATTAGGCCTTTTTGAATTTTCAGTCATCTGAACATTGTGTCCTACAAGGCTCTTCTGTAAAAGGAAAACTCTAGCTTTGACTTCAGTCTCATAAATTACTAACCTTAATTCGTAGGGAAGATGAGGCATGTAGCACCCAAATGGTAGATATTTAAAAAAAGAGACACAGAACCAAGCTTGAGTTCTGGATAAACTGGATTATCACTGAGTTATTGCTACTGTGGTTATTGTTTTCCTTTAGATTCCTGCAACTTTTCAGTAATGCTCCCCTCTGCCCTGTATTAAACCCATCAAACCTGCTTCATCCTCCATAAAAATACCCATCTGTCCGTAGCTTGCACTGCATGAACCCACTTATCTACCTACTGCCTCATCCATTTCACAGACATCTGATCTTCAAGACCAGTGTCCAAGGAAGAGTCCCTCACCCTTTATAAAATATATGCAGTACAACTTAGGAAAAGGACTGCTGACTTCAGAATCACACAGAACTCAGAATGAATCTGGGTTTGTTGCCTGCTGGTGGGGGATTTTAGAAAAATGATCTAATCTCTCTAAGTCATTGATTCCTCAAGCGTCAAATAGGCATGATGAAAACTGAGAGGTGACTGTGAGCATGGCTATAATTTTTAAATGATGTGCACATAGTAGGTTGTCAAAAAATTTGCATTTTCACATTTGCTTCAATCTACAAGGTTGATAATTTCAGAAACAAAGTAGTAGGAATTCCATCTTAGAAACTTATCTATGACTGCCAGGATGGTAGTTCCCCTTTAACTTCAGTGAACATGCTCTAAGACCCCCAGTGGATACCCGAGAGTGTGAATAAAATCAAACCCTATAACTAAATGCCTTTTCTATCTTAACTAAGCACTTAATGCACTTAATGAATTGCAGTTTGAGGTTTAGCAGCACAACTAGAACAGATCTTTTTTCCTTTCTTCACAAATTCACAGATTAATAAAATGGTTCTTACTGTAGATCTTGGAAACCTCCACAGAGGATATTTTTTCTCTTAACATGTGGAGAACTTTCTTTTCACCTGAATTTTCACTTAAAGTCAACAGTTTCTCTTTTTCATATCTGAATTGCTAGCATCACTATTCTCACATTTTGGAGTCATTATTAGGTAATCAAGGATTAGTTGGACACAAGCACCAAGGTGTTGCAGCAATCAATTTGCAAACCAAAGCAGCTAAGTGACTGTCAGGCAGGTAGGGTATAACAATGTGGATGTCCCAGACAAAGCTTTCATTCACATCCTGGTTGGGAAGGGGTGAGATGTGCATAATTTCACAATGCTACCTTGAATGGTGTGCTGTTTGCAATTTATGAATTGTTTATTTCCAGAATTTTTCCTTTAATATGTTGGAATCATACGTGACTGTAGGTACTAAAAACTTGGAAAACAAAACTGTGAGTAAGGGGACTCTAGTACTTTCAGCTGCTCCTTGCCTCGTTGACTTCAGTTTTCTACAAACTGTGGTTCAATCCTTGAAGAATTGAGATGGAAGATAAATTATCTCACATGACATATTTGCACACATTTATTTCCTTCCTTCCTTCCTTCCTTCGGTATTGGAGACTTAGGTGTGCTTTACCATTGAGCCACATTCACAGGCTTTTTTTGTTTGTTTGTTTTTATTTTTACTTTATTTTTTATCTATCACTAAACTGCTGATGCCCTAAGTTGCTGAAGCTGGTCTCAAACTTGTGATCTTCCTTCCTCAGCTTTCTGAATCACTGGGATTATCACCAGTGTGTGCCACAACAGGCATTGTTTTTAAGAACAATTCAATTGATATTTACTTTTTATAAAATAATTCTCAAACATATTGACCATTTGCCACTGATTAGGCAAAAAGTGGACAATTATTTTTGTTTAATTTTGATATACTTTTATATCTAACAGCTTCAAGTTATGTTAAACTCTTGGATTACTTTGATCTTCATTGTATATATTTCTGAATGTTTGCATGTGGGGGCACATTCATGGTAATGGAAAACATTTAGGCAAAATTCACTTTCTTTTTCTTTTTTTAAAATTTGTTTTTTTACCCTTACATTGTTCTTTCTTTTGTTAGCACTGAGCATAATTTATAGTTGTGAACACTTTATTTGCAGAAATCTGTTCCTAGAATATGTATGTGTTCTTTAAGATAAATGGAAATGACATGCACCATGGATGCACACTCAGATTCTCTTTTGAAATTCTGACTATTAGATCCATTATACTATTCACCAGAATTATTTCACAACTTATACTTTGTAGGGGAATCTTTCTACTTCTGGGAAATGCATAATATTAATGGTTCCATGCACTTGGGGCAAATGACCCTCTAAAACCAGCTAGGATTCATGGCGACCTCCTTTCTATAGGTTTACTATGTGCCTTGATGTCTTCTAGATCTTCAAGAATTAAAAGAATTTTTACTAAATTAAGAGAATTATTGAAAATACTTTAACAATTAAAACAACTAGTTTAGATGTGAATACAAGATATCCTTCAATTTATGTGGTGATCTGAAGATTTGGTAAGTACCTAATAAGACAACAGTTGCAAATGCCCAGAAATGGAATAAAAATGGCACATGTGAAATGCATGGTGATATATATATGAATGAAGGAAACCTGATAAATCAATGAGACAATGAAAATATTGAGAGAAACTATAAACAAGAGAAAACAACAACAGCAAAGACTGAATAGAAAACTTCAGCAATATTATATCCTCCATTTAAAAATAAAAACCTTTATAGCAGCATGGAAAAAAAAATATATATATATATATATATATATATATATATATATATATATATATATATATATATATGCTTAAGTCACTTTTAAAGCAAAAAGAAGTGCCAGCAAATGATGATTAAAGTTCAGCCCAATTCTGTTAATTATCATTATCTTTGAAAGAAGTTCAACCTTTTGTGAATTTTCCAAATAAATATCAGCAATCTCTTAAGTATTTAATATGTTTCCAGTGTTCATTGGATTTTGAAAAATAGACAGATACTGCAGAAATTGATATTGAGTTATATTTACTGATAGAAATGTTCTGTAATATAAAGAGAATGTCTTATGGTTTTGATCCATTAATTCCCTGAGCACCTGAACTATCTTCAATAACAAAGCTGAGAAAATTCTTGACCATGTGGAATCCACAGTATTTTTTTTTACAAGGAAACATTATTTATATTATAGGCCCTGAAATTCTGGGTATGAGGAGACAACATGGTCCAGTTATGTTTTATTTCTTATTCATAATGCTGAATTCAAAATGAATTGTTTGTTCAGGGATCATGTTGAAAATGACTTTTTAGAAAATTGTGTAGTTTAAGCCACATGATTCAGTGTCTTAAGCTATATATTCCAAGTAGAGCTAATTTAAACAGCTTCTGTTTCCGATGAGAATGGTAAATGTTGCATGGCTGCGATGGCCATGTATTTGTGGTATCAGTAATATGGGTACTAGGGGACCCTCGATTCCATAAATGTCTCATAAATATTTTGGAAACTAATAGGTTAGGCTTTCCTGAGAATTTGTGTACTGTCTACCCCCGTATTAAAACTGGACAAGCAACAGCCTTACAATGAATTTGTAAAGCAAAGGAGGACCTAATAAACTTTATCCAGTTCCAGAGCAGGCATAATTTCTACACTGGCTGAGTCAGGATTCAGCAGTTTCTTATTATGTTGTCCTTACAATGTAGCTTTAAAGGTGATCTGTTTGTTATTATGAGTGTCTTAATGGAAAGATCTTCAGAGCATTTGAGTTCTTCATGGAGAAAAACCCAACAATGTAATTAATTCTATCCATTTTTTAAATTTTCTTGGCTTTTTCCTCTAAATGGAGTTGTGTCTTTCTTCCCTTAACTTCTTGTTTTTAACCTATGGGTATGGTTAAATTCATAATCAAAAAGGAAGAAGTATCATTCCTCTGTTTTGGAAGAATAGCTAGGTCTGCATACTTATCATTGAATTGAATTTCAATCATGGTTTTTACAACTGAAGTTAGGAAATCATCTTAAGCTAAAGCCTACATATGACCCATGAAGTGTCTGACAGAGGCAGAACAAAAGATACCAGTCATCATTTTTTTTTAGAATCTAGTTAACCAAAATAAAGTTTATAAATTTTTGCATTATCTTTGTGTGTGCTTACTGCTTTGCATAAGAACATAGTTCTTTAACTTAGCCAATATAAGGAATCTTCATGATGTGATTATTTTCATCTTTTCCTGAAAAACATTGACATTGAAATATGCTAAAAGCTTTATAAAGAGAAAAAACCCTAAAAGCATATTATAAATAACAGCTTTATAGGAAGAAAATTCTTGACAATGTTTCTTACTACTTAGGTTGTAGAGTAAGCTGAAAATGTGTACGAAGCTCATTGTTCAAATTGTTCTTGCAATGACAAGTATTGCTCACCAATCTAAACTGGTTCCCAGGGGAACTTTTCAAATATATGTCCTTTCTCTATTTTTCTCATGTTGAAACTCAGCTGGTTCCTTTTATCCTTCTTATATTATTGAGCGGGTGATGAGAAATTGATACAAGCCCTTTGAAATTCTATGCTTTAAATCATAGAAGAACCAAGCTCAGTTCTATCATCTGTATTTGCCATTGCTGATCCAGATAGACACATTCAAACATGCATTAAAAATTGAAAAAAATTCAAAAATATACAGCAATTACAATGGAATTTTCACAGTGGTATTAAATGTACTCAAAGATTAGAGACATACTGAAACTCAAAAAGTGTGAAAAGAAGTTGATGACATGTACTTAGGAGAATCAGAAGTAAAAATAATTTATTTTGCAAAGAGTTTTTAAATGTAAAGGGAGATAACATGTATTTGATTGAAGACAGTAAGCTGAGGGATCCTTATTATGTAAATCTGATTCTTAGTATGCTCCATTCTAGCCATGCTGGCCATCTGGCTATTTCTTGAATATATACAAGCATACAATTGCATTTGCTCTTTGTCATTTGCTGTCCTCCTTCCTGGAACAGTCTTCTTTAAGATATCCATGTGGTTCACTCTTTCACTTTGTATAGAAATGAATGCTCAAATATTAAATGAACTTCTGCCATTTTAAGACTACCTCCCCAATCAACACCTAATCTATTTTTCTTTTTCTTTTTTTTTTGTGACGTTTATCATCACTTAAAATATATTTTGTCATTGTGCATTTACCAATGCCTAGATTGGTGCCTCTTCAGGTGTTCAATTTATACATGTTGAATAGATATGTTATGTGAATGAATATGTTATATATTATACATATAAAATCCAGTGAAATGCTTTCAATCTATCTCAACTATTACACTGATTCTTACTGAGTATGTAATTTTTTTTAAAAAAAAAGTAGAATAGAATGGTTTTGAAGAAAACTCCATATTTTAAAATACTATTTTAAAATAACTTTTTGAAGATTTTTATCTTCAAAAAGACAAGGATATCTTAGTGCTTATCATATAATTTGTTCTCATTTTATAATCCAAAACTTTTTTTTGATTTACAGAATTCTGGTATGTAAACTTTCCTTTTTTTTTTTTTTTTTTGTATTGAACTTCATTAGCTCCTTATGATGTGTTCCATGTTATCTTTCAGGTTTTCGTTTCATTTTAGGATTTAATTATTATTTGGGGACTTCCTGTGTTTTCTAACTGTGTTTGTCAGCTATTCATCACTGTGGCAAAATACCTGAGAGAGACAACTTAAAAAAGAAATATTTATTTTGGCTCATGGTTTCAGTGTTTTCAGTCCATGGTCAGCAGAATCCGTTTCTTTGGGCCTGAAGTGGACCATCTTGGTGGAAAGGGATTGGAAGAGCAGAGCTGTTCATTAAAATAATGGTGGCCAATAAGTAGGGGAAAGGGGGAGGAACTGGTGACAAGATATAGTCCCCAAGGTAATGCCTCCAAGGATTCATGTTTTCAATTAGTGTTCCACTTCCTGCATTTCTCATCACCTCCCAATAGTTATGAATTCATCTATATATCAATCCATTGATGAGGTTAGAGCTCTCATGACTCCATCATTTCCAAAATCCCTACCTCTGGACATTGCTGCATTAAAGAAATGAAACTTGAGGGACATTCCAGATCTGAATCATAATGATAACAAATAAGTAGTTCTAAACAACTAGACTGTACAGGAGCCATTCTGTCTACTTGACACATGTTTGAACACATCAAGCTTGTACTGGCAATCGAAAATCCTGACATATGTCTTTATAGATGACGCTAGTTGCCATTTGTGGGAAACCATTTATTAGTTATGACTTCTCATCTCGGAAGTCAATAAATAGCATAAAAAGGAGAAGTAGGGATCATTCTAGGGTATAAATCCTAGAAACTTCATTGAATTCTTATGTATGTACCTCAAGGAAATAGGTTTTGTGTACTGAAGTATAACTTGTGGTAGAGAATTACAAATTTTAGATGAACTTTATCTCTCCTCATAAATGTACCTTTTCAAAATCCTCTGATGTAACCACTTCACTTTACCATAACAAATTTTCATAGACTGAATGGTTTAAATAGCAAACATTGATTTATCACACTTTTAGAGGGTGGTAAGGGTCAAGGATCTGGTGTAGGTCAGATGTCTGGTAAACACCAGCTTCGGGGTTTGCAGACAACAGTCTACTTATTGCACATGGCAGAGAGCAGAGCGACCTCTCACCTCTCTTATAAGACCTCAAATCCCATTCATGAGTGTTCCACCTTTAGGACCTAATTACTTTCCAAAGTCTGCATCTTCTAATATCATCTGAGTCGAAGTTAGGATTTCAATATATAACTTCTGAGGGACCATAAATACCCAGTTTATTACACATTCTTAATTCAGACCTATACTGTCACCATAATGACAGATAATCATAATAAACAGAAACAGATATTATCAAGCATACTGCAGGAGAGCAATTTGTGACTTTTTTTGGAAACCCTTATCCAATGATCTTACATGCTCTTGATACATTAGGATATACAGAATGTGTCACTCAGCAATGGAAAACTCTTATTTTGATGAGAGGATTCCCAAAGCATCAGGAAGTATCTCAAAACTACAAAAGCCTACCTAGCCTACCTTCTTTTTAGATTTAAAAAGAAATCGACCTTTAAACTCTATGGCATCATGAAAACTTTGAAACTTTTAAATAAAAGTCATCCTGATCACCAAAAGTAATAAAAATCAAAACGAATAAATTTCACTAAAAATAAGGAATAACCAAGTTTTATAACAACTTTAATGCAAAAATGAAAGATGATTCAACATCAAGTTCATCCTCACACAAAAAAGTGAACTTTACTTCATGTTCTCTCTTCCTATTATTCCTGAAATTTGATTTTCCTGCATAATCCTTGCACTGTCAGGGTATTTTACAGGATTCAATTTACTAAAATTTGGTTAGAAGTTTTGTGTGCATATTAATGAAGAATATCTGTGTATGATATTATTTTATGCTAATGTATTTTTTTGTTTTTTTTTTACTTTTCTAAAGTGGTGTTTATACTAGAAATATGAGGCTGATTCAGCTCTCAAAAATCAATCCATTTAATATATTATAAAAATACTGAAAAAGGTAAAACAAATGAATGTTTCAATCAATGCATCTCAGACAATCCAACATCCATTCTTGATAATACCTGTCAGCAAAGTAGGAAGAGGAGGTAACTTTTCAACCTGATGTAGGACTTATATGAAAAGTATACAGTTATCATCATGTTTAATTGTGAAAGATTGAATGTTTCTCCAAATCAGGCAAAAGACAAGGATGTCTAGTTTCATCAATTCTGTTCAACACTGAAATGGAAAAAAAGGCATCCCACTTAGAAAAGAAGAAGTTAATCTTTACTAAATTTGTATAAAAGAATATAATGAAATCCATGGAACAGATATTGGAGTTTACAAATAAATTTAACCAGTTTGTAGAATAGATGACCAATATACTAAAAATCAGTTATATTTCTATATACTATCAACCAACAATTAAAGATGAAAAATTTAAAAAATACAATATAAAAAAATTAAAATATAAAGTTATTAGAAATAAATCTGATAAAACTTGGAGCTATAAAAAATCACATAAAATGAATCTTAGAACTTAATATAACATTTTAAACTAGAGCTGTCTCTCCCGCTGGATCTGGCCTGCAATCTCTCTGGACTGTGTATTTTTTTTTGCTTTACTCCAAAAGTTTTTTACTCTGAAAATTGTCTCATTCTCCCTTGAATGTGTTTCTACTTTCCTGAATAAACCTTTGTCTGTGCCTCTGGCAAAGGTTTTTTGGTACCAGAGATTGAACTTCAGGGCTCTTAAACACTGAGTCACATCCACAGCATTTTTTTTTTCTTTGAGAGAGGGTCTCACTAAGTTGCTTAGGGCCTTGCTAAATTGCTGGGACTGGCTTTGAACTTGCAATTCTCTTGCCTTTGCCTCCTGAGCTGCTGAGAGTTGAGGGGTGTGGCATCATCCCCAGATTAAAAAAAAATTAAACTACAAAATTTCAAGAGGGGAAATCCTTGTGACCTTTAGTCAGCCTGGGATTTGCTGGATACGATACTCAAAGCATAATCCATGAACGAGAAATTGATACATCACATTACATCAAAATCAAGAACTTTTTCATAAGATGATACTAAAGAAATGAAAAGGCACTGTATATAACCTTGGAGAAACATTTGCAAAGCATAGATATGATAATAGCTATGTCTTCAGACTATATAAAGAGCTCTTAAATGTGAATAAAAAAACTAAAATTGGGCAAAAGATTTCATTAAGTTCTCTTTCAAATAACACATATGAGTATCAAATAAATATATTAAAAGGTGCTCATTATCATCATTTATTTGGGGAATACAAAACCTGATGAGATAACTTTGTATTGGCAAGGTGATAGAGAAACTAGGATTGTTTTACATTCTGGTTAGGAGCATAAAATGGTATAATCACTTTGGAAAAAGTTTGGAAGTTTATTAAATCTTTAAACTAAATCTATTTGACTCCTAATCATTTGTTCAAGATAAATAAAATCAAATGTTTGTTAGCAAAATCTTGATCAACTAAAAGTGGATCAAACCTAAGCATTAGACCAGAGACTCTTACCCTTCTAGAAGAAAATGTAGGTCCTACTCTCTATCACGTCAGCTTAGGAACCAACTTCCTCAACAAGACTCCTAAAGAGCAAGAAGTAAAATCAAGAATCAATATAAATGGGATGGTATCAAACAGAAAAGCTTATTCACAACAAAGAAAACAATCAATAATGGGAAGAGAGAGCCTACAGAATAGGAGAAAATCTTTACCAGCACCTCAGATAGAGCATTAATCTCCAGGATATACAAAGAACTCAAAAAATTTAACACCAAAAGAACAAATAACCCAATCGATAAATGGGCAAAGCAAGTGAATAGACACTTCACAGAAGAATAATTACCACTGGTCAACAAATATATAAAAAAAATGTTCAACATTTCTAACAATTAGATAAATTCAAGTTAAAACTACACAAGATTCCATCTCACTCCAGACACAATGGCAATTATAAAGTTTACAGTAACAATAAATACTGGTGAGGATGACAGGGAAATGTTCATTCATACATTGCTGGTGGGAATGCAAATTGGTGCAATCACTCGAAAGCGGTATAGAGATTCATCAGAAAACGTAGAATGGAATCACAATTTGACTCAGTTTTGCCACTCCAAGATGTATATACCCAAAGGACTTAAAATTAGCATAGTATGGTGATGCAGCCACATCAATGTTTATAGTAGCTGAATTTACAATAGCTAAACAAAGGAATCAACCTAGGTGCCCTTCAATAGATGAATGGACAAAGAAAATGTGGTATATATACATAAATACATAACGAAATAATACTCAGTCATAAAGAAGAGTGAAATTGTGGCATTTGCCAATAAATGAATGGAATGGGAAACTACCATGCTAAGTGAAATAAGCCAAGCCCCAAATCCCAAAGGTGGAATTTTCTCTCTGATATGCTGATGCTAACCCACAATAAGGGGGATTAGAGAAGTTCACTGGATTAGACAAAGGGGAATGAAAGGAAGGGAGAAGGGATGGGAACAGAAAAGACAATAAAATGAATGGGACATAACTTTCCTATGTTCATATATGAATACACCCCTAGTGAAACTCCACATCATGTATAGCCACAAGAATGGGAAGTTATACACTATGTATGTATAATATATCAAATATACTCTACTACCATGTGTATCTTAAAAGAAAGAAAATTAAAAATTTAAAAAAATGTGCATGAATGTTCATATCAGATCTATTTATAATGACTAAAAACTGGTAACAATCCCTTGTCCACCAGCAAAAGAATAGATAAATGAACTTATATATTTATAGACTAGTCATCCATGGAAAGAAATTTTTGCTACAACATGAATGTAACTGTCAGCAAAATAAGGGTGTTGAGTGAAATTAGCTATTTAAAATAGGATACAATGTATGACTCTTTTATCCACACAAAATTTTAGAAAATGAAAATTAAAATACATTTGTAGAAAGAGATCTGTTGTTGCCTCCTATGGGAAGAAAGCAGAGAGCAACCAGAGAGTGATTATAAAGGCAGGAGGGGAATTATGGAATTATGACAGATTTGTTTTAATGTCTTGAACATGATGATGATCTCACGGGTGTATATGTAAAGGCACATACACATATGTGTTCACGTCAAAAGTTACCAACCTGGACACATTAAATGTATGTAATTATTTTATGTCAAACGTCTCAATAATTTTTACAAAAATTAAAAAGCCCAAAGCAAAATAAAATCTCCACTGTAAGGACCATCATTCATGCCCCTGGATCTTTTGCTACAGGCGACCTCATGACTATCACTGGTTGTATTAGCTGGGTTGCTGAGTCAAAGGCCCACTGTTGGATTTATCAGCTGTGGCTAGCGTGGGGCAAAACCTCCATGTGTTGCCAGCCTGAACACTTCCATTTGACAAATTGCATTAGGTGGAAGGGCAGTGCTGGTTTTAGGCTGCGTTCACCACTGAATACAAGGCAAGATGTAAAGGTCACCAAGAAGAAAGAAGAAATCAGTGACAGGGATCTGAATGTCCCTGGCCCTCTTGGCTGGTTCATGCATCCAGTTCAATTGAGACCCTTAAACCTTCTCCCACACTGTAATAACCCTGCAAATTCCAAGTTTCACAATCCACATTCCAGAAAAATTAAATGGTCCTGAGATTTTGTATTTTGCTTTGAAACATGATGCTATACTTTACCAGGCACCTCATTTTTATACAAACTTTTGGCAGCTGCTTAAGGCTCTTAATTAATGTTCCAGGAATTTACAATACTTCACGAGGGGACAAAGAATGTTAAGCTAATCGCAAACCTTCTTAGCATTAGCCAGTGAAGAGATGCCCATGTTGCACTGGTAAATAATACACAGATTTCAATTCTCTTTGCTTCACACAATTTAGTTTTACTTTCTTAAAAACGTTACTCCAGTAGAATGATTACTAATTATTTGTGATACCATATTTTACAAAGGTATTAAGATGATTGTAAAGGAGGAAAAATAAGATTAAACAAATGACAAAGCAGATATTAAACATTATTATTTCCATACATTTTTTGACCAAGCATTTCCTTTGTGCTAGGTATTTTACTGAGATAAGATGAATGATATTGAACTAAAATCAGCCTGTTTCTTGCCTTGACAGAGTTGATAGTACAAAAGTAGAGTGCACTTAAATATGCAGCCCAAACTCCAGCTCCTGCTTCTTCTTTTTCTTTTTCTCATACAAATTATCTTCAGTCAATAAATGCATTTTATGTTCTAAATGTCATGAAACAACTAGGGATAAGAAATTTTGGTATCAATATTATGTAAAGATAATCTCCACCCCCTGCAATTATCTATCTGCATCTTTTACTCTGTCCTCTTCCTTTCTATTTTACAATTTTCAATTTTGAATTTTGAAATAATTTCAGACAAAATTTGCAAATCTGGTACAAATTATTCCCATATACTCTCACCAGACACCTCAAATGTGAACCTTTCACCATTTTTGCTCTCTCATTCTTTTTCTCTCCTTCCCACTCACCTTTGCCCTCCCTCTCCCTTTCTATAAATAAGGATATGGATATAGATATAGACGAACACACAACATAACCATAGATATATTTTTCCAAGTAGAGATATATTTTTCTACCATTATGTCCTTTGTACCAAATGCATTCGTGTAATTTTACATAACCACATTAAAATGAACAAAATCAGAAAACTAACGTTAGCAACACTATAATCTAGAGACTATAGTCAAATTCCGTCAATCTTAACTCAAGTAACATTTTGCACATAGTTTTATTGTTCTTTTCTCCTTCCTTTAATCTGGAATAGATCTTAGTGTTCCTTTCTCGTCCATGGTTTGGATATTTTTGAAGAATATAGACCAGTTGTTTTGTATAACATTCCCTGGGGTTGAGTTTGTCTATTTCCTTATTTTTAAATTCAAGTTATGCATTTTGGGCCAAAATACCACAGAAATGATGTGCCTTTCTCAGTGCATCATCCTATTGGACTGTGAAGCAATAGTTTAACATGGTCCATTTGGTAAAGGTAGTGTCTGCAAATTGTCTCTAATGTCCAGTTAATTTTTTTATTTATAATCTGTGACTGTTATATTGAGAGATACTTTGAGATTATATTCACCTTGTTTCTCACTATACATTTTTACTATACTCCCTTGAGAACTCTTGCCTGAGACAACAATTACTAGAGTTGGATTCAAATAGTATTTTTATTTCTCTGATTTTTCCTATCTTTATTAGTTGGAATTTTAGTGTAAGGGAGAGTTTGCTTTCTCCCCCAATAAAATGTTTCTCTGAGTTCTTTTCATTCATGTGTTCACCCACCTATAAATTTTTAAAACTTTTTAATTGATCCATTGTATTATTTTCTGTAGTTCTGAAGAGTTCCATGATGTAGGCCTATTTTCATTTTTCTCACTTAGTTAAATTTTTACAAAAGATTTCTAGTGGTGAGGGGACATGATCACAATATTATTTCTCCAAAAATGACTAAGTATGCTTGAGGGATTTTAAAAAAAGAGTTTTAAAATTACTCCTTTCTATGTGATTGAAAACTAAATTACATAAGAAAAAAAAGGATAAGTCTATTCTTTAAAATCTGTTGTAGGCTCCTATGTGAGGGAGGGATTCAACTATCCAGAAATGACTCATCTCTTTAAATTAATCCACACATACTTATAATAAGCAAGTGTGTGGACTCTATGTTCCTCTCCTAATTTCTGTGTCAGTATAACACCTCATTGAATTGCAGGCTGCAAATGTAAATCTCACAAGCTAGATTTGATATTCCCATCAGGATTGATTGGGTATCTGACTCAAGTCTCACTCTTTATGTGCATTTCAAATAAAAGATTTCTCTGTCTTCTCATAATCTCTTTACATCTTTCCATGGACTGATCTCATTTGAATATCCCAAATTTGAAATTTTAGTGACGGTATTCCAGTCACTTGTTCAAAGTAGATATGGGGGCAAACTCTAAAGGGTCACAAATGAAATCAATGCAGTCAATTTAACCTAAATACATTTCAAAACAGCAGTGCTTACAAACATTCATTTGGAAATGTAGAAGAGGTTTTGGTTTTATTCTCTATATACAAAAATTTCAAAATAAAAGGCAATATAGTTAGAAATGTCCCCTTTTCAGTGCCTAATGTATGTCCCAGGTGCTTTACATATATATTCAAAAGTCTCATAAAACTGTAGAAGGTTCATGTGAATCTGTCATTCATAGAGCTAAATTGAACTGAGGTCAAAGATAACAAGGGTAAGGTATAGAAATCAAATCTAATTTGAAAAGGCCATATTTTCTCTCTGTAGTCTATTGTTAATGTACTTTTTAGTAATATGCTACAGAGGAATAAATATTATAGTTTATGAAATTAAGAAGAGTAAAAGGTATAGGGGGTTCTGGGGCAGAAAAGGAAATTCTCAGAATACTTGAGTTGAAAGTGTTTATTTCACTTGGTTTTTGTTATTCTTATCTATTTTCTTCCTTGTAGTATCCATATATTTAAAAATCTGCAAACATGATTAAAAATAAGCTATTTAAAAGCCTTAAGTCTGAGAGAGAATGATAACTAGGTGCTCTGTTCCCATAATGATTACAACTAGTACCAACTTTTAAGCTGCCTTATTTGTCACTAAAGCATGAACACACCAACTTGAATTTTCTGTCTCAAACAGCAGGTGGTGATGCTGAGTTATACTGGCAAGTTTTAGTGCTTAATTGTAGATACTTCTGTGTGTGTGTGTGTGTGTGTGTGTGTACATATATTTTTATTTTTCTTATAACTTTTTTTTTTTATGTGGTGCTGAGGATTGAACCCAGTGCCTGCCTCACACATGCTAGGCAAATGCTTTAGCACTGAGCCACAGCCTTACCCTTAGATACTGCTATATTGCTAAAAGCAATATATGATATATATTTTGATTTCACAACCATTTATATTATCCTGTGAATATTTACTTTATAAGATGATATAGGTGATAAAATCATATTATTTTAAAATATTATGTATGTATCTATAAATCTTATAGAGGAAAGAAAATAGTCATCAATATAAAAAAAAAACACACACACACCATTTAAATAATTTAAAGTTCAGTTCTTCCTACAATTATTTAAATAATTTTAACATGTATTTCAGCAATAAATGTGATTTAATATTAGAAATTAAATATTTACATCAAATATTCTCTAAATTTGTAATTATTATAAAAATAATATTGCTTAATGTCAACAACTAAAGGAATTTTTGTTGCTTACTAAAAGAATGAGCAGAAAAATAAAGCTTTTTTTTGCTTATTCAATTAATTTTAGTTGAATACAATTATTATTTTTAATCACTTTCTATTAAGATTACAGTGTTCTCTATATATTCTATTGCATATCTATGTCCATTTCTGTTCTGCTGTCTTCAATGTCACTAAATAATTTATTTTGAGTCTCAGCTGTATTTTATCTCTTAATTGGTTCCTAGTAAACCTTAGAAGGGGTTTGGCCAGAAGTTGGGATGGGATAAGGAAAAGGAGGATGTTATATTCTATTAAAACTGTTGTTCTTATTGATGATACAATATTTAAATATTGCATTCCTCTAGGCCATTCTAATAATTATGGTGAAAAATATTTGCATCTTTTTCTCATAAGTTCCAGTACACACAGTGCAAAGGTAATATTTATAGTCTTGAATGATTCTCAGACAACAGCAGACAGCAGAGGGCATCTCTAAATATCATAATCACTTCCTTTGCAGTGCCTGCTTAATGCTGTGGTGAGAAAGGTAGCTGAGAACCTTGTGAATGAGGTAGAGTCAGGTTGTTGGCAGGAACTAGGGGTTCTATGCAAGAAACCGATCTTAAATCTGAGAAAGGAGTTAAAAAGAAGCAGAATTAACATTAGTATTTAAAACACATTGTCCCAAATTCTACAGAGTGGAGATGTGGGGACCACTTACATTTCACTTTAATTCCAATCTATACGACTTCAACATTTTTTATTCGGCCTTTGTGAAATTGGACCTGAAGTTTCAAGACAAGTTCACTGCCAATGGTTCTTCATTGTTGGTTGAGTCTATGGCAAAGTCGATAAATATTATAATCAATACTTTCAAATGTCTGCTCAAAGGGCTACTTCTAAAGAGAATGCTTAACCCAACTGAGCCTTCCATCTTATCCCTAGTCCCTGGCAGTTGTTATCACTTTAGAATAAAAAGCCAATCAGCGTAGCAGTCAAAACTTCAGCTTATCCTGAAATGAATGTGATTAACAGATAAACTGTAAGTGTACTTTCAATTTCAAAATTCTTGCCTTTATTTAATACTGAATGTGTTATCCAAATATTAGCAGATTCAGCGGTAATACACACACACACACATACACATGGATCATATGTAAAATATACATATTATATATATCATATCAGATATACATACATACACACATATCTGTATCTGTATATCTTCTTTTGTCTGCAAAATAGACAACTGAAACAGAAGCTCTGCTGGGTAGAAATTTTGGAATCAACTTTCCTTGAAATGTCTCAAGAAAACTATTAGGCACAGTATAGTTGAGAATCACTAGTTTGAATACTTTAATGAATGTTAATAAAAGCAACACTTTTGCAATATAAAGAAGTAACACAGATCTGGTGGGGAAAACAATATTTGTGAGGCTTGCATGATGCCTGCAAATCATGTGGCCCTCTTTATACAATAACATAAAAAAATTCAATTGCAAAATTAGATGCACTTCTTTTAGAGGAAGTTTACTCCTGAAGCGTGGCCCTTGAGGTCAACTTCAACTCTCCCTAGCCTGACATGTTTCTGAGCCTTTCTGGATTGAGAATAATGACCTTGTGGAGTTTCCAAGACCAAAAGAGCAGTTAAACACCCTGCAGATATAGAGGGTATGGCCCTCTTCATCTCTGACTACCTAGATCTGTGCAGCAGTGTGAAATGAATAGAGAAGTAAGAGCAAGATTTTGAGATTCTCAATAGTACAATTAAACACACTTGCATCCTCTATTCTGCTCTAGATTTCTAGAGAAACCCTTCACTCCTCCACACTCAAGGATTAAGGAGCATATGTTCAGTAAGTGACTGAATAAAAGATGATTGAATGAAAGAGTTAATGAATGAATGGATATACAAGGATGAGTGAAAGGAAAGGCTCATGTCGTACCAGCTACTACCATAATACATATATCGATTGGGGAAAGCCTGGGAAGTGATTGTTTTTTTGAGGACTCCAAAATTATTAACTCTATGTTAGGGTGAATGTGATTAAATGAGCTGAGTGGAGTTTATCCCTAAGAACCTCCTGGCACAAGTGCCTTTTTGAAAATCTTTGGAAGGAAGGGGCATGTGCTCATGAGAAGCAACATGAGAGTTTCTGGCTTGGAAACTTTCTAAAAGCTTAATAACTTTCTAAGCTATTACACAGTCACAAGATTTGGATTCCAATATTGAATCATGTGAGAAGTAAGATTCAAACTCTAAACGCTGACTTTATTATACCCATTTTGTACTACTACATAATTTTAGGAATCGGATTTTTTTCCATTTTGTAAAAGTATTAGGAGACAGAAACATTCTGCCTTCTATCTAAATGATTTTGATAAAATTTACAAGGTGGGGTAGAAAAGAGAGTGATATAAAAGTCAATACAGCACATCTATATACAGTGAGGATTGTTCCCCAAAATATTATGCCTGCCATTTATAAGGGCAGCTTTCATTTAATACTTTAAAAACTATAGAAATTTTATGTCATTTAACAATATAAGATATTTTAGATTATATGCATGGTGTTATATAACGTTTTTACGAGGGTCAAAATAGGTTATAACAGGTTATAGATTTACTGGTCATAATACTATTTAATCACATTCTTCTCTCACACAACATGGCACAGAACGTGGAACCCAAGTTACACACACACACACACACATACACACACAAATCATGCACAGATATTTGAACATATACAAATATATGTTTGTTTACATGTATCTACTCCTTTAAAAACTAGAAAATAATTTTAATCACCATGTTTATATGCTTGCTTCTTCCAGTACATAAACAAATCCAAGGTAAAGTACATAATAGTTATCTAAAAATTTGACCAATTTGTAAACAACAACAACCACAACAACAACAACAACAACAAAAACAGTGGAAAACAATAAGAAATATTCTGGGTATGCAGGCTCATTTTAACTAAATATATATATTATAATCTATAAGGATTTAATGGAAGCTACCCATCAGAGAAAATAAATTAATCAAATAATCATAATTAGCTTTTTCTCATTTTTTGCAAGCTGCCATTAGTCTTGAAGTGATGAAGAACCCTGTTTTAGACTTTCTTATCAGAACAAATGTGCTTTATTGTGTGTGTGTGTTTGTATGTGTTTATGTGTATAAGCTTGTGACTATGTGTGTATGTCTACACCTTGAAAGGTGTAGTGAACCAAAAAACTGGGTTTTAGGTATCCTGATCTTACTCTATAGGCATTTAAACACTTTAAAATATTTTATTCTTCTCTATTTCTGGTAATTCATCTCTTTTATACTGACGTGGTAGTAGAATCTGAGGTCACGTGTTCTAGATGCATATGGTTGGTGATTGTTTCTTTTGCAACTTAAACTCACAAGAGCAACAGCAGATGAAGTAAGTGGCCATATTCCAGAAGTTCTATGCATCAGAGGATTAGACCAGATATAGGGAGTCTAATTAGGAAAATAATATAATATTGTCTCTGAGCTATTGGAAGCTTGTGAAAAAAGGTTACATTTCTTTGAAATATTTATATTTATTTTGCTTGAAGCTCCAAAGTATTTTTGCAGACATGAGGTTTAAGGGATACCTTTAAAATGTCTCCCCTCACTTAATTTTTAATGGTTAAAATACTGTGGATTATTAATATTGATTTGATTCCCAAATCCTGGTAGATGTCCCCAAAATAAAAAAAAAGATATTATAAAACTCCATACCCAAAAGTGCCCATTAGTCAGATCTGAGCATGCCAAGTTGTCAAATGATATTACAGTTATGATCTTTAAAGCATTCAGAAAAGCTGGATAACTTTGTGCAAAAAGCTGTATTTTATGGCTTTCTGCCTGTGCCAAAGGGTTTGTCCAACAGAAAGTACCCTGGTAAGCCTAATTATTATTGCACATATGGTACGTGGCATTATAAGCTATTCTGAGGTTTTGGGGAAAGAGAGAGCCATGAGTGACAATCTCAGTGGGGCGTGCTGAGGAATGTGAACTCTGACTCTACCCTCCTCATGTTGGCAGAGCATAAAACACATAGTGCTGCTTTCGTAATCATCCTCTCACATATTTACTTAATTTAAGGGTAAATGATTTTGATAAAATTTACAAGGTGGGGTAGAAAAGAGTGTGATATAAAAGTCAATACAGCACATCTATATACAGTGAGGATTGTTCCCCAAAATATTATGCCTGCCATTTATAAGAGCAGCTTTCATTTAATACTTTTTATCACACTTTCTTTAGAGAACAATGAAAAATCGTATTTCTGCTACAACTTAAGCATTAAAAAATATTTGATTCTTGTAGATGCGGGTGATTGCACAAACAAAAAAGTCTTGGGGGATTGAACTCAGAGGGACATGGAAGCCATCATCAGTCATCTATCAGAGTTGCTTGTTTGTTTTTAGTCTATTACATTTGAAAGGTTCTTCATAGAGAGAAGAGAACTTAAGGACATTAAGCGAAGAGGGTTGTTTTATGATTGTGGTTTCAATATACCCACCCAATGAGAACTGTCTAAGCCAACTATGGCTTTCTCAATTTGCCTTAAAATCAAATTCAGACATCTCTCTTCCACCCCTGAAGCATTTTAAAGGCCAGTGTTATTTATTGTTTAGTTGAAGAATTTTTGCTCAGTGGACATTTTAACAGTGGAGGACACTTCTTAATGTCTTGAAAGTATTTATACATATCAACCAGTAATTTTGCTTAAATCCTCTACTGAGTTTTGTGGGAAGTTTGATTCCATTCTCCAAGTTCACAAAGCCTAGCAAATTCATGGTAGAACTTTGTCCCCTGGTTCTTGTCAAACAAAATAAAAGGATTAGGCTCTTTGGTTTTACATTTTAAATACTAAAAACTACAACAAGAACAACAACAACACTCTACTTTGTAGTTTAGGGTTATCATATCCAGACTGAAATAAATGGAAGTAAATTCTTTGTATTTCTTGAAGATCTGTATCCATGGCCAAATCTAAAAAAGAAAACAATAATGTCATAATGTGCAATAGTGTTTTCTCCTTTTGTCATTCAGAATTTTGTTTAATTCTTGCAGTTGTAAGTCGACAGCATGCTTTTATTTTATTTGTTTATTTTTATGTGGTGCTGAGGATCGAACCCAGTGCCTCACACGTGCAAGACAGGCTCTCTGCCACTGAGCTCAGCCCCAGCCATCAGAATATGTTTTAAAATACAATCAGATATACTTATCTCTATTTTTAAAATGAAGAAAATGAAATACAGGTGTTAATTCAGCCTTTACTTACAGTTTTAAGTGGATTATTTATAAATCTCCTTGATATATAACTTGTAAAGATTGCAATGAGTTTTAAATGACACTTGACAGTTCATTTTTTGCTTTGAGAATAAAATAGAATTGATGGTCTTCAAATTTGGCTTCGCTCCTGCTATTTCTGTTTTCTCCAAAAGGTGGCACTTGTGCAATCTCCTGCTTTATCAGGGTGCAGAGAACCAGGGGAGCCAGGGGGACCAGAGTGAAATTTCAAAATTCTTTTTCTTCAGCAATATCCAGGTGGCCAAGTCAGAAATCTGCATTTCTGCAACTACAGCTCCTTTATGCTCAAAACACTCTTCAAATAAGAGACACTTTGATTTTGTGAAAGAAAAACATGATTCCTGTCTTAGTTTGGTTTAAACTTTGGAGTTCTTAATCTCAAGTTTATTTTACAACCTTCTTCTTTCCTTTTGATCTTGACTCATATTTGAGCTCCCCCACTTTTTAAAAAATAACCTTGATTCATCTGTATTTGTCCTCCTAATTAAAATGCATAAGCAACTCAGGAGTCTGTCTGGACTCTGTCTAAACAAACCTTCCTGGAAGCAGACAACCAGAAGGATAAGTCTCTCAACTGGGAAAAATCTTTTAAGCTATGGTCAGATGAGACAAGGTCACAGGCACAGAGGGAAAGGAAAACATGCTAGGGAGATCCTGATGGGGAGGCAAAAATTAACTTATGAGACTTAAATCAAACATGTATGTTATTCTCATCAATTCATGTGCATTTGTTCCTAATTGCTTCAGCTAGAGAAAAAAAATTAATGAAGTCCAACCACTGCATTTTTCAGATAAGAAAACCTAGACCCACAAAGATAAGGAGTGTGTTCAGTGGAATTCATGCCTATTTCATTGAATTTTTAATTAAGTAAAATTAAAATTTTAGTTTTCCAATTGAATTAGGCCCATTTCAAGTATGCAATGCTATATGTAGACAATGGCTACTGTATTGGACATGTAGAATTTTCTATCATTGCTTAAAGTTCTTTTGGAGAACCCTGTGATAGAAAATTAACCATGGGGAGTAAAGAGTACAACACAGTTGGCTACCTGGAGTGATAGACTAATTCAGTGTACAATTGCTAAAAAATATTTGGTTTAAATTTACTGAAGTTTGTAAGCAAATTTCCAAATAGCAATAAAAAATTATTAGGTTAATGTCATTTTATGCCCTTTCCCCTTCCCTTTACTGTCCACGTTTGCCTTCTATAGTATTTTTTCCCTTTTTTAGAGCTCAGTAAATCTTTGATAACAAGGTTTCATTCCTCTTGTGTGCATTTTTTTCAATTATATTTCACAATTTCTGTTGAATGTCTCCTGTGCAACAGGCATTGAATTAGGCAGCTATAAGACAGATTCTGTATGATAATGAAGCAGTCCTATAGACACAAGCACATGTTTGCACAGCCCAGTAAAGGTAGGAATGAGGTTCTTAGGAAGTAGCAAGTTAGTATGATTAGCATAGTTGGATAGATTAAGAAATGAATGTTTAGTCTTAGGGGTTAAGTGAGTTTCCCAAAATAATTCAAATGATAAAAAGCATGTCCTTAGACCGAAATCCATGTTTTTAACTCTCAGCACAATGCATTTTATAATCTCTCTGTCACCAATCACAGAGTAGAGATTGGTTTATGCCAATTTCCTAATTTCTTCCAAAACTCGCTAAAGAACCATAAAAGAAGTTGTGCCTTGCATGCATGGTACATTCTGTCTCCTTTTTCTAATTCCAACTTCTAGAATTTCCTTTCATATAAACAGAATGATATTTGCATTTTATATAAACTTCTCTTTATACCTCTGAATTAAGTTCTAGAAGATCTCTGTATTGAATTATTCTGTGCTTGATATTTTTACAATACCTTGAACTCTTAGGGATTTTTAAAACTTAAATGCAAATTAAATGAGTGTACTCTCCTGTGCTGTACACACACACACACACACACACACCCACACCCCTAGTGACATTGCTATGTTTTCTTATCCTAATCCCTGAATTTACCTTTCAGTATTTAACACTCACACACACACAGGTAGATGAATAGAATCACACTGTTTGCAGGTAATCAGGGCAACACCAGTAGCACACACCTTATCAGCTTGGACATTTCTCTTCTTTCCATATAAAAGCATAATTAATTTAGGCATACCTGAGTTCAGATGCTATCCTGACTCTAGGTCTTAATAGATTTTTCTCTTTACAGATGCCCAAACTTGGAAATTTGGTAGCACCACCCATTACTCTTTCTGTTCCACCTATTCCTAATAGTACTTAGTAGGACCTCTGTATGAATTTGTCAGGATGAACCCAACTACTATGAATAACTATAAAGCTCTAATAAAAATTTAAAATGAAGAAAAGAAGTTCCCTTTGGTAGATAATTTCCCTCATATGCACGGGTTATCAGAAAAATGATAATTTTTATGCTTTGACTGTTTTTACATACTATGTATAATTGTAATTCTTTCAGTCAAAAATTGAAAGTGGTACTACAATTTTACAAAATAAACATAGCTAGAGATTATGCTTGTTTTCATCAATAGAAACTCCCAGTAACATTGCCATGTTTTCTTATCCTAATCACTGAATTCATCAATCAGTATTTAATCTACTGAAGCTTTTCTGGAAGCTTTTTCCAGTCTTCATGGAACACTGCCCAATCTCACCATCATTTTCATTTTGTCATATACTCTTGCCAGAACAAACACAAGCAAAACCAACCAACCAGTGAAAATCATCTTTTCTACTCTCAGTGGGTTGGTCATCTTCCTCTCTGATTCATCAGTTTTCTTTTGAAAAATCTTCCCATTTGTATCCACAATTCCTTTAATCCTTTCTTTCTTTCAGGATGTCCTTCTAATATTCAGAGTTTGAAGGTCCTCATAGCCCAAAGCACTATTCTATTGTTTTTTTCTTTTGTTTGTGTATTTCAGATACACTATTCTTGTACAACAAAAGCACATTCCTGTACTGAATTGTGTATACTCACCAGTGTAGTGGAACAAATGGACATTTTCATAGCAAAACACTTCCAGGCTGTGTGTACTTGGGCACATAACTTGATTCCATTGTTACTATCTATTTTATAATAAGAGATTTCCATTAAAGCAAAAGATCAATGGGTACTAAGTGATAGTTGGATAGGAGTATTATTGGACTATATGATGATTATGTATAACAATATATTGTACATTTCAAAAAGCTAGAAGATATGATTTGTAAAGCTTTTACCACAAAGAAATATTTAAACTTTTGGAAAATATATATGCTTAAATTGATACATGTGCTAAAACATCACTTGGTATCATTAACATTTACAATTTTTGTTTTTATATAGCTGTTAAAAATACATTAACGGACTTGGGTATAACTCAATGGCAGAGGGCTTGCCCAGCCAGCATTCACAAGGCCCTGAGTTTGATATCCTGCACAGCAATCTCCTAACAAAAATAAATAAACAAATAAATAATGCAATTTCAAAGCCAAATCATGATTAAAAATGTATCTTATTTGAAAATAAACACATAGAATTTATTAACTTATTAATTGAAAGCAAATGGTTTTCATTGCTTCATAAAGTGACTTTAACTGGGACACTGGTGAATTTTTGCGCCTACACATAAATTCTGTTAATCTCAAAGATGATACTGAGAAAGGGAGCAAACTTTCTTTTCTGTTATTTTTTATTCAAATTGTTGTTGGTGCAGAATAATTATTCATTATCATGGGATTCACTATGACATATTCCATGTGGCACATATGTAAGCTGGTTAGTTTCATTCCCCAATAATGCCCCTGGCCTCCCACCTCCTCCCCCAAACAGGTGTCTTTTTTCTACCTTGTGGTCTCCTTCCATATTTTATGAGATTCCTTTTCCCTTTACAGTTTTCTTCTGAGCTTCTACATATGATCTAATGTTATTTAAATAGAAAAATTTCTAAACTCCCTTGCCTCAAATTTAGTTATAGAGTCAGTATTTTTTGATGTTCCTTCTCAACAAAAATCATTGGAAATTAAAGGGAGACTGGGAAACTATAATTTTACTTGAGCTTGCCCAGATTAAAGGAGAGACAAAGTTCTGAACAAACTCTCCTTTGGCTAAAGACCAGAACCACTTAGTTCCAAATACCCCCCTTTTTCCCCCTATAAAACAAAAAAAAAGGAGTTCTTTATGAAGAAACAAATATTTTCATTGAATTCATTGATTATATTTAATGTGACAAATTTCAACAATCTCACATTATTAGGTAACATGAACTTGTAGAGTGTTTTTCTTTTTTTTTTTCTCTTTATTTTTTTTTTAACCTAGAATGGTGATTAAACAATTTCCTACCATAGCCATAGACCCACTGGATGCCAAAAACAGGAAACGAAAAAGAGCAAAAGATGGATTAAAATGACATTGGGAAATTCTTTTATTTACAAAAATTGAAAAAAAAAGAGAGAGACATTGTCTTTTATCTCTGGATATTTATATGTACAACATAAAATGAAGTCATGGAGACATGCCTATCTGTTTATTTTTCAAAATCCGTGGTGTCAACAGTTTAGAAGTTTCCAGTAAAAACCAAGAATGAAGGCATTCCTGTGGGATGTAGTCAAATCAAGGAACTCTGGCCAAGTCTTAGAAACAAACAAAAATTTTGGCTTATTTTTTAGAAGAGTTTGAATCGTGCATCCAATTTTTATAATTTACAAACACCTTCTTGATTGATTATATGTGTATTTGATATGTGTATATTTAAGCTAAAATCACAATACTAAGGAGGCACTGATGGGTGTGAAAGCATTAATGACCTAAAGCACAACTCAGACACTGGTGGCATTGACTGCAGACTAGCAATGGGAGGAGAATGTTAGAATATTGAGGCTAGGGAAAATCATTTTTATATGCATATAGTTTACTTGGACTTGGCTATGGACATGAAACCAAATCTCAAAGCCTATTTAACAGCTCTTGTCCTCTTAGTCTAAGATGAGCCTTCTCTGTCCATCGGGATCTTAGAAGGTTCGTTTTTGCAAACTGCCCCATCATGGCTCCACTGCTCATTGACTTCTGCTTAGAATCATCCAGTGATCCTGGGGCACTGAGATAGGAAGCTAAGGGGAGAGAAAGTGTGCATTTTTTGCCCTGTTCTTCTCTTTATTAGCACATGGACTCTGGTACTCTTTTTTTCCCACTAGAAAGCCACTGCTTTGTAATTCCAATCCTCAATGGAGGTCAGTAACATTTCTTTCTCTTGTCACTTTGTGAATGGTTGTGATGACTTTCCACTGTGCTAGTTTCTGCATGCCACACAATCCCTTCTTCACTACTTTTACAATTCTGATGCCTCAAGAAGTACTTTGTTAATTGTTCATTTGAACCATCTGGAGTGAGTTCTATATCCTATCAAGACCCTAAATAATAAAAATGACTGTATTCTTTAAAACTCAATATTAACAAGTAGAAGAATGAAATTGAACCCTTAAACCACACCATATACAAAATCAATGCAAAATACATTAAATACTTAAACTTAAGGCATGAAAGTGTAAACCTACCTGTAGAAGGCATGTGTGGAAATCTCCACAGCATTGGTCTATATAATGATTTATTGGAAACAGCCCTGAAAACACAGACAACAAAAACAAACATAAACAAATGGAATTACATCAAACTAGAAAGACTGTGCACAGCAAACAACAGAGGTAACCCATAGATTAGCAAAAATACAGTCAGCCTTCCATACCTGTGAGCAATCCACAGATTCAACCAATTACAAATAGAAAATATTTTTAAAACTTGCATCTGTACCAAACATGTACAGGCATTTTTTATTACTGTTTTCTAAATAATACAACATGCTTATTATTTATAAGCATTTACATCATCTTAGGTATTATAAGTAATCTAGAGGTGATTTAAGGTATACTGGAGATTGTGTACAGGTGATATACAATAGCAATTTATATAAGGGACTTGGGCACCATAGATCTTAATCCCTGCTGGAGTTCGATCATTCCACAGATTCGAAGTGTCACAATGTTTGTAACTCACACATCTGATAAGGGATAATATCCAAAATATATAAAAAACTCAAATTTTCACTACCAAGAACACAAAAGCACAATTAAGACATGGGCAAAGAAATCTGCTATGGTCTGAACCTTCTCTCCTCAATTCACAAGTTGAAACTTAATCACCAATGCAATAATCCTTTAAGGTGGGCCCGTTAGGGCTTGATAAAGTGCTGAGGGCTTCTCCTGGCATTGAAGTCCTTGTTAAAGAGGCTCCACATAGGAGTTGACCATATTGTTCTTCCTTGGGAGTACAGAGAGGCCCAGTGCCATCCTGGAAGCAGGAAGCAGTACATTGATCTTGGACATCTCAGCGTCCAGGACTGTGATAAATAGAAATTTACTATTTTTAAATTACCCACAACTTGTGGTATTTGATTAAAGTAACACAAATGCACAAAGAGAGACCTCAAAAGTCATTTTTTAAAGAAAATACATGTGAGAGCCCAACAGATAAATGAAAAAACACTATCTCTAATCATCAGGGAAATGGAAATTTAAATTACAATGAGATATCACCCCACACCTAGACTGGCTTGTGGAATTGGAGAAAAAGGCTTTAGTACACTGTTGGTAAAATGTAAACTATTAATGCTATATTGAAAAACAGTTTAGAGATTCTTCAACAAACTAAAAATATAATTTCCATATGATCTAGCAATCTTACTGACGTATATGTACATACATATATATACATGCATGTATACATATTTATATGTATATGAAATTATATGCTGAAGAAATATCTGCACTCTCACATTTATTTTGGCATTTTTCGCAATAGCTAAAATATGAAAGCAAACTGAGTACTCACTACCAGAAAATGTGGTATATATCCACAATGGAATTCTTACTGCACAGCCTTATAAAGGAAGGGCTTCTTTAATTTGTGATGAATGAGCCTAGACATTATGTTAAGTGAAGTAAGCTTGGCTCAGAAAGACAAACACTATACATTTTCACTTATATGCAGTACATTAAAAAAATAAACAACCACATCACCAACCATCAGGGAAATGAGAATCAAACCACAATGGTTTATTACCAACCTCCAGTTACAGTGACTATTATCAAAAATACAAAATGTAAGAATTAATGTTAAAGATGTGGGAAAAAGGGAATCCTCGCACACAGTTGGTGGAAGTGTAAATTAATATAGCCACTATGACAGTATGGTATGAACATTCCTCAAAAAGCCTGAAAATAGCATTACCACATTATCCTTCCGTCCTACTATTGCTTATATATCCATAAAGCTTAAGTCTCTCTTTGGAAGAGACATTAACTTCAGAAGTATTTACAATAGCCAAGAAATATAAACAAGCAAAGTGTCAATCAACAGATGAATTGGTGAAGACCATGTGGTAGAGATACAATGAATTACTATTCAGCCTTCAAAAAGAAGGGAAATCCTATCACTTGTGACAACATTAATGAACTTGGGAGATATTATGTTAAGTGAAACAAGCCAGTCACAGGAGACAAGTGCCACATGACTTCACTTAGAATCTAAACTAGATGATATCATGTAAGTTGAGAATAGAATGCTGGTTCCCAGAGGTTGGTGAGAGTAGGGGAAAAGGAGGCATGGGGGGAGCTTGATTAACTGCTACTCTTTATAGTTAGCAGAAAGAAGTTCTACTCTTCTGCACAACATTATAGATAACATTGTACTATATATATTTAAAGTTATAAGGAATATTTAAGAATTTTTTTCCAAACAAACCGATAAATGTTTGAGGAGACAGATGTTCAAATTAATTCAAATATTATACCACGTGTACCTGTGTTGAAGCATTGCATGGTACCCCATAAAGAAGTACAATTGTATGCATCATTTAAAAATCAAAAAATAAAGTAAGTACTAACAATAAAAAGGAATTCATATTTATGACTTTATATTTTTTAAAAAAATGTATAATATGGAAAAAGGAAATACAAAAGGTAATAGTAATTAAATTTGCTGATTGATTGCAATACATTAGCAATGAAGTAGGGATTTTCATTGTCTGAAATTTTAAGTACAGAAATAAGATACTGAGTGTGACTGTCAAAGGCCACTCATCAACGGAGTAGTTGAGCAAGAACTTGAGCTCTAGCTGACAGGAGCTTCATAGGGATATAATCTTGGAGTCTAAACACTTTTGGGAAAAGAAACAGTAAGGGCAAGGATATACTGTTTGATTCTCACTTTGTGTTGAGAAGTTCAGAAGCTGCTCTCACACGCATTACTTCGTTTTTGCCCTTTGACAGCACTTGACACTGGTGCCCATTCGCTACTTACAAAACGCTTTCAAGAGTGTCTGGGTTCCATGACACCATCTGTACCTCTGGTGTCACTCTTTTCTTTCTACACTGTCATTTTCCCTCGATGTCTTTTTCTTGCCAATTGAACTCTTAGTATCTGAGTGTTTTAGGTTTCCTTTTCATTTGTGTTCTCTCTAGTTGAGCACATCCAACCAAGTGGCTTTAAAATGCCAACGGTATGCAGATGACCCCTTTCTTTGTTTATAACCTGCCCCTTCTCCAAAGTATCATACCTGTGTATTTGATTATCCTTCTCAACAACCAGTTTCTAAAAAGTGTCTCAAACTTAACTTGGCCAGAGAAACTTCCTTTATTTTTTTCCCTCAATATACTTTTCTCTTTGTCAACTCAGTTTAATTAAATAACATTATTGCCTGTTTCAAGGGATCAATCTTATAGTCAGACACTTATGATTCCCTCATCTCAATATCAAAACACCTGTACCTTTGTGAATTGTGCATCCAGAACGTGTTCCAGTCTGTCTCTCCCTGCTCACTACCTTCATCTTTTGTACCTCAACCACTGTAATGTTTTCCCACCTGGTCTAGACTTTCCAGGTCCTGCTTTCCTTCAAGGATTTGTACACGTGTTAGACAAAGTGATTATTTTAAAGATATTACACCACTTTACTGAGTAAAAAAAAAGTCTTTATTAGTTTCCAAACAAAACACATTCTGATTTCTCCTTTGCCTGGGGAAAAAAACCTTCCATTAGTTGTTTCTATTGAACAAATGAATCCTATATCAGGAGAGGAGTGTTTGGTCTTCATACCAGCTTTTTCAAAGTCATTCAATGACACCCTTTTACCAATACAGAAATAGAGGCAAGATGGATCCTGAAATCAGCTAATAAGTGACCTTGTAATGATAATACATCATAAGCAACCAACATTTTCTGAATTATTTACAATGTGTTAGGCACGGTATGATGGTAGGCATTTTTTTTTCTTGTATTAGCTTCATAATTGTTTTAGTGATAGTTTGAGGAAGAAGCTGTGGTCTCCATTTGGTATCTAAGAAACAAGTGTCCCTCCCTCAGAGTCACAGTGCTGGTTAGTTGAAAAGGTAGACCTGATACCAAGTCTGTAAATCTGAAACCTGCACCCTTAACCACTTGGCTCCACAGTCTCATCAAGATGGTGCTACCTTTTCTTATTTCTCAAAATTATACACACAACTTGGTTTATTTTCTCTTTCAAGGAACTTGAACTTCTTTGATGGGGTTGAATATCATGGAGATGCTATTTGTAGATGAAAGGCAAGGATAGCAATTTTTTTTTGTTCAAAACCTGGCAGGAGGACATTTACTTTGAAAATGTAGAGAGGTTTATTAAATAAATAAACTTTTGACTGATACCTTGATCAAACCTTGCTATGGTTTCTAATTTAAAAAAAATAGAGTTTGTAATCTAAAAAAATTCATAACAAGGAAATGTAATTTACACATGAGGTTATACTTGATACTGCAGTTACAAAGAGAAATAGTTACATTTCAAACAATTTGGATTCACACTGAGAAGAAAGAGCACAAAAATATTGTGTTAATACTTAACAGAGAAAGTCTATATAAGGACTCTGTCTCATTCATGCCACAGGAGAAACATGTTATGATTAAAAGTTGAGCAAAAAGTGTTTAAAATTGTCAGGGTCCTGGTTTAGTACAAATCTTACTGCTCTGACAATAGTAAGTACACTAATATTCTCCAAGTTTGTTCCAAATTAATGTTTTGCAGAGCTATTTTCTTTTCATGCCCATGGAAATCACAAAGGAAATATATTATTCCATTTATTTTTAAAAAATTATGAATCAAGTTTTATTTTCTTCCTTGCCTTGTAAAACTCGTGCAAATAGATGTAAGAAGTTTAATAATTTGGTCCTTAAGGCATTTTAAACTGAAAACTACGTTCAGTGTTAGATTCTTATTTTAGTACTCTAAGTTGATCCTTAAAAGACAACCAATAAACACCAGATGGTATGAAAATATGCAAATATATAGGAAGAATAATTTTATGGGAATAATTTTCTTGTGTAAATTAACAGCTGATCCCCATGAATAGTCCCAGGAATTTTTATTTGGAAAATGTGTTGTACAACATCATTGTATGATAATTCCTTTGATGGCTATTATAAAAGAAGCCAGCTATGTCCATGTTCATAGTCTTCTAAAATCATCAGTTTTTTAAATTATACCTGGTGCTTGATTAGTTTGCCTTATGTCCTAATCATGATAGTCATTGTACCTCTACCCCACTTCTCTGCATTTCTCCAAAATATTTTAATGACATACACCATAACTAGTAATGAGTCAAGTAATTATTTCTTTTGATTAATTTCCCCTCCCTTTCTCTGATAAAGTCTGCAATAGATTTGAGAACATTGAGTAATGACAGAATTGGATGTGGACCAACCCCAATTAGAAGCTTAAAAATTTATAATGTAGCCTATCACACACGATTGGTCTTCTTTCCAGAGTATCCACTGCTGAAAATACCCTCAAAGTGAAGTTGTCCCCTTGATGACCCTCTCAAAATGACTTGGTCTTTATGACTTGGGAATAAATATGACTATGACTTGTTCTTACCAATGTATCTGGAAGACATGAGATAGAAACTACTATTAAGCATGACTCTCGTAACTCAATATTTTTTGTTCGATTGCTTAATCAGTCTTTTAGAAAGAGTTGGAGACAGAAGGAATGAGAAAGTCTTCAGTATTTTGTTGACAATGATGAGGATGTGAGGATAAATACTGGGAAAGCCAGAAGAATCAGTCAGAGTTCAAGTAGAACTGAGCATCTGACAGAAATGGTCCTGGACTTAGATGAGTTAGACTCTAAGTCCTTCTTCTGACTAGGCCTCCTTCTTAGGCATTGCCCTTGGATCTTATCTTCAAGTAGGCATTGTGAAGTTTTAGGAATAATTTTCCCAGGTCAACTTAGTAAGAGTCCCTGAGCTTTATGCATCATCAAATTGTTCATCTTCTGAAATCCCCCAAGTGAAGTTTGAGAACCCTGTCTTGCCTTCAGCAAGAGCCCTATTAGGTGAGTTTAGCCAGAATTTTCCCTTGTTTTGGTGTCTCCTTTTCCTAATTTTACATCTATCAACAACACCCTTCCACCCTGCCCCACTACTCCTTGGCTATAAAATTTTATTTGTTTTTGTCATATTCATAATTAAATCCAGTTCTAGACTCAAGTCTCTTTTCCACTAGTGTAATAGTTCCTGGATATAACCCGTTTTTAACTATTTAACTATCATCTAGCTCTGTTTTTTTCCTTTATTTTAAAGAGCTTCAAGTATATTTTGAAGAAGGTAGGAAGATGTATTGCTAATAAACGAATAAGAGTGATTGCTAAAGGAAACAGTTGTTTGTTTTGTTTTGTTTTGTTTTTTAAAATGTGATCCAAAAGCACAGGCAACAAAACCCAAAATGGTTAAATGGGATTACATCAAACTAAGAACTTCTTCAGAGCAAAGGAACCAACAAACAGAGTGAGGAGACAACCCTATATAATCCAGGTTTACTACCTCTGGGTAAAATACATAAAGGAAATGAAATCAGTCTATTGAAAAGACATCTGTACTAGTATGCTTATTGTGGCACAGTTCACAACATCCAAGATACAAAATCAATCTAGGTGTCCACAGGACAATGAATGGGTGTAGAAAACGTGGTAATATGCACAATGGAGTATTATTTAACCATAAAAAGAATGGCATCTTGTCATTTGCAGCAACATAGATGGAACTAAAGATCATGTTAAGTGAGTCAAACCAGCCACAGAAGAAAAAAAAAAAAACAAATATTGCGTACAAGGAAACTAAAATAGTTGATTTCACAGAGAGCAGAATAAGTGTTCTCTAAAGGGTAAGGATGGTAGGGGGAAGGGAACCAGAGAGAGGTTAGAAAATAGATACTAACATAATTAGGAGGTTTAAGGAGAAGTGTTGTATAGCACAACAGGATGACAACAGTTTATAAGAGGTATTATGCATTTCACAAAACTTAGAGGAGTTGAAGTTTCCTAACATGAAAAAATTATAAATGTCTGAGATGGAAATGATAATTATCTAGATTTAGTAATTATACATTGTATGAATCTATCTATCAAAGTATGTCCCATAAATTTGTATAATTACTATGTACCAATTAAAAACTTAAAATAATCTGTAAAACTAAAAATTAATGAATGGATGAGTGAATGAATGAATGAATGAATGAATGAACAGGGTCAGAAGGGTAGAGAAGAACCAGTAGGGAAGGAAGGGATTTTCCTGCTCACTGAGGTGACAGGTAGGCATATTCCAGCATGTCTGTCATGGAGAAGTGGAAACTTCCCAACTTTCCCCAGATGAGTGTCCTTGTTATTTTTATTTCTGCAGACTCCCTTTTATCTGATCTGCTCTCTGTATCAAGCTTTCCAACTGGTTGGTCCTTGGTATTTACCATTTACTCTGTCACTTTATTTAACTATATTCTTTATTTATATATTTTTTCTAGCTTCTGGAAACAATCTCTTTTCTTGTGATGCAATCCCTTCCCATCAGTTTGTTAGGATTTGCAAAAAAAAAAAAAAAAAATGAACTGATGTCATCTTCTTCCTTCTTAATAGTGAATCATAAAAATAATACTGAAGTACAATTTGTAAATACACCCCTTGAACGCTGTTTTCTTTCCTTTCGGACTCTTTCTGCCTTCTTCTTTTGACTCAGGATCTATTCCTCCCCAACTCCTACACTGACTTCTCGGGTCATCTTTGTTCAAAGCACAGCAGACACCACCTCATCTCTCAGAGCTACTTTTTCTCTAGTTGCTTTTGTCCTTCCTCTTCCTGTTTCTTCTTTCCTTCCCAGTGGATTCTTGTGGACTTGCCTCTTTTGTCTGCTCTTCTCTACAGGGTTCCTTTCTACAGTGAAATTACTTTCAGTCACCATAAAGATTCTTTTTCTTTGGCTTTTTGTCTTGTCACCACCAGAAAAACAACTTACTTTTCTTTTTTCTTCTGAAGCCATTCATCCCGCCTGTGTTAGGGTCTTCTCTACATTCTTCAGGGAGCACAGTTTGCCTCTGTGTTCTATATCTCCTCAAAATTTTCTCTGCTACAAGTTACTGGAAGATTTTGTTGTTTTGTTTTGTTTTCCCAATCTGTTCTTGGCATTTCTTTATTTTTGTTTATTGGAGTTTTTTTTTTGTTGTTGTTGTTGTTTGTTTTGTTTTTACTATTGGTATTATTCTGTATCAAGTTATTACTTCAAATTAATATTCTCTTATAATTGCCTGAATATGTGTGTCTTCCTAACATTAATTCATGTGCTAAAATCCTAGCTCCCAAAGTGATGTTTTTAGGAAGTGGGGCTTTTGGAAGTAATCAGATCATGGGGTAGAGCCCTCATGAGTGAGATTAATGCCCTTAAAAAGAGTACATGGAGAAACTTTTCTCTTCTACCACCATGTTGGGGCGCAGCTGGAAGGCATCACATATGAAGCAGAGAGCTCTCCCTAGACCATGAATCTGCTGGTATCTTGGACTTTCTTACTTCCAGGATTATGAGAAAGAAAATTCTGTCACTTGTAAGTTACCCAGTTTATGGCTTTTTTGATAGCAACCTAGAGGGACTAAGATCCTCCCTATCCAAATTCCAAATCAGTGTCATATTGCAACATCTTACATGTCAGAATGACTGTCCTAGAGCCACTTTATTACCCTCCTAATCACCATGGAAACCAAATGTCTTTCTACCTTGCTATCACCGTGTGATTGTTTGACTACCACTATTAACTTTACCTGGAAGCTTCTTAGAAATGCACATGCTTAAGTGAAACCACGAACTTTGTGAATTGCAATATGGACTTTAGAAAGATTTGTCCATAACTTGTATTCATGGTAAAAACATTAGTAGCACTGATATGTACGTACATTCAAATTGGAGGAGATACAAGAATCACTTGAGTTTACTCAAGTGTTGTTCCCAAATCATATCGCCTCAAAGCCTATTAACTTCTCTGGGAAGTCATATATAACTACTACTCTTGAAATGTTTATGCAAGAACTATTGCAATTTTTATGTCTATGCTCTTTCTCCTAATTTATATTTACTAAATACTCTGCTTCCTGGCATTCATTTTGGTCACATAAATGAACCATAAATGAGCAAGATCAGGCAATTTACTTTACTTCAGAATTTACTAATAGAAACTGGGAGAAGAAAAAAATACATAATTTTCTTAGGATCATCCTGCTGATCACAAATACAATGAAAATATATACTCAAACTTTCAAAACCCTTGGTCTAAAAGGTGTTGCATTACCAAACTACTGCTTATTGATTAAACATATAAGGCCCTAAATATATTTTCCTAGTTATGGTAATATTGTCTAATATTAAGATATGAGCTCCAGATTTTTGTTAAAGATTTGTTGAAAATATAATAAGATTTGTAGCATTTTATCAATAATACATTGAGAGAAAGTAATAAAAAGAAATTGAATCTTTAGAATTATTTGTGAGAAACAGTACCATATTTCTTTAAAAATACATAAATTTTAATGGAGAAATTTTACAAGAAAGAAGTACATTAAGCTCACATGTCTTTTATGGAATATTACTAAAACTATTCCTTTAAGCTACTATTGTCTATTCATCCATTTTTCTCAACTCTTTCCCCAACCCTCCCATCAGCTCACTCTGTTTCTCTTCAAATCAATGCAAATGTTATTACTTCTGTTTCAAATCTCCCTGTATCACAAACATTTTAAAATTTGATCTCAGAGGGAAATGGTTTGGGGGAAGAAATAGAAGCACACTGAGAGACATTAAAACCTTTATGAACATTCATAAAACATTGAGAACTATTTGTTTTCACTGTGAAAGTAGAATGATAGTCTAATTTATGAGTTCTACCAACTAGTCTCTAAATAATTAAATAACTTTTATACCATAGCGGTATGCAAAATAAATCTATTAGCTAGTAATTTTGGCATGTAATTAGAAGATGAACATCTGTAGCTGAAAAAAAATTATGCTACTAATTTATAATTCAAAATTCATTAAAATACCTCCCTAGAATCTCCTCGTTTCTCCATTGCTATAAAAATTTTTAATTATTTGCATACCACAATGTACGATATGGATATAAATGTTATGGATGAAATCCAAATAAAATATGTAGCATGTGGATTGAATATAGGATTGGTGGTCATATGTAGGGCCCAGTTTAAACTTTATATCTGCCACATATTGTGTAAGCTTGGATAAGTGATGGAGTAACCAGTTCTTCCTGGTTTGCTCCAGACTTTCATGGTTTTAAAACAGAAAATTCTGCATCTTGAGAACCCTTTGATTTCAGGTAAACCAGGACAGATGTCTACCAAAATAAATGATTTAGATTTTCTAAGCTTCATTTTCCTTACCAGAAATGCACACATGTGAGATGAGATTTAGATCTTTGTCCCTTCACATATACATGTACATTCTGCCACAGAAACCTAAAAGTTAATTCTCCAGGACATATGATGAATGTAATAGACTAGTTGTAGTTATATGGGGAAGAAAAACATGACAAATTGAGCATCAGAAATTGCACTTTGGACACAAATAGTTTCTCTAGCTCCTGGAGTAAAGTCAAAACTTCCTTGGAAAATAAAATATAACCTTGATTTAGTAATGGTGAAAGGAGTCAAGGGTTTGTAATATTTCACAGTCTGGAAGTAAGTTTACAGTGCTTCAGAGTAGACTGTTTTGGCAGTACTACTTAGTCCACAATTGAAATGAGGGAAACTGATGTCATTTTCCAGTGAATTTAACCGAGATTCATGGGAAGATGTTCCTTAAACAAAATAATGTAGATGGCTCTGTGATTCATTTCCCGATCTCACCCAGTTAGGTTTTAGCAAGAGACTTTGTGTCATGTTGAGACTCCTGATTCCTGTGGGAGAGTTCCATTATTTAGTTGTTCTTGCTGTCCTGAAATAAGCACATGCTGGACTTTTCCACGTCGGGAAATGAATCAGAGGTCTTGCCTATGAATTTGTCATTCCTGCTCATGAGGAATTCATGATGTAGGGGGGAAATTTAATGGTTAAAATACTATTCAACGCATACTAAGTCGAAGTCTTAATAGCACTATGGAGTAAAAAATGAAGAGTACTGTTTGCCCAAAGGAGTTAGGAGGGCTTTAATAGCTTGAAACACTGGAGTGGAGTGTCACAAGGTGAGTTAGAATCCACTTAGCAGAGAAGAGCCAGAAAGGCATTCCCCAAAGGAAGTGTAATGGTGACAGAGTATTGGGATCATCAGAAAGATGGGCAGAAATGAGTTTGTAAAGACTTTTATAGCATTGTTTGATACCATGCATACCTTTATCTTTTTCTCATAGATGTTGAGGAAATATCAAAAGTCTTTAAAGAGAAAATTGAGACGTGTGAGTTACTTGCTTTTGAAAAAAAAACAATATTGGTAGAAATGTAATGAAAGGATTAATGGGATGAAAAAGACTAAGAGTAGAAAACTCAGAAGACTATTGTATTTGACAGGAAAGACACGAAAGCAGCCAAAGCAAGCTATGGGTTGTGACAAAAGAGAACACAGAGGGATTAAGTTGGGCTTTTTCTATGAGACTCTTACAACCATTGATTGCCCAAGGAGGAGTACTACTGGAAAGACTTGTTTGGGCAACTAGTCAGTTTGAGCTTTTTAGATGAAATTTTACTAGTTTAAACGATCTCTATCACATCTGGAGAAACATAAAAAGGAATCCATGTTTGACCATCAGAACCTTTGGAGGCCATTGCGACTTTGAAAGCCTGAAATTTAAAATAAGAATCATGCTTCAGGAGAGAGAAAATGAGTGATCTTAGAGTCTGTGTTCTACTTGAATGAAGAAATGGTTCCAGGAAAAATAGAATTTAGGTCATCAAGGTGAGGCTAGGGTACAGAAATCAGATGGTGATAGTATACTGGAGCAGAATGTGCACTTGGAAGTTCAAACGGGCTGCTTTCAAGTTGGAGGTAGGGCTGCTCTTTCACAGTGTCTCATGCTTTCCAGGACCCGAAGCAATATTCAACATTTATCTTGGGTTAAATCTAGAGTCTTTGTAATTCAATAAAAGAACTGTCTCTTAGAGAATTGAGCCAGCAAATAGTACAGCACTATGGAAACTGGAATTCATGAAGAGAAAATTGTGCCTTTGGGTGCTGGCAAAGCATAAAGAACCTAGATGAAATCTTTAAGTAAACAGAAGTAGAGCAATGAACTGCGGTAAATTAATAGATAAAAGTGTCGTAAGTGGAAAGGACTTACCAAAATCCCCTTCTCAACTTTGTCTGCACAGTCCTCTTGACATGACATAAATACTTGTAGGATGTAAATAACCATTAAAATAAAAGAAAAGCTGGCATAGCTAGATCAATTTCAAGGGAGTTAATGACAGAGGACAAGAAACAACTGGTATTAGGAGGCCTACATGGGAGAAGCTGAAAAGATGAGGTTACATGGAAAAGACAGAAAAGTGCTATGGATTAGATCCATGAAGAAAATATTTTAGATTTTAGAAGTAAAAGTCCATGCTCATTGTAACAAATAAAACAGTTTTTTTTTTTTTTAAAGTGCATGGGGTGGTGGTGGGAAGCAAGTTAAAAATTTCTCCAGCCCATCACCAGCCTCCTCCACTGGGGTACTTTATTCTGAGAGTGACAGATTTTTCTGTGTGTGTGTGTGTGTGCAAACCAATATACAGATGAATTGTGTTTATGTGGCATTGTTCAGAATTCAAATATGACTTTATTTTTTCCTGCAACTTTAGTTTTTCACTTCAGTGTATTATAGAATTTCTCCAGAGAAGTAGACAAAACTATTATTCCATAAATTATGGGCACTCAGATTATTCCTATTGTCTGGTAACGTAAGCAATGGTGCAAAATAATAAATAAAAGACTTGTACCTGTGTTCTTACATGCAGTTCTATCATTTAAGTAGAGTCAAACAAAGGGCTTATGAAATTACAATATGTATTGCCAGAATTTCACATATTCCTCCATTTATTTTAGTCCTCTTTAATTTATCTCAATCATGTTATGTATTTTTCTATCACAAATCATGATCATCTTTCTTGCATTTTCCCAGCTATTGGATATTTTTATCTAACTGGGACTGATGTTTATTTTTAGAAAAATTATTTTCATATATTAATCTTATAACTAACAAATTTTGTAAACTCATTTATATCTGATGTTTTATCTAATCAGATTTTCTATGCACCGACAACACTATCTGTCAAGACAGTTTTGATTCATTTTCTTATTTTATTTTATTTTTTTAAAAAAAGAGAGAGAGCGAGAGAGAGAGAGAGAATTTTAATATTTATTTTTTAGTTTTCGGCGGACACAACGTCTTTGTTTGTACGTGGTGCTGAGGATCGAACCAGGGCCGCACGCATGCCAGGCGATCGCGATACCCCTTGAGCCACATCCCCAACCCAGTTTTGATCATTTTCAAAGGTTATATTTTTAAAGGATTTTTATTGGAGAAATCTGCATGTGTGAATGTGCCAAACTATATGTATAGAGCTTGATTAACTATCACAAGTTGAACATATGAAAAAATTATTTTTAGGTGAGAAATAAAATATGACCTGAACATATATTAGCAATTTCCATTAAATTAGACATTTTAAAATGTTTTCTAACCTGTAGAAAAGAATTTATAGTACTGACCTTAATTTAACAGTATCATACATATATTAAATTGAGTTGTTCAAATACCCAGAACTAAAATAAACATATATATCAATATCTCTCTATCTCTGTATATCTCAGAATGTAAAGGAAGCATTTATCCATACACATCTGTGTGTATATGTATATATATCCATATATATATAATCTATATATTTACATATATCAATAAATTTATATCCTAATATATCTGAAAGTATCTGTGCCACCTTTGTTAAATTAAGGAAATGAATAAATCATTGATACATGCATAGACCTATTACTTATTCTTTCCCTTTGGTTTAATCACCTATTTTTGCTATAATATTGTGTTTAGTTACAGTATCTTTATAAGAAGACTTCAAACATAGTTCAGATTTTTAACTTTATTATCCTCTACAAGCTTGTTTGGGGCATCTTGACCATTTATAGTCCATTTGAAGCTTATGGAGATAACTTCTTTTCCTGACTAAACAAAATTTGCTTGAGCACTTCATTGGGGTTGAGTTAGATCTGTAATTTAATTAGGGAAATTGACATAATGACAATATGGAGCATTGTATTTTTTTATTATATTAGTAAGACTTCAATAGCCCTTTAAGTTCTTTGTTTTTTCTACATTTTTCTTAATAGTAACTTTTGATTTCTTGCATAGGTATTGCTCATTTTCTGTAATGTCTTGATTAAATTATAAATTTAAATCCTTTTTATATTATTTGTGTCACTGATTTTTTTTGCATGTTGATATTTTATCCAAAATCTTCGCAAATTTATTCAGTGATTTCTGATGATTTTTCTGTAGATCTTTTGGCTTTTCGATAACACAATCATGACCTACTTAAATAATTAAGGTTTTTTTCCCTTTGTTTATAGTCATCATGTCTTTTATTTTTCTTGTAATTTTCATTGGCTAAAATATCTAATACGATGTAGAAAATTATCTTTTTTTTCAGTTTCCAAAGAAAAGCTTTTAATATTCCTCCATTAACTATATAAACCTCATCAGAGCAAGAAGAGTGTTCTATTTATAATTTACTAAGAGGCTTTTCATCATAAATGCATTTTGAAGCTTTTCACATGCATTTGCTCCATCTGTTCATATAATGATGTTTTCTCATCTTCAATGAGGTAGATTATTAAAAATTTCTAAGTGTTGGGCAATCTGTACTTTCATCATTATTCTATTTGGATTATCTTATTAATGCACATTATTAACATGGGATATAGTTTGCTTTTCATTTGTTGTTTTTCATATATAAAATTGGTTTGTAATTTGACTTTTAATTTATCTAAATTTGGTAAGTTTTTTATTATTAGTCTCATAAAATAAGTTGAGAATGATTTTCTTTTCTATTCTTTGATAGAGATTGATATTCTATACTCCTCTCCCCTGGCTTTTAGTTGTGCCAGTAACAGAAATTACCCAGACTGTACAGATTATTGTAATGGATTGAATCATTGAATCATGTTCCCACCAAATTCTCTATGGGAAAACCTCAACCCCTATGTAGCTAAATTTGAAGACAGCGACTTTGGGGGAGATTATTAAGGTTAATGAGATCATAAACTCAGGGTCCTAATCTGAAAATATCCTAAATCTTATAAGAGGAGGTTATACTGGCAATCTCTCTCTGCTCATACACAGAGAAAAGGCCTTTGCAGAAACCAACCATCCTGGCACCTTGACCTTTAATTTTTTGTTTGATTTTTGTGGTGCTGGGGTTTGAAGGTAGGGTCCCCTGCATGCAAGGCAAGCACTTTACCCTAAAGCCACATCCCTAGCCCTTGAACTTTGATTTTTGACTTTTAGAACAATAAGAAAATTAACTGCTATTAAGCCACTCAATCAATAGTACTTTTTAGGTCATCCTGAATAGAATAAGGTAGTCATTAGGAAGTAAAAGTAAAGTTAAATGGACCAGAGAATTCTTCTGTTGACTTCCATGACTCTTGATTCTCCATTCTGTGGCTACTTTTTCCCCGTATTTTTTGCCAGTTTGTCTCATATCTACCTACCTGGCCTTTAAACATTAAGGGTAGTCATGATTCAATCTGAGGCCTTCTCCCATTCTTGCCCTATACTGTACATATTCCTCCACCATCTTCTCTAGTGACATGCTTTTTTAATTTGTACCTCCATTCCATATAGGGTTTTTTTTTTTTAAATACAGACTCAAATCTTACTGCATATGTTGGATTTTCATTCTAAATCTTCACAAATTCCAGAATCTCAACTTGTCTATTCATAGATAGGAAAAGTAAAGAAAGTTAAGCTTGAAGGTAGGTGTGTAAATGTGACTGAAGGTACCATTGGCTGAGATATAGTGAAGGAAAACGTTTTTGAATAAAAAAAAATCAAGAAATTAGGAAACCACCAGTTGGATACATTTTCTATGAGAACAGCAAAATGATCTAGACAATGGCATGAATTGCAAATTGAAGAAATTTTTGAGTTAGGGAAAATATTTGATGCATATATATATATATATATATATATATATACACACACACACACACACACATACATACACACACACACACATACATACATACATATTTAAAGATGCTGAGCAGTCAAGGGTGGGAAATGTCCAGTTGTTTGAGTATTACTGGGGTTATTTGAGTCCATATGACAATCCATTTTAATGGCAATAACAGAATAGAAACCACATTGATAAAGGTGAATAAGAGGATGGACAAATTTAAAATCAACCTCTATTAGCTATTCCTCTTATGTTATAATCTGATGGACAGAAGGTAGAGGAGAGAGGGCTTGTTCATTTAATTACTTTAGACCACAATTTGTGATTAATTTCCCTCTGAAATTTCTTTGTCTCTATAGACAGAATTCTATGTCTCTATATCCTGTTCTGATCGACCTCCTTCACCACCTGTAACACCATCTGCTCCTCTTATCTTCCCTCATTGTTGTTTCAAATTACCATGTTTATTTAATGGAGAATTCTCATCCACTCTTCCCCTTTACTGGATTCTCCATGCAAATTCAATGTCATCTTTCATAAACACAAATTAATACATATTTAAAGTACTTTGATGTCTTCCCATTGTTCATAACAGAAAGACAAAGATCCCTTATCTAATTCATTACACCTCCTGTGATATACTCCTTCTTTGTTCTTTGACTTAATCCATCTCCTGATATTTCCATACTTTAACTTCAAGTGCACTGGATTTTCTCGGTCCCCTGACCATGCCAAGCTTGTCCACCCAACTCTAAATTTTAAGAATGATGGAGTCAAATTCTTCTTGCTATGTACACTTTCTCAGGCTCTCGTAGGTACCTCATATGTACCAAATATCTAATAAAGATTTATTCAATGTATTAACAGCACTTCTTGTGCTTAAAAAACATAGAAGGGAAAGGAAGAATTGAGGGCAAAGAACGAATAGGAAAAAGCAGAGAGGAAGAGAAAAGGCATGAGCACAAAAGGAAGGTTGAAAAAGAATGAAACAAGAAAGGGGACAACAATTATCATTTTTCCCCAGATTAAAACCAAATCTTCAATGTAGCTCTATTTTACACATCTTAAAGAAATATCTCTTTGCAAAACTTGACATTTTCTTCTGATCATCTGTCACACACCCTCCAATACATCTTTGTATCCATAGCCTACACTTGAACCTGGAAAGTTCACCTGCATTAATTGCTTGTGGATTAATCTGTTATTTCCTATATTCCTCTGACCACTAGAACTTTGAATTGCTATTGCTTCCTTGTGGATCAATTCTTCCTAGTCAAAGTCCAAATCATTTTAGAATATTTTTTTGTTTCTCAGCTTAAATCTTGCTTTTTTTTCTGAAAGTTTTTCCTTATAGCACTCTACTGAAGATTAGCACTACTGGAATATATAAAAAAATATTGTTCTCTGTACACAGTGTGAATTTATTAAATAAGAAACATTATTATTGCTGTTGTAGTTGTTCCTGTTTTAATATAATATTTGGAGAGGTGGAGGAAAATATGTTTTGTTTTCTCACAAAATTCATTACTGAGCTACAAAGGGGAATATAGAGTTGAATTTAATAACAACTATGGGCCAAGAAGATTAAATAAACTACATTAACCAAATTCCTATTAGTTTTAAGCCACATCTGACTCACAAACAAATGCACACTAGCAGTAATTAAGAAATTTGTTGTTAAATTTTTTTATTATCTTTGCAGATTTTTTAAAATGTCAGCCAACAGTCATCACAACACAAATTTATCTTTGTGGGGAGTTTAAGAAGATTAAAAAAACCTTTAGTGATGTACATATCCTGGGTTCTCAGAGATAAAGGAAAGAAAGGATGCATTTCTTTGAGAACATATAGGGACAGAGTAGAGCATTAATCAGACAGTGCTAGTTTCATTAAGGAGTGAGAATCTTCCTCTTGTTATCCATACTTTTATTCACCTGAGTAGACAACTTCAATGCAAAATCTTATTTTATTGGCTTTGACAAGATAGTCTTAAGAACAATGGCACATCCTTGGTTTTCTTCTGAGGCAATTAATTAGTCATATTTTCTTTCAGATGGCCAAGACCTGAAACAAATAAAAAACTATAATAATTTTAGGGACTTTGCTGAATGCCAGCAAGCCATTGAGATGGTAATGGTTATGTTAAGCTGTGTATATTAGACCCCTGCTGTCCGCCTCGGCCTGCTACTTTGGATTCCCGGAGAGTTCCCATTGGTTGGGGAAGTACCAGAGGGATTTCCAGTTGGTGGTTCCTGGAGGAGCAGCGTGGGTGGCGTTCGGGGGAGTTCCCGGGAGCATGTGTGGAGTGTGCTGGTGGAGTTCAGAAATAAAGTTTGTTCCTGCTTCAGTGGCTCGTGATTTGTTCCCAGCCAGACTGCAGCAGGACTTTATAAACAGGATATGTGATCAAATTCTGAAATCACTCAGAATCTATACATCTGTATATATGATAGATATTTCCAGATTTCAAGTACGGAAGCACTCAGGCTTTACATGGTTAATGCAAGCATTTCTCCAGAGGAATCTAAACAAACAATGTTTTAGATAATTAATCATAAATCTATGTGGGGGCTACTCTACAAATCTAATTTGAGATAATTTTTTAATTGAGATAATAATTTCAAAATATTGAGTTAAGTTAATCATGATATAGAATATACCACATATTTTAATGGAGGGGAAATAATTTATTCATCAAATACATATTGCATGTCTACCATAAGAAATATGCATACTCACGAACACACGTATATTTGAATTGCTGAGTCCATCAGTGAAAACAACCATCTCTGGTATTCTGCAGTCCAAGTCTGCAATGGGTGGAGAAACTAATAAGTACACAAACAAATCATATGTGTCAGAAAATCTTGAGTGGTATGAAAGAAATGTAAACATGGTGGGAGAGGAATAGGAAGTACCAGGAGTGTAGAAAGCTGATGATTGAGAAAGAATGTGAGGGAAAGCTCTTGACCAAACCTGGAAGTGTAAGGAAGGTGGACACCAGATACCTGAAGGAAGAGCATTCCTAAGGGCAGAACCATGCAGGGCAAAGACCCAGGGCTGAGGCTGTGGGGATTGATTAGGAAACTAGTGGGAACATGACCATAACAGTGATTGGCTGTGCACTGTGAAGGACAAACTCAGTGGAGATGTGGGAAGTAAAGAAACCTCAAAAGTGAAAGGTTGTGTTTGTAGATAATAAACCATCATGAATCCCCACATGGGCAGCGTTGGGTATAGTGTCTGAACTAGCAGCTAAATTCTTTAAGGGATGAATGGATTGACCCTGAGCTTCATAGGTGCATACAACACAAACTTGGTGCATTTTGCTAATAGGACTCCCAGAGTAAAGAGTTTTATGGAGGAGAGAGGAAGGGTGTCCTGAAATAAGCAGTTTCTGGAGGAGTAGAGAGGACACCTGGTTGGTGTGACCAGGAGAGTAAAGGGCCAGGGCAGTGATTTCAGGGATTTGAGGGATTAGAGGAGAAAACAGTCCCCACTGAGAGGACTGCAAAGCAAGAATTTCTTCAGGGATAAGAGAACTCATCTGAGCAACTGAACAAAGTCAGAGAATCAAACTCAGAGGCACTGGATTTTGTGGATAACATACAGCAATCAGTTACAAAATACTCAGTAATTTGTCAACCTCAAAACAGATTTGTGGTTTGGCCTCCAAGATTTAATTTTTAAAATCCACACCCACAAATCACTTATCATATGTGTTCAGATTTAGAGGCAGAGATGCAAATGATGCCAAGTTTTCATGAATAGCCTAAATGTAAAATACAAAGAGCCTTGGCTTTGCCTCAATTATAGAAATGATTGTAAACATTCTTTTAAATTTAATTTCGTTTTTTCAGAAGAGGGGCTGTGAGCAGGCCTAAATATAACAATTTATCAAAGTGTCCAAGGGGAAAAATGTAAAAAATGCCATAAAAAATATCCATCTGGACAAGACAAGAAATGATACTAAGAGGACTTTGGAGAGTTTCAACAGAAATTTTTCTAAATTCCAGGAAGTTTTCTTTGGAGAAATAGTGATGTCTTAAAACAGCTTCTTTTCTGGGATAGGAGCAATTTCTGGTCTTCTTATGTGACTTAGAGAGAAATAAATAATTCATTGTGGAAAAATCCTAGTTATCTAAAGACGACTCATTAGTAATGTCATGGTCTGTCAGGAAAATGGACACATGTCTTCTTTTCCTTCTCATGACTCAGGGAATAAGTGGAGGAAAAATACAATTTTGGAAGAGCTGTTGGTTCAGCTCTTACCTCTATGTGGGCTTATATTGGTGTGCGTGTTAATAGGCATTTTCCCTACTTCCTCTTAAGCATTCTGGTAAATTTGTGCAATCCCTCCTTACTCAAGTCAGAGAATGACTCATGTTGCCCTCACATCCTCCATATTCTGGAAACACAGTAAATATCTTGAATTAACTTGAAAAACATGAACCATTGTTATGCTCCAAATTTGTTATTATTTAATAAGTGAGTGATCAATAGTACTAAGAAAAGCTTCCAAGAGTAAAAAGGAGGGGGAGGGGGGACTACCAGCAAAAAATTAAGTAAAAATAAGCACAAATATAAATGTGATGTGGTTTGCATTTGTACCTGATTTCTCTTTTACTTTGTAGACTTACTTGATACAAAAGATCCCAGCTCTGAAGAACATGCGGTTGATATTCTTGAATGTACGAAGTTACTGCCCCAAATTCCAACCTTCAAGTTTGATAGATGTAAAAACTAGCTTCCCAGTGGTTGAGAGAACTCATCTGTGGTCGAGTGCCACCATCATTTTCAAATAAGAGCCAACCAACCAAGTTGTTAACACAATTTGTATCTTTACTAGAATTGCCCTTGAAATCATCAAAAAGGGTTAGATTTGAAATGTATTCTTATGCTTAAGAAAACACCTAATATCTTTTCTTTTAAAACATCACCCGAAAAGAAGTGCCTGCCCAGATCTCCCCCATTCTTCTTTCTAACACTACCCAGACCTCGCCTTTGACTTTGTAGGTGTTGACCTATATTTTTTCCTCCCTTGTCTTTATTCTAACCCATGACCTTTTGGCAACTCTATTTACATAAAAATGTTCAGAAATCTCTTGGCAACACCTAATCTTCAGCTGAAATGAGAGAAAATTGGGCTATGAAAACTCAAGCTTTCTGTCTTACTCCCAGCCCTTAGTGGGGGCTGAGTAGAAGTGAGAAAGAGAAATCTTTGTTTTGTTCAAGATTTTCAAATTTAAAACAAAAGCAAAACAGACTAGTGAAATGTATTCACATTAAACTGCTTATGTTCAAGGATTTTGCTGGACCTTTGTTTTAGCTTAGATTTAAACAGAAATGAAAACTTTTCTTGGCTCTCACTCATTTAATAATTAATATTCTTTTGTTCTATGGATCTTAGCAATTTTCTCACTGGCATGCCTATGAAAGAGAGAAAGTCACTCAAGGAGAAGATCCTAACACTGAACTTCATAGAAGGTTGAGGAAAAAAGGGAACTACCATCTTCCAGAAGGTTCCTAACATGAGACAGAACACATATTCTCTAATTAGCAAGAGCAGACTCAAGGCAAGCAGGCACCCTTCTGTTTACTCCAGAACTAGGAGAGAGACCAGCTGGCTCTCCCTCAAAGATAGCAAGTACTATTTATTGCTGTGTGAAAGAACCTTGCCAGATTAAATGTATTTGGAAAAAAGAAGAAAGTTCACATTAGTATTTTTTCAAACATTGACAAAAAATGGGTTTGTGAAAAGAAGATGCTCTGGAAATCAACTTAATTTTGAATTATCCAGCCTTTTGAATTTATTTTGAGGATTATAGAAGATAATTTTTATGTGTAAGCATGTGAATGAATATAGAATTCCATTTACCATATACAAGTCCAAAATATAACTCTGTACAGCCCAATGATGATGATGATGATAATGATGATGTTAATTCAAAAACTTGATTTTGTTTTAAATCAAATTAACAGGACAGCCAGGCACTGTGGTGCATGCCTGTAATCCCACCGGCTCAGGAAGCAAAGGCAGGAAGATGACATGTTCAAAGCCAGCCTCAGCAATTTAGTTAGGCCCTAAGCAACTCAGTGAGACCCTGTCTCTAAATGAAATATAAAAAAGGCTGGGGATGTGGCTCAGGAATTAAGTGCCCCTGAGTTCAATCCCCGGGTTAAAAAAAAATAATAAAAATAAATAAATAAAAAAAATAAAAATTAACAGGAGAAGGGTATGGACTACTGGATTCTCATAGAGCATGTAGTGCATTTAGAAAATAATTAAATATTAAATAGTTATAGTGTGTGTGTGTGTGTGTGTATATGTATACATATATGTATACATATATATACTATTAAAATGTTTTCTTTAGTATTCGTACATATGATGAATGAAGCAACTTCCATGAAAAATGAAAACTTAATGAGATGTTCACACTATGAACAGAAAATAACAGGAGAAAAAGTATAATCAAATCTCATTCCACAGCAGATTATTTTAATAGCATAAATTACAGCAAAATGCAGGCTGATAAATCACTGACATAACAAGCTAGTTTTAGACTTAAAAGTCACCTTTTCTATTGAATTAGAACACAAAGAAAATCATCTCACAGGTTTCTAGGACCCCCTTGGCCACTGATGAATCCCAGCCCACTTTTACTGGGAGCCATTGTGCTGTTTGCATCATGAATGAAGTTAATCAATTCTCCAAAAAGTCACAGAAGGGCAAACCTTGGAAGTACCTTTCCATCTTGGTGCATTTCCACTGGCTCATGCTGCTTCTCTCCAAGTCCCCTTAAAGTGCAAGTGGAACAGCTCTGGAAAGTTCCACAGAACCCTCTGAGATTACTTCTCTACAGTGAAAACTAGAAGACACAGCAAAGGGAGTTTCACTCATCTGTGTTCTTGTGAATCCTTTGACCAATTCACTATGAGTGCACATAGGATTTGTAATTTTTTACAAAAGTTCTCTTTGGTATCTTTCTCGCTATTCACAAGACAGTTTAGAACAGAATATTTTCTAATACTCTGGGAAGTTTTTCCTTCCATTTTTATACAGTGAAAGACATCACACCAGATGCTGTTCTGAGCGTTTTACTCTTCTGTATAATTGTAACTCCCACACTAGCTCTCTGCTCCATTTAAACAGTAAGAACTCCAAATACCATTTTTCTTCTTCTTATTTTCTCATTCCCTCTGTTCTTTATCCTCCTGCTTTCTAACTACATAATGTGATGTCGTATTTCCACATTTCAGATATCGATGCTCATATACTGGAAAAGAGCAAAGTTGTGGCAGGATTAAATAAATGAACAGGACCACTGAGAACACAAATGACAAAACACATTTTTTTTCTAGCTCTGGCATTTACAAATGTGTTTTTTTAATAAGGGCAGAAGGCAGGCTAGATGAAGTCATTTCCAGTACTAACACATAAAATATCTATTTTGAAAACTGATGGTACCCTTTTGTGACAAAAGACTACCAGCTTCTTATAGTAAGTTAATTGAAAACCTCCCTCTTAAGTGCTGTACACACTACTCTACTTGGGAGATTTCTTCTTTTATTTTCACATATTTTTTTCACCAAAGTCTTTCATGCCATATAAATTCAGATGGGAATTAAGTTGAAATAAAAAGAGACTCAATGTACTACCAAGTCACTTCCTTCTCCGAGGTTGGGCCAACTTCTCTCTTCCTCTTCCTCTGAATCCACATTTGTTGCGATTTAGTAACCCTTTTGAATGTACTGTTGTCATAGAAACATGTGTTCCTAGTTGACCTTTTGTTTTTCAAGGGGGAAAATAAACATGCCACCCACCATGGGGGCCCAACTACAGGCTATTCCCAGAGAAATGCACCTGCCCAGCTGCAGATCAATGTCTCAGGAGAGCAGTCATCTCTCTGTCCTGTTGGCAGCCACAGGCAGAGAGAATGGACGCCAGCTGTACTAGGGCTGGAGCTTCATGAACCTTTTCCTATTAGGCCACATCCTGTCTGTCTGCTAGGAGTGAAGGAACGCTTCGGGTCACATGAAGAGTAGTCTTACGCAATATAACCCCCAGAGCTCATCTTTTGAAAATAACAGCAGGCAGGCCACCTGAGGTGAAGGATAGGGAATAAAATCTTCCCCATTGAATGGAAATAGGCTGCATATTATAGGTTAGAATGCTTTAAGGGAGGAAAATCCTAATATTTGTAAGTCCTGCAGACTGTGAATGGAGTTTATAATCAGAAGACACTTTGGGTATTATGATTTAGACTCTAGACCCAAATCAAAGAGTCATTAAGGAAACATATCTTGGGCCTTCATGGTATGTTTTTAAAAAATGCTCTCTGGGGAGATGCTGCTGGGAACCTTTGTATGACAGAGCAGCTGCCCAAGTGTATGAGGGTACCCTGCTAGAATATCTGTCTTTATATATGGTATCTTAACTTAAATGTCAGGCTGAACACAGAACTCTTGCTTTTCTTTTTTCCACAACCCTTTTTCTCCTCCATAATTTTTGTCACTTTGATAAATGGGAGCTACCTACACAGTTGTGTAGGCCAAAACTATCGGGGTCATTCTAGATCCTTCCCCTTCTCCTGGTGACACCCAATTCCATTTGCCACATATCGGCTGCTGGGAAGTTCTTGAAGCTCACCTCCAAAGTACTTCTGGAAAGGCCTTCTTCTGTTTTCACAGCCACTCCCAATCTAAATCACCATTGTCTCTCATTGGTACTAGAGCAGAAATCTCACGTTCATCTCCTTGTCCCATACATTTTGTTATTGTATTTCATTTTCCACACACAGCAACCAGATTCTTCTGCAAAGCCAAATACGCTAAGTCATTTCCCTATGAAAAGTCTTCAGTGTCTTTGAACTATATCTAGAATTTAGTTCAACATCCTTACTGTGAACTAAAATATGCTACATGGTCTGACCCCTGCCGAGCTCTCTTCGTCCACCTCACACTACTACTGTCTGACTCCTATACTCGCATTCTCTTCTCTCACAGGTACCAAACTGATCTCTGCTCAGAGCTTTGAAGGTGCCAATCCTCTGCCAGATCTCTTCTTTCCCTAGAACATTTCCTAGTTCACAGCATGTGCAACTTAATTTCAGTTAGCTCTGTGAGCTATCTAATGGCATGTCTTTGGACCAGCCTGAGAACACTTTTTTATAATGGTCACAAAATTAAATTAATTAATTTAACTAAAACATTGAGAAAACTTGTTGCCAGGTACTATTATATCACCAGTTTATTTCCTCCATTACAGTTATTGTAATAAGAGCTTATCTACTATTTCCCTACTTATTAACTATTTCACCCCAATAGAAAGTAAGGACTTTGACCTTGATGAAAACATTACTTGGCAACATAGTAGAGGCATTAAGTAAAATATAAATAAATAAATATTCCCATATTTCAAGAAATTTAATATGAGAAAGCCAATCTTAACCCTGTCATTGATGACAACTTGATATAGTTTGTTTTTTAATCTTTTTTTATAGTTTCCTTACTTCCACAACTGAACCAAAGAATAACTTAGACTTTATGCAAAGGGGGAAAAATGAATTCATCTGTAACTAGTTTTGTATGGGTCTATTCCTGATGATCTAGGGCTCTCTATGACCATTTCCCAAAGGATCCTTCCCAGGAAAGCACTTAAATTTGTTGCTTAAAGGGAGATTTAGAAATGATTTTCCCTCCCTGATTGGGTGCAGAAGAGAGAATAAACAAGCTTGGACTCACTACAGGCTTCAGGGCATCTATGTGTAGATTAGCGTACCACACGCTGAGAACTCTCCTGGAACTGCACCCATGTCATCCAAACAGAACACACCCTTGACTGAGTTCAATTAGCTCCTGGGTGGTCTGGCAATAGAGTACTCTCATGGATAATTCAGGGTATTTTTCATGGTGTCATGCAGTAAAAAAAAATGATAATAATAATAATAATAATTAAATGTTAGCTCCTCCCATCATTACATTGTTAATGTTCAATAGAGCAATTTTAGTGATGATTTTCACAGATATTTTATCAGGAAAAAAACACCTACTTATACCTAGACTTTCAATTATTCTTCTATATTCAATGACAACAAACTTTCCACTATTGTATCTCATTTTTTCTAACAATAAATTAAATAAAATTACGTATTTTTTCGCTTTTCCTCTACAGGGATACTCAATAAAATTAGTTTTGCTTCATATTTTGTGTCTACAAATAGTTTCACCCTTTAAATTATAAAATGTATTCTCTTTTCCCTTCTTACTTTTAATGAGTCTCTATTCATTATAGATGCAGGTAATCTGCTCATTTTTAGCCCTTTACATGGTAATATACATTTGTTAACTCTAAGAGTCATTGATTTAACCCATTAGGAACCAGCATATGTTGTGTGATTCCTCTATCATGTCTCTTCCTAAGGTAGTCTCTCATTCTTAATATGGAATTCCATATTTGTATGAACTATCGATTCACAAACATTGGTTCTCTAAATTGTTAAAAGAGTCAAATTGAAGTGTCAAAGTGTATATATTATGAAAAAGGAACCCAGAGGGCAAGATTCAGATCTCTTGCCTCCTCTTCCCCCAACAAAGATCTTCTTGGTCTGTTGGAATTTTTACATTATTTATTTTGAAGAAATCGTTTCCACCCCACAAAAAAGTTGAAAATTGCCATTTGATTAATGTCTTGTGAAGCTCTCAACAACACAAGACAAGGACCTGTCTGAAGCAGGCTCAGCACACCTGTACTGCCCTAGGACCTTGGATCTACAAGACTCCAGACTATGTATTTACACTTCTGAGAGGTTTTTAAATGTGACAGTGGAACTCGGGCTTGTGGGAGCTCAGCACTCTCATGTATGTGTCTGGGATCTCTCTTTCTTCCAAACAGAATTTAAACCATTCTTGTTAGGGTGGACCATGTTCCTTGGTACTTAATTGTAGTTAACCAAAATAGTAATCTATTGTTATATCCTTTACACTTTTTATTTCCTCTCTTTTGCTTTTGATTATATTGCCCCTTAAGTCTAGTACTTCACAACTTTAATCCTTCATAACTAGGAGGATTCTAATTTGACATTGCTTATACTTCCAGACTTAACTAAAAATATCTTCTATGAAGCCCCCTATGATACCATCAGTCAGAAATCATTGTCACTTTTTGCTTAGTGCATGTCTTGTGCTTTTATGCAGGGCTAAAATCTTCTTGACTCATTTTATAACTGTTCCATGCAGTGCTCTTATATTTTAGCAATCATATCTACTCCTTCCCCCATATTCCAGAACACTAGATGTTTATTGCATTTAGTGAGTACTTAATAGATCACAATTTGGGATTTGTTAGAAAGATGAAAAGTCAGGATTCTAAATTTTAGGCATCGTTAACGATGTTAGGCTAACTTAAGTGAAAAAAAAAACCAGAATTTAAAGTATATTAGAACTCATGCTTAGAAGTCACACAGAACGATCTCCAAAGTGACATCAAAGACTTGGTGCCATAATGATCCTTGTGCAGCCACAAGGCACAGTGACAGTGATAGCTGTTGTACAATGAAACTATGAATGCTGAAACTGGGAGAGTTTGATGGAATCACAGCTATGGCCTCTTCTGGAACTTGTTGCATTTCAGTGGCTGCTCAACTCTTGCAGAATGCATTGCTAGCCAGTCCTGCTTCTTTTCATTATATGCCTTTGGATCAAAGAGTTAGAATTGCTGAGGTCACATCACATCTTAAAAGAAATTGAATTCTAGCTACAGGAGGTTGGGGGAAAAAAGCATTTTGTTTCTGTGGAAGTCAGCCTCTTCCCCAACCAAGATTTACCAGGCAGAAAAGTGACTAAAATAAAAATACACTTTAGAAAATGGGTATATGAAATATATATTATTACATGTATAATTTTTAATTTTGTACTTCAAAATCTATATTTATTGTAATAGCCAGATCTTTGTTTTCTCAATTCTAAGGGAATCAATTGTCTCTTTAATTTTCTATTTGCCTTAATGCACATGATTTGGTTACTTTCAGTTTTGTCAGACTCTTACAAAACTTCATTTATATTTCCTTCCAAGTGCAATCCAATTTTTTTGTATAAAACAAAGTGTCCTGCACTTAACTTATTTTATTTCACACTTTTTTTAGCCATCTCTATAGGATTTCTTTGGTTATTCCCTGTTTGCATCAAAATGGCTTACTGTCAATTGATCAAAACAGTATATCCTATATCCCATGATATAGGGATCACTTTTTCCTTACTACAAATGTCTTTGCTATACTTACTCTAGCTCAAACTCTAAAACCATCAACTACAATTTCTGTAACTGTTGAAATATCTCAATATTTTTCTATCAGGGCACAGCTGTGCCTTAAATTACTGTTTCATTATTGAAAATTTTTTTCATTATTGAAAAAATTTGTATTTTTTTATGTTACCCTAATTCCTTTGCACTAATATATTCTCTAAAATCAATTCATGATCTCCCATCATCTGAAGCTTACATAAAAGCTTCTTTGGAAACTTGTACAAAATATTCTTTGGACCACAGATATGCTTATTGTTATAATTCTGTAACATAATTATCAAGATCCCTGTATAATGCTATGCTGGGCATTTCTTCTCATTCCTTATTAAGTGGGCTCATTATAGTATATTTTTTCCTAAAAGTTCATTCCAACAAACATTTGTTTAGAGGAAATATGAATCAAATTATTCTTGGTGTTAGGAATAGAAATTAGGTAAGCCAATTAGATAAGACAAACTATTTATCATCACAAAAGTCATAGAAAAACAAGGGAGTAAGATACAAAATGTTACAACAGTATGTAAAGAGTACAAGATTAAAAGTAGTTTCAAGATATTTTAATACTATAGTGGGGGTGGGGAGGTGGACAGGTATCACACATTTTTGAGTGGACAATGTTTAACTCGGTTTTGCACAATGCATAGGAGCTTTCTATGGTTGAAAAAAAAAGTTGTTAGTAAAGAGGGAACAACATGCACAAAAAATCAAGGGTTTTCAGCAACAATCTTAAATGCTAGGAGAATTTCCAGAAGTTTAATTAACAAGTTGGTGTGGCTGAACAAGTTATGTAGAAAATAAAGCAAGCAAGTTATTGGATGCCTGCCAAGGAGGTTCAGCAGTAATTTAGCTTTAATCCTGCAGGTGATGTAAAGTTGCTGGAAAATTTTTATGGGAAAATGACATGATGAGACTTATATTTTGCATTTATTAAAGAATTACCTCTTGGCAGCATGTGAAAGTAAAGATGGAGGAGGATAAGATTCAATGTAAGAAGACCAGTTGAATAGGAAACTACTGAAGTAGAACATTTAAAAGATAATAAAAGCTTAGTAACTAACTAAATACAGGTAATGAGGAATAGATTTGATCCTCAAGTTCCTTGCTTGATTGAATATGTGCCTACAACCAAGACAGGAAATAAGAGACAAAAGTTCAATGATCACGAGATAAAGAATAACTTCCAGTGAGATATTTTTTATGCAAATACTTAATAGAGAGTAGATTCTGTAGGTTAAGCACATTACAGTAAAGTATAAAGTAGGGCCCCAATGTTGAAACTTATTGGCATGCAAGTTTTGGGAATTCAGTTTTCTTAAGAAAAAAACATATAGGTGGAAAATATATCTAATTTCAGAAATATAGAAGTTTGAAAAAAGACAAAAGCAATTTGCAGCAAGCAAATCAGAAATGTAAGACGAGAACCAAAATATAATGTCATAGAAACCAAAGACAAAGAAGGAATAATTAATAAATCAAACATCATAATGAGGTCTTGTTCTTTAGATTGAGCTATAAGATCATTTATTATCTCTGCCAATACCAGCTCAGTAATATATGAGTAAAAGAGGCAAGCAAAGCATTTTTTTTTTCCAAAATGCTGGCTGGAAATATAGCATATTGGAGAAACTTGTCAAAGGTGAAGATTAAGAATCTAGTGAAGCTGAAAGGAAAATAAAAGTTTGAAAAGAAAAATGGATAAACCAACATCTAGAGATAAGATAAACAGAACAGATGGGCATTCATTCTAGCTTTGAGAAAAATGTGTGAAATTTCTCTTTGTAGACTTGAGGGAAGAGAAGAAAGATTCATGTGGATGGAGGTTCTATTATAATTTTAGAATGTGGAGACTTCTGGTCCTGAATGGTGTCACATTTCTGTGTCAAGTGAAACACTGAAGTGGGCAACTGATAGAGTGTAGCTACAGGGTATAGCCTAGACATGGAATATCTCATAGGAGAAATTAAAAGAAAGTCTTATTAAAGAGTACAGAAATTTTTTCCATATTCATTGCAAGTTCCTCTGTCTTTATTTTAATGTCATTTCCCCCATCTCTATGTATTATATAAGTTTAATTGATTTATTTATCTCTTGTTTATCATTTTCCTTCTTAGTTTATGCTCTCCTGCTTTTCCTTACTCCTGTCTAGTCTGCCTCCAATTTTTAGAATTTCCTGTTTTCCCCCTTTTTCAAAATTTTGTGACAGTTGACATTCAGCAAGTTCCTGAGTGGGGGCAAAAGGGGACTATTCAGGCCTGGGAATAGCCAGGTTACAGCAGTACATACCTGTTGCCACCTTAAGCAGGTTTTTTTCTTTTTCTACTCCTACATCTGAATGACTTGTGCTACAGTGATCATACAGTATTCTGCCTTTTCATTTACTTTTTCTAGCATTCTGAAATACTGCCTTAAACCTCCTACTTGGTCCAACCTGTTCTTCTGCCTCTTCCTCATAACTGGCAGCCATACTGGATTTTTACTAGTTTCATTAAAATATATATATACTTAGAGGAGATAGACATGCAGGGATTCTAGCCTCATCTCTCATTACCACGCCACCTAGAGAAGGATGTTCTGTCTCAAAAAATTGAATAACACATCCGAACTTCAATCCAATTAGTCTAATCTGAACAAATCACTTTAATTTAGAACCTGGGCTTCACCAGAATTGGCTTAGTTCTGGGTCATTGCCTACCTCAGGTGATGAGGATAAATTGTACTAATTGTTTCAAACCAATTAGGTCTCACTTAGATCTGATGAGGTCAATATCATGTCAACCAAATCAGCCCTGATTGGATACTATGGAATCAATAAGATGCCTACTGCCATAGGCTCAGGGGTACTGATGCTCAGTCTGTCTTTGGGGGAGCATCCCATGTGCAGTGCCAGATTCATGATTGTGTAATCCACATAGTCTCACACACAGAGTACCTAATACATAGCATATTATGTACACAATACATAAAAATGGTTTCAATTAATTACTGCATTTTTGTCCTTCCTTGTCTGAACCCACGTGTGAAATGGAATATTGCATCCTTTCTCTATTGCTAGGACTTAGCATAAAGAGTATCTGTGAAGCTAAGAACTGACATTCACCTTTTCAATTCAGACCATTCTTTTGTATTCTCTCTTTATCACCTGTGGAGATGTACCTTGACCTCTAACTCCATTAAGGAAGCTGCATTTGTAATCCACCATATGGTCTTCCTGCAGTCTGCTTAATTTATTTAACAATCAGTGGAAGTGATAATAGTTATTGCTATTTTTCATTGGCATATTCTGAAGGACCCCTTCTGTTTTTATGTATTGATGCTTGTTTATTTTTACTATCATTTTTTATGAATTTAATAATAATATTTTAAAGTTTTATTATTCATTTTAAATATTTCAGTTTATCAAATTGACACTTTATAGTTCATAAGCATTTCAATAACAGACTATTGAAACTTATTTAGATTTATCCAAATTTTCAATTCAAGATTTTGAATGTGAGAATGTCATATGTTTTCTTTCTTTTTTATTTTTCAGGTTTTTCTTTTTTTTTTATTTTTAATTTTTTATTGTGGGTTGTTCAAAACATTACAAATTTCTTGACATATCATATTCCACACTTTGATTCAAGTGGGTTATGAACTCCCACCTTCACCCCATACACAGATTGCAGAATCACATCAGTTACACATCCATTGATTTACATATTGCCATACTAGTGTCTGTTGTGCTCCGCTGCCTTTCCCATCCTCCACACACCCCCCTCCCCACCTCTCCCCTCAACTCCCCTCCTCTCTCTCTACCCCCTCCACTGTATAACCCTGAGGGTCTCCTTCCATTACCATGCAATTTCCCTTCTCTCTCCCTTTCCCTCCCACCTCTCATCCCTGTTAAATGTTAATCTTCTTCTCCTGCTCTTCGTCCCTTCTCTGATCTTAGTTACTCTCCTTATATCAAAGAAGACATTTGGCATTTGTTTTTTAGGGATTGGCTAGCTTCACTTAGCATAATCTGCTCTAATGCCATCCATTTCCCTGTAAATTCTATGATTTTGTCGTTTTTTAATGCAGAGTAATACTCCATTGTGTATAAATGCCACATTTTTTTTATCCATTCTTCTATTGAAGGGCATCTAGGTTGGTTCCACAGTCTTGCTATTGTGAACTGTGCTGCTATGAACATCGATGTAGCAGTGTCCCTGTAGCATGCTCTTTTTAGGTCTTTAGGGAATAGACCAAGAAGGGGAATAGCTGGGTCAAATGGTGGCTCCATTCCCAGCTTTCCAAGAAATCTCCATACTGCTTTCCAAATTGGCTGCACCAATCTGCAGTCCCACCAGAAATGTACAAGTGTACCCTTTTCCCCACATCCTCGCCAGCACTTGTTGTTGTTTGACTTCATAATGGCTGCCAATCTTACTGGAGTGAGATGGTATCTTAGGGTGGTTTTGATTTGCGTTTCTCTGACAGCTAGAGATGTTGAGCATTTTTTCATGTACTTGTTGATTGACTGTATGTCCTCCTCTGAGAAGTGTCTGTTCAGGTCCTTGGCCCATTTGTTGATTGGGTTGTTTGTTCTCTTATTGTCTAATTTTTTGAGTTCTTTGTATACTCTGGATATTAGGGCTCTATCTGAAGTGTGAGGAGTAAAGATTTGTTCCCAGGGTGTAGGCTCCCTATTTACCTCTCTTATTGTTTCTTTTGCTGAGAAAAAACTTTATAGTTTGAGTAAGTCCCATTTGTTGATTCTAGTTATTAACTTTTGTGCTATGGGTGTCCTATTGAGGAATTTGGAGCCCGACCCCACTGACTGTAGATCGTAGCCAACTTTTTCTTCTATCAGACAGTGCGTCTCTGATTTGATATCAAGCTCCTTGATGCATTTTGAATTCACTTTTGTGCATGGCGAGAGAAAGGGATTCAGTTTCATTATGTTGCATACGGATTTCCAGTTTTCCAAGCACCATTTGTTGAAGATGCTATCCTTCCTCCATTGCATGCTTTTAGCCCCTTTATCAAATATAAGATAGTTGTAGTTTTGTGGATTGGTTTCTGTGTCCTCTATTCTGTACCATTGGTCCACCCGCCTGTTTTGGTACCAGTACCATGCTGTTTTTGTTACTATTGCTCTGTAGTATAGTTTGAAATCTGGTATCTCTATACCGCCTGATTCACACTTCCTGCTTAGCATTGTTTTTGCTATTCTGGGTCTTTTATTTTTCCATATGAATTTCATGATTGCTTTCTCTATTTCTACAAGAAATGCCGTTGGGATTTTGATTGGCATTGCATTAAACCTACAGAGAACTTTTGGTAATATCGCCATTTTGATGATGTTAGTTCTGCCTATCCATGAACAGGGTATATTTTTCCATCTTCTAAGATCTTCTTCTATTTCTCTCTTTAGGGTTCTGTAGTTTTCATTGTATAAGTCTTTCACCTCTTTTGTTAGGTTGATTCCCAAGTATCTTATTTTTTTTGAAGATATTTTGAATGGAGTGGTTGTCCTCATTGCCATTTCAGAGGATTTGTCGCTGATATACAGGAATGCCTTTGATTTATGTGTGTTGATTTTATATCCTGCCACTTTGCTGAATTCATTTATTAGCTCTAATAGTTTCTTTGTAGAGCCTTTTGGATCTGCTAGGTATAGAATCATATCATCTGCAAATAGTGATAATTTAAGTTCTTTTCCTATTTTTATGCCTTTAATTTCTTTCGTCTGTCTAATTGCTCTGGCCAGTGTTTCGAGAACTATGTTGAACAGAAGTGGAGAGAGAGGGCATCCCTGTCTTGTTCCAGATTTTAGAGGGAATGCCTTCAGTTTTTCTCCATTGAGAATGATGCTAGCCTGAGGCTTAGCATAGATTGCTTTTACAATATTGAGGTATGTTCCTGTTATCCCTAGTTTTTCTAGAGTTTTGAACATAAAGGGATGCTGTACTTTGTCGAATGCTTTTTCCGCATCTATCGAGATGATCATATGGTTCTTATTTTTAAGTCTATTGATGTGGTGAATAACATTTATTGATTTCCGTATATTGAACCAGCCTTGCATCCCAGGGATGAATCCTACTTGATCATGGTGTACAATTTTTTTGATATGTTTTTGTATCCGATTCGCCAGAATTTTATTGAGGATTTTTGCATCTAGTTTCATTAGAGATATTGGTCTGCAGTTTTCTTTCTTTGAAGTGTCTTTGTCTGGTTTAGGTATCAGGGTGATGTTGGCCTCATAGAATGAATTTGGAAGTTCTCCCTCCTTTTCTATTTCCTGAAGTAGCTTGAAAAATATTGGTATTAGTTCTTCTTCAAAGGTTTTGTAAAATTCTGCTGTATACCCATCCGGTCCTGGGCTTTTCTTAGTTGGTAGTCTTTTTATGGTTTCTTCTATTTCCTCAATTGATATTGGTCCGTTTAGGTTTTCTATATCCTCCTGACTCAATCTGGGCAGATCATATGACTTAAGAAATTTATCTATGCCTTCACTATCTTCTAATTTATTGGAGTATAAGGATTCAAAATAGTTTTTGATTATCTTCTGTATTTCTGAAGTGTCTGTTGTGATATTGCCTTTTTCATCCCATATGCTAGTAATTTGAGTTCTCTCTCTTCTTCTCTTCGCTAGCGTGGCTAAGGGTCTGTCGATTTTGTTTATTTTTTCAAAGAACCAACTTTTAGTTTTGTCAATTTTTTCAATTGTTTCTTTTGTTTCAATTTCATTAATTTCAGCTCTGATTTTAATTATTTCTTGCCTTCTAATTCTTTTGCTGATGTTTTGCTCTTCTTTTTCTAGGATTTTTAGATGAAGTATGAGATCATTTATTTGTTGGTTTTTTTCTTTTTTTAAGGAATGAACTCCAAGCAATGAATTGTCCTCTTAGAACTGCTTTCAATGTGTCCCATAGATTCCGATATGTTGTGTCTGTATTTTCATTTATCTCTAAGAATTTTTTAATTTCCTCCTTGATGTCTTCTATAACCCATTGATCATTCAGTAACCTATTGTTCATTCTCCAAGTGATGTATGCTTTTTCCTTCCTTCTTTTATTGTTGATTTTCAGTTTCATTCCATTATGATCAGATAAGATGCATGGTATTATCTCTACTCCTTTATATTTTCTAAGAGTTGCCCTGTGACATAATATATGATCTATTTTTGAGAAGGATCCATGTGCTGCTGAGAAAAAAGTGTAACTGCTTGATGTTGGGTGGTATACTCTATATATGTCAATTAGATCTAGGTTATTAATAGTGTTATTGAGTTCTATAGTTTCCTTATTCAACTTTTGTTTGGAAGATCTGTCCAGTGGCGAGAGAGGTGTGTTGAAGTCTCCCATGATTATTGTATGGTGGTCTATTAGACTCTTGAACTTGAGAAGAGTTTGTTTGATGAACATAGCTGCACCATTGTTTGGGGCATATATATTTATGATTGTTATGTCTTGTTGGTGTATGGTTCCCTTGAGCAGTATGTAGTGTCCCTCTTTATCCCTTTTGATTAACTTTGGCTTGAAATCTATTTTATTTGATATGAGTATGGACACTCCTGCTTGTTTCCGAAGTCCATATGAGTGATATGATTTTTCCCAACCTTTCACCTTCAGCCTATGTATGTCTTTTCCTATCAAATGCGTCTCCTGTAGGCAGCATATTGTTGGGTCTTGTTTTGTGATCCATTCTACTAGCCTGTGTCTCTTAATTGGTGAGTTTAAGCCATTAATATTTAGCGTTATTATTGAGATATGGGTTGTTCTTCCAGCCATATTTGTTTATTTATATTACTAAACGTGGTTTGTTTTCCTCTTTGATTATTTTCTCCCCTTTTACTGTCCTATCTCCCACTGTTCATTTTCATTGTTATTTTCCATTTCCTCTTCCTGTAATGTTTTGCCGAGGATGTTTTGAAGAGATGGTTTTCTAGCTGCAAATTCTTTTAACTTTTGTTTATCGTGGAAGGTTTTAATTTCATCTTCCATCCTGAAGCTTAATTTCGATCGATACACAATTCTTGGTTGGAACCCATTTTCTTTCAGTGTTTGAAATATGTTATTCCAGGATCTTCTAGCTTTCAGAGTCTGTGTTGAAAGATCAGCTGTTATCCTGATTGGCTTACCCCTAAATGTAATCTGCTTCCTTTCTCTTGTAGCTTTTAAAATTCTCTCCTCATTCTGTATGTTGGGCATCTTCATTATAATGTGTCTAGGTGTGGATCTCTTATGATTTTGCACATTCGGCGTCCTGTAGGCTTCTAGGATTTGGGATTCTGTCTCATTCTTCAAGTCTGGGAAGTTTTCTCGTATTATTTCATTGAATAGACTGCTCATTCCTTTGGTTTGGAGCTCTGTACCTTCCTGTATCCCAATGACTCTTAAGTTTGGTCTCTTAATGTTATCCCATATTTCTTGGATGTTCTGCTCATGGTTTCTTAACAGTCTTGCTGAGCTGTCTATGTTCTTTTCAAGTTGAAATACTTTGTCTTCATTGTCTGATGTTCTATCTTCTAAGTGTTCTACTCTGCTGGTAGTATTCTCCATTGAGTTTTTAAGTCGGTTTATTGCTTCCTGCATTTCTAGGATTTTTGTTTGTTTGTTTTTTATAACCTCTATCTCCCTGTATACTTGATCCTTTGCTTCCTGGATTTGTTTGTGTAATTCATTGTCGAAGTGATCTTTCATTGTCTGATTTTGCTGTTTAATGTCTTCCTTGATACTCCAGATCATCTGAAGCATGTATATCCTGAATTCTTTATCTGACATTCCATCTGCTGCGGCTGTTACTTCTTCTAAAGTTGCGTTGACCTGCATTGCTTGTGGTCCTTTCTTTCCTTGTCTTTTCATACTGCTTGCATATCTTTCCTGCAGGCGCGGGCGGCGGCTCTGCTCTCTCTTTATTCCAATTGGGGTGTCGTGGCTACCACGCCGGCAGGTCACTGGGCCTGTTCTGGGAGCTGGTGGCGGCTCTGTTCTGCCCCTACTCCAATTGGGGTGATGAGTGTACCACGCCGGCAGGCCACTGGGCCTGATCCGCCGGTCGGTTGCAGGTTTGCCTACCCTGCAGGCGCGGGCGGCAGCTCTACTCTGCCCCTACTCCAAATGGGGTGACGTGTCTGTCGTACCGGCAGGCCACTGGGCCTGTCCCGCTGGTCGGTCGCAGATCTGCCCACCTTTTGGGCACGGGTGGAGGCTCTGCTCTGCCCCTACTTTAATTGGGGTGTCGTGACTACCCCGCCTGCAGGACGCTGGGCCTGTTCCTGGCATGGGCGGCGACTCTGCTCTGCCCCTACTCCAATTAGGGTGGTGTGTGTAACACGCCGGCAGGCTCCTGGGCCTGATCCGCCGGTCTGTCCCAGGTCTGCCTACCTTGGAGGCGCGGGCGGCGGATCTGCCCTGCCCCTCCTACCACGCCCATGTACCACTGGGTCGAGGGTCTGCCCACCTTGCAGGTGCGGGTGGCGGCTCCGCTCCACCTCCTCTCCAATTGGGGTCACGCGGTCACCACGCTGGCGAACCGCTGGGCCTGCTCCGGGCGCTGGCGGCGGCCCGGCTCCTCCCATCTGGCTCGACGACAAATTGAGGAGACTTGGGTGTCTGTGCCTCACCCCCCCACCAGGAGACCAACTGTTTATGTCGCCGCTGGTATTGATGAAGTTCTCTCCTCCGCCGCTTTCTGATGACATCAGATCTCTGCCATGTTGGTATCCTATGCGAATGGCAGCATTTCGTTCCCCTTGCCGGGCAACCAAAGCAACGGGTGAGTCCTGACCGGCCCTCAGCAGGACCCGGACCAAGAAGCAGTTTCCGTGGGCTCCTAGCCCCGGGCCAGGGAAGTTCCGGGAGCCGGAACTCGGCCGCTCCGTGCTCAGTGTAAGCTCCTATAAGTGTAGGCTCCATGAAGCAGTCCCCGCGGGCTCAGTTCCAGGAGCCGGAATTCGGCCGCTTAGTGCTTGGTGTATGCTCTGATAGGAGCAGGGTCCAAGAAGCAGCCTCCACAGGCTCCGCAGCCCTGGGCCAGGGCGGTTCCGGGACGGTTCCGGGAGCTGGAACTCGGCCGCCCAGCGCTTGGTGTTCGCTCCGATAAGATCAGGTTCTAAGAAGCACCCAGGCGCTGAACCCTAGCAATCTGTCTGCAAGCCGCAGGCGAATGGCAGCCTGAAATTACCTGTTCTATGGCTGAATGCGCTGTGGTCAGTCGAAAACAGGAATGGTGACGTCAGCTTTCCAACATGGTCGCTGCTGGCCTCCTCTGTGGTCTGACCGGTGTGGAGAACCGAGATGGACCGCTTCCTTCCCCCGTCTTGAACCCAGAATTCAGCCTTGAGTAGGGTGCTTGCACGGCTGGCAGAAATTGCAGCGCTGTATCCCTGCGTCGCTATCTCCTCGTTTCCCAGCGCGCGCTGCAGACTCTAGCTGCGGGGCGATTTGCTGAATAAGCAGTGCTACCCTCCGTGCGACAAACCTCTTGTGTTTGAGTCCCCGTAGCCGATCCTCGTGCGATGGAAATCCTTCCTCCAGGTTCCGGAGCACCCCACTATTGCTGGAAATTCCTAACAAGATATCCTTTAGCAGTCCTGACTTGTCATACTCCCACACAGTGAAGCAGCACACGGGGGCAATGCACTCCCCTCGCCGCCATCTTCCTTCCTCTCTATTCCATATGTTTTCATACTTCCTGCATGGTAGACTCTGGCTGCAGCGTGATCCCAGGGAATGGCTGTGCAAGGCTGTTACATGCAAGCAATGCCCTGCACACTGTGGGTGGTGTGTGTGTCAAGCACACCTCAGGCTCTATGAATGGTGCTTTATGTAGTTTTGCAGCCCCATAAAATGGAGAGCTGCTGGCAGACATCCACATTATTTCAGTATTTATATTTAAATGTTTATAAAGTATCTAGCATGAATGCATGTTTCTTTTAAGAAAAAAAAATAACCACAGAAGTGATAACTTAGTGCTCCTGAAAAAAACGATAAACTGATATAAACATAAGTTAAATGTGGATATAAACTTTTAAATTACCAACATTTTAAAAATATAGTTGTGGCCCTGTCAACTGACAAATTTGACAAATATCAGAACACCGTGGCCTTGTCTCTGAACTCTTTTCCATCATTAGTCTATAAACTCAAGCATCTTGCACAAGGGCTATTCCAAACCCTCAGTGTTTTGCTTTTTGTTTTGTTTTCATGAATAAACAAAACCCTGAAGTAAATAATAGGAGTAACATGAATTCCTATTTTATTTATAACAAGACAGTGATTATGTTGTTGTTGTGCATGTTTTTCATTTCTTATTGTCAAAAGAGAATCGTGACCTTAATTGGGAGCCTGCACATGGGAAGAAGGAGACTGTTCAGATAAGACAGCCCACCAATGGTTGGATTTGTGTCTGACTGGATACTATGACCCCTGGAAACCCCAAGCTTAATTATGGTTCCCCTTAAAGGGGAGGCATACAGAGGCCAGGTCAAAAGGGTGGGATACTGATAAGCTCCAAATTTCCATAGGACTGTTGGCTTCATTCTCCTGGTCATTAAACTGGTAATGGGATCTCCATGCTTGGCATGTGGAGTATATCTATGATATATATATATATATATATATATATATATATATATATATATATATATATATATATATATAGCATAAGGATGGCTACATGAAAGTCCATGAACTCTCTGCAGCCCAATAAAATAGGTGCCCTGACCAAAGTGACTATGCAGTTATTTATTTGTAAAATGCAGTCTTTTCTGCAATTAATAAATCACAGCCCACACTCTTCACATACCTGAAAAACAAATAACACAATTCATTTACATTTTTATCCTGACAGTATATTAACTCTCTCAACCTCTGCCATGATGTAGTACAAAGAGATAGAGGCCATCTGAATATCAATGGAAGGATCACACTGGTCCTTTATACTGATGACATTTTGCTATTCAGTCAGCAGGAGCAGTCATTTACTAAGATTGTAGGGACTTTGGTAAGACATAAATTCTCCAGAGTATGAGATAAACTCTATGAATATTTAAGGAAATGGCAGTTCAGTAAAATATCACAGGAGTCAGTGATCACGACCAGGTCAGATAACTCCTACAGTGTAAAATAAACTTTGCATCATGGTCCCTTATGGCAGAGAATGAAACACAATGTTTGGAGGGGCTTTTGGGTTCCAGGGGCAACAGATTTCGCCTCTAGGTCTACTTCCTGGGTAAGTACACCATTGTTAGACAAAGTCTACCAGATGTAAGAAAAGCCAAGAGCAGTAAAGGGCTCTACATCAAATTCAGGCTAATGCAGACCTCCCTGTCATGTGGGCCATATGATCTGGCAGTCCTGTACTGTTTGAAGAATAAGTGCCTGAAAGAGTCACAGTATGATCTTGTGAGGATTCAGGAAGGTAATCATGGCATAGGCCCCTGGAGTTTTGCAACATGATCATGATCATATCCTCAGGAGAAATTTAGCCTTCTTTTGAGAAATAGGTCTGGGAAGTTACTGGGCTTTGGAAGACATGCAACAAGTAATCACATGGCATCAATTGACCATGACTCTGAAATTTTTACAATAGGCTCTGAGGTCTGTCTGACCTGCTAAAAATAATGACAGAAGAGTCCAGCAGCTGTCTTTTGTCAGGAAAAAAAAATAGAATTGATTATGAGCAGGATCAGAGGGCTTTGTAAGCAGCTTGGTCAGGTAACTCTGATCCCTGTATTACCCACAAGAATTGCATCAGTGACCTTCCTTCAGTTTCCATAGCATCTATGGACATGTGAGTGTCATGTACAGATAGATAAATTAGGGGACAAAGCCCAAGGATTTTTGTTGTTGTTGTTGTTTTTGGAGAAGTCAGCATGGTATGTGGGTATAAACCAAAAATAAATGTAGAAGGCATTAAAGGTTCAGTGGAAGTAAAAGGACTAGAAGATCAGAGATAAGGATGTACAAAGTAAAGGCCTGTGAATGGAAGTGTGTGAATCAGCAAGCAGTGTGAAGATTTTTGTTATTACATGTTACTATCTATCAGAAAGCAGCCACCCTAGAGGAGACACTGAACAACTGATAAGAATAAATGGTTCATAGATAATTCTCCAGAACTGGCACAATGGTTACACGAAAAAATAGTAGACATGGTAGCAGTGATGGAACCTGTATATTGACCCAGTGGATTCCCATTTGCTAAGACTAGAGAATACTCTGTATAACCCCTCCAGTCACAGGGACCAATACCAAGCACTTGGAAACTCATATACATTTTCAGACATGAGTTTTATTTTTCTACCAGTGGAGCTTCAAGCCACATTGCAATGTTACTATCCAGTGAGTTATATAGTGCCAGACCTCTAAATAGAGAATTCTACACAGAATAACATTTGACCAAAGGGAGCACTTCATAGCCAAGTAAATGCATGAGCAACCATGGAAACCACATAGCGTAGATTGCATCAAATACCACATCTGTACTATGAGTGGAAAGGTAAAGGCACAGTTGAGAGCCGGCTTGGAGAACATGCACTGCTAGGATAGGGTGCTGCCCTCAAAGCTGCAGTATACACATTATATCAGAGGCCAGTGCATATTGCTATGTTCTCACTAGGAGAAATATGTTGGTACAGGAAACAAGAGGTAAAATAGAGGAGTTATCTGTGTTAATATTCTTCCAAATGACCAGTTAGGGAATGTTCACACATCCTGTCTCCTAAGTTTTGGGTTTTTTAGAGTGTGGATTATTGGATCTACATGGTGGCATATTTTTCCAGGTTACGCAACAGTGCCCCATTAAATTGTGAGCTGTACCTCTCTAGGCACTTTGAAATCTTTGCATCCAGTGTCCAGTTGGTAAAAAGAGGAGACACCATCTTGATCAGGGCAGTTGATAGCAGGAGGAGTTAATATCCTTCCACTCAGTGAGGGCATAGTAATATGTGTGACACTCAGAGTATCTGCTTGGGTATCTCTTGGTACTCCCATGACTTATCATAACTTGGAATTGTGATGAGACCAATCCTAGCTTAAGACCCCTTAGGAAGAGAGTTTATTTTACATCAAAAGGAGGCCACTAATCTACCCAAACAAAAGTTGAGGTGGAGGGAAACTAAGAAGGGATAATGGAGGAGGAAGAAAATGACATTTATTAGTTGCATCTCTGGTATCACTGCAGTAGTAGATGCTATAATTTGTCTCGTATGCTTCTTTTACCCACAGGAAGAGGCCTGGCAGCACCATGGAGAAATTGTTCCCCAAATGCATGTGGAGAAAAGGATCTATGTAAAGTGAGGGGTATGCTGAGGCAGCTCTGGAGCAGCTAGACCTGCTGTGAGAAGGACAGGTAGTTTATAGCTTCAGCTGCTGAAACTTTTTGATTAATTACAAAGATCACGCTAAGACCATGCTCTATCAGGACTATGTCAGTGAGAGAGCATGTCAATGATAGAGCAGAGCAGGTAAGAGGCCGTTCCTGTTCCATTCTTCACTAAGGGAGAGTCTTTCCTTGGGGAATCTCCATTGGCATGACTGAGACTTTCCTAGATTTGTCCTTTAGTTAGATGCTCTTTCCACCTTTTTTTTTTCTATGTATCAGGCCTACCCACCTATCTACTCTTGTTCTATCCTTCACTTTTTTCCAGGTGTTTACCTCAAAAAAATATCTTTCACTTCTGTCTTGCAGTTTCTACCTAGAAGACCTGAACTGACACAAAAGGCAAATCCAGAATCCGTCCTAATCTGTGGAGCAAGTGAAATTGTACTAATTTTATGGAAATGTGGAAAGCAGTCTTATTGTAACCTCATGATTTTCTCTGTCTCCTTGATCTCTCTGAAAATACGGGATAGAATATCCAGGCCTGATCCCACTGGCATGAATTGAGCCCAATAAGTAAACAGACTTTTAGTTACACAACAAATCATACGCTTTCTGTAGAAAATAATGCCAGATGAGTTTAATTCAGAAATCTTGAGTTGGTCTTCCGTGAGGGGAAAAACAAAAAAGAAATAATGAATAAAAGTCAAGTTTAGGAAATTAAATTCTTGAGCAAAATCCTCTTTTAATTTCCCCTCAAACAAAACTCTTTATGTAGTTTTGGCCAAAACATAAACTTGAAGATTTATATATTCACTAGAAACTCTCTCTGAAGTTTAAAACCTTCAACATCTTGAAGTGAATATATGGAGATTTCTACACTAAGCATTAATTAAATTTTATTATATTGCTGGATAATATATTAAAATGGCTATCAGGGGCCAGAAATGTGAATATGATTTTAATCTATTTTAAGTTATTAATAGAAAGGTTTAAGACCCAGCTCATAAAATTTCATGTTTCATGAGAAACTATTAAACATTCTAACTCATTTTAATGCTGGAATATTTATAATATACTCCTGATACAACATTAAAGAGTTAATTGTAATATTTACACTTGGTCTAAAGATGCCTGATATAAGCAAAGGAAATCTCCATTGGAGGTTTCACATTGGATCTCCATCTCAGTTCCACCACTAACAAATTACGCTCATTTGAGCAAGTTTTCACCTCTCTCTTATCCAGTTTTCTCATCTGAAAAACAAAGTGAAGACATGAACTAGCTCAGTGGTTCTCAAAGTGATACTGAACACAAACATTGGCATTACTGGGGACTTATTATGAGAATAAATTTGACGCTTACCCCTTTACTAAATCAAGAATTCTGCAGATATGCCTAAACAATCTGGGTATTAACAACCTTCTTGGTGACTGAGTTGCTCAAAAAAAATTTGAGAATCATTGCATTATATAGTGTCCAAGGCCCTTCTTGTATCCAAACTGTTTTCATTCTATAATATCTTCCTCTTAAGTGCTTGCCTGGCATTTTATACTTCTCTTACTTCCTACATCACATATTTTATGGTAGATTTATTATTGCTCTTTTTTTTTCTTTTTGCATTACTGAGGATTGAAACCAGAATCTCACACATGCTACACATGTGCTCTACCCTTGAGCTACATCCCCCAGAATTATTTTTAAAACATCTCTTCCATCTTAGGTAAATGTGTCTTGGAAGGTAAGGATTTCATTTTACTTATTTTTATATCCAGGGCAATGTCTAGTCCAGACCCATACACATATGCAATGCTTGGTAAATCTTTTTTAAATTGAATTCTTCATTAATTTTAATCTTCATTGGAAAACAAAGAGAAGTTTACAAATGAATTTACAAATGAGTTGAGCTGATTCCAGCTTGTGAGCAGGGAAATAAGAGAACTCAGGTGTAGAGAGCAGCAAGGCATCATTGTAAAGGCAAATTATAGAGATTAAGCTTGCATAGTCTGACCAGGGGGGGGGAAGAGCTATTCAAAATCAATTACAGACAAATATTAACTTTTTAGGGTTTTGCACTGAGAAAGATCCTACTTGGAAAAGGATCTACTTACATCCTGTATATATAACACAGAGAATTGTAAGGAGTAAATGGTGCAAGCTGAGTCCTGATGAGTGCGTACACTGTAATATCTGGGAAAGAGAATATTGGGGAGACAATGTGGCATCAGGTAGGGATTGTGAAGAGAAGAATCACATTACAGAACATAAAAAGCTGAATGTTTTGACTGTCAGAAAACTGTTTTATTTAGGTGTATCCAAAAACAGAAATGGTAAGAAATCACTAAGGCATGTAATTGAGGATGGCCCAGGGATGGCCCAGTGATGGACATGAGGCAGGCTATTCTGTCTACAAAGATGAAATCAGCCCTGAATTGTGTTGCTAACTGATGAAACCCTGGGACCCAATCAATAGGATAGATGACATTCTTACCTGAAACTTCTTCTCTTTACTTAATGAATATTGATAGGAATAATACTTATTTTTTATTGATGAATGGTTTAGGGAGGAATAATATGATTTCTCAAAGAAGTCATATTATGAATATAACCCATTCTCTTCCCATGCAATATTGTGTATCCTGCCTTTTCACCTGCTTCTTTCATGTGGTTTTGGCTGTGTGTCAGATGACATCCCTGAGTGGCGGTTTGCTCCTTCTTTCTTATTCCTCAATTAAGAGGAAATTAGGAAGCAACATTCAGGCCATAGCCCTTCACCTCGAGAGGAAAGAGTCTTCTGTTCAGGTCATGCTTGGTTCCAGTATAGAGGCAATAACAGCCTGTAAACCTGATGTCCAGCAACGGACTGAGTAATGGGGTTTGGATCATTTCAGTCACTCATTCATTCTCCTCTTGTCCTGGGGCATAAAATCCTCTGGAAAACCGAAAATCTATTAGAAGAATTGATGTTGTTCCAGTCTCCCTAGTCAAGGAGACTTAATGCCTGATATAGGACTTCATTTCCTTGTCCTTTATCTCAAATAAATTTCTCTCCTGGGCAAGTAGGACTTTTAATTCAAATATCATAGAGTAGGGTAATAAAAAGGATTACTTTAAAAAAAAATGATCTAATGTAGCTTGCATAATTTCATCCCCAAATTAACCTTATTTATTTTCTTTGATTAAAGGAAATGTGTATCAGAAGTTTTATGATTTTTTATTTAACTTTCATAAAAAATAAAATGATGTAAATCAGACCTTTTTTTCAAATAAGAAAATAATTTGTACCTTGTAAACAATAAAATTCACCAATTTTAAGTAAACAATGTAATGATCTTTGTTAGATATATGCATTCATGCAATAACCCCACAAGCATGATATGGAATCCTTTCATCTCCTTGTGCTTTTTTACAGTGGCTCCCTTTCCCTACCTATAGCCATAACTAGGAACCATAATCTTATTCCTCTCAATAGTTTTATCTTTTGTAGGATTTCATAATCCATGCAGCATGCAGTATTTTTTCTTGAGATCCATCAACGTTATCTTGTGCATCAGTAGCTCATTTAATTTTATTGCTCTGTAGCATTCAATTGCATAGATATATAACATTTTGTTCCTTCATATACCAGTTGATAAGCCTCTGGGTTGCTTTGGATTTTTGGCTATTATATAAAGCAGATAAACTTCTAAGTACAGTTGTTGTAAGAATGCATATTTAATAGCTCTTGGTAAAACACTTAAGAGTAGACTGTTAAAAACTGATAAATTAAGCTTCATAAAAATTAACAATACTTTGCTTTTCAAAAGATATTTAATAAAATGAAAATGCATACCACAAAATGAAATATGGAGTGAAGCATGCATCTGATAAAGTAGTTCTGTTGAGAATATATAAAGAACCCTCATAATTCAAAATAAGATAATCTGATTTTTTTTTAAACACAAAGAACAAAATAATTCAACAGATACTTGAGAAAATACATGAGTAGAAAATATGCTCAACATTATAAGCTATTAGGAACTAAAATTAAAACAAAATTAATTAAAATACTATCCACTGATCAGATTAGCTAATTTAAGATACTAATGACAACAAGTATTGACAAGTATTTGGAGAAACCGGAACTCTCATGTACTGGTGGTGGGCATACAAACTGCTATTGTCCCTTGGAAAAGAAGTGAGTTAGTACTTTTTTATACAATTAAACATGTATATGTTATAGTCATTTTATAAATTCAAGAATATTTTCATATTCTTCAAATCTGTTGAAATAAAATATATTCATTATTAATTTCTATTAATTACTGGGTGACTATTGGTGGATTCTACCACCAATACAATGAACAACAATTATTAATACAATTTTGTATTAATACACCCTCTAGGGCTCTGTTCCTTGGTTGTTGTTGGTTTTGTTGATATGATTTTCCCACAACAAATCAGGACAAAGGGTAATTTATGCATAAAATTATTAAATGAAACCAATTTCATTTAATTAGGCTCAAGTCTTCTATCTAGTCAATGATAGCCATTTAAATACAGTGAAAATGATACCTGTTAACATTGTTGTTGTTGATCATAAAGAAAAATGATTTGGGTGGTATCCAGTGTCTGTTTTTCTACTTTCCATGCTTCTTTGAGTCATTTAACTCAATCAACAGCTTTAAAATAACAAAAGGGAAAACACTAAAGAGGAAATTTCCAATCTTATGTAATTTTACCAGAGTTTTTCTTAACTTCAGTCTTTATAAATATGCCTTTAAATAAAAAAGAAAGAAGCAAAATTAATAATAATTTTGATGTGATCTTTAATCCTTCTGTATGTACTTTTCAAAAATAAAGGAAGTGAGTGACTCTTGATAACAAATTCATTTAATATCTGATAATTTTCAATTCTTTGCTTTCAACAAAATTAAAGGAATGTCCACTTAAGCTGTTAATTCATTAAAATATTTAATAGCAGATTATTATGTAATTTTTGGGATATAAATTTAAAGAAGCTTTAAAAATGTTAGGATTTGTTGTAAATATTCTATTTTCTCATTTATATTTATGTTAAAATGGTTTGTGAACATTTTCTTTTATGAAAATAAGTTTTGGGTTTTTAAAAATATAACCTTAATGATGTAACTTGCCAGGGATTGAACTCAGGAGCGCTTAACCACTGAGCAACATCCCCAGCCATTTCATATTTCATTTAGAAACAGGGTCTTGCTGAATTGCTCAGGGCTTCGCTCAGTTGCTGAAGCTAACTTTGAAATCACAATCTTCCTGCCTCAGCCTCCCATCCTGCTTGGATTACAACTAAATGCCGCTGTACCAGGCAGTCACATATTTTTATTGTTCTATCAGTTGACAGTTATACACAAAATATTTTAGCAGCTAGAGTCATATGATTCTAGAAAATTGAAAAAAGTACAAATTAAATAGCTATAGTTTATTCATAATATAAACTTAATTCTATTACATAACATCAAATCAAATCACATACTAAATTATATGTTTAAATATACTTCAAATGTATAGAATCTAAGTAATTACTTTTTGTTGCTGACATGGGGAGACCATAAAAATGTTTTCAAGTTTTAATGTATATTACATTTGAAAAACTTGAAATAATTGAAATGAAATATTAGTTTAAGGATTAAAAGGAATGATGGACAACTCTAACTACATGTAAGTCTGTCCATGTGCAAATGAATTAATAAAAGGGGATATTAATTACTTCAGAATTTAAATTTCACTGGCAACTTTTGACAGAGACACACCTTTGCCTTATTTTAAAAATGCAGTATTTATGTTAGAAATAAAATCCTTTGTCACAATATACATTTAAAATAAGAATTTTAGATATCAAACTTAAAATATGACTGTACATGATGCTTTGAAATATTTTTGGATCTTAAATGAGAAAAACAGTGCAGATCTGTGCTTTATCCCATTCAACATAGATGAGACATACCATCTTATAATACCTTGGGCATTCTTCTGCCATAAAATAGGCAATTTTTTTAATGCTTTCTCTAGTTATAATAAAGTTTCACGGTCCATGTAAATGGTTCTAAGACTGAGGTTGTCAATGAATGTTTAATGGATAATTTGTGTTTAGATGCATATTTCTCAGTGTTTTTATGTTTTCACACCAATATTCATTCTTATATTCTATCTATTTAAATTTAAGATCTCCATAAAGGGGAATCAACATTGTTTTATAAAGAAAGAATAGCATTTGGGGAAATAATCTCTCTTTGACAAAATAAAATAACCCTGTTACTCTGACAAGTGGTACATTCATTGGAGCCAATCAATACTTTATGTGTAAAATCCAAGACAAATTCTGAAGTCCCTTCTGTCCCTAAATCTACATGCTTTTCCTCCTGTGCTGTGTAGCTCTACGTGCCCTATTTCAATTGTCACTTATTTCTCATATAGTCACAGGAGAGAATGCACAGGCAGGACTGCTGCCCCATTGTCCTGGCATGACTATGCCTTTGGCAGAAAGGAAAGAATAGTGATAGAAATTAATTGATAGCTATCTAAATTACAGAGTTAATACACTTCACATTAAAATGAACTATATATATATGTATATCTAGTAGCTATGCCTTTATTTTCAAAATGAGAAAGAACATGCCTAAGAAATCTTAACTCACTTGTCCAAGGTAACACAAAGCTATTATCAGAACTTGCTGTAGAAAGTAGTCTTAGTATCAATCAAGTTCTTGTTCCATCAATAATAATTAAGAACACAAGCTTCAAAGTCAAGTGCATCTGAATTCAAATCTCCACCATGGAGTTTTGGGAAAGGTAGTTATAGCATCCATTTAAAAATTCCTTTCTGATATAATAGACTAAAATCTTTATTTATAACATATTTTGAGGTTATTAAAGAAGGATTGGAAAGTCTTAGGTACTTGGAAAAGAGATAAATAAGTCATTGCTATTTATTATTACTGTATCATTCACAGAGGGCTGAACATATCAAGCTGGTAGTACTAAATTTACCTTAAAGTTATATCTAAAAGAAAAAAAAAACAGACTTTCAAAAATTATGTCTGTTTATTTGTTTATTTTATGCTGGGATTGAATTCAGGAATGCTTTCCTACTGAACAACATTACAGCCCTTTTTCTTTCTTATTTTGAGACAGGGCCTGACTAAGTTGCCCAGGATCTTATGATCCTCCTGCCATAGCCTCCCAAGTCACTAGGATTCCAGGCATTTACCACTGAGCCTGGTTATGCCTATCTATTTAACTTCTGAGCTTTAAATTTTACTAAATACCTTGTCAATGGCAATGAGACCCACAATCTAAAATGTACTTATACATTAATTAATCTATCTATTTACGAATTCAACAGTTATCTAAAAATTCAAGAAACACCTTTTTAAACATTGTGTGCTAGTCCCTATGATGAGTGCTTGGAATCCACCCAGGAATAAAGCATAATTCAGGTTCTATTTTTGATGAATTCTAAGTTGAGATTTTGATTGAAAGGTTGAAATAAGTGTATGTGCCAGTCCTTACAGGATCTATTCATGGTGATACTATACCAAATTTAAGAAATTGTATTTGACTTGAATAGACATTTCTCAAAGAGAAAGAGAGAAAGATATATCTATATCTATTTATAGATATAGATAGATAGAGTTATACATACACACACACACACAGAGAGAGAGAGAGAGAGAGAGAGAGAGAGAGAGACAAATACCTAGCAGATATATAAAAAGAGAATCAGCATCACTAGGCACAGAGAAATGCAAATCAAAACTACAATGAGATGTCACCTCACACCTGCCAAAGTAGGGCTGTTATCAAAACAAAACAAAACAACAACAAAAAACAAACAAACACACAAACAACAACAACAACAACAACAACAAAAAAACAAATACAACAGTTATTAGCAAGGATGTGGAGAGATTGAAGTCCTAATACACTGTGGGAAGAGATGCAAAAGTATGCAACCATTATGGCAAACAGAGTAGACATTCCTCAAAAATTAAAAACAGAGCTATTATGTTTCATTAATTTCTGATTTTTTATTCAAAATAGCTAAAATCAAGATCTCTAAGAGCGTTTACCTCTCCTGTGATCATTGTAGCATTATTCACAATAGTCAAGATGTGAAGATAACATGAATATCCATGGACAGATAAATGGATAAGAAAATGTGGTATACACATACAATGGAATATTATTCTTCCTTTAAAATAAAGAAATTCTGCAAAGAGTCATGACATGGATGAACCTTGAGGACTTTATGGCATAAGTCAGCTACAGAAAGACAAATACTACATGACTCAATTTATATGAGGTATCTAGAATAGTCAAAATTGTACAACGGTTGGATCGGTTGGCAGTTTTCAGAGGTTAGAGGAAATAGCAAATTATAATCAACAGACACAAAGTTTCAATTAAGCATGAAGAATAAGTTCTAGGGATCTGTTATACAACATGGTACCCATGGTCAGCTTTAATGTCTGGTACACTTAAAAATTTAAGGAAATAAAATTTATGTTAAGTGTCCTTACCATAATAAATTCAAATTAATAAAATAAAAAAATAAAAAGAGAAATTGCCTTTGTAACCCATGATACATATCATATATCCCTTGTCTTTTTTAAAAACTGTCTTACCCTATATAGTATTAACTGAAATATAAAGAAAACTGTTATATCAGACTTTTCCTAAGTGATGAGAAAAGTTCTCTACATAGAAGTTAAGCTTACTCCACCCATTTGAAAGAGATTATTGAACTTGGTATTTAGCTGAATGGAGTGAAAAATGAGAACACATGATTCTGCATGAAAGAAAAGCAGATTTACAGATTTCTCTGTGCTCAAAACAGTTTGAGTTTTGTAATCCAAGCTCTCCCAGATGTTCTCAGGGCAATCAAGTGAAAAATAAGAATATGAGGCAATAAGAGAACTATATTTCCTGGGGATTTGTTTCTTTATAACAAAATTCCTTTAAAGTAGTCGATCAAAATCACTCAAGAACTGAAAACGTTTAACATGGCTTCTAAAACCTCAGGCTTAGTGCTTTCCTTTTGGGAATTAACAAAGCTGCAGACCATTGTGGTTTGCCTCTTTTTTATAATGTCAAATTGCCAATTGGCATAGGTTGGGGTAAGAGAGGGCAATAAAGAATGTGGTTAGAATGATATAGTGGGATGGAAGGTTGGAAGCTACTAATAGAGCTCATACTTGAGGTCATTTTTAAAGACATTCTTGTAACTGTTGAGAGATAGGGGTGTAGGCTCATTCTGCATGTAGTTATCCAATTTCCCCAGCACCATTTATTGAAAAGCCTGTTCTTTCTCCAATGTATATTCTTAACAGGTTTGTTTGAAAATTGGTTGGCGGCAGATACATGGATTTACTTCTAGGTTTTCTAGTTGGGAATTTTAATCAGTGGTTAAGTACCCCTAGGTTCAATTCCCAGGACCAGTATCAAAAACAAAACAAAATTAAAAATATCCAAGAAAGAGCTGGGACTATAGCTCAGTGGTAGAATGTCCCTGGGTTCCATTCCTAGCAACACACACATACACACACAATGAAACAATGTGTACATGTAAATAAAACATTAATTAAAAGAGCAAAATTTATTTTTGTTTTTGAACAAATAGCACATTCTGTGGACTTTCCATAAACATCAGGAACTAATCTCTTACATAAGCCATTTCTATTATCTTCTCCAAAGTTGAGATCATACACCAGGGAGATAGGGATGGGCTTTTTATTCCACACACGCCCTTTGTTGGCTGACTAAAATATATAAGTAAATCTCTTACTCTGTTCGTTTTAGGAGCTGAAAAATGATTGTTTTTCATACCTATGAGAAGAATATACCTCTATAAAAAGTAAAGGTAGAGATTACTTTAAAATATTTTGGAGTATTTTATAAAAAACACAGTTGGGACAGAGTTTGCTGCCAGCCAAAGAACTGTTTTTAATTAAATCCTTGTTCAACATGCTTACTGCAGGATTTTCTTATTTTTCCTGTTATATAAAGAGGTACTGATTCAGCAATTATTGAAAGCTGGACACATTGTAAAACTTTCTTCTGAGATTACTTAGCCAACAAAATCAGCTGTGATTCATTAGATAATAATATTATCAGGGGCAATGTTCCCTATGTTATCCTTTAGGAATAGGCCTTTGGTGACTCTGGAAAATGAAAGCCCAAATAAGAAAAGAAGCTTCTCATATTACATATTATAAAAATCTTTGTGGTGAAATGGTAAAAAATATAGTTGTATATGAAAGGCCAGTGGGTCTATTAAATGGTGTAAAAGTTAGGTAAACCAGCTTCCATTCACAACTTTATTAATCATTGCTTAATGATATACCCAAGAAAAGCTTCTATTACTCAATCCTTAGCACAAAAATTGAAGTCAACTATGTCTACTGAGAAGTACTATTCAATTTTCATACAATGTGTGCATGTTAGAGAATTACACAAAAATTTATTCTTAATGGGAATCACAAATAACTATTTTTCAGCATCCTCTTAGACTCTTAGAGACTTTAATTTTTCCCACTGCCAAAGTTTGCTACTTCTTCCAGCTCCAAATTTGTGCAAGAGACTTTGTCACAGTTATGTGGAATATATAAAATTTAATTTATGTTATCATTGTACTTTCTGAAAAAGGATACTTGCAATAGTGAAAGAATAAATTCAAGATTACATTACCAGGTTTTCTAACTGTGAAGTAAGTACACCAGTATCTACATAATCCTCATTAAATAACAAAACCACTATTAAAGTTAGAAAATTAAAAAAAAAATTCTCAGAAATTTCTAGAATTTCTAGGCAGAAAATCTGCAGAAATATACAAGAGGTGAACAGGTAATCCATTATAATAGTAAATTTACCATTTATAGAATGCTCCATCCAAAAACAATTAAATACATATTTTTTTAAATACCCTTAAAATATTCACCAAGGTAGAGCAAGTACTGAGACATAAAGTTTAAAAGAATTCACATGATAAAGAGTAATGTTCCCTGACTATAATGGAATTGAGCTAAAAATTAATAACAGGTATATAACAAGACAATCTCTGTACACTAGAAAATTAAACAATGCACTTCTTAATAATTCAGGGTTGAAATAGGAAGTCTCAGAGTAAATTAAAATTCATAGATCCAAATGGGATTGAAAAGGTAACATATAAAAATATGTAGATTCTATCTAAAACTGTTTTGAGAGGGACAGTTATTATATGAAAGTTTGTGTTAAAAAAAAGTCAGAGGTCTTAAATCAATAATCTAATGTTTAACTTCATAAAATGAAAATTAAAAATCCACAGTAAAATAAGTACAAAGCCAGCAAAGAATGGAGTAATAAGGACAAGAACAGAAATCAATGTGATCCAATTCTGTTCTCCACCTTAGAAACTGTTCCCTTATCCTCAATAAATAGCATTGCATAATCCTTGATTCCAAAGAAAGGAAAGAAAATTGGAGAAAAATCAGTGAAACAAAAACTAGTTGTTTGGAAAAATACAGTTAATTAATCTTCAGCAGAAGTAACAGAAATAAATAAAAGAGAAGATATGAGGTATAAATATCAGAAATGAAAAACATGTAACTATGATTCTTGCAACTCTTGAAAAGATAAGAAAGAAATACAGTGAAAAGTCTATGTTCATGAATTTAACATACACTAAAGGAACAATTCATTTAATGCCATAACTATAAAAATTAAAGTAACATACATAATTTGACTAGTCCTACAATCATTAAACAAATCAAATCAATAATTAAGACTTCCAAATTAAAAATCTTCATACATAGATGATTTCATTGGAGAATTCTGTCGGAAGAATGAATACAAATTTCACATAATGTCTTTTAGAAAAAGAAAAGGAGAAAAAATTTCACTGATATCAAAAGACAGTGGAAAAAAAGAAAGCTATAAAACTATTTCCCTTTTGAGTCTGTGTATATGTGTGTGTGTATACACATATTTGTATGTGTGTGTATATTATACAAATATATACAAATATATATGTATATATACATATATACATACAATGTATATGTATAAATATTATATATAAATATGCATAATTCCTATGTAAACTAATCCCACAATGTATAAAAAATTTTATTATGACTAAATGAGATGTATTTGATACAGAATGCTGATTCAAAATTCAAAAATCAATCAATATAATATAATATATCAACAAGCGAAAGACAAAATGTATACAATTGATCAATTAAAACAGAAAAATTTGAAAAGAATCCAATACCCATTCAACATAAAAACTTTCAGTACATTAGGATTACAGAATAATAACCTCATGATAGCAAATATCATATAATAGAAGCCATTTATAGTTATCAATAGCTAACAATATGAACTGGGAAAACTTGAAAGCTTTATTTCAAGAAATAAGACAATATTGCCTACTTTCACTACTTTTATTAAACGCAGTGCTTGAGGTGTTATCCAGAGCTATCAGGCAAGAAAAAGAAATAAAGGACATCTAAATAGGAAAAGAAGAATCTGAATAATCATAATTTGCATAAACATGACCTTATATATATAGAAGATCCCAAACAATACATCAAAATATTATGATAAATGAAATTAGCAGAGTTAAATGATACAAAATTGACAAAAAAAAAAACAAAAGTGAATTTTCTGAAATAAAAATTGAGAAAGTAATGCTAGTCACAGTAGCTACAAAAATATAAAATACCTAAGAATAAATTTAAGCAAAGTGGTACAATTTAAATTTCTAATTTAAATTATAAAAAATTAATGAAAGAGGACACACAAAAATGGAAACAACTTCCATCGCATATCAACAATTAAAATAATTGACAATATTAAAATGTTAATAGTACTTAAAGTACTACAAATTTAATATAATTCTTATCAAAATGACAATGATATGTTTCAAAACAAAAAAGAAACTGGAAAAAATAGTACTACAACCCCAAATAGCCAAAGCCAATTTAAACAAAAAGAAGAAAGCAAAGACATTATGCTACCTCTCTTCAGAATATAGTAACAAACCAAAGCAATCAAAAGAACATAGTAGTAGTGGAGCCTGCTCTTATCAGAGCATACACCGAGCACGGAGCGGCTGAGTTCCGGCTCCCGGAACTGCTCTGGCCCAGGGCTAAGGAGCCCGCGGAAACTGCTTCTCGGTCCAGGTCCTGCTGAGTACTGTGGAGGTAAATACCAACCAAGCCTTTGTGGGCAGTGGCAACAGGACTGAGACGGGGCCTGTGAGGGCCGGTCAGGACTCACCCGTTGCTTTGGTTACCCGGCAAAAGGAACGAAATGCTGCCATTCGCATAGGATACCAACATGGCAGAGATCTGATGTCATCAGAAAGCGGCAGAGGAGAGAAATTCATCAATACCAGCGGCGACAGAAACAGTTGGTCTCCTGGTAGGGAGGGTGAGTCACAGACACCCGAGTCTCTCTCGCTTTGTCGTCGAGCCAGAGGGGAGGAGCCGGGCCCCCGCCCACGCCCGGAGCAGGCCCAGTGGCTTGCCCGCGTGGTGGTCGCGTGACCCCAATTGGAGAGGGGAAGGAGCGGAGCCGCCACCCACGCCCGCAAGGTGGGCAGACCTGCGATCCAGTGGTACACGGGCGTGGCAGGAGGGGCAGGGCAGAGCCACCGCCCTCGCCTGCAAGGTAAGCAGACCTGCGACAGACTGGCGGGTCAGGCCCAGAGGCCTGCCAGCGTGGTACACACATGACCCCAACTAGAGTAGGGGCAGAGCAAAGCCTTCGCCCGCGTCCGGATCAGGCCCCTCCGGTGTGGTGGTCACGTGACCCCAATCGGAGTGGGGGCAGAGCAGAACCACCACCCGTGCCCGCAGGGTGGGCAGACCTGCGACCAACCTGCAGATCAGGCCCAGCAGTCCGCGGGCGTAGTAGGAGGGGCAGGGCAGAGCCGCCGCCCGAGCCTGCAAGGTAGAGAGACCTGCGACAGACTGGAGGATCAGGCCCAGCAGCCTGCCGGCGTGGTACACACGTCACCCCAATTGGAGTAGGGGCAGAGCAGAGTCTCCGCCCATGCCAGGAACAGGCCCAGTGACCTGCCGGAGTGGTAGTCACGACACCCCAATTGGAGTAGGGGCAGAGCAGAGTCGCCACCCGTGCCCAAAAGGTGGGCAGACCTGCGACTGACCAGCGGGACAGGCCCAGCGGCCGGCCGCGGTGGTAGGCACGTCACCCCAATTGGAGTAGGAGCAGAACAGAGCCTTCGCCCGCGCCTGGAACAGGCCCAGCAGTCCGCGGGTGTGGTAGACAAGTCACACCAATTGGAGGGGGGGCAGAGCAGAGCCGCCTGCCGCACCCATAATAAGCCCAGCGACCCGCCGCGTGGTAGACACGTCACCCCAATTAGAGTTAGGGAAGAGCAGACCCGCCGCCCGCGCCTGCAAGGTAGGCAGACCTGCGACCGACCAGCAGAACAGGCCCAGGGGTCCGCAGGCGTGGTAGACACCTCACACCAATTGGAGGAGGGGCAGAGCAGAGCCGCCACCCGCGCCTGCAAGGTAGGCAGACCGCCGCCCGACCCTGCAAGGGAGACTTTTCAGGAAAGAAAAGACCACAAGTAATGCAGGTCAACTCAAATTTAGAAGAGGTAACAGCTGCAGCAGATGGAATGTCAGATAAAGAATTCAGGACATACATGCTTCAGATGATCTGGAGTATCAAGGAAGACATTAGACAGCAAAATCAGACAATGAAAGATCACTTCAACAATGAATTACACAAACAAATCCAGGAAGCAAAGGATAAACTATACAGGGAGATAGAGGTTATAAAAAACAAACAAACAGAAATCCCAGAAATGCAGGAAGCAATAAACCAACTTAGAAACTCAATGGAGAATACTACCAACAGAGTAGAACACTTAGAAGTTAGAACATCAGACAATGAAGACAAAGTATTTCAACTTGAAAAGAACATAGACAGCTCAGCAAGACTGTTAAGAAACCATGAGAAGAACATCCAAGAAATATGGGATAACATTAAGAGACCAAACTTAAGAGTCATTGGGATACAGGAAGGTACAGAACTCCAAACCAAAGGAATGAGCAATCTATTCAATGAAATAATAGGAGAAAACTTCCCAGACTTGAAGAATGAGACAGAATCCCAAATCCTAGAAGCCTATAGGACGCCGAATGTGCAAAATCATAAGAGATCCACACCTAGACACATTATAATGAAGATGTCCAACATACAGAATAAGGAGAGAATTTTAAAAGCTACAAGAGAAAGGAAGCAGATTACATTTAGGGGTAAGCCAATCAGGATAACAGCTGATCTTTCAACACAGACTCTGAAAGCTAGAAGATCCTGGAATAACATATTTCAAACACTGAAAGAAAATGGGTTCCAACCAAGAATTGTGTATCCAGCGAAATTAAGCTTCAGGATGGAAGATGAAATTAAAACCTTCCACGATAAACAAAAGTTAAAAGAATTTGCAGCTAGAAAACCATCTCTTCAAAACATCCTCGGCAAAACATTACAGGAAGAGGAAATGGAAAATAACAATGAAAAACAACAGTGGGAGGTAGGACAGTAAAGGGGGGGAAAATAATCAAAGAGGAAAACAAACCATGTTTAGTAACATAAATAAACAAATATGGCTGGAAGAACAACCCATATCTCAATAATAACCCTAAATGTTAATGGCTTAAACTCACCAATTAAGAGACACAGGCTAGTAGAATGGATCACAAAACAAGACCCAACAATATGCTGCCTACAGGAGACGCATTTGATAGGAAAAGACATACATAGGCTGAAGGTGAAAGGTTGGGAAAATCATATCACTCATATGGACTTCGGAAACAAGCAGGAGTGTCCATACTCATATCAAATAAAATAGATTTCAAGCCAAAGTTAATCAAAAGGGATAAAGAGGGACACTACATACTGCTTAAGGGAACCATACACCAACAAGACATAACAATCATAAATATATATGCCCCAAACAATGGTGCAGCTATGTTCATCAAACAAACTCTTCTCAAGTTCAAGAGTCTAATAGACCACCATACAATAATCATGGGAGACTTCAACACACCTCTCTCGCCAATGGACAGATCTTCCAAACAAAAGTTGAATAAGGAAACTATAGAACTCAATAACACAATTAATAACCGAGACTTAATTGACATATATAGAATATACCACCCAACATCAAGCAGTTACACTTTTTTCTCAGCAGCACATGGATCCTTCTCAAAAATAGATCATATATTATGTCACAGGGCAACTCTTAGACAATATAAAGGAGTAGAGATAATACCATGCATCTTATCTGATCATAATGGAATGAAACTGAAAATCAACAATAAAAGAAGGAAGGAAAAAGCATACATCACTTGGAGAATGAACAATAGGTTACTGAATGATCAATGGGTTATAGAAGACATCAAAGAGGAAATTAAAAAATTCTTAGAGATAAATGAAATCACAGACACAACATATCGGAATCTATGGGACACATTGAAAGCAGTTCTAAGAGGACAATTCATTGCTTGGAGTTCATTCCTTAAAAAAAGAAAAAACCAACAAATAAATGATCTCATACTTCATCTCAAAATCCTAGAAAAAGAAGAGCAAAACAACAGCAAAAGAATTAGAAGGCAAGCAATAATTAAAATCAGAGCTGAAATTAATGAAATTGAAACAAAAGAAACAATTGGAAAAATTGACAAAACTAAAAGTTGGTTCTTTGAAAAAATAAACCAAATCGACAGACCCTTAGCCACGTTAGCGAGGAGAAGAAGAGAGAGAACTCAAATTACTAGCATACGGGATGAAAAAGGCAATATCACAACAGACACTTCAGAAATACAGAAGATAATCAAAAACTATTTTGAATCCTTATACTCCAATAAATTAGAAGATAGTGAAGGCATAGATAAATTTCTTAATCATATGATCTGCCCAGATTGAGTCAGGAGGATATAGACAACCTAAACAGACCAATATCAATTGAGGAAATAGAAGAAACCATCAAAAGACTACCAACTAAGAAAAGCCCAGGACCGGATGGGTATACAGCAGAGTTTTACAAAACCTTTAAAGAGGAACTAATACCAATACTTTTCAAGCTACTTCAGGAAATAGAAAAAGAGGGAGAACTTCCAAATTCATTCTACGAGGCCAACATCACCCTGATTCCTAAACCAGACAAAGACACTTCAAAGAAAGAAAACTACAGACCAATATCTCTAATGAAACTAGATGCAAAAATCCTCAATAAAATTCTGGCAAATCGGATACAAAAACATATCAAAAAAATTGTGCACCATGATCAAGTAGGATTCATCCCTGGGATGCAAGGCTGGTTCAATATACGGAAATCAATAAATGTTATTCACCACATCAATAGACTTAAAAATAAGAACCATATGATCATCTCGATAGATGCGGAAAAAGCATTCGACAAAGTACAGCATCCCTTTATGTTCAAAACTCTAGAAAAACTAGGGATAACAGGAACATACCTCAATATTGTAAAAGCAATCTATGCTAAGCCTCAGGCTAGCATCATTCTGAATGGAGAAAAACTGAAGGCATTCCCTCTAAAATCTGGAACAAGACAGGGATGCCCTCTCTCACCACTTCTGTTCAACATAGTTCTCGAAACACTGGCCAGAGCAATTAGACAGATGAAAGAAATTAAAGGCATAAAAATAGGAAAAGAAGAACTTAAATTATCACTATTTGCAGATGATATGATTCTATACCTAGCAGATCCAAAAGGCTCTACAAAGAAACTATTAGAGCTAATAAATGAATTCAGCAAAGTGGCAGGCTATAAAATCAACACGCATAAATCAAAGGCATTCCTGTATATCAGTGACAAATCCTCTGAAATGGAAATGAGGACAACCACTCCATTCACAATATACTCAAAAAAAATAAAATACTTGGGAATCAACCTAACAAAAGAGGTGAAAGACTTATACAATGAAAACTATAGAACCCTAAAGAGAGAGATAGAAGAAGATCTTAGAAGATGGAAATATATACCCTGTTCATGGATAGGCAGAACTAACATCATCATATGCAACAAAATGAAACTGAATCCCTTTCTCTCGCCATGCACAAAAGTGAATTCAAAATGGATCAAGGAGCTTGATATCAAATCAGAGACACACCGTCTGATAGAAGAAAAAGTTGGCTACGATCTAGATACGGTGGGGTCGGGCTCCAAATTCCTCAATAGGACACCCATAGCACAAAAGTTAATAACTAGAATCAACAAATGGGACTTCCTCAAACTAAAAAGTTTTTTCTCAGCAAAAGAAACAATAAGAGAGGTAAATAGGGAGCCTACATCCTTGGAACAAATCTTTACTCCTCACACTTCAGATAGAGCCCTAATATCCAGAGTATACAAAGAACTCCAAAAATTAGACAATAAGATAACAAATAACCCAATCAACAAATGGGCCAAGGACCTGAACAGACACTTCTCAGAGGAGGACATACAGTCAATCAACAAGTACATGAAAAATTGCTCACCATCTCTAGCAGTCAGAGAAATGCAAATCAAAACCACCCTAAGATACCATCTCACTCCAGTAAGATTGGCAGCCATTATGAAGTCAAACAACAACAAGTGCTGGCGAGGATGTGGGGAAAAGGGTACACTTGTACATTGCTGGTGGGACTGCAGATTGGTGCAGCCAATTTGGAAAGCAGTATGGAGATTTCTTGGAAAGCTGGGAATGGAGCCACCATTTGACCCAGCTATTCCCCTTCTCGGTCTATTCCCTAAAGACCTAAAAAGAGCATGCTACAGGGACACTGCTACATCGATGTTCATAGCAGCACAGTTCACAATAGCAAGACTGTGGAACCAACCTAGATGCCCTTCAATAGACGAATGGATAAAAAAAAATGTGGCATTTATACACAATGGAGTATTACTCTGCATTAAAAAATGACAAAATCATAAAATTTGCAGGGAAATGGATGGCATTAGAGCAGATTATGCTAAGTGAAGCTAGCCAATCCCTAAAAACAAATGCCAAATTATGTCTCCTTTGATATAAGGAGAGTAACTAAGAACAGAGTAGGGATGAAGAGCAGGAGAAGAAGATTAACATTAAATAGGGATGAGAAGTGGGAGGGAAAGGGAGAGAGAAGGGAAATTGCATGGAAATGGAAGGAGACCCTCAGGGTTATACAAAAGTACATACAAGAGTAAGTGAGGGGAAAGGGAAAAATAATACAAGGGGGATAAATGAATGACAGTAGAGGGGGTAGAGAGAGAAGTGGGGAGGGGAGGGGAGGGGAGGGGGGATAGTAGAGGATAGGAAAGGCAGCAGAACACAACAGACACTAGTATGGCAATATGTAAATCAATGGATGTGTAACGGATGTGATTCTGCAATCTGTATATGGGGTAAAAATGGGAGTTCATAACCCACTTGAATCAAAGTGTGAAATATGCTATATCAAGAAATTTGTAATGTTTTGAACAACCAACAATAAAAAAATTAAAAAAAAAATAAAAAAATAAAGTCCTAAGTGGGATGGTAGCAGGATAGGTATGGATATTACATAACTTAGATACTGTTCTTAAACTGATAAATGTTGGGCAAGTTCTCAAAATAATATGTATATTCATTGAATATAAGAAATGTAAAATAAATGATCTGTAAATGGGAAAAAAAAGAACATAGTAGTGGCATAAATACAGACACAGCAACCAATGGAACTAGAAATTGAAACCCAGATATAAATCCATGCATCTACAATCAATTGACTTTTCGTAAGCTGTCAAGATTAGGCATTGAAAAAAGAATAGTCTTTCTAATAGATCTGCTGAGAATATTGGTTAGCTGCATGCAAAATAATGAAACTGCACCTCTATCTCTCACCAATTACAAAAATCAACACAAAATGGTTTAAAGATTAAATATAAAACTTGTAACTATGAAAGCCCTCAAAGATAATATCAGGAAAATTCTTAAGATCATCAGTACGAACAATGATTTTCTTTTCATATGTTACCCTAAAAGCACAGGAAACAAAAGCTAAAATATAAAAATGAGATTACAGCAAACTAAACACCTTTGGAATAGTAAAGGAAACAACCAATACATTGAAGATAATCCATGGAATTAAAGAAAATTTTTGCAAACTATACATCTGACAAGACACTTCTATCTATAATATATAAGGAGTATGAAAGCTCAATAGCAAAAATAGAATTACCCAACTAAAAAGTAAGCAAAAGACCTTAATAGATATTTCTTAAATGAAGACACTTCCACCTTACACAAAAATCAACTCAAAGTGGATCAAAGACTTAGGCACTAGAACAGAGACCCTGCACCTAATACAAGAAAAATCCCCAAATTGTCATTCACCATTTTGGCTTGGAACTGACTTCCTTAATAAGATTCCTAAAGCACAGTAAGTAAAATCAAGAATCAATAAATGCAATGGATTCAAACTAAAAATCTTCTTCTCAGTAAAGGAAACAATCAATAACATGAAGAGAGAGCCTAAGGAATGGAGAAAATCTTTACCATATGCACCTCAGAGCATTAATCTCCAGTACATATAAAGAACTCAAAATATTTAATACCAAGAAAACAACCCAATCAATAAGTAGACTAAGGAAATAAACAGACACTTCACAGAAGAAGAAATATAATTAATCAACAAATATACAAGAAAATCTTCAACATCTCTAGTAATTAGAGAAATGCAAATTAAAACTTCTCTAAGAATATTTTCTCTTTCCAGTCAGAATTCCAGTTATTAAAAATACAAGCAACCATAAATGTTGACAAGGATGTGGGGCAAAAGGTACAATCATACATTGCTGGTGGGACTGCAAATTGATACAACCATTATGTAAAGAGTATGGAACTTCCTCAGAAAACTTTGAATGGAACCACGATTTGATGCAACTATCCACTCCTCAGTTTATACCCAAAGGACTTAAAATTGGCATACTACAGTGACACAGCCACGTCAATGTTTATATAACAGCTCAACTCACAATAGCTAAACTATGGGACGAACCCACATGCCTTTCAACAGAAGAATGGATAAAGAAAATGTGGCATATATACATAATGGGATATGTCTTAGCCTTAAAGAAGAATGAAACTATGGCATTTGACAGTAAATGGATGGAGCTAGAGAATACCATGCTAAGCAAAATAAGCCAATCCCCAAAACCAAAGCCTGAATGTTTTCTCTGATATGCAGATTCTAATTTATAATAAGGGGTAGGGAGATATGAAACAATAGAGATACTTTGGATTGGACAAAGTGAAGGGAGTAAAGGGAGGGGAGGGGGTAGGGGATAGGAAGGTTAGTAGAATGAATCAGACATTATTATCCTATATTCATATATGATTACACAACTGGTTTGATTCTACATTATGTACAATCAGAAGAATGAGAAGTCATACTCCATTTATTGGTGTCAAAATGTGTTTTACTGGCATGTATCTCTAATTAGAACAAATTTAAAAATACCTAAAATATACACACAAAAAATGTAGAAATGTCAACCAGATATACAGAAAAATGTATTCCAACATCATTAAACTTGAGGTAAATGCAAATTAAAGCCAGGATGAGATGTTACCTTATTAGCTACTATCGAAAAAGACAAAAACAAAAACAACACCAAAAAAAAAAATACTGGAGGAGAACTGGATAAAAGGAAATTATTTTGCACTGTGGATAGGAATGTAAATTAGTGCACCCATTATGAAAAATAGTAGGAAGTTTCCTCTATAAACTAAACATAGCACTTCCATATGATCCAGCTCTCCCACTACTTGGTATATACAAAAAGGGAATGAAATCTATATGCTGAAAAGACATCTGTACAGGCATGTTTATTGTGGCACTATCTCAATATCCAAACTATGGAATACTTTATGTGTTCACACATAGATAAATGAATAAAAAGATACATATACACTGTATACTATTCAGCCATAAATAGGATCCAATCTTGTAATTTTCAATGACATGGATAGAACTGGAGATCAGAATGTTAAGTGAAGTAAGCAAGGCATAGAAAGACTAGTTCCATATGCTCTTATTCATATTTGGAATCTAAAACAGTTGATCTCACTTAAGTTAGAACATAATGGTGGTTAGAATATGTGGTGGGGAGGAAGAGTACGATGCATGAAGAAATGGGGAAAAGATAGTCAATAGGTACTAAGTTACAGTTAAATAGCAGCAAGAAAAAAAAAGTGTGCTATTGAAGAATATGATAATTACAGATAGCACTCATGTACTACGCATTTTGAAAAGCTAGAAGAAAGCATCTAGAAAGATTTTACCATAAAGAAATGATAAATATTTGAGGAAAAAAACCATATGTTGAACCTGATTTAAACATTTCACAATTATACATTTATCAAAACATAATAGTACACTATTCATGCACCAATTAAAATAAAATTAGTGAAAAAGGCAAACCATATAATTGGATTAATTTAAGCAGAAGCATTTGAAAGACTCCAAATCCTATTCAAGGTAAAAATACTGAGCAAGTTAAGATTAAAGGAGAATTATGTCATGATAACAAACATCTAAAAGAAAGTTCTATGGCTAATAACATATAATAGTCAAAGACTAAAAGTATTGACCCTAAGATCAGAAAAATCTCAAAGAAATGTATTATCATTTCTTTTATTTAACACAGTACTAAAAGATCTGGCCAATATAATGAGGAAAAAATAAGTAAATAAATAAAATAAAATAATAATATTATAGGCATATAAATTGGAGCATCAGAAATAAAATTTTACCTTTTTATAAACACGATTTGTCCATGAAGAAAATCCTAAGATATGTATAAAGAGGTTCCTAGAACTATGAAGGTAGATAAGTAGCTTGCAAAAGACAATAATTTGCATTCCTTCCAAATATAATGAAACTTATGTTTAAGCTAAAGAAAACATATAAGGAGCCTCTATGCTTAAGGTTCCAAAATACTATTGCAAGAAACCAGAGAAGACCTACATTAATGAAGATACATATTGTGCCCATGAACTGGAAGACTCCAGATGTAAAACATAGATCAAATTGATCTATGTTTAGTGAAAAATCTCATCAAGATTTCTGCAAACATAGTTAAGTATCTTCTAAAATTTATATGGAAACATACAAAACCAAAAGTTGGTATATCCATGTTAACCAAGAAGGGTACTAGGGAAGGAACTATTCTGATATTAAGGCTTATTTTCTTGCTACAGTAAAGAAAACAGTGAATAATGGCTTAGAGATATAAATGCAAGTCAATGGGAAAGAACAGAAAGTCCATAAATATATTCACACAAATACTAAACAGACTTTTGACAGAGGTTTAGAAGCTATTTGATGGATGGAGGATAGCCTTTGAAACAACTACTGCAACTCTATACCCATAAGCAAAAATAAGCCTTGACTTCAACCTCACATTTTATTTAAAAACAAAGTCAAAATAAATCACAGATTTAAATGTAAAAGTTTTGTAAATCTGATGTCACCAAAATTAAGAACTTTGTGAAAGACTTTATTGTGAGGATCAAAAGGTAAACCACAGATCTGGAGAAAACATCCACAAACTAATATCTTGACAAAGGACTAGTGTCTAGAACTGATAATGAACTCTCAAAATTCAGCATCCAAAATAAAATAACTCAATTATAAAATGAGCAAAAGATAGAGCTGAAATTTCACTGATGAGGCTATAGAAATTGCAAAAACATAGGTGAAAATATGTTCAATATCATTACATATCAAAGACATCCAAATTAAAACTATCTTTAGACATTACCAAACAAATATCAGAATTGCAAAACTGAAAAAAAGATTAATGACAATACCAAATGCTGGAGAAAAGGCAGAGAAACTTGATCCATTATAAATTGCTGGACTGTGAAATGATTTAGCTTTTCTGGAAAAGCCTATTGGTTTCTTATAAACTGTATATGAGGTCACTTTACGACCCAGGAATTGACTTCTTGGGAATATATCCTAAAGAAATGAGAAGTAATATTCACACACAAGGAAAATCTGTACAGAAAGATTTATAGTAGTTTTATTCATAATAGTCAAAACCTTTAAGACAATTCAGATGTTTTGCAATGAGTAAATGGCCACAAATTGATGCATTTATGCCATGGAACACACACTATTCAGCAACAGAGACAAACAAATTACATTACTGATAAGCATAATGACTCAGATAAGTATCAATTTATCAAAAGCCAATGCCAAAAATGTTACATATTGTATGATTCCATTTATGTAGCATTCTTGAATGGACAAAATCATAGATACAGAAAAAGATTACTGGTTGCCAGGTGTTGTGGATGGAAGGGCAGGTAGAAGAAGGCAGATGTTGTTAGGAAAGTGCAATCAGAAATATGCTAAAAATGAAAATTTATAAATAAATTAGGGGCTGAGGATCTGGCTCAGTGGTAGAATTTTGCCTAGCATGTATGAGGCACTGGGTTTAATCCTCAGCACCACATAAAAATAAGTAAATAAATAAATTAAATAAAGGTGTTGTGTCCATCTACAACTAAATATATATATAAATAAATAATATATGTCTACACTTTTTTTATAAAAATGAAAGAAAAATTAAAAAGGATTTTTTAATAAAATCATTTTCACAATTTTATTTTTAAACTGATAATTGTCATATTTATGAGAGCAATTCTTAAAATTATTGCTGAGGTAACAAAAGAAATAATGAAACAAGAGATCCTGTATAGCATCAGGAGGACTTCAAATTAATGTAAAACAATAAATATCAATGCACTCATTAATGGAAAAATGCATATTCAATGATAAGTAAACATGTACTCCCCTTGCAAGGAAAAAAAAAAAAACTTTAGATGTGATACTCATATTTTCAGAAAATATCAACCAGCAGTTCTTATTCTTGGAACTTTCCATGTAGTTATGTAACAACTGTCAATACATGCCAGTAGAGTTTGCCATAAAACTCAGTCCAATCTTGGCATCACAATTTCACAGGATTATAAAACATTTCATAGTATTTAAAGGAATTTCAGAACATGATTAAAGAGTTGGAGGAAAACTCTAACTGAAAGCTAAGTTGTAGCATAGTTTGATGTAGAACAGAGAATGACACAAGGAAAGATCAAGTTTACTAGTAGGTTATTAACTAAAGAGAGTAATTGGCAATTGTCTGACTATACAGAGAATGAAGCAAGGTGTCATCCATTTACTTATCCACCTGAAAAAATTTTAGCCCAATAATAAAGCTACTTTACTGAGGGCACAATAAGAACTTAACATTATTTTACCCTCACATTACTAAATAGACAGTGTTGCACATGTATATAAAAGGAGACATGGTTCATGAGGCCTATAGAATACCAAATGAACAAAATTACAAAAGATCTATATCAAGACACATTATAATAAAGTTGCCTACCATACAGAATAAGGGGAGAATTTTAAAGGCCACAAGAGAGAAAAATCAGATTACATATAAGGGAAGACCAATTCGGATCTCATCAGATTTTTCAACCCAGTCTCTCAAAGCAAGGGGATCCTGGAACAAAATATACCAAGCTCGAAAAAATAATGGATGGCAACCAAGAATCTTATAACCACCAGAATTAAGCTTCAGATTTGATGATGAAATAAAAACCTTCCATGATAAACAATAGCTAAAATAATTTACAGCAAGAAAGCCTGCACTACAGAACATTCTTGGCAAAATATTACACATGGAAGAAATAAAAAACAACAATAAAAATCTGCAAAGGGAAGAACTACAATAAAGGAAAAGCCAACTAAAGGAGAAACTAAGTCAAGTTAAACACCAAAAATAAACAAGATTGACTGAAAATACAAATCATGTCTCAATAATAACCCTGAATGTTAATGACCTAAATTCACTAACCAAAAGACATAGATTAAATTAATTTTAAAAAATCCCAACCATATGCTGCCTTCAAGAGACTCATCTCATAGAAAAAGACATTCACAGGCTGAAGGTGAAAGGTTGGGATAAAATATAGCATTCACATTGTCTGTATATACAAGTCTGGGGTTTCCAACCTCATATCAAATAAAATAGAATTCAAGCTAAAGTTAATCAAAAGGGATGAAGATGGACTTTTCATACTGCTTAAGGGAACTGTACATCAACAAGACATAAGAGTTATAAATATATATGCCCCAAACAATGGAGCATCTACCTTCACCAATCAAACTCTTCTCAAATTCAAGAATCAAATAGACCACCACACAATAATTCTGGGTGACTTTAACACACCTTTTTCACCACTGGATATATTTCATATCACTCCAGTCAGAATGGCAGCTATCAATAATACAAACAACAATAAGTGTTGTTGAGGATGTGGGGAAAAGGCACACTCATACATTGCTGATGGGACTGCAAATTGGTGCAGCCAATATGGAAAGCAGTATGGAGATTCCTTGAAAAACTTTGAATGGAAGCACCATTTGACCCAGCTATCCCACAAATCAGTTTATAACTAAAGGACTTAAAAACAGCAGACTACAGGGACACAGCCATATCAATGTTTGTAGAAGCACAATTCACAACAACTAAATTGTGAAATCAAACCAGATGCCTGTCAGTAAATGAATGGATAGGTAAACTTTTGTATATATACACAATGTAATATTACTCAGCATTAAGAGAATAAAATCATGGCATTTGCAGGTAAACGGATGAAGCTGGAGAATATAATGCTAGGTAAAGTAAGCCAATCTCAAAAAAACAAAGTCGGAATGTTTTCTTTGAAATGAGGATGCTGACTCATAGTGGTGATGGGGGGTGGGGAGCATGGGAGGAATGGAGGAACTTTAGATAGGGCAAAGGGGAGGAAATAGAAGGAAGGGGGAATGGGGGTAAGAAAGATGGAATGAATTAGATATCATTACCCTAAGTACATGTATGAGGACATGAATGGTGTGAAAATACTTTGTGTATAATCAGAGACTTCAAAAATTGTGCTCTCTGTGTGTAATATGAAATGAATTGTATTCTGCCATCATATATAACAAATTAGAATACATAAATAATTTAATAAAAAGCTCAGGTGTTTGTATTTTGCACAGAGCTGCACAATAACAAACTTTTGTTCTAATTAAGAATAGCTGATCTCAATTTCAGGTTTCTAAGCAATGTACCACGTCAGAGATTGGCAAAATACAACCCATGGGAAAAATCAGCCTTGGCCTGTTTTGTATCATCTAATAACTAAGAATGACTTGCATATCTTTAACCATTTGAAGGCCAAAAATATCAAAAGAATGTTTCATGACAAGTAAATTTGTATGATTTGGAGTTAACAAGTTGGAACAGAGACTTTCTGGCCACAAATTTTGAAATGTTTTTTCCGGAAAAATTTACTAACCTAAGCAGGAAAGTTCTCTATGTACTATAAAGCTACATAAGATATTTTCAACTTTGTTCTAATCTAGGGAGTGGGGTATTACAAACCAGGGTATACACTCCTATGTCAGTAATGGATATATTTAGTGATATCTTAAAGATAGTAAAGCAAACTACACAGAATTAAGACTTTTTTTTGTACCTTTAAACACTAGAAAATATGTAATAAAACTGGGATTGGAATCTGATGTTTCTCAAGCCACACCACAATTGGAACAGTCAGCAATTCATTACATTTAAGCTGGCTAGAACATGCAATCTGAATCAATGTGTGCCCAACTCTTGCAGACCACCTTTTGTATTCTAAGGTCTAAACTCACTTAAAAAAAATCATAAAATTAATTGCAAGTTTATTTTTCTGAAGATATTTCAAACAAATAAATACATCTACCAGAATGTTTTGCTCAGGAGGCTGAGACAGGAGGATCATGAGTTCAAAGCCATCTTCAGCAACTTAGCAAGATCCTGAGCAACTCAGTGAGACAGACACTTGTCTCTAAGTAAAATATTAAAAAGTGATAGGAATGTGGCTCAGTAAACAAGCATCCCTGTATTCAATCCTTGGTACAAAAAAATATATGGTATTAGTGTATTATTTTTAAAAAATAATCTAAGGTGTCTACAGAAGAATTGAATGGGAAAAAAATAAAAGATATAATAGTCAAGGATCTCTTTCACAACTCACAAGGAGATCCTAGGATGAATAGTCACAATAATAAGGACAGTCCTTGGAAACTGCTCAAGATCTCTTCAAGAAACAGGGGGTTTGGGTAGAGATGGATGGAAGAGTAATTCCACTGTACTTTGCTTATTCTTTCCTTTATTTCTGAGATATTATAGACTCACCTTCACATATTCCACATTTCCTAGAGGATCCTTCTGTTTAGTTTATATATGAGTGAATTCTTTTGCAATTAGACATTGTGAGGATTCCCATTCTTATTAACCAAACGGGTCTTTTTTAAAATTTTTTTTTATTGTTGGTTGTTCAAAACATTACATAGTTCTTGATATATCATATTTCACACTTTGATTCAAGTGGGTTATGAACTCCCATTTTTACCCTGTATACAAATTGCAGAATCACATCAGTTACACATCCATTGATTTACATATTGCCATACTAGTGTCTGTTGTATTCTGCTGCCTTTCCTATACTCTACTATCCCCCCTCCCCTCCCCTCCCCTCCCCACTTCTCTCTCTACCCCCTCTACTGTCATTCATTTATCCCCCTTGTATTATTTTCCCCTGTCCCCTCACTTCCTCTTGGATGAAATTTTGTATAACCCTGAGGGTCTCCTTCCATTTCCATGCAATTTCCCTTCTCTCTCCCTTTCCCTCCCACCTCTCATCCCTGTTTAATGTTAATCTTCTTTTCATGCTCTTCATCCCTACTCTGTTCTTAGTTACTCTCCTTATATCAAAGAAGACATTTGGCATTTGTTTTTTAGGGATTGGCTAGCTTCACTTAGCATAATCTGCTCTAATGCCATCCATTTCCCTGCAAATTCTATGATTTTGTCATTTTTTAATGCAGAGTAATACTCCATTGTGTATAAATGCCACATTTTTTTTTATCCATTCGTCTATTGAAGGGCATCTAGGTTGGTTCCACAGTCTTGCTATTGTGAATTGTGCTGCTATGAACATCGATGTAGCAGTGTCCCTGTAGCATGCTCTTTTTAGGTCTTTAGGGAATAGACCGAGAAGGGGAATAGCTGGGTCAAATGGTGGTTCCATTCCCAGCTTTCCAAGAAATCTCCATACTGCTTTCCAAATTGGCTGCACCAATTTGCAGTCCCACCAGCAATGTACAAGTGTACCCTTTTCCCCACATCCTTGCCAGCACTTGTTGTTGTTTGACTTCATAATGGCTGCCAATCTTACTGGAGTGAGATGGTATCTTAGGGTGGTTTTGATTTGCATTTCTCTGACTGCTAGAGATGGTGAGCATTTTTTCATGTACTTGTTGCTTGGTTGTATGTCCTCCTCTGAGAAGTGTCTGTTCAGGTCCTTGGCCCATTTGTTGATTGGGTTATTTGTTATCTTATTGTCTAATTTTTGGAGTTCTTTGTATACTCTGGATATTAGGGCTCTATCTGAAGTGTGAGGAGTAAAGATTTGTTCCAAGGATGTAGCTCCCCATTTACCTCTCTTATTGTTTCTTTTGCTGAGAAAAAACTTTTTAGTTTGACTAAGTCCCATTTGTTGATTCTAGTTATTAACTTTTGTGCTATGGGTGTCCTATTGAGGAATTTGGAGCCCGACCCCACAATATGTAGATCGGAGCCAACTTTTTCTTCTATCAGACTGTGTGTCTCTGATTTGATATCAAGCTCTTTGATCCATTTTGAATTCACTTTTGTGCATGGCGAGAGAAAGGGATTCAGTTTCATTTTGTTGCATATGGATTTCCAGTTTTCCCAGCACCATTTGTTGAAGATGCTATCCTTCCTCCATTGCATGCTTTTAGCCCCTTTATCAAATATAAGAAAGTTGTACTTTTGTGGATTGGTTTCTGTGTCCTCTATTCTGTACCATTGGTCCACCCGCCTGTTTTGGTACCAGTACCATGCTGTTTTTGTTACTATTGCTCTGTAGTATAGTTTGAAGTCTGGTATCGCTATACTGCCTGATTCACACTTCCTGCTTAGCATTGTTTTTGCTATTCTGGGTCTTTTATTTTTCCATATGAATTTTATGATTGCTTTCTCTATTTCTACAAGAAATGCCGTTGGGATTTTGATTGGCATTGCATTAAACCTATAGAGAACTTTTGGTAATATCGCCATTTTGATGATGTTAGTTCTGCCTATCCATGAACAGGGTATATATTTCCATCTTCTAAGATCTTCTTCTACCTCTCTCTTTAGGGTTCTATAGTTTTCATTGTATAAGTCTTTCACCTCTTTTGTTAGGTTGACTCCCAAGTATTTTATTTTTTTTGAGTATATTGTGAATGGAGTGGTTGTCCTCATTTCCATTTCAGAGGATTTGTCGCTGATATACAGGAATGCCTTTGATTTATGCGTGTTGATTTTATATCCTGCCACTTTGCTGAATTCATTTATTAGTTCTGATAGTTTCTTTGTAGACCCTTTTGGGTCTGCTAGGTATAGAATCATGTCACCTGCAAATAGTGATAATTTAAGTTCTTCTTTTCCTATTTTGATGCCTTTAATTTCTTTCATCTGTCTAATTGCTCTGGCCAGTGTTACAAGAACTATGTTGAACAGAAGTGGTGAGAGAGGGCATCCCTGTCTTGTTCCAGATTTTAGAGGGAATGCCTTCAGTTTTTCTCCATTCAGAATGATGCTAGCCTGAGGCTTAGCATAGATTGCTTTTACAATATTGAGGTATGTTCCTGTTATCCCTAGTTTTTCCAGAGTTTTGAACATAAAGGGATGCTGTACTTTGTCGAATGCTTTTTCCGCATCTATCGAGATGATCATATGGTTCTTATTTTTAAGTCTATTGATGTGGTGAATAACATTTATTGATTTCCGTATATTGAACCAGCCTTGCATCCCAGGGATGAATCCTACTTGATCATGGTGCACAATTTTTTTGATATGTTTTTGTATCCGATTTGCCAGAATTTTATTGAGGATTTTTGCATCTAGTTTCATTAGAGATATTGGTCTGTAGTTTTCTTTCTTTGAAGTGTCTTTGTCTGGTTTAGGAATCAGGGTGATGTTGGCCTCGTAGAATGAATTTGGAAGTTCTCCCTCTTTTTCTATTTCCTGAAGTAGCTTGAAAAGTATTGGTATTAGTTCCTCTTTAAAGGTTTTGTAAAACTCTGCTGTATACCCATCCGGTCCTGGGCTTTTCTTAGTTGGTAGTCTTTTTATGGTTTCTTCTATTTCCTCAATTGATATTGGTCTGTTTAGGTTGTCTATATCCTCCTGACTCAATCTGGGCAGATCATATGACTTAAGAAATTTATCTATGCCTTCACTATCTTCTAATTTATTGGAGTATAAGGATTCAAAATAGTTTTTGATTATCTTCTGTATTTCTGAAGTGTCTGTTGTGATATTGCCTTTTTCATCCCGTATGCTAGTAATTTGAGTTCTCTCTCTTCTTCTCTTCGCTAGCGTGGCTAAGGGTCTGTCGATTTGGTTTATTTTTTCAAAGAACCAACTTTTAGTTTTGTCAATTTTTCCAATTGTTTCTTTTGTTTCAATTTCATTAATTTCAGCTCTGATTTTAATTTTTTCTTGCCTTCTACTTCTTTTGCTGTTGTTTTGCTCTTCTTTTTCAAGGATTTTGAGATGAAGTATGAGATCATTTATTTGTTGGTTTTTTCTTTTTTTAAGGAATGAACTCCAAGCAATGAATTGTCCTCTTAGAACTGCTTTCAATGTGTCCCATAGATTCCGATATGTTGTGTCTGTGATTTCATTTATCTCTAAGAATTTTTTAATTTCCTCTTTGATGTCTTCTATAACCCATTGATCATTCAGTAACCTATTGTTCATTCTCCAAGTGATGTATGCTTTTTCCTTCCTTCTTTTATTGTTGATTTTCAGTTTCATTCCATTATGATCAGATAAGATGCATGGTATTATCTCTACTCCTTTATATTGTCTAAGAGTTGCCCTGTGACATAATATATGATCTATTTTTGAGAAGGATCCATGTGCTGCTGAGAAAAAAGTGTAACTGCTTGATGTTGGGTGGTATATTCTATATATGTCAATTAAGTCTCGGTTATTAATTGTGTTATTGAGTTCTATAGTTTCCTTATTCAACTTTTGTTTGGAAGATCTGTCCATTGGCGAGAGAGGTGTGTTGAAGTCTCCCATGATTATTGTATGGTGGTCTATTAGACTCTTGAACTTGAGAAGAGTTTGTTTGATGAACATAGCTGCACCATTGTTTGGGGCATATATATTTATGATTGTTATGTCTTGTTGGTGTATGGTTCCCTTAAGCAGTATGTAGTGTCCCTCTTTATCCCTTTTGATTAACTTTGGCTTGAAATCTATTTTATTTGATATGAGTATGGACACTCCTGCTTGTTTCCGAAGTCCATATGAGTGATATGATTTTCCCAACCTTTCACCTTCAGCCTATGTATGTCTTTTCCTATCAAATGCGTCTCCTGTAGGCAGCATATTGTTGGGTCTTGTTTTGTGATCCATTCTACTAGCCTGTGTCTCTTAATTGGTGAGTTTAAGCCATTAACATTTAGGGTTATTATTGAGATATGGGTTGTTCTTCCAGCCATATTTGTTTATTTATGTTACTAAACATGGTTTGTTTTCCTCTTTGATTATTTTCCCCCCCTTTACTGTCCTACCTCCCACTGTTGTTTTTCATTGTTATTTTCCATTTCCTCTTCCTGTAATGTTTTGCCGAGGATGTTTTGAAGAGATGGTTTTCTAGCTGCAAATTCTTTTAACTTTTGTTTATCGTGGAAGGTTTTAATTTCATCTTCCATCCTGAAACTTAATTTCGCTGGATACACAATTCTTGGTTGGAACCCATTTTCTTTCAGTGTTTGAAATATGTTATTCCAGGATCTTCTAGCTTTCAGAGTCTGTGTTGAAAGATCAGCTGTTATCCTGATTGGCTTACCCCTAAATGTAATCTGCTTCCTTTCTCTTGTAGCTTTTAAAATTCTCTCCTTATTCTGTATGTTGGGCATCTTCATTATAATGTGTCTAGGTGTGGATCTCTTATGATTTTGCACATTCGGCATCCTGTAGGCTTCTAGGATTTGGGATTCTGTCTCATTCTTCAAGTCTGGGAAGTTTTCTCATATTATTTCATTGAATAGACTGCTCATTCCTTTGGTTTGGAGCTCTGTACCTTCCTGTATCCCAATGACTCTTAAGTTTGGTCTCTTAATGTTATCCCATATTTCTTGGATGTTCTGCTCATGGTTTCTTAACAGTCTTGCTGAGCTGTCTATGTTCTTTTCCAGTTGAAATACTTTGTCTTCATTGTCTGATGTTCTATCTTCTAAGTGTTCTACTCTGCTGGTAGTATTCTCCATTGAGTTTTTAAGTTGGTTTATTGCTTCCTGCATATCTAGGATTTATGTTTGTTTGTTTTTTATAACATCTATCTCCCTGTATAGTTGATCTTTTGCTTCTTGGATTTGTTTGTGTAATTCATTGTTGAAGTGATCTTTCATTGTCTGATTTTGCTGTCTGATGTCTTCCTTGAGACTCCACATCATCTGAAGCATGTATATCCTGAATTCTTTATCTGACATTCCATCTGCTTCAGATATTACCTCTTCTAACGTTGAGTTGACCTGCCTTGCTTGTGGTCCTTTCTTTCCTTGTCTCTTCACACTGTTCGCGTTTCTTTCTGCTTGGTGAAACTGTTGTGCTATTGAATTTTCCCCCTATATATTTATATTGCTCTTGTATAGTTGCAAATTCTCCCTCGAAGGCGCGGGCAGCGGCTCTGCCCATCCTCCAATTGGGGCAATGTGCCTACCACGCCTGCAGGCTGCTGAGCCTGTTCTGCAGGTCGGTAGCAGGTCCGCCTACCTTGCAGGCGCGGGCGGCGGCTCTGCCCCTCTGCGGGCCACTTTGCTTGTTCTCTTGGTGGTCGCATTTCTGCCTACTTTTCAGGCGCGGGCAGCGGCACTGCCCCTCTGCAGGCCACTGGGCCTGTTCTGCCAGTGACTCACAGGTCCGCCTACCTTGCAGGCACGGGGGGGGGGTGGCTCTACCCTTCCGCAGGCCGCTGGGCCTGTTATGTCTGTCGGTTGCAGGTCTGGCCTGTTCTGTTGGTGGTCGCAGGTCCGCCTACCTTGCAGGCACGTGGGGCAGCTCTACCCCTCCACGGGATTCTGGTCCTGTTCTGCTGGTGGGTCACAGGTCCACCTACCTTGCAGGCGCGGGGGGGGCGGCTCTACCCTTCCGCAGGCCGCTGGGCCTGTTCTGTCTGTCGGTTGCAGGTCTGGCCTGTTCTGTTGGTGGTCACAGGTCCTCCTACCTTGCAGGCGTGGTTGGCGGCTCTGCCCCTCTGCGGGCCACTGGCCTGTTCTCCAAACTTGTCTTTAAGAAGCACTGTATTAGAGAAAGCATGTAATCTTTGAAAATCTCTTGTGATTCAATCAAATATAATGGAACACTTATCCAAACAAAGATTGCCTTTCTCTACTTTTCATTTTTTTTCTCCATTCATCACATAAAATAAACAATCTCTAACTCTTTTACATGGCCACCCTGAAAAGACAAATAATTCTGGAAGTTAATAAGATAAACATGATAATGGACATTTGACCTTTTAGAAAATAACTCATCCTATTTACTCAATTAAGTAGTGTCTTATTTTCATTTGGTTTTTGGCTTAAATTAGTTAGGAGGCAGAAAAGAGACATTTTTAGGACAATCAGCCATTTCATTCTGGCAACACAACTGATTCCAGGTCTTCTTTTATGCAGTCAATAGAGCTAGACCTTGAGTGAGATTACTTATAGTGTAACAAGTACAGAAAGGAGATGAATTCTGATTGGGTTGGGGCTGGGAGAAATCTTGAAATGATTCATTAGTGGCTTTAATAGTGGATGTTAAGAAATACCCAAAAAGTTCTGTTTTCTCTGTGACTAAGAGTGGATGTCTTGAGAGGTTCAGAAAAAGTTCACATTGCCCTTGAACAAATATGTTTTCCATATTCATTGCCAGAATGGAGAGAAGCAGAAGGCCAAAAATTAGTGAAAAATTCTGATCTCATTTTGTGTTTCTGGACTTCTCTAGTGTAGAGAGTACCAAAAATCATACTGGAGAGCCTCATGCTTTTTTCCCGTTGTTTTTGCCAGAAGGGAAAAGTATTTCAGAAACTCTATGCTGGAGGTAACATCAGACTCCAAAATTTTAATTTTCTCCAAGCTCTCCACCACTGACACATTTTCATTTATCCATTTTAAAGAGTGAAATATTCCAAAAGAAATAAATGGAAATTGTAGGCTAACTGTAAAACAAATATTATTTATTTAGCAGTTAACATAATTTCTTCCCCCCCCCATAGAAATGATGACTTAAAGACATACTTCTATTTAAACTTTTAAGCATAACTCTTTCCTCTGTCATGTGAATGGCACTAATTTAAAATTTTTACTACAATATAAACTTATGAGAAACAATCCATAGAAATTTAAGCTGGGAGATGTTGAAACAATTTTAATTTCTTCACTTTCTGGATTTACATTCATTCATTTGTTCACACATTTATTCAGTCATTTATAGCAGATCCATGGACAATTTTTACCAATGTAAAACACAGGGTGCTTTGTTTGCTCCATTCCCCTATCATTTTTAAAATTCTCATGACACAAAGAAAATGATGTCATTGTTATGGTTTTAGGCATAGGTAAAAAAATTATACCAATTGAGCTTCAAATTCTAGCTTTAACACAAATTAGCTGAGAACTTGTAAGCAAGTTACTTATTTATAGTTTCCTTATCATGAACATGGGATAATTATCCACACTTCTCTTTGCAGTTACAGGTATTAAGTAAAATATTCTAGAGAGTGATCCTGGTGTCAGGCTCATGTGATCCATAAATAGTGGCTTTCTTTCCTCTGGCTATCTCTTTCATTCTTTTCACAGATTATTTTTATTCTTTGCCTTTAAGACTGATAGTAATGATAATGATCATATCATGAGATTATACTGTTTATATTGGAGGGACTCTTTTTCTGTGCTCACAACAACTCGTAATATTGTCAGGGTCTAATAAATATTTACAGAATGAATGTCAGAGTATTTTTTATTCAGTAGGGCTTACGTTGAACCTACAGCTCAAATGTTCAATGTCAAAATAACGACATGTGTTTTAGAGAGCTTATCATTTGTAGTTGGACTCAGCACTTGAATGTTCTTTTGTTTTGTTTTCTTTTTTATTTAATTTAGTTTGTTTTTGTTTGTTCTAATTAATTATACATAACAGCAGAATGCATTTCAATTCATTATACACAAATGGAGCACAACTTTTCATTTCTCTAGTTGTACAAGATATAGAGTCACACCATTAGTGCAATCATATATGTACTTAGGGCAATAGTGTCCATCTCATTGCATTATTTTTCCCACCCCCATGCCTACTCCCTTCTTCTCACTCCCCTCTGCCCAATCCAAAGCTCCTTCATTCTTCCCTTCCCTTGACCACTTCTCCATTATGGATCAGCATCCACATATCAGAGTGAACATTTGGCCTTTGTGTTTTTTGGGGATTGGCTTATTTTGCTTAGCATGATACTCTCCACCTCCATCCATGTACATGCAAATGCCATAATTTTATTCTCTTTTAAAGCTAAGTAATATTTTATTGTGTATACATACCACAGTTTCTTATCCATTATCTATTGAAAGGCATCTAGATTACTTCCACAGTTTACTTATTGTTAGTTAAGCTGCTGTAAACATTAATGTGGCTGCATCACTATAGTATGCTGATTTTAAATCTTTTGGGTGTAGACAAAGGAGTAGGGTAGCTTGGTCAAATGATGGTTTCATTCCATTTTTTATAAGGAAGCTCCATCCTGCTTTTCAGAGTGGTTGCACCAATTTTCAGTCCCACCAACAATGTATGAGTGTACCTTTTGCTCCACATCCTCACCAACACTTATTGTTGCATGTATTCTTGATTATTGCCATTCTGACAGAAGTGAGATAAAATACTTTTGATTTGCATTTTTCTAATTGCTAGAGATGTTGAACGTTTTTTCATATATTTCTTGATTGATCATATATCTTCTCTGAGAAGTGTCTGTTCAGTTCCTTAGCCATTTATTGGTTAGGTTATTTGTTTGTTTGTTTGTTTTTTGGTGTTAAGGTTTTTGAATTCTTTGTATATCATGGAGATTAGTGCTCTATCTGATGTGCTTGTGGTAAAGATTCTCTCCCACTCTGTATGCTCTCTCTTCACACTATTGACTGTTTCCTTTACTGAGGAGAAGTTTTTCATTTGGATCCATCCCATTTTTTGATTCTTGATTTTATTTCTTGTGCTTTATGAGTCTTGTTAAGGAAATCAGGTCCTAATTCAACATAATGATGATATGGGCCTATTTTTCTTTCACTAGACACAGGATTTATGTTCTAATTTCTAGATCCTTTATCCACTTTGAGTTGAGTTTTGTGCATGGTGAGAGATAGTGGCTTAATTTCATTTTGCTGCATATGGATTTCCAGTTTTCCCAGCACCATTTGTTGAAGAGGCTATCTTTTCTCTAATGTATGTTTTTGGTGCCTTGTCTAGTATGAGATAACTGTATTTATGTGGGTTAGTCTCTGAGTCTTTTATTCTGTACCTTTGGTCTACATATCTATTTTGGTGCCAATACAATACCAATTTTATTACTGTAGCTCTGTAGTATAGTTTAAGTTCTGGTATTGTGATGCCCCCTGCTTCATTATTCTTGATAAGGATTGCTTTAGCTATTAGGGGTCTCTTATATTTCTAAACGATTTTCATGATTGCTTTTTTGAGTTCTATGAGGAATGCCACAGGGATTTTATTTGGAATTGCATTAAATCTGTATAATGTTTTTGGTAGTATGGCCACTTTGACAATTAGATGAAATAAATTAAAGGTTATGAATAGGAAAAGAAGAACTCAAACTCTCACTATTTCCTGATGACATGTTCTACATTTAAAGGATCCAAAAAAATTCTACCAGAAAACTTCTAGAATTAATAGATGAATTCAGCAAAGTGGCAGGATATAAAATCAATACCCATAAATCAAGTGCATTTTCATATAGCAGTGATGAATCCTCTGAAAGAGAAATTAGGAAAACTACTCCTAATAGTTAGGAGTAGGGTGGGGAAAGCTCTGACACAGCTGTACCTAAGCGCCTCACACCCAGCCAGGGAGGTAACTCAAATCACGTGCGAGGATAGCCTCCCACAGACATATGTAGAATATTCCATCCTTCAATGAGAGAATATACTTTCTTCTCAGCAGCACATAGATCCTTCTCTAAAATAGACCATATACTATGCCACAAAACAACTCTTAGCAAATATAAAAAAGTAGAGATACTACCCTGCATTCCATCAGATCAGAATGGAATGAAAATAGAAATAAATGATAAAATAAGAAATAAAATCCACTCCAACACCTGGAGACTAAATAATATGCTACTGAATGAATAATGGATTATAGAAGACATCAAGGAGGAGATTAAAAAAATTTTTAGAGGTGAATGAGAACACAGATACAACATATCAAAATCTCTGGGATACTATGAAGGCAGTTCTAAGAAGAAAGTTCATTGCATGGAGTTCATTCCTTAAAAGAAGAAAAGGTCAACAAATAAATGATTTAATACTACATCTCAGAGCTCTAGAAAAAGAACAAACCAACACCAAAAGCAGCAGAAGACAGGAAATAATTAGAATCAGAGCTGAAACCATTGAAACTGAAACAAACAAACAACAACAACAAAAAAAAACAATTGAAAAAATTGATAGAACAAAAAGTAGGTTCTTTGAAAAAATAAATAAAATTGACAGACCCTTAGTCATAATAATGGAGAGCGAAAACTCAAATCATTAACGTATGTGATTAAAAAAGAAATATCACAACAGACACTATAGAAATACAGAAGATAATTAGAAATTATTTTGAAAACTTGTACTCCAATAAAATAGAAAATATCAAAGGCATTAACAAATTTCTAGAGTCATATATTTTGCCCAAATTGAATCAGGGTGATATGTAAAATTTAAACAGATCAACTTCAAGTGATGAAATAAAGACACCATCAGAAGTCTACCAACCAAGAAAAGCCCAGGACTGGATGGTTACACAGCTGAGTTCTACAAGACCTTTAAAGAAGAACTAATACCAATACTGTCCAATTTATTTCAGGAAATAGAAAAAGGGGCAGCACTTGCAAACTCATTCTATGAGGCCAACATCACTCTGATTCTAAAACCAGGCAAAGACACATAAAAAAAAAGAAAACTTCAGACCAATATCTAATGAACATAGATGCAAAAATTCTCAATAGATTCTGGCAAATCAAATACAAAAAATATCAAAAAGATCATGCATCATGATCAAGTGGGATTCATCCCAAGGATGCAAGGTTGGTTCAATATACGGAAATCAATAAATGTAATTTATCACATCAATAGACTTAAAGATAAAATCATACGATCATCTCAAAATATGCAGGAAGGGCATTAGACAAAATACAGCACCCCTTTATGTTCAAAACACTAGAAAAACTAGGGATAACGGGAATATATCTCAACATCATAAAGGCTATGTATGCTAAGCCCCAGGACAACATCATTCTAAATGGAGAAAACTTGAAGGCATTCCCTCTAAAAACTGGAACAAGACAGGGATACCCTCTTTGACCACTTCTATTCAACATAGTTCTTGAAATACTTGCCAGAAAAATTAGACAGATGAAAGAAATTAAAGGGATACACATAGGAAAAGAAGAACTCAAATTGGCACTATTTGCTGATGATATGATTTTACACCTGGAAGACCCTAAAAATTCCACCAGAAAACTTCTAGAACTAGTAAATGAATTCAGCAAAGTAGCAGGATATAAAATCAACACCCATAAATCAAAGGCATTTCTGTATATCAGTAGCAATTCCTCAAAAAGGGAACGAGGAAAACTACCCCATTTTCAATAGCCTAAAAAAAATACTTGGGAATCAACTTAATGAAAGAAGTGAAAGATATATATATATATATATATATATATATATATATATATATATATATATAGAAAATTATAGAACCCTAAAGAAAGAAATCAAAGACAACCTTAGAATATGTAAATATCTACCTTGTTTTTGGATAGGCAGTATTAATATTGTCAAAATGACCATACTTACAATAGCACTATACAGATTTAATGCAATTTCTATAAAAATACCAGTGACATTCCTGATAGAAATAGAAAGTGCAATCATAAAATTCATCTGGAAGAATAAGAGACCCAGAATAGCTAAAGCAATCCTTAGCAGGAAGAGTGAAGAAGGTGGCATCACTATACCAGACCTTAAACTATACTACAGAGCAATAGTAACAAAAACAGCATGGTCTTGGCACCAAAACAGCTGGTAGACCAATTGTATAGAATAGAGGACACAGAGACTCACCCACAAAATTACAATTTCTTATATTAGACAAAGGTGCCAAAAATACACACTGGAGAAAAGATAGCCTCGTCAACAAATGGTGCTGGAAAAACTGGAAATCCATATGCAACAAAATGAAATTAAACCCCTATCTCACCATGCACAAAACTCAACTCAAAATGGATCAAGGACTTAGGAATAAAACCAGAGACCCTAAAAGGGGAAAAAGTAGGTCCTAATCTCCATCATGTGGGGTTAGGCCCCAACTTCCTTAATAAGTTTCCTTTGGCATAAGAATTAAAATAAAAAATCAATAAATGAGATGGACTCAAACTAAAAAGTTTCTTCTCTGTAAAAGAAACACTCTGTAAGGTGAATAGAGAGAGCCTACATCTTAGGAGCAAATCTTTACATGCCACACATCAGATAGAGCATTAATCTCTAGGGTATATAAAGAACTTAAAAAGCTAAACACCAAAAAACAAATAACCCAATCAATAAATGGGCCAAGGACCTGAAGAGACACTTCTCAGAAGAGGATGTACAATCAATCAACAAATACGTGAAAGAATGTTCATCATTACTAGCAATTAGAGAAATGCAAATCAAAAGCTATCTAAGATTTCATCTCACTCCAGTCAGAATGGTAGTTTTTATGAAGACAAACAACAATAAGTGTTGGTGAGGATTTGGAGAAAAAGGTACACTCATACACTGCTGGTGGGACTGCAAATTTGTACAGACAATATGGAAAGCAGTATGGAAATTTTTTGAAAAATTGGGAATGGAACCACCATTTGACCCACTTATCCCTCTATACCCAAAGGACTTTTAAAAAAGCATATTACAGGGACACAGCCACATCAATGTTTATAGCAGCACAATTCACAATAGCTAAACTGTGGAGCCAACTTAGATACCCTAAAATAGATGAATAGATTTAAAAATGTGGCATATATACACAATGGAATATTACTCAGCAATAAAAGAGAATAAAATCATGGCATTTGCAGGTAAATAGATGGAGTTGGAGAAGATAATGCTAAGTGAAGTTAGCCAATCCCAAAAAACCAAATGCTGAATGTTTTGTTTGATATAAGGAGGCTGATTCATAGTGGGATAGGGAGAGGGAGCATGGGAGGAATAGAAGAACTCTAGATAGGGCAGACAGGTTGGAGGGGAAGGGAGGGGGAATGGGGTTATTAATGATGGTGGAATGTGATGATCATTATTATACAAAATACAGGTATAAAGACAGGAATTGATGTGAATATACTATGTATACAACCAGAGATATGAAAAATTGTGCTCTATATGTGTAATATGTATCATAGTGCATTCTGCTGTCATATAAATTTTAAAAAATAAAAAAAGAAAGCAGACAACCTAATGAAATTAAATCTAAATCTTAGAAGGAAAAATAAAACAATTATTATCTAACATTTAGTTATTATCTACCATAGGCCAATGCATACTGGCTGAGGGCCTCTCATATTATTCTACATAATTTTTAATAAATTTATTAAATCTGTTTGCTATAAAATATACAGAGTGTGATTATAACCAGCAGTAATTATTTAATCACCTATAAAGATAATACATATTGACTGTTGGGATAGTGTCAAGCTCTCAGAATCTATGCAACATTTTGAATTACATCAAACATCTTTTATTCATTGGTATTAAGATAATGATTGATGATAGTATTTGCTGGTAGGTTTTAACTTTATTAATAATTATAACCTGTTCACTGTATTCTACTCAGACATCCCTCCATAATATCGAATTTTTCAGTACTTTCAATAAAGGTGTGAAAGAATCCTTCACCAAAATTGTACAATTCTGATTAGGAAGTATACATATCCACTGAAGAAAAGTTAGACACAAAAGGAGAAAATAAACAGAAAAGTATAATTATATAGTCCCTGACAACTACCAGGTGCAGTGAATCATTTTAACATTTAAATCTTTTTCTAAACTTTTATAAATGTAAACAGTCATCCCTTGCTATTTGTAGAGAATTGATTCTAGGACCCTCTTAGATTTTACAGTCGGCAGGTACTCAAGACCCTTATATAAAATTCTGTAGGGTTTGCACGTCCTTCCATATAATTGAAATCATCTCTAGGTTACCTATAATACCTAACACAAAGCGAATACTCTGTGAATAATGATTATACTGAATTACTTAGAAAAATGACAAGAAAATAGTCTTTACACATTCAGAACAGATACAATTTGTTGAACATTTTTGATCTGTGTTTGCTTGGATATACAGAGTGGAGTCTAAATATATGAACAGCTGACTGTGTGTGCATGTCATAATTGATATCATGTTATATATCTAGTGATGAGCCATGTGGTGGGTGATAATGTTATATCATTTCCTAGGTGTGTGGTAGGCTGCACCACTAGGTTTGTGCAAGGCGCTATAATGTTTACACAATAGCAAAACTACCTAATGACATTTCTCAAATGTATCCTTGTTGTAAGGAACACACAGCTTTATAGGTTTACATTTTATTTATTTTTATTGATTTAATATCATAAAATAACAAAAAAAACAACATTTATTAAAATTTTATAAACTTTTTATCAGCTATTTAATATCCTGTGGTAGGACACTATCAACATTAATTTAACCCAAGCTCTGTCATTGAAAATTGGTGTTCTTTCCAATTATTTTCTATTTAATATTATGAATTATACCATAACTATCTTTGAATTGAAGGCCTTCTTATTTGTTCTCAAAGGGAAGGTCACCTATATGAAGGATATATTTTCTGAAGGACATCCTCTAATATATTTGATGGTGTTCATCTCCTATTGAATTGCAGTGATAACAACAATCTTATTCTGTAAGTTCCTTGGTGAAGCATACAAATATAGAACAGAGAAGGAAACATGATTTATATCATAAGTGACATTGAAATAAACAAGATGTTATGAATTCAGTATTAGCCAAAGTTCTAAATGATGAGTACCAAATAAATGACAATCTATACGGCTCAGGAGGGTAAAAGATCATTAAAGGTTAGATGTCAATTTACTTTCAATTTCCACTGTTGATTTTTCACATGCAATATTTAATTTTATGTGCTATTTTATATATGATAGTAAATGCATATGTATATTTCAAAATAGAATTAAAGTGATTTATTTTACATCTTTAATCCCAAGATAAGTGATTACAGAGTGATTTTAGTCAGTGCCAACTTCAACATCAAAAGCTTTAAAAAAAAAACAAATTTGACTAAGCTCCAAACTTTTCCAGCATATTAAGGATTTCTCTCTGCTAATTCCAATTAAGATTTCATATAATTGTCTCTCCAATAATGTGTTTTTCTACCAATGAGTACAGTTTGACGTATTATTCCAGATACTGATCCTTCTTGCTCACAATACATCAAGACCATCAAAACATTTTAAAATCATAATTTTAAAACCTTAAATAAGTTATTAAAGCATCACATGAAGAAGTTGAGGTTTTGCTGATGAAACATTCACCTTATTTCTTCATCTTAATAGTTGCTTAAAAACATATTTCTCATTCCACAGATCAGTGTTCATGTGGAACCATGAAATAATGATATTAATTCTTTTTAAATAAATAAATAAATAAATAAATAAATAAAATTGATGTGGAAAACATTATGATGATACCAAGTTTTTATTTGCTTGTCCAAAAATCCCAGTAAACATTTTGGTAGTTTTCATTAAGTGATTTATTTTGCAACATTGATTCAAGATTTTAAGAAGTCATCATTGATGATTGCAATTTTTGTTTATTTTGCCCAAGAGCTTTCATGAAGTCTGATTTTATCTTTCTGGTCAAATGGTTGTTTTACATTTTCACCCTTAGCAATATTAATCCAGGATATTACTGCATCTAACGTTCTGAGAACTGGAATAAAGAAAAAAAATCACCCTTTTATGTTTGTTGTTCTTTGTTAACTAGTTGAATTTTCTGTATTATCAGAGAAGTACAAATGACCTGGACAACACCTCGTGTTAATTCATGCAGAGCACCCACTGATACTTTAGGCTTTGCTCATTTTTTCAGAGAATTAAGAAATGCGGTCAGCTGAAGTTTTGTCCTATTGTTCTGTGTTCTTCCGTAGACTTAGAAAATTAATTTTTACTAAAATTAAAAAAATAAATTAAGATATTTTTGTCTCTATTCTGATTGGGCATCTCTTGTACCTATTTAGTTTTATTAATAACAGATTAGTACACATTTCCTACTACATAGAAATCTAGTAAATGCTAACTATAAAATCTCTAGGAGCAGGAACAATTACATATGTTCAGGACAGTGATAATGAACTGAGTATTATCAACGTCATAATGTGTTATATGTAGACTACCCAAATTATCAATAATTAAAATTAGGAAGGTATTTTGTGTGGAAGTGGATACTATTAAGAATTATACCGGACAACTTGTATTTTCCATGACTGCCTCTGACAAAGTAGGGCTTGTGTTGAACCTACTGTAAGGAATGCCCCCTATAGTTTCATTGTCTAATGTGAAGCAAATTGGTAGATCATGTTTTTTGTTCCTTGCCAATATGAAACAATTAGCCCAAACTGGCGAATTTAAAACTTACAAGAATAATTGTTCTACTCTTTGGCAGCCAGAAAAAAATTATTTTTAATTTATTGGTGAGTTCAGCATGTTGGCATATACTGAGTATTATATCTGTTGGGATTCCTATTCCATAAATGGACCTGCAAGAAATAACATATTTGATGTCCTTCTTTAGATGAAAGTAAATTTGAAAATGAATCTCTTTTCTCTCAGATCTGGAAAAAAAGTTAAATTTCAGTCATTAATTCTATCCTTTCTTCCCACTCAGGTTACAAGGTGCAAGGGCTATTTGAGTACACTGGACCACCACTTAGATACCCTCTTGGAAGTCTCAAAGCAACTTGTTATTGGAACTTCCATCTTTCAATGTTCACTACAGAGTAAAGGGATGTTTGAGAGGGCTGCAACCACCCATGCCAATATGCAGCCTCTGAAATGTGTTTCCTGTCCATTTCCCTGGGGGAATCAGGCCCTACACCACTCACAATGTCAGTGAACCTTAACCTCTACTTTGGATGAAGGCAAAATTATATCCCTTCTCTGGCTCCTTTCTCTCTCTTCTTAGATATCCACAATACCATTTTTAGTTGCTTAGATACAAAAAAGAAAGAAAGAAAAATTTGGGCAAGATATAACATATAGCCTTATCCTGAGATAAAGCAGTGTGAAGAATCTTTCAACCTTTTTCAAGTGCAGGGGTATTGGAATAAGAACAAATGGAAGATTAGTCTCTCAGTAGGTTAATATATGATTCTACCAATATCCTCTTGAAGAAATCAGGTCTAACAGAGCATCTTCTCAGATGCCACATAATATCCTATGTTCTTCAGTCTCTAATGGTCTAATATTTGCGATCTTTTGACTATTCTTGTTCACAAGAAGGGAATGTGGGAGGGGGAGGGGGAGTGGGAGGAAAAGACAGGGGAGGGGGAGAGAGAGAGGGAGAGAGGACATTTTGAGGCACAAAAATAAAAAAGGAAACACAACCATAATCTCTCTGACCCAATCCCCTTGATGTGGAAGTACTGTCCCTGGGAATGCAGAGCTTCTTTATGCTTCACATGTCTATATCCAAAGTAGCATTTCAACATCATTTTCAAGTTTAAACCTCTACTTAGCATAGTTTAGCATAGGCTGTTTTGGTTAAACCAAACCCCAATAATTTATACTTATCCCAGGGTCAATAACAACCTCATCTTCCAAAAAACAAAAGGATAAACAAATAAAATAGATTGAATCTGTAGTTAAAGGTAAATGTTAACATACAAAGAGACCTACTGACCCACTCTTAGTGAGAAAAGTCTATTTTTGGTACAAAATCTTAATGTCTTCTTCATCTTGGATATGTGCACTTATCAACTCCTTGGAGATCGATAAGGAACAATAAAACAAAATGGTATTTCTTCAAATGAATGCCATAGAAAAATACGTAGATAGCTCTTTAGTACAAAAATATCTACACTAAAATGCCATGTTGGATTTTTAAAAAATCTCATTTATTGTATATTCATTTGTTATTCTCTTAAAACACTATTTTCATCAGAAAAATTTATAGGAACTGTGTAAGAAAGATGTTTTTTAATATTGATATTGGCTATTTTTCCTTTTTTTCCCCTTGGTACTATGAATTGAACCCTGGGGCACTTGGCCACTGAGCCACATCCCAGCCCTATTTTATAATTTTTTTCTTTTTAAAGACAGGGTCTCACTGAATTGCTTTTGCTGAGCTGGTTTTTAACTTGCAATCCTCCTGCTTCAGCCTCCTGCGCCTCTGGGATTATAGGAGTGCACTACCATGCCTGGAAATATTGGCTTCCTTAGAAGATTTACCCTCCATAAATGTAATTCCACCTATTAATTTTTATGGAAAAAAATTTGGAAAAAAATGGATAATTTAATAGCTCTGATAATAATAGGACACAAATCTTGTAGCAATATATATTGGTCTATGTTAGTTATTATTTTAATAAAATTGGGTTCAATGCAGTCTCTTTCATTCAATAGCTAACACTGATAGACATAAACAATACCAATAAGTACACATAGGTTCGAAATATGTATGTATATGTATATGTATGTGTGTGTGTGTGTGTGTGCAGATCTTAGATTACATGATATATTTATTTGAACCAACTGACTCAAGTTGGATTAATTTAGATAGAATAAATAGGATGTTATATTAGATAATTGTGCATAAGCATACAAAATTTAGGCAACTTTTACTTAAGAAGATATAGTTTTACTATAATTTAAAGGATAAGAAATAAATGATTTGGGACTCAAAGCAAGATATACTAAAAATGATTAGTGAGAGTTTATCAGTGATGATGAGAGAAAAAATATTTAAAAAAGAACAAAGCAAAGGAAGCACTAGTAGAGCAATTTATGAAAGACTAGTGCTAGGAGTCTAAATATAAAGATTGGTTAATTCAAATGACATTAAGGAAGTAACACAGAACTCAAGAGATGTTTAAAGCATTTGGGATTACTCAATTTATCAAATTAAAGAGAAATCATATACTATTGTAAGACAGTCATAAGGTATCAGAGGCTTAAAAGGATACGGAAATTTTCAGATGAGGAAAAGGATTACTGAGAAGCGAGTGTTTTCACATCAATTCAGAGGAAGTGGGAAATTCAGAGGGCATATTTCACAACTTGCAATTACCTCTGAACATTTTCTACAACTAAAGTACTGGAAAAGTTAAGTAAATCTTTCTGGCATGTTCAACAGAATATCTCACCATGAAGCTATGATCCAGTAAGTATACAGATAACTACTTTTTAATCAAAAGAACAGGTACATTTTCCAAAAATTAATAGTTACTTAATTCTTAAATGATACCAAGGGCCCATTTAGAGTCATCTCATGCCAACAAATTTCTCCTTTGACCCAGATGGACACAGTTCGGCTGATAGCAGGTGCCCATGTGGTTTGGCCCAGAACCTTTCCTGTCTCCTGTATCACTGGTCCTTCTCACAGGAATTTGGACAAAGACAGAAGAATATAGTCCTCCAAGTTTCATGCTTATACCTTCTAAGACAAAAAAACACGAATGAATTATCAAAATTATTTATTCATTCAGCAAGCTTTTATTGGCTCCATGATTATTCTAAAGTTTGTGATGGCCTCCATTATATTTTTACTTCATTTTTTAACCTAATATTTTGAATCATGTTTTTGTTTGTTTGTTTGTTTTTGCACTGAGGATTTAGCCCAAGACCACTTTACCACTGAGCTATATCCCCACCCTTTTATTTTTTATTTTGAGACAGAGTATGGCTAAGTTGCTTAGGGCCTGGCTTAAAGGCTGAGATTGGCCTTGAATTTAATCATCCTCCTGTCTCAGCCTACTAAGTCACTGGGAATATAGGGATGCAGCACTGTTCTGGGCCAAATCATGGACTTCTAAATATCCCATCTTTCATCTTCATTAATTGAAGGGTAAAACTAAGTGCTGAAACTGGACATTTTGGTAAAATCTCTGAGCAATTTTAAAATTCCTCAGATTCCTGTTGGATATAGCCTGAAATTCAGATTCCCTAGTATACCATACAAAGCCCCCCAGAACTGGCCTCCATATTCTTCTGTAATAAAATCTCTAGTCACACCCTCTCTTCAGTTTTTTACAACAGTTTGATAATCTCCCAAAGCAACAAAGCATCCTGTATCTACTCTTTGTCTCAGTATTTATCATAGTAATTGTTTGACTTGTCCATGTCTTCTTAGGGGCAGGAATTATGCATTATTTTTCTGAATGTCTTAGTTCTAAGAATATGCTTTATCTGCCTCTACTATACCAATTATCATTTTCTATTTCTCAAAATTGTTTACTTGGGTGACTTATTACATTTTTATTTCTTAGAAGAGAATAGCCATATTCTGTGTCATTTTTGCATTCTTAGAACTTAAGCAATATCAAGTACCTAGAAATGGCATATTATTTTGCTGAATATATTGAATGATCAAAGAACATCCTTGTAACTAAAAGTATCCTTGTAACTACTCATCTGCTCATAGATGTTTGTCTATTTTCTCTTCATTGTAAACCTTTATTCAGTCCAGTGTTTATCACATCACCCAGTGAATGCTAATTACTTAAAATATATATGTTGAATAAATTAATTAGGACTTCCCTCAAGTCAAGTCAAATTCTATTTACTTCATATAATATATCTTGATCTCCATTCAGAAGTAATTTGTTCCTATGTTGAGTTACTCAAATAATTAATTTGGAATTCTTGACAATATATCTCTCTTCTATAATGATTAGAAATTATTTAAATATATTCATTATTTTAAAATAAATGCTGTACCCTCTTTCAATAAATGTTCAACAGTTGTGATACAATATCACAATATGGGAAAAAAATAGTCAAGGTATCTAACTGAGGTTGATGCTGAAGACATGCAGATGCCATAAAACATGCATTCGCAAAGCTACAGAGCAAGTGTTGAGGACAAGGTAAAGACATATCAGCTAAATATGGTGAAACCTGTACATAGAAAGTGCCAAGGGGTATATAAAACACAGAATTTATTAGGCAACTACAAACGAGGGGCGCTTCCTATGAGGTAGAGCTTAGAACACTCTTTTAAATAATAATTACTTAAAAAAATATGAAGCGGTAATCCCATGCAGGTTTATGGCACAACAGTATTACCAAAAAAGTTATAAGGATGTACCAGCAGAGGGGTTTGGCCTGGTAAGAAAAACCACATAGCAAATTTTTTTTAAAAAATGAGGTTATATAAGTAAAAAAGAGCAACAATAAAGAATAAACAAAAAATGTTTTCAGGAATTCAAAGACTGTTGCTTATATTTGCAATAATTAATTCTTCTCTTTTGATGGCTAAAGTATTACTGGGGCCTTAGAAAACTTTAGAAACTTCTCAGGGCTGCTCTAAGCAAAACTTCCATGTTAGGAGTCAGAGGATTGCAAAACCATTGTCTTGGGTGGGGCATGGCAATCTAATGTGGTGAACCAAAATGCAAAACTATGCCAGAAAAATAAAACTAATGTTTTTTTTAAACATTGTCCTTAAGTCTCATAGAATCACGAGGATGAAGCCATCATCTGGTCATTGTAATATAACAGAGAAGGTAAGAGGTTTTCATCTGTTTTGGATAGATTCTTAAAAACTTGCTTCAATGAGTGGATCTACTTCAGTGAAAATGCAAATAGGAAATCAAATTCTTGTGAGATACAGGAAAAAGTATCATAAGAATGTGTCCCTGAAGAAAAATAGAAAAATGTGTTCCATTGGGTTCTGATAAGAATTCAACAAGGAAAAGATATTGCAGTAAAACTGATTGCTTTGCTTTACTTCATTTTACTTTTGAACAACTAACTACCAGGAATTAATGGCCACAATAACAAAACCCTGTTTTAAGCATATTCTGGTTTTTATGCAGTGAATACATTTCATGAAGACGTTAGCCTTTCCCCCAATTGCGGAAGGAAAAACAGATCTTTGCCAAATGGCTTTGGTTTGGGGGACACCCATCCCAGTCCACATCTGCTTGAGTAACTATTTATGTGAGTTGGAAAGTGGAAACAACCACCTCATTCAGTGACAATGTGCATGAATTGTGGGTATTTGGTGAAAGTTAAAAACCATCAGAGTTGGAAAGAATTTAGTCTGACAATGTTAGACAAATGTGTGTACTTAGAAATATAAGTACACACACACACAAAAAAAAAAAAAAAAAAACACTTGGAGTCTGTAAAAGTCAATCAAATCTCCTGATACGTAAGGCAGGTAGAAGTCATGCCAACTGTTCTGTGACAATGCTTGGAACCACACTGACTTTTTGAATCAAGTTCAAGAATAACAGTCAGGAATTCTGTTCTGTATCCCAGATGTGATGAAGTCTCTGGCTGAAAATAATGTACGAACAACACATGAAGTCAAAAACCTAAAATGAAATATTGAGAAAATCTGTTTGATTATGAAAATGTGTTTTACCTCAAAAACAGGAGCTAAAGGAAACTAATAGCACATTCATTCCACAAAGCCTTGCTAAGGCAGGGAAAATGAACTGTCAAAGTATCTGCATGTAGAAAGATGGCCTCAAATACAAGGGACTTTTCTTTTACAACTCTTTTATTCATGTACAATCTCAATTATCCATACCTTGTATATTATTCTCCATCTCATTTTCACCTCCTACTTTTAATTTGGTCATATGTGTGCTTTATTTTTTACATAAATAATATATTATTGGTAAAGTTACAGTACTCTGAATCCTCCTATCCTTTCTCTTGCTGAAGGTACACCATGATCATGAATTTTGTATGTATCTTTTCTGTTCTTTTAAAATATTTTTGTGTACATACATAGACACAAAAATATATGCTTGTGACCGTTGTATTATTAATAACATCGTACTATAATTTTTCAGCCACATCACTTTACTAAATAATAGTCTTAGATCTAGTATATGCCTTTTATTGAAAAGCAGTCCTACATCATAAAAATATATACAATTTATCCTTTTCCTCTGAAAGAATTTAGATTATTTTCATTTTTTCCACATTACTAACATCCTAGCATAGATAATATGTAAATGTCCAAGTGGAGTAATGATTAATTTTCAAACAGTTTGCTGTTTGAAATTCAATTCAATCCTCACATAAAACCTAAGTGTCATGTTGCTTTATTGATATCTTAAAAGTAATTATTCAAAACAGTTAAGGAACATTATCCATAAGAATGGAGCTAGGATAATTTTTTATCTATTGCTGTTTGAAATCTTGCTTATCTGTCTACATGCTGGTTTCCTTCCCAAATATTGGAATGCAAATACCATCAAGATAAGGAACCTTGATTTTCTTCCATTTTTTTTTAGGTTTCCTGCACCTGACACAGAAAGGTACTCAGTAAATACTTGTTAAATGAATAAAGAAAGGAATGGATGAATAAAGACAATTGTTCTGTATGTTACAGAATATAAAAGAGTGAAAAAATCAAGAGTAACTTGATCTGGGGTCCCTTTCATGAATGAGTTTTGATTACAGATGGTTCTGGGTTTGACTCCTCATCAAGTGTCTGTGTTTGCTCATGAGTAGAAGAGTTTGGGGGCAAGTGTATTGAATAGGCAGCTTTTGGATCATTTTAGGTATCACATAGAGCATTTGTAGTTCTGAGAAGAAATATGGAAGGTTCAAGTCAGTAAAATTCATTGGCTTCTTATTATTCAGCTTATTTTTAAAACTCTCAGTAAAAAGAATATGTCTTCACAGTTGCAGCCACTAGTTTTATGACACATCATGCACTTGAAAATATGAGTAATTAAAATAATATGAGTAGCTGGTGCCTGAAACCATGAGAATTGGCCTAATTCTGAGAAGTTAGTTTAGCAATCCACTGTCTTTAGGATTCCCTGGAGAAGTTATTTTTCATTTTATTCTATGTCATGGACGTTGAATAAGACATGAAGAGTACTCTGCAGTTGGTATCAGCCTTTAATTTGTTTGTTATACATTTTATCTAAAGTATTGTCTTGAAAACAATTGACTCATCCTAATACTTGGAGAAATTTGTGCTGCTTATTAAATGCTGTAGTTAATTCGAATATATAAAAATTTTCTTTTTTTTATCCTTATTCTAGCAGCTTTGAAAAACACTAGCCAATTCTGTGTCCTTGTAAATTTAGTGTGACTAACAAGCTCATTCTTTTATTAGAGATGTAGAATCTTTATGCCTTAGAAAAATCTATCTTGCAATAAGTTCTGGTGAGGTTTCGTAAGTGGTTGTAATGAATCTGGAGAAATCAAAAGACAATGATCTGGAATTCACTTTTCAATGAATATACATTTTCTATCAATTATTTAGATTCATTCTACTTCTGCCTATCAAAGTCAAGATGCTGAAATAAGGTTTCAGTTAGCTAATTCCGTGGGTCACTGTTTTACTAAGTCAAGCACAAAATAAAACAATATAGGACATAAAAAATTACACATATTCACATCTTAGACTTTATGGAAATAATACTTTATCAATGTCAGTGAACTCCTATCAACATAAAAAAAAGAACAACAATGACATAAAATATATATGGAATGTTATGGCAACACTATAATATTTTGATTTTCTTAGAATTGCTCCCAGTTACTTATTACTAGACTTATTGATGAGTGTTTTAAACTGGCAAGAGTATTGTAATCTGTACTTACTTTATCAAAAATGTATACTTTGTTAGCCCATAATATAAATTATAATAGCATAGTATATGCTAAATTAATTCTTTCTACTTATATTTTAATTTTTATATGGAAATTTTCAAATGAAGAAAGTGGAGAATACCATAATGAACTTCATAAATCTATCATCAGCACAGAGCCAACCTTGTTTCTTCTCTGTCTGTTCACACAGTTGATTCTACTCATACCTGTGTAGACATTAAATGGCAAAAACATCACTGAGTGGATGGCAGGAAATCTGGGTCTGAGCTTTACTCTACTCTGAAGAAGCACTTTAGTCTCTGTAACTGACTTACTTCACCTACAACTTGAGATTTAGTGACCAAATACATTCAAGTTCTTTTTATTTTGTTTTCATTCTTGCTTATCACACCAGATAAACTGTTTAAGTATATGTTGTATCAGTGTCCTTCAATGAACACTGATAACTTGGTAACCTTTTTTTTTTTTTTTTCTAAATGGATGCTTGGTAGAAGGCCTTCATGTTATGTCAGTGTTGACCTAAAGATTGAAGAGGATGGGAGATTCCACTATTTTACTCTGGGGAAAGCTAGCCACCATGTAAGGCTTTGGAGCACCATGAAATTACTTACTGTGAGAAAGATAACCTAGTTTTGCACAAGGAGACCATGTGGATGAAGCCATTTAAGTGGATGTTCAACTGTAGTCCCTGTTTCCAAAGGAGCCACCAAGTTAGAGTCACTTCCAGCAGAGGCAAAAAGCATGACTTAGTAGCATAAATTATAAACATATATTCTCCTTCAAACTTTCTGTGGTGTCTTATATACTAATGTATTTCATGTGCCTCATGCCTGACACAGAACAGGCACTCGGTTATCATTAAAATAAATTTTTGATGAATTAAAGATTAAACTCATATGTTATTCAAAGCATAGTGTTATGAAGATGGATAGCATTTTTGCTCATGTTTGTTGCCTATGTCATTATTTCTATTAAATACTTTGTTTACCAAAAATGTGTTAAAATATTTAGGTAAAGAAAATAAAAAAATTATATGAGGAATAAGAATGATTTGGGTTGAGAAAAGAGGAAATGAATGAAATGGAGGTCTGACATAAGACAGTTGAAGGTTTTCAGTGTTGAAAAGCAAAGCTTGGGTGAATTCAAGTGAGGTATTTCTGAAGAGATGGGGGATCACATGAAGCAGTCAGGGTGCCTGATCCAGGAAAAATATGTGGCCTTCTCCAGAAAATCAAACTAAGCAGGTTAAAGTTATAACATCTACGACTCCAGTCATTCTTACTTCTTTCAACATATGGTCAACAGATACAAACAGAATTTTGAAAAACAAAACAAAATATACAACATTATCAAGGAATGAGGCTCTGTAGAACAAACTAGTGTCAAATGATCATCAAACATGGAAACAGTTGTGTATTTCCCAAGTAAGAGGACTTCCTTATTATTAAGTTCAGAAGAAAGAGCTACAATCAGAGGGAAAAACATTAAGAAGAACTATTTCTCTATATGGCATTAGTTTCTGTACAATTACATTTCTATTAAAATAAGGATGATTTATTAATTAGTGTTTTTTGAAAAAATGTTACATTTAAGAACACAAGTTTTAGAGATTTCTATTCTTTAAGTAAGACATGTGTCCTTCTGTGGTCAAACAGATGATCCTTTCTACCTACCATAATCTTTCTGGAAGAAACTATTTTGAACTTTTTCAATATTAAGTAACACACACACACACAAAATAAGGAAGCATACATTTGAGTTTCTACTCAGAAGTGTTTATATACCTAGAGTGTAAACAAATGTTCAGTCACCCAAAGTTGACTTTGAATTAGATTACTAAATCATGGTTTAATCCCATTTGATGATTGTATTTCATTCAAATGCAATGAAAAAATCAGAGTGTTAAATGAACTCAAACTACTTTTGTATGGCAGCAAAGCTTTCTAACAAGATACCGAGGTAAAGAAGAGTCACCTTATGGGAAAATAAAGAAGACAAAATTTAACTTTGGGGGTTATTGTTCTACATAGGACATGTCTGAATTGCAGATTTGAATAAATGGCCAATACACTGTAAGCTAATTTGCTCATTCATTTAATAAACATGTATTAAAGCTATTTTATGTGCTAAATCCCGTTCTATGCACTCAAAACGAATCACTGAACAAAATAATTATTACTAACCATTATTAGCAATTGAAACATTCTGGTGGAGGAGAGAGAATTAATAAAAATGGCAAAAATGAATATTCTTATAATAAAGCTGTGGAAATAATGTTGAGCATAATAAGGGTGTTATGTTTCAGGGTGAGATGGAGGAATAGGATCCTGAGTGTATGGCCATGTTAAGCCTCATAAAACGGTGACTGAACAAAGAATAGTGTAACATAAGGGAAGACTAGTTCAGTCAAAGGGAATTACCAATTCCACAAGGAAAGGTAAAAATACTTATCTTGTCTGAGCCTCAGCAAGGAAGCAAATTAGTGGAGCAAATAAGGAAATAAGAGAAAAATCAGAAAATCAAAGAAGTTATACGTTTGGTTGGTGACGGGCGGTGCTTCTGAAGCCCTTGTAAGTTGTTAAGAATTGTGATGACTTCTTTATTCCTTTTTTCTTTTTAATGAAAATAAAGAGCCATTGCAAGATTCTGTGCTGAGAATTGCCTTGCTGTCAATTAGACTTTAGCACTCAGATTGCTGTACTAAGAACAGTCTTGCCCGGGCTGACCCTGCATCCCTCCAGCATACAAGCTAAAAGCCCTTGCCTCATGGCTTGTAATTTCTCCACTAGTCATTAGTCTTCTCATGATGCAGCTGCTCATATGATTACAGACAGTTCTTTGGAACACATGGTCCTTATTTGTTTCATATTTTCTAATGCTATATAAATTAGTCATTAAAATAAAAAAAAAGCTTTTGGATAACCTAATAATCCAGATGGACCAAATGTAAATTTTTTACCACAACGTCTACCTTTACAGTCTCCATTGGTATGTCTGAAACATTGGAAATATTAACCAATTAATTAATGTCAATGTTCACTGCATCCCTGTGTGTCAGGCACTCTTCTATAATTGGAGAGTCAACTGAAAACAACAACAACAACAAAAGTAGGATCCTGCTCCCACTGAGTTCTTGTTAAAATCCAAACAGTATCTGCAATATGAAATGTACATTTGATGTCTGGTTCTCATACACATAATTTAAACGTTACTTCTAAGTTAAAAAGTGGAGGAAATCATTAAGTATACTATACTCTTTCATAGATGCACCCAAGGTCACAGCTATTTTCAGATGCAGCTTTGTGTCCTTGAAAAGGAAGGATATTATTCTTATATTTGACACTTTTTTTTTAGTAATAGTAATTCTAGTTTTCTTTTTCTTTTTCTTTCCTCTCTGTGGAGCTCATGTGAATGAAGGAAAGATAATCCTGGCTTTCCAAAATATGTCTCAGTTGAACTCATTCATAGGCATGACCAATGTTCCTGATCTTCAGAGATGAGTATGTGAATGAATTCAGGGCAATATGATAGGAGTAGATGTTTTCTGAGGGCTTTGGAGGAAGTTTTCTTAATCTACAAAGGCAGCTCCTCAGACATATGTTCTGTCTTCCCAGCCCGTGTAAATAAGAATCCCTATAGCCACTAGTGGAGGATGAGCTCCATCTTATAAGCTCAAGTGAAAGGTGCCTTGTGTTGAAACAATTGAGAAAACTACCAAAGTGACTTGGAAAGGAACTGGGTCTGTTGTGATATCATGGGATGTTGGATCACATCTTGCCTAAAGTCTGACTGAGGTACATTTGCTCTTCAGTAACTCCAGTAGTCCTTCGGTTGTTTAAGTCTGAGGTTGTTGGGTGTGTGGGAGACTCCCTGCTGAAGTTAAGTTTACATTCAGAATCCCTTACCTCTTCCCCTCGTCCCTCCTCACAGAACAGCGCCAAGCTGAAGGCACCAAATTCAAAAGTTTTCTAGACCAATCCATGCAGGACACAGTGTCTGCTCCCTGTTCCTGAGTCAACCTGCCAATCAGCACCCATCACATCACCTACACAACCTTTCTTAAGCCCAAACTTGCAAGCTCAAGTTCTCTGCCCTCTTCCTCTCTGCTCTCTTTCTCTCTGCCCTCCCCCTCCCCTCTCTCTTCTCTCTGTCTCTCCTTTTCTTCCCCTTCGGGGCAGCCTCCCAATAAAATCTCTTGGTTGAATCTCCTTCTGGGGTGAGTCACTCGCCTTTCAGAGGTCAAGTTGGGTTTTCTGTTATATCAACTCTACATTCCTGTGTGATACTATATACACAAGAATCCTTCCTTGCAATAACAAAGGCACAGCAGAATCTATAATAGCATCAAGAAATTTGCACCACACTGGCAGAAAGAAACAAAGTCTATAGTGTGGTGACTTTTAAGATAAAAAAAAAAAGAGTCTGAGAAGAGTCCCTCTAAAGAAAACTCATTTTGTCTCTCAGTGGGAATAGTGAAAAAGTTGCTAAGAAAGCTTTCTCACAGGAAATGACACCTGGGTGCTTTTATTTAAAAGGGTGATATAAAGAGAAGCACAGTTAGTCCAAATAAACAGATCCTGCCAGGCATGGTGGAGCACACCTGTAATCCCAGTGGCTCAGGAAGCAGAGGCAGGAGGATCAAGAGTTCAAAGCCAGCTTCAGCAAAAGCAAGGGGCTAAGCAACTCAGTGAGACCCTGTCTCTGAATAAAATACAAAATAGAGCTGGGGATGTGGCTCATTGGTCAAGTGCCCCTTAACTCAATCCCCAATACCCTAAAACAAGACAAAACAAAACAAAAAACAAGCAGATCCGTCTTTTTGCTATGCTAAAGTATTTTCAGATACTGTCTCATTTAATCCCCACAACTAATTTATAAAATGTTCTTTTATAAGTGGGGAAATTGAGGCTAATAAAAGTTGAACAACCTACACAATTTCAAATATCAAAGAAGTTACAGATCTGGGAACTCAGACAAGTGCTTTGACTTTAGGATTCACATTCAATCCAATACATACTGGCTTTCAAAATTTAGGGACTGAAGCAAACAATATAATTGGAGAATTGCAAATCTTCATATCTGGAATGTGGATATGGAAGGGTGGGAATAAATGAAACTAGAGATGAAATTAGGGATTATATTATAAAATAATATCATGCTCAAAAGTTTATATTTCCATTCCAAAAATCAGATTTCTTACAAAATGGAATTCAGTTTTTTATAATTCTTTTGTCTAAGACATATCTAATTACCAGAAAACATTCATGTCAAGTATAAGCCAAGTACTGATATTAAATAATATCAACATAATTTGTGATTACCTCAAAAGAGAAGTAAAAATTTCTGGGGTTCATCTATTGAACATGTAGCTTGCAGTAATATAAAATGCATGACATGTATGAAACTTTACTACCTAGAGCTAACAACAACATCCTTAGAGAGTTTTACATAAGAACACACTTTTTCCCCTGCAAATGGAATATCTTAGATACAAACTTTAATGAATGATGAAGTCTGTAAAACAACACAATTGGATATAAATGATTTTTATTTTGTATAAAAATATAAAACAAAAATTTCTTTAGTACAAAATACAAAATTGACTTCATTTATTAAATTTTTTAATACTCAAAAGTTATTTTGTTTTGACTGATTTGATTTATTTTGTATTTTTAAAATAACATTTTTCACAAGAATTCTCATTCATTGCTGGTGAGAATAAAAAATGGTACAATAAGTTTGTAAAACGGTTTGACAGTCTTTAATAAAGCTAATCACGGGCTTAATACATAATCTAGCAATTTCTGAGCAATTGTGCTCATGGGTATTTACTCCAATGAGTTGAAATTTTCTGCTTGCACAGAAACGTTCCCCAAAATATGTATAGTAGTTTTTTCATAATTGCCAAATATTGGAAGCAGCCAAATGTCCTTAAAGAGATAATGGAAACCAAAATGTGGCATACATATACTATGGAATATTATTTAATAAAAAAGAGAATGAACTATTAGATTTCAAAGATATGAAGAAACCTTAAACCCGGGTTTCTAAGAGAAAGAAACCATACTGAAAAGAATATATGCCATATAATTCAAACCATACAGCAATCTGGAAAAAAAATAAAAAACTATAGGGCCCAGTAAGTAGGAGGGAAATGGGGTGAACAAGTGAAACAATTCACCTATCCACAGGCCATTATCAGATTGTTATTCTATATGCTGGTGGATCCATTGCCTTCCATGTTAATAGGAAAAGTCAGGACAGAGAATAATGAATATACTTTCTGTAACTAAATTTATCTAAGAAATTAAATCTACTATTAAACTTTACTTTTTGTAAAACAACAACAACATGTTAATTTAAGAGACTTTTTTTTTCTTTGCAATATAAACCAAGGATAACCAAATTCTAAAATTAGAGGAAGTTCTAGTACATTTCAGAATTCACAAGGTCTATGCATATTTGTTCATTTTAGAGACTCAGCTCTTGCAAGTTTAATGACTTTCCTTATGGGCAGGACCATACAAACGGAAATTTCTGCACTTGAGCTCAGTTTGCTTGACACATAGTTATAATGTTCTTCATTACACAAATGGACTGACCTAGTGGTTAAGAATGAGCCAATCATGTAAGACCAAGAGTTATGGGACTTTTTGTATAGCAAGAAAAATATGAATATTCATTTTCTATAATCCCATTTTCCAAAATAGTTCATATTTTGAAAATATGAACATCCACACACCACTGCATGTATGCTGCATACAAAAACATACTTAGATACAGAAACACCTAACAGAAACTTTTGGAGTGTTTTATATATATATAAAAAAACATGAATTCTCAAAGTAAGATAGAAGTTGCTTATTTTATAGGTTCATTAAATAGCATTTCTTTCAGCTGTGGGATGAGCAGAGAATGATAGTTACTAAACAATTCCTAACTTCTGTTACCCGCTTCTGTTTAAAAACCTAGCATTTATGTATAATTTTGAAACTTGGCAGATCTTGAATCTGGACATGACAAATTTCAGCAGGAAAAACATGTTGTGAAAAATCTCTGAGATGTCACATCACAACTGGGCCTCTGCTAAACCCTGCAGCACAGCTGGACCATATTATTACATAGCTATTTTATTTGCATTCCTGAACCCTAAGGAGTAAGTGGAATTCCACCTGGTATATTATATCATTCTTCTTCTATGATGAGAATAAAATATTAAAAAACAAGTTAGACTGATCACTCAATGTTATCAGTCCAATTATGAAATAATATTTTCCTTTACTAACATAGCAAGGAACTATAAAATGGACAACATCTCAGAAGAAGTAATAATCATGCATATCATTAGTTTAAAAAATTTACAGAGTTAAAGATGACCTTTTATTTAATATACATCTAAAATAACTTATCTTTAAAATAGCTATTATCTGTTTAGTGTTACGTGAATTCTTTAGAGACTCAAAGATAGTCAAAATGGAACTCATGACCAAAATCTTGGTATTCTCTAGGTTTAAGCGCAGCAGTATTTATGTTGTCAGAAAATGGGGGAAAGGAGAGAGAGAGAGAAGTGGGGGAGGGGGATAGAAGGAGGAGAAAGAGGAAACAGCAGAGGAGAGGGAGGAGAAAGAGAAGAAGATAGTTGAGAAAAGGAATGAGTTTTCTCAAATTAATTTTAATTTATATAAATTTCTTTCCTTTATGGGTGACAGAAGCACAGTGGCACACCCCTGTAATCCCAGCTATTCAGGAGGGTTAGGCAGGATGATGGCAAGTTTTCGGCCAGTTTGGGCAACTTAGCAAGACCCTGTCTCAAAAAGCAAATAAATAAAAAAGGACTGGGGATACAGCTCAATGGTAAAGCACCTGGGCTTAATCCCCAGTTCTTCCCTCCCACATTTCACGTCTGTTAAGTGATTTCTACGTTTACAGCAGGGCAAGTATTAATAGCACAGTGCCACAAGAGAGCATATCGCTCACTGAGTTTAAGTGTGCTCTCTGAGCTAATGATCAGAAGGGACAAAGATCCACATCAAACTTTTGCTTTAAATTATATATAAATGCTTCTAAAGCAATTGATAAGAGACGTTAAGAAAACACACTTTTTGCTCTTTAATTACACATAACCATACCAATATTGTATTCTTTCTGAAGTACTTTGGCGGATGAGACAATTTAAAAATACCAACCATTTTACATGAAAGAGAGTTCCTAAATTGAATTTGTTGATATAGAGGGCAGGTATTGACTGGTGACTTTTATTTAATAAATTCACCTTCTTCTATTCAGAATTTTCTATTAAGGACCCATAAAGGTGGTTAAATACTCTTGGTCCCCAAAAGTCCATTGTTGGGAGAGATTGTGAAGAAAAATGAAATGTGGGGAAGACAGTCTGGCTGCTGGTCTCAGAGTTGCTGTACTGAAAATAACCCAATAGAGGCAAACGAGGTGATGATTTTCTACTCCCAGGTTGGACTGAGAAACTTTCTACCACAAGAACTTTTGTGTACTTGTAATCTTAAGACCCTAGAATATTGGGCTGGGGATGTGGCTCAAGCGGTAGCGCGCTCGCCTGGCATGCTTGCGGCCCTCAGCACCACATACAAACAAAGATGTTGTGTCCGCTGAGAACTGAAAAATAAATATTAAAAAAAAATTCTCTCTCTCTCTCTCTCTCTCTCTCTCTCTCTCTCTCACTCACTCTCTCTTTAAAAAAAAGACCCTAGAATACAAAGAAGCATCCCATATTGCTTAGAAGGTCTTGCTGTCCACAGCCATAGGTCTTAATGGAAACCACCACCACATACTCCATGGAACACGGTAAGTATTTACTTAACAAGCAGATCCAACAATCATAATTCATCCAAGAAAGAGCAGAGACCTCAGTAGGAGAATGTTCAATTTAATACCATGCTGCCTGTTCTTTTCTTTGCCCTTCTTGGTTGCTTCAAGCACATCTCTGTCCTGTCGAATGTCTTAGCCTATACTTCAACAACCTGTGTTATGGTGTTTTCTTTCTCTCTAGACCCATTGGGTCTAGCAAGTGGTATATACTATCAGCAGTTCAGAAGGCAGAGGGAAAATTTACAGCCATCCCTCAGTATGCACAGTTATTGGTTCTAGTATCACAATGATACCAAAACCAAGATCCACAAATGATCAAGTCGCTTATACCTATATAGGTTACACAAATATTTGCATAACCTATTGTTTTAGTCAGCTTTTATGCTGTTGTGACTAAAATCTGACCAGAATTGAAGAGGAGGAAAAGTTTATTTGACAGCTCATGGTATCAGAGGTCTCAGTTTATAGAGACCAAGCTCCATTGCTCAGGGCTTAAGGTGAGGCTGAACATTGTGGCAGAAGAGTGTGACAGAGGGAAGAGGCTCACATGATGATCAGAAAACAGAGAGAGAGAGAGACTTCACTTGCCAGATACAAAATATATATCCCAAATGCATGCCACTAATGACCCTCTTCTTCCAGCCACACCTTACCAGTCTTCAGTTACCACTCAATTAATCCCATCAGGGGATTGATTCACAGTTGGGTTAAGGCTTATATAACCCAATTATTTCTCTTCTAAATCTTGCATTGTCTCATGCATGAGCTATTGGAGGACACCTCACATCCAAACCATAACACCTATTTACATGCTCCTGTACACTGGAAATCATCTCTAGATTGCTTATAGAATCTATTAAATTTAAGTGCTATGTAAAAATTGTTATAAAATATCCTTAGGGAAAATGACTAAAAAAAGTGTATACATGTTCAATACAGATGCATTTTTAAAAATATTTTCAATCTGTGGTTGATTGAATCTAAGGATATGTAGCCTGTGGATAGGGAAGAAAGACCATATTGACCTTATCACCTCCACTTTTTCACCAACTGTGATGTGTCACTGGCTATGTTCCTCTCAATCTGCCACAGCCTTGGTTTAGTGACACCCCCTCCCCAGATTATAGCTCTTCCTTGATTCTGGTAACGAGAGTCCTGCTTGCTACTGGTTCTTGCATAACCAATCATTCCCTCTTGACTTCTTTATTACCTGAACACAGCTTTGTAGAGCCTCTTCATTAAAGTCTTTTCAATCAATACTTTGAAGATGCTATTTCTGTTCAAACCCCATCAAATAGAAATTAATAATAATATCCAATGAGTATTACTATATGGATATTACCATACTCCAAGGATTATATTAAGAAATTAAATGGAATTTTCAATCTTAGTGAAGTTGAATGACTTCTCTAAGGCCATGGATTTCATATAAATGAGTTAGGACTCAAACTCAAGATATCTGACTGTAGGTCTAGTCTCTTACATCACCCTACATCAAAAACTCACAATACTTCTGAGCAAATATCAAAGGAATCTGCATTTTAAAATGTTTAGAAAAAAAATTGTCATTAAAAAATAACACTAGGACTGCCTTTGCAAGTTATTCTTACAAAAGGGTTAAATTTCCACATTATCCTTGGCTATTACAGCATAAGACGATACAGTAGGTATTCATGCTTCTTAAACTAACCGTGTATATTTTTACATGTGGAAATTCTGGTTTTAACATTAGCTACGTGGTACTGTAATGCCTATGTAAATCTGCCCAACAACAAAGGAGTGAATGATACAACATCTGTCACTGTTTTTTCTCAAAAACTAATCCTACTGGGGCAGGCTGATCTCATCCTGTATTTGATGTCCTGAGAAACATTTACGGATTTGTAAAACTTATCACCAGCTGGTAACAGAAAATATCAGTTCTTACTTAGTGAAGTGGTTAGCTTTACCAGGAAAACCTTAAAATACCAGAAGTGTCTTGTCCATAAGTCATCTTTTTATTTTTAATGAAGTAAAATTTTATCTTAATGTTTCCTACTTATAATTATTGGAGATGTAATTATTAAACGTTTTCTGCTAAAATTATGCCAAAATATATTACTATTTTATGGTAGCAACAATTGAATAAAAATTATGGCCAGAAATTCAAATTGTTATTATTCATTATAGGATTCAGGCAGTTATTCCCTTTTTTAAGTCATTCCACATTAGTGGGAAAAAAGGATACATTATTCTGAGAGATAAGAGCATGTTGTTAAATTCAGTTCTGTTGTGTTCATGTTGAAACACAAGTGCTGTGCTTATAACAAAATTCAGTCTTACCCATTTCAACTTGTATTTTCTCTAAGAAATAGAAACACCTGCACATGTAAATGAAGGTACAAATAAATCAATAAACAAACACATCACCTATTAGACTAAACATTATTTTGTCCCACTCATTGAGACCTAATTAATCCAACAGTTGCCTTATATCATTGGTTGAAATTTCTAATTTACTTGATAATACCCCTATTCATAGGAAAATGGGAGAAACTTCAGTTACTGAATAGCTATGATGTCTGAAATATTGACTCTTAATTATTTAAACATTAAAGTGATTGTAGCATGTAGGCGAAGATGATTGACAGATAAGAATGAGGCCTTTGGCATGTGTGTTTGATCCCACTAGAGTGTGAATAGAAAGGGTATTGAATTTTTAGGGACTCAGGAATGGAAATCATCTTGTATATAGAAGACACAATCACAGTATAAATATACCAGCTTTATTGCCAATGAAACCTAGATTGAAGCATGTTAGAGGCTTAGGTGAATGGACAAATGAACTTGATGTTTTCTGTTCTTTATATCCATTTCCATTCCCACATTAGCATAATTCAACAAGAAAAATTTGAGGTCTGTAGAAGGCAGGTCACTTGCCAGTGATTGCTATTTCCTCTTGTTTTAGGATAGAAAGGGAAGGAAATAGAGTGTATGGGTAGGCAGCCAGCACCTCCTTAGGGGGTTCTTCTTCCTGCTCAGGAGGGTGTAAGCCACCTAAGAAATTAAAGTCCAGGGTAATTAGTGAAGAAAAAAGACAAAGTCATAAAGAGTTTCAAAAAGCTGTTGCCCTGATAGGTCCAGTCCACTCAGGAGCTGGAGCTAGACAATTAGAAAAAATGGTTCCCGTGGTTTATTTACCGGGGTATATCAAAGGCAGGGATAGGGTTTGAGGGGTGGAGTCTTGCTTCATTATGCCTTGCAGTCAGCAAGTTGATTGGCATCTTGGCAGGTCACTGCTGGGAGCCATTAGCCAAGTAGGTATGACAATTTCCTTGCCAGCGTACCCCATGTTGCAGTGACATTGAATGTACGTGACCTTGCTCAAGGACCAAGGCAGATTAGGGTGTTCCCGGTTTTAAGATAATCGTGTTTAGGGCGTTCCCAGTTTAGGTTCCAGGTTTAAGGTTTAAGATTATTCCTGCTGGGAATAGGGCGTATCCTGCTGCCTGAGTTCCCCTTGAGTTCTCACGGGATTCAGACAGTATATTTTGGAGATAGAAGCCCAGTGGAGGTGGATTTGGGAAGAGAACGTGGATTTCCCCAGAACGTGATTGTAGACGGCTGGTGTGAGTTCGGGAATAAAGAGTTGCTGTTTGAATCTACAAGCTGTGTGGTGGCTCGTGATTGTGTGCCCAGCCAGACTGCGGCAGGTCACACCTATCTTAGAGGAGCTGTGTGGCTACAGCAGGTCACCTCATCTCTGGTGCTGCGTGGGACCTTTGACAGAGCAGAGGGGGAAGTTCACCTGCATCAGGCTTTCTATCCCTGTGAGGGTGCCCATGAGAAGTTCCCAGTGCCAGACCTATCTCACTGGCTGCCATGCTGATATAGTCCACGTACAGCCCATGAATGGCTCTCACAAGAGTGAATATAGAAAAATTCCCCAGTGCTTACAAACTTAATGCAATTTAATTTATCTGGTTGAGCACAATGCTAGGTACATTGAATACATAATAGTTATCAGTACTACAAGGCAGATAAATTCTGATTTTTCTATTCAAGAAACTGAATTTTCAACAGATGATGATGATATGTGTCCAAGTATCAGAAAAACAAGAAACCAAATTTGGGTTAGACTGGATACTAGGTAGAATAGTCCCCTACTTTGACCTGCCACAAAGATGCACATATCTTAGTATCTTCATCCCTAAACCTACGAGTATGTTATATTACATGAAAAACAGGAATTAAAGTAGGTGAAAGTAAGATTGCTAATTAATTGACCACAAAATAGGGAGTGTATTCTGGGTTTTACAGGGGGTGCTCAATGTAATCACAAGTGGCCCATTTTAGTTAGTTTGTCACTGTCAACAAAGGACCTGAAAAGAAAAATGTAGAGGAGAAAAAGGTTTATTTGAGGGCTTACAGCTTCAGAGTTCTCATTTCATAGATGGCAGACTCCAATGTTCTGGGCCCCAGGAGAAGCAGAACATCATGGTAGAAAAGTGTGAGGGAGGAAATCAGCACAGAACATGACAATTGGGAGGCAGAGACAACCCCACCCACCAGTGACAAAATATATACTTCAAAGGCATGTTCCAGGTGACGTACTTCCTCTAGCCACACCCTAACTGTGAGGCAGGTGTTACCACTCAGTTAATCCCTGTCAAGGTATTAATCCACTAGTTGGGCGACAACTGTCGTCATCTAATCATTTCACCTCCGAACCTTCTTGCATTGTCTCACACAATTGAACTTTTTGGGGAACACCATGTTTCTAAACCATAATAGGGCCTTAAACATGGAAGAGGGAAGTATAAGAGTCAATGCCACAATGATATGTTATATGAAACACTAGATTAGCTCTCTCTGGCTTGGAAGATGGACATAGGCTAAGAGCCATAGAACGTGGACAGCCTGGAGAGGGAAGTAAATAGACACCTTCATCTCAAGATGACTGAGGTCATGTCAGATTTCTGACTTCTAGGACTGTTGTTTTAACCCACTACATTTAGAAAAAAGTTAAATTTATTCTCATTAGTTATACATGACAGTAGAATTCATTTTGACACATTGTCAACCCACTAAATTTAAGGGAATAGAAAAGAATTTCAGCAGCAATAGAGAACTAATACATACTATATAAAAAAGATCAAGGATTGAATTAAAGACAGGTTTAAGGACTGGGTTTGAAAGTAAGTTGCAGGAACTTCTGATGTCGTACTTGAGTGGATGGTTAAAAAAAAAAAAAAAGGTTTATTTGCTTCTGAGATACTTTGAGAAATGCCATAAAAAAAGGTTTTAGAGAAAAGAGTATGAAAGAATAAACCCTCTTACCTTGGGGAACTGCCTACTTTGGGAGAAACTGGATAAAACAACCAAGAAAAGAGCATTTCTGTAACAGCTTTTCATGAGCACATTGTGCTTTGTAGTCAATTTTAAACCACACTGTCATTCTGTGGCTCCGTCAGTAAAAATGGGTTGCAAAAATACAGATTACTCCAAAGCAAAATAACTCCAAAACAATGTATCATGTCCATTTAACTCTACCTTTTAATCTAACACTAAACCAAAACATTTTGTGAAAAAAAAATCCAACATTAAGGCTCACTTGTTCTATTTTAGAAACTAGTAAAAATGGCTATTAGTAGTTTTGGCTAATTATGGCCTTCAGGACATAAGCTGCCCTTTTGAGATAGAACTGCCTCATGCCTATTCCATTTCACATCAACCAGACATTCTAACCATGAGAACTAGCAACAACCAAAGGACGATAAAAATTGCTGTGGAATTCAGCTCAGAAAGCATCAGGAAATTATAAATAATATTTTAATCACATTTTGTTTTTTTCATGATAATTTATAGCAACGTATAAGAGTTTATCCATGCTACATTTCTTCCATTGCTCCTTGAAAGTAACTCTGTGGGAGATGTGCTATACTTTGACCCAGAATTCTAGATCCTTAGAAAATATTTTAGTTTTGGACTCACCCTTGACCATCATTGTCTTTCCTTAAATGTCTGCAGGCTATGATTCAGAAAGAAGTCAAAAGAACTTCTGCCCCATAAGACCATCACCCCTGCTACTGGTCATTATCTGGACTTCCAAGATGGAATATAAAGGATCTGAATTTCTTTCCCTACCAAAGATGGCAGGAGAAGCAGCTTATAAAATACATCTGAAACATACTCTTCAATGGGCTGAAAAGTCCCTGAAGTGAGATCACATGACCAGTGCTAAATATTTTAGTATGTATTCATTTACCAACTTGCTTACAAAATTTTGAGTAATCACCAAGGAGGAAAAAAATGTGCATTGTAAATAAATATGGTGTTAATAAATAGAAGGTGCTGGTTTTGCAAAATTACAGGTATTTCTGAAAAACTAAAATTTGAATATGGCCTCCTGACTCCAGGAAAGCCTCACTGATATCAGGCACATGTGGATTTCAAAGTCTTTTAAGATGAATTTCTTATTTTAAAACTCTAAATGTACAGATTACATCTTATATCATTAATATAAGTAAAGTGGTTTTTTTCTCTTAATTAACCTCTATTGGCAACAATCCTCTTGTACACTACATTCTCTAATATCAGAGGAAACAATTCTCTGGAGCCATTCTGAAGCCTTTTGCAGATTAGAAAAAAATGCATTTAAATAATGAATACTGAGAGCCATTTGTCTCAGAATAATATTTCATTGTGTTTTAATAAGTAATACCCCAATTTTATCTGAATGAAACTGAACATACCAGGTCTTTTCTTTGCAGGGAAGCTAGAAATTACCTTAATGAACAACAGAAAGTTTCACTTTCATTAATAGCACATGGCTTTGTAAAGGGAGCTTTGTGGGAAAATAAAAGGTGTTCATTTGAGGCAGGTGAATTAGAGAAAGGACCACTCATTGGTTGAAAAGGACAGATTAAAAACAGCGACCCAAAACACTCAGGAACCTTGTGGAAAGTACACACCCAGTACCCCCCAAAAGTAATTAATGTACTGCTCAATATGTAGGCCATTGAAAGGTGTGTAATAAATGTAAATGGTTATGCTAATAAGAAAAAAAATAAAACACCAATGTAATTATTTAGAGGTAAGTGTTTGTAGCCTTGATGCACTTAGAGTACCATAACAGCTGTAAAATAATACCAATATCAATTACTTTGGAGCATTTTACCTTTGCAAAAAAACCTCTCCCTCTCGAGTCCTTATTTCACTGCATTGTCATAACATTTGTGGGAATGACTTGTTTCCTCATTTGCTTGATGTAGATTGTAAAATGCACAGTATGTTCAATTACATACTGTTGAGAATTAATCCTGTTGAAGATTAATATGATTATTGCATAAAGCACTATTCAAAGGTAACATTCAGACATTACAAACAAGTGAATTGTGGGGTAAATATTTCTATTGTTGGGTTTGTTTAAACTTTTGAGTCCTACAGAACATTTAGGCAAATATTTAAAATCAATAAATTTTATATATGTCTGGATTTCCAAGATTATCATTCTAACATGGTACCAGACTATTGAAGCTAATATCCAACCTATTAGAAAAGATGTATCCTATTTAGGTGGACATAGTCTCTAGTTTATTATAGATAAATAAATTCATATTAGCAGGTTTCAAGCAAGGAGAGAGTCCCACCAGTCCCTGTCTCATACCTACTTCTTAAGTTAACATTTTCTTTGATTCACTGATACATTGTGCATATGTATATTATTTACTATGTTCATTATTTTAAGCTTAGTGTAGAATAATGGATGAGGACTTCTGCCCTCATGGAGATCTCTGTTGTATGGAGATTTGGATGGGCTCTGTGTATTCCTCCATCTTATTTCATCATAAATGTTGTAGGCAATAATTTTGAAACATACACATTCATTTGACCTATTATGGTGTTTGGGATTCTGTTGATTAATTACTCTGCTTCAGGTGCAACCCTTCTTATCTAAAAGTGAAAGCCCTACAAAAGCTCTCTGAAATAAGGTGGTTATTTTTCTTATTTTAAATGTAATTTTACAAATGTAATCTCAGGGAAGAAAATATACACATGGTCTGTAAGCTGAGAAACAATAAAGACATGATTCATATATAGGTCTGATTAACCCAAAAGACCATCTTTCTTGTGATAATTTGTCATATGAAGGTAAAAGCAACTAGTTCTTGCTTAAACATTTCAACCAGAAGTCATACTCAAATTTACATGTTCATTGAATGTATTTACTATCTCCTAAGTTATAACAGCAAAACTTGGCAATGTGAGTTGCCATTTCTCCAGCCTTTTACTACTTTCCTTTCCATTTTGAACCTTTAAAAAAAAAACAGTTTTCTTCTCTTGTGCTATTCACTCCCAAATCCACTATTTTAGGTTTTTGTTACAGCAGCAGCATACTTACTACCTATCTCAATGAAAATTTTAACTGGAAAATCTCTTCTTCATCATAGAAACTTTTCTTCTAAAGCTATGTGATGTCAAGAGACATATATTTTTGAAGGTGGAGAGAGTAAGGAAATAGATGTGAGGTCAAATTGAATAATTATGAATTTTTAAGGACCACTACCCTCACTTATAATATTAATCATATTTTATAGAAGAGGTAGCTGTCAACAAATTCTGCTTTAAACCCATGAATGAAAGAATAAGTAGGCCTTCAACAAAATAATTTCTAAAACAATAAATTTAATTAAGTGTCTGGCAGAGCTGTTTTATGACTACTGAAATACTTTTTGTTCATATATAGAAATTCTCATAAAATGAATTACTTTTTGCAAGCTAATGTTCTTTTTTTAAAAAAAAATTAAAATTAACTTTTGAATTCTAATCTTTATTCACACCATAAATCAAGAAATTCTATGTTTGTATGTCAATCAAAAAGAAAGAAGCAACAGCTTGTGTAATATTTAGTTATCTTCAGGGTGTAATTTAATACAAGTGAAAACATGCAGTGATGTATCACTCCAAGGGCATAAATTATGCATCCTCATAATTTATAGCTTTATTATCCATACAAACACAATATAAAATTTAATTATTTTAGAGAATAACTAGATTTGGTCAATAATTACTTATAAAAATCAAAAAAACTAAAAAAAAAAGTCAATTAAGCCATAAGAAATCTGGCAATCTTGGTTTAGCAATTGGATTGTTCAAAAAATAAAGAATCTCTTGTACTTTCACTGAAAATTTGCTAAGTTTGCAAAAATGGAAATTGCATGTGTACAAGAAGTGCATTCCATACCACCTTCTGTATTTTCATACTTAACAATTAATGCCTATCATGGAGAAACATGTAGCAGAACCACTTGGCCCTAGATTTGACATTCACAGTTTCTCAAATTTCAACTGGTAGCATTATTTCCAAATGTTGTACTTAAATCACAGAGATACACTGATGGAATTTAAAGAAAATCATGAACACAACTCCATAAAGACACAACTAGTTTCAACTCCTATTTTTAAATATGTTATTTTTAAAAAATCTTAGCCCATGAAATGAAATCAACATTGGTTTCTGTAAAACTTTTATAGCTCCTGAAAATATGGCTTTTATTTAGTGTAGTTTTCTTTAAGAATAGATACTTATAAGAACATTTAGCCAGTTTTTATATATTGGTTATTATCGTGATTAGTGTCATAGACCCAAATATCAATTATGTATTCTTTTATTCAGCATATATTTATTTAGCACTTATGGAATATACAGTGTGGTAGGCAATAAAGATATTAGTACAGTATCTTCATTCTTGAGAAAACTTTCTAAATGAACTGTCTTGTAAGGGTAGAAAAAAACACATAAACTAATAAACACATTTGAATGTTACAGCTGATTTGAGAAAAGTCTTTCCTGAGTACATGTCAGTGTGAATAAAAAAAAAAAAAAAAAAATATATATATATATATATATATATATATATATATACACACACACACACACACACACACACACACACATGCTAGTTCTAGGGATCTAGACAATGGAAAATATGAAGTAAGACTTCTATGAGAAGTTATATTTTAGGTGAATATTGACACAAGTGAATTTCACTAGTCAATGGAAAAGAAAAAAGCATGAACCAGGATGTCTGTAGCTGTGTGATGCATTTGGGACTCTTCAGGTTGTTCACTATGCCTAATCCTTACCTAGAGCAGAGAGAGATAGATAGAGAGAGAGAGAGAGAGAGAAGAAGAAGAAGAAGAAGAAGAAGAAGAAGAAGAAGAGGAGGAGGAGGAGGAGGAGGAGGAGGAGGAGGAGGAGGAGGAGGAGATCTAAACAAGGATGTAACATTAATCTCATATCCCAGATGTTGCAATTTGTGTTAATATCATCTAATAAGATAGCCACCAGCCATATGCAGTTACTCAAGTTAAAATTTTTATTATTTAAAATAACATAAAACAGTAAATCCCACAGTTACCCTAGCCACATTTTAGATGCTTAATAGCCGTATATGATAGTGTCCACCATTCATAACAGTATGGATCTCAACCATGTATATCACTGCAGAAAGTTTAATTAGTGTTGGATTGTATAGAATAGAAATTACAAACTTGAGTGCAAAGACCTTTGAAAATAACAATTCAGCATGATTCAGACATACTGTGGTGAAAGGGGAAAGAACTTAATAGTAAAGACTATTTTTCTTCTCAAGGAATCACAAGTGCTATGTTTAGATACCGTGTTCCCCAAAGGGCCATGTGATTAAGTCCTGCTTCCCAGGCTGTGGTATACTGAGAGGTGGTGAAACCTGTAGGAAATGGGGCCTAGTGGGAGGAGTTAGCTCTTGGGGAAGGGGTCCTTGAGGGGATATTGGAACCCAGCCCCTTTGGTGCTTTGTTTCCCTGTCACAATGGGGTGAGTTGTTTCCTCTGCCATGTGTTCCTGCCATGATACACTGAGCTGGCACAATCCCAAAGCAGCAGAGTTCAGTGACTATGGACGGAAACCATGAAACCATGAGCTAAAATAAACCTTTTCTCCTTTTAAGTTGATTATCTCAGTTATTTTGTCACCATATTGCAAACTGACTAATCCAAGGAAGAAAACATCAGCAAGGCAGTTTTGGGAATTCTGCCATTTTAGACAAATCACAAACAATTTTATTTAAATTAATTCAAATTTCTACTGAAATGTTAGTTTAAAATGGCTTTCTGACATTTCTCTCATAATAATTCAACATTTATACAAAGCCATAGAAATGGGAAGAGGTTTTAAAACCTAAATCTATGAAACTTTAAGAATATTTTCATTTGAAGCAGACCTTTAGAGAGGTAATTTAAGAGAGGACTCTTCTTGGTGGACCTACAATGAAGTAGATAACCATTCATGCAATCAGTGATTCACTCATCCATCTACTGACTTAGCAAATTTTTTGAGGTACTTACTATTTACCAAGCAAGCACTATTTTGGCCTTGAAGTTACAAAAATGAGCAAATTAATGAATTTAGGAACTAATTTAGATGTTAATATTATTGGGAAATTATGTTCCATGGGATCATAGGAGAATGTATTAGTAAAGTTTATATATTTGGGTAAGAAATTAAACAAATTCATTAACTGCTACTTTCTCACCAAATTCTATAAGAATGTTAACATAGAAAATTTTAAAAATGCATCCAAAAGAACATTAAGTACACATTAAGTAAGGCTGAAAGACAAAAAATCAACAAAAACAAAAATACAGTTGTGTTTCTATATACAAATAAAGGAAAAGCTGAAAAGGAAATCAAGAAAATAATTATTTATACAATAACAAAAAATAAAATAAAATACTTGGGACTAAATGAGGAAAGTAAAATATTTATGTTCTGAAAACTACAAAATATTGATGAAGGAATTTAAAGACACATGCAAAAAGTAGAAAGTTTCTACATTAATGCTTTGTAAAACAATATTATTAAAATGTCCACACTATCCATAGTGTTGTATAAATTCAATATACTCCCTATCAAAATTCCAATGGTATATTTTAAAGAAATAGAAAAATATGCTAAAATCTATGTGGATCCAGAAGGGACCCCCCTAATAGCTAACTTACGAGAAAGAAGAGCAATATTGGTGGTATTACACTTCCAATTTCAAAATACATTAGGAAATTGTTTCCTGATTTCAAAATACATTAAGAGGGTACTTTATTCCAGTACAGCAGTGTATAACAAATTCAGAAGAATAGTGAGAATGGAAATAAGCCTATAATATATGGTGACATTATCTTTGATAAAAATGCCAAGAAAACACAATCAGGAAAAATAATCTTTAACAAATGGCATTAGGAAAATTGGATATTTATATGGAAAAAAAATCAGATCCTTTCATAAACAGGAAAATCAACCTGTCAAAATTAGATAAGTTAACTGGTAGACCTGAAACTGTAAAGCTTCTAGAATAAAATATATGGGGAAAGCTGCTATGCTTGGTATTGACAATGATTTCTTGGAGTTGACATCAAAAGCACAGGAACAAAAGCAAATATAGATGGATGGAAATACATAAAACCAAAAAGCGTCCTTATAGCAAAGAAAATAAGAGTGAAAGGGCAATAGTGTGGGAGAAAATATTTGCTATATATATATATATATATATATATATATATATATATGAGTTAATACCAAAATTAAGTAAATACAAATTATATAAATAATTTTCAGCTCAATTTTCAAGAACAAATAACCCTGTAAAAACATAGGCAAAGTACTTGAGTAGATATTTCTCCAAAGAAGAGAGACAAATGGCAGCAGGTATCTGAAAGATACTCAGAACCACTTATCGAGGAAAAGTTTAAGAAACTGAATATCAGTGACTTTTCTTTGACTCATAAGAAAATTCAGGTTTCACCACAAAATTTGAAAAATTTGGTTAGAAAGGTAATTTCAGAATCTTAGCTGAAATCCCCTTAACTGGATCAGATGTTACTGTAGCCATAAAAGGGAAGAAACCCTTAGTAATATTTATTAATTGCTGGGAGCTGAATGAACGTGAGAAACTCCTGGGTTCTACCATACCAAATTATTCCATTGACACTACTAGAAATTTGCCCTCATGGCTCTGGAATGGGGAGAGGAGAAGGAATAACTGTATAATACATCCAGTGTCTTCTCTGTAATAAAAATCACTCTCTGGGGAAAGATTTTACTAGTGTTCTGTTGAGGGAAGTGATTTCCTGCTACTTCTGATCTTCTGAGCTTCCTGTTTTACAAAAGCAGAGGGGAAGTCATACCCAGGGAGACACAGCTGAAAAGTCACAGCTCAAATATATGGGCCCACTCCAGGAGTAAGATTTAATCATAAGTTTATAGATTGCTTTCCCCTCCCCATTCAGTATAATAACAGGGAATTATAACAGGTAAGAGCTTCTTTAGAGAGAAGGGTACTTAGGATGCCCTGAGCCAAACAGGGAGACAAAACAAGCACTCTAGGGAAATTTGAAGAATTTTTTTCACCTAAAGCCAAATCAAATATGGATTTAGTTCAATTCCTAAGCAAAATTAGCATAAACCCTCACACTGAATTCCTATTTGCTTCATTTCCATCTCTTAATAAATATGCCTAGTTTTAAAAAAAAAAAAACAAGAGATGAGGTATGACAAAGAGCAAAAAATAAATAGCTTAAAGTGAGAAGGTAAGCATCAGAAAGCAGAGTCATGTAAAACGTAGATGTTAGAGTTTTAAAAAAATGCTATGATACTATACTATGTGCTATAATGGAAAATGAAGAAGACATGTAAGCACATTTAGGTAATGAAAGCAAAGATGGAAACTCTGAGATAAAGTCCAGCAGATATGCTAGAAATCATAAATGCCATAAAAAATGTAGAATGCCTATGGCAAGTTAATGAGAAGATGAGACACATTTTAGGAAAGAATCGTGAATTTGAGGATACATCCATAGAAATTCCACAAGCTGAAATTCAAAGAGAAAAAAGAATGGAAGGGGGAAATGCAACAGAAGATTCAAAAACTTTGCAACAATGTTAAAAGGTATCAAAATAGGCATGACTGGAATACCAGAAGGAGAAATATTTGAAGTAGCAGGGGTTGAAAACCTTCTGAAATTAATAGTAGACACAAAACCATAGATACAAGAAGCTCAGAGAACAAAAGGCAGGAGGAATACTAAAACAAAAACAATTTCTAGACATATCATATTCAACTTTAGAATTCTTCTCTCCCCCTATAAACAAAAGGCAGGAAAAAAATTAAAAGAAACCAGAGGGGAAATTGCAGTCTACTTAAAGAGTAAAAATGAACTTCTTGCCACAGATCATGCAAGAAAGAAGGAAGTGGAATTAATAATTAAAGTGTTTTTTCTAAAAAAGAAAAAAAGATTAAACAAAGTCAAGAATTCTATATCCACCAAAATTATCCTTCAAAGTCAATAAAAAATACTTTAACAAACAAATAAAAACATAAAGAATTCATTGCCACTACAACTCCATGCAAACAATATTGAAAAAAAAACTTTTGGTCAAGAAGAAAACAACAAAAACATGGATTTACATCAAGAAAAAAGAGCATCAGAGAAAAAAGTATATGAGGTTATAATAAAAATGTATTATTTTACTTAATCTCATTTTGTCTAAAATAAAATTCTTTAATAACAAGTTATTGTGTGATTATAGCATATAGATAAGTTAAAGGAATGACAACAATGTCATGTAAAATATACATTAGATAATCTAGGGAAACTACTGCATTTAAAAGTAAGCATATTCTAAACACATAAGATGAAAGGAAATCACATAAGCTCACTTAAAACCAAAGAAAGTAGAAAAGATGAAAGTTTCCTCTAGTGAAATTCCCACAAGATGGCTTTGTCTCAAGGTCTGCTTTCTGTTGAACTTGACATCTCTGATTGTAAATACACTGAAGAGTCCAAAGTGTCAAGAAAAAATTAAAGTGAGCAATCTATTAATGGGACCATAGAAAATAGAGACTAGGTTCAACACACAAGACATAAGATTAGTGTACCTAACACACATTTGAATGACCTCAAAATGTAGAGAACTGGAGATATGTTTCTGTTCCCAACAAACTAAAGGGGCTTCAGATGGAAAAATCTCATTTATCTGAATGCCTGAAACCTATTTTTATTTAATTATCACCCACATTAAGTTAAATACCATTGCTAATAGGTGGTGTCATTGTAGGTGTTATGTGGATGTTTAGTCTTATATATTTATCTAATGTATAATAGAAAATATAACAATTCTATGGTAATATGATTTAGCAGACTTTTTACTTAGAACAATAATCATGGTAATAAAAAATTATGAATTTGGTAATCAGCTGATTAAATTTTAATAATCACCGAGGTATGGGGAAAAAAGGCTGATTGGAAAAGCCATGAAGTGCGGGAAAAAAAGTGGGGGGCGATAAACAAGTGTAAATGGATGAAGTTTTGCAACTTAATGTGTGGCCATCTGGGGGTCAGCTGTGGAATTTTGAGGAGAACAATACTGGAAGAGGGCATGGTAAGCTGGAAGAACAGAGCTGTCCAAAATTAATATGAAGAGTTATTGAGCTGAGATGGGACTTGAACTTGATTCTGTGGCAATCTAAAGGGACTTTTGCCAGTGAATACAGAATCTTCTAATGTTTAAGGGACTGCAACATGGAAAAATCAAATGTGTGTGCCTTGGGGTTTGCAGAATTGTAGGTCCTCCAGAGCTAATATTTAAACATTGCTTAAGTTCATCATGGGCAATGCCTGTCCTAGACATGAGAGATGAAACAGTGAACAAAAGGTGCAATATCCCTACTTTTATGGCCCATGCATTCCATCAGCCACTTCTAAGTAGACTCAGCCTACATTAAGTTTTGGGTGAACTGAATTATGATTTTTAACTGATGCAATTTTTGTCTACTTTTGATTTTTTTTCTAAAAATTTTGTACAGTGTTCAAATTATTCCTGTTGTTTAGCATTAAATATTTAAGAGTCTTGATTTTTAGAATTAAACATTCAAGATTTTTTAGTTTCAATGTATTCAAATTGTAAATGTTAGAAAAACTTTAGTAATACTATTTTTTGAAGAAGATATTAATAAATTTTTAGTATCTATAAAATAGCTAGTTTGTATAGGAAATATTTCTATTAAGACCAAAATTGTAATTTTTATTTGCCAAGTAAGTTTAGCAATATTTTAGAATCATAAAATATGTCCTTCTCCTGTGTCATAGATCTGCTGTGAAGAGACAGGTATGTTACCAATGCTCTATTTTCAGTACTGAATAGACAGCTTAAATTATGTACCTGTTATTAAAGACGGTAATTCCAAACACATCAGCTGGTTTTCAGATTTATCTATAGTGGATAAGTTATAAACAAACATTTGGTGACATTCAAGTGTTCTTAATGAATTGTTTTCCACAGAAAATCTGTACATTGTGATTGTTGCATTTCTTTTTTGTACTTATTTTAATAAAGAATGTTAAGCATTTCAAAATTACTCCTTCAACATATTCGTGGCAAACTCTCAGCCCCACCCATCAAAATTTATTGATTGAACTCAGAAATGTGTTCACATAAGTCCTTCCTCTAGAAGTCTTGTAGTGCTGCCTCCTTCTTTGGTGCTTTGATACTTTCTTCCCATTCTCCTCTCTTCCCATGTAATTTCAAAATGAAAATCTAGCAAACAAACAAAAAAATAAAGAAAGAAAGAAAAAAAAAAGCTTAGCTTTTCCCTAAATTAAAACTTAATTTGATTCCTGAAATGGGCAATTTATGGAGACAGGTAGAAGAGAGGTTACAAGGTCCTGAGGAGAGAAAGAAATATGGGATTGTTTAATTGGCACAGAGTTTCTGTTTGGAAAGATGAAAAAGTCCTGGAAATGTATCCTGGTAATAGGGGTATAACATTGTACATGTCCTTAATCCCATTAATACAAGCACTTAAATTGTGAAATGGTAAAATTAATGTTATGTGTACTGGTACCACAATTAGAAGTATACAAAATTTAAAACAAAGAAAAACTTTGAAACTACCAGATTTGTAATGGATTTATTAAATACTTGTTAACGTATTGCTATGTGTTACTTGTCAATGTTGGTGCGATCCCATTTTAACTGCCAGCTGGCAACAGTTAAGATTTGCAAGTACATCAAATCTAAAACAACAAAAAAAAAAATCATCTCCGCTGTATTTCCTCTAATCCCTGAGCAGCTTTCACTATGTGGTTTTACTCTCTTGGATAAGCACATAATGTTCTTATCATTCAGAGGGTAAACAAATCACCTTTTTAGAGAATGTTTTGATAGCAGGAACTTCTATGGTTCTTGGCCGATGGGAGGAATTAAAACACGCTGCTTATAGTTGGATTTTTGTATTGTCTTGGACCATGAGTAATGCTGGGGGAAGTTCCTGAAGCTGGCCTCCAGGAATGAAGACGTTTCATGAGAAGCCAATCTTTTGATGAAGAAAGCTCTAAAGAGATTTAAAACTGAAACACCAAATGCGATCATGCCCCAATTTTCTTTTGTTTTCCCCATAGGCTCATAATTATAAAGTAAGCTTGTCTGCTGGTGATTTAATGCCTTTTTAAATGATAAGCTTAGACATCATTCTGTGCAAAATGGGCACATAAATTATTTTCAGGAGGAACTATTTCCTCGGGTATTTGAAGTGGATTCATTCAAGATACAGGATGGTTTCCAAAAAATAAAAACACTCATGATTTCAATGGGAAGCATGTTTCACTTTGTTGTCATGTTAATATATACCTGCATCAAAAAGCTCATCTCATGATTTGCTAAAGAAATAACCTCAACAAGGCAAACTAATAGGGAAGGGGCAGCTTGAATCAGAGCAGATCATTCTCAAGGGGCCACAAATATCTCAGAAAAGTTTCCTAAACTAAGTCATTATTTTACAGTACTGACATTAGAATAAAACTTTTCATTCGTTTGTTTTACTTGAATTCTTGAAGGTTGTACTCTGTGGTGAAGAATTTACTTTTCCTTGGATACAGGGCAAATTGAAAGAGAATATTTACAGACCAAATAGGTACCCTGCAGTAAACACACAGCACAGACATGACCTGCATCTGAATGCTCGAAACCAAACAGAACATAGCTTTCAGGCCAGAGTATGTATAAAAGGCAAGAAAAAGAAGAACAAAAATCTCTTAAAATCCTCAATCCTTTCTGAAATTTGAATTACTTAACACAAACTTACAGAATTCTTTTATGACAGGTTCTGTTCCAGACCCTTTACCCACACAGACTTATTTTATCCTCATGTGAGATAGCTGCTATCATTATGGAGAAACTCTTTTAAGATTACACAGATTATCAGTGGCAGAGCTGTGAGTCAACCCTAAGCAATCTGGCTCTAGGGTCTGTGTACTCAACTATCACATTGCTGCCTCCCTTAAAACTGATAATAAGAAAACATCTTCATTAAAGGAAATGAAAAACACTGTGTGTTCTTTGCTTTCCCTAATTTACTAATTCATGTATTACACCTTATTCTGCTCCTTCTTGTCTTGTACTAAGTCTTGAGTTTTGTACTCACACATTTTTTTCTTTGCTTGCAAAAGACATATAACATGGCCATAGAAGCCTACTTTGTCAGATTTATAGTAGAAGCCCTTCCTTCCAGCTGCATAAGTCAACTAAGATGTAAAGAGGCAGGAGCAGGACCCAAGAGGTGGCCTCCAGGTAGTGTCTGGGTTTTGTCTTTCTTTTCTGTAGTTTCCACTCACTTGCATTACACTGCTCCAAAGTTGGTCTCATCTGTGAAAGTCACCTTTCTTCCCATTTAGTGAGATAAACTTTTGTTGAAGACACGGTCATTTCCCATGTGAGAATTCTGTCAATCAGGGGAGGAGTCTACATTAATTGTTCCTTTCTTCTTTCATTCTTCAATTCAGACTGCATGATTCCCCAGTTACTCACAGTAGGGTCGCTATCAGCACTACACATTATTTTTGTATCTTAAGAGTTGTAGAATATATTGATATTCCAACAAATTCCAATCATTGCATGCATTAAGAAATTTAGTCAACTCAGTTATTTTGTGGTTCTTTTCCTCATAATGTTCTCCTTGGAGGAGATAAAGATGCAGACAAAGCAGTCAACTCTTTCCTGGCTAACACTTAAATGATAGAAGCCGTTGGTTGGAGTGGTATAGAGAACAGCTGGAGTGTATGTCTTCCTCACTCTTTAACTCTGTGCTTTTAAAATTGATTATGAAAATTGTTTATGATGCCATCAAACTAGAAGGTTTATCATGAGCCTTAGTTGAGATAATGCATTTAAAGAATATACCTCAGTGTCTGGCACAGAATAGGTACTCCAAACACATCTTTAATATATCACATCAGCTGTCTGAGTAGTATCCCTATTTCTGCCTTGCTCATCTTGTTATTAAAATATTAAGCCAGGCACAGTGATGCTCGCCTACAATCCCAGAGATTCTGGAGGCTGAAGCAGGGGGATTGCAATTTCAAAGCCAGCCTCAGCAAAAGTGAAGCAGTAATCAACTCAGTGAGACCCTATCTCTAAATAAAATACAAAATAGGGCTAGGGATGTGGCTCAGTGGTTGAGTGCCCCCGAGTTCAATCCCCAGTACCAAAACCAAAAAAAAAGCTATTAATACACTAAAGCAATAACCTCTCAACTAGTTTCCTTGACTCACGTTTCACTACTATGAACATAGGTATAGAAATTGATTAGCTAAAATAAATAATTTTAACATGTTATTACCTCATTCAAGGACCTTTGATAATATCCAGCTTCCAGCACAGTAACTGGTATATTTTAATCACCAAATAAATATTTGCTGAGCAAACGAATGAATAGATGGATAAGTGCCCCACTGGAGACTTTCAAGTCCTTCCCCAATGAGACTCTCTACTCATTTATTTTCTCATTTCTATAAACACTGAACATTCATTTAGTGTGTGACTTGAATATGTCATACAGCCTGGGAGTGGAGTGTTTGAATATTCAAGAATGATAAAGGAGCTCATGGTTCCTTTCAAAAAAAAAAACATGTATTTCAACCACATTGATTTATTCATCTTTTGCTTTTTCATTTGCAAGATTATGTTAGTACAGTTTTGCCATTCTAAAAAGCCATTTCTCCCCTTTCATTCCATGCACATTCTTGTTATCCCTCAGGATCCAGCTGAAGTTAAACTCCGCTCTACATAAATACCTACTTAACAGTCCTGTGTAAAGTGATCTCTCCCTCATTCCTCCTCTCACTTGCTAAGACAATTACTTTTAATTACATCATACTTTACTTTGGATGGGAATCATACGTTATAACTTCTCTGGTATGCTAATACTAACATGTTATTATATAAATACATAGTTTATGTTCTATCTTCTCCTGCAGTGTAAATCCTTTGAAGTCATGTCCTTCGTGCTTAACTTTGTGTTTCTTAGTATCTTGCATAGGCCTTAATATTAATGCTATTTTCCCATAGTGGTTCCTCAGTCAGTATTTTCTGATTGATCGATGGATAGGTTACTGAAAAATTGCCTTGTCTTTAACAAAGGAATATGTGCATTCATCTAGAGAGTCAGTAAGTGTCGGCCTGTTGACCAAGTACAAATTGATTGTTCAATATTACAGGAAGAATAATTTGTCTCTTGATTGTAACTAAAAATATGCTCCTGAGCATTCCAGAAAAGAGTGAGAGAATAACAGAATTGATTATTTCCTTTTTTGCAGAGAAAGACAGGTTTATATCTCTGTACCTTTTCCCTACCTCAATTCATTATTTATCCTGACCGACTCCCTATTCCTATTTCTCTATTAATGTTTAGCATAGTTATGCTTAAACTGGAGTCTCTGGGCCCTTACAAAGTCTATCAATGAATTTCAGCAGCACCTACTTCTATAAAACATTGTCAGAAAGAAAGCCTAGCCATTATTTAATGACAAAAAGTGGGGGCTGAAACCCAGACTCATCAAACTGCATAGTGTTCATTCTTCTCACTGTAATACAGTTTGGGTGTTTTCTTAGGTTGTTGATAGAACAACCACTAGGGGTACAGTATTGAGTTCTGTACTGGAATGTCCAAGGGAAGGTTTGTAACAATATCATCCATAAGAGCAAGAACAGCAGAAACAACAACAAACGTGTATATGTTGTTGGAGATGCATCAGGCACAGCTCTAAATGCTTTATATATTAGCCTTTAAACCTCATCCAAACCCATGAAGAAAACAACACTAGGGCTATCCACAATTTATGGGCCAAAAGCCTGTGGAGCCAGACACAGTGGCACATGCTTTCAATTCCAGAAGCTCAGGAGGCTGAGGCAGGAGAATTTCAAGTTCAAAGCCAGCCTCTGCAACTTAGTGAGGCCCTAAGCAACTCAGTGAGACCTTGTCTTTAAATAAAATATAAATCAGAGCTGGGGATGTGGCTTTGTGGTAAAGCGTCTCAGAATTCAAAACCTTGTACACACACACACAAAAAAAACCTGTGGAACAGAGAAATTTGTCTAAGGACACCATGGTGATGGGTTGGGGACACAGACACAGGGGAAGGAAATCAAGGCAAAAGCGTCCTGCAATAGGTTTTGTTTCAAGCCATCCTGCATTCAAGACTTCCCTAAATTCCACCTTAGTCATCTTCCTTGGCAGAGTGAGAAATCCATCTGGGGTAGCAAAACATAGAGCCACATAATTCACTCCAACCCCTGACTTAACTTTGAAGTATCAGTCTAAGAATAGACCAGTCACATCAGGTTTGTGAAGATAATCACTTGCTTCCAGACCTCTTAGGAAATAAAAGGGTGTTAGAGGAGGCCTTTCTAGGCTCTGGCATTCTTCACTACCTTAATGTGTTGTAAAATTGAAGTCGCTTGCTTGAGATGTCAGTGAGAAAAAGTGAGTAGCCTTGAAATGAACTTTGACAGCATAAATAATACAGTTGTCCTGTTAGCTAGTGGGCTGTCAATAGAAATCACAGTTATAATAGTTTAGCAGAAGGTATGGTATCTGCTCCGAATTAAAATACTTTCCATAAAGTATTTTAATTCAGAGCACTTTATTGCATATATATATATATATGTGTGTGTGTGTGTGTGTGTGTGTGTGTGTATGTATGTGTGTGTGTGTGTATGTATGTATATATATATATATATCAACCAAAGTTTCAGAGAACCCAGTGTTCAAACATTCCAAGCCAGGATGAAACTAAGCAATCTCTGCATAGACATTGATTCTAGCCTCAAAACAGTTCTAATTATGTTAGATTGCAAGAGACCTGGATTTTAATTCATTTAATTTTATTCATTTGATTATTTATTTATTTATTTGCTGCCAGGGATTGAACCCAGTGGTGCTTAAAACTGAGCTACATCCCCAGCCTTTTTTTTTTTTTTTTGTAAGTTGCTTACAGCCTCACTAAGTTGCTGAGGCTGGCTTTGAACTTGAAAATCCTCTTACCTCAGCCTCTTGAGCCTCTGGAACTACAGGAATGAGCCTCCCTGCCCAGCCACATATTACTTTTAAAGCAGGCAAAGAAATTAAAAGTCATCTAGGTATATTTTTGCTTCACATACAAAACTCCATCAGTCATATGTGGCTTAATGAGGGCCACATAATTCACTCAATTCACTTAATGAGGGCCACATAAGTTCCCCGAGTTCACACCATCACAGGATAAAAACAAAATGTGAATCTTTACCATAATAGTCCTGCTTTTATAAAAGCAAAATGATCTGTTTATCAAGGTTTATGTCTTTTTCTTCTTCTACTCCTATTCTCCTTCTTCCACTTTTATTCACTACTTTTTTACCTCTACTTTCTTTTTTTTCTCTCTTTTTTATTAGATACAAATATTGTTATAATTCATCATTATACATGTTAGTAGGGCTGGGTTTTGATAAGGAGCAAATCAGGGGTTGAAACAGACAATAATCATGGTATAGTCCACAGTCAATATTTGACTGTCCTTGCTAATTCATCAAGTATTTCTTCATAATTCTCTATGTTATATGATTGTTGAGTGCAAGTACTTTAGAAATATGGACATGGCCTGTTTCCTTCCTAAGAGTAGAACATGTCCATAAATAATGAGACTAGGAGGAAGAAGTAACTGTATATCATCAAAAAGTCATAAATTCTATGCAAGGAGAGCTCAGAAGAGGAAAATTAATTAAGTCCAGGTACGGGGAGTAGGGTGTTCACATGAATGTCAAAGAAAAACGTTTACATGCCTTTTTCTAAACTACCAGAATAACTGGGCATAGGAGTATGAGATATTAAGGATATAGGGAGTGGGGGTAAAAACGTGGGAGGCTAGGCTTGGGAAAAAGCCAAAATATAATGGAGTCACACCCACCCCCTTCCTTTGAATACCCATTAAAGAATTTAATTCCTTCAAGTTGCATCAGGGCAAAAGAATATTTACTGTAGAAGTATATACTTAGATGACTACATGAGGGAGGGAAGGAGGGGGAGATTGGGAGGGGGTTCTTCTCATGTTTCACAGATGTTGACTTTAAGTTTCCACCTGGTAACAGCCTAGGGGCCAGAGCATAAAGATACAAGTCAAAACAAAACATAGAGACTTACACAGAAACAACTCACAGCATCCAGCAAGGGAATTATTAAAAAAAAAAAATTCTTTCCAGTGGCTAAATAAATATCTTTCCTCGTATTTGTACTTTCTTTTTTTCCACTTACTGAAATTTGGAAAGAGCCAAAGAATCTATTTGCCTCTTCAAAGTTCTGGATTACATAAAAATATAGCCTAAGAAAAGCAATTTTTTCAAAATGAGGATTAAACTATATTGTAACCACTTTCTAGTATCTAGGTGTTTTATTTTATAACAGCACAACAACAACAACAGGCAGAAAACAAAACAATTTTTAAATTGTGAGTAATGAAAATAATAAATGACATACTTTTTTATATAAATCCCTGGCTTTCTTCCAGAGTACTATAGAAACACATTCAAAATTCACAGAAAGGTCCATAGCATAGTACTTGAATTTGCACAAACCTTGTAAGGTAAGTAAAAACCTGAATGAGGAATTTTGAATAAGCCTACTCAGTCATCTTTGCAAACCACATTTAAAACAACTCCAGGATTAATTTCATTCCACTTTCTGGACTTGTGCATCTTAAAAGCAAGAAAACTTGTCATTTTGGAAGTATAAAGAATGTTCTTGATAAACAAAGCTAGAAAGTTTGCAGAGGGGGGATGGTGTTGGGGGTGGGGAGACAAACCCTTTAGTTACAATATTTTAGGGAAAGAATCGACAATAAGACAAATTTCAAGTCAAGTTGCTCCACTATACTACAAAAGCAGTTTAGAATCTTAAGCAGATGCAAAAAGAATAAAGCAAATGCGGAGGAAAAAAGACCGATAAAGTTTCTGGCTACAATACAAGAGACATATCATTACCATATGATCTAATGTGGGTGTCAGCCGGATTGTGTTCATTGAGGGAAACCTTATTTTTTAACTGTGCTATGGAGTAGAAGCAGGAGGTTTTCAACCTAGTGACAGTCACTGAGCAGCACCTACCCCCTCCTCCTTTCCACACCTGCAAACTCTTTTGCTTGGGCTGAATATTTAGTGTAATTGCATCTCAGCTTTGAGGGCTCCTGTGGCAAGTACCCGGATTAAAAGGTACGGTTTTCAATAATTGTCCTGAACTATGCTACAGACTAATAAAACTTCGGTCAAGTCGAGAGCAAAAGGAAATATTTGGTGAGAAAAAGAAAAAAAAAAATCATGCTAAACTTTTAGTAATCTTATGCAACCTTTTAAACAAGTATTGCTTGAAAGCAGAAGTTAAATATTTGGTAAAATGGTTGAATGCATTGTTTTACTTTTTTCTCTTCTGTTCTTGCAAAGATGCTTATGAAAAAACTGTAACAGAACACCATGACTATCTATATTAATGTTTTTGTATTTGTACTGATGAAATGTTTAGCTCTTTATGAAATGTTAACAGAAAAGTATTCTAAACTAGCATAGTATTTGTGGTTAGATTATACATTTAAGGATTTATTCCCATCCTGAATTCTTGTATATTTTACAAACTTTTAAAACCTCAGAGAAGTGAACTCTAGTGATTAGCGGTAGAGAGCTAATGTATATTTCTATAACCCCCAGAAATGAATAGAAATTATTACCAGAGGTAAAAAATAAACATTGCAAATACTTATTATGTTAAAGACCTAAGATATTTTTGCAATTGCAAAATTCCTTTACTGTAAAGGAGTGTCCTTTTCAGTATTTTAAAGCAAATGGAATTTTATTATAAGGTACATGCACTGTAAAATGAGGGTGTGGGTAATTTTCTTTCTAACTTTAAAACAGGGTAACCTGATGACCACTGGTTAAGTGGGCTCTCAGTGATGTAAATGTCTGTGGCTTTTTCTTCCTCCTGCTGTTTTTAACAGAAAAAAAAAGCCAAATACTTTTTATAGTAGTCCTATTTATGGATAAATGCTGCTATTATTTATTTTAAATTACTTGTATTATTAATGAAGTTTTGAAGTCACCCAGCACTGGGGATTTTAATTTTGATTTGCACTTAATATCCCCCCCTATCATTTAAGGGATATATTTTAACTTTAAAAGTCATACGAAAGGTATAAATGACATTTCATAAATGTTGGTCTGAACTATACAGTGAATTCAATGTGCTGAGGTCATTTTATTATTTTTGATAAGGCATTTATAAGCCATGACAACTAACATTAGTGGAATAATGACACTACATACATTTTGAGAATACTTAAAATAGTTGCAAAGAAATGTAAAAAGTTATGTCATTTCAGTAACAGCCTCCTTGCTTTCTATGGGCAAGTTCTATTTGCTGTCCATTTTTTGCATGTGATTTATTAAGAAAGGAAGGAAATAATTGAAGAAATCAAGACTGTAAGGAGCCTACATTAATCATTTTTAAGATGCTGTGTTTTCAGGTACCTATGACACTAATGCAGAAGAAGTTATTTCATGAAAGGATTTACATAAAGTTGCTGGACATGTTAGTCTTTCTTAGGATATTTGTAGTTAAAATGCATTCATATACACAAAGCCAATGAAAGTGATGTCAAAATAAGTCATCGAATCTATGAACTGTGTTACTCAGTTTCTATCAAAAAGAATATTGCACAGAGAATTTGCACCATTTTTAAAAAGAGTAAACAATTCCAAATGATGATACTATTGCTCTGAGCTAATGCTCAACATTTCCTTTTTTGGGTCGTTAGTAAAACAGCCAGGCATTTTCTACTCTGAGGAAAGGATTACAAAATGACATCTGCATTGACTCTCTTTGCTATTTATTAAATCTGCAAATACTTTGCTTCATTTTTTTTTCTAAAATTATGACATTAAATATGCAAGGCTAGCAAACTTGTGGTAAACCGTAAACATTGCATTTTAATGTGAAACAGATAGAGGACCTCTCCTTCAGATCAATGCAAGAAAATGTCCTGCCAAAACAACAGTCTCCCCTTAAAGAGAAACTCAACAACTGAATGGGAATGGGCTCAGGAGAACCCCTGACACTGAATTTCAATTGGCAGTGTGAATAATAATATTTATTTTTAAAACGAAAAACCATAATCCAGTATTGTGTGTATTTCTTTAGACATATTCCAATACTGAATATAAACTAAGAGAAAAAGTGTAAGAAATTGAAAAACATTTTGTTTCTTCTCTAGTGAATCTGGAAAAACTTCCAGAAGACACATACAAAGATTTTTTTCCCTTTATTTTCATATGTTTCCATTGGCTAATGTGGCTCAAAACAAGTCTTTAATTCTAATTATGAATGTCCAGCCTTAATATTAGTTCTTATACATGTACAATTCAAAGCAATGATGTTGAGACTAAACATAATATCTGCAATATGTTCTGGGAATTTAGAAGAGTTTCAATGGCATTTTAAAACACATCTTCTCAAAAATGGATTATTTGTTCTCTAATGCAATCAACCACTTTTTCCTATTCTGACTTATTCAGATTTATCATTGAGTTATTTAGGTCACATCAGCCCATTTAACAATATGGATGTATATATTTATAAGAGTTTGTTTAATGAATAGGTAAATATTATATGCATTTGTCAAAACTGAGCTTTTTTCTTTATTTGACTTTACAAAAGGTTAGTAAAATGTAAAAACAGATAATATATAAATTATCTACTAGTAAAAGTTACCATAGTGAAAAGTAGATAATATATAAATTATTTAACAATCAATTAGGTTTTCCACATATATTTATTGACTTTTTAAAAATAATCAATTTGGGATTTTAACCAACAGATTTAATTTTTAAATGTGAATTTTTCTTATACCAACCATGTTGAAGCTCTTTCCATTTGATATATATATATATATTTTTTTTATTCTAGAAATTTGGATTTGAAGAAAACACTAGATTGTGTCTTAAAACATCAAAATGATTGGTGACTTGGGAAAATATTGAATAAATTATGTTGTTAATAAACTGATGGTCAACTGAGTCATGTGTGTGCAAAACATTGTGCAAGGCTGGGTACAGAACAAGGGATAATAAGACACGCCCTGAAGGACTACATGGTCTAGAGTGGGGGACAGACCAAGCATGCAAAACAAATTACAATATAATGTGATAAGTTCTTTAAAAGAGGTAAGAGTGATGTGCTTTGGGATCACAGAAGAGGCAGAGAGGAGCATCCTGCCTGTATAAGCCAGGGGACACAGAAGGAAAGCCATTATTTAACTTAACCTTTCCACCCTCTCCACAAGGTAAGTACTGTAAATGGCAAGTGACTTTGAGTGCAAGAGTAGAGATAGGATCTAGTAGGAGAGAGAAAACAGAGAGAAATGTGCCTAGAAATATCAGATGGCACCAAATTATGAGTGGTCTCACATATGGCACAGGGAATGAGAACATTATTGGCAAGCCATCGGAAGCCAACAAAGGAGTTGCAATAGAAATTAATGAGGTTAATTTTCAGAGGATGGCTTGGGTAGAAGAGTGGAAGATGGCCTGGGGTAAAGAAAATGTTCAGGGTAGAAATGAGCAAGCTCTTGCAATAGTTCAAGGGATGATGAGAAGGCCTAGACCAAAATAAATACAGTAGTATGGAGAGATGAGGATGGTTTCCAGAGTTTCATCTGAGATAGGAATTGGTGATCTTTCTTCTGTATTGAAAGAATTTTAACTATGTCATGGTTTGTGTTGAGAGTATCAAAAACCAGAATGACTTATAATCATTAAAACTTTGCAAATTATATGAAAGTATAGTATATCATCTTAATTCAGACAGCAGGTTCAAATAGATTCACAACCTCTTCAAAGTCTTCATAAGTAATTCGCTGTGCAAGTGAAGTTATAATTACTTTATTACCTCTTGAATACATCTTTAATGTTCTCCTTCCTCATAATAAATATTATTTTTTATACTTTCTCCATCTTCACTTTAGTATGGGACATTATATTAAAACCAACTCATGGACTTTGGTCTTCCTATACCTTTCATTTGTTTCTTAGGTTCGTAGGTTGTGAAAATAATTGAGATAAATCATGAAGGCGACCCTCATCTTCCTCCTGCTTGCACAAGTTTCCTGGGCTGGACCTTTTCAACAGAGGGGCTTATTTGACTTTATGCTAGAAGATGAGGCTTCTGGGATAGGCCCAGAAGATCGTGTTCCTGAATTTGGAGAAATGGAGCCCCTGGGACCTGTGTGTCCTTTCCGTTGTCAGTGCCACCTTCGAGTTGTGCAGTGTTCTGATTTGGGTGAGTGGCCTACCTAATTTGTCTCTTTCATGGGTCTGGCTTCTCTCAAAGTTGAGGATTTTCGGTTGGTATCTGCAATTCCAAAGACGAGAGACACTGCCACCTAATGAGGAGTAAAGGAAGCAGCATAGGGTAGAAAAGTAGTTTTCAGGTTAGGGACACTTTGTCTTTCCTCCCTTCTTAAAAATCAGGATTCCATCACTTTGCAATCTTGACTAAATCACTTTCTTAAGAAGTTTTCTGAGCTTCATGGCCCCCTTTTTTGTAAAATGAAATTTTGAACAAAACTTATATTTTATGATTCCAGAGGATGGTTCATTTTAATTCTATGATTTGGTGTCATAAAAATTTAGACAGTAAGAAAACCTGGACAATCTCTCTACACTGGATTCAGCCCACATAGCGGAGTTGGACCATGACTTGATCATAAAACTATGGAATTATCAGAAACAAGACAAAGTACATTTTACAACAAAAACTTATCTTCCAAGTACTAAAATGCTCCCTTAATCTCTGGGTCTTAGTGTTGCTTCTACCTATGGTTTTTCGTAATCTGGCTGTTTATATTCTTTAGAAAGTTTCAAAGGAAATATTTATGATTAAAGTATGGTGTCAATATCCAGTGTAATCGTGGAGCATATATCTTTAGCCTAACACCAGACAGTTTGATTTATCTTGTTTTCAGAAACACTTGGTCTGGAAATTCCAAGAGTAATATACTTAAGAGATAAACCTCCAGAAAGTTTGAAGGCCCAGTGGATGGGTCAAAGAAGAATAAACTTAGTTTACATGGCAGCCAATTCACATTCTTCCTTTCTTTTGATGTATTTTCTTATTGGAAAAAAAAAAAGGAAAAGAATCCTCATATTATGATTTTGCCGTGTGTATTTCCTTATGGAAGAAATCCCATAGTGTATAAGGCACTTCTTTCAGAAGCCCTTTATTTATTCAAGACATGCCTGCCAAGAATATTTTGCAGGAAAAAAATTGTCATTAATTTCTACAGTAAAAATAAACTACACAGAAGAACTCAGACAAATATAAAATAAGTTCAACAGAAAGAGCTGAAAAAATACTTGCAGAAGTTTCATCAATGTCAGTACATATCATATAGCTATCCACAACCTAAATGCTTGTGCACATAATGGTTTTCCAAAGGGTAAAAGGATAAATTCCCTGGCTTCATTCATTCACTCCTGCAATGAAGATACTAAGAGCCCACCATGTTTCAATTCTATTCTAGATTATGGGGAAGATGAGGAAGCCATATATGGTCCTTGTTCTTTGGATCTTACCTTTTAGTGGTGGCAACTTCCTTTTTGAATTGCATAGTCACTACAGGGGATATTAGATTACTATGAAATTCTCCAGAAAGTTTTATAAGTGTCTAGAGATAACTTGCATTACTGTCTTGGGCAAGAAATTAATGAGGTTGAAAAAATATGAACAAAATAACACCATTTGATAGATATACTAGTGGTAAACTCTTTTTTGAAGTTACTAAAATGGCCAAGTTCCCAAGAAGTGTGATGAAGTTAAAATTCACTTTACCTCTGAGAATAAGGTTAAAGGGACTCATTATTACTAAATCTATTATCAAAATGAATGGTTGGTATTTTTGAGAGTGAGCCAGTCACTTTCCATAAGCATTATTTTTGAATATAGGTTCACTTTGCTTCCATGAGAAATAATTTATAAAGCTGGAATCTGATAAAAGCATTGCACCAGTTTTCCAATTCTCTACTTTTAAAAGGCACAAACCTACTAATAGGTCAAAACTAAATAGAAAATCTTTGTCTTAGGAAACATCAAGTACACTGACTTGGAAGACACATAATGCAATTTGTTGTTTTGTTGTTGCTGTTACTGTTTTGTTTATCTTGTTTTGTATTTAGACACTAAAGTTTTCTATATGTTATCTTTTTTTGTTTTGTTTTTTTCCTCTAAGTGCCCAAAGCATACAACATTCCTCCCTTACACATAGATTTTCTGAGTCTTATAGGTTAAGGAAGTAGCCAAGATTCTGACAATGATTTATTTTAAGAAACTACATTTAATTAATAAAACTGAGTTTCAGTGAGCAGTGGGTTCATCCAGGGTACTTTTATTAATTCAGAGATGAATATTGAAATATATCGTAAAAAATTTAATTATGTATTTCTACAGTAGAAAATGGACTTGAAGAGAAGAGAAATCCCCTTGCCTTTAAAGAGAACAGTTAGCGCTATTCAGATTTTCAATTATTATCTGTTACTTACTTTATGATCCTGGAAAGCTGTTGAGAACCTTTACATTTTCATGTGTAAAAGTCAGTCTAGGAGATCCCATTATGTAAGTGAAATACTCACCTCACAGAAGCAACTCAATACATGTCTTGATTATATAATGATCATGTCAAGTAAAAGATAATAGATGAGTTTTTTTTAAAAAAAAAGTAAGAAAAAAATGCGACCTTATTCATAGTAAAGACAGTGTGGTGTATTTTGTTTCATGTTCCCTATTGATCTGAGCATGAAGCTTGAATTATTGCAATAAAGAAAAAAATCCAATGCAGTTTATGATGGAAAATGTTGGTTATTTTCTTCATCAATAGCTAATATTATCTGAAGGATTATTCTTGCTCTAGCATTGAATGAAAAGAGAAAAGCTATGATGTTGAAAGATAATAATCCTTGGTTATTATCTAAATAAAATACAAGCAAATGTTTCTGTTATAATATTCAACTATTTTTTCCACTAAGAAGTATTTCTGGTAAAGTTAAAGAGTGAACAATTTAGATAATTTTTTCAAAGTTAAGAAGTGAAAACTGTGAAATTAAGTTGAGTAATTAGTCCATGGGCTATTTCAAGTCCCTAGTTGTAACTCATCGTAATATTATCATAATATACTTTTGTAGAGCATGAGGGACTGAGAAAGCACACATGAATTTCCACAGATGGTTGCCAAGTTGTTTTGCATAGTTTGTTGTAATTTAGTGTGTAACTTGAATGGGAATTTTATGAGACCCTTATTTTCTCTCTTTATCTGTCCTCTTCAGGCATAAAATAATTCACTCTTAATCATAGCATTTATAAAAAAAACAATAAAGGTAGATATAGGACTAGTGACTTCAGAAACCTATGGACATACTCATTCATTTTCATAAAAATACATAAAAATTTTACTATGAATGGGGTACTATGTGATACTTTGATACATGTATATATTGTATCATGTTTAAATTAGTTTACACATATCTGTCACCTTAGTGTTTATCATTTCTTTTTAGTGAAAACTATCCTAATCCTTTCTTCTGGGTTTTTGAAATGTGTGGAATATTATTGTTATCTCTAGGGCAGCAGCACACCAGAACTTTCTGCTGCTGACTGTAACTTGGTACCCATAGATAACATTTCTTCCTATTCCCACTCTTTCTAGTCCCTGGTAACCACCATTCTACTCTCAGATTCTAAGAAGTTTCCACACAGGAGTGAGATCATGCTGTGCTTGTCTTTCTGTGCCTGGCTTATTTCACTTAGCACAATGATCTCAAGTTTTATTAATGTTGTTGCAAAGGACAGGATTTCATTATTTATGGCTGAATAATATTCCATTGTTGGCATGCATACCATATTTTCTTTACCAATTCATCCATCGATGAGTACTATTCTCAAATTACATCAAATTAAAAAGCTTTTGAGCCAAGACACAATCAACAGAGTAAAGAGACATCCTGCAGAATAGTAGAAAATATTTGCAAACTGTAACCATGATGAGGGAGGGTAGATATCCAGAATACAACAGGAACTTCAAACCTCAAAATAAAAAAAAAATATTAAAAATTGAGGTTTGAAGAAAAGTCTAAATAGATATTTCTTAAAAGAAGATAGACAGATGACCAAAAGATACATGAAAACATGTTGAATATCACTATCATCAGGGAAATGCAAATCAAAACTACAAAATATTACCTCACCTGGTTGGGTGGGGTGGCATATGCCTGTTATCTCAGTGTCTCCAGAGGCTGAGACAGAAGGATAGTGAGTTCAAAGCCAACCTTAGCAAAAATGAGGCACTAAGCAACTCTGAGACCCTATCCTTAAATAAAATATAAAATAGGGCTGGGCATGTGGCAAAGTGGTTGAGTGCCCCTGAGTTCAATCCCCAGTACCAAACAAGCAAACAAACAAAAACAATAACAAAAGATATTACCTCACCCCAGGATGAATTGCTATTATTGGAAAGAATAAAGACAACAAGTGCTGGCAAGAATGTAAAGAAATAAGGATGCTTGCACACTCTTGGTGATAATGTAAACTATTACAGTCATTATGGAAAACATTATGGAGCCTCCTCAACAAATTAAAAGAACTAACATATGATCCAACAATTCCAAGCTGGGTTTATATTCTAAGGAAATGAAATCAGCAAATCTAAGACATCTGTGCATCCATGATCATTGCAGCACTCTTCATACAGCCAAGAAATGGAGGCAACCCAAAAGTCCAACAATTGATAAATGTAACTCCTTGTCAAATCTTTTTAAAATGTCTTAATATCAGTCTTGTCCTTGTTATCATGAAGGAAGATAGTATTTCTTGTGTGTTCTTTGGTTCAGCCATTCATCTTTTGTGAAGTATTATCAGTTAGCAGAATTTGGTAATGACTTTCATCTCATTGATGAAAGACAGATTAGGCCTGAAAAGTCAAATATAAGTATATATCTCATCTTTTGTATATTTTTCAAACTTAAAATAACACTGATTAACTTTTTTATAGTTAAGTTTCAAAAGATTTGGAGGAGGTTTTAAAATAATTTGATATTGGAAAGGGCTTGGGTCATACAATTAAACACCTCTGAGCTCCTATCCTGCTTTGCCATGGTAAGACTAGAAAATGTGTGTGAAAATGCTTATCATAGCAACTTTTACATATAGTTCATCATTTCTAAATTAACCAACAACCTGAGGTTACTTATGGCACATCCTTTATTTTTTATTTGAAATTGACAGTCTCTCATATATGGTTTGTCAAACTAGACATAAAGAGCATGTCTTTCTCCTGTCTCCTAAGGAAGGATGTGCCATCTCCAAATATAAATAGATGAGAATTTTAAAAAAATATGTACAGTTATCAAGACGTTTGGTGCTCTTTAATCCAATATTCCTATGAACAAAAACTGCTTGTCTGGAGTTGAGGATGAAGCATGTATTTATTTTATGATAGTAAGTGATTCAAACTTCACATTCTTAACCTTCTGGAAATGGCACCAGAAGATAGAACACATTAAATTTGGTCATGTGAAAACAACACAATTACCTGCTGGTACCTAAAATGTTCCTCTTAATGTAAAGGATATTTTCATTAAAAAAAAAAAAAAACTCAGGGAAACCATAGAATTGTTAAAATTGCATAGTGTCTTTTTAAAACTGACTCTGCTTATGCTGGTGAAAACTTTGTCTGTGGTTACCACTTGGGATATATTATGTCACAGCCTGTTGCTGGTCTGGGGAGACTAGTTTGCCCAAAGCAGATCTTATAAAGGAAACAATAAACCATTAGACTTCTCCCCTGAAGTCAATCCATAAGAATAAATCAGGGCTATTTTGCAGGGTGCAGACAGGATGCTAGAAGCTCCCGCTGCCTTCCTAATTTCTAGCTTTATAGCCCAGGGATGCGTGTGGCAGGGGTTAGGGGGGAGTCCCTTATTCAGATTGTCAGATGCATCAAAAGGGCTTCTTCAAAACACACTATAGGAAGAAGGATGTGCAGAGTATGCCCACTGGGTTGCTAAATTAGCATTGGGCAGAGGGTGAGTCTGGACAATCCTCAGGAGAAGCGAGATTTACACTCAGGTCTTACCCAGAGAGCTGAGACTCCTGACTCAGGGGTTAAAGATGGTGAGGAGGAAGAGAGGAATCTAAAACAACTGGATAAGTGTTTGCCTTCCTGACCTGCCTGAGAACTGATGCAGCCCTGGTTTCCCTCTTGGCCCCAGGAGGGAGAGCAAGGCAGCTGTGTGGGATCAAGGCATTTCATTAGACGGCAGCTGGGATGCATTCTCTTTTGGAAGAACATCCTGGCTCCAGGGGACAGGATGGAAATAGGTTAGCTGGAACAGCAATTCCCTGGATGAAAGAGGAAAATCATGAGACCCTGTCATCTTAACTTTTTCCCTTCAAAATAATTACAAGAGGATTATATATTTCCTCAAAAAATGAGGATAAAGAATTTAAACCAGTTTGCAATCCAGTCTCAGTAAAAGGAGAAAGCCCCATAACAACTGCATTGTAATACTCCAGATTTATTTACCCTGGATTTATTCTGTAGACTGCTTTGAGAAAACTTCTCCTGCATGTCTACTTCTGTGCTTTCATTCTATCTATATTCTCCTGGATTATCCTGTAACAATTGATTATATATATATATATATATATATATATATATATATATACATACATATAATTATGCAATACTTTAAATTACCTCTGTATTGATCTGCTTTCTCCAGCAGAAGGGAAGTGTAGTGATAATTTATATTTGTAACATTCTATACACAATAAAATGTCTTATACTTGATGGGCTCTTAAAAATCAATAAGTAATTAATCAATTAATCGATAAACATATGCACGGCTTGGTGCTTGCGTGAATACTCTATAGTACTCTTGATGCTACCAAACTGGACACCAGAGGGAACATGGCTGATTGGGTATTAGAGAGCATATAAGTACAGTGCACCCTGGCTTCTTCCATTTGAGGATGACTGTAAATCCAGGAAGCTTAACCCTTCCTTAAGTTTGTTTGGAAAGGCAATAGAAATAAAAGAGAAAATTTTCTGTTTCAGAAGCCTGGACTAACTGCTATCACAGTCCGATTACCATTTGTTTTTTAATATGGGAAAAAGGGAAACATGTTTGCCTGAAGTAGAAAACATTTTTTGTTGGGACTGGAGAACCTGAATGTTATTTTGGTGATTTGACAAAAACTGAGGCAAGTGTATCACCACTATCCTAATTATTAAATTGAAGACAGAATTATAAAAAATAAACTGTTGGAAATCAACAAGTATAAATCCTAGAGTTTGGACTCCTGCCACGTGGCAGGAAATAAAGCATGATGTTTTAGGGTAACCTGGCCTTTGTCCAACGTGATGTTTACCAGATTGCTGACATTTACCAGCAGAGCAATGCTCTTCATCACTGGGACTACCAGAAGGGAAAAAAGAAAAGGTAGTACATTTCTTACTAGTCTTTATTCAGAAATGATTTTCTGGTAACAACTTAGTATACTTGTATTTACTTTAATAATAATATTTTAAAGAAGACAAAACTCCTTTTACACAATTTGTCAGAGCAAATAAAATAATTCAGGTTACCTTAGGAAAAAAAACTGTGTTATAATAGAAAAATGAAAATTATATTAAAGTTTGTTGAAAACTAAATTTAGGAAATCATTTTATTCCTGTTACTATTGCTGCAGAAGTATTTTATTCCCAAACATGGTAACTTCAAAAAATCATCTTATTTTGCTTACAATTTTTGAGGAACAAGATATTTGGGAAGGGATAATAAGGGTGTTCTCACTTGAGGTTTCTCACTGTTTGCAGTCAAGCATTAGATAGAACCAGAATCATGGGAATGCTTGCCTTAGGCTGGCCACCCGGATGGTGTCCTTTAGACTTATGATGAGCAGTTGGTGCTAGTCACAAGGGACTATTCAATCTGTTGTCTTCAGAGTGACTCATCTGTCCAGATGGTGGTCTAGCAGTAAACATATTTCTTCAGGCTTCTGGCTGCCCCCAGAGCAAGCATCTCAGAGGAACTATATAGCAGCTGTGAACTAGGTAGCAGCTGTGAACTGGGTACCACCTTTTCTGACTTAGCCTCAAATATCATAATACCATTCTACAGCATCCCACAGGTTCACAGAGGCATTATAAGTCCATCCTAGTCTTAACGGAAAGGAAAGAGGATTGCACTTCACCTCTTAAGGGGTTTGGGATGAGTTTTTATATTAGAAGGACATGAAGGATAAGAAATATAATTAATGAAATCTTTGAAAAGTACTATTATTTTGCACATTTGCTTAGATCTTCATGTTTCTAAAGAGAAGCATGAGCATAAGTTACTCTACAGAGTACTAAATAGAGAAGATCCATAGATATTATTTGTCTCTATGAAGGTCATTACTTATAATTGCAAACTGCTTAAGAAGTTAAATAAATTATATTTAAATTAATTTTAAGCTAACTTCATAGTTACTTAAATCATCTACTTAAGATTGTATGAGCAGCAATCAGTCATGTTATCTGGACTTTGTTATTTTTATAGAGCATCTTATTTGAAGCTTATTCTACTTGGCTAACTGATATATCATTTTTAAAATGCTTAATATCTTATTTTCTCTATTGTTTTGTGAATTACTGTAAAATCCATCAATATCTGTAGGAATGATTTTATGAAAATCATATGAAGTTAATATAATTATATGTAATTAAAAACAGTATTTGTTAACTTTGCTTATTTAAGTGGTTAAAAAAAAATAAGATAAAATAATGGGTTCCATAGAATATCACATAGTTTTTTGCATGGTGAAGATTAGTTTTGGTTCAAATGAGCAACTTTTAATCATCAAAATAATATTTAGCTCAAATGTATTTCTATCCAATTGACCCTAGGCTCAGTTGGTTTCAGATGAAGATATACAGGTTTAGAGATGCAAACTTGAATTCTGGTCATCACTAGTTAGTGGTTGAGGTCATTTTAATCCAGATAATTTTGAATACAGATGGATAAATAAAGACTGCTATTTTTTAGATTTGAAAAATACAGCATTTACACCATCATATGGAATTAAATTAACCAGAAACAGCTAGTGAGGGCCTAATTACTTATTGGGATTTTTTGGTGCAGATAATGTGAATGACATATTTGATGGTATCATTTACTTGAGAATTAGAAACAAAATTATGATAATTATAACCAGTTATATCCCAATACTTCTGAAAAAAAGAACTACAACAAAAGTAGGATGTAGAGAGATTTAGTAACAAAATATGGTGGAAAGGATCTCAAAGACATGTTCACAAACTTCCTACCTACGACTGTATTTAAAAATTAATCAGAAAGACACCTGTGTACAAACAGCCAGAGGCCATCAGGAAACTTTTGAGGTAATTCATCCTCTTTTTTTTCCCACAGGTAGAGACATCTGATGAAAAATGATCATTTGTCTTAGTTAACCCCAAACATGCAGAAACAAACAACAAGCAAAAGATCCTAAAATACAGGACAGTACATCATAAGCTTTAGAAGCAGGGAATCAGTGTTATTTGAAGTGGTAGAGATGAGCATTTATAGAGTGGGGAAGGAAATAAGAGGAAGATTTATTTAAAGCACTGTGAGATGGAAGTAGGAAGAAATGCCTGGATGGAGTTTTCCATGAGTGAGAACTCAAACCATCTTGGTTCTTGGGCTACTTTAGCCATCAGGCACCTAGACTAACCCACCTGGCATTTCTGGGTTTCTTTTTCTCTACCTGTGAAAAAAAAAAAAAAGAGGATGTGTTAGCTCAAAACTTTTCTTATTTCTGGGACAACTAAATATTTGTGAATGTTGAAAAATTCATTGATTATTAGGGTCAAAACCAAACCTAACAAAATAACAACAACCTGATGTCTACTCTCATAATTTTTTTTTAAAGAAGGTGTGTATAAAAAAAAAAAAAAAAGGAAATAGTAGTAGCAAGAAATGCTCTCATAAATTGCGGGAGGTACTTTATATTAAAACTAACCAGATTCCCCTTGTTGTTTTTCTTATTTTGATATAGGCCAATAGAAACCTCCTTGTGCATGCTGGAACATTCGGGATCCATAGACTACCCGACATTTTCCCTTTGTGACATTCTAGAAACTCAGCTGTAGTATTTTGCCCGTGGTATTCTGCCCTTAGTTCTTGAACATGCCAGGCAACAGCCCAACACTTGTTAGACTCTTTAAAAATATAACATGATATTGGGTGTAATATCTTTTGGATCTGCCCTTAGTTCTTGAACATGCCAGGCAACAGCCCAACACTTGTTAGACTCTTTAAAAATATAACATGATATTGGGTGTAATATCTTTTGGAGGATGTAGATTTGACAGGAGAAAGTATATGTCATGTTGGAATCCAAGAGAGCAATCTTCTAAACACACTTTGTCACTCTTAGCTAAATGAGTTTTCTCTTGTCATTAAACCTTGTCTGAAAATCATCTGGACAAAGGAATGTATCATATTGCCTTACCTGTCACATTGGGCTGTTTGGAAGAAAATGAAATAACATTGTATTTTTTTGAATAATTACTAAAGCCTCAGAAATATAAAGTATTAATAGTAAAACACTCATATATGAATTATCTCAAAAGGATATGAATTTATTAGTGATTCATACATTAAAATAGCTCTACAGGAACTAAGCAGTAAGAATCACAAGGCTGAAGAAGGCATTTTTTAGTACTAAATCTTCAGAAATAAAGAATTATAATTCATCTCAAGCAATTTCTTTTATTAAAACATTCTGAGATAACAACATAATAAAAATTGCCAGTCATTCGGATATATATCAATCTCTCCCTCTACATCTAATACTATCTTTGCAGTTTGAATCTGAACAAATGTTAAGTGTAACCAGAATTCAAGTGCAACGATGTGGATAAAGTAAAAATAATGGAAATTAAGACTTATTTTTGACTCCACCAAAATGCCCAAGAAATAATATGTGGGCAGTAACTTTATATCTTTATTTGAAATTAAAGGAAATTATATCTTTTCTTGGTTGGATAACAACTAATCATCAAAGATTTGGCAGAAGTGTCCCACCTCTAATTGCATGTAATTAGTAAATTGACATTCTGAAAATGGCAGGGATTATGACTGCATAATGCCATTAAATATCCTCCTACGAGGTAGCTGTTCTGGTAGTTCACTGTTTATGATGGAAAACACTTCACTCTGGCTATTTCTATGGGAACTGTTTCTGTAGTGAGTTCTGTATTTACATGGCATATTGATGTAAGTTCAGAATCACATGAATTTTGATATTGCAATTTATGAAGAGAGTGGTCACTGGATTAGGGACAAGATTATTTTTTCCACTAACAGAACAATGATATCGTGAACAAAAAATTATTTGAAAAAAAAAACTCATAAATACGTGACTTTAGATATATTTTAAGTCATTTCCATGAAAAGCAATGAGGATAGTTGAAGTATGTCTACCATCATGGTTTATGAATGTATTCTAATTAAAACTCAAAATCTGAAAGGAATTTTCCAAACATAGGAGTTATTCTGCCTCATTATAATTTGATTTTTAATTGAAAAGTTTGGATTAAATTATGTTTTCCATGCAACATGGATAATTTCTGGTTTATTCCTACTTTATATTCAGCTGCTAGCAAGTTGATGGTTCCTAGGAGGTACTCAACCACATGCTGTTGAATGAATGAAGACATGTTCTTCAGCACTTCAAGTTACAGATATGATGGAAGATTGCTTCTGTCAAAGACTAAAAAGTATTCCAGATTTATGTTATGCAATCTTAAAATATAGAAATAATCACATTGAGTTAATAGAATGTCAAATTTATATTTATCATCCCACATCGATAAGAAAAAAGCCAAAGGAAGACCAAAGGCCTCATTTAATAATTTTCCATTAGCTTTCATTCCCTTTACTCAAAGTGGCATACATTTTGAATAAAATTGTTTTAGTGACTAGTGAAATTTTTTAATACCATGGACAAATTGCTTACTCAATATATTTATATTTGTAAACTAACAAAAATAACTCATTTAGACCTAAATGTAAAGTTCAAAAGTAAAATTTTATAGCATTACCTTTAGAGAAGTTATACTATTTATTTTGTTTTATTCTAATTAGCTAAAAGTTATACTAAAAGTTATACTATTTATTTTATTTTATTCTAATTAGCCTAACATTGATTGATCATAAAATTTCAACTAAAACTAATATTGTTCTGGTATTACAGTTAAAACTGAAAGAATTGATCTCCAAAAGTGTGGAAAAGTTTTCGAGTTGTTGGAGTAACATTTTTCATGTAGTCAACACACATTGATTACATATTTATATAATTTAAGTTAAAGCATAGCTCGATGACAGTGTTAAATTATCAATAAAAGCTTTACAGTTGATGATATGACTAAAGTATGTTCTTATTGACAGGGTGTTTATTTAGAAATATATAGATTTACACTTCACTCCTACCAAACAAATGTAGTAAAAAACAGTGTACACTGAAAGATTTGAGCCACACCATGAGGAAATACAAAATTTCCCCTTTGCATAAAAGTAAATATGCAGGGAGAATATCATGTTCTTCTTATGACTAGGAAATAAAATTGTTTGACTTCGTTAGAGGATAAAACAAACCTTTTAAACTACAAATGATGTAGTTCTTAGAAGAAAAATAGTTTGCTGGTAAAATTATCATGGCAACATTGGTTTCTGTATAAATCTATTTTTTTGTGTGTGATTCTGTAGTTATGTGTCCCCTTTTACTGACGACACACTCCTTTTATTCCTATGCTAGGTCTAGACAAAGTGCCCAGTGATCTTCCACCTGACACGACACTGCTAGATCTGCAAAACAACAAAATAACGGAAATCAAAAATGACGACTTTAAGAACCTGAAGGACCTTCATGTAAGAGCAATTTGATTTTTTAGTGATAAAGTGGTATGCTTCAAAGTATTTTTTCCAAACGTAAACTATGTAAGGGCAAAACCATTTATGATAATAAATCAGCACTCAACCACATGTTTATTAAATTCTCTTCCTGGCAGTGGTGGGGGAGCAGAGCAGCATGTTAATTAATCAACAAAAAATCATCAAATGTTCCTCTGTATATTTATACATTTTTAGTATTTAATTTATATCTATCACTTTATATCTTAATCCCCTCACAAGTTTTCATGAGTAAATATATGTATTTTCTCAATTAGACTGTACTTAAATAGTAGAACAAAATACAATATAAATTGATTTTTGTATTTTATTTCTTTGTTTCCTTTCATTCATTCATTTTTCTAAGAGAAGTGAGAATAACCTTGTAAATTCTCAAAGATTGGACCAACAGAAAAAGGAATAATCATTAGTATTTTATCTAGTAAATATAATCATATGTGTATATACACATACATTCACCTATAGACAGGATTGTATTCAGAATCATGCATGCTGCATCCTGAGCTGTGTTTTGATTAAGATTTTCACTTATCTATACTCCATTATGATGTCTAGTCTAATGTTCAGGACCCCCTCAGAAAACAAAAAACAAAAACAAAAACAGCATTCTCAAAAGGGCTTCCTGCAGGAGACTTTACAGAAAGAATAGTTTGCAAAGGGGTATGGGAAACAATAAGGCATTGCAAAGCACCCAGCTCCACAAGACTTCAAGGAACTTGTGTTAGTTCCCCATGAGAGAACTGAGTAACTATAGTCCTGTTCTTTTATTTCCTGCCAATGTCTCCACTGGCTGAACTTATTTGGAGGCCATATGTGGAGAGCACTGGGTTGGTATCGTCCCTATAGTGAGATCAGTGTCCTAAGACACAGAGAAGGGCCGGAAAGAACAAATAATATAGTTGTAGATGGGAGACAATATGCTGTAAATGGACAATAGGGATACACCTCTAAGGCAGCCTTGTGTAAGAGTAAATCCATGGTCTCTTTATAGAGAGTACTATGAAATTTGTTATCTACTCCAGCTCCCTACCTATGCAATGAGTATGCTCAACATCTCAGTGTACATTTAGTATAAGTCAATAACATCAATGTTCAAAAGATATACTGTGGGAACCTCACTATGTGTGTTCCACTGTTTGGCCATTCCTGGAGCAGTGGTTTTTTTCTTGGCAAAGAATGGCAATTAAGAGCATCCAGGGAAGGCAGGTCTTATGGGAATGAGGAGACTGGACATCACATGGGCACGATTGATGGATATGGATCTCTAAACTGAATTTAAAAGGGCCATCAGTGAACTTTGAAAGGCTGTGTTAGAGAAGAGGAATTATATTTACTTGCTGCTATACTACAAAATGACAGAATTGTCCTAGTGACTGGAAATTCCAGGGAAGCAGATTTTTGTTCAACATTAGAAATGCAATGAAGCTGTGTGCGGCAGCACATGCCTGTAATGCTAGTGACTGTGGAGAAGGAGGCAGGAGGATCACAAGTTCAAAGCCAGGCTTAGCACCTTCGCAAGTTCATAAGTAACTTAGTATGATCCTGTCTCATATTAAAAAATAAAAAAAGGGCTGAAGATATGAGTCCGTGGTTAAGCACCCCTAGGTTCAATATCTGGTACCAAAAATTTTTAAAAAAATTATAAAAAAAGAAATGCAATGAAAATAGTTAGAAAATTTTGAAAATTGTTGTATGATACCTGTATATGGAGACAGAGAGTTCATATTTTTCTATAATTAATGCTATAGAAATACATTCTTAAGGTTGATGAACTCTAATTTCACATCTTCTAGTCATTATAGAAAGGCTATGTAGTAAAAATTGTCAACTTATAATAAAATATAAATATACAATTCATCATTTGAGTGCTATGTATTAGAAATAAGAAATATAGATACAGGGGATAATGAAATATAAAATAGTAAAAATGGCAACTATATACTTAATGAAATTAACATAAGATTTAGCTATGGATGTACTAAAAGCCCTGGAGGGAAAAGAGTACCATTTAACCATCATCAGGAGAACATACACTCGATTTTTAAAGGAAGCACATTTTTTTTCCATAAAACTTTTAAGATTGTACATGTAATATATTTTTTTAAAATAGCAGATAATAAAATAGCCATGGTCAATTTATTGATGTTCAATACTATAAGCCATTATAAGTACTGAGTATTAATAGCACAAAGTAACAGAAAAATCAGTCATCATCATTATATCAGAATATCAGGTAGAGTATTAGGAGAATATGGGATAACGGGGATTTAGAAGATGAGCAGAAATTGGAAAGGTAGAGAAAAGAGGACATTTTTTTCTATAAGAGAAAAGCAAAGGCAGAAGACAAAAAGCAATAGATGATAAAATAGAGGCAGACTAGAGTAGGGATGTGGGCTCTGAGATAGTGCAGGACTAGGCCTGAGCAAGAGATTCCATAGCTGGGCTGCTGGGTTCTGTTTCCACAGGTAGTAGGTGGGTCCCGAGCTGCTCACCTGCTCTCTGCCTTCACCTTGAGATTTCACTGGGAGTGAGGGCATGCCGAAACCAGCAAGGTTGTCAGTGACTATTTGGAATACGTTTAAAGAGGTGATAATAAAGAATGAATATCATTAATTTCAGTGAACTAAAGTATGTAAAAAGCTTTATTTGCTAAGGTTAACCTAAAGCTACTTTTTTTTTAAGGAAGAAAAATTCTCTTACTCTAATCTTAACTTCATATTTAAATATATGCCAAATAGTTTTTTAAAGCTGTTCAATAAGAGACATCTAAATTTCTGTGACATTTCTTTAAATCCAGTGTTGGTAACAATGTGTTCTTTCTTTCCCTAAGTCTCCTTCTAAGTGTGCTTTCAGGCAACCATTACCTTGGCAATCCCCTTCTTTCTACTTCAAAGTGCACATTGGAAGAGACAGAGAGCTTATTAGAGCTTCTAACCTTTCAGAGGATGTCAAACAGCTATTTTTCTCTTACTCTTTCATTCCTGATCTTTACCATCCTTGTTATTATCCAAACAAACATCATAATTTCAGCTAGGAAAGGTACACTTGAATGGGAGGGAAGGAGAGCAATGAAAAATAAGCAAAGTTTAAAATAGAAAGGATTCAACTGGAAAAAAATTCTTTATTCTCCAATAATTATATCCATTTGCAATGCTGTGGCTTAATATGAGTGATACTTGTTGCATATTAATAGTTTTATACTTAGAGTAGAAAACTATATCATCTTTCTGTAAAATAATGGAGATAACGTGTGGCAATACTAACAAAGTATTTCTTTTGAATTAAAATTTAATATATCTGGTAAAGAAGGCGTTTTTAAAATTAAAAATCAACAAAAATTGCCAACAAACAAAAACTTGTCAGCAGTTTCTATATACTAGCTGCTCTTTTTAGTAACGTAGATATATGGAACTATTTAATCCTTATAACTATTCTTAGCGATTAAGAAACAGAACTTGAGTTTAGAATACCAGGATTATTCTTCTCTTGAGAATGTTCATTAAAAATTGCCAATAAATATGATAGTAACCTTACAATATCTAGTACAGTGTAAGCCCTGCACAAGGATGATATTAAAAGTCAGACTTTAACATTTAACATAATAGAAACCAGATTTTAAGACTATATTGCATACATTTGATTGTATCAACCTTCAGAATTTTTCTCTATGGATGGTAGTCAAAGATGTGCCTTGTATTTCTCATGCTTTGTATTTCTCATTGAGCTTCTGCCATTCTGTGTGTCTGATAAATATAAGTTTTGCTCACTCGGCTCCTCTGCTTTGACTTGTACTGATTTCCATAGCATTTGCCTGTTAATTTCAATTTTATATTACTTAACCCCCATAAATGCGTTTAACTTTCTGTAATATACATTGGAAACTTTTAGAATTTTTGTATTAATCAACCAATGTATCTTTGGATTAATTAAAAGACCAGGTTACTCATAATAAGTTTTAATTCATAAAATAATGTGAATAACATGAGGATATACTTCTGAAAGCCACTGCTTTCAGAATAGATTCTTGCATTTCTGGGACTGAAATTTTTTATGTATATACTTTTTAATTTTAGATGGACACAATAGCTTCCTTTATTTATTTATTCATTTTTATGTTTTGCTGAGAATTGAACCCAGTGCTTCACATGTGGTTCAGATGTACCTCTCTGAGCTACAATCCAGCCCTGTGATTGAAATTTTACCATCCTATTACCTCAATTACTTTCCCTCACCCCTGAATTCTCATTAATGCAAAAACATGAGTTCTGCATTTGAAAATTCATGTTTCCTAGACCTTCATAAAATTATCTCAAGTTCCTTAATAAGAGCAGATAATGTGACTTAAAGCAATAAACACAGTGTGGCTCTGTTAGAACAAATATTGGGACAGAATAAAGTGTCCACAACCATGTTTAGAAATTACTATAAATATAGCACTAATTAATTAAAAATAAGTTTTTGCATTAGGAGAACTCAGATACAAAAATCACCAAATACACTGTTTTATAAGGCATTTTAGTTGTAAAAAAAAAAAAAAGAGAGAGAGAGAGAGAGAGAGAGAGAGAGAGAGACAAAAAAGAAAAAAAAATGCTTCTTCATGTTATATTGGCTACTTATTTATGTTCTAAACCAATTATTAAAATATATTACAATTTGTAAAAATTAAGAAGCTTTTGTGATCTGAAAATGTCTTCCCTAAGGGAAAAAAAAAACAATACCTGGCAAGTAAACAAAATAAAGTTTAATTTTTCAAGAAAAGACAAAACAAAGCAATGATCTACAACATAATTAATGTTAATTTGGCAAAAGTTTTTTTAAAAGAGATCAAATTTTGTGAGGCTACAATAAAATTTCAGTCTCTTCAATTGTTGATGATAGTGTAAAATGGCACCACCTTCTGTATCAGATTCTGTGATACAGTCAATGACAATGGACCTTTAGGATGAAGACCTGACTGGGACATGAATGTTTGTTACTAGGAAGTACAATCTTGGGGAGTATTTATTGTTTAAAGATTGCATATGTACATACATATCTATGTATATAGACATATAGAGACACAGATAAAGTGATCATATTTGCTGATTTTTCATATTTCTTGCAATTTTCCAGATTTCCTCCTCAAGTACCATTAATGGAACGAAGAGACTACATACTTGTTAAATGTGTGTGTGTGTGTGTGTGTGTGTGTGTGTGTGTGTGTGTGTATGTACTTATATATAAAGTAGTTTGGAACTTATGAAAATGTTTCTGTTTTCTATCTGTAGGCATTGATCCTTGTCAACAATAAAATTAGCAAAATAAGCCCTGGAGCATTTACACCTTTGGTGAAGTTGGAAAGACTTTATCTGTCCAAGAATCAACTGAAGGAATTGCCAGAAAAAATGCCCAAATCCCTTCAGGAGCTTCGTGTCCATGAAAATGAGATCACCAAAGTGAGAAAAGCGGTGTTCAATGGATTGAACGAGATGATTGTCATAGGTACAGATATTCTTGAAACTTGAAGACCAAGGCACCAGGTGGACCTTAGAGATATCAAGTATTCTTTAGCTGCAGGAAGGTGAACCAGCTGGAGCCTGTGTGCCTGAAATCTACATGGTGTAGAGTAGCAGGGCCCGGGGAAATTGGACTGAATTTGTACTTTACAACATTTTTCTTTCTTGATTTTGAGGATCTGAGGATGTAGAGGAGATCTAAGACTGAAGTTACCTTGCTGTGTGCTTAATGTGCAGGATGGACTTAAGTAGTGCGTAATTAGAAACATTTTTGTGTAGGGATTTGCCATATCCTGAACGTTCATAAATCATTTGCTTTAAATATTATGTTATAACATTTTGCTAGAAGGATGGTCAAAATATATATAATTATATAACCAGTTTGCAAAAAAAAATAGATTCAGATATTTTTGGCAACACTTTAAAGTATCTTAGAAAAGAAATAGCATAATGTATGATTTATAAACACTTTTTTTAATGTCAGCATTTTCTGAAAAAAAAGAAAAAAATATTAGATACTTGGTTGCGATTCTTTTTTTGTTTCATATGTCTCTGGTTTTTATGGTTTGATTTTTGCTTGTTTTCGTAATGGAATGTATTATTCCACTTTGCTATTCTTCTGAAGAACATGTTCTTTTATTTCCCTTTTGCTTTCCCATTGTTATTAACCCAAATTTCTTTCTAGAAGCCTGATAGAAAGAGATACTATTCTGACTTATAATATCCTAAAATTCCCTCTAAAATCCTGCACTTTTCACACTTGTAGAACTGGGCACCAACCCGCTGAAGAGCTCAGGAATTGAAAATGGAGCCTTCCAGGGAATGAAGAAGCTCTCCTACATCCGCATCGCAGACACCAACATAACCTCCATCCCACAAGGTGACAGAAACCCTCCCAAACATTCTGAAACGCCTAAGTCCAAGGGATTTGATATTTTAAAAAAGTGGATGTGGACACTTAAATTGTGACTCAAGTAACCAACCTTATTTATGGTAAATACTCTATCCCTACAACGGGTCCTGTGGAGCCTGGGTGACTCTGAGACTATCCAGGCTCATTGTAAGGATGGAGAGATTCCTTAAAATGTCCTTTCTACAATGAAAAAATAAACAATGAATTTATATTTGTAATTGTGATATAACAAGGAAATAGTGGAGTTATTTTAAAAATAAACTGAATGCTTTGGTACTTTGTTTTTAAAAAATGATACGTAGAAGTACCTCTGGAACTGAGACACTTTTTAATTTGTGTCTCCAATTCCTTAGGGAATTCTTTCCATTGTAGGATTTTCCAGTCCTTAATATCTGAAGGGAATCACCACTCTTATTTTGATACCATTGGTTGTAAAAAGTGTGGATTTCAGAATCTGTTTGCTTGAGTTCAAGTTGTCATTGACTCAAGGACCCTTAATTACTTCATCCATAAAGTGAGAACAATGTTAATATATACCAGAATGGGTTGTTTTAAAATTAAATAGATAATCAGAAAAAAATCTGGCATTTAGATAAGTAGGGACTAATGTTGTCTCCTATTATTCAAAAAATGTTTTCAACCTTCACTTGGCTTAGACAATGTACAGAATATTGGTGACAGAATGGTGAATAGGAGATGCTATCTACATTTAGCAACCAAAAAACAAACAGCAATCACCACAGTCAGAGTAAGCTCATCCTGCCTTTTTCTTGATCTAGGTACAAGATATAGGTACTTATCTGCAGAAAACACCAATTTTACGTTATTGCATCTTCAGAGAAACTTTAATTTCTGAGAGTACATACACCATAGAAGCTTTATTACTACCACTTGTTCTATCTACAGTCATCTCATACAGAGCATGTTTTGGGTGCCCTTAAAAGTAACTGCTGGGGTGGACAGATGGATGAACAGATAGCTATTTCAATTTAAAGTTTACAAGCCATGTTCTTGCTGAGTAACTTGCTGCATCTAACAAATGACTTTTAAAAAGAAAATCACCAGTGGCTCCATATCCATAGGTTCAACCATCTATGGATCAAAACAATTTTTTTAAAAAATTTTCATCTAAAATATGTGCTTTTTTTACTCCCTAAACAATACAATATAGCCACTATTTATGCATCATTTACATTGTTTTTTATAAGTAATCTAGAAATGATTTAAAAACAAGAGGATTCATGTAGTATATACAAAAATTCTATATCATTTTATATAAAGGCCTTGAATTCCAGCAAATTTTGGTTCATAGTAAGGTCCAAAAAAAAATCCCCTAAACCCCTACAGATACTCAAGGACACTGTGTACACACACCAGACAGAAACAAATATACACATACACACACACACACACACACACGCACACACGCACGTAAAAATATATAGATGCAGATTAATATATCTGACCAAAAGGCATACTCATAGGAGGTGAAGCAGCTGGAATTTCCCCATCACTTCATGTTGCCATAAAAATTTTATTAAGCATTTTCTTTGACTTTGTAATCCCTCCTGATACCTCCTATAAAATATCCCTAAGTGACACCTTTCATCAATGATATGTTTTCTTTTACTGTCCTAAATTTTCTTTCTCTCCTGCTTTACTCTTTTTCTTATCATTTCTGGCTTGCTTTTATTTACTATTTTATAATAATATAGAAGTTGTAGTAACTACATTGTATTAAGCACTTGCTGCTAGTATCATGCCAAACACTTTTCATGGAATCAAAAAACATCCCTATATGGTAGTATCATTCTTGTTCTGTAAATGAGGACAAAATGAGTCTTAAAGAAGTGAAATAAATTGTGAGCAATGTCATAGAGTTAGGAGGAAGTATCACAGTGAGATTCTCTGGGCTGTATTAGAGTTCGTGTGATTAACTACTTTACTCTCTTGCCATCCACCATATTTATGTTCTGCATATTTATGTCTATCTAAAATAAGAATCTACTGTTAGACTGGGCCTCTTATGCCTGCCTGCTTATTATCCATGTCCTGATTATAGTTTCTCCCACTACTTATTGAAATGTAAAGGTGGGATAGTGTAGTAATTATAAAATCTAAATTGAATAAAAACAACACAGTGAGAGAGATCTCAGCCACTTAGCAATTCTTCAATTTTGCATTAATTGTTCATTTCTCTAAAAACATCAGTTTTTCTAACTATAAAATGAAGGTATTAATAAAACCTACTTTCTAGGATTATTACCTAAAGTAATATTTATATACATATAGTACCCACACCTGAGTAATCTTCATTTATTTTTATCTCATAAAACAAGGAAAAGGAAAAGAATTAATAAAAGTAACTGGAGAATATGTTTTCTCAGTCACATGCCATAGAGGCTAAGTGTAAGAAGAGTGTGTATAAATTTGTCTTTCTCTGTCCTGTTGCAAAGGTTTTTCCATAGACAAACTTCTTCCTGGTTCTAACTTTATTTTGGGGAAATCAACACTAAAAACGGAAGACACTAAGAAACCAAGAGGAAGTAATAGCTGTGGGATAAATGGTGCACTAGAGGCAGAAATCTTTTCCTGGTGATAAAAAAGAAAGAATGTTTATTTAGTTGCTTTGATATATATATATATATATATATATATATATATATATATATATATATATATATATATAAAATTGCTTTTCTCAGAGGATAATGTAAAAATATAAGTGCATTATTCTAAGGAGAATTAAGTGGTTTAAATCCTTTATTGTCAAAATGGCTACAATTCCCTAGATTCTATTCATAAGAAAAATGCAATTGTTTTTTCATTTCCTCTAGTTAACAACAGGCTATTTTAACTTCCTTTGGCTATCTGGGATCATATTCTACTCTTTACTGAAGATACAGATGGCCTACAAAATCTGTAATTTTGAATCTCTGTTTCCTCACTTATGACAAGGGATTAATTATCAATAGTTTATACAGTGAGGGAATAATGAAATTGAGTTAGGACAAGTGCCATAGCAAACACACTTATTTCCTTAGCATCTTCCAAAAAAAAAAATTTCCTTAGAGAAGCATATTCATATATTCATTTTTTGGTCAAATACAGAAAAAAATTATTGCATTAAATAGAAAATATTGACATAATTCAGTGGGATGTAATGAAAGTTTCACATCAAATGTAACCTGTGATTTTCCAAACTGATATCTTTATAGGCAAATATGCAAGACATTTTGCAAGTCAGATTTTATTTGTTCATGTAACAGATTTGCTATTTTTTTAAGTTCTTGCTATTCTTTTAAGTGGAACAATGTGCTATGTAAAAAGCTGTATAAAAACACAATATATCCTCAGATGGCATGAGGAAATGAAAATAAAATATTTAAACTTTTATATATATACTACTCAGTCTTTGGACATTATAACCATTCCGGAAGTACTATTCCAAGACTTAGTGGGCATATTGGATCTTAAATTATTTCTCCAGGTGCTCTACATATGGCAGATGACTTGGTTATAGGCCTGTGCTTTCTTCTCATATAAAGAAATGGTCTTGATTTAATACATTCAAGTAAGCTTTAGCTCTTTCTACACAACCAGATTTCAGGGACATTTGGTGATTTTTATGGAAAGGTTGGTAAGTGTAAGACCACCATAGCTTATCATTGTGGGTTATTAATGATTCTCATTAATGAAATGCTTAGTTAAATTTACATATATACTTAACCAATACATCACCCCTTTGTTATATTCAAATACTCATCTTTTTTATTTTATGATGTATCTCTTTTATCGGTGGCAGTGTTAGCCCATTAACAAAGATAGAAAAGAATAGTGAGTTTCAATGTTTGATTGCACTTTTGCCATTGCTGGTACAATTATCACGTGACTAGAACATTTTCTCATTTTGTTGAGTCCATCTAGGAGAAAAGTAGGAAGGTTTTCTACTTTTTTTTTCCATTTATCAAAATGCCTTTAGTTTAGTTTTTTTTTTTTATAAAGGAGGAAATGTTTATTTGGGGGCTTACTCTTTCAGAGGTCTCAGTCCATAGGTAGTTGGTTCCATTCCTTGGGGCTAGAGGTGAGGCAGAAGATCATGGTGGAAGAGTGTGGCAGAGTAAAACAGCTCACATGATGATTAGGAAGCAGAGAGAGAATCCACTTGCCAGATATAAAATATATACTCCAAAGGCATGCCCTCAATGACCCATCTCCTCCAGCCATACCCTACCCACCTTCAGTCACCACTCAGTTAATCCCATCAGGGGGATTAATTCACTGATTGGACTAAGGGTCTCATAACCCAATCATTTCTCCTCTGCACCTTCTAGCATTGTACTTTCAAAAGCATGCATCATTATAAATGGGATGAAGGAAAAATATGAAAAGCAGAACTAATTCTTCAAACCTCATTGTATGTTTAATGGCATAAACTCTCATTGAGTCTTTCTACATTCTGTACTTAGGTTTATTTGCTAAGTCAACATTTCACGTTTCTATATTCCAGGCCTTCCTCCTTCCCTCACCGAATTACATCTTGATAACAACAAAATCACCAAAGTGGATGCAGCTAGCCTGAAGGGACTGAATAACTTGGCTAAGTAATAATCTTTTCTCATTACTCGTTATCAGAACAATTGACTAGGCATAATCAGTGCCTGCATTCTAGAAGATAGAAACAGGATGATTGGTTTTTATTTAATATTTGCTACACTTTATTGTTGTTTCCAACAAATTCAAACTTTGGTGTATATGATTATTTTTTGAGAAAAAAAATCAATGAAATAGAATGCCTACTATAAACACCAACCTTGACCTTGCATTTTGTGAATACTGTATAGTTTTAGGTATTACATACCGGGTATTTTATTAACAGATTTTATTTAAATGTGTTTATTCAATATATTCTAACTTGGTATCAAGCTGAAAGTTAACAAAATTGTAAGTGTCCCAAATACAAAAATGCTGTAAAATGAACATTACCAAAATCTAGAAATGTTGAACATCCCACATATCACTGCTAGAGTGCTTATATTGAAATTCTCTAACCTCCTGTTCTCCAAAGTTTATAATAAAATGCATCTGCACATTAAATGTAGGCCAACTAGAAATTATTTTTTTATTATTTTGGGTGGTATTCTTTAGCCTTCCTTAACTTTGTTTCTTTCTTTGTGAATGATCACTAGTGTCTGCTTCCTAACTTCAGTCTCTGTACATTTGCACTCTGGCTAATTATAAAAAGAGGAGAGAGCTGGCAAACTCTGAGAATACTCTGTTCTTGATACGCATACATTGCTGAATGTCCTTCAAGAGTATATTCCCACCATGGCTTTATGCCAAATCAACTCACTCCTCTCTTTACATATAAATTTCATGGGAGATAAAAATACATAACATGCATCATTTTATCTTTGATAAATATCTAAGTTCAAATAGATGTTTAAGGTGGCTTTTCCCATTTCTGTGGATAACACCCAGTGGAGTGGGCTGAAGATAAGCACATGCATGTGAATAGAGCTGACATATATTAACCCCAATGTCTCAAATAACAAGAAAAGCTTCATTTAGACCTGTTTGAATGCTATTCACTAATGTAGAAAACATTCTTCACAGTAGTATTACACATCACCTACCTGTATTTGTAGATCAGGTCCCCCTAACTACAGAAATGTATATTCAGATAAACTGCATTATTTATCAAGATCATTATTATTGGATTATTATAATTATTGTTGTTGGTGGTGGTAGTAGTAGCAGTAATAGTAGTAGGGAAACAATATTTTAAAGTTCAATATATAGTAAATGAATCATTATAAGTGTGCTTTTTTTAGAAAAAAAAGAATAAATTCATTTTTTACTAAAAGTGGTAAGGAGATTTTAAGATTCTCCACTTGAACACTGATTTCATATGCTTTGTATCAAATACAAAATACAAAAGAGCTAATAAATATTGAAAATGTCAACAGAAATTTATATTTCTCTTCAAATGAATTTTGAATTCCATTCATTGCCTTATTGGCCAAGCAAACATTATAATTTCTTGAATTCATTGAACATATTTTTTTTCAGAATCAAATCCAAAATCTTTTGATTAAGCCATGAAATAATTATGTTGTTTATTGCTTACTTATGTTAGAACAAGAAAAGTATTTTGATGTTGAAAATGAAAATGGTGAAATGAAAAAAAAAAAAAAAAAAAAAAAACAGCCACTGACCACAGAGCATTGTTTTAGGGTAAAGGTTACCATTTGTAATAAAGAATAAATTTGGAGAAATCAATGCATGCCCTTCATCAGAAGCATGAAATTATTTATTTATTTATTTATTTATTTATTTAGATACATAGGTAGGTAGTTATATACATGCATGCATACACCATCATCACCTTTACTAAATGAACTATTCCTTGATGATAAAAATAATTTTTGAACTATTTCACCTCATCATTTCTACAGTAAAATCATGCATATACTGTGTTCTCAAAACTACTTTTTTGAAGATTGGGGATGTGGCTTGATGGTAGAGCACTCATACAGCATGTGTGAGATTTCCCAGTACTATAAAAAAATGTTGATTGAATAGATAAATAAATGGTTAAGTAATGATTTGTGTTATGAAAATCTTCCTTGAATAACTTCATGAGGAATGCTCTATTCTCAAATTTAATATTGGGACTTGGAGTTCTGCAAGATACAATAGACACAATTCTGGAATAGAAAAGGAAAGGTCAAAAAGAAGACAGGAATGTTTCAAGACTGAGTGTAAAACAAACTTTTCTGAGCCAAGATGCCAGCTTAATATCAATAGCTAAGACAATGCAGTACTGCTATTAATAATAGCCTAAAAGCAGTTAACCTTAACCCTTATTTCAAATATCAATCCGTGATTAAAACTGGAAAATTTTGATACCTAAACCAGCATCTGAATTCTGAAGGAGCTCAAATCAGAACTAGCTGGAGCGTAGGAGAAACCATCCGTGGACAATGACTAGATCTCTTCCTTTGCACTTAGGAAATCTGACATACTGTCCCTCACCCTCCTTGGAGTGTCTGTCTGCCTGTCATTCTCTCTTTCTCTCTCTCTGTGTGTGTCTCTCATGTGTGCGCGTGTGTGTGTGTATGTTTCTTTATTTTGCTGTCTCATACCTGGTATCTTCTGTCTGCCCTTTGATTGACATCACTTTGCTTTTCATTCCCAGAGTATTATACAAAATATTCATGTCTCTAAGTCAACCTCTCCTGGCCTTGAAATCCGTGAAGGGACATTGCAGAACCCCCACATATTATGCATTTAATTTTTTTAAAACTAGGAACCAAGACTTTGAGTGAATTAAATTTGAAGGAACTTGTATTAGGAATGTCAAAAGGGGCAAGAGAGGGAGATCTGAGTCAGAGACCTGGGTCAGAAGCAAGAATGCTGGCAGCAAAGCAGAGTTTGAAACTATTAGATGGTCAATGAGGAATATTTTTGATCTAGAAAACTGAAATTTTCTAGAAGGTGGGTTGTCAACTTTTTAGAATTTGGCACCTTTTATCATCTGTGAATAAATTTATATGATAAATGCACTGTAGCTCCATTTTCAAAAAAACAAATTGGTTGCGCCATTTCTGTTGGTTCTCTCTCAAATGAATTTAATATGTTCATTACCCATGGAAATCCATTTTGTAGCTATTTTTGAGCATGGCAAGCACTACGTTAATTACCATAAGGTAGTTACTGTTCCAAAGGAGAGGTATGCACGTCCACAGGCCTTTAGAATACAGAACACAGTCTGTTATGTAATACAAGCAGTTGACCACAGGATGCTACAGAGCATTTAAGAGAGGTGCCTGTCTAATCTTGTTCTGTTAGAGGAGTCTCAAAGAAGGTAACACTGAGCCATTAAGAATAATGGGCTTTGTGTAAGTTCAGAGAGATCAGATAAAGCATTGTAAACAGTGGGAATAATACAACAACAAAACCAAAAAATGCCCTTTTCTATTTACTTGCCTAATCATACAATGCCTGCACAAAAGACACCTGTGTTGGGGTATGTGTTCATTTCTGCTTTGCTTTGCAGGTTGGGACTGAGTTTCAACAGCATCTCTTCTGTGGAAAATGGCTCTCTGACCAACACTCCTCACCTCAGGGAGCTTCACCTGAACAACAACAAGCTTCTCAGGGTGCCTGGTGGGCTTGCAGAGCACAAGTACATCCAGGTGATGCATAAGCAAATACTCACTGTGAGGGATTCAGAGAGCAGACCCTCCCTCCTGGAGGCTGGGAGGCAGGAGGATCTGGTTAGACATGGTTTCTACAATGTTACCGTCAGCTAAGCTGCTGTACCAAGTCACCATAAACTGGGTGGCTTAAACAGCAAACACTCATTTCTCACTGTTCTAGAGGCTGGAAGTCTGAGATCAGGGTGCTTTGCATATTACATTCTAGTGAGGGCCCTGTTCCAGGTTGGAGAATGCCAACATAACATTCTGTCCTCAAGTGACAGAAAGACAACTAGCCAGCTCTATGGCCTCTTCTTATAAGGGCACTAATACTATTCATCAAGGCTCCTCCCCCATGTCCCAATGACCTCCCTAAGGCCTTACCTCCTAATACCACCATGTAGGATTAGATTTCCAACACATGAATTTGGGAGGAGATACAAAATTCAACCTGTTTCTCAGAAAGACATATTTAATATTTCCACATAAATATTCATTTTCATTTTGTCAAAGAAAAAAAAACTTCGAAATTACTATTTTTAAATTAGTGCTATTCTTTTGAACACACTACAATGCTCGCTGTGAAGATACAGCTTATTATGAAGCAGCATCATTTCCAGGCACTGATCAGTGTAACAAATGCACATTGTTGCACAGGATGATATAATCACTGATACACTGACATGAACTAAAAATAGTAGTTTTAGCTTTTATCTTCAGCAGATATGATATCGCTTAACAAAGAATGTTTAGCTAGTAGTATAGCTGAATTAACTATATAGAAATTACCAAATTATAGTGCTTAATAAGAATAAGAGGATAAGGGTCAGTGGTCCACTTTAATGATAGTGTTTTCCATTCTGCAAATCTACAAATTAAAGTAAAGCTTATCAGTTTAAGTAGTGATAATAATTTTATACATATATAAATTTCATCATTACTTTGAAAAAATAAGTTATTCAAACATTCAATTAAAAATTCAATATTGCTTGTAAAATTTATATATATCCTTGTTTTATCTAATTTTTCAGCTTTTTAAATTGAGTTTCTTTCAGAAGTTTACATAGGTACTTAGGTCTGTCATGGTGAATCAGAAACACTATCTTGACACTTTTTTTATTGTCAAGTCATTTTATACAGTTGCCCTTTTCAAAATCTAATATCTAAATTTTGCTTGGGGTTCAAGATACATTAATCTTTTATTCTAATATAAACAATGTAAATAAATTACAAGTCACTTATTATTGATTTGTGACAAAACTCCAATTTAAATTGACATAGGCCAATTTATACTAACTCAATTTCTATAACATGTTTTATAAATAGGAAGATGAGACTTAAAATAAACATTTCTCTCTTTTTTTTTTTTTTTTTTTTGGTGCTGGGATCAAACCCAGGGCCTTGTGAATGCTAGGCAAGCACTCTACCAACTAAGCTATAGCACCAGCACCTAAAATATTTCTTGATGGTTGATTTTTTTTTTCAACAGGGTCTTTGGTGATGCTGGAACAAGTAATAGGCAGTATTAAGTAAAAAAAATGCTTCAAAGACTTAATAAGACTAGATATTGTTTCTACTAGTTCTTTGTTGCTGTTGAGTTTTTGCTTGCTTATGTCTTTATATCCTTGCATGATCATTTTCACATTCTTGATTCCTATTTTTCAAGTGTCAGGCAGGACACATTATGAACTTCATAAGTTTTAAGTTCATTAGGAACATTTAAAGAATGCAGTAGACTAGAAAACAGCTGATCACTGTATCATATTTTTTTCATATGCACAGATGCATACATGCTAAACTTCCAAACATAATGCATTTATTATTTATTGTGAATCATAGAGAAAAATCATGAATGGAATAGAGTGAAGCTCTCTCTGATAAGAAAAGATTGATCACATGAGCTAAGTGCCTACAGATGTCTTGTAGCTTATTCCAAGTGGAGGAAGCCTGTGTTTGATAACCTGCAGAGGAACCATAGTTCCTAGTAGTAGAACAGCAAGTTGACAATTATGATTGGTTGATCAGTGAAGGGAAATGAAGTCAGATCATGTAGTATTTGTAGACTATTGTGAGAACTTTGGATTTTTTAACATGGGAAGGGAAACCACTGGAGTGTGGAGGCAAAGAAGATAATAATGTGTAATAAAGTTTTTAAAATAATTTATCTGGGAGGTAAATTAAACCATAAAAGTTAGAAGGCAAAAGATAAAGCAGAAAGAATGACTAGGACAACTTTAATAGTCCAGAAATAGACAATGGCAGTTCAGAGAATGTTGTGCGAGTAGACATGGGAGATCTGGCTGGTGTGTACATTTTGGAGGCTGAGCTAGCAGGATTGTCATGAGGGTATAAAGGATAAGAGGAAGGGAGGCTCATGCATAATGATAAGGATTACAAACTGAGCATCTGGAAGATTGGCATGTTATTTACTGAGAAACAGAAGATGAAGAAGGCAAAGGCAGTTTGAAAATGAAGGGAGAAAGGAGAAGTTTGATTTGTGCACTGCTAAGTTATTCAAACTGAAGGATGAGAATATTAAAAATGAATATTCTTCTTTAAGGCTGAGTAATATTCCATATATATGTATACCACATTTTCTTTATCTATTCACTTGTTGAAGGGCACCTAGTCTGGTTTCATAGTTTAGTATTGTGAGTTGAGCTGCTATAAACATTGATGTGGCTGCATTACTGTAATACACTGATTTTAAGTCCTTTGGGTATAAACCAAGGAGTGGGATAACTGGGTCAAATGGTTGTTCCATTCCTCGTTTTTTGAGGAATCTCCATAATGTTTTCCATAATGATTGCGCTGATTTGCAGTCCCACCAGCAATGCATGAGTGTAACTTTTTCCCCACATTCTTGCCAGCATGTGGTGTTGTTTGTATTCTTGATAATTGCCATTTTGACTGGGATGAAATCTTAAAGAGAAGTTTTCATTACATTTCTTTTAATTGCTAAAGATGTTGAACATTTTTTCATGTACTTCTTCTGGGAAGTGTCTGTTCAGTTCATTAACCCATTAATTTATTGGTTTATTTGCTTTTTGGTTTTAAGGTATTTGAGTTCTTTACATATCCTGGAGTTTAATGCTCTAAGTAAGGTGCATGTGATAAAGATTTTCTTCCTTCCTCTAGACTTTCTCTTGAAGTTATGGTATCTGCCAGTAAATGGATGGAGCTGCAGAATATCATGCTAAGTGAAATAAGCCAATCCCAAAAAACCAAAGGCCAAATGTTTTCTCTGATATGTGAATACTAATTCACAATAAATCAGGGTAGGGCCTAGGGAAAAATAAGAGTTACGTTTGGTAAAGGGAAGTGAAGGGAGGGGAGGAGGTTTGGGGGTAGGAATGATAGTAGAATGAATCAGACATTATTACCCTATGTACGTATATAATTATACAACATGTGGGACTCCAGATCATGTACAATCAGAAGAATGAGAAATTATACTCCATCTATGTATGATGTATCAAAGTGCATTGTATTGTCATGTATAACTAATCAGAACAAATTAAAAAATGAATATTTACATGAAGGGCCTCGAAATATTTAGAAGAAAACAATCATTCTCTCCTGTTTCATGTTGCAGGTTGTCTACCTTCATAATAACAACATCTCTGCAGTTGGAGCAAATGACTTCTGTCCACCAGGATACAATACCAAGAAGGCTTCTTATTCGGGAGTGAGTCTTTTTAGCAACCCAGTCCAGTACTGGGAGATACAGCCATCCACCTTCCGGTGTGTCTATGTGCGCTCTGCCATTCAGCTCGGAAATTTCAAGTAACTCCCAAGAAAACCCTAATTTTCATAACCTGGCAAGATTCTGTTCATGCCATTGCTAAAAAGAAAAAAAGAAAGAAAGCTAGATATTGGAAACTTAACTGTATTGTGGATGTTTTCCCACATGACTTATTATGCATAAAGCCAAATATGCAGTTTAAATAATTGCCTACAATAAAAATAATTTGCCTGACATTTTCAGAATCATTTTTTGAAGTTTTCTGTTGATGTTAACTAAGCTACTATAGGTATTTTTATTTCACCAAGTATAAAATTTGGAGTAACTATATATGTCAAGAATTTAATAAAATGTATTCTTTTAATTTTTAGAAGGAATCAGAGTACCAGTCTTCTGTAATTCATAGGGCAATTGGCTCTTTTGACCTAAAGTCAAAAGCGAAATGCTAATTCTGTATTAATCTGAGTTATTAATGGTAAAGCCTAATTTGAATATGGAAATTCAATACAGGCTGTGTCAAAGTTTTGCTAATGTCATTATTTTAAAGAAAATAAATTAAAAATGCATTCAAAAATTGATATTGTATAAAAGCTTAATTGTAAACATCTCCTAGACTCAATTTTCTGAATAGCGTTATCAACAACAGCACAGATTTTTAAGTTCTTGGTCACTTCTTCTATCCATTTTTGATATTTGGGTATGGCACCTGTTTACAAGTCAGCTTTTTCACTGTTGTGACTAAGGGACCCAACCAGAATTATATAGAGGAGGAAGAGTTTATTTGAGGGAATCATAATTTCAGACATCTTAGTCCATAGAAGGCTGACTCCATTTCTTGGGGCTCAAGTTAAGGCTGAAAATCATGGTGGAGTGTGTGGGAGTGGGAAGCAGTTCACATCATGGTGATCAAGATGCAGATGCAGAGAGAGAGAGACCCTATTTACCAGATAGAAATATATACACCAAAGCCATGCCTCAATTTCCACCTCCTCCTGCCACACCCTACCACCTTATTTAATCTCATCAGGGATTAACTCACCAATTAGACTAACCTGCCTGAACATTTCTACAGTTACTAGATATGGTAGAAATATTCATTGCCTTCAGTTAACCACTGAATTTAGAAACTCTTTTCAGTAGGATCTGGAAACATCTATCAAAGCAGCCCATTAAACAAGCCCAGAGGATGGGTTGATTTACTAGGAGTAATTATCAAATAATACATCTATATTACCAACATCTAACAAGCAAATTTGTGAACACAGATTCTTATACAAAACTGGATTGTTTTTTTGTCATTGCAGATCCCATAAAGAAACCCAAACTGATTTAAAATATAAATGGGAATGCAAAATAGTTGTGCCTTCAGATGAGCCTTCAAGTATAGTATGATCAGAACTCTAGCCAAATTTTTCTGCCATTCCTTCAAACTTTCTCCTTCTTTTCATTGTCTGACTGGTTTTCCTCATGGTTCTATAACATGAATCCACATCTCTTATTTCCCCACTCTGAACAGAAAATCATACTATCTTAAGATTTATAGGAGTATCCCTGAGTTTTTCCCTAATTATTATATACCATCACCAAAACTTCATAGAGCAAATATTACAAATGCTATTTTGCAAAGAGGTAAACTGAGATGAGAAACTGAATAACTTTTCCACAGTCAAATACCTGGAGCTGGCACTAGTGCTATAATCTTGCACAAGTTGGAATGTGTTGGAAAACGTAATTAAATTTGGAGGGTTACAATTAAGAAAATTTAATGAAGGAATTATTCTAGAGTGTAGACAGAGTTTACTATACAAACAAGGGATGGTGAGGTATCCAGAGATTGGCTATGATGGGAAGCTGTTCCTATCCATATGGCAGAATGGACATCAAAGGAGACCACCTGGAACCAAGTGAAGATGGAAGATCTCTAAGCCCAGACAGCCTTGATTCTGCACAGCATGCAACATCTGCCACTTGTGTAATACTTAAGCAGGGTACCTTAGTACTTTGTTTCACTTCAGATCACCTGCTGGTGCTTCCACTAATCAAATCCAATAAAGAGATGAACATCAAGAAATCAGGGGGTTAGGGCTGGGGATGTGGCTCAAGCGGTACCGCGCTTTCCTGGCATGCGCGGGGCGCTAGGTTCTATCCTCAGCACCACATAAAATAAAATAAAGATGTGTGTCCACCGAAAACTGACAAACAAATATTTTTAAAAAATTCTCTCTCTCTCTCTCTCTCTCTCTTTCTTAAAAAAAAAGAAATCAGGGGGGTAAGGTGAGGGAGAGAAAGGAGAAAAATGGATCTGTTCAGACATATGGAGAAGAACCAGTAACTAAGATGGCCCAATGAGTTCTTCAAGCCACAGATAAGACTACACTTACATCATTACTCGGAGGGTTGGAGAGGAAGGGAGAGGCCATGGGGTTATTAATGCACTCCCATTATAGGCTCTTACAGACTTTTCTGCAGTGATCTGAGGTACAAATCAGTTTTTTTTTAATTTGATAAAAAGTTGTCAAATGTTTAGCTGAATCTTGTTTTTCTTTATGAAACATCGGGCTGTTTTTAAAATGACTATGACTAAAGAAGAGTTTTGAAATGCAGGTGCCATATAAATAATAACATTTATACTGTTGATACTATGTATCAACTGTTGACATACAAAATTTTATTAGTATTTACAGTAAACCTATGGACTATATGTGGATGTTTAATATCCTTTTTTTCAGATGAGAAAAGTGGGTCTCAGAGAGCTCAAATAATTTGCCTATGGCCCATAATACAAGCAAGAAAGACAGACTTTTCATCAGTTCATTGTGTTGGTACTTGATAAAAGAATGCACTCCTGTCTAACAGTTATATATTACAGAATATCTATAGTATTTTCCATCTTCTTTGTAATAATGAGTAGCCCACCAGCCTGAATGAGCACCCTTACATTTGAAAAATGATGAATTTGCTCACAAAAAATTTAAAATATTTTACAATATTAATCAATGTTGCAAAAGTTCCTTATCAACAGTATCCAGTATGGTATAAACTAAAGCACTCATGACTGTTGAGCACTAGAAATGAATTAATGAAGTTGAGAAACTTATTTTAAATTAGTTTAATTTTAATGAATTTGAATTTAAATAACCACTTGAAACTAACTGATATCATATTTAAAGGGCAATTCTATTCACTATCAATTGAATTTAAATATTACTTTCACGGTATTAGAATGGACTTTTGTCCAAGCAAAAATATTTATTACGACTATGATAGACCCTGGGGATATAAAATGAATAAGATTCCATCTTGGTTTAAGATAATAAATATTTAACAGAAAAAATGATAATTAAAATAGAGTAGGGTAATTATATCTTAGAAATATGTTCAAGTTACCGCAATGGCTCAGAAAAGGGGTGATGGGTTTTGCGAAGGGTGGTAGAATGAGTGAAAGGAACAGGGAATACTTCAGAGAGGAGCCAACAGTTTAGGGGTGTTTATGTAGGTACCATGAGAATTCAACAGGGAGATATGGTGGAAAGGGGGAGACTTGAAAGACCCAGGGGAATGCCTGGACATCTTCACAGGATTTTCTCAGTTTCTTTACCTTCTTCTCAAGTACAGACTGTAGTTTACATTTCCATTTGATAAATACACAGCTAAAGAGAACATCAGAGGAAGTCACCATTTTCTTTCTTTCTCTGAATTTGAAGAGGAAGAAGGAAATATCTCTTATGTTCTCTCTTCTCTCTCCTGAAATATTCTATATTCATGTCTGCAGTTTAAAAAGTGTCCTCCATAAGAAGCCATTCGAGAGCCATGATCATTACTGGAATGAATATATGTGTGTGTGTGTGTGTGTATTTTATATATATATATATATATATATATATATATACATATATATATATATATATATATATATATATATATGATGGGTAGAAACATAAGAAGGGAAAGATCATGTTGGATTGTCATCTATCTGTAGGGCAGATCATTCAATACATCTTTTCCATTAGTAAAGCTATTTCTATTTTTATACCACACCAAGAAGACATAGAGGCCTGATTCTTCAGTGACCCTCTTTTGCATAGCAACACAATTTCCTGTTTCATATATATATTCATATGTATGTGTTGTATGTGTGTGCATATATACATATATTTATATTTCTTTTTCTTTTATTATTAGAGCAAAACCTTGTGTGACATGTCTTTCTATCTGTTGTAGCAATGAATGACGTGCTCTCCATGACACAGCCCATCTCTTGAAGGAGTTCTAAGGGGGGAAACCTGCAGTTACTCTGCTGTTTAAATCATGTCCTGTGTATTAATTGTCCTATGTGGAAATAAAAACCTGGGATTTAATAGGTTAAGAATAACTAGGCAACTAGGGGAAAGATGGGTAGAAACAGAAGAAGGGAAAGATCATGTTGGATTGTCATCTGCAGGGAAGATCACTAAATACATCTTTTCCATTAATAAAGCTATTTCTCTTTTTATACCACACCAAGAAGACATAGAAGCCTGATTCTTCAGTGACCCTCTTTTACATAGCAACACAATTTCCTGTTTCTTATGTATCTTTCCTTTGAAAATAAAGATAAACACACCTCATTTTATATTTAGCCTTTCTCTGCCTTATTTTCCTGTCTATAAAATAGTAATAATAATAACAATGCACCTCTTATAGGTTGAAACATGAATTAAGTGAGTTAACATAATGTACAACTCTTAGATCAGACTCCTGCACATGGAAAGGGTTAAAATACATTTGCTTCTATTGCTGTTGGTATTGCCCAGGCAAATAGTTTGGGGGTCAGTCATCTCAAGGGCAATTCTATGCCTCAGGTGCAGACTTAGGTCTGAAATTCTGCATTTCAAATAAGCTCAGAAATGTTGTTCCTCCTTGGTGCATGCCTTGAGGAACAAGGCCACAGTCTTCTCTTTTCTTGTTGAACTATGTCTTTCTCATCTCCTGTTCATTGGCCATTGTGAGAAACCCCTGCTATATGAGATACCCAGGGCTTCTGTCACAAAATACTACCAAGGGATTGCTTCAAAGAATAGATATGTTTTCTTTACATTCTGGAGGTCTCTTTTAGGTTCTGGGTGATTTCCTGGGCTTATGGCAGAAAAACTCCAACCTCTGGCTCTATCTTTCTGTGACCTTCTTTTCTTATATTTCTGTGTCTCTTCTCCTCTCCTAAGCAACTACATGGACAAGGGCTCACTCTAATTCAATATGAGATCATCCTACCTTGATTATATCTGCAAAGACACAATTTCTAATAAATTCACATTCGCTGGGGGTTAGACTTTGAACATCTTTTAGGGAGAGACACAAAGTAACAATAACACCCACTTTCTTTATTCTTTATAAATTTTTCATTTACTTCTTTTTTTATTTGAATTAAATCTTTAATGTGACTGTGTGTGATTTACATCAAAGGTTAGAAACTGAATTTACCTTTGACTCTTTTTGGTCCTTGATACATGTATGCTACACCCAGACTTTACCACTTTCTTAGGTGCTGTCATCTTAGAATATTCAAGTGACCCAAATATTCCGGAACACCATATTTATGTTCTTTTAATGCATTCTTCATCAGTGACCTTGATCTGGCAATGAATGTTACTCTGTCATTCTTTATCACATAAATCAGGCATTTCCTGGGTCTCTGCTTTCTTTCTAGTCCCTTTGTTTTACTGACTCATCACAATTATCATTTTTTTTTCAAAATTTTTCCTTCTCCCTTCTTCATAATATTGTGCCAAAGAACTCCTTTATTCCATGATTTTATTGCTGAGGCAGATGTAAGATATCATCATCTTATTTTAAGGCAAAGAAGAAACGCCTAATCCCTCAAGTAAATTTAATTGTCTTATGCAGCCATTTCCCATTCTACCCAGGTCTGGTGCAAGACTGCTTCCACACACACAGAGCTCTTTATAAGACCTCCTTGTCCTTCAGATGCTGATCGGCACCACAGGGATTATAGTTCACTGAGTTAATGTCACAGTGATTTCTCTCTTTGCTGCCCACATTTTAATTCCCACCCTTTTAAAATTTAATTTTCTGTGTAGAATTTATTTTATTGGCTCTGTGTATGTCTTAAATCACACCATCTGTCACAAATACTTCAAGTCACAGGTCCATGGCAGTCCACAAATGGAAAACAAAGTGAAATCATGAGAGGGAAAACACTCATTAAAATCACATACAGCTATAAATATCCTGTAAAGTAAAACAAACTCTGATGAGGTTAAATTACACACACACACACACACACACACATTAGGTACAGGCTACAGGTGATTTAACTCAGAGATACTTAAACCCTGAGCTACATTACCAGACCTTTTTAATATTTTATTTAGAGACAGGGTCTCGCTAAGTTGCTGACACTGGCTTTGAATTTGTGATCTTCCTTCCTCAGCCTCCTGAGCTCCTGTGATCACAAGTGTGCACCACATCACTGGGTTAAATAATCTAGAAAAAGAGGAAAGACAGTGTGTTCCCCAGGGTAAGACAAACAGAAAAAAACCAGGTTGAGATGCCTCCTAAGTAAATGACACTCAAGTCAGGTGTTAGACTTTGGTGGTCAGAAGACTTTCTCTCTAGGTCAGTTATTCCACTAGGAATAGTGAAGGCCAAGTTGATGTTTCCAGATGATCAGGTGCAAGCATAACAACAGAGATCAATTGAAAATACTATAAAAGTATTAAAATAATACATCTCATCTGTCCTGGTTTGATATGTCTGACAGCACTTATTACTTTATGTATTCAATGATATTTATTCATGATCTTCTGTGTATCTGACACTGCGCTAGCCTGAGTCGCAGCAATGGATGATGTCTTGCCTTCTTGCATTGCACATCACAGTGGGAGGAGGCCTTGTAAGGCATAGCAACGAAAGTGTAGATAAGTAAAGAGGACTGAGGAATCATAAGAGCAAGAGGGTGAAGCATGCCACTTTTATATAATATAAGGAAAAGAGTCTTGTAATCACAATGACATTTCAGCAGAGATATGATGGTCAGATGGAAGCAAGTCAAGAAAAGGGAGTCTAAGTTAAGACAATGCATGTCGTGTTCTAGTAAGAACAGAAAGGAAAATGTGAGCAAAGTACAGTGAATAAAGAAAGATATGATCCCCCGTAAGAGAAGTGAAGGGAACTGAATCCTGTAGGACTTCTCAGCCAGTTGCAAAGATGGGCTTTCACATTGAGCAAGCTTTGGAAGAAGATTCAGCAGAGGAATGACTTGAATGGATTGTCTTTGAAAGGAAGCTCTGCCTGCTAAACTGCAGAGGGACAGGAATAGGCCAAAAAACAATGTTCATGTTGCTACTGAAATACACAAGCAGGGAGATAATGGCTGCTTTGACCTGGAGGAGCAGTAGACAGTGTTGAGAAGGGATCAGAACACAGATCCGTTTTAAAGATAGGAGAGTGATGGCTGAGTTATCATAATGGGTATGACAGAGAAAGAATAGAAGCAGAGGTGACTCCGAGAGTTTTGGCCTGAGCCTCTGGAAGGATGAAGTTACCGTAATAAGATGGAAGACTGAGGAGGTTGAGTTGAAAAGACGGGAAATTGAAAATTTGGTTCCAAATGTGTTTTCTTTTGAGATACACATGCAATTTCCCTGTGGAGCTCTCAAGGTCTACTTAGATTTGGGACGTTGCTACAGACACAAATTCTGAAGATGCCAGAATAGAGATTGTGGTCCGTCTTTATCAGCAAAGAACTGACTCAACTTTATCCAAACTAAGCAGTCACACTGTACATGTTAGTAATACATTTTGCAGGGCCAATTCTGGTCTTTTGCAATGTTCTCGTGGTTTCTAAGACAAATAAACGCAGTATATATTTTCCTCTGGATGCCTTTGCTGTGATTCTGTCAGCATTTCCAAAACAGATCTCGATTGGAGGACACCAAGAAAGAAAAACCTCTCGAGAGAGGATTTTATTGCTTTTTCAAACATTCCTTTGTTTTCTCTTACGAGTTTAAACTTGTATAAAAATACTGTAATTTCTACTTCACTCAAAAGTTCACATTAATAAAAGTTTGCTTGGTGCCTGCCTTGACTGTGGGTTGATAACGTGCTAGTGGTTTGACAGTTATAAATAAACAGCCCTGAACAATAAAGAAAGCATAGTCCTGAAACTGCATGTGGTCCCAGTAGACCTCAGGCACTGTACCAACACGCTGAACTAAAGAACCTTGGAAACACATATTATTTCTACAGCTAAGGCCCTTCTCCATGAATTCCTAACACAGAACAACTCCAGGAAATTCTTTAATAACCTCCATTAATCATTAGTTCATGAAGAGCCCACATGACCACTGAAGCTGACACTGATTTGAGAAAAATGTTAAAAAAAAAAAGTGAGTAAAATTATTTACTTTTCCTCCTCTTTTCACAAAACCAGGCATGTATGCATTGTGGAAGATGGGGTTAAGCTGTTACGCTTACCTGAAAGAAAATAAAATCTTCATTGATTGACCACTTATTTATTTTATTCATTCATACATTTGTTGAGAACTTAGAATATGACAAGAATTATGTTAGGTCTGGAGAAACTAAAAATGAAATATGTATATTTTGTTCCTCCTAGTCGATAACTTTGGAATGTGAAAGTGAGATTTTATTTCATAAGTTTTACAACAAATAAAACAACAATATCTAAGAAGGCTCTGAGAGGAAATGAAAGACAAAAGTATGAAGTACAGGTTCATGATTAAAAATTATAATGCCAAACAAATTTCCTGCTGCTGTCCTGACTTAGGAAAAACATCTGGAGCACTTTAACAAACACCAGGCCACCTACAAGTCACAGGACAAAGCTTTTACTGAGGTCCAGGAAATGATAAACAAAGCTTAGAGGGCCAGATGTTTCTGGATGCTGTTATTTTGCCCAAGACTCTTCTCACACTATCCAGATTGCTAGGTGGATTTTTTAAAGACATTCCTTTCTAGCTTCATCGACTCCCATTAATAAATACACAAGAGTTATATTTTCGAAAGAATGTTAAAAGAGTTAATCGCTTTCTGGAAGGAAAGTTAATGCAGAAAACTCTGCTTGAGTAGGCTGTCTGATTTAATCCAAGCTTAAAATCTGTTGTCACCCTCACAGAATCTACAGTTTCTCCCATTTCTCCAGATGCTAGTTTCTTCTTCTCAATCCCTTTGCATAAAGTGTGCCTTAGACCTTATATGGAAAAAGCTGGAAATCAGGTACAAATGCAAAAAACAGTATTTTTGTAGGCTGCAAATATCCCTTAACATTTGGTCCATTTTAATATATATATTTAGCTACTACACGGAAACATGAAAACTGTACATATTAATGGACTAATGTGCAGTTTGGTACATGAATCCATTTTGCAAAGTTTATCAGGTAAATCATGTCTGTTTCCTCAAATAGTGCTTCCTTATGGTAAAAACATTCAAAATTAATTCTTTCAGCTTTTTCAAATATTTAGTACATCATTGTTATCTATAGACACTTGTTGTGCAATAGCACACCAGAACTTTTTCTCCGGTCTACCTATAACTTAATGCTCATCCATCAGCCTCTCACCATCATTCTTCCATCTGCTAGCCCCAGCCTCTGATAACCACCATTCTTCCAATTTCTGTGTCAGTAACCATTTTATAACCCACCTTTGAGTGAAATCATATGGTACTTGCCTTTCTATGCCTGGCTTATACTATTTATGATCTCAAATTCTATTTGTTGACATATATGCAATGGAATACTATTCAGCCATAAAAAGAATGAAATCCTGTCCTTTGAGACAATATGGATGGAGCTGGTCTGGTTCTGGCTTTTGAAAATATCTGTTCGCTTGGTTTTTCAGCATCAATAATAACAATACTACTACCATTGCTACCCTGCATTCTACATGGTTTATTAATATATTCATATGTGGAATCTCATTGCTACTTCATGACTACCATTGTAATTAGGCTAAGAAAAAAGACAATAAATAAGTATTTTAAATGGATTTTGCTGGAAATGTCAATAGTGCCATGAGATAGTATGGCTTATGCTGGTCATGTTTAATAGCTGAGGGAGAATGTGATGGTGGTCTAAGTATATCAGGGGAACCATGCATGAAGGCCTGCACTGTAGCAGGAAGGTTTTCCAGTCATTGCATGCATGATCTTGAAGGAGATCGTGGTACCCTGCTTCTTCCTTTTATTCCCTTTATACACCCAGCCATGAGTTGAATTAGTTTCCTCTGCCATTGTGTACTCAAGCCAGAATTTACTGTGCTAATACAGACCCAAAGCAATGGGCTTCCAAACCTATTAGCCAAAATCTCCAAATCTGTGAGCCAAAGTAAACCTTTCCTCTTCTTATGTTGACTTATCTAAGATATTTCTTATGATAATGGACTCTAACACACATGTTATGATATCTTTTGTACTAAATCTAAGCATTCTCTGTACTTTGCAGACTTAAGAAAATAATCCATCTCATGTATAAGGTAGACTTAATTCTTCAACTAGTATTGAAAAATTTTTACCAAAAGATCAAAGAGAGCTTGTGAAGAAGTTCAGGTAGAAACAACACAAATGGAAGTAGTCCTTAAAATTCCCTTCCATATGGATTCTTAGATACACACAGTGAGGGGATTTCATAAAATTCTAGCAGTCATGTAGGATGAGGTATTCAATCCATTGTGTGTGTGTGTGTTCATTAAAGAAATGGCAACTCAAAATGGTTGGACAATTGAAGGGCAGTGAACTTCTCATTGCATCCTGTTCTGAGATATTTCTGAGAGCCGCTGTAAAGTTGGTAACATTAGATCTGACCTTCTCCACCTTCTAAATGAGACACCAAACATATACAAGTTTTAGTTAAGATGATAATGGCTGCTTTAGGGGGAAAAAGGGAAGGTTTCTTCCTTTAATTGAACCTAATAAAAGCAAATTCCTTGGTCATACAACATTTCAATATAGATATTCCTGGTTGATACACAGGTTTCTTGTAATAAGGCAGGGATCCAGAATTTTTCTAACTTTTGGCTCTACTTTCCTAAGAGTCTTGACTTTCTTTGAATTCCGCTGGCAGATGAGAATTACAAAATAAGAAGACCCCATCTCATATACTCCTAAGCCTCCAAAAGACATTCCTCAGTTTGCCTCACATTATATTGATGAGTTTTAATCAGGACATCTACTTTTGCCAGAGGAAGGCTACAAAAAGAAATCCCTAATGAGAAGGCAAACTCCCAGATGAAGTGCAGCTATATATACAATATGAAAGAGGTAGTATTAATTTGTGGGAGGATCCTTCCCAGAAGCAATCTGTTTTCAGCAGGATAGTAAGTTAATTATTGATGAATGCCCTGCAGTTGTCCCCAGCGCATTCCCCTAAACATCTCAGACACAGAAAAGGACTGGAGAGGCCATGGAACAGAATTTTCTTGCAATTGGGAAGAGACATGGAAAGAATGTAACAGTCTTTCATCCATACTTCCCACTGAATTATCTTACTACGAAAATATTGTTCTTTTGTTAAAGTGAGGAAACCAAAACTAAGTTAATTAATTTAAATTAATGTGGCTAAAAATAATTAATTTAGCTAAAATCAACTTGTGGGATAGCAAAATTTTAAAATTTCCTCCTTTGTTTCCAGTTAACATTTTTGGTGCTAACTTTAGGATCAAAGTTTCCAAAAGTACATATAAAATTGGATAGAAGATAGTATTCCATATGCAATGATGTCAAATTGGATATAGGAAGGCAATTCATCCTAGAACAACTTCTATAAACTTCTTGTTTTTATATTTCCTAGAAGACACAAAAATTGTGTACTATGGAGCTATTTCTTAAACATCCCTTTTACTGTGTTGGCCAAGACAAAAACTTCCTCATTCGTCAGCACATGCATATTCAAGAAAATATTACAAAAACCCCCCAAACATTGCACACTACTTTGTTCTCCTCCTTAATATCTAAAACAATTGTTCTTTAAAAGCTGAAAGAAAGCCAAAAAGAATGTCAAAATTTTGTTAATGGGCAAAATTCCAACCTGGACAGAACTCACATAGAGATGAGATAACATTTCAAAAACAGCAATAACCTTTGTATAGAAAAAAAAAATCTGTAACAGAAAATAAAGACTGAAATTGTGAAAAGAAAGCATTGTGTTAAAAAGAATTTTTCAGGGTGCATAAATTTTGAAAGTCTTGCCTTCTACTTTAAATTAGTATTGAATATGTAGTGTATGAAATAGTGAAAAAGAGGGAAACAAGGTTGTTTAAATGAAAATGAATATGAGAAGAGAAATTCAAATCAGCGATGTTTTTTTGTTTTTTGATTTTTTGTTTGTTTGTTTTTGGTTAACTACTAAGGCAACCAAAAGTAAAAAAGAAAGAGATGATTAATTCAATGAGATGACAAATAAAAGTGAAGAGGAATCCATGCTATGGCTAATTGGTGTTCTTTAGAAAGGAAGTATTCCAAAAAGTGCAGAACACATCAATCAAAGGCAAAATGGCGGAAACATTCTTTGAGTTGAAATTTTGAATCTGCAACCTGAACACAAGCCAAAGAAAAAGCAAAAAAAAAAAATAATAATAATAAAACCTGGTAAAGTACTTGAAGGTCAAACATGAAAGTAATTTTTTAAAAAAACATTATTTTAATGATAATAATTATTAAAATAATAAATTATGCTTATTAAACTATTTAATATTGTTTAATAATTTTTATTATTAAATTAATAATAAGTAACATTTATTATTTAAAAGTAATACTTTTTCCACACAAGTATCATGTGGAAAAAAATAACATTAGGAGACTTTGTATGAAAGAAAAATAATTACAACTGTTTCATCTTCTCCACAGCACTTAAGTTCAAAAGAACATGGAAAAAAATAGATGATATGTAATAGAAAAAAAACTTTTGACAATATCTATGTGCTTCCTTATGGTATTTTTCCCAGGACCTGGATTACAGTAGATAATCATTAAATACTTGTTAACTAACTGAAAGAAGGAATAAATATCAATATGAGGGGAACACATCTTTTGACAATCACCAAGGAATGGAATAATAATATTGCTAATAAGCCTCCTGAATGTTAAACAGAAGGAATGGATTTATCTTTTCTTATGCATTTTTAAAAACTAATGAATATACCTGGTTTTAAACTCTATTTTCTTCTAATCACTGTTAACATTATTAGCTTTGTTTGCATAAGAGATTATAGTAAGATTTTAATTGTTTTGGAGTTGTAGAAATGAGCATAAGTTCCCACTTATCTATATAATGCACACCATTTATTCATTCATCCAAAATCTAGGAAGCATTTTTGATAATCCTTCAGTTAATGCTATTGACATAACACCCAGAATATATCCTCATCGTGTGTCTTTATGATACATCTCTGCCTCTACCACCCGATCCAACACCATGATCTCTCACCAGTGACTTTTCCACACCCCTCTTACAACCCCATTTATCCACTTAGCAGCCTCAGTTCTTTTATAAAAATGGATCATATCACTCCATGCTATGAACCAACACTCAAGGGCTTTCTTTCCATGATATTTAGACAATGTAAATGCTGTGGCTGTAGGGGATCATTTCTGTGTCCAAAAGTCTGCTCTTAAGTCATCCTCCTACCATGCCAAGCTTGACATTCCTCAGGACATTTGTACTAACTGCTTTCTCTGTCAGGGACACCTGTCTTTTCCCTGGCAGCCATTTATAAAACAACATAGATACTTGTCACTTTCCAATCCTTTAGCCTATTATATTTTATTTCTCATAGCAATTATTAGTTTTGGAGATCATATTACCTACTTACCGATTTATTAACTTTCTTCTCCCAAATGCATAAGCTCCTTGAAAGCAGAGACACTTTCTGTCTTGTTAGTTGCATTCCCACAACATAGAGTGATTCTAGACACACCACTGGGCATTCCAAATTTGTTACTTTATTAAATGAGTGAATGATAAAGTAAATGAATGATTGAACAAAGGAAACTATTTGATAAAACACCATACTCACCGTCATAATTATTCAGAAGATTTGGAATTATTATTAAAAACCGTGCAAACCATCTGCTTTTATTTAGCTCCTTTCCCTTATTTTGGAGTGATGGGGGCTAAAGTGGGGTTAAAGGAACATTTTATCACTTGGGTTCCAAGAGAGGAAATGGAGGGAGGGATCTGGATACTTGAGGAGGAGCAAGTTCAAGGTTACAGTACCAGTACATTTAGCGTGGTCTTGACTTCCTGTAAATATCCACACATACTTGCACCATGGAGTCTGTGTGTGGTTAGCACTTGGTTAGCACTTTTGGTAATGAAAATTTGTCCTCTCATCAAGATTACTTCCATGTTGCTACCAGAGTCCAAAGAGTGATTAAAGGAAAGAGGGAAATAGAGGGGAGGGAGGGAGGAGGGAAAGGTAAGGAAAGACTGGGAAAAGGAAGGAAGGGGGAGAGAAAGAGAATCCATCTATCATGTATCCATGCACCCCTCCATTTCAACAGATGGACCAAATTAGAAAACGAAATGAAATTCTCGGGTTTGGTTCCGTAGAAAACTGCACTTGTGGTCAAGTACCACATTGTTTTAAGCCAGCAACATGAAGGAAAGCCACTCTGGCAACTCCCAAGTTGTGTGAGGGTTGGTGACTTAGGCAGATACCACAGGGAATAGTCCTCAGGAACTGTGGCATTTCTGGTCAAATGGAAAATGAGAGTTAATGAAGTTTAAAAACAGCCACCTCAATGACTCCATTTTGCAAACTAGACCAGGTCTTGTCTGAGGTTTGCTTGTGTTTACCCTAGACTTCATGTCTGAAAAGCTTTCTTTGGTCATTGGACTATAGGTCTATTTAAAAATAGTATTTTTTCGAGATGAGGTAATGAATTCTGAGTAACTAGATTATTTCCTTTAAAACATAGACATAGGTATAAAAACAAGGGGAAAAGTGATTGATGACTTACATCATAATATTTATCACACAATAGAAAATGTGGTGGCATTTATAGAATATACAATTTACTTTATATTTTTTACTTTATATTGTCCCAAACTGGTATCAGAACATGTAATTTTATTTCATAAAATTATCATAGCTGTCAAAGGATGAAAACAAAATAAGGCTTTTGAAAGTTCATCCAGATTGTCCCAATTAGTTTCATGGGTGAATTTTTCACTTTATTTCCTATTGGCATAGGAATATAGAAATAAGATGAGATAATGAAATCATTATCACAAAAAGGGGTCATGAAGTTTATCGTGCATCTGCCTTTAAAAATATCCTGTTGATATACCTATTAGACTGGCATCAAGTTTGTATAAAATTATGATGCTAAACCTAAAGTTCAAGAAAATATTTACTTCAAAAATGTTACTTTCATTTTGCTCCATTGTTAGGTGAGTAGTCCTATCTAAGCATGTTGTTATAAAATGCAAATATAAATTATTAAAATTTTATATTGCATATTTAATGATTTATATTCCTTGAATAGAAATATTTCTACTTCATTACATAATACAGGAACAATTTTTAACAACTCATATTTCATTATGTAAATAATCTATTTAGTCACTTATCTGTGCTCTTATTACTCATTTAAAATTGTTTAATGTTGCTACTATGCAGTATTAAATATGGCCCTAATGATAAGCTGTTTAATATTTTGATATCTAGATATCGAAATTATCAGATGAAATAAATTAATATTTTGTTACATAATGGTAATAAAAATGTTTCTTAAATGTACATTATTATAAAATAAAATACATATATTCAATTTTGTTATTTCCATAGGTCCAAAACACTACCATATTTCAACAGGCATTTTCTACCCTTGCAACTATTTTTGCTATTGTGCTTTACCTGGTTAAACTTTTTTTACTTCATTAAAATGATAAAGATCACAAAAATCAAAGAAGTTAAATGACCACCCTGGAAAAATCAAAACCAAACAGAAAATTAGTAAAAAACTAACATTGCCACCTGTATTCTAGTCCTGTCTTCTTACCATTTACATGTAACTTTCCTGTTAATGATGTATATTACATTGGCAAAGAGAACCTCTTAAATCTTTGAGAATTAGAGCATGACTGTTTTTTTTTTAAATACAAATTGGTGAAGAAGTATAAGTTTCAAGGATACTGTGATGCAAAAGGCTACAATATAAATACTTATATGATACAGCTTGAAAAGTGTGGGGGAATTCTTAACTCCCAAATTCTTCAAAGACCCTGCATCATTACTGAATGCCTCCGTTATGGTTTAATTCTTTAAATGATTGTAAGGGATTCCTAATAAATTTCAGAGCCTTTTGGTGCATAGAATATTTTGATCCATGACAACATTCATCCATGGTCTTCATGGATGAATGTGTTTGTTCACTCAAGGAGTATTTGAACTTCTACCCTGGGAAAGAATATTATGACTGATGTTGGAGGTCTCACCCTGCACACAATTACATTGAAGCAGGTAGGTATGGTGCATTCTGATAACAGACACAAGTGCACACATACATGTACAATAAAAATAGGCAGAAATCTAAATAATAGGAGAATCAGTGATTGATACTATGTCAGAAACAGTAGAGTAACTGAGATAGGTAGCCAGCATGCTGAGACACTCCAGGGCTTGTACATACTAAGTATGGTAGAAGAATCTGAATGGAGTTGGGTGTGGTGGAGAAAGTACCCAAGATGACCAGTACTCAAAGGCAAGGAGACACATAAGAGGAAAAACTATCGACTTAAGCATGATAGAACCAAAAAATCATGGAATTTGGAGGCAGAAGTCCTGTTTCTGAGGTTTGATTTGCTACATCTTTCCATTTTATTTTGTGAGGTTTTCATAAGAATCCAGTGAAATAATGCACGTGAAAGGGCTCTCTATATTATAAATCACTGAGAAAATGTTAATGATTATTATTATCTTTGGTGAAAACAGGAAGTGGGTGAGTTTCTCTGGCTCTCTTTCACTAACATGAAAGACTCTTTTAAGGAATAAAGGATTAAAATAAGCTACTTATGGAACTCTGCTTAGACGAGGAAGTGTGTTTAGATAGCCCAGATTAAATCCAGAGCTTTTAGTGTCACAGTCTACAAATACAAAGTAATGTTCTCAATATTAGATACTTGTCTTTTTTCTTTTTTTCCAAGGTGACAACATGAGATGATGATTCATTTCAAGATTTCACCCTGAGTCATGATCAAGGCGATCACAAATAAATCCAGAGTAATGGGCACTCTTGCCTCCCTCTTTGGATGCTGTGTCTACTGTGCAGCATCACTTCTGAGAACAGCAATCCACAGACCCACAAGAAATTTCCCAGTGTACTTCTTAAGTTATTCCAAAGTCTTTTCCCAGAAAGGACATGAACCAGACCCAGAATAAATCCATTACAATTTTATTTTCCCTGGCTTACAAAGGAATACGTATTAAATTAACAATGTGGAGATGTTTACAGCTGAATTATTCTACTAAAGATCACATCTCAATTCACCTTTTTTAAACAGGATTTTAACATAAAATATCAGCATAAAAATCCACATTTTCTAATATTGAAGTGTGAGGTAGAAGATACTATCTGATATGGCTACAAATGATTTTTTAAAAGTTATCAAATATATGAGAAGTCAAGGTCCTAGAAGCAGAGTTTCTTCTAATTAAACACCTTTGTAGAGTTTATTTTGGTGGATCTATGATTGCACAAAAATGTTTTGGAAACTAGCATAGACAGAATAATGGATTTTCAGAGACATCCATATTTTAATTCCCAAAACTTGTGAGCATGTTACCTCATATGGCAATGAAGAATTAAGGCAGCTAATGGAATTGAACTTGGCAGTCACTTCCTTAAGAGAGGAAGTTTTTCCTGTGTTATCTGGGTGGGTCCAATGGAATCCCAGAGTCTTTAAAAAATGGAAGAAGTCAAGTGAGTGCCAGAGTGACAGGATGGAAGGGAAGCCCATTGCCCTTGTGACAGTCAGCTTTTTCACTGCTGTGAACAAAACATCTGACAAGAACAAACTTAGAGGAGGAAAAGTTTATTTTTGGACTCAGAGTTTTAGAGGTCTCAATCCATGAACAACTGGCTCCATTCCTTGGGGCTGGAGGTGAGGCTGAACATCATGGCGGAAGAGTGCGGCTGAGGAAAGCAGCTGGAAACATGGCACCAGGAAACAGAGAAAGATAGCTTTGCTCAGAAGGAAAAAATATATACCCCAAAGCCATGCCCCCAGCTACCTGTAGCCACACCCTACCTGCCTATAATTACCAATAAATTAATCTCTCGAAGGGGATCATTCACTGATTGTAAGGTTCTCATAACCCATTCATTTCACCTCTAAATGTTCTTGCATTGTCTTACACAAGAGCTATTGGGGGACACATATCTAAATCATATTACCATGGCTGTCTTTGAAGATGGTGGTTGTAAGTGTTAAGGAAGGTGGGCTGTCTCCAGACCTGAACAGATAAATGGGTTCTATCTCAGGACATAGGAAGGAGTGCAATCCTGCTGACACCTTGATTTTAACTCCCTGAAACTAACTTTAAAATTCAGGGTTCCAGGGCTAAAACATAATATATTTTTAAATATATGTGTTGTTTTGTAAGTCCACAAATTTGTGGTAATTTTTATTATAGGAGTAATAAGAAATTAAAGTACGAATTTGCCTGGGTTTCTTGCCCCTTTCCCTTACTATACTCCAGGTACTCTATCCTTGGTTCTGTAATTGCAGAATCAGTGACCTAGCAAAAATTTGATCAGGAGTCATTGACAGGTACATCAATGACCTAAGACCCATGACTGACAAGTTCATGAGCCACAAGTTCTAGTTGCATAAATCACTCAGTGAAGACATCCAGAGGAACAAAAGAAAACTATTATGCAGCTCCCTAAGGCCACTCCTTCGCCCATTTCACTGCCAGTGGGAGGATTCACTAGCTTCCTCACATCTAAATTCCATCTAAAGAAGACAATGGTGAGATTATTAAACCTGAGAAGGTTAAAGTCATTTTAACAAATTGAAAGTATCCGTTTAAATAAACAAAATGCCAGTTACTAATTTCAAACTTCCTACCATCCAGTGTTGATGAAAGGAAGAAAATATAAAAAGTGAAAAAATGCCAATTTTTCATACATCTGAATATGGTATGCTAATTTTCAGTCAACATCAAACAAATAACTCAACCACCTTCAAATAATATTAAAGACCAGCTAGATCTTTTAATATCATTCTTTAAATTTGCATTTTTTTGTGAGCAATTGGGTAAAATGACACAGGCTATGCTGAACTTATCTCTGTAACCCCTGTGCACAGCTTCAGTTTTATTAAATTTGAATTTCCTCAGTGTATTTAAAATATTTTATACAAATATATTAGGTAGAGACAATATTTCTAGAAAAGAACAGGAAAGTCACAGAATTTATAAAAGAACACCTTGATTAGTGTAGGAAACTAAAAGAAATCAGGGATTTAAAATCCAAGGTCCCTAAGAGATTATTTCAATAGTGGAAACTAGGGAGCTATTAATGACTTGCTAACTTAACACCTTCAGACTACTTAGGATGGTGAGTTCTTCTGCTACTTCGCAGAGATGAAAAAATAGAGGCATGGGTAAAGTATAACTTTCCCTACTCCCCTGATTGTCCTATTTACTTTGAAAGCTTGTTAAAAATGTAGATTCCTCAGCCATGCATATTCAATCAGGATCTTCAGGGGAAATCTCTCTTGGGAATCTATATTTTCTAAAGTTACTTGAAGGATTTCAATCAACAGCCAACTTTAAAAAAGACTCCCTATTTCAAAATTTGACATACTGCCAACCCTAACTAGAGAAACCAAAACAACATGACTCTTTTTTAAAAAATAAGGAAATATTTAAATAAACAAATCATTGCCAAGATTAGCATAATGTATTCACCCAATTTTCTACTTGGAAACTTTGGAAAAACTTTTATTGACATCAAGGTAATTCCATTGTTGTGCAAAGGAAGAAATTTTGCCTGGGTTGGATGAGTATACAAAAATATATATTTTGCAGAAGGGAAATTTAGAAACATTCTATGGTTTCCCATATTGAAATAATTGACATTTAAACATCTTTGTGGTTTCAGAATAAGTTAACTATGACTTGTTTTTCAAAACCTCAGAGCTATTTTCTGAAACTCCCTTCTGAAACTTAGAGTAAACCATATAACCCTGAAAATGTGTTTCATCTAAAAGTATATTAACTAATTAATCTTAAAGCTCAATAATTTCCTTGCAAATATAATAGAGGAAGGATATTTGGAATGGCAAGTATGTTTTAAATTTCAAGACCAAAACTTTTAACACTAAAATAATGAGTACTTTTGCCATTTGCTCTTACAAGTTGAATTGTTTTTAGTGGAAAGTATTTTATAATGAGTCAATATTATGTCATTTTCCAAACATCCTACATGACTTTGGTACTAAAAAAAAAAAAAAAAAAACATGCTTGAATTATTTAAATCTTCAAAACTTTACATTTTATCAGGATATCCTATTAAACTCCTAAGAAAGTGTTCATTTATAAATAGGGGGTTAAAATATTTTTAAATGTATACATTATTTATCCACAGATTTAAACTATTCTGAGTCATCATAGTTAATCTGGTGAAAAAAGGATTTATTTCTAACTTTGAGTATTGCTACAGAACTTCTATTCATGAATCCAGTTAAGGTAATCAGTCAAGCCCCCAAAGTATTGGCTCTCTCATTCATGTGGGTGTTAAGCTTTTCCTCTTCCTGGAATTGGCTGGACTTCTCTCTTGGCTAATTCCCCCTCATCTTTCACTTTGAAGCTTTTCTTGATCTTCCCTTCTTGGGTACCTTTTTCCAAAACCCCTGGGTGAGGTTGATACTGCTTCTCTCCAGTCTCAGCATATCATATTTTTCTTCCTGTGGAAGAAGTTGCCACATAGGACCATAGCTGAAGATTTATTTTTGTCTTTTTCACCTAGACTTTGTAATTCTCGAGGTCAAGGGTTGTATTCTAGTACAAAATGTTGGCCAAGTGGTTTTATATTCATATATGGACTGATAAATACACGATGGAGTTAATCCAAGAGGCAACTGAGCATTTTAAAGAGTATCTTAAACTTATTTCATTGCTTTGAATTGATTATAATCCAAATTGCAATTGGGGGAATAGCACTGTTAATTTTTTATTATATATATATTTTTTTCTGAGCAAAGGATCTTTTAAGTTCTTTACTTGACCCTAAATACAGAGGTGAAAGGGATAATTTTATGCAGTTAATTCATTTTCCTTGATTATACTGCCATTGCATATGGTCCATCTCCAATGTCACTTCTCTGATTCAAGCCACTGTTGTCAATTCTTACCTGTACTAATGCTGTTGTGCACCAACTGGACTTCTTGCCTCTTTTTGTCATGATATAAGTCACTGTCATTTCAAAACACTTAAATAAATGTTCAGAGTGCATAATGTTCCAATGTGACCACTACATGAGCTGGTCATCATTCCATGTACTGCCATATGCTCATGCCATTCAACCAAAGAGGTTTTACCATCAGAGCCTTCTTCAAAAATCCGAAAGCCTCTTCCTCAATCCTTCTTTCCCCTACTACCTCCCTTTTTCCTATTTAGTTTAAATACAAGTTTGCCAAGAAATAGGCCTTTTCAGCTTTGCCAAACTTGTACAGATGCTAAGCAACATATGATGGGAAATATCCCAATAAATCTACCATAAATTGAAAATATCATAAATTTTGAGAATATCAAAATATCATAAATATCTAAAATGCAGGTAGGGAGTTGGAGTGCTATTCAGTGGTATAGCACTTGGCTAGGATATGTGAGGCCCTGGTTTCAATCCCCGGCTCTACTGTGGGGGGGAAAGTATCTGATACACTTAACATATAAAGCATTCATGCACAAAGCTTGGCCCCTGTTGTGACAATGTTGAGAGAGATGAAATCCTAGAGAAGGTTATTAGATCACTGGGGTCTCTGTCCTGAGAAAGGATACATGAATATATATGACCCTGTTTTCAAGAAAGTACTTTAGTGTGAAGGAAAGCCTCCCCATGTTCTTGGCCCCTTACTCACATGTCTACTTTTCCACATGGTGTGATCTAGCCAAGAGGGCCTTAACCAGACCCTAAATATAGGGCTGACAAATCTTGGGTTTTCAACCTCCAACACTGTGAGCTCAATAAACTTCTTTTCTTTATAAAGTAATAAGCATCAGATATTTCATTATGGCAACAGAAAACAAATGAAGACACTGAAACATGATAGTTTAGCAACACAAAACACAGAATTAATTATGTACCCTCACTGTGTGACTTACTGAGAATTATGGTTCCCTGGATGCATATCACATTCACATCATCGGAATATGAAAAAAAAAATGTGAGTCAAAATACTGGAGGTTAGAAACTGTCAGTAGTCTCTTTTCATTGTTTCTTTCTTATTTTATTTTTTAACACTTATAATAAATTTATCATTTTATTTGGCTTTGCACCTTTTAAGATATCTTAATATAAGTTATTAATAGAAATATTAGCCTATTTTATGTTTTGTCTTACAAAAATAAATTACTAAACACCATCAATTTCTTAAGTACTTTGAAGTATCACCTCATTTGCTATTAAACATTTCCATGAGAGAGGTAATTAACCCTAGTTTGCAAATATGGAAAATGAGAAGTATTATATATATATATATATATATATATATATATATATATATATAGAAAGAGAGAGTTGCATAGCAGACAACAGAAGAGAAAGAAACAAAGATCACATCTCAGAGAGCTTGCTATTTGTGTGCTATGCACTGCCTTCCCTGTCCCTCCTCAATCATGCTGAAAGCGGAGGACCTCTGTCACAATAATAGCAACTGATGCTGAATGCTCCCGCTGTGCAAGAATTCTTCTAATAATTTACCTGCTTGACTCCTTTAAGCTTACAAAGTTAATTTTTTATTACTATGCTCATGATTTCATTAATATGACACTATGATAATACCCATTTTATAGATGAACACATTGAAGCTAAATAAATTGCCCAAGATCAAAGAGTACATAAATCATGGCATGCTTTCAATGTATTTACTACAATGTATTCACTAAAGACACTTACACACACTGATTATTGGGGCACAGAAGAAGGGAATACACAGAAGAAGGGATGTTATTACTTTCTATTTTTAGTAAATGTAGTATCCACTTTATGTGTTTTGTTTTTTAATTTTCATATTTGAAATGATACAGTGCATGTCTTCCTATTTCACTTAAATTATATCGTGGGCTATGTGCAATCATTATATATATAATAATAGGCTTATATAAACCATGCCATCTGAAGGATGTGCTTCAGAGTGGAGTTTATCTGTTACGAGAGTTGTAGATCCTTCTTAGAGAAATTTCTAGGCTTGAACTTTTTACTCAAGGAAAAAAAAATGATAAATGTGTATGTCTTGTGATTTACCTGCTTTCTTTTAGAATAAAGGGAAGTTTGATTCTTTCCTGCTTATCTTATACAAGGAAATTGAAAACTCTATTCGCATTGCTTATAGAATTATGTTTTCTAGATTACCTCCATTCATTGATTGAAACCAAGGTAATCTGGAATAAACTGCATCTGAAGAAAAGACAGAAGAGATTTTAAATTCTCTGATACTCGGAGGATCTATACTCTCCCATGAATCTCATAATGTGGAATTTTCAAATGTAAATTTATTACTCAGATTCAGATAAACACACACACATACACAAACACACATACAGAAATACTAAGACACTCTCTCTTTGGGTATTGAAACCTAATATTATAAAGATGTCAGCTTTTCCAAAATCAGTGTGATCACATTCAAATCCAATTACACTTTTTCATTATGAAACAAATATCTATAAACATTTATCTGAAAATTAGAGATGTTGAGAGTCAGAAGAAATGTTCTGGAAAAAAAATTCAAACTACAAATGAAAAAGCCATTGGGAAGTATTTACAAAAATGGAAGAGACTAGGATTGCACTGCGGATGCAAAGTCAATACAAGAAATCAGTCAGCCACTTACCAATGATATTCATCAAAGTGAATTCATCAAAGTAAAGGTATATCCAAAATGTGTAGACAGCTAATGACACATCTGCAAAAAAATTCTCCTTACTTGAAAATATCTATGGGTAACTCTGCAAGAACTAGCAATATTTGTTTTATGAGACATCATTTTTAAATTAAAAATGTGACTGGCATACAACCTACAATTTATCAGATTAAGGTATTTGATAAAAATATTCTCAGAAATCAAAGTGCATCTTTGACTTCAAAGAAAATAGCAGACAATATTTGACAAAACCTGAGCTTTCAAGCAAAAATTAAGATTTTAGAAATCAGAGTGGATGTGACTTGATTTGATTTAATCATCAGTATGATTTAGGTTCCATATTTTAAATAACCTTTAAAAAACTACCTCATTTTGAGTTTAGATGCCTGATTGAGGAAGAGTATTTTTAATTGCCTAAAAAATTATTCATATATTTGTTTTCCCAATTACATATTTTTATAGGGTGAGATTTTCTTCATATGCATCAGACAATGTAACATCACAACAAATTGAATAAGAAAGTAGATATAAGAATCTGACTCACTTCTATTGATCCATACATACAGTAGATTTGCAAATATATTAGAAAATTCTTATATATTCCACTCTTCACTAGGCTTTTTAAAAAAAATTAGATATTTTTACAAAAATATCATTTATGCTAACATGAAATGTATTTATTATTGTTATCTTAAGCAATTATTTAAATGCAACATCTCTTTTAATATTGAGTATAGTGGCTAATGAAAGATGAACCCTCAAATATATCCTCAGAGTTCTCAAAATAGGAATAATTTTTAATGAATATTAAAATTATATGAAAAAAATATTTGAGTAGTACAAGAATGTGGAATGAGCCTTTCAGTTAGAGAAGACAGATGGTAACTGCCCTGAAGTAGCAACAGTCTGGGCACAGGGTGGGGGCAGAACATTGAAGTGTAAGGAAAAGGAGGAAGAAAATGGTAACAAGGAGCTCACACACTATACACTCTCAGATCCTACAAGGTCTTATAAACCTAAAGTTCTGTAGTGACGAAGGGAGGTTGGCTTTCGTGTCTGAGAGAGAACATGCAGAACTTGTCATTCTACCTGAACTATTTCACAGAAAACATGTCTTCCAGTTCCATCCATTTTTCTGTAAATGATAGGATTTCATTCTTCATAGTTAATAATATTCCACTATGATATGAAGGGATGTTGGAAAATGGGTACCAAAACACAGTCAGATATAAAGAATAAGTTCCAGCATTCTACAGCACACTGGGATGACCACACTTTATAATAACCTATTACTTATTATATAAACTCCAGAGAAGAGTGACTGAAAGCCTCCGAACATAAAGAAATGATGGGAAGAGGGAAATATTAATTATTGATTTGATCATTTCTTTCTGTAGGCATATGTTGAAATATCAAACTGAACTCCTATAATTTTTATATATTAAGCAAAAATAAAATAAATTTTTAATTTTACCAGAAATTATTTAGGAATAAAATGGGATCTCAAAAATTCTAAACATAGCCATGTTCAATTTTCTTGAATGAATATTCTATAGTATCAAATGGTACACTGTGTCTCATGTACCACTGATCGGTAATAATCAGAACATTCTGTAAATGAATAAGGAATCATTACAAAATATTAAAATAAGTATAAATCATTCTCCAGAAAGTCTTCTCACCTTTGGAATTCCCCTAAAGCTATATTGCATTGCTGTACATAATGTGTTCATTATAGTACTATATGCCATAATAATGAAATAATTTTGAAAACTCAAAGTCCTTGAAACCACTGTAACAGTTACCATTGAATGAGAGCATAGATTAGTTATGAGATACCCGCATGGTCATACTCTGTAAATATGTAAAATATGATGTAGAGTTATATGTATTGAAATAGCAAAATATGTAATATATGAATTGCATGTGAAAAATTCAGGATGCAGAAGTGAGGAAGAGAATGCAAGGAGAGATTATTTCTCCCCAAAACAGACTAGTGATCATGCATCTACCTAAGTGAAGGTATCTGAAGGCTGAGTTATCCGTGCTACCTTACATGCTGAAAAGTCAAGGAAATCAAATTCTATGGTGTATATGTCATATGTCTAAAATTTCTTAAGTAATGAAATCTGAAAAGGGATACCTTCTAGAAAATGAGATTAAATAGCCAGGTGGGCGAGGGATCATTGCACATTTAACTTATATCAGGGGGTGCTGTTTAATGTTGCAGTATATTGTATTTATATTACCTTACCATTATAACGCAAATGTATTAGTAAAAACAAAAGACACTTTATTAATAAAAATTCTAAAACTATCCTTGTCCAATATCAAGACAAATGGAGGTAATCATAGAATGAGTTTAAATCCACATAGTTATATGAGGATAAACACTATGCAGATGAAAGACACTTTCATGGTTCATAAAATGCTCAAGCTAAGAACAGTCATATTAATTTGAGGAAAGAACAAATCAAAATGAATTCCTTTATTATCTCATTTGAAAATAAACCACTTAGGGTGTTTTCATTTAAAATAAATCTACTGAAATAAGTGGTATAGATAGAACATGTACAACCAATTTAAAGAATAAAATTCCATGATCGGTGTTAATGCTTTACAAATTATAAAACAGTGTTTAATATTGAAAACCAACAACTACATTATGGTACAACCTATGTAGCATAACTTCATGTAGCACGTAACAATAACATTAAAGAAGAATATTTAATGAAATAGAAAAACATCCACAACTTCCTGTTATATAAAAATGGGTGTGAAACCATAAGCATTGTATATAAATAAATGTAAAAACAAAAATATATCTCACACACACACTCAAAAGTATCTCTCTCACACACAGTGACCTCTGTGCTAGAACATTAATTTCTTCTTTTCCCCCAAAAGAAATTTCCAAATATACTCAAAATTTTAATATTTTTTACCCTGTATTTACCAAACACACTAAAACAAAGTGCTTTTTATGAAATCTGTAATAAGACAAAATTTGAGTTTGAAATCCCAATGTATAAAATAAAAATAGCACTTTTTTCTCTAACAAGGACTTATCATCTTATCATGGTATTTCATATTACTCCATGCTCTCAGATAAGTCATGTCTGTATATACACTCATGTATCTCTATATACACACTGTAGGGAAGCAATACCATCCATCCATGAAAAAGAGAAAGAACGTCTCAGTTTGTTCAGATGGAGCACTGCAAGCATATTAACTCTTCACATATGGAAAAAACATAATGGCAACAGAACTTTGGGGAATTTGTTTAATCACCAATGGATGATCTCTGAGGTTCATTTCATATAGAATATATATAGAAGTATTAGTCACTTATATCTTGCTGAGCACTATAGTGAAGGCCCAATACATAAAGGGGTACTTTGATACCAGAAGCATTGATGTTCATCTCATCCTACACACTGTAAAGATGTAGACATCAAAGTGTCAAGATTATACATTTCTTTTTTTTTTTAACCATTCATTAGTTTCATGAGAACATTTAGAACTTGGTCTATTGTTCCACACAGCCTGGGTTCTTTACTACTTTCCTGTTTTAGGACCACCTTTTCCATTTACCAACCGGCCTGGGACAAGCCCATCTCCAGCAGAATGACAGTGGCAAAGGGAAAACCTGAGCAGAAGTGGTATGAGGGCTCTGAAAGTGCAGGGTTGGGTTAGAATGAGGTGGGTTAAATAGTTATGATTTTCCTCAGTGTCCTTGATGGTCTGAAGTGACAAGGAATCTAGTAGCCAGACTGAGGCAGACAGCCCAATCACTTTATTCTGTGTTCCCATGAAACAGATTCACCTCTAACACCTGCTCTCGCAAAAAAAAAAAAAAAAAAAAAAAAACAGTGAATTCTATTTGCCAGGATGGAAAGTTCACACATCACCCAAAAGTTGGGAAGTGTGGATGTGGTTGTTCCCTGGCCCGTGACTGTGGGATGCACAGGGAAGTTACAACTTAGTTAACATTTGGCTTTTCTTAAAATTTATTGCCCATTTAATATTTATGCATTTTTCAACATAAAGAATACCTATAAAATATTTTAAACTATAGAATTAACTACCTTGGCTCTGCTCCATTCTGGTCACCCTTTGCCCAATGGGTGCAAATATTCATGGTTTTGGTCTTCCAAATTCTTCCATTCACTTGTTAGGTGACTTTGAGCAAATTACTTAGGCTCTCTGAATGTTTCTACTTCTGAAAATATGAAATAAAATGTATTATGAGACATTTTAAAGTGTGAAATTTAAATATGACATATGTGAAAAAACTAGGAAAAATGATAGAACATAATAAAGATGTCATGAAATTAATTTTATTTCTTTCCGATAAACTTAGCAAATATGCTTTAAAATGTGCTAAATTAATCAATTTATCAGCTTCATAGTACTGAGTTATTTACAAAGCACATAATTAAAGTATCAGTTTCACAGTGGTCTAAATTGAGTTTGATGCATTAAAAATCTATTACAAATACATCACAAAATATTTATTGCTTTATAAAGAAAACTCCTAAGGCATAAAGAGCTGGAATTTCTTAAAAAAAAGATCTAAGATTATAGAATTCAATACTTTCAAAGTTAATGTTTGCAGTTGCTCTATCAAGCCTCTTATAACAAGACCACTTAGTTGTATGATTAGAGTATCTTTCCCCACCTAATACCTTCTAAATTTATTTCCTTTATTATAAAACTTATACCTTCAATAACTTCCTTAAAATAAGTCAAATTTTGTGCTTGTAAATCATGTTACAATTCCATGAGTTACTAAAAAGATTATTTTGTTTTTCAATTGATCTCTTTCAAATATAAGGCATTTATTCGGATTTTCTTTCTTTCTTTTTTCTTTTTTTTTTTTTTTTGGATAAATGCAATAGTGGTCACGGAGTTTAACTTTTCATAGGTCTTATAGCTTAAAAAAATGTTCTTGTTATTTTAAAATGAAAAAAGAAACTTACAATGTGGAAACCAATATTAACATACCTTGTTGTATGTTCTGTTATGAACATGAGAAAGTGAATATTTTGAAGGGAAAATCCTATAAATACAGCTGATATAATAAAAAATGAGCTAGATAAGAACTTGAGAAGACCTCTTCTTTACTAAAAGCATGCATCAGGAACTGACAATGAAAGACCTATCAAACCAGGACTTGGGAAATTACATCTTTAAATAACTTTTTGGTTTCAGGAAAACATCACTAGCATAGAGTGACAGAATGAAAGATTATTGCCTTTTGATATTTTATTATACTTTTTTCCCTGTTCTTTAAATTCTGTTTTGGCATTAAGCAGCAGAATATTCTCTGCAAGTAAGGTTTTGGGTGAATTCCTAAAGGAAATCCACAAAATAAGAAACAGGCAAGACATTGTTGATTAGTTCCAGATCTGAATAACATAAAAAGAATTCCCTTTGCATAAGAAGTTAAATGAAAATGTTGTTATTTGTCATTTGTTTTAGAGTGGTTATGAAGCATTTTGCAAACATTAAAAACTAATGTGTTATCATCTTAACAAAAGTTTAATTTAGTCCAAGTAAATCAATATAGATTCCCAGAGTGATGAACAAGAAGGTATTAGTTTATCTGATGCTGATTTGCATTTTCTCAAAATTATTTGCTCTGTTTATGATATATGAGAACTTTAGATGAACATAATAGTTGGCCAAACAAATCACACTTAATTGTTGCCACAGCCACAGAAGTAAAGATTCTAAAAGACACTTTCTCACTGAGTTGCCTCATCTGGAGCAGGACTCAAGTCCTGGTTAAAAGCAATGGTATTTGAGCTAGTTAAGCAAGTATCTCTCCCTCATTCCATAGGGAATGAGCTGGGCTGTGGTTGCTCAGCATGTCCACCTGCACTTCGTTAGAGAGCAGAGTGTTAACATGCCACACCACAAGAGCCCCACAATGACATAACTCCATTCAGAGACTGCAGTGACTCTGCTGGTCCCCCCCACCCTCCTCAGCTCTGGTATCACTAAGAATCTGGCAGCCAGTTCCTTCCCGACAGAGTTTACAGCATATATTGGTGGATTCTTGTCCCAGTGCATCTGCTTTAAGAATTAAAGGAAGCAGTGTCAAGAAATCGAGGTAAGTGCTGTTTTAACTATAGCCCAGGGGATGCTTACTGTTTGGGACAGTGTTTATTGTAACAGAAACAGAAAAAAAAAAAAAATTCAGAACAGATTTGCCAATGGCTATTCAAATGCAAACCCACCGTTCTGACCATTTACTTTCTCATTTTGTTTATTGTGTTTTCTAAATGTTTAGGTTGTATTGATTGGCAAGGGGAGTGACAAAATGTTTCAAGGTTAGGATGAGAGAAGAGCTAAACTAGACACTGTGAAAGAATGGAAATTAAGTGTTTGCTCTTCAGGCTAATGAGTTATATATGTTAGTATTGTAGGAACCTAATATTGGAGCATAGAAAGGTCACTTCAATCAGCATTCAAAATGTTTTGTGATATAGACATAGTTATAATTTGTTACAAATCACCATCAATAGTTTGTGTTATAAAATGTGAGCTAAAGGATTTACAGATTGCTTTTTTCCTATTTTGTGAATTTTAAAAATTTGGATTATGTTGAATCTATGCTTTAAGGAACATGTTTTAAAGAATTTCTGGGAAATGATTTATTTTTGGAAAAAAAATTCCTCTATAACCACAGGTATTTTGAAAAAAAAAAATGGAGCAAAAAAGTACAGTGTGATTTTTCTCATAGTGGAGGCATTATATGGGTTACAAACTCTCTTTGAATTCAGAGCCCTCGTTTTTACTCTGACAAAAAATTTGGAAGCATTTTTGGTTACTACTCCAAACTCACGTTATAGTTACCATGACTGTGCTGGTGGATACTCAATTTAAAATGAGGTAGAAGTTTATTAATGAAACTAGACTTATCTTTGTAGCATTAACTTACTGCAACTTACAAAGAAGCCCAGGAACATGTCAGCATGTTCTTTCTAGTTATGTGATCATCATGGCCAAGTCCTGTCCACTGAATTAAATGACTCCATCACAATCTTAGGGAATAATTTACCAAGAATCTGATTACATCTGATATTAGTGACCTAAGTGCTTCTAATAGCTTTTTTTAAATGTTTTTATCAGCTAACATAAGTTCCTTATGATTCCAAGTTAAAGCAAACATGTTTGGAATTCTTCAGTCCTCCAAATCCTACTTGTTCCAAACTACCTTGATCCAAAATCTTGTCTCATACATCTCATGGTAAAATATGATATTACGTATATTGAAATGTGGATTCTATTCACATTAGTGATTTCTTTCCAGAGCTACCAGTTTTCCTTAGTCTATAGAAGTCCAACTCTTATATTCTAGTTTTCCTTTTCCTAAAGTGCTAAACCTGCACTTTTCTGCACAGTTGACCTCCTTGTTACTGAGCATCATCCTAGAAATATGTTCATATGAGAAGATAACAGTTGTAAATTATTTTAATTTTTTTTTATTTTTAATTTAATCCTTTCCTGCATGGTTCCTGATGCCAGCATTAAAAAAAACAAACTTTCCTTCATCCTCACCTCTTTCTCATTTCTACTCTGTGAGGCCACTACAATCCAGATAATCAAATCATGCCACCTTAAATTTTGTCATGAATAAGATAGACAACATATGAGTTATTGGGAAAAAGAACTATATTTCGAAAGTTGGAAAATATTTTTTTCTACCACTTGGAAGTCTTTTTAGATTTAAGAATTCTTAGAATATTTAACATTTCTCTAATAAATATTTGTTTTATAAATATTAGTTTTAGAATAGTTTTGAAATGTGTTTGAAAATATGGAATGTTAAACAAAACTTGATATAATGTAAATAAACACCCAGACCAAGAATTCTATTTCCCTCTTTCAGAACCAACAATAACCAGACACTTTTAAAGGAATGTACCCCCTTCCCCTTCCACCTCAAATGTAATAAGAATTGCTGTCTCCTGGGAAAACCACAGATTGTCCATGTTCCCAGTAAAGATCTTCTTAATGAGACATTTTAATGACATTGAATGATAGGGTACAGTATGAAGTTTACAATTGTCTTCTAATTTTCATTTCTTCTTGTTTTGAGAGATATTCTGAAGCAGTGTTCTGACATTGTGGTCAATGAGCATCACCCAGCAACCTCTTGAAGACACTAATTTAATTAAGGGAGGACCAAAAGAGAAAAACTAGAAAAGTTATCTGAGGGTTGCCCAGAAGGGGGCGCCTGTGTATGCCATCTAATCTGAAACCTGTTCTTTGCCCCAAAGTTGTAACCATACACCTCTAATCATATACTTAAATAAAAAAAGTAAAGACACTATTTTTAGATGCACTGGACAACTAATACAACAAAATGCACACTGCAAATTGAATTTTCTTTTCTTGAAAGCATAGCATTATATAACAATTTATGTTTCCACTCTTATTTAGGATTCAAGGCATTTGCTGAAAATGAAGCTAGGTGCATTTACTCTCGTCTTGGCATTAATTAGTGGTGCCAGTGGCCAGTACTATGATTATGATTTCCCTTTATCCATTTATGGGCAATCATCACCAAATTGTGCACCAGAGTGTAACTGCCCTGAAAGCTACCCAACCGCCATGTACTGCGATGAGCTGAAACTGAAAAGTGTGCCCATGGTGCCCCCTGGAATCAAGTATCTTTACCTTAGGAATAACCAGATTGACCATATCGATGAAAAGGCCTTTGAAAACGTAACTGATCTGCAGTGGCTCATTCTAGATCACAACCTTCTGGAAAACTCCAAGATAAAAGGAAAAGTGTTCTCTAAACTGAAACAGTTGAAGAAGCTGCATATCAACTACAACAATCTGACAGAGTCTGTGGGCCCACTCCCCAAATCACTCGAGGATCTGCAGCTTACTCATAACAAGATCTCTAAACTTGGCTCCTTTGAGGGACTGGTAAACTTGACCTTCATCCACCTCCAACACAATCAGCTCAAAGAGGATGCCATCTCAGCAGCCTTAAAAGGTCTCAAGTCACTTGAGTACCTAGACTTGAGCTTCAATCAGATGACCAAACTGCCTTCTGGTCTCCCAGTATCTCTTCTAACACTCTACCTAGACAACAACAAGATCAACAACATCCCTGATGAGTATTTCAAGCGTTTTAATGGGCTGCAGTATCTACGTTTATCTCACAATGAGCTGGCTGATAGTGGAGTACCTGGAAATTCTTTTAATATATCATCTCTGGTGGAGCTGGATCTCTCTTATAATAAACTTAAGAGCATACCCACAGTTAATGAAAATCTTGAAAACTATTACCTGGAGGTCAATGAACTTGAAAGTAAGTAGAAAGTTGTGCCAATGTTTGATTTTTGTATAATCTGAAGTTTTTCAAAGCCTAAGCTGGACAAAAAAATATTGCTTCTGACTATATTTAATAGAAATGAATTAAAATATCAACAAAAGATCCCTCTAATTAAAAAATATAAGATCTCTAGCTCAGTTGAATATCCAATTCTTTCTAGACTTTCTTTGGAATGTGAAAATGAAGAATAGTTAAGACAAAGGAATTTAATATGATATTTTATCAAATTTAATATTCTGTGTTAATTATCTTGCTATATTACTCTCAATATTTATCTGTTATTATTTAATTACTTTATGAGTTAAATTTGTTTCCTATACTTATTTTCTGGCAAGATTCAGCTCAGGGAGGAACAAATAAGTTCAGAAGAGATACAGTTAGCAGAGACTTTTAACCCTCTCTCACATGACCTGCACCACAGGTCATGTGCTCTCATGGTCTTCCTTGGCACTATACTTGGGACTGAGCATGTTACTCTGTTAACCTAGACCATCATCTACTTCTCTTATCTCTGTTATGGTGTGTGTGGACTTCAAGGTGTTCCAATGGACTCTGAGGGAGATTACGGAAGAAAAATTATATAAAGCAAATAAAGTTTAGAATTTCCTTATCTTTGAAAATGGTATAGTAAGAGAACCTTTTCTTTTACAAAATTCTTCCCTTGTTTGGATTTCTTCTCTTCTCTTGCTGCCATATTTTATTTTTCATCTATCTTCTGGATGGAGATTGACCCAATCCTCTTGTGTCTTCTGGGGCATTTTCAATTGAAGTAATATAGATTTTGGTGGGAAATAAAAATCCATCATTCTTGCTCTATTCATTAACAAGATATTTTCAGACAACAAAATCACAATTCACCAGTCAGGTTTTATAAATGAAAAATCAGATAGAGAACACTAATTTGCATATACAGCAGTTGTCTTTGCAAATACTGTATTGAAGTTAATCCCTTTTATTTAATGAAAATTGGCTCCTTGTCATACTGGATAAAGATATTGCTATCAGAAAATTACAGTATATCTTATGACTACATGGTAATTCTTAAACAGTTTTCTGTAGCTTCTAGTAGGGCTGGGGGGCTTTCATGAAGGAGACCATTGGTGCCAACTCAAACACCATTTTCCTTATTGTATCTGGAAAATAAGGATTGGTACTGTTTGACCACCACATGTTACACAATTGAGCTAACATAGTTTAGCTTCTATAGTTGTTTCAAGTGTGGAATTCTTTATGTAGCAATACAGGATTCCACATTTTAAACATTTGGGGTTAGGAGGAAGGATATTTTCACAGATCAAAATGATCAAGAAATTTGGATGAATGAAGAGATCCGTTAGATTTAGTGGGTGGAGATTAGCCACCAGAACAGGGCTACTTCTTTTTCTGAAATGAGACAGAAGGATGAAAATGCAGGCACATTTGCTGGTTATCCATTGTATGAATGAAGGTTGGAAGGGCAGGTGAGAGAGATAAGAAAGATGACCTACAGAAGAAAGGACAAAGGTTACTCAGTGCCACATTGAGGTAGAAACCAAAGTGCCAGCACATGGTAGTCATTTGAAAAGTTTACCCAAGCATTACTTTACTTCCTTCTTTATCCTTGGCATTGGTCAGGTATTCTTGAAGTTTATCCTAGCATCTTTCTCTTCAACTTAGGTTATTTTGCCAGGTAGTAATCATGCATATTAGTTGTCCACATATTGATAGTATAAATAGGTTCTCTAAGGTTTAATGTCTACTGTTATATGTAATGTCTAATATAAGCAAATATACAGACATCTCCCAACATCTATGATGATCGGTTCTAGAAATTTCAGTGGATACCAAAATCTACATATGCTCAAGTCTCCTATGTAAAACAACAGAGAGGTTGCTTCTAATCCACGCATACACTCCAATATACTTTAATCTCTAGATTACTTATAATACCTAAAATAATGTAATTTCCATCAAGTATTTTTATGCTATATTTTTAGGAAATAATGACAACTTAAAAGTCTGATCGTTTGAGTGCAATTTTTTTCCTAATTTTTTTGATCAGTGGTTGTTTAAATCTGAATATGTGGAACCAATAGATGAGAAGGCCAGCTCTTTAGCCCGAAATATTTTTTTATATTTTAATCTTGCAACTCTAAGCATTAGCCTAATCATAAACCTTCTTAATATGAAGTAAGGTGGAAAAGAAAAAAAATTAAGAGTGTTCCTTGTGTATAAAGAACTATATGAAGTGCTTTACCTACCATATTTGCATTTTCATGCAACACAATGAGATACATATGCTATATCAAACAAGAAGATCAGCTAAGTATTCCAGGTCACCCAGCTGATAAGTGGCAGAGGTAGAAGCCCATCATAGTCTGTGCCCATCTTTTTTCCTTTGCTCCATAGTTTCTCAGAGGTAGATATCATAGAAAGATCCTGGAATCACTGAAGTTATTTAGAGACCATCTTGGGGGAAAAGACTGTGGTGGGTTTGGGTTTCCACTGAAGCCATTGTTTAAACTAGCATTTGCGAGTGAACGAAAATGACAAGATAGAAGACTAGATAAGGTTAAGCTTAAATAGAGAGGAGCACACAGATAGTTTCTATGTGCACACATAATCATGCAACCCAACAATAGCCTTGGTTTCTATTGAAAACTAAACCAATTTTTCATTTGCAGCAGTTTTCAACCACACAAGAACGTTGGCTCAGATGGTGGACATTCCATGATTTGGTTTTTGCCTTGCAGTTTTGATTCATTGTTGTGGTGTGTGGTTGCTAGAACATTTTTTAGAGAACAGATAGTTAAATCTGTTATTTTCAGATGCATAAAACCCATGATGCATGTATTGGTGAGGCTGTTTATACAACCATATCAATTTACATTTCTTCATATCAGACTAAATATTTCAAGATTTCTTTGATAATAAGACACATTTGTAAATACCTTTCTAGACCTTATTCATCAGAATCAATGAATCCTGTTCTTTGCAAAGTTGTATTGAGTATCCTGAGCTTCCTTATTTACAATTTACTAAATATTGTTGTGCCATTATAGTAGCCTAAAATATACTTTTAATGGTACCTAATTCAAAAGTACGTAATATAAGTGAGAAGAACATCTGTTTGATAATATACACTTAGGGAATTGTTAAATGATTGTTTCAAGACAATACACTAAAAGGAAACATTGAAAATTTTTATGCTTTAATTTGCAGAGTTTGAAGTAAAAAGCTTCTGTAAGATTCTGGGGCCATTGTCCTACTCCAAGATCAAGCATCTGCGTTTGGATGGCAATCGTCTCACCCACACCAATCTGCCACCTGATATGTATGAATGTCTACGTGTAGCAAATGAAATCACTGTCAATTAATACCTTCTAATTCCAGTTACATGAGGTGTATCCTGGGGCAGTACTTTATGGTTAGGGTTTTTTTTTTTCTTTGTGTGTAAAGTTTTCAGAGTATCCATTTTTTGTTGTTGTTCATTACTTTCATGAGTTTTAAGTTCAAAGGGAAAATGTTTTGTAAACATTTACCACTTTAAAAAAAGATGAAAAGCAGGCCTATTTCATCACAAGGACACACACACACACACACACACACACACAAATAGACATCAAACACAATGCTTTATTTGTAAATTTATTATTTTCTATACCTCTACTGTCAAATAATATGCAAAACATTTTACTGTTTGCATGGAATTTAGCCAAGTTTTATAACCCCTAAATCTTAATTTAATGCACCTAAAAGCATGGTGGTCTCAATATATAAGGATGTGTACTGTCTTAGCTCAAACCATCTTGCTATGTTCAAATTTGTTCTGTTAAAAAATAAGTGGTATATTTTGAGACCAATATTTTTGCAAAATAGTAAACAGAATTTATGAGGCCACCTGCACCAAAAGAATTATTTTCAGTGTTAAGAATTTTCATATTTACCCAATGAAGCTTTTCTTTTCTAGGATTGTTTTTCATTCTAAGTCATGTATGTTTCTTTTTTATTATTTGCATGTTGTGTTTAACAAGCTAATAGCAAAATAAAACATACCAAATGGCATCATTGTTTGGCTTCTTGTGAAACTCATGTCTCTCATGTATGAAATGCATAAAGGAATACATTAAAATTCAAAAGGCATCTCTACCCTACAACGTTTTACTGGTGTACACATAGGATTTCCCACTAAATAAATAGTCTTCAAATAGCATCCACTTACAAGGAGTTACTAAACACATCTGATAATGAGTATTTACATAGCACAACATGCTTGGCTATTTGCCATTATTCATTCCCATGCATGTTATTTTTGCCAATTCATATGTAATGGTGTGTTAATAATAAAATATCAATGATTAATAATTTCTTGGTTTTTAAAAGAAAATGGTGGGTAGTTCAATGGTGAGTAGTTCCCAGAATTAGAATGAATATAAAATTTTCTGAAACTGAAATTTTAAAAATCATTGTATGCTGATGCCAGTGTATTTGGAATGTAAGTTCTAAGCTCAAACTCCAGTAATAATAACTTTCATTTAGCATATTGTGGATATCCATGTTTCTACACAATGGAAAACAATAGAGCATACAATGTATTAAAATACTATGTATCTAGCTAATAAAGCCTACTTGTGGCCAAACATCATGCAGTCAAAATATTCATCCCAAACTAATGCCTGTAGAGTTAGATACGTGTCCAAACAAAGGAAAACATTAAAGTTTAATGTTTTTAATGGAACATTTTTAGTGAATTCTATATCACAATAAAATGTTCTATCACCAAACGACCATCATCAATTAAGACTGAGTTGACAGTCAGATGTGCAATGTATATTACATTAGGAAAATGGTGTATTTTTGATCCTCATATCTTTTCTACCTAACATTAAGTTCCTTGGCCTGTTATATTACTCAATCCATTTCTTGGTATGAACTTAAATTTTGTTTTCTTTCCACAAAACAATATTATAGAATAAATTAAAAATAAAATTTCCTTCCCTTATCTATGAAATTCATCAATAATCCATGGAAACCTATTCTCAAGTAGGTAGTAGAGGATATGGTATAAATTCCACTTAGCAAACATGTGATGACCGTTCATGAGCTTTGTCTCTGTATTGCTTTGCAGTCTGTCTACATCTTTGAAAGTGTTTCATTTCCTTCCTCCCAAAATTCTATATTATTATTAAATCTAAAACGTAATTAACTTAAAACATAAATTCCCTTTGGAGCAAAGTTTGATTGATGTGGATCAAGTTAAGTCAAGATAGTATTCCCTTGTAGAAGCATCTAGGATACACTATTTAGATCCTGTTTGGGGATAGCTCCTTTTTGCGTTCTTGGATTCTTCTTAAGATAGTGCTGGAAAGGATTCTTCTTCTAAGGGTACTTCTAGAAAACACAAAATATCTGCTTGCTTCTTCTCTCCCTTTCCCAGCCCTAGGGAGTTATGGAAGAAAAAAATACGGAGACCAACTTGTCTGTGTTTCCCTCATCTCCTTATCTCCACCCCAGTTAGACTGGTATTTTTCAAAACTGTTAGTGCTTAACCAGCATGTCATGGTATTTTCTAAATATCAATTACCAGACACAGTGTCCCAGATATACAGGCTCTGTAAATTACACAATATAAGATTTCACTTTTTTAAGAGAATCCATAGGGGATGCTTATACTGGTGTTTTGTGTCACACATTTTTCAAAATATTTAATATATACTATGATCAAAAAAGTGAAATCTAACAGTTAAAATGCAGAAAATCCTTTTTTTTTCTAGATAAGCATGGTAGTTCCCAAAGTACACAAATGAGAATAAATATTAGTTTTCCATATTCAAATGTATTTATTGATCTCTTAACCTTGACCTCTTCATTTCTAAGAAAGTAATAATAATGTTAGTTTTAGCTGGTATAGTGGCATAGACTTATAATCCCAGAAACTCAGGAGGTTGAGGTGAGAGAATCTAAATTTAGAGGCCGGCCTGGATAAATTAGTGAGAACTTCTCTCAAAATAATAATAATAATAATAATAATAATAATAATAATAATAATAATAATAGGGTTATAGCTCAGTAGTCAAGAAATAAAGGCTGGGGTTATAGCTCAGTAGTCAAGCATCTCTGGTTTCAGTCCCCAGTATAGCAAGAACAAAACCAAAAAGAAAGGGGAAAAAGTAGGTTCATAAAAATAGCATGAGTCACCTCTGCCACCAAAGTTGCTTAAGTATGTCTTGATGGCACTTCTTGTTACCCTATGTTCTTTCCCCCTTCAGAGTTGCCTGATATGTACTATATCAGAGCAGGTTACTGAGAATTTACTTTGAATAAATTTTCAAGAAGTTACTAGGGAAAAATATCAACAACATGGAGAATTTGAAACAGGAGGTTCTCTCAACTGTCCCTCTGACAAAGATTTTGGTTTTGTCTCTTTCTGAATAAACTCTGCCATGAATGAATTAAATCTATGAAATACAGAAGCTCTTTTTTTTTTAAGAAGACTGATTCATGAAAGATTCATCTGCAGTCTCTGATTTGAAGGGGAAATGGAAAAATAAGAAAAGTTTCCCTTTGTTCTCAACATCTCCATTTGAAAATTAGAGCGAGGAGGAGCCTTCATAGTGAAGGAGAACTATAATATACTCAGCTTTGGGGTTTGTGAGGAATTACCATGCTCTAATAAGAATAAAGAAGACAGATGAATAATAGACCACTAAATAACCCATAGGAATGTTGATTTCTTAGTTGAAAATTCCCCTTCTGGTAATAGCTATGTTTTCAGAAAGACTAGAGGTTTAAAGATTGGGTTTACAAAGAACTAGATTTTTTTTTTCCTTGTGATCTTTTACGTTTTGGGTTTCAGTTTTGCTATAGCTATAATTTTATCATAATGACAGACTTAGATTTTTCTTTGGTAGGATTTTTGCAACCCATGCTTGCTTAACATTTCCTCTCATGTAAAAGAAAATGCTCAGGGTATTTAAAGGGGACTCTAAAGCAACTTTAAAACCTGAACTAAAAATGTGTATCAAATAACAGTGGCCTAATATGTAAAATAGATACATTGTAAATATATGAGATCAATAGAAATACATTCGAAAGTTTTCTAGCCAATTATATGTATTTACTTGTTCATTCAATAGATTTTGTTTCCAGATAAAATTAATTGAAATACAATGTGATCTATATGAAATGCACCAGTGCTTTCTTATGTGACCCAGACTCCTCAGAAGAGCACACAATGCTCCTCAGGACATCAAAAGCCCTTTGGGTTATGGTCCTCAGTTATAGCTGTTGTTTCATGTCTTACCATAATGTACCATATTAAATGTTTCAACTGTTTCCCCCATACTTACTAGTTTGCTGCTGATTTTGCTCTGATATCTATGAAAACCTTTGCATTTCTATAATCCCTTTAGTTGCTTCTGCTTAGAAACACATACCTGTTTTTTAAGTTTCATCTCAAACTACTCTATTTTCATAGTAACTCATAGTAACTCCTTTGAAAACTCTCAGATGAAATGAGTACCTTTTATCATGAATATAAAACTCCTCATTACAAAAAATTCTCTATGAAGCTGTTAAATCCATTAAATCCTTTTTCCATTATACCTCCCTCTGTATAATAGTGAATGAGCTGACTTTTAAAATAAAAGCACAATATAAAATTGGTGAAATTAAAATAAAAATAGAGATTTAGCCATGAAAAGCATCACAATAAAAAAAATCCATGAATAGGAAAAGTATAGATTAAAATATACAGAATTAATGATCTGAGAGATGTGTATGTGGAAAATTATGTACTTATTATAGATTCTTACAGAGAGGAGAGAAAACAAAGTGAGATTTTCATAAAAAAAACTAGAATAAATGTTTTAAATATAGATCTACATAAACACCTATAAAGAAAGAATTGAGAAAATACAAAAGAGAAAACATCTAAAGACATAATAATTGAAGAATTTTTCAAAGTTGTTAAAAAACTAAATTCATTAGTCCAAGAAGTTAATTATAAAGAAATATCAGTTAGAATGACAGTAGATTTTTCTTTCAAATACAGTGAAAGTCAGAAGGTGATAGTATAATATCTCTGAGGCATTTCAACAACTGATAGCATTTCTGTATGAAAACTACCTTCAAAAAACTAATTCAAATAAAGATCATTCTAAATAATGATGTTAAGGGAGTAAAAATATCTCAGAAGAACTATTTAAAGAGTAAATGAAGAATTACACAAATTAAATGACAAATACTTTTAAAATGCAAATGAACATTGTTAGTATCAAAATTTTATTGTGTTCCATTTGCATATATATTTTAAAAGGTAGGATAGAGATATTGTTTGTAGTAGGTAAAAAATGTACATAAATTAGGAAAAGTCAGATAAGTGAATGTTGTATACCCTTTTAATATTGAAAAGAGGGATCAATATATTTTGATTTAATGTTTTTAAATAAATTTGTGTGGTAAAAGTACAAGAAAAGAAACATCAATAGTCTGAATATATTAAACAGCAATCAATATTTGAAAAGCTGATTAAGGAAAAATAAATATACATTCAATAAATAAAGAATGAAGTTAAAAAGGGAGAAAGGAGAGAGTCCTGGTTTTAAGAATTCATGATGGTGGATTGCCGCAGTCTGCCTGGGCACAAAATCACGAGCCACTCAAACAGGAACAAACTTTATTTTTGAAACTCCCGCCAATGCCGGGTATGCTCCCAGGAAATATGCCAACCCACACATGCTGTGTTCTCCCGGACACACCCACCAACAGGAAATCCCTCCTCCGGAATTCCCTCCTACCGCACTTCCCCAACCAATGGGAACTCTCCAGGAGTCCTGTAGCAGGCCGAGGTGGACAGCAAGGGTCTAATATCCATTTGAATGCAGATCTTAACATAATCATATCATCTCAATGGCTTGCTGGCGTCACCTTTCAACCAAAAATGCCATGCATCATTACTACTTGGCTATGGCTCTTAGCAGTGGATAAGAGGCACCCAGCATTCTCCTGCTTCTTCACAAGACAGAATCTAAATAAATAAATAAGCAGGTGTGTTAGGTGTGTAGCTGCATGTTGAGGTGGGGGTTATAGGGAATGTCTGGATTTTAACAGCAAAGAGTTAGCACCAGTAGAAACCAAGAACTATTAGCTATTAAAATAGTAAGAGATACTGTGTCCTGGGACCAAGCACTCAAAAGCTTGGCAGAGAAAGTGGAAGAATTCCCCCGGTGAGTGTGAAAAAGAGTCCAGGCTGTCTCCAAAAACACAGAATCCAGCACTTGCAAACACATACAAAACAGATGAGAAACCCAGGTTTGCCTAGCAATGCTGGCACTGGACAAGAAGTTTATCCAAGCATATTTAGATGGTACATAATAGAATCATCCTGAGAGAGGTCCTATAGTCTGATCTTGCTGATCAGGGAATGGGAACCTCTGTATTTTTTTATTTAGATTTTTTTTAAAATTATAAAACAATGTTGATTTTTTGTTTGTTTGTTTAATTAGTTACACATGACAGTACAATGACCTTGACATATCATACATTTGAATCAGACGGGATATAATTTCTCATTTTTCTGAGTGCACAGGTTGCACAATCACACTGGTCATGCAGTCACATATATACACACAGCAATAATAATGTCTATTTTATTCTACTGTCCTTTCTTTCCCCCCATCCCCTCCCCTCCCCTCCCATCACTTCTCTCTACCCAATCTAAGGTGACGCTGTTCTTTTTTTTTTCCCTCACATCTTCATACATGTATTTTGTATAACAACGAGGGTCTCCTTCCACCTTTATGCAATTCCCCTTCTCTCTCCCTTTCCCTCCCATCTCTCTTCCCCATCTAGAGGTAATCTTCTTCCCATGTTCTTCCTCCCTGCCCCATTTTGAGTCACCCCTCTTATATCAGAGAAAACATTCAGCATTTGTTTTTTGGGGATTGGCTAACTTCACTTAGCATAATCTGCTCTAATGCCATTCATTTCCCTGCAAATGCCATGATTTTGTTATTTTTTAGTGCTGAGTAATATTCCATTGTGTATAAATGCCACATTTTTTAATCCATTCATCCATTGAAGGGCATCTAGGTTGGCTCCACAGTCTAGCTATTGTGAATTGTGCTTCTATAAACATTGATGTGGCTGTGTCCCTGTAGTATGCTGTTTTTAGGTCCTTTGAGTATAGACTGAGAAGAGGAATAGCTGGGTCAAATGGTGGTTCCATTCCCAGCTTTCCAAGGAAACTCCATACTGCTTTCCAAATTGGCTGCCTCAATTTTCAGTCCCACTAGCAATGTATGAGTGTGCCTTTTTCCGCCCCGCACCCTCTCCAGCACTTGTTGTTTGACTTCATAATGGCTGCCATTCTTACTGGAGTGAGGTAGTATCTTAGAGTAGTTTTAATTTGCATTTCTCTGATTGCTAGGGTATTTTTCTCTCTACAATATTCCCAACCTCCTCTCTGCAGTGCTATAGCAGGTGGCCACCCCAAAAGAAAGGGCCCAGAGAAGTGATTCTGACACAAATCCACTGTGAATACTCTGAGGCTGGAAATGTGGATTAATACAGAGGCAGGCAGAAGGCCTCCTATTCCCTTCACGACTGGTAATTAGTAGATCTCCTAAGGGATCCCAGGTTAGAAAACAGTTATATGTGATTTTACTCCATCAAATTTGGGGCTCCAGGATCATGAGTGGTGGATCACATGAAATCTGCCACTCCTAGCCCCAGAACAGATCTTGGAAGCTCCCCATCTCTGGGGTCCCCAGAAAATGCTCCACCATTCGCCCTCCCCTTTCAGTATTCAGTTCAGGTTACTTCAGAAAGAAACTGCCCAGTGAGCTCAGCAACCCTCAACAGTGCAGGGAAATTAGCTACCTCATAGTGCAGAGGCCCAGGGACTGCACAGAGAACAGTTGTCTGTTGAGTTCAGAGTTACACTTTCTTCTCAAGCTCAATCCAACAAGAAAACAGCTGAGGGATACTCCAAGAGCTTTAGGCACAATTAATTTCTGCCAGTCCCCTGAGGAGCACCATTATGGAGATAATTAGGAGAAATAACATCCAGATAGCTCTCTATTTTTTTTTCTTTTTTCTTTTTATTTGTCCATTTCTCTTTTTTTTTAAAGTTTCTTTTCATTTTCTCTTTTTTTCCTTTTTTTATTTTTAAACTTCTCTCCTATGTTTTTACTCCTTTTTAATTTAATTTTATTTTATTCTATATTTTCCTACCTTTTCTGTTGTTGTTTTGTCATACTTATTTTTTTAAATGTTTGTTTTCTTTCACTTTATTTGTTGATGCTTTTAATTTATTCTTTTCTTTTTACCTTCTGTTTTCTATTGCTGCTGCTTATGTTCTGTTGCTTTTAATCTATTCTTTGTTTGCTTTTGTTTTTGCAGTGCAGGGGACCAAACTTAAAAGTTAGCACACATTGAGCAGGTGATCTGCCACTGAGCAACATTCTCAGCCCAGAAGACAGGCATTGCATTTAGCTCTAGCCATGACCTATTTCTGCCCAAACCTTTACTGATAGTTTCAATTTAAAGAATACGGGTGGGGTGGGGGAGTCCCCATCTGATGCTATGTCCACAGGTGGGCACAGTGAGGAAGGCCTGCCCATTCTTGAACAGTCACCCCCACAGACACAGCAAAGAGAAATAACACAACTTTTGTGGACACAACACTCATCTGGGTCCTCAGCATCAGTGGCTCTTACATCCTATCAGATCATACATCACTGACAAGACCGGAAGTAAATACTAGAAAAGGAGCTCTGATTCTTCTTCTCTTCTCTTCCTATGAAACACTGGGAGTCACACTAGTGGCTAAACAGAGTATAAAAGCTTCAATCTCTTCATCAGGATCAAAAAGTCAATATATAATGGCTTTCAAGTAAAATAGTCAATATCAACTGTGCCTATAGAATGTTCCACAACTTCTCCCCCATCCTAACAGGGAATTTCTTTACTATTGTAGGAGTAAACACCAAAGGTGCACTCCACCTTCTCTGAGGTCTATAACATGCAAGCCTAAATTACCAGAGTACCCACTTTTGCATGACCTACAGTGTAAGTGCCTCCCTCAGTTACCAATATAGTATGCATTCTCTCAAAGTCCATTAGTCAGAGTCAAAGAAAACATACAGAGATTATATTACAAAGCCCAGTTGGAACTGAACTCAATATTATACAACAAATTGAGACACATTTTCAAGAGAAGTTTTGCTTATTAAGAAGGTCCTCACAGGGAGATATAATCATCCCAACAGATTCACAATCTTAGCCTAGAACCCCAAGGAATATGAAAAACAAGGCAGTGTCATCTCCGATAGTTCATAACTCTATAGTCACAGATTCCGAAGATAGCAAAGCAAATGAAATACCAAATAAAGAATAAAAAGAAAAAATTATTTAAAAGCTCAGTAGACTCCAAGAGAATACAGATCAACAATTGAATGAATTAAGAAAGAAAATTCAGGATATGAATAAGAACTTCAATAAAAAGATATTATTAAAAAAGAACCATATATAAATCTCAGAAATGAAAAGCTCAATGTGTCAGATTATACAAAACCTTCATTTGAAATCATCACAAGGAGAATAGATCTAAGAGGAACAAAAAAAAAATCAGAGATTGAAGACAAGTTTGATTAAATATCACATTCACACAAGAAAAAAAAAATAAGAAAGAATGACCCAAACATACAAAATCTCTGGGACACCATTAAGAGACTAAAGACAAGCATAATCAGTATGGACAAAGAATAAAAGATATAGGTGAACACATAAAAAATATTTAATTAAATAATAGCAGAGAATTTCCCAAATCTTGGGAAAGACAGGTACATCCAAGTGCAGGAAACAGACATGGTCAGAAAAAAGCCTCTTCATGACATATTGCAGCTAAATTGCCAAACGTACAGAACAAGAAAGAATATTAAAATCTGTAAGAGAGAAGCACTAAGTCACATTTCAAAGCAAACTTTTTAAACTAATTAAAGATTTTTCAACAAAAATTATACAGGCCAGGAGGACATTGAATGATGCATTTCAAGTTCTGGGAGAAAAAAAAATGAGGATTGGTAAACCCATAAGTCCAGCAAAGTTATCTTTGAGAATTCAGCAAAGTTAATCTTCAAAATAAATAGAAAAAGAAACACCTCCCATGGTAAATACAAACTAAGGGAATTCATGAATACTATACCAGCATTATAGAAGATATTTAAGGAAATGCTACATCCAAAAGAAGAAGAAAGAGAGAAATAATTGTGTAAAAATAAACCCCACTAGAGGGGTAGACACAAATTAGGAAAATAAAATAATTAAACATTATCACAATTATAAGATTAATATTAGAATAGAAAATGAACATAGAATATTAAAACAATGAGAAGGAAAAAACAATTAAAGAAAGAAGTACACAGCTTTCAAAAAATAATTCTAAATGTAAAAGGACTTAGCCAAATGGATTAAAAATAAGATCCAACATTATGCTGCCTACAAGAAACTCACTTTACCTGCAAAGATAAATGCACACTGAAAGAGAAAAAGTGGAAAATGATATTCTAGGCAAATGGAATTTTTAAAAAAAAGCAGGAGTAGGAGTATACTTGTGTCCAACAAAATGGACTTTGAAGCAAAATCAGTTAAAAGGAACAAAAAAATTATATATATATATATATATATATATATATATATATATATATATATATATATCAAGGGACCAATTCATCACAAAGATAAAACAACTATATATACCTGAATATTGGTCTCAACTTTATAAATTAAATACTACTAAACTTTAAAAGATAGACTATGATGCAATTATAGTGGCTCACTTCTATACCTCATTCTCATCAGGATACAGATGACTCAAACAAAAAAAAATGAATAAAGAAGCATCAGAGTTAAATTCACTACAGATCAAATGAACTTAACAGACATCTTCGGAACCTTTTATCCAACAGCTACAGAACACATGTTCTCTTCATTAAACGTTAATTTTTTTCCAAAATGGACCATATATGAAGTAAAAACACAAGTGTTAAAAATTTTAAACTTATTAAAATAGTTTCTTGCATCTTATCTGATCACATTGAATGAAACTCAAAATCAACTATAAAACAAACTGCAGAAATTGTATAAACAATAGAGATTGAACCACACACTATTGAATGCTCACTGGGTCATTAAATCAGAAGAGAAAATTTAAAAGACCTTGAAGTAAACAAAAATAGAAACACAAGAACACAGAATCTGTGAAATATAGTAAAAACACAAAAGTAAATTTATGGCAAGAAGTGCCTACCTCAAGAAAACTGTATGTCAATAAATTGGAACATTTAGGAGCAATAGACAACTTTCTAGACACATATGATCTACCAATATTAAACCAAATGTATGTAGAATCATTTAAATAGATCAATTATAAGCAATGATGTTGAAGCAGAAAAAAAAAAATATCTACCACAAAATAAAAGGCCAAGAGTCAACTTTGTTGACTCTTGGCCTTTTATTTTGTGGTAGAGTTTTAAAGAAGTTTTAAAGAAGAACCAACAACAATGCTCTTTGTTCTATTCCATGAAATAGAAAGGGAAGGAACACTTCCAGATACATTCTAGAGAAGTCAATGTTACCCTGCTACCAAAAACTAATCTGCACATACACAAAAAAAGATTAATGCAATTAATTATATTATTATTAAGGCCTTCTGTCTCTCCAAATATTATAAAAAGAAGTGAAGAAATAAAATACAAAATAAAGATGATATTCACAATATACATAACCTAAATAAGCTTAATAACAATATAATCCTACCAAATCAATGAAATAAAGGTAACCACTTCAGTTTTAAAACAGGCAAAGACCAACAAAAATAAAGAGATGTTCAAGTTACACTAACAGGAAGGAAGACATATTCAAATGACAAATTGGAAAAATGCAAATTAAAACCACAAACATGACATCCCTTTTGCCAATTAAACTGCCAACAATTAAGGAGTCTGGCAATTGTAAGAATTGGAGGAGTTATAAACATTCTTATAGGGTATGAGTTAGTACAACTTTATTTTTGGCATTATCTCTAAAGTTGAAAGTTCATTTATGATAACCCAGAAATTCTCTTTCTACAGGGCTTCTCAAACTTCCACGGGTAATACACATCAACCAAGGATTTTGTTAAATCATATGTTATCAGGAGTATGTCAACATGTCAGATTTCCAGCCCATACTTGAGTAGCAAGCTATATTCAACAAAAACTTCCCATATGTACAAAAGGAAATGTATATAAAACACCCAAACATCTCCTTAAAAATAGCAAAAATGACCTGCTAATCTAAATGTACTTGGATAGAAAACTCATTAAATCATGATATCAAATGGAATATTATGCTATAGCAAAAATGAATAAACTACAGCCAAACCCAAGAATGTGGATGAAACTTGGTAGCACAACATTAAGCTAAAAACAATTTTATCTATACTATATGTTTTTATAAAATTCTATCTCTTGATTGAAGATATTCAGGAGGATGTATTGTTTATGTGTAAGTATGAATGTGATGGGATTCAGGATATTCAATATCAAACTATGACACATTGGTACTTAAAGAAACAGCCAGAACAAGAAGATCACATTCTTTGGTCCCCTCTTCCTTAAAACACATTATAGAATCTAGAAAAATTTTTCTGACTGTTATGGTTAGAATCTAGAAAAAAATTTCTGACTCTTATGGTTAGGATGTGAGGTATTCCCCAAGGTTGCTTGTGAGGCAACAATAAAGTTCAGAGGAGAAATAATTGGGTTGTTATAGCCTTAAACCAATCAATGAATTAATCCCCTGATAGGGATTAACTGAGTAGTAACTGAAGTAGAAGGGTGTGGCTGGAGGAGGTGGGAATTGGCGGCATGGCTTTGGGGTATATATTTTTATTTGGCAAATGAAGACCCCTCTCTCTGCTTCCTGATCATCAAGTGAGCTGCTTCCCTCTGCCACACTCTTCCACCATGATGAGCCCCAAGGAATAGAGCCAGCCTTGTAAGGACTAAGAACTCTGAAACTATGAGCCTTCAAATAAGCTTTTCCTCCCCCAAATTGTTTTGGTGCTATCTTTTTAGTCACAGCAATGAAATAGCTGACTAAAACAGAAATTGGTACCAAAAAGTGGTCATTGCTGTGACTAACCCGACAATGTGGTTCAGAAGCTTTTTTGTTTTGTTTTGTTTTGTTTTTGTTTTTGTTTTTTTTATTGGTTGTTCAAAACATTATAAAGCTCTTGACTTATCATATTTCATACATTAGATTCAAGTTGGTTCAGAAGCTTTTGAACTTTTTGGAATTGGTGGGAGGGATTTGGAGACATGTAGCAGTGCAAGCTGGAAATGCTTTAGATTCTTGTAATGGGAGCTTAATGGCCAATTCCTGGGGGCATTCAGAAGACCAGTATGCAAATAGGACCATGGATAACGAAGTCATGGTTCCAGAGGATTTAGGGGAAAAGGTGGGCACTATTGATAATTCGACTAGAAGCCATTCACGTTATGCTGTGGCTGAGATGATTTTTGCATTTTGCTGGTGTCCTGAGACTTTCTGTGAGACTGATTTCAAAGGGATGGACTTCTTAATCTGACAAAAGAAATGTCTAGGCAGCATAGCATTCAGGAAGTGGCATGGGTATTTCTGGCAGATTTTAGCCAAGTTCCCTGTGATATTCAGGAGCAGAAAGTGGAACAGAAAGATTTGCAAAACTTGGACTTGAAAGGTGGGAGTAAAACTGGAGCTAAGAAAGTTGAAGTTGTTAAAGCTGTTATTGCCACTAAAGAAATCCTGAGGACTTTGCCCAGAGACAATAATAGGAGCTGATAAGACTACACTCATCTCAGGCTCAAGGAGTAAAAGTAAAAATTCTCTTGAGAAGAGGCCAGTGAGTGATTCTTCTTGGACAAGGGGGACTAGGAAGATTTTTTTGAAGAGATAAGTCACCCAGGCAATCAGAAGTCAGTGCGGGCAGAGTCCCTGGAGGCTTGGCTATTGCTCCATATGGTGACAAACCTTGGCATCAACCATATGGTGGTGGTTCTGCAGGAAAGCAGGATGCTGGAATTAGGGGTTCATTGAAACTTCCACCAAGATTTCAAAGGAAGACCTAGGAGGCCAGGCAAAGTGCAGCAGGGTCAGAGTCCCTGCAGGCACCCTCTAAGAAGTCAAAGTGTGGAGGAAGCTGAAGCTATAGTGGAGACCCCTGAGATTAAGGAATGCCATTAACATGGGACCCTGCCCTAGGAAGGCTGCAGGAATTGAGCAGAGACAAGACAACAGAGAAGCCACTTTGGCTGCAATGAGCAAGGCCACAGGTGTAGAGCTATCAGAGCCTTTTGCAGAGAATATCCTGCTATGTGCTCCAGACGCCAAACACAGAACTATGGGACTAGTTTGCCCATCTGGATTTCAGTCTTGCTTTAGTCACATCCCTTCTTTTTATGCCCCTATTTTTTGTGAATAGAAAAGTTTACTCTTACCATTATATATCGGATACTTGTAAATTGCTTTTAATTTTATAGGAGCTCACAGTCCAAGATTACCTTGAGCCTCAGAGAAGACTTTGGAGTTAAACTTTTAGCAATCTTGGAACTGTTGAGACTGTGGGGACTCTTGAAAATGGATGGACTAAATGTATTTTGCTTTGTCAGATGAATGTGAGCTTTTGGCAGAATGATATGGTTAGGATGTGAGACGCCCTCCCCCCCCCAAAAAAAGCTCATGTGTGTGACAATGCAAGAAAGTTCAGAGAAGAAATGATTGGGTTGTGAGAGTCTTAACCTGATCAGTGAATTAATCACCTGACAGGGATTAACTGAGTAGTAACTGAACTAGTAGGGTGTAGCTGGAGGAGGTACGAATTGGGGGCATGGCTTTGTGGTATATATTTGTATCTGATAAATGAAGACCCCTCTCTCTGCTTGCTCATCACCATGTGAGCTGCTCCCCTCCGCCACACTCTTCCACCATGATGTTTAGCCTCACCTCAAGCCCAAGGAATGGAGCCAGCTTTTGATGGACTAAGACCTCCGAAACTATGAGCCCTCAAATAAATTTTTCCTTGCCCAAATTGTTCTGGTGAGATCTTTTTCATCATAGCAGTGAAATAACTGACTAAAACACTGACCTTCTCTGAAGCAGACCATAAGCTTTCACTCATGAGTTGCCCTCTCTATACATGGACAAAGGAGCCAAAGACAAATAGATATCAAGAAGAGTTTTAATAAATATGCCTTGATAAGGTTCCCTGTTTATTACCTTCGTCAAACTCAACATGCACCCCCACACGTGCACACACACAAACATAGAAGTTCCAGCCATTTCTTCAGGTCTTTATTTCCTTATGAACATTCCTGTGTCATATAGAATTTATATTAAACAAAGGTGCATGATTTCCTGTTGTATTTTGTCTTTAGTTATAGGGGATTCAGTCATGAACCTAAAATGAAAAGAAAAGATAATTATTTCTCCATACATGTGACCCAATTGTGAAAATAGCACTATAACTTCATAAACATAGAATCTAGATAAGGGTTTTCATCATTGGGCTGGCCAGAAGAAGGATAACGATAGGATGAGGAAACAGATGGAATTTTTTTTGGTAATATTATACTTCTTAGATTGCATGTTAACATCATGAGTGCCATTTCACTGGGGGTGGACTGAAAACTTCATTATTTATTAAAAAGAATAATATCTAATACAAATATACATTTCACTATTTCACAAATATAATAAGATTCAATTTTTGCAACATTTCTCTACATTAGATATGTTTTTATAATCAAGCTATAAATGAGAAAAATGAGAAACAAAGTAGTGGGGTACCTTGTCTAGAATTGTGTAACTAAAATAACACTCAGTGGTTGCTCAAGAGAAAAATAGAGGGCATCTTTGATTCTTCTCTTTTTCTCAGATCTCAAGTACATTTCATTAGCAATTCCTAGTGAATAGCTTCCAAAATATATCCCAGGTTCCTCCACTTGTCATCTCCATTGCCTGCTTCCAAGTACAAGCTTCAGTTAATCTGATCTGAACTACCCCAAGGTTTCCTACTGGTTTGTCTGTTCTCTCCCTTACTCCCTATTATGAGTTGAATGGTACTCTCCAAATATTCCTTTCTTGAAATCCTAACCTTCAGCACCTAAGAGGGACCATAGTTGAGCTTTTCTGTAAAGATAGAGTCCAAACCCTGTGCTCTCAAACAATTGCAATACAGCCCTTATTCAATTTTGTCCCTTAGCAGAACCCTGTGTACTTTGTTTTGCTTCGTGGGACAATACTTAACATGACTGAAAGATTTGTTCAGGATAACAGACCCCTGGCTGGTCATTTTAGACCCAGCTCAGAAATGTCTCAGTATTCCATTCTCCTTTTGGTGTCTTGTAGAAGCATAGCCTGGATCTGTTGCTCTTAAATGTTTCTGTGAAAAGATGATGGGGACAACTGAAAACATTCTTTGTTCTGCTAATTATGCTTGGCCAGTATTGATTCTTTTGAGTAATTCTATTCCCCCAGACAAATGTAGACTGTAAATCCGACCTGTTCCTATGAGACCTGAGCATTTTGTTTATAGGAAAATGAATTCTTTTCTCTCTCATTAGTTAGACTGAAGCTTTCCAAGATTTTGCAGATATATATTTTTTTTTTTAGATTTGTCAACTTGCTGGCCAAAAAAACACTATCTTTCTATTTCTCTTTCTTGGCATTTTCCAGGGGCAGGAAGGGCATGGGGACTGTTTCATTTCAACTTTTTAATGGCCTGAAGTCTTGAGTACAATCTTTTTAATTCTAGATATATTTTCAGCTTTTATTGTTCTGAGAAAACAATGACCTTTATTTGCTTATGATGGCAGCCACAAGAGGTATGACTTCATGTCCATTACGATGTATAAAGAGGTATTCAGATGCCTCAGTCTTGAAAATGTCAAGGCCTTGTCCAAATTCCTTTCCAAGACTTGCTTACTTGTCTAAAGAAAGATATTTTAAAAGTGAAAATAACAGAAAATCAAATACACTTTGCTATACTTTTTGGTCAAAGCTTGAATGTCACAATTTAGAACATTTGAGTAAAGATATGGCGCAGTAAATACACATCTGAGATTTCAGCAAGAAAGACTATGTGGATGCAAATAAATCACCACTCTCACAGCAACTGATATACACATCTACATTATTTTTCCAAATATAAATTTTAAAAGGTCCCTGTGGAAGGGTTAATTGGAGATTACAGTCTTTAAAACCACCTCTGACTCAAGACCATTTTTATTAACAGCCTAGCTTTTTCTGTGACTGGATTTTTCTTAACTATTGAAAATGCCCTCTTCAGTATTTCTAGCATTATACTTTCCCTCCCCAAAATAAAACAAAACAAAAATCAAAAGCACTCTTGCTGTGTTCAATTTCTTTCATTCCATTATTTGATTGTTAAGATAAAAAAGTAATAATCACATGAAAAAGATTACCTGAAAATATGCTTAATGAATGTTAGATAGTATGTCCAGAGCAAGTTGAGCTTACTTTTATGTAACAGATATATGACTAAATATTCTCAATTTCAAACAGAAATTCTGAGTTTGCCTAATCTCCAGCCTCTCTTTATCTTTCCCCAGACATAAGAACTAAGTGGAATTAGATTTCATTTAGGCCTTAAAAAAAGCTATTGGAGATATACTTCAGTGGTGTTGGAAACCATGATAGATGACTCTACACTTAATACTAGTCTTTCATTTTTGTACCCACCCACCCACCCGCCCAAACTGTATCTAATTCTTTCTTCTGAGATCAAATATCAGGCAGCAGTCTGCCAGGTTCCAAATAATCCTTTGACTGTAGAAGTTAAATGCTCTCTTTGTTTCCTGAGTAAACTTATCCAGCCCTAGCTGGGTTGATAGGCAAATTCCAATACCAGGAGGCCAGGTTCCCCTGCTGAGACGATGAGAATATTAACTTAAGACAGAAGAATCCATTCTGACATTTCCCATCACAAATTTAGCAGGACAGACTTTAAAAGATTTGCTTATTCATCCTAAGTGTGAGCTTGATCTGTGACACATTCTTTTTCTTATTTTCAACTTTCTTCTTTTCCCTTCTTTTCTCCTCTTTCTTCTTCTCTTCGAAGAAGCATATAACATATGCTGTGATGATAAAAATAAATAACATTGAGGAAATTAAAAAATAAACTTATATCAAACAATGTAAACAAGTTAATTTTAAACCATTAACTGGGGATACTCAAAACCCTCAAATAATTCTATTTCTTAATCACACAAGTTCTAGGAGTCAGATCCCATCCTCATTTGAGAAATTGGGATTTTGAACCGCCAAAGAATTCAATAAACCAGTCAAATATCACAAGGATTGTACATCTTGTACCTGAGATTTAAACACAGGTCAGTCTCATCCAAGAGCAATTTTGTCAACAGTAAAACCCACATTTTGAGAAGGAAGGAAGGAAGAAAGGAAGGAAGGAAGGAAGGAAGGAAGGAAGGAAGGAAGGAAGGAAGGAAGGAAATGAAGAAGGGTCAAATATGTGGTTTCATACAGTTGGAAGAAATAAAGAGGACTGGAGTAATGTAATAATTTTCCCATTATGTGTGTAGCTGGGTGATTATCTCTCTGAACCTTGATTTTCTCATTCATAAGAAAAAAAAAAGGACTAGACAAGATGATTCTATTGTCCTTTGGGTTCTAAGATTTTGTTTTCTTTAATTTATGCAATGCCTCAGAGATGGACATTGGGATCCCCTGGTGTCTCTGTTTTGTGTTTCCAGGTTCTTTCCATTGAACTCCATAGATAAGTCAGAAACAGTGACCCAGGTAACCCAGGCAATGAGAGAGAGTAGTGCTGGAATTGGGCCAACCTGCACCTGGACCACAGTTGACTTGTCTTGTCCTGGCTATTCTATTCTTTTACCATCTGTGCGCCCAATCTCCAGGAAGCTTATTCCATTCAAAGGCAGCTCAGAGACCCAAGAAAGGACAGCACAGGCCGAAAATACCCCCCTTGGCTCTTCAGTTCTTTGAACAAGAAATGGTAACAGCATTGCAGACTCGTGTTGGTTCCTCTCCCTCCTTATCTCAGTGTTCTAGGCCTTACTTGTACTCTTTTCTCCTCCCATGATGGAGAATCTTCCTCCCATGATACCCTTTCTCTGTCTGCTAAGGAATAGCTGGTTTTATTATGACCTAAGATGAGTCCGTGACAGTCTCTTTTCTGAGAATACAAAAACTCCATAGGAGACCCACAGATGAATGTGGTCATTCTGAGGCAGTGAACTAAGTCCAAAAATTCAAGGGACAGAAGCCCATAGATGTCTCTTGGGTAGTTTTTTTCCTAAAAAACTGAAATTCTGTTTGGTTTTAGATGTTTCCTTGTTTTATTTTTTTCTTGTTTAGTTATGTCAAGAACCTTGAAACCACTCTAATAAACTTCTTTTTATGTTTAAATTAGTCAGATTTGCCAGGCACAATGGCGCACACCTGTAATCCTAATGGCTCAGGAGGCTGAGGCAGGGGATCTTGAGTTCAAATCCAGCCTTAGCAAAAGCCAGGCACTAAGCAACTCAGTGAGACCCAGTCTCTAAAAAAAAAAAAAAAAAATACAAAATAGGCCTTGGGATGTGGCTCAATGTTTGGGTGCCCCTGAGTTCAATCCCTGGAACCATAAATAAATACGCCAGATTTGAGTCCAAACTGATTCTAGCTGGTTTGCTTTTTTCACACCATATAATCTTATGCTGATTCTTCTAACTTTTGAAACACTTTCACACACCTATGCCATCTTTCTGCACTTATTATCATTTAACGTGTAATTTTTACTTATGTATATTCATTTACATCTTTTTAAAATGTATTTGAATTGATACATAAGTATGCATATATATATATATATATATATATATATATATATATGTGGCACAGTGTAGTAATTTGATACTTATGTTATGATCAAATCAGAGGAATTAGCATTTCTAGCTCCTTAAACATTTATTTTTCTTGCTGTTTAGAAATTTTGAGCACTTCTGTTTTTTGTTAAGTACAGAGAAAACTTTTGTAAATGGCAGTCTCTCTACTGTGTTGTAGAACGCTGGAACTTATTCTTGAGATTTAAGTATGTTTTGGTAACAGTTATCCAGCTTTCCTCTGTCCCCTCATTCTCCACCTTTCTTAGCTTCTAGTAATCACTATTCTATTTTCTCCCCCATAAGATCAAATAAAATATAAGTTTCTTGAAGGCGGAGAGTTTAATCTTTGAATCTCAATGTCTTATCTTCAGGGCCTAGAATAGCTCTTGGTACATAGAAGGGCGGGCTATAAATATTATTTGGACACCATGTTCATGTCCCTGGACATTTAAGGGTTCAAGGAGCTAGGTACAGGATTTTTAATCTTCTGGTGAATTCTCCTCCTGTCTCTCACCTCCACGCACTCCTCACTCTTTTCCTCTCCTTCTCTCCCTCTTCTATTTCTCTACTTTCCTCTCCTGTCCTCTTCTTTCCCTTCTGTCTTCCGCCATGTCTTCTCTCTGTTCTTCCTTTTCTCTCTATTTGTTCTTCTCTTGTCCTCTGAGGTGCTTTCATTTATTACTTTGCCTTCTTACAAGTTGACAGGTAAGCAGAGTGAAAGGGTCCTCTGCTTAGGACTCACCACTTTCACTTTTCTAATGATACAGAATAGAGAATTGAGATTTTGAGTGTGAGCTCATGGGGAACTAGGCCTGTCTTTGGCACTCTTGGCTGCCTATGTTTGCCTCTAACCTAAGAACAGGCTTCTTTTGTGTCTCCAGCTCTGTTACTGAAGAGCACTGGGGGAAATGGTCAGAGTGATGTCTATTAGTGTACTTTCTTCACATTCCAGGAGTGACAGAGGAGAGGAATCAAGACAGGATAGATTTTCATTGTAGAGGTTTTTTTTTTTTTTAAATATTTATTTTATTTTTTTAGTTTTCGGCAGACACAACATCTTTGTTTGTATGTGGTGCTGAGGATCGAACCTGGGCCGCATGCACGCCAGGCGAGCGCGCTACCACTTGAGCCACATCCCCAGCCCATGTACTTTGTTTTTTATTTGTTTGGTTTTGCATTACAATTCTTATTACACATATATACCACAATTTTTCATATCTCTGTTTATATATAATAATAATTATATATAAAGTAGGTTGACACCCAATTCGTATCTTCATACATGTACTTTGGATAATGATGTCCATCACATTCCACCATCCTTGCTACTCCCCTGCCTCCTCCCTTTCCCTCCCTCCCCTCTTCCCTATCTAGAATTCATCTATTCCTCCTATGTTCCCCCTCCCTACTCCACTTTGAGTCAGCCTCCTTATATCAGAGAAGACATTCGGCATTTGTTTTTTTGAGATTGGCTATTGCAAGACTTGCAAGACCCTATTTCTTTTTTTTTTTTTTAATTTTTTATTGTGGGTTGTTCAAAACATTACAAATTTCTTGACATATCATATTCCACACTTTGATTCAAGTGGGTTATGAACTCCTACCTTCACCCCATACACAGATTGCAGAATCACATCAGTTACACATCCATTGATTTACATATTGCCATACTAGTGTCTATTGTGCTCCGCTGCCTTTCCCATCCTCCACCCTCCCCCCCTCCCCACCTCTCCCCTCCCCTCCCCTCCTCTCTCTCTACCCCCTCCACTGTATAACCCTGAGGGTCTCCTTCCATTTCCATGCAATTTCCCTTCTCTCCCCCTTTCCCTCCCACCTCTCATCCCTGTTAAATGTTAATCTTCTTCTCCTGCTCTTCGTCCCTACTCTGATCTTAGTTACTCTCCTTATATCAAAGAAGACATTTGGCATTTGTTTTTTAGGGATTGGCTAGCTTCACTTAGCATAATCTGCTCTAATGCCATCCATTTCCCTGCAAATTCTATGATTTTGTCATTTTTTAATGCAGAGTAATACTCCATTGTGTATAAATGCCACATTTTTTTATCCATTCGTCTATTGAAGGGCATCTAGGTTGGTTCCACAGTCTTGCTATTGTGAATTGTGCTGCTATGAACATCGATGTAGCAGTGTCTCTGTAGCATGCTCTTTTTAGGTCTCTAGGGAATAGACCGAGAAGGGGAATAGCTGGGTCAAATGGTGGCTCCATTCCCAGCTTTCCAAGAAATCTCCATACTGCTTTCCAAATTGGCTGCAACAATCTGCAGTCCCACCAGCAATGTACAAGTGTACCCTTTTCCCCACATCCTCTCCAGCACTTGTTGTTGTTTGACTTCATAATGGCTGCCAATCTTACTGGAGTGAGATGGTATCTTAGGGTGGTTTTGATTTGCATTTCTCTGACTGCTAGAGATGGTGAGCATTTTTTCATGTACTTGTTGATTGACTGTATGTCCTCCTCTGAGAAGTGTCTGTTCAGGTCCTTGGCCCATTTGTTGATTGGGTTGTTTGTTCTCTTATTGTCTAATTTTTTGAGTTCTTTGTATACTCTGGATATTAGGGCTCTATCTGAAGTATGAGGAGTAAAGATTTGTTCCCAGGGTGTAGGCTCCCTATTTACCTCTCTTATTGTTTCTTTTGCTGAGAAAAAACTTTTTAGTTTGAGTAAGTCCCATTTGTTGATTCTAGTTATTAACTTTTGTGCTATGGGTGTCCTATTGAGGAATTTGGAGCCCGACCCCACTGAATGTAGATCGTAGCCAACTTTTTCTTCTATCTGAAGGCGTGTCTCTGATTTGATATCAAGCTCCTTGATCCATTTTGAATTAACTTTTGTGCATGGCGAGAGAAAGGGATTCAGTTTCATTTTGTTGCATATGGATTTCCAGTTTTCCCAGCACCATTTGTTGAAGATGCTATCCTTCCTCCATTGCATGCTTTTAGCCCCTTTATCAAATACAAGATAGTTGTAGTTTTGTGGATTGGTTTCTGTGTCCTCCATTCTGTACCATTGGTCCACCCGCCTGTTTTGGTACCAGTACCATGCTGTTTTTGTTACTATTGCTCTGTAGTATAGTTTGAAGTCTGGTATCGCTATACCGCCTGATTCACACTTCTTGCTTAGCATTGTTTTTGCTATTCTGGGTCTTTTATTTTTCCATATGAATTTCATGATTGCTTTCTCTATTTCTATAAGACATGCCGTTGGGATTTTGATTGGCATTGCATTAAACCTATAGAGAACTTTTGGTAATATCGCCAAGAGAGAGGGCATCCCTGTCTTGTTCCAGATTTTAGAGGGAATGCCTTCAGTTTTTCTCCATTCAGAATGATGCTAGCCTGAGGCTTAGCATAGATTGCTTTTACAATATTGAGGTATGTTCCTGTTATCCCTAGTTTTTCTAGAGTTTTGAACATAAAGGGATGCTGTACTTTGTCGAATGCTTTTTCCGCATCTATCGAGATGATCATATGGTTCTTATTTTTAAGTCTATTGATGTGGTGAATAACATTTATTGATTTCCGTATATTGAACCAGCCTTGCATCCCAGGGATGAATCCTACTTGATCATGGTGCACAATTTTTTTGATATGTTTTTGTATCCGATTCGCCAGAATTTTATTGAGGATTTTTGCATCTAGGTTCATTAGAGATATTGGTCTTTGGTTTTCTTTCTTTGAAGTGTCTTTGTCTGGTTTAGGTATCAGGGTGATGTTGGCCTCATAGAATGAATTTGGAATTTCTGCCTCTTTTTCTATTTCCTGAAGTAGCTTGAAAAGTACTGGTATTAGTTCTTCTTTAAAGGTTTTGTAAAATTCTGCTATATACCCATCCGGTCCTGGGCTTTTCTTAGTTGGTAGTCTTTTTATGGTTTCTTCTATTTCCTCAATTGATATTGGTCTGTTTAGGTTGTCTATATCCTCCTGACTCAATCTGGGCAGATCATATGACTTAAGAAATTTATCTATGCCTTCACTATCTTCTAATTTATTGGAGTATAAGGATTCAAAATAGTTTTTGATTATCTTCTGTATTTCTGAAGTGTCTGTTGTGATATTGCCTTTTTCATCCCGTATGCTAGCAATTTGAGTTCTCTCTCTTCTTCTGTTCCCTAGCATCGCTAAGGGTCTGTCGATTTTGTTTATTTTTTCAAAGAACCAACTTTTAGTTTTGTCAATTTTTTCAATTGTTTCTTTTGTTTCAATTTCATTAATTTCAGCTCTGATTTTAATTATTTCTTGCCTTCTAATTCTTTTGCTGTTGTTTTGCTCTTCTTTTTCTAGGATTTTGAGATGAAGTATGAGATCATTTATTTGTTGGTTTTTTCTTTTTTTAAGGAATGAACTCCAAGCAATGAATTGTCCTCTTAGAACTACTTTCAATGTGTCCCATAGATTCCGATATGTTGTGTCTGTGTTTGCATTTATCTCTAAGAATTTTTTAATTTCCTCCTTGATGTCTTCTATAACCCATTGATCATTCAGTAACCTATTGTTCATTCTCCAAGTGATGTATGCTTTTTCCTTCCTTCTTTTATTGTTGATTTTCAGTTTCATTCCATTATGATCAGATAAGATGCATGGTATTATGTCTACTCTTTATACTGTCTAAGAGTTGCCCTGTGACATAATATATGATCTATTTTTGAGAAGGATCCATGTGCTGCTGAGAAAAAAGTATAACTGCTTGATGTTGGGTGGTATACTCTATATATGTCAATTAAGTCTAGGTTATTAATTGTGTTATTGAGTTCTATAGTTTCCTTATTCAATTTTGTTTGGAAGATCTGTCCAGTGGCGAGAGAGGTGTGTTGAAGTCTCCCATGATTATGGTATGGTGGTCTATTAGACTCTTGAACTTGAGAAGAGTTTGTTTGATGAACATAGCTGCACCATTGTTTGGGGCATAAATATTTATGATTGTTATGTCTTGTTGGTGTATGGTTCCCTTAAGCAGTATGTAGTGTCCCTCTTTATCCCTTTTGATTAACTTTGGCTTGAAATCTATTTTATTTGATATGAGTATGGAAACTCCTGCTTGTTTCCGAAGTCCATATGAGTGATATGATTTTTCCCAACCTTTCACCTTCAGACTATGTATGTCTTTTCCTATCAAATGCGTCTCCTATAGGCAGCATATTGTTGGGTCTTGTTTTGTGATCCATTCTACTAGCCTGTGTCTCTTAATTGGTGAGTTTAAGCCATTAACATTTAGGGTTATTATTGAGATATGGGTTGTTCTTCCAGCCATATTTGTTTATTTCTGTTACTAAACATGGTTTGTTTTCCTCTTTGATTATTTTCTCCCCCCTTTACTGTCCTATCTCCCACTGTTCATTTTCATTGTTATTTTCCATTTCCTCTTCCTGTAATGTTTTGCCGAGGATGTTTTGAAGAGATAGTTTTCTAGCTGCGAATTCTTTAAACTTTTGTTTATCGTGGAAGGTTTTAATTTCATCTTCCATCCTGAAGCTTAATTTCGCTGGATACACAATTCTTGGTTGGAACCCATTTTCTTTCAGTGTTTGAAATGTGTTATTCCAGGATCTTCCAGCTTTCAGAGTCTGTGTTGAAAGATCAGCTGTTATCCTGATTGGCTTACCCCTAAATGTAATCTGCTTCCTTTCTCTTGTAGCTTTTAAAATTCTCTCCTTATTCTGTATATTGGGCATCTTCATTATAATGTGTCTAGGTGTGGATCTCTTATGATTTTGCACATTCGGCATCCTGTAGGCTTCTAGGATTTGGGATTCTGTCTCATTCTTCAAGTCTGGGAAGTTTTCTCATATTATTTCATTGAATAGACTGCTCATTCCTTTGGTTTGGAGCTCTGTACCTTCCTGTATCCCAATGACTCTTAAGTTTGGTCTCTTAATGTTATCCCATATTTCTTGGATGTTCTGCTCATGGTTTCTTAACAGTCTTGCTGAGCTGTCTATGTTCTTTTCCAGTTGAAATACTTTGTCTTCCCCCCCTGATGTTCTATCTTCTAAGTGTTCTACTCTGCTGGTAGTATTCTCCATTGAGTTTTTAAGTTGGTTTATTGCTTCCTGCATTTCTAGGATTTCTGTTTGTTTGTTTTTTATAACCTCTATCTCCCTGTATAGTTGATCCTTTGCTTCCTGGATTTGTTTGCGTAATTCATTGTCGAAGTGATCTTTCATTGTCTGATTTTGCTGTCTAATGTCTTCCTTGATACTCCAGATCATCTGAAGCATGTATATCCTGAATTCTTTATCTGACATTCCATCTGTTGCAGCTGTTACCTCTTCTAAAGTTGCGTTGACCTGCATTGCTTGTGGTCCTTTCTTTCCTTGTCTTTTCATACTGCTTGCGTATCTTTCCTGCAGGCATGGGCGGCGGCTCTGCTCTCTCCTTATTCCAATTGGGGTGTCGTGGCTACCACGCCAGCAGGTCACTGGGCCTGTTCTGGGCGCTGTCGGCGGCTCTGTTCTGCCCCTACTCCAATTGGGGTGATGAGTGTACCACGCCGGCAGGCCACCGGGCCTGATCCGCCGGTCGGTTGCAGGTTTGCCTACCCTGCAGTCACGGGCGGTGGCTCTACTCTGCCCCTACTCCAAATGGGGTGACGTGTCTGTCGTACCGGCAGGCCACTGGGCCTGTCCCGCTGGTCGGTCGCAGATCTGCCCACCTTTCGGGCACGGGTGGCAGCTCTGCTCTGCCCCTACTCCAATTGGGGTGTTGTGACTACCCCGCCTGCAGGTCGCTGGGCCTCTTCCTGGCACGGGTGGCGACTCTGCTCTGCCCCTACTCCAATTAGGGTGGTGTGTGTACCACGCCGGAAGGCTTCTGGGCCTGATCCGCCGGTCTGTCCCAGGTCTGCCTACCTTGGAGGCGCGGGCGGCGGATCTGCCCTGCCCCTCCTACCACGACGCCTGTGGACCCCTGGGCCTGATCTTCAGGTTGGTCACAGGTCTGCTCACCCTGCGGGCACTGCTGGTGGTTCCGCTCCGCCCCCACTCCAATTGGGGTCACGTGGCCACCACACCGGCAGGGCCTGATCCGGGCGTGGGAGAAGGATCTGCTCTGCCCCTACTCCAGTTGGAGTGACGTGTGTACCACACTGGCAGGCCACTGGGCCTGACCCGCCAGTCTGTGACAGGTCTGTTTACCTTGCAAGCGCGGGCAGCGGCTCTGCCCTGCCCCTCCTACCACGCCCATGTACCACTGGGTCACGGGTCTGCCCACCTTGCGGGTGCGGGTGGCGGCTCCGCTCCGCCCCCTCTCCAATTGGAGTCATGCGGTCACCATGCTGGCAAGCCGCTGGGCCTGCTCCGGGCGCTGGCGGTGGCCCGGCTCCTCCCATTGTAGAGGTTTTTCACTTCTTTTGTTAAGTTGATTCCCAATATTGTATTTATTTATTTATTTATTTATTTATTTTTGAGGCTACTGTGAATGGTGTAGTTTTCCTAATTTCTCTTTCAAAAAATTCATCACTGATATATAGAAATGCATTTGATTTATGGGTATTGACCTTATATCCTCTACTTTGCTGAATTCATTTATTAATTCTAGAAGTTTTCTGGTGAGTTTTTTGGATCCTCTAAGTGTAGAATCCTGTTGTCAGCAAATAATGATAGTTTGAGTTCTTTATTCCTATTTGTATCCCTTTAATTGCTTTTCTCTGTCTAATTGCTCTTCAGAACACTAAAGAAATTGAGGAAGACCTTAGGAGATGGAAAGATCTCCCATGCTCTTGGATAGCCAAAATTGATACTGTCAAAATGGCCATACTACACAAAGCACTATATAGATTCAATGTGATTCCATTTAAAATCCCAACATCATTCCTTATAGAAATAGAAAAAGCAGTTATAAAATTTATTTTAAAAAATATGAGACCCAGAATAGCCAAAGCAATCCTTAGCAAGAAAAGTGAAACAAGAGGCATCACAATATCAGAACTTAATCTATACTACAAAACTATAGTAACAAAAATGGCATGGTTTTGACACCCAAAATAGACATGTAGACCAATGGTACACAATAGAAGACACAGAGACAAAGCCATATAAATAGTTATCTCATACTTTGGCACAAAGGTGCCAAAAACATACTTTGGAGAAAAGATAACGTTTTCAACAAATGGTGCTGGGAGAACTGGAAATCCATATGCAGCAAAATGAAACTAAACTGCTATCTCTCACTATGCACAAAACTCAACACAAAGTGGATCAAAGACTTAGGAATTAGACCAGAGACCCTGTGCCTAATAGAGGAAAAAGTAGGCCCAAATCTTCATCATGTTGGATTAGGCCACAACTTCCTTAAGAGACTCCTAAAACACAAGAAATGAAATCAAGAATTAATAAATGGGATGCACACAAACTAAAAAGCTTATTACCAGCAAAAGAAACAATCAATGAGATGAAGAGAAGGCCTACATTTTGGGAATAAATTTTTCCCACACACATGTCAGATAGAGCACTAGTCTCCAGGATATACAAAGAACTCAAAAAAATTAACACACACACACACACACACACACTAAAAAAAATCAATAAATGGGCTAAGGAGCTGAACAGACACTTCTCAAAAGAAGATATATAATTGATCAACAAATATTTGAAGAAATGTTCAACATCTCTAGCAATCAGAGAAATGCAAACCCAATCTACTCTAAGATTTCACTTCATTCCAGTCAGAATGGCAGTTATCAAGAATACAAACAACAATAAGTGTTGGCAAGGATGAGGGGGAGAAGGCACACTCATACATTGTTGGTGGGACTGCAAATTGGTGCAAACAATATGGAAAGTAGTATGAGGTTCCTTAACACATTTGGAATACAACCACCTTTTGACCCAGCTAGCCTACTCTTTGGTCTAAACCCAAAAGACTTAAAAACAGTATACTACAGTGACACAGCCACATCAATGTTTATAGCAGCTCAATTCACAATAGCTAAACTGTGGAATCAACCTAATGTCCTTCAATAGATAAATGGATAAAGAAACTGTGGTACATATACACAATGGAATATTACTCATCATTAAAAGAAAATAAAATTATAGCATTTACAGGTAAATGGATGGTGTTGGAGAATATCACACTAATCAAAATAAGCCAATTCCAAAAAAACAAAGGCCGAATGTTCTCTCTGATAAGTGGATGCTGATCCATAATGGGGGGAGGGGCATGTGGGAAAAATGGAGGAACTTTGATTGGGCTAAGAGGAGGGAATAGTGGGAGGGGGCATAGGCCAGGAAAGCTGGTGGAATGAGATGGACATCATTACCCTAGGTATATGTACGACTGCACATATGGTGCAATATTACATTGTGTACAACAAGAGAACTGAAAAGTTGTGCTGCAACTGTGTAAAATGAATCAAAATGCATTCTGCTATCATATATACCTAATTAAAATTAAGTAATTATTTTTTTTAAAAGACAGGATAGAGACAAGACCATTCCTTCATCTTGAACAACACTTAGCATCTTTTTCTCCATGGGCATGGTAAATTAAGAGGTAAAAAAGACAAAGAAATATTACAAAATTAACATAAACAGAAATAGCTTGGTAGAGTCCAGATTCCTTATTCCACATACAATTCAGCAGTTTCCTCTCATACTATTATGAAAACATACTGGGAATTTTTATCTAATGTAATAAAATACATTCACTCATTATTGGTAGTGGTATAAACATTCACAAGTTCTAGAAAATGACACAAACAATTTGTGGAAATCCAAAGTAATATGTTCTTATTCCTTTTTTATAGGAAGTATGGTGCGATTAATAAATTTTGATATTTATGCCAATTTTACCAAGATAGATGTCCTTTTTCCCAAACCTGGACTACAACCGAAGAGGGGAAAATATGACATACTACGACATCTTTTAAAAGCCAATTTCTTTTTCTGTTGATTAACCTAGCGTGTGTGTGTGTGTATGTGTGTGTATTTTACTAGATGGTAAAGAAAACTTTGTCACTTGGTCCCAGAAATGATTAAGCAGGTGAAATAAGAGATGTTTGCATTCATGACAAACTCTGACAGTGCTCAGTGCCAGCTATTTTTGTCTCCTTTTGTCACACCTCTTATCCACTCATTTGGAATAAGAGTTTTAAGGAAGAGTTATTGATCTCCATTGTTTTGAATGATTACGGAGGATAACATTATTGCCAAGAAATGGGGAGATAAAGAGGTGTCCTACCTGCCATTGAAGTATGCAAACTGTGTTTTAGCATCTGTCATGCAAGACCAGTTGGGAAAAGCATCAAGTTTCCCTTCTTTATGTCCAGGAAATAATCTGACAAAGAAATGAGCAAAACGGTTAAAAGTACACTAATTAGTACCTTTTGCAATGATGTCTACAAATTTCCTTTGAGACAGATGCAATGCCTAGAAATGGAGATTGTGTCAACACCGCAGCTGACAGTTTGTCTACACTCCACCACACCCATCCCAAGGGCTTTTATAAAAATGAATTGTTAGGATAGATTCCATCTGGTAAAAATGGCAAGAAAATGACACAGGCTTTTGTTACAGTCCCCACACTGGCGAAGCAGCCAATTGGCAGCAGTGTAAATTCAAGATTTCTCTATTTTTTTTCCCTCTCCCTTTTCCTAGGCCAGGGAAAGTTCTAAATGTTAAAAGACAACAAAACTATATTTCAGAGGTGACAGAGTGAAATTTTATGCCCTTCTCTCCACTTGAACTCAAAAGGCTCCCTGCTGAGAGATTATAATATAGCTAGTGTAACTTTGAATATCTCTGCCCCAGGCCCTGCTCTCCCAAGAAGCATAGAGGGAAAGAAAGTGGTTGCGGTCAGGAATTACAATTTAATTTAAAAAATAGAGTGGATTTGCTCAGTGTTATGGTTGGCCAATCTAAATCAGCATTACCTTGGAATCCTGAAAAATGTACAGATTCCTGAGATCTCTCATAAATTAACCAAATTAAAATCTTTGAAACCAGGGTGTGACAACATGAAATAAACTCCCTAAATAATTCTAAATTTAAATAATCCTTGGATAAGGGTATCAAAAGAACATTGGAAAATTCTGAAAAGAATCTTCATTTAAAAATGTGCTGTTTCCTATCTGTGAAAAAGACACTTTTTTTTTTTCTTCTTTTTGATTCTCTATAGAAGACAGTGCTAAGCTGTACGCTTAAAATTACTTTTGGACACTCTCTCCAATACTTATAGAGTGCATATGTTAAAAGTAATGCAATTAATTGAACATTAAAGGGTTTTTAAAAAAAACAAAGAATTCTCGTATTTTCACAAAAAGTTTGTGGATTTGAGCTGAAATCCTAGAAATGAGTATAGGGATCAAGTTTTCTACCCATGAAGCCAACAAACTAAAGGCTTTTTCAGCAGCTGAAAATGAATTTAACAGTGAAAATATTTATAGTCCTTTGGCTGAAAAATTTTATTTGGAATTAAGTTGTTGCCTTGAGAGAAATTCGTGAGATGCGTAGTGAATCATATTGCCAATTATTTCTAAATTTCTAATACTATAATTCCTACAAGAGAAAAAGGAAGAAAATAAAATAAATAAATAAATAAATACTTGGTTACATATACTCCTGGTCAAGTCACTCCAAATTCCAACAGATTTGCTTTCCTTCACAAGAATTCATTTTTATATGAATTTTACCCATCTTTTTTAATTTCTTTCGATTTACTTAATTCTCTTTAGTCAACTTCTATGCAGATGTTAAGAATAACTTTGAATATAATGGAAAATCTATGAAGGTAAAAATAACAATCCTGTCATTTTGGATACAGACTTCTCTATAAACAAAATGCCTGGGCTCACTATAAAATTTCAGCCAAATCTGAAGAAATTATTTCGTAGTTTGTAGAAGCAAAAAAAAAAAAAAAATCTTTCAACAACCTACTACTGCCTTAGCAGTCCTTTTGTCAGGCTGTTAAGGTTGACTTCATTTCAAAGGGCTTCAGTTAGTCATTTGATAGTATGCTATCTCATAGGGTCCATGCTGGTCAGGTTTCTCTCAAGGCAGAATTGGACTAAGCTTCTATAATTCTTTTATTTGGCATTAGTCTTCCCTTGCTAGTTCAGTAAGTTTAAACCATTTTCAGAAACAACATTTTTTTTTCTTTCTCTCATGCACAAACACTAAAAAATTAAGGATTCTAGAAATAAGATCTTCAAAATGAATGACCCAGTTAGAATGATGTAAAATACATCATTCCCTGGAATCTCCATAGTAGAAAAATCAAATATGAGAAATGCCAACTGTTTGAATTGAATTGAAGGAAAAGTTTTATTGAGTGACACTTTAAAGTTAGGAAGGTAAGAACATTCTCAGAGAGGATTCATTGCATGCTCATCTAATACCCTAACACATGTTTTACACCAATACAGTTAATTATTTCATAATTGCAAATGAGGGCACATAGACTTCTAGTGGGTTTATTAAAACAACTTTTGAAGAGACCAAATTAACTATCAGATGGGTAGGTAAGTAGTTGGACACCTAACTGTTCTTATGATCTTCTCTTTGGTATGTCTTGTATCTTTTACAGCACTTGTAAGGTATATTGTAGCTCTTCATAAGTGATTTTTAGTTGATATTAATTTAGAGCTGAAATATTTTTAAAATCCATGCAACACTGCTCACATAATTAACTTCCCCTAAAATTTCTTTTTATTCAAGCTACCCCCTTTTTTCCCCCATTGATTTTCCTTGTCAAATAACAACTTATTTTAAGTACTTCAGTGCTTACCATCAATTTCCAAATGACTTAGAAGCAAAATAAGTGACCAGAGAGACAATGGCCATTTTAAATTTGTTCTTCTCCTTAACCTTCTGAAGCATTGAACAGTGATAGGTACCTATTTGTATTAAATTCATTCCTTACTTCTTTCCTTCCTCCCTCCCTCCCTCCCTTCCTTTCATTTTCTCTTCTTGAAGCTGAGTCACACAGGTCCTTTTTCCTGTATATACTAATTCAATACTTGTTTCCTTCATCAGGAAGAATAACTAACTATATACAAATTTATAGAAATCAGAGGTTCGCCTAAAAAGATAAGATTTAGTGGTATCTTTTTAAAGAAAAAAAAATCAGCCGATCAGTTTTCCTTCATATTACTAACAAATGTCTTTTTAAAAGAAATTTTGAATAAAGAAGTAAAGTCATCAGGTTGACATTTTTCACAGCACAATTGTAATCATTTTATTTCTGTTTCTCCAATTTAGCAGAGAGAGGGTGGAGAAAGGTTGACTGTATTGGCATTGGTGAAGTTTATTTCTTCAGATTCAATAAATGAAATTCACAGTGGTTTCTGGTATATCCATTACTGCATTGGCATCAAACACAGAATCAGAAGCACATATTTTGTTTGGTTTTATTCAAGAACTACACACAAGAAAAGTAGGTTTGTGTTACACTTGTTCAGTATCTTTAACTATTGTGTCCACACAATAGCACCAAGCATGTTTTTCTTCATATTTTCTTAAATAACTTTATTCATAATGCTTCAATTAGGAATTGTATCTTCTCCATAGAAAAAAATAATATCTTATCCAAAATTATGAATATGGAAAATATGGATGTGATCTCTAGCCAGGAGATGAATTACTATTTCAACAAAAAATGACTAGGAGAAAATCTTTATAAAACATACCATTTGTTTTTCAAAGAACATACTCCAAAGAAAAAGTTAGGTTTACAAATAGAAGCCAAATATATGTATACATTTCAAGAATGAATAAAAAAATTAAATGTTATATTATCAACATTTGCATAAATTAAAATTAATTTAAATAAAAATACACATGTTACAAGAATGTATACAAAGAAAAGGATGTGTGTTAATTATATTAAAAGTACAATACATAAGCCAAGGTATTAGAAAAGAAACTCACCAGATTGAATCAATGATCATCTTGACTGTGGACCTCTAGAACTGTGAGAAATGCTCGTATAATTTTTTAAATTACCAATATAAGTTATTTTTAGCAGTCTGAACAAACTACGTAAACTTATGTTCTCAATATTTTGTTTTATTTATTATTATTCATTTATTTATTTATTTTGGTACCAGGAATTGAACCCAAGAGTGCTTAACCACTGAGCCACATCCCCAGCCCTTTTTCTTTTTTAATATTTTTATTTTTATTTAATTTTTTTGAGTTATAGGTGGACACAATATCTTTATTTTATTTTGTATGATGCTTAGGATCAAACCCAGTGCCTCATACATGCTAGGCGAGCATGTTACCTCTGAACCACAACCCCAACATCCCCAGCCCTTTTTTTTAGATATTTTATTTAGAGACATGGTCTGGATGAGATGCTTAGGGCCTTGCTAAGTTGCTTAGGTCCTTGCTAAGTTGCCGAGGCTGGCATTGACCCTCCTGCCTCAATTTCCTGAGCCGCTGGGATTATAGATGTCTGCCACCACTACCAACTATAAAATATTTTAAATACTCAATTAGTCATAATCTTTAAAATTACCCATTGAAGTGTTAACGTTGACTTGCTTTGCTGAAGCATATTAGATGAATTACCCAAGATCACATGTTGTTGGATATTGACTCTGGAGCCTCCTCACCTTTATTATCTAGCTCCTACATGAATATCTATGTGTAGTTGAAATAATATATAGGTGTTTAATTACATACTATCTTCACCTGTCATTTAAAAAAATTATTCTTACCATCCAGAAAGGAAACAAATACAAAAAGTATCTAATCAAAGGGGAATTTTATCCTAAAAATTTAATGAAGTAGAAGTAGATGGCAAAAACAAACGAAAAATATAGAAAGGGGAAAAGAATGTATGCACAGAGGATATGTGAATTGTAATGGATAGCTGTACAATCATTATAATCTGTAGAAATTTGAAAGGCAAATGATAATTATTAATATTAAATAATTTTTTCCATAGTCAATTTTCACAATGAAATAAAGAGGAATTGGATGCTTCAAATTCAAGAAAAGTCTGGAGATGTAGTTCAGTAATAGGGCATTTGTCTGGTATGTGCAAGGGTCTAGGTTTAATCCCCAGTACCATAAAATAAACAAATAAGTAAAATTCAAGAAAACAGCCGACTGAAAGTTGTTACATGAGATAACCATGTCAGATACAAGAGCTACCGGCCAAATTTATTTCCTCTCTTCACCATGTAAGCACCTATGATTTGTAATCACTGAGGAAAAGAAAGGCAGAAAAAATATTGCCTGGCAGAGCTTACAGCCTGGGAAAGAGATATGAAGACAACAAATATGGCAATTATTTTAGTTAAAAATATTTGCATCTCTACAAGGTACAGCAGTGTGCAAGAAACATAGGCTTCTCTTGTGTGAAAATCAAATATTGGAAAACTTTGTGGCATGAATAGATTGCTCCATTTGAATGTGTGGTGTGTACACAGATGGCTGATAAGAGGATTTATAATAAAAGAAGTATTACAAGTAAGGTGTGAAACAGTAAGGTGGACAGTCACCTCTTGTGCTCAACTCCAAACTCTTTACTATACATAGAGAACTGCCTTGATTATGATCTTATTTCTCTTCTCTCTACTCTCCTAAAGCCAGGGTGGAGGAGGTGGAGTCAAGTAGGTGCTGGTTCTTGTTTTAGAAAACATCTGCCGTGGTCCCTATGAAGGCTGTTGGAGGGACTTTCTGACTCCATCCATGTTCAGCAGTGATGACTGGCATGCGGGCCAGATTTTTGCAATTTTTCAAGAGCCTTTTGTTTCCTGCTTGCTTTCCAAGTCCAGTCTTGCAGTCTCCTCTCCTTTATGTGACTCCAAATATCTTCTTCAGAGAAATCTATTTTACAGGATATTGATAACAGAATTTAGTTATTGGTATCAGAATATTGGGCAATGTATGGAACTCAAGATTTGTTAGCTATATAATATGGGCAAAAGGCAGTAGAAACTTTGAAATTGTAAGTATCCAGAAGACTTTGGCCCACACAAATTTGAAGTATCACCTTTACTTATCTGAAATGACACATTTTTTGAAGGCAGAGCATTAAGAAACAGAAAAGAGGATTGAAAGGCAGGTAGCCACTTCTAACAGTACGTATGACTACTAGAAAAGAGAATGGGAAGCTCAAATCAAAATTCTCAGCCCAAGTTGAGGACTTCAAATCTATGGAATTTATAACATATTTTCTAAAATGTAAAGCTCTTATTTCTTTCCATTGCAGGGCGACTGAATCAAAATTTTTAAAGTACTTTCTGAATTGGAATGAATACACAAACTATTATAGCATTAAACTGGAAGTAGAGGGTCCCAAGAGAAATGGAACAGAGATAACACAGTATGATTCAGAAGAGTTGGCATTCCTGGGATCTCTGACCTTAATGAACCTCCTTGGGTTGCAGAAAAGAACCTCATTATCCTTGACTTTTAAAGAAATCCTACTTGTTGAATATACTGCTTCTTCCTCAACTCAGAGCACATGTACCATTCCCCTTAATCTTCACAGTTGCTCAACCCACAATGAGAGGTAGCAACAGGATCTCAATCAAAAAGTGAAGGAATGAAAGCATTCTTCTAAATGAACTATAGGAATTCCCTCACTTATACTGGTTAAATATTAGGAAAGATATGTCAGTTCTGAGGATATTCAACCAAGAAGGGAGAATGGGAACACTAGAGTAGATTGAAATGAATTATAAGAACATACTTCAGAGATTTTGGGTTTCATTATATTAGCTTAGGAGACTGGAAGTCTGAGATTTTGCTAGATGATATTCCAAAATTGAACTCAATGGAAGCATATATTAAATGAAGTTGATTCATTGGTATATTAAAAGTACAAAATCAAAACTTTCAAAAAATGAAATTTTATAGATATAATCCACCTATCCACCTTCAACAAGCAATGAGATACTAAACAGTGTCTTAAGAAAGACATTAGTGATGTTTATGTGTCGCTTGTTGTCTTAATTCACTCCTGATACCATAACAAAAAACCACAAACTGAGTAATTTATAAACCACAGAAATTTATTTCTCACAGTTCTGCAGTCTTCAAAGTCCAAGATTAAGGTCACACATCATATACCTTCTTTTTTTTTTTTTTGGTATAGGGATTGAATTATGGGATACTTAGCTAGTGAGCCACATCACAAGCCCTTTTTCTCTTTTTTACTTTTTATTTTGAGACAGGATCTCAAGAAGTTGTTTAAAGCCTCTCTCAGGCTTGTCCTCAAACCTCTTGGCTTATCATTGCTGGGATTACAGATGTATCACCACTCCTGGCACACATGGATGGTACCTTCTTGCCATCTTCTCACAAAATACAAGGGAGAAGTCTCTCTTGGGCCTCTTCTACAAGAAAAAGCATGAATACTATCATGGTGTAATCACCTTCAAAAGGCCCTACCTCCTAATTAATATCACTTTTGTAGTCAATATTTCAACGCATGAATTTTGGGGAGACTTGGACATTTAAAACATAATGTGGCTGGAAGGCAAAACGATGAAAATAAATTTCCTGATTTTACTAAGGAAAGGTAAACACACAATTAAAGAAATCAAGTAGTGTCATTTAACTGCTAATGAAATATGTCTATATGTATCTTTTTATTGCTGTGAACAAAATACCCAGCAAGAACTACTTAGAAGACTGAAAGTACATTTGGGGCTCATGGTTTCAGAGATTTAATCCATGGGTTACATTGCTGAAGGTCCAAGGTGAGATAGAGCATCATGGGGGAAGGGCATGATGGAGAGAAGCTGTTCCCTTTATGGTAACAAGGATGGAGAGAGAGAAAGGTGGGGACAGACAGAGAGAGGGAAAGGGAAGCTTCATACATTACCCTTTTGTGGGCATCCGGTAGGGACTCAGACCCTTCTACACTTTGCCTCATCTCCCAGGACTTCTTTTACAATCTTGATGGAAGGGGCTGGGATTGTGGATCTGTGGTAGAGCATTCCCCTAGCATGTGCCAGAGAAGATGCATTCTTCCAGGTCATGCCCTGAGTGACCCACCCCCTCTAGCCATACTCCACCTGCCTACAGTTTACCATCTAGTCAGTACTTCAAATGAGGGTGGAGTGATTAAGTCACAGCTTTTATAATCTGATTGTCTATCTCTGAATGTTGTTGAATTAACAGAAGTTTTTTGGGGGTGGGGCATCTCATATTGAATATCCCACCATAATAACCCACCTCTAGCCCCCAAAAGCTTATGTCCATTTCACAATGCAAAATGCATTTAGTTCACTTACTCTGAGAATCCCATAGTCTTAGCAATTTCAACATTGCCCCAAAATTTCCTCTGAAACTGAAGGCAAACTCTTAGCTGTGAGTCTCTGTAAAACTGAAAAGCTAGTTATAAATATCCAATATACAGTATCACAGAATTAATGTTCCCATTCAAAAAGAGAGAAATAGGAGTAAAGAAAGAGGGGATGGGACCCAAACAAGTCTGAAACCGAGCCCAGCAAACAGGTCTCATAACTCCTCCTATAATTCATCTTTCAGCCTGTAGACATATACCAGGAGATGTTGTGTCCAAAGGGCTTGGGGAGTGTCTTTGGCCTTGCTGCTTGCAATGCACATGGATTCTCTTGTAGCCTGACTGTCTCCGCAGCTTGCAGCTTTTTTCAACGGATAGTCCTGTTACTGTCATCTCTTAATTCCTGGGGTCTCCACTCTAGCTTTAGCTTCCCATTCACAGCTTCATACATTACCCTTTCGTGGGCATCCTGTAGGGACTCAGACTCTTCTACACTTTGCCTCATCTCCCAAGACTTCTTTTACAATCTTGATGGAAGGGGCTGGGATTGTGGATCTGCAGTAGAGCATTCCCCTAGCATGTGCCAGGCCCTGGGTTCGATCCTCAGCACCACATAAAGATAAATAAAATAAAGTTATCATGTCCAACTACAACTAAAAAATAAATATTAAAAAATAATCTTGATGGAAGCTGCAATAATTATAGCATTCTGTATTCCTACAGAACTGAAATTATGACTATTTTGGTTTCTGAATACTATCACAGCTCAGACTACTAAAACAATTTTTTATCTCCCCCCACCCTAAGCAAGCTCGTGTCCCCTTGATCTGTTCTCAAAGGAATTTACCCTTCTACATTATGGAGCCTATAATGTGTGTGGTCTGGCAAATTCTTGAGATACTCTTGAGGCATCTTCCTTATTGTCATTTTGCAAAGCACTTAGCATCTCCTTATTGTTAAGGGCCACAGACAAGTCAAGATGGCGCCTGGCACTTTGCCAGGAGGAGTGTTTTGTGAAGTAACTGCCAGCAAGTCATTAAGATGATGAGGATTCCTTAATGACTAATTGATGTATCTAGATGATGTTAATTGAAACAAGCTGTGTATAATGAGTTAGGTATAAATACCTCTGCTGTCCTACAATAAAGCGGCTCCCGCTGTTTCAACCTTCACAAGTTCCTTGTCACACCCCCCCCCCCCCGCCCCTGTTTATTTTGCCCAGCCAGACTGGGGCACCTTATGGGCTGTAATTTTTTTCAACAAGCACAACTTTCTGGGCCCAGGTTTACCTGAACTTTTCTAGGCAAACTGCAATTGTTTTTAAAATAATTTACCTCTGTTTGATGGTCCCAATTTTTACAGTAAACCTAGTTAAAAACTGCTAGCAATATCTAGGCCACTGATGATTGCTGTGCTGACTTAAAATTTCCTTCACCAGATTAATTAGTCCAAGACTTTTTAATTTAGACTCAAAGCCTCAGAATATAGCCAAAATGTAGCCATTTCCTTTATCACAATATATTGTGAGTGGCCTCTATTCCAATTTTCAATAGAAAACTCATTTCTTTCTGAAACCTCAGGAATACAGGGTGCATTGCTATTGGCATTCTCGTCTTCTGATTTCCCAAAATAATTTCCCATAAAAGCTCTGCTTATAACATTGTGAGACTTTTCCAGCCTACATTTCCAAACTTTTCCAAAATTTTCCTGTAAACTATTTCTAAAGGCTTTTGAACCACAGGATCAGGCTAATCACAGCACTGGCTTCACTCTTGGTGCCAATTTTGTTTTATTCAGATTTTCATTGATTTTGACAAAAATATCTGATAAGAACAATTTAGAGAAGGGAAAGTTTATTTTGGATTTATGGTTTCAAAGGTCTTAGTCCATAAGACAGCTGATTTCATTGCCCTGGGTCCAAACTGAGAGAGCACATCATGGGGGAAAGGTATGTTAAAGAAGGAGATCTATTCCCTTTATGTTAGCAAGAAGAGAGAGAGAGAGAGAGAGAGAGAGAGAGAGAGAGAGAGAGAGAGAAGAGGGGGGGGGGGGAAGTAGGGAAGAGGGGAAGGACCCACCCCTTCTAGACACACCCTACCTGCCAACAATTACTTCCCAATTGGCCCATTGAAATCAAGAGGGACTGATTGGTTCATAGCTCTTAATCTAATCATTTCACTTCTGAATATTGTTGCAGTAACAGGAGTTTTTGAGGACAGTTGATATTCAAACCATACAAACACACACATGCTAAATATATACACAAGTGTGTGTGTGTGTGTGTGTGTGTGTGTGTGTGTGTGTGTGTTCATATATGGTATCAGGATTAGCATAAAGTCAGAATGATTTGACCCAAAGATAACTTAATAGCAGGCAATTAAAAATTACATTTTTGGCTGGGTGTGGTTGCACATGCCTGTAATCCCAGCACCTAGGGAGGCTGAGACAGGAGGATTGGGAGTTCAAAGCCAGCCTCAGCAAAAGTAAGGCACTAAGCAATTCAGTGAGACCCTGTCTCTAAATAAAATACAAAATAGGGTTAGGGATGTGGCTCAGTGATGGAGTTCCTCTAAATTCAATCCCTAGAACACCCCCCACCATCGACAAAAAAAAAAAAATGGAGCAAAATGGATGTGAAATCCTTCATAATATAATGTGATTTGTAAAATCAAAAAATATACATAACTGTTCATCAGGAGATTTGATGGAACTGTTGTGATACATGATGCAGGATTTTAGCCTCTGACTGAAGTTTTAAGTCTCAGTCAGCTATGCACTGAAAAGCTGCCAGAATGAAGAAGAGGGCAACTTGTCTTAAATAATTTGTTATGCTGTCACATAATGTGCTTCTATTTATTTTTTAACCCAGTGTTTTCCCCCTAAAATCAGTGATCACTTCTAAAGTAACTGTCTCCTGAGGAAGAAAACATGATTTTAAAATGAAATAAGTCCTAGTCCCTTCTGCAGTCCAGTAATAGTGGTTTTCTGATGGTAAGTGAATTTACCTCATTCTAGCTCATATCTTTCTTATATTAATTTCCCAAATTCTTTTACATGGAGTTGGCAGAAATGACCAAGGAGAATTATAGATTTTTCACAGGCTCTCTAAACTATGAAGGAAGGACTATTCTCACTGAAGAAGCCAAATTGAAGACTGCAGAGCTACCCACCACTAGAAAAATATAGCAAAACTACTTCAATAAAAATAAAGGATCAGAGATATATCAATGCCCACCTTCAAAGACTTAAACATTTAGGGTTAATGATTCCCTTCTAAATCTAGTGTTTGGCCAAGTGGTGGATGAATAGTCTTAGAGGATAAAAATGGATTTTCCAAAGTTTAATTAGATGACAGCTCCTTTTGCAACTGCTATACCATATGTGGTCCAATTCATTACAGCTCTTGGTGCCTTGTATGAAGTAAATGATCTGACTAATGTGTTTTTGCTCACTTCCAATAAACAAAATTACCAGAGGCAGTCTGCTTTCTTTCACTAGACAAGAACAGTGATGTAATTTTGCCATACTATTTCTGGATTGTGTTAACTCCTTGACTTTGTACCATATTTTAGTCATCAAACCACCATTTCAAAGAACATCATGTGATACAATCTAGAGGAAACACTTTATTGGCCAGAGACATTAGTAAGACAGTTGAATACCAGAACATTGGACTTACATATAATGGAAGTCCATAGAACTGCCCTGCAATTGATCTGTTATAGAAGTTTAGAACGTTAAGAAAAGAAGAGCTACATCTCCAAATTAAAAACAGATTGCATCCACTGCCACTAAGAGCACAGATAGTCTCCATGAATTTTAGCAACATATGACCAAATGTGACTCCTATGCTTAGAAGTTAGCTGTAAGCTTGCAGCTTTTGTTGAATGGCAAAAGAAAGCTCTTCAGATAGTCAAGGTCAAAGTGACCCCACTAACCATGCATCAGATCAAATGAAATTCAAAGAATGTTTGGGAGATCAGGCCATTATATGCAGCCAGTGTAAGCTTAACAGAAATAAACCTCTAGCTTTCCAAAATAAAGACATGTTATTTTACCAAAATGATCATTATCCTTTAGAGACTTTAGACCTTAGGAGAGGATGAAGAATAATTTTGTTAGCTTTTCATAAACACAGTCTTATCTGAATTTCCTAGCAGGGCTGATTCAGCAAGTATATGATATACTTGGAACTGGGAACAAAAAGTTTCAAGTCCTGTGGCCCTGTTGTCTTTCTCTTAAATCACACTGATGGCCTCTGTGGACTTCATCTAGACCAGAGGACTGAGAAGAGTACAAATACAATCAGACTATTGTTGCTATTACCGGATATACAGAAACCAATCATGAGTGGACTGCTGTGATAATATTGTTTCAAATTAGGACACTTTAAGAGACAGTTGAATAAAAGAGTGAGGGTGATGAGACTATTTCTAAGATCCAATTGTCTCTTATGAGCATTACTGAAGACATTAAAGTCTAGTAGTACTGTTTCCAGATTGTAATAAAATTGTATCTTCTAAGAAATCTTTTCTAAGTTGTGTTAGAGATAATCTTTAATTTGAATAGAGCTGGAGCTAAAGCTAACTTTGTGGAAATGAGAGAACTTGAGAAGCTGGACAAAAATTATCCCAGAGTAGAACAATTCTGGGAAGTTCATAACAGAGCTCACTCAAGAATTACAAGGCTATTTTTATTTGTAATTTTAATTCAGTGATGAATTCTTCCCTATAGAATCCTGGAACAATGGGCACCCAATGGAGTCAGAAATGTTAAAAGTGAATCAAAATAAAATAGCTTAGAAGTGACAGAGTTTATAGTAGTTTTAGAATCAGGAGAGCCTCGGGTTGCTTTAGACAGAAAGGATAAGTAAGCTATGCAAAGAAGATTTGTTATTCATAATGAAAGAAGAAATTCATATTAGCATTAGTAAAAATTCATAACTATGAAAAGTGTACTAAGAAGACATATGTGTTGAATCCAGTTATAAAATTCCACAAACAGAAGGAAGAGACAACCCTAAAAGTTTATAGAGAGAGAAAAAGAACATATTCTGAAGATTTAAAAAATATATATAATTTTATTGAACATTTTAATTGCAACTACAGAAATTACAAGACAATAACTTCTCTGAATGTCTTCAACATTTTGAGGAAAGTAATTCACGATAGAATTTTATATAGTTAAATATCAATTGTGTGCTGTAAAAACACAAGTTTAGTTCTCAAATAAAAGAAATACTAATAGAAAGTATTCCAAACCTGGCCATATGTGGTAGGCCTAAGGCTAAGGCTGGAGGATCATGAGTTCAAGGTCAGCATGGGTAATTTAGTGAGACCCTGTCTCAAAATAAAATAGAAAAGGGCTGAGGGTGTAGTTCAGCAGTGGGGTACTTGGTTAGCATGTGCAAGGCCCTGGATTCAATCCCCAGTACCACAAAATAAATAAATTAAAGAAAACATCCAGGGTAACAGGAAGTGGTCAGTGTATGTGCTCTACCAACACTATGGGGCTTACTAAGAAAGGGTAAGGATAAAAATGGAGGAAGTAACAGAATTGTAGACCAGCAGATGGGTAAAGGGAACCCAGGATTATAATATACTCAGAGGCTCAGGAAGTAAGGTTGTATTTGCTACACACACACTGAAAAAACTGTTTCAACAGACAGTGTGATTTTTAACTAAGCATCATAGGTACGCTTAGTTAGCATTTGAAGAATCATTGTATTGAAGACACACTACATGATGGTTTTAATTCCTGCTTCAAACAAATATTTGCTATGTGCGATACAGTGGAATTGCCCTTTCTTTCATCCTACGTAATACCTTATAGTTTAAAAGGGAGGATTCCCATAGCCCTCTTCAACCCCAAGCCAACTAATATGTCTCATAACCTAAGCATTGCAATCTGTCAAATGAGCAAAGGTTGATTTCTAAAAAGAAGTGAACTATATTAAAGTAGGACATGGCATGCCAGAGGGAAAAATCCACCAGGAGAAAAAAGTGAACCTAATACATCCAATTTTATTTATCAACACTTTAAATGTTTTAATATACAAATGTATTCATTCTTCACAATAACACTATGTGATGGGTATTTTTATTAATATCAGGATCATCACCATCATAATTATTTCCCTTAGTTTACTCATGAGGAGGCAAAGAGTATTGTCCAAAGTATCACTGCTAATAAATAGCAGAGATTTCTTCAAGCTCTACCCAAGAAAATCTGGCTTTTAGACACCACACAACGTTGTCTCTACTCACTGAATGGAAACAATTTTTTCAAAATAGATTGAATCCAGGGGCTTGCACGTGCTAAACAAGTATCCCACTGCTGAACTACATCCTCAGCCCTTTTATACAATAGGTAACTCCCGTTTTCACAATTAGATTTGTGATGATTTTGATTTTTTGAATATATTCCTACAATACTTTAAATGTATTATTTTAACAGAATTTTAAATTATGTATGTGTGTAAGCTTTGGATTTTAGTGGATCCCTTTTATATTTTTTTAATAATTTGACACAGCTTAGTCAAATTGAAAATTAATTAGGAAAGAGAAAATTATTTACCTTGACAACAGTTCAATTAATGTTTGATAAACAAAGATCCTGGAAGCACCTAAGTACTCCAACCTACCATGGCCTAACATCTGTGTGTGATACATATGCCAAGAAATTTGACATCCAGCTAGAATTTCATGGCCATCATCCCTTGCCTTCCCTTTTAAAAGGTCAATGATCTTCAGGAATGTAACAAGCTAAATTCCTCAGTCTAAGATAGTTTAGCAAAGCATCTTCCCTTTTAATAGCATTAGGTGCAGCAAACACAAAATATTAAAGATGTTAAAAGGAGGAAAAAAGGTTGAACAATGACAACAAACCTTTTACTGTCTCTTGAGTTTCTGCCAGGGCTTCTTGCAGGGACACAGAAATGTTAACCTCACCCTTTCTGCTGAGATTCACAAATTTTCCTTGCATTTTAACATCTTTTACTGTGAAAATATTTTATACTTCTGAAACATGTTTACCCTCATTATCTCATTTGATCTAATGACCCAGCCGAGCATGTAGGGCAGGTGTATTATGGGTCGATATAGATTCTTGCTGGTTAAATGACATACACAAGGCCAAATAACAAACTAGATGCAGACAGAAAACTCTAATTTTTTGAAGCAAAAACCTAAGGCTCTCTACCATGTTCTTACATACACAGTTACTTTCATAAAAAAACATAAATACCAAATTGAAATGTGTGCCTCATGTATTGATTTGCTTATTTACTCATCCAGCAAGCATTTATTAAATAACTACTATCTATAAAGCCCCACAGACTTCTAAAAAAAAAATCTGCCACCAGAAACACTACCAAAGCCACATGATTATACTGTAGGCCTCTTTTTTTTTCGCCTTTGAAGAATCAGATAAAGCTGGGCAGAGTCTTTTATTAATTCTTATTAAAATTATCATGACTCAGACATTCCTACCATCTTCTCAGTTTAATTAATTTGACTTCCACTTCCACTAATTCGGAGAAGTGTTGAAGTCCCCATACTCCAGGAATCAATAATCAAAGGAAGAAAATAGGATCGTTATATGGAAAATCAAGATACAACTAGAAATTATTCTAACAGTGGAAAAAATTCTATGTTTCTAGTCTGGAAATAATGATATCCAAACCTGGTTAGCATTGCAGATAGTCATTTTTATTTATATCATGTCTCTTTGGGTCTTTAAAATGTAATTGTTATCATATGTGCACAAAATGAGAGGAAATAGTCAAGAATGATTTCCAGATTTCAAATATGGGAGACTAAATGTGATGATAGTGTCACTCAAAAGTATAAGATGACAAAAGCAGTTAGAAGTAATGGGAGACAGTGAGTTTCATTTCACACATACACCCTTGAGACATGCAACAGGAGATATTCAGAAGGCGGACACAAACAAACGTTGGTGTACAGGTCTTGTTCTGAGGCTGAGTTGGAAAAGTGGATTCAGGATACATCGTAATGAAGGGGATGGTTAAAATCAGAGTCATTCATAAAGTGTGGAGAGGGCAGGAAGAACCCAGGATAGAGGACAACATCTCAAAGAGATCTGAATTCAAGAAAACAGCTCTTTTTAAAACTGCTAGAAAAAGGAAACAGAATTTTTGAGATATAAATAGGGAGAAATCTTGGGGGAAAAAAGGGAGAAGAAGTTAGAGAGAATGATGTTAGAAAAGCTTACAGGAACATCAATAAGAGGTGGGTCAGTATTAACAATGGTCATAGGTCAAGTAAGCGAAACACTAAAAGACTTCTGCAGACTAGTGTATACGATGATCATTGATGGTCAGAGCAATTTTAAAGAAGCAATAGAATTAGAAGCCATATTTGATGAGTGTATCATAAGTGAATTGGTGAATGGGAAATAGGTTGGAGTAGCAAGTATACTACTCTGATTTTCTACAGTGAACACATAACAACATTTATGTAATAAAATTAAGAAGTGACTGATATATGTTTGACTGAAAAATAAAATTAAGAGATAATAGAGTAGCTGGAAGGAGTTGTGCAGATCTGAAGATCCTCTGTTATTTGTATCTTGAGGGGTTAGAAAAAAAGGAGAGGGAGAAAATGAAGAAGAAATTCAGTGGAAAAATAAGGAAACTGTTATGAGAAAGTAAGTAATGGTTGTTTTCTTTAAATACAATGTGAGATGTCTGGATCAGATCTTAGTCTATAAAAGCCCTTTAACATAAACACATTTTCACTTGGGAGTATAGGGCTGATACCAAGAGAGATTAACATTTCCCTCATCATTTATTACAAACTAGCGTTAACCCTGTGAAGTAGCCAATTATTATTGTATAGAGGACAAAACTGTGCTCTACTCTATACTTAGCAAGAAAGAAAGAGGTGGCCCAGAAAGGTTCCTTTCAATCCAGTCTCTCTCTTCTTTCCTGTGCTCTGTCTTTGATAATACGAATGTGAACAGTGTTGAATGAGTAATGTAAATGAAACACACTGATCTCAGAATAAGATTATATTTTGGAAAACAAGATGATTTCAATCAATCTACAGAATGCTGTATGAAAAAGAGACATTGCTTGCATCTTTCCTTGAGACATACAATATTTATCTCAAATATAAGAAAATGGAAGAAACTTTAGCTTAGACTTGTGCTAAAGAAAAAAAGGCAGTGTAACAGAATGTCTTATAAGGCATTAAATAAAAACATGTGTTCTATTATAATAAGTAAGAATCATCCTATTTTAATAATTACTTTAAATAAATTATTAAAAGTATGGGAAACAGAGATACAAAAAGTATTTCTATAAAGCAAAGAGTATGACGGTGGTTAGTGCCAAAATTAGCTATAGTTTTCTGGATAGCATTTTTAAATTCTTCAAATATATTTTTCTATTTCTTTTTTCCTTAATCAAATACATTGTAGCATCTGTTTTATATCAAAAACAAATAAAATATGTCCACATCAACAGAGGGCATTGGCCTTTATTTCTTGGTTGTTTTTTCAAAAGATCATCTAGAGAAAAACAATGATTTTTAAAATCTCTATTTGTTAGAGTTGAAATTAAAACTGCCTTCAGTTTCCTGCTGGTAGATTAGGTCTAGATACCAGTGCATTACAAAATCTTTGGAACTGTGAATTAGGAGTGAAAATCTTCCTGAGTTTTTGTTATAAGTTCTTGAAATTAAAGTAAGAATTTCATTTGCTGGGTTGGCTAGGTATAGAGATGGAGTGGCTGTTGGAGGGGTTAAGTTGGAGCCACTGGTGCATATATATTTCAGAGGATTCAGAAAAACACAGCAGTGGAGCCTGGGTCAATCCATTTCTGTGAACAAGCAGTGACCAATAGAAAAGGAAGAAGAAGATCCAAGGAGGCTGAGGTAAGCCATCTCTGACGCCCTGTCAAAGTGAAAACAATACATCAAAAGGTGTTCATGGTGACTGCTCAGTGTAGGTTTTACTTTTTCTCAAAGGAGGCTTGACAGCATAAAGAAAAAACAATTTTTTAGTTAATTTTTTTTCTTCAACTGACTTTTAGCAAACTGCAGACTCAGACACAGGACTCAACGGTATATTCCTGGAAGGCAAGGTAAACTCTTTTGCACTTTTTAAAACTCATAAAGCTAAGACTTCAGTGTTCTGATTCATCGGATGTAGGGTTACAACTTCAATAACTGAAGCAAATCCCTATTCTGAAAAAATTTTAACGTGTCTCTGTTGGAAGATGGCCAGAGCAGCCTTCTGCAATTGTAGATTTGACAGCTTGTAGAAGCAGCTCTGCACTTGTGATTTTCTGCAATTTAATGGCAAAATTGAAAGATCAGCATTTCATTAATGACTGATTTTTCCAGGAAACAGTAAAATTTCTTCTTATTATCACTTGACTTAACTAAATGCACACTGATGAGTATATCCTTTTCTATGTAATATGTAACATGTATATGTTATAAATAAATGTTTAAAATACACATTATGCCTAAATGTTTTTTGCTCTTAAGATAGAATTTGGAACAATGATCTCTGATGATATATGGTAGGAAGAGTTTATATCTTTTAAATATTTCACATATCAGTAAGTATTTATCTATTTATTGTTATTATCCATTGTGAATATATGGATATAAAAAAATCATCACAAATATATTCATATCTTGAATATATTTGTTTTGTTATCTTTCTAATCAAGCCATAATCATATGAGTGATATATCTGACTCTGTAATAAATGCTCTTTGTCACATATACGTATGTTTGTATGTATATCTGCACAACAAAAGAGATTTCTGGGAGATTGTGTGAGGCATATATATGACAGAGTGATTATATAAAAGATAGATTATAACTCAATTTCTGAGCTGGACAACCTGGTTGTTTACTTACAATTTTTGAAGTCGTCTTCCCACCAAATAAAACTTACCTGAGTAGTTCAGCAGCAGAACAAGATAAAAAACACACACTTTTCTTCAGATCGTAGAACTTTCCTTCACAATAAACTACTAAAATATTCTTTGATCTCTTCATTTCTTTGGATCAAGTGCCAAAGAACCTGGGAAATCTCCTCCAGATGTTCTTCTCATTTAGGAGTCAAAGTAGAAGCAAAATCATATGACTCCATCTTAGGAATGACACAGACTTTAACTTGAACTATTAAAAGATCACTTTTTTTGTACTCTTATATTCAACTACTGGTTTCAGTTAAGTTCCTTGAATTATTACATAGCTAGAAATGGAAAAGCACTTAGAGCTGCTAAAATTTGCTTTCCATTTCTCCGCTTTCATTAGTTGGGTTAAAATCAGAAGTTTATGAGTTGGCGAATTAATTTTGAAATTTGCAAAATGATCTATATGGTGCCTACTAAATAAATGTGTGTCTTTTAATCAATATCTATGGAAATGATATCTTCAACTCATCTCTGAAGAAACAATGTTTACTGATCATTTTGATGTCAATACCTAAAGGTCAAGGTCCTGGTGATCTAATAGCTGTGTGTCTGATTGCTCTAGGTACTATTATGGCAAGCACAATCAGTTTCATCATCTGGGTGTTGTTCATAACAGACACGGTATGGACTCAGAGTGTGAGACAGGTCTATGAGGTACATGAGCCAGGGGATTGGACGATGGATGACTTCGATTGTCCCAGGGAATGCTTCTGTCCCCCAAGTTTCCCTACTGCTTTATATTGTGAAAATCGAGGTCTCAAAGAAATCCCTGCTATTCCTTCACGGATCTGGTATCTGTATCTTGAGAACAATCAGATAGAAACCATTCCTGAGAAGCCGTTCGAGAATGCCACCCAGTTGAGATGGATAAATTTAAATAAGAACAAAATAACCAACTATGGAATTGAAAAAGGAGCCCTAAGTCAGCTGAAGAAGCTGCTTTTCTTATTTCTTGAAGACAATGAGCTAGAAGAAGTACCTTCTCCATTGCCAAGAAGTTTAGAACAGTTGCAGTTAGCTAGAAACAAGGTGTCCAGAATTCCTCAAGGGACCTTTAGCAATCTAGAAAATCTAACCCTTCTGGATCTGCAGCACAATAAACTATTAGACAACGCCTTTCAAAGAGACACCTTCAAGGGACTCAAGAACCTCATGCAGCTAAATATGGCCAAGAATGCTCTGAGGAACATGCCACCAAGATTACCAGCCAACACAATGCAACTGTTCCTGGACAACAATTCCATTGAAGGAATACCAGAAAATTATTTTAATGTTATTCCTAAAGTGGCCTTCCTGAGGCTCAACCATAACAAATTATCAGATTCAGGGCTCCCATCCAGTGGTTTTGATGTGTCATCCATTCTAGATCTTCAACTGTCTCATAATAAACTCACAAAGTTTCCCCGCATCAATGCCCACCTGCAACACCTTCACCTGGATCACAACAAAATTAAACGTGAGTAACCACCAGGGTGTGTTTGATGAAAATGTTCTTCATCTCCACCTTTATCTGTATCTTCTTTAGGAACAGTAACTGTGTTGTCTCCCAGGTAAAATACCCTTCGAGTTTTAAATGTGATTTCTGCTTTCATTACTAACTTTTTGCTTACTTACAGTCTTAGTGAACCAAGAAGTCCCAATCTTCAAATTTAAGATTGAAAATTGGACCTGAGTAATTTATAGAGGACTGTTGTTTATGGGAGAAACCATCCCTGTCTTCTTTTACTCATGAAGAGTCTGGTATTTCTGTCTTTGTGGGTCGAATTATTTTATAAAGTATGCCAGACACCACACACACACACACACACACACACACACACACACACACACACACTCATAAGTAGTAATAGAGGGCATTTGATTTAGGAGGTATAAGGAAGGTAACTTTATCCTAAAGTCTTTAGGCCAGCTGATGACTGAAACTCCATAGTTAGATCTCTGGATAAACTACTCTTATCAGAAGGGATTTCTTAAACTTCAGTGTGTATAATTTGTGGTTCCTCTCCCCAGGTTTATGATTCAGTAGGTCTTCAGTGGGAATGAGAATTTTCAGTTCTAACAAGTTCCTAAGTGAAGTTGACCTTGCTGCTCTAGGAACCACTGAGAACTACTACAGTAGTTCGAGACTTTAATTGTAATGGAAATATACATAGAAGCTGGCAATCTTTTGCAACTTAGTGGTAAACCTACAAGGTAAAATGCTCTCTCCTTTCCTGAATACAGCTTTTGATAAAAGGCCAAGGAATGAATATAAAGTTCTTGGATGCAGAATTGCCATCAAAGGAATTGTTTATAGAAGGTAGAGGCTGTGAGCAATAGAAATAAACCTGACCTCTTCACAAACGTGCCCAAGGCAGGCTGCACCTGGTGTAGAGGTAGACCCTATCTTGTCAAGTCACAGAAGTGATGACACCCAGCCAAGCATCAGTCTATGCATCTTTGACCCTGTGTAAGCCCTTTAGGAAGATAACCTTGGAGAGATTTGCATTGAATAACCTTAGTAAATGCATTCCTAAAGTGAGATTCAATTGAAATGATTGAAAGAAAGTTACCCAGATAACTGTCAAAAGGTGGGTTTTCTGGTTATTATGCAATAAACTTTGCTTTAAGCAAATAATCATATAGCATAACATTTGCAAGAATATTTCCCCACTTGGTACTGTTTGAGTATTCAAGATTTTTTTTTTTTTTTTTTTGGAAACGGTGTACTTGAGCATAAAATCCAGGAATTAGATGGCAGGTTTCCACCACAGCAGTTATATTTCCATGGTGAGGAAACATACTATTTATTCCAGTAATCAAAAAAAAAAAGGTGTAATAGAAAAATCGCTAGAGGATCTATTTAGCTTAACCAAATAGTACAACAGCCAACACTGACCTAAGTATGCTTTTTTTTTTTTTTCCTGCTGAGAGTTCTGTGCTTCTACAGGTACATTCTTCATCTCACAATTAAAAAAAAAAAAAGCCTCAGAGACAGCTAGTATGGGAAGTTCATTTTATATGAGTCTTGTTCATTTTACACTTAGAGTCTTGTTTATGAATTAAGAGATTCTACCCTGAGAAGAAGGGTATATAGGAGAGAGGTAGCAAAATTCAAAACACAGCAAAGAAATAGAGCATTGTGTCCTTCCCTCACCCTTATTTTAAAGAGGGTTTCCAGAATATTTGTTCAGGCATTTCTCTTTTTCAGTGTGTCTCATACCTTAGTGTGCATCAGAATCGCCTGGAGTGTTTGCACAACATGTGTTACTGGGTCTAACTCAGTAGGTCTGGGGTGGAACCTAATAATTTACTCCCTGGTGGTATTAAGGGTGGTATTACTGCTACAGGTCCATGTTTTGAGAACCACTAATCCTCCCAAGAACTCTGTGTGACATTATCAGGAATTTCTACAAGGAAAAAACTGAAGTTCAGATAGGTGGCTCAAAGACAAAGAATGACTCTAGGGTTTCTAATTATAAAATAAATAAAGTTTTATTTTCACTCACATAGTATAATAACCATACTTTTCTTCAGTTCTTCAATGTAAAAATTTGGAAAAAAAATCTATAAGTAGAATAACAACATTACCAATAAAGAGAAACTGAACCATTTGTTCTTCATATAGATATCAACTGGGGTTATTTCTAAATTGTGAGAAAATTAATATCAAATATTAATTTCCCAGACTATAATAGTTGGCTCATAATTATATTACACTGTGCTATAATAACTGGTGAAGTATTTAGTTCTTCATGCCATATAATCTATCTGATAATAAAATGGTTTGCAAAAAGCTTAACTTTTCTATGAAGAGCCCTCAGAATTTGCCAGACAGTGAATTTATCTCGTGCAATGTGACAGAAATATTTATTTCTTCCAAACATCTTAAAGAAGTTAAATTTTGGTTAAAAAATGTATCCACTTAAATAGTTGCTTCCTGAACATCTCTGAGAAACATCAAAATTGATTTGTCCCAATGTAATTAGACTAGCACACTTATTTCTTATTCTGTTTACATTGGTTATAGGGCATGGGGGTGATAAGGATATGAGGTAGCACACTAAAAGGGACATATCCTCTCCAGTCAGCAATGGACTGCATGTAGTCGGAAAAACACCAGACTGGGGCCACTGTTCCCACAATGCCCAGGTAGGGAGAATAATAAACACTGTCTGATAAAAGTCCTGTGATAATATGTTAGAAAAAAATAACTTTGTAATCACAGAACTGCTACACATGAATGTAATTATTCTTATTATTAAGCTAAATTCTCAAAATGGCTCAAGGTTGAAGCAAAGCAACCTTTCTGTAAGCATAAAATTATTCAACAAAATATGAATCTGTATGCTCTAATAGAATGCAGATGAGAGGCATGTCCCAAGTTTGATGGGTTTCCTCAGGAAAGTTTTCTTGCTCAAAGTAGTTTCAGGAAGGTATGTGAAGATGGTATAGTGTAAGTATTTATGGTTGAAATTCGTGGTTACATGCTTCTCTGAATTTTGTTAGTTTAACAGACCTCTCTCAAGGATGCTCCTAAATCTCAGTAGTCATTGGTGTCAAAGGCTCTGATCCAAGGCAGGTGCACAATTTCTGCCATCTTAACCACGTGAAAAGGTTGACAGGATTTTTCTGGCTTCATATCTTTGTAAAGCCATTCTTGACAAGTGTTTCCTTACCAATTAAATATACTTACATGTGGAGATTCTAATTGTTTTCTGTAAGTAGTACATATGTAGTTATGTTAATTGTACTTTTAAAATTTGATTTCATATGTCTTTTTTTTATCTTTTGAGGTAATTTTCAAGTACTTTCTCTTATATTAGATTGATTTTCCACCCACTCATCCATGCATCTACCCACCTACCCATATCACCAACCACTCTTTGAATACCACACTTAAAACGGTATCTCCACCTCCAAGTCCCTGGATACTGTATTATACTAATTTATACATGCTATAAATACTATAGTAATTTAAACTTGCATCATCTCTTCTATAAGCTTAGAAAATGCCATACATTTTTGTTTCCATCATAGCTCTTAGCAATGTTTCCTTTCTAGTGTTCTTCCCTAAGTACTGCAGAACATGAAATGAGTATACCTACACTGCACACTTTTTTCAGGTTACTTTTATAAAACAAATATTCACAATCACTGGCACACCAATGGTTTGTATCTCTACATTTTCATGCATCAGACTACTAGGCCCTCCATTAGGACCACTGGTCTTTATCCTTTGTTTTTTTCTGGTTAGAAATCACTTGTGCTATCTTTGACTCCATAGGTGTGAACGTATCTGTAATCTGTCCTGCATCTACGGCACTGCATGCAGAACAAGATGTGTTTATTCATGGACCTCAGCTGAGCTACCTCCGTCTGGATGGAAATGAAATCAGGCCACCAATCCCAATGGATTTAATGACGTGCTTCAGGCTTCTTCAGGCTGTCATTATTTAAATACATCTTCCCAAATCTAGATTGGTTTAGTGAGCTCATGTTTCTGACATGAAATTTGGTCATTATTCATAGGTTTAGGGAAAAAAAAATCATATTTCCAGTTGCTCTTGGCCACCATTTTCATTTGTGCGGCTTAGGCTTTTTTTGTATTTGAAGAGGCTTTCACCAATGACTCACGGTGTGGCTCGTATTAATTTTCTTTTCTTTACTAAATACAGACACAGAGGGGCTGGGTTGTGGCTCAGTGGCAGAACACTTGCCTAGCATGTGTGAGGCACTGGGTTCAATTCTCAGCACCTCATATAATATAAAATAAGGTTCCAACGTCTAAAAAAAATAATAATAATAATAAAAAAAACAGACACAGAGTTAAGATAGTTTATCAACTCAAAGATAGTTACTTTTTATGTCTTTAATGACTTATTAACTATCATCAAATAATGCATTTACATTGTTACACAAAAACACTTGTTGTTTATGTTCAAATAATGGATTTACACAATGCAAAGCATGTACTTGTTTATGTTCAATATTACTTATGCAGATACTATATTTACAGTATAAATACAATAATCAAACAGGAAGTAATAAATAATCAAACAGGAAGTTGGAAGATCTAAAGAAAACAAACAATGCAATATTTCTTTATTATGATGATGATGAAATAAATGCAGATTGCTAAATGGCTTTTAAACATGAAATTTTTTTATTTAGTTGAAGTGTGTGTATTAAAGGAGTCAACTACTTCATATAAAGAGAGTTCTAGTCATTTAATACCAAATAATAAAGCAGAAGACATTTGTAATTCACTATCATTTTTGTGACAATTTTTTTATATACAGCACTGTTCTCTAGCAATTGAAAGTTCTAAATTTGAAATTCATTATAACACTTTTCTTACAGAATCATTGTTTTGACACCTGAAATCACTTTCAATTGCAAATTATTCTGCTCTTGTTCTGCTCATGAGTTTTGAATTTAATAAATAAAAAGAGTAAACGATTTCTAGCAAAACAGAAGTAAAATATTTGTTTCAAGGGCATTTTTCACAAGTTTTATTTAGGGAGATATTTTTAATAAGTGTCATTATAACAATTATTTTTATTTTTCTAGCATGAATATATGCCAGTGTGTTTTCCTCTACTGACTTTTTCTTCCAGTAAACATAAGAAAAAAATAGAATCATTTGGTGTGATATATATGTTTCCCATGAGTTAAAAAGAAACAGCCCAGGATATTATTATACTTTGCTTTAGCCTTTTAATCTTGTAAGACATATACTAAAACAATAAATATTCCATAGAGATTAATACATACCTTTATATGTATAAACATATATATATATACATATATAATATGAATATGTATATATACACATATATGTATATATACACATATACATAATCTCTTAACTGTGCCTTGGTTATAAATTAAATGTCATCCTAGGTATGTGTGTATAGGAAAAACACAATATATGTATGGTTTGATACTATCTGCAGTTTTAGGTATCCACTTGGGATCTTGGAATGCATCCTTCACAGATAAGTCAGCCAGTCATGGAAGCAATTTCTACTGAGGTCCAGTTCATTACTGGAACTGTTCAAATGGAGAATTGGTGAGCAGTCAAGTGAAAGGATATAAAAAGATTCCTAACCTGGAAGAAAGGTTGTTGTGAAATGGTCCTCACAGAACTTTTCAAAACAAAGAATTTCCCTCCTCCTTCCCCCCTCTCTTCCTTCCTTCCTTTCTTCCTTCCCACATTTTTTGTGTGTTTATTTAAAGTATTTCTTAACTATTATACAGATTCCAGACTATAGTACACTTAGGAGATATAATTCTGTTCAGTTCCTGTTGTAGAGAATGAGACACAAATTAACTAAATAATCACAAAATACGTCAAATTTCATCTGTGACAATTATTATTAACAAAGGAATTACTAATAATTTGATAGTTTCCCTAAAGAAATAATGGAAACATATAAAGCATGAAAAACATGTAACACAGAGTGGGAGGGAAGAATATTCCAGGCACAGTATGATGACTCTATAGTTCCTAGGAGCAATTTGGAAATTACAGAAGAGTTCTGAATAAGAAGAGATTATGTTCGTGGAGGGACAACATCATGTAGTTGTAATGAGCATCAACTCTAAAGCTAAGATTTCTAGATTTAAATCCCAGCTTCAACACTTAGTAGCTTTGTGGTCCTGGGACAAATCTTCAAATTCTTGGTAACTATTTCCCCTCATTTGTAAATTGGAGACAAATACTGGCACCTACCTACGGTAAGGATCAAATGAGCTAGAATGTGGGAGGTGCCTTGAAGAGCCTCCAGTATATGGTAACTATAAGTAACCAGTATTCATCATTATTTTTGTGCATTTGTGTTTGCTTCTTTTAGGAACCATGGTGAGTAAAACCCTTTGAATGCATGTAAGAAAATCAGGATTTCAGTCCTATAGGACTAGTTAGAAAAATAAATGTAGTTCAGATTAAAGGGGAGCTGACAGTGTGGTTCTGGAAATGATGTTGGATAAATGGTAGAGGTAGAAGATAAAATTGTCAAGATTTAGAGATGGATTATGTAGCTTGAGTGCAAAAAGAATGTTTATGTCTCCAGCTTGCCTGATACAATGAATGACATGACTTTTTCTAACAAAAGACAAGTTTAGAGAAGATCATCAGCTAAGTTTCAGGCATAATTTGAAAGTGCTTTAATTCATATTACGATGGCAAAACTAGACCTGGGTATGAAATGAAATTATTAAAAAAATTACAGGAAGAAATCAATGCCTGTGGAAACTTTCAGTTCCCTTCTCCACTCTCAGCCTTTCTTCAGGAAGCCTAATTAGCCCTAGATCCTTGCCTTTTGAATTGTAAATAACTGCCCTAGGAGTCTGACTACTCCCTCTTGATATGTAAACAACCCTGTGTGAGGTTTCTAAGGCTAGAGATTTAACAGAAGCTCAGGAAAAAACTTCTTCATCTATTTCTGTAAGCATGTTTTATATTAGAGACCCTGCACAAGGCCTTTGGCCACATAGATTAGGAATTTTTTTTTTAAAGAAGAAAAAAACCCTATTGATAAGATGGATCTAAGATAATAACCTATAATGTTGTGAGAAACTGTGGACTGGGGCTCAGAATTTGAAGTTTGTTCTCTTCTGGGCCCTCCAGTGTAAAATGCAGTTTGAAGTTCTCCTCCACTCCACGTACTAACTGCTGCTTCTCCACCAGTCTGTTTCCCATATGTAAGGGGTTGAATGAGGTCTAGAGTTAGAAAGAGAAGTCTACATAGGTATGAAATTACAGACATTTTCTAGATATTGTTACTGTATCCAATAACCTAAGAAGAATTCTACATTAAAATATTCATACACCCATAAGACTGGTCAGGGACAAGGGACATTAGCAGAATGTAGTCATTATCTCATACATAGACTAATGAAGCTATGAAAGATGTAGTAATCTTTCTTTCTGTAATTAGTTTTTGGACATATGGACAAAATTACTATAACTTCTCTAAAGTTTTGAGTAAGATACTATCTTTTTTCCTGATTTCATATACATGTGATTAGAATAAAAAGTTTTAGATTAATAACTGGAAAATAAGCTCAAAACATTGTCTTAAAACTATGAGTGTTATGCTCGAATTCGGGACCCCCAAAAGACCACCAGAGACCAAGATCGATGTAAACAGCAAAGAGGTGTTTATTGAGAGCTAGCTCGGTCCTCCACGCGCACAGGGACGCTGAGAGGCCCCGAGCCCAGGGTTTGAAGCAGTTTTATATATTCTTTGGAGAAGGCAGGGACCCCCACATACATCATAGCATCTCTTAGCAAATCATCACACACCGCGGGGAAATCAAATAAAAACTCTAATACATGATTAGCACATTCACTGGCGGGAACAAGTTGGGGAGGGGTGATTGGTTACTACAAGAGGGGGATTCATTTGAACTGACTGGTTTAAGCCAAGAGGGGTGTTCGTGCTGAACTACATGGTTTCCCAACACCATAAACTACTGGGAGGGTCATCTGGCATCCCAGGTATTTCCCTATCTCATGCTGATTGGTGGCTGCTAGGGAGTTGCTATGGATCCCCACCTAGCCTGACTGAGTCAGGGACACTTGGTGCAGCACATCTCTCTAGTTATTTGTAGATAAACCACTTAGCAGGGTGGGAATGTGCCTAGGAGTTCTCTGTGGGTCTTTCCAAGGACAAAGGTCATGTCCCTTCCTTGGACAGGCTTTGCTCTGAGATAGAGGCTGGTTTTTCATGAGCACTTAACACATGTTCAATCCTTCATTTTATGAACCTAATTAAAACACAAAACACAGCAAAATAATAGAACTATGATGTTGCCAATGAATAGTATGAACTTAATCCAGAGGCAAGAAAATAAAAAGGTACATATCAAAGTAAAGAGAGTGTGCAGTAATAGAATGACAAATTTATGTGTAAATTATAATGTCTTAGAAATGAAATAGATTTTTGTGTGTGTGTGTTCTAAGAATTCTGGGACAGAATTTTTTAATTAACACAAATGCTCTTTTTAAAAAATTTTCTTAAAAAAAAAAACTAGATTGAAAAACTGGTATGGTGAAGGAAATTGCCACATGACATCTTGTATAAAATTGGTATCAAAGAATCCAATGGATCCTCAAAAATATTCAACATAAATATTTGTGAGTATGTGTAGTGCAACCTTCAGGGCTATTGATTCAGAAAACAGTGAAGGGAAATGGGGGGAAAAGACAAATACACACAGAGAGAAAGCTGGGACCAGATGGGACACCATTCTTTGATGGAGGAACACTGATCCAGAGCTAGCTCAGAATTTTTATTATATAAGTTTTATCATCAAAAGGGTTTTCTGTGAGAAAGTGTCTTCAAAGCATGCAGGATTGAAGGTCAAAGACTGGCAGCCAATTATAACTATCTTTTTGCACTCATAATTCTCTACCTTGGCAGCTGGTGTCTGAACTCAGAGTCAAGACTCATAGTCCTATGCCTTGCACAGAACCTCATTAAGCAGAGCATCACCATAGCAACTGGTCAATCTTGATCTGTACTTTATGCAGGAAGTTCCCAGCTCAGGCACATGCTCCTGTTCTAAGACAGAGATTCTCATCCAATCATGGCTCCCCACATGTGTGTGTGTGTGTGTGTGTGTGTGTACATGTATAAGGGAAAGAAAAAATGTGAAGAAAATAATTTTTCTAATATTGAACACTAAACACACTTGACTGCTGGTAGCAAATATAGATATTTTTCTCCAGTAGACACCAGCTAGTGCCCAATAATTCAATTCAATTACGTCATTTGGTAGTTTTCAAATCCCATAGATTAAGGGCTGAGTCCCATAAAACTGAGTGTACATATTCACCTGAACTTTTGATTGACCAGCTAAAAATTTGAGTTCCTACAACTCCATCCTCAGGTTTCAGGTTTGACAACTTATTATGGTGGCTCATAAGCTCAGGGAAACATTTTACTTTCATTTACTGGTTTATTATAAACAGTGTTTGAAAGGATACAGAAGAGGAGTCAGTAGGAAGAGATGTAAAGGGTAAGGCATTGGGAACAGGAACAGAGCTTCCATCCTCTTTCAGGGGCATTATCCTCCCAGATTTCCAAGTGTTCAGCAGTCTGGAAGTTCTCTGAACATCCTCCTTTAGGACTTTCATAGAGGCATCACTATGCAGGCACAGTTTAGTTTGCCACTTGCCACTGGCACACAACTCAACTTCAGTTCCCCTTCCTACACTGGAATTAAGAGAGAGGAACTGAAAATTCCAATGCTTTAGTCACAATGCTGATTTCCTTGACAACAACAGCTCCCACCCTACTCTGAATCTACCAGGATTGCCTCTTCAGAACAAAAGATGTTCCAGTCATTCAGACAATTCCAAGGGATTCAAGGGATTTAGGAACTATATGTCAGGAACCAAGATCATGATGAAATATTAGAATAAAAGATTCTCCTAGTGCCTGCATCTATAAATGTTTTAGGAGATCTATGTCAGGACCTAGGGGCATATATACATATGGGGGAAAGTGCCCTCAAATTTTAAATACATGTCTATTTATATAATAAGATATATATGAGATAAATATTTATTTTAAACCATAATATGGATATTGGATTGATGGATAAATAGATAGATATGAAAAATTTAAGGATCATCAGAGCCCTGCATAGGCTGGGAGGAGGGTAGTGAAGTTTATTTTTTAAAGGATCCAATTTTTTTCAGGTAAATGCATCATAGAGAATGTGTAACCACCAAACTAATGCAAGGGGAAAAAAAAGAGTGACAGAGTGTTTATGGAATTCCAAAGAAGGAAAGAACAGAAAGCACAATGACAATAATAATAATTAAAAAAAAAACAAGTTGAAAGTGTACAAAAAATAGTACATTTGGAGCCATGTACAAAGGTAATGATCTACCTTGAAAAAACACACCAAGTTCCACATCCAGTCTTTGCCATTTATTAACTTTTTGCTCTTTAATAAATGTCTTAACACTTCTAAGCATTGTATTTTCTTCTGTAAAGCAGGATATAATATTATCTATCCCACAGAGTGGCTGTGAGGATTAAGAGAGATAACAGATGCACATTTTTTTTTTCATCTGACACACAGAAAGTATTCAATAAATGGCATGTCAGAATTTTATGTTTAGCAGGTACTCCAAAACAGGGTTTTTTTTTCCCCCTACCAGACCATTTTACAAATAATGAGAAATAAATAAAGAACATACCAAAATTGAAGGTCTTAAATTTTGGTGTAATGGAAGGGTAAACAGTCAAGTGAACAGAGTGAAGGAAAGGGGCTGGTGAAACACAAAGTTGAAGTTGTACAGGAAAAGAAATGGAATCATCAGGGGTAAGTAATTGGGAGGAAAAGACAGAAGAAGACTTGATGGAAAGAAGAACAGGTGGCAGGACAATTAGGGTATACATGAGCTGGAAGGAAAAATGATCTGAGCTTGGGAAATTATAGTTTAAGATGTCTTAAGTGGTTCAATGCTGAGAAATGAGGAGCTTCTGTGTGGGATCATAGAAAGGAACGGCAAAAAGGGAATAAAAGTCACCAAGGCCAAGGGGCCAAAGAATCCCAATTTTTGCAAGAATCTTATATTCAAATGCTCACAGTTTTAGCAAGCTGGAGAGACAGTCAGTGCAAAATGAAGAAATTTGAACAATATAACTTGTTCAAATATTTTAACAAATACCAATTGTTCAGATATCTTGTACAGTGTCTCATAGCTGCTGAAGGGCAGATACAGTATTCAAAATCAAATAGCCTGGTTTTAGATTTCTTACTTTTTTTTACCATGGTGTTATTACTCTTTTGATTAAAATTTACCATTATTATTTGTTAAAAGCTACAAAATGATTCGAAAATTGCACACACACACACACACACAGCAATTACTTATTAAAATACCAGTTTTAAGTGAATGTATTTTATTGAATAGTATTTTGTATAATATTGGAAGCATTGCACATATTCAATGTAATTTATGACTTAGCCAATCAGTAAAATGTCATCTTTAACCCAAAACTCTACGAAAACTTTTTTAATTTTTACATCAGAAACAAAGATATATTGCTGAGAATATTTTTATGTCAGGAAAAGAAAAAAAATATACATCCATATTATAGTATTCAATACTTTCAAGCAAATCTGAAACATAATTTGCAAAATCATAAGATTATTTTCTATAAATTCGTATTTATTGTTCTACCTTTGGAAAAAATATCACTTTCCTGTGAAATTTAGCTTGGTGAACAATTCTAGTGAAGAAAGACTCATTGAGTTCTTAAAAGTTTCTGAGGACAAGTTAAAAATGTCCTGGAAAAAGATCAGAAAAGTAATATGACTTGCAGGACTGTTCTTTTGCAAAACCCATCAGGAAAGTTATCCATCTTGTATGTTACAGTGCCAGGTTTGTATTCAAGCGGACAAAAGCCCTGCCATGTTTTTCATTCTCTGGCCTATTGCTTGCATTATAAATGATATAACAAAGCTGTTGCTTAGTGAGAGCATAAACCTAGGACATTACTCAGATTCAGAGGGAGAGATACTGCCTTTAGAGAAATAGAAAGAGAAATGGAAGAAACATTGTCTCTACATTAATACAAGCTCCTCTGCAAATTTATTTTATATACAAAGTCTTCATGTAGTTAGAGAGAAAGGAACAGAAAATGATTTGAGTGACTTTAGTACCACCAAGGCACTAAAGTCAAGAATGGTGTAGTATATTAGGAAGAGAGCAGAGAATACAGACATACCTATACAAGATATAGATATACCTATCAAAAATATTTAAATGAAATTTTTTGATAGAAATTTCTGGTGTTCACCTATACCATTTTTCTCTTTCACAGGCAATTAGAGGAAGAGACCACCATCCTCTAGAAGGAAAGCAAAGAAACCATAATATAAGTTCTGGCCATTTTGCAATGAGCATTGCATGAGTGTGGCTCTCTTTTCCCTTTCACTGCTGTGGAACAGAGAGACCTGCGTTTTCCAAGTTCAGGAAGGTAGTCAGTCTGCTATTCTATCAATCCAGCTCTCTGGAAGATTATATGGGGGAGGGAATTTTGGTTTTCCTATTAAGCCAATGAAATTGTCTTATTGTTATTATAGCATCAGAGACTATCCTGAATGGTTCATTCATACCTTTTATCAGCAACATAAATTAATAAATTCAAAACATTTATACAATCAGCATATCATTTGTAATTTAATTTTAAATTTCTATCTAAATCGTACATGGGCTTGGTAAAAATCAAATAGCTAGGATAAGCTCCCAGTGAGAATAATGATTTAGTACATCAGTTTTTCTATCTGAATCTAACTGTCTGGAAAGAATCTCTTTCAATATTTACTGCTTTAAATTTTCTTGTAGTTTCCTCTTATATGGCAAACACTATTATTTTTAAAGTATTTTTTAGCTGTCGATGGACTTTTATTTTTGTTTATTTGTATGCAGTGCTGAGAATCAACCCCAGTGTGCCTCACATATGCTAGGCAAGCCCTCTACCATTGAACTCTAACCCCAGCAAACAATGTTTTTATCTCTCTTGGCTTGCAATTTTAAGTAACTTATATTGAACTCTATTACAAAAGATATATATATATATATCTTGTGTTTTGGTAGCAAATACCGTATTACCTCTATTTTTTAACTTAGTTAATAAACGTTGAGAACTGAAACCTTTTTATTTGTTGAAATTTCATGAGGTTGCCTCAGCTTTTCTCTATGTGTTGATGATGTCATTAACATTCTACCTCTTTATGAGGACCTCTCAGCTTTTCTCTGTGTGTGATGAGGTCATTAATATTCTACCTCTTCCTTCTACCTTGTCATTTTCTTTTATCAGATACAACTTTAGTTTCATGGTCAAATTTGCTCCAATGTATACTATCTTAAATCATGTTGAAATGTGTACCAGTTCATACTATCTTATACCATGAATTACGTTTTCCATGCATTTTATGTAAACCAATCTTAAATACAAAAGTCAACAAAAGGACAGTTTATGGTATGATGAGTCTATCAATATTATCCCCATCCCAGGTTCAAATAAGAGACAGTTTTCACCTTTTCTATATCCAATCTATAGCAAATATTGAAGTGAAACCTTGTCCTGATTCACCGCTGAAATCTTGTTTCTGTCATCCTGAAGAAAGGGCGTGAAATCTGTCACCCACAGTTGATGTAATTCTCAATTATTTTTGCTGTTCCTATTTATTCCTTTTCAAAATTTTTCAAATGACCTCAGCAGGATACTAGGAGAAATCATACATGGACTTGGTAAAAATCAAATAGCTAGGATAAGCTAAAAATTTAATGTCATATAGGTGTTAGAAATCTTCCACTGGAGTACCTACTTGAGGCCTGGATGAGGAGGGAGAATGTGTAGGGAAGTGTTAAGCAGTGGAGAGTTGAGAATGGAGGTATGTGGGTTATCCAACAGAACTGCTGCATGAAGGGAAAGGTATCATTTAGGGTCCCCTGGGCCACTTGACTGAGAAGACTAAAACTAAATGATTTTTAACTACATTTAGATTTGCATATGTAGAGGTAGGCATTCATTTTATGTTTCAAAGATCAATATCCTTTAGTGAATATTGCTTTTATGCTTTTAGTAACATCTCATTACTTCACCTGGTCTATATGAGCAACACTGCTGGAATGTCCCATTGATGATACTCTATGAACACTCCTGTACCTCCTCTCCCTATGCTTTTATTCTCTATTTGCCTAATCACTCTTCTTCCCTTTAATTACAAGATTGTGTTCTTCAAGTAAATATTAAACTTACCTTGTTGTTCCCTCCTCATTTTCCTTCAAATCGTCAATGACAAACAATATATACTCAATTATCACTGCTTTCCAAATTTGTGGTTCAATGTGTTTTTCTATTTTCAGAATACAAATTTCTTTGATATGGTGGATGTATTAGTTTAATCTGGTTGCCATGAAACAATACCACAAGTTGGGTGTCTTAAAAAACACAAGTTTATTTTTTCACACTGCTGGAGATTGGGAAACCTAAGATCAAGTGCAGTTTCTCCCAAGGCCACTCTCCACAGCTTGTGTGTAGCTGCCTTCTCACTGTTTCTTCCCAAGAGGAACTCTGTATGCACCATGGAGTCTCTCAGCAGAAACATTTCATCTTCTTATAATGCCTCTCAGGTTTGATTAGGCCCTACCCTAAAGAACTAGTTTCAACTTAACATAGAAGATTGAGCTTCAACATATGAATTTTAGGTATGCAGTTCATCCCATAACAGTAGCCATGTTTGAATATGTCCCACCCAAAATTTAGGTTCTGAAACTTAATGGTCAACTGATAGCATTAAGAGAGGAGATTAGGCCACAAGGACTCTTCCCTAGTGAAGAGGATTATGATCCTCATAAAAGAAGCTGCACACAGCTAAACAGTCAGCCAAGTTTCAGCTTTTGGCATGTTGAGGACACAATGTTCCTCCCCTCAGGGGATGCAGCCAGAGGACTCCAGTTAGCAGCAGAAAGAATGGGACCTCACCAGCTGGCATCTTGTTCTTGGACATCTGGCCTCCAGAACTGTGAGAATGAAGCCCTGTTCTTTGTAAATTATCCGATCTTAGGTTACAGCAGCACAAATGGACTAAAATAGCATTTGAAATATGAGATTCCCCTTTCTTACTTGATTAAGTATATTATTGAGAAATTAGTAAAAATATATGATAATGGATTATACATGTGGCTTCCTCACATTTTGCAGGACAATCTGCAGCATTAATTGCTATATCTTTAGGAGTGAGCCAATTGGTTCTTTAAAAATGGCTTAAATGTGAGACATCTCAAATAAAGGAAACCACCGTAACTACTAGGTTCAAGCCCCAGTTATTAGCCTTACAAAATATATCAAACTGTAAGAATAAACATGCATAATTTCTGCTAGAAATGAGACTGAGTGAAGTGTTGTATAAAACTGGTTCATTCCCCATGAAAACAGAAGCTTTTTTTTTTTGCTGTGGACCTCAGAAATAAGCCTTACAAAGAATGAGTGATCAGATAAATTCTCAGCAATACAAAATGACCAAGATAGCTCAACAACTTCTAAATTATTTGACAGAATCATTTGGTTCCAAAGAATAATTCCAAATGTTCAGTAAAAGATGTCAACAGAATAAAATGAGAATTGCCACATCAAAGCTTCTGTGTTTGTAAAAGAAACAGCTGTGACTAAGAGGCCTGAGGGCAATGTATTAATATTCAAAGTCATTATTCTGAAATGGAGTTAAGAATTTGAATATGTTTGCAAAAATATAATAAGCTCACTCCTATTTGAAATGATCTTTACAGATGCCATGTAAATATGTACCAATCAGCTTTGCAATTAAACACCACATAATTAATTCAGCAACTTCATGCCAAAAGTATGTTGTAATTCCACTTGGTTTAAATTGTGCACCGTGGTAAATGAGAATGAATATTTCAGAATATTAACCCATTTAACATGTTCCCTTATTTGAGTGTGTTTGCACATGTGTATGCACGTGTACACACACACACACACACACACACAGAATAAAACAATGTGAATCTGGAAAAAATTATACCATCTCTTTATTGGCAAGCCCAAAGAAAAAGATCAGGAGAAAAATAGTTTTACATTTAGTTTCTCTTATGCACACAAGAAAAAAAAATGTTGGCAAAAATTGTTTCTTTGTATCATTGTTACAATCCTAAAACTGCTTACTCTACAATAATATGGCAGAGATGTCCAAATGTTATTCCTCTCTCTGTTTTACGAAATACAAGCATTTTGATTCCAGATGGTACATATTATGTAATATCATTTATCAAATGTCACATGATTCCAGGCACCTAAAACTCTTTTGCAGAGAAACATTAAGGCTCTGGGGTTTCTTTTTCTCTTTTCTCCCCCTATCTTTTTTGGGGGTGTTGGAAATGGTATTCATTTCCGGCAGGATGATATCTAAAAGTGTCCTTGAAAATAATAAATATTCAAAGACAATTAATCTTTTCTTCCTAGGTGGAGAGTCAACCTCTTTACTCACAATTCTTTCACTAAGCATTTATTGATCTATATACTTTCTCTAGATCAATGTGAAAGGCTTTGAAACATAGTAGCTAAAATAATCACCAATATGCCAAGGATAGTAAAGAAAGAAGTTGATCTAATTTGAATAGAAATTAGTGTATCAAAAATTTGATGTCATATCTATATGAAATTTTAAAAAATAAAAAATTAGAACTTGAAGTGCTACTAGAGTTCTAGATCCTAATAGATCAATTTCACGTAATCAATCAGCTTGTTGTCTGAGAGGATGATTGAGTCACTGAGGTTATAAATAAGATGAAGAAGAAAAATACTTTTAAAGAAAAAGTGTGGGGTTTTTAATCACCTAATGTAAATTATAGAGTATGTAGATAATATTGTATGTACATATATATAATACAAATTGACCAGAAAATAGTAGTAGCAGTTTTAACTTCATAAATAGCCCAATAAAATTATTATAAGTAGGACATTAAATATTGTTTCTAGTGTGAAAACAGACATAGAGATTGAAGAATAAGCTAAGGCAAAGAGGTTTCAGACACTTGAACATCTAGCTTATTTCACCTCCAGGGGACATGCTATAGTTGGTACCAACACAGCCACACCACTGATCTCTTACACAATTCCAGGCTATTGGATTTTAATTTTCTCACTTTAAAAATGTGATTAATAATCAGTTCTTTAGAGGAAATGGTCATTTGACTATATCCAAAATTATTCTCCAGTTGCATTTTAAATTTCTCACTTCTCTATAGAGACTGCAAAGGCTAACTCCTTACTTTCAAATTCTGCCTTTGTCCTAATTCCATTATCCATAAATCAGATTTTGAGACAATTATTTGGGTGTGAGTAATTCATGGAAGTTATCCCAGAAAAAAAAACAAAAACTGAAAAGTAAGTGAGGCAGGAAAGCCAATACATGATGTGGTAGTGAACAAATTCCATTGTGGGCAACTGGGAATGAATTGCCATGGGGAGTGTAAGAGAGTACAAGGTACATTTCATGGTAATTCTCAGGGAGGGGTGAGGAAGCTGAGGTTTCTATATAACTCCTCCCACCTCTACAATTTAATGTTTCTTCTCTATAAAAACGGGCAACTGAACATTACTGCATCACAACCATTGGAGATACAGGCATTGCTTGAAAATGTTGTGTTAAAATATGTCCTTATACAGTACTGTGATCTTTTTTTTTTTTTTTTTTTTTTGTATCAGGAATGGAACTCAGGAGCACTCAATCACTGAGCCACATCCCCAGCCCAATTTTGTATTTTATTAGAGACAGGGTCTCACTGAGTTGCTTAGCACCTCACCGTTGTTGAGGCTGGCTTTGAGCTCTCAATCCTCCCGTCTCAACCTCCCAAACTTGACCTTGTATTAAAAAAAAAAAAAAAAAAACACAAAATTAGATTGGAAGATTTTTATCTCATCCTGGCCTTACTAAGAGCTAATAGCAAAATGGAATAGTCTCTCTATCTTGGACTTAGAGTTTTGTCATTTGAGAAAGCTTGAATCATTGAAGAATCTAAATATTCTTCCAGTTCTAAGTTCCACGGGGTCTTTAATTAAATATAATTTATGAGGTTTATAATAATTCTATTCTTATTTTCATTAGATCCTAAAAACTTAATGTCACATTGACTTTTTTATCATTAAGTAGAAAAGAGAGTGTCTTTCCAAGGTCAGAAAACCATCTGTAAAGTGAATAAATTAACATGGCTAAAATAAAATCTCTCAACGGGAGAAATCAAATGATCTGTTAAAGTGATTGGACAAAGCTCACACATTTTCATGATAGTGTATATAGTACCAGAATATTGCCTCCAGACTGGCAAAGAGGTTTGTCAATGCTTCTTTTTAAAAGAGAGACAGAGTTAAAGGAAGGAATGACACCATATGTAAGTAATAAAAATGCAATCCCAAACAAACCAGATCCTCAAAAACCTTATGATCAAAATTGCTTCCCGAACTACCCTCTTATTGATGCCAGATGTTAATCATGAAAACAGAAGATAAAGAACTTATGCTGAGACAAAGCCCCCTTTTAAACAGTAAGAAGTTAACTTAGGGAAAGAAAGAGACTGTGTACTTCTGGTTAGGCAATAAACCTTCCTTCTGAACCACGTTAAAACATTTTTCCATTGACGACCATAGTTTATATAGTCAAAATCCATTCTGCAAAACGAAATTCATAATTTTTGGATAAAGTCTTAGACTGATAGAGGTTAGCAGCCATATGATTAAAGAAAAAAGCATTACATTTTAAAAGATCATTTTAAATCATTTAAAAAGATTTCTGAGGGCTTTTCCTTTTTGCATGTTTTATTTTTCTATTCTGAAATTAGTTCCATCTATGACCTCTAGCTACTTTTCTAAATCCTGCCTCTCTCTCATAATCCAAAAGCACATTTTATAGATATTATAATATCTTGACCTAACTGCTACTTTAATACCCAAAGCTAAATACACCCAAACCTAACTTCCTTTTCCTGAAAATTCTTTCCTCTGTTTTCTTTCCATTATTCCTTCATTAATTTAATCATCTGTTTACTCAATGAACATTTAAGAGTCTAACAGAAGATTGATGTATTGGATTGGAGCTAAAGTAGATACAAAGAAGAATACAACATAGAACCTGGTTTTGAGGTTTCTAGCAAAGAAATGTCCTTTAGAGTGGGTGAAACACAGTGAAGACATGCTATCATTGGTGTTCATCAAACCCAGAGCTTTTCTCCCACTCCAAAAATTCCCAAGAAGGTGGTTCAAGTACAGTCACATGATTCAAATCCTAAAAATGTGCGAATGGTCCCAGGCCACAAAGTAAAGTCGTAAAACAGCACAAGTAAAGTCAGAGATGGAAAAATGGGCGGTGCACCGTATCAAACTCTAGATCCATATTTCAGAGTCCACGTTCATTTATCCCCATTCTTTGTAAATTGAATATCTATTGTATTTTAATATATTAGACTACTCAGAAAAATATTATGATTTTACTTTAATGTCAGATATAATTTTAAATAAAGACAATTAAATATTGCTTTCTGCTTATCTCCACATTTATCATTTCTGGGGTTCAACATTTCCTCCTTCACCTTCAAATATTTCTTCATTCTGAAAACTTCTTTCACCACTTCTTACAGTAACATTCTACTAATCCAAATACCCCTTTTTGTATTTATTGATATGTTTTTATTTTATCTTTATTTAAAATTTTTTTTTCTGGACATAAATTTCATAGTAAATATCCTTTCAGCACTTTAAAGATGTCACTTCAACACCAGCTAATCTCTATTGGTTTTATGTCAGCTGTTATTTGGATTGCTTACTCCTTATAAGTAATGTATAATTTTTTTCCATCTATATTTTGGATACTTTTTAGCTTTGATTACCAATAGTTTTACTGTGCCCAAACTGTGCTTCTTCTTTGTATTTATCTTGCTTGAAGTTTGCTGAGAATGTCAAATATGTTTGTAGATATCTGTTACCACATTTGGGAAAATTTGGGCCATTTGTTAACTATCTTTGGTTTCTTCAAACTTCATATGAAGAAGTTAACTTAGCTCCCAGTATAACTCACTTTGTAGAAAAGGTCTATGGATAATAAAGCTTAAGTTAGGAAACAGCCTTGGATCCTTAATTCAATAGAAGCCATCTCCTAAAGAAAGAGAAACACCAGAGATCTTTCTCTACCTATATGCATAGGGAAGAGGCCATGTGAGGACAAAGCATGAAAATGGCTTTCCATAGCCCAGACCAGATGCCTCACCAGAAACCACCCCTGACAGTATCTTGATCTTGGACATCTAGTCTCTAAAATTGTGAGAAAATGAATTTCTGTTGTTAAACCACCAATCTGGTATTCTGTTAAGGTAGCCCAACAAGTGTAACATACCCTCCAATTGTATAATATATGCCTGTTATTTCTATTATTTCTCTTTACCTTTATGGATTCTATTACATATATCTTGGATTTTTTGATATATTCTCTATGGTCACTGAGAATTTTTCTATTCTAGTTGAATATTTTCTTTTCATCTGTTCTCAAACTTATCATGTGCAGAGACATTTTGATAGCAAATATTGTTTTGCTCAGTTGTAAAATTTCCATTGAGTCATTTTATTTTTTATGTCAATCCATAACATTATAGAATTTTCATTTCTCTGCTGAAATTCCTTATCTGCCTATTCACTATGTATATATTTTACTTTAGGTTCCCAAATTTACTTACAATTATTTATCTAAATCCTTGTATTCTAATTTTAATATTTTGAGTATTTTATCATAGGTTTCATTAATTTTTCTCTTGACTGTGGGTCACAATTTCTTTTTTTTCCTCATTGCTTACTAATTTTATTACATGGTGATTATTATGAATGACATTGTAGAACCAACTTTCAATTTTTTTTCCTAAAGAGTATTGATTTGTTATTCTCATAGGAATTAAATTGAATTGATTCAGATTCAAACTTATGGCTCCACTGAAGAGGAAATCAACTGAAACTAGGCATCCCTCACAGTCTTCCAGATGTCACTTCTCACTGAGGTCTTTGAAGTTTCTCCTACATAGAAAAAATAATTTTAATGGTGTTTATGTAGAGATTTGGGGCTCTTCTCTCCACATTTTCCTCTTATAGAATTTCCTTACTATCCCTAACCTAGTAAAATTTTAGCTGTGTACTGACTTGAGAGCAGCACAAAATAAAAAGTAGATGCAGTTTCCTTCCTTGTGGGTTTACTCCATCTAGCTCCTGCCTGCTGTGGTCACTTTGTTTGATCTGAATATTTTATCCAGGGTTTACAAAGTTGTTGTCTGCATGAGGGTCAGTAATACACAAGTTACTCTGCCATTACTGGCATTAGGGTTTGTAGGAAGGTTTTTAATAATAGATTACATTGTACTTTTTAATAGATATTGGATATACTAGATGCTCTGTTCCTTTCTCTCTCTGCCATCTTTTCTAAGTTGTGTTTTGTAAATATGTTTCATTTCATAGCTTTTTTTTGATACTTATTGGTACAGATCGGTCATTTAGTTATATATATTTTTTTTCAGTGCATTCTCAGCCCATGCTGCTTTATTGCTAAAAATATACATATACACAGGTGCAGAGTTTCCAACTCTTAAAACAGATCCTTTGTACATCAAGGAATAAATATCTTCTTCAAAACCCCCAAGGAAGCATAGATTAAAAACCAAGCTTCCTTTTGAAATACTTCAAACATATTCAATAAAATTCTTTTAACATCTTATAGACCAATGGTACAATGGAATATGTAGAAGAGCACATATATATAGTGGTCAAGTCCTGTACTTAGGGGACAGTAAATAAATAATATATTGAGAATATACTCTAATATCCTGAACATTTTATTATGAAGATGAGTATGTGGTTTTAAAATAAATGCCAAGATTGAACTGTTTAAAGATTGAGATCACTGCCAGACTATTTTCCTGACCTTTGGGATAAAGAAAAAAAAGATTTTTTTTTTTTGAGATTCTGGGGATTGGACCCAGGTACTCAGGCATGCTAGCCAGGTGATAGTTATATTATTAAGCAACAGATCATAGATAATGGTACCTGCCTTATCTCTGGGCTCTTAGTTGTGAATTCTATATTACTATCTTAACAACTCTTTCTTTGTGTCTGAATTTTTTGTATTCCAAAGCCATTTTGATTAAATATTATAAATTTAATGGCTGGTATGAGTTAAATCACTAAGATCCAGTATTTGACATAATTCACTTTTTTTACACATTGCCTTCAAATCAATTCTTTCACATAAAAATAGCAATTTCCGTATTTCAAATGTTTCCATAACTAGCATTAATCTATACAGAATTATTCAAGTTATTGCCAGGTAACAAGGGAAATAATATCAGGGTATGAATGGATATGAGCCTAAGACATGAAACCAGGTCTGAGGAATGATGGAGTCCACTGTAGTATCCAGTCTCACAGAGGTGGGAATTCCATTCTAAGCAGCTCTGGGTGGTTCAGTAATGAGCATTTTTAATGTGTTGTTTACTGTCTTCCAAACATCTGCTCTTCAGCCTTTTCACAATCTATGTTCCTAATAGCTTCTGCTTCCTCATAAATTTGCTTTCATTATGATTCCTCACACCTTTCTTGTGCTATGCATAGCCTCTATCTTTGTTTATTTTAGGTTTCAGATACCTTTGCCAATTAATACATATACTCTGTTTAACTGAGATTCTGTTAATTACCATTAATAAATATAAATTAGTGTAAAGAGAAAACATCATTAGCTGATTTACAAAACTGATAATTAAGTTTACTATTGAATTCGGAAATGCTTTTTGCAGGCTTATAATATTTCCCTCCTGCCTCCCTCTCTCTCTCTCTTTCTCTCTCTCTCTCACTCCCCCTCTCTCCCTGTCTCTAAGACCAGACTTTTCCAATTATGTGCCATAATGACATTACCAGTTCTCAAGTTACATCTCATCTTAACGATCTAATTGGAAGATAACATATATTCCAATAGGCCCAACATAATATCTCCAAAGAGGACAGTGATGGCCTTTAATTAGAATGGTTTCATTAAAAGCCCATTTCTACATTAATCTTTGTGTTTTACCTATGGCAGGGACAGTGCCAAGCTTTCTGAACTATGTCTAACAGGTTTTTCATAAATCAGATCATTCTGTTACTAGGTGAAGTATGCAAAGAAGTACTGGTTATTAATACAAAGAAAAGTAGATAACTATATTCTGTAGCTCCTGGTTCAGATAATGACAAAGAGTATACTGTAGTGCAGAGCATCTTCCACTGAGCATTCTCATCCACTGGCATATATATACTTTTCTGGGATGTAGCATTCAGTCATGGTCTAGCAGTCAGTGTTTATGTGTGCTATCACATTGTAAAACCTAACTGTAGAGGGTAGTCCTGTCATAAAAGTGCTCAGTGAAACACTTCCTTAAAAATGTCTCTGGGCTTGGCAGGAATCATAATTGTCACATCTAGCTACATAGTCATAATTTCAGGATTAAGTTAGTTGGTTACATTTCCTATATAAACTGTATATTTGTCATTCTATTTAACATGACAATAAATCTGAGCCTTAACACTTATTACAATGGAAGATAAAAGAGGTTGGTATTTTTGTAATTTGGCAATATTACATATACCTCTGTTTGATAAGGCTTAATTATTTAGATGGATTGGAGAAGCAAGATGAGAGTTGTAACTCTATAAAGGAACTATTTAAAGCCTTGATTTAACTGTAATTCATTCTTTAAAATTAAAAAATTCCAAAAGTTATAAATCATTATGAAACCAAAGATAATATTTATGTAAGAATCACCACTTAGACATGAAATGTGACAAAATAAATCCCAACCAGAAGGGTGTATATTTTACTAAAGCCCAATGTGCCCTGAAATTCTGAATGACCTCTTAACTTCATATTTTACTGTTTATAAAAAAAAGTCAATATTTAAATAAAATTAGCTAATATTTACTGGATACATAAATATCTTGAGCCTAGTCCTGGGTACCATCACACAGTAGAAGAAATGCACACAAAGAGTAAAAAGAAAAGGCAACATTTTATTATCTGCTTTTAATATAAGATACCAAGTGGGTATAATTGTGCTTCATACTTTCAAGTATTTTCAGTCCAACAACAGGGTAGCAGATGACTTGAGTGTGAAGCCATATAAAAAGTAATATTATATTCAAAAAACAAAACACAAAACAGAATGAATGTTTCTTTCTATCTCTAAGCCCAGGCAAGGCTTAACTTTGAAATCTAAATTCTAAATTATATCTTCAATAATTCTAAATGTTTCCTAGTAAAATTAAAAGGAAATTCTTTATCCTCAACTAAAAATCCTTTTGCATTCCTCGCAGTAAGAGATATGACTGGACTGATCTACTTACTTATCACAAACACCTGTGTAAACACAGTATATTTCATAAAGTTCATAAAATGTGAACTCTACTTCCCAATCCTATTCCACATGTTAGAAGTATTCCATGGTTTTTACCTTCCTCGAGAAATAACCACAGAGGAATCAAAGTGTCGCTACAAATATTCTCCATAGTGCTTTTAATTTGGCCGTGTTTAGTACAAGTCTTTGAAAACAGCAGTAGTGCCAATTCTTAAGTATAATATTTGCAAAGTATTCATCTAAATTTTATGTATCATTCCCTTCTACAAATGAGAAATGAAAAGTGATTATTGAATGGACCCTGAGGCTCCCAACAGGTGGCCTCTGCTGTATTGGCATACCCAAAGGTAACATCTGTGATATAAATGGTTTTCACTTTAGCCATGATCTTCAACTTCATTTTATTTTATAAGCCTTTCTCCCTAGTTTTAGAAATTAAGAAATATGAGATCTTCCAAACCTAGACAGGAATTTCTGTGCATACATTAGTTTATATTCACTCATTTTATATTTTATATTTGTGAATGTATAAATGCATTTTGAGAATTTAGAAAAAAATTAATTCAATACTTTATAAACAAAGAAAATTAATAAAATATTGCTGGTTCATAAGATTGCGTAGTGTTTAAAGCTCACCCTGTACTTCTGACCCTTTAGCTACTTTTTCCCTTATAGTGAGATTTCTTGAATATTTGTTCTTACCACCGTGTCACTGCAACTGTCTTTTTGCCAGTTGTCATCAGGGACATCCTTGTTGCTAGTTTCAGTCATTTACTTAACCCCCACATCCATTTTAAACTTAATCCCAATATCCACAGTTTACCTCTGTACTAACAGAATTGCAATTTTCTTTGATGTAGCAATGCCTTAGCCTAAACACACACACACACACACACACACACACACACACACACACACACCAAATTCCCTAGCATTCAAAGAAGCAAAGTTTGTTCTTGTGACATGACTGTCCAGTGAGACATAAATTAAAGATTACAGGAGATTTCAAAGCATGTTTAGATTTATCCATATAGTCATCGTATTCATCTTATTTTGTTGCCTCTTCTTTCTGTTTGTAAAATCAACAGTTAGAGGTGGATAATTTCTTTGTTTTCTATACTGACAAGAAGGGATTTTTTTAGTCCTTCACTAGTAGGACCTCTTTGCTTTATTTATCTTTCATCATGTTATTTTTATGGAATCTTCATTTCTTTAGTTTTGTGACATGTTAATACTCCTCTATTGTTTTCCTTCCTCTCTGTTCCTGCTTGCTGTTGGAGTATTTTCTTTTGCACTGTCTTCATTCATGTACTGATTTTATTTTATTTTTCTATTTTCCTGAGCTCTGATGAATCATGTGACAGATATTTTGTTGTCTGTTTCTTCCTTCAGCACCCATATTTCTGCTTAGCTTTGTGAATTTAGTGGAATTAGGACAAAATACTACTTTTTAAATTACTTAATCTCTCTATGACTTAGGGTTTTTTTAATTTTTAAAATAGTAATAATGAAATTCCTTATAAGAGATTTAGAGAGAACTAAATATGTGGATACACTTATACAATTGTAGAAGTCAGGTTTTCTAGAGGAACAGAACCAATAGCCTGTACAGGCAATCATAAGATGGGATGTACAAGACTGGTTTACAGGATCAGAGAGTGAAGAGACCCACAGTGGTCATCTGCTGGCTGAGAACTGAGGGAACCAGTAGCTGCTTAGTCCAAGAGGCTGGAGCCTCAGATAAAAGGGCACAACCACAGCTCCTGTCTGAGGCTAAAGGTGTGGAAGCTCCCTGCAGAGGTGCTGCTGGTTCTTTGAGTCCCTGTGTTCAAAAGTTGAAGTATCTGATGTCCAATGTTCTGGGCAATGCAATAGCAAAAAATCCCACTCACTTAAGAAGAGATCTTGTGTAGGGGTGAGCTTCAGTCTTCTTCTTCTGTCTGTTCTATGCAGGTCTCCAGAATGGTGGACTGTGGGGCCAAAATTCCTGGTCATTCTCCCCCACCTGAGTTCCCTGATGTATATGCAGTTGTCTCTGGAAACACCCTCATGGACACAACTAAAGTGTGCTTTACCAATCTTCCAGGTGTCTCAGTCCAGTCATGTTGACAACCAAGGTTAACCACCACCTCAATCCAAATGTTAGAAGGACTGGCACAAAATAGGCATTCAGGAAATGATATTTATTAGCACTTTATTAAGCTGATTGCTTCTTTCATATTTTAGATATTTTTATAGAAATATAATCAACGAGAGAAAATAATGTATTGAAGACAAATTAAGACATAAGGTGTCCTCTTAAAGCTCAATTGGAGACAATGCAAGAAAGTTGAGGTAAAAGGGTCAGAGTTATAACCCAATCAGTGGATTAATTTCCTGATACAGATTAACTGAGTAATAACTGAAGACAAGTTGTGTGTGGCTGGAAGGGATAGGTCATTGGGGGCATGACTTTGGGGTTCATATTTTGCCCCTGATGAGTAGAGTGTGTTTCTCTCTCTCTCTCTCTCTCTCTCTCTCTCTCTCTCTCTCTCTCTCTCTCTCTCTCTCTCTCTCTCTCTCTCTCTCTCTCTCTCCTGTTTGCCATGGCCTGAGCTTTTTTTCCTCTCCTCAACTCTCTTCTGCCATGATGTTCTGCCTCACCTTAGGCCCACAGAAACGGAGTCAGCTGTCTACAGACTGAGACCTTTGAAACCTTGAGTGCCAAATAAACTCTAAAATTGTTCTCGTCAGGTCTTTTTGTCTCACACAACAATGAAAAATCCGACTAAAACAAATCATTTATATGTTTTATTCAGGTTAAATTGTTTAGTCGGCTAATTTCCCTCTGAATGACTTTATATCCCATGGCTTTAGGCATGAAGTATTTTTCTATAACTGAGTTAAATTCTTTTCCCATTTTCATTTTATTCTTTTTTGATCTATGAGTTATTTAGAAATTTATTTACTAGTTTCTAATTACCTTATAATATTTTTTTATTGACTTGCAGCTTACTTATTCTGGTCAAAGAATATACTCCACACGATTTTATCCCTTTAAAATGCGTGGTGACGTATTTTACAGCTCAAAAATAATCATTTTTTTGTAAACATTACATATGAAATTAAAAATGACATGCATGCTGCTGTTTTGGGATATTGTATTTGTTCTGCATTTGTTGAGGTTGTGGAAGACTTTGCAACTAGCCCCAATTCTCTGCATCTCCCTTGTTTCCATCTTTGCCATGACCTCATAATGATAGAGTGTATCTTCTCTCCCATGTGATTTTCTTTGGTATATAGTACATGTGCATAACTGAGAATGTACAAGTTTGGAGGTTAGGTTTTTAGAAGTTTCCACTGGTTCTGTACACTTTTTCCATCGGCATAAGATGAACACAGATCAGCTAAATTCTTAATACCAGGTGAAACAAAGTCACTCTGGAGTTACTCCAGGTAACCACTGTTTCATGAGAATAAATAACTGATTCTAAAAGATCCTGAATTCTTGGTGGACAGCAATTTTGTCCACATCTTCTATATCCCTATTCATATTTGTCTTTTTTTCTTCATCAATTTACAAAAATGCATTTAGTCATTACAAAAATCAGTAATTTTTAGTCAATCATTATAGATTTTGTGTTGATCCCCATATTACTTTTTATTACAAAGAATTCCAGATATACTGAAAAGTTCAAAGAATTTCACACTAAATATTCTTATACTCACCAGAATTATTTTAAAATTAACACTCTAATCTATTTTCAATTGTGAAATATTTATCAAATATACTTTCTAGCCATCCTTCAACCATTTTATTATTTAATACTTCTGAAAATAAATTTCAGATATGGTGTACTGCTATTAATATTTTATTAGTATATACATAATAATTTGTTACATACATAATAATACATATGTGTTATATATATTATAATAGTGTTGCCTAGAGTTCAATTTTTAGTTTTGTCTTTTGGCTAAAATTTGTTTATAGTGAAACACACATACTGTGCATCAAATTCTTACCAAGATATATAGAATATTAATATTAGTCTAGAAAACTTATTTGTGTACTTCTGAGTTCTTTCTTCTCAATCCATTTTGACTCTCCACTCTTCTGAACCTTTTCAGGATTAATTTGTATTATAGTCTGAATGTGTCCTCCAAATTTAATGTGTGGAAACTTAATCACCAGTGTGGAAGTGCTGAGGTGGGGCCCTCATTGATGGCCCTCATGGATGGGATAAGTAACCTTGTAAAAAGCGATTTGGGTAGCAGATGCTACTCTCTACCTCCTCCCATCATTTTTGCAGTGGGACAAAGTGGCATTTGTCCCCACCCTGGAGGCTAGAGGCCAGAATATACAATACCAAGACCTCATCTTGGAGGAAGTGACCAGAACCTCAGGGAAACCTGGATTTTGGACTTCCAGGCTCCAGACAGTGAGAAATAAATTTTTGTTGTTTATAGATTACCCAGTCTCAAGTATTTTGCCATAGCAGCACAAATATTAGTTTTCCTCTTCTAAAATCTGATATGAATAAATTCATAGAGTATATATCCTTTCTATAAGGCTTCTTTCATTCAGCATAATGACTTTTAGGTTCATCTACATTTCATGTCAATAATTTATTTTAATTATTATGCAGTATTGTCTTTTAAAAATATATCTATTTTGATCACTTCCACATTTGCTTATTATATGTTTAATCCACTAGCAATTTATGGAATGGTCAATATGCTTAATTTTAGATCTAATCATTTTATTATTTATTTAGTTTTTGCTTCTCTGTTCTTTTTTTATTTTTGTTACTTTAGTATGTTTAAGATTTATGTTTTAAGTTGAGTGCAGTGGTACATGCCTTTAATCCCAGCAACTCAGGAGGCTGAGGTAGGAAGATTGTGAGTTTAAATCCAGCCTTAGCAACTTAGCAAGGCCCTAAGCAACTCAGCGAGACTCTGTCTCTAATAAAATTTAATAAATTAATAAATATATTTTTTTAAATTTCTGTTTTATCTATTTATTTAGTTATATATCTCCTCCTTTCAATGTTTAGGGGTTGCTCCAATGAATTAGAATATGCAACCTACAATTTTCTTCAATAATTCTGAGTTTATATTATATTCTCCCTATTTCAATAACTCATGTTTGAATTAAATATTTTCAGTTAGCCTAATTATTTGAAAGAGTTTTTTCCAAAGGATGGGCCAATGTTATATTCCAAGTTGGTGGAGAATGTTTTTATACTCTAGATTTCTGTGTGTGAGAAGTTTATTAGCTCTTACTTATCCAAAAATATTGAGGTCAGGAACTGGCATGCAACTCACAGTGATGTGAATAGTCTCTCATCTCCCCTTCGACTGATGTGCAATGTGGGTTTTATGTATGATTTTCCATCTTCTTCTTCTCAAAACCAATCCAAACCCAAGGAAGTTCTCTCCTTCTCTATGAAGATTTTTTTTTTCAAACAATAGCCAGTTGTTTTTGAATCTTAGGATTATGCCACCTACTTAAAAATAAGCAGTGTTTATGGCTTTTTCATTGAACACTCAAATCACAGGTATATTAAATGATAATTTTCCTCATCCATATTAAAATAAATAATTCACTCTTCCAGTAACTCATTTCCTTTTTCTTTACCTATTTCATTTTCTTTATAGGACCAACTTGGAAGTGCACTCAATGACTGCCTCAACTGTGTCTGTACCACAGTGCATAAAACCATTTCTGACACTTTTAATTGACAAGCTTGTTGTGATAATGGGAATTCAGAAAATACCTGTATAAAACTAACCTTTTCACCTACATAAAGCTAGTTTTTCTTTAAAGTATGTTATGCTTCCAATTGGTTGAATGAGGTATAGATTTAGACAGCTCACACAGATTTAAATTTTATTTTTGATATGTACACATGTGCACACACAATAACAGCACCCATGATTTCACAGAAATCATTATATGTATATGTATATGTTTGTATATATGTGTATATATGTTATATGTGTATATATATATATATATATATAGTTAAATTTTTAGAATAATCAATTTGCATTTGATTCAATAAAATATTAAGAAGTAGTATGGTTTTATACAGATATGATATAAATCACTAAAATGGTTTGGGTATAATAAAAGTTTGTCAAATTCTTCTTTGATTCCTATATTTAAGCAAGACATCACTGGGTCACATCAGTCTGGGTCTATAAAATAAAATGTTATTATACAAATTGCGAGACTCTGATCTCCTGCCTGCCCAGACATTCCTTTCCCAGCACTTCTCTCCCCAGATATTCCTGATTGAGATCTTTTCCTGCTGTCTTCATCACTGAATAGGAGCTCATGCATCTCAACCAGGCAGAGCACAACTGTTGAACTAGCAGGGAACATGCAGGGGAAGGAGGCAGATGTTCTCAGTACTCTCTTGTTTTAATTGAATTTAGTTTCTTTTTAGTAGGGGTGGCAGGCTTAAGAAAGGTAGGCAGAGATGAGATAGATTTTGAATAAATTCTAATTTTCTCTTTTTCCCCTGCTTTTCCTCATCCATAGGTTCTCTTTCCCCTGCTGGAACTGCTTCCAGACAGCTCTGTTAAAGGCATGTAATTAAATCCCCCCCACACCTTACTCCATATTTCCTCCTCTCCCACTCCAAAATAAATAAATAAATAAAATGTATGAATGGTCACATTTCAGAATAACTGGTATGCTCCAATGACTTATTAATATGCCAGGAGATAGAGTAGTTAATAATGAAGTTGTACTTAAATTCTTACTTCTTAATATTCCTTGTATGTGAAGCTCCCTTAGAAAACCTACCAGGAAGAGGAACAGTGGTCAAGATAGAGTGTTAGCATTCCTAGGAAATCTACCTAAATAACTCAGAGAGCAACATAAATTTAAACACAAGTCTTTGTGAATTACAGAATAATAACAATAGCGATCTATGTTAACAAAACTATTATTTGACAAATACTCCCTGTGCATTGGAATCTGTGCTATATATATACTTTTTTATCCAATAGATCACTCAAATATTCAATCCTCATGTTCATCACAACAAGGGGTATTATTTTGTCTATTTTACAGAAAAAAAGGTCTGAGATAAAAAGAAATTAAGTGAACTTTTCAAGATTCCATAATCAGGAACATTAAACACAGAGGTCACCTAACTTCCTAGCAGAGGTTCTTCACCCTTTGTTAAGAATGATATGCTTTGAAACTTTCAAATGAATAGGAGTTAAAAAGGTTAACTTTATGTGTCAACTTGGTTGGATTGTGGTGCACAGTAGTTTTGACAAATAATAGTTCTGATATTGTGGTGAAGGAGTTTTGTAGATGGAACTGACATCTATAGTCAATTGACTTTACATAAAGGAGATTACCTTCAATAATGTAGACAGGGTTTATCCAATGAACTAATGAAAAACTCTAGTGTGTCAGGGAAAAAAGAATTCTGTCTCAAGACAGTAATATAGAAATTCTGCTTGAGTTGCCCGCCTGCCAGCTTGCCCGAAAACTTTCAGACTTAAAGATGCACCAACTTCTGCCTGAATTTCCAGTTTACTAATCAGATCTAAAATTTTAAACTTGAAGCCCTCACAATTGCATGAGACAATTCCTTAAAGTGAATTTCTAAAGACTATATACATACACACATATATTTCATTCGTCTTGCTTCTCTGGAGAACAATTACTGGCATAAAGGGGCATTCACAACTACCCTCAGTTACATCATGTACTTAGCTACTTCTTAAGGTATTATGTTGGTCATAAAGCTGCTTAAAATAGACTTAGCTGTAACAGAACCTACAAATGTCTTCCTGTGTTACACAGTGACCATGTGGATCATTATAAACTAAATTCTTCACATGCACTTTTCAGAAGTTTTAATTTCTTCTATGATTTAAAACTACACTTATCTTTAAATTTTAGGCAACATCAAGAATATCACCTTGCGTTACAAAAGATTAGAACATCTCCCCCAGCCCACTGCTGTTCTCCAAAAGCTCCATGCTCCTGCTCTCAAATTCTCCTTGATAAAGTTAGATTTATTAGCTCTAATGAAAAAAAACTGCATACACCCTAAGAGGTATTTAGTACTACACATTTTACATTCTTAGTTGAAATGTAAATTCCCTACGATTGTAAAGTTTCCAAGATGCTACATGCAATCTTGGTAAAATTTGTTGGTGTGCAAAATGATCCACTCTTCCTCTTTCCTGTTCAAATTCTGAACTAATTAGTGTTGGCAGTAAATTCCAAGATGCTCAGTTAACTTAAATGAATAATTCCTTAGTGTAAATATGTCCCAAATATTGCACAGAACATACTGACAATCACATAAATTGTCATTTATTTGAAATATGAATTTTACTAGTTATGCTAAATTCTATATACTAAGTCTGGAAATACTTAATAGTAATTATTGATAAATACAATTACATTGTATATAAAACAGGAGAGCAGAATATCACATTTGCTATTGATATGGTAGCCAGTAATATGGATGAAATAAATAATTCTTACCAGAGAGTTTTGGTTTTAACACTGATATGAATAGCATAATAAATTCTCATAAAGATGATTTAAGAGCTCTGTTTTCCAGGTGGTACAACTGAATAGATAATTTATTCAGATATAGTGAGGGTTGACAGTCAATAAGAACTAAGAACTAAATATTTTTTAAAATAAAAACTGTGTAAAATAAATAAAAATGGTATTTTGTGTAATTAAAACACTTATAGATGAACATTATTGACATCTGGGTATATTTACTTCAAAGTCTTCTATGTAGTATGTGTGTGTATATATTTACACAGAATGAGATACATGTATACTTGTGCAGATTGAAGGATTGATATCATATTCTCTCTGCTGCCAATCTCTCCAGTTCTGAAGCTTATCGTGTTCCTCTATTTTTGATCCCCTAATAATGATCACAACCTGCCCAGTATGTCAACAGTCAGTAAAATCTTCTTAAGTGAGTGAAAGATGGATTATTATGAAATGATGAGTAGGAGAAAAAGTTAGTTAAACTTAATCACTCACTGAGTGGCTAGAATGGTACTTCATACAACCAAGTGTTCAGTAAATGGTACTAGCTTGAGGACTGACTGAAGATGTACTGAATTAAAAACATAAAAACTAAAGCAGGATACTATGAAGAAAAATAATAGAAAACCTATCTCAGTTTGGAGGAGTCATGAAATCTTCACTGGGACAAACGATTAATGGCAAAAATTTTTTTAAGAAGGAGAAGCAACACATAAAAACAAAGGGAAGGATGCAAATGAAGAATGTGAGATGGAAAAGAATTTGTTCATTGGATTGGTGTGACTTGATATGTGTGGGAAATGAAGCATGTGACTGGTCAAGATGGGGTGGGCAGGGCAGGAGGCCATCTCAGAGACATAACTATAGCTGCATTAAGGAGTTCATGTTTAAGTCTAAGTACAAGAAAGAATCAGTGCTTATTGTAAATGGCCAATGAACACCAACAGAAAACTTAAAAAATAACTATAGTATAAAATTATGCACTTCAGACAATTTAAGGAAGTTAAAAACATATGAAACACATTAAGTAAAAATATAAAATTTTATAATTCTTTTCAGCGAAAAGTTTCCTGGTTGTTATAAACTGAATGTCTAAATTTTCTCACATAAAGCAGAAGCACCTTTGATTCCTGAGATGTTTATTTGGTGACGTAAATTATAAGAAAAATGAAGTTGGTCTTTATATGTGGTGTCTAGATTAACCAAATTCCATACCCTCACTTTTTCAAATATTTTGTTAATTACTAGTAAACCTAGTACATAAAATCACTTTCAAACTCCTTTTCTATGGTATATTTGTTTTTAATATGTAACTATAATTTTCATTAACAATTATGAGATAATATGATATTTTTGAAAATTGAAAATTGAAAGATTATTATAAGATTATTTATAAGATAAAATAAGGAGAGACCAAACTTATTAGCAACTTGTAAAAAATATACTAAATATCATCTCAATTTGCAAACTGAGTAAACTTAATAGATGAGGCATACAAAGTGTAAAGTTTGGATGTTTAGAATCTGGAGGTGAATAGTTTATTCACCTCCACCAGCTGTGAACACCATGCTGAAGACGTATCATTTTGTAAGCAAATCAATAAATTAACTTTAAAATTTAGAACAAGTGTTTTAACCAAGTTAGACAGCATAAAGAACATTCAGTTAAAAGAAGACCAGATATTAATCATAACAGAGCCAACAGACATTGGAGTTAGAAAGCGTGGGAGCAAAGCTTTAGGACTGTTGACATTTACATGTATGTATAGACCTTGAAAGTCAGAAGTCAAAGAATATTCTGTAGTAAGAACATCATGAATGTACTCTGTGATACAGTTTTCCTGCTTTGGCACAAACTTCTTTTGATTTAAAATGTTTTCCTTAACAAGAAAAAAAAATATTTGCTAAAGGATACAAAATTTATTGGGTTTATGCATAAGGCACACAGTGTGTGGTTATACTTGTGGACTAGTGCAGAAACCCTACATTAACCAGAAGTAGTGACAGTGGGAGTCATAGTAACCTTAACAATCACTTCATAGTCTACCCTTAGCCCAGTATAATCCTTTATATGTAATCTATGTTCTCACTGTACCCTGAGAGATTCATGAGGGCTCATGTCTCTAGTACAGTTCCTGTGATAACAGTAGGAACTTAAAAATGAAAGCAAATTAGTGAACAAATGAATACACTAATTTGTGCTTTTGATATAAAGTAATGATACTGAAAAAAAATAGAAGTTTTAGACCTAGAAAAAAATAAATCAGGTAATACAGAGACCCTCCTGAACACACTTCCCCTATTACTGCCTTGCTTTAGTATGGAACATTTGTTTTAATGAAGGAACCACTGTTACAAAGTCCACTGTTTACGTTACAATTCACTACTTTTGTTGTATCATTCTGTGGCTTTTGACAAGGGCAGAATGTCCTGTATTCACCACTACAGCATTATATGTCCATATCAATGTCTTAAAAAAAAAATCCCCTGTGCTTCACCTATTCATGCACAACCACCCTTTCCAAACTGTTGTTCTGGCAACTGTTGATATTTTTACTGTGTCATAATTTTGCCTTTTCATAATATGATATGGTTGGAATCATATAATACATAGACTTTTCAAAGTGGCTTTTCTTATCAATGTGCATTTAATTTTTCTCTAAGTCTTTGTGACTTGATTGCTAAATTTGGCTTTAATTTCTGAGTATTTCTCCAACTACATAAAAATACTACTGTTTATTCATTAACCTATTAAAGGATGTCTTGATTGCTTCTAGACTTGGACAATTTCGACTAAAACTGATAAAAAGAGTATTCCAAATTTCTTTCCCCATCCCTTATAGCATTGATGTCATTCATTTCATTTATTTTTTTAATCTTTTCATTGTTAATGGACCTTTATTTTATTTATTTTTATGTGGTGCTGAGAATCAAACCCAATGCCTCACACATGCTAGGCAGGTGCTCTGCCACTGAGCCACAGCTTTCATTTCATGTATTTATACAGTATAATCACCCAATATATTTTTGCTATCATTATTTTGAATAAACTATTTGTTAGATAAATTATGAATAAGACAAATAATATTATTTTATCATCATTTATTCCTCCTTTAATGATCCTTCTTCCTTTGTATAGCTCTAAGTTTCTGACCTATGTCATTCTCTCTCTTTAAAGAACTTTTAAAATTTCTTGCAAGGAAGATCTACTAGGGGCACATTCCATCAATTTACAATTGTCTGAAAAAGTCTTTATTTTTTCATCACTTTTGAATGATAACATCAGTGAATACGTAAGTACATCTTGCCTAGTTTTTCAAACACAAAAAAATGTTATGCTTAAAGGCAAGAAAAAACACTTTGAGGAGACAAATTAGGCATCAGAATAAGATTCAGGTATGACATATTTTGAATTATTAAAGAGAGGATGTAAAACAATTATATTTAATCTGTTAAGAATGTTCATGGAAAAGTTGACATCATGCAAGCAGATTGATAATGGAAGGAAATTCTTAAAAAAAAAAAAAAAGATATTTCCAGGAATCTAGGATTTGTGCTTCCACCCCCCCCAACAGTTTATATATTTCACTCTCTCCTTGCTTTTGTGGTTTCTATTTAAAAGTTTCATGCAATTCCTATTCTTAATCCTTTAAAGATAGGCTTCTTCACTGTTGAATTTTTTCAAAATCTTTCAAAGATTTTTTTTTATCTTTGATTTTGTGTATTTAAGATACACCTAGGTATAGACATTTTTGGTATTTATCCTACTTGATTGTCTTGAGTTTCCTGGATATGCAGATTGGCATCTGTCATTATTAAAAAAAAAAACTGTAATTATTACTTCAAATATTTCTTCTTTTTCTTTCTATATTTCTTATATTTCTGGTATTTTATTATTTATATGTTACATCTTTTATAATTATTCTACTGTTCTTGGATAATCTATTCCTTTTTAATTCTTTCCCTCTATATATTTCACTTTTTAAAGTTTCTATTGATGGATCTTCAAGCTTGCTGATTATTTCCTTGGCCATATTCAGTCTACTGATGAGCCCATCAAACATATTTATTTCTACTACAGTGTCTTTGATTTCTAGAATGTCCTTCTATTACAAATTTGTTCTTGCATGTTAGCTACTTTTTTATTAGTGTTTCCAATATATTAACCATAATTGTTTTAAATTCTCTGATATTTGAAAATATGTGTTTCTGAGTTTTATTGGGATCCTAGTTTGTTTCTTCAAACTGTTCTTGATTTCTACAATGCCTTGTAATTTTTTGTTGAATACCAAAAGTTTGGTATGATGTATTTAGTTATAGTCACTGAAATAGTCAAGCTTTCAGTGTAAGGCTTTATGTAAATCTGGTGTGGAGTTGGGCTATGTTTAGAGTTGGGTTTCCCTAAGAATCCCTCATTAAATAGAGTCTGTCTGGAAGCTCTATCAATTGTGATTTTTCATTTTCATACCAAAGTCTTGTTGATGTTGGTGTTAGATGGTAAGGAGAGCAAGTACTCTATGTACACATGATTAAATCTCAGATTTTAGTACACCTAAGTTCCTAGGCTATAATCTCAGAGTATCCCCTAGACCTTTCTTTTTTCCCCTCCCCTTATGTGAGACAGGAAGGCTAGAGTGGACTGGTGTTGGCTGACTCTATTTCTTCCATGTCGGATAGGGCTCTGTTAGGGGTAGATTTTCATGGCGCGAAGCTTTTTGTTACTTTTTCTTGGACATGTTTCAAAATGTTTACTAAATATAATAGAAGAATGAAAGGATCAAGAAAACCCAGAAAATAACTAAATTTCCTGGAGTGAAAAATCATGGCAATGAAAAAAAGGAAAACGAGTTTCAAGGATACTATTATTTCAGAAAAAAGATATTTAAACACAAATAATAATTTAAAAGTATAATAGGAATTCACTGAAATTAAAAATAATAATATGCAAATAAAATGGACCTTTATTCTTTAGAAGAAACTGATAAGAAACATAAAGGCCAAGTAATCAATTGGTGATGTTATAAAAGATAGAGTTCTCAAAAACACCTTATGAGCCCCCAGAGAGGAAAAACAAATATCCTAAACAGTGGAAAACAATTAACAGGGCTTTAGAAATTTTCAGTCCAGAACTGCCAGTAGACAATGAAGCAATGTCTCCCAATGTTCTAAGGAAAATGTGAGTCAAAAATATCCTACCAAACAATTTGTCCTTAGAATAAAAAGGTCACAGATATTTTGAACATGCAGGGACTCAGAAAATAGCACATAAGAGTTTGGTAAAATCTGGAAATGAAAAGAGCTAAAAAAAAAAAGAAAAGAAAAGTTTCAAAGTTATACTGAGCTTATGTGGAAAAAAATCAATATTAAATACCACTGGGCCCATATCTAAAGTCAAAAATCAATAAAACAGTATTGTATAATGGGATAAAGATAATGATATAGATCCAGAGCCAGAGTTTTATACGATAATTTAAATTATGAAACATTTTAGTTATGTAATCTTGAAGAAACTAACAACATTTACACATTATATACAGTTATTGTGAAGATTAAAGGTGTCAAAACAGCCACACACTAGACATTAAAAAGCCTCAAAATATTTCAAAGCACATAAACAGTGTGCATCCAGATATAGGAAAAAACTGTCATAATCCCTGCAAACTAAAAATATAACAAAAATTGAAAGTAGGATGAATACAAATGTAAATAAGTACATCTAAATATGAAATACTTAAAAATAGTTTCATTTTTCCTCAAAAAATTTAAAGGGATATTTTTGAACTAACATTTTTGTGATGAAGTATCTATGTGATTTTCATCACTTTCTTCAGTTAATTAAAATTCAACATTTTAAGTAAAATAACATATCATATTTTATAATGTTTTGTAAAATTAATCTGGCTGTCAGCATTATGTCTCTTTTACCTATAAATATGCAGACATAATATTCTGGGTTTATTTACATAGTGATTACTTCCTTTTACCAAAACAATTAAAATTCTTGAATTCTTATAATGAGAATTATATAAAAACAAGAGTTTTTTTTTTTTTTTTTTTTAACTGCAACATAACAAAATTAAAAAGGAACATTTTGAAACAAAATCATACTGGTAAAGTGAGCATTGATGGGAGATGACAATAATTGTCATTTTATTTATTAATCAAGCATGAATAATATAAAATGTTATGTGAAAAATATAATGTGCCATAAGCTAACCATGAAGCAGAACTTTCAGCAAAACAGACAATAGCTCAGCCAAAATAGCTTCCAGACAGCATCTGTGATCAGGTGCAAAGAGCTATTTCACTCCAGATTCTTTGGCTCTTTTTTTCTATTCCCTGCTGTGAGTTGTTCTCCATTCTTTATTCAGTCCACTGAAGATTATAGAATAAAAGCATTTGGCCTAAGCCCTGAATCAGTTTATTTATTTATTTATTTATTCAAAAATATTTATTTATTGAATGCCTTCACTGTATTGTGGGCTGGCACTACAACATTTATCAAAATCAAGTAAAATAAGTTTTCATGGAGATAACATTTGGATCAAGGAGATAACTGATAATTTGTGCAATGATATCAGATAGTTTTAGATGTTATAAAGAATGTCAGTCCTATTTTAAATAGAATGGCAGGGATTAAGTAAGAAGAGGTCACACCTAAGTAGAGCTTGGAATGAGGTATGAAGTCAGCCAATTAGGACATTAAGTTCTCCCAGTGCCTTTTTTAAAAAGAAAATTTCAGTGATGTGTATGGGGTTTGTTTAGAACCAGTAACACAAAGGGAAATATTTGGGGGGTGTCTAGAATGAAGACTGTCCCTTTTTCTTGGTGGATTTTAACCTGAAAATATGTCAGACATAGAACAGCTGTAGCCATCTGTTCCACTTGGAAGCTAAGCTCTGGGTAGTACCAAGGAAGATCCATGGAAAGAGAAACCTGTGCTTTACTGTTATTTAGGAGAATAAATCCCCCTTTTCCTTACCCAATTTGATGTTTGGTTTTCTCTACTTTTAACCAGAAGGAGAAGTAAATGGTACAGAAACATCACAAGTCCATGTCATTTATCTTTGTATATAACACACACACACACACACAAAACAACAACAACAACAACAAAAAAGACTTAGCAGCAAATAAAAGTAAAGCCTTTCTTCAGGAAATCCATAAGTAATAGCTTGCAAAGTATCTCTGGAAAGCTTGACAGTTAGTTAGAACAGAAAAAGTAATTTAGTACTTTAGTCAAGAACCAGCTATTGCTACTTAAGTATAGGTAACCCTATATATATATTAGAATAGCCCAAGAAATGTATAGGTGTGGTTAAGTAATCATTTACTAACTCATTAATGGAGCCAAGCATTAGTTAGTAGATCAATTCAAAGAACCCCGAGCATGGATTGTGACTCAAAAACTATTTTGGACACTAAGGACACAACTGTGAATTTGACCAATAAGATTTATATATTATGGACTTTGTATCCACTTTGGATAGACCTGTACTATATACAAAAAGAGAAAGATAGGCACAGACTGTGGCAAGTGTTATGAGGAAACAAATGCGATGTGAAGGGAGAGGGTCTCCTTGCATGTACATGCTCTGGTTAAGCCTCTTTACAATGATATTTATGCAAAAACTTATGCAGATTTAAAAGTGAGACAGTCATTCTAAGATAAGGAAGAAATACTTAAATTTACCCTGCTAAGAAAGCAATGATATGTCGTTATTCCTAAACAGAAAGATCATCTATAAGTCTGCGGCCCAGCAATGGAGGCAGAAGTGTCTGATCTCAGCTTGAAATAGAAGGCAGGTCAAAGCAGCGAGGGACCTCTTCAGACCATGGTTCAAGAGTCTTAATTTTACAAAAAGAAGTATGAAATGATTGAACATCGTTTTTTAAAAATTAGTTTTTGTGTATTTACATTTTCATAACTTCTCTGGATGGTATTTGGAGAATGCATGATAGAAACACAGAAGGAGGAGCAGACAGTTGCAGTAATATGTTTTTATTGTTGTTGTTTGGATATTCCAGATGGGAGATGGTGGAAAGAGATGCATTTGTAGTAGACTGATTTATTTGGACGGATTGGATGAGTGAGGAAATTAATAATAACTTTTTGCTTTGGGACAGAGCCAACTAGGCAGATGTGATATCACTTAAAATGCAAAAGGCAGGAGAAGAACCACGTTCAGCATGTGTCCAAGAGCCATCATTTCAGGCACATTGTGATTTTCCAATCAGATGTTGCTAGGGATACCCATCATTTCAGGCACATTGTGATTTTCCAATCAGATATTACTAGGGATACCCAGGTATGTTGAAATTTAACCCTCATTGGGAACCTTGAAGATGGTGGAAATTTAATTGAGTATAGCCTTTGGAGGTGAGGCCTTTGGGAGGTAATCAAGGTTAAATGAGAACAAAAGACTGGTTCCCTATATAATGGGACCCTGGCTTTATAAGGAACAGATAAACCTTAATTAAGACTTTTTATCTTGCCATGTGATTCTCTAGACCCCAGTGGTCCAGGGAATAGGGTCCCAACCAGCACAAAGGACCTCACTAAACTGGGGACATTAGTGCCTGTCTGTAATTCCAGCTATCTGAAAGGCTGAGAGGTTCACAGTGAGCCTGGGCATCTTAGTGACACTGTCTCACAATAAAATAAAAGGGGTTGGGAGCATGTCAGTGGTAGAGTGTACCTGGGTATCCCTAGTACTGAAAAATTAAAAACAAAAGTTTTCAAAAGCACACTCCATTTTCTCAAACACGCCTGTTTTCAGAATATGAACTTTATAACCTTTTCTTCTTTATAAATAACTTAGTTGGTGGTATTCTACTATAGTAGCAGAATACAGATTAAGACAATGAATATCCCAGTGAAGATACCAAATTCCAAGTAGTCAATGGTGTAGAGGAGTCTGCGGTTGAGAGTGCAATATGGGGACAGGGATGTAAATATGGAAGATTTAAACAGAAAATGACAGTTTGGTGCTGTGGTTAAGAACCTCGGCTCTGCTGCCAGACGGTCTCAGCTTTGATTTTGGCTCCATCTCTAACTTGTTGAAATCACTTAATTTCCCTAGACCTTAGTTTCCTCTTGCATAAATGAGGCTAATAAACAATGACAGGCTCATAGTAAGTATTCAAAATGTTAGTTTTCATTAACACGGTGATTGTTTTTGTTATAATCATACCATGGAATCAAATGAGATCACCCAAGAAGAAAGGGTAAACAGAAAAGATTAATCAAAAGATTAAAACCTGAGGCACTCTAAAATTCAGAGGCCAGGTAATGGAGATGGCAAATGAAGAAAGTGAGAAGGCATAGCCAATGAAGTAAGGAAAAAAAAATTAAAGCCAACATAGGCATCTGAGACACTAAGACAAACCAAGAAACTACAGAGGGATGAAGGGGACATGGAATCACAGGAGGGGAAACAGCCTATGAACAGCACTTATTTGGGAATTTGTTTTTTTCTGTAAAAGGAGACACAGACATAGTATAGTTGTAGAATAAAAATTTGGAGTCAAAGACCATTATTAAAAAAAAAAAAAAAACAAACAAACAAGGCACAATTCCAGAAGCCAAAATCATTTAATGATTTGGAGGCTAAACCAAGTCAGTAGAGAACATTGTAAAAATACTGCTGTGTTTTAAAATAATTTGATTTTAAATTCCTTTAGATTTAGTATGTGCTTCTGCTTCTACCATGTTCTATTGACCCGGGGTCAGTTCACTTGTTTTACATAGTGACAGGAGTACACCAGACCCTGAGCCCAGAGAATATAACTGATTTCACAGAACTGATCTAGTGGAGGGGGAATACTGAGAAGGAGGAGACCCTGAGAAAATGAAAGAGAATAATATCCCAAGCATCATTTGGAGAATAAATATTTTTAAATTTCTGCACAAGTACAGAAGGGAAGTCAAAGAAGAGGCATATTTAGTGAAGGTGGTTTGAGTAGTGGAAAGTCAGTTGTTTCTTTGATGGCTTCTCCATTTTTAGTGTTGAGGGCAAAACTCAAGTCATAAAATAGTCATCTTTGTGTTGGGGAATCAACATCAGAAACAAAGTAGATCTACCACAATAAGAAGCTTATCTTCAAGAATTTAAAATGAAACCATCCACTACTATGTGTGAATTTCACCATTAATATAAATAGCTTCTCAGAAGTAGGAGGGAAAAAAAATAAGAGTTGCATTCAGCCAAGACTGAGGTTTTCCCAAGTGAGTAGGACTGAAGGAAAAAGAAGAAAGGGCAGCAAGTGTTTGGTAGCATCTATGGAGTGAAGATCGCCTGAGATAGAAAAAGGAACAGTTTCAGCACCACCTTAGCAAAGGTTGTGGAATGCCTGGTAAGGATACTCTAGAGGGTGTGGCAATGATGGCAGGTAGCAAAATAGAAATGTGCTAATTTCACCATACATGAAAAGATAGAAGAGCCTGGCCACCATAATAAATAGATCATGCACTTGGAAGGTCTCATCATTGGGGAGAATAGAAGCTGTGTTTGTAGAGGGGATGAATGAGCAGGGTCCAAGTATCATCAACAAGAAGAAGGCTTGTCAAACAGAGGCCAAACAGCCAGTGACAGGGACAACACTGGGGGTAACAAAGCCACATTTCATGTCTTCTAAGATAGATACAATTTTTGAAAGAGTAAAGAGAAGATATCCCTTGGAAGAGAAAATATTGAGAAGAAAAATCTCCACATGCTTGAGCTAGGTGAATGAGAAGGAGCAAACAGACACAGCTTTAAAAGAAGTGCAGAGGAAAGCTTTTGTCAGGAGGCAGCCAGATTCTCTCAAAGTCAAGGAAGTGCAGGAATAATTTCCTAAAGAAACTGAGGACAAGGTGAGTTTTTTGATTGCATACCAGGTTTGAAAGATGACTGGGTTAAATGAAGTGGCCACACAGCACATGTGGGTTTGTAGTGATGATGGAGGCCTGGAGGTATGGGCCACCTGGTGAGTGGGCCTCCAGGGCAATATGGAGTCACCCTAAAAGTCTCTTTAAGAAGGAAACTGAACATTGCAAGCAGCCATTTTATTACTTATCATCATTAGGGTGGGATTTGTCTACACCTCCTGCAGTTCTAAATGATGTGGTGTTTTGGGGGCAGGGACAAGGGCAGGAAGAAGTTGGCTCTCTTAGCATGACTGTTGCTCTTTGCTCATCCCTGCTCCAGAAGAGAAAGAAGAATCATTAGCAGAAAACTGTTCTGTTTACAATTAATTTTGTTACAGCAAATGGGACAGTTTTACAGGAATTTTGTAAAGAGGTGCAACCAAAAGATTTTGTAAAACATTTGGGAACTTAAAAGGAAAAAAATAAATAAAAAGAGACAAGAAAACCATAGATAATATCACTAGTCATAATAACTGATCCCCTGAGGGTTTTGATAACCATGCTTGGGCTCTAGTAAGAAAATTATCATGTGAAGGGAAGATATTTACCAGGGACAAAATAAGCTGGAACTTGTCATTAATCCTTCTTTACCACTCAGTAGAGATTAGGTCCTCATGAGATTGTTGGAACCTTGAGCTCTACCAGTTCAAAATAGATTTTAAAATGTTGGAGAGAGTCCAAGTAAGACTAAGAGAAATGATGTAAGAAGTTATCATTTTGCATAAAGAAAGGTGAAAGTCTTATTTAGTTGGAAGAACAAAAGTTTGAGGAATTATAATTTGTTTTCAATCTTTTAATAAGACAAGTAGTTTGACTTTTAAATTGACATGAAAATGGGACTTCAATTTCATTAGTAGATAGTGTTTCAAAGCCTAAGGAAGACATCATTTCAACACCAAAAATTCAACAAAGGATAGTAGGAAATATTTCTGGAAATAATTTTATAGGATAAACCAGAGCCTTGCAAAAAGCAAATGGGACATATCATATATCCCACTTCTCTGTCACCTGAAAGTATGCATAAAGAATTAGATTAGTGAAAGAGGAAAGAAAAATAAGTGTCAGGTATTTCAGGGATATTCTATTAGATGTTTTTATTATAAACTATTAAAAACTCCTAAAAGCTAGTGACAGGTAAACAAGCCTTGAAATAGAATCCAAGAAGCCAAGAGCTACCAGAACTTTTATTAGTCACCATATCCCTCATATGGGGATTCAACCCACAGAAAACCCAACTTGGCTTTTACTTTGTGTCACATGTAATTCTGGATCATTTAAAATCAGAGTCTAAGTTTTACAATCTGTGAATAGTGATATTCATTCTGCTTAAGAATGTGTTGAGAAAAATAACAATAATATATGAAGTCACTTAACTCAATGTGAGAGCTTGTTGCTAATTAGAACTGGCTAATTTAGGAACACAGATTTAGGGCTCTTTCCAGCAATGCTTGTAACAGTGGCTTGTGTATGATGCGGTGAGAACTTACAGATGTCAGCATGAAGTCCCTGCCTCCAGGACTTCCTCGTTAATTTTTTTTTTAAATTTTTTTTTAATGAGAGAGAGAGAGAGAGAGAGAGAGAGAGAGAGAGAGAGAGAGAGAGAGAGAAAGAGAAACACAGAGAGAGAGTTTTAATATTTATTTATTTTTTTAGTTATCGGCGGACACAACATCTTTGTTTGCATGTGGTGCTGAGGATCGAACCCGGGCCGCACACATGCCAGGCGAGTGCGCTACCGCTTGAGCCACATCCCCAGCCCTCCTCGTTAATTTTTGAGACGTCTGGTAAGCCTCAAACCCTATTCACTATCACTGGTTCCATTCTAAATAAAATTGGTCCCCCAAACACTAATGCACACTGAGAACTGATCATTTGGAAGCAGGATTCGTTGATGGGTATCAATGAATCGGAGTGTTAGAATAGACCAGATGGATACAGATGTTTTAGGGACAGGAAAAGTTGAAAGAGAAGTAGAAAAGGGAGTGAGAGAATCCAGAAGACCAACTTTTTCTCACCCAACACTTTGTGCAGAACCAAACTTGCTTTCAAAATTCAATGTACTTACTCATTGTGGTCCTGGGGGAATGAGTCTGATGCACAGTTAAGCACCTGAATCCTACATTTATATAAAATACACCAGAATGTATGATACAGATTTCATTTTTCTCTAGAACAGTGTAAAAGTGAACAATAGAAATGCAATACACATTTTTCCTTCTCCATAACAGTAATAAAACTCAGTTTCACAAACCACAGTAGGTATCAAGAACCTATAACAAGTCTTGAATTCAGAGAGGACATTTTTTTTTTTTTTATGTAATTTGATTTGTTTGGCTCTGGTAGATAAAAGAGTGAAGAAAAAAAGAGCCTTTCTTTCCCCTCAGAACACTGGGATCATATTTAGCCTTTATTTCTACATATTTTGAGAATTTTATGCAAAAGGTTCATTGTTCATTGCTATCAAAGCATTCCAGGCAATCAAACTAATTTAGATATCTTTTTTACATACCCAAAATTAAACAGGTAAAGCTTTTGTAACATTTACTGAATTTCAGCTAACATTAATGAAAAGTGAAGAAGGTAACTGAAAACATGCAAGGTTTAAGAAAATTATTTCTCATTAGAATATTTATGAAATGCTTATCTATAGTACCCCTACATATATTAACTTCCTTTCATAATTGTTGAATTCGTTATAGATGAGACATATTAAAACCAACATTTTCCACTTAAATTTTAAAAGGTAAAACATGAGCATTATAACTTAATTAGCATAATTTTGGGAGCTTTATATACTATGTAATTTGGATTCTGCTGCTTAGTTTGGGTGACTATAAACTAATTTGGGGTTTTTAAAGACTGAGAAGGATTTCTCAAGGTTAGCTTTTCCAAACAGAAAGTTGAGTGTTATATTCCACCTCCCACAGACCAGAATTCACATCCATTGGTCAGGGGCAAATACCACTGGCTCTACATCTTCAGTCACTCTGCCATTTCACCAAGTCGGAGCCAAAGGTAAGTTTTCACACTTGCTTTCTTCTTGGGTTAGAGACTTTTTCCCCTTGCTATAACAACCTTTAAAAAATAATTAACCTTGTTTTAATATCTCCTTGTAAACTGTATCCAATGAATATGGTTTTGTTTTGCTGTTGATTTTATATTTATATTATTCTTGGAAAATCCAAAATTCTGAATTAGGTTAGGAATTAATAACATGGGGAAAATTGTTTACCTTAATACTCATAACAGATGCCAATAAAATTGTAGTAGTTTCCAATGTATGCCTTAAGTCAAGAGCTCTGACATAGACCACAACCTTTGGCAGTAAATACAGGCACTACTGATTAATATTGATTGAAATATTATGCAAAGGGAGAAAGCAATGATAATTCAGGTGTTGAAGATATTATTGTGATCATATAGGATTATGTATTTAGAATGATTTTTTAACTAACTATTCTAAATCTTTAAATAAGCATAGATTTTCAAATTAATCAGGAATGGTTCAAATTGAACAACAAATTCAAATTTCCAACTAAGAAACTACATTAAGTATTAATGTAGTTTTTTAAATAAACAAATAGATGCCCCTCATATATTTAAGATTCATCCAGATAGCCTTATTGCTGATAGTTTTATGAGACAGATGAAATGCAAGTCAACTCTGATATTCAACCTTTTATAATTACACATAGAGTATGAAATGATATCAGCAAGTGCATGATTTCTTTGAACAATGGAAGTTGCCAGAAATATACAAGGAAAATATTGTTTCAGGTTAGTGGCTACTATTAGTGCTTCCTACTTGAATACTAGAGAAGAGTTCATGGAAGATTTGTAAATCATACTGTTTTATTAAGTAGGACTTTGTTGGTAATCACTGAACAGTGCCAAATCTGCAATCCTGCGAAAGCCAGTGAAATAGAGGCTGAGTTTATCCAGTGTGAGTAAAAAAAAAAATTATTTGAAGAAAGTATAGGAGGGATAAAAAGGAGCTCCTTGTACTGCTTCTTATTCTCAGAGGAATTTCATATCCTTCTGCCTAAACCTGCTTCATAAAGACTTTCTTTCAAGTCACTGAAGGTCAATTTGTCTGCCAATGCATTCAAGTTTGAAAGTAATATTTATCATGAATTCCCTTTTATACGCATGCATGGTACTAACACCACATGCACTGTTCTTACAGTGAACTCAAGAAGTGTATCCAAAATACAAACTCTTTAAAACTAAGACATGACTGAAAAAAGTTTTACAATACTTTGCCTGCTGACTAATTGATCATAGGTAACATTTTTGATAGACCCAACTGAAATGTTTAAAATGAAGCCTGAACTAAATGCATTCAAAGGACTACATACAGAACTAAAATAATTAAAATTATTAAATCTTGAACCCCCCTGAAAAAAATTTTAATATTCATGTTATCATGGAAGATAAAAATGATGCTTACCAAAGAATTTTAAAAAGGTTTTTCTAATCCTATATGTGTGCAGATCCTTCTCTAAGGGAATGTTGCCAAATACTGCATTTAGACATGTATTCCAATTGATTCCACATTAAAACTTTTGATAGCTACTAAGAATTTAAATAAAATTCTAAGGATGGCAGGAAAAATAATTTTCTGCTCCATTTAGTTAAAAACAATTTGAAAGCTATTGCATTAAGTATTAATTTATGTATTCAGATACTCAGAATCAACAGAGAAGTAATAAGTGAAAGTTTTCTTACTATTTTGTTTTGGAACAAGATTTAGACTCAAATGTATAAGAAAGAGTTCTGCATTATATATCTATAGACTACTTTGCCTCATTTTCCTCAACTGTCAATGATGTGACCATTGTAGTCATCATCATTATCTTCATCATCAACTCTATATACCAGAGTTGAGGAGTCTTAATGCTTATGAAATGATAAAACTCTGAGATACTGTAAAGTATTTAGTGAATAAGTGTCTTACAATCTTTCTCCATCATATTTTCTCCACATCTTAAAATCAGTCTTTCTACAATTGAAAAATCCATTGTGAAAATGTAATTTTTTGAATTAATTTGAACAGCTGGTACCAGTGGTCCTCCAAAGCCATCCAATTTCATGTATTATGTTTATAAATTGTTTATAAATTATCCATATAAAGAAAGCAACCAGCTTGAGCTCCTTGATGCTGACATTGATTTATCATTTCTATTTGGTACAAACCCTTTCAAAGCTATTATCAATTAAATATTTATGCATTTTAAAATTTTATGACTAGGAGAATTTAAAAGATGAAAATGTTAGCAAGACTTGTTCTGGGACTTGTCATCTTTGATGTTGCCGTGCCTGCCCCAACTCCAGAGCCCATCAACTATGACTCAGAAACCTATGATGCCACCTTGGAAGACCTGGAAACCTTATACAATTATGAACACCTTCCTATTGATCAAGTAGAGGTAATTGGTTGTTCCCACCCTTGAGACTTGTAAAGGCATCAAATGAGGGATGATTGAGGTTTGTTCTCTTCAAATAGATTTGTGCTAATTTTTAAGTGGAGAAGTTTTATCTTAATAATTTCATAGGAATATTTTCCATAGAATATATTCACTCTTTTAGGATTAGCACTGGGACAGTCTTAGTTTCTTGCAATTTACTCTCTTTTCTTCAAATCTTCTCACTAAATATTTTTTAAAAAGGAGTTTCTGTCACATTATAATAGAACAAATTGGAAGAAAAGATAGTAAGCCAGGGTAAGAAGGGTTACAATAACATACATGCAGTTTAGAGGAGAGTTTGGAGCAAAGAAGTTGTGAGACTAAAACAAATGAGAAAATACAAAGAAAACAGAGAAAGGCCCATGGTTTGGAACTACACTGCCTCCCAGGAGTATGTGCTTCTCTGAATGACTGACCATCTCCCCCCAGATCGTGTAGGTACTAGCTAGGCTGCAACCCACTGCGCAAATCTGATGTGACATGTTATAATTAAATTCTGGACTTTTTGCATAACTGAAGGATACAGGATAATTATTGTGAATCAGAAAGCAAACAGACCTTGAAATCCTGCAGTATGATTAATGTACAGCATTGACAAAAACTATCATTAAACAACTAGGGAAATTACATCACCTTTAAAGAATCATAACACAATGTGGGCAGTTTTTCAAGTGTACATCTTAGAAAAATTACTTTTAATAACATGGGATAAATTTTTTTTTAAAAAATCATCATGTTTAACTTACACAGAACTTAGATTTATCTTTATAAAAGAGATAATACGGATTTTCAACATTGTTTATGTTGCCTTGTAAAGTGAGTCAGATTTTCACAATATGATGATCTTATGAGTCATCTTATTTTTCTTTTCTCTCCCTCTCTCTCTCTCTCTCTCTCTCTCTCTCTCTCTCTCTCTTCCTCCTTCTCTGTTCCTTTCATTCTGATTATTATTGCTCCTACCCAACCTTTATCTCTTAGGTCTGCTTCCTCTTCTTAATAAAACTTTATGTTCAAAAACAGATCAATTTTCATCTGTATATTTGATTGTGATTCTTTTTTTCCCCTAAATATTTATTAATACTTCTCCCTGTTGAATTCACTCCACCATTTGGTTTCTCTTATGTCAAAGTGCTTTATGAGATTTATGGTCATTACCACCAATCTTTCTCTATGTGGCTTCTATATCTCTAACCTAAAGCATCAATGTGGAGTCAATGTAGTCAACTCATCTGTCTTGCTCCTTTATAATTATTCATCTAAAAAACCCTTCAGTGCATGTATGCATTTATTGACCACATTATATATTTTACTTCCAATTTATTTACCATTCTATAGAAAAAGTAAGCCATAAGTTCAAAGCGGTTTGTTTGATGGTTACTATTAATGGATCCTTTGAATAGAGATGAGAAGTGGATTCAAGGTTTCTATTTGTTTGTTTCAGTAGACCAAATGCACAATAGAAGAAATACTGCTTGGGACCAAAGTTTTCTAGACAAAACTGGGGAGCAGTTGAGCTTTGCCTTCAGAACTTTTTAACCCGTTCCTTGCCTTGCTATCAAGATCAATTTTATTGCCCATCAAGCCTCAGATATTCTCAGGAGGTACTGTTGTTTTTGTTGCTATCAAAAAATTGAAGCTAATAAACATATCTATACAAAGAAAATTATTATAGGCCTTTTCCTTGGTATTTGCATATTCTGAAATAACAAATTCCTGCAAGATACTAAATATGTGGCAGTGTATCATTACATGCCCCAGCCCATACCCTGTACAAACATTCCTAAATTGGCACAGAATTCTTCCTAGAAAATCCTAGCTCTAGTAAAATTTAATTTTCTTAATAGTTGAGGGCTCCAGACCGTCATAATAATTCCTTATGGCTAAACAAAATATATTATTTATTCTTGAGTTAATCCCTTATGGTGAATTCATCAACAGAAAACTGGTTGATAGAAAAATGATGATCTAGAACTAGATATGAATATACAAATACTATAATAAAAATAATGTATTTTTTTAAAAAAACTATACATAAGTTTTTAAATGGAAACTCGAATTTTAAAAATCTTGCAAAAAGCAGCTGAACCTCTCACCCACTACCTATGGAAAACAATAGTAAAGCAATATGTCAGAGGTACATAAATGACTTGCAGAACAAAATTTAGAACTCCAGTTTATATATTGACAAAGTATTAATATATATAGTTTTGGAGGCAAAGAGCTAGTATAAAATTCCATATGGAAGATTGTGAAATAAAGCCAATGTATGTAATCATATGGATAGATTCTAGAACCTAGAATTCCTATCATGAATTTCTTGAATCTAGTCTTAGAAATCCATTTTTCTGTCTCCTGGAAAGCTAATTTATCTCATCTTTAGGAATTAAGGCTATTTGTTTCAGATATTCTTGATCCTATATGAAACTTCTGCCTCAATATGATAATATGCTGATATTCAGTACAGTTGGTGAAGAAAGTCATGGTAAATAAAGCATATGGGAAATGATGGGATTATCATATTGTTTCGTTTTTTATCCTTAATGTCAAAGGTATATTTCTGCCTATTTTAGCTTTGAATTTGTCTTATCTATAGAAAATGAACCTTATATGCTAAAATTGTTAATTAATGGGATAACTGAAAAATGCTTCTAAAATATATTCCAGTTTTTTTCTTATACATTATAAGACTTGGTATCTCAGGCCAAAGTAGTAGGTAGGCCCTTTGGTTTAGGCATTGGCTGATTAATCCTTAAGACCTTTGAAATATATCATAGGCAGAATTCTAAGATGTCCCTTAAGAAAGCACATCCTATGGTGTGTCTATTCCTTATATAGTACTTAGCATCATGGAAACATTGAGATTTACAACTTGTAATTAGGATATGTTCATGTTGGAGTTGAATTTAAGAAACAGAGATTACCTAGGTGGGCCTGACATACCCATGAGCCCTTTAAGTAAGCACCTGATATTAGGGACAAAATCCAAAGCACAAGAAAGAAAGACATTATTTTTGGCTTTGGAGATGGATAGATTGAGGATAAAAGGTAAGGAGTGTAGAAGGCTTTTAGATGATGGAATAAAATTGATAGGCAGCCATCCTATCTGGATCATAGTTCTAGAGATGGAGGAAAGATAGAGAATTCTACATATCATCCCAGCCATGGACATCAACTTAATTTGGGCCTTTTGAGATCCTGAACAGGCCATCCCTAGACTTCTGACCCACAGAAATTGTGAGCTAAAAAATGGATATAGTTATATACTGCTGAATTTATAGCAATTTGTTATGCAGTAGTAGAAAATTAATATACCATGTAATAACTTAATTTTTTCTCAAAATCAAATTTTAATTATACTGCTCCAAGTTTGTTGTTTGAGAGCCCAGTAATTTAAACTAGTCAATAGGACAAAAACCTATTAGCACCCAAAAACCACTGTTAGAATCTCAGTTGAGGTTTTCTGATTTCTGTTGGTAGTGGTATATTCATTACCATATCAGTTGGCAGGAAAAGCCAGTGAATTATTACATTCTTTAAAAATTGTATGCAGCAATAGTATGCAGACTACTTAATGATTTCTAATAAATCATGGATCCATTGAACAATTCCATTATAGTGCTGTATACTACCCAGGGGATACATTTACTGGTATGCAGGAATTGGTTACAGATGATATGATCAAAATATGAACTTTCTTTCTGACAAACAATCCTGAGTGAACACTTATTATGTAGGTACTATTGGGCAGTACGCATGTTATCTCATTTATTTATCACATAAAATTATTAAGTGCTGCCATTATTCCCTTAGATGAGGATATTTAAAATAAGAGGAACTAAGTAACTTAACTAAGATTAAACATAAATGATATACAGTCATGGTGATACAGCCTTCTTATATCAGAGCATAATTTCCCAGAAGGGTAATGAAGGCTGCATTATCCTCCCTCCAATTTCTACCATTTCAAATTGCTCTTTTAACTTAAAATTTGTTTTAACTGAATGCCATGTAGTCTAACAGTCCTAAAAGAGAAAGAAGAGCATTCTGCTCTGTGTGCATAACATGAACTAGAAGTAACCTTTTCAGATAACTGACACTACTATCTAATTATTGTAAGAAGGAATGACTTAAGACTACTTCATTATGAATAATTATGAATAGGCATTCTCCAAGATACATTTAAGTTCTGGAAAATGGCCTAAGTGATCTAAGGAAACACTATTTTTTTCTATTTGTCTTAAGGGGTTTGTCAAAAGTCGTAGTTTTCAAAAGTCAATAATCTTGGAGTGGTTTAAGTTGAGATTGTGCTTTTGATGGAGGAGATTCTCTGCTGATTCCATTTTCTTCGTTTAGCTTATGGGATGTTGATAGTCTATTTCTCTTAGGTTGGAGAGGGCTTCAAATTGTTTACTAAGAAAACCACTGGATGTGCCCATGAGTAGTGTCTTTTCCCAGCAGTGTGCTCAATGCCAATATTAAAACTTATGGAGCTCTTCTGAGAGATGTGCACTAACATTTCTCCAGAACAATTTCCTTGACTCCATACAATGAAACTTCTCCTCAACCATACTACATTAACCTAGACTTATATAGTTACTTTTACTTAATTTCACCTATAGTATTCCTATGTCTTCAATAAACATCAAGAAATGTTTTACTATGGAGCTCTATGGAGCACTCAATTATATGCATGGTAACGGCAGAGGTAGAGGGTGTTTGTTTTGGGGGCTCTGTATCATGTAACTAATTGTGCTCGTCATTTTACCTTGCCTTTTCAGGAATCTGGAGCCCAATTTTTACTTCATTCTTCCCTGGTTTCATACAAAGTCCTCCACTTTTGTTTTCTTACCACCCTCAGTTCTCATGAATAGTTTTTGAAGCATTATCTTAAGAAGTTATTTTATCACTGACCCATGTACTTCCTAGAATGTGATAGGGTATGCATTCACAAGTAAATAACAATAACGATATATAAAGGAACTTTAATTAAAAAATTGCTATAGAAAATTTATTGCATGAGGGATGTTTTTCTGGCTGATACTCCTCCACTGATCTTCCAAATTGAGGCCAGATTTTCTTCTTCATGAAGAGAACAAGTGAATAGATTGCAAAAAACCATCCTTATAAAAAATTACATTTGAAAAAAAATACCACTGGGAAATGATGAAGCTATGTAAGTTTCTTCAAAGGGATGCAAATGAATTTGACACAGTTTTAAGAATGGGAGAGAACTCAATGAAATCCATTGTACTAACCAATAACTGAGGAATGGTCCCTTTTTTTCCTGTGATCATTGTAATGTGGTATCACTAAAATGATCTTATTGGTTCACTGTAATACCAGAAATTGCTTAAGAAGAATCAAGCTAATTCTGGAATATTTATAATTCCAAAGTTCATTTTACATGATTAAATATAAAAAGGATCTTCACTTGAGACTTTATGAATGTAATAAGTTTATATAGAGCTTTATTAAAATTAAATCACAATATCAACACTTACCTCTATGCTTTAAGAACAGAAGTACTTAAATTACTAATATTTCTACTATTTTTTCCTGGGTGACAAAGGTTATATAGTACTTTTATTTAGAATTATATCTCACTTCGGCCAATATGTACAGTGTATTTTACCATATCAAACATATGGTTTGCATGTCAGGCACCTCGTAATGGAGGGAGAAATTTTAACTCTTATCAATCTGTATTAAATATTGTTTTCTGAATACAGTGAAAAATAAAAGCTAATCTCTCATCATTAAAGATACTGTGGAGGAAGTGAGAAAAGAATTTTGTTGATGCACTTTTTTTTTTAAAGAGAGAGGGAGAGAGGGAGAGAGGGAGAGAGAGAGAGAGAGAGAGAGAGAGAGAGAGAGAGAGAGAGAGAGAGAGAGAGAGAGAACTTTTTAATATTTATTTTTTTTTTTTAGTTTTCAGCGGACACAACATCTTTGGATGTGGTGCTGAGTTTCGAACCCTGGCCGCACTCATGCCAGGCGAGCTGGCTACTTCTTGAGACACATCCCCAGCCCCTGTTGATGCACTTTTAATGTTGCTTTCTGATAGACCTTCCATGTGACTGTTTTAAAAACATTTGATTTTTATTTTAAACAATTTGAAAACTTTAAAAATGAAGCAACAAAGAGCATATAATAATGAAGGCCCATTGGGGGGGGGGGGCACTGGAAACTTTTTCAGTGACCTCTTTGTATTTGTATTATATGTTATTTATGAGAAAATAATCATAAGTGAATTCATACTAACCCTGGAAAGAAGATATTATTTACCCAGTAAATAATATTATTATAATATTATTAATAATATTAAGAATTAATGAGGACCATAACTTTATTCAAGATTATTCAGCTAGTCAGTTTCACAGTAAAATTTAGGCCAGATATATTTGTTTTTCACTCCAAAGCAGACTTTGACATTTAAAGCCTCCATTATTTTTCTGTCTTTTTTTTTCCCTGTAATTTTGACATCTCTTAACTGTCTCCAATATTAACATTTATTTTCTCTGAAATTATGCAATATACTTTCTAGCAATCAGAAAACAGCAATTTTCAAGTGATTTTAATTGATACAATATGGAAAGATCCTTTAGCTGTCAGACTATTTGAGAGGTAAGATGGTCATTCAAAACTTTATGTGGTTTTGTCAGAAATAGGGCACAATCTTTGCCAAACACATTTCTTTTCTTCCATTTTCAAGATAAAATAGAAAATAAAATACAACTTTTATGGCCAGGTGTTCATGGCCACATACTTTTAAATCACTAATATAGATCACTCAAATAAATTTGAGCACCACTTTCATGTTTAAAGCAGAATTCCATGTGCTTAACATAATTACTTGCCACATGCAAAACTCATAAGAGTACACCTTTAGTAACCTTGGCTGAATAGTATAGAGCCTTTTAACAGCTTCAAAGCCAATTGTTGATACAATGGTAACAATGAGGAATAGTTTCAAGACTTGAATATTCAACTGTGTAAAACAACTTGGAAAAACAGTTAAATTCAAAATTTCATTACTTTAAGAAAAACCTTGGTCTGTACTTAAGTTAACCTGCAAATGATACAAAGGGTTTCAAATACTTTCCCCCCAATAATAAATAAATACAATGGAAAACAGACCTCTAATTTATTTATTTAAGTACTTATTTATTTATTTATTTATTTATTTAATGTTATCTGCTAAAGACTTGAGCATACTGGTCAGGAATTTTACTGGCATGATGGTTGTCCTCAACTAAATAAGTAGGTGAAGATATTTATTTCTAAATCTGACTTTGCCTGGGCAAGCAGACTGTTAACGTGTACAATGTACAGAATGGCAGGAAAAACTATTGCATTGGGGTGTAATCCATTTCTTTGTTGGAAACCTTCTGTCACAGTGCTGAGTAACACAGGCTCTGGAATCAGAGTCTGTAAATGTGGGTCCAAGCGGATCACACCAACTGTGTGACCTCAGACAAGTCATACAACCACTTTGAGCCTTGGCTTCCTATTTATAACACACTTTTTAAGGATTAAATAAGATAAGAATGCTAGCTGTTTAATACAGGGCTTGCTTTAATATGTAAGTAACTTTCCAGTGGAATCATTCAATTAACAGCCACTGAAGCTTACACACTGGTGATGACAAATGCCTTAATGGATGGGGTGGGATTTTAGCCACCATGAAAGAGAACCTCCCTTTGTGTTTTGGTTCAGTTTAGAACTTAGCAATCTCCTGCTGAGAGCCAGGATTTGGGGTGGATTCATTAGATCAAGTTCCTCTTATTATTCTCTACTCTCAGTCTATTAGTCTTTGTTTTAATACAATGGAGGAAATGGGAAAATGATACATGTAAAATGCACATACACAAGCAAGATATAATTATGTATTGGAATGTTTATAAGGGTTCACTCAAAATATGCATGCTGGGGAATTGTGTCCCTGCATCTCTCATTAGTCAAGGACATGATATCTAATCTGAGACATGAAGAATTTTGCTTGTGTGTTTATCTCCCACCTTCTCTAAATATAGCATTTAAGGGCACTTTGCAAAAACACATGCTGTAATATATACACAAATACATAAAGATAAAAATATAAATATGAATGCAATGGTTTTATTACATAAAACGACAGAGAAAGTATAATACTATATACCATATTGTATTATATCTCAACAATATAATATTTTATATTATATATTACATGTTGTATCACATCATGAGATGACAGAAGGAAATTAATTATGAAAGAAAAGCAAGGGAAAAATAAAATTTGGGACCATAACATGAAGCCAATAGTCAGGCACATATTAAAATGCATACTGTTTTATATTGTGACCCATAGAGATACATATAATATTGAAGTTTTTCTAGGAAATAAGTGTTAGACTTTAAGAGACATACTTCCTCTATGCCTTGCCTCATTTCAGGATTGTTTGAGATGAATGAAACTCAGACAAATAGATCTCAAAATATACCCCTTAATATTGATAAAGGCTAGCTTGAAATATATGACATAAGTGCAAAGCTAGTACGGAATTCTCAATAGAAATCTCCAGAAATCAAACTCCCATCAGTGGGAGAAAGTGCTGATCAACCATGGGTCTCAGGACAAAACCTGTCCCAGTAAATCTAATGCATGGTGGATGTGTTCTTGGCAGGCAGGCAATTCGCCCAAAAAGGAAGATGAACTGCATAGTCATTCTTTTTCCTTGACGCCGTATTATCCAGGACGATGTTCTATCAAGGCATTAGGCTCAGCCACTAAGTCCAGAGGGGCTTTCCCTTCCAAAAGAGGAAATCAGACCATTTTTAGGATAGTCATGTTCCCAGGCCCATACCATCACAATTCTTAAGTATGTAGATTTTGATTCCAGAAGATTTTGAAATAGATCACAGAACACATCAATGAATCTATCTCAAAGTCCTCTCTGTCCACAAGATTGAGAGTTCATTCTTTCAGTGTAAGTTCTACATACAATTATATCGAGACAAAAAAAGCCTATGAGAAGTTCTGCAATGAAATAAAATGCTAAACAACGATATTTCATTATAATTTCAGAAATGTAAAGATAACACAGATTTATAAATTAACCTCTACCTCTATGAAGTTTTTGAGGACAGACTAAAGACTACAGATTAATGCCTGTCATGGTTTGAGCATATCCTCAAAAGAGTTCCTGTGTTGATAGATGCATGAGAGACTTTAAAGAGGTGAGGCCCAGTGGAGTATAGTTAGATCACTGAAGGTGCTACCCTTAGAAAGAACTAATCCAGTCCTTGTGAGACCTTGGTTAGTTGTCACAAGAAAATTTTTATAAAAATGCAGGATATGTTCCTTTGTGGTCTCTCTGGCTTCTTGACTCACCTTGTGATCTCTTTCTTTTGCACATGCTCCCAGTGTAATACCATTCAACCTCTAGGACCTCACTAGAGATCAAGGATATAGGGTCTCTTATTCTTGAACTTTCAACCTCCAAAACTGTGAACTAAATAAACCTTGTTTCTTTAATATCACTCAACTTCAAGTATTTTGTTATAGCAATGAAAAACAGACTAATACATCTTGCAAATATACTAATTTTGTACAAGTTTAAAAGGATTTGGGCAAAAAATTAGATTTCTTGCCTTATATAATTCTTGCCTATATAATTCCTCTTCCTCAATTCCTTTGCTTCATCTCAGTTGGAGCATCTCAGTTAGTGCTTAGGTCAAGCTGGATTCTTTTGGTAACTACTATCTGAGTAGATTCCTACAGTTATAGTTCATTCAATGGTACACAAATTGTATTACTTCATTACCAAGTTGTCTATAACCTTCGTATTTGAAGCCTTAACCATACACACAATATTACCATAACATGAACCCTACCCTCATCATTATAAAGGACAAATTAATCCTTATTCCCTAAAATAGTTACATTTAGGCAAAATTATATTCCCAGAAACCAGTAGATAGTGTAGCTAGAGAACCAAGAAGAGACTTTATGAAACCTGAGGAAAATCAGAAGACACACACAAAAAATCTTGGTTTAGCTTCATTCAGATGTTGATCAGTTCATATCCATTGCCTCTGTCCACAACCCATACACTCAACAAACTTTGGTTAAACACGGTGTCATCATTTATTTTGACTTCCCCAAAGTTTGTTCAGTGTATGGGTTTTGGACAGAGGCAATGCTCTTTAAGTGTCATCCCTGACCAGGAAGACCTGCATTACCTGAGAGCTAGTTAGGAATGCCAAAACTCAGGTCCCACTGCAGACCAAGGAATGAAGCTAGAGATGGTACCCAGTGACCAGTGATTTACCAAGGGCTCCAGGTCATTTTGACCAACCCTAATTGAAAAACACTGAACTAGGAACCCCCTACCCTGATTCGACAACATTATTTCTCTTCTTTTAGAGTAGTACTCGAATTCTTCCTGATTTCTAATAGTGTATAAATATATAATGGTGACAATCCAGTCACCAGATCTTACCTGAAGATTCTTTTTCTTTCTGCATATCCCAAGTCTTTGAATTCCCAATTTCCTGGCAAGTCCTGTGTTTCTGGCACCTGAAGCTGCATTGAGTGTGTATTCTATAAGGTGACAGACTCGTGGTCAAGAACTTTCAGCCAAGAGCATTCTCTAGATGGACATGATAGCTTTCACACTTGCCTCCTGTGATGGAATTAAAGAATTCTACGTACCAAAAATGTATCCCACTTTTCATGTTTTCTTTTTTTTTTTTTTTCAGTTAGGGATTCAACCTCAGCAGATTCCTGAATAAAGATGCTGTTGGTATTTCTAAAGTCAGTGCCTTGGGGAGAACTCGTGAAAAACAACCCTCTACCACATTCTCATCAAGTCTTTTCTAAGAATTTCTATGTCCCAACATTTAATTAGCATTTCTACCCTCCTGTATCCTATTCTGTAGAATAAGTCACTTCTCTGTTGTAATTATTCTCTTCCTTGACTACATATTTGAATCACTTTTAGAGCATTTAGGAATCTGAAGGCCTAATCCACATCCTAGAACACTGAAACCAGAATATTTCTGGATGAGACCCAGGTTTGTGTTTGATTTCCTTCAGTTGTTCCTTTAGTGTCACTTAACTGAACTTTTACAAATTCCTAAGATGCATCTTAATTCAGACATTTACTTTTCTAGTACTGTTTGCTAGGTAGGAGCCTTCCTTTCTTTCATTTTTTCTTGTGTTCTTGGTCCACACCTTTGTTCTTCTAATATAGTACTCTAGATGTTGTCTTGTGGCACCTTCTCTAGAGAAAGTATAGTTGAGAATGTGCCAAAAGTTTTGTTATTAAAAAATAGGAAATTCTTATATATCTAAGTAAGATAATTCTTCTATGTATTTTCTCATTGGTCTAATTTCTAGTCCAGGATTGGACTACCATTGACCTGCCTAGTTCTCCATTAATCTGAGCAATTTCCATTGAATCTGCCTTATTCACCAAATTCTTCTTCTTACATCCCTAGGGCAAATTCTAGTAAATCTTGCCTTGAGTTTCCTAAAGACAGTGAGGCTTATCCTGTGTTGTTTAAGATTCACATCTTAACAAAGGTATTGAAATAACTCAAAAAAATTATTGCTTGGTGATTGTTTTTATCTATCAGGTTGTATAATTTTTGGCTTGTAATATCAAGATGGCCAATGAGAGATGCAGAAGGGTGAACCAAAAAAGAAAATGACAGTGCTATCATGCCAATCTCCCTTTTAATGTTCAAGGTGGGTTATAAAGAGTTAAAAGGTATTCATGCAAATATATAGTATATACTCCATTCCTTGACACATTTCACACACAAAAACAAAACAACAACAACAAAACCCCAACAAAATAAAAACAAGGAACATGCATCTAAAAGATAGTAAGAAGGGTAGATGAATTTTTTTCAAATGTATTCTCCTTGGAATTATGATACAAAACTCTGATTAAAGACATAAAACTGAAAACAAATCAAGGCTAATGCATTTAGGATATTTAAAAACAATCTTCCACTATAACTATATTGAATCTGAAACAAATATAAAGAGAAAATAGAGAATGAAGGGGATCAGTAAATTTAGGTACCATAAAGAAAAATGGAAGGTCCCAGAGGCTAATGTTGTCAAGGCCAATAAATCACTATTCAGCAATCTTCACTCATTGGCAGGGTGATTTCTTTCATGCTAATGACTGCAAAAATTTCTAATAGTCAATAAATGCAGAGATTCTGATCCCTTTGTAAAATAACCCTTCTTTTGCCTCATGGTATCATAGGACTGATTATTATCTAGAGTCCTTTCTTTGTTCTGTTATACTTTGTGCCTCAGTAAAGGCTATGTCAGGAGGAACAATTTGCTTTGTGTTAGAGTTGGAAAGATTGAAACTTAAAATGTTTTTAAATTACACCATCAGAAATAAGAGTTGAAGTTTGGAAGTTTCCAAATACATTGGTTTTTCAGTCCAACTTTTTGTTTTCAATTACTGTGACTGACTCCTTCCTTTACCCCTATCTTAATGAGGTTACTGATTTTAGCCTACAATAAATTGTCTAAATTGTCCTCTTGGCATCCTTACTTAAGGAACAAGGGCAGTAAGTGGAAAAGGGAACATGATCTACCTCTACTATTAGATAATTTTTCTAAAGCATTTGCCAAAGTGCCCTACTGATATTGTTTGGAGACATTCAATTAGAAATAGATAATATATTTTGAGAGAACTAAGATGTTAGTAACATTTTAAATTTCTAGAGCCTAAGGAGATGATGGCGAATGGAGTGCTGAAAAATCTGGGATTAAAGTGAAGTTGAAAATGTTCTGGGCAATTAGAAATGAAATATTGCCATTTTCTGACACAATGAAAAGGAATAAGAAAATAAACATGTGTGCATGCATACACACACACACACACACACACACACACACACATACTACTGAGGTCCCAAAGAGATCAAAACTGAGGATATAAGTAAATAAAACCTTTAAGTGAGCTATTATTTCTGAATTGAATTTTTCACTCAAACACCACATTTAATACAAAGAAGTATTACATTTTATATTTACAAATTTATGAAGAATATCCATAAATTGAGATAGATTGAAGAAAAAACTAAAAAGAAATCATTTGTGTGTCCTAAATACATAATAATGCTAGCAAGTCAACATCAAATATTATAATGGTTTTATTCTATTTGATATAAACAAAATCTATTAACTAATTTTTATATTCAACTTGCAGACATTTATTTTATAACTTCACTAATTTTAACTTAAGAATAGTATTAATCATAAGTGATAAGATTTAAGAACTGAATTAAAATAATGGTGACTTCAACTTTGTGGTATAGTATTTCAGTAAATACTACTCCAAATAGCTAGTACCATAGAATAGTACTTATAGATGAGAAATCAGAGAAGATATAGAAAAAAAGAGGTACATTTGTTTTTTTCTACTGTGAATGATATATACTACATAATTCAACCCATAAAATATTAAAAATTATTCTTTCAAAGTAACTAGGAGATGGATAAGAAAAGAAAAATTAGAAGTGTCTATATTCAGACAAGTTACATTAGTACCTGTAATAACTACAAGATATCAGTGACTTAGCATAGTAAAATTTTATATCTTTCTAAATCATGATTATCCAGGGAAAGAAAACAGCTTTACTTTGCTTCATGTAGGCATTCAGAGATCCAAACTCCTTTTATGGTAACTTGACGATTTTCAACTTCAGATTTCAGGGTCCACTTGAAGTCCAATGGTCTAAGTGTATCTTTCACCAACAGATTTAGGGAAGGGAAGTAATGTAGAAAAAGTATACTTGCTCTTCACTGACTTGGACCAGATATGCCATATCATTTCCTGTTTTATTCAGTTGGCTAGAACTCGCCAAATGACCCAACCTAGATTTAAAGAAAGCAGAACCTGTAATTTAGATGAATTCTAAGATGGAATGGAATTCTCTCACCCATCACATTGAACCAAGCTGCAGTTCCATTCTGAGACAATATTCATTTCTCATAAAAATAAGATAAAGTCATTATAGATTCTGATTGTATTTTGTAATCATCCTAGGTCAACATTAAAACATATTTTTATCATACTTTTCAATTTCAGGGAACAACCAAGTGCCCAGTGTACCATACCCCAGGGCTACATGGCCTTGGTAGGGTTTTTAGCCTTCACGTTTAGCAACTGAATTCTATGCACACAATCAGTTGTGATTGGATAAGATTTTAGTTTATGAATGGTAACAACTAAGAATAATATTAATCATAAAGTACAAACAGTAAAGTCTACTTGTGAATTTATCATGTGAATAGGCATTTCCCAAATATGACAGTTTTCACTTGTTCTCAGAATGAAGAGATATGAAAAGCTGGATTATTTAGTAGAATTTTACTTGGCTGAGTACAGAATGAATTTCAGTGAAGCCTTTCTTCTCTGTGTCAGAGACGATATCCTTAGTATATTGTTCATGTTCAACAGATTTCATATTTCTTTCCTCCAGACAGTGCAGGCCACAATAACAAACTACTTTTCCATAAGCCAATTTTTCTAGGCTTCATTCTCTTCAGTTTACTTTTTCTTTCTTCAGCTGTGTTATCATCACTAATGCCCTAGAGACAAGCATTAAGAAATAGCTTCCATGGGCCTGGCAAGGGTCATTTCCTTTCATGGTGTAACTTTGAGATCAATTTTCCATCATAAGAACAACTTAAATTAACTTCAGATTCTCGGTTAGGGATGTTGGGATGACTCTATTCTTGATCTTAAGTGTATCTACGTTAAAACATACAGTACATTTCCTACTCTGATAGGAACAATTATATCCTCATTAATCAACAAATATCAAAGAATTAACAAGATTTTGGTGTATGCATGATTTAACGTTCTCTGTCTTTAGGAGCTATCTGGATTGTCTAATTTTCCAATTGTACATACAAGCAAAGGAAAGACTAAAAGAATGTTTACCATTTCTGACTAAAAAAGTCAAAATTATGGGAATATGGTTAAGACAAAGAGAATATGAAGAAAATAAAGGGAAATATAGGGAAGGACTGTTAATGGGGTGTGGAGTTAGTACTTCCTAAGGTGTCCTAAGTTGGGGTCATTACCTTAGGCATATTGTACAAGTCCATTGTACCAGTCCAGGGGAACACCCTTTATGTAGAAAACCACATGAATGATGCCTCTTAGAGTTGCACAATGGAGTGATTCTAGTCCTAGATGTATAGTTCCATCTTCCCCTCGAATATGCAACAAACCTAATCAATATTGTTGGATCCACAGTGGATTGAAAGCTAGTTTTATCAAAGGAAGTCAAAGCACACCTTTGCATATGCAATGTTTGTACCTGCAATTAAGGTTCACCTGCAAATGTGGAGACACCTGAGCCATAACTAATCTATTTTCACACCTGCTCTTTCATGTTCCTTTAGTTATAATATTTTCTTACTCTGATTACAAGCAACCTTTTAACGTATTAAAAATTACATTATTTTCTGTACTGATAAGGCAGTATTTATCAGGAAGTCTATAATTATAGGTACAATGGGGTAAGAGCTGAGAATTTAATGATGAAATAGAAAAAAAATATCACATTTACCTTCTTGGAGAGATAAATGTTAATCAAATAATCATATATATATTATATATATATATGTATACACATATACATATATATGTATATATAAATTCTTTAACAATTAAATTTTACTGTATAACAAATAATTCCAAATTTTATTGTCTTAAAATAATTACTTAGTTCCCATTTCTATAGTTCAGCTATTCAGGCTCTTTTGTGCTTCTGGTTTTCTGGGTTGCACTAAGCTCACTCATGTTTCTGCAGTCAGCTGCTGGGTAGATTCAGGACCTGATGGACTGGGTTAGCCTCCTCTGGGATATTTTTTCTCTCTACCACACCTTTTCTCACCTTCCAGTATTCAGCTTTACCTAATTTCTGTGATAAATGGGAAGAAAGCAAATGGAAATTTGCAATGTCTCAAGAAGATTCCCCTCAAAACTATCATGACTTCAATATATTCTGTTGATGAAAACAAGGGATGTAAAGTAATTTGCCCAACATCTCAGAGATTAGGCTAGATTCAAGTTTACTTAGTCTGTATCCTTCCTCTGAACCAAGATGTGATAGTGGTTATGCAAGGTCATTGTCACTTGTGATTATTAAGAAAAATAAAAAAAGGCACTGAACAATTTGCAGTGGGGTTGACATGGTCAGTTTTGTCTTTATACAGCTTCATTCTCAATTTACATGGGAGAATATCCTACCTTCGTGGAAGTCACTGTTGCTGCATTCCAGGCAAGAAAGGTGGCAATTTAGATTATGATGATACTGGCAAATGATGTAAAGAAAAATAATGCTATTAGTATTTAGAAAATAGTATCAACAAGTAACATGGACAATTGGTAGTTACTTAAGCATAGAGCTTTCCATAGACATTGTCTGGTTGATTAGATAATTTAAAGACAGGCAAACTTTCCATAATGTACAAATTCACTTATATATTTATAAATGTAGGAATCAAATTGGCTAACTTGAACTCCTTCTTAGTATATTTTTTATCATACATACGTATTACATTTCACTGAGCTCCTCATTGGGCACTGAGCTAGCTGCACATTAGCAGCTGAGATGAAAAAATTAATAAAATAAACCACATTGAGGTTTATTAATTCAAACACAATGCTGATTGTCAATAAAGGGCTTTGATCTACATGGTCCAACAGGAATTCTATGTTGCAGGGACTTTGGTGAACAAGCAGTCAGGCCGAGGTGCTATTACTGCATGTGTTAGTTTTCCATAGTTTCATTCTAAAATTAAGACAAATAAATTAAGTAGGCTTACTGGTAGTGATAGGATTATGTGGATGATTTAGATGTGATTTTTGCTAAGGGATAAATGGAGCCGATCAAGTTATTTTAAACTAAAATAATTCTAAATATTATTGTCACAATGGTGCTGAGTACTTTTATAGGGATTCTTCCACAGACAACATTGATTCTTTAAAAAATGAAATTCTTAAATACTTTTCAGTAATATTGGTAAGAACATAAATATTGCTGATACAAATCGTGGTAGAATATGATACAAGAAATGTAACTGGATTATTTTCTGTGAAAAAGTTTGTTTCTTTAGAGGACAGAAATGCAGTCTAAGACTCTTCAAGGTCTTTTCAGCTTCCTTTACTGAAGATTGGTCTGAAGTATTGGGCTGCCTATGTGGAGTCCCAGTTGTGCATGGTACAAAAGCTGGAGGTGGGTGGTGTTGGGGGCGTGGGGAGACTGAGGACTTCTTTTCTTGGCAATTAGTTCACTAGGCTTATATTTGCTGAGATCTCACTTTGCCCAGGTCACTCTCTCTGGGCTATAAGTTTCTTATTTCATGAACACATAATGTGCTCCTAAACATTCCACCCCATGACATGAATTACATTTCTAAATCCTGGTAAACAAGAAACTAAGAATACAACAATTTGCTGCAAACCACAAACAAATCAAACATACCTTGAGGATACCAAGGTCTAATCTACAAGTGCATATTAAAGTCATATGTAGTAAGAACCTTTTTGTATGATGTTTCTAAAGTTCAGAGAAATATAATGGATAGATTAAAAAGTCAATTCCATTGAAGCAATTCAGAATAAAATAAAGAGGTAAAGAAAAGAAGATAGGGAAAAGCTCAACCAATCATGATAATTTATATAAGAGGGTTAATTCTATTTATATTTGAGAATTCACAATTGTAGCTTCAAAAAAAAAAAAGCGTGGAGATGTTTTCTGGTCATTGGTTTTATGTTCAGATTTAGGTGTCAGCATAAAACTGTGTAAGCATAAAAATATGCCACATGGACAGACAGGTGGCCATGATTCCTTGGCTTGATTTGCTTGCATTGCTTCACAACTCATGTCACAGTATGAAGATTGTTAAAAGGGGAAAAGGCAGAAGCCCAAATAACTTCTAATTCATAATAAGAATAAATGTGTCTGCAATGCAAAAGACTCTCTGGGCACAGTACAATGGGGTTACAGTTCTGCAATTTTGCTGAACTGAAAACACATTCTTTTTCCTTGGTTTTAAAGGTTCATTTTATTTTCAAGCAAGCACGAACAGAACAGTTTCTGATAAACACAAAAGCTGTGTAGCCTCATTATGTTGGATGACAAATGAGATCTTACAGCTTCCCATCAAATCAGTGGAAAAACAATTATCTGTAGAAAGTATGTGCAAACGTTTTTCCCTACAAAGTTAAAGATTCAAGGCAACGTGTCTGGAATGTGCTTCTCCCTTTAGGCTGCCTCCACTCCATCAAACATCTGTCTCAATTTCCGCCCTTGCTGGAGCCTCCTTTTGGTCTCTCTGCAAATCCATTCCTTCTGAATATGCCTCATCCTGACCCTGCTGATGGAAACCATGTGTCTCTGTTTAAGGAGAAGCGCCCAGTCTTCTCAGCTGGAGATTTCTGGCCAAGTTTTAGACTATCTTCATGTATGGTGTCCAAAGTATCAAATACAGCATAGTCTGTTTTTGGTTTGATTTTGTGCTTTAAATGTTTAAAAGTAAGCATTCACACATTTATTGCTTCTTCTTAGCAAAATCTCTAAAGTTAAGCATAGAGCTTTGAATTAAATATATCTTGGATAAGAAAATTCTTTTGAAAAATATACCTCAGTAAGTACTTGTTGATTGCCTATTATGCTACAGCCTAGAGGTACAAGGAATAAAGACACCTCAAGAGTTTGCCACTTAGAGACTCAGATATGCATAAAACTGGTGGAACCATTACAATACAGAGTAGGGAAAGCTGAAATAGATTCTATGAGAGCACAAAAGAACGTTTAGTGTTTCTTTAAAAGTATTACTTTTATTTGTGATATCATATTCAAATCTTTCATCAATGATACTAAATAATAACTTTCCTAAAAATCTTATGGTTATCTACAGTCATTAGAAAATATCTGATCTAATTAAGTAACTACTTACAAATGAAAGTCATAGTTTGCACATTATTTTGGCACTATTTTGTAGAAAGTAATTTACACACACACACATATGCATTGCCTTTTTAATGAAAGCAAATAAAATTCAAAGAAGCAAGAGTTTATATGTTGGCATGGTCAAAGGACAATCTGAGATTTCTGGGGATAGGATGAGGACAATGGACTGAACAAAGTGAATGAGTGCTAGATATTGTCACCCCAAATGTCTTCAGCAAATTCTCAGTCCATGTTTACAACCTCCTCATAGTGGAAGACTTGTATTAAGAAGGCAAAGGAATAGACATCAAGATAAGTGTGTGTTGCTGGAAGTGAAGATTTATTCTAAATACAAACACTATTCTTTTTAAAAAAATTATCCTTGAAAGTAGAATGTATTTTGGCAGCATATACATAAATAAAGCATAACTTACTCTATTAGGTTCCCACACTTGTAGTCATACATAATGTATATATACATGCTTGCCGTGTATACAAATACCAAGGTTAGGAAAGTTATGACCAATTAATTCTACTGTCCTTCCTATTCCCCTCCTCTCTCCTCTCCCTCTGTTACCCACTGTCCAGTTCAATCTATTTCTATTATTCCCCTCCCCAACTTCCCCTGTTTTGGGTTAGCACTGAGAAATCAGAGAAAAATTTCTGCCTTTGGTTTTATGGGCTTGACTTATTTCACTTATTTCATGATATTCCCCAGTTCCATCCATTTACCAGCAAATGCCATAATTTCATTCTTTTTTATGGCTAAGTAATATTCCATCAGGTATATGTACCACATTTTCTTTGTTCATTGATCCATTGAAGGACATCCAAGTTGTTTCCTTAGCTTGGCTATTGTGAGTTGAGATGCTAAAAACTTGACACCAGAAAAATAAACAACCCAATCAATAAATGGGCAAAGGAACTGAACAAACACTTCACAGAAGAAGAAATATGAATGGTCAAAAATATATAAAATATGTTCAATATCTACAGTAATTGGAGAAGTGCAAATTAGAACTACACTGCTAACAAAAAAAAAAGAACTACACTGCAATTATATCTCATTCAGTCAGAATGGCAGTTATAAAGAATAACAACTAACAATAAATATTAAATAATAAATAAATGTCGAGGATGAGGGGAGAAAGGTTCACTCATGCATTGCTAGAGGAACTGCAAATTGGTGCAACCACTGTGGAAAGCAGTATAGAGTTTCCTCAGGTAACAGAATGAAATCACCATTTGACCCAGTTATCCTACTTCTAGGTTTATATCCAAAGGACTTTAAATCAGCATACTATCATGAATTAGCCACATCAATGTTTATAGCAGTTCAACTCACAACAGACAAACTAAGGAAACAACCTAGGCATCCTTCAACAGAGGAATGGATAAAACAAACACTATTCTTACAAGCAAGAATTCATTACATAAAATATTTCAGTAAAGAAGGAAGTAAAGCAAGTGTAATATGAACAAAATCTAAATATTTTTGCAATTTTATATATGATGACTATTGTCAAAGATCTGAGAAAGGTAAAGTTTAATATAATAATATGTTGTTTGTAGTACTTGTTATTCAAATAATATAAGGAATGTGAGAAACAGATATCACAATCAAATCATATAGTTTTCTTGTCACTATACATTTTATTTTAGTAGAAAGGATGTTTTTTAGTAAAATGTCATCAGAGGAAATATAAATTGTTGGTAAGGAAGAAAATATTTCAATCTAGGAATCGAATTACAGGGAGCCTGGAAGACCCAAGAACAAAGCCTTGAGATAGACTAAGTTTGAAGCAAGAGTTAACATGTATTTCCTATTCAAATATAAAATAGATTTTAAAAAATCATTCATCTAAAGGTCTAAAAGGAGAAAAATACATCTCAAATTCTTATTAGGTATTATCTTCTAGAGAGTAGAATTAGGGCTGAGGAATGAAGTGGGACTTTTGAATTTTACTTTGCACACTTCTGTATTAATCTGAATCATTCACAAGAGTAATTCAGTCTCATAATGCTATGTATTATTAGAAAACAATGAAATGAGTTTTTTAAACCTATGAAACCAATGAACAAACATAAGATATTAAAAGAAAAGAAAGAGTATGAAGAACAAAAACAAAGAAAGGTATTGGAAATAATTTCTAGAATTTAAGGAACAAAATTAATTAAAAACAACACTAGCAGAACCAAATGTGCTCTCCCAAGGAGATGGCTGGGCACAAGGCACTGAACCCTAGGACACCAGTGACATCTGGTGGCAAGGATGGACAAATCTGAAATTTGAGTCTGCATCAGGGATGACTGGTTACCTGATGAAATTCTGCTTTTTCACAGATTGAAAGAGTCACAGTGATGCCATCTGGGAACAAAGAGCTCCTTACTCCAGCCCCACAGCCAGGAGAGTTCCAGGAGGAGGAAGGAGAGGAGGAATCCACCCCTAGGCTGATTGATGGCTCTTCCCCACAGGAGCCAGAGTTCACAGGGGTTCTGGGCCCCCATACCAATGAAGGTTGGGTATATCAATGCTGAATTATAATTGAGAACACTTTATCATCTATCAAAACTGCCGAGATCCAACTTAACAGGGAGCCTGGAAGACCCAAGGACAAAGCCTGAGATAGACCAAGTTTGAAGCAAGAGTTATACATGTATTTCCTATTCAAATATAAAATATTTTTTTTAATCATTCATCTCTAGCCTGAAGGAAAGGATCAAATAACAAAACACTTGGGATGGAAATATTTGTCTGGCATCATAAGTGAAAACCTTTGTTGTGGAATGCATTTCTAAGAGTACTGGGTTAGCAAGATGAAACCTATGACTCTGAGATTAAAGTCAATGCAGTTCAGAGTGATAAGGTCACGATGATGGTGATAAAAACTATAATAATAACATTTTGCACTAATTGAACACACATGATGCTCAGCACTTCATATTGTCCCATTTGACTATTACTGCCTCTGTGGACATGCTGGCATTGCTTATTTCATTAGTGTTGAAGAAACTGGTAACTCAGGATAGTAACTTGCCACATGCCCCCTAGCTCTTGGTATGCTGTGTTTAAAGCCAGACTGTTGGAATTCTTTACTATTGGAAAAGAGGCTTTTTCTCCTCAACTCAGTTCTAGGAAACAAGAGAGAGGAAAAGATAGTGAAACATTCCATAACATGAGACACCACTTACAATGACATGAAGGTGGAACCATTCACTTTTAGTTAATGAGAAGGTTTTCCTCAAGAGAACTCACACCAGAAAGATTTTACACAGAATTCTGTAGTGAGGGACTGTGGGAAAAAATGAGAAAGGGTTGAGGGTTTCTGTACATTAATTTTAAATGGCCACTGTTCTCACACATATGTCTGTCTAGTACAGGGAGACAGACATAAATGTTATCAAGTCTCACAAGTGTTTTGAGAAAAGCCTGTACCAAGTACACTGGGAGATGAAATGAGGGGAGAACATAATGACATAAGGCAAGATTCAAAGCAGTGCACTGAGAGTGTCTTGTCCAGGTTACATGCATTTAAACCCCAGTCCTGCAACTTGTTCTATATCCAGTTTTGAGCAAGGCATTCAGTGTTTTTATGCCTTAGTTTTCTCAGTTAAAAATGATTTAATAAGTAATAGAATTGACCTTATAGAGTTGTAGCCTCTGATATATCCACCAAATAGTAGTTATTAACAATATTCTTTTATTGATAGAGGGGTAGATTCATTTTTTAACTGTTAATGAATTTCTCAGTGTACAATATGGTGCTGTTAAGTACAGGTACTAGACACACAGCGTATCTCTACACTTACTAATCCTATTTAAGTAAACCTTACAGCTGTTGAGAAGCTCCTCATTCCCCTCCCCTCTCCCATCAATCCCTGGTAACTACTGTACTACTCTCTGCCTCTACGAGTTTTTAACTCCTAAACACTACTTCACTAAGAAGTAATATAAAAAGTGACCATTTATCAAATGCTTCCTATATGTCAGCCACTTAAGGTGTTTTATGTACATGATCTCTTTGAAGATTTTCAGAAACACTACATACTAGTGAATATTTAGAACATTAAAAAATCTAAATATATTTTACTATTAATAATTTCTGTGGGAATATTTTAAATCCATATAGGCTGAAACTGTGAGTGGAAAAACCAAAATTAAGTTATAACAGGTGTGACTATATATGAATTACCCTCAGCATTTATTGATAAATTAGCAAGGCCAAGAAATATTAAAAAAAAATCAAATGCCTTACTTTAAAAAAATGTGGTAAGTGGAAAATGTTAATGTATACTGATTGGAGAAATTAGCAACTATCAAATATTTTACAGCTCCCCCTTGAAGGAATTTGTTCTGACTTTCCATTGTTAAATTTTTTTTTTAATTCCTGGGGTTATTATAAGATGTTTTTCTACCTTAAGATTACAATTCCTTCTCTTCTTGCAGGTTTCAAGCTCCATGGGGTTTCTGTCTGATGATTTATAATCTCCAGGACAACATCTGTATAGCCTACCTCCCTCTACTCCTAGTAGAACTGAGGACCTGTCTATCCTCCCACATGTGCGAGATCTTCCCACTGTACTTTCAATACCATTCCCACTTCTCCCTCAGGATCCCTTTGATATTCTACCTCTGCTTTTTGGGAACTTTTCCTTCTAGTCCCTACCACTTTAATCACTTCCCTGCATCCAAAGAAGTCCAAATATTTCTTACATCTACTCTCATTCCTTATCCTATACCACAAACATCAAGAGCATTATCTACAGTTGCTGTCACTTTTCTCTTCCCTCCAACGTCCTCATGAATAAACCACCATCTTCTTTCCAACCTCATCACTCAACATATTTTATAAAGTCTCTCATAACTACTGTAACAGCTAATCCAAGAACAATTCTCAGTCCATAACTCACTGACATCTCAGCAGCCTTAGACTCTTGATGATTTCATTTACTTCAAACATCTGTCCAGGTGGCCCCATATAGTGCCCTTCCCCGAGTTTCATCCATCCCGCTTGTCACAGCTTCTCTATTTCCTTAAGAAGTGTGGCCTTCTCTACACAGCTACTAAACAAACAGTAGAGGAGGGGAGGCAGTGAGAGAGACAGATAGAAATAGAGATAGAGATAGATAGATAGATAGATAGATAGGCAGAGAGAGACAGACAGACATATATTGGCCAGTGTGTTGAGATATAACACAACCTAGCCATCTTCGGGTCTGTTTCCTTCCTTATAGTCACTCTTCTAAGCTACCATCATGTTTTGTGTAGAATACAACTCTGCTCACTCTCCCGTCTGCTGTGCTTCAGTCTTCCACCACACTTTCATGTAGAATGATCTCTAAACATGCAAATCAGTTTGCATAATGCCCCTGATCACCCTTAATATAAGGAATAAAACCTGCAACACAACCTACCAGGCCCCTGCATAGTATGGCCTACCTATTCCCTTGTTCTCTGAGCTGTGCCTACGTGGACCATTTTTCAGTCTCTCCGAAGTGGAAGGACTTGGCACATGATGCTTCCTCTGCCTGGCATACTCTTCCCTCCCTTCCTGCACAGCCAATTCCTTCTCTTCCTGCAGGTTTCAAGTCAATTATTATTCCTCCAAGACCTCGTTCCATTACTCCCCACTAGGGCAAATCATCCTAGATTTTGCTCATACATTTCATCCCATTCATTGCCATTATAATCTTGCTTGTTTGTATTATTAACATTCATCTCACATAGCAGATATAAAATAGAACTGTGTCTGTGCTTACCATTATTTCACCAGCTAGAACAGTGCCACTTACACAAAAAGGATTCAATAATATGTATCGAATGAATAAATATTAATTATTATATCTTTTTTTGCAGCACGTTTGTTTCAACGGGATACTTAAATATGGAATTCAAACTCTAATACAAATATTATATGTGATTTTAACTTTGTAAAATATAATCTTTATATTTTGAAAATAGAATTTCTAATAAATATAAAATTCACTATAATTTAAAGAAATAAAAAAAATTAGAACATAATTACTTCCTACTCACAGTTAGAAAAGTGGATAATAAGACTTTTGGTATTCTATAAGAGAGGTCTTTAAATTTAATTTCATAAATAATAAATATTTGGCAAATGCCCACTACCTAAAAAAATACTCTTCAAATCCTCCATAATTTAAAATATACTTTAAATATGTTGGGCACAGCTTTAATTGATATACTTGACTTTAATATTCCCTTTATATAAAATTATGAGAGAAAATATAAAATGGAACATAATGGTCTGTGTGAGATTCTAATCTTGTTTACTAAATATAATTAACCATGTTATTGGGGAAAAAATAGTTACTTTCATATAATTATTTACCTTTACCTTTTAGACTTTCCAACCTGCCTTCTGTGTACCTGTATAAGCACCACAGTGTACTGTGATGACCATGAACTTGATGCTATTCCTCCACTGCCCAGGAAGACTGCCTATTTCTATTCTCGCTTTAACAGAATTAAAAAGATCAACAAAAATGACTTTGCAAGCCTAAGTATGGATGACAGCATTAATGTCCTTCTTTTCTTTTCAGACTTCCCTGATGATTTTGATAATATAAAATGTAGGCATGGAGAATGAAAGTTGAATGCCAAAATATGACTCATAAGTCAATTATTTTTCCCATTTAAATATTTGAGAGATTACTTTAATAATGATAATAAAAATGAATAACTAATGGCTATTATAAAACTATATAGTTGTTAATATTTTCAAGTGAGCCATTTTCAACTAAATATAAATCATGAGTAATCATATTTATATGCTAGAATGTATTTCATTGTGACATTAAGAATAAAATGTCATGGCTGTGTATTTACGAAGATTTGGTGGTTTTGGCAAAGCTTCCATTAAAGCATAGTAGTTTTGTGATTGATGAATGCAAGCCAAAATTCTGACTTTACGGTTGTTGCCAACTTAGAAGAATTTCTGTACTTGTCGTTGTAAAACATTTTAATCACTTGAAGATTTTTTTCAATGCCTGTATTTTTGGCTATTAGAATATCTGACACTCTTCACTGAGAAAAAACATCATTAGTAGTAAAATCAAAAGTTTTTGAAGAGTAAAGAGATAGAAAAGTTATTTTAAATATAACATGTAAATCTCATTGCTAAAGTCAAAATTTCTTATAAGCACATGAATACACATTGTGTTTGGAGGAAACAAACAAGTTTTATAAAATAAGTAGAGAGATAATTATGTTTTTAACTCTCTATTACTAATTAAATTCACATTTACATTTTGGGGGGCGGGTGCTGGGGGTTGAACTCAGGGACACTTAATCACTGAGTTACATCCCCAGCCCTATTTTGTATTTTATTTAGTGATGGGGTCTCACTGAGTTGCTTAGAGCCTCACTTATGCTAAGGCTGGTTTTGAATTTGAAAACCTTCTCCTGCCTCAGGCTCTGGAGCCGCTGGGATTAGATGCCTGTACCACCATGCTCAGCTCATATTTACACTTTTAATATGTGGGAAATTTTACATTCATATTTTACTTGAGGAAAATCATATTCAAGATAATTTGATTACTTCCTTCTTTCTATTCATCTAGATGATTTAAAAAGGATTGATCTAACATCAAATTTAATATCTGAGATTGATGAAGATGCATTCCGAAAGCTGCCTCAACTGAGAGAACTTGTCCTGCGTGACAACAAAATAAGGCAGCTCCCAGAACTGCCAACCACTTTGACATTTATTGATATTAGCAACAATAGACTTGGAAGGAAAGGGATCAAGCAAGAAGCATTTAAAGTAGGCTTTAGGTTTCATATGAAGAACTTTTATCTTCCCATCTCTTTTGCTGTCAATATCTTTTTTATTCCTATAAGAGTTGAAATCAGTTGGCCTGTGTGGTGGTGCCTCAGCTCTTCAAGGGTGTTTGGCTGGAGGAGATGAAATATTGTCTAAGTTTTGGGCTTGTGTTGGAGAGAAATGCTATTTCTCCATGCCTATAAAATCAAGACAAGTCTTGCTGTGTCTCAAAGTCTCACTGTAGAATGTCTTCCATGGGAATCACTACCTTGCTTAAATTGAGAAAAGCAGACAAGAGAGAGGTTCTTCCTAGAGATGGAGAAACACTCTCAATTTTCATAAAGAAATCTTTGCTCACAGCCAATTTTTCTAAAATTTGACTGGATCTCCTACCACCTCAGCTAACAAGGCCTGAATAGGCACATGCTATTTTAGCAACAGTTGCCTGGAGAGGGAATGAAGGGTACAGCTGTGACACCATTAATTTCTACTAAGTCCCTTTGTTTGGACTGTTTTCAGGATATGTATGAACTCCACCATCTCTACCTCACTGATAACAACTTGGACCACATTCCTCTACCACTCCCAGAAAACCTGCGAGCCCTTCATCTCCAGGTAGGCTTCTGACAGTAAGGTGAGCCTCAAAGCTCCATAGAGAAAACCAAATAGAAGGAAGTCAGGACACAAAAATCTGTCCCGAATGGCCTGTTGACACTCTCTGGTGATTTTTTTTTTACCTTTTTTTTTTTTTTTTCCTAGAGAGCACAATTAGAAGAAAAAAAAATGAATGTGTCCTATATCTGAACACAAAGTATTTACACATCCATGGCCCTATCTATCCCATTTGATTTCTATGTGGTCCTACTGCTGCTCCTCCTTCTCCTCCTCCTCTTTTTTTTTTTTTTTCCCCAGTACTAAAGCTTGAACCCAAGGATATTTTATCACTGAGCTAAATCTCAGCCTTTTGTTGTTATTATTATTATTTTAAATTTTGAGACAAGGTCTCATTACATTGCTGAGGTTGACCTTGAACAAAGGAATGTGTAAGGATTAGAAATGGAAGAGAAAAGAGAGAAAGAAAAATTGAAGCTGACTTCTATTTTTCAGGAAAATGTGAATTTTAGCTTTTAAATTTAATATATTAAATTCAATCCTTAGGCATTCCCATACACTCAGAAATCACAAACATCCATTTCTCTGCATAAAAAAGAATAGTTGGTACTTTTCTTTCATTTTTAACTAACATAATTAAAAGTTTGGATTATTTTTACTCCCATTATGTTATATTTGATCTTTGAAGGGATGAGTGAAAACACACTTGCAAAACATTATGATCTAATAGTTTCTAAATATACTTCATTTTCATCTAAGTGATTAAAATTTGCTGTAATGAAACATTTTTGGTTAAAAATAAATTATTTCTTATTCACATATGACTTTTACTCTACAGTATAATCAATACTCTTTCATAATTTCATCTGTTCCATAGGATAAATGTGCAGAGAAGACATCCATTAAATGCTCAAATAAATGTCATAGTCCAATATTAAATTTTCAGCACAAAAAGCATAAACCACTCCAAGAAGAAATTTTGCTATGCAAGAATAAGTGTCTAGTTCTTGTGTTTTTCTCTATGGATTCTATAAATATTTACTTCCATTTCTTTCTTTTTTTCTATTAATATATATTATCTATTATATATGTGTGTTGTATATCATATACATATATACTTACATAATCTTTCCACATTTTAGGGTATTTGTGCATATCTGTTTTGGTCTTCTATATTTTTCTCTTTTGTCAGTTTGTCTAATCATTTTCTTCTATAATCAATATCATTTAATGTATATTCTTTCTTGCCCTCATTCTGTTTCTGGATGACTGTACTTTCTTTCTTTCCCTCTTGAAAGGTGTATTTCTGTATATATTAAGAGTTCTTGCCTTGTGATAAAATGTATGATTTTTCAAGGGAAGCCTCAAAATAAATTTTGAATTTTATTTTCCAATTATTAATTAAATATTATTGCTAATGTCTGAGATGATAATGACCCTATAAAGTAATCAAAATCTCTGATGTTATATTTGAATTTAGTGTGCTTATATGTACAAGATGATATGAAGTTTTAAACTACTAGTCTTTACTTTCACATTCTGACGTTTTGAAAGGTAAAAGTACACATTTTAAAATATTTCACTATAAAGACTACTTCAGCAACATCAAGAATATAGCTGTTTTTAATTTAGATTACTCTTGTGTCCAATCTACATGCACTTTTAATACTCATAAAAATTATCTTTTGATGCATTTGGAAATGTTTGGTCAGCTGAAAGCATAGTAATTAAAAGTGAAGTTTCTGGCAAAACCATATTTTCTGGGTTGAATTTCAAGTACCAGTACTATCTAATATCTGAACTTCTCTGCCTCTGAGTTTTCTTATCTGAAATAGAGATAATATATTGTGTAGGAAGGCTGGGTGGATTAAATAAGATACAGTTTATAAAGTGAGTATTGCAATTACTGGTACATGATTAAAACTTAAATGTGAGGCATAAGTTTTACTTACAACATGTCTATAACCTATCAAAGGAACAGTAGAACTAACAGACACTAAATCTGTATAATTAGTCATAAATATATTATAACACAAAGTGGTTAATACACTAAGAAGGTATGATGAATCACACATTCACCTAGCAAAAGAACCCTAAAATTCATCAAATGATATCTATCAGAAATGAAGACACAAATAGATACTTCAATATTCTACTTTCAACAATGGAAAGACCAACTATCTGCAAGATTAGTAATAAATGGAAGACTTAAGCAACACTAAAAACCAATTTGACTGACCAACTATCTAGAAGATCAGTAATAAATGGAAGACTTAAGCAACACTAAAAATCAATTTGACTGACCAACTATCTAGAAGATCAGTAATAAATGGAAGACTTAAGCAACACTAAAAACCAATTTGACTAACAGTCATTTACAGAACATTCCACCCCATAATATGCATTCTTTTAATGTGCACAAGGAATATATCCTGGGATAAAACACTAACAGACCACAAAATGAATCTCAATGAATTGAAAAGAATTAAAAATAACACAAAATATTTTCTGATTCCAAAGAGTTACATTAAAAACCAATCTCAAAGATAACTTGAGAATTTCAGACATCTGGATATGAAATAATATTTTCCTTAAACAATGTTTCAAAAAAGAAATCCTCAGGAAGTTAGGAAAATATCTGAGAAAATAAAAACATAAAAACAACATATTAGAACTTATGGAATGAAGTTAAAGCAGTGCATAAAGGAAAATGTTTAGCCTTGAATGATTATTAAGAAAAACCAGCTCTTCCATCTGGAATAAGTAGAGGGAATTGGTCAAAAAAGATAAAAATAACAAGAATTAGAGCAGAAATAAATAAAGAACAGAAAAATAATAGAGAAAATAAACAAAACTAAAAGTTGGAAATGTTTGGTCAGCTGAAAGCATAGTAATTAAAACTGAAGTTTCTGGCAAAAACATTTTCTGGGTTGAATTTCAAGTACCAGTACTATCTAATAGCTGAACTACAATTATCAAGAAAAATATCTCAAATTAATAAAGTCAGGAATGTAAAAGGAGACACTACTACCAATCTTACAGAAATTGAGTAATAGGAAATACTATGAACAACTATAAATGTCAACAGATTGGATCAATAAAATGGAAAAACTCAAAAAAGACACAGAATTGACTAAAGAATAAACAGCAATTCTGAATCAATATATAAAAAGCAAAATATATGAACACAGCTATTTGTGAAGATTTTCTGAGAAAAGTCCAATCACATATGATTCTGATTAATTGTATCAAGTGCTTAAATAATTAATACCAATATTTTACAAACTATTCCAAATTATAAAAAATGAAGGAACATTTCCTGACCGATTCTATGAGGCCAGAGTTACCTCAACAACAAAACCAGTCAAAGATATAATTGGAAAAGAAAAATATAGGCCAATATACCTTATAAATATAATACAAATATTCTCAGTAATATATAACAAACAGAATCCACCAAGTGATAAAAATGAATACACAACAAAACTAAGTAGAATGCAAAGCAGTTTTTAAAAATGGAACTATGTAATATACCATATTGATAGAATAAAGGATAAAAGGAACATAATTATTTCAATGTATGCATAAAAACCACTTGATAAACTACAGCACCCTTTTATTACAAAATCATTAAAAAGCTTCTAGGAATAGAACTTCCTCAATTAAATAAAGAACATCTGTAAAAAAAATCCACAGCTAACATTATATTTGATGGAGAAATACTGAATATATCCCCCCTAAGATTAAAAACAAGAGAAGTTTAAAATACTGTTTAATCTCTCTACTTCTATTAAACATGCACCTCAAACATGGGCTAGACCAATGAAGAAAAACAAATACAAGAAATGAATAAAATGCCATTCATATTAGAAATGAAATAGTTTTGATATTTTCGAATAACATGATCTTTTACACAGAAAATCCTAAGGAATCCAATAAAAATTGAACTAGAAAATGAGTTCAGTAGAGTGGCAAGTTATAAGATCAACATAAAATATCAATTGTTTTTCTGTAGAGAAGCAATAAATAATCTGAAAGTGAAATTAAGAAACATTTGTTTATAATAATCACAATTTTAACTACGTAAAAATAAATATAAAAAAGAAGTACAAGCCATGTCATGTTAAAATTATAATACATTGTTGGAAGTAAAAAGATTCAAGTATAAATGGGCCTATATTGGTGGATCAGAGGATTTAATATTAAGATGAAAATGCTCCCCAAATTGGGCAACAGATTTTGAATTCAACAAATCCTTATAAATCTACTAAACTTTTGACAAAGTATTTCTGCAACACGTTTTAAAATCTACACATACACACACACATACACACACACACACACGACATTTCTTTTTAAATCTTGAAAATGTTTTTAAATTTGTTTGAAGTGGTGGTTGTGAAACTTTGTGAATATATTAAAAATCATACAAGTGAACATTTTAAGTGTAGATAATATGAAATACATTCAATAAAACTATTTTAAAAACTCAGTCCTGGGCCCTGAGCATCCTCCTGTTATTTTATTTCCCATTCCTTTACTTACCTTCAGCCCAGCTGACTTAAAGGTAAAATGCTAAGAATAACATTCCATGCTGCCTCCTCAGGATTTTGAACTTCATATTCTCTTGAATTTCCTTTGCTTGGTTCCTCCTATGTCTTCTAGTCATTCTATTCTCAGTTCAATTGATACTTCTGAGAATATATTTTTCACCTTTTTTCATAGTACTCATCATTTTGGGAAAAAAATTTTATTTAAAAATTTGCTCTTACCTACTTATAGCATCCTTTTTAAAGTATAAGTTCCATGAGGACAAGAGAATATCTCCTTTGTTATTTGATGCATCCTCATTCCTCAGAAAGTGCTTGTATATAGTAACTGCATAATATGTACATTTTACTGAGGGAAGGAACAGAATAAAAACAAAGGTGAGGCAAAATAGACTATGATATCAATCAATACTAATGATATGCAATATATTATTTATTTTCATCTTTTTAGAATAATAACATTCTGGAGATGCATGAAGATACCTTCTGCAATGTTAAAAATCTGACTTACATCCGTAAGGCACTAGAGGACATTCGGTTGGATGGAAACCCTATCAACCTGAGCAGAACTCCTCAGGCATACATGTGTCTACCTCGTTTGCCCATCGGGAGCCTTGTGTGATTTCAGATAATTATGATGCTCATCACAACAAAATATTTTTTTCTGCTTTCTTCAGAAACAAAGCTCAGCATGAAACTTTCAAATTGCATTCCAAAAGCTGATATGATTACACAAAATGCAACTCAAAGTGTTAATATATGATGAAAATTTAGTAATTTAAGAAAACATCAGATAAGGAATAAACCTACAAACTATTCAGAAAGAGCAAAACTAAATGACAGAACCAATTTTATAGATATTCTTAAAAATCAATTATAACTTGCAAGTGTTAGGAATGCATATGTTAATTCAAAATTAAGTATATAATAAAGAAAATTTTTAAATTGAACATTAGCTATGTAGCTAGAATTTAGATGTTTTTTCATTAAACTCTTCTATTACTTTTTTAGTTTTCACTAACACATGCTTTCTCCTATTTTGTTAAAGAGCATAAAGAAAAATAATAAATATGTTTGAAAATTACAGTGGCCTTGTGGGAAAATAGCTGTTATACTCCAATTATATACATAAATAATACATATAACTCCAGTTTTTGAATGGTGATATTTTCATTTAAATTTTCTGTTAAGTCGTTTTAGACTTTTGCCCACCTGACTGGTTATTTGGTCTATTTCTGTGTCTGCAAAAAAGTAAAATATAGAAAATGGAAAAGAGATGATAATCACACCAGGAAATAAGGAATACTTTGCAAGATGAGTTGAGCTTCTATAAAATTAAAGTCATGATTGGGCTGGGGATGTGGCTCAAGCGGTATCTGAAACACAACAAAAAAATATCTATAAAGTGTGAGCTTCCTTTCAGCTGCAAAATACTAAGTTACACTTACTGAAAATAATGTCTTCTTGTATCCCTTATAAAGTTTTCCCTGAGAAACAAAAACTTATATAGAAGTTAATATCTTCATTTGTACACAAATAGATATATGTATGTGCCACTTGAATATACATATATCCACGGCACGTGTGTGTGTGTGTGTGTGTGTGTGTGTGTATGAAAGCATGCATTTAAAGTACAAGTGATACTAACTACTAACTATTCTGAACCTTGTTATTTTCATTTTAAAATAGTTCTTGATGATATTTCCATATCAGCACAACTCTACTGATTCTGAAAACTATACATAATTCCATTACAGAAATATATGTATTTGCACTTAAAACCATCAAAACTGTCAAAATTCTCTTTGCTTAAAAATAAATAATTTTGTGCACATGTAAGAATACATAAAGTAGAATTTGGAGTCAAATATTATTATTTTACATTTTAACAAATGTTACTAAATTTCCTTTAAAATATTACACCCACATTTTCATCTACAGTGTGGGAATGATACCTGATTCTGTACTACCTTACTATAATACTTTAATATCAAACTATTCTACCACTGCATAATTTATTTCTGAATTAATACATTATAGTTAAAATGAGATAATTATCAGCACCTTCAAACATTTAAAAATACCCTATTTTTTCAATTGTCTCTTTTTCAATCAATTACTTTACAATATCTAAATTATCTGATTTTTTTCTTATTGCTCAACATCATTTGCTGTATGTCATTATTTATAGTTACTGGAGCTAAATCCAAAATTTCTATAATGTAACAATTAGAGAATACTCCTCTAACATATATCCACTTTAGGTATATAAATATTTTCTTGATTCAATCTAAAAGTATGGTGCCAATATGTGTCTAATAATGAAAAAGTATGTGATAAATTTTCTTGAACCCTAGGGAGGAAAAGTAATCATGACTTTTTTTAAAGAGAGAGAGAGAGAGAGAGAGAGAGAGAGAGAGAAGAGAAGAGAGGAGAGAGAGAAATTTTTAATATTTATTTTTCAGTTTTCGGTGGACACAACATCTTTCTTTTATTTATTTTTATGTGGTGCTGAGGATTGAACCCAGTGCCCCGCACATGCCAGGCAAGCGCGTTACCGCTTGAGCCACATCCCCAGCCCAATCATGACTTTAATCAGACTTTGAATACCCCCAAAACTGAACATCTTAACCATCCAAACATCAAGTACCACAAACCAGTGACATTTAAAAACTGATTTTTTGCTTTGTCATTTTAGATACACACCCTCATAGCTACATTACTGTAACCAGACTAAATATTAATAATAAATAAAAAATATTAATTCCGTAAAGAATTAAAAATAGCAAAATTATATATATGTTATATAACAAAAAGTACAACAAAACTCTTGGCTTAAACTACACCCATTTATTATCTGACACTTCTCTTGATTGAAGTTCCTTTTGACTTGTGTAAGTTCTCTACTTGGGAATTTATCACACTGAAATGCAAGTGTCCTTGGCTGAGCTCTTTCTTGGAGATATGGAATCAACCCACATCCAAACTCATTTAAAAGGCTGGAAGAATTTGTTCCTGTGGTTGCAGGACTGAGGTTCCTAATTCCTGGCTATCAGCCAAAGGCACTTCCCATCTTCTAGAGGACACCCATCCCTAATTACAAGGTAACTTCCATCTTCAAAAATCTAATAATAGCACTTTGAATCTTACTTAGCTTTCTAATCTCTCTGATGCACTCTTCTATTCAAAGACAAAATCTTTCGGGGGAGGGTGGATGATGGGAAAGGCAGCGGAGCACAACAGACACTAGTATGGCAATTTTTAAATCAATGGATGTGTAACTGATGTGAATCTGCAATCTGTGTATGGGGTGAAGGTGGGAGTTCATAACCCACTAGAATCAAAGTGTGGAATATGATATGTCAAGAAATTTGTAATGTTTTGAACAACCCACAATAAAAAATTAAAAAAAAAAAAAAAAACAAAACAAAGACAAAATCTTTCTTTAAAGTTCTCATTGTTAGGGTCACACCCACCTGGTTAACCTTCATACTTAAGGTCAACTGCTTTGGGACTTTATATCTGCAAAAAAAATTTTAAGAATACTTTGATGAATGTTTGAAGAACAGAGGTCAGGAATCCTAAATAGCCATCTTTAAAATTTTGCTTATCATATCTCCAAGTCCTAGTAGTAGTAGTAAGCAAATGGTAACTCCCCATGGGTGATGACTTCTTTTTCTATCCTTAAATCTTCCTAGAAATGCACAGAAAATATCAATGGTAGCAATGTCAATAATAAGGAACATTGGTAACATTTAATGAATCAAGTTTATGTGATTACACACTCACAAGGCTACTTTGCAGTTGCTGTTTACCAAGAACTGTAGAAGGGAGAAGTGCTTATTTAGAGCCTTGAAATGAAATGACTATATTTTAGCAATCTTTCTAACTAATCATACTTAAGTGGCCATTTCAAACATATCACATTGTTCCTTGACAGCTCTAACTTTACAACTGACCTCTAAGCAAACACAATGTATGTGTCTTAATAATACTATTTATTGCCCTAAATTGCTACATGTCAGTTTTCCTTTATATATTGCAGACTTTTTTTCCAAGGGGAGGAGGTGCATTCTACTGCTCCGGAATATTTTATACTTTAAAATTAAGCAAACTTGTCCAGGTTACAATTTCTATCTAATCATTACTGAGTACACATGGTTTTGAGGTGTTATAACTAGTATAATTTTTGTCAGTTCTCTGAAAATCTTGAGTTGCTGTAGGATTACTAATATCAGAAGGTGCCAGCAAATAATACCTACACACAGTAATATGACGAGTTTAAAATTGACCTCTTCATTTTTCTTTAAAGGTGTCAAAACACTCTTTGTAATTATCACAAAACTAACTTTCTCTTTAAAATTTTCCTTAAAATGATTTGATGTTTCATTAGTGGGAGATATCATAATAGTGTTCCCTGATAGACAAAACACTTCATAGTATTGCAAACTAGCCCCTCTACTTCCCAAATTAACAAGAGAAAGAAATGAAAAATTTTGAAATTCCTTAGCTCACCTTTGAAAAGCTAGAAAAGCTTACTATCTTGAACTTAGTCTCTGTGACCACAAGATGGGGCCAACCTTTTTAAAAACTCCTGTATGGGGCTGCAGTGGAAAAAGGTAAGCCTCTGACCATGGATAATATGCTCTAATCACTTATTTATATTTGTATCACATAGAGCAGCATTAGTTGCATAGGTTGATCTAAAAATTATTTATCGAATTTCATTATCTAACAAAATATATCACTTATACCAAATTTCTTTCTGGAGAATTTCATTTATAGATTTAATCAGCTGAGGTTAGTTTCTTTGAAAGTCAAATTTAAAATGCTTAAATCTAATAGGTATGCCCAATTTCACTTTGCCATAAGAATGATAATTACTATTGTCCATATAGAATATTTTAAAAATGGAATTTGTGATAAAATTTTTCAGTGAGGAGTTCACTTGTCATAGTTTGCTTTGGGTATGGATGCTTACTGGCTGAATTTTGACTGAGCTACTACTGCCACCAAGTGTTTGAATTCATTCAAGTCACATAAATGAAAAAAAAGAAAAAAGAAAGAAAGAGGGGTTGGGGATGTGGCTCAAGTGGTAGCGAGCTCGCTTGGCATGTGTGCGGCACCACATACAAACAAAGATGTTGTGTCCGCTGAAAACTAAAAAATAAAAATATTAAAATTCTCTCTCTCTCTCTCACTCTCTCTCAAAAAAGAAAAAAAAAAAGAAAGAAAGACACCACACCAAGATTATAATGTTTTTAACTTACATGAGCTTAATGTTCTCTTTGCACATCATAAAGCATAGTATAACCTATATCAACATACAGCATTTACTGGAATTTCACAATGCCAACATCATTAAAAGTTTCCAAATAAATTGGTGATTGGGGACTATAAAGGATATATTTTAGACATTTTACTGGATTTACTTTACATATATGGCAAACTGACTAGAAGGTCACCGCCCCTAATGATTTTCTGCTTTCCAGTGTTCATAGTTTTGTGTTTCCCAGCAATCACCCATGCCACCTTTTGCACCTTTTGTGCTGGCATCTCTGAGCCTTCCTTTGAACCAAAAGAATGGCAAAGATGATGAATGGCATAAATGTCACATCCATGATTATGATAAACACGTACACAGTATCTATGTGTGCATCTTCATCTGACGAAGAAGAACTAGGGAGATACTCTTTCAGGGCTTGATGAAGTGAGCATCTGTGTTAAAGAAGCCTATAGAAAGAAACTATGGGCAATATCAAGAATCTAACTTTGATCTCTTGTGGGTGGCCTCTGCATCCTAAATGTGGCTTCCAGCCAACAGACAGCAAAAAGGAAGGGCCCTCATCATAGATCCACAAGTAAATGAATTCTCCTTTAACATGAATGATCTTGGGAGTATATTTTCCCAAACTGTGCCTCTGGAAGAGGACCCGAAATAGCCAACACCTTGATTACAGCTTGTTTGAGATCCTGAGTAGAGGGCTTGGCTAAGCTATTCTAGGTCCTCTGGGAAGGAAGAGATAAACAATGTATGTTGTTTTAAGCAACTAAGTTTATGGTAATTTTTAATGCAGCAACAGAAAACTAATACAGAATATAATAACATAGTAAATATATTTCATTTTGATATTGAATTAGAATATTTCATTTAACAGTATAATAAGAATATAGGTCAATTAAAAGTGTGTCTTTAAAAATTCTTCAATTGGATTTCTGTTATATTTAACATACTCTGGTGGTAAACTGTGATATAGCAGATAATTTAAAAAATCTGTAGTATAATCCCAATCTTATAAAAATGTAAAAATTATAAATCACACTTAGCTGATTCACATAAGAAGAGTTGAGTATGACAATATTGATTTTAATAGGGAAAATGAATAACAAAGATAAGCCAATATTGTATGTAGAAAAGTCAGCTGATCAAAACATGATGCACTTAATCATCTGTAAAATCAATCAATCATGATTGTTTTAATATTTTGTAGTTGTCAATGGATCTTTTATTTATTTTTTATCTATCTTTCTATTTATCTATCTTTCTATCTATTTATTTATTTATATGAGGGCTGAGGATTGAATCCAGGGCCTCACACATGCCAGGCAAGCTTACTACCACTAAACCACAACTCCAGGCCCCTAATCATCATTTTTAAAAAACAAAAAGAGAGTAATGAGAATTTCATTACAGTAATATGGTCAATTTCTTAAAGGTCTCAATTAAAACCCCTATAGTATGACATATGTCCTTAGAAAAATAAGCCCAGACAACCACAATTCATTTTGAGGTAAGTAGAGCAGGTTAAACTGCCAAAGGTATGAGTCTGCATTTAGAAGGGGTAGCTGAAGGCTACTAGGGTCAGCACTCTGCATTTGAGTCAAGAAGTTTTATCTTCAGCAAACCAAAGAGCAAGTGCAATCGAGTGAAGCCTGTGGAGTCCAGAGGTCCCAAGGTAACTCTGGACTCCTGATCCAAGAACCCCCATGCTGTTCTCAGTTTCCAGCCAGCAGTGCATAAATGATCTTTGCAAGCTTCAGGACTTTCACAAATTTTGCTTCCCTAGGATTTAATGGATGGAAGTTCCAGTAATCAGTTTTCTATTTTTCACAATTTTATTCACTACAGAAAAGTAATAAAGGGAAATAAATACTCTGGGTTGGTTTTCTCTAGGATCACACTTAGTGAGCCTTGATATTTCTACAAAGTGGGACAAGGAAAGAACACAGGGTGGTAGGGATGCCTATTGTTACATCATCCACAAAGATAAGTGTTCTTACATATACTGAAGTAGCCCTGAAGTAGTTAAGTATGGTAATGATGATAACTAAGTAATGAAGTATTTATGGGTATTATACAAAGTGCTTTAACGGAATACCTTATTTAATCCTTCACACAATCCTGTTAATATAACAGAACCAGACTAATGGTATGGGCAAAGAACCTGAGCCTTAGGAAGGTGAGCTGAAGTTGAATTACATCTAGCTAAATCAAAACTCACATGCTTAACGATAATACTTCTAAAACTCCCAAAGTATGCTATAAGGTCAGTGAAGGGACAAACGGAAAGACATAATCAGAATATTCCTATTCTCAAGAACAAACCCATGATGTAACAATGTTTCTTTAGTCAACGTATGCATATGGTATTTTACAATTCGCAAAATACTTTCCAATACGTTTTACATTTACTTTCATAAAAATCCTATTTAAGTTGGGTTGGTAGTATAGCCATGTCATTAAGAACTCGGAGTTAAAAAAAGATTTAGTCTTAAATACTATCCCTGAAGTTCATTAGCTCCACAACCTGGGGTAAAATAACCCCCCAGTTCCCTAATCTTTTAAATATGGTAACAATGTATCAGAAGACAAGAAGATTAAGTGCCATAAGCACACCTGCACTCAGTACACACACTCAATACATGTTTGTAATCTGTTCAAATATGATGAATCCTGAACCCCCAAAAGATGTAAAAATATTTATTTGTCTATACCCGAGTTCTCCCACCCTTGCCCAGGTTCAGTTGAAAGTCCATCTTCCACATCCCTGATCCGCAAGATGATACAAAAGGATCAAACAAACTCCCTAAAGTGTTGCTTGGGTTGGGCAGCATAAAACCAGTCCCAGCCTCTCCCCCAACACCCCTCAAACACTGCGTCACAAGCCCCTTGCGAATGTTCAAGGCACACCTAGTCCAGGCCGGAACCCCGCCTGTGGACCTCTCGATCCCGATTGGCTGTCGTCCTGGGCAACCGAGGACGCGGTGGGCCCGTGAGGGCCCCCCAGCCGGTATTTAAAGGCTGTGGCTGGCTGTGGCCTCTCAGTCCGGCCAGGACCGCGACAGTGAAGCACCTGGGTTGAGAGGGAGTGGCAAGGTAACGCGCAACCACTAGCTCCCCCGTCCCCAGCCCAGGCCTCTGCTGAGGCGGGTGTGTGTTGGGACCCGGGAGCAGCTCTCACTGCGTGTCACCAACCAACACCTTCCTCCCCCACCATCCTTACCCAGCCCCAGTCCCACTCAACCCACCTGGGCAAGGCAACCCAGGTGCGAAGGACAAGAGATAACTACGAGCAAGCGGTGAAGAGGGGGGGCCTCCTGGAAAGAGACGAAGGCAGGATCCCAGCCACATGCATGTGGTCATCCTCAGACACAAGCTGAGGAGGTTCTTCAAACCATCAGATCTGGCCAAACTTGGCAGCTTCTAGGACGCTACTATTTAGACCTCTTGGGGGCTCCCTGAACCATGACCCAGACCCTCTACAACAAGGAGGACCCTCTTAACCTGGGCGGCGGCTGGTCATCCCCTGCCCCCTTACACACCTGGTCATCCTGCCATGGAAGGCGCCGAGGTGCTCCGATTTACAAGCCGCGGTACCGCTATGGCCCCAAGGCCGAGTATGAGCCTCCCAGGAAAAAGCCCAAGCAGCACTACGGTCCAGGCCCGTGGTTCCAACCTCCCCGACGGCCCTGTTGGGCCATGTACTCCAACTGGGGGCGTTGCGGAGGGCCCTGGTGCCCACCTCCCGCAGGATTCCGGAAGCCCCCCTACCAGATGCACATGATCCGGGTGTATGGTCTGCACCCACTCTGCCCTTGCTGCTGCTCTTGCTGGAGTGGGCCCTGGAATCCAGGCTGGGCAAGGCCTCCAGGCAGGAAGAAGCGCTGGGGCCGCAGAGGCCGCGGCCTACGCCGCCACCCTCGCCGCTCCTCCCCAAAGAGCCCGCCGGCCGATGCGAGCGCTTTGCTGCGGCCTGTCAACCTGTATGGGTGGCGCGCGCCAGGCATGAGAGCGCCACGGAACACCACCCAGTTCATTATGAACCAGATCTACGAGGACATGCGGCAGCAAGAGAAGATGAAGCGCCAGCAGGAGGCGCTACGAGTGCAGCAAGCCCAGGCTGAAGGCTTGGCGTCCCCGGCCGGCTCCACCGGAAATGACGCGCCCCCTAGCGGCGGTGAGGAGGACTCGGAGCTGCAGGAAACTTTGTATAGCTTCATGCAGAATCCCTCTCTAGTCCTCAGTCCTGCCCCAGAGGAGGAAAAGCAGTCTCCCAACGCGCAGCTGGTGGAGGAAGAGGATGAGGAGAAAATTGATGAGGAGAAAATTGAGGATGAGGAGGAGTGTGACGAGGAGCTGTGTGATGGAAAGGAGGAGGGTAGTGAAGAGGAGGAGGAAGAGGAAGAGGAGGCAGAGAATGGAGAGACAGAAGAAGAGGTGGATGAGGAGGAGGTGGATGAGTCTGAACAAGGAGAGGAGGATGAAGAGGAGGGAATGGAAGAGGAGGGCCTGGAGGAGGAAGAGCAGAGAGAGGATGAAAATCACTTGCCTCTGGAAATGCCTTTGTCAATCCTAGTAGGGGAAGAAGAAGAGAGAAAGAATTTTATAGACTATACTTATTTAAGCACAGAACAGATTATTCCCAAAGTGCCACAGGAAGCTCTCTTCACGGTACAAGACATTAACCACTAGACATCTGGAAGGGAATTGAGGAATGGGATGGAACTGAATTTTGAGGCTAAGATCGATTAGCAACTTATTAAAAACTAATTTAAAAGTGAGTTCCATTAATAAACATATCTATGTAAACCCCTTCTTTGGCCACTATAAAATGCTTAAACATTGGTGTGTTGGTGTATGACTATGGGTGGGGGTGGGGAGCTTTCAAATATTTTATTGCAAGTGATTAAAGGCCAAATATTTTATTGCTACAGTTTGAATAGTTTCATTTGCTCTTTTCTCCTCTAGACAATTGAGTGTTTTTATTATGGCAATACTGATCTGATTCATGCAATTTAATGACCTTGGTATCAAAAAATATTTCGACTGTTATGTGGTTAAGCACATAAGATGGCTATTGAATGTCTACTTGTGCTCTTAAAGACATTTTAAAACCCAATTTTTCTACATTATTTTTCCTTGTAGATTTTCTACCTTCAGAGTTCACTTTTGAGGGTTGTATTTTGGTAACCCCATTTTCAGTCATTTGTGGCATTGCTCATTTATATTCCTTATTCCACAGTGCTATGGATCTTCCTCAGAAGAACATGAAGTTGCTTCTGTGGAACTGGTTATCTGCCATGGCCTCAACAATCCATAATCCATGCATGGAGAGGATTCCCCATGGTCAGAAGTCAACTTGCACATCTAGTTAAAATCCAAGGTAACTGCAAACAATGGAACATAGCTTTGGTTTTGAAACCTTGTTCCTGGATATATTCCTTGCCTAAGTCCAGAGGAATCATAAAACTAGTTTTTTTGCAGAATGGATTTATAAGAAAAGATTATCGACCTTTTGGGGGTGGAATACCTTATTTTGTTTCCCAGTTTAAAAAAATGATGAATAAAATGAGACGTGTATGAGCTAGATTCTGATATCTAACAATTACTTGTGAAGAATATATCATAAAGATATCTTTTGCCCAAACACTTGTAGGAAGTAACACATTTCTTCCTAGACACTTAATAAAATGTTCTATCCATAGCATACTTCCAGAATATCCCTTGATGAAGAATTTGAACCTGCCTTCTCAAATACCATGATGAACTATGCTGCTTAGTTGGAACCACATTTAATAATTGCTGGTTGAAGAGAAGACTACATTGATATTTACCAGATGTTGATTTTCACTCATATATTTCACTTTTTTTTGCAGCTTTCAAGAAAACAATTTTAAGCTGTTGAATAAAAATAAAGTACACATTCTCATTTATTTTATCAAGAATCTATGTAGCAGTGCTTCAGTGTCCAACAGGATGAACAAAAGAAATGAAATTATAATACTTTAGGAATCTTACAATTGCACTAATTATTCCAAATTAAAGCAGTGGATGACCAGTTTTATATTTTCCAATGTTCAGTTTTTCAATGACCATCAAAGTGCCTTTCTATTACTGTTCTAATATATACAAATAGAGGCAATCCAAGAATGATGCTACTGATAATACTGGTCAATAAATCCTAACAAATATTCAAAACACCAAAATAATCACTAGATTAAATGTAAGTATGTTCTTATGAAGCCCTTTCATTTATGATTGAATTTCTTAACAGTCTCATGTAGACAATTCAGTTTCTTCTGGCAAAAGATTCCACTTTAAAAAATGTAAAAATATAACAAAGCATTATTCATTATTCATTGTAAGGGATATAAACATTAACAATGCTGCAGGAGTTTACACTTTTTACCATTGACCATGATTGAACATACATGGAACTGCTAGGGACCAAGTACTATGAATAGTGATAAGGAGAAAACGGTAAATCAACAAAATAGAAAGGAGAGACATTAAAATAAGACAAATTGGCCGTTGCAATAATTCTGAAGCAAACCACTATGAAAGCATAAATCACAGGGAATCCAACAGTGCATCTGGGATGTCTACTTTGTGGGAAGAGGGAGCACTGAATCTAAAGGCCAATAGCTGGGAGAGAGTGGGAGGCATTGAGGAATTGAGGACAGAAAGACTAGAGTCTCTGGAAGGAGCAGCCAATGAAAAGTAAGAGAGGTAGGCAGAAGCCATATCTTCTCATTCCTGTGCTACTCATGCCTTCTGAAATAGACACTCGCAAAAATTAAAGAAGTCATTGATGATTCATCATCTATTTTTTTAGTAGATAAATATTGTTATGATCCCTTTCCTGATCCTATGGACTATGAAATGATTAAATCACAAGGGTTAAGAGTGTTTTAATCAATTTTGCATCTTTGTGACCAAAATACCTGACAAGAACAACTTGGAGGAGGAAAAGTTTATTTTGGTTCACGGGTTCTGAAGTCTCATTTCATGGTTTTTAGTTCTAAGGCAGAAGCATCAGGGCAGAAGGACACGAAAGAGGAAAGCTGCTCGGATCCTGATAGCTGGGAAGCAGAGAATCTCCAAGGCCACACCTTCAGTGACATACCTCCTCAGCCAAGACTGGCTTGCCTGTAGCTTTTAAAATCTCCCAGTTAATCCATTTAATTTACTAATCCATCAAATGGATTGACCTAGTGATGAGGTCAGAGCACTCACAACTGAGTAATTTCACCTCTGAATATTGCTGTATTGCATAGCACATGAGCTTTGGGAGCACATTCCAGATCCAAATCAGAACATAGGAACTGGCATTTCAGTATCCCCATCATTACCCTTCTCAGTTACTTTCTCTCCCACTGTCTTTAATGAAGGGATCCTAGGGTTTGATGCTTAGCATGATTGGAGCACCTAGTTCTTAGCTCCTAGTGAAAACTCTACAAAGCTTATTTGGTACAACTTGATAATTCAGTAGACACTGAAATATTAGTATGGGTTCAGAATAAACCCAGTCTTTAGTTTTAGAAGTAAGTATCCTCTTGAAGAAGAAACAGTTTTCCAAAAGAATCATTATTCTTAAAGTCATTCAAAAGTCGATGGGAGTGGATACAGTGATACAGAGGTACCACTTAGGTATTTCAAAAAATAAGGTTTAGAAGGCCTAAAATAGATAAGCATTTTTGCTACTTTTCTGAGGGTTTTTGTTTCCTTGTGACTGACAGCATTTTTTTTAAATTTACCTTCTTTACTTTGTCTCCACAGTAACTTGGATTTTTTTCTGTGAAAATATTAACCCTCTAAAGATGGTAAATATAGTTGACATTTAGAGATCAATTTTGAGCTCGGAATATGATTTCATAAAATTTTATAACATCTGTAAATAAAGAAGACAGTATTTCTATCTTATTTAGTGCCATTAAAATAAACACAAGAGGTAAAATAACCAATCTCTTGCCAGCTATACTAACTCTACAAATCTGGGAAATAGGTGATATAAACTTCACCTCAAAGGTAATTTTGAGTCAGACTAAATATGAAGGAAACAGTTTCCTTAAATGTTTTATGCTGTTTTAGTGGTATAAAAAATGGTGCATTCAGCTATGTTGTTGAGTATCACACAGATTTGTATTAATGTAAAACAATTTTAATGCTTCTGAATCCCTTAGGCCTTGATTTTCAGTGTATTATCAAAATCAAAGTGTGGCTGTGTTTTAGCTACTTTGGTAATAGCATTTTTTCCCTGTATTTCCTTAGTTTTAGATAGTTGACAGAACAAAGTTCAATATCAAGGTCAGCTGATGGAAGAGGAGGATTTGATCATGTGATAGGAAGACCAGGATGTGTATTGCACTGCTGACCAAGTGCCCTGTGGCAGTAGCCAATTGCCTTAAGTCTGTTTCCTCTCACGTAACAAATAACACTTCACTATCACTTGGGTCTATGTCAAGACCAGGTACCCAATATTGATGAAGAACTGTACTACTGTCTATAAATCAGTGTTAATCATTATATTCTGAATTGCATTTTATAATAAATTATCCCAATTAAATTTTGAGAACAAGATCAATTTAGATTCAATAGCACTGCCTAGGAAATCTCATCTCATTGCAATTCTATTGGACTGAGATATTCAGATATTTTTGTGAAAACCCTGAACTAAGCATGAACCCTGAAATTTAGTTTCATTTCTGGTAAAATTGTACAAATGCAGTCAGGGTCCTACTGCTTTGATGCTTAAAGGTAAGGTCCACAAACCAGCAGAATTTGTACCGCCTGAGAAATTGTTAGAAATACTTAAGTTTAGGTTCACCAGACCTATTGCATTAGGATATGCTTTGTAACTGTCTCTAAGAGACAGGCATGCCACTGAAGACCTAAAAAACATGGTTTACAGTTAAGTCTATTATAGAAACCTCATGAGAATTTAATGATTAAGATGGTAGTTTGTGCATTCAAGGTTCTGTCATTTACAACCTGTGTGACCTCAAGGATATTACCCCAATTCTTTTCTTTGCATTTTGTTTCCATCTATATATAGTAACTACAACATGAGAATAAATGAGCAGATACTTACCAAGGACTCAGAAGAGTGACATTCAACAGTTATTAGTTAAAAGTATTCAGTAAATGCACAAATGTACATTGATATGTGGTGCCTAAATGTTATTTGTTAGTGACTATAAATGACTACATAGCAACTATAAATTAGAAATCTCTCAAAATAATTAACACCATTACTTATGAACTCTACTGTTTTCCCTGGGATAACTGCAATCAGATACATCACTTTGAGCTACATCACTTTGAGCTACATCAAACTATGAGAAACAATTAAATTTCTAGAGCTGTACTCTTTTCCCACATAACATTTTATGTCTTTTAAAACACCCCATCATTCTTGCCTTGAGGTCAATTAAGTGTCCTTTATTCTTATAGCTGACAGCTGACATTAATGTCCTAATGGCTGGTGCTAAGAGTTATAATTTTCCCCCAATAAGCAGTGAATACTAGAATTTAGTTTTTCAAAATTGAAATGCATGCATCTATCTGTAATACTTAAAGAAATCATGTATTAGAGGTTAATATATGCAAGTCCTAAGAAGACAATCATTGATTAATATTTATGTATATGTGTATCAATATACATATATTTGGTTGATAAAAATTCCTAATTGGAATAAATTGGTTTAATTGTGGTACTTGTCATATATTAAAAAAAGTAAAATCAGAATTTTATGTTAGGGAGGTAATGATAAGAATTTATAGGCAATTTATAAATGTATAACTGGATATGATTAATCTTACAAATTAATTAAAATTATATTTCATGCTACAATTAAAGTAAGCTAATTATAAACATACATATAAAGGCAAAATGATGTTAAATACCTGCCATAAGTCATCTATAGAACACTTTAAACTTTCAGAATACAGACCTTGGATTTCAAAAAAACCTCTGAGCATATACAACAAGCTTTTTGCCATACATTAACATTTTTGAAATGTATAACCACTCTGAGAACTAACTCCTTATTTACCTTTTACAAATGAAGGATGTGGAATTTGAAGAAAACTGTTTCATGACCCAAGTTCTCTATTTTTATGTCAAGGTTATGGGTTCACCATGTCATTTGAACATATCTTCCTGTGGTCTTACATAAAACAGCCTATCCAGAAAAAAAAAAAAAAAAACTTCATTTATATTTGACCGGAATTCCAAGTAGGATAGAACAAGATTGTGATCCCTTCAATGTGAAATTTATAGAAGGCACTGCAAAAAGAGATACTGAAATCCCTGTGTCATAATTCATATGCTCATATGTAAGGTTACCTCACTCTTGCCAGGCTGCTTATCTGGGATCAAATGTCTTAAAATGGGAGTAGTTTTTAATGGGTGAAGAGGAGCTAAAAGTAATTTATTTGCAGCAAGCAAGACCCAGAAGTACAGCTTAGGATATATTACTCTCCTTATTCATGGTTCCATTGTAATATGCAGTTGTTCTATTACTGGGGACAGGGAAGGAGTGTTGGAGACCATTGCATTCCTGAAACAAACTACATTCAAATAATTTTTTAGAAATGCTGCACATGAAGAATACTTGAACTGACGAATACCTTCCATATAATAATTACAGAATTTAACTTTCAGTGGCCAACCATTTTAGAAAATCTACTTAATACTTACATCTATATATAAATATAGGTACACAGTAGAGTTCCTCCAAAAGAAAAAACCCTATAGTCACAAGGATGCCCCACAGGAGGAAATGAGAGTTGCCCTCCTTGAGTAATGGGCTGATACAGCCCATTATTCTTACCTAGAACCTATGTTCTACGTAAGAATAGTTAGAATTTGTAGCCCCTAGTGCTTTTAAAGAATTTTCTAGGGCCATCTCTCCACTTGTAGAGTGAATCTACATTAGTATGAGAACTGATGTCCAACTTGAAGATCATGAAAGTATTTCTAACTCTGAATTCCAACTACTGTAGAATATTAAAATACAAATAACTTTAAATCAAAGACTTGAAAAATTTGTATTGAAACATTATCAGTTGAATCTCTCCTTCATTTTATGGAAACAATATGTTAATATTTCATATGTGAAGATCCCATGTAGAAATATTTTTTACATGCTGAAAATACATGGTCCTATTTCCAGCCATGAGAATTCCAATTTTAGAATTTCTCAAAAATGGGCCCTTGACTACCAATTAATTCTAGTTTTTCTTTATGGGAAAATAAAGGTATTATATTTCAAACACAGGTCAGAGAAGCTATGGAACTCCCTTTTGCTGAAGCACTTTTATTTATACCACTACTTCTCTTATTTGGTTTTGTACATACAATCATGCTAGGCTACTTTATTCTAAATCCTTTTTTCTTATAATTGCTTTTTAGATTATTCTAAATTTATATCTCCAGTCCCAGACTATAAACTCACTCCTCTCCTATTTTTGATTCTTTATTTTTATTCAGCTGTGTTAAACTATAAAGCCTGTGCTATAGAAATTCAGTACTGTTATTTTAAAAACTGCAATGCAATACCTAAGAGAGCTTAGTACCAAAGTGATTGTTGCCATGTTCTTTTATTTTTGTATTTCTTTGAAATTATTTTTATGATATTTAATATCTAGAGGTGTATATTTTTCTTTAAAATTTTTAGTTGACATTAACTGGAATTTTTATCTATTATTTCTTATTAATATTGGCATCTTATGATGTTTTCCAGTGACATTTGGGTTTTTATTATTTACAATTCCGTTATTACACATTCATCAATGAAAATGTTTAGATTTTTAGCATGACACTTTTGGCTTTAGTAATTTAAGACTTTGAGATGGTATTAATCTATAATGGGTTTTTGTAAGAAATAATAAGCTAATACCCATTATAGATTATCTTTTCAAGTGACATTTGCCACTAAGTGGTACTAATCAAAACAGAATTTTATTTTTTGCTGATTTTTTATTCATTGTAGAAATTCTTTGATCTGGGACATTATAATATAGAATGAAAAACTAAGCTAAAGATTGATTTTATATGTCCTCTCCTCCACCTCTGTGTTTTACAAAGTCAGTGTTCATCTTTAAAAAAATTAAAATAGAATATGCAATGTTTTTCTTTTCTCTTTAAAGTTCACACTATATCCTGCACAAATATCTAAATATAAAACAAAGTAGCAAAACTACCTCTAATTTCTCTTTTTTTTTTTTTTTTGCCTTATTAATATCTAGATGCCACCTAGTGGCAAAGATAAAAAATTAAATGTAAAATCATGATGGCTGTGTCTGTGTTATATTTATAGTTACATTTTGGGGGGAATAAGTATACATTATTACATGTGAAAGTCTATTATGATGGTAGTGGCACAAAGAACTACAATAAGATAATTACTTATTTATGTGAATGTGTTGGTATACAGCTCTCTGTTTAAAATACAGATTTTAATGACCCACAGGCCTGAGTCATAAATATAAACTATCAAAGCATATAAAGAGGGAAAAAGATAGCCCCCCCCAAGTCCTTGGATGTCTTTGGATTATACTATTAATTATATTTTATCTTAATGCACACCTACAATATTTTGAGTTCCTCTTGCCATTAACACCTCTATCCACATGGACAATATATTTATTTTGCTTTTACTAGTGACAGTAGACAATTTGCAAATTTGTGATTTATGTTCTTAAATTTTAAATTCAAATTGCTAAACTAAATAATACTTAATACTTTAATCCTAAGAAACAAAAATGAGAGTGTGTATTCATTGGCCTCCATTTAAGAACAGGATATGTGATAGTCAGCTGTGGGACTTAAACATCATTTAATTTATTAATGCCTAAAGTCACTAATTAGAGCAACAATTTATTAGGGAAAGAAACAAACCTGCATTTTTGTGGGTCTGGGATCTAGAGAATAATTAATATTTCGATTACTGCCCTATTTCCAGATCTTTCCAGCTGCTCACCCACTAAAAATGCAAAAAACATTGGTAAAGATGGGCTCCTCCTTAACCTGAGAGGCAATTTCTGCATTTACAATTTTCTTAGTAATGCTTTCATCATAACACCTCTGGAAAGAACAGTTACTCCTACTTTGTACTTACTTAACACTTCAATTTATTGATACTGTCATTATACTTTTAAAATTATAGTTGTCTGTGATTCTTTTCTGCCTAGAAAAGTCTACAAAGAACAGTTCATCCTGTATTGAGTCATGTACACAAGAAACTCTCCATAATTTCAATATTACAAAAAAATGAATAAAACAAAATCTATGATATAAATGTTGTTTGTTAGGTAGTTCTAACAGGATCCTATGGACTTATCCCTGTGTACTTTTCTGAAGGAATGGTTAGGGAAGAGTAGGAACGTCACATCTCTCGCACTCTGTAGTCAGGTCCTTGTGGATAGACAGCTCATCATAGAACTGAACACAGATGTCTTTAATATGACAAGCAGCTCTTGCCTCCACAGTCTTGGTCATTTTGGAGCCACAGACTCACCTTGAGTATGAACAATCTCACATAAATCTTCCTCCTTTCAAAGTACATCTTTAGCATTATTATTTTCTACAATTTAAAGAAACTCGTTTAGAAATTTGAAACAAGCAACACTTTTTTTTCCTGTGTTCACTTTTGCTGAACTATTACCCCATTCCAGGTTCTATACTAAGCACATATTCTTAGGTAAGCAGTGAAAAAATGAAGACCTAGATCTCTCCAGTAACTTGCTCAGGGTCCAGAACTAACAGATGTTGGGTTGGAAACCACACAGCATGTTTCTTTGTAATATGAACTCCGTTCTGAAATGGAGAGAGTACGATGAAATCTTTAATTTGTTCAGATTATTCAAGGACATATTCTGAGTCTATAATCAAAGCCAAGCTTTCATAGTCATCCTGCAAATTCAAATAGTGTCCTGAGAAAAGTGCTGAGCCTCAGTAATTGATGTCCAAAAGTTTTGTGATAAATTATTTATAGATGAGATACTTTAGACAGAGAAAAGAGGCAGAGTGCAAAACTGCTAGAATATTCATATCATTAGAACAATTTTCTGACCCCTTTCCCTTTCCTTCTAAGGTAAAAGTATAAAGGTGAGTCTGATTATAGAAATCTTCATTCTCTAAATTAGGAATCAGCTGTCACTAATGGAAGTGGACAGAGACAGAACATTGCTGTATACTGATAGGAGAGGATCCTAAGGGCTGCCACATGGCAATCACAGTTAGAAAAAAAATATGTAGTACAAAGAATAGAAGTCATAGCTACTATTCAGAGGTTGGTAGGAAAATGATGATATAATGAAGAGTCAAAATGTAAAAGCTGAGAACGTTCTGACATAAGGAAAGCATAAAGAATTACAGAGTAGGAAAATATAGATGACTTAAGAATTTAACTAGTAATAACTTTAAGTAAAATATATCTCCAGTATCCCCAAGGTTACCTTCATTCCCAGCAATAAGTACTGGTAAAAGACAGTTTAAATTTGGTCAGGTCTTTTTTTTTTTTTTAATAATTTAGTTATTTATTGGTACCAGGGATTGAAACTGGGGACTCTTAACCACTGAGCCACATCCCCAGTCCTTTTTGTTTGTTTGTTTGTTTGTTTCTGATACCGGGTATTGCTAAGTTGCTCTGGGCCTTGTTAAATTGGGCCTCGTTAAATTGCTGAGGCTGAATCTGAACTCCTGATCCTCCCACCTCTAGAGCCACTGGGGATTACAGTTGTATACCACTGGGCCCAGCTACAAATTTTGCAGATCTTAAAGTCCTTCTTTCTTCTTCTCATGGCCAACGGCATACCATTCTTTTAGTTCAACATTTTGTTTATTTTGTCACTATTAGATTTAATACTTATCAAGAGAAATTAATGCCCAATGAATATATTAGCATGAATTAATTTATCTAGTTTAACAAAGTTGTTGACCTAGAGGTAAAGAGGGACTTTAAGAAACAGAATAAGATAAAATTTGATAGAGATCTGGGTGTGAGGCCACACTGCTGACAGGAGTTGGAGAAAGGAAGATGGCTGGTCCAGGCAATGGACAGGAGGGACATCCTCTTGGATTCTGGTAAAATCTTTGAGCCAATGTATTTCAGAATGAAGAGTTTTTCAGCATTTAGGGTGTTCATTATTAGCCATTTTTATGCAAAAACTATAGAGCACTAAAGTTAAGACTTGTATTACATCTTTATCCATCTTGAACACTAAAGATAATCAGTGCTTAGTAAATTTGGCATGTTAAAGATGGACTGCTATGTAATTCAAATCGCTTTCCCAGACAGTGATGAAATGTCAGATTTACTTATTCAAGTACATAGATTCATTTCAATTCATCTAATCTTCTCTATTCCATGGCCTAAAATTTTATACACACACACACACACACACACACAGACAGAGAGAGAGAGAGAGAGAGAGAGAGAGAGAGAGAGAGAAATATTAAACACAGGGGCTAGGGTATAGCTCAGAGGTGCAGCACTTGCCTAGCATGTGTGAGGTCCAGCCCGAGCACCCCCCCACACACACACACACACACACACATACTGAGTAAACACAACCTATAGAATTCTTTGACAAATAATTCATGATGTTTTTTTCTCCTCATGTAGATTTAGATTTTTCCCTATTCCATAATTCTTGATGCGTAAAAATTTCACAATTCTGAGACATCTATTTAACCCAAAATTGTTATATTTGGAACAAATTATTTCATTTTTTTACTGACAAAATGTTAATTTAAACCCATGTAAAGATTTGTTGCTTTCTGTAAAGTTCCTATATCTATAACACAGCATGTAAAGATTACATAGATCATATTTCATGTGAAATATGCTTTCTGACAATGCAATGGTTCTCTAAGATATTTATCAAAACATCAGAAATGGAAGCAAAGAAAAATAGCCTATTTTTAACTGAGTCAGCCAACTAAATTATCTTTCACTGTACCTCATTTTATTTGGAAACATAGTCAAGAATTCTTAGAAACAAATAATAGAGTTTAAGAGGAAATAATTTTGTTAATTTCTAAGACTTCATTCAGCTAGAAATTCTTCTACCTGTTATATTTTGGGGGGTGCTAAATTTTGGGAGGTGTTAAATAAAAGCAGTGATTGTTTTTTAAGTTAAAAAAGTTGATATATAAAATATAAGTTTTAGTCTCATGCTAAAATATATGTCTATTTTCTAAAAATATCTATTTCTAAAACATTTTCTAGCTGTGTAGGAAGAAAAGTAGAAGTCAATCCTTAATGCATAAACAAAGCTATATGCAGGTTTAATGTTAGGAATAAAATTGAACTGTGTACAAATACACTTTCTAGTTCCAGTAGGTAGTTTATCTTCCTCAGTAGCCCAACTCATTTGCTGAAAGTTGAACACAGTTTGTGTGTTTTTCTTCTTAAACAGGTCATTAGGTTTAATGCATAAAGTGTGGAACATTGCAGATGCTGCGTGGACACCTCTCAATTTCCCCTAGGTGGCGATCTTTTCAAAGAAGCCAGGCAGGGCTCCTCTGCCTAAGAGAATTGAGCTCATAAGTAAACCCTATTCTAGCTACATTTTTTAATCTCCCCAGCAGAGGAAACTTCAATTTTGAGACACAATATGATTTTAAGGTCTGTTCCCAAAGTTTTCAAAAACTGGAGAGATGGATGTTATCTACTTTAAATACTTAAACATATATTTGAGAAAAGGTATTTCAAAATCATTAGTTTGGGAATTTTGTTAATTATGGAAGTAGCTGTGAAACATTATACTTAAAGTTAGTTTCTGGGTTAATTTTCCATAGCTCCTTTTGTAAAACCGTGAAAATGTTATTTAATGAAAATCTTCATTAGTCTATTTAGACCGACAATCGCTTTTTTTCATGCTTAATCAAGCTGCTCTTTTGTAACATCTGTTACATGGGGATGTTTCATTAGAAAATGAGGAGAGGTGACTGGGGAGGGCTGAGCCCACATACTTCTCACACTTAACTATAATATATTGAAAGAAGGAGACAGTAACAAAGAATATCAGACTACTTAGATGTAGATGAATGATACGGATTGAAAACTACCATAACAATTCAGAAAAATCAGACCTTTCTTCCTTTTCCATAGTCTTCTTATTCCAACATGTAAGTCTCCTAAGATATTCACCCATACAAACCATATATATATAAATATATATAAACTTAGCCTTTCTCTGCTTTGGGACTTCGCCTTTTGCTTTTTTCTTTGTTTTTAAACTTTCCTTTGCTCCACCCTAAGATTTTAACCTGGCAAAGATAAAGCATGATGGCAGCTTCTTTCCGAAGTGCACGTAGAGAGTATTTCGAGGCATCCTATAAATACTTGAAAAGGAAAAAAAAATCAAATTAAAGTAAAAATATTAATGTAGCTATTTGCAAAGAAACTTCACATTAATTATGTACTTGGTATGCACCTTGAAGCTTTCAAAGACCCTAAGCACTCAGAAAGCAGGAATTGCAATTATCCCCATTTTACATATAGACCTCAAAGACACTAAAGTCTTTCATCAGGGTTAAAAAATTCATCATTGTAAAGGAAGATTTAAAGACTTTTCTTTTTTTTTATTTGTGAATGACTTTTTTTTTTTATAACTTCAAAATGAGACCCACGGCGGGCGTGGTGGGGCCTGCCTACAATCTCAGGGGCTAGGGAGGTTTAGGGCAGGAGGATCAGGAGCTCAAAGTCAGCTTCAGCAAAAGCAATTTAGTGAGACTCTGTCTCTAAATAAAATACAAAATAGGGCTGCGGATGTGGCCCTGTGATCGAATACCCCTGAGTTTAATCCCCGTCACAAAAAAAAAAAAAAATGAGACCCAATACTTAGTCTCCATTGCCTTGCCTTGGCCTCTACCTGCACACTCATACCAGGAGTTTTCTACTCAATTCAACATTAGGAGCCGTTTCAAATTTGAAGTAAAGTTTCTCTAAATAGCTCCTTGGAAATGATTTATTGAGCCAACTTATGACAACTGATCAATTTTCTATTTGGTACCCTGAGTAGAGGCCCTCAGCAATAAAGTTAATCACTAGAGTTCAGGGCATTCACTAAAACTTTGGCCAGATTTCTATTTGGATCTTTGACAGGCTAACCTCTTTGTCTCTCACAAATGTATCCTTGGACACTTCTCAAAATGTGAAATTCCTCATCTTATTATCTCCCCTCCACACACATTTTCCCCTAACTTTTCACTGATGTCCTGGTTAATTGCTCACCCTCAGCCTCCTTCAGTATTCCTTCTGCTCAAACCTTTGGACATCTCCAGTCAGGACTAGCAATATAATCTATGGGTCCCAGGGCAAAAATGACAATGAAGATTTCCTTGTACAAAGGAGGCTTTGTCCTTCCTTCTGTGATTTCTCTCTAAACAATTTATGATGTTTATTTTTTTAATTCCATATTCCCTTGGGTATGGAGATATGCATCAGGTAAATACAGGCCCTCACGTCTACTTGAGTTTCACCCACAAATTCAACTGAGAGGCTTACATCCTGAACCCATCCTTCCCCATGCCCAAACAGATCTTGTACAGGAGCTGAGAAGCAGGTAGCTGAGATTTTGTCCTGGGAAGGAGGCAAGGCAAGAGCACATGTGGGCCAAGGCTTGAACGTTGGCACATCTCCAGCATGGCTTCAGATGTCATCACTTACAAAACAAATTCAAAACAAAATTGTTTAGAATTTCAAGACAATGTTCATGGAGCATTAAGCCCCAAGTTGAGGGTCCCTTATGAAACTGAGGTCCTAGTGGAATACATTGAGAACTCAGTCCTGACTCTGGGCCAGCCCTCTTCTACCTGCTTCACCAGCCCTCACCAACGTGCTTCACCTAAGATCAGAACTGTGTCCTCATGAAATGTGGAGCTCCTAGAGGGACTTGGCTGCCTTTGAAGCTGGCTGAGCATACCTTGTTTACTTTTCATGTTCAAAAGAACTAGGGTGGGGGTTGGAGGTACAATTCCTAGCTCCACAATCCTGCCTTACTTAGAAGGCATTACACAATCTCCTATAAATTATGTATATATCATGCTTGGGGCTTCCCTACTCTTCCCATCTGTCAGTCCCTGTAGACTACCCATCTTCTATTGATGATTTTACCATCTCTGGAGTAAAACCCTCATCTTTATCCTCAAACAATACCATCCTGTGGGAGTGTTAACTACCCATATAGCAATCTCTCTCACAGGCCCATAACTCAACCCCACTGGTTCTCAATTCCATGTAGATCCCTCCATGTTGTGGGCATGTCCTGGGCCTTTCCATAACCAGAAGCCACTAGAACAATGAAATCTTAAGTTTTGACTAGGCATTCTTTAGCATTTTCCCATTATTCTATTCTCTAACCCCTTATAAAGTTTAACATTACCTTTTAGGGTAGAAAAATGGATTCTTTGGATGCAGTAGATATAGTTTTCATTTTCTCTTGGGGATTTTAAATTGTCACATACAAATTGTCCAATGTTGTATGCTTCACAACTTTCACAGTTAATTTCATACACTTTTGATCGAATTATCACATTTCCAACAATTTTATATACACAAAGCACATGCACACACATATGTACTCTTCCATTCTGGGAATCTGATGCCCAGGAGAACCATCTTTCTTTTCCACTCTTTATCCTGCCAAACTTCATGTAAGCTCACTACATATTTTTCTTTAACTTCACTGAAATTATCATCCTCGAACACTCATTTTTCTTTTTCTCTGCTAAATCTTTTCTGGCTTCACTGTAATCAGTAATCTGTCTAAGTTTCATGATCTATTACTAGAACTGCTTTCTTGAAAATATCTTACTATCCCTCCTCTTTCATTTGAAACAGCCCAGAAAACTATAACCCCTAGAGGTAAAAAATAATGATAAAAAAGAATATCAAACATAGTTTATTTCATATATTTCATTGTAGTTATATCTAATTTAATCTTCACAATGACTTGACTATGTAAATATAATTTATACAGTTTACATATAAAGAAAGTGAAGGTCAACATGATTCAATAATTTGTTTGCATTATTTCTTAAGTTAGAATCTGTGGTTCTCACAATTTAGTGTGTAAAAATAATCATCCAGAGATCTTTAATAAGATTTCTGGGTCAACCCCAGACATTCTGATTTGGGAAGGATTACATTTGGCACAGTTAAACAAATTCTCCAGATGACTATGAAAGCAAGATACACTTGAGATTTCTATAGCCATCCTTTTATTTGTTCTTTATTCAAACTTCCCCTGCTAGAGGAGGGACTCTCTAAAAGGAGAAGGCAACTTGGAGAATCCATTTTATTTTAGGGGGGTCTGTTGCTCACACATAATTAACAAGACAGAAATATCACAGGCTATTTAAAAAAATATGAGTTGTTCCTACTAGTGATGTGCTTAACATATATGTTTATTTATAAGGTTTTTATGTAAGACTTTGTTGTAACAAGATTCATGTTAATCTGTTACTATTGTCATTTGACAAGCAAAGTAAGATTAGACTTACTTGTTCCCAAACCAAAGTGAATTTGAAAAATAAATCACAAAATGAATAATGTAAAATATCGGATTATACAGTTATATGAAGTAGTTTTATTTAAGTTAGTGACTCAGTTTGAAAGCACAGTATCAGTTATTAGCAAGTCTAATGCTTTTTCTTATTTCATTAGTTTTGACCACTGAAATCTTCAATAAAATTTTTTAAGTGAGCAACAGTACTGACAATACTTTTTAGTACTACACATGAACAAGAGGCACACATGGAGACAGGCACTGATTACTCTCTATAATTATTCACATTATGAGTACGAATTAGAGCACCAAGATGTCAACTCTTGTTACAAATAAAATCCTACATAAAAAAATCTTACAAACAAAGCAAGATTAAATATGTCACTAAATATGTTTTGTAATCCGTGATTTTTCTGGCTGGTTAATTGTGATGTAGACAGTATTGCCTTTGAAAATCTGGGATCCTATGTGCCTTACAGGGACTTTCATTCTTCCATGATTTTTACATTTGCATGTTAACCAGATTTAACTGCATTCATATTATTCAGAAGTCCTCAGTGTGTCTGACGAACCTCTGAAATGTTATATTCCATTCCTTTTCATTCCCTTATGTCAGTGGCTGCTTTATTAGACAGAGACAGCTGGGATAGCATATGTTTCTTTAAAAGAAACCTTTAAATTTAAAAATTGGAGAGCATATTTTAAAAATCCACCAAGATAAATGTTCTTATGAGACTTTGATCTATCTGGAAGGTTTCAGATGTCATCAAATAAGGGACTTCACGCTACACTTGAGAGTACACTGCATTAGGAGCTAAGTCCAGAGATGTTTTCACTATCTTCTGATGCAATTTGATATAAATTATTCTAATTAAAGGTATGATATTTTCTCATTTAGAATTAATATTAATACTGCTTTCCCTGTTACATTAGAGTAAGGTTTTAAAGACAACATGAAGTGACAAAAATAAAAGTACATTCAAATACAAGCAAGAGACAAGAGAATGTAGTGTTTACTGGGTCTTTCTTATGTTCTAGATAGGTCAAACATAACACATTTCCTATTCAATTCTCACAATCTGCTCAGTAGAAAAGAGATACTGTCCTTATTTTAAAAAAACAAGATACAAAAGATCTACGAAATTAAGGAGTTTTCTTGAGGCCAAATAGAAAGTTGTGAAGACTTGATTATAAAATTCTGTTGATTCCATCTTCCTTGTGTATCCAGGATCTAACCACTTTTAGTTGCCATCCTGAAATAAACTACCACCAGTTTTTGTCTGGACTATTGCAGTGATTTCGCTCTTACCCTATTTTTGCCTTTGTCTCACTACAGTCTGTTCTTAACACATAAGGGGGAGCTTTTAACATGTGGCAGATCATTCACACCTCTCTTCAAAACCCTCAAATGAATTCCTAACTCATTCAGAATAAATGTCAAAGTCCTTAATGTGTTTTAGAGCCTCTGCTCTATCTGGACTTCTGTCGTTGACTTTATTATTATCCTGTCCTTTGCAGGCTGTGATCCAGTGGCCAGCTGCCCCTTCTGCAATGTGTCATTGGTGATTTTGCATGATGCTGCTTTGTCCACCCAAAGTTGTCTTGCTCTAGATGTTATCACGTATCTCCTCCTCATCTCTTTCAAATCTTTGCTCAAAATCCACATACTTAATGAAGATTTCTTTAAATTGTACCATATCTTACCCTTACCCTTGAAACTTCCTCATCTCTGCTTTAATTTTCTCTTTATGTCACCATCTGCCACGGAAATAATAGTAAAGTATTGATAGTTCCTACTATTTCCTTACTGCTATGTGACCATCATGAGGATAAGGTACTCATGTATTTGTGTGTAACTTTACCCAATGATGACCCATAGTTGAGTCCCTTTTCTGTAATTACCCTTGTCCAAAGGGGATTTGTCTCACCAAGGTGAGCTTCCTAGGAGAGACTCCATTCAGAAGTTGGTGAATGGAAGTATGAAAGTCCTGACCCCTTGCCACAATTTGAGGCAACTCTGAAGAGCCACTGAGCTCAAGATTTCCCCAGAGATGCACTGGAGACTCTTTTCTACTGAATTATTCTTGAGCTTTTCTTGTGGCCCAGTTCTGCTTCTTTCATTTACTCCCAAATGTTCCTGTGAGCACAACTCTATGAACTTCTTACGGGCAAATCTTCACCTCATACTTTGTTACCTGGGGAACCCAGTTGAAGCTTCAACACCAGAAGAAAACATGGCACTCAGTGGTTGTTTTAATAAATGCCTTTGGGGGCTTGGGCTCAGTGGCAGAGCACTTGCCTGGCATGTATGAGGCCCCGAGTTCGATCCTCAGCACTGCATATAAATAAATAAAAAATAAAGGTACATCAACTAAACTAAAAGTTATAAATAAATAAATGCCTTTTGAAAAATGGGAGAGTGGAATGATTGAATGAATACAATAGAATAATTGTTCAAAAGAAGATAGTCCAAATGATCTGTTTTGGAATCCCCATTCTCCCTCTTACTTTTTGTGACTTAGAACAATAAAAAATCAATTTTTCTAATCCATGAAAGATGTTATGTTACCTTTCTCAGACAGATTTTTTTGGGGGAATGAAGTGAGATAAATCATGAAAAGCCCTTTCATAAGGTTTGAAATTTAAGTTCTTAATAATTGTTATGAAATAATTATTGTTACTTTTGATGCAAGATATGTGATAAAGTTTTCTATATCAAGAGTTCTTTCTTTCTTGTAGCTTAATTCAAATCTATCATCAGGTGAGAATAAGGAAGAGAAAATAAATGGATACACTTCATCATTCCTAGGAAAATATATATGAAAAAAGTGAGTAATATGAAAATAGTCATGGTAGACACAGTTTAAATAGATCAAACACAACTATTCTTACAGACTTCTGCATCAGAAGATACTAATAATGAAATTTGCTAACAAGCATTATCATTCTGGTAAAGTGGTTAACAAGCAACAAACCCAGGCCCCAGCATCTAGGCTGAATTTAAGCAGCTCAAAGCAATTTACCATCCAAATGACTCTAATACATATGAATACAGGAATGCTTCAAGATCTCCCACTGAAATTTATTCTAGTGTTTGGTCACTTGTTAAAATCAGGAGATTCTCCTTTAAGTATATTTTAATCTATTTCTAGAATTCTAATTTATTTTATCCAGTTTTGGCCAGTACACTAACGGAGGACTACTGATCTTTGTCCTTTGAGAATTAATTTAAGTACTTTAATTAATCAAAAAGTGTTTTATTGAGCCTTATGCCAAGTGTTGGGTTGGGCTTGATGACAAGTTTTAATTCACGATCCTCCTTGGTGTTCTCTGACCTCCCTGGAGTCCCCGAGTCCCTTTCATCTTTTCTGATAGTCTTATTTTCATTTTTGTTGCTCTTCTTTGAATGAATTCCAATTTCTCTACAACTTTCATAAATACTTCAGAAAAGGCTTAATTATTGCCAAATATGGAAGAAAGATTATTGCTTATGATAAGGTAGTCAAACTCCTATTAATACATTCCAAAATAATGTTAGCTTTTAAAATAATTACTTTATACTGCTGAATCATCTGATTTCTTTTATATTATTAGTTTAAAGCATTTTCCCTTTCAATATTTGAGCATACAACTTCTTTACTTTCTTAAAACAATTGAACTGGACTTTGTACCTCATTGGATTCTTTCTTCTAAAATATATTCATCTTTCATCTAAAATATATTCAGTTCCAGTTTTGTGAAAGTCTGTTTTGTTTGTTTTTGTTTTTGTTTTAGAAATTTGAGTCAAATTTTCATTCTTTTTTAAGTGAGTGATTTTTCCTATATTCCCTTCCTAGTTCAGTTCAGTTTAGTTCAGTTCAATTCACTACAATATTTTGCACCTACTATGAAACAGAAATTGTGCTAGATTTTTAGGCTGTTAAATGGTAAATTCAGCCTTATTAATATAGAAGTGACAGAAAATGTGTTGAATCATATGTGCTCAGATAGAGGAACATATTAATTCAAAGGACTTTCCTGGGTCAGGCAAAGATAGGCTTCTGGTAGAGATGATGCTAAATTGAACTACGTGCATTAAATGGAAATTCCATAGAGGAAGATAGGAGGTACTGCTTCTAGGCAGAAGGAACTATTCGATTAAAGTTTTAGAGACATTTAAGAGTAAATGTATGTTGGGAAACTAAAGAATTATATTAATACATCTGCAAAATGCAAGCTGAAAAATAGTAAGAAATTTAATAAACACCATTTTCACTTCACTAAAGAACTAATATTACATAATCTTTGGTAGTCTGGTTGAAGTGTTCTTAGTACAGTCAATCCCCATTATTCATAGATTTCATATTTGCAAATTTTTCTAAATGCTAAAATTTATTTTTAATCCCCCAAACAATACTCTCTGCAATTTTGTGTCATTCACAGAAATGCAGAGAGCAGTGAAAAATTTGATCACCCAACCTGCACATTCTGCCTCTTTGCTTCAGTTTTCTTATGGTAAACAAATATCTTTTTAGACACTTATTTATTGCCATCTTTTATTTTTCTTTTTTGTATTTTTGTATTTTTTCATCAATGATTTTTGGGCTTAAAAGGGCACCTAATAGTTCTAACATGCTGTATTATGTTAATAAGCACAAGAAGGTAATGATTTTCTTTATGGAGAAAATGTTAATGCAAGATAGGCTTGTCTTATGCAAATGTTAAAGTGCAGTGCAATGTGAGTACAATGTACATTAAATAAGGTATCTTTGAACAGTGACACACACAGCATAAGGTTATGTACTGATTGGCTGCCAAAAATGCTCTGACCAGATTTGCAGAAACTTAACTAGGAGCAATGGTTAAGCTTTTACTAATTCAGTATTTTGGGTAAATTTATTGAACATAACTACCATGAATAATGAAAATCAACCACATATTGTGCAATATGCCAGCTGGTAAACAAGAAAGCAATTCAAAATGCTAGACTAACAAGAAGTGAGCTGCATCTCCAAACAAAATCATGATACAACCTAACCTTCCAAATTATCAATATGAAGGGTAACAGAAGATGCGATTAAAATGCATTGTCAGTATTTCCAAGCCATACTTTATTTTAACCATTTTAGCTAATGAAGTTTTAACAAAAATGTTATTGTCTGCACGCTGAATCTGTGCCTACTACATACATGTCTACCAAATGGGGCCTATCTTGCATTTGTTAGTAGTTGTTGAATCTTTACAGATGATGAATACAGTGGTGGTTGTGCAGGCAGAAATTTGCTTGTGCACTCTCATCTGTAATGGAGCAGCTGCAACTTAAGCTGAAAGAATACATAGGGCACATCCAGTTCAATTTAATCCAATCTTTGTTCAAAGACTTTTGCATGCATGGTTTTGGTTTGGTATGGATAATATAGGCCCTGCCCACAAGAAATTTACAGTCCAGTAAATTTTTGGGGTTAAAATAATTATTTAACATGATATAAATTAAATAATGAGGTGTAAAAAAGAAGAGATTAAAGTTTTTAGGGTTTTAGTGGTGATTGAAATCATACTTGGTGATAGGGAGAAGAGAATCAGCAAAACTTCATAGAAATATACTGTACTAGCAGATTTGGAAAGGCCATGCCCAAAGTTAAGAAAGTAAGATACTTATTAAAAAAGAGGAGCATTCATTTTGATTTCATTATAAACTTTGGGAAGACTAGAGGCAGAAAAAGTGTATAGAAAAACTATGTTGTACCCTTCAATGCAATTGGAAGTTTTTGAGCAAGGGGATAATATGAACAACACTCTAGGAAGTTTCATTTCATGGCAATATGCAGGAGGAGAAACATAGAACACTTAATGGTTTTGGATACAGTTACTGAGAGAGTTTTCAGACCCGTGAAAAGTTGCGGAAGGAAAAATGGAAAGGAGGACAGATGTGAAACTATGGAGAGTTTGCATACATAGGAATCTAAGTCTTCCAGTCTGTGTTATTAAAAGTATAAGTGTGCCTCTCCTGGTCAGGAAATTCAGCAGCAACTGACTGAGTTCCATTTTATCCAAGTTGAATTTAATGTTCCAACAGACATTTAAGAAGAAATATAAAAATAATTCATTGATAAGTTAGGAATGCATTATATGACTAGAATAGGGTCATTGGAAAAACATCCTCTTACAAATTATTCTTAAATTCCACACAGTGAATGCAATTGAACTATATATTATTTCTTTGATTTGGATCTCAAATGTCCCCCAAAGATCCATGTGTTAAAGGCTTGGGAACCAGCCCATGGCATCACTGGGAAATGGCGGAACCTTTAAGAAATGGGCTCTAGTGAAAGGAAGCAATGTCATTGGAAGTGGTCTTGGAATCTGGTAATGGGACTCCAACCCTTTCTTCTCTCTTTGCTTCCTGGTCACCAGGAGGCAAGTAGCTGTGCTCCACCACATGCTCCCCAACTATTATGTTTTTCCTTGCCACAGGCTCAAAACAATGGAGCCAACTGATCATGAACTGAAACTATGAGCTAAAATGAACTCCTTCCTCCCTTTAAGTTGATTTATCTCTGATATTGTTACAACCATAGGCTGACCAAAAATAGGGATATAATAAAGAATAAAGGAAATACATGTTACTATAAATGGGTTTCAATGTGTGTTTTATTGAATGCTCAGTGTAATCTGGTACACATATCAGCAGCACAGAACTTAGAAGAGGGAAAGCAATTAATAAAATATAAACATTTAAAAATTTAAACACAACCCCTCTCCCAAAACACATGAATGGAAAGGATGGAAATGGGCATGGAGGGTGACAGAAATAATTTAAATTTCAAAGTATCTTTCCCTACTTTTTCCTTAAATCAAGTGTCTATTAATTCTTACTGCAATTGTACAGGATTCTGATTTACTGCCTTCCAGTTCATCAGTGATCCATTTATCTGCAAGCCTGATCTTTTAAAACTTCAATCGTAACCTTTTACATCTCCGTTTAAACACTTCCCGTGGTCCTAACTTTCTCGCAACATTAAAGTCCACTCTGATTACTTTCTCACCACTCTGGACTCCAAGTTCACTCTAGAGCACATGGCATTTCCCACTTTAGCAACACAAGTTCAGGTCTGTGGAACTTTTCTGGTACTACTATTGCTGCCCACAAACCTACCTCATCTGCAATCCTCCAAACAAAATCTTAATTAGTGTTCCATTCCCAATCAAAGTTTATCCCCTGAGATCCTTTTCTGATTCCTATTCCTTACTGTGATGTTCAGTCCTGTTTTTCCCAAATAACCCTCCCCACCCCAGAACGCAGGATCATGGTGGATTAATAACTTCACATGAATCTTTGTTTTCAGTACTGATTCTTTTGAGGGTGATTCATAAAAGCAAACATATGTGCTAACTCTGTTTTTGCTTGGTTGATTTTGTTTTTGAGAAAGTATTGGTATATTTACAAATTTGAAGCCATATCTTCATCAGTGCCATAAAGAAGAGTTGATTGAAACTTACACTAAGTTTATGTGAAATTTAAAGAAGTGCAACCACTGTTTGTGCATTCACTTCTACACTGAATTAGTCACATGAAGAGAGCCATTGAAGAATGGAAGCTTAAAGAAATGCTTGCTACAAACTAGGGTCTTCTTTAAAGTGTATTGAAGAAAATATAAAATAATCTTTTAATCCGACCCTCTTCTAAAGGTGATACAGAGACTTCTTTACATACAATGGAGTTACTTTCTGATAAACCCTGAAATAAATTCAAAATATCCTAGGTTGAATATGCACTCAACACACATAACCTACTAAATATAATAGTTTAGCAACATCATAGTATATGGAGAGTGATAGTTGTTCACCCTGGTGATAACATGGCTCACACAGAATTGCTACCCTCCACTACTGTTGGGCTTCATAAGAGTATTTTACCAAATATTGCTAGCTTGAGGAAAAAAATCAAAATCCCATATTCAAAGTACAGCTTCTACTGAATGTGCATATTTTTGCACTACCATAAAATAAAAATTCCTAAGTTGAACCATTGTAAGTCAGGCACTATCTATATTTGAATTTAAACAAGCATGTGAATGATTTTATGGGGTAATAATAGCATCTGTTTTAATCTTTTGGGGTTTGAATCAAATATACAGTGTCAGAACATAGATTGAACTTCTCATTATCACTCATTCAATGGGTGTAATTGTAAAGCCAGTTTGCTAGCTGCTTACCAATTGAATTTCCTAAACTGATTAAAAATAATCTTATATTAATGAAGACCCATTAGAGACAAGAAAACAATTTCAGGAGTTCAAGCCATTAAAATTACCTCTTACTTTCTACCTTTTTAATGTTTGTATGAACTCCATCCAGCATGCACCTTTTCATGTCAGTCAAATGACACTCCAGGCTCTATACTTTTATGCTCTAGCAAAGTATAATACAAATACATATAAAAATAGTTACATTACTGAACACAATTTTGACACTTTATAGGAATTTTTCCAATTTTATCATTTTTGTCATTGCTGCTGTTGTTATTGTTATTGAACTTGGAACAATTAAATAAATTTGATCATTTGGGAAATCTGTGCAGAAAACAAGCTAGTGAAAACATTGATGAACACTGAAGAAATTTTGATAACCATTATTTCTGCATTGGTAAAAGATTACAATGACAAACACGAATAGAAATTCTATTTCATCTTTTGGTCTTGATAATATTCCAACACTGCCTCCATCTCTACCCCTAAACACCCATCCTCTCCATTCCACCTCTCTTTCCTATTCCCTGCACTGTGTGTGGGAACATTTCAGTCATCCCTGAGATAACTATTGCTTTTGTGTCCACCTCGATGCTTTCTCAATTCTATTATGAAGATAAGTGGCTCCAATTATAACCCTGCTACATAACCCATTCTGCATGCTTTGCTTCATCTCTTTCCTATTCTCTATGCTCCTTTATGAGTGGACAAAGTCTCAGTTATTCCAAAGATTCTTTCTTTTCACATCTTCCCTGTATTATTTTTTATCTATTTTGAAGGTAGATTAATTTGTCCTATTTCTTCTCCAATGTAAAATTAAAGTACCTAGTGGGTCAACTTTCTTTACCATTTTCCAGTACATCAAATACAAATATACCATTATATATATATATATATATATATATATATATATATATATATATACATATATATATATATACACATATATAAAATACATATATATACACACATACATATAAGCACTGTATGTGCATATATATGTTAAATATATATTTATTCATTTATCATATATCAGATAAAATCTATCTTTTTTTTATTCTTTAGAATCAGTATTGACAGCATCCCTCACTTAGATGTTTACTCCTCAGCCTGTTTGTGGCATATACATTTTAACACCCAATTTCAATAAGACTGCTTAACTCCCACAGAAGTGGGAGTTCATGGCACATCATGCTGGAACAAACTGTCACAAAGTGTTGTGTCTTCCTTGAGATCTTAAACTCTGGGGTCAATTACTTCAATATAAGCACTATCAATCGTCCTCATTTCCTGATTCATTCCAAGTGGCATCAATCCCAAACCAGGATTCTGTCCACTTAATTTCTTCTGCTTTCCTAACAGGTTGTCTCATTTAGGGATGCTACAACAAATTAACACAGAATGAGTGGCTTAAATTTTAAATATTTCTCCCAGTTGTGAAGGCTGGGACGTCTAAGATCAAGGTGCTGGCAGACCCGGTGTCCAGTGAGGGCCCTCTTCCAGGTTTCCAGATTGTGTCTTCTCACTACGTCCTTACATGGTAGAGAGTAGAAGCAGAAGCCTAAGACCATAAATCTTATCATAAAGACTCCACCCTCCTGTCTTAATTACCTCCTAAAAGCCCCACCTCCTAATACCATCCCTCTGGCAGTTAGGATTTTACCGTATGCATTTGGGGGAGACTTAAGCCCATGGCATGATCCTTACAAAAGATACAACATATAGAGGAACTAAACAATATAGATTCTAGATTTTAATTTTCAAGTGGAATTGTCACTGACTGATACTGTTTTTCTTCCTGTTTTATTAAGTCCCTGGTGAATTTTCCATACTTGCCTTTCTGTCTGTTGACGGGCCACGGTAAGTTCTCCTTTTCATGACTCCTTCAATCCTTGTAGTGGACATTTAGATCTATATTATAGAAATGCAATTATTTGTCATGTGCAATCAATACTACAGCTGGAAACACTACCATATAACACCACAGAAGTTCCCACCAGAAGATTCTAACGCATGAGCCAATTGTGGACAGCAAAGTTCATGACCAGAGTACAATCCATGAAAGGGAAAGAGCTTCAGAATGTTCATCTCAAGGAATAAGATAGTCAAAGTCATCCTGGCCACCAGTTTAGGGAAAGAGGTTGGAAGGTAATAGTTCTACACTGAAGGACTTGGTAGGAATAGTAAAGCCATCTAAGAGGTCCTGAGTAAAGTATTTTGGGGGAAGAAGTCTAGAGCTAATCAGTTGCAGGATTCAGGGGGGTAAACTAGATCCACAATAGCAGTAGAAATAATCTTGTGATGGGAGCAAACAGGAGAGATGATAAAGGGTGAAGGAATACAGAATGTGAGTCAAACTGCATCTTGACTCACTTTGCTTTATTTCCCCTCCCTGATATCTACTTCAAACTTGTCTTCAGATTCACAAGAGCAATGTTCTACACAGGTAAGCATTTAATATATTTTTTAACATTATGAGCTTTAGTCTTTGAAAAGTCTGTGAAGATTTCCTGAAATAATTTCTTTGCTTAACAGCTGTGTCTTACACTGGCATGAACTCATAATGATTGCATCTACTCACACATGGAATTTTAAGGGTCATATTATAAAGATGACAATCAAGTATTACAGAGCACAGTATTTTAAAATTATCATATCCATCTAGGAAAAGTGAATGATGATCTAAATTTAGATTCATTAATAGGTCTTATCTTGAGAATATTTATGATTTTATATAAGTCCATCTTTTATTTATTTGCTTTTCAATACTGGAAACTGTTTACTTAGGTGAGCATATCAGAATTATTTAGAAAAAATAAAGATGCTTATCACAAAGTAATTACTAATTTAAAAAGGATATAAATTATAATATGTTGTTTCACCCCAGCAACTGAGGCTTAACACCTAGCACATAATGAATCTTTATTTGCATGAATCAATATTGTATTAAGAAAAAAGAGTTGGCTATTCCACCTGGATTGCAAACAATATCTCCTTCTAATTCCTTTTAGAAACTTATTCTTACAGTAGTCTTTAAAACAGTCACATGGGTCACTGTCTGACCTTCAATTTTCACCTCTGTCCATCTAAACAATCAATTGAAAATCCTTCTTGATGCTGCTTCCAATGCAACTTTCTTCTTGCTTTCCCCTGGTAACTATTAAGTCATTTACCTGATATAATCAGAAAAACCTTGACACAAGTCCTTTGGATCTCAATCTTTGATATAATTACCTGGCTATTGATTTCTAAATCCCTTGTGACAAAGTTCTATAATTCTAAAATACAATTTTTTAAAGAGCTGTAGTTTTAGACAATTTGTAGAACCAAAGGATATACCCTTTATTGTACAAGGAAGGAATTAATTATCACTTAGGATACACTACATGCTTGAATAATGCAGTGTTTCCTCATTTATTAGTGATTTTTCAATTCTTAACATCTGCATACCATAAAAATTACTGCATAGGGATCAGTATCTAAAATTTTCGAGGAAATCAGGCCTAATTATATAAGTATATGTAGTCCAATATTACTCTATCAATACTATATGTTTGCCCACTGTATTTGACATTTAATATACTCATTGTTACATAGATGTTTCAGTTTGAGTTATGGCAAGATATATAGTGACTATTATGATAGTAATGTGTGTAAACCATTTTGACTTAAATATCTAGATTTCTGGATAGAACAGAGGACCAAAGACTGTTGTAAAAATATCCAACATGTGTACTATATATTATGTGTTAGGCACTGCTATAGCCACTTTATATAAATCAACTCATTCACTCCTTATAACCTTCCAAGGTACCTACGTTAGAGAAGAATAATTGGAGGCTCAAAGAAATCTAACAACTTGCCCAAAGTAGGTAAAAAAATTAGAATTGAAATCCAGGCCATAATTTTGCTTTAAATGATGCTTCTTTCACTTCTTACCAAGATCTTCTTTATCTATTCATCTCTCAGGTTTGGTCATCTTTTATTTGATTCATGCACTGTCTCTCTCTTTACAAAACCAAGAAGTTTGTTTGAGATCCCAGGGAGAGATAGCCTTTATCATCATCTCCAGGAACAGATTTCAGGAGAGAATGTGGTCAGTTCAGCTCAATCCCAGTTGCCCAGAAAAATGTGGTACTGTGGTTGGCTAGAATTCAACTACAGTATCTCTAACAAGTGGTGGGTGATCTGTTCACTAAAACCACTTCAAGATAGGTATTAAGGTGTGTCAACGTTTTAGGTAAAATCTGAATTGGGCTAAATGGAAACTGAGAAATAATTTAGAACAATTCATTGGATATTTTGTAGACTTTTTTTGATGAATCTAATTAAAATAAAAATTTAAAGAACTGAAGATAAACCCAATAGGTATCTTAGTTTCTTTGCTGGAAGCTCTTTAGGTCTATATTAATGATTAATATAGCTTTATGGTCTATAATCTTTTATAGTCTCAAGAGAAAATAAATATCAGTTCATGCCCCTGAAAATTATTGAGAAATGAAAAGATTTATAGTATGTCTGGTGAGCTATTGTCACATTTTTAGTCTGTTAAGGAAAAAAAATCTAGTAAAGAGTTATATTGCCAGGTATGATGTCACTGCCTGTAATCCCAAAGGCTCAGGAGCCTGAGGCAGGAGGATTGGAAGCTCAAAGCCAGCCTCAGCAAGGGCATGGCACTAAGCAACTCAGTGAGATCTCTGGATAAAATACAAAACAAAGCTGGAGATATGGCTTAGTGGTTGAGTACCCTGAGCTCAATCCCTGGTACCCTCCCCCCTGCAAAAAAAATAAAAAGAGTTTTGTTTTCTCTAGTTATTCTAAAAATCAAACCAATGTTTCTCTGAATGGAATATGATAGAAAGATAAACATGATTGCATGATTTGGGGGCTGTATACATTTTATTTATATAATCCATAGGCTACTGAAATATATGTGCTAAAATTAGTGTATCTATTATTCTAAATAAAGAACCTTGAATATTTTAAATATAAAATATTTTGAAGGATAAAATATATATATATATATATATATATATATATATATATATATATAGCCATGTTACTTATTTAATATACTATGTTGTACTTTATTCTTATAATGTATATTTCTTGCACTTAATATATATATATATATATATATATATATATATATATATATATATATATATATTAGCTCCTTTTATCTTCTATAAGATTAGAGATGGATGGACAATGGCTGAATCAGGCATCAGAATTGTCTCTTTTTTTCATTTTCTAACTTTATATATGTCAATATCTTTTTTACCAAAGTTTTTAAAATTGGTATGTCCAACATGATGTTCAGGCCCGTGGTTTACAAAATGTGAATTCTCAGACAAGTAATATTAGCATTACCTAGAAGTTTAAAAATACATGTTCTGGATCTCCAGTTCACACATTCTGAATGAGAAACCCTGCTGACAGTGCCCAGCCTTTGTGTCTTGACAAACCTTCTGCTGTCTTGACAGCAACACTGGTGCATGCTGACATTAAGAACTGTAGGTATAGACAATAACTTTTTTTTTGCAGGGCCACCTGATCTGGACAAGGGAATAAGGGACTGCAATCTTTACTAATTAGTATCTAGGCAGAGATTTATATCAATTATTTAACATAATCAATCCCATGTGATTCTCATCCCATAGCATGTATCTCTGACTCTAACTCTTTAACACAGAGTCAGAAAAGTATATCTTGACTTAGTTGTTACCCCATGTTTTGCTCATGGTACATGTCCATCCCTTTGGAAAATGCTGTTTTCTGCTTTGGTAACTTATCTGTAAATTCACTACTATGCTTTTTTACAATTTGATTTTTTATTAGGAGAAGCTCCTAGAGTATCTTCTGCTACTCAGACAAAATACAGACACTAAAATATTCAAACAAATTAGTGAGCATCATTTTTAGTGAACACTCTGGAATACCCCATGAAGACACTATTTATCAATTTTCTCTGAAAATTTGTTCTAGCACATTATTAATAACTATTTAATTGACTTGCACAGACTAAAAATCTCCTCATAGATAATAAAAGGTGCTTTGTTATTTTTTTGGTACCAATCAGCTAAAACATCATTAATAAACACTCTTACATTTCTCCATTGAAGCCATATACCCCAAAGTTCCATGGCAGACAGGCTTCACTGATGTAGGTAAGGTAAGCTTTGTTCTAAGAGCAGAAGTGGTGTATCACCATGCATTTGATCTGTAGTTTTAAGCTCAAAACAAACTTACCTTTGGAACTTAACAGGTTGATAATTTACTTGTAAGTTTTTCAACATTATATATAGTTGTTCTGTAAATGACAAACATAAGCCTCCTTTTTGCACTAGATCTATACAACTAGGTCTACCCAAATTCAGTTACTATGGTTGTTAATCATTCTTAGTGGAGTCAGAGCAAAAACAAAAAACAAAAACAAAACAATACAGTTTAAGTTCAGCATGGTATACATTTTATATTGTTTGAGCTAAGATACCTTAATATTATTTTCTCCTTCAAAAGATGTTGCAAAATTTTCTTTCAGCTATTTCCTTTGCATCTTAGGTCCCTGTTAATCTTACATTTTATAAAAACTTGCTTTTGGTCACTTAATTATGTTCCAGGCATGCATTTTAGACCTGAGAGGATACTGTGGAGAAGTATCCCATAGCAAAATCAGAGGTGGCTTGGATTCAGCTTGAAGTGCAGGTAGTTTAAAGTCTAAAAACATTGATATCATTCTCTTTCATACAGAGACTAGGCAGTCCTCTAATGTTCTACAGAGCTCCTGGATACAAAAATTACTCCTCATAACCTGTGCCTTCTATGCCTCACATTCATTAATATTTTTTCTCCAAGTTTGGGACTCTTGGAATTAAGGCTCTTATTCTTGGTCTTCTTTTCTTCTCAGAGTGCTTTAGGCTTCTTATATGCACTCCATTTTTTACCTCTCCATACAAAACCTCTTTTCTTTATTTTACTGTGATTTTTTTTTTCTGGCAATAAGGTGGAACCTGTTTACCCATCCAAACTTGAATGCTAATGAAAGTCATGTGCTATATAACAATAAAGGACCACATATGCAATGGTGGTCCTGTAAGATTAAAGTGGAGCTGAAAATTCCTATTGCTTAGTGCATTGATAGCTATTGTAAACTTGTAGGGCAGTACATTACATGTTTGTGGTGATGATAATATGAACAAACCCACAGCAAGACCAATTTTCTAAAATACAGCAATGTGGTTATATGTAATGCATAATACTTGACAATGATAATAAACACCATGTTACTTATTTAATTTACTATGTTGTACTTTATTCTTATAGTGTGTATTTCTTGCACTTAAAAAAATGTTTACTATATATACAGTGTGCTGTATATTATTGCCAGCAGCAGCCTCGTAATTGTGTGTTTACCATGTATTGGTTACATAAATAAACCACATCAAGTGATCAACCTATACTGTCTATATTTGTGTAATAAATACACTCTACCAAGCTTGCACAATAACAAAATTGCCTAAGGCCATACTTGTCAGAACTTATCCCGCTGGTTAAGTGACACATGGTTATATTAGTGACACCTCCTCCTCTATTCCCACTAGAGGGCAGTGAGAGCTTAGAATTCCTGAAGACAATTGGTTGGTGTTCATGGGATAGACATGGGCCTATGCAGTGACTTCAAATCATAGTTACTCTAGAAAGGGATTCAGAAAAGGTGAGGGTGTTTGGTTAGGGAATAGGAAACAAATATAATAAACTTCCTGCCAGTTTGAAGAAATAATTTATTCCTAAGACACAGCTAATGCTCTTCTCTACTTATAGTGTCCAGATCATGCACAAAGGAAGCCATGGATGGCCTGAGCGTACTATCAAAGGGTTCTGAATGGATGGAAACTCCAGCTGGATGCCGCCTAACTGCTGACTACAGCACCTTTCTGACCACACCCATTTTAAAAAACAATCTATGACAGCATTGGTTGCCCAAGCTGTTATGTAACAAATGGCCCCTTCACTATAGGTTGGCCTGTCAACAGCCACCTCTGTGGAATGACTAGAGCAGAGGAATCAAAGTTCTTAAATTCTTGCTTCTATATACAGACATTTAGAATAAGAAACAAATTAGATGTCTTCTACTTAGAATCATGAGTTTAAAGTCAAAAGTTCTGACATAGATAAAGGCCCAAAGAGGACATGTAGAAACTGAAGTTTTGAGAGAGCAGAAAATAAAGAAGCAAAGAAGATACACCCTAGGAAGGAGTGGATGGTTGATCCCTTGCTGAGCTGTACTTCCTAAAGTTTTTCTATGGATGGTGTAGTCACACATTACTACCAGGATAATTATTCTCAATCAGTTTTAATGAAATTAATTCAATTTTAAAACATATTTTAAAGTCATTTAGTCCTTCTTGAGTCATCCTCTACCAGGATTCTCTTAATCTTTTTCCCCATGGTATTTTTATACTTATGAATATTCTCATCCTGCCAAATGCCTTCTTCTCATGATAATCAGAATTAAAGTCTTCTGAAGACTGTTTTTTTTTTCAACCACCTTCCCTGCACTCTGTTGATGAATTTGTCAAATGCCTCCTCAACAGAAGTTGGAGAGACGCCTTATACCACAGAGATCAGAGGATTTGGTGGGACTCACTAAAGAGGATCCCCTTAACTGACAATTCTTCAACTGGGAAGCTTTTATTTCCTGTTCATGTTTGCTCCAGGATCATGGTCTTCTCTTTAAGACTGGCTCTCTCTGAGAAGTAATTTAGCAAACCAACACTCTTCTTAGACCCTTCATGAGCTCATCACAGGCTATAGACATTTCACTTCATTTTCATAAATTGCTGACTACTGCAGAGTCAAGATTAACATCATGTCCCTACTTCCTTAAATTTAACTATACTTGCAAGGATTAATAGTTCATGAGGAATTTCTGTTCACTTGTGTGCTTCAAACTACTTTGTGCTTCACTACAGAGAAACTACCTACAGACAGCACCCAGGCATAGATCAACTTCTCCATATCCTCTCTCCTGAAGGTCCAATATAAGTAGTTCAATCTTCCTCATTAATGCAGAAACTTTAAACTAAAAAAGTAGTGTGTATACCTTGTAATTCTATGCTTTTCACTTAATTACAACATGTTTGTGTATTTGCAGTTTACATTGAATACTGGGAGTTATATGTTGTCAATTGGTCTCATCCATTTCTTCCAGATTTACTGTGTATTATCAGAGATAAAAGATGAAGGATAACGCTGTAACTGCTAGAGGGTACCATGGTAAACACACACACAGAACTCTGTGTTGAAATAAGGAATAGTTCACATGATTAGTGAAACCTCAAGTCAGGGGTAAATTGAAAGGAGACAAGGTAATTTAAAATAAAGAAATTTGAATTTAGAGAAGGAAATATCTTGGACCATCTGTAAATCTGCATTATGGATTTCCTTCTTTAGCAACAAGTCATTTTATAAGAAAGCTCCCTACACCATTTTAATAGTTTTCTACCTGATTTATTTGCATCCATGATTCATATACCTCCATAATATTCCATTTTCTACTAAAACATAGATCATATAAAATCAGTTTTCCCTTCCGAAACCTGAAGTGGTTTTCCTTTGTCAACAAGTCCATCACAAACATACAAGATCAATTCATACATTTCAATTAATCTATTCTGTAGACTGTTTTTTTTTGTTGTTGTTGTTGCTTTTTTTTTTTTACCAGATCTCTTTAAAATGCAAACCACATTGCATATTCCTGGTTTCAGCTAACCCCTTAGCAACTGCCAGCACCTACTGGATGAAGTAGCGGTCCATGAAAAATTATCTGCAACCTGAACTGCCTCAGGGCTCTCTTCACGAATAGATTTTTAAAATTTATTTTAATTTTCAAAATAGTAAATTGGGAAAATTATAAATGTATACATTTAGGGGGTATAAAGTAGTGTTAAGATTATTGAATACAATCTAGAATAAGTAGATGCAGCTAATGAACACATCTATAACTTCACATATTTGTCATTTTTGTGGTTCAGACATTTGAAAACATTATGATAAAAGAAATAAGCCAGGCACCAAACTATAAATGCCACATGTTGTCACTTACATGTGGAATTTAAAACAATGGAACTCAAAAACACAGTGAGTAGCTACCAGAGGAGGGGTGGGGGAATGAGGAGATGATGATGACAGGATATAAAGCCTCAATTACATAGAAGGGATAATTTTTTTTTCTCTTGAGACAAATTGCACAGCAAGGTAAATGCCATCAATAATAATATATGGCACATTCCAAAATAATGAAGAGAGTATATTTCACCGTATAGAAATTTTGCTCTCTCTTTTTTATGGTGATCTTTTGTCTGGAATATTTTTTCCTTTTCTTCTTGGATCATTTCTTCTCATTTCTCAATACTCAGCTCAAGAGGACCCTTCCTTGGGTGTTTTCTTTAAGCATGATTATGAGGTGGCAAAACGATGTATGTCTTCTTCCTAAAGCCCCTGAAGTTTTTACCCATCTTTGTGTGCCCAGCGGAGTGCCCTGCATATTATTCTGAACACAGTAGTTCATGGAAGGACTTGTACTGAAAAAGGAGAGGAAGGTAGTGTTCAGCTCTCAGCAACTTTCAGGTATTGACTCACTATAGAAAGCCACCTCTACAAAGATTATGCCTGTTGCAGGGATTCCCTATGAAGTGATATCCAACAAAAGGATACAAAAACCTGGCTATCTTGCTTCAAGTTGGGACAACTGTAAAGAATGGTGTAGCTCTAGAGCTTCCTGAGGGATTGTTTGAGGTTTTCTTTGGGCATGCAATGCTTCTTGACGTCTCTTTCTGCCTAATCCTTCATTTTGGCCCTCTTTCTTAAAGGCATTGATAACAAGGTGTGATGCCTAATGATCTTCATAAAACACTTTTGTAGAGTCTTCCTATTTGGAAACTTGCCCTGTAATAGCTGGTACCTGGGGCAATCCAGGGAAGCAGATGATACATAGGGGTTTGGAAACTGAATCATTCATTACTCAAGTAGCATTAGATCCCCAGTACTGGTTTTTGATGAGCACAAGTAGCTTCTGCAACAAATTTATAGTCCATTGCTAAAACTTCCACTACTGTGCCCAGAACTGTATGTACACAATACATAGAATTGTATATTAGCATGGTACTGCACTGACTGGTGCATTGTGTCAATAGTTTGAGAAACATGGGACAAATTGTTAATTAAAAGTCAATGGAATTGAGTGGTTCTTGCTAAGCATAATTGACTTTCTAGAAAATGATAGTAAGTGGAGAGTGAATAATTACCAATTGAAAGCTAATATAAATGTCTCTTTGGTAGCATACAAGAAGCTCTCACCCTCTAAAGAAGAAAGAAATTGAATCCTGAGGACTAGCCTAGGGACTTCATCATTAGAATAACTGAGCTAGAAAAAAAAAGTTTAAACTCCTCAAAAATTCAGGTCTATAATGAAGGTTATAGTCTTTATGGGAAAAGACTGGTCTCAGAATACATGAGTTAGAGTCATCTGGGTTGATGGCCTGCCTAAATGTTGAATCCCTAGATTCCCAATCATCTGTGAGCCTGAGAAAATAGTTCATCTCTCTTGACAAAGGCTAGATCTCCCTACCTGTTGAAGACAACACGGAGTTTCATCTATACAAGATCTTAGTACATCTTACCCCATGGTAAGTTTTCCTCCACCTCCTTTCTTCACTGTTCAGTCCACTAGTGTGAAATCAGAATAATTAAGCAAGGAACCTGTTGTTTGGGGCCTGTTAGAGGAGGAAAGAAACGACGTACCAAAGACTTTTCAAAACCTCCAAGGAGGTGGACTTGATTTTTGGGGTGTTTGATCAAGGAAGCTGGAACCTAGTTTGATAAAGGAGAGTTTATGATTTGGGAATGTTTGCCTCAGGTGCATGAATTATGACCTTAAAACCCCAGGAGGTTGTGCAAACCCATTGGTAGGATGGCTACTAGAAACATGGAAAAAATAATGCGCTACCCAAAGAAATGTTGAATGCCAAAATTGCCCTAGAAGACCATAGAGAAGGGACAAAAATTCTCAGGGAAGTGGGCATTTAACGATGGACATAATATTCAGGTATTAAAAAAAAAAAGCCCACCAGATGATTATGAATGCCCCAGGAATATACAATTTGACATGACCATGAGGAATTCTGTGACAAGTGAGGCAAAGGCATCACTCAAAAGTTCAGAAACAGTTCTCTGTAGAGCAGGGCTGGTGCAGAAAAGCCTGCTACAGACCTAGATTTTTTTTAGAAATGGGAATGACAGAACCCCAATCACAGAAGCCAGGTGATAGCATATAAGAATCAAAAACCAAAATGGATGCAATTATTGTAGTGAGTGGTAAGGTTAGAAGGTTAAGCTACATACCTGAACCACAAAAGGTTATGGAGATTGTCAGTAGCATATGCAGTCCCACAGGAAGGAAAACTAGATAGCCAACAGATGTATTACTCATTTTGTACCCTCAAGAGAAATTACAGTCAAAAGTCTAAAAAGTGTTGTTCCAGTTAAACTGATGATCCTGTTCTATATTATGTTCCTATTACTGTTGTAATAAATTGATACAAATTTAGCAGCTTAAAACAACACATATTTACTATCTCACAGTTTTGAAGGTCAGAAATCTGGGTACAACATGGTTTAGCTGGGTCCTTTGCTGAGAGTCTCAGAAGACCAAAGCTTAAGTGTTGACAGGGTCACATTATTTCCAGGGCCTGTGCTAGTCAATCTGTTTCCAAACTCATTCAGGCTGTTGGCCAAATCTAGTTCTTTGGAATTAGAGAGCTAAAGCTGTCATTTATGTTCTCTCAGCTGAGGTCACCCTTCTCTACTAAAGGCCACTTTCTGGTCCTTACATGTGGGCTATTACAGTTCAGAGTCAGCAGCAGTACACTGAGTCCTTCTTGAAGCTGGAATCTCTTGGACTTCTCTTTTTTTTTTTTTTTTTTTTTGCATTTTTCCCCTTTTTCTTCATATACATCTTTCTGACTCTGAGAAAATTCTTTCTGTATAATGTCTCATGTGAGAAGTTTGGGCCCACTCAGATAATCCAGGATCATGTCCCAGTTTAAGGATAATTAACCGTAATTACATGGGTACTGTTCTTTATTCCATATACCATAATAAATTAGAGGTTCCAAAAATTAGGGGGTGGTCATTTTTGGTAGATTAGTGTGTGTAGCACACTAACCCAGTTTCTGTACCTAAGCCAGTTTTCAGACTTGATCTTACTGAATGAAGAAGCAGCAGCATTCCCAAGAGAAATTATTTTGCAGTACCTTGATAAATGAACATAGTAAGAATATTTCCCATCCATTCTAAAAAGAAATTGTGGCCATTTACTCAGGCAACGCATTGTGAAAGAGCAGTATTTGTACATTCAGAGGCCTATTGGACATATCAATCATAGCTCTCCTGTTTGAGTGTGAGCATAACAGGCCGGGTAATAAATGGAATTCTGACCAAGATCCAGGCCAAAGACCATAATAGAGACCTCTAGGATTCTGGAACAAGATCATTCCACCTGCACTGGAGAAGTGTAAACCATTTGAAAACCAATACCTGGAGTGCTACTGAGCTCTGGTAAGGATGAAATATCTGGTTGCAAAATAACAGATGACTATGAGTTACATTGTTTCAGATCAACCAAGTCCTAGTTTACGAAGATCCAGTAATAATCATTCATTTGAAGAATGGATGTTATAGTTCTGAGGTCAAGTATAAGCAAGAAAAAATTGAAAGCACACTACCTAGACAGCCATTTTATTCAGCACCATTAGATCAATACCTTTTCCTTAGCTTAAACATGCATCCTTATGGGGACTGTTATATTAGCAGATGATGGTTGGAGAAAAATGCTCATGTTAGTTCACTGATGAGTAGGCTAAGTGATTAGGTACTTGATAAAAATGAATGGTTCAATAGGAGCTAATGATAGCACAGTAAAATATTCCAATTGACAGTGTTTTAGATGATAATCCAATCCTCTACTGTGTAAAAGAAGGGAACTGACCTTGGACTCATGAGAACTGGTTTATGATTTGGCAGGCTGGCCATCATCTGGAAGACTAAAGATTGCAAGGTAAGAGTCAGGAAGGGCTAGAAGCAAAGGCAAGAGGAAGAATATGTGATTGTGCCACAAAATTGTTTTTTTTATTTAATGCTGCATTATAATTCCTCCAAAGAGAACCCACCACTGAGATAGTGTGACAATATAGTAGATAAAATATATGACCAAATAATATCAAATTAATTATCAGCAACATAGATCTAACATGATTCATTTCCATTTCTGGCCATAGTGGTAATGATGGAAGTTGTGTTGTTGACCCAAAAGAATGGGCTCCTACTCATGCATGAGTATCCAGCAAATGATGTCACCCAATGTCAATCTTCTAGCAATTACAGAGATTAATGCTGAACCCAGGGTGTAACACTATCCCTCAAGGAAATCAACCAACCACATTGCAGTAATTGATAAAATTTTGCTTTTTTACTGTGAAAGCCCACCAATTCATTCTAACACACATAGTCTTAAAATTGGATGTATGGATTATAGAAACATTTATAGAATGTTATTCATACAAATAACATTATTTATTTATTTATTTATTTATAGAAACTCAGCCAAATATACTCACAGAATGTTTGATTAATAAACCATCAAATGTTCCTATATATCATTATATCAGATCAGGGCAATCAAAGAACAATCTTGAATGAGCCCATGACTGTTGGAAATACTGTATTCATATTATATACCAGACAATGTAGAAACTTCAGCCAAACAGATCATTGGAGAAGACTGTCAAGTTACAGCTGAAGTTAAGCTTCCACAGGAATAAATTCCAGGAGATTCACCAGTAACCATCTTGTGCTCTCAACTTCCTTTCAGCATCTGTCTTTTGGAAAAATCAAGTCACAACATGTTTTATTTGAGCAACTTTTGAATACACATAGCTGAAGTTTCCTCATAATTTGATGCTGATATACTCTGCAGTGGACACTATGTTTGACTCGTGAGTATGCAATTCTTCCGGAAGATTGAATAATCAGAGTTTGTCCATTCCTTTGGCTAGGAGCCAGACCTGGCACTATTTTTATTAATTTCAAAATATATTCTCTGTCCAAAAACTTTTGGGAAGCAGGCTCACTGTACACTGGGGATTTCAAGAGAGGGTAGTAAACACCTCTCCCACCACATCTTGAGCTGTGTCATGTTATACAACTTGCATTAGTTTGTTAAGACAGGACATTCACAATATAAGCTACTTATAGATAGAGAACAAGAAACAGAAAAAGCCTAGGATTTATGGGGAGTCCATCCCCCAACACTCAGGAAATTTGCTCAAGGAAGGTAGGATCTCATTTGCATGAACCTCACTTGCACTGCTAATCAGACACCCTGGAAAGCAGCCTGCCTTGGGACTTGAATTTTAGGGAAACATGACACATAGAACTGAAGTGTGGTAGAAATCCTGCTTGAAGAGGGACTCAACAGCATCTGGGCTGTCTGGTCTGGTCCCCAGTATTTCAGGATACCCCATTCTCAGCACGTTCTGCAGTTATTTTTGAGAACTTCAAGTGAGTGAGAGCTGAGAACTAGCTTGTTACTAAGCCAACCACAGAACTATCTAGCACTTCTGATCTTCACCACTGTCACCCTACTCTAAGCCATGCTGTTCTTTTTCCTATACTTCTGCTCTAATCTATTATCTCTACTTCTGAAACTGACTTTTGCTGTCTATTTTTTATTGGAAGAATGCTTCCTTTTAGTATGTAAATCAGGTCATAGCACAATTGTCTTAAAAACCATTCAGTACCTTCCTATCTGTAGGAAAAAACCAATGTTCTTACCAATGCCTTGAAGACCCTCCATGATATGCCACTATTGCTGTTGGACTTAATCTCCTTACTTAGTCTATTTTTGTTTTCTGTTCTAGCCTCTTGACTTTCCACAATGTTTCTTGAACTTGCCAAACTCTTTATTAGCGCAACACTTCAGACTTACTCTTCTCTCTGAATAGACACAGCTTCCTTCAGATATTCACATGGCTTCCTCACTCATATTTACCCAAGTCTCTCCTTAAAAGTCAGAGACTCCTTCTATAGCCATGCACCCTGTTCACCCACCCCACAGTGTGACACCTATTATTTATCTCTTATTATACTTTGTTTTGTTCATTGAACTTGTCATATTATGACATTGTATGAGTTTGATAATGTGTGCATTTGCAGTTTCCCCAACTAAAATATAAGCTCCATCAAAGCAAGGGATTTATTTGTTCTAATGCTTTGATTTTAAAAATGACTAGAACAGTGTTTGATGCACTACATGATCACTCAATATTTGTTTAATGAATAAGCCACTCGGGAATTCTGATTTCCCTTCTGAGTGTGGAAGTGTTTTAAGTGTGTTCTGAGAAAGCTTCATCATCATCCTTAGTTAGGCCCACAAGAAGAAGCAAGAACCTCTCTCTGCTTCTGGATGTGGTGTTGTAGGAAATGTGAGGTCTGGAACTGCAGCAGTCACCTTTGAACCCTGAGGAGGAAACATGCAAAGTTTGAAGGAAGTGGACTGGAAAAGAACCGAGGTGCATAATGACATCAATGAGCTGTGACTCACCTGAGCCATCCCCTCTAAGGAAACATAACTAGGAGATGGAGTAAATGTCTAATTGCTCAGGCCAGTGTTCTGTGGGATATTATTCCATTCATGTTTTCATTTCTCACAACCAGAGTAATCTGACAAATGTACCATGTCTAGCCATTCCTGCTGCACTTCATTCTTCAGGTGCATTACAAGTCCAGATGCCCAGCTAACTGTTCATGCATGTGCAGCTCAACCTTTTGCTTCAGCACATATAAAATTCTAGTAGATCATACTGCTTCCTCTTTCATGGTCTGACTCACAAATTTCTTTCCCTGCCAGTTTTCCTGACAAACTCTCTTGCTACATTATAATCTCCCTGTCTGCTATATTCCTACAACTCATAGCTTATCTTCTTCTGGGTTTAAATTATTTAAGTAAGTATACAAGGTGAAATTCACCCTTAATTCTGTCTTTCAAGGAAATCATAATCTCAGAATATGATTTTATAAATTCTCATAAAAACTTTTGCCTTCTATTTTCCATTTTTTCCCTAGAGAGAGAGAGAGAGAGAATTTTTAAAAATATTTATTCATTTATTTATTTATTAGTTTTTTGGTGGACACCACATCTTTATTTTATTTTATGTGGTGCTGAGGATCAAACCCAGCGCCCTGCGCATGCCAGGCGAGCGCACTACTGCATGAGCCACATCCCCAGCCCCACCATTGTGATTTTATATCAAACATTACTTTGGATATTTCAATGATCCAACTCCTACATTGTTAGGCTTCTTCCCTGGAGCTGTTTATGTGATTCAGCTCTGGCCAATAAAAGGTCACAGGAAGCAAACTGGATGTGTTATTCTGCTTTTCTGGGTAAGTGGCTCCTTTGCTCCGAGCTCTTTTAGGCAGATACTTATTCTGGATATTGCTGAATTGGAGAAGCATTACCCATAGTTGATGACTTCCAAATTTCACAGGATATGTAGAAACACAGACCTTTATTTAAGGTTTTATTAGTTGCATATTCTATGATTGAGACTGAAACATTCCTGATACAAATGTGCTAGACTCTAACCTTGATCATTTTATTCTGATTTATTATCATTCTTCCTTGGATATATCCTCACTTTCATCAGACAATTTTTTTCTTTCATGACAAGGAATTAAATAGTAAGGGGAAATATTTAAACTTTATGTTTATTAAGAATACTTGTCCTGTTTCTTGAGGTATGATTTCTAAATTTGCATTTATTAAAATATTATCTTTGTTTTCTTTATTTCTACGAAGAAATAAGTATCATGTTTGCTTTATTTTTTATCGGTGTAGCATTGTAGATTTACTCCTAGAATGATATGTATGATTTCATTATCTTTCAAAGTTTTATAGATTGAATTGGAGTTGGGAAAAACTGATCTCTAGAACTAATGAAATCTTGCTTCAAGTGTGTTTATATTTCTTGAATAATACTACTTTCATACAAACTATTGTTCAGTGAGAATTATTGAGTCAAGAAAGGAACAAGGGATATGAGTCATTTTTCCTATCCCTACGTAAAATATAAATCTCCATGTTTAGCATCATGGTTTGGTTTCCCCAACACACTGACCTTTTAGGGTCTTTAAAAATATATATATTTACACTTGAAAACAAATCATCTGTTATAACATTTAGAAATAATGAAAAATATGCCCAGATGAGTCAGATTTAATTATTTTATTTCTCTCTATATTAGAAATTGTTGTTAATAAAGATTACTAAAATAAAAAAAAAAAACTTGAACACATTTTTGAATTCTATATTTGTTAACTAAAGAGAAAATATAAAGATGAGAGACTAATGTAGTAATCAGAAATTTGAAGGTCAAACTCTTTTTTTTAAAGTAACCTTAGACAAATGGATTCACCCTCTGCTTAACTTATGTTACCCATAGCCCTTTATTTGTCTCCTACCAGATGTACTCCTTAAAAGATTAAATTATTTCTAACCAAGAAAAACACCATGCCAGACTATGTAGAAAACTATATATATATATGTATATATATATATATATATATATATATATATATATATATAATTATACGACACATTCATGCTTCTTTTAGATTACTTTTTGCAATATAGCTGAATAAACAACGTATGTATAAGACAGCCTATGCTATATTTCATGAGTATAACATACCAAAATATCTATAGGAAATCATAAAGAACCTTCTAGTCAGATGATCAGAAATGATTTCATGGAGGGGTTGTGATTTGAGCACTGACTTTCATGGCTTTGAGGTCATTAAGAGAATAAATTCTAAAGCGAGATTGTTTCTGTCCAAACTTCAGCTCAGCTGTTGTATGCCTTTATATTTGTAGACATAAAAAAATCCCTACTTTATAGGTCTGATGAAAAATGCAATATAGTACATAGAAAGACTTAGAGCAATGTCTCATGTATTTTATGCACTTAAAAATGTTAACTATCATTTTAGTAGGTGATTTGTTTGGTGAGCTTCCCATCCAGGAAACACATCTCAAGCCAGGAATATCTGTAAGAGCAGATATCTTCAGAAAGATTCAGTTGACCTAACATATTAGTTTCCTAAAGCTGCAATAACATATTTCTACAAACTACATGACTTAAAACAAGAGATGTTTATTCTTCCACGGTTTCTACAAGCTGTAAATCTTGAATCAAATGTCAGCAGGGGCTCACTCCCTCCAAAGGCTTTAGGGAGGAATCTTTCCTTGCCACTTCCAGGGCTCCTGGTATTACATGGCTTGGAAAACACCAATCTCTGCCTCCAGCTTGATTGGCTTTCTCCTCTGTCTTTTCCCCTTCTCTTCTCCTATAAGGACACCTGTCACTAAATTTAGTGGTCAACATAATCCATAATGATTTCATTCAAGATCCTTAATTTAATTATATCTACAAAGATCTACAAAAATTTCTTTTTCAAAGAAAGTCATCTTCACAGGTTCCAGGTAAACATAACTTTTCAGATGCTGCCATTCAACCTAATAAACTTATTTTTGGAATTAAAAAATGTGCATAGAGGGGAGCTTTGAAATAGAGGTAGAAAAAAAGAAATGGCTTCAAATAACTTGGCACACGGTTAATAATTTATTTTATAGATGCTGGTAAGCCATTAGAATTTGTTTTAAATATTTTTTATTAGTTGTTAATGGACCTTTATTTTATTTATTTATATGTGATGCTGAGAATCAAACCCAGTGCCACACACATGCTGGGCAAGCACTCTACCACTGAGCCACAACCCCAGCCCAGCCATTAAAATTTGAGTGGCAAAATAAAGACTATGATTTAGAAAGGTGAATCTGTTGGTGAAGTGGAGGTTTTGCTGAATAGGGAAGAAAATGGAGATAGAAGATCAGCTACAAAATATGTGTGGAAGCCCACACAGAAGATAAGACTTGATCTGATGCCATGATTCTGGATATCAGAAAAATATTATACATAAAAGACTTAAAGTATGTAAGGAAGTCAAGTGCAGTGGCACACACCTATAATCCCAGTGGCTTGGGAGACAGAGGCATGAGGGCCAGCCTCATCAACTTAGTGAGACCCTGTCTCAAAATAAAAAATAAAACAGGCTGGGGGGTGTAGCTCAGTGGGTAAGCACCCTGGGTTCAATTCCTGGCACACATAAAAAAAAAGAACATAGTGATCAAAAACTAGATGTGTGGGAGTGTTTAAGAATATGGAACAGGTTAAGGGCACCTCTCGCGATCTGTGCATTAATTGTTCAAAGAATGCTAATAATATTTTCAAAAGCATATAGAGTCCAGAGTGGAGTTGTTTGTGGTAGAGAATGTGTTTATATTTTTTGAGACATACTGAATTTGTGTTGGAGATTCAAGACAATATCTCAGGAAACCATAAGGACCTAAAGATTTGAGAGGCCTTTTTATATAATTATGATACTTGAAACAACAAGAGTAAATAATGTTGCTAAAAAAGTTTATAGCCAAAGACTTTGAGATGCTGTATCCAGAGATGGCCCTAAAGATGCCACATATGGTAATGTTGCTATTTGGGAATAAAACTAACAAGTAGGGAAACTGGCAGTTAACTCATTTGACCATTTAGCCAAGAGTCATCCATATAAGATTAAAGAGATAAAATAACTTGCCTCCCTTTCTTTATATAGACCTCAGATGGCCTCACTTCAACTGGCTTTTGTTTCTTAGCTAAAATTACTTCAGTGACTGGTATCTGCTTTTCTGGGCATAGAATTCTGTCAACATTTTGGGTCATTTCAATTCATCATCTTGGTATGGGTCAAACTGGACCAAAAAGAAAAAAAAAGTTTTTCTGTTCTTTTCATCAATATACTTGCTCTTTGTTTCTGGAAGTGAGAAAATATTGATGTGCCATATTAATTACAGCTAAAACCAACTTTAGAACCCATTTCAAAATTAATATCATGGAAACATGCTTTGCTTATAGCATATACTTCTTTTTTTAAATAATTTTTAGTTGTTGATGGACCTTTATTTTATTTGTATGTGGTGTTGAGAATCAAACCCAATGCCTCACACATGCTAGGAAAGTGCTCCACCACTGTGCCACAACTCCAGCCCCAGAATACTTCTTTTAATAAGAAAAATCTACTCTTCCATCTGTAACATTGTTGTCAAAAGCTGTGATCAGAGACAAAAAAAAATAAAACATAGTATACAGGAAAGAATGATAAATAATAACAAATAATATATTGCTAAATAAAATAATTTCAGCAGGTTTGCAAAAGAGGGAAAAAGGAAACTTGGCTGGAAAGTTAGCAAAAAGAGATATAGATGCAAGAAGTTTAGCATGAAGGACATTTTACTAGCAGGGATAGAGTCAGAAAGGACTGCTTCAAGTTAGTGTTTCTCAAAGTGTGATTCTTGGGCACCCATTAACAAAATCAACTGAAGAGCTTTGTTTAAAGTAGACACCCCAACTTGGAGGCTAGAGGTCATTTTTTTCCTCCAAGACTCCTTTCTTTTTTTTTGTCACTTTAGAAACTCTTCTGAGTAGGTGCTGGGGTTACGGCTCAGTGGTGGAGTACCTGTCTAGCATGTGTGAGGCACTGGGTTTAAATCTCAGTACCACATATTAATAAATAAAATTAAAGGTCCATTGATAACTAAAAAAATTATATATTGTAAAAAAGACTACAAGAGTAGACTGGGGGTGAGAAGTGATCTGAAACGTCATCAAACAGTAAAGAATGCCCTGCATCTTTTCAGGAGGCAGATCTTAGGCAGAATAATGGAGACACCATAGATGAAGAGCAATCTCTTCTCTGAACTCTGGACCCTTAACTGGAACAAGGCTCAGAGCTGTTAAAAATATTGGGGTTAGGGCTGTAGCTTAGTGGCAGAGCACTTGCCTAGCATGTATAAGGCACTGGGTTTGAACCTTAAGCACCACATAAAAATAAATAAATAAACGGATTCTGTTCAACTACAAAAAATTAAAATATATTGATCAACTGGTGGAGACACATGAATGGAAGTTAAGAAGCAAGGATAGAATTTGATAGAACTAATGTGCTCAATGAAATCTGCATAAGCTGTATAAAATAAATCTAGTTGACAATGAGATCCATTTTATTTTTAGAACTGAGTTATGTAATAAAAAGTTTGAAGAAAAAAATGATTTTTCTTTTTTTTACTGAGTAATGCTGATGATTGTAATATACATGGAAAAAGAAATAGAAGACTCTCACTTCCCTTATATATATTTATTTTTTATAATACCTTTCAATTTCTGTCATTATTTTATATAACTATTTGATTCTTTAAAGTTTATTAAAATGTGTGTGTGTGTGTATATATATATATATATATATATATATATATATATATATATATATATATGACAGCAGAATGCATTTTGATTCATTGTACACAATTTCAGCACAAATTTTCATTTCTCTGTACATGATGTAGCATTGCACTGTATGTGCAGTCATATATGTACTTAGGGTAATAATGTCTATCTCATTCCATCATCTTTCCTGCCTACATAACCCCTCTTTTCTCCTCCCTCCCCTTTGCCCAAAATTCCTCTATTTTTGGCATGACCCCTCCATTATGAATCAGCATCCATTTATCAGAGCAAACATTTGGCCTTTGATTTTTTGGGATTGGCTTACTTTGCCTCGCATAATATTCTCCAACTTCATCAATTTACCTACAAATGCCATAATTTTATTCTCTTTTAATGCTGAGTAATATTCCATGTGCATATATACCACAGTTTCTTTATTCATTCATCTATTGAAGGGCATATAGGTTGCTTCCACAGTTTAGCTATTGTGAATCGAGCTGCTATAAACATTGATGTGGCTGTGTTACTACAGCATGCTTATTTTAAGTTCTTTGAGTATAGACTGAGATGTGGGATAGCTGGGTCAAATGTTGGTTCTATCCTAAACTTTCTAAGGAATCTCCATACTGCTTTCCAGATTGGTTGCAACAATTTGCAGTCCCACCAGCAATGTATGAGTGTGCTTTTCCCCCACATCTTTGCCAACAATTATTGTTGCTTGTATTCTTGATAATTGCCATTCCAAATGGCATGAGATGAAATTTTAATGTAGTTTTTATTTGCATTTCTCCAATTACTAGAGATGTTGAACATTTTTTATATATTTGTTTATCAATTGTGTATCTTCTTCTGAGAAGTGTCTGTTAAGCTCCTTAGCTCATTTATTGATTGGGTTGTTTTTTTTTTTTTAATGTTAAGTTTTTTGTGTTCTTTATATATCCTGAAGATTAGTGCTCTGAGATGCATGTGGCAAAAATTTCTCCCAAAATGTAAGCTTTCTCTCTACCTCATTGATTGTTTCTGTTGCTGAGAAGAAGCTTTTTAGTTTGAATTCATCCCGTTTATTAATTCTTAATTTTATTTTCTACATGTCTATTTTGGTGCCAATACCATACTGTTTTTGTTACTCTGGCTTTGTAGTATAGTTTAAGGTCTGGTATTGTGATTCTTTTGGGGGAAATAGCAATAAACATCAAGATATCTGTTCTAGGGATGCTTGTTGGAACTAAGGTATCATTTTTAGGTATTTTTTTTTTAGCTGAGAGAGCTAGGAGATATATATATATATACACTAATTTGTGTACAGGCACATATCTAATAAATATTTTCATATGTGATGATCAGTATCTATATTGAGCTAAACCTGGGTTCTTGATGATTTCTCCAACTCATCATATGGGTCATTCTCTCCTTTCTTACATGTAAATTTCTATGCCAACTGTGAGAAACTGGGCTCCCACCAGCCACCAGCCTGTTAGTTTTTCACCCCCAACATACAAATATAATATTAAAATTCTTAACTGTTTTCCTATCTGACATTTTCTTAGCAAACTTTTTAAATGCTGCTTGTTTACATCAAGATGATACAATGGTGGGGGGGTCAAGTACCATGAATAAGAAATATCTGAATTTTATCATTTTTTTCTATTTTTATAAGATTCGGGTGTCTGTCTTTTAAATTTGAATCACAACGTTCTACTTTTTAAAATATTTAATATTAAGTAATGAAATTAAATATAGTTTATATTAAAAACTTTAATTATAAGACTCATCAGTAGTAAAAAAGAAAATAAATAACCCCAATAAAAGTTACAATGATTTTTTTTCCTGCATTTTGTCTCTTTTTATTAATAATGATTGATAGATTTCTTACTTTGGAAATAATTAGGTAATTACTTTTGCAGGCTCTGTTTATTAATAAGAATAAATTTAATTTGTTAGGAAATGTAAAATGTGACTAAATCACTGCTTAACAGAGGAAATAGTTGGGTTGAACCTTAGGATTCAGCTAGCAGTGACCTACATATACTAGCCTAATGAGAAAGGAAGGGTAGAGGTGGTTTAGACTAGAGCTGTCTAGTGAGTTCACAGGGGAGGAAGAGAAGTGGCAGAAGCATGCTGAAACGAGGAACTGCTAAGCCATCTTGACTTTTGTTTTTATATTTCTGCTTTATTCTGGGCACATTTTTGCTTTTCTCTCTTAGCCCCTCTGGTTCACATAGTTGAGAGAAGATGGTCATTCTAAGCTTCCTGTTCATCACCCCCAAACAAAGATCTTTCCTTTGTATGTATTCTCAGAGATTCTGATTGGCTTCTGATTTATTCTGTCAAGGCTTTGGGAAAAGTATGCATTGACATAAATGGTTGCCAAGGTAGTTGTGACTGGGCAGTGTCTGCAAAAGTGTCAGTTACAAAGTTTAACAAGACATTGAATATGGAGTATTGTCCATCAATAAAGTATATGTCCATCAAGGTCAGGATGACTGGATGATTTCCACCTTCTGAAGATTAGAAAGTCTGTAACCTGAAGTATTTCTCTGGCATATTATTTTATTCAGTGCATTTTGTTTAATCCTGTAATACCACATTCATTCATATTCTCTCTCTCTCTCTCTCTCTCTCTCTCTCTCTCTCTCTCTCTCTCTCTCTCTCCTCTCTCTCTCTCTCTTCATTTAAGTAATCTTTACTTTTAAAAGAAGTTTAGGTTCACAGGAGTATTGATCAGAAGGTATAGGAGTTTTCCATATTCTCTTTGCATACGTACATAGCCTTCCCCACTATCAACATCCCACTGTAGAGTGAAGATGTTGATGAACCTGTCTTGACACATCATTATTACTCAAAGTCTATAGTATTAATGTTCATTTATGATGCCGTACATTTTATTGGCTTGGAAAAATGCAAAATGACATGTACCTTAATGGAAATACATACAAAATAGTTTCACTTCCTTAAAAATCTTGTTGCACCTATTCATCCCTTCTTTGCCTTAACTCCCAGCAACCAGTTATCTTAAATATGCTTAATATTCATCCATATCATTTCATGGCTGTTTAGCCCATTTATATATATCACTGAATAAAATCCCCATTAATTTATTCTTGATCAGTCAGAAACAGAATCAACCTTTCCATATTAACTAAACATTGCTTCTCAGATATGTATCTGAGAGTGAAAACTGTTACTCTCAGAATTGCTGTAGACTCCCAGTACATTTAAGTGTGATTCATCATGGATACCTCAGATAAACTTCTCAGCTCTCCTCTGATTCTCAAAACTCACATGTCTACCCCTAAACATTTACAGGTGATGAAATTGCCATTATTCTAATATCTGATCCAGAAAGCCCACTGAACTCTGCGTACTTATACAGAATAGAATAAAGGTTAACACAAACTGTACATCACCTATGCAAATACACCTTTAAAATTGCTTTTCACACTTTGGGCAATGTTTTATAATTGAAACCCTAAAGTGAGAGAAGAATTAGCTGGAGAGGTTTACAAGTTAAAGTATACATTGCAGGAGTTAATGAAATCTGAAGAGCACCTATAATATTTCAAAAAATTATTGAAAAACAACCTTGTACTGTTCCATCACACGATAATGGAAACTTATCTTTTTATCTCCCCCTTGATTTAAAAAAAAAATGAATGCTATAGAAGTTATATAATGTGCCCTTATATGCTTAAAAATGAAATCACACTTTTGCCACCTTTTTTTTCTTTAATTTCTGAAGTTTATCTGATTTCCAGCAGTGAATGAGATGGCACATGTACTAGCAAACAACCGAGCAGTATTATTAAACTGCAGATGCTTGGGTTCCTGATGTCAGATATGCAACACACAGTGATACACTCATGAAGAACACTTTAAACGGTGTTTTAAAGGAAGCACCTCAAGTTTGCTAACTCTTGTTGATCTTAGGATTTCATCAACACTTGTCCATTTAATATTAAGTTAATTATTAATTCCATAATTCATTTTTTTAAAGTTAGGTAACTTTTTTCATAAATTTATTTTATTCATTTATTTTTCTGTGGTGTTGAGGATTGAACCCAGGGCCTCACATGTGCTAGGCAAGCACTCTACCACTGAGCCACAACCCCAGGCCATAAATTCATTCTTAAAGGCAAGGCTACCCAAGGATAATGTTCCCCTGAAACAAGTATTTTATATGTGTGTGTGTGTGTGTGTGTGTGTGTGTGTGTGTGTGTAGATAGATAGAGAGACAGATAGAAAGAGAGTTATACCTGAAAATGTATTATATATAATCACAGAAATTGAACAAATTAATACCAACTGGAAACTTACCATAAAGATAGAGACAGAGAAAAAATAGATGGGAAGAGACAGAGAGAGACAAAGAAGAGACAACCACAATTTCTTTACTGAAAAAAGTTCAAAATCTGTAGAGCTGCATGCACATGGAATATATTACTTATATCCATTGTTACATCTGAAGATTGTGAATCATATGGATGGATGGTTTTGCTGGCGGCATATACAGAGATAACCTAAAGGCAGCAAGTATATGTCAAATATTAGGTCCTAGAGGAATATTGTAATAATCACCTATAAGCACTAGCTCTGAGAATGCTACAATGATGGCAAAAGCAATGTTAATTTCTTTAATTAATATTATTAATTAAACATATTTATGAAAATTTTTATGTGGAAGCCAAAATAAACATACTAATAAAAAGAAATAAAGACACCATATTTCTAACTGTATTTTTAGGGTTGCTGAGCATTACAGAAATGGAAGGTGGTGAAAAGTGGGGAAATCTCTATTTTAGACTATATGAATATATTATGTAACTCCTACAGCACTCAAAATTTCAATTTGCATACGGTGTCAATTGCCAGAAGCAGATATTTTATGCATAACCACAGATGGAATTTGTTAGCTGGGATTCAGTCTTCAGTTGATCATCATTAGACATTAATTGCAATGGATTGTTACCTTCCTGCAGGCTTTCAGAAGAAGAGAAAAGGCAAAACTAATCAGCTTGAAGATCACAGTTCAGCAGGAAATAAGGACAGCATCACAAATTACTAGAATTATTTGAAATATACTTTTCACAATTAAATTTTTTATACTTGACTAATTGAGGAGTGTTTAAAAGAAAATCTGATACATTAAGACCAAGTTGGGAATTTAGAAGAGCTAAGAGTTCACCATACTCTTCTATCAATTCTGGGACAATATTGCTGAAAATGCATTAAAATAGTCAAGAGAAAAAATTGGTTACATTTCAAAAACAGTTTCTTTGAATTTTAGCAAACTTAGAAAGGTTTGTATTAATGGAAATCACAAGTGTTATTTACCAAGTTATCATTCACATTTCAGCAGGTAGAATGCTGAATACTCATTTTATTTGTACAATGAAGGGCCTGATGCTTTTTTTTTTTATTAATGCCTGCTGATGTTTCAGTTTTTATTTTCAGAAAGTTTATTTATTTATTACCTTAGCAAATGATTTTTATTTTTTTATTTTCAGAAAGTTTTATTACTTAATACCTTAGCAAATAATCCCAATAAAATGAGAGGCAGGTTTAAGGACAATTAAAAAAAAAAAAACAGACAATTTGGAAGCAAATGAGAAAAAAGGACATATTACTATTATTTGACTTCAGGTTTTACAGTTATTTCGAGGAATTTGCTTCAGAGGTCTGTATTTTGGTCTCAGGGCTGTCACTCAGTTACTCTGTACTGCATTTCTTCACTCTGTGCCAATGAGAGGCTAAATTTTATATTTACTTCACAAGGTTCTTAGGGGATGCAATAAGACTCTGAAGCATCAGATTATAAGCTTAAAAGTCATTCCCAGAGCTTTGTGCAAGTGGAGGGGAAGAGAGAGTGAAAAGATCTCCTGAGAATGAAAACTGCTTCAGATTAATTGATAAGGGAAAGAAGAGGTTAAATCAAGAATAAGCACACATGCCCATCAAATTGCCATTTTTCCTATCAGCTCCCCCATCTTTTCTTCTGCTGGGAGGGATAGGCAAGCGGAGGATCGCAAGCCAAGCTTCATTTATTCATGTCTTTGATGTAAATATAACTAAAGGTAGTTCTTAGATAAGGAATAAAAGGATGGCGGAGGCCTAAGAGCCTAGGTTCTTTAAAGCTATTTCTTGTAATCTTTGCATGTCTCCTTCACTATTTCCTTGCTGTGGGCTTATTTTACTTAACCTAATAAACTTTAGGACACCAAAATGGAATGCACAACCTCCAGTCCAGTTGAAACCAGAACAGAGCATGTGCAATACAGCAAAAAGCAGCATTCCTCCTGAGCAATGACATCAGTTACAATGCTAAAGTCTCCACTCTGCAGAACACGAGTGACAGTTCCAGAAAACATACAAGCACACTGTAAGTTACAATGCATCTCCTGTCCCGTCCCCTTTCCCTCAGGAGTAGCCCCCGACCAACTCAAAATACCCATGGAGAACTTGTCCATGAAGAATTTGGAAACTTTTGACCAGGAGATAGTCTGCGCTCAGAAACCTAGAAAACTCATAAGTTTCTTTCTCTTTGACTGGAATTTCTGATTGGAGTTTCCCTTGGTATACAGCTGAGACAGAGACCCAGAAGCCTATGGGCCAACAGGCAGAAAAGTGTGACCCACATATTAGAAAGCTCCTCTATCACATCTCCTTACTGGCAGGAAGCAATGGAAAGTATAGATAGTTCTATACACTTCTGGAATATTAGTTCTTTGATAAGCAGTGGATTGCTTGAAACAATTGCTTCCCAAGCCTAAGCTTTTAAACATTGGCTTTATTAAGAGATCCCACAAGCATCAAAAGTTTTTTTTTTTTTTTTGGTAGGGTGGGGGCGGGCAGGATAACGGGATTGAACCCAGGGGTGCTTAATGACTGAGTCACATCCCCAGCCATTTTAAAAAATACTTATCTAGAAACAGGATCTTAGAGTTGCTTAGTGCCTCACTGATTTGTGGAGGCTAGCTTTGAACTTGCAATCTTCCTGTCTCAGCCTACAGAACCACTGAGATTATAGATATGCACCACTACACCTAGCTCAAATATGTTCTTAATATTTTTAATCAAGAAATGAGAGACTTATGGAGATTAAACACAAAGCTTTTATTGAAGTATTTGTAAATTGGCATAGAAAACAATATATTAATATAAACAATAACCAAAAAAGTCTCTCTCTCTCTCTTTCATGCACACACACACACACACACACACACATTCTTTAGATAGATATTCCTTTTCAAGCATCAAGTTGTATGATAGTGGGTATGAAATAATGTATGAAATCTAAAAGGAAAAAGTAAAGCAAAACACAATGTAGTCACATACTATTTTTAAAACAGGCAAGAAAATTAAAAATCATCTATGTATAAAACCATCAAATTTATAATGTGCCTTAAGTTAGAAGTGATAACAGAACTGGAATCTTAATTTCAAATCCTAATCACCTTGTATTAAGCAAAATTTTACCTTGGCAATAGAGGATAGGCAGGCTTTGGATGTTATTGGGAATGAATATAAACAGTTTTAGGATCGGATTATCCCTTTTACAGTAGTAGATCTATTATACAATTGGTTTACTTCTTTATATGATCATCACAGGAAAAATTATCTTTGTATAACACATTATAGAACCACCAAATAAATACTTATTGAATTTAAAAATATGAAATGACTTATGCAAAGGAAACTATTTTATAATTTAGTTATTAAAACCCTTAAAGAGTACTAGAGTACTACTAGTCCTGTCTTATCTTCTTATCTTTTTCTCCCTCCCTCCCTCCCTTCCCCACTCCCTCTTTCTCTCATGGAAGATTTAATCCAGGGGTGCTTTACTACTGAGCTATATCTCAGTTCTTTTTATTCTTTTTATTTTGAGACAGGATTTATTTAAGTTGTTGCGGGACTCACTAAATTTCTGAGGCTGGCCCTGAGTTTGCAATCCTCCTGCTTCAACCTCCTGAGTTACTGGGATAACAAGTGTGTGCCACAACAGCAGGCATAACCCTCCAAGAATAGATGATAGAAACATTAGGCTAACAATGTTTTTGACAAGGAAAGAGCGATCAGGAATTTAATGTGTAGAGACTGAATTTTCAGTTCACTTTCTACCTAAAATTAGTTGTATACCTTTTGTTATGGTTTAGATGTGAGGTGTTCCCCAAAAGCTCATGTGTGAGACAATGCAATAAGGTTCAGAGGAGAAATGATCAGGTTGTAAGAGTCTTAACCCAAACAGTGATTTAATCCCCTGATGGGATTAACTACATGGTAAATCAAGTGATAGGGTATGGCTAGAGGAGGTGGGAATGGAGGTGTAGCTTTGGGTATATATTTGTATCTGGTGAATGTAATCTCTCTCTCTGCTTTCTGATCATGTTGTGAGCTGCTTCCTTCTGCCATCCTCTCCTGCCATGATGTTCACCCTTACCTAGATCCCTGAGGAATGGAGCTGGCCTGCTATGGACTAAGACCTTTGAAACTGTGAGCCCTCAAACTTTTCCTCCTCTAAAGGTGTGCTGGTTGGGTCATTTAGTCACAGCAGTGAAAAAGCTGAGTACAACACCTTTATATTCTCTTTTGAAAAGGAGAAGTAGGTAATTGCAGATACCCTTTCTGAGTCATTAGATTTTATGAATGAAAATTTGTTTGCATGCTTGAGAAACATCATTTGTGAGCTAATATTTGAAGAAAGAGCATTGCGATACAAGTCTTAAAAGCTTATTTTATATTCATAAGACTAGATTTTTCTTTAATTTTTAATTGGGCAAAATTCATACCATGATTTTGATCCTTTTTTATTGATTTTTTTATTTACTGAGAAAAGATTTATTTAGGATATCCTCTAGACCAAACACTAAGATGGGTACTGAATATATGGAAATGAAAGGCTTTGCTAAATAGATAATGAAGATATAAAGCAATATTATTATACTAGGGTCTAGTATACTCAAGGTACTGCAAATATGTTATTCAATTTATTTCCCCTAAAAATCTATAAGCTATAATTCTATGAATGGTAAAGAAATTAAAAAATTGTCCATTATAGAATAAAACCCTCAAAAAGTTAAGTAGAAAAGAATGTATAGCATCTTATTTAAAATAATCAAGTATAAAATCATTTTACATTTTTATAAAAAATAATTTGGAAAAGTAGTCTTTATTTTCCCATCTTTGAATTTTGCATATAGAATTTACAGATGCCATTTAAATACAAATTTTAAATTTTCGAAAAATTCATTGAAAATATTTCACAAACTAAAGCACTTATAGTTAAATGAATTATCCAAAAATAAAAAAAAATGTGCATTGTACATATTCTCCAAATTATTTTTAGAGAGACTTCTGCTTGGGTAAGTGATTTAGCTTTTACATTTCAATGAATATATGTAAATTGCTCATTTATATATTTTAAAAACATAAAAGGGAACAGAATAATGACTGAGAGTTTAATTAGCACAAAAGCTATTTAGCTTTTATTCCTGTGCTCTGACTGGCAAATTCAGTCATTCTTTTAGCCCTCTTCCAAATTTCCCTCTTATTCAATTATCAAAACCTTTTATTATGAGTCATAAGTACTCTTAGATGCTGATGAAAAGAAGCTACTGATCTATTAAAGAGACAGACATCAAGGAAATAATGAAAATATAACAAAGTTGCTTAAGGTCTATATATGGTCAGAGGGAAAAAAGGAACTATTAATTTTCTGAGCCTTAAGGTTTAGTTTAAGGACATAGTAACTTAAACAGCTGTTTGGAGGTATGGTTGACATGCAGAGGCATCACCCAAGCCCCTCAGAGAATTTCTACAGATAGCTTGGTCAGCAAATGGCTTCTAGCTGTGAGCTTTTTCAAGGTTGGTACCAATGGCCATAGCCCAATTCACCCACAGCAAAGGCCCAGGTGCAGATCACATTTGGTGACAGGGCTAAGCCTGCTTAAGCTAAGCCACTTTAACCCAATGTAGAACAACTTTTGTAGTCAACAGTCACTCCAGATCTCCCCAGCAGATCGGCTGAAACCTTTTTGGGTCTGCATCATAGTTTGACTTTTCATTTCTCCATCTCTTGCTTCTTCCACCCTCCTTCCTGAATAGATTCCTAACACACATCTTGCATTGTGAAGAAGTTCACAGTGTCTGATTCTGGAAATCCCAACTGGAGAGACGGAGTAGGGAATTCAAAGTCAGGGAAGTTGCCACAAAAAAATCTAGGAGCCACTCCAAGCCTGGATTTGTGTCTTTCTCTTCCAATGGAAACTGTCCTAACAAAAACTACTATCTTCCCAGTTGCTGAAATCAGTGACCTCCTTTCACACCTTTATTGTATCTGCAGGAATTGATTATGTTAAGCACTCCACTTCTCTGATCTGTTTCTTGACTTATCCAGATGGTAATTAAGTGCCTAGATTGTGAACTCAGAATCAAATTTCAGCTCTACTAGAAACTGTTTGTGCTACTTTGGGCAAGCCTCTTTGTGCCTCAGTTTCCAGTCTGTAAAATAATGGTAATCATTGTATCTAATTTGTGAGATTGGTACCATGATTTAGTGTGTATATAGAAACAGATACATAATGTGCTTAGAATGAATAGCTCCTTTTTCCTATGAGTCTATTTTAGCTTGTTTTTCTTTCTACATCTCTACAAGTTCTTTTTTTTTTGTACTAGGGATTTATTGAGAGACAGGGTCTCTCTAGGTTTTTTAAGTCCTCAATAAGTTGTTGGGGCTGGCTTTGAATTTGTGATCATCCTGCCTCAGCCTCCCAAGCTGCTAAAATACAGGTGTGTGCCATCTTGTCCAGCTATCTAAAAGTTCTTTCTCAGACTATTTACATTATCTTTCTTTGGACCCAAACTGATGCCTTAAATCTTGATGTTATCTTTCCTTGACCATTTTCTTGTCTGCCTTTATAACATCTGGCAAATATCTAGCTTTTTCCTAAATAGCATGTTCATATTTTCAATTTTCTACTGAATCTCTACATCTTAATATTTGATAGGCACCCAAACTGAAGGTATCTTAATATTGATTATTTTCTCTCCCCATCCCTAAAACAACAACAAAAATGCAGTGAATGGCACTAGTGGAGTCATTTACATTTAATTACCCCAATCAAAAGTATGGAGTGTATTCCTGACATCTTCCTCATCCATATTTGTCATGTCCATATTTCCTGAGAACCCTTTTGGATTTCTCAGCTGCTCTCTATACACTTTGAAGTGGCTCCCACCGAAGAGGTAGAATATAATTCTCTTGAATATGAATATCTACATGTCATCTGGCTTGGCTAGTTATTAGGTAGAAATGACAGAAGTTCATCTTTATGACTGTGACTTAAATGGTCTCATGTTTCCATATTGCCTCTTGCACTGTTGCTATCACCAAGAATAAATGGCCCCAGAGGTGGAGGATTAATGTCTTCATCTAGGCTTTTTTTTTTTTTTTCTTTTTTAGCATTATCAGTACCATCCCCTAACTGGTCATTTTTTTCTCAATCACTCACTACAATATTTCTCCAAAGTATTCCCCACTATCCAGTCAGTTTGAATTGTCTGAAATAAACATCAGTCTCATGTTTCAAGCTCCTTATTCATGTAATTTCAGCCTACAGAAGGAATTCTTGGGTATCTTATGAGATCCACAATGTATATCAAATTACTTCTTTCTTATCATTTCTACTTAATCCCCCAACTTTATGTTCCAATCAATATGAAGAATTTACCTTTTTTCCAAGTGCCATTCAATACTCTATACACACTCTTCCCTGTGCCTGAAATGCAACCTCCACCAAACTTCCTGTGTCAGTTGACAATTGTTTGTTATCAAACAATCACAGTAAGTGACATGAATGCCCAAAGCTGGGAGTTGATTGGAAGTTAGCTTATGCAGGCTGAACTTGGCTCCATGGGACTCTCATCCTTCTCCTTGGGCCACCTATCCTTGGTGATGGCAAAGGTGAAAGGAAATGTGAAAAGGTGTTAAGTTCCAATCACAAAACTGAAATACTGTTACTTCCTCCCAATGAGTGGCCAAGCCAAATGACATGTGCATATTCAGAGTCAAGAGAAGAATAATATGCCTCATCTATTTTATTGGAGTCACTTCAAAGTTATATGGCAAATAAAAAAACAAATGTGAATATAGGGAGAAAAGTGTTGAGACCAGTAATGCAATCTAAAATACCTCTTCCTGTGCCTTGTCTGCTGGCTGTACAGATACCCTTTAAACAATGCTTCTTTTGGATATTACTGCCTATCATTCTGCTTTTTGCATTCTTATGTGTTGCACTAGCTGCCAGTGCATACCACCTTTATCATCACGTGCAACCCTATTATTGCAACTGCTAAGGCTTATTTTTTCGTTCTATTTTATTGAAGCTTCCTTGAAGGTAACAGATGCATTTTAATTTTATTTACACTCAGTAGTGTGGATAATATAATATGAACTCAATAATGTTTGTTTGTTATTTTATTGAATAAGCAGCTACATAAAAATATGAGTTCTAATTACATGAGTCATGCAAGGAAAAGGTGATAAAACATGAATAGGGACAGTGATAATAGAGAGGAGGACATCAGTATAGATCATGTACAGAGGCACAATTGTTAGGCTTTGGAGATTTATGGGTTGTAGGGGAAGATTAGTAGAGATAAGAAAAATATTTAGGATGTGTCTTAGGCTTATGGTTATAAGTGCTATTCACTCAAATAAGGAAAATCGAAGATAAGTAAATAAAGGGAAAATATTCAAATAACAATATGCATATACATCTCTTTACCTCAAAATACATGAACCTCAAAATTAAACTGCGAGGACTAGAAACGTATATTTGAAAAGCTTACCATATTTGTATGGTGTTATCCACTGGGATTTACATTTCAGAAGAGACTCCCATATTAGAAACAACAACAGCAAATCAGTTTAGATCACTGTGCTTAAGATCCAAGATTTCCAGATTAGTATGTGTTCTTGATAGTTATGGAATGTTTGCCAACTTTGGACACCATCTCAACCTCAGTTACCAAAACAATAAAATGAGGACAGAATCTATATCCTTGAGCTGTTGTGGTTTAAAATAAGGTATCATATCAGAAAAAAATACCTTTGAAAATAAAAAATAAAAATAAAACATAACACTCTGGTTTTGTATTTTACATATTCAATTTACATTTTGAGGCAGATGATTCCTCATTAAGGAAGTGAAGAACACTTTCACATATATTTTAGTGTTTAGTGTTAGGTGTATTCCTGAACTCTATTCAGTAAATGCCAGTAACGTGAATGTTACATCCAAAAATGTCTCCAGGCAATACTCAATGTCCCCGGCAGGGTTGGGGTAGAGATGCCCATCTGTCCCCAGATGAGAACTACCATGGTATCTGAATCTGAATCTAAGAGATGGACATAAGTTGTATGCCACAGTCTGGCTGGGCACACAATCACGAGCCACCACACAGCTTGTAGATTCAAACAGCAACTCTTTATTCCCGAACTCACACGAGCTGTCTACAATCACGTTCTGGGGAAATCCACGTTCTCTGCCCAAATCTCCACCTCCATTGGGCTTCTGTCTCCCAAAAAATACTGTCTGAATCCCGTGAGAACTCAAGGGGAACTCAGGCAGCAGGATGTGCCCTATTCCCAGCAGGAATAATCTTAAACCGGGAACACCCTAATCCCGGATCCGCCCTGGTCCTTGAGCAAGGTCACCTAACTTCAATGTCACTGCAAAATGTCCTATTTCCACGAGTCCTTCCACTAAGCAACATGGGGTACGCTGGCAAGGAAATTGTCATACCTACTTGGCTAATGGCTCCCAGAAGTTGTAGGCTCTTTATGTGAAAATATTTCCCATAGACTGGTAGACTGGCACAAGAAATATTTGAAGAAAGCAATTTAAATTTCCAAATTATAGCACTGATGGTTTATTTTTCCTTTTCTTCCTTCTCCCAATTCCAGACATGTATTCAGTAGCTGCATCCATAGATTCCAGATCTCACTCTTTAAAGCTGGAGTAAGGATATATGAGCTTCCATAGGACATTTCCTTGCTCTGGGTCTGAAAAAGTCAGCCTTCTTATTGTCCAAACCTGAATCTATCTTTCACTGCGACTTTCCAGAAAAATTCATCTCACACATAGCTCCTGCTCTATGTGAGGTACATTTGCACAGTTGTTGTAGATTAACTAGAGCTCTGATTTGCTTGCACAATTTGATGACATTTCTAATATTCTCAGTCATATTCTTTCATGGTCTTAAAGTTTACAGAAAATAAGGGTTCTCTTTAAAATGGAAGGTGGAGGGAGGCTTATAAGTGATAAGAAATTAAAAAGATCTAAAAATGAATGGATTATTCAACATGAGAATGAATTCTTTTGGAAATCCATAGAGTTGAAAAGAAGAAAATTATGCTTAAAGCACAGGTAGGTCATGAGAATAGTTGGTATTCAGATAGAATTTCGTGATAAAATATTTTGTGACTTGGAGATAAACAGCATGATCTGGTCAGACAAAAATATTTTTATCCTAAATTACTTTGTTACTCTAAGTCAGATAAAATAGTTGAATCAATAGTATATTGATTTTTCTCTCCCTAGGTTATGTCTTAGGCAGAAATAAGTCAATGAAAAATAAACTTCCACTTAGGAGATATTTTCTTGGGACAGAAGGATCCAGGAAATAGACAGATGTGCTGTTTGGGCTGGAGCTGGAGTTCTGGAGTACATCAGGACACAAAAGCACACTGAGCCCCAGCCAAAGGACAGGGAGGATACCTAAGATGGATTGCTCCTTCAGATTATGCTATGAAATCTAACCTATTACTTTAGGCCTCTTTTTTTCTTGAAGAACAGACCCAAAGCAAAATTAGATACCCAAACACCCGGGTCCTAGCATAAGAAGATCATCACTTTTTGCCCTCTGCCAAATGTCCACCTTAACTACAAATGTCCAAATAGGGGACACCTGCTGCTTTAAACTATGAATGGAGATCATGGATACCCAAGTGTTTGATAGAAAAATACCTGAAAATGGATTGTAATATGGTTTGCAAATTACACAGGCATTCAGATATGATCTTGAATTATATAACATTTACAAAATTTTCATTTCTTTCTCCTGTTCCTGTGAAAACAATTTTAATGCATTTACTTCTATTTTGAAAAAAATCCAGGCTAGTTTTTATTCTAGACCTAGTCTCATCCTAGCAATAAATAATATTCGTCCACAGATACATGAGCAAGAACAAATATATCTGGAAAAAAATAAGCAGCTCCCTCCATCACATCTAGAGACTTGTTTAAAATAAAACATACTTTTTATTGTATGATAATTATTGTTAAAATTATATTTTAACAATATCCAAATGATTATAATCCAAATGATTATAATCATAACTCAGGGAAAATTTTAACTCTTAGAACCTCATAAACGTAAGATAATTATCTAAAGTAAAATCTCAGGACTTTTAAAAATAATTAGCTATAAAAATATAAATATTTTTATTTCATAGAAATATAAAATGTTTATTAATTACAAAGGATTTTAAGTATTTTACATTAGGATAGGAGTCTGTGAGAGAAGTGAAACTTAAATAAAATTTCATGGAGAAAAAACTGAGGGAAAAATATCCAAATAGAGGGAAAAATTAAATTTTCAGTAATTTGAGTTTTGACTTAGGAGGGAAATATAGAAGTGTTTGGATGTTGGACTCAGGAGTGTCTGGAATTAAGTAATACTTGGAAGCAGTAAATGAATAGGGAGGAGTTGGAACCAATACTAGATATATGCGTGGATGATCTATGTGTATCTGATAAGTGAGTTTGCTCAGGCTTTCTAGTTCTTTCCTCTTGTGAGTCACAAATGTACCTTGTCTACACTTCCTGTGCTGTGTCTATTTATTTCCTACTTAGGACTAGATGGTTCTTGTGGATAGAGATTATATTTTAGATGACGTTATGTTCCAGGAGTTGTGCCAATGGCCTGTGTGTGGTAGGAACTCTATCCTTCTTACATAGATAAATTACTATGTCCACATTATATTGCTGGTGTAAATTACTAATAACTAATTGAAAAGAGTTATGAGAAGAACTTGAAAGTACCCCGTGACATTTAATATGATGGTCTATATTTGAAGGTTCACTAATAGAACCTGTGATAGAGTTATGGGGAACTTGTGTCAACTCACTGTGTTCTCTCAGATTCTTTTTCCCTCCTATTTATTTGAAAGAAAGGTTGGGATGGGGTTCTAGCTCAGTGGTAGATCACTTACCTTGCATGCATGAGGACCTAGGTTTGATCCACTATACCAAAAAAGTATTTATATGTATATTCACATATAGATTTACAAAGTATTGCTTTAGAAGAGATCACTTGGGAGACAGTTGTCAAACAGGTGTTTAGGTTATATGTACTTGGTTTTCACTAAACAAGTTTATTGAATAGATCAAATAAGTGAAATGCTCCTTTTGACCAAGAGTTTTGAAAATTTTGAATCTGTAAAATTTGGATGCTTTCAAAATGTTAAAACCTTTAAACAGAACAACATTAAACATTTTACCAAAAGAAGAATTATTTTAAAAGTACAATTTTGTGGCCAAGAATTTTTGAGAAGAGGACTTTGAAACAATTGTATTTTTAAAATTTAGAAGATATTTTAATGCAACTTTCAATATTTTTCTACTCACCATTTTCATTTTTTTTAGAGAGAGAGAATTTTTTAATTTTTTTTTTTAGTTTTCGGCAGACACAACATCTTTGTTTGTATGTGGTGCTGAGGATCGAACCCGGGCTGCACGCAGCATGCCAGGCGAGCACGCTACCGCTTGAGCCATATCCCCAGCTCTCATTTATTTTTATTTATTTTTTTTCTCTCATTTATTTTTATACATGTAATAAATCAAAGGTACCAAGATTTCTGTGTATAGATGTTTTATTCTTGTCTTTTTTTCTGATGTAGTCTTTCATTATGATTTTGAAAAACATGAATTATTATTATTACGGGATTAGAAGAATAAAAATCAATAGACACAGAACACAATATTTTCATAGGAACTCAACAAATGAAATCATTCACTCTTTAAAACAACACTTACTTAGAAAATTCCATCAGTCAATTCAGCTCATTTCTTTAGAACCTTAGAGTGAGCCCTCAGTTAACACTGGAATCTAAAATAATGCATTTGAATATATTAAAAAAAAAAAAAAACAATTTTCTGGTTAATCTCTGAATAATTATTTCAGAGAAAAACTATGTTGCAAACATCCACTTCATGTGTCTTTTGACCTTTAGATTGTGGACATAAGCCATGAAATTTATTTATTTCCCCAAATCTGATAATCCTCTTAAAGTCAAGGTTTTGTTTTCAAATGTGTATATAACATTTTGATGGTAAACCATTATCACCTTGGAAATCATTATAAGCTTTTAATTGCATTCACCTTCGCTCATTTTAGACTGGAGTGTTCTATCTTTAATTTCTGAATCTCAGATGATGGTCAAGATAATGAAGAAGCAATGAGGGAAGTTTATGAATTCAGGTATGAAAGCTTCTGACTAGTTGGCTTCCTGTGAGTAATGAAGTCATAAAATATTACTCCTATTTGGATGCTTCTGATCTATGAAGTAGAGGAATTTTGAGATATTTAAAAATCAATTGTATTTTTTGCACCAAACAGCAGATTGATAAAGAGATGTTGAAGTAGGGCGATAACTAAAAGTCTTTATAATACTTTGGCAAAACCGTTCTAGAATCAATTTGTTTCATTCAAAAAGCTGATGATTATAATTCGTTTTTGGGGCATACACTTTTACACTCATGTTTGAGTACATGAAAATGAAAACAATTTTTCAGTCTCTTATCGATTATTTTACCTACTGTTGTGCTTTCCTCATGATAAAATGTCTTTTGAAAATAAAATTTAGGTCATGAACCAAACACAAAATGGAGAGTTAAGAAATTATTCAAAGAATTAAATCACTCCAAGTATAGTATTTCTTGGCAAGGCAGATAACCAACCTGCACTCTTTTTTTTCTGACCTATCATATTCCTACTCCCATTATTATACTAAAATTTTCTTATTGCCACTCACTTTTGTGCATGAACATTAATAAGGCATCCCCATCTACCAAGATTTTATAAGGTCAAATCTCATGAGCAAAAAGATGTGGCATATTCTTTTCTCAACCCTGGATTTAAGTCATATTTTATGTTTAGTTAAATAGATTTAGGTGTTTCAATTTTCTGGCTTAGGGGTACATAGCAGCACCAGGATTCTCTTTATATAATGTAAGTCTGTTCTATCTTTCATGGTATTAAACCAGTGTGTTAGGCATCCTTTAAGTTGAAAGGGTCAATGGACCTAAAGTTGGATAAAAATTTCCAACTTAAAATTTCAAAGCCTAAAATAACACATAGCTATGCCTGGAACAGAGCAGTTATGTGCATCAACATGGATGTGTATAATTGTAGCACCAATTGATGATTTTAGCAAGTAATTTTAAGTGCTAAAGTACCTTCTTTGTGCAATTATATTAAATTATACAGCAAGAGAAATCTTTGAAAAAGTTATTACTTAGGTTTGGAATCTAGTGCATTTTTTTCCCTTTCATTTTTCTCTTTTTGAACTTCATGACATTTCTAGAATATATAATTATGTCAGACTGAGAAAATAAACTCAGATATCTAAAGGATGGTTCAATATTTGAATATGTGCATGTGTGTAAGTATGAATGTGTATATATACTTAAGTGATGTAACATGTATATAAAATATATGTATATATCATTTTTTTTCAGAAAATTTTCTGAAGTCAGAAGAGGATTAAATATTATACAATTAAGGGAAAATTAGAAAAACCGTTTCTCTTTGACATGATCCTAAGCATTAAAATAGTCACAGGCAAAGGATTACTAAGAAACAGAATGTTTAATGAAGTTAAAAGAAAAATTCTGTGCTTTTATCATGAATTTCCAGTGAACATCTTTAAGTGCAGATAATAAGTGATGTTTTCTTGCTTTCACAGTGATGCAGCATAAATATCACAACTCTTTTAAGCCTACACAATAAAAGAGTTTTGAATGCAAGAGAATTATCTGATTGTGTATTTGACTTTCATAATCTTATACTACCTTAACCCTGATTACTTATCTAGATCTTCTTTTTTAACAAGAAAAAGAACAAAAGAAAATCACCTCGGAGCAAATTACTTTGGAATCTTTTTTTTTTTTTTTTTCTGTTTGCCTTGAAGTAGTATTGTGCTCTAAAAGGTTTTCACATAAACAAGGCAAATCAAGAAGTTTCTCCCAACCTCCCTTACTTCTTTCCTTCCATCTATCATATCACTTGTTTCTTTTAAGTCAGGGCTGCCCACAGTAGCTGCTATGGTTTTTTCAGCAACATCCAGTGGTGTGAATAAGCCATTACCTTAACCACTTTTCCAGTATTCTCTACCAACACCACTGCTCCCAGAGCTACAGGATAATTTGCCTTTGGAGGTTGAATTGATTAAATGCTGCTATTAATAGGTATTGGGCTGTATTTTGTATTGTTTTGAATATAAGACAATAGGAGGGACATCTTTTGAATGCTGATGGTTCATTTGAGAATGTTCGAGTATTAACTTACAAAAAATGCATTCATCAAGACCCACATAGTGCCAAGAGATAAGTGGCATCCTTCCCCTGAAGGATCACTGTTTGCTATGGCCAGGAATTGAATGATGTCCAGTAGATAGTCTTTGTAATACACTAAATGTTGATAGGTTTTCTCAGCAGCCATTCTCTCCAGGAAAATCAGGCAGCCTTGCTAAAATAATGACAAATGAAGAAGATCACCACACTTGCCTTTCCGTCTGAAATCTCAGAGCCATTCCTGTACATCACAGCAACATTTAAACCTTTGGGCAGCCCCTTGAAGAGAAGATCAAAGCTTCAGTACAAAGAGGTTTCATTGAAAGTTAAGGTGCAATGTAGAGATATGTGGCAAGACTTGCAGAACTTTGTGGTATGACTCATCTGCAACCTTTTGCAAAATTTAATGTGGCAAAAGTAGTGCGTTATTATGATGTACCATGTGGTGTCCCGATTTGTCATCTTCGCTTGACATATCTTTTATTGAGGGGTACAAGAAGAAACCCCACATTGGCACAGGAAAAAATTTTCTACTTACATCCCACACGGAGATTTAAAAATATATTTCTAGAATTTGGCATTTACAGGAACATGTTTCACTTTAGTGGTTCTGAAAGAAGATAGCTTTTTTTTTTTTTTTTTAACCCAAGTGGAAGAATCTATAATACTAACACATCACCACTAGAGGGCCAATCGTGCTCAGCTAATTTGGTAAATGGTAGGGGTAGGAAGAGGGAGTGAAAAACATTTGAGTTTACTTTGCATGTGTATTCTTTTATATTATTGGCTGGTTTATTATTTAAAAATTATATTCTAAATTTTCCCCTGTCATTTTTTTTTTACTTTTTGCAGTTTCAGAAAATATTATATTCATTTTTTTTTCAAGTACCACATCAGAACCAAATTAGAATCTTTTATTCCACGGAGATAAAATAACTGCATTAGAAGAATAATCCATTCCAAGCCCCATTATTTTTCCTATAGTTATTTAAATATTTTATAATACAGTCATTATAATGACACTTGATATGTGAAGTTGAACAGAAAAATATAAAAACCTGCACAATGTAGAAGTGATTGGGGAAAGAAATAACATTATTTTCATTGCAAGGAATGGAATAATTTCCATGGGATAGACTCATGGATGGGAACACCTTATAATGCAGTTCTTTTGACATATAAAGAAGTTAAAGCTTCCAAATATAAATATAAATGTATCTCAAGCAAATTGTTTTCTTAAAGCAATCAGTGGCAAATGACCTCAGATACTTATTAAAATACAATTTCTAATCTTCATCATGTGGGATTTAGCCCCAACTTCCTTAATAAGACTCCTATAGCACAAGAATTAAAACCAAGAATCAATAAATGGGATGGAATCAAACTAAAAAGTTTATTTTCAGCAAAAGAAACAATCTGTGAGGTGAACAGAGAGCCTACATCCTGGGAGCAAATTTTTACCCCTCACATATCAGATAGAGCACTAATCTCTAGGGAGTATAAAGAACTCAAAAAGTGAAACACCAAAAAAACAAATAACCCAATCAACAAATGGGCCAAGGACCTGAACAGACACTTCTCATAAGAGGATATACAATCAATCAACAATTATAAAAAAATTTTTTTCATCATCTCTAGCAATCAGAGAAATGAAATTAAAACTACTCTAAGATATCATCTCACCCCAGTCAGAATGGCAGCTATTATGAAGACAAACAACAGTAAGTGTTGGCAATGATGTGGAGAAAAAGGTACACTCATTCATTGCTGGTGGGAATGCAAATTGGTGCAGCCATTTTGGAAAGCAGTATGGAGATTCCTTGGAAATCTGGGAATAGAACTACCATTTGACCCAGCTATTCCTCTCTTTGGAGTATACCCAAAGGACTTAAAAACAGCATACTACAGGGACACAGCCACATCATTGTTTATAGCAGCACAATTCACAATAGCTAAACTGTGGAACCAACCTAGATGCCCTTCAGTGGATGAATGGATAAAAAAAAATGTGGCATATATACACAGTGGAATTTTACTCATCATTAAAAAAGAACAAAAATCATGACATTTTCAGGTAAATGGATGGCATTGGAGAAGATAATGCTAAGTAAATTTAGCCAATCCCCAAAAAACAAATGCTGAATGTTTTCTCTGATATAAGGTGGCTGACTCATAGTGGGGTAGGGAGGGAGAGCATGGGAGGAATAGATGAATTGTAGACAGGGAAGAGGAGTGGGAGCAAAAGGAAGGGGGCAGGAGATTAGCAAGGATGGTGGAATGTGATGGACATCATCATACAAAGTACATTTATGAGACTTGAATTGGATGTCAATATACTTTATACACAGAGATATGAAAAATTGTGGTATATATGAATATTAAGAATTGTAATGGAAAAAAATCCCAAAGTACATGTATAAAAATACTATTTCTACTTCTAGATATTAATATCTATTTTGAAAAACATAAGAAAATTACATTTATGCTTTCATGGACTAATTTTATTAATAATGGTATATAAAGATGAGATAAATGATGGATAATGATTTGTCCAGTATAAATTTGCAATTAAAATCACTGTTTTTAATAATAGGAAAATCAATTGTCTTTCTTGAATTCATAAATATGACAAAGATAACCTCAATATGAAAGATTCACATTACTTTCTGGATTGTATCAAACCTCACTTGGTTTGAGTTTTTAGCTGAACTCTTGGGGCAAGTAAAGTAATTATGATGACCTGAGCCTCAAGTTACTCAGGATGAATGAATGAACAAATAAATGCTTTTTTTGAGATATTTCCTTCCTACAGTTTATCTTTTTTGACTTTTGAAAAAATTATCAATCTGTATTATCCCATCATACTTTATACCTGTGATTATGATAATAATTGCCACATTCAATATAATGGTTTCTCCTACTCTTCCATGAGTTCCAAAGATACTAGAGTATGTTATTTCATCTCTGAATCTTCACAGTCATAAAAATAGCCCTTAATAGAAATTCAGTAAAATTCATTAGACTTCTTTTACTGATGGTAAATTTGTACACTCAAGATATAGAGTTGAATTTTCTCCTCTGCTTTTTTTTTTTAGAAGAATGTGTTTTAAGTCACTTGGAAGTTTACCTTCATAGATGGAGAATGGGCCATGTATCCATCACATGTTGGCAATTCTAGCCCAATAAAGTCATGTCAGGGCTGCTCTCAGGTGAACAGCACACCTGAATTTCTTCACCACATGACAAAAGATCTTGCAATTTACTCCTGACCTTCCACTTGTGTGTGGCTATTTTAAGATAATTTATAACCTAAGGGCAAACATATCAATAATTTATAATAACCTTATGATGTGTAATGTGGTCTGGCATCAGCTGAAGTGTGTTCTAATCCTGCTTTACTAGTTGGTAGTAATAGTGACAGCCATAAGAGCCAACTCGTGATGAACATTTGCTGTGTGTCAGGTGCTCTTTGGAACTCTTGATGGATACTTTAACTAGTTTAGTGACTTGCTAAAATTGGGCAAAATTCTCATTCTTTAACTTTGAGGTGTGTGTGTTTGTTCTTAAGTAGCATTTATAGCAAACTGAATAAAAGCCACCTGTCACAATTTTTTTCCTACTAATAGCAGTTTCCCTTCCCTATTTTCTTTCATGAGATTCTTTTTTCTTGAGGATGGTATGGTTCCAACATTCTCTGCCATTTCTGTACATTTACATTGAGCCAGGCCCTGCTGGGTATTCCAGGAAATTATCTCAGTTCATTTACACTAGCTACATGTAGTTGCAAGCGTTTTCTTCCTTTCATACTCTAGGAAATTGAGGCAGAGAATGGGAAATGCATAACTTGTCTATTGAAAATAATCATTTTGAGATTCAAGCACAGCCATCACTTAATATGGAAAACTAAATTCCATACAATCCACAAATATATTTTGTCATTGAACTGGTGTGCTGTAAAAATTACTTCCGGGCATATTTGTAAATGGATAGTTTTTTATTTAGATTACATTTGAATCACTATTTTTTTCATGCTGTTCTTTGGCAACCCATACAAATTACTTTTTTTTTCAGATTTATAATTTTTATTTTTATGGTTGTTCATATTTATGGAGTACACTGTCTTATTTCAATACATGTATACACATGTAATGATCAGATCAGAGTAATTGACTCATCTGTCATTTCAGACATTTGTTATTTGTGCTGGAAACATTCAAAATCATCTATACTATTTTGAAATATTCATTAACTGCTGTCAACCATCCTGTCATGGAATATTAGAAGTTATTTCTCCTGCACCCCTACACCCATTAACCATTCTTTTTCCATCTCTTTTGTTTTTGTTATTTTGACAAATAATAATTGTATGTATTTATGGTGTACAATATAATGTTTTGATAAATGTTTACAACCTAAAATGATAAAATCAGGCTAATGACAAAGTCTTCCTTGAAGGTGAAATTATTAAATTTATCATTCAATTAAGGTTACTAGAAGAGTGTAGACAAATTAAATTTTCTCCTCCGCCTCTTTTTCTTCATTTCACATGTATAGTTGAGCACACACATTCTACCTCATGGGGCGGGGGCGGGGATCAAGTGAATTAAAAAGAAATCAGATGAGAAGTTCACTAAATAACCTGAAATAATTGTAACTATTTATATTGGATTAGAGATTTAGACTATCTTAAATCTTTGTTCATAGACAACTAGCAGAGCTTCATACCATGTCAAGTTATATTATTTTTAATGTAGGGCTGCTATCTCAATGTTGATGCTACTTAATTAAGAAAACCTCTTTGAGTAATCAGGACTTGTATGAACTTTGGTGATTTCCCAAAAAATTTTTTGAAAATCTTCTTGCTTTTACTTATGTTACCCAGATAAATAAAGACTTTGTTAATTAGCCTGATTTGACCATTTTATATTGTAATCATTTATCAAAACATTATATTGTACCCCATAAATACATACAACTTTTATTTGTCAATTAAAAACCAGAAGGATGGAGAAAGAATGGTTAATGGGTATAAGTGTGCAGATGAAGAGGAGAAATAACTTAAAGCAAGTAGCCCTCCGATAGCCCTATTGCACACAACACAATTAAATTAGAATGTTCACCTAAATATATTTTATTTGATGATTTAATTTTGCACCTACATAGTAGGTTATATATATTTGTTATCTTCATAATTATTATTTAAGTAAGTTTGAATTTTGGTTTTTAATGTGTGACATAAAATAACTTGTTGTGAAGTATGGAAAAGAATGTTTGCTGCTTCTGTTTCATTTTGATTATCTGGGATTATTACAAAGTTATTCTGTGAAATATAACTTAGGCAACTGAGGGCAAAACCCAATTTAACTGTGGGCAACTTATAACCAGGAAAAGGAAAAATAATAAAGATTCATGCTTAAAAGTAAGAAATCTCGTTTCAAAATTCTGGTGGTTCCACAAATTACTCTACCACTTAGTAATCCTGTCACATGAGAAAATTTATGTAAACTTATTCTTCCTGAATTTTCTCACTGGTAAAATGGAAATAATAATTATAACTTCTGTATAGTTTTCTTTTTTAAATTAAGCCTTTTTATTCTGAAATAACTGTATATGTGAGTTTTGCATAACTATAACAAATATCTGACATAAACGAATTTATAAAGACAAAAGGCTATTTGGGGTCACAGTGTTGGAGGTTTCAGTCCATAATGGACTGACCTCATTGTTTTGGGCCTATGATGAAGCAGCACATCATGGTAAGACATATGATAGGATAAAGTCCTTTGCTTCATGGCTGGAACACTAAACGAAAGGAAGAGAAAGGAGCTAACATAGTACTGTCTTCTTTGAGGACACACTCCCCAAAACAATAAGACCACCTAATAGGCCCCATCATAAAATTTCTACCATCTCCTCATAGCATCATCAGATAAGGACCAAGCTTTTTAACACCTAGGTCTTTGGGTGACATTCAAGATCCAAATTTATGGAGCATTCTTCTCTTGTTCCCTGAAGACTCATGATCCTCTCACAATGAAAAAGTCATTTGGTCCATTTCTACTAGTCCCATATCTAAGCTGTTCCAGCATTTCTCAAAAATCTTACTTTGAAGTCTTCTCTGAGACTCAAGGGATACCCACCTGTGAGCCTCTGTAAAAACCCAAAAAGAGACCAGTGTGGTGGCACCTACCCATAATCCTAACTGTTCTGGTGGCTGAGGCAGGAGGATTGCTTCAGCAATATAGCAAAGCCCTAAGCAAGACTCTGTCTCTAAAAATTATATCTAAAAAGCACTGGAAATGTGGCTCAGGGGTTAAGCAACACTGGGTTTAATCCTTGGTTCAAAAAAAAAATTCCAAGATACAATGGGGGGGAACAGGCACAGAATAATCATTTCTATTCCAAAAGTGAGAAATAGGAAAACTGCAAGGCAGTATCAGACTAAGCAAAACTGAAACCTAATAGGGAGTCATTTAATCCTATTTGTACATTTCTCTATTTAGCATTTGGGCCATAATTTGGTGGAATGTGGGCTTCCAAGGGCTTCAGCAGCCCTGAACATAGTCATAGTTTTGCTGGTTGTAATTAATGTGGCTACTGTCACATTGGCTTTGCATGCTACCTTCAGCTTCCCTTAGAAGGCATTACACACCTGGGACCTAAATTTTCCTGGGGACTCCATTGCAGCTTTAGCTTCATCATTTTTTTCTAATTAATTAATTTATTTTAATTACATATATGTAAAAGCAGAATGCATTTTGATTCATTGTACACAATTGCAGCACAACTTTATATTTCCATAGTTTTACCCAATGTAGCATCACACCATATGTGCAGTCAAACATGTATCTAGGGTAATGATGTTCACCCAATTTTCCCCATCTTTCCTGCCCCCTTGCACCCTCCCTACCTTCTCTCCCATTTGCCCAATCAAAGTTCCTCCATTTTCCCTATGCCTTCCTCCTCCCCATTATGGATCAGCATCCACTCATCAGAGAGAACATTTGGCTTTTGGGTTTGGGGATTGGCTCACTTTGCTTAACATGGTATTCTCCAACTCCACCCATTTACCTGAAAATGTCATAATTTTATTCTCTTTTAATGCTTAGTAATATTTCATTGTGTATTTATATACCACAGTTTCTTTATTAATTCTTCTATTGAAGGGCATCTAGTTTGCTTCCACAGTTTAGCTACTGTGAATTGAGCTGCTATAAACATTGATGTGGTTGCATAAATATAGGATGCTGATTTTAAGTCCTTTGGGTATAGACTAGGAGTGGGATAGCTGGGTCAAATGGTGGTTCCATTCCAAGTTTTCTAAGGACTCTCCATACTGCTTTCCAGATTGACTGCATCAATTTTCAGTCCCACCAGCAATGTATCACTGTGCCTTTTCCCTCATATCCTCACGAACATTTATTGTTGTCTGTATTCTTGAAAAAATAGTGCACAATGCATGATCAAGTGGGATTCATTGCAAGGATGCAAATTTGGTTTAACATATGGAAATCAATAAATATAATTCATCACATCAATAGACTTAAAGAATCATTTGATTATATCAATTGATGGAGAGAAAGCATTTGACAAAATGCAGCACCTCATGTTCAAAATACTAGAAATACTAGGGATAGTAGGAACACACCTCAACAATGTAAAAGCTATCTATCCTAATCCCAAGGCCAACATCATTCTCAATGGAGAGAAATTGGAATCATTCCCTCTAAAAACTGGAACAAGACAGGGATGACCTCTTTCACCACTTTAATTCAATATAGTCCTTAAAACTCTAGCCAGAGCAATTAGATGAAAGAAATTAAAGGGGAATGGATACGGACAGAAGAACTCAAACTATCATTATTTGCTGATGACATGATTCTATATTTAGATGTTCCAAAAAACTCTATCAGAAAACTTCTACAATTAATCAATGAATTCAGCAAAGTAGCATAGCAGGATATAAAATCAATACCCATAGATCAAATGCATTTCTATACATCAGTGATGAATCCTCTGATAGAGAAATTAGGGGAACTACCCCATTTACAATAACCTCAAAAATACAAAATAAAATAAAATACTTGGGAACTTAACAAAAGAGGTGAAATACCTCTATAATGAATACTACAGACAGTAAAGAAAGAAATTGAAAAAGACCTTAGAAGATGGAAAAATCTCTCATGCTTTTGGATAGGCAAAATTAATATTGACAAAATCGCTATAGTACCCAAAGTTCTATACAGATTCAATGCAAGTCCAATTAAAATCCCAATATCATTCCCTATGGAAATGGAAAAAGCAATCATGGAATTCATTTGAGAAAATAAGAGACCCAGTATAGCCAAAGCAATCCTTAGCCAGAAGAGTGAAGCAGGAGGCAACATGATACTGGACCTTAATCTATATTACAAAGCTATAGTAAAAAAAACAGCAAGGTATTGGCACCAAATAGTCATGTAGACCAATGGTACAGAATAGAAGACACAGAGACAAACCAATATAAAAACAGTTATCTCAAACTAGAGAAACATGCCAAAAATACACAGTGGAGAAAAGATAGCCTCTTCAACAAACGGTGTAGGAGAATTGGAAATCCATATGCAACAAAACGAAACTAAACTGTTATCTCTCACCATGCACAAAACTTAAAGTGGATCAAGGACCTAGGTATTAGTACAAAGACTCTGTACCTAATAGAGGAAAAAGTAGGCCCAAATCTTCATCATGTTGGATTAGGCCCCGACTTACCTTAACAAGACTTCTAAAGAGCAAGAAATAAAATCAAGAATTAATAAATGGAATGGGCTCAAACTAAAAAGCTTCTTCTCAGCAAAAGAAACAATCAACGAGGGAAGAGAGAGCCTACATTTGGGGAGAAAATTTTTGCCACATACAGATCAGATAGAGAGCTAATCACCAGGACATATAAAGAACTCAAAAACTTAACACCACACAAACAAACAAACCAATCAATAAATGGGCTAAGGAGCTAAACAGACACTTCTCAGAAGATATACAATCAATTAACATATATATAAAAAATTTTCAGGGGGAGGGAAGATGGCGGAGAGGGGAGTGCATTGCCCCAGTGTGCTGCTTCACTGTGTGGGAGTATGACAAGTCAGGACGGCTAAAGGATATCTTGTTAGGAATTTCCAGCAATAGTGGGGTGCTCCGGAACCTGGAGGAAGGATTTCCATCGCACGAGGATCGGCTACGGGGACTCAAACGCGAGAGGTTTGTTGCACGGAGGGTAACACTGCTTATTCAGCAAATCGCCCCGCGGCTAGAGTCTGCAGTGCGCGCTGGGAAACGAGGAGATAGCGACACAGGGATACAGCGCTGCAGTTTCTGCCAGCCGTGCAAGCACCGTACTCAGGGATGAATTCTGGGTTCGAGACTGGGGAAGGAAGCGGTCCATCTCGGTTCTCCACACTGGTCAGACCACAGAGGAGGCCAGCAACCACCATGTTGGAAAGCTGACGTCACCATCCCTGTTTTCGACTGACCGCAGCTCATTCAGCCATAGAACAGGTAATTTCAGGCTGCCATTCGCCTGCGGCTTGCAGATAGATTGCTAGGGTTCAGTGCATGGGTGCTTCTTAGAATCTGATCTTATCGGAGCGAACACCGAGCGCGGGGCGACCGAGTTCCGGCTCCCGGAACCGCCCTGGCCCAGGGCTGCGGAGCCTGCGGAGGCTGCTTCTTGGACCCTGCTCCTATCAGAGCATACACCAAGCACTAAGCGGCCGAATTCCGGCTCCCGGAACTGAGCCCGCAGGGACTGCTTCTTGGAGCCTACCCTTATAGGAGCTTACACCGAGCACGGAGCAGCCGAGTTCCGGCTCCCGGAACTTCCCTGGCCCGGGGCTAGGAGCCCACGGAAACTGCTTCTCGGTCCGGGTCCTGCTGAGGGCCACTCAGGACTCACCCGTTGCTTTGGTTGCCCGGCAAGGGGAACGAAATGCTGCCATTCGCATAGGATACCAACATGGCAGAGATCTGATGTCAGCAGAAAGCGGTGGAGGAGAGAACTTCATCAATACCAGCGGCGACAGAAACAGTTGGTCTCCTGGTAGGGGGGGTGAGGCACAGACACGTGAGTCTCTCTCGATTTGTCGTCGAGCCAGAGGGGAGGAGCCGGGCTGCTGCCAGCGCCCGGAGCAGGCCCAGCGGCTCGCCAGCGTGGTGACCGCGTGACCCCATTGGAGAGGGGGCGGAGCGGAGCTGCCACCCGCACCCGCAAGTTGGGCAGACCCGCAACCCAGTGGTACATGGGCGTGGTAGGAGGGGCAGGGCAGAGCCGCCGTTCGCGCTTGCAAGGTAAACAGACCTGTGACAGCCTGGCGGGTCAGGCCCAGTGGACTGCCAGTGTGGTACACACGTCACCCCAACTGGAGTAGGGGCAGAGCAGATCCTTCTCCCACGCCCGGATCAGGCCCTGCCGGTGTGGTGGCCACGTGAACCCAATTGGAGTGGGGGCGGAGCGGAACCGCCACCCATGCCAGCAGGGTGAGCAGACCTGTGACCAACCTGCGGATCAGGCCCAGGGGTCCGCAGGCGTGGTAGGAGGGGCAGGGCAGATCCGCCGCCCGGGCCTCCAAGGTAGGCAGACCTGCAACAGACCGGCGGATCAGGCCCAGGAGCCTTCCGGCGTGGTACACACACCACCCTAATTGGAGTAGGGGCAGAGCAGAGTCGCCGCCCGTCCCAGGAACAGGCCCAGTGTCCTGCAGGCGGGGTAGTCATGACACCCCAATTGGAGTAGGGGCAGAGCAGAGCCTCCACCCGTGCCCGAAAGGTGGGCAGATCTGCGACCGACCAGCGGGACAGGCCCAGTGGCCTGCCGGTACGACAGACACGTCACCCATTTGGAGTAGGGGCAGAGTAGAGCCGCCGCCCGCGCCTGCAGGGTAGGCAAACCTGCAACCGACCGGTGGATCAGGCCCGGTGGCCTGCCGGCGTGGTACACTCGTCACCCCAATTGGAGTAGGGGCAGAACAGAGCCGCCACCAGCGCCCAGAACAGGCCCAGTGACCTGCCGGCGTGTTAGCCATGACACCCCAATTGGAATAAGGAGAGAGCAGAGCCGCCGCCCGCGCCTGCAGGAAAGATACGCAAGCAGTATGAAAAGACAAGGAAAGAAAGGACCACAAGCAATGCAGGTCAACGCAACTTTAGAAGAGGTAACAGCTGCAGCAGATGGAATGTCAGATAAAGAATTCAGGATATACATGCTTCAGATGATCTGGAGTATCAAGGAAGACATTAGACAGCAAAATCAGACAATGAAAGATCACTTCGACAATGAATTAAGCAAACAAATCCAGGAAGCAAAGGATCAACTATACAGGGAGATAGAGGTTATAAAAAACAAGCAAACAGAAATCCTAGAAATGCAGGAAGCAATAAACCAACTTAAAAACTCAATGGAGAATACTACCAGCAGAGTAGAACACTTAGAAGATAGAACATCAGACAATGAAGACAAAGTATTTCAACTGGAAAAGAACATAGACAGCTCAGCAAGACTGTTAAGAAACCATGAGCAGAACATCCAAGAAATATGGGATAACATTAAGAGACCAAACTTAAGAGTCATTGGGATACAGGAAGGTACAGAGCTCCAAACCAAAGGAATGAGCAGTCTATTCAATGAAATAATATGAGAAAACTTCCCAGACTTGAAGAATGAGACAGAATCCCAAATCCTAGAAGCCTACAGGACGCCGAATGTGCAAAATCATAAGAGATCCACACCTAGACACATTATAATGAAGATGCCCAACATACAGAATAAGGAGAGAATTTTAAAAGCTACAAGAGAAAGGAAGCAGATTACATTTAGTGGTAAGCCAATCAGGATAACAGCTGATCTTTCAACACAGACTCTGAAAGCTAGAAGATCCTGGAATAACATATTTCAAACACTGAAAGATAATGGGTTCCAACCAAGAATTGTGTATCCAGCGAAATTAAGCTTCAGGATGGAGATGAAATTAAAACCTTCCACGATAAACAAAAGTTTAAAGAATATGCAGCTAGAAAACCATCTCTTCAAAACATCCTCGCCAAAGCATTACAGGAAGAGGAAATGGAAAATAACAATGAAAACCAACAGTGGGAGGTAGGACAGTAAAGGGGGGGGGAATAATCAAAGAGGAAAACAAACCATGTTTAGTAACAGAAATAAACAAATATGGCTGGAAGAACAACCCATATCTCAATAATAACCCTAAATGTTAATGGCTTAAACTCACCAATTAAGAGACACAGGCTAGTAGAATGGATCACAAAACAAGACCCAACAATATGCTGCCTACAGGAGACGCATTTGATAGGAAAAGACATACATAGGCTGAAGGTGAAAGGTTGGGAAAAATCATATCACTCATATGGACTTTGGAAACAAGCAGGCGTGTCCATACTCATATCAAATAAAATAGATTTCAAGCCAAAGTTAATCAAAAGAGATAAAGAGGGACACTACATACTGCTTAAGGGAACCATACACCAACAAGACATAACAATCATAAATATTTATGCCCCAAACAATGGTGCAGCTATGTTCGTCAAACAAACTCTTCTCAAGTTCAAGAGTCTAATAGACCACCATACAATAATCATGGGAGACTTCAACACACCTCTCTCGCCACTGGACAGATCTTCCAAACAAAAGTTGAATAAGGAAACTATAGAACTCAATAACACTATTAATAACCTAGACCTAATTGACATATATAGAGTATACCACCCAACATCAAGCAGTTACACTTTTTTCTCAGCAGCACATGGATCCTTCTCAAAAATAGATCATATATTATGTCACAGGGCAACTCTTAGACAATATAAAGGAGTAGAGATATTACCATGCATCTTATCTGATCATAATGGAATGAAACTGAAAATCAACGATAAAAGAAGGAAGGAAAAAGCATACATCACTTGGAGAATGAACAATAGGTTACTGAATGATCAATGGGTTATAGAAGACATCAAGGAGGAAATTAAAAAATTCTTAGAGATTAATGAAAACACAGACACAACATATCGGAATCTATGGGACACATTGAAAGCAGTTCTAAGAGGAAAATTCATTGCTTGGAGTTCATTCCTTAAAAAAAGAAAAAACCACCAAATAAATGATCTCATACTTCATCTCAAAATCCTTGAAAAAGAAGAGCAAAACAACAGCAAAAGAAGTAGAAGGCAAGAAATAATTAAAATCAGAGCTGAAATTAATGAAATCGAAACAAAAGAAACAATTGAAAAAATTGACAAAACTAAAAGTTGGTTCTTTGAAAAAATAAACAAAATCGACAGACCCTTAGCGATGCTATCGAAGAGAAGAAGAGAGAGAACTCAAATTACTAGCATACGGGATGAAAAAGCCAATATCACAACAGACACTTCAGAAATACAGAAGATAATCAAAAACTATTTTGAATCCTTATACTCCAATAAATTAGAAGATAGTGAAGGCATAGATAAATTTCTTAAGTCATATGATCTGCCCAGATTGAGTCAGGAGGATATAGAAAACCTAAACAGACCAATATCAATTGAGGAGATAGAAGAAACCATAAAAAGACTACCAACTAAGAAAAGCCCAGGACCGGATGGGTATACAGCAGAATTTTACAAAACCTTTAAAGAAGAACTAATACCAATACTTTTCAAGCTACTTCAGGAAATAGAAAAGGTGGGAGAACTTCCAAATTCATTCTATGAGGCCAACATCACCCTGATACCTAAACCAGACAAAGACACTTCAAAGAAAGAAAACTACAGACCAATATCTCTAATGAACCTAGATGCAAAAATCCTCAATAAAATTCTGGCGAATCGGATACAAAAATATATCAAAAAAATTGTGCACCATGATCAAGTAGGATTCATCCCTGGGATGCAAGGCTGGTTCAATATACGGAAATCAATAAATGTTATTCACCACATCAATAGACTTAAAAATAAGAACCATATGATCATCTCGATAGATGTGGAAAAAGCATTCGACAAAGTACAGCATCCCTTTATGTTCAAAACTCTAGAAAAACTAGGGATAACAGGAACATACCTCAATATTGTAAAAGCAATCTATGCTAAGCCTCAGGCTAGCATCATTCTGAATGGAGAAAAACTGAAGGCATTCCCTCTAAAATCTGGAACAAGACAGGGATGCCCTCTCTCACCACTTCTGTTCAACATAGTTCTCGAAACACTGGCCAGAGCAATTAGACAGACGAAAGAAATTAAAGGCATAAAAATAGGAAAAGAAGAACTTAAATTATCACTATTTGCAGATGATATGATTCTGTACCTAGCAGACCCAAAAGGCTCTACAAAGAAACTATTAGAGCTAATAAATGAATTCAGCAAAGTGGCAGGATATAAAATCAACACGCATAAATCAAAGGCATTCCTGTATATCAGCGACAAATCCTCTGAAATGGAAATGAGGACAACCACTCCATTCACAATATCCTCAAAAAAAGAAAATACTTGGGAATCAACCTAACAAAAGAGGTGAAAGACTCATACAATGAAAACTACAGAACCCTAAAGAGAGAAATAGAAGAAGATCTTAGAAGATGGAAAAATATACCCTGTTCATGGATAGGCAGAACTAACATCATCAAAATGGCGATATTACCAAAAGTTCTCTACAGGTTGAATGCAATGCCAATCAAAATCCCAACGGCATTTCTTGTAGAAATAGAGAAAGCAATCATGAAATTCATATGGAAAAATAAAAGACCCAGAATAGCAAAAACAATGCTAAGCAAGAAGTGTGAATCAGGCGGTATAGCGATACCAGACTTCAAACTATACTACAGAGCAATAGTAACAAAAACAGCATGGTACTGGTACCAATACAGGCGGGTGGACCAATGGTACAGAATAGAGGACACAGAAACCAATCCACAAAACTACAACTATCTTATATTTGATAAAGGGGCTCAAAGCATGCAATGGAGGAAGGATAGCATCTTCAACAAATGGTGCTGGGAAAACTGGAAATCCATATGCAACAAAATGAAACTGAATCCCTTTCTCTCGCCATGCACAAAAGTGAATTCAAAATGGATCAAGGAGCTTGATATCAAATCAGAGACGCGCCGTCTGATAGAAGAAAAAGTTGGCTACGATCTACAGTCGGTGTGGTCGGGCTCCAAATTCCTCAATAGGACACCCATAGCACAAAAGTTAATAACTAGAATCAACAAATGGGACTTACTCAAACTAAAAAGTTTTTTCTCAGCAAAAGAAACAATAAGAGAGGTAAATAGGGAGCCTACACCCTGGGAACAAATCTTTACTCCTCACACTTCAGATAGAGCCCTAATATCCAGAGTATACAAAGAACTCAAAAAATTAGACAATAAGAGAACAAACAACCCAATCAACAAATGGGCCAAGGACCTGAACAGACACTTCTCAGAGGAGGACATACAGTCAATCAACAAGTACATGAAAAAATGCTCAACATGTCTAGCTGTCAGAGAAATGCAAATCAAAACCACCCTAAGATACCATCTCACTCCAGTAAGATTGGCAGCCATTAGGAAGTCAAACAACAACAAGTGCTGGCGAGGATGTGGGGAAAAGGGTACACTTGTACATTGCTGGTGGGACTGCAGATTGGTGCAGCCAATTTGCAAAGCAGTATGGAGATTTCTTGGAAAGCTGGGAATGGAGCCACCATTTGACCCAGCTATTCCCCTTCTTGGTCTATTCCCTAAAGACCTAAAAAGAGCATGCTACAGGGACACTGCTACATCGATGTTCATAGCAGCACAGTTCACAATAGCAAGACTGTGGAACCAACCTAGATGCCCTTCAATAGACGAATGGATAAAAAAAATGTGGCATTTATACACAATGGAGTATTACTCTGCATTAAAAAATGACAAAATCATAGAATTTACAGGGAAATGGATGGCATTAGAGCAGATTATGCTAAGTGAAGCTAGCCAATCCCTAAAAAACAAATGCCAAATGTCTTCTTTGATATAAGGAGAGTAACTAAGAACAGAGTAGGGACGAAGAGCAGGAGAAGAAGATTAACATTTAACAGGGATGAGAGGTGGGAGGGAAAGGGAGAGAGAAGGGAAATTGCATGGTAATGGAAGGAGACCCTCAGGGTTATACAGTGGAGGGGGTAGAGAGAGAGGAGGGGAGGGGAGGGGAGAGGTGGGGAGGGGGGAGGGTGGAGGATGGGAAAGGCAGCGGAGCACAACAGACACTAGTATGGCAATTTGTAAATCAATGGATGTGTAACTGATGTGATTCTGCAATCTGTGTATGGGGTGAAGGTGGGAGTTCATAACCCACTTGAATCAAAGTGTGGAATATGATATGTCAAGAAATTTGTAATGTTTTGAACAACCCACAATAAAAAATTTAAAAAAAAATTTTTCAACATCTCTAGTAATTAGAGAAATGCAAATCAAAACGACTTTATCTTCACTCTTACGGCTCCACCCATGACCCTACCCCAGGCTGCTTGCAGGGACTTCTGTACTGCAACACATGGCCTGGCCTCTCAGGTGTGCCTTTGAAAACTCAATGAAGGTCTCCATGACCCTGTGACACTTGTATGACAGCAAACGCCATCAATTAAAGGACACAGGGTCTGTCATCAGCTCAAGATTTACCTGGGCTGACTGCTGCATTGAGTACCTAGTCAGCTTAGGTAGTCTTAGCTGAGCAGGGACCCAGGGCTCTCTTCTCTAAAAACTCTGGTATGGAAAATATTTAAAATGAATTTACATTTCTATGCTTTGATCCTATGCTGATCTCTCTCTCTCTCTCTCTCTCTCTCTCTCTCTCTCTCTCTCTCTCTCTCTCTCTCTCTCTCTCTCTCTCTTTTGTACTGAGGATTTAAACCAGCAGTTTTTAACCATTGAGCCACATCCCCAGTCCTGTTTTTATTATTGAGAGGGTCTCACTAAGTTGCTTAGGGACTCACTAAGTTGCTGAGGCTGGCTTTGAACTTGTGATTCTCCTGTCTCAGCCTCCTGAGCTTCTGGGATTACAGGTGTGCAATGCCACAGCCGTATCTGGGAATCTTTCCACTTGGTCCCAGGGCAAATCCCTTGACTTCTAATGGTGCTAATCTCTTTAGCAACTGTATCCTACTTGACTGCATCTTTAGACACACTCCCTTTCTGGCCAAACCATAATGTTTTCAAATGTTTTTGTTCTGTTTCTTTGTGTTCCTGGTTATCCTTTGTTTAAAGCAACCAGTAATACCCATGATGCTGTATAAGTGTTATGCTTCCATAAAATTTTCTCCACCAGATAAACTTTAAAGTCAGTCTCTCATAATATCTCAGGTTAAGGACAAAATGCCATTCGAATTATTTGTCATGGTGAAAAAGAGCAAAGTTCTTGAGTCCAATTTCCAACAGAATCCTCATTTTCATCTGATTCCTCATCAGCAGGACTTTTGTTGTCTGCATTTTTATCTTCATTCTGGTCTTCTGAATCCCCACCAGAATCAACCATGAAGCTTTGCTTACAGCACTGAAGATTTTCCTAGCTTATTTCTGCACGAATTTCCAAATTCTTCCATAAATCAATGACAAGGCTTCTCCACGTTGTCACAGGTTTAGCAACAACTGCTCCATTTCTCAGTACCAATTTTATATATAAGTCAGCTTTCCATCACTATAATTAATACATTTATGAACAGCAAATGTTTATTTTGTCTCACAGTTTTAGAGGTTTCAGTCCATGATCAATTTACGCCACTGCTTTGGATCCTTGGCAAGGCAGCACATCAGAGCAAAGCATGTGGCTGAGCCAGGCTGCTCACCTCATGGCCAGGATGCCCAAAGGCAGGAAAGGAAGAGGCTGGATTTCCCTAAGCCCTTCCAGGACACATCTCCAAAGCTCAGAGGACTTCTCACCAGTCCCCACCTACCACTTACCCCACAATAGCATATGCCGGGAGCCAAACCTTTAAACCTTTGGAGAATTTTAAGATCCAAACTATAGCATTTACACACAATTGAAAGAAGTCATTTTGAGGGACCCTAGGTACTCTTTATTGACTTTCTCTCAATTGCTATGTCTTACAAATCTTGGATACCACATTACCACCAGGATAGTGGAGAGGGATCACTAAGATACAGAAGATTTCCATCAGGATCTTTCATGTACATTTTGATAGCTACATTCACTGCCCTCCTACTTCCACACCTGCCAATCACTAATCTTTCTTGATTTCTGTATTTATGCAGTTCTAAGAATGTATATAAATAAAATTATTCACTATGTCATTGCAGAATTCCACTTATATGCTGCGATTTTACCACTCCCCTGTTGCAGGAACTCTAAGTGTTTTATAATCAAGAGAGATTTTTAAAAAGCTTTATGAACATATATAGAAGTTTTTGTATGAAAATACATTTCCATTCCTCTGGGATAAATGACTACAATATAATATAAATTCTAAGTTATATGGTTCTTGAGGTTGTTTTTTTCTTTTAAAAAAAAAACTCCTCAATTTTTTTTTCCAGGATTTCTGTTCTGTTGCAATGCACAAGCAACTGAGTTTCTCAGCATCGTCACCAGCATTTAGTGTTGTTACTATTTTGTTGGTTTTTGTTGCTTAGTCATTCTGATATATAGTAGAATCTCATTATGTTTTTAATTTGCATTTGCCTGATGGACAATGATATTGAAAATTTTTTTTAATGTTTATTTAACATCTGTATATACTACTGTTTAAAATGTCTCTTTTATCTTTGCTCATTTTCTAATTGGATTGTTTTTACTAGTCCTGAGTTTATATATATATATATATATATATATATATATATATATATATATATATATATGTAATTATAATTTAGAATATATATTTGTATAATATATATACATATATGTATAAATAAATAACACCACACAATCAATCCAATTAGAAAATAAGCAAAGCCACAAAGATACATATTATCTATACATGTATATGTAAAATTTATATACATATACATATATACACACATATACATACATAACATATATACAAATTTTTATGTACTAGCTTTTGATACATATGATCTGAAGATATTTTTTCTAAGTTTGTAGCTTGTCATTTTCATACTTTTAACAGGGTATTTCAAAGAGCAAACGGTTATAATTTTGATGAAGTCAATTTTATGAGTTTTCTCTTTTAGGAATCATGCTTTTTGTGACAAGTCTAATAATTCTTTTCTTAATCCAAATGCCAAAGATTTTTCTCTTATTTATAAAAGTTTCATAGTTTTACATTTTATACTTAAGTCTATAATCCATTTTGAGTTCAAAGTATTTTTTGATACCCCAGATATTTCCCCTTTGATCCATGGATTATTTAGAAATGTGTTATTTAGTTTCCAAGAATTTGGAGGTTTTCCCATTTTCTTTCTGTTATTGATTTTTAGATTGATTCCATTGGGTTCAGAGAACACGTGTTGTAAAATTTGAATTTTTTAAGTTTGTTGAGGATTATTTTATGGCCCAGTATTTCATCTAGGTTTGCACATTATTTGGGCTCTTGGTAAAACAAGTTCCCCACTCTGTCTATATATAAATCCACCTCTGGATAGTGAAAACAAACACAAATGTATTTTGTCATGGTTTCTTAACTTATTAGAGAAATTATCTTTTTAGTATTTGTGCAGTAGAAGAAGAATTGACTAAAAAATTCTGGGGGAACTTGTATATATGTAACAGCTCTTCTCAGCTAAGAAATTCAAATCATAGATACGTCGTTGATTAATTCAACAAATAACTATGAAATGCCCATCACTACATCAAAACTACATTTTTATGAAGGTGATAGGTATTTACATATTGTCATGCTAATGAATTTAAAAACAGGTCTATCCTCTAATGAACAACAATTGAGCTCTAGGATAACATATACCAGTGACATTCTCCCTGGTCAGCAAAGCTTTGTTAAACAATATCTAACAAGTAAGTAGGAGATCCATTTTGATATAATTAACTTTATAAGAACTGAACATAGAGCACTGATGCTCAAAGTGGGCTTGAGATGCCAAGTGTTCCTAGGGGCTTTGATGGGAGATGAAGAAACCATATGATAGCACACCATTAAATGTCTCTGTGGGGTAGGTTTCAGCTGCTGCTGCCAACTTTCCTCACATGGATATCCATTAGGTACTTCCTTCCTGCTTCTCTCATTTGGCCAAGAGTTAGCTCACATCCTTATGGAGTGTTTATTCTGTAGAACACTCTTCAGAGAGCCCAGTGTATCATGAATATTCCCTCTGTATTCCTTTCTTTCATTACCTCCCCATTCGTCTGACATTGGAAAAAAAAAAAAAAACAAGTGCTTGTAAAGTGATATTTATTATAGAGGATAGAACAACTAAATAGTAGATGTTATACATAGTGGGAAACGGGATAAGGAATGTGAGAAGATGTTAAAATCAGTAAAGAAAAAAAATGTGCACAAATATAGATCATTAGATGCAACCTCTGCTGTTCTCCTATTTCTCTTCCTACAATATGTTCTCACAATTTTTTTCTCGCCAAGGATGTATTAGAGATATTCATAAGTCTTCCTCAGGCAATGTTTTCCTGAAATGTTCTTCCTTTGAAAACCCCAAAAGATTTATCTCAGTTTAAGACCTTTGATGTCAAACTGCAGAAGCTTTCCTTCAGAGGTGAAAGGAATTTTCATTTCAACTCCCATCCTTTCTTGTTTACCACATTCCAAGAAATTTGCCTAGAATTGAAATGTTCCAGCCTTGGTCTTATGAAAGATGTTATATTTTATTTGTTCCACATCCCATTTCTACCCTTTCTTCCCCAACTCCCTACTTTAAAATGAGTAAATTAAATTGGCTCTGTTATTTTTGAGTTATGAGACAGTGAAAAATATATTTTTCCTCCTCTTAAAAATTGCTTGAAGCTTTATTTGTACTAGTTTAACTCAAAACTGGATATAAACTTCACACTTGGCAGTATTACAATAGAAGAGAAAAAACAAGCCAAATTAAAAAAAAAAAAAAGACACTCCTATAAAATTTAAAGCTTAAAACATAACAAATATATTCAACAAATTTTTTGCTATCCAAATATATTATGTATGTTTTCAGGTAAAGCTTAAAGCATAACAAATATTTTATTTTGAATTTTTGCTGTCCAAATACGTTCTGTATGTTTTCAGGTAAAAAAAAAAAAAAAAGAAATATCCCAGGAGAATGTTCTGACTTTCTTTACTTTGAATAAATAATCATGGACTACCTGCTATATAGAAAGTACTAAGACAAACAGAGATGAGCAAGATTTATTCTTGGGTACTAAAAAGTCTAAAGTGGGAGTGTGGGATTATTAGAATACAAAGAAAGGGTGTAAACAACATGTTCAAAGGAGTTCAGAGGAAGAAGAGATCCCAGTAGGACTGTTCTAAGCAGCCATTATCTACTCTTTGGACCAAAGCATCAGTCTCTGGACTTGTCCCTCTGATTTTACTACTGTTTCCTTTAATCCAATCTCTCCAAGTACCCAGTTTCATTTCCTAAAACGTAAATCCAATCTAATCATGTCTGTGCTTAGAAACTTCTAGTTGTTTCCCACTGAACTTAGAATGCACTCCAAATTCTTCATGGCACCCTGGAAAGTGCCACATGAGACAGTCTCTGCCACCCTCACTCAGTTCCTTATATATGCCAAGCTCCCTCCTTCCCGTGAGTCTTTATCTTTGCTGCCTCTCTATTTTGTTTGTTTGTTTTAATTTAATTATATTTTTTACATAAATGGAGCACATTTTTTCCTTTCTCTGATTGTATAAGATGTAGAGTCACACCATTCATGCAATCATACCCATACATAGGGTAATAATGCTTGTCTCATTCTACTATCTCCTCCCCACTGCCTACCCTCTCTCGTTTCTTGCTGCCTTTTGAGCTGAAAATCTTTACTCCAAAATTTTGTCTTGATGTACTCCCTTACATGATCCATGTCATGAGTCAAATATTCTTGTGTACTGCTAAGAGCAACACGTGGCACTTAATAAGCCACATGGAAGTGTTGTAAAGGGTTGCTTAGTCTCATATACCTAATCCACCATTTTTTAAAAGGCATTATTTGTTGTTATCTCCTAACACTCTGTAATATGTAATATCCATTTTTATTTATTCATCAGCTGGCTTATTGTCTATCTCCCTTTACTATTATGTAAGCTCAATGGGGAAAAGATTTGTTTTCAATTGAATTTCCAGAGTATAGAAGAATGCCTACTAGACTCTGTTCACCTAACAAAAATACATTACATCAACTTTTTGGTTAAAATTACATTAATAAAAGTTTAATTGTTTCAGATTGTTTTAAAGCAAGGAGTCCCTTTTAGAAAAAGAGCATGCACATATTGTTTTATATTTGTTCTTAAAACTGTTAGGAATGGAGATGAAGGATAGAGGTTTTGTTTTTATTGTTGTTTGTGTTTAGTATGTAAAGGATGCAATGATATTGCTGTGAAGACTACCCCTGACTCAAACTCTTCAATTATAGTGTCTCCATACACTTCAATCTACCATTAAGGTTATATGTCTCTGAGACCTGAATGCTTTGGGATAGTTTAGATTTCAATTCTTACATAAGTCCCATAAGGCAAGGGATGATGATTTTCTTATTGATCATAAACCTGATGTTCAGCACTTAGAGCAATGTCAGGGACATAACAGTAGCTCAATAAATATTTGTAGAATGATTAAAATAACTAACACCCTGGAAGGATTATAGCAGCTGATAAATTTTTCTGAGAATAGTCAGGCAATAGACTGTTTGGACCCAGCAATAGATACATTTTTGTGAACATACTGATTCAACCACAAACTTGAATGATGAAACTGAGTTTGGATCATTTTCAGCCACATTTGGCATTGGGGAAGTTATTCCATATGTATGTTACTGTAATTTCTGACTTTTGTGACAAACTGGTCCTGATTTGTTTGGTGGCATATCTTCAAGATGGCTTCAATACCATTTAGCCATATATCTGCATAGAGTTGTTCTCTATTGATTATAATACACATCCGTAACTTTTCAGAGTCTACATAGTTAGCATTAATTTGCATAAAATATAAGAACCTTGCAAACACATAGCTCCATTTATATCCCCATCCATCTTTTATGTGATACTTATCTTATGCATTTCATCTACCCACATTATAAATCCCACAAGACAGTTATTTTTGCTTTCAACATTTCTATTTTAAAGACATTAAGAGTAAAAAAGAGTAAATTATTACATTTAGTCAGGTATTTATTATATCTCATGTTCTTTAGTCTTCCATGGGGATCCAAATTTCACCCATATTATTTGCCTCCTACCTAAGCAACTCCATATAGGTGTTTCTTTTAGTGTAAATCTGCCAATAAGTTCTTCAAGCTTGCTTTTATTTAAAAATGCCTTCATGCTGCCTGCATTCTTGTTATAGACTAGATATCTAAGTCTTCTCCAAATTCAAATGTTGCTACCCTAATATGGCTATATTTGAGCAAAGAAATAAATAATGTTAAATGGGGTCATAGAGATTGGTGTTCTTATAAGAAGAAAAATGATAATGTGTTCTCCTTCTGTTCTCTTTCTTTCTCTCCCCAGTCTCTCAATTCAAGTACATGCATCAAAGTCGAGACATGCCAACACACAGTGATAAGGAAAACATTTAGAATCCAGGTGGAGGGTCCTTATCAATAATGCTGGCACCTTGGTCTTGGACTTCATAGTTCTGTCCTCCAGAACTGTGAGAAAATAAATGTTTAAGTCACACAGCCTTGAGTATTTTGTTAAGGCAGCAGGAACAAATGAAGGCAATTCTCAAGAATATTTTGCTTGATGTAGATTTTTTTGTATTTATTTTTTTCTGGCACTTTAAACATGTTCTTTCTTTTGTCCTCTGTTGTTTTAATTTTTCAAATTAAAAATCAGCAGTTATTCAAATTGTTGTTCTCATAGATGTAATGTAATCATTTTCTACAGTTATTTTCTAAAATGTCTTTGCTTTTCAGTTTGACTATGATACATATGGGTGGGTGTAGTATTTTCTTTTTTTGCATTCATTCTATTTGAAATACACTACTTTCTTGAATTTGTAATTATACATTTTACATTAATTTGGGGAGTTTTAGGTTATTATTTCCTAACTTATTCTTTCTCATTCTCTCTCTTCACCTTCCAGTACTTCAAATAAGTGAATGTTGGACCTTTGGATACTATTCCTCATTTTTCTGTGTCTTCATTCACTTTTCTTCAAAAGTTTCCTGTTTTCATGTTATTTTCGATACAACAATTTTCATGTTCATGAACATTTCCCCTCTGACAACTCCACAAGGTCATCCTATATATATATATTTGGTTTTGGTGTGTAGTTGTACATTTCTAGAGTTTTCATTTTTTTTCAGTTTCTATTTTTCTGCTTAGATTTCCTACTTTCTTTTGAAGAAGACTATCTGATTGAATATTGTTATAACATACTTTGTTATAACGTATTTAAAAAATCATTGTATACTTAGTAAAACATCTGGGTTATTTCAGACTTGATATCTGGTCATTATCTTGTCTCTTGAGAAATGAGTCAGTTTTCCTGGGTCTTTGTATTTTGGATAATTTAAGATTGTAGTCCATATATTATGTTGTGAATTCTGTTATATTTTCCCAAGGAAGACTACTTTTTTGTTTAATTACTTTAATAGATAACTTGTTTGCATACAAATTATAAGTTCTATTTAGGGAAAGGCATTTCTAGTTATAGTCATTTCTTTTATCTTAAGCTACAGTATGTCTTTACATTTATTAAGAATCAGAGATTTGGATATATTTTGCACACAAATTTTTACAGATAGTTTAATAAATATTGTTAAGACAAGTATTAGGGATTATAAAATAATAGTAAAGGCCTATAGTTATCAGATTATAGTAGGAATAGCACATATAGAATCAGATAGTATCTTGCTACCAAAGAAAGACCAAAATATGTCATTTGCTCTGCTAGACGTGTTCAGTCTTGTCTTTGGATGTGAATCTTCTACTTAAAGTTACTTAGGGAATGCTGTGCAGAGGACCCATCCTGTCCTGAGACTTGCCAACCCTCTTCTACTTGCCTCACAAGAACTATATTCTACATATTCAATGGCTGAAGTTACTCAAGAGCTTAAGAAATCAATGATTTGTATACATGGTGCATAGGGCTGTAAGAGTCAGAGAAAATGAATCTTTTAGGGACTTCCCTTGAGTAAGATTATACAATGTAAAATCTCACCCCTAATATAATCCCATGACTTCATAATCAGGTAGAAGTCCAGGATACAATGTTTTGAATAGCTCTGTGATTTTGGAGAAGTAACGTTAACCTTCTGAGTTCCAGTTTACACCTCTGTAAGTGAAGACAAGAGTTACATTTAGGAGTAAATGAGACAAATCATAAAAACCTAGTATATAGCAAACAGGTTCTTGAAAATGATTTCTATCAACTAAAATGTAATAAGTGATTCATATTACCTAAAAATGACCACATTCTAAGGGAAAGTAAGACCTAGTGATTTACTAGTCATTAATTACTACTACTAATTCTACTAATTCTACTAATGCAGTAGTCCTGCTTTAGTCAAGGTATTTATTCCAAGATACTCAGTGGATGTATGAACTATATGCATATAACTACGATAAAATTGATTTTCTTATTATGTGAACACAAATTAAAAAGTGAAAATTATTTTTTTCCATTTAAGATGTTTCAAGAGGATAACTCCCAATTTACAACACCATCCATGATAAATCACCATAATTAATAATGAAGAATATGTCAAAATAGGAAATGCCCCAAACACATTTTGTTCTCACTAGTCAAACTTCAACAACTATAAAATTCATAACAGCGAGTTTTATTCCAGGTAAGTTTGATTCTCCATAGGCTAAAAATTTGAACAAATACACTGTCACAGTGGTTATCAATGACTGCCAAACATCAATCTTTGAAAACAACAAATTTCTGATGTTTTCCCAGATGATAAATTCTGGGTTGAAAGTTATTGTTTCACAGTTTGTTATGAAACAAACTTCCCTGAATTTTATTCTAGTTCTATTTAAAAATTTCAAGCCACATTTCAAAACAAGGAATCAAAATCACAAAGTGAAGTTGTGGATAAGGAGACAGTACTGTATTGTTAATATTTTTATGTTGATTTCATTCATTCATACATCGAATATTTATGAATATTGTGAACCAGGTGATGTAATAAATATTTGACACAGGAGAATCAAGTGAAACTTGATCCTGGTTCTTATGGACCTTATAATATAGAGAACAGAAATTAAATGACAAATCAATCATCATTTGATTACAATTTTGAGCAATGTTGCAAAGGTGATAGATAAGGTTTACATTATCTCTCTGGGGCTGCAGTAATAGTCCCTTTTGGAGACTTCAACTTTCCTGTAAGAAGTTTGACCCCTGGCTAGAGAGCTTAGATGGAGAGAGATTCTGAGACCACATGGAAAGAAAGAAAAGGACCCAGCTGAGGCCAGCACTCCACCTGTTTCCAGCAAGGTGACAGGCATTTGAATAGAGCCATTAAGCTCTGTAAGGACCAGAACAAACATTAACTGAAAACAAATCTCTAGTTGATATCATGTGGCACCAAATTAACCAGTCAGGGCTAACCAAATTCCTGCCCAATGTGATGAGATGTGATGAAATGGTGGTAGTGACAAATGTCTGGGGTGGTAAGTCATGCAGCAGTATACAATAAGACAGATGTTGAATTCTACTGAGAGCAAGGATTGTATTGACATGAAACATTTATAGAAACTGTGAGAGAACTGAATAAATATATAAACAATTAAGAACATTTGCACAAGTGAGATGTTTGTTTTACCAGGAAGACCTGAGAAGGTACAGTCTCTGTGGTTCAGGGCTGCTGTTGTAATTTTCCTTGAGGTGAATGTAACAACTGTGTTCAATGTTGAGTTTCCTATCATGGAGCAAGGCCTGTTCCATCTCTAACTGAGGTCACTTTCCAGTAAATGCTGTCAAACAGAAAGTCTAGGAAGCGGGCGTTTTGATAGAGGGCAGATATTCTTTCTACTGGCTCTGTGCTTTAGTCAGCTTTAGTTGCTGACTTCAAATAACATTCAGGTCAACAGGCCTGAAGAAGAACCATATTGTACACCATAAAACGTGCCAATAGCCTTGCATGTCCAACACTTATGTAACAAAATTCTAATCTACACCTGTGGGCTCCATGGTTTCTCTCTTCAGCACAGTGCTCCAGGTTCAGATAGTGTGACTACATTTGTAGGATGCATACAGAGAGGCTCAGTTCAGTGACAAACACACCCAGGTTTCAGGAGTCTGGACTTCACCTGAGATCTTCGCTCTGCCACTTACCACTACATGGCTGGCCTTGGAAAATTACTACCACGCTTTCATCTAGTTTTCTCAGCTGTAAGATGGAAACAGCAATACCTTTGTCATCAAGATGGGGGTCAAGTGGGGTTTTCTACATGTAAGCACTTTACAGAAAGAAACTAAACCAACAAGCCTGTTTATTTTCTATCTCCCGAAGATCTTTTCCCTTTAGTTTTCAACATAATGTGTTGGCAGTGCTTTCAAAAAAAATTGTGTATTTTAATAAATGGCAATTTTGTAATAATTACTAAGTAATTCCCTTTGCTGCTACATGCTCATTTACTTCGCTTTGCTTGCTGTTTAATTGTGTGGATGGCTGTTAAAGTGAGGGAAGAGGATTTTGCTTTTGAAATGAAAGAACCCCCATTCTTTTCAAAGCTATTGAGCAGTTTTTTAAAAATCCATTTAAATATTCACCATGTAAACCAAGGACAATCAAATGTCATGTCACTTCATTAAGGTACCATCAAATCAAATTCACAAGATCACAACTTGTTTATAGTTGTTTTTGCACTAAGCTTTTAATACAGATTGTGAGTTGTGAGGGGCAACAAAATTAGAGGCTGAGGAAATATCTATTATCACCTCCAGGAGAAGACTCAGGTTATATAATCTATAAGCTATATAATATGAACTACTTGTTTTTCAGTAACCTTAAAATGAAGTCTTCATAAATGAAAATTTTATAGGGCTGAAAAGTGTTGAATTTACACAGGTTTTTTTTTTTTTGTTATTGCTGTTGTTTTTCACTGTTATACTCATGATGAAAGATTTGTAGTGAAAATTTTACCATGGTTTTCCTTAAAATGCAAATCGCTTTGCTGGGTCTGGGCTAAGATAACTTTTTTTAAAGCAGAAATTTGATAATTTTTAAATTATTTTTATTAATTTTAAAATAGAAGATATTCAATGGTTGATATTCTTTCCTTGTTGCAGTCCACTCATGGAAGTATAACTATTCTATCAAAGATCAAACTATTCCATCATAGAAATATAGCTATTCCATTATAGTGTGTATGATACATTTTATACATACTAAGGAGATATATATATATATATATATATATATATATATATATATATATATATAAAACATTCAATTAAATTTTGCACCTAAATTTTAAGTGTTTTTTTAAAAATGAACCAATAATTATGCTAGTTATATTTTATTCAAGTGCCTCTAAAAGGGAAAATGAAATGTCAGTTAAATACTTTGATATATACTGTTTTGATATTAAGGAAATAGAACGAAAATAGAAATATTAAAAATACTCCAAATTTCTTTTTTTTTTTAAATTTTTTATTGTGGGTTGTTCAAAACATTACAAATTTCTTGACATATCATATTCCACACTTTGATTCAAGTGGGTTATGAACTCCCACCTTCACCCCATACACAGATTGCAGAATCACATCAGTTACACATCCATTGATTTACATATTGCCATACTAGTGTCTGTTGTGCTCCACTGCCTTTCCCATCCTCCACCCTCCCCCCTCCCCACCTCTCCCCTCCCCTCCCCTCCTCTCTCTCTACCTCCTCCACTGTATAACCCTGAGGGTCTCCTTCCATTACCATGCAATTTCCCTTCTCTCTCCCTTTCCCTCCCACCTCTCATCCCTGTTAAATGTTAATCTTCTTCTCCTGCTCTTCGTCCCTACTCTGTTCTTAGTTACTCTCCTTATATCAAAGAAGACATTTGGCATTTGTTTTTTAGGGATTGGCTGGCTTTACTTAGCATAATCTGCTCTAATGCCATTCATTTCCCTGTAAATTCTATGATTTTGTCATTTTTTAATGCAGAGTAATACTCCATTGTGTATAAATGCCACATTTTTTTTATCCATTCGTCTATTGAAGGGCATCTAGGTTGGTTCCACAGTCTTGCTATTGTGAACTGTGCTGCTATGAACATCGATGTAGCAGTGTCCCTGTAGCATGCTCTTTTTAGGTCTTTAGGGAATAGACCAAGAAGGGGAATAGCTGGGTCAAATGGTGGCTCCATTCCCAGCTTTCCAAGAAATCTCCATACTGCTTTGCAAATTGGCTGCACCAATCTGCAGTCCCACCAGCAATGTACAAGTGTACCCTTTTCCCCACATCCTCGCCAGCACTTGTTGTTGTTTGACTTCCTAATGGCTGCCAATCTTACTGGAGTGAGATGGTATCTTAGGGTGGTTTTGATTTGCATTTCTCTGACAGCTAGACATGTTGAGCATTTTTTCATGTACTTGTTGATTGACTGTATGTCCTCCTCTGAGAAGTGTCTGTTCAGGTCCTTGGCCCATTTGTTGATTGGGTTGTTTGTTCTCTTATTGTCTAATTTTTTGAGTTCTTTGTATACTCTGGATATTAGGGCTCTATCTGAAGTGTGAGGAGTAAAGATTTGTTCCCAGGGTGTAGGCTCCCTATTTACCTCTCTTATTGTTTCTTTTGCTGAGAAAAAACTTTTTAGTTTGAGTAAGTCCCATTTGTTGATTCTAGTTATTAACTTTTGTGCTATGGGTGTCCTATTGAGGAATTTGGAGCCCGACCACACCGACTGTAGATCGTAGCCAACTTTTTCTTCTATCAGACGGCGCGTCTCTGATTTGATATCAAGCTCCTTGATCCATTTTGAGTTAACCTTTGTGCATGGCGAGAGAAAGGGATTCAGTTTCATTTTGTTGCATATGGATTTCCAGTTTTCCCAGCACCATTTGTTGAAGATGCTATCCTTCCTCCATTGCATGCTTTGAGCCCCTTTATCAAATATAAGATAGTTGTAGTTTTGTGGATTGGTTTCTGTGTCCTCTATTCTGTACCATTGGTCCACCCGCCTGTATTGGTACCAGTACCATGCTGTTTTTGTTACTATTGCTCTGTAGTATAGTTTGAAGTCTGGTATCGCTATACCGCCTGATTCACACTTCTTGCTTAGCATTGTTTTTGCTATTCTGGGTCTTTTATTTTTCCATATGAATTTCATGATTGCTTTCTCTATTTCTGCAAGAAATGCCGTTGGGATTTTTATTGGCATTGCATTAAACCTGTAGAGAACTTTTGGTAATATCGCCATTTTGATGATGTTAGTTCTGCCTATCCATGAACAGGGTATATTTTTCCATCTTCTAAGATCTTCTTCTATTTCTCTCTTTAGGGTTCTGTAGTTTTCATTGTATGAGTCTTTCACCTCTTTTGTTAGGTTGATTCCCAAGTATTTTCTTTTTTTGAGGATATTGTGAATGGAGTCGGTGTCCTCATTTCCAATTCAGAGGATTTGTCGCTGATATACAGGAATGCCTTTGATTTATGCGTGTTGATTTTATATCCTGCCACTTTGCTGAATTCATTTATTAGCTCTAATAGTTTCTTTGTAGAGCCTTTTGGGTCTGCTAGGTACAGAATCATATCATCTGCAAATAGTGATAATTTAAGTTCTTCTTTTCCTATTTTTATGCCTTTAATTTCTTTCGTCTGTCTAATTGCTCTGGCCAGTGTTTCGAGAACTATGTTGAACAGAAGTGGTGAGAGAGGGCATCCCTGTCTTGTTCCAGACTTTAGAGGGAATGCCTTCAGTTTTTCTCCATTCAGAATGATGCTAGCCTGAGGCTTAGCATAGATTGCTTTTACAATATTGAGGTATGTTCCTGTTATCCCTAGTTTTTCTAGAGTTTTGAACATAAAGGGATGCTGTACTTTGTCGAATGCTTTTTCCACATCTATCGAGATGATCATATGGTTCTTATTTTTAAGTCTATTGATGTGGTGAATAACATTTATTGATTTCCGTATATTGAACCAGCCTTGCATCCCAGGGATGAATCCTAGTTGATCATGGTGCACAATTTTTTTGATATATTTTTGTATCCGATTCGCCAGAATTTTATTGAGGATTTTTGCATCTAGGTTCATTAGAGATATTGGTCTGTAGTTTTCTTTCTTTGAAGTGTCTTTGTCTGGTTTAGGTATCAGGGTGATGTTGGCCTCATAGAATGAATTTGGAAGTTCTCCCACCTTTTCTATTTCCTGAAGTAGCTTGAAAAGTATTGGTATTAGTTCTTCTTTAAAGGTTTTGTAAAACTCTGCTGTATACCCATCCGGTCCTGGGCTTTTCTTAGTTGGTAGTCTTTTAATGGTTTCTTCTATTTCCTCAATTGATATTGGTCTGTTTAGGTTTTCTATATCCTCCTGACTCAATCTGGGCAGATCATATGACTTAAGAAATTTATCTATGCCTTCACTATCTTCTAATTTATTGGAGTATAAGGATTCAAAATAGTTTTTGATTATCTTCTGTATTTCTGAAGTGTCTGTTGTGATATTGGCTTTTTCATCCCGTATGCTAGTAATTTGAGTTCTCTCTCTTCTTCTCTTCGATAGCATCGCTAAGGGTCTGTCGATTTTGTTTATTTTTTCAAAGAACCAACTTTTAGTTTTGTCAATTTTTTCAATTGTTTCTTTTGTTTCGATTTCATTAATTTCAGCTCTGATTTTAATTATTTCTTGCCTTCTACTTCTTTTGCTGTTGTTTTGCTCTTCTTTTTCAAGGATTTTGAGATGAAGTATGAGATCATTTATTTGGTGGTTTTTTCTTTTTTTAAGGAATGAACTCCAAGCAATGAATTTTCCTCTTAGAACTGCTTTCAATGTGTCCCATAGATTCCGATATGTTGTGTCTGTGTTTTCATTTATCTCTAAGAATTTTTTAATTTCCTCCTTGATGTCTTCTATAACCCATTGATCATTCAGTAACCTATTGTTCATTCTCCAAGTGATGTATGCTTTTTCCTTCCTTCTTTTATCGTTGATTTTCAGTTTCATTCCATTATGATCAGATAAGATGCATGGTATTATCTCTACTCCTTTATATTGTCTAAGAGTTGCCCTGTGACATAATATATGATCTATTTTTGAGAAGGATCCATGTGCTGCTGAGAAAAAAGTGTAACTGCTTGATGTTGGGTGGTACACTCTATATATGTCAATTAGGTCTAGGTTATTAATAGTGTTATTGAGTTCTATAGTTTCCTTATTCAACTTTTGTTTGGAAGATCTGTCCAGTGGCGAGAGAGGTGTGTTGAAGTCTCCCATGATTATTGTATGGTGGTCTATTAGACTCCTGAACTTGAGAAGAGTTTGTTTGACGAACATAGCTGCACCATTGTTTGGGGCATAAATATTTATGATTGTTATGTCTTGTTGGTGTATGGTTCCCTTAAGCAGTATGTAGTGTCCCTCTTTATCTCTTTTGATTAACTTTGGCTTGAAATCTATTTTATTTGATATGAGTATGGACACGCCTGCTTGTTTCCGAAGTCCATATGAGTGATATGATTTTTCCCAACCTTTCACCTTCAGCCTATGCATGTCTTTTCCTATCAAATGCGTCTCCTCTAGACAGCATATTGTTGGGTCTTGTTTTGTGATCCATTCTACTAGCCTGTGTCTCTTAATTGGTGAGTTTAAGCCATTAACATTTAGGGTTATTATTGAGATATGGGTTGTTCTTCCAGCCATATTTGTTTATTTCTGTTACTAAACATGGTTTGTTTTCCTCTTTGATTATTTCCCCCCCCTTTACTGTCCTACCTCCCACTGTTGGTTTTCATTGTTATTTTCCATTTCCTCTTCCTGTAATGCTTTGGCGAGGATGTTTTGAAGAGATGGTTTTCTAGCTGCATATTCTTTTAACTTTTGTTTATCGTGGAAGGTTTTAATTTCATCCTCCATCCTGAAGCTTAATTTTGCTGGATACACAATTCTTGGTTGGAATCCATTTTCTTTCAGTGTTTGAAATATGTTATTCCAGGATCTTCTAGCTTTCAGAGTCTGTGTTGAAAGATCAGCTGTTATCCTGATTGGCTTACCACTAAATGTAATCTGCTTCCTTTCTCTTGTAGCTTTTAAAATTCTCTCCTTATTCTGTATGTTGGGCATCTTCAGTATAATGTGTCTAGGTGTGGATCTCTTATGATTTTGCACATTCGGCGTCCTGTAGGCTTCTAGGATTTGGGATTCTGTCTCATTCTTCAAGTCTGGGAAGTTTTCTCATATTATTTCATTGAATAGACTGCTCATTCCTTTGGTTTGGAGCTCTGTACCTTCCTGTATCCCAATGACTCTTAAGTTTGGTCTCTTAATGTTATCCCATATTTCTTGGATGTTCTGCTCATGGTTTCTTAACAGTCTTGCTGAGCTGTCTATGTTCTTTTCCAGTTGAAATACTTTGTCTTCATTGTCTGATGTTCTATCTTCTAAGTGTTCTACTCTGCTGGTAGTATTCTCCATTGAGTTTTTAAGTTGGTTTATTGCTTCCTGCATTTCTAGGATTTCTGTTTGTTTGTTTTTTATAACCTCTATCTCCCTGTATAGTTGATCCTTTGCTTCCTGGATTTGTTTGTGTAATTCATTGTCGAAGTGATCTTTCATTGTCTGATTTTGCTGTCTAATGTCTTCCTTGATACTCCAGATCGTCTGAAGCATGTATATCCTGAATTCTTTATCTGACATTCCATCTGCTGCAGCTGTTACCTCTTCTAAAGTTGCGTTGACCTGCATTGCTTGTGGTCCTTTCTCCTCCCCTCTGGCTCGACGACAAATCGAGAGAGACTCAGGTGTCTGTGCCTCACCCCCCCTACCAGGAGACCAACTGTTTCTGTCGCCGCTGGTATTGATGAAGTTCTCTCCTCCGCCGCTTTCTGCTGACATCAGATCTCTGCCATGTTGGTATCCTATGCGAATGGCAGCATTTCGTTCCCCTTGCCGGCAACCAAAGCAACGGGTGAGTCCTGAGTGGCCCTCAGCAGGACCCGGACCGAGAAGCAGTTTCCGTGGGCTCCTAGCCCCGGGCCAGGGAAGTTCCGGGAGCCGGAACTCGGCTGCTCCGTGCTCGGTGTAAGCTCCTATAAGGGTAGGCTCCAAGAAGCAGTCCCTGCGGGCTCAGTTCCGGGAGCCGGAATTCGGCCGCTTAGTGCTTGGTGTATGCTCTGATAGGAGCAGGGTCCAAGAAGCAGCCTCCGCAGGCTCTGTAGCCCTGGGCCAGGGCGGTTCCGGGAGCCGGAACTCGGTCGCCCCGCGCTCGGTGTTCGCTCCGATAAGATCAGATTCTAAGAAGCACCCATGCACTGAACCCTAGCAATCTGTCTGCAAGCCGCAGGCGAATTGCAGCCTGAAATTACCTGTTCTATGGCTGAATGCGCTGCGGTCAGTGGAAAACAGGTTAGGTGACATCAGTTTACCAACATGGTGGCTGCTGGCCTCCTCTGTGGTCTGACCGGTGTGGAGAACCGAGATGGACCGCTTCCTTCCCCCGTCTCGAACCCAGAATTCAGCCCTGAGTACGGTGCTTGCGCAGCTGGCAGAAACTGCAGCGCTGTAACCCTGCGTCTCTATCCCAGCGCGTTGTGCAGACTCTAGCCGCAGGGCGATTTGCTGAATAAGCAGTGTTACCCTCCGTGCAACAAACCTCTCGCGTTTGAGTCCCCGTAGCCGATCCTCGTGCGATGGAAATCCTTCCTCCAGGTTCCGGAGCACCCCATTATTGCTGGAAATTCCTAACAAGATATCCTTTAGCCATCCTGACTTGTCATACTCCCACACAGTGAAGCAGCACACAGGGGCAATGCACTCCCCTCGCCGCCATCTTCCTCTCTCGCTCCAAATTTCAGATAAGGTTTACACAATGATCAAATCTGTTTGTTAAAGGCCCTTATTAATATTTATCTTGTTTGATGAGACATCTGAAAGAACAGCATACTCTGATATATAATAGCTAAATCATCTGAGGACTATTTGTGTGAAGAATTGTGCTCATTTTGTCTATTTATTGTGCTATGCTCATTGAATGCTTCTTCATTATTTTTGTGCAAAAGAGGAGAGAGCTCTAAAGATTTGAATCAGAATAATGCAAGAGCTAATGTTTGGATAATATGTTACTCAGGACAGTAGGAAAAGTCATTACTATGCATGAGTTGTCTCAGAATCTGGTATCCGGGTTCAATTCCTTAAATAAAACAGATGCACCCCCTGCCATCTTTATACACTGTATTTCCTCCTTAGTTCTTTTCAACTTCAAGACTGGGTTTGATTTGTAGAGGATCTCCTGACAAAGACATTTGTATAAAATTGTTTATAGTACCTTTGTTACTAAAAGAACTGATAGGAACTATTAGGTATTGAGGAAAACACTATTCAAGGAACAGTATTCTTGTTAAAACTGTTCAAATTTGGACTGCTTGAAAATTTCAAAGGAGAAAAAAAAAGTCATGTAGGTAGGGAAGATTCTACAATATGCTTCATATTTTACTCAACTGAAGTCTATAGATAGGTTTAGGATTTTCTTATGCCCTATATTCCTTTCTGAGCATGAAATATTATTATAATAAGATTAAAAACAGAGAATAATAGGTTACTAACATAGCATTATTATTTATACTACAGAGCTAAGCATACATTTGGAATTGATAAGCTAGTTTCTTCTATGACTCAAGTAATAAATAAACCAATTTAAGAAAGAATATTGAGTGTCTGTTCTTTACAAGGTACTCTAATTTAGTTACTGAAGTATAAAATCCTAAAAAGAAAAGCATTTTTCTCAGGAAATATGTAATCTATTCTAAGAAAAGACTAGGCATAAATACATACAGAGTTAAAAATAAAATAACAGGCAGAATGCATATAGCACAAAATAGTACATGATTAAGTCAATAATGACCTTTACCCAGTAGTGGCTCCTAGGTTCCTGAATGCTTGACCTAAGAGGTCAGAACTAAGTGCCTTTGTCACATTGCCATTCATAGACATCAAAGAAGAGATGCTATCGGTCTTACTCCACATTCTGATATACCTCTGTTAATCTGATATAGCCTCTCATAAAGACAAGGAAGAGTGCATATCTTAATACCCTACCACTTTGATCGTTGGAACTCTAAATTTAAAATCAGTGAACATCTTTAAATTCTTACTGTCTTCTCTGATTGTTTCTTTCACATCTGTTTTAATTACGATTGAGTTTGTCTCCTGAGGAATGTGCTTCTCTTCAAATGAAATCAAAGTTATGATTTCCTTTCTCTCTTATACAGGAATCCTCAGTCAGGAAGACAAGTGAACTTCCTCCTTGCTCAACATCTACGGTTTCCACACACAACCACTTCTTCCTTCTGCAGACACCTTGCTCAACGGAAGTGTCCCATGTCTCATACTATACCCATCAATCTCTTGTCGAGCCTTCCATTCATGAAAGTTTTATCTCTGGCTTATTTGCTCAAGAGTCCTTAGTATAATAATTTTTTGTTCTCACAGAAACTTCTCACTGTGGACCCCCCACTTCTGACTCTTTATCCTGTTCCACCAGTCTTCACTTTCTTTCTATCATAGATTTTTATAAACTGTGGTAGTTTGATAGGAACAACATTTAATGATCATTGAATACTTTTGCAGTATTCAATGTATTCAATACATATAGATTTTCAACTTGCTTCAACCATATAAAATAATGTCTAATATTATTCCCATTTCACAAATGCAGAAACCGCACATGTTCAATCATCTAAATCATTCTTTTTCTTTTATTTGCAAATGATTCTTTATCCCTTCACTTGTCTTTTTCTCACTATTGTTCTAAACTTGCATAGCCCTGATTTTGGAGTAAACCAACTGTGGGTCTTTTCATTTTCACCCAAACAGATGAACATTGCCGGAACAAAAAACACAAGAGTTCAGACTGATTGCACTTTAAATTCATGTTCTCAAGTGGACATTCAGAATTTCGTACAAGGCTGTTGAGTGTAGGTCTCACTTTCCATACTTTAATATAATTAATAATAAAGTGTTGTATGTGTCAAAATGCTAGAAAAGAGAAATTTCAATATTATCACCACAAAGAAATAATTAAGGTAGTGAATAACTCATCACCCTGATTCAATTATTGCATAATGTATATTTACATGCATGATATAGCTCATTGTGTCCTATAAATATGCACAATTACTTTGTGTTAATCAAAAATAAGAAGTAAACTGTCCACAGTGGTGCATGCCTATAATCCCAACATCTGGGGAGACAGAGACAGGAGGATCTCAAGTTTAAAGCCAGAATCAGCAATGGGGAGGTGCTAAGCTCAGTGAGACTCTGTCTCTAAATAAAATACAAAATACGGCTGGGGACGTGGCTCAGTGGTTGGGTGCCCCTGAGTTCAATCCCTGGTACACGTCCCTCCCCTCACCAGCCCCCTCCAGAATAAGATATAAGATGTGATCTAGGGGAAACTCCTTGGAGCAGAATCGCAGCTCCTTTCAACCTCTTGCTCTGTTTTATGTATGTAATGGTTAATAGTTCCTCTAGTTTAAAATGTCACAAATTGTGGCTGCACTATTTGTTACTTTATCTACACTAATTTATTTTATTGTGGTAAAACATGTGAAATACAGACTTTACCATCTTAACAATTGTTAAGTGCTCAGTTCATTGACAGTAATAATAATTGAGCAGCCATCACTACCATTCACCTGTAGAATCTTTTTCTTCTTCCAAAACTGAAACATCATATTCATTAAACAATATATCCTGATTCTTTCCTCCTTCTCCTTACCTAACCCAGCAACCACCTCTCTGCTTTCTGTCTCTGAATGTGCCTGCTCTAGGTACCTCATGCAAGTAGATATGTATGTAGGTACAGTATGTGTCCTTTTGTTACTGATTAATTTTCCTGAACAAAATGTCTTCAAGGATCATCCATGTTATAGTATCAGAATTTTTTATTTCTCTTTTTCAAGATTGAATGATATTTGATTTTATTTATGTATCATTTTTTAATTTATATATGACAATGGAATGCACTACAATTCTTATTACACATATAGAGCACCATTTTTCGTATCTCTGGTTGTATACAAAGTATATTTATACCAATTTGTGTCTTCATACATGTACTTTGGATAATAATGATCATCACATTCTACCATAATTTATAACCCCATGCTCCCTCCCTCCCCTCCAATCCCTCTGCTCTATCTAGAGTTTATCTATTCCTCCCATGCTCCCTCTCCATATCCCACTATGAATCAAAAAAATCAAAAACCTCTTTATATCAAAGAAAACATTCAGCATTTGGTTTTTTGGGATGGCTAACTTTACTTAGCATTATCTTCTCTAACTCCATCCATTTACCTTCAAATGCTATGATTTTATTCTATTTTATTGCTGAGTAGTATTCCATTGTATATATATATGCCACATATTTTTATCCATTCATCTATTGAATGACATCTAGGTTGGTTACAGAGGTTTTTTGTTGTTGTTGTTGTTTTTTCAAACCACCTCTTGATGTATAATTGGATTGATTCCACCATTTGGCTGTTGTGAATAATGCTACTATGAAGGTGAGTATACTTTTAAATCTAGTAGCATATACAAAGATGGAGAATTGCTGATATATAACAATTCTATGTTTAGTTTTTTGAGGAATTACCATGCTGTTTTATACAGCAACTGCACCATTTTGTTAATCTACCAACAATGCATAAAGGTTTCTATTTTCCCTCATCCCCACTAACACTTATTATTTTCTGTCTTTGTTGCTACTTTTTAACAAAAGCCTTTATGTAAATATATATTTATATTCCAAGACTGAAATATAACAAGTAAATTCCAAATACTGCAATATCAAAGGAATATCTTTGTCCTTAATGTAAGGTTCTATAAGGACAAAAACTCACTAGGCAGAAAAGGACAGCAATGAATTCTACCAATTTTAACCTTGACACAGAATGGAAAGAGGAGAGGGGATAAAACACACACACACACACACACACACACACACAAATAGCCCCCAGGTTGAATACAACCTAGCTTCAAAGACTTCAAATATAAAATTTAAGCTAAATAGGATTTTGCTAAATATTGCCTCAAGATGACTTGTACATGATAATGCAATCCTCTATACTTTTTTAAGGGATTAGAAAACACATTCCAATCTCAGAATCATTAAAATATGGGGAAAATGTATATCTAAGAATTAAATAAGTATAGTAATTCTATTTGGATATCATTCTCAATTAACATATACAGTGTACTTCACTTTGAAAAAAATAAATCTAAACCCCCACTCCCCTCATTTATAACCTAATGTCTTTAATTGCCTTTGTTGATAGATTTTTTTTCAAAAGTAACATCTACAAAGCTATATCTGCTTTCTCTCCTATGTTTTCACTTTTCAATTTTTTAAACATAAGCAATATATAGACACATTACTATTGTATGAGTCACAAACAATATAGACGCATACAAATGTTAATTGTCATGTTGAGCCTCTTTCTGCTCTTGGAGTTTTGTCTATTTCCAGTTCTATCCTATGTATTTACACCATATGTAAATATTTGGAAATTAAAAATATAAAACTGAAATATACTCCATGTATTATTTCAAATACCAATGTTTCTACATTTGTTCGTACAAGCGTATGTCTTGGACAATCTTTCATGTTAGTATATTTAAGCCTATGCCAGTACGTTTATTTCACTTCTATTCTAAAGCATTGGTGCATATACCCATTATTAAGAGGACTTTTATGTCACTTTTAATTTTCAGCATTTCAGTGTTTCTAACAAAATTCCTAGAAATATAATTTTTGTCTCTAAAAGGTATATGTATTTTGCATTTTAACAGATATCACAAAAGGATGCTACAAAATCATTCATGATCTGCATTCTGAACAGACCACCCCATCATACCTCATCACTAAAGAAACTCCCTACTGTACTAATTTTTGTTAAGGTCTCAAACAAAGTCATGGGGAAAAAAAAGTACACCAAAGTGTTTGCATAAGTCCTTTTAATGTCACTTACTAGGACTGGATTTCCTGGGCACCAGAATTTCAGTGGAATTAACATAATTGGGAGACAGCATTTCGATGTAGTTTTAGATCAAACATTAGTTGAATTTTTTTATATCTTAAATGAGTGTTAAACACTTTAAGATAATTGAAATCATTTTACCACCCAGGGGCTGGTGATGAGAAGTTGATAATATTAACAGAGAAAAATTACATAAAATTGCCATATGATATGATGCTAGGTATGGAGTTATAAAAGTTATGCTAATTTGGTATCAAAAGTTATAGAAGTTACAATTAATTTGGGATTGGTCTCTGTTACATCACTGACTATGTAATCCTGAATATGTCAGTAAGTTTCTGATTTCTCACCTCCTAAGTAAAGCTAGCAATACTCAGCTTGGATAATTTTCAGAGGTGCTGCAATAAATCAAAATGAGACAAGGGATATGGAAGTCACTTGCAAACATTGACATAGCATATGCTACATATGCTACCTACATATGAAATATATTCAACTTCATAGATGAAAATATAAAAATTAAGGGCTGGACATGTGGCTCAGGCAGTAATGTGCTTGCCTGGCATACATGGGGCGCTGGGTTCGATCCTCAGCACCACATAAAAAAACTGAAAAATAAATATTAAAAAATTCTCTCTCTCTCTCTCTCTCCTCCATCTCTCTCTCTCTTTAAAAAAGAAGAAAAGAAAATATAAGAATTAAAAGTAAACCTAATAAGAAATATAAAATAATATACATATTACTATTTATATTTGAAAATAATTATATAGTTATATACAAATTTTATAAAATTTCTAAAGGAGATTTTTAAGTTGTTAACATTTCGACTTGGAGGAATTAAAATAATTATTACTATTTAGAAGACAATTCTCTCATATACACATATATACGTACATTAAGCAAATAAAAAAAACACTCATATAGTGCTTACTATAAGCCAGGGCAGTTCCAAGTCTTACACAAATATTGAATTAGCATCTCATTAAATCAATTTGAAATAGTATCTAATTTTACATATGAGGATATACAGTCAAAGAGGGCTTGCCCAATATCATGAAGTTAGTTAGTGGCAGGAAAATCAGGAATTCTGCTCCAGATTTCAGGCTTTTCATTACTCTCTAGACTGTTTTGCTATTATGCCAGTTAGGATCAGATTTCACTAAACAAAGTGTTATGAATAATGACACTATTAGGAAGCCATTTTAACACATAACCCAAACCTGGAGATGGGCTGTGTTGACTTACGGAAAGAAGAATGACATAGGGATCCTGGCTGTTGCTAATTTTGTTTATTATTTTATCATTTTAAGATGGTTGTTTCCCAGGATTCACGAGCACATTCAAACAAGAAAAGCATAGAAGGTACGACCTCAATACTTAGAACAGGTCCTCTTGCTGCACAGAGCTGGCCTATGTCATTTCTTTGCTTTGTAGTTAGTAAGCAGCACACAGTAATAAAAATAAGATGGGTTTGTAGACCCAAGTAACCAGAGTTCAAATTGTTCTAGTTTTTCATTCTGTGACTTTGAACAAGTGATTTTTAAACTTCTATAACCTCAATTCTCTTTTTCTTTTTCTTTTTTTTTTTTTTTTGCAATGTTGAAGAGACAATAATTCCTTTATTTTAGGATTGTTATGGAGAATAGTCAGTATGTGTTTCAAGGACCTGGTCCTTAAAGATCATTAACACTAAGTGACCTTGAACTAAATCACTACCTCTATGAGGTCCATCCCTTCATATCTGACTTGAAAGGTCTCCTCTAGGATATATGATCCTGAAAGTGTCTTGCCAGGAAATGATCTGCCCTCTTTCTTTCTGGAGTGTGATTAGAAGTGAGTCTTATGTTACTTGGGGCCAGTCCTGTGAGTGATGACAAGGTGCATTTAGCCTTTCTTGCTTTTTAGCTCAACTATGAGCTTAACCACGTCATAGTCGCTATGCTTCACCGACTTCCTTCTATTCTTTCTCTACATCCTCTCTTGCAAAACCTGAATAAGGGGATTAGAAACATCTTCCCAAAACCCTGCCCTGTTCTTCTCTATGATCACACTTATTCTGAAATAAGCATTCATTTTTGATGCAGAGAACCATGTAGAGTGGGGAGGGGGTGCAGGTGGCATTCTAACACACTGATCCCTTGAACCCCTCAAGTCTTGATTTGCTCTGAACTGAAAAGTCTACACTTTGATTCATTCTTTCAAAACCCTGAGTCCCATTGTTTTCTCCTATGTGTGTATTTCCCCGCCTTTACTGAGTTGAAGAGGGAAAAGATGAGGAAAGGGGCCCAGACACAGAAAAAGGGGTAATAGCACACACCTGTCATCCCAGCAGTTAAGGACAGCCCCCAACAAATTAGCAAGGTCGTAAGCAATTTAGCAAGATCCTTTATCAGAATAAAAAATAGAAAGGGTTGGGGATATGGCTCCCTGGGTTTGGTACTAAAAATACTTAAAAAATTAAAAAATAAAATAAAAAACCTGACAGGAATTTTTGGCCTCCTATTTATTTCTCTTCTTGTACTGCAGAAAATTCCTTGTATTTTTCCAAAATCCAATTCTGGGATTAGCATAAGAGGAAAGCTCTAAGACCATTTTTAGCACCAGCAGGAAGCCAGGGAAAGACAGACAGTGGATGAAAAGAGAAATGGTGCCGACAGCTTCCTGCGCCTACATGAAGAATGAGCAGTGGCAATAGGGAGTCAAGACACACCTGGAGAGAGAGGGAGTCACCAAGGAGGTTACATTAAGGAAGAAGTCCTGACTTTGCCAACAACCACAGTCCTACCTTTTTTAGGACCCTTTGAGTCAAAAACCATCTGCACTTGTATTGTTCTGTACATGCAACACGTTCTTCTATTTTGAAAGAGTTACTAGAGAATTTTGAAAGCTCACTTTTATGGTGGTAGGTTGGGTAGGTGGTGAGAGCTAAAGATGTTAGGGGGCCTCAACAATGATGGACACCTGGAGAAGAATGCAGGAAAGTGGACCGAGCTCAGATGGCTCCATTATTTAATGGGTTTAGAGCCTGTCAACAGAATCTGAGAGGGAGGTTTAAGAGGACACTTTGAAACACAAGAGGAAGGAGTTCGCTGCAGGAGCTTGGAAACTGCCAATGAGAAAGCAAATAGGTTCCAACGGTGGAGGTTCCTGCCAAGTGATCATGAGTGAGACTGGACCCAGAGGATGAAGAGGACAGGTGGAGAAATCAAGTTGCTTAAATAAATAGATAAATAAGTAAACAAATAAATAGCTTTGCCCCTTGCTACTGGTGCTGTTTCAGACAAATTTAACAGATCCAAAACACACAGACAAATTCCAGGTCCTCATCCCTTTAGCTCTCCAAGGCATTAGAAGATAGTGATAGGCCAGTATTGTTAGGTCCCGTCCTTTCCTTCCCATCACGGTTCCCTTTCCCTGTCCCTGTCCCTTTCTTTCTTGGTATTAGGATTTAACCAGGGATGTTTTACTGCTGAGCTACATCTCCATTTTTTTTTAATTAATTAATTTATTTATTCATTTATTTTTTATTGTTTTATTTTGAGACAGGGAGTCTTGCTAAGATGACGAGGCCGTTCTCCAACTGGCAATTTTCTTGCCTTAACCTTTGGGTCACTTGAATTACAAGTGTGTGCCACAATGTCTGGCTGGAATATTCAATTTCTAACTTAAAGACAGATGACCAGTCAGTAGTACCAGAAATTCCTTTCCCATTGTTTTAGTCAACTAAAAGATCTGATCAGAACAATTGCAGAGGAGGAAGTTTTACTAGGGAGGCTCATGGTTTCAGAAGTCTCCATTGATGGAAGGCTGGCTCCATTCCTTTCTGCACAAGGTGAGACAGAACATCTTGGCAGAAGAGTTTAGTGGAGAAAAGGGGTTCACATGATGATCAGAAAGCAGAGAAAGAGTGGTTTCTACTTTCCAGATACAAATGTATACCCCAAAGCCACGTCCCCAATTCCTACCTCCTCCAGCCACACCCTACCACCTCAGTCACCACTCAGTTAATTCCTGTCAGGGAATTAATCCACTGATTGGGTTAAAACTCTCACCATTCAATCGTATCTCCTTTGAACTTTCTTGCCTTGTCTCATGTGTGAGCTTTCAGGGGACACCTCACATCCAAACCATAATACCCACTTACAATACTTTTAATCTACCTATCTCTTGATAGTTTTAGCCAAAGACACAATCAATTATGTTACTGTTTGAATCTTGATTATTCCCCCAAAGCCCATGCATCTAAGACTCATTCCCAGTCCTTAAAGCCAAATGGGAAGTGATGGAACCTTCAGGAGGTGGGGCCTGGTAGAAGGGAGTTCAGTCATTGGGGTCATGTTCCTGAAGGGCATATTGGAGCCCTGGTCCCTTCCTCTCTCTCCTTGCTTCCCTGCCACCTAGTATGAGCAGCCCCTTCACTTCATTACCCACAATGATGTGCTCTGCTGCCATAATAGGCCCAAAGGCAACCAAAGGCAATAAGGTTAAGTGACCAGGGACTGAAACCTCTGATGCCATGACCCAAAATACACCTTTCCATCTTATAAATTTATTTTCTCAAGTATTCTGTCACAGTGACAAAAGGCTATAGTTTGGCTTTTAGGTGTTCCCCCAAATTGCCTGTGTTAATGAAGGAATATAAGGAGGTCCAAAGATCAGATTATAGGAGATGTAATCTAATCAGTTCATTCTAATTTTAACTGGACAGTCTATAAGCAAGTCAGGCATGGCTGGAGAGATTGCATCACTAGGGGGGCCTTCCCTGGAAGGGTTCTTCTTCCCAACAGTCTATTTTCTCCTTTCTCTGTTTCCTGACTTCCATGAGTGAACAGTGTTTTTCCACCAGGCCCTTCTATCATATTGTTCTCTTCCTCACACTAGGCCCAGAGTAATGGAATCTGCTGACCACAGACTGAACCTCTGAAACTGTGAGTCAAAAGTAGGTTGTTCTTCTCAGGTATTTTGGTTACAGCAATGAAAAGCTGATCAACACAAACACAAATTGGGATCTTGACCACTGACCCATGTTGCTCACACCCATGTGGGATATATTGTCAGTCACTGAATTGGTGTGTTCCTCTTTTCTGCCTTGTATATACCGCATACACGAAGAGATCCCCGGACGAAGTCATCTCTATGCATACTGTGCACGGAGTATCCAGTTGCCTTCTTTGCAGTCAGATTGGACTGAACGTTCTGGTAAGTAGCTAAGCATGACAATTGTGATTTGAATAAGTTCAGTGAAGGCAGGGATGAAGTCTGCTTTCTTGGCCCACGTTATCCCCACCCACAGCTTAATAAGGTGCACAATGGATGGATTAATCGGCGATTCAGGCTTAGAGCAGACATGATGCATTTCTGGCTATCTTTTTAATACACACGTTATTACAAGTGATGGAGTCAATATCATTTCTATATTACACACATCAGGCACATTCTTGGTGAGATAGGATTTTATGGTCTACCCTAGGAACACAACGGACAAGGAAAACATTGTTTCTACGGAATAATATGTTCTGATTTCCAAATAACTGGTCTGCAAATGAACTTTTAGAACATGAACCATCTGCACGTTGGGAACTGCATGTCTTCACATTTATTTATTGAGTCATTTCTTTCCCCATCTCAGAATTTTTTCCTCACAGGATGTGTCTTAACATGTTGCGTTGAGCTTTTTCTTTCTTTTTGTTCCTTTTTTTTCTGCTTTAAAAATGAATCCTCTGAAAATCTTGGCCATGTGTCAATGCTGTATTCATAAGGATTAAGGATCAGCAGGGCCGCTGTGCAGCAATTCAGAAATTGAGTACATCCTGGGGACTGGCAGCTCACAGCCTGCTATTGTGTAGGAGGACGGGTGTTCCAGTGCAGTCATGTTAAATTTAGCAGCTGTCTTGAATTGTCATTGGGGATGGGGGTGGAGGCAGTGAGCTCTAATCTAGATCCATTTGGGATTTTTACTTGAAAGTTTACTTTAAAGGATTCCTTTCAAGGAGAACCAGTTTCAGCTCTTCTCATGTTTTGTAGATTGTAATGACTTTGTAATGAAAATATACATGCACATGTCCTTGAACACAACCAGTACACTTGTGCATGTACTGCCAATTTGTGTTCTTTATGGTTAATCTTCTCTGTTTTAGGGATTTGATTTTATTCCATTTATAGGGCAGAGTCACTCAGTGACAAGGACCATACATCTGGATATTTTAATTTATGATTTAGGTGCATTGATAACATATAAAAATCATTTTGGAAAGAAGTGGGAGAAGGTAAGAAAGGAGTTAACAGTGAGTCAGGATTTTTTTTTTTTTTGGTAGACACTCAAGCAGGTGGGTAACAACAAATGAACTAATTTATTCTGCATTCTCTTTTTATTTCTCTTTATCCAATCTAGAGTCAGACCATTTACTTATGATAGAACCAAGGAAATTTGAAGATGATTAACCTTGTAGAATTCCCTGGATAAATTCTCTATTTTGCCACAAAGGAAATTGAGAAACAGATAAAGAATGAAAGAATTGGAATAAGTCAGTGATCGTATAAATGAGAACAGAACTATTGATTTCCTGTCTAGAGATAGTTATACTGCTTTTCAATAATTTCTTACCATATAGAAATAATGCAAAACCTTTATACCCAGCTGTAATACCTGGGCCTCTATATTCTTAAAACCTTCAGAAGCCTGAGGAGCATTTCTGGAATTCATTCTCACTGTTTCTTGTCAAGTCTTCCAAAAGCATAAAAAATATGACCCCTAGAGTTATTTTTTTAGTGTCCAACCCCTTGGCATTTAACACAGTATACAGAATGAGGAAGGACAGATGACAAGTAAGAATTGAAGTGAAAATCATAACCCTCACAAATAACCTAAGAATTAAACATACATTTTACTCTGTGTTTTGATCCACTTCTTTTTTCTTTGCTGCTGTGACTGAAATACCTGACAAGAACAATTTGGGGAGGAAAAGTTTATTTGGAATCTCATGGTTTCAGAAGTATCAGTCTCTAGACAGCTGGGTCCATTTCTCAAGGCTCAAGGTGAGAGTGAATATGGTGGAAGAATATGGGAGAGGGAATGGCCTAAGACATCACACCAGGAGACAGAGAGCAAGAGAGCTCCACTCAGTAAGGACAAAAATATATACCCCGAAGACATGCCCCCAGGGACCCACCTCCTCTAGCTACACACCACCTGCCTATAGTTATTATCCATGTAACCTCTATTAAGGGAATAACACACTGATTAGGTTAAAAATCTCAGAACCCAAACATTTCACCTCTAAGTTTTCCAGTACATGGTATATTTTTTTGGTCACAGATTAAAATATGCACACAACCATTAGCAACATAGAACATGTATTGATCCTTATCTAGGGTCATTCATATACCACTCATTATATACAAATTATACTTAGTCCGACATGCTCTTGAAAGCACAAATTCATAACAAGTGTCATCTTTCTTCTATTCCAAAACATTGTTGAAAGAAATATAATTGATATAGAAGCACATTTAAGGGAATGAATTAAAATATTTCCATATTATTTACATTTGAAAAATATAAGGCCTAAATGCAGAAAGTACTAAAAGAAAAACTACATTTTAAAATCAATGAAATAGAGTGATGCATAAAAGTATGGACAAGATATAGCAATACTACCTCAGCTGGAATGAATTATTTGGAAATATGTTATTTTAATTTTAAGGAAAACTAGAGAGAGAGAGAGGAATAATTTTGAAGTGGGACAGAGACCTCAGTAATGACTTTCCCTAGAGACATTGAAGAGACCAGAGGGTACTGGGTACAGAACAGAAAAAAAAAATTGTGAAAGAAGAATAAGAAGGTAAATAAGGAGGAAGAGAAGAAACATAATAATATTCCAGGACATTGGTAAGGTAAAAGGAAGTTTGATACAGGACCTTGGAGACTTGTATTCAAATATCAGTGACAAAAGTCCTTTACTGTGTCACTAATGATACCAGTCCTGCAGGACAGCTAATTTTTTTTCTATATACTTGTTCTTCTGTATCTGTAAGTGATAGGTTTTAAGACTTCTACTGGATATTTTTCATACATATCCTGAGTGTTATTACATAGTATGAAGTTTCGTCTGTCTTTCCATGCTATACCCTGATTACTCCTTTGCATGAGAACATTTGTGATTTGTGACCATTATTAACTAAAGTAAAGGTTACTTGAGCACCAGTACTGCAGTACTGCAATACCAACACAATTGTTCTGGTAACTGATATGCTTACCAAGTGGCTAACAGGCAACTGGTTTATAAAGCATGAATATCCTTGACAAAAGGGATGATTCATGTCCTAGGGTAGGGAGAGAGAATTTGTCATACTGATCAGAACAATGTTCAATTTAAAACTGGTGAATTGTTTACTTCTGGAATTTTCCACATAATATATTTGGACTATGGTTAACTGCAGGTATTAAAACAGCAGACAGCAAAATAATGGCTAATGGGGGACTGATGAAATTTGTTCAACTAGGTATATGGAGGCTTCACCTAAAACATTTTTATCAAAGGAAGAAAAAAAATGTTCTTTCTGCTATCATGAGCTTTTTGAACTGATTTCATGTCTTTTTAAAGAGAAAAATGTTTGTGTCAGTGGTGCAAAGTTTGAATAAGACAGATCTAAATGTGGTCCCAGATTATAAAAAATATTTAGGAAAACTAATCCAGTAATCATATATCAATCTTAGGATCAAACCTTTACCTAAATCACCATGATACACATCTAATAGTAAGTTTCCGTTGCTATTTTTTTTTTATTTTGAGACTTTCCATTTAAAAACTAATTGGGTTAGTGAGAACAGAAAACAAAAATTTTTCTCCTAGTTGAAAATACAAGAGGTCTCTAAACTGGAAGAAACTAGAATAGTTAAACTTTTTTTTTTTAATTTAATTTTTGAGTAAAAGTTGAACCCATCTAAGTAAAATAGAGTTTAAAGAATATAACTAATAAGCTATATAATATTTTACTTAGCTGAAAATAACAGATTTTTAGTTTAGTCTTACAATTTGAGCCATCATTATTATAAGCTCCAAATTTCAGTGAATATTTGGAAAGCTCTAATTTTTTATAGAATTTCAGTTAGGAATCATCTTTAAACCTATTTAGGAAAGTACATAGCATTCCTTTGAAAGGAAAATGTGTTATGTTGAAATTCAGTTAAGCATGTGGATTTCATGCTTATTGAATTTATATTCAGTAAGCTGTAAAGTTGACAAATGGAACATCATAGCAATTTTTCAATGGATATGTGGCCTTCCTTTCATTCATGTTCTTCTGTCTAGTACAGTGCTAATTTCATGATTTTTAAGGGTTTACAACTAGTTCTTATTTGCCATAGATGGCAGTAGTAGATAGCTCTTCATTAATTTGGCCTGTGTTTCTATAGCTCAAATGCATATTCATCCAGAAGTTGCAGGAATCGATTTCATAGCCAGAAGGTCATCAGAGATGTACAATAATTAGAAGCTCAAGGTGTAAGTAAAAATTACCAGGTGGACTTTGACAAATTTTGAAAACTTATAAAATTAATTTAAAATAATCTTAAAGTCAATATGAAAAGTTATAGGAAGGAAAACATTTGAGAAATTTATTGAATGATGATGCTTTTTAATCAGTTTTTCTTTGACCTATAAATTTAGGATAGTAGACCTTGAATTACAAAATATGTCATTAAATACACAATGGGTTACATATTGGGTTTCAACATTTTGGTACCAAATATAAATAGAAAGGCATACATACCTTTTAATTAGTTTCACTCTAATCGCAGCAAAGGAGATCTTTCGGTTAATTTTTGGCTAATGTGGCTTTTTCATCTTTATTGAACATCCAAATATAGTTACTTTGGTACTTTAATTTTGGAAATATGACACTGATTTTGTATATTTTTTAATTAATGAAATACCCCCAACTCATTCATGCCCACTGATTTAATTTTTTAGTGTGATTTGATTTTTCTCTTCCTTATTTGTGGTATGGAACAATGGAGTATATTTCTCACATGTACTTACATCATTTTGGCTAATTTCCACTTATGTGCAAAAGGCAACATAAACAGACCTAAATAGGGCTGGAAAGTAATAAGATTCTGAAAACATGTAGTCAGAAGAATTTGTATGCAAGACAATTTCACTTATCTACATCAATTTTCAGTGCAAACAAGAATATGAAATGCAGTTAAGTGTTCTATGAATATTCATGCTGGTTTGTCTATATTTAGAATACAAAGAACCATGAATATATTTTTGCATAATGTTGTATTGACATGTGTTTGTTTTGATAATTTTGTTTTTCTTTGAATAAAAATAAAGAAGTGAATGCATTATAAGACTGGCAAAATTGTGAAAGAAATGGGTCATCAACAGAGTGTCCATACTTCTCAAATCTGTTTGATGATCAGAGTCATCTTCAAAATCTCTAACAATTAAAGACTCCCCTTTTACCCAGTGAGGAGGATTTACAGGACAGTGATGATTTTTTCCCCCAGTTACAGCCACATCCAACTATGTATAAAATAGACTCCAAATTCTGCTAAAGGTATAAAGTCTTCTGTTTTCATCAGTAAGACTAGTTCTAGGCTGTCAGAATATCACCATTTTCATGGAACTAAACCACAGTGTCAATGTACCATACATGTTAGAAGTTTGATTAGCTGTAATCAAAAATCTTCTTCGTGGTGTACTGGACTGAACATGATCTTCAGGTGCTTTTCTCAATTCTGAGAGAAACCTCAGTAGTACTCAGATTGAATTTCATGTTGGGGAGACGCATCGGGACTCTGAGCATTTAAGAGACTCAGATTTATAATATCACTTGAAAATTAATTATTTAATGACACAATCATGAACTATTTATTATAAATGTGAACTTAAAAAACTGTAAAGTATCGATATGATAAAATAAACAACTAAATAAATTGAGGTACAAAATATGTTTGTGGATTGCAGAAGCCATAGTTTTAGGGGACCAATTTCAACCAAATTGATTGCCAAATCCCCTTCAAATCCACATTTTTTCCTAGAAATTGATTTGCTAAATCTAAAATGTACCTGGAGAAACAAACTAGACTGGTCTGATACCACCATATACAAACTGGAATGACTACAATTAAAAAAACATTCATTGCAATTGTTGGCAAAATTCAGAGTAATTAGAACCCTCACATATTGCATGGAAATAAATTAAAAGTTACAGATACCTTGGAAAACAATTTGGAAGTTTTTGTTTTTACAAAATTAAACATGAACTTGCAAGAAGAAGAACTTGCAATTTAACTTCTAACTATTTTGAAAGCAGAATGATAAAGTATGTCTATGCAAGTACCGGTATGTGAATCTTTATTTATAACATCTTACAACTGGAAATAACTCAAACATTCATCAACTTAGGGCCAGATAAACAAATTATGATATATACATATTATATTGAAATACCACTGAACAATAAAAAGAACCAAGTTATTGTTATAAACAACAACACAGAAGAATCTCCAAATTATTATGCAAACCAAAGAAATTAGAATAAAAGAGCTTCATCCTTTATGTTATATCTGGAAGATGAAAAACTATACTAAAATCAAATCAGTTATTTCGAAGGATTAGGATCAGAGTAGAAAATTAATGACACATAATGACAAAAGAAAATGATAGGAATTTTGAGTGATCATGAAATTCTTTCTCTCTATATATGTATACACACACACATATATACATATGTACTGGATATCGAACCTAGCACTTATATTCCCTTCCCTTTTATTATTTATTTATTTCAGGGAACATTAAGGATTAAATCCAGGTGCACTCTATTACTGAGTCACATCACTCTTTTTAATCTTCTACTTTGAGATATGGTCTCTCTAAGTTGACCAGACTGGCCTAGGACTGTGATCATCTTGCCTCACCTTTCTCTCTAGCTGGGGTTACAGGTATGTGCCACCATGACCAGTGGAAATATTCTATATTTTGATAATTGTGGCATTAATATGTTCATTTATCCTTAACAAAGGAATTGGAGAAAACACCGAAAAATTGTCAATAAACCTGTCTTCAGAAACAAAAACTGGTGAATTAGAGAAGGATGAATATGTGCATCAACATCAAATGATGTTGACAAAATCTTAGACAAAATTTTAAATTTTTCTACTCTTACCCAGAGTATTTAAAGATGCTATTAGCAAGAATACAGTTTCAGAAAGTTTGGAAACTTTAGATGATTATATTATGTAATATAATATAATGTGATATACAAAATCTGGACAATGGTTACACTAGAGCTGTTGGATTGCATTCTAGATGGAATCATTCAACAATTCCTATTCCTGGAATCATTTAGTTGTTTCTGCTACTCTGCTGAATCTTTTGGGCATCCTATATTGAATTGAAACACAGGGAAAATAACAGCAACAAGAACAAAGAAATGTGAGAAAACATATTTGTTGTTTAAATTGAAGTTGAGGCCTGAGGTTGTGGCTCAGTGGTAGAGTGCTTGCCTAGCATGTGTGAGGCACTGGGTTCGATTCTCAGCACCACATAAAAATAAATAAAATAAAGGTCCATCAACAACTAAAAAATATTTAAAATAATAAATTGAAGTTGAATTTCTTACCATTTCTAAACTTAGATTTTTTTTTGTCTATAAAACCGAGGTGTTGTAAATACGCCTGCTTAATAAATAGAATAATCCATGGATAAGTATTTTGTCAGTCACACAACCCTATTCAAATGGCATCATTAGTAGTAGTATAAAAGCTACTCTTATGTAGTCCTAGACTTGATCCACTGTGTTCCACATTAGTCATAAACAGATCACTGTGCCCATTTCCAGTACTTTAAATGTGATGAAAAGAACCTCATGCATAATACAAATGAGTCAAGGGATGGAGAAGAAACACTGTGAAGAAAGGTTAAAGTAGTGGGAGGGAATTAATCTGAAGAACAATCAGAATAGATGGAATAGGTTTCATCACCATTTTCTTTATGTAGAGTGAATATCAGCTGTTAGTCATCATAGAGTCACAAACAAAATGAAATAGACAAATTGACAAATTATAGCAAATGAAATAGAGCAGGAAAGATTCTTGAATATAATGCCAGTTACATCCGGGAACAACCTTTAGAAGGTAAGTTAGAAAACCATTAATCAAATGATTTAAAATGCATATACTATACACAGTGAGTGGGTGGTTCAAGTCACTTGCTAAGGTGGCATCTACCTGTCTGCTTTGACAGTGAATGCAGTTATTCGTATTTCTGTGTCAAAAGTAACTGCGCAGTATTTTCTGAGAGCTTTACTTCTGTTGTTCTGATCTGTAGACTATTTCTCTCAGAATTGTTATGGTTTTTTGTTAAAACATAATATGTATCTGTGTATTGCCACATTAATACTAATCAGATTCTTGGAGAGTCAGACAAAAAAAAGTCTAAATTTAATAGAAACCCAAAGTAATTTTGATACACAATAAATGTTGAAAAGTATAATTTGAAACAAATGGCCTAATAATTCTGTGTCAGCTCTATTCTTATAAAATAATATGTACTTAACTTTTGTTGTGTTTCCTAGGTAAGTATCACCTGAGTTTCCCATATCTCCTGTCTGGTTTAGTTAGCTTCCATGATATATTAATTTGTAATTAGTATCTCATCATTTATTGAGCAATTAGTGTGTTGCTTACTGTCATTTGGTCTCTCTCTTGTCCAGTGTAAAAAGGGAAACCTCTCCCACCAAACATACACATGCTTTCCATACATTCATGTTTGCTCAGCTTTCTAAATTCAGTAAGGAAAAGAACACTAATAAAATAAATATTTAATAAATAAGAATATTAATCAGACTTGCAATTACTTTAATTTTTTTCTTTTTTTATTGTTATAGTTCTTTTTTTTCTTTAATTTTTATTGTTGCTTGTTCAAAACATTACATAGTTCTTGACATATCATATTTCACACTTTGATTCAAGTGGGTTATGAACTCCCATTTTTACCCCGTATACAGATTGCAGCATCACATCGGTTACACATCCACTGTTTTACATATTGCTATACTAGTGTCTGTTGTATTCTGCTGCCTTTCCTATCCTCTACTATCCCCCATCCCCTCCCCTCCCATCTTCTCTCTCTACCCCATCTACTGTAATTCATTTCTCCTCCTTGTTTTTTTCCCCCTTTCCCCTCACTTCCTCTTGTATGTAATTTTGTATAACCATGAGGGTCTCCTTCCATTTCCATGCAATTTCCCTTCTCTTTCCTTTTCCCTCCCACCTCTCACCCCAGTTTAATGTTAATCTTCTTCTCATGCTCTTCCTCCCAACTCTGTTCTTAGTTACTCTCCTTATATCAAAGAAAACATTTGGCATTTGTTTTTTAGGGATTGGCTAGCTTCACTTAGCATAATCTGTTCTAATGCCATCCATTTCCCTGCAAATTCTATGATTTTGTTATTTTTTAATGCAGAGTAATACTCCATTGTGTATAAATGCCACATTTTTTTTAATCCATTAGTCTATTGAAGGGCATCTAGGTTGGTTCCACAGTCTTGCTATTGTGAATTGTGCTGCTATGAACATCGATGTAGCAGTGTCCCTGTAGCATGCTCTTTTTAAGTCTTTAGGGAATAGACTGAGAAGGGGAATAGCTGTGTCAAATGGTGGTTCCATTCCCAGCTTTCCAAGAAATCTCCATACTGCTTTCCAAATTGGCTGCACCAATTTGCAGTCCCACCATCAATGTACAAGTGTACCCTTTTCCCCACATCCTCGCCAGCACTTGTTGTTGTTTGACTTCATAATGGCTGCCAATCTTACTGGAGTGAGATGGTATCTTAGGGTCGTTTTGATTTGCATTTCTCTGACTGCTAGAGATGGTGAGCATTTTTTCATGTACTTATTGATTGATTGTATGTCCTCCTCAGAGAAGTGTCTGTTCAGGTCCTTGGCCCATTTGTTGATTGGGTTGTTTGTTATTTTATTGTCTAATTTTTTGAGTTCTTTGTATACTCTGGATATTAGGGCTCTATCTGAAGTGTGAGGAGTAAAGATTTGTTCTCAGGATGTAGGCTCCCTATTTACCTCTCTTATTGTTTCTTTTGCTGAGAAAAAAAACTGTTTAGTTTGAGTAAGTCCCATTTGTTGATTCTAATTATTAACTTTTGTGCTATGGGTGTCCTATTGAGGAAATTGGAGCGCGACCCCACAGTATGTAGATCGTGGCCAACTTTTTCTTGTATCAGAAGCCGTGTCTCTGATTTGATATCAAGCTCCTTGATCCATTTTGAGTTAACTTTTGTGCATGGCGAGAGAAAGGGATTCAGTTTCATTTTGTTGCATATGGATTTCCAGTTTTCCCAGCACCATTTGTTGAAGATGCTATCCTTCCTCCATTGCATGCTTTGAGCCCCTTTATCAAATATAAGATAGTTGTAGTTTTGTGGATTGGTTTCTGTGTCCTCTATTCTGTACCATTGGTCCACCCGCCTGTTTTGGTACCAGTACCATGCTGTTTTTGTTACTATTGCTCTGTAGTATAGTTTGAAGTCTGGTATCGCTATACCGCCTGATTCACACTTCTTGCTTAGCATTGTTTTTGCTATTCTGGGTCTTTTATTTTTCCATATGAATTTCATGATTGCTTTCTCTATTTCTACAAGAAATGCCATTGGGATTTTGATTGGCATTGCATTAAACCTGTAGAGAACTTTTGGTAATATCGCCATTTTGATGATGTTAGTTCTGCCTATCCATGAACAGGGTATATTTTTCCATCTTCTAAGATCTTCTTCTATTTCTCTCTTTAGGGTTCTGTAGTTTTCATTGTATAAGTCTTTCACCTCTTTTGTTAGGTTGATTCCCAAGTATTTTATTTTTTTGAGGATATTGTGAATGGAGTGGTTGTCCTCATTTCCATTTCAGAGGATTTGTCGCTGATATACATGAATGCCTTTGATTTATGCGTGTTGATTTTATATCCTGCCACTTTGCTGAATTAATTTATTAGCTCTAATAGTTTCTTTGTAGACCCTTTTGGGTCTGCTAGGTATAGAATCATATCACCTGCAAATAGTGATAATTTAAGTTCTTCTTTTCCTATTTTTATGCCTTTAATTTCTTTCGTCTAATTGCTCTGGCCAGTGTTTCGAGAACTATGTTGAACAGAAGTGGTGAGAGAGGGCATCCCTGTCTTGTTCCAGATTTTAGAGGGAATGCCTTCAATTTTTCTCCATTCAGAATGATGCTAGCCTAAGGCTTAGCATAGATTGCTTTTACAATATTGAGGTATGTTCCTGTTATCCCTAGTTTTTCTAGTTTTGAACATAAAGGGATGCTGTACTTTGTCGAATGCTTTTTCCGCATCTATCGAGATGATCATATGGTTCTTATTTTTAAGTCTATTGATGTGGTGAATAACATTTATTGATTTCCATATATTGAACCAGCCTTGCATCCCAGGGATGAATCCTACTTGATCATGGTGCACAATTTTTTTGATGTGTTTTTGTATCCGATTCGCCAGAATTTTATTGAGGATTTTTGCATCTAGGTTCATTAGAGATATTGGTCTGTAGTTTTCTTTCTTTGAAGTGTTTTTGTCTGGTTTAGGAATCAGGGTGATGTTGGCCTCGTAGAATGAATTTGAAAGTTCTCCCTCTTTTTCTATTTCCTGAAATAGCTTGAAAAGTATTGGTATTAGTTCCTCTTTAAAGGTTTTGTAAAACTCTGCTGTATACCCATCCGGTCCTGGGCTTTTCTTAGTTGGTAGTCTTTCGATGATTTCTTCTATTTCCTCAATTGATATTGGTCTGTTTAGGTTGTTTGTATCCTCCTGACTCAATCTGGGCAGATCATATGACTTAAGAAATTTATCTATGCCTTCACTATCTTCTAATTTATTGGAGTATAAGGATTCACAATAATTTCTGATTATCTTCTGTATTTCTGAAGTGTCTGTTGTGATGTTTCCTTTTTTCATCCCGTATGCTAGTAATTTGAGTTCTCTCTCTTCTTCTCTTCATTAGCATGGCTAAGGGTCTATTGATTTTATTTATTTTTTCAAAGAACCAACTTTTAGTTTTGTCAATTTTTTCAATTGTTTCTTTTGTTTTGATTTCATTAATTTCAGCTCTGATTTTAATTATTTCTTGCCTTCTACTTCTTTTGCTGTTGTTTTGCTCTTCTTTTTCTAGGATTTTGAAATGAAGTATGAGATCATTTATTTGTTGGTTTTTTCTTTTTTTAAGGAATGAACTCCAAGCAATGAATTTTCCTCTTAGAACTGCTTTCAATGTGTCCCATAGATTTCTATATGTTGTGTCTGCGTTTTCATTTATCTCTAAGAATTTTTTAATTTCCTCCTTGATGTCTTCTATAACCCATTGATCATTCAGTAACCTATTGTTCATTCTCCAAGTGATGCATGATTTTTCCTTCCTTCTTTTATTGGTGATTTTCAGTTTCATTCCATTATGATCAGATAAGATGCATGGTATTATCTCTACTCCTTTATATTGTCTAAGAGTTGCCCTGTGACATAATATATGATCTATTTTTGAGAAGGATCCATGTGCTGCTGAGAAAAAAGTGTAACTGCTTGATGTTGGGTGGTATATTCTATATATGTCAATTAGGTCTAGGTTATTAATAGTGTTATTGAGTTCTATAGTTTCCTTATTCAACTTTTGTTTGGAAGATCTGTCCAGTGGTGAGAGAGGTGTGTTGAAGTCTCCCATGATTATGGTATGGTGGTCTATTAGACTCTTGAACTTGAGAAGAGTTTGTTTGATGAACATAGCTGCACCGTTGTTTGGGGCATATATATTTATGATTGTTATGTCTTGTTGGTGTTTGGTTCCCTTGAGCAGTATGTAGTGTCCCTCTTTATCCCTTTTGATTAACTTTGGCTTGAAATCTATTTTATTTGATATGAGTATGGCCACTCCTGCTTGTTTCTGAAGTCCATATGAGTGATATGATTTTTCCCAACCTTTCACCTTCAGTCTATGTATGTCTTTTCCTATCAAATGTGTCTCCTGTAGACAGCATATTGTTGGGTCTTGTTATTATTGAGATATGGGTTTTTCGTCCAGCCATATTTGTTTATTTATGTTACTAAGCATGGTTTGTTTTCCTCTTTGATTATTTTCCCCCCTTTAATGTATTACCTCCCACTGTTGGTTTTCATTGTTAATTTCCATTTCCTTTTCCTGTAATGTTTTGCTGAGGATTTTTTTGAGAGATGGTTTTCTAGCTGCAAATTCTTTTAACTTTTTTTTTATCGTGGAAGGTTTTAATTTCATCTTCCATCCTGAAGCTTAATTTCGCTGGATACACAATTCTTGGTCGGAACCCATTTTCTTTCAGTGTTTGAAATATGTTATTCCAGGATCTTCTAGCTTTCAGAGTCTGTGTTGAAAGATCAGCTGTTATCCTGATTGGTTTACCCCTAAATGTAATCTGCTTCCTTTCTCTTGTAGCTTTTAAAATTCTCTCCTTATTCTGTATGTTGGGCATCTTCATTATAATGTGTCTAGGTGTGGATCTCTTATGATTTTGCACATTCGGCGTCCTGTAGGCTTCTAGGATTTGGGATTCTGTCTCATTCTTCAAGTCTGGGAAGTTTTCTCATATTATTTCATTGAATAGACTGCTCATTCCTTTGGTTTGGAGCTCTGTACCTTCCTGTATCCCAATGACTCTTAAGTTTGGTCTCTTAATGTTATCCCATATTTCTTGGATGTTCTGCTCATGGTTTCTTAACAGTCTTGCTGAGCTGTCTATGTTCTTTTCCAGTTGAAATACTTTGTCTTCATTGTCTGATGTTCTATCTTCTAAGTGTTCTACTCTGCTGGTAGTATTCTCCATTGAGTTTTTAAGTTGGTTTATTGCTTCCTGCATTTCTAGGATTTCTGTTTGTTTGTTTTTTATAACCTCTATCTCCCTGTATAGTTGATCTTTTGCTTCTTGGATTTGTTTGTGTAATTCATTGTCGAAGTGATCTTTCATTGTCTGATTTTGCTGTCTAATGTCTTCCTTGATACTCCAGATCATCTGAAGCATGTATATCCTGAATTCTCTATCTGACATTCCATCTGCTGCAGATATTACCTCTTCTAACGTTGAGTTGACCTGCATTGCTTGTGGTCCTTTCTTTCCTTGTCTTTTCATACTGTTCGCGTTTCTTTCTGCTTGGTGAAACTGTTGTGTTATTGAATTTTCCCCCTATATATTTATATTGCTCTTGTATAGTTGCAAAGTCTCCCTCGAAGGTGCGGGCAGCGGCTCTACCCCTCCTCCAATTGGGGCAATGTGCCTACCACGCCAGCAGGCCATTGGGCCTGTTCTGCAGGTCGGTAGCAGGTCCGCCTACCTTGCAGGCGTGGGCGGCAGTTCTTCCCCTCTGTGGGCCACTGGGCCAGTTCTGTTATAGTTCTTTTGCTCACATTTTGGAGCCAATAAATTTGGAGAAGCCTGAATTTTCTTTTTTCTTTTTTTTTTTTTTTTGAGAAGCCTGAAAATTTTTGGTACCTGGAACAGGCTTCTCAGACTTTAACCAGAGAGGCCTGGGATGAGAGCAAATGATGTCCACTTGATCAGACTCACCACACAGTGCCCTTTTCAAGAAAGGTCACATTTCAGGATCCCATATCACAGACAAACCATCTTTTCTCGGCGGAGGGCGGGGGTCTCCGATGTTCCTCCAGGCGAGCCCATGGGGCAGCGCCCGCCGGCTGCGCCATCCGCTAGGCTCTGCGAGTAGCCGGCCCGGGCCCGCCGCCCCTCAATGGCCTGCGAATCCTTCCTCCCCAACCCCCGTGTCTCCCTCCTGGTTTTTGCCTCCCAGCTCTGGAGCCCGAGCTGTCGCCTTGCAGCCCTAACCTGACCAGGCTACCTATTTTAGTTATTTTCAAAGTAAGACTTGAAGTAGAACACAGAACTGTCGGGACAGTGAAAGTATTCCATATGATAATATAAATGGTGCATACTCATATAATTTTATACTTGGCCATACCCATAGACATTGCTATGTCAGGTGAATGCTAATGAAAAATATGGGCATAATTAGTTATATATAAATATTTGTTATCAAATTAAATAAAATATTTTATTAATCAAGATGATACTAGTAAGAGAAAGTATATGTTGAGAGAGAGGCAATAATTAGAACTCACTGTACTGTCTGCCAATTTTTCTGTAAACATAAAATTGCTCTAAAAATTATTCAGTCGAATAAGGAATATTATAAATTAAATATATTTTGAAATAAAGACCAGCCAGGTGCAGTGCTACAGGCCTGTAATCCCAGTGGCTGGGGAGGCTGAGATAAGAGAATCATAAGTTCAAAGCCAGCTTCAGCAACTTAGTGAGGCCCTAAGCAACTTAATGAGACCCTACCTCAAAAGAAAAAATAATATAAAAATAGCTGTGGATGTAACTCAGTGGTTAAGCTTCCCTGGTTCAATCCATGTCACCATAATAATAATAAAATAAAAATCATATTGATATGTTAGACTGAAAGTGATTAAATAACTTTACATTAATGCATACAATTTCTTTAAAATGTGCTTGAGTTTCAGAATGAAACATGACTGTCACTCCTCTAATGCTATGCAAAACATACAAAACTGGCAAACACAGGTTTTATATAGCATGCCTATAGTACATATTTTGATTGTATTTCCTTCAAAAGTCAAACATTTGTAATTAAAAAAATATCGTGACGTAAAAAAAAGATAAAAATGTTTATATATATTTGCTAATGTAATTTTGAGGATTTAAATTGTAAATAAATTGAAATACAAAGTTTGCAGTCTTATTAGTTTATGACATGGAAGTACGATTCTTTTAAATGGTTAAATACACTATCCTGCGTAAGTTTTTTCCACATTAATATATAATTATAATTTCATTTAAAAATCCCAGAATTAATATAAAATCTAGTTGAAATAAGCATGTCAATTTTAAATAAGTGTATACATTTAGAAGAGTAAACTGTTAAGCTAAAGAGAATGAGACTATTCTCTTTTCAATCTGAAACTTATGAGAAAATGAGATTTTATAAGTTTTTACTTATGATTTAATGTCTTTGGGAAAAGGAGAACTATGAAAATGTTGGTTCATGGAAGGCACAATACAAAGATGGAGCCCTGGTGACAGACCAGTGCTGTTGGCATTATGTTCTCTTACTGGTGCTTTTATATCTCTTCTTCAACACTCAGCTCAGACTTTTTGCAGGAAGTTTTCACCAAGTCTTTGGATGATTTTTTTAAATTTTTATAATTTGTTTTAATAAGTTATACATGATAGTAGAATGCATTTTTGCACTTTGATATATCTTACATAAATGGAGTATAATTTCTCATTTTTCTGATTGTACAGTTACATTGGTCAGGCAGTTATATATGTACATAAGGTAATAATGTCTGTTTTTTTTTTCTACTATCTTTCCTAAACCCATATCCCCTCCCATCCCTTCACTCTCCTCTACCAAATATAAAGTAACTCTATTGTTCCCTAGCCCATCTCCCTAATTGTGAATTATAATCTGCATACCAGAGGAAACACTTGGCCTTTGTTTTTGTGAGATTGGCTTATTTGGCTTAGTATGATATTCTCCAACTTAGTTCATTTATGGCAAATGCCACAATTTCATTCTTCTTTAAGACCGAATAATATTTCGTTGCTTCCATGATTTAACTATTAGTGAGTTGAGATGCTATAAACATTAATGTGACTATGTCACTGTAATATTTTGATTTTAAGTTCTTTGGGTATAGACTGAGGAATAGAATAGCTGGGTCAAATGGTGGTTCCATTCCAAGTTTTCTGAGGAATCTGCATACTGCTTTCCATATGGTTGCACCAATTTGCATCCCTAAAAGCAATGTATATCTTTACCCAACATCCTTGCCAATATTTATTGTTGCTTGTATTCTTGATAACTGCCACCAAAACAGACAGGTAGACCAATGGTACAGAATAGAAGACACAGAGACTAACCCATATAAACACAGTTTTATCATACTAGAAGAAGGATCCAAAAACATTCACTGGAGAAAAGATAGCCTAATCAACAAATGGTGCTGGAAAAATTGAAAAGCCACATGTAAAAAAATGAAATTAAACCTCTATCTTTCAGTCTGCATGAAACTCAACTCAAAGTGGATCAAAGACTTAGGCACTAGAACAGAGACCCTGAGCCTAATAGAAGAAAAAGTAGGCCAAATCTCCAGCATGTCAGCTAGGATCTGACTTCCTTAACAAGACCCCTAAAGCACAGGAAGTAAAAATCAAGAATAAATAAATGGGATGAATTCAATCTGAAAAACTTCTCAGCAGAAGAAACAATCAACAATGTGAAGAAAGAGCAAACATATTGGGAGAAAATGTTTACCACATGCATTTCAGGTAGGCATTAATTTCTAATATATATAAAGAACTCAAAAAAACTTAAAAACCAAATAACCCAATTAATAAATGGACTAAGGAAATGAACAGATACTTCACAGAAGATGAAATACAATCAATCAACAAATATATGAAAAAAATGTTCAACATCTCTAGCAAATATTGAAATGCAAATCAAAACTACTTTGGATGATCTTAAGTGCTACTATATCATATTATTTTGTTGCTTTTATACATAATGCATGTTTCTGTGGTATTTTCTTTTAAATTAATACTTCCTAGATCTTATTTTCTGGTGGGAAATTCTGAAATAAAATAATATAACAGTGAGAAAATACATAGACTACTTAATATAAATTGTGGGAAATGCAATAGAATTAAGGCCAGGAGAAAGGGATAGGTGATATGAGTATATGACATTTGAAGGATACCATGAAGCACACACTGTGGATCAATGGAAGAAGTACATTCTTTACTAATTAAAGATAAGATGCACAGAACTTGAGGCTATAGTATGACAGAAATATCCCCAGAAGAGCTGAAGCACTGTGAGTCAGAGGCAGAGTAGTAGAACAAAAATTAAGAGAAATAGTGAAACAGATAGATATTTATTGTGCGGTCTGGAATTTTGCAACAACATTTACCAAAAAGTAAAAATCATAGCCCAAACTTCAAACATTAGCAATAAGGAAGAAAGGACATATGTTAGTCATTAGATACTTCCTCATTAGAAATAAGTGCAGGCATGCCTTCTTCCTCTACTAGAACTTAAGATGGTTGAGTATGGGGACTTTGTCCACTTTGTCCTGCGGCAGCTGAGATTCTTGCTGGAACACAATAAGTTCTAGTCTGAGGAAGTGGATGCCTGATTGGTGATTAACTGAATGAGAAAGAAAGAAAGAAAGAAAGAAAGAAAGAAAGAAAGAAAGAAAGAAAGAAAGAAAGAAAGAAAGAAGGTGGGGGAGGGAGGGAGGGAAAGAGAGAGAGAGAGAGAGAGAGAAGGAGGAGGAGGAAGAGGGAGGGGAGGAGGGAAGGATAAAGGGTGGGTGAGGGACAGATGGACTATTTTAAACAGAGAAAAATCTGTTGGCTTTTTTGGTTAATAAGTATGCTGAGAGCCATAGCCAAGTAGGAATGACATGGCATTTTTGGTTAAGGTGACCCTGCTCAGGGATTACGGTGGCTCCAGGTTTAGGGTGGATACTGCTGGATTAGGGTGGCTCCAGGTTTAGGGTGGATCCTGCTGGGAATAGGGCGTATCCTGCTGCCTCAGGCACCCACTCCTTGAGTTCCCCTTGAGTTCTCGCGGGGTTCTGAGAGAATTGGTATGCAGAGCCTGGTGAAGGGAGTGGATTTTCGCAGAACGTGCATGTAAAGTGCCAGTGAGAGTTTGGGAATAAAGAGTTGCTGTTTGAATCTACAAGGCTTTGGTGGTGGCTCGGTTATTTTGTGCCCAGCCAGACTGCGGCATAAGTCCAAGTCTGAAATGGCTTTCTCACACTAACAGTAACAAGTCCTAATTATTCCACCCCACCCTAGAACCCTCTCTCTTCCCTGTGTTGACTTCATTCTCAGTCTTCATATCATGAAAAGACAGTGAATAGTTCCACCCTGCATCATTTTGAATTCAAGAGTATAGAAGAAAATTAAAGTAAAATAGAGAAAAAGAAGAAAATTGGAATTTTTAACAAATTGAAATTTGTATGATTCACATTGATCCAAATTTAGTGAACTAAATTAATTATAATTTAGTAAATTATAATTAATCACTGTTTCCAGGAGGAAAGATGTTATGGTTTTGATATTAAGTGTCTCCTAAAAGCTCAAGTGTGAAGCAATGCAGCAATATTCATGAGAGCTATAATCAAATAAATAATCTGAATGGATTAATGGGTGGTAACTTTATGGCCTTGGGGCATGGCTGGAATTAGTGTCTCACTGGGAAATTGTCCTTGGGGTTTTTGGGGTTTACTTTGTCCCTGGCTGTCAGAGTGCTCTGATATATATATATATATATATATATATATATATATATATATATATATATATATAGAGAGAGAGAGAGAGAGAGAGAGAGAGAGAGAGAGAAAGGAAATATTATATATATATATATATATATATATATATATATATCTCAACCCCATCTTTCCTGGTTGTTATGTCCTGAATTACTATCCCCGTCACATCTTTCCAGCATGAGTCTCTGCCTCATGGGACTCAGAGCTATGGAGCTAGCCTACCATGGACTGAGCTCTGAAACAATGAGCCCAAATAAATAAATTTTTTCCTATCAGAAGTTCTTGTCAGGTCTTTTGGTCACAGCAACACAAAACTAGCACAAAAATTGTACTGAGAAGTGGGGACATTGCTGTGACTAACCTGACCAGGTGGTTCAAAGGCATTTAAGACTGGTTTACAGAAGGAATTTAGAAACTTTTGAGATGCTGGCAGGAGAAGCCTTAGAAAGTTGTACGCAGAACATATTGGGTCATTTTGGTGGGGTGTCAGAAGACCAGAATGCTAATAGGACTGTGATCTGTGAAGATTGGGATCATGGGGTTTCAGAGCAGAAGGAAGACTCCTTAAAATTGGAGTCATTCATATTGCATTCTGGCAAAGAAGTTGTCTAAATTTTGCCCATGTCCTCAGAATTTCTGGGTGGCCGAATTTAAGTATGTTGGGCTGATTAATCTGGTAGAAAAAAATTTCAAGGAAGAGCACCATTCAGGCAGTGACATGGATATTGATGATATCTTTCAACCAAGGTTTCTGTGATACTCAGAGAAGGAAGAAGAAAGGAAAAATTATAATTTGTCCAAAAAAAAAAATGTGTGTAAAACTGGGTCTAAGGAGGTTATGATTGTTTAAGAGATTATAGCCACTAAAGAGATGCTAAGTACTTTACACAGAGACAATAGGAAAGATGGCTTGAGGGCTTTTCAGGATTTGGCAAGACCACACCCATAATAGACTCAACCTCCTTTGAGAAGAGATCATGGGTCATGCTGCTTCCACATGGGAAGCACAGTGAGAAAAATTGTTTTATAATGCTTAGCCACACAGGTATTTAGAGGCCACTGCAGTCGTGGTTCCAGGAAGTTTGGCCACTGCTTGAGCTGACAGTAGATTTGCAGTGGTTCACATGGTAATGGTCCTACAGGATTGCAAGATGCTGGAGTTAAGGGGTCATGAAGACTTCCACCAAGATTTTAAAGGAAGACTAGGAAGGCCAGACAAAGTGTGAAAGGGTCGGAATCCCTGCAGGGAGACCCTGAGAGGACAAATTATAAGAAGCTGGGAGAAGGAGAGAGAAGCATCAGTGGAGATCCCCAATGATTAAGAGATGGCAACAACATGGGACATCTGCCATGGGAAGCTAAAAAGGTCAAGCAAAAACATGTCAACAGAGTGATCATGTGGGCGGGACCCACTTCTAGAACTATTTCTTCCAGTGGCATTATCATATTTCGGCATGTCTTCAGGGCATTAACATACTTTGGATGTAAGATATGCAACATTATGTCATTTTTTTAAAAAAAAGTTTATGTGTACTTAACAGAATTTTGTTCTTCCTAACTGAATACTCTGATGTGAAATACTTTAGTATATTTGTTATTCTCTTAGGTTTATTTTATCCGTGAATTTTCTAACACTTGTAAAGTTTACACAAATATCATTGATATTTACTTTGAGATTTTCTGGAATTCCTGGAAAATAGATTTTCTCAAATACAATCTGTAACAAAAATTTTGGTCCCATGTTTACAAAATTATAATTAATCCATTGCTACATGTTCAAATCATAAATTTCTGATTTTCATGATAATGAAAAATGTCACATGACAGGTGACTTGTCTTTTTCTGACTTTCTTTTCTACTTTAATATTCACTTTCTAATCTGCTTTACTGGGAAAAAAGAACATGAGCTATGGAGTAAGAAGTTGATAAATCCTGCTTTGTGTGATATTGGGCAACAAATCTGTGTAATTTTATGTGAATCTGAGGTAGATACAGCTTGCAAAGATCTGAAGACCTAAGGAGAAAAAGCATATTGACTGTCTTGTAAATTGTCAAGTGATGTAGAAATATTATAATTAGGCAATTAAATAGACACAAAGACACAACTGGACAATGATCTCCAATACTTTCTTTAAGCTAGGAATTCTGGGTAGTGATAATATCCCTTTCTATAATTTATTCAATGTTGTCTCTGAATCAGTTTTTGTGATAAGCCTAGAGAATATGAAAATTAAAAGCAAAACATGTTTTGCCTTCACAAGTACTGAAAGTTCATGGATGAAAATTGTAATACAATTAAACATTTAATAACTCTCAAAGTGTTTCAACAGTCTGATATGAGATTTTCCAATAAACTCTTTAATTAATAATTGCAACCAAATCTTATCATAAACTAATAAAACCTTTTCCAATTCCAAGTATAATAACTTGCAAAAATTATCTTTAAACTGCATCATTTTGTAAGTTTCACATCAGGATGTAATAGATCCTTTCAAATGCAACAATAATTTTATTTGAAAACCTCTGAGAATTCTCTGTACACATATATTATTCATGAAAAAATATATGGATACTGAAGATGCTGAAGATTTGACTCAATATTGACTTAGGAAAATTATTTTCTCCCAGCTATACTAACAAAAGACAATATTTCCTCACTCATTAACCCCCTAACTCTTCTAACTGTGTAGATACTTTCTCAAGGGGAGAATTATTCAAGCATTTACTCATACAACAATATCAATTATAACATTAGATCCTTAATATCAATTTGTATTAGTTTTTGCTGAGCTAACAAACAATCCATTAAATGAAAGTCTTCCTTCCTCATGTTGTATAAAGGTCTGCAGCTTGTCTGTGGTTGCTGTGTTGAATGAAGTTCAGCTTCACTTGACATTTCATTGTTATTCAGGTCACAGAAACAACTTCTATCTGGAATGTTCTATTATTGCAGCAGAGGAGAGAAGCACAAGGCATGCTAAGCTGATCAAGTCAATTTGCATTAAAACTTTTGTTCATACACAGCATTCTGTCACATATGTTAATAAGACATTGAAGTAGGTACCATGACCAGGCAAGTACCATTGGGGGTGGGGTGGGAGCAAAAATAATAAATTTTTACCCATCCAGAAGTAACTATGACAAAACTCTGTGAGTACATAGAGTAGAAATCATGTCTTCATTTTAAAGATGAGAAAACTTACATATAAAACTTATGGGTCATAACAAAGCGGTGTTTGAGAACATGGGATGCAAGTCTTAAAGATCTGAGTCTAAATCTTGACTTTATCACTTACCAGCTGTGTGATTTTTCATGAATGACATTTATCTGTAAAATTATAGTAGTAAAACATACTTCAAAGTATGTGTTAATATTTAATCAGAGAGAATACATGCAGAACCTAGCAATGTCTTGAACAGAGTGGTCACCTAATAATTGTTTTGAAGTTCCTATGTCACCTGGCAAGAAAGGATGAAGAGTTGTAGTGCAACTGAGAACTGATGGTTTGGTACTGAGATCATGCAGAATGCTTACTTATCTCCATCTTAATTCTCTTTCTCATACTTAAAGTTTACTCTTTAAGTTTGGCTCTCAGCAAGATGTTATGGGGATTTCTAAACCATTATGCTGAAGGGTTCTAAGAAAGTGTAAGAAATTTGTACTGTATTCCATCTGCATCTGTATTTTATAAAATATGGAAAGCAGCTGAGGACATAGCTAAATTATGTACTGTATTCCATCTGCATCTGTATTTTATAAAATATGGAAAGCAGCTGAGGACATAGCTAAATTATTCAGGGCAGGCTTAGCATGCATGGTACCTTCAGTTGCATCCCCAGTACTACAAAAATGCATATATATATATATATATATATATATATATATATATATATATATATATACACTAGACAGATAGATAACACTTGTACTTTTTTAAAGTAATCATATATCTTGCAGCATCATGAATCAGTTGATAAATTGCTACATTTTTAAAGTAAATTGGTTTTAAAGTAAATCAGATGATGACTTTTTTATTACTAAGTGGTAGGGCTTTTGTTACTATTCTCATCTACAGTCTTGAGAGTTGTACTTTCACATTAAATATTTTAGTTGTTGAATTTAAACAATGAATATAAATGTCCTTTACCTTGACTTTCACTGAATGAATGTGATTTTGTTGAAAAAGGGTTTAAAATAACCTCATTGTGTTTCCACCAACAATAATTTTATAATATGAATTATACAAATCAATTACCTTGTACTAAATTATCATTTTTTATATAATAGTGGGTAAAATACTGGCTTGTCTTTAAATTCAATAGCATGAAGACTAGCCAGGGTATAATTAAAATAAAACCCAACTAGTTGCTAGAGAAAATAGTATGAATAATGCTTATTAAGATTAAGTAGCTCTATAGTGTTATAAAGATATTCTGCAAATAGATATTCTTTCTGGTTTATAATGAATATCTGAAATGCCAAAAGAATCAAATAAAGAATGACATGATATAGAATCCTTTATTTCTCAGTCAATTGACTAATTCACTAATGTGATAATGGCTCATCATTTTCTTTCCCTGCATTCTCACCATCAAAATGTCAGTATTTCTATAAATAAATAAAATGTAACAGACTTTGGACACACTGCTATAGAGAAGTAAAAGAAAATCAAAGGAATCAAGGGCATTGCTTGGTTTCATTCAGGACGACTAATGAACAAACAAATCATTTCAAAGTAAATGAACACAGAAGACAGTTTATAAAGTAATGGCCAAAGATTTCATTTCTGACGAAAAAAAAATGTAAAAGTTTATGCTTTAGTTAAGTTGATTAAAAAAGCACCTCCCCACACCAATTTACTTACTTAGATCACTTCCTCATTTTATACTGAATAACAGGAATATCTTTGAAACTCCCCATAAAATTCATAGAATTCAACCACAGGCAGAACAATCAGCTACTGAAATAAGACATTCCAAGGCAATTATATAAAGGAGCATCGTCGACATGGTTTCAGTGGTATTACAACTGTAGTAATTTGCTAAACATCATTTAAGGACAAAATGGGGCATAGATTACCTATTATTTAAGAGACTTATAACCAATATGATTGGTTTCAACAATTCCCCCTTAAGTACCTTCAAGTTTGAAATTAGTTTATAAATAATTATAGCTACAATTGATTTGGTAACAGATAAACAGTATAGCAATGTATTTTGCATAACAGAAAATAATACCAGAAAAGCTGAGAACAGAAAAAAAACTGCAGTGCCAGAATTGTGGAGCATGTGTAAACTGGTCACTCTTGGATAATGTAATTAAATTTCATGCTAGCAGTATGTTATAGAAAATGTTATGAAGAAGGTAAGTAAAGAGTAGAGATCCTGACTGATCTTTCATTTGGTGTCTAAAATTTAGGTCTTCTTCATCATAACTTAGAGTGGTTCAGAAAAATGCAAAGTCACACATTGATGTAGGTATCAAAAACATCCAACCAAGTAGAACTCAATGGTCTTTTAATTATCAAACCCAGTGTTTTTGTCTATTTTTGCCTATAACTTATTGCACTTCCTTGATATTCTCTATTTCTTTAGAATTTCACTACAGATCTCTCCTGGTTTTCTTCTGGTTGGTCCTTTTACTTATCTCTTCTAAGATTTTCCTTTTGCTGTCTGTTTCTGAAAATTGGAGTTTCCTTGGGTTCTACCTTCAGCCTACTGTAAATTTCACCTATGTGTTTACTCTGGGCATAACTACAGTTTCATTTTTGTTTTATCTTGGGTACCCAATAACAATGGTTAATTGTTAAAAATTTTGGAGTTAGACTAGATACTAAGTTGTACCTCTTCACATACAGTCTTCTGAACTACCCCATTATCCCAGGTTTAGATGGATATTTATATTCTGTATCTGCATCTATTTTCTGAGTTCCAATTAATATGCTTGTATTTCCCTGCAAAACCCCTAGACTGTGAGATTGTATATGGAGGAGCCAAAGCAACTTCATTCTGCTTATCCATGTATCCTTAAAGAATAACACAGTGACTAGAATGTGATTGTGTGGAGCTTATAATTAATTAATTAATTGATTTGATTTAATGTTTTTTTGAATTAATCTTTAAATGAGTACTCTCTAAAATAATGTATTAAGGGAAATCTTTGAGACACTGGAGGAAAATTTGAGTTCATATTTATATTCAGATATATTATTTAAAATAAAAAATATAAGAAATAAATATTAATAATGTTTCACATTCATATTATCAGTAGTATGAATAGTTAATTTGTGTCTAACTATACATATTTTAGATTGTGGGTTCAGAAGGCTGTTGCTAGCCAACATGGCACCCTTGTGTAAATTTTAAATAAGCTTCTCTTCCTGTAGGTAGTCACAACTACACACCAAGGCACATAACTTAGCACACAGCAAAGAGCTTAATGTAGGGCTGAGGATATAGCTCAGTTGGTAGAGTCTTGCCTCACATGCACAAGGCCTTGGGTTCAATCCCCACCAGCACTAAACCAAACAAACAAACAAATAAACAACAACAACAACAAAAACTCAATGTATATCTTCCAGGTTCCCCTTGGTTGTGTGCCGTGATGTGAGATACAACCAGTACACATTATTGAAAAATCCAAAAACATTTTTTTTATGTGTGAACCAAACCATCATTTTCTAGCCTTGAGCAAATCTTTACAATTTTCCAAGTCATTACAAATTTTGTAATCTCACAACTCAAAGTCATCAATATTGATTATTATTTCCAGATACTTACTACTTTACTAGTAAATAAATAAAAATATATAATAAATTTATTATATGTTCTTAGCTATAAGATCCCTATTTATAACTCACTTATAAATTATGTAATTTGGATTTTTAATTCATGTACATGATGAACTAATAAATGATGTTTTATATTTATAAGGAACATATTAGCTAAGTACTCTTCAAAATGTTTTATATGAATTAAGATTTTTATTCAGAATTAAATAGGCACGCCTATTGACTTAGTTTTCCAGATATACAGAAAAAGATGAGGCACCTAAGGTACCCAAAGGCATAAGCCTAAAAAACACAGAAGAGGTCCATGGATATTTAAATGACAGTTTAAGAAGTTTGACTCATTTTCACGTGATCAGAAAGCTGGTTTAAGAAATATATATCCATCAGAATCATATTCAGGCTATCACAGGAGCCAAATGCTTCAATATCTAGTCAATTATTTATTTACTCATTTGTTAAAAACATACTTATTAAAAACTACTACATGCCAATCATTTTCTAATCCATGAGGGTGGAATTATGAAGAAGTCAATTCAAATCCCCAAATTTTGTATAGCATGGTAGGGGGCAGATCCTAAGGAAATTATTCTCTCCATAAATAATAAAATAAATTTATTATTTCCCTTTCATCCTATGGTATAAAATCTTAAAATAGAAAGTTATTTTTTGGTTTTAGATCAGTTCTGTTTTATGGATTTTAAAAGTTCCCTATGTAGTTATTTATATTCCTAGAAGAGTTCTTTATTTTTAAGTATATTTTAGAACACTTAACTTTCTATAAAAGACTGCAGGGTTAGAAAATGTGAAACTAATGTGGTTTTTATTCTGATACACTTTGCTTTTATCATTTTATCCACTCACCTTATGTTATGTCTGATCCTGTGGAGGCTTTCAAGTCTTGACTTGGAAGTTTACTTTGAATGCCACTGTGTTTGGTTAAAATCAACACACTGTGGCACTAAACAAAGTGAGTACTGAACACAAAAGAGAAACATTTTAAAATAGCAATTTAAAATTCTGTAATGGAATTCAGTTTCCCATGTTTTCACCCTCTGAACAAATGTGTGCATTGATAAAACTAAATAGTGAGTTATTATTTGGTTACCAGGGTCTTGACAACTTCGAACATCTAGAATGTTAACGCAAAGAATGAAGTGAATGAAAATGGTAACATGTGTTTACCTCAAATTTAAATTTGTACAAAAGTTTATGTATTTTATTTGTGAGTAAAGAATATAACCATTTATAATTAAATTTATTGATATTTTAGGTTCACTAAATGTTTGTTTCTATTTTCTTTAGTAACCTTAAATTCTTAGTAGAAAAGTAAAAGATCATTTGCAGCCATGAGAGAAAGGTTTAAGACTCATCAATATGGTTTTGCTGAGAAGTGAAAGAAACAATATCAAAGTTATGACTAGCTGGAAAACAGCCGGGAATCACAAGGTACTGGAGAAAATAACCCTTCACAGCTCAGTAACTCCTGAGGGCATTATTGCTCTAGATTAAAAGGTGATGCATTTCAAACAATCCAGTATTGAGCACTTGTCTAAAAATCAAAAATAGAATAACGTAGAATTCTAATGCAGCAGAGAGATGGTCCATATTCTGGGACATTAATTTAACATTATAAAATGAAGGACAGATCTGTAAGTTTTATATTAATATCTCATGTTCTAATAGTAATTTAACATTTGAATCTAAAAACATAACTCTCTACCAACAGTACCCTCAGCAGCAGTGGCATCCATGTTGATGTAAGTTCATTATACTTGGATGAGTCAGTAATGTAATTATTGATAGCAAAAGAAAAAATGATGCACTTGAGATAACAATCTATGGTACAGGCAAACATTACTCAATCACCTATAAGTCTGTGTGATTTTCACTATTGAATAATCAAAGGTCTCATATAGCATGTCATTACACCAAAGTCCAATATTGGATATTGAACACGTTAGTCAGTTTTTTCACCACTTATGAAAAGGTCTGACAAAACCAATTTTAGAGGAAAAAATAAATTGACTTGGCATTCATGGTTTCAAAGGTGTCAGTCCATAGATGGATGATTCCATTACTCTCTGCACAAAGCAAGAAAGAACATTAGAGTGGGGGGTGTAGTAGACAAAAGCAGTTCAGAACATGGCACCTGGGGATCAGAGGGAGCTCTACTCACCAGGGACAAAATATAAACCCCAAAGGCTTGTTTCTGGTGACCTGCCTCTTCCAGCCACATCCTACCTGACTTCAGTTACCACTCAGTTAATTCCTATCAGAGGAATAACCCACTGATTAGGTTAAGGCCCCCATAACCCAATCATTCCACCTCTAAACTTTTTTGCATTCTCTTACATGTTAGCTTTTGAGGAATACCTCATTTAAACCATAACATTGGCTTTCATAAATAGAACTGCCTTATTAGATAAAGAGAAGAGGGTCCCTGATTAAGATATATTTATTCATACCAGAGTCCAGTTAATATCTACTAACTTCAAATGCAATTTAATGATGTCTAGAATACAGGAAAATGTCATACCATTCTCTAATTTTATGTCACAGTATATTTTCTCAGGAGAGAAAACTTACATGTAAACCTTAAAAATTTTTATTCTGAGAATTTCTTTCCTCAACAAACAATTGGTGGCTATTTTAAATATTAAAATTTCTAATATCTCACTTTTGATCACTTATTTTATAATGATTTATTATTCTAATATACCTGGTTTGGATTTTTTATGAAGCTATAGTATGTTCATTTTTTATGCTGTATTCTCTTGGAGAAAAAGTACAGCATATTTATCCTTAGATTCTTGATAAACATTTGGGTTATTATCATTTGTGATCAAATAATGCTGATACTGAATATTCATGTATGTATCTTTTAGTGCAAATTTATTCTTTTTTCTTTTTTAATTGGCACGCTTGTGTAGTAAAGTGTGTTTATTCAATACATGCATACAATGTACAATGACCAAGTCAGGGTAATTAGCATTTCCATCTCCTTACCATTTCTTCATGGTTGAAGATTTGGTCAACTCTATTCTAATATTTCATAAATTATATTAAAGATGTTGTAAACTGTAGTCACCCTGTCATGCTATAGAACACTAGAACTCATTCCTCTTATCTAATTATATTGTTAATACATGTCATAGCCAATTATAACCACTACTCCCCTCTCCCACTAGCTCAATATACTTCTGACTCTGTTATTTTATTATATTATTAAAATGTCATAATATTACTCTCATATTATTGGAACAAGTACTTGGACATTTGATTAAAGGCAAAAAATATAATTATCTGATCCTATTGGAATTATCACGAAGGTACATAACTAAGAATTAATGTAATTGTGATTACCCAAAACAGTCTAATGATTATAAAATAAACTCTAAAATTTTCATAATTCTCCTATTACTTAAAAATTGAGCCATAATTGCAAAAAGTTTATCTGTTTTCACATTTGCTCTGTTTCAGGCACTGTTACTACAAGAAGACGAGGGCGAAAATTCAAGAATATTTTAATCAATATTTATGCTAAAAAAATGTTCAAGATACTTCTCCTTAGTGGTAGACTTGGCTTATAGTATCACCAAGGCTTTCATTCATTTTAATGTAGTTTTTCAATTTGCCAGTCCCATTACCAATGCTATTGTGGGGCCGTATTATTTTAATAGCAGCAGTTCCAGATAAGGATCTTTTTTAACAATCCTGCTACAGTAAGCTTGCAAAGTGCAACCTTGCTGAAAGCATCTTCCAATAAAACATTGATTGATTATAAATAAATCAGATCTATACTCAATCTTAACCTTACACAAAAACTGGCTATATTTATTGTTTCAGTCAATTGAAAGCCCATGCTCTCCTTGGTGTTATATAACTGGGTAGTTCTTTCACAGATAGCACTGAAGGCATTTCTTTGGTTTGAAGGGATTGAATCAAGTCTCTGTTGAAAGATCATAAGCCTAATTAAATTCCAAGCAGTTTTTGGAAATTTAGAAGCTCTTTCAAAAACTTGAATGGAAATCAAAGGAGATAAAAGATCTAAAAAGACTTTTAAAAACATAAATGGTGGGAGGTGTATTTGCTTTCAAGGCTTATTATGATGCTACAGTCATCAAGATGATGTGGCTTTGGTAGACTGAAAGATAAATAGGAGATGTAATGGAAGAGAGAGAATAGAATTTATATGGTTATAATACAAAGTCGTTCACAATTCATATGGTCAATTGACCCTCTTGCAAATACGTATTCAAAATGGTAACCTTAACCTTCATAATTCACTCCAAAACTTAATTACATTTGTGTTACCCACAACCTTAGAAATTGACCCAACCCAGAATTCGAGTGCAGAAAAGAAAACAATGGTCACTATAGTAGAATTGACATGAATAGTTTGATCAAAAACCTTAAAGATGTTATCCCTAAGACATGATTAGAAGTTATGAACCACCAATAATAAAATTAAATGGGAAATGACCAATACCTGGTGCAGGATATAAATAAAGAAAACTAGGGTTCTGGGATGTCTCTATTGGGTTTTTGTTGTATGAAAAATCTACAGATGAGATCAGAAATATTAAACTGGCATTTACTAAAAGAGTGTTAAGTAGGCTGTCTTCTAACTATAAATGTAATCATTGTTTGTTTGTTTGTTTTATTTTGCTTATTTTTCATTTGTTAGAATCACTGATCACGGATCAAGGGCTATGAGAGAGTGGATCATAAAATAGGTATCATTTGGTGTGAAGAGGGAGTCACCAAACAACAGGAACTGGGAGATGGACATGGAGGTAAAATTGGCTCAGAAAAGGTTCCTGACGGACAAGAAACAATCTAGAGATGCTTCTTCAAACACAAGGCAAATGTGGTAAAAAGGATTTATTGACCCCACTTTATGGTTTCATGCATCCATAGGTTTTCTTTACTAAAGACAACATTAATTAAAAAAACTAATTATAGAATATCTGCTATTTTGAATGCAGTATCCCTATCTCTTTATATATTTGTATCTGTCTCTATCTTTATCATCATCTACCTAAAGACAGGTCTGTAATGCCAGAATTTTATATAAAACTATGCATTTAAGAGTATTTTCATTCTTTAATGTAAGAAGTTTTGTTTTTTGAAGAAAACAAAAAGGAAAAGCTATGATAATGACTGCAAGGTTATAAAAGACTGGCTAATGTTCATAATTATCTGTTCTTGCATTTTCTTAAGTATTATGTTAAAATAAATATTCACACTCTTTTACAATAATTGAATATGTTTTGGGTGAGATTGAGACCCTTAATGTTATAAAATTAGATATTAATGTAGTAAAAATTCATAAAATCAATATTAAAGCATTCTACAATAAATTTGTTTTTCCCTTCCAACAAATCACCCTTTTGTTTTGTTTTGTTTTGGGTACTGGGGATTGAACTCAGGTGCCCTTGACCACTGAGCAACATCCCCAGCCCTATTTTGTATTTTATTTAGAGACAGGCCCTCAATGAGTTGCTTAGCACCTCCCCGTTGCTGATTCTGGCTTTGAACTTGTGATCCTCCTGTCTCAGCCTCACTAGTTGCTGGGATTACAGGTGTGCTTCAACAGCACTCAGCCCAATGAATCAACTTTTTGAGTCAATTTACTAGTTCAGCCAACAAGTATTTTCAACTGGCATGGACTTTTGTCAAAATAATTGTTTTAAACCATCTCTTTTGCAGCTCAGACCTTAAAATAAAACCATTAGTAGTTCTCTTCCTACAGAATTGCTCATTTAAAAAAATCAATTAAGATAATTAGGCATTTTAAACTAAAGATATTATTATTTTTTTGTTGTTAAAACAGCTAATAAAGTATTGGATTAGAGGTAAAGAAAAGTTCCATGATCACAGGTTTTTTTAGGTACTAAAAAAATTTTTAAAAAAGCCAGAATCAGGTTAATATGCCAAGGTCAGAAGTACTTAAAGTAGGAGTAGGACAGAAAAAAAGCAAAGTAGAAATAGAGTCCAAAGTTCTGATAAATAGAACAGATAAAGAACAGCACAGGAAAAAGGCATCTCCAGGTTCCAGCTGACCTTGGATTTCAATCTAACTCTGACTGTAGAGTTAATTCCTATATTTTCAGCCTGACTGCTTCTTAGCTAAACTTCAATGTATTTGGCTTTTTTATTCTTGCTTCTTTCTGCCTGTGTGTACTCTTTCTCTCCCTCCCTCTCTCCCTCCTTCCCTTCTCTCTTTCATTTCTAATTCACAAATTATTTAAAAAGCACTCACTATGTGCTAGGAACTTTCCTAGACACGTGTTTATTTTTAGCTGTTTTATGACTAATAATGCATAATTTTATCTAACATTTAATGATGTTAATTAACAGGGACATTGTATTATTCCAAAATAGTGTGATTTTTTTCATATATTTGAATATAACGTGTAAGTTATTACTTGATCGTCAATGGCTTCACTTATTTGTCTTTTTCAGTTAATTATTTGAAAAGTTCTGCTTCATTATTTGCAGAATGTTCAGTTTTTCCATTTTGAGGCTTTCCTCTTTCCTAAATTGTCCAAGGATCTGGATGCTTGTTCTGTCAATGGGAAATACATCCTGGAGCAGAGGTGAAATGTGAAATGTGCAGCCACAGCTTCTCCCAACACACTGTGGCCATCTATATGGTGGCTTGAGCAGTACCGAGATTACTCTATCTCCACTGAAGGATCATTAAAATGTCATCTTTACATTAAAATCTAAGTCTCTCTCATGTTTTGGAGTATAAATCATACAGATCACCTGGAACAAACGTCTCATCCATACTCCTTCACATCCCTGGGCAGGTTTTCAATGGAGGCACTTTGATGTCTTGAAACATATGATTTTGCTGAAAAGGGGTGAGTATGATCCTTTTCTCTGTGTTGCAGGAAGTTTAGCAGCATCCTCAAACTATACCCACCAGAAGCTGCAAACAGTCCTTCAGGGTGGGACAGGGACACTCAGAAAAGACTCTAGAAGTGTTCTCTGTGGAGAACATTCCTCCCACACAGAGAACAACTTTGCTAGATTTGGGAGTGTGGTATTTAGCTTTCCCTCCTTGGTGCCTCAATTTAATCTCTCCTTTGTGGTCATTCCCTTTCAGTAGGGTTTGAGAAGTTTATAGACAGAAAACACCAAAGTTAATTCTATGCCTAATCAGCTACCTAGTGATTAATCTTGGTTAACTTCTTCCTGATTTCTTTCTTGTTCTTTCTATGAGTATTTACACATAATATAGATTTCTATATATACGTTGTTGATTTCTCTTTTTTTAATGAATAGTATTCTTTGGAACATACAAAAAATAGTGGATGATAATATGTGTGTTTACATACTTATTTCATTAGTTGTTAAATAAATTTTCTCTAACTCAGAAGTACATTTATTTTCAAATTTTGACTACTATAATATAATACCAAGGTAAATAACGTTAATCTAAATCCCTAATTGTTTCTTTATGAAGAGCTTCTAAAAAGGACAAATGATAAAAATATCTTAAAATTTTGTTAATATATATATTTGTCAGAATACTCTCCTGAAAGATTTACATCACTATAATGTGTAAAAATCCTTGTTTATTTGTATTTTAACACTGAAAGTTAAAAATGAAAAAAAAAATTAAAGAGACTAGATTCAAGGAAAGAAACAACTCAACATGCAAGATAAAGCACAAAAGAGTTTCTAGAGAAAGATCTTTTGAAAAAATAAATCTACTTCAAGTTCTACCTGATAGATTTGTTGATAAGATCAATTAAATTCTGGACAATTCAGTAGACTCAATGCAAAGGGCCCCAAAGAATCCCAACCTTCTTGTACCCACAACTGTGTAATTCCCATTCCCCTTGAGAGTGGGCCAGACTTGTGACTTACATTCAATCAAGGGTATTCAATCAGTAGTGAAGGGCTGTTACTTCTGTGATAACATTACATGAAGCTGAAACATCCTGATGGAGACATTCTTCTAACATGTGACTATGTGGCAAGAAACAAATGGCAGCCAACAAGAGCCTGTAAGGAGCAGAGACTCTCAGTTTAACAGTCTACAAGGAATTCACCACTGCCAAGAACACCTATGCTTGGAAGCAGATCCTTCCCCAGGATGGGACAAGAATCCTGGATACTTGTAGCTTTCTGAGAAGCTTAAGTAGATGATCCAGCCAAGCTATGTCAAGACTCTTGGCTCACACATACTGCAAATTAATAGATGTATATTTTATTTAAGCTGCTAAATTTGTAGTGATATAGTTATGCAACAACAAAAATTAATAGCATTAGTTTACTAAAGGCTGTTGGAATGTTCAGAAAAATTTAAAAAATGGAAACTAAACAAATGAAAAAATAGTCTTTATTAGAGAAGGTTTAAAAGAAAAAAAAGTTCTTATTTTCTCTCTTAGCACTTGGATGTACAGGTAGAAACTATATTTCCCTTGATATAAACATGCGATTTAATTCCAGTAAAAGATATTAGAGGAAATTTCTACTTCTGTGTGATTTCTAAAATATTATTTTATTGTACCTGCCCTATCTTCCTGCATCCCTCAGTATGAACATGACAGTGGGATCCAACCATGAGTCAAAGGAAATGACAGCAGAGCAAGAGGATGGCTGGAACCAGATTCTTAAATAACCCATGGAGCAGCACTGACTGTTCCACAAATGGCTGAACTGTTGCATGGGGGAAAAAAAAAAAAACAAATAAACCTCTACCCTGTTTAAATTATTTCATAATAATTTCTAGATACATCAGCTGAAACTGCATTCTGATACCATTGCCAGTTTATTTTTAAAATAATATCTGCTGCTTATATATTAAATAATTTGTGAAGATAGGCCTGTTATCAAGATAATTTCATTTTTTATATATTTTTCTTTTAGAAGAAAAATATTTTGTAAGCCCTGTCTTCATTTACTTTTGATTTATGCTTAATAAAAAAAATCCCAATTCATGGATGCCCAGAATTAAGATTGCATAGCTTGCACTTAACCCTGACTATTTGAATTGTTCTCCCAGTGTCAGAGGAGAGGGTTAGCAGAAAGCAGGAAGGGAACAATCCTAAAGATTAAACACGAACTGCTGAATATAAGAAACTTTACTGCACAACCTTAATTCCTTTATAAACAGCTCAGATAGAGGAACATTCCATTTAAATACAAATTACTAGATACACTGAAATTGGGAAGTAATAAGACCTGCCTCTTCAGCTGTTCCTTGTGGAGTTGAGTGAAAGTCCCACCCATCTCCATGTTTAGTGACCTGCAGAAACTCCTCCAGGATGCATTGTTATCCGCACTCACCCCACATGGCAGCAAGAGAAAGTGTATCTCTCTAGGGTCCCTTCCATAAAAGCACGGATTCCACTTATGAAGAATTCACCCTCATAAACTAATTACCGCTCAAAGGCCCCAATACCTCATGTCATCACATTGGACATTAGAATCTCAGCATTTTGAAGGGACTCAATAATTCCATTCATTGGATTTGTGCAACATCTCTTGAGATGCAATGTGAAAATTATTCCTCCCATTCCTGAGGATTTTATTCTTTGCATTGAGGTTTTGGAATATAAGAATGTAGAAATACAAAACAATTGACAGTATATATGGAGGCTGTTGCAGTAGAAGATTGGGAATGCATTCCTACTTTCTATTGAATTGAAATCAATACAATAAACAGAAATCTGCACTTTCCTTGTAATCATGTAATTTCTTCTTATCCTAAAAGGAATTTTGGAGGGAATTACCCACCTTAACAGGGAAGGATGGCTATTAGCAAATATATTATCAAATGATTTTTGGTTATTGGTGTAGAAAGAATTAACAATAAAAATAAAACAAAATTAAGTTTGGGGATTAGATCATTAGCAGATATTCTTTTATTAGTTTATTAGAATAAGTTAGTAAGCTACATCAGCTATACATTTTCATTGCTCCTGTTATAAACCATGATCCATCTATGCCACACAAACTTTGGATTTTTGAAATAGTAGACATGGTGAATGAAATTCTGCAGAATTGCTAAAGCAATTTTAATTCACAGCCTGGGCATATTTGAATGTATTTTGATGATTGTCTTTGGTAATTTTTTTCCAGGAACAGGTAATAGTGACAAAATATATGCACACATTCTTTAGAACTTATATACACAAACTACAGGTATATTATTTGTTTTTCACTTTGTAGAAACAAAAGAAAATCTAAAAATCTTTACTATGGCTGATAATATCTAGTTTATTGTGCTCTTTTTAAAAACAGCTCCAATATCTCATCAACATCAGGTTAATGGCAACATAAAACATATTATGAAACAGAGTAATCTATTTAAATGTTAATGTCCATTTAAATTAGTGCTATAAAAGACCAAAAATAACAGGCAATTTCTGCATATAAAATACCCTCCAGACTTTACACCAAGGATAATGTAGGTTTTGAAAATCCAGAGTATTAAGGGCTTGGTTCAGGTTTTAGGGGCCCTGCAAGTTAATTTCAAGAGCCCTCTTTAAGTAAAAGAGGACTGTTATGGTTTGGAACTGAGATGTCCTTGTAAAGTTCATGCATAAAACAGTGAAAGAATGCTTAAAGGTGAAATCCAGAGAATTAATTCCTTGATAGGGATTAACTAGGTGGTAACTGCTGGCTGGTAGGATGTGACTGGAGGAGTTGGGTCATTGAGGGAAAGCTTTTGGGGTTTATATTTTGTTGTGATGAGGAGAGCTTTCTCTGACCTCCCGCCAACCCCTGCACTTCTTGGTGGCTCTTTCTTGACCTGCTTCACAACCTTCTACCATGAACTCCAAGGAATCAAGCCATCTGTCTATGGACTGAGATCTCTGAAACTGTAAGCCTCAAAAAAAAACTTTTCCTCCTCTTCTTGTTAGGTCTTTTGGTCGCAGCAGAGGAAAGAAACTGACTAAAACCAGTAAAAAAATTATGAATTTGAAATGAAGTTGAAAATGGAACATTTACTTATAAGAAATCACAACAAATTACAAACTAAAAAAGCAAAACTGAAGAAAATCTCAAAATTCAAGAATGAAGTATGTTTTTCACCAACTCTCCCGTGTCTATAATATTTTCTGTTTATTTTTATGTACTCTTTTAAAATTGAATTTATTTTTTTAAATACATGACAGTGGAATGCATTACAATTATTAATACACATATAGAGCACATTTTTATATCTGTATATAAAATATGTTCATACCAATTCATGTCTTCATACATGTACTTTGGATAATGATGTCCATCACATTTCACCATCGTTGCTAAACCCCTGCCTCCTCCCTTCCCCTCCCACCCCTCTGCCTATCTAGAGTTCGTCTTTGATCATATGTTTCATAGAATAGTGATTCTATAATATGATTGATGGGGAGAATAAACACAATTCATTCATTTACCCAGCAAGTATGATCAAAATTAATTTTTCATTATTAAAAATTCGACAAGCTTTAGCTTTGCAATTCTGGTACTTAATTGCATGTGACACTATGAAAGCAATAACTGCAAAAGTACTAAAAACCAAAATACATATCTTATTCTGTCAGCCTTTTCACTTTTTTATTTATTGGCTGTGCTGAGGGTGAAACTCAGGGCCACATGCATGATAGGTAAACTCTTTAGCACTGAGCTGCACTCCTAGCCTACTCTGTGAAACTTAAACTTTCCTTAACCAAATATCTAAAATATTTTTTCCTACTCCAGTGTCTCTCTACCCACAGCTCCAACCCCCACAATACCCCACCTTGAGAATTTGCTTAGGGCTTTAGAGGAAAAAAGAAATAGAAGTTTAACTAATTATAGTTGCAGTCCTTGACTTTTGTGAATTTTGCAGAGATGTAGGATTTCCAGGGGAACAAATTGTTTGACTCTTTGCAGGGATTTGGAGGGATCCTTGGAAAAATGAAGTTTTGAAGCTTAAATTTCTTTCACTTTGTAGTATATGTGCTACTGATACTGTTACCAATCCTTCTTACACGCCCCTGTTATACACACAAGCATACATACACCCTGGGACGGACCAAATGAATGAAGAAAACAACCTCAAAAGGTTTTTGTTTAGAACTGGTTTGGTATGATTTTCATTTTAGTTTTGTTCTATCAAGTAATGGAGCTATAATCACCACAGATACACAAGAGAGAAATGAGTCAGAGATAGTCCCTATAGGGAAGATGTTCTACAAAGGCACCCATCATTTGCACCAATCTTAGGAATCCAAGACCTGGTCAATTATGCTTACCTATTCTGCAGTGATGACTAAATGGAAAACTAGATGTTAGATGGTAGACACTAGAAACCTTGGCAAAATGCCTATATAGGGGCATGGTGTAGCAAGACTGAAGAGTTTTAAATGAACTTTGTGGTCATGCAATAGGAGATAAGTAACAGTAAAAAAACAAAACAACAAAAAAACAAAACAAACAAACAAAAAAAACACCAGCAATTAAATTCCCCATTCCAGCTGGTGGACAGAAGCTATTCCAGAATTAATCTGACTGAGGAAAATCAAGGAAAGGGACAATTTTTTACCTAATGAACAATGCAGCAATTCCAAAACCTGTTATAAATACATCACATATTTGTAACTACCAGTTTCATTTAAAATAAATCTGTAATTACAATGAGCCTCTTCAGTTTTTAACTTGTAAATATAATATTTTTGAGAAAATATATCTATAAATTGGAAATAGGCCCAAGGGATTACTGTTTCTCCTTTCAAGGTCATGCAGTGGCACTCCATGCCTCTAGGTGCAAGCAATCTTGTTGGATTTTTCACTTACCATTCATTAATATATTTCACAGCTCTGAAGAAAGTATCAGTTTCTAAAAAATGAGTAACAATGCAAATAATTTTGTCCTATAGCAATGAAATGATTCTTCTCTCATGGCTTTCAAAATGAATTTTACTTGGCAGGGATTTGAATGATATCGGCAAAATTACAGTTCTAATGTCTTATGGGACATTAGCCAGTTTTGTTTTTAAATTAGCAGTCTGATTGAAGCATGTTGTCTTTCTGCCATAACTACTTATGCTCTTTCCAATTCACTTTGGACTTGTCTTACCAAGTTGTTAGTTTCTTCATTAAAGAACTAAGTAAACTTTTGATACATGTTCACTTTATTATATTTGTGGGATTATATATAATAAATTATCTATATTATATATACATATATAAGTAAACATATACATAAATATATATATATATATATATATATATATATATATATATACATACACATATTTATAAGGGTGCTCTTCTAAGCCCCTATATGTATATATGTGTGTCTATATATATATATATATATATATATATATATATATACATACATATATATGTGTATGTGTGCCCATATATATGTGTGTTTGTGTATGTATATATCTATTTTTCTGTATTTCTTATTTATTTCCAAAATAGACAAAAGTTTTGTGCAGACTTAAGAAAAATGCTGTTACAATTTTATATCATTTTCTTCTTTTAATATTTATAAAATTTGATATTTAGAGCAGCTTTAGGTTCACATAAACATTGAAAGGAAGATATAGAGGTTTCCCATATATCATACACACACACACACACACACACACATATACACAAAAAAAAATGCATGCATACCTATATATTTGGTACTTGGAAGCAGACCTAGGTTTTTTTTTCCTCTGAGCCATATCACCAGTCCTCTTTATTTTTTATTTTGAGAGGGTCTCACTCAGTTGCTAATCCTCCTGCCTCAGTTTTCTCAGTTGCTGTTACTACAAACCTGTGCCACAGTACCTAGCTAATAATTATACACATTCTAGAGAGAAATTCTTAGTACCCTGGATCATGATATGGGGAGGCTATTTTGCTTCCTGCTAAACTCAGTGCCAAAACATATTACATTTAAAGGAATACTGTAACAATTCTCATTGCCCATGGCCCCTGTTATTTTTTGATAAAATTTCTATGAATAAAATTGAGAAACTGAGACATTATATAAGTAATAACTGAAGACGATGAGGATAATGATGCTCAATAACAATAATGTTAATGTAAAGTGTTTAGAAAATTAAATGAGAAGAGAAAGCATAAAGAGAGCACTTATTTATTCAATTATTACTGAATTAGGCACATAACCATAAAGGCATCATCATATTTTCTATTTTTTTCCCTCTATTTCTTATTTTTTTCACAATAGACAAAAGTTTTGTGCAAATTTAAGAAAAACACTATGCTACATTTTTATATCATTTTCTTCTTTAACTATTTATAAAATTTGATTTTTGAGCAGTTTTAGGCTCATAAAAACATTGAAAGGAAGATACAGCGGTTTCCCATATAACTTCTACTGGTATATATGGGTGGCCTCCCTCATTATGAACATCCCCTCTTACAAATGATGACTTAATATTCACATACTATCATCACCAACCTCCTTAATGCATCTGAGGGTTTACTCTTGTTGTTGTACATTCAAATGTACAATATTTGTCTTCACCATTGTAATGAAATACCATGTATTTTCACTGCCCTAGAAATTCTCTATGCTCGGTTAATTCGTTTCTCCTTATTCATTCCCCCTTCATCCCAGCCCAAGGCAACAACTAATCTTTTCACCCTGTTCATAGTTTTGCTTTTTGGAGAATGTAATATAGTTGAAATCACATAATAAACATTCTTTTCATTTTGACTTCTCTCAATGTTCATTTACGTTTCCTTTTTATGATTGGATAGCTCATTTTGCCTGATAATGTTCCATTGTCTGTATTTGTTATCATTCATTTTTTAATTCACTTAGTAAAAGACATCTTACTTGCTTCCAAGTTTTATTTTATTCTATTTTTATTGACATAATAAATTGTACATATCTATGGGGTATCGTGTGTGTTTTGATATATGCATACATTGATGTTCAAATCAGGATGAGCGTTTCTATCTCCTCAAATATTTAATGTTTCTTTGTGGTAAAAACATTCAAAATCTTTTCATATTCAAGAAATATTCAGTACATGACCAGTATCTATGGTCACTCTACTATGGAATGGATTCTCAGAACGTATTTCTCCCATTCAATTATAATTTACTGCCTATTGGTCAACCTTTTTCTCTCTCCACTCCCTAGCATCTGGTAACCACTATTTAAATTCGAACATCTATGGGATCAGCTTTATATATTCCACACATGAATGAAATCATGTGGTATTTTTCTTTCTGTAGCTGACTTATTTCATTTAGCATATCTTTTCTGGCTTCATCCATACTGTCACAAATGTTGGGATTTCACTCTTTTGTGTTGTACAGTCTTCCATTGTGTATGTAGAACATATTTTCTTTATTTATTAGCTGGAATACTTAGTTTGTTCCCATTTCTATCATAGATAGTTTTGCAATAAATATGAAAATGTAGATGTCTCTTTAACATACTTATTGCCTTTGACTATATATTTTGTTGGGGTTGCTGGATCACATAGTAGTCCTAGTATTTTGTTGTTGTTGTTGTTTTGTTTGTTTTTGTTTTTTAAGAACCACCATGTTGTTTTCCATAATGTCTGTACTAACTTGCATTCCTATCAACAAGGACTAAGCATTCCCCTTTCTCCACATTCTCAGCTGCACTTGTATTTTTGCTTGTTTGTTTTTGATATTAGACATTCTACATGGGATACAGTGATACCTCATTATGGTTTTTATTAACATTTTCCTGATGATTGTGATGTTGAGCATTTTTTTTTTCATATAACTGATGGCCATTCATATGTCTTCTTTTGAGAATTATCTATTCAGGTCTTTTGTCCATTTTTCAGTCTGATTATTTTTTATGTGTTTTTGTTTTTTTCCTTGAGTTGAGTTTCTTGTTTCATCTGTGTGAACTCCTTGTCAGATTTATATATTGATACTATTCTTTAGGTTTTCTCTTTCACTCTATTGATTTCTTCAGAGGCTTTGTTAGTTTGATGTGATCTTCTTTATTTATTTTTGCTGTTGTTACCTGTGCTTTTTCAGTCTGACCCAAAGAAATCCTTGCCTGGTACAGTATCATGGAGCATTTCACCTATATTTGTTTTGAGCGGTTTCATGTTTTTATGCCTTATATTTAAGTCTTTAATCCATTTTCAGTTGATTTTTGTATTTGATAGAGATCAGGATGAGCTTCATTCTACATATAAATAACCAGTTTTTCCAGAAATGTTATTGAACAGTCTTACCCAAGTGTGTATTCTCTGCATCTTTGTTGAACATCAATTGGCTATTTATGTGTGAGTTATTTCTGCATTCTTTGTTTTCCTTCATTGATCTCTCTATATATTTTTATGCCAAGACCGTGGTGTTTTGTAGTATATTTACTAGTCAGGTTGTAAAATGCTTCTTGCTTTTTGTTGCTGTTCAAGATTTCTTTGGATATGTTTTTTTTTCTTTTAATGTTTCCATACATATTTAAAGTGTTTTAAATAGTTATGTGAAGGATATGACTGATATTGTGATATACACTGCATTTAATCTATAGATCATTTGGGAGAGTGTGAACATCTTTTAATTCATTCTTTATTAGATATGCATGACAGTATATGATATTTTGACTTATAGTGTGAATATTTTAACAATATTGACTTTTCCAATTTATTCACAAAGAATTTCTTACCTTTTTTCAGGGGTGGGTTACTCTTCAAATTCTTTCACCAATGTTTTACAGTTTTTATTGTAGGTTTGTTTTTTCCTCTTTGTTTATGTTTATTCCTAAATATTATAAAATTTTGGAAGCTATTATAAATGGAGTTTTTTTTGGTTTCTATTTCATATAATTTTCTATTAGCATATAGAGATGTTATTGATTTTGTATGTTGACTTTGTGTTCTGCAAATTTATTAAATTTGTTTATTAATTTTAATAGTTTTCTGGTGGATTCCTCAGATTTTCTATATATAAGATTTTGTCATCTGGAAACAGTGTCAATTGGTCTTTATTTTCCAATTTGGATGTCCTTTCCCTGATTATTCTGGCTAGGACTTCCAGTACTTTGCTGAATAAAAGTGATGACAGTGAGCATCATTATTTCCCTCCAACTTTCAGCATGATTTAGCTATAGACTTGTTTTACTTCTGTTATGTTCCTCATATACATAATTTGATTAGCATTTTTATGATGTTGAATTATAGCAAATGCTTTTTCTGTAGCTATTCTGATGTTTATATAATTTTTGTTATTCATTCTATTGATGTAGTGTGTCATGTTTATCGATTTGCATAAGTTGAACTATCTTTGCATCCTTGGGATGAATCCCCATTGAATCATGATGATTAGTTTTTGTGATGTGTTACTTGATTTTGTTTGCTTTGTTGAAGATTACATCTATGTTCATTTGAAATATTGGCCTGTAGTTTTTCTTATTTGTTGTGTCCTTGCCTGATTTTGATATCAATTTAATTATGACTTTGTAGTATGTGTCTAGAAGAATTTGTCACCCATTTAATATTTATAATATTTTGAGAAGAATTAGTATTAATTTTCCTTTTAGTGTTTAGTAGAATTCATCAATGAAGCAATGTGATGCTGGGTTTTTTTTTTTTTTTTTTGATGGGAGATTTTTGGCATTGATTCTGTTTCATTATTCATTAATAGTTTGATCAGGTTTTCTATTTAGATATGTTTTAATCCTGGCAATGCATATGTATCTAGAATTTTTCCATTTCTTCTAGGTTATCAAATTCATTAGTGTACAGTTCTTTATAATAGTCGTTAATATTTTTTTTTCCTGTAGTGTCAGTTGTAATATAATCTTTTCCATCTCTGATTTTAGCTATTTGATATTTTTTCTCTCAGTTGAGCTAAGGATTTGTTAATATTATTTATCTTTTTTGAAAAAAAAAGGTTAACTTTTTCATCCTTTAGTTTACATTTCATTTATTTCTACACTGATCCTTATTACTTTTTTTCCTTTCACCACTTTGGAGTTTCATTTGCTCTCATTTTTCTTGTTTATTCAGATGCAAAAACAGTTCATTTATTTGAAAACTTTCTGCTTTTTGATGTAAATATGGATTCCAGTGAGGTTTCCTCTTGTACAGATTTTGCAGTATTACATGTTCTGGTACATGTCTTATATCCTATTTACAATTTTTTCAAGAAATTCTTAACTTTCCTTCTAGATTTCTTTTTTGATTGATTGGTTGAAGTAAAATGTATAATTTCAATGCATTTGTATAGTTTCTATAATTTTTCTTTTATTGTTTTCTAGTTTTACATCGTTTTGAGAAGAAAAGATACTTCACATAATGTTAATTTGTAGAAATATGTTAAGACATTTTTGTAGTCTATCATATCATCTCCTCCTGGTGAATGTTCTATGTGTTCTTGAGACTAAAGTGTAGGCTGCTGCTTTTGGAAAGATTACCAATTTGATTTAGGGTGCTGTTGAACTATGATGTTTCTGTGGAATGAGTTTCTTGTAAGCAGAGAATACTGGGTCTCTTTTTCTTTTTTTGTATCTATTTAGTCACTCCATATATTTTAATTGAAAAATATAATCAATTTACATTCAAGGTAATTATCAATAGCTAAACTCTTACTACTATTATTTTGTTACTTGTTTTCTAGTTTTCTTTTTGTGATTCTTCTTCTTCTTCTTCTTCTTCTTCTTCTTCTTCTTTTTCTTCTTCTTCTTCTTCTTCTTCTCCTTCTCCTTCTCCTTCTCCTTCTCCTTCTCCTTCTTCTCTTCCTTCTCCTTATCCTTCTCCTTCTTCACATTCTCTAATGGTAAGTTCCTTTGTGATTAAGTGATTTTTCTCTAGTAGTGTGCCTTGATCCATTATTTATTTTTTTGTGTGTCCAAGATGAGTTTTAATTGGGATTATAATGTGGCTTTCAGAATTCCTTTTTGTGATCACAAGTTATTTTAAAAGGATAACATTGATAATAAAGCTAGAAAGAAAAACAAAAATAGAAGAAAATGCAGAGTGTAGGGGCACATACCTGTAACTCAAAGGCTCCAGAAGCTGACGCAGGAGGATTTTGAGTTCAAAGCCAGCCTTGGCAACTGAGAGGTACTAAGCAACTCAGTGAGACCCTGGCTCTACATAAAATACAAAAAGATGCTTTGGATGTGGCTCAGTGGTCCAGCAATCCTGAGTTCAATCTCCAGTATCTGCCCGCCCATCTAAATAGAGGAAAATGTTAAAGAAAAACCTACACTTGCAAGCACTCAATTTCTCCCCATATTTTGGGGTTCTGACATCTCATTTTACATCTTTCTTATTGTCTATTTCTACAATATAATTATTTTTGAGTATTTTAGTTTTCATACTTTACACATTATGTTTATTATATTAAGTGTTCTAAATTTCTGCCTTTATTCTTCACCCTGAGTTTTACAACATCAGATATTTTCTTCATTCATTAGCATCTATTTTTCACTTAGGAGAACTTCCTTTAGCATTTCTTGTATGATCCATTTGGTGATAAAGGATTTTAGCTTTCATTTGTCTGGTAATGTCTATATCTCTTGATTCCTTGCTTGTACAATGTTCTTTGCTGGCAGGTTTTGATTTTTGTTGTATAATTTGTACCATGAATATCTTATCCCATTTCCTCCTGTCATACAAGGTTTCATGTGAGGATTCTGTTTTCAGGTGGATTGGAACATCCTTCTGTCTTGTTTGTTTTCTCATTTGGTTTTGAAAATCCTCTGGGAGCTTGATTATAATATGTCTTTGGGTACTTGACAAAGTTGATTCTGACAGATGACTTAATTTTTCTGTACCGGATTTTTATATCCTCCTGCTCCTTTGGCATTATTAAATCCCTCTTAAATTGTAATTATCCAAATATTTTTCTTTAATGCTTTCCCAAACTTTTCTTATGCTTTATTCATCTATCTTTATTCTTTTTATTTTTACCTCCACCTATGTATTGTTAAATAGCATGTTTTTGAGCTCACTGATTCTTTTTCTTTTCTTTTCTGATCTATTCCATGATGAATGCTTTCTATCATGCTTTTTATTTTTATAGTGTATTTTTTCAAGGATTTCTGCTTATTTAAAAAAATTATTTCAATCTCTTTGTTAAGTTTCTCTGATAAAATAGTGTATTCTGTCTTTGGATTTCAGTGGTTTTCTTTAGGAGCCATTTTAAAACTATTCTGACAATTCATACATATTGATTATTTTAGAGTCAGTTCTGGTGCTTTGTCTATTAGGTGATGTCATGGTTCCCTTTAAAATATGGATTCTTGATGTCATATGACAACATTTTTGCCATGAAAGAGTAGGTATTTATTGCAGTCTTCATAATCTGGTTTCATTTGTACCTATCAGAAATTCTAAGCAATCTGCTAGTTTTTTTTTTTTTTTTTTCCTTTTTAATGAGCCTGTGATCATTGCTGCTATTTCAGCTCTACAGGGGGACTCAAATACATACTTTATGTGTTCTTCAAGATTAATAGAGACCTCCAAAGACAGATAGTCTATTCCCACTATCCTTGGCCTATGATTGGGTGGTCCCAGATGCCTGTTCACTATCACCAACCTATGTTCAGGTGCAGCAGGATTCTGCCCAACACTGGGCCTCAACGTAGAGGACTAACTAGCCTTAAGATTCTAAGCAATGACTTGAATTCACATTCTTTTTAATTCCCCAATTAGAAAATGACTTTCTTATGGTGTTGCCTAGGATAATGGGAAGTGATGTGAGCAGTACCCCAGCCATTCTTGCTACAACATTCAGTGATACTTAATGCTCACAGCTTACCAAGAACATTGCAGCACAGGAATAGGACCTTAGTCGATGCTACTATGTTCTGCCTTAGGCTGTGGAATAGTGATGAACAAAGAACCCCACAGTCAACCATAATATAAGTCCATATTATTAGTATTCATATTTTGGGACTTTCAAGGAACTTATTCATTTCATTTAATTTATAATCTGAGTCTAATTCTTCATATCATCCCCTTATTTTTCTTTAAATATATGTAAGCTCTATAGTGATATCTCTATTTCAGTCACAATTTTGATACCAATATCATTTATGTTATTCATATTTTCTCTTTTTTTCAGTTTACTTAAAAATTGATAAATGTTTAAATATTTGCAAATATATTACATATTGCAAAGAATATGATATTTTTTATTCCTTTAGGATGAATTTATATTCATATTATATATGGTTATATAAATATATATTTAGATATAGATTGATAGAAATGATTTGGGCAAAACACAAAAAATTTTGAGTATTTTTCTTGTAATAATTTTATAATTTCTGTTTAAACTTAAAATTATTAACAAAGAAAAAAACTCCAAAAAATAAAACAAGTAGAAATACTAAAGACTGGAAAATAAAAACAAGAGAATTAGAATACTATTCAATGACCATGGAATTTTAGATTTTATGACTAGGTGATAGAAAATAGGATTCAAAAGAGAAAAAAAAGAAAATAGGATTCATTCATTTGTGATATATATATATATATATATATATATACACACACACACAGACTAGATGATAAATAATATTAATTGAAGCCTACATAGAACAATTTAATTAATAAATTTAAGATCACTGAGTATATTTTATATTTTAAAAAAGAAAAAGTAACATATGTGATTTATTTGTGCCAGGTCCTGAAGATATGTTCCTGCTTTGTGTGGTTCCTCAATCTACAATTGCTTAGAAAACTTAGGATCATGGTAGTCCAATAAGTAGTTTCAAGAATGAAAGTTGGAGGTCTTGCCATATTCTTCATTGCAATTATAGCATTAAGTTTAAAATAATAAGAAAACCATTTAGCCCTTTCAGTTTGTTTATCATAGAGGTCAAACTGTGAGAATGGGCTACTGAATTCTGTTCACCCAAACTTAACTGAAACTGGCATCCTTAATTCAGTAGAATGAATCACTCTTCCCTCTTTGTCTTCATTCTTCTTTGTTTGCTACAAACTATACATGTAAAATATAGAAAGATGATAGATACCGATATGGATACACATACAATGTACATACACACATACGTATTCCTTTTTCATAATAAAGATTAGTGACGTTGTAGTATAAATATTATCTTAATTGCTAAATTCTATCTGCCCAATTATTTTCAATCAGAACATAAAATTTGAATACTCAAAGAAGGATGGAACACTGTTTTTAACTGTATTTTCAGCACCATTAAACTTCTACTGATTTCCAAAGATCATTTAAGTGCTTTTGAGTAACTGATTTAAGCGACAACACAAAAAATACTAAATTCCACTAGAACATTCTTATTCTCATGAACATTATTCTTACATACCACAGTCCAGTGTACTTAATGATTTTTCAAAATTCAGAAATGAGCTAAAATACTTTCCAAAATAGATTATCAGTGTACATATTTAGGTGTGGGTGAAAGCAGAAACAAATAATGCTTGATTTTAATTACCAAATATTAAAATTTAATTTAGACAATAAGATGTATGATCATACATTGAGAATATAAAAGCAGAATTAACATTAAAAGCATAAAATTAACATAAGCACTTTGTTTTAACTATGACTAGAAATTCACTCTTGTATGTGATCAAAGTTGCCATGATATAGAAAGTACAAGAAAAATTTAAAGTAATTCATTAAAAAAATTAATTTGATGCTTTAATGAAGAACAAATGTATATGTGTCTTGTCAAAAAAAAAGACTAATTAGTTTAAAATAGTGCATTAAAAATAGCAGTCTTTCTTTCAGGGGCAGATTGAGCATGATGGTGAAATTTTATATTACATTTCATTAAGCAAATAAATTATGACAGCTAGGATTAATGATTTCTCATCATTCAACCTTAGAAAATTAACCATTTTTATCTAAAAAGAAATGCAACAGAGTATTTTGGTAAGTTATTCCCTATCTTGCACATAAGTGTCCGTTATTTTTAAAACAAGCAATGTTTTCCAAAATTTATTTCTATATTTAAGAATCATTAAAATGTGCCTGTTAAAAATTCTACTTACTTCAATTCTGTTGAATTCATTTCCAGTGACACTTTGCATATTGAAGGATAAACAAATTTTTTTCACAGCATATTTTTTCTTTTCATGCTGTATAAGCAATTTTTCTAACTGTTAAAAATTAATTTGCTGTCCTGAATTCATTTGTCAGAAATGATAAAAAAAATTAAAAGTGGCAAGACCACATCTATCTCAAACTCAAATTTGTAGAGGGGAAAACTCCTATGAGAAGAGACTATGGGTCGGTCATCCTGCTTTCACATGGAGGCCTATAAAGTTGTTTCACTATATTCAGCTTACCAGGTACCCAGATGATGCCAGATGATGCTGCAGCCATAGTCTTAGGAAGTTTGGCTACTGCTTGAGATGGCAGCACACTTTGGGGTCATAAATGTAGTGCTGGTTCTACAGTAATTCAGAATACTGGAGGAAGGTGGTCATGGAGTCTTACACCAAGATTTTAAAGAAAGACCTAGAAGCCCAATCAAAGTGTAACAGAGTTGGAATGTGCAGGCAGCCCCCGAGAGAGTAATGTTTGAAGATGTTAGAAAGAAACTGAAGTTGTAGTGAGTGAAAACCCCCAAGATTAAGAGATGCTAGTAATGTGAAACATCTGCCAAGGAGAACTATAGAAATCAAGCAGAAACAAACCAAGATAGAGGCAATGGGAGCTGAAATCAGCAAGTTCTTAGGAGTGGAGCTTCACAAACCCTTTGTAGAGAGCATCATGGTGCCATGCACTCTAGATACAGGACATGGAGCTACAGGGCTTGTTTGCCCAGTGGATTTCTGTCTTGCTTTGGTCTCATCCCTTCTTTCTTTGCCTGTTTTTCTCTTTTAGAGTGAAAATGTTTACTCTATGTCATTGTATATTGTATTTATGTTACTAGCTTTTCATCTTTATAGGGGCTGACATCCATCAGTTTGTTTCAATCTCAGATCAGATTTTAGACTTCAACTTTTGGGTAATACTAGAAGTGATAAGACTATGGGGACTCCTGAAAATGGACTAAATGTATTTTGAACTGAGAGGTAGTCGTGCCCTTTAGGGAGGCCAGGGATAGAATAGTATTGTTTATATGTGAGGTACTCTCAAAAATTCATGTATGCCTGGTGGTGCATGTCTGTAATTCCTGTGGCTCAGGAGGCTGGGACAGGAAAATCGGGAGTTCAAAGCCAGCCTTAGCAATGGCGAGGCACTAAGCAACTCAGTGAGACCCTGTCTCTATATCAAATACAAAATAGGGATGGGGAGGTGGCTCAGTGGTTGAGTGACCCTGAGTTCAATCATCGTATCCCCCGCCAAAAAAACGTTCATGTGTCAGAGACAATGCAAAATATGTAAGAGGTGAATTGATCACGTGATGAGTGTTTTAACATAATCAGTGAATGAATCTAGTGCTATGAATCAACTGGGTAGTATCTATAGCCATGTAGGGTGTGGCTCAAAGAAGTAGGTCACTTGGGGTATGTCTTTTTACTTTATGTTTTGTATTTAGTGACTGGAGCTCTCGGTCTGCTTCCTGGTTGCCATGTTTTGAGTTCTTTTTCTCCAACACACCCTTCTGCCATGATGTTCTGGTTCATCTTGGGCCAAGGTCTATGGAGTTGACTGTCCATGAACTGAACCTCCAAGACTGTGAGTCAAAAATCAATTTTTCATCATTTAAAGTTGCTCTTTTCAAGTACTTTGGTCACAACAATATAAAAACTGACTTAAAAAGTGACATAATAAGGAAATTGGTGACTGAGATTTGGGGGTCCCTTATTGTTTCATGGCTGTGGTGCCTAGCTGCCTGGAAATATTTCTGTGCAAGGGTATAGGATACCCAGTTGCTATAGTGACACTCCACCCAAGGAGGCTTTGTGCAAGTCTTATCATTTTCAACCTTGATCTCAGGCACAAAGCTCTGGGGGTTAGAGGAATTCTGAGCCTGACAAGACAACCACAATATTTCACCAGCACTGCTCTTTAGGAGCCTGCCCACTTCATGGTAACTTTAGACAACAGGCTTCCTGAGGCTGCATTAATAAATGTTAAATGTTAAAACTGCCACGACCTGCATGATTGAACCTGAGAAACTGGATAAGGGTGATGGGAAATTAAGAAAAACACACACAAAGATATTGAGAAAAAGCTGGAATCAGGTGGAACACTGCACCCTGATGGAGAACCAGTGACTGAAGAGCTGATACAGCAAGTTTATTTATACAGTCTCATAATCAAGAAGTTAAAGTCTTTGGAGGCATAGTTCTTTGTGCACTAGAAAGTTACAGGATTAGAAACATTCTTGTACCTCATTCACTGTTACAATGCTTGGAGCTTCCTGCAGCACTCAGGAAGCCCATTGTAAAAAGGTACTGTTAAGTATACAGGCTTGGAAGTAGCAGTGCTGGTGAAACATTGTGGTTGTCCTGTCATGCTCAGAATTCCTCTATCCCTGGAGTTATATGCCTGAGATAAAGGTCAAAACTGGTAAGACTTGCACAGAGCTTCTTTGGGTTGGGCATTACCATAGTAACTGAGCATCCTGTACCCTTGCGCAGAAATGTTCCCAAGAAGCAGGTGCATCACAGTAATGAAACAATCAGGGATCCCCAATCTCAGTCACCACTATCTACAACCTAGTATGCATATAACAGTGAACTAGACACTTCGGAAAATAGAATCTCACAGGTTTGACATAGAGCTATCAGTACTCTATGTAGTCATGTTTTAATCAATATACCTTGCAGTCCAATTTTACTTCTGGAATATGGCCATAGCGCCCTGCCAGGGTGGTATTATTGTCAACCTCCCATCCAACAGAATAAACCTCTTTGGTCTCTCACCACCACAGAGCTACCTCTGAGAGAATGAATCTTGCTCAGTTGTTTTGGGGCAGAGAACTCTCCTTATTGTAGTCATGGATCATCATAGTTAATAGGGAATCTGGTTAGATGGTAATGAAGTTTTCAAATGGGAGAATTATTTTGGTGGTTGAGACTCTGTTATCCCAAAGCAAATACAGGTCAAACTCTGTACACTTTCATACAACTCTATACAACTCTACGTGTGTGTATGTGTGTGTGTGTGTACTGAATTTATTGAAGAAAGTAGGCTAAATTATTTAGTAAGAATTATGTGTTTTGTTCTACATTAACTACTTCAAGATATTGGAGAATATCTTCAAGAATTATCTCATTTGTTGGGCCAAATGGAATATTGGTGTCCCAAGGACTATTCAAAGTAATGAGTGATGTTTCAAAGGTAATCTTTATTGTCACTCTTATACCTTATTGGTTAGTTCACCTTAATAAGGATGAATTATCTACAAAAGCACATATGGGTATTTAAAAAAGAGGCACTTATGTCTTAATATGGTAATAGCCTTTCCCATTGTTTGGGAAATTTTGTCTTAATGATTCACATTTAAGAATCAAGAATCAATGGAGCTGGAGAATATCATGCTAAGTGAAATAAACAAATATCAAAGAATCAAAATCTGAACATTTTCTTTGATATGTAGATACTAATTCACAATAAGGGGAGGTGATGCCAGGGAAGAATAGAGATACTTTGGATTAGAAAGAGGGGATTGAAGGGAAGTGATGGTATATGGGGGTAGGCAGGATAGTAGAATGAATCAGACATTATTACCCTATGTGCATATATGATTACATGACCGGTGTAATTCTACACTACTTATAACCAGAAGAATGAGATGTTATACTCTGTTTATGCATGATGGGTCAAGATGAATTCTACGGTCCTGTATAACTTATTGAGTATGCAATCAATACATTTTATTAACTAAGTAGAAAAATAACCACCACACCAAAAAAAAAAAAAAAAAGAAGAAGAATCATGGAAAACACTTTGAACAGTTTGTGGTGAAAAATTAGAGTTTGTGGATATAAGGACTTAGAAGTAACAAAAGACTAGAAATGCTTTTATTTTTTTGTCATAGTTACTTAAGATTTGAAGATGAAGAAGTAGAGGATAAGAAGGATCTATAGAGCCATGAAATTCCAACACCTTCTGAATATACTTGAATGTCCAGGCCTTTTCAATAGGACCACAAAAATTATGTTGATTCCCCTTAGTTAAATAGAAATTCTCCTACTGATTTTCTGTGCTCATTAATCTTGATAAATTAACTTGTATGGATAGACTGGAGGTGGTATGTTCATGAGACACATACCTACTTTAGAGATTTGTGAGAGATCTATCAATTACATTAGAATGGGACTTCCATTCAGAAACTCATACAAGGTTCCAATTATTCCTAATTTCAATAATTTCTATTCCTAAATTTAGGCTATGTAAAAAGTTTTTTTGGAAATAAATATTCAAACTTTCTCAAAAGATGTTTTAGTTCAGAATACTTATACAATTTGAGTTTTATTGAGAAATAAGGTGGCTGAAAATATTGATTTTTTAAAAAAATTTTGAGGACACATTATTGAAACTAAAGAACATGAAGAAATCAACTTATATCAGGACTGGGGATGTGGCTCAAGCAGTAATGTGCTCGCCTGGCATGCGTGGGGTGCTGGGTTCAAACCTCAGCACCACATAAAAATAAAATAAAGATGTTGTGTCCACCGAAAACTGAAAAATAAATATTAAAAAATATTCTCTCTCTCTCTAAAAAAAAGAAATCAACTTATATCTCCTTTTTAATCTTATAATTTATCTCTTTTAATTGGATTTAAATGTAACCCTCTAGCATTCAATTTTGGTAGTTGAAGAAAGGATGTTTCTGGTATTTTGAGAAGTTGGGTTGTAAACATAATGTTTTAGTGTTTGTGAGATAATAGTATATTTAAATATCTTCCATTGGAGCATCACCATCGTTGCACTCTCATTATCTTTCATTTCATACACTAAAATAATCATCAACAAATATAAAGCATCTCACAGGTACGACATATATCTGAATATTGTATTCATTTTATGGGATAACATCAGCCTGGGTCTAATCTATTCAACTTATTAAATATGCAATCAATACATTTTATTAAATGTATCAGGGAATGATTCTCTAATCTTCTGGTATTATATCTGACAGAACGCCACATGGTCTTAGTTTACTCAAAGTTTAGGTAAAATACTAAGATAATCAACAGATTCTTCATTCTTAAATTTGAAAGGGCACACCTTTATGATAAAGCCTAATATTTTATGCAGTTATGTCCTTAAGTATTTTAATAAATGACACAGATGGAAAGGAATCAGTAGCAGTAGCTACATACTACAAGGAAAAGAAGGTACCAAGGTGTCAAAGTAAAGAGGGTCTAGAGTTTCATGAGATGTACATAATTTGAAGGGGATATGGTTAGATGTATAAATGAAATATACCAAAAAGGAGGCAATTGGACAGCTCTATATAAGAGATGCTTTTGAAAATTAGATTTTAATAAATAAGAGCTGCCATCAGGTCTAAATGAGCTTCTTCTGATCTTTGTCATCTTATGTAACCACTAAGAGAAGCTCTTTCCACCCACGTAGTTCTCAAATGTTCCTTGCTTTGCCCGTAGCAAATCACTTTATGATCTTGCTTTTGTAATAGCACCTCACAGTAGGGTAAGGTGACTTGGTCAAGAGGTGGCTGGTGCAGGGTTCAGCCAAACTGTTGCAAATTAATTAAAACTGTTCTTCAATTGAGATCATTTTGCAGGGATATTTTTAAGTTTGAATAACAACTGGATCTAAATGTCATGGCCCATGATGAAAAACAAATTTAAAAAAACAGTTTTTTTTCCTTTGAATCAAATTAAGAATGAGAATTTTCGTTTTAGAAAACATTTTCTAAAGACCCCATTAGCAAAATTAACAGCAAAGAGACAGAAATTAAGTCAATAGAGTTGTTAGATCTAATGTATCAGTTTTAAAACTGTTTATAACTGTTTTTATAGTTTGAAAATAAAGCCACAGACAGAATGACTCCTAGTTTTTCTTAGGTAGTTTAAATAAATTAAGATAACTTATTTTTATATGTGTGATATATATGTTCATTACTAGAAAAATGACAAAAAAATCAACCTACAGTTTACAAAAAAGAAATGATATTCAATTTTAACAATAAAAGAAAATCACTGTTAAAATATGGCACATATCTTTATATTGAAGTGTTTATTTCCTGAATACTTGTAATGTAAATGTCATCGTACTTATCTATTAGAATTCTAGAGGCGGACTCTGTTGTCAGAATGAACTCAAACCTTTAGCTGGTTTTTTGAGTTTGGGTCACTGCATGGTGTGGGTGGCTGTCATTTGCTTGTTTGCTTATTTTCTAAGAAGGGAACCAAAATGGATTTGTAAAAGCAAAAACTTGATTTTATGTCATATTTTGTTCTAAAGTTTTCAATTGATACTCTTTTGTATTTTTCTCTTTCTTGACTCAGATTTTCCTTCTTTTCATTTATCATGGGTGATATATGCATATGTGTACATCACCCATGATGAATAAAAATCCTTATCGGATAATTTCAACATCTGTCCCAACTTGAGGTTTTCTTCACTATTTGTCTTATATCTTGAGGTTTTATTTCCCTGGTTGTTCATTTAGTAAGTAATTTTGTATTATATTTTAGACATTTTGACTGCCATATTGTAGAACTCATGGATACTTTCGTATTCTGTAGATTCCATTTTGTGTTCACTTGTATTTCTTGAGCAGGCAATTAATTTTATTGGATCCAAACCATAAACCGACTCCTAGAGGCAGTTCATATTTCAGTTCAGTTCTTCCTTCTCTCCACTCCCCTGGTTAGCTGGGCTGCTTTTAGTCTGCTTCATGCATATGTTATATGGTTCAAGGTTCAGTCAAACAGTTGCAAAGAATTTAAATGTAGAATGTAGGGTTATTTTTTTTCCTATACATTCTCTAATTTTCTTCTATTTCCCTCATTTTGAAAAATGTGATTGTTTTGAACTTTCTTTTCCTCCTTCAAGCCAGAAAGACATATAGGTTGAGAAAATTTTAGCCAAAACCTATAGATTGAGAAAGTTTTAGCCTCTTAGGGCACCTTGACTTGCTAAAATTAGGAGACAAAAAATATATAAAATTTATGTTTTGTCTTCCTTGAGAATGAATTCTTTCAAGTTTCAACTTTTCTTTAGAATCTATCTGATTTTGTGCACTTTGGAGAACCTTCCACTGTTCTGTGTTTTGTTTTTGTGTTTGGTATTTCTATTTCAGATTTTATAGCTGTTATCTGAAGAAGAATCAGTTACTTAGGAGTGCAACTGAGGAAAAACTTAAATAAATTCTCTAGCTTCACTTTCTTAAGTTTTGACCTTCAAGAACCAGTAATTTTGGAGTTCACAGCTGAGCAAGATAATGTTAGTCTCCCACTAACTTTGATGCTGTTCTGACTTGTGGTTTTTTGATGCTACCGGTTGCCTAGGTTACTATTCAGAAACTTGAAGGCCACTTTTGTCAGAAGCACTGACCCTTCACGTGGGTCTGTAGGTGTCTAAAGGATGATTAAAACAGGATGAAAAACTGGCAGTTCTAACTTTATATTGTGTTTGTCTCCTTTACTATTTTATTATTTGGATCAGATTGTTTCTTCTCAAGTCTTCACAAAATATTAGTCATTTGGGGGAACTTTTATTCAAAACTGATAGAATAAGATTTGTCTACCCAAACCTTCCCGAATATCTCTTCTTCCCACTTCAAAACTGATGATGATGCCAAGATAAGAATGACTAAGATATTTTCAAAATTTACAGGGGCATCATAATAAACAGATTACCCAGATTTACATCAATCCATTCTAGACCATTAGAGAACACCAAGAAGCCTGCAGTCATCTATTCTTTCTTAAACTTGCCTAAGGATATAAGAGCTTGAAATATAAGCTGGGTGAAGTTGGTAATTTCTGGAATTCAGTCCACCATCTTCTTCTTTTGCTGACATTCCAAATAAATCATTTGTATTGCTTCAATAATTTATGTTCAATTAATTGGGTGTTTTCCCAGTGGTAAGTAAATAGACTTGAGCTCTGTAACAAGAGTATGCTTGATCATACACAAAAGTAGAATATATACATACACATGTGTGTCCATGCAAGGGTGTGTGACACTGGTGTGTGTATTTGAAATTACAGGGTGTTATGATGTAGCTAATGAACGTTGGTATATGAGTCTGTTTCTTTAGGTACTGGACCATGAATTATTTTAGGAATTCTACTGGTACTTTGCCCCAAATGGTATAAGTAATACACCACAACTAGCTGCCAGCACAGAGGCCTGGATGGTGAAGCATCTCCTCAACTGCATTCAGGCTTTGTGGTGGATCAGCTTGTTAATATCATCATGCCTTCCAGGGCTTCAGGCTGTGGGACCCAAGTTTATTCCAATTCCAATTGGACAAGTGTTTAATGGAGTTTTTTTTTTTCTCTCTCAGAAGCAACTGACCTAAGGAAATAGCTGACCCAAGACCTGGGAGGATCTTTTCCAACAAATTAGTGAAGCATCACTCTGGTTACTCTAAATATTTAAGTGACTTAGGGAAGAGTCCTCTCTCTTTTACCTTTACTTTCTCAATTATCTCATCCATCCCCAGAACTCTAATTACCATCTATATGCTAATGACTACCAAATTTATATCAGCAACCCACTTCTCTCCTCTGAGTTCCAAATTGGAACTTCCAACAGCCTAATTTACATCTACTTTGAATGTCTCACTGATATCTCAAGTTTAAATTGTCAAAAATTAAACTATTAATTTGTACTTTCCTCCTTCCCAAACTTTTAACTTTCTCAAACTTTCTCTATCCATTTCTCAAGACAGTGTTATAAAACTCTTGGGAATCTGTAGGAAAAAAGGACAAATAATCCATTGGAAACAGACATAAAAGAAAAAAAATAGAAAATTCCCTGGAAAATGGATGAAAAGCCATCAAATTTTACTAATTTTAAGATTAAGAGATTGATTGTAATATATGTCTAACACTTAAAGGACTAACTATCCAAAAATTTAAAAATAACTGTATGCCTGAGAACAATACAAATAAAATTGAACAGCTTCTTGGAGGGAGGATATTCTACAATATCCACAAAATTTATAGGTGCATTATTCTTTGATTCAGAAACCTCACCTCCTGTCGTGTAAATAATTGTGCATTTTAATATAAATACATATATAAATCTGTTTATTATGGCATTAACAAATGATTGGAAGCATTTTAAGTATCCAGCAATAAGAGTCTGGCTACAGAAGCTATCTTCCATCTAGCAAAGAATCATATGATTAATAAAACAAGAAAATTTCTAAATATACACTTGGAGAGATTTTAAGAATGTGTTTAGGAAAAAAAGTGAATAATCACAGATGATATTATGCCAACTTTTATAAGAGAGTAAAGTGATAAGTATTAATATATTTACTTCTATCTATGTAGAAAAATAAAATATTAAATTTAAAAACTACTAAAAATGGTGGAATTATGTGGAAGGACAGAAATGGAGTGAAGTTTCCCAGTACCTACTTTAAAAATAATTTTGTCTTTGAATCATATAAATATGTTACCTAATCACAAACTTTACATTTATTAAGTAAATACAACTACAAAGAATGTGAGGGAAAATATTAATTCATTGTAGTCAAGAAGATGTCATCTAGGACTGATTTAAAATTATAAAATGCATTTATTCAATAAATGATATTAACATCTTAAAGAAGAAAATATTTTATTATTTTCAAAGTTTCAGAAATAATAAAATATGTGTTGGGATTTAATATTCTCAAAACATATCTCAGTATATTCTCTTTCCCCACTCTGTTATATTAAGAACTCATGTTTTTATATGACTTTCAAACTCCAGTACACCACAAGTTAAGTACACAGTACTTGAGTGAAGAGCACACCTATTAATTTAATTTAGTACTGATAAGTAGCAGATAATTAATAATCACCTATAGGGGTTTAAATGTTTCTGATCTTCATATATTTCTGAATTTTAAACATTCTCTCAATTGATACTTTCAGTATTTTAAGAGATAGTCAACATAACTGACCATGGACAAGAAATCGTAGAAACCATAGAAGAAATGTTAAAGAATCATTGAGACCAAGTGCGCACCCATAATTCCAGCTACTAGGGATGCTGAGGTAAGAGAATTGTAAACTGGAGGCCAGGCTGTGCAACTTAGACCCTGTCTCAAAATTTAAGAAAAGAAAAAAAAATATTGTGTGAGGTGCTTCTATGATAAAGTGTTTCTTGGTTCGATCCCCCCACATAAACAGAAAACAAAAAAAGCAAACAAAAACTCATAACATGGATTATATAAAACAATGATAATTTATGTGAGAAAACAAGAAGGCTAGTGAAAGGAAGGGTCCTCAGCTTTACCCTCAGAGCTTTCCATGCAGTGGGGTGGACTTCAGTCTGTGATTTTGTATTTTGAACTACTAGGTGATGCTAATGATGCCTGTCAGAGAATGATACTTTGAATTTCACTGAATTAAACCATGAAACTAAGATGAATAGACACAGGGAAAAGAGAAAATGAATTACACAAGATGAAGATAGAGAAATTTACTGATTGGATGTATATGAATCAAGCCTATGTTACAGCAATATAAAAATACCTCAAAATCTCAGAAGCTGCCATACACTTGTGTACCTTCTATTTCTTTGCTCATTGTGTATACTCCTCTTTTATAGACTTCTCTATCTGCTAAAATTCTGGAAAGAATTGTAGAAAATGTGAAATTTTCTTGAACTGATTCTCTAAAAAATGGGAGATCACTGAGAGATTATATGTAGGAGAATGGCATTATAAGATCTATATTTTATTTGGGTCAGCAGGGAAGCTATGTGAAGGATGAATTTCCCAGATTAAATCAAAAAGGTATCTAAAAATTACCAATGAAATGAGAACTATTTAAACTCACATTTAGGAGTCACTGAATTTTGATAAATGTGCCAAGATGTCACTATGGGGAAAGATATTTTTTTTAGCAAATAGGAATAGAACAATTGGAAAACTGTATGGGAAAATATAAAACTAGACCATTAATTTACATTACACATAGAAAGTCACTTAAAATAAACCACAGAATTAATATAAGAACAACATTTCTTGAAAAAATACGGCAAAAAAACCTATGTGCTTTGTGTTAGATACAAGTTTCTTAAATAAGCACCAAGTATTATAATATTGCCTATATTTCATATGAGTCAGTAGGGCAGAGAAAACATTTGATAAGACAGACTTCAAATGATTTTAAAAAGGTATAGTTAATAAAATGCAAAGATAGGAGATGGAGATGTAGCTCAGTGGTAGAGTGTTAGTCTAGTATTCTTAAGAACTTGGATTTGATCCATAGCACTTCACAGAAAAAAAGAGAAAGGCGGGAGGGAAAGAAGGAAAGAAAGAAGGAAGGAAAGAAAGAAAGAAAGAAAGAAAGGAAGGAAGAAAGGAAGAAAGAAAGAAAAGACATGCCAGAGATTGAGAGAAAGAAAATAATATAAAATGCATATCTAACAAATGGTTTGCATCCAGAATTAAAAAAAAATCATACAACTCAATAATAAACCCAGTTTTTGAAATGCAAATCATTTGAGGGAATATTTCACAAAAAAAGATATGGCCAGTGGCTCACAAATGATATATAACACCACTAGCCATTTGGGAAATGCAAATTGAAATCCACCATGAGATTTCACTGCCCACTGGCCAGAATTGCTGAAGTTAAAACAAACAAACAAAAAAAATGACATGTGCAAGAGATAGTGGAGAATCGTTAAAACATATTCATTTCTGATTAAATGTTTGCAAGAGGTACAACCACTTTGAAGAACAATTTTGCTGTTTCTTTCAAAACCAAACATATATTTTCCAAATGACTCAGGTACACTTAGTATTTTCTCAAAGGGTACAGAAATTCATGTTCACATAGACTTTATATAAATGTTAATAGCAACATTAAGAATAATAGACAAAAGTGGAAACAAATCAAATGTCCATTAACAACAGGTTAATGAATAAAATGTGTTCATATCTACAATACAGAATGCTGGTTTGTAATTAAGGGACTTTTGGGGGTTTGATCACAGAAAAAGATATGACCACATGAACAGGAACACACAACAGACTTTACTGGATGGTGTTTGGACAAGATGGCATGGAAAGGCAGATCTGTCATGGCGTGAGACTCACCTGAAACTCATGTGAACGAACTGCCAAGTGGAAGGGGAACTTCCAGAGGAAAGGTTCTCAGAGAAGGACATCACATATCTAGGAGATGTTGTTCAGCAGCAAAGAAGGGACTCGAGTCAGTGAACACTGGCCTCCATTGTCAATGGCCACAGTGGCTTGGGGTCTTGTTGTCTTGAGGCTCTGCCTAATCAACGCCCTCTAGATCCTATGTGTGAATCCACTCAGTACGCAAAGCTGGGAGGTCCTAAATGGATATTTCTAAAACAATTACAGTTGTAGTATTTTGTGTTTTGTTCCAGCAGAGTTTTGAAATAAAGGATCTTAATGTACTCTTAAGAAACAAATTAAGGGTCAGTATACAACATTCATCCTGGCTCATATAGACAGTAATAATGAAAAGGGAAAATTGTTAATACATTCAACAGTGTGCTTAAATCTCAAAAGCATTACAAAAAGTAAAATAAATTAAATTCAGAAAGGTATTTACGTGTGATTACATTTCTGTGAAATACTAACAAAGTAAAGAATACAATGGCAAAAAGCAGAAAAGTAAAGTACCCAAGACCAAGATTTGAGGAGATCAAAGAGGGAAGAAAAAATGGGGGATGAGGAATAAAACTCTTCTATATTTTGATTTTAGTAGTAGTTATGTACCTGAACACAATTTCTAAAATGTGAAAAAATCTACAGATAAATGGAAGAATTTTATTGTTTATAAGTAAATAAAGCTGAAAAGTAATGACAAAACCCATTTAAATTAAGAATTCTCTCTAAGAGAAGTATAAATTAAAATTCATTTTGATCACCTTACTATTTTGATCTTTTCCAATGGTAAGAATTGTTTGCCATTAAGATAATGTTTGTTGATCAGAGAAGTACCACAACAGACTGTTTGTTGTTTGAAATGGGATATGGGACACATGCTCTTCAGATATGGTCAGCAGTAACAGTATGGTTATACAGCTACCGTTTCTTCTTGTCCTGTAACCTTACTCAATTTCATTGGAACCCATTCTGTGCACTCTTAGCTTTGTATTATCACAGGTCTATCCTGGCTTAAGTCTTCCAAACTTTCCCTGGGTCAGGAGCTTGTTAATCATTGTGTGCTTTCAAGGGGGATGGGGTAATCAGAGACAAATGAAATGAGACTTAATGTCTGTTGAGATGGAAACATAACCATAAATAATATTCTGTAGAGTTAATGTACTTTTATCCCATTTTGGAATGACTCTTCCTAAAACAAAACAAAACAAAACAAAAGCAGCTAATTATGTAAGATAAAGTAAATACAGAAAGATTTTCTGGAGGTGTATTGCCCACATTTAATACAGTGCTAAAAAATATTTTAAATGAATAATTTTGGAAAGAGTCTCACATTTACCAACTGAGTCTTATCAGCAGTGATATAGTTACATGTTATTTTTTATTTCTTTTTTTACCGAGAATTCAAAGTGGATAGTTCACCTTATTTCACAATACTCATCTTTATTTCCTCTAACTGTATGTGATAGATAATGTAAATTACAGTGTTTATATTTTATATTTTGCTGTTCATAAAGTCAGATCTGAATTCTGGTCTTGTTTTTTATCATCTTAGTTTAATCTCCACTCCTCTAAACACCAATACCCTCATCTCTAAAATGAGACAAATGATATCAGCTCTGTCTGCCACATAGTGATGTTATGAATATCAAGTGCTTCATAAGAGCTTTAAATGTTGCAGATCAACCCATAAGCAGAGATATGCTTAGCTCCAAAGTGTAATAATAATAAACAAACCATAAAAAGTACAAGGTCATTTTTATTTATCCATTTAAACAACAATTCAATTGCCCCTTTGTTTCACTAAATAAGTACTAAGTGCATCCTATGTGGCAGAGACTATCCCATTTGCTGACAATAAAGAGATGTAAAAGACACAGTGTTGTACTTCAGACAATCAGAGTCTGGTCTGGGAGAATGACATGAAAGAAGTTAATTAAAGTACAAGGTCATCATTGCCGTAATAGAAATGCTGAGCATGCCATCGCAGAAGGAACAAATCATTCCATTAACTGGTGCAGGGAAATGCTTCATTTCTGTTGGTAGAAGGGTGATTGTCCAAGGATGAGCACACCATTCTTTGCACTGAGGTTTTTCACAAAGAATATAAACCTTAGCAATATTACTACAAGGGCTTTAAGCTGGATACATTAATAACAGTCATCAATAATACTCCTCTCAGTGTTTCAGAGTAACGAATTCCAACACATAATGTTATGCTTCTAGAAAATGACTGACAGCCAGCATCACTCTATGGCCCAGAAGATACAGGACTCGGGGACTACTGGAATGATAAACATACATGCTGCCCATTGAGAGAGATTTGTCTGCTTAATTTCAGAGTCTTTCAAAATTGCAGCTCAGTCCGAGAGGAATTGATAATGTTGAGTACAGGCAAACCTTGACTAAAAAACTTCCTGAATAATAGAGTTAAGTAGTTTGCAGATATCCTTAAGTTGTCACAATCTTGTATACCTGTAAAAATGTTTTTTCTCAGACAAAAATGGGAAAATAAAGTCTTTCTTTGAGATATTATTATTTCTCAAAGCTAATATTTCCGCCAAGTTATGAGAAATCTTAACCAGGTAAAATGATCTGAGCATTAATATTTGATAAAAAACTTAGATTTCATCTTTCAGGCAGTGAAGGCACTGTCAGAAAAAAAAATGACAGCTAAATTCATTTTTGGAAATGATTATTCTGGCAGATTAAGGTCACAGGTAGAAATTGGGGTGAGACTACAATTGACAGGAAAAAGGTAGAGTAGTTAAGAATAATTTACTGACTTAGAAGCAAGTTCATCCATGTGAGTGTGCTGGTGGTAGAAATAGTAAAATAGAATGTGGAAGAACTGTCCTTAGAAATACACCTAAAAAAGCATTGATAGAATGTGATAAGGTTGGTGTAAAGAAATTTAAGGAGGAAAAGTGAAGGATTCTGGTTTTGGAGTCTTGGTAGGCGGCAGTACCATTAATAAGATATGGCATATAAGTGGCATGGTAAGGCATAGAAGATAATGAATGCAACTTAGATCTGTTTACTTTCAAGAAGCTGTGGGTTATCCAGGTATAGATGCCAACTTGACGGTTATAAATATGATGCTTGCACTCAAAAGGAAGATCTAAAGTGGAAATAATCTTGTGGCATCAGCAACTCATTTGTAGTTGTGGAATGAGATGGAATAATTCAAAAAGACTATTTTAATTGAACAGAGAAGAACAAAATTAACAGCTAACCTGAAGATGAAACCTCAACAAAGAATTCTAAGGGATAATGTTGCACAGTAAAGGAAAGCAGTCTAGAATTGAGTAGAATAGAGCTTAAGATGAGGAGAGGAAAGCTGAGTATAAATAAGCATGCTGCAGTGATATCAGTAAGTGAAAAAGTGAAAGACTCCAAAGTAGAAAATCAAGATCACCGTTAAAATTAACACAATATCTTGGCTTAGTAGTTGAAGCCAAGTTCAAGTTTTAATGGGTTCAGATATTAATGAATGTTGATAAAGAATACAGAAAATGAGCATCAGTGTTTCAGAGAGATAACTTCAAAAAAGTAAAAAAAAAAAAAAACAAGATTGTAGCTTGGAAGGAAATAGACATAAAGGGAAATGATATTTTTAATTAGTTAATCACTTATGAGTTGGTCTTATTTTATGGAAGGGATCTGTTATCAACAATAGAAGAATGTCAGAACTGAATTCTGGATCTAATTATTTCTACTGAAGAGGACCAAGTATGTTGATAGTTCAAAGTATGAATTTTGGGACTAGGCACCTTTACTTAAATAAATTTTATGTAACGAGTGGGTACCTCAATTCATTTTAGTATAATGTGAATGAAATGATAATTCTTATCTCATCAGTTTAAAAGTTTACTGTGTTTTTCACAAAGCAAGTACTAAATATGTATTAATTATTTTATTAGATTACCGTTGCAGATTTATATCTGTATAAATCTAGAACATTTTAAAGCAAATATATAGATATTTATTAGCTAATAATTTGACTCTGAATCAATTCCTGGTTGTTAGGTGGCAATAAATGTGCCTTTTCTGCATGGGAAGATACTTTATTCAGGATTAGTAGATCCCTATTTGAGTGTGGAATTGACGATTAGAAATTCTTGAACTCCACAACAATTCTTATGCTTGTTAAACAGAGTAAATCCCTAGTGATCCATATCTCTCCTCAATAGTAAAAACATGCCTTTGGGGGCTGGTTTGGCCTCCATGTTTGCATTTTTTATTTATTTATTTATTTTTTTGCTTTGCCAAATGCTGTTTCTTGGACATAGTCTCATTTTAAATGTAAATAAAAACTATATTATCAACATAAAAATGAGAGTAAAGATCACCAGCATGCTGACATCCTTAATCAGGTGGTTGAATGTAGGGGTTACTTAATCAGCACAGTGGTTGAATGTAGGGATTGTATCATCAAGATTATTAGTTTGCATTTGGTCCAAACATAGATGGGAATTGGTTGTGAGAACAGGAGTTGAGCTTTTTATTTCTACAGTTGTAAGTTCCTTGACCAGAAACCCTCTCTGCTTCTACTTTACAGTTTTATTTTTTAAAAATAATGCATGTAGACAAATTTTAGCTACGCATATTTAGAGGGTAAAAAGTGATGGCATCGTTTTTAACGCAGTGTTGAAGGATCAATTCAAGCCAGCCAACCTTAAACATTTGCCATTTCTCTGATGAGAACATTATCATTTCAATTAGGAGAAGATATTAGATTTTTTTTTTTCACCATGGCAATTGAATGCAAAGTGAAACAGAGATGATAAGGCGATCTAAGAGAGACCGGTTTCAAACAAAATAAGGGATAAAGTAAAAGGAAGGGAGAAGAAAAATAAGAAGAAAGAGAAAGAGAGAAAGAAGAGGTTGAGAAAATTGAACATAAGGAGAGTGCAGAGTATTAGAGGGTGGGGAAAAGAGGGTGAAAGAGGAGGAAATAAATGAGAGGGAAGAGGAGTGGGAAGCAGAAGATTGATAATGTCGCCATCACCACTTAAAGGGACAAAGGACTACTTAAATCCAACATTCCCAGCTCTATGGACCAATGGAGAGGACCTAATAACATCAGTTCGTCCTTTCCAACAACAGAATCCCTCCTTCTTTCTGACTGAATGAAGGCAGGAGAAACATGAAGTCATGGATGGGAAGTGAAGCAACTGTAATCCAAAGAGAATACTGAACAATATAAACTGAAGGCAAAAACCTAGAAAATAGAGAGATGACAAATAAAATTAATTAATGTTTATGAAGTGAAATTCTAAAGAAAGAGAATCCCTTTAAAAAGTTTTTTTAAAAAAGTATCTTTAAGGGGGATCCAACATGGCGGCGAGTGGGGAGGCAGCGCTTTCATTACCTCCTCAACAACGGGGTCAGAGAGACGCATGGATATGCTTAGATTCGACCTGCTGAGAAACTCCTAGCAAAATTCCACTAAAGAGAGACCGGCCGGGAATTGGAAGGATTTTTGGAGGTGACAGTTTGCCCTAGACGAGTGAATCTCCGCCACGCAGCGCAGAGGTCCAGACCCGCCAGCCTCTGCCCGCGCGACTCGGCGACTGTCGGCTGCCTGCAGGCAGCCCCCACATCAGGGTGGATAGCCTCCGAGGCGCAGCACAGCAGGAGCGGTGCAGGGACTCTAGGAAGAGGTCTCTCGCCAAGCCTTCATGAAATAGCAAACCAGGAGCTGAAACCAACCAGAGACAGACCAGTCCCACCCCTCCCTTCGGACACTCCGGCAAGGAGCCTGGGGCCCGCCATAGCAGAGAGGTGACATCACCAGAGTTCCGCCTACAGAATTCCTTCCCAGCGGAATCCACATTAACAGCACATAGAGGGCAGAAGCTCGGCTCGGAGGGCACAGCTCCGCCTATTGGAAGAGAAGAAAATGGGATTCAGCCATAGAACAGGGGATGCCAGCATGGCAGAGATCTGATGTCATCGGAGAGCAGCCGAGGAGAGAACTTCATCGGTGCCAGCGGCGACGGAAACAGTTGGTCTCCTGGTAGGGAGGGTGAGTCACAGATACCGGAGTCTCTCTCGCTTTGTCATCGAGCCAGAAGGGAGGAGCGGGGCCGCCGCCCGCGCCCGCAAGGTAGGCAGACCTGCGACCAACCTGCAGATCAGGCCCAGCGGTCTGCGGGCATGGTAGGAGGGGCAGGGCAGAGCCGCCGCCCGCGCCGGCAAGGTAAGCAGACCTGCGACAGACCGGCGGATCAGGCCCAGCGGCCTGCCAGCGTGGTACACACTTCACCCCAACTGGAGTAGGGGCAGAGCAGAGCCTACGCCCGCACCCAAATCAGGCCCAGCGGCCTGCCTGTGTGGTGGTCAAGTGACCCCAATTGGAGTGGGGGCGGAGCGGAACTGCCACCCGTGCCCGCAAGGTGGGCAGACCGGCAACCAACCTGCAGATCAGGCCCAGCGGTCCCCGGGCGTGGTAGGAGGGGCAGGGCAGAGCCTTCGCCCCCACCTGCAAGGTAGGCAGACCTGCGACAGAACGGCAGATCAGGCCCAGGGGTCCGCAGGCGTGGTAGACACCTCACACCAATTGGAGGAGGGGCTGAGCAGAGCACCCGCCCGCACCTGCAAGGGAGACTTTTCAACTATACAAGAGCAATATAAATATATAGGGGGCGGGGGGAACTTCAAAAACACAACAGTTTCACCAAGAAGAAAGAAACACAAGCAGTATGAAAAGACAAGGAAAGAAAGGACTACAAGCAATGCAGGTCAACTCAACTTTAGAAGAGGTAACAGCTGCAGCAGATGGAATGTCAGATAAAGAATTCAGGATATACATGCTTCAGATGATCTGGAGTATCAAGGAAGACATTAGACAGCAAAATCAGACAATGAAAGATCACTTCGACAATGAATTACACAAACAAATCCAGGAAGCAAAGGATCAACTATACAGGGAGATAGAGGTTATAAAAAACAAACAAACAGAAATCCTAGAAATGCAGGAAGCAATAAACCAACTTAAAAACTCAATGGAGAATACTACCAGCAGAGTAGAACACTTAGAAGATAGAACATCAGACAATGAAGACAAAGTATTTCAACTGGAAAAGAACATAGATAGCTCAGCAAGACTGTTAAGAAACCATGAGCAGAACATCCAAGAAATATGGGATAACATTAAGAGATCAAACTTAAGAGTCATTGGGATACAGGAAGGTATAGAACTCCATACCAAAGGAATGAGCAATTTATTCAATGAAATAATACGAGAAAACTTCCCAGACTTGAAGAATGAGACAGAATCCCAAATTCTAGAAGCCTACAGGACGCCGAATGTGCAAAATCATAAGAGATCCACACCTAGACACATTATAATGAAGATGCCCAACATACAGAATAAGGAAAGAATTTTAAAAGCTACAAGAGAAAGGAAGCAGATTACATTTAGGGGTAAGCCAATCAGGATAACAGCTGATCTTTCAACACAGACTCTGAAAGCTAGAAGATCCTGGAATAACATATTTCAAACACTGAAAGAAAATGGGTTCCAACCAAGAATTGTGTATCCAGCGAAATTAAGCTTCAGGATGGAAGATGAAATTAAAACCTTCCACGACAAACAAAAGTTAAAAGAATATGCAGCTAGAAAACCATCTCTTCAAAACATCCTCGGCAAAACATTACAGGAAGAGGAAATGGAAAATAACAATGAAAATCAACAGTGGGAGGTAGGACAGTAAAGGGGGGGGAATAATCAAAGAGGAAAACAAACCATGTTTAGTAACATAAATAAACAAATATGGCTGGAACAACAACCCATATCTCAATAATAACCCTAAATGTTAATGGCTTAAACTCACCAATTAAGAGACACAGGCTAGTAGAATGGATCACTAAACAAGACCCAACAATATGCTGCCTACAGGAGACGCATTTGATAGGAAAAGACATACATAGGCTGAAGGTGAAAGGTTGGGACAAATCATATCACAAATATGGACTTCGGAAACAAGCAGGAGTGTCCATACTCATATCAAATAAAATAGATTTCAAGCTAAAGTTAATCAAAAGGGATAAAGAGGGACACTACATACTGCTTAAGGGAATCATACACCAACAAGACATAACAATCATAAATATATATGCCCCAAACAATGGTGCAGCTATGTTCATCAAACAAACTCTTCTCAAGTTCAAGAGTCTAATAGACCACCATACAATAATCATGGGAGACTTCAACACACCTCTCTCACCACTGGACAGATCTTCCAAACAAAAGTTGAATAAGGAAACTATAGAACTCAATAACACAATTAATAACCTAGACTTAATTGACATATATAGAATATACCACCCAACATCAAGCAGTTACACTTTTTTCTCAGCAGCACATGGATCCTTCTCAAAAATAGATCATATATTATGTCACAGGGCAACTCTTAGACAATATAAAGGAGTAGAGATAATACCATGCATCCTATCTGATCATAATGGAATGGAACTGAAAATCAATGATAAAAGAAGGAAGGAAAAAGAATACATCACTTGGAGAATGAACAATAGGTTACTGAATGATCAATGGGTTATAGAAGACATCAAGGAGGAAATTAAAAAATTCTTAGAGATTAATGAAAACACAGACACAACATATCGGAATCTATGGGACACATTGAAAGCAGTTCTAAGAGGAAAATTCATTGCTTGGAGTTCATTCCTTAAAAAAAGAAAAAACCAACAAATAAATGATCTCATACTTCATCTCAAAATCCTAGAAAAAGAAGAGCAAAACAACAGCAAAAGAAGTAGAAGGCAAGAAATAATTAAAATCAGAGCTGAAATTAATGAAATCGAAACAAAAGAAACAATTGAAAAAATTGACAAAACTAAAAGTTGGTTCTTTGAAAAAATAAACAAAATCGACAGACCCTTAGCCATGCTAGCGAAGAGAAGAAGAGAGAGAACTCAAATTACTAGCATACGGGATGAAAAAGGCAATATCACAACAGACACTTCAGAAACACAGAAGATAACCAAAAATTATTTTGAATCCTTATACTCCAATAAATTAGAAGATAGTGAAGGCATAGATAAATTTCTTAAGTCATATGATCTGCCCAGATTGAGTCAGGAGGATATAGACAACCTAAACAGACCAATATCAATCGAGGAAATAGAAGAAACCATCAAAAGACTACCAACTAAGAAAAGCCCAGGACCGGATGGGTATACAGCAGAATTTTACAAAACCTTTAAAGAGGAACTAACACCAATACTTTTCAAGCTACTTCAGGAAATAGAAAAAGAGGGAGAACTTCCAAATTCATTCTACGAGGCCAACATCACCCTGATACCTAAACCAGACAAAGACACTTCAAAGAAAGAAAACTTCAGACCAATATCTCTAATGAACCTAGATGCAAAAATCCTCAATAAAATTCTGGCGAATCGGATACAAAAACATATCAAAAAAATTGTGCACCATGATCAAGTAGGATTCATCCCTGGGATGCAAGGCTGGTTCAATATACGGAAATCAATAAATGTTATTCACCACATCAATAGACTTAAAAATAAGAACCATATGATCATCTCGATAGATGCGGAAAAAGCATTCGACAAAGTACAGCATCCCTTTATGTTCAAAACTCTAGAAAAACTAGGGATAACAGGAACATACCTCAATATTGTAAAAGCAATCTATGCTAAGCCTCAGGCTAGCATCATTCTGAATGGAGAAAAATTGAAGGCATTCCCTCTAAAATCTGGAACAAGATGCCCTCTTTCACCACTTCTGTTCAACATAGTTCTCGAAACACTGGCCAGAGCAATTAGAAAGACGAAAGAAATTAAAAGCATAAAAATAGGAAAAGAAGAACTTAAATTATCACTATTTGCAGATGATATGATTCTATACCTAGCAGACCCAAAAGGCTCTACAAAGAAACTATTAGAGCTAATAAATGAATTCAGCAAAGTGGCAGGATATAAAATCAACACGCATAAATCAAAGGCATTCCTGTATATCAGCGACAAATCCTCTGAAATGGAAATGAGGACAACCACTCCATTCACAAAATCTTCAAAAAAAATAAAATACTTGGGAATCAACCTAACAAAAGAGGTGAAAGACTTATACAATGACAACTACAGAACCCTAAAGAGAGAAATAGAAGAAGATCTTAGAAGATGGAAAAATATACCCTGTTCATGGATAGGCAGAACTAACATCATCAAAATGGCGATATTACCAAAAGTTCTCTATAGGTTTAATGCAATGCCAATCAAAATCCCAACGGCATTTCTTGTAGAAATAGAGAAAGCAATCATGAAATTCATATGGAAAAATAAAAGACCCAGAATAGCAAAAACAATGCTAAGCAGGAAGTGTGAATCAGGCGGTATAGCAATACCAGACTTCAAACTATACTACAGAGCAATAGTAACAAAAACAGCATGGTACTGGTACCAAAACAGGCTGGTGGACCAATGGTACAGAATAGAGGACACAGAAACCAATCTACAAAACTACAACTATCTTATATTTGATAAAGGGGCTAAAAGCATGCAATGGATGAAGGATAGCATCTTCAACAAATGGTGCTGGGAAAACTGGAAATCCATATGCAACAAAATGAAACTGAATCCCTTTCTCTCACCATGCACAAAAGTGAATTCAAAATGGATCAAGGAGCTTGATATCAAATCAGAGACACGCCGTCTGATAGAAGAAAAAGTTGGCTACGATCTACATACTGTGGGGTCGGGCTCCAAATTCCTCAATAGAACACCCATAGCACAAAAGTTAATAACTAGAATCAACAAATGGGACTTACTCAAACTAAAAAGTTTTTTCTCAGCTAAAGAAACAATAAGAGAGGTAAATAGAGAACCTACATCCTGGGAACAAATCTTTACTCCTCACACTTCAGATAGAGCCCTAATATCCAGAGTATACAAAGAACTCCAAAAATTAGACAATAAGATAACAAACAACCCAATCAACAAATGGGCCAAGGACCTGAACAGACACTTCTCAGAGGAGGACATACAATCAATCAACAAGTACATGAAAAAATGCTCACCATCTCTAGCAGTCAGAGAAATGCAAATCAAAACCACCCTAAGATACCATCTCACTCCAGTAAGATTGGCAGCCATTATGAAGTCAAACAACAACAAGTGCTGGCGAGGATGTGGGGAAAAGGGTACATTTGTACATTGCTGGTGGGACTGCAAATTGGTGCAGCCAATTTGGAAAGCAGTATGGAGATTTCTTGGAAAGCTGGGAATGGAGCCACCATTTGACCCAGCTATTCCCCTTCTTGGTCTATTCCCTAAAGACCTAAAAAGAGCATGCTATAGGGACACTGCTACATCGATGTTCATAGCAGCTCAATTCACAATAGCAAGACTGTGGAACCAACCCAGATGCCCTTCAATAGACGAATGGATAAAAAAAATGTGGCATTTATACACAATGGAGTATTACTCTGCATTAAAAAATGACAAAATCATAGAATTTGCAGGGAAATGGATGGCACTAGAGCAGATTATGCTAAGTGAAGCTAGCCAATCCCTAAAAAACAAATGCCAAATGTCTTCTTTGATATAAGGAGAGTAACTAAGAACAGAGTAGGGACGAAGAGCATGAGAAGAAGATTAACATTAAACAGGGATGAGAGGTGGGAGGGAAAGGGAGAGAGAAGGGAAATTGCATGGAAATGGAAGGAGACCCTCAGGGTTATACAAAAGAACATACAAGAGGAAATGAGGGGAAAGGGAAAAATAATACAAGGGGGAGAAATGAAGGTCAGTAGAGGGGGTAGAGAGAGAAGAGGGGAGGGGAGGGGAGGGGAGGGGGGATAGTAGAGGATAGGAAAGGCAGCAGAACACGACAGTCACTAGTATGGCAATATGTAAATCAATGGATGTGTAATTGATGTGATTCTGCAATCTGTATATGGGCTAAAAATGGGAGTTCATAACCCACTTGAAGCAAAGTGTGAAAGATGATATATCAAGAACTATGTAATGTTTTGAACAACCAACAGTAAAAAAAAATAAAGTACATTAAAAATGCAAAAAAAAAAATAAAAAAGTATCTTTAAGAAAATAAGAGCCAGTGTTGATGGAACATGTCCACTGAAGATAGGTGGGATGTGGGGCTGACTTCCCCAGGCCTCTGATTTTCTGAAAAGTGTAAGTAACCGTTAGGTTCTCTGAGTGAGAGGTTTGAGGAGATCTTTAGTTGTTTGAAACACACCTCGAAGCATCCCAGGGTTAAGACCATGTAAAAGGACTGCTATATGTCCTGTGACGTGTCAGAGATTTTGGGACTCCCAGTTTGATCATGATGATAACACAGTTAAAGGCATCTCTGGTGCATCTCTCATATTAGATCTTGACTTCCTCAGAAGTAGTGAAGAGAACCTAGCATCTTTGGATATGCAACATCTAGCAGAGTATAGAATGTTGCCAGGATAAAGCTAAGATGCAGGTGAAATTGGTTTGTAATTATCATATATTAAACACACATGGGCATAGTTTCTATTACTTTCATTTTTAAACTACATCCTTCTAGATGTAAACTTTGTGCAGTTTTAAAAATTCATGTGAGGGAGCAATGGGAATGTTTTAAAAGCAGATTGTTGGAGGAAATAAACTTTTTTATTATTAGATATAAAGTATTAGAAATATAAATTCCTATCATTATTTGCAAAGTGCAAAGCATGGTCTAAATAACTCCAGGTACTCATAAAATTATATGATGTGCTCTATTAAATGCTATAATTTGTATATAATGAAAGTTGTATTTTAAATGATTGAATACTCAAATGGAAAAAAAACACCAGTATTTTAGAAAACAAAGAAAACTGGTATGTTTTATTAAACCATCCTCCATGGTGGCAAGCAGATATGAAAAACACGGACACTTAGGAAAAGAAAAATCAAACGTGTGCAAAATTTCTAAGTCTTCATGAAGCTTTCCGTCGTTTGCACTTGGAAGTGCATATGTAATTTCACATATTTTGCTCATAACTTTACACAACCCTCCAGATAACAGAGGGGAAAATGCTTCCAATGGCTACAACTAAGTGTCCCCATTTCTCTGAGCAATAGTTGGTTTGGGGGTCAGAAATGAGAAGAAGGTAGCAGTAACAAGGGGCAAAAATTAATGAAAGGATAGATAGATAGATAGATAGATAGATAGATAGATAGATCCCTTGCTAACTACTATTAAGATTAAATAAATTTTCATTTTGCTTGGTTTCAACACAATGTTACATTGAGGGATGATTATGTCAGAAGTTATCCAACTAAGAATTATGTTTTGTTATTCTTCTCATCATTTAAAAGATGTGTAATTGATGCTAACATTACTTTAACAGTGACAGTCCTAATCATTGATAACTCTTTTCATCTTTGATGAAAAGTTTGTTTTATAACTGCTCTAAAAATATCGAAGTCAAAAGCTAGATGGCGACAGATTGCAACTGCATTCCAATTTAGAAATCCTTAGGGCTGGGCATGGTGGCATATGCCACCAGCGGCTAGGGAGGCTGAGGCAGAAGGATCACAAGTTCAAAACCAGCCTTAGCAATGTAGCAAGGCCCTAAGCAACTTAGTAAAGATCCTGTCTCTAATTATTATTATTATTTTTTTTTTAAAGGAGGAGGTTGGGGATGTAGCTCAGTGGTAAAGTGGCCTGGATTTCAATCCCTGGTACCAAAACAAAAACAAAAACTCTTATGTCCTTTTTCTATATGCTATACTCTATGTTTTTGTTTAATTATAGTTTTTGAGAAGTAAGTGATCAGTGAACACTAAGAAGTCTATTCTTTTCATGACAGGATTAACTTGGATGCTGCTGACAGCTGTCTCTATCCTCTTCCCTCTACTCTTAAATAGTTGGAAGATAGTTGGAATGAGTTATTTGTTATGAAAAAACATTATTTCCTTTTTAAAGTGAAATTAAATTTATTCTTGAGGTACTGAAAATAGTTTAATGTAAAGTTTGACCTATGATATATTGTTTAGAAAATTATTTTTTGTGGTGGCAATATTTAACACTTCCTCTTAAATATTTTATTCATAAAATAATTCAGTACTTTATGATAGTATTTTTAGTATTCTTTATAATAATACAAAGAATACATCTAGAATTCTTAGGCACAGAGGGAAGATTCATTGGATGAACTTAAAGTAGACTGGGTGACATAGGAAAGTCTATTAAGTGGGAAACAAGTGTCAAAGGATGTGAAACCAGAGTGCATCAGGTAACAGGACCCAAGTGGAAGTACCTTGAGTTGTCTCCACTTTGGTGAATTTACTCAAGATCTGTGTGAGGCAGCTTTCTGTTTACAGTTTGGGAGATTTCAGCATATGGTTAGTTGCTCCTGTTGCTTTAGAGTACATCATGGCAGGAGTGCATGGCAGAAAAAGCTGCTTACCTCTGCTGGGAATCAAAGAGAAATGGAGGAAGTGATTGAGTTCTCACAATTCCTTTTGAGAGTACGACCCCAAATGACTACAGAAATCTCATTACATCTACCTCTTAAAATTTCAGCCACTTCCAAATAGCTTTCAACACATAGGTCTCTGGGGACATTCTAAACCCAGACTATAGAATTCTACCTCTGGCTCAGAGCCTTTGGTGCTAACAGGAGGTGGCTGAATCTTTAGGAGGTGGGGCCTAGTGGAAAGAAATTTTGCTGCTAAAGGCACGCCTTTGAAGGGAATGATGGGAAGTGGATCTCTTCCTCTCTCCTGTGCTTCCTGGTCTCTATGAGTTGAGCAGCTTCCTGTACCACATGCTTCTGCCATGATGCATTGCCGAGCTACACGACCAAAAGCAACTCTGTGCCAAAATAAATTGTTCCTATTTTTAAGTTGATTATCTAAGGTATATTGTTACAGTCATAGAAAACTAACTAATAGAACATTTGTTATTCTACGAAAGAGAGAAATATTGTAGTAAAGTGTTTAATTGTCCTCTTCATGGAGTTACCAGTCTACTCCTTGGCAAAGACAAAGCAGAATCCTGAAGAGACTACATAAATTATGGTATTATCTTACGGGTATTTGGATTGCTGCAGAAAATGTTTTAATTTGGTTGGAGGATGGTTATAAAAATATTATGTTCATCATTTTTGGAAATGGACAAGGTAGTTATCTATACATGTATGGTAGCTCCATGAATGCTTCAATGTCATACTGGCTAGTGTCTTTATTCCTCATGAACAAACATGTATGGTGGCTCCCAGGCCTGTTTATGTTTCTTTTTTCTTTTCTTTTTTTCCCCTCAGTTTTCCTTTTTATTTTTCATTTTAATATGTCTCTTGTGGGGCTATTTTCATTTAAAATATTAACCAGAAAAAAGTAGCTTTTAATTTGGTCTTTTCAAAACATAGAAAAAAAATAATGTTTTTCTAGTTTAAAATTGAGTTTTAGTTGAAACCTATATCTGGGAAGGGGAAACAAAAGACACAATATTGCTAGATCATACATCATATAAATAATGGATGGAAGAAAGCAAACATTTCTAATTTAGTCTGAGTACAGAGAACTGTCAAACAGGATTTATCAGGCAAATAAGAAATGAAGCAGAATAACCACCTGTGTACAGCAATTTTTTGACAGAAATGTTCTGTTTTGCAAAAACATTCTTCATTTTGATTTTGGTACACAGGAAACAAAATAAAGGCTTTGCTGACACTTATGATTATTCAGTATCGGTGCTCGTAATAAAAGCTAAATAAAAGTAAGGAAATTCTATTTTGTTTTCCACAGTTATATAACACCACTTGAAGAATCTATGCTATTGGAACTCCATTGTGAAGACAGAAAATTATATTGGTTTGCTTTTCCTGAGGTAATTCACAAGCTCGGAGAATATTATACTTGTTAAATTTATTTTTTAAAGTGAGCTTATGTTAATTTAGTCCTATTTAATTTATTACATAAACAGACCAACCTTATATTGAGAGTCTTTTTTTCTGTGATTAATGCAATTAAGTAGAATTGTAATAATAAAGTATACAGAACACATTTTTTGTTTTAGGGTACCTGGGTTCCAGATTCAAATTTGTTTTGTGACCTTGAACAATTTTCTCAGGTAATTTCTTTGTCTTTTTTTTGGCTTCCTGAAGTGATTCCTAAGTGTTCCATAAGAAATTTAACAGAAAAAAAAAGATATCACATCACTAAGTATGTCTCAAAAAGCCTAACAATAATAATAATAGTAATAATAATAATAATAATAATAAAACAAAAAGAAGTTTAACAGCCACCCTAACTCCCCCAAGCAATAATCTACTTGATAGTTATGTCAAGCCTTCTGTGTCAAGCCCACTGGATTATTAAAAATAATAGGAACCACTTTAAAGGATGGGCACAGATTTTATCTGCAAGCACAAGCTACTAGGTCACTTTGCAAATCCCTGTCGTTAAGCCCCCTCTTGTTCATGAGGAGTAAAGACACTAGTCAGTATTACATTGAAGCATTGATGTATGATTGTGGTTGCTCTCCTCCTGTAAAGTATTTCTGCTCTGAGAAGTATTATTTTAGGAATGAATCCTTAATTTATTTTAGGAATGTCCACACATGTGTCTGAACAACACATGTGCATAGTAAAATGACTTAGAAATAAGGAAATGAACCAAAATCTTAGCAAGGGCTGAAATTTATGTGCTTTCATTTTATTCTATATTCCTTTCTGTTTTTTCCAGATTTCTCATACCTATCACTTTTATAAGCAGTGAAGAGAAGACATTCACTAGAGTGAAACATGACATACTGTAGGAAAACTGATTGGCTCTGGTAGAAAGTCTTGATTAGATAATTGGCATTAAAAAAGGGTGCTGAGTGTCTTTATTCCCCATCTCTCATTTTAGGAAGATGAACTTTCTAAAAGGCAGGGGTATTAGAGAAATCATCTCTAATATAAGTAAACATATTTTTGTAGAAACATATATTAAAAATTAGAAAATTGGTAAATAGGAAATAAAGTTTTGTTTCTCTTATTGATTTTAAAAACATAAGATTCGTTTCTTTATTTGGTGATTTAGTTTCATGTTCCTTCTCCAATTCAGCTTTTTTCCTGTGGAACATCTTCTAAAAATAGAATACCATACTAACATTTTTGAATTAATGTTAGTTTAAAAACATGATTGGACAGATTTTCTGCCAAGTGATTAACTCTTCCGCTGTCTGAGGTTCAAAATAGTCCTAAGATGAGGCAGTATGGCTTCATTTATCATCCAAGGATTCATAATAAATTGATTCCTTAAAAATTATTTTTGGATGTCAAGCTTTGACTCTTGGAAGAGTACAAACATCAAAGATATACAAAATAAGATGAATTAGACATTAGAACAAAGAATGCCAACTAATTTAAACTTCTAATGATATCAGTGTATTCTAGAAAATTGCTTCTTACCATGGAGCTCATTCCCTCCCTCCCTCCCACCCTTCTCACTTCAAAAACAGGCAGCAGAAATTCAAAGCAGCTGCAACTCAATGTACAAAACAGGGGGGTTTTTTGGTTGAATGAAATGGGGCTGCCACTCTAGGCTCACTTTCCTTCTCTTCAAGTTGGAACTGAGGGATTCTTCAAAATCCTTAGAATTTCTCAAAGCAAAATTATAAACCCACCTTACAATTCAAGAATTGTCATTTAATTTTCTACAAATAGTTTTGGTTATGTTTTACAGGATGTTTGAGAAGAAAAAACTGAAAAACTGGTCAGGCTTGGACATCCACATTTTCCCTATTTCTTTGCTGTTCAAATGATCTGTGACAATCTAATAAACTTCATAAGTGCTGCTTTATAAATTATCTGTCTCTGATAGAAAAGGAATCACCACAAAAATTTCATCCTGCTATTCTTAAATATTTTAAACAGACTTGTAAGCAAGTTAGTTGATTTACTGAAAAGTCCCATTTCAGTGATAGGCAATTCTGGGGAATTTTCATTTAACCCAGTAATTAAGAGGTTGGACAGTCTGACATTTGGCTAGAGTTCATTGGTCATTTAAGCATTGTTTTGAATAATGCAAAAGGAACTGAGACTAGTGTATACCTTGTGGAGGAGACCCAAATGTAGGGGTGGGGTTCTCAGGTATATAAAAAGCTATAAAACTACCAAGATTTGTACTACTCTTCAAAAATTCTTCAGAAAGAGGAAGGATATGATACCTATTAGAAGTTAACCACAAAGTTCTTTTGCTGAAACAAAGCATCTAACCAAATGTCTGCTCAGATTATTTCCTTCCCTACTTTATACCCATCTTTCCTATCTATACAGTTTCAAAACTTGTATTTCCTCTTACTTATTAAATTGCAGAAAGCAAATCCAGATAACTGGCAAAGTGCACATCTTAAGAGTGAATTTATAGCTTTATAATTACAATTTACATGTGTGTATCACCATAAGTTTAGACATTGTTAAACTCTACCTAAGATCCACATCTTTCTTAAAATTAGAGTGAGGCTATCATTGAATCAAATGTTTTTATAATTTGGAACTTGGTTCCAGAGTTGAGTGTTTTAGAGCTGCCACCTAAGTGGGTGCTCAACAAAAATAACAGCAAGCACCATCAGAAACACCAGAATAACAGAAACCTCTTTGGTTAAAACTTATGAAAAGGTGGCTTTATATGCTACATTTGTTCTCAGTCTCCACTGATGACAGAGCCAGTGAGATTGGGCTCACAATCCAGAATGACCCTGGAATTTTACTTAGAAATTAGCTTTTTATCATACTGTAAGATTTTAAATATTTAAATAATATATGAAGACTGTAAAAATTCCTCCTCTGGGGAATATCTGATTTGCAGCACCTGTATAAGGAGTAATATTTATTAACTTATAGGACCCTCACTATTTCGCCCCACCAACTCAGCAAAAACAACATGGTATCATTTGTTGGGCCACAAGTGTATACTTCTCTGTGTATGGTTCCAAAGTTGGAGTAGTTGAAACTTTTTTTCTCCTTGTTTAAAAGGATGGCACTGAGAATAAGCTATATTTAAAGTAATATTGATATGAACAATAAATATTAATTTATAGAAAAAAATAATGTTCTTATTTAAATACAAATTTTAAAACTGAGGGGGGAAATCACATTTAATAGTATTTTCATATAAACATTATTCTTCAAAGCCCCCCCAATAGAAATACAAGTTGGAGTTGTTGATCCTATTTGTAGCTTTGACTGGTTACATGGATATTTGTGTTATTTGTGTTACTGATAATTTACTGTTAGTGTCACAAAGCCCAAATCAGATGTTACTCATATATAAGTTTTATTTGCTTTGTTAAGTAACATCCACATGCTTATCATTTAGAGAAATAACTTCAGCAATTTCTCTTGAGAATTTATTCATTGGAAAAAGAACTTTTTAAAGGCTCTGGACTTTGAGGCAAAACAATTGGCATTGTCTCTTGTGTGTGGATGGATGTTTGTACTTTAGAGCAGTTTCCTAGCATTCTCTTTTCAAACAATGCCTAGTCTCAAAATCAACACTGCACTCAATGAGGCTTCTATTTTTGTGTTCCTTGATCAGTACCAGGGGAAGAGAATAGAATGGGTCCTTCAGAAGGACTTTTTAGGGAGACATGAAACTCAAGGGAAAGCCAATCATCTAATGATTTCAAGGCAGTTCAAATTCTGGCTACCCAGTTCACTTCTGTGAATAATCCGTGCCTGATGAGTACCCAAAGGGCTAAAACATTGACTGCACATTTCTGTTACATTTACAAAAATAAAGCAGTACATATGCACAAAGCATGTGAGAAAAAAAAAGAAAAAAACTTCCCCATCCTTTTGCTGGAATTCAGTTCAAAAAACAATAAAATGAAGCAGAATGTAAAGCAGGTTATAAATATGTGTTGCACACTATATGATTTTTTAAATATAAGGAAATAATCAAAGAAAAATAGATGCAATTGTATTAAATAAGAATATATTTTTGAATTATATTATTGAAATACTACACAATGAGTAAAGATTTATAAATATTAGGTCTTTCATTTGTAGGAAATACAGATCAAAATTACCTACATTTTATTGCAACCAAGTTTGTATAAGGAAAATCCCAAAGATCAAATGTCAATGAGAAAACAAAACTGGACAATAGTTAGAGTTGTAAAAGAAGAATTTACTCAGGATGCATTTTAGAAGAGTATAAAGAGAACTCAATATAGAATTGGCCTCAAATCCAAATATCACAAGGAAAAGTATGGGATTGGTGGATGGAATCATAAGAGGAAATACCACAGCTAAGGGGAGTTTCTCTTTTAACTAAACCAACTGATTCTTATGAGGAGAAGGCCAGAGTGATAAGATATAGAAGGGAGGGATTCCTCCTAAAACCACCTAGTGAGAGTTTTGGTAACACTGGGTGATATAGGAATAAGAGCAGATATGCAATGTCAAGGCCCAGAGAGAAAAGTCCCACTACAGTTAGATCAAGGAGGGAGTCTTGAGGCAAAGCACTGGAACTAAAATTCATTTTTACCTACAGGCATTGCAACTTGGAAGCTAAAAGCTCTTCAAGTAAAGATGGTTAGGAATTTTTTTAACCTAATTTTTTAATGTTTAAAAAGCCTGTGTTTATTCCTTTTTCAATGATACAGCATTACGAAAGAGAAATCCCAGTTTCATCCTTTCCTTTTCCTTGAACCATAATGCAATCTTTTTAACAAAAAAAAGCCTTTTGCTACTGAATTGCTTAGCAATGGATAGCTCAAGGCCTTGTTTCAAGAACCTTAATACTGAAAGGCAGAAAAGGATACGAAAAGAAAGAAAATCTGGACTAAGTATGGTCTGCAAAATTAATTTAAGATATTCTTTTCTCCTTTGCTTCTTCCAGCAAAGTAATAACAGTTGGGAGTCTTTCACTTGGAATTGGCCTTAAGCAGTTCATGAAACAGAGTGTAGACTCAGAGAATTCAAGCTTACATTATTTCAAAGACCTCTAACTGGACTGTTCTTAAATATGCAAATAGCATAATTTAAAGATGGAATTATCAAAGGCTGGCTACTGGGACTAAAAATATACTTTAGAATAGGAGATCCAAATACTGTACTTTCCTTTCTAAAGCAAATATCAAACATCATTGTGGTAAATGTCAGAAATTATCTCTATTGAAATACTTGTTTTTAAAATGAAATTGTTTACCATTTATCTACACAAAAGAATTCTGTGAAAGAACTGCAATTTATATAGTACTTAAAGATAAGTACTTTCTGCATAAACACATAAATATGGTTCTAAATAAATATAAACAGAATATTTTCATGTTTTAAATTATGCCTGCTGTACCCACACACACGCATATATGTATGTATGTATTATATAATATGCATTTATATTATATGTACATATTCTATATATATGCTGTATTATTTTTCTATACCATACATTTATATATAATCCATCTATATATTATATAACATGTAATATATAATACATATACATATAATTTATAATTTATATACCTAGATATTGTATTTTATGTATAATATCTACATATATCTGGATGTGTCTTGTTATATAGATAGGTAATATAAATTTACAAAGTATATATTACAAACATTCAAATTTGTTTTCGTTTCATTACACATAAAATTTTTTTATATCACAAAATCTGAGACAGAATTACGACAACCATAGAAATTTGTGAGGTGATTATTAACATTAATAGTCAAAATTAAGATAAAAAGAAAGATGTTAAAACTCCAAGTGTAGACTATATACATACCATCTTTGTAAAGTAATTTCAGAATTGGTTAATCTTCACAACTTGGCTTCAGCATCTAACCATATTGCTCTGCCTATATCTGAAGATGGTGTAAAAATCATGAGAGGTGGAAGTGGTGTATTGGGCCAGGATTATACTATTTAATAATGAATTATAAAATATTTTTCAATCTTTCAAGTACACAAAGTCCCCCAAATTCCCAGCAGTACCAATGGCAAAGCCTTACATTTCATTAATTTTATGTCAGACAATTTTGATAAATGTACATTAACTTATTATTTACATCCAGAAAGATAAATTTCACCTCTGCCTTCTTAGCCTTTTTCAGCAGGGCCTGAGAACAGAACTAATACCAAACATTAAAAGGAAAAAAGCTTACAGACTTTTTTTTCATAAAAATCCTGCGATATATAGGAACAAGATATAGGAACCCTCCTACAGAAATGAAGACTCAAAGAAGAAGAAGATTCTAAATGTTTTTTTCCCTCTTTTGAACTAAGGGGCAATTATTAAGATGTTAACTAGACTATGTGGAGAGTCTAAAGGAAGATAAAACCTCTTTTAACCAGGTCTGTTTGTCCAGAATTCTTCCAGTCTCAATGTCCTGATCCTGGTGGTGAAGATATAACTTTCCTCCTGATAGAGAAAGGACATTTTACATGTAGGGGATTCATCCCCTACTTTCAGGAAGGAAAAAAAAGAGGGTCAGAATGCTTGCCTTGCACTTGTTGGTTTTTGTTATTTTTCTCATGTTCCCTTAGCTCAGAAGAATCCTATGACAAAGCAGTATATTATGGGATGGTGTATTCTGCCACTCACTCGCAGCCACCTGTGACACTTACAGTCATGTCAATAATAGTGCTTCCCTTTCATTCAATTTTAATTCTTACCAGCTGAGTGAGGGGGTCCTGTGGGACATTTTATCATTACTGAGCAGCATTCAGCACTCTTCCCAGGAAAGACAATTCTCAGTTATTCCTCCTCCATGTGGACTTAATTTTCTTTTAGTAGTAACATTTTGAATAAATATGACTAGATATAATAGGTACATACACTTTATGATCTAATAGTTTTATTAAGTCTAATATAACAATAAAACCAAATGGATTTGCACATTAAAAATGAATGAATCTATAAAATTAAAATGACAAATACATTATTGTTCCTTTTGTATGGTGAAATCATTTTTAAATTTAATAATTGCTATTTTTATGGGTCCATCAATTTAAGAATGTGCTTTATAATGAAACTCTAGAAAATATTAAAGTTGCTATTTAATTAAAAGTTTTTCCTTGAAACAAATAAAAATATACTACAAGAATACTTTTAAGATAACAAAACATGTTATCATTTTATTAAATACATTAAGAAAATAATTGTTATTGCATATAAAAATTTTTCTGTTAGGATTGGAAACTACTGCTTAACTGAGACTGTTTGCCATGGAATCTAGTGACACCCCCCCACCAATTGCTAATCCAATGGTGAGTTGTGGTTCTTCCTCACATGTAATACTTGGTAATATCTGACAAACTGGACTATTGCCTCTTTCTTGAGTCATATTTGTTCCTTGACTTTCAGTCCACCAGACTTAAGGCTTTTCTCCATCTCTGTTGTTCCTCCTCACTTTCCTTTGCTGATACCTCCTAATTTCCCTTTCTTCTAAAATCAGAAATCTAGGGCTCAGTCTTTCTAAATCTGTTCATCCCTGCTATTCATTTTCATTCACTTTCTTCTACCTCCATGCCTACATATCTATCTTTCTGCTATTAGCTTCCAAATGAACCCTGTCTTCCAGACTCACATACTGACTGCCTTCGTGATAACTGCCCCAGTACGACTACAAGGTAATGCAAACCTAAGATAAATATACATAAAAATCAAAAAATAAAAACCCTCCAGACTTGTGAACTTCTTTCTTCCCTTCTCAAACCCTTTTTCTATGGTTTCCCACAACTCATAAATGGCAACTGTTCCTTAAGTTGTTAGGTCTCAAAATGTGGTGACATCTTCAGTTGCTAATGCAATCCACATTCTACTACCAGAAATGTTCTCTGCTCTCTCTACCCTTAAAATGAATCCAGACCTCAACTCTTCTCCTCCTTCCATCATTACACTCACTTCTGGGTCCCCAACACCTTTCATGTGACCAGAGGAAAGCACTAAACTCTCCTACTTGGATTGCTGCTATATTCTTCTAACTGACTCACTGCCTCTTCATTTGCATCTTTATGCAGTTTTTGACAATATAGAGTAGCTTTTTCTCAAATTTAATTCTCTGCCCAAAGCCCTCCAATTTCCATCACTCAATATAGTTCAACCCGACCCAGTCTGATCCCGTTGCTTCTCTGTCTTGCCACTGTCACCTTGCTCCTTCTTCCCCAGCTACAGTGACATCCTTCTGTTTCTCTAGCTCAGCCAGAATCTTGCAGCCTCAGTCTCTTTCCTTGGTGTGGTCCTTTTCTGTGTTTCCAGATTACCACAAGGCTTGGCCACTTGATTACCCAACCCAGTCGTTGGATTAAATATCTCCTTCTTTAGGAGGTCTTGGCTGATCTTTCTATTTTAAAATGTCACCCCTGACCTGTTGATCTCTTTGTCTCTTCCTATGCCTCTTTACTTTTTAAACTACTTACCACTGGGCATGGTGGCACAGGCCAGTAATCCCAGTGGCTTGGAAGGCAGAGACAGGAGGATAGCTAGTTCAAAGCCAGGCTCAGCAACAGCGAGAGGTTAGGCAATTCAGTGAGACACTCTCTCTAAGTAAAATACAAAAAAGGGTTGGGAATATGGCTTTGTGGTTGAACTCCTGGAGGAGTTTAATCCCTGGAACCCCCACCCACAATTACTTATCACTATCTCACAATCAATGCATTATTTATATATTTATTCTTTAGTGTCTGTCTTCCTTCTCTAGAATACACATTCCATAAAACAGGTACTTTTATGTGCTTAATTTCTGCTACATGCTCAGTGACTCAATAAATTTTTTGGGGGGGATAAATGCAAAATAATTAATCTTTAATACAGTGTTAAATGTAGGGTCAACTGTTCTTTCAGGAAATGTTTAACTAATGGCAACCATGCACGTCTAATCAGATAGAATTCTCAAAACCATATTAGATCTGCAAACTTTCAAACAGGAGAAATACTGGCATAAAGCTTAATTGCATGGGTTTAGGATTTTGGCCTACTTGGTTCAATTTCTAGTTCTGCCACTAGCTCTGTAACATCTGGCAATTTTCTTAATCTCTCAGTCTTGACTTCAGCTGCAAAACATTTAATTTTTTTATGATTACTTAAACCATTTTCAAAAACTTTCTCTCTTTCCTGACTGTAATTCAATGAAAATTTTACATATATATGTGTATATATATATACACATATATATATATATATATATATATATATATATATATATATATATAAAATCATGACAAATGGCAATGTTCTACCATCCTGATTTTCACTGGAAACCTAAGTGTTGCCATACACACAAACACTCTCTCTCTCTCTCTCTCTCTCTCTCTCTCTCTCTCTCCAGTGTAAAATTGGCTTGAAGTTAAAAATGTCAAATAGATGTTCACTTGAAAAGAGGCTCAAGATCATTAAAGGTAAACATTTCTTAGTGTTTTAGTTCTTTAAAGTACTCTAGAATAAAATAAATATATCCAAGGTGCATGTTGGATGCCACTTTCTCTAAGGTTTTCATTTTTCTTACTCTCCTCCCCTATTGATATTGTTCCTGGATCACACCCAAGACATCTGCTCGGCTGTATTCTAGCTTTTAAATATAACAATGCTGTGATTAGTGGGAAAGAATGCTTAGTTCAGGGACTGGATTTTATAATAAAGTCCACCATTTCTTACCCTGTCCCTTCTGATCATTTGTTAAACAGATGGCCAGGGTTAGGGGCACATCTGTGACCATGAAATAAATATGACTTTGGTATAACACCAACTGGCCTAAATAGGGAATGAACTACTGTTTTTCATCTTGTTTAGCCCTTAGTCTAACAAAACAAAATAACTGGTTCAGGTGCTAATTCAATAAATTAAGGAAACACTGATTCATGCTTAAGAAGAAAATAATCAGGTTCAGAATGGTATTTTGTGTTGTAGCAGTATGTATTCAGGCCAAAATCCCAAAATGAAATGCTAAAGACTTCAAAAGTAAAGGACAAAAGATAAATCAGGTTATTATAAAAATCCTTAATGAAGAATAGCTGAAGTGCTGTAGGCAATACATGAATGGCAAAAGGACAAGGAGGGACATAATTTGGGAGTCTAGAAGAACTACACAGTGAAATATGAAAAGCAGATAATTACCCTGAACATAATCAGCAGTATTCTATGTGCCTTACATACATTACTTAAATTAATTCTTACAATAGTTTTCCAAAGCACATATCCTTATTTTATGATACAGTTGAGGAATTTGGAATTCAGAGAGGTCAAGAGACTTTCTTAAGATCACAAATATCTCTAAAGGTCAGCACTCTTAAGAACTTAAAAGAGAACCAATAAAGATAGAAAAAAAATAAAGTCAAGAAGTGAGAAAAAAGAATACCTGTGAAGGGATGGGACAGGCTCATTGATTCGGCCTCTGCTGAGGGGCTAACTTCAGATGACATCATGGTGGTGGCACATGCAGGAGGAATCACATGGTAGTAGGAAGCCAAGAGAGGGATTTCAGGGTCAAGTGCACCCTTTTGTAACAACTCTCTCTCTCTCTCTCCCTCTCTTTGTCTCTCTCTCTCTCTCTCTCTCTCTCTCTCTCTCTCTCTCTCTCTCTCTCCCTCCCTGATACTAACTGGAAGCCCATAAGAACTACATTAATCCTTCTGGGAGAAGACCCTGATGACCTAAGAACTTCTCCCTAGGTCCCACCTCTTGAAAGGTTCCACCACCTCTCATACTACACTGAGACTCAAGCTTTCAGCACATGTAATTTTGGGGAACATACTCAGACTATGTTCAAACCACAACAGTATTAAAGTTTATTAGAAAAAAGGGGACAGGAAAGTTATAAGGTATGTGTGTGTGTGTGTGTAAAGGTGAACTTGTGCCAAATACTTACATTTATTCACATGTCAACAACCCAAATGGGTGATGTCTTGGTATTGAGATAGAAAGGGTAAGAGACCTTCTTAATGTAGGTGACATGTAATTAAATATCTGGGTCTAAAATAAATGACAGTAAGAGTAGTGATTTAGCTGGATAATAAGACAAACAGGAGGCAATGCCTTTAAATCCTGGATAGAATAACGTGATTAAGATTTAGTGGGGCTGGGGATATATAGCTCAGTTGGTAGAGTGCTTGCCTTGCATGCACAAGGCCCTGGGTTCAATCCTCAGCTCCACAAAAACAAAAACAAAAAAAAAAAAAAAAAGAGAGAGAAAGGTTTAGTTATTGTTGAGGTTTGGGTATTAAATATTTCAATTTGTGAAAAATGTAGAAGTGAGTGTTTACACTGAAAGTATTTAAATAGATATACTAATCATCCTAATAAATCTCATCAGTCTAAATTAGTGTTATATGGGGCTAAATATAAATGCAAATTGTACATACATTTAAAATATAACATACATTTTAAATATAACATTTAAAATAAACATAATATTTATTATATCACATATGTAGTGCATATGCAACTATATGCAAAACTGTCCTATGTCATAAGTAAAACAAATACACTTATAAATTAACTTAGCCTATCATATTCATATATAATTATTTGAGCTTTGTCATAGTTTATACATATATAAATTGTTTTAGATAGTATATGTAACATATAACATATAAAAGATTACCCCTTTTATTAAACAGTTTACATTTTCTGTTTTTAGGAAATTTGCATATTTTCTTTCATGAATTGTCTATTGAAGGAATTTGGTATAAGTTTTGTTGTTGGTAATTTTTATTGAGTATTAGTAATTCTTTACTCCAGATGCAATTCATTTTTCTGATCAATATAGAACAACCTGCTCATTTCAGACCCTCATCTCATCTTGACCGCTATCTTCATTTTGTTTTTTCTTCAAAGTGCCTTTTGAACAGCAGAAGTCTTACATTTTGTCAAGTTCAGTTTATTTCTTTTATAGTTAATCTGTGTGCTTTGCCTAAGAAATTGCTGCCTATGCAAAGGTCACAAAGGTGTTCTCTCAAGCTTTCTACTTGAATTTTTAATTTAAATTTATGTATCAAATTATTATTATTTTTTTTTTTGGTGAATAATTTGAGGCAAGAATTAAGGTTCATTTTTCCCTTATCCAGATATCCAGCTGTTGCTGCCTTTATCAGCAATCACTTTGCTGTGTAAATGGGTGGCTGTTTTCAGGAAGCTTTTCTGTTTTATTTTAAACTCTGTGGTCTTTTATTCTAGAGTTTGGTAAATTGTGTTTTCTGATTTCTTGATGAGTGTTGTTGGTGGTTTACCAATTTCACAGATACTTTTATTAGAGAGCAATGTTTTAGTTTTGTTGATGTCTCCTCCCCTCCCCCACCTCTCTTTTTCCTGTACTGATTTTCATTCCATTCTCTATTAATTCCTTTCTTCTACTTAGTTTGAAGTTAATTGGCTCCTCCTTTCCTAACTTCTTAGGGTAGAAGCTTAGATGATTGACTTTATTTTTTCTCCTTTTGTTTCGCAATCACTTAAAGTAGTATATTTCCCTGATTTTGCTGTACACCTCAATGTTGAAATAGGATATTTTCATTAACTGTTCATTTCAAAAATTTCTGAATTACTTTTGAACTCTTCATGAACCATGAACCATGAATTATTTCCAAATATTTGGTAGTTTTCTAACCTCTTTTAAAATTGATTTCTAATTGAATTATGTCGCAGAATAAAAGCACATTCTATATATTGTGATTCTTTGAACTGCAGTGGAAATTTCTGTACATCCAGCAAATGGTATCTTGGGTGTTTATTTCCTTTGAATTTGAGAACAATTCATATTCTGAACTATGATTGAAATTATATAAAGCTCAATCTTCTATATCCTTACTATTTTTCCCTACTTATATTACGAATTGATGAGAAAGAGATATTTAAATTTCCAAGGTGATTGCAGATTCATTGAATTTTTCCCTGTAGTTTTAGTCATTTTTGATCTGTTTTAAAGCTCTGTTATTACATATATACCTCACATAGAACTACTATTTCCAAAAGTATGATCCATATTATTTTATTAAAGCCTCTAAATTCATTATTAATGTTCATTTCTTGAAGTCAACCTTGTCTGGTATTAATATAGTCACAATATATCCTCATTTGTGATTTGTAAAGTATAAGACTTTTCCATTTTTTTCCAGTTTGTTGTCTCTACATTTAAAGTGCACTTGTTATAATCATGTAGCTAAATCTTGGTTTTCATGAGTCTAACATCTGCTTTCTTAACATTAGATTATTTTATCCAGTTACATCTAATTTAGTTATTAGTATAGTTATTTGTAGTCTATTGTATCACAGTAGTCTTTATGTATATTATCAATTTCCTATTTCTTTGTTCTTTGTTTCCTGTCTCCTTTACCTCCATCCCTTTTTAAATTTTTGAATCAAGGTCTCACTAAGTTGTACACACTGGCCCCTATCTTACAATCCTCCTGGCTCAGCTTCCTGAGTAGCTGAAATGACAGGTGTGGGCTACTACGCATGGCTAATTGAAGTCATTTTTAGCATTCTATTCCACTTCAAAAAGAAAAGTCCTACAAGGCTATAATTACATTAACTTACTCATCCCCTGTTATATTTATATTGTTGCCACATACTTTGCATATTATAAGCCCCCAAATGCACAGTTATTCTTTTTTATTCAAGCTATGAGTTGACATTTAAATATTTTATTAATAGAGAGAGAAACATTTGTTCCTATTTATTCCCATAGATACTTTCAAGTCATTGCCAGTGCTCTCAATTTCTGCCTGTATATTTGAATTTCAATCTGGCATATTTTCCCTCAGCTTGAAGATTTTATTTCATTTCCTTTGTAGATATTAGAGGAAAGAATTTTGAAGAAATTTGATCAGGTTTCATGTATTTAATTTCTTCTTTAATAGTTCTAAACTTAGTGTTCCATTTCTCTTCTGGTGTCTAATTTTTTAAATGAGAATTGACTTCTCATTTGTATTGGTACTCTTTTCCAAATAATAAGACTTTTTTTTTCCCTTGATGACTCAAGACTTTCTTTTTATTATTGATTTTTAATAATTTGAAGATATGTGTTGGGTATCTTTTGTTGTTTTTTTCTTGTTTTGGGCTGTTGAACCTTATGGACTGGTGTAGTGTTTTTTGTTTGTTTGTTTTGAGTTTAAAGGCACTTTATTTTTAGACTACCTACATGACATGTTTTCTTAAACAAGAAAACATGCTTCCACTCCAAATAAATCATCATCAAAATAGAGTTGCTCAAGATGACATCAGTTCCATTTGTTCTAAGTCCTGGTGTTATGTGGATGACAAGCAGCAGCCAGTTATGATGACAGACAATAGATCCATAGTAACTGCTAAAGTTGTTAACTTTTTTCCCTTTTTCAAACATCCATAAAGAAAAGCATATTTAGGATCACACCATCCTCACAACAGTCCAGGAGAGTGACCACGCCATCTGGATTCATGTTTTTTCCAATAAAGATCTGGTGGTTTTGAAATTAGCAAGGATATCCCTATCATAAAAGCTTTTACCCTCTTTGGTCTCTGTTCTTCAAGTTTGCCTTTGATTGATTTCATGTAATCTTTGATATACATCTCATGCTTCTTTTGTGAAGCTGGTTTCCTGAAAGTGGTGGTTCATGACAGTATCAACTCCAGTGATTACTCTGTTTTCAGTGCCTTTGCCTTCAGTTCCTTCATTGGAGGCATTTCCACCAATGAGCGAGTCATCAATGTTAACCTCTGTCCTACTGACCATCTTGCCCTCCACCTCCAGGCAAAGCCTGTCCAGGATCTCTCAGAATCTCCTAAATGTCAGAGAACATCTCATCATGGCTGATGAGGTCTGGGTAGATAACCATGATGGCGACTGGAAGGAGATGGCGGGCAGCACTAGCTTAACAGGAGCCCCAGTTCAGAATGATTGAGGTGCAGCCAGAGCAGTTCTTTGGTGATGGGGGAGCCAGCAGAAAAGCTAGTGGTGCTTTTAATCACCTTTTTTTTTTTGGTTATTGTTTGTTGCTGTAACCAAACAACCTAATGAGAACAATCTTAGAGAAGGAAACGTTTATTTGTCACTCAGGGTTTCAGAGCATCATTGCTTTGTGTCCAAGGTAGAACATCATGGAGAAGGGTGTGGCAGGGAACTGTAGCTCACAATATGAAACCACGAAGCAGAGAGAAAGTAAGTTCAGCTCACAAAATATGTACTCCAAACGCACACCCTTAATGACCCACCTCCTCCAGCCAGACCCTACATGCCTAAAGTTAAAAACCAGTTAACCCCTATTAGTGGAATAATGCACTTATTAGGTTAAAACTCTCATAAATTGATCATTTCACCTCTAAATTTTTCTGCATTGTCTCACACAGGCTTTTGGGCAGTACCTCATATGGAGGTACCACCACAATAGTGATCCCTCTGAGGACTCCTAGAAAGCTCACAAATCTTGGACTGATTTGTGATATCAGTGTATAGGGCTGATTTGTTGCTTTTAAAGCCTTGAATTCAACTTGATCAAGAACTTAATGATATTTAGGAATCAATGGCATATGCTCTTAGTTCTGTAGGATTAAACTTAGATTTCTGTCCATTAAAAGTCAACAAATTATTAAAATTACATTGGGGAAAGCAAAACAACCAATATAAAATGAATGATTAAATTGAAATTAGTACCAAGTATTTTGATAGTGGAAAAGCAAAGGAAAAATAAGCAATTTGCTTTCAAATATAGTATGTAGAAAAACTATTAACTTTGAAGTACAACTGTACATAAATAAACTTTGGAAGTTTTTAAACACTGGGTAATTTCTGTGATAAAGCTCACATGAGCTATGGTGTAATCAGCTATTCTAGTAAAAAAAGATCCTTATGAAGTTAAAAAATATATATTGCATACTTAGTTCTAGTTTTGTAAATAGCACTTTTGTGAAACAGAGGGCCCACTGGTCCAGATAATTCAATATATCAATATCCTGAAGCCCTTTAAATTTAACTATTAAACAATCCCCAAACATGCTATAAATGTCTACACTCATACCAAACTATAGCTACATCTTTTTTTGCCATAGTTATGACTATATAAATTTTATAATGTGTTTATTGAACTGTTTTATAACAATAGTATCTTTCAAAGAAAATACCACTCTTAGATAATTTTTATTGACTGCTTTGTCCACTTGTCCTAAACCAGGAAAATGCAATATAAACTAGGACCAGAAGCTGGATAGTCCACAGTGGCTGTCTACAGGTTAGAGAGCTGTACAAACCAGTAGCTGCACAGTCCAAGATGCTGATGCCTCAAACAAGAGAGATTGATCATGTTATACCAGTCCAAGACTTAAGCCTTCTGGAAAGTACCTGAATAATCACTGTCAGAGTCTGTTTTGGAAGAGTGAAGGAGCAAGAGTCTGATGTCCTCAAGAGACTGCAGCAGCAATCAAGAACCCATTCAAGAAGAATGGAGCTTGCATCTGCTTCTGCTTCCTTGTTCTTCCAACTTTTAGTCCATGCAAGCCACCATCCTATTGGATGGTGCTGCCCTTGCTTAGGGAGAGTCTCTGCTTCAGTTTGCTATCTCACACGCCAATCATTCCTAGACACACCATCATTGGAACACTCAGTAGCCTCTTAACCACTGAGCACATCTCAAGCCTTTTTTATATTTTATTTAGAGGTAGGGTCTTGCCAAGTTGCTGAGGCTGGGTTTGAACCCCTAGTCCTCCTGCCTCAGCCTACCTAGCTGCTGGGATTATAGGCTTGCTCCACTTTGCCTGATGATTCTAGGCAACTTTTAATACAATCAAGTTAACAATTTAAATTAACCACTATAGCTCCTATCCTGGTTTTTAATATTGGGGAAACTTCATTTTTTTTGCTTTTTTTACTTGCTGTTTCATTAATGAATTCAAAATTAAACTGTCTCTTTGGGGAGAAAATGATAAGCCCTATCTAGCTTAGAGATATTCCTATTATTCTATTCACTCATATCTGTAATCTTGAAATGATTTTCTACCTTCTTTTCTTCTGTTTCCACATTTTAAAAGTTTCTGAGTCTTTGAGATTGAGTCTCAGCAATAAAAGCAAGAATAAATACTATCTCATAATGAAATATGGCCTGGAAGTTTCCAATTCTTTCACCCATCTATTATCTCATTAATTGGAGAGGAGATTCGTATGTAAATAAATCACAGTATTATTTCATCAAAATTCTATGTGTTGATGTGATTGTCCCAGTTAACATATGGTACATTAAGGCTGAGTTAAGTGATTCAGAATTCAGAATTCATGCTAACCCTGATGTGCCCTATGCCATTGCTTCATAATATACAGTAACTCTCAAACCTGTTTTCTACTTCCTGTAATTTAATTTATACTACTTACATAATTTAAGTCATCATTATCAAAAAATTAAATTATTGATGTCTAATCATGGCAGTGGTTTTATATTTTCAATTACTTGTTGAATCTGTTCATGTTACATTTCTCTTTTCTACATCTAAACTTCATGTTCCAAGTATATCTCAACTTCTTGATTTATTTTCAATTTGCTTTCTTTAATTTTCATAATTGTTCCTGGTAAATATAAAGAAAGTCATCAAGCCTCTTTTTCACATAAAATTGTTCTTTTTGTTTTTCTTATCTTACTGCAAGTTTTAAATCAAACAACTGGCTTTCCAATTCAGTGCCATCTTTTCAAGTTCTACGTCACTATTGCTTCAGCTGCCTGCATTAGTGTTTCATATTCACCATGCTCCTAAATCTTTTTGCCACTAGAAGGCAACATTTGAGAAATGAAATAAAGTTGTGAATGAGTAATATGGAGAAAAGGCTGAATGAAGTGAAGGAAAAGCAGGAATAGGAGAGTTAAGAGGCCACCACATCTTTGAACAGGTGATGACCTACTAGAACTTTAGAACTTTGCATTTTAGAAATTGATGACAGATAACTTCTACACAATACATATATCCATATGTTTAAGACTAATGATCCTGGTGAGAGATGATGAAAGCTTGACCCAAGAAGGGGATAAGGACTTTGGAAAAATTTTAAAAATAGAACCAATACGATTTGCACACAAAGTTTATGTGGGATGTGAAGGAATGCATTCAGGATTTCAAAGAAATATATCTTCTTTAAAAGAATGTGTTCACAATATTATAAGGCTCACATAAAAAAAGATGATAATAAGAAGGAGAAACTTGAGAAAATGAAAAAAATACACTCCATATGTAGAAAGCAACAAAATAATGCTATAGAATTATACTGTTAAGGCTTGGGTTAAAAGTATCAAGGATATAAAATAAGTATGATAGTAATGTTTAATTAATTCAATAAAAGCAGTAGAAAAAAACAATTGAGAAACCATGTCCATGAACATTTTGAAAAGAAATATTTATAAAGTAGTAAAATTAAAATCAATCACAAAAAAGTGTAAATAGTATATTAGATACAGCTAATGTGAAAATTAATGAATGAGATGATAGAGTTGAAGGAATTACCTAGAATGCAGTATAAAAATACTAATATTAATATGAAAGACATGTTGAGGAGATGATATGTTATGAAGAGAAAGCAGTTATAGAGGCAAAATTTAAAGAGGTAGCTCAGAATATTCCAGAATTAAAAAAATATATATCCTCAGGTTAAAGAAGCCCAATGAATACTGAGAATGATAAATGCAAAATAAATTTTCATCTAAACACATTTTAATCATAAACTGTGTAGAACATTAATCATGTAGAAATAGCTTTAAATAAACAAAGAGAAACTATCTGAATAACAATTAGATTATCAGCAATCATTTAAACATTGACAACAGAAGCAATTATATGTTAAATCATACCAATGGCCTAAAGAAAAACAAAAGTAAACCTGGAACTGCAAGACCACTAAAAACTTCATAGATCATCTAGGGTAAAATAATGATATTTTAAAACAAAGAAATAAACAGACAAAAGTGGAAATTTATTGTTAACAAAATGCCAGAAAATGAACTTCTCAATTATATATTTCTCAATTATAAGAAAATCTTTATATAGTATAAGTCAGAAACACAGGAAGTAAGAGTGAAAAAAAAAGTTGTAATTCCTTGGATAAATCTGAACATTGATGACAGAATACCATCAGCAACACTGATGCATAAATTATCGAGATGGAATAGGAAAAATTGAGACAAGAACAATATGTTGTCTATAATCAAGATGTAAATTAGGAGATGTTTGATAATATCACATGTGATTAAAGTCTTTTTTATTTTTTCCTTCACGGGTGAAAGTTAAAACTGAAGAATGTCCTTTTTGTTAGGTACACTTGCTAAAACATTCAGTGCTGCTATGATAATCATATTATTTACTACTCTGAAAATGGCAAAGAAGGAGAATAGAGGAAAAATCTTGAAGAAAACTCTTTTCCAGCATCCCCTGCTCAAACTTCCGGAAATAGATGAAACTGTCAAATTTTTAGCCAAAGCACAATATACATAAAAAGGATGTGACATAAAATTTTAAGAACTACATCTCAAAAGACAATACAGATAAAGACGTTCTCTCTGTGTGTGTGTGAGTGTGTGTGTGTGTGTGTGTGTGCGCGCGCGCGCGCACAAGCATTCATGAATTCAAAGTATGAGGGTGAAACTTATGCCGTGATGAACACATGCATTGGCACATCATGAAGGATGCTATTATTGTGAATTCTCAGATCTTAGGTTTAAAAAAAGTACAAAATTTACATGTATGTACATATAAATAGATACTTACATGCATTTATATATGAACATATGTATACATACATTTATATATTATATATAGATATATATCTACACATATGAATCTATCTATAATATATACTATATAAATGTAATATACCAAACTAGTGGTTATTTTTTTTTATTTTATCCATAGTATATATTACTATTTTTCCTTTTTTCTGTGATATTATTGGCAATTTTCCAATGGAATTTTTTAAATTAAATTTGGAGTTTCAAAGGGAAAACTTTCTAATAGTCATCTTAATTCCACTTTTGAGAGTGGAGAATGTAGTCATTTGCTTGCTTACCATTCTTCACAGTGCATGAAATTCAGCATTTGCCTGCACCATTAAAGAGCATTTGCGTGTACCATTAAAGAAGGAAGGTGAAAAATGTCTCACATTTTTTGAGCACTGAAGTCACAATTTTCAGTTGGGCTGATGAGCAACACAACTTTATATTCTAAGGGGGAAATATTCTCATTTTCTGAAGACTTCTGCCCTTCAGAACATTTCATATTTATTTTGTGAGGCTTTATATATTTTTTTCTTAGCATTAAAAGGTGGATAACATTTCAGACATTTTGTAGATAGAGTGACTTTTATTTAAAGCGCTATCCACCTCACATGTGCGTAAGAAAAAGGGAGAGAAAGAGAGAGACTGAAAAAAAACGGCTGTAAAATGTATCGCTCCCATTCATTAGCATTCCATAGCCAGGGATAAATCAAAGTAATATTTCAAGTGACACTGAAAAATTATTTTTTTACTAGTTAAAAATATTAAATATCCTATAATAGAATATTAATATAAAATTAATATTAAATATTAATTAATATCAAATGTTAAAACATTTTATTGCCAAAATATTTTGTTTTTCCTATTTAAAAATAAAAGTAACACTTTTACCATGTTGAGTACGAAATAGATTCCATAAGGATAAGGATGAAAAAATGAAAATTTGGGAATAGTACGGTCCATGAATCCTAAAAACACGAAGACCCCCCCACCCCATTGTCTTTGTTGCCTGAACCACATGTTCTTCCTTGCCATGTAGAGGAAATATAAGGACAATGCCTGGTGACAAGAAGACTTGTACTGCTTTGAGGTTTTTGAGCTTTTGTTTATTTGTGGATATTATTGTTGTTAATCTTGTGTCAAAAGCTGCAATTTGAAATATTAAAAGAAGCGATAGAGCCAGAAATTTATAAGCATGTTTTGTGGCAACAGCAGCAATAGAGTTTCAAAATAAAAGTGTTTATTTTACATTTCATATCCAATTTACTCAGCATAAATGAATTTTAGAGCCTGTGTATATATTAAGCAGAGTTCAATTAAATAAGCCACCAAAAGGAAACATTCATTTCTTAAATCAAGATATTTCTCATTTAAAAAAAAATGAAATGGAGGTGGAAACTACCTTTCTTCACTTAAATCAAAGTGAAATACAAACAGGAATTTGGAAACATAGAGTGTATTTGATACTGAAATTTAGCATGGAATTTTCTCACTTGTTTAATGAGTATTTTACTTCAGTCAATCCGAACACTAGGTACTATGGTGTAGCCATGACCCAGAAATGGAAAGTTGATATTTAATTGCCTCCAGCTGTTGTTAATTAATATATATCCCTCACCTTCAAGTCTGAAAATAACCTTAACATCAAGAGGTGTCATGGGTGTTAAAACTTTAAACATAGCATTGTTAAATGGTATCTGAGGAAAATCAAGTTTGACCAATATTTACCTTAAAAAGTTAGGAAAATCAAATACTTGTATACATTTTTCTTTCATCAAAAAATATTGAAGGCCACATATAAGGGAAATCATTAGTGGTGACTATTGCCAAATCTACCAAATCAAAACCCAGGAATTTTAATATCCGTTTTTTCTATAAATGTTTTTTTCCTATGGCTAATCCGAAGTCAAGTTTAAGATAACATAAATTCAAATCTGTCTTAAATATCACATTAAAACTATTTTTCCCCACAAACTTTGAAAATAATATTCTGATTTATATTTATTTAACTTCGGTCACCTATTAGTAAATAAAATGGATTCCTGCCTAGAAGTATAGAGAATATCCACAGCTTTTAATAGAGCTTTGCTAATGTGGTAGACACTAACCATACATGGATATTTATATTTTAATTAATTAAAGTTAAACACAATTTAAAAAATCCAGCTCCTCAGTTGCTCATATTTCAACTGCTCACTAGTCACATGTGGCTGATGATTGGTCTGTTAGACTACCCAATATAGAGAACATTTCTGTTATGGAAGAAAGTTCTATTGGATTGGACAAAGCTGAAAATAGAGAGTTCTAGAAATGATTTCATGGATAGGCAACCAGAAGTTCAGGAAGTGTTAAAAATGGCAGAATTATTTAATCTGGAATAAGGTAAGAAATCTGTCCTCATGATGGTCTTTGAATGACAGAGAATACACAGAGAGGCAGTCATCTGTTTTTCATATATTGGTTAGAGGAAGGAGGAACTGATTTAAAATACAGTAGATGGATTTAGGTTAAGCAGAAAAAGTGAGAGCTAGTACATAAGTGAAAAAGAATGATTGTAATTTTCCCTTTCAAGACTATGCATTTGAAAACCACATGCCTAAAGACAGGTAGTGAATATTTATCTTTAATAACTAAGTTGAATACATTAGCATCCTTTTGGAGTCACAGATAATAAATTCAATTGATAAATAAATTATAAATTCTTATTGATTGATTACTGTGTAACAGATGCTATATTAGAGAGAAAGTATATAGCACAAACACTAAACATGATTACCCATGTTTAGTGTTTGTGCTATATACCCATATTGCATTCCAGGAGTGAGGGAAGATAAGAATATATACAATAAATAAGTAAAATATTTTCAGTTAATACAATGTGTCCTAAAACTAAATAAAATTAAATTTTAAAAAAGCCCAAAAATGAAAATGTGACTGAGGACTGAGCTGAGTGGTACATGAATTTGAGGCGTCAAGGAAGATCCCTATAAGGAACTGACATTTTAGTTGAGATTTTGATAGAGGGAGGAGACCCAAGGGAAGAAGAAACAGCAAGCACCAAAAACTCAGCCACATATATTAAGGGGTAAATGAAAAACACTCCTCTGAAGAATTATGAAGGAGGAAAAAAAACAACTTAATATGCAAGTGCCAGTTAGTTCAGGATCTGGTGAACCTTGGTGGAGAATCATGTTATTCTGGTTGCAATAGAAAGTCATAGGCAGATCACTTTGGCTCTTCCCTGGGATGTGAAGAGTTAAGGAGAGGTGGAGCAGGCTGGCAGTCAGTGAAAGATATCATGTATCAACTGCAGTTTCATCAGTGCAGATATTGGTAAATGGTCTTATTTATATGTTTGGAGATAGAAGAGAAGCCACATATGGGTTGAATGTAGCGTAGAAAATAAACTGAAGTAAGTGATTACTCTTAGTGTATGTATATATATGCACATATGTATATGCATATCTCACATATTTCAAACTTTGGCTATCAAAATGACACAAGCCAGACACAAAATATTATATATTATATGAGTCCATTTACATGAAGTTCATCTGTTCTGGTGTTATAATAAGAGAGGGAATGGTTGCCTGTGCAGCTTTGAGATTGACACTAAAGTGGCACTGGGAACTTTCTGGAATAATGTGCATTCTCTATATCTTGAATTACAGTATTGAATACCTGGATGAATACATTAGCCAACATTCATTCAATTATTCACTTAAGTTCCTTGATTTAAAAAGCAAGAAAGTGAAGAAAGAAGAACTGCAAAAATATCTACATGTACAATAGCTGCATTTTGATTCCAAAACAACCCATATAATTAAGTTGCTTGACATTGCACTGAATATAAAAATCGACTTTGAAACTATTTCTATGACTTTCCTCCTTCATAAACTTTTCCCCTCTTCTTGGTGAGAATATACTATGTATTCAACCAGAGATATGAAAAATTGTGCTCTATATATGTAATAAGAATTGTAATGCATTCTGCTGTTATAGATAAATAAATTTTTTTTTTAAATTCTTCCCTCTTCACAGTGTGAGTCTTGCCTATGTAAAACAATAATGTGGAAGAGCTAAAGGGAATCTTTCCTCCTGTAATTACCAGGCTCCTCTTGTCCATGAACACTCAGGTTATAATTACAAAATATCCAGTAAGATAGATCATTCTTTTCCCTCTGCGAATAGCAATTCAGGATGCATAAGGAAGGTAAGAATCTAAACCTATTAGCATGGTCTACCACATGGAAGGAGACACCAGAAATTTTAATGCTAAAATAGGATTTCTGGCATGTTGAGTGCTCCTTTAAAGTTTTTGTGATGCATTTGGCATGAGTACATAGCTATATGATTTTTCTCCATCAGGGTTCCTCTGCTCAAACGCAGGCCTAGAAGAGGTTAAGTGTTAGGATGCATACCCGATGGAAATTTTTTATGCCAGATTGAGATGTCAGAGGGAAAGGGAGAGAAGCAAGACAAAGGTATTTTATTACAGTTCTGGATTGTGAAATCCAATTTAACCAAGAAGCAACACAACTACATGCTGGGTTATGGATGCCAGTGGTCAATCAGGTAATACTTATTTGACTGCTGAGCTTGGCAGCCTCAGAAAGAAGCTAGTCCTGTTTCATCCTACTCCTTGTCCTCTTCTTTTATCATCTACATGAATACAGAATATGTTCTTCGCACTTAAGGATCTTGAAATAAGAATTGTGAGGCAGCTTCACTCCTGTGGTGGTAAAGGCCTATAGATGTCCTGTAGTGCTCATCACTCAGTGATATAATTTGATATTAGTAAGGCCCTTGCCTACCAGATACAAGTTTCTCCATGTGCCTACCCACTTCATCTATCTCTCAGGTATCTCAAAATTTAGGTAGACATATACTACCTTGTATCTTCTAAACCTGAACAGTCAGACATGGGAGTTAAAAAAGAAAGCAAAGGACAATAAATTACAACTATTTTCTAGCCAAAAGAAAGGGAGGGAAAAAAGTGGTCAAAGTAGAAATTAAGAAAATTGCTATTAACATTTGAAAGATGGAAAGCCTCAGGGACCCAGGGAAGTGATGGAAGATGAATTCAGAACAAGAAGGGTACAACACAAGGTTTGTGATGGCTGATGTGAAGTGTGGATTTTTGTCGGTGACTAAGGATAAAAGAGCTATGAGCATAATAGGACAGATTGTGCAAGTCTTCATTATTGAGTGATGGTACTTCTGGAGTCAGCCACTCTGTCCTGTGATGGACAGGCTAATACCTGAACAAGCAGCAGTTGAAGGCATTGGAGGGTCAATGAAGATTTAGGAGTTGGTCTCACACAGGGGTTGGAACAATTGTGGCAGCAGGAATAGAGAGAGACAAAGAATTTGAGATCTTGAAAAAGAATAAGTGAATCTTAACCTTTCATTATTTGTTCATATGAAAAAATACAATTCTCAGCATTTGCTATTGTATCCTAAGTTCTTACAGAAGGAAATCTACTTGTTGCTTTAAAACAAGTTTCCTTGAGAACTTTGAGCTCTTTACTTTTTAATATTATTAGTGTACACTTCTTTTTATTAGCTTTCTCTATATGTAAAATCATCACTAAAATCATAAAATTTTTGTTGACTAAAAATTTAAATAGATGTGATTTAGATTCAAATGATGGCTTGGTCAACGCTGTTCTCCTGAAAGTCTTCTATAAATCGGTTCAATGCATTTTCATAATTCTTTTTCTTACAGGTGCATTGAAAGAAGTGCATTGAGCAAATAGATTTTCAAAAGATGCATCAGAAAAAATGTTTCATATATTTGTTCGTTTATCCTACAAACTTTTGTGAAGTCTTATGTATCAATCACTATGTTGTGTAATGAGATAATCAGAAGCTAGTATAGTATAGCAGAGGTGCATTATACAACAAAGCCATATTATGTTAAAAACAATTCAGGATAATTCAGAGGATATAATATATTACTGTATCATTTAGTAAGGGGCCTATTTGCTGGGCTACCCATAGGCAGTTTTGTTTATTGCGTTTTCAGGGCTCTTGTTAATAATCTTGATGTAGTCAATGCAAAAAGCATCAAGACATCTCCAAACAACAAAAAAACTAGGGCTTGATAATGGGCACATTCTCTCAAGCAATATTAAAGTCGTTTGCTGAGGGAGAATTTGATTTCTGTGTTTCACAAGGAGGGTGGGGCATGAAACACATTGTAATTAAATGTCTAATTCGTGCTAACAATTATCCTGAAGAATTTTAAATGGTTGTGTAATTTAATCCTCACAAGAATTTCAAATTCTTTGTCCTCATTTCTATAGGAAATAGTGATGGAGGCATGTTGATTATTGCCCAATTTAATTTAGTTTCTGTGAGCCTTGTCTACGTAAGAGGCCATGTACTTTTCATTCAGCTACACTCAAAATCACTTCTGGAGAGGATTTTGATGCAAGGATGATTCAAACAAAAATCACTGCTTAGAGCTTACAAAGTGTTCTCAAATATATTATCTAGTGATTCTCACAACAATTCTTGTTCATGAAATTCATATTAACAAAAGTGAAATAATGAAAAACTGAAATCATTTTGATGACTTCTCAAAGAAAATTAATGTAACTAGGGTTAACTTCAGATGCAGAAAACTTAAATAGTAATTTAAAAGCATAGTTACAGAAACACTATTGTTCCATACTCGTAAAAATAATTCAGTGACATATTCTGGATCACCTGATTATTGTTGAGAAATAAGAACAAAAGGACATTACGAAAATAATTTTCCAGGTTCATCATTTCTCTCATACTTCTGGTTCAGATGCTAGTAAAATTAATAGGGAAGTTTTGCTGTAACAGAGAAACATGTATATTGAAAATCTTGAATATTATGGAGATTTATGATCTGATTTCTTAATATGTAGACAGAATCATCCTAAGAGTGAACATTCCAACTTCTACTATGCTGTCAACCTATTATATTAATGTTAAAAAGAAAAACTTTTATTTTGAAATAATTTTAAACTCTGCACTTTAGTCCAAAATAGTATAGGATTCATGTACCCTTCTTGCAGATCTCCCAATGATTATATTTTGCATAATCATAATACAATTATCAAAACAGGAAAGAGGTTCAAAACTACTAAATTACATACTATATTTGATGTTCACCTATTTAAATTTTAGTTTTATTAAAATTTATTCTTCTACTCATTTGTTAAGTGATACTTTCTTAGGAGTAGTTTTAACTTATACTTCTATATTGTCAACAGGTGTCAATCTTTATATTTACAGTCACTAATTGAGAGTGGAATAGGAGTCTGCTCTTGGACTATATTAAAATTGTATAAATTATTCTGAAAGAAAAGAATAACATCTGGCCTTTCCCTTGTGAACAGAAATTTCCTTCTTTATATTGGCTTGCACTATTCAAAAAGAAAAAAAAAGATAAAATAGAGGAATAAAATTTCAATTCATGCAGATATAAAACTGAATAAAATATATTGAAATGCAAATATATACCTTAGGCTATCACAAAAAAACTTCTTAAAAATGAGCAAGACTTGTCTGTGTGTATGTGTGTGTTGTAAATTGAAATATCTAATATCTTCTGAAGTAGGCATTGATAAAGTTAGGCAATAACGCTCCATTATTTATTTCAAGAGAACTTCCTGAAACAATTGTGGGAAGTTGAGGTTTTGGGTTAGAAAACATGGGGAAATAAACTCTTTACTGGTTCCAGGAGCTCATGCCTTGGGAAGAAGTTATGACCAATAGGTAGCATCTGCTTTCCTGATTCATGATGTCAACTGATGTATGCCTGTCCAAATCAGCTGAAGAACACTTGGAGGGAAACAATAGATGTCAAAAGTCCTTCTCATTGCTACATGTTCATTTTTAATGTTAAGGGAAATAATTTCTTAAGATGGACAGTTCTGGTCACCCTTATAAATAGCACATGTTAAGACTGTGATTTGTCTTTGACTGATTTACTGCATCTCAATTCTCTAATCCTTTACTATTATTTATGGAGATTTTAATACTTTATTTTCTTTTTACGTATTTTCAGAGACCAGAAAAAATAAAATAAGAGGACTTGTTTTGTTGGAGGTTTTATAATTTATACTTATATAAAGGGACGAACACCAGTGCAACTTAAATGTATAGAACTGACTGTAAAATCACCTGTTGATTACAATTTATTTTCAGAATCACCTTTTTATATCTTAAACTTGTATTTGATTTGATTTTATATCATTTCTCTTTCACACTTTTCAATATTCCAGACTTTTTACCATGAAAAATTTAAAGTACATTATTGTAAAACAATAATTTTTATTGAAGCCATATGAATATTACCAATAAAATATAAAACTTTGTGTAAACCAAAGAGTTTCTTTATTTCTGATAAATAACTGAACAATGGTTTAGCTCTGGAAAGATAAGGCTTATAAAAATCCATATTTTAGCATTATAAACCTTGGACCAAATAATAATTAAAAATAGAAAAAAATTTTCATATACTAAAGTGCTCATGTTAGAACTCTATAACTCATTTATTTAATCAGAATCTGAATTACTTTTTAATATTCCCTGCACTGTAAAACTTTACATATGATCTCAACTTTTAAGAAGCTATTTAAAATTAACATCTATAGGAGCAATGGTGCACATCTGTAATCCCAATGGCTAGGGAGGCTGAGGTAGGATGATCACAAGTTCAAAGCCAGCCTCAGCAACTTGGGAAGGCCCTACACAACTTGGAAAGACCCTGTCTCTAAATAAAATATAAAAAGTGGCTGGGCATGTGTTTAAGTCATTAAGTTACCCTGGTATCTATCCCCAGTGCCATAAAAACAATAAAAATAATAAAAAAGTAAAAATAACATCTATAATGTACATACTAAATAATAGAAATTATCCTACCCATATTATTATATATGCTAATCATTTCTAAAATCCTCCTTGTAGGTATTATTATACTCTTAAGTGAAAAGATTCTCATATTGCTTTGTTTGAAACTGTGATGTCGTTTGTATCCAAGATGTGGAAATTTTACTACAAATAATAATAATAACAATTAACAACTATGAAGAAGAAAGCATGAGAAGAGTTTCGAACAGCACCACACATTTATCCCATCATAAACCAAGAAGCAATGACACTTATTAATTTACTCACAAGAATTTACAATTAGCTCTGTCTTCTCTTTTGGGAAATGTGTATCTAGTAAAATGGTCTTCATAAGAAAACCTTGAGCAAGGAAGAATATAGAGACTTGCCTTCAAAATATTTCTCATAAATAATAATTCAGTGGAACTATTACCAGTGTAGAGTAGAAAGAGTGAACACAGAATCCAAATACAGACCTAAGTTTCTATGCCCACTCTATTTTCTGCAAGTAACTCACTTATTACTCAACTTCAATTTCCTCCTTCATAAAATAGAAACTATGAAGGATATCAACCTTATTGGGATGTTTTGATGATTGAAATTTAGAAAAATGCCAATTTTAAGAAAGAGATTGAGTAGAGGATATATTTCATAATCATTAATATTTTTTAAAAGAATTTTATTGTAATGGCAGCATATTCATGTGTAACTTAAAAAAGATTTTTCCCCAAATTTATACAATTATAGAGGAAGCAGCTGTCTAAAGTAATGTGAAAAATGAGCAAAACTTGTGAACCTGAGTTTCAATGTATAGTTAAAATTGTTAAACCTCAAAACTTTGGTATTTCCTCTGTCTCTTGCAGAAGCTTTATTGTGTTTATTCATACTTTCTCAACATGACTGAGAACTCTCATCTGGAATAGAACACACATATTTCTAATCATCCCAGTGGACTAAAATATGTATTTAATTATCATTAAAATACTTTTTTGAGTACAGCTTTAAATCCATTCAGAGGTCATTTTGTTTGGTGGTACATTCCTTAAAGCATTCTTCACTTTTATGATTGACTCTGCCTCCTTTTCCAATCCTAAATATGTTGGCTCAATTGATAACTTATAATTTCCCACAAATGATATGGAGGACCTGTGTTTCAAAAAAAAAAAAAAATGATGTCTTACTTATGGAAAGAATTCCATCTATAAAAGACTAAACAGTCTTATGCAAAAGAACACCCCATGGGATTGTTTTGGTAATTATTAGAATTATTCTATATTATGTACAACCAGAAGAATGAGAAGTTATACTCCAAAAACATTATTAGAATAATTGTTCTAATTTTTAGAAAGCTGAGGTAAATTTTAATATAGCACATACTATACAACTCAGCCTGAAAAATACTTGATTCATATCTAAGACAGAGGAAAAATTAAAAGACTGCCTTCTTCATCATCTCATATACTAATCAATATTCAAATAAGTGGTTCCAAAGTAGCACTTAAAATCCAGATTTCAGGCAGTGAGATCTTATATCAGACTTCTGTCAATGTCGTTAAGATTTAAAACAAAAACACAAATTGTAGGTTGTGTGCATAATATTTGCTCTCTCATCTAAAAGAACTTCCTTAATATGTCCTTTTTCAGCTCCTTGGCATTTTGTAATTTCAGCCCAATATCATTTAGTCTCCTTTTATTTTTATTTTTTTAGTCATTACTATGTTGTGGATGCATGCAAATGCACAGCTCTGGAATCAAATCTTCATGACTACTTATTGCAGCCAGTAATTTTGTTTCTGTTAGAGAAGAATAGATTCTCAGAAATAAATACTTGGTAATTAATTTCGCAGAAAACCACTAAGAGGAGATTTAAAAAAAAATCATATAGCATTTCTAAGCCTATGTTTGTATAAACTAATTGCTTAAGGAGGAAGCTGCATGCAAGAATTTTTGTAAAGACAATGGAATTTCTGATAAAGATGAGACTTGGAAAAGCCTTGTACTGAAAGTTTAAGGAAACAAGGGGCCCAGGGATGTAGTTTAATGGTAGATAGCTTGATAAGCATGTGTGAGGCCCTGGGTGCAATCTCAAGTACAACCACAAAATAACAAAAAATAGTTTAAGGCAACAAGTTTTATTTCTTGTTTCACTATTTGTGACTTTACTATGTTAATTGCTCTGGGTCTGTGTTATACCATATGAGAACTTTAAAAATCTTTAAAATGCTAAAATGTATAATATGTTTTGGTTTAATATCTCAGTAGTATAGATTTAAATCACAAAGTACTTTTTTTAAAAAATGAAAGGGAAATGAAAACAGAAATTAAATGTTGATTTTTGTTGTATATTGATTGTTTTATATTTTGTTTTCAAATAGTGAATGTTTAGAGAATAGTAGCTTATAATCTATTCAAGGGCATATAACTAGTAAATTGAAGGAATATCACCCAACATCAGGACACGGATCCTGTTACAGTTTGGATCTGTAATGTCCCCCAAAGTTTTATGTTGTTAAAGGCTTGTTCCCCAAAATGGCAGGTAGGAGGTGGTGGAAATTTTAGTTGTTGGAAGAAATGGATCACTTGAGATATGATTGCAAAGAATGTATTTTGTTCCTGAACTCTTTCTCTGTTGTCTCTCTTTCTCTGTGGCTCTGTATCTGTCTGCCTGTCTGTCTGTCTCTGTTTCTCTCTCTGCTTCCTGGCTGCTGTGAGCTGAGCAGCTTTATTCCTCCACACCCTCCTCATCATAATGTCATTGTATTCTAATTTATCATAGATCTGAAGCCTGTGGCCAAGTGACCATGGACTGAAATCCCTGAAACCATAAGCCAAAATAAACCTTTGTCTCTTTATTTTGATTTTCTCAGGCATATTTTCACAGCAACAGAAAGCTGACTGCTCCCAAATCCCTTCTCTATCCACTATCCAGCAATTCCTCTCAAATATAACTGATTTTTCCAATAGAAATTCAAATAATATCAATGTATTCATCCCTGTTAAATGGATACATTTGAGTAGTTACTAGTTAAAAAATTTTAAGGTTCATCCATAGTTCATTTCTTAAAGCTTCATTAATACTTACTAATTAATAAACTTAATTTGTCTGATGAAGTTTAAACCAGGCTGGTGATAAAACTTTTACTACACATTGCTTTGGATTAATAAGTTCACATCTTAAGACATTTTAACAATAGGACTTTCATATGATCTTCCTATACTATAGTTGTACAGCAAAATTACCTGATCCCACTTTATATCAGGCTTCTCTATATTCAGATAATGGGACAACGGAATAACTGACCCCTCCTATGATACTCCTAAGATTTTTCAAATTTTGATAAATTATATAGTTGTTTAAAGCTCAAGAAAATTGGTATATATTAAGAAGAGGTTCTAGGAAAAACTATTTTATTTTATTTGTTTTGAGGGAAAAAAAAAGAAAATCATGATGACTCTAGGACAGTATTACATCAAGAAAGAGAAAACTCCTTCAGAAATGTTTCTGATTCAAGTCTCTTTATTTGCATTGTGCTATGTCTTCTCTCTGTACTCCTAGTCTTCTTAGGAAATTCCTTTTGGGCATGTTAAGTACCTGTAGCACTTAACATTCCTAACCTGCTTTTTAAGAACTTGTTTTTCATTTCTGGTGCTGTGTAAGCCAGTGAATTTGACTTTTATTCTATGAAGAATGCACTTCAAGATAGAGCAAGAATTATGGGGCTGTGTCACCTTTAAGCATTAAAAACGGAACATTTTTAAAAAAACATTGGGTGAGCAAGCATACAACTGAATGAAATATACATTTAGGTTCATAGCATTACTCCCACATACTTCCTAGGAGACCTGTGGTGTTCCTGTGATTCACTCAAAGTGATCTAGAAAGCTGATTGTGGAATAATCAGAACTTTGACCCAAGCAATGGGTCAAAACAATGTCTACAGAAAATTAGTCATTTATATGATGAATAAGACTTGGTAAAACTTGGTTTAAAATATATGAGATTCAAAATTGTAATTTAAAGTAATATTAGCTCTAGTCCGTTTTCTCAATTACTGGAAAAAATAGTAATTAACTTAGTTTGTGAATGATTTTGCCCATCTTAATAGCTAGATTAGATTGAACAAGGCAAATGATTATGTGGTGATCAGGCAATAATATTGCCATTATTACAATACAAGATGCTCAATTATTCACAGTTTAATTTGGTCATGTTACAATGACAGCCATGAAATGAAAATTAGAAAAATAAAAGAAGATGCAAAATGCAATTCAGCTTAATTGCTTAAATTAAATTTCAATAGGGACATATATGGAAGGGACCAGGCTGAGGAAATGACAGTAATAAGCAGTGATTGTCTGAAAATGTAAAAATTATCCTGCTGTATTTTAAGGAGCTCTCCATTTTAGGAATCAGGTTTGTTTTTCTTACAGAAGACAAAACAGCAAAATCATAATTGGTATAAATTTGACTATCTCACAATAAAAATGGGAATAATATTTTGATCCCAAACATAATTTATTTTTACCTATAGAGAAAATTTTTTTTTCTAAGATAAAGAAAAGTAGACTAACTAGTATCTTTCAAGGACAGTGTGCAGGGTGTTTATATGATAAATAAGATTCTTTCATAATTAAGTGGTTAAACACAATCAACTTTTTTCAGTATAGGTAGGATTAGGAGTTCTTAATCCTGCTGACCCTGCCACTTTTTTCCGTGACCTTCATTGCATTCTAGGAGATGTGCTTAGTCAGTGAACATTTTTCTATTACTATAATGAAATATCTGAAAATTGACTACTTATAAAGATAGGTTTATTTAACTCAATGTTTTAGAATCTTAAGGTTCAAATACCATTTCACCAGATCTTGCGAGGACTCCCTTGGCTACATTGCCTCATGGCACATGGTATCACAATGGCAGAGACTTGTGTAAATCGAAGAGATTATGATATAAAAAAGGAAACCAAAGCACTACTGGAGTTCCCTAAAAGGTATGCTAATCCTTTCTATATGTACTCTAGTACCTAGGGATCTAAACCAAGGCTCTACCTCTTAGGATTTCCACTACCTCTAAACTTTGCCACATCAGGGACCAAGCTTCCAACACATAAAAAAAATAAGAACAAACCATGTGAAAACCAGAGAAGTGGCTGAAAGATAACATAGCAATGGGACATAAGGAAAAATATATATTTAAATTGTTAACAAAATATACGTGGAGATTAGAATCTCAAGAGTTATGCCCTAGGATATAAGGAGAAAAATCCTGATGGCCTTGATAAAGTGATTTTCTCAGTTTTCAACAAATATTCTTGGCTTTTTTGTTGTTGTTTGGTAACATTTAATGTTCATTTTACAGTAAACTCTTTGGCAGCAATGAATGAAAAGTAAGCAAAAGTCAAAGTCTAGTGAATGTTTACTGTATTTAATTTCTCTAAAATGTTAATAATAAACATGTAACTTACACAAAGTATCTGTTGAGACTTATCATTTACTATGACAACCTAGTGGTAGTACCAAACTCACATGAAGACCAGAAATCTCTGCAAAACTCAGCATCTACTTTCAAGTTGGGAGTTAAGAACCCAGGCAAGTTTTGCATTTACACTTGCAATTTACTTGGGGAAGACTGATTTTGCATTTATATCAAACTGCTTGCTTTCAATCCTAAGTTTTCTCCTGAACATATAAAAAGTAAAGCAAAGTTGTAAGGATGGTTCTTTGAACAGAGGAAGAATTTCATAAGTATGTAAATACTACTGATTTCATGTTAGTCATTACTTGATAACTTCACGTGTCCAGGAATTTCATTTTAATAAATGTGTTATTGTTTCTTCAAATTTATGTAATCAGTATAAAGGTTTATGAAGTCCATTCGTGTTTTAGTCAGCTTTTTCACTGCTATGACTAAAGGATCTGACCAGAATAATTGTAGAGGAGGAAAAGTTTATTTGCAGGCTCATGGTTTCAGAGGTCTTAGTCCATAGAAGGCCAGCTCCATTCCTCAGGGCTCAGGTTGAGGCTGAACATCAGGGTTGGAAAGGGTGGCGGAGGGAAGTACCTCATATTACAGCAATCAGGAAACAGAGAGAATCTACTCTCCAGATACAAATATATGCCAGAAAACCATGTCCTAATTCCTACCTCCGCTAGCAACACCCTACCGCTTCAGTTACCATCCAGTTAATCCCTTTCAGGGGATTAAATCACTGATTGGGTTAAGACTTATACAATCCAATCATTTCTTCTCTGAAACTTCTTGCATTGTCTCACACGTGAGCTTTAGAGGGACCTCTCACATTCAAACCACAACAGTTAGTCTAAAGGTGAAATAACTGACATTATTCTATATATTAATATAAACTCAAAATTGAAGATGATATTTTGAGGTGATAGTATGATTACAATTTTTGGTAAAACAGTGTGCAGGTAAAAGTACAAACTCACTAATTAAGAAAATATTAAAAAAATACAAATGTATTTGGAATTGGTTGTGATGAATACAATTTCTAATTGCATAGGAACTTGCTATACTATTAAACAAATTGAAGGTCAAAATATATAACTATTTTTTATACCTTCATAATGAATGTAATTTTTTGGAATAAAGCTGTTGTTGAATGTAAAAGAAAACTTTAGCTTCTCAGAGTATGCTTTCTGGCTTAGGTTCTCTTTGTTAATTGATATTAAACATATGTGAAATTTTAAAGGCTACTTTACAAATAAACCTACATGGAAAATTATTTTTAACTCTTTTTGATACAAGTATTTTAAATTTTGTTTATATTTTCTAACACTTCAAAATCTTTAATCAAAGTGTTAAACAAATAGATCATCAAATGACTTTAGTCTTTTAAAGCTTTTGTTTAATCAAAGCTTTTATTGAAATGAGGTTCCCCAATAAAAGGCTACTCCCTAGCGTGTTCACTCGCTCTCTCTCTCCTGCTAGCCCTGAGTAATCCTTGCTGCCCTGCTGGGCGGTTAGAGGTTGGAGCCAGAGAGGGGAGCCATCTCGGACCTGGCAATAGAAATAAGGGGGAATCCAACATGGCGGCGAGTGGGGAAGCAGCGCTTTCAGTACCTCCTCAACAACAGGGTCAGAGAGACACATGGATACGATTAGATTCGACCTGCTGAGAAACTCCTAGCAAAATTCCACTAAAGAGAGACCGGCCGGGAATTGGAAGGATTTTTGGAGGTGACAGTTTGCCCTAGAAGACTGAATCTCTGCCACGCAGCGCAGAGGTCCAGACCCGCCAGCCGCTGCCCCCGCGACTCGGCGACTGTCAGCTGCCTGCACGCAGCCCCCGCGTCAGGGCGGATAGTCTCCGAGGCGCAGCGCAGCAGGAGCGGTGCAGGGACTCTAGGAAGAGGTCTCTCGCCAAGCCTTCATGAAATAGCGAACCTGGAGCTGAAACCAACCAGAGACAGACCAGTCCCACCCCTCCCTTCGGACTCTCCGGCAAGGAGCCTGGGGCCCGCCATAGCAGAGAGGTGACATCACCAGAGTTCCGCCTACAGAATTCCTTCCCAGCGGAATCCATGTTAACAGCACATAGAGGGCAGAAGCTCGGCTCGGAGGGCACAGCTCCGCCTATTGGAAGAGAAGAAAATGGGATTCAGCCATAGAACAGAGGATGCCAGCAAGGCAGAGATCTGATGTCATCGGAGAGCGGCCGAGGAGAGAACTTCATCGGTGCCAGCGGCGACGGAAACAGTTGGTCTCCTGGTAGGGAGGGTGAGTCACAGATACCCGAGTCTCTCTCGCTTTGTCGTCAAGCCAGAGGGGAGGAGCGGGGCCGCCGCCCGCGCCCGCAAGGTAGGCAGACCTGCGACCAACCTGCAGATCAGGCCCAGCGGTCTGCGGGCGTGGTAGGAGGGGCAGGGCAGAGCCGCCGCCCGCACCTGCAAGGTAAGCAGACCTGCGACAGACAGGCGGATCAGGCCCAGTGGCCTGCCAGCGTGGTACACACTTCACCCCAACTGGAGTAGGGGCAGAGCAGAGCCTTCGCCCGCGCCCAGATCAGGCCCAGCGGCCCGCCTGTGTGGTGGTCAAGTGACCCCAATTGGAGTGGGGGCGGAGCGGAACTGCCACTCCTGCCCGCAAGGTGGGCAGACCGGTGACCAACCTGCAGATCAGGCCCAGTGGTCCCCGGGCGTGATAGGAGGGGCAGGGCAGAGCCTTCGCCCCCACCTGCAAGGTAGGCAGACCTGCGACAGAATGGCAGATCAGGCCCAGGGGTCCGCGGGCGTGGTAGACACCTCACACCAATTGGAGGAGGGTCAGAGCAGAGCCCCCGCCTGCACCTGCAAGGGAGACTTTTCAACTATACAAGAGCAATATAAATATATACGGGGAGGAAAAACTTCAAAAACACAACAGTTTTACCAAGAAGAAAGAAACGCAAGCAGTATGAAAAGACAAGGAAAGAAAGGACCACAAGCAATGCAGGTCAACTCAACTTTAGAAGAGGTAACAGCTGCAGCAGTTGGAATGTCAGATAAAGAATTCAGGATATACATGCTTCAGATGATCTGGAGTATCAAGGAAGACATTAGACAGCAAAATCAGACAATGAAAGATCACTTCGACAAGGAATTACACAAACAAATCCAGGAAGCAAAGGATCAACTATACAGGGAGATAGAGGTTATAAAAAACAAACAAACAGAAATCCTAGAAATGCAGGAAGCAATAAACCAACTTAAAAACTCAATGGAGAATACTACCAGCAGAGTAGAACACTTAGAAGATAGAACATCAGACAATGAAGACAAAGTATTTCAACTGGAAAAGAACATAGACAGCTCAGCAAGACTGTTAAGAAACCATGAGCAGAACATCCAAGAAATATGGGATAACATAAAGAGACCAAACTTAAGAGTCATTGGGATACAGGAAGGTATAGAACTCCATACCAAAGGAATGAGCAGTCTATTCAATGAAATAATACGAGAAAACTTCCCAGACTTGAAGAATGAGACAGAATCCCAAATCCTAGAAGCCTACAGGACGCCAAATGTGCAAAATTATAAGAGATCCACACCTAGACACATTATAATGAAGATGCCCAACATACAGAATAAGGAGAAAATTTTAAAAGCTACAAGAGAAAGGAAGCAGATTACATTTAGTGGTAAGCCAATCAGGATAACAGCTGATCTTTCAACACAGACTCTGAAAGCTAGAAGATCCTGGAATAACATATTTCAAACACTGAAAGAAAATGGGTTCCAACCAAGAATTGTGTATCCAGCGAAATTAAGCTTCAGGATGGAAGATGAAATTAAAACCTTCCACGATAAACAAAAGTTTAAAGAATTCGCAGCTAGAAAACCATCTCTTCAAAACATCCTCGGCAAAACATTACAGGAAGAGGAAATGGAAAATAACAATGAAAACCAACAGTGGGAGGTAGGACAGTAAAGGGGGGGAATAATGAAAGAGGAAAACAAACCATATTTAGTAACATAAATAAACAAATATGGCTGGAACAACAACCCATATCTCAATAATAACCCTAAATGTTAATGGCTTAAACTCACCAATTAAGAGACACAGGCTAGTAGAATGGATCACAAAACAAGACCCAACAATATGCTGCCTACAGGAGATGCATTTGATAGGAAAAGACATACATAGGCTGAAGGTGAAAGGTTGGGACAAATCATATCACTCATATGGACTTCGGAAACAAGCAGGAGTGTCCATACTCATATCAAATAAAATAGATTTCAAGCCAAAGTTAATCAAAAGGGATAAAGAGGGACACTACATACTGCTTAAGGGAACCATACACCAACAAGACATAACAATCATAAATATATATGCCCCAAACAATGGTGCAGCTATGTTCATCAAACAAACTCTTCTCAAGTTCAAGAGTCTAATAGACCACCATACAATAATCATGGGAGACTTCAACACACCTCTCTCACCACTGGACAGATCTTCCAAACAAAAGTTGAATAAGGAAACTATAGAACTCAATAACACAATTAATAACCTAGACCTAATTGACATATATAGAATATACCACCCAACATCAAGCAGTTACACTTTTTTCTCAGCAGCACATGGATCCTTCTCAAAAATAGATCATATATTATGTCACAGGGCAACTCTTAGACAATATAAAGAGTAGAGATAATACCATGCATCTTATCTGATCATAATGGAATGAAACTGAAAATCAACAACAAAAGAAGGAAGGAAAAAGCATACATCACTTGGAGAATGAACAATAGGTTACTGAATGATCAATGCGTTATAGAAGACATCAAGGAGGAAATAAAAAAATTCTTAGAGATAAATGAAAACACAGACACAACATATCGGAATCTATGGGACACATTGAAAGCAGTTCTAAGAGGAAAATTCATTGCTTGGAGTTCATTCCTTAAAAAAAGAAAAAAACTAACAAATAAATGATCTCATACTTCGTCTCAAAATCCTAGAAAAAGAAGAGCAAAACAACAGCAAAAGAAGTAGAAGGCAAGAAATAATTAAAATCAGAGCTGAAATTAATGAAATCGAAACAAAAGAAACAATTGAAAAAATTGACAAAACTAAAAGTTGGTTCTTTGAAAAAATAAACAAAATCGACAGACCCTTAGCCATGCTAGTGAAGAGAAGAAGAGAGAGAACTCAAATTACTAGCATACGGGATGAAAAAGGCAATATCACAACAGACACTGCAGAAACACAGAAGATAACCAAAAATTATTTTGAATCCTTATACTCCAATAAATTAGAAGATAGTGAAGGCATAGATAAATTTCTTAAGTCATATGATCTGCCCAGATTGAGTCAGGAGGATATAGACAACCTAAACAGACCAATATCAATCGAGGAAATAGAAGAAACCATCAAAAGACTACCAACTAAGAAAAGCCCAGGACCGGATGGGTATACAGCAGAATTTTACAAAACCTTTAAAGAGGAACTAACACCAATACTTTTCAAGCTACTTCAGGAAATAGAAAAAGAGGGAGAACTTCCAAATTCATTCTACGAGGCCAACATCACCCTGATACCTAAACCAGACAAAGACACTTCAAAGAAAGAAAACTTCAGACCAATATCTCTAATGAACTTAGATGCAAAAATCCTCAATAAAATTCTGGCGAATCGGATACAAAAACATATCAAAAAAATTGTGCACCATGATCAAGTAGGATTCATCCCTGGGATGCAAGGCTGGTTCAATATACGGAAATCAATAAATGTTATTCACCACATCAATAGACTTAAAAATAAGAACCATATGATCATCTCGATAGATGCGGAAAAAGCATTCGACAAAGTACAGCATCCCTTTATGTTCAAAACTCTAGAAAAACTAGGGATAACAGGAACATACCTCAATATTGTAAAAGCAATCTATGCTAAGCCTCAGGCTAGCATCATTCTGAATGGAGAAAAATTGAAGGCATTCCCTCTAAAATCTGGAACAAGATGCCCTCTTTCACCACTTCTGTTCAACATAGTTCTCGAAACACTGGCCACAGCAATTAGACAGGCGAAAGATATTAAAGGAATAAAAATAGGAAAAGAAGAACTTAAATTATCACTATTTGCAGATGATATGATTCTATACCTAGCAGACCCAAAAGGCTCTACAAAGAAACTATTAGAGCTAATAAATGAATTCAGCAAAGTGGCAGGATATAAAATCAACACGCATAAATCAAAGGCATTCCTGTATATCAGCGACAAATCCTCTGAAATGGAAATGAGGACAACCACTCCATTCACAATATCTTCAAAAAAAATAAAATACTTGGGAATCAACCTAACAAAAGAGGTGAAAGACTTATACAATGAAAACTACAGAACCCTAAAGAGAGAAATAGAAGAAGATCTTAGAAGATGGAAAAATGTACCCTGTTCATGGATAGGCAGAACAAACATCATCAAAATGGCGATATTACCAAAAGTTCTCTATAGGTTTAATGCAATGCCAATCAAAATCCCAATGGCATTTCTTGTAGAAATAGGGAAAGCAATCATGAAATTCATATGGAAAAATAAAAGACCCAGAATAGCAAACACAATGCTAAGCAGGAAGTGTGAATCAGGCGGTATAGCGATACCAGACTTCAAACTATACTACAGAGCAATAGTAACAAAAACAGCATGGTACTGGTACCAAAACAGGCGGGTGGACCAATGGTACAGAATAGAGGACACAGAAACCAATCCACAAAACTACAACTATCTTATATTTGATAAAGGGGCTAAAAGCATGCAATGGAGGAAGGATAGCATCTTCAACAAATGGTGCTGGGAAAACTGGAAATCCATATGCAACAAAATGAAACTGAATCCCTTTCTCTCGCCATGCACAAAAGTGAATTCAAAATGGATCAAGGAGCTTGATATCAAATCAGAGACACGCCGTCTGATAGAAGAAAAGTTGGCTACGATCTACATACTGTGGGGTCGGGCTCCAAATTCCTCAATAGGACACCCATAGCACAAAAGTTAATAACTAGAATCAACAAATGGGACTTACTCAAACTAAAAAGTTTTTTCTCAGCAAAAGAAACAATAAGAGAGGTAAATGGAGAGCCTACATCCTGGGAACAAATCTTACTCCTCACACTTCAGATAGAGCCCTAATATCCAGAGTATACAAAGAACTCCAAAAATTAGACAATAAGATAACAAACAACCCAATCAACAAATGGGCCAAGGACCTGAACAGACACTTCTCAGAGGAGGACATACAATCAATCAACAAGTACATGAAAAAGTGCTCACCATCTCTAGCAGTCAGAGAAATGCAAATCAAAACCACCCTAAGATACCATCTCACTCCAGTAAGATTGGCAGCCATTATGAAGTCAAACAACAACAAGTGCTGGCGAGGATGTGGGGAAAAGGGTACATTTGTACATTGCTGGTGGGACTGCAAATTGGTGCAGCCAATGTGGAAAGCAGTATGGAGATTTCTTGGAATGCTGGGAATGGAGCCACCATTTGACCCAGCTATTCCCTTCTTGGTCTATTCCCTAAAGACCTAAAAAGAGCATGCTACAGGGACACTGCTACATCGATGTTCATAGCAGCTCAATTCACAATTGCAAGACTGTGGAACCAACTCAAATGCCCTTCAATAGATGAATGGATTAAAAAAATGTGGCATTTATACACAATGGAGTATTACTCTGCATTAAAAAATGACAAAATCATAGAATTTGCAGGGAAATGGATGGCACTAGAGCAGATTATGCTAAGTGAAGCTAGCCAATCCCTAAAAAACAAATGCCAAATGTCTTCTTTGATATAAGGAGAGTAACTAAGAACAGAGTAGGGACGAAGAGTATTAGAAGAAGATTAACATTAAACAGAGATGAGAGGTGGGAGGGAAAGGGAGAGAGAAGGGAAATTGCATGGAAATGGAAGGAGACCCTCAGGGTTATACAAAAGAACATACAAGAGGAAATGAGGGGAAAGGGAAAAATAATACAATTGGGAGAAATGAAGGTCAGTAGAGGGGGTAGAGAGAGAAGAGGGGAGGGGAGGGGAGGGGAGGGGGGATAGTAGAGGATAGGAAAGGTAGCAGAACACGACAGTCACTAGTATGGCAATATGTAAATCAATGGATGTGTAATTGATGTGATTCTGCAATCTGTATATGGGCTAAAAATGGGAGTTCATAACCCACTTGAAGCAAAGTGTGAAAGATGATATATCAAGAACTATGTAATGTTTTGAACAACCAACAATAAAAAAAAATAAAAAAAAAGAAATGAAACATGCCAACAGGAAAACATTAAATTTTATCCCCACAAAAGCAAGGAAATAACTGAAAAAATCAGATGATGAGAACTTACACAGTGTGTAAGATTTAATTTTGTAAATTCAGTTTAGGTTATTTCCATTTGAAGAAGTCTCTTTGATTGCATTCCTGCCTTTAATTTCATAAATTTATATTCTGTTAAGGGAAGACAGAAATTAAGAGACCTACAATTTCACAGCTCCTAATTTTGGCAAACCACTCAAATTATACATAAATCCAGGCATTATTCAAATAATTTTATTTTGCAAAAAAAAAAAAAAAACAACACATTTGTCTAAGAAAGTTGCTTAAGAATGCAAAAATACAAAACATAAGAAAAATCATGGGCTAAAATATCTATGTACTCAATTTAAAAAATTGCAAAACTAGAAAATGAGAAGAACTATTCATTTGACAGAAATTGCTCTGATCTTGTTATGTAGCTGAACATCTATAAAGAACATTTTTTTTCAATTAAAAGATAATTTTCAGAGAGGAGTCAACTAAAGATGTTAGTTTTGTTTGCAAATGTCAACTAGTCCTAGGCTATATGACAAAAATGTATGCTCACAGTTTTTTCAACAAACTATACATTTAGAAATCTGGGACACTCAGATTTGCTAGAGGTATTGATGTATATTACACTGGTGGATGCTTCAGTGAAAAGCAGTAAATTCTTTTTTAATTACATCCATTTAAAAAAATTACATAAAAGACTGCACAACTTGTGAGTATGTAATCAATGAATTTTCCCAAAGTCAGGATGTCTGTGTGACCAACATCCAGATCATACACACAGCACAACTGACATCCTGGAAATACTTTGATCCCTGTCATCTGACAGACACCAGGACAACCTAAAGGGAGAGTATATATGTTGTCCTCTGAAGGTTTTTAAACTTCATAGAGACTAGATCACTCAATATGTTTTTATGCCTGAATTATTTCATTTGATTTTGTTTTCATGCAATTCATTCACATCATGATGAATATTGGGAGTTTTTAATATTCTTACTCTTGTGTGATATCCCATTATAAAAAGCTATACTATAATTAATATATTCAGAATACTCTTGATGGACATTTGAGCTGTCTTTAGTGTGGTCCTATTGTACATAATATAGATATTAACATTCTTGTACTAGTATTTTATGAAGTTACTTATATTCCCAATTTAAACTTTCTAAACCTTCTCTTACTTTTAAAATATATTTTAAATAAATTAAGTGCATTATTAATCTTCTTTTCTTTTTCCTAATGAATACCTTGGCATGTTAACATCTTGAATAGTTTGGTAAAAGTTATGCTTTTTTCCCCTTTGGCTTTTTTCTACCATATATTTCCTTCTATTCTTATTCATGTATTTTTTTCCTTTATCCCACATCATATCCTGTGGCAGTCACCCCAAAGTTGTGAGGTCATTTGGGACCACAATAACACTACCTTTGTTCTTCAGTTGAGTGCTTTCATAGTCCTGCAGGAAAATATCCCTTCCACTGAGTCAATCTTAATAAAGTATTTTGGTTTTAACCTGATCTCAGACTTTGCTCTTTTGGAACAAGGTGAGAATAAATAAATAAATTAGTCCTACAAATAATCTGTCTCCCAATTATTATCTATACTTTTAGCTCAAGAGCAAAGTTTTGGTGGAACAATTATATTGTGATTTCAACCCTTTAGAGAGACTCCAAGAAAAAAGCTGTTACTCCTACATAAACCATATACCAATATAGACTGGATATTGGATGCCTGGTATGGGATTAATGCAAAATTTAGGGATATTTTTCCTTGACCATGGCTGAGCAGCAGGGCATTTTGTTAAAATGAAATCAATTGTTAAGAGCATTAAATTTTAGTTTTATCTATTTTAGGAAATTTGTATCTTTAAAACATGAAATTACCTGTTTGAATCATATGAACTCCATATAAATATGAAGTCCTGGGAAATAAGTCTGTTTTCTATAGATATGTGCTGAAGAATCATGTTAGAAATGTGATAAGAGATTGTCAGGAAACTACCAGTACCTGGTTGGCTACAGAAAGAATTCAGCCACCCTAATATTTCTTAACTGCCATTTTATATGCATAAGCCACTATATACTTTGTGATGTTCCTTCTGATTATACATTTTGAATAATTTAATTTCAACCTCTATTATTATTGAATAAACATGAAGACACTCAGACTTATTTAAGCATTCTAAATGAGAATGTATTGCATAGTGTAAATATGAGTGGTGATATAAAAGAGCATTACATAAATATTAGTTTCCTATATATATGAATAAAATTTGATGAATTGATAAACTTGTAGCAAATCAAATAAAATAGGTTCAGGTCTGATACGTACTGAAAGCAATGTCAATAGCAGCAACAAAGACCACAATAATATGCAATGCTATTGGAGGCATATAATAATCTATGTGCTGGGCCTGGTGTTATGCACCATTTATACAGTAGCTTATTTCATCCCACCCCAAACTGAGATTTCCACCCACCTGCATGAAGAATTGAAGGTTAAGTACTTATATAATGTTGCACAGTAGGTAAGGGAAGAATCCAGGATGGTATCCAATACTATCTAATATAAGTATTTATCCTTTTGACTATTCTGCTGGTTCTTATTTGAATCAAGACAGATCTTTTAAAAACATAATGGACAAGCTAGAATTTATTCAATACCATGGTTTTCCCTTCCTTCTCAAATGATCTTACATTTCATAAAGTGCCTGTCATACAAGGAGACATGATAGACTAATTACGATGACTGGCAGATTCCTCGTGGCACCTGTGCTGTGACCAGATGTGTGGCCGCCCTCCCTGAGCTGTAGACAAAGCCTAGTGCTGCTTCACAGTGTGTACAAGGCTATTCTGGCCTCATAGGAAAGGATCTGTTAAACTCAGTTCTCTTCCCAGTAGCTCTTGTTTTTGTTCCTACAACACATTTCTCGGGGCCTTGTCCTCACCACCCACATCAAGGTCAAAGCTCGCTCTCACCCACGGCTGTGCATTTTCTCCTGCCTACATCATTTCACTCCTTCCTCCTACCTGATCTTCTAATGTCTCTGTTCATTTTAAACATTGCATTTTCCACCCACCTGCATGAAGCATTGAAGATTCCCTTAGAGAATTCCAGCTACTTGTACATAAATAGATACATTTTCCCCAGGCAAACCTTCCTTAGAAAAAGGGAGTTTTGCATTTCCAATCAAGCACAGGCCCAGTGTTCTATATATACCCTTGCCACTGCCCCTATCAAATGAGTATTTCCTGATTAAGTCTTACCAATAAATTATGAAATACCTCTTCATAGGATTTGGTATAATCATTGTTCCCCAGGCTTTGTAAATCATTATAATAATTTGATTCTCATAGGTTAGTGTTAGAAGGTATCATGCTAGTTAGAGAGTTTTGCATTTCCTTCTTGTTAGATACAAATTAAGAAATCTTGTTCATTGATATGTAATTTTATATTAATTATAATATTTTTCAAAATTTAAAACTCTTTTAGTGCAAATCAAAGGACATACTCTGTAAAATGTGGTTTACAACTCGGTGTATTCACTCATTCATTCATTAAACATATTGATTGGCATCTGCTATGTGCCAGACAATGTGGTTTGTGTGAGGAATGTAAGATGTGGAAAGTCCAGGCTTTTATGAAGGCTGTGGTTTAACAGGGAAGTCAGTAAAAATGGTAATCATAAATAAATATATCTCAGAGGTATGTAATTTTGTTTTCCATTTGTTTGTTGTTTAGTTAATGATCACTGATCTGAGATGATAAATAAAAGAAAGCAGTGAAGTACAACAGTGGTGTGGTCAGGCACAAATATTGTGGTCCTTAGTCTAACATGTAGCACTTAGAATTTTAGATCTTTGAAAGCCCTACAAATCCATGGTACATCAAGACAGTCCTCCTGATGTTGTCTACCAGTACTTAAATGCATGCAATTTTTGGGATTGTGCATTGGTTTCTCAGCACAGAAGTAGAAGAGTTGGCATTCAGTCTCAACTTTTCCATCCACATCTAACTTGTGCCAACAATTCATTAAACTATAAAAGAATTTAGTGCCTGTAAGTGAATGAATTTGGTACTAAATCCTCAGTGTTCAAATATGGGGCTCACAGACCCATAAGAAGTTTCTGGGCAAAATTCATGAAGGTAGCAAACTAAATGAGAAAAATTCTCTGTTTATTTTTATAAAATTATCTAACTGAAATCAATGATTTTTCTTAATTTTTTAAATTAAACTTAAATAACATCAACACTATTTTTTACCAATAGAAATCACAAATAATTTTGTATCATATTATAGCTTTTATCCATCTTTGTTATCATTTATTCCTACCAGTATATTGAGGAATTATAGTGATTGTGACATCCACATCAAGTTCTTGCTAACAAATTCATTAACAAATAAGCACAAACATTACTAAACCAAGTTCCTTTAAATATCATACTAAAATTACTTTAATTTGTTTCTTGTAGAATTCTTAGTGTTTATTTTGTGAAATAAAAGAAAAAAATGTTAAAAGAGAATGAGTATATAGAATAAAAATATATGAACGTGAACCAGAATATACATATTCTATTTTTAAAATTCAATTACAGAAGTACACTGCATAAAGTGATATTGTAACAGACTACTAGAGTGTGGAACAGTGAATCATAAGAAAGTAAGGGAGGGAACTCTTTGAGCAAAGGGACAGACCAGAGGAAAGTCTCAAAACAGGAAAAGACTTGGTGAACATTTATGGGAAGCTGGAAAAAAAGATTAATGTGGCAACGGATAAAGATATATATATATATATTTGTTTCCAATTATGTTCAGCTGTACAGGTGCAGAGGCCAAATTAGTGAATAGATTACTTTGTATCATAGTCTGTCTTTAGCCAAGACATTATGACAATCCAGGAGAACAAAGGTGAACCAATATGTCAGGCATTGATAATAATGATCATCATGGAAATTAAGCAAAATAAGAAAAAAAATATGGATACATGGAAAGAATGGTAGAAATTGTGGGGTCACAGGTTCTAGTGAGATCTGAGCATTGCTTGATATGGATATTACAAGAGTGTTTGGGAAGCTTGTTACAGTGGTACCAGTAAGAAAGAACATTGGCTATGGAGATGCAGAGAGGTATATGATTCAAGATATTTTTGTGCTAATATTGAAAGAACACTGGCAAGTAAGTACCCTGAGAGAAGTTAGTTCAGTAAGTTAACTTAACTCACTGGTAAGTTCTTTCTTTTACTAAAAGTGTTCTACTGCTTTATTCCAAGTACCTAGAATTGCTCCTGTCACACAGAAGGTGCTTAGTGAGTATTAAAAACATAAATGAACGATTGTATTTGTTTTCAAGATTTAGGATGACTACCAGTTTTCCCAATGGATGCAATTTTTAAAATTGGGAAGAGAGAATAAGAATGTTTTGTGGTTATTTCTTAAATATTAAAATGAAATCATAAATATCATCTTCATTATCAATAACCACACTTTTTGTGCACCTATTCTAATAGAAATACTATGATAGGTACCAACAAAAAAATCATACAGATATGTTTCTTATACCAAAGAACATTGATGATTTTTAAAATGTAGGTTGGTAGAAAAGAGCAACAGATTTCTCTACAGCAAAACTGTACACTTAAATAAAATACAAAAAAAAATCACCTTTAATATCTGTTGTGAAAATTGAGTTCCATTGCCAACTGAACTATCAATTAAGTTTGAAATGAATAATAACATTTTTAAATTAAACAGGGAAACATCTGTATTCTTTCTGAAAAGTATTATTGTCAAGTAAATTAAACAAAGTCTCAAATAATCAATAAACTATGTAAAACCCCCAAATGCAACTAAAGAATATCTTGGGATTATTACCTTTCTAAAACTTAAGAAGTCTGCCTAATTTTGTCCTCCTAACATACAGTGTTACTTAGCAGTAGATTAATTTGATGAGACATTGAAGATAATTGTTTCTTGTGATATTGACCATCAAGAAACAAGATAAAACCAAGGGCAATTGGAAACTCCAGGAAATACAAATATCCATACTAAAAAGTCATAACATAAATAAGAAGTTAACAAAATGCTGCATTACTTGGACAAAAGTAATTAGATATAGGAAAAAAATAATTCAATTTGTTTTGATGATTGAAACATTTTATTAATACAAGTTTAACAATATGAATTATTTGCTTTTTTTCTTTAAATCCCACTGATAATATAGTTACGCATAATTTTAATGTTGAATATACTTGATATTGCAAAAGCCTTTTTTTCTTTCCAGATATAATAATGAGTTTGTCCCCAAGAACAACATATCTTTTCCACTAAATTGGAGGTTCCTAGAAGACAGATTCTGTTTAGTTCAGTACTATGCAAATATCACCAAGAGCAGTGCCTGCCCTCACAGTTGGCACACACACAAAAAAATTTCTTGATATAATCACAGAATGGAATATGTATAGTATTTATTTGCATAGTTCAGGGAGGAAGAAGTAGAGGGAAATTTAAGGAAACAATTTTGTTGCATATATTCCTTGGTAAGAACAATAATGATTATAATAAATATATTTATTTAAAAAAAGAATGATCAAGGTATAACTCCTATCATCTTGGAACTCATAACCTAACTAGGGGTCATACATATAATTGAAAAATAAAATGTGACAGGGTTTTTGATGCTGATATAATTAGCATAGTGGAACAAATGCGCGTGTGCGCGCGCGCGCGCACACACACACACACACACACACACACGTTTTAGTTCACCTGAGAGAGACTAGGGAGGATAAGGAGGAAGAGGAGGGGAAACACATGTGATGAACCCACTTGAATCAAAGTGTGAAATATGATATATCAAGAACTATGTAATGTTTTGAACAGCCAACAATAAAAAATTTTTAAAAAAGAAAAAAAAAGAATATTGAATATGAAGTAATGATAGGGATGTAAAAGGACAAACAACTATCAAAAGGAAAGTCAGAGTAAAACAGTACTGTGGACAAACCTTTGGATGTGGGAAGGAGCTAGGCACAAGATGCATGAGGCAGATAAAGACTAAACACCATTTGGAAAAAGTTTGGCTCTGAACCTTGTAACCTTTTGCACAAATCATTTTCTGAAAACCTGTGAACTTAAATAAATGTTTGTTGCATATACATATATATCTGAAGAAAGGCAATTTGGCAAATAAAGTTAAAGCTCCTTGTAATAAAGGGAAGAGTAGAACCACAATGTTAGGAAATCATGAAAAGAGAACTCATCATCCTTAAAACAGTGCCTCTAAATGATCCTTCACAAATTAAGAGACTTATACATGAAGAACAGTTGTTTTCCTTCCAGCAAATCACAGAGAAAATAAAACACATTTGCGTAACAAAAACAAATCATTAAAGAGAGCTGCTCATAAGCTCCAATGGTTTTCAAAGCTTCCTTTTGTTACGGGTGTTTTTCTTTTTCTTTTCTATTTATTTATTTATTTGGTAATGGGGATTGAACTCAGGGGCACTCCACCACTGAGCCACATCCCAGCCATGTTTTGTATTTTATTTAGATACAGGGTCCCACTGAATTGCTTAGTGCCTCGCTGTTTCTGGGGCTGGCTTTGAACTCAAATCCTCCTGCCTCAGCCTCCCAAGCTGCTGGGATTTCAGGTATGTACCACCACACCAGGTTTACGTGTTTTTATATAATGTCTCTGTAAATGAGAGGTTGTAGGGAATCCATATCTAATTGCTGCTCCTTCTAACTAAGCTTGGTCTTACTAAGGTAGAATCTATCCCTAAAGCAAAATAAGAAGGAGGAAAGAAGGAAGGAAGGAAAGTAAGAAGAGAGGGAGGGTAAAGGGGGGAGGAAGGGAGGAAATAGCAAAAAAGAAAACAGAAAAAATCAAATTGATTAATGTGCTAAGAATTCCTACACGTTATTGGCAAAACAGAAAATATGCATCTTGTTTGCTTTCATTTTCCCAAAGCATAACTTAATTAATGCTGTCATATAGCTCCTGGTAAAAGACTCACATGGTAAGAGTCCTCCCACGCCATAAGATCAATGGAACCCTGGAAGCTACAATAGAAAGAAATTAGAATGTGCATCAAATTTGTGAAGCTCATAAAGAAAACACATTTGCCCTTCATGTATTTTTAAAGAGATTCTTGTTTCATTGTATCTTGTAAATGGTTTCTCTGTTCAGTACAACAGATAGAACTGAACTTTAGTGGTATCTCATTTTTCTCAGTAACAGAATGCCATTCAGTTTTAATAAAGATTTTATGGTGATGTTATTATGTTTAGGTGTCCATTTACTCTATAGGGACTTTGTAATGTCTGAGAAAGAACTTGGCATATAAATTTGTTTATTTTCTTTATTCTATTTTTTTCTTAATCTTTAAGAGTCAATGAGATTTTTTCTAATAAAAAAGATTTTTTTGATTACTATATTTCATACTTTGTTTTCAATAGCATATTAAATTGTGTAATAGGTAAAAGGAAACTGGTAATTTAGAACAACATTTTGTATAATATATATATATATATATATATATATATATATATATATATATACATTTAGATCTATATATGCCTTTAGACCATATAATTTCTAGCTGAATAAACTAGATTTGGAGTCATAATATTTAAGTAATTAGTTTTAACTCTAGGAGAAAACTCTCAGAACTGATGGAACTGAGATTTACTTTAAAATACTATTCATGCAAATATAAATGCATCTCTGTCATATCATGTATGGTGATTTATTGCCTCTGCATATTCTTTTTGATTTTTTAGTTTAGGTACTTGCAGGTTGCTTTTCTAACACTGAGTCATTCCAAAAAAGAATAATTACTTGAAAACGGAATAATTCATGGCAAAGTTCTAATTTTTCCCTAAATGGTTTTAATATTTTATGGTTTTGACAACAATATTACAACAGAAAAGAAACAGCTTTATCTTATAAAGAAGTTTATATTTTTTATATCTTTGAAAAATAACACTGGCCTGTACAATAATCTTATTTATTAAAAATCACTTTTATTTTTAAAACATTTAAAACACGACATAATTTGTGATATTTAAAATTGTTCATAGTTTCAATAATTATTCTAAAATGATGTGTCATGCCTGTTATATTTATTCATCTGAAATTTCTTGAGTTTATTAGGTTACTTATGATATAGAGTCAAGGTCTTCAAACATATCTTAAGATTTTGGAGTAGTAATAGCAATTGCTTTACATGCTCATTTTTAAATTCACTTTCCAAATTAGTATACCCTAGTTTCCTTATTTGATGACTAATTTATGTGAGCTATAGAATTTTAATAATAGATTTTGTCTGCATCTTTATTCTGCACAGATTGTTAAAATAGTTTTAATTTATGTGATTAGTATAATTTAGAAAGGAAAAGTCATTTATTAACTTTCTTACTACCAAATGAAGACTAAGATTCCTTGTTTTTCTTTTATTCTAATTAACAATGCATAATTCAAGATAGTTTGTTGAAACTATATTTATTATTCTGGGGGACCATTGTAAGTATTTGGAATTTACATATTTCTAACATCTCTACAATATAGATAAAATATTGACCTTTTATACAATGGAGTTAAAATAATTATTATTATTAACAATGGAGTTAATATAATTATTAATAAAAGTGATTAGAAATATATGATATCTTGATTTAATACTTGCTGTTGTTTATTTAATATGTGAAATCAATACTTTTTCGGATCAATAAAATTTAAGTTTCTCTAGTTTAGTGTGAATAAGAAAATGATATCAATAATGCAATAAAAATTACCTTGTCATGAGGCATTGCACAGGTGGGTTTTTTCATTTCTTTATTACTGCATGCAATGAAAATTAGTGCTCACATATCCCAATGACTAAATTGCTTTCATTCAGAGATTGTGTGAATACATTGGATATAATTCTGATTTCTCTGAGCATAATAAAGTACATAAAAAAGGATTCATGTATGTATTTTTCCTCCACAATTTTTATTATTTATATAAAGATTACTTAATGGATATATTATAAAATTTAATAGTGTCAAATATTAACAAATATCTCTTTATATTCCATAGTTTTTAATGCTCACCTGATTTATCCATATTATACCCCATTCAATTTAGCTAAAAAACAGATCTGTTTCAGAGGTAGATGAATAGTACATAGCAAAAGCTGGGGGATGGAGAACAAATTATTTGAGGGCTACCTAAAATCCTAAACAGTTTAGCACCAGTCATAAATGTTAGCAAACTCTGGGGAAAAGAGGGCATTTGTAATGTTGATAGCACAAACCATTTTCACCTCATAGGAGCCCTCTACACATTTTATTATATGGCATTTTCTGTCAGTTTAATTTTTTTTCATTAAAATTATTTACAGGTAAGCGTGTGTGTGTTTTGGGGGGGGTGTATACATGCAAAATATTTAGGTTTAAAGATTAGGTAGATATTCTTAATTTTTTCATACACATATGTGGCTAGCATGGAAGTCCCATGAAATACAGCAGATTGGTTTGTATAAACACACAAATGACATTTATAATTGATGTTTGCATCCCTAATCATGTTTAACCTAAATCAGAGCCAGAAATTTTGCTGTGAAATTATGGACCAAATACAAATGAAGAAAAAGTTGTAAATGATATGAAGACAAACTGGGAAATATTAAACCTTATGGCTTATTTACGTTTTATTTATAAAGGAATGACCATTTGCTGAGAATCATAACAATATTTACAAACAACATTTAATAAGTAAGCAAATACTATATTCTAAGGCCTTTAATAAACTTGTCACACACATTATCTCATTTGACCCTCACAGAAGCCCCACAGATAAACACTATGATCATATCCTTCTTACAGGTGAGAATACTGACATATAGAGCCAGCAAATATCAGTTATTTACAATGCTTGGAAATGAAATCCCATTTGAAAGAATATAAGATTCAATAGATTGTGAGATTTTTTCCCCTCTGGTGTTGTATTAAAAGCTGCTATACCAAGATGATAGCTGATAAGAGTAAGGGGCTGGAGTTCAATCTGTGCAATCAGACTTCTAAGTGCTTTGAAAGTTTTATTTTTCACTTTAAAATATAAAATTTCATTGTCATGTGCAGTGTATCAATGTGTGTGTAAATCTAATAGTGTTGGTAATAATTGCTTGTTTTCTTCTTTCCTATTGAAATGACTGTGATTATGAAATTGAAGGATATCATGATTTTTCCATTTCAGAATGAGCTCATTCTAATAAATTAAAGTTCATCTTCTTTTAGAACTTCTGAGCATGTGTTAGAGTCTGTAAACAAGTCAGGATGGCACCTAGCAAATATTAGAGTCTGTAAACAAGTGTGGATGGCGCCTGGCAAAATGCCAGAGGGAGTGGTTTGTGAAGTAACACGAGCGAGCCATTAAGTGTGGAGATTCCTTATTGGTTGACTGATGTATCTAGTTTATGCTAATTAGATAAGCTGTGTGGAATGTATAAATACTGCTCCTGTCCTGCAATAAATGGCTTCCACTCCTGCTGTATCAACATACACAAGTTGTTCGTCACCCCCCCCCCCCAAGGCTATTTTGCCCAGCCAGCCGGGCTGCGGCAAGCATGTCTTTCATAAGAATTGTAAATATTGAGAATTGATCTATTCACAATACATTTATATCTAAGCTTATCTAGGTTATGAGAGATAAACAAATTAGTTTTCTTTCCTTAGAAACAGATTGGTGTGATTGTTAAGCAAAGAGTATGGGAAAATATGATTAGGAAGTCCATTAGAAACTTACAATTGCTGGGTGCGGTAGTGCACATCTGGAATCCCAGTGGCTCAGGAGGCTGAGTTAGGAGGATCACAAGTTCAAAGTCAGCTTCAGCAACAGTAAGGAGCTAAGCAACGCAGTGAAACACTTTCTCTAAATAAAATACAAAATAGGGCTGAGATATGCCTCAGTGTTTGAGTGTCCCTGAGTTTGATGCCTGGTAGCCACCCCACCAAACCAAACCAAACAAAACAAAACATAAAATTGAGGGAAAATTGATGATCTTATTTATACTGAAATTTGGACAAAGATGGATTAATAAGTCCACAAACTACCCAATGTGACATAGTATGAACTCACCACAATTAATGTACATCACAAGTGCCAATAATAATTAATTACATATCACCAGAACATACTCCTTGTGCCTAACTGAAAACTCTGAAACCTGTGACTATATATCTTTTTCCATCTATCTATCTTCCATCTCCAACCTCTGGTTATCAACATTCTAATCTCTACCTCTATGAGTTTTATATATATATATAAAATATTATATCTTATATCTGTAAAATATTTTAATATATATTTTTAAGATATACACATTTAAAATATATTAATTTTATATTAATATATGTAATTAAAATATATTTATGTCTATTTTTATAACATTTTATTGGTATATATATAATAAAATATATATTGCTATAGATATGCAGAATAAAATATATATTGCTACAGTTATACATATATATGAATAAGTAAGACCATGAGATATTTGTTTCTCTATCCATGGCTTATTTTATGCACACACTGTTCTTAAGTCCATGGTGACTGTAGTTAGTAATAATGTATGTTTCAAGCTCAAAGAGGGTATTTAATATTTGTTTTAACATAAATAAATAGCATTCAAGATGACTAATATGTCAATTAGCTCTATGTGATCATTCCACAATGTATGTGTGAAATGAAGCATTTCTGGAGAAACCAAATTACAATAGATCCCTTCAAGCCAGTAACAGATGGAAAATGTTTCCAAAGGAGATCAAATAACAGTCAAGCACTGGGGGACCTATGAGATAAGGATACTTCAGGCCTCTAGGGGAAAAACCCTACTCCTGACTGTGTATTTCGAGTAACATTCTCATGACTATTGGGTAAACTTTCCAGGATGTATGTTAGACTTCATTAACCATCCACAGCTTGACAAAGAACAGACCCCTGATGTGACCAATCTTCTCACAAAGAGTGCAACAAGATACCATCTCGGTTCAGCAGTCAAAACTTCTGAGCTTTACCTTCACCCACTTATAATGTCACCACCAACCTATCTGTGGAATGCATTGATTTACAATTACCTTTGCTCTCTGTCTGTAAATGTAGTTAAACTTTTTTCCCTTCAAAATACTGGTTAAGGACAATTTGAATCCGTGTTACTGGACTTAGGTCACTGATAACTTGGATCAGAATAAACTATTTTCTTATTTTACTTTAAAGCAGAGTCTATTCATTAGCATTGACATAATCATCAATCAAACATCACATTGTATACCATAAATATACACATTTTTTTGTCAATTAAAATTAAAACAAAACTTAAAAACAACTTGAATAGATATCTTATTTGAGTAAGGCAGATTCAAAATAACTTATGTTTGTAGGTAGCATTTGGAAAAATGAATGACTAAACATATAATCAGGTAAATGACATAGTCCTTGGTAACATTTTATGTGTCAGAAAAGAAAAATCTTCCTAGAATCCATACAATACTATGACTAACAGGGCAGAATCTATGACTCTCTTGGTCAGTAGAGGAGAAAAAGCAGTTCTAGAAAATAGTAGTAAACGAAAACAGGTAGAGGAATGTGGAAATTATGACAGGTGATCAGTAAAAGCCCAGGAAGTAAGACAAGTCCTCTCCCAGGGTTACAATGTAAGTATTTAACTGTTTTCCAAAAAGACTACTGGGGGAAGTGCCAGAAGGACTGGGTTATTTTTGGGGGAGAGAATATCTCAAATAGATAAAATAAATGGATTATAAGAGTTACATTATATCTTGCCTTCCAGTTTTAGAAAGATTTTTCAAGATACTATGTAGATTCATAATTCATATATCATTACATATGGCCAACTCAAATGGGTCACAACTAGACAAGAATGTTTAATTTAAAAAATGATTACATCATTATAGAATACCATTTATCAATTTTTAATATTTGAAAAGAAACCAAAATAATTTACCAGTAGAAATTTGAGTTTAAAATGAAAACGTAATAAGTGCTAAAAGGATTATTAAGTAGGTGCTGTGATTTAAATGCTCATCCCTTCAAGATTCATGTTGCAATTGAGTTTGTATTGTGGTTGAAGTGTTGGGTCAAGAGTTCTACACACTCACAAGCAGGTTTTATGGCACTACTGAAGTGTGATCATGGTCCCCTCTTGCCCCCTTTCTCTCCCATCATCTGTCATAGCAAGAAGTCTCTTACCAGATAAGGTGCCCTGACCTTGGAATACCCAAAGTCCAGAATTGTAATAAAATTAAATTCTTCTCATTATGAATCACTGGGTTCTGTTACAGAAACACAAAATGGATTAAGACACTGGGAAAATAAAACTATGAAAAATGTTTTATAACTTGAAGTTGACATAGTAATGTATCTGGTTAATGGAGCTGCACTTGACAATTGGTGCAACTATCCATTCATACCACCACCATGGATATGGCTATGGGCCAGATCCTGCTGGTTGTTCACAATCTACTTCATGGTAGGTATTCAGAAATGCATTGGATTTTCTCTGAGGTTGCAATGTTTCTTGATAAACAAATATTTTTCTTAACTCCTTTTCAGTAAGGGGTAGTTGAGGGATAGTTGAATGATATATTTCTAGGTTAATAGGTATAAAATGATTTATTACACTTCACCTTCTTGCTGCACTCCTAAGTTAAGTCTCAATACTTAAGAGTTGAAACAACTCTTTGAAATCTTGGAGATAAAAGTTAGAAGATAAAGACAGCAGAGCATCTAACAGCAATCTCAACTGATAGAGTATACAAAAGGAAACCCGAATAGTGTAGAATCTTAATTGGACAATATAAATCTAGGAAGTAATGCCAACAGACACTCTTTTGATGAACTGCAAAACTGGACAGCCTATGTGGCCTTGAACTCTCCACTTGTAAGTAGTGAAGTATTCATTTGTCAAGACAGCACACCTCATCATGACTTTGATCATGTCTAAAATCAAGGGGTTAATCTAAATAATTTAACTAAAAATGTATTGGTACCTTATAGTTATACATAATAATGGGATTCATTATGTCATATTCACACATGAATATAAAATAATTTGTTCAATTTCATTCCCTTTCAGGGAGGTCAAAATGTCTAGGATATAGTTCAATATTACATATTTAATATTCTCTTCTTATAGTTGCTGATTTAAATTATGTATATCAGAATTTGATGACTTCTTTGCTAGATTTAATTTTAAAAAATGTTCCAGTAATTATTAATAAAAAGTGTCAAATACCCCATGGAGAAATTACCATTTTCAGTGGGGGGAGGGTGCACTGCATTTTCAAATTTAACAAAAGAAGATGTAGTTTGAACCATTGTTCTAATTGGTTTTTAAGGGCTCTTAAGACCCATCATCTTGTGATTGATGATCAACATCTACATAGTTGGTGATGGACCTAAGAGACTTCTTTATTTCGAACTCAAAATTCTGTTCTCTGATTAATATATTTAACCAATTATTTATAATTGGATTCAGAACACTATATGGAAATGTCAAAATTTGGAAATCACTTGAAAGTTTAAATAGGGATTTTCCCTGATTCCCATTGCCTTTTAAATTTTATAGAGCTGGAACAGTATAGTTTTGTATAAGAACTTAGAGTAGACTATTATAAAAGTTAAGACTCTGGGTTCTTTACAGCTATGACCTTGCCTTTCTCTATGAGAGTGCTTTTTTTATGTGTTTTCAATATACTCTCAATTTTTTACGGCCCAATCTAATAACCGTTACAGTGTTTTAGAGGAAATATGGGCATATAGAGTCAGCAACGAGTAGTAGTGACTTTGATTTCAGATAAGCCTCAAAACCTCTTCACTTCGTAGGCAGGCATTCTGTAGGACACTGTGCCTTCTCTCAACTTCACATTAAATGATAATTAAAATTTACATAAAAAATCTAAAATGCCAAACACTGAAAACGGAGCACAAGTCAATAATCTGAAACAATACACAAAGTACAAACTGTCCATTACAGCTTCCAGTATGCAGTCAGCATTCAGGAAATGTGTCTCTGTATTACATACAGGAAATGTCTTGTGGGATAACTAATTTAATGTTTAAGATGTGCCCTCATATGAGAAAAATCTGAGGGGCTTTGAGATCAGTCTTTAGAGGATGGTCTATTCCTCACTTCTAACAGAATGCCATCAATTCTTTCATTGTTTATCCAGCTGGAGTGAAATAATACACCATATTGTTGCTGATTTACATGTGCTAATAGTAGCACATGGGTAGCTACTGTTAAATTGTTTATTTTTCATCTCTCCAAACTCATTGAGCTCTTACATAGGTGATTTGAAAGAAATGCCATAGAATTTGTCTTTGTCAACTGAACAGATGTTAGAGTACTAGGGGGGAAAAAAAAACAGAACTTTTTATATGTTAAAAAAAGAGCAGAAACTGTCAGCTGTCTTCACAATATTATTTCATAAAAAGTTTTGCTCTATTCAAAGATTACTTCTTCATCCTAATGAAAGAGAATTAGCACCTGCTGATATTTAAATTGAGATGGCAAAGTGGTGAGAGCAATATGAAATTTTTCCTATTTGGTTCCTACTCCCTTATTTTATTTTTATTTATTAATCTTATGAGGAGAATTTTTGCTGACTACTTTACTCCTCTAAATACACAATCAGAGCTGGTGATGGAGCTCAGTAGCAGAGCACTTACCTACCCTGTACAGAGGTCCTAGCACTGCAAAAAAACAAACAAAAGCAATAAAAAAAAGAATTAAACATACACCTGCCCCCCACACAAAGCCAACATTTTCATTGTGCTGCATACTTTTAAAAGTTTACTCATAATATTTTACTTTTATTATAAAAGTTGAAAATAGAAAAGGTATCGCAAATATTTTTCAAACAGTTAAAACTGAAATATCTTCAGTCTTACAAATATACAAAGATCTCTTCCAGAGTGCTTAATTTTTAAAAACTGCTTTTAGATATTTAGGTGTAGTATGTTCCGGTTTTATAAAGTAGAAGTATTATATATATATATATATATATATATATATATATATATATATATTTATATATAGTATATTTTTATTACCCTGAGCCTCAGGCAACACATTCACCTAGTTTTCTTCTTACTTCTCAAGCTTCTTATTCCTCTTTTCTTTTGCTGGTGTCTCTGTTCTCTAGCCCTTTAAACTTCAGGTCAGTCATAGCTTGGTTCTTGGATCTGTTCTCATCTCATCTACAGTCTATTCTTGGGTGACTTCATTCATTCTGTTTTTAAAAACCATCTATATGTTGATGACCCTCAAATTTACATCTGCATTCTGCATCTTTTTCTTGACTCCAAATTTATATTCCACAGCCTACTTACATCTCCATATGAGTGACCTATAATCATTCTCAAATTACCAGGCCTCAAGTTGAACTCCTGATTCTAACATCATTCCAAACTTTTCCAACAGTCTTCCTGTATCTTACTTTATGACAACTGTATCTTTCCTATTCCTTGGTTTTTAATATTTGGAGACATTCTGGAATTCCTTCTTTGTTCCAGACCACAAATCTAAGTTATTAGCAAATCCTGTTGGCTTCACCTTCAAATTCTATCCCAAAATAAATCACTCTGCTAGCACTCATGGCTGGCCTGAATTATTGCAAAGTTTTGAGGTCTCACTGATTCACCTTTTCCCCATTCTTTCTACAAACATGCCCCCAAATAACCCTCTAAAACTAAGGGAAGATATGTATTTTTTTGGTCTATAAAAAACACATTACTTTTCATAATTGATATTATACCACTGGTGGGCCACACTTATCTGGAAATTTGATCATTTCCCTCTACACACAAGTCTTCTTGCTGTCCTTACACATGCTAATCACATTTCCAACTCAAAGTTATGGATCCTGATCTTGCATCTTCCTTCCTTTTTAAAGATCTGCATAGATTGATTTACTAATTCCTCTATAAATTTTCCCTGCTCACTCAAACTAATACACCAGTATGTATTTCCCCAACATTTGCAATTCCTGCTCCATGGGATTTTTCTGCCTATGACTTCCCATTATTTTTTCACTCAATTTTCTTTTGCTTTTATGTTTTCCATTGAAATATAAGCTCCATAAAGGCATATCATTTATTTTTTCACTTTTGTATTCTGAGAGTATGGAAGAATTTCTGGAACATGGTAAGCACTCAGTAAATACAAACAATTATTTTCACTGGGAAGTAGAGTTGGAAAAGTGAAGACAAATTCTTTTTATGATATTATTTTAAAGAGTAAGATTAGGGGTGAATCTAACTTTTCTTTCTTGATATGTTTCAAAAATAGTACGATGCAAAACTTCTTTGTGGCAAAATTCAAATTTCTATAATGGCACTTAGAAAAGTGGCTAATTTTAAAATTTAGACACTAAATACTTATTATTCTTGTCAGACCATGTTCTCATGTATCCAAAATGGAAAACAGTGCTTCCATAGGTGAAATCAATGTCTTATTATTATAACTCAGAACAACTTGGCAGAGATGAGGATTTATTTATACCAAGCCAAGGAAGTTTCAGGCAAGTGTGCATGTCAGGGCCATTCTAAGTGCAGTTTCCATCAGAGGAGCAAGGCAGAAAGGGGAATGTACAAAGTAGCTTCAAAACTAAGGAATAGGGTAGGAAATCTAGTGTGCACTATTTAGAATTCTAGGTAGAGAAGATGGATAGTGTATGAAGGAAAATGCTGATAATGGACAGTGCCTTTGAATTGGAATTTAAGTAAAGGAATTCTTTGTAATTATGAGAATCGGAAAAATACACTTAGGTCCACTATGGGGACCTGGTGGAAGCCAGAGGCTCTTTTAAATTAGAACACAAGGCAATATTTTAGGCAGATACCTGATTCTTACTGTACTTATAACAGTAAAGTGGCAGAAAACACTGAAGTAGGATTTACAGACTAATTGTCAGCAAAACAGTATCAGCTTTAGTTAATACCTACTGTTCAGCACTGAGATTAGATGGTCCTATGCAGTCTGGTATCAAAAATGAGTGGGGCTGGGCATGGTGGTACACACCTTTAATCCCAGTGACTCAGGAAGCTGAAGCAGGAGGATAACAAGATTAAGGCCAGCCTCAGCAATTTAATGAGATTCTTCTCCAAATAAAAAAGGTCTTGGTGTGTGACTGTGTGATAGAGGGTTTCTGGGTTTAAACTCCAGTAACGAGAACAAAATAAACTAAAGAAGATTTAGACTTCAATATATGACTTTATTGGTCAATCCTGGAGCAGGGTGCCTTGGCCTTGTGTCTTGCTGTCTAAACTCTGGGTCAGAGACTGCTCTGGAACTTTTTGTATGGTGTCTCTATTAGCCTGGACCCTTGTAGGGTGGAAATGGCATAGGATCATAGAAAGCTGAAAGGTGTTTTTAAATTTTTTTAACAAACTTTTTTTTCACTTTAAAAAATTATTTTATTTCAGCCAATAATCACTTGATTATTTTTTTGTCACTATGCACTGCACACTGCCAATAGAGTAATATAAAGAATAAGTTCTTGCCATCATGGAATTTTGTTTTAGTCACAGCTTTGTAATGTACTGTCCTATAAAACTTTAAAATATTATATTTAGTTTTAGGTCTCACTCTATTTTGATACAACTTTGCATTTCATTGTGAAATACAATGCACTGTAAAGGAACATTACAATGAACTGAAGAATTATCTACTGGTCAATGAGGTCCTTCTTTCAATCAATAATAGTGTTAGATGCTCATATTTAGAAAGTATTCTAGAAGTTTTCCAAACCTACCTCTTTATTTTATTTAACTGAGAAGATAGACTATATGCTAAAAAAATAAGTAAAATATAAACGAAATTGAAATGGGAATTTCCTGATACCAGAACTGAGTATATTTTCTTCCATTATGAAGGCTCTGTATACAAGCCTTATCTCAGAGTCCTTTCTCTGTTTGCCAGTCACGTCAGTACACATACTGTCATTCACCCCAAATTGGAGCATTCGGATTGTTCTGAGAAGAAAACAGGACAGTTCTGAGAAGAAAAGAAACCTCACTTTCATTTATCTGTCTGTACTTCTATATAACACTTAAAAGGGATTATTGAAAAAAAAAATAAACACTGAAAGCCATTAAAAATAAAGATAAAAGTTATCTTATCTTATAAATACCAGCTTGAGAAATCAAAGTTTGCAGTTGAGATATATATATATATATATATATATATATATATATATATATATAGAGAGAGAGAGAGAGAGAGAGAGAGAGAGAGAGAGTTGAAATTAGCACTGCAAATTTTTTTTTCATCTAAAGATTTTGGATAAATACGTAGAAGGAGATAGGGAGGTATTGTGGAGAGAAATCAATCAAATTACGTTTCATGAATGTAACAATATCCCGCAATGAAACTCACCATTCTGTAAAATTAATACACATGAATAAAAAAATTGGGTTGAAAAACTGAGTAAAATATTAATTACTTCCACAGGTTCTTCCCTCATATTTTTTCACTAGTCAGAACCATTTTTATGCAAGAATCAGTTACGAGGAAATTCAAAATGCTGAGGAAGAGGAGAGGGAGGCAAGTACCTTTTGCTTAACTGGCCTTTGGTGTCACCTCTCTTGGTTGGATGTTCTGGAGTTGGTGTCCAGTGACTGGCTATAGATGGCTCTGCAAAATGAGTAAAGATTCCCTGGTTCCTATCAGGACTGCTGAGTGTTCTTCCCTTGATGTCACACTCTCTTAAGGTAGCCACCAGTCTCTACCACTACCTTGTCCATGTGCCCTTTTTACATTTTCCCTCACATTTCTACCATCAGGTGAAGTCTCTTCATTAAACAAATATTGAACCACCTGGAAGGTGCATAGATAGATAGATAGACAGATACAGATATAATTGTCTGGCATCTTTGATGATATTTATGTAAGACAGAAACTTGATTTTGTCCTTCCTCAGAATGCTCCACTGATCACCACTGTAAGGAAGAAGTATCTTGATATGATAGAACCTCCTTTTAACTACCTGAGCACAGTTGTCTTCAAGATTTATTTACTCTTCATTTCAGTCCAGTTTCAACACGGAAGACTGAAGTCTCCAAACCAACAGAGACTACCAGGAGAACTCTGTAAACTTCATTTGGGACTTTGAATAGACAGTTGACCACAGGAGTAGATGAAGCCCATCATGTTCATGAATACTGGGGTTTTAACCTGAATATTCTTAGAGTATGAAAGCTGACTTCTCCCTCTATTTTTCCAGTATTCACAACTGTCACCTAAAATGCAAAATGCTTTGGTCACCCTACTCTATTAGGTGAAGACACTGTTCTTAAAGAATGTGGATACATGGGTAACAATGGAGTCCTATGGAATGAACATAATAAACTAATAAACTGTAGTAGTATGTTAAGTAGTCTTGTATCTGTGATATAAAAATGCTGTTTTTCTCTGATCTGTTTTCTGTTTAATTCAGTTTTGGCTTCTTAAAACTTTATTGGAAAGCATTCTTAATTTTCTGATCATTTTCTCTCTTAATGTTATAGTTTAAAGCTCCTATCTTATATCTGATTCATAGCCCTATAGCTCTCCTTTTTTCCTATACTCACTACAAGCTCATTCAAATTGTTGGAAACAAGAGGCAAAGAAATAGGTTTCATCTTTCCCAACTTGGATTTGTTGTCACTTTTCTGGCAAATATTGCTTGGCAGCTGGTATCTTCTGGGTGGTGGGCATCCAAATTCTGTATATTATCAGGCTTTGGTATGAGGCTTTCATGTGGCAATTATGAGCCCTCTAACTATAGAACCTCATATTTGGGGGATGTAACTCTAATGCTGCCTCTTTTGTTGCTTCATCTTCTACCACCAGCAACACACACCTCAGCCTCTTACAGCTGGTATCAAATGTACTCAATTCAAGCAAACATGCTAAAGTCCAGCTGCCCTATGGGATGCCAACCCATGGAAAATAGCCACAGCCCTGCTTTGCCAATTGCTAAGAGAGCAGACAGGTTCAACATTATCTCTTCTCTTGCCAGTTCATCCATTCCCTGTGCATAGACACTTTGGCTTTGTAGCCTGATTGACCACAGGGAGAATGAAAAGCCCCTTTGGATAGATACACTTAATTTCTCTTCTTTGTCATATCTGACTTTACAGAAGAAATGAGAAAGATCCACTCTCTCTCTTCTGCAGCCATCTTTATGGGATAGTTGTGTGTTATGATCTTGAGAGTAAAGTTGATTTTACTTCTGAATAAATCTTAGAGAAGTCTACGAAATCCAAGATCAAGATGCCAATGGAATTGAAAGCTTCTGAGACCTATCTCAGACATAAAGTAAACATAACTATCTATTCCCCGTGTCTTCTCTTAGTTTTCATCCTCTAATTTTTTGTCAAATTTCCTCTTTTTCTATGGACATCAGTTATATTAGATTGGTGATACACTAATGACCTCATATTAACGTTTCTAACTGGGGGATAAGACTTCAACATGAACTCCAGGGGTGTATGATCAGCCCATAGTACTGTTATCATTATTTCACATATATTTTTTGTGAAAAAATGGAAGAAATCTAGAGTTCTATTTTAAAAATTGTTTTAATACATTTGAGAAAAGAAAAAAAATAGGTAGTCATCTGAAATAGATACTTCACACATCATACTGTATGAAAAATGTTGGCTTCCCTTTGTTTCCATAATGATTACCAAACAACATAACTTCTTCTTCACAAAAAAATCCTTCCTAGGAGGGGTATCCCTTCTCATATGGGACCCATGAGAGCCATCTAACCAATCTCCATTCCAATGTCATAGTTTGGTTCATACGTTTTCTGTTCTAAGAACTTTATGACTTGATTCAGAATTTCTCTTTTCACTTCAACGACAGCCATTGCCATGGGTGTAACTTCAACATTAATGGGTCAGGGTACATATCTACCAAAATAATAGTCCCCTCATTACTTTTTGGACTTCTACAACTTTTGAATCTTTCCTTCCTTACCCTCTACTGATCCACGTAGCAGTCACTATGCACATTCAGTGCTTCATCCTCTTGTAAAGTTCAGGGTATGTATAAATATGAGTAATAACAACCATATGCCTTTCATGAATTTTCTGTTTCAGTGAGAAGGGATTTGAGTAAAAAGAAGTATTACACAAAAAGTTATCAGTTTATTTACTCACTCATCAAGCATCAATTAAACAACATTAACTATATTGTTGAATACCTGTTTTGTTTTACATTCTAGACATATATTAACTCAGTTTAATTTCCACTGAAAAACTTATAAAGAAGATCTACTACTATCCTCTTTTTATAACTGAGAACTGAGATATCAAGAAGTTAAATAAGTGATCCAAGGTCAGACATTTTGTGGGTGCCACAGATGAGACTTGAACTTACAGTCTGACTCCATAGTCCATTCAATCACTATCCTATGCTATCTTTTTTACAAATATAATTATGCAATCAATCTAAGCTGGCATCCTTAAAGTGATAGTTACATGCCCATTATTGGCTGACACAAAGAAATGGCACTGAGCTATCCAGCCAAACAGCGTATGGACCAGAGCAGACCTCCTTATCCCCAGCTCAGTCATGCATGCCTTTTCAGTAATAGCCAGAGAGCCAAAACAGTAGTTGGTGTTATGAGCTTAGGATTTGGGCAAAGATATTGAAATAGTGTGTAGTAAACTTGACTGGAACTGTAATGAATCCACAACCTTCTCAAGAAGGACTCTCATTTAGTATCATAGCCAAGCCAAGACTACACTCAGGGGTGGGGATAGACCCAAGCCTGAGGGGAACCCAGAGGAATGTTAGAGAAGAGAAATAAGAAGAGAGATGGATTTGGCTGTTCCTGATAAAGCAGCAACCTCAGGATAGCCCCCCTTTGTGGCTTCCTGATTAAAATGGGTTCCATTTCCAGGCAAGGTGAATTTCTGCTCTTGCTTTATCCTGCTGGTATTCAGTAGGAGCTCTTGAAGTTAGAATTAAATTTGGAAGCTCTTAAGAAAGAATTTGGACATAGACCAAGGACACTCTGAAAGTGAATGAAAATCTTTTTGAAAATTGTGTTGCTGGTGGAAAATCTGGCATAGGAAGTATGTCTGGCAGCAGACTAACCCTTTGTAACAAGAAATCAAGTGTTCCTGACAGCATTCTTTGTTTTACAATGAATTATTTGTGTCTTTACTATTAATGCTTTCAGGAAATACATTTATTGGGAGATAATTATCTTTATATCTCTGTGCTAGGCACCATGGGAATACAAATGAATTCAGTCTGAGGTATGCATGTGGGATGGAATAGCAGGGGACTGAGATGGCAGGCATGTAACTCACGCTTTGAAAGAGAAAATATATTTAACTACATGACAACATATGCACCTTGAGAGAGGAAACAGAAGAAAGTAGGACACAAAGACACACATAACTAAATCTATCTTAAATATGTAGATACATTTGTTCTGATTAGTTTAGAGGGAGAAGAGACAAGTAAGCTTTTGAGATTTTTCACAATTTTGGAATATTGTGATGTTTGAAAGATGATGGAGTGCTAAGAACTCAGGTTCAGAACACATAACCTTGGATTTGGTTAGCTTTGTTCCTAAGAAACCTAACACTTGATCATGTTTGCTTTTCTGACTGACTCGATTTTCTCAATTATTTTTTAACCCAGGTGAATTAGATGGGATGATGTGACATGTTAAGCACAATATCTAGGAAAATTATTAGCCATTATTATTTGTGTCACCATCATCACTATTTTTTGGTTTTGTTTTTGGTTTTCATAGAAGCAAGGGCTAGCATGTGAAGGCCTGGACAAATATATGATGTTGGGTCTGATAATGTAGACAGTGATAAATTCTTGAGTAGAATGAAATGATAAAATTCTGAATAAACTGGTAAGATTTCTTCTTATAGCACATTGAAGCTAAATAGAAAAAAAGACTATTAAGTGTATATTACTCTGATCTCTTGCCAGGTAAATGAATCTTTTAAATGAATCTTTATAAAGATAGATTCTTAGATTCTCTAATTAAAAGTTGGAAAAAGCTACCTCTTGACTTTTTAGACATACTCTACTACCAACTTTTTCAATAATCTAGGCATATAAACTTCTTCTTCTTTTTTTTTTTTTTTTTGCTACTTAGGACCATTTTGTTAATTATGCACATTATCAAAAGCATAGACCAGAGATTTGGAAAGCAGGTAGGATACAAATTAGGTTTTTCAACTTGCCTGGAGATGTGGGACTCTATTGACCAACTCAGGGCTTCTTTGTAGCTTTCATTGTTTCTTACCATTCCCTTTACTCTAAGTGTTCTTTATGGGATTACTTCCTCATACTTTGGGAGAAGGGAGTAAAAGGAAAATGACCACACATGGAAAGTTATACAACTTCAGAGCACAACTTTCTGGTGTAGATTAAGTATTTTGCATTTAATTTGTACATCATATTGCATATTACTCTAATTATGCAAATCTGCATTGAAAATAAATGATGCATGCATCTCATTCCTTTCAGAGAAACACTGCTAATTACTAAATAATGGTTTAATGGTTTGCAACTAGATTAACCACATACATGGTATATTGCAATATAGCAGTTTTATATCAATCCCAGGCAATAAAGAAGCAAGCATAATCTTCAAGTGCATATATTTAAAATAGAACCACAATCTACATTAGTTGGAAAAAAGGATTATTCAGATTTAGTTTTCAAAAAAACTTGCTATTAACAGAGTGATTAATTTTGCTGTAGCTAATTTAAAAAATAATATATTTTTGTATGAAATATTAATTCCTATGTACAATGTATGAAAATAACTTCTTATCAGGAAATGATTTCAGAAGAGAAACTTAACACATACTTTTGATGACAGTTGTGAAGGAATTAAATCTCTAGCCTCACTTAAATGTATCTATTTGTCTTTGCATTGCTATCCTGGCATATCAGTCAGGCAAGATAGCAGCTTAATTTTTTCCTTAGAGTTTTTTTTTCTTTTTGTGCAAGATTTATGTTCAGATCCATGTAGTGGGGTTCACAGTCCTTGCAGGCGTATGGAGGATTCCCCTCAATATTCTTTACAGTCTTACTGGTGTCACATTTGGAGAACGCATTCCAAAGTTATCGTTCAAAAAATATATTGCACTTTGATTTGCAAAGATGGAGCCAAAAAATAAGTGACAAAGACATTTCTAAAAATAAAACATTTCTGTCTCTTTAAAATATTTTAAAACATTAAAAAAGGTAAAGACCTGTAACATTTTTTTCTTACCTTTCTCCACTTAGCAGTGTGACATTGAGAATTTACATTCCTAGATGGCATCAGTACAGAATGTAAGCATCTCTTTGAAATCAGATTTTTCTCTGGCCTGTCAGATTCTAGGGAGGGTGGGAAAAAAAGCTGGCTGGGTGGAACAAAAGTCACAAAGCCTTGTGGGAAATGTAGTAGGCTGCAGTCACTCAGCAGAAGGGATCCATGTAACAGGGAAATGACAGGAACATTTGAACTATTGAGATCTTGACACCTGAACAGATTCTTTCTGTGCCATCAGAGTACTCCTAGGAGAAGAAACTAGAGAGGATATAATGGAAGACTTAAAATAATTATATATAAGCCATTGTTAGCATGCTTCTGAATTCAATATCTTGGGAAATGGATTGAATATTCTTATACTTTGGCTTGCAGTATTCAAATAGCATCCTACCTGGGATGAAACTAAAATTCCTGAAGTACTGACTCATGCTGTCAGTCCTGCTCAGAGCATTTCAGAGATGATTAAAATGCTGGTTGCCTCTGTTCCAGATTTGTGAAGGGTTTGGGGGGGCTAACACTATATGTTAAAAAAAAGGAAAACATTTTTGTACTGTTGTACAATTTGCTTGTAGTTTAAGCTAAATGATATTACAAGAGTCAAAATATTTGCTGTATACATGTAATAAAAATTGTAATGCATTCTTCTGTCATTTATTTATTTTTAATCAATAAAAAATTTTAAAAGTTTACAAAGCAAAATGTTACAACAAATAAAGGTTAATTAATTGTTGAAGGACTTTTAAAATAATTTTAATGTAGTCTGAATACACAATTTTATCTTCACATACCCCCAATCCCCTCAGAGCAACTTCCAGGCCTGAAAGATCTACACGTGGTAAATATCTTATGCAGATGAAACTCTTTTTTATCCTTTATATAATATTTTGGCTGAATCTTTTCTATGTTTGGAAACACAAATGATTACCACTGTTTCACAATTGTCTACGATATTTAAAGAGTAACACACTGTACAGATTTGTAGCCTGAACAATACACTATACCATTGAGCCCACACATGGAGTAGACTATACTATCTCAGCTGTGCTTATACCCTCTATGATTGGCACTGATAAAATTACCCAAGGTCACATTACTCAGAACTGTATCTCAGGTATTGAGCGATGCCTGACTAAAAAGATCTTTGACTCTTCTTTGAAGTTGACACATATAGTAATAGAATCCCAAATCTCCCTGAGTTACCATAGAATGGAATTGAAAAAGGCCCACTCTTGAGCCAGGGAATTTATTCTCCTTGTCTCTCATCTCTCTGACACTGTGACCAATTATTGCATTGACTTTTGTTTATCATCATTCCAGTAGCTCATCTTATAGTTCTTTTTTTTTAGTACAATATTTTTTTAATTGCTACAATTTTGTTGCCTTGGGAACCTACTAAGAATTTGAATTAGCAACACCTACTTCTTTTGGCTCCCCACTATCTCCTCAGTCTGACACATATATTCATTTGTGTCTTCACCATTCAAACACCATGTGTGTATTGAATGTCCCCATGGTGCTATGTACCGGGACAGTGGTGATAATGTTAGAGAAAGGGATGTAAGGGTGAGAAGGACACAGTCCCTGCCCTCAAGGATTTTAGATTCTATATGACAGAAATTTAATGTAATTTGAGTTCAATCTAGTGATAAGTAAGAAAGATGCTCATAAAATAGGACAGTTATAGAAGAACACAGAAAATCAATATTTCTGCGACTGTGTTGAGAGACCTGAGAAGCTTTAACAGAGCAGATGCTACCTCGGCCATATGTTGAAATATTTTATGAAGCTTTGTTAATACACTTTTAACCTCAGTGAGAATAGTGATAATATTCACAATTCTTTACTAATTTCTTTATTTGAATCTATCACTTGCTTTTCTCATGGAAGCTCCCAGAACTACTTCCTACACTCTTTCTCCTCTCCAACTTCATCTTCTTCAGGATCAAACCTTTGGAGATAGAGCACTCTTTCTACCTTTATTCTTTTTCCTTGGAAACCTCAGGGCTCAAAGAAACTTCAAGAACCTCAACTAGTTCTAGCTTACCTGTTATATTTTATATAGGTGTAAATATAAATGTTCTTATATTAGCCAGTCATAAACAATTTATTTAAGTTTATGCCCTCTGAGTTCTGAGCAATTACCTTCAAATAACCTTTACTTCAGGGTATATGTGTGTGTTTAGAGGGTTCAGAAATAGACAATGATGGAACATTGCCTGAACTCAGGATCATTTGAGATTCAAAAACAGTGGCATTGATTAATCATTTCCTCACACCAGGGTTATTTTTAATGCAGTAAGATGTTTGAATATAGAATCTATCAGCAAACTTTCTCTTATATTCTGTTTTCCCAATTAATTCAAGAAGGGCTATTTATCTTTAGTGATGTATGTTGTATGAGGCAAAATTAATGCACCTAGCTTCATTTGGATTTTAATTGTTCTACTCATAAATCCTGGAAAAGATAGTATTTATAAAGATAATTGACAGAGATGAATAGCCAATATTAGGGTCTGTAGCAAGACTGGCCAAACTATAATGCTTAGCTTAGGAAATGGATTTGTTGTCTTTTGAGTTAATGGAGAGTCTGTTTTGTCAACATGTACATATTACATTTAACCAAATATTAATTTTTTATGATTGTGCATATATGTAATCATATATTCATATGATTTTAATTAGCTTTTTGTCTATTAGACAAAGAAAAAAATCCCTCCAGTGAAGCCACAAGTGTCCTCTTCACTAAAACACAAAGTAAATAAGAGTTTTCCAAAGTATCTCAAAATTTATATATTTTAGTGCTTTCTTTTCTCCATTTTCATATTAAGAAAAGTGTTGTTATACTTCAAATTAAGCAGTTCAATGTTTTTAACATATAAAAGGAATTTATTGAAACATCCTGGCATTTTAAGCTATACACTTGTATTCTTTTTCTCAATAATTTGACATAATTCATTGGCACTAGTTAATGAAAATTGATGTACTCTTTGTGAGTACAATTACAGTACAACTAATATACTTAGTGTTGAATGCAAATTTGAAAGCTATCAATCAAGATATTGGAAGGCACTTTGGCTTTATCAATTTGAAATGAGACCAAAATTCAATGAAGGAAGAATAAGTAGACCGTGCTTTCCTCCTCAATAGTTTTTTTCGGCTGCTTTTAAAGTACAGATCATAATTGCCATCGATGGTTTTACAATACACTGAAGAACAGGAAATTCCACTTAGTTCACTGCCCATATTCTTTCCTTGCTCCAATTGAATTTCTTTGTATTGTTTAGTATGGTTATCATGGTTATACACTTGATCCCATTGCGTGGTACAGATGCACATCTTTTAAGTATCTATTGTTGGAATATAAAACAGGCTTAGTTGCAAGACAGTTATTGCTTATTTGAATGAGTGCAAAGAAGCATCTGAGGTTGGATGAACAAGAAAGAAGCTGGCAGAAATATATTCTACAAGGTAGGCATGAATTACAAGAAACTGATTTGGTAAGAAGAAATGTCTAGAAAGCTTGGAGGGGCTTCGTGCCTAGGTGTCATGTAAAGTTCATGTAGGATTAGAATATCCCATCATATGTTCAGGGTATAAAAGTGGGAAATTTAAGAGAATAGTAATTATTATTTTGTTACCAGACCATGTAAAACAAAACTCCAACCAGTGAACCAAGCAAAGTCTGGAAGTAGTCCCATGGAAAGGAAAGGTAAGACATGGGGACAAAGCCCAGAACTGAGATTTAACAGGGGTCTCTATTTAGGACAAATGTAATCATTTGGCAAATATTTGTAGGTGATTAATATGTATGATCTATGAGAGCTGGGAAGGAAGGGTAAGACACAGGCTTTGTTTTTAAGTTCTCATAGTTTAATGAATTATTTAGTCATTCACACAGATTGATGTAAAAGTGAATCAGCAATCAGCACAGGTACCAGAGATTATGCAAGTTTTAATGAGAGGAAATTTATTTATCCCGGAGGGTTATGGAATTAAGAGGGAGAAATAGAATGAACAAGGACACTGGATGGAATGTTTTACTCTCCTTTGAGAACAAAATGAAAAACAATGTGTGATCAGAGGTAAGGCTGGTGAAATAGGCGGAGTTCATGTCCAGAAAATTTCATATTTGCACTCTATGGTATTTATACCCTGTGAATGATGGTTACTAGATGGATTGAATCAGGGGTGCTTGATATATACAATTTGCATTTTACTTTGATTATTCCTGCAGTTGTGTAGATAATAGAGAAGAGGGATTACACCAGAAGACAAGGTCTGCCTTTTGAAGAGCATTACAGTGGTTCTTCCAAGAAACGATGATGTCTGACTGATGAGAATGGGATAAGGAGAGAGGTGGTAATATATTTGAGATTTATTTAGAAGAGCAAATAGGAAAAAAACATTTGCTGCCTAGCAATTATAGTGAGATGAAGCTGTGTGCTCAACAGAGTCCTTTACTTTTCTTCCAGAGCTTATGGAAAGACTCTCATTTTTCATCCTTCTTTGCAATTAGCTTGGCTTTATGATCATGTACTGGCCAGTACAATATGGTTTTTAAAATGTTGCTTAATACTTCTGGTTCAGGCCCACTAAAAACATTTTTAGGCATGCTCTAAAGTCACTCTTTTTCTTCATGTGAATGCATAGGGTTTTAAGGAGCACTCCAAGATTTTAGCATGGAAGAAGCAGGCATCACTGAATGACTACGATCAAAGCTTAGAAGGTCCAGTATTGATCTGATTAAATTTAATTGACTTCAAGGGAATTTGTTTGTTATAAAAGTAATCAACCTTGATGAAAATTTGAGTGAAAAAAATGAGTAAATTAAAAGAAACGTAATTACATGGCAGGGGACTATTTCACTTTCTGACATGGTGAATTTGAATTGACTATGAAGTAATTAGAAGAGAGGTGAAACCATAAAGCTGATAAGATTGATCAGGAAAATAATTGACTGAGGAAAATAATAGGTCAAAGATGAAAATCTGGGGCACCAAAAGTTAGTAGTGAGAAATATGAGAAAAACAAAGAGCTGAGACTGAGAGAGTCCAGGTCAAATTGAGGGAGACTTGACTTTCCATTTTAAGGTGTTAGGATTTAGCTCTTTAGATGATAGGACGTCTCTACACAATTAGCATTTAAAGTCACTCTGTCAGAGGAGTCATATGGTAAGACTTACATTTTGTTTAGATTATTCTTATAGCTCAGCAGATACAGATGATATATATGAATTCAAAAGCTCAAAGAAGGGTTGGGACTCTACTAGAATGGTTAATGTAAGCTGTTTTGAAACCCAGGTAATTAATGTTTTAAGGAGAGAAAAAAATAATGGAAAAAAATATCAATAATGCCAAACTCAAGAGCTTCATTTTTATTTGGAGTTTGGCAACATGGCAGTAAATAAGGACTTAAGCCATATTGTGGTGGGCGAAAAATGACTGGATGAGGGGAAGTAGAGATTACAAAAATAGATAAGCTTTCTGAGAATGTAAGGGAAGACAGTGAACTGTAGACAGAGGCATATTTTTAAGGTTAAGTGGTTTTTGTTGTTGATTTTTGTCAGAATGAAAAAGATGTAAAATGCAAATAATCAAAAGAAAAAAAGAAAGCGTGGAGATTCTGCAAAAAGAAGAAATAAGTCAGATGCAGAGTTCCAGGAATAGAAAGGGAGTAGAAAGTCCAAACTGATGGGGTTGGTCTGAATAGGACATGTGGTACTAGAGGAAAGAAAGTTAAGAACTAAGCTAATGTCTGTAGGTGAAGACATCAGAGGACAGTTGGTTCATACTTGATTTACTCTGTCTTCTTGAGCACAGAAGTTGAAAACGTGTTGGGAAATACAAGTACAGAATGGTCATTGAGAATATCATTAACATTGTAACCAAGGAAAAGTGAAAGGTTTTGTATGTAGGACTAAAAGCAATGGCTTTTTACTCAGCTAACTTTGATATCATGGATATCATGGGTAATAATTGGTACAAAATTTCTCAATTTTCCCTTTAATGATTAATCCATATGTTAGACTTTATTTTTTAAAACCAATATTTTCCAGTGATTTTGGGATTTAGATACAATGGTATTTTTTGATGAATAATGTCATTGTTGAGCTGCCTTTTCTATTGCATGTATAAAAATGTCACAATAGAATTAAACAAAAGTAAAATGGCTTAAAATGTGTAATCATTTATACAGGGGCCTTTTCCTGTCTTCTTTTATCAAGTGCATATGGAAACCTAGGTAGACAAGAATTCATTTCATTAGCAATTCTCCCTCTCCATTCTAATTTTTCAAATATCCTCCTGAAATATGCACATCACATAAGAAGTAATTCCTTCTGAAATAGAAAAACAAGTGGTATCAGCTCTTTGTTCATACAATAATTTTGTAAAATGAGATGGCTTACAAAATAAATCTCAAGTGATGCTGATAACAAAATCAATATCACTATGAAAATGTAAAACATCATTTGCTCTAAGAGACTTTTCCTGAAATATCCAGGTTACATTGGAAGTTTCTCTTCCATGCTTTATGAAGCAAAATATACCCTAGACAGTATTCTTGGTTGAAAATCAGACTTCATATTTGCATCCCAATAATAGACTCATTTCCTTGAGAATGAGGAATGAATATACCTTACCCATCTATATTTTTAGAATGTTGAAGACTGCTTGTTACATTATTAAAAATCAGTAGATGGTAATTGAAAAAAAATATCAAAAAATAAGTGTATTGTTGAATAAATAAATGAATGGATTTTCTCATATTTACAGAAAAAATGAATTTTTTAGTTTAGTACCAGACCACAAAAGTGAATCCATGATTTATTACCTCAAAATAGAAATTAAAAAATATAAAAAATAAACTATTCTGTTATCAGAAAAAAGTATGTATAAGAACATGTATTTCCTTTATGCCTATGATAGCTGCTGTAATTTTCTTTTTTGTTTATAAATATTAAGGAAGTAAGAGAAATGCCCAAAACTAAAATGCACTTTTGCATTAAAAAATAATGCTGCACTACACAATATAATTGGCAAAAAAAATGTCTGGCCTAGTACTCCATAGATCAGAATGAGAAACTGCAAATAATATTTAAAGTCACTGAATCACAAATATGGATGTAAATCTTTCAGTACATGCAGCTTTTGCATTGTTTTCTTGGACTTGCTAAGAAAACAAACAGGAAATCTTTTTGAAGATTCTTAAGGGTTACAGATTCTTTACTGTTTATTCAGGGGTTTATTCTGTTTTAGTATTAATTTTGAATTCAGTTCAGTTATATAAGAGAAGATACAAATGTTAATAGCATATTTATTTCTTCATTAATCCTAGAAATAAATTATTCATTCCATAAAATATATTTCTTTGTAGTATTAATAAAGAAAACACTACTTCCACTAATTGTTATTAGCATGCATACTTGAATTGATATTAAAATTAAATAATTTCTTACATAATCAAATACTCAAGAGTCTACATTCAAACTCAAGAATTGCAAAAATTTGCCAAAATGGTAGTGTTAACCTAATTTAAAAATGAAAGATAAATTTAATGCATTATTCAATGCATTGGTAACTAACTTTGAATTGTTTTACCATTATGTTCTCTCCTATGAATTCATAGTGTTATTATTGCTAAATATAACTTGTAACCAAAGGCATTACATTATAAAGTGCAAAGATTATTAGAAATGCAGGTGCTAACAGAGGCATACCACTCCATGATCTTATGTGTTTTTTTAATCAAGCCAAATATAGATCTGATCTTCCCTTTTTCCATTTATGAAATGATTATATTATGAATTGTTCTATATCCATTGGAGAGGGATATAGAACAATTGTAATAATCACAGCATATATTCAAAACAGTACATAAATAAAAATTATTATTAAATATTAGATGATCCTATTTCCCAGACATTTGAAGTGCTTTGTAATTACTCTTCTATTACTTGCATGTTATCTACATCTTGTTTTCTGTCATTGTTTGGGGAATTTTCTTTATAAACGAAAGCATCAATAAGTAGAAAACATACAAATGTAATAAAGAAACATAGCATAATATATATTGCATATATTATGCATTATGTATACACACAAGACTGACTTTGATTTAAATTTGTTTATTTTTATATACAAACATTTTTATATTTTTCTTAAAAAATAATTAAAGTACAAGTGATTTACCAGAAAAAAGAGAGAGAAACAGTAGAATAATTTTTCTTCTGATAGTACCAGGCTGCTCTGGAACTAGAATGTACCATCACTGAGCTAGAAAACTGGAGTTTTTCTTTGAGATGCTCTTTACTTGATTTAGTGGAGGCACATTTATCAAACCTAAAATGATTCCACCTCATTATTCATTTACTTAAGGAAGACCTGAGTTATTAAAATGGTCTGAGAATAGTTGCTTCATATTACGAAAGTCATCACTGTTCATAATGATACTGATAACTCACTTCACTAGCTGAAGGGTGCCTCTCTGAAGGGATTACTGTGATGCAACCTTCTAGTTTGGTTTGTCTAGGATGACTTTGATGATCAGTGGGACAGTGTTGGCATGAAGGAATAGGAATTAGAATGTGTTCACCAGAAGACAACATGTTCATCCTTCATCCTTCTTCAAACAGAGATTGGCCTTATATTTTTTGGTAAGATGCCGCAGTCCGGCTGCAGCAAAATAACCGGGGGGTGACTTGTGTACATTGATACAGCAGGAGTGGGAGCCGTTTATTGTAGGACAGGAGGGGTATATATACATTCCACACAGCTTATCTTAATTAACATAAACTAGATACAGCAGTCAACCAATAAGGAATCTCTACACTTAATGGCTCTCTGGCATTACTTCACAAACCACTCCCTCTGGCAAAATGCCAGGCGCCATCTTGACTTGTTTACAGACCCTAACAGTAAGACAGGATTTCTTGAATACCATGTCAACATGTGGGTGAAGGAGGAAAATGATCAATAAGAACCATCCTAAGAATGGACATGTTGAGTGATCATTAAGTAGAGGGTTGCCTGATGTCAAGTTTTAAGTTTTTTTTTTTTTAATTTCTTTTTGTACATCTTTTATTATCTTCAGAATTTAGTGAGGTTAAATAAAAAGCCTTTCCCTTACTTTCATGTGACTACTTTGTCCAATTTCCCCATCCAGGTGGCTTAAAACAACAGATACTTATTCTCTGACAGTTCTGGAAGCCAAATATCATACCTCTATAATAACTGGGCTGAGATCAAAGTGTCAACAAGACTTTGCTCCCTTGCAAGCTCTAGGAGGGATTCTACTCCTTGACTCTTGTAGCTCACAGTGGCCACTGGAATTCACTGGATTGTTAACACATCAGTCCAGTCTTCAAGGTTATCATCTTCAAATTTCTGCCTTGTCTTTGCATCATTTTCCCTCTATGAATGTGTAACCTGCCTTCCTTTCTTGCCTCTGTCTTATGAAAACATTTGTCACCCCACCAGATATTCCACAATAATCATCCAACACAAGATTCTTAATTACATCTGAAAAAAAAAACTCTTTTTACTTTATAAGATAATATTTATAGGTTCAGGAATTAGAACTTAATGTTTTTGAAGGAGACTGTTTGCACCTATCACATGCTTCCCCTTTGCACCTTTAAACAAGTATTGATATAATGCTGACCATTTAATTAAAATCCTCCTGCATACTCTAAAGAATGAGAAGGAACAAGAGCAAATGGGCCAGATTTCCTGCCCACAGCATAACTGAAAGAAAGGGAGCACAGTCTCTCCACTACCTACAGGTATAAAAAAGCATTTTCTCGCTTCCAGAGATTTAAACCCAGACAAAACACAAGACATAAGAGGGCCTAAGGTTAGTGTAAAATAGTAACCAAAGTAAAAATCTATCTTAAATGTAAAAATGTTTAAAAAGGACATTAGAGAATTTATTTTAAAATGGACTATAAGTCCTATATCCTATGTCTGCATAAAAGCTTTTGTAGGAATGTTAATAGCAATTTTATACCAACATTTGAAAATATCACAAATATCTATCAACATATGACTGGATAATCAAATGTGGTATTGTTATAGTTAAAGCTTAGTCCCAGGGTTTCATAAACTGACTTCCAGACCACTCACGTATAATGGAATCAAGCCTTTATTGAAGCACACCAGTGGTGGCTGACCAGAACATAAAGCTATTCCCCTGATCAGCCCTGAACAATTGCAAGGGCACTCCTTATAAGCCTGAAAACTGCAAAAGGGATGTTCGGGGGGTCTAGCCAATGCAAGCAAGCCAGGTTACAGAAGCAGGACAGTGCAGTCAAGCGGAGGGAAGCCTAACCAATCACAGTTAGCCCAGTCACCCCAGTTACAGAAACAGAGCCCCGTTACCCTAGTTACAGAAACAATATCCCATTAGGTAGTTTTGTGTTCTTAAAGGTTTCTATAGCAAAAGGAAAAGAACATTTTGCCCCAGTCATGGCCCTATTACTTGGCATGGTTGTTTTATAGGATGAAGTCATAAAACAAAATGGAGTCACATTTGCTCCTACTATCACAGTATGTCCACTCAATGGAACATTCTGAAATTAAAATAAATGCTCTTATACTACAATGTGGACTTGCTTCTCCTAAGATTAAACTCACATCTAACAAAGTACACTATGCCATACCTCCACACCAGACAGAAGGTGGAGAAAGAAAAACAAAATCTATCATGGGATCAGAATTTACCTTCATATCTGCTGCTCATTAATACTACTATTTGAGCCCTGCTACCAGAGAATATTCAAATCTGTTCACATTTCCTTGAATTCACTGCCTTTTGAGACATCATCTATTGTTACTTGTGCAGTTTTTTGTCCTTCTCTGGTATGGCTTTGTTGTTTACCTACCAATGGTACTTGTAAATTTTTTTTCTATTGGGCTGCAGTTTGAATCCTGCCTATTAGTGATAATTACTCTGTCATACATCCAAGAATCAATCACTTCCTAACTGATAAAATTTTGATCCAAATCTCCATAAGCATAGTCATAATATTCTTTCTCTGTTTCTTTTCTTTTTTTTGGTATTTATTGCTCTATAGTCTAGTTTTCATTTTAAAATTTAAGTCATATCATGTTGCTTCTCATTCACAATTTTCCAACAACTTCACAACTCATTCAGAGAGGAGCTGAACTCCTTATAATAACTGCCTTAAGGCCCTTAGAAAACAGAAATGATCAGATTGTCAAAATCAGACTTAGGTGAATCAAATATCTCATTCTGTATTAAACTTCACTAATAATTTCAAGGACAAAAATAGTCATGGGACAAAGGCAAAACAGGGAAAAGTGTCCTTTCTTACTACATCAGTATTTACTCTGGTTTTGATTAACTTTGAAAGTCTCTAAGTAAAATATGCATTTACATTATTTTCTCAGAAATTTTCATTTTGGTAATGAAATGTCTCTACTTATTCTCAATTTCATAACTTTTTCCTAGAAATATAACTTCTAAATTATTAATTCCAAGTTTTCCTAACCTGCAAAATCCTAAAGGATCTATATGTCCTACTGAAAACATTCTATAAAAAAGTACTCTTTCTTTCACTGAAAGTACCAACTATTTGTTACCGACATCTTTTATAGCTACATTTGACTGATTTCTCTTCATTCTTTTGTACAGGGATTTCCCTATAAAGAAAGAGAATTGGTTGCAAACTTGCTCTTTATCCATTTGTTTCTCAGGCCCTGATTGGATTTGGTTTCAATGCGTTTGACATAACCTTGGACTAAATTGACCTATTAAGAATCACATCCAATTTATTCACTTCCAGCTTTCGTAATAAGTCATGAAAACCTAATGTAACCAAGAGAAACATCATAGAAACTGTCAATTTCTTTTTTCTACTTTTGTTTCTCAAAGATAGATGAATCCCATTAGTTGTCATCCGTTACTTTAATCACTTAGTCATACAACTAACACTACTATAGAAGATCTTATGAATGCAAGGCATTTTATAATATTCTGGAGTTCAGGGTTGTAAAAATATGATTCTTCTCACTATTTTACATGGATACTAGAAGTAGAAATTAAGCTGTGCCCTACTCTGAATTAGCTCACAATCTCTGGACTGTCACTGGGGCTTCAGCTCAGAGAAATCTTCCCTGCTTGACAAAGTCCACCCAAAACTGCCTGCCATCAGGACCTGTGCCTATCACACTCTATGCCTGGAATGAAGAGCTCAAGCCTTGACAGCTCTGCCACCTTAGCAACCCCTTAAACTTATCTGGCCCCCTGCAGTGACTCTTTAGCCATCCTTATTAGCTCTCTGCCTTTGCCTTAGGTTCAGCTTTTTAAAACCCTACAGCCCCTGAAGACCCTTCCTCAGCTTTTTTTTTTTTTGTAATTTGTATATTGTTGCGTAAATTATGTTGTGAGACTTGAGATTACAGACATTAATAGTTAAGATTGAAATGGGATAAAATTATGTGTGATTGCCCTGCTAGTGGTTACCAAGAGAAATCGAGAGGACTCAGTGAATTAAAGTCTATGTACCTTATAAATCTTCTGTGAATCAATATATTTTGACATTGTGGAAAAACACAAACCTATGTTAATGGTATAATTCACTCATGACACAAGACTTATAAATAAATTTCTGCAATTCAGTTTAAGAGTTTCATTTATAATATATACAGAATTGCTATGGGAACCCAAAGTGGGGGAAAGCTGTTTTGCTTGAGCTGGTAACTTATCTATTTAGTTATTTAGTCAAAATTAGAAAGAGTAGGAGAAGTTCTTCTTACAGCTTGCTTTTCTTCTTCTCTCCGTGTGTACAGAATTTTAGTTTTATCTCCAATGATTGTTCCATGAGATGAGGAGGGTTTGTGACCTGTCTATTGTGTTTTATGACAAGAAAGAAAGGGACTGTATTTAATTTTATCTTCCATAAAATAATCAAAGTAATTGGCAGAAGTGTGAGTGCTTAGTAAGCGGACTTGACTGAAATATGGAGCACTAGCTAGCTAGGAGTTGGTGCATGTGACATCTCTAAAGCATGGTGAATAACTGCCCAGATTCTGAAGTCAGAAATCTTCAGGTCCCATCCAGCCTCTACCACTTCTTATCTCTGAGATTATGGGTAAGGGCTGGATCCTGTCAGTGTCTAAGTTTCTTTATATACAAAATAAGAATAATGACAGTATTCAGTCCATAGCCATGTTTGAGGATTAAATGTAGTAATCGCATGTAAACACCAAGAAAAGTGTGGAACCAACCTAGATGCCCTTCAATGGATGAATGGATAAAAAAAATGTGGCATTTATACACAATGGAGTATTACTCTGCATTAAAAAATGACAAAATCATAGAATTTACAGGGAAATGGATGGCATTAGAGCAGATTATGCTAAGTGAAGCTAGCCAATCCCTAAAAAACAAATGCCAAATGTCTTCTTTGATATAAGGAGAGTAACTAAGAACAGAGTAGGGTCGAAGAGCATGAGAAGAAGATTAACATTAAACAGGGATGAGAGGTGGGAGGGAAAGGGAGAGAGAAGGGAAAATGCATGGAAATGGAAGGAGACCCTCAGAGTTATACAAAAGTACATACAAGAGGAAGTGAGGGGAAGGGGAAAAATAATATAAGGGGGACAAACGAATGTCAGTAGAGGGAGCAGAGAGAGAAGAGGGGAGGGGAGGGGGGGGGGGGGGGGATAGTAGAGGATAGGAAAGGCAGCAGAATACAACAGACACTAGTATGGCAATATGTAAATCAATGGATGTGTAACTGATGTGATTCTGCAATCTGTATATGGGGTAAAAATGGGAGCTCATAACCCACTTGAATCAAATGGTGAAATATGATATATCAAGAACTATGTAATGTTTTGAACAGCCAACAATAAAAAATTAAAAAAAAATGTCAACCATGGGGAAAAAAAAAGGCTAAAAGACTATTCCAATTTAAGAATAAAGAGACAACTGAATATATATAAAAAAAAAAGAATAGCATTATCTTATTACTCTTCTCTTTCCCTTCTACATTTGTTTAAAGGACTACTGCAAAAATGATCAAAGACAAAACTGGCTAACAATACAATGAGGATAGGCTGTTACTATGTACAAATACTTTGTTTTTGTTCAGCTGTTGGTTTATAAACACCTTCACTCTGACTAATGCTTCATCTTCACACCTCATCCATATGTGTTTGTCTTTTTATTTTTATTTCATCTCCTGACATGTAATTTAAACTGAACATTAAACTCACTCTTCTGTAATCTTTTTATACTTTCCTGTCTGCTTATTGCGTTGTCTGTTAATAAACACCAATTAGCACTTCCAAGTATATCTTCATAAATGCAAACATTGAAATTATTTGAATAGCAGAAAAATATCTAAAATAAAGAGCATAATACAGTAGCATATTTAATTAAAATGAGTCCATTTTATTTGGAAATTCATTTATAATATTAAATCATTCTTGCTTTGTACTTGTCTTCGTTTTGCTATATTTTAAAGAACCGGTTGAGTAAAACTATGGTGTATTTCTAAGATTACTTAATCCTATCCTCTTCTAGGTTAGATGAGATAATTTTAAAGAAATCTAACAACAACAACAACAACAAAGCATCCTAAGAATTATTACTTAGATAAATAGAGTAGCCTTTGGGGATGTTTAAATAACCCCCATAGCTTCAGTGAGGCACAGAATAAAGACAAAAATAGTTGTATTGGACACTGCTAAATATTCAATCCTGCTGTAAAAAAGTCCACTTCCAACTTACAATTATTTTGCAGGAAACTCCTTATCTCTCTGAAGTATATGCTAAGTTCTTTTCTAAAAAATAGAGCTATTAATGTCATTGCATTTCTAATTTGCTCTGATTAGCAAGAATCTCAAAAGCAGACCTGCAGTTTAGTTTCAAGAGGCAAATTAACTCTAATGAAATTGTATTCACATCTATTCATTACCTCTTGTGTTTTTTTTTTTTTTTCAACAGGATTTCTTTTTAAATTAACCTTATTGTTACACTTTGCTATAAGCTGACTCAACTCTGGAAAAAGGGAAAAGATTAATGCATTTAGTAGATTAATACTGTCTTCAAACTCTGAAAAACTTAGGAAGATATTTCAGTCTCTTTTCTCTACATCAATCAGCTAATAACTCCTGTTGACATCAGTGGAAATTACAGGTAAGACAATGGAAGGAGAGATACACTACAAATAATATAAAAATTTCTTCCCACTTCCCTATTAAGTTGTCAATTGTTAATTGCATTTTGAAAGGAGAATAAGACTGAAGTCTGATTTATAGACCACATTACTCTGGAATTCATGTTCTTAGGATGAAAAATGGTATACTAATAATACTTTCCTCTTAACATATGTAAAAAGATCATTGAGTTTCTTTTTCACTTTGAGTTTTCAGGTCTAGAAAAGTTCAAAAATATTTTTGAGCCATGTAGTTATACCAATAAAAAAATCTTTGAATTGGTATTATTCATTACCATCACAAATTTTTATTGTTCTCAATACTGAAGGCTAGAGAGATGCCATAGAAATTAGAGCTAGCTGTAGCTAAAATCCAATTAACAGCAAAATCACCTAAAACATCCATATTAGATTTCTTTTTGGAGTAATCCTCTTCTATATATTCATCACTATAGCTAAAGCAACACCATAAACTAGAAAATAATATATGTAACTCTTTACAGCAATTGGCAGTGTTAAAGTAAATAAATTTTCTTCATTCTTAAATTATGAGAAAAGAAAATCAACTAAAAAATGAAAAATAGTACGTGGGAAGCCTATTTACAGAAGAAGTGGGAATAGCCAAATTCTGATCAATTATAACCACACATTTAAAAATGATAAGAAAAATTGAATATACCACAGATATTTTTATACATTGCTGATGGGAGCACATGAACTTCTATATTAGGAGGAAGATACTTGCCATTCTCTTTAAAAAGAAGAAGAAGATATTTTAACCCCTAATCCAAAATATAATGACCAATCATACAATATGAAAGTACCAGTATGCTGTGTAGATGAACCAGGGTGTTCACTGTAATGTTGTTTGTATCATGAAGAATAAAAATTAGAAGCGGGGTAGCTATTATGCAATTTGATCACTAGGGCCATTCTCTGCTCTTGTCATTTATTCTGTGCTACAGCAGCCCACTCTGTATGAATTTCATCAGAGATTACCAGGCAATCTTGGAAGCTCTTCCAGTGAAGGCAAAGGAAAAGTGGAGCATGAGCCCCATGTATTCATTTCCCAGATTCCTTCTCTGCTAGGTGTCTGTAGATTGCCTGTGCTCTCTGCCCAAGGCCTTACCTTCTGTTTTTCAGTTATTCCTCCTGCTGCTTGGCTCTGGTTGCTGATGTCTGCTCCTTTCTCTGACCCATTGAGACTGCTTGGTATAGTGGCTTCCAAAACTTTCTAGCCCCTGTTATTGTTGCTATTCCTAATTCCTTCATAGGGCATCCCTTTTTTAAATTATCTTTGACTTGAGTGTACCATCTATTCCAGGTGGGATTTTGACTGACATGTCAATCAATTAAACATGCCTCAATAAATTCTCAAACAGCTATATCCATCCATTATATTAGATCTGTAAGTGTTGGCTGAGAGGAGTGTTTGTAATCTAATGTAGATTAAGAAATAACTGGACATGAAAATATGCCATTAACAAAGTGAAAAGACAGGCAGCACACCAAAAACAAAAAGATGTAAGGCAAATAATTGAAAACATAGTAGCTTCCAATTATGTAAGAAATCTCACAAATCAGTGACAAAAAACCAAAAGTCTCAATTTAAAAAATATGTGGCAAATAATACAAACTAATAACATATTAAAAATACAAATGGCTATTACACCTCCATGAAAAATATTCCATTTTACTTATAATCAGAAAAATAAAATTAAAATAAATGTCATTCCACACATATCAGGTGATTTTTTTAAATATGAAAATATTAGGTATTAGAAATGATATGAAGCAAAGATGATTCTCCTATAAAGATGATTATAATGTAAATAGTATTAATAAATAAGAACCTGTATAATGTATACCTGAAAAATATGAATATGAGTGTTGGTTTGGATAAGGAAATTTCATGCTTACATACATATTTTAGAGGTTGGCACACTTTAGTCTATATCAAAATCAGCTGGATATTTTGCTAATGTAGAGATTACAGTCCCTACAGTCAGAATCTCTAATTCAGTAAGGTCAAGATCAGGCCCAATAATTTGCATTTCTATAAAGTTTCCAAGTGACAATGTTGCTGTTGGTCAGGTTCTAAGTCCACACTCTGAAAACAGTGCTCTAGGGAAACTCTTACCCTTAATCACAATAATATGGAAAAGACTGATTAGGGAGCTCAGTTTTCAATGCTAGAAAATTATAAACAAACAACGCTCATCTCCAGAACCAATATACATTGTGTAGTGTATTCATGAAATTAAATTCTATAGACTGATCCAAACAAATGAACAAAACTACCTGTATCAATATCAATAAAATTCATCAACTTAATCATGAGTAAAGATAAATCTAGCTGGAAAATGATTGATTCGGTTTGTTATTATTTGTAGGTATTTTATAACAATAAAAGGTAAAACAACACTACTGTCCATGAATACAAATTTATGAAGCATAATTTCAAAAAAAAATGTGAAAATAGTAAACTCTAAATTTAACATCATGGTAAATTCTAAGAGAGGATACAATGAGATTGGGAGGAATACACCATGGGAATCAACTGATTCTGTAATATATTGTATCATAAGATGAACTAAGGCATTGTCTGCATATTCACTATATTTGTCATCTGAGCAGAATCATATTTGTTTTTCATATCCAGTCTATATGCCTTTTTAAAAATTTTTATTAATTCTTTTTAGTTATATGTGTCAGTAGAATTCATTTTGATACAATTGTACAAGCCTGGAATATATCTTATTCTGTTTTTACTGATTGATTGATTGCAGTACTGTGGACTGAGTCCAGGAGTACTCTACCATGAGCTACATTTCCAGCCCTTTTAATTTTTTATTTTGAAAAAGAGTCTTACTAAGTTGCAAGGCTGGCCTCAAACTTGTGATTTTGCTGACTCAGCCTCTTAAGTAGGTAGGATTATAGGCCACCACACCTGGTCTCAATATGCCTTTTATTTTGTTTCTTTCTTTCCAGTATAAACCTTTCCAGGATGATGTTGAATACAACTTGTGTAGTGAGAGAAGACAACTTTGTATTGCTTTTATATTTAGGTGCGGGGTTGGGGATAAATGCTGAAAGTCTGATGTTATCTGAAGGTTTTTAAGACCCTCTCCCATCAGACTGAGAAAATCTCCTTTCCCTAGTTTGCTGAGATTGTTAGTTACACATTTTTCAAATGCTTTTTCTGCACATATTGAGATGATTATGTGGTTTTTATTATTTAGTTGTTAATACGGTGAATTACATTGATTGATTTTGAAATGTTGGACTATCCTTGTGTGTTCGTTTCCTTAGGCTGCCTTAACAAATTACCACAAACTGGGTTGCCAAACAACACAAGTTCTTGCATAGTTCTGGGGGCTATAACTCTAAAATTATAGTGTCAAAGAGGCCATTCTCCCTCTGAAGGCTCTAGGGAAAGATCCTTGATTGCCTTTTGCTAGCTTCTGACGGCTGCCCCGCAATACTTGGTGTTTCTCTATTTTCTAGCAAGTTGCATCATACTGATATATGCCTCTGTCTTCACATGGCCACATTCCTCCTGTGTCTCTGTATCTTTGTATATCCTTCTTATAAGGACTCCACCCTTTAGATTGAGGATTCATCCTAATCCGTTAAGGCCTGAGCTTAATTTAAATAATTAACTCTGAAAAACTCCTATTTTTCCTAATTGCATTCTGAGATTACATATGCACAGAAATTCTGGGCACTCATTACACTTGTCATTTGTCATAGAAACTCCACTTGGACAGGTATACGCACCTATGTTATATTTGCTAGTATTTTTGATAAGTAATTTCCACCTGTGTTTATGAGGGATATTGGTCTATAGATTTCATATAATATCTATGTCTTATTTTAATATTAAGATAATACTAATTTCATCCAATCAAAATTTGAAAAGTTATATTCTTTTAAAGATGCCATTAACAGGATTAAGACATGCCATTGCCCAGAAGAATATAATTGCCAACCATGTTGTATACTGGAGAGGAATTTTGTTTAGAATATGTTGTCTTAAAACTCCAAAGAATTTGAATACACGTTTCAGCAAAGTAGAGAAAACATACGAAATGATTCTAGACATAATTATTCTTTTAGAATGTTAAAATTAAAACAATAATGAAAGAACACTATAAACAGATTAGGATAGGAGGAGCAGCTGAGACTCTCATACATTGTAAATGTAACTGAAAGCTCTGTTCTTGTCCCCTATGCCAATTCAAAAACAAGGACATGTTTTTGAGAAAAAAGAAACAGAAGTTTTATTGTTTTGCTAGCAAAGGAGAAACATAGGGAACTCCTGTCCCAAAGGCTGTGATTCTGCCTGTAAGGTATGAAAAATGACAAACCCCCAAATAGTGTGACTATGGAAGAGGGAGTGAGGAAAAGGGTAATACATTGATAACATTGATCCTTTCCCAATACATTCTTTCCCAGTGACAGGACAACCCCTAGAAAGGAAGCAAACACGTCCAGTGGCAAGACAATGCCTGTGGAGGAGATATCTATCAAGCCAAAAATGGGAGTCTCTGGGAAGAAGGAAAATCATTGATCCTTCCCCAAATAAATCCTTTCCCAGTGACTGTACAATGGAACTCTGGAGGGAAAGAGATAAATGCTGTCCCCAGACTCTATACTATTCTCCAAGTAAAAATATTGCTTAGTAAAAACAAATCTTAATTCTCACAAACCTGTTTCCTGAGTGCCCAAACTGACATGCTCTGTCAATAACTAAGTAACCTCTTAGTGTAACCTATATAAACACAGACTCCCGCTTTGGCCAGTGACTCATTTTCCCCCAGGAAAGTGGGTCCATCAGATGCCTGATTTCATCACTGAATAAAGGCTGTGCTGATCCCTGAAGTTCATACCCAGCTGGTTATTCTATGCTAACACTGCCCATCAAGGAAAACAGAGAACTTTTAAAGGAGCTATTCAAAGATTACATTCCAGCTGTCCTCTGTTAGGGGTCCCAGGGTGCCCTTATGTTGTGTTAGGATTCACTTGTTAATTTGGGGAATATTCACTTCTTAGATGCTCTGGCAGACATCTCCTCCCTGTGGAGCACAGGCAATCTTGTTAGCCGCTTACAGGTTAGGGAGGGGGGGAGAGGAAGAAGAGGAAAGGAACATGTCTTTTAAAATTAAGCCTCTGAGCATATATTCAGAACTTATACTCAAAAGGTGAAGTGGACCACTATTACATAAATGGGAATTTGAAATTATACAACTCCTCTGGAAGATGGGCTGATATTTTCATTAAAAGTTAAGTCTAATGGGCTGGGGATATATCTCAATTGGTAGAGTGCTTGCCTCCCATGCACAACGCCATAGGTTCAATCTCCAGTACCACACACATACATACAAAATTAAGTCTACACTAACATTATGACTCAGTCACTTGAATGGTCCATGTTTAAAATAGAGAAGTGAAAACATATGTTCATTCAAAGACTTATACATGTTCATAGGAGCTTGGTTTGCCATAGCCAAAAACTGGGGGAAAATGTCTACAAATGAGAGAACAAATTTGTTTATAGTCTGAATAGAACAATACTCAGGAATAAAATGAAATGAAAAATCAAGGCATCTTAAAATACTTTAAACACCAAAAATTATATTAAGGGACTTTTAAATACCAAAAATTATATATATGTTTTAACTGAATGAAGTCACACATAAAATAACACATAACTTATGATTCCATTTTTATAGAATCTTAAAATTTTTAATTCATTCTAAAGATGAAGGAGGAGTTGGGAAGAAAAAGAAAGGAGAGATTGCGAAGTATATATGTGCTATGGTTTGGATATAGAGATGTCTCCCCAAAGCTCCTGTGCTAATGCAGAAATATCCAGAGATGAAATATATTGAGTTTATTAAAACTGTAACCAAATCACTCCATTCTAGTTTGAATGGATTAACTGGGTTGTAATATTAGACAGGTAGGGTAAAGCTGAAGAAGGAAGGTGGTTGGTCGCATGACTTGTTTCATTTTTTCAACTTCTTTGTGGCCCCTTTCTCTTTTTCTCCACTATCCTCCCCTCTCACTCCCCCCTCTTTTTTTTTCTTTTTGGCTGCCTTGAATAGAGCAGCTTCTCTCCATCATGCCTTTTTGCCATGATATTTTGCCTCACTTGAGGCCCAGAACTATGGAGTCAGCCCAACAAGGACTGAAACTCTGAAATTATAAGACAAAATAAACTTTTCATTTTAAAAATTGTCATTGGCATGACATATCAACAAAAAGCCTAACACAAAAGTTGTTTCCCAGAAGTGGGTCACTGCTGTGACTAACCTGTCCATGGGGTTCAGAAGTCTTTGAAACTTGTTTGTGGGACAAGTTTAGAAAAGTTTGGAGATGTGGAAATGAGAAACCGTAGAATATTATAAGCAGAGTTTAATGGACGATTCTGGCAGAAGTACCAAAGACCAAAAAGCATATAGGAATGGAGACCATGAAGTCTGCTCATAAGGTTCCAGAGGGCAATGAGGATTCTATTGGAAATTGCACTGGAGTCCATTTGTGTTATATTCTGGCAAAGATCTTATCTAGGTTTTTTCCATTTGCTGAAAATTGTGTGAGACCAAATTTTAAAATGGTGTACTGATTAATCTTGTGGAAGGTATTTCAAGGCAGAACAACATTCAGGCAGTGGTATGAACGAACGTTGTTGACAGATTTTTGTCAGGTTTACTGTAAGACTCAAGAGCAGAAATTAAAGCAGAAAGATTTAAAAAAACTTTCAGTTTGGCCAGAAAAGTGGATATAAAACTGGGACCAAGGAAAATGTGATCGTTGAAGATATTAATTGCTAAAGAGATGTCAAGTAGTTTACAACAAGACAATAGGAAAGATGGCTTTAGAGTATCTCAGAAATTAGCAAGACTACACTCATGGCACGTTCAAGGGTATACAAGTGAAGACACCATGATGGGAGCACCTTGTTTTCACAGGAGACTTAGGAAGTTGTTTTCCATGCTCAGCTGCCCAAGAACTTGGTGTTTCTGCAGCTACAGTTTCAGGGGCTCCAGCTACTGCTCAAACTGGTGAAAGATCTTGGAGTTCATCCATATGGTGCTGTTCCTGCAAGAATGCAAAATTGCTGATGTGGAGGCTTTCACCAAGATTTCAAAGAAGGCCAGAGAGGATAGGTCAAGTGTATCAAGGTCATGGTCTCTGTGGGATGTCTTAAAAGGGCAATGCACAAAGCTATGAAGCTGAAGCCAAAAGTGGAATGCAGACCTTAGGAATTGAGAGAAGCCAATAATGTGGACTCTCTGCCAAGAAAGCTACTCTCTGTGGAGAGAGCCAGGTTGAGAGAGAGATGGTAAGTACTACAACATACAAGGCCAAAGGGACAGGACTGCCCAAGCCCTTTGGACAGATCATCTTCTACCATGTGTCCAAGATTTCAGAGGAAAAACTAGAAAAATATTTATTTGGCTTGGTTTTGGACTTTTTTTGGAGCCATTCCTTCTTTTTATGCACCTGTTCCCGTCTTTTAGAATGGGAATGTTTATTGGGTACCATTATATATTGAACTATATAATTTGCTTTTGCTTTTTATAGAGGCTCACAGCTATGAGTTTACCTTGTGCCTCAAAAGAAACTTTGGGCATAAACTTTAAGGAAATACTAGAACTGTTAAGACTATGGGGACTTTCATAAATAAACTAAATGCATTTTGTTTTGTGAGATAAACATGAGCTTTTGAGTCTCAGAATGTTATGGTTTGGTTGTAAGGTGTCCCCCAAATCTCTCTGGCTATTTTAAAGATATTCATAGGTGAAATGGTTAGTTCTATGATAGCTATAACCTAATTACTCCATTCTAGTCTGAATGGACTAACTGGGTGGTAACTATACGCAGGTGGGGTATAGTTAGAGAAAGTAGGTCACTGGTAGCATGACCTGGAAGTGTGTTCCTGTGCACCCACCCCCCACCTCTTCCCTCTACTTTCTGGTTGTGGTGAATGGGTCAGCTTCCCTTGCCCTTGCCTTCTGGCATGATATTCTACTTCAACTTGGGCCCAGAACAATGGAACTGGCCCACCATGTACTGAACATTCAGAACTATGAGCCAAATTGTCATCCAAATTGTCTTTGTCAGGTTGTTTAGGCACAGTGATAAATTGTCTACACAATGTGGAAACTTCTGGGTATAATGGATATATATATATATATATATATATATATATATATATATATATATATATTTTTTTTTTTTTTTAATTGTGGTGATAGGGGTACAAAGATACTAAAACTCATCAAAATTATACAATTCACTATGTATAGTTTACTATATGGCAACTAATTAACCTATAAGTAAATACAGTTATGATTGTAGAATATGAGTTTAATATATAAAGATCTACTTTATTCCTCTGTATTCATACAGATATATTCCTATATGACAGTTGAAGGCAGTGGACAAATATGGTAAAATCCACGTAAGTCTGTTGCTTATTACAAATTATTTTATCCTCAAAATAAATCTAGTGCTTGATGTCACATAGTATTGTCTTCTAAGTGTAAAGATTCTTAAGGTGGATATTTTACCTTATGAAGCAAGTACATATTTTTTGCAATTATATGCTAAAATTCTAGAATTTATGAGTTAATTCATGTATAATAGTTTGACAACTGCAACAGATTCAGTCTAGCATTTTGTGTTGCTGTTTTGAAAAATATTTACAAAATAAAAATCATGGATCTAGGAATTAAAGTTGAAGGAAAATCATGCTTTATATGTACCAGTTTTTTTGTTAGATTGTTTTCTTTTTTTTTTTTAGTGAAAACTTGAGCATGGTAATAGAAGGCAATAAAACTCAAGTCTGTAAAGAATAAAAATCAACTCTGTAAAGGAGGAAAGTTTTTAAGCAATATATAAAGGAGATAAAACTTTATGCATTCTTGTATTTACAAATCTAAAATATTTCAAGTCAGCAATAACAGGAAACTGGATTACTTATCACAATCTTACTATAACCTTGGTTCAGTCATCCACATTAATCCAAGTTTGACTCAAAGAGTTCAGTGATGTAAACATGAAATGTAAAAAGCATGTGATAAAGAACAAAATACAGAAAAATCTAAAAAGTTTTCTCATGTGATTCATACCTGATAAAGGTATTAAGTAATTTACTAGTATTTTAAAGAAATCCAGAAAAAAATATTCTCAAATTTTCTAATTGATGAAGAGATAACATCTAGAAAATAATTGCAAAGTACCTAGTTATAATACTTTAATAAGAAAATTGTGTTTGATGATATATTTATTTAGCGTACAATACGTATAATTTTATTTTGGGTTTTTGTAAAAATTTCCAGAATTTCAATACAGATTTTGGCTCTTCTAAACATAATTTGACGTAGAAGAGTTTAATTCATTCAATATCAACATTTCCCCCAAGGATTCTTAGAATCATTTCATTTGGGGAGGAAATTTCATAACCTTTTATATGCTTGGGAGTACCTGAGTATTAAGAATTACACATGAAACTAAACTATTATAAAATGAATGAAAGAACAATGGGTACATAAGTGGATTATTCACTGTATGACCTTAGGTTTTTTTTTATTCTAATAATAAGTATGAAAAAAGAATGTAAGCTCTCTGCTTCAAATCAAATAAACTTTTAATTTTGGCTAATGATCAATTATTATTAATGTGTCTCTCTAAAAAGTGCCCCCAAGTATTTTATTTTATGATTTAATGATTCTTATGCACATTCACAGAAAACTAAACAAAGACCTAATCCAAATACAGGAAATAGAACAAATTTTTCAGTGTGAGAGCACTGAAAGACTGGGGTTATTTTAAAGTTAGTATAATAGCTAAGCATATTAAAATATTTTGTAAGATGCACAAGACATCTAAGGTAACATGTTAAAAAAAAGCAGGGAATTTCTTTCAATAAAGACACTTGCTTCCAAATTTAATGTTATGAGGAAAATTGGCTTAGAATATTAATCAAGTGTTGTGAACTTCAAACATAAAAGTCTCCATATTGGATTTTATCTCAGAATCCAGGAACGTTGCCTTGTTCACCACACTTGTAATGTCTGAAAGGAACACTTGGAATTTCTTTGCAATCTCTTCCCTGGAGTACTATTCTTTAAGTTCTTTTTTCTTATGAAAAGACATAGGAAAAAAAAAAAAACAGTTAACATTTTCTCTTTTAAAGCAGGTGATATTTACAATAAAAGCTAAACAATTTTTTCTTCCATTAGTAGTTTTATTCTAATTTTGTATTCAATAAGTATCAAAAACATCACCATTTCATTCCATTATTAAAATATTTGTCCTCAATTCTGAAAAACGTGATACTTTAGGAAAAATTTTTATAATTGCATTGGAAATTTAATGCAGTTAGTTCTAAATTAATGTGACTTCAATTAATGCAATTGTATTAATCAGAACAGAGCATATCAGAGCTCCTTAGATTAGCAATTTGTTACTTCTTAAGTATTATTTCCTGGCAACCAAGCCAAAAAAAAAAAAAAAACATACCTTGCAATGAACAGTCAATAGTCCTTTTTTCAATATAGTTTAACTGTTCATTTTTATTTTACATGTTCTCAACATTGTGGCAATGGCCTTTCCCCCTTTGCTTTGAATAAAGAGATTAACTATAATTACTTTTAAGTGAAAGGTGGTATGTTTCACTACATTTAGCTCATAATAAGACAGCATATTTCTGAGTCACTGATTAAAAGTTATTAGTATATCATCATGCACAACAAGAATAAATTCACCAGGTTGTGTGAAATGGCCATTAACAATATGAATGACATATTCTACCAAAAGTCCCTGGAGCAGGGTAATTACTAAACCAAATATAATTTGCATTCAATACTTAATTATCCATGATAATCAGTCCTTTACAGAACTTTCTGACTCAATGACATATGAAAACCTTTTATAAAAAAGGAAAAGGTACTTATTATATAGTGTTTTGTGAAATAATCAAGTAGAAAATCACTAACAATGTTCAGAAGGAAAAATGAAATGTACGTGCACTGAACCAGCTTGGTATCTGTCTTTGTAATTGCTTTAAATAGCATTAAACAAAGGTCTGTCTCACTTTTTATAATATAAACTGGTCTTTATAACATACCTGAGCTTTAATCTATGGTATATTTTAAAAGATGATAAACAACAGCATTGTGTATTTCCCTAGTTCACTAATTCTTGTTTTTCTTAAAATGTTTTGTTTTTATATCAAACATCCTTGTAATATCAATCAGTGTTTAAATGGCAATAACCTTCTACTCAAGGTCCTATGAAAGGCAGATATTATTACATCTCTGGCAATAGCAGAAGCATTGGATCTCCTGCTTGGATTGACCAGTGTCCAGTGGCCAAGAGCAGCTTTCCATTTCTACAAACACCATTTTAAACGAAAAAAGTAAGATTATAAAACAAAGAAATGATTGGAGTCACTAGCATCCTGGGATGTTAAATGTTATGTCTGTTGATCATCAGAGATGTAGCCTCTTCATTATAGTTTAGGCAGTAAATGCTCATCCATCTTCACCTCTAACTATATATACTGTGATGTCAAGAAGAAGAATATTCACTGACTGAGAAACTGTGTCACTAATATTTTACTTCTGTGACAAATATCTTTTTATGAGAAGTGATACAGTCTTGTTGTCAATGTTAAAGATCAATAAAGATGTTCCTGATTAGCATGAGAACTTCTACATAGTATCTAGGTACTTTCCATATGGTGGGTTGCCTTCCGCTGGGCTCCCAGAGTTCTCTATATCAGACAAATGAGTTAAGCAAAATAACGTGTATCAGAATCACTTACAGAGTGTGACAAAACAAAACTTACTTGGCCCACACTGAAAGTTTCAGAATCAACAAATGGAGTAGAATTTACAATTCTAATTACAATTCACAATTCTAATGACATCGCAAGAGATACTGCTGCTCATCTCAGGGACCACACTTTGAGGACTGCTGAAGTGAAGAAGAAACACAGAATCACAGGTGAGAAGATTTTATGGACAAGGTATGCAAATACCACATGACACTTTGGTTAATTCCATTAGGTACCACTCCCACAAATGGGGAGTTAAGAAATGTAGTTTAATATTATGTGTAGTAAGAGGAGAAAGTGGATTTGGAAAAATAGTTTTCAAGTATTTGCCATGACCAGCATATACATACATACATACATACATACATACATAAACAAAGGTCTGTATCACTTTTCATAATATAAACTGGTATTTTCATAATATAAACTTTATATATATTATATATATACACATATTTTATATATATATATATATATATATATATATATATATATATTCCTTCCACAGGTTCCTAAATGGAACAACAATTCTATCTACATTTATTTCTTTCTCTTTCTCTATCTGTCCTCCAAAGTTTGGATTTACCTCTTTATTATCCAGGCCATAAAGAAAAGGAAAAAGAGCCTAGTGTGGTGGCATATACCTGTAATCCCAATGGCTTGGGAGGCAGAGGAGGAAGGAGAATGGCAAGTTCAAAGCCAGCTTAGCAATTCAGTGAGGCCCTAAGAAATAAGTGAGACCCTGCCTCAAAATTAAAAATAAAAATAAAATTAAAATTAAAATAAAAAATAAAAAGGGCTAGGGATGTGGTTCAGTGGTAAAATCTCTGGGTTCAATACCTGGTACAAAAAAAAAAGACAGAGAGAGAAAGAGAGAGGAGGGGGGGGAAGATGACTCTTAAGGGAAATTTTTTATAAAACAAAAAATAAATTGATTCTTTTAGTTTTGTTTGAAATTGCATCCTCAAACCCTAGCAAAAACCCACCTAATTTCAGAAAATGTAGAGTCGTATTAAAGAGATCATGGCTAAAATACAAAGTAATATGTGTTCAAAATTATTTATTACATCATTATTTGCGGATGCTAAAGTCTGAAAACAAACAAAATGTCCACTTGTAAGGAGATGGGTTGAATAAACTATGGTCAATATGAGAATGTTGATCAAAACTTTCAGCTGAAATTGAAAAGGAGCCCCAGAGTAGGGTGGGAAGGGACTGGCTACTCACACCTTAACATAATGTGAGACAGGGACCTTAGATATTGGGACTGATTTGAGCGGATTTCTAAATGGAGTTTACCTATTTTCCATGGTAGGTTTGAGTTGGAGAAGCTGATTCACAGAGTTATTAAGACTGAGGTGTGTAACCAGCATGTCAGCTAAGCATCTCACAGATACGAAATTTGTTAAGGAAATCGGGTGTTTGGATCAGCTAAACTATTACATTCTCCTCTTGGAAACCCCAGAACACTAGGAGATTTCTGAAATAAAATTTATAATTTTTATGTCATCACTTATTTTTGACTCTTTTGAGGATGAAGTATGAATCGGCATTACTGCTTTTTTGGTTTGTAACTCTATTTCTATTAATTATGGTTTATATGATTCAAAAAATTGTTTTACACTGGAAAATCTCTGCCAGTTCTTTCTCTTTTGTGATTTTTACCCTTTATTATTATAAAAATATTAATCAAAATTTATTTTTTGCCTTGACTACTTTTTCTTAATGTGTCTTTTAGGATTATTGCCTGATTCCATCTTTGTTTACATTTGTCTTATAAAATGTTGCCTGAGTTTTCACATTGATCCTTTATAGGTAGCATTTATTTGGTTTCACTTTATAATTGGAATTCAGAGGCTTTAGTTTTTTATTGGAAAAGCTTATTACATTGACAGTTTTATTATATTCAGTGTAGAAGGTTTTAATCTTGCATCAGTAATGATGTTCTTTATTGAAGAAGTGGTATTGGAATATGAGTTATCTAGATCAAATCCATTCTACAGTATTCACAGTGTATGATCTTGGGCAAATAAGGAGAATTATATCTTTCTTAGCATCATATGTAAAATCAGAACAACAATAAAACCTCTATAATATGGATATTGTGGGGTTTAAATGAATTAGCATGTCACAAGCATTTGAACACAACTGTAAATCGACAATATAGAGTACTTTAACTGCTACTATAATTTTTGCTTTTATACTTTATTCTAATTTAAAACTTTTGCACTTTTAATATGGTTTGCTTTCTCTGATTTTATTTTATTGCATATTTTAATATGGACACATCTTATTTTTTATTCAACCACTGAATACTCTTAAGATTTTCAACATTCTATTTACTTTCCAAAACCCTATTCTAAAAATTATGAGGGAGAGTTTCCTAATGAGTCCCCTTTAATGAGATCAGGAATCCAGAACACTATATGCTCTCGCTACCACAATACCAAGCAAAATTAATGCTCTTTTAATAAATTAAATTCATAGAATTATTATTACCATTTATTCATATTATTGTCCTACTTTCATAAAAGATTTATGCTTCATTCAGGCTCATTACATTGAATTTATATTTACATTTTGTTTGTCCCCCAGAGTTTTGTGTGTGGGAGGCACAGTTTGCCAATGTGGTGGTATTAAGGAATAGTAAGACCTTGAAGACTAGGGCCTGGTATGAGTTAATAAGGTCACTGGGATTCTGCCCTAAGAAAGAATTATTATTGGTCATATAGAATAGTGAATATTGTTTAGCATGTCAACAAAATAGCAAGACTGGCCCCACCCTGCTGTCTGTCTCACTATGTCATTCTCCTCACACAAGGTCCCACTCTCTATGCTGCAACAAAACCAAGGAGGCTCTTACCAGAGGCCAAACTGAGGGGAACCTCCTCATCTTGGATCTTGAGCCTCCAAAACTCTAAGCTAAATAAGTCTTTTTACTAAAAAAAAAAAAAAAAGTGCTCAGCCTTAGGTATTTTGTTATAACAATAGAGAATAGACTAATACAGTCTTGAACTCAGGTAAACTGATTCTTTGTGCTTTATGCTTCATTCAAATTATTTTTAACATTTTTGTTTCTTTGCTTTACTAAATATAAAATTTAACATGTCTACCAAAACGTTCCTGAGACTATCATGAAAACCATGTAAATTTATATATTAGTTAAGGGAGAATTGATATACTTAGGTTAAATCTATCAAGGACAGAATAGGATTTGTTACTTCTTTAGGTCTTTGATTTCTTTCCTTAGTTATGCAGTTTGGTCATAGAAATTCTATAATTTTTTTTTTTTTTAGAATTACACCTAAGTTTTTCTTTCTTTTTATTTTTATTGGTAGTAAGTGGTATTATACTTTTACTTTTGATGATCACATGTTTATTCCTAGTAAATAAAAATGCAACTGATTTTGTAGGTTGCCTTTTCCAGTCACATTGATGAATTCACTTATTATTTCTCAGACAATTTTTGTAAACTCCTTGAGATTTCTCTATGAATAATGATGTCTCTGAAAATAGGGAGAATTTTATTTCTTTTTTTCTAATCTTCATGGCTTGCATTTCATTTTCTTGCCTGGTTTCCGTAGCTAGATTTCCAGAATTATTTTGGTGGTGAGATTGATGACCTTGCCTTCTTTCCACGATAAAAGGAAAGATTTTGTGTCTTTCACCACTAAATTTAATGTCACTTGTTAATCTTTTGAAGATGCTCTTTATGGAGTTGTGGAAGTTCCTCTCTATTCCCATTTTGCTTAGAATTTTTATTTTTATCATGAATGAGTAAGTTTTGTCAAATTCTTTTTCCACAGTCACTGACTTGATTAGACAATTCATCTTCAACGGTCTGTTAATAGGGAAGATCACATTTATTAATTTTTGGATATTGAGCTAGCTTTGTTTGCATCACAAGAATAAACCCTAGTTTGTCATGCCATGTAAATAAACTCTTATGCTGTTGAGCTCAATTTGCTCTCCTTTTCTTGAGGAAGTTATTTTTTTCCCTGTATTGATGAGAGATAGTGGTTTGCAGTTTTTGTGTGTTTTGTTTTCTCTTTTGGTACAGGATTTGGTTTTAGGGTAATGCAAGACAGGTTTCTTGTACAATATTTTCCATTAGAATTTATATGGAATGGTTGTTAATTCTGCCCTAAACCCACTGGTGGAGTTCTCCACAGAAACTATCTGGGCCTGGATATTTCTTTTATATTTTTATTTATTCTACATTAACAATTCCTTCTCTTTACAATGCCATAGGATTATTCAAATTATGTATGTCAGATGGGGGATTATAGGCATTTGTTCCATTCATCTACATAATTACATGGTTAACTTTGTGTGTGAAGAGTTGTGATAATAATTCTTTATCATCTTGTGATGTTTGGATGGTCTTTAGTGATAGCCTCTGTTTCGTTACTGATATTAGTGATTTGTGTCTTCTCTTTTTAAATATATCTTAATAAAAATTTGTCAATGTTATCAATATTTTCAATCATGTAGTTACTTGTTTCATTGATTTTTATACTGTTTATCTGCATCAATTTCATTGTCATCTACTTTACTTTTTTTATTTTCTCACTTCTACTGTACTGAATTTCTTTTAAAGTTGTTTTCTAGGTCTTTGAGGTAGGAATTGAGATTATAGTTTGAGACATTTCTTTACTCTTTTTCAATAAATGAATTTAGTTTTTATATATTTCCCTCTCAGTTCAACTTTGACTAATAGATTATCTAGAAATGAATTACTTAGTGTCCAATGTATTTTTAAAATAATGGCGGTTGGCATTTTTTACTTTAAGATGACCATATATGTTTTCTGCTTTATTAAAAAGTATAATTTTTAAATCTATCAATTCAACTTGGTTTTTTGAAATTAATTTCAGATTTTAACTTTTTACTTGCCATATTTATTATCACATTCTCTCACACTTTTATTACATTTTTCCAGCTACTTATCTGAAAATTGCTTCTTTCTGCCTTTTTCTGTCTCTGTCTTTCTGACTATTTCTGTCTCTATTCCTCTCTCTCTCTCTCTCTTTTTTCCCCCAGTGCCCAACACATGCGAGGTGAGTCCTGTTACCACTGCCCCAATCTTTCTTATATTTAGTGGATGTCTTTAGACTTTTATATTTCCCTCTGATTAGTTCTTTGGCTATAGTCTACTGACTTTTGACAATATAATTTTAATTGCAATTCAGTCTAAAATATTTTTTCAGTAATCAGAGGACTATCACTTTATTAAAAAAACAGCAATTCTATAAATTAATTCATATAACTATTTTCTAATTTTATTGTAGTTGGTGAAGGGTTTTTTGTGAATGAGCTTATTTATTTCTGATAATCATCTATATATTCTTGATCCTTACATATTGTCAATTACTTGTATAAAAATTCTCATATTTAATAATAATTAGTTTTAATATGTTTAGACAGTAAATGTCAAGCTACAAAGTAGAAGTATATATTAGCAAATATTATAACTTGTGATGTCAGAATAATCAGCATACCTGTCACAATGCCTCACCAGTATGTGAACAATTGCAGATGATAATGGAGTATAACTACAGTCTCACTGGAAGCAGAATTCTCTTCCTTCAATTCAGGTAAGGCAAAAGTATCACTGCCTGTAGTTTAATTATTTGCATAATTAAATATCCGCCAAAGACCAACATTGCCCAAGAACACTTGACAATGCCTCTTTTTGTTTTCCTCTTTTGCAATACTGCAGAGGATTGATCCTGGGTTTTTGCACAGGTCAGGAAATCATTCTAACACTAAGCTACATTGCCAGCCCAGGATGTAATTTTATGTACACTGTCAATGTCATAACACACAATGAACTCCCAAATGAATTAAACTAGTACAATTCAGTGTGAATACACTTCTGAATTTCCTGAATATCTCCAGAATTCCCGCTAACAAGAACTTTGACTAGATAAATGTCTACCCTAAACATGGTACCTATGAGTAATGTACAGTAAAGCCATAGTCAAAGAAGTCTTTCTCATTAGTTAATGTTTCCATTCTTACAGAAAAAAATATTCACTTGTTATAATTTCAAATTTATAGCATAAATTTATAGGAAAGTAAGATAATATCTTGACTATTTAGTAACTCTCTTGAAATTTAATAATTCTCATTTAACAAATATTACCACTCTAAAAGTTTTCATATAATTCTATGTCTTTGCAAGACTTGTCAACATAATAAAGTAATTGAGAGTTTGAATTCTGGAAATTGACTACTTCTACTTAAGTCAATCATTCTCCATATAATAGCTGTATAATTTTAGGCTAAATTAATCTCTAAAATGGCAATCATAATGGCATCTACTTTGCTAGGTAATTTTGAGTATCAAATGAAATATTCTATATTAAGTCTTTTGCATATGCCCTGACACAGAAAAAGTAAACACTTGATAAAAATTAGGGATTATTAGGTAAAAGGGATGAGAAGAGTAGTCAGGCAAAAGTTTTGAAAAAAATGTAATCATTCAGTGATGATTTATTTTCATGTTCAATCCTGTTTGATTTATTGGGAAACTTTCATTCATATGTCAGATTACATTTGTTAGTTTCTTTGTGACTTCTGGAAAGATTTCAGTGACTAAGACTCCATTTCATTTGGTATCTTCCATAAAAGCTAATGGTCTCTTAGCAACCAGGACAAGGATATCTCTGAGAAGAGGCATTTTATCTGTTCTATGCTCAGATCTCCTTTGTCATTACTGAAACAATATAGATATAATTAAAGTCTTTGCCAGAGATTCAAAATGGTAGGAGAAAATAGAATGGCTGCAAACTGTCCTTGGATAGGGTGAATTGTGTTTAGCCCATTGTTTATTACTTTTGAGAACACACATGATGATCTGATTTTTTTTCCCACCTTCTCATATATGAGGGGCTGAAATTTTGCAGCACTTGTTTCTTTGTTGGGCTACATACTTAAGAAATAAAAAAGAAATAAATAAAGGAATAAGGTTTTCTTGGAGAAGGCTTAGATAAATATATCAAGCAAAACTTCTTTCTCAGAATACTTAATCCTATAAAAAATAAGATAGAGGAAGTCATAATGTAAGAATGCAATTTTCTGGGACTACAAAATCACATGTTAAATAAATCAATAAAATTGAATCGAAGTGCTTCTATTTAATTCAGTGTGAAAACTCATTATGAGAAAGGAAAGCTAATATTCCAAAAACAATAATGGTTCAATTTTGCAATAAAGCAAAGTCATGTTCAACCACCTCATTCTCTGAATTTTCTTTTTGGAAACAGTTAATGAGGAAATGGAGATTAGGATGTCTTTTGTTCTTTACACTTGAAAATTCCAAGCAGGGACTCATAAAATAAACCTATATTTATTTTACTTCCAGTGTCCATTAAAATATGTGAGGAGCTTGAGATTACAATGGAACCGAAGGAAGCAGCTACTATAGTTGGCTTTTGACTAAGTGCCAGCCGAGCACTCTGACTTTTCTAAGTGCAACTACTCTTTGAATTAAATTATTTCCCCAGTAATTTAGCAGCATGAGCATTTAGGGAAAAATGTTCTCTAAAATAACTGTTATTATGTATGTCTATACAAATGGTGAGTCAATATGACACAGGATTTTACTGAAGTTTGAAGTATTGATTAAGGTTCAGAAGAATCATAGAGGAAATAACAATTAAATTCAAAGAATACAGACAGGCTTATTTTCTTCCCTGGTTTTCTTGTAGTTAATGCCAAATAATTTTGAGTCTGTGGAATTCCATTAATTTCTAAAAATGTCTTTTATAATAGCCTCCAACTTGGGAAAAATATCAGTGGAATTCTTATTGTCTTCTTCCCTTCAATTCAGTCCATAAGGGAAAATGCAACTGATTTCTCTATTTGTATTCTTTTGCTTTATCCTTTAAATATTTTTAAGAGTATACTTCCATTCCTTAATTCTTGGTAAAATATTGTCATAGGAAATATTTTCACTTAGATGTTATACTATATGTTAGTTTAGGTATTAATCATGGCTACATTTCTCATCTTTTCAACTTCAAAAAATTCAGATCCAGGAAGTCTTGATATCAAAACTGTGTTAGTCAGCTTTTCATTGCTGAGACCAAAATACCTGACAAGAACAACATAGAGGAGGCTCACAATTTCAGAGGTCTAAGTCCATGGTCTGCTGATTCCATTGCAGAAACATCATGGAGGAATGTTATAGTGAAGGAAAACTGCTCACCTCAAGGCAGCCAGTGAGCAGAGAGAGGCCAGGGACATAAAGCCTTCCAGGGCACCTTCACAGTTATCTACTTTTTCCAACTAGGTCCTACCTCCCAGAGGTCCATTCTAATGTCAATGGATTAATTCATTAAATGGATTAATGTACTGATGAACTCAGAGTCTCTAAAGTCCCATTGCTCTCCAAAAGCTCCATCTTTGAACCTTGCTACATTGGGGACTATAATTTCAATACATGAGCTTGGGGAGACATTCCAGATCCAAATTATGACAAAACTTTTATGAAGTTCATGGAGCTGTGAGAAAGGTTATTAAGGGACTGCAGATACTTTCAAATATCACTAAATTTTAGGAATCTTTCATCATTTGTCATCTTGGATTTTAATAAATACATCAGAAACAATTAATTTAATTGTAAAAAGTACATATAGCACCAAATACTTTTTTGACAAATAAGTCCACATGTCCATGGACTTATACATACTTACAGATACATAAATGGATACGTGATAAAAAGGTTGTGTATGAGAGATTAATAGCAATATGATTTTAAATATTATATATTTTCCCCTTCAAATTAGTTTTCTGAATTTCTCCATCATTAATGGAACATCCATTTACCCTATGCTTAGGCTTCCTAGTTTTTAAGTAACAATAGGTTTCATTTCATCTACTCCCCATATCTATCTGCCCACATTAGTGCTGTGTGTGTGTGTGTATGTGTGTGTGTGTATGTGAGAGAGAGAGACAGAGAGACAGAGAGAGACAGAGAGGAGCAGGAGAGAGGTTTTCTAACTTCAGTGCCCTTAGAATCCCTTAAAATCCTGTTAACAGATTAATTGTTAGACAATATCTCCAGAGGTTCTGATTAAGGCATGAGGTGAAGCTTGAGGATGTGCTCTCTAAACAAATTCCCATTTGATGATGCTAATGCAGAACCAGGGCTCAACTCTGGGAACCACTGTTTTTATAAGCATGACCATGACTGCAGTTTTGGCCATTGTGAGCTTGTAGTTGTTACCTGCCTACTTTTCTTGCCTCTCTCCACCACTCTCACTCCAAATGAATACAATTGTTTTCAGCCATTGTTTCAAAATGCTGTTTATAATGTTTCCGCTCTCTTCAAATGCTTCTGTCCTTAATTTCAATTCATTCAGAAATTATTTTTTGAATGCCCATTATATACTAGACACTAATCTCAACAGTGAGACTATAATACATTTTATTGAGTTTATATTTTAATGGGGTGATAAAAACACTTGTTCATTATATGGAATTCTAAATATGGAACCAATGTAGGAGAATATAAACTATTGGAATTAGTTTGAATCCTTGGGTAGAATAATTATGGAAAGGGGTACTGAGAAAGTGACACTTGATTAAAAACTATAAGGGAGAGAATTAGTGGCACTGGAGGCTGAGCAAATAAAGTGGTCCTGAAGTGGACCATAATGTTCCTGGAAAATCAAGAAAGGAAATTGTGTAAAATAACTCCTAAGTCTAATATTTAAAATTACTCATGGTCTTATCCTCCTTAATTAATACTTTATGGCAAGCAAAAGAGTCTACTTATGCCCAAAGATTCTGGAATTTCTTCTATACTCAAGATTTTTGTCATTCTCCTTGACTGTTATATTCTCCTTCCTTTATCTGGGTGAAAAGTCTCTACACCATCAAGTAAAATGCTATCATTGATGATGTGAAACTTACTCCATTCTCCTAATACATAATGAATCTTCTTTAAATTTCAACACCATTTCTTTCATATCACACAAACATGCACAACTTTATATGAACATATTGTATTCATATTTTTCTATCTCTTGATCTAAAATTATAAGCTGAAAAGTGAAGAGCTATCTTAATAGCTTTCTGTATCCTATAGCAACCAGAGTGCCTTGCAGTAAATTTTTAAAAAGGATTAGTCATGTTCGTAAGATTGAAAGCTCAGTAAAATTAGTGATTTAGTCTTTCATTTGACAAACATGCATTGAATGCTTCCTAAACATTGCACTAAGGATAGAGAAAAAGAGCACTGGATCTCCAGCAAGTGACAAAAAGACCATAATCCAGTGTAGAAAACCACCAGCAAATGCAAAAGTACATGCAAAATAATTGGGTACCTAGTTAGTGATATGCATCCGGTCTTTTATGTATTATACAGAGTTCTCTGAGAAGCAAACTTAATCCTGCCTTAATGTGCAAAGATGTTCTTAGAAGAAATGGCTGTGAAAGGACATGGGGAGGTGAGAAGCAATCAGATCAAGAAGCAAGTGTGATTCTTAGTGAAGATAGAAGGCAGTGTGAATGTATGTTTCCTAGACTGCTAGGCAGTCTACAGAAGATCCAGCAAAGCAGAAGGGTCACTGAGACAAAGTCAGACTTACAAAAGTTCCACGTCTCTGAGGATGGGTTTGCCTTAGTCTCACCACACACAGTCATTGACAAAAGTTAGCTTAAGAAGGGCTTAACCTTGGCATATGCAGCCATGCAGTTCAGAGCACAGCAGCTGGGTTCCTGGTCAATTATATTGCCTGTAGTGAGAGGCTTCTCAAGCACAGTTTAATGGCTGTCACCCTGTGGGAGCATCCTAGTTCAGCATGTGACTCAAACTGAGTCATAGGAGAACTTTCCAGAGTAAGCTACACTTGAGATGAATCAGAGATCTCAGGAATCAGTTCCAAGAAAAAGTGAGGCAGATCATAAAGCACCCCAATAAATGCTGGGATTTTTATCTTTAAGGAATGTCAGAGAAGAGTTTTCACTAGTGCAATTAACTTCATGACTATATGTCCTTAATGTTATTAAAAAAAAAAACAGAAAATAATCCTGCTGCCATTTCAGTGCCATTTCATGTCCAGCAGGTTTTAAATTTACAATGAAAAAACATATTTTGAAGAAAGCACATTAATTCTTTGTACAAAATGTTTCCTTAGTTTGATGAGTTTCACGTTAATTTGAAAGAATTAGTATCTAGTCCCTGTAAGAATCTAGAATTCTAGATGTCACAATAAAGCTTCTAAAAGAAGCCTTGGAATTGAAGAGTTGAGATTCTCTTGTATTACAGACTATATTGTTAAAATCAGTTACAAACATCTCCGAAGTGTTTATTGAGAGATATAGAGAAACTAATGTATAAGGGCTTCATCTAGGAGAGATATTGAGCAGGAGTAATTGAAAACCTACTGTGCATCCTTTGCCATTCCCTAAAGGACTTTGACAATGTTTGATATCTATCATCAGTAAATACAGTTAGGCATGGTTGGTTCTCCCATTGTCTGGATTTCTCCCCAAAAAACTTTCTATAGTGCCGGCTGCTTCCATTAGATGGTAGTAGAAATGGCTTTGAAATGCCGTTCAAAGATTATTTTTTGAATACTATTAACTTCAGATAAAAAATTTACATAATCCAAAAATTGTTTTTTTTTTCTTTATGAAACAATGTTTTATTTAAATAAAGATGGCCACTGGATACTTATCACAAGCTACCAGATCATCTTAGTAATTAAACTGGTGGATGAGAAAGACATGGCCACATTTTGAATAAAGCAAAGGCAAACTGGTTTCTATTAATTACATACATTCCAACAAATGAGCATCCATAAAATTGGCCTCCACACAGAATAATTGCTATGGGCTGTCTTTGAGAATTTGTAGTGATTTTGTACCGGAAGATGGGAAATATTTTACATTTTCTAACACCCAAGGACATTTGGCAACATCTGGAGACCCTTTTGATAGTCACATTTAGGGATTTGCTTCTCCACATAATACAAAGGGATTTTTCACCTGATCCACAACTCTAATGAATAAAACAGTGGACTAGTTGCATTAGTTTCAGTGATTAAAGGCTGGGGCCATATTGGGGGAAAATCCTATGTGTTTCTGTAAAAGAAAGTTGCTATCTTATCACCCCATATGACTCAAAGACTAGACCAGTCCCTACTCTTCTGTTGTGCTGCAAGAAGTTATTATACCCTACTTTATTAAATATTTACTACAACTGTATAGACACACACGTGCACACAAACACACACACATATAGCATCCTGATTTTGCAGATGAGGAAACTAAGGAAAAGTTTAAGTTTTTGCAGCTCATAAGCAGCATGGCTTAAAGATTTATATATATTCCAAACATTCTGATTTGGGTGGTTTTCCCCCTTGAGACTGTTATTGTTTTTTTTTTTTTAAATTTCCATCTTCATTTCAATGAACCCCTATGCCTTTTCTAATGAGAGCCCAATTATCTTCTAGGCACTAAATCTCATTGACTTTACTTTCACTGAGGTTTTCAATCCATTTGTGAGTGCTGAGACCATCCTCAGCAATGTGATAATCAGCTAGTCAGTCTCAATACCTGACTCAGCCTTGATTCTGTTCTCTTCTCATCCAAAGTGACTATTTTTACTCTCCATTTCTCCAAATCTAGCTTCTCTTTCTGTTATGAACTTTGACCAGACAAACTCCATTTTACCCCGAGACTCCATTTTATGTAAGAAATGTTTCTCCTTTGTGAAAATTCTGCCTCTGTAACCCACCTCCTGCTAAGCACACCCTGTTTGGCAACTCATATCTGCTGAAAAATATTTCTTTTATTCTTACATAATGTATTATTAAGGAATATTTTTGTGAGATGTTCCATTCATAGTTTCTTTTTTCTTGTGCATTGTACCCAGACTTGGGTCATTTTTACCAACTTTGCTTTCAAAAAGTATAACATTTGCTTGTGGTTTTTGGCTACAAAAGGTGTGCTCTAACTCCTCATAGGGGTTGAAGGTGCAGAGTTGATTTGGTCACTGCCCTTCAGCCCACTGGCAAATAAAGTTCCATGTCCTCCTTCAAGTGTGACCTGGTGATTTGTTTCAAATGCACTGCAACATCTTCAATACTTTTCTTGGATATCCTCACCTCTCTATACTCATATCATTCACTTCTTCAACTCTCCCTTCAATGCCTATAACAAAGAAGTCAATTTTAAAGTACTAGATTTGAGAAAGTTTTAGTCAGCATTTTTGCTGCTGTGACCAAAAGACCTAACAAGAATAATTAGAGGAGGAAAATTTTAATTTGGAGCTCATGGTTTCAGAGGTCTCAGTCCATAGACAGCTGGCTCTGTCCTTGGGACATGAGGTGAGGCAGAACAGTGTGATAGAAGTATGTGGTGGAGGACAGCAGCTTGGGACATGGAACCAGAAAACAGAAAAACTGTGCTCAACAAAGACAAAATATATACCCCCTAAGACATGCCCCCAATGACCCACCTCCTCCAGCTATACCTTATCTACTTTCAGTTACCACTCAGTTAATCCCTATCAGGGAATTAATGAACTGATTAGGTTAAGACTCTTCTACCCAATCATTCTTCTCAAAATCTTCTTGTATTGTCTCACACATGAGCTTTTGGGGGATACCTCACATCTAAACCATAACAATGAATCTTCCATATGTGGTGACCAAATAAAAAGTACTATTTAGGTCACAAAGATAACCAGGGAAAAAGTAAATGCTGAGAAAAACAATTTCGAATGGTGGGTAAAAACATATATTGAAGTAGTCTGTGATGGTTAAGTTTATAACAAATTGCCTAGGCGACAGTACCCAGATATTCTGTAAAACCACTATACATGTCTCTGTGAAGGTATATTTAGATTACATTAACATCTACGTACACAGAATTTAGGTAAAGAAGATTATTTTTCTTAATGTAAGTGGATTGCATCCAATCAGTCTAATGCCTTAAGAGAAAACAGACATGTTACCTAGGGAAGAGAGAACTCAACTTCTACACTGTCTTTCAACTCAATCTTTGATATCAGCTCTTTCCTGAGTCTTAAGCTGCATGTATCCCCTGCAGATTACAATCTTTCCAGGCCTTACAACAGTATAAGCCAATTCCTTAAATTCAACTTCTCTTTCTCTACATGCACATACCCTATTTTTTTTTTGGGGGGGTGGCTTTTGTTGTTGTTGTTGTTGTTTTTCCTGCTGCTGTTTTTTTGAGAACTGACTAATACAGGATCAGAAGAAAAATGGCTAAAATTCCTAGGAGAGATTACCTTCCAGGTCTCTGATGAAGTTGAAACTAGTTTAAGGGGTTTAGCAATGTCAAATGCTGCAGAAGGACCTATAGTTTGATACAGAGAAAAGACCCGTTAATAATTATCTTTCATCAATGGAACTTCAATAGAAGGAGTTACAGTATCATGCTGGAACAAAATTGTAATGATTTAAACAATGGGTGGATATGATGATTTGGAGATATTAGAATGGAAAGCCTTTCCAACATACTTGGTAATTTCAGAAGTTATCAAAGTAAAAGCCTTATTCCCTTGGCATAGTCTATCAGCTTCTAGGTGTTTATCACAGTTCTGCTGAGTCTCGCTTTCCCGACCCACCTACTTATTCTCTCAATCCTTATCTTCTTAAAGTACAGAACAATTATATCTCTCTGGTCCAAAAGCCTGTGACAGTCTCTATTTATTCAATTACCTATTATTTTCATTCTGGCTTCAAGGTCCTCTAGACTTTGGCCTGTTTCCTATATGCTCACTCCCACAAACCAAGATGATTTTTATTTTCTAGAATTTCTAAACATCCTCTTTGCTTTCTAACACATGCTTCTCCCTTAATCTCAAAACTCTGTACCCTGTAGTTTGGAATCATATTTAATTAGTACTCATCCTTATAAAGTTATCTCATGTGCCATCAACCTCTGAAAAGCTTTCCTTTGCTTCTTAACTGATTTTCTAAAGGCCGGTTTGTATATAGAAGAGATAGTAGAAATAATATTTTTAAAACATAGACATTTAGGGCTGGGGATGTGGCTCAAGTGGTAGCACGCTCGCCTGGCATGCGTGCGGCCCGGGTTCGATCCTCAGCACCACATACAAACAAATATGTTGTGTCTGCTGAAAACTAAAAAATAAATATTAAAAAATAAAATAAATCATAGACATTTGAAATTCCTAATATGAGAAATTTCTAGGTTTGGAATGATGAGTTTCACTCATGGGGAACCCAAGTTTCCTGGTTTACCAAAACCAGGGTGTGACTCATGTCCTTGAAGACCAAAATAGGCCTCTACTTATAGAATACACATCCTACACCAGCAGGGTAAAGAAAAGAGGGAGGACAAAGACACATTCTCTCTTAAATTACCTAGGAAAGCTTCCACATAATACTTTGACTTTCAATCTATTTGCCAGAATGTGTCCAATCAAAGGATGCCACCAATTTAATGTCAACTGGGAAATGTAAACTTCATTTCTGACAGTGTTTTAATGGGGGAGATTGGAAGTGGAACCAAGCAACTCACAGTCTCTGTCATTGCCCATATTCTGTGTTCTTAGACCTCGGTAACCTGATATTGTAACTCTTGGGTAAACCTTGGGTAATAATCATATCCCTGTTTATATCAAAAACTTGGAGAAGGTAGAGAGTGTATTAACTATTGTATCCACTGTTCTGTTCAACACAGTTGTTTGCAAATAAAAGTGTATTGGTATTTGAGATGATAAATAGTAATTTCATTCTTTCTGAATTCAGAAACAACTATGAGAAATATAGGAGGAACTGAGAACATCCAATTGGACTAAGAGGCACACTTCAGACTTAAGACCAGATGAGACTTGCTGTAACTTGACACACAAATTTACCTCTTTTTAAAGTGGCTTCTTTCTCTTTCCCTTCTTATATAGAGGATAAGAAAAGAGAGGGCTTATACTCCTTAAGGAAAACAAGTCAAGAGGGGAAGGCAGAGAAAAAGAGAGCCTCAGAATGAAAGTCCAGAGTTATGCATACTTTCCAGTCCTTTCTACCAACATAAGTTATTTCTTATGCTGTGGTTTGTACAATGAATGAGTAGAGGGAAGACCCAGAAGTGATTTTTCAATATCTTACCTCTGGGGAAATGGAATGAAACTCTACTTAGGCAGGAAGGGTAGGACAGTAAGTCTTTTTATTCACATGGTACATGCATGGTACACATTTATCAAAGTCATTGACCTGAGTGCTTCAATACTTTATGTCTAATGACTCATCACATGTTTTATGGTAATTTTAATAGCAGATTAGAATCGTATGGGTTTATCAACTCATCTATATAAGATCTAATCATAATTTATAGTGATTTCATAAGTGGAGTTAATTTTTTTTCACTTAAAACATATAATTTACCTAGAATGTTCCAAAGCAAATCAAACAATTATTATCACATACAAACCTACTGTTTCTTCTTTATTTGGTTGTTAGTAGGAACTCCTTAATTACAAATTACAAAATAGCAGAATAGAAATTTGTGGAATAGAGATTGTGTTTAGTGATACCAGTGAGCCTGCTCACACAGAAGAGTCAACCATTAGGTGTTTGAATTAACCCGTTATTTCCAAACATTTGTTTGAATACTCTGTTGTAGTTTTTATCAAATTTTATCATTGTCTGTTCTTTATATTTCTGTCTCACCTGCTGGATTACAATTTGCTTTAATGAGAATCTGGGTCCTAATTAAATCCAGCATTTCTGTAACAAGTCACTGTTTTCCCAGCACATGACTTATTATCACCCAATACAAGATCAATGAACATTACTTTTTTTTTTTTAGATAAAGAAAATAATATATATCTCCTACAGTTTTCATGTAGGAAACTGGTAGTTCCTATTTACATACTTGTTTACTTACTTATTTATTTGTAGACAAGAATGGAAAATATAAGAAGGAAAAACTAATTGTTTCCAAATATGGTGTTTTGAATTTATTTAGGTTTTACTGTGTTAGGGAAGTTTGAGAGAAAAACATAAATTGCTAGTGTACTGAAAAACACTCTATAATTGTAAAGAAAGAAATTATAAGTACTAAACCAAGTGTGTGGGTGCTGAAAGTGATAGATCCCTGCACACATCTTGGAGAGTACTGTAATCACAAGTTTAATATAGATGCTTGTATTTGGCCATTATCAAGGAATCTCATTACTTTAAGTCATTCCAAATATATAATGAAATTTTGTTGATTCAACACATCTTGATTGAGGACTTCCTCTGAACCAGTTCTTGGTGTTGAGGATACAGTGCTAAAACAGAAAAAAAAATCAGGCTTCCCATAGAGATTGTGTTTAGTGATACCAGTGAGTCTGCACACATAAAGATAGTTACTGACACTTGGGAAATATAAAACAAAACATGCTGATTCTTTATTGCAAACCTTTCTTCCTGTATCTTTTTTTTAATAGCCAGATTTCATGTAAACTTTTTAAAGATGAATTATCCCACAATATATTAAATTCTACCAAGCCCTCATTCACATTTTCTATGAAATAGATGGTAGCTGTTTTATAAATTATAAATCATCATGTACACAGTCCTAATGAGATAACAAAAGAAAAGATGGGATATTTTTGTTCATTAACTCCTACCCTGACTTCTTGGGTTCATCACAGTTGAAATCAGCCTTTACCTAATTATTCCTTCTCAGTTCTTGAGTCAATTCTGAGTAGACAAAAGGAAATCTGCAGCCTCTTTCAACCAGAGAATATGGCCTGGACTTAAGTCTTTCTTTAATAAAACCAACAGACTGGAGTAAGTTCTGGCTACTTAGGGAACTGAACGTAGAGCATCCCATAAGTCCCTGGACTTTCTTTTCTTTTTCCTCTTTCTTTCCTTCACCAACAGATTGAACACATTCAATATGGCAAATATTTTCCTTCATATCTTCTAGATAATACTTCAATGATACGCTAACAATAGAAATCTTTTCTAAAACTATTTAACTGGAATAAACTACTACCCCAATAAACTGAATCCACTTCCCCATAATTCAACACCTGCATGGACCCTTCTTGTCAAATTTACCACTGACTGAATTTTGTCTGTATTATGAAAACCTATTAATACTGGCTAATAAACCCTTTTTCATGTATTTAAACTGGCCAAATCCAGGCCTCTAATTTTATCCTTTTGGACTTTTCTTCCCATTAAATAACCAGCCCTTCAGCAAGCTGGGTATAGGAAGACATTTATTTTAAGATATTGTACAACCATGACAATCTCCACACTGATCAATTATTGAAAACTCAGCATGTCTGAGCATGTTCAAAGTATGATGATATCTAAAGAAATATTTAATTTTACACTGTGTACCCTAAAAGAATATGGAAGTAATGTATGCAAGGATGGATAAAAACAGTCTTGATGGTACAAAATATGTTTTCTGACATTGACTAACAACTATGAAAAATCAGAGTTGTTATTTATGCTTTTAGACATACTGCTTGAGTTAAGCAAATTTCAACTAGTTCTGCATTAGTCAGACCTCTAAGCTTAACATTCTGCATTGTTTAATATTTTCCATTACTTTGAAGATAAACACAGTCATTAATCCAAAAGCTTGGCAAGAGCAATGTTTTGTTGTGAAAAAAAGTCTTGATCACCAAGACTGTGGTAAATATACAAGTGCATAGGAAACTTTGACATATAATGTTTGGGAAAATGGATAAATAATGTTCTTGAAACATATTTGACTGAATGTTTATTCTGTAAATCACCATAACCACTTAAATAAGAAGCTTACAATGATGTTAAGTTATTCTTGAAATAGTCCAAAATAACTTCACATATAATTCAAATTTATTTTCCAGCAATCATAAGACTCAAATCATCCTCTCCAGTAAAACAGTATTTTCTCCAGTGAAGATATAATGTTATAGTTATTTTTTAAAAAGACATATTTGAGAGTAAAAAAAAATCTATTTGTGTGTTTTCTCATAAATTCATTTTTTTGTGTTTGGTGAAAAAATGTAATCTTTAATAGAAATGAGGTTTAAAACTTTGTATTCCTACTTTATGCTAAACCCTCATAATGAGCTGAAACTACCTTTGGAAACAATGCAGTGAAATTCTTGAATGTACTCTTGACCAGCTCCAAATTTGTTGATCATAATTTTAGTGTTTCATCTTTTGTGGTGAAAATGATTTATGTTGTATTTAAAAATTTTTGTGGAACTATTTTACTTAAAGATTTTATGGAAAATTTCTACTAATTTGACAGGTAATATTAATTATCAATGAATTTTCAGATGATTTTACATAAAAAACTGAATTCATAACATCATTATTTGATCTTTTAAACATTCCTAGAGAACATGAGAACAAAATGTAAAATGATTATATATAATACCATTATATTTGAGACATAAAAAGAATGTATATAAACATTTTAAAAGAGTTTCCATATCTATAGCTTATTTCTTTTCTTGCTATTGTGAAAATTTTTTTTCCAGGTTGATCATTAAAGTGAGCCTTTGGATGATTACTTGATGAACACAATAAGAATATACTTTAAGGATAACTAATGTGTCAGACTCTCTGGGTCCATAAACAGGAATAGAAAAGAGTTACCAGCTCTACTTCTAATGAAAATGTCTAAAAACATAGGATCTATATACCCATCTCATGGACTCTTATAAGGAGAATTTCTCTCTGATGAAACTGATTTGACAAATAAAGGACTGAAGTTCATCAATATAAAATAGTGTACTTTCTCAAACCTTGTTTCTCTATTTTTCTTGTTAGATGTCAGAGACAGAATAGAAACCAGTTGTTTAGTATATAAAGGATAAATTGTGGATTCAACTTGAGTCATCTAAGTTTTCTAGCTTTTTATATAATTTAGATTATATTTTCCACCTTTGAGGAAAATGAATTTTGAAAACTTTGAAAATGTTAGCTCAGCCTAAGTTGTACGATGAGGAGACGTTTGTTGGAAAAAGAACTGAATTTACCTTTTACAATAGATTCACTAGGTTCTTTCATGCAATATCTATATATAAGCCATGATGATTCCATGTATCCATGTAGCTTCATTTTATGTTTTCTAATCTACTAATAATGTGTTAGTCAGCTTTTTGACTAGAGTACCTGATGAGTGTCAACGTACAGGAGGAAATGATTACTTTGGGATCATGGTTTTAGGCGTTCAGTCCATGGTCAGTGAAGTCCATTGCTCTGGGTCTGAGGTGAGGCAGAGAATAATGGCACAGGAAGGAGAGAGACAAAGAGATCAAGAGAGAGATGGTGGGGGTGGTTAGAGAATGGCAAGAATCTAGAGAGAGAAAGAGATGCTCAAGAAGCTAGAGACAAAATAAAATACCCAAGGACACACTGGCCAGTGACCTACTTTCTCTAGCCATATTCCACCTATTTTATAGTTACCACCCAGTAATGCATTTAAAGTATTAATCCATCAAATGAATTAATCCACTGATATGGGTACAGCTCTCATAATTTGATCATTTCAACTCTAAACATTCCTGAATTTGCTGAACAACAGATTTTGGGGGTAATAACTCATGGAAACCACAACAAATAATGTGCTAAATATTGAAGATTGAACAGAAGGAATACAGAGAAGACAATTGTAAAGAAACATTTTACTCTTTTTTTCATTGATTGATTTCTGGATTTTTCACTTAATAGCTAGTACTCAGGCAAAAACTGATAGACTGTGGGATCACAGAAAAATAACTTGTTCACTCCAAACTCTTCTTTATCTTAATAATAAAAAAGTACCATGTCTATATAGCTTCTATGATCTTTTCCTGAATAACACTTACTTACACAGTATATTTCCTATGAGATTATCCATTGCAAATAACACTTTTTTTTTCAAACAAGGAAAATAAACACTCTAAAAGGGAGGACTATCTGGGTACAATGGCACATACCTGTAATCCAAATGACTCAGGAGCTGAGGCAGCAAGATTTCAAGTTTGAGGCCAGCCTTGGCAACATAGTGAGACTCTCTAAAATAAATAAATAAATTTTAAAAAATTTTAAATTCTGGAGGTATAGTTCAGTGATAAATTTTCCTTGGATTCAATCCCTTATACAAGAGGAAAAAAGAAAGAAAAATGAAATAAATACAGAACACCTGAGAATGATACATAAACTGGTATATGAACCAAATAAACATAAAAGTTATAAATTATCATGTTGCACTCAGATAACTTCAGCACAATATTAAAGTACTAAAATTATGAATCAATATTGCAAAACTGTTTAAGAAAGCATTAAAATATATTCTAAACAATGCCTACAATCAAATATGAAAAAAGAAAGATATTTTGAAAAATAAAAATATTTTAAAGTATCTCCTGAAATATATACTTGAAGATGTAATCCACTCAAATACATAATAAATCAAAATTAAGGACACATGAACCAATACCTCAAGGAATGAAGAGACTAGCAGAAAATCCTGAATCCAGGTAAAATATCATTAAACCCTAATAATTATAACAACTGGCTGAAAAACAGAATGCATTTTAGTCTTATAAATAAAAATTAATAGATTCAAAAATTTTAAAAGAGGGCAAAAAAATCTCAGTAAACAAACACTGGGTGGGTTGACCTGACAGAGAAAGTTTTAATAGTCCTTCATCATTCACAGCAAGGAAGTACAGAATATTGTTTCATTTCTGTAGCTGATAACTAGAAATAAAAATTGAACCAATGCTATTGAAAGTTGTAGGAGTAATCATTCTTAGAAAAGAACAAATAGACCATAACCTTCTGAATTAGCAAACACAGAAAGGAAAGAGCAAGAAAAATAAGTAAAACAAAGGAAACCTTTGAATTATAGCAAAATTGTTTAGATTTAGATACTTGAACCAAAACCAAACATCTAATAAAAGAGTACATGGAAACTTCACCTAGCCAATATATAATAATAATGCATCCTGATATCTTTCAAAGGGAATAAAATAAATTATAAAAAAATGTGATCAGACAGCTTCATATTTTTTATTAGTATAACTTAATACCCCCCCACCAAATGGAAGAGCTTCAAAATTCAGAAAAAAATAATTTTTAATTAAGCTTTCTATAGTCTTAGGAAGATTATGAAGTTACTGAGAAATATTTGTTCCTTCTTTATAATAGAATTATACATTCCTATCAATGGATCTGTGATTTATGAGTGCCTATGTTGCTATGGTACTGACCACAGATTTTGAGTAAGTGATACACTGTAGCAATGAGGACATGACATGATGAATATGATATTTGCCAGATCTGAATTGGAAGCTTGAAAGGTTATTCATGACTTGATTTGACATCACCCTTGCATTCCTGTTCTCTGCCACGAGAATGCACCTTCTTACAGGAGCTACTCCTTCAGTCTGAATCTTAGAATGAGATATGACAGCAAATGGAGAGCCAAGTTGAGCCTTGCTGAGTCAGACACAAAGCTGATCCATAGTTCTTATGGAGTGTGGGCCAGAAACAAGTATATGTTCTTATAAATCACTGTGATTTGGAGACCTTTTTTTTTTTAACCATATCAAAACTGAAACTACAGACATAAAAAGGATTCTTACTCCTCTGAGTAGGTAGTTTGCTGCATTTTTCTGCTCAGCATACATTACCCCTTTGTTCTGGTGTTAGCATGAAGATTTTTATTTTGTAATTCCTCTTTACCTGAGGTCCATTCAAGTAATTAGGATAATGCTATGCACATTTCCCAACTCCATGAATGGGTATAAGGGTCATGAGGATCTCAACACTTCTTCCTCCTTTGACCTGATTGAGTCAGAAACCTGAACACAAGTCCTTTCAGCCATGAGAGACATGCTCATTAGTTTTATGTCATGAGCTGGTTACCAATATGGAGCAAAGGTTTCTCAAGATTTTCTCTAGACAGCTGTCCAGATCCTTCAGGATCTATCAGGAAAAGACAAATTGTTTTAAAGAGATCAAACATGAAATTAAAATTGAGACATGGAAAGTGACAGAGTTGTGATGATATTATTAAAACCTTAAATACATCCATTGTATTCTTGGAATTTTCTGGAGTAATAAATCTCCTTTTATATTTTAGCCATTTTGTCTGGATATTTTTTATGTTTTTCTCTTAATCAAAGTAATGTACTTTGCTATAGCTCCCGTTTATCTTTTATGATTTGAAATATTAGTGAATGAAGAATAACGAAGACCTTGGATCCAAGAAACAGCATAAAACTCAATGAAAGAGGGCTGAGATTGTGGCTCAGTGGTAGAGCACTCGCCTGACATGTGTGAGGCACTGGGTTCGATCCTCAGCCCCACATAAAAATAAATAAAGGCAGAAAGGGCGAATGGGGTAGTGGCTCAATAGCAGAGTGCTTACCTAGCATGGGTGAGGCACTGGGTTTGAGCCTCAGCACCATGTAAAAACAAAAAATGAGTAAAATAAATAAATAAATATATACATAAACTCAATGAAAGAGGAAAATTCCAAAAACAGCTGTATGCTTGGCAAAGTAATTGATTGCATAGAGGGAAAAGCCATCAAGAAAGCTCCAAGGAGGGTTTTTTTTTTTTTTTTTTAAGAAATTTGTCCCAAGTAAAAACAACTACAACAAATTATTAAGAAACTGGAAGATGTCAATACTTGAAAATCGACGTGTTTGCATTTTTTTTAATTCTCCCAGTATCAGAAAACAAAGATAAGTCACAAATCCTACCATCATTATCTACACAAGAAAACCATCATTTGTAGACTCAAAGGCAATTTTGAGAAGGGGTAGATTATAGGATGGAGGATCCATTTGTTCTTTTTGCTAGAAGTTAAATGTGTTGCCAACACTAAAAGAATCTTAAAATAAAATTAACAAAAATCTAGAAATGCAAAACTCTTCATTTACAAATAAGAAGTTAGTAAATCAAGAAATATAAGTTTATGCATTTTATATTGTAAATATAACTATGCCAAAAGTAATTTAATATTTTGTCCATTTTAATTGTGAACACATTTTGTAAGTTAGCTAAATTCTCATCTATCGTGGAAGAAAGTGAATACATAAGATAAAAAGGAAAGATAAAGTCAATAACAATGAGGCTACATCAAAACCTATCATTTCCAAGTTGCCAGCCTCTCTCAAAACAAATGAAGTCATACATAGTTAAAGTGAATAATTACCTCTTACAAAATGCCTGAGAATGCAGAGGATTAGAAAGAAAGGGAAATTTTACTTTATATTATAAATCATTCCAGATAAACATTTGCACTTGAATTTCTTATTCACTTTAGTGTATTATTTTTGTTTTTATAAGAAAATAGTCTAAACTCAGCTAGTGAGAGTTTTAATTTAAAATAATAATTGAACTATATGCTACAAGCAAGAATTCATACTGCAAAGCAATTTATTGAACATTAAACAAACTCAATAATTTTAAAAGCGAGACCCAAGACTGGAAAGTTCCAATGCTCTCTTCACATGAATTTAGAGTAGAGTGTGAACTCCAAAAGTCATTAGTAAGAAAAGATTTTTTTTAATGGGCAAAAAAAGCATACAGAATAGACAGCAAGTAAGCCCATGAAAATAAATAGCTTAATATCATTATTCATTAGGAAAATTGAAATTAAAACTACAATGATATATTACCATATACCTACCTTTTATAGAAGTTATAAAAGTGAAAGGCTTACTATATTAAGAGTTGTAGATGCAATGAAGTAACTGGACCTCATATACCCTCCTGATTGGAATGTAAAATATTGTAAATATCTTAGAAAATAGTTTGATACTTTCTTACATAGTTAGACACACAATTGCAATATGACCTCGCCTTCCAACTTTGATGTGTTTACCCAAGGATAAGAAAAACTTATGCCCATATTAAAGACATACAACAATGTCCTTATCAGCTTTATATACAATAGTTAAAAACAGAAATTTAGGACTTCCAGAAACATGGTATGAGCTGCTCCTCTGTGATACAAATTATAAAGAACAACACAAACAAAAATTACTTAAGGTTACTGGAAATTGTCCTAAGGACAAAAAAATTAAGAAACATTTCTTCAATACAGTCTTCTAAATGTCCATAATAACAATGGACATTTGAAAAACGTGAGCCACACATGCTCTGTCTTCTCTCATCTCCAGTTCAGTTTGACAGAAGCTCCAATTGGGTGAATGTGTCCAAATAATGAGGTTTGGCCTCTTACCAGGTACGAGTCAAGGACTACAATATCTCCTCAAGAGGCGAAACCTAAGGCACTTGTCACACTCACAGGTTCTGTCCCCAAAAGGATAAAATCTGATTTAGTGCAGCCCAAGGGCTGAGGAATCCCTTCATCCACTCAGACCTTACTCATAGATGGAGGCTCTAACTAGGCAAGGAAGATTGACAATAATGGGATTATTAATAAGCATACTCCTTGCCCCAGCTTGTTCATGGAGGAGTAGAGATTTCATACAAGTAATGAAAATAAACAACAACAACAACAATAACAAAACTGGGACTATCATCCTCACTCAGCACCATACTCGTAAAGTAGGGTGGTCACTCCAAGGAGAATGGTCCAATGTTGCCGCAGTCTGGCTGGGCAAACTAACTGGGGGGCGAGTGACGAGGAACTTGTGAAGGTTGATACAGCAGGAGCGGGAGCCGTTTATTGTAGGACAGGAGGGGTATATATACATAACTGAATACACAGCTTAACTTAATTGACATCATTAGATACAGCAGTCAGTCAGTAAGGAATCTGCACACTTAATGACTCGCTGGTGTTACTTCACAAACCACTCCTTCTGGCAAAGTGCCAGGCGCCATCTTGACTTGTCTGTGGCTCTCAACACAATGTCATCTTCCCATCTCCAAGACAATGACTTAGAATGTAGCCAAGGGAGAAGCAAGACACAAAACTGGAAAGTTGCAATGCTCTCTTCACATGAATGGACTTTATTTAGAGTTCAATGTGGGAAAGTTCAAGTCTAAAGACGATCTCCAAAACTGTGGGGATTAGGAACAGGGAATTTGGAGTAAGCACTTAAAAGGAGGCCTATAGTACTGAGAGAGCAATGAAGTCAAAAGTAGGCCAATTAGTGTACCATAGAACCAGAGAAAGAAATGGCCCAAAAGAACTAGTTTTGGTTTCAGAACAAACCTCAAAGACTGGTTTTAAATGCAAAGGGACCTGCATTTTATTGGATCAGACAGTTAAATAATTTAGACCTCAAGGCATTGCCCCAAACAATACAGCAATCAGCTGGCAATTAGTGAAGCCTAACATCTGGGTGTGCTACCAAGAGAGAATTTATCACAGAGAATAGCAGAAGAGCCAATGAGAGTATTGCTAAAACTGTTAGCCCTAGTCATTCCTGGGCGACTGTGCACATGCACAAGCTCATACAGAGATGAGCAACAGGAGGGGCTTCATACTGCAGGGGAAACAGATGCCATCAAAATAGTCCAGCCAAAATTATTACTCTGATAAGCAAGGATCAGCACATCTTAAACAGGAAACTTCAGCAACCAGAGTTACTCCAGAATGTCTAAAATGGCCAGTTTTCCACAAAATAATATGAGATAAAGCAAATAAACTGGAAAATGTGATCCATATATAGAAAAACAACAAGAACAAAAACATGTAACAGAAATAGGTTGTGAGAGGGACCAGATGTCTGACTCAGGAGACAAAGTCTTCAAAGAAACCCTTACATGTTAAAATAACCACAGGAAACCATGCTATCAGACATGAAGGAAGGAGGGTTTTGTTGTTGTTGGTTTTGGTTTTTTTTTTTTTTTTTCTGATTGACAATGTGAGAAAATCCAAAGACCTGTTCCTCAGTGAAGCTCTTTAGAACTAGAAAAGGATAATCATGTGATGGGGTTTATGCTTAATGAAAAAATACTAGGCAGAATTAAACATATTGTATTAGTTTACATAACACTTTACAGAGTTTAAAATAATCTACAGAGGACAGATTACTGGTAGCCTAACTGTAAGGAAAGAAAGAGGAGGTGTGATGGAGGAGGGGAAAGGAGTCACTGAAATTTTGGGGAGTGATTATTAAAAAGCAAATTAATATTATGATTGTCCTTACTTTGTAGATATATTTCAAAATTCATCATGTTTTGTAAATATGTAGCTTATTTATGTAAGTCAAGAAATTTTCTTTAAAAAGATGAACAAAAGGGTTAAAAAAAAAGCTACCAAAAGAATGTAGGAATAACAATTTGCTGGGATTGTATCATAAAAGCATTTAACTCAAGAGGTGTCTTTAGAGGCTCTATTCCCATATGAGGCACTTTAATAGCTCATTATAAAAACTGTTGATATTTTTAAAACATATCATATTAACATAAAAACAGCATAGAATTAGCGCTAAAGGCAGACAGAAACATTTTGAAATTCTCCACCCATCCTGTAATCCTTCATGATTTGAGGGTTATTCTAAATGCAGAAGGGATTGATTACTTGAACATCTGCAAAAGAGATACTTAGTTTGCTCCTTTCTCAGATTGGTGTTTATCAAACTTCAGAATGCATAAAAATTACTGTTTGTTTTACTTACAAAATAAAACGATGTACAATCAAGTGCTGCCTAAGGATGTTTCAGTCAACAAGGGCCTGTGTATGTGATAGTGATCCCGAAGATTATGTCGCCCAGTGATGTCATGGGCATCTTAGTTTGCATTAAGTACACTCTATGATGTTTGCACAATAACAGAATCACCTAAAGACATACTTCTCAGAACATATGCCTGTCCTTAAGCACTATGTGACCATATATGAAATATGTAGACAAGTTGGGACAGAGTCAAGTGTAATTTAGTACAGATGTGATTTATGTCATACAAATGTGAATGCAATAAAAATCAAAGTCAGAAAGATTAACTCAGTTAAAAAAATTATGTTATCACAATGGATATAAAATTAGAATCATGAGTTTGGTAAGGAACATTTATAACCCCAGTATCATTGAATAACTGAGGAAGACTAGCAGGAAATACAACAATGTAGAAGGAAAATGTAGTAGCAGTGGGAGATTTTATCTCAGTCTTTCTTCCTGATTACTTAAATCTCAAGGAGTGGTCATGGAAATCCAAACGTAAGGGAAAGTAAATAAGCAATTATGTTAGTTGGCTCTGGTAGCAAAGGCTACTGTAATAAAATACCACAGAGGTTTTGGCTAAAACAACAGAAACTTATTTTCCCAAAGTTCTGGAGACTAGAAGTCTAAGATCAACATGCTCTCGGGGTTGGTTTCTGGTGAGGTCTCCCTTGCTGACTTAGAGTTATCTATCTTTTTACTGTGTTTTACATGCCCTCTCTGTGCACACAGGAAGACAGAGGTTGCTGGTGTCTCTTTTTTTAATAAGGACACCAAACAATCAGGTTCAGGTTGGGGCTCCACCCTTTTTTTTAACCTTAATTATGTCCCTATGGGCCCTATCACCAAACAAAATCTCATTGGGGATTATGAACATATGAATTTGGGGGATCACAATTTAGCCCATAGCAGTGACATAATCCATAGATTCAAAAGTTGATGTTTGTTTTTAGCACATTTAGTAATAAAAAAGACTATTCTTATTAGTCCTTTATGATGACTAATTTGACATTCAGGAGCCTAGGTTTTAGAGGTACATTGACTACTCAGAGGATCATCATTTGTATTAATTTATTAGTTTTTGTACTTTTAATGTTTGGCATTATTTGGGGAATGAAGATCATATTGAATTATCAACTATTAAAAAAAACTCCCCAGATCTCACTTGCACAGCAAAATAAGGCAATGCATTACTTTTGAGTTGTCCATAGGTTAAATAGTGGTTTCTCTGACATTTCTCTGGTGTTCATTTAAGTAATCATGTTCGTTCATGTAAAGGGTTGTCTGGGGCTGGAATGCCCAAGATGGTCTCATTTGCTATTGAGACAATCAATCAGTGCTGACTTTGTGCTGAAGCTTTTTAATTCCCTTCTATGTAACCTTCTGTCCTCTGGTACTCTTGCTTGGCTTCTAAAATGGTATTCTCAAGGCATCTGAAAGTGCTACCTTCAAGTCCTATCCTCATAAGGGCCAGGCCTGGGAATCATTTCTGTTTGTCAATGCAAGTTACAAGGTGAGGACAGGTTCAAGAGGTAGGCAATATAGACCAGGACTCTTAATGGGAACAGTTGTAAAGAACATGTGGCCACTTTTAATGTACTTCATTCTGGTCCCAATTGTTTACTTTTCTTCCACCAGGAAAATTTCCAAAATAGTCACCCAATGAAAGGATCAGGCCCAAAGTTCACTATGGACTGATACAAAACTATCTGAGTTAGGAATGCAGTTTTCTGAATGTATCCCCTGTTGATTGAGAGATTTATAAACAGAAAAGACTAGTTGTACTTCCTCCCTATACACACAGAAAATATGAGGGAGATTTAGGCATAATAGACATTTACAGTCAGAATGGGGAAAGAATACTAAGGATATAGCAGTCACTTGACATATAATTCTGAAAATATCTGGGTACCTGCCATCATCTCTGCCTATTTGTAAGAGTACTCTTTGATAAGGGCTCATTTCTGCTCCAAAATAATCCCTTTGTTCTCTGTAACTCTTGGCTCCTCCTTCTGGATCTTTGGTTCTGTGGTCTGAGATATCTTTTCTCTTAATAAGAAATGCACTATTTTTTGAAGTTGAGAAGTGCTCTAAGCCTATCTTCTGCCCATTGAAAGTTCAGGTCCCAGAAGTTTCTTTCCTATTTCAACTTAAAGCTTCTGATCTTTGCTTTCATTGATATCACCCTTAAACCTTTGTTGATTTCATAAGAATTCAAATTAATTCCATATTTCAAAAGCCACATCAATAATTAATTTTAAAACCCACCCAAGTGCACAGTGATTCCTGGGAGTCCTCACTTCATTACTCCATATGTTGATTTTAATTTAAAAGTGAACTAATGTCTCATTGTGGTTTTATTGTCATTTCACTTATTACCACTACACTTGGGTGATTTACCTTTCTTTGTTCATTTATGATTCAAGTTAGAGAGAACTCTATCGACTTGAACTGCATATGAGATAGCTGAGAAGAATGTCCTGAAGATTTTTAGACACCCATCTAGCAAACACTTTTGGGATATGAGACTCCAATTCAAATCTTTCATCAGAGTTCTAAATAAAAACCTTATTGCCACAGCTTTGATTAAGTCTCTGTCTCCAGAGCTTATTTGATGTTGAGGAGTTTTTATTTCCAACCTAGTATATTCTGGCTTTCTACATATGTTCTCAATCCCTGATTTCAAACCATTTCCTTCTTTAGCTGATCGTTTCTTCCAACACCTTATCACAGGCACCTAGATCAAACCAATTGGCACTCTCAACATTCTGTCCACAGATGCCTTCAACCAGTTCCAGTTCATTACGTGCATTCTCAACCTTTAGGTTCCTTCAGTCAGTATTTTTATTAATTTTTCTGTCCCTATATCACATGGGTTACTTTTTTCTTTATCCTCCAACAGTCGCTTTGCAATTTTTCTAGTCTTACAATAATAGATTTCTCACTCCTTTTTCATGTTCTAGCACCCATCTGGTCCTAAAGTCAGTGAAACAATTATGTTAAAGTTTTGTTTTAGTAGCTCCCAACCTCTAGGTACATTTTCTTTGTTATGACTTGGATACAAGGTGTCCCCCAAAATCTAGAATATTCAGAGATGAAATGAATAGATTTTGGAAAGCTGTAACCCAATTGGTCCACCTTAGTTTGAATGGATTAACTGGGTGGTAAGTATAAACAGGTGGGATGTGGCTGAAGGAGATTAGTTATGGGGTGCACGCCCCAGAGGGCTTCCTCTTCCTTGTGGCTCCTTCCCCTCTCTTTCTGGCCTCCATGAGGTGAACAGCACCCTCCCTTGGACACCCTTCGGCTATGATGCTGTGCCTCACCTTGAGCCCAGAGAGATAGTCAGCTAACCATAGACTGAACTTCTGAAACCATTAGTCAAAATAAACTTTTCCTCCTGTAATTTGTTCTCTTGGGTATTTTGGTCACAGTATCAAGAAGTTGACTAACACATTCCTGCATCCATTAAATTTTGGTTTAAATAAATCACACTAAAGTACAAATATTTATTATTTCTCACCATTTTATGGGCTGGCAGATGATTCTCATACTGATTTACCCACGTTCCTTTTATTGGCTGATAAAGGGTAAACGGTAAGGTCCAAGCTGGCCTGTCACCTGTCTAGCAGTTAATGTTGTCTCTAATGTGGAATTTACTTCTACAGTGGTCTGTTATTTTCTAGAAGCTGGCTTCTAGGCTTCCTTATATGAAGATCTGAGAGGGAAAGGCAAATTCTCAGAGTCTCTATAAGACCTTTCAGTTCCTGATTTTCTCCATTAACTTCTGGTACATTATATTCATTAACAGGTATCATAAGGTCAGCCAGGATTCAAGGCATGTGGAATTGGAGTTCATCTCTTGATACCAGTTATTACAAAGAATCTGTGGCCATATTTACTAGATCCTAAAGAGTAATGTGAACATGTTAATTAATTTTAGTTTAAAAATTACAACTCCTGAGATAGGTGCAATGGAGTACACCTGTAATCCCAATGGTAGTTCAGGAGGCTGAGGCAGAAGGAACGCAAGTTCAAAGCCAGCCTTGACAACTGTGAGGTGCTAAGCAACTCAGTGAGACCCTGCCTCTAAATAAAATACAAAATAGGGCTTGGGATATGTTTCAGTGGTAGAGTGCCCCCGAATTAAATCCCCAGTACCCCCCCAAAAATTACAATTACTAGAAAAGAAAGAATAATTGTATTTTTTATTTTTAACTTTAACAAAAAGTAATTAAGTAATTAACTTTTGCAAAGGAGTAAAACAGCTGATTTATTGCTACACAAAATGCTTTATATTTATTTTAGAAAAGACTTGACTTGATATTTTGGTTTTAATTTTCTTGAAAAACTTAGGTTTTCTAAAGATAGAAATTGTTTTAATAAAATAGGAAGAATCCTGTTTCTTATAGCAAAGCTAAGAGAGAGCAGAAAACACATAATTTTGATGGGATTCTTCATAAAAAGAGCTTTATTGTGTATGCTACTGAGAATAATATTGATGACTTGGAGATATCATTAAAAATATTTGGTCTATATGCATGTAATTAAAAATTTATACAGAGATTTAGAATCAATGTATCTTACACACTGAAAAATTCCTTCATTTACTTTTCTGCAGTTATTACTTTACATATAGTGTGGATTTTTGTGCAATTTGGTTTGTTAATATAAGATTAGTTTTGTGAGTTTTTGCACACTGATGAGTGACATTAGCTAATTCTTGTAACTGTTATAGAGTATTCTATTTTGCATAATATATTTTGTATTGTTTATTCATTCTTTTATTCTTAACATTTCCAAATTTGCTCTTATAAACAACACTAGTTAAAAGATTTTGTTTACATCTCCTTGAATGCATGTGCAAAGTTTGTCAAGCACTGGAAATGCTGACTTATGGAACAGGAACAGATTCAAGTGTGCTATAGTACCAAATTATTCCCCCAAAGGACTGACAATTTACAGCCCCACCCAGAGTGCAAACCTGTTTTTGGGAGTCTACATTATCCCTAACACTTGAGATTGCTGGAGATTTTGATTTTTAATTTAAATGATTGAACTGATGTCTCATTGTGGTTTTTAATGTGAATTTCCTTTATTAACCTTGGGCTTGGATTGTTTGCCTTGTTCCTGTTGACTTACATTTCTTTTTGTATTCCCAGTTTCTAATTCATTGTCTGTTATGTATGTCCTTAGGTCCTTGACCTGAATTTTTAACAAGGAAGGACCTTAAGTAATTTTAAGCAGGTAGACTGTAGATCACACTTTGAGGAAAAAAAAAAGAAATTCTTTAAGTCATCATACCCAGCTGACAGTAGAAGACCATATCCTTAAAGCATTAATATCCCTTTGGAAATTATGCAATAGAGAGATGATATGAAATTTTCTCTTTATAACCTCATCTTACTCTCATACAATGTATTTATAATGCAATAAAAAAGTTACTAATTGCCTTGGCACAACATGCTATGTCTTAGTAGGCATTGTACTTCTAAGCTGAAAATGTCAGTAATGTTTGTCTAGTCTCTGAAAAGTCTTCACTATTTCCAGGTATCCTCAGTGTGTGGGGTGTGTGTGTGTGTGTGTGTGTGTGTGTGTGTGTGTGTGAGATTAGATGAAAATTGATTCAGTCATTTGCATACTTTGCATTGTTTATCACTGAGGATAAAAAATAAACAGGATGCTAAAGCTTCTCAAGAGCAGATGGAAAACAAAAGTACAAACTACAATATAAATACTTGAGTAGAGTTGGAGAGTACAAGGACTGTCACTGAATGTAGAAGAGGTCACTTAAGTAAACTGATGAGGTCAATCAGAGTTGTTAATGGAAAAATTGTACCTAATGTGAGCCTTAAAGAATAAAGAGGTATTGATTAGCAAAGTGCTTCAAAATCCCTCTTATCTCAACCCCCTGTGAATCTTTTATAAATAATAAAATTTAAAAGACCAGCATCTTAGCTACTGAGTCAAAATCCTTGAGGCTGGATATGTGGCATGCATATTTTAGAAATCCTCCATCTGAATTTCAAGCTAGGCAGAAACTAAATGTGTGATATGTTAGGTAAGTGCATGACATAGTAGATTCTCAATGACATCTATCAAATGATGGAAAAATGAATGAATGGACAAGCCATTAGACTTCATATCTCTTGGCTTAAATTTTATGCTTATCCTGAAGTTTTTGAGGAACCAATAATAGATTTCAAGCAGAGAGTGAAAGTTGAAATTAATTTAAACAAAACAATATTCTAAAATGACAAAAGAAGCTCATACATTTTTTAAATTTCTTTTTGTTTATCTGGAGCTGTGACTAGCACTTATAAATGATGGTTTTCCTTATAATTAATCTCTTACTTAAGGTGCTTAAACTCAATACAATGGTGTATACAATTTACCTGAACCTATTGACAGAAGAAATGATGTAAACCTAACATAAAAGGACCAACTGTCCTATTTTCTACCTGCTATGAGAAACATGACATACACCACAGAGAAAAAAATAATCATTAAGTTTTCTGGCATTGTAATGAATAATTTAAACATATAAATGCTATTCTGCATATTTTATTTTATAATGGAGCATATAATCTCTTTTGGTTTTGACAGCATGCTTTTTTTTTCCAGTCTGATTTTTGCAATGCTATATCTTGGAAAAGCACTTAGCTGATTAAAAACGCCCTTGCAGTCCTCCATGAATGGTAGGTAGAAAAAAAAAAGTGGAAAGTAAGACAGAGGAAGGTATGGAAGAGGTGACAAGAGAGGACCTCAGTCACTCAAACCTTAATTAAACTACCATTCACCCTGCCTCCTGAGTTCTGGTAAGAAGGATCAACTTAAAGGACCAAGGACCTGAGTTATCATGACTTTCCTTGATTGGCTTAATTATTTTCAGGACACTTGAGGAGAGAAACCCAAGAAAGCAAATGGCCAAATGTGAAACTAAGTCAGTATCCACCAATGAATGAAGAGCTAGGGGAATTTAGATTCTTGCAAACCAAATTGTATTGGGCTCTGTTATGGTTTAGATGGGAGAAGTCCCCTGAAAAGTTTATATGTTAGTTAACGCAGAAATGTTCAAAAGCAAGATGATTAGATTATGAGAGCTATAACCTAATTGGTGGGTTAACCTACTTTATGGATTTGAATGGATTATTGGGTGGTGAATATAAGCAAGTAGGAGTATGTGTAGGAAGTAGATAATTGAGGTCATGTCCTTGGGGATTATAGCCCCACCCCAATCCTAAATGCTCTCTCTCTCTCTCTCTCTCTCTCTCTCTCTCTCTCTCTCTCTCTCTCTCTCTCTCTTTCTGCCTCTCCCTCCTTTCCTGCAGCATGAGCTGAACAGTTTTGCTCTGCCATGCCTTTCCACCATGGTGTCCTGCCTCACCTTAGGCCTAGAGCAATGTAGCTGGAGAACTATGAACTGAGATCTTTGGAACCATGAATCAGAATAAAGTTTCCTCCTTTAAATTGTTCCTTCCTTCCTAGTATTTTAACCAGTAATGTAACATGACACAGGCCCAGAGCAATAGATAGATTGTCACCACCACACTCTTGGTTATCTTCAACAAGTGTTACCTGAGATTCTATGAGCATATTAGCCTGTGAGTACAGAGAGAATGCAGAAAATAGATATCTTAGTTTTTTGGGATTATCACAACATACAATAAACTGGGTGGTCATGAAAAACAAAATCTTCTCACATTTTGGAGGCTGGGCAGCCCCAGATCAAGTCATTGGCAAACTCAGTGTCTGGTGAGAGCCTGTTTCTTGGATCATAGATGGCACTGTCTAACTGTATTTTCACCTGGTAGAAGGAGCAGGGAAGCTCTCTGGGGATACTCACCCCATTCATGAGGGATCTACCTCCAGGACCTAAACATCTATCACATGGCCCACTTCCTAAAACCATCATCCTGATGATAAGGTGTCATCATATGATCGTTAAGGGACACAAATGTTCACACAAAATGCTCTCTCCCTCTCTCTCTCTCTCTCTCTCTCTCTCTCTCTCTCTCTCTCTCTCTCTCTCTCTCTCTCTTTAGAACTGAGCTTCAAAGACTGCTTGACAGATGTAGGGTCTCATTGCCTGCAAGACACACCACATGCTTGAACTCAACTTAAACACTATGCATTCATAAAAACCTAGAGATGAGGAGTACACAGCTGAAACTCCTCATCTCTATGTTTTTATGAATGCAGAGTGTTTAAGCTGAGTTCAAGCATGTGGTGTGATCCATGTTCAAATACCTACCATGAACTCATTGCCATGAGTTCAAGCCAGATTATAAACTAACTTTTTCACCAAGCTCTAAACAGAGTGGAATTTAAATGAAAGTGTATCTGGTAATGGCAATTTCCAGGCAAATGTTATACATTTGTCTTGTGAACTGTGTCCATCAACTCTGTCCTCTATTTTCCCCTTTCTTCTCATAAAACAAAAAATGTAAGGATTACCATGTAGTTCACAGTAGGCTTCACTCAATTTCCACAGTTGACTGTACCTTTTTCAAAGAGCTCTTCTGATGTTTCTCTCAAAATTATTCCAATGACAAAAATGATTACTTATTCCTGCAGCACCTAAAGAGTCTTCAAGAATTTTCAATGCCTAAAAACTTGAGTTAAAGTTAGGGGAGAAGTTTCAAATTTGACTTATAAAATATAAACTCAACATACAAAGTTGAAGAGGAAATAGTATGCATAATAGGTTTTATAAAAATTATATCCTAAATATAAACCACATCAGTCTTTCTTTTTAAAAAGATACTTTTTTAAAATTATATATTTTCTTTTATTTTTTTTGCTTCATGCAGAAAAGCCAAGTCTAAAGCTACATGTTAGATAGAATCATTTTTTATGTATGGAGATAAATAATTTTTTAAGTTGTCCAAAAAAAAATCATACCAAAGATGCAACTCACTCAAACAGGGGACTGAAACAGCACTTACCTGATACAAATGCCTTTGGAAATCTTTACCTTTAAATGAGACTTAAAGTTCTTGGAACAGAAGTTCAAGAGATCTAAATTCCAACGTGGAAACTGAAATGTTAAAACTATGGCTCACAGATCTATAATTTAAAAAAAAACATTAAAGAAGCTCAAAACACTGTATTTTCATATAATAACTATTTCAAAGCACTCACATATCTCTCAAAGGTTACTAGTCATTCTTTTTAGTATAATGTGTTATGTCTAGATGGTAGAACCAGCCAATTTTAGATGAAGCACACTTTCAAAAAATATATCTCTATTCTCCCTCCACAGGCAAAAACTTAGGCCAATGCTGACTTGAGTTGAAGTGAGAAGTGTGTGTGTGTGTGTGTGTGTGTGTGTACACACACATCTTTCTGTGAATTCCAATTTCACTAATCTTTCATTCCTTTTCTCAGCTCTTAGAAAATGAATTCTGTTGATACTATTCTTAGGTATACAGAAAATATTAGCAAGGCTTAATGATTTTAGAAATAACTGGTTACTAGACACAATAAAATTCAAAAGTATGAAAGTTAATGTTATTTTGGATATTGAAAGTATTTTCAGAACTTTTTCATGTTTTAGTCCATGCTGAATATTTAATAGATACATGCCGCAGTCTGGCTGGGCACAAAATCACGAGCCACTCACAGCCTTGTAGATTCAAACAGCAATTCTTTATTCCCGAACTCACACCGGCACTCTACAAACACATTCTGGGCAAAATCCACACTCTCCACCGAGCTCTGAATCCCAAATACTCTCTGAATCCCACGAGAACTCAACGGGAACTCAAGGCACCTGAGGCAGCAGGATACGCCCTCTTCCTAGCAGGAATCACCTTAAACCTGGAACCGCCCGCCCTAAACCCAGAATGCCCTAAATCCCGATCCGCCCTAAACCCTGATCCACCCTAAACCCGGATCTGCCCTGGTCCTTGAGCAAGGTCACCTTTCATGCAAAGTCACTTCAAATGACCTGGGTCCACCATGGAGAGTCCTTCCTCTAAGCAACATGGAGTAGGCTGACAAAGAAATTGCGATGCATCATTCCTACTTGGCAATGGCTCTCAGCAGATACATGCTAAAAAAAATTCAAGAAGCTTTACCACTTAATTTACCAGTGGCAACTATATAACATATTTTGGGTGAACCTCTTTTCTGTAAATTACAGGCAATAGATTGTTCCTTTGGGTTATATCACTAATAACATACACATATACACACTCAGAGTACCTCCAAAATATAACTTATAAAAAAATACCTTTCCATTGTCTATAGCTTTTATATTCCACAGTGGATTTCAGCAATAGAGAAACTGATTTACACACATATATAAATTACCAGTTTATGGTCAGATATATGTAAGTTGTTAATAGCTGAAGTACCATCTTTGACATGTTATATATTATATACAGTATATTTTATTTGGTTAAAAATAAGAAACATTCAGGAAATACCTACTAAAAAATAAAAGAAAAAACATCCTGAAAAATGTATAGTTTAATATGAGTAAAATGCCACATATGTTTACAATTTAGTATTAGTGAGGAAATTAATAATGGAGAATTTGTACTCAATATTTAAAAATCAAATAATTATTTCTTCTATTTAAACCCATTGTCAATTCAAATGGACTTACTCTTCCTTTATTAAGTACACTTTCATTTTCTTGAATGGAATGATATGATGGCCAAGATTCAATTCAAAATAAGCCCAATATGGGTTATGTAAGTTGGAGGGTAGGCATTATAGAGGACACGACATTCAAATTTTTACATGATAACAAGTAAAAAAATGTTTATTTCCCCCATGTATTTTAATGTTATTTGAGCTATTTATTAACCAAACACTAGAAAGTGATAGATAATCATTTAAAAATGCTTGTGGTTCAGCAATAGCATATTTGGCTAACTGTTTTTTTTTTTTCCATAATGGACTCTTCTGTTTTTATTCTTTTCTTAAAATGTCATCTACTATAGAGACAACATAAATGTCTTCTTATTTGTGACCTTTGTTTTCACTATTTTTAAGCTCCTCCAACACCAGGCAGAATAAATAATACACGTTCTACCTATTCTCAAGCTGAGTATGAGGTTAGAGAGGTTCTGGAAAGAAAAGAATTTTGCAATCTATGAAGGGTTAAAAAGATGACATTGTTATGATAATGATGATGGTGAAGATGAAGATAATAATTGTTCTAATTGATTCTTCTTGTGTTGTATCTTACACAGTCTTATGTATAAAGTTCTTAGTAAATCAGTGATGGTGTAGATCAATTGCTTATAGTAAAGTAGTAAATCAGTGGAACTCTGACAATCATATACAAATAGTTCTCTGAACTTGAGTAAACACAAGGTCTATATTGAAATATACTTTATTAAGCTTAGCCAACAATGAAAACAACAAGAAAAGAATATATTTAATTTAGGCTTTAAGATAGAGTGTGACTCCTATTTTAATCTGAATCTATTATTTCCTAAATGCTGGAATGCTTTTGACTATTTATGAGGCTAGATGCCCTCATTGAAAGACCATCATTTATATGAATGAAAAATTCAATGGTAATTTTCATTTATTTTTTAGTTTATGTTGTCAGAAGCTCAGGTACCAATTTTGTATGCTTTTCTATATTTTATGGGAATTTCCTAACCTATTTAAAGTCTATATTCAAATAAAGTAAAAAACTCTCTCTATATAAATTTCATGTATTTCCAGGTTTTTCTTTCCAAATAACCATAATTCCTTCATAAACTCTAAATGTGAGCAAGTCTACAATGATACAGTGGTACCATTGGGAAAGTTCACTTTAATTACCCTCAATGCTACATTATTTAATACAAAGGAACAAAAAGAGCTATAATGTGTAAATGTACATTAAACAAGAACATTAATTCTAAATGTAAAATCAATTAGAATATTATTTAAATTTGTATTTTAAATAAAGCAATTTTATATTAAGTAAACACTGAAATTATACTAAGAGAAATGAAGTGAACTCAATAGTTAAACCACCCTAAAGTTGATTTAGTCAACTCACTACTCCAAAAAGTGAGCAGGATTTTTTTTATATTTTATTTTTTATTCTAATGTGTTATATAGGACAGCAAAATGCATTACAATTCATATTACACATATAGAGCACAATTTTTCATATCTCTGGTTGTACACATAGTAGAGTCAGACCATTCATGTCTCCATACATGTACTTAGGGTAATGATGTCCATCTCATCCCACAGTCTTTTCTAGCAATGTATGGGTGTGCCTTTTTCTCCCACACACTCGCCAACATTATTATTGTTTGTATTCTTAATAGCTGCAATTCTGACTAGTGTGAGATGAAATCTTAGAGTAGTCTTAATTGCATTTCTCTAATTGCTAGAGATACTGAACATTATTTCATATATTTGCTGATTGATTTTACATCATCTTCTGAGAAGTGTCTGTTCAGTTCCTTGGCCCATTTATTGAATGGGTTATTTATTTATTTACTTATTTTTGGTGTTAAAATGTTTGTGTTCTTTATATATCCTAGAGATTAGTGATCTAACTGATATGCATGTGGTAAAAATTTGCTCCCAAAATGTAGGCTCTCTATTCGCCTCACTGATTATTTTTGTTTGTTTCTTTGTTTTTCCTGAGAATTAATTTAGTTTGAATTAATCTCATTTACTGTTTCTTGATTTTAATTCTTGTGCTCTAGGAGTCTTATTAAGGAAGGCAGGGCCTAATCCAACATGATGGAGATTTGGGCCAACTTTGTCTTCTATTAGGCACAGTGTTTCTGGTTTAATTCCTAGGACCTTGATCCACTTTGATTTGAGTTTTATGCATGGTAAGAGATAGGGATTTAATTTCATTTTGTTGTATATGGATTTCCAATTTTCCCAGCACCATTTGATAAAGATGCTATCTTATTTCCAATGTATGTTTTTTGTAACTTAAATATAAGATAACTCTAGTTTTGTGGGTTTATCTCTGTGTCCCTTTTTCTGTACCATAGGTATTCAAGTCCATTTTAGTGCCAATACCATGCTGTTTTTGTTACTATTGATCTATAGTATAGTTTCAGGTCTGGTATAGTAATGCCACCTACTTCATCTTCTTGCTTTAGCTATTCTGGGTCTCTTATTTTTCCTGATGAATTTCAAGACTGCTTTTTCTATTTCTATGAGGAATGTCATTGGGGTTTCGATTGGAACTGCATTAAATTTATATAGTGCTTTTGGTAGTATGGCCATTTTGACAATATTAATTCTGCCTATCCAAGAACAAGATAGGTTTTTCCATCTTCTAAGGTCTTCTTGAATTTCTTTCTTTAGCGTTCTGTAGTTTTCATTGTAGAGGTCTCTCATCTCTTTCATTAAGTTGATTCCCAAGTATTTTATTTTATTTTATTTTTAATTTTTTGAGGCTGTTGTAAATGGGGTAGTTTCCCTAATTTCCCTTTCTGAGGATTTGTCACTGATATACAGAAATGCTTTTGATTTATGGGTGTTGATTTTATATCCTGCTGCTTTGCTGAATTCATTTACTAGTTCTAGAAGTTTTCTGGTGGAATTTTTTGGGTCTTCTAGGTATAGAATTATATCATTGGCAAATAGTGCTAATTTGAGTTTGTCTTGTTTTATCCATATTCCTTTAATTTCTTTCACCTGTCTAATTGCTCTGGCCAGTGTTTCAAGAACTACGTCAAATAGAAGTAGTGAAAGAAGGCATTCCTCTGGTTTTTAGAGGGAATGCCTTCAATTTTTCTCCATTTAGAATGATGTTGGCCTGGGGTTTAGCATAGATAGCTTTTATGATGTTGAGATATGTTCCTTTTATCCCTAGTTTTTCTAGTGTTTTGAACATGAAGGGGTGCTATATTTTGTTGAATGCTTTTTCTGCATCTATTGAGATGATCATGTGATTCTTATCTTTCAGTCTACTGATGCAATGAATTACATTTTTTAATTTACATATGTTGAACCAACCTTGGATCCCTGGAATGAAACACACTTGATCATGGTTCACTATCTTTTTGATATGTTTTGTATTCAATTTGCCAGAATTATAGAGAATTTTTGCATGTATGTTTATTAAAGATATTAGAAGTTTTCTTTCTTTGATGTGTCTTTACCTGGTTTTGGAATCAAGAAGATACTAGCCTTATAGAATGAGTTTGGAAGTGCTGACTCTTTTTCTATTTCATGAAATAATTTGAGGAATATTGGTATAAGTTCTTCATTAAAAGTCTAATAGAACTCAGCTGTGTATACATCCAGTCTCAGCTTTTCTTGGTTGGTAGACTTCTGATGGCATCTTCTATCTCGTTGTTTGAAATTGATGTGTTTAAATCGTGTATATCATCCTGATTCAATTTGGGCAAATTTTATGACTCTAAAAATTTGTCTATGCCTTCGATATTTTCTATTTTATTGGAGTACAAGTTTTCAAAATAATTTCTAATTATCTTCTGTATTTCTGTAGTGTCTGTAGGGATACTTCCATTTTCATCAAGTATGTTAGTAATTTGAGTTTTCTCTCTCCTTCTCTTCATTAGCATGGCTAAGGGTTTGCTAATTTTATTTATTTTTTCAAAGAACCAACTTTCTGTTTTGTCAATTTTTTCAATTGTTTCTTTTGTTTCAATTTCATTGATTTCAGCTCTGATTTTAATTATTTTCTGTCTTCTTCTAATTTTGGTGTTGGTTTATTATTTTTGTAGGGCTTTGAGATGTAATGTTAGGTCATTTATTTGTTGACTTTTTCTTCTTTTAAGGAAGAAACTTCATGAAGTGAACTTACCTCGTAGTACTGACTTCATAGTGTCCCAGAGATTTCAATATGTTGTATCTGTGTTCTCATTTAAGAGAATATTTTAATCTCCTTCTTGATGTCTTTTGCAACCCATTCTTCATTCAGTAGCATATTATTTAGTCTCTGTGTGTTAGAGTAGCTTTTTTTTAAATTTTATCATTGTTTTTCAGTTTCATTCCATTATGATCTGATAGAATTCAGGGTAGTATCTCCACTTTTTTTATTTGCTAAGAGTTCCTTTGTGGCATAATATATGATGTATTTTGGAGAAAGATCCATGTGCTGCTGAGAAGAAAGTGAGTTTGCTCATGGAAGGATGAAATATTCTACATATGTCAGTTAAGTCTAAGTTATTAATTGTATTATTGAGCTCTATGGTTTCTTTGTCCAGCCTTTGTTTGGAAGATCTATCCAGTGGTGGAAAAGCTATGTTAACGTCACCCACAATTATTGTGCTGAGGTCTATTTGACTCTTAAATTTGAGAAGAGTTTGTTTGATGAACATAGATGCTCCATTGTTTGGGGCATATATATATTTATTATTGTTAAATCTTGTTAATGTATGGTTCCCTTGAGCAGTATGTAGTGTCCTTCTTTATCCCTTTTAATTAACTTTAGCTTGAAGTCTACTTTATTTGATATGTGGATGGAAACTCCTGCTTACTTCCGAAGTCCATGTGAGTGGTATGATTTTTGGATGTCTTCAGTCTTTGGATGTCTTTTTCTATGAGATGAGCTTCTTGGAGGCAGCATATTGTTTTATTATTATTATTATTATTATTATTATTATTATTATTATTCAATCTTCTAGTCTATGTCTTTTGATTGGTGAGTTTAGGCTATTGACATTCAGGATTATTATTGAGACGTGATTTGTATTCTCAGACATTTTTGTTTATTTTTGTTATTTAACGTGACTTGGTTTCTCCTGTGATTAGATTTCCATTTAGTTTAGTACCTCCCTCTGCTGATTTTCGTCATTGTTTTTTATTTCCTCTTCTTGGAATATTTTGTTGAGAATGTTCTTTAGTGCAGGCTTTCTATTTATAATTTTTTTTTAACTTTTGTTTATCATGGAAGGTTTTTATTTCATCATCAAATCTAAAGCTTAGTTTTGCTGGATATAAGATTCTTGGTTGGCATCCATTTTCTTTCAGAGCTTGGTATATGTTGTTCCATGATATTCTGGCTTTGAGGTTCTGGGTTGAAAAATCTGCTGAGAAACAAATTGGTCACCCTATATGTGCTCTGATTCCTGTCTCGTGGCCTTTAAGATTCTATATTTATTCTCTATGATAGGCATTTTCATTATAATATGCTTTGGTGTAGATCTATTATAATTTTCTACATTTGTTGTCCTGTAAGCCTCTTGTATTTGGTTTTTCAATTCATTTTTCATGCTTGGAAATTTTTCTGATATTATCTCATTAAAGAGATTGTGCACACAAATAGCCCAGTTGGTGACTGGGCATCATTAAATTCAACAAACTCTGTGCCTTCCTCTATCCCAGTAACTTTTAGATTTAGTCCTTTGATGCTGTCACATAATTCTTAGATGTTCTGTTCATGGTTTCTTCCTATCTTCACTGCGTGGTCAGCTTTTTTTTCAGATTGTATACTTTGTCTTCATTATCTGACATTCTTTCTTCCAGGTGATCTAGTCTGTTGGTTATGCTTTTTATTAAGTTTTTTATTTGGTTTATTATTTCCTTCAGTTTGAGGGTTTCTGATTTTTTTTCAGAGTCTCTATCTCTTTCTTAAAGTAATCTTTTGCTACCTGTCTTTGCTCTCCTATCTCTTTGTTGACTGTTCAATTTTTGCCTATATTTGATCATTTAGTTAATTCTTTAATTCACAGATTATTTTAATTATGAACATTCTGAACTCTTTCTCTGACATTTCATCAACTGCATTTCATCATGGGTTCTGTTATTGTAGTATCCTGGTTTGTTTGGGGCACTTTCCTCCCTTGTTTTTTCATATTGTCTATATGTCTTCCTTTCTTAAATTGTGTATCTGTATATTACAGTTTCTACCCTATAATCTTGTAATATCCATGCAGACTATCTGAACCTCACCTCGATGTTGAGCTTCCAGATCCTGCAGGTGTCCCTCAATGTATGCTAATTCAACTAAAGGTGGTGGCAACAATAGTGGAGGTATCTGGAGATAGCAGTTGAGCTACCCTAACATGGATGCCACATCTTTCAGAGATGGCATTGAAAGGGTGGGCCTTACATTGTCTTTGGAATGCCTACTCTGAGAATCAGCTGCTTGTAGGCCATGTCTGTTGTCAAAAAAGTAGAGACTACTGCATTTGAAAGGCTATGGTGATGTCTGCAGTGTCCCAAGATAGAAGTGGGTTAGGCCTGGGCTTCCGGTGGGGGGCATGTACTTGGACCTACACTGTGCCTGGGTCTGCCCTGTCAGGGTTGGTAGATCTGGGCTGGGCCTGAGCTCTAGTGGGGGTCTGCTAGTTGGAGGAGGTGGTCCAGTGCTGCAGCTCCAGCTGGTGTATGCTGGTAGCAGGATGAAATTTGGCCTATCCTGGGCCTGGGTTCTGGGCAGGTCAGTGTAGGCAGGTCTCAATATTTCTTATTTTGAATCATAATATCAGATAGAGGGGTAGTTCTGCACCTCAGCTTCACTGTCCATGGAGACTTGGAGAGGCTGGGCTAGTGCATCCACTGCTCAGATCCGGTGTTCCCAGAGCGTGAGCAGGATTTTTAAATCTAAATGAACTGAATGACTCAGTTCACATAGAAGAGTTATAGCCTAACACTACAGAACAATTTAATCCATTTTTTTTTTACTTTGCAGTCCTATAGTTCACTTTCCTTTAAAATGTATGTTTTAAATACTAATTCAAATATTTTAATATACAAAAATAAGAGATAAAATTGATTTGCTAATATTTTACCATCTAACAACAAAAGCCTTACCTACCATCTCATTCATTTGCCTCTCCTGAAGCAAGCATAAATTGATATTAGCATACATCTTTCCCATGAATGTATTTATAATCTTAGCACATATGTCTGCACCACTGACAATTAATGTTTTACGTGCTTTAAATTTTACATAAGCAATTTCATGTTGTACATAGCACTTCATTTTCTATGTTCCCTCAAATCATAATTAAAATCACAATAAAGTCAGATGACATGTTTAGCTATCTCTAATTAGAATATGGGTCAAAAATAACTCCGTTGACTGTCACCTTTTCATCAAAGAAATATTAACAGGAGACAAAAGAACATTGATCTAAACATTCACTACTGTGTTACTTTCCAGTGGCCCAATGCTTCTAGCTTTCAATCTGGTAAGCTATTACTTACTCTTTGCATCTTTTTCCTTTTAAGTAACATGAAGATGATAGAGGAATGCATTACTGTGAGAAAATATTAGGATCTAGGAAAACACAAGTAGCCCAGTTGGTGACTGGGCATCATTAAATTCGTTTCTTTATTCTCTCAACTGCTAAAATGAGTGTGCAGGGAGATGTGGATCTGACACCTGCTTCATTCAATTTCATTACATAACTGGAAAAAAAGAAAACAAGGGACTGAGCTTACCAATTACAAATTGGTACAATGCAAATGGTTTTTGGAAGCCAATTATTTGGAAATTGACAGATATTTTCCTATGGAAACAATGTTATACACAATTATTACTATCCACTCCACCCAGGAAAACCTATTAAACTCATCATGAGTCCAAAATTTAAAATTATGCACGAAGTATGAAAGGACTGCTAAGAAAGCATGCCATCTGATATCCAATTTGATTTCCCCAGCACATTACAGCCCTGCTACAATGAGTCAGGGATTTCTGCCCCACAGCCTGCCTCTACAAGTACCAGCGGTAAAATACCTCCAAGTTCTCAGTAGGTTAGCTGGGATTTATTTGCCAAGGTGGCTAAATCTTTCATAAAAGAGGACCTAAGGAAGATTAAAGTAAATATCAGGAAGGGACACTTTGTGTCTAAGCAATCATATGTGTCAGGAGTTCTGATACCATATGACTCGGTCTTAATGTGACTTGTCAGTCACTTGCTTGCAAAATATACCTGATGTTCATGCTTTCACTCTTTTACTCCTCCCTCTGACAAGAATTTCCAATTGTTTATTCCTTTGGGGAAAAGTAGTCAGTCAGACCACATGCTAATCGTCAGTGTTGTATTCAGGATGCCATTTGGACCAATGGTCCTTGAATAAAGGACCTCAAATTTTGACTTCTATTCAATCACCAAACATGTTCATGAATTTAATAATGGAACTATTACACTGAAATAATTAAAAGATGTTATTCACTGGCCTTTAATTGTTCAAATTAAGCATTTAAAATATAGTGCCGTATTTATAATGTTGCCTAGTGCTTTCTTGGATTTTTGTTATGCTTAAATCTCAAAAGGATGACTGAAACTTAATTCCCCCCCACCCCCAGGAAAGTCACGCCTACACTCTTAAATTCCAAATGACAGGAACAATTGGCCATTTGTATTTGCTTCTTTTAATAATAATTCTTTTTCTCCTTTTATCTAATGTTTTTGAGCTAGCTGGGAGGCACACTCTGGAAGACAAACTCCTCTGTTGTATGCTATTTCTTCTCCTCCCATAGCTGTGAACAACATCACTGATGGATGAGCATGCTATTTCTTGCTGAGACCACATATTGGTCACAATCTTTTTTAAACATATCACTCCTAGGAGAAACTAACAATCTACCAGTTAGTAAGTTACGTATATGTGTATGTAAGGTCCAAATTAGATCCTATAGGAAAAAAAAATCAATTCCCAGCTTTGACAACATGGGTCTTTGAGTGTACAGAGAACTGAAGATTTGATTTCCTCTGAGAACAGAGACTGCCTTGCTAGGACATTGGATCAAATGAACTGAATGCATGATGGTATATAGGTGGTAGAACAATACTGGGGCAATATGAATGAACTGAGAAAAATAGTATATATACAAATGGCATTACAGGTGTTACCTTGAGATTTTTAGAAAGAAAAAGGCAAGGCCTTGAAATCATCTTTTTACAAGTTTGTTTATTCTTCCCTCTGTCTTCCTTCCCCACTATTCATGACCATCCCAAAACAATATCTGCTTTGATCAACCCTCTATAGAATTAGAGCATTAGAGTTGATATGAAGGTAGGGAGGGGCTGCTTAGAAATAGTAGGCAAAGAAGAAAAAGTAAACCTCAAACAACAATGGTGAAGAAAGAAATGAAAAACTGTCACTTTAGGGTTAATTTCCCCTAAATAACTCTCCATACACACACAAACACACACACACACACACACACACACACACACAGAATGGGATAAGGAATAACTATAGTGACTTGGAGTCCATAAAAGTGCAGTATCCTTTATTAATTCCAGTAAAGGGTCTAAATATAATCCAGCATATTTATCTATCTTTCTTTCCTTGGAATTATGTGCAGTGTCTCTGGATCTCCTTTTGGGAACATATGGTCCCTTGATACACTGGATTATTATCATCCCCTAAAGAAATCTGCAAGATTCTCTTTGTATCCTATGAGCAATTGAATTCCTGGCAATTTCCATAATCTAATGGACAAATAAGTAAAAAAGAAAAAAAAAAAACTATCCTTCAAATGTTAGTTATTTTTTTTAAAAAAAAGTTAAAATTAACAGTAATAATAAGGTACTAACTTGTATAATAATTAAATCCCATATTATAGGTATTTAACATGAATGAAGTGCCTTGGCCGGTGACCTTCCACATGGTCCTTCAGGAACCCTCCTTTGATTCATCTTGTGGAATTGCTGTGTGAATACTAAGGTCATTCTATAGATTATCCTGCCACAGGATATCCTATCCTAGTTAGTCTGCTACAATAGAAAACAATCATCATGGTTCACTGTGGAGGTTTTTCATGGCCCAAGACTGGAGGGGTTTCCCTTTCATCTTGCTATATTCCATTGACTTAAACTTAATCACAACTAACCATAAAGTGGGTGGGGAAAAAATCTATTCTGTGCTCAGGAACAAGAGGAAATAGATTTTGGTGAACACTTACCTACCTCTTTCACAATCTACTGAAGGCCTGCTGTATGCTATGAGCTCTTGTAGACAGGCTCCTCCTGTTTTTCATGTAATCCTCACAGCAACTTAAATAGGATATTATCTCCAGTTTACAGATGAAAAAGTTCAAAAATATTTTAACTTAATCAGGACTGTCTGGATAAAAATAATCAGAACTGGTGTTTGAGGCTGATTTCAAAAATCTATCCTTCAAGTCAATATATCCCAAAGGCTATTCCTTGACAGCTGCAAAAAAATTATTTAGAGAACATACTTAAATATAACTTAATGAGAATAACCCCCTGGAGATCCTTATTCAGTAGCTTTGGGTTAAATCTTAGTAATATATATTTTTAAGAGCTCCCCCGGTGGTTTCTTGTATAACCAAAATTGGGACCAGCTGCTCTAAGTTTTATTGAAATGACCACCAAACGGACACTACAGGGGCATCGTGAAAATTAGCAGTAATCAGTTGCTTTTATGGGACAAACAACATTCTCTCTTTTCTTCAATCTTTCATTAAACATGAAGAGGCCATTGAAGTATTCAATAGCTTCTCAGGACAAACTGGTAACACTGTGATGATGTTTCAATGGTGGCATTTGTCCATCTAAGAGTGAACTGAAGGATATAATAATTTCAAGTGACATTATTCCCTGAGTAACCATGAAATAATAGGTTTGGTAACGACAACCAGATCATTACTCAGCTGGGTGGCATTTGAATTGCTATCCTAATAGGTTCCCACTGTTTTGTTTCGAAAACTGAGTCTTCTTCTTAAAACAGTGGGAAAATTAATGTGACTGGAAATGATAATGGTTAGACAAAAATTTTCCAATTTCTTCAAACTGAAAGTGGACGCCATGTTTTGCCATCTTCTTCCAGGTTTGTTTCGTTTCCCTGAAAGTGTTGGAGAAATGCAGAAACTTTATAAAGGACATTTCCTATTTCAAGATCTTTGATGTTAGTATAATTTCCCACTGCTCACTTTCAGAGTAGACTTGTACTTAATTTAACATTGTTCTATGAAAATTCAAATCAAGTATTTGTAGGACACACTCTTCCAATATTAGTAAGACTACTTTGCAACTATAGCAGTAAACATAAAGGATGCATTCTACAGCTTGGATTTAGAGATTTTACTGTTATGATATATATGTGTGTATCTACATGTTTTAAATTCCAAAACATATATACACCTATTCAAAAGCAAATACTTTGTGATTTCCAACTATTACAACTATAAAATACCAGGATCAGGATAATTTGCATAGTTTTCTCTATTTAATTTCAAAAAGAGTTCAAGAAACTTTGAGCTAACTAAAATACTCAGTCACATGTATGTGTGAATTTGGACAATACTTAATATAATCCATTATTTGAAATTACGCCTAGCTCACTTAATAAAAATGCAAAATCTGGTCTTCTCTTTGTCTTTTAAGAATTATTTCCATGTGTTGTAATTTAGCATGGAATAATTTGTTTGGAAAATTAAAGTAATAAAACCTTAGTTTGTTGTATGTCTGAATGGTGGCAATGATTGTCTCAGTGGGTGGCTGGGAGAAGTCATTGTCAAGATATGCAGACAAAATAAGTAGTATTTACTAAGGGCTAAAGTAAAGAACTAATAATAGACATATTGTTTCATGAAAAAATTGCCTCCCTGGGGGAACTTGAACAGCTAGCTTCAGTGAGTTAGCATGCATATGTTTTCCTTCTGAACCACTAAAATAACTTTCTGTAGAAAAGAAGACATCCAGAGTAGTTTTCTCTTGTCATTTTGTCAGCTTTCTGAGTTGTATGATCCAGGGTTCTCTGGTAGTCTGTGAAGTTAATACTAATGAAGGATTTTTATAATTGCTACATTATTAATATTTTAGTGGCAGGATAAAATGATTATTATAATCATGTGAAGCACTATAAACACATGTAATTGTGCTAATACTGCCTATTATTTTAGTAATTTGGAAAATTAGTGCATAATAAGGGATCAGTGGAGGACCATTTCAGAATGAGTGTGTGAGCACGTGTGTAAGAATAAAATGACTAGGTGGCAAAGCTAATCAGCTGAACAAGAGATTTTCTAGAGCTGTTGGTTCTCATAATCTTCTGCAGGGAGTTTTGAATTTTCTCAATAAAGATCCCCTAAAAAGAACAAATTTGGGGAGGAATTCTTGAATCCATACAGTTCCAATTGCCAAGATACAGAAACCTTCCCTGGATGTCTGAGATTTAAAAATACCAGCATGGCATATAGATGATGAGGGTGGGCTGCTCTGAGCTGATTTCTTACTATTTTTTTTCTGGTTGAATTCTTTCAAAAATGCAAATGGATTTTTCTTTGTTTTGTTTAAATTTGATCAATACTGGTAACCTTAGTCCTCTTGAATGATGAATATATAAAAGTACCTAACTTCTCTCTTTTTAAAAAAATATTTATTTATTTATGTATCTTTAGTTTTTGGTGGACACATTATTTTGTTTTTATGTGGTGCTTAGGATTGAACCCAGTGCCTCTTGTATGCTAGGTGAGCACTCTACCACTGAGCCATAACCCCAGCTGCCAACTGCCACCGCCCCCCCCCCCACCTTGACTTCTCTAATAAGCATTTCTAATTGAATTTTTAAATTAGTCCCATGATGATCTTATGAGGCCTATAATATTATTTAATCCATTTCTCTGAAAAGAGAGAAAAAGAGATGACAATTAGCTTTTCCAAGGATGTACAATTAACAAGCAGAAAACTTGCCATCAAACCCAGGCAGACAGACTTCAGAATTAAAGCCCAAGTTCACTCTCTAAGATCCTTTACCCATACTTGATTGCATGACCAGTGTGATTCTACAACATGTACAATCAGAAGAAGTCATACTCCTTTTATGTAAGATGTGTCAAAAAATGCATTCTACTGTCATGTATAACTACTTAGGACAAATAAGAAAAAGAACTACATGGACAGGAAAGAATTGTGTAAAGTTTAGATTTCCAACTTATCCTTCTGTATAATCAATGGAGAGTTCATATGACTCTAAAAATAATGAATCATGAATCAGCAGGATGAAGTTATTTTTTTTTTACTTTAGTCTTATTTTTCTTTTTCTACAGTGTTCTTCTTTTTCTTTTTTTAAAATTTTATTGTATAAAAATTCATTTTTTTCTGATTTGTGCTTCTAATTTCTTGCTTATAAGCTTCCCTTTGTACAAATGTTGTTTGTCTTATGGATTACCTATGTCCATTTCATTTCTACTTTTAGTTCAGGAAAGAAATTCTCCTTGGCTTGGTGCCAAATGACTTCTCTTTTATCTGAATTTAAATAGTAATATCAACCTGCCAATTGCAAAATGCAGATTTTGTGTTTTCTAGCTAAATTAAATAAACTTTGAAGAATAGAAATTATTGACTTCCTTTGTCAATACGTTGATTGAGATAAACCCCATTGTACTATTTTAATCAATTAACAATTACTATTTTATTGAGTCAGCAAAACAATTATTTTCTGAGCACTCTCTGTATGCCAGATTTTAGGAGCTTAGTTGGATAGTCCTTCTCTAAAATATCTCTAATTTGGTGCAGGGCTGATATCAGTCAGAATAATTGGTTTTACTGCCATAACAAATCAATACAAAATCCTAGTACCTTAAGACAAAATTGTTTTCTGTATTTCTCATAGTACATATCCACTCACAATCAACAAGGCTATTCTGTACACCAAAATCCAGGTTGACAAAACAGGCTATTTGTTCTCACAGCAGAGGTAAAAGAAACAGTTGGTCCCAAAGCCTCTCTCTCAGGCTACACACAACACTCTTACAAGTTTCAGGAAAACAAGCTATATTTATGCTCCTTAGCAACATAAGGCTGGCATATATTATTCTGCAGAGGTATTATTCAGAGAAGGAACGTTTAATGCATTGTAATGCCATATACCTTGAAAAGAAAAATAAGTAATAAGTTAATGGTAGTTCCCAACAGAGAGGTGGACAAGGTATCCTCTGGGAAGCCATCAACAGTGCAGAGTGTCAAACCACCTACTATCAGTTGGACAGGATGGTCAAGGCCACCTCTGTGAACAATCTATCAATGTCACAAACAAATGTCTTTTACTAGGTTTGTTGGTGGAGATTAAATGAAGCACAAAAGGCAACAAAATTATGTAGCGAAGCCTTGGGATAATTTTCTTCAGATCAAAAAAGGTTTTACAGACAGGAGAAATGATATATTAAAGAATAATTTATTCTAGAAAATTATTTTGGAATTCTACACACATAATGTGTAGACTGTGCCCTGAAACTTTTTAACCCAAAACATCTTGCTGGATCAACATTAACATCTGAAATTACCTGCACAAAAGCACTCACGAGTTTTTTCATTCTACTAACATACAAAAGTTCATGCAATTGATTTCTATGGAATAATTAGTACTTTTCTTATGCTAAATCTCATCTGTCCACTCTTAAAGTACATACAAAATCTGTGGATCTATTTTCACCATTATTTTCTGTCATACAAATATTGCCATCATTCTCTTCATATGACACTCTGTGCTCTTTGTATAATGTTAGTCATATTTAATCTGTCCATGTGGATTTAGTGGATATTTTCTATTCATTTGCTAATATTTGACCCATGTGATACAATATTATAAATTTATTTGTGGAGTGAAAATATTACTCTTTTTTATAGTATTTGCTTATGTAGAAAATCTCATTTAAGTAGAGCACAAGCTCAATATGGTAATATAAACACTAATGAGGCATATCTCAATTAGATTTTCCTATGGAATTATTGCAATTCATCTAAAAGTTATGACCTTCCAGTATTGAAAATGATGGAATATATACAAAAAAGTGCAATATAATGTATAATAGTCTTTGATGGAATTTTCCTCATATTCCTTTCTGGGAAACAAATCATATTCTGTCTCACAGTAATGTGATATAAAATATCTACCATTTTGGCATTTATCCTTGTTTCCTGTCATAATACAGTGCTTGTTAATGTGCTTTTATTTAGTTTGTCCTTGAGATCTCAAGAAAAAATGAATTAATCATTTTGTATGTTTCTGAAGTTGGAATAATTCTGTTCGCAATAGTTCAGTTCATTAAAAAATAACTTAATTTGTGAGATATATAGGATATACTTTCTCATTTTGTATGAAGATTGACAAATTTTCAAGATGATTAATGAATTTGGTGAAGGAAAAACATGCAATTTGTTAATTACATAAATTGTGCTACAACATTTTTTCATCTATTAGTACATTGCACCATTAAAATATATTATGTTAATATCTTGCTTTCTTTGCATGTTGAAAATTGTATCTTAGAAGATTTTAGTGAACTGTTTAAGGCCCTATGATTATAATGGCAAATAAAAGTAGAATTAAAACCCATGCTAAATTTCATCTGTCTATTCTTAAACTTCAAATTCTTTATGTGTCTACCATATTATAATAACCATGTATTCCAGGCAGAGTCAGAACTCCATATATAAGTGGTTATCATATAAGGTAAAAACAGATTCTAGAGACTTTTTTTTTCTTTGGTACTAGAGATTGAATCCAGGGTTGCTTAATCACTGAGGCACAACTTTAACCCTTTCTCGTATTTTATTTAAAGACAGAGTCTTGCTGAGTTGCTTAGATCCTCACTGAGTTGCTGAGACTGGCTTTGAACTGACAATCCTGTATCAGCTTCCTGACCCACTAGGATTACAGGTTTGTTCAACTATACCCAGCTCTACAGACTTTTTAAATGAAGTGTTCAAATATTTTCTTAAGACTTGTAAGGAAAAAAGAGAATCATTATACTCATGATAGTAATATAAATTATTAACATTAAAGAATAAATATTCATTGTCTTTCTTGTTTCTTCTAAAACATGTATACTTTTTGAGGCTAAAATGATATGTATGTTTGGTCTAAAACAGTTAACATTTTAAACTTTGTGAATGTGTCATTTCATTAGAAAGCTAAAAGAGGAGAACAATATAACTTGGTATTTCTCATAAAGAGAATATATTTAAATCTAAACTAGCCACCTGCTTTTTCTCACCCTTGTTTTACTTCTATTTGCTGTCTTCTACATAGAACTTATTTACTGCACATTTGAGCCAAAACTAAGCCATGCATGGAACCACTCCTTCCTTACCCCATCTTACTTCACACCATCATTTATCAACTGCATTCTATGGACTGCAGGACATATCCAGGTGTAGCAGCTAAAGTTTTTCATTATACTCTTTTTGATTACTGGCTAAGCAGACTTTTGTCCTTTCCCGTTACACTTTATATTTTACTATTAATAAAATATTAAGATTTTTCTAAGCATTTTGTTTATATTCCAAGTTTAATGTAAATCAGATTTCTAGTATAATCCTAGAGTAGACTTCTTATCTCTTTCTCTTTCTCTCAAGCTCATAGTCATTCAATGAGTCTCAACTCAGCTACAACTTCCTTTTGTAGTTTCCTTGACTTCTTCAGCAGAATTAGACTCTCCTTATTCTTGGCTCACTGGTAAGCATGACTGTTAACACCTCAATATTCCCAGGGCTTTTCTTTTTGGGTACATGCTAAGATTGCACTTTGAAGCAAAGTGTGAAAGATGATATATCAAGAACTATGTAATGTTTTGAACAACCAACAATAAAAAAAAATTAAAAAAAAAGATTGCACTTTGAAACCCCATTAAATTAGACAGCCATATAATTATTGCCAGGCACTATGATCACAAAAGTTTCTAAGCAGAAGCTTTTAAGTTTCAATGACATTCCACCTTCTCTTCTATAGTTAGCCATCCACCTACCATAGAATTGATATATCCTTTTATTTGAGATTAGCCAAGTCATTTCTCATTTCTCTTTCCCCAAATGTTTAAAGATGCCATTTCCTTCCAGTTTTTATTGCTTCTTAATGTCTAAATGCACCAATGAAAAGACAAAATTTCAGAGTGTATTTAAAAATGAACAACCAAATAAATAATTTTGTTTTATGCAAGACACACATATACATAACATAAATATACAAATATATTAGTAAAAGAAGACAGAATTGTTCGAGTTTAATCTTAAAGAAGATGTGGTTATATTATTATTAGAAATAGTAAAGTTTTGATCCAAAAACATTTTAAGAATAAATAAAAACTTGAAAGCTATGAAAATCTCAATTCACAAAAATAAAATCACAAAGATTTATTTTCCCTTAAATATATACTTATATATTATAAATTTATAGATCAAATGTATATGTAGCAAAATTTGACAAAACCACAAGAAAAAATAGTCAGAGTTATAATTAAAATTGGACATATTAACATAAAGTTTCATACCTGGCATATACCTGGCATATATATATATATATATATATATATATATATATATATATATCTTATATATATGGATATATAAGATTTCAATAATAGCACTAACAAATATACCTAATTAACATTTATATAACAATTAACCCAGTATTTGCATAATAAATATTCATTATAAACATAACTGTAACATTTACAAATATTTATTATATGGTGGTCATAAACAAAGTCTCAACAAATACCAAAAGACTGAAAGTCTATAAAATATATTTTTTAATCACAATGAAAGTATGTGGGTCTATGAAAATATAAACAATGAAAATATTCATAAGTTTGGAAATTAGAATGTGTATTTTAAATAATCCATGAATGAAGAAAGATAAAATGAAAATAGAACTATTTTAATTCAATGAAAATAAATAGCAAAAGAAAAAAAAACTAATTCATAATGCAATGGAACTACAAAGCAAAATCTAATTATTTTACAAGAATATTTGGACTAATAGCCCTTAACAGTCTGTTCAAAAGTGAAAAGACAATCATTATAAGAAATATAAAAAAGACAGCACTATCTCATATCTAATAGATATATAAAACTGTAAAATTTATAGTGAATAAATTTGTGTTAAAATTTTTCAACTTTTCAACAAAATAGATAACTCTCTGAGAAAAAAATTCCCAAAACTGACACACACAAACAAACACACACGCATACAATTAAAAATAGGAATAATTATATAATTAAATGTTGAATAAGAGATTGGTTACATGTAGTCTTAAATTTTCCCACAATGGAATTTCCAAGCACAGGTGGCTTCATAGAAAATTCTGGCAAACACTGAGTGAATAAATCCATTCTTCTACAAATATTTTCATAAGATCAAAAGAGAGAGATTTCCCGAACAGTTATATAATGCTAGCAAAACCTCAAAGACCAAACTGATATGGACACCATAATAAAGAAAATTTACAGGTCTATTAATTTAACTGTATTTATTATGTACAGTATGATGCTTTAAATTACATTTATTTTTAGGATTTACTGCTCTAAGATTGATTACCTATAGACTCATGTCTGAGAAGAATCAAAGAAAATGTTATTGCCAAACAGCTCAGATAAAAATTCTGGTAAGTTATAGAATTTCAGGCCACAAGTTGTGCAACATTACACAGCTGCAACCACAGGACTTCGCTTCCAGCACTCAGACAACTTCATAAGGTGGGGTAAGATGGATAGGTACTTTTATAATCATGAAAGATGAGATGGCAGAATTGGATCACAGGTCAAGTTTTTAACATACTACATATGTGCATATTTAAGGTTCAAGCTCAGCTATCACAGTACCTCTGGTTAAGGGCTGGTGTCCTGCTGGACAATGAGAACTAAGATAAAATAGTGCTAGATTCCAAGATTCTCAGCTGCATCCTTTCATTACCAAAGACAGGGTCCCCATTCATCACCATGCAACCTATTGGCTCATGACACCATTTACTTAAGAAGAACCTGTTACGAAGCCTTGCTGTTGCTAATACACTGCCACAGATATTACAGACAGGAGGGATTATATAACTTCTTCTGATTCCCTTTTTGCAAGTCTCTTAATAATAATTTCTTTGTATTCACTAAAGCTGAGGCAATAGCTCTATGACACAAGGAGAAGAAGTTAGCATCAAACTTTGTAAGATTTTAATAAGAATTACATTTATGTATGATTTATAAAGTTTTACAATCTTAATATTTCATGTAACATTTGCAAGAGTTTTACATGTGATTTTAAATTAAAAATACTTGTAATTTTTACAAGAATTTTATTTGGAGATGGGATCAAATAAGTACGAATGTGGAAAATGTAGGTATTAGAAATTTGATATGTTTAATCATGTGATCAGGTTGAAAATTTCTTTTCACAATATAATAATAGAGTCCTCTTGATTGAAAAAAATCCACTATAATTTCCTAAGTTTTGATTAGAAAATTCAAGTTCTTCTCCATGAAACCAATATGAAGAATATTGACACATTTTAGACATTTTGTTAATTGAATAATCCACCTATAATTTCAGATACAAATTAAGAGTCATAAATGCAAGATGAATTTAAAATTTATTCCAGGACATTAAATCTAGTGAATGTGGTCATAAACTAGTGGTGGCAATAGACAGAGTCTAGACACAGAGATAAGAATATTCAGTGGGAGTCAAATTATCACACATGATCTAAGTAGCACTCCCATTATCCTGAAAAGTCTGTGTTTGGCATGTTCAGTGTTATATTTATTTCCTGAAGTCCACTTTCTGAACTCTGTTAAGAAGCTATATTTGTTGGATCTGTGTGATGCCCAATTATGAATCATTTTATACTGTAGATATTCAGCTCTAATTTCTCTATTTGTAATCAGGAACACTGGCTGGTGAAGAACTATAATGCACTAAAGTTTTGACAGAATCATTGTCAGGAGCAATCTAAGACTGATAAAATAAAGGAACTAACTTTAATTTGAAATGGCTATTCAGAATCAACTAAATGTCTTAATTCCCCATTTAAAAATGAGAAGGTGAATGTCAAGAACTATGTAATGTTTTGAACAACCAACAATAAAAATTAAAAAAAAAAGTTTAACAAGGAAATGAAAAGCTAACAAGACATGAAAATACATAAACATGAAACAAAATGTGATAATGAAAAAATTAATAAACGAGATATACAAATATAGAATGACTGAGTTGACAGAACATTTAAAAATCAACCACTGTTATTCATCATATTAACAGAATAAATGATAAATACGTATAATCATCAAACTGATGCTCCCATAAAACTTGAAAAATTTCAATTACCCATTCTAAATTTAAAAATAAAACAGCCACATGCTTCCATAATGTTTTGAAAAGGTGAAGACTCAGGAAAGACTCTCCACTGTTACCAATCCTATTTCTATTTTAGAGGCAGCCTTAGTCAATATGTAAGCCAAAACAAAACATAAATGGTACATATATTGGAAAAGAAGAAACAGGACAATCTTTTGGCAGACATGACATGATTATATAATAGTAAATTCAAAATAATATACCAACATTTGTTAAAATTAGTAAGTGAAATCAGGGAGATTTTGAATTCAAGATCAATATATTAAAACCACTTGTAACAATAAACAAAAAATATACAAGAGATATAAACCAACAATTACAAAACATTACTAAGTAAAAGTAAAGAAAACTTAAAATAAATCCATTATGGATTAAAATTCTCAACATAATTTTAGACACTGAATCTCCTCTCTCATTCATCCTCTATATATGTGGTACAATTCTCCTAAAACTTCTAGAAGACTAGTTTTTGTGAAAATGAAGAAAGGAATTGTATAAGTATATATAAAAATGGTAATGATTTTAAATAGCAAATCCTCAAGGAGGAGAAGGAAGGGATGGAGAAGGTATGCAGGAAACAGGAAGATTTATACTACCAGATTTCAGTACTTTTTAAAGAATCCATGTTACTTAAGACATAGTGGTTTTGGAAAAGAATAGGCAAATAAGAACATTAAAATAGTTATAATTTATAAATTGATTCACATAATTCAACTATTTGACTTATAACAAAATGTTACTGTGATTCAGTGGAAGGAAAAAAGATATTTTAAACAAATAATGTTGAAGCTGTTAGATGTTTATTGGACATCCTAGGAACAACACTGAGGCAAAATGGAACACATGCATAATTGTGGGAAATAAAGCAATAGCATATTATAATATAATGAACATAATAAATAATACTCATATCTTGACTTCTTAACCATGACAAAAATATCACTGTAAAAATAAGAAAAACTGGATGTCTATCTGTTACAAAAAAATTGTGCTGTGAATGGATAATTATGAATGTAATGCACTCCACTATTGTCATGTATGTAAGAAAAAAAATGAGAAGGTGATCACTCATATGTGGAAACAAGAAAAGTTGATCTAATAGAAGTTACGAGTAGAAAATTGATGACTGGCAACTAGGGAAAGTAAAGGAACAGGGGATAATTAAGGTTGTTGATATGCTAATTACTCAGATTTCATCATTACACAACACATACATCAATCAAGGCCTCCTACAGTACCACATTCATATGTACAAGTATTATGTGCCAGTCAAAAAATAAAATTTGGAGAAAAAGATCATTTCTAAAATAAATTCAACCTGTCTTTAAATATTTAAGTGGCATGATGGGGATAGAAAAATTATTGGATTTGGTATAATACAAAATGAGCTTAATTCCTCTCTTATATCTCATAAGTTAGTTACTAAGAGCTACAATTATATTTGAAATTTTCAGAACGACCATTTTAACTTACTAGTGATCATACTTTTGGTCATTATTGCTTATTATTGTCATGGTAACTTTATTCAATTGACCAGAAACTTTTACCTACATCTAACCATATTTTTTCCAGCCTCAAATTTTTTTTCTGTTGTTGTTGCAATCAAGTGAATATTATGTTTGTTGTTCTTTATTTGTGACCCTCTAAGTGATCTATGACCATTGCAGGTGGCCTATTGATCAGATTTTAACATTGGAAAAAGTATTCAGTTTTTCTATGCTTATTTATTCTGGTAAAATCATGATGATACTTTTAACTTTATTAATTAAAATCTGTCTACAAGATCTATGGAGAAAGGAGAGATAAATTATGTCTGACTAGTTGAAGAGTTGGTCAAAAATAAGAAGCAAGAGATAAAGATGTTTTTCCAGTGCTCCAAATACATCAAGCTTCCTAGAGAGAATGTAATTTCAGCTGGGCCTCCTCAAGGGAGATGTTTGAATAGGTAGAAACAGAGGGTGCTTTCAGAATTGGGAATGGCATTTAAAAGGTGGAGGAAAGAAGATTAAGATACAGTTTTTCATAAGCAGTATTGTGTTTGTAAAGTGACATATTTAATCAGGTTTAGATAATAAAAGATAAAAGTATTTCCAGATATCCCATGAAATAAATAAATTTTCATTGTTAACACTGCTTAATATTCTCTTGTACATCTCTCAAAGCACTGATGTACATGTAATATACATATGATTTTTTTACACTGTTGGAATTATACATTATTTTTTATTTATTAATCTGTTTTTACTTTTTGCTCAGTGATGTATCATGGATTTGTATAGTATTGATAAATATAGATCTGTCATGTAAACTTTAAAGGCTTCACATTTTCAACTGAAAAGTGCATACCAATATTTTCACCAATCCTGTCTCTGTTTGGTTTCCAAATCATCAATGATGAAAACTTCAATAATAAAATTATGGCATTTATTTTACCTTTCTACATAGTGTTTCCTATGTTTACTTACAAGTTGGAATGCTACTATACATGGCATTAATTTGGACTTGTATTACCAAATTTTTTCCAGTAAAAACCAAAAATTAACAATTTTACCAGAATCAATGAAAGCATATATTCAATAAGAGCTTATACATGGAAGGATGAAGGTCATTTTCTGGTCACTTACTTATTGGTTATCTATTGTCAGAGGACATGTTATGGTTGCTATGTGATAAGCAGTATGAAGTTCTACAGAAATGCTACTATCTTTTTGGCCTGAGAAACTAGAGGAGAGAGGAAAGGAGAGGTACTGGTTCTAGAAAGTGAAAGGTCAAGCCTGGATATGAGAAAACCAGAACAGGAGCAATCAGAGCATTAAGTGCCAAGTCTCTGGCTAAACCTGAAATAGATGGGCCCAGAATAAAATCAAAGGCATGCAGCTAAAGATAGAAGACCTGAGCCAAGCTTCTAGCTGATGCACTAATGACTAGTCTTGCAATTTGTCTCTATCCAAGTTAATTGCCTGTTAAAGCAAAAATAAAAGCAAACTTCAGAGAACTATAGTAGAATACAAAGTTTCCACGATGTAATGTTCAGAATCTGAAGTTGCTTCCCATATGGAGAAGGAAAATGTGACTCATTCTAAAAAATATGAAAAAGAAACAACAGAAACACTGAGATGACCCAGATGTTGCCTTTATCAGACAAGGACTTTAAAAAAGCTCTCATAACTAAGGAAAGAAAAAATAAGCATGCAAAAAGAAAAAAAAAGAGCAAAGATAGTAAATTTGGGCATGAACAATTCACCAGATGGGCTTAAAAGCAGAATGCAGATGACAGAAGATTCAGTGAAACTAAAGCTACATCAATAGAGATCATCCAGTTTGAACAAGAAAGAAAAAAGTGTAACATAGTTTCAGGAACTTGAAAGAGAATATCAAAAGGTTTACTATATTTGCTATTGAGGTCCAAGGAGAAGCAAATTGGAAAAAAACAAATACTATAAAAATAACAGTTAAAATATTCTCAACTTTGAAAGAAATAAATTCATGAAGTTAAACAACTGAGCATACTGAAGCAGAATAAATAAAAGCAGGCTAATTTTATGGCTCAAGCTAACTACTGAAATTCAAATAAAAAATAAAATATTTATATTATGACAACTATAAAGTGGTTCAAAACTAACTTTATAAAGATTGTGAAAATTAACATTTTTTTAATCTCTAGGAAAAGCCCTAAAATAATGCAATAAGTAGGCAAAAGTCAGTAGATTAATTAAAATGACATCCTAAAAATATGTTATATCTGTGTTAATATCTATGTAAATATCCATGCAAAATTAAAAGAATAAATGCAGGACAAAACACCAAAAATGATAAATACATAAGTATTATACAGTATTGAAAAAATATATTAGCAATAAATTGAAAGTTAAGCAACATTTGAAAAGATACTTCTCAAAAGAAGCTATTTGAATAAATATTAAATGCATAAAAGTGTTTACAAGATCTTTGTCTTTAATAAAATTCAATGAAAATTATACCATAATATCATTCCACACCTTCAATATAGTTAAAATGAAAAATATTAATAAAGAGGAGGAATTCCTCTAATTGTTGCTTTAAAAGCTTGTAGCTTTCACTGCATTTGACGTATAGGAATGTATACATCAGAAATTCACACATACATTTACTAATTAACATACACTATGTGTGCACTGTCTATGGAGGTCAAAATTGGAAACAAATGAACTTCAACATGAAATGAGTAATTAAAATATTCATGGAAAGACTCCTTAAAAATAATGACATAAATTCTTTTAAGTTTCATTAAAATAAGGAAACATAAGAGTGAGAATATGTATACACACATATTTTTGAAGATTAACAAAATTATTTGAAGAATACTAAAATCAAATTAAGTAAAAAAGACAGAAAATAAATAGTCATTAACTTAAGTCTTAGACTTGGTATGCTTTAAATGTTAAAAACGATAGAAAATTTGAACTATGTTTTATCTTAAATAAAACAATTTGATTGAAGCAAAACCAGATGGAGATTCAAGATGATAGATTAGAGGATGTCCGCATTTCCAATTTCTTCAAGGTTCAGGATTTAAGTAGTGGAAGTACTATTTCTCCACAAGGTGGGTAAAAGGGAGAATTCACTAAAATTCTATATTAGACAGTTGGAGTCTCTTAGATACTCAAAAATTCAGGAGCATTGAACAAAAAACAAGAAAAGAGTACAAAGGACCCAAGTTAGTTGTGGCAGCAGTAGTGACACTGGTTTACCACAGAGGGGAGGGATATCACAACAGAGAAAGAAAAGCAATGGGCAAATTTAGCCTGGAAAAAGCACAAAGGCAGAAAAGCAGCCTGAACTTAGCTGATACATAAGCTGTACAGTGAACTAGTGTTTGAAAAGCGCTCTGTGTTTCTCAACTGGCAAGCAGAGAACTGAGACCCGAGTCATCTTTTTGGAGACCACACTGCAGGTTGATGCTGTGGGAACCTGGTAGATATAGTATTGCCATGCGGTCCTGGTAAGCAGCCACTGTGTGTTCTAGGGTATACCTAGCAAAACCTGAGTGAAACAGGCAAAGAGAAGTTTTAAATCCACAAAGATTTGGAAAAGCAATCTGGACGAGAGTTTAATTTCCTTTCCCTTTGAATTTGTTGATTCATGTAACTAGATAAGAGGGTTTGAAATACTTACTCTCAAGAACTAAGCCTGGGCAGTACATACTTGAAGACAGTGGAGTGTGTGAGACCTGTGGAGTAGAATTCCTGGGAGGCTCCTGGGATCTAGACTCCCAGAAGAAAGCAGCATCTTCCAAGATCTACAAGTTCACAGGGTACAGATTCTGCAGCTGAGTTAACCTCAGCCAAGAGACAGAGCACCATGCTCCACACACAAATTAGCCAAGCTTAAAATTCAGTGACACGTTAATGCAAAGAATAGAGGACAAAAAAACCCAATCCATATTCCCAAGTAGAAATTATGAGGTAGCACCTTCAGGTCCCACTAATGAACACCCACTCCTACAACAAAAATGGAGAGAATTAACATAAAGTCTATGGATACAACAACTACAAGTGGTCTGAAACATAGATCACTCTATCAGAGAAATCCATCCCAACAGGTACATAAAACTCAACACAAGTATACAAGAAATATGAAAAAAGGTAACACAAAACCTCTTAAAGTTCATAATTTATCAGCAATTGATAGTGAAATGGATAAAATTTCAGATAAAAATTTTCAAAAAATTATTGTAAAAATGATCAATGACTTCAGAGAGAATATAGAAAAACAGGATGAATTAAGGATGTCAGCACATGATATGAATGAGAAATTAAATAAGCAGGTAGAGATATTGAAATAGAGCAAAACAGAAACCTTGGGAATGAATGACACAATAGATCAAACACAATTTTTAGTTGAAAGTCTCTCCAATAAAGTAGACCATGCTGAAGAAAGAATTTCAGAGCTAGGAGAAAAAATAACCAGCATTTAGAGAGAATTGAAGAAAAGGAAATAAATAACAATAAACAGAGTATTCAAAAACTCTGTGTCAACACTGTTAGATCGGAATTAAAGAGCATTTTGAGAAGCAGGCTGATGTAATGGATAACATCTTCAAGGAAATAATAACAAAAAAATTCCTAAAGCTTGAGAGTGAGATGTACATGCAGAAACAGGAGGCACTAAGAACTCCAAATAGACAAGATCAAAAAAGAACCTCTTCATGACACACTATAATTAAAATGCCTGACATATAGAACAAGAGTAGAATTTTGAAAGCTTCAAGAGGCAAACATCAGGTAACATTAAGAGGGAAGTCAATGAGAAATACTTTTGATTTTTCAACATAAACTCTAAAAGCCAAGAGGGCTGGAATGATGTGTTCCAAGTCCTAAAAGAAAGCAAGTCTACCAAGATCACTGTTCTTTAGAAGAAAAGCTATTTTTTAGAATTGAAGAAGAAGAAATAAAAACCTTCCAAGATAAGCAAAATATTAAAGAATTCCTGAATACTAATCTGGCACCACAGAAAATATTTGAAGAAATAATACACACAGAAGAAATCAAAAGCAAACACCAGAGCACAAAAAGTACAAACCTTTATTGAAGAGTAGCTAAGCAAATAAGAAAGAGAACCAAATTAACAATTAGAAATAAATCAATTAGTGAACCTCCCTCTATAACAACAATGAATGTGAAGGAACTCAACTGTCCAATTAAAAGGCATTAGATGGCAGAATAGTTTATAAAACAAGGTCCAACTACATACTGTTTGCAAGAGCCACACTTTATAGGCAAAGAGCCACAGATTGAAAGTGAAAGAATGGAAGTTGATATAGTATGAAAATGAAGCCTGAGAGAAACTGGAGAAGCTACTCTCATGTATAGCAAAGCAGACTTCAAGGCAAAATTTTCAGAAAAAAATTACAAAGAAATAATAACAATGAACAGTTAACACTGGTAAAAATATAACAAGAGGTAATAAAACAGCAAATATTTGAGCCCCCAAACATTAGTGCATGTAATTACATAAAGCAGACACTAGTCGATTTAAAAACTGAGATTTCAGTACAATAATACCAGGTCACTTCAACACATGAATAGATAGATGATCCAGACATAAGTTCAGTGAAGATGTTTCAAACATAAAAACTATTGTAAATCAAATAGACTTAGCAGACATTTATAGAATATTTTATCCAACAACAGCTGAATATGCTTTCTTCTTGGCTGCTGATGGAACCTTCTCCACGTTTTTGGCTACAAATTAATGCTTAGCAAGTATGAAAAACATCATTAAAATTCCTTGCATTTATATGATCATTATGATACACATTTGAATAAAGAATGAGTGATAGAAGAAAGGGGAAGAAATTAAAAAATAGTTTAACCAAGTGAGAATAGTGATACAATAAACTAGAATCTCAAGACATCATACAAATAGTTCTAAGAGGAAAGTTTATAACTATTTTTATGATGTCTAGAGATTCTATAAGAAAATAAGAAATATTCAAAATAAAAAATGTAATGATGCATCTCAAGACCTTTGAAAAATATGATAAGATCTATTCCATAATCAGTATAAAAAAGGAAAGAAAGAAAGAAAGAAAAAAGAAAGACAGAAAGAAAGAAAGAAAGAAATAATTAAGATCAGAGCCAAAATCAATGAAATAAGTTTGGCTCTTTGAAAAAATTAACAAATTTGACAAACCTTGTCAAATCTTTGGCTAAGAAGCCAAACTAACTAAAAGAAAAAAAAAAAGAGAAGATTCAAATTAACAAAATTAGAGATGAGTAAGTAGAAATAACCATAGATTCCACACAAATCCAAAGGATCATTAGGGCCTATTTTGAAAACTTTTACTCCAATAAATTGAAAAACCTAAAAATAAAAGATACTTTTTTAGAAAACTTCACCTACCAAAATCTAATCAAGAAGACATAAAAAATCTAAACAGACCAATAACTACAAATGACATAAAATTTATAATAAAAAGCATTCTCATAAAGAAAATCTCAGGACCAGATGAATTTTCAGCTGAACTCTACCAGATCTTTAAAGAACTAATGCCAATGATCTTCAAATTATTCCATGAAATAGAAAGTGTTGGAATTATTTATAATTGATTCATGAAGGCTGTATCATTCTCATAATAAAACCAGAAAAGGACACATCAAGGAAAGAAAACTGTAGACAATTGTCCCTGATGAATTTACATGAAAGGTCCTTAACAAAACATTAGAAAATCATATTTAACAATATATTAAGAAGATTATACATCATTACCAAACTGATTTTATTCCAGAGTGTCAAGGATGGTTTCACATATGCAAATCAATAAAATTAAGGTCAAAAAAGTCACAGAGTCATTTCAATGGATGCAGAAAAAGCCTTCCACAAAATTTAACACCCATTCATGATTAAAACACTGGAGAAACTAAGGCTATAAGGAATCTATCTCAACATCATAAAGGCTATATACAAAAACCCAAAGCCATATCAAAGTAAATGAGGAAAAATGAAAGCATATCTGTTAACATCTGGAATGAGACAAAATTTTCATTCTCACTGCTTCTACTGAATATAGAACTAGAAATTCTTGCCAGAGTAATTAGATAAGAAAAGGAAATGAAAGAGATAAAAATAGGAAAAGAAATCAAATTATCATTACACATGATATGATCCTATATTTAGAAGATCCAAAATGCCCCATAAGAAGACTGCTATAGCTAATAAATAAACTGGGCAAAATAGCGGTTTACAAAATCAACATACAATAAATAACATCTTTCCTATGCACCAAAAATCTGCTGAGAAAGAAATCAGGACAACAATATCATTCACAACAACCTCAAAAAATACCTAGGAATAAATGTGACTGAGGTGAAAGATCTCTATAATGAAAAAAACATGGAACTTAACACCAAAAAACACAGCAATCCAGTTAATAATTGGGCAAACAAATTAAAGAGATACTTATCAACAGAAAAAAAATACAAATGACCAACAAATATATGAAAAACTGTTCAACATCATTACATTTAGGGAAAAGCAAATCAAAACTACTCTGAGATTTAATCTCACTTCTGTTAGAATGGTAGCCATTAAGAATATAAACAGTATTCTGGATGTGGATAAATAGGAACATTTTTACACTATTGGTGGAACTCTAAATTAGAACAACCACTAAGGAAATTAGTATGGATTTTCCTCAAGAGACTAGGAGTGGGACCACCATATATACCACTTTTGTCATTTATTATCATGCGTTAAAGTCATCATCCTACTGTAGTAGATGCATAACCCATGTTTGTAGCAGCACAATTCACAGTAGTCAAAATTTGAACCCAAGCTATGTTTCCATCAATGGAAGAATGAATAAAGAAAATGTGATGTGTTTATAAAATAGAGTTTTATTTCACCATAAAGAAAAATTAAATTGTCATTTGCAGAAAAATGGATGGAACTTACGAACTTTATTTTGAGTGAAATAAGTTAAACTCAAAATGTCAAGGGTTGTATATTTCCTCTCATATATGGAAGCTAAAAAGAAAGAAAAGAAATGAAAGGTTGGAGGGAATCTCATGAAAATTAAAGGATGTCATTAGAGTAAAGGAAAAGGACCAATGGAAGGGAGGAAGAGAGGGAAAGGGGAAATACTGAGAAGTGAGGTTGGCCAAATCATATTTTATATTATGTGCATGTATAAGTATGTAACAATGAATTCCACCATTATGTACGACTATAATGCACCAATAAAAGTATTGAAAAAATAAAGAGAAAGAAGGTATCAGAAACAGACTATTCAGAATATTTTATCAATGACAGTGCTACATATAGAAATTAAAGGATTGTAATTAAGCCTTATATTTATAGGTTAAATCATAACTTTAAGTTTTTAAAACTATGTTGAAAGTATAAGAATAAAGTTTCTTGCATATGAGAATTATCTGTAGAGCTTAGTCAAGTAAAGTGTTAAGTGCATAGAAATACTATTTCCTTATAATTGGTTTGGGGCACAGAGATCTCTCTTGAAACTCTCCTGAATTTCTAATGAAGTTGACCTTTGTAGCACTCCTAGAGAAATAGAAAGTAATATTCAACTCAAAATTCTGTTTACCAAATGTCAAGGGGACAGTCTGACTTCAAGCAAAACTTTCTAAAGACTGAATTGGCACAAGCTTTCAACACAGCACAATTAAACCTAACTTACTTACTAGAAGTGAAACAAACAAACTGTAGAAGGAGAAGAATAAATCTTCCACTTTCTTCTCTATAAATTCTTTGATCTTACACTCTGCTTTGGAATTAAATTCACAGATATGAAGCCATTAAAGAAAATCACTAATGCAAATATTTCTACTGTTATTTTTTTTTGAACTAAGATTCTTTGAAGGTGCATGCGTCAAGCATGTCTCAGCCAGAACTTTAGAAAAGAGGAGACAAACACACGATTTTTTGATAACCAGGGATTGCCAGCAGGTATTCAAGAAAATTGGCATGTTGTATTTGACTTAAAGTTATTCTATAATTTCCATAAATGTCTCTTAAATTTCCTTAGAAAAACAGAAGATTTCTCTGAAGAACTGAAAAATCAGGACAAATGGACTAAAATTAGAATTATCTATGAATAATTTTTATAAGAATTATGTGACCATGAAGCTATTGAAGAAAAATGAAGCAATATACAGATCCTAGCAGGAGATAGCCTAAATTAATTAAGAACTAAGGAGCAAGAAACAATGGATAACCAGCAAAAGAAAGCCAGTATTTCCTTAGTATCCACAGAAATTTTGGGAAGGATATTGAGCTTCCCATAATTTGAAGTGGAAGGTTTATAAATAATGAAAGGAAAGATGGTTCTAGAATATAAAAATACTTAAAGATATAGCAGTTATGCTTTAGCATAGACACAAAGTTATTATTTTTTGTACTTCAATTTTCTAATACCATTTGATTGATTGTCATCCTTCTTTTTTTTTTTTGTGGTGCTGGCGATTGAACCCAGGCCTTATGCATGCAAGGCAAGCACTCTACCAACTGTGCTATATCCCTAGTCCCTGATTGATTGACATCTTTTATAATGAAACAAATATTTTGGCTCATGTGTTTCTAGATGAGAAGCAACCATAGGAAAAGGGATAACAACTGTGCTAAATTGATATCAACAAAATGAATAAGTCAAAAGTGAATTAAGTTCTGATTTTTACTTTACATGTATTCACCTAGATATATTAGTAGAATTTGATCTCTCCTAGATTGTCAAGTGATTTGGTGCTAAAATGATTTTTACTTTTAAATCTGTCTTTTGAGTTTGAAGAATACTGTCACAGCAAAAGAACATGAGCAAATAAAAATAGAACAATGGAGAAAAGTCAACAGGTTTAAAACCTCAGCAGGACTATATGGAGAATGAATGAATGAATGAATAAACAATAAACATATATGTATTAATAAGCTTTAAATATATATGTATTTTTCCTCTTTTGAAATTTCTGCTGTATCCATTGCAGTCAGAGGCCTTAGTCTGGAGGCCTTCACAGACTAGGCGTGGCCACCTGCTGCTTAGAGTCCAATTAACAGAGAGAGACAGAGACAGGATATAATGATGTAGAAGCAAGAAAGGAATTTATTTTGGTTTGAGCAAACCAGGAATACAGCTGGCCTAGAAAATTGTCTTCCCTTTACTGACAACAGCTTCATGATTATATAGGGGAAGAACAAAATCACGGAGCCAGAATGTATGCATAAGTACAGCAATTTTGACAAGGCCTTCTAGCCCAGAGGTATACATATGCATAGCAATTTCAGTTAGTCTGTTTCTGAGAAGACCTGCTGGCTTCCTCTTGGCACCAGGGCTTGGGGGATGGTTTTCATTCCAAGCATTAGATGATTACCTACAGGAAGCTAGGATGGAGAAATAACTTAAAATAGAGTCAATCAAGACAATGACTGGGTCTTCCTTTAAATATGCCAGTTTTAAAGGAACCCCAGTTACAATGCCCCCCTTGTCTTTGTTCATTCCAGTCTTGAGGGGCATAGATATGTATTGGCAGAATAAACTCCTCAAAGGTATTCTTTGCTTCTGTGACAATGTTATTGAAAATTGGGATCATTAAATAATGACTAAACCTATAAGACATAAGGACTCAGATATTTGAGTCTAAAAAGTAGAAGTGCTATTAGAAACTTAAAAGTATGTTCTCTTATTGTCTAATTTTTTGAGTTCTTTGTATACTCTGGATATTAGGGCTCTATCTGAAGTGTGAGGAGTAAAGATTTGTTCCCAGGATGTAGGCTCTCTATTTACCTCTCTTATTGTTTCTTTTGCTGAGAAAAAACTTTTTAGTTTGAGTAAGTCCCATTTGCTGATTCTAGTTATTAACTTTTGTGCTATGGGTGTCCTATTGAGGAATTTGGAGCCCGACCCCACAGTATGTAGATCGTAGCCAACTTTTCTTCTATCAGACGGCGTGTCTCTGATTTGATATCAAGCTCCTTGATCCATTTTGAATTCACTTTTGTGCATGGCGAGAGAAAGGGATTCAGTTTCATTTTGTTGCATATGGATTTCCAGTTTTCCCAGCACCATTTGTTGAAGATGCTATCCTTCCTCCATTGCATGCTTTGAGCCCCTTTATCAAATATAAGATAGTTGTAGTTTTGTGGATTGGTTTCTGTGTCCTCTATTCTGTACCATTGGTCCACCCGCCTGTTTTGGTACCAGTACCATGCTGTTTTTGTTACTATTGCTCTGTAGTATAGTTTGAAGTCTGGTATTGCTATACTGCCTGATTCACACTTCCTGCTTAGCATTGTTTTTGCTATTCTGGGTCGTTTATTTTTCCATATGAATTTCATGATTGCTTTCTCTATTTCTACAAGAAATGCTGTTGGGATTTTGATTGGCATTGCATTAAATCTATAGAGAACTTTTGGTAATATCTCCATTTTGATGATGTTAGTTCTGCCTATCCATGAATAGGGTATATTTTTCCATCTTCTAAGATCTTCTTCTATTTCTCTCTTTAGGGTTCTGTAGTTTTCATTGTATAAATGGGCCAAGGACCTGAACAGACACTTCTCAGAGGAGGACATACAATCAATCAACAAGTACATGAAAAAATGCTCACCATCTCTAGCAGTCAGAGAAATGCAAATCAAAACCACCCTAAGATACCATCTCACTCCAGTTAGATTGGCAGCCATTATGAAGTCAAACAACAACAAGTGCTGGCAAGGATGTGGGGAAAAGGGTACACTTGTACATTGCTGGTGGGACTGCAAATTGGTGCAGCCAATTTGGAAAGCAGTATGGAGATTTCTTGGAAAGCTGGGAATGGAACCACCATTTGACCCAGCTATTCCCCTTCTCGGTCTATTCCATAAAGACCTAAAAAGAACATGCTACAGGGACACTGCTACATCGATGTTCATAGCAGCACAATTCACAATAGCAAGACTATGGAACCAACCTAGATGCCCTTCAATAGATGAATGGATAAAAAAAAATGTGGCATTTATACACAATGGAGTATTACTCTGCATTAAAAAATGACAAAATCATAGAATTTACAGGGAAATGGATGTCATTAGAGCAGATTATGCTAAGTGAAGCTAGCCAATCCCTAAAAAACAAATGCCAAATGTCTTCTTTGATATAAGGAGAGTAACTAAGAACAGAGTAGGGTCGAAGAGCATGAGAAGAAGATTAACATTAAACAGGGATGAGAGGTGGGAGGGAAAGGGAGAGAGAAGGGAAATTGCATGGAAATGGAAGGAGACCCTCAGGGTTATACAAAAGTACATACAAGAGGAAGTGAGGGGAAGGGGAAAAATAATGCAAGGGGGACAAATGAATGTCAGTAGAGGGGGCAGAGAGAGAAGAGGGGAGGGGAGGGGAGATAGTAGAGGATAGGAAAGGCAGCAGAACACAACAGACACTAGTATGGCAATATGTAAATCAATGGATGTGTAACTGATGTGATTCTGCAATCTGTATATGGGGTAAAAATGGGAGCTCATAACCCACTTGAATCAAAGAGTGAAATATGATATATCAAGAACTATGTAATGTTTTGAACAACCAACAATAAAAAATTAAAAAAAAAGAAACTTAAAAGTAGAATACAAAAAGAAACTAAAAATCAACCTCACAAATCATGTAGAGCATCCTCTCTCCTCAGGTGACTGCATGAATGCATTAACTGCTATATTTTCTTATTTCTGTTTGAACAGATTGCCCTTATCAATGCTAAGGTCTCTACCTGGTGGGAAGGCTTTTACTTTTAGTGTCAGGTAATCCTTGTAAGAACACTTTTTCTAACCTCTCCATCTTATTTCTTGGTAGGACTGATACAGGGATACAGGTGAGTCCATTTTGATTCTGACAACTTTCTCCTTTTGACTCTGAATATTCTTTTTCTTTTTTCTAAAACCAACACGGATAAACTACCCTGTGATTCTTATGTATGAATCATATGTCACCAATCCTACAATAACGGTAATTCATTTAACCAGAAATATCAATGCTATTTAATCGGAGCTTTAAAGTAATCATTTAAAAGACTTTAAAACAGGTACTTAAATAAAATCCCCCCCCCCTTTTTTTTTAAATTGTCTCTCATAGCCTGATGTTCCTTTCCTGGTTGTTTGCCTGATCTGTTCCATGTCAGAGGGGAAGTGAAAGATGACTAGGAGACAGCATTAAAACTCTTTTAGAAAGAGTGGTTCTTTGGGCTAACCTCACCTGGATTTCATTCTTAGTTTCATGCTTTCTGTTCTGGAGTCTATGTCTAGCTTCTCAAAATATTGGACTAGATCAGACTGTTAGGAATTTTTTCAGACAACAGTTACAAAATTTTTAAGGAAAAGATAAAGCAAAATCAACAAGAGCAAAAATCAATTCTGTTGGTCTTGTTTTTTATTTTAACCAAGAAGCATAATTTTTTGTCATAGCACGTTGTACTGAAGATAATAGATGAAAACTAAATGGTCTGTAAAATAAGTTTAGTTTTGCCAGAAAACTGCATATAAGTGTGTTTGCTAAAGATTTTCCATGATTGTGACTGCAAAGCTTTAGAGAAAAATTAAAACTGTAGATGAAAAAAAGATTTAGAACAGCCATGGTTGGAATTTTTATTAGTGTCTAGCAACTGACAGGATAATTAGTTATTTTTAAACATGTTAAGATAACAATCATGACTTGATAGCATTGTGCAAGGACAATCAGAATTTTATATAATTTAGAATTTTTAGAATATGTCCATCAATAACATTTGTCCCATACTTATCAAGAGATTATCATATTTAAGTCTTAGTTCAGACTGTTATAACAAAATATTATGGAATGAGTGGCTTATAAACAATAGAAATTCATGTCTCATGTTCTGGAGCCTGGGAGACTAAGATCAAGATGGCAGCAAATCTGTTATCTAGGGAGAACTCATTTCCTGGTTTCAGTGAGCTGTCATGATTTCTTCTTCAGGACATATATTTCTAATTCTTTTAAGTATTTTACAAGCTGTCATATGTCATATTCTATGCTGGGTCATAGACTAGATGTATGCTCAAGTTCAGTGTAAACTGCCAAACACTTCCCCAAATTGTGTCATTTTGTACACTTACCAGTATTGAATAAGTATTGTGATTTCTGTCTACCAATATTTCTTCTCTCTTTGTTTGTTAGCCATACAATTTGGTGGAAAATGGCCAGTTTTTTTTTTCTATGTTAATTTGTGTCTATCTGTGTTAATTTGTGTAGCTAATGATGAGCATATTTCCTTAGCTTACTGGTCATTCCAATAACCTCTTTGTGATGTGGCTCTTCAAATATTTTGTCTAACATTGTAAATTAGTTGCTTGTCTTTGAATTATTCACTTGTGGAAGTTCTTTATATTTCCTACATATATAAAGAATACATATGTGTATTTCCAAATGCACATAAAAAATTACATTTTCTCCTTATTTAGTTTGCCCATTTCATTTTCTTAATGGAGTCATTTGATGAGTAGAAAAGTTCACTTTGAATGAAATCTATTTTATCATTTTTGTTCTTTCAGGTCAATACTTTATGTGTTCTTTTTAATAAAATATTTCACAAGTTTGCAAAACTGTTCTCTATTTTCTAGTATAAAATTTATGATATTAGCTTTTGCATTCAGTTTTATGATCTCAAATTAAAATGTGGATATTAAATGAAAAAAAATAACATTTGTCCCCACAAATCGAATAGTAACAGTATTTCATTTAACAAGAAATATCAATGCTCTTTAAGCAGAGCTATAAAGTAATAGCTTAAAAGACTTTAAAACAGGTACTTAAATAAAATCACTTTTTAAAGACATTTTGTTTTTAAGTAATCAAGAACCTAGATGCGATGGTCATCATTACTCTAGGTAAGTAAGAAAACTTGTAAGAAACACACGAAGGATGTGACTCCACTTTGTGTACTTCCAGAGATATGAAAAATTGTGCTCTATTTGTGTAATATAAATTGTAATGCATTCTGTTGTCATATATAACAAATCAAAATTTTATATTACAGTTAAAACTGGCTGAGATAACAACTAAGAAAGATTAAATAAGAAAAGTAATACAGCAGAAAGACCACATGAGATAAAATAGACTTTCAAACCTTTATATGTTAACTCTCAGTTACAGTTTAAGAATTACCTTAAAGATATTTACAAGAAGTCCTTTAAATTAGATATACCCATGAAGCAAATACATCAACTTAAGCAAGAAGAACTCAAAAGGGAATTTATTAGGAAAGGCTGTAAAATGTTATCATGAGTTCAATGAAAAAAAAAATTACAGGAAAAATTCCTGCCAAAAACAGAGGGCAGCAGGTTAAACCTATTTTTTAGGCAGTTTGTCTTGATGGGTTTTAATTAAATTTTGTCCAATGCTGTCTCTAGTACTCATTTTGTGAGAGGCTCATCTGGTGAATCGAGCAAGAGTCAGTGAAATAAATTTCTAATAGGATTGGTGTTACAGTCATCAAATCCCTTATCCTCTATTGAGTCACTTATAACAAACACAGACTAATAACCAAATAGACAAAAGTACACATGAATCAGTTGCATTAAAGCAGAGTACACTTTTAGACACATAGGTCATGCTGTCCTGTAGCAAAATATTTTTTGGTTATATTTATAAGTAGACCAGTCAATTAAAATTCTCCCTAGGGGACCTACCAGTATAATTAATGATTCCTGTACTCATGTAAATCACAAAATAGATCTCCCAAGCACCCTGGCTTCTCTCTTCACCTTATACCCCTGCCCTGCAAATTGGCACTACAAAATCACAAAAACTGAAACTCCTCTGTCAACCAAACAGCTGAAGGCCAAAGAGATTCAAAAGAACCCTCAAAAGAGCTCAGAAGAACCCCAAATTAATAAGAAAGAAAGTGTGAGGACCAACATTTACAATTGAGAAGAACTTTCTAGGGAGCAAACTTTTCAGCCTATGGCTTCCGAAATATTTGCTTGTCTGCTCCATCCAAAAAGTAGTACGATCATTCAATACTGACTCAAAATGGAAAGAAAGCAATGTCCAAAAACCAAAATCAAATTCAGCAGCTGCACTGGACCTTCTTTTCTGTCCTCAACCAGGTCCGACTAGCTGCAGCTCACTGCTGTTATGCACCACATCCAACCTCTAGGGGTAAACCTAGAGAGAAGCAAAACTTATGTCACCAGCAGGCAGTGTCTTGGCTGGCTCACCAATCCTCTTACTGTAGTCCTGGGCCAGAGGCCAGACTCTTGGGGTCTTCATTGATTAGGTCTGGCCACTTGTTTTTAGAGAGCACATTTGGGGGAGAGAGGGGGGAGGGGGAGAGAGGGAGGGAGGAAGAGAGAATGAGAGAGAGATGATAATGAAGCAGGAAAGGAATTCATTTTGTTTTGGCCAGACTATGAAGACAGCTGGTCTAGAAAATTGTCTTTCTTGTACTAACAACAGCTTCAGGATTACAGAGGCAAAGAACAAATTGGGGAGCCCAGAGTTATGCATATGCATAACAATTTCAGTTGGTCTGGTTCTGCTGGGTCCTGCTGACCTCCTCATAGCACCACAGGTTGGGGGACAGTTTGCATTCAATTTCCATTCCCAGATGAGTTAACTGCCTGCAGGAAGTTGTGATAGAGAAATAAGAAAATGAAGTCACTCCAAACAATGACTAGATCTTCCTTTAAGTCCTCCAATTTTGAAGATGTCCCTGTATACCTCTACTTTCATGAAAGTTTTCATAGAGGAAACTATGTCCAGCATATTTATTTTCTCCTGTACATCAGTTCTACATCTATAAATTCCATTTTTAAATAGAGACTTAACAAGTCTAACAATTGACTAGTTGCAAATAGAAATTTATATGTGACATTGAACAAATTGTATATCATAGTTGTCCATCATACCTAATACTCTGAGTTGTATTAGTTAAGGCTCTATTGTTCAATCTATCTTTTTAAATATAAAAACAGAGTGTTTATGGGCCAATGAACATTATTTCACTTGAGATCCTACTAATATTTAAAAACCATAGTGGCAAGATTTTAATTAGGACCATTATCAGTTATTGTCAAGATACCAAAAATACATACCTGATTTTTGAAAATTCTTTTATCTTAAAGCAAGTACAGCTTGTTCTCCTTGCCTTAAGATTTTAATAAGATGCTGACAAATGCTTAACTATTTTTAACATAATTAATAGTAGGTTATTTTGGATTTGTCAATCTATTTTGCAGTTTGCCTTTTGTTTTCTATCCTTCTTATAATTGGGCATAACAGAATAGTTTAAAATATATGAATAAGGCTGGGTGTGGTGGCACACACCTGTAATCCCAGTGGCTTGAGATGCTGAGACAGAAGGATCACGAGTTCAAAGCCAGCCTCAGTAATGGCGAGGCGCTAAGTAAATCAGTGAGACCCTGCCTCTAAATAAAATACAAAAAAAAATAGGGCTGGGAATGTGGCTCGTGGTTGAGTGTCCCTGAGTTCAATCCCTAGTACCAAAAAAAAAAAAAAAAATACACACACACACACACACATATGAATAAGGATTAAATTGTACTAAGTTTGGGGACTTTTCTGTTGGCCAATACCCTATATGGAAAAAAACAAAAGACATAGAGATGAATGTTGTAAAATAGAAGGGAAAGTTTAGATGATAGTGAATAGTAAGTCACTGTTTACATTATAAACCAACTTCTGCTTTTCCTAATCTCTGTTTCACTTTCAATGGAATGTGCTTTTCTCTTATTTTTTTTTTTATAAGAATCATCATCCATCCAGCTCCATTTTCCTTAATCCTTGTCATAACCAACAATATGTCTTTCACAGAGGAAAAAAATGAGGAAGTATATAAAAATTAATTGCACATAAAGGATTCTACTTTTCATCAACTTCCCCCTGGGACATTCTAGCATAACTACTTGGATTTGTTTAAGAGGACTCAACTGTTTTTCACCTTTGGGAATTTTTTTTTCATTTGTTTATTCATTCAATGAACATTCAAATAATACCTACTACATATTGTTTTGAGCATTCAAGATACAATTATGATGAAAAGACAGGTCTCTTTTTATATTCCATTTGAGTAAATGTCAAGTAGTTTTAGAATAATAAAAGATAGTTCTAGGTAAGAATAAGTGCCCTGAAATCAATAAAATAGGGTCACAAGACGGGGAAGAAAAGAAAAGATTTGTTTAAGGGAAGGGGACTTTGGATACAGTGACAGGTAAACTCTCCTTGATTTTTCTGTGATGAGAAGGAATCCTTGGGGATCCTTGAAGTGAGGACTCTCTAGACCCAACCATGTGTTCAGCAGCATCTCTCTTCACCAGACCAACTGCTGCATAACTCAAGACTGAGTGCAGAGATCAGTTCTCTGGGAACACATTCCTGACATAAAAAGACTGCAGGAATTCTCTAATTTCTGTTTAGTCTTAATTTAGCACCTAATACCAGTGAATTTCAATTCCTTGTCTTTGTCTGTCATTCCATTAGATATTTGGAAAATAACGCTAAGCTTAAAGTCTATCTCAAATTTTGTGGTAAACCTTGATGATGACCTTTTTCTTTTATATAAACATAATTTTTCCTTTTTTATAAAATTACAAATAAAGGATTTCCTAATCTGTTGCTGAGGTTTTAGGGAGAGAAGATATTAAAAAGGAGAAAGAGACAGAGAAGGAAAAAAGAAGAGGGGAAGGGAAAGGGGTGGGGAGGAGAGAGAGAAGGAGAATTTGCGTAGCCAAGAATAATTAGTTTCTAGGCACTTTCCAAAGATTTAGAGACAAATAAAGCTTTGATTCAAAAAACTGGCACAAATACTTATGGAACTTTATGTTATCATTTTATGCATATCTATACTTAGATTAAACCCAAGCAATCTTAGAAGTTATCACATTACTATTACCATGCAACAGAGCACCTAATATAGAATAGAATTCATTCCTAGGTTTATCTTGAAGTATAACCTTGTTACGTATTAATTACATCATCAGCATTCAGTTTTTAGAGCACTTTTGTTTTAAAGAAGACATAAATATCTTTTAAAGCAAGCTTGTGTGGCAGATTGATGCCTATACTTTTTATGTCTAAAAAATGTATGTAAATACAAGTGTGTGCTTTTTGTTATTCTTGCTTGCATTGTTCCTACTCTAAATAAATATTTTCATTTGTTCTTGCTGAATCAGATCTTTAACAAAGATAATTCAAAATCCTAATTCCTTTCTTACTTAATCCTCAATGGTGTAGTTTCCATGGAACACCCTAGAACTCATGGTAAGAATCTGCTGTTAATGTATGGCTATCCCAACCCTCAGAATGAAACCTTGATATTTAGTATACACAAAATATGTACTTATTTAAAAGAACTATCTTATAAATTTTCTGGAAATAAGAAATTCAAACCTGGGATTTCACTTTAAATGCATTCTAATTTTTGTTTTAAGACAACCATATTGCTGAATTTTAAATTATAATTTTTATTCATTCTCACCTACCTGTTCAGAAGGGGTAGGAGCTTTTGCTGCTTACCAGTTCCTTAGCAAAGCCTCTTCTTGGATAACAAAAATTAGTTCAATCTCAATGTGTCCAGAAAGTAAAACTTTGATTTCTTCTTTGAAAACTCTTTCTCCCCAGACTCCCCCATCCTTTCTTATAGTTGCTATATCCCCAAACCTTGGCATTATCTTGACTTGTTAGCTTTAACTATTGCAGTCTACCTAAACTGATCCGCCTTTTCCCACTCTTGTCCTCATACCACTCAGCACAAAGAGGTAGGAGGAGGTATTTAAAATCATGAATCAGATCATGTCACTCAAAACTTTCCAAGATTTTCCTGTCTCACTCAAATTAAAAGCAAAGGAATTTTCCATGGCACATAAAACCCTACATAAGCTGACCCCAGTATATCTCTCTTAACCTGTTTCTTCTTCCTCTCCCTGTTACCGCATTCATCTCATCCAATTTGGGGCCACAGGTATTGGTTAAGCATGACAAGTGACCCTTTCCTTCAGCTTTAGTGTACATTATTTATTTTTCACTTTGTGGTTTTCTTTCAGATATCAAATAGTTTTCTCTGTAACGAATTTGGTCTCTGTTCAGAGCTGCCTTTTCAGAATGAATTTTCATACTTACCCTTTCTAGCATACCTGTTCATTCTTTGTATTCAGAATATTGCACATTCTCTGTTTCCTTACCCCATATTGTTTTTCTGTCTGATTTTTCTGTCGTGTTATTATTATTTTTAGTGATAAGTTCCACCACTGGAATATAAGCTCTGTGAAATTAAACATTTTGTTCACTGTTGTAAATACTATGTGTTGACCCAGGCAAGTGAGACTTCTTTGTTCTCTGCCTGTTTGTGGCCCTGGAATTTATAGGCATACATGATATAATTTATTAAAAATAAGATGGTCACCTGCTGGAGAGAATTCCCCATGATCTCTTGCACTGCTGTATGGTTTTTGAGGAAACATTGACAACTTGTGTCCTGAACTATCAAAGATTGATTTCATAGTGAATAACTGTGAAAGACAGAGATAACATATTACTCTAGAGACTTGGTTTATAGTCAGGATAACAATAATAATTTCCTCTCCAGGGCAAATATTGGACAAATTTTACAACATCTCCTCTCTAAGAACGGGAGTTTTGAAAATTTGTGACCGAATCTGTGACCAAACAAATCATCTCCTCCTCATTTTTATGGAATGAATGGCTATCAAATCTGCTGTTGTGTTAGTCAGATTTTTGCACTGTAACCCAAATACCTAACAAGAATAAAACAGAGGAGGAAGAGTTTACTTTGGGCCCACAGTTTCTGAGGTTTCAGTCTATGGTAGGACAGTTCTACTGCTCTGGGCTTGAGATGAGGCAGAACATCATGCCAGAAGAGCATGGCGCAGAAAAGCAACTCAGGAAGTGGTGTCCAGGAAGGAGAGAGAGAGAGAGAGAGAGAGAGAGAGAGAGAGAGAGAGAGAGAATAGGAAGGAGCCGCAGGGAAGAAGAATGCTTCTGGGACATGCCTACAATGACCCAACTCCTCCAGCAAGCCCAACCTGCCTACAGTTATTCAGCCTATTAGCCCACTCAAAGGAGGATGGACCAATTAGGTTATAGTTATCATGACCTAATCATTTCACCTCTAAATATTCCTGCATTAACAGGAGTTTTGGGGGGAGAGACTGTGAATATCTAAACTATAACACCTATGTTCTGAAAATTTATGCCATCTTTCAAATTCATTTGATAAAATTTTCATCTCTAAGGTTATGAGATTAGAAGGCTGGAACATTGGGACATGGTTGAGTCATGAGTGTAGGCCCTTGGGAAGTCATTACATCATGAGGGTCTGGGGTTGGTACTCTATCAAAGATGCTCAAGAAAAACTCCTTCCACTATGGGAACCACTCCTGAGCTACTTAGCGGCTTTACTTGGCCTTGAGCCAAGGAGATTATGGTTTGGCTTTGCAAGTTATTTTGTGGTGCCTCCCACCTAATGGATTACACAATGCACGTGACCTCAGTCTTTGCTCAACTAGGGAGACTGCTCTGATAGCTCCGGAACTGGGTGTAACCCATTGGTCCTGGACAGCCACCTCCTACCTTATTTGGCAAAAGAACAGTCTGTAAAAAACCTTTGATGTTTCCCCCATATAAATAAACCAGACGTGGGCTCTCGCTCTCTCTCTTTCCAGTGTGGAAGCTTGACCCCTAAGGTCGAAGAGTAATCCCATCTCCACTCTCTAAAATTACTTTCTGTGTAGTGTGGTTTTCTCACCGCATTCTTTTCTTAGCTTTATTTTGCAGCCAACTCACTCCATGCAGAGTAAACCCAAATTCCACTGCCTGCTGGGGATGTGGGCGAGAATCCCGCCTTGTGAGGACATGCAGAGAAGGTCCTATCTAGGAACCAAGAATTAGCGCCTCACAAGACAGCAAATTGGAAAGCACCTTCATCTTGAACTTCCCAGCCTCTAGAATTTTAAGATGTATTTAGTCACTCTCCTATAGGAGAATTCTGTTATAGGAGCCTGAACTAAGACAAAAACTCATGCTGTTTGCTATGCCATAACTAATAAAATCCTGTGTCTCTGATCGAGGCATCTTCTGTCTTTTCTAAGCAGCTACATAACTGTGAAAGACTAATTTACTTATTTAAGGAGGATAAAATCTCATGTCCTCAGTATTCTGTTATGACATTGCATAATCCCTAGTCCTCAATTTATACTCTCAAAATGACACATATTTTTTTAATTTATTTTTTTATTGGTTGTTCAAAACATTACAAAGCTCTTGACATACATTAGATTCAAGTTGGTTATGAACTCCCAATTTTACCCCAAATACAGATTGCAGAATCACATCCACATTTTTACATAATGCCCTATTAGTAACTATTGTATTCTGCTACCTTTCCTATCCTCTACTATCCCCCCTCCCTCCCCTCCCATCTTCTCTCTCTACCCCATCCACTGTAATTCATTTCTCTCCTTGTTTATTTTCCCATTCCCCTCACAACCTCTTATATGTAATTTTGTATAACAACGAGGGTCTCCCTCCATTACCATGCAATTTCCCTTTTCTCTCCCTTTCCCTCCCACCTCATGTATCTGTTTAATGTTAATATTTTCTTCCTGCTCTTCCTCCCTGCTCTGTTCTTAGTTGCTCTCATTATATCAAAGAAGACATTTGGTATTTGTTTTTTAGGGATTGGCTAGCTTCACTTAGCATAATCTGCTCTAGTGCCATCCATTTCCCTGCAAATTCTATGATTTTGTCATTTTTTAGTGCTGCGTAATACTCTATGGTGTATAAATGCCACATTTTTTTTATCCATTCATCTATTGAAGGGCATCTGGGTTGGTTCCACAGTCTAGCAATTGTGAATTGTGCTGCTATGAACATCGATGTAGCAGTATCCCTGTAGTACGCTCTTTTAAGGTCTTCAGGGAATAGTCCAAGAAGGGCAATAGCTGGGTCAAATGGTGGTTCCATTCCCAGCTTTCCCAGGAATCTCCATACTGCTTTCCAGATTGGCCGCACCAGTTTGCAGTCCCACCAGCAATGTACAAGAGTACCCTTTTCCCCACATCCTCGCCAGCACTTGTTGTTGTTTGACTTCATAATGGCTGCCAATCTTACTGGAGTGAGATGGTATCTTAGGGTGGTTTTGATTTGCATTTCTCTGACTGCTAGAGATGGTGAGCATTTTTTCATGTACTTGTTGATTGATTGTATGTCCTCCTCTGAGAAGAGTCTGTTCAGGTCTTTGGCCCATTTGTTGATTGGGTTATTTGTTTTCTTATTGTTTAATTTTTTGAGTTATCAAATCAGAGACAAGGCATCTGATGCAAGAAAAATTTGGCTATGATCTACATACTGTGGGGTAGGGCTCCAAATTCCTCAATAGGACACCCATAGCACAAGAGTTAATAACTAGAATCAACAAATGGGACTTACTCATACTAAAAAGTTTTTTCTCACCAAAAGAAACAATAAGAGAGGTAAATAGAGAGCCTACATCCTGGGAACAAATCTTTACTCTTCACACTTCAGATAGAGCCCTAATATCCAGAGTATACAATGATTATATTTTATACAAAAATGAAATGTCATTTTGCAGTTGTTCTATTTATTCTTTTTGTCTTCTAATTTACAGGTGTAGAAGTTTTCAAGAATTAATGTGATACAATCAGTAGTTGTGCATTGTGTCTGTAGAAATATTTTGTAATATTAAATAGTTAATAGTACTCTTTAAGTGGAACATATAGAGTTTCAGATGTAACATCCAGGAAAAATTGATATATTATACACTACATTGGTTTTTAGATTTACATGTTCCTGCAAGGCAATAAAAATTTGATGAACAAGTTATATTAGTTTATATGATAAAAATTACATTTTTGTAACATATGCTGTGATAAAAATATCTAGTTTATTCAACCCCATTTCAATGTTTAAATGAATTCTACTGTCATGTAAAACTGAAAAAGAATAAATAAAAAACAAGCATGTAAAATTTATGAATCATTCCAGGTTTTAAGAATTTTTATCCATAAATTTAGTTAACTCTGCTTGAGAGTGCAAACTTTGTATAAATTAACGTTAATAAAAAATTGTCAAAGAACTATATATATTCAAAAAAGTCATTTAATTTGGCATTATTATCAACAGGACATTAATTTCATTGAAATCTTGATAATAATACAATTATTGATTTGTTATAATGGAGAAAAGAAAATGAATGTTGTGCAGAAAGTGTATAATAATTTATGAATCAGTGCTCCATAAATCAAACTATAATGGCTCAACCCCAAAGCACCAAACATCTGTGGTAATAATTAAGTTCAATCATCTTTTACACTTAGCTTATGTTTAGATATATAAAACCACAATTCATTATGCATTTTTTACTTTTATTATAAAAATATAAGTTAAAGAATTTATAACTTTGAACACTTGGAAATTTAGAATCTGGGTGTCCATTTTTACTCCTAGGCCCTAGATATGATGTTTATTAAGAATAAAACTAATCATTGTAATGTTTTGAGCAACTAATAATAAAATAAAATAAAGAATGAAACTAAATGATTTTCCCAAGCATCCAGCATATTGTAGGTATTCACTGTATAATTGTAAAAATTATTCATTAGCTCTAATAAATTTAATAAAGCAAATACATATTACTTATTACACACTATATTTCTAAGTGATATTAGGAAATAAAAATTATATGTTAATAATTCCAAAAATGTAGTACCTTGTGAATTACTATTTTTCACCTGTGCAGTAATTGTCTTTAGACATTCTTGTAAAATTTGTTTTTCAAAAAATGTCTTACATTATTTGGAAGCTACTCCAAATCATTTGTCCTAATAAAACTATACTTTATCAATATGTAATATATCCTCAGTTTTTTCTTTTTTTCTTGAAATACTCATATGACCTATAGAATGATTATTTTTATACGTTGTCTTTCATGTTATTTTTAATTGTCACATAATATTTGTACATATTTATGGGGTTCAGTATAATGTAATATATAAGCATCAAATTAGGGCTACTAATATTTTCAATTCTTCAAATAATTATTATTTCCATATTGGGAACAACATAACAAAAATAAGAAATCTGATTAAAAATGTGCAAATCATCTGAATAGATGACATAAAGAAGACTGGTGAGCCCAGACAATATTTTAAATGTCTCTGATCATCAGGAAAACGCAAATCAAAACCACTATTAGATATCATCTCACTAATGCTAGGATGTCTATTATGAAAAAAATAAAACATAACAAACTCTGGCAAAGATGTGGAGAAAGGAGAATGTTTCCAACACTGTTGGTGGGAGTGTAAATTAGTTTAGCCATTATGGAGAACAGCATGGAGGTTCCTTAAAAATAAAAATGAAAACAGAATTTTCATATGAGCCAACCATCTCATTATGAAGTATAAATCTAAAGGAAAATAAATCATTGCATCCAAGAGATACCTGTTCTCCCATATTCATTATAACATGATTCACAATATTTAAGATGTGGAATCAGTACATTTCTACTGAGAGAATTAATGAACGTTCACCTTTGATCTTTCAATGGTTAATACATTTCTTCATTTACCGCCAGTTCTTCCTTTCACAATTTGCCTAATTTGAACCTTTAAAATTTTATAAAAGATGATTTGTGTAGCTATAATATTATAGGGTTACAATATTTCTTACCCTTAAAGGTCTATAAACATTGTTTGTTGATCTTATTAAATTTTATTGTTTTCCTGAAGTCTCTTATTAACATGATTCTGTTTCTCTAGGGGATAATTTATAATACTTGCTTGGATGGTTTCAGAATTCTGTTCTTATTTTTGACATTCAAAATTTTAGACATGCTTCCAGGTAGTTGTTTCTTTTATTCTTTTATTCGTTTGTCCTAGAAACTTATTAAGGCTTTTTGATTTCCAGACTCAAAATCTTTTACTCGTTTTTACCCTAATGTACTTGGAAGACTAATGTACTTGAAAGACTTAAGGAACAATATAAATTATTTGAAGATAAAAATATCAATTTTATATTCTTATTTAATTCAATGCTCAAAACATATTCTAATAGTAGTTTAAATATGGGTTAAAATAATATTATGAGCCAGGCATTGTGGCATATGCCTGTAATTCCAGCAGCTCGGGAGGCTGAGGGAGGAGGATGGTGAGTTCAAAGCCAGCCTCAGCAAAGGTGAGGAGCTAAGCAACTCAGTGAGAACCTGGCTCTAAATAAAATACAAAGTAGGGCTGGGGATGTGGCTCAGTGGTTGAGTGCCTCTGAGTTCAACCTCTAGTACCCACTCCAAAAATAATAATAATAGGGCAACAAAAGAAATAAAAATTTTTTCAGAAAGCTCAGGAGAGAATGAAAACACACCTATTTGTACTGGCTTTTGTCATACACCTTTATCACAAGCCTCAACAACTTGTTTCTGTGTCTGGATACATTGCTGTTCCAGATTCTCATTTCCGCCTCACGTGGATCCTTCTTGACCATTATCACACACCTTTCTGACCTTATTTCTGATTGTTCTTCTCAGCTGGCTTTTAGCTACACAGGATCATACTCTTCTACACCGATGCCATTTTCCCTAAATCTTTTTATGTGACAAAGTTTGTCCTAAGTATTTCTTGCTGTTCGAAAACGTCTCTCATTGCTGAACATTTAAAGATCATTCCCTCGGAATTCTATCCACAGCAGGGTGTTTGAATAGGCCCCAATAAATACATGCTTCTATATAAGTAATGATTATATGGACGTATATGTGTTGCTTCCTTACAACCAGAGTAGATGTGAAAAAGCAGGTGTCTCGCCCGCATTGTGTGCAGGCAATGGAATTGGGGTCTTTCTTTGTGGAGTGTGTTGGCTGCAGAATAAAAGCTAAGAAAGAGAAAATGGTGGAAAAAAACCCAACAACTCCAATACATGGGAAGTAAGTTTAGAAAGCGGGCTAGGACAGCTCTCTGATCTTAGGGATGGAGCTTCCACATTGGAAAGAGAGCTATGGAGCCCACGATTGCTTTATTTATATGGGGAGACATCAAAGGTTTTCCATAGAGTGTTCTTTGTCAAATGAGATAGGAGGTAGGCTGTCCAGTTCCCAGCGAGATATGCCCAACTCTGGAGCTACGAGAACTGTCCCACTAGTAGAGGGAAGACAGAGATCTCATGCCTTGGGTGATCTTATACACATGGGAAATCCAGGATAGTTCCTAAGGAAAAAAACCTAGGTCTCCAGGGCTTGGTACTGAGTAAAGACACCTCAAGTAGCTCACAAGTGGCTCTGGACACAGGTGTATGTAACAACTTTGAAGGGCATCACCTTCATGATGAGCCCTTATTTGCATCAGGGTTCCATCCTGGCTTGACTTTCACTCTTTCCAAACCCATCTCTCCAATGTCATCAAGCATACAGATACTTCATGGGTGTGCAGTAGCCTGTGCTTTGACTTCTCTCCCTCTCTTCTTTGTTTATACTCCAGTTACTAACTGCTACTTGCAAAATTTCCTGTTGCATCTCATAAGTGCTACTAATAGCAGCCTCAAACTTCATACAGCACATTTTTAGTCACTCATTGGTGTTCTGCATATTGCCATGTTCTCAGAGTACTGGGGCTTATCATAGATCCTCCCATATCCCTGTGTTTTGGGGTGACTAGTCCTCAATTTTGCATACAATCTTAGGAGATTATATTTTTCATTTTCCTAAAAGGTAGGAAATTGTACCCTCTAGAAACAACCCCAAGTCCTACCTCTGTATCCACCTCTCCCCTTTTATTTCCTTCCTTGTCTTTAAACGTATACTCTCTCTTTCTGTTTCTTTTATCTGAGGACATACTCCAACATATGCCTTTCCTTTCCAACTCTTCCTCAGTAGAAAGTAGATGTACAAATTCCACTCAAAGTCTGTATTATTAGATTCGTCTTGTCACGATGTGCTTCTTAATGTCTGAAATTGTTCTCAACCGAAAAGTAAGCTTGTATCACACAGTGGTTTGGGAAGCTTGAATCAAAAAAGTCTACTACAGAACCTCAATTTTTTGAACTTTTCTGTTTTATCCTTAAACTGCAACTAAATTTGAAGTTATTTCATAACACGACTTGGTTTTCTCCTTGGAATTTAGCATCAATCTTCAAAACCTTTACAGATAGCAACAGAACAATGAGAATGCAAGCATGCTACACTCGCATTAAAATTTTTGATGCCAAGAGAAGAAATGACATAAACTCAACTATGGAGAAGATTGTTTTCTATGCTGTTAAAATGTAACTTTTAGTTATAAAGCTTCGAACATTCTCTGGAAATGGCAGTGATTGTGAAATTATGGCCCTAAGGAATGAATCCATTCTTTGATCCATTAAAAGACAAACAATTCTCTTTGTAGTTAGAGATTGCCTCTGCAGACTATGTTCCTCTTGTAAAAAAAATGTGTTCTTAAAAATTATGCTTTTATTTCAAGAGTGTTGTGTGTAGGTGTGTGAGATCTTGTTTACGTAGTTTCTTGGGTCATGGAATGAGACTGTGAAGATGATAGATAGGATGTGAGGCCTGTTCCTCACCTGACCTTGGCAGGGAAGTGAGTAAGACTGGACCACTATGCTCTCTGTCCAGCAGAGCACAACCTAGAATGACCTGGGCTGCTGACGTCGTGTGTATGTTACTGCTTGTTGTTTACTCTGTTGTCTGACTCAAAACTTACTCTAGGTACTCTTCTCGTGATCCATCTTTCCCATTCTCATCAACTTGTAGAGGTCATATTTTACTGTGTTGGACAATAGGACATAAATAGAAATGGGCTTGGTGAGTTTTATGGAAATGTGTTTACTATTCTAATAGAAGGGATGGAGTTCCACATACCAACAACTTCCTGTCTTAAAAGTATGATACTGGATCTCAGGCAGACATTAGCCAGTATTGCTGTATGTATATACATGGCTGTATAATAAATGTGATCCTGCAATCTGTACACGTGGAAAAATGAGAATTCATATCCTATTTGAATCAAATGTATGATATGTCAAGATCATTGTATTGTCTTGAGCAACTAATAAAAAAAATCATAGAAACAATGCACTTGACATTTTTGAGCCATTGATACTTTAAAAGCATCCTGTATTCACTGAAATTGCATTATGCAAGAAATACAAAACTTCCTCCCATTCATGGGCAATGTGAATTCCCTAGATGGCAATGAGTATACCTCTGCCAAATATTCTAGAAATTGTTTTACCTTGGACACAAGTTAAAACAGGAATGTTGAATAATTTTTTTTTTTCTGGAAAAAAACTATCAATTTCATCTCTCTGGGTCTTGTGGCCCTTGAGTCTGAACCAAAAGATTAAACATATTTGGAGCGTCGTTAGTGATGAAGGAGGTGGTCCTCCATACACTGGCAAACTGTGCAGAGCATTATCCTATAGTGAGAATAGGGCTGTAGTTCTGACCACAGCTTCTATAGCAATGGGGAATTTTTCGATGTTCTCTTTCTCTTTCCCTAACCATTATCCCTGAGCCTTTAGTACAATATTGATGAATGTTTAGGCTGGAGTTAATTAGACAATGGAGAGATTAAAAAAAAATCATTCCCGCTCTTGATTTGCCTGTCATGATATCGTATGGACTGGCTGCCTCCTCTTTGTCTCATGTGATGATTGTGATATCAACATTGGGACACTCTCACTGCTATTAGAGGCAATGGGACATGGACCTAAAGGACAGTTCAGAGGAGAATATAAGATGTGTTCTTTAACATCTGTGACATAACACTCTCAGGAACTCTCAAAACCAACTGAAGATGTTCAAAGGTGTCTTCAGCATGAGAAAGGGACTTTACATCATCACACGTAGGTAGTTCATGAAAACACAACCATTATGCTAATGGCTAGTGAGTTCAAGAAACAATTGGGCTATGTACTTCTATACTTATATAAAGCATTTTACCTACTTATAAAAACTAAATATAGTTTACCTTTTTTTATTATGAGATGTGATGCTGCAGTTTTCAGTGTACCCATTCTGAAGAAAAAAAAAATAAATGGCTCAATGGAAGTGTACTGCTCTACCACATCCAACATTTTTACTAGTTTGTCCAAGCACTTATCAAGAGCAGATGTCCAGAATGATGCTAATGGGTAGTTTGACACAATATTCCTTATGTTGTATAATAAACTAAATATCTCTGGTCCATTGGTCACTTGTTTTTCCCTTTTAGAAACATTATTATTGATGAAAGTGTTTCAGTGAGTTTTACTATAGTAGTGGAACTTTATTTTTTATTATACATAAAGAATTTTTGGTAATTCATACTGTTGAAGATAGCATCCATGTTGTCCAAAAATTCACCTTTATTTAATTGCCCCATTTTTTCAAATACAACAAAAATGTTCATATTTTATGAGCATTGATGTCTTGCAGTTTTTGGTAGAGAACAGACTCATATAAAAGAAATTACAATAAATTAATCATATCATTATCAAAAGCAATAATATTTTCATACGTCTAGTTACTTATGTTCTGAAGAAATTATTTTCTTCATTAAGAAATAAATTAAAAGTGTAACGCTGAATTTGACAACTATTACCAGAACCGTTGTTAACATGACAAGCTTATATCTGTATGTTGTGAAGTACATCAAGCTTTGAAATTCCTGATGCATTTTCTGACAAATTGACATAGATATATACTCAAACCACTGTCTTTATGATATTGATCATTTTGTCATCTCCTTGATATTATGAGAATTTCAATAGACAACCCTTTAGGAGAGATTTTCCAAGGAATGTTATAGTAACTTCAGACAGGTACGGAGCTTAGGCAGCTGAGCATTACCTATTACCTGCATATATTTAGCCCCATGTGACCATTTATTCATTATTTTTCTAATGGATATCAGGAACATTAATAAATTTGTAGACTTCTGAAATTTTTTCAGTGCTAATAATCATGTTCAAATTTTAACATTTTTAAATTAACTAAGCACTAGACTTAAAACCTAATCTTCTTTACCTTATTTAATTCCCCATATATACACACAAAACTAAACCTAAACAAAATAGTAATAATGAAAAATGACTTATGATCCAATACGAAAGCTCAGTAAATTTTCCATTTTCACAAAATAGTTAAATGACATTCCCAATTTTGTTAGCAAGTGGCAGAGCTGGCATTGGAAGCCCACAATCTTGCTCAAGAGTCCTTCTGAATCAATAACTATTTGGCTGTAAAGGAGTTAGGTTATATTAATTGGTGACATGTTTATAAATACTTTAATCAGTGATCAATAAGGTTACCAAATCCCTGTTTTCTTCTAAATTGTAACATTTTCTTGCAACTCTTAACATATTGCAAAATGCTATCCCCTATATCTGGAATAAAGCACATTCTTGCAAAGTCAATTGATATACAATATTTTATAATTAGGTACATCTTTTGATCAGAAATTTAATTGACATTTCATCATTTCTACATAAATTATAAGTTTCATTTTCCAAAGTAATTATTAAATTTGAAAGAAGGTTCTAGAAACACTTATTACTTAATTATGTTTTCTTATATTTGTTCTTTGCTCAGAGTGTTTTGTAGTTTTAAGGTAAAAACAGGTTGGTAATTTTTCTTAAGTTTTTCCATGATTGAGGCCAGGCACAGTGGCACACATCTGTTATCCCAGTAGCTCAGGAAGCTGAGGCAGGAGGATCAAGAGTTCAAAGCCAGCCTCAGCAAAAGGTGAGGTGCTAAGCAACTCAGTGAGAAACTGTCTTTAAATAAAATACAAAAAATAGGATGTGCCTCAATGATCAAGTGCCCCTGAGTTAAATCCCTGGAACTCCCCTCCCCCCCAAAAAAATTCCATTATTGATTTTTGATGGCATCATTGAATTATCAACAAAAGAGAAATCTGAGTGCTTGGGGCCCTTTTCTTTTTCATAGGAATGCAGACTTTATTTGAAGGAAGCCTCTGAGAACTGCCTGCATTTTCACAGGCTGACTGATGCTGAATTGAGCATCTCTGGAGACAAGGTGTTATTTTCATTGTGAATAATATTATGTTTTTAATAACCATGAATGCTCTGGAGTTATTATGAACACTTTTCACTATTTTGAACATTTTCATTATGTTTCAGGTTGTTAGTTCAAATTTCTATTTTCTGATAATTAATTCATGTTATCAATTTAAAATACAGTGTTTCAGAATTAACACATCATGCTGCCTATAATCTCAACAATTTGGAAAGATGAGGCAGGAGGATCACAAGTCCCAAGCCAGCAACTTAGTAAGACCTTATCTTAATAAAAACAATTGGGGAGGTAGCTTAGTGGTAAAGGATCCCTGGGTTCAGTGCTCAGTTCCTCAAAAAAAAAAATTAACACTTTAAAAGCTTAAAGGCAGAATGTCACATTAATGGACAGTTGTTAATTATTAGCTCTTTACCATAAATCTCCTGCTCTCTTGTGAAGCTGATTTTCCTCTAGGGACAATGCAGTTTCCTGCCTCCCCACTAGGAAACCCAACTATCCTGATCAGACTTTTCTTTCCTCTCTGTCCTAAGGAGCAGGCCCCTAAGTTGCAGTTTTCAGTGGGGCTGAGAAAGGACAGTCATCTCCAGGATTTAACCCAAAAGCATTATTAGCAGCTTTAGAGGTTCACTTCCACCTGTCCTCAATGTTCTGCCAATGTGTCTCCAACTAAGCCTCTGACATAATCTTCCATTCCAGGAAGTTCAATATTGTTATTTTCTTATGTAAATATCCTTCTCATTTCTCTTTCCAGGTTTCGTCTGTGCCACTTATTGTTCATGAACTATGCAAGAAAAATCCTTTTTCTCCATCAATATATACCCTAACACAATTCTTTCTTCCTTTAACTACCAAAATTCCTCTCTAGTTAATCTATCTCATAATAATTGCTAGAATCTTTGATCTCCTACTGTATTTATATTTGTAGTTATCCATTTGGGCATTAAGTTTCTATCTAGGTTTTGTAGGAAGGTAAGGCTATTTCTTAGTTATAGTCTCCACAAAAAAAAGGGTTCTGTCCATATAAAATAATTGTTGATTATTTAAACTATTCAATATATATTTTGCTGACTTCTGGAAATAGGTAGACAGGCATTCTAGTTACTTAACTTTTAAAGCTCAATTCATCTTGGAAGTTGAAGACACCAACTTTTTCTGGCATAAAACAAAGACTGAGGTGCCAAAAATATGTGAACTTTGCATGTATTTCATTTAAAGAACAGTCTATTACACTTAATTTCTTAACTTGAAAATCTGAAGGTATATAACTCAACTTGTGAACATGATACATTTTGTGTGGTAAGAAGGTAATGCCATTAGACATAAAGGGAAAGTCACAGCTATTCATAAGTCTCTTGATTCAATTAAGTCGAACATGGATTTGGGGCTATATTATGTCATGGCTGTCACAGATCAAGGGCTTGATGTAGAGTTGGGGCAGCCACAGGGGTCTTCTCTCACTGGTTCTTGCAATCACTTTTGAAAGACTTCAGAAATGCTGCTCAGAGTAGCAGACATTAATTTATTAGAAACGATAGGAAAGGGGGGAAAGGAGACACTGTCAAGGGAGAGAGTGGGTCCTCCCAGAGACAAACTCCTATATTCCCATTTTGTTGGGGTCCCAGGGAAGTTTCTAGAGTGACCTGTCCAAGTCCACCTCTTGACCTTTGACTGACAGCAGGATTATCTCTCACTTTCAAATTCCCATTGATCACAGTAAAAAGGTAGCTCTGGGCCACTTCGGCCGATGCTGACTGGTTCTAATTGGAATTTGTTCTTACAGTTTTTATGGTTAGAGGGAATTTTCATTACATCCCTGAGCTCTGGATTCTGGTCTGTGCAAGGTTCATAGAAGTCCCCTGTTCAGGGTAACATAACTTCTTATCAGCATTTTGGACCTGCTTCCCCCACCCCCTGCAGATAAAAGGATATTTGCTAAGGAATGTTGCATATTCAATTGACTTGTGCCAGGCAGAGCTTCAGGTAAATTGCTTTTTAAAAGAAATCATGTTGAGGTCAGCTTATGGGCCCAGTTTCTAGAATTATCTGCTTAACCTCATATTCCCTCATTCATATCTGTCTGTTATCTATCAATGTTGATTACTAGCTACAGGGTCCACCATACATTTATTGGGCATATGCTGTATGCAAGTCATTTTGCAAAGAACTGAAATGAGACACAATCACTGCTAGATTACCTTATAGTATATGAGAAAAAAAATGTCAAAATGTAATTTAAACATATTTAAGGAATGCAATAAAAGAAATATACCTAGAGTGCCCAGATAGCATGAATAAGGGTATATTACAAAAATGTTAAATGTTATATATAAATGAATGATTGTGTTAGAAAGTCAGTAGCATAGGCATAGTAAAAGTGCACAGAATTTAGAATTACAATATCCAGATTTTCAGTCCATTTATTATTGTGTAATTTCAGAAAAGCTACATAGTTACTTATATCTACCCAAATTACCATATCAAGATGTTGAGAATATTTTGTAGAGAATATTTTGCAGAGTTCCACTTTTGGTTATTTAATTCCCAGAGGGATGAGGAAAAATGAAAGAAATAGTATGAATGTGTTGGGAAATTCTTCACTCTACATACCATTATGGTATTCACTTTTTCTCCCTCTTTATACTCCTATGCAAACCTTGAAAAATGGAAATATTAATAATAGTGATGTACTAGGTTCAGAGAATATGTTTTAACTTTAAGAGAAAAATGAAGAGCAGACTATACTTTATTAACTTCCATGATCTAGTCAGAAAAATACTTGGCCTTTAGCAATGCCAAATCTGAACCTCAGGAGTGAAAGTACATAGATATTTATTTCTCATTCTCATTCCTCTAAGATTAGTCTTCCTCTGATGGGGATGAGGTAGGAAGTAGAAGTAGGATGTTTGGCAGGGACATACATAGAGGAGGTTGATGTTCCTAACTCTAAGGGATGCTAAGCCATCTTATTGCAACTTGTGAAAAATTGTCAATGGGGTCCATATTGTGGATGTTGATAGTGAGATTGTGGGTATGTGAGATCAAGGAGTATAGAGGAACTCTCTGTACTTTCTGCTCAATTTTGCTAAAATTGCTTTAAAGTTAAGTCATTTTAAAATCGAGTTGGTCTTACATCTCTTCCTTAGGACTGTCTCATTAAAAAGGTATTTTTAATTATATTTGTGAAACCATGTTAACGTGTTAATATAGCAGATAAACTTTAGATGACTCCACAATCTGAATTAGTCTTCTTGATATATTTAATATGCTTTTCAGTAAAATATCATATGCATATATACATAAATATGTGTGCATGTAAATATTATACCAAGTACATTTATGGTACTTTTAAAGTTACCTAAAGGAGCCAGGAATATTGATGTGCATATACAGTCCCAGTGACTTAAGAGGCTGAGGGAAGAGGATTGTAAGCTCAAAGCCAGACTCAACAATTTAGCGAGGCCCTCCACAACGTAGCAAGACTGTGTCTCAAAATAAAATACAAAAAGAGCTGAGATGTTCCTCAATGGTAAAGTGCCCTAGGGTTCAATCCACAGTACCAAAAATAAAAAAAAATAAAGTTACCTGGGGGTTTTAAACTATTGGTGATTTTCTTTTTCTAAAGTATTTACTTTGTTAATAATTGAAGATTGTTTGGAAACAGGTGGCTTCTGCAACATACCTTCAGGAAAACAGAAGGACACACATGAGATATTTCATCTGTACGTTTGTGGTGTATGCTTTTAAGAGCTCTGGAATTGAAAAGGCATAGATTCACTTCTTGGTTGTGACCTTCACTGTTTATGTAACCTTGGAAAGGCCCTTAACTTCCTTGAGATTTGAGTTCTTCATCTATATAATATGAATAAGGAGGAGTTTCATCTTGCTTCTATACTGTGATATCCTAAAGTAATTAAATTTGCCTTCTTTCTGAGAGAGAGGGAGAGAGGAAGGAGGAGAGTGAAAGGAAGAGCAAAGCCTGGTGACTGACATATGGCAAATATTCAAAATGATTATTCTTTAGCAAGTGCCTGTGTGAGGCACAACTAAATATTTTCTGAATTTTGATCACAACATCAATCTGATAAGAAATTTTTATCCTTATCATATTAATAATAAAATGGTGGTTCAGAAAACTTAAGCAATTTCTCCAAAGTCATATGGCTAGTGTTCAAGGTTCAGGTGACTGTGGCCCAAACAGCCTGCAGACTTCCAGGGGATGCCCTCACACTGGTTGAAGATGGGAACCCAATGACATCATCAAGCAGCAAAATAAAATAATGGTTACCCACCTTGTCTCTATGAGAGTCTAACTAAATTGACAGAAACAGGGGTGAAAATAAACATGGATTGGCCTGTGGAATAGAAGGTGACTCTCAAGTGATTGACCAGGAATGAACTTCTCTGGGAAAAACAGAGGCAATGGATCCCATGGAGGTCCTGCTCATAGCAGAAAGAAGGTAAAAATAATGAATATTCCCAAGCAAAAATCATGGCACAAAGTGGTTGCCTAGCAGCAAAAATATACTGTTTGGAAATTATAGTGGAGATTGATGAAGCATTAAAATAGTTCTTAAGAATCTCAGAGTTGCTTTGGAAATAAAAGGACATCTGACCATTTTTTAGATGATTTTGTGAAGAGGTTTTGAATTGGTGGTTGCTGTTGCTTTCTTTGGTCCTAGACATTGAACCCAGGGGCACTTTATTACTGAGCTACATCCCCAGTTCTTTTTATTTTGAGACAGGGTCTCACTAAATCGCTGAAGTTTCGAGTTGCTAAAGCTGGCCATGAGCTTGTGATTCTCACTTCTCAACCTTCCAAGACACTAGGATTAGAGGTGTGTGCCACCATGCCTGACTTGCATTAGTTTTATATGCCAGGTAAGAAATTACTACAAAAATTGCAGCTTAAAAATACACTCATGTTACGAGTTCACGTTGTGGGTCACATATCTGGGCACAGAGTAGCTGGGTCCTCTCCTAGGACTCTCTTGGTGTCAGCTGAGCTATGTTATTATCAGAAAGCTGGGCTAGAAAGGGATGAGCCTCTGAGATCCCTTGGTTTTTTTGCAGAATTCATTCCTAGAGACTGTGAAATTGATGGCAGCTTGCTTTTTCAAAACCAAATACTGAGAATTTCTGACTTTTGGAGTCTCTGCCTTCAAAAAAATTGTCTTCTGTAGAACTCTGCATTAGCAAGGTTCATCCAAGATCACCTCTCTTTACCTCAACGTCAAGTTGTTAAGGACTATAGCTATATATAAAACCTTCTCTTGCCTTTGCAATATAGCTGAACTTAATCATAGGAGTGATATCCAATGACCCTTACCATATTTTATCGATTGAAAGGAAGTCACAGGTTTAACCAATAGTGAAATGGTAGAAGCAGGCCCATAAAAATCCCAGGGCTACCCTGGGTTGTATGCACCAGGAGCATTAACTGACAGATTCATTCTTACCCTTCTTCATGCAACAGAGACAAAGAGATAAATGAACAACGTTAAGAATATTTCATATTGATCTGCAGTCTTTTAGGGTACACATCACCTTCATAGTATTTTTGATAATGATTATTAACAGATTATACAGAAATAATTTCTTCATTCTTAAATTATACCTTATACAGAATTATCTCAAGGTATGCAAACAGGAAGTGATTACTGATTTTTAAAAAACAGATATAAAGAGGTCACAAATCAGCAAATAGGATGAAGCTAATTTACTTATTTTAAAACATGTTTTACTTCTAATCAATCCATATTACTAGCAAAAGTTTTGTTTTATTATATTTTCTAGTGATTTCATTGGGGAAAAAAACATTTTGTATGAGAAGAAATTAGGAACACATTTCTATAATAACAATGAATCAAGTTTTATGGTTATCTCAAATTACTTTATTAAGTTACAGAATGCTGATCTTAACAGAATGATCCTATAGTAGCATGACATACTAATACTTTTCATATCTCAATGATTTTTGGTTGCAATTTTTAAAAATAATTTTGGAATTTTTTATTCCTCCTTTGAACAGAATTAATTTGTCATTCTTGTATAATTTTTTCCTATAGATGGATCATGGGTAGTTTGGTAAAAGGTTTATCTGAATAGATATTAGAGTCAAAAGTAATTGTCTCTAGTTTTAAGTGGAGTAAAAAGCACTTCAGAAAGAAAACGTCACAGAATGTGGTTGAATCAGTCTAATTTTACTTCAGTTTGTTGTTTATTCACCAGTTATCTTCTGCTCTTCACAGTTCTGCTTTCCAGATATCTTAGCTTTTAATTATTTAAAAGTTTAGTAATGAAAAGTAGAATTATATTTTAAATTATTCACTAATTATTTCAACTGATCTTTTCAATGGCCTAACTTAGATGACTTATAGTCATTAAAATGCTGATACATGTTGATTAGGTAAACACACTACTATGAGCAAATTCAACTAAGATCTTACAACCTTCTTGGATTACTCTTATTGTTGAATGGAATGAATTAACATCTTAGTCCTAGTGGGTAAGCAACATCACCATCAATATTTACAAGATAACCGAGGACAGTACTTACTTTTCTTAGTGTTTGCTTGTCAATTCTTGCTTTGATTTTCTGCTTCTCGCTTCAATACTTATTTTTTCAAGTTATTGGTATTCTTATCAAAGTTTATTTAAGCGTATAGTTTAACTAGAGAAATATTTTTAGAAGATATTAAGCATCATTTTATTTCATCAAACAGAAATCCTACACATTATACCATATTCATACAATTTAAAAGCAGTAAAAAGGGAAAGTATAGCTTTTTTTGTTTGTTTGTTTGTTTGTTTGTTTGTTTTGGTACTGTGGACTGAACCCAGGGGTGCTTTCCCACTGAGCTATATCCCCAGAACCATTTCTTTCTTTCTTTCTCTTTCTTTCTTTCTTTCTTTCTTTCTTTCTTTCTTTCTTTCTTTCTTTCTTTCTTTCTTTCTTTCTTTCTTTCTTTCTTATTTTATTTTAGAGACAATTTCTCATTAAATTGCTCAGAGCCTTGCCAGATTGCTGAGTCTGGCCTTGACCTTGCAACCTTCCTGCTTCAGTCTTCCAAGTTGCCTGGGGGTTGCAACCATGCACCACCATGCCAAGAGGGAAGTGTAACTTTTCATTTAAAAATCAAATTTACTATTGCCTGCCACACATGGAATGATTTTTATCTGTATTCTAAATATGTATTATTATAACTTTAAGAACTGTGATGCTGTGTTCTAGTTATTTTTATCATCTGTCTTCCCACATGGACTTTTAAAGTTATTTAGTGTCCTTAATATTAATATTTAAAGCTATTGTTTTCTAGAAGAATATCAGACATATAGTAGATTCCTAGGAAACACTTAACTGTATACATTTTAATAATTTTTGAATCTTCCTTGGCATATGTGGTATTCTCCTTTGCTGTTGTACTCTGTTCCTCAGGGACCTATAATTCTTTTCACTTTCAGAAGTGAATCATCTTGGCAAATTACCACACTCATGTAATCTTCACCATCTGAAACTCTGGGTTCCTAAAGATGTGTCTTCTTGTTTGGGCACTGCAAAGGGAAATATACATTATAAAACTATGCGCATCCCGACCCTACCAAATCACTTAGCAGCAACATAAAACTAAGAGAAAGAAGACTCATGCAAAAGGAGAAGGGTTATTGAGGAAAACTAGGTAGAGATATTGTCATTTGCTTCTCTACACATTTTTCAATGCCAATATTAAGGTGTCATTGCGTCTCCAGCAAACAAGTCTGTTCACCTGTGGCAATCTCAAGGTAGACAACCAGATAGAACTTTTGTCTAGTTTTCGTGTTTGTCACATAATAATTTTATAGTAATCTATCACACATTGTACAATATGGACATGTAGGAATACCTATGTGCAAATTATTGCTGAGACTATGTTAAATAGATTATCTCTTCCTTTAAAAGTGGACCCAGAGAATGTAACAGTTACGACTCACTATGACTAACATGAACCAACTTGATCTAGATTAAATAAAATAAGGGAGATTTTATAAGGACAGGGGTTGCTTAATAGAGTACAAAGAGTTATAGAATCAGAACTAGGGAGAAACTGAAGCTCAAAATTTGATTTTTTTTTTCAGAAATTCTGTTTCTTCTTTCATTTTACATTTCCTTTGCACTGTCTGGTTTCCCTATTCGTATTCAGTAACTATGGTGTTCTGGTTCTGGTTAGTTTAGGAATTCCCCATATTAGCTGGAAATGTATATATTAGAAAAAATATACATTGAAACTGACCATAAAATTTCATTGATGTTGATATCCAAACATAATTCAGTAAAAATAATTTATATTGGGCAAGTATACACGGAGGAGATTGCTGGTATTGTAATTTAGAGCACTGTTCAATAATGAGCACACTTCAGTTCAGAGCAAAGCACTTACTGTTATTGTTATATCCAATATGGCTGTGCAAGTTCAGCCAAATCAAATCATCTTCCCCATCATCAGCACTTAAAATAATAAATTATGGCCATTGTAAAAATTAGTTTGTGAGTTTGATTTGTATCCTAACATCTAGGTGGAACAGCTGTTTTTACTGCCCTTCTTGAGGTTTGTGATATTTTTGATCTTTCTCATTTGAGGAGCAATCCTAGTTACTGCAGTGTTCATAATTAAACTTACATTGAAGCAGAGACTCCTCAGGGCACTGTGCTTAATCATTTGAAAGTATATTGCATTTTGTTAAAGATAACTTTAAACTATATTAATTATAAAGTCAAGCTTTATAACATTCTGTAAAGTCAAATAAAAGTACCATGGAATATCATTTTGGGGATTTTTTCCAAAAAACAATATATGGATTTATTTAAGAATATTGCTTCCAATAGCCTGGGAGTAATTTAGGATTGATATTTGAAGAAAAGATAAACTTAACATTTAGTATTCTAAGTCTTTGCAACTCATAAAAATTGTTTGTAATTCACAATCACATATATCATAAAGTAATTCAACCATAAGTGAATTTAGAATTTACCAATAAAAAGTGTTGTTTGTTTTCATTGTAGCATGTATCAGTATTTACTGACACTTTGATTAAGCAAACTTTTAATAGTATTAATTTTTAATTGCACAAGATTTCATTCAGTACCTGCTATGTGTCTCATAGATTGAAGTTAAACAAATGTGGAATATAAATTTTCTTCACAATCTATCCAGTAAAATCAGAAAAAAATTAATAATTGACTACAAAATTTTAACAAACAGCAAAAACAAAAAGAGACATGTCAATTAAAAAGTCTTGGAGAAAAGAGAGAAAAATTTATTCCCATTAGAGTGCTCTAATCTCACATCAGAGAATGAAGTAATCTTTAGATTTATATTGTGCAGCAATGATTTTGCTTTTGAAGACCATTTTATGTATGAGGAAACTAAGTTTCAAAGAGTAGAAAGAATTTTCCAAGATTCTATCACTTACCTGCAGAGCTTGAAATCCAAAATCAAAACCTATGTCATCTGATTTGTGGCTCTCCTCCCTCCCTCCCTCTTTATTTATTTATCCCCCCCCCTTGTTGTTTCTATAATTTGCTGCTCTAAAGGACCCCCTGATGAGAAAATAATATTAAATTGAGCATTAAGGAATGAGAAAGGGGCAAGGGAACAGTTATAGCATGATAAATAACATGTGGGAATAAATGAAAAACTGGTTATGACTAAAATATAAAACATAAAGTTTACTAGTAGAGGGTGAAAAGATGTATAAATTATGATTGATTTTTAAACCATTGTAAGTATGGGCTTTTTGCAGAATTTTCTCCAGCAAGGCCAGAGAAAGTATTGAACAGATGTCTGCATTAGGAAAATAAGTCTAGCAGCATCAAGGAGAAATAAATGGACCAGGAAGAAAGAAGAGATAGAGCCCAGAGAGTCTATTCCTGTTTCACATAGAAATAAAGGAGGCTAGAGTAGGAATGCCAAGAGACTGATAGACAGCATGCAAGAGCCAATGTGTAAGTGTAGAGAGAAGAAGAATGAAATATATAAAGGAAGATGTGAAGTCAATACTTATTGATTTTGTTGATTTATAAAATATTAAGTTTATAGGTTGATTTTATACTACATCTATATAGCATTTATCTGTGTTTGGCATTAATGGTATTAGAACATTAAATTTTATAGTGATTTTGAATTTCTATTATAGCTTTAGAGGCTAGAGGATGTATCAGCCACTTCAGATTATTTGTATGAAGAACAGTGTAAAGATACTACTAATTAAAACAAACTTAATAATATTCTCTTTTTACTATTTTATTATTTTATCCAAAAATGCATGTATCTCTCACTTGCTATTAAGATATATGTCAGGCAACGTGTGTTCAGTAGTAAGCCCAGTAGACAAAGTAGCTTAGTGTTTGTAGTTTAGTGGAAGAAACATTAAACTCAATTAATAAGCAAAGTAACAAACGCAAGGAAGAAGGGGTAAATATCTGTACGATATTTTGTTAGGGACAGTTCAGCTTGTCAAGTATGTTAATCACCTTTACTCCACTGTGAAAAAATATGTGAGATAATGGAAAAGGAGCTATAATTTGGGATCCAGTTTTCAGAAGATGCAGTCTGTGGTGAGGTAAGTCCATTGTTTTCCAGGACTGTAGTGATGTAGAACGTCATGGCAGGGAGCATATGAGAGAGCAAAAGATGCTTACTTCATGATGGCCAGGAAGCAGAGAAAGAAGAAAAGAATGGGGTCCTAATACCCTCTTTAAGGGAAGACCTCAGTGACCTAACTTCCTCCAACTAGACTCTACCTCCCCATAGAAACACAGGCTGGGACTAACCCTTAGGCATGTGAGTCTTCAAGGGATATTTTATGATCCAAACCATGATATCCAGAGTAATGGGAAAAATGTGAGGATGATAAGACTTTACTTTCGATGCTTGTATAATTTATTTCAACAGTGAACTGAAAATCCTGTGGGTAGTCAGCAGCCCTGTATGTTTAGATATTTTGGCCAGTCCTCAAAATGCCTTCATCATTTTCTCTTGAATTAACCATTAGTTAGCAGTAAAAAATTAAAAGGAAGAAAAAATACAAATAAAACCAAAGACTTTGAAATAAAAAATCAAAACCTATGTCATCTGATTTGTGGCTCTCCTCCCTCCCTCCCTCTTTATTTATTTATTTCTCTTGATTCTAAAAATTACTTTTTAAAGTCCTGTTTGAAGCACACACAAGTATGTGCATAAACACGTGTACACACACACACACACACACACACACACATACCTATATATACAAAACCATACTGGGACACAAGGCTACATATATAGATAGAGATTTTTCATTTACTACAACTTTAATTTTTTAATTTCAAATTACAGACGAGGTTAATTATATGTTAAAACTATTTTTTCTCTATTTCACTGTAAGTACAATTATTAGATATTACTGTATTTATACTTGCTTCTTTTGAAAACTGGGGAAATATTATGAATTTGAAAATAACAGCTATTTTTCCCCATTTCTTATGGTAAAATTTTAATTCACTGAAACCAACTTGGCTAAAATCCATTTCTTTTAATTGTAAAGCATGAATCATCTAGTAAAAAATTCTAAAATTGGCCTGAAATCTTTTCTAGATAGAACAAAAGAGCTAAAAACACAGAATATTCTTTCTTGTTTTTAAACAGTATACTTGAATGGAATCATAGAAATTTATATCTGAAAAATAACAGAATCATTTGATAAAGTATTTATATTTTACAGATAAGTAACCATTTTACTTTTAAAGATCTGTGTGCTTTTTATCATTTTTTATGCACTATATTCTCTATGAAAGAACTATTGAATGGTGTGGAAGAAACTCATATTTATCTTTCATTTTAAATAAATACGTTGTTATTCCTATAACATTCAAAATATACTAACACTCTAAAGGGACAGGAAAAACATACATTCTAGCACAACTGCAAACCACAATTTTATTTTATACTCAGTTTTCCTTTCAGGCAAGCATGTGAGAGAGGGAAAATAAAATCAGATGATCACTATCCACTTTTTTCTTATCAGGAGATAAAAATCAGAAATTAAAGCTGAATAGAATCAGTCAGGAGGAATTAAATAAATAAGTGTTGCTTTGTTGAAGAAGAGTGGCAAGAATCCTCTTACTCCCATGTCTAGTTCATATGTATCCACACATCCCATCCCACAACTCGATGTTGACTCCAAATCAGAGTTTATAATGATTCTTCAATTAAGCTTAAGCTTCTGACCATGAAATTTTAGGTCTTCACCAATCCTTTTCTCAATTTATCTAATTAATTTCACTTCTCACTGTAAATGATTTCTCACAGCCCAGAAACACTGGTTCAAGCTAGCCAAAAGAAACTCACATGGAGATAAGAATTTCCTTAATTTAATAAAACATATGGATTTTTTTTAAAACCTCACTTAGTTAATATGGATTACTTGAAACCTTTATGACTTTTCACTCACTTCAAGAATCAGCCATGAGCCACAGAAGAATCCTACTGCCTCTTTAACCAAAGTATGAGTCCTTTGATCTAAAGACAATTTCTTTCCTTTGCCAACTTAGTTCTCAAAAGAACAGGCTACTCTGTTTCTTCTACCACTGAAATTTGATGGAAATTTGCTGGGACTCAGGTAAAATTTAGAAGAAAAAAAATTCCTGATTGCTAAAAATAATATACATCTCTTCTTTTTATCAATCTTGCTTTAGGAGGAATCAGTGTAGTCATTTTGTTTACCCGCCTGAGAAAGAAAGATAGCAGATATGAGAGATGGAAAGAATTCATGTATTTTACATCAACACTGAATTTGTTAATCATCCACTATAATATAACCATCTCTGGATTTCTGTTATGTGAGATACTCATAAAATATACTCCGTGTTTAAGAAAGTTTTAGTAGAGTTTTCATTTTTTCAAGAAAATATTATCCTGGATATATTATTGAACTGAGAGTAAAGAATATTGTTTACTGAGCACACATTTTTCCATATGAATTCATGATCTTGAACAAATTATTCCCTTAAATAAAGAAAAGTTTAGATCAATATCACCAAAGCACTGCATGGTGATTTCAAGAAACATGATAGTGTATGACTGCACCCACTTCAATGTACTGAGTATCTGCCACATACTCGGTATTTGGCAAAAATCTTAATACAAGAAAAAAAAAAGACCATTCAAAGCCTTTCTATATTACAAGGAAAAGAAACAGCTGTTTGTAAAGTTTCTTTGCAACAATATTTTTATGATACAATATTTTGGAGATATATGAAATGGAAACATATGGATTGAATTTCCCATAAGTCAGTGTTTAAAGTAATGAAATAAAAAATATTGTTTTTACCAAAAAAGATATTTTTTTAAAAAATCACTAAAGACATATCCAACTTTTTTTGTCATCCCAATCAGTTCACTATTAAAATATAATAACAACTAAGAAATAGATAAAATTAAGGTTACCCATGTGTGTGGAAAACCTTGGCAAGTCACAACAAAATATAGAAGGAGCACCATAACCTGAGTGGATAGTTCTATTTCTTTTCATGCTCAGAATTAAACAAACTTAAGTCTCCCTTCCGACTCATCAATTTGGAATGTTACTTGCTATAAATGTTTGTACAAAAAAAAAAAAGACTAACTGTTTTAACTTTTAAATGTTTAAGTCCATAGCTTATTTCTCTTGGGACACATTTCTTTGGAACAATAGCTAGAGATAATCTCCTGCTCTCGGGATATCCTCCTGATGTAGGTTGGCATGTTGCAACAATTATGTTGTTGTACACAACAGCATAAACAAGATGAGTTATAGCCACCATGCAGAGAGTTATCAAAAAGATGTTTTCTCTTTTCTTCATAACTGCCATTTAAATTTTTTTCATTAAAATTATCTTGTGCTTCTTTCTTTCCTCGAAAACTTGATTTTAAATTACACACTCTTAGGTTCTTACTTAGTGTATTTATTTATTTGTACCCAGGGATTGAACCCATAGACACTTAACCACTGAGCCACAAACCCAACCCTTTTTATTTTTTGAGACAGGGTCTTGGTAAATTGCTGGGACTAGTTTTGAATTTGCAATCTTCCTGCCTTAGTCTCTGGACCCACTGGGATTATAGGCAAGTACCACCATGCATAGCATTTTAAATACTAGCATTTTAAATTCATTATTTTCAAATAAAACTTCTTTTTTCTAAAGAAAAGCTTAGAGTTGATAATCAATAACCTAAAAAATGAAATATATCCAATTCATTGATACATGCTATAACCAAAGCTTAATTTTTTTTATATTTGAATATATGAAGTATTTGTTTAAGCTTACTTATGTGGTTTAAAAGAGAAACTGAATCATCTGGAGATACATGAATATTCTCACTTTGAAAACAAATGGAGTTATATTTAGACTTGTGAAAAGTTTCCTGAATATGAACATTGTTTTTAACCCACCACTTCATTGTAAAAAAACAGGATTTCATCCTGGCAATTATAATTTTCTGCTAGTTGAGCACTGACAATGTAATAGAATTATAGCACACAAATGGAAATGCTGCCCTTGTGCCTAGCAATTCAGAGGGAAATTTTCATGGAAGTTTATGTATGTGTATCTGCAGTTTTGAAGAGCGAATTTGGAAAACTGTCTTGATGCTGGTTACTCATGTCAAAGAATACTATTAAACTTAATAGTATGTACTGATCAATTATTAGACAATTACCATGAGAAAAGGTGTTTCAGACCAAACATTTTCTACCCTGGAAGTATTTATATCATCCTTGGCATGATGAAGAAAATAGTATGGACCCAAGGAAAATGTTCTCGCAAGCCTTCTACTCTAATATGAACCAGTACTAAAATTTAAAAAGGATTTAAAAACCTTCAGGATGTGAAGGAAATGGTTTCAAAAGGGCATTGTATATGAGTGTGAGTGTATGTGTGTGTGTGTGTGTGTGTGTGTGTGAGTCATGACAGGTATCTCAGGCTCTACTTGCATAGCTTGCGCACAATATATGACAAGTATACACTGTGATTCTAGTCTTTGAAATTTTGTTTTGGATTCTTTTCTTCTTGGAGAGAGCATAAGTCCTGAAATTGTTTTTTTCTTTCCATATTAGAGTAGCTGCTATCATGTTGTTGTTGTTGTTATTTTGAAATTTCAAAGCATCACTTTATTTTTCAGCCATGGAGGTTTCTCAGTATGTGTGGTAGAAAACCTTGGGACTCATCTGGAAAACTGCCATCCACACCTTCCTGTCAGATGATCAAGGCCACAGGGACACCACCAGTGCTTGTGGAAAATACAATATAAATCAATTGTCAATGTTTATCAAGGACCTAAACAATGCAAAGCTATCCTGCCCAGTAACTTTGTTTTTCAAAATGTGTCTGAGAAACTTTCATAAAGAAGTTTATTTTAGCATGTTATATAATTTTAAAGCATTCTTTCAAAATTAAATGTCAAAAAGAATGATTTATTAGAGATTCTCTTGATAGAAATTATAGTGCAATTAGTAGTTTTTGTATGTTTCCAAAAGAAAGCTTCACATTAAAAAAAGTTATATCGACATGTGAATATTTATATCATAAATTAAGTGTGCAAGATGTATCACTGTACATAGTTTATCCTGATGATATGATACCAAGAAAACCAATATATCAAAAACATAAAGAAATTTCACAATATTCTCTTACTTCTAAAAGGTAGTATCATAAATTATTTTACTCTCTTTAGTAGTTTAAATATATTTGAAAGTGAATAGGAATTACTTAATCCATATTCTGAAATGAAATACATAAACTGCTGGAAATCATTTTCTTCTGAAAACACAATCCATATTACTATTCAAAGCCAACCAAAAACAGAAATATAAGGAAATAATCAGTCTAGATTCTGATATAAAGTGATACTATTTCCTCATGGCTTGGGTTTTGCAAACTACACAAATGTTTGGTTGAGTCCTTTCATTTGCCAGAATTCTGTTTTTAACAACATCAAGATGCCTGTCTTTATGGTTGCAATTATTAGCTTGTGACTTATGCTACCATTTGGGACAGGGAAACTGTCTTTGCAATAATGAAATGCATTATGGTAATAAAATGACAATCTATTTTCTTTCTCTACAAATTCAGCTATATTGTACTAGGTATTTAATAGGTAAACCTCAAAAATATTTGTCCAAAAATGTACATCAATCCATATTTTCACATCTGATTGCAGAGGAGGACATTTGTCTTAATATACTCAAACACTAGTTGAGATTGAAAACAAATAAAAAAGACCAAGAAATGCTGCAGACAATTCATCTGTACAGTTTTACATCCTAGAGGTTACCATTCTCCCCCACTGAAGTCTGTAATCTCACTCTCACTTTTTTCTTCTTTTTCATTAGTATAAAACCTTTGTGATGTCCCAAAGCTACAATCCAATCAGATGCACAGAGTAATTCCCTGTTTCAGTGTTTCTTCCCATAGTCTAGTTCAGAATACAAATGCTGACAATATTGCTTTCCCAGAGGCAAGCTAAGATTTTTTTTTCTTTCTATAATAGAGTCAGAGAATAAACATTTCAAGATTGAAACCCACTCGTCTGTAAACAGCAATGACATAGCTGACATTTACTGGGGAAAAAAAATAAGCAGGGGTTATCATTTTATAGCCTGCAGTAGATTGAAACTAGTAGAAAAGCAAATACTTCCTTTAGCACACCATTTCCTTTGACTGATAATGGGTGTTGATCTTTGTGTCTCTGTCCTTATAATTGCTTTGCTTTTATTTTTAATGAACCCGCATTTCACTTACTCATCGGTCACATATGGGTGAAAATGGATGGTGATGCACAATCATTTACAGGTGCACTTTCATTAAAGATAAAAAGCTTCTGGGATTGTGTTCGTCAGAGGTAGTTAAATGGTTTCATTCTTCCTTCCAACTTCATCCAGCTGTATCGTTCAAGCTCTATAAACCTTCACAGAAAGAGAAAGGAGTCTACCATGTGCATAAAATAAGCCCATGGAACATAATTGTTTGATTTGTATGTATATCATATCTGAGAGTTAAGCAAACTGATTTGTGCCTCTGTCCCCATGTTCTAAAAACTGGAGAGTGAAATCTAGAGAGAAATGTGAATTTTTTGACACATGGTCAAGTGATGCAATTATGTGAGATCAAGAGATATCTGAGATTAATTATTTTTAGTAGGGAAATAGAACCAATCTGTATCTTGAGTCTGTTCAAAAATGGCACTGAGTCAAGAGATGAGAGAAACAAAACTCAGCATGATGTTATGGTGAAGAAAAGAACTCAGGATTTTGAAGGCAAGAGCCTGGGGTTCAAATGTCTGCTAAATTTCTTGAAAGCTTCTGAATCCTAGGTAAAAATTTTGAGTCTAATGCCTCATACAGAAAATGAAGATGCTAATACTATCAACTGAGATTATTTTACAGAACCACAGTTAGGATCAACCATAGAACATAACTGTGGTTGTGTCTATCAAGATGTTGCAAAATAACATGGACATTTCACATCAATGAAGAAAGGATAGACTTTATAACTGGTTTCATAGAGCCAATTGCCTATACATTTGAATGTCAAAAAATTAAAATTCTCTTACCTTTCACAGAAGTAAAGTATAGGCTATTCAAAATTGAAATATATAAAACTAAACTCAAAATTTACTAGAAGAAATCATCTTAATATGTTTATATGAAATATAATTAAGTTAATTTATTATCTCAGAAACAAAAGTTTGCAGTACTTAGCAATTTTCATATACATAGTTAGAAATATAGAAGTATGTAAGATATATTTTATAATTATCTTGTATGTATATGTATAAATATATGTAATCTTGTGCTATACAATAACATTTCAGTCAACAATAGTCTATATGCTTATCACATCATTCCAATAAGAGTATAATGGAGCTGAAAAATATCTGTCACCTGGTGATGGTATAGCTATGATATTGTCATAGAACAACGCATTGTTCATGTGTTTGTGGAGACACTGGTGTAATAATCCTACTGAACTACCAGTCATATAGAAGTAAATATAATTATGTAAAGTATAAATACTTGATAATAATAACAAATCACTCTCTTACTGGTTTTATTTTTACCATATCATACTATTTATTATTATTTTAGCAGGTACTCCTACTTATAATAAAAAATTTACTGTAAGAAAGTATGTATTTTATGCCTGTAGCAGCCTCATACATCTTATGTTTACTTCATATCTTGATTGCTTCAAGAGGTCATGTTCAATTTTAATAGATGGACCTCTATCATACAGGTTTGTGTTGGGACACTCTATGATATTTACACAAAAGTGAAATTTCCTAATAATATATTTCTCAGAACATATTCCTGTTATTTAGTAGTTCATGACTTTATGCACATATACTTTCAGAAACCCAAGAGAATAAAATTCTCAATTGAAAATGGACAAACGTGTGAATAGATGTTTTAGTGAAAAGGAAATACAAATGATATTTTAGGTGTACTTTTAACTGAAGTTTAATCTAATATTATTTGGAGATGTAGCTCTGAGTATTCCCATATTTTTTCTGGGAAAGTACAATTAGTACAACCACCATGAAGATTAATACAACTCTACAAAATTTCAACGTCATTCATTATCATCTACCCTACAGAAATACCTACATAATTGCATAGAAAGCATGTAGCATGTGGACATTCACCACATTTTGTTCATAATAAAAAATATTTGGAATAAATCAAAATATTCCTCAGAAAGAATGGGACTATTAATCATATCATATTCAAATATGGAATGTAACTCAATCACTTTATTTTTTAAGGTAAAGAACATATTTTATTTGTAAACTAAGTAACTAGAGAAACAAGAAGAGTCCAGCATTCTGCTGAAAAGGACTGAGAACATCAACAAGCATGTAAAGGATGTGATATTTTAATTGAGTCTAATCTCCAGCCTTGCCCCCGACCTAAGAAACTCCTTTAGTTACCTGGTGACACAGAGAATTCTAGTAACAGCAATGAGAACCAGAATCATTTGAGTAAGTTGGGACAGAGCAGCTTTGAGTGTATACTAAATAACCTAAAGGATCGTTGGAACATATTGGCATGCATATCATAATGTACTGCATAGTGGAGTTACAAAACAACCCTAGTATTGAAGACTTTGAAAACAGCATAAATTATTAACACTCAATATCTGTAATTGCTACAGGGTTAAAAAAAAAAAAGAGGGGAGATATACAGCCCTCTCCAGATCAAAGTAGTAACAATAGCTCTAATTCCACAGGTTGAAGGCACCTTTAGTCTTTTGATCATTATTACTAAGGAGCAATGGATGAGAGGGAGAACATCAATCAGTTCATAGAGAGGCAGGAGTCCAGGGCAGGCAGAATGGCTCCCAGCCAGATACAGCTGATTCCTTACAAGAGTAGTTTAAACAAACCCTGCCTAAATGCCACTAGAAGATGGCTAAAATAAAGCTTCGGCAGTATGTCCAACTCCCGGGAGTCCATGATCATTTCTGAGTGACTTTAAAAAAAACAAAGATCCCAATGCTATATCCAAACTGATATGTTAGTTGCTTTTATTGACAATTCTCAAAAGCCCAAGCTATTGTTGGAGGGGAAAAGTAATCCTCTCAACATGACCACAAAACTTTAAATATGAGTTAATCCCACATGTGTCAACATGAAAAGAACTGAAAATTTTATTATTGATTTTTTTTTAAAAGCAAATTACTGAAAGATATATATTAGATGACACCATTATATCAGGACATCATAACCCACGATCATTGAAGTGAGTCCTACAGTTGCCCTGGATTACTTCCTTGAGAGTTTCCAGGCAATAGTTCAGGGAGAGAGAATTCAGACTGTACCTGACAAACTTTCCAAGTCAAAGAGACAGAGCTAGTAAGCCAGAGACTCTTCACAGGACAGAGAACTGTGAACTCAACAAAAAGTAATTCTGGAGGTCTACAGAATGTCTTCTCAAGTAGACAGCAAAATACTGGTCATTCCATACATTTGAGGATTCTAACCTAAGCAGGAAAAAGCACCACTGAAAAGAACTAAAGGCAACAGTAACAGTGCTCAGTGTGCACATAGGGCAAACACTGGAAGTTCCAAAAAGCCATAATGGAAAAAATTGTAATTCATGGCCATTGGTTAGAATCTTCAGAAGTGGTTAGCCTCAAGAATGGGGAACAATTATGGCTCAATTAAATGCTGTTCTGAACCCACTAAAAAGAATTAAAAGACCCGAAGGAGCAAACTGTTAACATGTTACTCAACTGTGTCCCAAGACAAAGCTGAAGGATACCTATGAATAGAAATACTATTCAACGCTCAACAAAGTAAGTTCACAATGTCTGGCATCTAATCAAAGTTCAGCAGATGATACAAAGAAGCAGGAAATATGACACATAATAACCAGAAAAATCAAACAAAAGTGACCCAGAACTAACTTAGATAAAAGAATTAACAAATAAGGCTATTCTTTATACTTTATTGGATAAGTTCAGAAATGCATCTACCCAATCCTTTTGAGTACACCAAGAGGAAGAGCACAAAAATAATGTTAATTATAAAATAAAATACTATTTATTATTTTATTTACCAAATATTTATTGGACTTTTTAATATAAATATGTTTCCAAAGGGTTTATGGCTTAAATAAATTAATAGCAATGTAATATGGGGCTCATAATGCATACAGAAGCAAAACCTATATTATAGCATATATAATAGCTACTTGAAGATAGATTGTGATAAGTTAGAAATATAAAATCCTCAAATAACCACTAGACAACCAAACCATTGGTATAAATAATAAGCCAACAAAGGAGAGAAAATATATTATAAAACATACTTAATAAAAAAGATGGAAAAAATAAGAAAAAAATCACCAACAAAGAATAGGTGAGATATACAGAAACAAATAGAAAGATTATAGACTTATGGTGGAAGTTCTTGGAGAGTAAACTGCTCATTTATGAACCTCAAGCAGGGGACAAATGAGAGACTAAAGTCTCAAAGTCCTCTTCAAGGACCACCTGCTAGGCCCCGCCTCTCCAAGGTTCCTATCACCTGCCAAAAGTACTGTCCTGGGGATCAAGCCTGTTAACACAAGGATCTTTAAGAACTCATCAAAATCACAGCAAGAATATTAAATTTTTCAAATACTACAGAACATATTATAAGGTGAAATGATACGTTTGACAAACAGCAACAACGTAAAAACCATATCAATTATAATTTCAGATAAATATCAAATACTTTTGTTATATGTTGGGACCTATATTAAAATTATTTCTTTACCTGAAGTTCAAGTTGATCTCAATATTCTTTATTTTACTTGAAAATCTTTATTCTAGTCCAAAAAATGAAACAAAAATAAATTAAAAATCAATAAAATATTTCTAAAAATCCCTAAACACTTTTAGCCTAAATAACATAATTCTAAATAATCAATGGCCAAATTAAAACAAAAATGAAACTGCAAAGGACTTGAATTGAATGAAAATGAAAATACAACATGCCAATATCCAGTACTCCTCTTGAACTTAGATTAACACTGTTAAGCAAAATTTTTGCCAGTCAAATCCAACAAAGTACGGATTGATGTTCCTTTGTAACCAAGTTGAACTTATCCAAAAAATGCAGAGTTCACTTAACATTCTAAATGAATTGGGATAACTTATCACATTGTCAAAGATATAAAGCATATCATTATATGAATAAGTGTAGAAAAATATTTAACAAAATCCAACATGTATTTCCAATTTGAAAACTCTCAGCAAACTAGGAATAGAAAAAAACCTTCTCTATCTTAATCTGATAACAAGAATTTCAGAATAACTACACATACTATCACATATGATAAAGAATAATGGCTTTTTCACTAAGATCAGAAGTAAGACAATTTGTTCATTCCCACAATTTCTATTCAACATGAAATGGGGAATTCTAGCCTTTGTAATAAAGCAAGGAAAAGAAATAAATGTCATTTAAGTTAGAAAAAGATTCAGTAAAATGGTTTTTATTCATGAACAGTGATAATCCATGTATAAAATCTATTATAATCTATCAGTTTCTGGAATTATGAATTCAACAAACTTGAAGAACACAGGATTGATATGAAAAACTTACTATATTTTTACTAAAAATAAAAAAGTCAGAAATTTAAATAATACTAGTGACAATATATCATATGATTTGAATTCTACGGGATAAATACAATAAAATGTATTCGGTGTATCTACAAAGACCACCACATAGCATTGCTGAGAGAAACTAAAGAAAGTCTAAGTAAATAAATGGAGAGAGTGTTCGTCTGCTTTTCATCACTATACCAAAGTACTTGACATGGGCTATGCATGAAGAACAGATTTATTTTGCTTTTACTTTTGTAGGTTCAAATGTCAAGATCAGGTGGTTGCCATTTGTTTAGCCTGTGGAGAGGGTAGAGGAGGGAAGCACATCATGAGAGTACATGCAGGAGCAAGGTCTAACATCTCTAACAAGAGCGGAGAGAAAGAAAGGACAGATAGGGTCAGCCTTGCTCCTTTTGTGAAAAATACCAAAAGGAAATCACCTTATACTTTCAGATGTCTAAAGACCTCCCACTAGTCCCACCCTCCACAAAGTCTCACTGAGAGCACCAAGCCTTGAATTACACTGAAACCCTGAGGAAAGAAAGGAAAGGAGATTGGAACAGCACAGGCAGGCGGGGGACAAAGAAACTTTTCTAGGAAATTATTATGCTGAGCTGCTAAAAATTAAAGAGAGAAGGAGAAACAGAAAAAGAACTATGTGTCTTATTAAGGTATAAATTCATCTCAAACTGATGTAGATATTCAACACAATTCCACCTGAAATCCTAGTAGGTTTTTTTGTAGAAACTGACATCATTATCCAAAGCACATGTATAAAGACATGAATTGGTGTCAATATACTTTATATACAACCAGAGATATGAAAAATTGTGCTGTATATGTGTAATAAGAATTGTAATGCATTCTGCTGTCATTTATTTTTGTAAAAAAATCAATAAAAAAATACATCGAAAACCTGATTTATCATGAAATTTATCACGAAAAGTCAAGGACTGAGAATAGAGAAAACAATTTTGGAAAACTGATAAAATTTCAACATTTTCTCTTCATTGCAATTTTAAATAATGCTTTAAATATTTAAATCCTTAATGATATAAATTACTAACATAAGGTTTTGTTTTGCTTTGTTAAATTTAAAGAGTCAACACCACTCTCAGGAAACAAGAAATCGATGAGATTTTTGTTTTTTATTTACATGTGAATATTCACATGTGTATGTGTGATTTCAATTTGCTCTTGTTTTCTTTTTTAGCCTGATTGAGCTATACTTAATATACTAATAACTCCATATACACAATGTGTAAAATTTTGTGAGGTTGGCCACATGCTGAAACCCACCATATCACAATGAAGCTAGTAGACACATCCAATACCTCCCAACATTATCTTCTGTCCCTCTGTTTTTCTTTGTTTTGTTTTATTTATGTTAGAAATATTTAACATGAGATCTTATGGATTACATTTACAAGAATACCTGACTTTTACAGAGGGGTCAAATGGATCAAAGTCAAATAAAATTCAATGGAGCAATGACAAATTATTAAAGAAGGTACATCTGCCATCTCACTCCAGTAAGATTGGCAGCCATTAGGAAGTCAAACAACAACAAGTGCTGGCGAGGATGTGGGGAAAAGGGTACACTTGTACATTGCTGGTGGGACTGCAGATTGGTGCAGCCAATTTGGAAAGCAGTATGGAGATTTCTTGGAAAGCTGGGAATGGAGCCACCATTTGACCCAGCTATTCCCCTTCTTGGTCTATTCCCTAAAGACCTAAAAAGAGCATGCTACAGGGACACTGCTACATCGATGTTCATAGCAGCACAGTTCACAATAGCAAGACTGTGGAACCAACCTAGATGCCCTTCAATAGACGAATGGATAAAAAAAATGTGGCATTTATACACAATGGAGTATTACTCTGCATTAAAAAATGACAAAATCATAGAATTTACAGGGAAATGGATGGCATTAGAGCAGATTATGCTAAGTGAAGCTAGCCAATCCCTAAAAAACAAATGCCAAATGTCTTCTTTGATATAAGGAAAGTAACTAAGAACAGAGTAGGGACGAAGAACAGGAGAAGAAGATTAACATTTAACAGGGATGAGAGGTGGGAGGGAAAGGGAGAGAGAAGGGAAATTGCACGGTAATGGAAGGAGACCCTCAGGGTTATACAGTGGAGGGGGTAGAGAGAGAGGAGGGGAGGGGAGGGGAGAGGTGGGGAGGGGGGAGGGTGGATGATGGGAAATGCAGCGGAGCACAACAGACACTAGTATGGCAATTTGTAAATCAATGGATGTGTAACTGATGTGAATCTGCAATCTGTGTATGGGGTGAAGGTGGGAGTTCATAACCCACTAGAATCAAAGTGTGGAATATGATATGTCAAGAAATTTGTAATGTTTTGAACAACCCACAATAAAAAATTAAAAAAAAAAAAAAATAAATAAAAATCAAGTTTTAGACTTCATACAGAAAAAGCATACAAAATACCTCATTAATAGTTTTATATGCAGATGTGTGTTGAAATGACAACATTTTCAGTATATTACGTTAAATAAAATATGTTATTAAAATTAAAAAAATAAATAAATAAATAAATAAATAAATCAAGTTTAAAAAAAAAAAAAAAAAAAAGAAGGTACATCTGCTCAGTAGCCATTAAGTGAATTCAGTAGCCATTAAGTGAATACCTTATATGAAAAGAACTCAAAGCCATCTCAGGTGGAGCACAATATTAAAAACGTTGGTCTTAGTAGGCCATCCGGTATTAAAGAGGCCCAAAGACCTTTCTTCTGTCTTGCATGCAGTCTGTCCTTTCTGTATTTTGAGCTCACCACTGAATACAACATGAGGAGAAAGAAGGTGAGGCAGATTTTTATCATGCTCATGTTTCTTTTTTGCAGTTCCTTCTGTATAGATTTTTTCTAATTTTTGAAAACCATGAATTGAATGCCTAACTCACATACGTACTTATTTTTGGGTGACAAAAACATTAATCATAACAAAACTGTTTTGTTAGTTTATGACATCAATAGTCTTCATTGGATCATAGGCCCGATGCTCTATTTCTGTCTTGGTCTCTCTCTTTTTGTTTCACCTTCCCTATTTAGCTTTCCATGGCTCAGCAGTAATAACTTCCCAAAAGACTTTTCTGGTCCACAACCTCCTATGCTGTGCCAATAACCTCTATTCCTTCCCTCTCTGTGTCTACTGCCCCCCTATATTTATCTCATTCACTGAAAAACAACTCTTTGCATGTCTTTTTTACGCCTGGTAGTCCTTGGGCTTCTCAGTGGCCACACTCCGGCATGCCTGGAAGAACACTTGGCTTTTAATAGGTATTCACTTAATGGTTACTGAGCAGATGTATCTTCTTTAATAATTTCCGTCATGTCTAAATTGAATTCTTGGCATGGAATACATGTGTAAGAAATGTCTTGGAAATAGAGACAGATAAAAGGAGTTTGTGAATTTTTTCTTTAAATTAAGGGGGAAAAAAACCTTCAACATTATTCTTCAATAGAAGCACACTTCTTAGAGAGGTAGTTTTGCCAAAATAACTTAATTGATAAAAGTAAAGTGCTTGATAATTCCAGAAGGTGAAGGTGGTTCATCAGAGAAGGATTTTTGTTGATCCTGCTGAGATAAAGTAACAAATATACATATATTTTTTTTCAATTTCCCTTTGCTTTTGTAAAACCTGCTCATGAATTGAAAGATTTAGCAACCTGTTAAAAAATATTATTAATGTCAATTAAAAGCTATTTTATATAAAATAAAAATTCACTAGCACACAGTCACCTGTCCATTCAACTTCTTTAGATTAGAAACGCTAACTTATGGCCAGTGAATGTTAAATACTAACTCTGTTACCAGGACCCTAGGTTAGAGCCCTGGCTCTGGAGTCCCAATAGACTAGATTCAGTCACCTGCCCATATCAAGAATAGGAGAAAAACAACATGAAATGAAAAATAAGTTTATTCACAATTTAGATAGACCAGGAAGATAGTTATTCCACCTTCCTCATACCTATGGAAGCATTACAATTTACAAGAAAGTCATTCATGTAGGACAACAACTAAGAAATATGCATATGTACAGGGTCAAGTTTGTGGACAAGAATATTATCCTTTACATTCTTCAGGTCCTGTTGGCATCATCCTGGCCACAGGGGCTTTTAGAAGACCAGGTCCACTCAGCTTGCATTTTAATTGTGAGATGATTGCTTGCAGAGAGCCAAGATGGATAAATAACCTAAAGAACATGTTAGAAGACATAGGCTGGGTCTCCTTTAGATTTTCCATTGTTCAAGGAGCAACTATTCCATTGTTCCAGTTTAGGCCCAGTACTTCATGGGTGAAAAGCACATGTACAACAGATCCCATTTTAACCACTCTATGATGTGATGTGGGGAGGAGGAGAGGGAGGAGGGAGGATGAAGGTAAAGCTTCCTGGGCCATGGTGATCAAGTATACCCTAAAATGTTTTCAGGAGAAATATAAAGACAATATAAAGACTCAGCTCTGGAAGGAGATCTTTGACTATATATTTATAATTGTTGATCAATTATTTCATTGTTCAAATGAGGTGAATTAAGGCCTAAGGAGATATGGCATATAAGAGATATGGCTTTCCCATAAATGACAACGTACACTGCTATTGATTTTCTCTGCCAGGCTAACGAGATAGGACAAAGGACAGGTAGCTAATTATCAAAGAAAAGGATATAGGTAGATAACATTCCCAATCACCCCATGACTAACAGCCTGAGGTGAAGGAGGATCGCACTTTCTAACACAAGCAATCAGGATCCTGGAACTTCTCTTTCTGCCTTTTGGTCACTTTTGATCATGTAGGCATGAGAAGAAAGGAAATCTGGAATCTATAAAGAGACAGGACACCCCCACTCCCTTGTGCACCAGCTCTGGGCCCCTCCCTCTGTGGAGGTGTCTCTTTCTCTCTCTCTCTCTATTCTACCTTTCAATAAAACTTATTTTCTTGCCTCGGTGTTTCTTGGGTGTTGAATCTTCCACACAGGAGGAAACGTGGACCTGATCCTGATTTTCAAGATTGGTTTTCCTGAGAATCCGAATATTGATTGTTTGGTCAACAAATAGATAAACATTTTAAGATCCTACTTTTTGGACATGCCATCGTCTGAGATGATTTGAGAGGAAAAGATCCCCAACCGGAAATGCAGGGAAAAAACTTGAGTGTGGGTCACTGATGATAATTCACAGCATTATTCATAGAGAACCCACTGGGACACATGGGGTAGCAAAGAAGAAAGAAATGTGGCTTTCCAACCATCTGCATGCTACACAACAATGGGAAAATTTCTTTTCCCACTATGAGAAACTGGTATAGTCTGCAAAACAATTTTCCTATGAGAATTAAATAAATCGAAACATGGAAAAAAATCTAAGGTGTGGCATTAGAAAGAATACAAATCTCTAAGTAATTGAGTTAGGAAGAACTTTTTGAAGGTGTAAGCAAATCTGGGTAGAAAGCCTCATCTTGAAATAGTAGAACTCAATATGTTTCAGTCACTTTATTAGACTCAGTCTTACAAAAACATTTTTGGTACCTGTTTTCTGTTGAAGCAACTGAAGAGCAGAAGATTTAAGACATTCATCTGCCCTTGGTTCATGCAAATATCATGTCAGAGCCAAGATTTAAATTCTTTTTTCTTCTTTGTTGTGTTAATTCATAGGCATTTTCCAGTGCCAACTTTTGCTCTTAGTCATTGCATGCTAAAAAAACAAATATTCACTGTCTTAAATTTTGTAGTATGTGACAAGAAACAGAATAAGGAAAAGAGGTTTATCAGCAATTGAATTGAATTTTAGGTTATATAACTGTATGCCCATAAATATAAGGATAGTATGCACAACACTTCTTGTTGGTCTTATCTGCTTCTTGTAATGGTGGAACTTGGCCTTTCTTTTCTTCCCTCTCTCCACTTCATGCTTTAAGACAAAATTTAATCTTTCCCAAGTAGCATTATTTACACATACAGGGGATGGGAAAGAAGCAAAAGAAGAAAGTACACTGAATTAGAATGATTCTTCCACTTTCATTATATATATTTAGCTCATGCAATAAAATGGAAATTATAAATTAGCATCATATAGGACTGTTAACAGATGAGCCAGAGTTGGCATAAAACAGTTCTATCTTGGGAACTTTCTTAGGGGTCTCGCCAAAGAAAAGTTGCTTCTGGGAGTGGCTTTTCATATCTGTACCTTCTGTTTACCAATTGCCATATATACATGATGATTTCATAACCAATGTCATCCACATGAGGAAGGAGCTGCAAATTCCTCTCAAAGATCATGGTATTATTCTCCATATGGATATTTGGTACGGTAAAGAGGAACTTCACTCTGCATCATCGCTGCCAAGTTAGCCCATCATTGCAGAACAACAACAACAACAAAAAAAAAAAAATAGGAGAATTGCTTTTTGTGTTGGAAAGTTCATTCATATTCTATCACTTCATTTGTCTCCTAAGTGACATTGTTCTGCTTTGCTGAAGAGACAGAATTCTAAAATATTCTAAAATATGCTAAAATATTATAATCTATGTGTTTCAATGTTTTTAAAACGTGGTCTTTATTCTTGCTAATTTTGCTTAGTTCTTGTTTTTCCTGAACAGTGTTAATCTTAGTTTCTTGTGCATTGTTAAAATAAGACAAAGTTTGGAAATTGTATTTTTGATCAGAATGGCTTTGTTACCAAAAGATTTGGCAGTTAATTAGTTTACCATTTGAAAAATTTAAATTAAGCTAGAATAAAAGCCGATATTTGCTGTTTATAGCAAATAAATCAATTCTCCATCCATGTCTTTTTCTTCTCCTTTTGCTTTCCTTGTCTTTTTACTCTGTTTTAATGTATGAAGTGAAATTTCGAAGTGTCCTACTAGCATACTAAAATCCTTCACCTATAGTTACTAAGTCCTAATCCTTAGGTTGAGTAATTTCTGTGTTGTCCACATCATTTCATGAGTATTCCTTAGTTTAGAAAAGAAACATACAGAACCATGACTTGCAGGCACTAGAGGATATATGACCAGTTTATACTCTTCAATCACAAGTACCAACTTGTGCCATTAATGTTGTTTAGAGTAATCACAGTATGATCATTCATGGAAGAAAGATCATACACTTTCATGGAAGTGTGGGGTGATGGTATGTAATTATATTAGTTCACTTGGACCTTTGGGTTCACGAGAAGGGAATGCTATCAAGAAGATAGATGTGGTAGATCTTGTTAAATGTTGCTATAATATCAAGTGTAAAAGAGAAGGAAGCTTTAGATTTGGCAACCTATCAAGACTGACATTAAAATGAATAGTAATGGTAGATTGGCAGAGATGATGATCTGAGTAATTCAACTATTACATATTTTATTTTTCAGACATCTGTATGGCCAATATTTTTTAGACTCTTTCTCAACTACTTCTCTTCTCTTCAGACTTGAAATCTTTGACTGCTTCATCCTGGACTCCTCTCTCTGTCTGCTAAGTCTTCCTGGTGAGCCTCACTAATCCTGTGACATAAAAAAATCATCTGCAAGGGGCTGAATGCTTGTGTCTCTCCAATTTCAAATACTAAAATCCTACCCACAACATGATGATACTAGGAGGAGGGACTTTGATAATGAATTCATTAGGGTGGGCCCCTCATGAATAGAATTAGTGCCTATTTATTTGTTTATCAGAAAAAAAAAACATTTTAAAACACTAAACTATCATGATGCATTATCTACGAAGGTTAACATTAAGTAGATTGACAATAACAAGTGATAACATAAAGTGGAGCAAATGTCATGTACAGTGGGAGGGGAGGTAATTTGGTAAACTATTCTGGGACATTTTGCATAATTCATTAAAATCGAAGATACATAAATCTTACTACTCAGATACTCTAATCCAAAGATAGTAGAATAAGATGGATATCATTACCCTAGGTACATGTATAACTGAGCATATGGTGTAACGCCACATTGTGTACAACCAGAGAAATGAAAAGTTGTGCTGCAATTGTTTACAATGAATCAAAATACATTCTGCTGTCATATATACCTAATTAAAATTAATTAATTAATTAATTTAGAAAAAGAAAAGATATTCTAATCAGAAATATAGACCCAACAAAATATTCATTATTCTTTTAAATTGCCTCAAACTGGAAGGAACCCGAATGTTCAAGAGAACTAATGTAATTATATATCAGCACCCCACACTTCCATGAAAGTGTACAATCTTTCTTTCATGAATGATCATGTTGTGATTACTCTAAACAACATTGATTGCATTTATACGATAATATTGAGCCAAAATACTCAATCTTATTCTAATTATCTAAAGAAAAGGGAATTCAATTAGACTTTAGGTTTTCTTTCTTTCTTTTTTTTTGTTTTTGGTACCGGAGATTGAATCCAGGAGTATTTTACCACTGAGCTACATCACCAGTTCTTTTTTTTTCTTTTTTGTTTTCACTGTATTTTTTCCTTTGTTCTTTTTAGTTATACTTGACAATAGAATGTATTTGGACATATCATACATACCTGGAGTATAATTTTCCATTCTTGTAGGTGTAAATGATATAGAGTTACACTGGTCGTGTATTCATTTATGAACATAGGAAAGTTATGCTCGATTCATTCTACTGTCTTTCCCATTCCTATTCCCCACTTTCTTTTCCCCACAACCCCCATTCAATTCAGTGAACATACACTCCCAACCCCCACCCCCGCCCCTGCCTATTGTAAGTCAGCATCCACATTTCAGAGAGAACATTTGGCCCTTTGCCCTTTCATTTTGAGGGGATTGGCTTATTTTACTTAGCATTATTGCCTCCAGTTCCACCCATTTACTGGCAAATGCCATAATTTTATTCTTCTGTATGGCTGAGTAATATGGCATTGTGTATGTGTACCACATTTTTTTTATCCATTCATCTATTGAAGGGCACCTAGGTTACTTCCATAGCTTAGCTATTGTGAATTGTGCTGTTATAAACATTGAAGTGGCTGTGTCAATATAATATGCTGATTTTAAGTCCTTTGAGTTCATTTAGCCACCTTTATGCATGTCAGGACACAAAGAAAAATAACGGGTGGCAGTCTACAACCTATAAGAAAGCTCTCACCAGAACCTGGTTATGTCAGCTTCTGATCTTACATGTCTAAACCCCAGAAGTGTAAAAAATAGATTTCTTTTGCTAATGTCACCAAGTCTACAGTTCTTTATTATAGCAGCCCAAACATATATTCATCAATAATCTCCAAGGTTGTATTTCTATCCCTGACTTATCCCCAGCGAGTCTAATTCATATTTCCTAATTCTTACTTAGCATCTCTGCTTGGGTATCTTGGAGAATCTCAAAATTAATATGAATAAAGTTTTCAATATTTTTCCCTACTCCTAAAATAACTTTATTAACATCTTCCCATATATATATGTACCACAATCTTCCCATTTGCTCAAGTTAAAAATAAGCGCCATGACTACAAACTATGTATAATTTTTTTAAAGAGAGAGAGAGAGAGAGAGAGAGAGAGAGAGAGAATTTCAATATTTATTTTTCAGTTTTCAGCGGACACAACATCTTTGTATGTGGTGCTGAGGATCGAACCCTGGCGACACGCATGCCAGGCAAACGCGCTACCGCTAGAGCTACATCCCCAGCCCAAAACTATGTATTATTTTTAATTTCTCTATTATTCTCACTTCTTTCCTCAATTCAAGCTTTGATCTTCCTTTTAATTTTTCATGGGGAAGTGGGTTAGATACTTTCATTTTGAGGCAGAATGTGCTTTGTTTTGTTTTGTTTTTGTTTTCACTCAAGCTAGGTCCCCTCTTACATGGAGCTGGGTGATGTTCTTATAATAATTTTGATTGTTGTATAATCTATCTTTCCATTTTATGGTAGTTGCCTTTACAAGTTTATGTGACATGTGTGAAACTTCATTTCTTGCTATTTTTTTAGAAAGATAATATGAATCCCTGTCATCATATGGGTAGATTTTTCACTCAGTACTTTTGTTGTAGTTGTTGTTGATAATTTTAAATAGTATACAGAGACTGTATTTCTTGAAGCATACATTTTAGGTAACATCATAGCCTATTAATTCCTACAAAAAATATACTTACCCTTCCATCTTCTCAGTTCTTCATATTCTGAGTTTAGGGTTTATTTCAAATTGTCCTCAACTGTACACCACTCCAACACCTCAGGACTGAATGGCTACCTGATGAGAACACCTGAACTCTCTCATAGATAGCTTCTTATTTGTGTGTTGTTTTTATTTTTATTTTGCATAAGAAGCATATAGATTGAATTCATTCAGGGAAAACTGAACATAAAATAGAATAACTTTCTAGGTAGCAAATCTCAATAAATGACAGTGAAAGAATGTGAAATATGTGTTCTTCACTCATTGATTGGAATAACTCTCAGGAATATTCTACACTCTCTCATATTGCACTCTGGGACTGGAATTCCATTTTCCAGGTTGATGCCTTTCCTAATATCCCACTTATTTTGGCTCATTCATTTCCCTTTCCTGTCTCACTTCCTCACTTAACTCAAAATTTTTCGTATCACTTCTCAAACTATAGTCATTCAAATCCTGGATGTAAGGTCTGTTTCTTAGAGAGCAGGGGTGTTAGGTGTTTGTTACTGTGACCAAAAGACCTGACAAGAACAATTTAGAGTAAAAGTTCATTTTGGCTTATGATTTCAGAGGATTAGTACGTGACTACCTGGGCCCAAGGGCAGGCTGAACATCAATATGCAAAGGCTTGGTAAAGAAGCACTGCTGTGCTCATGGAGGTCAGGAAGTAGAAAGAGAGGTAGAGGGGTCAGGGAGACCAGATATAATCCTCAAGGCACTTCTCCAGTGACCCCCATCTCCTGTCATGCCTCACCTGCCTACGTTTATACCCAGTACTACAGTCCTTTCAAATTCTTATCCACCTACTGGATTGATCCATTGATTAAGTTATAGCTCTTGTCATCTAATCCTTTCCATCTCCTGCATTAACCTGGGCATTTTGCAGGAAAACTTTATTTTCAAACCATAACAAGCTAAATCAAATAAAATCAAATTAACTGCCCATGACTGTTGAAAGAGTGGAAAAATCAAATTTCCTTTACACTTCAGAAAAATTGTTTGCAGCTTGGAAATAGGCAAAAAGATTAATGAGTGTCCTTTCTGTGCAGTTGTAAGCTTGACTTGCCATAAACCAGGCTATTTTATAACTCTACTGGGACAGAGGTTGATTTGTAAACTTTAGTCCAAGCATATAAAAATAACTCTGTCCAAATGAACTAGATAATGCCACAGGTTACAGTTGGTATCCTTGTACTATATTAATCAATTCTGTATACAATCCAACAATCATATCCTAATATTTCTTTATTAAATTGTATGCTTTACCTAAATATTTTTGAACAGGTTTTAACATTATAGTGGTGGCCTTTTTAATTGAAGAATAAAAGTTCATTTTGACATGTGTCCTTTGTACATTTGTCTGAGAGTTATGTTTTATAACTTTTATACTTTAACATATGGGAGATAAATCATTAGCAGTTCCACACACACTCAGAGACACACACACACACAATAAGTCACATCAGGATTAGTGTTAGAAGAGGAATAAAGCAAGGTAGAGACTGGACATCCTGTGATCTTAGGAGAGATGTTATTTTACGTAGGATGATTGAGGAAGCCCCTGAGTGGACACAGAAAGGGAGATTAACTTTGTTGGAAGGAAATCTCAATAAATGACTGTCAAAGAGTATACATATATGGATATCTAAAACACAGCATTCTATAGAAAAAGCAAAAAAAGAAAAGAAAAACAGCAGTAAGACCAAGCAGCAGGAAGCAGCAGGAAGAAATGTATTGGGGTAGAAACTGACTAATTTCTGTTGCTGAATTTGGCAGCTGGTTGAGGAGCGGACAAAATGCTAAAGGATGAGAACAAACAAGTGATATAGACAGATGGCATATGGCCTTCTAGATGCCTTCACTGATGCTGGCTTACAATGTAGGGGAGAGAGAAAAAAAAACATGGAGGATTTGGAGCAAGAGTGATTTGGCCCACTCAATCCAAAGAATCACACAGGCTTTTCAGTTGAGGAAAGATTATAGTAGTGTCATGGTATATATATGAAGACCAGCTAGAATCCTGTTTATTACATCTTGGAAGGAAGTTTAGTTGGCTTTAATCAAGGTGGTAGTTGTACTGAGAAAAGGTTGAGTCCTAGATAAATTTTGAGATGGATCAACATAATTCTTCCTTACAATTAGATCTGATTCAGGACAATATAGATCAGTCCTTCATTTACTCATTTTTTAAAAAAATTTCAACTATTTAGGGTAAGATATATACTAAATACATGACATACAGCTCCTAAAGTTCACAGAAACTTTTGTTACAGGTCTAACTGACTTGAGATTAATATGGTCTTGTCACTTCAGAGACACTTTTTCTACTGAAAACGGTGACTTGAAAATGATGATAAATGTATCAGCAAAAGAATCTCATGAAAAGTAATTTAAACACAGGTGACTCTGGCATTGACAACACGGAGCCTTGGGTTCCCACAGAAGATATTCATATGAAACAAATTCAGGTTTGTTTCCCATCAATGAAACAAAACTACACAAAAAAATGAAAACCAGAGGATATATCCAATCACACTGACTTAAGAGCTATAAAACTAGAATTATAAAACTAGAACAATTTTTGAAAGATGATTTTGCTTTCAGAAAATGACATTACATTACTCAAGGTAACCTGAATCACTAGCTTCCATAGTACTTTGGTTTGGTATTGATTATAATAACACTGTTCCTAAACTGAAAAAGTATCATGCATTTTATGCTGAGAATATATATATATATATATATATATATATATATATATATATATATCTCCAGTAATCTTTTTGCTTTTAAATAAAAATATTTTAAAGTATTTTCAATAATTAATTTTTAATGAATTGATCTACACAACAAGGTGTATAAGTGTGAAAGATAGGAAAGATGTACCACTAAACATAGGAAAAAAGATTAGGTCTTCAGTTAATATTTATTTTTATCTATATATATGCATATTTGAACCTAGAAAGGGAGAATTGAAAAGTTGGAGATATATTATAATATATATTTTGCCTATTTTATTATCTGTGTTCTTCCTCTAGACTGTTATCTCCATAGGGATATGATTTGTTATTTACTGAGCTGTCTTAAATGCTAAATGACTATGCCTAATATATAATAGACTCAGAAAATGTGTTTAATTAAAAAGATAGAATTTACAATTCTAAATTACTATAGTTTCTTCTTGTTGTTTGGTATTAAGGATTGAATCCCAAAGCACTTTACCACTGAATTATATCCACAGTCATTTTTATTTTTTACCTTGAGACAAGGTCTCCCTAAGGTGCTGAGGGTCTTACTAAATTGCTGAGGATGGCTTTGAATTTTCAATTCTCCTCTCTTAGCCTTTCAGGTAGCTGAGGTTACAGGTGTGCAGCACCTCACCCAACTCCCATAGTTCTTGAAATGAAAAAAATCTGAGGAAAGAATTTCCCTCAACTAAAAATTGCATGAGTGTTGATATTCTGAAGGATACAAAAAACAAGTATATTAGATAGTGTGGTGTTATTATATGGAAACACCTGAAGCAGCTAACTCATTTAAAAAAAAATAAAGCAAAAAGTACGTAGCTCAGTTTTGAAAGATCAAATACCAAATTTCCCAAGGTTAGGAAGCCTGACTGACTTGGTCTGTGATGAGAATGGCATATGCTAGCACATGGGTATGTGAAGCAGCATTCACATCCCAAACTGTAAGAAAGTGGGGGGACCTCATAGTCCCATTCAAAGGCACACTCCCAAAGGCCAATAGGCCCTACAATCCCCTAGAACTTCCAGTACCTTCCAATAGTCTATCCTAGAAACCAAACCTTCAGTTCATGCACCTTTGGGGAATATAGAATGTCCAAAACACAGCCACAAAAATAAGAAAGGTATCAGATTCTGATCTTCCAAGGCTTTATATCAATATTACTAAGAAAGACTAAGAGAGAGTAGGGCCCAAAGACGAATGATACAATAAAATAAAACAAAATAGTATAAGGGATCTGAAGACAACCTTAATAACAATAAAACTTTTTTTGAATAAATTTTGGTCTCACCAATGAATAAAATAATAAGAATAATAACAATAAGAAGTGTTTGTTTTTGTATGTGTGTTCCTGTGTGTGCTTATCCTCAGGGACTAAAAGAATAATTTGATGTTTTATAGATGCTCAACATCTATAACATTTTTTTTTATTTATAAGCAGTCAATTTTCTCTTTAATTATAAAGAAAGAAATATTTTTATAACTATTTTCAGATACATTTGAAATTCGAAAAGTTGAGACAAGTCCCCTGAACCAAACAGAAAGTAAATAATAAACTCCAGTTATATCAAAATCTGAGTTGAAGAAACATTGTTCTTAAACAATACATCTGTCTCCCTTTTTCAATTTCTCTATTTTTAATGGAAAAGAAAGCATGCAGAGATGTGTAATGTTCAGTCAGCTTTTTTGTTGCTGTGAATAAAGAACCCAACTAGAGCAATTTTAAGGAAAAAAGTCTTAGTCCACAGAAGACTGGCTCCATTTCTTGGGGCTCCAGTGAAGGAGAACATCATGGCATGAGAGAGTGGCAAATGGAAGCAGCTCACATGATGATCAAAAATCAGAGAGACTCCAATCTCCAAACACAAAATATATACCTGTAGCCATGCCCCCAATGAACCACCTCCTCCAGCCACACCTCACTTGCCTTCAGCTACCACTCAGTTAGTCTCAACAGGGATTAATTCACTGATTAGGCTAAGGCTATAACCCAATCATTTTGCCTCCAAATCTTGCATTGTCTCCACATGAGTTTTTGGTGGACACCAATCTAAACCCTAACATGTAATACCTGTGCAGTGTTCTTCAGGATCAATGCATAGGGTAAGGCAGCTTCAGGAATCATTTATACAGAATCTTCCACAGAATTCTTATTTTACCTGTTCAGAGATGTTGTGTGCAGTGTTAGGTGAGGTGTAGTGAGGAAGTAAAAGTAAAATGATCCAGAATTATGATCAGTTCCATTGAATGTGTGTAGCAAATGATAGGAGATGGAGATGTTGGGGAAGTAACAGTAGGTCCTCACTGAGGAGCCTTCATTTGCCCCCACCCAACAGGAAGGTGCCACACCCAGGAGAAGTATAACTGAGTCTATCAATCAAGTGAGAATGGAAGGCAGGAGGGAGTGGATCACACAGAAGGAAGACTATGTGAAGGCTAAAGATGGAAGAGAACATCCCTCTTGTCCTTGGATATGGGCAGAAGCTGAGTACCCAACATCATGGCAGTTCCCATGTTAAGTGGATAGGACCCCAGTGCTAAATTTATCTTTAATAAAGTAAAAAAATATTCTTCAGAGAACCATCAAGGGTGCCTCAGCTGGGTCCTTCAGAAAGCAGAGCTGGAGATCAAGTTGATAATGGATATCTGGAAGATACCAGCCCAAAGAAGTGAAGTTATGGCAAAAGAAATCAAAAGGAAACAAGGGAATATGTAAAGCAATACCACATGATATGTCTCTGGCCAACCAAGGCTTTAGGGATATCTAGAAAAAAAAAAAAAAAACAGGAAGGATCTCTCAGCAGGAGTGTGTGTCAGCATGTGGGTCTTCTCTAGAAGGGTAGCAAAGACCTTGCATTCAGACTATGTATGGAATGTAAGGAAAAAATGTATCAGTCAAACTTCTTATCTTCTATTGTGCATTGGTTAAGATCTGTGCCTTCAATATCTGAGTTATACATAGAAGTTGGAAAGCCTCAGGAAATACAATCTCATAAAGGGTAAGGTAAAAAACAAAAATAAAACCAAAAAATGGACATGTAGAAGAATTGTGAAGCAATGCTTTCTTTTCACCTATCTTCCTTTGAACTGGGACATAATCCTCATGTGCCTCTTTACATTCTCTCAGCTTTGTAATTTCTTTCTCTTTTGAACATACTACTTACACTGGGTTGTCAGTCTTCCCTCTCTTTTTCCTAGGATTATCTAAGGATTAGCTTTCTCACTTTCACAATCTTATTAGAAAGCTGCCTGCAATTTAAACTTCATAAAGGGTTAATGTGAATGTTTTAACGACCACAGGAGAACCAAGTGTATAGTATGATTAAAAGGATTACCTAGGTCAAACTCAAACTGGATAAAGTATATTCATGGATACGACCAGAGGAGAACCAAGTGTATAGTATGGTTTTTCTATGAAGTATTGCATTTTAACAATAATTATGATACTAAGTGACATTGATTCCATGCTTATATGTCAAACTTTATGGAATCTCTCTCTCTTTATTAACTCATTTTATTCTCACATCATTTTCTATTAGGCAAGTATAATTTTTATCCCATTTTACAAGTAAGAAAACTGAGACACAGAGAAGATAAAATTTGTTCGACTATACAATTGAAGTAAGAAAGAGGGCCAGGATTTTAACCCAGGAGGGCAGTCTCTAGATTATGCAAGAGGAGACTTGCTGCCTGTTATTGCATCATAAAAGAACCTGACAATTCCAACCTCATGTTTCTTCCAGGCCTACAGGTCATATCGTTCTCCAGGAAGACCCTAGAAAGTTCCAGAGAATCTAAGAAAGCATTAGATACTATGTGCAGAACTGAAGATTTAGAAATATATCCTGCCAGCTCTTTTTAGCTCCATTCAATTCACAGATTCACAAACTGACCTAATTAAGGAATCAAATTTATTTTAATGATCATAGAGTCTCAGGGGAATTTTCATAATGAACCACATCATATAATTAATTGATGTCACCTATGGACAAAACATTGAGAATTCTTTTAACAATTACAAAATGCTAAACATAAAAAGAGAGGGAAATTAGTAATGTTATGATAGAAAACCTCCCCTATGGCTTTGAATTTTTTATCTTTTAGAGAAATTAAAGCAGCAATTGAAAAGTAAGGGAGAAAGCAAAAACTACTCAGACAGCTACACTAAAGATGTAACATCTTAGATAAAGGGATATTTTTATTTCTTCTTTCTGAAGATTTCACCCTTTCTAGGATTTTGCCATTGGAAAGCACCCTTTTACAATGTGAACATCAATGGAAATTGTTCTATCATTTCTACTGTGAATCATTGTAACCTTGATGGAAAACCTCTGTCCAGAAAGTCCAAGCATTTTGATAAGTCACAGAATGTGCCGTGTAAAAGTAGACACATCTGTGATATATTTGGAATTTTCAATCTCTTCAGAACACTACTCTGATATCTGCTATTTTTAATATTTCTTGAATAAATTTAAGATAAAATAGGATCATGCTTTACAGGGACCTTGATTTCGATAGCAATTAAATATAAATTAGCTTTCTCACTTTCACAGTATTATTAGGAAGCTGCCTGCAATTTAAACTTCATCAAAGGTTGATGTGAATATTTTAACTTCAAAGCATTAATAATCACTTGTAAAAATCTTTATATGACATCTTTTTTTAATTTTACACTTTGAACAGAAAAATCGTTTTCTCTTTTGAAGAAAATGATTTAAGAGAAAGTACGTATGTCTATTTCATGTTGAAAATAAAAGCCATCAAGGATCCATGGCTGTCAAGAAAATAAAGGTTGAGTTAAAGAAACACAGAAAGTGATTGGGAGAAATTCAATGTGTAGCCACATGTGTTTCTGACCTCTCTTTTCATTTGACCCATGACAACTAACAAAAGATAACTTTTGACCCAAATCTTTGAGATACCTGCAGAGCTTTCATCAGCTATTAATGTTTATTTAAATGTCTTTTAGAATGATTTTCCCGCTGGATTTGCAAAGGAGCAAAATATTTGAAATATGGTGCCTTTTCCATAAAACAAATACCCTGTTAAATGACTAATAATAGAAAGTTCCAATTACACTGGAAAAAAAAAGAATCTGACACTTTGTATAGCTGCCACAAAGCATGCCCATTTGGTAGCATATTTCTTTCTCTGCCAACACACTTATGAACTTTTCTCTTGCTTCTTTTACTCATCTTCCTTTTTCTCTTTTATCTTCCCACCTTCTACTTTCCCCAAGTATTTATTTCTGTAATTTCTCTCCCTTCTTGGATCAATGATATTTATAGTACCTAACCTCTCTAGTAACTTTCATAACCAAACCATATGACAAATATTTCCCAGTAAATCAAGGAAATGAACAGAAGTTCCATGAGTGAATCAAGTCAGTCACACATATAAGGAGGGGAGGAGTTTACAATCTGCCATTGCATTTCCTAGTTGCTTCTTTCATCCAAAAAAGCCTCTGTAAGCTAGATAAGCCTCTCACAATACAAATTGTCCACTTCAAAATCATTGACAGTTTGTTTTAATCTTGAGGAAAATAGCCAATAGAGAAATCTACTTTATCAACACTGGAATTCACCTATTCATCCTGCATTTAGTATGAGCCAAAATAAAATGCTTTAAGCATGCATGTACGTAAACATAGGTAATCTCCATTACAAGTCTCCTAAGATAAGTCCTGTTATCCCTGTTTTACAGATCAGGATGACAAACCAAAGAAGGTTAAGTAAAAGGTTAAAGTTTACATAGCTTGTAAGCAGTGAAGGATTTGGACTTAGATTGGTTCCAAACCTCAGCTGTTGACTGACACACTATACTGCCTCTTAGCCTTGCGTTCTTACCCAGAAGCCCTATAGCAAAACTAATATTGAGAATAAATGCTTCAAATTTAGCTGCCTAACAGTTCTGCAGACTTGACAGAAAGTAGCCATTATTGTGTCATTTACAGGCATGAAGCCCTTTATATTAAGATGGATGTGAATAAATACTTTTGTCACTTAATATTTCCATGTGAATATGAAGGAGGATCATCTCTGCTTGTATTTAAAATAAATCCATTTCCTTCTCTTATGAGTCCCTGTTTTTTAAAAAATGATGATTTGTGTCTGGAAGAGCTGTTTACTACCCCAGGTGCTTTTTATAGTTCTACTTCACATTAAGAAAACATTTGCCATGGAAACATCTGGAAAACAGATCAAGCAGACAGCATTTCACACAAGGGAATCTACTTAATTCAGTTGCTCTTTTTTAAAATGGGCCACCCTGCTCATGCCAACTGTATGCATTTAAAAGCATATGAGCTATAAAAATGGCTCATGCTTAAATAATCAGCTTTTTATTTTCCTCAAATATATTTTATCTGCTAGCTGCATTGCATTCCACAACCAAGGCCTTCCCTTTTTCTACTGTCAGCCCTTCCCTGAGGTAAAACACTGCTAGGAGTCCTCATCCCATTTGCTCTGAAGATGGTAAACAGCAGGGAGAACTTTACCTGGTAAAGAATGGACTCAAGAAAGAAAACATCTCTGTGGGAATACTTCAGCATGTAACTGAATAATAACTTGTGAATAATAACATAAGAAGAGTAAGAAAATTAAGTCTAATAAAATGACCATACCTCCCTTCAATTCTTACATAGGGGAGGAACCCAGTAAACATGTACTTTTAAAAGTTTCCTGGGTGATTCTGGTGTAAACTCCTAGTGCAAAAACACTTCTATAACTCAGTATTTTCCAAAACTTGTGGGCCAAGCTGTTTGTTAAGAATACAGGTTTTCTTGACCTTCCCCTGAAGGATCTGAATTAAGTACTTCAAGGTGGGGGTTATATTCTCTTTAGTCAAGTTTCAGAAACCCAGCACTAAATCAATGTTTTCAAACAATACCCTGTAAAAGTACATTGCAGAGAAATGTGTGCTTTCTCAACCATTGCAAATAAGATCTCTTTCCTTGCAGATTTCAAAACACACATCAGCTCAATAAAGACCCTTAAGTATTCTTGCAGATAGCAAAGGAACAGATTAGCATTGCTGGACTTGTTTTTACTATGAAATATGTTTTCTCATCCGCCCATCTATTAATATTTCTGAGAAATTAATGTCCTTAAATCCTTATTTTGGAAAATCATTGTAGCTCATACTATCTATTGGTATTATCCAGCCTGACTAAAGATATAACTAGCACATTGAGTCTGACTGTACAAAATAAGAAAAGATGTTCCCTTTGGGTAAAGAATTAAAATAAGAGTTATAATAAGATGGGATTTTTGAGAATTTAAGTTTCAAAAGGACTGGGGCTGGGGTTGTGGCTCAGTGGCAGAGCGCTTGCCTCACACATGTGAGGAACTGGGTTCAATCCTCACCACCACATAAAAATAAATAAATAAAGATATTGTATCCATCTTAAAAAAAAAAAAATCTTAAAAAAGGACACTCCTTCCAAAGAGATTTTAGTTCCTCACTGTCCACAACTTGAACAACTTAAACAGCTATATTTTGACTCTGCTTATAAAAGCAGAATAAACTTGGCTTTCACTGAAATGGGAATGTTGCTAAAAGTGCATTCATTTTTCAGTTCATCTTTGCAGGAATCTGACATGGTATCATTGACACAGAGTCAAAATACATTACGAGTACATGTAAGAGTCAAGATGTCACTAAAGATATATTAGATGTGAGTCCATTATGGAGTCAGGACAGAGAAGTTGAAATATGTGTCCACTGGAAGTAATCTCCTTATAAAGACTGGCAGAAGTCATCTCTGTCAACTGGGGTACACTGGGTGTGCAGGGATTGCAAGACGCCTCAAAATACTACTCCTCCCCCTCTTTTGTGGTGATGGTCCTTGATTTTTGGCTGAGTGAATGAACATCTGGAAGAGATTCCACATTTCTTAGACTCATTCTCCTTGACATGCAGGTCATAATGCTTAGTAATCACCAGTGACTTATGAAGGAAAACTGCATGAGCAAGTTCCAAGCAGTGGTTTTAAAAGAAAGAGACTATACTTACCTTCTCCCTTTTTCCCCCTTTTCCTACCAGGTGAAATACTGATGCACATTTTGACCAAGAGTGGCCCCCTTAGGCAGAGGAAATGAATTCAGGAATGGGGGTTCTACTTAGCCACTGAAAGGAGAAGAGCCTTCTTGGCTGACACTGTGGAGGGTCATAACACATGAGTCTCAATCACCTACCTCCAAACTCTTGTGAGAGAGAAGCAAACTTTAATCTTTCTTAAGCCAAGTTTATTTGTTATTCTGTCACTCCTGACCAAATTTAATCTTAAAAATCTCAAAGCATGTGGCTGATGTGAAAATTCCAAAATCAATAGTAAGTTTTTAAAGATGATTTATGCTGCTTCCTGCTTTCAATTGGAAACACTAATTAAAACTCGACTTTGCTTCTATAATTCTATCCACATTTAAAAGAGCTTTTATATATTTTTGCATGTACTATAAGCTAAGTTTCAGGAAAAGATGAAGTGTCCACCTGAATAGCCATCTAAGAGTCACTAAAAGTCCTCAATTCAGAAAAAAACTTAAACTCCACTTTGAACACAACTTCAACTTTGAATTTAAAAATATTTACTAATTGGCAAGAAAGTTTAAGATATTCTTATAGCATGCTTTTTTTTCGAAGTTTGTGTTTGCTTTTAAATACTGAAGTATTAAAGACAGAACACAAGGGTATCATCTAACAATCATATAGTCTCAAGGAAAACAGCAAGTGGAAAAAAAAATAATTTATAATCTAAATTTACAAACACTAGTATGAGATAAAAATATATTAGTCAATAGTCAACTATAAGAGATTGAGTTAAATATGTATAAATAAATATATTAGCAAGAAGCATAAAAATTAATGTTTCATGCATCTTACAAATTATATACAAATTTTCAACCTTGCCTACTAATACATACCTTTAATACAATTCATTTATCTTTAATTATTTTGTTCATTCATTATCTGATACATCCCATTTTAAATTAAAATTATAACATTTGTATATAGTCTAATGGAAGTATATTATAAATTCTTGGAAATCACTTTTTCTGATCTAATGCCTGAACACATTTATTTTAGACATCAAAAATATAATATTTCTATTCTATATATACTTATATATTTCAAGCTTTACTCAAGACCATACAGATAGATAGGTGTCACATTCTCACGACTAAAACACTCAGGGTCACTCCAGGGTAACTGGGCCACACAAAATAACCACACAAGAGACACAGATACCTTTTTCTTTGGGGGTCCTCTGATCTTAAGGGTCCACAAAAAGAAAGAGAGCAAGTGCATGCTGACCTCTTTTATCGAGGAAAAGCCATTCAAATGAGGCAAGGGGTCAGTTTTCAGGGGTCTGAGTCTAGCTTCATGATGTCTGCTGTCAGCAGGTTGACTGACATCTAGGAAGGCCATACCCAAAGGCACAGAAAGAGCAGGGGACACACAAAGGGCATTTCAATGGAACATTCTATCCCAAACGGGGCAAGGGGGTAATATCACAAAGGAACAGGTGAATGTAGCTCGATCCATGGGGCTACAGGAAGGCACGCTTACACATGAAGACACATTCTGCTACTTTAAGGATCAGGGCCACTTTGAATGTGGCCAGATCACTGGAAGTGACTGACAGAGACACAACAGATCAGGGAAGGAAAATGCTGGTCACTCAGCACGACGACCTCCCACAGATAGATAGGTTAGGTAAGTAGGTAGGTAGGTAGATAGATAGATGCATAATGTATACATTCTGTACTTTAAGAGCTAGCAATCTGATACCACTCTCTTCTCTTGGAAATGTTCTCTCCTCTGCTCATCCCCAGTTCTCTGCCATGTTCTTCTGTAGCCACACTTTTCTAAAAGTAGTCAGTTCAAGGGAACTCAGGAGAGGACAATCATATACATTTCTTAGTATTCTTAAATTGTGACCAGAGAAACCATCAGTCCTTTTTCCCTGCTCACTGACACTGGAAGTTGTGAAACTCATAGACTCTCAGTGATCCTGTTTCTCTCCATGTGAAGAAAATACATTTGTTAATGAAAGGAAGTAATGCCGAATAGATCAAGAAATGTGTGTTCAGGAGGGAAAGAGAAAAAGGAAGAGAGTGCTGCAGCTTCCAGTTCTTAGTTCCAAATTTTCCTGAGACCCCAGAGGTTTCACTGCCCTTCCTGTATTTTGACCCTTAAAAGCTTCCTTGGATTCAAGGGCTGATTAGTTTGTCCTTGTGCTGAAGCTTTCTTAATCATTCCAATTAGTTTACATCACGGTACAGTAATAAAAATCCCCAAAGTAAAATAGTTTTTAAAAAGTTTTTTTTTTTTTTCTCATATGGCAATCAGGGATGCACAGGAAGAGCCCTGTTTATAACAGTTATTTGGAAGCTTAGGTATCCAGAACTGATACTATGACCCCAACCAACCACAGGAGGATTGTGACAATGTATACAGGGAGGGGACAAATGGTAAATGATATAACTAGAGTAAAAATTAATGCAGCAATAAAAAAATAGTAAAGAAAGGGAAAATCTCATTCTGGGTACAGAATGAGATTTATTGTACTGTTCACGTGTGGTTGAGCATTTAGCTTTAATTCTAAAATTCATTAGTGTGTGCGTGGAACTTTGGATTCCTTGCAGGTATTGATAATTGCCTAGAATAATGAACAAGTGAAACTGAGTTGGGATTTTCTTGTTTATGGCAGCACTGAACTAGCAACATAAAAATGTAGTAGAAAAATCTCTCAGGTTGGAGCTTCTGAAGGAGCCCAGACTCTAAGTAGGCATGCCCATTACAGCTTGGCAGGTGGCGTACAAAATTAAATCTTGAGAAGCAGTGAGTGACCTTTGAAATGGCTTTCCAGTGTCATCAAGAACAAAGCCCTATAGAAGAGGTCAACAGACAATGGGAGAAGGGTCCTTCCTACTGTCTGCTGACTGGGCTGCTGTTGGTATTCCCTGTGTCTTTGTTGCCCTCCCAGAAGCTGCCAACCTTTCTACCTGTCTGTGGTTTCCAGTGAGGATGGCGGCCCCTCCTGTAGGGATGGACTGACCTCACCTCACCATGCCTGGTAGCCATCGTGGATTCATTCCCCTGGAGCACATCTTGGAGCCACACAGAGAGCTGCAGAAAACACTACTGCTGAAGAGAAGGGAAGCTCATAACTATGCCACATTTGTGAGAAGAGGTCTTTAGGATCTTGTGACTTGTGACAAATGGGGGAAATTGGAAAATTGAGGCTAATCCTGCATGCAAAGTCTAACCAAGGGATTGAGTGTGTCTTCTCATGGGCACCCACAGTGCACTCAGTAGCAGTGAGGTGTGGATAAATGATTCTGATTATCTATAATTCTTGTTCTGGGAGGGAATCAAATCTTGGAGATCCCCTGCATGTACTTCTTTTGGTCTCTATGACTTAGTTGGTGGAGTAAAACTGATTCTCATCCCCAAAGTGTTCGAGCCTCCCCATCATAACTTTCTCAAGACACAACCACTACACTGGTCCCTTTACCATTCAGGTAGAGCAAGTGAGTAATGAAAAGTACAGAATTGGATCATCTGGTTTCAAACACATTTTTTTTATCTCTGTTGCAACAGTGTCTCAACCACCTTCTGCTTACCAGAGTTAATTAGCCCAGCCAAGATTTTGATTTCTCCTCTTGCTTTCTGTTTTCTTAGTACAATGAGTTCAAAGCCGCCAGGTACAGTTTAAATTTTGTGGCAAACTTGTTAGGCATCCTGGTGGAAGAGTTTCCTTTTGAAAAATCAGGATCTCTATAGCTGGAGGATGCAGAGTCATGGCAAAGCGAAATATAATCCCCAAGTTGGTTACTGGGAGTAACGGTGGGTGAAGACTTTTGTACATTGACCCTCTGGTTGTTGGACCTATGTACTCTATCTGTTGGGAGCATGACCCCATATAATGATTGTATATTTAAGAAGTACACTTTTGAGTTGAGCTTTGTGCATGGTGAAAGATAGTGGTTTAATTTCATTTTGCTGCATATGGATTTCCATTTTATCCAGAACCATTTGTTGAAGATTCTATCTTTTCACCAGTGTATGTTTTCAGCACTTTTGTCTACTATGAGATACAATTGAACAACAAATATATGAAAAAAATGTTCAAATTAGAATAATGCAAATCAAAACTACTCTAAGATTTTATCTAACTCCAGTAAACATGACAATTATCAAGAATATAAGCAATAAGTGTTGGTGACACTCATACATTGCTGGTGGTACTGCAAATTGATGCAACCAATATGGAAAGCAGTATAGAGATTCATTAGAAAACCTTGGAATGGAACCACCATTTGACTCAGCTATCCCACTCCTCAGTCTATACCCAAAGGACTCAAAATCAGCTTATTATAGTGACATAGCCACATCAAGGTTCATAGCAGCTCAATTCACAATAGCTGAACTGTGGGACTAACCTAGACGCCCTTCAATAGATGAATGGATAAAGAAACTGTAGTACATATACACAGTGGAATATCACTCAGCATTAAAAGAGAATAAAATTATGGCATTTTTAGGTAAATGGATGGAATTGGAGAATATCATGCTAGCAGAGTAAGCCAGTTCCCCAAAACCAAAGGCCAAATATTCTCTCTGATAAACGGATGCTGATCCATAATGGCGGGGGAGGGGGAGATGGAGGAACTTTGATTAGGCAAAGGGGAAGGAGGGTAGGAGAGGAGGGGTGCGGGTAGGAAAGTTGGTGGAATGAGATGAGCATCACTACACTAGGTACATGGATGACTGCACATTTGGTGTGACTTTACATTGTGTACAACCAGAGAAATGAAAAGTTGTGCTCTATTTGTGTACAATAAAAATAAATGCATTCTACTTGTATGTATAGCTAATTAGAACAAATTTAAAAACAAAAAAGAAAAGGAAAAGTACACTTTTTCCTGGAAGCTATCCTATAGCAACACCATTGCCTATTCCATTAGTCCATTATTCTAGCAGGCCAGCAGCTTTGGGTTTGTGTTGTACGTTATAGAACTGGTAGATACCATGGTCATAGACCAGTCGTTATGTCTTTATTTTTGTTAAGTGTGTTCCTTGGTCTGATTCAATGTTATGCATGATCAGTCGGCCCTCTATCAGTGGTGTTTGCTGAGTATTTATTGGCATTAAAAGCAAAATGTACAAAAATGTTTAAATTTTTCTGCTTAAAATTAATTCTGTGTTAAAAGAGTCCATTTGTTGATTCACTATGAAAGATTGATTCAAAGAAGGATAAGGAAACCACAGCAGATAAGAGCTTGATTTTAAGTGGTGGCTCAGTGGTAGAGCACTTGTCTTGCATGTATGAGGACTGAGTTCATACTCAGTACTACATAAAACAAACAAATAAATAAATAAATGTAAAAAAAGTAAAAAGAACAAAACCCCAAGAAATACAATTGATCAACAAACATATGAAACCTACTCTAAGAGTTCATCTCACTCCAGTCAGAATGGCAATTATCAAGAATACAAGCAACAGTAAGTGTTGTTGAGGATGTAGGGGAAAAGGTGCACTCATATATTGCTGATAGGACTTCAAATTGATGCAACAAATATGGAAAGCAGTATGGAGAGCCTCAGAAAACTTGGATGGAACCACCATTTGACTCAGGTAACTCACTCCTCAGCTTATATGATGCAGCAATATGAATGTTTACAGAAGGTCAATTTACAATAGCAAAACTATGAAACCAACCCAGATACCCTTCAACAGATGAATGGATAAAGAAAATGTGATACATATGCACAATGTAATATGACTCAGCCTCAAAGATGAGTGGAATTATGGCATTTTGCAGGTAAATGGATGGAATTAGAGAATATCATGCTAAGCAAAATAAATCAAACCCTTCCCAAAACAAAGGCTGAATGTTTTCTCTGGTAAGCAGATGCTAATCCATAATAGGGAATTGGTAGGGAAGAAGGAAGGAACTTTGGATTTTGCAGAAGGAAGTGTGGGGTGAGGAGGGGGTGGGGATGGAAGGATAGCAGAATGAGATGGACACTTTTCCCCTATATACATGTGTGAGTACAGTACTGGTGTAACACCATACCATGTACAACCAGAGAAGAAGTTTTACTCCATTTGTGTACAATGTGTCAAAATGAATTCTCCTGTCATGTATAACTAATTAGAACAAATTTAAAAATTAAAAAAAAATTTAAAAAGTTAAAAAAAAAGAACAAAGCTCTTTCTGCCCTCCTGTTTGATCCCCCTTTAGTGTATATCTCACTTTGTTCACTAGAGCTCTAGGCATGGCGCCACCATAAGACAAACAGGAACATGAGCCAAAAAGGCCATGTCAGCTGAGTTTTCTATTAGAAATATATTTTTTTTGCTGAGAAGAAACTTTTTAGGATTTAATTTCATTTTGTTGCATATGGATTTCCAGTTTTGCCAGCACTATTTGTTGAAGAGGCTATCTTTTTTTCCAATGCATGTTTTTGGCACCTTTGTCTAATACAAGATAATTGAAATTTTGTGGGTTAGTCTCTGTGTCCTCTATTCTGTAGCATTGGACTACTAGTCTGTTTTTGTGCCAATACCATGCTGTCTGCTTTACTCTTCCTGCTAAGGATTGCTTTAGCTATTATGGTCTCTTATTTTTCCAGATGAATTTCATGATTGATTTTTCTATTTCTATGAGGAATGCCATTGGGATTTTGATTGGAATTGCATTAAATCTGTATAGTGCTTTTGGTAGTATGGTCATTTTGATAATATTAATTTTGCCTATCAAAGAGCAAGGTAGATCTTTCAATCTTCTAAGGTCTTCTTTGATTTCTTTCTTTAGGGTTCTGTAGTTTTAATTGTATAGATCTTCCATCTCTTTTGTTAAGTTGATTTCCAAGTATTTTATTTATTTTGAGGCTATGTAAATGGGGTAGTTTTCCTTGTTTCCCTCTCAGAGGATTTGTCACTGATATACAGAAATGCCTTTGATTTATGGGTGTTGATTTTATAATCTGATACTTTACTGAATTGAATTACTAGTTCTATAAGTTTTCTGGTAGAGCTTTTTTGGGTTTACTAAGTATAGAATCATATCATCAGCAAATAGTGCTAATTTAAGTTCTTCTTTTCCTATATGTATCCCTTTAATTTCTTTCATCTGTCTAATTGCTCTGGCCAGTGTTTCAAGAACTATGTTAAATAGAAATGGTGAAAGATGGTATCCCTGTCTTGTTCCAATTTTTAGAGGGAATGCCTTCAATTTTTCTCCATTTAGAATGATGTTGGCCAAGGTGAATACAGAGTCTACATCTTGGGAGGAAATTTTTACCCCTCACACGTAAGATAGAGCACTAATCTCTAGGGTATATAAAGAACACAAGAAGCTAAACACACACACATAAAAAAATAACCCAATCAATAAATGGGCCAAGGACAGGAACAGACACTTCTCAGAAGAGCATATTCAATCAATCAACAAATATATGAAAAAATGTTCATCATCTCTAGCAATTAGAGAAATGCAAATCAAAACTACTCTAAGATATCATCTCACTCTAGTCAGAATGTCAGCTATTACAAAGACAAACAATAATAAGTGTTGGCAAGGGTGTGGGGGAAAAGGCACACTTATACATTACTGGTGGGACTGCAAATTGGTGCAGCCAGTATGGAGATTTCTTGGAAAACTTTGAATGGAACCACCATTTGACCCAGCTATCTCTCTCCTCGGTCTGTCCCCAAAGGACTTAAAAACAGCATACTACAGGGACACAGCCCCATCAATGTTTATAGCAGCACAATTCACCATAGCTAAACTGTGGAACCAACCTAGATGCCCTTCAGTAGATGAATGGAATAAAAAAAATGTGGCATATATACACAATGGAATATTACTCAGCAATAAGAGAGAATAAGATCATGGCATTTGCAGGTAAATGGATGGCATTGGAGAAAATAATCCCCCCAAAAATAAATGGTGAATATTTTCTCTGATATAAGGTGACTGACTCATAGTGGGGTAGGGAGAGGGAGCGTGGGAGGAATAGACAAACTCTAGACAGGGCAGAGGAGTGGAAGAGTAAGAGGGGGGCAGGAGGTTAGCAATGATGGTGGAATGTGATGGACATCATTATCCAAAATACATGTATGAAGACATGATTTGGTGTGAACATAATTGGTATGAACATACTTTATATACAAACAGATATGAAAAATTATGTTCCATACGTGTAATAAGAATTGTGATGCATACCACTGTCATGTATTTAAAATATAAAAGCAATTTTAAAAAAAGAAATATATTTAATGAAAATTTCTTCTGTCACATTTATTTGGTTCAAACTTTGCCACAAGGAAACATGGGTAACATCAGTTTAGCTTTCTATCCTCTGTAAAAATCCAAACCACCTTGCCGAGTTTTATAAATTCTGCATGTAAAGGATAAAAATTTGCATTCTAATTGGGTGGGACCAAAAGAAATTTTATTTAAAAACACAATGAAAAAAATCACAAAAATAAAAAGTAGGTTTGTGGTATTGACCTTTTAGGTGTTCCAAGGAGGTATTTTATATATGTGGGGATTTGGGGATTTTATAAAATTGATTTAATTATTGGGGCACAAGAGCATTAAAAACAAGCAAAATTTTAATAGAATGATTTTTTTTGGCTTAGTAAATTGTATAATTTTGGAGAAAATTGAGTTGATATATTTTATTGGCATCTGAACAATATCAAGAAGATAATAATGAAAGGCTTTTGGAGACTAAATTGCCAGTGGTAGACTGTATTATTTCTTTATTAATCTTCCATTCTTTCCTGGCCTTATTCTGGCTCTCTGTAGGTGATATAGTCATGCTGTCCTATTATGTTTGGGCTTAATCATATGAGAAATGGCCATGAGCTGTTCCATTCAGAGCCAAGAACAAGTATCACATAATTGTGTTAGTCACTCTTTTTTTAAAAATTGGCTCTTTTTAGTTATACAAGGCAATGGGATTCATTTTGGCATAATTATAAAAACATGGAATATAATTTGTTCTAATTCAGTCCCCAGTGCTTCTCTTTCCCATCCTTTCCTCTCCTCCATTTTTTCCTTCCCTCTACTCTACTGATATTTCTGCTATTTACTTATAGCTTTTTTTTAAAAAAAAAATAGTGTCTTGTGGATATACATGATGGTGAGACTCACTGTGGTATATTCATATAAGTACATAGAAAAGTCAGATCAGATTCATTCCACTTCTTCCCCTATCACACCTCTTATCCCTTCCCTTCATTCCCCTTTGTCTCTTCCACTGATCCTAATTCTATTATTTTTTATTAACTCCTATATTTTGGATTAAGTTTCACATATCTGAGAAAATATTCTACCTTTTACTTTAGGGGACAGGCTCATTTCACTTAGCTTATTTCACTTAGTCTTCAGTTTCATCAGTTTACTGCCAACTGTCATAAAGTCATTGTCATTTATGATTGAGTAATATTCCATTGTGTATACATACCACATTTTCTTTATTCATTCATCATTTGAAGGACACCTAGGTTGGCTCCATAGCTTGGCTACTGTGAATTGTGCTATTATAAATATCCATGTGGCTGTGCCACTCTAGTATACTCATTTTAAATCCTTATATGGAGGAGTGGGATATCTAGGTCATATGGTAGTTCTATTCCTAGTTTTTTTGAGCAATCTTTCTAATGCTTTCCAGAGTCATTCTTGTGTTTCTACTTCCAAACAAGAACAGTAAGCTCAAATAATGACTTCTCTTTTAGCCTCAGCCCCAGAGTATAAGACATTTTCACTAGAACTAAACTAAGCATAATCATGTGTAGCTACATTTGATGCAAAGTTCCATATTTGTCTTTGCAAGTCTTGAAGATTTAGAGGTTGTCTCATGGCACTTATATAACTAATAAATTTTCCATTTCCCATGTCTAGGTTGTTCACAGTGGCAATCAAGAGGATTAGAAAGTGATCCCAAGATGTTTAGGTAGTGTTATTCTGGTATGGAGCTGATCTCTTGAAAGTAGTTATATTATCCCTAAATGAGTCTATTAACTAAACTGGATTAACAGAAGACAAGAACAGACTATGTGGACATAATCTAAGTTAGTGATATCACTGCTTCTGTAGCTTAACATATAAAATCCCTTTCCCTGTGGTAACTAGTAAAGAATTGAGGTCATTTTGGAGAAAAGAAGTGTCACTCATCTAGCCAGGTGCTACAGGATATCATGAGGGATGGAGATGATATTTTCTGGAATAGCATCATGAGGGAAAAGAATTGCTAACTGTCTAGCTTTTTGCCATTGGACCTCTGCATAAGCATTTTTCAATAAATTTTACATATTGCATGACATTCTTTAACTTCTATCATCTCTCAGCCACCTTTCCCACTGATCCAGAATAACTGGGCAATGAACTGTATATTAATCCAGTAAAAGAAGGAAAACAAAGAGGTAATCAGACAAAAATGTAGACCAAAGTGTTAGGTAGTTATAGTGAATAAATATTTGCCTTTAGTAAATGAGAAACATTTCTTTGCATCTGTTGGCTAAAATACATCAGAAATTGAATTAATATTTTTTAATGATTTTGTCATAGTTTTTTAAAAAAAGTACAATTAAAATAACTTTTTAAGCTGGTGTTAATGTTTCCTTACTATCAAAGGTGTTATGAGAATCATCTTAGTATTCAGACTTCAAGCAAAGATAATGCTGTGAGACACACTTGGCTACATTCCTACCTATAAGACACATGCTGTGTATGCTCCAGGAGAAGAGGAATTACATTCAATTGTTTCACCACTGGATATGAAGTGCTCACTGCAGTGCTGGCTCCTCAGAGGCCCTCAATAAATCACCACTGAGTGGATGAGAGTTGAAGGAATCATTACAAGTCATAAAATCTCTAAGTTTCCGTTGTCTCTTTGTACAATGGAGATGATAATGAGGCCCCAGCATTGTGGGAAGAATTTAGTGAGGTGTAAAATTTTAGTATAGTGCTATGTGCATAGAAAGTACTCAATATATTACAACAATTCTAAATTTTTCTTTCATTATTAACATACAGTTAATGGTGTTTAACTGAATCTTTATTCACTTACTGAGTTAACGGGAAAACTAAGTCTTTGAAACTTCTTTCATGTAATATATTTCCTAGAAATGTAATGGAACCTGTAGAATTAGGCAGTGCAGATGGGTCAATTGACATGTAGAATTAAGCACAACCAATATTCATATTAAATTTAGGTTCAGACTCTTTAGGCAAGCAAAAAGAATTCATTAAAGTATAATTTTAAATACTCATAACTGTTCTGAAATCCCATAGGCAAAGCTTGAAAGACTTCTTTAATATTTTTGATTCCCCTAAAACCTAAACATTTTGATTAGGAGAGTTCTTTTAATATAAAGGTTAAACTTGAATAATTTGACCCAGTAGTCCTTTTTTTCCCTGTGAACAAGTATCCCATTTATGCAAGAACTTAGCTCTTGGTGGTAAATATCAAACAGCGGAGAAGAGGTGATATAGATTCTGTTCTCCTTACTTTATTTGTTACTTATTATCTCTTATTTGTTAACAAATAAGCAAGTAACTTAAGACTTTATAACTTGTCAATTTTAAGATATTAATGTTGTTTATTGTATTAGAGCTCAATTCTAAGGAAATAGAGGTCATGATACTTTAGCAAATCAAAAGTATCATTTTTAATTGTCTCATATACTGCTAAGAAATTTAAAAATTATTCCTAATTAAATTGTAACTAGTATCAATTAAATCAAAACATGATTTATATTAAAATGTGGAAAGAAATGAAAATGTAAAATGAATATTACATTTCACTAATTTGGAAAATGCAATTTAACCAGAACACAGTGACACTCTCTTTATTGTTATTAAACTAATTGAATGGGAGGTGGGGAAGCAAATAAAGATTGGACAAAGTTGGATTAAAATGGAATTTAAAATAGCCTAGCAGAATCCAGTACTTGTAAAAGTAATTTAATATACCCTAGGAAAAAAATTACAAAGGAGTCCCCAAAATTGGGTGCTTAAAAGGAGCTGAGACCTATTGGAATAAAGTAATTTGCTACTCCAAATTAATTACAAAGTATTTGTCCAAATGTAGCCAGTCCATGTTATTAGGACTATATATGATGGTGCATTTTATATAATCTTCGAATGTAATTTTTTTCTGAACTTTTCTTGATTTTTTACATCATATCATTCTTGAAATGACAGAGCATAGATTTTAGGGGCTGTTGTTACAGAACACTGCCATTTTAAGTTTGTAACTCATGCTTTGCCAAGAGGTAAAGAAAACAATTCAATCCATCAAAGATTTTTTTGTTTATTTGGGGAGGAATCATTCATCCCACTGTTTTCAATATATAAACTCAGCACATTTTACCTAAGCAGTGCACAAAACAGCATTGAAACATGTTTTGTTAGATGAAAATGCAGGTTCTCCAACATTTCTTCAGTAAGATGCCTGGAGTTAAATCTGATACTGAGATGGATAATTATATGTTAACTTAAGTAGACTAAGTGGTGTCCAGATAGCTGGTAAAACATTATTTCTGAGTATGTCTGTGAAAGTATTTGTGGAAGAAATTAAGTTTTGAATCAGTAGATTGAGTAAAGAAGACTCACCTCGCTGATGTGGGCTGGCATCATCTGATCCACAGAGGACATAAATCAAATAGTCAGAGAAAGGGAAAATTCGTCTTGAACTGGGACATCCATCTTCATCTACCCTTGGATATCAGGAGCTCCAAAGCCTTGAATTATATCATTGGCTCTCTAGGTTCTTAGGCCTTTACACTTTCAATGAACCATATCATCAGCTTTTCTGGTTCTCCAACTTGAACATAATGGAGAACGTTGCTCTCAATAATTTTGTGAGATCATTTCCATAATAAATCTTCTCTTACATACCTATCTATACACATTTTATATAGATAGGTTCTGTTTCACTGGAAGAAGCTTGACTAAAACAGACACTTTGGATCCAACTAAATAGAGTATTTAGATACCATACAGCTCAAATGAAAAGACCTTACCATAAAGACATTTGACAACATTATGGGGGAAGAAGCAAAATGTCACTTGTATGCAGAGCGAATTCTCAGGCTCTTTCCAGGGACTTTACATTCTGGTGGCAGTGATAATTGTGGTGACAGTAATAAGCATAGAGTCACTTTGAATTGATTGGATAATTATTGCTTACATCATTTGGGGAATATACCGGGGTGGTGGCTGATTCTGGAATGACCCATGTCCTTCAGTGCTTTTGATATTTTCTAGCATCGAAGTGAGTTCAAGCTCTATGTGTGATTTTGAGTGATGAGGATGCAAGGATGTGAGTAACTATCCTGGAGGTTTGAGATTTGTACGGGAGTGCTGGTACACCAGAGAAGGGAAAACAAGTATAAATTAGTTCTGATTTGAATAATCATAAAAATTGATCTCATTTTCTATGGCTAAAGAACAAGGTCATAAATATTACATTAAAAAGTAAAGACAAAAGCACTTATTTATGTATGGAAAGATATGTGGAAAATAAAACTACATAAGGAAGTAGTTTCCGTTAATTGAGGGGAGCTTCTGTGAAGATCTGGGAATCACTTATTCTTCTAATGATGATTGACTGTCAAAGGATAAGCCCTAATTTATCAGGATTACCATTCTCCAGTAAGTTCCAATTTTCTTGGGGGGAATCTGATATTAGAAAGAACTTTATAAATATAATCACAGATCCAGAGAGGTAAACTTCCATTACTAGATAGATATTAAATATCCAAGGCTTTGTCAGCCATACAATCTCTGTAGCAATTCTAAAGAATGACCATTTTAGTTTACAGTTTGCTAAAAGCAATCAATAAATAAATGAGATGTGGCTTTATTTCAATAAAAATTTACTTACAAAAACAGGAGGAAGTTGAATTTGGCCCATGGAGGGATCTTGATAATTCACATTATGATACCTTTGTCTTTGACTTTGGAAGACTGGTTTAACATTTAATTTCAATAAATATTTATTGGTCTTCTACTATTTTCAACTTTCTAACAACTTCCCTGGAAGAAAAATAAGAAATAAGACATTGTTGCTTTTAAATATCCAACAATTTAAAATGGAAATAAATGTAAACCACAAAGTTTTAGTATGATTTTGGAAGTGCAATCACAGGAACATGTATGCAATAGAAATTTAGAAGAAAAAGTGAGTAACTCTTTCAAAGAGCTTTAGGGAGACCTTTGAGGTCAAGTGACTATTTACTAATAAGTTTAGGCAGTCACTTGAAAAAGATCCAAAAAATGATGAAAAATATTGTTAGAAGAAAGCTTATTGAAGATTCGAGAAATTAACATTGTAGGTATGAATTTTATACCAATGCACTTTTATTTTTACCAATGCATTCTGTAGCTGATAATAATAATTATTATTAACAAAAGTTATAATGGTGGCAAACATTTATTCAACACTGAATAGGTCAGTTCACAAAAATCAATTTCCTGAGACTTATTTTGTTGCATAATCAGTTTTCTGAAACTGTGATTACTGATTTACTGAAAATAGTCTTAAGTGCTTTAACAGGAATGCTCTGTTTAAGATAGCAATGCTGAATATATTCAGTACTCATCAGTGCATAAAGGATATTGGAAACCAGACAAAATCATTCCAATTTTTTCAAAATTGTTTTAGACTTCTTTATCAATCTCTTTGTAATTATTTCTTGGCAATTTTAGAATTTTTATCTAATATTTTATATCTCTGGTATTCCTTGTCTTCTAATATTTTATATCTTCAATTTCAAAATTATTATTAAAGACTCTCATATATCAGATGTGTTATTGATACTATGTACAATTATTAACCTATTGGACCTCAACCTTAAACCAGTTGTATATTCTTCTTCGTGATGCAAACATCTGAGATTTGCAAAATGGTTCCCTTCCCCATTAAGGTGTACAGGAAGGAAAGAAGAGGGACACTCCTTTTTGCTTTCTTCTTTTCTTTTCCCGTCATGCTCGCTTCTTTACCCTGATAGGATCAATTATTTCCAGTAGCAGTAGTTGACTCCAGTTAGGTGGATTTCCAAAACCAACCAGAAATATGTAGTTCATTATTATTACCCCACTTATCTTAACAAATTACTGTTTTAACAGTGGTTTATAAACTTGGTTATGAAATTATTTGGGGGAACATTTCATTCAGAACAAATTCCATGAAACAAATTTTCTGTCTACAACATGATCGATGTATGTTTAATAATATTGATGCAAATACTGAGCACTTACTATGTGCCAGAATTGTTCTAATTCAGAAAATTCCTCTAAATGCTCTATGAGATAGATATCAATTTTACACATGGAAAAAACTCCAAGCAAGTGGGGTTATGTGGCTTGTTGCAAATCATAGATCTACTAAGTAGCAGAATTCAGATTAAAATCCCCAATTTAAACATTTAATCACTGTATTTATTATACTGCCTATGTGATTAATGTAGAGGATTTAGTGGAGTCAAAAATACCACGAGTAAATGTATCAGTAATTACTATCTAGCAATAGCTTAGGAAGAATTATATGTCTGTTTGTGATACTCTAAATTAAGGTAGTAATGATAAGAATAGAGCAAAGAATAAAGGTTCAAATAACCAGCAGATGTGGTAACCTATTACACATGGAGATTAGAGAAGAGAAGAAGGTAAAAATGCTTGTATCTGTCATCTACTGCAGCATTGCAGATAGTCAAATCTTAGTGGTTTACAAACACAAGCACCTATTTAATTCTCAGATCTACATGATCCTAGGGCTATGTCTGGTCTTGGCTGGCTTTGCTTGTGAATCTCCGCGTTTACCCTGCAAAGTAATTGTGTGTCAATTTTTTTGATACTGCCTGAGCTTTCTCAGACACACTTAGCAAGGATTCAGCAACAGTGCACCAAAGATAACTGAAGTTTCTAATTGAATAGCTGACAGGGTAGTAACTATTAGCTATGATTTCAGAAATAAGATAAAGGAGCAAATTTGAAAGGTAAAATGAGTGAAAAAAAAATCTTTGTTAATAATTTAATTTTGCTTAATATTTAATTTAATTGAAGTCTTAAAATAAGCAGGACACATTGGCACACACTTGTACTCCCAAATACTTAGGAGGCTGGGAAAGGAGGATCTTTTGAAGCCAAACATTTGAGGATAGCCTGGGCAACATAGCAAGTTGCTGTCTAGGTAAATAAAACAAAGCAAAAATAAGCATTATTACTGCTGCATGTTTAAAGGATATAGAAGCATTTTAAATGATAGCTCTCTTTCCTGCCTTTCAAATTTACATGCTCTTTACTATCTTTTAGAATATTTGCCCCATGTGTATATCAAAAAAGTATGTACATTTTTTTAGTTAGGAGAAAAATGGTAGAGTTTCTTTCTTATTTTCTTGCATTTGGCCATTTCCATGAATAACACAGAAGTGTCTATTTGTTTCCTAAGGATCAGAACAGTGCAACATAAATGCAAAGTAGTACTAGGGAGTCAAACTCTCACTTTGGCATCTGGAGTGAAAATTCTTCAGCCCATACCAAAACAACTGTGAAAAATCAGGCTGTGCTGAGAAAGAATATCATAGACTAACTATCTTTCATATATCAACATTCAAGCTTGCCCACCACATCACAGATTGTACTAGCCGTGCACTAGAGGAGGGAATCTAACATTTGGTGAAAAGAAAGCTTGGTGAATAAAGCACATTTCTTGAACCTCAGAGCACTGTGAGAATGAAAAATAAAATAGGGACAGGGGAAGCGGACAGAGGTCTGTGCCCTGACTTTCTTAAGCACTGACGTTAGACAGATGGATGGGAAACGTAGAGCAAAAAGACAGTTAACTTACCTTTCTACTGAAACCTTAGGAAGAAGTAAAGTGATACAGCCCAAACTTGGAGGATGGTGACCTGCCACAAGAGATGGGAGATAGAGGAGTATGAAGCAAAACTGCCAGATCTCATAAATCTGCATGTCTCCAGGTATGCTGTGCATTAAGCAAGGCAAAACACAGGTCATGATAGAGCCAGTGGATCAAGGCACAGAAGGACTTTCTGCTACAGACATGCAGCAGAGACCACAGGCAACTGTGACAAGCTTTATCATGCTGTATGGAGAAATCAGAGCAAACCATTGTACCCACTGGTCATGTCAAAACAGAGAGCTTCACTACAAGGAGAAGTAAAGGTCAAGAAGGAATGACATGGACCTTGGATTAGCTTCCCATTCCAGCTGTAACAAATTACCATAAAATTTAATGGCTTGAAACAAGATAAATGTGTGATTTCATGTTTCTGGAGGTCAGATGTCCAAAGTGGGTTTTGTGGAGCAAAAACTCAAGTTTTCAGCAGTGTTGCATTCCTATGGAGGCTTCAGATGAAAATCCATTTTCTTGCCTATTTCATCCACTAAACACTATTTGTATTCTTAGGCGTTCCATCTCCTTCCATCTTTAAAGTCAGCAAGAGTGGGTGAAAACTCCTTCACCTTATGCCACTGGCACTGACTCTCTTGTTTTCTTTTTTAATCTATAAGGAATCTTGTGATTTCACTGGGCAATCTCAATAATCACGGATAACTCTCCATTAGCAAGCTTGATGACATCTGTAGCCTGAACTCCCCACTTGCCTGGTGACCCAACACACTCACAGTCTGGGGTTTATGGAAGTTGGGATATGGCTATTCTTTGGGAGTTCATTATTTTGCCTACCCCACACCAAGGAACTTTTTGTTGCTGTTTTCCTCTTTTTCTCCCTCTTTCAATCAACTTAAGTGTCTAGAAACCATCTTCAAACAAAACAGGGGAAAGACAGGCATTTTCAGAAGGAAAATGAGACACGCCAAAGAGATCATTTAAAGCTTAAGAAAGAGAAATGCCATTGATTGCCTTGTTTAGAATTCATCTCCTTTCTTCTTCACCACAGCCACCTCCACATTCCAATTACTTTGCATCAGACCAGAGGCTCTCAAGGAAGCTCAGATCAATTACTAAAACAAAGAGTCTTTATTTTCTTTGCACATCTGAGAAAATGTGTGAGTTACATTTTTTAATCTGACGGACTTGCTATTTCTGATCATAATAATGAACGTTAAAAACATAACAGATTTACCTGACATCACACAGAGCCTTTAAAGAGAAAAATTCAAGCATGGTTATTTGACTAATGAAACTCACAGGCTTTAATAAGAGACTTGGTCCTAAACTAAATAACAGAATAATCTGGGGGAGTCTGGATTAAGGACAAGAATTCTGAATTCCTGGGCTCTTGCTCAGTGTTACTGTCCTGAGCAAAGGATTTAAATAATTTTCTGAGAATGTATCACATTTTACAATAAGTATTTTTTTCTGATATTTTCAGAACATTTGTCACTTTGTTTACCAGAACTGCAAAGTACAGATGGAAAATTGAATGTTAATTCAATGCATAACACACTGCCTAGGCCCTCCACAGACACTTGCTGAAACATGTGCATGAAACTATTAAGCAGAGCAAAGCAATTTAAGAGCTAAGTACATCATGAGACAATGACAGAGGAAAAGAGATGCATTTAAGGGGGGGAAAAAGATAGGTTTTAAAGGTGTTGGCAGTTTTATGAAGATACTGTGGGTAGAAAGTAAAAAATATACATGTATTTCAGAAAATTAGCTGGAGAGAAAATTTTAAAGTACTAAATCCAAAGAGTGGTACTGGACTGTGAAATTAAGGGAAAAAAATTCCAGCAGTACATAAAAATATCAAAGTGGTAGTAACAGAGGCTGATCATTACCCAGGTGAGTACTTGAGTCCATTAAGTTGATGGAAAGGTGTATCTGCAATGCTGCTTCAGCAGAAATGATAGATTGCCTTTTTCTTTAATTGGAAAATCAATGGCAAGAAAGAAAATAGTGTCAACCATTTTTAATCATTTTCCTTTGCTGTATGTGGACTTTTACTGGAGAGTTATAGCACATCAAGGGATATAAAACAGAAAGTAAGGTTCTGCAAGACCACTAAGGCAAATAACAGTGAGGCAGAAAGATATGGGAAAAAACATGTTAGAATTAATCATTTCTAAGTCAATATAGAAGATTCTGAGCTTTGTAATGAGACAGGAAAAGCTTATTCTATTGCCTAGGAAGCAAAAAGAAACAAAATCAACCAATAAATATGTTATCCTAAGTGAGTCACACCAGTTAGCAATCCTCTGAATGATTTAGGTTGTTTTTTCTTTAGAAGTTTTCCTTTTTCATTCTATTTAATTAATTTGGACACCCTCTGAAAATAGGCTGATTTTCCCAAGACCTCATGTGGAAGTTATTGCAGAAGGCACCATCCAGTTTTAATTTAATTTCTTTCTGAGCATGTATAGTTTGTGAGTGCTCCAGAGTTTTCATGTAATGGATCCTTATCTAGGACTTCTCTTTCCTTAAAAACAGTGCAGACTTAAGTGGTTTCATTCCCATATTGCTATACTTATTTTGTTCTAACTTTTGTTTTCTCTGTTTACCAACAATTCTATCTGAAAAGGTATCACATCTGTGAGTAGAGCTTCCGTTTGTACATTTTATTAATGTAATTTGGCCTTGGACAGAACATAAAATATTCCAGATTATTACTACATAAAAATATTTTGCAAATTGAAAATCATTAAAATGAATATAAACAGATACCTTTTGGCAAGATCCTCAACCTCTAAGTTTGTTTTCTACATATAATAGCAATTGCCTTTATTTTATGAAGTGCTCTGAGCATCAACTCTGTGATATATATATAGCATAAATACTATGAGCAATCAGAAAAAATATCATGCACTCCTCACACCCCACTTGTTAGAAGGATTCTTTAAATCCAATGCATTAATCAAGATGAATGTCTTTGACTTCAGTTGGAGAGTAGCCTTAATATAATTAATATAGATTCTAATTCCAGGGGCAATTACATGAATGTATGAAGTGAAATCCTCCTGCTACATTCACCTAGAATGTTTACATTAACCATAGCAGTCATAATAACACTAAAATTGCCATTTATGTACATTTAATTGATAATGATAGAAATAATGAAGTATATAAATACTAAATGTTGCCAATTATATAAAGAAATAGAACTCTAATATATTTCTGTCTTGAGTATAAATGATACACAAGTATTTGACTTAACCTGACATAACATTTGCATATTCACTTTTATATGTATTGTGTGTGGGGGGGTAAGATCTACAAAAATATATAGACATAGAGCTTTCACATACATACATACAATCATCTATATACATGTACCCATATATTACATATGTATGAAAAGAGTGAGAAAGAGGCATAAGGGAATGCTCATTCCAACATTTTCGTAATAATTTAGAAAAACAAAATTCCATGAACTAAAAAGAAATAAAGAAACTATATGACCTCATGAAGTGTGAAAATTAATAAATTATTTATAATCTATATTTCATTGGTTATTTATAACGTATACTTATTTTTCCTGGCATAGATAAATGTCAAAAACATAGTATACTATGAAGAACAAAGTTGAAAATTTATGTTTAGATATAATGCCATCTATATATAAGTGTAAACAAAGGCAAACAACACATCAGGCTTATGTCTGTGCACATGTATACTATAAATTATGCATACTGAAGAACAGTTCTCTTTGGGCAAATATGGCCAAATGCTAAGATTTGACAAAATTGCATAGTATGTGCTTTATAATATCAGTCTCTGCAGTAATCTTTAAGCTTGAAATTTACCCAAAATAAGACCAGTATTTTTATTTATGAAGAGAGAAGTCCTCATTGTGGAATTGTTAAAAATCCATGAATATGGGAAAACACTGATCTCAAAGAGCAAAACCGAGTGTCCTGCTGTTTGAGAATGGAATTCTGCTTTGGTATTGGTTCTTCTGATATTGTGTCAGTCTTATTGTATAAGAGCTTTACATCTATTATCTCATTTAATCCTTGTAACAATTATCTGTAAAATACTCTTCCCTATTCAACAAAAATGAACAAAAATATCAGAAGGTACCTAACGTGAGCAGTGTCACTTAGCTAAGAAGTTGATGAATTTAGATTAAAGTATTAAGTTTCAAAATGTGGTCTAGCATCAACATCATCTGGAAGTTTGTTAAAGATGAAAGTTATTGAGCCATAGCCTAGACCTACTCTACATTCCAACCTTAAAAAACAGTAGTTTTAACAAGCCCTCCTGATCATTCCCATCAATGGTAATGTTTAAGGATCCTTAAGTTAAAGAGACTTACAAAGCTACACTTATCACAAAGGGGAAAATTAAACGGGAATAAGTGTTTATCTTTCCCCATTGTTTTCACTTAGCTGAAACCTGATGGCACTTGAGTCAAACTATTAGAGTGAGTAACAAGAAGGTCCCAGGAGTCAATATATCTACTTGGGAAGAGAGTAAATTTTCTGTGGGGGTAAGCTGGAATATTCAGAGAGAAATACTTGAAGAAGGGAATGCTTGGAATGTCTATGTTGAGCTCATAGTAGGAGGCTGATTAATATAAAGGGAAGATTTTTGTGGAATCCCTCCTACAAATTTCAAACTTTAGACTCCTTCTTTAGGTGACAAGAAAAGCTAAATTAGCTCAAACGTTGATACTTTTGTCCTTTGAGCCACACACATTCTGAAATTAAATTTGTATTTTTGATAAATAAATTTGCATTTACTAGTGGACTCTGATCTGGTAATGTGGTAATTTTGACAGGAGCAATCAGGCAAGGGAAAGAGGGATTGGAGCTCTTGCAATGTAACTGCCCAATGACTGTTGCATGTTCCAAAAGCTTCAGGCCCACTGAGTGCACTGGGCATGAAGCTCTACATTGGTGATACATGGTAATAAAAGCAAAGTAAGAAGAGAGAAGAGACCCATGAACCTGGCAAAACATTCTGAAAGAAAAGTAAGCCAGGGAGTAAACTCAACTATTGTTTTACCCCATGGATCAGAGAATGGTGAGAGGAATTGCATACTTGTGCTGCATTATATGGAACAGTTACACCATCAGAATTTGCTTCTGATGATTTACCAAAAGTATGTTTTGTGCAAAAGAAAGGAAAAAGGAAGCGGATTTTCTTCATGGGAGACTCAATATTCAACAAAAATTCTAAAATATTTTTGGGGCCCCAAAACCTAAATCATTCCTCTGCTTCCAGCCTTATTACTTGGTTTTATTTGGTTTTGTGTTCATTGTTGATATTACTGATCAAAATATGAAAGATATGGAGAAAGACTTTCCATTCCTTTGACCCCATTGTGTTCCTGCTTAGAGAATTAATCTTAAATAGATTTAGAGTGGACTTAGTCAGCATTTGTTTCTCTCCAATCCAAACATCTTTTCCTCCCTTTGACCTTTGCAAACACTTATATTTATTAACAGGGAATGGATAAGACTCTAAGTTCCTTCTCTTGGGTTAATCTAACTTCGCCTGGAAAACTCATTTGTTCTAATGGTCATTCCCCCAAATTCCTTGCTTAGCACAGGTTCACCTGGTTTTTGTGATTGTTTAAATTTGAGTGAAAGTCACTGCATTTTTTTAAGTGACATGAATTTGTATGAAATTTGTACAAATACCTTGAGTTAGGGTTGGTTTGGAAACCCCACCTGGCCTTTCATTTTCTTCTAACCAACCATATTAATGCAGACTAAAAGAAGTCTTTTTTATATTACTCTATTCCTCTACCTCTCTAAAAATGTTTTATCTTTTGTAAATGTTCCTTGACATGCTCATAAAAGTAGTAAACATTGTGGTTTCTACATTGTGAATGAAGAAACAGACTCTCCAGAAAACTGGATGGTTTGCTGAAGTTCACACAGCTAGCTCCAAGGTGGACTTCAGAGTGAAGATCAGAAAGCCACATTCTGCAGCCCTCTTTACAATTGCACCGCTTCTCAGATGAAAGAACCAAATTTTGCTATCCAAACACATTTGCAGATTCCCAAGGACCAAGAATGCTGTTCTTTGCACCATGAAGATAAGGTGCCACTCTCACAGATCTGGCACTTTATTCATTTATTTGTGAAAAACCATTTATCAGCATGCATTCTAAGCAGGACTATACATTTGTTTTCACACAAAAGACTCCTGTGACCCTCATATAACAGAGTAGGGAAAGAGGATAAGTTGGTTTAAAGAGCGCTATGTTTCTCTCTTTGAAAAAGTGTTTGTTGAATGAATGCATTAAGGAAGTATTTGATTTAGAAATGTGTATAATCAGTTGGAAGACAAATATTTGTAAGGAAGAAAAAGTACAAGTTATGTGGAAATGTAGACTTGGGTTAAAATCCTACCTCTACTTACTAGCTTAGTAAATCTAGACAGTCTTTAGATTTTTCATTTATAAAAGGGCTCCTAAATGGCATTGTTAAATGGGGATTATATGAAATGGGTATTAAAGAGCCCTGCAGGCTTGGAAATGTACTTTAAATTTAAAGAATTAACATCGTTAGTTTAATACTATTGCATTGCTTAATTGTGTTATGTTTTTTTTCTGACATTTTAGAATATACACATGTATTGTGTATATGTGTATGTACATATATGTATATAAAATAAAATTGAGATGTATAAAAATGGTGATAAGAAAATCATTTAAGAAACCCATGCATTTACCACCCAACTTGTAATACACACTCATAACTACACATATGTTACAAGCACATACACACAAACACATACATTCATACATATATTCACAAACAATTATAGCTCCCTGAATATGTATTCTTCATCTGATTTCTTTTTTTTCACTCTCCAGAGATGACCACTACCCTAAAGTTGAGAGATATTAGAGTCATACATGTTCTTAACCCACCATAAAATATGTTCATGTGTAATTTGAATTTATTTTTTATAATTAATATTTCAATGAATGTTTTTGCCCCTGGTGGACACAGAAAGAGTGATGGCAACTCTGATGAGTCACTGCATGGTCCCTGAACTGGCAGCATAGCTGGCCAGAAGTGAAACCTGTATTGGAACAAGACACTCAAATGACTCAAAATACAATATGATATATATATATATATATATATATATATATATATATATATATATATATATAACCTGAGTTCAATCCCCAGTACCAAAAACCAAAGCAATATATATGTATATATATATATATATATATATATATATATATATATATATCATATTTATATATATATATATATATTTATATTTATATATATATATATATATATTATATATATATCATATTTATATTTTATATATATATATATATATAATATATATATATATATATATATATATATATATATATATATATTGCTTTGGTTTTTGGTACTGGGGATTGAACTCAGGGGCACTCAACCACTGAGCCACATCCTCAGTCCTATTTTGTATTTTATTTAGAGTCAGGGTCTCACTGAGTTGCTTAGTTCCTCACCATTGCTGAGGCTGGCTTTGAACTCATGATCCTCCTGCCTCAGCCTCCTCAGCTGCTGGGATTACAGCTATGAGCCACTGTTCCTGGCTTATATCTTGTTTTAAGATAATTAAGAAGACAGATTTTCTGAAATAAATCTATATTTCTTTAACTTTATTAGATATTACCAGATTGCTCTCCAAATCAGTTACATCCATATTCAATCCCATCAGTCTTTTCATTTTTCTAAGCAGCTGTATTTGAAATTTCATGTCATCATTGCCTTGATTTGCAGTTTGTTCATTCTTAATAAGGTTGAACATCTCTTCATATATTCACTGTTCACTGGTGTCCTCTGAAGTCCCTACTCATGTCCTATGGAAATTTTCCCATTGATTTCTACAATTTTCATTCTTTTGTAGCACCTCAAGGCATACTTCAGAGGTCTGCCTGTCTTCCTTCATAATTTTCCACTTTTTACTCTTCCTTTGGTCTCCCTCCTTTCTTTTCTATCTGTTAGGAAGGGCTGCAGGGTGTCTGGGTTAGTCACGTATTCTAGCTGCCAGAAAATTTGACATGTGTAGTCATTTCCAAAGCACTTGTGGATTTTTTGTGATATCCTCAGACCAAAACGAAATAATAACCTAATAGATAGTGCTAAGTAAACAGAATTTGAAACCAGAACTGCTGGATTTCAAGACCTAAACCCAAAATCTCTTTAAATTTCAAATTGTTTCTTGATGACAAAATATTAATTTATATTAAAGTTGAATGTTGCTACTTTGATCAATCTTTGTCTAATATATAATGTGTAGAAGTATATAGTATATACATATATATGCATATGTATTCAATATGCAATGATTTATATATTTATATATGAACTATGAGAGTACATGTATGTATATTTTTTGCAGTACTAGGGATTTACCCCAGAGGTGCTATACCCATGACCTTCACCTCTAGACCTTTATATATATTTTGGAGAAGGTGTCTCATTAAGTTACCGACATTGGCTCCACACTTGCAATCCTCCTGCCTCAGCCTCCCAAGTGGCTGGGATAATAGGTAGGCACCACCACTACCAGCAATAGTTTAATCTGTGTATAGTATCAATGGGATGGAATTCAAACTTACATCTGAGGTACTTTTCAACACTGAGTAGTTTAGAGTAGAAATAAAAAAAAATTTAAGATTATTCATTAAGTGTGTAACAGTTTTACTTTCATTAATATATTTTTAAATTGTTATGATATTTATGATACCACTAAATAAATAAATGAGATTGTTTACTTACTTAAAATTGTACTTAGCTTCCTCTCTCCTAGAAATTCTGAATCTGTAGGTCTGAGTTGGAACCCAGATACATAGGTGCAGATATATGTATTTTTATGGGCACAGAAGTATATTAATAAGTAATTAATAAGTAAGAATAATTAATAATTAATATTTCTGCTCCCTCTCACCTGATTGTTGACCCAGCATAATTCAATACATTTGGTAGAATCGGCACAATGATACATCCATTTTGGAAAGAACATTTTGGTCAGTCTTGCTCAGGCAAGAAATATCTTCCCACATCCCAAGAAGGTATCTACTCAGCAAATACCAAAGCAATTACAATGAGGTCCATTTAAAGACTGCACAGCTTACTGCCCTGTCTCAAAACAGAGTGAGGAGTCAAAGTTCTGAGGTGGTTGCGGAGTCACCCCCTTGCCCGGCTTAGCTTCAGGGTCTGTGAGACCTCTCAACAGGCTACAGAAAGAGTGGGTCTTCAAGGTACCACAGCTCTGGGCTGTTCCAGGTCTCCTGACCACTAGGCAGAGCTGTGATTCCACTTCACCCCTCAGTCTCTGCATCTCTTTCAATTCTAACATCTTGGCTACATTGTCTGCATATCTGTAAATGTGTGCCTTATTCTTCATTTCAAAGTTATGAGACGCCTATTTTGGAAAATACAAATAATTTAAGAAGCAGTAAATCTTATTTGATGTGACAGACAAAAGCCATTGGAAAGGATATTATAACTACTCAAGTTTGCAGGAACTTTTTTATTGCCAATAAAAACTTTCTCAATTTGGACAAAAAGCACAAGAATGAGGTATTCTTGAGAAGTGCTTTTCTTTTCCAAAAACCTTAAAATCATTTACAAATAGCTCATCACACATTTGTAAAGGTGGTACTAAATGCTACCATTCCTATTGAAAGGGGGCAAGGGTGCAGAGAGTTTTAAAGAAAACCACACGGACACACAGATACACACGCACACATGCACACACAAACATACACAAATACATGCAAAGATAAAGAACAGTGGATTTCAAGGTATAAATCTTTTCTTTCCTCATCACTCAATCAGTAAATATTTATTGGGTAAGAAACACAACTCCTCACTGGCTTATGAAAGAATAAAGATGATGTAAGATCTTCATATCCCATTTGAATCAAATGTATGATATGTAAGATCATTGTATTGTCATGAGCAACTAATAAAAAAAAGATCTTAATGGTTTAGCCCCACAGATTCATATAAGAAATAAAAGAGTTAGTACCTGAAAAAGCACTTATGGATGAGCTAGGTACAGAGAAAATTCTTGATAAATGTGTGTTATCTTCATTATTTTCTTTTAAGAAGCTAAAGATATGTACATGCAAAGACATTGGAAAATCTCCTCAAATGTCCTTGATGCTCCCTCCACCCCCAGCCCTCAGGGGACATTCAAAATGTTTGGGGACTTGCTACATTGTCACAATGTGGTGAGAGGGTCTTTAATCTGGTGTCTTGTGGGTTAGAGGCCAAGGATACTGCTAAGCTTCTCTAGTGCCCAGGATAGCACCCTAACCAGGAAGAATTAATTATCAGGGCCAAATGACTTTAGTGATCAGGAGGAGGTGGAAACATGATCTTTCAAGGAGACATATATTTCAGACACAAGAGAGAATATGAGAAAAAAATAGGAAGGGAGCAGATATGACAGGCAACAGTTAAGGTCTGAAAACCTGGGGAGAAGGACACAGGGAACAGTGAGGTCACTGTTTTGTCTCCTGTCTTTTCAACCACCCAGTGTGAATTTTTTCCACTGTCCTTGATAATTTCTCTACTGTCCTTGATAATTTACTAGGGCATCAGCCATGTGACTTTTATCCTTGAATTCACCCACTTCCAGCTCTCTTTAACTTTGAGGAAATCACAGCTTCTCTCTCTGGTTTGCATAAATACTTAGGTTCCAGAGTTCTCAGAGACAGCTCCATTCTCCCAGCCTGATGCTTTCCTTAGTGTAGATAAGAGTCTCTTATCCATTAAATCCTGTCCCAATAGACAAGGAAAAACATCTTAACCTTTCTCTGAGATGTCCAAAACTTTCTATTAAGCCCATTTCAATAAATCATCTGCAACTAAATGTGGTTAATGGGGATGATTACCTAATCTTGAAATAGGCTTCATCTTTAGCCATATATACTAACATGAAACAGACTGAAGTATTAGGCACACATCATCCGAAGCCATTAGTAACTTCACATTTCTTCTTATATCAAGCGTTTCTTCCATTATGTGTGTTTTCCCATGGCAGTAGTAAAAATGTTGAGGCCTCATTTGCATATTTTGAGTTTCTAACTTAAGAATTTTCATCCAATGAAAACTATATGGTTTAGCACATTCTTCCTTTAGAAATTTTTTTCCATTTTTCCATTTATGCCCTCATACTCAAAAGAATATCTACCTTAAAGACACTCAACAAGGACAGTGCTTAAGGGGAAAGTCCTTTATGAATTCATAAAATTGGAAGGTAAGTTCATCATTCATATGCTTTAACATTTGGTTTGTTTTGCCTCATTTTATTTCTACCAAGAGGTAAACAATGACATTTTATCATTAAAATTTTATCTTGTTATTTTAAACATCCTAGGAATTTTGTGCACATTTAATAGAGAAACTGGAATAAAAAAACTAAAACAATGTGAAAGAATATCTAACAGCTGCCCAATTATAATAACCTCAAGGCAAAGAGTTGGTCAGGATGCAATTCTTTTGTGTATTTTTCATTTCCTTCTGACTTTTAAAAATATAACTTGTGTTCCTATAAATGCTACATCAAAGCAATCATAATAAATAATTAGAATATTATCAAAGTCTGTTTTGTCCTTCCAGCTGCTAGGACAGTTTTATTTACATAGTATTGTGAAGTGACTCAAAAACAGCTGCTATTTTATAGGAGCTATTCCATGACTTGATTTGAAAAGCTTTCTCCACCATATCCAATGGCACTTTAACAGCAATGACAGACTCATGACAGAACAGTTTTTGGACTTTCATGCATCTCAAAAGGAAAATAGCTTTAATCGGTGGATGAGTGTCGTGAATAGGAATGTGCTGTTTTACAAGGGAAATGGTGGTCTGAGTTGGCCTGCTTTCAGACTGAGGAAAGTGTACAACCACAGAAGTGCATCTGTCCAACGCCTGGAGGACTCTTGCAGAAATACATCCTGTAGAAGGTTCCCTTGCAAACTTAACTTCCCTCACCTGTGGAGAGTCATTCTCAGACACTCCTCGAATAGAAAACAGAAGTAGGGAGAGGCAGATAGATCTGAGAACTCCTGAAGCTAAATCCCATGGGCAAAGCAAAAAGGGGGTGGGGGTTAGGGGGGCTGCATCATGGGAAGAGAATGGGCAAGGCAAGAAGGGAAAAAAAGACTAAAGAGACATTAAAAGGAGAAGAAAGGAAAGAGTGTTACCCCAAACATTTCATTTGTTTTCTCCTACACATTGCAACAGTTTCCTTTTGCCATCATTGCTTGGTGCTGGGGAATGAACCCAGAGCTTAGTATGTGCTAAGGTCATGGTCTATCCATGAACTACACCTCCAATGCAAAAATCCCTTGATTAATTAGTTCATGACTTGGTTGTTTTACAAATATCTCTCCTCTCACAAGAAGAAATTCTTCCTTGATTTTTCAAGGGAAAAGCACATACATGGGGGAGCAGTTTCAGTAGTATTTGACCACAGGAAAAACCTGCTGAGTTAGTATGTCACCTGTGCCCACAACACCTCAGGATCACTTTCTAATCAGGTTGCTTATTTATTTATTGACACACCAATTCAAAATCATTATGCAGTTAGTGATGGGAAATGCAAGCTTTTAGTCTAAAGGTCTAATCAAGACTGTCAATCGACCTGTCCCAAATTTGTTATTGATAACATTTGGGAAATTACAGTTTTTATTATGTCAGCAGCTTCTGGCCAACTATTTTTTTCTTCAAACTGTTTTCAGATATTTTGTCTTGGCAGGGATAGTACACAGGACATATGAACTGTCAATTTTGCTCATGTCATAAATTTGTATTGAATACTTTATTCAATATGACCTTAAAGGTATGATTCTACAAAGATGAGTGGGGGGAGAGAAAGGGAGAGAGAAGGGAAAGCATATGGAAATGGTAGGAGACCCTCAATGTTACACAAAATTACATAGAAGAGGATGTGAGGGGAAAGTGGGGGGGAAACAAGGGAGAGAACTGAACAACAGCAGATGAGGTAGAGAGGGATGATGGGAGGGGAGGGGAGGGGGGATAGTAGGGGAAAGGAAAGGTAGCAGAATACAACAGTCACTAATATGCCTTTATGTAAAAATATGAGTGTGTAACGATGTGATTCTGCAATTTGTATTTGGGGTAAAAATGGGAGTTCATAACCCAATTGAATCAAATGTATGAAAGATGATATATCATGAGCTTTGTAATGTTTTGAACAACCAATAAAAAAAATAAAAAAAGAAATAAACAAGCCTTTATTTATTTATTTATTTTTGGTTTATATCTATGACTAAATTCCTGTTTGACTCTCACAGTTCCTTATTAAGCTTTTTTGAAATGTGATATGTTTCTTTAAATTGTCCATGAATGGACATATGATTAACTAAATAATGAAATGTCCAGGAAATAAAATATTATGTAGCAAATAATAAGAATGACTTAAGTCTTTATCTTGACCTCCAGTGAAAACAAATTAGAGAATAACTAAAACCACAATGAAACATTACCTTATACCTGTTGAAATGTTAAAAAAAGGGACATAAAGTATCAGCAAGTATCAGCGGAGCACAACAGACACTAGTATGGCAATTTGTAAATCAATGGATGTGTAACTGATGTGAATCTGCAATCTGTGTATGGGGTGAAGGTGGGAGTTCATAACCCACTAGAATCAAAGTGTGGAATATGATATGTCAAGAAATTTGTAATGTTTTGAACAACCCACAATAAAAAATTAAAAAATAAATAAATAAATAAAAAAATTAAAAAAAAAAAAAAAAAAAAAAGAAAGTGAAAAAAATGAAAGTTTGTACATTGTTGGGGAGTACTTAGAACAGCTATCACAGAAAATGGCATGGAAGTTCTCCCCAGAATAAAAACTAAAACTACTGCAGAATTTAGTGATCTTACTTTTGGGTATCTATATGAAAAAGCTGAAATGAATATGTCAAAGGGAAATTTGTACTCCCAATTTCATTGTAGCATTGTTCACAATAGCCAAAATATGGAAGCACCATAGAAGCATTCATCAATGCATAAATAGCTAGAGAAAATTTATAATGAATACACAATGAAATACTATTCAGTCATTAGAAAGAAAAATCCTGTCATTTTTAACAATGTGGATGAATCAGGAAGGAAATGATCTAAGTGAAGTATGTCAGAAGTGGAGGACAAACACTGTCTCTATTTTATGAGGAATTAAAAAATTTTAAATGTATAGAAGTAGAAAATAAAATGATGGTTATCAGACTCTGAAGAGGTCTGTAAGGGGAGTTGTTGATTAAAGAGTACAGAGTTTCAGGCAGACAAGAGGAATATACTTTGTTCTTCATTGTCACTATATTCAATAATAACATATCATTACCTTAAAATAACTAAGAAAATAAATTTCAAATGTCTGAGCATAAAAAAATAGGTAATCAAGGTGATGGGTAGGTTAACTAGCACAATTTAATCATTCCACCTTGCATTTATGCATCAACATATTACTTAATACTATTAATGTATACAATTTGATTTCTCAGTTGAAATTAATATTTTAAAAATTCCAAAAAGCAAATATAAGTTAACATCAGTTATTAAAAGAGGGAAAAGGAGAAATTTATGCTTTTTTATACATCTTTGTATTTTTAGTTGTCATGATCACATATTATGACATTGCTTTTAGAATTCCTAAGAAATGTAAGTAAATAGAATGCATACTAATATAAATTTGAACTTCTTCATTAGCATAATTTACATAGTAAATTACAACCTATATTTGGACTATAAATACTTATTCTTCACACATTCAACTAATTTAGCTAATAATAATATTATGATTTCATATTTATAATTAGTACTATTAATCTCCATCTGGTACACAGAAAATACAAATTTTTTAATTCTATCTCACATACTCTTGATCACAAACATAAAATGAAAGATGACTCAGAGAAAAACTAACTCATTAAAGCTGCTGCCATCACTGATACTAACCTAAAGTCTGTCATTCCACTAAATATTACTTCCCAGATGATATTTTTCATGTGTAAGTTTGCATAGATATGGGTCTTCCCATATAAAAGTGCTCAAATAGGAACTGTGGAAACAAATATATGTGCAAAAACAATAGTACAGTATTGAATTAATTTTTTTCTGGTACTTAAGACCCTGGCCAACAGATGCCCAGATGAATAAAACATGCTAAAATGAGAAAGAATATGAAAATGCCACAGGTATATGCCTTGTGAATGACTGAGTCATTTGTAAATGTGTGTTAATGTCATACACTAAGCCTAGAAATTGCTCAGAGTAGGTCTGCCTGAGTTTAAATGTATCACTTGACATTTTGAACCACTAAAAATTTTCTTGCCATTCTGCATCCTTTTACTGTCGATTTTCTGCATTCTAGTGAACTTGAGAAAACACATCAAAAGAATCTTCATTTAATTACATTTTTGTAATATTTTCCCAATTCCCAATAGAAGTTCTGTTGTTTCTACCAAGAGCTATATTTTTATCTGTTATATTTTTTTTCCATTCAGACATATTTATAAACAAATGTATTATTAAAATATAAATAATGTTCTACTTAAGTTGGTGAGTTAGGCAATTTCTGAGTTCAAAAAAATATCTTCAATAAATATTGTTTGTTAACCTAGAGAACAATTGGATATTATCTCAAATCCCAAATATAGATCTTATCAATTTCAACAAACTCTTTCCAAAATTCTAAGACTTGTATGATTGCATAGTATACTGATGAGGGCCACAGACAAATCAAGATGGCACCTGGCACTTTGCCAGGAGGGTTGGTTTGAGAGGTAACGCCAGAAAGCATTAAGATGATGGAGATTCCTTAATGACTGACTGCTGTATCTAGATCATGTTAATTAAGTTAAGCTGTGTGTAATAAGTTAGGTATATATACTTCTCTGTCCTGTAATAAAGTGGCTCCCGCTGTATCAACCTTTACAAGTTGCTTGTCACCCCCCGGTTAGTTTGCCCAGCCAGACTGCGGCAGTATACTTTCACAAATATCCAACCAATATATTAAAGTCAAAAACTCTGTTAATACAAACTAATATTTTCAATATCTGAAAAATATATTTTAATAAAAGCTACAACGGACATAATATTATGGTACTCTATTGGCAAATTCACTGGTATCTGTAGCATAAGCATGATATCAGGGCACATATGAATACATACTGAATGTTCATTTAGTAAAACACTTTCAAGGACTATTAATACTACTTAATATATGATTAACAAAGGAAGTCAGAAAAGGGGAAACAGGAATGTGAAAGGCTACTCAGCATTACTAATCACGACAAACAAAACTCTATTGAGATATTACATTACACCTGTTAAGATGGCCATTACTCAATAAACAACAATAGCAAAAAAGAAAATGACCAGTGGTGTTAAAGATGTGGAGAAATTGGAACCACTGGTCACTACTTGTGGGTATGTAAAATGGCACAATCACAATTGAAAACAGTATGGAAGTTACTCATTAAAAATTAAAAATGCAGTACCAAAGGATCCAGCAATGCCACTTCTGGATATTTATCCAAAAGACTAAAAACAAGATCCTGAAGAGATACTTGCACTCCCGTGTTGATTATCACATTATTCACAGTAGCCAAGATGTAAAAATTTCCTAAATATTCACCAACAGACAGATAAAGATAGCATGAGATATATATACACATATGCAAATGCCTACATATGTGTATACACATATATAATGGAATATTATTTATCCATAGATAGGAAACCCGATTGTATGTTACAACATGAATAAACTTGAAGACCTTATGCTAGGTGCAAAAAAAGCCAGTCACAGAAAGACAAATACCACATGATAGTGCATATAAGAAGTATATAAAGTAGTTAAACTCTTGGAAGCAGAGAGTTGAATGGTTCTGTTCAGCAGCTATAACATGCAAGATAGAGTTTTAGAGTTTGGCTGTACCACCTGGTGCTTATTATTAATGATACTATAGTGCACTTAAAAATTAAGAGAGTAGATAACATGCATTAAACTATTTATCAAAAATTTTTTAAATATGTGATTCATAACAAAACAGGGTGTTGTTATGCAAACTCAGTTGTTCTTCTGAAATGACTAATTACATTTTGTATCAAATACATTTTATGGGGAATCTATTATTGAAGCTTGCTTATATAAATTGATCAGCCATAATTAATGTGAACTTCTTTGAAACTTTTCTTCCATGGAAATCATCATGAGAAACAACAGGGTATAGTGATCACAACGCTGGATTTACAATCTTGTGAACTTCATGTCTGTATTTTCTAACATTTTATCTTCTATGAGCATGATGTGTTGTCATTCCCTCTGAGCTTTAATTTTGTCATCTTTAAAAATGGGAATAAGAATAGGTACATCTTTGCTATGTTTAATAATATATTTCCCACAAAATACAGTGCTATGCAGTCAGTATTATATTAAGGACTCACTGGGCACCAGTAGTAGTAGGAACAGCAATGTCAGCACTAGGGCTATTAGCAGCAGCAGCAGCAGCATAGTAGTAATAGTTATAAAGGTAATAATAAAGGCAGCAATAGCAATAATTGAGGTAGAAATTGTAGCAGTTGAAGCAGTAATAGTAATATAAGGAGTAGGTATGCCAATAGTAATAACAATAATAAAAGTAGTAATAGTAGCATTCAAAGTCCCTACTTGTCTTGTTTTATTTATTTTCAATAGGACTTGTTCTAATTTGAACAAGATATATACCATGCTTGTATAATTACATCAAAATGGATTCTACTGTCACATATAACTAAAAAGAAACAATAAAAATAAAAAATAAAAAGAAACACTATACTAAAAAATAAAAACAACATAAAATATATATGCTGATTATATTAATTTTTCATTTTATGCCTTTTACTAATAGAATATAGCTGGATAAGGTCAGGAATTGTTATCTACTTTGCTTCCCGATGAATTCCATAGTCTCAGCACAGTGGAGATGGGCAACAGTATTTGTTAAATAAATATACATCTATTTATTTATTTATTTATTTTTATTTATTTTTAATTTTTATTACTAGTTGTTCAAAACATTACATAGTTCTTGACATATCATATTTCACACATTTGATTCAAGTGGGTTATAAACTCCCATTTTTATCCCATATATAGATTGCAGAATCACATCGGTTACACATCCACTTTTTTACATATTGCCATACTAGTGTCTGATGTGTTCTGCTGCCTTTCCTATCCTCTACTATCCCCCCTCTCCTCCCCTCCCCTCTCATCTTCTCTCTCTACCCCATCTACTGTAATTCATTTCTCCCCCTTGTTTATTTTCCCTTTCCTCTCACTTCCTCTTATATGTAATTTTATATAACAATGAGGGTCTCCTTCCATTTCCATGCAATTTCCCTTCTCTCTCCCTTTCCCTCCCACCTCTCGTCCCTGTTTAACGTCAATCTTCTTCTCATGCTCTTCCTCCCTGCTCTGTTCTTAGTTGTTCTCCTTATATCAAAGAAGACATTTGGCATTTGTTTTTTAGGGATTGGCTACCTTCACTTAGCATAATCTGCTCTAATGCCATCCATTTCCCTGCAAATTCCATGATTTTGTCATTTTTTAATGCAGAGTAATACTCCATTGTGCATAAATGCCAAGTTTTTTTTATCCATTCATCTACTGAAGGGCATCTAGGTTGGTTCCACAGTCTAGCTATTGTGAATTGTGCTGCTATGAACATGGATGTAGCAGTATCCCTGTAGTATGCTCTTTTTAGGTTTTTAGGAAATAGACCGTGAAGGGGAATAGCTGGGTCAAATGGTGGTTCCATTCCCAGCTTTCCAAGAAATCTCCATACTGCTTTCCAAATTGGCCGCGCCAATTTGCAGTCCCACCAGCAATGTACAAGTGTACCCTTTTCCCCACATCCTTGGCAGCACTTGTTGTTTGACTTCATAATGGCTGCTAATCTTACTGGAGTGAGATGGCATGTTAGGGTGGTTTTGATTTGCATTTCTCTGACTGCTAGTGATGGTGAGCATTTTTCATGTACTTGTTGATTGATTGTATGTCCTACTCTGAGAAGTGTCTGTTCAGGTTCTTGGCCCATTTGTTGATTGGGTTATTTGTTTTCTTATTGTTTAATTTTTTTAGTTCTTTGTATACTCTGGATAGTAGGGCTCCATCTGAAGTGTGAGGAGTAAAAATTTGTTCCCAGTATGTAGGCTCCCTATTTACCTCTCTTATTGTTTCTCTTGCTGAGAAAAAACTTTTTAGTTTAAGTAAGTCCCATTTGTTGATTCTTGTTATTAACTCTTGTGCTATGGGTGTCCTATTAAGGAATTTGGAGCCCGACCCCACAATATGTAGATTGGAGCCAACTTTTTCTTCTATCAGACGCAGAGTCTCTGATTTGATATCAAGATCTTTGATCCATTTTGAGTTAACTTTTGTGCATGGCGAAAGAAAGAGATTAAGTTTCATTTTGTTGCATATGGATTTCCAGTTTTGCCAGCACCATTTGTTGAAGATGCTATCCTTCCTCCATTGCATGCTTTTAGCCCCTTTATCAAATATAAGAAAGTTGTAGTTTTGTGGATTGGTCTCTGTGTCCTCTATTCTGTACCATTGGTCCACACACCTGTTTTGGTACCAGTACCATGCTGTTTTTGTTACTATTGCTCTGTAGTATAGTTTGAAGTCTGGTATTGCTATACTGCCTGATTCACACTTCCTACTTAGAATTGTTTTTGCTATTCTGGGTCTTTTATTTTTCCATATGAATTTCATAATTGCTTTATCTATTTCTACAAAAAAATCATCTATCGAGATAATCATATGGTTCTTATCTTCAAGTCTATTGATGTGGTGAATAACATTTATTGATTTCCGTATACTGAACCAGCCTTGCATCCCAGGGATGAATCCTAATTGATCATGATGCACGATCTTTTTGATATGTTTCTGTATCCGATTTGCCAGAATTTTATTGAGGATTTTTGCATCTAAGTTCATTAGAGATATTGGTCTGTAGTTTTCTTTCTTTGAATTGTCTTTGTCTGGTTTAGGAATCAGGGTGATGTTGGCCTCGTAGAATGAATTTGGAAGTTCTCCCTCTTTTTCTATTTCCTGAAATAGCTTGAAAAGTATTGGTATTAGTTTCTCTTTAAAGGTTTTGTAAAACCCTGCTGTATCCCCATCCAGTCCTGGGCTTTTCTTAGTTGGTAGTCTTTTGGTGGCTTCTTCTATTTCCTCAATTGATATTGGTCTGTTTAGGTTGTGTATATCCTCCTGACTCAATCTGGGCAGATCATATGACTAAAGAAATTTATCAATGCCTTCACTGTCTTCTATTTTATTGGAGTATAAGGATTCAAAATAATTTCTAATTATCTTCTGTATTTCTGAAGTTTCTGTTGTGATATTGCCTTTTTCATCCCATATGCTAGTAATTTGAGTTCTCTCTCTTCTCTTCGTTAGCATGGCTAAGGGTCTGTCGATCTTATTTATTTTTTCAAAGAACCAACTTTTAGTTTTGTCAATTTTTTCAATTGTTTCTTTTGTTTCAATTTCATTGATTTCAGCTCTGATTTTAATTATTTCTTGCCTTCTACTTCTTTTGCTGTTGTTTTGCTCTTCTTTTTCTAGGGTTTTGAGATGAAGTGTGAGATCATTTATTTGTTGTTTTTTTCTTTTTTTAAGGAATGAACTCCAAGCAATGAATTTTCCTCTTAGAACTGCTTTCATTGTGTTCCATAGATTCTTATGTGTTGTGTCGGTGTTTTCATTTATCTCTAAGAATTTTTTAATTTCCTCCTTGATGTCTTCTATAACCCATTGATCATTCAGTGACCTATTGTTCATTCTCCAAGTGATGCATGATTTTTCCTTCCTACTTTTATCATTGATTTCCAGTTTCATTCCATTTTGATCAGATAAGATGCATGGTATTATCTCTACTCCTTTATAATTTCTAAGAGTTGCCCTGTGACATAATATATGATCTATTTTTGAGAAGGATCCATGTGCTGCTGAGAAAAAAAAGTGTAACTGCTTGATGTTGGGTGGTATATTCTATATATGTAAATTAAGTCTAGGGTATTAATTTTATTATTGAGTTCTATAGTTTCTTTATTCAACTTTTGTCTGGAAGATCTGTCCAGTGGTGAGAGAGGTGTGTTGAAGTCTCCCATAATTATTGTATGGTGGTCTATTAGACTCTTGAACTTGAGAAGAGTTTGTTTGATGAACATAGCTGCACCATTGTTTGGGGCATATATATTTATGATTGTTATGTCTTGTTGGTGTATGATACCCTTGAGCAGTATGTAGTGTCCCTCTTTATCCCTTTTGATTAACTTTGGCTTGAAATCTATTTTATTTGATATGAGTATGGACACTCCTGCTTGTTTCCGAGGTCCATATGAGTGTTATGATTTTTCCCAACCTTTCACCTTCAGTCTATGTATGTATTTTCCTATCAAATATGTCTCCTGTAGGCAGCATATTGTTGGATCTTTTTTTTTTTTTTTTGATCCATTCTACTAGCCTGTGTCTCTTGATTGGTGAGTTTAAGCCATTAACATTTAGGCTTATTATTGAGATATGGATTGTTCTTCCAGCCATATTTGTTTATTGATGTTATTTAACATGGTTTGTTTTTCCTCTTTGATTATTTTTTTCCTTTACTGTACTACCTCCCGCTGTTGGTTTTCATTGTTATTTTCCATTTCCTCTTCCTGTAATGTTTTGCCGAGGATGTTTTGAAGAGCTGGTTTTCTAGCTGTAAATTCTTTTAACTTTTGTTTATCGTGGAAGGTTTTAATTTCATCTTCCATCCTGAAGCTTAATTTCGCTAGATACACAATTCTTGGTTGGAACCCATTTTCTTTCAGCATTTGAAATATGTTGTTCCAGGATCTTCTAGCTTTCAGAGTCTGTGTTGAAAGATCAGCTGTTATCCTGACTGGTTTACCCCTAAATGTAATCTGCTTCCTTTCTCTTGTAGCTTTTAAAATTCTCTCCTTATTCTGTATGTTGGGCATCTTCATTATAATGTGTCTAGGTGTGGATCTCTTATGATTTTGCACATTCGGCGTCCTGTAGGCTTCTAGGATTTGGGATTCTGTCTCATTCTTCAAGTCTGGGAAGTTTTCTCATATTATTTCATTGAACAGATTGCTCATTCCTTTGGTTTGGACCTCTATACCTTCCTGTATCCCAATAACTCTTACGTTTGGTCTCTTTATGTTATCCCATATTTCTTGGATGTTCTGCTCATGGTTTCTTAACAGTCTTGCTACGCTGTCTATGTTTTTTTCAAGTTGAAATACTTTGTCTTCATTGTCTAATGTTCTATCTTCTAAGTGTTCTACTCTGCTGGTAGTACTCTCATTTGAGTTATTAATTTGATTTATTGCTTCCTGCATTTCTAGGATTTCTGTTTGTTTGTTTTTTATAACCTCTATCTCCCTGTATAGTTGATCCTTTGCTTCCTGGATTTGTTTGTGTAATTCATTGTCGAAGTGATCTTTCATTGTCTGATTTTGCTGTCTAATGTCTTCTTTGAGACTCCAGATCATCTGAAGCATGTATATCCTGAATTCTTTATCTGACATTCCATCTGCTTCAGATATTACCTCTTCTAAAGTTGAGTTGACCTGCATTGCTTGTGGTCCTTTCCTTCCTTGTCTTTTCATACTGCTCACATTTCTTTCTTCTTTGTGAAACTGTTGTGTTATTGAATTTTCTCCCTATATATTTATATTGCTCTTGTATAGTTGCAAAGTCTCCCTTTTGTGGATAAAGACAATGTTAACAGTTCTCAATATCAATAGTACATCTTCTAAGCACACGTTTTCCTTATTACTACATTTATAGCTAGACTCTATGTCTACAAATGTTGGTTTCGATTATTGTTTATAAATATAGTCATTAGTTTCTGGTAGCTTGAAGAAAACTGAATTTCAGGTGTAGGATGTTATGTTTAGGGGGAAAGGAGTGAGGGTATGGGGTTAATCTAACTTAGTAATTTTGGAAAGCTGTAACCAATAGATGGGTAATTTATGGAAGAATGTATAGATTCAAATTCCTATCTGTATTTATAAGATTAGCCTACTTATGAATAGTAAAATTTAGGGCGTTGCAAGTGGGATAGAGGGAGTAAGAGGGAGGAAAACTAATAACAAGGAAAGGAAGAGAAAAAAAGAGAGTGGGAAAAAGAAAATATGAGAAAAAAAGAAAATAAATAAAAAGGGGGGAGGGAGGTGGGGCATATGCAATTCCTCTATAGTATATTATTCTGGTGATTCAGTTGTTAAAGACCTTTTTCATGCACAATTTTTGGTTTTACATATGTTGAGATTGCGAGGACCAGAGGGGGAAGAGTAGAGGAGACTGGGTGAATGGATAAAAAGGGAGAGAGAAGAGAGAAAAAGAAAGAAAAAAAATGTCTCTCAGAACTCTGTTTTCATTTCTTCCAGTTGGTTGCATTGTCTATTCCTAGCTTGAGTCTCTGGGTTCAGGATGGTGGTGGTAGTCAGTGTGAGAGGATTTGAGCTTCCACCTGTGGCCTCTCTACTCTTATTCTCTGAGATGTAAACCAGGTGCCTGATCCACTGCAGAACTGCACTCGTGGCCACGCCAACCGGTTGGTGGGTTTTAAGGGTTGGTGGGATTTTCCAAGATGAGTTCCATCAGTTTTTCTCATAAGGTGTTTGATGAGGTGGGGGTGTTGGGGAAACCTTATGTTTGTCAACAGCTCGGTCAGGTGACCGCCCGGGCTGGCGGCAGGGCCCCTCCTCCAGTTGGAGTGGTCTGTCTACCGCACCAGTGGGAGGCTGGGCTCCTCCGACTGGGGAGGTCTGTCTGCCGCGCAGGCGGGCCGCTGAGCTCCTTCTCCGGGTCACGTGGTCTGCCTACCATGCAGGCGGTGGCTGGGCCCCTCCTCAAGCTGGGGTGGTCTGTCTATAAGTATACATCTTGCACTTTGAAATTTCTGTTGTTTTGAGAGCTTCTATTACAAATATAGAATAGAATACCCTGTTCTATTCTGTGTGTTGAATAATAACTCACTCTGATCACTGTAAGAATATGTCATATTTCCAGAAAAGCTTTACTTATTTTGGATAATGGTTCTCCTTGGCAGATCCAGGAGCACATAAAAACTTGAGAATCATTTTCTAGTTAATTTCTTTAATAGATATTTATTACCTACCATGATAGATGCTAGAGAAAAATATGATGGACAATTATTATCTTCAAGAAGCTCACATCAGGGTAGGATAAATAAATATATAAGCACACACTTATATTGAAATTGTTTCAGGACATACAGTGAACAAAAGTTTATTCTCTGTTCAAAGTCTTCCAACAGGGAGCAGACTTTTAAAAAACTGTAAGTAAATATGCATTGTGTGAAATAGTGATAAGTGCTATGGAGAGAACAATAGAGCTCATTAAGAGGAACTGGAAGTACAAGAAGTACTATTTTAGGGATAAGAGATATTTTATCTAGTACAGTTAGGGGAAACTTCTCTGATAAGATGAAATTTAAACAGTAATCTGAAGTATTGTAGGAGTGGACCATGTAAAATCTATGGAGAAAGAGGATTTAAAGCCAAGAGAACAGTGAGTTAAAAGTTCCAGATGTAGGAAGATTATGTGTTGAAATATCAGCAAGGAAACCATCATGGCTGGAGCAGAGAGGATAAGAGAGAATAAATAAGTTGGAGGGTGCTATATTGAATATTCCACAAAATCCCATGGGTTAAAGTTTTGGTATCCAGAATGGTGTTATTGGAAGGTGATAGAGCCATCAGGAGTGACGCCTAGTGGTACTCCTGAAGGGAAGTATTGAATTCAGGCCTTTTCCCCTCTCTTTTTCTTCCTGGTTGATGAGGGGGATGATTTCGCTCTGCCACAATGTGCTGCCTCATCACAGACCCAAAGTCATCAATTGTGGGCTGGAACCTCCAAAATTGGAGCCAAAATAAATCTTTTCTTTTCCTGAGTTTATCATCTCCGGCATTTGTTCTAGTGATAGAAAGAAAGTTGACTCACACAGTAAGTGAGTAGATCCACAATGCACAAGCCTTTAGAAGCTGCTGAAAAGACTCTTAAGATTTACTTGGAATGGTATGTGAAAATATTGGAATATTTCAAGCCAAATGATGGCCTGATCTGACATTTTAAAAGAATTACTCTGGCCACTGAGAAACTTTAAGAGGCAACAACAAAAACAAGGAAATTAGTTAGTAGAAAAATTAACCCACATTAACAGACTCTGATGGAACCACAATATTAGCCATGAAAATTGTGGGACACAAAGTCCTATTCTTGATACACACATCGCAGGTAAAGATTATAAGATTTACTGATGAATTAGATATGGACATAAGAAGAAAAGTGGTCTGATCATGTGGATGATCAGAGAGGCCTTTTACTAAAATTAGTGAAGCACTAAGAGGAGGAGGCATTGAGAATTCTTGCGATCTAATTGTGGAAGTCTTAGATATGAAGCAATGTTAGTAAATCAAAGCATATATGCACTTGATAGTATAAATCTCCAGTGGAAAGAGCCCATGGTATTAAGGAAAAGAGCATCAAGAAAGACTTTTCAGAGGAGGTTTTGCCTAAATAAATTGTCCACAGGAAGTAGGAATTGTTCACAAATTTAGGGGAAATATTACAGGGAGAGGACTTAGGATAATGAAACTTTAAGAGCAATAATTGAATAAAATAAATATAATTAACTTTAAAATTTTAAATGTGGGTGAAATTTTGGATTGAAATTTCTCATCAATGAAGAACTGTGAAAAAAATTTTGAAGAGGAAAGTGATATGTTTACATGTACAATTTATGTAAGTTATTCTACCAATTGTGATATTATATATGAAGAAGAATTTAACAAGGCAATTCAAACAATAAATAATGAAAGCCTGAGCCAAAATAGAAGAAAGACAAAGAGGAAAATGTATAATCAAGATGAAATGAGAATTGGGCTTGGTGGTGGTGCCCACCTATGATCCCAGTGACTTGGGAGGACATAGCAAGAGGATTGCAAATTCAATGCCAGTCTCAGAAACTTAAGGAGACCCTGTCTCAAAAAATTAAATGGGTTGTGAATGTGACCCAGAGATAGAGCACTAGCATGTGCAAGGCCCTGGGTTCAATCCTTAATAATGAAAAATAAATAAATAAAAAAAAAATAAATACATTTGACATATAAAAGGGAGAGGTCAGCGGCGATTCGAAATCTCTGGCGAAGCTAATAGAGTAGATGGTGTGCTATCAAGCAAGACTGAAAATACATAAGGAGGTCCAGAAAAAAAAATGGATTATGGATTTTTTTTATAACTTGATGTGATGGGAAATAAAAATAATAACAATAATATCAATATGTTAAGTGTTTACTATGTGCCAGCCATTTCAGATGCATTCTGTCATGAAAGCTTTATTACTCAGTAAATGAAGTAAATTCTCTTTATTTAAAAGGGGAGGGATGATATTTACATGACATAGGTAAATTAACTAATGTAGAAAAGCAGAGATTCAAACTCAAATATTTTCTTTAACCCAGGGACAAATTTCTTAGCAACTAGATCCTAGATAACTAAGTCTGAACTCATGGAAAACATCAAACCAATAACAGAAATTTGAGAATCATCTGCATTCAGTTGCATATATGATTTTAAAATTAAGACCATAATAGTTGATAAGATATCAAGGAAAAGCATGAAAAATGAAAAGCAATTTGCTGCAGCAGAAACTCCAACAAAAAGTACCTAAAATATATAGAAAGAAAGAAGAAAGAACCCATAAAAGGCACAGAAATTCAATTTACAAGGGGATGGCAGAGAACAATCAGAAGAATAAAAGGTCTTAAAGGTCAACAGAGAAGAAGACTTCAAGCAGAAAGGGGATATTCAATGCTTCTAAAGGCAGTACAATATATATCAATTGATTTTAACAATTAGGAGACCATCACTGAGGACAATGTCTGTAATATGGTGAAAATAAATTGTAAATAGTGGCTCAAGAAGCAATTGGGAGTTTGGGAATTGGACACTTTTATATTACATACTAGTTGGATAAGGAAAATAAGGAAGATGTTTTAAGATAGCTACAGGATGATCCAGGATTCGTATATTTAAAAAAAAAAAAAACAATTGTTTTGGGAAGAAAACAAACAGTTGAAGGGAAAGAACCTGCAGAATAGAAGATATTAGAGATTCAGGAGAAACAGTATAAAGGATGAATTAGATTTTAGAATATGTGCAAGAGGTTGTCAAGACATAGTATAAGATTGTGAACAGAATTTTAAACAGAATTTGCTCAATGAGCTTGAACAACAAAATATATGTATAAGAATGATGTTAAGTTAGTCTCTATGGAGAAATATTCAAGATTTAAAGGGATGGAATGATTTTCTGATGAACTAGGAAGAAGATCCTCTATTTCATGTGAGTAAGTTGTGAACTAACCAGGGAACTTGAAAATAGCCTTGTGATGGGAGAGGTAGATGCTAAAATCAGATAAAAGAATTGAAGTGTACACTGAGTTTATTATGATCATATAGTGCTGCTATTGAGGACATATAGGAAAGCCATCATAAAAATAGGAACCACTAACATAAAGGAATTAAAGTCAATGTGTGTGGTGGGGGAATAGGGATATAGTATTCCACTTATTTACATAACAGTTCACACAATACAGCCCATCTCTGCAACTGGCCTAATACTTCAATCTATTTCTTTCCTAAAATTTGTTCAGATTAAATCATCTTTTCAATACCCAACCTGAAGATGGTTGCTTCATACTTTTCCTCATCATCAAGAACAACTTTAGAACATGATAAATGTGACAGTCACAATAAGAAATTAGAAAAAGATGTGGAGCTATCATAAAAATATGTTCTCCAAGTCTATTATAACTTTTGTAGTGGATATCTATTCAAAATAATGATTGTTTTTCTCTGAAAACTCCCTTATTTCAAGTTGAGTTCTACTGTAAATATTGTTTTATACTTTCTCCAAATAACTATCTATGATTATTTATGCAGTAAATTAGTAAGACCAATGGAAATTATTTCATTTTTGTCTTCTAATTTAATGGGTCTTTTTTTCTTTCTTGATTTTTCTCTGAGAGAAGGCTTTTGCCAGGTGGTAGATAGACTCAATTTGTGAGACTCTAATGATTTTGTCATTTTAAAGATATTATAGGAAAATGCCTGAAGTTCTTCTTAATCTTTCTCTCATCCCCTTGGTAAGCATCCTTGGTGTCATCAATCTGTGGTTTATCTCTTGGATAGTGCTCCTCAGTTTTTAAATTATTTTTCCCTATTTTAGATTTCCAATTTCTGTCCTGACTTTTAGTCTGTATGATTCAGAATTTGGCAACTACTAAGTGAAAAAAATACACCAGGAAAATCATCTGTTTAGAGCAATATGATTTTTACAAATTTTAATACATAAATTGCAATTCCCATCCCAATTAAAAATATTGAGTAATGACCATATTAGTTAACTGAACACCAGCAATGATTAATTAAATTATACATTATGCTCACATTGATACTTTTCGATTACTTAGAGGTTGTCATTTTGTGTATAATCATTATCTTTAAATGTCCTTGCAACAACAACATGTTTACTAAAAATAATTAGACCTGAGTATTGCATTCTAAGAGAAAAACTTATGCATCAATTAAATAGAATATTAAGTTCAAATAAAAATGGTGATGTTAAAAGAGATTATTTATTTTCCAATTGCCACATATGTTATCGAAAATGCCAATAAATTGCCTATTTATAGTCTTATCAAGATATTGTTACATATTGAACATTTCCCTAAATCTGATATTAACTATGAACTATTAACTTTAGCACTGATACTAAGGACCACATCCAGTTGAAATGTATTAGTGAAGATACTTTATTATTTTATGACTATAAGATCTTCTGAACTCTCAAATTCTGTAGTATTCAATGCTACTACTGTAGCTTACAACTACCAGAGGCCTAGACCTATTTTCAAAAATCTATTTTAGAAAAATGTTACAAAAAATTTTAAAACTCTTAGGGGAAAAAAGTCATCAAATTTTAATGAGTATTGAGCTATTTCAATATCTCAAGTTGGAAGAATCTAGGACATAACCAGACCTTAATTGTGTTAATAACTTATACTCTAAAAAACACAATGTTTTTATACAGTACTTTCATAGGCATCCTTTCATTGTATGTCCATGACAACTGAAAACGAGGCTGTCGGTGCAGGTCCCTTTTTTGCAGATGAACAAAATGGCCTCAATAAATAAAGCAACTTGTGAAAGGAAGCACAATAAATGAATATCTGAGACCCAAGTCTCCTGAACAGATTATGCATTAAATAACAAAAGATATCAAATGAGAACACAGGTCTCATGACTCTAAGTATAATGTGTGATACAAAACAATAGGTTATAATTCAACATTTATTGAATACTCTTATTTGAATGTGGGTGGTATCTCCCAGAGGTTCATGTGAAAAATCTTTGATCCCAGGGAGGTCATGTATTGGGAAGCTTTGTAGACTTTAGGAGGCACAATCTAGTGGGAAGTCTTTGTATCATTGGGGGTATGCCCTCAAAGGTGACTATAGGACCCCACTCCTTCCTTGCTCTTCTTTCTCTGCTTCATGACTAAAAATGTGGTCAATTTTCTCCTTTTCTTTCCCACCATCATGTGTCACAATCTACCACCCCCATCGGAACTAAGCCACTGCAGGTGACATGCCTTTGAACTTCCCAAACTTTGAACTGAATAAAATTTTCTTTTTATAAATTAGTTGTCACTGTTATTTTTACAAAAGTGACAAATAAACTGAAACTGTCACTATAGTTTACAATGTGTTCTAATGTCCAGGGGTAAAATAGTGAGGAAAAAACATATATGAACTTTATTTTCATAAAATCTATAGTGAAAGATGAAGACATTAATTAAATAATTTCATCAACAAATGCCAACTTACTTGATCTGAGCATTAAGAAGGAAAGGCACAGGATTTCCAAAGGAAATATAACAAAAGAATCCTGACTTGGACTGGGGCAGAGAGGCTGTGGAGGACAGCTTGTCATGAAGTCTAAGCAGCAGATCATCTAAATGAATCTGAGATGGACAGTAACTGAATCAATTTATTTTAGAGGGAAAACAACAGATGCAAATGACATGGGGATGAAGAGAACACAGATGATTGGAATTGTTGGAATTCCAGGGTAGTGGAAGAACCAAGAACTAGAGGAAGAGAAGACTCAGATGGATCTGAAGAAACAGGACCAATTATTAAGATCCTCTCAAGCAGTGTCAAGTATTTAGATCTTGAATAATAATCTAACCAAGATAGTGGAGTATGAGATACCTGTCCTAATGTTCCTACGATAACCATCATCATCACCACTAATACAGCATAAACATAAAAAAATACAGATGGTTAGATAGACAGGTAAATAGATTATCATAGAGATGCTGTTCACAAACCAAAATATCCAAAGAGGGTTTAAAGAACAATTAAAGAATCTGCAGCAACACAATAGAACAAAAAATGAAAATATGAAGTAAAAAACTAGAGAATATCTCAATCAATGTCCATATAGGAAGGGTCACTGATGACACCATCATACCTGAAATACCAGGAGACAGGTAACAGCCATGAGGAAAGTTAGAAGCTATTAATATCTACCACATAGCAGGAACCATCATGGTTACCAGTAGCCTGTTTTGCAGAAGACAGATATTTTTGCCATCCAGGTAACCAAAACCACTCTTGCTGAGGAACCTAAGATGGGGAGATCTAGCTGCATACCTCTCTCCAATCTAAGGATTAGCCACTACTGGGCTGCTTCAGAATAGTAACCATGACCTCTCTCAATGCCCTGACCCTGGAGTGGTGACAACTTCACAAATATTCATATTCTAGATCCAGGATCTGTAGCTGAAATAGACTTCCCACGTCTCAGATACTGAAGCCATTGCCATAGTGAGCTAATTTGTGGTCTGACTCCTACAGTTAAGCTCTCCTCCATGTGCCAGGATTCCAGGAAGATTTCTTAGATAATTAAGACCTGCCCTGATTCTGTAGACATGGTAACTCTATTCATGTTACATGTCCATATATCTACTCTTGGTTCCCTGCCTTCTCCACAACATCTTGGCTCCCTGCCTACTTCACAAGCATCTGTACTTCACACACTGTTACTAGTGCATCAGCAAGGACACCTGCCCTCTGGGCACAAGTATCACTATCACCCTGCATCCCAGAGTCAAAGTCTTTCCACATATGCTCATGCTTCAGGTCTCATTTTCATCGTCTCTCCACAAGGACCACTTATCAATAACTAGTACAACTGTCACAAGAAGAAAGACCCCCTTTGCCCAGGGGAGTTCTTTCAGCCTCAACTTGTCTAAGAAGAAGTTGTATTGGAGGTCATTTAGGAGCCATCTCTACAGAATGTTCCTGACAACTATAACTGCCAGTAAAGTATTGGTCACTGAGGATCTCTACAATCTGCATTCACATGACCTCATCAGACACAACTACCCTGAAACTGTATAACTGAGCCCTCCCTGGTTCCACAATCATCACATGTCCCACAGCAATTATGTTTATTCTCTCCAATCTCACTCTTGTAGGGGAAGATCTTTCTATGATGAAATTAGTCCATAAAGCCTTTAATAAGTGACTGTTCATAAAACGAGCAGAAATCAACATAAGTCTACAAGAAACTCAAAATCCCAGGAGACATAACACCTACCAAAAAAAAAAAACACAAAACATAATAATTTTCTAGTAGATGACTCAAAAGAAAAAGAAAGATAGGAAAAATGGAGATCGATAAATGGCCTAACAAATAATTCAAAATAATTGTTTTAAGGAAGCTCAATGTGTTAGTCAGGTTTTGATTGACATGATCAAAACAACTGACAAATAAACCTTACAGGGAGAAAGATTTATTTTGGTTCATGACTTCAGAGGATTCAATATATAATCAGCTAGCTCCAAGGCAGAAGCATCATGGTGGAAGAGCATAGCAGAAGAAAATTATACAGTTCATGGCAGTCAGGAAGTAGAGAGATGGGGAGAAGATAAACCCTTCCACATCATGCCCTATCAAATAGATTAATCCCCCAATATGGTCAGAGCCCCCAACATTTAATCATTGACTAAATGTTCCCCTTCTGAAATTTGCTGCATTTTGGAACATGCTTCCAAAATATGAGCATTTGGATCATTCCAGATTCAAACCATAACATTCAGCAAGTTTTATGAAATTACAGAGAAAAAAAATCAATGAAATCAGAAAAACATTAAATGACATAACAAAAAATTTAACAGAGAATGTGAATAATTTTCTTAAACAACAATAGAAATTAAGGAGATTAAAAATTACAACGAATGAAATGAAAAATGCAGTGGAGAGCATCAAAAGCAGAATTAATCAAGCAAAAGAATCTGTGAACCCTAAGACAGGTTATTTGAAAATAAGGAAGATTTTGGGGCTGGGGATGTGGCTCAAGCGGTAGCGCGCTCGCCTGTCATGCGTGCAGCCCGGGTTCAATCCTCAGCACCACATACAGACAAAGATGTTGTGTCCGCCGAAAACTAAAAAATAAATATTAAAAAATTCTCTCTCTCTCTCTCTCTCGCTCTCTCTCTCTCTTTAAAAAAAAGAAAATAAGGAAGATTTAAAAGAAAAAAGAACTAAAAGGAATAAGGGAAACTTGTGGAACTTATGAGACAGCATCAATATAAGATTTTACTAAGGAAAAGAGAAACAAAAATGAAGAAGCTTATTTAAATAATTGATAGGAGAAAAGTATGAAAATCAGGGGAAAGTTATAAATATATAATAAAAAGAAGGTCAAAACTTTCCTATAAGACACAATCCAAAAAGACTGCACTAAGACATTTTCAAAAAATCAAAGAAAAGGAGATTATCCTTTCAGTAACAAGAGAAATTTACATATAAATGAGTTCTAACAAGTATAGCAGCAGATTTCCCAGCAGAAAATTATAGGCTAGAGAGTGAGACATGATATATTCAAAATACTGAAGGATGATCTGCCAACTAAAAATATTGCATCCAGTAAGTACTGCCCTTCTAAAATGAAGAAAATAAAAAGACTTCCCTCCACAAACAAAATCTGAGGTATTCACCAACACTAGGCCCATCTTAAAAGAAATGCTAAAGAAAGTCCTTCAAGCTGAAAAAAAAAATAGCTAGTAACATAAAAAATATGAAAGTATAAAACGCATTTTTTAAAGTCAGTATACTGTACAATTCATAATATTCTAATTCTTTAATGGTGATGTACATAATCAATCACATATTTAGTGTGAAATTTAAAAGGCAAAACCATTAAAAAATAACTATAGTTGCAATAATTTTTTATAGGTTATACAATATAAAAATGTGGATTGTGACATAAAAATATAAAATGTCTTTGGGAAGTGGAATAAAAGTGCAGAACTATTTTTCATGCAATCACATTTATCATCTTAAAATAACCTATTATAAAAATTTTTATAAAAGCCATAATCATAAAGCTAGAAAACATTAGATCCATGAAAACCAAAAAGTAAAGACTCAAAGCATGCCATGACGGAAAATTGCCTATAGAAAGAAAAAATTCCAAGTAGGGAAGAAATCAAAAGAGAATCCATAAAACAACCCCAAAGCAATTAAGAAATGGGAGTAAGTCCTTCCTCTTAATAATTACTTTTAATATAAATAGATTAAACTCATTATAAAAAGACAGAAGTGGTTGAATATACTGAAGAAAAAAAAGGCCAGGACCCAAGTATATGTCATCTATAGAATACTCATTTCAGCTTTAAGGACATTAATGGATTAAAAAATTGATAAGATAGAAAAAGGTATCTTAACTGGGTGTGGTTGCACATACCTGTAATCCCAGTAACTGGGGAGGCTAAGGGAGGAAAATCACGAGTTCAAGGCCAATCTGGAAAACTTAGCAAGACCCTGTCTCAAAATAAAATAGTAATAAATAAATAAATGGGACTGGAGCTGTAGCTCAGTGGTACAGTGGTAGAGTGCCCTGGGTTTAATCACCAGAATAAAAAATTTTAAAAAGATATTTCATGCCAGTGGAAACCAAAAGAGGCATGAGTATCTATACTTACATCATAAAAAGTAAATAGAGTTTAAATCAAAAACTAGGAAATGTGCAAAGAAGTCATTATATAATGATAAAGAACTGAATTCATCAAGAAAATACAACCATTTAAACATATATGCACCAACATCAGATCACCTAAATACACAAAGCAAATGGTAATAGATCTGAAGAGACAGGAAGACTAAAATATAATTTTAATAGAGAACTTAAGTATACCACTTTCAACAATGGACAGATTCCTCAGATAGAATACCAATAAGGAAACATTACATTTGATCTACACTTTAGAAGAAATGGATCTAATATACAGAACATTACACCAAAGAGTAGCAAAAACATATTCTTGTTAAAACCATTTGGAACATTTTCCAGGATAGATCAAGTGATAGATTACAAAACAATTGTTTAAAATTTTAGGAAATTGACATCATACCAAGTAGTATTTCTGGCCATAGTGGTATGCAATTAGAAATAAATAATAATAGAAATTTTGGAAATTTCACAAGTATGTGAACATAAAGTAACATTCTCCAAACAACCACTATGTCAAAGAAGAAATTAAAATACAAATTCTAAAATGTCGTAAGAAAAATAAAAACAAAAACATACTACATCAAAATGTATGGGATATAGCAAAAGCAGTATAAAGAGGGAAATTTATAGCAATAAATCCTGCATCAAAAAAGAAGGTTCACCAAGTAATGGTCTACAGCTATACCTCAAGGAACTAGAAAAAGAATAACAAACTAAGTCAAAGTTAGTAAAAGTAATAAAGATCAGAGCAAAAATAAAATATATTAAAAAACAATAGAAAACAACAAAATGAATAAGAATTGGTCTTTTTTCTAAAGGTAAACAAAATTAACATATGTTTAGTTAGACTAACTGTGGAAAAAAAGAGGGAAGGCTCAAATGCAATCAGAAATTAAAAAGGAGACAATTTAATGGATGTTTTAGAAATCTAAAAGACTTCTCATAAGAGACTACCATGAGTAATTACATGCCAAAAAAAAAAAGAAGTACACTATAAGTGGATAAATTATAGACACATTTAACCTACCAAGACTAAAGCCTCATGAAGAAATTAGAAATATGCACAGGGCAATTGTGAGTAAGGGATTGGACCAATAATAAATCACCTTTCATTAAACATGGGACCTGATAGCTTCACTTTGGATTCTACCAAATATTCCAAAAACTAACACCAATCATTCTCAAACTTTTTCAAAAATATTCAAAAGAAGGGAATATTTCTAAAAGAATGCTTCAAGGTTAGCATCAGCCTAATAGTACAAAAACACTGCAAAAACAGAGAAAATGCAGGCCAACATCCTGATAAACATAAACACAAAATAACAGAAGAAAAAAAAACCTAACTAAATCCAACAGCATATTAAAAATCATTCATTATAATCACATGAACTTAACCTTGATTGTGAGGATGATTCTATATATATGACTCTATAAATGTGATATACCACATTAAATGAAGACCAAAACAAATATGGCCATCTCTCTATATATATGGAGCAAGAAAATTTACTAAATTTAATTTTAATCATGGAACCATGATGAAAATTCAAAATATTAGGTTGAGAAAAAATGTATCTTTACACAAAAAAGGCCATACATAACAATACTCTGGCTATTGTCTTACTCAATGTTGAAGCACTGAAAGCTTTTCTTCAAGATCAGGAACAAAACAAGGATGAACACCATTACCATTTCTATTCAAAATAGAACCAAAAGTCCTAACCAGAGTAATTAGGCAAGAAAAATAAATAAAAAACATCAAAATAGAAAGAACAATTTAAAATTCTTTCTGTTTGCAGATGACATTATCTTATATAGAGAAAATCTTAAAACCACCAAAATATCTGTTAAAACAAATAAACAAATTCAGTAGAATTACAGAAGAGAAAATCAATAAACAATAATCAGTAGTAGTTCTACTACTTTACTAACAATGAGCTACCAAATTAAGAAAAGAATAAAACAATATCATTTTATAATATCTACAAAAAGTAATTAAATAAATAGAAGTAAATTTAATCAAGGAATTAAAAGACCTTTATAGTGAAAACTATAAAACATTAAAACTGAGAATGGAACCACTATTTGACCCAGCTATCTCTCTCCTTGGTCTGTCCCCAAATGACTTAAAAACAGCATACTACAGGGACACGGCCACATCAATGTTTATAGCTGTACAATTCACCATAGCTAAACTGTGGAACCAACCAAGATGCCCTTCAGTAGATGAATGGATTAAAAAATGTGGCATATATACACAATGGAATATTATTCAGCAATAAAAGAGAATAAAATCATGGCATTTTCAGGTAAATGGATGGAATTGGAGAAACTAATGCTAAGTAAGTTAATCCCAATAAACCAAATGCCAAATGTTTTCTCTGATATAAGGTGACTGACTCACAGTGAAGCAGGGAGGGGGAGCATGGGAGGAATAGACGAACTCTAGATAGGGCAGAGGGGTGGGAGGGGAAGAGAGGGGGCAGGGGATTAACAATGATGGTGGAATGTGATGGACATCATTAAGGGAAGGAAAAAGAGAGAGAGAGAGAGAGAGAGAGAGAGAGAGAGAGAGAGAGAGAGATAAGTGTCACAGTAGAATGGGTAGAGAATAGTGATGGGAGGGGAGGGCAGGGGAGGGGGGATAGGGAAGGCAGCAGAACACAACTGACACTAGGATTGCTGTATGTATACACATGGATGTATAACCAATGTGATCCTGCAATCTGTACACATGGAAAAATGAGAATTCATACCTTATTTGAATCAAATGTATGATATGTCAAGATCATTGTATTGTCTTGAGCAACTAACAAAAAAATTACATGTGTAAAGACATGAATTGGTGTGAACATACTTTATATACAACCAGAGATATGAAAAATTGTGCTCTATATGTGTAATAAGAATTGTAATACATTCCACTGTCATGTATTTAAAAAAATAAAATCAATTAAAAAAATAAATAATTTGAAAAAGGCACCACTCACAAATAAACGGAAAAATACACCATGTTCATGAATTGGAAGAACCTAGTATTGTTAGAATATATATATGTAAAGTCAATTTATATATATTTATATATATATATATATATGAATTCAGTGCACTCCCTATCAAAATTCTAATCTGTCTTTCAAAGATACTAAAAAAACAAACCTAAATTTCATATGAGCCACAAATACCCTGAATAGTCAAAGCAATCTGGAGCAAAAGAAAAAAGGTAAGCGGAGACACCATACTACTCAGTTTCAAAATACACACAAACTCAGGGTAATCAAAACAGCATGGTGCTGGCATAAAAACAGACTCGGAGTCCAATGGAACAGAATGGAAGGCACAGAAATAAATCCATGCATTCATGGTCAATTAATTTTTGACCAAGAAGCCAAGAACACATACTGAGAAAAGGTAAGACTCTTTAATATACAGTAGTAGGAAAATGGAAATTCACCTGCAGATAAAAATAGATCCTTATCTCATACCATATACAAAAATCAACTCAAAATGTATTAAAGATTTTAAATAAAGATCTAAATCTGTGAAACCACTATTAGAGAAGTATTAGGAAAACAGTCTGGGGCAAGGCGTTTTTGGATATGACCCCAAAAGCACAAGCAATAATATTTAAAAGAGACAAATGAGATTTCATCAAACTAAAAAATTCTGTTCTTCCAAGAGACAACCTATGGAATAGGACAATACATCTGCAAATTGTACTTCTGATAAGGGTTAATATTCCAAAAATATAAGGAAATAATAATAAGAAAAATAAACTGATTTTAAAAATGGACAAGGATCTACAAAGATATTTCTGAAAAGAAAATATCCAAGTGACCAAGAGATTAGGGGAAAAAATGTTCAACTTCACTACTTATTAAGGAAATGCATATTGGAGTCCCATGAGATATATCTTACAATTATTAGAATGGCTATTATCAAAAAGACAAGAGTTGTGAGAATACAGAGAAAAAAGAACTTCTGTACATACTTGGTAGGAAAATAAATTAGTACAGCCATTATGGAAAGTGAGATTTTAAGCAACTAGATCCTCATAAATAAATAAGCTAGAACTCCACCATAATTTTCAGCAATTCTGCCATTAAACCACCATCAATAAATCATCAAAGGGAATAAAATCACCATCTCATAAATATATTAGATCCTATGTTCAAAGTATCAATAATTCACAATAGCCAACATATGAAATCTAAGTTCTACAAAATGGATGAATGGATAAAGAAAATGTAGTATATATACACAATAAAACACTATCCAGTCTTAAAAAAATGAAGAAATAAATCCTGTTATTTTTGATAACCTGAATAAACTTGGAGGACTTCACATTCAGTCAAATAAGCCAGGCCCAGAAAGAAAAATACTGCATATTTTCATTTATATGTGAAATCTAAAATTTGAACTCAAAGAAACAGGAAATAGAACAGTGATTACTAAGGATTGGGATTGAAAGCCAAGGGGAATATATTGGTTCAAGAATATAAAATTTCATTTGGACAGCGGGAATGAGTTCAAGACATCTACTACATACTGTAGTAACACCAGTGAATAACAATGTATTGTATACTCAAAAGTTGCTAAGAATATATATTTTTAATGTTATCATTAAAAATTATTATTAAGTAATTATTAAGTACATGAGCTTGACTTAGTCAATTCACTATGATACATATATTACATCTTGAATTGTCAATTAACTTTTAAAAGACTTGGCTATTTGTTATTAAGATAATATAAAGCCATTGTGAAATGATCAAGGCAGATTGTAGAGGAATCATGATATGATGAGATTTTTGTAAAGGTAACCTGGCTGCAGTGTAAGGAATAAATTAAACAAGGCCCAGTGTGGATTCTCAGAGAATATGTGACAAACTGTTCTTAGATATCTAGTGAGATACTGTAGAGCTGGGTCAGGAAAAACTTTCATGGAGGTAAAGAGAAGAGGATATATTTAAGAATTTGCTATTTTTAAAAAATTACTATTGACAGGACTGGGTGATGTTCTGTATATGTAGCAGAGAGAGAGAGAGAGAGAGAGAGAGAGAGAGAGAGGCTAACAGTGATGCCAACACTTTTCTGACCAGTAGATTGTTTCAAAGAAGTGAATCACTGAACAGCACTCTTCAGCTGGTTATGTGTTTGTGAAAGGAAGCAACCCAGATGGGCAAACTATAATAGCTGCTCACATTCAGAGAGTGCTTACCATGTGCAAGCACTAATCTAAATACTTTATATTTATTAGTCTTCTCAACTACTCACTGAGCTGGTACTATTATCCTCACCTTACAAATGAGGAAACTAAGGTACATAATGATGAATAACATACTCAAACACACACAACTCAGAAGAGATGGAGCTGAAATATAAAATCAGGCATGCAGCTCCAGACTTTGTTATTTTAAACACCTCATATACTGCCTTCCGACAGTAACCTCATTTTTAGAAGAATTTATTTCCATTGTCAATTCCTAATGTCAAATACAGAAGTTGATGAGTACAGTTCTTGCAATAAAGCAGGGTGTCTTATTTTAAAAGACTGTATTGATGTCGAAGAAAAAAGGAGATGTACCCTGGCTCTATTTTAGGTCTAATGAACCTGCCAGAATAAACAGCCACATACTTAATGGTATTAGATAAACATCTTACATATTGAATTTGTTGTTGTCATTTAGTCTACATCAAGCAATTCAAGTCACTTTGGTTCTTCTAGTTCCTTTGACATGCTTTAAAAACAAAATCTAAATTAGGGTGGACTGAAATCTTAAATTGCAGCCTCACATTATGGTTATAGAATCAAATTATATTTGTTGAGATTCAGACAAATCCTAAGTTCTTCTTTGTATCTTAAGTCTTGTTGGTATACATTTGGTGGATGGCAGCATATCCATAATCAACAAACAAGGTACTCCTTTTTTTATTTGCTCTTTGATAAATTCTTTATAAAGACTTATAAGTGAACTTAGAAAATCTAGGATAGAAAATGAAGCAATACTTTTAAGTATTCAAATTTTTCTATATATTGGTAGTTGTTTTTCCTCATCTTCCTCCTCCTTTAATAGTCTTAAACTTTAGGGTTTTTGTTTCTTTAGAAAGCTTTCAGCAAAATCACATAATTATTCTTTAGGATGTGGCAATGATATATTGTTGATATTGCTTAAAATCAGTGTTCTAATTCTAGAAGAACATGTTTGGGACATACAAGTAAAAGGTATTTATTTCAGAGAGCTATAAATTTGTCTTTGGGAATGAAAAATCAGTCTATTATTTGATTTTTTCCCAACTCAAATTCTAAGTTTCCAAAAGGAAATTTTTCTAACATTTTAATCATTCAATTGAATTTTATAAGCTATATTAAAATTTATTTTTACTGTATAATAAAAATGGCTCTATTTTTAGTTCATAAATTGCTAGGGGAAGAACACTCTTAAACATATAAGCAATATCAATATATTGTTTCAACTAATTTTGGGAACATATTGCTTCTCTCCCATTTTCAAAATGAAACAATTAAATCTCAAGAAAAGCTATATACCTTGTTCACGATTGTGGAGAGATGGAGCCAGTAAAAGAAAGAAGACAGGAAGGAGGGATGGAAGGAAGGAAGGAAAGAAGGAAGGAAGGAAGGAATGAAGGAAGGAAGGAAGGAAGGAAAGAAGGAAGGGAGGAAGGAGGAAAGAAGGAAGGGAGGGAGGGGGAAAGGAAAGAAGGGAGGGAGAAAGAAGAAAGAGATATGGAGAGAGAGAGAGAGAGAGAGAGAGAGAAGGAAACAAAAAATAGTGCTCCAGCTGTTTCCAAATTTGCTACCTATAACAAATATACTATAAAATGAGAAAGTAAAAACATTCCCACCTATCCTCTATACTACAATAGATGTGTTTTATGCTTCAACAGTTCTGAACTTGTTGAACAGTTTTAAAATTAAAACAGATTTTATAATTGATTTCAAAGGAAATTTAACAAGCACCAAATATAGAGGTAAATTACTACTTTCAGGTCATTGCCTGTGCATGAACTTGGGTCATGTGTCACCTATCAGTTCCATAGAATTATTTGCACTATGGAATCTTGGAACATTCTAATTAATGTAGAATTGTAATTTAACTACCAATTAAAATGTCTTCTAAAAAAATTAGATGAAGATGCAGCTCTGTAATGAGACATTACTGGGTTCACTGAAATTCCTGCCACACTACAGGCAAAGAAATTAAAGGCAGTAGAATTGAAAGTTCACATTTGAGAAGTGACTGACTCATGCATCATGAAAAGCTACTACTTATGCATTGAATATCTATCTGCCAAAAGCTGACTTCAAAGAGAAATGAGCATCTCCCAGGAAGCCTGATCCAATTAAAAAAAATAAAAGTATACATTTATAGAATAAGACAAAGAAAGGTGCTTGGGTTTTCTTTAACATGACTTGAAAGTATATCTACTCCTGTGAGCTAGGCAGAGAAAAATATAAGCATGCAATTAAAAAATAAAATGTATGGTATTTAACTTTCGGTACAGAAAACTGAATAAATAAAAAGGTAAACAAAGAACTTAAAAGTCAGGAAATTCTTCTCAAGGCTTACCTCCAGTGATCTCCATATAGTTTGCTTCTGGTTTTCTACAAGATAACAAGACTTTAAAAGAAATTGTGAATGAAAACTTGATTTTTAAGCATTTTATATGCAGAGATGATTATTTTTTGTGGGTTTGACTTCAAGAATCCAATAACCTTCACATAGACTCATAACTCAATACCCTGCACTGAATCAGAAATGCCTATAGCTTAGTATTTCTTCCTTTAGCTTAAATATGTGATATGTGACAAACATATAAAGATCAGTTAGAATATGTGTTTCTCCTAACCTCTCACTCTTGCTCCTCCATAAGAATAAATATTTGGAGAAGTGGTGTGGGTATACGGTAAGAGTTACAAAGTGAAGTGACTTTAGATACACAATAGGTGTACAATGAGCACCAAGTATTATACAAGAATGATCATCAGGACTATGTCTGGCTCATGTAAAGGAAGTCAGTGCTGCTTAGCATTGTGCACTTATTGCTAAGTCTAAGAATGATCAAATTTACTATTTGATCCCTTACTTGTTTTTTTCCCTAATACTCCTACAAATGCAGAAGAGTTTTATATTTTAAATATTCTATTATTTAAAAGTTGGCTCGACTGGAAAAAAGGCAAAGAAATAATGGAATAACCTCCATTTCAATAAAATATACCTGCCCCCCCATGCATGGGTAGGTCTCCTATGAAAAATCAGTGAGATAGGGTGCACCTTTGGCATATGCATTCTATAGTTGAGGAGGAGAGGGAGAGGAGAAACTTCTAAGACACACAGATGGGGACTTCCCGTCCACTTCCCTCTTCTCCGGACAATATTTAAATGATCTTCCTCCATGACTACTCCAAACTCTAATATAAAGGGTGAGATATCAGAATAGAGAAGTGGATGGAAGAATAAGAAGAGCAAGCTAAACCCTATAGAAATGAAGACTCAAGTCTTTGGGGAAGACATCCTGTTTTAGCTATAGTAATATAAATGTGAAGAATGAAAGATTATTGACATGGTATCTAGGAACCAAGGTGATCAACATTAATCATCTTTTACATAAAATTTCTATAATTTTCCACAAACCCAGAGATTAGAAAAGTCTTATGGAATGTAAGTAAAATTGTGTGAAACAGAATCGCTAAATAAAAAAAAGCACCGACCAACTACACTAATTGGGATTCCCCCCATCCAAATCCAGTACACATTTACAAAAATGTATTGTTGTACTGGGTAGTGTGCCAATTAAATTAAGTAGGCCAGGCAGTCTGCCTTTGAGTAGAGTAAACCCTGAAGCTTATTTAATCCTATCTCTTTTCCACAATTCCCTCAGAGAAAACCATTCTTGATTCTATTCTGTTGCGAGCAATTACCCTCTTCCTGAAAAGTTCCCTGCCTCCACTGTCTCAGGGATCCCCTGACACATCTTTGAAAACAGGCAGTAAATATCAATTCCATGTGGCTCTGATTCCTCTGACTACCTCTTATTGCATTCAGCGTAACTTACAGTTTAATATTATTTATAGCAATAAAAAAGAGCATCGTGATGGTTTCCAGATGCTAGTAACATCTAGGAAGAAAGATGATTCAGAAGCAAGTATTATAGACTTCCAATAGAAGGGAAGATAAGACTCGGAAGGAAGCTATAACCCATATCCTCTATTCCATTTTTTTTCCCCAAAGGAGAAAACTTCTGATAATGAAAGTAATACCTGCTAATTTAAAAGTATTCAAGTAGACATTTATCCAAAGAAGATGCATAAATAGTCAATAGGAATATAAAATGAATATGCTCAATATCATTAATTATCAGGGAAATGCAAATCAAAACTACAATGAGACATTACCTCACAACTGTTAAGATGGCAGCTGTTAAAAAAAAAGTTTTAGCAAGGATGTAGAAAAATTGGAACCCTTGAACATTTTTAGTGAGAATGCAGAATGGTGCAGTCACCAAGGAAAATAAGAAAGAGTTTCCTAAAAATAAAAATAGAATTACCACATGACCTAGAAATCCCACTTCTGGGTATCTACTCAAAAAATTTGAGTTGCAATATCAAAGAGATATCTGCAACTCTCTGGTCCTTTAACATTATTTGAAATATTCAAAATATGGAAACAATCCCAAAAGCCATAGCATATGAATGGATAAACAAAGTGTGGCAAATACAAACAATACAATATTATTCAACTTTATAAAAGAAAGAAATCCAGCTATTTATGACAACATACATGAATACAGAGGACCTTAATTAAAATAAGGTAGTCACAGAAATAAAAATACTTCATGATTCCATTTATATGAAATATTTACAATGTCAAAATTTTAGAAGCCGAGAATAGAATGGTGGTTTCCAGGGGATGAGGAATGGGGAGTTGTTCATAGGATATAAAGTCTTAGTTATATGGCAAGCATAGTGACACTTACCTGTGATCCCAGAAACCTGTGTAGTAAAGAGAGGAGGATCACAAGTTTAAGTGAATTTAGCCAGACACTGTCTAAAAATAAAAATATAAAAATATGAAGGGCTGGGATATAGCTCCGTGGTAGAGAACCCCTGGATTCAGTCCCTAGTAGTACAAAATAAAACAAAACAATTTCAGTTATGAAAGATGAAAAATTTCTAGTAATCTGCTACACAACAAAGTATCTATAGGTAGCAACAAAGGATTGTGTACCCTGTGTTAAAAGAGAGACTTTATGTTATGCATTTTTAACCACAAAACAAAGTCCCCAAACTGACTCCTGGAAGTGCAGGTATTGCTCTCTCTTGCCCACATTACAGATAGGTGGATCATAAATATGTCAGTGGATTGGTGGAATGATATATATTTATAAATGAAATTTGCATCATAAATGTTGTTTTGCTATTTTCATTCCAATAACATCAAAACAGGTGATTTCTGTACAATTGTTGTCTGAATTGCATTCTATAATAAATATTCTTTAAGTGCTTTAACCAATCCACTATTGAGAGGCAAATGTTAGATTTTTTTCCCAAACAAATTGAGAAATGAAGGGAATGAGCTTTAAGGTCCAAATGAACTTGAAGCTTCAATCTTAAAGGTCTACATTATAATTTTAGAGTTACCCACAAGATATTATTATTAACCTTAAAATTTTAGTAACTCAAGAATAAAATACAAATCAGTAAAAATACCTACAAAGCTCACCTGCAGAATGTGAGAATATGGATGGCATAAGGAAAAGAAATCCCACCTTCCCTAGCTAATTGTGGTGGGTTTCCCTAGCATCCCTGAAGTCTGTCTCTAGTACAGGGGCCGCTGTGGCACAGTGGAAAAAGATCTGAACTTAGAAACAAAAGTCAACTTACACAGTGGTTGAAAAGTTGGTTCAATAAACCAACCACATCTGGGTCTCAGTTTCTTCTTTAATAAAATAAAATTGTCTTAAAAGGAATACTTAGGTCTAATAACCATTTATTGAAAAATAATACGAAAGTTTATTTCGTGGACATTATGCTAGGCAATTTGTAGAAACTACAGAAATATTAAAACATCTTATGATCTCAGTCTCACTTATTTTCTGTCCCCAAATATGTTTCTAATCTTAATTATCTGTCACATTTGTCATCATATAAAACAATTCTGCAATAATATTGGATTATGTTTTTTTCTTCCATAATCTATTCATCATCCAGCAGGTTTGGATTCATTTATCTACTAAAAAGGGAACTATCTTAATAAGTTTTCTGCTATAACTTTATTTATTTATTTATTTATTTATGGTACTGGGGATTGAACTCAGGGGCACTCTGTTACTGAGCCACATTCCCAGACCCATTTTGTATTTTATTTAGAGACACTGAGTTGCTTAGCACCTTGACATTGCTGAGGCTGGCTTTGAACTCATGATACTCCTGTCTCAGCCTCCTGAGCCACTGGGATTATAGGCATGTGCCACCCATGTCTAGCTTGTTATAACTTTTTATTAATGCTTATTTTCAGTAGCTTTAAAAGATCTTAAGTTGCCTTGGTGGTTTTTCCAGAGTGCATAGTTATTTGAGACCAAATTTATATATTAAAATATCATATGTGTATTAGTAAGCTTTGTGTCACTGTGACCAAAGCACCTGACAAGAATGACGTAGAGGAAGAAAAGTTTATTTTGGCTCACAGGTTCAGAGGTGTAGTTCATCTCAGCCAGTTGGATAGCTTTGGATCAAGGTGAAGTGAGACACTGCAGCTGAAGGGCCCAGAACGAGAAAGCTGCTCATCTCATGGCGGGGTCAGGAAGCAGAGAGGGAGGGGGAAAAGGGTTTCAGGGAAGACATACCCCAAGTGACTCACCTCACTCTAGACAGGCCCTACCTGACTACAGTAACCACCTAGTGAGTCCATTCAATAGTATGGACCAATTAGGTTACAGCTCTCATAATTTAACCATTCACTTCTAAATATTCTTGTCTTAACAAAGGAGATTTGGGGGGACACCTCATATCCAGACCATAACAGTTCATTACCTCATGTTCTCACTTGAGAAACATTTTTAGACATAATCACTGTATTTTTAACATTCTCTATTTTGAAATGACACATACCTTACTTGTTACATATAAAAAATAGTCTTTTCTGGAGAGAGTGAATGCCCACAAAATTTTCTACTATGTTTAGCCAAAGAATAGGTATACAATTTTTATTTCATGTATTCAATTAATGTCATCATGGTTATGAGCTGAACCAACTAACACATTCTCTCAATGACTATTTTACCTAATTCTCTTGTTATTGATAAAGCTAATTAAAGTTAGCCTTTATTTGTGTGTATGTAAGTAAAAAACATATTAAAAAACATTTCATTATCTTCCATATTATTGTTGTAAGAATTTTTTTTAAAGATTTAAAATAATGCTTCTACATGCTCAATTTTAGTTGAGGACTTCAACAACACTCTTTGAACACTGATAGAACAAGACAGAAAACTAGCAAGAATATAGAATAAATCTACAACACTAACACCCAATGGAATTTAAGAGACATTTATATAATATTCCACAAAACAACAGAAAATCAATGTATAAGCTTATTTCAAAATTTGTATGAAATTTGGCAAAGAATTTGGAATAACTAAAAGTAGTTTGATTATATAAAGCAAGAGGTATCAGCCTATGTGATTTGAGAACTGATTGCATAATTCCAGTAATCAAGATGGTTTTACTTTTGATAGACACATGGATCAATGGAACAGAACAGATATACCCAACTAATTTATGACAAAAATTAAACATAAATTCAATGGAGAAATTACAGCCCTGTCAACAAATCAGGCTGGAGTAATAGGTATCCATAGACAGTTCCGTATTTATGTATATATCAACTTAAATAGATAAAAGTTTTAAATGTAAAGTATAAAACTATCAAACTCAGAAAAACAAGAGAAAATCCTTGTAACCAAGTGTTTGGAAAAGAATTACCAAACTTGACACAAAAACATAACATACATATATATATATATATATATATATATATATATATATATATGGATTGGTATTTTTCACTCAACATAATTTTCCAGAGATTGAAATATTCCAATTATATATATATATAATATATAATTTTTAAAATATAATTTATAAATAAATTATATTTCATATATAATATAATATTATTTATTTATTTATTTTTAATGATGAATTAGTGCATGGTGAAGCTTGCCTATAATCCCAGTGACTTAGGAGGCTGAGATAGAAGGATCATATAGTCAAAGCCAGCCTCAGCAATTTAGCAAGACTCTGTCTCAAAAAATTAGGAAAAAAAAAATATTGGGGGTGTTGGGTGTTACTCAGTGGGCTCAATCCCTGGTACAAAAATAAATTGATAAATCAGACCTCAGCCAAACTTTCAGTGTATGAAATTTTCTCCATCTGGGTACAAAAAGACAAGCCACATAGGGAACTAAAATCTAGAGTATGTAAGAACTCTGAAGCCTCGGAAGAAAAAAAAATGGGAAAAATAAAAGAGAAAAAGAGATTTCACACACGAAAAAGGAACTACAGAGAGCAAAGAAGCTCATGAAAAGGTTTTTGGCATTATTAGTCATTGGGGAAATACAAATTAAAACTGTAGTGAGTAATCACTAGTCATATATCACACTTTAAAACAAAAAATAGTGAAAACACCAAATGCTGACCAGAATGCAGAGAAATGGAATCGCTTTTACAGTGCTGGTGGGAGTGTAAAATGATAAATCTACTGTGGAAAGTTTCTCAGTTTCTTCAAAAACAAAACATTAACTACCATATGACCCTACAATTATACTCTTGGGCAATTCTCCCACAGAAATACAAATTTATGTTCACAGAAAACCTGCACATGAATATTTACAGCAGCTTTACTATAATACTCAACCTGAGAACAATTCAGATATCCCACAGTGGGAGGATGGTTAAAGCCAATAGCGTTACCTTCTTACTAGGGAGTACTTCTCACCATTAGGAAAAACAAAAAACAAAAATTAACAACTGTTTATGTGTGCAAAAATATGGGTGAATCAATCTCTGGAAAACTATGTTGAGTAAAAAATACCAATCCTTAAAATGTGTATACTGTATGCTTCCATTTATATAAAATTCTTGAAATAAACAAATAGAAATGGAGAATACATTACTGTTTGCCAGAAGTTCAGAAGAGGGTACAGGTAGGAGGGTAGGGAGTCTTGTTCTAAAAGACCAACTTGATGGATCCTTATGCTGATGAAAATGTCCTGTGTCTTGACTGTATCACTGCTGATACACTGGAAGTTTTTCAAGATGTTAGCTTTGCGGGATGCCATGTGAAGGAACTATGAGATGTTTCCATATTGTTACTTTCCACTGCAGGTGAATCTCCAATTATGTCCAAATAAAAAATCCTAGATTCTTCTAGAATTGCTATGCTCAACAGATGTCCTGGTATATCATACATTAACTTGAGAAGAATACTCAAAACAACTTCAAACAATAAATTAAATAGACAGTTATAAATATAGACTATTTAGAAAACTAATATAGGGTTGCTAATATAGGGTTTCCAAGAATGATGAGGTTTAGGAGCTGCCAACTTTCTACAAGATTTATAACTTTCCCCAACCCCTGCATATACAGGTTATCATTATGTAACCTTCCTGGGGTGAGCAACTCCATCATCTCTTCTGAGACAAGCACAGATAAGCCCAATATAACATGGGCAGATCACCATGTCAAATATAAACCTTGGTAACAGAACAAAAGACAGAGCATATGCAGGAATCCCAGTCCATGTGCAACAACCACTAAAGGCACCTGTGCAAAGCAGTGGCAGAGTTATAAATACCTTCACCTAAGCCTCCTCAGAGAGTCAGTCTGAGAACCCTATCCTGCTTTTGGGCTATCTCCACTGTGTTGGAGCATAACCCACCAAAAGTCTCATTCAGTTAGTACTGTTGGCCTCTTTGTGATTTCTGTCTCAAACTGATCAGCAGAACCCTGAGCTGATTGATAACAATAACCATGGTCCAGTTGGTGGACCTCAAAACTGTGATTACTTCTGTCTTTAGAAATAATAGCAGTTCATCATTTTTGTAGAATAATCCACCACTAAATAAGACTCATACTGGGTAAATTTCTACCTGTTTTAACTTAAGAATCACTGTCAGTTGAAACAGTCTATTTTTCTTCACATTTTATTCCACATTTTATTCCGGTACTAGAAGACACATAACTTTAATGTAATCGTTATGCTTTTTGGCCTAGTGTAGATTCATGCAGTGGTGTAACAAAGACTTCAGATGCATTGAAACTACAGAATAACTGCAGCCAGCCTACCTCTGTGATCCTTAAATAAGATTGCTATTTTTTACTAGTTTTCTCACCAGGCTGGAAAAATCAATGCATTGAAATAAAGTTGAGTTTTATATTGCATCTTTGAGAAAAGAGGAAATGATATGTTTCTAGGGAAAATGTTATACACACACATTTATACAGAAACACATTAAAGAACTTTTCATGAGGACATTTTTGGGGAAAAAGAAAACACCTTAATCTTGACAAATTAAATACAGAATTGACTGTTGAGTATTTTAAAAAATTAAAATACATATAACATAATGTGAGTCTAACTGTGTTCATTAGTTCATACACATCATCTCTTTTATATGAGTTGTTTAAGGTGGGAACACTTCTATTTTAGAAATTAAATAAAAAAACAATTTGAAGAGGTTAAATTACTTGCTTGCCTAAGATAGCATCATAAAAATTACTGATAAATTGACATGCATCACTGTTTGAAATGTTTTCAATGAGTTTTTTTTTCATTTAAACAGTCAAAACATTTTAAAATGATAAGAATTATTATTATCATCCCAGTTTCATAGACAAGAGGTTTAACGTAACCTATGCATGATCTTGCAATTGGTGTGTGAGCCAAGATTTGAACCAGGCCACTAAACTGTAGAGCACATTCACTTGATCAAAATTTTCTGGATCTGAGATTTGCATCAGAAAATTTTGATCATTAACATATAAATAAAAATAAAGGACCATTGAAAGGGTAAATACTTCAAAAAATTAAATAATAATTTTATTAACAAATATAAAAGTTGAAAAAGAGAAAATTAGAAAATATTTTAAAATGAAACAAATGAAAATGAAACATAAAGATATGTGTAAGGTAACTAAAACAGTATATAGGATAAATATTATTAAAAATAAAATCAATTACATTTTAAACTCATAATTTAATTCATTTTTGTTGGTATTAAAATTAGAAAGGGAAAAAAAGAATTATCTCAAATAAATGACCTAGACATCTATCAGAAAATACCTAGAAAAAGAAAGATAAGTTTAACTGAAAGTACTCAGAAGGAAAAAATTAATAAAAATAACTACATAAAGACAACAAAATAAGAAGTAGAAATATGATCAAGTATACAAGTATATGCATTGGTAGATTCACTTACACTTCCTTTCTGGGTTATGAAATTTCTACCTTAATTCATATTTTTTAACTTTAAATCAATAGTCATTAAATTATGTCTGATATTCATAGTAATTTGAAACTAATTCATGTGTGGTTCACAGAACACCCCTTATCTATCCATATGTGTCAAAGAAGTTAATGGACTTTGAACATAAAATGGAATTCTATGTCTTGACTTCTACTTGCAGTAAAATCTAAGAGACATTTAATTCTCTTGTTGCATAACTTGTACTTTTTTCCATCTATGATTTGAGGCAAAAAAATAAAAATAAAACATCAGCAGATAATAAGATTTGCATAGCATGTATTGATACTGAGCAGTTCTAAATTAAAGTTTTAAGACTTAGCTAATATTGACTACACTGTAATGACTTTAAAATGAATCTGCTCCCATTCACTGTTTTTATCTTCTGGAAAACTCCTATTCATCTTCAAGATCCACACAAATGTAACTTGTTATATAATGCTTTCTGAAGCAGGCTTTTGTTCTCAGCCCAATTTAACCACATCCCAGTTACTTCTTTGCCTTGAGGAAATCATCCCCTCCCTGTGTCTGCAAATACAGGGTCACAGTGTAAGGTTCACAGCCCATCACTGCCCTGACTGAAATGGTTAGTCCAGAGGTGGCATATTGTTCAGTCAGGGTGCTTTTCAAAGAAAAATTTAAATGGCAGCCAGTAGCTTTGATGTGTTCTGGCAAAAACTAAAATGTTATAATTAATTCCAGCATAAACTAATAAAATTCCAGCATAAAGTAATATAATCCTTACTGAAAATGTGCTTTAAAATATGTGCTATTAGCTGGGTGTGGTGGTACACACCTATAATTCCAGGAACTCAGGAAGCTGAGGCAGGAGGATCACAAGTTCAAGGTCAGCCTCAGAAACTCAATAAGGTCCTATTAAATGCCTAAAATAAAAATAAAAAGGTCTGGAAATGTAGTTCAGTGGTAAGAGCATCCCTGGATTCAATACCCAGTACAAAAAAAAAAATGTGCTATTGAAACACAAAGTAGTCTCTAAAGTGAGTTTTTTTTTTTTTTTTTTTTTTTGGTTTTTTTGTATGTGGTTCTTGTGACAATAAACACTACAATTCACCGATGTAAATGGGATAGTGGAATAGCACAAATTAGTGTTCTTTTCTTCCTTTATTCTTAAAATTCAGGAAGCCTCCAAAGAAAGTGTCTAAATAAGCTTACTATATCTTGAGGTTTAAATTCTGATGTTATTACTACCTCTAATGTGACATTGGACAAGTCATTTCAGCTCTCAAACTTGCTTTCTCATCTGTAAAAGAGACAAATAACTACAGAGTGATGGTGAATGTCAAACTAGATATGTATGTCAAACATGCATGCTCCTAACATCTTTGACAAAGGGCAGCTTTGCAAGTTTCTGCTTATGTTTAAAAGTATACTCAAGCCATCTTTTAGTCATTCATAGATTTTAATTTATACTATAAAATATTTTTTAATATGGAAAGTAAGACTTAATTACAAATTATAGCGGGACAGACTATGTTGCATAGTCCCATTAGGGGTGCATTTCTTGCCCTAACAGTTGTAATGATACAATTAGCTGTGACAGTCACCTGGACTGTGTTGGATCTATACTTGTCTCAACGTCAATGTAACATGCCTTTCTGGAGTGAAATTACCTCCTCAAAGGACAGTGAAATTCTGTTTCGTGTAACTCATCTTCTTCTTCTTTTCCGTTGCTGTCACTCCTCCCTGTCAGGTACCTATACCAAACTAAATGTACTGACCTTTCAGAGCAGTGCTCTTCTAACAGTATCACCTATGTCCTCTGCACTGACATCTCCTGTTAGTCTTTCTCTTTCTTTGATACTCTATATTTGGTAATATCATAATCCAATCCATCACACAAGTCACAGAAGAAGATATAGCTCTTCCAAAATCATAATACATAATAGGGATCAGAAATATAACTGTACTTAATACTAACATGATCATGCACTGTTTATTACTTACAATTAAGTGTGGCAAAGAACTAGATGTTAATAACTGAGAGTGCTTGAATAAAACATTATTCAAGAGAACTCACTTTACTTCTCTAAATAATAGACATGATATCCATCTATGTACTGAAGTTTAAAATTAGCCACTTTCTTCTGCTACAAAGCAACATAATATATGCAAAAGATGCAACTGGAGAAGGTAAACCTGATGTCATATAATGACAAATTCCAATACTCAGTCCACAAAATTGTCAGGAAATCTTTGATAACACTGTCTTTGACTGTCAAAGTAATATTTGCAAAATCATATTTTATGCCCAGTGCTTCAAATTATGCTGTTATGATTTTGTTATGTAATGTGCTTGACTTTTCTAGCCTACAAAAGCATAAAAAAATGGTTCTATTTATCTAAGAAGGATAAAATGGAATGTGGTTTTAATTGTGAAAAAGAACATTTAGAAGTATGTAGGATAAGAAATAAAATGTGTTGGCTAATTTATATTGCATGAACATATTTTATTTTTCAGGGGTCCTAAGCAAATTACAAATTTTCAATTTAGTTTCATACAGACAACATTAAAGTAGCTCAAATGTATATGGAAATACAGGTAAATTTTCAGAAAATTAAAACTGGGCATAAAGAATGATAATTTTAAATAATTTTTGAAAAGCTTATAAAATATGCTAATAGCATTGTCAATTGTTCCATATTATTTGGGTATAGGTTTTCTAATTGTGTGAACTATAGAATTACTCTTTTAACAATATACATATGTATTGTCTTCAGTCTCTGATAACCATAGGATGCTTAACTATTCATGAATTCATGTTGAACTCCATTAATTTTGAATTGCTTTTTTCTTCAGTTTGCATATTTAAAAGTGCATATCGCTACAAATTTCCAGCATAAGTCCCCCCCCCTTTTTTTTTTTTGCTGTTTTTAGTCATCCTAGGTAAAACAAAAGGCAGATTTGAAAGATTCTGCTTATATTTAAAAATATATCAAAATCACCTTTTGGTTGCTCATAGATTTTACTTTCACATACTATAAAAATATCTATCTTAGTATGAAAAATAAAACTTAATTACAACATAAAACTCAGAAAGTATAGAAAGAACTAAAGAAAAAAAAGAAGATAATTTATAATTTCAAAATTTGGAGAAAATACTATTAAAAATTTTCTGCATTTTCAAAACTTTTCAAAACACATATACACACACAAATGACAACTGTCAATTGGCCAAGAATGGTGGCACATTCCTATAATCCCAGCAGCTGGGGAGGCTGAGTCAAGAGGATTTTGAGTTCAAAGCCAGCCTCAGCAAAAATGAGGCAATAAGCAACTCAGTGAGACCCTGTCTCTAAACAAAATACAAAAAACAGGGCTGAGGATGTGGCACAGTGGTTAAGTGCTCTTGAGTTTAATCCCTGTTACCCCACACTCCCCAAAAAATAACCATCAATAAACTAATTCTTTGTGTCCTATGTTGGGAGAAAATGGCTCATACCCTGTCTAGGGGTTAAAGCATCTGTGTAAGACAATGAAGGTGAAATGAAAGGATTACAAGAGCCTTAATGAAATTAGTGCATTAATCCCTCCATGGGATTAACTGGACAGTAACTGTAGGCGGATAAGGTGTAGCTGGTAAGTGGGTCATTGGGGCATGCCTTTGGGATACATATTTTGTCACTGATAAGAGGAGAAGTCTCCCTTTGCTTCCTGGTGCCATGACCTGAGCTGCTTTCCTGCACCACACTGTTCTGCCATGATATGCTGCCGCACATACGGGACAGAGGAAAAGGGTTGGCCATCTATAGAATGAAACCTCTGAAACCATGAGAACCAAATAAACTTGCACTCCTCTTACTGTTCATTTCAGGTCCTCTGGTCATAGCCGCAATGATGTTGACTAAAACATCAGAATATTCTTTTGTTGCCGCACCCCCATTTTTGTTACTATGGTTTGGCTTATTTTTAAAACTTTCCACCCAAAACCCATAAAATTGATTTCTTAATTGTTTTAAAAGAATTTTTGGCCTTTTTATTAGGGTTATGTCAAATAAACAGCATATGCAACTCATTGGGTTTATATTTTGAGTTACAAACCTGTTTTTCTTTTTTTTAACATATTTACTCTGGTACCTATATCAGTGCCTGGTAGAGAGTGGTACTCAAATACTGATTACTCTCAAGAATTCTCAAATGTATTTATTGAAATATAAACTGAATTTGAAATCTTTTTTTTCTCTAATTTTAGTTATGGTCTGATGATAAGGCACAGCACTGAGAATTCAAATGTCTGCCAAGGGCTGGACAGTTTCTAGATCAGTATTTCAGAAGGAGAGGGTGCCATGTGAAAACCTATGTTTTCAAGAGAGTGTTGGTCACTACTGCAGGTGGATCTGAGTGGATTTATATGCACATCTACAAGAGGCGAGAGGGGCCACTGTAACAAGAGTCTGTTAGAGTAGAAGTCTCTTGGAAGGAAGAACCTCCCAGTAGAAGGGCTTCAGTCAGAAAGGAACAGAGAGAATGGAGTCGTGCAGGGTGATGTTAAGGATCTGAATTTCAAAAAAAAAAAAAATGAAAGAATGAAAAAAAAAAGAGAGATCAAGGTTCAGTTGGAGAGAAATGGTGTGAGAGAGATGATATCTTTCTAAATAGGAAATAATGATTAGAAGTTCAATAGATAATCATGAAAAAGAAGGAAGGGGATAAAGCTGATGAGAAGGGTGGATCATAGATGATCAAAGATTCCACCCGTATAGGATGGAAAAATGAATTTGAGACCAGGTTGAATCGGACTGCAAGTTAAAAAAGAAACCGTAAGAAAAGACCAGGGTCTATTTTGTTAAAGAGACAAGAAGACTTTCAAAATGAGACTTAAGATAATTGAGAGCTTATTGACTGAAATGAGGATTTTATTCTATTTTTCCCATTTTTGGTATAATTGAACATTTTTTTCACTAGATAAAAGAGTGATGACATAGAAAGAGATGAAATATTTATTACTCTATTGTCATGACATTATTTCTTTATAACGTTTATATACAGAAGTCCATAAATAAATAAGCTAGCACTGGTATGAAAAAGAACCTAAAGCTTTTCAATGACGATAATGAATTAAAATAGTAAGATATTGTTTACAGAAGAAAATCACAACATTTTCTATTCTTCTTGGCCAGAATAATGACTTAGCTAAGTATAAAGTAGGGTCAGAATAACTGGTAAAAACACCTATTTGCTGTAATGCCACCATGGTTCTTCATTGTGACAATCGTGTCTTTCATCTTGGTCTTCTTCCGGCCTCCTTCATGTCTTTAGAGAAAGCAAAAACCATGGTGCAAACTTCCATTCTTAGCACTTTAATTAGAAAACATCATCACTATTACCTCTTATGTTCAGCAATATACTGAAGACACCACCCTTCAAAATAAGACAATAAAGAAAAATAGAAAGTTTAACTGTGATCAAATTAAAGATATTAACAATGAATTAGTAGAGAGCAACAAAATTTTAATTGTTGTAAGATAGAATGTCTATTCAGAAAACTCAAATGAATCTATACCCAAAATATTAAAATCAATAGAGGTACAGAGAAGTTAACATAATTTTTAAATTATGTTTTAGTCAGCTTTTTCACCACTGTGACTACAAGACCCAACCAGAACAATTGCAGAAGAGGGAATATTTATTTGAGGGATCATGATTTCAGAGGTCTCAGTCCATAGAAGGTAGGCTCCATTCCTTGGGGCTCAAGTTGAGGCAGAAGAATATCATAGCAAAAGAGTGTGGCAGAGGGAAGCAGCTCACATGATGATCAGTTGAGAGAGGTCTCCACTTGCCAGATACAAATACAAAGCCATGCCCCCAATGACACCTCCTCCAGCCACACCCTAGTGCTTCAGTTGCCATTCAGTTAATCTCTATCAGGGGATTAATTATCTGATTGGGTTAAGACTCTCATAACCCAATCATTTCCCCCCGAACCTTCTTGCATTGTCTCACACATGAGCTTTTGGGGGACACCTCACATCCAAATCATAACAATATATTTATGTTCTAGCAACTAGAAATTTTAAAATGTTATTCTAAAAAGAGGATTCTCCTGAAAGCAACAACATAAAGAGAAAAAAATAGACTTTTATTTAGGTTGATTAAATCTAACATATGTGAAATTTCTGTCCTCATTGATAGACAAATGTCTGAAATCTTAAGAAAATTTCAAGGATTCTTTATAAAGAAAATCACAGGAAATTTTTAGAGAGATTCAGAAAGCCATATGGACATCAACATGTCCAAGAATTAGAGACATTCCTGAAGAAGAAAAGAAAAAAGAAGAATTATAGGAATGGACATAATAAATTGTAATCAACTGATAAAGACAATGTTCTATTTCATAGAGACAGAAGAATAGATGAATAGTGAGCTAAGAAACAACTCCACCTATACATGAAAACATAACTTAGAATACAGAGGTCACTGTAGATCAGTAGGAGAGATGATAGGTGCTTCAATACTAATTTTCCATATAGGAAAAACAAAACCTAAACCTAAAATATAACAAACAAGCTTTCATTTTCATACCATACATAAAAATCAATTTTGGTGGATTAGTGTCCCATAAATGAAAAGTGATATTTTAAGGTTTAAAAGAAAATGTTTCCCTCAGATTAGGACAGAACTACTTAAGACAATTATATAAATCATAAAGAAAAATGTTAATTCTACTACATTTAACTGAAATACTTTTGGTTTTCAAGAGATCCCATTCCAAAGTGAGAAGCCTAGCCACAAGCAAATGACAGACATTTACAAGAAACTTAACAGAAAATGATTGATATTTAGAATATATAATTAATATTATAAATCAATAAAAAAGAAAACAATAAAAATATAAAGTATTACCAATAGGTAAGTGTCAAGAAAAAATCTTAGTGGCCAAATCTCTTTAAAGATACTATATCTCACTTGCAACCAAGAAAATACAGATCAAAATCCTGGTGATGAATAATGTAGCAAATAATGTAGCACTTCAACATTTTGTAAAAATTAAGACAACAATGCCTATTAGTGTAGAGGCTCAGAGCAGAGGATCTGCATGACAACCAGGAGAGGAATAAAATGACACTGCAATATCTATAAGCTCAAGACAAATTACTTCATCCACCAAATCTACTTCTGGTTACAATTTCTAAACAATGTATGCATTTTCCAGTAAGGGAGGTTAAACAATGTTCATAATATCCTTATTTGTTATAAGAAAAACAAACAGAAAAAACTATTTATACATTCACAAAAGAATGAATGACTTTACAATCTCATGTTTTATTATGAATAACTGTGAAAAAACAAGAATTAGAACTTCACAAATCAACATGGATGATTAAAAATAAATTTTCAGGCTAGAAACAGTGGTACAAGCCCATAATACCAGTGGCTTGGAAGGCTGAGACAGAAGGATCACGATTTCAAAGCCAACATCAGCAAAAGAAAGGAGTTAAGCAACTCAGTAAGACCCTGTCTCTAAATAAAATACAAAATAGGACTTGGGATGTGGCTCAGTGCCTCTGAGTTTGATCCCAGGACCTCCTCCCCCAATGAATAAATAAATGTTCAGTGATAAACACAAGTTATAGAAGGAAAGGAAAAATATTGAGTATATATTTGTCCATGATATGTGTGAGTGCATACACACTAAGTTTTCTTGCAAATAATGTTTTTCTCTTGCTACTATCTTCTTCTAAAACACTAATCTCCCTGTCTCTGTCTCAGCCTCTCTCTTTCTCTTTGGACACACACACACACACACATATAAGTGTGTGTGTGTATATGTGTATGTATATGTATGTGTGTGTGTGTGTATATCTCTCTCTCTCTCTATATATATATATATATATATAGAGAGAGAGAGAGAGAGAGAATGCATGCAAATGGAGGACCCAAAATTGAAGTTAGTAAATTACCCCTTCAGGACAGGGTCAGAAAGAGTATATAGTCCCCCTGTGGTATTATACAAGGTGTTTGCACTGAATGGGTATTGCTTTTTTCCCTAAATGCTTACCAGATGTGGATTATATTATTTATAATACTCTCCATTCTTTTATTTTTGATCCCCATGTCTTAATTATATATATTATCAGGGTTTGATGTGATATTTAATGCATGTATACAGCATGCTCTGTTTATCCACCATCCTTTCAACTTCTCAAGCTCAAGTAATCACTACCTAATCACTTTGTTATGTTAGCATTTCTTTTTTCCTTTGAGAATGACTGAACTGGTACAGGTGAAATACAGCTAACAGCCTGCTCTGCTGTGTAGGCCTGGGAGTGACAAGATAGAGATCTTTAGCTGAGTACTTAGGAGTCAAATCATAGTCACTCAGTGATTGACATTGTAAGCAAAGAGATGGACTTAAGAGTCCTGAGCTTGCAGCAGTTGCACTAACCAATAAAAGAAGGGTCTTAGGGTGGGGTATTAGATCAAGAATTATGTAGCCTAGTACTCCTGTCTCAGTGTGTAAATAAACTAGCTGGCTATTACTACTGATGATGGAATTTAGGACTTTGTTACTCCAAAATAGAACAACTTTGCATGTGAGCAAACAACAGAAGCAAGATAGTCTCTCTGAATTTTCTGCTGCCTGTATCCCTTGAAGTAGGTCACAAAACCTACAAAGATATCCTGACCTGTCCCTGAAACATATCATAAAGTTCCTTAAGTAACAGGTGCCCTTCTTAAACCCTGGAAAAAGACCCAAAATACAAAGTCACTAAGAAGAATCTAAACAAATTTTGCTAAGCTCACGCTGCACATTTTACCATTAGATCACATCCCTTTGTCCATACTTCCTTATGAGTGTCCTCTTTTCATCAAACTAAGATGAAAAAATAAACAGAATAAACAGGAGTCGTATGAAAGTTCCTGCACCATAGAAAATTTATAGTAAAAACAGTAGAATTAATCTTAACTTTCCTATGTTCATATATGAATACACCACTAGTGAAACTCCACATTATGTAAACCACAAGGATGGGATCCTAATTAGAATAAGTTATACTCCATGTAAATATAATATATCAAAATGCACTCTACTCTCATGTATATCTAAAAAGAATTTTAAAAATAAAAAGAGAAAAGAAAACATAGTAAATAAATCTGCATGCTTCTTTCTTGTTAATCTTTTTGTTGTTGTTGTTGAAGGGACCTCAGCCATTAACCTAGCAATGAGAAGGAAAGATTTTTTTTCCCCTTACACTGAGACATGTTTCATTTTCATGTTCTTGAGAAGGAGCAACCTCAGTGTCTGGGAAGTTTCTACACAAGTCCTAGTTTCCAAATGTGTTTATATTACTCACTAGTAAAAATCCTTCCATCATTCTCAGTGGAGTGCAAAACAGCAAATGTATAAAAGGTGGTGTTGGGTTATTGCAAGGCTGAAGAAGTGACCATGGTGTGCCTGCTGAGGGGACAGTTGCCAATTACAAATCGAGTAATAAAGGGAATCTTGTTATTGCAGAGTTTCACTCAATCTCATGATCCAATATGGATTTAGAGAATCATTGCCCATCTGAGCTGCAAGAGACCTCATGAAAGTGTTTGTCCCAGAACCACTCAGCCAGCATGTAGATAGCTAAGCAGTTCCAGACAGATGCTTTTTTAATAGCTGACCTCTGAATCTTTTCCAAGTTCTCCATGTTTCACTTAGTGTTATATTGTTTTGCAGTTGGAGAGGCATTCTTTGACCTGCAGTATCAATTAAACTTTCATTTTTTAAATATGTTTCTATTATATGCCATCTAGTCTTCACATAGGGAATTGTGATTGAGTTGATGTATACAAGTTGGAAAATAATGCAATTTGTTCTTTCTCAATAAATAAGAATCCTTTAGAAGTTGAATAATTTGAAATTAGGTTGAACAAAGCATTTGATTGTGGTGGGTAATCATGCAGCAGTAGGGGGCTATTCAGTATAGTATGAAAGAAAGAAGAAATAATGTTTTCTATGTTTAGAACAAACCCAAATTTTGTGTCTTTTTAGTTGTAGAACAAATTCAAATTGTTTTTGGAGTTCGTTACTCTTGGGCAGACATGACTTCCTATTTCTCCAGTGGGAAAAACAAGCATTGTGTAGTCCAAAAATAATCTCATAAAGTTTAGGGGGACTTTATTTTGCTCTCATGAAACATTTTGATGAGGTAAATGAATCAGAATCATAAAAATAAATATTAAGTTTTATGTCCTATGATGTGAACATTATGAGAGCATTTACACCATCACAAACACGAGTAGGATTCTGAAATGAATGTTCAACATGCACATAGTACATCTATAATGTATCTTATTTCTAATGTTCAGTATGGACTTTTAATAATTGTCAATAATAACATAAAATTCCCTTTTACAGAACTGGACTACAAATTCTTTGAAGAAAATGCCATGATTATTTTATACATCTGTCTACCCTAGGGATTAGCATGGCACTTGTCCAATGGTAGAACTAACATTTTTGTCATTATTAGGAAGACCATAGATTATTTTTACCTTTAAAAATATAGGATTTTTTCTTTTTTTAAAGTTTTAAATACCTTTATTTTGTTTATATACTTTATGTTATGCTAAGGATCAAACCCAGTGCCTCACATGTGCTAGGTGAGCACTCTACCACTGAATCCTAGGATTTTTTTTTAATATTTGTAATTCTCTTAAAAAAAAAAAAACTTTCACTGAGACAAATGGACATCCACACACAAAAGAATGAAGTTGGACCCTGACTTCAATCAAGATTTATAAATTAACTCAAAATTAATCAAAACACCATATTAAGGCTTAAGGCAACATAGCTCCTAGAAAAAAAAAATAGGTGTGCATCTATATGACCTTGGATCAAGCAATGGTTTCTTCCATTAAAACACTTTATTAAAATTAAAGACTTATCCTTCTAACAACATCATCAAGAAAGTTGAAAGTCAACCCGCAGAATTGTGTAAATTAAGTGAATTATGTTTTATGGCCTGTGAATCCTAATGAAAAATATGGAAGAGGGATCAATTTGGAAAACAGAATATGGAGATCTATATAGTGAATATTATGAAGTAGGACTGAGGGAAAAAAGCAGTTCTGAACATATGGACAAATTTACTACATCTGTGGATTGAAAGACTGAACATTGTTAAAGATGTCAATATGGGGGGGAATGATCTACAGACTTAATAAGACATCAAGAAAAACCTGAGAAATTATTTGTTGTGGTTTTCTTTTTTTTTATTAGTTGCTCATGACAATACATTGATCTTGACATATCATACATTTGAATCCAATGGTGTATAATTTCTCATTTTTCCAAGTGTACAGGTTGCAGGATCACATTGGTTATACGGCCACGTATATACATACAGCAATACTAGTGTTTATTTTATTCTGTTGCCTTGTTGTGGTTTTCTTCATGTTTGTTTGCTTTTAGAAATCAGCCAGTCAATTCTAATATTCATGGGGCAATGCAAAGAAGCCAGATTAGTCAAAAGAAAGAGAAAGAAGAAAATTGGGTTACTAAAATGAGCTGACTTTAAAACCTATCATAAAACTTTAGACATATTCATGTAAACATAGAAAAAATTTTTGACATAGTAGGTCAAAAATAGACTCAAACATATATGGTCGCTTTACTTTTGAAAAAGCTATAAAGAGTACTCATTGGAGAAGGTACTGTCTTCATAAGAGTGTTGGTGCAATTAGAGATCAATATGAAAAAGTAAACAGATTTTGATTCTTACCTTGCATGCTACATGATAATTAAAGTAAAATAGGTAATCTAAGTGTAGAATTTAATGTAACTTATCATAGTACATGACACCAGAAGTAAAAGAAAAAAACTTGATAAACTGGATTTCATCAAAATTAAGAGCTGCTCTTTGAAAGAGAAGGGAAAACTCTTTAGAAATCACAAAATTAATAAGACTGATATTCAGAATATAGAATGATAATACACAATAATAAAAAAAATAAGTGGACAAAATATTCCACACTGAAAAAAAGTTATTAGACGGCAAATAATCATGAAAAGATATTCAATAGCAGTATTCATAAAGGTCATGCAATTTAAAGCATTGATTTGGTATCAGCAGATATCTACTAAGATATCTAAAATTTAAAGGACTATCAGTTATTGACCAAAATGTGCAGCAACTGAAATCTTCATTCATTGATGGTGGTAATATTACACAGTACATCCAACTTGCCAAACATTTGTAAGTTTCCTAATGTAGATAAATCTATGCCTATTCCACCATACATTTCTATTCATAGGAACACATGGAAGAAAATAGTTGTATGCATTTGGGAAAGGATTTACATCAATAATAAATATAGAATATTTATTCATAATTGTCCCCTAAACTATAAAATTTTCAAATTCTTAAATTTACCAACATAAGAATGCAAAAACAAAATAGTGGTACATTTATTCAGTGGAATTCTACAGAGCAAAATAAATATATAAATATTCTATTGTGTACATATGACCTGAATGAATCTTGTAGATATCTGAGTACAAAAAAATAACACATAAAACTTAATTTCATTTATGTAAAGTTCAAATACCAGGAAAAATGTATTAATGTTATAAAAAAAGAGGATAATGATAACCTTTGTAGTTGGTTATTAAAAACAAATGGGTACAAATAAACTTATTCAGTCTGTGAAAAGATTTTATATCATGATTGAGTTTCTTGCTACACAGTTATATATACATGTATACATGTATAAATATACACATATTTGTATTTACACATACATAAAATATATAAATTTGTAAACTTAAAATTAGAAATAATTAATGTGTGTATGTTTTTCTTGAATTTAACCTAAGCTTTGATAAGAAAATGAGGCTAGTTGTTATATAAAAGCACTGCAATGAACACTGAAATATCTTGAATTGATAAATGTGACCTCCATTAAATGTCACGTGGCTCAAAGCCTCAAATAATTTTTCAGTACTTTACTAAAGATTCAGAAGCGTAAGATAAATAATGAAAATTGCAATGCCAACTGTTAAGGTTATTGAACAATAAGTTATGAGAACTGGAAGGAATTTTCATCTGCTCTAAGCCACTGATAACTGGCTGGATAAAAACTAATGTGTGGTTTATCAAAGTCTCCTATTCTGAAAGAGTAGAATCAAGATCATTTTAAACATTGCTATTTTTCTGCCCTAATCTATTCATTTGGTTCAAAACTTCAAGAACCATCACTAAAAGAATATTAGATACTTGTATAGGAACAATGAACTCATTGGTTAATAATATTCCTTTCACTATTAACAGAAAATTTTAATAGTGAATTCTCTATAACTTGTATTTTAACCCTAGCCAAATGTAATTTATACAGATGCCAATAAAAAATGTAATCTATATTATGTTAACACTCCTAAGAGTTACATTGTATAAGACCCACAAACACAGACAAGTGTGTCACAATTAAGAACTCAAAGACAGGAAAGTTTTAAGTAAGCAGATGGTACACTCCTTTACTAAACCAGGCAAACAGAGAGTTAAAGTCTATCAAAATATTCAAGAATATTGGTAAAAAATAAAGGCTATCCCAAATAATATTCAAGTAAAAGAACTTTAAAGTAAAGATACAATTTTAAAATAAGCATTTACTTTGTAAAGACTGTAACACAATAGCAACAAAGTGTGTGCAGGTGTGTTTCAAGAAATAAAAAGCTAAGAAATATCAACTTCATCAACTTAAGCAGGTATAGTTTAACATACATGATTGTAAAAACTCAAAATTATATTCAGAAAGGTGAAATAAAAACAAATTAAAAATAGGTGAAAATTTTTCCTTTTAAGAAGAAAGCTTTTGATTAAAGGCAAATTATAAAGCAATTCATGGACCTTTTTTATTTTCAGTATAATTACAGGAACTTACTCAGGAGATTAAGGTAGAGATTCAGAATACATTGTGTTATTCTCTTTGAATTGTTCTTCACAGAACACATTTTATTTGTATTTCCTGAAACACACAGAGAATAAAATAAAAGTTCATCTTCATTTACTAAAGATCCTGACTTTATCGATTTGAAATATAAAATACATGGATAGGCTTTCTACTAATGTCAAGACTTGTGAAATATGTGTTTGTTAATATACGAGGTCATAAAATTGGGTAATGAAAGATCATAAATTCTTCCTATGTATTCATTAATTTATAATATATTCATAGTAAATTATAGGGTTTTTTCCTCTTTTTGATTTCTCCTGAGTATGTATTCCCTCACCATATATTAACCAAATGTAATTTCTGAAATTGATGGAGCAGTTTTTTTTTCTCCTGTTCATTCTCCCCTTCTAAGCTGAATAAATTAAAATGTGTTCCATTATTGGCCACAACATGATAACTACAGATGGATTACTGTTTTTTGCCATTCCAACTATGAACTTCATGCAGCAAATTTATTAGTCTTTAAACAAGCAAGAAAAGACTGAATTCTCTGAAAGAAAGCCAACTCAGCTTGGTGATCATCCTGTATCTTTCTTTGCATAGGAACAGTGTTGTACTGATTACACAGAAAGCTAAAGACCAAGCAAAGGATGAAGAGTGAGTGACACAGAAGGTATACGTTAGAATTTGGTACTACTCAAGTAGCTGAAATGTTGAAGCATTGTGCCAGATAAGAGAAAATATATCAAGATAAAATGGAATTTACTTAGAAAATCAAGGTAACTTTAGCATAATTATTATATTAAGAAAATAAAAGATAAAAATAAATTTATCATCTCAGCAGATATATAAAAACAACTGTGTGTAAAACTCAGCATCTATCATAAAAAATCTCTTGGGAAACTAGAAAGGAAAGGGAATTTTGCAAACTTAAATAGGCATGTAAGAAAAACCTACATTAGACATTGTGCTTCATGATCAACTCTTGAAAAATTTTCCCCTAAGACAGGACACAAGTCAGTTCTAATCCTCAGTATTTATCAAGAAAAATAAAAAAGTCATATACATAAAAGTTTTGAAGTGTTAGTATTTATGGAAAGCTTGTTTACAATAGTTAAAAAGAGAAAGTATCTTGAATGTCCATCAATAGGTGAATTGATAAAGATAAAATTGAAAGTATACACTTAACATGACTTGTTAGCTAACAATTAGAAACAATTAACTGCTGATAACAACACAAGATGAAGCTCAAAATCATACTCAGTGAAAAAAGCCAGGCACAAATAAGTATATTTTTCCATTATTTCCTTCAAATAACATTCTGAACAGTTAAAGCTAATTCACAGTGACAGAAAATAGTTCAATGATTGCTTAGTGACTAGGATGGAGGGGAGATTGATTGCAAAGAGGCCAGTGGAAATTTTCTTATTTGATGGAAATGTTGTATATTTGGTTCAGGTAGTGATTACATGCAGTAATACATTTGTCAAAACTAATCCAGTTCTACAATAAAAACATACGCCTCATTCTGAAAGTAATTCATACTTTAACAAAGTTAAGTAACAAATAGAAATATAAAACGTGTGCTTCTTGCAATTTTCAGAACTCAAATATAATAAGTAGGTTTGTTTTAGCTTGGTAAAATTAGCGTCATAAGAAATAGAAGCTGCAATACTTCATTACCCAGTAGTTCATGAAAGATCAAGTCAGACAGCAGACATTTTTCACTTCTAGAAGTAATTATTGGGTGTCTATAATCTCCCTGGAACCGTACAGGGAATACAGAACATAAGGAAACACGGTACACTGTGTCCTCAGAAGCTCACCATTTGTGAAGAACTAGGACAGTAGGACATTCAGCAAATGATTTAACCTCACTAAGTTATAATTTCCCAAATGAAAACTAGGGATACTAATACCTATTTCACAATGCTTCTCTAAGAATAAAAGCAAGCAAAGTATATAAATGATAAAAGACCTAGAAAAATAATATAGGCTGAAAAAGTTGTAGTTTGAAAAAATATTGAAAAATAAAAAGCAAATAAAGTGAATAAAAGTAAACAAAATCTATATGACTAAAGAAAATATTGTATTTTTAAATGATGAACTAGTATTAAAATCATGATATAAAATAAATGACAAGAAAACATTGGTTTAGAGAGATGGGCATACTCTGAGAATCTCTTGGGCAATCTCTCTGAGCCAGTGTCTTCTCATATATTTTATGTCATGATTTTCATATTATTCTATCATTTAAGAGTGAAATAATGGTTTTCTTCTGCCATACAAGCTTCATGTACTTTTAACATTAAATTTATTGTTAAAAAAGAAGTTGATGTGACTGTGATACTAAAAGCCAATTGAGATAGCTTACAAAAGAGCAAGCTATTTTTTGTAGTTTTGCTTTTTCTAAATAAATTATTAGCAAGTCAATCCTAACAATGTATTGAAACGGTTCATCATGACTAGTAAAGTCTATTTCAGGAATGCAAGGACAGTTCAACATTAAGAAAGCCATTAATGTTATTACTTGACATGAATAATTTAAAAAGAAAGAAAGCTTATGGTCATCTCTGAGGATTCCAAAAATGGCAAATGATAAAATTCAACATCCATTTTGATTTTTTGAAAGCTTTCAGTGAGTTCCATGTTGCAGATTACTTTATAACCACTGCTTATAAAATATGATTTTATGCCTGAATGCCTGAGATAATGAACTGAAAACTTGCCATAACAAAGAATATTTCATTAAAATACCTAAGTATATGATAAATATATGTATTTCAAAATCATCAGTTATCCTTCTTGCCAATTATTATTTATCAAAAAAAAAAAATTAAAGGCTCAAACTATGTGTGTCCTAAGAATCCATTTATCTGGAGCCTATATGAAGAAAATGGAACAACTTTGGTCAGTTAAACATTAAAACATTAAACTTGAAGAGTTTAAAGAGATTAAACATTAAAAACTTGAAGAGAAAATAAAAATTTTAATGCTGAACTTTTCTAAATTAATTATTCTTCCAAAGATTCTTATTGATACCATGTACAACATACTAATTTCTATCATTGTCTCTGCTTCAGTGTTTTCTAGTTCTTTCCCTAGAAAATATCAATGGGACTTTCAAAACTAAGTACATATTTCTCCCTTTCCTAGAATTTTCATTAACATTTCAGTCATTCTGCCCCATTCTTCCACAGCTCTTTCACCAGATGCTTCAATTTGCTGTTGTTGCTTGTTGATAAACATTTTACATGCCTGTCACTCTTTGATGGCAAAGAATGTTTAATCACCCTATCACATAGTAGAGAAAGGTATTCCACATTCACTTGCTGATCAAGTAAATGCTTTATTTAATGAATCATATATTTATATGAATTTAAGTGGATTTTGCACCTTAACCTATATGAAAGCTTTCTGAAGGACATTTAGCCATTTAAATTTTTTATGGGAATAGGAAAAGTTCAAAACAAGCTGCATTCCATAGAGTTTTAACTGCATATACTCAATATTAAATGTCCAGATTTCTTAGAAAGAGAATCCTTGAATGATCACCACGTTCAAAATGTATTCCTCTCACCTGCAGAGAGAGCCTGCTCACGCCATGCAGATTCATGACTCAAGGTCTTCATAATGGGATTCCACAGATCCTCTGATTTTCTCTCTACAAAGCATGCTTCTTTCAATGCTTGTTTTATTATTCTAGAGTTGCTGGCTTCTGAGAATGCCATCTGAACAATTCTCTCTCCAAACTGAATATACCCACTAAATCTTAGAATTAAATATGTCTCCATACTTATCCTTCATGCATGTCTGAGCTCACCAGAAGCCATGGTACAGCCTTCTGGTGTCAAATCCTCTCGCCTCTGTGCCATGCTGCTTCTCCACTTGAGGATTTCTCTGATACCAGGGGGGATTGTTAACAATCCACCTAAAAGGTCCATGATTTCTGAGCCTGAGATCAACCTTCACCAATGTGCCAGGTTCCCCAACCCCCCAGGGGACAAATCTAAGGTTTGCCCTTATGGTCTGTAGCATTCACCTGTGCATTACACTTTGTACTGGCTCTCCCTTTCCCTACTCTCTCACATGTGCTTCCTGGAATTACTCCACATAGAGATCTTGCTCCAAAGTCCTTGACTTGGTTCTGCTTTGGAGTAATCCAAGATTAAGGTTCTCTTCCTCCTCCTCCTCCTCCTCCCCCTACTTCTTCTTCTGCACCACCTCTTCCAGCAAGAGCAATGTTTTAATAAAAAAAAATATTAAGAGAGAATTTTTTTGAAATTTACTTTTTCATCAAAAAAAGAACCATCAATTTTTTTTGGTCCTTTGTTATTATCTTTCTCCTATACTTACAGGATGACATTACATTGTGAAGCTCAGAAATAGATCATTAACCTCAGATGCAGTACTGTACTCCATTCCTCTAAAAATGTATTGGTCACAAAAAGAAGACAAAATTTAAAGTTGTCTCATTTTCAGAAGTTGTGCATAAAGAGTATATATCAAGGCTGGGGTTGTGGTTAAGCAGTAGAGCGCTCACCTAGCACATGCGAGGCCCTGGGTTCAATCCTTAGCACTAATAAAAATAAATAAGCAAAATAAAGGTATTTTTTAAAAGAGTAAGTTTTTCAATGGAGTCCACCTGGACATTGGCAATTCCTCTGAAAGTGAGAATATATATTCTTGGATATTTTAAACACTATGCCAAGACTTCAACCACATTTTCAAGATAACTTTCTGGGACCCAAAGTTTAGTCTATACTTTATTGATCTCCATATCTTCACAAAATAAACCACTAGTAATAGTAGTAGTAGTATATTATCAAGATACTGTGTATCCAAATATTTCTGAAAACCTCTAGACAAAATCTCTCAGTGTTGGAAAAATGTTTAAGAACTGAAGTGTAGGAGAAAAGCAAGATAGAAGCAAGATTTTTTAATTTTTTTAAGGGAGTGGTGGACAGCTAAAGTACAAGAGACAGAGTTAGAAGTAAGAGAGAGAGAAAAGTTAACATATACTTGACTTGTAAGAGAACACCTTAGAAAAACAGCAGAGCATATTCAGGAACAATTTTAACAAGTCATGCAATGAAGAAGTCTAGGAACCTCAACAAGCTTTACTCTGACAATACATATCTTCTTTGGCCTAGGAGTTTTCTCAATTATTTCAGGATATATTCCTATATATAGGTATATATATATATATATATATATATATATATATACCTATAACATATATATGTATATATATATACATGTATACATAGGTATATATATTTGTATATAAATATATGCACATATATTTAATAGAAATGAATATGATAAATAAATATGCATATATATATATATATATAATAGAAATAAATCTTAATTTACTTAGCTGATATTTTGTTTGGGGAATATTTCCAACTTTTTAATATTATAAAGCAGTGAAACAAAAGAATGCTAACTCTGTTTTTAAGCCATCTTAAATAAGCAAAATATAATCTTAAAAGATAGGTTACATGTAGCAAGGAATCTTCCCTCTGTTGTGATGACTGCATTTAAATTCTTTGTATGAATTAAGATTTTTTTTCATTTTGAGAAAATATGAACTCTACAGGTCTATAAAAACCTAATCTGACATATTATTCTTGTGTGAAGGGAATGTACAGGACCCGTGTGCAAATTCTCAGGAATACCCTCAGAGTGAGGAGATTTCCCACACTTGTAGAAGGAGTGGTGGTTACGACACACCAGCCAGAATATAGAAGCCTCAGAAGGAATAGGAGAAAATCCAGATGGGGTTAGGAGGTGTTAGGAGGGCAACTAGCAGTATGTCACACATTGTGTGAACACTTGAACACGGTGGCAAGAATGTCTGTGTAGTGCAAGGGAGAGGGATCTTCAAATAGGAGACTTGGCATGTAGAAGGGAATTAATCAGTTAAGTGACCATATTCAATAAACAAGAAGCTAGGGGTGTCATTTTCAGAAAAATAAGTCACAAATATGAGAAACAAGAAAATGATTATGAAACTGCAATGTTGGATTAGAATCAGACATATGACTACAAACATGCAGATGAATGGATTGATGATAAATTATAACTATCTCTGACCACTAAGAGGACCTAGAAGCAACAAAAAGTCCCTCTGCTATGAGTACTTCCATTGTCGAGAACTTAGTTGCTAAATTCCATTCTTTACCAGGAGGAATCAAAGGCACTAAGAAAATACTGATGATTATGAGTGCTGGACAGAGAAGAGACAACAGATGCTTAGAATATCTTATTGTGCCAGAAAATAAGGAAATTTCCAGAGAATTGTGAGAACATATCGAAGGGCACGAGTTCCATACACAATAAGGACCAAATTGCTCCTATTAGACTAACCTCTCCACAGAGATTGTATTATAGGAAAAAAATAAAACCATGAAAGCATTAGTGTGGTCATAAGCATAAAGATAATTTAAAGGGATTTTATGATATTTTTGCATTTTAACCTGAGAACTAGCCCTTGTCTGCATTGCTTGAGGTGACAAAAAGTATGTCGAAAATTTTTCAGTTAAATGGGCTTAAATACCAAATTTTAGAGCAAAAGTGGCAGCTAGAAGTAGCAACTTTTCATAAAAAAAATCCAGAGAGACACAGCCCCCATTCTGAATAAAACTACCAAATCCCCAACACACCTAAGGGATAAGCTCCAAATAACCAGCAAAGGGTGAAAATACTGAACTGAGATTTTAGCTTAAGTCCAAAATATAGAAGACAGAGGAATGCCTACCTAAAAAGATTACCATTGGTTTTTATTTTTATTTTTAGAAATTTAAGTTCTCTACAATTGTTCATTCATAAAGCTCAGAATACAATACCAAATTAATCAATATTTTAAAAAAAATACCTCAGGAAATATGATACATAATTTTTAAAAAGTCAAACAATGCAAAAAATTTCAAGTTTATACAGATATTATAGTTGGTAGAGGAGGATTTTAAAGCAAGTTATTTTAACTAGGCTCACAGATACATAGCAATCCATGTTTACAATAAATGAAAAGATAGAAGATAAGAAGTTTGCATAGAAACTGTGGGAAAAGGATCAAATGGAAGTTCTAGAAAAATATAATGTCTAAATTTTAAGGAATTAAAAGACTAAAATTTATAGTACATCAGAGATAACAGAAAATTCAGTGATGTAGAAAATAGATCAGATTAGATTATCCAATCCGATAAACAGGGACTCAAGAATCTGTCACAACATGGAGGAAAAAAAGCCTATATAAAATTGAAATAATGGAAAGGAGATAATTATCTATATATAATTTATATAATATTATATAATATATGATTTCAAAAATTGTATGTATAATATGCATACTTTACAAAATTATATATACAATGCTATGGTTTTAATGTGAGGTTCCCCCCAAAAGCTCATGTGTGAGACAGTGTAAGAATGCTCAGAGGTGAAAAGATTAGAGTATGATAATTTCAACTTAATTAGTGGATTAATCCACTGATGAGGATTAACTGGGTGGATATTGATTAACATAGGCAGGTAAGGTGTGATTAGAGGAGAATACAGGTCAACTGGGGTGTGATTTGGGGATATATATTTTGTTCCCAGTGAACAAAATATTTTCTGCTTCCTAGCTATCACGTTCTAAGCTGCTTTCATGCACCATACCCTCCACCATAAAGTCCTGCCTCGCCTCAGGCTCAGAATTACAGAGTGGCTGACCATGGTCTGAACCCCTGAAATCATGAGCCAAATAGTTGTTCTTGTCAAGTCTTTTGGTCATAGAAATGAATAAGCTGACTAAAACACACAATACATAAAATCTCCAAAATATGGCTGAAAATTTTAGAACAAAAAAAGTTTGAGTATTTGCCAACCCTTGATGATATACATCCACTTACATATTCAAGAGGCTCAGTTAAGTCCACAAAGAATTAAAAAAGCATATTTTGAGGTCACCCAGATGTCATACCTAATATTAATCAAACCACTAAAAATCGAGGTTAAAACTTGAATATAGCCAGAGAAACATGACACATTTCATAAAAGGAACAATATTTCAAATAACTTCTGACATCTTTTTAGAAACAGTGATAATTAGAAGTGAAACAACCTATTTAAGTGTTAAAGAAAAAATAATTATCAACCCAAAACTCCATGCCTATTGAAATATTTTTCAAAAATTGAGGAGAAAAAAGATTTTCATAATGAAATGAAAATCAAAATCAATATAAGTTGTCACCAGCAAAATGCCAGTGAAAATGTAGGGAGAAATTCCAAAAGATTTTACCAGTGTATAGAGGACAAGTAATATTTCAAGGCAAATGAAGACTTCAAGAAGCTAGATTCCTACCACCTCCTTCCTTCCTCTTTCCCTCCCTGCCTCCCTTTTTCTTCCTTCCTTCCCTCCTTCCTTCCTTTCTTTCTTCTTCCACTACTAGAAATAAAAACAGTAACACTATACTGGCCAATCACATCCCAAACTCTTATTTTATTTTATTTTGAGAAAGAGTCTCACTCAATTTCCCAGGCTGGCCTTGAACTTGCAATTGTTCTATTTCTGCCTCCTGAGTCACTGGGATTATAGGCATGTGCCATACACTTGGCTCCTCTTATTTTCATCAATATATGTATGACTGTTTTCAAATGAGTTTCCCATTGTCTTTTGGGATTCATAAATTATTGGTACATATGAAAACTAAGTCATAAAGACCAAATGTAGGAATAAATGAGCCTATAAATTTAGCAGTTCCATACATTTTCTGTAAAATAGTACATTATAAATCTTAAGAAATCAAGGATGCATATTATAATCACTAAATCAGTAATTCTCAAACTTTAGCATATGGTGGAACAAACTGGAAAGCTTTGAACACAAGTTTCTCATCTTCCCTTCCAGAGTTTATGATTTAGTATCTCTGAAGTAGACCTTAAAAATTTGCATTTCTTAAAACAAAAGGTGTTTATTCTGCTGGTTTAGGGACCACATTTATAAACTATCACCTTTGAATACCTTGTAAATAATAATGCAAAATAGACTATTTAAAAAGCCAATGAATAAATTAAAATGTAATTTTAAAAATTTTTAATGAATTCAACAGAAAAAAATGCAAGAACAATGAGAAAACAAATATTAAAATATATTCTGAAATCCAATTCTATCAATTATACTCCAGTGTAATAAATACAATTAAAGCCAGAAGTTGTCAGAATATTTTTTCCAAAGTGTGACTAATGCTATGTGTAATATAAAAATCCTAAATATAAAAAAACATAGATAGGTTGAAATTAAATGAAATAGAAATATGTATACGTATATATATATATATATATATATATATATATAGATAGATAGATAGATAGGTAGATATGTTAATATCAGAAAAAATAGACTTTGAGACACATTTCTATTTCTTATAGGATATCAGAACATTTCTTAATAGCTAAGAGTAAATTATTAGAAAGACATAAAAATCAATAATCTACATAAAGCAAAAACAGACCTTAAAGACACATAGAACAAAGCATGATAAAATAAGTAGGAGAAAAATTTATGCATGATCATAACTGGAGATTTTAACACCTCTCTCAGCAGTCAATATAAAAACTTAAAATCAGCAAAATTGTAAATGATCCCACATAACTACTGACTGCATTGAGCTAAGTGAGATATATGTGTAATTGAGATATATACATATATATTTTATATATATATATATATATATATATATGTGTGTGTGTGTGTGTGTGTGTGTGTGTGTGTGTGTGTATAAAACTAAAGTAACATTTACTGAGTAAAAACATTTTTTCTTTAAAAAGATAATAATTAGTACATTAATATGTTAAGTAACTAAGGTAATAAAATCAATCATGCTAAAGTGTTGATTCTTTCCTTGATAAATTTTTAGTAATATTTATTATCAATGAAATAACCACTCCAGGTAGTAGTCAATTACACAGGATGCCAAGTACTCAGAATGTCTCTAATTTATATCCTTTACAAAATAAGTACAAAGAAAATATATTTTATAATAAAGTTATGCCAGTTGTATTAGTTTTGCTTCACTATAACAAAATTTCAGTGATAATCAGTTTATAAGGATGAAAGGTTTATTTTGACTCAAACTTTGGAGGTTTCAGTTCAGTTCAAGGTTGTTTGTCCCTGTCACTTTGAACCTGTAGAACACAGTGCATCATGGCAGGAACACATGCCACAGAGGACCTGGGCACCTTATTGCATCTGAGAAACACACAAACAAACAAACAAAAAAATGCAGGAAAAGGCAGGGATTTCAGCATCTCCTCCAAAGTCATGTCTCCAAATGACCTAATTTTCTCCTCCCATAGATCTTATCTCTTAAAAGTCCCCTACTTCCTGATAGTGCCACACACCCAAAAACAAGTATTCCTACATTCCAGATTCAAATTCTAGCCCCATTAGAACTATATTTCTTAAACTTTTGTCTCTGAATCTTTTAAATATAAAGTCTATAATTTCAAATTTGTGGATCCTATAAACTCTCATTGATGTAGATACTTTGAACATTTGAAATATGGGAGTGAACACATTTGAAAGAAGATGGGAATTCTCACCATCGTAAGTACAACTTTACTTTTAAGTAAAAAAAAAAAAAAAAACAGTTGATCTTAGAGGAAAAAACAATTAATTTTTCTAGTTAAAATAGAAAATGCTCTTTAATCCCTTTTAATTTCATGATTTGAATATGCAAAATTATAAAAACAATTTCCTTTATCACGGTACTAACAGTTGGGCATTGATTTGGATGAGGCTTACCCAAAATAAGCCTAATATTTTAATCTTCAAAAGATTCCATGTATCAGAATAGTCTTATGTAATAAGCAGTTTTTCATCCTGTAAGATAGGAGGATAAAAACCTTTATCCAAAATAAATAAAATCTTAGCATCTAAGGAGAGACAAGAGAAGATGAGTGAGAAAGTAGATTATCTTACTCCCAAGGCATCTCTTCCTCCACATACCTGACCCCAGCCCTACCTATAAGGCTGTGTCCTTAAAATTGCACTCTGGCAGCATCTATGTCTCTCTGATGCCAAGGGTTTTGATCCAAGGCCAGGTATAAATTTGTCTACGATTTTATGGAAAAAGGAAGAAAACTTATTTACAGAGAATAAAATGGAATTTCTTTTATCTTTGAACTGAAAATTTTAAAGATTTGGACCCTTGTTGTATTAGGACAAATTTGCTTTTGCTGAAGTGAGAGTCAAGACTCTGTATAAAATTGTCCATTATGTTGGCCAATTTTATGCTGAGAAACAAGCTATTTTCATTTTGTAACTTATTAATGACTTCTGAAAAGTATTTGAACTCATATACATAATTTTAAAGCCACATAATTTGTATTGCTGAAGTTTAAAAGAATCAAAGAAAGAAAATTATCTCAAGCTGAAAGCTTAACTACCATGTTTCAACCTGGAGGTACTTTTTAATCAGAAACTCTAATGGATCTTTGACAATGTTAGGAACAAAGTTGCTTTAACTCAGGAGGGTACCCATAAAATGAAAGAGAACACAGCTAATTGCATGGTAATTGCTTTATATACACTACCTGAAACATGGTATTAGTCATTACAACTGATGGCAGATGGGTCATGATGCCTTTAGTCTCTAGCTCCAGCAATTGGTAAGCAAGATTCAATTAATTTTCAAATTTCCATATGAATGGTCTCATTGATACCATTTAATAAGCTTTTCATTTTTATCCTATTTATATGCTGTTTACCTCCAGCAAGTGATATGTTGGGTGGGGTAACTACTTGAAAATAAATGCTAAAAAATATTCTGGAAAATATTTTCCACCACAGTAAACAGGTAAAAAAATTAACCCTGATCTACTCAAATTCAAGCATCCCACGCTGATACAGTCAATTAAAGTATGTGGATCATGTTGTTCCATTATAATTGTTTCTCTTTGGGTGAACTTCACAATCCTAATTAATCAATAGCAACTTTCTAATGAGTTATTTATTCAAAAGGCATAGATTAATGTCCCATGGTGGGCTTTAAATGACTCATTCTGTGATGTGGCTGTCCTGCAAAGACAAAGTATAAGAGTTACAACTGTTGTAAATAAATACTTTAACAAATGCTCAAAGCTAATTGTCATTTGAAAGGCAATTGTATAGATCACAAATGCTCTGACAAATGTCATATCTCACAACAAAACTATGAGGCAAAGAAGAATAAGACTACTATCTCTAGATTTTGTATTTCCTCCTGATTCAGTCTTGTGGTAGGCTGCATATTTTTTAGAAACATCCATTTTCTCCAGGTTAGCCAATTTGTTAGCTTATGTTGGTTATTATATTTTTTTTATTTCTTTAGCATTGGTTGTAAAGTTCCCTCTTTTATTTCTGATTTTAATATTGAGTCTACTCTTAATTAATCTAACTAAGCATTTGTCAATTTTTGTTAATATACTTAAGAAAAAAACAACCCTTAGTTCCACTGATTTTTCTCTACTTCATTTATCACAGCTCTAATCTTTATTATTTACTTTCTCCTGCAGCTTTAGGCTTAGTCTGTTCTATATTAGTTTCTTGAGTTTAAGTCACTGATTTTGAGATATTTCTTCTGTTTTAATTTATAATTCTACCATTATAAATTTCCCTCTTTAGATTACTTTCATTGTATCCTTTGAATATGGGGTGAGTTTCATTTTTATTTACTTCAAGGTATTTTTTTAAAATTCTCTTGTGATTTTTTATATGACTCATTAGTTCTTTAAGGGCATTGTGTTTAATTCACACATATTTGTGGATTTTACAGTTTTTATAATGCTGTTATTTTCTAATTTTGTTCCATGTTGATGCTTTGCGTGATTTCAGTCTTCTGAACTCAGTAGGATTTATTTTAGAAATTATTTGGTAAGTTGTTTTACACTAAAATATGTTTTATTCTGCAGAATGCTACACAAACGCTTGAGAAAAATATATATCCTATTGTTGTTGGGTGGAGTGCTACATACATGTCTGTTGGGTCCAATTCATCTATAGTGTTGCTCACGTCAGCTATATCCTCTTTGATTTTCTATCTGGTTGTTCTATTCATTATTGAAAACAGGTTATTAAAGTCTCCTATTTTGTGGTGTTGCTTTAAATTCTGTCTAAGGTTTCTTTATATATTTAGGATCTCTAAGATTTGGTGCATAAGGATTTATAATTGTTATAGCTTTGGGATGATTTGGCATTTGTATTGTTATATGATGTCTTTCTTTTGTTTCTTATATCTGTCTTTGAGTTAAAGTCTCGTACAATAACCACTCATTCTCTTTATCGCCATTTATATGAAACATATTTTCCCATTCTTTCTCTTTTAATGGAGAACAGAACATTACTTTGTTAATTCAGTACGTGCTACAGATAGAGGTGTTACAAATCACCCCACCACAAATGTAACTATGCAGTTTTTCTGGCCAAAAAGTCCTTCAGGGCATGGACACAGTAATGGATGACCAAAGACTGAATGCCAAGGCACTTGGGCAGAAAGCCAAAGACGTATCCCAGATATAGCCAAGCAAATGATACTAGCCTTGGTGACATCTATTAATAAAAGGGAGGCCAAATATCTGATAGGAGACTTTGGATACTGCAGCCAGTATATATGCCACCTGAGTACCTTCTTAGCTCCCTTATTCAAGGTGACTAGCAATGTCACCAATTTTGGAAGGAGTCGTTTGCAGAAGCATGCCTTGCAAGACATTCAACAGTTCACTTAGGCTAGTCAAATGGTTTGGCTATTGCTTAATTAAGAGGTCATAGCCCAGGGTCTGCCTTTAGCAATTTTAGAGCCTCCCAGCCAAGAGATTGCAAGTGTTTGCAGCCTTCATACATGCTGATTGCAGTTTCTGCAATGGAAAACTACTAACTGGGTGCATCTGCCAATCAGATTTTGAAGGAACTATCAGATATACACCCTTGAATAGCAACTCCTTGCTTACCATTGGGCACTGGTGAAGACTTGAGTGTCTTGTGGCCAGAGTGTCAGATATAGCACTTCACATGAACTGCACATTCTCATTTAGATGCTTACAAGTTGCATCAATGAAATAGGCTCAGCAGAGCTCAATTGTCCAATAGAAATGGTACATTTAAAGTTATTCTCACTTGGGACTTTAAGGGAACAGCAGGTTCAAAAAGAAAAAGCTAGCTTACCAGAAGTGTTAAAGCAACCCAAAGGGGCTTCTTTGCTTCCTCCACCAGAAACCTGAGGTGAAGAGATATGTCTACTACTGATACATTTGCAAAACTTAAAGCATACAAATTCCACTGGCTGCAGCTGTCATCTCTCATCCATCATTTTTTGACTTACACTTAAAATGGATATTCTGCTTAGTGGACCAAACTACAAGCAATGTATCACCATGCAGAGCATTCATACCATCATACCTTGTTACATTTCTGTCAGTTCACGGGCCACTAACAACAGCTTAGTTATTTGGTCAGCAGATGACAACTGAATGACTAGACTATTAAAAGAATATGAGAAAAGCTTGCTGCCTGAAGTGAAAAAAGTATATATACATATATATATACTTTTTTCACTTTTATAATATATGCCATTTATAAATACTGGGACTATCATAACTGCTGTTATGAGAAGCTTATGTCATGTTTTTGGATACCCTTATCAATTACTTCACCACCTCAGCAACATAATAAAGAATACACACTCAGGGAATACAATGGACCTTCCATACACCTTGTTATCCTCCATAAGTAAAAGAAGACATTGAATGAAGGAAAGCTGACTTAACAAAACAACTGAAGAAAACACATCCAGATGGTCCAGTGATGGCAGGCTAGAGTGCCCAGCTGTGTAGGGAAGCAGACAAGGAAATTACAGCACTACAGCACATGTTGAGAAACACTGATCTTGGTAGTTGTGGAAGTAGACCAGGCAGCTGCCTACTTAGGCTAGACCTATAGAACTCTACTCGCAGTATTCCCAAACATTCTTTTTTCCTTTCTCCCTTTGTAGTGTACATCCTTAGGGTAGTTTGTACCTCAGGACTACATATTATGCCAAGGCAGCCTAACTGTAACCTGGAGCAAATTCTTACCTTGGGACCTCCCCTCTATGGATTCCACAGTAGTGGTAGGCAGGACCAAGAAATAGCAGGATGCTAGGGTCCCTCTAGTGGACATCAGATCCTTTCAGTCCAGTTTCAGGTATCAGACATGTTATTTTGTATAGAACATGACCTCTGTTTCTGGACTGGACAATTGAGCCCCAAATTTATAAGTCAAACAACAAGAGCAATAGGTGTACACAGAAGTAGTACCCTGAGGAAAGGTCCCAAAAGACTGAGTTGCTGCACCAACTTAGTCCAACACTTACCTGATAGGTAAGGAACATCTGGGACCCCAGGAGGAATGAGGAGTAGGGCATTAACTTATCAATCTCCTTTTCCTTAGGAATGTGGTTGCAGAGCCCTGGAAACACCATGCCTTTCTTACGTTCTCCCAGGTTGTGGCCACTGCAGGTTAACTTGACAGTGTTGGATCTGCTATCTTGGATCTCATTATATAACATACTCCAGTGTCTCTCTTGTCCTTCTAGGGGTAAGTTGAGCCATCATCCCAATGCCACAGGATACATCATCAGAACCTGAAATCTGATGATGTGACTCCAGTACCCACTGTATGGAATGGAACACAGATGTTCTATTTATGTTTTTTTTTAATTTAATTGATTTTATTTTTTTAAATACACAACAGTGGAATGCATTACAATTCTTTATTACACATATAGAGCACAATTTTTCATATCTTTGCATATAAAGTATGTTCACACCAATTCATGTACTTTTCTGCATTACAATTCTTATTACACACATATACCACAATTTTTCATATCTCTGTTTGTATATAAAGTAGGTTGACACCCTATTTGAGTCTTCATACATGTACTTTGGATAATGATGTCCATCACATTCTACCATCCTTGTTAATCCCCTGCCCCCTCCCTTCCCCTCCCACCTCTCTTCCCTTTCTAGAATTCATCTATTCTTCCCATGCTCCCTCTCCCTACCCCACTATGAGTCAGCCTCCTTATATCAGAGAAAACATTTGGCATTTTTTTTTTGGGGGGGGGGGATTGGCTAACTTCACTTAGCATTATCTTCTCCAACACCATCCATTTACCTGCAAATGCCATGATTTTATTCTCTTTTATTGCTGAGTAAAATTCCATTGGTATATATACCACATTCATCCATCAAAGAGTGTCTAGGTTGGCTCCACAGTTTAGCTATTGTGAATTGTGTTGCTATAAACATTGATGTGGCTGTGTCCATGTAATATGCTGTTTTTAAGTCCTTTGGGTATAGTCTGAGGAGAGGGATACCTGGATCAAATGGTGGTTCCACTCCCAGATTTCCAAGGAATCTCCATACTGCTTTCCATATTGGCTGCACCAATTTGCAGTCCCACCAGCAATGTGTAAGTGTACCTTTCCTCCCACATCCTTGCCAACAATTATTGTTGTTTGTCTTCATAATAACTGCCATTCTGACTGGAGTGAGATGATGTCTTAGAGTAGTTTTGATTTGCATTTCTCTGATTTCTAGAGATGATGAGGAGATGCTCTGTTTAAACCTTATAGGCCTTCAGTGCCAAAATATCAGAACCAACTAATGAAACTTTGGTGATTTAGTTCTTTGACATACTATGCTCTTTTGATTACAGGAACAAGAGATGTCCCAGTGGTGACAACAAAATGATGGCATGGCTAGTGCTGGCCCTCTGTGTAGGGGCTTTATTAGCAATATTGTTTGGGGGAAACTGAGCTCATTCCCTTACATCGATAATGAGATTTGTCTGGCAAATGACTCCATACCCATGAATTGGTCACTGAACAATTTAACAAGGGTAGGGTATGCTATGTGCTTCTGAGAGCTACAACTTCTTTGCTGCATGGACTAAAGGTGACCTGAATAGGGAAAATGACTTATCATGCCTGGAAACCTGGTGGATGGTGGGATCCTGTATGTTGGGCTTGCTGGGATGCCCTCAAATATTACTTCTGGGAATGAGACACACTGTTATCTCACAGTCTAAAGCTGTGTGCCAGGCTTACTAGGAACCCATGAGGCTATGTACCTGACTCAGGGTTTGTATCTGTCATGGGATCTTTGGTACTATACACAGGAGAAAGTAATCAAGAGTAAATATATGTATCTCCTGACCCTGACCATGCAGGTTTTGCTTCCTTTACTGCCAGCTCATCAGACTTCTCCCAATGCATGTGTGAGGGTTGTTTTGAATTTCTCTAGACTTACTTTAAGCCCAACTTGGGATTCGTGTGTGCAATTGCTAATGCCTTCTTCTATACCTGGAGAACATCTCTGGCATTGCAAAGACACAAAGGAGAACCAGAGGAGAACCAGAAGAAGGACCACTGGTTTCAAACAGTGGGGCTGCTTGAAGCATCCTTGTTAGACTTTTTCAGTAATTTCTTACCTGGATGGCTGGTATTCTGGACTAGGTCACTACTCTAGGCAGGCCTGATCATCCTTCATTGATAGTAACCCTCCTGAGTGTAGTGAAATGTTTTCTGGCTATGGTTTGACAATGTGGCACTGAGATGGTGTCAGTCATGGTGTTACATTGATCTAAGGAGACATACCTCTGCATCTAGACCTGGAGAGGTTAGTTTGCATTTGAAATGGTTTAGCTCTACTAAGGGGGATATCTTGGTAGGGGAGGAGACTTCAGAGCATTTAGGCACGTGGCCTCGGATCATGCTATTTATCCCTCCCAAACACATACTTCCAGTTCTCAACACTACATGTAGAATGTTCTGGAAATGTAATATCCTGATTTAAAAAAAGAGGGATTCGCTGGAATAGCCCAGGTTCTGTTTCAGGCCCTCCTAGAAACAGGATATGTTTTAGTGTTTTATTCCATGTGCTGCCCTCAGGGTATAAAACTCAGGGAAGATTTCTTTCTGGGGTCCCTTAGCTGCAGTAAAAGTAGGACACATACTAACAAGACTCCATGCACCTTGGGTAGGTTTCCTAAGCTTTGAAAGATTAATTTGTCATCCTATGTTGTACTGTTTCTGCTTATCTATAAGTAATGAATCTATTAAAGCAAATGTTTTCGGAGAAACATACAGATTTATGTATGAAAACAAATGCACATTCAAGATTGAATTGTGGACCTTTTTTCAGAAACTGTGGTATATATTCACAATGGAATATTACTCAGCATTAAAAGAGAATAAAATTATGACAGTTGTAGGTAAATAGATGACATTGGAGAATATCTTGCCAAGCAAAATAAGCCAATCCCAAGAAACCAAAGGCCAGATGTTCTCTCTGATAGGTGGATGCTGATCTACAATGGAAGGGGAGTCATGGGAGAATGCAGGAAATTTTACTGGGAAAGGGGGAGGGAGAGGTGGTGGAGCATGAGGGCAGGAAAGATGGTGATATGAAATGGACATCATCACCCTAGGTACATATATGACTGCACATATGGTGCAATAGTGTACAACCAGAGAATGAAAAGTTGTGAACATTTGTGTACAATGAATCAAATATATTCTGCTGTAATATATGCCTAATTAAAATAAATAAACACTTTTCATGTAACTGGTGTGAGTGTTATGTCTCACTGGACTTTGACAAGTATAAAAGTCCACCTCAAGATGCAATGGACCAAAGTATTAACCAGTGCAGTGAACTTGCTTATAATTACCAATGCAATCACACAAACCATTTAAAGTTTTAGTATTCTGTTTTAAATTAATGACTTATTTGCATAAAAACTATCCTTTATAGCTCTATTCACTAACTTTATGTTATTAATATCACAAAGTATGTCTTTATATATTCCTTATGCATTAGCTTAGATTTATAGAGTTTTAAAAATAGATCAAATTTATTTTGTCACCTCAATTCTATGTGTCAAACTATAATAATATAGGTTACTATATTTGTCCATATATTTACCTTTAATGGGAAACTTTATATTTTTATTTGGCTTCACACTATTGTCTAGTATTTTAACTTGAAGGCCTCCCTTTATTATTTCTTATACAGCATAACTAGTGGTAATGAACTCCTTCAGCTTTTGTTCCTATAGGAAAGTATCTCTCTCTCTCTCTCTCTCTCTCTCTCTCTCTCTCTCTCTCTCTCTCTTTCTCTCTCTCTCTCTCTCTCTCTCTCTCTCTCTCTCTCTCTCTCTCTCTCTCTCTCTCTCTCTCTCTCTCTCTCTCTCTCTCATTCTGGGATTGAACCCAGGGCCTCATGCATGCCAAGCATGTGTGCTCTATCACTGATCTACAACTCTAGCTGATTTTTTGAATGTTGATTTTGTCCAGTTAGAGTACCCTCTGATAATAGATTTTTTCAACACTTTGAGTATAATATCCTACTCCTTTCTTTCCTGCAAGATTTTTGCTGTGAAATTTATTGATAATCCCACAGAAGCTCCCTTGTATGTAACAAATTGTGTTTGGCTTGTTGCTTTCAGAATTCTCTGCCTTGGACTTTATAAACAGTTTTATTATAACCTGTTTTGGTATGGCTCCATTTGGCTGTAGTTTATTTGGAGTTTTTCAAGTTGCTTGCATCTGAATATCCATTTCTGCCCTATAATTTGGGAATTTTTCTATAATTATGTATTTAAATGAACCTCTTCCCTTTTCTCTTTCTCTTCTCCTTTTTTAATTTCTTTAATACATACACTATTGATAGTCTCACAAATTACTTAGACTCTTAATTATTCCTCAATTGTCTTACTTTTTGTTCCTCTACTCAATGATTTCAAATTACCTACTTCATATTTGTTGATTTTTAATTTTTCCTGACCAAGTCTTCTGTCAAATCCCTATATTGAACTTTTCATTATGGTTATTATATTTTTTAGATCTAGAATTTATTTGCTACTTTTTTATAGTTTGGGTTTCTTTACTAATATTTTGTTCATGCATTATTTTTATGATTTTTTTAGTTATTTATCACTGTTCTCTCTAGCTCATTAAGTATCTTTATTTTAATTTTTTTGCCTGCTAATTGTAGATCTGTGTTTCTTTAGGGTCAGTTTTTAGAGTTTTTTTTTATTGGTTGTTCAAAACATTACAAAGCTCTTGACATATCATATTTCATACATTAGATTCAAGTGGGTTATGAACTCCCATTTTTACCCCAAATACAGATTGCAGAATCACATCGGTTACACATCCACATTTTTACATAATGCCATATTAGTAACTGTTGTATTCTGCTACCTTTCCTATCCTCTACTATCTCCCCTCCTCTCCCCTCCCATCTTCTCTCTCTACCCCATCTACTGTAATTCATTTCTCTCCTTGTTTTTTTATTCCCATTCACCTCACAACCTCTTATATGTAATTTTGTATAACAATGAGGGTCTCCTTCCATTTCCATGCAATTTCCCTTTTCTCTCCCTTTCCCTCCCACCTCATGTCTCTGTTTAATGTTAATCTTTTCCTCCTGCTCTTCCTCCCTGCTCTGTTCTTAGTTGCTCTCATTATATCAAAGAAGACATTTGGCATTTGTTTTTTAGGGATTGGCTAGCTTCACTTAGCATAATCTGCTCTAATGCCATCCATTTCCCTGCAAATTCCATGATTTTGTCATTTTTTAGTGCACAGTAATACTCCATTGTGTATAAATGCCACATTTTTTTTATCCATTCATCTATTGAAGTGCATATGGGTTGGTTCCACAGTCTAGCTATTGTGAATTGTGCTGCTATGAACATCGATGTGGCAGTATCCCTGTAGTACAGTCTTTTAAGGTCTTCAGGGAATAGTCCGAGAAGGGCAATAGCTGGGTCAAATGGTGGTTCCATTCCCAGCTTTCCCAGGAATCTCCATAGTGCTTTCCAAATTGGCCGCAATATTTATGCACCAAATAAGGGTGCTGCAACGTTCATAAAACAAACTCTCCTCAAGTTCAAGAATCAAATAGACCACAACACAATAATTATGAGTGACTTCAACATACCTCTCTCACCATTGGACAGATCCTCCAAACAAAAGTTGAATAAAGAAACTATAGAACTCAATATCACAATCCATAACCTAGACTTAACTGACATATATAGAATATATCAACCATCATAAAGTGGATATACTTTTTTCTCAGTAGCACATGGATACTTCTCAAAAATAGACCATATATTATGCCATAAGGCAACCCTCAGTAAATATAAAGGGGTGGAGATAATACCATGCATTTTATCTGATCATAATGGAATAAAACTGGAAATCAGTTTTTGTAGTTTTATTTTTGATTCAGCTTCATTTACTTAATTTACTTGCTTTAGTATATAATACATAATTATTTCTTAGGTTGGGGTCAATTAAATAAACGACCTCCTTACCACTCATTTTATATTGGTATCACATAGGCTAAGATCTTCTTCAGTCTTAGAGGTCCCAGGACCTTGGAAAATATTTTCTGATCTCTTGAACTCTCTGGCATCTGCCTATGGAACTCTAACTCTAATCTACTGTGGTGTTCTCTCTGCTTTCTGCTGGTTCTAAATACTGCTGATGGCCTATAATATTCTGAGTTGAGCAAGACAAAAAAAGATCCTTAGCACTCATAAAAGGCAGAAGGTTCTGCACAAGTCTGCTTTTGCTCGATCTTGATCAGGGAGTCTAGCATGAGAGATTTCCTCCTGATAGTGCATGCTATGCCACCTGGGGGAAGGGAAGAAATGGGCATATGAAATTTCCCTACCCTTTTCACTGGAGTGGTTTTGCCGTGTGTGTGTACTGTAATTTTTCAAACGATCCCACAGAGTTCTCATAGAGGTAGCCTGGTCCATACATCATTGTTAAAATCAATATCTTTTGGGGAAAACAAGAGCCTAGAGCTTCCTAATATACTGTTTTGAGGAAATCCTTGTCCTTAATTTTTTAAACACTATATGTTAGGTATACTAGGTCTTCATTTATGATATAGATTAATATACACTATATTGGTTTATCTTTGCAATTTGTCATTTATCTTTGGTTTATGGTGCTTTTCCCACGCCAAAAAATGTTCATTCATATATAATAAAATATTTCCTCTTTCCTCTTTTAGGAAAAACTGGAAGTTTTAATATGAAAAATACTAAAGCATAATTTAATTTTTTAACACAAATATTTGTTACCTGTTTGTATTTTTTTCTAATTTATGGATTGAAAGATAAATTCAGGTTTACCTTTTTCTCATTTTTTTAAATTTTTTAAATTTTTTATTGTTGGTTGTTCAAAACATTACAAATTTCTTGATATATCATATTTCACACTTTGATTCAAGTGGGTTATGAACTCCCATTTTTACCCCATATACAGATTGCAGAATTACATCAGTTACACATCCATTGATTTACATATTGCCATACTAGTGTCTGTTGTGTTCTGCTGTCTTTAATATCCTCTACTATCCCCCCTCGCCTCCCCTCTTCTCTCTCTACCCCCCTCTACTGTCATTCATTTCTCCCCCTTGTATTATTTTTCCCTTTCCCCTCACTTCCTCTTGTATGTACTATTGTATAACCCTGAGGGTCTCCTTCCATTTTCATGCAATTTCCCTTCTCTCTCCCTTTCCCTCCCACCTCTCATCCCTGTTTAATGTTAATCTTCTTCTCCTGCTCTTCGTCCCTACTCTGTTCTTAGTTACTCTCCTTATATCAAAGAAGACATTTGGCATTTGTTTTTTAGGGATTGGCTAGCTTCACTTAGCATAATCTGCTCTAATGCCATCCATTTCCCTGCAAATTCTATGATTTTGTCATTTTTTAATGCAGAGTAATACTCCATTGTGTATAAATGCCACATTTTTTTATCCATTCATCTATTGAAGGGCATCTAGGTTGGTTCCACAGTCTAGCTATTGTGAATTGTGCTGCTATGAACATCGATGTAGCAGTGTCCCTGTAGCATGCTCTTTTTAGGTCTTTAGGGAATAGACCGAGAAGGGGAATAGCTGGGTCAAATGGTGGCTCCATTCCCAGCTTTCCAAGAAATCTCCATACTGCTTTCCAAATTGGCTGCACCAATTTGCAGTCCCACCAGCAATGTACAAGTGTACCCTTTTCCCCACATCCTCGCCAGCACTTGTTGTTGTTTGACTTCATAATGGCTGCCAATCTTACTGGAGTGAGATGGTATCTTAGGGTGGTTTTGATTTGCATTTCTCTGACAGCTAGAGATGGTGAGCATTTTTTCATGTACTTGTTGATTGACTGTATGTCCTCCTCTGAGAAGTGTCTGTTCAGGTCCTTGGCCCATTTGTTGATTGGGTTGTTTGTTTTCTTATTGTCTAATTTTTTGAGTTCTTTGTATACTCTGGATATTAGGGCTCTATCTGAAGTGTGAGGAGTAAAGATTTGTTCCCAGGGTGTAGGCTCCCTATTTACCTCTCTTATTGTTTCTTTTGCTGAGAAAAAACTTTTTAGTTTGAGTAAGTCCCATTTGTTGATTCTAGTTATTAACTTTTGTGCTATGGGTGTCCTATTGAGGAATTTGGAGCCCGACCCCACCGTATGTAGATCGTAGCCAACTTTTTCTTCTATCAGACGGCGTGTCTCTGATTTGATATCAAGCTCCTTGATCCATTTTGAATTCACTTTTGTGCATGGCGAGAGAAAGGGATTCAGTTTCACTTTGTTGCATATGGATTTCCAGTTTTCCCAGCACCATTTGTTGAAGATGCTATCCTTCCTCCATTGCATGCTTTTAGCCCCTTTATCAAATATAAGATAGTTGTAGTTTTGTGGATTGGTTTCTGTGTCCTCTATTCTGTACCATTGGTCCACCGGCCTGTTTTGGTACCAGTACCATGCTGTTTTTGTTACTATTGCTCTGTAGTATAGTTTGAAGTCTGGTATCGCTATACCGCCTGATTCACACTTCCTGCTTAGCATTGTTTTTGCTATTCTGGGTCTTTTATTTTTCCATATGAATTTCATGATTGCTTTCTCTATTTCTACAAGAAATGCCGTTGGGATTTTGATTGGCATTGCATTAAACCTATAGAGAACTTTTGGTAATATCGCCATTTTGATGATGTTAGTTCTGCCTATCCATGAACAGGGTATATTTTTCCATCTTCTAAGATCTTCTTCTATTTCTCTCTTTAGGGTTCTGTAGTTTTCATTGTATAAGTCTTTCACCTCTTTTGTTAGGTTGATTCCCAAGTATTTTATTTTTTTTGAAGATATTGTGAATGGAGTGGTTGTCCTCATTTCCATTTCAGAGGATTTGTCGCTGATATACAGGAATGCCTTTGATTTATGCGTGTTGATTTTATATCCTGCCACTTTGCTGAATTCATTTATTAGCTCTAATAGTTTCTTTGTAGAGCCTTTTGGGTCTGCTAGGTATAGAATCATATCATCTGCAAATAGTGATAATTTAAGTTCTTCTTTTCCTATTTTTATGCCTTTAATTTCTTTCGTCTGTCTAATTGCTCTGGCCAGTGTTTCGAGAACTATGTTGAACAGAAGTGGTGAGAGAGGGCATCCCTGTCTTATTCCAGATTTTAGAGGGAATGCCTTCAATTTTTCTCCATTCAGAATGATGCTAGCCTGAGGCTTAGCATGGATTGCTTTTACAATATTGAGGTATGTTCCTGTTATCCCTAGTTTTTCTAGAGTTTTGAACATAAAGGGATGCTGTACTTTGTTGAATGCTTTTTCCGCATCTATCAAGATGATCATATGGTTCTTATCTTTAAGTCTATTGATGTGGTGAATAACATTTATTGATTTCCATATATTGAACCAGCCTTGCATCCCAGGGATGAATCCTACTTGATCATTGTGCACAATTTTTTTGATATGTTTTTGTATCCGATTCGCCAGAATTTTATTGAGGATTTTTGCATCTAGGTTCATTAGAGATATTGGTCTGTAGTTTTCTTTCTTTGAGGTGTCTTTGTCTGGTTTAGGTATCAGGGTGATGTTGGCCTCATAGAATGAATTTGGAAGTTCTCCCTCTTTTTCTATTTCCTGAAGTAGCTTGAAAAGTATTGGTATTAGTTCCTCTTTAAAGGTTTTGTAAAACTCTGCTGTATACCCATCCGGTCCTGGGCTTTTCTTAGTTGGTAGTCTTTTGATGGTTTCTTCTATTTCCTCAATTGATATTGGTCTGTTTAGGTTGTCTATATCCTCCTGACTCAATCTGGGCAGATTATATGACTTAAGAAATTTATCTATGCCTTCACTATCTTCTAATTTATTGGAGTATAATGATTCAAAATAATTTTTGATTATCTTCTGTATTTCTGAAGTGTCTGTTGTGATATTGCCTTTTTCATCCCGTATGCTAGTAATTTGAGTTCTCTCTCTTCTTCTCTTCGCTAGCATGGCTAAGGGTCTGTCAATTTTGTTTATTTTTTCAAAGAACCAACTTTTAGTTTTGTCAATTTTTTTAATTGTTTCTTTTGTTTCCATTTCATTAATTTCAGCTCTGATTTTAATTATTTCTTGCCTTCTACTTCTTTTGCTGTTGTTTTGCTCTTCTTTTTCAAGGATTTTGAGATGAAGTATGAGATCATTTATTTGTTGGTTTTTTCTTTTTTTAAGGAATGAACTCCAAGCAATGAATTTTCCTCTTAGAACTGCTTTCAATGTGTCCCATAGATTCCGATATGTTGTGTCTGTGTTTGCATTTATCTCTAAGAATTTTTTAATTTCCTCCTTGATGTCTTCTATAACCCATTGATCATTCAGTAACCTATTGTTCATTCTCCAAGTGATGTATGCTTTTTCCTTCCTTCTTTTATCGTTGATTTTCAGTTTCATTCCATTATGATCAGATAAGATGCATGGTATTATCTCTACTCCTTTATATTGTCTAAGAGTTGCCCTGTGACATAATATATGATCTATTTTTGAGAAGGATCCATGTGCTGCTGAGAAAAAAAGTGTAACTGCTTGATGTTGGGTGATATATTCTATATATGTCAATTAAGTCTAGGTTATTAATTGTGTTATTGAGTTCTATAGTTTCCTTATTCAACTTTTGTTTGGAAGATCTGTCCATTGGCGAGAGAGGTGTGTTGAAGTCTCCCATGATTATTGTATGGTGGTCTATTAGACTCTTGAACTTGAGAAGAGTTTGTTTGATGAACATAGCTGCACCATTGTTTGGGGCATATTTATTTATGATTGTTATGTCTTGATGGTGTATGGTTCCCTTAAGCAGTATGTAGTGTCCCTCTTTATCCCTTTTGAATAACTTTTGCTTGAAATCTATTTTATTTGATATGAGTATGGACACTCCTGCTTGTTTCTGAAGTCCATATGAGTGATATGATTTTTCCCAACCTTTCACCTTCAGCCTATGTATGTCTTTTCCTATCAAATGCGTCTCCTGTAGGCAGCATATTGTTGGGTCTTGTTTTGAGATCCATTCTACTAGCCTGTGTCTCTTAATTGGTGAGTTTAAGCCATTAACATTTAGGGTTATTATTGAGATATGGGTTGTTCTTCCAGCCATATTTGTTTATTTCTGTTACTAAACATGGTTTGTTTTCCTCTTTGATTATTTCCCCCCCCTTTACTGTCCTACCTCCCACTGTTGGTTTTCATTGTTATTTTCCATTTCCTCATCCTGTAATGTTTTGCCGAGGATGTTTTGAAGAGATGGTTTTCTAGCTGCAAATTCTTTAAACTTTTGTTTATCGTGGAAGGTTTTAATTTCATCTTCCATCCTGAAGCTTAATTTCGCTGGATACACAATTCTTGGTTGGAACCCATTTTCTTTCAGTGTTTGAAATATGTTATTCCAGGATCTTCTAGCTTTCAGAGTCTGTGTTGAACGATCAGCTGTTATCCTGATTGGCTTACCCCTAAATGTAATCTGCTTCCTTTCTCTTGTAGCTTTTAAAATTCTCTCCTTATTCTGTATGTTGGGCATCTTCATTATAATGTGTCTAGGTGTGGATCTCTTATGATTTTGCACATTCGGCGTCCTGTAGGCTTCTAGGATTTGGGATTCTGTCTCATTCTTCAAGTCTGGGAAGTTTTCTCGTATTATTTCATTGAATAGATTGCTCATTCCTTTGGTTTGGAGTTCTGTACCTTCCTGTATCCCAATGACTCTTAAGTTTGGTCTCTTAATGTTATCCCATATTTCTTGGATGTTCTGCTCATGGTTTCTTAACAGTCTTGCTGAGCTGTCTATATTCTTTTCCATTTGAAATACTTTGTCTTCATTGTCTGATGTTCTATCTTCTAAGTGTTCTACTCTGCTGGTAGTATTCTCCATTGAGTTTTTAAGTTGGTTTATTGCTTCCTGCATTTCTAGGATTTCTGTTTGTTTGTTTTTTATAACCTCTATCTCCCTGTATAGTTGATCCTTTGCTTCCTGGATTTGTTTGTGTAATTCATTGTCGAAGTGATCTTTCATTGTCTGATTTTGCTGTCTAATGTCTTCCTTGATACTCCAGGTCATCTGAAGCATGTATATCCTGAATTCTTTATCTGACATTCCATCTGCTGCAGCTGTTACCTCTTCTAAAGTTGAGTTGACCTGCATTGCTTGTGGTCCTTTCTTTCCTTGTCTTTTCATACTGCTTGCGTTTCTTTCTGCTTGGTGAAACTGTTGTGTTTTTGAAATGTTTTTTTCTCCTATATATTTATATTGCTCTTGTATAGTTGAAAAGTCTCCCTTGCAGGGTCGGACGGCGGTCTGCCTACCTTGCAGGCGCGGGCGGCGGCTCTGCTCTCTCCTTACTCCAATTGGGGTGTCGTGACTACCACGTCGGCAGGTCACTGGGCCTGTTCTGGGCGCAGGCGGCGGCTCTGTACTGCCCCTACTCCAATTGGGGTGATGAGTGTACCATGCCGGCAGGCCACCGGGCCAGATTCTCCGGTCGGTTGCAGTTCTGCCTACCCTGCAGGCTCGGGCAGCGGCTCTGCTCTGCCCCTACTCCAAATGGGGTAACGTGTCTGTCGCACCGGCAGGCCACTGGTCCTGTCCCGCTGGTCGGTCGCAGGTCTGCTCACCTTTCGGGCACGGGTGGCGGCTCTGCTCTGCCCCTACTCCATTTGGGGTGTCGTGACTACCACGCCGGCAGGTCGCTGGGCCTGTTCCTGGCACGGGCGACGACTCTGCTCTGCCCCTACTCCAATTGGGGTGACGTGTGTACCACACCGGCAGGCTCCTGGGCCTGATCCGCCGGACTGTCGCAGGTCTGCCTACCTTGCAGGCGCGGGCGGCGGCTCTCCCCTGCCCCTCCTACCACGCCTGCGTACCACTGGGTCATGGGTCTGCCCACCTTGCGGGCGGGGGTGGCGGCTCCGCTCCTCCCCCTCTCCAATTTGGGTCATGCGATCACCACGCCGGCGAGCTGCTGGGCCTGCTCCGGGCGCGGGAGGCGGCCCGGCTCCTCCCCTCTGGCTCGACGACAAATCGAGAGAGACTCGGGTGTCTGTGCCTCACCCCTGCTACCAGGAGACCAACTGTTTCTGTCGCTGCTGGTATTGATGAAGTTCTCTCCTCTGCCGCTTTCTGATGACATCAGATCTCTGCCATGTTGGTATCCTATGCGAATGGCAGCATTTCGTTCCCCTTGCCGGGCAACCAAAGCAACGGGTGAGTCCTGACCGGCCCTCAGCAGGACCCGGACCGAGAAGCAGTTTCCGCGGGCTCCTTAGCCCTGGGCCAGAGCAATTCCGGGAGCCGGAACTCGGCCGCTCCGTGCTCCTGTATGCTCTGATAAGAGCAGGCTCCAAGAAGCAGTTTCTGCGAGCTCCTTAGCCCTGGGCCAGGGCAGTTCCAGGAGCCAGAACTCGGCCGCCCCGCGCACGGTGCACACTCCGATAAGAGCAGGCTCCAAGAAGCACCCAGGCACTGAGCCCAAGCAATCTGTCCGCAAGCCGCAGGCGAATGGCAGCCTGAAATTACCTGTTCTATGGCTGAATGAGCTGTGGTCAGTCGAAAACAGGGATGGTGATGTCAGCTCTCCAAGATGGTGGCTGCTGGCCTCCTCTGTGGTCTGACCGGTGCGGAGAACTGAAATGGACCGCTTCCTTCCCCCATCTCCAACCCAGAATTCAGCCCTGAGTACGGAGCTTGCACGGCTGGCAGAAACTGCAGCACTGTATCCCTGCGCCACTATCTCCTCCTCGTTTCCCAGCGTGCTCTGCAGATTCTAGCCGCGGGGCGATTTGCTGAATAAGCAGTGTTACCCTCCATGCGACAAATCTCTCGCGTTTGAGTCCCCGTAGCCGATCCCCGTGCGATGGAGATCCTTCCTCCAGGTTCCAGAGCACCCAACTATTGCTGGAAATTCCTAACAAGATAGCCTTTAGCTGTCCTGACTTGTCATACTCCCATACAGTGACACAGCACACGGGGGCAATGCACTCCCCTCGCCGCCATCTTCCATTCCTAGAATTTCTACCTCTCATTTATTTTTTAAATTATCACAACACTATGAAAAAATACTACTATATCTTCCACAATTTGAAATGCTATATTTATTTGTGTCTACTTCTAAAATGTTAGTTTATTACTTTGGTAAGGCTGTCTATTCATTCACCAACACCACACCACATTAGTTACTTTAGTAACAGAAGGTTAAAAACTCAAATATTTGAAGAGAACTAAAATTATAATAAAAGTTTCTTAGGAATTAAAATATAAAATCTGTCAGGTAAACGTGTGTTAATTAAGGCTCTGTTAGAGTTTCCCTCCTACTTACAGGAGAAAAGCACAACTGAAAGCTTCCAAAAGACGTAGTCTCAAAAACTTAAAAAAAGAAATCTTGGTGATATAAAAATCAACATTTTAGGTGGAAATACAGTTTTATACACTTAATTAGTGAAGCTACTGTATTTAATAAATTTCCAGTTAACTAAAAGTTTTGCATGTTTGAAAATTGTAAACATGATTTTCAAATAAATATTTACTAATTTATAAAAAATTATAATGAGATATAACTTTGTATTTAGTAAAATGAGAGGTTTGAAGACCATTTAAAATGTTCTTGTTGATTTGATGTTACCATGGAGATTGGAAACTAAAGAGATAGTAAGTTGCATATTACTAGCAATGTTCAAATGTAAGTTTAAAGCCTATTTTTATGTACATTTTCATTCATACAGTAGAATGCTAATTATATACAATGATTGTTAAAATAGTTTACTACACATATTCATCCACTCAAATCTTACAACTACTGTGCTAGAAAAAAAGCAGTTATTCCTGTTCTACAGAGGAAGAAACTGAGGCACAGAGAATTAAAATACGCCATATACCAAGTAAGTGCTAAAGCTAAGCATATACCATATACCAAATAAGCTGAAGCTAAGTAGGACACTCTGGTGTCCTACTTCTGTATTTTTCACTGGTGTGTTATAATAACAGTCTGTCTAATAAAAATGTATTGAGTGTCTCCCTCACATTGGTCTAGGAAAGGACTCTTAAAAAAACAATATATTCCCTGTGCTCACTGTGCTTATATTTAGTTGGAATTTTGATAACAAACAAAAAGAAAAGCAAACAGGAAGGAAATATGCTAATGATGCAACAGTATGCAACTAATGGAGTTAGGGTGGGAAAACCATCCTCCTATGTCATGGTCAGAGAGACTGAGCTGAAGTTTGAAGGATAAGAATAAGAGAAGATCCTGAAGAGCTAGGAAATAGTCTTCCATACAAAGTCCAATAAGTGCTAGAGAGCTCGGCATGCTCAAGGGGCAAAGTGGGAACAGATTAGGGTAGAAAATAGGCTGATGAACAGGTAGATGCAATCTTGAAGCGTCTTATAGACCACATTAAGTGGAATGCATATTTAGTTAATAAGAAGCGTACATGGGAATGTTTTTAAGCAAAAGAGATACACGGTACAAGTTCCATTTATAAAAGAGCTCTCTGATTACTCTATGGAGAATGACTTTTTGTGGGATGAGAGTGAAAGCAAAACGACCAGATCAGAGGTAATTTTAGCAGTCCCAACAAGACGTGAGAGTCTGAACCTATCAATGGTATTAGAAATGGACAAAACAAATGGAATCAGTACTGGTAATAGCAGCCATAGAGTTATTGTTAGATTGGATACATAAGAACTGAGACATAAAAGGAAAAGGCCAAGGTTGATTCCTTTGTGTTTGGGAAGATGGTGATATCAGCTGAACAATCCTTAAAAATAAGTTACAGTAGCAATCAGCCATTCTATTTTGGGGCATGGAACGTTTGAGATTTTTATTATTTACTCATCTCAGTCTACAGTGCTATGGATTTTGTAATGAATGCCAAGAGACAGAGATATAAATTTCAAATTCAGTAGACTACATACGGTTTATAGCTGGATAAAAGTGCTCATTCTAAAGGATATTCATGAACTAATTTCTGAATACTTACAAATGTTATATTATATGGGAAAATAAAGTGTATTCCCATACTTGATTAAATTATGGAGCTTCTGATGGGTAGAATATTCCAGATTATCCAAGTGGATCCTAAGTGAAATCACATGTATTTTTCTACAAGGAAGCCAGAGAAAAATTTTATACACAGAGAGGAAAAGGCACCACAAAGGCATAAATAGGAATTTGGTGATGCAGATATCGGCCACCAGAGCTAGAAGAGAACAGCAGAGATCTCCTGTGGATCCTCCAAGGGCAGCACTGTCCTTATGGTATCTTGATTGCAACCTAATAAAATGGATTTCAAATGGCCTCCAGAACTAGGAGAAAATAAATTGCTCTTCTTTTAAGCCAGCAATTTTGTGACAATTTGTTATAACAGCAATAGGAAACTAAAACAATGATTTCTTCAACTGGACTAGACAGAATTATCAGGAAGGAATGTGAAGAGAGAAAAGAGAAGCAGGTCTAAGACCAATTTATAGTGCCTTCCAATAGTTAGTGGTCCAGGAAAGCAGAAGGGAACAACAGAAAATACCAAAGTGAAATTCTGAATGAGGCTGGGAAAATGAAGAGATATAATATCAGTGAGAAAAGTATTTCAAGAAGGGAGTGGTGATCAAATACACAGCATCTTCTAAGGTAGAGCATCATAAGATTAAATAAAGTGTTTGTTGAGTTGGATAAAGTATAATTTTGTGAGAATATTTAACTAGAATGACAGGGCAGATGAAAGCCAGGTTGGAATGAGTTAAAATGAATGAGAGGTAAGAAGGTGGATATAGCAGTAGAAGACTATTTTGCACAAAAAGTTTTACAGTGAGAGTGATGAGACATGGGCAGTGAGAAGGGAATAAAGGAGAAATGTATAAAGGAGAAAGTTGCTGCTTTTGTCTCAGTGGCCAGAATCATGCCCCTTGGTCACTCATGGATGGAAGTTGGTTTTGAAGTAGTGCCTGGGTTAAAAAAAAATATGGGGTTGGTGTCAACATACCTTATATACAATCAGAGATATGATAAATTGTGGTATAAAGGTGTATTAAGAATTATAATGCATAAATAAATAAAATTTGGGGTTGGGCTAATCCTCCTCTGGTGTCTCCAAAGGAAGTTCAAGGAAATGAATGCAGGACCTGAATATTTCCATGGACATTAAGTTCTCTAAGAATAAAGATGGAAGTAAGGGTAGGTAGCGAGGAAGACAACAATCCAGGAGCTCTTGTCTTTAAATGAGAAAAGGTGCTAAGGGCAAAGAGGAGGGACTAGTACGCCATGTTGGATGCCTCAAAGACCCTCAGAAGACCCTCAAAGGCATGAGAATGGCTCCTTTAAAGGAAGTTGGCGCAACAGAAAAGTGGTTAAACTAGATAACGTCAAGATGTCTTTTGACCCTGAAATTCTGCCCTGCTAGGAATGCCTACACTCGTAGGAAAAGTGATGTTCTTAAGGATAAGCAGTTCAGTGTTCTTGACTTCTAACCTGAATATTTTTAAACTGTTGAACTATTCTAACATTCCTACTTCCCTTTTGTTTTCCTTTAGCATTTTCCTACATTTTTCTGATATAAATGAATTTGTTTCTGGGGACTTCACACATCATATCTAATCTTCACCTGCCTCTCATCTCTGTAATAGTACTACTATCCCCCTCTTCCTCCTTCCCTTCTTCTCCCTCCCTTCCTCTGCTCCTTCTCCTCCTCCTTCTTCCTTCCTTATCTCTCTCTCTTTCTCTCTTTTGCCCCAACTCTATTTTCACAGACACAAACTTCTTCCTAAGGTCCTAAATTGTAAAACACAAGTTCTCATGGTTTGGGGGTCTAATGGCCTGTCTCCCACACTCCAGCTCTGTGACACGGGACAATTTATCTTAACTTTGGAAGCTTCTCTCTTCTGTTGCTGCAAATAGCAATCTGATAGAAGTGACCTCATAGAGTTGTCAATGAGAAATTGTACAGAGTTGATAAATCTCATGACAGTTAATACAAAGAAGCAGAACTCTAGTAGTTATTAGTTAATCTGACAGCTAGCAGCCAACAGATTTTCTATCATCTTCAGAACTTCAATTCCCACAGCTGTTTCATATGGTGAAGTTCTAACTTTTTGGGGCTCAGCATTTCTGAGGAGTTGAGAATGCTCAATATCTGGGAATATTATAGATTGACAGTTACAGAAAATATAAAATTAAAAAATTAAAAAATATGTATTTTTCTGTCAGATCCTCAGTTCCATTTAAAACATGTTTGGAGAATGTGATACTAAGTTCCAGATTTGCAAAAAGATTATAAGCACAAAGTTTAGGGATTTAACACAGACTATTCAGGCCTTCAGCAGCTAGACTTACTTCACCTGTGTATTTATTTCCATCAGTTAATCTTTAGATTAACTCATGATATCTGCTTCTTGCATTTTTCTATTTGATGTTCCCCTTTTCTGTTCCTCTGGTAACTGACCGTCAAATATTCCTGAATTTATTTTGCTTTAAAACTTTTTGTACATCATTGATACCTCATATTTTCTGCTTCCTGTCCCCTTCCCTCCATGCCAATAACTTGCCTCTAAGTCTGACATGGAGTAATTATATTCAAAGTGGTAACTGAAAGCACATGACCAAAAGCAATTTAAATTAAAACAGTCCATGTAAATATTTCACTTGTTTCTCTTTTCCCCAGAGAAATGTCATTTATTTCAAATTATGGTGAATAGGTGAGTATGAGTGCCTTGAGGATATAAACATTTCTCTCTAAGAGGTAACTTTGTAGGCATCTTCCATTAAACCATTAAAAATAAAACAAATAAATAAAAATTACAATATTCACTTCACCTAAAATAGTGTTTACCTGTTTTTATGCATTTATGTAGGTAAAAGTGATTTTTACAATAGATAAAAATAATTCCAATTTCTGTATATTAAGGAAAAAACCCAAAGACAAATATTGCATTTTGATAGACATAAAAGAGCTTCACCTTTTGTTTTGAATTTTTTGACTCTCTAATTAGACTGTTATTGACAGTTATGATGGAAGTTATCATTATTACTCTTACTATTAATATCATTTTCAGAATATGGGTAAAATACTTCCTTAATAAAAGTCCTGTCTAGAATTAATATATACCATAATGTTTAATATTTACCACATATTACTGCAGTGATAGTAAAAATGCTAACTGTTATTTACCTTCAACATAAAATTTGATGGTCTAAGCAATTTAGTTCTATCAACTGCAATGTAAATGATTTTTTTCTCCAATTTTTAGATGAGGAAATTGATTTCTTACAGTTTATTAAAATCACAAACTTTAAACCTCTCTACTTGCCTCAAATTACAAGATTTTGATTTTTGATTTTGCAAGTTTGTTTGTTTGTTTGGTAGTGCTTGGAATATACAGACTTAAACATTCATTACTCCATATTAGTAAGGCCAGAAAAGAGGGAACATAAACTTGATTAAATCATGAAAGAAATGGTTTAGTAACACAAGGAATGAATACCCAAGTGTGGCTTGATGCATTAGAGAACTTCAGGAGAACCAGAATGATAAAAATCTATTTTGGCATGGTGGTTAGAAAGTTAAAAAAAAAAAAAGTTCAAATCTTGACTCTGTTATGGAAAATTAGGAAAACTAAGGAAAGAGAGCAGAGCATTTTCATTTGATAACACAACTTTTAAAAAGTAATGCAAGTCAATATTAAATATTTTCAAACATAAAAAAGATTCACTGAATGAACAAGATGTCTCTATCCTTGGAGACAAAACAAAAAAGAATAATTGGCAGGTGCTACATTTAGCAAAATGTTAGACATTTAAACCTGAAAATGGTCTTGTGCATCACCTAATACCTAATCCAGATCCTTTTTGTTGTTGTTTTTGTTGTTCACTAACAGAATTACTGAGGCCCAGATATATTAAATGAGTTTCTCAAGTCTATTAGCATTTTTAAGAGCTATAAAACAGTACCTAGTTTCCCCACATTCTAGCCTAGCTGGGTTCTAGAGGGAGAAGATGCAAAGCTTCTCAAAAGCAACCTAGCAGATTTTTCTATCTGTGCTAGTGTTGTACCAGAGATATGGTTATTGTGTTTGTTTGGATACAAACACAAATCCAAAAACATGGTGGCTTCAAGTAGAAAGAAAGAGAACAAGGACAGGACTGTGATTTCCTTTTAAGCAATCAAGGCAGCCATTACTTGCCTTTCCTGTCCTGACCCCGCCACCACTTTGCCATATCTCACTGCAGGGGAGTCTGGGAAGTGTAGTGTTTTAGCAGGGCAATCATATGTCCATTTAAGCTTTGAGGGAAGGAAGTGCAAATTTGGCAGAATTATAACTGATTTCACAGTAACCTCTCAAAGGTGAGGGACAAAAGACAAGGATGATAGAAGGGAGAGGGTTAAGAAAGAAAAGATGCTTATGTTGAAAGAGTCTCCATATACTTGACTCCATGACTCTAGTATCTCATTATTGACACTGTGTGAATTATTATCTTAGTTTGATATTCTTTCCAAATTACATACCTGGAAGAAATCAGGTTGGGGGGGTATTTTTGTTTGTTTGTTTGTTTTTCTTCGGTTTTGTTTATGGATCATATGCAAATTTCACCTTGACTTCTAGCAACAGTGTTGTGTAGACACACATTTTCCATAAACAACATTGTCAATCGTAGTTATTCGCAGTCTGTCATCTCATGTCTTTTGCACATTTTGTTATTATTGTTTTTTGAACAGTTATTCAAGTTTGATCTCATGATTACTGATTCAGTTCTTGAAAGTATAAACTTGATCTCATGATCTTTGATATTTGTTAATCTTCCCTTTTAACCTTCTCTATTCTTATTCCACTTAGATAATGCTTTTTGAATCTTTTGTGAACAAAAATTATTTAACAACATTCAGCCTCAATATCTACAGTAGAAGAGAAAGAAAGAACTATGTCATGAGTTCGCTATCTATATCATAGACAGTGAGAAGCTAGTGCAGTGCTAGGCATAGTTGAATTTCAATATAGATTTAGCTTCATTTTTGATCACTTAACTCAGTTATGGAGCGGAAATGAGTACATGCATTTTTTTGAGAAAAGTAAATTCTAAGACAATTTTAAAAAATCAGTGGAACAAGACATTCAATCCTGGTATTAAGGTTTTCTTTTTGCTTTTTAACTTTTGAAATCAGAAAGGACAAGGAGACTGGCTTATTGATAATTTTATTAATTCTACTAATAACAAAGCTGAGAATCATTTAATATCCGAAAAGATACATTACTAAGTGTTTTAGTCTCATTTGTCTTATTTATTATGATTGATAATAAATACTAAATGTGCAAGACATTTTAAAAATTACTTTCATTTAACTCATTTTATTCTGAAAATAGCCTCTGGGCATATTATATAAACTACTTAGCATAAAATCCCCACCTTATTAAAATGCAAAACCAAGTCTCAGATCTTTAATCTGGCTTTTACATATACACCTAGTACAGGCAGATCTCGGATTCTAATCTGAGCAGTTTGACTCACAATCCTACTATTTTTTTTTCTACAGCGTCTTGTAAATTTTAATTCTGCTAGATCCTTTCAAATCTTTTGCATCTTCAGTGATAACTTGTTTTCCCATACATATCTATATTGACACTTGTAGGACTCAACTGGAGGGAATCACTGGGCCATGTTCAAGAAAGCCAGTTCCATTTTGCCACCTCCCCAGTGACATTTCCCTCATTTCACCTGCTTATAAGCCCTATAAGGCTCTTTCCTCAAGGTCATGTAAAAACTTCTTCATTTGTATTTTCTGTAGTTTAACAAGTTGTCTCCCTAACTTCCCTTGGCTTTGGCATTTCTGCTTCATCTCCAGAGACTTGCCCTGACAGTTTTGACTTGTTCCATCTTCACTGTGGCTTTTCCTCAGGCAGAAAGCATTATATAATGTATTCCTGTGGATGCAAATGACTGAACTTGGCATTTACTCTGGCAAGAAGCTGGACAAGAGTGGGTTGAACAATTCATAAGGCCCAGGAGGAAAGCAAGCAGAAAAAAAAATAGAACTCAACAAAATGGGACTGATGTTCACAAAAGATAAAATCTCATACTTCCACATGGGCACGCAGAACTTCACTCAGCTTCTGCCATTTTAAGGAAGTGAGAGAACATGTAATATGGGTTGCATTTTCTAAGGGGTCAGTGGTAGCAAGTTTTAACACTTAGAAATGTAAATTCAATGTTCAGATCTTCCAATGGTAATAACAATCAAGTTTGAAATAATCATATCTGTAATGTTCCTTTACCCACACTTTCTGTCCTTTATAGTTAAATCTTTCCTACTGTGGTCCTCTAAAACCAGACCTTACAAATACATTCTGAATCTCAATATTTTCTTTGATTGTAGTTGCTTTCTACTTTGACACTCAATGTTCCCAATACTTCTCAAAATCTTTTATTGATTCCCTCACTAATTAATGAGTTAAATGTAATCTTTGATATATTTTTATTTGTACGAGTTTTATGATCTTTTCTTATAAAATGTATTTTATAAAATTTAACACTTTTTATTCAAATAGATTACAAACTCCTTGAGAACAGAACTGATCTGCTCCCTGGAGTATCAGAAACTCACTGAACCAGTAGTCAGAAAATCTAGATTTCATGCTGTTCTGCTATATGCTGGCTATTGGGGCAATGGGCCAGGTCTCTGAACACCTCAGACTATAAAGAGATGCAATTCTATCATCATTACACTCCTGTCGTCATTAGATATTCTAATGGTCCATGAGACACTTAGCTGATGCTAAAATCTTTGACCATGATGGTCATTCAATCTATCTTTTTTTTTTTTAAGTAAATACCCCTTTGAATAGGAAGAGACATAGAGATAGCCAGTGGATGTCCCCGGATTTAGAAACTTGTCCAAACTGAAAGAATCCAGGTCTGCAGATCATATGTCCCATACCAAACCCTTATTTGTGATATAAATCAACAGGGCAGGATTACAGTGGCTTCAGGATTAGGTTGGATTAAATCTATATTAGATCTGAGGCTTATTTCTGCTATTGGCACTGAAGAAAATGGAGCTGAGACCGGTCCCAAGAACAGCAGATACTTTAAATGCCACAACCCAGGAAAGTAAATAATACCAAATAATACTTACTGTGCACTTAGAATGTTGCCGGGCGCCCTGCTAAGTATTTTACATATGTTGACTCACTTAAGTTTCTCATGAAATGCTAAAGTACAGATTTGCATTATCCTCATTTTTCTTATTCAAAAGTTAAAAAACTGAAGAGATGATTTTTCCACGGACACTATCCACTCAGTGAATAGGTGGAAGAGCCAGAGTTCTAGCACACATAGTTCAGTTCAGGGACTGACCTTCATCCCACCAATACACTTTCATGTTCCAGGAGGGCCAGGTCAACAAAGTTTTCTCTTACTATTTTAAACAAGTCTACATCTTAATCAGATCCCCACTATTAGGCTACTCAGCTTTGAATCACTATGACAATATACCTGAGATCAGCAACTTAAAAGAAAAGATGTTTATCATGGCTCACAGGCTTACCCTGTTGCTTTGGACCTGTGATGGCATAATATATCATGGTAAACCATATGGCAAAACAGGCCTATTCACCTCATGGCAGCCAGTAAACACAGAGAAAGAGAGAAAGGGGCTGGAGCCCAGTATCCCCTACTTCTTAAAGGTTCCGCTTTCTCTCTGCAGTGTCACAGGCTGGTGACCAATTCTTTAACATATGAGTCTTTGGGGACTATTCAAGACCCAACTACAGAAACTGTGCTTTTTAAATAAATAAATATATAGTGTATGTATGTGTGTGTATCTGTATGTGTGTGTGTATATATACACACACACACATATGTATGTACGTACATATATTTATGGTTATATATATTTTAATTTTTCTTGTTCTTGTGAAACAAGATCTATGCTAAAATTAAAAATTCAAATGTTTTATAAATGTGGATCTTGATCCATAGTTCCATTTTTAGATTACACTGTGCTGTCTACCAAATCTTCCTAGTGCACACTACTCTATGAACTTAGCAATAGTTTGGTATACAGAATATTTCATTATATTATCATGTTCATTGTTATGTGTAACATATCATGTGTGTTTATATATCTCATTATTAAATAAAATGTCCAATTTCTAACACACACACGCATACATACACACACACACACACACACACAATCTTCACATCTTTTCTGTGCCTCATTTAAAGACAGTTGAAATGGCAGAGCACTTAATGCCGTCCTGATGACTGCTTTAAATTGCTTGTCTTGCCTTACCAAACACCAGGAAGAAGCCTGCCCCTTCTGGGACTCCCACATCATACTAAAAAGAATGTTATGAACAAATTTAGTCAAAAGAATTTTACACACTTGCTTGAAATCATTGAAAGCTGATTTTAGGACAATGGATTTGGTTTATGATGTAAATAATCTTTCCATATGTGAAATTAAAAATAGAGCAAGGGAAAGCTTAAGCACGGTTTAATTTCTATATTTATACCAAAATAGAAATACTAAAAAAATATGATTGGAAAAGATTCTTTTTTATTGCAAAGTGTGCAGTCTTCAAGGGTGACATTTCTGTCCCCTCCCCTTTGCCTTTCATCTTCTCTACCCTCTCCTTACCACCTTTTATGGGGGAATTTTATCACTGGCTGGAGTTGTTGCCCTTTGGATGAAATCCAATTAATAATTGAGGATCAAAATTCTTATCTTGAATTGACCTTAAGTAGAACTTTTATTCTCACCCACTCCAATAAATAAGGGAAAAATAAACAGAGATTTCCACTTCTTAAGGAGAATGCAAAACAATTTTGAGCAATGCATCATGTATTCATGATTTCAGTGATAAGAGAGAGAGGGACACATGTACATGTTGTACTTAGCAAAAATTACTCAACACACAGTCCTTCCTTTAAGGCCTGTTTCTCAGCCACACGGGCCCCTACCAGCCCCTTCCATCCTCAGTGCTGCTCTAGCCCCTCAAAAGCTTGCTTTTTCCATTTTGAAATAATTTTAGGTCCTTTTAGCTTTGATTTTTAATTTATATGCCCTGAACCAAATATATTAGGCAGTCTTGAAGAATGTCATTGACCTTAATAAACAGGGAGAGTTTTTTATTATTATTCTAAGGAGATAAAAGATGGTCCATTATTACTACCCAAAACTCCTAGAAGGATGTGACTGGTTATAGGTGGTTTAAATAATTTAGTCCATGTACCAAATACATGAGAAAGATGAATGTTATGAGCATTAGAATGCCAATTAGGCATTGAAAATTTAAATGTTTAGGGAAATAAAGACTCACTTTCTATAATATCACCAGCATATTTTGAATGATGTACATTCAAAAATTAGCATTCCATCCTCTAGGCAATTTTCTTCCCCCACTTCATTCCACCCTCTATGTATAAACTCATTAATTCCAGAGTTTTCATCTCCACTACCTGAAAGAGCCAAAAAACCAAAAGTGGAATAATAGAATCTATTATTATTTTTAACATTAAATAAGATAATATCTCACATAAAATTAACACTCAAAAAATGTTAGTGATTATTATTACTCCTGCAGTAATATTACTTTCCTACATGCATGGGAGTCTAGGGGGATGGAGAATATTATCATATTTCTCTGTGAGTTCACCTCCTGAAATAAATATATTACGGATTTTGCTTTCTAATTTCAGGGAAAAAGCAGAACTAATAACTCAGCTATAATTGAGGGTGGACTCTTGATAGCAAAGCATCACTCCTGACCAAATCCCAAAGACAAAAAAACGATAGCAAAATGAAGCAAGCAACGTGACCAAGATCAAGACTAGAAGCCAAGGCTCTGGCTTGAAGAACATTAGGGGAAAGCAAAGCCAAATACAAATGGGAAACTGGACACAAAACAAGGTTGTGCTGGGTGTCATCACTGAAGAAATGACAGTGAAAAGAGAATAGAATTAATTAAGGAAACAAGTGACTCACTGATGCTAGTTTATATTGAATCCATGTGACTACTCGTGGGGGTTCCTGTATGGCAAAGGTAACTAGCTGGAAGAAGCAATATTTAATAACTTTCAGATTCCATTTCACATATTAGACTTAAGAATAAAAATTTTTAAACTGATGCATTTTCAGAAACTGTAATCCATCTTATTAAAATGTATCTCCTTCCCATTTTCCTGCTTCCATATAGCCATATTTGCCTGCTCCTCTCTGATCTGTAGTTAAATTCTGCAAATATCACCATTACAGGATGTCCTTCTAGAATGGGTCCAGCAGCTGGTGCATAACTCGGTATGTTCATCATCATAGAGAAAGATCACTGACACTGATATTTATATAAATCTATCAAAGATAGATGAAGCTTTATTTTTCTTCCACATTGCTGTATTTTCCTGAAGCAACATGAAACACTAAAGCCTGTCTGTAAGTTCAACTAAAGTGGTATCCAATAGAGTACTGTCCTATCTACCATGCTACTCTACCAGGAACCGTAGCAAGATACGATTCCGGGCTAATGATCTTACTCAGTAGGTTCATATACTTGTAGGTTAATTATTTCCACTGCTGTTTTGTCCAGGAGCTGAGTTTTCTCTTCAGACAGCTCCCTCATAAAGATCTGAATCTGAAATGCTGGACCTTGAGGAGGTTCTGGAAACTGGAATGAGCTACCAGTCTTGTTTGAATTCCCCTAACTGTAGAGGATAAATTAAAAAAAAAATTGTAATAGACTACCCACAGATGAAACTTGGAATGCAAGACAAGTACTTAATTCAACTGAACTGTACAATGTTGTAGCTGGAAAGAGATGAAGAGTTCCAGAAAACAATTAGGTTTAGAATGTAGGTGTGATGGCTATTTGGGAGTGTCAACTTGAATGGATTGACAGATGACTGGAGAACATTACTTCTGATGTGTCTGTGAGAGTGTTTTTAGAAAAGATTGGTATGTGGGCCAGCAAACTCCTGCCAGCAGGGATCTCCTGCCCTGAATGTGGGTGGGTATCATCCAATTAGATAGGGGTTCAAATGGAACAGGAAACTAAAAGGGGTAAAAACCCTCTTCCTGGCTCTTCTTTCTGGGTGAGTATGTTTCTGGTTGCCACTACCTTTGGACATCACACTTAGGTCATTTAGCTTTTGGACTCTGGGATTTAGGCCTTCACAATAGAATTGGAGGCTGCCCCAACTTGCTCATTCTGGGATTTCTGACTTCCTGGATTTAGCCACATTCTCTTCATTGAAACTATGTGGAACTTTGCAGCTCCATGATCATATAAGCCAATATAACAAATATATATATATATATATATATATATATATATATATATATATATATATATATATCTGTGTGTGTGTGTAGAGAGAGAGAGAGTGAAGTTAGGTAGATAAATGATAGATAGATAGATAGATAGATAGAAAAATAGATTCTATTGGTTTTGTTTCCCTGGTGAACTATGGTTAACATAGTTTATTTGGAACCTAGAAGCCTAAATCATATTTTGAAAGGTTACTATGAAAGTCATCAAGGAAATTTGAGATATGCCTAATATGATGATTTGGGCATCTAGATAACTAAGATCACCAAAAGATGAACTTCTCTAATTTTCCAGCTTGGCAAAAGCCAACCTTATCTTCTTCCCTAGGAATAAACCTCCAACCAACTTTTTGTACATGCTCTTTTATGTCCTTTTCAGTATCTACAGCACCAATAAATAAAATATAACAATTAAAAGGTCTATTTTCTATGATGCTTCTTGGTGAAATCATCACATATCCCCATACCAATTTATGAAACTGGCAAGATGGAGAAAATGTTCCTGTCATGATCCACTAGAAGCTATGCTCTGGCCAAGATTCTGTCATTCAATACCTCTCTCCAGATGTAGTTGAGGTACACATTTAACAGATGATTTCTAAGTTTCTTACATATCCTATGAGGAAAATAACAAACAGTGCTCATATTTTTACATGAGGTTTTGAGTTACTCAAAGCAATAAAGACAGTAAAAGAGAAGTGATGATTTAGAATTCTTTTAAAAACAGTCTTTCCCCATCACTGCATTTATTATTCTATATATTAAAAAACAACATGAATAAATCAGCTCATTTACAACACATACATTTGTATGCAAATTAATATCCACAAATACACACACATTTTTTGAGAAAGTTTTGGGATACCTTAAAGATAGCTCTTTCTTTATGTAGTTGAAAAGATCAAATGAATAACAAATTCATTTATGGAGATGAATTTCAAAATGAAGCAAATATCATATCCCTAGAGGATGCTATGGTTTTGTTATAGATTGGGAACTTCTCCCTGGGTGCATGTCCTAGAACCATGGTCCCTAGTGTATTCTTGTTGAGGTGGTGACAACTTTCAGAGATGGAGCCTAGTGGACGATGATGAGGTCTGGCAACTTCATCCTCACGAATGAATCAGCGCTGATCTTATGGAGTGAGTTGCTTTTTACAAGACTGAGTTTACTTCCATGAAAATAGGTTGTTACAGACAGTGAGACAGGACTTTGTCTGGTCTGTAGCTTCCTGTATCACTGTGCGATCTTTCTCTTTTGCATGCACTGCCACCATGAAGCTCTCCAGCCTGTTGTGATAGAATCAGAAAGCCTTCAACAAAAGTGGAACAGGTGGGGCTGCTTGATCTTGGATTCTCAGCCTCCATGACTTTGAGTTACATAAGTCTTTTTTTTTCCTATAAAACACAGAGTTCCAAATATTTTCTGACAGCAACAGAAAATGAGCTTAGATAGAGAACTAATACCTAACATTGAAAAAGTTTCAGGTGTGTGATTGAAAAAATTCCCCTATTGCTTAACTACCTTTTAGAACTTTCTACTTGACCTATGGAATCTGTATTTAAGCACAGTGACAAAGATCTGATTCCCTAATGGATGCAACCATTGTCATCTTTGTTTTAATCCTTTTAAACATAACTCTGAAGAATAAAGCCTTCTGTTTTTTTAAGAAACTACAATTCTACCCATGATTTAAACTTCAACAATTGATACTACTGTGACTTTGCCATCTGTAGAATGCAAGAAAAATTCTACTTTCTCTTTATTCATTGTAGTCAATATCATTACAAAGTATAGAAGAAAACTTCATTAACTCGGATACATTTCACCTACTCATAAAAAAACAAGTCTTTTTAAAATCCAACTCTGTCTTAAAAATCCAGATCAAATTGTCTTCAAATTTGAAGAGATCATAGCTAACAATTTGCATATAAACAGTTTCTTTTAAAAATAGGTCAGACACTACTGTGAGCACCAATGTATGAAGAAGGCTGTCCAGATTAATATTCTTGGAGCAATTAAAGAATTTTACCTGCAATAATAACTCTTGCATGTAGTTATCAGCCTTATGAAAGTATTGTTATTTATTAACAATAAACAAAAAATACACATTACAAGTATGGAAATTATATGGATATTCAAAATTCTTAGTCATGAAATCTAACTGAAATGGTCCTTTGCTATTTGTCAAGAGGTACTGAAATAGTTATTGATAAAGTAGAGAAGGTCCTTGCAGATCTGTGTTTTGTCTTTGCTGTAAACACCACAAAATATGAAACCTGCATTTTTTGGTTTTAGACTTTTTGACAATAAATGCTGATATTAACTTGCCTACATTTAAGCACACATTCAAGACAATTCCTGCCCTAATAAATGCTGTTCATCTTGTCTGGACATCCTAGAAACCAACATCTTATCAGCAATTTTTATTTGGGATCTACTAGATCAGATACTCATTTTTAGGACTCCTTTATGATATGTACTACTCCTTGTTTCTATCATTTTTAAAGCAGTACTTTTTACTACCATATCATTTGCTCATTTGAAATGTGTGTGTCATTCAATCATTTGTAGTAAATTTACAGAGTGATGCCAACCTTCACCACCATCTAATTGTAGAAGATTTCCGTTTCTCCAAAAAGGAAATTTGTGCCATTTCCAATCACTCCCTATTCCCACCCTCAGCACCAGACAACCACTAATCTGCTTCTGTCTCTAGGAATCTGCTTTTTCCTGCACAATTCATATAAAAGTAATCATGCAATATGTGACATCTTGCATTTGGCTCTTGTTGAGTTCTTTAACCGGCGACTTTAAAATGACAGTAAAAGTATTAATTGAGAATGACTCACCACGTCCTCCCAGCTCTGAGTTCCACCCATTTGATTAATATACAAAAAGAGCCAAATGAAGATAAAAAGCACATTAGTAGCCAAAGGATTTTGGTTCGAGTTCCAGAATAGAATCTGTGCTCTCTTTTGTCAATGTTGCAATGTGTGCTTTCTCCCCATCTCCACCCCCAGAAATGGGTGTAGATCCTTTAGAGCTTTGAAGTTGAACTAATAGAACCTTGACTCTTTCACACATTCCACTTTCCCTAAACACTCCAAAGTTTCAAAGAACTTGATCATATCAGCATCACTTACTTGAAATTTTAGAATGCTCAAACAATAGTCTAGATGATGGGGAAAGTCCATAGTAAAGTCATGTTTCCATAATCTAATCTATATAGTCCAGTGGGGACACATTTTTTAATGCAGAACAAAACCAGGATGTAGGCATAGAAAGAAAGCATTCAAGGAAAAAAAAAGAAGAAAAGAAAAAAACCTTTATTTTAGCCACATGCTTATAAAACATGATTAACTACATTTGGAAACATTTTTGTGACACTCACCCTCCTATATTCAAGGAGGAAAGCTTTTCTGTACCTCAGACAATGTTTCAGACAGTACCACTAAAGACATTTATAGTGGTGATACCTCCAATATCCAGGATATACATGAGGCTCATTCCTTGCCTTCTATCTCCTTACACATGCAGAACATTAATAGTTTCATATTCACCTTTAGGTATTGCATTCACTGTACTCCATGATTTCTCCATAATTGTGACAAGCAATTAAAAAATAAACAAAAAGCAGAATGATTTTTAACTTATATGGTTACTGTATTTTATACTTCAATCCTCATTAAGATCACAAGTTATTTTTAGATTTTTCATACCATAAACGTGGTTTTACCATTGAACTTTCCTTATCAGGACACTGAGGAGTCATTGCCTAAGCACGTATTCTCACCTAGAGAATTTCTTAGTTGTAAGAGCAGAGCCTACATGTATGGTAGTCGGTATCCGTCATATAGAAAACTGGATCCTAGTTTTATGTTGGCATTCATCTTAGGCTGATTTTATTGTTATAACAGAATGCCAGAGATTATGAAATTTATACACACAAAAAAAAGTTTGATTTGGCTCAAAATTCAGGAGGATGGGAAGTGCAAGGGAATGGTGCTGCATTTGCCATGGGCCTGCCCGATGCTTCACAGAATTGCAGAGGGCAGGAGAACAGGGATGAGAGAAAGCATGAGAGGGCTGGTTCATTGATCTAATCCCCCACGTATCCCCCAACCAACCCACTCCCATGAGAGATACCTACTGTAATCCAGTCATGAGAATGCCATTCTCAGACTCTGTTCTCAGGCCCCACTTCACAACACTCTTCCATTAGGGATTAAGTTTTCACCACCTGAATTTGTGATTTCATGTTTAAACCATTAGCACTCATTGAACCTGGACCTCACAGACCCATGACACATTTGCAACATGTTTTCTTCTCAAAATTTTTTTCTTTATCAACAGTTATTTCTTTTAATCTTGAATAATCTTCACCATGCAATTGTCATCATAAATACTAATCTCTGCATTACACTACTTAGCTTCATCCTGGCTTATCAATGAGTAGATTCAGGAAGAATAACAGAAAAACACACTAGAAAACTGAATATCAAATTTGCCCATTATTTCTCCCTAGTTTTAATAGGAAGGACTATTCTATATCCAACTCCCAAGAGAGACTCCAATTCTAAGAAAGAAATCCCTATTTCTCTTGTCTTCAGACCAGATCTCTTCTAATTTAAGGTCCTGCACAAAATTTTCTTAACGTTCTTACTAACCTTCACTTGTGTCAAGGTCGTGCTAAGAGCTGTACCCTTTCAGTCCAGTCATCCAATTTTGAAAACCAACACATACCTGTTAAGCTCAGTATTGCTCTGCAGCACCCACCTCTATAGCTAAACAAAGTCTATCCATCTTCCATTGAGATACTGTGTTCCTTATTCTAAAAGGTTCCCACCATGTTAACCATATATTGTAATACAAGGCAATAATCATTACTGTATCATCCCCCACAAATTCTAGTCAATTGAAAAATCAAAGAAGTGTTCCAATGTGTTAACTTTATATTATCAGGTTCAGTGTTGGAAACATTGAGTTAAGAATATTGTGAGTTGAGGACAACCTTTGATTTCCTTAGATACCTATTTGCATGTGCACACAAGCAGGCATGCATGTTTATACACACACACGTTATGTTCATCCATCTAGGCCCAGGTAAAAAGCATGGAAGGAAGAGAACTGAAATCTGCTTGCCACTGCTAGCTGGAAGTCTGGTTTTCTCAGTTATTTCATGGACAGTGGAGACAACATACACCTTCCACTTAGTCTGGAAGAGGTAAAGAGTATCAAGAAATCAAAAAGAAATAGCTTTAGCAGTATGTTACACAGAAGCCATCATCTTTACCACAAGAAAATAATCTGGAGAAGCTATGCTACTTCTAGGGCTAGAAGTAGATATGAAGACTGAGAAATAGATTCACATGGACTCCCCAAAATTTTCTCAAATTGCCTGAAAAGATTGGTGAAACTTTTCTTCTTTAAAAGCAAAATAAAAAAAGAGAGAAGAAAAATTGGATATTCCCAAGCCAAACCCACTCTATGCAATGGTAACATCATGTCATTCATTTTGCTTCAAGAATAATGAACTCTGAGGTTCAGGAAGGGGAGGCAGAGTTTATTTGAATAAGCTCTTGAGCTATATTGTTTAAAATCTTCCTCTTCCAACTGCCATCTGTGAAACCTCAATTAACCCCTTTAAACCTCAATCTTTCTCTAGAAAAAGGTAATGATAGAGTTTGTCTAATCCTGCCTTTTCCCCCCTCCCTACCTCACTATGAATCAGCCTTCTTACATCAGAGAGAACATTCAGCATTTGGTTTTTTGGGGATTGGCAAACTTCACTTAGTATTATCTTCTCCAACTTTATCCATTTACCTGCAAAGGGGGCATGGGGTTAGAAATGATGGTGGAACGAGATGGACATTATCCAAAAGTACATGTATGAAGACACTAATTGCTATATGAATATACTTTGTATAAAACCAGAGATATGAACAATTGTGCTTTATATGTGTAATATGAATTACAATGCATTCTGTTGTCATATGTAGATTAAAAAAAGAAAAAAAAAGAAATTCTCTGCTTTATGGGAACAAAAAGAAAAAGGGAATGATAGTGGCTACTCTGTAGGTACTGAGCCAATTTATATAAGGTACTTAACAATATGCTTAAAATGCTACCATTACTATTTTCATTACTGTATGTGACATCTATTGGCATAATAATATAAATAAATATTTATTTGTTATAAGAATTGACAGGGTTTGTGACTGTACTTCTCAATAAGGATAAATATGCCCCTCTTATTGTCTTCTATTGCTGATGAGACCTTATAATTAATAATTCTCAGTCTCTGCATCTCCACTTGGCCCATACCATTACAGAGAATACTAGATTCTTCCAAATGCTTTGCAAAATATCTCTTTTGAAGTTTTCTAGAAATAGTTTTGCAGTTCTTTCCATTTCTTGGAAATTTTCTATATTTTTACCATGTTATGATGCCAAGAGGAGTTTTTATAGCATGACCCTTTTGTCAGGAAAAATAACTTCCAGATTAGCACCCTTGAGGAAAGGATTCCCAGTTGGGTAAGTCATGGTTTCCATGATTCTTTCTGCATGCTACTATCAAAAATATCTTCTCTAGTAACACAGTTTTTTTGTATTTAACTCTTTCATGCATGCTGCAAAAGGCAATAATTTTCAAACTCTATGCATGGACCAGCTCTATAATAATCACCTAAATAAGTGTTTCAAAATTTTAGAATCCCAGTTGCTATTTCTGAAGATTCAATACAACAACATTGTAGGAAAGAGGGGAGGTTCCTGTGTTCTGTATGTTTAAAATATTTTTCAAAGTTGCTAATGGGAGACAATATTTGCAAAGCATGTAAAGGGGTTAATTTTCTTATTATACTTAAACTGTTAGAAGTACAGAAAACACTAACAATGTCAAAGAAAAATCGAAAAAGAATATGAGCAGATGGCACACACATGTTTGCAAACACAAATGGCCAATAAATGTATGAAGAGATGCCTAGACTTACTTGTAATTAAAGAAACTCAAGTAGAACAGGAATGAGATGCCAACCTTCACAATTAGGATGGATCAAGATTAAAGTTGAACATTACTTCTTTGGGCAAATATGTGTTGAATCAGTAACTCTCAGTTCCTCTTGGTGAGAGCTCATACTGATATAAAATTTTGGAATCCAATACCCATATCTATTAAATTTTAAATACATATGTTGTCTTTGGGATCAGCAATCTACCTATGGTAACATTACCTCTAAATATCTCAGAAGTACACAATATATGTATAAGTGTATATAAACATGTGTATAAAGATATGCATCTGTCTCTCTTTATATCTATATAAAGATATATACCAGAATCACCATTACAGCTTTCTTTGAAAGATCAAAATAAGCAAACACTGGAACACACACCTTTAGAAAACAAATCCAAATATTGACCTAATTATATAAATTATTTACCCATATGCTGGGTATGTATGCATAACAGCCCCTGCTAAGAATAGGTAGATCTATGATAAAAGAAAGCTATCTGCAAACTATTATTAGATGGAAAGAAGGAAATTACAAAATAAGATATATAACCTGATCTTATTTGTAGTGGTGTATATCCAAGATACGTCTCTGTAAATCTTGTATTTTTTTTTTTACCATGGAGATATTTAATTTAGTTAATTTAGCTTTCAATTTGTAAGAAATATCTCCTGGTGAGCTTGATAAGTTGCCAGGTTTGGAAATTACTATTAAGTTGTCCAACTTGATTAAATACTGCATTGTTCTAGTTAATAACATATCTGGTTAACACACAGCTATCTCATTGGATTGTCTAAAAGATTAAGTGAGATAATACCCAGAAAATACTTTAAGGAATTCTAAACACTGTGTAAACTATTGATCTTTTATTCAAGAATCACTAAATATTTTGATCACTACTATAAAAACAAAATCATAAAAACACAAGATATAAAGGTAAATAAGGCAAAATACATGAATATAAGATGTTTACACTCTAATAAGAAAGATAAATGTTAATAAACAGATAGATCACTGAGGACTTTTAGGGCAGTGAAGTCACACTTTATGATATTATAATAATGGACACAAGTTATTATAAATTTTTCCTGACATCTAGAATGTAGAACACAAAGAGTAATTTCTTTTCTTTCTTTTTTTTTTTTTTTTTTTTTTTTGGTACTGGGGATTAAACTCAGGACCATTCAATCACTGAGTCATGTCCCCAGGCCTATTTTGCATTTTATTTAGAGACAGGGTCTCACTGAGTTGCTTAGTGCCTCACCATTGCTGAGGCTGACTTTGGACCCTCAATCCTCCTGTCTCAACCTCCCAAACTGCTGGGATTATAGGCGAAGAGTGAATCTTAATTTGAACTGTAAAATTAGTGATAATGGTGTGCTAATGTAAGCTTAGTAATTTTAATAAATGCATCACTCTAGTATAAGATATTGATAATCTATGCATATGTAGGAACAGAGGAATACACGAGAAAGCTGTACCTTCTACTCAATTTGTGAATATAAACTATTCTAAGCATAAGATATATTTCAAAAGAAACAAAACAAAAACAAAAGAATGTGATTTTGCTGCAAACTTAAAACTAAAGCTGCTCTAAAGTATTTCAAAATGCATTTTAAAAAACTGAGAACAAATAAGAAATTCTAAATAATGATATATAGGCTTAAGCAATTAGTAAATTGTGATATCCACAATTGACTCTGAACTATACCAAAACATACGTTGCATTGGTGGTAGATACAAGAAAATGTGCTGTACAATTGTTTCAAGTTTGATATATGCTTGAAAATAGTAAAAGAGAAAAACTAAAAAGTTAAGTAAATAAGAATGTTGATTAGAGGATAACTGGCATCACAAGAGACCTAATAATAGTTCTATGCAAATATGGTTTATTGCAAATAGGGAATATTTGAAAATATAAAGGGAAAGGTAAGACGTATGATAAAGGAAAGCTCCTGTTCAGTGAATATAGGATGCATTAAAGAACATGGTTTGCTCAGAAAATGTCCATAGTTCTATATAATTGACACAAAGAATTATTGTTAAGTATTATGATTTTTCTTGAATACATTTAACACTACTTGCCATATTCTAATTTTTTTGATAATGCTGGAAATACTTTTATCTCTAATGCTATCACCTGATTCATGTTGATATAATGGTATCAAAGAAGCAGAAAGAGCTGATGCTCTTAGGATGGTAGACAAATCAACACCTCATGAAATCTTTGAAATATCACTGCTCAAAGACATTTTATATGATTTTTATACAAATCTATTAGGTGAAATCCATAACTGTATCTGTTACATGCTGATGCTTACATTATGCATGTATTCATCTGGATACAATGAGCACTAGAAAACAGAAATAAACAGAGACAGCATTGTGAGGAAAGACAATGCTAATAGGGGAAACATTTGTGAGTACAATTATGTTTTTAAGAAAAAAATATTTTCCATCTTTTTCAGCTCATTAGAAAACATTTTGACATTGAAAAAATAGTTTCAAATGAAACTCTTTTTGCTTGGAACATTTTGTATTTCCAATTCACATAAATCATTATTTCCTCCCTCTTCCTGTTCCCTTCCCCATTTTATGTTGGCATTATTAAGATAGCTTCTAAATGTTTGTTCATGAATATGTGCTTTGTGGTTGAAGTCAACTGAGGGACTATGGTTTTTTTGTTATTAACACTGTTATGTATTTTCCATACAGATTCACTAGAGGATTTTTAGTTTCATATTACTTTGTCAAACCACTTACAATTTGGGTGACTCCCAGGTCTGTACTTCAATGCATAGGATCCAAGTCTACAGGTTGAACTTTATAACTAGTCCCTGTTCTTCTTTTTCCTCCCCCTTACTCCTCCTCCTCCACAACCTGCTCCTCTTCTTCCTCCTCCTCCTCTTCTTTGTCTTCTTCTTCTTTTTGTAGAAGAGTCCTTAGATGGTAATTGGTCTCATCAAAATACATTTTCAAATTGACATTACAAAAAATGTTTAAAAATGTATTATCCTACTACTATTTCCCAATATTGCTTGTCTTTCTATATGAAAAGATATAAGGTGTATAGACTCCTTATATAATAGCAATAGTAATCACAATTTTACAATCATGTTAACTTACACTTACCCATCAGCCGATATCGCATTGAAAATGAGGCTGTTGCCAAAAGCACTAAAGCTCTTTGCTTGACTTTTAACATATACATGAAAATATTCTAAAAGTGTTTTTCAATATGCATTTGATTCGATTCCTATTTCAGAAATCAAATATTTGTATTACATCAAAAGATATAATTGGCAGTTGTTTCATGATTTTTCTGGTTTTTTAGTAATGCCATCATTTCTTTTGAATTAGACAAATCTGCACTGGTAAAATGGGACATGTGTCTGTCTTATGTTCGTCAGCTTTTCATTTTTGTGACCAGAATACCTGACGAGAACAACTTAGAGGAGGGAAAGTTTATTTTTCTCATGGTTTCAGACAGACCATGGTTGTCTGATTCCATTGCTCTGAGCCTGAGGTGAGGCAGAAAGACTATCATGGCTGAAGCGGGTGGTAAAGGAAATCCACTCTCTTCATTGCAGCTGAGAAAGAGAGGTGGAGAAGGAGAGAGGAAGAATTCAGGGACAGATTATAATCCCCAGCCACTTCCTACAACCACTCCTCACTTACCACCCAGTTAGCCCATTCAAATTATTAATGCATCAGATGGATTTATCCATCAATTAGTTTACAACTCTCATAATCTAATCATTTCATCTCTGAATTTTTATGCATTAACACATGAAATTTTGGGTGGACACTTCATATACAAATCATTACATGTCTTATTTTAAAATATCAACTAGAAGGGTTAGAAGAGAGGATGTAGAACAATAGAACTAATATGAAGATCTGACTAAGCATATATTCTTTTATAATATAAAAGTCATGTGCTTTCTAGATTGGAGCTAAATTCTGCTTCTCCACCAACACACAAGTCCTGCACTCACCTTAAACCTGATTCTATGCATAATACATAGAAGGAGGTCTCCAACTCATCTTTTATTGTGAAATAATTAGGAATCAGCACAATGAGAAAAGGAGTCTTTGGTTCCTTTGAGTATATCTTAGAACAGAAATACAGAAAAGCAATGGCTCAGAACAGATGTCAAGCAGTGGTTTATATAAACAGCCCTGAATAATTTACTTGTACTGTGAGAAAACTTATGGAGACTTAAGAAAACTTGAGAGAAAAAAAGATGAGTCCTAAAAATGTACTCAATTCTGAATTTACCTAAGTAGAGATTAAAAGTAAATGTATAACCTTGTTTAAAGATTGATGAGAACAGTAAGCATTTAATTAACACAGGTATTAGGGCAGTATAGATGGGACAACGAATTAGTTTGATTGTTGGTTAGAATGATGCATTCATGAAGATTTGGTCTAGACTCGTATATTAAGATAGTCAACAATATACTTGAGTGAATCACTGGGAGTGATTTATTTATTGTTTCCCAAACAGTCCAGATAGGTAGTCTGTTGCTAGTGTGACAAATTGATGATATCAATGATGCAAATTCCTTTCCATTTTTGTTTCTCTGACACCCTATGGGACTTGCTCTAAATTAACTGTATAATTATCTAAATTGTATTTCAGCTATGAGAGGGAGAGAGAGGAGAAGGAGACAAAGCTCCCATTTAGAATTTGCAAAAATAAATTCTGCTTATATTGAATTTTCTAGAATCTACTCCTAAGACTACATTTGACTGAGGGAAGTTGGTAAATGTATTATTTAGCTGAGTAGCCAGATAACCAGCTAAAACTTCAATTACTGTGGAAGAAGACAGGAAGACTCATTCCATATCTCCAAATATTATCTTCATTACCTATCAAATGCCAGTGTGCCAGATGCTTAGAAAATCTAATTTGATTTTCACAATAACTTTGCAAAGCATACCTTTAGTAGATAAGGTATCTGATACTCAGAGGAATTAAATGGCTTTCCCAAGTTCCCATAGAAGGTATATGACCAGTGATCAAATGATATTCTTTCTAAATCTAAATAAAGCCTGCTGTTTTCCCAGATTGATGCTATCAAATAAATGTGGAAATGATAATCTGCTTGGTAAATATCATTTTGCATTAACCACTTCTAAACTTTTTTAATATTTAGAGATTTATTACACTGGGGAAAAAACACAAGTCTTCAAATTTTTATACAATTTTAAACCCCTTTGATAAGATGCTAAAGATGCAAGAACAATTTATTTATCTCTTTTTTTTTTTACTCTTAAGAAACTAGCACTATGCTAAACGTTAATCAGGAAATGAATATACACTCTTCACAGACCAAACACCTATGATGATGGTAATTTTTCACTGCTAATGATGCAACCCTGGAAGGAGGCATGAACTTGACTGTCAGCTCTTTGAGGATGAGAAGTTTTTTTAATTATCCCTGCAACTCAAATGACTAAGACACCTGGTCTTACTAAGAACTTAATATTCTCTTTTTTTGAATTGGATTATTGGAGATTTAAGACAGCAGGGAAAGGATGTGTTTGCTTATCCAAATTATTGAGAAAGTAGTAACCTTTAATTGGTATTTTTATATCAGCCATACAGAAACATATTACATTTTTTTAAAAAAAATAAACAGTGCTTTTAATTTTAAAGTTTGCTGAAACTTCAGTAGAGTTCATTTTGATTTATTCAATATGTATTTTACAACAGGCTTTAATTTTCAGCATCCCAAGTGTTTTGTTTGATTGCTTCTTATTTTGAATCAAAATTAATTTTGTGTTTAATATGCATTTTGATTATAGAAAGATATCCTTTCATTATTCCTTGACAACTATATAGTGAGGATACATACTTTTCTGACTCTTCATTTTGCTGTTGATTTTTCAAAATTGTAACATCTTCTTACCAAATAGTGAAAAGCTTGAAAATTAATCTAAGCTTGAGACAATCTTTATTTTATTTTTATAACACATCTAAACCAAAGTGAAAACATCTACAGAAGACATAATTTATGGTGGAAATCTACAATGCTTTTCTCTATTGTCATTCATTATTTATTATAAGTAAAGCAGTATCCACTTGTTCACAGGGGGTATATCCAAAAGTTCCAGAGGAGATCTGGAGTCTCAGATAGTACTATAAAATCCTTTATATATTGTGATTTTCCCCATGTATACAGGATAAATTTTATAATATTTATGATAAATTTTAACTTGTAAAATAGGAACAGTAAGATATTAACAATAATAAAATTGAACAAATAATATATTGTAAGAAAAGCTAGACAATAATGCTTTCCCTTTCATTCTCTCAAAATATCTTATTGTACTTTCATCTTTTCACCTAAAGAAAATGATTTATGACTCCTCCTTGGCACATCTAAATTACTAGCAAAAATAATCATGTGCTTCAGGACCATTATTAAGAAAATAAGAATTGCTTGCTCACAAGTACTATGATATAGTGACAGTGGATCTGAAAATGGAGATGGCTACTAAGCAAATAACAGGTGGGCAATATGTACAATGTGGATACATTGATAAGGGACAATTCATGTTACAGGCAGGACAAAGCTGACTGTGCAAGATTTCATCACACTGTGCAAAACAGCACACAATTTAAAGCTTATGAATTGTTTATTTCTGAAATTTTCCTTTTAATGTTTTCTGGCCATGTTTGACCATGAGTAATTGAAACCATGGAAAGCAAAACCATGGATAAAGGGGATAACTGCATTTTATTTGGATTCTATTTAACTGTTTTCCACATTTAGAATATATTTATGAATCATTGTACTAAAAAGAAAACCAATTCAGTCAGGCAGTTCTTGAGTTCTATATTCAGTTCTGCTGATAATTTATAGGGTATTATTCAGGAGTGATATGAATATTGTATCAGTTTCTATTAATGTCTAAACATGACTACATACAATACACACTTCCAATCTCATAATTTTAGTAAGTGATACACATTGTCACTGATTAGCTGGGTTCTCTATTCAGGATGTTACTAGGTTACAATAATGTAAGAGCTGGACGACATTCTGATCTGCAAACTTGACTACAGAAGAATCTGCTTACCAGTTCATTCTGATTGTTCACAGGGGGTATATCCAAAAGTGCCTGTGTGCCTGAGGAACATAGCTTCTTCCTGGCTGTTGACTGGTCTCAGAGGCGGCACACAGTTCCTTCCCACACTCATCTCTCCACAGGCAGTTTACAGTATGGCTATTGACTTCCTGAAGAAAGGCAGGACCATTTTCTGGTCTACAGTTGAGTCTTATATAACTAAATGTAATAATGGGCATGACAGCTCATCACATTTTCAATAAGGTGTTGGCTGAGACCGAGTCACAGTTTGAATGGACTACTTTCATGGGAAGGGAACTAACTATACAGGGTGTTTCTTGCTGGAGATCACCTGTGGGTGTCTCTGACATAAGACTATTGAACACATAACCTTTTCATTGTCTCCCATTGTATCATTTTATGATTATTGAGGAGATAATGAGAATCATCTAATTATTCTTTTTAAGTTTCAACCTCTGAACTTTCGAGATTCAGAAAGGTCTCTGACCTTACAGATTTCAAACTGGTGAAGCCACAGTACTTAGCGTCTTCCATGGAGTCAAAATATAAGCAAGGAATTCCTTACTCTAGAGCTAGGGACCCTCAGTGGAAATAAGCAAGTCAAGCCGACTATCCTGAAAAATGCCCAGATTTGGCTGCAAGTGAAGAAAATAGGGAACTATGGGGAAAATGAAGACAAACATCACAAAGACTTGGGTGAAGGTGAAGAAATTGAGCCAAATCAAAATAAATGATGGCTGTGAGAGTAACAGAGGTGTTTTGAGGTAAGCTCCATAAAATCAATTAAATTTTATAATTAGCCTGAATAAAGCAGATGAAGCAGAAATTGTATTGGCTTAAAGCAGTGAATCTCAATTTTGGCTGAAGATTACAATTGCCAGAGGAATTCGGACCTAGTGAACACCCAGGTCATATCTCAGTCCTGTGAAGCTAGAATTTCTGAGAGAGAACCCTAACCTCGATATTTTTAATGCTCCTCAGGTAATTTCACTGTGTAGCTGAGACTGAGAACGCATCTTCTACTCTAACCAAATTGTACTCTGAGGATTAACCATCAAGACTGATATCACTTTGTTAGAAATTCAGATGCTTAGTCCCTTCTCTAGGCCTAAATATGAAGCTATACTATAATAGGATTCCATGTGATTGACCTAATTAAGAACCTAGTGCAAGGACAACAGTAACAAGTGTGACACTCCTCACACAATTGTTTCTCCATGAGCATAAACTCTAGTAGAACTTCCCAGTCTTTCATCGGACAATTGGAGTAAATAAATGAGTAGTTCAAAATGTGAAACACAAAAGAGGGAGAAAGGGGAGGTTTTGTTTATTCACTTACTCATTTTGCTGATAGAATTAGGGTTATACAAATTTGTTTGGCCCTTGAGAGACAAACATTTGGCTTTCTCATGCCATCTGATTGATTGATTGATCATGGTTCCTGGAAAACTGTGTTGAAAAACTCTATTTTAAGATTGCTTTGGCTAGGAGACTACCCAGATAGACTTACCATATCTCAGGGAAATGATAGTTGTGCTGCTTATTTGCTGAATCTGCTCTGGATTTTCTTATCCAACGGGAGCTCTCATGACAGTGTACCCATTCTGAAGACAGCTGACTGTGATTAAGGATGCCTCCCTACAATACATCCATCTTATTAACTCATTCATTCTTTCATAGATTCATTCATTTATTGTTTCAATAAAAGTTATTACATACCAGTTTTATGTTCCAGACACTCACTGTGCTGGGTGTCAGGTTCCTATAGAATTAGAGGGGCCTTACCTTTCAACATAAACATGCCCCAGCTCTCTGGGACTCCAAGAACAAAGCAGAGTTACATCACCATCAATCATGCTCAAGGCTTCCCAGGGAACTGGTTTCACCAAAAGGTTCTGATTACTCTGCATGTCAGAGAGATACTTAGCAGGAGCCCAAGATATGATATTTCAATTCAAACAACTTCTTTCTGAATTTTACAGAACCATGGAGTTAGAAGAGTTTTATTGTGACCTTCAGAAAAACTTGTCCATGAAAATTCAGTGTAAGCACAGGTTAGAAATAGTTAACCCATGGGGCTGGGGATGTGGCTCAAGCGGTAGCGCGCTCGCCTAGCATGCGTGCAGCACCACATACAAACAAAGATGTTGTGTCCGCCAAAAACTAAAAAATAAATATTAAAAAAATTCTCTCTCTCTCTAAAAAAAATAGTTAATCCATAAAGAAAATATCACAAACCTTATAGTAAAAAAAAAAAAAAAAACTTAAAGGACTATGATTTCATCTTTTTTAACACTAAGAAAATAAAATGGCTGTAGGTGGCTGTCTTTGAAGCCCCAAGTGAGGGAGATTTTCCACTTATATTCCTTTCAGAAATAAAGAGCTGCTGGAAGCACTATAGAAATGTTGTTTTTTAGTCACTTTGCCAATATACCTGGGCTTTCTTTCAAGCTGTGAGTGATTCCTTTGAATTATGTTTTCAGCCAAAAATAGTGTTACTCATAAATTGCATGAATACTTTCCAATTCATAATTGCCAGGTTCCGGTCTTGCGTTTTAGTCATCAAGCCTAAACTCCTTTTTATTTTCTTTAAATCTTAAATTGATATAACCTTCTTTTTTCTTTTTCTACATCTTCAGCACCAACCAAACCCTGTTTCCTTTATCCCTAATGGAAACACACACACACACAGTGCAAGGAATTTGCCTTCCATCACAGTGAGTTACACATAAAGATTGTCTCACAATGATAAGCCATGGCTGAATACAAGGCCTCAATTTGAATGAATGCTTTCTCACCATATTAAAAAAAATATCTACTAACAGTTGCTGCTAAGTTCAGGACTATTTCTGTAGAAAAATATACTTAGGTTCATGGTAGATACATAGAAACTGACAAGGAATTAAGCAGTTTAAAAATTTCTCTCTTTTTTTGGTACTTCTTGTCAGATATCTGTGAAATGTATTTTGGAAAAACTAATTTGGTAAACAGAAAAAAATATACTAGCATTTCCTTCTGTCTTTCCATTTCTTAGCTCTTGTAACTTTTCTGAAACAGAGAAAACGCAGTCATTAAGTAACGGAAATTTTTTTAAAAATAAGAGATTACATATAGTCAGTGAATAATTTGTACAAAATAAGTCAGAATAGATGAACAAAATAACATTAATTTATAAAAATAAGAAATTAAACTTTCGTGGAATGGTAAAATTCCATCATTTCTAGCTATTTTCCACAGGGGGAAAAATATTCTTTTCAAGCAAAATAAAGAACTCCGACCACAATACATCTCTCTTTTCATAAACAGAATTAATGATATTCATACATGAAGAAAATGGGCACTTGCCATTTTTTATTTATGTAATGTACAGTTTTCACCATCAAAGATGTATGTGTGTTTCAGTTTTAAAATTCCATAGGAATTATCAATTTGGAAGAACCTTCATGGGAGATGTTGGACCACACACAATACTATGAGGATTCCAGTCCACAAGTGGAGGAGAAAATTAGTATAAATGTCATCATTCTTGCACTTTTTTCCAAAGCTGATTCTGGTTTTCAAATAACATTTGTTGTATATAGAATAAGAAAGAAAATAAACTTAGGGAAAAATTAGTAAAATTCAGATTAAATTGACAGTTCTTTTGTCAGTCTATAAGCAATGTATTACTTCCTTTGAAAACTCTAGTGTTTCAAACGAATTGAAATTGCAAGCACCAAGATATATGTTCTCTACACATTTGATCTTCTATACATTCAGCTGTGTTTAAATGCCAAGATGTTTGTAATGTTTATAATATTTAGGATAAAAATTTTATTTTCCCCTTTCTTAGTTATTACAAGAAGATAGAATGTCTTCAACTGCATTCTACTGCTCAAAGTATAGGAAATATTTAATATGACATGGGTGCTATTTCTTATTGTAATATGAAACCTCTAGTTGCAGGGAATAAAGTACTTTTTGTGTCCTGCCTTAAAATCCTAGATTAATGGAATTCCCTTTAATCTGCCCTTTATCTTGTCTCTCTAGATCTTCACAGATGTTAAAATAAGCATGTTAAAATAAGAAACAAAAAGAAACAATCCCAGTTGGGAGGTAAAGAAAAAGGGAAAGGTATTTCCTAAAACCCAAATTATTCACATTTGGGATTTTCCAGGAAAGGGAAAAATAAAACAGTAAACTATCTCTTATATTTAGCCATAGAGTATTAAAATGGGGGTATGAGGTTCTCTCTCTCTCTCTCTCTTTCTCTCTCTCTCTCTCTCTCTCTCAGTAAATTTAAAAGAGGAATGTATAAAGAGAATAATGCAAAAGCAATAGGTTCTGTTGCTGGATCTTGATCCTCACTGAAGCTTTTTTTCCCAAGAGACATGATTTCCTAAAGACACTAACATCTCCAAACTATGGTGCACCTATTCCACAGACAAATAATCAGGACATGTATTTTAAGAAGGATACATTTTTAAAAAACAAACTGAAGCTATGCTAGATGAGTTAGCACATGTGGTCACCATATCTAATAATGAAATGACTAATTTGGAACCACCAAATTACATGACTTATCTTCTTTTTATTTCTGCTTGGTACACTGGAAAGTCTTATTTACCCCCATTGGATGGATGGATGGATGGATGGGTGGATGGATGGATGGATGGATGGGTGGATGGATAGAGGGGAGAAGGGAAGGGAGGAAGGCAAATGATATGGATTAGAATGCATCCATCTACACAAACTTGTAATTGGGCTGAACTCAATTGGCCTGATTCCATTCTTGGATAACTTATAAAGCTAAGCCAGATAACTTAGAGTCCCGAAGATCCTGGAAAATTCAGAATTCAGAAAGACTGAAGCCTATAAGGCTAATAAGCCTATAAGGATTAGATTTGATCCAAATAGCTAGGCTACCCCCAACTTGTATCAAATAATTCCCCAAAGGACTTTTTCAAAGTAATTTGGCAGAAATTCTGATTAAGTCAAACTTTTAATAGCATTCCGGAACAATTATTTCAAATGAGGGTTTTATTGAACATTAGAAAAGACAGAATAATTTTTATCATAATACAATGTTTGATTCCAATTCTTTTCAGTGACTTTGATTTGATTTCATCTGGCTCTGGTATATTGAAATAGCCAAACACTAATTTAAGCAACATCATTTTATTCTCATGATATAAAATGGTAGAGTACAAAGTATGTGCCAAAACAATTACCACACTAATCAGGCTTTTAAATTCTTGCTTGGAAATAATGAATTTGGCATGTTCTACTTATTATTGCAGGTAACCATAGCTTCAAAACTCTCCACTTAATAATCTTGACAGATTTTTAAAAATCTTTTCCTTCATAGCTACTCAGCAAAAATGAGTAAGCACAAAAATGTTGAATAAAGAACTAGAACCCATAACACATCATTTATGCTTCTAACATTTAAGAAAAAGGAATGTGTCTCAAAAATGACAGCTAATATAGAAAAATAGATGTCAGATTGTGGAACAGCAGAATTTTGGAGGTATTTCATTGGTTGCAAGACCTGACAAGACAAAATTTAAAAGATGTGAAGTTTACAAATTTCAAATGCTTTGCTGACATGGCCAAATTACTTTCATTCAACAGAACACATGAAAGATACAGTGTATGATTGGTGCTCTAAGGAAAGAAATAATAAACAAATATTATGAGAGGTACTATGTAACTTCATTACAAGTATTCCTTTCATGAACGTTCATTAAACTCCTATTACATACTGTTTTAGATGAAATAAAGCAAAACACACCCCAAAATTTTATTGTGATAAAACTTTTACTTAAAAAATTTAATTTTATATATAAATCACAAATTATATTCTAATGCTCTCAGTATTTAAGTTGTGCTATTTTCTGCTGCTGTGTAACAAATTACCACGAATTTTAGTGACTTGAAACTGTACAAATTTGTTATCCTGTGGCTCTGTAGGTCAGAAATCCAACACAGGCCTTGCTGAACTAAATAAAGCTGTGTCTGAAGGACTGCCTTTCTCTTTAGAGAGAAAAGTCTATTACCCTAATGTTACAGGACTGAGGATCTTGTCTTCTTCTTAGCTATCAGCTGAGAGCAGTTTCCTGCTTCTGGAGACCACCCACATTTTTTGTCTTATGGCCACCTTCCTTCATCTTCATAGCCACCCACCAAGGCTGAGTCAAGGCTTCATTTTACATCTCTCTGGTCAAGTCTTCTACCTTTCTCTCCTCTTTGAAGGACTTTTTGATTAGAATTGATTACCTGGAAGATTATAGGATAATCTCTGAATTCCAGGTTCTTTAATATAATTAAGTCCTTTTATCCCATGTAAGAAAATATGCTCACAGGTTCCAATGATTAAGTGCTAAATTCTTTTTAACATGAATACACCCAAACAATGCAGTCTTCCCAAATATCCAGAAGTGTTTTTTACTGGAGAACATGCATTGATACCCAAATATATTTTATTACAGACAAAACTTAAATCAATTAAGATTTTGTTTTTTGTATTTTTAAAATGTGTTGAGTTTCTGATAAAAAAAGAGATTTTTTTTTTTTACAAATTTAAAGCACTATTATTTATTCTAGCCATGATCATTGGGCAATCACTAATCATTATTGATCCTAACTATCATTCAATGCTAAGCAGAAATAGAGTTTTTACATAAAGTTTTCTTTGATAGTCTCAGTCAGAAGTGAACCTTTGCTACTCTGAATGTCTATAACTTGTCAAACATTTCATCCATTCAAACATGCATGCATATTTAGTCATTTATTTCACAATTACTATCTCAACATATTTCAGGCCTTGTAAGTCTCAAAGACTAGAAATGTGGCTCTGTGATAGAGCGCTTGTTTAGCACAGAATATGCAAGGTCCTGGGTTTGATCCTCAGAATGGAAAAAAAATGTTATGGTCTCAAGCAGTTAATAATTCTTATAGAATTTTTATGTAAATTTTATGAATTTTTGTAAAGGAACTAATAATTTTATTAGCTTTTTATTAGCTATTTTTATTTTGTAGTGCTTGGGAAAACCCAGGGCTTTTCACAAGCTCAGCAAGCAGAAACTCTGCCACTGATCTGTACCCCAAATACCTGTCTACTTCCTTCCTAGCCTTAATAACCTTGGATACAGAGATCTTTAACTTACATGTTTTTTAATACTCCAATGGTAATTCAGCAAATTTTTGTTGGAAATGAAATGGGCATATCCAAACATAGACTCTGATATAGAACTCTTGGAAATATTCACATACTTGATTTTGGTTGAATTAAACTAAATATTAATTGGTGTATGTATTCTTACTAAAAGACTATCATCTATAATTTAATTTCTTAAAATAGAATCTCCAAAGAGTAACTCTAGATATTTAACATTACAGAAAATAAATCCCTTGCTCCCTCTGCAACCTCATGAATGTTTCAATCACCTTAGATTTGACAGTTTTGATTTATATTTTTTTCTTCTTTCAAATAATTATATAGGTGGGTCACAATTAACAGAACAGAAAAGTATGGGATTAAAAAAATAATAAACCATGTATGTACTGAATTGACCAACTGCATGCCTATATAGAAAGTGAGAAAAAATGCTAATTTCCACAAATTTTTAACATATGTAAGTAAAATAAAAATTTTATAAGAAAATACATTTTATCTTTTAATTCTAAAATAGTTTAAAGGGGAGAGGGGATTTTTGTTGTTTTGTTTTGCTTTTACTTCTCTAAAGTTTATTTTAGAAGTCTATATTGTAAATATTGGAGGAGAAATAATGCATGTGCAAGTTATCATTGTATGTCTTGGAGAACTGTTTACTGATATTGATTGGCAGAGAAAGCTTTAGATGTTTCCTTTATTGTATCAAGCAGTAACACACTAAATACATGATTGAAAATACGTAATAGGAAAATCCCTATGTATCTAAGAAAACACTAGATAGAGAATATAATATACAAGAATAAGAGTTTTTATATGGTAATTATTTATTCAGCGATCCAGTGAAAAATATTTTGCATGCTTGGCATCTTCCACTGAAAATGGTAAAGAGTAATTTTCTCAAAAATATCATAAACTACATTTTAATTAAACCTTATATAGATTATAAAATAGTAATTCATTAGAATTGTATCTACTACTACTGAAAAACTAATTTCTCCAGTTTTAATGCAATTCATAGCATGATTCAGAAATTGTTCACAATGAGTAAACACGTGTACTGTAAGACTTGAGACACTTGAGATTTTGAAATATTCTGCTTAATTATCCTTAGTGTACTTTCATATTATATTATAGGCCCTAATTTGGGGCTTGCAAAAATAGGTTTTCCACCTAGTAAGAAATGACTTAAGTTCTACTGTCTTACAGCTGCCCAATATGGATTATGTAACATTTGTGACTAGAACATATAGACAAAGGAGAAATCATCCTGATGATTAACATACTGATGATTTCAGCTGTTAACACTAAAAATATTAAAAGTAATTATTTCCTCAAAGCAACAGCTCATGTACAAACATGAGAGAGAGAATTTTTTTATATTTGACTAAAGATGTATACCACTATCATTATTTAGTGTAGACTATATAGACTATATAAAGTAAAGACTACATAAAGGCAACTTTGTATAAGTAAAGAAACAAAATAAAATACATATAAATTCAAGTGAGATCAAGATTAATGACAATAATTATATATTTCAGATGTATTCTTAGATATGAGTTTTTAAAGTTAAACAAACATTAACCATATCAATTATTTTTAAAAGATTTCTGAAGCAATATAATTATGAATATGGAAAATTTGAACTGGGAAAAATATTATATAAACCTTTATTTTTTTAAAACTGACTACAATAGACAGTTTTTCCAGAAAAAAAGTAATAAACCCAAATATAAAAAAAAAAAAACAGGTGTTGAGGATCTACATGATTTTGAAACTGGTCTTTCAATACTGAAAATTGAAAAAAGTGGAACACTACTCAATTGATCTGATGATATCCATATATGCATAAATTTAAAATATGACAAGAACAGCTCATAAATGACTACACATGATAAAATATTGGCAAATATTTTATCAAATCTAAATCACAAGAATCACAAAACTATTATATTGAGTAAAATGTACAAATAAAAATGAAAAGATATTTTAGTATTAGAATAATTTATTAGTTGATTCATCTAAAAGGAAAAGTATGTGATTTTTTTCAACATATTATTTAAATATTGATAATTAAATGTACTATCCATCTTTTAATTAACTAGTACATCTTTCTCAAGCCTACCAGTTTTATGCTTAATGTTGTAATGAAAAAGCATAATGACTAAATACATCTCACTCATGGTCCCATGCACATGCCACATGAATTCAACATGCTTTCTATATATTAAGGCATTTCCACAAATGCAAGAAGCAAGATAAAGATGTATACCACTACCATTATTATTCAACATTGCTCTAGCTGTTCTAGTCAAAATAACAAAAGAGAAATATAGAGAATTTCTCAACTGTTTCATACATTCAGAGTGTACAGTGTCTGTATTCATCATAATATTTTTCCATTATGTTGTTTTTTCTGCTATTAAAATTGCTCATATTTTTCTTGTGTAATATTTTTCCACAAATTTATATTCAATACATTGAAGTACTTTTGTATTAAATGTGTTTTTTTAAAAGATATTGCTTAAAAATATTTTAGTTCAATATATTTTTTCATGTATTTGATGATTCTAATTCATTTATATTTATTGTAATTATGGTTATAACAGAGTAGGAAAGCATTTTTGCCAGGCTTTACTTCAAATACACATATATTTAACTTGCCATGTTTCATTTCATTTATCTTTGCTTATATCCACTATACCCATCAATTTCCTTTGATGGTTATATAATTACAGATTTTATATGTATTCATTCATTTTTCAACAAATGTCAACCAAGCACTTAACCACAGCTAATCACTGTTCTAGGCACCAGAGATAACTTAGTAAATCCACTGAAAAATCCTACTGAATGAGAAGACAGACATCAATCAACTTTGAAGATTATAGTATGTTACAATTAACAACTGCTATAGGGTGAAAGAAAACTAGTGAAGGGTTTTATTGCATGTTGAAGGGGGAGATACTGTTTTATAATATATGTTGATAGAGCTCTCTAAAAGTATGATAAACATGATATCTGAGCAGAGATACTAAGAAAGAAGGGGAGGGACGTATTCTGACATTGGGGCAAAAATAAGTATGAGACAACAAAGAGTGCAGGTGATTGGAGTGATGTGCAAAAAGGAATGGAACAAAAAAATTGGAAGAGGGTGTAAAAGGCTACATCATGAATCCTCCTGGAATTAATCCCTCATATTGCTGGAGTATAACCTCCGAGTTCTAACACTAACCACATTGGTAAATTTTAGAATTAAATACAGCACATCCTCTTGGTCTGTCTCCTATCTCAGTCATTGCAGAAGAAGAATCAAGTTATTTTCAGATAAACTAAAAAATTGTCCACCTCAGCTGCACAGTGTATCTTTCACTTTCCACCTTAGAGTCTCTTTGATATGACAGTGTATGGTACATTCAAATACCAACCTGGCACTCCTCCATGTGCAGTCTTGGTTATGAAGGTGTTGGGACTTTACAGGCAATTAGAAGTTCTGTTTGAGTAAAGGAGGTTGTTCAGTATTCAAAAATTCTTCTCATGCAGTCCTTTGGTGAGCAATTACAAAAATGCATTCTACACTACTTTTCTGAGGGTGCCGTGAGATCCAGCCCAGTACTCCAGAATTGATTGACTCCAGAATACACCTTTGAATTGGCTTGTTGATATCCTCATTTTTCTCTCTGCCATCTCTTCTTCTTTTCCCTGGGTCACTTCTCTGCTTTATTACCTGTATATAAGCTCTATTTCTCTGGAGAGCACAGAGTGAGAGATAGCTGGACACTCCATATGCCCAACAATATCTTAATTTTCCTTCACATTTACATAATTGTTCACTTTGTATAAAATTTTATTTTTTCTTTAAATTCTTGAAGAATATTTTTCATTGATTTCTTATATTGGATGTTACTAGTGAGAAGGGTTATGTCAAACTGATTCTTGATTCATCTATAGGTCATCTTTTTATCCCTGGATATTTAAAATTTTTTTCCTTGCCTTTGATGTTCTTAAATTTAACATTAACATGCCTAGAAGTGAGGATTTTTTTAATGATCCTATCTGACACTTTGATCTCTTTTGGTCTAAACTTTCACATCTCTTTGTACTTCTGGGAAATACTTGGCAACTACTCATTTAAATTTTTTAACACCCATTTTTTTCTTCTCTTTACTTCAGGCTCCTCCTCAATAAATTGAAAACTAATATTCTGAAAATTAGTATTCTTTTTGAATTTATATGCTTGCAAGCTGTTCTTTAACTTAAGTGCTGGTTCGTGCTTCATGCTTCCATCTATTTACATTCTGTTTATTAGATTTGCTTTAGTGTCTGTTAAGCCAATTAATTTTGCTTCCCTCGATTAGGTTTTTAAGTTTATCCTCTTAGCTGTAATTCTTTAATGTAACCAATAATTTATAATATTCTCTTGTGAGCACATTTCAATTTCCTTTATATTATTTGTACAAACAATATCTGTAATTCCCACAGTGTAAAGGTGAGAAGAACATTCATTGTTGGTACTTCAAAGTGTACAATATCTATTCATGCAGATTGTGTGTGAGAACTTGGGTGTGTGTATAAGGCAGACAGCTATCTTGTAAATTTTCAAGAGCCCAAGCTGGTTCAGATTAAAACTCTGGGCTTGACTTGCTTAGGACAACATGGGAGCAAAATAAGTTCAATAGAATCCTCAACCCTAGATCTGATACCCCATTCATCCCCCTGATTAGTCCACCTTTCCTCCCCATATCATGCCTGTCAAAATTTTCTCACATTTTGTTTTGAGTACAGAGTTCCACCAATCCCCATTTCTTTACTCCAGAATCTTTAAGATCGGGTGAGAGATATATAGCATTACATACATATAGCATTACATAATGACTATAACTAATAACAAGGTTATTAATATCAGTCTCAGCCCGAATAGACAGAGTCATCCAGGAATTAATGAGCAAAAAAACTAAGAACTAAATTACTTGAGTAGCAAGGAGACCCTAGAGCAAGAGCTCAATGTTCTAATAAACTGGGACATATGAGCAAAAAGAGGATGCATGCAAAAGAGTTTTCACATTGTATTGGCTCCAGGGTAGAATCTTGAGTTTATTAGGGAGCTAAGCCTAGAAAATCAACAAATCCTTTTTTCACTCAATAAAGCCCAGTGTTCACAAGCTCTTTAGGTTTAATTTATAGGCACATATCTAGAAAGAGGATGACAAACAAAGAACTATGTTCAAGAAGTCTCTAATGCCTACAGTAGGCAAACTCATGTGAACAATATCTTTTAACAAGCTGGGCCTGTGTTGATTGCATTCTTGGCAGAAAGCTTTTTTTGGTTACAAGAAACTGGGGATCTTCCAAAGTGCCTGAAGAATAGGATAAATTTTGTCTGTTTTCCCATGGTCCTATTTACATAGCATCTCTGCCTTTCCTCACCAAATCCTTACTGAATCCCCACTCACTGTGTGCCAGGGCACTCTTCACATCACCAGGTTGGTGTGATGCATGACACAGCATTCTTGACTCTTCCTTCTGCCTGTTTATGGAATCTGGTCCCTCATAATTTACCTTGTGTTTAACTGATTAGCCACTGACTCTAAATTTTTATTTCAAATTTTCATTGGGAAATACAATCCACGGGTTCACTCAGGGTCACAGTATGTAAATCAATGATTCTAGGATCAAGTGCAATGCCATATCAAGTAAGTTATTGACAGGAACATGTCAGCATGGCTGTTTTTCCCACAGTAAATGTTAAAGGTGAAACAGGTCCTCATTCGAGGGATTAAATGTGAAGAGGTAGAATAAACAGAAACAGTACATCCCCACATTAAAATTTATTCTACTTTTTTCAAAGCACCAAAAAAAAAAAAAAAAGAACATGACACAAATACACTATTTCCTCTAACAATTGACTGGGGATTCACAATCCATAAATTCATTAACATTGTTGAATTCACACAGTTTACTTTAACTTACAGGAAATAGCATCACACAATACAAATGTGTTATTTTGATTGTTCAGGATAGAATGATCTGGACTGAGGAACAAAGAAAGCTGGAATAGTGTGCTCAGATATGTTTCTCCAAATTATAGCTTTAGAGTACTACATTAAAGAAAGATAATTAGAAGCAGCTTATGCTTTGGATTTTGATCCACAGAGATACGGAGAATCAGTATATCAAGAACATTTTATGTCTATTTGATCAGCCCAGCCAAAAAGACCAAAGAATATTAAATGAATTTCAAAAGAAAAAGTTTTATATAAAAAGAAGTGACTCCCTTTCCTAACTTTACATCATAAGATCCCCCCAGCCATTCCTCCACACCACTTTACTTAGCATATGAAATCCATCACTAGTTTCAAAATCCATGTCACAAGGGACATCATGATTAAAAATGCAGCTAAATTAGCACTTTATTTGAATGTGTTGCTTGATTTGTTACATGCTTTTACTAGATCTCATTAAAATATTTTATTCTGGATTGGTCTTCATCATTGCCTCTTTTTTTTTTTTTTGTTATATCAAGAGAAAAAGAAGAAACAGTCAAAAGCCAGAAAAACTGACATCAATTCAATTCAATAATAAACTTTGTGTGTTTTAGAACTCAAAATTTAGGGTATAAAAGCACAACTTAAAAAAATATTTATTTAGTTGTAGATGAACCTACAGTATCTTCATTTATTTTTATGTGATGCTGAAGATTGAACCCAGTGCCTCACATATGGGAGGCAAGCACTTTACCACTGAGCTACAGCCTCAGCTCTTTAAAGCACAAATGAAGTTATATTTTTTTTTCCTCAGGTTTTTCCCTGAATTTCTTCATTTGTCAACTTAGGTAATGAGTTCCCTATCAAAATATCTAACCAATTTACTTTTCTTAAGCAAATATTAAGTTAATTTCTTAAGGAACTAGAACTAGTCAGTTTTAGGAATTTTCTTTACCAATTGTTACAGTTTCTCACAGCAGAGGCCAATGAGGGAAACTTAGACCATTCCATTCTCTTGAGAATGACTTAAAGGGAATGTACTCTGCATTTAGGATACAAAAGAGCCTTGAGATATTTGCAGTTTGCTCTGGCTCTTTCAAGACAGGAAAACACCGACATCTACACCCACAAATAAAGCATTTCCACTGTAATTTTTATAAACATTCCTATAATGCCAACATTGCAACTCTAGCAATCAGGTGCAAGTATTCCCCTCAGAGGCAAGAGAGATAGAAAAGAAGAAAGCAAAGAAAACAGAAGAGGAAGAATAATGAAGAGCCCAGCTAGGGGATAGTTGAATAGAGCATCTAAATTTAAGCAAAATGACCAAGGGAAAAAAGACGTAATCAAGACCAGTACCCAACAGGCCTGGGACAAGGCAGTCCCTAGTAATTAGAATTGGACCACTGCCACAGAATTACAAGAGCAGCATATGTGATTCTGTGCTGAGCCCAATGATGTTGATGTAAAAAATGTGTATGCACCATTTGCTTGAGGCTGGCATTGTTTTTTAAAAACCTACGAACAAATTTAAATAGGCCACGCTGTGAGGATTAGAGGCCCAGAACCTAGGAAATTAGTAAAGTCAACCTCTCTATCCATGGATTCAACCAACCTCCAATCAAATATATTCAGAAAAACATTCACATCTGTAGTAAACATGTACTCGTTTCCTTCTTGCCGTTATTCCCTAAGCAATACAGTGTAACAATTACTTACATAGCATTTAAATCGCATTAAGTGTCATAAGTAATTGCAGATGATTTAAAGAATACAGGAGGATGTGCGTAGGTTCTATGGAAACACCACACTGTTTATATGAGGAACTTGAGCCTGCATGGATATTGGTATCCGAGGGGCATGGTCTGGGGAGCAGCCACTAGAAGATGCTGAGGGATGAATCTGTGCCTGAATGTTTGTAAAGTTAAAGGTACATATCCTCAGGCCAGTGTTTATGGCTACAAATGAGAATACTTGTTTTATTTTTTACATCAAGAGACTTAAATTCTTGTAAGAAAATCAAAAGGAGACAGAAGCAATGTGCAGAGGCAAAGTGGCAGAATAGCAGGATGGCAGAATGGCAGAGAGGCAGAAAAGCCCCTTGTCCACTCTGCCAGCTTTATTTATATCAATAGGTTACATTAGGTCACTGGCATCAGTAGTGCATTATTGTTCATTGTGTCATTAGGCAGGTTACAGAGTTAACAACATTATGCAGCTTATTTCTCACTTACACACTATAGTTGCAATGTGGAATGTTTAGAGATTTGTGTAGCTCTCAAAAAAAGTCCATTGTTTAAAGTTACTGTTATGTGGACAGTTTCAGGCTCAGCTGAGCTTGGTGAAACATTGTGGTTGTCTAATAAGAGAGTTCCTCTATTATCAGGAGCTAAGTGCCTGAGATCAAGGCCAAGGCTCATAAGACTCTAGCACAGAGCCTCCTCATGCAGGGCATTGCCACAACAGCTAGGCATTGCACATGTATTAGTTTCCTACTAGTTCCTGGGGGAAACCGCAGAATATTCCAAGTGTGAAAAACAGAGAGCCTGTTACCCCCTGGGAGTTTGTTTACTGAGAATGCTGTCTTGTACATTTCCACAACCAGAATTCTTACAAATTCTTTTAAAGGAAGGTTTACAAGGCAAACAAGCATCCCAGGGAATTAGATAGTTCTTTCAAAGTAATTCACCCACTCAGAAGTTTCAAATCCAACAAAACATGTTTGTAGTATACATTCTTCATGTGGGTAATATGCTCCTCTAGGGGCAAAAACTTGGTTCTTTGGGAGTGGAAAATAATCTTATTCTTTTTATGTAAAAAATACAGATATGCATACAGTACATAAAAAGCAAATTAAGAGATAATAAATTATTTAAAATACATCTCAATTAATTTATAGATTAGAACTATAATTAGCTAACAAAACCACTGCTACTTATGAAGACTGATTTGTATTTTTATGCCAGAACAGTACCTTAAATAAGCATTATTGTCTTCATTCAGAAACAAAGTGTTACTATATTAATATGCTCCTCAAAATAACTTACTATTTACTCCCTTAAGAAGATAAATGCCCTATGATATATTAATAATGACTCCTATTCAAGGGTCATATAAAGCTAGCAGTCTCTATTGGGATAAGAGCAATGTCTGTGTTTGAATTAAGGCAGCTTGATTGTACTTGAGAGTCCTTCATGCCCAGCCATCATTTTATATCCCTTTTATTAACTCCTTAGGTATAACTCCTAACCTATGCCTGTTTTTTATTTTTCCTTGAAGTTACCCTGACTTCAGCTTCCAAAGGGAAAAATATCCTTTTAAAAACGCATACTAAGGGTTGGGGCGGTAGCTCAGTGGTAGAACACTTGCCTAGCATGCATGAGGCATTGGGTTTGATCCTCAGCACCACATAAAGTAAATAAATAAAAAATAAAGGTATTCTGTCCATCTACAAGTAAAAACAAAACACACACACACACACACACACAACATACTAGACCAAGGGAGAGAAACCCCAGTGGTCTTCCTCTTGTCATGCTGCCTCTGCAGGCTGGTCATTCTACAAAGAATCAGTAAGGGAAGAAAATTTCTGGCTTGCATGCTGATGGCAGCTTCCCAAAAAAGATTAAAGATCAATTGTCTTTCTAATTAAAAGAGTAAGAAAATCAATAAAATGATGACATTTAAATTATCCTTATTTATTAGCAGTCTCCACTCCAAATGAAACCACTGCCTTGCGGAATAAAATCAGTGGTTTTGATAAATTGCCTGTTCCTTTCTCCTATATGGAAGGTGAAATGGAAGGCAAGAAAGGGAGGGAGAGAGATGAAAGAAGACAGTATGTTTTCTGAAAGATGGTTATAATTTCAGATTGAGAATAGCTGAAAACTGTTCATTGAGTTCCTTAAATTAATTAAAGACCACTTAATTAATTCCATATTTGGAAACCAAATTTGACTCAAACCACCAAGTTAAAGAAAGAACATCCAGCCATTTCCCATTTAAAATGTATTCCCAACTTGCAAATTTTGGCCCCCATTATTACAAAATTATTTGATGAACATGGAGAAACATAAGAAGAATATAGTTAAAAGCGGGCTTCAATTGATTAAAAGCATTGCATTATTATTAACTGTGTTGCTTTAGTGTAGAAAAGTGTAGAATTAGTATGAAGAAATTTTTTTACTCCTGTTTTTCTCCTAACTGCATAAAATGGGCTTCCTTAAATAATAGTTCCCTAGGAGTCATCACCACAGATGAGTTTGTTGTTTTTAAACAAGGAGAAAATAACCAATCAGGGGACTTAAGGGAAGGAGTTGTTTTGACACAAGTCTGAGATCTATTGAGGTTCTCTTTTCCAATTCATTAAGCTTGTTCACCACAAAATAACACAGTAGCCACTTCAAAATTACCTAACCAAGAATTCTAGGTCAAAACTAGCTATTTTACAGTTTGCTTTTCTATGAAACTTATTTTATTTTATTTTATTTTAATTTTTTTATTGTTGGTTGTTCAAAACATTACATAGTTCTTGATATATCATATTTCACACTTTGATTCAAGTGGGTTATGAACTCCCATTTTTACCCCATATACAGATTGCAGAATCACATCAGTTACACATCCATTGATTTACATATTGCCATACTAGTGTCTGTTGTATTCTGCTGCCTTTCCTATCCTCTACTATCCCCCCTCCCCTCCCCTCCCCTCCCCTCTTCTCTCTCTACCCCCTCTACTGTCATTCATTTCTCCCCCTTGTATTATTTTTCCCTTTCCCCTCACTTCCTCTTGTATGTACTTTTGTATAACCCTGAGGGTCTCCTTCCATTTCCATGCAATTTCCCTTCTCTCTCCCTTTCCCTCCCACCTCTCATCCCTGTTTAATGTTAATCTTCTTCTCCTGCTCTTCGTCCCTACTCTGTTCTTGGTTACTCTCCTTATATCAAAGAAGACATTTGGCATTTGTTTTTTAGGGATTGGCTAGCTTCACTTAGCATAATCTGCTCTAATGCCATCCATTTCCCTGTAAATTCTATGATTTTGTCATTTTTTAATGCAGAGTAATACTCCATTGTGTATAAATGCCACATTTTTTTATCCATTCGTCTATTGAAGGGCATCTAGGTTGGTTCCACCGTCTTGCTATTGTGAATTGTGCTGCTATGAACATCGATGTAGCAGTGTCCCTGTAGCATGCTCTTTTTAGGTCTTTAGGGAATAGACCGAGAAGGGGAATAGCTGGGTCAAATGGTGGTTCCATTCCCAGCATTCCAAGAAATCTCCATACTGCTTTCCAAATTGGCTGCACCAATTTGCAGTCCCACCAGCAATGTACAAGTGTACCCTTTTCCCCACATCCTCACCAGCACTTGTTGTTGTTTGACTTCATAATGGCTGCCAATCTTACTGGAGTGAGATGGTATCTTAGGGTGGTTTTGATTTGCATTTCTCTGACTGCTAGAGATGGTGAGCATTTTTACATGTACTTGTTGATTGATTGTATGTCCTCCTCTGAGAAGTGTCTGTTCAGGTCCTTGGCCCATTTGTTGATTGGGTTGTTTGTTATCTTATTGTCTAATTTTTGAGTTCTTTGTATACTCTGGATATTAGGGCTCTATCTGAAGTGTGAGGAGTAAAGATTTTTTCCCAGGATGTAGGCTCCCTATTTACCTCTCTTATTGTTTCTTTTACTGTGAAAAAACTTTTTAGTTTGAGTAAGTCCCATTTGTTGATTCTAGTTATTAACTTTTGTGCTATGGGTGTCCTATTGAGGAATTTGGAGCCCGACCCCACAGTATGTAGATCGTAGCCAACTTTTTCTTCTATCAGACGGCGTGTCTCTGATTTGATGTCAAGCTCCTTGATCCATTTTGAGTTAACTTTAGTGCATGGCGAGAAAAAGGGATTCAGTTTCATTTTGTTGCATATGGATTTCCAGTTTTCCCAGCACCATTTGTTGAAGATGCTATCCTTCCTCCATTGCATGCTTTTAGCCCCTTTATCAAATATAAGATAGTTGTAGTTTTGTGGATTGGTTTCTGTGTCCTCTATTCTGTACCATTGGTCCACCCGCCTGTTTTGGTACCAGTACCATGCTGTTTTTGTTACTATTGCTCTGTAGTATAGTTTGAAGTCTGGTATCGCTATACTGCCTGATTCACACTTCCTGCTTAGCATTGTTTTTGCTATTCTGGGTCTTTTATTTTTCCATATGAATTTCATGATTGCTTTCTCTATTTCTACAAGAAATGCTGTTGGGATTTTGATTGGCATTGCATTAAACCTATAGAGAACTTTTGGTAATATCGCCATTTTGATGATGTTAGTTCTGCCTATCCATGAATAGGGTATATTTTTCCATCTTCTAAGATCTTCTTCTATTTCTCTCTTTAGGGTTCTGTAGTTTTCATTGTATGTCTTTCACCTCTTTTGTTAGGTTGATTCCCAAGTATTTTATTTTTTTTGAGGATATTGTGAATGGAGTGGTTGTCCTCATTTCCATTTCAGAGGATTTGTCGCTGATATACAGGAATGCCTTTGATTTATGTGTGTTGATTTTATATCCTGCCACTTTGCTGAATTCATTTATTAGCTCTAATAGTTTCTTTGTAGACCCTTTTGGGTCTTATGAAACTTATTTTAGAAATGTGTTTTGCAAAGTACTCTGACATCCCTATGTTCGTATGCATAGCATTGATGCTTAATGAGTTTGGAAGCAAAAGCCAATCTAAATTTCACTTTATTTGCAAGATTTCTGTCATTTGTTAGGGATGGGGAAAGGTATGGAAAAGAAACCAAGAGAAAGAAAGAAAGAATTTACCCATGATTTTTTCCCAGAAAGTTCTGTGGATTGCAGGGAAGATCAGACCAATTTGAGTCACGAGAGGAAAATAGATTACTGTTTTATAGACTATGGATACAACTTACTGGATGCATGTATTTATTAAAGCTCTGTCTTCCACCTCACCTAATAATCACTCACACTGTGACTATCTTCAAACATTCCTCCTACACTTGTCAGTCCTATAGTTGTGTTCACTTTTATTCTCACTTCTACCTTTATTCACTTGCCCCATTATTAGAATATGGAATATCTACTTAAGCATCCTTGTAAAAAATCTTACTTTTGCTAATATCCTTGAAGCTAAATTAGGGTCACAGTGGACCAAAGATTCTCTCTGTCTTGTAAAACCCAGGTTTGTCTTAGAATGAGCAGTAGACCCAAGCTTCAGGAATAGTAAACAAAATGGAGCCATTAACATAAATGACCAATAAGCATGTATAAAATACCTTTATCTTAAGACACATTGACAATATTCCATTTAATAATAAGAATAAAATAGATAAAATGAGATTACAAAATCTCTATCATGGAAGTTTACTTCTTTTACTAATTTTCTAATTTTCTAAGATGACTTAAGGTATAATGTAATAACCATGAAGTACAAACTTTATTAAATAAATATAATAAACATCTACTGTACAAAATAAGAATAAATAAAATAAAATACCCAACAGTTCCAATTACCATTCAAAGACACCCACAGATTAATGTTTGTAAATTCTCACAATGATTTTTTTATTCATAGTCATAATTTTAAAAACACTTTAGGTTCACACTATAGGTTCAATACTCTATCTTTTTCCTCATTTAATATTAATATCTTACTGATACACTTTTTCCCTAGAGGAAGTGATGCAGTTAGATTGAACTATGTGTAATTTGTCATTTTTATAGGTAAAAATGTCCAAATATCACTAATTTCATGTGATTCATAGGAATAGTTTCATCCTAAATTATAGTGGTGATGAAAGTGAAGTATAAAATCAATAGTTTTTCCCCTATGCCTAAGCATATTTTCTTTTTATGTTTACCTATAAGAGTATCACAAAAGATGTTTAAAATATGAAAGCATATTTAAAATAGATACTAAAGTGATATGAATGGATAAAATATCAAGTGGTCTAATCCATTCACTTCTGGAGTGAATTGCTCTGAAGAGAACCTTGCCAAGTCAGATATACCATGGTTGATAATGCCTTGTGCTATGACCATCAGAGCCTGGTTCCAGGCCAAAATGAAGTTCATGCACTGGTCAGGAACATGGCAAAAATTCAAGCTGCAATGAGGATGTGACTTTTGGTCACTGAAGACTCAATCCTGGGGTTCAACCACAAACATCTGTCCTCTCTAAATAAACTGAATTTAGCTAATAGGCAGAGCTAACAAGAAACAGTAGAGTACTCAGTAGTTTATCTCTGTTGCATAATTCAGGATATACCAGAAAGACTCAGTATTTAAAAATAGCTTTCCCACAGTTGTCTGAATTTACCATTGTTGTCACTGACTCTTTTTTGTCAAGGTTTGCCTTGCCTAGTTTAGGGCATTTTCAACATATCACTAAGATTAACACATTAAGACACAAATCAAGCGCTAGCCCTTTTCTTTAAGATCGGAAAATGATAATATTTGTTTTCAGAAAAAAATATAGGAATTAAAGTTCAGAAAGGGAATATATGAGAAATGAGATGGACATTATTACCATATGTACATGTATGATTGCACAAATGGTGTGACTCTACATCATGTATAAACAGAAATAAAATGTTGTGCTCTGTTGGTGTACAATGAGTCGAAAGACATTCTGTTTGTCATGTATAATTGGTACAAATAAAAAAATTGATTTAAAAAAATAGAACATGAAAACAGAACTTAATAGGATCAATTGGTTTCATACTGGTAAAAGAATTTATGTAAGTTCATGAGGAGTGTCCTGACCATGATCCAGCATGCTTTGGGGAAAGTAAAAACAGTCCAAAATGAGAGAGAGAGAGAGAGAGAGAGAGAGAGAAGAATGAAATGGGCATAAAGGAAGAAAAAGAGTGCTTTGTGTTTCCACTGAAGGCAGAGGCCGGCTCCTTCTGGTAGATTTCCAGCTCCTGATCCTCCTACATCATCAATGGCACTTACAATATTTTGAGATGATAGGTCCCATGAGTGCCACTAATCCCACATAGTATGTTCCCCCTTTATTTCTTAAGTGATTTTGAGGTTGTGTTTAATACAGAAGCCACAGCAACAACACAACCCATCAAAACAGTACCAACTAACTCATGTGGTCCACCATCAAATCTCAGAGAATGTTTTAAATCATTGTCAGATTATCTGCTTTATCTTCATGATGACTTATGTGATACGCAATGATCACTCCCAAGCTGGCATTTGGAAGGCCAGGAGATGAGCCCAAGAGGCCGTCAACAATGACCTAATTTTTGAGTAGAGTACATGCAGAGTTCAAAAAGTATGGAATTAGCACATTCACCTCAGATTCATCAAGAGTCATTGGGGGGAAAAAGGAGGGGGAGCTCATAGGCCCAAATATGACCACATCTAGAGGATAGAGATTTTTCCAGTTATTCCCAGGTAATTCTAACTTGCATTTTGAGAGCCACTGCTCAATTATCAAAGCAGAGGACATGGATAAGGACAGTTGCTGGGCTTAAGGTAGCAGTATTAATATATGTATATGAGTGTGTGAGTGTGTGCATGTGTATGTGTATGTTTGTGTAAATACAAACAATGCCAAGAGAATGAGTGGATTTCACCTGCATTGCTGTTTTCCAGGTCTAGATCCATTTGTCTTACCACCATAGATCTTAATTCTAGAGGATTCAAAATCTGGGTGAGAAGTAGTGGCTACATCAATGGGAGAAATTTTATACTGCACTGGGAACCCAAATTAGCTGTATCAATTTTCAATCCCAATTAAAAACATAAATATTCAAAGTTGAGATATTATTCTGGAAAAGCCAAGGGTTTTGGAATAATGATTTCCTAAACCACAACATTCCCTTCTTTGCATGGGTGTCATACACATTTTCTTTCTTGAGTAGAAATATATAATTGTGTTTTTTTTCAGCATGCTATCATTTGTGTAGATGGAAACATTCCTTTTCTAAAGAGTGGGAAGTCTCTTCTGTCATATCTTATTGGTTCTCCGGTCATTAATGTTGACAGACTATATAAGTTCTCTGTTTACCATGAAGCAGATTATGAATGACAAGATAGCATTAAGTATTTTAAGCACACAAATTGCAACTGAACAGTCAATAGCACCATCATTTTAGGTAAATTACTGCTATAATCTAAGAGAATATGATCATCAAGGAGAATTGAATGTTCTCTTTATATGTAGACTTGGTCAAAAAGAAAAAGAGAGAGAGAGAGCTAAAAATAAAAAAAAAAGTAGGACAGTTCACAGCTACCATCATTCTAATCAATAAGAATACTGAAGGAAGGCAGGAAATGAATGGTTGGGATTGAGGTAAGAAGATAAGGACTTCCTTTTGGATGTCATATTCCCAGCAGCGTAAGGCATGGCAAATAGGAAAGATCATCACCCCAATGCACTTGTCCCACCCAATCTCAAGGCAAAGTGCACCAACCACTCATTAATTCTTTTAAAATACTGTATGTTATAGTGCTTCTCTATTAATGAGTGAGTATATTTTTAGAGACCATGGAAAATGTGTAGACGCTGATGTCACTGTATTTTGGCTTTGCTAAGGATGGCTATTGTGCACAAAGTTGTTTCCTTCCTTGGCTGCAGGCCACTAGACTGCTGCTGTCTCCTTCCCCACCCACCTCTCCACTCCCTCCTCCACATACAAGCACTTGGAATCATAGGGAAAATATGTTTCTAAAGGTCTAAATCTGTTGTCTCCATTCATGACTAATTTAGGTTCCCCACTTTGTAATTTTAAAGTCCTCTGTATTTTCGCTTTGTGGCTTGTCTTATGAATGTAATGAAAAAAATTGTAATTATTAGTTTTATATTTGTGTCCTCTGTTTGACATAAACTTCATGAGATTGAGAATCTTGTTTCATTATGTCGTTTTTCACCTAAGCACCTATAAACCCTAGCACCCTGAACAATGGATTCCAATTGTATGGGAAATGTTAATACATGTATGGAGGGCTCACATGTATGTGTGTATGTGTATTTTTTTTTTTTTCAGTTTATGAGAATTTATTTGCTCTATATGCTTACTGATACTATTTAATTTTGTCTCACAGGTGTGATTTTATTTTCCATATTTCTCTTATTTCTAACACTATTGAGCTATTTTATAGTTATTGAGCATCATTATACAAAATACATGTATGAAGATGTGAAAAAAAACCTTCTGTGCTACAAAAAAAAAAAAAAAAAACACGCGTATGTTTTTTAATCTCCTGATTAACCTGGTGCCTATTGTCATTGAATGCTTTTCACTTAAGGAATGTGTGATAACCTTTGTATTATTAGATCACTTAATTCAGCTTAAGTGAAAAGATCTGAAGAGGCAAAGGCTTCCACATTCTCTCCAGTACACAAACACACAGATTCAGTCCCAACTCTGGAAGAGTCTGAAGTACACTTAGTACAACATAGGGATCTATCTCTTTGGTCTTTGTCAGAACTGACACAGTTCTCAGCATCTCAAAGGATTCCAAGACTTTTGTGTTTGTGTTAGCTTTTTGCTTGTTTTATGTAACCCTTTCCTTTGAACAAAGTTATAATTCCCTCTTGAATACCAGAGTCCTAATTTTTGCAACTCAGGCCCTAGGCCTGTGTTGCCCTAGGCCTATGTCCCTATACAGAATTCATGGCATCTCAAGAGTGGATGCTTTAACCTATACCCCAGGAAACAAGCATACACACTCCCGGGGCAGTTGCTGAGGGCCAAAGACAGCATCTGGAATGAAGGCAATGCTTCTAACTCTAGTTGGAATTTCCAATACTCATATTTGATGCTGCTGTCTTCCTTGCTTACTCATTACTCAGTGGCTACATATACTGGATGGTAGGAACATGTTTCATAAGATTTTGTCAAAGCTGTGTTCTTCATCTCTTCATTTTCAAAAGCTTTGGTTTCTGTTTAGCATGTGCAGCTCCTGTAAACATCTTTGCCTAGCACATGAAGAGAACATTCTGGGATGTTCTTCAGTTGAAGATAAACTTGTCAACTGAAGAGCTGAACGTTTGGTTTGAATGAAATGGTATATCCAGACACTTCAGTGGGATTTTACTACGGAAAAGGAGAAAAGCCATAAACATGTCTTACTTTGGTAACAAAAATTTCTTAGCACTCCAACAGGCATGTATAAATATTTTACCTAGTATCCATATGTCAAAGAATACCTTGATGTTAATAAATGAATGGACAGGCTTGTCTAACATGATAATTTTAACAAAATAAAAAATAAAAAATCATTTTGCCACTCCTTGACTAGCCCTCCTGCAAAATGACTTACAAATTATTATCCTCAAGTAATTTAAAAAAGAGAAAATGAGGGAGAAAAATAAAAATGCAAAGCATTTTGTCACAGGTAAGACAAAAGTAATAAAGAGAAGGGATACTATTGGAAACTATACTTAAAAAATACTACCATTGTATGACCGACAGAAAACATAAATAGAGAAGGTAATCCCAATTTTATGAGAAAACCAAATCTTCCAAAATTTTGGCATGAGATTAAAGTCATGGGGCATTTTAATTAAAAACTTTGAAACACAGACTAGAAATGTATTTTACATTGAAGATCCCAGGACAAGTAGTAACTTATTTCCCTGCTTTTTAGGGTTTTCAAGTCAAAAAGCAATGATTTCAAGATTTCCAGGGCTTGAAATAATCATAGCAGACAGCAGAAAAGATAAAATCTTACCTTTCTGAAAAAGTTTACAGGTTTCATTGTCCAAAGATAGAAGGATAAACTCTTTTCACACCACCACAGAATAAACTACAGAGTCCCATGCACATACATGCACAAAATTCCCAGTAATGAACTTTGTGATCTAATCAATTCTAGTGGTAGAAAGATTCTTAGTTATTTGAGGAAAAGAAAAATGCTGTTTTTTTTTTTAACTGTGTTCCACTCTATATATTTGACCTATAGAGTAACATGCACTTACTGGATAGAATTATGTAATGAAATTGAACTAAATGAGCTCCTCATTTCTCTTCACATAGTTCATTTCTTCATAATTTCAGAAAGCAGAGGTACAATCATTTTTCAGTAACCAACCTCCAACTTAGTGCTACTAGAGACATGTCTGTCTGTATTCCTCCCATCAGAATACAAAATGAGTAAATATGTAAGTTAAAACATTCAGATTCCATTTTGTCAGTTAAGATTGCTCTAATTTTGGATAATTTGTGCCAGCAGACTTGAGTTGTAAGCAAACTCATAAACATCTGGGAGCTGATATGACTTTCTTTGGAAATTACCTTGTATTTAGCATCATTTGGATAATGAGGTTATTATTTTGCCTCTAACATATGCAAAAAAAACCTATGATGTAGCCTTAATATGCTTTTTCTTATTTAATGGTCACAAAAACCTTAAAATGCCTGTATTTTTAGACTTTGTTTTCAGATTTTAAAAAAATGAAACTTAGTATTTTTCAGGTTAAGCAGAGATTGACAGTAACATCTCCAGTAACTAAGTTTTCTTTCTTACTGAACTAGAAGGCCGACTTTGTGGATTTTGGCAAAGTTCCCACCTAAAAAGCAACTCTCACTCCTTTAGTAATGAAGAAGTGAGGTAGTGATATTTCTGGACAATAAGATATGTGACTTTGGGCTGGGATTGTGGCTCAGCGGTAGAGGGCTCGCTTAGCACGGGCGGGATTCGGGTTGGATTCTCAGCACCACATAAAAATAAAGGAATTTTACTGTGTCCATCTACAAAAAAAAAGATTCTCTCTCGCGCTCAAAAAAAAAAATGTGACTTTATTGGAAGGGGTTTCTGGGAAAACATCTTCCATAGTAAATGGGCTCCTACAATACCTGCATACTCTCTTTGCCCTTGCCTTGCTTTATTTCTTCCTGACAGAAATACAGATCCATAGGCCAAAGCTCTCCAGCAGCCATCGTGAGCAGACAATGAGGGAAAAGTCAAGAAGATCAACCCCAATGTCCTTGAGACACTGGACAGCCTACTTCTGAATATCTTCCTTGGGGGAGTTACATAATACTTATCTGGCTTAAGATATTGTTACTAGGACTGTCTGTTAAAGGCAGCTGAACCCTGTCCTTGATTTTTATATCCAGTGAGAAGCCTGAGGTCCTGGAGTTGTAGAATAATGTAACTTTTCTGATTCTCTATTCAACAAAGGGTGCTGAGAAAATGTATCCTCGACATTGAATCCGCTGGCTAAAGTAATGTTCAAGGGCTAAATTCCAGGGCCAGAATTATTCCATAAGCTATCTGCAACCCGAGATGCAAGGATAACATCTTCATTATATCCTTTATTATTTGGGTTTTTTTCTTTGTTCTAATTAGTTATACATGATAGTAGAATGCATTTTGACACATCATACATAAATGGTCATTATTTGTTTCTGTGTGTTCCTCAAGTATTATCTAAAGCTTACCATCAACAGACACTAGAGATCAAGGACAGAACTTGTGACTGCTACTGAAAAGTTTACAGTCTAATCTGATGGATATTTCAAGTAAATATTTAAGCAAAGTAATATTGTAACAAATTCTACAAATGTGTGACTATGAAAACACACAATGGGGAAGCCAATTTGTAGGGTCAGAGAAAGAAAGCTGTAAAGAAAATTTAGAATATAAATTGACTTCAGAAAGATGAGTGTGGATCACCAGGACACCTGAAGTGGGGAACTGAGTTTCATGCATATGAAATAACATGCAAATATTCTGAGGTTTAATGAAGGTTCTAAGAAATGGTTCAGCTTTAGGCTGGAAAAGTCAGCCTAAATTGTAAGTTCTTTTATGCTGTGCTGAGTTCAGACAATTTCACAAAGTGGAAATTATGGGATAACTTGTAAATAGAAAATGGATAAAACCAAATGTCTATTTGGATTAAAAAGAAAAATGTAATCATCTCTGGTATACATCAAGGATTGCTTTCAGAATCCTGACAGATGCTAAGTTCTTTATATAAAGAAGATATAAGGATATTATTTGCATATAACTCATGCAAATCCTCCCATAGGTTTTAAACCATTTCTAGATTACTTATGCTTCCTAATACAATGTAAATGTGATGTAAATAATTGCTATACTATGTTGTTCAGGGAATAATGACAACAACAATCTGTAAATCTTCAGTTCAGACACAATGTTTTTTAAAAATATTTTCCATCTATACTGAGAATGACTCTGCAGTTGGAGAACCTGAATATACAAAGGACCCACTATCCTCAAGTATTATAAAAAATAATTTGGAATAAAACAATAGGAGGCAGAACTATTATCTAAGATACAATTGTTGCAGTTGTAAAAGATTCAGATGACTTAGAACACTGTGGTAATAAAGGAACTGAAAGAAGGTGGACAGATTCTACATATGGTAGTAGCTGCCTCTGGAGAGGGGTAAGAATGGCAATGTTAAGAATGCCTTCCTGGCTTATTATGTGAACAACTAAGTGGATACTGGCATAAATTACCAAGAAGAATGCAGGGCAATCAAAGATTTTGAAAGAGCATCAATTGAGTTTAGGGAGTGTATAACAGCATGTGAAGATGTGGAGTGGCAGGTGAATAGAGGGGACCAAGTTAAAGAGAAGTTGGATGGTGCTGTATTGCTGGGTGTGTGGCCAGCATCCAAATGGCAACTTCATGTATGTTTATTGTCACCCTATATTTCACTGTTTCTAGATTAGAAGCTCTTTTTACTACCAACAAGTCATGTTTACTTCTTCTTCCTCTTCTTTTTTTCTTAACTAGTAAGAATTAGGAACATCACTGTGCCTGCCTAAAAATGGAATTACCTTAGTTCTCTCTTAACAATTCCAGATGAAGTAGTCAAAAAAGCTAACATTCTGAGAAAGTTCTTTGATCACTAAGCACTGTATCTGTCTCATATAATCCATTAAAATTATAGAACATCAAAAATATGCCAAGCACATTATGTCCCCAATACCGTTGCATTCTTGTTCTATATATAACTTCTGGTTGTACCAATGGTGCTATAAAGGCATATTCTCCACATGATCTTATAAGGAAAAGAACTGATTCACAGAGGCTGCATTGATCAAGTTTGCTCTATTCTAAATGGTATGCAGAAACTTCAACACTAACTCTCTAGGACTGGACCCCCAGGTAGTCCTTAAGTGTTACCGTTAAGGACCTGATTTTTAAATAATACTTTGTAGGAGAGAGCAAAACAAAACAAACAAAAACAAATATTTTTCCCACCCTACTAAGTTCTTCACTTGAGTCCCTGAGAAATGAGACTGACACAAGACAGCTTACCAGGAGAAAAAACAACATTCATATATTCAGTGCAGGTTGAGAAACTCAGGAAGGAGGAACTGAAAGTGATGGTTACAACTAGTGCTTCTACAGAATACTAACAAGACTTAGTGTCTGCACTGAGGTGATTGATAACATATAACTCATGCAAATCCTCCCATAGATTTTAAACCATGCTTCCTAATACAATGTAAATATGATATAGTTTCCATACTATGTTGTTCAGAGAATAATGACAACAAATATCTGTACTCCTTCAGTTCAGACACAATGTTTTTTAAAAATATTTTCCATCTTCTAAAGAGGTTTTGAGGTTTTTAGAAACTACAAATTAAGGGAAGATAAATATATGGGGGAACCTAATCGAAGGTGGGACTATCTAAACTGTGTTTGCTTGTGGAGGTATATCTCAATAGAATTTGTCTTCCTTGGGATCATAAAACTTTCCTGGAAGATGGTTTTCATGAAAATCCTCAGCTTAGGAGCTTCTTCTTTTAGTCACCCAAAGGAAGGTATTTCTGCCTGCATCAGTGGACTTTCATTTGTCTCCAGGTCCAAATAATCCTCATGCCAAAGAGCCAACTTATGGTGGGCTACATTCTGACTGCTCGAACATTCAAATCTTCCAGGAGTGTTTCAGAGGAAAGCTATAGTTTAAAATAAGGGTGATGCTCAGAATTCAACTGCAGATCTAGAGTTTATATCTATTCTTTTTATTTACTTTTATAAAGGGAAATAAACATTTGACAAGACTTCCCATCACTTTATAAATTAATATGTTGAAATAAGCCTAAAATGTCCATTTGTTTTAATAAAGCTCTCAGTAGGATGTTAATTTAGAATAATTATGATGAATGATAACTTAATTTCACAGGAACAGAAAAACACTCTGTCCATAGTCAGTCCAGTGCTCACTACTGCCAAGAAATTCACACATAAATGAGATGGGTGGAGAGAGGTGGGGGAGAACAATGTGTAGACTTCATTTCAACTTTCCTGTCTGTAACCAAACCAACCTCACCTTCTTCTTCAGTCTTACTGTTTTAGGTTTTGCTCATTTTGTGGAAGTAATTGGGTTTAAGGTCAACTTAATTTTTTTTCTTAGTAGACCATTTCTTCTAGCACAAAATGCCAGGTAATGATGAGAGCTATGTATTTTTTTTTAAATATCCAAAATAACATAGTATAAATGGAAATATCCTCATATACCTTAACATATTCACTTCCATATTCAAAGGTTTCTTGAAAATTATTCTATCTAGTAAAGTAGGTCTTCAAAGTGATTTTTTTAAAATAGTTTTCTTTGAAAAAAATTATTTTAAAATAAAATCTCTTTAAGGATAAAATCTTCTGGTTTCCCTAATATAAAAGTGCTAAATTGGGGAAATTTAGGAAGATTCTTAAAATATATTTTTTTCTATATTTTCTCAAAGGTTCATCTTGGGACTAGATTATAATACATATATGCCTTGTGTTTATGATAACCTAGTTTTACTGATTTATTTTTGCTTATGAAAAGCACTAAATAATATTATGAATTAGCTTTGCTGTTTTTATCAGATTAACCTATGTCAAATTCACAATATATAAATGTGAAATTAGACAAACAACTGCAAAACAGGGTTTCCTACAAAATCCTTTACTCTGGTGTCCTTTCAAGAATTGGCTCCAAATGCTTCCAGAGAATCCTGACCTCTCCACTCCTTCCACTTCTCTCTTTCTCTTTCTCTCTCCTTCTCCCCCCTCCCTCTGTCTCTGGTACCAGGGTGTGAACCCTGGGTTGGTTAACCACTGAGCCACATATCCAGCTCTTTTTACTTTTTATTTGAAACAGGGTCTTGCTACTTTGCTCAAGCTGGCTTTGAACTTGAGATCCTCCTGCCTCAGCCTCCCAAACCGCTGGGATTACAGGTGTGCTCCACCAAACCCGGCTGAAGTATCTCTTATTGGTCACCAACATGGAACAATCCAGGGCCATGGATTCTGGGAAATGTAATTCCATGAAACTATAAAGAGTATGGAGTGATGCCAGGTTAACAGCAGCAAGTTTAAGCCCATTATCTTATAAAAAAAAATCAAAAGGCTGAAAATCCATACTGCTCTTGCTCTAAGGAAGCATACTGGAATGCATTATTTCTTCTTGTATTTTGGTGTTCTAAAGTTCAGGACCTTCCTTTTAGACTCTATCTAAAGTGTTGAACGTGGTAGTAAGTAAACCAGATGGTCTAGTCCTGGACCACTTTTATAGTGGTCCACCCTTTTTCCTCTTCCTCTTCTTCTTCTGTATTTGTTTTTGCTCTTTACATTTCCCTTCAAGGTATTCTAATAAAGAATTGTGGCTTGAATGATCATCTATATGTTAAGAAATTTCAAATCTATATTTCTGGCCTGGATTTCTTCCCGTCTATTATGAAAATATTTCCAGCATTTAACCAACCCTCACTTCTCTGGCTACCACCTTAATTCAAACTACTCATAATTAGTTGCCTGTTTTAAATAGAATCCTTGTTTCGGCAAGCTTTTATTTTCACAAAGCAGACAAAGTATATAGGTAATTCTTTTAAAATGATGTGTTGTATCACTCTTCTACCCAATAGTTGTTAGTGGCTTCCACATTCACTTCAAGAAAAAGTCAAGTTTACTGCAGTGTCCCACAAGTTCCTTGGACATCAGACTCTCTACTTTCCTGCCCTCACTTCCTGCCACTCTCCCCTACTACCTAACTCCAGCCCCACTGGCCACCTGGCTGTTTCTCTGCTGTGCCAAGCATCCTCCTACATCAGAGTCTTTGAACCACCTCTTCCCTCTATTTCAGATCCTTACTTCACCCAGGATTTTGATGACATGTCACCTTCTAAACAAGGACTTCTATGACCTCTCAGTATACAATAATATCTTATCCAAGTGCTTTATCCTGCATTTTTAATTGCATAAATTACTCCTTGGCAAATGTCAAAATATACCTTATGTGCATTTGTTTTTATGTCTTCCTCCCACTATATTTTAAGCCAGGAGGGAATTTTATTTTCTGCACTATTACATCCACAGAACAAACAGCATGTTCTGGCATGTTGTAAATAGCAAATAAATAATTAGTGAAGAAGTAAATGAATGGACGCCTAGTAGCATAGAGTAATGGGAATAGACAGGTGTGATTGTCGAGCACATATTTGAGTTTAACCATGGTGGATAAGTGGGTTTCAATATCCATGGAAGGAGATGCCTATTGCAAAGTGAGGCTCATTTTTCTAAATTGAGTATCAAAAACTCTTATTTTATTTGGTATGTAGTCATTTTTTTTTTATTTCATTTGAGTCTGTATTAATGTAATAAGCTGACAGGCCATGTGGACTCACCCTTCTTCATGAAATAACACAACTCAACATTCTATAAAAACGTCAGAACATTATGCCATTTTTTTACTTTCAAAATAAATATTATCCAAAAAAAAGATTCTCCTTCTTTGTGAGTCTTGCTTCCACCAAATATTTACCATACTGGCTTTCTGGTCATATCCCCCAACATTTTCCATTGACAATTTCTATTTAGGTTTCCTCTGTCTTCCTTCTCAATTTCACACATGGTCTTTCCCCTGCTTGAATGTTCCTCCAGCATTTATATGTTTATAAAGTATTTTCTCTGCATCTGAGAATCATTTCAAGTGCCAGTTCCTAAGCTTATTCTCCTCTGACCCACATAAGATCAAGGTGTCCATTCTTACGTTCCTGCTATATGTACCATGAAGACAGTTCTTAAAGGAAGAAACTTCATAATTATATGCACATCCCTATTGTCCTTACATTTAGTTAATAGGGTGGGTACTCATTAAATATTTTCTGATGAATGAATGAATGAATGAATAGAGGGAAAACAAAGTGATATCTAAAGCTGAATAGGAGGTCCTGAATTCTCAAAAGTAGCACTGAAATCAACTTGTTTTATATTACAGAGAAAGAAAATTCTGCACTGAGAAAAAGCACATAAATTTTTATAATGTCACATACCTTGAACTCTGGGGGACAAAACACATTTAATTTCCTAATGTGAAAACATGGTTAGGAGAAATTAAACTAGCAATTTCCTCACTTGGGTAATATGCTTTATTTTTACCCAATGAATATTCTTATAATGTATTTTAAAGTCTATAAATTTCTCTCCTGTAAAATATGAGGAATCTAGTAATGTTTAGTTACTAATTTATGTGCATGCCGGGATTTTTTAAAATTAGATTTTGATTCCTATAGCTAGAAAAATTATGAAACAACTCTGATTCCTAACTCCATCCACCTCCTGGTACCCTACTCCCTCCCAATTCTCATTGGCAGGTGAATTTGTCTTCCCTGCCAAGTGAGTCACTTGAGATGGGAACATTGCTTTATTAGAGTTACTTGGGTCAAGATAATATTAAGAAAGTATAAGAAAGAAAGAAAAAGGTTTCCATTTCTTATAAATATACATAAAAGTGGAGGTCATAAGTGAATAGCTTGGAGGATAACATCTCCAAAAAATGAAACATTTTTGCTGGATCTGAATCTTACTAATTTTAGAAATTAAACTACAAAGTACTGCTCAAGTGTCAACTTCTCCAAAACCTATATGAAATCCAAAGAACCAGAAAACTAAATATGAGTTTGGTGTTTCAAAAATACATCTACAAACTCCTTGATACTTCCGCTCTTGTAAAATGTTCCCACCTCTCTGTTAGCATAGAAGTTAGCAACTCAATCCCAGTAAATATAATTGTAGAAGAATGGAATATCACTCCCAAAGTTAATTTATAAAAGTTTTGCAGCTTCCATTTTTCTGTTATCCTAACTCTTTCTCTTTCCTCCTCCTCTCATTCACTCTGGGAAACAGAGAACCACATCATGACATAGGTGAAACAGCTCTGGGAAGGGAGAAGTTACCTTTCCTGTTCTGAAGAATTTAAGTAGCCAGGGAGGAAGTTCATGTAACTGAGGACTTGACAGCCATGCACTGGGCTTTTGGAAGAGAGTCCATCAACCTACTGAAGACCTCAGGTGTGCTCAGTCTTTGCTAGTATCTTAACCCTGCATTAGTCTTCTAGTACTGTGCAACACATTTGCACACACTAAGAGGTTAAAACAATACTTATTGATTATCTCATGGTTTCCATGGATCAGGAGTCTAGGCACAGCTTAAGACCATCCCTTACTAAGAGCTTTTCAAGTCTCAATCAAAACTCAGTTGCATCTCTTTCTGAACTTTAGGGCACTATTTTAAGCTGATTTTTGGCAGATTAATTTTCTTGCAGTTAGAGAATTTATGGTGACTAGTTTCCACAAGGTCATTCTCCCAAATAATATGGCAGGCCTACAGATTCTACTCTCCATTTGATTAATTTAAAGTCAACAGATTAGAGACTTTTATTACGTTTGAAAATTCCCTTTGTTTTTGCAATATTGTATTTATTAGAAGGGAGTTAAACAAAGGTATAGATATTGAGGGTAGGAGTCGTGAGGCATCTCAGAATTCTGCTTTCCACAGACCCACCTTCCTAAGCTATTTCTAAATACTCAAGAAATAATAAATGCTTGTTGTATTGAGTTGCTCCATTCATGTCAGGATATATTGTTATACAGTAATATAGATAGCTAATCAGTGAGTTCATGTTGGCATGAATTAAACTCAGGGAAGGAGTGTATGATATCATCCCTTTTCTTTTCTTGGTTCAGAAAGTCCAATTCTACAGAAGTGAATGTTGAAACAGTGCTATATTAAGGAAGGGTATGACCTTCAGTTTCATATGGAGAACTTAAAGAAAAAATAGTACAAAGGAGGCTGGAGATTGAGAAACATAATCCTAATACTGAAAACTGAATTTAAGAAATTGACCCAGAAATAGCAGTAATTCTTGCACAAGAGACACTCATTTAAAATGAACTGGAACTTTACCTTAAAATCATCCTTGCGGTCAAAATTAAAATTTAAAGCAATGATCATCTTACAGCAAATCAAATTAACGAGCGTTCTTGCTAGATAATAAAAAATCTTTTTAATATTTAAGAATATGAAATATGTTTCTTTTCATTGAAAATGTATGTACATGAATAATATTCTGCTGTGTAACAAAATATAATAGTTTCTACATGGGTACATTATATAACCTGTCTTTATTAATACTAGTGATAGTAATTAAGAATAGTGGAATTGAATGATATGATAAAAGATTATTTTATTATACATCACACTGAAAGGTAATGAAAATAATTCTAGTCTTTTAATTGTCAACTTTTCCTGTATGGTCTTTCTTTCCCAATATATACTGGTCTTCTTGGCGATAAACATTTTATTATATATAAGTTAAGTATGAATAACTAAAAAATTATGAATTATCTGTACATAATCTTGCTTGAAAATACTTCTTATTTACTTAGTCTGCTGTTTATGTAATTTTTCACAACAGAAAAAATATTTATTTTGATGCCATTATCAATTCAAAAAGAAAATATTTTAATCAAAATAGTTATTATTCTGTGCTAGAGGGAAAAAAGAAAAAACTTAAAAAGCTTGAGAAGACAGCTCTGCTCTTGTGAGATCATTTACATCAACCAAATAGATGATTGCTGTAGCGTAGATGTGGTTTGTACCCAGGAGAGCTAACACTGAGATCTGACTCTCAATGTAGCAGTATTAGAAGATGGGCCTTTGGAAGGTGTTAGGTTATGGAGGTACTGCCTCAGAAATAAGTTAATATCTTTCTTGTCAGCCTGGGTTAATTTTCTCAAGACTGAAATAGATCTTAGATGAGTGGGTTGTTATAAAGTGAGCCCAGCCCATTTCCCTCTCACATATACACGCAACCACTTTCCTTTCTACTTCTCTGCCATGATATCATGTATCATGAGATCCTAGCGGAAACTGAACAGATTTGCTGCCATGTCTTGGACTTTAGAGCCTCTAAAACATGAGTCAAAGTAAGCTTCTTTCCTTCATAAATTACCCAACTTTTAGTATTTTGTCTTAGCAACACAAACACAGACTAAGACGATGATGTAATTTGTAATCTGTCATTTCAAAAGGGAGAATGAAACAAAATCCAAGCATAGCATTAGGATTGTGAGTAGTGAGTTCATTGGCTTTGTCTTTATTGTTTTGGAGAATTCTGAGCATTGAAGTAATAAACTTTATTAGATGTAAATGTGAACATGATTTCAAAACCAAGTAGAATTTGATTTTACTCTTTACCTTTTGTTTTAGCTTATTATATATTGCCATTTTTTACAACATTGAGAATGATGAAGAATTAGTCCTATGCTCAACACAAACTCTTTATCGGAAGCAGCACAACTTAGAAGTAGAAACTATGAAAATAAGAAAGCAGGAAAAAGTAGTAAGCTAGCAAAATTCTTTTCTTCAGGAGCAAGAGGCCTCTGATAGAATCTAACCGGTGATAAGACAGTTTATGAATAGAAAGATTTCAGAAAGCAATTTTGAACTATTGCATTACAAAAATAAAATTATAGAAAGAGATGATGGAGGGCAATGTTGCATAATAGGAGGAGTATGGGAAGAGCACTTCCACACCCAACATTTTATTTAAGCTTCCACATTCCCTGGGAGTGACTAATGGAAGGAGACACTGAGTCTCAGAAACATTGCTATTGTTCAAAGTCACATAGCTATCACATAGCAGGCCTAGGAAGAAAACTCAAACTTATGATTACTTTTCTGAATTTTTTTTTCCATTAAGAAAAAGTTTTCAGTTGTTTTTTTTTTTTTTTTTTTTTGACTCTTGCACAAAAGATACCTTTAAAAATTGGGTTTCCATAGCTTTAAAAATAAATAAATAAATAACCTGAAAGTAGCAGAGGAACTATTAGGGAAGGTGAAGATGTAGGGGTTGGGGGGAGCAAGAGAAAATAGAAGGAAGAGTGGGCATGATCAAAACATAGTACATGCATGAATCAAATGTCACAGTGAAGCCTATTAATTTATACAATTAAAATGCATTGATAACTATAATTTTAAAAATGTCTACATATGTAACCACTTAGGTAAGACAAGAAGAGACAAAATAATTTGGAACACACAAGAAAAATATTTTCCAGAAAAAAATATTTGGATCTCTGTGAATTAATGAGTCGAAAGGTCTTACTTTTCAAATAAGAATAATGGAATTTTATAACTCCCAGACACATAGCCGTAGAGTTAACCTGCAGAGTTAAAGTGACTTGTGTCCTATCGCTAATCTGTAAAATAGCTCTGTGGTGGGTGGGTTTTCCTACTTGAATGATAAGAAACAGTCTTAACTGCATAAGATTAGTTAATGGGCACTGGAACCAAGAGATTTTATCTCACGCCAATTCAAGAGTGAGTGCAATTCAGGGATTTCTAAGTACATTTTTCTCAGATTGGCGTGCTCAGATTCCAAAAGTGCTGTTTAAGGAAGTAAATGAAACTGTACGGTAAACTGCTTGGGTCTTCCAGCAGGCTCGTCTTATTTAGGACTGAGGACTGCACTACAGTTTCCTCCCACTAAAACAATCACAACTACATCACAGCCTGCCAGCATCAAGTGAATTATCAAAATAAATGACTTCAAAGGTATTTCTTACACGGGTGGTTTCTTGAATTCTGCCCTCAAGCTCCATGAGGTGTTTATTTCCTTACCTCTGAATTTGGGGATCTGTTTGGAAAAAGTTAGGCAAACGTCGCTGTAGGACACCAAGCCCTTCCTTCCTGTTTCATTTCTTTCCATGACACAATCCTCTGGAGTAAATTTAGACTTCAATTAACATGCTTTTATTAAAGTTTCAGGTTATAAGAATATCATATTTAATCTACAACTTAGGGCTTCCTTTTACATCTTAAAATATATAGTCTACGCACTCTGATTGGACTAAATAACATCTCCTACAAAAGCTTAATAAAGTAACACTATGTACTTTCCAAATTCACCTGTTTTATTCTAGATAACTATAGCCCGACTCAAAGGGCCTGTACCATGGGCAGTCCTCAGGGGTTGGTGTTGGGCCTCTCCTAAAACTGCCCTTTCCAACGTTCCACCTAACCAGTAGTGCCTCTGCTTTCTCTGCCCCTCCAACCCCCACCATTATAACCATTCTTTTCCCTAGGAAGATCTATAATACTATCTATTAAAAACAAGGATGGTGTTTTAACTAAAAGTTGAGATAAAAGTTGAATGAAAGAATAAGTTGAAGTTATAGAATTTCTAAACCCACTTCAAGAATCAGAAGTAAAGCCCTTTTGCCATCATCATTAGAATCTCATTAGGATTCTACTTTATTCCTCTTTGCCCCACCTTCAGGTTTCTAAGATAATGATGTGTAAATATAAGCTACATGTTGGTCTTGAAATATTCGATCATTCATACTAACAGTTGAAAATGCTTTTAAGATGATAAGGCAATGTTTCTTTTCTTTTTATTTTACTAATAGGTTTCATTTTTAGAGCAGATTTAGGTACACAGAAATTGAGGAGAGAGTACAGAGAAGTCCTGTATACTCCACTCTTTATTCTCTCACAGTTTCTTTCATTATTAACTTGTTTCATTAGTGTGGCACATTTGTGGCAATTGACAAACTGGTATTGATGTATCACTATTAGCTGAACCCTATGGTTTATATTTGCTTCTCTCCTTCTATGATAGTTTTATGAGTTTTAACAAATGCATAATTTTATGAATCTACCATTATAGTATCATACAGGGTATTTTCTCTGTCCTAAAGTTTCCCTGAACTTCACCTGTTCATTCTTCCACCTTCTTCCTGAATTCTTGGCCACATAATAGACTGTCATGCCTATAATCATATAGTGTGAAACTTCTCAGACTGGCTTTTCACTAAGCAATATCCATGGAAGCTTTCTGCATTTCTTTTGTAGTATTGCAGCACATATATTTCCTTTCCTTTGGTACCAGGGATTGAACCCAGGGATACTTAACCATTGAGGCACAGATCCAGCCCTTTTTATCTTTTTATTTTGAGACAGAGTCTCTCTAAGTTGCTTAGGGCCTTGGTAAGTTGGTGAGGCTGGTTTTGGATGTGCGATCGTCCTGCCTCAGCCTCCTGAACCACTGGGATTACAGGTGCTTGCCACTGTGCCTGGCAGCACATTTCATTTCATTATTGAAAAATAGCTTATATATGACAATTTAGAGAAATAAAAGTATAGATATACCAGTTTATTTATTCTGTTATGGCATCTTCTAGAATATCAGTATTTGGTGTCTTCATTTTTTCATTTTTTGATACATTTTGGTGGTAAATGTTCTCTAACATATAATTCTACAGGATTCACCATTTCTTGCTTTATTTTGTGTGTCTCTGTGTGTGTGTGTGTGTGTATTTCTATCAGATTTCTTGTATTTTTCCTTCCAGGTTCCTATGTAGGAATATATCCATATATTCATGCTCCAGAATGGCCAAGCTAAAAGATGAATAACTTAGGTAAGGATGAGAAATAGCTTTGCACAAACAGCATCATAACCCATTTACAATCTAGAGAAATAAAAGCAGAGGCACCATCAGAGATGTGCACAGGAATACTTCAGAATTATTTATGACACCTCCAAGCTGGAAATTTCCCCACTGCATACCAGCCACAGAGGGAGCAATGGGACAGTGATACATTCAATCACTGGAATGCTGTCCAACACAAAAATGAAGGAATAATAAAAACAACCGTCATGGACACTATATGAAGCAGAAGATAAATATGAAAGTATCTGTCAAGTTCAAAACCAGACCTAAAGACAACACTGCGGTATGGTTGGAAGTCAGGGTTGCAGTTACCTGAAGAAGGGACTGGGCAGGAAGGAAGGCTCTCTCCTTATTGCTTCTTGAACTTGGCCACAGTTTCAAGGTCATTTCCTTGTGAGAATTTATTGAGCAAACATTCACATTTATGCAGTTAAGTATAATGGGTGCCATACATTAATTTCAAAAACATTTTTTAAAAAGTTAGAGATGCTATGAGTTTCCCAATAGCTAAAATAATAACTAAATTAATAGCAACTCTAATCTAAATAGTGTGTTTAATTGAAAGAAGTTATTTAAGGTGGTACAGGGTCAAGAAAGGATGAAAAAGAACTTTTTTGGTGGATAATTCAGCATCTGATACATATTCTGTCCCTTTTATCTTTTTTAAAAATTAAGTTGAAATTCCCATTTGTTTATTTTTATTTTTTAATTGGTACATGTTCATTATACAGAATGGTGGATTTCATTGTGGCATATTTGTATGTACATAAAATCTCCATTGGATCAATTTCATTGACTTTTTCTTCTGGACCTGGGGGAATTCTGATAGAAGGACACTTCGACAAGAGGCAGGTCCTTTCTTAGGATTTGCTGCTGGCCAGCTCTGTAGTGTGAGCCTCTCCCTAGCTGCCTGGTTTTATTGAGACCTTCCTAAAACCTTTCTGTCCTCCATTGCTCCTTGCTCTTTTCCCTGCAATAAGGTCGAGGTAGCTCTCTGATTGGTAAATTTGGAAATGAAGCAACTCATGAATAACCGCCCCCCTCCTTTTCCTCTGCCCTCTTCCTCTCCGAGTTTCCCACCTGACAGAATGTGGCTCTTGCCTTTGCATAACTGCTCTGTCCACACACAGGACAGTGACTGTGGAAGAGGCCTCTCTTCTTCCAGGGTCTAAGTAGCAAGCCCATATGAGGGCACAGTATACTGGACTAGTCTTTCCAGCAAGCCTTCCTCAGGGAAATGACACTGGTAAAGGCCTTTGCCTGTCTTTTTGTTTTTGTTTTTGTTTTTTTTTGTTGTTGTTGTTGTTGTTTAATTTCTCACTTAGTTCAGAGCCAGACTAGAAGGAGGAGAGGAGGCAGTTCTAATTATTAAGTATTATCATAACCCAAATAAGACACACAGACTCTAATGTGAAATATGCTTGTAGAATTTGATTGAAAGAGCCACGTTCTTCATTGTTATATTCTAAATTTGATAACAGAAATACATTTGTTTACCACCTCTCCTGTGGCAGAAACTCCTTGCCCATGACTTTCCACTTTTCTGTTTCTTAGACATTTGAGGTGCCAGAAGGTTTTGGCATTATCCAGAATCTGAGACATCAAGACAGATGAGGAGAAGAGGCGAGGCAGAGGGGAAGGAGAAAGAGGAGACAGTGTGGACGTCAGTATCTCTTTATGAAATGTGCAGGCACTCAGTGCTTAATGCATCATGCGACTTAATCATCACAATAATCCCCTTCACAGATGAGAAAACTGAGGCCATCAAAAATTAGGAGAATATCCCTAGACTTAGTAAAGGTTAATTGAAGGTTTCATTTCTCTGAAATTTTGCATCATCTTCTGACTGTACTTTTTATCCAGAGTTTGCCATTTCTTGTCTTAGGGTGCTGTCGATTTTGTTCTGTTTCATATTTTGTGAAATCATGAAGTTGCTTTCAAAGTTAGATTATTTTTCATGTAATTTGGTATACATATCTTTTTTTTAATTTTTTATTGTTGGTTGTTCAAAACATTACATAGTTCTTGATATATCATATTTCACACTTTGATTCAAGTGGGTTATGAACTCCCATTTTTACCCCATATACAGATTGCAGAATTACATCAGTTACACATCCATTGATTTACATATTGCCATACTAGTGTCCGTTGTGTTCTGCTGCCTTTCCTATCCTCTACTATCCCCCTCCCCTCCCCTCTCCTCCCCTCCCGCCCCTCTTCTCTCTCTACCCCCTCTACTGTCATTCATTTCTCCCCCTTGTATTATTTTTCCCTTTCCCCTCACTTCCTCTTGTATGTACTTTTGTATAACCCTGAGGGTCTCCTTCCATTTCCATGCAATTTCCTTTCTCTCTCCCTTTCCCTCCCACCTCTCATCCCTGTTTAATGTTAATCTTCTTCTCCTGCTCTTCGTCCCTACTCTGTTCTTAGTTACTCTCCTTATATCAAAGAAGACATTTGGCATTTGTTTTTTAGGGATTGGCTAGCTTCACTTAGCATAATCTGCTCTAATGCCATCCATTTCCCTGCAAATTCTATGATTTTGTCATTTTTTAATGCAGAGTAATACTCCATTGTGTATAAATGCCACATTTTTTTATCCATTCGTCTATTGAAGGGCATCTAGGTTGATTCCACAGTCTTGCTATTGTGAATTGTGCTGCTATGAACATCGATGTAGCGGTGTCCCTGTAGCATGCTCTTTTTAGGTCTTTAGGGAATAGACCGAGAAGGGGAATAGCTGGGTCAAATGGTGGCTCCATTCCCAGCTTTCCAAGAAATCTCCATACTGCTTTCCAAATGGTATACATATCTTGTAACACAAAATGCTGGATTCAGAAGGAGCTCAGGAAATACTAGTTGATGATGATATTAAGAGCTCAAAACAGGTGAGAGCATTAGAAAAACAGTAGAGTATTAAAATGTGACTGATTATGAGATATAGAATTTGAAATTGCTGTGAAAGTTCAGCAGATATAAAAATGAAATAAATGTATTCTGTATAAGATACAGAAGTACATAGTATTTACATGCAAAATATGCAATGCAAATTTTAAGGACTTTGAAATCAGGGACCCAACTGTTCACTTACCAGCCTTAGAAACTCAAAGAAGTCTTCAGCTGCTTAAAGAAATTGCAACCTCCTCTCCAAAAGTAAGCATCTCTCTCTGAAAAAGCTATTAAGAGTTAATGGCTTAGGCAAATTTGAAATGTAATCATATGAAGCTATGAATTAACATTAGCTAATTTATAATAACACATAATATCAATTACAGAGTATAATGTGCAGTAACATTTAATATGCAATATGAATAATATGCTATGTTGTGCTGTAGTGTTGTTTTATACATTATTCTGTCATTTTACAATAGCTATTAATTTTGGGGCCAAATCCCAAGGTAAACTTTCAATAAGGATTAATTCTTAGACAAAACTCTGTTAATATCCCTTGTAAGAAGCTTTTGTGTCTTTCCTTGTCTTCTTTATTGTCTTCTTGGTTTCTACCTCCTGCCTGTCTCTTCCGTCCTCAGGTATCTGTCCTGTCAGAACCATGAAACATTAATAACGCCTGGAGGGGGAGCTGTTTCTAGGGTTTTCCATCCTCCTCATTTTTCAAGCTGCTGGGAGCTCATTCTTCCTCCAACTTGTCCTATTCCTGCTGCAGACCTGGGCTACGTATAGTTGAACTTACACTGCTGGGTCATGATTGGAATTTAACTTTATCATAAGACAAACCCATAAGTATTATCTTTTTATATGTTTCAAGAATCTTTTTGTGTCTAATGCAATGATGTATTACTGAAGAAAACTCCAGAGAAAATAACCTTAAATTGGTATTTTTTGAGTAACAGAAAAATCATTGTAAAAATAAGAGTCATAGAGGTTAGTGATTTTTAAAAATTCAAACAAGATGGAAAATGGTGAAACAAAAACAAAAACAAAAAGGTGCCTGAGTCTAGATTTATCACTGCAAAACTAATAATGACAATAATTGGTTCTTGTGTATACTTACAGAAAATAGATATACGAACCCACATAGATTTTTTTGTTGTTGTTCTTTGGGTGGAAGGTCAAAGAGAGGGTGAGAGAGAATCAGAGATTGAACTCTATTCCTCAAGCCTTTTCACAGCTACTTTAATCCACGTGTGAAGGTAGGGTACCATGGTCTAATGGTCTCACAGAGATCTCATTTTTAACACATTTGCACAAACACTTTTGTGGGAGTGGGACTTTCTAACCTCAGCAGTGGAGAAGTCAGTGAAATTCAGATGAACGTCTTTCCCTATTCTTACTCCCAGACAATATTCACTTCTGCATTTATAAATGTAGTACATTATTATTGGAAAAAGTGAAATTTTGGGGGAAAAAATCACACACTGAAGTTTCATTAATATTTCAGAATCTTTGCTCTTAGTTGTTCTCTTGCATCTTTCAGTTCTTATTAGTGACATTAGGGTTTTAGTATACACACTCTTTAAAGCTATTTTTCCTTCTATGTATTGTAATTTCCTTGGTCATTCTTATAAAAATGTTTATCAAGTAGATTGTTATGATTTTTAAGCAACTGTTTCAGGATAGTAAAATTTTTATAATTTATCAAAGTTAAATCTAATGTTTTTATTAATATATATATTTTTATTAATATATAATTTTTATTATATATAATTATATATATAATTTTTATTTTGGGGGGACCATGGGTTGAACTCAGGAGCACTTAAGCAGTAAGCCACATCTCCAGCCCTATTTTGTATTTTATTTAGAGATAGAGTCTCACTGAGTTGCTTAGCACCTCACTTTTGCAGAGGCTGGCTTTGAACTCTCAATCTCCTGCCTTAGCCTCCCAAGCCACTGTGATTACAGATGTTCGTCGCCTTGCCCAGCCTATTTAATATATGGATTGTACAAATTAATGGGTTTCATTATGACATTTCCATACATTGTATGGTGCATTGTTGATCATGTGCACCATTACATCTACCCCTTCTTGACCTCCCTGCTTTCCCCTTATGTACTAATAGTCCTTCTTCTACTTTCGGTTTCTCTTTTTTTTTTTTTTTAATTGGTTTGCTTGTTTCCACACAGAAAGAAAACTTTTGATACTTACTTTTCTGTGTTTTTTTTTTTTATCCAGCTTATTTCTCTTTACATAATGTCCTGCAGTTCCATCCATTTTCCTGCAAATGACACAATTCTATTCTTTTTTTATGGCTGAATACTGCTAAAACTAGACAGAGAGCTGCGATGGGATCCAATTATACAACTCCTGAGTAAATACTCAATGGTAATGATGTCAGCATACAAAAGTGATATTGCATACCTATGTTTATTTTGGCACTATTTACAATACCCAAGATATGGAATTGGCATAGCTACCCATCAACACATGAATGCATAAGGAAAATGTGATGTACACAATGGAGTATTATTGAGTATTGGTGTTCTCCTGCTCTCAGACTAGAACTTATTTTGCCAACCGCAGATCATAAAAATTGTCAGAATCCACAATTTTTAAACCAATTTCTTATAATAAATCTCTTTATGTATATGATATACATCATAAAAATTAAAAGGATAACAATATATATTTATTATTTATCAATTAATTAAATTAATTAATTAATTGTTTTATTTATTATTTATTAATAATAAATAATAAAATATCATTGTTTTATGTCAATAAAATTAATATTTTTTTAAAACCCAGGAGAGATCTTAAATGAAACTTGATACACAGTTTCTAAAATATATATGTAATAGCAAAGGACCAAGAATAGCCAGTATAATTCAGAAGGAGAATTAAAAAAAGACAAGTTTTCTGAGATAAGGTTTATTATAAAATAATACTAATTAAAGCTGTGTGACATGAGAGTAAGGATAGACATAGAAACAAATGCAAGAATGTGGAGTGCAAAAAGACCCATGCATCTGAAATCTGACATGCCAAGATGGCATGGCAGAGCTCAGGGAAAAGGAAGGTCTATAAAGAAGTTGGAAAAATTAGCTACATATGAGTATAGAAAACAACATCAGATTCTAAATCATAACATACCAAACCAGCTATAAAAGGATGAATAATCTAATTTTTGTGGCACTTAAATTCTATAGGTATACCAGGAAAAATCTGTAGGTATATACACAGCTCCCTGGCAGTCCTGTTCTTAACATCAAAGAAAAAAATTGGTACTGATCCAGCAGCCATCAACTAGAGAATGTATAAATAAACCATGTTTTTTTTTCACACAGTAAAAATTGAACGAGAGTGAAAGCAAATGTACTGTAGCTACATGTAGTATTGACAATATAAAGTGCAAAGACATGTCCAGAGACTACACAAGGCATACCTGTATTATAAAGTTTAAAAGCAAAATAAAAATACATAAAGCAATGTTAAGGTATGCACTGTATGTACTCATTAAAAATAACAATTCAGAAGAATGATCCAAAATACATTGTTGTGGTTATGATTTAGATTTAAGAGTTTATATTGTCCTTTCTTATTTTTCTCTTCGGCAGTTTCATATATTTTTATTTGTTCTGATTTGTTTTTCTTTGTTTTGTTTTGGAACTGGGGAGTGAATCCAGGGATGCTTAACCACTGATCCACATCCCCACCCCTTTTTTGCGTTTTATTTAGAGACGGGTCTCACAGAGTTACTGAGGGCCTTGCTAAGTTGCTGAGACTGGCTTTGAACTTGGGATCCTCTTGCCTCACACTCCAGAGTGGCTAGAATTATAGGAGTGTGACACCACGCCAGGCTTCATAAGTTTTTATAAGTTTGATAAGTAAACAAATAAGTATTTGTTGGTTAAGCAAGTATTTAAAATAGAGGGCCATGTACAGAATTAGTGATAATAATATTTATGTTTCAGGTACAAAAGATAATGAAAAATTGTACATTTATCATAAACTAAATTTGAATCTGTACTGAATTGCTTCTCTATTATTTTCCCTCTATGGTATCTAGTCCTATTTAAGAATCATTATATTTTATTAGTAATGCTTTATCATGTATTTTAATATGCAGCAGACAACCCACCTACATTGTTTTTATTTAGCACAGGAAGTATCTGTATTTTGCATAGTATATATTAACTGTAAAACACACATATCAAAAATGTGTTCTTAATTTGCAGTTCATCAGTTACCATGAAACTGTAAAACTTGAGGGTACAATATAGACAAGTTACAATTAACACCACAGCCCACAAAATGAGTTATACTACTTGTATTCTTAAGTCTTTAATTCACAAACATTAGTAGATAAAACTTGAAAAGTGTCAAGGAGAGAAAAAATGAAAATTTAATTAAAACTACATGTAACTTATAGGTCAATTGGGGATTAATAGCTGTATTTGTAATGTCATATCAAAACCATCATAACAAATACAAATGTTTATCAAATTTGTCAGTTATAAAATATAAATACATCCCAATACATTGGAGGCTATGTCAGATAAAAACTCTATTAAATGCAATTGGAGGTTAAACCTCATTAATCCATGGAGGCACTTTCTATGCTCCTGGGCAGAGCTGTCTTCTAGACCTCATAATTTGATCAAAAAGCATTTTAACTGCTTTAGAATGTTCTAGGACTTAGAGGCAGATCTCCAGTAATAGACCTAGATTATACGACACAATGGACTTTATGAGAAAATATTCAAATGAAAAATAAGTCTGATAAAATGTAAGAGAAGCAGAACCTGAGTTTGGAAGAGTGATATTTTCAGAGATATTGTGACATTGTTTCTCTTCATTCTCTCACTTTATCCCTCAGGAAAATTATATAGAAATATAGAAAGAAAATAATATAGAATGAAGGGTGAAAATTTACTAAGGCTCAACATACATACTGTAAATAAACATGTAAAAAGGCTAATCACATAAAGAAAAAAAGCACTTTTTTTTCTGATGGTCAGTGGGAGAAAGCATTAAAAATAGAGGACGTCTATGACAACATTGGCAATTGCAGGAGTATCAAGTGTCTGGCAGCAGATGTCATGTGTGATAGGAGGAATGGATGCTAGAACAGTGCTTCACAACTTCAAGAAATAGCTCTGTTGGTGTCAGAATTTTACCACTCCAAGGGCTGTCAGGAGAAATAACTCATAAAGGTTGCAAAAATGAAACAAAAATCTGGATTTCCTATGAGGCAAAAAAGAATTAATTCAAAGATTTGAGGTATGGCACAGTGCTATAATGTAGGAGTGACCGGGGACCAAATGAATGACATATAAAAATCCATGCCATTATTAGATGAGATATGATAATACTGTGTTACATCAACAAAAATATTTTATTATTTTTTTAAATTTCCATGTCTTCTTGACCCCATGACCCTTTTGGCAGTGACTCTTTCTAATTGCCTTGTTTCAAGGCAATTGAATAAAAGGATAAAAGAAAGAAAAAGAATTAAGCATGTTGCACTTTCCTAAATTCGGAATTTAAGTCCACTCTCCCAGTAGAAATATAAAGGTCTCTCTCAAGGACACATGCTAGACAATAAATGGGAAATTGCATACTATAAAATAATTAGACTCCTGCTCACCTTTATTCTCCAATTGTCCAATCAATAAGGAATTCTCAGACAAGGAAAAAGGTAGATTGAAAAGGCATCAAGTGGTGAATCCCTGTGAAAAGTCTTTTTTCCCTTCAGGAACATAAAGTAGTGGAGACACTCAGACCTTCCCTCAGAACTGAGGAAGCAGCAGGAGCAGGAGTAGGAGTTGTACCAAAAGGTACAGCTCTAAAGAAGTACATAGCACCCTAAAATGCAGAAGCTATGATTGCACTGGGACAGGAAGTGGCAGCAAAGTAGCAGTGGGATGGACAGTAAGGGACAAAGAAAGAGGCAGAGGATATCTGTGTAGACTGTGACAGCATCCTGAACCTATCCCCACATGTCTATGTAGAGAACTGTTTAGCTGTTCATCTCAAAAGCATGAATGACATAGAGATCTCTTAACCCAGGAATTTCATCTCTAGAACTCTTACTAAGAAACTCCTAAGAGAGAGTTCTGGTCCCCGAAATACCATAAACAAAACAAAACAAAACAAAACAAAACACGTCTTCTCCTACAAACATCAAAATGCTTGATTTATTTTACTAGTTTTTAATGCACAATGGCTTATAAGAAAGGGAACATGCTACATGTAAATGAAGGAGAAACTGAAAGCAGAGTGAGATAAGGTTTGATGGATAGGATACCTAGGTGGGGAGAATAACAACATTTTATCAGTAGGATGTACCATCTCCAGGGAAAGATAGGGAGAAGGAACTTGAACTCGCATGAACCTGGAATACTCTTAAGTAGTGCAGCATTACTGAAAGAAAAAAACACAGAAAAATATTCATCCCAGTGGCACAGGGAAGTGGAAAGGAAGTTCATCTATAGTTTTGTAGGCTCTAAAAGGAAAAAAAAAAACAAAATCCCCAAGGATGTACAATTTTCTGCGTCACATTTATTTAGGGTTCATATATTTTAAATTTTTTAACTTGTTTTAATTACTTATACATGACAGTACAAGGACCTTGACATATCATGCATTTTAACTCAATATGTGATTGGGAAAAATTGAATCAATAAATTAATAAAATGTTATGTAATAATAGTTCTGAGGCTCCTAAAAAACCACAATGTAATCTGCAAGGTTTCTGAGAGTGGGAAGAAATCAAGTTTCCTTGATATATGAACTAATAATAAGGGAAAAAAATCTTTCCATAAGTGAGTTAAAAGAAACAAAAAATATCTGACTTTTAGTCCCAGGAGCCTGTTATAATAACAAGATCATCTAAGTAAATTTAAAATTCATTGATATTTTAAAGAAAAAAATAAAACTTTAAGAAAAGAACAAGACATGAAAAAGAACAGAATATATTTTAAAATACAGTGTCTTTAAAATGTATATTTGCATGTGTACATATAGACATTAGGGAGAAAAAACTGCATTCTAGATTCAATCAAAGAAAGAATGATTAAAATGAAGGAAAGAGCTGGGGATATCATATAGGACCTAGCAAAGAAATAAAAAATATGAGACAGATTTACATGGCATGAAAATATGCAACATATGTCTAAATAATAGATCCCGACAGAGAAAACAGAGAGAATGGTTGAAAATAAGTAATTAAAGTGGAGAATTGAAAATTGTACAGAATTTGTATTTAGATATATATGATGAAGCAGAATAAGAGAAAGAAAGATTGCAAACAAATGTAAAAGCAGGATAGAGAGAATGCTTGAAGCTATGAGAGAGTATAAATGTATTGCTTACAAAGAAATGGCAATTACTTTTACAGAAAAGCTCTTGCTAATGCTCTGATAAACAGATGCTACCTATATTCTTTTATATAGTAAGTCAGAAACTTTGCAAGTCAAAAAATGGAAATTATATACAAGACAACTGAAAGCTAACACAGTTATCTTTTTTCTTTTTTTAAAGAATTTAACCTTTATTTTTATTTATTTATTTATTTATTTTTAATGTGGTACTAAGACTCGAACCCAGTGCCTCACTGGTGCTAGGCAAGCACTCTAAACTGAGCTACAACCACAGCCCTAGCAGTTATATTAATATCAAAGAAAATAAATACTATGGCTAAATAAAAGAAATTCAGCAAACATTTCACATCATAATGTTAAGCGGAATAATTTCCTCCTAAAGTTCTGAACACATGAATAACTAATAACATTGTCACAATATACAAGAAATATACTTTGTTAAATACAGTAAATGTATCCAGAATAATGTAGCAAAAAATATGGTAATATTAAGAAGTAAGTGAAGCCCCTTTTAAGTTGTTAATAGATCATGTAGATGAAAACTAGTAAAGCTATAAGACAACACAGAACAAAATAAGTTCTGTTTCGAATGTTAGAAAATATAGGTCCAAGCACACATTGAATTTATATAAATCTTGATAATACATGACTACAGAAGAAATATAAATAAATGTCAATTAATTAATATCCCATAAACATGTTCTGAATTTAATAAATGGAATTAGAAATATACCTAAAAATTGAATACTAAGAATAAATTCCCAAATAATTCACAGTATTAATAGATAAAAATGTTTTTATTATTATTATTATCCAAGAAACTAGTAGAACTAATAAGCAAACTTAGCAATTTTGCAGATATAAAGTGAAAATTCTCATATATACGTATCAAATTGTCATATATATACATGTACTGGAATATTAGTTATTAATAAAATAATAAAATACTTATCCTTGTGGTTGCATGCATAAATCACAATTATGCTAAATTAAGAAACTAGACTAAAAAGGAGTACATACTACATGGTTCTATTATACAAGCTCTAGAAAATGCCAACTATTCTGTGATAATACAAAGGAAATTAGTGGTTCCCAGAGTATAAGGACTGTGGAGTAGAGAAAAAGTAGGAATGAAATATTCAGAGGACCAAGCAAAGCTGGAGATGTCACTCAGTGGTAGAGCACTTTCCCAGCATGCATGAGGCTCAGATTCAATCCCCAGTACTACTAAAGAAAAAGAGAGAGAGAGAAAGAAGAGAGAGAGAGGGGGGGGGAGAGAGAGAGAGAGAGAGAGAGAGAGAGAGGGATACCAAGAAAAATTTTGGGAGTGATATATGTTCATTCTCTTGATTGTGTTAATGATTTCAGTGTTGTGTATATACACACCAATACTTAAATTTATACACTTTAAAGTTGTATCATTTATTCTACTTCAGTTTTAACTCAATGAGGTCGCTAAAGAATTAAAATTAATTAATAATGGCAGGTCTATAAATCTTCATGTGTCAAATTTAACTAAAACATTATTCAGAAATTAATAATTTTAAGAACATAGTAAAATGAGAAAAATGATTAAAAGTCAATGGGCTGATAATCTGCTGAAGAATTTAGAGAAATAAGGAACATGAACCCAAAAGAATAAAAGAGAGGATATAAGTTCGAAGGAAATAGAAAGAAAAATTAGAAGGTCAGTTGATACCAAATTTAGATAAAGCTTTATTGAAGTGTTAATGATTTCAACCATTCAAGAAAGACATAGTTGAAGAGAAGTTGAAGATACGTATTTTTCATCATGTCTTCTTCTGTGGAACCCTAGAGGGTTTCTTCCTCCCTCTTATCTTAGAGAGCTTTTAGACTGTACATAAAGATGCAGAGCCACAGATGTATACTTGTACAAATAATGCAACGTGGAGTTTCAAAAGAATGGCCAAATATAATTCTCTTTGAATATAAGTGTAAAAATGAAAGATCAGTCATGAGAAAGAATATTATATGATAGTTAAAGATAGCAGTGTAGATGGATCCACACTGATGAATCTTTTAGAAAAAATTAAATTAAAGAAATAATAGGTAGTTAGGTATGGTGTCCTGTAATTCGAGCACCTCAGGAGGCTGAGGTAGAATGATCTCAAGTTCAAAGCCAGCCGCGGAAATTTGGCTAGGACCTTAGCAACTTAGTGAGACTCTGTTTCAATATAAAAGATAATTTTAAAAAAGGGCTGGGGATGTGGCTCAGCTGTTAAGCACCCCTAGGTTCAATCCCTAGTACTAAAAATAATAATAACAACATCAAGTAAAAGAAAAATCAAGGTGCAAAAGGATTTGCACAATGAACCTCGTGAATCCTATTTGTATTTTGTGGGTGATTAAATCTGTAGCAAATATTCAGAGATATGGATGGGAATGACACTCCCTACGTTAGAGATGATGGTTCACAGTGGACAGTAAGAAGGGGAAACTAGCTGAAGTTGTTCTTTTGTTTCTACTTGTTTTTTGTAAATGTATAATATGAATTAAACCTGACAAAGTGAATACCTAGGGATTACAATATTTTTGTCTTAAATGATTCAAAATTAAAATATTAAATTTTAGAATATTTAAAGGTGTTTACGAATGCATAACTATTAGAATATTCATTGGAACATTGATTTCTATGTTAAAAGAAATTAGAAGTCATATAAATTGCTTAACCAGACTTATATTATTCAATAAAAAATTGAACAATTTAATCAATAATGGTATGTTAATAGCGTGGAATGATATGCTTACATTAAAATACTGTGTTTTAATAATACTTAACATTAAAATGTTAAAATAAAGTAACGAAAATAGATTTAAAGGAATAAGTACTATACTTTTCTCTCTTCACAATATACATTTCTATATTTATATTCACACACACACAATCACATAGAAATAGGCTTGGAAGGAGGGGACCCATGTGACTCACGACAAAGAGCTTTCTCAGGACACAGGATTTTCAGTGCTAAAGCCAGGGACATCCCAGATAACAGAAGGTGGATCACTTTATCTCGAAGATGTTATTCAGATTAAGAAGAGGAGCAAAATAGTTAACTCAAAAATATGGCACTAAATGCAGTTGGATTTTTCCTGCTATGTGTGAGGAGACAAGTTGAAAGCTATGTATGCAAAAAAGCTAGATTCTGGTGTTGTCGATTCAGTATGTATAACTGAACTGAACAGAGAACACTGGTACAGGAATGAACCTATCTAATCTCAACTATAGTTAAAACTTGAAGTGTTTAAAGCAGTAGTTCTCAATAGCAAATTTTCTATAGAGAAACATGTGCAAACCAGGCGTCATGGTGCACACCTGTAATCCCAGTGGCTCAGGAGGCTGAGGCAGGAGGATAATAAGTTCAAGGCCAGCCTCAGCAAAAGTGAGGCACTAAGCAACTCAGTGAGACCCTTTCTCTAAATAGGGCTGGGCAATCCCCAGTATCCCCCTCCCCACAATAAGAAAGAAACGCATATAAATAGCTTTAGATATTTTTGACTGTCACAATTGAGGGAGATGCTAGTGGCATCTAGTGGGTAGAGGCTAGTGATGTTCCCAAATACCCCAGAAAAATGAGGACAGGGTCTCACAATAAAGAAGTACCCAGCCCAAAATGTTAACAGCACCAACATTGACAGACCCTAGTTTAAGGTTGACAGACCCAAGTTTAAGACATTTCCCCACTGATGACATAACTAGGTATTGACAGTCATTTGTATTGTTTCGACCTCCACCAGACTCTCAGTGCAGCATTCCTGTCACTGTGTGACATGGTAGGGCTGTTCTGTAAATGCCAAGCATGAAAGGGACCTTTCAATTATTTCATATACACATACATCTTCCCATATACATTTATACTTACCAGCTCCCAGTTCTACTTCTTCACACTTTTGTGTCACTCTCCTGGGTAAATCCATTCTAGACATACATTATCTTTAAAAACATAACCATACATCAAGTGCGAAAAAATGAAATCGTCATCTAAAACACAAATTGACTGCAATTACAGCTTCATCTGGTCCCTTGGTATATATCTGTAATGCTGATTTAGTACTTCCGATAAGTGTTTGCCCAAATTCATCTCTTTAGCAGCATTAGAAATAATGGTCACAAGAAATGAGTCTTCTAGTTGCAGTAGCTATAGTCGGAGAGCATTTTAAATCAAATTAATTGCTAGGATATTTGTAATGTCCAAACATTTGATTGATGTGTTTCTCTGCTGTGTGCCACGGAGTCATGCCATTAGACACGGTTGTTTTCTGTTTTCTGAAGCTGCAATTAATATGGAGAAGTAATTAAGCAGCTGTTCGAAGCTGCCCAATGCTAGCTGTTCCATTGCTATAAACTGTTGTCCCTCTACAGATCTTTATCTATACATAGGTGTATTTAGGCTTTGTGAAAACAATTTGTCTTAATATCTCAATTACCTTTCTTGTAAGAGAGGAAGCATTGTTGTTTCTTCTTATGAGAATAAGCTGGAGTGAGTTCAAGAATATGACCTTGAAGTGCTCTTCTTCAGTGCATGCATAGATAGGTATGCTGAGATAGTAATCAAGGTAGCTGCTTCTGTCTTCCCTGACTGGTAGGTGCTGTTACACAAATCAAGCACATCAAAGATACCATAGGGGATATACGAAAGGAAATGAGGCTTTAAGGAGGTATTTTAAAAGGTATTTTTAATTTAGCAGTCTGCCGACTATGGAGTCATTTTGCTTCTGAAGAGCAAAGAATGGTCACTATCAACCAGTTATCTTCCAAAAAATAAGTTGAAAAAGTCTATTCCATGACAGGCACTTGATTTTGAAAACAATTTTGTTTTTGAAAAATAAAGAAATATTTTACAATGAAAACTTCTTCATACTATCACTAAGCTTGCTCTATTCAGATACTACTTGATGGGAAAACATTCCAAGGCCTGCTGGAATGTAGGACAGACATGCAACTTTGTGAGTGGATAATAAAAAACACTTGTCTTAAGTAATAGAGAAAGTAATGAGAAAACAGAAACTTATGGGTTTAGCAAAACAAAAACCTTTAATCTTATCTAGATACTCAGAAATTATTTGGCACAAAGTCAAGTTAATCATTTTGTGTGCAGGAAGATTATGTTTTAAGCATAAAAGAATTTTTCCCTGTTACTAAAATGCAAGATAAGGGAACAATCTTTCCTTTGTGCTGCAGTGGAATGATTGGAATAAGGAAATGTGTATACCTACTAAAAAAGAATGTGGCTTTTATTTTCTAAGAGTAACAAAAGTATGCCCCTAGCTTTCCTAAAGTTTGTTTTCCTTGATGACTTCAGATAAAAATAACTTGAATGTGGCCTGAGGTTCTGGTAGGCTTTCCTCCTGTCCTCCTGTTGTGAAATCTCATGAGAAAGTGCAAACTACAATGAGTATTAAATTTGTTCTCACTTTGTGATTGTAGAATTCTAAGTTAATAGCTGACTTCATAACCATTCACTACCTTCATAAGGCAGGTACTTTTTCTGTCAACAAACATTCAAAAATAGACACAGCATACATGTAAATACAAACTAACTTATTTGCAGTAGTACAAACTTTCTACCCCCCAAAATCCTGCTTTTATTTTTAAGCAATTTATAAAAACATTGATGTACCTATGTGGAATGAGTGGCTCATTGATACAAATTTTATATTTTCAAATTACCTGGATGATTTCAAGTTTTTGAAAATTGGTTATTCATGTTCAGTCTTTGCTTTAGTCAAATTGAACATTAGGACCATTCATGGATGAAGAAACTGAGGTCCAAAGCTACTGCATGTTTTCCATGAAACTGAAAATGCCACTGTCATTGGAGGAGGACAATGTCATTCAGAGCTAATATAATTTTTCATCCCACAATGGAGGAATCTAAAAAATTATAATATAGTAAGCATCGATATATATGATATCAATAATAAAAGTGGCAAAAGAATGTGACCAACAGATAGTTTTGTCTTTAACTATAAAATATTCAATGAAATAGAGAAAACATCAGAAATTTGGGGAGAGAATTAAAATCCATTCTACAACGGCAGTTACAGAACTTTACTGTCCAATACAGCAGCTATTAGCCACTTTATAGTTTTCAAATTTAGATTAATTCAAGTTAAGAAAAATTTAAGTCAGTTCCTGAATCTCATTAGACACATTTCAAGGGTTCAATCACATTGGATGTTTGGTAGCTACCACACTAAAAAGTACAGATTACAGTACATTTCCATCACCCCAGAATTTCTATTGGACAGTAGTATTCCTCAAACAGAAATTATAACTGAAAGCAACAGATGGATTTAATGACACACTAAATATAGCAGAAGAGCATATTAGTAAGCTAGAAAAGAAGTAAACAAATCCAAATCTCAAATATCAGAGTGAAAAGATCAATAGACTCTCTCCCCTCAAAATTGACCCCTATAGTAGAGAACATTATTTTAAAAACAAACAAGCCACAATAGTTTAAAGTCTCTAGAATTTTACTAAGGACACACAGAAAGTAGAGAAACATTAACTTAAGAAAATCTAATAAGTCTCAGTAGGGAGAATAAGGGTCAGAGGTTACATACTTGCAGACAAACCAAGAAGATAGGAATAAACCTGCTGCCAGTATTTGCTAGAAGAACTGAGGGGTGATGTTGGCAGAGGGGAGCCCCCAGTTCTCCAGCTTCAGCCCCTGCACAGTGGCACAGCACTTCAGTCCAGTGGAAGGGAAAACGTGGAAGGGGGTGGAATTTATCTAGAACAGAGCACTAGAATTTCATGCTAAAGATTTTGTTCAAGGATGTGGCTTTTGAGATTGATCAGAGGGCAATCATCCAAGCTCCTTCATGAACATGTAGGAAAAAAGTGCAAACTTCTAGAACTGTGAGAATAGTCTTCACACTGAGCATACAAATTCAGTGGTAAAGAAGAAAACTGTAACTAAGATTAACTAAAGCACAACCTTTGACCACAGATGCTTATGCTGATGCAGGAATGATAGATACTAAAGGAAAAACAGGGGGAAAAATCTATCAAGGACATTAGAGACTGTACATTTCAGAGGGAAATACAATTCACAAAATTAGTTCAAACAACTCATTAAATAAATGATTCAATGTCCAAGCAAAAAGCAATAACATCACTCCTGGCGTGATCAGTAATCAGTGAAACAGTGAGTATAATCAGTAAAAATAGTAAGACTACTAATAATTATAATAACAATAATAATAGCAACAACAAAAGTAAAAGGCAATAAAGTTGCATTTAAGCAGGATCAATTGTTAGATTTAATAAAGATTTGTAATGAGCAATGGCCACTATGTTCAAAGAACTAAAGGAAACTATCTCTAAACAATTAACAGAAGGTTTCAGAATTTAGCACAGTGGCATGATGCTTGACTAGCATGCATAAAGTCCTAAGTTCAGTCCTTGGCCCTGGAAAAAAAAAGGAAGGAAGGAAGGACATTCTAATAAAGCAGATCTACACCCACATATACCATGTTCAAAACTTTGAAAGAGAGAAAATTCGGAAAGCAATAAGCCAAAAGTGACACATCTCCTACATAAACCCACAATGTAATTTACAGGTGACTTCTTATTTTACACAATAGAAGCTAGAAGGCAATGGGGTGTCACATTCAAAGATGTGAAAGTAAAAATGTGTCAACCAAAATTTTAGATTGAATACAACTATTCAAAAATGAAAGGTGAAGTAAAGACCTTGCAAAACAAGTGAATTACCCTAGGTTATATTGCTAAGTGAACTTCCTTGAAAGAAAAATGAAAGAAAATTTTCAGGTTGAAATCAAGTAATAATAACTAGGATTTTTTTTTAATCAAGAAGAACAACAACAACAAAAAGCAACCAATAATGGTAATTAGGTTGGTAATCATAAAATATAATATAGTTACATATCTCTTAACTCATATAAATAGGAACTTCTGGTTTTAACTCCAGTATGCAAAGAGCTTGGAATTTATGACACCATTTTATAAGAAAAACTGAACAGATGAAAAAAGACTTATTTTGGCTAACAGAGAAATTAGTTTACAAGGCAAGCCACCACCTTAAAATTTTCAGAGTCTCAGCGGAGATCTGTTCCTTAAAACAGAAGCTACTAGAACCGTAACCTGACCTGTCCTGCAATAAATGTTAAAAAATATACCAGGGGAAAGAAAATTATATAGGTTGCGAACTCAGATTGATATAAAAAAAGGAAGAGCACTGAATAAAAGTATATAAATGTTGATTAATTTTATTTTTCATAATCTCAATTGATTTGTTAGATAACTATTTAAGAAATAACAGTGAAAAGGATTAATAACATATAGGAAATTGAATTAATTATAGCTAGGCATAAACAATGACAGGGAAAACTTGGTAATACTGTATATGGTAGTAGTATACTGAGGAGAATAATATCTTGACTATTATTATACAGAGGTGAATTATTCAATTATTCAAGAAGACATAATAATTCTGGACATAGAAAAAATGTTGAAAGAAAGAATAAATTTGGAGGGTCACACTTTCCTTTTCCAAAACTTAATATAAAGCTGGAGTAATGGAGAAAGTATGGAAGAAGAATAGATAAATTGATAAAAGGAAAATTTTGATAGTTAGTAATAGCCCATGTTCATGGTCAAAAAATATAAGGAATCCAAGTCAATTCAATGAGAGAAAAAGATGAGACTTTACATCAAATGGTGCAGGACAGGTGGATCTCCATGGGCAAGTGATGGAAGCTAAACCTCTACCTCTTAATAGTATTTAAAAAAATCATTGAAAAGTGTTCATAGACATACATGGAAGGAGCCTGAGAGAAGACAAAAACTAAGAGTAAATCTTTGTAATTTTAGAGGAGGCTTGATTTCTTAAATGACATCAAAAGCAAAAACTATAAAAGAAAAATGTAGGTTAACTGGACTTCATTAAAATGTGAAACTTTGTGCTTCATAAGACGCCAATTAGAAAGACTTATTTTCAGAATATATATACAATGACAACAAAAACCAAAACATCCAAATAACCCAATTTTAAGATGGTCAAAGAATTTGAATAATCATTTTAATACATGCTATATTGTTCTATTTATGAAATGTTCCATGTATAAAATGACCATTAAAACTAAATGTGTAGAAATAAAAAGTTGATTAGTAGTTTTCAAGGGCCAGGAGCAGGAGGGAAGGGAGAATCACTGATAATGGGTATGAGGTTTTATTTTTTAAGTAATTAAATGTTCTAAACTTAAATTCTGGTGATGCTTGCACAAGTTTCTAAATAAACTAACATTCACTAATTCCTTTGCTTAATCTTTGTTTTTAGATATTTCTTTTTACCTGGGTCACTTTCATTCTTATTGAAAAAAAATTACTTTTATATTTCCTTTAACGCAGGTCTGTTGATGATAATGTTTACCCCTTTATTAATTTAAATATATATTTTCTCATTCTTGGGAGTCTAGAGTAAAAAATTAAATTTATGGTTAATTTATCAAAGCTTTGAATCCTATATATCCCATTGTTACTGTTAAGAATTCTGTTGCCAGCTGGGTATGGTATCACATGCCTGTAATCCTAGCAATTTGGTAGGCTGAGGCAGGAGGATTACATGTTTGAGACCAGCGTCATCAATTTAACAAGGCTCTACACACATAGTGAGATCCTGTCTCAAAATTTAAAAAATGAAATTAAAAGTTTGAAAATGTGGCTCAATGGTTATGCACCCCTGGATTCAATCCACAGTACCAAAAAAAAACAATTATCTTGTCAACAATTTTTTTTCCTTGTAGGTTATCTGTCTTTCTCTCTTGTTGCTATAAAAAGATTGTCCTAAGGTTTTATTTTGAGGAATTTAGTTATATGTGCCATTTATTTAAGTGGCTTACTGTACATGATGTTTCCCAAATATTCATCAATTTTGGTTTAATTTATCTACTATGATCATTTACCCCACCCCCAAAAAAAAGGAATTTGTAGATAATACAAGGAACACTGATCCCAAGACAGAAGTGGACATTGATATCCATCCAGGAACCTGAAATATCATCAGGACCCCACCCATAGATCCCAATAAATTGGGAACATAGGAGGGAAATCTTAAGTGAGTCTTAAATATGGTAAAGAAAAGCTAAAAGTGCTTTCTTACAGAGAAAGGTGGGAGATAAATGTCAGTTGTAATTATGAATGCAGTTACATTGCTGAAGTAGGAGTTTATCATCTGTTTTCTAGGTTTCTTCCAAGGAAGATCAGCCCTCTGGAACCTTTGAGGAACAGCTCCTCAAATGAGTAGAGAGTGCGTTGGCACAGCAGAAGCAGTGGAATGCTGTAGCCACTCGGTAGTACAACACTCTGGCCTTTCAAAATTTATCATCTTGTTACAAGAAATACATTTAGAAAGTCAACTTCCAGTTTCAGCATCTTCAGAATCTGCCTCAGCTTGCAGGTTGAGGCCTTGAACTTCCTGGGTCACGCAGCCACACAATTGATCATGGAAGAGTTACTAGTGCTGGTCATTTCTGCCCAACACAGGATTCCTCTGAGAAAGGACCTTTGCTCCAAAGCTCCCTGGCAGTACAGCTGGGGCTTATCCCTGTTTGTTTCATGGTCCAAGGCTCTTCCTATTTACTTCACCCTTGTTTCTTTCCTACCAGTTTTCCTTGTTCATCACTTTATCTTTCACAGAAAGTTGACACAAATAAAGCAGATTCACCCTTAATTCTATTTCAGTGCCTGTTTTCCAAGGGTTCTACTAGAGGGTCAAACTCCAGAATATATTGCAACAATTTTTGTTAAAGATTGTTCAACTGAAGACTTTTTCACTGTGTCTAGTCTGCCTAATGCAAATAAAATTCAATTATCTTTGCAATTCCCTTGCTTTTTTGTCATCCATATTACCAATATGGACTTTATTTCTTCAAAGATTTATTTTCTCCTCTTTCTTGACATGCTCCTGTTTTAAATCCTTTGATTGCCTTTCACCACTTTTTCCCTGATATCTTGTTCTTTGCTTTTAGATTTTGTCCACAAGCTTATTGCTTCAATAACTTCATAGCAATACACCTGGTAACCAGTTTTGTATCTGCTCAATTTCTAGATTTTTCTGGTAATTCTTCTCCAAGGAAGAAATTCCTTTTCCTTTACTTCCCTTTTATTTTATCATCATATAGGAATGTTTTCTTTTATTTTTCATCTTTGAATGAGGAGACAGAAAAAAATTAAGTCGTGCTCCAAGTTAGAAAGAACTTTTCCTAGTTTATGTGATGTTCCTTAGCACAGAGTTGTATGACTGAGTGTCTTGATTTCTTCCTGGACAAGTGATTGAGAGCAGCAGTATTGCTCATGTCTCTGTTTCGCTTGCCTCTCTTTTCTTCCTGAACATAGGCTTATCTTGTACTTGTGTACTTGGCAGCTCCTCTTTTCCTTCTAGAACTACAAGTAAGTCCAGGAGAGCTCCTGCCAGTGAACACTCACTGTTTCCATTGTTCAAAATGAGTCCTAGTTTTTCCTTGTAAGAGGTGCTGCCTACCCTTTGCAGTGAAGTATTCTATAAACCCTTCCTGAACCTGTGCCTCTGTTTAATTTCTGTGGTGTTGGAAACTCATTGTTGCATGCTAATATAGCTTCTAATTTTATCAAAGGTGGATAATGCATTTCTCCTCTTTATTATTCACCTAGAAGAGAAAGATAAAGAACTATTTATCTGTTCCAATATTTTAAAACCAAATATTTTTCTATTCATATTTTACACAGAATGCATTGGGGATAAAAGTTTTGAAACTTTATTTTTTTTGCTTTTTATTAATCATATATATCTGATTGTCCCTATTTATTGACTCAATTTAGGAAGAACATGGTAAGAAAGACTGACAGCTGAAGGGAAAGAAAAGGCCTGATGAGGAATGAGAGCTCTCAGAGAATTCAAGAAGCTCGGTTAAACCTTAACAAACTAAATTACATTCAATTGACAAATTTGTAATTTTTCTACCAAAAATTAGAAAAATAGAGTTCCAGAAACATAATATTGATTTTAGAAACATTAATGATTGATTTATTTTTACATATAGTGTTACACAAAACTGAAGTTACATTTAATAAAAAACGTTTACCATTTCTTTAACTTAATAGTATTAAAAAACTTCCACGTTATTAAATTATTATAATCGTTTATTTTAACAACTTTGGAATATTTTATCCTTTGTAAACTATAGTTTAAAAAATAATTTCACTAATGCTAGTTATTAGTATTTTCCTTTTTTTTTCTTTTTGCTATATAAATAACCTCATAATAGTTGGGAAATCTCTTGCTGTTCTGAAACTGAGGTTAATGCCAAGAGCTAAGGATAAGCTAAGTTACTAAGTACTTTATATTTGAAAAAGAGCTATTAATGAGCAGTGAACAAATGGAAGCAGATGTCTTTCCTCAAAGTTTACAGAGGTGTATGGTGATTAATTTAGTGTCAACTTGATTGAGCCATATGGTACCCAGATATTTGGTCAAATGTTAATCTAGGTGTGAGGGCGTTTTGAAAGAGATTAACGAATTGATAGACTGAATCAATTAGATTGCCCTCCCTCATGTGAATGAGCCTCATACAATCAATCAAAAGCCTAAAGGAAACAAAGACCTGGACCCTTTCAAAAATGGGAAATTCTTCCTGACTGGCTGCTTTTGAGCTAGAACATCAGTTTTTTCCAGCCTGTGGACTCAAATTCAAACATCAATTTATCGTGGGACTTGAGCCACTGACTTTTGGAGTAGGGTTATACCTTTGTCTCCACAGCTTGCTCACTGCAGACTTTGGTACTTAATAGCCTCTATGGTCATCTAAGCTAATTCCATATCAATTCTTATTTTATACACTATACAATACACAGACAGAGAGAGACAGAGAGATGCACAATTTCTTCAGGGAACCCTGATTAATGTGATAGAGCCTTTGATATTTAACCATCACAGTAACATAAATGATTCCTCAAATATGAAGCTCAGTGAAACAGGCTTTGCCTACAATGCAGTGTTTGAGGGAAGAGGCTAGTAATTGTTTTCTGTATAGAGGACTTGAGAGGGGAGCTTCCTTTGCATGATAAGCCAAGTAAGGCAGCAGCCCTAAAACAGTAACAGAGACAGGAGAAAGGGAGAGCTCATTCCAGGTTTTTGTTGGTTTGTTTGTTTGTTTTGGGTTCTGGTGGTTGAATCCAGGGCTTCAAACATGCTACCCAAAGTTATTCACCATTTAGCCAAATCTCAAGCCCATTTATTTATTTATTTATTTGGAGACATGGACTCATAACCAAGCAAGCCTCAAACTCGTAATCCTCCTGCCTCAGCTTCCCAAGTAGAGCAACTGGGATTGCATGCAGGCACCATGGCACTTGGCAAGAGAACTAGCTCTTTATCTGGCTCCTTGATCACTACAGCATTCCCCCACGGGTGGAATAGGTCATGTTGCAGTTCCTAGAAGGAGAGCAGATATGCATTTTTATTGCTTGGGGGTATAGAGCAACAAGGAAAATCAGTCTAGAAATTTCTGAAGCAAGAAGACTACTGGAGAAGCTGAACCAAGTGGAATTTTGGGATCTGGGTTAAGAAAGTCCCATGCCAGTTTTCCTTAACCCTGGAAGAATGTAGGTGCCCCAGTGCTGCCTGGTATTCCCAGAGAAGGAGCAGAGAGGGGACAACAGGAGAAAGGGAGAGACGCCTGGGTAATCTCTGGCCAAGGAAGACACAAGGGAGGGCTGAAGGGAAATGAGTTTGCCATTCTCTGAGGAGAACTATGGTAGGATAAAACTGAACACTGCTTCCTGGAAAATCATGCTTGCCACCAATTTAAGAGACCAACACAATTGCAGAGGGCCTGGGAGCAAATAGATCAAATCCAGGCAAGAACAAGGAGACCTTCTCCCACCTGGCCATTTACAAATGCAATCTGTCCTCTTCTACTTCCCTCCCTGTCCTGCTCCCAATGCCACAGAAGCTAGATTTTGAAGGAGTGGGCCCATAGCCACAACTGCTGACCCTGTCACCTCCAAACTCCCTGATTCACAAACTTAGTTGGGCTGAATTTGGTTTGTGCTGGAGGTGGAGGTGGTTTGAATCAAATTTCATAAAATGTGATAGTGCTTATTACATTTCAGTAAAGTATTTGAAAGTTCATAAAGTCGGCTCAAAATCTTGTTAGTGTTAGCGAAAGGGAGATTTGACATTGCACAGTTTAAATAGGTGACTAGAAGGAAAAAAAGTTGACCCTCAGGGTTATACAGTGGAGGGGGTAGAGGGAGAGGAGGGGAGGGGAGGGGAGAGGTGGGGAGGGGGGAGGGTGGATGATGGGAAAGGCAGCGGAGCACAACAGACACTAGTATGGCAATTTGTAAATCAATGGATGTGTAACTGATGTGAATCTGCAATCTGTGTATGGGGTGAAGGTGGGAGTTCATAACCCGCTAGAATCAAAGTGTGGAATATGATATGTCAAGAAATTTGTAATGTTTTGAACAACCCACAATAAAAAATTAAAAAAAAAAAGTTGAAATTCTTCAGTGAACCAAATATACCAAGGGATGGAAACTAAGAGTTTGCTGTATGTTAACTATTAATTCCCCTGCATTTCCAATTGTTTCCTTAATATAGATTCCTTGAAGATAAGTTAGTATATTATTAAGACATTTTTGGTTATTGGAAATACACTTTAACTAGCTTTTATTAAAGAGTAGAGGGCATTATGATATAATCAGAGAAGTTTGTCATGAAATTCTAGGACATGCACACATCTGGCCTTCAGATATACATGCTAGTTACCAACTAGACTTTGAAACTTTTTATCATTTTTTTCTGTATCGACAACATGCCTATACGTCTATTTTTGGCAGAGTAAGTTTTGGAGTGTTTGTTCGTTCGTTTCTTGCCTCCCTCTAGTCTAAATTTTTACATTAGAATTTTTAAATAATCTTTAGTGGTTAATAATTTTTTGAGAACTATCTCAATTGAGAAAAAAAACAATTTTTTCTAAAGCCCTAACTGATTTTCTAGCTCTTTCTATTGGATAATTCATCCTTGTTTCACTGACTAATATCCCACTTTACTATGTAACTGCTTTTCATAGTCAGATTAATTGTGCACAGTTCTCTACTGATTCAATAATTACAGTTTCAGAATGTGTTTTAGGATCTGGGAGAGCTAGCCTCTCTCAGCATTATACTTTTTCATTGTTCTTAATTATTTTCCACTTTTTTCACCATAAAGATGAATTATCTTGTCAAGATTTAAATGGAAACTTTAATGATAATTTGTACATTGGGATTTGCACTTCATCTGGAATATGGTAGATAATTATGTGGTTTTGCATGTTATGCATATTATTTGTGTTGGTTGACTGCTTCGTTTTGTTTTTAGGCCATACATGCTTTTTAGAAAGGGCACTAGATATATTATTCCTCACTTACTTCTAAAATACTACTATATAGGAACCAAGTTAAGTCATTGCATATTTTTATATGCATGGTCAATTACGTAACTCTTAATAGTGCTAACAATTTTATGAATGAATTGTTTCTGACTCTTCTATCGGTTCTGGATTTTATGTAAGATCATTCCCTGGTTTATATTGACTTTTCTGTTTTCCTTTCTGTCCCTGGGCACAGGGACTAATGCTCTTGCTTCTGCCTGCTTTAATGATATGGTGTATTTATACCTTGGAGTCTTAGTACTTTCTTCTATGTGGGCTCTAAAATGACAATGTACATTGGGACAAAACAAAGAATCCCATAAATATGAATTATTTATAGTGTATTGACTAACAATATCTGTCCTCACAAAAGTCAATTACACAAGATTAGATATTGTGGCAGATTTCAAACAGTGCTCTGAAATGATAAACTACAATAAAAGCAACAAAATGCATAAAAATCCTGTGGCCCTGGTAAATAATTCTTTTGCTTCCAACAGATCAGCCACTGCTTACAGGTCCAAAACTGTCTGTGTCTCCCTTCAAGTGCTGTGTCTCCCTTCAAGAATGAGCCTAGGTCCAGATGCCCTGGGAAGCCTCTGCCATCTGGAAAGATCCAGCCAATACCATCTTAATTGTATCTTCATGAGGGTAGGGTAGGTGTTCTGGGATGGCTTAACCCTCTCAATGGGAAACAGCCTTCTCATGAATTCAAATGCCTATCATATATTCCTAGCTAGATAAAGCTTCCTTCTGTTGGAACCTCTGAATGTAGAGGAAAGACCACATTCAGAAATAAGACAAATGTGGTGTCATTTTCCCATGTAGGTGCCCTGGTATCAGACACAGGGGTTCTGTCCTATTTAGGTTAGTCCTCTTGGAGAAACCAGCAGCCTGGGCCTTTAGTAACTGATATCCCCAGGATTCTCATTGTTAGCCAGGTCCCCCAACAGCTTTGTTGTCAGTGCCACTTCCTTTGTTCCTCCCTTTTATCTCAGAGCCACTGACCTGATACCAATTGAGCTGAGATGAAATAATGCTATCTGTAGATATTCACAGTGGTCTGAGTGGGAGGCTTGACATCACTGTAACTAGGAAAAAAGGTTTTTAAAAAGTGGAGCTAGCAAACAGCAAAGCACACAAGCTGCAACTTTAATTGGAGTTGCTATGTTGAACAACAAAGGAAACAGGTTGACTCATTTGGTTTCTATTGTACTGGAGTGATAGGGTTATTTTAGTATGTGTCCTAGCTATTCCTTCTAGAGCATCGAATAGAAATAGATTGGTCCAAGCCCCACTGAATACATTGGCTTATAATATAGTTTGCATTTAAATCAAATTTATAGTTGCCTAAAATAGATTCTCCTACTGAGCAGAAGTCATATAAGTAGCAGGCAGAATGATAAGGGTGTTTTTTGCCATTCATTCAAAAGCACATGAATTACTAAAGATACACTTTTCAATTGTTATCCATCCTACTGAGACTATTGCAAGAGTTCAGTTTCTTCTCAATTACCCTGAAATGATGCACTTTTGTGTGATGTTGTTTTAAATCTCTATTATCTCTAAATGTGTTTTCCTGCAATACTCAAAGGTGTTGTGTAAAACACCAGGAAGCTCAAAAGATTGTTGTTTCTTTTATTTTCATTTCTCTTTTCCCCTTTTTTTTCCTTATTTTTATTAGGGTTCATAGGTATAGTTTAGCTTTATTATTCTCTCTCTCCTGGGGACATTTGGCAGTGTTTGGAGATATTTTTGGTTGTTACAACTGTGCAGAGATAGAGGATTTGCCACTAGCTGGAGGGGAAAAGGTCAGATATGCTATTAAACATCCTACATTGCAAAAGAACAGTGCCTTCTAGAAGGAGATATCCAGCCCAAATATCAGTAGGGTTGAGATTAAGAGACCTGGATCCAGAAGAAACAAACAAGATTGATAAGATGTAGCTTTTACATGATTTGTATAAGGTGAATTGACATATCTTCACTCTTAGATTTTGAATTTAGATAGAGGAAATTAGTGCCTTGTGGGACTTCTATAGATGGAGTTTTCTGAGAAGTTGCCAATGAGTCTTTAAAATTTTAATTTTTAAAAAATCATTTCCTAGATTTGCCATTCATCCCAAGTTCTGATGTCACTTTTCTATCTCATATTCCTCCCCTATATTGATGGTCTACATAATTGAAGGGGTTTTCTTATAGTAGAAAAAAATCGCACTAAAGTTCTTTGTAGTTACATTTACTTAGCAAGTGTGATACGTACAATAAGTTTAAGTCGCTTGTTTGAAGGTTGCTAGTGATGGGAGTCAGGATGCACCATCCCCAAAATATAACACTTTGGCTTTTTGAGAAAACAGAGGAGTAGGAAGCTCACTCTTAGCTTCCTGTAGCCCTTCTCCCCTACAGCAGGCAGCAAAATCTCCATTCAAGAGGTGCCCACCCTATGTAGCCAAAGGAAAGGAACATTCTGATCATTCAAAGACACAGACATGCCGAGGAGAATCTGAAAGCAGGGTGTGCTAAGTTGTCCCATTTTTATGACCATTAGATCATGCTCTTGTGTCCTCCAGCCACAGTTTCCCATTACCCTTCACTTTTCAATAAATCTGAGCATAAAACTATACATGTTTATTTTTCTTTGAATCTCCATAAGGCTCTCCTGTCACATAAAATCTATTTCAAATAAGTTTGTATGCTTCTCACATCCCAATACGTCTCCCATTATAGTGGGCTGAAGCCATGAACTTAGCAATAAATGAGAAAGTGACATTTTTTTCCCTCCTCTGGACTGAGAAAGCTAAATTTTTATATATAATTTGATTCTATTGAGATAAAGTGAGGGGACTTTGGTGAAACCCAATTAAATGCATGTATTTATAGTTTCCCGGCTATACTTGAGACTCAGTCTTCCACTTAATATGTTGGCCCTTTAATCCCACTTTCATTCTTTCATTTTTACTGCTCCTTCTTTTTTTCAGGGTTCTGACAGACCATGTCAGCCTTTGAAGTTTTTCATATAATAAAACGTCCCTATAAAACCTGAAAAATTAGTATACACATTGGCAGTTTGGAGAAGCACTTGATTCAAACGTGATCCACATCAAACAATAAAATTCATATGTGTGGAATGACTAGGCCAGTCATTATACAAATAAGGAACGGATCACCAAGATCTTCCTGGTGCTACCTACATTCATACCTGGTATGGAGTCTTGGTAAATATATACTTCCACTAGACCCTTTCTTCAGGCTTCCAGGTTTAGATTTAAACAGATACACTAAAATTGTTCCAGGTTTAGAGTTAAACAGATACACTAAGATATAAAATTTTTTTTCTAAAACAGCCCTAAGATAGGAAAAATGTGCTTTTTTCAGAAATACTTTTAAACATCAAATGTTCAATCTTTATTATCTCACAAACATGTCAAAATAAAGAATATCAGTATTTAAGGCAATGCTTTTCAACTGGGAAAGTTTCTGCCCCCAGGAAACATTTGACAATATTAGGAGACATTTTGGTTTTCACCAGTGGGAAAGTGTAGGTGGTGTTGGCATCTTGTTGATAAAGGCCAGAGTGCTATTGAGTTCCCTACAATGCACAGGAAAAAACCCATAACAAAGACTTATTCAGCTCCAAATATCAATAGCATCAATGTTGAATAGCCCTGATGCAAAGGATGAACCCAAAATGAGTTATTAGATGAATCTCACCACCCTTAATGCAGAGTAAAACCAGACTAGAAAACATGTTTCAAAACTTATCATTTCTTTTTATCTTTTTCTTTACTTTAAAAGGAAGTACTTTGGGAGTTAGTACTCCATGGTACTAAAAAAAAATGTTTATTAACCTTATAAATCAAATTAAAATCTACATTGCACTTTTTATTCCCATTTTTTTCTTACATTAATAGTTATCATTCCAAAGTGTACAGCTTAGAAGGCAAACTAGTCTTTCAGTTACTTTATAGAAAACCCTAGACAAATCTGATTTATAGTAGTCTAAAAATATTCTCCTGAGAATAACTCTTTTTTGAATTGTACCCACAGGGTACTTTAGGTCCCTTCAACTGATATGCCACTTTATAAACACAGCAACAAAATCCCCAAGGTCCTATTGGGTTCTGAAACCATAAATTTTAAGTAAGGCATAGTTGGAATAAATTAAAAGAATTATTTTCTAATGTAGCATGTAAGAAATTTACAGAATTTCTTTTCATCTCAGATGTAGTGCAAGGTAAAATGTTAGGTTTGCTAAAATTAAATAGCAGATAAAGAAAGTAACATAAAAGGAGGGGAGGGAAGCAGATTGTGATTGTAAATAATGCATTATTAATGGAAAATAGATATTCAAATTGTGTTCTCGACCTTCAGTGTCAGTAAGAACCATGGACAGCACTTGTTCCCTGTTGTTGCCTGAGCTTCTGTGACGCTAATTCAGAGAAATCTATAGAAAGGGTTGTGAGTCTGAATGGTATGGTAGGTTTTCATTCAACTTTAACATGTATGAATTGAAAGGGGTTTTGTAAATATTTTAAACCACATGAATGATCTGAGTTTATTTTGCTTAGCTGATAATATGTGAACACTAAATACAGAATATGAAGACTACTAATATAGATAGCCTATTGCAATTAAAATATTTTAAATTATATTTTATAATTGAGGAAACTAAAGTGCAGAGTTCATTTAATTTTCTCAAAGACCCACAGACAGTGAGTGGAAGAGCCAACATTATTATGCTAATAAAAATGAAAACTAGAAATGATTCATGAATAAATTCATTAGCCAGTATTTTTGACATATTAGTATATATCTCAGCCCAGACCTTTATGTGCACATATAAAAAAATTTATGAAATTTAAATCATACTACGTATATTGTCTTGTGATTTTTTTTTCTCACTTAATAATGCAATATATAATTTGAAGGATGTGATTCCAAATCTGCAAGAAGCATTCTCCATTTTGGCAACTAATTAGTAATCTGTTGACCTCTACGCTCTAAGATGTTAAGAGTGTTTACCACCAAAACCTAAATCATAGAGAAACGAGATGAGTTTTAAAAATGCTATGTAAACCCAATTTAAAAAAAAATATCTAGTGCAAGACATTTTATGTCACTTAGAAATCTAATGCAGACAGTAACTATACAATGGGAAAAACAGATCACTGCTTTCCCCGAAATAAACTGACAAGAAAATACTGTTGTTTTTTAAATTTTCTTTAACTATAAAAATTGCTTAGTATAATGGTGAAGTAATATAAATCTGTGAATTATAAACTTTTAAAATTGCCAACTCTGAGTGTAAGTATTAAAGTACACATCAACCATATATGTGCAATTATTTACTTTTAGATTATATGCATATTCTACTCTACCAGTGGATTGAAAGTTATATAGTAAAAATTTTTTAAAAAGTTACATTTTTAACTTTTCAAGAAACCTTCCTGATATTTGCATAGCAGTTGAACCATTTTATATTTCCACCAAAAGTGTACAAGAGTTTTCAATTTCTTCACATCTGTAACATTATTTGTTATCTTTTGTCTTTTTGTGAATAGTCCTCCTAACAGTTAGAACGTCAGTATGGTTTTGATTTGCATTTCTCTAATTACTACTGATGCTGAGCATATTTTCATATACCAGTTGGCTATTTGTATATTTTCTTCAGAGAAATATCTATTCAAGTTCATTATCCATTTTTAAATTATTTAGGGCAATTTTTTACCTTATATATTTTAGATGTTAGCCCCTTATCAAATATGTCTTATAAGTACTTTCTCACATTACATGGGTTACCTTTTTACTCTATAAGTTGTTTCCTTTGCTGTGCAGAACTTTTTAATTTTATGTAGTCCCACTTGTCTGTTTTGGCTTTTGTGACCTGTGCTTCCAAATCATATCTGAGAAATATTTGTAAGAGTAATGTCAAGAAGCTTTTCCCTTGTATTTTAATTTAGAAGATTTATGGTTTTAGATCTTATATTTAAGTCTTTAATCCATTTTCAGATGATTTTCTGATTGGTGTAAAGCAAAGATCCATGTAAATGGGATCCCACATGTAAAAGGAGAAAGACAGATGAGGAAAGTATGATGACCAAAAATAAACAATATATATTAAATACTCCACCAGTTTTAACATGCATTGTTATATTTTTCTAACATTACCAGCAAATTTCAAAAAACAATCCACACTTAGTGTAAAGTTCATCTTGATGTAGTTGATGTAAATACATACCTTAAATAGATCTTGATGAGTCCAATTTCTTTTTCCGCCTTTTTTTAATGTCATATCCTTTTGGACTTTTGTCATTTTAACTCTTCATGTGTCTAATTCATCTCATACAAAAAAAATTCATAACCAAAAAACTGCAACACACCGCCATAAGCTGAATAGAAACACAGAAATATTACAATATTGCAGATTTTTCTTTTCCCAGAAGATCCATCTTTTGACTTAACGTGAGTCTTCTGGCATACGGATTGAGTGAGGTTCCAAGATCATTAAGAACATGGATATTAGTAAAAATGTAATAATAAATTGTAGCATTCTCTTCCATATTGTTCTGGTTCATCTTGATACTTATGATATTAAGAAAAATACTTCTGTGAGGTATTAAAGGTAAAAGGTATCTTATCATGGGTTAAAGAAAGAGTGGGAGGAGAGGATATATAATGTTCCAGGTAGACTTGCAGTTCTAGTGACCTGGTCAAGAACAGGAGGAAGGAGTTCTACCTAAAAAGGTGCAAATATCAAGAATATCTATTTTTGTTGGTTCATTCTTTCAGTAAGTATGTCTTGAGTAGGCCTAACTATCAAATATGTGCTGATGGGAAATTAGTCAGTAGAGAGCAAAAGTAATAATATATGAGAAGACGATGACTGACAGAGGAAAATTGACTGCAGGGCCAAAGGCTGAGCTATTGCACTAAACAAATGGAGAGCTTTCTTCAATTAACAGAGGGGGAGTGATCCAGGAGACTCCATCTAGAAAGATTCCACCTGCTCATACTGTTCAGTGCCCAGAAATAAATGCAGGAGAGGAGTGAAAAACAAAGAACCATTATGATAATGCAGAACCAGCAGAACAAGAGATGGTGACCCGGAGGTGAAGCACAGTTATTTTCCTCACCATTTCAGGACTAGTTCAAACAAAGAAACACAGTAAGGAAGATTTGATAATGAAACCAATGCTATCTCCTGTATCAATATCTAATCAATGTTGAGCATGTTCTTTTAAGTATGTGGGATACACAAAAGAACAAATAGATATGTATCTTGCTCCCATAGTTTACATTTTTCTTTTATTTGAATTTTTTAAATGTATGAATAATTGAATGTGAGTTCATCTTATAATTTGAGATGTCATTCTCAAATAATTTTATTTCTACATCTTGAATAGAAAAAAATCAGTATTGGATAGAAAGCAAAGGGAATAAGGGAAAAATTGTATCATCTCACTGGTATATACTAATGACTTTTAGAACACAACCTTAACTTCTTGTCTTTTGTTAATTTTGTTCCTGAAGTATCTCAACCATCCCAAAAAGATAGCATCTGAGTAAGAAACAGAAATACAGGTCCATGCTCTATAGCACTGCATGTGCATAAAAGAAAAAAAAAGCATGAAGAAAGCTGAGATATTGACAGTACTATTAAAAGCTGGTTTTAAGGTTTTTCTCTTTGTTCTTACTTCAGTTTTAAGGGGTAGTACCTTTGGTCTGGGTACCAAGCGGTTTCATGGATGTCATAGTGCCAACATCACTTGTTATATTAAAAATATTTATCTATTAAGATTGAAAACAAATTCCAAAGAGATATCACTGCCTTCCCAAAGTGAATAAATCACTGCAATCAAGTAGAACACATGGAAAAACAATAGAAAGAGCTGGAAAAGACAAAGATGGGAATAGAGGAGAGAAAAGCTGGACAGAGATCAAAAAGGGAAGACTCCCTGTCTTTCCAATCTTCCTATTATAGAAAAGTCTGATTGTAGTGTTTAATTTTTTAACTTAATCACATTAAATTTTTTGTACTTTGCATAATTATTATTCCCTAGTTGTAGAAGTTGTTTAATGTAAAAGAAGTGTGAACTAGTTCTGAACTGAAAGACTTTTGAAATTATCAGGAGACCTTCTTAGGAGTCATCATTGGTATTATATGACCAATAGGAAAGAAAATCATAAAGGATCAAGGATTTATAATAATTTTTTTAAAAAAAATACATAATAACAGTTTCTGATATTTCTTTCCAAGGGGGACTTGAAATATGATAATTTAATTATTATTTATTTTCATATATATTATTCTTTTCCTATGATAATACCGACAGCCATAATTGTGTGAGTCCTGAAAGGGAAATGATTCAGTTCAGTCAAATTGTACCAATTGAAATGGATCATCCCTAACAAACATTGGACTACAATTTTTAGAAAATCCCTTTTAGTTTGTAGGAATGATAGCAATATCTAAGTAAGCTAGACACTGTTGAAAGGTGTGTATAACACATTTGCAGCTCTACTATTGAGGTGCTATCTTTCAGGGAAGTGCAGCCCAGAGACAATATTGAGAATTATCCTCTTAATAATGGACAATCTTCAGTGTGCAGTTGCCAAGATAAATGAAGTCATGGGCTTTGGATTAGAACTGAAATTCTCTTTCCAGCTGTGCCTCCCTGACTTATCTGGGTAAAAAGAAAACTGTTCTTTTTTAAAAAAGTACTTTGCAGCCTTTTCTTTCTATGTCTGTTTATATCTCATCACGGAGATATCAACATAGGTTGCACCTTGATGATTTACAATGCCCCTAACTAGTAAACTACTAACCTAATGAAAAGTATAGGATGTTATGAAGTAATGTGATTGATTTCCTAAGATTATATGCAAAACTAATTTCTATTACTGTCCACATCAGTGGCATACTTTTTTGTCCGACCTCCTATTGCTGATCTCTTTTTCAAGGAATGTAGTGGGCTTGTGCTTAGCCATGGCTACAGTTCAGGAGCTGAGATTGAGTGGAAAAATGGAAAAGTAAAAATAAGCTTTGGCTCTTAAACAGCAAAATTGATGCCCAGTTCCCAAATGAGTGTGGCGGGGGGGGGGGGGTCACAAGAGAGTCAAAACATTAGACCTAAATGGAGGATCAATCCCAGGTATCAAGAAAAGCCTCAGGAATGAATAATAGGAAAGATTCTCCAGGCAGATTTGAGAGGTGAAGCACAGGCAAATTTTTGAACATGAAGGTATCCACAGCCCTTTGTACTATGCCAAAGTGGAGTCTGTGTGGGGTGGGAGTTGCAAAGCTAAGCTGTTCTTACATCTATAATTCCCTTCTTAGATGTGAAAGTTTTAGAAAATAAAGTAGGAATAAAAAAATGGGTTTTGTAGAAAGCATTACTATGAAAAGAAAACTAATTTGCAAACAGAAAAGCAATTTGCATCTTTGAATGCTAAAAATAAATTAAGTCTCTGAATTAATCTAAGTTTAATAAATCAAAATGTTTTGTTTGAAAAAACTCATTCATTCCAAAATCCATAAGCATCAAGATGGATTTATTATTGTGTAATATTCTGAGGTTCTATTCTTAATTTGTCACTGAAAATAATGCCTGTTATTGTTCGACATAGATCCAGCTGTAGTGATTTTTAAAATCAGGATAGACTAGGCTTTACATTGGTAACAAATGAATCATGAAAAATCATTTACGTAAAACAGCAAAGGTGTATTGCTTGCTTATACTACACATCCCATGGGAATCAACAACATGAGAATTTTGCTTTATTTAATCAGATAAGGGGGGGTTAAAAGGATACTGTACCTGGAGCATTGCCAGTAGTCATAAGTGACAAGATATCTTAGAGGAACACAGAGGCTTTTCATTGCCTTACCATGAAGGTTGCATGGCATGCCTACACACCTTTCATTGGCCAGAGCTGATCTAATGGTTGTGCCAATGCAGTGGGGGTTGGGAAATGTAAACTCTCATGGCAGGGATAGAATGGATAATCAAGTCTTTGCAAATACTAGCGATGTTTATCCATGTTTTATACTTTACAATGATACTAAGATTCTAGAGAACACTCGTATAGAGTATAGAAAGGGACATGAGAAAAAAGGAATAAAAATCCAAGAAAATGGTTATAAGAAAGAATAAGCAAAGGATCTTTGGAGTAATATGAAATTAAGTTATTTCAATTGTTCCATAATTTGCAGTTATTGCATGAACACATTAGTCTTCTTTCTGTTGCTGTTACCAAAATACCTGAAAAGTACAACTGAGAGGAGGAAAAGTTTACTTTGGCTCATGGTTTCAGAGGTTCAGTCCATGGTGAGCTGACTCCAGTGCTATGGACCCGAGGTGAGGCAGAACTTCATGGTAGAATACGATGCTGGAAGAATACTGCTCCATCCGTAATAGCCAGGAAACAGAAGGAGCAATGGGGAGGGGCTGTAGGGAAGATAAACTTTTTCATAGCCCCAGTGACCCACCTCCTCCAGCCACATCCCACCTGCCTACAGTTACCAGCAAATGGACTGAATAGGTTACAGCTCTTATAAACTCATCTTTTCACCTCTGAAAATTTTTTCCTTTGACACAGGAAGGCAGCTCATACTCAAAGCATAACACTACACATTTCAGATTTCCCTCAGATACAAGATAAGTAATAATTCAATGGAGTTTTATTCAGCCATTTCTTTATGTGAAATTATGTCATTTGCAATAAAATAGATGGAACTAGAGACTATTATGCTAAGCAAAATAAGCCAAACTCAGAAGGTCAAGGGCTGTATACTTTTTCTAATATGTGGAAGCTAGAGAGGAAAAAGAAAGGAAGTTAAAAAATCTCATGAAAATCAAGAGGAGAGTAGTAGAGGAATGGGAACAGGGGGAGGGGGCAAGAAAGGAGGGGGTAAGTACTAGAGTGATACTGGCCAAATTATAGTGTTATATTGAGTACATGAATGAAGATATAACAACAAATCCCATCATTGTATACAAGTGTAATGTACCAATAATAATGTGGAAAGAAATAAAAGGTGAATAATAATTAGTGAATGGGCTGATCAAAGATAGGGTGCTTTAAACAAAGCAAAATGAAAGTCTGCTCTCTTGAAACTGAAGAGACCAGAGATAACAGATAAATTAACAGATGTAGCAAATCATTGAGGTCATGTTTCCATAGAGAAGAATTAAGTCTCAGTGTGAGTTCAAAACAAAAGAATGTCCCCACAAAACAAAAATGTCCCCACCCCTGTTCCCATTCCTCTACTAATCTCCTCTTGATTTTCATGAGATTTTTTAACTTCCTTTCTTTTTCCTCTCTAGCTTCAACATATTAGAAAAAGTATACAGCCCTTGACCTTCTGAGTTTGGCTTATTTTGCTTAGCATAATAGTCTCTAATTCCATCCTTTTTTTTTTTTTTTTGCAAATGACAGAGGCCTGCATGACTGGCTAATGAAGACAAACCAAATAAATGAGAGAGTGGGATTCAAGAGTTCCAAAGGGAAAATGGATAAGTTTTAGTTTAAAAAAAAAAAAAAACTTCTTGATGCTTAGAAAAAGGATCTTTGATGGTCCTTCTCTTTTAAGTTATCAAGAGGAAGCAAAGTTCTCAGGAAAGCCAAGAGCAGTTCTAGTAATAATAGCAACAAGCTCAAGATTCAGGAGAAGAGAAGACCAGGAAACCATTTATGAAAAGAACTATCAATCCCATTGGACCAGTGGGACTCTACCAGCTTAAAATCTGAAAAGCTTAGTTTAAAACTTTGTAAAGATTTGACAAGTCTTACTTTCAGACTGAAAAAAAGGGGGGGGGGGGGGAATAAGTCAGGAAGGGATTCCTAGGCAGACTTAGTTCTATTTGCATTCCAGTGTAGAAAACCTTCATTAGTATTGCTTTTTAAAGATTTTTATAGATTTTAATCATCATTATTTGGAATATATGTGTATATATTCTAGTGTTGATCAAGAACAGGAGTAAATGATCAAGATGTTTTAGTCCCATGCAAGATGAAGGGATTGACCTGGGATGGAAGTAATGCCCAGTAGGAAGACTTTTCCTGAGTTAAAATGATATACCCAAAATCATTGGTAAAGGCCATTGTTCTGCGACTTCTATTCGGTCATATAACATCACTCGTAGTTTCTCCAACCATGATGAGATTGAAGGTGAAGAAAGAGTTGAGGGTCCTTTTAGGTCCACGACAGGCATTCTAAGTATATTTTCTATTTCAGTATTCAGGTTATTGATAAAAATGTTAACTACACAAGAAATAACCTCTGCAGAATACCATTTGTTGTAGCACCCCAGGTTAATACTGAACCATTGATGACGTTTTTCAAAATGTGACACTTCAACCAGCTGTCTTCTTTCACAGCACAAACATGCACAGTTGTTAGTGGGGAATTAAGACTGTAACAGCAGGGACATTAAGAATTAGTCTTGACAGTTTGCTAGGAGAAATGCACAGTTTGGCTTTATCTGAGTCAGGATGTCTTCCTATTTTAGAAAGAGGACAGTTTCAGTTAATGAACTTTAATTTCTAAGAGCTGAGGATAAAGAAATATAGAAAATATCCTGAATGACAAGAAAATGGGAAAATGTTCAGGATTGTAGGTCCCCCTTCAATCAAAATGCACAGGACTGCAATGAAGTTCTCAATGATTAACACAAAATTCAATGGTAGGAAAACATACTTAGTAAAATAAAAACTTAGATCAGCTGGGGTCCAAAAGAATATCTAACTGAAAACAAACAAACAAACAAACTTTATTGCTGTGTTCCTAGAAACAGGAATGTTAAGAAGGAAGGAAGCAGATACAATCATTTACAATCAAGGTGAAATTGCACTTACAGTGACTATTGGGGTTTTCTACAATAGAATGTTTTGTGTTTTCCAGCTTCTTAGAAATGCAGTTCTGTGATTGGAACAGATGTACTGTTTAGCTCTTTCTCCTTGACCTTCTCATAAGTCCTGTTATTCTGAGAAGGTAGTGAACAGCTTTTAAAAGAAATCTACCCTTGCAGTGTATAGAGGAAGAGGAGACCTTGAACACTGCAGCTTCTGATTACATTCCTGACATCATGGCTTAGGTCAGAGAAAAGAATACAATAAATACCCCTGATCATGTGAAAAAAGAAAACAAAAACAAAACAAACAAACAAAATGAGCCAAACAAATCTCTTTCTAAAGGAGTGGAGGATCTGGGCGTAGGGTGTTCTGGGGTTAGATGATGCATTGAGCACATTAAGTCTTCAGATTCTCTGGGGCAAGCAGATTTGGTGTGTTGAATTACTACTTGATTTTTCAGTGCCACATGATATTTGTATACAGTTTCTATTGTTTTATTGTGATCTGCATAACCCTGTTTTTGATGATCTGCATAACTCTCTCTAACACAATGAAGGAAGAAAACCTAGAATGAAGAGCAACATAAGCCCATTATTTTCAGGAAAAGACTCATTGAGCAGCTCTTCGACCCCAAGGATCTGCTGAGATTCTCAGGATCGTTCTGTAGGATGGAGCCCCAGGTTTGCTGGGGCCCTACAATCCTGGATAGCACTTCAATGCAAAACTGACCGAAAAGCACACCGAATAATGACTCAGTCACTGTGTCAAGTCCATCATCCTCTCTAGAAACTGATATGTCTCTAGATCTGGAGTATGTCCATCCATAAAGTGTACTTAATAACACCCCCCGCCCCGCCAAGGGATTGAAAAAGATAATGGATTTTATGTTCATATTTTATCTCATTATTTTAAAATCATATTTTGTATCTTTTTAAAGGCACGTTATTCACTAGAACATTGGATTGCAAATAAAATACTAAGTAAATACTCACATAGAGAGGCACATTTATTTATTTATTTTTATTGATAGAGGCACATATAATTTAAAAAAAAAAAGTTATAGGCTAAAAGGAGAAAAAGATTTCAAACTCACTTCAGATTCTCCCCTGACAAATGTTTCTAGGAAAACAAGGCAACTTGAAGACATCACTGCCATGATAACCTCTGAAAATCACTCAGCACAAACCACTTGACTTGTGTAGTAATCAGACTAAAGTTATCTTTAAGGCACAGGGAAGCAAAAAGGAGGGGAAAGACAGGAAATGGAAGTTGCTCTCCTTAGACAACATCTTTCTTCAATAAACCTTTAAGCAAAAGATCCAGACTGCCCATCTTCCTCATCCTCACCTTCCCAGAGACCCCACCTACTTTGGCGTGAACCATGGTAGCTCTCTCACCTAACAATGTATTAATCCCAGGGACCAAGATCCAGAGCAAGGGTACCATTTGCAGGAGGGTGTATGTAACGAGTTCAAAATAGCAAATAGCCTCAGAAAAGTGAAACTGCATGATTCAGGAGAAGGCAGCTGCAGAGTGTGGTCATCAGATAGTTTGCCTGACGGGTATCTGACAGTGAGAAGAGAACACAGAACTCTCAGTTGAAAACCAAGAGGTCAAGTTCAAGATCAGCATTGCAAACAGTGGGTCACTTTGCCAAATCCAGCCTGCAGAAATTGTGTTTGACCATACATCTTTCACGTTTTTTTTTTTTTAGTATGTTGTGAACATTTAAAACATAGGCAAGCTAACTCCAAATTTTAAAAGTTCACATTTAAGGCTCCTCTTAATAAATGGTAGATCTAAGAACATTGGGTCCACATTCTTATATACCAACTGTGGAATGGAGATAAAATGTATGTCTTACAGAGAAAGGGCAGACCCCACATGGATGCTACACATCTGTGCTTGTTTTCATTGTTCAGGATCCACAACTTCAGGAGCGACCCAGAAAACAGAAAAGTCAGGAAGGCAAGTAAGAAACCCTGAATATTCAGCTATTGTCGTACCTCTCCCTGTCTCCTTTACCTACCAGGTTCCAGGCATTGTTCTTAGAATCAGTAGCAGGAATCATTTAAAGCCAGCAGAAAAGATGATGTATGATAATGTAAGAATGATAACGTATGTCTCTGCTCCCAATGCATTCATATTCTAGTGAAGAGAATTGGGCAGTATTATCAATAAATATCTGTTTTCAGTAAAAATAATACCTAATATATTTTGAATGCTTTTATGAGTCAGTCATTATTCTTTTACTTAGGTGGTTTGTGTTCTTTTATACATATGAATTCCCACAGAAACCACATTGGGAGGAAATAATTACAACCTATCTAGAAATAGGAAATTGAGTCATGGAGTTAAGCAATGTGGATAGAGTCACACAGCTAATAAGAGGTGGAATAATAATGGGCCCCGCTGTCTGGCTTCATAGGGAAGGCATTTAACCCCAGTGCCATTCCATTAAGTTCTAAGCAGTGTGTTAAAAGGGGGCTGATGTGAAATCTTAAAGACATGAGTATACAAAAGCTGGGGGGAAAGAACAATTGGCAAAGGGAACAGCATATGCAAAGGATTAGTTTTGGAATGAGCTTGGCTCCTTAAGGTCCTAAAATGAGGTGACCAGCATGGCTGTAGCTTGATGGGAAATGGAGAGTATTAGAAATTTCATGTTGAAGGGGAAAGCACAGGCCACATTCTATCTGGGATTTTTATGGCAAGGTATACTTTCAATTTTATTTTATTTGGGAAGAGTGCCATCATCTGATTTGCAGTTTATAAAAAGGATAATCTCCTATTTACCTGGGCTTTTTATAAATGGACCTTAATATGTGTGTCTAGCTTCTTCTGCTGCTATTTCTCCATCACACCATTTGTGTTCTAACTCTAGTATTCTAGCACCAAGTGTTGTGCTGGAAAATCAGTTTTGAAGAAACAAAGCCCAGATTTGTAGCAGTTGCCAATTTCTGTAGTGTAAGTACTTCCACCATAGTCAATTTCAAGATATCAACAGTTTAACAACCAGTTCACAAAATTCCTCATTATTTAACAGAGACCTCCTGAGAGCAGTTGTGAGCAGGATTTCAACTTAATGCCTTGGCTTTCTGAAACTCTGCATGCCCTTAAGTGGTATGCCCTTCCCCCTCCAGTTCTATCTAAAATGCTTAAATTAATCCGAGACTGTGATTAAGAGGAGAACTTTGAGCTCTGGATGGACTTGGATTCAAATCTCAGCTTTGTAAATTGGCTACATGATCTTAGATAAAGGCCTTAACGTCTCTAAATAACTGTATCCCATTTATAATATGGAAATGTCACTATTTCCTACCTTAGGATATTGTTATAAAAGTCAAATTAAATAATATACTAAAATGCCTTTGGCAGAATATTTGGAATGTTAAATTATATACTTTGTAAGACTTTTATTTGACTCATCTTCTCACCCTCCACAACCCCTGGTTAGGAGTTGGGGAGAGAGATGAAATTTTGAAAATTCACCTTTTGATAGTCTATCTTTTGAGAGCTATTTCTGTCTTGTTCTCTAATTTCTAAGATGCGTTCCAGGATCCATACAAGAATCTCTTTCTTTCATGTGGTAAAAGAATTTTACCTAAATTTTAATTTTAATTTTAAGAATTTTGTCTAAATTTTATAAGACATATCCTGTGTATGATATAGAAACACATAGTGGCTTAAATATTAGAATTTATTTTATGATAGACTTTCCTGATAAAATTGAAGACTACAAATCTCTGGTAATAGAAATTTCTTGCCATTGTATTTTAGTTTGACATTGAAAACTGTAAATTTTTCCTTTACAGGCAGCTGCTTGACATAGTTAATTAAATCTTAGCCTCCTCCTGTCCATTTTATTTGCTGGAGTCCTACAGATACCTCATTTTAATGTTTAGTTATGTCAACACCAAAACAGCTTTATTCATTGACTTTTAAAAATGTACGTTTTAGTGACTCTGTTGTATCTTGCGACCTTGGTTAAGTCCCAACCTCTCTGAGATTTATCACATTAAAAAGAATTCAGACTCTAATTGCTCTAAAACTCCATCATTTTGTATTTTAATATGCATATGAGCTCCAAAAGCACCTTCAAAGCCAGTAGAAAAATTAATTTAGCACTATACTATTCTTACCAGATTAACAGTAAATTTAGGTAGACTGCTATAGCAAATCAGATTACTGAGACAATTATATAATTCAGAATAAAAGTAAAAGAAATAAACAAAAACAAGAATTATGATTCTAAAGGTATTAGAACACAATTTGTAGATCTATTAACAAATCATTAGAACTGCAAAGTGTTCTGTATTTATGGTTATGAAATCATTAAAGTTGTGTTTTTCTTTGTATTCATTTTTTTTTAGAAATCCCACATTGAAATCTTGCCTAAATATATATTCTAGCCAATAGCATGTCAAATATGTATAAAACCAATCCAGAAACACTTGTTAGTGTCCTTGTTAAATTTTAAAAGTTATTTGAGAAAACTAGAAATGAGGAAATCGTCTATCAAATCAGATGTCTCAATTCCATCATTCCTGTATACGCATTCTGCTTTTATCCATGTATTCATGGTTTAAAACCTTAGAATGGTGCCTTCCCTAACACATGTACCTAATGCACACCATTTTTTTTTAAATTCAAAGAGTGACAATACTATGTTCTTAATCATCTCAATACACTGCCAACATATTTAGAGCAGTTACTTGCTAGTTCCTAAAAATGCATATGCAGACTGCAATATCTTAATAGTACAACGAATGAGGCTTGTACCTTTTGAACTACTAAAGCAGTTGCATATCACTCTTCAGTAATGCAGGGCCTAAGTCCAGGAACAGATTGCGGCTTACTGTTAAGCATTTTATATCAGCTGGTGAGTAGTTGCTATGACCAGGATCAAAAGAATTTTATCCTTACACATATTTCAGAAGGCAATAAGTAATAAGCTCCCTGCATTGCTTGTTATCTCCAATTCCTAAAGCAGGGACAAATGACACAAAATCTTTCCTGGCATGTTCATAGCTTGGGTGACAGCAAATTTTTGTTATTGAGCATATGCAATTATCAATTGCATTTTTCTTGATTGGACATTGTACATCTCTGGTCTGTTTAGGAAGGAGATCTATGAAAATTGAAAGGGAATGCTTAAAAAGGCATGAATTTGAAATTTTACATGCTGAAAAATATGTGTCCCTAAAACAAGGACAAATGATTTAATAAATCTCTGACTTATACTCTTTCACCTGTATTATTTCTATTATCCTTTAAATGCTAAAAATATGAAGATTATATTACAGACTCTCTGAAACCTCAAACTTCTCTGATGTGGTGCTTTAGAGTTAGTTCATGAATAAAACACTACTGTCGTTCCACCCTCAGTGTACAGCAATTAGGATGTCACTGATGACTTCATTGAAATCCAAGTGTAAGGTCTATAACATATTCCCGCCTCAATTCTGGAAAATGGAAATCTTCCTTTAAAAAAAAAAACAACTCACACTGTTGCTCTCATTGATCAACCAAGAGTTTAATGATTCATGCTGCTGGAAAACACTCTGTTTCTATCCAGAAAAGTCCACAGAGGCCAAGAAAGGCTGTCCTTACATACCCAGGCACTTTTCCACAAGAGGGTGAGAAAACTCCACCCATCCATAGACTTGCCCAATTTGGCTCTGGGGTAGCACTGGACCTCAGGCAGATTAAACACTGAAGCCATAACACACACAAGCCTTTGAAGAGGCCCAACGGTACCTGTTGCCACCAGGGAACCGGAAAGCCCACATGACTGAGATCTTCCGGTGGTTTGACATTCTCTCCTCAGGCTTTGCTGGAGAGGTTACCACCACAGTGTGACTCAGCTGTGAGCCAGGGCCAGGCCTTCCTCAGTCCTGAGGGAAGAATAGAGGAGAGAGAACCGAATGTTTGCTAATGCAACTGCCATCTGCCACCGCTAAATCTTATGGTGACAGAGTGCACGTTAATGCCAGATAGACTAAGAACACTCACCATCTGTTCATTGCCCTGAAATAAAATTAACTAGGTCATCTGGATTTGGAAACCTAGCTGGAATTGTTGACATCTATTCCCAACGTTAACGATGGAAATTTTCCCCCAACTTAACATCAATCATATTACCCCGAGAAACATGTTTCACTCTAATTCTCAAGTAAAGAAGGTAGTTAACAGATAGTACAATTTATGTGTTAACAATCAATAAGAGATTTTCTACCTCCTACATTATTGTATTTGCAAGCAGTAACATTACAAATTTCGATCCAACTGAATCTTTCTACAAGAAAACAAAACAAAACAAAAAATGTTAATAAATTTAACTAAAAAGAATAAGCAAAATCTTTAGGATCTTAGTTGACCAGCTAAAGAGATTCAAAATTCTTAATTTCCAAGCACTCACACCAGAAAGAAGCAACCAAAGACTTAAGACATTTTATTTCTGTTTAACTGCTTAAAATGTGTTAGTCTGTGGCAACTGAATTTAGGATATGACTAAATGAGTGGTGAAAATAGTTTCTATCCCCCATGAGAGTAGCAGGAAACAGCATATTCAATTTCTGCACTCGCTCTCATCTTCCAATCAACACCTATTATTGTGTTTTTTATGTGTCTTAGTCTAGAATTGGTCCTGGTCAGTATAGGTCTGGCAGTGAATTTCAGCTAGATGGGAGAAAAGGAAAGAAAAGAAAAGAAATGATTATTTTTAGTTCTTTAAATTAGCCCCAACCTGAAATTTAGTTCTTCCAAAGAATTATCCTTAAAAGATTCTGTTTCAAAGCTTCAATTTAAATTAACTTATGCAGGGGAAGGGTTACTGCTTTTAGGAGTTTAGGACATCAGTAACAGGAAATGACATAGTTCATTTAAACAATATATAATATCCTGACTTAAAATACATCTAGTAGAGTTACAGTTAGGTCCCAAGAGATTTAAGTTTTGAAAGAAATGTTTTGAGCTGGATTAGTGACTAACTTCTCTTAATAGCCTTCTCATATTAACAATAGCTGGTCATAGGAATTTTTCTAACATTTTCTTATACTGATGTTTTGAAGAATCTAAACAGAATTTATTTTCAACTTATTACTGAGAACCTAAGGAGTTACCTCTGTACAATCATTATTAAATTTATTGTTCTGAAAAAGAAAAAGAGATTTAATTTTTCTTATTCCTCTCTAGATAAATGAGATATAAAGACTATGCATAAAATATGACAAAACTATATAAAAAGTCCCAAAGGAAAGACACCCTGACACTACAAACAAAAATAGGTCCACATAATTCTCTCACACAGTACCTTATTTATTTATTTATTTATTTATTGGTATAGCTTCAATCACAGTATACATAGTATTTATTTCTAGGTTCCCTTAATACTGTGTCTCTATCCCACTCTGTCCCTAAGAGTTTCATGAAATCAGGCACTACTGTGATTGTATTCATTACTTTATCTTAGTGTCAAAACAGTGTCAAAAATATAGTGGGCACTCACTAAATATTTGTTGAATTAATTTTTAAAACATATTTAGGGTCTAGTAGAATATATTGAAAAATAAACACATCATAGTTAGATTCTTTATTTCACTATTTATTTATTTATTTAACAAATGTTAATTAAGCATATGCTATATCAACAATGTCCTTAGAGATATGAGTATACAAATGAGTAAAATGTATACAACTACTGACTACATGGATCTCACTATGAAGGAGACCGTTTCTAGGAAATAAAAATATATCATTGTAGGTAAACACATAATTGTAAAGGTTCGTATTATTACAGGGTAAAAGTAATAATAGAGCCTTGACTTACCTTTTGAGATCAGGAAATGAAGAATGAATACATGAATGTAAATAAACAGAGAAATAAAAATATTAGAAAGAAGAAAGACCATTGAGGCCAGTTGCCAGGAAATAAAACATGTTTTCTGGAAAAGTAAAACCAGTGTGGAATGTTAATTCTTCTTTTACTTCAAGGGCCATGTACAGCTCAGAGGCATCCAGCAGTGCCTGAGGTTAATATGTAAGCTTTGTTTGAATACAGTACTGCTCAAGAAAGTTTGTTTTCAAATACTTTGAGCTTTCAATTTTTACTCGTTTTTTATTTGTTGCTTTTTAAATTAAATATATTTACATTGTGCCATCTTCTTTTACACAAAGTATTCAAAATATCACAAGGTGTTCTTTTTTGGTTGCTTTAGAAGCATCAAGAATGAAAGTTTCTTCTCAAATTGGTTTCACACCCCTTAAGAAAATTCTGAATGTCAAAACAACAACAAATAGACTGGGGGAAGATAAGTGTAATCAAATCAAATTGTTTCCAAGTGAATTACTTTTAAACATTTTCCAGGAGGCAATACCGTTCTTTTTTTTTTTTTTTTTTTGATTTTTTAAAAATTTATTTATTTCTTACATACATGACAATAGTGGAATACATTACATAATTATCCATTCACAGCACAATTTTTCATAACTCTGTATACAAAGTATGTTCACACCAAATTATGCCATTGTACATGAGCTCTTTTTTTCATTTCAATTCTTAATATACCTTTCTTTAAAAAATACCGTTCTTTAAAAAAATTATTATATAGATATGACTAATAGCAGAACTGTTATTCCAAGAATGATATATTTCTTTAATACAGATTCATTAAATATTTGGGAAAGAGGGTTAAACTGCAAAATATTTCCATTGAAGAGCTACTAATTTGTAGAATTTTAAAAGATTGTGTGTCAAAATTATAGGGAAAAAAAAAACAGCATTTGTTTTGGAAGCTAGGCCCACAACCTATCAGAGCCAATAAAATTGGACAGTGACCATGAACTCATTTTCAAAGCTGGGATTTTGAGTGCTTAGGTTGTGGCAGTTATTATTTCCTGAATAAGACTTTATGCTGAATCCAGAATTCACTCTCTGCTCTTCAGCCAAGAGAGGAAGTAGCAAGGGTAACCAAGTTTAACACTTGCTCTGGGGATTTCTCTAGCTGAAGCTAAAAAGAGACTATCACTGTGTAGCCAGGCCTGGACTTAGCACGTTCTGTATTTAGATGGCTTGTCTAAGCTCACCAGACCACAGTATAACTCTGCCCTCTGCTCCTACAGACCCAAAAGAAAAGACTGGGTGCAGGGTGGGGATACAGGAGCCAGCAGGAAGCAGGTGATGTGAGAAGGGAAGAAAGGAAGGGAGGAAGAGAGGGGGTGAAGAAGAGAGGCCCTATCTATGTCTGTCACCTCGGAAGGTCAACAGAACCAAGGTGAAACTCTAGCCCTCCTGTTTCCTTTGAGTTAAATTATATATCTAATCACTTGGTGCTCTTTAGTTGCAGAATGTGTATGCAGTAGTAACTACTTCAGAGAGTACTTTTCAGTGCCTGCAGACAGGAAACAGTAAATGTTAGCTTTTATGTCTGCCGTTATTACTACATTTTATGTTACAGTCTATGTAAGAGAGAAAAGGAATAAAATAATGAGTTTTGTGGTGCCCTTAATGATGCCATTTCTTTCTACCATCTCTGAAGCACCCATCTGTACCTCAATTAACCTTCCCCAATTTGAATCCTTTAGGTAAGAAGCAAAGGAACTGTTCAGAACACAAAGGTTGAGCAACCTGCTCTAGAACTGATCTTCCCACAGGCACTCTCTTAGAAGTGTTTCCAATCAGATAGTTGCTTGGCATGCCGGAACCTTTTTTAATTTGTTTTTATTTATATTTTTAAGCAATTTAAGAAAGTTACTTTTAGGAGGCAAAATTAAAATAATGAATTTAACTAAGTCAAATCTTACTCTCCAGCTAGTTTTAATATATCTTTCTAAAATAATCTCAAAAGCCCTAAACGGGTAATCAAAGCAAAGCATCTAGTTTATCTCAGGAAAAAAAATCATAAAAGGTGAGAAGATGGCGGCGAGGGGAGTGCATTGCCCCCGTGTGCTGCTTCACTGTGTGGGAGTATGACAAGTCAGGACGGCTAAAGGATATCTTGTTAGGAATTTCCAGCAATAGTGGGGTGCTCCAGAACCTGGAGGGAGGATTTCCATTGCACGAGGATCAGCTACGGGGACTCAAACGCGAGAGGTTTGTCGCACGGAGGGTAACACTGCTTATTCAGCAAACCGCCCCGCGGCTAGAGTCTGCAGCGCGTGCTGGGAAACGAGGAGATAGCGACGCAGGGATACAGCGCTGCAGTTTCTGCCAGCCGTGCAAGCACCGTACTCAGGGCTGAATTCTGGGTTCGAGACGGGGGAAGGAAGCGGTCCATCTCGGTTCTCCACACCGGTCAGACCACAGAGGAGGCCAGCAGCGACCATGTTGGACAGCTGACGTCACCATCCCTGTTTTCGACTGACCGCAGCGCATTCAGCCATAGAACAGGTAATTTCAGGCTGCAATTCGCCTGCGGCTTGCAGACAGATTGCTAGGGTTCAGTGCCTGGGTGCTTCTTAGAACCTGATCTTATCGGAGCGAACACCGAGCGCGGGGCGGCCGAGTTCCGGCTCCCGGAACCGTCCTGGAACCGCCCTGGCCCAGGGCTGCGGAGCCTGCGGAGGCTGCTTCTTGGACCCTGCTCCTATCAGAGCATACACCAAGCACTAAGCGGCCGAATTCCGGCTCCCGGAACTGAGACCGCGGGGACTGCTTCTTGGAGCCTACACTTGTAGGAGCTTACACTGAGCACGGAGCGGCCGAGTTCCGGCTCCCGGAACTTCCCTGGCCCGGGGCTAGGAGCCCGCAGAAACTGCTTCTCGGTCCGGGTCCTGCTGAGGGCCGGTCAGGACTCACCCGTTGCTTTGGTTGCCCGGCAAGGGGAACGAAATGCTGCCATTCGCATAGGATACCAACATGGCAGAGATCTGATGTCATCAGAAAGCGGCGGAGGAGAGAACTTCATCAATACCAGCGACGACAGAAACAGTTGGTCTCCTGGTAGGGGGGGTGAGGCACAGACACCCGAGTCTCCTCAATTTGTCGTCGAGCCAGAGGGGAGGAGCCGGGCCGCCGCCAGCGCCAGGAGCAGGCCCAGCGGCTCGCCAGCGTGGTGACCGCGTGACCCCAATTGGAGAGGGGGCGGAGCGGAGCCGCCACCCGCACCCGCAAGGTGGGCAGACCCGCGACCCAGTGGTACATGGGCGTGGTAGGAGGGGCAGGGCAGAGCCGCCGTTCGAGCTTGCAAGGTAAACAGAACTGTGACAGCCTGGCGGGTCAGGCCCAGTGGCCTGCCAGTGTGGTACACACATCACCACAACTGGAGTAGGGGCAGAGCAGATCCTTCTCCCACGCCCGGATCAGGCCCTGCCGGTGTGGTGGTCATGTGACCCCAATTGGAGTGGGGGCAGAGCGGAACCGCCACCTGTGCCAGCAGGGTGAGCAGACCTGTGACCAACCTGCAGATCAGGCCCAGGGGTCCGCAGGCGTGGTAGAAGGGGCAGGGCAGATCCGCTGCCCGCGCCTCCAAGGTAGGCAGACCTGCAACAGACCGGCGGATCAGGCCCAGGAGCCTGCCGGCGTGGTACACACACCACCCTAATTGGAGTAGGGGCAGAGCAGAGTCGCCGCCCGTGCCAGGAACAGGCCCAGCGTCCTGCAGGCGGGGTAGTCACGACACCCCAATTGGAGTAGGGGCAGAGGAGAGCCTCCACCCGTGCCCGAAAGGTGGGCAGATCTGCGACCGACCAGCGGGACAGGCCCAGTGGCCTGCCGGTACGACAGACACGTCACCCCATTTGGAGTAGGGGCAGAGTAGAGCCGCCGCCCGTGCCTGCAGGGTAGGCAAACCTGCAACCGACCGGCGGATCAGGCCCGGTGGCCTGCCGGCATGGTACACTCGTCACCCCAATTGGAGTAGGGGCAGAACAGAGCTGCCGCCAGCGCCCAGAACAGGCCCAGTGACCTGCCGGCGTGGTAGCCACGACACCCCATTTGGAATAAGGAGAGAGCAGAGCCGCCGCCCACGCCTGCAGGAAAGATACGCAAGCAGTATGAAAAGACAAGGAAAGAAAGGACCACAAGCAATGCAGGTCAACGCAACTTTAGAAGAGGTAACAGCTGCAGCAGATGGAATGTCAGATAAAGAATTCAGGATATACATGCTTCAGATGATCTGGAGTATCAAGGAAGACATTAAACAGCAAAATCAGACAATGAAAGATCACTTCGACAATGAATTACACAAACAAATCCAGGAAGCAAAGGATCAACTATACAGGGAGATAGAGGTTATAAAAAACAAACAAACAGAAATCCAAGAAATGCAGGAAGCAATAAACCAACTTAAAAACTCAATGGAGAATACTACCAGCAGAGTAGAACACTTAGAAGATAGAACATCAGACAATGAAGACAAAGTATTTCAACTGGAAAAGAACATAGACAGTTCAGCAAGACTGTTAAGAAACCATGAGCAGAACATCCAAGAAATATGGGATAACATTAAGAGACCAAACTTAAGAGTCATTGGGATACAGGAAGGTACAGAGCTCCAAACCAAAGGAATGAGCAGTCTATTCAATGAAATAATACGAGAAAACTTCCCAGACTTGAAGAATGAGACAGAATCCCAAATCGTAGAAGCCTACAGGACGCCGAATGTGCAAAATCATAAGAGATCCACACCTAGACACATTATAATGAAGATGCCCAACATACAGAATAAGGAGAGAATTTTAAAAGCTACAAGAGAAAAGAAGCAGATTACATTTAGGGGTAAGCCAATCAGGATAACAGCTGATCGTTCAACACAGACTCTGAAAGCTAGAAGATCCTGGAATAACATATTTCAAACACTGAAAGAAAATGGGTTCCAACCAAGAATTGTGTATCCAGCGAAATTAAGCTTCAGGATGGAAGATGAAATTAAAACCTTCCACGATAAACAAAAGTTTAAAGAATTCGCAGCTAGAAAACCATCTCTTCAAAACATCCTCGCCAAAGCATTACAGGAAGAGGAAATGGAAAATAACAATGAAAACCAACAGTGGGAGGTAGGACAGTAAAGGGGGAGAAAATAATCAAAGAGGAAAACAAACCATGTTTAGTAACAGAAATAAACAAATATGGCTGGAAGAACAACCCATATCTCAATAATAACCCTAAATGTTAATGGCTTAAACTCACCAATTAAGAGACACAGGCTAGTAGAATGGATCATAAAACAAGACCCAACAATATGCTGCCTACAGGAGACGCATTTGATAGGAAAAGACATACATAGGCTGAAGGTGAAAGGTTGGGAAAAATCATATCACTCATATGGACTTCGGAAACAAGCAGGAGTGTCCATACTCATATCAAATAAAATAGATTTCAAGCCAAAGTTAATCAAAAGGGATAAAGAGGGACACTACATACTGCTTAAGGGAACCATACACCAACAAGACATAACAATCATAAATATTTATGCCCCAAACAATGGTACAGCTATGTTCGTCAAACAAACTCTTCTCAAGTTCAAGAGTCTAATAGACCACCATACCATAATCATGGGAGACTTCAATACACCTCTCTCGCCACTGGACAGATCTTCCAAACAAAAGTTGAATAAGGAAACTATAGAACTCAATAACACTATTAATAACCTAGACCTAATTGACATATATAGAGTATACCACCCAACATCAAGCAGTTACACTTTTTTCTCAGCAGCACATGGATCCTTCTCAAAAATAGATCATATATTATGTCACAGGGCAACTCTTAGACAATATAAAGGAGTAGAGATAATACCATGCATCTTATCTGATCATAATGGAATGAAACCGAAAATCAACGATAAAAGAAGGAAGGAAAAAGCATACATCACTTGGAGAATGAACAATAGGTTACTGAATGATCAATGGGTTATAGAAGACATCAAGGAGGAAATTAAAAAATTCTTAGAGATAAATGCAAACACAGACACAACATATCGGAATCTATGGGACACATTGAAAGCAGTTCTAAGAGGAAAATTCATTGCTTGGAGTTCATTCCTTAAAAAAAGAAAAAACCAACAAATAAATGATCTCATACTTCATCTCAAAATCCTTGAAAAAGAAGAGCAAAACAACAGCAAAAGAAGTAGAAGGCAAGAAATAATTAAAATCAGAGCTGAAATTAATGAAATCGAAACAAAAGAAACAATTGAAAAAATTGACAAAACTAAAAGTTGGTTCTTTGAAAAAATAAACAAAATCGACAGACCCTTAGCGATGCTAGCGAAGAGAAGAAGAGAGAGAACTCAAATTACTAGCATACGGGATGAAAAAGGCAATATCACAACAGACACTTCAGAAATACAGAAGATAATCAAAAACTATTTTGAATCCTTATACTCCAATAAATTAGAAGATAGTGAAGGCATAGATAAATTTCTTAAGTCATATGATCTGCCCAGATTGAGTCAGGAGGATATAGAAAACCAAAACAGACCAATATCAACTGAGGAAATAGAAGAAACCATAAAAAGCCTACCAACTAAGAAAGCCCAGGACCAGATGGGTATACAGCAGAATTTTACAAAACCTTTAAAGAAGAACTAATACCAATACTTTTCAAGCTACTTCAGGAAATAGAAAAGGAGGGAGAACTTCCAAATTCATTCTATGAAGCCAACATCACCCTGATACCTAAACCAGACAAAGACACTTCAAAGAAAGAAAACTACAGACCAATATCTCTAATGAACCTAGGTGCAAAAATCCTCAATAAAATTCTGGTGAATCGGATACAAAAACATATCAAAAAAATTGTACACCATGATCAAGTAGGATTCATCCCTGGGATGCAAGGCTGGTTCAATATACGGAAATCAATAAATGTTATTCACCACATCAATAGACTTAAAAATAAGAACCATATGATCATCTCGATAGATGCGGAAAAAGCATTCAACAAAGTACAGCATCCCTTTATGTTCAAAACTCTAGAAAAACTAGGGATAACAGGAACATACCTCAATATTGTAAAAGCAATCTATGCTAAGCCTTAGGCTAGCATCATTCTGAATGGAGAAAAACTGAAGGCATTCCCTCTAAAATCTGGAACAAGACAGGGATGCCCTCTCTCTCCACTTCTGTTCAACATAGTTCTCAAAACACTGGCCAGAGCAATTAGACAGACAAAAGAAATTAAAGGCATAAAAATAGGAAAAGAACTTAAATTATCACTATTTGCAGATGATATGATTCTATACCTAGCAGACCCAAAAGGCTCTACAAAGAAACTATTAGAGCTAATAAATGAATTCAGCAAAGTGGCAGGATATAAAATCAACACGCATAAATCAAAGGCATTCCTGTATATCAGCGACAAATCCTCTGAAATGGAAATGAGGACAACCACTCCATTCACAATATCTTCAAAAAAAATAAAATACTTGGGAATCAACCTAACAAAAGAGGTGAAAGACTTATACAATGAAAACTACAGAACCCTAAAGAGAGAAATAGAAGAAGATCTTAGAAGATGGAAAAATATACCCTGTTCATGGATAGGCAGAACTAACATCATCAAAATGGCGATATTACCAAAAGTTCTCTATAGGTTTAATGCAATGCCAATCAAAATCCCAACGGCATTTCTTGTAGAAATAGAGAAAGCAATCATGAAATTCATATGGAAAAATAAAAGACCCAGAATAGCAAAAACAATGCTAAGCAGGAAGTGTGAATCAGGCGGTATAGCGATACCAGACTTCAAACTATACTACAGAGCAATAGTAACAAAAACAGCATGGTACTGGTACCAAAACAGGCGGGTGGACCAATGGTACAGAATAGAGGACACAGAAACCAATCCACAAAACTACAACTATCTTATATTTGATAAAGGGGCTAAAAGCATGCAATGGAGGAAGGATAGCATCTTCAACAAATGGTGCTGGGAAAACTGGAAATCCATATGCAACAAAATGAAACTGAATCCCTTTCTCTCGCCATGCACAAAAGTGAATTCAAAATGGATCAAGGAGCTTGATATCAAATCAGAGACGCGCCGTCTGATAGAAGAAAAAGTTGGCTACGATCTACAGTCGGTGGGGTCGGGCTCCAAATTCCTCAATAGGACACCCATAGCACAAAAGTTAATAACTAGAATCAACAAATGGGACTTACTCAAACTAAAAAGTTTTTTCTCAGCAAAAGAAACAATAAGAGAGGTAAATAGGGAGCCTACACCCTGGGAACAAATCTTTACTCCTCACACTTCAGATAGAGCCCTAATATCCAGAGTATACAAAGAACTCAAAAAATTAGACAATAAGAGAACAAACAACCCAATCAACAAATGGGCCAAGGACCTGAACAGACACTTCTCAGAGGAGGACATACAGTCAATCAACAAGTACATGAAAAAATGCTCAACATCTCTAGCTGTCAGAGAAATGCAAATCAAAACCACCCTAAGATACCATCTCACTCCAGTAAGATTGGCAGCCATTATGAAGTCAAACAACAACAAGTGCTGGCGAGGATGTGGGGAAAAGGGTACACTTGTACATTGCTGGTGGGACTGCAGATTGGTGCACCCAATTTGGAAAGCAATATGGAGATTTCTTGGAAAGCTGGGAATGGAGCCACCATTTGACCCAGCTATTCCCCTTCTTGGTCTATTCCCTAAAGACCTAAAAAGAGCATGCTACAGGGACACTGCTACATCGATGTTCATAGCAGCACAGTTCACAATAGCAAGACTGTGGAACCAACCTAGATGCCCTTCAATAGACGAATGGATAAAAAAATGTGGCATTTATACACAATGGAGTATTACTCTGCATTAAAAAATGACAAAATCATAGAATTTACAGGGAAATGGATGGCATTAGAGCAGATTATGCTAAGTGAAGCTAGCCAATCCCTAAAAAACAAATGCCAAATGTCTTCTTTGATATAAGGAGAGTAACTAAGATCAGAGTAGGGACGAACAGCAGGAGAAGAAGATTAACATTTAACAGGGATGAGAGGTGGGAGGGAAAGGGAGAGAGAAGGGAAATTGCATGGTAATGGAAGGAGACCCTCAGGGTTATACAGTGGAGGGGGTAGAGAGAGAGGAGGGGAGGGGAGGGGAGAGGTGGGGAGGGGGGAGGGTGGAGGATGGGAAAGGCAGCGGAGCACAACAGACACTAGTATGGCAATATGTAAATCAATGGATGTGTAACTGATGTGATTCTGCAATCTGTGTATGGGGTGAAGGTGGGAGTTCATAACCCACTTGAATCAAAGTGTGGAATATGATATGTCAAGAAATTTTAATGTTTTGAACAACCCACAATAAAAAATTTAAAAAAAAACCATAAATAAATAAAAGTAAATGGAAAGTATGAAAACAAGTTTTTAACACCACAGCTTGAAAGTTGATTATAATGCTATATAGGAGATAAAAATAATATGGACAAACAATGTCCTTCAAAATAAAATTTGGTTATTAGACATCAAGTCATATGCTTCTGAGAAATGGGAAAGTTTTATTATTTCCTGTGAAAGTGTCAAGACACATAAAGATATTTTCTTTTTTGATGATATACTGTGATTCCAGGGAAATTTCTGAAAATATATTTTAAAGATTAAAAAAAAAGAAGAAAGAAAAAGAAAAAAAAACTTTTTTGAAATAAAAATTCATTTTCTCTGGCAAGTAAATAATAATAGTGTTCTTTCAAAACACCCAAGAAGAAAGGAAAATAATTTTACCTTAACAGAAAAAAAAATCACAATGAGTTGAGATGGAGCAAGGGTTTAAATCTTCATGACATTTCAAGTTTGTCAGACAAAGTAGTGGGGAGAAATAACCTGAGCAATGAACATCAAATTTCCTATAACTTTTTTTTTAATCTTTAATTTTTTATTTTTATGTGTTGCTGAGGATCTAACCCAGTGTCTCACACATGTGACAGGCACTCTACCACTGAGCTACAGCCCCAGCCCCATCTGTAACTTTTTGAAAAGACCTATTTTGTAGCAGAATGTCTTCTTCTATTCCAAACTGAAGATTTGTATCTAAAGAGTTTCCTTTTGGTATTTGGATAGCTCCCCAAGCCCAATGTTTCTTAGAGGATTCTAAGGTGGTGACAAAAGGAGGTGTGATCGGGCTGGGGATGTGGCTCAAGCGGTAGCGTGCTCGCCTGACATGCGTGCGGCCCGGTTTCGCTCCTCAGCACCACATACAAACAAAGATGTTGTGTCCACTAAAAAATAAATATTAATTTTTTTTTCTCTCTCTCTCTTAAAAAAAAAAAGGAGGTGTGATGCCTTCCCACCTCTTGTTTTACCTACAACTTTCATCTTCATGGACTTTGCTACTCCTCAGTACTATGTCCCTATCATGGTAGGAACAGTCACTGCTCTTCCATGAGTCTACTACTTCACTACTTCACTTGTGTATTCATTTACTCAACAAGTTACAGTATCTTCTATGACCCCAATTCAGCACAGAGTAAGAACACGGTGGTGGATGGTCGTAGCCATTGCAATAGTAAGAAAACAGTGTACTGATGGTTATTTATTTTGATTGAGCTATCAGCAGTATATGCTAATAGATTTCAAATGGTGATTAAAAGCAAAGTGTGTTACTGTGTTAGTTCTCAATACTATTTCAAAATATCTGAGATAATCAACTTTAAAAAGGCAAGGTTTATTTTGACTCACAGTTTCAGAGATTTCAGTTCATGGTCACTTGACCCTTTGCTTTAGGCCTGTGGAGGCACAGTATATCATGGTGGAGCATGTCACAATGAAGGTTTGTGTACCTCACAGTGGTCAGGAAGCAGCTAAGGACAGAAAGGGGCTGGGGGCCAGTATCCTCTTCAAGGATGTGCTCACAATGACCTAATTTCATCCAACTAGGCCCCATCTCCTGGGGTTTCCCATTAGTGCCATAGGTTCCTGCCCAAGCCTTTGACACATGGGCCTTCCAAACCATAGCAATTATCAAGAAAGACTCCCATCTTGCTCATTAGAGTAGATGATGGTCTTGTTAATCCAGTTGTAAAACCAGGAAGGAATAGATTCAAGAGTTTGGGGAAATCGAAAGTTTCATTTTTAGTATAAAATTTTGAACTATTAGAGAAGGTAGACCTTTATGTCCAAGAGTTAGATAAATAACAAAGGAGATTGAGAAAAATTAATTTGTTGTTTGTTTGTAAGTGTTATTAAAATCCATGGGATCAAATGAGACCATCCAAACAGAAAGTATACAAAGGGAAGAGAAAAGTGTCTAGAACTAAGCTTTGGAATACCTCAACATTAAGAGAAAAAGAGTCAGAAAAGTTGAATATGAAATGGAAATTGTGAGATAAAAAGATAACCAAGAATGTGATGTCCCCAAAACCAGATGAACACAGTGTATCAGAAAGAGTAACTGTCAAACACTGATTGTATGAGGTGGACTAGGAAAAGGGTAGAGATTTTACCACTATGTTTCATTCACTTTACAAGTAGTCACTGCTGAAGATGTTGAGAGAAGTGTTTCAGTGGAGTAGTGTACATCAATTAATTAAATCGTTTCCTTATGGTCATAATAGAAATTAGATCATTAATGCATAGAATACAGAATATGAGTCTTGTCCCTGTATTCCTCTGCTTAGCCTTGTGTCTGACAAATAATAGATCCTTATTAAATAATTGTTGAATATTGAATATCAGCTTCAATCAATGCTTTATTTTGTGTTGTCCACCACAAATGGATACTTCTAAAATGCAGAAATGGCAACCATGTATTTGTCTTACATATTCCCAAAACATTTGTGTATTCTTTTAGATCCTTTAGCAATGAAACTGAAAAAATATGGCGGTCATAGAGAAAGGATTAGCATCTCAATGAAGAATGCTAAATAAACATTAGTTATTTGCTTCTAACAATAAACTGCAGAGGAAGTTTCATCATCAGATTTCTCAGATGTGTCATAAAAGGTAATATGCCTTCTACCTGGCTCTTTCTGAAAACTCTCACCTTTGAGCATGACAGGGATGGCCATTCTATAGCTGTCATGATAGACCACATGGAGAGCACTAAATAGAGAAATTAAAAAAATTTTTTTTTAAACCCAGCTCTTCCTAGTGCAGGTGACAGATTATAAGAAAGGGAGCCTTAAATGAGAGTCCAGCCCCAACTTCCATATGACTACAGCCATTTGGGAGACTTAAGGGAGAACCACCTGGCTGAGTTCATTCCAGTCCTAGAATTATCAGTCACTATACCATTGCCATTTAATTTCATAAAGGTGAAATGGATTTTGTTACCCAGCAGTGAATAATTGAACGGACAACAGTGCATATATTCTGGCAGGATAGAAATAGGTTCAATCAGCATAAGTTATTTTGTGATTCTCCTAAAAACATATTTATGGAAGAGAGAAGATTAGAAGAGTTGCTAAAAAGGCCCATTTTTCTCAGAAAACAGTTTTCCGGGCTCACTGAAAGGTCTTGTAATATTTTGACATAAGCCAGAATTCCATTGGCCAATTCCATGTCAGAAGGATGGCAGAGACAGGACTTTAGATCACAGCAATAGTTCTTTCATCTTGTTTTGGTACCACAATTAAAAAACAAGTAACACGGAACATATTTGCAATCAAAACAATGATGCAGAAGTCGTACTTTCTCTTTCTTCTTTTGCTCCTCCTGATGGCACAGTTTAAGTTAACTGGTCCAATCAGACTTTAGAAGGTAATGAATATACCAGGTCACAGGAGCACAGAACTGGGAACTTGCTCTTTTTCATCCCCCTTTAATCTGGGAAACAGTCAGTGAAGAAAATGTTGACATTTTGTGCCTCTATTCAGTAGCATCCTGGTAGTTTCACCTAAACTATGTTACCTGGATTCCAGATCTGTGATTTTTAGTTTTGCTACAATTACATAATTCAATTATATAAGACTTATATATCATCTTATGTAAAAAAAAAAGCTATTTCTATATTTCCCTCATCATTGCACCATTGGGTTAGCAGGAGAGAGGATTCAACAAAGCCATTCTGTACACAACCTGTCTCATCTTCTGTCTGATAGTCAGCAGGCTCATCCTGGATCAGGCTCCAGCACTTTTACCAACTGGAAAGTAATTCTACCCATTCTTACAGTGCGTTTTACAACCTGTGTCCTTCCCAGCCAGGAAGATTCCACCCCTCTCATATTCTCACGTAAGCCTTTTCCTGCCACATAGAACTCAAATGGTTATCTCCTCCAATGACTTCTTTCACCTCAGTATCTAACTTTTATGCTCCCATGTTTTCTAAATGCCTTGACTATTCTAAACAATGACCAAATGCACCTTTTTACTTTGCATATTTTCTGTAATTTGATATCTTTTAGATTGTAAATTTGTTGATGACTGCGTCAAGGTCTGTTGAATTTGTTTTAGAACTAGAGTAGTACATCATTGTATTAAAATGATAATTTAATGAAAATTATTTTGAAGTAATAATGATTATATGTCCTTTCTAATTAAAAGACTCAATCCCTATATGGAGGCCTTCTCAGACTATTTATCTTCTTCATCGTCGTCAATATTTACAATAATCAATTAATTTGAATGCCATAATTCTTAGTTTGTTTCTGAAAAAAAAATGTCTCTTGTACATGATAAGAATGTGGTGCTATTAAACTGATTCACCTTTGTCTCTTTCTACAAAAATGAGCAAGTAAAATAGGAAAAAGTAAAATTCCATAGAGAATAAAGAAAGAAACTATTCAGCATTATTTAATGATTTAAAGAAAGAGACAAAATATCCCGATAAAGCTTCCCTATGGGCACATTAAAATTCTATGTCATACCTGCTTTTGGGAAATGTTACCTATTAGGTTAAAAAATAGTAGCAGGGGGAATCCATTCTATACTTTGCACTGTTACTCAGTCCATGGCTCTTTCACCCCTGGGACTCAGCCAGCATGCCCACTGGTCTTTATTAGGGGAACATGGTGGCTCTGGACAGAACTCCTGGCACACTTGCTTGCATCCTAATGACTGGCCCATTCGACTGCTTGGTGAACTGTGGAGAGCAAACAGAATTGTTTTCCACCAGTTCTGTTTGCAGCAAAGAATTCTTTCTAATTCCCCTGTCCTGTGTGTTGCCAAAATTCTTAAAATACTGTTCATGGAGATTTTTTTTTTTTTTTTTTGTAACCCACCTTGGAGCCCAGATGTAGGAACCAAGCCAGTGCAGCTGGTGTAACTTGGCTGAGTCTCAGAGATAATTCAGTGTTTGAACAGTCTTCCTTTTCTTATGTTGATATTATTTTGGAAATTTTTGGAATAGATGCCCATGGATGTGCAGGTTGACGGACTAAGCAGCAAAACAGACTAATGTTCTATCCATGTAAGGGCTTTATCAAACTAGATAGATACAAAAAAATCTTATTTCTCCTTTCCTCAAACCCTTTGCCCTGAATGGAAGAGACACACTTGTCAGGGGAGGGGAGAAATTAGGATGATACTCCTTTAGCTTTATCTTTTCTTCAAAAGACTACATCATGAGTATAAACATATTATACCCAGAAGCAAAATTTAACAAGCAAGAGAATTTTAGGAGTGAAAAATACTCATTCAGAAACTCCAACACAAAACCCAGTGCTGCTTAGGGCAATGAAAGTGATTTTACACTAGACTTTCCTTCTGCTAAATGCTGGCACCACATTTACCACTTATAAAGCAATTGCATTTTATAGCTGACACCACATTATACCGATATGGCATGAATATAATATTAATCTCTCTGACCTACATTCCAGTTTGCATTCTTCCATGGAATTTGATGATAATAATAGTAGTAACTATTGGTGGAGGACTTACTGAACTGTGCTATGTGTGTTACATGGATTAACTCATTTCATTCTCCCAACAAATGTACAAGGAAAGTATAATTACTGTGCCTATTTTGCCAATAAGGAATCTGCAACCTAAAGAGTTTAAGTGATGGACCCAAGGAATCAAAGCTAGTAAATGGCAGAGCTGGGATTTGAGCCTAAGCCAACTAATCCCAGAGCCTGAATCAGAATGCTACATTGTGCCACCTTTTCAAGGAAGGGGAAGGATGCCTGCTAAAATACAAGGAGCTGTACACAGCCACCACTGTGCACAGAGAAGTGTGTTCTGCTTTATTATCCATCAAGTATGTCGCAATGCAAAGAGCTTAAGAACTGACTAGTCAGCTATGCTGAAATTTCTCTCCTCAAGGAAAATCACCTGTTTGTTTTGCTCTTTCTCTGCAGACTGACTAGTTAATCTGATAAATAAATAAAAGAAGGTGGTATTAATGATGGGTAATTATTTGATATGCATCCCTTCCCTGACTCATATGTGTTTTATCGGAAATCATTAGTGCCTTAATAAAGACTGAGTCATGTGAGAAACTCCAGCATAGGATGAATGGCAGAACAATTCTCCATCACTAGATGTTTCACCACGCTTCAAACATACAGCCTTTTATGTTACAATCTACGGCACCTGTGCTGATCATTAGGCAACCGTAAAACAAAACACTGGAACTTCCTTACAATTGCTGATCTTAGAATTCTCAACTTTTTCCTTCTCCCTATATATTTAATAACTCAACAACAGCATTAAATGTAAAATAGAAGACGCTACCTTGTTTTTGTTTTTTTGGAGAGTGATTTAACACTTCCTCCTAATGTTGTCTGAATTCTAATGGTGTGCTATTTGTGCAAATGAAGTTCTTTACAAACTTTAGATCCCATGAGCTTTTAAGACATCAGCATTCGAGCAGCAATGCATGTTCATACTAGCTACAGATCTTGTGTTGTGCCAAATTTTCCAGGCCATATGGAATTGTAAGTATAGGCATAGAGAGATAATGTTGCCAATATGAAATAGCTTTCAGAATTGGGAAAAAAATTAATAATCAACTCTAACTTGAGGATATTAAAGGTAATTAAAAATAGCATCAGCCCACTAGAATCAAAGTGTGGAATATGATATGTCAAGAAATTTGTAATGTTTTGAACAACCCACAATAAAAAATTAAAAAAAATAAAAAAAAAAAAAAAAAAAAAAAAAAATAGCATCAGTAAATCTCTCCCTTTGACCCTTATAAATCTAATCTGGGCAAATAAACACAACATAAAAACAAAGAAAGGAGAAGGGGAACATCAGAAATTTTAGAAAGGAAAAAAAACGTAAAGCCATCTTCCAAATATGTAAATCCTTTCAGTGTGGACTATTTTGTACACCATGTTGTTATTGCAAAAGCCATTAATGTTATGGTTTGTCCTGGAATTTAAGTGTCAGATAATAAACACAGTGGAACTGGAAATAATGATATAACATCATGAAATTATCATCATATGACTCTAAAACATTAGAGAACACATCATGAAAATAATCATGATTTACAACTGGAGTAAAGCTTGGTGGCTCTATTTTTCAGGGGGAACTTGGGAAAACGACTGGAGTCAGCAAGAGAGAAAGGGTCACAGAATTCACTTTCATGCATGTAGGGTGTCTTTGGATCATAATTAGAATTTCACATTTTTATGGCTTTTAGTCAATAACTTTCTATTCATCTGACATCAAATGTAAGAGGAAAAACTTCATCTGTGTTCATCAAAAGCAAATATCTTAAAGTACTTGAAGAACTCAAGCACTGTATGTTAGTGCAGGCATGTTTCAAAAATAGCCACTGAACCAATCCCATTACTGGGAGGACTGCTGCACTCTATAATTACATTTGACAGGTTTTCAGAACTCTCCTCCTTCAAATTACCTGAATTTGAGTGAAAGCCAGAGGGCCATCTTGAAAATTAATGGAAAAAAATGAATGTACTTTTCTGAAGTATCAAACCTGATATGTCATAGCACAGAATTCTGGTAGCCTTAGAAGTTAATGTTGAAAAAATAAAAAGACTTCTCAAGCACCTGTCTTCAAGTGTATATGCTATCATATATGAATAATAATGTCTAATGGAAAAAGAGCTATTAATAAATCAGAGAATCTGGTCACAGTGGCACATACCTATAGTCCCAGCAATTCAGGAGGCTGAAACAGGAGACAGGAAGATTGGGAGTTCAAAGCCAGCCTCAGCAAAAAGAGAGGTGCTAAGCAACTTAGGGAGACCCTGTCTCTAAATAAAATACAAAAAGGGCTGGGGATGTGGCTCAGTGGCCAAGTGCCCTGAGTTCAATCCTCAGTAACAAAAAGAAAAAATTACAGAAAGCATTCTTGTTGGCATTGGTGTTTTTAATCTGAGGTTATTTATGTAACAATTTTCAGTAACTCCAGTGAATTTATTCAACACCCGTCTGAGAAATTGCCAGAACTATGCAAGAAAAGAACAAAAAATAGTCTCCTGTCCTTGAGATGGAGAGACTCATATGCACAACTTAATACAACACACTGCCATTCCTAAATGTAAGCCCTGATGCTGTGAAACTACCAAATAAAAACAGGAAAAATACTTCAAAACTTTGGGGTAGGCAATGATTATGGGAGTACAAACCCCCAAATATAGGAAGTAGTAGCAAAAATACACAAATAGAATTACATCAAACAAAAATGTTTCTGCACAGCAAAGAAAACAATCAACACGTGAAGATGCTTTCTACAGAAAGAGGAAATATTTGCCAACCATTCTTCAGATAAAGAATTGCTCTCCTGAATATGTTAGGAACTCAAAAAACTTAACAACAAAAAACTCCAACTAATCTGATTAAAAATGGTAAATGATCTGAATAGACACTTATCAAAAGAACACAAATTACCAACAAATATAAGAAAAAAGATTTAAAGTCATTAGGCATCAGAGAACTATAAATCAAAATTACAATGAAATATCTCACACCAATTAGACAGGCTATCATCACACGCATGAAAATATGTGTTTTTACCAAAACACACATAAAAAGGTGCTGGTGAGGATGAGGATAAAAAGGACTCATATATACTATTGGTAGGAATATATACTTGTAAACATTATGGAAAACAGTACAGCTGTTTATAAACTCATAATTGCTCTATCATATGATCCCTCCAGCCCATTTCTGGATAGATGTTCATAGGAAATGAAATCAATATACTAAAAAAGTACTTGTGTATCCATAGTTATCTTGGCAACTATTCACAATAGCTAAGACATGGAATCAACGTAGGTGCCCGTAAACATTGAATGGATAAAGAAAGTTTGCCAGGTGTGTGGTCCACACTTCTAATCCCAGTGATGTGGGAGGCTGAGACAGAAGATTCTCTAGTTCAAGGCCAGCCTCAGCAATATAGTCAGGCTCTAAGCAACTTGGTGATACCCTGTCTCAAAATAAAAAGAGCTGGTGATGTGACTCAGTGTTTAAGCACCCCTGGGTTCAATTCCCAATACAAAAAATAAAATAAAATTGATATACATGTGCAATGGAATAGTACTCAACCATAAAGAAGAATGAAATCCTGTCATTTGCCGCTAAATGGATCACACTTGAGGACATTACATGAAATAAGCCTGATGTAGAAAGACAAATACAGCACATTCTTTCAGATGTGGAAGTTAAAACAAAAAGTTGATTTGAATGTAGAATAGTGTTTACTAGAGATCAGGAATGGGGAGCAGAGTGGATTAAGGGAGATTGGGTTTGATCTGTGCACACTGCATGTGTGTATTGAAATATCACACTGAACCATTAATATGAAAAATTAATATGCATTAATCAAAAATAAAATAATAGAATGTGGCATAAAAATTGTTCATCAGTATATTTTAAAAATTGATAAAAATGATAAATCATAGCTGGTTTTATATATTTCTCACAATTAATATCCACACATACTCTTCTTGCATCCACTGAGTCCCTACTGAGTTAAATTTTAATAATCCAGAGTTTACAAAAGTCATTATCTATTAATCAACTGATGTTTGATAAACATTTTTCTGTTTTACCTTTGTCCTTGGCTCTTATCTCAGCTTATCTCAGCTATAGAAAAAAACATTTTAGAACACTTTAAAACACCATTCCCATTATTGCATATTCCTTATTTGTAGGCAGAGACATTGAGGAATAGAGAGGCATTAACATGATCTATGGGAAATATATAGGAGTGAGAAGGGATATCCATGAATGTCACAAGCGAATAAACTTGCAGTTCATCTCCCCAGCTGTATGTTGAGAATCAAATAGAGATATTTATAACATCAAGCAATATCACATTTCTGAATGGAATTTATATTTTGCAAATGAATATATAGTACATTTCCCAGTCTATATTTCAAATCAGATTGTGATATTTCTGTCTAGATGCATCATTGGAGATTAAAAATACATTCTTCTCAAATGTACTGTCTTACTTTTGTGTGTCTACACTTTATCATTCCAGCCATAACATTGCCAATGCTCCTTAATATTATATTGCACATACTTTGCATATGTTTAGGGTAAGTTTATTCTTTTTTACAAGTTAATTTTTCTCAGTTATTTCCCCCTACATAATATTTTTTTAAATTTAGTTTTGATTTTTAAAAAATCATCATGTTCACTTTAGAAAAAAAACAGATGGAAGAACAAATAATTGTCACATATTTTTATATTTGGACCAGATAAAGAAAAATAAATTATTGTCAGTTCTTAATGATTATAGATATTTATTGACCTCATTCCACAACCCCAACACTTCTTCTAAAGTTTGATGCTTCCTTCCCATGAAGGCAAATGAATGAATATAATTTTGTGTCTATCTTTGTCTTCTTTCACTCTCTCTCTGGGAAGAAGTCACTTTTGAGATTGTAAACTTGAGCGGAATAACTGAAGATATCCAGTCCCATCCTCCTTCCTTGGGGTGTGAGCTTCGAGGAGAGAATAGGTGACCACCATGATGAGTCTCTGTGACTACAGCAGTGTGGCCTCAGCCTGTCTAGATAAAGCTGCCTCATTCGGCTGAGAAGGTTTATTTAGTTTCCACACATGCCTTCCAGCCTGGCCTCTATAATTAGCACAGATGCTCTTTTGACTTCTATCAGTTTTTATATATGTGATTTTCTCAGCCAAGAAAGGTAATGTGAGGTATTGTAAAATAGTATCCCTCTTCTCCAGGTGATTTCAAAGATTAAGAATCCCATGGCAGACAATGAGTCAAGCATGTTCTACACATGATCCCCATGTATCTCTTAAAAAAAATAATCAACTAATTAATTAGAAAGAATTTAATTATCTAATAGGTAATAAGTAATTTCCCAAATTAATTATTTCCTATTAGAAAGAAAAAAATAAAGACTTCTTCTTCCTCCTTTCAGCATCTTTTCATGGTCATTTGTTAATAATGTTGTGGTCATCTTATATAAGAATAGAGATATATAAGGAAAAAAAGTCCCTTTGATGGTAATGGAGTCTCAGTGTATTTAAAATCTCTCTCTAAAATGTTTAGGCTTTGTTTTTTCTTACTTTTTTTTTTGTGTGTGTGTGTGTTGATTTTGGCAAATTTGTTACACTGGGATCACACTAATATTACCAACTTTGGAAAGAAAGAGGCACTGAGATGGAACAAATGAACAAGTATCCATAGTGTGTGTGATTTCCTTTAGGAAATGATGTATAGTTAAAGGTAATTAAAATACCCCCAAGGAATCTGGCAGTGCATTAGATAATACTGTAAAAATAACTACTTAGTAATATGGGATTTTGTTAAAAGCTGAAAATATCTCTTGGATTTTTTTCCATTCAGCATCCTTAAATTATAAACCATTTGGGAACATTGTGGTGTATTTGGGTGTTTAAAATGTGTAAAATGCATTGTCAATTATTTTCAATATTATATCTAGATTAATGCTTCAGGCTTTATGCTGAAATTACAACAACTTTCTTTAAAGTCTTTAACTGTGAAAAGTAACTAGAATAAGATAGTTTCCTCTCTTGAGAAGGCATCACTAACTATTCTAAAAATAACTTTTTATAAAATACCAACAAAAAAGGAAATAAAACATTAATTTTCTTATAATTCCAAGAATATCTACTATGTATTGATACAATTAACAAAATCTAATCTCCTATTAAAGTGTGAAACTAATCAATATATTGGGTCCAGCAATTTTTCAATGTTAATTTTATATTTGAAACTAATCGTGCATCTGTTAATTTCATAAATGACTGTCTTAATTTGATTTCCCTGGGAAACATATATTGAGACTCTGAGACAGATATGTGGATGCATGAGTTTGTTGAGGAAGACTCAGGAATAATATCTTTAAGAAAGTAAGGAAGCGGGATTAGGTAGAACTATGAGGAATTCCTACAGAGACTTCAGTGGATCTCATTGACAGTGCATCTCTGGAGTAAGGATGGCACCTCAGAGATCTTTCAATAGGAGACAAGACACCTGGAACCACTTGACCTGTTTCTGCACAGAATTCGATGCATACTGTCCCTGGGAATGGACATCACCTTAGGTGAGCCAGTTCCTTTTGGCTAAGATCAGTTTCCAGGGAGGAACTTAGCTATAATCTGTCAATAGCTAAAAGAATGAGATCTTCCCCACTGACAGGCAACCAGGTGAAGCTTTGCACCATCCACACTGCACTGCCGTGAAGGGGAGGATGAGATAAAAGAGGTTGGATGAATTGCTTCCTTTTATAAAGAGCACATTGGTAAACAAATCATGATTATTATGAGGACAGTTGTACAATATTATAGTAGAAGTGGATTACATACTTAAAAAGGAACATAATTAAGGTTTTTGTTATAGTTTTTTGTCTAAACCAATGCTCAATGTCTTCAGTAGGGGAATTATTTATCACACAAGGACCACTCTTTTATACCTAATGTATTGTTCCTTCACTTCAGCAATGTTGTATTTTGGAGGCCCGTATTGCTTTAATTGAGCACTTTCCATAAGCCAGGAATGGTGCTAGAACTAAAAGATAGGGAGAAGGAGATGTCTGTTTCCTAGAGCTCACTGACTGTGGAACAAAGCACGATTGAACAGGAAATAGCAAGCCAGTGACAAGTGCTTTCATAGTGCTGTCCTAAGGTTTACCCACACTAGATTAGGCCTGTGTTTTCACCAGGTAACCTTGAGTGAGGCATGATAAGAAACTGCAAAAAGAGTTTTAGTTTTTTATACCCACAGTTCCCAGAAGAGAGCATAGCCTCTTAGGGAAAGGACCAGGAATGGTCATGAGGCAGTGGAAGGGAGAAGAACCACTGAGGGGCACTTTCTCTATGGTTTCTAAAGGAAGAAGAGAGGATGCAGGGTGAACAGGTTTAGAATGGGACATCCTAAACATGCACAGAAAGCTCTAGGCCACAGAGAGGAATTCACCCTTCCTTTGCTTTTTCATTTCATTCAGAACCTCAACAGACTGGATAATGCCCACCCACAGAGGTGAGGGCAGATCTTCACTCAGTATACTTATTCAAACACTAGTCTCTTCTGGAAACATACTCAGGAACACACGTGGAAATAGTGTTTGCCAGCTATCCACCTAGCCTTTAATCCAATCAAGCTGATTCCCCAATTAACCACCACACCTGGGTTATCTGGTACCTGGTTCTGGGACAAATAGGGTGGGTGAACTGTGGCCCAGAGTATGAGATCCCAAAAAGAGGGAATATCAGGAATGTAGACTTAGTCGGCTTCTCAGGAAGGGGAACTGGTTAGCCTCAAAACTAGATGAAGACAGAAATTTTAAAAAATTATATTACAGCCTGATTGGGGGTAGGAAACTTCAGAGATGATAATTTCCCAGAAAGTATCACTGAAACAGCTGTGAAGTAATGGGTGGTGTTTATTCTTTTTGTGTGGGCCAGATTTATAACACTCATCATCTAGTAAGAGACACAATGGTGGTGGAAATTAGAGTTCGTATTTATCCTTTTAATTATAAAGAAGGATACAGATGTAAGAAATCAGTATTATTATTAGGATGAAATACTTGCTTCTTTGGGTAAAAGACTCTTGAAACTTTTCCACCAGATTAATTGATATCATCAGCTATAATGTTACACAATAGTGACTAATAGAAAGCAGCTAGAATTTATTGGTAAACATTCTGTTTCTGTGCTATTAATTTTCTTAGGAAAGAATATTACAACAATACTGATTTGAATCCAAACGAAAAAATGAAAAGTTCTTTGCCATTATATGAATAAAGACCACTGCTGACAAAAGTCAAGAGTGGACAAGGTCACTCCTTTTTTTTTTTTTTTCACAAAATATAGCAACATCCTCATCCTTTTCTTCAATTTCCATGCTATTTTCTTCTAAGATGTTCTCTTTTCTCTTTCTTTTTCTTTCTGGCTCTACTCACACATTTGACTTCTATTGATATGTAATAATTGATTCAATATCCTTATGGCCTGCCAAATTAAAACCTCTCTCTATATTGGTTTTGGTCCTTGATTTCTCTAGACTGTGCTGTCTTATACTTCTTCTAACCTTAATCTGTCTTCCCTAAAATCCATCCAGTAAGTAGCAATGGAGAACAGACCACCAGCTGTGTTAACTCCTATAAAACACTGATCATACAGGTGGCTTTCAGTTTTCTATTGCAGAGTATGTAGACTATTTATTGGGGTTCAGAAAGAATCCATTCAAATGCCTATTTATGTTTAAAATTAATAAAAATTAATTAATGAAATATTAAACATTTCTAATGAGAGTATATGCCAACACTATCCACAGTCAGAAACACAGCTGGTATCTTAAGAGAACATGTGATGGGGTCCATCCATATGGCACCCTCTCTCCTTCATTTATTTTGGCATTACAGAGTGCAAGAATTTGTGTAGCATGTAGCCATTCTTAGGAGGAAAAAAAAAAAACTTCAAATCCTTAAATACCCTTTGTAATGAAATTAAAGGTACTGTAAAAATTTATATACAATATAAAGTTTTGTTGGCTATTTGATGGCAGAGCATTTAAAAGGGATGTAACAATATTTAATGAAGAAATAAGCAGTTTTCTTTGTCAAGTAGACCAGTTTCCAAATACGCTATTTCTTTCTGTAATGAGGAGTGGTTTTCAGGATTATGTTGCCCAACATATGTTGAAAAAGGAAATATGCTAAATCTATATCCCTAAAGTAAAGATTATGAATGAGCAATGAGCTAGAAAGTAACTCCTGCTCCAGAGAACTCATGCTATTTAGAAGGCATTTTAACAAGAGATATTTAGAAAAGTAGCTGTCCAAATAAGATATTATTACTGTAAAAAAACTCTCTTATTTGCAAATATTAAAAAGTGGAAAAAAATTTTCTAATGTATTAAAATACCTTCCAAGTGAAAAAATTTATTAGGTTTAGAAGCTACTTGCTAATAGGATAAAAATATAACACCTTTTCTTAAACTAGGAAGAATAAATGATTGACATTAATCAAGATGAAAATTTTCTTCTCAAATTTCATCAGAAACAAATTAATGGATAAGTTTTAAAAATGAATATCATGATTTAATAAGGATAGAGAATGGTACATTTATTCCACTTGTACCTACATTCCTTTTTAAGGTACCCTTCAGCAGTGAGTAAAACCAAATAGAAGTAGGTAGGATAAGATGTGGGGTTGCTGTTAACACATAAAATTAAAATGAGACCACAAAAACAATGAAGCAAATTCACTCCTATTTTTCACACTCTAATATAGTTAATATTTAATGATGTAATAAAATATTAACAATATTTTGGGGAGAGAAAAGTGAGTCATATATGACTAATAAATAAGATTAAATAATACATAAATATATGAAAGATTTAATTTATCTTCATTTAATTATATATATATATATATATATATATATATATATATATATATATACATGCTAAACTTTTTGTTTGTAGACAATGTGCAAAATTTAATAAGTTTGGGACTCATTTGCATTTCACAGTCTTGGCAGTATGAGATTTGGGGAACTTATATACTTTGTTATAGAAAGCTAGCTTTCCCATGCCTAATACGACTTGTAGCAGCATCCCTCGTACCAGTAGATACTGGGTAGCACACAAGCACACCATAAAATTGCAAAATGTTTTCAGACATTGCCTTCTATCTTCTGGGGAACTAAGTCATTTTCTATTGAAAAGCACTAGTCTATGACTTAAAACAAAAATGGTCAAACCCAAATTTGAGTCTTTTTTTTGGGGGGTACCTCAAGAGCATTCAACCACTCAGCCATATCCCTAGCCCTATGTTTGTATTTTATTTAGAGACAGGGTCTCATTGAGTTGCTTAGTGCCTTGCTTTTGCTAAGGCTGGCTTTGAAACTGTGATCCTCTGGCCTCAGTTTCCAGAGCCGCTGGGATAACAGATGTGCGCCACCACTACCAGCCCAAAGTTTTAGTCTTATATTGTCTAAGCCTGAACTATGTTTCTAAGTGTATCCTCTAAAATCTATATTTCTTTTTTTCTGTTTTTGGTATTGGGGACTGAACTCAGGAACACTTAACCACTGAGTCACATCCCAGCCCTTTTTATTTACTTATTTGTTTTATTTTAAGAAATGGTCTTACTAAGATACTCAGAGCTTCCCTATACTCAAACTTGAAATCCTCCTGCCTCAGCCTCCCAAGTCACTGGGATTACAGGTATGAGCCACTGCGTCCAGTTTATATTTCCAACTTTTTCTTTACAACTTTGTTCATTGATCACCCTTCTTTCCCATCATTCTGTGATCACCCACTGTGGAGCAGTTAGTTACATCAAATCTGTCCTTCATTATTTACTCCTAGGTTTTTGCTCATGAGCAAAACGATTTTTACCCCATTTATTTACAAGCAACATTTTACTTATTGGTATATCTTGGATCCGAAATGTTCCCCAAAAGCTCACATGCTGAAGATTTGGTTCCCAATTTGGCAATGTTCAGAAATGGGGATCCTGGGAAGTAATTGGATCATGAGGGTTTTGATTTTATTAATTATGAATTAATAATTTGATGGCATTATTGGGAGATGGTGGAAACTGCAATAGGTGGAGCCTGGCTGGAAGAAGTAGGTCACTGGGTCATGCCCTGGAGAGGTATACCTCGTCCCCAGCCACTCCCCCCAAGTCTCTGCTTCTTCATTGCCATGAGGAGAGCTGCTGTACCTCATCACAGGCCCATAGCAATGCAATCAGCTAACCATGAACTGAGACCTCTGAAATTGTAGGCCAAAATAAATTTTTCCTCCTTTAAGTTGTTTTTTGCAGGTATTTGCCACAGCAACAAAAACTAATACACTCATTGTTGAAATCTGTCTCAAATAACTCCATCATTTTTAAGTTTTCTTTCAAATGCGATTAATATCAAATTTGCCCACTAAGAATAAATCTGCCCACCAAGTACAAAACATATCAACATGCCTTAATTTTAGTTTTTATCACAAATTATCTTGTTTTTTTCTCTGATGAGTTTTGTGGTTTTATTTTGTTTTGTCCTTCTCGAATCTACACTAGATCCCTTATAATAATTTTGCACAAATTAAAATTATTACTGGTACTAATGTTGGATGATAATTAATCAATGAGCAATGATGAACTATGAAGCAGATATGAGAGGAAAACAGGTGAACAATATAGGTTTACATGGAAAAAATTCAAAATATATTGTTGAATATAAATATAAAATATTTTTATGAAATACTACATAATTATGATATCCTTGAGGAAAAAAAATAAGTATTATGTTATATATGGAGAGATATTACTTTAACCATTAACAATGGTTAACTCAAAGAAGTGAAAAAGGACTAAGGAATTAGAGAAATTTTTCTTCTGACTCTATACCTCTATGTGCCCTTTGGATTTCTTTCTCTCATACACATGAATTGTTTTTAAAATTATAGTATTGAGTGTACTTTTTGTAGTTTATCTGCATTTTTTATTAAAAATATGCTTCCGGGGAATGCAAATTGGTGCAGCCAATCTGGAAAGCAGTATGGAGATTCCTTAGAAAACTTGGAAGAGAACCACCATTTGACCCAGCTACTCCACTCCTTGATTTCTACCCAAAGGACTTAAAAACCGCATACTACAGTGACACAGCCACATCAATGTTCGTAGCAGCATAATTCACAATAGCCAAACTGTGAAACCAACCTAGATGCCCTTCAACAGATGAATGGATAAAGAAACTATGCTATATATACACAATGGAATATTACTCAGCAATAAAAGAGAATGAAATTATGGCATTTGCAGGTAAATGGATGGAGTTGGAGAATATCATGCTAAATGAAGTTAGCCAATCCCAGAAAATCAAAGGCAGAATGTTTTCTCTGATAAGTGGATGCTAATCCATAATGGGCAGTGGTGGGAGATGGTATAGGGGTGCATGAGATGAGTGGAGGAATTTTGGATGGGGCAAAGTGGAGGGGAAGGGGGTATGGGGGTAGGAAAGATAGTGGATTGAGACAGTCATCATTACCCTAGGTTCATGTTTGATTGCACGAATGGTGTGACCCTACTTTGGGTACAACCAGAGAAGTGAAAAATTCTGTTCCGTTTGCATTCAATGAATGAAAGAGAATACTGCTGTCAGGTATAACTGATTAGAGTAAATAAGTAAATAAAATAAAAATCTATTTCCATTTGGACTATAAGTTTCTATAGGAATGGAGTCCTAGCTCAGCCTGTGCATGGCAATTTGCGACAGTCATTTTTATGACTATAACATCTGTAACACTGTTCTCCCAGGTCCATCATCCTAACTCAGTCTTGTTGGCTTGACAGAAGTTGTTTCTGGAACATCATCAGTGAGTAATCAATGGATAATTCTACTTTTATTTTCTCTGTAGATATTCAGAAAGGTAAACCAAAATTTCTAGAGGTAAGAATTTATCTTCAAAGAAAAGTTTAAGTTGGGATTAAGAGGATCAGTTTGTCTTCTGGTTTTACTTTAAGAGGAAAAAAAAAAGTTTGGTCAAGATGGTTTGGTTTTTCCAAGGTCTTTCTTGTTACCTAAATTAGGTGCCTGACCAGAGTTGGTGCTTTTAAATTAAACTAAAAGAGAATTTAGGTTTTCATACTTCAATTTTACAAATAAGAGAAAGGAACTCATGAATATCCACTGTGATACCCACCTTTTTTTTTTTCATTGAAGGCTAATTAAGTTGGTCATAGTTCATAGTTTTGGTCAAAAATTGTGTATGCCCAGCTTTCCATCTCCTGTGCTGGGTTAGCAGAAGATTCCTATGCTTCCTTCTACCACAGTGACGGAGATGCTGACTCCTGGCTTAGAAGAGTCTCAAATGAAAATTATAAGGATTGTGGGATTTAGGGGCACTTTCTTTGTAAGACACACAGTATAAAAAGCCACTCAAAGATACAATTTTAGGACCAAGAATATTTTTTGCTGATTTGTACTGCAAATTGCCACAGATAACATGGTAATTATGTATGTTGAAAATAGTCTAATTCTGAGTCACTTGGTAAGGATTAAAGGGAAAAAAATTGATGGAGAAAAAAAAATCTATTTGAAAATCTCAGATAAAATCCTTTCAAAATACAGTCCTGCTTTTCTAGGAGAGTCCTCCTCTGTTCAAGGGTCATTTGACAGAGAAGCTGATTTCTCTAAGCAGCTATTTTATTTCTTAGAGAAATCATGAATTTTTAACTCATGAGAAGATGACCAACCAATACAAATAAAGGAGGTTACGAGATAACATTATTAAAGGAAAACAGTCATTGAGAAAACATTGTATCAATAGTGCTTTATAAAATGAAATTGTGAACAAGAACATGCACAAGGAATAAGTGGGAGATGGAAGACAGTGGCCAGGAAACGAACAGTGTGAGCCACTGGGAAGCATGTAAGTACAGAATTATTTTCATCCCTGTTAGGGATGAAAGTTCCAGAGTCAAAATACCTTTTTAGTAAGAACGAAGGCAAAAAGGCAATCTGAGATATGAGTGCTGGAGCTCAAGGTCCCAACAGGATTTATGACCATTGTTTGTCATTTCGTACTTGTGGCACAATCAGTGCTTATTGCATTTCAGCTATGCAGGATGATACAAGCAATGACCTGCTGTTATCAGAAACAGCTTGGCATTCCAGGAATTTCCTGACCTAGCATGCAGAGGTTTTCCATCTTTTGTTGACCTCTTCTTCTTGAGGTTAAAGCAGGATGTTTCTTTTTCTGGAGGTAGAAAGGAGGAAAGAGGTTTCTCTTATCAGGTTGACTCCCTACCATCAGGAAGGAACCATAAATTTTAAAAATGAAGGCCCTTTCATTGTTCAGCTATGAAATCTAACAGAGTACAATGTTGTAACTCAACAAGAAATCTTGGCTCCCTGACAGGTCCAGAGGTGCACACCTATAATCCCAGCAACTTGGGAGACTGAGGCAGGAGGATTGCACATCTGAAGCCAGCCTCAGAAACTTTGCAAGATCCTGTCTCAAAAGAAAACTTAAACCAGGCACAGTGGCACATGCCTGTAATCCCAGTGACTCGGGAGGCTGAGGCAGGAGGATCGTGAGTTCAAGCCAGCCTCACCAACAGTGAGGTGCTAAGCAACCCAGTGACATGCTGTCTCTAAATAAAACATAAAGTACAGCTGGGAATATGGCACAGAGGTTGAGTGACCCTGAATTCAATCCCCAGTACCAAAAATAATAATAATAAAGCAAAAATAAAAAGGACTAGAGAAGTAGCTTAGTGGTAAAGTGCCCCTGGGTTCAATCTCCAAAACCAAAAAAGGAAAAAAAGAAATTTTGGCTCTCTTTGGCTATCCTAGAAACAATTAGAAAGATACCAACCTATTTATTTCTATATTCCCTTCTCTGTAAACACAGAAGAGGCAGAGTCTTTTCCTGTTTGTTCACTGGTGCAGTTTCATAGTTTTAGGATATAAATAATAAATACCTATTTGTGGAATGAATGGATGAGTACTTAGATACTACAGGGGTGACCACAACTCCGGAATGCCAGCAGCTAAATGGAAGGTAAAATTGTTGTCTTTGGAGATAAAACACTGGTTCTTGTTCAAAATAAGTACAGTCTAATGCATACTTTGATCATAGGAATAAGTTTAAGGTCTTTAAGACCACATCAAAAAGCATAACCTTTTTGAAATAGTAAATTGTTACATACTCATTCAAAGTTACAGAGGTTTATTCAATTTACTTTCAGCATATGGTACCAAGTAGAACCAAAATCCATTAAGTTTTTTTTTTATTTTAATCAATTAACATTATTAAAGGACCTAGAGTATACAGGTAACCTGGGGTGCCATTCAAAGCTCAAACAGAGAAATAGATCCAGAAGGAGAAATATATTAAGGGATTTGTTGCAAGGAAGTAGCTCCCATGACTGTGTGAGCTGGCAAAGCAAGTCTGAAATCTGAAGATAAGACAGGAATTGCTCAGCACATGCTGAAGGTGCTCTCCACAGGCAGAATGTCTTCTTTAGGAAATCCTCAAGTCTGTACTTAAGACCTTTTGACTGATTGAATCAGAACGACTCATGTTATCTAGGAAAATTTCCCTCACTTAAACTCAATTGATTATGAGCTCTACTCACATCTACAAAATACCTTCCCAGAAACGTGTGTTTGACAACTTAGTGTTTGACAAACTGGACTATGGTTTGGCTGAGTTGACACATGAAACTGTCAATCACACTGCAGTAGTTTATTTAGGGGAAAGTAAAGGTGATAGGATAACCTTTTTATTTTGTAATTATTTGGAGGAGTACTGGGGATTGAACTCCAGGGCACTCAACCACTGAGCCACATTCCCAGCCCTTTTTTGTATTTTATTTAGAGACAGGGCCTCACTGAGTTGCTTAGCGCCTCCCTATAGCTGAAACTGGCTTTGAGCTCGAGATCCTCCTGCCTCAGCCTCCAGAACCTCTGGGGTTACAGGCATGCACCACTATGCCAGGCAAACTTTTTATTTTTTCAAAAAGCTGATTTAAAAAAAATAAGAACTTATTCCACAAGGCAGAATGTGATGGCTTCTTGTAGGAAACTTTAACTGAAGTGCTTCAAGGGAAATTTAGGAAAGAAAGATAGCTTTCAAAAAAAAAAAAAAAAAAAAAAAAAAAAAAAAAGAAAGATAGCTTTCAACTCGAGATGAGAAATCTCAAGATTAATATGGCATTTGGGCAATAGGATCGATTAGAAGGGCACTGGATCTCAGTGCAGCCTTCACTAATGACTGTGTGACTTTGAAAAAGACTTTTAAGCACTGAAGTTCAGTATTAATTTTAAATTGAGATCGTGTTGCATATGCAGCCTAACAGAACAATTTTCAAAAATAAAATGTGAAAATACTAAGCTATAAAGTAACTTATAATGACATTTGATATTTTCTCCACATTTAAATCTCTAAATTTTTATTTAATGATGGGTTGAATAATGCCTCCCAAAGATGCCTGCATCTTAATCCCCAAAATCTGTGAATATGTTACTTTAAATAGGCAAAGAGACTTGGCAGATGTGATTAAAATTAAGAACTTTGACAAAAGGAGAATATTCTGTCTTACCCATGTGAGCCCACTATACACCCAAGGATGTTGGAAAAAAAGGAGACAGGAGAGTCAGAGATGGAGAGAGTGATATGGTGAAGGCAGCAGAGGAAAAAGAGGAGGTGTGCTGAGAGAACTAAAGGTCAGGTGACACGTTGCTCCTGGAAGTGGGCTATGAGCTAAGGATTGTGGGTGGTTCTTGATGCAAGTAAACACAAGGAAGCAGATTCTCACTCCAAAAACCCTCTGGAGAAAGCATAGCCCTACTTACACATTGATTTAGACCCAGCAAAACTCATGTTGGACTTCTGGCCTTCAGAACTATAATAAGTTTATATTATTTTAAGCCATCAAGTTGTGGCAATATGTCGCAGCAGCAAATAGGAAAATAATATACGTATATTGTCCTGAAAGATATTTGCTTTGTCATAGAAAGCTACTCATACCAAATATCCGTTCTCTCATTTGCCCATCTTCAGGTGAAAATAGTTGGAATAAAGACAAAATTTTCCAGCTTTCTTTCCAACTAGGATGGAAAAAAATTAAGAATAGGAGGTAAAGGAACAAGGTGTTTGCAACCTCTGCCAAATATGCTCGCAGAAAGTAGGCCTTTATTTTGTCTCTTCTTTCTGTTTGTGTGCATTAAAGGCATGGCAAGTAAAGCAACAGCCACCAGTGTTGATCATGAGATGGAAGCTCATGTTCAGGAGAGCAGAGAAAAATGGAAAGAGCAAGGGTCCCCAGGGATTATGAAGTATGTATTGACCCCTGGCCAAGTACAAAGACTTTCCTTTGAGAGATAAATTAACTTTCGTCTTGTTTAAAACATTTTCCTTTTGAGTTTTCAGCCACTCACAGCTAAACTTAACTTTAGTAAAGATATTTCTATTCCTTAATGAAGTGGACATTTCTTTTGTGTGCTGTTGCTGTTATGATTTAGATATGATGTGTCCCTCCAAAACTCATGTGTTAATGCAAGAATAATCAGAGGTGAGTTGATTGGATTATGAGAGCTGTGACCTAATCAGTTCATCCTAGTTTGACATTTTGCAGGAGGGCTGTGGCTGGAGGAGGTGGGTCACTGAGGGGGTGTGTGCCTTGGAAGGGTTCATCTTCCCTGTGGCCCCTCCCCATCCATGACATGAGCCGGCAGCTGTCCTCCACCATGCTCAGAGTGATGGAATCAGCCAACCATGAACTGGACCTCTAAAACTGTCAGTCAAAATAAACCTTTCCTCCTCTAAGTTGTTCTCATTAGGTACTTACATCATTAGCAACAACAAGCTGACTCACATAGAAATTAGTTTCAAGAAGTGGAGGTTGTTGCTGTTGACCTAACATGATCATGAGTTTCAGAAGACTTTGGAACTAGTTTTCAGGGTGAGTTTGGAAAAGGTTGAAGAGGCTTCATGTACATGCTTCCACGATACAACAGTGGAACAGTCACAGAGTAGATATACCCCATTCTGAAAGGAAGGAATAGAAAGTGGAAGGGTCCCCCTCAAAACTGAAAAGGAGCAGGGAAGACAGCCTTAAAGCTCCCTTCAGAGGAGCAGCATGAGCCATGCCTGATGAACCTGGCTGGATGAGCAGTGTGTGCTTTATTAGAAAGCAGCCAGCTGAATACCCTCAGGAGCACCAGGAAGCAAACTTGGAGAGAATGATGGGCCCGTTTCTGGAAAACACTCAGCCATCCAAGGCCTCTGGCTCTGCTATAGGAGAGGTGGACTCCCAGGTGCTCTTGGCCCTCATTCCCACTGTCCTCATGCCCAGCACCTGAATTTGTTTTATCTGCACTAATCCATTTAGCAAGTGGTTGCTGGGCTGCACCCTCATGTGCTTTTCCTTCATTCTTTCCCTGGTTAGGCTCCATGCAAATTTTCCAAATCTTTTCTCTCTGCTTTTCTTTGAATTATAAATTTTGTCTTCAAGCCATCCCTTTGCCTGGAATCTCAGCATAAATGGTTATAAGTAAACACACACAGGCCTTAAGGCTTTGTTGTTTATAAATTTTAAAATAGATAAACTAGTCTATCTCTCTTAAGTCTCAAAAAGCCTAGGGCATGGATTCAATGCGGTCAAGTTCTTTGTTCCTTCATAACAAGGATTGGCTCTATCTAAATTCCAATAATATTCCTCTTTCCATATGAGACCAAATCTCCATGCCCTTTATAGACTGTATTTTTATCAGCATTCTGGTCAATACCAGTTAGCCAATCACTAAGGAGTTCTAGCTCCTACCTAGTTTCCTTCTTTTCAAAGACTTCACCAGAATCATCCATAATCCTTCATTTACCTTATTCTAAGCTATTTTCTAACCTCTTCTTCCAAACTCTCCCAACTTCTGCCCATTACCTAGTTTCAAATCTGCTTCCGTGTTTTCAGAAACACGTATTTTTCTAGCAACAACTTCCAGTCCACAATACCAATGCCTTGTCTTAATCACTATTGTATTCATATAACAAGATATCCATGGCTGGAAAAAAAGAGAAGATTTTCATTTTGATCACTGTTCTAGAATTCAAGAAGATCGTCCTAGCATCTATTCAGGTGTATTGAGGGTCTCAAGGGGATGCCATCACAGGTGGGAGTACGATTAATTGTAGTGAGCAGCACATGCCAAAGGGAGATTCAAGAATGGCACCAGGCTTCCTTATAATAATGGATTCTGGCAGGATCTAATCCATTCCCACAAGCCTGCATTAGTCCCTTTTTAACATGGTGCCCTAGGACCTAATTACCTTCTACCTAATTGAGCTCTTAAAAGATTCCACCACTGCAATACCACCACACTGGTGGCCAAGGTTCCAGTGCAAGTCCCTCTGGGGACACATTCAAGCTATATCCAATCCATAGAAGCTAAGTAGAGTTTCATAAGATGAAGATACTAGAGAAGAGAATGCCATGAAGAAAACTGTGAAATCCAAATTCATATACTTTCTTAGCAAAATGTAAGTAGGATGATATATTCTCAATAAAACAGAAATTTACTGATCTTAACTTTGCCATGTACACAAACACATCCTGTTATTATGTTTCTAAATAATCACCATCTATTACCATAACTGAGTTTGATACTGCAAATCCACTTAGCCTACTGAATGTCTTCAGAGATATTCTGTCCTGAATTTTACTTTGAAAGTCAAGAGGTTTCCATTTATATATTCTCCATCATGCTACAGAGACATACTATGCATTTACAGGTAAGGGAAGCCAAAAAATAATAATAAATAAATAAAAGAACAAAACAAAAAATGGACTTTTCATTCAGATACCAGAATATACAAAAATAATTAAATTCTACAGAAAGAGATAAATAAAATTTAGGTAAAGCTATATGCCTTCACATATTGGTCTTGGCTTAATATTGCATGATATGATGGATAATTTTAGATATTAACTTGACCTGATTAAGGAATCATCATATCACTAGTAAATTCTGAGTATGTCTGTGAAGGTGTTTCCTGAAGAGCCTGGCATTTGAATCAGTGGACTGAATAAGGAGCAGCTGTCCCCAGTGTGGGCAGGTCAACCCAGTTGGCTGAAGTCCATGATAGAACAAAAATGGAAAAAAAAATAGTGAATTTGCATTCTTTCCAAGACCTGAGACACTCTTCTCTTCCCATAGGTACCAGTATTTCAAGTTCTTGGGCTTTTGTACTCTGATGTGTACCCTAGCAGCCCCAAGGTTCTCAGGCCTTTGGATTCCAATTGAGGGGTATGCCATTGTCTTTTCTCATTCTGAGACCTTAGAACTTGGAATGAGCCAGACTACCAGCCTTCCTTGTTCCCTCACTTACAGATGGCCTACTGTGGGAATTCTCAGTCTCTATTATCAGGGGAGATCATCCCACATAGCCAACCCCCTCATTTATCTACCTTTCCAGATATCTTATTGGTTCTGATTATCTGGAGAACTCAGATACACATGCCATTTGCCAACATCAGTATGCAGAAGCTTTTTCTCTATGCTCTTTTTCTTCTAGGAATTTTGTAGTATCAGGTTTGCATTTCAATCTTTTATCCATTTGACTTTTTTTTTTTTTTTTGGTACTGGCATTTGAATTAGTGGCAAACACTCTACCAACTGAGCTATATCCCCAGCCCTTGACTTATTTTTATGTATATGTAAAATCACTATTACACTTCTTTCTTTCTTTTTTTTGCATGTGGAAATCCAGTTTTCCTAGAATCACTTATTGAAGAGACTATCTTTTCCCTTTTGTGTCCTTTTAGTGTCCTTATCAAAGATTAGTTTACAGTATGTTTGGTCTCTCTGCTTGGTGAACACAAGGCCATCCTTAATATCATCCTTTATTTCATGGCATACATTGGTAACACTACACCACATAATAGCCACAGACTTGGAGAGTGAGTGGTACCCCTAGAGCATGAAATCCACGCTTCACTGAGTATTTTCTCTTAGAAGGCACCTCTGCTATGCCTCCAACAGTCATTGATCATTCATTCTATCAATATGGCCACTTCTGGAAGATGCACACAAGTGGCATAATTCAACACAGTAAGATATACAAGTATATAAAGGGAAAATAATTATGCCCTGCCTTTAGGTACCTTGTATTCTATGGTGGAAGATAAAATCTTTTAACCAAAAAGCTATAAACAATCCAAAGTTGAATCTTTCCAACAGCATAGCATAAGTCAAAATAAACCAAATCTAAACATTGACATAACTACAAGAGGAATGGATAAATATACCACCATCATGGGAAATCTCCATATACGTCTGTGAGAGTAATGGTGGAACTAAAAGCAATAACAACAAAATGGGTAAAAATATAGAGCATTTTAACATAAAAATAGCCTGATAACAATTATTACGAAGAACATTGCTGCAAACAACAAGCCTGGACTATTTCTAAATATTTTCCACACACTCACCCATAAAGCTTATCTTCACAAGCATTGAAAGATTGAAATCAAACTGCAGGGCAGTTATGTTAGAAATCAACATTCAAGGACTGACCAGAAGCATCCCATATGTTTGAAGATTAGAAACTCCTAAATAACTATTGAGTCAAAAAAGAACTCAAAGAAAATGACAAAATAGGTAGAACTGATTCATAATGAAAATACTATATGCCATACTTGTAGCTGGCAACTAAATTAATTCTTAAAAGAAACTCAGCAGCTCCAAGGTGATGTTTTAAAAGAGAAGAATAATTCAAAATTAATGAGCTGAGCATCAAATTTAAGAATTTAGAGAAAGATATAAAATATACCCAAAGAGAATTCAAAGAAAGCAAATAATATATATATATTAGCCAAAATAATGACATAGAAAGCAAAAATAAAAGAAGCAACAAAGCCAAAAAATGCTAATAAAATTAACAACATTCTGTATGAAAGTCATCAAGAGAGAAATCAAGAAGACTCAAATAAATAGAATGAATGAAAATGAGCATATTGGAAGAAATACTTATAATAGACAACTACTGATAAAACTAGATAATACTAATTATATACTAGGTCTAAGTCAAGAAAAATATTAACATTTGATTTCTTTTACCTGTTGAACTAATCTTCCCTAAAATAAAATAATAGGTCTATTGGCAACTTCTTTTCAATATTCAAGAAGTGAATATTTCTATTGTAAAGTAAAAAGAAAGAGAGACCGAGTGGAAAAGAACTATGTTCAATATAATTAATGAGGCTATTAAATCTTAATGTTAAAATATGACAAAGAAAATATTAGAAAAGGCTTAAATACAATATTACAGAATTGACTCCAGCAATACATTTTAAAAGGATAATACAAAATAACTGGTTTAACACAGAAATACAAAGATTTTTAACATTAGAAAATAAATTAAAATAATTCATCATATTAATGAATTTAACAACGATAATGATCTCAATGGCTGAGAAAATTCAACATCTCCATAGTCCAAAGGAAACCAAAAAGAAGTCTTGGTAAACTGGAAATGAAATGGAACTGTTTACCCCGATTAATAGCATTTTACTCCCCCATCCCCACTCCCGGAAAAAGCCAACTGAAGCATTCCTTTCACAAGTATTCCAAGAGAAAGTCACTCCCTATTACCACATCTATTGAACATTGCACTAGAGGTTCCAATCAGCACAAAAATGCAATGAAAGAAAATTAAAGTAAAATAATTGAAAATAAGGGAATAAAATGATTACTCATCAGAATTGATATTATGTTCTACCAAAAAAAAAAGTAAATGAATGTATAGTTAATTATAATAGAGAATTTAGCAGATGTTCTAAATACAAAATTAATTAACAAAATCAATACATTTTATACCCTCTCAGCAAGTATTTGTGAATTATAATTTTTAAAATATGGTTTCAACAGCATATTAAGTAACTAAGAATATATCTTATCAAATATGCACAATTTTTATAAGGAAAAATATTTTTGAACAACACAAAACAGCCTTCATATATATTGAAATAAATCATGTTTATTGTCTGAAAGACTTAATATCATAGAAATGTCTGAAGAATGATAGAATATTTAAATATTTGGTAGGAAAAGTGGCTACGTATGTCACATCATCTTTAAAAATCAATTCATGGTGAATGAAGTTTTCACTGTGTAATGCAAAAGTATAAAATTTAAGGACATAAGTTAAAAGGACTTATTTATGACATTAGAAAAAAGATGTCTCTAACAATATACCTCCCCAAAAGGCAGAAAATCATAAGGAAAATTACAAGTAATGATATATCAAAACACAATATAAAGAAAGTCTTAAAAAGGAACAATTTGGGAAAAGTTATTTTAAAAATAAAAGAAAAATACAACAGGATTGAAATGAATGAATTAAAAATACATGAATCGACATGAATATTTTAAAGAAAAATGTAGAAAAAGAAAATGACATAGAATTATTCAGTATGATTCTATTTATGTAGAGTTGAAGAACATAGAAAACCGTGAATTTAATTTCAGGAGTGGGTCTTTGAAAAGATCCCTTTTGTTGAAGATGAAACATTTGGCATACAGCTGATTTCAAGAACTTTGAAGAAGGCATCAGAATAAAACAATGACCATCTGTGCATAACAGAGACTTGTAGTGGCTGTAGTTACAGGTGTGGAGAGTTACTGAAAACCATGCAATTCACAAGAAAATGTTGTTATTCTCACAATACACATTTTGAGAAAATAACCAGAATTATGATTGATAATATTAAACAGGCCATGTGATGGACAGCAATAGCACTGACAAATTTCTAGCAGCTTTCTATAACTTTGAAACACTTAATGCTAGTAACATGTATCAATGCAAATTGCAATCCTAAGGTTATGTATGTCAAGTTTGAATACTTGATTAAATAGGATTGCATGTAGCTATAAAACAATACTTAGTTATCTAACCAAGCAACAATAAAAGATGTTAAGTATAGGAGATGACATGATTTTAAAAAAATTTAGAAGAAATCTTATCTCTTTTAACCATGAAAAGACTCATTCTCTCAAAGATGTAATAAGGACAACACAGATTATTTATTTGTTAATGCTATTGTATGTCTTATGCCTGTTTTAAAACTTATTTTTATGTGGTACATGATGAACCCAGTGTCTCATACATTCTAGGAAAGGGCTCTACCACTGAGCCACAACCACAGCTCCCAGATTATTTAAATAGTAGACATAATCTTTGTTTTCTAGGAAAATTAAAAGATATAAAATCCCTCTTTACAATTTCTTGTTGACAATAGACGAATAATGCAAGAAAAGATCTATTTTAACAGAATAAACAAACCTGTAGTTTTATACCAATACACTGTTTATATTAGGGTTCATTAAAAATTGTAAATGAATCAATTTATATCGGAGCCAAGTTGGCTACATGAGATAGTATTTCTTTTCCATAAACGTTTTCCAAGTTTCTATATCCATTGAGGTTTAGTTCCATACCTCTCTTCTCTCTTCTCTTCTTCTTTCCCTCTCCTTTCTCCCCCATCCTCCTCTTAGGGGGAACACCTCTTTTTTCCTTAACACAGCACATCCTAAGTTTCTTGCATACCTGTTATATAAAATGTTTACATTCATCCTTATAGTTTTATTAGTTGTTTTACATATATTAAGTATAATTATTAACCTTAAATAGCATTTATTTTGTGGAAAAAATACGAAGTAGACAATTATGAAATCATATACCATCATTCTGTGGCAGCTTATCAAATTTTATAAGTATATCATCTTAAAATTTCTAGAAGTATATTTTCTTCACAGTAAACGTTTTTAATGCAGGAAAAGTATATGCTTATTAACTGATCCAAGAGTATTTAGTCTCCCTATAAGAATGAAAAGCTGGGGCCAGGGTTGTGGCTCAGTGGTAAAGCACTTGCCTAGCATAAGTGAGGACCTGGGTTTGATACCTGGCACCACATAAAAATAAAAAAATAAAATAAAGGTATTGTGTCCATCTACAACAATAAAAAAAGAAAGAAAGGAAAAGAATAAAAAGGCAACAGTATATAAAGTCAAACTTTCCATCACTTCAATATATTATTTACTTAGAAATTATTTAGATAGTTAATGCATACCTATTATTTGCTAAGCATAACTTTAAGATTGTAAGTTACCCAAAAGATTCTGGGGGCTATTTTGGGGCAAAAATATTTATTTTCCCTTACCTTGTACTTCGTTATGCAACATGAGATGTACAACATTTTATCATAATGTTTAGGTATTATTAATCTGCATCATAGTTTTTAAATTAAGGGATATCAAGGAGAAGAATGTGAATTCTTCATCAACAACTTCACCTTCTTTTCTGAACAAAGAGTTAGTTAAACTAGGTATGGTGGCCCATGTGCATATAATCCCAGTGATTTGGGAGCCTGAGGAAGGAGAATCATAAGTTGAGGCCAGTCTCAGCAACTTAGTGAGATCCTGTCTCAAAATGAAAAATAAAAAGGGCTGGGGGTATAGCTCAGTGATAGAGGGCCCCTGGGTTCAATCCCCCAATATATGTGTTTAAATATATATATATATATATACATACACACACAATCCCCAATATATGTATGTGTGTGTGTGTGTGTGTGTGTGTGTGTGTGTGTGTATATATATATATATATATATATATATATATATATATATATATATATATATCTCACTGATAGAAGGCCCCTGGGTTCAATCCCCAATATATATATGTGTGTGTGTGTGTGTGTGTGTGTATTTTGTTGTTGTTGTTGTAAGCAGGACAATTGTGTCATGTTAGGAGAAATACAACCTTATAACTATCTTCATTTGGAGCACAAGTTTGATTTAAGAAAATACATATGGGCAACACTTCAACAAAGAATGAACTTGTTATGATTAAGTTTATGTATCAATTTGGACCACTGAGTGCTCAGATATCTTGTCAAATATTTTACTGGATGTTTTTCTATGAATGTTTTTGGATGAGTTTAACATTTAAATCAATAATGAGTAAAGCAGATTGCCCTGGGTTGGCCTCAGCCAATCAGATGAAAGCCTGACTAGAACAAGTGGCTCATTTGTTCACAGACAAGAGAGAATTGCTCCTCCCAAGCTGGCTTCCAGCTGGGACACTCCTTTTTCTCTGTGCCCTACAACTGAAAAATTGACTCTTCCTGGGGATTGAGCCTTCTGATCTTCAAGCTATAGCTACACCATTGGCTCTCCTGGTTATCAGGACTTGGCACTTGGTCTGGAATCCACCATCAGCACTCCTGGTCTATAGCCTGCCTACCCACCCTGCAGATCTGGGCACTTACCAGCCTTTGTAACCACACAAGCCAGTTCCTCATAAAATCTCTCTCTCCAATATGTGTTTGTGTATATTTGTATGTGTAAGCAAATACACATCCTATTGATTTTGTTTCTCTAGACAACCATGACTAATAATAAATTTATTATGAAATGATTATTCTTGAAAGTTACATTCATAAAACTTATTTTACATAGATCAACTTAATGTATGTGCTCTTTACAATTAGACTTGGACTGTGCAAATCTCATAAGATATTAGACAAGCTAAACAGTATCACAAGTTCTTTCCTTTTTAAATGCTTTTTAAAACATGTATACATTACACAAGTATCAAAAACATCACAAAAGCAGATAGTCAAAAAGTTAAATATATGGGTTTTTATCTGTTTGATTTACTACTGCAGACATCTGTGAGATAATGGACATAATGCAATTCATTTTTATTGTATCTTATATATGAGGATGAACTTATAATTAGCTTAACTTATAATTTATATAGTCATAAACATCTAGTAGATATAAATTTATTTGACTTATAAATCAAGGCAAAATAAAAATATATGCTCATATCATACTTAATTCTGATAGCTCAGAAGACATAGATGCTTTTATTAGACTAACAGTATTAAATAAGTCTTATTTACCAAAGATGTATCCAAATCATGTGGGCTTGAAAAACATTGGACACTTTTAGGGATAGTTAATTTACATAAGCATTTATTTCTCTCCAAGTCAACTAGAATAGAGATTCTTTATTCATTTGGTAACACTATCTAGATGTCATATTATAGATTCTTTATTCATTTGGTAACATTATCTAGATGTCATAATATATCGCATACTTATAACATACACAGACAGGCAGACAGATTCAAATAGAGGTCATTATGGGCTTTGTTCTCATACATCAAGCATAAATATAGTAATATAAAATTAACTAGTATATAGATAAATTAGCTCTTGTCTTTATTTCTCTGTATATTTTTATTTAAATGATGTTTCTGGACATGAAGGAAGTTGTTACCTCTCAATGTTTTTTTATCCAATATGTGTGAAGGAAACATTTTATAGAGGCTCTGAACTAAAATTTGGGTGAATTTGTGCAGCAAATGCCCATTTGGATGCCTCCAAAGCCTGTCTGAGTAAATTAAATATACAATCTATTTCAATGAGACTTTTTAGTTCCAGGCGGTTTATTTTGCTGTTTCTAAATCCTTTAAGAAAACCCTGGTGTGGTTTAGGGGTGGGTAAAGTTCCAGTGACTATCGAGAATTCAGTGGCTGTAAGGGGAAGAGAAAAAGGAGCCAGATTAGGAGATCTCACATGGAAGTTCTAAGTTATCTTTAGTAAAGTCATGCCCTCAGAAAGTAGGCAGACAGCATGAGTACTGTAGTGACAAAGCACATCAGCTGTAGGGACACAAAGAAACAGACACAAGGAGAACCTCATCCACTTTGGTGTCCCACAAACTCAGCAGTCTATGAGGTCTTCTCAACAGGTTTATATACCTATTTTCTACCTATGTTGCATCCTACAATTCCCTCCTTATAACAAACAACACAAAAGACAGGGATAATGGGAAAAGACACAAGGTGTGTCCCTGGCAGGAAAAGATCCATAACAACAATTTTCAATTCAAGAGTCATAGTCCTCAGAAACGAATTCCTACCAGTGTGTTCTCCTGATGATCTAAATTTTGGAAAGACAAGAAAAGGCTCTTACAATCTTGCTCAACTGGACCCCAGATGGAGATCCAACAGTTGGATTAGTAAGAAACTTTACCCTTGCTGTCTTATTCAGAGGTTCTGAGGTCTCAGCTGCAGTCCTCAGAATGAACAGGGAGTACCAACACTCCCATCCCCATCTTTGAAACTGTTGAGATCAATCTGCTATCCTCTACCCCTTAGATGGTCGAGGGCCTGAAAATTAATTAATATCAAGTGGATTAACAGGAAAGAAAGATAAAGTTTATTTATAAATGCACACAAAAATCTTTGGGGACTATTTATTCATTGAATACCCAAGAGTAAAGGTTTATATACCACCTTAAAACAAAGAGGGTGAGGGGTGGCTCAGGGCTCCAAGAGGAAAGCATCTTCTCTTATTTTATGCTAATGAGATAAGCAGTTTATTTTTTTGTCCTTGAGTTTGAAGGAAACTCCCTTGGAGAAGGGCTAATGGCATCTGTATTTGTGGAGGCCGTTTCAGCCAGATAAAGGAAATCAGGTAAGATTTTAAATGTTTTCACTTCATAAGAATGAAATGGGAATAACTGGAAACTATCTCATTATGATAAGAAATATGATAGTTATAGTTGAACCTTTGCAATCTCTGAAATATCTATGAACTTGGATAACAAGACACACTCCAAATCCAAAATGGGATTTTCTGGTTGTCTTGAATTATACTGACAGGGGTATTATGCATTTGACATAAGAAAAGGAAGAGAGAGTACTCATGAGCAATCTTTATTATTATTCTGGCTGGCTATTTACCTCAAGTCAGTAACTAGTCCTCTATATTTCACAACATTATCATAAGCACCAAGTATATCATTCCCTTACATTGTTCCTGCATTGGTAATTCAATTGGAAACCCTTTTTACAAATTTTCATAATAACTGCCAGTTTCAATATGCTAGTAAATTATTTTCGATTGCATGAAATGTGAGAGTTTAGTGATATGGGAAGTTTTTCTTCCTGCTTAATGTATTGAATGACCTCTCTCCTGTGCTTTCCATCTTTATATGGCCTTCAGGCCAGTGGTGGCTCTGAGATTCCTGCCAGTCTGAGCCACCCAAGGTACTCTCATGCTTTAAAAATAAGAAGGAGGGGAGATAAAAGGATGGATGACTCAATAGAGAGGTAATTACTAATTGCATGAAAAGATAGATATTTATGATATGAGAATATTATTTGAGAGAGACCTTTTGAATGATAAATATATAACATTCAAGACAATTTCATTGTTTTACTTATTCATTTAGTCAAACACTTATTAAGGACCAGTTAGTATGGTGAAATATGGGGATATATAACCGAGTTTATGTCCCCATTGAGGTTATAGTAGGAATGATAGACTTGTAATTAGAATTTAGTGGATTAGATTCTGTCATGTAAATGTGTCATGGTGTACAGCTATCACAGAAGTGGGAAAAATCAATTGTTCATGGAATGAAAAAAGAAAAGAGGTAAGAGTGGGGAGGAAGCAAGGGAGAGCTTTCAGAGTTGATATGTGAGTTAGATATGGGAGGGAGACAGGACTTGGCAGGGCCAGTTCTAGGAAGTCTCCATTTGTGGACACCAAAAGCAATTATTCAGTACCTTTAAAGTTCTAAACACTGCTAGGCACCTATAATATAAAATAAACAAAAACAAAAACAATTTTATTGACTTCAGAAACTTGTATTCAGAGTTAAGAAACTGATCCATGTATTTGAAATATCAAAATACAGTGCAAAATTTTTAAGCATGTGATTGGACAAAAGTACAAAACAACAATTTTGTCTGCCCAGAAAAATTGGGAAGTGCTTTCCAAAGGTGTCATATTGAATAGCAAAATTTCTTCTAAAAGACATTCGCACATATTATTTAATGCTTGTAATTTGGGAACAATACAGATGTACAGTGTTTACACATTCACTCCCTCAACATCACCAAAATACAATTACAATCCCATGTGCATTTTTGGAAATAAAAATGTCTTCAATTTTCTGCTAGATCTGTCACTTTCTTCTCTTTTTCAGAATTTTTAAAAGTAGCTTGTATGAAACTATGAGACCTCTTAAAATTTCTAGTTTAGCTATAATTTGTTGTCCTTCATAAACAAATATTTACTTTCTTAACAAAGGTAAGCATGGAATCTTTGAAAACAATTTTATAAATGATCTTTATGATTAGAACTCCTCATTCACCTATACATATATTGGCAAGAGGTATATGGAATGGCTTATTATACCAGCATTTTAATAAATACACATATAGATTATGAAATCTAAATTACAGATACTTTGTTTTAAATAATGATGACAAAGGTACTTGATTTAAGGATCTAGATATTAATATTTTTCTTTGCATTTTTAGACAAAAAATTAAATATTGTAATCTTTATTTATTTGGTGGTACTGGGGAATGAACTCATGGACACCCTCCTCCTGAGCTACATTGTTTTTATGTTATTTTTCAGATAGCATCTCACTAAGTTGGCCAGAGTGGCCTCAAACTTGTGATCTTCCTGCCTCAGCCTCCCAAATAGCTGGATTACAGGTGTGTACCAAGGTACCCAGCCAAAAACTAAATGTATTTTAATTTTATAAGTGTTGATTGATTATCCAGTAAGCAAGGTGCATAAAAGAATTAATAACTTTCTATGAATACTTCTTGAAATGTCTACAAAAATATCTAAAACAAAATAAAATGTGACTATATTAGAATTTCTGTTAAAAATGCCTACAAAACCAGAATAGAGGAAGAACTTATGTCCAATGTAAAGACTGGAAAAGCCTTACAGAGAGGCAGATTTTAGCATCTCACCACTAGAGATAATGGGAATAGTGTCTTTCAGGTGGGAGGAACTGTATGAGAAGTTCTTAGAGTTAAGAAAGAACAATATATGCTCAGAAAACACTAAAGAGTTCAATTTGAACAGATTATACATCTGAACTAGCCAAATTCCTATGACCCAAGTTATAACTAGTAATTAACTGTAGTGAATATCTCTGAAGTTATAAAAAATTATATTGCTATATCCAGGCTCAATAGGCAGAACTACCATAAGCAATTAGCTAGGACTTCTAAGGTGAAGAGGGGAGGAGTGGCAGCCCATGACCTCTGGGAAAACAAGTTGTCTGAGCTATAGTGAGAAGTAGCATAGATAACTGAAACCAGGTTCAGGAATCACAGGACTTTAAATTGCAAGACGCCATGGGCTTGCGTTTTATTCTCCTGTGGGGAGGAAATAAGATCTTTTCCATTCTGCCCATTTGGGTTCTCAGTGGTAAATTGGTGCCAGGCACCTCACACCTGTAATCCCAGAGGCTCAGGAGGCTGAAGCAGGATGGTCAAAGCCAGCCTCAGTAAAAGCAAGGCACTAAGCAACTCAGTGAGACCCTGTCTCTAAATAAAATAAAATACAAAATAGGGCTGGGGATGTGGCTCAGTGGTTAAGTGCCCCTGAGTTCAATCCCCAGTGACCACCCTCCAAAAAAAAGATAAATTAGCAAAAGAAAAGCATTCTAATTTATTTAATATAAGTTTTATGTGATAAAATAACCACCCAAACAAATGGTAAAAACTCTGAGTATTTTTATACTAGGTTCAATGAAAAATGGAGAGTTGCAAAAAAATGTAATAGGACAAAGAGGATATGAACTGAGTACTGAACAAAGAGAAACTCAATAAGAACGTTCACCCAGATTCTTCTTAGGGTCCCTCCATCTTCAGAGATAAGGATGCTCCTTTCCTATGGGTATAGAGAGGGCCCCTCTCACATTAGGATCTATGACCTGCTTTGCAGGAATATCAGAGAGCCTTCCTGTATCTGTTTCTCAAATTCCTTCAAACTGATATATTCAATATGCAGGGTGCCAAATTTTAAGGTACTGTGTCCCAAAATGTTATTAGTCCTTTTAAATTTTAATTACAAGTTACAGCTAGTTATAAAAGACTTTTTAAAACTTAAAGTATGTATAAAAATATTTTTAAAAGCTCTTCTCCAATATTAATCTAATGAAGGAATAAATCGGTGTACATTCTTTTATATGTATGTATATAAAAAAGTATAAATCATATACTCTACATAGACTTTTTATATGAAAATAAGTTCCTATCGTAAGCATGGTTCCACAACTCACTTTTTTATATAGAAGCCTTTTATGAATATCCATAGAGATTGATCTATCTTTTGTAATTGCCATATAATATTTCTGGTATTTTCTATTACTGACCTGCCCTTTGGCAAACTGGCAGTCATTGAAACTTTTCAGTGGAAGAGGAAAGGACTATAATTTTTTTTTAATCTGAGAAAAATTGGAAGATTATATTTCTCAAGGAGAAAGACGAGATAAAGAGGATCATTGCAATAGTCTAAGTAAACTAATAAGAGTTTGAATGGAACTCAACTAATAAGTAAACTAATGAGAGTTTGAAGGGAACCTAACTATAAGAGATGTTTCAGGTGATGTGATAAAAACATTTTACAATTATCTTACTCTACCATGTAGTAACAAGAATCATGATAAATAAAAGAGGTCAAGTGTGGATGAAAGGGGAGATCATGAAGCTTTCTCTAGGTAAAGGGAACAGAGGGCAACAACACAGTTTATTTAAGGGTGCTCCTTTCTTTTACCCTTCTGTCTTATTAGTTGCCCCACCATCTTATCACTTGCCTAGTTATATCAATCTGGTCACAATACTTTCCAATTTTACATGACTTGATCTATTTCTATCATTATCATCCTCATTAATACTCTCTAATCCCTATTCTTCCACTTGTAATTTATCTAACACTATCAGATTAATCTTACTACCTGCCAAAAATCAAGATAATTCACTTTGCTAGTGCTCATTATAGTGTTTAGAGTTCTTCAGAGAAACAGGATAGATAGAATACATGGATGTAAAGATAGAAATGATGAAAATATAGTGATAGAGATACTGATAGAGAAGAAGATATGTAGAGAGAGAGACAGCTATATTATAGGAATTGTTTTATATAGATAGTAATGGTGGCTGGGATGTCCCATAATCTGCAAGTTGGAAATCTAGGAAAACTGGTTGTATAGTTTAGTCCAAGTCTAGAAGACTAAGAATGGAGATTCAATGGTATAAGTGCCTGTCTGAGTCTGATGACCTGAGAACCAGGAACATTGATGTCTAAGGGCAATAAAAGACCGATGTTCCTGCTCAACTAGAGAGAGCAAATTCTCTCTTTCTTCTTTTTGTTATATTCAACCTCTCAATGGATTGGAAGATGTAAGAATCATGTGGAGGAGGGTGATTTTTACTCAGTCTCCTGACTCAAATGCTAATCTCTTAATGAAACACTCATATACAATCAGAAATAATATTCTACAAGCTATCTGGGCATCCCTTGGCCCAGTCAAGTTGGCACATAAAATTAGCCATCATACTCAATGATATCGACTGTATATCTGCTCCATATTGGGCATCCCGTTTGCCTTGAACAGATGTTGTGTTAGGTCATCAAGTATTCACAGAAAACCACCTTTTCCTTTTGTGACTTTGGTGAAATTATTTAGTATTTCTCCAAGAGTCAGTTTCCTCATTGTCAAATGAGGATGACAGTATCTGCATCATTGATCTCTTTCATGGAAAGAATTAATAAATATTAATCATTTAGTATGACCCTATGACATAGTGTAAATAGGAATGTTACTATGAGTTCTCAGCCACACCAAAAACTGTGTTTGCTGCCTAACTCCCCTGAATTCCATGCCTATTATGTATTTCTATATATATTCCACGTTTTCCCATCTCACTTCCTTAGTCAGTGCTGCTCTGACTAGAATGCTTTCCTGTTATCTTGATCTCTATACTTGTAAATTCTCCTCACTATTATAGGTCACAATCACATGAAAATTTTGTGATTTTCCTATCCAGTAGTAATTTATTGCCTCTCTGAATTGCTGAAGTATTTTATATATAGTTACCTTTTAGCACTTTCCCTTAACTGGAATTCTATTTTTTGTACATGGTTCTTTGCGTGCTTTATACATGTGACTTAAATACTTACAGATATATGCGTCTTTACTTCTAGGCTCTGAACTTCTCTAGAAGTTTGGAGAAGGATAATTCTTTATCCTCTGTGAAATCTAAAATGATATATTTTAATATAGGAGACACAAGAAAAACACTTGTTGAAGTCTTTGCTAGATGTCTTTTATTTATCCCTCCTATCCTACTCCGTCCTGTTGTCTGAGCTTGCAAGCTGACCTATGAACCTTACCAACAAGCAATGGAGAAGTATAGGTAAGAGAGCAGCAGGGTTGAAAGTGAAGCCAAATTCTATTCTACTTCTCCCAAAGTCACCTTGGACTGACTTTATCCCTCAAAGGAAGGTTACTGCTTTGGTTAAACCTATAGTACCCTCTCTTTCCAAAACCCAGTAATACACTTGTGAATTTGGGCACAAAGGTCCCTAAACCTACTTACTACAACCCCTACCTTTGTAAAGAATCCCTTTAATATGCCAGGGGCAGTGGCACATGCCTGTATTCTCAGTGGCTTGGAAGGCTGAGGTAGGAGAATCTAAATTCAAAGCCAGCCTTGGCAACTTAGTGAGACTCGGCCTCAAAATAAAAAAATAAAAATAAAAAAACAGGCTGGGGATGTGACTCAGTGGTTGAATGACCCTGGGTTCAATTCCTGGTACCAATAAATAAATAAAACAAAACAAGTAGCCTTTTCATAACCTCCCCCCCTTCTTGAATACTCTTAATTTAAATATGTGATTTTTTTATTGGAATTATCTCTTTATAGTGGATAATTATTAGATAAGGAGGACAGAATGTAGGCAAGTAACTCCTTATGAATTAAGTAAAAAGAAAGAGTCTTTCCTTCAATTGAAGAAGACAATTGTACTGTTGGAGGCTGGAGGAAATTGAAAAAGAATTAGCACAATCGCTGAAGAAAATGCTTTAGGAAGTCAGTTAATGATGAATAAAAGGACGGCAGAACTGCAGGGAGGACCTAATTGCACAGAACTCGATTGGCAAGTTCCCTGAATTTCTCCAGCCCTGCTTAGCAGAACAGGATCAAGAGGGTTATTAAAAGCAAACAAAGCAAAGCAAATGGAAACGGGAGCAATAGGGTTTAACTAAATTGGGAAAGATAGGAGATTAAGAAGTTCTGGCACGCAAAGGTGCTATGAAGGGTCACAAACAGGGCTGGAATAGAAGTCTGAAGGGAGACAAGGGAGGCTAAGAAGAGGTTGATGGATCATCTTTCCCTTTTAGCCCATTTAGAGGAAACATTCATCAGACTACTCCTACAACATGACCAATAACCAAAGGTACAATGATGACTTTTTTTGTTTTTGGAAAAATGTACAACTGGACCTGGCTTTGCTACTTGTACTACAGCTATACGAGCTAAGAGTTAGACTTTCCATAATTCAAACTACCTCTTAAGGTAATAGGATTTAGATAATGTCCTCATTATTATTCAGAAAGTCCTCCGTGTACTTCCCCTGAAAATTTAATTTCACAAACACACACTTCACTTTTTAGAATCTAAATCTTTAAATTCATCTAAATTTTGCCTCAGTTCTTCTTACTTTGCTTCCAAGAATTTGCATTCCTGACAAATTAAGAACCACCACCAGATTTTTAGGGCTTGATGTGAAGTAAGCACTAGGGAAAGGAAAAGAAAGAGAAGAAATGCAAAATAATCGCATTAATGAAACAATCAAGTTCTTGATTGCACTATAAGAACAGGAGAAACTGCTGTGCTAACTCACTAGCTCTGCACAAAGGTTACCAGGGGAACCATACTTGCACATTTCCTGTTCTCAAAAACAAACCGATGTGATGTTTGTGTCTGTCTCTTCTCCTTTCCTTTTGGAAATCTCAACTGAAATTCTCCTCTATGCTTGTAATTTCCTTGTTATTCACCTCTTAAATTCATTTTTTAATGTTCACATCACAGCATCCATTAAGCTGGCAATATATGAAAAGACATTGATTTTTCTTTTCTCCAAAAGTTATGAGTGCAGTATGCAATGAAATTTCTGCTCTCCCTGGAGCCTTTAAAAAGAGAAAAGTGTAAATTGCTTTTGCCTTTCAGTATCTTTCATTTTTGTTTACTCTCTTTTTCTTTTTAGATTATAAGTTCCTTCAGGGCAGGCACTAGATCTAACAATTTTTCATATAATTCCCCACAGAAATTAGACAAATCTAAAACCACCAGGCAAGGTAAATAACTGCTTTCAGTTGTTATTATATTTAAGATTAAAAAGCCATTCTGAAAATTGTGAATTGATTTTCTATTTGTTTTGTTAAGATAAACTCAGGTCTTAGATTTTTCCACAGGTGAATATTCATATCTAAGAAACATGAGTACAAAGAGAAAAATGTGGTGTTCCTATCCTAGTTGGACATTTGGAGGTAGGGCTTGACATTTTCTCTCCCAGTGTCTACTCTAGCATGGGCATCCTTTCATTTATATAACAGAACATACCAAACTGACTAGGCATGAAAAACTTTAAGACTATTATATTTAGGGGTTTGGTAAGATTAATACTACATCATTAGCTAAGACTTTTGGATTAATACCTATACTGGTTATGTAAACAAAATGAATTCATAGTAATAAGATGAAATATAATGACAAATGTAAGTTAATTCACCTGTTAAACATGAATTCCTGAGTTTATGGCATATGCATTAAATATTTGTATAAATGCACCACGTTAAATGTAGCAGGTATACAAAGTTACAGAAGATAACACTTTCCCTTCCAAGAAGTATAGCATCCACTAATATGTTTTCATAGGAGGATAATAATTTCGCTTTCTACATTTTTTACTCTCGCCTGGTTTTTAAGTACAATTTCAATTTTAGATACCAGTCTTAAGGAAAAAAGTAATTCTGACATTTCTTAAAACTATAAGGAAGAACTGGGAATGGTAGTTCACACCTATAATACCAGTGACTCCAAGTCTGAAACAGAAGGGGTGCAAGTTTAAGGTCAGTCTCAGCAATTTAATAAGACTCTGTCTTAATACAAAAAAATGAAGAGGACTAGGGATAAAGCTGGGTTATAAAGTGCACCTGAGTTCAATCTCCAGTACCAAAAGAAAAAAAAAAAAAGACTGTAAGGAAGATGGTATTTGGGACTATTGCAATAAGTATCAAGAAGATAGAAAAGGATGGGCAGTTAGAGAGGTAGGGAAGGTACAGTGAAGGTCAACAAGAGGGAAAGCATTGGAACACCATTTCAACATGCTCCGACATGATATAAAACACTTCCTATTTCATAGAGGGCAAAATTTCCATCTTGTGTAATCCAGCCCATAACTGCACTGAGACAATTAAGATATCAAGAACCAGTCCAGAGGAGCTTATCAACTTCTCCTTTTGTGCTTTTAAAAGAAGAACTGCTGTAAGACTTAAACAGCACTCCTGTCCCTCCCAAAAATGCTGTGCCAGGAGTTGTCTCTCTTTCACCTTCCTTTTTTTAGTAAAATTCCTGCTCACTTGCTTACCTACTAAGCATTCAAGGTGTTTATTCTTCCAATTGCATGGAACATGAACTGGATCCCAACTCCGGCTGGTAACATTGAGGATGTGGCAATAGGGAAGAGAGCTCTGACCACCTCTGAATACAGCAAAGACAGCTCGTGAGCAGAGTTGAGTTGCATCAGTGAATGGGATGTTATTAAGGGAAATATCAAGGATGCAGCATTCTTATTAAATCAGCTCAACAAGATTCTTGCTGAAGGCAGGCCAGGGTGATCAGACATCAAGGGTAGGGAAGAATTTGATCAGATATTGAGGGGCAGGAATCCCACCTAAACTGAGTTAGTATGACTTTTGCTATAACTGACTAGACAGACCAAAGAAAAGGTCCAGGGACATGGATTGAGGAGTTGGAGGAAGCTATATCTAAAGTTATGTTTTAGTCAGTTTTTTTGCTGCTGTGACTAAAAGACCTGACAAGAATAACTAGAGGAGAAAAACTTTATTTGGGGGCTCACAGTTTCAGAGGTCTCAGTCCATTGATAGCTGGCTCCATTCCTCAGGGCTCAAGGTGAGGCAAAACAACATGGCAGAAGAGTATGGTGGAGGGAAGCAGCTCACCCGATGATCAGAAAACAGAGAGAGAGAGACTCCACTTGCCAGATACCAAATATATGTACCCCAAAGTCACGCCCCCAATGAGCCACCTCCAGCCACACCTTACCTGCCTTCAGTTTCCACTCATCATGGGATCAATTCATTGATTGGGTTAAGGGTCTCATAACCCAAACATTTCTCCTCTAAACCGTCTCACATTGTCTCACCCATGAGATTTTGGGGAATACCTCACAGCCAAATCAAAGCAACTTGGTTCAAGAAGTATTTGTCACTCTATTATTGATGCTGCTTTGCTAAATTACTAAATAAAATTGGAGTCTCTTGAACTGAAACCACAGAGTTATGACAGCAGCAATCAGGAATCTCTCTAAGGTTATTAGGAGATTCAGCCCTTCTATCCATCTTCTTCTGTGGTGTGGTGTGTCACTTTTCAGCCAGGGCCAAATTTCTCATTGCTGCTCTGAATCCCATCACCATGAACATGGCCTGTGTTCATAGACTCTGTGTAGCACATAGGATGCTCCAATGAAGATATGTTGATGATTCTTTCTATGAAAACAAAAGCCAAAAACCCTTATGCCTTCCTTATTTACCTAGTGAAATTAAATAAACCACTAACCTGATGCCTACTAGACCACAGACAGAGGCAGCCACTATCTCCTGTGACTTCCTCTGTCTCTTGTTAATCCCCAAGGTAGCCTTTGTGATTTTGAACTGGATTTATCCAGGGATTCAGCATTCCATTCCACTGCCCTTTCCTTAAGGTGGAAAGATTATGCCATTCTTCTGGGTGTTCTCCATGCCTGGATTTCAATAGGTATTTGCCAAAAAAAAAAAAAAAAAAGAATAAATACTTATTCTTTTGTTACAGGAATATCTACTAAGAATTATTTATCTCAATAGTTTTCCTGAAGAAGTATCTTCGAACACCCAAAGAAATTCTCTGTCTTCCTGACGCTCCAAACGCTTTTTTATGGTAACAGACTAACTTGAACTTAAGTTCAAGAAGAGCATGTGAAAGAAAAAGAGTCAAATTTGCCTTTGAAAGATTTCCCATGCTGCCTTTTATTTCTCTTTTGTAACATTCTTTTTCTAGGATACTGAAAGAAAAAAAATGCAAATGAAAGAGGATTTTCCACATCTTTTAGCTGTTCATAAGCAATTTTTCTAAGATAAATGTTTCTATGATGAGTTCTATTGTATTGTTGGGTTCTAATTCCCACTTTCTAATGTCCTTCTTTCCCCAGAACTGAAACCTTGCAACTTTCCACTTAGGTTTAAATCTGCATTGGTTTCTACCAAACTAAGACAAGGTAAAAAGACCCGATAGGTTAAAATTCACCACAGGGTCAAGTTGTTGCCTGGCTAGTTTGTTCTGATCCTGATACTAAGTCCCAATTGCCACTAGGAAATTTCCAACTTTTTTTTTTCCAAGTTCACGTTCATTGTCTCTTGTCCCATCGAGATAATTGTATCTCTGCCCTTGTCCTGATGCATTGGTCCCTGACAGAGGAAGCTCCCTGACACCTTTTTCATCTAGCCTTTGGAAGTGGACTTAGAATTGTTAATTAGCTTTTAACTCATACACATGGGAGTCTTTTTATTCTTTCTCCAGTTCTTACCCTCTACCTACATTCTTTTTCTATTTTCAAATTGTTTTTCTAATCAGTTCATCTTCATCTATTATTAACAAATCAACTATTATTTACTACTTCAAAGAGGAGTCTGCCTCTACATCTAACAGCTACTTCTAGGTCCTGAGAGTCTTGCTGCTCTGAATCCCATCACCAAGTGATCATTCTGTAACTCAGTTGGGGAAATTCAGGTACATAACTGGCTTTTTAAAGAAAGCAGACTATTATTATTAACCATAGCTGATACACATTGAAGTGATTTAAATCATTTAACATAAAAATCGCTTAGGAAATAGAAACAGATTTCTTCACATATTTTGACTATCTTGGGATTTTCTATAAGAAAAATAATATTCAAAACTTAGTGTCTTATTCATTAATTTTTTAGTCCTGAAGAAGTAACTATTTAGAAAACTGGCTCCAACACTGGATTGAATTCATATCTTTGATTATGTTCAGTGGGTGATAAAGGATGATCTCTCCATCAGGAGAAAGTGAGAGGACATGAGATCCAGGTTATGGTCATTATGAGATCTGCTGGGGAAAAAAAAAAAAAGGCATTTTTTTCAAAAGTCTCTTTCAAAGATGTGGAGTCACTTAATAGAATGTCCTTCAGGTTTATCCATGCTTTCACATTGACAGGATTTTCATCTTTTTTAAAACCAAATAATATTCTATTATGTATATAAACCACATTTTCGTAATCCCTTGATCCATTGATGGATAGTTTTCATTTTAAATATATTGGCTATTATGAATAATGTTGTGATGAAAATGAATTCAGATGTTTTCAAGATCCTGATTTCATTTCTTTGGGATATATATCCAGAAATACAATTGCTGGATCATATTGTAGGTTTTGGGGTTTTTTTTGCAAAACTTCTACATTATTTTTCATAGTGGCTACACCAATTTACTTTACCACCAACAGTGCACAAGGATTCCAATTTCTCTACATTCTTGACAATAGTTATTATCTTTCTTTTTCTTCTTCTTCTTCTTTTATTTTTAATAATAAGCATCCTAACAGGTGTGAGGTGGTTATCTCATGTTAAGTGAAACAAACCAGTCACAGAAAGACAATTATAGTACTGCATGCTTCTACTTAATAGGAGGCATCTAAATTAGTCACATTCATAAAAACAGCATAGAATGGTGGTTGCCGGGACCTGGGCACAGGGTAAGAGGGATGGTTGCTATTCAGTTGTATGAAGTTTATTATGAAAGTTGAATGTGTTCTAGAAAACTGCTCTGCTTCATTGTGCCTATACTTGGTAATAATATGCTGTGCACTTAAAATTTGTTAAAAGGACAGATCTCTAGTTAAATGTTCTTATCATAATAAGAGATACAAAACAAAATAAAATAAAAAAACAGGACCAGGTGCTTTTCAGTTGGGAAATAGTGTATTTTTGGTTACAGAAGACTCCTATGTGTGAAAACAAGATTCATCAAACAGTTTTTTGTTTGTTTTCTTGGAGAATGTCCATCAATGTGTGATTTCAAATTATATTTTATGTAATTAGTTTTTACAAAATTATATTTTGTATGAACACACATATATGTTAGATAATTTAAAAATTTATATAATTTGTATACACACACACATACACATACACACACACACACATACATGTATCCTGCTCTACGTCTTGAATTAGACTTAGAATGTCAGATGTGAGGTAAAAAATCAGAAGAACAAGGTGATGGTGAATATTAAACTTTATAGACAAATCAAGAAACTCTGAGAACTGACTTATCTGGACCCCCTAATCCACCTTCAAATACCTTAGCTCAGATATGATAGGAAATGGGCCTTATTTCTCACACTAACATGATTTGAATTAATTCCTTCCTATTGTTCTTTCTTCTTCAGGCAACTGAGACATGTTTGACCCAGCTGCACAGACATAGGAGACTCATGGGCTCTTTGCAGAATGCTGACTGTATCAAGGAACAACAATAATATTCAAAGTGAATTTTAGAAGCATCTTGTGAAAAGCTAGCCACATGTTGAAAAGCACTTGGTTTTGTGGTTCAAAACTCTCTAAAGGAAGAAAAAAGAAGACATTCAAGACTCAGAAAATACGATTGGATTTCCTCCTTTGTCTCTTTAATACAAGGAGTCCTGAATGACCCTCTATGTGTAGTGCTTTGTAAGATACTTAGAGCAATGTAAACACTTTGAACCTTCACTCAGTCTCTCCTTAGCCATATTTCAAATCCAATTTTTTTCAGTAAAAATTGATAAAAGACAAAAAAAATTGATAAAAGACAGGATTCAACAACCATATTTAAATAATCTACCAATCACATTTAAAGCGCATATGGTTAGAGGTAGCAGGTAGACCTTTTTTTTTCTTTTCCCATTGCATTTTACAAAAACAAAATTATTTCTACTCCACAGATAACAAAAAGATGGAAAAGCATATTTGTTCTGGTCAATGGCTACAATGGGGCTGGCTCAGAGGAAGGAAGTAAATAAAAATTATTTACTGCCTGATTTTTCCTTGAAGCCCTTTCCAACTTCTTACAAAGCATGACAATTGTTTATTAATCTGCTTTCCTGACTGTAATCACAGCTTTTAAGTCATACATTTAATTTTTTCCTACTGTTCTTGTGCTTGGGAACAACTCTTTTGCAGGTTTACTGAAGGGATTTGGCATTTTGATGGATAAGACAAATATTCCTGAAGAAAGAACAGTGTATGAACACAGCATTACAAGCCCCTATTAAGAAACAATTATCAGCAATCTGAAGAAAACTGGGCTTTCACAAGCTCAAAACAGGAAGACAATTGTATAAAAATAATTTAACAGCCAATCAGGTTCACCAAAAAAAAAAAAAATGCCTTCCATTGTTAGCATTATCAGCCTGCTAGAATTAACAAAAAGTATGTTTTTTTCTGTGAATGCTGTTGACAAGGGGGAAAAAAAGCTTTTTCAGTTTTCTAAGATTAGGTTTTTCCTCTTATTTTAATTGCCTGGGAATCAACTATCATTTTATTTCTGAGCTCATTCTGCTAATTTATAGCTTAGAAGCCCACATGGGAATTTAACTGATGGAGAACTGAACTAGCCTCATCTGAACTCTCAACCTTATCATTCAAATTTCCCCTATGATGGGGTAACTACAAGGACAGTTGTTTTCTCTTCATTTCCATAATTTCATGCCTATAAATCTTCTTCATGTTTCTTACATTTCTTTCATAAATTATATATAGCTTCTAAATTAGTTTAAAATTTACCTTGCTTTTACAAATAAAGCCATTTGCCAGAGTTTCTGAAAATACATACATTGGATTAGTCGTAAAAGAATTTGAGGAGCTCAGGCCATGGCTGTGGCGGGTCTGGAGTTGTTTTAAACCACCTGTGTCTTGCCTGGAGTGATGGAAAAGCAAACCATAAAATGAAACAATAAACAAAGGGAGAATAAAACAAGCGAAAGATCTCAAGAATTACAGTGTTTTACAATGAATTTTTCTTATTATTTTCCACATGCACACCAAACATACAATAGATTCACTCAGATGACTCATTGCTTTTCCAGAACACATGCTCCCAGCCCAACTTTGTAACCTCTGCACTGTCCAGGCCTATCTTACCTCTGAGGTTCATCCTGGATTTGGAAATCATGACTGATCAATATTCCCCTTATAATGCTCAAGACAGTTTCAAATCCATGCTGTCCTCTAAGGGCCTATCAGCAACTCCATGATGGGAGTGTGCAACAAAAGACACCAAATTGTTTCTTTCTCTATACTAACAATATTTCTAGATAACATCATTTCCTGGCCCCCTCTTTTGGGATCTTTCCCAGACCTACTGGATTTTCTGATGTTCTGCTTTAAAGAAGTAAAATTATTATCACACATATGAACAAAATATAAAATGACAGTTTTGTGGCATAAATTTAACCCAAATCTCTAAACTGAATACATTATTAACAATAATTTATATTGCAAAATTCCAACAGTTCAGCTGACATATGGCTCCCATTGATTACAGCTTGTGTTATGCCAATAAATAATAAATTTCATTTAGCATAAAATCATTGACAATTCGAATGCCAATAGTAAATGAATCTTGATTTTTACATAGTTTGTTTAATCCTAGATAAATTAAGGAAAAGTAATCTAAATTTCTTTTTACAACTTGTTTTAACCTTTTATGCACACGGAGATGGATTGAGTAGTTAAAATATTTTAAAATTGGTGTGTTTGTTCCAAGTTCCTTGTCTAGTCATTGTATTAGAGTTTCTCAGTGAAACAGAACCAATTGGATATATATATATATATATATATATATATATATATATATATATATATATACCCAATTGAACTAACAGAAAATATTTCTATCTCCTCTCTATTTGTATTTAATATATGAAATATTATATATTTCTAGGGCATATAAATATGTAAAATTTATATACATAAATACATTTCCTAATATATCTTATATAAAATAACATATAGAAAGAGATTTATTTTATGAAATTGACTTTCGTAAACATCAAGGTTGAAGTCCTGAGATGTGCAGTCTGCAAGCTGGAGACCTGAGGCAGAAAGACTAGCTCTAGTCTGAGACACTGAAGGTCTGAGAACCAGGACAGTTAATGGTATCAGTCTGGATCTAATTTTGGAGACAAAAGGAAACCAATGTCCTAGCTCAAGGCAGGGAGAGAATGACTGTTCCCTTACTCTTATTATTCTATTCAGGCCTAACCACATTGAGGACAGCAATCTGTTTTACTCAGTCTACTGATTCAAATATTAATCTGATTCTGAAAGTCCCTCTCAGACATATCCAGAATGATGTATGACAAATATCTGGACACCAGTGGCCCAGGCAAGTTGACACATTAAAATTACTATCATACTCTTTAATCTTTACAAGAATACACAGCCTACCAAATTACATCGAAGGTATACAGAAAAATTCTTTGAAAACAAGCCTACTTACTAACCAAAATAAATACTAAATTGCCACCTTATTGAGAATAGTTTATAAGTTAATTTTTTTAAATAATTAAGTATTTTGATATGATATAATCTGTACAATAAATACTTTGGATTATAAGAACTGGGTCTTTTAAATCCAACTTTTTATCCTAAACTTTTTGTATTTTTCATCTGTCAAAGTCCTTTGAATATCTATACGGTCAGCATAAACAGGTAGTAGTGTTTTTTCAGTTTTTATGAAAACTTTGACTAACATTATGCAAATTTGAATTCAGGTGCTTTCCAATCAATCACAGAATTATTAAGTAGAAGCAACATTTCAGATAACCTATCAGATATGAGCTTTGCCTCTGGAGTGAAAGAGACAGATTGAGTGACACAATGTGGACTGCATTTTAAGCCCTTCAGCTTGCTTTCTTGTAGTGAAAGGACAGGAAGGTAAATGTTTTCCTGATTGCCTTATAGCTAGAACTCCAAATGGGATTGAGCTTCTTACATTCAGATGCATGGGTAGGAAATTTAAATTGGATTAAGACCAAGTTAATTGGGACAAAAACTAAGTCATCCATCTTTCACATGTAGAGCACAGCATAGTTAGTTCACAGGAACATTAATAGCTGCCAGATCTAGTAGGGGAATCTTCTAAAACTCAAAAATTGCAGTGGTGCTTTGGAGTTGATGGTCATAGTGAGGTGGTTTCTTAATTTCACAAGCAGGACCTCCTCATGGTGGAGTTCTAACCTAACCCATGGAGTTTATAGTTTCTCCTAGAGAGTCTCCTTCCCAGAGAACACAGGTTTACAGTGTTTGCTTGAGATGCATCTAGATGGTCTGACTAGAATTGCAAAGTGACATATGAACTGCAGTCCAGCCACAAAGCCTATTACAACAGATTTAAAAACTAAGCTCAGAGAGGTAAGGGAACTGCCCCCATCGGTCACCCCATAAGGAATTGCCATGAGAGTAGTTCAAATTCAGTATGACTCAGGGCTGAGATTCAACCAAAAGATACTAGTACGTCAGTGATGGTTGTTAAAATATTGAAATATTTCTGTGTGAGTTGGTAAATTACTGCTGTCATGAGTCTCCTGTACATCCTTGGCCCTTCCCTTAGGGCCCCATGGACTTTCTTTCCATTTAGAAACTAATAGGCAATACTGGTTGCAGCAGGGGTGTCAGTGTTCCAGCCACTGTCCTTTCTGATCGTACAGTACATGCCATCTAATTGTTCAAAATCTTTATTCCCACCCTTGGGTATGATGCTGCAGACAAGTGCTTTCTATCACACCAAGTTATATCTTCACTTAGTAAACACTTTATTGAATCCCACAGAATTCTTGGATTTAAAACTGAAGTAACACAATTTTCATTTCTCTTTAGAACAATAACACCATTACTGTCTATGGAGGAGAGAAGCCATGCTAGAAACACAGCAAATTTCTGTTATGAGGGGGAGATCATCCAATGAGATCAATTTATACAATTTAATTTTTGACAGTTAGTTGGGTAGCAATCTTGTAACTCTGGTGCTATGCTTAACAAACCAAAAAATTAATTCAGGATAAAAGACATATATCTTCACTCATAACAGATAAAAAGCATAGTATTAAATGTATAAGATTTCATAAATTTTTAAATGTTTTTACATCCATACTTTTTAACCAAAGTTATTCTTTGGTAAGAATCCAAGTGAAAATAAGCCCAAAGACCCTTAGTCTACATGACACTATGCAACTGAGTTATTTTTTACTTCAGGAAACACTGGGTGTTGTGACAATATTCTTCATATTCTTACCTCTTGGTATCAGGGCTTGATAGCTGCATTTAGCAACAAAACATGCAGAATAACTATCTTCCCATTATTGCTTGTTACCATAAATTACTCCTAAATTCTCAAAATGCAAAATCCCCAGACTTTCTAGACCCTTGATCAATAACGAGTGAGTCATTATACACAGACTTCTGGGATGATCAGCCTCTATCCGAGAAATGGAAGATAGATTTTCTGATCTTTCCTGGCACCTAATTCTGCTGCAAAATAAATGTGTCATAATTTATTTAACGTTCAGGGAAAGGAGAAAGCCCAAGAGTTCCTGAAGTCTAGTGTACTTATTTCATGGAAAAATTGTAAGTGGTCAGATGATAGTGCTGCTGGAATTTAAAAATAGTAGTAAACATAATAGTATAATAAATGAGAGTAAGTTGGAGAGGCTTCAAGAGTCTCAAAACAACATGCAAAAACGGTAGACCTCATAATTTTACTGAGAGATTCACAAAAGAATCTAAAGAAAAACATTTTTCAAGAATATTAAAAGTTATAAGCTAATGCTTGATATCCAGGTAAGCATGGTTAATAAAAAAAAAACACATTTAATCCACTTTACCCTAAAACCCACTAATATAAGAGCATAGGCTGATATAAATAAAATATATTTTAAGGTACTTACTGCTCACATAATTAAAAATACCATGAATAAAGAAGACAGCAGAGATGGTGATAAAATTTAGAAGATGGAAATAGTAATTTGTGTACCAGACGAACAAAAGCTGAAACAGAGCACTTTCTTGCATATATTACTTGTCAATAATGAAAGAAGCACCTACTATGTGCCAGGCACTGTTTTAGAGAGGAACAATAGAGCAGCAAACGGAAGCAGCAAAATCTGTGTGGTAATGAAGCTTAAATAGAAGCCATTGAGAAGAATCACAAACTGGAAACAAATTAGAGGCACAAAGTAGTTCTAAGTGGGTGAGTGAGGAAAGGTGCTAAAATTAGGAGAGGGTAAAATTCTAAGGGAAAGTCAGATGGCGGCATCCCTTCTCCTACCCAGCACACGTGTGCCTGCTCACCGGAGAATGTAATTTACCCTTGCAGAAATTGAACAAAACAAGCAAAACAAAAGTGCGAGATGAGACACTGTACTGAAGCCAGAGGACTTGAATGATCCTGTATTAAACTGGAACACCCAGAGCTATAAGCTGATTTGTGTTTTCCTTGCAACCCAAATTCCTTTCTCAAGGCCCTAGGGCCCTCCCATTGTGATATTTGGAGATGGGGACTTTGGGATGTTATCAGGTTTTTTGGGTTTTTTTTTGAGGGGGTACTAGAATTGAACTCAGGGACATTCAACCACTGAGCCACATACCCAGCCCTATTGTGTTATTTTATTTAAAGACAGGGTCTCACTGAGTTGCTTAGGGCCTTACGGTGGCTGAGGCTGGCTTTGAACTTGTGATCCTCCTGTCTCAGCCTCCTGAACCACTGGTGATCACCAGCCACTCCCAGCTGGTGATCAGGTTTTGATGAGGTCAGGGGAATGACACCTCCATCATACCATCGGTGCCATTTTGAGAAGAGTCAGCAAGTTCACTCACTTTTTACACACACACACACACACACACACACGAGAGAGATGTGAGCACACAATGAGATGACAGCCATCTACAAGCCAGGAGAAGGATTTGTACCAGAATCTGCCATGCTGATACCTTGATGGAAATCCTTCCATCTCCAGAACTGTGAAGAAAAAATGAGAGGGTTTGTAAACTACTCAGAGTATGATATTTTATAATGGCAGTGCTAGCCTAGTGACTATGACACCACCCACCTCTGGCTGTCTTCCTGATTGACACACAGACCATAGTAGATTTATTCCTGTGAGTGCTATTGGTAAAGTAGAGGAGAGCACCTTATGCAAGTGATGTAGGCACCAACATGCGTTACCGATGTGATCAGATCCCAGCTGATATTAAAGCCTTCTCCTCAAATGTGCATGCAGTCAATGACCACTGTGGTTTCAAGGAAAGGCTCTATCATACAGGCATAAGCAAAACAGGGGGAGAGGGAGGGAGCGAGAGAGGGAGGGAGGGAGAGAGAGAGAGAGAGAGAGAGAGAGAGAGAGAGTGCTTTCAGCAAACAGAAATTAAAATATCTATGTATAATCAAAGTCTTACCAAAAAGAGAAGATAAAGCATCTTCTAAATAAAAACTAAAGCCTAAAACATATTCAAAGAATAAGGAAAAACACTCAGAAATTATAGATATAACTGCATAAATACTAAACTCAGAGGAAACAGTGAAGAGAAAGAAAAAGAAACCTCTTAGGAGACAGAGCAAAACAGTGAATAGAATTACAGAATCAATCCAGGAGTTGTAAATTCCCATTAGGAGGTGCAGAAAATACCAGAGAAAATCAATAAAATAAGTGAAGAAAACTTTGCAGAGTTGAAGAAAATGAATTTGCAGAATGCACACATCACTAGATACCTATTACAGTGAATGCAAAAGAAGCACATGTAATTACACCATTTTAAGGACAAATGATAAAACGGTACATCCTAAAAACTTGCAGAAATGAAAAATGTCACATGCAAAGAATTAGAAGTCAGAACAGCATCCAGTAATCACTAGCCACATTTGAAAGTAGCAGTAGTTCAGTAATATCTTTAAATCTGTGGGGAAAAGTATCTCTAACCTAATATTTTATGCCTAACTAAGTATCTTTCAATATGAAGATAATGGCATGCATATAATTTTGGACATGCAAAATCTCTTAAGAGTTTGTTCACTATGCACCATCTCTCTATGAATCACTTAAAGAGTACTCCACCAAAATGAGTATATCATTTAGGATATCATCAGAAAATCAGAAATGCTCTGTGTGATGTAGACTAGGAGATTCTTTATAAACATTAGAACACAGCATTTCAGGAACTGTTGAGGCATCTAGTGTCAAGTGTGAAGTCACTATAGGTTTACCAGATAAGAAGATGGAAAGGAAAGCAGGATATAGACAAGAGGAAGGGCAAATGGGAGCCAGGAAGGATACATGGGAAGTCATGAGGACAGCTGGATCATGTGAGGACAAACCTGCAAAGAAACTCCATCTATAGCTCCATTGCTTGGCGCCTGCCACCCTGGAGCATCAGGAACCTGCAAAAACTGGCATACATACATAGCTCTGGAGCTACACAGGCCCTGAGCCAGAACTTGGAGAAGTTGAAGGAAAATCTTGGGCAGGGGTTGGGGGGTGGTGCTAGAAGACCTCTGGCCCCAGGGGCTAGCCCATGTCATATAAGTGAACCAGCATCTGCAACAGCATGAAGAGATTCCACAGCACACGGTGCCCTGAACCAACTCTCCAGAATAAGCAATAATGCTCCTGCTTTACTTCCATCCCACAAATCCTTGGCAAAAATGTTGCAGCCAGTGATAATCCAGAATCCTCTAAGCAGGGACATTCTGGGAAATGAAACTCCATTTCTCTAAGTGAACAAAGTATAAAACCATCTCAAAGAAAAAGACCTGGGATTCAGGAAATAGAGGATAAAGTAAAATTGGAGGCTATGGTACTCTGGGGCTGACAATGAAGGAAAGAGCAAGGAACGAAAACAAGTGAGTAAATGTCTGAAAAGAAATCAATCCAAATTGAAGCAAGAAGACAGAGGTCTCCAAAAAACAAAACAAAAAATCATGGTTCAAAACATGTAAACTAATAGTAACAGACTGAGGTGTTTGATTATAATTAGAGGGTTTTTTTTTCAGTTCTTGTTGAAAAGTAATTAAAGCTACAGCAAAGTAAAAGAAGAGCTAGGTAAGAAACAAAGTGTAAGCATAATATAAATTGTTGCTTGGTTATTAATGATATTTACATCATCATAGTTATCTCTGCATTGAATGGTGATTCAAAAGAATGAAGAAGAGATATCTGGTGAAAGAAGGAAAGAAGGTATAAGAAGTAAAATGAGCTTATTCATAATAGTAGGTAGTCAAATAGAATGAGTTTATTTTCACTAATAGAATTTACTTTTTAAAACAGTTAAAATACACAAATAGGAAAAAGAAAAGTGGCTGCTAGAGGCTTGGAATAAGAGGGATGAATACGTAAAACAGCGAAGTTTTAAAGCCACAAAACTATTCTGTACAGTAGCATAATGGTGAGTAAGAACGGAGTACCTTTCAGCCCCTTCTCTCACCTGTGGAACTATACAGCATAAAGTGCAAGCTTAATGTAAACTATGTCCTTTAGTTAATAAATATTTATCAATATTTAACCATTAATTGCAACAGTTATACTATACCAATGCAAGATATTAATAATGAGAAAAACTGTGTATATGGTGAAGGTTCCTTGAGAACTGTGTAACATATATGCAATAGTTCTGCAAATCTAAAACTGATAATTAAAGGAGATTTAGTGCCTATTTGGAGGACATACAAATATAATACAGTTATTATACAAGACAGCTTTTATAGCAATAATGCTGCCTAACAAACAATCACAGGTGACTTACCATAACAAAGTCTTTTTTTCTTATATCAATGTCTGGGAGAAGTCAGTCTGAGAGGAGTCCAGTGTTTTGTCTGATCTTGGTTGTTGGGTTTTTTGTTTGTTCATTTGTTCAGCTTTGTACCCAATATTAAACTCAGAGGTGCTTAACAACTGAGCCACAACCCTAGCCCTTTGTTATTTTTTACTTTGAGACAGTGTCTTGTTAAGTTGCTTAGGGCCTCACTAAGTTGCTGAGGCTGGCTTTGAACTTGCAATCCTCCTGCCTCAGCCTCCAGAGTTGCACAGGTATGTGCCAATGCACCCTGCTTGAACTTGCTTATTTTATTGGATTCTGCTAGGTTAACGGGAGGTCACACTGAGGTTTACTCCACATATCTTTCTCAGAATGTCTCAGAGTTAAGAATCAAACAGTAAAGTAGCCTTTTCAGATTCACTTCTTTGATTTAGCTATATACATTTAAGGTTTCTCCATCTTTTCATGGCTTGATAATTCTTTTCCTCACTGAATAACATCTCATTTTCTGTATATACCCTATGTTGTTCATCCATTCACTTACTGACTGACATCCCAGTCACTTCTGGATTTTACTAATCATGACTAAAGCTGCTATAAACATTTATGTCCAGGTTCTGATGTGGGCTTAAATTTTAAACACATTTGGATAAAGATCCAAGAGAAAGTTTGCTTTATTGTATGGTAAGATGATGCATGAGACTTTCATGAAACTACCATTCTGCATTTCTGCCAGCAATGAATGAGAACTCCTACTGCTCTGCAACCTTATGAGCATCCAATAATGTAATATTTTGGATTTTAACCATTTCAATATCTGTGTACTGGTATCTAATTGTTGTTTTAATTTGTAATACACTTATGAATGTATAATGTCTAGGTGTATATCTCTGATGGGGTCTCCCTTTGGATATTTTCTCTATTTTAAGAGTCATTTATACACTGGGGGATGAAATTGATAAAATTATGCTATATGTATATGAATACGACATACTGAAACCCACTAATTGTATAATTATAATGTATCAAAAAAATTATTTGTATATTTTAGATGCAAGTCCTTTATCAGATGTTTGCATTTTGCAAACATTTTCTACATCTGTGGCTTGTATTTTAATTTTCTTAACAGTGTATTTGTAAAGCAGAAGCTTTTAGTTATAAAAAATAAAACGTCAATTTTTCACTAATGGAATTTTTTCCAGTATAACTTATCCAATAGCAGAATATATTTGTTATGGTTTAGATGTAAGGAGTCCCCCAAAAGCTCATGTGTGAGGCAATGAAGGAAGTTCAGAGATGAAATGATGGAGTTATGAGAGTTTTAACATAATCAGTGCATTAATTCCCTGATAGGGTGGTGACTATATGCAGCTAGGGTGGGGCTGGAGGAGATGGGTCACTGGGCCCTCCCTTGGAGGTATAATAGTTTGTCCTTGTTGAATAGAATCTCTCTCTGTTTCCTGATCACATGTTCTAAGCTGCTTTTCTCCATCACACTCTTCTGCCATGATGTTCTTCTGGCCTAGAGCAATTGAGCCAACCATCTGCAGACTAAGATCTCTGAAACTGTAAGACCCAAATAAATTTCATCTCTGCCAAAAAAAATTGTTCTTTTCAGGACTTTTGTTCCCAGCAACAACAACAACAAAAAAAAAGATAACTAAAACAGGATTATAAAGTCACAATGATCAGAATGATGTAACACTTGTACCAAAATAGACCAAAATAGAATATGAATAGAAACCAGTGGGTAGATGGCTAACTAGGTAAGAGTTTAGACTATGGGGAATGTGGTCTTTCAAATCAATGAGAAAAAAAGAGAAAAACACTTGGCTAACAATAGTGAGAAATACCAGCTGAGGTGCTTCCTTTATACCTTCAGCCAAACTGAAGATATAAAGGTAAAACATAGAAAAGTAAAAATTCTAGAATGAAATTGAAACAAATATTACATAGCTGTAAGTTGAAAATACCTGAAGGTAAACCAAAAAATAGTTAATAGAATTGGTCATTTAGACATTAAAAAAAATCTGTCAAGGACACTCTAAACAAAGATAAAAATAAATAAGAAGTTGAGGAAAATACACCAATTATATGTACTGTATCAAGGAACAATTATCTCTAATGCATTACATCATCTTACAAATGGATCAGAATGATAATAACAGAAATTGAAAACTCAGAAAGGTCTATGAATATCCAATTAATAAAAAAAAGAAAAAGAAAGACCTATAAACATGAATAAAGAAATAAATATGTTCATACTGAAACAATGATTTATCTTTTATTATATAACAGATTATATAATAAATAAGAATATAATGTGAAAATTAGCACAAAGTTTTGAAAGAAAATCTGCTACCATATACCAAAAGACTTAAAAATATATAGACCCTATGACCCAACAATTCTATTGTTTAGAATTCACCTAAAGACAATATCAACCAAAAAGTTAAAGCTTCAACCCCTTTTGTTCTAGGAAAAATCTGTGTCCAAATGTCTAAATATGCAACGTAAGCCAGTGTCTTTATTAATAATGACTACGGGCATCCTCAAAGATGGAAAAATGTTTAAGAAAGCAATAGAGGTGGAAAAAGTAAGTTAAGAGTAAAAATTTTGTGGCTACATATACAGAAAAAGCACAGAACAGTGTATACCAAAATATCAGTAGACATTGCAAGTAATGATATCATAGATGATCCACTTTCATTTGTATTTTTCAATATTTCTACAATTGCTTGAGAATCATTCTTTAGGAGGCTGCATTTGATGCAGTTTGAGAGATAGGAAGGTGAAGATAAAATGAACTTACAATTAATGGAGACAGGAAAAGTGAAAATGCAAGAAATGAACTTTGTCTAACTGATCCTGGAGACCTCATGAGGTGATTGGGAACACCCAGAATATGCCTCAGTGACTCAAGAGCATTCTCCCCTGGCTTATTTCTCAGACAGTAATGCTAGCAGAGAAAAGAGCTTTGATTATTAAATGGTGATCCCACAGAGGCTATTTGACAACAAACATTTAGCTTTCCATTTCTTTGTTGTTTAAGATTCTGAGGATGCCTGACATTTCTTGTCAAAAACTCACTCATCTATCATGCACCACTAAATCCGTGTGGTGTCCTACATTTGAACTCATCTTCTACAACACACAGAATCTGTTGACAAATGTCACTTTTTTTTCTACAGCCTTCATGATACGATGACTCATTCCCTGGTGGGTGGTAGGTAACTCTGCCCTTGGTCACTAAGTGAATGATTTGGAAAGCCTTTGTGGCCGAACATATTGGAGCTAAATGATTCAGTGGGAAAGATGGGGTCATACAAAGAGCATGGTGCTGCAGATTGTCAAATGGTGCATGGAAGGCGTCAGAACTGTGGTGCAGATGGAGAGGCTGTGAATACATTTCAGGTACCGCAGCAATTAGAGCAAGCAGAAATCCACACAGGTTCCCTTTGGATACTGGAATATGGTGTCAGTGTTCTCAAAAATACAGATGGTGTTTCAATACACATAATAGCCTTACCTCTCACCATCTGGACCCAGAAGACTTTTCTGCTTGGATTCCTTAATCAGTGACCATGTTTTAGTGCATTAGTAGCAATTAGAAGACACATTTTTGTTTTGATTTTTTAAAAATTTTTCTTAGCTGATAAACTTAACATTCCTATTTTCTTTCTCTGAATTGCTGTCTCCAGTCCTGTCACTTACAACCCTCTCTGCTCTGAGTTGATTAGGACTCCTGATTCCAAAAATTCTCCTCTGCCCTTCATTTATCATATGTGACCATAATTATAGAGACTTAGGATAAAACCCACTCTCCAAGGAAAGGTGATGTGCTCATGAATAATGTGGTTCTGTCAACAGAGGAAGAGACATCTGACATGAGTTTTACATTGCCTGTGTTGCATGGTCTGAGAAGGAGGTGCCATTTCCTGAGCTGCGCTCAAGGCAGTGCTGAGCCATCACTCAAAACACCACCAGAGAGGCAAAACAATCTTGCAGATATTGACTTGTGTTTTGTGCTGCTTTCCATTTTAAGAAAGAAGCCAGACTCCTTATGCACACCCTCGCTTTAAGGTACGTTCTTATTACCAGGATGATAGCAGAAGTTGCCAACAGATATTCATTTTCTGTAACTGAATTTCTGGAAAAAATTACTAGTGAGTAATTTAAAGAGCACAGGAAATACAAGTGTTGTAATGTATTTGGTCCCTCAAAAAAAAAATATGTTGCAGTCCTAAACTCTGGTACCTATGAATGTAACCTATTTGGAAATGGGGTCTTTTCAATAATTGAGATAAAGTCATACTGAAGTAGAATTAGGTGGGCCTTTATTCCATGATTTATGTCTGTGTGTAAACGCAAAATCTCAGAGTCACTCGGGAAGAATACCCTGTGGCAGTGGAGACAGAGGTCAGAGGGATGTAGCAGGAAGTGAAGGGAAGCTAATGATGGCCAGAAAACCAAGAGAAGCTCAGAGAGAGGAGAGGATCAGATTCGCCCTTAAAGACTTTAGAAGAAGGAACCAGATTATGAGAGAATTATATTTTTGTTATTTTAAACCACCCAGGTTTTGGTAATTTATTATGGCAGCTCTAGAAAACTAACTCCAAAAGGAAGTCCCTTTGGGTAAAAAGAGAGATTCTTCTGAGGCTGGAATGAGGTCATGATTGAAACAGGAAAGAAAATCAAGAGCAGAAACTCTGGACAGTTTTGCCACTTTTAACACTGTGATAAAGGACAACTTACATAATGTTTCTAAGGTTTATTTTCCTCCTCCACAAAAAAATTAAGAAGATAAATATAAACAGTTTATTTGAACTAGAAGAGTGATACATATATAATAGATCTTATTCTTACCATCAGGATCACTATTAGTAGTAGTAGTAATGCCCCTTTCTGGAGTGATGAGGTGGGAAGCTGGCATCATGACCCAGGCCTAGGCAGCTATAGTCCTGACCAAGCTGGGAAACAGTGGACAGAGCCTTAACCCAGCAGAGCCACAGAACTACCTTAGAAAATACAATGATCCCAACTGTTTTAATGAGCTTTTTCACTGTGACTAAAAGACAAGAACAATTTTAGAGAAGGAAAAAGTTTATTTGGCACCCATAGTTTTCAGAGGTCTCAGTCCATATATGGCCAACACCATTCCTCAGGGCCAGAGGAGAGGCAGACATCGTGATGGAAGGGTGTAGCAGAGGAAGGCAGCTGGGGACATGATTCCAGGAAGCAGGGAGAAAGAGAGAGAGAGAGAGCTCTGTTCAATAAGAACAAAAATCAAACTCAAAAGGCATGCCCCTAGGCCCCCATCTCCAGCTACACTCTACCTTCCTACAGTAACCACTCAGTTAATCCCTATGGGAGATTAATGCATTGATTAGGTTTAGGCTCTCATAACCCAATCATTTTACCTCTAAACCTCTTTGCATTGTCCCCTACATGAGCTTCTGGAAGGCATCTAAACCATAACATCAAGCCAGCTAATGCCTGCATCTCTATTTGAGAAGAGTAGGGATGCTAGGAAGAGGGGGTACCAACCAAATAACACTGTTAAAGTAAGGATTCAAGCTGACTTTGGGAATGGATACTGGGAAGTTTTCTTACAGTATATTCTTATGATTGGATCTATTTTGGCCCACTGTAAGCAGCAATAATGTATAAAAATAAGAAAAAGAAATGAAAAAGATCCTATTTCTAGAGTGTTTAGATTCTCAATTCACACAATTATCCTATTATGAGTCTCTAAGGGGTCTCACTTGACTAGGGCATGGTTTTAAGCTTAATTCTGAGTGATTTCCTGAACACCAACCAAAAAGAGAGAGAGAGAGAGAGAGAGAGAGAGAGAGAGAGATCCAAAATTAAAGACTGGTCAATTCATGACTGGTCGCAGCTTTCTAGACATGAATCACTCAAGGGTTCTGGGGCTATACCACCAGTTTTGTTAAACTATCCCATAAATCAGTATATATGTTTATAGCCTTTGTAACACATACTGTTTTAATGCTTATCCCAAACTTTGTATTTGTTGTAATGGGGATGGAACCCAAGGATAAAATTGACACTGAGCTGTTGCAGCCCTTTATATTTATATATATATATATATATTTAATTTTGAGACAGTATCTCACTAAGTTACCATGGCTGGCCTCAAACTTGTGATCCAATTGCTTCTGCCTCCAGAGTAGCTGGGATTGCAGATGTTAGATTCCCTCTAAATTCAGCAATGAGCCTTTTCAAAAGCTCAGTGAAATTATATATTCATCTTGCTACTATATCTATGAATTCTTTCTACAATATCTACTTTCTTCTTCTTATGTTGGCTCATTGAAAGACATATGTCAGAGTAGATATTCTTAACTTTTCATACAATCTATAAAACCCTCTTTTGTGGCCCATAGCCAAAGGAATTTAGTACATGGCATTGAAAATAAAAATCACCTGCAATTTTTAAGTACTATTTTATCATTTTCTTGTGCCTGGTTTCTGAGTATTAATTCAGGCTATGAAGAAATGCCTTAAATATCTATGGCAGAATATGATACATTCCCACATGGAGATCTCCTTCAGGACTCTTACTATGGAAAACAATGTATAAAAATACATTTAATAATTGTGGTACAAAAAGTTAACCTTGAATTGTTCAAATCTTATTTTTAATTGCCTTTTGTAGAACACATTTAAAGAAGTAGAGAGGGTGTGGTTCTTTGGCCTTGGCTCTTGGGACTAGAAACACAATCTTCTTAAGCATCTTTCTACGAATTTACTTTGTTCTTGCAGAATGACCTGCAATTAGGTTTTCTCGGATGATATGTATGTGTATGTGTGTGTATATATATATATATATATATATATATATATATATTTTTTTTTTTTTTTTTTTCAGATTAACTGCATGGCCCAAGACCAAATGTAGTCATTCTAATAAGTGGAGGTGCAGGTATAAGAAGACTGGAAGAACCATGGCTATCTATACCCAGCTAGTAGGGTTAGCAGGATGGCATAGAATGGTCATACACATGTGGTCAGGGAAAATGGGAATTAGGAAAGGCATTAGGTGTCCCCAGTTACTGAACAAATGCAAAATATCATGGGTGGCCATGGTCAAGAGGGTCTTATAGAGAACACGTAGATTGTGAGGGAGCTATACCTGTTATTACTTTCATATACTCTACTTGCTACCACTTCTACATCCTGCAGTTATGCCTAATATGTAAAGAATCTGTGACTTGGAGCACACAAACTCATTAGGAACTAAACTAGCTTAATAAATAAGATTTTAGAAGATATGTCATTCGATTATATAAAAAGAGTTTTGAATATCACCTAAAGTTACCTTCTTGAACCTTTGCAGGTGCAAATGATATTAGATTGTACAATGAGCACTCATTATTGACATAGATGCCTTATTTTTAGTAAAATAGCTCCCAGAATACTTTACAGCTCCTACACAGAGAAAAAAATCTACATCTTAAAAAATACAGAAAAGCTGTCAATTTGAACATGTGATTGCATAACAAACTCTATTAGAAACTTATTTTGGGAAGCAAGGCTATATACTAAGAACTTTCCCTTGGTGTTTTTCTATTAAACCACAGTAACAGTCAATTTCTTCAAGGATGTCTTTGTGAATACTTAGAAGGTTAAATTTACTTAATAGAGTTGTCCAATGATCAGGGTGAATTTGATGTCTAGAGCATTGTGTGTGTGTGTGTGTTTGTGTGTTTGTGTGTGTGTGTGTGTGTGTGTATGAGTGTGGAAGGAGAAGACTGCAGCTCTTAGAAATATTTAGGATGTGATATTTAATACTCTGGTCGCAGGAAATATAATCCAATCAGAAACAAAATGTAAACCAAAATGGTACATAACTGCACAAAGCAAAATCACCTGAGTTTGTGTAAAGTCATTTTGGCTTTTTATCTCTCGATAATATTTCTTAAATTATTGATCATTTCAAACTGAGTTCAAATAATGAACTGAAATCACAGCCCAAGAGGCAATGACTTTATGTATTTCTTGGCATTCTTGTTAGTGATCTACACCTTGCACCAAACTCATCTTCATAACAGTGATGCTAACAAACTACTAGATCCTCTGAATTTTGGTTGAACAGCTTATACAAAAACCCCTTTCAGAAATGCATTTGGAACTGATCTTTTTTTTTTCTACTGCTTTGGAATATTCTAAAAGACTAAATTCTAAAGCTATCTTTCCCATTCTTCTCTGAAATGAAAATCAGTTCATAAAAGAGGGCCCAACTTACTGTGCATTTCCTATATTTTCATAAAACATATGTGGTGTTTTATCATAAATGCTTTTTATATCCCCTCTTGACTTTCAGACACTGGTTCTTACACATTCAGAAGGAGGTCATATTTGGTGCCTTAAGACTTCACTTCTATCTCTTTCAAGATTTCTAATTGAAATTAAGTTGAGAGAGTCACAGCCAGGAAAAATGATTTCCACTTAATTTTCATTCAATGTATTATTAGGATAAAGTCTAAGCTGCTGTAGTAAAAAAAATCCCAAATGTAGTAGTTTTAAAAAATGCATACTTGGTTGTCTGTGTTGCAACAATTGGAGGGGGTAGGCAGACCCTGTGCCTTAGAATTGTTCAGGTACCATGCTTGGTGCACCAGTTCTGCCATCTCCAAGAAGTGGCTTCCGAGGTTGGGTTGCTCTATTTATGGGGTTTCCAACCATGAAGATCAGTATGATCTTTGTCCAGTGCAAATTTGAAAGGAAAGGGTGCTCCAGGTTTGCTAAAATATTTTCAAGAACAGAGTAAAATTTGTGTACCACATTTACATTTTTTTTCCTAATCAAAGTTTATTCATTTGATGGCACCTAACTGCTTAGAAGGCTGTTAAACAGTCTTCCAGGATGCTGTTAAGCAGTCTTCCAGGATAGCCATGTGCCCAGAAAGAGAGAGAGAACAAGTCTTTGGAAATGACTAATGTTTACACACTCTGAGACAGCCAGAGAGCACCTCCATCACATCCTGACAGAGTACATTAAAAAAAAAAGAAAGAAAGAAAGAAAGAAAAAAAAAACAGCTCATAAGAAAGCAAACCATAAATCTTGGTACTGTTTTTGTTCCTTTTCCATTCTGCATATTCTAAGCCAAACAGAAATATTTCTAGTAGCAGACAAGGCATGAAGTACTATAAAGTCATTTGGCTGGAAAAAGTGACAGAAATTTCTTGTTCAACAACCATATTTTCATCTTGTAAAGCTCAGTGGGCTTGCTCTTATCTGTTGAGCACTGGGAGTCCTCCTAGTCCAATTGAAGGAACTCAAGGAGGTTCAGTTCCTCTCTGGAAAGCCTACAATTACAAGTTAGAAGTGAAAGACTTCAGATACGTCCAGCTTCTAAGTATGCAATTCAAGCAAAATGTTGCATGAGGTTCATACAAGATAAAATACTGAATATTTAGAAGAATAAGAAATTCTGTTCTGGAAAAAAAAAGAGGGAACTATTTGGGTAGATGGCTAAATATTTGTTAAGACAGAGAATAACTATCAGAGTAAATTCAGTCCTGCCTATCTTGGCTAGTTCCACCAAGAACAGTGCAATTGCTTGACAGGAATATTCTCAGGTTATCCGGCTAAAGAACCTCACTTAATCAACCTTCAAGTTTTAATCTGTAACAATATTCTTTATTTTATATTTGCCCCTGTCAACTATGGCTCTGTACCTTTATAGGTAGGCAATATTAATATTCACAATAGTAGTGAGCACCTGAAATCCAACAATTGCATATATTGCAGGCATTTAACAAAAATCAAACTTTCACTGAATTTGTGAACCTACTAATTCATAATTACCTCTGTCTAGGTACTACTCCACAGAGTGTATTATCTGCCACAGCCCTTGTTCTCAGTTGGGTAACTATAGACTTTTATCTTTGGCCTACTGCTGTGTCTTTACAAGGTCCAAACCTGAAGATATCTCATATGCCTGACTGTTTTCTGACTATCTTCTTTCTCCCTTCAGCAGAATCAGATCCTTATCATGTTTTAGCAGAGTTGGGTGGAAGTGGATTTAGGTGGAGTCTGGAGATGTAAGAGCAATTAACAATCAACAAACAGCAATTGTGCACTTTCTATAGGCATAGTACTAGGACAGACATTATGAGCACAATGTAGAAGTGCCATTCCTAGATTCTTAAGAGGTATGTTCTCTAATGGAGAGACAAAAGGACTATGCCAAACATCTACAGAGCAAAATAAATGTATACCTGGTACTTATAAAAGCAATAGAAATATATTGTCTCTATAATTTAAACTGACACCTTCCCACAGTTGTGATTAAGTCAGAAGTTTATTTTGGAACCTGAATGATTCATACAATGCTCTAAATGTCTTATTTTTGATGCATGAATATCTATAGTCTTGTAATAGAATTACATTTTCTATGAGAGATAATTTTCCATGGTCATCCTTTATTGTAAGATAAAATAGTGTTTGTTTTAACTCTGTATTGGCACTAAGGGCTATACTAAAATATAGCATGAAATCAAATGCTGAAAGTACACAGCAGGGTGCTAAAAGCATTGACTTCAGTCTTTTCTAGTTAGTTTGGGTAACTGGGGCAACACATTGAAGTATGTGCTTGATTCCCATGAACTTCAGTATTCTAAGAATTGATTTTGTACATAATCAAGGAAATAAATACTATTGACTACAATGGGCAGTTGAAAAACAAAGAACATTACCTCCACTTGTGAGTCAGCATTTTCACTTAAAACACTAGGCTAAATATCATGTGGGAAGAATGAATTATCTCTGATTCTTGCTTATACTCCAGCACCCAGCATAGCACCTGATATGTCATAAGTGCTCAAAAAGTACTTTTTAAGCTTATAGTTTCAAGGAACTATAAGAAATTAGTAGAACTTAGAAAACTACTAGGACTTAAATAGGTAGATAATGGAAAAGAAGGACATTTATAGTTAAGAAACAGGTATGACCAATAGACCCTTACTGCAGAGTCTATTAACTGAGGACTTTATTCTTGACATACAACCAACAAGTTTACCCTTTTTTAAACAAAACTACATCCCTGCTCCAACCCACCTGTCAAATATCTTCCCAAATGTATGTTTGATCATTTAGGTGTAGTCTGCTCAAGATGCCATAACAAAATGCCACAGACTAATTAATGCCTTACACAAAAGGAATTTATTTTTTTATAGTTCTAGATACTGGAAATCTGAGATCAGGGTCAAAAGAAATGTTTCCTTCTGGCAAGTAGGTGGCAATGGGCCTATGTGACCTTTCCTCTATATGTATATGGAAATAGAAAGAGAAAAACTTCTTCCTCCTCTTATGAGACCACCAATCCTATAAGACCAGGACCTCAGTCCTATGACCTCATTAAACCTTTAATAATTTCTAAAATTTCTATCTCAAAACATTGTCATCATCGGGGTTAAGGCTTCAAGATGAGACACTTCAGTGACACTCTGCAGTTCATAGCCCAGGGAAATTCTCATGTAAGTTCCCTTTCATTTTTTCTAACTGAATATAAACATTTCCTAAGCTACAAGGCTTCCTGTTGAAGCCTGCTTCTTCTTTGGCATGCATGCTTTGAAACACATAATGTCTGCTCGCTTAGAAAAATCAATCAACTTTGCTGTATTCCTGGGCTCAGAGAAGTGGACTCCTTCAAACCTTAAAGTAAGTCTCAACAACAGACCTTTCAACCATAATTCACCTAAGGGAAGTGGTGACATCTTCCCAGACTTAACGGTTATAATAAAACTTACCCCTCTCCAAATTACTAAGGATCTTCTCCTAGAATATTGGGTCAGCTTTTCATTGTGCAACAGATACCTGAGAAAACTAACTTAGAGGAAGAATGATTTATTTGGGCTCATGGTATTTTCAGAGGTTTTAGCCATTGGTCGGTTGACTCCAAGGCAGAAACATCAGAGTAGAAGGGCATAGCAGAGAAAAGATTCCTGCTTACAGCAGCCATGAAGCAGAGGGCAGAGGAAGGAACAAGAAATCTCTTCCAGGGCACATCCCCTTCCAACAACCTTCCAGGGCACATCCCCTTCCAGTGACCTCCTTCCAACAACCAGGCCCTACCTTCTACCAACTTCCATTAATGTCATCAAACGATGAATTCATCAATGGATTAATCCACTGATGAGGTGGGATCCTCTGATCCAATCATTTCCCCAAATCCCCACCTCTGGACATTGCTGCATTGGGAGATAAACCTTCAACTCAAGAAACTTGGGGGAATATTCCAGATCCAAAACATGATAAAAAGGAAAGATTCTGAAATGCAGAAATCTTGATCCTTTAACCTCTTCTAAGTTAACTATAATAAACTTTGCCAAACACCTTGATTATGAAATATGAATTATCTAATTTTTAAGGCATTAGGTCTTGTTGGTGATATATAGCCTCATTCTCAGGTAATCTCCAAGCGAGCATGTCAAAGTCCCATTACATAGATAATGGTGTTTAAACATGAGTGGCACTTAAATTCAGCCCCTAAATGTGCTAGAAATGGTAGGTATTAATGTTCGTTTTACTCTTGCCAAAGAGATAGGAAAATTGATACACACAAAGTGGCAAACAATTTCAGATGGGCTTGCCTGGAACAACACAATCAATTGATGAATTAAACAAATATCCCTTAAATATTTGATTCAATGGATATGGAATTATAAAAGTCAGGAACATAGAAAAACATTCACATTTACTAAAATAATATTCAAGCATATCCTGAGCTCTGAGTTTATTAGGCAGATAGAATGGCTATTGTTACAGCAGACAGGGACAACATCAGAAATGAGGCAAACTGTGACAAGTAGGGACATGGATGAGCAGGTATCTTTGTGACTACTAGAGAAGCAAATTTTTAAAAAGGTAATAATTTAGTATTTTAAGAGGAATGTCAGCACCTTCTTACTATCCCCTTTACCCATAGATGAAGAGAAATAGTTAAGTACAAGTTTATGTATTTCCCTATCCAGGTCTTAACAACTTTCTAAACTTCTTAGTGAAATATTAAAATAGTCACTGGAATTTGTTTTCCAGTGGGGCATCTTCTCAGTTGTGATGGCCATGCTCATAGCCTACTCTTCGATTTCTTTCCTTCTCATCTTGCTTCCAAAAGAGAAGCCTGGGAATGGAGCCACTCTTGTCCACTCTTGTCTACTCTGCCACTTGAGATATTCTAGGCTCCATAAGTAGAATAAAAAGCCCCTCTTGTTCCAGTCCTAACCCATATGCTATATGATAGCTCACCAGAGCTGAAAGACAATGGAGCAAAAGAAGGTGCATCCCACATTTGGCTACCATTCCTTGTTTATAAAGCTCCCTCACTTTCTAATAGGGAATGTCTAGAGGGAGAATGGTGGGTGTCTGAATTCAGAGACCAAAACCTCATTCCCAAAACTTTATCATCAGAAACAGCTTGAGCTGAGTCTTCAAGAATAAGTAGGATTTTCTAAGTGAAAGGTAGGAGGTGGGGGTGGGTGGTAGCTGGAACAGGCAACACAGCGGGAGCATTTGAGAGCAGAGCAAACTGCATCAGTGAGACTGTGACACAGCAATAGCACACCACAAAAAGGTGAATAGGAGATGGTTAGACTGGATGGGGCCAGGGCAGGTGAAGAAATGCTAGCTGTCATGCTGAAATGATTGGCATTTATTCTGGAAGATAGGAGAAGCAATTGAAGTAATTTTAGCAAAAGAACTACTTAATAAAGCAGTATCTTCAAAAGTAGTATGGTTAATCAATAAGAAAAAGGATGAAAGCGGCTAGGAGATAATTATAATTATCCAGGTAAAAGAGAAGAGTGACAAAAGAAGAAAATTAATATTTGAGTGTCTGATGTGCAATCAATACCACTGTTGTAGAAGTTCCAGGCACTTCATACACATTTACTTTTATTTCCTCAAAATAACTTTGTGAGAATGGAACTCTTTTATTTTATTTTGCAATGGGAAACTGGGACTGAGAGACTGCATGTTACTTAGCCTGGAGTCTCAAAAGCCATAAAATGAGAGAGCCAAGATTGGAACCATGACTGTCTCATTTTAACCCTTATTCTCTTTTCACAATAAACTGTCTTTCGTGCCAAAGGGAATGAGGAAATCAATATAGGTACAAGAGAAGCTAGCAGGTCAAAATAATGAAAAAACTAATTAGATGTGGTAGAGGGTGGAAAAATGGAGGAACCACTTGATTTGTGGTTGACACAATAAGCTGAAAGCAGGCTATCACAAAACAGGGGAGATGCCCAATGTGGTTGCATGTTCACACAGAGGACATCGGAATGGCCTGTCTAGAGAGTAGACTTCAGTGTGTCTGCAGTGCAGAAAAGCAGCCCAAGGAAAATACAGATGGAATGAGAGGAGAAGAAGAAGAAAATACGGATTCTGGTGTGTCCATGGGAAACCACACCATTTTGTTGTTGTTTTGTTTTTTGTTTTCTTGCTTTTTTTTGAACAGAGACAATATAAAGATTCCTCAATTAGTATGGAAAAACTGAAAAGGTCAGAATGGAGCACTATATCAACAGCACAAAGCATTTTCTAATCCTGAGACTGGGAGAACAGAGGAAGTGGAGAAAATGAAAATTTAGAAGTTTAAAGAAGGGTCCTGAGGTACTACCATTCAGACCTCTGTGGAAGAGTGTGTCCTGTGTCCCTAGGACAACTGTCATACTCAGTGATTTGATAGAAGGACTCCCAAGACCAAGAAGAGGTGTTATACTCTGTTATATTTATGGTTATGAAACATTGAAATGAAGCAGTACAGATTAAAACCTGCCAATGGAAGAGATGCCAGAGGGAAAGATCCAGAAAAACCAGGCATAGGTTGCCAGTGGTCCTATCTCAGTGGGAACACATAGATTCCAAAAACAATGTGTCATAACAGGTAAAAGTTGTGGACTACCAGAGAAGCTTATCCCAGCATGGTGGATAGGGTTTTAATGGGTTTTGTTTTTTGTTTTTTGTAAATTTATTTTTTCCCTGAAATGTTACATCCAAGTCCTAACCAAGTCCTAACCCTGGTTGACTGTGAATGTGTTAGAAAATAAGGTCTTTGCATATGTACTTAGGAATCTCAAGATAAGATCATACTAGATTTGGGATAGACTCTAATTCCAATGATCATAAAAAGAGAATACAGAGACATAGGGAAGAAGTCCATGTGAAGATGGAGACAGAGACTAGAATTAGACTGTCACAGGCCAAGGAATGAATGCCAGGAGCAACCAGAAGACTTAAGAGCATGGAAAGGGCTCTGCCCTTGAGCCTTTGCAGGAAGCCAGACTCTGCCAACCATATAATTTCAAATTTATGATTTCAAGAACTTTAAGAGAAGCCACCCAGTTTGTGAAAACTTGTTTCAACAGCCTCAGGAAACTAATACAGATGTTGGTAACAGGAAGTAGGAAGCTGCTATACTAAGTACTTGGAAGGGTGAGGGTGGCTTTGAAGTGTGGTACTGGGTGGAAGCTAGGAGGGCTTGGGGGTGTGTACTTAGAAAGCCATACATTGCCTTAAAAAGAAGCTTGACTGAAACATGTACATTAAAGTTGATTCTGGGGAGGATTCAGGAAGAATTGAAGCATATAGAAAAGACTTTGATCTTGTTAAAGAATGTGTTATGGTCATGAACAGAAAGTTGCCAGAAATATGAATAGTCAAGATGTTTCTGGTGAGATTTCAGAAGGACATGAGGGGTCATGTTTGTGGAAACTTGAAGAAAGGTGATCCATTTCTCAAAGTGCAGAAAACTTGGCTGAATTGTGTTGTGCTGTTGGGTGGAAAGCAGAGCTGGTTTTCCCTTTAGGAAGCTCAGCAGAGGAAATTTCCAAGCAAAGTGTTAAAGGGGCAGCATTGCTTTTCCTCACTGCTTGCTCCCAAATGTCAGAACAGAAAGATAAATTGAGAAAGAAATTGCCAAGCGAAAAAAGGACGTGCATTTTATGATTTGGGATATTCTCAGTCTGTCCAGATCACAAGAGATGCATTAAGTATGCTCTAGAGATAGGTCCAAGGATATACAGGGCATACTGGTAAAGATAGTAAATGTGTTGTCATTAGGTGGATTGGGTCCAAATAAGCAACTGAGCAGCATCCTGGGTTACAGTTAGGATTATTCAAGAAAGATCTCTGAAGGAAACTCTTGTCTAAAGGTAAGGATCCTGTAAAGAAGCAAGAGGGTTTTTAGAATACTGTGTCACCAAAAGCCTTTTAGATTGAAATAAAATAAAGGAAAGCTGTTGGATTTCTGGAACTCTATAGACAGAAAGCAAGCCGACAATCCTCTTCCACTCAAATGAGGGTTCTTCTCTAGAAAACACAAGGATGTGTGAGGTGAAAAAGCTGCCATTTGGGGCTCACCGGAGAGAGTTCATTGAGCCCTTTCTGGCACAAGGATGCACTGTTTGGTTACCCCTTGTATCACAAAATCATAGAGTTAGAGATGTCTGCAAAAAAAGGACAATAACCAATCAGTGCCAGAATCCATAAGGAAAATGTGTAGGCTAGTGTATCCATTTTCTATTTCTGTATAACAAATCATCACAAACTTCACAGCTTAAAACAACACTCATTTATTAGTTTAAAGCTCTATAGGTCAGAAGTGGCTGCCCAGAAGACTAAAAACTGAGGTGTTAGCCAGAGCTACTGCTCAAGGGTGCTTTCAAGTTCACTGGTTGTTTACAGGATTGAGTTACTTGTAGCCATAGGACTGAGGTCCTTATCACTTTGCTGGTGGTCAGTTGAGGACCATTCTCAGCCTCTGTGGGCTTCCTTTATTCTTTGTCATGTGGCCTTTTCAACTCAAAACCATCAACAAGGGATATTCCTTTTACTTAAAAAAAAAAAAAAAAAAAAAACCTTAAATTTCTAATCTCCCTTGCCAGGATGGACATCTTTTGAAAAAAATCACCTAATTAGAATAGGCCCTCCAAGGATAATCCCCCTATCATAAAGTCAACCAATATGAGACCTTTATTATATTTCCGAAATCTCTTCACAATGATAGCTCTACATTTACTTAACTGGGAAAAGTGTGCATAAATCAGGGTCCAGGAATTTAAATATCAAACAAAAACAAAACAAAAAATGGCCAGTGCCTTTCCCTTCTTCCATTCTTCCAGCCTTTCCCACTGCCAGATTCCTCTATGGCTCCTCTGGCAGAGCAGAAATATGGTTTACTGAGTTCTGCCCCTAACTTCACAGACAAGCTATAGCAGAGTTGGTTTGAAGCTTAGAGGCAGTAGTTTATAACTGTCCCAGAGAACACAAGTATTAGGGATTAGGCTAGAGAGAAAATGTGAGACAGAAAGGATAGGATGAAGGGTGTTTGGCAGAATCACTGTTCCCTCAACACAATCAGGGAATGCTGCTCTCTTGGAGATATTATATTTTAATAATTTATCTGAGGATATGATGATCCAAAGTAATCCTAATTATCATATAAAAATGGAAATAATTTGGAATGCTTTTCTGAGATTTCCCACACTACTTCAAAGTCAACCCATAATGTGTTTATGTTCCTGTGTGGGAGACTCATATAACAGTTCTCTGAATGATTAGTGGAGAACTAAAGGAGAATATAAAAGGTTGATACAAAGACTAAAAGCCTCTAGAAGCAGGCAGAAATTGTCATTCCCAAAGTCACTGGGAAGAATTGGAGCACACTTTTAGGGGGATGACAAATTGCCTTTAATTTTGTTATTCTATGTAACAGTTTAAAGCAGGAGTGTTTGAAGTTCAGACAAATTGTGATTTACAAAGGTTAATGTGTTTCCAAAAAACAATCAAAACAGGCAGAGCAGGTGTGAGAAGGAAATTGATAGCCACAGGATAATATCCAGGGAAGAGCACCACCTTTTAACATTTCTACTTATTCAATTATTTAATTATATGCTTAAACAACCTATAATAAAAGCACAGAACTAAGAAAAATCTTTACAGAGCCTACTTTTAATTCCAGGCATTAAACCTAAAAAAAAAAAAAAATGTGTATATCATGATGGTGTCACATTTACCTAGAGATTAATGAATTCCTATTCTCAAGAAATTTTAGACACCGCCAGTAGAAACTCATGAATTTCTATTCATCTAATCCTTTGCTAATGTAAAGAAGAATTATTTTTTAATGTAGCAATTCGACCTCTGATTATTTAGTCGGCCCTGACAGGCACAAGTGCTGTAGGGAGTCAAACCCACCATTAGATGTCCAGTTTGAAAGAAAACTCTCAGAAGCAAAGACAACAGCAAAATTAGCCACAGATTAGTCAATGATATCACTAATATCCTAGCTTCCAGGGTAAATAATGAGAAATTAAATAGTATTTTATTGTTTTACTTATCTGCATCATTGTCTATTTCCCTTCTCATTAGGAATCAATCAACCCCAGGCACAGTAGCATCTCTGCTCCTCCCAGATACACCCAGAAGTCTCCTGCCTTAGGACCTTTGCGTCTGGTGGTAAGGTGCCTGGAACACACCGAGGTTCAGATCTCTTTTATACATAGCACTTACCTGTGAAGCAGGTATTAATATTCCTATTGCAGAGAGAAAGAAACACAGCCAGAGAGACAGTTGAATTGCCCAATGTCATGTCAACTGGCATGAGACCAAGCCAAGGATCTCAGTTTACTTCTGGATGACTGAAATCACTTGCTTTGGGCATTCTTACACCTGCATTGAATTCTACAATAAACAAACACAAAGGCAATCCTTTCCATGTTTCTTGGAAGTTAGGCCCGTCCTACAGATCTAAATAATATGTTCACTACAGGCTCCCCCTTTCCTCAAAGCTTTCATTTGTCCACGCGGCACTTTTGTGATGAGCGAGGAGCACCCTCAGGGTAGACCAGTTTGTAGAAAGCACTTGTACATCCTACAAGAAGAAAATGCCTTAGTGCAAAGGAAAAGGTGCTTTTTAAGTTGCCCTCAGTTCTTTACTCATGAGCCTAGAGAGTTGAAGTAAGGTAAAGAGGGTTGAAATGAAGTTTTGTGGTCATAAACACATCTGAGATTGTTATCTATGTGATAGAGAATTGTTTATGTTACTATTTAATATTAACATGGAAATACAAATTTTAAAATGTTCATCTATGACTTGTGAATCCCTTCCTTAACTTGTCAACAAGAATTTACCAGATTCCAGTTTGAAAAATACCATTTTTCAAGGTTTTCATGAAGAACAAATGGATGGGAGATAGTAAATGAATAATATATGAGAGTCCCAAATAATATATGTGTGCCCCAACCCTAGAATCCCACATACAAATACACACACACACACCACACACACACACACACACACACACACACACACACGAGATATATATATAATGTATATCATTATATACATTTGCACTCCAATTGATCACAGACCATATTTCAAGAAATATGGCTATTTTGCTTCAATGATTGCAAGTCTGTGATTAAAATAAATGAATAAAAGCAGAAATGTTGTCAGTGAGCTTGGCTATTTTTATTTCTTAGCATTTACCCTAAAGTTATCATCTCTATAATTCTTAGTCAACTAGCCAATTGCTTCCATCTTCAATTCATTGCTTCTAAGTTTGTCCAATGAAGACACAAAAATAGACCATTTGGCATAGGATAAAATCCATCCTGTGTTGCTCGCATAATGGTGGAAGGAATTTAAACTTAGTTCAAAATAATTTGTCTAGCAGAAGCTAGACAAATATCAGACAAATAATTGGCTGTAGAGCATATTATATCCAGTGTACTTAAAAAAACAAAACTGTACATTTTCACAATTTCAGGACTACTATAACAAATATGATCAGAATCTTTTATTTTATTTTCAGATAAAAGTAAACCTTCCCATGGCATAAAATTACAGGAAAAAATATTCAGAATAAAGAGCATTTAAGGAAATTTCTAGAAAAATAGTAAGGATTCTTCCAAAAGTTCAACCATGTTTTTCAAGTGGTGATCAACATTTAATTGTTTTACATTATTTCTGTAATTAAAATCTCTTTAATTGGCTGATTCTAAAATAAATCTCAATTACTCAAAAATCCATAATCTTTTAATTATTTGAACAAAAATGGGTTTGTGACCTCTGCTGTCTACAACATTGACTTTGTAATTTTCTGTAGTTTTATTGTAATTCTAATGCACTACAAATATGAATTGTAAAGAGGTGACTTGGGGGAAAAGAAGAGATAAATGGAAAGAAGTATGATTCACAGTAGAATATAATTATCAAATCTTCATTTACTCCCTAAAATAACATTTATTCTAGGAATAAAGCTTATTCCAAGCTTCAGTGATTACAATAAATCTCTATGAGAATTTTCCTTTGCACTTAAAGTGGATTTGCATATTATAATATACTTCATTATCATAAAGTCAAACTTACATATTTTGTCTTGGTAGACCACTGTTTAAATCTATTATAACAACTATTGTACAGGAGTTGTGACAAACAACTAGGGATAAAAAAAAAAAGAGTTTTGGTCCCTGTACTGCAGAAATAAGTCAAACTAGATATTTCTCTTTCTTAGCAAGAATAATACAACCTTTTCATTTCCGGGAGAAAATGCAAAGATTTACATTTCATTCTGGACAGCCCAGCCAACAAGTAAAACTCTTATATTAGTTATTGAAAATTATATGTGCATTATTACATTGAATACTTATTAAATTCTATTGCATTCCCATTCTGCAGTGTAAAATAGAAAAGAAAACTTCCAAGAGAAAAGCACCTTGTTCTTTAATCAGATTAATTGGGAATTGTATGTATTACTTATCTTAAAGTATTTTTATTTTTATAGTGTAGTGGAAAAGGAACAATACTGATGTTAGTGATAATACAATTGAGTCACGTTTTAAAATGACCAAGCTATGAATACACTAAACTTTTCATTTTATCAGACACCCATTGTATTGTGCAGTGTTAAATGTAAAAGAAAATAGAAAACTTAAATATATATGTTAAATGCCAGATGTGCAGTATAAAAAATAGTAGCTGAGCATAGTCTCAAAAATGGAGGAAAAACATGTTATCTAGAAATTGAAGGGATCCACCGGAAAAAAAATCAGAAATAATTTGTAGGTAGAGATCAGCATTAAAATATTATAAAAAAATAAAAAGTCAGTTTCATAGAAACTAAATAGAAATCTAGCATACCCCCCAATTCTCTATATCAAGAAAAGGTGGCTTAAATTCAACATTCTCTGCACAAGTTTCCAGAAGAGTGAAAGAGTCTTGAGTCATCAAAATCATCTGCTGTACCTCCTGAAAAAGTTTTTTTTTTTCAAAATTTCTTGTAAAATCACCATCAGTAATTTTTCTGACTAACCTTAAAATCAATTTCTTCTTTCTACAAAGAAAGCTAGGAGAGCAAAACTACAAGATAAAATGTTACTTTGAACTATCATTTCAATGTGTGTTTTCAACATTTAAATTAAATCTATCTCACTGTATTAGAGTAATATAAAAGTTATATAAGCAACAAAAGTATTAAACAATCATGATAACAAATAACTAAGTGTCCTAAAATACATTTTAGCTGTGTGAAGTAAACATGCCCTTCTTGTCAAAATTTTGTAGATTTTATTTTCATACTTTTTTTTATATGAAGAAAAGTAAATGCAATCATTCAGTATCCAAGAGGGTTTGTTTCTAACACAGATACCATTAACTATGGAGAGTCAATCTTATTAAATTAAATGGTGAAATGCTTACATAAAACGTACACACATTTACCTTGAAGTCATCTCTAGATTATTTACAATACCTAATAGCATGCAAACATGACGTAAATAATTGTAAACTCTTTTGGGGAATAATGACAAGGAGAAAAGTCTATATGTTCAACAAAGAAGCGATATTTCAAATATTTTGGATCCATGGTTGATTCCATCGGTAGATGTGGAACCTGTGTGTTTTTCAATGAATATTTATTGTATGCTTGAGTGCCCTTGACACTAAACCAGGACCTGGGGTTGGGGGTTGTAAGAGACATAGCACCCGCTTTCATGGAATTAATACCAAAGAGTTCCATGACATACTCAAAAAACAATGATACCTACAAAGTTGAGTCCAGCTCCAGGCCAAAATCCTATGTGTTATCTTCAGGCTCAACCCTAGGTAATTACAAATACTTTACCTGATTGGCCTCAAGGAAAAGATCCGCCTTCTTCCCTCCACACTTGGTGCATGGACTGTGTCTGGCAGTCTTCTGTTGGGAGCTGCAGTATAGAACTCAGGCTTCCTCAGCAGGAAATGCTTTTATACCTATCCACAGGACTCCTGACCATGGACTTTCTCAGGTGCTTCTGCTAAGATCACCTTATCTGGGGGCCTTGAAGACTCATGTCTCCACTCCAACTCAGTATCCAGTACTTTTCCTTTCCAAGCCTTTCCATCTCTCCTTCATCCACCTCCAGCTTTCAGGTCCCCACATGGCTGGAGCCTTAATTCAGACATCCCTCTATCATGAGAAGATCCTCTGCCCACCCCATGTCTGTCCTGATACATCTGACTCTCCCTTGGCACTGTTCTGTGAGGAAAAATTGGAAAATAGGGACAACTAGCATTTTGGGTCTCTTACTTATACTATCACATTAAATGTTTAAAATTTTGACTGTTACTTTCATTTTAGCTTGTTGTCATAATCAGCTACCTCAATACCTAGCAGTTCAGCTCTTCCTAGCTCAACTCTTCATACTGTAATGCTTTGATGAGTATACTCTTTGCATAATTGAATAGAGAAAAATTGGTAGTCGAGACATCAGTGAAAATACTCAGGAAAGGGAGAAAGGAGGATGCATTAATTAGGCAGAATAGATGTGATATTCATTGGAAAAAAAAAGCATGAGGAACTGAAGGAAGTACAAGTCCTATGGAATGGCTAAATTACTGGTCCATCTTGGTTGATTACTATTGGGTCAGGTAGGAAATTGATTAACACCCCTCCAAATTTTCCCTAGGCCTTGATAAGGAGTCTGGGATAATAACAATTTTCATTAATCTTTACAAGTAGACAGGTAAAATTCCTTATTTAACAAACAAAACTTACTTTTTATCAAAGGGAGATTTTATATCACAGATACCCAGAACTGTCCATCAGGCCACACCTTGTAATCTGGACATTGTCGTATCTTGCCAAGAATATCTGAAGGCACCTAAGATATTGAGGAAGGATTCTGAACCTTGACTTTTCTCTCTGAGGATTGGAATCTACAAATGAAGATCCTCATTTTCTCTGACCTCTGTTTCAAAAATCAAGGTAAAACCACAATGGTATCTGGTTGCAAGTTCACCATCTGGATGTTCTGCATCTCAGTCCATTTGGAGTGCTGTAATTAAATGCCATCATCTGGGGTCTTAGACACAATAGAAATTTATTTCTGACAACCTTGGAGGCTGGGAAGTCTAAGATCAAGGCACTGGCAGATTTGATGTTTGATGCTTCCTGGTTCCTAGATGGCGCCTATTCCCTGTACCCTCCCATCGTGAAACGTGCTAGCTAACTTCTAGGGCTTCTCGTGCAAGGGCACTAATCTGGAGCATGATGACTCTAATGGCTTCACCTTCATGATCCACTCACCCTCTAAAGGCCTTCCCTCCAAATGCCATCATCTTGGGGATTTGGATTCAATGTAGGAATTCCAGAGGGACAGCAAACATTCAGACCAAAGTCCTCTGGTTGCTATCTACTCTCCAACCCCAAATCAACTTCTTTATATAGCATCCTCACCATTCGATATGGGTCTGTGAGCTACCTGTGAGCCCTAACATTTTAAATAGCAATGCCCCTCAGCCCACAGCATGAAGCTGATAGTTTTGGGGAATAATGTTCTAAAGAAGGTCAAGTCCCTTTCCTTTATCAAAGAACCCATTTCCTGGATGTTTTGTGAATAGTTTATGTTAACATGCTTCAAAATAGTCAACTAAACCTAAGGAAAAAGTATTAGACAAATCTAATTAAATGAACTAAAAATATATAATTTTTTATAAACTATCTGACCAGTACTCTACAAAACTGTCAAGATCATCAAAACTAATGGAAATCTCAGAGACCACTCACAACCACCAGGAGGTGAAGGAAACACGACAACTAGATACGATGTGATACCCAACATGGGATCCTGAAACATAAATAGGACATTTGAGGGAAACTGAGGAAATGTGAATTAAGTAGACTTTAGTTAAGAATAATTATCATAATTTGTTCATTAGTTTCATTAAGCATATTATGCAAACATAAAATGTCAGTAACAAGGAAACACAGTGTGGCTTATGGAAACTCTGTTCTAGCCCGGCAATAATTCTGTAAATCTAAAGCTGCTTTGAAATGAAGCTCTTGAAAATTAAAAGCAACATAACATGACAACTATGATATATTTTACTTTATTTCAGAAATTATGCTCCTTATCGTGAGTTTTCAAACCTCTTTTTTATTATAATTAAATTCAACTCACTCAATTCTTTTTAAGAGATTTACAGATTTTTTCCCCTTTGTTCTGAACACATTTATGAGGTTATTTAAGGTCAGGTTATCTATAAATATTATAACTGGCTTCATTTGGGAGTGGAAAGGAGAACACTTAAAATCATTTTTAGTTAATAATTTATTCCTGAACTGATTCTTCCTTTTGTGTATTGATTTACGTGAGCACAAGCAAACATTTTGACGGCTTTATAAAGGATTCATTTTGCTTCTTTTCACTATCTTCGAAATGCATCTTCTCAATTGACCCACTTTTTATCATCTAAACACCTGAAGAAAGAAGATAATGTCCTCACTCTCAGCAGTGATGATAATGGAGACTGTGGCTGATTTAGGAAAATGAGAAGCTTCCCTATGTAGTAGGATTTTGACCTTGGATAAGCTCTGCAACTTTGTCCCTCCATCTCCATAGCAGAAATAATACTAGTAACTCCTATGTTGTATGGATTAAGTGAAATACTGCATTTAATATGCTCAGCATAGCACCTACCAAATAATAAAGTCTCAATAAATACTACTCTAGAGGAGAACAAGTAATCATTTTCTGACCAATTGCGAGGTTCCTGGCTGAGGCCTCTGTAACAAAAGACAGATTAATAAGAGAAAAGCACAATGAATGCATTTAATATAAGTTTTACATAATTTAAAACTTGTATTAAACACAGGAAGTTTTAGAAATGAAGACTTAAAGAAATAGGACAAAATATGTGTTTGTGGCCTGTTTGATGATAGGACAGTTAGGGAAGTATGATTGGACACAGGGGTGTAATAAATTAGTAAGAAACTTGGGGCACATGGCAAGACCTGCCTGAATGCTCAGATTCTTCTTGGCATCTTTAGGTCTTCGAGCATAAGGATGCCCCTTTCCTCTAGGTCCAGGGATGTTTCATTTGAAATGAAAACTGTAAGATCTGTCTCAGAAGTGAAGGGACAGGGGAAGGTGAGGGTGACTTTTCTGCTTCTGCAATTCGCTAAAAATCCAAGGTGCCATAATTTGGAGTAGTGTGTCCTGAATCCCATGAGGAGCTGTGTTTTGTGGGGGAGTATAGCCAGCTAAGGACCCATGTGCAACAGAGAAGGCAAATCACCTGCAGTGAAGCAGGTAAAATATAAATCTCTGCCAAGATCCAGGTACTACCAATCCTGGAAGTCGGAACAAAGTGAAACTTGAGAAAAGGTCTTCAAGATAAGGCAGTGATGGTGAAGGCCTGGGAAAGCCCAGGGTAACATACAGCTTCTCTTGTGGCCTCATGGTATCTATGCAATGCACAATAGCCACTGCCAGACTGTTGCCTCTTCATATATGTAAAGAGATCAATGGCTTTGAATTTAGGAGAATTTTATTGTTGAGATCCATTCCAATATCTGGGGGCAGGGAGGGGGGAAAAGAAGAAAGAAACAAACTGTCATTACCCTGTGCTCTCTCTCTGGTGTTTATTATAAGAAATAAACGCCGCATGATTTTCTTCAGTACTAGTTGAATACATTAATCCCGAACTTGTAACCAATAGCTCTATTTTATTGTATCTTGTATAACTTGTATTGTATCTTATATAACTCCAAATAGACTCTGGGATATTTACTGGTCAGATTCTAGGGATACAATTGTACACACAATATGACTCCTGCTGTCAAGGAGATATTAGTCCAGTGGGAAATGCAGGTAGGGTAAAAGAAGTATGGATATTATGGGATTACTCCCCAGCAGAATCTCACCCAGAGACAAATAGCCACTTAGTGGCTCACACCACTGAGAAAGTATATTTTCCACTTGGCTTGGATGTGAGGGTACCTGCATAGCAAAGCAATCTCTTATTCTTGAGAAATGCCACAGAATAGGTAGTGGTTCAGCATACCTTCCTTAAGGACAGTGCATATGGGCCCAAATAGCACTTAACATCATATGGTCTTAGATATTCTGTGCTTATTTTTTTCTTCTGATACAGAGGGATGTTAATTATCATGCTGCATCATAGGGAGGTAAGTTCAGGAGGCTCTTGGATAGCACCTGCCACTCAAATGTACCTCTGACTCCTTTCTCTTGGCAGTTAGCTCTATACCTGGCAACAGGTGACACTCAAGTCAACATTCTGAATCAAGACAGAGGTCATGGCAACTTTGAATATATTTTAGCCAACCCTGCAAATATACTCAAGATTTAGGTTTTCTTGAATATTCATCTGTGACTAATGGTCTCTTAACTTCTTGGCACAGTAGATTCCTGCTGTTCATTAGAGTGGAAGAGATCAAAAGAAGTAGAATCAAATATGGGAAACAGAACTGAGATGAGATCAATCTGAACTTTGTAGTTTCATTAGAATAGCAACTGACAGAACCCTTCCAATTATTAGCTAAAAGATTAATTCTCAAACCTCCTTATTCTAATACCTTCTCTGAGAAAGAACCAGAAAACAAGTAAATAAGCAGCAGTGTGATGACAACCTAGAATTTTCCAAGTAAAAAGAAGTAATAATAATAATAGCAAAAATGAATAAATATTATTTTTAAAAGTATATTTCCTTTTCTATACGGAACCAAATTTTAATTTCACTTCTGAGTCTCATAAAATTAATCATAATGAATTCATTAACATGATTGCAGGGTACAGTACAGATGTTCAGATGGAATTTTGTTCTATTGTATTTTTATTTCCAGAGCACCATATCACTGAAGTGAAATATTAATGATATTTTTATTACAATTGTCAAAAAATTGTAGACAGAATTCCAAAAATATAAAAGCTTGGAATGCTTTTAGAAACCTACATTTTTAAAATGTACTGTTCAAAAACATTCAATTTCTTAAGAAAATAATGTATAACGACTCTCATTTATCACAGGTATTTATTATTCCAAAATTTTATAAATGCTTGGCTGAACCAAAGAGCAGCACTAAAAGAACTTACATGAAAGATTAATTAGAATAAAATATTTCCCTTTAGAATAATTCTAAAGGAGCTCAATGTGTTGGTGTTCATTTTAATTAGAATGTTCGCTTTTGAAAAAGTAATACTTTCAAGACTATCTACCCTGAGAAAAAGAATACTTTCAAATCACAGTTCTTTGGGGGATATTAAAGTAGTGTGTTTGGCTCTCAAAATGACTATGTGTAACCTAAACCACTAAAATATGTCTTGTTTTAAATTCCCATGGACAAAATTAGTATGAATCCTGAACAACTATTTCCTGTGGAAAATACTAGTCCAGTACTGGGAATAAATTTTCCCCAAAAATCTTACTGGTACTATAGAAGTTTTGACTATAGCACTGCTAGTAAGAAAGAGTTTTTTAGTTTTATTGTTTTATTTAGTTGTATTGTTTTTTGACATTATGAAGTTGAATAAACTCTTATCACCTTAAATTTTATTCAGGAATTTATTTCAATAAGAAGAGCTTAGAGAAATTTATAGCAAATTATTTCTCTTTTTATTTTCATTTTTCCATTTCTTTTGTCTTTCTTACTCTATAAAACCATAGCTAACAAATTGAAACAGCATGTAGATTTGGTAGGCAGATCTAAATAAGTGGAAAATTTTTCTCTCTGGGAGAAGAAGTGTAACTAGAACCTGAAAAGAAAGCATATAGACTTGTCAAAAAAGTCAAAATTTTTTTCATTTAAATATCCAGAGTTCTTTTATATATATATACACAAAATACCAAGATATGGTTTGATTTTATAAGAAGAATAAATAAAGTGTTTGAGGTATCACTTTTTTTCAAAATTTAATTTTACATTTTAAAAGGATACATCTGGGGATTTTGCTTATGATTTTATTTTTTACTCTGTTTTTAAATGTGGCTCCAGTCAACTTGGTTATCACATTATCTAGGTTATAGAGAATCTAAATAGTTCTTATTTTCTTTTGTCCAGAGGAGTAGAAAATAGGAAAAAAAAACTATAAAAAAAGAAATCCCAAGTAAGCAAACAATAAAAGAGCAAAAGAAATCTGGGATAATGGATAACCAAAGTATTTCAAACTTCCTTCATTCACGGAAACAAGAATCTGCCACTGAATAGTATAATGTATTATGAAAGTAATGTCCAAAAGAAAAAAAAACTCACTTATCTCTGATAAAGAATGCATGAAATGATATACTGATATAGCTCCTCTCTTGCTTTATCTTAATGAAATACTTCCATGTAATCTGAATTCATTGGAGAGAGTTGGAAAACAGATTTTGGAAGAAATTTAAAACTTTTAAGGATGGACTATAAGAAGTGAGCTGCCTATTGTATGGTATTTAGCATGAAAATGACAATAGAAAATCTGCGATTTTTCTATCCTGAATGTTCAGAGGGTATGATACAGAGAAGAGTTTTTAAAAATCTTGGAAAATGAGGAAATTCTACAAAGCAGAGTTCTGGAGAGGTTGAATTTCACATTTTGTATGTAAATTTGTCCAATTATTGGAACAATGAATGATGCATGCATAGGACAGATTCAAAACATTCCAGGTAAAGATTTTTTAAAAGCAAAGTAAGATCTGAACTGCCACCTATCAAAAAAGAATTTGTAGTTTGAGTCCCTAAAAAGTAATCATCCATGGTCACAAGATCCTGAATACTCTGTGGAGAAATATATGACAAAATCCTGAATCTTAGCTACTGAGAGAGCTCTGGAGTCCCAGTCCATGCCAGTCTTCATCAGTCTCAATATCTCCTGTACTATCACCAGCATCCTGGTCAGGCATCTGACTGAGGCTGCTGAATGTGGAATTCTTCCCCCAAGATTCATTGTAGCCCCTGTGTACTGATAAGGATGACCTCAGACACATTGGCATCAGGTGTGTTTGCTGTTCTGCAAAGAAGCAAAACACGAAATTGGGAAACCAGAAAATAGAACCTTGTATGATGACATAAATTCTAATAATTGAGATATAGATATGGTTGAAATCTTTCCTAAACCTTTGTTGGTGGAGGGCAAAAAAATTAATAATAAAGGTAGGTATCTCTGAGAGTCTTCCAATTTGTTGATCATTTATCAGGAGCTGAAGATCAAAGTGGAAAAAAAATGATAAATGGAGAAGTAGAAACCTGCCATTAAAGTGAAGAATTCTGTTATGAATAAAACAGTTGTAATGAAGAATATACAAATGTTTGTATCAGTAGGACTTGCCGCAGTCTGGCTGGGCACGATTCAGGAGCCACTTGTCAAAAGAAACGAACTTTATTTCTAGAACCACACACGCCAAACAAAACAGCTGCTCAGGAAAAACCCTCAGAGCCCAACTGCCACCACCGGCTTCCCACAAGCCTCTCTCTCAACCACAAGCCTCTCCACCTCCCACAATCCTCCTGCTCTTGAGGCCGATTGGCTGGGTCACGTGGGCGGAGCCAAAAAAGTCCCCCAATGAGCAGCTTCGTGGTCTGAAAGGGCGGGGAAACAGCCCAATGAGCATCACTGCAGAGGAGCCAATCAGCTAGATGTTGCCGGGGCCACTGTGAGCCAATCATCAGCTGGCAGTCTGAAAGTTTGCTGGGGCCCCTTCGGCTGTGGCTCTCAACATCTCCCCCTCTCTGTTTAAACAACAAGCATGTGGCTTAGGGACCATGCCTGTCTTAGGTTGTCCAATAGTACATATGGTTCTTACCCGTTATTGGATGAGCTGACCTCAAGGCGTCAGCCTCCTGTCTTAGGTTGGTACCATTGCAATTGGATCTTACCCGTCACTGACTACCGGTCCAGTATACAGCCACACCTGTGGAGAGGTCTTTGTACCAGCGGGGGGGTGAGGTTCTTTGCCTCACCTCTGTTGGCCCCCAAATTTTAGCTGAATGATCATGATAAGCAGAAGGGAGGAAGATACACCAAGCCAATTGACGGCTCCTTTTGGAAAAATTGTACCACCGATGACATCATCAGCAAAAATACCCCAACACTACCACAAGTCGCTGCACCAACAGATAGTTCACAATGCATACAGGTGAGTTCACAATGCATACAAGTGATACATAGTCCAGGCAAGTTCTGCAAGCAGTTCAGTGATGGCTATTGCAGAAGCTGTAGATTGGTTTTATTTTTGTCTTCACCGGCACTGGGATGAAGATAGGAATTCCTGCAATAATGGCTAAAGAAAAAATTATGTAACATTCCAGAAGGCACTAAAAGAAAACAATTTTCTTAACAATTTACATTATCTTGAAGAGAATTATTAAATATAATGAAAAGGAAAGGTGAAAGTAAACAAACAGATCTGTTAACCTCCTTTTTTGTTCACATATTTAAAAAATCCTCAACAGTTGTTTACCCAATTTAAATTAAACCATTTAAATCACGTGAATAAAAAAAAAATATTTGGATCCATTTTTTCATGAGTGCTCATCATATATGGTATATGGACATATGTACATTCAAACATATAACACAAAACACAAGTGTGCACACATAATATAATACATACAACACATAACATAATAGTAAAGGCCTTATAACTTTTTACAGGTGAAATCTCCATTGCAATGTTTAAAACTCTATAGTCAAAAAAATAGAACTGATCAGCAAAACATTAACCTAGGTCTGTATGAGCTCAAAAAACAAAATAGAACTTCATGATATGGGAAAGGGCAATAATAAAATAGATATTGAAAAAAGCATCCTGGTTCTGTCACAGATGTAAGAATAGCCAAACTAGAGTTTTGGATATCAGCTGTTATGGATTTGAGCCAAATCATCTTCTTTTTGGTCTGTAGAAATCACTTTAGTTAATCTCTCTGGAATCCAAATCGGCTGCTGTTCTCCCTGTGGAAACACACAAACAGACCCCCGACTCCAGACAATTACTGGGTCAGGACCTTTCCATTGTCCTGTTAGAATATCCTTCCAAAGTACCTTGGGCTTATGTATATTTTTTGGACACATATGCCTTTCCGCAGCACTAAGTCCTGATGAATCCAAATTTAAAAAGTTTAGAGTAAAAAGGGTTATTTTAAGTTTATCTTTGGGGAATATATACCCCTTCCCAATTCCGTCTTTTTGCTTTAATAAGTACATTTTAATAGTTTGATGTGCTCTTTCAACTATGCCTTGCCCCTGTGGATTGTATGGGATTCCTGTTATATGAGTAATGCCAAATGATGAGCAAAATTGTTTAAAAGAGGTAGAAGTATAACCAGGGGCATTATCTGTTTTTAACTGTTTTGGAACGCCCACAGTGGCAAAATTTTGTAAGCAATGAGCTATAACATCTTTAGTTTTTTCTCCGGCATGAAGGGAGCCCATCAAAAATCCAGAAGAAGTATCAACTGTAACATGCAAATGTTTTAATTTTCCAAATTCTGGCAAGTGTGTGACGTCCATCTGCCAAATATGGTTAGGTATCAATCCTCTAGGATTGACTCCAAGATTAACTTGTGGTAAAAAGGTCACACAATTTTGACATTGTTTTATTATTTGTGTAGCTTGTTCCTTAGTTATTTTTAAACGCTTTTGTAAAGTATTAGCATTGACATGGAACTTTTTATGAAAATTTATAGCTTCTTCTATTGTAGAGAAAATATGTATGTCATGTGTAGTTTTATCTGCTAAATCATTGCCCAAACTAAGGGCTCCAGGCAATCCTGTATGTGCCCTGATATGTCCTATAAAGAATGGATCTTTTCTGTCCCAGATTAGACTTTGTATAGTGGAAAGCAAAGAGAAAACAGTAGAGGAAGGGGAAATCCTACCAGCATCTTCAAGGGATACTATAGCATTAACTATATACTGACTATCGGAAAACAAATTAAATACAGAATCTTTAAACATCACAAAAGCTTGTAATACTGCATTAAGCTCTACCTTTTGAGCTGATTGTTTGGGTACTAAAAATGTAAAAGTTTGATCAGGTGTAACTATTGCTGCTGTACCATTATTTGACCCATCAGTGAATATATTTGGAGCATTCATGATAGGTGTTTTTCTTGTCATTTTTGGAAAAATTACAGGATGCGATGACCAAAAAGACAATAAAGGATTAGATGGTAAGTGGTTATCAAATGAAACATTAGATTTACACATGATTATTGCCCAAGTATTTAACTCATTAGCTAATTCATCAATTTGATTCATAGTATATGGAGTAATAATTTTATTGGGAGAAATTCCAAACACTCCCTTTGCTGCTTTTATTCCTTTGAGTATTAATTGTCCTACAGCCTCAGGATACCTAGTAAGAATAGTGTTAGGAGAATAAGATAAATGTATCCATAATAATGGACCTTCTTGCCAAAATACCCCTGTAGGAATATTTTTTGTTGGTATTACAATAAATAATAAAGGCAAACTTATATCAATTCTATCCAAATGCATATTTTCCATATATGTTTCAATGATTTTTAATGCCTTTCTTGCTTCAGGCGTTAACATTCGGGATGAATTTGGATCTGATGGACCTTTTAGGATATCAAATAAAGGTCCCAACTCTCCTGTTGGTATACCTAGATAAGGCCTTATCCAATTTATGTCTCCTAATAACTTTTGAAAGTCATTAAGTGATTTGAGTTGATCTACTCGTATTTGAATTTTTGGTGGATGGACAATGGTTGAGGATAATAGAACTCCTAATTAATTAATTGGAAAATTTAATTGTACTTTATCTATTGCTATCTCTAGATTATAATTTTTTAATAAGTTTGTAAGTGTGGCATAACATTCTAGCAATGTGTTTTTAGCTTTGTGTGCTAATAATACATCATCCATATAACGAAATATTTGTAGTTCAGAATTTTGATTTCTAAGTGACTGGATTACTTTGTTAACATAAATTTGACACATAGTTGGGCTGTTAGCCTTCCCTTGAGGGAGTACTTTCCATTCATATCTCTGATCAGGACCTTCATGATTCAGTGCAGGGATAGTAAATGCAAAACGTGGACTATCCTCAGGATGAATTGGAATTGAAAAAAAAACAATCTTTAATATCTATAGCTAAAACATACCAAATTTTTGGCAAAGCAGACAATTGAGGAATCCCCGATTGAGCAGGTCCCATAATAACCATCTCATTATTAATGGCTCTTAAATCTTGCAATAATCTCCATTTACCAGATTTCTTTTTGATGACAAAAATGGGAGTATTATGGGGAAATACAGAAGGTTGTATATGTCCTTCCGCTAATTGTTGTTTGACCAGGTCATGGGCTGCTTGTATCTTTTCTTTAGTCAGGGGCCACTGAGGAACCCATACTGGTCTTTCTGATTTCCAAGTAATTTTTATTGTCTCAGTGGCCCTTTCTGAAAATCCAGTCCATGTCTGTCCGTTCCTTGATCTATTTGTATTGGTGCTGCTATACCTTGTTCTTGTTTTTCTAATCTTTTTCCTTTCCTAAAACCTTGTCTAGCCATAATAGTGGGTGCATTTTGATTGATGTTATTTGTTAATGTCAAACCTAATTGATCTAGGACATCTCGTCCCCATAAATTTATAGGAAGATGATCCAATACATATGGCTGTATAGTTCCTTCACATCCTTCAGGATCCTTTCAATCTAATACCATTGCACTTCTATGGGGATTAGTCGCCACTCCTAGGCCTCGAAGCGTTTGAGTGGCTTGTTGTAATGGCCAATGTTTTGGCCATTCTTGACGAGATGATGCTAAGGTCTGCACCTATATCCAGTAGCCCATTAAATTCATGTCCTTGAATATTTAGTTTTAGCATGGGGCGAGAATCTAAATTTAAAGAAAGCATAGCCCAATCTACACCTGTGGAGCCTAATCCCTTGGAACCTCTTTCTACAGTACGACTGGAAAATTTATCATGTAGGCTGGGTATTATTAGTAACTGTGCTATTCTATCTCCTGGTGAAATTACTGATATACCCTTTGGAGAACTGGCTATAATTTTTATTTCACCTTCATAATCGGGATCAATTACCCCAGGACTTATCATAAGTCCTTTTAGAGTAGAAGAGCTGCGTCCCAATAATAAGCCTACTGTTCCTTTGGGAAGAGGTCCTTTTACCCCTGTGGGAATGATTTGAACTCCCATCTCTGGAATTAGTACTGATCTGGCGGAGGCGCAGATGTCCAACCCTGCGCTCCCTCTGGTTTGTCTGATGAGGGATCTGATGGACAATGTGTCCTGGGCACTACCCTGATGGGGTTGCTGGGTTCCTCCAGTGCTCCGTATATTTGTGGTTTTGGGCCCCGGAGCATTGGGCCCCCCTGTCCATTTTTTGGCAATGGAGCCTGATGCCTTTCTCCACAATATCGTGGATAAACACCTGGTCCTTGTTCATTTTTTGATAATGGAGTACCCTCTATGGTGGTTTGAGAACGGCATTAATTAGCCCAATGTCTCCCTCTATGGCATCATGGGCAAATACCCGGTATTCTACTCCTTTGATACCTAGTTTTGTTAAACCCTCCTCCTATGGGGCAATTCCTTTTAAAATGTCCTGTTTGTTCACAATTGTAGCATGTTCTTGGCCTGGCATCTAAAGCCTGTTTTACTGCAGCTGCCACGACTTGCTCTTGTTCATTAATGTCTCTACATAATTTAATATATGTGTTTAAATCTTCATGTTTCCATGGTCTGATGATTTCTCTGCACCAACGATTTGCTTGCTCATAAGCCAGTTGTTTTATTAATGGCATTGCTTGTTCTGTATTCCCAAAAACTCTGGTAGCTGTTTGAATAAGCCTATCTACAAATTCAGTGTAAGATTCATTAGCTCCTTGTATTACCTTAGATAATTGACCTTGTAAACCTCCATGTCCTTGTAAAGTCTTCCATGCCCTAACCGCCTCTACAGCAATTTGTGCATATACGCCAGGATCATATGCAATTTGTTGCTGCTGATCCTCATAAGGTCCCTTTCCTAACAACATATCTAGATTTTTCTGAGGATAACCAGCTGCTGCATTTCACCTAGCCATCTCCTTGCAAAATTCCTCATTGGCAACCTTCCATAACAGGTATTGACCTCCATTTAGCACAGCTTTACACATATTAGCCCAATCTGCTGGTGTCATGTTCAAGTTGTTAATGGATTCAACCATGCTTACAGTGAAGGGTGCTTGAGGACCATAGGTTGTTACAGCCTCTTTTAGCTGCTTCACTGTTTTGAAATTTAAAGCATGGTGAATTCGCTGCCCTCCTACCTCAAATACAGGGCATGTTAATACTTGAGATCCTGTCTCAGGATCCCAACTATCAAATGCGGGGGTTGGGGGCCTCCCAGCATATGGAAGTGGCCTTGTTAGTTGGACATTTACGTCCTCTGGTGATAGAAAGGTGTTAGTAGCAGTTTCCTGTAGAGGTGGCGCTGTTGGTTGGACACTTACGCCCTCTGGTGATAGAAAGTTGTTAGTAGCAGTCTCCTTTTGTAACTTTCCCCCTATGGCTTTTTCTGCTCTAAGCTTTCTTCCTCTATCTTTGTCTGAACTGAAGGCTTTGGACTAAGCAAACCAGATACGAACGTCCACAATGTCAATGTGCCAACTGGCAGAGCTCCTGGACTTTTCTTTTCTATTCTTTTTAAATCTTCACCATGATGGTTCCATTGTGATATATTTAACAACTACTCCTTAAAAAGCCATGGGCTACATTTTTGTATTGTATCAACGTATGCCCTGACTGTTCTTGATTTTACTGAGATGTCTCCTTCCTCTAACAATTTACTTAACACTCTTTCAGTTTGTTTTTTACTAATTTCTGATCCTGTATTTCTACTATAATACAACCCAACAAGATGACGCCAAACAAAACCGAGACAGAATGAAATAAAAATGGAACAACAAAAAATCATTGTAGCCTTTCTATCCTCCTGAAATGTGCATCCGTCCTTTCTCCCTATCTGTTCCTCAGACGTAAATAGTTTTTCCTTAGATGTGAGCGGTTTTTCTTCCATCTCACTTATCTCCAGGGACAGGCAACTTAAAACAAAAGTGAAGCAAAACTAAAGAGGAATCTTAAAATGGCTACCCATCCTCTCGCCCTGCCCTCAGGGGCGAGCAGTTTACCTTATCACTTACCCTCAGTCGCTCCCCGTGCGAGCCACCAAATGCCGCAGTCTGGCTGGGCACGATTCAGGAGCCACTTGTCAAAAGAAACCAACTTTATTTCTAGAACCACACACGCCAAACAAAACAGCTGCTCAGGAAAAACCCTCAGAGCCCAACTGCCACCACCGGCTTCCCACAAGCCTCTCTCTCAACCACAAGCCTCTCCACCTCCCACAATCCTCCTGCTCTTGAGGCCGATTGGCTGGGTCGCGTGGGCGGAGCCAAAAAAGTCCCCCAATGAGCAGCTTCGTGGTCTGAAAGGGCGGGGAAACAGCCCAATGAGCATCACCACAGAGGAGCCAATCAGGTAGATGTTGCTGGGGCCGCTGTGAGCCAATCATCAGCTGGCAGTCTGAAAGGGCGGGGAAACAGCTCAATGAGCATCTCCAACGAGCATCACCGCAGAGGAGCAAATCAGCTAGATGTTGCTGGGGCCGCTGTGAGCCAATCATCAGCTGGCAGTCTGAAAGTTTGCTGGGGCCCCTTCGGCCATTAAAGTGAAGAATTCTGTTATGTATAAAACAGTTGTAATGAAGAATATATAAATGTTTATATCAGTAGGACTAAACATGGAAGTGACATCAGAGGAAGTACAACATACTTGATGGCAGTGAAAATGACTACAGTAGGTTGATGAAAAAAATGAAAAACAAAAATAATGAAATAGAAGTAACAGAAAATTATATGATGATTCTGCTGCTGGTGACAATAATAATGATGAATTTATTTTAAAAAAATATGAGTGGATAAACTAGTAATCAGCAATTTCCCATTAAGGAGAATGAATCACAGGATGGCTCACCCATGAGCCCTTTGATCCGACACCAAATGATAGAGACAAGTTTCCATCACACTATAGGGGACCAGAAAGCATAGTTCTGACTCATGGAAGGATCCCATTGGTACTTCATTGTGGCTGGACCTGCATGGCACTCTTCATATCTGATAGGATGAAAGGAGGACAGTTCCTACAGCACCTGAAAATAAAGATGGTAGAGAAATATATCTTCATGGTCTTCATAGGAAAGTGCCATGTCACTAAGAAAAAGTATGAATCAAGTGATATCTCTCTCAGTTCCATCCTATAAGTGTACATTTACTATTTGGGGATGTGGGAAGCCTCATTGTGGATGTTACAGGAGAATCAGGAAAGGTGTGCTTATTCCAGAAAAAGCGAGATGTTATATATGAAGTGGACCACATGCTGTACTCTTTCCATGGAAGTCTCTCATTTTCACAACACAAGGGGAAACTCTCTGTCTTGAAGCACATTCTCAAGATAGCATTTCCTAATACCCTGAAGACTTTTACTTCAGTAATTTATGATTCCATATTTTTATTGCTCACTTGCTGTTTCACTATGTGGCAAAACTGAAGTCTGCCTACTGAATTCTTCCTCAGAGTTTATGCCAGAAGATATCAACATGATGGCCATGTCTGCCTCCAGTTATTTTATCTATAAATGTGATGGATATAGTAGTCGATCTCCTTCTAAAAAGTCTTTTGAATCAATCAGGAAAAAAAATCTCCAGGAGATATGGGCCAGCCTATGCTTTTTCCCTGGCAGCACAGCAATCTCCAGAAGTAAAACATGGATTGAGCACATGGTAGCATCTGCAGATACTTTTTAGGAATAACATTGTGGTTATGTCTCCATCCCAAGACCTGCAGGATCAGGAAAAATGGAAGGTGGGATATTTTGCACTGTGTATAGGTATAGTTAATTGTTATCTACATCTGGAAAAACCTATTATTGGGAGTTTATTGCAAATCATTTAATTAGAGATTACATGTAAATATATTTTTTGGTGAAGGATAAGATGCTGTAAAACATCTAACAAAACTCATTATAAAACAGGGATGTAATATGTAATAAGCCTATACTTTACTTAAAATATTTCCAATATAAGAAAATATGGACATAATGGCAGCAGCAATTTCATCTATACTGCACACATTGTGACCCAAGCCCTTCCTGATACACTTTTGATCAAAACAGAAATGGATTCTACATAGTATTCTAATATGACTCTGAGAAATGAATTGTTTTATGCATGACCATTCTTACAAAACCTATACAATTATGGAGTAAGAACTGTGGTATTATTTATTAAGACATTAATGATTTGGATAAGTTCAGTGCATTCTTCATGGGTTATATATGTCTGGATTTTTATTCTGGTTTATCTCAATTCATACCCCAAGTACATCATATATTTAGTAATTCATCATGCAAAAGGGACAATTTAAAAAAAATCCTGAGTCTCCATATATAACATATGAAATGTTTCTGGTATAATCCAAAATTATTTGGCATATAAAGCTCTGGGAAAATGCAATTCATTCTCAATAGAAAATATTTTCAAGACCACCCTAATGTAATGCAAATTTTGAACATTATAAAGCAAAAAACAATTTAAGTTTTTATAAAAATAAGCTAAATTCAAGGAGATAAAGAAATACATTGATAATGATGAAACACCTGTAGAGAAATATAACATCTCTTAAAGTGGAAATTTTAGAATTTAAAGACGCTATATAGGGGCTGGGGTTGTGGCTCAGTGGTAGAGTGCTTGCCTAGCATGTGTGAGGCACTGGGTTCAATTCTCAGCACCGCGTATAAATAAATGAATAACATAAAGGCCCACCAACATCTAAAAATTTTTTTAAATAAAAATAAAAATAAAAACACAATATAGATAAAATAAATGTTAATCTAATGAGAACATACCAGAAAAAAAATTACAAAGGAAAGAAAATGAATATAAAGGTAAAGTAATGGAAACTATTGAACTTGAAGAATACAAGAAAGAAACATTTAAATTAAAAAATAGAAATTTGCTGCCTTCTGGAACAATAACATGAAGTCTAATAGTAACAGAATTAGTATTTCAGAAAAAGAAAAGAATGTGCATAAAAAATACTTTCAAAATCTCAGGCAAAACATAAACTTACAGATTAAGAAATTCAGCAAATAACATGTAGGAAAACATACAGAAAAAAACGTGCTAATTCATAGAATTATCAAGTTGCTAAAAAATAAAGAGAACATTTGAATGAAACTACAGGAAATTAACACTGTACCTGCAGAGAACCAACTATTTGAAAAACTGCTGATTTTTCATCAAAAATGATGGAGGCCAGTAGAAAGTAGAACCCATAGTTTTCAAGTACTAAAATAAAATGAATGGCAACCTAAAACTCTACATCAAGTGAAAATATTATTGAAGAATGATAGTAGATAAAGACATTTTTGTATGAAACAAAGCAAGAAAATTTGTCGCCAGAGAAAGTGTCGCTCTAGAAAATGCTAAAGGAAGATCTTTTAGCTGAAAAGAAATAGAAATGGGAATTTGAATTATCAGAAAGTAATGCAGGACATCAGAAGTGTTGAATGTCTAAAAAATATTAAAGAATATTTTCCTAAACTTCTTTAAAATGCAGGAGGCCATTTAAACAAAGTAATAACATTATTTTATGACTTTATAATTTATGCAGAATAATTCTATCCTAAACAGTAGAAGAAAATGAACTTACAAGGCTGCAAGTTGTCTTCATTATACCTGAGGTGTTATAATATTAACTCTAAGAATATGAAAATTTACAACATAAATTGCAAACTTCAAAGCAGCCACTAAAACAAAATAAAAATGCAAATAGTTGTAGCTAAATAAGACATTAAATAGGAATTCTGAAAAGAAAAAAAATTCAAATACTCCCAAAGAGAACAGCAAGGAAAGTACAGATGGACTTAAAACAGAAGAGATATAGAAACATGAAACAAACCAATAAACATAAATCAAACCATATAAATAACTGCATTCAATGATTATGAAACAAACACCCCCAATAAGAAGGTGGAACTTATTGGAATAGATTTAAAAAACAAACAAATGTTGCCAATAAGAAATGTACTTTAAATATAAAAGCAGATGGATTGAAAGTAAGTAACTGTCAAAGAATATACTATGAAAATAAGCTTAAAATGTCTGCTTTAACCAAAATAGAATCAGTTCATAGTTTCAAGATAAATAACATTATCATAGAAAAAGTGGACTATAGTGTAATGATAAAATGTTCAGTTCATCAAGAAGATAATAATCATTGATGTATAAGTACCTAACAACAGAGCTTTAAACTTCACAAAGATAAAACTTAAAGAATGAAAGGAGAAATAAACAATTCAACAATCACAGTAGATTTTAAGAGACTTCTCTTCACAACTGATAAAATAACAACAACAAAAAAAATCAAGTAAATAGATACAGGACCTGAAGGAAGCTGTGAACCACCTTGACCTTATTGCTATGTATAGAACACTACAGGGGAATCCCAGGATACACCTTGTTCTAAGCTGCACACAGTACATTCATTTACTAAAATAGAAACACATGCTGTACCATGAAGCAAATCTCAATGAAAATGAAAGGGTTGAATTTGTAGAAAATGTTTTTGGCCATGATGAAATTAAATATTAAACTACCCATTGGTCAAAGAGGTGATCAAAAGGAAACTATAAAATATTTTGAACTTAAGCATAAAAACATAATTTATAAAAAATTGAGGGATTCAGTTAAAACAGTGATTAGAGGAAAATTCATAGCTAGAAGTTCTATTATTAATAAGAAAGATTGGTCCAAAAACAATAACCTAAGTTTCCACTTTGCCCTAGAACAAATAGCCAATCCAAAATTTGATCATTTGAAAAGATAAACAGATTTATATAATCTTTGCTATACTAAGTAAGGTGAAAAGATAGGAAATAGCTACAAATATTAAAACTAAAATAAATACTAAGGATATCATTCAGTGGGAGAACACTTGTCTAGCACGCATGAGGCCCTGCATTCAACAGCCAAGATCAAAAAAATAAGAACATAAAGGCAAAGAAATGGAGGAAAAAAGGAAAGGAATATGTACTATCATTAAAGATCCTACAAAATTTTAAAAGAAAACTAAAAGCAACATAAACATTTTTATACCAACAAACTTGACAAATGAAAATGGCAAATTCTCCAGAAAATACAACTTATCAAAATGTACAAAACCTGAAATAGAAAGATGTGAATGTCGCTACCACCATAAAATAAATTAAATCATTTATAAGAAAATTCTACAAAGAAGGCTCCAGCCTTACTTTCTTTCAATGTTGAATCCTATCAAACATTTAAGAAATAAATATAACCAATTTTATGCAATCACTACCATAAAATACAAAAGAAAACCAAAACATTATTAAAAAGTTTTAAACCAATATGCTTCATGAATAGATGTAAAATTACTTAGCAAAATAGTAGCAAATTGAATTGAGCAACATATAAAAGGATAAAACACCATAACCAAATAGAATTTATTCCAAAAATATAAATTTGATTTAGCACTCATCAATTTAATTTAGCATATTAACGTACTAAAAGAAGGGGGAAATATGATTATCTCAAAAACACAGAAGAGACATTTAACAAAATTTAACCTACATTCATGATAAAAACTCTCAGCAAACAAGGCATGAAAAGGGACTTCTTCAAACTGAGTTTTAAAAAAACATGTAATCTCAGATTTTCTAAGTTTGGTAGTAAAGCATTGGACAAGAGATTCTAGCTATTGCAATAAAATTAATCAAAAGTAATAACATTAGATACTTATTAAATGCCACCAAGTAAAATTTTGCATATAGTATGCCTTCTTTCACTTAAAGATCCTGTGATATAATGTTTTTAAGATTGGTTGATACTGATCTGTGTATCAATAATTTGTGCCTTTATACTGCTAAGCTGTATTCTATTAAGTAAACACCTACAATTTTTTAAAATATATTTGTTTTGGTTGTAGATGGATGCCAAATTTTATTTTATTTATTTTTATGTGGTGCTGAGAGTCAAACTCAGCACCTCACACCTGCAAGGCAAAAGCTCTACCACTGAGCTACAACCCCAGCCCAAATACCTACAATTTGGCATCTTATTCAGAGACATCTTTTTTGATTCAAATTTTTGCATGTGAATTTTATCTCAGAATAAAACTACACTATCTTATAAGTAATGATGCATATGCTGAAGTGCTTGAAGGAAGTATACTGATGTCTACAGTTTACTTTGACATGAACCAAACATAAGAAGGTGTAATAATTGGATGGACAGATGAATAGATTGATGAGTATATGTTAAAGCTCATACCATAAAATATTCATGATTTAATCTACATGAAGTATATAGGGGTGGCTATTGAATTCTTATAGAATTCTTTCAACACTGCTGTAGAATTCGATTTTTTAGTAACATTTTCTTAGAAAACAAAGAAGACATGAAATAGAATAAAAAAATATTTGTTTAAATATTTCACATAGAATAGAAAGAAAAATTAATTTTGACACTTAAATCATCTATTTTTATCTGCAAAAACTCGACAATGACCAGGCATAGTGATGCAGGTCTATAATCCCAATGGTTCTGGAGGCTGAGGCAGGAGGATCGTGAGTTCAAAGACAGCCTCAGCAAAAGTGAGACTCTAAGCAACTTTATTTAAGACTCTGTCTGTAAATAAAATACAAAATAGGCTAGGGATGTGGCTCAGTGGTGCCCCTGATTTCATTCCCTAGTACTGACCCTTGCCCCCACAAAAAACTCAATAATAATTTATTTTCCTTTACTAGAAGGTAAATAGGGTTTTGGGGGGGGCAACATTTTATTTTATTTTATTTTATTTTATTTTATAGAACAAGTTTTATTTAAAGGATAGAACAGAAACAGACTTCTAAAGAAAGAATCTTTTCAAGAAAATTTTTATTTTCTTTCCTTCCCCTCAATGAAACATCTTCTGAAATAAATTTTGTTCCAAAAGTGCTTTGGGAGTGGCATATATACTGTGATTTGCTATCCTACAATGTACATGTTAAAAACATTATTGTCCTGTTTTTATAATGTCTTAGAAACTGTAGTTATTTTCCTTTTCTTAATAACTGATATTTGTTATTTCTGCCTACTCTTTCATTTTTCTTTGTTTTGCTTGAGTTTTGACAATTTTTAAATATTTTCAATATCCAAATATTTGCTTTTCATATTCTTTATTGTACATAGCTTTTTATTTCATCAATTAGTACTTAAACTTTTTTTTCTTCTGTTTCTGAGGGTAGGAGAGTTATTATTGTGTTCTTTCCCTGACTTTCTGACATGGACACTTGATTTTTTTTATTTATTTATTTTTATATCTGCATTACAATCTATAACTTTTCCTCCAAAATATTTCCCTTGTGTTTTAATGTCACGTTTGCAGTTCACTAAGTTCAAAATATTTCACTGTGATTGTTTTTTTCTTTGCCCAGTGGGTTATTTTAAAGGGTAGTGCTTGATTTCCAAATCTTCAACTGTGGTTAGAACACATATTTGGTTTTATTTTAGAATTTCAAAAGTTGTTGAGACTTACATTTTATTACCAGCATTTCTTTGTAACCATGAGTACTTAGTTTAACAAAATCTAAACTTAAATACTGCTTAATTCCCCACAGAATATTTTATCACTGATCAACTGCCTGTATATTTACATGATTTTTTTGTTTTAGTTTTCTTTTATACTTCACAAACTAGAGATTATTCATATTTATACAGCAATGATTTTAAAGTTCTGTGCCTATTGACCATTCGTATTTGTTCAGCCTTTATTCTTGCATTTCTAATTTCAATTCTGAATGTTGGGATTTTGTTTTCTTATTCCTAAAACTTTATTCTTTAAAATTCCTTTGATGCAAGTGACATATTTCATTTTGTTAAAATTACAGACTTTATCAAAAGTTTATCAAAAGACATCCCCAAACAACAGTGAGGTTGAGAAAACAAATTTGTAATATATGTAACCAAGAGTAAAATAATACCAGAACATTTTTTTAAAAAAACAGGAAAACTCTAAAAGTCTTTAAGTCAGAGATTTTACCAAAAGACACAATGACACTTCCCAAAGGAAGATATCCAAATGAGCAGTACCCAGAAAAAGCTGCCTAAGCTCATTTGGCATTAGGGAAATAAAAGTGAAAATCATAAAGGCAAGCTGTTATACTCCACAAAATTAGGGAAATATTTAAAGTAACAATTCCAATGTTTGAAAGGGATTTAGATAATATAGAACAGTCCCACAAACATGATTTCTGCTATTTTTGATATGTGTATTTTATTATAACTGGGTATTTTAAAAATGCATGATAAAATTTCAACATAACTATTAAAAATATATACAAATATATGTACCCATGTGTGTGTGTGTGTGTGGGGGGGGTGTCCTGACCTAGAGAGAGAAAAATATAATGCATAAAGAGAATGAAAACACCTAATAATACTTGGGTAGGATAAAATAAATTTAGATCCATATTTCATTCCAAATACTAAGATAAGTTCCAAATGGATTAGAGATCCAACAATTTTCCAAAAGAGAAAATTTACAAGATCGTGAAGAAAAAGATGGGCAATTTCTGCTGTAATCTATGATTAGAGAAAAATCCTCCTAGCTAGAACCCAACTCAAAAGAGGATTAATAAAAATATCTACATTGCTTTTATTGCCATTGGGGGAAAATATCACAAAAAAAAGCAAAAACAAAATAGTTAATTGGTTAAACTTCTGTCATAAACAAAATATTAATGAGATATATGAAAAAGGTCCTAAAAATAAAGAAGAAATAATTAACTCAATATAAATAAAAGAAAACTATATGGGAAGGAAATTCAAAGAGGAAAAAATAAAAAGAATTCTCAAACATCTGAAAAGGTGGTCAATTTGTAACAGGAAAATATAAATTAAATTATTTATAAGTTTTCTTTTCTCACCATCAGACTGGCAAAAATCCAGCTTTTACAGCATGTCGATTGGTTGTGGGAAAACAGTCACAGTCTTAAATTTCTGCTAAGAATATAAAACAAAACAAGCCCTGTGCAGGAGAATTTGATAATATTTAGTTTACATAGTTGGTAATATTTGATTATGCAATTTGATCTAATAATTCCAGTTTCTAAATAATAACTCAAATTGTCCTTGTAAAAGAATAACTTTTTACACATAATCACAATTTATAGCACTATATATAATAAGAAATATTGATAATAATCCAAATACTCACCTACAGAGAACAATACAATAGTATTCTATACTGCTATAAAGTGTTGAGGACAACTTTTATTCCCTGATAGGACATTTTTTATTGCAGTGTATTATTAAGTGAAAAAAATACAAAGAGTCAGATACATACATAACTCTATAAACAAGGGATTACATTTCAGAAAAGGATGGGATAGCAATGTGTGTGTATGTGTGTATGCTATTGTGTGTGTGTATGTGTGTGTGTGCACGTGCTCATATTTGCAAAGATAAATCCTACTAGGGAAAACCAAATCTAGCTGTAAGGTCTTGGGGAAGAGGAGACAAAATGAAAAAGATTTCTCTTAATAGACCTAAAGTATAATTTATTCTAGACCACAAAAGTGTTAATACATTCCAAAAATTATATATAAGAAAAAGAGAAAGGTGAAAACTACAATAGAAACCAAGCAGAAACAAATGAACTTTTAACTGTATATCAAGTTGATTTAAAAATTACACAGAAAATAATTATTTTATGTGATTTGGGAACACAGTATTCTATTAAAAATGCTATAGAAAATAGAGCTATAAAGACACCTTAAACTGCATTAATACAGTTGATGCAGTTGTATATATATTAGGATAAAGTTATAAGGAATTTTACTAATGTTAAGAATATTGTTAGAAAAAAAGATATTTTCATTTAAGATTTTTTAGTATAATTTTCACATTCATGAAAATCAATAATCATATATAAAATACAGATGACTCATAGGCATATAATGGCAAGTGAATTAAAACCCAAGTCCCAAAAGACACATGCAAATAATTCCTTTTTTTATAACTTAAAACAATAAAAGCCAAACAATATGAGGAAGGCAGTTGGAAATGACCTCCCATGATCTTCACCTCCTAATATTCTGACCCTATAAGCCTTTGTGCTTAATGCAGGATAGACCTACTGACCTGCTTCTAGTGAATACAATGTCACAAACTAATGGGATTTCACCCCTGTGGTTAGGTTGTATTAAGAATGGCTTCTGTCATGGGTGCTATTATAGTTTGTATTTGAAATGTCCCCCCAAAATGTTCATAGTCTTGGTCCCCAGCTGGGGGCCTAGGGTGCAATTGGGAGTTGGTAGAAATTTTAGGAGGTCGGGTCTATTTGGAGTAAGTAGGTCACTGAGGCTATTCTCTTAATGTATATACTGGAACCCTGGCCTCTTGCTCTCTGCTTACCAGCCACCATGAGGTATGCAGTTATGCTCTCTGAATAGCAGAACAGGCTCCCTGCCATGATATTCTGTCTCACCAAAGGCCCAAAGCCATAGGGACAAATGACCATGCACAAAATCCTCTAAAACTGTGAGTCAAAATAAACCTTTCCTCCTATAGGTTGATTTTCTTGGGTATTTGTTCACAGCAATAAAAAGCTGACCTTGTTTCACTTGCGTTCAGAGGTTGAATTTCAAATACTTTAAATATAATATCTAGGAAAAAAACACCAACAGTTATTGTTATGGACTGAATATTTGGGTTCCCCCCAAATTCATCTATTGAAGACTTAACCCCTCCATGTGATTATATTTAGATATTGAACTTTGGAAAGTAACCAGGATTAGATGAGGTCACAAAGGTGTAGCCCTATGATGGGATGGGTGCTCTTATAAGAAGAGACACCAGAAAGTTATCTTTCTCTCTCATGTGAGAATATCACATAGTGAGATGAAGGTTACCAAAAGCCAAGAGAAGAGATCTTCCTCAGGATGAATCCTACCTCCCCAGTACCTTGATCTTGGGCTTGCAGGCTCCACAACTATGAGAAATAAATTTCTGATGTTCAAGCCAGTCTTCTGGGGATTTTGCAGTGATGGCCCAAACTGATTAGGACAGCAATCCCTAACTCATACATTATAGATGAAGACACCGATTATCAGAGCTGAAATTTGGTCAAAACCATATCTTCCCTGTCATCACTAGGATTCTAGCTCAGCTTGCTTATCATCAAAGCTGAAAGTCTGCACAGGCCCCACACCAGAACTAAGAGTCAGATTCAATAGTCAAGAAGCATTACATTTTCACCTTACCCTTTACTGTAGATATTTCCTTCGGTATGGAATCCTGAGACATCACTTTATAAAACTGCAGAACAAACATGTGAGGGGGGCTCCTGATTTGAAGTAGATATTAAAGGTACTTGACGTAGACTCTTTCAACCAAGGCCATCTTTATGGGCATGCAACCAATGCAGTCCCATAGGCCCAAGGACTCAAAGGGGTCACTGTAATTGACATTTAATACTTTGTAGTCACCATTTTGAAATTCTCGATCATAATTTTCCTTTGAATTTGTGCTTTGTAATAAAGTCCAATAAGATAATGGAACATGCGTGAGGGGTTTAGAACCCTGACTCACAATCCCTATATTGATAATGGGTATTCTAGATCCACCCAATATTCTAGCAACACTGCCATTTTTTGCTCTTATGACAGGATTAAGATCAGATTTTCATTCCCCAGACAGCAAATTATAGTTTAGGATGTATGTGACATGCAAGAATCTCTGTGCTTTAGGGAGTGTGACATTATATCAGATCAAAAACAATTATAATCAACCAAGAAAGAGACCATAAAAGAAGGAAAAAAGCTCTTCTTTTTAAACAGAGGACCTTGCATTTTTGTTTTACATGTAAGATTCTATGAGCCTGATAAAATGTTCTAGTACTAAAGGAGACTCGATACTGTCACAGAGAGGATACAAGATTCTAATACAACAGGCTGCATTCCAACTTCTGATTTGAGAACTTTTTGCCTGTACACATGAATTTCAGCTCTATCACTTGAACATCCAAATGGGCAACAGAAAGGCGGCTTGCCAAATCAAGAACATTCTATTTAATTAGTGCTAGTTGCCAAATGCTTCACATTCTCTGCCACTTCCAGGCCGGAATAGTGTACCTTCTGGCCTCCTGATACTTGGGTCAGAGCATTGGACTTCCAGCCAGTAAATACAAAGTAGAAATAAAGTGCCACTTCAGGATAAGTATTTATTTGTCATTGCAAAAGCTCTCTTTTCTCTGTCATGGCAACCAGCATCAAAAAGACTGTAGTAAACTGTGCTACTGAAAAAAACAAAACAAAACACATTGTTCCTCTTTTACAGAGTCCCTCCTTAAATATTTGTTCTAATTAAAAGGATTATAAGTCATCTCTAATGTCATCAAGTTTGAACTGTATCATTGGCTTTTGCCAGGGAAACATGAGTAGACATGACATGTGTCTTTGAAAAGTAGCTTTAAGAATAATCTCTTTGTTTAGCCATTCTTTCTTACCCTTCTGTGATATCAGGATGTCCCAGTCCTCTCACATACATTCAAAATGCTACAACAAATTTCCCACGGAGGTTACGTTTTCCTTTTGTGGGGGGCATACAATGTGGAAACTCATGGATCAAAATTCATGACTGCAATCCACAGGAAATTCTTTTCTGCTTTTCTCACATCTGCTCAATCCACGAATCAGCACTCTATTTAGCCAACCTCTCCTCTCCACCTACACCAAATGTCCAGTCTTGGCTTTGTCATACAGACTTTCAACTAAGTGGTGTGGAGAAAAGATACGTGCATGCTGTATTATTTAGCTATGATCATTTTGATGGCAAATGACTGAGTCAACTCACTCTGGATAAGGTAGGGGTGGGTAGAAGGCACTTACTGGATCTTATACCTGGACAGTTCAAGATTTGACTGACTAGACTGAGTCACTAATAGACCAATAACTTCAAATAAGGGACCCCTTCTTTGATAGCTCCAATTTCCTCATAGCAGGATCTCCATTTGAAGATAACTTGGCCCCTGATATCTGACCAAAAGTTTAGCAGTACTCTCAGAAGTAACATTTTATGACAATTTCTACAACTACAACTACAGGTCTATGAGATGTCAAAATAGTTGCTGTGACCAAAAGTATGTGATAGATACTCTTGTTGACCAGGCTTGCCTACCTTGAGCACAGAATGTTTTCAGTCCTTCTTAAAGAAGAATGTACCAAGATTGGGGTTGGTGGTTTGACAAAGGAAACCCTGCTGTTTTTGCCAGAATTAGGGCACCAATGACACTAGATATTCTCCACAAGTTCTTCCCATGTTTGAAGTACTGTCTTATCTCTGATTTCCTTATTTTGCAGTCTTGTTGAGACTGGCATTCCTTTTCCAGATAGCAGTCAGTACAAAGTTGGTCTGCAGCCCATACTCTTAGAATTGAGGCATTGGAATGGAACTTATTTGAGTCCAATCTCTTCTATTACAGATAATAGGACAGAAACCCACAGAGGTTAAATGATTTGCCCAAAGTTATATAGGCAATTTCTCAGACCTGGGCATAATCTCCATCTTTTGACCTCTAGTCCTCAGTCGTTACCATCACATTCTGTGCAGTTAGCACAGAAGGATAAAACATGTAACCAAGGGCTACTCAGTTGCAAAGCCACTGGTCAATTTGAGGAAATGTACTGATGGATGTTTCATAGAATTAGTGAGTGAGGAGAAGACTATACATGAAAGTGCATAAGATATACATAGTTTTTGGGAACACAGGCAGCAGGGAACACATATGCCATTGCACATAAAGAATAGTCTGGCCGATGCATGGCCACTGAGATAAGTATATGTCAAAAACTCTTTGTGGCTTTATATTAATCACTCTGCATACACAATTCTAGAAGAAATTTTTTACTTGCAAGTTAGGTCATTCTCACATGCGTAACTATGTCAGGGAGTCAGAAAAATAATCTTAGCTTTTAGACTTCCAAAAAGTTTGAGTGGATTACATGTAGACCTAACCTTCTATAAAACCAGGGTCAGTTCCCTGATGGTGACTGAGGTATATTGAGATGGGACGAAGATGCTGGGGGCCATAAGTTTAACATGCAAATGCCTGTTAAAAGAGAGCATTTGAAAAAATAATAAAGATAGCTTTCCTATTAATATGGAAGAAATCAACACTATCAAAATAAAATATGAAAGTATCTCCCCATGAAGTAAGAGCATACATAAGATAGCCTGCTTTGAATTCTTCCTCAAATTCCTTTCATTGGAATTATAGGTGTGGCATTCAACAATGCAAATCTAAACGAAGAGGAATAGGCAAAAGCAAAGCTTCAATCAAACCACCCTCAGCTTTGTTTTTTTCTTAACAATATTAAAATGTTTTGCTTTGGCTACTAGAAAATTTTATTGAGCTCTACTTTCAATCACACAGAACCCCGCATACACACAAGAGAATTTACTGCACATACAGCACTGAGCAAAAATGTAATCAGACTGATACCACATCACTTCCATCTTAATAAAGTAAACAGTGAACTCAAGCACATTATAAATCATTTGTTTTCATTCTATTTTGCAGAGAGACGATAGCCTACATCAGATTTATGCTCACCTCATTACAGAGGAGTGAATCTCTTCCTGTCTTTGATAATTACTATTTCAAGTTTTGCCAGGTATTTTTTTTTTTTCAATTCAGGGTGTGTGTGTGTGTGTGTGTGTGTAAAATGCTAAGTAAATGCTAAGCAATTAAGCTGCTAAATAAATAATAGAAAGAAAAAGAGGAATGCATTGTTAACTCCTAAGATGTATTACTGGTTGGCTTCTCTGAAGCTAAATCATTAATGTGCCACAAGTCACATGCTTATAAATTCCTGCTGCATCACAGAAAATGGCATTCTGATGAGGCTCCACACAATGCACACTGGCACGTTCCAGAGGCAGCTGCCTACTTGCAATTTCTTATCTGCCTGATGTTACTGTCCTAAGCCAGTCTTTGAAGGTTTCTTTCTTGCCCATCAGTTGCCCATCTCAGGGAGCAGGCAGCGTCCAGCAGCACACTGGCAGCACAGGTGGATTTCTCGGTCCAGCAGGTGCCGTGTTTGCTGTTCTTTGCTGCAGTCTGCACATGCACGTTGTTCTCTCTGAGAGCTTTGCTCTGGGTCTTGGATCACTTGAAGGCTACCAGAGTTCTGATCATTAGCAGACAAAATACTCAGGGAATGAACACAGCCTTCTGGAAATGCAGATAGCTAGCAGAATTAGTATACCCCCAGAGAAATGCTTTTTGAAGTGATGAGATATAACAGCCAAAGTCTGAATATTTAGCCTAAAGGGAATATTATTTCAGGTCCTTTCCTTACGGGGACTCTCATTTTTATTCTGCAGTACTAAAATACAAATATTTTTAAAAAGCAAAATATTCCCTGTCTTCTATATTTTAGGGATTTATCAGCTGGAAGATGTTACAAGAAGAAATTCCAAAAGGCCTATAAAGTTATCTGGAGAATACTTTGGGGAAGCAAGTCCAAGGGATATGTTTACCTTAAGAACAAAAGCCTCACTTCAATTTTTAAGCTTTTGGAGATTACCTGAATAAGTGTTTAGCTTACCTGAACAGAGAATCTATTGTATAGCATAGCTGAAGCAGAGTTATGCCCACCGTTTTTGTTCTTGTCTTTTAAAAATCAACATATTCAAAACACACGAGTATTTCTTTGATGTTCCCCCAAACCTATTTGTGCTATTAACTTTTTATCTCAGTTATAAACTCACCATCTCTCATTATTCAAACTTTAAATCTATAAAGTGATCAAGAAAAATAAAATTCATACTCCATCTCCATATCAAAAAGTTTACCAAAGTTTGTCAATTCGACTCCCTTTGAGTTTTTGCCTCTTTCTCCATTGGTCACTTTAGTACTTTCATTCAGGTCCCTTGCACATATTTCCTGGATTATGATAATACGCTCCTGTTCCCAAAAGTATCATGTTCCCTCCAGTCTCTCCCATCCACACCAATTCATCCTCCACATTGCTTTCAGAGTGACTTTTTCTGAAATACAGAGGCAACCTGTCATTCCCAGCTTGAAAGCCACACCATGGCACTCAGACCCCTTCACTATTCAGCCCCAGCCACTTGTCCTGAATCACATCCCACCTCTTCACCCACCAACTGCACCACTAGGCTACACTCCCCAACCTTTCCTGACACACTATATGTTCTGACGCCTCTCTATTTTTGCCTTATAACCATTAAGAGTCTCTTGCAAAAAAAAAAAAAAAAAAAATTGCTTTGAACAGGAAAAGTCTAATGTAAAGGATTATTAACTATGTGGAAGATTTAAATGACTTAAGGACTGCCTAAAAGGAAGTAAAGCGAATATAGGAATAGCAGCTCAAAGGTAAAGACTCCACCTCTAGAGCTGAGAGGAAACATGCAAGGAAGATCCACCTGCTGCCAAGGCGTAGAACTGGGCTTTGCTGGAAAGGGCATGGCCATGGCTTGGTGATGGCTGAGAAGTCTCTGTTGCACCATACTGGAGAATCTGCCAGAAATCCACACTCTGGAACTTGTTCTTGGGAAGGCCTCTTGCTAGAGGCACTCTGCTGTGACCCAAGGGGTTCCTGGGGCGGCTGCTGGCTTTTGGTGCTGGGCTGGTTGGTGTGCACTGCAGGAGCCAAGAGGGGAGAAGCAACGAGAGCACGTGTGTGCCAATCGCACCAGAATTAAGAAGCAAAAACCTTTCCCTCTTGTAATGCTGCTCCAGCACCCACTGCTGACAAAGCTTAATACCATTCTAACTGGCCAAGGGAAATCATGAAGGGTCTGATTCCAATGTCGCAGGCAACAAAGAGCAACCAGACAGTGAAGGGGGAACATGGACCTGAAAGGCAATAATCAATCATTGTCACATGCCCATACATTTTTCTTAGCATAGAATGCCCTTATCTTGTGATTCACTTCAAATGTTGCCTCCTCTATAAAACTTTGCCAACATCTCACCCTAACTCCAAGAAAGACAACAATTTTTTCGAATGTTGTCCGTATCATTATTGCAAACAATTTTATCATGACTTATCTCTGTGACACTCTTACACTATTTATGTCTTTCTGTGATATATTCAAGGAGAGTTAATGTGTATCTCATGGTAGACTTATGCATCCAGGTGTCAGAGCCCTCCACAAGACCTGATATCAGGAAAAGCAAGCAATAAATAATTTCAGAATACAAGAGAAAAACAGAGAAACTAGAGATTGCCAGAGAATTATACTGGTTTTTGTTGCTGTTATTATTGTTATTATGACTACTGCTGTTGTTATTATTGTCTTGGAGTTAAATGAACCCACTGATCTTATGTACTACTGTCCTTTAGCAGCCACGTCCTAGAGAGGTCAGGTCAGTTATAAAGTACCATATATTATAAAGTCAATGGCAAAACAAAGGCTGCAACCTGATTGACAGGTATGACTTCAATTCCAGCCCTGTTTCCACACTTTCATACTACTTCCTCTAAATGTAATTTGCACACTATTTTTTTTTCTTAAAATTTCCTTTCTCCATAATTGGTAGTTTAAGTCATCAGATTTCTATGAAATTTTTCAACCTTTTATCCTTCAAAAGTGGGATTGTGAAATTGGAAAACATGAAAATTACATCATTACATACCCTGTGCTCCCTTCTAGTTTGACTCATGATGTTTTCCTGTTTGTAATTTCCTTCCCCACCTTTTCATCTGTCTTCATTAAGTCTCTCTACATTTGAAATAATAGACACACATTAACTCTCACTTAATTAAAGAGATAACGTGGGTCTCCCAAGGTACTGAATATGAAATCTGGAAAATCATAAAGAACCACAGCAGTCTCTCTCTCCCTTTCCCTTTGCCTCTGTGTTATCTATTTTACTTCCTTTGTCTTTTCTTTCCATCTATATTACCTTCATATTCTTCATTATTGTCTTGAACACTACCCAGCCTTCCTTGCCCCTCTAGGCATATGACAAAATGGTAATACAGTCATCCGAAACTTTAAGTTAACTTTTCCATGCCCCAGCAGGTCCACCCCCTACCATTAACTACTTGGAAGTCTAATGTCACAACTATAAATCTTTGGGAGATAAAAGTTGATTAGGCCATCTTGGATCAAGATGTCAATTGCAATCTAATCAACTAAGGCTAGTGGGCTAAAACAGAGCTTCTTTTTGTTTTACCTTGCCTCCTCCCCAAAATGTGTCTGGTCAGACAGAACAGAGAAGAAATCAATTTCACAGAAGGAGATGGTACTCCAAGACAGAAATGTTAATTTTTGCTGTGCTCTGCTATTGAAATCCCAGTTTGCTCCACAGACCCATTTTCCTGAATCTTGGAACCAAAAGTAATCACTCCTGAGATCCTTTTGTTATTAGGTGTCTCCCAACTCAACTCATTCTGCCAGTTGTACATATTTGCTTATATAGATAACCACATGATTCATCTTTAGGTCTCTCAAAGTACTTAGGACAATTGCATAGTATGTGTTTCATATTATCCATGGCACATTGGAAGACCTAGTAAGGAAATATCATCTTTCATCCTTTTTTAAAATTTCTTGAGTCTCTGAACACCTATGATGAACTCATTTACCACTTCAGCAAGGCACTGTGGCAGACATCCTATGTGTAGTATTGGACAAAAGAGGCGACCATATGAAGTTTTTTCCCTACTGTAGAATTCAAATAATCAATCAAGTAAATGTAAAGTTATGAATAATGGTCTCAAGAAAATGTTGGATACTGTGTCAGTAAAACAAGGAGACTTAACTCAGATTTAATGGTCTGAGAAGTCCTCCCCAAGAAGTGGCAAATCATCTTGTAATGTAAGAAATGGACAGAAATCTGTGGGGGTGGGCAGTAGAAGAAGACTTCAGGGAGATTTTAGGAACCTGTGAAGCTGCCAAGTGGAAAGGAATCTGGTGTGTCCCAAGAATGACCAAAGATCAGTCTGCCTACAAAATAATGAGTGATCAGATGAGTGGAACAAAGTTTTGCTGGATAGGTATGACAAATTCATCTTATACAGGACAACACTTGGTGATTTGATCCAGCAAGTTATAGATGTACCACTAGGTACTTCAAACAGAGCAGACTTAAGATTGGAATTTGAATTTTCAAGGTATACTCTGAATTCAGATTAGAAAATGGATTGGAAATTGAAGACAGTGTAACAATGGAAGCAAAATCTGGGAAATGATTTAAGGGAAGTGGCACACACATGCTAACTCTGCAGAGACCGCTGTCCCCTCAAAATGTGTTCCCTCTCTACCCTATCCTTCAGGACTGCTGCTACATTCAATCACTTCCTTTCTGCTTCCCCTTGTGGCTGAATCATGGATGCCTCTTTACCCCTTCTTCTCCTAAGCTAATTTCCTGTCTTCTTAAATGACAGCACCTGCATTTTTCTCTTGGGTTTTGAAATTTCAGACAAACCCAATTTGACCAAAAGCTTTATTATTGATTCATACAGCCTTAGAAACTGTGATGGAGCCCAAGGACCAGTGATAATTGGAATCATGTAGGAACCTTTACAAAATACAGATCTTTTTTTAGCTCTACTTCCAGAGATTCCCTATCAGAAGGTCTGTGGTAGGTTTTAGACATTTACATTTTTAAATAAATTCCCTAGATAAAACCGATGTTTGAGATCCTTTTGTATTAGATGATTAGCAAATTCATGTCACAACTATTCAGTTTTCTAACATCTCTTAGATTTCCAGAGGTCAATTGTGGGGAATGTTGCCAGTACAGATTTAGAAATCACAATCCAATACTTTTTCAATGAGTTTTCCAAGGCTAGCAACACCTTTTCCAGTAGTCTCTCTAACCCACTGTTTATATACCTGTCCTAAGAGAAAGAAAACTGCTTTTTAGATTTAAAATTACATTGTGGAAGTTTCTAGATCCTGCAGCCACATTTTACTACCATATCGTACATAATCCCATGAGTAGCAAAAAGCCTTTTGATCCTGTTTTACTGTGAAGGAAAGAAATTTGCCTGGTTTTCTTATTATTTACACATTTTTAAGGTTGCTGAGTCTACAGAGTATCTTTACAACTGATTCTCTATTAAACTGGAAAAAAAAAAGATATCTGGTCATGTAAGAGGAATGGAGAATATACGCTTATGTGATCTGCCTACAAGCAAAAAAAATAAGAGCAAACTCAAAAACTCTGAGCTTCCAAATTTCCAGTCTTCTGTTTCTCGCCCAGAGCCATGCTACCTCCCACACTGCACATGTTGTAAACTTTATGTGGCCCATCTGTTAAGGAGTTGGTTTTCCAAATTTGCAGGGGCTTGGCACTTCTGGACCGAGTACCAGAACTAAATGTGACACAGATCTTTACCTTTTTAATAATTTTCAATGGTGAGGCCACGGGTGCTGGAAAGGGTCAGAGGAAGGGATAAATACAGAAACAGTGCAGCAATTGTTCAGCCTCATGATTGGGGCAAACATGCACTTGACATCGCCATGATGACAGCAGTGGCAATGCTGGGGGTATACTGAGTTTTCAGGTTCAGTTGTGGGCTGAATGTGGGCACAGCTTGGCATTTAAAATGCGGCAGATTCAGACCATGATGTTTTCTCACAGCTAATGCAGAGACCATAGATAATAATTATGTTGCTGAGCCTACAGAGGATCTTTACAACTGATCCTCTATTAAACTGGCAAAACAAGGGGATGCTGTCTCCAGCACTAACGAGCTGGCAGGGAAGGAGCTGGCAGCTCCTCCCACTAATGTTCCATCTGTGCGAACCTTCAGTGTGATCCAGGATATTGTTTCCCCTCACAGGTTGTGCCTGCAGTATAATCAAAGAAGAGACATGAAGCATAGATATCTCTATTGTTTTTGCCAGTGAGCACTGCCTGGGATTGAGCGCTAATACCTTTAAGCCATTCTAAGGAGCTGAAGTCATGTGGTGATGTCAACAGGAGAATAACCATTTCTAAGCACCAACTTGTCGTCCAAATGACATCAAAGTCACATAACAAGAAGAACCCTTTTTAACCAGGATTTTTTTAGAAAAGCCTTTTGTTTCATGGATGCTTAGAAAATTGTTTTTGTTTAAAAACATCTTTTATGTTGGTGGCTATTAGTGTATCGTACCTTTCTGGGCTTGATTCTGCTCCAGTGGCCTGTGTTGCTGCCTCATATTTTCCTTTCAAAGCATAAAGTGGAAGGAAAGAAAGCTTGTGAATGCAAAAGGGTTGCATGAACCAGCTGGGGCAAATCCTGACTCTAATTCCTGAAGTGATGTCTGTCATTGCACACTTCCAATGCCACCCAGGAACATCCTCTTCATGTTCCAGGCAGCAGTTACAGCTGCCTCCTCTGAATTCTTAATCCTTCATGTGATATTTACAACACATGGCCTTGTGTTGGAATTACTGCAGTATATGGCTTATTTCTCTTAATATGCTTCATAGTACCTGAATGTACCTTTGTATCATAATTAAATGAATGGATTCTAAACCAACCCATTGAAAGCCATAGACAGGGAAGAAACCTCAGGTCACTCACTAATGCACAGAGGCACATCACCCTTACTCACCTCACCAGGGTGGTGGACACTATGAATAACCAGTACCAATAGCTAATACTCTAATGCCTATATGTGCCAAGCTGACTCTAAGCACTTTGTGTATTTAACACATTTAAAGCTCAGAAGAGGAAGTAGTTATTGTTATCATTTCCATTTTATGGCTGAGGGGACAAAGACAAAAAGAGCTTAACAACTTTTTAAGATCTAGTGAGGGGGTGTTGGCAAGTGATCTGTCTTCAGAGCCCAAGTTCTTAAGCCTCTGGATGGGAGTAATAAAAGTCTACAAGGGACATGAATCCGATTACACCATTTCTGCAACCTCTCGAAGACCTTGTGCAAGACAGAAATATAGAGGAGGCAAAGGAGGCTTTAATTATCTACTTTTTCATGTGTTCTCCTTCATGAAATTGACTTTGAATACATTTAAGGAGTTTAAAGAAGCCCAGAAAGTTACTTTCTTCTGTCTTCTCTTTATCAATTCATACCCACACTCCTACCCTACATTTGTTCACTGTTTCCTCCTCCAAACAAAGCAGAAGCAAAGAAAAATACTAATGCTACAGAAGACATTTGCAAAGATCTATGCAATTCCTCCCTCTCTGGAAATTTCCATCATTGCTTGATTCACTTAGCAACTCCTATTCATCCAAACACAGTCCCAGTGATGATTTTCCTCACCTGTAGGCAGCTCAGTGACATTCCATAGTCTGTTCACCACTGGGCCATAGCGAACACCTTTTTTATTATTTTTTTTTCATGTATCTTTAATTTTTAATATCACTCTGGTGTATTTTATTCTGTCTCTACTGCATTAATTATTGAAAAATGAAGTTATTATACACATAGTCTTCAAATGCTTCATTATTTAGCTAATACATATGGGGTACTGTGCCTTTCTTACATCATCTTCTCCAGGAACACAAATTCTTATTTGATCATGGAATTCTTGATCAACTCAACTTTCTAGGAAAAGCTCTAAATGTAATTCTTGATAATTAGTGACTACTACCTTTATTAGTATTTTGACAAAAAATTATAAATGTACAAATATTAAAGAAGGTATGCTATATTCTACATATTTCAGTTAGTTGCTAAACATTATCACTAAATATGTTTTTATACATCAGTTATCAAGTTAACTACTAAATATATGTGCAAATATTATAGATAGATAGATAGAACAATCTGAGAGAGATACAAAAATGCACCATAGTGAACAATAGGATAGAATGAATAGAAGTTGAAATATAATATAAAATAAGTTGAAATTACTTGCCTATTACCAAATATTGATGGTTAAAAGTAAGTGTTGAGTACAAAATGGTATTCTCAATTTGTTTAAACCAAAAGTCATGCAGTTGTTCAATGCTGCATGGAGAAATACATGTTTTCTTCTCCTCCCATGGAACTGCAAATTCCCTCTCAAAGTCCTTTATACTTCATCTCAAAACACCCAGGAAAATATTTCCTTTTTATCTTTCCCCAACATCATTTAACATCTGGAGCCCTGATACATTCCAAGCATCATCTTAATATCATATCTTTAGATGAAAGTTCTGCTTTATAAATGAAAAAAAATTCTAGAGTTATTTTTGATAAACTATTTTGATATTTCTCAGAGGGCCAAATCCATAAAATTTCCCTAGGAATAAAGTATACCACCTTAAATGTATTTTGTTTCACATAATATCGGAAAAAAAATTTGAAGCAAATAAATTCTTAATTACCTTGTGGGTAAATAATGGGGCTCTAATGAATCTGTGTACATGATAAATTTGGGCAATCATATTTGAATTGGTTAATTATGAGACCTATGTCCCAGGAGAAAACAGATTATTCAGCAAAATGTTAACTATGCATTTGGGGAAGGGTGAAGCCCAGGAAAAATTCACTGATATCTTCTGATTTTCACTTTCGTGTGTTGCATGCATTACTCTGAAGACTGGAAGGAAAATCAGATTAAAAATACAAAAAGCATGTTATGCCACACAAAAAAACAGAATCATCTAGAGGTGTGCTTTTTCTCCACATCCTCTCCATCAATTATTGTTGTCTGTGTTCCTGTTAACTGCCATTCTGACTGGAGTGAGATGAAATATTAGAGTAGTTTTGAAGTTTTGATTTGCATTTCTTTAATTACTAGAGATGTTGAACATTTTTTCATATATTTGTTGATTGATTGTATCTTCTTCTGAGAAGTGTCTGTTCAGCTCTTTAGCCCATTTATTGATTTTGTTGCATGGTTGTTGTTTTTGTTGTTGTTGTTGTTGTTTTTTCGTTTGTTTTGGTTTTGGTTTTTGGTTTGTTTTTTGTTTTTTGTTTTTTTTTTTTTTTTTTGCATGTTCAACTTTTTAAAATTTGCTTTATTAAAGTATATAGTCTTTAGAGTTTCAGAGGAACACATGTGGTATAACTGCTCAAAGTAAGCCCAACTATTCCCAGCATCATAGACATCCAGATTGGCTACAGAGCGCTGTGGTTCACTGATGGCTGGCTGGGTGCCTTCCCCCCTAACAAATTTAGCAATCCATTAGGATGGTGCCCTGGACAACTGGCCTTCTCACACCCTCCTCACCACCCCCAATCCTTTGGAACTCAGCTACAATTCTGCTAATGTCTTCAGACAAAGGCATCATTTTACTCAGCTTTTATTTTTATTTTTATTTTTTTTTTTACTTAATGTACTTTATTTTTTTTTTAATTTTTTATTGTGGGTTGTTCAAAACATTACAAATTTCTTGACATATCATATTCCACACTTTGATTCAAGTGGGTTATGAACTCCCACCTGAACACCTTTTTTTAGAAGACTGATGCTTAATTCTATTGAGATCTCTCCTCCCAGGCCATAAATTCCTGGGGAACAAAGATCGAATCTTTCATTTACTTAATATTCCTAGTTCTGTACATTATAGTGGGCATTTAAAATGTATATTCAAAATCTAATACAGAAACTAATTCAGAATCTAATACAAAGTAATCATTTTATAGAGGAAGAAAAGGCAGTGGAGGTGGTAGTGATAACTCACTTCACACAATCACAGAACTACTGAATAGAAAAGCTGACCTCAAGTAGGCTACTCTTTCCAGCATGAGTGCTGTCACACTGCATGGCCTAAATCAAAGCCAACCTTCTCTGTCTCCGAAAATGATAGCCCGGCACTAACAGCTGTCTTTTCTGAATTTTATGCTCATAGTCCACAATGCTCATTTAGCTCTAGGTGCATATGTATATATTTTACTTCTTTCTCTCTGCTTTGATTATAATTATTTTAAAGTTAGAAATGCACTTTATTTCTTTTTCTGTTCTGTTCTCAATGCTCTGATTGCTTAAGTGTTTGAGCTTGGGAAAATCAAGAATTGATTGTCTTACCCACTTTTACCACTTCCATCATCACTTCCAACTACAGTCCCAAGCATGACCTCAAGTGACAGGCTTTTTTAATTCCTGGTTGTTTTTGCAGTCTCATGTCTCTGTCACCTGGGGATCTTCAGGACATGCCTCTGGATGACTAGAAACTATCACAAAACTAAAATCAGACAATTCTGAGATTGGGCTGAGAGGACTTGTTCTTTTACCTTAGAAGGTCTCTGTGGAAATGTAGGGATAAACATCCTAGATAATGATGTATGTTTTTTGTTGTTGCTGTTTTGTGAATTACAAAGACCCCTCATGATATTGTGTGTGTGTGGGGGGGGGAGGGGGTTTGTATGTGTAGGCAGGCGGCAGAAACTTGCAACCCGACCAGGAAGGCAGTCACAGTACAGCAAGACAGTCACTCTGCCTGTGACTCTCTCTTTGTCATCCTCTCTCTCAACACACCATCTTTCTCCTACATGGATGCTTTCTCATTCTGTCTTCAGATCTGTTGTCTTTAGTCTATATTTTTACAGGATAGTCATTGCCTCATAGTTCCCAAGTATTCTCATTCATGTAACAGATATCTTCAAATCCTAATTCCAAGAATCTGAAAAAGCCAATGTAATTGCATCATCTTGGGCTAGGTGTCTTCCCATGGTCCAGTCACTGGTGGTCTAGGAGTTACTGTCACATAGAACAGAGATGAATTTGTACCATTTGTTATCATTTCTACCATACACCATGGGAAAATGCAAAGAAAAGTGAAAGTAATGCCTTCAAAAACTTAATAACAGGTTGAAGAGACAGAACAAAACTGTATAGATGCTCCCCGACTCATGATGGTGTTACATCCCCATAAACCCATGGTAAGTTGAAAATATCATAGGTTGAGAATGTATTTAATACACCCAGCCTGGCAAACATCAGAGCTTAGCAACACAGAACACTGTAGAGCATCAGTTGTTTGCCCTCTGATCTCATAGTTAATCCAGCACAGCAAGAGAGTATTATTCACACATTACTAGTCCACAAAATTTCAAAATTCAAAATGTGAAGTACAATTTCTACTGAATGCATATTGCTTTCACACCATTCCAAAAAATCATGAGTCAAATCATTGTCAGTTTGAGATCATTTATATTTTTTTAACAATCTGCATTAACTTTCCTACAATCCAGGAAGACAGGAAGTATCACCATTATTCAAAATAATGAAAAAACTATAATAGTTCCTCGATATTTTACCATTACACACATCTCAAAAAAATTTATTGATGCTCTCTCTTTTTCTATCCAATGATAATCTCTTTACTTAGAATGGAGAAAATAGGAAAAAATGTCAGACTTTTTTTTTTAATTTTTTTTATTGGTTGTTCAAAACATTATAAAGCTCTTGACATATCATATTTCATACATTAGATTCAAGTTGGTTATGAACTCCCAATTTTACCCCAAATACAGATTGCAGAATCACATCGGTTACACATCCACATTTTTACATAATGCCCTATTAGTAACTGTTGTATTCTGCTACCTTTCCTATCCTCTACCATCCCCCCTCCCTCCCCTCCCATCTTCTCTCTCTACCCCATCCTCTGTAATTCATATCTCTCCTTGTTTATTTTCCCATTCCCCTCACAACCTCTTATATGTAATTTTGTATAACAATGAGGGTCTCCCTCCATTACCATGCAATTTCCCTTTTCTCTCCCTTTCCATCCCACCTCATGTATCTGTTTAATGTTAATCTTTTCTTCCTGCTCTTCCTCCCTGCTCTGTTCTTAGTTGCTCTCATTATGTCAAAGAAGACAAAATGTCAGACTTTTATAACCTCCTTATAAGGCTAGGATTCTACTCCCAGCTTCTAGGATCCAACATGGTTGCTGGACCCCCAAGAATTACACCAACATGGCAATCAACCAGTGAATGAAGGGAGTGAGAAAGAAATTCTCTCTCCTTCTAAAGGGTACTTGCTGGAGATTCCAATAAAAAATAAGTCTTTATTTAATTGCTCAGAACTACTCTTATGGCCATATAAAGACATATAACTGGATGACATTGTGTTCAGATAAGAATCAAAAACATACTTGCCTATAAAAAGAAGAGCAGAATAGATATTTTAGAGGTCATTACTACTTCTCTGCCATCATCTTCAGTTCTTGTCCTTAGTGTATTTCACTTGACCATAGTTTTGATCCTATTGACAATCTTTCTCGCCTCTTTTAAATCTTATTCTCCCTTGAATATTGTACTGAACTAGGCTAACTCTTCCTTTCTGATTACTGTCTTTACTTTCCTCCATTTCTCAGTTCCCTCCTGCCCTCTAAGGACACATGCCTGAAAGGCTTTGTCTTTTTTTTCCTTGTATCTGTTTTCAGCCATTACCATCATTTAAGCTATCAGCACTACTTCCTAGCTCCCTCTCTCTCAATTCCAAGTTCCCAGGACTTATTCAAGACCATTTCATTTTTAATGAACCATTGCACCAATTAAAACCCCAACATCTCTCCCCAAAATTTCTGTTTGTGCTTAAGGGCAAGAATTCATCTTCAAAGCATAATGCAGAAAAATGTTCACAGGGAAACACTCTCCGATTCTCCATCTCAGGTCACTCATTCCACTCACTCCACGCCAGGGTCATCCACTGCAGTTCTTCGTAGGCCTTCAATGGTAAAAGATAACTGCATGAATAAGGATTTATTCAATACTAGATCTCAAGGACAAGAAAAATATGTCTCTTGCTGTTCTTGTGTCTCCACTGATTAACACAGAGCCCGGCAAGTAGCAGTCATGAAAGATGACAATGGGCAAGCGCATGTGTAAATAATGATATCATGTGGTTGTCTTCCCAAAGTTCTCATGGGGTGAAAATGCTTTATTTCCCCATGCATTACCTGATTTTTTTAAACAGATTAAGAATGGAATTTTGCTCACTGGTGTTATTGACTCCTGTTTTTGTAAGATCATTGTTCCTATATCAAATAATTTTCAAAGAGATACAAGCACAATAACATATAGAAGAATTAATTGTGTCTATCTAATGGTGGGAGACACAGAGGAGAAGCCAGACTGTATTCAGAAAGTCGCTTGATGATCACAGAATCACAGCAAAGATGCATCACCTGATGAATCAATATTGAGTTTATCTAGATACCAGACTGGCTAACAGGATAAGAAATATCTGGAATAATTGTGATCATGAGGTCACAAGACTTAGTATGCTGATTGGTACTTCCTTTCCCTTACACAGTCCTTAAGAGTGTAACAGAGGTAGGTTTGAGTTTCAGCTTTGGGTGGGTGACCTTGAGCAAGTTTCTTTCCTTCTTTGCCTTCTGTTTCCTCATATGAGAAATTAGAAAAGGAACATTAATAACTACCTTTGGGGACTGTTGTGACGATGGATAAGATAATTATATAAGGTTTCCAAGGATGATTAACCTCTTTTTTAATTAACATGTTTTTTTAGGTATGTCTAGTTATACCCCAGTCCTACTGGGCAGGGAATCCATTTTTAATATCTCTATTCGGCTACAATTGTGTTGATTTAATAGTGTAACCCTCAGAGGGTCTTGTCATCTATAGCTCAGAAGTCTCCAGGTCTCATCAGTCTCTTGTACAAAAAAAGATAAAAGTCACAGTAATAATTTACATTTTCTGACTCCTATTCCCATTCTCAAGGGGAAGAAGTCCAGCTACCAAGAGAGCCTCCCAAACCACCTGCATATTACTGAGAGTGCACAGGGTCAGTCTCACAGTGGCTGGCTCAGTATTACAGCTGCAGTGAAGGTTCTTCCTCTCTCTCTACCCTGTTTCTGTTCTGCTTCCCCCTTTATTGATGGACTACTTCTCTTGCCTTCTCTCTGCCAAAAAGATCAACTTAGTCCCAGAAGCAAGACTAAATGAAAAAAAAAAAAACCTTGTCCCCCATTTCTCTTCTCCACGTGCATCTTCATCAGCTTCTCTTCTCTCTTCAGCCAAACCCCCAAAATCCCATATGCATATCAACACATACCCATGGACTTCAGGTGGGCAGAGAGTAGGGTTCTGGGCCCCACAATCCCAATCCCTGTTCAGATTCAGCCAGGACATCCTGCTGACTTACATTATTTTTAAGTAGTTGGATCATAGAGCATTGTAGTTCTTATTTACTTATAATTTCTTACCAAATTCCTCTTCTCTGTGTACTATATTTTGGGTAATAGTACCAGGATCAAAAATCTCATGTCTCTTGTTCTTTGTGTCTTCTCTGTTTCTCAGGATCAATTCCAGCTACTACACATTTTACCTCTGTAATCTCTCCTGTACCTTTCTCTTTTCTCAATTTTCTTAGCTGTCAATTGAGGTGAGTCATTAACCACTTTCTCCTAGATTGCTGAAAAGTTCTCCTAATTTTTCTCTGTCTTATCCCCCCTTCCATCCATCTATACAACAGTTTTCTGATTTATGCTATTTGGACGCTGAACTAGATCTTTGAACTCTTAAAGCCACCCAATTTATGAAAGATCAAGTTGAACGGACCAGGTATTTTCCTACCAATTACATCACTGTTTCTGTACATTTTGGGTAAATCTGATCAACTACGTTATTAATTCTCTGGTTCAGGTCAAAAATTAGTTGTTAAAATCCAAACTGTACTCCTTTGAAAACCAAATGTAAATATCCTAGATTTCAAATGTAGAAGTTGCAGAGATGTACATCCATTAAAGGCAGTGATGTGGGGCTTCTTTTATCTTAACTAAGTAGTTTTTAGAAACTGTTGGAATTCCTCAGAGGCTATTTTGAATAGCTGCTATAAGGTAGGTGCAAAAGTAATATTCATGGTGTCCTCCTTGACACTATGAGGCCCCATGACAACAGGATAGTGTCCACCTTGTGTCCTCAGCACTTCACACACAAGATCTGGTCCATAGTTGATATCAAATCATTATTTATCAAATGGATGAATGAATGGATTACTTTCTAAAATATAGTTCCAATGCTTTTTTTTTTTTTTTTTTAGGGGCTGGGAGATACCAGGGATTGAACTCAGGGGCACTCGGCCATTGAGCCACATCCTCAGCCCAATATTGTATTTTATTTAGAGACAGGGTCTCATTGAGTTGCTTAGCCCCTCGCTTTTGCTGAGGATGGCTTTAAATTCACAATCCTCCTGCCTCAGCCTCCCAAGCTGCTGGGATTATAGACATGTGCCACCGCACCCAGTTTCCAATACTCTTGATAAGTTATAATTGGAAGCTCCATGAAGTCAGGGACAGTATCTTGCTTACCTTTGTATACCCCATAGGGCTCTGTACAGATGAGTCATTCAAATTGATTTAAATGATTGAACTCTTAGAATGTACAGCACATTCATGTGTAACACCAGAGGAAGCAATACTCTCAGCAGGGTAATTCACAACAGATCTGGCCAGGGAAGAAGTTGCTTCTCCATAAATTCTTTCACAATCTGACCAGAAAATCTTACACTGTCTGAGGTTACAAAGGGGAGAAGCGATGATTCCTCTCCAAAGGAATTCCTATAATTCTCCAAAGCCTTCCTCCCAACATTGTGTATACCATCTTCAGACTCCATTACTATTCTTTGGAACAAAGTAGCTTTGCCTTCTCTCAAAAAGAATGGGAAAGGCTGGGGTTGTGGCTCAGTGGTAGAGCACTTGCCTAGCAAGCATGAAGCGCTGGGTTGGATCCTCAGCACCACATAAAAAATAAATAAATAAATAAATAAATAAATGTATAAAAATGGGAAAATTATTAATAAAAGTATCTTAGCCAGACTTGCAGATAGATGACAAGTATTTACTAGCTGCATACTTTGGGGAAGTTCCTATACATTTCAGAGCTCAAATACAATGTCTATTAAAGAGGCTGAAAATAACATTCCTGTCTTCCAAATAGCATTGGTCAAGGAAAAAAGAAGATCTTATACATTAATGTGCTTTTAAAAACATGAAATGAGATGTACATTAAGTATCTTATTTGATTATTGTTCATTTCATTGTTTTCATTATTGCTGCTACTATTATTTTATATATTGGTGATCCTGGTTTGAATTATAAAGACCTGAGCATCAATAATCACCTGAATGCATATTCCTAAGATGTGTTTAATTTAATTACAAAGAATGATGTCATAATAAGATTCCCTACATAAATTTTCAGTTTGGGTTTCACTATATTCACATGATTCCTGGTACAAGCTCAGAAACAAAGGAGTAAAAGATGATTAAAACTACTTTAATCAAGGAAAAAATGTTTTAAAGATCATTGGTACTGCATAGAAGGGAAAATATGGTAAAGGAATATGAGTTGCACATCTAGGATATTGCATATTTCCGATTACATTAAATAGAAAAATCAGAAGGCATTCTGGTTTTATTATTTTTTTAAAAATCCTATCCTCCAAGACTAATCTCTTAGTTCATCCACTTTCTTTCATCTGTCATTCTTTCTTTATTTCTCCTGGTGTTTTCTCTCTGTCTTTTAATGTTCAGCGTGTTCACAATTCCACAAATAGTTCAAAGTTTTATCATTTTTCTATTTCTGGCTTAATAACAAAACCAAACCAAAAAATCCACATATTTTTCTTCATTCTGTCGTCTTTTTGCTTCAATTTTTTCATTTTCTCCTATTACCAATCATTTTTAATTTCCACAGCTTTTGATCTTCTCCTTAGTTCTTCATCTCATCCACATGGCTGTTGGGATGTTTCTGCTGCATACGGATGGATGCCTCTTCGGCTGTTCACCTCCCTCTTTCCCAGTCCTATCCGTCTGTCCTCCTTCTTTATTATTTTTCAAAGAACGAGTGGGTGGCCCTAAAATGTTTCAGGAACAATTTGTTACTAGGATATTTGAGAGAGGAGGTGAAGCCATAGCAAAAAAAAAAAAAAAATCCTTTATCAGGATGAGCATTCGTCTGTGAGTGTGCCGGGGGCGGACAGCTGACTCAGATCGCTAGGTGGCGGTGTTCCAGATCTGGTTCCAACAGATAGCTGTGCCCCTCCCCCTTCTTCCTTAATGCTTCTGTCCTATATAGGGAATTTTCTTCAAAAATTCATTTGATTGTCTGCAGCGTCTACATTTGAAATCTAGGACATGTCATATCAGTTCTCGAAAATAACATAACTTAACACTTCAGAATTTATGACTGTTGTTTTTAGCCTGAACTAGGGAGAAAACAGTTTGGTAGGTTTGATTTTTATTTTATTTTTTTTTAATGAAAAAAAAATTATTTACATTTAAAGGACTTTTTATATAAATGTGCTGATGAATTAAATTGAAACATTTGTACAAACATCCTATTAAGTAGAATTTATTAATGAGTATGTCCTAAAAACAAGCCTTTTGAGACTTCCAAATGTTAATTATTAGATTGTGCATGTAGGCAATCCCTAGTGTGTCTTGTAGAATATGGAGTGCATACCTGCCCCTCTTTGCCTACCCTGAACCTTAGTTTTTTGGGGAACTGTCTCTGTATTACCATTTACTAAAGTAGTATAATCATTATCAGTGTGACTTTTCCCCCAACACATCATGCAACCTTGTTGTGCCTAAGTTTCCCTGCTTGTAAAATTGGACTATTAATGGCACACACCTCATGAGATTACTGTAAAGTTTAAATGAGTTGATATGATAAATATTGAGAACAAAATCTGGTATATAATAAGATCTCAATGTTAGCTCTTATTTGCCCGAAATATCACAAGAGTACCCATTATTTCAAGCACTAGATTGGGGAAGGAAGATGAAAAGAGAACTTTCCCTGTGTAAATTATAAAGTAAGGATACAGAGAAGTAGCCAGGTAAGTACAAAGCAGCATGTTAAGTTTTTTTTTTTTTTTTTTTTTTTTTTTTTTTTTTTTTTTTTTTTTTTTTTCATTTTTTATTGTTGGCTGTTCAAAACATTACATAGTTCTTGATATATCATATTTCACAATTTGATTCAAGTGGGTTATGAGCTCCCATTTTTACCCCATATACAGATTGCAGAATCACATCAGTTACACATCCATTGATTTACATATTGCCATACTAGTGTCTGTTGTATTCTGCTGCCTTACCTATCCTCTACTATCCCCCCTCCCCTCCCCTCCCCTCCCCTCTTCTCTCTCTGCTCCCTCTACTGACATTCGTTTGTCCCCCTTATATTATTTTTCCCCTTCCCCTCACTTCCTCTTGTATGTACTTTTGTATAACTCTGAGGGTCTCCTTCCATTTCCATGCATTTTCCCTTCTCTCTCCCTTTCCCTCCCACCTCTCATCCCTGTTTAATGTTAATCTTCTTCTCATGCTCTTCGACCCTACTCTGTTCTTAGTTACTCTCCTTATATCAAAGAAGACATTTGGCATTTGTTTTTTAGGGATTGGCTAGCTTCACTTAGCATAATCTGCTCTAATGCCATCCATTTCCCTGTAAATTCTATGATTTTGTCATTTTTTAATGCAGAGTAATACTCCATTGTGTATAAGTGCCACATTTTTTTTATCCATTCATCCATTGAAGGGCATCTAGGTTGGTTCCACAGTCTAGCTATTGTGAATTGTGCTGCTATGAACATCGATGTAGCAGTGTCCCTGTAGCATGCTCTTTTTAGGTCTTTAGGGAATAGACCGAGAAGGGGAATAGCTGGGTCAAATGGTGGCTCCATTCCCAGCTTTCCAAGAAATCTCCATACTGCTTTCCAAATTGGCTGCACCAATTTGCAGTCCCACCAGCAATGTACAAGTGTACCCTTTTCCCCACATCCTCGCCAGCACTTGTTGTTGTTTGACTTCATAATGGCTGCCAAGCATGTTAAGTTTTAAGAGATGGAAAAGCACAGAATTCTGTAGGATGAAACAGGATCAACTAACAGTATTTGAGTGTGTGAAAAAGAGGAGAAACCTTCCAGATGGTTATCTCTCAGTGGAAACAAGAGGCTGAGAAAGTTTGAATGGATGAATCGAAGAGCAGAGGTTGGAAAAGTGTCTCTGGCAGAGAAATGAGCATAGACTCTTCCTGCAGGAATGACTAAGAAGGTGATATTGGCATTATTCAAGATCTGGGCCATTTTTTCCTTAATGTTCACGGGTCTTTTTAAATAATTCATTTTGATTCCCTATAAAGCAGAAGCAAAGGAGTCATTTCAAGGGCCAAGAAGAAGCTATTATAGCCCAGCCTGCTGAAGTGTGACTGTGAAATAATGAAACAGATTTTTAAGCAAAATGTGGCATGAATCTTTTCTCAAATAGTATGTGGATCTCCTTACTATAAAATGCTACTAAATATTTTTGAATAAAGAATGCATTCATGAATTATATTCTCCAGGACTGGTGATGGGTTTACACTGAATCATCAATTGTTCTCTCCTTGGGGCCAGTTGTGTGGATGTACAAATCAGCTTTATGCATAATAGAAGAAGGGCACAGTCTGGAGCCAGTCACAAAATGAAGCCACCAACACAAGAACAATAAAAGCCTGGACTAAAGTTTTTTGTTTTTTTAATCTATTTACAATCAACTGATCTTAGGTTTTACTCACTGGAATGAGATCATCAGGGATTGGGTTTGGAGGGAATGAGTTCTGCACAACCTCTAGTCTCATAAAGATATAATCTCAATTTCCCAAATGGATAAAACAAACTTCCTAGAGTATACAAAAACTGAGCTGTCCTCAACCTTTTTAAAAGTGGACAGAAGAAATAAAGAACAATGAGGTTAGCAGTCCTGAAATGAAGCAAGAAAGCTATATACAAATCCTTACAGGAAACATATGTTTCTGGAAGGCTGAATTGTGGACACTGTGTGATGAAATACATAGCAGAAGCCCCACGGGTCTGTGTATGGATGCAAAGTGATTAAGTTCAGCACTTACTGTAATTGCTTTCTACCATTTAGTCAAGTAGTGATTAAAAATGGCAGCTATAGGGTTTGGTGGCAGAAGGGTCAAGTGTATTCCTAGCTATGGGTATGTCCTTTTTCAATGTTCTTCCTTATATGCATCTCCTTTTCAGTATTAATATTGTCCAACTCCAGAATTAACACTCTCAGGTACCAGAGAATACCTCTCTCTCACTCCATGACCCTTAGGACCCAGATTTATGGATTCAAGATAGTCAGTAACTCCTCACTGATTTAGAGCAAAGAAGAACTTCAAATAATATGGGGAGTTTGAGATGAACCTGACAGTAATGTTTCTCCAGATCCTGCCTGTCTGCAAGTTTGTGGTTGCACTTCACTTCCTGAAGGTTAGCTATTGGCAACCACTTAAGAATTTTCCCTACAAGTAGTTTTCCAACCAAGGGTCCCACCCTTAAGAACAGCATCTTTCAGTAATCTTAATTCAGTAATTACTCCCACACTTCCTCTTCTTCCTTCTATTTGGATTATGGAAAACCCTTTCATCCCTTCTGAGCAACTTGTGCCATCTGGTTTTTCAGGGATTTCCTGGAATGGAGAATGAAAAGCTAGTGTTGCTGGGTTTTGTTGTTGTTTGCAACTTTCCAGTTAAACCATGTGGAGTCATAAGATGCTGGTAAGGCCAGGACAAATTTCTTCTCTCTTTTCATAAACCTGATCATAGTATTTCCACTTGAAATAGACACCTATCTACAATAATCATTACTCCCTTATGAGAGTTTTTCTTCTTATGTCTGATAAGGTGCAATAACCACATGCCTTTACCATAATATCCCATAAAGTTCACATAATTTAAATCTTCAATGATGCTCTCCCACAGCACACTGATATGTATGACATATTCTCTCATTCATTTTTCTGCCCTGACCCATTCTATCATTACTATGTAGTTATATCCTTATTGTCTAAAATAAGCTTATTCAACTATTCTTGGTTTCCTCCCAACTTGGATTACTACCTTGAGACACACAGGTGCAGCCTCCCTTTCCTACAAGATGCTGTTCAGCATGAATTTTTATTATTTTTTCCAATTTCCCTGGTCTTGTTTTTACCTCCCACACACACACACACACAAACACACACTCCTATCTTCCTTGATTAACTGATAGCTCCAATAGTTGCTTCTCTTTCTCTTCTGCCATCCTCAGGCCAATATCTGAGCATCTGAGAGCACTTCAGCAGTTTCCCATACCGTTGCAGGGCCACACAAAGTCTTTTGAAAACTTGCCCAGTTTGGAAAGGACTCAAGGGAAATTCCAAACCCATAGAGTACATTTTAAAAATCTTACAACATATATTGAGAGAAGAATGAGGACATAGGATGTCATCCAAGCAACTCTTAAAACTTTTGCTTTTAGAGTTGGGGAATGGATGTCGGAGACAAATGACTCGGGCTAATGTGCATTTGTGGGGTGTGTGCAAATACTATGCTACATATTGGATATGAAAGGATAACCCATTAACCCATCTGTACCTAATGTGTGGGGGACGTTTTTCAATAGCAGATAAATACACTATGTACAACTTACTCTTCTGGCTGGGAAAATCAATGTCCATTCTCAAGCAATCTGCTGCCCTGGTAATAGCAGTTCCAGTTCAAAGAAGGCTTGAACTTAGAGGCTCCATCTTTTTATCCCACTTTAGGCTTTTGGAAATGGCACAGTGTGTGATCATGATTTTTGCCTTGATCCTCCTTTTTGCACACCATTTAAGAACCTGAGGCTTTGGGCATGACTCATTGAATAGCAAATATAGCATCTTAGTGAGCTGCAGTTTTTCCTAATCAGAACATGAGCTTGCTGTATCCCATCAGTCTAAGGACAAAAACAAGGAGAAATGGTCATGCAATCAACCTGGGCTCTCAAGGAAAGGTGTCAAGGTAATTATTGAGAACTACACTATATTTCTTTAATAGTCACAGAATAATCAGGAAGTTATAACACTTCAATTTTTATGCCAGATCCTAAGGATACCAGGATTTTTTAAAAATCCCATATCATCAGAGTTTATTACAAGTACAAATTTTGAGGTAGATATTATCCTTCAATGGTCTCCATATTTCCTCGTAGAAGAAAAGCACACAGGATGACCTGGTATCAAATATAAGAAGTCTTCCAGGAAGCCAGCCGTGTCCCAGAGAAAACATAAACAGGGTGGGCTATTCTGGGATTCAATGCCCAGTCATGCCAGTCTTCTTCCCTTTTTCCCAGCTGTCTCCTCCTCCTCCTCTCTCAATCCACAGGAAAAATTCTAAAACCTAACTAAGCACTTCCAGTCAGAATTACCTCTGCCTTTAGCTAAAAAGGAGAAGCTAAGCTTTTCTGGGCCCTTGCCCTATGGCATTTGCCTGGTAGCAGGATTTCCAAGAATAGTTATTTTCTGTGGTTTTCTCAATCCCTACTCCCTAGGGAAACCAGGGAGTGTAAACTTTTTTTTTTTTCTTTCTTTCTTTCTTTTTGGTACTAAGGTTGTTTCAAGCATCAGCAAAATGTTTGCCTTGGTTTTAGCCAGCATCTTATTTCATCCAAATGAATTCCCAAACTCCATCTACACAAACTGAAATGCCCCCCAGATAGATCAGGAAGTTTCTCTTCTGCTATGTGCATAGAAATTGAAAGAATAAATGGAGGTTAAGTGACCTCTAGAAAGAATATTTGTTTTTGAGTGGCAAGTAAGGCCATTGAGAACTGAAAGTGACTGGATTTAAGTACTACTTTGAATCACAATTGACATTAGTTGCTACTTGCTAGGGAGGGGAGCTCTTTCAAGACAAGTTGACCAATTTGCAGAGACATTTAAGAAGGAAAACAGAATTATCTCTGAAAATTCATTTGTGGAATGGAAAATGAAAAGCAAAGTAAGGCACTAAACAAAACATTCAAGCTTCATCCAGCCCCAAATGCAAACAACGTAAATGATTTTTCTGAAGAAATTGTTTGTGCCATTTGTTTCAAAATTAGAATTATAAATAGAATACTTGTGAATATCTTTACAAACTTGAGGGTATACAAAGGTCAGTCATATAAATTTGGTTTTCTTATTCACCCATCTAAGCCCTTACCTGTCTCATTAACAGGAAGTTCACTAAAATGTCAGCAGAGTATAGCAGGAGGGTACACAGGCAACAGGACCAAATGGTTCCATGTCTTCCTCACTTACCAGTTAATTATGGGATCTATAAAATGAAGTAACTTTCCCAAAGTCATTCTATGTTAGGGAAGATGGGATAGTTCAAGCATCCAGAGCACAGGGTCTGAATAACTCACTTCTGATCCCCTTTCCTTGCCAACTAATATGGCTATGCACATGTATCTCTATGAATTGGACAGATAATGCTCTTCACAAATAGTTCTCCTTTCAGTCTGACAGGTAAAGCAAGTCTCCACAGATACAAATCCTCAAATAGCCCACCCTGAAGACTCCAAGAAAACGACTCCCTACCACCAAGTTTGCCCCTTTGATAGTATTAGTTTCCTGTGGCTGCTATAACAAATTTCTATAAACATGCTTTCTTAAAACAATAGGAATTTATTTTCATATAATTCCGGAGGCTGAAAGTCTGAAATCAGTTTCACTGGACTGAAATCAAGGTGTTGGTACGTCAGTGCTCCCCCCAGGGGCTCTAGAGGAAAGTCCCATTTCTTGCTTTTTCCAGTTCCTGCTATATGGAAGCACTTGGGTTTATGTTTGCTTTTTGCCAGGATCTGTTTCTGTTGTCATGTCAACTCCTCCTCATCAGTATGTATGTCAAATCTCATGACTCCTTCCTAGAAGGATATCTGCAGTGGCATTTAAGGCCTACCTTAACGATACAGAATAATCCCTCATCTCAAGATCCTCAGTCACATCTATAAAGACCCTTCCCCCTCCCTCATATAAATTAACATCCCCAGGTTCCAGAGAGATTCAGATGTAGATATCTCTTGGAGCAATGGGGGAGTTTCTTTTCAGCTTTACCCTTGAAGATTGGACACTTTCCACTTGAAGACCAAAAACATCATCACATTCCCTCTCCTAACAATCAACACATGATCAGAGGCAAACAAATAACAATGAATGTTTGTTATAATATGCTTTACCATATCAAAAAATCATATCATTTTCTCTCTGGAAATAAAAAAGCTACCATATAGCATGCTTAATACAGTTATTGCCTTTAGAAAGCCTCAGATAACCGAGAGCTTAAAATTCTTACTTTCCCAACAACAAACCTACCTTCCTGTTATACTAATTGCAGACACAGTATTTAAATCCCAGGGAAAATCTACATCCTCCTACACCTCTGTCTTGGGAAAATGGGAAGATATTCCAGTGCTTCAAAAATTAACTCATCTAAGGACATCCAAGGTGACACTCTAGCTTCTCTCTCACCAAAGCAAAGCAAGTCAAAGGAAATGCTAGGCAAACCCAAAACAAATGAACAAATAAGTCCCAATCTGTGTTGTGAGGGGTTGTGAAAACCAGGTAAGGAGACTGCACTTCCTTTCACTGAGATATTTCAAAGTAGTTTTGCTCTGGTTTCCTCCACAATTTACAGAAGCTTATTCCTCTAACTTCATTGTCAATATTCTCCTCCTTCACAGCTTATCCATTCAGACTACACCATTGTTGGCATGTCTGGCTGTTAATGATGTGGCCACAGGCCCCAGAAGGCTGGGGTTTAAAGCCATGCACAGGCTTTTTCTAGTTGTATAGCCATAAGCGAGTAACTATATCTCCTCTCTGTACTTGTACTTTTGATTTGTAAAAGTAAATCTCTCTTTTCTTTGTCACTATCAAGATTAAATGAATCATTATAATACTTGGACTAGTGCCTCACACACACTGTATGTGCAATTGACAGTGGCCATTCATATCTTTTTTGCCTCCTTTGCTCTTTGCATATGGAGAACTATCATTGGTTCATTCTTTCTCACTTGCTGAAGGTATCAGAATACAGTTGACAGGCTTCCCTTCCACTTCAAGGGCTGGAACATTGATAGATGATTTTGGCACACTCAGTGATGGTTCATTTCCAAGTTCTAGATCTCCAGAGTTAAATTTACTTTGAAACTAATAAAGCTTAAGTGTCCTAACACTGCCTGCCCCCACACACTGTCCAAGGCTTTAAGTGCTAGCTCTCATTTGCATTCAAAATTTGAATTCTGGTTGTTTTTTTTTTTTTGGTACTGGGGATTGAACTCAGGGGCACTCAACCACTGAGCCACATCCCCAGCCATATTTTGTGTTTTATTTAGAGACAGGGTCTCACAGAGTGGCTTAGCACCTCACTGTTGCTGAGGCTGGCTTTGAACTTGTGATCCTCCTGCCTCAGCCTCCCAAGAAGCTGGGATTACAGGTGTGCACCACTGTACTCAGCTGAATTCTGTTTTTTTCCCCCAGTGGTGTAAACTTCAGACCCCAAAAATATAAATCTATATTTGTTTCTTCCCAGTGATTTTCTATACCTCAGCCACATTCTCCTCGAGCTACTCTGGAAATTGGTAGCAGTCTAAACTACTTCAGCTCTGATATCACCTTCTACTTTGTCCAGTTTTCTCTAGAATTCCTAAAGGATCAGTACTTTGATCTTATCATCACTTTGATCTTCATAAATTAATAATTCCCTTATATTCCAAGTTAAAGAAATTATGTGAGTTTTATATTTTTATCCTTGTCGTTGTTGTTGCTTTTGGTTTTTTTTTTTTTTATTCTGGGGATTGGGGGATTGAACCCAGGGGCACTTAACCACTGAGCCACATCCCAAGCCCTTTCTATTTTTGAGACAGCGTCTGACTCAGTTGCTTAGGGCCTTGCTAAATTGCTGAGGCTGGCTTTGATTTTGGTGATCCTCCTACCTCAGCTTCCCAAGCCTTTGGGATTACAGGTGTGTACCATTGCACCCAGCATGAGTATATAATCTACCTATTATCAAAAAATTCAGTTATTCTCGTGTGAGTATTTTGATTACGGGAAAAAAAAAAAAAGAGTCCAAGTACTCAATAGTTCAGCAAACTTTGCATTGGAGTTACCAGCTAAATCAAACCACAAACCAAGAAGTTATTTTGAAATGCAGACCATCAATTTCCAGCTTCCTTGTTTTATGTCAGAACTTGTCCTTCCCATTATGATGGTCAGTGAAGCTGTATCCAGTGAAATTATTTTAAGAGCCTATCTAATCACAAAGACACCCAGTGTCTCCTGTCACTAAGAGTTTTGCCTCAGAAAATTTGAAAATTCCCACCAGTGTTATTGCTTTTTTTTTTTTTCCCCTAGGTTTCTGTCTTAGGCCAAAACCTAATATTTCAGTATCCTAACCCTGGAAATTCTAATTTCAAATGTTAATGAGTGAAACTAAGGGCAGTTTAGTTTTAATTAGCTTCAAAGAAATGCCTTAGTTGTTTCTTGGTTTTTTTGTTGTTGTTGTTCTAGGAAAAAAAAAAATGTGATAATGAGGAGTAGGCTGAACTTTAATCCCAGATCTATGAATCACCAGAGATAAGACCACAATTCAATTAACCAGTCTCTCCTGGCTTCAGCTTCCTCATCTGTACAGTGGAGATTAAACAGTATCTACATATTGGGGTGGTTTTGAGGCTTAGTTAAAATTTGGAAAAGTAAAAATGTGGAAAAACTCACAATCAATACTCAATCAATAATAGTATTTTTATTACTAAATATTTCTTCAAATAAACAGGCCAGTTGTGGGAGAATAGAAATAATTCTAATCATACTAAAAATTTGTGTGGGTTTTGGTGTGATTATATTTCATTTAAAATTTTACCTTCACCATAAACTTAGCTAAAATTTACTCCTGATATAAAGAGTTATATGGAGGAATCTTAAGATCTTGGTTTCCAAATGGTTGTAATATCACTAAAGGAACAGAATTCCTAATAAACTGTTTTTTAAAACATGCATTTGCAGGTAGAATATAAGACAGAAACTTCCAGGACTAAAGAGTAGTTTCAGGACTCTCTGCCTTGCTAAAGAAAAGTATTTTTAGGAGTAATTCATTTACCAAAAATTTGGTATCCAAATTTTTATTAAGGATACCACAGTAATATGATTACAATAAAAATATTAATGGAAATCTACACCCCCATTATCTTACACTCTATTAAGAAACACAACTAAATGCACCTTTGTAACACTGTGAAAAGTGTACCATAGATGAATATACAGAATTTAATTTTAAATAAACCACACTGTAAAGACCATATTAGCTATATTGAAGTTTTACCATTTGTTTTATTATCTTTATTTTAGACTTTTTTGTATCAATGAGTTTATCTTTTTACCATCACTACCTGAGGCTATGCAAATGTGTTTTGTTCTATTCCCTTGAGGACATTTTGGTGTAAAAAAAAAAAATGTTAATTCTAATGTTTCATTTGTTCCTCAAGGAAATGTAATACTGAACCATTCACCATTATGCAACAAGCAAATAGCCCAGTCTCTTAGAAAGGAAATAACTAAGCCACTTCTCCTGCTTACCAAATCAGGAAAAAAAAAAGAAAGCCCAGAAGAAGATTAGTGTAAATTCAGATTTAGAGCTAATCCAGTACTCAAGATAGGGCTTATGGTTCAAATCAAAACACGGGGTTTTGCATTTTGACATGAATTCAGAAAGTTTTAGAGAGCCACCCATTGAAGGCTGCAGATAAAATGGAAATATCCCATGTGAGTCATTTCTCTGTGTAGGGGCAAAGCAATTGAGGACTTTCCCCAAGGTGTGGAAGGATGTGCAAGTTATGCTCCCACCCACTAGGTGGGGTGCCATGGCTGAGGCATCACTGGGTGTGGCTGGGCTATGACACAGCACAAATAAAGTCCCAGCAACACAGTGGCTTGGAGTGAACCAAATTCAACCTCACTGCAGGATCACAGAGTGCAGTGTGCTTCTGTCGACCTCACAGGGGCAGAAATTAGAATGGTAGAGTGCTAAAGTCCGGGCTGGGTGAAGTGGGGAGGGACTAACTTTCTGCCCCCTATGACATAGGAGAGGTCTTGAGGGCTGATGTAAGAGTAATGAATTATACATCTCAGGCTCCTCCACTCTTATCTGAAATGAATGGCCTGCTCTGTCCCTCAGCTGCCTGAGGCTAATCCTCCACACTCCTACAATCTTCTCAGTCTACCGCCTGAATACCTTTGAAGCCAGGATTTAAAACCCTAAAAATGGAAGCAGGATTACTGGTTGCAGACTGCTGAAAAACTTTAAATGCTTCCTGGAAAGAGCAGGAAAGGCTGTATGCTGGCATGCAAAGGGAAGAATGAGGAGGGGGGAAAGTCAATTTTTTGAGAGAAATAGCGAAGTCAAACTTGGCCCCGTATTTGGATAAACCTGACTTCTCTCTTCCTGACATGTAAGGATTTTGGAAATGTTCACAATTAGAAATAACATCCAGTCAATTTGAGTCTCTATAAGATGTCCTGTTCTCTTCCACCAACTGAAATTCATTTTTGCTATAATCTCTGCATTGCAGCCAAAGCTGCTTAAAGATGTCCATCCACCAATTCTGCTCGCTCATTTCAAGCCTGGGTTTTCTGGTTGACAGCCCTGTTCTGTCCTCACTTCTGTGATTGTACCACAGATAAGGGTAATCATTGCCCTAGAGACAGGATCCAGCAAAGTGCCATTTCCTGGACAGGTTTTAGGCAGACCTGTTGGTTCAAAAAGTCTCATGCAGATGCCCACTGACTTACAATGAGGGTACCTCCTGACAAACATACTGCAAGTTGAGAGTATTATAAACTGAAAGATCACTTAATACACTTAAACTAAAATACATTCTAGCTCAGCAATACAGTGATTTTCCATTGAATCACAGAGCTACATCTCCCTACCACTGCCTAGCACTGCAATAGAGTAAAGTACTGCATATTACTAGCTCAGAAAAAGCTCAAACTCAAAACTTTTAAGTATGGTTTCTACTGAAAGCAAATTTCTTTCATACCACAATAGATTTGAAAAATCATAAATTAAACTGTTTTACATGTTTAAACTTTTATAAATCAAAGTCTTCTAGGTTAGTACAGAATAAAGGTTAATAATTGTAATAATTACTAGATTTAGAATCCGTTATGAATAAGACCCTGTAAGTGCCTGGGGTCATAGGAATAAAAATGAATATTTATTTCCATACTCAGTTACATTAGGATGTCATTGCCTCATCCTGAGGAACCCAGGTGTATCCATGTAATTTTCTTTGACTAATGAATGGATATCGAAAGTGTTATTTCCAAGAAGACACTTTGAGAAACACTGAAAATTTCCAAGTGGTCTCTTGCTTTTCCTATAGTAAATGACAGTGTCTTCAATAGTGACTAAATCATCAAGTCAAGACAATGACGGCATGGGAACATAGGTGATAGTCAACTCTCAATGGATAGCAATAAGTCTTTGTTGTTTGAAATGAGTGGTAAAATTGAGGGCTGCTTGTTACTGCAGCACAGCCTTGTTTATGCCAACTAATACATATCATAAAATACTTCTTGAGTACACTTAAGTTGATGAATATCATGATCTTCCACTTCTAAATTCACCTGAGATTTACTTTCACTGGTTCTTCAAAGCAATTTTACATATCTTAAAAGCACTAATAGAAATAGTTAAGTTAAAGCTAATGAAATCCTGGAAGAATAAAAATAGGAAAAGCCCTGCTGTCTTCTTGCTTCTATTGTATAAAATCTCCATAGGAAAAATGTTTTATAGACTAACTAAGCAAATTCATTACCTACCAAGTATTAGAAAAGAATGTTTATTCTTAGGTCACCAACTCTATCCTAAAGAATATTGTTAAACAGACAAACACAAATGTATTTGAAAACAGAAAAGGTAAACAGAGAGTTCCAGCTCCGTCTTACTGAAACAAATAATTCAGCACTCCAAGGCATTTAGTGAGAGCATTTTATTAACAGCCAACATCTCTTCTCATAATCCCAATGGGATTAGTACTCTAATCATTTCCCCTGTCATTAATGGAAACATTTTCACCCTTTGCAATTTTTCTCCTGGCTCTATTTTATTTTAAAATCCATGGGATTACAGTCTCCTTCTCAAGGTTTTAATAGAGTAAAACAAAATTTTAATCTGTTCATTTTTCACATATGAATTAGAATTTGGGAGTGGTAAATGTACTTGTTTCTCCAGAAACCAAAGAGTAGCTCCAAAATCCTCCTGAGAAGTTGCATGACTTGACTTTACAACATGTGAACCTCAATCACTTTAGTAGGTTAAGAATAACTACTCTTTGCTTCTTCAAGGTCTCCTTAGCAATACAGCATGTGTGATACATAGTACGTTCAGCATACCAGAACTTTCCACCTATTGCTTAGGATACAGATTCTTTCAAAAACTGACAAAGATAAAGACTGGAAAGCCATGAGTGACTCATACTCCAGCCAGCTATTTTGTAATAGTAAAGACAAAATTGGAGTCAACATGTCTTCCACACACCACTTATAATGGGGACTTTTCTGTTGGTGGGTCTGAAGGAAACTAGCAAGACTTTCAGTCATGTTTTTCCAGCAGTGATTACTATAAAAAAAATTGATGTAATCACTGTTCTTCACATTTTAAAATTTCCTTTCACATTTATAAATATTTCACATATGCTACCTATATAGTAAGCACTATAGCAATCTTCATTGGAGAGGTCTTCAAGAATGCAGGTGAGCAGCATCTACATTAGTCCTGTTTTGGGAGAGCAGGCATTGCGGTGAAACAGGCAGATCATCAAACCAGCAACAACAGAGAGGTTGGTAATGGAGATGTTCCTGGGTGACAAGAACATGGAATATAAGCACTTCCTCCTCACCGGTCCAGGAATGAGAGCAGAGGGGGAGGCAAGACTTCTAACCTATCACCACTAGAAATGAAATCCACCATGCAAAATGTGTAAATATACATCAGGCTGTCAAAATCTAGAGAAAGTACCTCTGAGCATAAAATTCTTACAAGAATCTTTAAAAAACTAAAGGGGGCTTCCGTTGTGCATCACTGCAAAATCCTGTCACAATTATTATCTATAGTTCTAAAAGTACCAGAAATGAAGCCAAGGAATGAAAAGAAGCAAGCAAAAGACCATCAGGTCAGGAACAAAAAGGATACAAAAAATTTGTGGAGGCAACACAAAAGGATGCCAGCCAGAGTCAGGTGACTTGGCCAAGGTGCCAGTCCCTAGGACCAGTCCTCTAGCTAACTTTTCTCTTTTAACTGTCACTACAAAGCTGTATAGCAGACATCATATTACTTCATCCTAGTGAATAATGTAAAGGCTAAGGAAGGTTAAATAAGCTAGTTTTTACTGCCTTCCAATTCTGAGCTGCAAACCACTAACCTGTCACCTATTAGAATCATCTACTAGAATCGTATAACAAGATTTTTTTTAAATATCCAGTGCCAGCCAAACCAATTAAATCCTCTGGAGTAGGGCTTATATGTAACCATTTTAAAAAGCTTTCCAGGTAACTATAATTTGCAACATCAATAGTTACTCTGGCTCCTGTGACAAAAATCACTAGATAACTTTAAATATATACAGAGAGAGAATTTTTCCACTCGGGTCCTTATCAATAAACCAAAGAACTGAAACTACATGATTTTCAAGGTCCCTTCCAGTTCAAAACTTCGACGATTCTATATAAAAAAAAAATTCTATTAAAATAGTTCTTCCAAAATATGTGACATTCAGTAACAGAATGTGTGGCCTCAATAAGTTATTAAATACATAGTGTTCATCTGGTCAATAGTTAGAATATTCCTGTATATTTATGAATCATCAAAACTCATGTCTTCCAATATCATTATAAGTCCACCATTGGAATCCAGTAACTGAGTGAGATAATCACTTCAGTGCTATCTAATGTGATGTATTAGAGAAGACAGGGAGAGCTGAAAGTCAATTCCAGTTAGGGATCTCAGATGATATATAAGCCACTGCAGTCAAAATTATGGAAAATTATGAAGCTTGTTATTTTTAGAATTACTATGTAACCCATATGCTTTTTCTTCCCAGAAGATCCTGATAACACAGAATTTCAGAAAACTGTTAAATTGATGCAGCTATGAAATGGAGTTGGATGTTTGAATCTCGAGATGGAAATAGATGCTGGGATCTTGAAATGAGAAGGAGTCTGCTAAGACCATTTTCATATGTACTAGATCAGTCCAAATAAAAAGAGAATGGAAAAGGAACAGATAAATTAAGGATTATAAGAGTCAGAAATCCATGTAGATTTAACAATTTGAAAAATAATCAAATAATACATTAATGCTGCTAACAAAATTGATTGAACCTATAGAAAAGAGAAAGGGAAAAAAATCATTGCTAGTTCTAGAAACTGAAGAAGAGACAAGATGAGAGTAATTTTGCTTTTGCAATTTTTAAGCTTTCAAATTTACTGCCACCTTGAGAGCCATATTCAATTGCAATATGATGGAGGAAGAACCATTCATAAAGAAATTCAGACTTTTGGTCCTGACAAAACAATAATCGGATTTTAGGCATAATCAGATGCAATCTTTCCAATTAAAAAGTGACAACAACTATCCGTGAGGATTATTCATACAGAATGGGTCAGAAGGTGACCTGGGATTTGGAATGCCCTCTCCCTTAGTTATGAGCATTAGTGCAGGATCCCTAATAAACAACATTTAGTGCTTTGAATATTTCCTGTGAATATTGCATCTTAGACAGGAATTAAACATTGAAAGGCATGAAGGAGTCGACTCTTCCTCAGCACCTCAGCCCAAGTTTGTAGGTCATGACAGTCTTTCTTCCAAACAATATTATACATGTATAAAATGGGTGAGTTCTAGCATAATGCTTAGCTTGTCTCATTTTGTGTCAACTTTACAACTTCTCACAAGGAGATCTGTCTACAGACATTTCACCAGCCCTGCAAGATACTAAGCAAATAGAAGAGGCATTGGAAAGAAATGATAGAAGAATCATTAAAGGAAAAGGACAGAAAAGGGAATTGTAAGATAAGGAAAGGAGAACAGGAAAGAAAAAGAAAACTAGAAAGAACTGGAAGTAAAAAGGATGGGACTGAAGTGATTCTGGTGAGACTAAACAGCCTTGAACTACAGTAAGAGTCTAATTTAATTCAACAAGTACTTGTTGAGTACCAACCAAGTGTGAAGCTCTGTCAGAAGAGCTGGGCACATAACAACATATAAGGCATGGTTTATTATTTAAGGAAATCATAGCCCCTTGGGATAAGTAGACACATGTGTATTTAAATATTCAACTGACAAACCATTATTTCAGTAAAGGCTATTACCAGATATCATCCTTAAGGATTAGCATACGTAACACCCTCAGTTCCAGGCAAGCAAGAGCAATAAAATACCACCACGGAAGCACAAGGAAGAGAGTGAGAGGTCACGGGAGACTCCAGCAAGTATTAGTATCAGAGGTCTGGGTACCAGTGCTGAATTTCACACTTATCAGCTGTGTGAGTTTCAAAATCACCATCACCCACTGCAATATTGTTAGAAAACACAGGGCTTATTTTTTTTATCCCATGACAATACAAATTCACAGATTAAAGCCATTGAAGGAACAATCCTTCTCACTCTACCACCCACAAGGATGACTTAATCAGATTTTCCAAATTTAAGATAGACGCAATGAAGCAACTACTCTATGCTGATCACATTTCTAGACAAACTTTGCTTGAGAACAAAGAAACAAGTAAAAGAAATCAAATACCTGCTTTCTACCCATCAGGTACAGTACAGGTGAGCCAACAAATATGATCAAATCAGACTCTGTACCTAGACAGCTGTGCCCATGGTCATCCTACTACCTCACTGTTTATGGTACATTGAAAGTGAGAGAATTCACAACTCGACATTTTGTACAGGCCTAGAGAACTAAAACTGTTTAAATATTATCTGCTCTAACTCTTTCCTTCATACTGAGCAGAAAGGAAGTTGAATCATATTCCCATGTCAGAGAAGGGGTTAATAAAGTAGCTAATATAGATGGTTTCTCAACTCAGGAAATGAGTTGACAGGGTAAAAAAAAAAAATGATGATGCTCTATGCATCTGCCTATGCTCCTGTGCCAGGAAGATGGTGAGTGGGAAGGGGAAGGGGTCTCTGAGAACAAAATTGGAAGGTGATGGAAGAACAAAGTACACACACACACACACACACATACACACACAATCGGTTTTCAACATCCTTAGCCCACCTTCTCCTTGAATATTTAAAGGAAATATTGAATCCAAGAGAAATAACTCCCATACTTATGCCTTTGCATTTAACAGAGAGTCGGCACTTCTGCCTTAACAGGAAAGCAACCCAATTTCTTCTTTATGCCTGAAATATTACCAGTTTATGACTAAAAAACTAATAGCTGCAGACAAAAATCTCAAGAGGCCCTCAAGGTACAGCTTGGATGTTTGTGTTAATAAATCTAGTCTCAAAGTAGAACTGGCAAGCTCGAAACGAAATTGTTCTGAGCAATTCGTATCTCCTCCTACTACAGCAGACACCTCTCCATGAGCATTTTGCTTACTGGAACCACCGCCATCATGTCAGCCAGCTTTCCATTATGGCAACAAATACCTGAGACAATCAACCTTGTAAAGAGAACATGTTTATTTTGGCTCACAGTTGTGTAGGTTCCAGTCCATGATCAACTGGTCCCCATTACCTTTGGGTCTATGGTTAGGCAGCACATCATGGCAGGAGTACATGGCAGATCAAAGTCATTCACTTCATGTCCAGGAGTCAAAAGAGAGAAAGAGACAGTTGCTTGGGCCCCATTTTACCCCCAAGGGCATACCCACAATAACCTAAAGACCTTTCCAAAGGCTTCATCTCATGAAGGCTTCATCACCCTCCAATATTAGTTTCCTGGGGACCAAGCCACATAGGCCTTTGGAGGGCAGTTAAGATCCAAACTCTAGCAACCATATAATGTGATATGAGTATGTCAATATATACTTATTAAAAATGTCAAAGAATTGCTAATTACAGTTTATGATGCTATTGTTTATCTGTAAAAGTTTAGTCTAATTGTTCCTCTATCCTACTAGCTCTCCAGCAAAACTAATACTGGAAATTCCATCAGTGCCCCTCCTTCCTGTTTTGCCACATATTAGCAACTTCTCACCAAAAAGAGAGAGGGACAGTTGGACTCCACGCCCCCCTTCCTTTTCTCTCTCTCTTGCATGCTCTGTGTAGTGGCAGAAGGGAAAATTAAGGGTAGTAGAGAAACCTGTAATTCCCACTGGGATTTAACATATTGCTTATGCAAAGGTCACAATAATTTACCTGCTGGTTAACATAGTTGTTCATTTCTCCCATCATGGGATATTCAAATATGAGGTGCCTGTATGTGAGTGTGTGTGTGTGTGTGTGTATTTGGGGGGGGGGGAGAGGGAGAGAGGGGAACTAAAGATGAAGGGAAGAAAATAGTCAATAAATAAGTGGTAATGATAAAACTTCAAAGCAGTAACTTGAAGGTTAGGTCTCCTACTATTAAAATGATTTATAAAAAAGTGACAGAGTCTATCCATGTGTCTTTATAAATGGGTTGAATGAAGTCAAGAAATTTCAGTGGATTTTCTGGTACAAAATGGACTGAGGATAGTTAGTGTTCATTGCCTCCAAGATGATCATCAACGCCTTTATACCTAATGCTTTACCAAATTCTATTTAACTGATGCCTTTAGACATGCTCTTGATTTATATTGGCAAATATTCTATTATCTCAACATGACAATAAGCTCCTTCAAGTCAGAGACTATCTGCCCTGTTTTGCTGTACTTCCATACATATTGCCATTTTGTCCCTTTTGCCCCTCCACATACCTCTCATAGAACTATGGGCAAACTCAGGAAATATGCAGGACCTTAACCCAAGTCATAGCACCTTTCTAAAGCAGCATGTACGTATGTATGTATGTATATGTGTGTGTATATACATACATACATATATATATGATGTGTGTGTATATATATGTATATATGATGTGTATGTGTATATATGATGTGTGTGTATATATATATATATACTTTCTAAATTTTTATGATCACAACTTGCTCTTATTTTTATATTCATATTTTCTTAACTTTGTCTGATGTCTTCAAGCTTTTAATGTAAATTATGCTTTCTCAACAAATAACTGTTCTGATTCACTCTTGTTTATCACAATGTGAGATGAGAAAAAACTTTACCTCTCATTCCTAATGAAATTCTGAAATATTCTACATTTCTCAAATTTTTTCCTTCTCCCTTTTCCCTCAACCTTAGAAAATTTTTATTATTACAAATGCCATGAAAGAGCATTGGACCAGGAGTGAAAAGAGGCCAGGTAAGTTTTGTTTCTATTTATCCTGGATACTGTAGCAATCTCAATAAGCATGTGCCATATTCATGGTCTGGTAGGTGAATCAGTAATCAAATGAATCAGTGTCACAATTTACTATACTTTGAATATATCAGTTTATTTTGGAAACTTGGTTGTCATTTGTATAACAATATTTTTGTGTTGTCTTCTGTCATCTTAAAATTAAGAGAAATATCAGGTACTTACACCATGCCAGGTATTTAAATATATATCAACCTGTAAATGTGCAGAGAATGATATGGGTATAATTTGGTCATAAAATAATCACCATTAATCCCATATTACACTAGAGGAAAACTGAAATTCTCCAGTGTAAACGGCCCAAAGTCATATAGTAAGAAAGTGTCAGGATGGATTTTCAAGCCTATGTCTGTCTGTGCAAAATCAATACTCTGAACTCCCTCTCACACTGTTTCTCATCATTATTCTAGTTTTATCTCTGTATGAATTCAACAGTGTCAGTTTGTGCTTTGTTTAGGTGAAAGCATGTATTAAATCTTAGTAGTTTCATATGTTTTTTAGTGTCTTTTTTAAAGAAAAGCATGCAGACTCAGAAGAGGTAGAGACTGTTTTCTATAATTAACAGACTAAAGCAAAGTTCAGATTATGAGGAACACAGATAAGTATCTGAATTTAAATATATATAAATTTAAATATATATGTATATATATACATATACTTGAATTATATATATATATATATATATATATATATACACACACACACACACACACACACACACACACACACACTCATTCTTCATTTTTATTCATGGCAGACACTTTGGGGTTACTTGCAGAATGGCATTTAAAACTCTGCATGAAATTATATACCATGTGTCAAGAGCCTTTTCTTTTCTCTCCCTGATTCACTGAAAGATAATTTTCCTAACAGTCTGACATATATCTGTATTCTAAGAGTGCTCTCCATCCATTTTGCCATACCCTGCATCTTCCCAGTAACTAGCTATGTTCATTTTAATACTTCTTTCAACCTACAAACCAAAGGTTAGTGACAAGAATGCATATTCCTTAATCTTTTCTGCTTGTGCCCAACAAAATATGGTTTCAAAAAATGGTGGTACATTCTACTTTTAGTAAAGTGTCCTAAATGCCCCTGATGTAATGTGGAGAAAATTTTGTAATCATTTTCCATACTCTTTCACCTAGTTTGTGTGTGTTTGTGTGTGTGTGTGTGTGTGTGTGTGTGTGTGTGGTTTTTTCCCCCTATCAAAATGAACTGAGAAACAGAGGAAGAAACTTATTCTGCTGTTTTGAAGATGTGATATCGTATAAAAATATACAGATTCCTTATGATTTTCTGTTAAAATCCAGCTTAAATAAAACAGGGTGCCTTATCAAATTCAAATCAGTGATGAGGAACTTTCCTTGCAGTATAGTCCTAGTTAACTAAACTGTCTCTTGCCCATGTCAGTGCATCCCCTTTGCCTTAATCTTGGTCCTTAGTAACTAACTTTGTCTTCCTTCTACATTTATACTATTATCTTTTGACTATTGGTGTTGAAAATGATGATCTGAGGATGTCATAATACCAGAAATGTCAAGAAAAATCAACTAATGTTTTAAAGCCATACTTTCAATGTCAAATTAACTGTTTTAAAATATGTATCCAAAAACAAAAAATAAAACAAAAATAAGCATAGAATGCATTCTTAAATAGCCAGAAATCCAGTTAAATAGAACAACCCACTTAGCAAAAAAATCTGGTTGATCATATATTCTAGTGTATTTTATACTTGAATTCACAAAGTCAGAAATGTTCTGCTGTCAGTGAAGTTAATTTGGGATTGATTCATGTATTACAGGTATTACAGGGGAAACCAGGCCAAGTGCTCCTGCAGAAAGCTGGTAGATTTTTATGGTTGCTCTGCTCACATGGTGGGAGGCAGAAGAGAAAAGAGGATAAAAAGAGGCATAAAGGCCTCTGGGGTCAAATGCCAAGTTCTATCGAGGTATGGTTCACACTGCTCCACTTATTCAACCTGACTACATCATGGCAGAGATCACGATGCCACAAGCCAGATGTAAATATTCCCTTTTGGAGCTGTCAGACATTTTTTGGTGGTTCACCAGCCTGACCTTCAAAATCATGTTCATGACATTTATCTCAAGCCTAAAAGTTTCATGCCAGAGAATTTAAACTGTGTAAGCATAGAAATGGCAAGCTCTTACATCAAAGTTCAAGTCTCTATTTTAAAAAAAAAAATTTTGTCCCATCACTTAATTTTAAAATCCTGCCATTTTTATAGTTGAGGGAATGGAGAAGAAAAAAAAATCAAGAGAAAAGCTTGCTTTGTTGTATTATGAAATTATAGCAACTGAAATTTTAAATTGAAGCTGGGCACTACATATCCTTTGTTACTATAAACAGACTTTCAAGAAAAGTCATATAAGGTTTAGTTTTTCAATGTTGACCATTCAAAGAGGCAGGTTTGGGGTTTTTTTTTTTGTTTGTTTGTTTTGTTTTATTTTCCTTCTCTGTATGTGTTTTTTCTTTATTTTATTATTATTTTTTTTACTCTTAAAAGCACCTAAAAAACTCTCAGTCATAAAAGTAAAGTATATAGTGATTTTTTTTTCTAAATACCTCAAGTGTTTTTAGAGCCAAAGCTGTCTGCTGTCTTTCCTTTGTAGAACCATGAACCATGAGTTCACCTCCTAAATAAGAAACTCTTTCTTGTCAGTGGTTGCATGCTGAAATTAAAATAGGCTACATTTTGTAAAACTATATAAGAAATTTGCAGAAAAAAAAATGGCAAATGCACCTATACCTTTAGTAGTCGAGGATAAATTCTCCTGTGGATCTCTCCAACTATTTCATCTTTCTCCAACTCTGGTTTGTCCTTCTCTAATCCCGATTACACTTCCAAACAGGTAATAGACACATAGGTACTTTCTAATGTTCCTATTGACCAGTCTCCCTGTGTAGGCTCATCTTGAGGAAGAAATGTTGTCCTTCCTTCTTTTTGAATCCTCCCCAACACTCATCTAGTAAGTACTTAAGAAGCACTTGCTGAAGTATTGCTTTTTTGAAACCACAAAACTACACACATGTGATAGAAAATTGCCCTACAAAGATCGACTTTCTTGTCATATGACAAAGATGATCCATCAAACAGAAAGAGGTTCAAAGGCTGAAAGCAAATCTAAGTTGTGCTGCTTCAGGCATCTGGAAACTAAAGTAGGGCTCTCATGGAGTGGAAGCAATGAAGTCCTCTCTGACACTTGCACTTCACACCTGGGGCCCACCCCGCTAAGTGGGCCAGCAGACTAAAGCAATTATCCAAGTGACTCATGGAAATAAGCCATTTTTAGCTGAAATATCTAAGCAGCTCAAGCTAAAGTAGGTTGTTACCTGGGTCATTCAGGCAAAAGCAGGTTCTGTTTAAGTTTTCGGGTAGGAGGAGGAAAGGAAGAAGCCAAGTGAACAAAAAGGTCAGCAAGAAGCTCTCTCAAAACTCTAAAATTGCTGTTTATGGCATGACCAGTGAGTTCCAGGAGCAGCTGAAAGGGAAAGGAACTCACATTTTAAGTTGTTTCTTATTCTACTGCATGCACACACAGACATAGTCCTAATTTGAAACCAGGAGCTTTTGGTCTTAAGAAATTATCTTTTAGCATCAGGAATCAGCGTGAGAAGAACCATTGATAGAAAGTGCACTGAAATGTGCCTCACAGACATCTGTTCATTTAACAAAAGATCCTGAAACAGAATCTTCCTGTGTTAGTTTGATTTTCATTGCTATGACCAAAATACCTGACAAGAACAACATAGAGGAGGAAAAGTTTATCTTGGCTCACCGTTTCAGAGGTTGAGTCCATGGTGGGCTAACTTCATTGCTCTGAGCCAAAGATGGGGCAGAACATTGTGGTAGAAGAATGTGGCAGAGCAAAGCAGCCAGGAAGCAGGGAGAGAGAAGGGAATGAGCCACAGGGAAGGTGAGTCCTTTCAGAACACACCTTCTGCGACCCACTCTTCCATCCAGGACCCCTCTGCCTGTAATTACCACCCAGTTAGTCCATTCAAATTAGGATATACTGATTAGGTGATAGCTTTCATAATCTAACCATTTCACCTTCTGCATTAGCACAGGAGCCTTTGTGGGACACCCTGTATCCAAACCATATCACTTAGTAAAGTTTGTAGTCCTCATGAATATGAAAATTTAAGATCAGTGCTGTTCACGTTGAATACGTATTGTTCCCTGGCTGTTACTTCTATTGCACATGAACCCCTTACACTCTTTACCTAAAGGATGACTAATACGGTTAAGAGAACTCAATGCTGGCACATAGCTCCCCCATCTCATGGTCTTGTAAATCCACTGGAAACCTGCTTATCTATATGTCCCTGCTATTTCCTGCATGGGCCAGGACCATATTGTTTTGTTGGCTCTTTGCAGCGGCATTGCTTGGACTTGTGTCTCAGTAGGATGTTCCCTGTTTTATTTGCATAGACAGTTCACTGTAGCTCTAAAACCTAGACCCTTCTTAACTGAAAGGGGACAGAAAGTGATGCCATAGGAGACAGAGGAGGGAATAAGATACTCCAAGTAGGAAGGAGTAAGGATACTCTAAGTGCAGTGACATCTCTTGACCACAAAGCAGTTCAGTTGCTGTGTCCTTGATACTGATTGTCAGTATAGACTCTGAAGTCAGATTAGACAGACTAGGAATTCTGGTTCTTCCATTAATTAGTGCAATGACTTTAAAATTTTTTAAACATCTCTAAGCCTCAATTTTCTTATTAGTAATATCAGAATAAATGAGTCTTTCATACACAGTTGTTGAGAAGATTAAATGTGATAATGTCTAGAAAGCACTTTGCATATGGTTGGTGCATAATCAGCTTTCTAGAGCAGGAGCTATTAGATCACTCTCATCATCACTTTCTTCCTAGTGCCTTAAGGATTGTCCAGTTGATTGCTCCCTAAGAGTGACATTTCTTCCCTGAAACATTGCAAAACAAAACAAAACAAATAGCTTAATAGTTTTCCTCTTTCTTTTTGTCTTAAGAAATTATCTTTTAGCATAGTAACTCCAAATTATGTTCACAGCAGAACTGACATTGCGCCAATAATAATATGAAGAACACTAAGAATGAAATTCCTTCAACTTATGAGCTGGTCTTCATGTTTTTGATGTTTCTAGTCCTTTAAACATATAGTCACTTATGAATTTGAAAAGCCAAGCTTAGAAGGACTGAGAATTCAGAAAGAATACTCTTCAAAGACAGGAAAGGCAAAGCAATCTATAAGGGACATTTAATTCATAGATTGAGGACCTAGGGCTCAAAGTATAGAGCAGGTGTTTATCTTATGTGAGGCCCTGATTTCAATGGCCAGCACTGCCCCCCCAAAAAAAAAAAATACCCAAGGTCAGGGATTCAAGATTGGGTTTTTAGAATGAGACAGAAAAAGAAAGAGGAAGAGAAGAAAAAGGATAGAGAGGAGGTGGAAAAGGATATCCTAGATGGGAAAAGCAGAGGAAGAGAATCTTGATACTGCTAGATATATTTAATGTCTATTCCTAAAACCGAGGGAGTCACATTGTTGTCCAAAAAACTAACACAATGTAAGAGAATATTTTATAACAAGACTGTCCTAGAAAATTTGGAATTTGGGGTTACTACCATCAACGACAATAAATCCTGGAGAGCGCTTCATAAATATTAGAGTTGGGAAGTTTTGTGTTTTAATCTAGCATGAAGTCCCATCTTATGGGACCTCCCTATCCTGCCGCCCTAGGTCCTCACCAGTATTGGATGGAGCCAGGTGTTTCAGTCACACCATTAGCCTTTGAAAATTTGACTTCTCCTTGAGAACTGTAAAGAATGTCTCTACATGTTTTTTTCTAGTGTTTTATATTTGCCACCAAGTTTTGAAATTCACTTTGGTTATATATGGGACATTTAATTCATAGATAGAGGTCCTAGGGCTTGAGGTTTTTTCTTTAATTAAAAATATATCTGGGGTTGGGGATATGGCTCACATGGTAGCATGCTTGCCTGGCATGTGTGAGGTACTGGGTTCAATCCTCAGCACCACATAAAAATAAAGCTATTGTGTCTACCTAAAAAAAAAAAACTAAAAAATAAATATTAAAAATGTATCTGGATATAATTCTGGTATTTGGTATTTGATTGCTGATAAGTGATTCACCCATTCCAAGTCCCAATACAACAGATAACTCAATTCAGCAGATTTGCTATTTATAAGTGTTTATGTATCAAAATGACTTCAAAATAAAAAGAATGATATTCAAACTATCTTCTTTACCATGTGTGCAAGAAGTTAGAATAACAATTGAAGAAGTGTGTCTTCACTTTAAAAAATCTGAAGAAATGTTACTTCTGTAAGCAATAATAGAATGCATTATTTCACTTTCATTGAACTATTATGTTTAACATGTTACTCAGCAACTCCCCTTTCTCTTCTGTCAAGTCCACTACACCTAGCATGGCTTAGCTGCCTCCATCTCTCCAAACATATCTCCTGCTACTCTCCCCCTGTTTTCTTTTCTTCAGTCACACAAGCCTTCATTTGATTTTACTAAAGTACTAATTCCCTTCCTACCCAGGCCCTTTGAATACACAGACATCTTTGCTTTGATGTTCTTGCTTCTCATCCTGCCCCATCCCTCCAACTTTTCCTTTGTCCTAATGCACAGTCTCCTAGAACCCTCTTCTTATCCATTACAATAAATGTTCTAACCATAACTGATTCATTATTTCAGTGTTCTCCCTTCCTGCTGGACTCAGATTTTAATGAGACTAGATACTTTACCTTTCTCATTCTTTGTCCATTTTCCTAATAGGAAAGTGCACAGTAGGTGCTCACTAAAAATTTATTGGCTGATAAAATAAGTACTGGGGATTTTAGTGAAATCTATAAAATTATCATCCTACTGATTTTTCATTTAGTTTTAACTTAAAGTATTATAGTTCTTCCATAAAGCTGGAGCTCATTTACAGGTACCCAGAGAGAGAAGTTAATGTCAATAGTCATTTTTCAAGACCCAAAGGAAATGATTACTGTAACAGTGTCTAGTGGGCAGAACTGCCTTAACTCAGATCTGCCTAACATGAAAGTATATCATCTTTTTATTAAAATTCCCCACCTCTCTGCCTGTCAATTTCAACTAGAATCCTACCCACCCCCATCTAACTAAGACTACAGAAGATAAAATATTTTCTTTCCAAGGTTCAAAGTTGGATCTTTATATACCTTTTAAAAGGAAAAAACTAACAACTGAAAAACTGGTTCCCTATCAAATTCTAATCCTTTTTTCCCCCTCTTTCATTCTTTTTAGGTAGTTACAATATCACAGATTCAACTCTAGTGTCCCACCAAACTCTCGAGACCTAGAGCTGAAACTACTCTGCGATTGTCCAAATTATAGTGAACATCAGATAAAAGGTTTGCTATCTCCTGTTCTCTATTTTCAGAAGCCATAAATAACTGAGCACAAGCAGAGCTCCCCACTGTAAGCAACACAATGTATCCTGGAAGTCTGAATAGGGAGAACAGTCTTGCAGCTTCAGTAATAGAAGAGGAAGTCACGTAAATTATGTTCTTAACGGTCCATGTTGACCAGAACATCACGACCAGCCAAGCCTCCTCTTGTGCACTGCATTTTCCTACCAAAACGTCTACTCTTCAATATGGCTATTATTTGTTATCCATGGGTGGTTAGCACTAAAATAGAAAAGTGAACGGGTCCTTTCTTGTGCAGTTCTTTTAAAATAACTTTCACATTAAGGTAACTCTCAAACTGGGCTGCCCTGAGTTTAAGACACCAGACCCTTTTGAATAAATAGAATGGAAACACTATTCCTAACAGCTTGAAGACCAGTGTGTTGTCACTGGTTTCCTTCCAGATACTCAGTGATCAAGTGGAGTCAATAGCACAAGTGTCCTTCTGGCCTCAGACAGGGCTAGTTAGGGACCAGCAAGGTTCACACAGGATCAGTTACCAAAGTGTGAGGGTAAGCTTGACTTCCTCCCTCTTGAGAAAGGGAAGAATGTGGAACATGCTGTCACATTGGATGTTGAGTCAAACTTGATTCAACTATTGAGAGTCTGTCTACCTAGGATGAAATAGAGTTGAAATACAGTGATTTGACTAATGTCCACCCTCTTACTCCTGGACCTCAATCCTCCCTCTTCCTAACACACACACACACACACACACACACACACACGTACTTTGACCTTATTAACTCATTAAAAACACAGCTCAGCCCATCCCTCTCTCACTGTAGTCTTTTCTGGTCTTATTTCATGCACCTCCTCTGGCCCCTTATCTGTGTTCCATGGAGCCTATACTTATCTCTAGGACTTATACTTTATTTTAAATTATCTGTTTATTTGCTGTTGCCTTAAAAAGACCATAAACTGCTTAAAGAGAGGAGTCATTTTATTTATCCTTAGATCACCCCAGTACCTAGTTTTGTTTGTTTTATTTTGTTTTGTTTTGTTTTCTGACCAATAACTAGTTGATAAAAGAATGAATTAAGGAATTTTACTAAAAGATTGGTCTTGGATTCTCAAAACAGCTGAGAAAGTAACTGTCTTCAAATTGTGGATAATGCATCCTCTTACTGTTATCCTGAAATCTGCAGCCTGAAAGCATCCACTGAGATTTCCAGGACTGCCCTGGAAGATCACTTTTCCCAGAAGCTCATAGTTGTCTATCAGCACTGGTAACTCAAACATTAAAGGGGAATTCCTTTATCTAGATTGGTGCTCCACTTCAACATAACTTTGCAGATTCTCCTTTCTGCAATCTTCCTACATGGGGTGCTGTTCCCCACTATTCAGTCGGCTTCTCATAGCAAAGAGGCAGAGCAGGCCTCCAACTTCCCCCAAGCTGATTCCTGACCCACCATATTGCTGCACCCTGGGAACCTTCCGCCCACTGAGACTGTTGTCACCCTCTCCATTCACCATTGATCAATGTGACCCCTACATTCTTTGAGGACATTGACACTTCGTTTACAGTTGTTCTCTTCCTGTGTCCATCATCAAACAGAACCACAATACCCACAAGGCATCCCCAAGTCTTTGACCTCCTCTGCTTCAGTATCTTTTATCCAAAAACAAGAGTCCTGATTCTCTGCCTTACTTACCCGCTCCTTGCTGATTTCCCCTGGGTGGGAATGCAGATGGACAAAGGTAGGGGTTTGTCTGAGGCTAGGAACTGGAGGCAAAGGGGAACTTGGCTGTGAGCCATGTGACATAGGAAAAGTGGTAACTCACCTTGGGCAAAGAAGACCAAGGAAGTAAAGATGGGTCCAAAGCATCGAGAAAGTTGAAGGAAGGTAAAATTAGTATGACAGGTAAAAAAGTAAATAAATAAATAAGAAAAAGAAAAATCTAGAAAATACTAAGATAGAAATAGTCACCATCTTTAGCATCCCCTGAGCTACCTAAAAGTCCTTGTAGTGAAAATGCCACTCAACTTCCCCTCGCATTCCTTTTTTACCCTCATCCTTGTCTTTGAAGACAAGCCTGAATCCTTCAGATCCTCCCTTCTCTTTTGTGATACAGATGGAAAGAAAGTTCTAATGGGCCAGGAGAAAAAAAGGGAATTTATTGACTCAGGTCAGAGGCAAGGGAAATTAATAGAAGAAATAATCATAGGACAGCTCACTTTGAAGACTAGAGTGACAGGGAAGAGTGATGAGGCTGAAATAGGGGACTCAAGTGGTATATAAAACAACTGCAAAGGAAAGAAAAAGAAATTCAAAAATTTCAGTCCTCTTGATGCCTTCCAAAAAATCCAAGTGGATTTCTTCTCCCCCTCTCTTTCTCTCTCTCTCTCTCTCTCTCTCTCTGGGTGTGTGTGTGTGTGTGTGTGTGTGTGCATCCATCCCTTACATTGGGCCTGGATCATGAAGGTTATAACCTCAATTGAATTACTTTGGAATTCAACATGGAATTTTCATATCAGACATTGGATCAAACTATGTAAGGGCATTGAGGATGCAGCACATTCCATGAAGAGCTAGTGGTCAGCTCCTGAGCAAGCAGTGAGCTAAGGAGGCACAGAACCAAGTTGAGCAGCCCTGACCTCCCACTATTGCTAGTTTAGAGAGTCCAATTCGTAACCTGGATCAACCCAACCATCTGTTTCTGTGGGCTTGCTCCCAAGCTATCAAATGCAGTTGGAGAAAATTGGCTCTAAAACAAATTTATGATTTTCAAGCTCAGCTGGACTGTCAGTGCCGCTCAGCAATTCTTTTACTTACCCACGATTGGTTCCCTTTCTCCTTCCCAGTAGCAGCTGGGCCAATATTGTATCCTTATTTTTCAGGACTCCAACCCATTCTCTCCATTTGTGCATGTATTCAACAACCATTTACTAAGCACTTAGTGTGTTCCAAGCACTTTCATGGGGCTTGAGCAAAATGAAATTACCTCTTATCATAAAGGTGAAAGCTCTTCTCCTAGCCCCTGAATCTGGTCTGGCTCTCTGATTTCCTTTGACCAACAGAATGCAGGAAAAATAGTGTTGCACTACTTTGAAAAAAGATCTCAAAAACTCCGTGGCCCCCTCTCACTCTCTTGGAACCCTGTTCTGAAACCCCTGATATGATCTCCTTAAGGATCAACTTGGCCATCACAGCTGAGTTCAACCACCAGCCAACTCGCCACCTGAACATAGCCACCTGAGGAAGCCCAGGTGAAACCAAAAGCCAATCACAAGACAAACTATTGGTGCTTTATTACGTAGAACTTGGCACTTGCCTGTAAACTGCTCTCCTAATTCATTGAACAAGAATTCCTGAATTTATACACTAGTGGATATGCCTTCTTCTATAGCAGAAAAACTAAAATCTTAGTAGCTTTACACAGCACTTCATTTTTCCTCTTTTGAATCTAATCTGCTGATGATTGGCTTCTTACAACTGTTGCAGCCCATCATTGAGGGATGTAGATTTCTTGCATTTTGTGGCTATCTTCTCTGAGTCTTCCAGTTCCTTATAGTCAGCCAGCAAATGAGAGATGGGCTGGAGGAGAAGAGGAGGAGGAAGAAGATGCCCTGAAAAGTTGTTAAGAATCAGATGTGGAATTCAATACTGTTACCCATGTTCTATTATCTTGAATTCAGTCAAATGGCCACATCTAAATGCAAGGGTGTGTGCAAAATTGTTTATATATCCAGGAAGAAAAGAAAGTGGGTTTTGGTGAACACAGAGCAGTCACCAATTGTCACCAAGTGGATGTTTTACTTTAAAAAAAAAAAAAAAAAAAACATTAACTCTCATCCCAGAGAAGACAACCCAGCAACTCACCCATTCTTCCCTGATGTTTCATATAATATTTAGGGTTGTTCATAGTGACAAACACACTCTTCAACAGGTTCTGTTAGCAACAAAGTCAAAGTCCTCCAAGTCAGGGTTTCAATACTCACACTATACCATTATCTATCATGTCCATCAATCTCATTTGTAGTTCAAACCTGTGACCTACACCCCAGTTTCAAGATGTGCCATGTACTATCACACCATGTTTTCACTTTTCTCATCCCTGATGATTAAAAATCATGATATAACTTCAACATTCTGCTTAAATGTATCTTCTGTGAAATTGTCCATAATGTGATCCCTCCAGAAATATCAGTCAAAATGAGTTTCTTTCTCCTCTGTTGTCTTAAAGCAATTTGGTTTTAATTCTAGTAGAATATAACTTTATGTTAAAAGTTACACATTATATATTTCTCCTCATTCCTTAATTCACTTTTTCATGAATAGCTACCCCCAAACAAGCATTTGGTAGTACAGATCTTTGTGTCATTGTTATGTGATTGGAATGTACTGGGAGTTCAGTTAATACTTGCTAAAATGATATAGAGATATGGATATAGATAAATATAGATAAATGCATACAAGACTAAAAGTATTCACCAATATCTCACAAAATTTCCTGTCCAAATCAAATATGCAACAGTCTACCCCTGTTAGTTAATTCAGGCAAAATAACCGAGCCAGCATGGAACAATCTGATCATTTTGCACTGACAGAACTATTATAATTTTTTCCAGAGCATTAAAAGAGAGAAGTTCCTAAGAATACACATATGGACTAAAAGAGTTAATGCACTCAATCTCCAGAGCAGGCACTTTATTTTCCTCTTGCCACCAAGACAAGACTCATTATCTAATTTTGTGTCTTAAAGTTATTTATAAATATAGACTGTTACTTTAAAAGGAATATTTTTGGTAACTGTTTAGAACTACTTCATTTAAATGCATTAAAACCTGAAAATGTAATGCATTTTCAATGCTCAAAATCATTGAAGAATGCAAAGAGGCATAAAATGGATATCTTTAGAAGGCTAGTTCACATTGATTTGGTTTCTTCTCATAGCACAAAGTTCTTGAAGAACGTATAATCTCATTTTGTGAAGGTCACAGATATGTTTGTACTATATTTTGTGATGCATCTTTTATGTTCTACTCCTATTTCTTTTGATGGTAACTTGAATTTTAATAATTCCACATGTGCTTTCTCATTTGTGGTTTATAATATTTTTGTAGATGTATAGCATTTGAGAGCCAGAAGAAACCTAAAAGTCACACAGCCCACCCCTTTAATTTTTATGAAATTCTGAAATATAAAGTGGCTTATCCAAGATTAACTAAGAAGAATGAAGTCTAGAACCAGGATTACAGAAGCCACTAAAAATGGAAATGGCATGGTAAAATTAACATTTACTAAAGCAGTGTTAGGATCTGTGTTCTACCTCTCAGTTCAGTTCAATTAAACAATTTTCCATTTGTAAGAAATTGGAGAGAAAATATAATATTTCTTTTCTAAACTGGCAGAGCATTGTATAAACTTTATGCCTTCCGTAATTCTATAAAAGTATCTATGATTTTTTTTAAAATTTTCCATTTTTATTTAGACTAGCACTTTATTTCAACAGTATTTGTGTGCATGCACAAACACACACACACATACACACACACATATTCAGTACCCTAGAAGATGTTTCCATAAATAATGTTCAAGTCTAACTAATCAACAATAATAAAAATCTTGCTATGGAGGGCTGGGGAGAATATTCCCCGGTAAAGCACTTGCCTAGCATGCATGAGGACCCCATCACCACATAAAAAATAAACATGAAAATATTTTAAAAATTCTTACTATGCCCAAAATCTTCAGATGCAGCAGTCACTTTTTTCTTGGTTATTTAATCTTTTCCTTCCATTTAATTACTTTGAGGATTAATGTGGGCAAATGTATTCCAATAATAGACCAATCTACAAAGAACAGGAAGCTTTCCCCTTGGTCTCAAGGGAAATTTAGCACTTCCAACTGTAACTCAGCATTACAGCTCTCATGTTTCTTTTAGCTCTTAAGCCATGTGTGTCACCTTGCCTGTTTGGGTGTTTGAAAAAAAAATGTCATGGGTTACACTGTTTACATGCCAGCATTTGTACACAATTTCTGGCAGTAGTAAAGATGACTCTTCTTAATCCAGGCCATACAGGAAGCTATTTCTTTCCAAATCAAGTCATTAATGCTTAAACAAGCAAACACTGCAGCCAAGACAAAAATCAATTTGCAAAAAAAGGAGGCTTTTTTCCAAACACTCCAACAGTCACTGGGGAAAGATGTTTTTACAAATCTAATGCTTGAGAGTATTACAATATTAGGTTAGGTTGATCCTATTTTTCTAGTTGGATTTATTTTATTTGAGAGTCAAGGTGATTAATAGTATTGAATACTATTAGCAATACTTTTATCACCAGAAGAAATACATTCTACCATATAACAAGCAGAGAAATCTGTCCAGTGACCTTCATTTGACCTCTTGGCCACATGTGCCTGCGTGTCTTCCAGTGACTGAATGTTCTATGACGGCAGTTTCCAAACTTTGCTGCACATTAGAACCACCTGGGGACCTTTGTAAAATCCCAATGTTCAGTTTGCACCCATCCCAATTAAATCAGAACATATGAGGAGTGGGAGCCAAGCATCAGTATTTTTTAGTAATCCCCAGATGATTGCAATGTGCGGCAAAGCCTGGAAACCACTATTCTGTGACATTTTTGATTCAAGTTGTTTCTGGGCAATAAACCCTTGGAATAGAGAATAAAAGTGAATTGATTTCTCTACTCAGACTCCCAGATTTGTAAAATCAAAAGATATTAAAGAATAAATGTGATAAATAATAAATATTATTTATTTGGGAAATGCAATTATTAAAATACATGGAAATATTTACATTAATGGTTTATACACTTTGATCTTTCTATTTTAATTTACAAATATGTTTTAAAGAGATAATCAAAAGTGTGAAGAGACATGTACAAAGATGTTCATAGTTAAGTTAATTAAATTTTAAAATAGCTAAACAAATTGCACTATCCATATGTCATGATTTAGTGATTTATCAAATAACTATATGATGAAATGTGTGGTTTATTGAGTGTTTCTTCATTTCAAGGAATATTTTCTCAATATAAAATTAAGTAAAAAACATATGTATGTATATACCATATTATGGACATATGTAAAATATGTATCCTATGAATATAAAATATTTGAAAATATATACATACACAGAAAAATTATCTTAATACCTAAATGCAAAAAGACAGATCTGAAAGTCTACACTTAAAATTGGGAACAGTGTTTGATCTGGGCAGTGTTCCATAGCTGTGCAAAGTCAGGTAGACTTTCTGTTTTGCATATATTTCTTTATTATTTGCATTTCACAGTGTCACTCTATAGGTCACTATTTTAAAATAAAATTAAAACAAACCACAAAAGTATGCACTCATACATAATAGAGGAAAAATTCTCACTGAAATGTAAATGGGTCTTTGGTCTATTGGACCATACATGTGTTTTTCTGTATATTCTTTATTGTTCTTTTCCTGTTTTTCCATTTTTTACATAGGATCTGTTATTTTATAATCTGAGAAATAAAAAATGTCAATCCTAAAAATTGATCATTGGGTAAACAGATCCCCGGTTTTAAACAAATTAATTCACACTGCAAATGGGATCCTGCCCCACTAGCCAGTCCAGGAACAATATTTGGTTCTCAGTCATTTTTTTTTTCCACTAAGGAGTTTAAAAGCACTTTACAAAACACAGTTCGGATCTTTCTGATTCCATTATCATTTTATCTTTTGCCTATTTTAACGGTGTCTTTGCTAAAACTGTTAACCTATATAGTTGGCAGATTAAAAAAGGAGAAAAAGTTCAAGGTAAAAAGGCATTGGAACATTTTAGACAGTCTAAATATTCCCACAGTTGAAGCTTCAAGAATCTTCACATGAAGAAAATCATCACACAAATAAGCACCTGCCCCAAAAGAGAAGTGAGAATCTTAGTGCAACCATGTAACAAGGAAAAAAAAATGGGAAGCAATCCTTATGAGCTAAGAGAGAGAAATGAGGAAGGTACAGCAATAGATTCAAATGGGGGAATTGGAGATGATGGGCCAAGACAAACCGGAGAGAAGCTTGTTGGCATAACATATCAAAGATCCTTGATTTTGAGAATTTTCATCTGTTTGTGAATTTACTTAAAACCTGAAAATTAAGAGTTGATAAAATTAGATAAGAAGTCAAACCCACCAGTCAGTAGCAGAGGTTTGGAAAGTTTTGTAAGTTTTGTAAGGCTAAATATGAGGCTTGGTGAGAAAAACATAAGCAGACAAACAATGTTGTTGGAGAAAGAAATATTATATAAAAAGTTAAGTGGACTTTTCTGGGATCAAACAGGTCCATTCTGACATATGTCCTGCCATGTTTACTCAAGAAAGTTGATCACCTTAATCTATTGTCCCAGGTAAGCTTTACCTTCTGGTTATTTGATTTCAAAGAAAAATGAATAAATCCAAAGGGAATATTCTATTGATAACAATGTTTTATACACAGAATATTTATAGGTGCTTTCAGGCCCCACTTTGATTGTCAGAGCAGGAACAATTTCTCAGATTTTTATAAAATTCCTCCCCTAGCCAGAGTTACAATACAACAAAGAAGGTGTTCAATTAATGTTGAACTGGACAAAATGTCTTGATTTCCACTCAGAACCTCATCTGAGAAACATAGCATGACTTCTGTTTTATCTCTTCTTTTGCCGTAAACTCTGAATGAACTGTCAGAGTGCTTTCACTTGGAAAATAAACAAATGACTTCTAAGTAATTAGTTGACCTAGTTTTATGTTAAAAAATATCAAGTTTAAATTAGATTCTTTCCATTGCCCATTTACATCTTATCCTCTTTCTCTCATCTTTATATTTTAATCAACAAAACATTTGTTCCTTTTATGTATTGCTCCTCCTCCTCACCACTGTTTGCATGGAAGACTCAGCTATTTTCTGTCTCTTTCATGGCAGATTCACGTGTTACCTAGGTTAGTTGCTATACTTAACTAATTTTTTGGATAGCCTATAATATATGGCTAACAGACAAGCCATTGGCTTGGTTTCCATAATTCTGCAATGGCATAATGATTTACAGAATGGTTACCCTACTGATGTCCACTCACATCCCCTCTGTTTTAATAAACATAACATGTGCATTTCAGATTTTCCTCCATCATCGTAATCTATTCAGTCATTCCATACCTGTAAAAATAAGCCATGTCCTTTTTGCCTCCCCAAGTACAGCCTGTAAATCAGTCATTCACTGCCTGTGGCAAATCCCCAATGAACATGAAGGCTATCAGAGAATACTGCTGGGCATGAGAGTAGAAATGGATTCCGTCCGACCCATTACTGGTACTGGAAAAGCACATGCCCTCCTGAGGGTGAGTCATACATTACGACCAGTCTATTTTTACATCTTTACTTTCATAGCCCAGATGAATCTGGTATAACTCTATTATAATAATTTGAATCCCATTGTCTTAGTCCATTACCACACACTGTTGTTGAGAATAGAAGTCCTTGAGTGGTATGGAAAATATCTAAAAATATTGTTTTTAAATGATGGCCAAATATATATATTTGATAACTTCATAGATATAAATACTATCAAATATGCATATTTTATAATATATATGATAATTTTCTCTAAGACGGACAATTGCTCTCTGTTATGAGCACGTATTTCGTATCAGTGTCTAAGAAAATACAATACCTAGATGTTTCTTCAGTCTACATTTGGCTTATGTCTATTTGCCACAGCTGTAAGCATTTCTTAGTTGTGTCTGAGAAAGAGAAAAAGAGAGACAGAATCTGTGATCTGTAAACATTATTGAGTGGTACGATCAAAGATGTGATATTGCTTTATTTATCTCAGAACTTACTTAACACAGCCTTGTTGCCTCCATTAATATGTCCCTATCTGAGGTCATGTTATGGTTGTCACTTCCTAATATGTTCTCCAAATTTTATTCTCATTAACACATGTGTAATAATCATCTACAGCATATAACACACTGTTGGGAAGAGTAGCAATGAGGTACCAAGAGTCCTCAGGAAAAATAAAGCAAAACCTCCTTTCGCAACCCAGATTTTAGGGTTAACTGCTACTATGTAATGTAAATGCCAGCCCACCTTTCACATAATTAGAGCTACAAAGAAACTTTTGCAGCCCATTTTTCCCTCCATATCACCTGCCACCAATCTTGATCTCCTAGATTGCAGATTGCATTAATTGGGGCTGAAATTGAGCCACCTAAATTCTTGAGGACCTCTCAGCCTGAACAAAATTACTTCTTTTCTTTTTTCTGATACCAGGATTTAACTCAGGGGGAATCGACCACTGAGCCACGACCCCAGCCCTATTTTGGACTTCATTTAGAGACATGGTCTCATTGAGTTGCTTAGGGCCTCACTTTTGCTGAGGCTGGCTTTGAATTCATGAGGCCTCCTGCCTCAGCCTCCTGAGCCCCTGAGATTATAGGCATGCACCATGCCTAGCACAACTTTCTTTATTTTAGCTTTAAATCATATGTAACAATATCCATATAATCTTATTCAAGCTGTTAGACGCATTCCTTCTTCTGTGATATTCCCACTTCAGAATATACCATGTGGAGTTGTTGTCTGGTTAAATCATTTTAGTGTAAAATACCATTATCTTTTCTGACCTATTTATATAGACTGCAATGGTACTGCTGTAGAAGCCCCTATTCTTGTCAGCAGAAGATTATCTCATAATAATACTAATAAATAATTTTTAACTATAAATCAGTTCTATTCTTATGTATTTCAGGCCATTGCTTTATAGATTAATTTGCTGCATAGAGCATTTCCAGGGACTGCTGTTTATTGCTGATAAATATAGCATGCTTATTTAAGCTCTTTACCTTGCTCTAACCCTGCTGAGAGATCTTCTGAAGCAAGAAGCTTTAGAATGACATAGGCGGGTAATGTGCTGAAAGCATTGGACAATCTCTTACCAGAGGCACCGGGATCTGATAATAAAGCAACCACTGTAACTCAAGGTCAAATGATCCTTAATCTAAAACAATCTCTAAATGACATAAGAAGGGCTTTAACCTTAACATCCTCTGCATTTGAGGCCCTATTTCATCTCTCTGCAGAATAAAGTCAATAATATGAGAATCATAAACCGAGCAGGATTGCAAATCCTCTTATGCTACCTGCTGGGTATGGAGTGAGTATAGAAAGCATTGTTCCAAAATTTCACCGATGTGAAGACACGAGAAAATAGTTCATAAGGTGATTGTTCTGTGTAAGTAGTGGTCAAGTAATGTTATTTGATGGGAACTGTGTTCTCTGCTTGCATTCCAAGAAACCATTCTAATGGAAGGGCCAAACATATGCAAAAAAAAATAAGACTAGGCTTATTTCACATTTGGCAACTGGTTAATTTGATCATTTATATTCAAAAAGAAGCTCCTTTTCATGTGTATGTTTACACTTTTATACAATGTCTCTGGACTAATATCTAAAACCTAACTGCATGCTTCTGAGACTAGATGAGTAAGGGAGGTAGGAAAGGACAGTTTGGCTTCATATTTCATCATTTTGTTCCTTTTATAGTTCAAACAATGTGAATGTATTATCTGTTGAAATAAATTTAATTAAATGATGAAGAAAAATAAATATCTTTCAACCCTACCTCCCCCTCAAATGAAGCTTCCTAACTCCACCCTATTCCTTCATATACTTGTCATGTAAAGCAGAAATTAAATTCAGCAACTCATTTCTGTGTTGAGTTTTATATCTAAAAATACTTTATATTTTTTATTCCTAAAACTGAAGGTAGAAATCAGTCGTTTGGAAACTTTGAGAAAGAAAATGGGATTTTTTACTTTATTGGAGGGCAAAAGATTTGTTCAATAATGTTTCTCAAACTTTAATATGCACACCAATCACATGGGGATCTTGCTAAAATGCAGATTTCTATTCAACAGATTTGAGGTTTCACCTGGCCTGAAACCTGGTATTTCTAATAAGCAAGAAGGCATGCCACTTTCAGAGGTATGATGATAGAATTTTATCTTATACCTGCAGGGTTTCTAAAGACGTGATAAAAGTCGGGGAAGTATAAAAATAGATTTTCTGAATTTATGTCTTCATTCTTCATTTTTATTTGTATGTATGGGTATGTCTAGCATTTTTCATAAAGCAACCAGGAGGTATGTGCTTTACCTTTTTAAAAATGTAAAACATAATACAAATGCAAAACGATCACTATTATAATTCATACTAACCATTGCATCAACATCTACAGCATCATTTATTAATTCATGTACCAATAATTTAATCTTACTCTGATCAGGCAACAAGTAGACTCCTCTGAGACTGTAGAGGAAATGCAAATTTAAATATAGCCAATCAAAATGTTCATTTCGGTTCCATCAAAGGGTTTCTAAGTAACAGAGTAAAAAAATCGTTTTAAATCAAAAAAGCACTCAAAGTAGTATTTTTCTTTATTGAGCTCAGAAATTAACATATTTACTTAAAATGCTGACTCAGATCTTGGACAAGCCATTTACTTCACTGAAGAGTTCAAACTATGCTATAGCTTTTAATAAAACTCTGGGGGAAATTCCACTGCCATACAATGAAATTCCATTACGTATGACTTGCTTTTGGCTCCCTAGCTGATAATAAAACATATCAAATGGCATTTCCCTTTATTTTTTTTCCTCATACTATTTATGTATTTTTTAAAGAGAAGGATTTTGCTTAAATATTTTTAATTTTATTCTTCAACAAGTACTAAAATTATGTACATTCTATTATTATACTTATGTCATAGTATATTAAAAATGATATATTAGCAATTACCTTGCTTAACAATGTCCAGAAGTACTCTGCACTTATGGTATTAAAAATGCCAAGGAATAACCTTATGGCAGAAAAAATTCAAAGTCCTTGATTTAGTCAGCTTTTTCACTGCTGCAACCAAAAGAGCTGACAAGAACAATTAAAGGAGGAAAAGTTTATTTTAGAGCTCAGAGTTTCAGTCTTAATCCATTGATGGGTGATTCCATTCCTCAGGGCCTGAGGGTGGCCCAACATCATGGCAGAAGTGTGTGGCAGAGGAAAGTACCTGGGCACATGGCACAGGGAAGCAGAGACACCAAGCTCAGCTCACAAAATATATATCCCAAAGGCATGTCCCCAGTGACCCACCTCCTCCAGCCACACCCTACCTGCTTACAGTTACCACTCAGTTAATCCCTATCAGGGGATTAACACATTCTTTAGGTTAAAAATCTTATAGCTCAATCATTTTACCTCTACACTTTCTTGCAGTGCTTTACACATGAGCTTTTGGGGAACACCTCACATCAAAACCATAACAGTCCTGCACAATAATTAACATCCGGATTATACTCCTATGTAACCTGAATGGTTGGTGGAAGAACACTGACATAGGTCAAGAAGGAGAGCAGCTTCGAAAGAAGAAATAACTTATTCAGCAGAAGATAATTCAGGTTCAATGTTTTTATTCATATCAAGGAACTATCTTAGAGTAGACCTTTAATAAATGTTGAATGATCATACTATTGATTATAAAATTAATTAATATTTATAGTAAGTTTTGTAGTTGAAAAATAATTTCTCTAATGGAATACTGTTTAATAGGTAAGAAACATATATTACCCAGGTGTCCCTAAAGAAATGACATTTTGGTCTCCATTGCTAAGAGAGGTATCCACAGACATCCTTCAGCTGGCAACCCCTTAAGAATCCTCAGCCAATACTTCTCAAAATGCCCACATCCAGTGACTGATGTAAGCTAAGGTATATTAAAGTCCTAGGCATTTCAAATGAATGCAGGACAAACCTAAGCTTTACTTTTCCCTTTACCCAGTTTGGACTTTGTACCCCTAATTTGCATAGACGCTGATCCCAAGAGCCTTCTGTAATAATCCTGCACACTAACTTCCTCTAAAGGTCTACTTGCCAGAGACTCCAGGTGGCACAATAACCATTCTCATCTCATTTAACAGGTAAGGAAACAAAGACTCAAAAAGATAAAGATCAGACCCAAGGTTAGGTAACTTGCCCAAGTCTGGGGCTAAGTCCTAATCATTGCGAATCCTAGCTCCTCTCCTATGGAACTTTCATCTTGATGGCTTGTCAGATCCTTGAAATTGATTTTATCTGCCCTTCAGGAGATAAGGTCAAATAAAAGAGCTTGAGGTCCCCTAATCATTTTCACAATCCATGGTGGCATTGCTATCCCTCTGTCCTTTCTTATCTCCACCTCAGGAACTGAGAATAAACACTGACTGTCCTGGAGCAAAACTCCTACATGCTTCAAGTCAATGTCCCCAGGACCCGTGACTTCAGGGAGAAGGAAGACACTCAGATAGGAAGAGGCTGGGGCAGAGCCAACACAGGCCTAAACCAAAGTAGGACCAAGATTCAGAGCAAAGGGTAGAAATAGGACAAGGGTAACAAAGTGTTGATGCAGAAGTAGAGGTGAGGCAGATTAGAGGAAGGAGCAAATAAAGGACAGAAGCAAGAGAAGGCAGAATTAGAGGCCTTCCCTCCAGGGTTCCTACACTTCCCTATCTATGAGCCTGAAGGTATTGCAGGTACTGCCTGTGCTGTGCTGTTCTTAGTACTCTGTGCCATTTTTCACATCTCAAGTTGTACTGCTTCAGCCCTAGCAGATAGGAGGGTCTCCAAAAGCGCCACATGGGCTATGTTCTGTAGATGGGCAGCTCTGCACATACTGTTTTGAATCAAGTCAAAAACTACCACTCATGACTCAAACTGGTTCTCCATTATGAGGATCACTATTTTTAGAAAAGGAAATTTGCAAACCCAATCTATGAGCCTACTAAGTTTAAGTATTATTTGATAGCATGCGTACAACATGAGAAAAATGAGAATTTTTTCTTTAGTATTTATTGTCACAAGAATGAGCTTATTTTGCTAAAGAGAAGAATTTGTTCATTAGGGTATTTATCAGTTTGTTCCAGAAGATTGTAAGTTGAACAAATTGAAGGAAAAAATAGATGGGAGAATGCCCAGGTAAAACTCTAAGTCCAAAACCAGTGTAGAGCGTACCTAGTAATTCATAGCAGTAAATAAATCAGGATGCAGTAGAATATAGTACTTGGGTTCTTAGTTACTTGAATACCAACATACCAAACATATAATTTGATGTCCACACAAATTTGATAGGTACACACACACATACATACATACATACACACACACAAAAAAAAAATCAACACACTCATAGCTATTTATGCATCTTGGCAAAATAGGATTCACATTGAATGGTACCACATTGTGCAAAGGTAACAGTACTCTCTGTCAAGAAGATGTATATCTTTGTGAAAACTCCAAAATCAAAAATGGCAGAATGATAAAGAGCTCTAGGCAGAGATAAAAGAAAGGAGCATCAAAATAATATTGCTGTTGGCAGCAGGAAAGGGTGGGGACAATTGGTAAAACAGCCATTCCAGGCAAAAAGAAAGTAGACTATTACATCCTGACATCGATCACAAATCTGGCACAGAGCAGAAGCAAGATACAAAAGTGATAAAGGGTTGTGCTTATCTAGACATCTCCAGGAAGCTGCAGTCAGCTAAGAGCATAGCATTGGAAGCATGTTTTCTATTTTCTTTCAGAAGGAAGAAAAAATAATGAAGGGAGTTACTGCTTAGGATCTAATTTTGACCAGCAAAGCATATTTATTGACCAAGTTGAAATGACAGAATCCTTAGGGCAGAGAGGGGATGTGTCGTAGCGTCTTACAGTCAGTGATAACCAAAGCTCTAAACCCTAAATAAAGCTAGATGTGTGCCCCAGACAAAAGACAGCTTCTCAGAAACTCAAGGAGAAGATGGGCATGATCTATTGGCCAGACACTGGAGAAGCAAAGAACTTTAGGTTTTTCAAACACAGAATCCTGATAGTCTAATCATGGATGAAGGAGGGGCAGCTAAGAAACCACCTTCGTGCTCAGCCAGTTCTTACATAAACAGAAACACTGTAAAGATGTCATTTCTAAAGAATTAAAGGGCCAAAATGCAACCACAACAAATATAAATTAATACTAAGGAAATAAAGTATAGTTTATGAAAACTGTCAAGAAAGATGAAAATAGGTTTTCTAAAGTATACAAGAACAACAGAAAGATTTGGGAACAACGCTATAAAATCTGCAGAAGACAGGCAGGAAGCAAACTTCTCAGGTCTTCTTTTTTCTGTTGTGGCAGATGAGTGTTTCATGGAACTTCCTGCTTCACTACCCTGCCCACTTCTCAGGAGGTAGTGTTGCACATATGACGAGGCTGCCCTGGCCATGGCTAGAAGACACTCTCAGAACCTAACCCATGCCCAACATGAGATTTGATAAATCGGTGCAGAGAGAGAAAAAACCTCCCTTCATTTTGGATTTAAATCAAATCCAGTAGTTATTTTCCCTTCCATGTGGAAAGCCGCCTAAAGAAGGAACCAGAGTTCAAATTTGGCATTAGAAAAAAATAATAATAACTGGGTTACCAAGGACATCCTCTGAGTCCCTAAATTCAGCCATGATTGAAACAAGTCTTACCCCTGAACCAAAGCATTCCTTTTTCACTTCAAGACCTTAAATTAGATTCTGAGCATTTTTGATTGACAAAGCTTGATTAATTCATTAGTTAAGAAGGTTAATTGTTGGATTAGAAAGGAGAAAGGAAATATCAGGAAGAATATATTAAAGTCCAAGCTAGGTAAGGAAGTTGAAAAAAATTTCAAAGAACTTTGAAGACCAAAGAAGGCTCTGTTCCATAAGACCAAAGAAGGCTCAGATGACATCAGTGAACCATAAATAGTCATCTTTGTAGAACTATGGAGAACAGAAGTCTTGCTGGCAGGTGGGGAAAGGGCAAATAAATGTTTCCATTTTCAAAAAGGTGAAAGCAGTTCAATCCTTTAAACTGTATGCCAAAGAGACTGGATATATCCCTAATAAAACTTTAGAGTATAAAAGGCTAGTAAACATTGGGGAAGTAAATAATTGATCGCTAGGTATCAAGACATGTTCATAAAGTTCAAATCATGCCAGGATTATATCATTTCTTTTTTACCTACATTTAACAGAGGAGATAAAGGGAATATTCATCATACCAGGAAATGTTTGAAGCATTATTCTGATACAGTAGAATATCATGCGTGATGGTAGTAGTCATAAATGGTTTGACTGGTTAATTATAATGAATTTGTGCATTTCCAATCTATTATGTTCCAGAATACATATATGAATATATACATAAATATCCACAACCATATATATATATGAACTCACAAACACACACCTATCATATACTAATATGCCCCCCCAAAACATATATCTAATCATATGTGCACACATACAAATACATACATAAATGTGATACATATGAGCATTGTGCATATGTGTACACATGTAATATAAACAGACATACACATAAAAAACCACACATACATGTAATGCCTAAACACATGTACACACATTTACATATTTACTTCTATGCACACAACATGTCAGAAAATAATATGAACAATAATCTATTCCCCATGACACAGGGGGAAAAATGGGGCAAGACAATTTGAACAAAAACTAATAGCATGAAAGTTAACAGCAAAGTAAGGATTTTTACCTAAGATTTTCTGATCCTTAAACTAATATTCCTGTCAACAAAGGGTATCTTTGTACAGTCTTCCACAAGATGCTAGCTAAAAGAAGGATGGCAAGCTGAAGAAGTATTTGATGTGCCTTTGGCCTCTTGAACTTTAAAAAAAAAATGAATGACAATTTATTGCATTACAATTAAGTCTGAAAATAAATTTAAAAATAGCTAATATATTGTTGAAGAAACTGGAATTTAAGCTGCATATAATATAAAGAAAGGTAATAAGGATAAAATGAGCTCTCAGACACAGGCCACACAACAACACAGTTACCTTAAGGAGAACTGCTTCTTAGCTGTGAGCTCGAGAAATTTGCCCAGGGGGGCACTGACCTCAGGGAAGAAAAAGTCAGATCTTGTCATAGCACAGATTACAGAATGATGAACACTGTGTTTGAGAAGTGAAGACTTCCACAGCGAGTGGGTGATGAAAATTCACTATCATTCCTCCTATCGTCCAGAGAGCTTTAAAAGGCAAAATGGAAATTAGTGAAAAGAAGTTACTGTGAGTCAGAATTCAAAAGAATATAAATATAAGAGGTTCCTGTTAAGGCAGAGATTAAAGGTAGTGATTAATGCTTGAGTAAGATGATGCTTCCCTGCCATAAAGGAAGTCAGAGTCACCTTGGTCCTGACAGGAATCAACTGAGTGGGCTCCCAAATGTGAATGTCAGCAGAGTGGGCACCTGCTGCCCTAACTGTTCCCTCTACACAACCACTGAACGATATCTGTGGAAGGAAATAGATCAATTCTACTGGGATTTCACAAGAAGCCCAAGGTTCTCTGGGAAAGAAAGCCTGTGGATCCCAGGATTTTGAAATCAGAGAAGCCTGTAAGGGAGGATGAGGGAGACCTGAATCTCAAAAGGAGAACTCGTCAGAACAAGAGGGAGCTGTTCATTGCTGTATGCTGAGTACATGGGAACAAGTGTTTATGGGAAAGGACTCGTGGTGGCCCAATGTACAGCTGAGTCTGAAATCCCCTCAGTCTGTAGAATGATAATTTCAGTTTATCGGATGGTTATGTTTGAACAATAATTAGTAAACAGATGTGCAACCACCTGGACATCCAAGTGTGACACACCCAAATGACCTGTGCAAAACACAGGCCAACAGAGGCATAGTCAAGATGTAGAAAACCTCAGCTCACCTGTGCAGACCAGTCTTCAGCCAGCCAGCGAGGGGCAGGCAGTAGCAAATCAACAGGGAGCCAGCTGATCCCAGTCTCCATTTCTGTGTCTTTGCTACCATCAGATGCATGGACAATGGCCTCCCCTTCTCTGCACTGACCAACCTCTGGGATTCCTGAACAACTGAAGTGGGATGGTGAGCAAAGGGGAGATATGGTGCTTCTGTTAGTAAGGACAGTTGAATCCTTGTCTGCCCAGGATTAGGGGAAACATTTTTCTTTAATCACCATGAACTTTGGTTTTTCTACTTAAAAAGGAATGGAAATCACAGGGCTAAAGAAACAGAAATCAGTTACAGGTTTTCAGATGCACTTTATTTTCTTGCTACTTTGCTACCCAACCATACTTTTAAAAAAAAAGAGAGAGAGAGAGAGAGTGAGTTTTTAATATTTTATTTTTTAGTTTTTGGTGGACACAACATCTTTATTTAATTTTTATGTGGTGCTGAGGATCGAACCCAGCGCCCCACTTATGCCAGGCAAGCACGCTACCGCTTGAGCCACATCCCCAGCCCCCCAACCATACTTTTAAAAAATATTTTTTAGTTGTTCAAGGACCTTTATTTTATTTACTTATTTATATGCAGTGCTGAGACTCGAACTCAGTGCCTCACATGTGTGAGGCAGTCACTCTACCGCTGAGATATAACTCCAGCCTCACTACCAAATCAACCATGACCATACTGCCTTGAGAACTGTGCCTGAAACAGGAAAACGTAAAAGTATTCCAGAACTTCCGAGTTCCACACCAGTGCAGGTGAAACAGGGAGGGTTTTTACAGCTCTATTACTTTCCTGTTGCTATTATAACAAATCACACAAACTTGGTGGCAAAAAAAAAGGAAGACAAGTTTATTATGTTTATGGACCAGAAGTGCAAAATGGGTCTCATTGGGCTGAAATCAAAGTGATGGTAGAGCTGCCTTGCTTCTGGGGCTCCAGGGAGATTCTTTCCCTTGCCTTTCCAGCTTGTCAAGGATGCCTGCATTCCTTGGCTCATGACTCCCTAAAGCTCTCTTATCAGTACAACCTCAGCTTCTGTTGTCCCAACTGCTCCCACTTTTTGTTATTTTTTTTTTTTTTTTTAGTACTGGGGACTGAACTCAGGGACACTTGACCACTGAGCCACATCCCCAGCTCTATTTTGTATTTTATTTTGAGACAGAGTCTCACTGAGTTGCTTAGCACCTTGCTGTTGCTGAGGCTGGCTTTGAACTCGCGTTCCTCCTGCCTCAGCCTCCCGAGCTGCTGGGATTACAGGCATGTGCCAGGGCGCTGGCCCAACTTCTCCCACTTTCTTGTCTTCCTTTTTTACTTGTAAGGACCTTTGTGATGATATTGAGTTTACCAGAATAATCTGGGATAATCTCCCTATTTCAGGATCTTTAGTATACCCTCGTCTGTCTGTAAAGCCTATTGGCCACGTAATTTATTCACAGGTTCCAGAGATTAGGGAGTAGACAACTACTAGGATTTGGAAGCATTATCCTGCCTACCACAGAAGCAGCAGCTAAACTAGCAGGAATTCTGAGCGTCACTATAGGGAGTAACTGGAGGAGAATCCTGATCCCTTCTTTTTCTAAATCTCTAAAGGGACAGAGTTTTGAGATTTTGGTAAAATATCCACAAAAGTTCATCCATTAGACCTTGAAAAAGACAAAACTCCAGGAATATCCTTGAACAAAGACACAGATCTGCCAAACCAGACTGAGCAGAGGAGTACAAAAAGCCAAGAAAACTACTACAAACTCTCCTGCCTCTGTATGGATGTACAAACATCCTACAGAACAAGAATGATCTCTGGTTTTGGAAACAGATTTGATTTTAATATTTCCTATCCCCAGAAGAAATTAAAATCATATTTGACAAGAGGGCCAGTCCCTCATAAGAAAATTTCCCCTGAATTTCCCATGTCAATGCTCATGAAGTTAATTTTAAACAGAGAGGAAGTACCCTTATTTGAAGCTTAACTTGGTGAAAAGCATCACAAAAACTATATCAAGACAAATGTTTTATTTAGTACAATTTCCAACAAGACCTGCCTCTTTGATACAATTCTCATTTTTTATTCTGGCAATACCAGGCCATAGCCAATTCCAGATTTTACTCACTTGACAATGATTACAAAAGACAAACCAAGAGCACCTATTCCCATTCTGTGGTCCAATTTCTTTATTAAAATTGGAGATACTATATCCCACACTCAGACAACCAAAGTCCAAAAGTTGGTGGGCACTTTGACTGGCAGTCATTAAGAACCATAAAACAAGACATGTAAGATTTTTTACTCTGTAGTTTCTTTGTATGAGGGTAAAAAAATTACATATTCCCCAATCAGTAAAGGACAAACATGAACTCATTCTCTGGAGTCAGCCCAGGCAACTCAGTGTCACCAGCCACAAAGAATGAATGGCCAAAATAGATACCTGGGAATGCCCTGTCCACAAGTAAAATACAGTATTCTTCATATTACTATTTCATATACAATTAAAATAGCACTTTCACTATTGCTATCTTATTCTGATGAAACTAGTACATTTCTTCTTTTAGCACCAAAATGTCAAGGCTGTTAACTCTCAATTTTAGCAGCCATAAAATGGGGAAGTCAGCCCACATGTCCCCAAGAGAAAGGACATACCAAATTGCAGATAAAATCAGTTATGGAGAAATGACTTATAATAATTTTGTAATCTTTGTTTGTTACAAGTCTTGCTTATGAAGATACATATAGAATTGTACGATGTCAATACAGATTTTGTTTTTCTTTCATAGCAGACATAGCACTATTAATGTGAGGATATTTTTATGCAAGAATAATTTTTGGAAATTCAAGAACAGGGATGTGACATCAAAGTTAAATCAAATCTGTACAACCTCCACCCCAGTTTTCCTAATCGATTCACCCTGTAGCACTGCTGTGACTGTACTTGCCTAGCATTCCCTTCTGGAATGCAGACAGGTGAGTAAAGATATGATCATCACTTCAGTGAAAGGAAGCTGACCAGAATGATCACCACAGATAAACACTCCCCTCACCTTTGACTCTGAGTTCATGAATAACCGCTGAACTACAGGAGGGGTCATATGTCTCTGTTATTCATTCAGCATTCATCAACCAACTTCCCTGGTAAGGATCTGAAAGCCTCAGAAATCTCAAGAATTTTACTGATTTTAGCACTTTGAGGGTACAACTCTATTTTTATTGTCCCTATCTTCCCTATTTATAACCAAAAAGGATGTACTATTATTCATTCAGTTTTAAAATTGAGAAGGGACACACAATCACATGCTACGCTGTCTGCTATAACTGCTATACTCTATTATCTTTAGCAAATGACTTAGCTTTAAGCTTCGTTTTCCAGTCTATAAAATGGGGAAAATAATACTTCTTAGGGTACTTTTACAACTAAATAAGGTGATTCATGCTTTCCAATGAGTAGAGTAAGCGTTTGAATATAGGGCGTGAGGCTCAGGGCAGACTCCAGCCATCCTGTGTGAGCCTCAGTCATCTTCTTTGCCATCCACTAGCTCTCATCCTGGACATGTTATTTTTCTTAAATTTAATACCTTGGCTATGAAATAGAGAAATAACAATACTTATTTTCCATGGTTTTAATGAAAGTCGAATATATATATATATATATATATATATATATATATATATATATATTTGTTACATATATATTTGTTTCAAAGTATTTAACTTGGAACATGGTAAGGTTATTAGTGCCATTCAGCATTTGGTTGCTAGTGTCCAATTAAAAGTAGCTTAAGCACAAAAGGAAATTATAACTGGAAAAATTAAAAAGTAATTGTGCTTTTAGCCATAGCAGATCCCAGGCATGCAAACTGAGTCAAGTTTCTATCTTACCATCTTTTGGCTCTGTTGGTTTCTTCCTGGCTTCATTCTAAAACCAGCTTTTTCCTGCCCTAGTGGAAAGAGTGCTTTCCTAAAATATCCTGGGGGAAAGCCCAAATTGGTTTTGACAGTGACTGGCTTTGTTCTGATTATGTGCCATTCCTGATCCAATCACTGGGTAAAGAAAAGAATGGGGGCATGGATTCACTCACTGTGCCCATTCCTTGACCCCTGAGTGGAAGTTGTTTGTTCCACTATATTCACAACAAACAGACTCCTCATGGGAAAAAGAGGCTCTAAACCAAAGCCCAAAGGGTGATGAATAAATCAAAATATAAATATTGAGCAATGTTAGATATTGGTGGTGGTAGTGGCAGTGGTGATGATGGCATTACTATTTTGATAAATGTATGCATCTGGCTTCTCCAAAGAAATAGAACCAATAAGATCTATATCTATACATCTATAGACTATTATAAGGAATTGGCTCATCTGATTATGAAGGATGACAAGTCCCAAGATCTGCATGGTAAGTTGGGAGGCTAGAGACCTAGCCTCTTAGTTTGAACCCAAAAATGGAAAAGTCTATGACCCAGTTCAAAGAAAGCCAAGCAGGAGGAATCATCTTACTTGGGGGACTGTCAGAAGACTGTCAGACTTCTATCCTATTCAGACCTTCACCTTGAAAATCACACTAACAATCATTATATGATACCCACGGAGACGATAAAGTGCTTTTTTCAGTTTGCCAATTTATGTGTTAATTTCATCCAAAGACACCCTCTCAGAAACACCCAGAATAATAATATTGGACCAAATATCTGGAAAGTGATCAAGGAAGCAATCAAGTGACATTAGCTGATGGATATGACCATTATTTATTTTCTCTCTCTCTCTCTCTCTCTCTCTCTCTCTCTCTCTCACACACACACACACACACACACACACACACACACATACACAAAGACACACGCAAAAAAAAAATATGATCACCCATCACCATCAAAGATGCATACTGTCAATTTCAGAAATAAAACAAAAAAAAAGAAGATTTGGATAAAAGTTTTAACCCATTATATCCCACGATCTTTTGTCTAAGACACCTATAAATATCTATGAAATTCTATAGGACACCTACAGAGATGTTTATTTTTATAGGTGTCCTATATACACAAGATGGGACATGTTAAAATAATTTTTCTCAAGAGTAAGCAAATTGCCAGATCTCTGACATCACTTTAGACTCACGAAACTGAAGCAGTAACTGACTCCTTAATGTAAAAATAGCAAATCTATATATAAATGGTTTGGGGTTTGAGAGTCAACAGACTAGTTACAAACATAATTTCTCTAACACAGACTTGGTGTACAAACCACCTACTTAGTGTCTTCCAAAGAAGTTCAGGAATGGAAATCATATACTTAAGAGAGACTCTGGCTTAGTGTAAGCAGTGACAGATGTTTTTGAAACTAACATCCAAACAGAGGCATTTCCTCCCAAACTGGGTGGTGTGACCTAGTCCTGGGTTTCTTATAATTGCTGGTTATGACCTTTTGAAAAGCTCATAAAAGCCTTGACTGAGAGGGTTTTTTTTTTTTTTTTTTGGTGTTTCTTATTTGTATGTTACCTTCTAATTCATTAGATATTTTGTCATTTTGATAGGAGACAGGGACTTTATTATCAGACTTCTTTGGAGGAAACCTCTAGGAGAAAAGAGTCAAACTATAATAAATGTTTCTTTAAATTTGACCTAACATCTTTAACTTTTTCCTTGACCATGGCACTGTTGACATTTTGGGCTGGGTAGTTCTTGGTCGTAAAAGTCTGTTTTTGTATTATGAGATGTTCAGAAGCATGCTGAACAGACATCACCAGATGCCTAAGCCTTTGCCCAGTGGTGATAGCTAAAATTGTCTCCAGACATAAAAAACTTGTCCTGGGGATCAAAATAACTCCAGGTTGAGTATCACTGACTTAGGCAAATTGCTGGTTGTGACAATTTTAAAAAGGCAAACAATTTGGTCTGCAAGCTTTTGGTGATATTTATTTGTATGCTACTTTCTAATGTATGAGATATTTTGCCATCTTGATTAAATTGATAGACGACAAGGAGTTTTATTATCAGACTGATTTGGAGAAAAGCATCTAACTGAATGAAATGCTTTTTAACTTTCACTTTTTGATTTACATAAAAACAATGATAAACCGTCACAAAAAATTTTTGCCTTTTGACCAGAAAGAAAATACACAAATCATAAATACCAGATCCAACATCAAAAAATTTTGAGTTGAGAGTTCTTTAAATACCATGGTTAGATTTAATTCGAATTTAATGCTTTGTGTCACTTCAACAATGTAATACATTAATACATTTTTAAAAATTATTCTGGATAACTTACTGTCTAAAAATTAATTTAAAGGAAAACTAATTTTTAAGAATTTGCCATCTTTAAGTATTGAATATTTGATTCTGAAAGAATTACTATTGAAAATTTGTCAAAGTGAGCTATATTGCAATGTCTCTAACTATTCTGATGAGACTGCTTATCATAAATAATTATATATATATATAGATAGATAGATAGATATAGATATATATATATAGATATATCACAGCAAAATGCATCACAATTCTTATTACACATATAGAGCACAATTTTTCATATCTCTGGTTGTACACAGAGTATATTCACACCAATTCATGTCTTCATACCTGTACTTTGGATAATAATGATCATCACATTCAATCATTATTAATAACCCCATGCCCCCTCCCTTCCCCTCCAACTCCTCTGCCCTGTCTAGAGTTTGTCTTTTCCTCCCATTCTCCCTCTCCCTATCCCACTATGAATCAGCCTCCTTATATCAAAGAAAACATTCAGCATTTGGTTTTTTGAGATTGGCGAACTTCACTTAGCATTATCTTCTCTAACTCCATCCATTTACCTGCAAATGCCATGATTTTATTCTCTTTTATTGCTGAGTAATATTCCATTGTGTATATTTGCCACATTTTTTAATCCATTCATCTATTGAAGGGTATCTAGGTTGGTTCCACAATTTAGCTATTGTGAATTGTGCTGCTATAAACATTGATGTGGCTGTGTCCCTGTAGTATTGCTGTTTTTATGTCCTTTGAGTATAGACTGAGGAGAGGGATACCTGGGTCAAATGGTGTTTCCATTCCCAATTTTCCAAGAAATCTCCATACTGCTTTCCTATACTAAATGTTTCTTTAAATTTGACCTAACATCTTTAACTTTTTCCTTGACCATATTGGCTGCACCAATTTGCAGTCCCACCAGCAGTGTATGAGTGTACATATCCTTACCAACAGTTATTGTTTGTATGCATAATAGCTGCCATTCTGACTGGAGTGAGACGAAATCTTAGAGTGGTTTTGATTTGCATTTCTCTACCTGCTAGTGATGATGAATACTTTTTCATGTGTTTGTTGATTGATTGCACATCATCTTCTGAGAAGTGTCTCTTCAGGTCCTTGGCCCATTTATTGATTGGGTTATTTGGGGTTTTTTTGGTGAGTTCTTTATATACCCTAGTGACTAGTGCTCTATCTGATGTGTGAGGGGTAAAGATTTGCTCTCAAGATACAGGCTCTCTATTAACCTTACAAATTGTCTCTTTTGCTGAGAAGAAACTTTTTAGTTTGAGTGCATCCCATTTATTGATTTTTGATTTTAATTCTTATGCCACAGGAGTCTTATTAAGGAAGTTGGGGCCTAATCCCACATGATGGAGATTAAGGCCTACTTTTTCTTCTGTTAGACTCAGGATCTCTCTGATTATATTCCTTAAGGAATTAGTTTATCTGCCTGATAATATTAGGTTAGCAAGTAAACATAAATTTATTTATTATAGAGCAAAATCAAAGCTGACAATCTTCTATTGAAAAAATTATTTATCTGTATTTATTGGCCTGAAATAATGTGCAAGAGATAGTGTCCAGTCAAAACACAAGTTCCTGAGGTGTTTTGTGTGGGTTTATGTATTTATTTAGAAAAATAACATCTGAGTAAGAATAGGCACAAACATGGAGAGAAACAAACTGAAATAACATAAGAAGGGAACAAGAAATATGGAAGGAAACACAAGCATTTGGTGAAATTAAATTTTTTTCAAAATGAATATTCAAATTTTTTTCATATTTATTTTCAACATATATATAATTCATTTAAAGCCAACTATTCCTTCTCTTCCATATTCATGGCAAGGGAATCTGCTACAATACAAATGGACAAGAGTATTAGGTTTGTTTAATATAGTTTGTTATAAAAGCCTATAAAATATGGTTCAATGTGTAAATTAATAACATATGCATTTAAAAGAAATATTAGAGAAATATTCTGGTAGATGTTCATAATGGATATCTCTGGCTGAATCACGAAGGCACTTTATGTTATTTTGCTTGTCTGCATTTTATTCTTTAATGAATATGTATTGCTTTCATAATGAGGAGCTAAAAATAAAGGAAAAGAATTTGGAGAGTGGGGAGTGGAATAAAGAAGGAATTGACTCTCCAGAACACAGAAAAGTGTGTCAGAAAAAAAGCTGTGTGAATAAGCAGTCTTCAAATGTGTAAGATTGGCTTTGAAATATGTCTTGGAGATACTAGTCCAGAGCTGCTGGAGGAACTGAGTCATAGTTTCACAGAAATCTCTTTGTAAAGGAGGGAGAATGAATTCCAGGAGAATTCATTTATCAAAATTTATCAAAACAGGTTGGTGGAAAATGGCTCCTGGGGATTTTTTCTCTTCTGGATATGAGTTTTAGTTCAGTTCAAGATTTTTTTGATTATGTATGGATAGGGGAATGCACTCTCCTGTGATTAGAAAACTAATTTACATGGGATTAAATCTAAGAATTCATTTTCCATTTGAATGCATTTCCTAAATCCTAGCCTCACCCCTCTCTTCACCATGCAGAGTGTGGACTGTAAATACACAGGAACAGAGTGAGGAAAGTGGATATTTGTAGGTGTACATGACCAAGGCCTTATTTGGAAAGTAATCGGTATCTCTGGGATGTAAACACAGCCCTTGAAATTATGTTCTCAGGAATGTAGTTTCCCTGTCTTGTTCAATATTTTATGTCTTTCCCTGTCTTGTTCAATAGTTGTTCAGGGTACAGTGAGATAATTGTATGTTTTCAATATCTAAAGATCAAATCAAGATAATTAACATTTCTATTTCCTTATACATTTATCATTTATTTATAATCTTCAAACCTCTTTCTTCCAGTTCTTCTTTAAACTGCACAATAAGTGGTTGTAAACAATAGTCCCCCTATCATGCTGTGGAACACTAGAACTTATTCCTCCTATCCAACTGTATTTCAGTACTAGTTGTCCAACTACCTCTACCCCCTACCTTCTACCCTTACAGGCTTTTAGCAACCACTGTTCTATTCTCTTTTCTTTAAGCTCAACTTTTTTTAAACTTCCACAGATTAGTGAGAGCATGCTATACTTGTCTTTATATGTCTGGCTTATTTCACTTCACGAAATGGCTTCCAGTTCCACCCATTTTGCTGCAAATTACAAGACTTCATTCTTCTTTATGGATAGATAGTACCCCATTGTATATATATGCCACATTTTCTTTATCCATTAATCTGCTACTGGACTCCTGGGTCCTATATTCATCTATAGGTGAATAGTGCTACAATTAATATGGCATTGCAGATATATTTTTGATAAGCTAATTCCATGTCCTTTGGACATATACACAGAAGCAGTATATTTGAGTCATATAATAATTCCACTTTGGGTTTTTTGAGGGCCCCTCAACCCCGACCCATACTTTTTTTCAACATGGCCACATTAATTTACATTCCTACCAACAGTGTATGAGAGTTTCTTTCTTTCCTCATTTGTGCCACCATTTGTTTTTTTTTTTTTTTTTTTTAATTTTTGGTTTTTGATAATAGCCATTCTGACTTGGGTGAGATAATATTTCACTGTGGTTTTGATTTGCCCTTCACTGGTAGCTAGTGATGTTAAACATTTTTTTTCATATACTAGTAAGGCCATTTGTATGTCTTCCTTTGAGAAATATTTCTTCATCTTATTTTCCCACTTTTCAATTAGATAGTTTGGGTTATTTAGTTGAGTTTTCTGAGTCCCTAGCATATGCTACATAGTAATACTTTGTCAGATGAATAGTCCGAAGATATTTTCTCCTATTCTATAGGTTGTCTTTTCACTTTATTGATAATTTCCTTTGATATGTAGAAGCTTCTTAGTTTGACATAATCCCATTTTTGTTTTTGTTATTTGTGATTTGGGGGTCTTATTCAGAAAACCATTTCCTACATAGATATCCTGAAGTGTTATCTTCTAGTAATTTCATAGTTCCTATCTTAAATACAGGTCTTTGTATGTAAGATCCATTTTAAGTTGATTTTTGTACATGGTAAGAGATATCAGTTTAGTTTGGTTCTTCTGCATACAGATATCTAGTTTTCTCTGCAGAATTTATTGAAGAGTCTACCTTTGTAAAAATATCAGTTGGTTGTAGATACATGGATTTGTTTCTGGGTTCTCTCTTCAGTTCCATTGGCTTATGTGTCCATTTGTATGCTTATATCATTCTATCTCGATTACATTAGCCTTATAATGTCTTGAGATCATGTATTGTAATGACTCTAGTTTTATTCTTTTTGATAAAATTTGAGAAAAAAAATCATGATTTCTAATATATAATATATAAACATAAAAGTTCTTTTAAAATTTTAAAATTCAGTTAGTAAATATATAACATATACTTAACTTGCTTTATTTCTATTTTTTATTATCATTTATTCTAAACATCCTTAGTTACAACAAGATTTAAATGTGAAGCAGTTTATTCAAAGACGTATACTGGTGCATAAGTAGTATTGAACTTGATTCTGGGCTATGTTTAAAAGAAGCAAAAATGAATGCTTCTAGTCTAGGAACCCCATAAGAAAGATGCTAAATCCCAAAGTGAGCTGTGGCCCACTGAGCAGAAGTTCCTAATTAAGTGACCTAGGGGAGGTTCAAAGACTCAAAACTTCACATGAAGGATATAAAAAACTATAGGAGCTAAGCAATTTAGCAAGACCCTGTCTCAAAATAAAGAAAGGATTAGGGCTCAGCAATTAAGCATGCCTTGGTTCAAAACAATAAAATATTAATCTTTACTGAAAAAAATAAAAGTAAAAAGCTATAAGAGTGGTAACCAAGTGTAGATTTATGAAGCAATATTTTGGAGAGGGCTAGTTTAGTCTGTAAGTCTCCCATCCGCCTTTATAGCAAGAGAAGAAGTACTTCCCCCTTAACCTCAAGCCTGGGGAGCCAGGCTTTATTGAGTCAGAAAGTCCCATTTGTTTCCCCTGGAGCTGGGAAGCAATGCTGTGCCAAATCCAGAGTTGCTTGAGGTCTGTAGCTGACAGGTGTGAGGGTAGATCCAGGAAAGAGGTGTTAGTGTTCACTATATTTCTTGAGTTTTGTTGGAGAATACCTGAATGTGTCCCAGAGATGAAATGTCAGGCCATAACAGAGAGAGAGAGAGAGAGAGAGAGAGAGAGAGAGAGAGAGAGAGACTGCCTGTGGACATTTTAAATGGTATTTTTTTCTCAGAAAACTTTACTCAGAGTAGAGCAGACCTCTATTAGAGTGTCTGTATGGAATGCACCATGGACATCCAGAGCCTGAGGTTGGGGTCTGAAGTAAGTAGCAGCTGAAGAAGCAAGTTACATCATTTGAACCATGAGTGTCCTGATGGGCTCACAGAGAGATCTTGAAGGAATCCACCAAAGTACCCAAGAGACAAAAAGAAAGTTTCATTGTCTTCCAGATCCAGAAAACACCAAGCCATCTTATAAGAGTAACATCAAGGGAATGATATCCTACTATTTACCTCTATACGTCCTCAGCTTCTACCTGGCCCCATCAGAAGAGATCAGAAACACAAGACCATGGGTTGATGGATAAGCAGATAGCTAGAAGCCCATACTACTGCCCAGAGGACAAGCTGCTTGCCTGAAGTCAGGCCCTAGCTCATGGGAAGAGGCCACTTGAGCCCCTGAAGTCCTTCCAGAAAGACGTGGTCTTTGCCATGCAAAATGGCACTCCTTCTCAATAGGTCCAGATAGTGGAAAGCAACTTAGTGTAATTAAAAAATCAGCATGCATCATCTGTACATTATACTAGACAAGTCAGTTAATATGTCTATCACAGGTGGTTCAATATCAGGTGACAGGTACAGAAGAGCCTCACTTCATTTGTTTTTATGGTTACAGTATGTGTACACAATTAAGAGCCTGTATTTATATATTTATAAATGCTCTTATATTTTATATGTTTGTATGTATAAAACACACACATATATAACAAATGCATTTATATATATATATATACACTCTTCGAGTAGAAAATAAAATTTTCCTGAACAATCTTTAAATCTTCTTGCTTTTTTAACCAGATTTTTTATCTTTTCTTCATTTATAATTCTTTGTAACATTCATACACTATTTAGATCACCAAAAAATGCTTATCTGTTAAGTCTAAACTTTGTTTTAAATAACTCTTTTCCTCTGTCAATCTGTTTGAAATTAATTTACTTTTCTTTATTTACAACCTTGCCAGAAATAAGTCACACAAACCTGTTGAATTTTTTTTTAAATTAAACTGAATCAATAGCAGAAGCTAATAGTTCTGACTTCTACTGCTTCTTAGCTGTTTAAGAAGACAGTAGAAGATATCCTAATAGGTATCACCTACATTAGTAAATAGCCTATATTTTAAGGGTTATAGAAAGTTAGCATTGACACCTTACAGTAAGTCAAATTCAACCCTTCATTTTATAAACAGTAGCTCGTTAAGCCCAGATACAGTGTATAGATTCCCCAAGGACACACAGCAGATGAAGAGAAAGCCAAAACAGAAAGCCAAGTATCCTGAAGATGCAATATTTTTCTAGTCCATAATGTTGCCTGTTCTACTAAGACAGCCCCTTCTTAAAGTTGCATTAGAGAAAGAGCATATTATTGGAAAACTTTTGTGGTACGGGTAGGGCCTTAGAATGGATGTGACAAGACAATACTATTTGAGGCAAAATTCAAAGGTTTCAAGATACTTTTTGCTCCATTATACTTAAAACAAAAAATGATTTGGTTGGGCTACATACTATAAAATGTAATTATAGTCCCTGAAAACAACTCAGCAGAACTGGAGCTATATTTTGCTGTCTTAGCTCACCAAAGCCCTGGAAGATACTCAAGAAGAGATTGTATAACAAGTGGCACACATCATTTCCTTTAGGTCCCACTCTCTGTCATCAGAGAGTAGGACTGATGACTCATTAATAATCAGTGTTGATCACCAAAGTTTAATCACATATCAATATGTACTGTCTAAAACTAGGCGATAGATATTGCTCTTTGTACACATCAGTAAATATTTATGATTCTCTTACTGTAGCCTATATATTTCTGTCCTAGGAAGATAAAACTACTGCTCTGAATAACCAGCTTTTCCAATTTAATCTGAATCTGACTTTTTGTCATCTTTATTTTTAGTTTATAAACTGCTGGGGAAGGGCTTTTTTTCTTCCTGATTCCTGGCTAGAGTTGAAACTGAGATTACGGAAATACCTCAAGAGTGGTTATTTCTATCCACAGTGCAATGAGAAATTTGGGGATGTTTAGCTAAACATTCAAATTTTTCAGCTCTTATCCTTCACTATTAATAAAACCATCATCTGTCTTTCACACAGAAAAATCTTTCCTTAACTTTCCACTTGAGAAATTTTCTTTCTTTTTCATTTTATTTCCTTATAGAGTCTTCCTGGGGTGAGTCACAACATATTGAGGTCATATCAGTTGCACTCTGTTACACAGGATGATGCTTCATTTCCAAAATGTGCCACCAGATACAATGTCATGTTATTAATCTTGAGCTTGGGCCATTTGTGCTAAAGATCCAAACCCATAGATCACAGGGCTCAGAGTCTCCTTCAAACTGCTCTTCCCATGTAAGATAAAAACCGTACAAAAGGAGATGGAGAGGTCCTTTCTAATCTTAAGTTTGGGTTTCCATCTCTACTCTTTATAGAAATTCACTTAATTTGATAATGGTAACTGGTCGATTAAAAAAAAATAAGAGTTCTAAATTTCTTTTGCTAATGTCAAAGTCTCCAAAATCAGCTTTTTAAAGACCTTAATCTTTTAATCCCAAATGGCTTTTCATTCATTTTGACCAGTTTAAATTAGAATATGGCAGCTGAAAATGAATTATAAATTATGTAGCTAATATGGGATTCTTAGCATTCTACTGAATTATTCACTATCCTAAAGTGAAGTATCATCATTTCCTGTGTGGGTATACACAAGTTAGGGAGGAACTTCATGATTTCAGTTTCATTCTCTATTTAATATCCTTCTCCCACCATGGATATGTCCCCAGGCCCACCATCATTATAAATCCCACTATGGACCTCAATACAAGGTTTATCTCATTACAGAGAACAAAGTGTTGCCTATTAATTTTCTAGTAGACTTCTGATTAGAATACTGTTTGCCAAAGCCTTGCAATGTGTTTCATTTTATATACATCCCTTAGTCTAACACCCAATGGGGAGAGAATGTTGGAGAAATTCACCCACTGAGCAAGTTGCTGCCCAGTCTCAGGGCCTCTTCTTCCTCTGGTATATAAATGCTGCCCAGATGTCTTCCTCTATTCCCATAGTTCCAAAGTGTTGACTTTCCCTGATCAACATTCAGGCTCAGCAGAGCAGTAACTCCCCACTCCCCTCAAACTCTAACCTGCCAGTTAACCTTGTACATGACTTTGCAAATATATATAATCCAACTTTTGGCCATCAAATCTCCAAACTCACTCATCCACCCTCTTATCTTTCTTAATAAGCATTGTGCTCCTATTAAAGTGAATGAAATATTTCCTATCTAACATAATCCTGCTTGTGCTTTGGATCACATCCCCTCCAGCACTTCCAGGGGTTTATTCTAAAGTATTCCCTATCTCCCAAATTTTCCTTGCTACTATCTCCATTGTCTTCTTTCCATAATCATTTAAATATAGTTAAGCATCTCTATTTATCTAACAGCCCCTAATTTCTTTTTTGGTTCCCTTTTGTTTGCCACCCCACTACATTCCAAAGAATCTGTCTTGGATAAATCACTTCACCATTCCCTGAGCTTTGCTACCAAACCTCAATATATCTCCTGCACATTTTCAAGTTGATGATTCCCAAATCCACATCCCCAAACTTTGCCTGTGTACACTCTCCCCTCCTTTCTCTCTTTCCAGACATTTTCCTGTAAAGACCCTAGAGACACCTCAAAATTGACATATCTAAAACCAAATACTTGATCTTCCCTTATGAGCTTGTTTCTTGTTCCATCAGGTGACAGCTCCATCCAGCTAGAAATTATCTTTAACCCCCAGTCACAAAATATATTTTTAAAAATGCTCAGTTTGGTCCTTGCTCTGCACCTTAGTCACTGCATAATCTTGACCACATGGAGAAAGGTTTCTATGTTTCAGTGATATCTTTCTGTAAAATAGAGATATTAATAGTGATTATGGAGAATTAAATGAAATCATGCAGATATGACACCTAGTACATAACAAGCATTCAGCAATTTTACTTATGATCATAAATACCATTATTATTATTATTATTATTATTATTATTATTATTATTATTATAATCAAAACATATCTCAAGTCAAACTCCCTTTCTCTATGTGTTTAGAGCCACAGGGTTAGTTCAGAACATCCTCATAGCTTCTCCGAAGTCTCCAGGGCAATCTCTCTGCCCTTAGTCATGCCCAGAAGACTACTCTCCAAATTGCCTCAGTAAGAGATAGGCTGAATGTTTCAAGTATTTCCCAAGGCATTCAACTGCTTCTCCTTGTTACCAGGTTAAAGTTCAGATTTCTTGAAATAGCCTAAATTTGTCTTTATCATCTAGCTCCCACTCCCTTCTCCAGCCTCACCTTGGTTTTCCTCTCATTCATCACATTTGAACCAAAATGATTCTTTTTAAGAGCCTGCTAAACCTCATTAGGCCTCACTCATACCAAAACTTTCCCATGTAGTTTTTCTACCTGGAATATTCTGGGTACTAACTTGGACTTGTTATCTCCTGAGCATGTTTCAAGGCTAAGTTTATATGTCATTTTTTTCAAGAAAGCTTGAGCTAACCTTAATTTTATTTCACTCTTCTTTTTTGTTTATTGAATGTTATTGGTTTCTTAAAATTGTTGTAACAAAGTCTCATGCATGTATTGGCTTTAAAAAAAATTCCTTTCGTCACTCTTGGGAGGCCAGATGATCAAAATTGAGGTTTTGGCAGGGCTCCACTTCCTTCAGAGGTCTAGGGAAGAATCCTTTCTAGCCCCTTTCAGCTATTTGTGGTTCCTGCTGTTCCTTGGCTTGTGGCAGCATCACTCTAACCACTGTCTCCATCTTTGCATGACCTTCTCTGTATCTCTGAGTCTTCCACTCTTCTGGAATGCCCTAAATCCAGAATGATTTTATCTTGAAGTTCTTAACTAATCAGATCTATAAATACATTATTTCAAATTCTGTGTTATCTGGTAGTTTGGGGTAGGGTGGAGGGAGACAACATTCAACCCATTAACTTGCCAATCTTATTCTCAGAACTATATGCTCCATGAAGGCGATGATTACATCCATGGTGACCATCACTGCAAAATCAGATTGCCATATGGTCTACACTTAGGAATTAATTATAGAATGAATATGTTCTTTTATTTCAATTTTTACCCAGCCTTTCTACCACATTATTATGGCATCCAACAACCTCAAAGATTGACTCCAATTTTTTTTAAATTGATTTATGCCTTGACCTAAAAAATGAAATAAACCTCTCTACCAAAAGTGGACATATCCAAAAGCAGAAAGAAGTAAGGACAAGGCAAACTCAGAAACATCAATCAATTGCTCAATAGAATTAAACTAGAAATCCATAACAGAAAGATGCCCAGAAAACCCAAAAAACTACTTGGAGATTAAACAACACATTTTTGAATAATACATAGGCCAAAACAAGAAAACCTAAGACAAATTTTAAAATATTTGAACTAAATGAAAACAAAAACACACAACTTATCAAGAAGGCATAATGAAGGATGAGTGATAAAAATTGTTCGATGTAAATTTATAACATTAATATATGTATTATATATTAGAAAGATATTTTATATTATATAATATTAGATATTAGATATAAAATCAATCATCTAATTTACCATCTTAGAAAATCAGACAAAAGCAAATTAATACAAAGTAAATAGAAGAAAATCAATAATAAAAATTAGAGCAAAGATCAATGTCATTAATAACAGGTATTAATAAGAAAAACAACTAATCCAGAAGCAGCTTCTTTGAAAAGATCAATAAAATTCTTTAAGAAAGAAAAAGATGATGCAAATTACTAATTCTAGAAATGAAAAGAGGTAACAAGACTACAGGTTCAATGGATCTTCAGAGGATAACAAAAGAACATATGAACAACTTTGTGCCCACAAATTTGATCCACAAGATGAAGAGGACCAATGAAAGACACAATTTGCCAAACTGACACAGGAAGAAATAGATAATCTGCTGCACGCAGTGGTACACCCATCAGCTATTTGGGAGGTTGATGTAGGAAGATTGCAATTTCAAAACAAATTTGGCAATTCAGCCAAACCCTCTCTCAAAATAAAATGCAAAAGGGGCTGAAGATGTATCTCAATAGTAGAGTGCTCATGAGTTTAATTCTCAGTACCATAAGAAAAGAAAAAAACAATACTCTTAATGGGATTATATGTGTTAAAGAAGTTGAGTCAACAATTGATAATATTCATTGATAGTATTCATTGGTAAATTCCACCAAATATTTAAGGAAGAAAACATCATTCTCTGTAATATTTTTCAGAAGATAGAAATAGAAAGAATACTTCATTAAATGAGGCCAGAATTATTCTACTACTAAAACCAGACAACAAATAGTACAAGAAAAGTATAAGCCAATCTCTCATTAAAATAGATTTATACAGAAATCATCAATAAAATATTAGCAAATCAAATCCAACTATATACCATAACCAAGTTGGAATTATTTCAGGTATACAAGAGTGATTCAGAATGCAAAAATCAATTACTACATTCTATCACATCTACAAGCTAAAGAAAAAACTCATGTGATATCAATACATGCATAAAAACACCTGACGAAATCTAATATCCATTCATAATAAAAACCCATAGTACACTAGGAAAAAAATTCCTCAATTTCATAAAGAATGTCTTTAAAACACCCTATAGCTAACAGCATATTCAGTAACGATAAATTCAAAGATTTTCCACTAAGATAATGAGGCTAGAATGTTCCTTCTCACTCCTGAATTTCAACATCATAATGGAAATCCTTGCTTGCTGGGCCATAAGACAAGAATATGAAGTAAAAAGTATACAGATTAATAAAGAAGGAATAAAACTGTATTTGTTCACAGATGAAGTGATCATCTATGTTTAAAATCAGAAAGACCTGACCAAAAAAAAAAAAAAAATACTCCTTAAACTAACAATTATAACAAGTTTGCAGGATACAAAGTTAATATATCTAAGTCTATCACTTTCCTATATACTATGAGTAAACAAGTTGAATTTGAAATTAAAAATAAAATACCAATTACATTAGAATCCCTTATAAATAAAATAACACCTCTAAAAAATACGTTCAAGATAGATACAAGGAAAACAAAAAGCTCCAATTAAAGAAATGAAAGCACTAAGTATATAGAGGGTCTATATTCATGAATACAAAGAGTCCATATTGCTAAGTTCTTCCCAACTTGATCTATAGATTCAGTGAAACCCCAAACAAAATCCTAATTGGCCACTTTGTGGATATTCTGTTCCATAGATCTGTCTACTATTTTGCCAGCACCACGGTGTCTTGATCACTGTATCATTATAGTAAGTCTTGAAGTGGGGTAGCGCCAGTTCTCCAAATTTATCCTCCTTTTTATTGGCTAGTCTGAGTCTTTTGTTTGTTATTCTCCATATAAACATTAGGATCAGTTTGTCAATTTTCAGCAAGTAGCCTGTTAAGATTTTGATTGGAAGAGATTGAGAAACTTCACAAAAATTAAAAATTTCTACTCTGCAAAAGATACTGTCAAGACAATAATGAGATGCCATGAAATGGAAGAAAATATTTACCAACAATTTGTCTCATAAAAGACTATTATCCAAAATATACAAAGAATTCTCAAAGCTCAACAATAAGAAAACAAGCAAACCAATCCAAAGTTTACAGACTATCAAAAAAGATACACAGATGGATATGAAAAGATATTCCATATTATATGTCATCAGGAAAGAGTAAATTAAAACAACAATAAGATACCACTATAATTCTATGAGAAGGGACAAAATTAGAATACCAATAAGTACCAAGTGCTGGTGAGGTTATGAAGAAAAAAGAGTACTCATTCATTGCTAGTACGTGTGTAAAATGGTACAACCACATTGAAAGACATTTTGATAGTTTCTTACAAAATCAAATATATTCTTACCATATAATTCAGCAGCCGTATTTTTGTTATTTACCTCTAAAATTTGAAAATACATTCACACAAATATCTACCAAAAAAATTACTTACAATTGACAAAATTTAAAACAAAGATGTCCTTCAGCAGGATACTGGGGGAAAAATAAATAAATTAAACTATAGTGCAACCAAACAAGGAGCTAGGATTGTTTTAAGACATTTTAATTTTTATTATTTTCCACATTTTATTGGTGTATTATAGTTGTACATAATGATGAGATATGCTGTTACTTATTCATATACACACACAATATAATAAAATAATTCATCCAATGTTGTTCCTCCTCTCTTCTCTTTCGGGTTCATTTCCTTTTTTCTACTGATCTCCCTTCAATTTTCATGAGATTTCCCCAATTTTCTTTTTCTTTTTTTTCTCTAGCTTCCACACATGCAAGAAAACATGACCTTGACTTTCTGAGTTTGCCTTATTCTCAAGTTCCATCCATTTTCCTGCAAATGCCATAATTTTATTATCTTTATGGCTGAGTAAAACTCTGTTGTGTATATAAACCACATTTTCTTTATCCATTCATCCATTAGTGGATACCTAGGCTGTTTCCATAGTTTGGCTATTAAGAATTGTGCTGTTATAAACATGGGTATGCATGTATCGCTGTAGTAAGATGTCTTCATTTTTCAGGGTAAATACCGAGAAGTGGTATAGTAGGGTCATATGGTGGCTCCATAACTAGTCTTTTGAGGACCTCCATACTGATTTCTATTGTGGTTGTAGTAATTCACAATCCCATCAACAATATAAAAGTTGATGCCTTCTAACAATTTTGTAAGCACCAAATACTCTTTGTTAAATTTTCTCTGCATCCTCAATGAGATATTATTCAGCACTAAAGAGTGAGCCATCAAGCCATGAAAAAACTTAAATGCATATTACTAATTGAAGGAAGCCAGTCTGAAAAGGTTATATCCTACATGATTCCAACTGGATAACATTCTGGAAAAGGCAAATCTATTGAGACAATAAAAACATCAGAGATTACCTGGGATTGAGTAGCAGAGAAAGATGAATGAGCGTAGCCCAGAAGAATTTTAAGGTGGTGAAACTACTGTCTATGATACTATAATGGTAGGTACATGTCATTATACTTTGGTCCAAACCCATGGAATGTACCCCAAGAGGGAATCATAGTATAAATTATGGCCTTTGTGGGATAATACTATTTCAATGTAGGTTTATTGATCATAGCAAATGTACTATTTTAGAGAGGAACATTAATGATTGGGAAAGCTTTGCTATGTAAGGTTGGGGTATATGGGAAATCTCTACTTTCTGCTCAATTTACCTATGAAGCCAAAACTGCACTAAAAAAAGTCTATTTTTTTTAAACTAAATAAATAGTATTTAATTATTCTATCTCTTCTCACATTAGTATGGGCATGGGTTTTTTCCTAAGCAATTTACATCTAGCCATCTTGTTTTATACCTTAGTATTTCTTTTAAAACTTCTTTAACAGCAGGAATTATACCTTTTGTTATTTATACTCCTATAGAAATCAACCACAATAGCTCAAAATAGAAGATTTTCATAAAATATTTATCTTTTGTAACTCTAGATTACTTATTGATATATAAATTCAGTTCTGTTAGAATTAGATTTATTAAAACATAATAGATTATTGACTCTCTGACTTCTGAAAAACAAAAAGGAAAGTCCCTCACTCAAAGTGCTAACAGGTTTTTCAATTCTTTGATTTAAAATTGTATAAAACCTGTTCATGTTTCCAAGTCGGAATGCCCTCTGGGTACTATTTTAGATTTGTTTATTTCCTTGGTTCCACTGATCTTACCTTCAGATTCAGGTAAATTCAGTGGTGGCACCTTCATAGATATACTCACAGTATTTATCACTGATTTTTTCAAAGCATTAATTTTTTTTCAAGTTGACACACGTGACAAGATAACCACACTCAGAGTAAGGATGTAACTCAGTGGTACAGCACTTGCCTAGCATGTGTAAGGTCCTGGGCTCAATCTCCAGCACCTCAATAAACCAACCAACCATACCAGCATTCACATATATACATCATGTTCTAGGAAGAACAAAATTTAACAAAGAATATTTGGTGCTCACAAAATTGTTGGAAGGGCAAAGGCCAGAGAAAATTTCCATTAGCACAGGTTGGCCATCAGAAAGTTACTATTGTAATTCAGTCTAGGAATTCCACTTATATATTCTGGAGGTCACCAATATCTGCAGCAATGATACAAGTGACAATAATCAATGCAACATTCCAGAGGCCACTGTAAAATCTCACTTCTATCAATGCCCAATTATTTGCCTGCCAATGCTGGTAAAGCAATAATATCATTTCTACCCAGTGGTATACTAAAAATATCTAACTGACTCAGTGGGCATGAAAAAAAAAAGTGTAGTACTTTCCTATTTCTGTAATTTCTGTAGTTTAAATACTCCTACCACAACTGAGTTAAAGCCACAAATGCATAGTTGAGAAGAGATGTGCCCAATCAGTTCCTTTGAACTTGTATGAGCTAGCTCAACACACCACTGCTTCTGCCCCTCTGGCCTTCCAAATATTGCACTAATATATCTCACTGATAGAACTTAATACATACTCAAAGTCCTGCTGGCAAAAGAGACAAACAAATGTATAGCTCTCACACTGCAGGTCCCTGCCACACAGTGTAGAGCAAAGAAAGGCATGTCAAGTGCTCAAGAACTAGTTTACATGGCCTACAGACTAATGTTAGACCCCACTTTCCCTTTCACATGCAAATAAAAACAAAAACAAATAGGCCCTGGGTGATTTCATCTACATCATGGCCCAATTCCCAGATCAAGCTCTGCATGGGTCATTTGAAAATTAGTGTTAAGCCAACACAACAACACTAATTCAACCTAACATTTAAGGAGCCATAATGATGTGCTAGCCATTGTTTTAGGCTTACTTGTGTGTGAGTTACCTTTCTGTCACTGTAACAAAATATCTAAAAAAAACTCATTTAAAGGAGGAAATATTTATTTTGGCTGACGGTTTTAGAAGTTTTAGTCCCTGGTTGATTGGACCACTGCTTTTGGGGCCTGTGTTCAGACAGTGTATCATGGCAGAGAATGCATGGTAGAGCAAAGCTGCTCACCTCATGGTGGCTAGGAAACAGAAAAAGAGCAGCAGAGGTTGTGCTTCCAACATCCCCTACAAGGGGAGTCTCAGTGACCTTTCTTTCAGCTGTCCCCACCTCCTAAAAGTGCTGTCAAATAGCAATAACAAGCACATAAGCTAGTGACAAAATCTTTAACACCTAGACATTTGGGGTACATTCCAGATCCAAACTATAGTGACATCCATTACTACAAAGCCTTCTAAACCATTTCAGATTTACCATCATCCTCATTTTGGAGATGAGAAAACTCAGATTTTGTCAGATTAAGTAAATGTTTCTGATCATACAGTTACTGAGTAGAAGCACATTTCACTTACCTCTCTAGACATACTACCTGAAAATCATCCAGTTTTTTATAATGGTTTTGGCTTCTGAGCACCATGTTTGGTATCAGATGCCTGACAGTGTTGAGTATGTCATAGAATCAAAATATAGTTCTGAATTACTTTTAGGACTGCATTACATCTTAGCAATCATCTGGCATCATTGGAAATGCTGTAATAAGCATCTAAGGAAAAATAACGGTGTAATTTACAGTTCACCATAATTTGACCATAAAGTATCTCTTTTCCTCTGTTTGCATCATTACTCCAAAAGTTTTCATTCCTTATATTCTTCTGGTTTAGATGAATATTCTCTCCTCCTAAAAGTGTCACTGACCTTAATGTACAGAAAGAATAAATAAATGATCTGTATAATTTTCAAAAGGGAAAAAATGGGTGAGAAAACCAGAAACCAATCTTTCTTTCAATAAACATAAGTTTGCTTATGCTATTTTTTTTACATTTTCTTACATTTCCAAGTACCATGGCTGGTCTTAACATGTATGTTATATATTTATACATCACTTGGAATCACCTCTCTAATTTTTCATGTGCTTTGTCTTGCTTCATCCAACAAAAAGTCACTCTATGCTTTCATGTCACGTTCACATACCTCGCATTCCCAGTTCTAGGTTTTGTTTTGAAAGCAAGCAAGCATATCTGTTTATTACAAACCATTAAATGATAATTTAGTCAGTGTGCTTTTTACCTGTGTAATTTCAAGCTAATTGCACAGCTGCATATTTGTCCAAACCAACATAATTGTGCTTTCTTCCCTATTTGGTGGATCCGTAACTTTAAAATGAATAAATAGAAGACATATGATGGGGGAGGGTCTGACCTTCGATTTATGGCAGGCCTGATTTCAAGGACAGTTACTATCTGTAAGATCCCCTATTAGTTCTGGCTATAATTTTGCCAAGGCAGGCTTTTGAATTTATGCCAACTAATTGCCCTGACACATTCAGGGCTTGTCAGATACCAGAACATAAGATGTTTCTAAGCTATGTGATATCTGGTTGAAGGCAGTTCAGAGTATCAGATACACTAAAACACATCAGGATACTGACAGCTCTGAGGATTATATTTCTTCTCTCACCTTCAACCTGATGACCAGCAGTTGTCTGGTGACAGCTTAAGAAATATGAAGTGGTCATATTTTCAAAAGAAAAAAGCACTATGCTATTTAATTGACCAATTTACCAAGAAGAGTTCAGTATTACAAAAATCAGAATTATTTTTCTCTTTGAGCATTAGAACAAACAAGTATTTCTCCTCTTCTGAAGGTATTTTCTTTAAGATTGGCTGGATTTTTCTGGCATTTGACATATCAGCTAAAGGAAGCTAGTCAGCTATTTGATACCCGGTTATGGTCAGTAGGTGTTAAACGGGATTAGTTAAACCTAATTTGACACATGTATTGTAAATCATTCCGGAAGTCTGAGGAAAACAAGCTTAGATCTTTGTCCAGGAGAGCCACTAAGAAAGACAAACCCGTTTTCAAAGTTAGCAAAGGTTGACCATTCCTAGTACATATAAAATCAACATAAATCCCCTCTGATATCAATAAACACACCCATGCAAAAAAAAAAAAAAGCTAGAGTTTGAATGACTCTAAATGCTGTCTCCCATCTCAGCACAAACTGCTGTGTCTGGGAATAAATTTATCATTTCCTGAATTCTGCTCTGGCCAGTGGCCAACAGAGAACGTACATCAAAATTAGAAGAGATGGGAGGTGGGACTTGATTCCACATTGATCTGGATGATGATGATGGCAAGCTTAGAAGCTGCCTCCCTGCTTAACAGTTCACTGTTTCCAAGAGTAAAAGAACACATTCAAGAAAATAACAGGAAGCCAGTCTACAGCATAGAGAGAATCTTGCTTGATTTGATTCCTTTACAGCATTGCATTATCATCTACATGAAAGCACAGCTCACCCTGACAAACCCTGAAATGCATAAAATAAAAAAGAAGAGGGAAAACGCCTTTACCACCCATCTGTTTGTGTCTTAGGAAATGTCTCCAGTGCATCTGCTTGCTGTCTCACCAAGAGGTTTTATGTGACCACAGTACGCAGTGCAGATGCCAAGGAGGGACAAACGTGGATATGTGCTGGCTTGACCTAGCTCTCAGCAAACCCCAGATGCATTTCGTCTTAATGAAGCACCCACGTGAATCCACTAAAAGGGAATCTCTACTCTGAAACTCAGCAGCCACTTGTTCCTGAATCATGTTAAGTCTTGTTGGGAAGTTTGAGGCAGCTTCCTGCAATATGCCAGCAAGTTATTGTTGACAGAGTCAGAAGAGGTCAAGAAAATCTGTCCTGGGTCATCATCCTAGAAGCAATTATGTAAAGCAATTATGCTTTTATGCAAAAGTGATATATCCAAGTAACTGCCTCGAATAAGGGAATATAATGGTAAGTGGCATATGAGAATTTTTATTTATCTAATAATTTCACTTACTGAAAACATAAAGTTACATGGCAGAAATTTGAAATAGTTAATAACTTCTCTCTCATGCATAACCACACGTACACACACATCTACACATATGCACACTTTCAAACACACAGATAGTCCTAGTTTCCTAGGGTTGTGGTAACAAAGTACCACAAACAGGTTGGCTGAAACAATGAAAATCTATTCTTATTTTCCCATAGCTACCGAGTCCAAAAATCTGAAATCAAAATGTCTGCACAACCACAGGCCCCATGAAGACTCTAGGAAACCATCTTTCTACCTTACAGTGGTTAACCAGCAATACTTGGCATTTATTGGTCTATAGATTAAAATTATTAGATGTCATCAAAAAAAAAATTCCACCTCATTGGAAATTACAAGGTCCTGTATAGTCCATTGAAAATGCACAGTCCAGAGGCTATAGATGTGGCTCAGTATACAAAGTGCTCGCCTAGCACGTGCAAGGTCTTGGGTCCAATGCCCAGTGTCATTAAAAATAAATAAATATATATATTTTTTATATAAAAATATATAAATATTTATAAATATAAATGTATGTATATTTGATATTTCCTTGGTCCAGGAGACACTCTTTTAATTCAGAATAACTTTTAGACTATGGCAAGAAAGTATAGTAACATTTAGAATGTCTGCATCTAAACAGAAGCAATGCTACAGCAATGAATATGGCTCTCTGAAAACTTGCCACTTGGATTTTTCCACAGATGCATAGCTCCAATTATACAGTAAAAATCAGCAGCAAAATGGAATTTGATTTTTAGGTATTCACGTTAGAGCAAAAATGTGTTGGAATAACTTGGAAATTTAAGTGATAACTGCATTTTTAAAAGATATTCTTATTTTAAATCTCAACCTTGTTTTCCCAAAAGTGGGTTTTATTCCAGATGCTCGTCTTTGGGGTTTTCTTTTCTTTAATTCTAGCAACTAAGTCTCCTGTATCCACACATACCCTTTCTTCAGCCCACTTTAAAGCAAAGTCAAACTTGCTTGGGTAATCTTACTTGTTAGGCTTTTTTCTCCCCCTCCCCCAGCCCTGCCTTCCATTCTAAGGATTAAACACACAGGTGTTTTACCGCTGAGCTACGTCTCCAATTCTTTTCTTTTTTTTTTTTTTTAAAAAGGCTGGCCTTGAACTTACAATCCTGCAGCCTCAGCCTCCTGAGTCACTAGGAGTGATATCACTACCAGTGATATTGTAGGAGTGCACCACCATGCCCAGTTTTGGCTTTATTTTTAAAAAAAGTTTCTTATAAGATGTAGATAGGCATGGTACCTAGAAAAACAAAAGAGCCCAGACATATATTAACCTTCTAATCCCTAGAATCTGGGAATATCACCTTATTTGGAGAAAGAGTGACTATTACTTTCTATGGCAAAAGACAACAGATGTGATTACATTAATGACCTTGAGAGAAAATGCTGATCCTGGATTATAGGGGTTGGACCTAAATACAATCACAGGGACCCTGATGAGAGAGAGAGAGAGAGAGAGAGAATATGAATGAATCAGACAGAGACACAGATGAGAAGGCAATGTGAGTAGAGAGAAATACAGCCATGAGCCAAGAAATGTCCACAGCCCCTAGAGGGAGAAGTATGGGATTTATCCCTGACACCTCTAGATGAAGCCTATGTCTCAATTTTAGGCTTCTGGGTTCCAGAGCTGTAGAGAATAAATTTAACTTTTAAAACCACCAAGTTTGTGGCAGTGCATTACAGCAGCCATAGAAAACTAATACAATGGGTCAAAACAGGAAACAAAAAGAGAGGTGATAGAAACAGTCTCTACCCAGAAAGAATGTGGCTTTTTCTACTGATACCTGTTATTAAACAACCACCTACTACCACGTAGGTACCAGAGAAGGAGTTGCATGCTTCCCACACATCATCCTGTAGCTTACAAAAACCCAAGCAATGCAAGTGTGATTGTCCCCATTTTACAAATGAGAAAACTGATGGGCCCAAGACTGAGGGCACCTGCATTCAACTCCACATTTTTCGCTGCTCTGTGACACTCTGCTGTATCCCATACTTCTTCCCAACTGTAGTGCACACTTACAAATGTGTTTCTTTTACTCTTAACCAGCTGCTAGCATTTCCCTCCATATGCCCAGGGACCAACCAATTGCATTCCTAGCTTCTGTGGGAAACACAAAACATAAAAATAACCCATGAGGCAATGTGCCTCACACACCATGGATTGTGATCTTTTCTGAGTCTCCTCAATTCCTAAATCCTGGCCCTAAGCTATCTAGACAGGTTGATTGCTCCTCCACACCAAATCCTGACTTATCTTCGACTAGACAAATTGCCAGCAATTTCCCCAGTTTCCACTGTAACATTCTCGTCTGGGTAGAAACAGAATTTGAGATTACTGGGCCACAACTTATCCATCCTGCTAAACTCTCTCTTTCTTCCAGCCCTTATGTTTGCTACCACCACAAACTTTCCAGTGTTCATTGCAGCCTTCATCCACTGCAATTTCAGGCCTCAGTGTGTTTCCTGAAGGCAGGGAATCGCTAATGAAATCTCATTCTCTTTGAGATATATATAGGTATATGTACGCACGCACACATCACAGCTTTAGCAGGTATTCATTTCTTGAGGCACAAAAAGACAGGTGTGCAGAAATAGAAACCTTCACTTTCTCCATAGTTAAAGGTAACCTTAGTCCTCAAACCCCCATTTCTCCTAATGTGGGAAAGGAATTCTATTTTCAAACTCATCTCTGTAATTGCTCTCCCTGCATCAATCCCCTCCTCTCTTTTCCTTTCTCCACGGGAGAAAGTTCTTTTCCTTTCTCCAAGGGAGATCTAAATTCTCAAGGTTTAGGTATCATGCAGCCGGGGGCAAGGGCCTGTCTTCTGACCTCCCCTGTGTGGCTCATCCTCCCTATCTTAGGGTATACATCCAGGATTCTAGGTAGTGACAGGACTCTGTCTCTCTGCTGTCTTACTGCCTTCTTAGCACTTGCTGGAGCTGCTGACCCTCTGAGACCTCTGTAGCCTGTTTCTCTGCTATCCAGGCCTTCCTCTTTCAGGAACCTGCTGCTGATCTCTGGCAAACAGATATCTCTCAGTTCTCAATTTCAATTCCTATGCCCCTAAGCACAGGTACTGTTCCAGGTTTCCTAGATACATCTGAAGAAGTAGAGGGTAACTCAGACACTTCTGTCTGAAGCATCACATCACCATCTCTATCTCCTAAGGCATCCCCACACAGATAGAAGAGCCCGAGAAATGTTTCCTTCCAGAATTCTAGATAAGAAGCAAGGTGTCATCTCCTCCTCCTTCTCTAGAATTCATTCAAGCTTCTCTTTGAAAATTCTTCCTGAACTCCTCCTCCTCTCAAGCCTGGAAAAAATCCCTAAGTTCTTTCCACATGGGAAAAACAGCTGTGCAAAGGCTTCATGGCTCCTCCATGTTCTCTGGTTCAGGGTGTACAACCAGCACCTCCAGTTACTACTAAGCTTTGCCTTTGGTTTACCAAGTCAGATTCTTTAATTTCAACATAACCTTTCCTCTCCCATGCACCTCATAAGGGTACTTTGTTTTTGAGGTTACTGTGTCTGCTTTGGGCTTCCAGTGACAAAATTCAAAGTCAAGTGAGAACAAGTGTGTTTCCTGTGGACATGTCTCCTTTCTTCACAGTAGATGCCACTATTTCAGTGCATGGAGAGCTTGGCATAAAATTAGGACTTAATGGAATGCGAGATGCATCTGTTAGCATTTGGAAGACATTTCTTTGCAACCTGATACAAGTACTGTAATCTAGGTTTATGATATGGTTTATAACTTTATGTAATACTATTATTTTAATGGTACTATTTAGTTATTTTTTAGAAAATAGGATGTTTAAATTTCCTACGTGTTTAGTTTTGAAATCAAAACTAAACTACACTTATTTTCTCATTTTTCTTTCAAAGTCAAACGAAGTAAAGTAGTTTATGCATTTAGAGCCCAATTTAATATGGAATATCAGAACTAATAGTACTGTTCATAAAAGGCATGTGTATGTTAAAGATTGCTCATTACTTTTACATTTTGTCATATTTTATTATTGATAATACAAATACTTGAGAACATGCTTTAAGAATCACTCAGCTCATTCTGTGTAGCTAATGGAATATGCTATACATTACTAAACATTCCATCCTAATGGATGAACTTTTTTCTAATTATGCATGGTTATAGATGATGATATAATAAATGACACATTTTCTTTACTAGATTACTTACCTGTGATCAAATGCTAAAAATTCAATTATTGAGTCAAAAGTTAGAGTTGGAGCCATCCAGAGTGTCTCCACAAAGCACAAAGGTTATCCCAGTGGCTTCCCTTCTTCAACTCAATGCCTGTAATGCTACCCGTGAGATTTTATAAAGATAATCACAATAAAAAGGGTTTTATAAAAAACACTGCTTTTATTTCTTTATAAGAAACTGACCTTCTACTTTTTTTTCTGTTTACACAATGTATTATAAAAAGTCTCTAAAGTTGAATAGGTTTAAACTCAGTAACCTATAATGTTATCTTCAGTCATTTTTTCCTATAGTAACAGAGTGAAGGTGAACTAATTGGCATAATATGAGTCAAAGTACAATGTGACAATCTTTTCATATGGCTTCACATGTAGATAAGATGTTAAATAAAAATGAGTATACCTTTAAACAGGTAGTAAAGTTATAAAATAAAATTCTTCTATTGAGTCTGTATCATTGTGGTAAATATTAGACCTGAATCACCAAGGAAATGGCTGATAAGAGAGTATGTGTATTTCTTCAAACAGAAAGACTTCTTAGAAATTTGAAACATAACCCTTTACATAAGAGTGGGTATGTCTAGAGTTTTTCAGAATGTATTCAGGTTTAACTGCATTATATAGAGCTCTTTTCATACACGTCATAATGTTGTTGACTGCTATTTCAGAAAGGTATTTTGTTGGTTCACAGTGGTCTTCTGAGGAGCAAAATGGGTCAAAACACTAAGTGATTAAATTGCTACAATTACTACGGATACTGCATATTTCAATAGCTGACAAACACCTAGTTAAGCCAGACAACAGGGTGGGGGATCTTATTTTATGCCTAGCAGAAGGAGTTCTAGGAAACTAAGTTCTTGAGAATGCAGTTAACACCCTAGTTCTACTCTCAGTGGTGAGACAGCCTCTCTCTGTTCGAACATAAAGGGAAAGCTTTGGACACAAGGACTTCTAAGACCTTTTCAAGCCTCAAAATGCTACCATTCTATAGAAGTGGCATCAACAGCAGCCCAACCTCAGCATGCCTACAATTGATTCATAAACAATAGCCAGTGTAGCAACTTGTAATTATAATGTAACCTCTTTATAGTTAGTCAGTGGGCAATATGTATGGACATTTCTTCAACTCTCTCTTAAGTATGGTCAGTGTCAGGTATTGCCTGATATTCACAGTATTACAATCACAGTATGTAAAATCACATATTTACACTTAATGATCCACAACATTACATGGCACAGCCATTAAGGTATGGGTCTCTAGGAATATTTTTTGTTTAGTGAACCATTTCCAGGAACGGAACTCTACAGGGGAAACAAGGAAAGAAAATAAGAAGTTGATTGCAAAATCATAAGATTCTTTTCTGATGTTCCCACATCAGAGGTGACATCTCTCCCCCTTCCCACCACCATGTCTCTCTTCTATAGTTCCATCTTCTTCAAGGACCTTTTCACAGTTTCAAAGTACATAGGTCTTTATCTCTTTTCTGTAACACTGGGTGAGTACATGTCCTCATGTAGATTACCAGATTTCGAATTCTTTCCGAGATTCAGGCTTTCTGTGTTCATCCATATATTTCTCGTAAGACATGGTATCTTGACAGTATTATATTACTTGTTGACTCAAATTCACAATAATTTAATCAATGTGATCAATATTACTTTATATCCTATAATTGTATTTGTGTGATAGAGTGGTAATACGGAGCTACCCAGGGTTTAAGTAATGGGATTTTATAGGAGCCTATGTGAAAACCGTGTTTTTTATTGGATTCTCATGGTACATCATCTGGACAACACACGCTGTGGTTATGAAATCACGAGAATCATGAAAACACTTGAGCTAATGCACACAGACAATCTGTGATGAGCATCCCGAAGAGTTTATGTTCTGAATCCCTCCTTCAGATTGTCCCCTTGCCAAGGCAAAAGAACACCATTTACCACAGCTCCTATGGCATGGAAAATCCCACAGGCTCTAATCGGTTGCTCTCGCAGTGGCCCCCTACACTTAGCACTGTGTGGCCTGCCCTTTCCAAGCCTCACTACTCTAACATCTGGAGGAGCAGAGACTGTTGGGGTAACTTTTCTCACAAAAACAGCCACTCAAAGTCCTCAAAGACCACAGAGAGCTCAAAGGGAAAAAGCAGGGTCATCAGTTTCTAATCACATTGCCTCTTCAGGGAATTTACTATCCTTGCATAAGTCAGCACAAATCAAAGTCGTAAAGCATTTTTAAGTCACTAAAATTAAACTTAGCCCTTAGCTACAGTGTTAGGCAAAACTGGATTAAGATATTTTGCATAAATAACCCCAATAAAGTCATCACCTTAAAATGCCCAATTTCTGTTTTTCACATAAAAGCATGTAAGTAGCCAATTAGAACAAAATAGTGTTTAATATCAAATCTAAAAGGTAATGTTCATGAATTTTTGTTTGCAAAAATCTCTGGTTTGACATATATTGAAATAAAACCTGCAAAACATCTTAAGTGAGTCAATCTGTGATTTTACAAACTTTCTTTTAGGTTTAAAAGAGAGTTTGGTTATATGTTTAAGTTTCATTTACAGGAAGTCAAATAAAAACAAAACTGACAAACTAACCTGACAAACCTTGCCCCAAATTGGATTCAGTAAAGTTTTTGGATTGTCCAAAACCTCTTTGGCTTACTGTGCAATGCTTTCTGAGTTATGAGTGGAAGAAAAGTTAGGCAGCTTAAAGCCATATGGTCCCCATACAAATGCAGTTAAAATAGAGATAAAATTAAAGTCCTTTATCATCAAGTAGCTGACTAATCTATATTCTATCAACTAGATCAGATTGGGGGGTCATGCTTTTCATTTCTTTTGTGTCCCAAATATAAACCTCAGTTATTTACATATGTTAGAAAATGCTCATTAAATGAGACAATGTAATTTAGCCCAGAAAACAGAAGAAAAATCTAGTTAAGACTAGAAAGTACTAATGAATCATGGGATATAACTCTGACACCTAACTTCACACCTATATAAATCTTATCTTTCAAAATTCAGCAAAGCTTACATCTTCTACACATTCCTTTTAATTTTTTTCCTCCAAATTCCTACAACACCTATGCTTTCCACATTTCACAATTTAGGAAAAATTAGGTGGGTATATTATTTCTCCTGCTTCCTCTTTTTTGTCTTATTTCTACTACTAAGGGAGATTGTAAGTGTCTTGAAGGGAAATCAGTGCCTCTCTGTTTTGTGTATCCTCCAAAGTGACTAGTGGTATATTTAGCATAAAGTGGATATACTGTTGAATGCATAATTCAACTTCCTTAAATGAGATCTCATGTCGGTATTTCAAATGACTGACATTTTTCAATATTGTAAACATCATGTACCCAAGGGATACCTATGCATTTGCAGGAAGTCCTAGTAGAATATTCATGTGACTTTAATGACTATGTAAGGCCTAAGCTACCTAAGATGCATCATGACACAAATAGAAGGGGTGGGGAGAAAGAGGTAATTATAAGCTTCAGGTGTTTTGTATGCCTTTTCTCGAATGCAGCTGCTATTATCTCTACTTATCATTGACGTGTCATTTTACATTCTGGCAGCAGTGATTATTCCTAATTATACACAGGAAAATAAATTGTAATATGTGTTTAATACAAACAGTCTATCATTTAGGTAGTCATGTCAAATGGTTAATCATGTTTAAAACTAACAGGAACAGGTTAGGGGGTAGAGATATGCAATAAGACAACCTCCTCTATTCTTAATTTTGACTTAAAATTTAATCTGAAGGTCAGAAAAAAAATGCTTTCAAGAAATGCGCTAACATTTTACTGAAAAAAATGGTTTCTCCTGGAACTATAAAGAATTCTTTTAAATTGCATGACACATCCCCCTATCCTTGCTTAAATACCTCTGCAGGTAAATATCTGTTTCCTGTGGGTCTAATTTCCCATATTTGGCCACCTGCCTCTGCCTTGTCTATGAAAAGGCAAAAGAATCCATCATTTGGGATGCAACTCAACCATTTCCTAGCTGGCAAGGTATTAGGTAGACTCATTTCCAAAGGGAAGCTTGATTTAGTATTATATGACTGACCTCTCCTGTAAATGTGATTATTCTGCTTTTGTTCAGGCTTAACTCTGCCTTGCAAATAAGAATCATTCTTTCAGACAAGTCCAATGCAACTAAGTAGGTTTAAAAACAAATGGATCTGTATTCTGCAATCAACTAGCAGAATTATTTACCTTGCATTGACCTGTGGCTATTCACAAAATAGTCCTGGAGAGTGCTGCTTCTTAGCTAAATATTATCGCCATTAATAAAGTTTGGGAGAAAAGCCAATGGGAATACAACAGTAACACTCATATGTATGAACTCTCAAAATACTCCCAGACTTGGGCAAGTCTACCTATGGGCATATGATAACTATTTATTCACAGAAACTTGGTTTGGGGTTTGGGTTTTTGGTGGTGGGGGTGGGGGGTTGTTGTTGTTGTTATTTTTGTAAGAAAATATTAAGGTTTTCATCAATTACTACATTTCTCTACAAAATAAATTTTCACCTGGCAAAATTCCAAGTTAGATTGCTGTTTTTCAGACTCTCAGTATCTCCAGTGTCTCCTGCAGAGGTCATTCACACCTCTCCAATACTTTTTAGCATCACAAAAGTGAAGTATTTAATATTATAAGACCCTATAGTGAAAAATAATGAGAATTCAAAGCTAGCCATCTAGCTGGACCTATTCCATGCATGAACCTACAATGGATTAGTGCCTCTCTATGCCCAATTTGGAGAATACCAAAAAACACATACATGACTGAGTAGATTTACTAGGGTCTCAAAGAGTAAATATGCAGAAAAACAAATGAAAGAAAACCTGGTGTATGTTAGAAGAAAGCAAGGGGAAATGACCACAAATTGGGCTGAAAAGAGGGAAATAACTACAGCTATCATCAGAATCTGATCACAGGCAGAATATTTCTAATGAGTAAATGACATTTTGCATCCCAAAAACAATAGAAAAGAAAGAAAGAAGATGCTATTCGAGTGATATGAAGTCAAGATTCTGAGGCTTTAGGGTCCTATTAGTCCCCATGACCACTCACCTATTATTAACAAGCCAAAAATAGTGGAGCAGGGACCACATTCTTCATCTCCTATAACTTGACACCGCTATTCATCTTCAGTGAGATGGAGGTCACAGGGAAACCTCGTTTTATGTGCAAGAGAAGTCTAGAAATAAACACTCCCAGTTTGCCATTAGCCATTATGAATAAGGCAGCAAAATTAATTTATTTTAATGTTATACCCAAGAGGCACATGTTTTCCTTTCTATGTGATTACGAAAATACTGAATGTCCCCTGAGGAAAGAAGTTCTTTTTTAGACTTCAAGAACAGACAACCCAATTTTCTCGGAGTTTGTTTTTTCTCCTTTGAGAGCACACTTAATTTGTTAATGCGGGAGTGCATTTGTCACCAATAAAATTCATCTTCACTCTATAAACAGACTGCCTGAAATTAGTCCTGATAGAGGGAAAGCTGGGGGAATGTACTTGGTTTCATATTATGAAAACATAATTCAATGGTTTAATTTGTAATAAGATTTTTATATATAACTATTGCATGAGCAACATTAGAAAGATCCTGAAAGGCCAGCCACGATTTTATTCACTTCTTCCAAGTATTGGCTTTTATGATTACAAGTCCAAAAAATAAACAAACAAATTCTTTTTTTTTTTTAAGATAGAAATTTCACTGCTGCAAATGGCGCTGAAGACTGTCAGGGTATATTGCCTTCAACACTGGTACTTATCAATGAAGAATGAAATTTGGACTATTTGCAAGACACTAGACTGAGTATTTTGAAGAAATAAAAAATGGAGAGGATGTGGCTACTACTTTCAAGTCATGAACAACCTATTAGGGACACCCACACTGCAGAAGTAACTGCCTATCAGGCATATGTGGCAGTGCCATGAGTGAGTTCAGTTTATAACCCTTCTTGGCTGTAAACAACAGAAACCCAAATTAAACCAGCTTAACAGTAAGAAAATTTGGTATAATGCAGAAAAGGAAATGAAGTTAGGGCAGGACATGCCTCAACCACATGTCAGAGGACCCACTTCCTCCCCTCTCTCTGAGCTGTCCATCAGAGCATCAGTTCATCTTAACCGTTGCTTTGTCCTAAAATGGCTGCCAGCAGCCATCAGAGCAACATGCTTTTTAGCTCACATCCAGAAGGAGAAGAAAGACTCTGCTCTTTTTCCAAAATCCAATTCCTTATATTGCATTAGCCTGCCCATGAGCTGATGTCTAATGAGGGAGATGAGGCTATCTTGAATGATATCAAGTAACCCATAAGTTATAGAAGAGGTTAAAAAGCCAAACACAACGTTCACCAAAGTGTGGCAAAGAAACAAAAGCAGAAGTAGATCTTTCATTGCCCAGACAAAGCAGCCTCCATAGGGGTTGCTAGTTATTTCAAGGTTCAAAATTGCCAGCCATGGTATGCAATAGGCAGAGCTTAGAATGGGAAAATGTTTTTAAAACCTCTGAGGGATGATTCATTGTGCCTCCATGACATTTCTAAATTTGGCTAAAGAGGAATACCTCAGTATTCTCCCTTTCTCCTAAAGTCAGATAATCATTCTCAAGTGGTTGCCAAGCATTTTCAAACTGATATTTCTAGCTCCTTCCAAAACAGTCTGTCACTAAACTCACCCACTCTACAGAGGAGGGGGAGAAGGAGGAAAAGTTGCAGTGATATTACTTTTTATAGAGACATGAAATCTTTAGTTTTGTCAGTTTTTGAAGGGTAAAAAAGTGTTTTCAATCTTATTATGCCTCTTGCCTATGGGTACCCTGCCCTAGTCTGAGTCCACACCTGGTCCTTTGCACTTAATTGTAAGATTCCCTCTTTCTTTTTTAGTATTTACAATATGCCATGTGCTGTTATAAGCTCATTACAGGTGTCATAAGCTCATTATATGCAAAACTTCATTTAATTTTCAAAACACCCTCTGAAATAGGAATTATTATAAATCCCACTTCACCAGTGAGGAAAGCTGAGCCATTGAGATATTGAGTAATTAACCCATCACACAACAGTCAGGGCAGAGCTGGGATTTGAATGCAAACAATTAAGGTCCAGGGTCTGAATTCTTACCCTAAATGCCACAGTTACCTCGGTAGCCCATGGGTAGAGGTACCACAGGACTCAAGAAACCTAAGAAGGGCAGGCAAAGGAATAGTGAGTGTATCCTGTAAGATGATCAGAAAAATTAAGTACCTGATATTCAAATAAGTTCATAATGAAGAAAAGAGTGTTGTTTTGGGGAAAAGTTGGAGGAGAAATGTTGATTAGTATTTATTAATGAACTAACATCTATTATACAGGGTACACATGCCCAGTGCTTTGGGCCTGAGACTCGTTTAGTTAGAACTTTCCAAGGCTTAATTTCCCTTATCATAGAACTCAGAGAAGTGAGGCTTCCTACCTATGGTCTCAGGGCAGACCTAGAACTTGAGCCTGTATCTGATTCCAAAATCCATATTTCTTTTCCATTTGTCCACCTTAAAGACTCCTGAGCTCTTCCAAGCCAAAGTCCAGAAAGGAGAAAGAACTCTTACCTACAAATCCTCATTCATCCTATGAAATTATACCCTCTTTAAATAATAATAGTAATGGTAATCACTGTACATGAAATAACTTAATATCACTCTGACCAATTTCTCTGCTCCCAGACCTTCTAACAAAGAGACCAGAGAAACACGACCTGAGTAGATGAGTAAGAACTATTAAGATACTCACCAAAAAAAAAAAAAAAAAAACTGATATCCCGCCAGCATAGAAATATGATAAGATACTGAAAATATCTTCTCTGCCTTTCCTCAAAAAAGAAGAGGGAAACCCCCAGCTCCCCAGGGAGAGCATAAATTCCCCTGAAGATTCCTTTGGGTAGCTCAGTACATCATATTCATATCTAAAAAGTCCACCAACCCTGCAGGGTTGTGAGGTCCATTTCTGCTTCTGACAGAGTGACCTTGCAGGCCTGAGCCTTGAGCTGGGGAGCAAGCTCCAGGAGAAGAAAGCTCATTATTTGGTAAGGCTGTGTCTTTGTTTATTATGTTCACATGAATAACTTATGGCTGCATGGCCTTGTGAACAGCAGCCTTGACACGGCTGACATGACAGCATCATATACAGAATCCCAGTCCACCCTCCTGGGAGAAAATGGAATAGTGCTCGTTTCACATTTCACGGAGACAGGCTTCTCAACTATTTATAAGTTGAATAGAAATTTCCACTACCTCAACTGACACAACTGGCTCTTCCTAGCAACTGATAAAACAGATCCAACTGGAACATATAGGAAAAGGCTTTGGAAAAAGTCAGTAGTGCAGAGAAAGGGCTGAGGTCTGTATCAAGTCAGACTCCTCTAAAAAGGACTACTGTCCTCCTTGCTCCTTTTTCTCCTCCACCTCCACCACTAATATCCTAGATTTATAGCTCATCCAGAATGGATTTTGCTAGTACTTTTAACAATCATTGCTGTGGTAGGTACCTGTCCCTTATCAATACTTATTAAAGACTCATTGAAATTGACCTTGATCAATGTCAAAGTGTTATTGTACTGAAATAAGGCCTGTCTCCTCTAATTTGGTATTATTCCATTCAAAGGAGATTTGTTGAGGGCCTTCATTGTGCTGATTCTGGGAATTTAAAGATTAATGAAATTAAGGCTCAAATTTAGTAGGGAGATAGACACATACACAGAAAATATTAACAAGAATAAATGTTCTGCCACAAGAAAGTACATAAAGTGACTGGGGAATAGAGAAGGGCACTTAACCCAGGCTACAAGAATATTTTGTTGATAACAAGTACAGGCCCAATGAGGAGTAATTCCTCATTGTACTTAATCTTCACAGCAATCCTCCCTGTGAGACTAGTCCTATTATTCGTCCAGTTTTCCAGATAAAGAAACCTGGGCTCAGAGAGATTAAATGATTGGTTCAGTCTGACAAAGCAAGTAGCAGATAGAAAATTTAAATAGCCCTGTCTAACCACAAAAATCCCGCATTCACTTATACTGGATTTCCTCTGAACAGCAAATTGCAAAGTTTAACGTTCATGACGGCATTCAATTATTATTCAAGAAATATTTGCTAAATGTCTGCTGTGTTCACAGCTCTCAAGGCAAAGGACACACGCTATTCAGGGGTGGTTCAGGACTTGCCTTTGAAAATCATCTAAGGCAAACTTTTGAAGGAGATAAGTCAGTCGGTTATTCTGGAAATATTTACAGAGTACTGTAATACACCAGGCAACATGCCTGGTTCTGAAAATATGGAGTGATCTAAAACACAGTCTCTATCTTCATGGAGTTCATATTCTAGAAAATATGCAAACATACACATTGAATTGAAGATGGTATAGGCTATAAGGAGAAAGAAAGGGTTTAGAAAGCATGGATGAGGGCCAAGCATTTTGGAATGGGTGATCAATAAAGCTTCTCAAAGAATTTGAGAAGTCTGACAAGGAGAAAAAAATGAGTTCTGTGAGATCATGTTTGAGGAGTATGTGCGGCCAGGCAGAAGCAATAGCAAGTGCAATGGCTACTGGACAGGAATGGTGAACCAAGAATGGCCACAGGCCAGATCACAGTGACAGAGGTTGGAAGCAACACAAGGTGGGTGAAAAAAATCAAAGGGTAGATCATCCAGGATCTTGCTAGCTATGTAAGGGGCTCCCATTTTCTTGTCAGGGCAAAAGGAAACCCTGGGAGAACTTTGAATAGGGACATGACATACTCTGATTAACTTCACTCTAACTGCCACATGGAGACTTGATTATGTGGGCACACAAGTAGAAACAGGAAGACCAATTAGGACACTATTATACAATTCTAAGTTTGAAACGATGCTGAGCTAAACCAAAAGGAGACACAGAGGTTGTCAGATTGGGGATGTATTTTTCATTGCAGTGCTGACAGACTGAATTAGATGTGGGTTGTGAGGCAAAGAGGGAAAGCACTTAAATTCCTGGAACAGTGCCTAGCACAGAGTTTGTACTCAGTGTGTGGAGATTCTTCCCCTCCTCTTAGAACTCAACATATTTCGCTTGGGGGAAAATGAGTCACAGGCATAACTTCACACCAGGTCTCTAGGAGTGGCCCTGACCAAGTCCAATCTTAGGATCACAGCATAGCCATAACAAGTAGATGATATTCTGTCTCAGTGGCTTTGATTGCACCAGGAATCATCTCTATGTTGCATTCCAATAAGCCAAGTGGAAGAATGACTAAAAGAATTCTGGTTGTACCAAATGCAAAGCAACTTCCTTGATAGGAGCATTCAGCTTCTATAGTTTCATCTATTGCAAACTCACATGGCTTTTCAAAGGAAGTCTCCCTGGAGTTCCTAGCTCTCAGCAGGTCTCCTTCTCAGAGCCTCTCAAAACTCCTGTATCTTTCCATCCTGGCTCTTTTCAGTGTCTACATTTCATTCTTACAATTGGGAGTAAATGACCTGTGGAGAAACGAAATGGAATTAAATAAGGGATGGGTACTTAGATCAATTTTAAAAGTTCTATTTGTGGTCACTAGTTATCCTACCAACTTGGAGAAATTGCTTGTCACAAGCCATCATGGACTGTAGGCTATGGCATGTGGTGTTTCTTATCAGGGTTGTGAGATGTATTTGGATCTCTTGGGTATTGATTCAGGACACTGTCCTCCAGATGTAGTGAGACAGGCCCGCCTGGATTACAGCTGCTGTCTCCCAGCTGTTCACCAGGCTTTCAAGTTGCCCTCTTAGACACTATTTTCAATACCACAGGTGGACTGTTTCTTTTAGAATAGAGGCTACTCTTCTGTGTCTCTCCTCATCTTATTCAGAATAAATGCCAACAGCCTCATAATGGTCTGTAACACCTTTATCATCAGGGCTCTTCTAGAAAAATAGGTGCATGATTAGACTGGTCATTGGAAAGAGTTAATAAAGAGATTGTCTTATTCTGTTGCTGCTGCTTAAACAAATAAATTGTCATAGGCAGGTTACCTTATTAACAATAGAAATCCATTTCTTATAGTGCCAGGGGCAGGGAAGTCCCATGTGGAGGATTCCAGCAGATTTAAAGGCTGGTAGGATTTATCTTCACTTTGTCTATGATGCCTCTTCTTTTTGCAGTAACTGCACATGGTAAAAGGAGCACACAAGGCCTCTTAGGTCTCCTGCATGAGGGCACTAATCGCATTTGATAGATGATGGCCTAATCATAGAAAGGTCCCACCTCTACTATTGCACTGGAGATTAATTTTCAGCATAAGCATTTGGGGGAGATATAAGCATTAAACCATGGGAGGGGATATTCATAGAAGTGAGGTTGAGAGTCAATAAATATTGCAGCTGGTGTGCAGCCCTGAGGCTAGCAACAGTCAGGAGCTGTTATCATCCCTAGTCTGATGGGAAGATACAGGATGAATTGGGAAAAGAAGAAGCTAATGGAAAACATACAGCATAATGCCCGGTTTGATCTGCCCTTTGCCTCCGATTGGTCCTGCTGCTGAGCTTCCCTAGCCACCCTGGTATAGCTTAACATGTCAGGCACTGTGTCCCTGTAGTCTTTGCATTTTCTGTTCCCTTCTCTAAATAGCCAGATAGCTCATTCTCTCTTTACTTCAAGTTCAAATGTGTCCTTCTCAAGTGCAAACTGTCTGATAGGTCTTAAAATCAGAAACCTCCTCCTTCAACATCAGAATCCCCCTTAATCATCTTCGACTTTTCTCTCTTTTTTTCTCCTTTTTCCCATTGTATTTCATACACAGTTATATGTAATACACATCCTCTACTAGAAATAATAGCTCCAAAGAAGTGATCTTTGTGTTTTTTTTTTTTAATTGATGAGCTCTGAATGCCTAGAAATAGAAACACATAAACAGAAGGAAATAATCACCATAAGTGCAGTATTCAAATGTCCTTATGTTGAATTTTGGTGATAAACACGAGTAAAAAGTACATAAATATATTAAAACCAATCAGTCTTTCTTCCAACTCTATTCTCAAAAGGTTAAGTCTGATTAAATGTTGAATGAATTTCTGTCCCTCTGTAGGTAGTTTCAGAAAATTTTTGCCAGAATGGAAGTTCTTAATGTTAAATTTCATTAAACTACTTCAGTAAATGACAGTGAGCCTTCTACCGTGATCCTTGAGTCAGATCTGTCCTCACAGATGTATGGAAGATCTGAGAGACTGGTTTTGCCCTTTGAAACTCCTAAGAATCCTCAGGCAAGAATACAGCAAAGCCACTATCCAGGAGGTGCTTAATTGTGCTGAAGGAGAAATAAAACTCCTTACAGTGTGCAATAATATGTCTTGATAACCTCGCAGGGAAAGTTACAGAGTTCTACAGCTGAAAGAACTTAAAGAGCATCTGGAAAAAAAGCAACACTCTCACTTCACGGACAAGGAGACTAAGGTTTTGAGAAACCCAGAGGCTTGATCAGTGACAGCAAGCAAGTGTCCTGCATGAAACATAGAATCAAAGTCCCCTCTCCCTGGGCTGGGGCTCTTCCATCCATATTACAAAAAAAAAAAAAAAAGAACAAAGAAAGAAAGAAAAATTTTAAAACCAAGAGACCAAAGGCCTTTGAAATGATTCTGTTTGTGCATGTCATCCCTCTATATTTAACTAGCATCCAAAGACTTGGAGTCATAATAAAATGTTTATCCCTGTATGCATGCAAAAAAAAAAAAGAGGTATGTTGCACCAAATATATGGGGTTAAACAATGATGCCTTAAAAATTTCCTTTATAAGGAAAAATATGTGTCTCATAAGCTTATGAGGGCAATAAAACTGAGGATAGCAGACCTACAGTGAGGAAAAGTACTTTCTAATCAGGCTTCCCACGAATTTAAGCGAGGATGGAAGTAGGCGATGATTTCATCTTCCCCATCAGTTCTTCCCCCACAACGCAGGGAACTCTCAAGCTTATGCAGATGCACAAATCCTCTAGAGTTCTTAAAATGAAGGCATATTTTTATAGTGTCATCAGTAGCCATAAAAGCTTTGCCAACAGGATTTATGTGCATCGTGGTAGCATGTTTAAATGTTAGTTCAGACTCTAATAAGAAATTACAAGTAGGTAGTGTTCAAAAGCAGAAAATTGGTTTTCTTAAAATATCTAATTTATTTGCAAGCCAAAGGGAAAAGCTTCTTTTTGGAGACAATATCACAATATCCCGTTTAAAGTCATCAAAAATGACAAAAGGAAGGTCTACCTAAGGAGCCATGGACCTCATCATAGAAAGGAAGTTCCTTTAAACCCCTGCTAAAGAGATATTTTTAAAGTAGGTTAGGCATATCCTTGAAACAAGAAAGCCTCTTTAGATGTCTGGTTTTTGTACCCTTCAGGCTATTGCGCCATTCAGCCCACTTTATCCAATTCGCAGAGGTTATAGCTTCTGAGAGGCAATGTGTCAAGATAAAGGCTGCGCATCCGTAGGGCTCTGCCTTCATCCCTTCCACTTTGGGCAGTTCCTCTACAAGCTCTCTTCTTGGATAAAAATTGACAGAATCATAGCAGAAAATATAAGGTACCTTGAACTTGGAGATTTTCCTTTTTTTTTCTCCTAATATCATAAATGAGCTGGTGATTTCATATGTGGGTGAACATCAAGAACTGTGACTATGGCCTGTCAAGGTTAAACAATTTAATCTAAGTAAGTAACTAGGTAGGAAAGGAAGTCTTGGAGAGAGAAATCCAGCCACACATAGAATTCAGGCAAGTCAAAGTTTCATTTGATTTGCTGTAAGTAGAAAGAGAAAGTATAAGATTGAATATTTTCAATAGAAACCTGTAGAAATTAGATTTTTTTTTTTTTGCAGCTTTTAGAGAATTAGCCCAGGAGATTCATTCCAACATGGGAGGGTACACAAATCTCAATATTTGATTGTGCATTGAACAACTATGAAATAAATGTGTTTATTTTATACACAATGTTCACATTCATTTTTCTGTCACTTTGATTTGTGTGATGATGCCTCGGGTTGTAAAGTGTTGACCAAGAGAACTTCAGCTGTAAATACCTCAAGTGTTTATGGAAAATGAAAACTATACTCCTGAGGAGGGTTCTATTAGATTTGTACAAGACTTTGATACATGTTTTAGAATTAAGTGCTATAAACAGTGAAGAACAGCACCCCTGAGCCAAAGTAGTAAGAAGCCTTGTTAATCAATGAGATACATGAATGAAATCCATTAGCTGAATCATGACAATTCAAATATAAGTTACATGTAGGCAAGGATGCTTTCTTTATTTTTTGTTGTGTATTTCCAATTCCCAGTACAATGTCTGGCACATTAAAGCAGCTCAATAAATAATGTTCATTAAGAGAATAGTACAATGGATGAATAACTTTTCCAAATTCAAATGAAATATTCTCGGAAAACATAAGACCAATTCATCAGAAGACCTTGCTAGCCAGTTGAAACTTCTTTAAAAAGAACAACTTCTCTTGCTCTTAATATGCTTTCACCAAGCAACTGCACAAACAATAACTAGTTCTCCCAAATTCTTACAAGATAGTAATTTCTAACTGATTAAAACTAATCACAGATCAATCCCTTGTCCTATATAATGTGAGTCGAATGAACTAGCTTGCCCACATTTGAGGAAGCCTCACCATCTGAGAGAGCAAACTAAGATGCTTTTAGCTGGCCCACATCTCCCTATGAAGATGTACCTCACACCTGGTGGACACTACTTTCAGCACACAAAAAAAATAATACCTTCCATAATTGTAGTATCCTGATACACTTAGGAACATTACTCACCTCTTATTTCTTCAATATCTGCAGTGTAAGGACTCAGTGGATACTGGATGACCAATAAAACATGTTGAAACTTTTTTATGTCATCACTACCATCTTTCCCAGTAGTCAACCCTCCTAGGGAAGAAAGTAATTAAGACTGCCTTTCTTTTTTTTCAATTAATTTATTTATTCTAATTATGTATATTTGACAAAAGAATACATTTTCTGCATGCTGCCTGCTTCTAAACCTTTATTCTTTACCAATATATTTGATGTGCCTGTAGGCAGTTGGTTCGCTTCTGTGTTACTATTCAACACATTGATGTGAAGATGATATTGGTTTGACAGTTTGATAAGTTTTAGCTAATCATATTAGTTTGCTGAAGCCTCCACAAAATACTTAGTAACTTGAGCAGCAGAATTTTTTTCTCAGAGTTCTGGAGGCTGGAAGTCTAAGATCAAGTTTCCAACAGGGTTGTTCCCTAAGAGACCTCTGTTCTTGGCTTGCAGGTGTCTAAATTTCTTCTTATAAAGACACTAGTCATATTGCATGAAGGCCCTCCCTGGTGCTCTTATTTTAATTTATGCACCTCTTTAAAATGCTTATCTCCAAATACAGTCACATTTCAGGGTACTAGAGATTGGGGCTATGAATGGGGGAAATAGTTCAGGCCACGATCCTGACTTAACTCTATGTGAATGCAATAGGAAGTAGGTACAGAAGATGTAGGCTTGGAGAAGTAGAGAAAGAGGTACAAAGCAGGGTCTTATCTGTCCGGGTTTGGTAGAGAGAAGATAGACTTTAATAAAGCAGACAGAGTAGGATGACTGTTTAATGCAGGAGGGAAGTGACTGACAAAGGCGGAGCTAGCTCTGCCTGAAATGCCCTGGTGACCCTGATGGAGCATGGGATTGTGGATAGGCTTCAGTCTTGGTCTCCTAGAAATTAGACCATTTCCCATGTAAGGTGGGTTTGCACAGAGGAAATGAAGCTCAGCTCCAGCAACCCCCAGGGTCCTTTCCAGGGCTGTTGGCCTGATTTTATATTCATGGTTTGGTTTTCTTTTCCTTTAAAAGGACTTTAGACTCCATAAAACCTGGATCTGCTTCTTGATTTAAAGTACATTCAACCATTTTCAGAAAGAAGGGTTTGGGGCATTTCTTGGGCCAGATCCTAAAACTGAGTATTTACTTACAAGAAATAATGCATATGTTATATAAAATACAATACTTGAGTCAATGGCCTTTCACTGAAAGGCTGAAAGAACAGTTAATACAATCTGAATTCTTGCAACTATGCACCTTCGACTGACTTTCAATCCCCGCACACACACACACCCATATTTATTTTTATATCTGCATTCAGGACTGGATAACCAAACTGTGCAATTAATTTAAAAAGTGTATTGTATATGCTTAGTAACTATAGTTGAAAATATATTGCTTAGAATGTTCCAAATTTCCTTTCATGGGGAGCCATCCTTCTATCACCTCTTCTCATACCCTAGGTATTAATTCTTCTGATACCCTGGGTATCAGTTCCCTGGCAGTGCACATGTCTAAGCCCAGTGAATGGTTATTTTCTTATTTTGACATTAACCACAAATGATTCCTCCACTTTCTCTGCAACAACACGAAAATAACCATGAAACAACCACTCCAACAAAAACGCAGTGTAAACATCTTAAATGATGCAACACACTATTGCAGGGTGAACACTACCAGAGGCATTTTGAATTTTGAATTTTACACATAGCTCTTCCTGGGAACAGCCTATGATTGAAGACATAAAGGTGGCTCTTGGTTGGAAAGCAAAAGAGGGAAGTGAGATGAGATTGGTGAAGCAAGACAGTTCAATTTGCCTAACAAAGCAAAATTCCCGAACTGAGTTACTCTTACAGCACTGTAATCAGCCATGTTTCTTAAAATGCCTGGGTTATATCGAGCCCCACTCACTATGGTAATTATCAGCTGCCACCACACACAAGTGCTGCATTCCCTGATACTTTTTTTTTTCTTCAAAATGTCACTTTATAATCTGAAGGAAAATTACAAACCCTACTTTTTTTTGGAATGTTTAAAATAAACTCACAAAAGCACCAAGCCTGTTACAATTACTGTCCTGCTTTGAGGGAGAAATATCCCAGGTGGTGTTTTATCTCTGCAGCATCTATTTCTAAAGTTTAGCCACAACGGAAGAAGCAATTGTGCCTTATATAATAGCAAGCCGATGCCAGTTTGGAGGAGAGGATGAAATTTCTTTGAGAAGACTCGAGACTTTATTCTAGATAAACATAAACGACTCTAAAAACCAACCCCACAAATGCTACCTTAATAAAATTACACTCTTTAAAAAATGGAATATTGATCATGTTGAATGATGTTGCTATGTATAAAAGTTACTCTCTCTTTTTTAATAGGTACATAAAACCCATATCAAGTGGAGTGTTGTATGTTAATGACAGTATTTCCAATTAGATTACCAATATCAGTCATTCTGACATGCCATCATTCTTTATTTTAACAACTGCTTTTACACCCTGCACTTTAGAGTCCTTGTATCTTTCAGCTTGTAAAAGAAAAATGAAATATCAGTCAAAAACATAATGGGTAGAACTCTACTGAGAATGTTTTTTAGCCTAACAAAATTCACATGAGCTGAAGCCACTCAAGGTTTACAAGAAGATTCTGCCCAGAATACTAAAAAGCCTTCTAAATAATAGGCGAATCTCTAGATTTCTCAGGGATTTGCTTCTATCTTCAGACTTCTTGAGGTAGACCTAAGACAGTAGGCTGAGAATTTAGACACAGAGGATTTAATCACGGTCATGTCTCAGTTGGGAGTAGGTTGAGTGATTCTGAGCAAATATCTAGCCTCAGTTTCTTGAAATAAAATTCCTTAAATTCTCTTCCAACTCCAATGTACTGCAACAAGTTCCATTAAAAGATGAAGGAAGACTGTGTCTCTTCATGAATTCAGTGCAATGCAGGACACAATTTCCAGAAAGAGCTTCCTCCGATCCCTTCTGAAATACACACTACCTCCATGTTTGTCCTCTGTTTATGTGTACTAAAGGAGGAAGAGTGTGCAAGGCAAAGCTGGGTTGAATCCCATCTGTAGCTCTTCACTCACTGTGTGATCTTGAACAATGTACTTAGCATCTAATGTTTCTTCATGAATAAAAGCAGGACTATACTCTCTTTTTTACAAGGCTGAGATGATGATTATAGATATTTTTAACACACATTTTGTAATATCTGAAACCTAGGAAACACTCAATAACAATAGTTATAGGTATATATACCTACACACATATATACACACATGTATGTTTATATATAAACCAAATTCATGTACTCATTCATATATAGTATTTATTCTTCCTGTCTTGGAGAATACTACTTCCAGTTCCAAAAAGAAACATGAGTCAATAATTCATATTTTATATTAAAATTAGGAACTTCCATAGCTGTGGGCCCATTATACTGGGATTGTTAGGAAATCTGGATTTCCAAGATGGCGTTGCAAACTTTTAACTATCCTGGTTGATATCACTAGCAGAAGCCTAGGATGTGTGCTTTCTGTCTGCTCAAGATGTGCCATTTCTAGCAGGTAGAATGGATTACCACTAGAGGCTTAGTCAGCTATTCCATAGCCATTTTGAATAAAATGGAAATGCAATGACATCATTTTTCTATAACAAATCAGAACAGCACCAAGTTCAAGATAATTTTGATTACTTCTGCTTCAATTTTATCTTGTAAACTCACCCATTTCAGATTAATTAATCTAGCCAAATAACAAAACCAAAGCATTCAAGATATTACAGATCTCAAATGTAGATCCTGGCTTAGGTACCCTACATTCTAAGAAAATGTCTTCCCCTTTGCTACTCCCTCAGCCCAAATAATCTAATTTAATCTAATCACTTTGTTTTTAAATTTCTTTTATTCACCCAAATTCTTCAGCACAGTCCATGTTCACTGTTGTAATTTGTTTAACCCCTGAAATTTTTCTAAAATTGTCATTGTAATGATCATCAAAGATGTCTTATGGCCAACTCCTTAACTGCTGTTCACTTCAAGCTTTCTGTGGCACTTTTTTATTTGACAATGCTGTCCTCTAGAATCCTTGTCCTCTGGGCTACATACTCAGAGATCTTTTTTGTTTCCCTTCCTTCTCTTTCCAAGGTCTTTCCCCCATCTCCACCCACAATTTGGGTGATCTCAACACCTTATATTTGTCCTTCTTCTACAGTCCTCCAAAAGCAATTTTACATATTCCAATAGTTTTAATATAATTCTATGCAGGTGACTCCCAAATATAAAATCCCCAGCCCTGACCACTTTCTGATAGCCTCCACTGGACATCTCCTCACCTCAACCTGAGTCTTAACGAAATTCCTCCTCCCTGCTGTAAACCTGCTTCTAAGGCTTGTCTTCCAGTTCTCTCGGCATTACGAACATCTTCACAAAGTCCAAGGCCCAAAGCCTCAGTGATTCTTTGCTCTCTTTCAAATTAGTTATCCTTTGCCAATTTCACCTCATAACATTTACAGGTTTCCATGTCTATGTTCCCAGTGAAGATGCCCTAATTTTTGACATGGTAATATGAAACTGAGAAGGAACAGATTCCCCAATTCAGGTCATTTTCCACTTCAGTTTTTCTAACAAGTTAATCCTGGATTAAATACTAGAAAAGTGATCACTTCATGTCTGATTATTTTCATTCCTTGCTCAAACACCTTTGGTAAGACCCCATTTCTTAAGGGTTAAAGTCTAATTATTAGAATAGCTGATATTTGTTGAACATTTGTTTAGTAAGTACTAGTTAATGTGTCAAAAACATCAGTTATATAACTCTCATATGTGACTTTACAGTTATTTGTATGATTATATTGACTAGAGCTTTTCTCTCCAATTAGACCATAAACTCATTGTGGTCAAGGATCTAAAATTTATGCATTCAATAACTATTGACTAGCTGAATTAATTAATGAGTAAATGAAGCCTTCTTTTATTATCACCACCACAAGTCCCCTTCCCCAAGATTTTTATGTCCTATATCATATTATATATTATATTTTACTTACTTATATCTGTGTTAAATTGGGGGAATGATTACAAATGAATGATAGCAAGATGACTTCTATTCCTGCTAAGGACATATACAAGACTATTTCAGGATTGCTAGTTTATTTAATCTTCTCAAAAAAAGCAAAGTTTTCCATTCTCTTTCACCTTTATTGTTCAGCTTTTATATGTGTGTATGTGTATATATACATATATATGTACACATGATGTACACAGGTATATATATACACATATATATCGTTTTTAATTTTTATTTTTTAGTTGTAGGTGAACACAATACCTTTATTTATTTATATGTGGTGCTGAGGATCAAACCCAGTACCTCACACATGCTAGGCAAGAGCTATACGACTGAGCCACAACCCTAGCCCCTATTGTTCAGCTTTTTAAAATCCAAGTCCTTTGCTTCATCCAAAACTGAATTAACAAGTGGGTATTCCCCTTCCAGAACTTCCAAGGGAACTTTTTAAACCATTTTTTTAAGGTCAATACTTACTCAAAAGATCAAACTAGGTCCCCCAAATACAAAGGTGAGTCTGACATAGATCTTGGTTTCAATGGACTTACAGATTAGTAAAGAAGGTAGAGTATATGCTTAACTGTCTGTGATTCCAAGAAGAAAGATGTAGGTGGCATAAGCAATGTAGATCTAAACTCAGTGAGAGTTCAAGATAGGAAAACACCAACTCTGGTTGAGAGGCTGCCAAAAGGATTTATAGAGCATTTGGTTTTGATACAGTTTATGAAATATGAGTAGGATTTATGTGTTCAGGGATAATAAAAATGAAGTATTCCAAGACGAAGAAAAAATTTTTTAAATGTGGAAGTCTGAAATACCTTAGGCTGTATGAGGAACATTAGGTGACAGAATTTAATTGTAATGGCTAATGAGATCATGACTATTACATTCCTTTTGAAATATGCAAGTATAATAATGTTCTATTCCCACACTTAAAGAGAAAATAATTATTTTCATCAAGTTCATTGGGTTGTTGGGTTATCATACTGGTAAGATGACATTTTTGCTAGGGTAAGACAAGTTTCCAAATACTTGTTGCTGACCATTGTTTTTTTGAACAGGTCCACTCTCTTTGTCACAGAATAAGGCCAAGAGATTTGGAAATCTCAAAATTATATGGAACCACGTGGGGCCCGATTTTGCATAGATGTTTAAATCTTAGATACAAATTCCCAAGTCTGGGCATTGTAGACAACTGAGGTAATTGGAATCTCTCTATGTCAATTTTAGTTCGAATCTTGTTTTTAAAATAGTCTGAGAAAACTTGACTTTGGGGCTAAACATCTCTGGGTTGATATTTTGTTTTGTTTTCCCTATTGGGTGAGTTGTTATTTTAGTTGATTTTGGTTTAAGGTTTTTCCCCTTGGATGTATGCTATAAATCAGGCGATGGCAGTTTGCATTCCAATGATGCCTTATCTTGGCTGTACAACTGTTATCTCATCTAAATCCCACAGCTGTGTCACTTCCTGATGACCACCATCCTTGCAAGACAGCTGTTGCTCTTAATTGGCAGGAATAAAACAGATGAGCATTAAAAAACTAGCCCAGATGATGTGCTGCACAAAAAAATTTTCTCTTTTTTCAAAACTATTTTAAACTAGAAAGAAATTTACATTTTTTTCTGAACTATTCAAAACTAGAAAAATGCTGGGCAAGAGGCTCCATCAGAAACACGTTGAATCTCTCTTGGTCTCCCATCTAAAATTTTACAGCTGAAACTGCAGAAAACCAAGCTGCTTCTTGGCCAGTCCATAAGAGAGTCCCACCCACAAAAACATTGAAAAGCAATTTAAAATCCCTAACAAAGTTTTCTGATGAGCTGGCAAAGGAGAAATCTGTCATGAATCACAGTGAAGCTTTTTAAATCCACTTTTTCCACCTCATATGCCATAGCACATATATCACAGCAGCTTATCCAGTGCCTAATATCTTTGCTCCTCAAAGTGTGGTCCATGAACCAGTAGCACTGGCATCACCTGGGAATGTGCTAGCCACACACCCACAGGCCCCACTTCAGATCTATTCACTCAGAACCTGTATATTAAGATCTCCAGGTGATTTATATACAATATATTTTTATTTAATTTGAAAACCCTGCTTTTATCCATTAATTCATATGCTTTACTGTACTGGGCATAAAAATCACCTAAATGCTATTACCACGAAGATTATTAAATCCCACCCCAAGAGTTGCTGATTCAGTAAGTCAGATATTTGTATATTTGGATGCCCCCCTGAATTGTTAACCAGAACCACAGATGGTCTAATGACCATACTTTGACCTTAGTCCAGGAAAACTAAAATCTTCTTAATTCAGCCTGCCTTGTTTTTTCTCAATCTCTTTTCTTCTCAGCCTTTTTTTCTATACACCTCTTAATGAAACTGTATCATTTCAGAACCTGTGTATGTGTGTATTAATATGTGTTATTAAAATTTCCCCTAAATAATCTCCCTATAATTACTCTTAGCACCAGAATTCTCTTATCACTGTGTAACTTTCTATTGCATAAAGCCTATCAAAAGTATACAATCCAAAAAACACTTATGACTTATCTCTTAGACAAGAATAACAGAATAACTTATTTGTTCCCATCTCTCTTCTGCTATTGAATTAGGGTAAAAGTTAAAAGGCCAATTCTGGGTTAAGCAAATAAAGTTCACATAAGCAAAGAAAATCGGGACTTTGGAGAATGGTAATGAAGACACACCCATAACAATAAAAAGTATAGATACATGCAGGTAGGTGATATAGTTTTAGAGAAGGAACCCTGGACTTGGAGTCACCGGGTGCAAATTCAAGTTCTTTGTAGATTCCTCATAAGCACTGTGGCCTTCAATGCATAATAACTTCTAGTGAGTTCTTGTCCATAAAATGCAATTAACACCTACACCACCTGCCTTAAAAGGCATTTGATGAAGTCAAATATTAAATAAAGTATTAATTGCATAAATATTTACTGAGTAATTTAGGTTGATGTTATGGAGATAAAGGAATGAATAAAGCATAGTTCTACTTTCAAACAATCTACTGTCTAGTGATTGTTACAGAGAGACATCATGCTATAAAATGGAATTAATCATTATTGAAAATACAAGTAAGATGCTAAGGGAAATTGAAGAATGAACTAAACTTGTAAAAAGAGAGTAGGGCATAACCATGTGAATGTGAAAGTTATCTTATAGTTATTAGGCTAATTCTCTAGTAGCATTCTATCACTAGTACATTCTACTGATATATGAGCTAATTCTGGAAAAATTACAAATCATGATGATAATAATGACATTGATAATTAGTACAACAAAATTTTTATAGTGTAGCTTGGGGGAGGGGGGATACACTGCTAATAAATGGGATATTTTACAGTTTGACCAAGACAGTAGAAACAGATACAGAGAATGGAATTTTCCCATTCCACAGTACCTACATTCAGAAATGTTGAAGTTATAGAATATTTAGCATACATTCATGCTTCACTCCAAAGTAAGAAAGTACTGAAGCTAATAATTTTATCTTAGAGTACAAACTTTTATTATAAAAAAAGGGAGTATCAGTGGAGCATAAGTAAGGTCTGTGTGAAGCAAATGACCGGCCAGATACACAGGCATATATGTTCTGCTGTGTGACCAGTATTATTGAAGTTAGTATCATCCTAGACTTTAAATATGGAATAGCTTTTACAAATTGTGAACATTTCCAAATTATAATTTATCTTGAAACAAGAATTCATATCTAGCTATTATTCAAAAAAAAGACAACCAGAACTTTAAATTCACATGCCAAGCTCGTTTATTTAGTTCTGTTTATTTTAATTGCCCTCATATATACTTTCTTCCATTTTTCCCCAGGACTACTACTGGTATTATGTGGAGTTAAGTAACATTTCAGAGACGGGTTTTTGTGACTTTTCATCTTTAACACATTTCTCTAAGTAATATTTTTTTTCTGACTTTTTGTATCTCGCTTCATGTAACTTATAGAGTTATCTCTCATCTACGGAACGAAGGTGTTGGGCAAGATGATGATAGTGCCTCTCTCTCCAACCCTAATATTCCATATACCCTGGCACTTCCTTTACTTTTAAAGAAATTGTCTCGTTAATAGGCTCTGGAGAGAAGACAGCTGAAGTAGGCACTTGAGTAATTGTGTAATTACTTTATTTTTCATCTTTATTTTATGTAGCTATTTCATTTTAAAAAAATAAGAAACTATAAAAACAGCTTCGCTTTAAAAGAAAAGGATATTATGACTAATTGGGGGATGGAGAGAATATCATTTGTTAGTGGCAAAGATGAAAAATAAATGAGTATGTTACGGTTTAGATTAGGTGTCCCCCAAAATCTCATGTGTGAGGCAATGCAAGAAAGTTTAGAGGTAAAAATTATTGAGTTATGAAAGCCTTAACCCAATCAGTTAATTAATCCCCTAATGGAGATTAACTGAGTGGTAACTAAAGGCAGGTAGAGTATTGCTGGAAGAGGTGGGTCATTGGGGGCCTGACTTTGGGGTTTATATATTGTCCCTGGAGAGTGAGTGAGTCTCTCTTTCTGCTTCCTGGTACCATGTTCCCAGACCACTTTGCTCTGCCACACCTTTCTGCCAGGACATTCTACCTTGCCTTGGGCCCTAAGGAATGGTGTCAGCTGTCTATGGACTGAGACCTTTAAATCATGAGTCCTCACATAAACATTTCCTCCTCTAAAATTTTCTTGTCAAATCTTTTGATCACAGCAACAATAAGGCTGACAAAAACAGAGCACAAGCCATATGTATAATTAGTGCAGATGTTCCCTTTTATTGGATTACAATTTAAAGGATACTTAATTTCATATGACTTCTCATAATCTGATTATTCCAAAAAGCCCAGGGATACATGTGTAAGGAAAGAGTCATAAAAGGTAATTATAATTTCTTCTTTTTATAGACAATTTTAACCCAGAAATCTTGGTCACAGGAGATTCTCAGAGAAAAGAACCACAATAACCCCCCCACACACACACGCACATACACACATACATACTCAAAATTGGCTAATGGAAAGTAATATTTCTAAAATCTTCCATAGGAACTCAGACAACAAGGTAGGTCTCAGTCCTCAGCAGAGATCTTAGATCTGAGGTGACAAGGAAAGAAGGTGGTTGATTATCTAAAAAAATGACCATCAACAATTCCTTACACCCTCTTTTATTAGTCAATTCCCCCTTCCCTTTGAATCTGGCTGGACTTTCAACTTGTCTGAACAACAGAATGGGGAGAAAGTATCTGATCTTTTCTTTACAGGCTTGGAAGTTTCCACTTTTACCCTCTTGAATACTGTTCTTGAATCCTCAGGGACCACTAAGTAGTCAATTATTCCAATAGCAGGTGAGGCCAAATAGAGAAGACACATAGACCCCAGATTTTTTGTGAGGATGTGTGGATGAAAGAACCACCTTGACTCCATAATTTTTTTAATCAACCTACTGAGGCCACCTGGGATTTCCCAACCTCATCAAGACCACCCCAGCCAAATCATATGGATCAGAAGAAATGCCCCACCAAATCTCAACAGCAGACTCATAAGCGAAGAACTGAAATAACCAATCCTTAAAACAAAGGAAAGAAAGCTAAATTAGCCAAATTTCAATTGTTCATTTAGTCAAATGGATGCAACAGCTATGTCAACATCTTTGGGCAGTTGATGGGGATCAGAGAACTGAATGGAATGCCTTGGACGAACTCCCCATCCAATGACAGTGACACATACATTTCATCCTGGGAAGGTGTGAATCCACCCAGAAACCAGATTCCTACAAGTTAACCTGGAACAGGGTCCAGGGAAGAGCCAAAGAGGAGGGTCTATTTCAGCTTATATATCTGAGTATTGTGCTTATAGATCTGAGTAGGAGCGTGTGGCAGACAGGAAGAAACATTCCAAGGAATCAGATTCATTTGGGTACAATGTTTACCCCTGTTTTACTCGGCTTTTTCAATGCTGTGACTAAAAGCCCTGAACAGAAAAATTGTGAAGGAGCAAAAGTTTATTTGGGGGCTCACAGTTTCAGAGGTCCCAGTCCATAGAAGGCCAGTTCCATTCCTTGGGGCTCGAGGTGAGGCAGAACATCATGGTGGAAGAGTGTGGCAAAGGGAAGCAGCTCACATGATGATCAGGAAGCAGTGAGAGAGAGAGTCCACTTGCTACATACAAAATATATATACTCCAAAGGCATGCCCCCAGTGACCCATCTCTAGCCATACTCTACCTGCCTTCAGCCTCTACCCAGTTAATCCCATCACAGAATTGATTCACTGATTATGTTAAGGCTCTCATAACCCAATCATTTCTCCTCTAAACCTTTTTGCATTGTCTCACCTCTGAGCTTTTGGGGGACACCTCACATCCAACCACAATGACCCCCTTGTTAATGCTCTGAACTTCACATATGGGATCTGTCAACATCACCTACTGAGAGTTTCATCTTTTTCCAAAATTACTTAGATAGGAAAAGAAGGCATATTCTCCTTTCTAGTAAGAGTATGTTGTTGTTTGCTCAAACTCTCACTCTGCCTCCAACCTTATGGCTTATAATGTGGCTAAGATAAAGAAATTGATGTAATAAATAGACAATTAAAAACAAAATGTTCATTCTTTCTCTTTCTTTTTTTCTTGACATAGACAAATGCTAAATAAAAATAATTGTTTTATTTATCTTCATTCAAAAGCAGTTCTCAAGCTTCTTAATTGGAGAGACACATTTTTCTGTTTGCAATGGCAGAAAAAAAGGAAAATTTTTTCTACTGACATTTGTGATTTTAAAGGTCAAGCATATCACATAACTTTTATGAAAGAAGATAAGGTAAAGTATAGCTCATATTCAGTACTAAGTGAACTGGTAGACAAGGAAACTAAAACTGGGTAAAAACTAATTGTCCTCAGAGATTGCTGAAATGTTTAGACATTTGTTTCCACTTTTTATTAATTCTGTGTAGCTTTGCAACTGAAATTTTCAAGTTTTTGAAGATATGTGCAACCTATAGGAAGCTACTAAAAACCTTAGGCACCAAAGCTTTTAGAATTGGTGCTTTTTCTACTCTCTTCATGCCATATTATATTTATTTTCTTTTCTCTTGGAATCAAAACACAAGGATCACATGAAGTTGAAAAACTGCCTCAACCTGCCACATGCTAGTCAGATCAGTGTCCTGGTTCTTGGAGGAAGCACACTGTTTGAAGTCTGAAGTGAGTATATTATGTGCATTACCTCCCAAAGTCCTCCAAACCCCACCTGGATGAGCTATCAGCATGTCCATTTTACTGATAAGGAAACTAAGACTGAGAAAGATGACTCATTGTCTCCCAGGGATGATGATAATTATGTCTATCTGATTCTAAATCCTATGCTCTTGCATTCTATGATACAGTTTCTTCTAAGGAATTGGGAGATTCATTTTATTTCTAGAACGCCAGTTAGATCTCTGCACTCAAAATGGGGGGGGGGGGTATTTTTAACAAAGTCAGAAACATTGGCATAAAAGAATGTGCAACATTTGACCTGAGTTTTAAGATGACTAGAGTTTGTGATGAAAATAATCAAAGGTATATAATATAGAGGAAGCAGGGAATCAGGCAGAAATAGCATGACTTTGGGACCTGGTAGAACTCTGTTTGAATCCCAGTTTGGGCTCTTGCTATTTTGTGACCTTGAACAATTTACTCAGGTTCTCTGATCTACAGTTTCCTAGTTTATAGAATAAAATATTAATACTTGCTACATACTCAGGTTGTGAAGAGTGATAAATCATATAATGTATGTAAAAGCCCCTCATACAATGCTGTCTCATTTTTGATACTCAGAAATGGCAGCTTCCTTCATTTGCTGCAGAAACCAGAAAATAAATAAATAAAATTATAAAATGCTGTCACTTGTAAGTAAAGATCTCTGATTTGAAAGCTGGGAAGACATTGAAAGCTCAGAGATTCATTTCTCGTGTCATAAAAATATTTTTCCAGCAACGGTTGAAGAACACTTGCTCTGTTATGCTAAGACCATATTTGAAACATCATGTCAAAGGAAATAAGGGATTTGTTAATGGATAAGGGAGGTATATGACTGGGGTTGTTACAGGCAGGAAGACTGAGGGAAACATCCATATCTGGTCCAAACCCTGGGCAACTAAGAGGAAAATGTACAAAAAAAAAAATAAAAAAACACAGATTTCCCCCGCCCCCCCGCTTCAGCCAGAATGGGAACCAGCTTCATCTGCATCACTACCCAGCAAGACAGAACAACTGCCCAGGTGTCCAGACTAACCATCTGTCTGTAGATGACATAACAGATGTTCATTACATGCTACTACAGGCTGACTCAGTGCTGGGCATCCAGGCATTTTATGAACAAAACCATGTCAGATATGCCTGGGATGATATGTGTTTTGTTTGCAAAGTGGGTAAAGGTGAGTAATGAGAAAATGGGTAACCCACAATGTGGATCCCTGAAGTATGACAGTCCCTGAAATTCTTTGCACAGAAGCTAAAAGGAGAAAATACTCCCTTCCAGATAGCAAGTTTTGAGCACTTACTACACAGTGTCTTTTGCAATTTCCACAATGTTTCCCAATTTTTAGATGCATAAACCAAGACTTGGAAACATGCATCACCTTACCAAAACCTCAGATTTTAAGTCCTGGAACTGAGACTGATCTCAGAAAGATTGGACTCCAAAGTTTGAATTCATGGTATAAGGACCTAAGACTGTTAAAACACTCTGATGAGATTATTTTTTCTGTTTTAATTGCATCTGCTTCCTAGAAAAAGATTCTTTACCTTTTTATTCAGAAATCAAAAATTAACTAGCAATTCTTGCTTCAAATGTTGGTCAATGACAGGATGATGTAACAGAACCTGTTACATCCTCACAAGTTGACTTGCAAAGGTCTTCTGGCAAGGTCAGCATACTTTTCTAATGTGCATGCTGCTCCTTTGCTCCTCTGTATAAAGGCATTTGTAAATTATTCTAGTTATCTTTAGAATACTTAAAATTGTTCTCTGGCATTTATATAATCAGCAAGAGATAATCAGATGATCTCTTTTTTTTAACAATGAGCCACTTCCTGTTCATTATACTTATTATGTTTATTTATGGCATGAAACCCATTTTCTCTGCAGAAGGTCACCTGTGGGTTGGTGTGGAGGATTTCTTCCCTCCTATTTAAACCACTTTACCAGTTTCTGGCATTTCTATGACTGTTGATTAATTATGGTCCTGTCTCAATCATTTATGGAAGAAATAAAAGCCTATGTTTCCTTTTACCAGCCATTGGGTTATTCATAGCTCGAAAAATGGCATTAAGTTCTTACACATTCTGAGGCTTGTAACAGATAATCCATACCTATGCTGTGTACACACCCACTTATCTCACAGGAAGGCTGAATGTTTAAAGCTAGAAACCACCTGACACCAGAGGTCTAGCAACTTAAGTCTACAGTCACATATTGAATTTGTGCTTGCACCTGTTTGGGGGAACCAGTCTTCCAAAATTCAGTCCAATGGCCCTCACGCTTCCTCCCCCACCTTTTAACAAGTTCCACCTTTGGAACTTGTGGGTTGTTCCACTGGAGAAACTACTTCCTTTACGAGACTATGGTAAGAGGTCATACCATACAATCTACGTGTACCTAGTGTAAGAGGTGAGGGAACCACTATCACCTTCCATTCCAGTTCAAATGAGCTTACTATCCATTACAGAGGATTTTGTTGAATTCTGACATCATGCATCCATTTTTTTTATTGTGAAAATAATATCCCGAGTTTTGTTCAAGTATAAGGTCCTCTCTCATTCATTCAAAGTGCTTCAGGAGGAAACTGATCCCTCCCTATTCCTAAATCCAATTAAGAAAGCCTATTCACATGTCCATACTGATTGTGTCAGACCTAAAGATGGTGACCCAGTGCAGACCGACAACAAGGAGACATTGGCACAATTACTATTAGTTGACCTTAGGGAGTTTCTTTTTCTTCTTATAATGGATAAGAACTCTTCCTAATGGATATGAACAAAGATACATATGGCCTCCAAGAGAGTTGATAGCCATTTTGCATTGAGAGGGGCAAGCTATGGTAAAGCTGGTAGATTCAGACTTATCTCTTTAAAGCTTTTGCTTTACAGTCACATGAGCAAAAAAAAAAAAAGAAAGAAAGGAAAAGAAACTTTATCTTGGCAGTATGAGTCATATTCTCTTTTATTTTCAATCAAAATATTCCTAATAAATATGTCCACAATTGACCACAATTACATGGTTACAATGTCACCACCTGCATTATGGAATCGGTTCATGTACTTCTTTCCTAAGGCCTTAAACTTCTGCTTACTTTCCCCTGAGTTCCAAAAACACATGCAATGAATTATACAAAGAAGATTATTAAGGAAGTTTGGAATTTTCTGTATGCCTAAAACACTATCTTACTTTTTATTGTCCTCATGTGGGCATAGGCTGACTATATTCATATTTCAATCCTCTCTATAAACAATAACCAGACAGCTTTCAGTAGAGATCTCATCAACTCCTAAGCAGAAGTAGAGAGAATGCTGCCTCTGCTGGCACCTGTAGCTCTCCTGATTTTCCCTCTTCCTCTCCTGATTTGCTCCCCTTATTTTTTACTTTCAGGAACATTAACCTTGCATACCATTCTGTCAAGCATAGCATATTAATCTAGAATTATGGGGTTCTCTTTTATCTCTGTTTATGTGTTTCTTATTTTCAAGTTCCAGCTCCACGTGTCTACTCCACATTTGTCTCCTAGATTGCTTCAAGATAGCTCTACAAGTTTTTTTTTTAATTACTATTATTATATCTGACTCTAAGGAATCTCACAGGCTTAGTCCTTAGGAATAATTTTTACATTACTACTTTCTGTCCTTTTCCCCCATTCAAAATTCTTTGTCTCCCAAGTGAATAAACATCCATCTTTCTTATTTTTTAATCACAATCATCAATATCATTTTATCACCTTTTACTACTTGAACATTGAACATACCCAGTCAATGTCATGGCTATCACTCCTTTAACTATAACCTTTCTTAGGAATTTCAAGTTCATGTAGAATCTTGGTGCCCTTCCACAGTGACCTTTGTATGTACCCCAGGGACAGATTATTGGGAAAGACAAGAAGGATATTGTAGTTGAGTTTGACATAATGAAAATAAATACACACAGTCTGTCATTCTAATAAAACTCAAGTGTGTGTTTTGATAGAAGAGGCTGACACAATTACTATTAGTTGACCTTAGGGAGTTTCTTTTTCTTCTTATAAAAAGGTAGGGCAGAGATAATCAGCAATCATGGTTGCTCTTCCATGTTCAAAGCCACTTGTAATTTAACAAATAATCATACAAATTTCCTGCTAAATTGTAGAGTCACAAGACACACATTTGGAGGTGGGATGGGGTGTAGACAGTATGGGGAAACTAGCATTCTAGACAATAAATTTAGCAACAGATATGTCAAATCTCTCTCTCTCTCTCTCTCTCTCTCTCTCTCTCTCTCTCTCTCTCTCTCACACACACACACACACACACACACACACACACAAATTCTTTCCTTAACAAAGAATCTGAGCATCAACAAATGGTCCTTGTAATTGTATGTATGTGTGTTTGTGTGTATAGAGAGAAATTTTTGTCATTATAGGAAATATTCTCAAATGCTTTACTATCACATCATACTGAAAGACAGAGTCAGTCCTCCATATTTTCAGAATCTGCAGTTGCAGATTCTATCGATCATAGATTGAAAATATTTGGGGAAAATATTTTAATGTCTTTACTGAACATGTACAGAATTTTTTCTTTTCATTTTTTCCCTAAACAATACAGTATAAAAATTACTTATATACATTTACATTGTATTAGGTATTATGCACAATCTAGAAATGATTTTGAGCATACAAGGTATATGTTTAGGTTATATGCAAATACTATGTCATTTTACATAAGGAACTTCAACATCTGTTTGTTTTGATATCCATGGGGAGTTCTAGATCAAAATTTTTATGAATACCAAGGGATAACTGTAACTGTCTAGGTGGTTGAATACCCTCTAGGAAGAAAATCCTCTCCCAGTTGGCATATTTGATGGGAAACCAATTTGAAAGTATTACACTCACACATAACAGCTTGAGAAGTTTTCCCCTAACAGGCAGCCTCTCCCAAAATAATTAAGCACTCCCCTGTTATTTTTCCAAAGTGCTCTTTACTTTTATTTTTAATGTCGCTCATAAGATCATTTGTTCAATGTTAGTCTCTCTAAAAGGTATGTGAACCCAATGAATGTAGCCTTCATGTCATAGCCAGTCTGCTGTGTCCAGTGTTGTATTCACAATGCCTACCAATGTGCCTGGCACATAGAAGAAGCTTAATCAACATTTGAAGTAAGGAGATATGGGAGGGAAAGAGTTAAGAGGAGATGGAAAAGGATTGGCTCAGTGCCTATCATATTATTGGTGGTCTCTATTAAAAATTATCTCAATTAGCCATTTGAAATAGTACATAGTTGTTATCTCATAGATTTTATGAGTTTAAGAAGAAAAACAAAAAACTAGGGCTAGTTTAACTAGATCCTCCAGGTCAGGGTCTCTCACAAGACTGCAAAGTGTCATTCACTACCATGATCATCTCAAGGTTCAACTGAGGCAGGATACCCTTCCATGCTCACTCAGTGGTTGTTTGCAGGATTCAGTTCCTTGTCATTTGTTTGACTAAAGGCTTCAGAGACTGGTTGACTATTGGCCAGAGGCTGGTCACCCTTATCTCACTGACCCAGGAATCTTTCTACAGTGCAACCCCTGATACGGAGGCTGGATTCCTCAGAGTAAGTGAACTAGCCAGACAGTACCAGCAAGACAGAAATCTGTCTCCTATAAACCCATCTCAGAAATGATCATCCCATCATTTTTATCATATTCCTTTTGTTAAAGCCTAGTCATTATGTCCAGTCCACAGGCAAAGAGAATAGGTAACACAAGAGCACAAATATGAGAACAGGGGAATAATTTGGAGTCCATCTTAGAAAGCAATTGCATTAGCCAGCTTTTCTTCCCTATGACCAAAAGACCCAATGTGAAAAACTTAGAGGAGGAGGAGTTTATTTGTCTCATGGTTTCACAAGTCTCAGTCCATGGTCGGCTGACTCCATTATTCTGGGCCTTAGATGAGGCAGAACATCATAGTAGAAGAGAATGGAAGAAGAAAACTGCTCAGCCAGGAAGCAGAGAGGACAGGGGGAATATATAACCCAAAGGCATGCCCTACTTAATACAGTTATGCCCCAATGGCCCAAAGTTACCACCCAGCTAGTTCATTCAAATTATTAATCTATCAAATCAATTAATCTACCAATTAGAGCACAACTCTCATATTCTAATCATTTCAACTCTGAATATTCCTGCATTAACTCAGGAGCTTTGGGGAGACATCTCATTTCCAAACCATAACAGAAGCTTAACAAACTTAAGCATGCAATCAAAACAGGAACAGTCATTTAAAAGAGTCATCTATTCAATAGAATTGGGCCAGGCTGGCCTATTTTATCTTTTTGTACAATAAGGAGAATTACTCTCACTGTAGCTGTGATAATAAATCCATGCGGCAAACGTGTTTAAAGCAATTATTGTGTATTCAAATGCCATCTAACTTACAGCTGTCCTCCACTGGAAGTGATTTTTAGCAAACCTGACATGTTCTCAGGTGAGACTTTCCTAGTATATCCAACAAATGGAAGTGATTAGACTTTGGCAGCTGAAGGAAATCTGGACAGAGGATACACACCCCAGCAGGAAGCAAGTGTACGACATTCTCCATATTTCTCCCGACCCACAGGACATGCTGTGTGGTCTGTAAGAGAAAAACATGTAATGTAGGCAAAAGTCCTGAATAAACCAAGGAAAGTATTTGTGGGTGGCTTAAAATGGGTGAGTCTCTTTCCATGAAGGGTTGGGTGTGCCACAATCTTGACCAGCAAATGCATGCTAATGGATCCATCTAGAGTTCTGTAGTCTAATTCCTGTATTCCAAATAAGTGACCAGGATATTATTATAAATACCCCAGTCTTAAAATCTTAAAAGACTAATTGACTCTTTTGATTCTCTGTGAAATCTGTTTGATATTTGGATAGGGCCAAAACAAGCAGTCACATGGAAGTCCTAAAAACTTTCTGACGGTATTCCTCATTACTTTTTGAGCTTCTTCAGATTATATGCCAGAAAGAGAAAAGATGTGGAATTGGTTACTGTGTCCCCTGTGGCCGGAAAATGCCTTTGGCTGCTATACAGGTGCTTGAAATATTCTGAAAGCCTCCTTATAATCCAACCACACTCCCAAATTCTGAGTTGTTTTTATTCAGGCACATTCAGCTGTCAGTCTTAATCCAATGTCACTACAAATAGAAAAGGGATGATCTGCTTTTGCAAAGCCCAAACTAAACCTCCAACCTGCTAATTCATGCAGAGTGTAAGGACCATGAGATGCCAAAAGCAAAATCCAGCATGCCACATAATCTCTCCTGATTTCCGGGAACACATTTTCTGTTTACAAAAGCTAAAGTATATTTGAATAGTTGATGCCACTTTATCTATGAGGCCACATTATGGCACGTGTTACAGTGGAGAAAAATTAGCATTTACCAAAGGCCTTGCTTTCTGAAGGGTTTGTCCTATCCATGATCATTGCCGCTGTGCAACAGCATGAATTGTGAGCTGACCATTCTTTTTTATATGCCCTGCACTCAGAGGAACAATTTTACTGATAAATCACAAAGTGACAGGCAAGCCATTAACTTAATGACTCAGGTGAAGTTCCTATAGAGTGAAAGCATCTATAAACAGCTGAGCAACAGCAGTACCACTAGCCTCTTCTATGAAAAGGTCCCATTTTCTAGTACTGATTCAAGCAGAGTAGAGTCCATTCCATGGAAAACAATCATTCAGGCACCAGATTGTTCCTAGAAGCACAGATTATTGAAACACTGGAAATCATTTTCCAAGGAAGCATGCATTTATTATCCCATTCTGTTTCTTTTTCATACAGAATACATAAGGCATATTAAAAAGAAAGAAATCAAATATAAAGACTATTTGATTTACATTCAGCAGTGCACATTTAAATTTGGAGTCCCCAAGTAATACTTAAGAAGAGACTCTGCCAACCACTTTCCATCTTCATATTTTCTGCTATTTTATAAACTGTCTAATCCACCCTATACAGATCTTCCTTGTCTGGAGTTCAAAATCTTGAACATATATATGCATACAAGCCAAGTCGTGAAAACTCATGCAGCATACCATGACCAAAGTTTATAGCTATATAAAAGTTATCATCAAGAAAATCTTGATATAGAAAATTAAATTATATAAGATTCACTTACAATTTCCAAGCCTCGTTTTATTTTTAACTTATACATGGAAGGAGTAACACCAACCTTATAGAGTTATGGAGAGAAGTCAAGATCAACTCAATACAGAACATGATTCTCAACTCATTCCTTTATTTTTATATCCTCCAAAACAGAATGACATTGTGTTAGTCAGTTTTCCATTGCTCTGACAAAATACCTGGAAAAATCTACTTAAAGGAGGAAAGATTTATTTTGGGGTCACAGTTTCAGAGTTTTCTTGCTACAATTGGCTGCCTCCATTGCTAGGGGCCTGTGATAAAGCAAAACATCTGCTGAGTTCTTGACAGCTGGGAAGGAAGGGGGTGAGGAAAGGGCTGAGGTCCCAATATGTTCTTCAAGAGCATACCCCCAGTGACCTACTCCCTCCAACTAGACCCCATCTCCTAAGCTTTCTACCATTTCTCAATAACACCATCATCTAGGGGCCAAATTTTAACAAGTGAGCTATGAGCTCTTGGGGGACATTTAGGATCCAAACGATAGCAGACATGTTGGAGAACTCAGAAGTACTGTCATTAGACAAAGCTGAACAGAATCCTAGTTCAGACCCTTACAGCTCAGCACACTTAAACACCCTATCTCACCTCCATGATTTTCGGTATTCTTATCTGTAGATTAGAGATAATCATTGTACCAAATTAGTTTTGAGGGAGAATTAGAGCTTAAGCAGTCCTTGAGTGGACTGCCCTATAGAGATTCATGATTGAAATGGAAATTCTGAAAGTCATAGATAGAGGCAGCATTTCTTCTTTCCCCACATTATTTCATTCTCTTTTATTCATGTGACACTCAGCAATTCAGGGAAACTGACAAAATGAGAATGTCTAAATTTATACTTTGGCTTGAGCCCAAGAAGTGTGAAAGCCCTCAATCTGAGAGCATCATCCTGGATGGGTAAGCATGGATGGTAAAGGCTTCCCAGACAGCAATGGTACCTTCTCATCACCACCAAGTGTAGAGGGAAGATGACTCAGTGCTTCTATCTGTTTCAACATCCTATAAATAATTATTGAGTGCTTATTTTGTCCTCAGCATTATGCTATATTTTTAAGAGCATGTCTTTGTTTGCTTGCTTTCAATAAAAGATGACAATGACCTCTGTGTCCATTATCAAAGCACTGCCTCTCATCTCCTTATTATTCTCTTAAGCAATCATAGTTCTATCAAGATAATGATAAAATAGTAATAGTATATCCTGGTTGGAATTGTTTTGAAACAATTACTGTTAGCTACAAAATTCACATCATAAGGCATACCACAGCCTCCAGAGGTCTCAACACTCAATAGGTATGGTATTCTGAAGACGTGTAAATGAGGAATATCTCAGAGAACACTCCAGAGTCTGTGTCTGCAATGCCAAGGGAATGCAGCAAGCCCAAATAATCAGTTCAGAATATTGGATCTACTTAGCAACAGTGGGCAAAGAACAGAGAACCTTGGCCTAGTGTGATATAATTCAAGTCTCTGGATTATAATTCAAAGTCCTTTCGCTTTAGAAATGAATGGCACATTATTGTACTCCAGAATTCCCAATTGTTCATGCAGAGTGTTGTAAGGCTGGCTGGAGGCTCCCAAACATGTGCTAGCATATCTTGAAGCTTGGTTTTCTCACATAAAGGATGGTAGTAATTAGCTTTTTATGACAATCAAAGCAAATACTCTTTTTACAATTAACATAAAACACACAATAGTATTGTTAATTTCATCATTTATTGGCACAGATAAAACGTTACTGGAATTATTTTTATAACTCATCTAATTATGGAGCCTTGAATGCCAAGCTTAAGGGATCAGGTTATATAATGGGTAGATTTTGTTTTGTTTTTAGCAGAGTTCACTCCTTTCACTGAGTATTTAGGAAGATTAGCAATAGTACACAGAAACTTAGGAATGGTGGGAACAGAGAGGTCTGAAGGCTAAAATAAAGAAAGAGGCCTTTAAGAATTTTCTTTTTTTTACATGAAACTCCTTAAACAAAACATTGGTGAAACACTTCAAGACATTGGTGCAGGCACTGATGTGTTGAATAGGAACCCAAGAACACCAGAAACAAAAGTAGATACAGACAATGGGATTATAGCAAACCACAAAGCTTCTGCAAAGTCAAAAGAAACGATCAAAAGAGTGAACAACTTTTTACCAGTATTCATCTGACAAAAGATTGATATGCAAAACATTAGGAACTCATAAAACAAAACTAAAAACAAGTACAATTTAAAAAATAAGCAAACAAATACACAAATATGCAACAACAAATCTTACCATTATGTACCACTATAACACACCAATTAAAAAATGGTGAAAAAATAAATAAATCAAAATAACCAAACGATCTGAACAGACACTTCTCAAAAGAAGAAATACAAATGGCCAGCAAATATATAAAAAGATGCTCAGTATCATTAGCCAACCAGAAAATGCAAATCAATTCTACAATGTGGTAATATCTCACTCCAGTTAGAAATTGTTATTATTGAGAAATAATAACAAATGCCAGGAAGGGTGTGGAGAAGAAGAACTCTCATACATTGTTGTTGGGAATACAAATTAGTACAATTTGTATGGAAGAATATGGAGGTTCCTCAAGAAACTAAAAATAGATCTGCCATATGATCTAGCTCTTCAACTTCTGTGTATACATCCGAGGGAAATTATGTCATCATGTCAAAGAGACATCTGTATGCCCTTGTTTGCTACTATTCACAAGAGCTAAGGTATGCAAATATTAATGGATGAATAGGTAAAGAAAATGTGGTATATATACATAATAGTATTCATCTATATAGAAAAATGAAATTCTGTCATCTTCAACAAAATGAATGAAACTGGAGGATATTATGTTAAGTGAAACAAACCAAACATAGAAAGACAGATCCTACAAGTTGTCTCTCATATGTAGAAGCTTTAAAAAAAATCAACCTAAAAATAGATCATCCATTATTAAAGGATGGGAAGAGGGGCAGATCATAAGGAAAGAGTGGATTTGATTAGTGCATGCTATATGCATTTATTGAAATATCCCACTGGATTCCATTAATATATACAGTCAATATGCATTAATCAAAAATTTAAAATTTTTAAAAAGGAAACCAGAAAATAAAACAAAAAAGTCCCTTTTTAAAATATCTCCAGAAAAGCCAATCCTTCATGTAGCTTGTGACTGTGACTACCTCAAATGGTGCCAAATTCATAGGCGACTTACTGAGCCACTTCATTAGTATCCCTCCATGCCATGGTTCTCATTAATCAGGGAACTAACTCAAGTATTGGTGTCAAACAGTGGCCAAATGGCCAACAGAAGGGACAGAGTAACTGTGACAAGGGTGGGCAGCTACCCAGAGGTACAGCACAATAACTGCTGAGGAGCGACAGCCGTGCTGTCCAACCTGGTTTGCAGGGAACAGAAAAGGAGCAATGACTTCAGAGCAAATGAAGCCTGCAGAGTGTGAGGGGAGCAGGCAGCTCCACAAGCAGGAAGCACAACCAGGGACAGCAGAGAGTCACTAAGGGCTGGTGCCAGCTGGGAGGACACGGAGCACAGGCTTTGCTTCCAGTCTTCTCCGCAACATTTATCCACATGGATGGACACACCATCTGGGGCAGCATTTTTATTGGTGGTGTTTTATTGTTTTTGCTTTATTTACTATAAGAAGCAAAGATCCATATATGGTATAGATATGGATACACAAAGTTTTGTTGTTGCAAAACACAGATTTAATGCCTCCACTGAACTCCACAAAGAGTTTTCTTGAATTTATAGCTGACTCCCTTGGCAAGGAATCATTCACTTTCATAACTAGATGGAATATTCTCAGGTCACAATGTGTCCTTTTGTTTTAAGGACCACTTCATTACATACATCAGAGAGATGGCATGTTTTCACTTTCCATGTTCAACTGAAGTTGACTTTTTAATAAAGAAAAAAATGGAAAAGTAGAACACCATTAAAATACAGAATTCCTTTTCTGACTGGTTTCTGGTCTTTTTTTGCCCTACCTTGGGAATTTTTTTTTTAAACAAAGGAAAAGCTTGTGGTTTCTCTTGGGGAAAACTTAGCAACTACCAGATTTGTAAAAACCAGATAAATATGTGTGCCTGTTGAACAAAAAAAAAAAAAAAAATCAAAATGGCATTTTTTTTATCCTCTCCTACTCACTTATGCTGAAACATTGCAGCAGCCTTATGCCGACCTTTGGTAGATAGATATGTGGCATTTCCTTTGCCACATCTACAATGGTGACTCTTACAGATCTTGTAAGGTGATTGGTAGTATCACAACATTCAACACTCCATTTCCCTGACCTTTATTATGCCATCGCGATTTTGAATACTCCTTTAATATGTATGTCACTGGAGTGTTTTCTAGGTCTTTAGATTTGTTTTAGAAATAAAAAACAAAATACCAAATAAAATTGTTAAACCCTTGTTTCTTTAGATAAACCACTTTCTTTAAAAATAAAATAATGAATGAAAAAAAATCTGGCTCAAATAATTTAATTATAGGGACTTGGGCTTATAGAACAAAATTCCATAAAATGAATAGCTTGTAAATAATGGAAATTCATTTCTTAGAGTTCTGGGGGCTAAGAAGCACAAGATCAAATTTCTAGCAGATTCAGGCCCATTTCCTCACAGACAGAGCTTCTCATAGGGGTTTCCCATCGTGGAAGTGGTGAACAAGTTTCTATTATAAGTCCACTAATAGCAGCCATGAGGACTCTGCCCTTAAGAGCTAATCAGCTCCCAAGGTACTCCCTCCTAATTCAGCCACCTTATGGGTTAGGCCTATGAATTTTGGCAGGAACACAGCCATCCATACCATAGCATATACTACACTAAGTGGCTTCCTTGTCAGACATAGGCAATCTTAGGAATGTGGTTAAGAACTTTTTGTTTGACCAACCTTGATAATTACTGATTTACCTTGATTATCTCATAAGTTTCCAGTCCAATTTACTAGCCTATGGGACCAGTACCTGCCTCTTAGCCCCCTGACTCTCAGCCATAAAGAAATAGAAGTCAAGAACCTAAACGATAATTGGTACTTTTGAGGGAATTCTAGAGTTGCTCCATTCCAGTCTCATTCACATTGTTCCTGATATCTCTGTGTACCAGCTACCACTCCAAAGGAACAAACACATCTGTGGATAGCTGTTTTTCTCCTGGGCCTTTCCTTAATCGATTTACTCAACCAACAAGAACTTACTGAGGGCTGGGGATGTGGCTCAAGCGGTAACGCGCTCGCCAGTCATGCATGCGGCCCAGGTTCGATCCTCAGCACCACATACAAACAAAGATGTTGTGTCCGCCGAAAACTAAAAAATAAACATTAAAAAAATTCTCTCTCTCTCTCTCTCTCTCTCTCTCTCTCTCTCTTTAAAAAAAAAAAGAACTTACTGAATCACCTTTGTGGGTCAGGCATTGTTCTAAATGCTAGAGGTACATAGATTAATCAGATATTATCACTTTTTTTGAGTTGCTCATAGTGTAGAAAAACATTTCAGGGAGATTTATAAAAAGGTATACCATAGATCAATGTTCTAAAAACATGTAGATCCAAAGTGGCTAAAAGGAGAGGACAAATGGTTACTATAGTTGCTAGGAAGTCTTCACAGAGAGATGAGGGTTTCATATTCTAAGTGGGACTTGAGGGATGAGTGAGGAGGCAGGACATCTATTCCCTCAGTTAACACACATTTACTCAGTGCCCTACCACATTCCATGGGCTGTCCTCAACCCTGGGAATTCTGTTGTAAACGAACAAACAAATCCTGTCCTCATGAAGTTTTCATTATAGTGGCATAAGACTGATCTAAAAGAAATAAAACTAACTATGGTTTTTCAAACGATCATGAGACTTGTGCTTACAAAGAAAAAAAAATAATGAAATAAAAGAGACCAAGAATATCAGAGATGGGAAGGGATGCGATTTTAAATACAGTAGTTGAAGAAGCCTTCTCTGGGATAATGACATCTGAGCATAAACCTGAAGGAAGGAGGGAAATAAGCAATGCAAATATCTAGGGGAAAAGCATTCCAGACAGAGAACTGTATGTGCAAAGTCCCTAGGGAGGGGACATTGCTGCCACTTTGAGAAACAGTGAGGAGGCAAGTATGGCTGGAGCAGAGTGAAATAAGAAGCTAAGGCTTCAGACCCTAGAGATTATTCTGATGACTAAAAATTATACTCTGGATTCTTTAGGATGCCCATAGAAGACCAGAGCAGAGTGTCATGATCTGCTTTCCATACTGAAAGTATGGAGAATAAGCTATAAGGGGACCCAGGTAGAGGTAAGAAGACCTGTGAAGAAGCTACTGAAATAATGCAGGCTGAGTTCTCTCATTCCAGGAGAGAGTTATTTTAAAGGTAGAACCAAGAGGAACTATTGATAGATTAGATGAGGATAATAAGAGGAAGGGGCATTCTTAGTACATTCCTAAGAATTTTAGTCAGAACTAGAGGATGGAGTTCACCATAGTTCATTAGAGCTCACCACAGTTAAGAGAGGGAGGGAATATTTTAAGCATGTGTATGTTATAGTCCACATGAAGGAGCAATGGTAATTAAAAATCACTATTTAGCATAATCTCTTGCATCCCCAAAAAGGCATTTTAACAAAATTTAGTAAGAACAAAACTTTTATCTTTCACAGAAAAAAAAGATGGAGTGAAAGATCTATGCTTAGGGCTGAGGTTTTGGCTCAGTGGTAGAGCACTTGCCTAGCAGTGTGAGACACTGGATCTTTCCTCAGAACCACTTAATAAATAAATAAACAACAAACAAACAAATAAATATTTAAAAAATAAATAAACATTAAAACAAGAGCTATGCTTCATAATTCAGAGGCCAACAAGATAAAATTCTAGGCTTATACATAGTCCTTGCTCCCCACATTTCTAGATGACTCCAAATCAAAAGATAAAAATTGAATTTTGGAAATTAGATTATGATTTTATACCATAAAACTGGAGAAGTGGTCACAGATCAAATACCACTAGCAGGGAATAGAATGTATACAGAGAAAAATAATTACAATAAAATACCTAAAATACCACCGTGGGAGGAAAAGTTCTCAAATTGTATTGTACTAGCAAGATATAAATACAAAAGAACATTGTGAACTGAAAGGAAAACACACTGAACAGGGAGCTGAAAGGTCTGGGTTCTCTTCCTGAAATCGACCTGGAGACAACTCAGAGAATTCACAGCTTTCAAACAAAGACATCTGGTACCTAGAAGATGGTCAATGAATGTTAGACTTGCCCTCTCTTCTGTTGAGCTGCAAGACACATTTATTTGTTCATTTGTATTTTTAAAGACCTACTATATGCAAGATAAGAAATCAGAGTAATTATGCAAAAGACCTAAGATAAAGTCTCTGCCCTCAAATTGGAATTGCTTTTCTTTAAAAAAAAGAAAAAAATGTAAGCCCATAAAGCTGTGTGAAAGCAGAATCTTTAGCAGAAAAAGAAGCACAATGTGTGTTTTCCTACTTGGATTGTTGCTGAAATTGATGACTTCATATTTTCAAAGATGATTTCACCTTCCCAAAGTGACTTCATGATACTTGGATGACTATGTTGATACACAATGTAAGGTTTATAAATGCAACTTTGGGAAGACCCTTGGTGGAGTACCAAGAGTGCATCCTCATTTACCCAGCCTTCTGCCATATGGATATCTGGCTTTTCCAAACTTTCATGTTATGCCTGCCAGCCCTCCTATCTCCTTGTCTGAATGTTACACTGGAAAGGGTGCCATGTGTCAGCTTGCCCTTCAGAATGAGTCCCAAAATTCCTGTCAAGACCCTCTCCTTGGCAGGTCAGAGCATTGGCATTATTGCTCCAAGCTTGCAAATGTGTGCTTAGTGCATCCAGATGGTATCCGATCAAAATCAATTTAGATATGGCTTGATTATACTTCAGTGATGCAAGAACTTTCTTTCCAAGAATATAGAGAATATTGCACGAATCTTCTAGGAAAATACTTGCAATAATTTATCAAATAAAACTGGTGCTTATAGAAGTTGATGACTTCATAGCTTTATTTTCAGCAGGGACATTAGGAAAATCATCTGCCCTGTCTAGTTCTCATGTCTACACTCATGAGGTCTGTATGCATAGGACACTGCTGGAGAAAGGGGGGAAGAAAGGCAACTGTCATTTACTGGACACCTTAAATGTGCCAAGTACTAGATTGGGAGTTTTACTATTATCATCTCTACTAATCAGCAAACAACCCTCTGAAGAAGAATCATTCAGTCAATAAATTCCTATTAAGAACCTACATTGTATTAGTGCTGTATCAGGAGCAAAGCACAAGACCCTGGAGTGAATAAAATGAATCGCACCTGTGTATTATGATCAGTTTCACAAATGAAGATACTTGAAGTTTAGAGAGATAAGCCACACTTGGTAGCTAGTGGGTGGAGACTGCATAAATTCCTTCTGACTCCAAAATACAGTATTATTTTCTCTGTAGATCTTCTCAACGTTTTTTTTTTACTCATAATGATGAAAGTCTCCCGTGACCCCAAAGCCTTTCTAGACTTTTGTTTTCCTAATCAGCCCCACAAAATAAACCCTACATTTTTGTCCCATAGATTTAAGTTTTGAAGAGCCACAAAACATTGCAACAAAGAAGATAAGAACAATTTTCACCTCTTATATCACTCACCTGGTTGAGGTGAAAATTCCCCTACAGACGTGTACAACCAGAGAAATGGAAAGTTGTGCTGCAATTGTGTACAATGAATTCTGCTCTCATACATACCGATTAAGATAAACAAATTAATTAATAGTAATAAAGAAAAGAAAAGAAAATTCCCCCAGAGTGATGCAAACTCCTCCATTTTCTTTATGGACATTTTCTAGGTTCTGTGAGTATTGGAATGAAAAAGAATGAATGAGACATACTCCCTATTCTTAGAGAAATTATGTAATTTACACCACTGAAAAACTCCCGGCCACGGGATCCTATATTTCCAATTCTTGGTGTATTTAAGATTACTAAACCAAAATTGTAAGGGAGGAATGAGCTACCTATTTAGGAAACAAGAAAAAGTTTTTTATTGGTTTAGGTTACTGAGCAACCTTGTGGAGATCTCTGCATGCAGAGCCCTTAAAAACAGGCTAGATCTGTTCTCACCTTGGAAATTCAAGGGAGTGGATCTGTTAACAGCCCCTCCCATTGGTTTCCATTGCCTCCCCTCTCCATCTTTTATAACCTCACTATTAGTTAGAAGGCCTTGTTGAAATTCATTTGGCTCACAAATCAGCTCATCATAAGTAATACAGACCCCTCTCACATCACTCACCTCCTCCACATTAATGACACTGAATGGGCACCATTAAGGGGCTCTTCTTTTATTCAGAAGAAAGGATTTTGATGAATCCATTGCTTACAGGCAGAAGAAAAAAAATAGCAATTCAAAACCACATTTGGAAATTAAACCTTCTGTGGTCTGAACAAGCATGATTGTCAGTTCTTTTATGCGTTTCCAACGTTGCCACAATTAATATTTTAAAAGGAGCTTCACCAGTGACATATTTAGACACAGAAATCTTAATATTCTTTTCCCGGTAGTCTCATTCCATTGCTCAGCAAAGTGGAGGGAGCCCCATTGAAACACCAGTGGCCCTGCCAGAGGAAATTGGGTAGATGACTACGAGGGCTTATAGCTGAGCCTCTGCAAAGCCTTTCTGCCGCTCACCTCTCAGAATGATGCCCCGGGAGCTGGGGAAATTGTTCTCCTCTCCGCCCCTCCACCAGGCTTATGCCTAGCACTTGGGGGATAACCACAGTTATTTATAGATAATCCCCTCTTGGAGAGGTCAGATTTTATGATGTGTTTATGACCCTCTCTGACCAAATACGTTCACTTGCATAGGATCCTCGAGGGGGCAGGGGAGTGGTTTTAAACAGATTAAATTTATGTACAAAGCTCTGTGCTTAGAGCAGGCAGGAGAGCTTTAACTCTGCAGCCAGCATCAAAAGCTAAGAAGAAGCCAACTCTTTGAGGCCCATCTTTATTGCCCCCAACTTTTCCCCCTGTTACAGAGCTTTCCCTGCTTCTAGTCACTGCCTTGCATTCACATGGAAAGATCCTGAGAGATGGCTCTTTGGACTCTGGTCACTTTCCGTATTTCCACTGGTCAACAAATCAGCCAGGGGATAGGTATTGGGGGATGAGTCAAGAACCACCAACGGCCCTGACTCATGCTGTGCTTTTTCCTGGATGCCTGTGATTTCAGCCCTCCCTTCTGGGCAATGACTTGCACTCATTGACCTCCAGGCCCCACCTCTCTCCCAAGCTCCATGGGCATATTTCCAACGGATTGCTCAATATTTGGAGAGCATCCAACTTTTTAGGTCCAAAATTCTATCTTAAATTTACACCCCTAAGACTAAATCTGCCCATTTCTGTACCTATAAATGGCACCATTATTTCCTCTAGTCATCTAAGCTCTTGGACTGCCCCATTAGCCGGCTTCCCACTCCCACCTGTCTCCTGCTCAGCTACAGGTTTAGGTTCCCTCATCATTCATGATTTCTCTGTTAACTCAGGAAATAAGTGAAAGACCTTCACTATTAATGCAGTTGTTCTGCCTCCCATCGCCTCCAGAGCTTTGCTCCATTCATGACTCTCACCTCTCTAAACTCTCCCCTGCCTCCTTTTAACAGGGCTGGGTAAGTCACTTTCTGTCATTTACCATCAAATCCCATTCAGATCCTCTAAATTCAGAAATAATACCTTTCATACAGGTGCGTTATGAGGATAATCCAAAATAACCCATTCAAGATGTCTATCTCATTATAGGCACTTAAATGCACTCATGCAAGAAAAATCCTTACTAGTCTTCAAACACTGAGATAGGTACCAAGAATAATAATAACATTTAAATTGGCCCTCACTGACATGTGTATTGTCACTAAGTGCTTTTTTATACATTAACTCTTTAAATAATTATGCCAAAAACTTATAATTATTATGATTGTAAAAATAGACACTATTAGTGGGGTGCTGTGGTGCACATCTGTAATCCCAACGGCTTGGGAGGCTAAAGCAGAAGGACCTCAATTTAAAAGTTGGACTCAGCAACCTACTGAGGGCTTCAGCAACTTAGTGAGACCCTGTCTCAAAATAAAACATAAAAAGGGCTAGGGATGTGGCTCAGTGGTTACATGTCCCTGTGTTCTATCCCTGATACCAAAAATAAATAAATAAATAAATAGTCACTATTATTATGCTCAGATGAGGAAACCAAGAAATAGAAAAAGTAAATAGTCACTCCTATTTGACTGACTATAATCAATAACAATGTATTGTATTCTCAAAACTTCACTAAGGAAGTAGATACTAAGTCACACCACAAAAATATCACAATTATATACAGTAATGCTGTGTTAATTGGTACTGTGCGTGATAAATATAAGCAATTTTGATTTGTAAATTCAAAAAATAAATAAACTAAAAACAGTTTTATAGAAATAGGAGTTGGACCTGGACAGATCTTAACCACTACACCACACTTCCTATAAGAATGTCACTTCCTGTAAGAAGCCAGGGCTCCTCAGGTTCTACAGATAAGTAGACAAGTACAATGTGGCATAATAAGTGTTCTGGTTCAAGGAGTCCTGAGGTGTGATAGGAACATAAAGGAAGGACAAATATTTGCTGAGAGGGCCAGCCAAGCTAAAATTTGAAAGACAAATGTGGGTCTCCTTTTCTTTTTGGTCTCGTCCTTATTCAAATAACTCTAATCTCATTGCCACAGTGACCAAAGTTCAGGTGCTGCTCAGTTCCCCCAGATCTATCCCCTGAAATGCAAAATCCTCAAGTTGACCCTCCTGAACTGCCCCAGCTGGATCCAGATCTTTGTTCTTCCACAACAGCTTTCTCCAAACAGCTCTTCTTCCCATTCACCGGTGTCCAAGTCCTCTGTATTTTTCGAAAGCTCAATAAATTTCTTCCAATGAATCATCACTAACTTTTTAAATTTAATTTTAATAAATTCCTATTGTATTTATTTTTAAGTGACACATAAAATTTGTACATATTTATAAAGGAACCATATGGTTTTTGCTATGGTATAGGCATCAAAATTTTAAAATCAGAATAAGCATATCTAGCTCCTCAAATATTTATCATTTCTTTTGGATGAAAATACCAAAAACATTTTCTTCTGGCTTTTCAAAATACACAATACAGTGTGACCCATATTCACCCTACTGTGCTGCTGCACACACCAGAACTTTCTTCTCTCTAAATGTAAATTAGTACTTGCTGGCCAAACTTTTCCCATCTCTCAGCTCCTCCTGCTTGCCCCAGTCTGTGGCATCCACTGTTCTACTCTTAACTTCTATGAGGTCGACATTTGTAGACTCCCATCTGAGGGAGATTGTGCAGTATTTGTCTCTACATGCCTGGCTTATTTCACTTAACATGATGAACTCCAATTCTATTCACATTGTTGCAAATGATAGCTCTTTACTTTATGTTTGAATTGTACTCTACTATGTATATGGACCACATTTTCTTTACCCATTATCAATTGTTGAACATGGAGATTGTTTTCATATATTGGGAATCATTCTGCAATACACATGGAGTGCAGATGTCTCCATGAAACACACTGGTTTCATTTCCTGTGGCTATGCACCCAATAGTGGGATTGCTGGATCTTATATTGCTATTTTTAATTTCTTGAGGGATTTCTATATTGTTTCCCATAATGGATATGTGAAGGTACATTCCCACCAACAGTGTATATGTTTCCCTTTTCTTTACATGCACTTGTGATCAGATCATTCATCTTTTTAATAATAGCCATTCTAACTGGAGTCATATCTCATTTTAGTATTTATTTGCCTTTCTGTAATGATTAGTGATGTTGAGCATTATTTCATACCCCTGTTGGCCATTTACGTCTTCTTTTGAAAAACACCTATTGCCCAATTTTAAGTCAGATTGTTTGTGGGTATGTTTTGCTATTGACTTTCTTATATGTTCTGAATATTAACTCTTTGCTCATATGTATAGTTTGCAAATATTTTTTCCCATTCTTTAGCTTGTCTCTTTGTTGACTGTTTACTGTGCAGAAGTTTTTTAGTTTGATGTAATCCCATTTGTCCCATTTGCTTTTGTAGCCTGTGGCTTTGGTGTCTTATCCAAAATATCCTTGCCCATTCCCGTGTTCCAAAATGTTTTTGTCTATTGATTTCATATTTCAGGACTTCCATTAATGACTTTTGATATGGTGAGAGAACAGGGACTAGTTTCATTCTTTTACATGTGGATGTTCAATTTTCCCAGCATCATTTATCAAGTAGACCTTGCTCTCCCTAATGTATATTCTTAGCACTTTCATTGAAGATCAGCTAGCTATAAATGCTCAGGTTTGTTTCTAGGCTCTCTACTCTGTTTCACTGGTCTATGTGTTTAGTTTTATTCCAATACCATGTTGTTTTGATTACAATAGCATTTGGAATATATTTTGAATAAGGTAGTTCAGTGCCTTCTGTTTCACTCCTTTTTCAGCTACTCAGGTATGTGTGTGTGTGTGTGTGTGTGTGTGTCCACAGAAAGCTGAGGATTGTTTTTCTAGTACTGTAAAAATGTAATTGGTATTTTGTTAGGAATTATATGAAATCTTTAGTTTGGAAGCAAGTATTTCTACCCAAGAATATGGGATGTCTTTCTGTTCCTTTATAGTTTTCATTGAAAAGGACACAAAACAGTTCACTAACATTTTATAGTTTTCATTGTAAAGATCTTTCACCACTTTAAATAAATTTATTCTTAGGATATTTTTAAATTATCATAAATGAGATTGCTATCTTGATTTCTTTTTTAAAAAAATATTTTCTATTCACATAGCAATACTGCTTCTTTTTTGAATGTTGATTTTATAAAGTGCAGCTTTGCTAAATCTGTTTATTAGATCTAATAGTTATTTGGTGGAGTCTTTGGGAGATTTCTAAACTTATGATCATGTCCTCCAGTGAAATCTGACTTCCTCCTTTCCAGTTTGGATGTTTTTTGTTTTTGTTTTTGTTTTCTCTTGCCTGATGGCTCTGGCTAGGTAAACTTTCAACTAAACTTGATGGTCTCTCTTTTCCGTTAAATTCCGTAGCCTCATTATTTTTAACTTGTCTTAAAGATTTTTATGTGGACGTAACATTTTCTTCTACTATATGTAAGAAACTCCTTAAAGGCAAAGAGACCTTCTTTCACATCATTCCAGCATTATGTCTTGTATAAGGATATAAAATGAAGTTCCAGAAAGTAGAAAAACCTGCAACATTCCTGGATCTCTCACAATCTCTGCCTTTTCCTTTTGTCCAGTCTCCAAATTCTATCTTCTGTGTAGCTTTCTATTTCTCTCTATTCTCACCACCCAGGTTCAGCTGAAGCTATCATCTTCTATTGCCTTGACTCTTGCACTACTTAAGTTAGCAAACTTTTATTCTAATGGGTCAGATAGAAAATATATTTGGCTTTGTAGTGAAGCCAGAATTTTAAAAGGCAGTCAGTATAGATAGGTACATCAGGATAGATTGGATCAAGGAGGCCAATTTGGGTCTGGGAAGTTGGAGAGGGATTGAAATGTTAATGCCTTCAGAGTTCTTCTTCTACCCTTACCAAGAAAATCTGCCCCTGCTCCAACCTGTTGCTAAGGTAACCTGTCCCAGGGATTGTCCCTCCCTACAGGGAGTTATAAAAATTGTTAATGTACTCTGGGAACCCTTCCTGCTTGGCTCCTCCGTCTACTTCTGACCTTTTAGCTATCCCACCTGAGCATCTCCTGTACACAGGAAAGAGAGAGATAAGGGGAAGAGAGCAGGAGAGAAAAGGAAGCTTGGGACATATAAAAAAGTCAGAATGCCCTTACTTCTTGGGATACCAAGATACCAGCTATGGCCCCCTTCTCCCTCTCAGGAGACGTCTATATTGCCCCTTTGTAAAAATAAGCCCTGGGGCTGGGGATGTGGCTCAAGCGGTAGCACACTCCCCTGGCATGCATGCGGCCCGGGTTCGATCCTCAGCACCACATACAAACAAAGATGTTGTGTCCTCCGAAAACTAAAAAATAAATATTAAAATTCTCTCTCTCTCTCTCTCTCTCAAAAAAAAAAAAAAAAAAAAAGCCCTGCTTTATATGCTTGCCTTAGTAGTGTGCTTCTCTAATGTTATATGTCAACATGTGAGGAAGCAGGACTCATCACCGGTACCAGTGGTATCAGTACGACATAAGATCTGTGTTAACCACTACTCAGTTCTCTGATGGTGTGAAAACAGCCACAGCCAATCCATAAACAAATGGGTGTGACTATGTTCTGATAAAACTTTATTTACAAAAACAGTTGCTGGGCCAGATTTTGGTTCTGGCGGTTGCTTATCAAGCACAAATTTAAATAGATTGTTCTCAAAACTTATATTCAATCCTATCATCTAGGTTGAATGGAATTAATATTTTTAACTACAAATATGATCATGCTTCCCCAAAACTCAAAATGAACTGACCCTCTGGCCTTTATTAAAAATACCATTTCCTTCCAAGCCTCCCCCCATTGCTTCATCCCCTACTCTCTCTTCTATCCATCTGACAAAATCCAGCTCCTACTTGTCTTCTAAAATCTAGCTCATGGCCCTCTACCCACCACCACCAAAGCTATTTACAGATTATTTTTTTGTATCCTAGACTTAATATCAATTTATTTTGAGGGCCTCACAAATGGAAACTGCTGTATTTGTTTACATGACAACTTCACCTAATACACAGGTATCTTTTTGTAAAGAACAGGGACTATCTCAACTACCTCCATACCCTTCAGTTTCTGCCACATAGTGGACATTCAACAAATGTTTTCATGCTTGTATGATGGCTACTCCTAACATAAATGCAACCACTTCCTGAGACTCAAAGACATGTTTGTCTCAGTGTTGATGAGATAACATCAGGCCAAGAAGTCAGGGAGTGGCTGGGGATAAGAAGCAGCAGCCAAGGACTCTGTTCAGGAAGCACAGAAGTGGTTCTTTGTGGAATACTCAGAACAGTGTGAAGCAATAATTGCCTTTTCATTAGTTTTCAAAAAGAATGGAAAATCTCATGTCTTGCCAAGTGGCCTTGCAGATATTTCCTCATGCAGATTAACTACACAGTGAAACCAAGTTGTGGGTAGGCACTAGGAACAGTTAGCTTGAATGGAGATGGCAAGCAGCTCACATTTGTCGGTGCACTGAGGTTACAATGGGAGGGAGGAGGTGAAGTCAAGGAAAGGACAATGAGTTAATGCAAGATAAAACAGAACGGGAGGAAAGCACTTTGTTCCAATCTAGAGGATGTGGACAATGTAAACGCCACGAGAGAAGAGGCTTGTACAATCCCTTTGCTTTCCTTTTATTAACAGTACACACAGAGATCTAGCAGTGTGTGTGTGTATGTGTGTAATTATGATAGCCATGATCTAGGGAGAAACATTAAATCAAGGGTCACAGATGTATTCCTGTCTTTGAATGATCTCTCTAAAGGTAAAAAGAATAGACAGAAGCAGAAGGAGAAGAGCCACAGTTAAAACGGTGGACACCTACTCACAAACTAGGAGCACAGCCACCAAGATAGGTTCATGAGAAGATATCTCTCCATGGAAATTACATTTCTGGAGAGTCTTTCCTTTTTTTAAGTTAAGAATTCTATATATCTCAAGGCATGTAAATGTCAAAACTTGAAATCTGACTCCAACTCTGTTCTTAGATTATAGAGGGGGAAAAAAATCAGAAAAATAAAAGTCATATCTGTCTTTGGATATGAATTTTTTTCTTTATTATTGTTTGATTTGGAGGGATGGTACGTCCATACTCTGTGATGCCTTCTCCCCAGCACATTGTGAAAGTCAAGCTCAACAGCTGTCTCATTAATTTGACCAGAACAGAGAACTGTGTGGAGAATTAAAGCCAAAGGAAAACCTCCTCAGTAGGTCTGAAATACCCAGACTGGCTTTCTATAGCAGTTAAATTACCCAGATGACTCTTTAATCTCTCACCTAAATGCTATGAAAATAGAACTATGTCTCCATTTTATCCAACTATAAAGGAGAGCTCACTCACTTAAATAAACAGCATTTATTTCTTAATCTCCACTGCAAGCCTGGGAATGTGGTTTAAATACCAGGTAACTGAAAAGTGAAAGACTTTTGGTCATGGGCCATCGTAAAAATGGAATTCTTTTTTTGAGAATTGCTACAGAATTGAAGAAACAAGTTTTACATGAAAAAAAAAAAAAAAACAGTGAGGAAAAGAGACAGACCCAGTACACAAGATTATATAATCATCTAATGGAACTGTGACTCAGAGAAGACTAGAATCACAGCTTACTTTTTCTTCTGACCTCATTAATTAATCTCTGAAAGTCCTGAGGCTAATTTGCATTAACCTCGATGAGCCTTTGTGAGCTCATCTATAAAGTGGAATACTTAGAGTCTCTGCTTCATTCACAGACTTCTGGAAAGTCATAAAGATGTGTGAAAGTTATAAATCATAAAGATGTGTGAAAGTAAACTGAAACCTGTACAATTCCATAAAAATACCATCAACATGTAGATTATCATTTTCATTGTTATGACTGATGCATTCCAAAAAGTGAATAATCAGTGTGAACAAAGAACTCCAGGCATCTTGTAAGCCCTAACTTTGGTGATATCAGACTAGCCTCTCATATGCTTATATAGGCAAGTGTTAACCAATGTACCCAGCCAGTTTATACATGACATAAGATAGAGACTCTCATGTCTCTTCCAGTTTTGAGACTCTAATAGGATTTCTGATATCAGTGTTTCCTGATATTGCTCATTCCATTGGGATGCTCCATTCTTCTAGTTGTAAGAATGGTTTTTACATATTTGAGTGGGAATGAATTCCTTCTGGTAGTACCTACCCATCACTTACTAGGATCCAACAGAAATAGGAACAAGGAAACCTATATTATTGAATCTTAAATAACTCTTACCTTCTAAAGCACTGATATATTCAACAACCACCTCTAGGTTAAAACTGTGAGCTCTTTTGGTTCCCATCTCCCCACCCTTTCTGGTTTTGTTCCTAACCTTCTGGCCACTCTTTGTCAGTCTCCTTTTCTGACTCTTTCCACAAATGCCCCTTGAAGATTGGCATTCCCCCAAGTTTTGTTTTAACTTTCTTCCTTCTCACCCTAAATGATAACATTTTTGACTATGGATATATGATGGATATAATCAAGAGAATGGCAACTGCCAATTTTTTTTATCAGCAGCCTATCACCTTTACTTCAGCCTCAGTTTCCAACTATCTACTAGACACCTCCATGCTCCAGTCTATAGTAAAAGATGTAGCACATAAGACCCCTTAATCTGACATTCCCTAAATTTTAAGCTTTATATCATGGAATGGCCTACATCCCCTTAAGATTCATTTAGGCACCATATTTTCATGGATTAATCCCAAATATCCCAGACAACCCAGACTAGAATCCTAGTCCTACTATTCACTAACTGCACAGAACAGCCAGGCTACCCAGCCCATCTGAGACTCATATTCCTAATCTATGAAGTGTCTGTTGTGAGATCTAAATGAGATAATAGATGTTAATCTAGCTCAGCCTCTTAACACGACTTAGCCGCTCAACAAATGTTGGTTCCTTTCTCTCCTCTAAAAATGCTATGCTACACACATTTTCTTAATCATACCATGGTTTAATTTTCCACTTACCTGTGCTCTTGCACATACTGTGCCCTTGGCCTTGAACACTCTGTCTCCACCCAACCCTCATGCCTGTCAGGTGAACTATGGCACAGCATTCAAGAATGTGATTATCCAGAAATATGTCCTTAGCAGGACTACACTGCAGTCACAGCCAGGCTGTGACTACTTTCTGGCTGCTGAGAGTGAAATCTAATATGCTCAGTTTAAAAAATTTGAAATTAAAATTTTAATTGGTATTTATTTGTCTTTTGCACAAGGATATACAAATATTGTATGACAATCTTATCTTTAGAGCCACAATATTCATTACCAAAAATTGTAATACTTGTACATATGCCAGAACATTTTTTTAAGACAAGTACCTGAAAATTCAATAAGAAAATTTATTGGTTTAGGACAATGAATATACAGTGAACAGCCAACATAGATCAGATGGGTCAATAATATCATCAAGGATATATATTCTTTCTTTTCTCCAACTTTATGATTGCAAGATAAATAAAAGTAAAAAATAAGGTTACATGCTTCCTTTTTCACATCTAGAGAGAAATAAAGTGTGCCTCTTCCCCTGGCATGGAACTGTCTGATTTGGCCAATGGAGCTACCAAGTAACCCTGAGCCATTAACTGGCTCCATAGGAAAGTCATATAAAAAGATTGGCTCAGTTATGGAACCTTAAGTAACCATTAGCAAAAGGAGTAAGACTCTCTGATTGTATATAGTAAGTCAGTTTTCATGTTGGAACTGAGGTCAAATTGCACTAATGCCTCATATTGCAGGAGAGAGTAGAAAAGATATTGGAAAGTCAAAAGTAACAGCTACATATCACTCCTATAGTTAAGTCATGAGAGGTGAGAAGATGGATCTCTCTTTAGCACACACAAAAGCCCAGGAAAAACTACTATGTTTTAACAGTTTATTACTAGTTATTTATTACAGAGTAAACCAAAATGCATTTATAAGTTGTTTTACTTGATCCATTCACTTAGTGTTTCTTCTCTACAATAATTTAGAGTGTGATAGAATGTTTGTATCTCCTCCTCCAAATTCATATGTTAAAGCCCAAACTCCCAATTCTATGGTAGTTAGAGGAAGAGCCTTTAGGGAGACAATTGGTTTAGATCAAGTCATATGAGTGTGATCTCCATGGTGGGATTAGTACCCTTGCTGGCTCTCTCTTTCCAAGTTCACACAGTAAGAAAGGTCACAAGAGCCCACAGTGGTTAGGAAGAGAGCTTTCATCAGAACAAAGTCATACTGGCACTCTGAGGTGGGACTTCCAGCCTCCAGAAATATGAGAAAATAAATATGTATTGATTAAGCCACCCCATCTATGGTATTTTGTTATAGCAGCCAAAGCTGGCTAAGGCACAGAATGTGAGAAGTTTTCCTGGTTTCTTTTTTAACTCAAATTCACTTTTGAGTATCCAACATCTTTTTAGCTACAGGGCTATCTCTTTTTCAGTTATGCCAAACATCACAATTATCTACCTCATTTTTAAAGTAAACATCTCAATTCCTACCCAGTGGTTACAGTTCAGTTAGTAGAAGCACTTTTTTAAAAAAAAAAAACTTCAAAAACAGGTTTCTGTTCAGTGGAAATGTTCTATTCTTTTCTATTCCTCTTTCCTCTAATGTCTATAAATGAAACATTTTTTTTAAATATGATGAATTAATTGCTTTGATTTCTCAGTCACACTGCTAGCAAAAAGGAAAACTGAATCCTTATGAATATTAAATGAATTAAATGATGGAATGAATAAAAAGAAAATTTACTCCTAATGTGGAGATATACCATACCATAACCCATATCACCCCTACCTCCATCACTACTGATAGACAGACAGACAGACACACACAGCCTTTTAGAAGTGAGAATAGAATGTACCATTAAGGAAAAAAAAATGTAAAAAACAAGGTATCCATTCTCCAACTAGACATCTCTTTCAGCATGGCATTTTGCTAGAGAATTAGTATGCAATTCTCACTGGCAGAAGAGGCATGAAGCCTGTGCATTCCATGGCTGGGATCCCAGGGTTACAGGGTTGGGAGTTAGAAGGAGGCGGAGATCAAATATCTCAAAAGTTTCTCTCTTCTACTAAACACCTTTGGAAAATTGCTGTTAAATACAGGCTGTAACCCTTACCCTCATGAAAGCTTTAAGAAATGTCCTAGAGTTTATTATTTTTTTAACTTTCATTCTCTTTATGACTACTTAATTATCATCAGTTATCAGTTCTCACCATCCCCTTGAATAATCCTTCTGTTTCAAACAGTGAACATTTACCAATAATGATGTCAAGGAATGCCAGGTTTCAGGTTTCTGGCTGGCGCCAATCCTCACTAGCAAAAGGAGTGTGATTTGCAGCTATTCATGCTCTGTCCTCCATCCAGGCTAGTGTATCAGGAGAGGGGGTCTGATCCACTTTCTCACATCTCAGTTGTGGATGATGCAGACTTAGCCAGGAGGTTTATTCTGTCGGAATGTAGACAAGCTACTTATGCTAAAGAAGGAATGCAAGCTACAGTTCTGAGAATTGCAACCAATGGACAATGTTGATCTTTCTTCTCTCTTAGAAAGGAAGAACATTCTCTCTCTCTATTACTATCACGATCACACTTTGGAAAGACTTCACTGCTCTAGGCTCAGCACACACCACCCCCACAACACACACACACACACCTCAAATGTGCAGACTCATTAATAATAGAACTGAAGGTCCTCACTGAAGGTAATATTAAGCTAAGAAAAATCTAGCAATGTTTGTCAAAGGACATCGCTTTCCCTCAGCACATACCTAGTATAGAAGCAGTACAAGATAAATCCTGCAGAGATTTGTTGCAAAGAACAAATGAGCTAATTCATGAAAAGCACTAACAACCATGCCTGGAATACAGCAGGTGCTTAGTTATTATCATCCCATGAAACAGCCTGGTGTTGCAGAAAGAATGGCATTCTGTGGAGTCAGAGATGTGAGTCCTAACGTTTCCCTGTAATACTTGTATGAATTACACAAGACACTCAAGTGCTCCAAACTTCAAACTCTTGATCTAGAAAATAGAATATATTCACCTCCCCTGCAAATTTCTCAAGGGATGATAGGATCAAATGGGATAAAGGTTTTGAGAGCCTTTCATGAGCTGAGAAGTGGGGTATAAATCTTAATGAAACTGCAAGTACATAAAGGCAGAGATCATTGTAGAATCAAGTCAAGTTTCTGTTACAGAATAACAATATTTGTCACCTGGATCATGGTACCCACAGCAGCATTACCATCATATCATTATCATTCTGTCATTAAAATGTGTTCTTCTCTTACCAATTTGTGTTTCTTCATTCAATCAAGGCTGATACGCAGCTAATAATATTGGTAAGGCTGTACCTGCTAGTAAACAATAATTCAAGATTTCATTCAAACACTTGTTTTTTTTTTCTTTTTAATAAGATTTTATTTATTTATTTATTTACTTACTTACTTACTTTTTAGTAGTGCTTGGGATTGAACCCAGGGCCTTGTGCATATGAGGCAAGCACTCTTTCAACTAAGCTATATCCCCAGCCCTGAACACTTGTTTTCTATTAACTATTTGAATACAAAATTCATAAGGCCATGTAGCACATCTCAAAGCAATCTGAAGTAAATTTTCAAAAGCAATTTTCCATATATTATCTTATATAATCCTGATTATAACCTTATGAATTATGAATTATGAAGTAGGCTATTTTATTTCTTTATTTGATTTTTTTTTTTACTTGACAGGTGAAGGAACTGACTTAAAAATACTAAGTGCAAAAACAAAATGGTTGCTGATTTCCCACAGATCAAAGCTGAAATCAATTTGCTGTATGACATCATGGTTAAAAATACACACTATAAAACTAGGCTGTCTGGAATTCAAATCCTAGCTCTTCCATGTACCTCTTTGTTACCGTAGGCAAGTTAATCTCTCTGTACTTCAGTTTCTTTACTTACAAAATCAAGGTTATAAAAGCACTTACCTCATCGAGTAGTTGAAGGAATCTCTACGTTTAATACACATAAAACATTTAGAAAAACCAAGCACTAAATGAATATTAGCTGTTATCATAACTGACATTCCATGTTCTCAACAGTCCAGGCCTAGTCTGTCTTCTTAGGTACTTCTCTTCTCTACCTTTGTACCTGTCTATTCTCCAGCAAATCTCATCCACAGCAGACCTGATGTGGTATGAAACATGTTATAAATGCTTGGTAAATGTTAAAAAATAACTGAAAGAAAAAAAAGTCAGGAAGGAGGGGAAAAGGAAGCCATCTTGGACCTTGTTCACTTTCAGGCCTCTCTCCTTACATCCAGCCATCATGGCCTGCTCATCTTCTTTAAGGAGTATTTAGTGTTGTGATCATTTGTAGCAACAGCAAAACCAAGATTTTTTTTTTTCTGTACCTAGTTCTACTTGCCTTTCCCAAATAACTTGTGATTATCTATGCATTGCTATAAAGGTTATTTTTTCCCTATCATAAACTGCCTGTGAATATTTTGTACATATTGCAACATGATGAGATGCTACTGAATTTATTTAATTCTCTTCTTGGTACATATGAATAAACAGAAGTGATACCCCTGAAAGCAATTTTTTTAAAAGTTTTCAAGCCTTGAAAAGAATTGCATTCCATCTCCATGAAGGAGTTTAGGATCATTGTGCTGTCCAGTGCTGAAAAACAAGAGAGTAAAATTCTTGAACACTCTAATTTACGTATTTCTTCTGCCTGTTATTAGAATTCATAACCCTTACAAAAAATGATTTTGATCAGATCCTTTAAGGGAATATTCCTCAGATTTTTCTCATTATTTTGCCTTCCTTAGTATAATCCCCACCTTCTACATAACACTGGACACACAATGAGTAAAGTGTTAGCAGCAAAGAATGTTATCATTAATTTTTAATTGTGGCTCAAGCGGTAGCGCACTCGCCTGGCATGCGTGCGGCCTGGGTTCAATCCTCAGCACCACATACAAAGATGTTGTGTCCGCCAAAAACTAAAAAATAAATAAATATTAAAATTAAAAAAAAAATAAGATAAATGAATTTGCCTGATTCTTAAGAGCATGTTTATATGTTCAATGTATGCACTATCTGAAAAAAAAATCCATTTAAATACTGGATTGGAATTATCAGTGAAAAGCTTGTCATCATACTATGTTCCCATAGAATCTCGGATCAGACCTGAGTTTTGGTTTGTGTCTCTTTTTTAGTTGGATATTACATGTCCCAAGGAAGAAAATGTCTCATTGGGCAGAAAGAAAGGGAGTCTTTCAGAGTTTTTTTTGTTGTTGTTTGTTTTCCATTTCTCCTTCCATAAGTGAGATGACGCTTATTTCTGGTTTGCTATCTGAAACAGACAATTAGGGAATTTGGGCACATGGGCACAATGCTCAAGAAGGCATCCTAGTAATTAGTTGAAGTAAATCACTATCATGCTTTTTTTTTCTGCCTTTTTCTTGTACTAGAGCTCATAAAACTAAATCTTCTTAGACCAAGACCTAGAATTAAAGTTTACAGTATAGTTGCCATGTTCCCATTATTCCTAATTTTAGTGTGTCTTATTTTATTGTTGCTATTTTTCCAGCCAAGCCACAGGACTGAAGTCTTACCACCATCAGGAACATGGGAATTTTGCCTGTGGTATAATTTCTTAGGGAAAATTTTTGTTTTTCCTCTATAGCTCCTCTATGATTTTCTTCATTCTTAAACCAAAAATGTCAATGACAGAGCTACCCAACATTTTGTGCTATTTTCTCAACTGTGAAATATTTGATCTCATAAGGAGATATTGTCTTTATTCAAAGTGCTTATTTTAAATGTTATTTAGTTTGTGGTGGTATTTTTACTCAGGCATCTTACAGAAAAATTAAGTAAAATGCAATAATGTTCCTGTGGCAGAGGAGAAATTCTCCACAGTCAGTGGAGTATAAATTGTGAGTATAAAATAATAATGTACATTCACTGGTCAGTCATTCCACTCCTCTGCCAGTAAAGGTGTGGAACATTTTTCATAGTTAGTTTATTGGATAGTAACACCGTCATAAAATTCTTTGGCAAGGAACTGATTTTTTTCTTTTACAATTTAGTCAAGAATCTATGCTTTAAAGGAAAACAAGGTGGGGGGTGGGGGGTGGGGGCTGACTTCCTGGAGGCGGACCTGGTCAAACTGGTTACACAGTAGCTGCTTTACAAGGGTAACCAGAATGTGAAGGTAATGAAGTATCAGCAAGAGGAGAGTGAGCTCTTCTTGATCAGACTCTCCTATAAGCTGTGTGCCATCAGCCATGAGACATCTGCAGTCAGCTGGGTTCATTCACAAGTTCACATCCCAAGGGTTGCAGCCATAGCTAGACAGGAGGTGAGAGTGGTAGACAAAGTTTGTCTAGAAAAATCTAAAATTTAAAAATTATTTAAAATAAAAATTATATTGCATATAATTTTTATTTTAAATAATTGTCTCCTGAAAGGTATCAGCTTCCTAAATTCTAGAATAAAGAACTTAAACTAAGAGACTCAAAGAGATGACACCACAAATGGAAAACACAGAAACAGAAACTGAAGACCAGCGTTTCAGTTTATTACCAACTTCACAGGGCAAGCCAATAGTAGCCGGAGGGCAACAGAGCTAAAATTTCAACTCCTCTGCATTTCTAGATTCCAATCTCCATATACTCCTAATACAGTGCAAACCTATACATGATGAGTCGTCTTCCCTGTGCTTGTGAGTTCTTAATGTACAACAGAGAAGTCCATGCTCTTTTCTCAAGAAGCACAGAAGCTTCCCATTTTTATCCTCAGATTACAGACAAGCCAGCACCTTCTGCAGCCCCCTGGGTGTCCACTTGTCATGATGTGTTGCTGCAAGAATATGATAACTCACAGTAAACTTCTGGAAACACAGCTCAGATAAGGAGTGTGTCTCACATTGGGGCAGCCAGAGCCTCTAGTAGGTGTCCAAGATTGGGTACTCAAAGGACTTTATGATCATATTGTTCTAGGGCATTTATGACCTCAGCTTGGAGTCTGTGACATACAAATTTCTAGAACTACCAATTTCAGAATTAACTCAGCAGTAAGACTCAACTGTTAGAATTATCCCACTTCTGGAATTTTCCTATTCTTTTGTCCTTCCCACCTCAACTTCCCATCTTTAAAAAAAAAAAAAACCCTTAATTTCCCCTAAGCATCCAACTGCTCTCTTGTATTTGAAAACTTAAGAGCCCCTCAGGAAGTGCCCAAGCCATGAAATATCAAAGATCTGCACATTCTTTAGAAGGGCAGGGGCATTCCTGTGCCTTCTTTCTAGCCAATAACTTCCTTCCACCTATCTGCTGTACTGAGATAATCAGGGAGACCTCTTACAAGAGCAATGGGAAATAAAACTCCAGTTATGTTCCCAGAAGGTCACTTTATCATTAATAAGATACATGTGGCAGTGAATGAGGGTCGCCTCGGAAGAAAAATCAAAATCTCCCTGTTTTTGTTTTGTCTTCCAAACAAACAAACAAAAAAAACCAGGAAAGAGGAGAAAAGAGAGGGAATAAAGGGAGAAAGAAAGTAAAAGAGAAAAAAAGAGATGAGAAAGAAGATGGGAGGAGAAGAGAGAATGGGTGAGGGAAAAAACAAGGAATGAGTTTTCAAGGGAGGGGGAATGGGAAAGGCAGAAAGAATGACAAACTTTTAATTATGTGATTGAGTATTTGGAAAAGTTTTGGACATTTTTATAGTAACAATCTGATAGACAAGCCGTGTCATAAAACACTAAGGTAACACCACATATTTCAAAAATAATAAAAGGGTACCTTTATATGGTAAACCCCAAGCCTCCTGAGCTGTAAATGGGTGCATTAAACTTGGCGACCCTGCTCAGAGAGGACATGATTGCACGCCCAGGACTGTTCTAGGAGTGAGGTTGTTGTTGAAATCTTGCCAATTAACTTTTGAACACAGAGCCTGTCTCATTTAGTTCCTTGTTCAAAAAAAAAAAAAAAAAAAAAAAAAAAAACACCTCTCCTTCATAAGCAGTCTGTGTGCACCTATTATCTTGACTGGACCACAAAGGGTTGCCTCTGTCTTCACACTGGGCTTGTAAATTCCTTGATGACAAGGGCTCCTAACTAGGCAGGCAGGAAAGCAAAACAAAACTCATTGAACTCCCAATCTGAATAAGATAGCAAATCAAGCTCAGGGAAGATTGAAACACCATTTTTAGAAAAGTGATCATGCATGTCACTTTCCCTAGCAGGGCTGACTAGGGATGCACCAGTTCCCTTACTGGGAAAACTGGTAATGCTCCAAACCAGCAAAGACCTTTGTGGCTAGCCATTTCCGCTTGCCAGGGACTAAGGCATTTCCTGGAATGTGGAGCTTTCAATACCAAACCTGGGAAAGTCCCAGGCAAACCAGAAGGAGCTGATCATCCTTGGAAAACCTCCCACCACCCATCATCTCCCTCCTCACATCCTGACTTGTAGCTGACAAATGAAACTTGGCAGTTCCCCAGAACCGAGCTTCCACTTTGTTGGGCAAGCATCTGTTTACCCAACCTGCCCCTCCACTGGACACAAGGGGAAAGATGTGTCTCATTTGTTGTTATTATTATGTCCCTCAAGTCTGGAACATTGTGTGGCCCTTAGAAGTGCTTACTGAACTGGGCCAGGTGAGCATTTGAGCAGATCCTCTGCCTAATGTCAACTGAACGGGCACTGTGATATCTTCAGGCAAGAACTATATTTTTTTGGTACAGTGTACCCTCTCCTAGGCTCTCTAAATGGAACTCAACTTGGACAGGAATAGAATCCCTTTGAAGGCTACACCATTTTAAGCTATGTGGCTTTTAGAAGACACTTTCATACACAGGCTAAGGGCTCAATTCAAGGGTCAGATTAATCTGGGTTCACCTTGAGCAAGTCACCTAACTTCTCTACAGATCACTGTCCTCATCTGTGTCTCTCATGCTCCTGGGAACACCAAGTAAGACACCTTTATAGAAACTGACTAACCCTTAGACTAATAGTGAAAACCTCCATATGGTAGTTACTGTTATTTTATTAGGAGTTTTCTTCCTGAACACTAAGGCAGCAAAGATGAAAATAATTAGAAAACAATATTTTAATGAGATCTCCCAAGTTCTTTTTAGGCCCTAAGGCCACCATATTTTTTTTTCCACCAAATGTGCCCTCTTATGATAATCTGCCTATGTCTGTAATGGGTAAATTACTATAGGTTAAGGCAGAGCATCACCAGATACTCTACTGTGCACATGGCAGGGGAGATTTCTTCACCTTACCATCCTCCCCTTGTTATTACTTAAACTTCCCATTATGTGAGCCATTTGCTCAATTTTCACTGAACTTTCCCAATCCAGAAAGTCACTGGACTTAGTCCAGCTGCTGTAAAATTTTACTGCTCTTTTTGTTATTGCATAATGATTCCTAAGAGTTAACGTTTTACTTTTCTTCTAAAATAAGGGATTTGCTTAAAGGAAGAAATCTCATTATTAGTGCTAATGATGCTAAATCCAGTGCTTTATTACTCTACTAAGAACTGATAAATTATCTGAACAAAGTTCAAAGTCATGAGTAAAGCACCAATTATTGGTATAATATTACATTTTCTTCTTCTCTTCCTCTACCCTTCTTCCTCTTCCTTCTCCTTATTTCTAATTACATATTTAATGTTTATGTACCCAAAAATATGCCATTCCCTGGAGATGCAAGTTGGAAAAAAATACAGAAATAATATTTATTTAATAATAAATGCTCAAAGTACATATGTTATTTCTTCCAAAATGTTGTGCTTATTTCTGAGGACGAGGTGCTGCCACAATAGTCATTTCTGGTGTTTTTTTACATGCCTACAAAAAGCATATCCTGCAAAAGTTTGCATTAAAAAATAAAATAAAGAGGTAGGAGAAAACCACTCAGCACTTACAGGACTTTGAGAATACTGAAAAAGTGATGGTTGTGGCATAGTTTTTTAATGTCCCTAAATAAATCTTTCTTATAAACAAATTAATACACCAAAACATCTAAAGTGAAATCAAATGACAAGACATTCCCCGGAAACCAAAATTCATGCAGAAGAGGACAAACCATCATACACATTTGCAGTCCCATGGCAAAATGACAGCTATAAGAAAAAAAAATGCAATATGCATTTGATATTCACTGTGACAAAATATATATAGTGCAATTATTAAACGTGGGAGAACCCATGGAGGTCATCTAAACAGTAGAGGAAATTTGCTGATTATCTTATAGTTATTAAAAGATATTAAATTAAATATTTTATTACTGATTAAATTGATGCACAATGTTAGTTAGTATTAATATATCTCATAGCTTGGACACAAAGACAAAAAAAGGCAAGAGGTACAAGGAGGAATGGGTATTTAAAAAATTGTTTGTATAAAAGCAACTATTAAAACAAAAGGGCAATCATTCCTGAATACCCCAAAATACATAGTTAAACATTAGAAAAAACAAACTGACCCCAAAGGAAAAACACATCATTAAGTGAAAAAAGACAAAAGTGGTAAATAAAAATTGTGTAGAGTGTACAACTATTTAAGAAAGGGGGAAATTCAAAAAGGGAGATGGGAATATCTATGTATAAGCTTACGATTAAAAAGCAACAGAAAAATATAACAAAATTTTTAAATTATCTGAAAGGAGAGGGTTGAGAAACAAACTAAATTTCTTAAATCCTCCTTATTTAGGATATTTGATTCAGGATCAGGTAAAATTTTTAATAATCACAAAGTAATTTTAAAGCAATTCCTAAAAATAAAACATAAAACAAAATTTAAGTAATTTACTACACAGATATTTTCAAAACCACCCAGAAAAGTCTATTTTTGGTGACTTTATTTTTAACAAACAACAACAACAAAAAAAATGAACTGTCACTAATGGCAAGTAAAAGCAAAAAGAAAATCAAGTTTTTAATCCAGGATTTTTATGTAAAATGAACTATCTAAAGAGTAATTAAAGGGATGTTTCACTTCATAAAAATGTTTCAACTAATAAATGACTAATAAATTATAAAACTAGAACACCACAATTTTGTAAATTGTAATGAATTAATGGTTCATTAATTGAACATCAATGTTTGCTGACTTCACAGCCAAACAAACATCCTGAACCTATGCCTCCTGGTAGGAAGCCCAGCATCACTAAGAAGTAGACATGTCTTTAAAAGGTCTCACTTGGGCCAGGTGTAGTCGTGCATGCCTATAATCCCAGCAGCTCAGGAGACTTGAGGCAGGGGGATTGCAAATTTAAAGCCAGACTCAGGAATTTTGCAAGGCCCTCAGCAACTTAGTGAGACCCTGTCTCAAAATTAAAAAAATAATAATAATAAAGAGGGCTGGGAATGTTGCTCGGTGGTTAAGCACCCCTGGGTTCAATTCCTGGTACAAAAACAAAAACAAAAACAAAAACAAAAACAAAATCTCACCTGGATTGGATTCGATCAAGCCTATACACCTAACTATCTGCTTGCAAGAAATACAAAACATACAAAAACCTGCTAATCTACACTGTGGGGAGGCAATCAGGCCAGACTCTGGAAACATGTCAGGACAAACCACCCAGTTCACTGAACAAAGAGACCAGAAAAGGGGTAAACAAAGAATGGAGGCAGAACCCACAATTTGGAGAAGATATAAATAACAAATCAACCAATCACATTGTATGAACTGGACGTGGATTCTGACTCAAAGAAAGAGAAGGGAAGGAGTGGGGAGGGGAGAAAAGAGAAGGGAAGAAATAGCTGTAAGAAAGCTATGACAATTTGAACACTTCGTGGATATGCATATTTATGACTAAATAACTATTTTAAATGTTTTGGCTTTGACAATGTCATTGCAATTATAATTTTAAAACGAAAAACTCTTTTAGAGATACATAGTTAATATTTATGGATGAAAACCCTTTATTTTCTTAACTGAGTTTACAGGCCAGAAAAATATTACATAGAGTATCTGAGTTGTCCTATGATTAACTTTTATAGCATAATGTCTCAATAAAACATTTCCAGGATTGCACTGCCATTACCATTGCTTCAAGTCACTGTCCTTCTCCTCAACTCTCTCCACCTAACACCAATGATATGCTAGGCAGCAAAGGACTCCCGGGGAGGGGTATTATGGCATAGAATTTCTACTTCCTCTTCTGAGGGAAAAAAAAAATGCAGGCTATGAATAAAGGAGAATAAAATAACAATAACTATTACCTTAAATACATTATTTAAATATAAATCGTTCTCAAACTTCAATATGCTGGTGCTTACCAATTATTTGAAAACCTAATACAGAACACTATATTGTAATTACTGTCTACCTATCATTTGCCTCCTTGATTTTGTAGTTCACAAAAATTACAGACCATGTCTGTCTGGCCCACGGTTGTAGATTCAGAATCTAGCATGTAGCAGGGGTGCAATTCATGGTTTTCAAATGAGTAAGTAATCCTGTGAATGATGAAATGAGCAAATGTAGTTCAAAACTGATCACATTGTGCCAAGACATGATGTTGAGTCATTCCACTAGAAATAGTTTGTGTATTATCTCATTTAATCCTCACCAAAAAAATACAAGGAAGATATTATTATTTTTATTTCACAGGTAAGGAAGTGGGTCTCGGAGAGCCAATAGGATTGACTCAAGGGTCACATGGTGAGGAAATAATGAAAAGTTCAACTTATAAGGTGTGACAGACTTCAGAGTTCTTGATCTTTCCACTGTCGTGCTGTCTGCCTAAGAGTAAATGAAAACAGAGTCTGGTGGAAAGATCCTACCTTTACAAAGTGGAGAGGGTGACCTCACAGTCTCTCACACACCAGAGCAAGGACACTGCCCTCTTGCAAAACAGTAGTTTCAGCAAGCACAAGTCTAGTAAGAATGGAAACAGTCAAATGTGCTCACATTCACATATATTTTCCATTGTGTTCTTTATTATGTTCTAAACAGATCTTTCTTTCTCTTTTTTTAGTCACATTTCTGAAATAACAGAACATTATGCTCTGTATCAAATCTCAACAGAGCCTCACATAAAAAAGTACACCTCAAAGTTTCTTATTTAAAATGATGTAGAAATACAAGATTCTAGTAAGTCTAAATATTTCCTTATTATACAGTTGGTAGGGGAAAAACAGTTTATTCATCTCTTCCAATTCTGTCCTCTTAATATTTCTGGCATTTCAAATTGTCTATGGGGCCAACCTTAGAATTGCCTGTTCTTCCTGGGATACATACAGATAATTTTGGTTCTGTTCTTCTGCCAGGGCAGGAAATAAAACAACAGGTATGTCTCATCTGTCTTAATACATTCTTATCTTCCGAGGAGAAAAAAAAGGGGGGGAATTTTTTTCAGCATCTTGCTTTTTGCTAATTATTAATATTTCCCAGATTTTTGCTTAAGAAATATTTTTAGGCTGAAAAGGAAGATACATTGCCTTAATGACATCCACTTTCTCATCGACCAGTGAATTATTTTATTTTGACACACGGAATAACCAACCAGCTACTCCAAAGGATGCAAAAATCAACTTTGTCCAAAAATTAGAAATCAGTTAAGAATTGAACCCAGTGTTTCACACATATTAGGCAAGTACTCTACCATTGAACTACAACCCCAGCCCTCTTCATTTCTTAATAGGTCAAGTAGCCTCTGAATTATAACTGGGCTATCAAATACATTCTGATCTTCATTCCATAGCAACTTGACAGGCAGGTGGAGAATAAATGTACCAGTATACAAGTCAAAATATTCTTTTCTTGTCTCCAAACTATCATCACCTTCTAGCAATCATATTATTTATTACCAAATTTAACAGTTATCCAAGGATTTTTTTATATTTGCATGATTTATTATTGTTCTGTCTTTCATAACCTTCTGGAAAACTCTAGTTCTCCGTGAATCACTTTATCAGAAAAGAAAAGCACTCCCCCACATAAAATAATTATTTTTAAGTATATCAAAACTTAAGGATCCTTATTTTGTTCTGTCAGATCCTTTAGACTAGAACTCTGTTTTGTCTGTTTTGCAAAGTACTTTGCCAGGCACACAGGGGAGTGGAAGAGATAGTAGTTGATGGTAATTATGATGCATCCTGTACTTGTTCACAAGGGACATTTGCTGAAGATTAAAAATAAATTCACAACTAATTGACTGCCAGCCATAAGCTATACTGCTGGGACCTCCAAACTACCAACTAGAAAGAAAATGACTGAGCAGATCTTGCCAAGGACCAACCCAAAGATTAAAAACAACCTCCCTACTTAACTTGCCAACAACAAAACTAATCAGATGAATGGTAACTTTAATATTTCTAATTAGTATTTTAATTTAGTATTTTTAATTATAAGTGCTATAACTCATCCCCCTAAGTTGCCCCTTTTAAGCCATCAGTGAACAAATATTTATTAAACACTGCCTATGGGCCTGGTGCTTGCAGACTCTAGGGATACAACCATGAATAAGTCACCCATAAGTCTTCCTTTGTGGTTTGTGATTCCAACGGGGAAGGAATATTGTAAGAGATTTAATTGACAGAGAAATACAAGGAAGAGAGTCATAAGTCCATTGTCAGAGACACCTCCACTTCTTGTTCTCATTTCCTTGTCACACCTACCTCAAGTCTGAGGCAAGAGTCTTTATGCTTCTATGCCTCATGCATGAGAGATGATTCAGGAAACCATAACGATCACCTTTCCCAATAAACCATGACCCACAATGCTGGCAGAACATCAATAGAACATGACCCACAATGGGAAAAGAACAATTCATTTACTGACGTGTGCATGATGGATGCAGAGAAACTGAAAAGACAAGACACACTACTTCAGGACAGGAACGAACCTTGCCATAAAAGCCCTGTTGACCTACTGAGATTTTTCTCTTCTGCTCACCATTAATCTCTTTCTCCCTGGATCTTTCTTTATTTTTTTTTCCCTCTCCTCTGTCGTTGCCCTTTTACTCGGCCTAAGGTCCTAGATGATGGTTGTATTAGAACTAACCTCTAATTCTCTTTCACTTTTGGCTACACATGGAACAACATTTTTATGCTCCCGTGAAGTCAGATGTACTCAGTGACTTGCTGGAGCTGATGCAAGGTGGGTGCCCTGGACCGAAGTTTCATGGCTTGAGCTTGACTTGCCTGCTCTTTTCTCATCCCTTCTGTGGTAAACCCTGAAGTTTGGTGACTAAATGGCATTACCATCAGATGGTGAGTCTGCTTCAGCCTGAGTCCCTATGGGACAGGGATAAGCAAAATTTTCCCTGACACCATGAATGGGAAACAACCTGAATTTTTTACATCTGCTACCTCAACATAGCCTGAACCACAGGAGCACACACTGAAGAAGAAATCGGCTAATCAGAGCTCAGTCACAATGATGAGGGTAACATGGATTAATTGGGTTGCCGTCATGAAAGGGCTAAGATCTAAAATGGGAATATAGAGAGGAAAAGGGGCTGCCCTCAGTGAGCTCATTGTAAAGTGCAAAAAAAAAAAAAAATGACAAATTACAAACAATCATAGTAGCATTTCACATTATGGTAAGGAAAAGTTTGGGGAATTTTGTCTCAGGCATATACAGCTGGACGTCAGGAGAGCAGTCTTGCCTTATTTTTCTGTCATTACTGAGATGATTATCATCTATTTATTATTATAGAACATGTGTGACCTTAGGCAAGACACTGAAGTTTTGTTTGCATCTTTAAAATGGAGGAAAAACAGCATTCCTTCCATTTAGATTACTGAAATGTGATTAATACCCAAGAGCAGGAATGTCTATGTACTCTGAGTTCTTGGCAAAAACAACATCCCAGGCAGAGTGTTTTGTGAAAAGTCCTCTGGCTGTGGTTTCAGTAGTTGTGTGTAACTGAGCAAACACCACTCCCCTGAGCCATGGTCTTCTTATATATCAGCCATTCCACAGGTGTCCATTGAATAAGCTCTGTGTGCCAGGCACTGTGCTAGGCTCCTAGAATGAGCCTATGGACAAAGCATGGTCCATACCTCATTCTATAAGCCAGCAGAGAATATGAACACTAGGTATTAAGTATTGAAATCATTAATTGCATAATTAACAGAGTTCTATAAAGTGGGTTCTATCGGACCATATGGTTGAGGGACCTAAATAGGTCCTTAGGGATAACTGATAATTAAACTGAGTTCAGAATCCTGTAATACCTATATAACAATACACAATTTTAATGTGACTATAAAGATTCTGAAAAAAAAATAAATGTATAATTCCTGGCCATATAGTAGGTCCGAGTTAGGGAACAGTGTCATAGAAATCTGCATTTCTATAGTCACAAGCAAAGTCCTCAAAGGGGAAAAAGGATGCAGCTTTTATGCCAATATTAATACATATTTTACTACTATTGTTGTGACTATCGATATTAAACACTGCACTGAGCTGTTTCATAATTGTATTTTTTACATTTCCCCTGACATCTCGCAACCACAGGGGAAGCCCCTGTCTTCCTGTTTGCCTTGTTTTGGTTTTGTTTCATGTACCTTTCCTGGCAACAGGGTCCATTTTGTTCACTGGTTACCATAGGAGCCTGCTTGCTCTCAAGAGCAGTAAGTGTTCCCGGGAAGTCAGCAAACTACAGGAAAGGACGGATGAACAGTCTCTTGCCCAGATTATGAGTCAACAGGTAAATTCGAGTCACTCTATTCCAAATTGCTTCTAGGTGGGGTCCAATCTAAGGTGCAAATGGCAACTGAAAAGTTTTATTGCTTCCATATCTGTCTTCTATCAAATCATTTTTATCTTTATTTGCAAGATGGTAAGCAGTTTAAATAAGTAAGTCTCTTGATTTTACCATTTTATTTGATTTGATGACTAACTTTCTTTTATTGCTTCATAAATGAACCTCATGGAATGTTTTAGCTTATTCCCCACTTCTTGGGGAGTAAAAAGGAACTGTAAAAGTGAGTTTGATGATAAATTGTAAATGAAACATAGAACAGAATTGAAAACACAGGCCTCCTTGAGAATGGGCAGAGATAAGGAGAAGGATTTTGAACAACTATATCCATAAGCTTATAGACTTCCAGATGGAGCCGTGGAAAGAAAAAATATAAAAGGTATTCATCAGTACACAATCCAGGGCTGAAGTTAAGCCAATATGGATTTCACTTGAGTAAATTGTTTCAATCATTTATAGAGACAGAGAAGTAACTTTGTTAGACACATATTATTTCATTTAATCCTTATAATAACCCTATGAAGAAATATTGTTATTCTCATTTTTGATGAAGGAAATTGAAATTAGAGTCACAAAGAGAGCCAGTCAATACTTTTCTAAAAGGCTCTAAACCTCTGGAGGAAAAAAAAAAAAAACAGTATTTTTTTTTTATTTCAGTTGTTTATGAAGTAATTTAAAACTTAGTTGCTAGCAACTTAGGGAAAGTTTGATTTTTAAAAACACAAAGACGAGGACAACTATGTCATGGGTTGTGCCATAATAGCAAAGTATCAGAGAGACAAGAGTATACAAAAATCCAGGGCTTTTTCTTTTTTTTTTTTTTCTTGAAGTAAAAAAAGTGCCTATACATTAGTGGAAAGAGCCCTGTGCTTTCATTCAATGGAAAAACTCAGAAAGTTCCTACATCAAGTTTGTGCTTAGTGGAAAACCATGTCTTAGTGCAAAAGTAATTGCTGTTGTAGATAAATAGCCCCTTACAGCTTTTTATCTTGGTTAAACTGTTATCTTCAAGTCTGCAAAAGATAAGTTGGATTTTTTGCAGCACGTTTTTAAGAAAATGCTCTGCCTCATACGACATCCATCTCCTCACACTTTGCACAGGAACTTGACAGAGTTCTGTCAATATCTTGGAAATAACATCTCTGAAAAGCAGACGATTAGCTCTGAGTTCCATCTCCCACCATTGAATTATATTTTCCTTGCCTAAATAGCAAATGGAGCTTCAAAGCAAGAGGATGTTCCTGAAAAGAAATTCTGAGCTTTCCATCACAAAAATCTAAAGATATTTTAGGAAAAAAGCAGAACTCTGGCATCCAAATCAATTTAACACCTAGTGGGGAAAGTGCAGACTCATTGGAACAAATCAACTGATAAAGCATTAGATTAAAAACTTTGTGTATCATAAAATGGCCTCGAGACAGAGGATCTAAAAGTCACATATTAAAATTAAACTGAAAGCCACATATTAAAATCCTTCACTGAGATTCCTAAAATTAAAATAGGTTCTATTACTAACTATGTATCCTTGAGAAAAGTTTTAAGGATCTATCTTCTCTTAACTTTTGTTATTGGAAAACTGAGATAAAAATTAAAGTTAAATTTGGCAAAACTATATAAGATGATATTTCATAATGTAAAATGCTTTCCACTTCTAAGATACATTATACCATCAACTCTCAACACTCCTATTAGCAGTGAGTATAAATGGGTGCAGCCTGTTCAACTTGGAAATTCCCTGAGCAGAACATGTACCAGTTCTTCTTAGGTACAGTAGGAATCCTCCATGGATACATGGAAACTTCACCAACCATAAGGCACACAGCCTAACATAATACGGCTGTGGAGACTCTAAAAAGTACAATTATTAAACAAGCAGAAACTGTGGGTCCCATATCTATCCACACTTGGTAAACAAACAGGATCTAAATGGTAAGCCCCAGGACTCTTCCTGTATCTTGCATATTCTATGTAGTTTGCTCTGAATCACTGGGAAAAAAAATTAAATCCAATGATTCATTTATCTTAGTAGAAAGCATTTCCACACCAAAGAGGACTTTATTATTCCTTCTAGGCTCAGTTAGCAAGGAGTAAGAGAAAAGGTCAGAAGCTGCTTTTTGCTAATCCCTTCTCTGCTACAAATCACCTCTAAGATGTTGAGCAAGTTACTCCCCATCTGGGCCTTTCTTCCTTCCTTCACCTCTAAAGTGCAGGGGCTGAGCAGGAAGATTTCTAAGGCCCCCTCCAACTTGAAGATTCTATGATAATACAGAGCAGTTCCCAGGTGTCTGGCAAAACTCCTAGTTTCTGTCTCTGTTGTTTCCTGATGTACACTTAAATTATGGGTCCCTCAACTAAATTTCAATAAAAAGGCTCCTTACCCAGGGTTAATTGCAAGTTTTAAAACGGGGAAGGGGAGAGCCCACACAAAGAGTTGTTGAGAGTCCAAAGATTGCTACCAGGATTAGAATCAGCATTTTGCTAAAATTCTTCTCTGAGGTCACACAAGCTAATCCTCTTAACAGACAGAATCATCACTGTGGTGGAAATTTCAGGATGTTGTTAAGTATCTGTCGTAAGAAATTGTTTTATATCTAATCTGGTATTACTAGCATCTCTTGCTAAAGGGCAAAACAAAAACAATAGACTTCTAACCAGAAAAAAAAAAAAGAAGAAGAGGTATTAATTTAAACCCAAGAAATATATCTATTGCTTTTCCTCAAACTGCCCATGCCCAGGGTCATAGTAAGCTTCATGGGTTCCAGATCCTTCTATCAAACTATTAATACACATCCCATCTCATCCTAATAGAACATTTTTGCTTTAAACGCTGAACACATTGTTATAATTTTGTTTTTGAAATTGCTTTATTTTGGGGTTTCTTTCCCTTGTTTTTCAACCTATAATTTCCTTTTCAGATCATGAGCATTTTTGCTGGCTTTTCAAAAGTTTCATGCCTATACAGTCCAATGAATTAAAATCCCCAATGATTCAGCTCGTGCTCAACATTCTGAATAAGTGCCACGCTTTCTCAGAACTGGGCCATATAGTAAAGGCACAGTCAGTGACAACTCATCCAGATACCCTAAGGGCCAGCTACATTCCTGCACCAAACTACTCTGGAGACTCCAAAGTCAGTGCAGATTGGATTCCAATTTAATACCAACAATCCTGACCTTTCAGATGATCAAATTAAGGAGAAGAAACACAAGTAAATGGAAGCTTTTGCTTTAGAATGGCAATTTGAGAAGCATTCAAATATTGTCCTAGGAGGACTTCGTACCTTCCTAGAAATTGACTCTTCCCTTCTCATTATATTCTGACCTTTGAAATGGAGCACTTTGCTCCAGATGCAGTAGCTGAAATGAAATGGTACTTTAGGTTCCGGAGAGGGCGGTTTTCAGGCAAAGCAACCAGGCACCAGGGAAGGTGGAGACTGTAAACCAAAAACTTTGTACTATACTTGGAATTGAAAATTGATCAATCTGCCAGAACAGACATCTCCTGTATTCGGACACCTGGTATCTAATCTAGTAAGCATTCTAATTGTTCTCATTTCTTCCATGACAAAATACAAACTGCTGCCTGAAGAGGAAAAAAAAAAAAGAATATTCAAGATAATGTTGATTATAGGGTCAAAGATCCACTCTGAACAGCCTCTCTTCTGCAGCTCATTGACTTTTCTCCAGTTCTTTTCCACATCAACAATGTATTTCGAGAAGGCTCTCTGGAGCATTTCAAAGCAATATCATCTTGAGTCTTCATGAAATGAACTACATCAATAAAGTTTATTGAAAATTGAGATGGAAAATCTATATAAGAGCCGGGCGTGGTGGCACACGCCTGTAATCTCAGTGGTTCAGGAGGCTGAGGCAGGAGAATTGTGAGTTCAAAGCCAGCCTCAGCAAAAGCAAGGTGCTAAGCAACTCAGTGAGACCCTGTCTCTAAATAAAGTACAAAATAGGGCTGCAGATTTGGCTCAGTGGTTGAGTGCTCCTGAGTTCAATCCCCAGTACCCCCCCCCAAAAAAAATCCTATATAAGTTCATATGTATGAGAAATTACATCTTAAGATGTCTGAGACTCTGATAAAGCCTACAATTCTCTCCAAATCGTCCATAACCAAGGCGTGGGGGCACCCAGATATGCACTTTGATGATTAGAGACCCCCCAATATACATGGATTGTCTTCCTTTCACTCAAAACAGCATGTGCCTGGTGGTGGAAAAAAACATGTCAAATCCATACTTTCCTGTAATATCCAAAGCATTTGATCTTCACAGTAGACAGGCCTTCTATAAAGTGACATTTGGGGGATAGAGTCAAATGCCCTCTACAGTCTCATTCGATTCCTACTGATAAACTGCCTTTTAATTCAGGATGAAAGGAAATGGCAGAAAGTGCATAAGAATCTTGGGGCACAGTCTCACTGTCCTATAGGGCTCTTCCCTTCTAAGTCAAGAACAGCACAGTCTACAAAGACAGGAGAGAGATCTGTGGAGGAAACTAAACAAATTCCAAGTCTTTCTACCTCTCCCTCCCACTCTTGAGATGAAACAGCACATATATCCATTTCTGTATTTCAGAAGTACAGCCTGGCCTTCCTCAGAGTTACCTATTATTCCACTGGAGAAAATGATAGAAATTTGTGTAATTTAAAGAGGACTGACCCAGCCTCCCTTTGCTCAGTGACAGGCTGTTTTTATTCAATCAGAAACTATGATCAGATAAAATAGTACTTTTCATTCCTGACTTAACAACAAATGGAGAGCAGTTGGTATATTTGTTTTGAAAGTTGTTTTTTTAAAATCTTTCTACTCAAATAATCCTATGTGGGTGTTGCTGACTCTGTGATATATTAACGGCACCATTTCTTTTCTACTAATTGTATGTTGGATAATACAAAATTCCTAGTAAAAGCAAAACATTGTGGTCAGGGTATTACTGTTCTCAAACAGGATATGACAAAAGACAGGTAAGGATATTCTCTAAGAAGAGGCCTGTATTAGAAGAAAATTGAGTTAGGTGACTTATTAGGATTTTTATTAAATTTTAAGAACTTTCTGATTTGTTTTGCTCTTAGCAGGGGCTCCTGCCCTGTCCTTTGAAAGCATATTATGTCATCTATAACCATATAGTCCATGATTAACATTTTGGAGAGCATTTAATTTTTAAATGAACTAGGAAGATGAGCACTTGGACTGTTTTTAAAACCGGATAAGTATTTCATACCCTATTATGAAATTTTTACCTCTTTTCTCTGACTCTGGTTAAAGTATGTTTAGAGCCTCTTCATTTCAGTTAATGTTTTTTTCTTACTAAATAAGAAATTAAGGCCCCAAGTTATGAAATGATTTGCTTCACTGCTGCTTAATGACAAGAAACCCAATTTCTAGAGTTCTTTCCATCAAATGTTGGTCTATTTTACTAATTTGCATTAGTTTGGTTACATCTCTCAGTGGTTTTTTTGTTTTGTTTTGTTTTGTTTTGTATGTGTATAGCTATTCCATTTTATCCTCTAATGAGGTATTTGAGAATCTTGAAATTAATCACTCATTCACTCATTCATTCAGTAGATATTACTGAACCAATAATATGTACAAGGGATTTGAAATGGCTAATGTAGGAATGGAGTACCAAGCTCATAAGCCTCAAGATGGTTTCATGCTGGTAGGAGACACTTTATACCATGGCAATTCTCCGGGCTGAGTCACCCTGCAGGCACAGTAAGCACTAAGTCTAGGCCAATGATATTTTGGGAAACCATGAAATATTTTAATTTTAATTTTAATACCTTTCAAATCAGAAGAAAAAAAAACAGAATGTATCCTACCTGAATTATATTTGTCTTTATACCAACACTGTCATAAAACATAGCTTTCACTACCTTTTTTTGTGGATAAAGGGTAACACAAAAGCCAAAAGGCCCAGCATACAAGAAAATCATATTGTCTGGAAACAGTACCCCAAACATTTTACCCCTCAATTCCACCCTAAGGCATTCAGAAAGCTGATAAGTTCAGAAAGGGATTTCTGCATTAGCCCCAGTTCCCACCTCAGAGGCCAATCTACATATCTCCCATCTCCATTCTGAATAGCCCTCTCTGGAATTTTGCTTCAGGCTGAATTTTCCTTTGTAGAGGTCAGATCACAAAGATAGCTCAGGTGATATACCAGCAGACAACAGTTTTTGGATCTTTGGAAGCAAGCAGGCCTTTTGTACAAACATCCTAGAATTAAAGCACCATGTGTTGGTAAAGATGGCGCCCAAGCGCTTCTCTTCTGGAAGCTCAGGTCCATGAATGGCGCCCGAACCATCACCTCCAATCCCTGTGAATGGCCGGAACTTTGAATGGCGCACCTCCAATCCCTGAAGTTGTGCGAACTCTCAGCCAATGAAGAAGTAACAGCCTACTTGCCCTGCTCCTCCTCATCCTGCGTTGTTAAGCCAATAAATATCAACACCCTGTTCTTGCTCTCTCTCTTACTCTCCCTCTCTTTCTCTCCCCCTCTCTCTTCCCCTCTCTCTCTCTCCTCTCTCTCTCTCTTCCCCCCACTTCTCTTCTGCGACTGGCCGCTAAGGTCCTGCCAATAAAATCTCAGGTAAACAGTTGTTTTGGCTTGTTAAGTTTATGGAGCTTTTCCACCGTTCCTTACACCATGGCCTCAAATTTATGTCATTACATGATCCTGGCAAAACCTCCCAAACAAAGATTTCGAAGCTACTTGATGTTAATAGATATTCCTGGGGGGAAAAAAGGTGTTCTAAGTCTAAATAATTTTAAGACAAGCTATAGATAATATGCCTTGTTCTTCTCAATTATAAAGGGGCATAGTTATTAAATGTGCAACCACAAAGACATCTGGTTTACCTTGTTTAATCCAAATTTTTCAAACTTATTTGTACATAGGACCCATTTTTTAAGAATGCTTATTGTTAGCATTCATGGGAGACTAACATGCCATGGAACAATATTTGGAAATCTTTGGTCTGTACCAGGACTCAGCAATTATTTTTTGTAAAGGGCCATTTCATAAGTATTTTAGGCTTTATGGGCTGGTTAGTCTCTGTCACAGTACTCAGTTCTGCAGTTGTAATGGGAAAGTAGCCATAGAGATTACATAAATAAATGGGTGTGGCTGTGTGCCCAGGTACAACTTTACTGACAAAACAAGCAGTGGGCTGGACTCAGCCCAAGTGCTCTCCTTTGCCAACTCCTGATCTACACTTTCCACTATAACTCTTTAGAATAGCTATAGCTTCACCCAGAAAGGTTCCAAAGTCATGTCCCCTCATGTTCATATTCAAAAACAATCCATTCACCCTACACTTTGACCTGAAATTAATGTGAACCTAAATAAATGACAGGTCTTTCCATCAAGATGTCTTAAAATGTTTGCCAAAAGACAGGAAAGATATTTACTGAAAAATTAGCTGTAGTTATCAATGGATATAGGCCTATCAAGAATTTTTGCTTTCTTTGTTGTGCTTCTCTGTAACATTTTTTGTAATCAGAAACAAACTGGAAATTAGTTTAAAATATCCTCTATTTGAATATTTTTCCAAGCCCTTGTCTAGGAAGCCACCTCATTATTTGTGTGGCACTTGGTAATTCCCAAAACCTTGTATATCTATTTCATATCCCCTTCTGGGTTCTTCTTTCATGTAGAACAGAGCAAGTTCTGCTCTCAGTTTTCCTTGTTCCCATCCTTCCATTCTCACTCTCGCCTACATTTAATTCTTATCTCTTCATGACTGTTTCCTAAATGTATATTCCTTATCCTGAACTATCTCGTCATAATCACCTTAGAATTTATTCAGTTTGCAGATTCCTGATTCCACCTGAGACCTAATTAATCAAAATGTTCAAGGATAGAGCCTGGGTATATTTGTAAAATTCCACAGGAATTCAGATGTGTTCTTCTGATTTTAAGATGTTTTAAAACAGTCCTTTTAAGAGACTTAATCATTTTTCCCCCCTTGGTCTGTCTTCTATACCAGATTGTTAGAGGCAAGGAATATGGCTTATTTATCTTTTTATACTTTGGGTATCTAGTTACCAATTCTAATGCTCATTGACTTGCAAGATGGATCTCAATTTAACCATCATGACAAAATAAATATGCAATGAGTTTGAGAGATATATCCAAATTCTATTTTCTTACCTTCCTTATATTCCCTAACCCAATGCATTTACGTTTCTTTTTCTTGCCACACCACTTACATACTTCCCAAGGTCACTAACAGCCCTTGCTAAATTCCAGAGACACACAGGCACCCATCTTTTATGTTCTCTCTCCAGCTGTGGTGCTGACGACCATTCCCTAGTTCTTGAGATGCTGCTACTTGATGACTATCTTAAATAGTCATAAATACCACTAGCTAATATCATTTACAAAATGAAAAAAATAAAAAGGCAAATTTACTTTACTTAAAACCCTTTCATTTTTATTTTTTGTCTCTACCATAAAGTACAAAGTTAAAATGTAGCTTAGAAAGCCCCAGATGATCCTGCCCGCCCCCCACGTAGCTCCTCAGCTTCATTTCTCATCACTTTCTACTCCCTACTTAATCATTCCAAACATCTTCTACTTCCTTCCTGTCAAGTCTTTAGGATGGACTCAGTAAAAGATGTCCTAGGTCTAAATAATTTTAAGACAAGCTATAGATAATATACCCTGCTCTCACAAAAAGGCCATCTAATTGTTTAATGAACAAAAAGAATCTCACTCACTTTGGGGGTGACAGAGACACATGGTAGGTTATTTTCTCTGAACAGAATTCCACTATTTCCTAATTATTTTTCCTTTTAGTATGAGAAATTTGAGGTGGAAGCCGCAATGAACATAATAATATCAGTTAATAAAAATAATGCTATGGACACGAGCAACTTAAATTTGATCAGACGCAAGTGGTCTATTGCCCTCATGACCTTCAAAAGCACTTCCTGGAACTGGAGCCATTTTCCACTTGCTTCTTCACTAACATTTAGCATTCTCAGTAGTTGTGCCTCTAGTCAATAATGTTAAACATCTTCCATGCACATAACACATGATATGCTATCTATGAGTTATTTCTGATAGGGATCATCACTTTAGTTTTGAGGAGGAGGAAACTGAAACTCCTCTAGTTTGACTGATTTTTCCTCAAGGTCATAGATTTAACAAATGACAGAAATGGGATTTAGATCCAGTGTCTTCATCTGTAACACTTTTTCTTTCAGCTCAGTGAGAACTACTCATACTGCTAGGCACAGCCTGAACTGATGACTCATGGGTGACCGGGAAGAGAAACCAGTGGGAAAGGCCAATGGTAGCCTTTCAGAATAAACAGGAAGGTGGGTGGTTGTGGGGGAGCAGAGCTTATAAACTCCTTAATTGTAAATACATCTAGCTAGATCATACATTCTATCAAGAAAGGGTCCAAATTCTTTTACCTCTTTATCTCTGAACACTAACTAGAACAGGCTGGGAACAGAGTGGGTACTTAATGAACACTTAGGAATTAACCTCTTATTAGTAAGATATAGACTAACCATAACAGCATTAATCACTGCCTACTCCCTCAGCTCTAAGATAGAGTATAGTAGAAATCAGGGCAAGGTGTGGTAGGTGTAGTGAGTTTTACCACTAAGAAGAATTTTAATGTCTTTGAAGATCTCATTAAACTCTTTGACCTAAGATAATATTTGAAAAAGTACTGAAAGGCCAATAATCCAAAGTCATGAGTTTTAGTTTCAAGGAATTATACTGAAAAGAAACAAGTTGTATTTCTATCAGTCAGCTGTTTAGATACCTATTCTCATGTTCACAAATATTTATTAAGCACTCTGTAAGCAAGGCAATGAACAGACATTATGCAAGGAAATATCCAAACATCCAGGTGTACACAATGGGCACAAATAAACCCTACCATGGCATTTGTTTGTTTGTTTGTTTGCCTAAAAAGTCCACACAAATCAGTCTAAGGAGAAGGGGAAATAAGTCATGTTACTTATTGCAAAAATCGTGTCATCCTTGATAAACCACTTTACAAATTCTCACTTTTCTGTATAGAAAATTGTGTGTCTGAATTCTGCTTCTTGGTGGAAAGACTACTATGGTCCAACTCTGTGCATAAAAGTCCATGCTGCCTCTGAGAGTCTCAGTGAGGGAAGAAGGCCTCTGTCTCAAGTGTACATGTGTATTCTTATGTGTATTCTCTAATTTTTAGAGGAAATAGAAAAGATGAGTCCCAGGAAAATTTAAAACTAAAGAACTCATGAGAATAAAATAGAAACTTATAAAATTGAGAAAAGTTAAAAAGGGGCCAAAGTTTAGAGTTAAGTTGAGCTTCAGAATGTGCTTAAACCAGACTTTTTACAGAGCTGTGGAATCAGAAAGAACTCTCCATTTTCATGGAGGTCAGTGCTAATCAGTCCTTTATACCTTGGCTTAGGGAACAGAGTCAGGACCCAAGGAGTAGACACCATAAATTCTTAGCGCTAGAAGGTCACAGAGGCCATTGCTCCAATAGTTCCTAAATTTTGTTACTATTAAAACCACCTGGCAATGGATGTGTAACTGATGTGATTCTGCAATCTGTATACGGGGTAAAAATGGGAGTTCATAACCCACTTGAATCAAAGTGTGAAATATGATATATCAAGAACTATGTAATGTTTTGAACAACCAACAATAAAAATTTAAAAAAAAAAAAACACCTGGAATGCTTTTTAAAAAATTGGAGACTGAAGCCCAATAAAAGCAGGCTAACTACCTATATTTCTAGATGGGAAGGAGCTAAGAATCTGCTCTGGCAAGTTCCCTAGGTGATTCTGCAGCAGTCAGCTTTCAGATATATTAAATGGCATTTGGCATTTTGGCATTTGATCCATTCATTTTATAAATGAGGAAACTGAGTTTTGTGGGACTTAAATGAGGGTTTTGAAAATAACTTTTATCAGCTTTTTTTTCTAAAAACACCACAAAAATTAGAGTAATTATTTTAAAAAGAATAAATAAAAAGGACAGCAGATGAAAGTTGTCAATAAAATACTGAGATCCGGAAATGAGAGAGAAGAATGCTAATTTAGCAGGGTAGAGAAAGATGAACCGAAACACGGAGAGAGAGAAATTTTTCTACTAAAGTGGGGAAAAGCAATTATATTCATGGTGCATGCGCTGAAGTAGCAGATACCCAAAGCAGTGATTAGATTAAAATCAGAAAGATTCTTGAAAGTAGGATCTCTACTTGCCCTCATAAACAATTTATCTAGTTCTCACTAATTAAGTAGAATTAGTCTTTAAAAAACAGAACCTGAGAGTCTGGACACAGGAATCCCAGCCATAGCTGAGATCAGGCGGCAGGCAGCATATTAAAAATGAGAAGAGAAAATAAAAACCTACATGCTAAATGATCACACTCTTTGCCTCTTAAATTAAGGAGCTACAAATCAGGGAAATGGATTCATCTCTGTAGAAGCAGTTGAGCCCAATTATAAAGAATTACACTGGCATTGGAGTTTACCCAAAGGAACGACTAAGTCTCAACCCACTTTACAGTCAAGCTTTCCACTAGTCAGTAAGCTCTGTCCATGAAAACAGAGCTTCCCTGAGTTTTTCATTGCCTTATTTTAAAGTATTAAATAAGATGAGCAGACACCTAAAGAAAATCAGTAACTTTAAAAAAGACCAAAACAATTAAACCAATTTATATATATATATATATATATATATATATATATATATATATATATATATATATATATATATATATAATGCATAGGAAATGCTCACAATAAAGGAACAAAAAAATCTCAAAAATTATAATTAGTCACCTCAGATAGTTAATGCATTTAATCCATGAGTTAGATGGGATTGTCATAAAAGGAACATAATCAGAGAATATAAAAGGGCTCTTTGAAATTAAAACTGTAATAAAGAAGTGAAAAGCACAACAGAGTATCAAAACACAACCTTGAGGAAATGTGAAAGGTTGAACAAAATGATAAAAAGATGAAAAATGGAGGAAACAGGTAAGAAAACTACACTATTAGCTAGTAGGAGTTATAGGAAGAAAGCACAGAGAAAATGTATGGAGCAAATTATTACTGCAGCCAAAAAATAAAAAGAAATTTTAAAAACTAAAGACATTAATTTTCTGAGAGAACCAATAAGCCCCAAATACATATTTTTTTCATGAAATGTTAGAATATACATAGAGAAAATGCCACTTTCAGAGAGAAAGCCTAATAGGTGAGATCAGATTTCTTAACAGCACTGGAAGTTAGAAGATAATGTAGCAATGCCATTAAAATTAAGGGGAAAATAACTTCCAACCCAGAATTTTGTACCTAGCCACACTATCAATCAAGGAGAGGGAAGATTAAACAGTCTACCTTTAATTAGAGATAACTAAATTATCAGATATGTAAACTGGCCACATTTTTTAACCTTCAATATGATGTTTCTAAAGACAATCCTGGAGAGGATGCTTAACCAAGATGAGGTAGTAAGTGCAAAAATTGACAGGCAGAGAAACCAGTGTAGGGGAGGGGCAAAAGGAACACCCAGGATGAGGGTGTAGGGTTGTCTCAGGGCGCTGACCACACAGCAGGTCTAGAGAGCAACCATCCACATTTTAAATGAGAGGGTGGAGGGCTCTTGGAAGAAGTGGGGGAAGATGCTTCCAAAAACAATGAGGCTTCATTTGCTAATGCCTTAAAAGGTACTAAGAAGAGGTCCAGACCAGAGTTTGGCTATTGCTGCATGACAGGTACACAGAAAGTTAAGCAAATGAACACGGTAGCAAATATTGAGTTCAACAAAACTGAAATTAATCAAGGAAGAAAATTGGAATCACAGTATGATGAATGACTCAAGAACAACATGTAAATTGTCTCAACAAAATAAATAATATTCATCTTACCATACAGTGGGAGACTATTAGAAAGACAGAACTCCAGTACAGGTTGGAGAAACTCAGAGAAAAGGGGCGCAACAGAGATTACAGCATCAGAAATATATTCCTATGGGGCAGTCAGAAATAACAATATGTGGTCCCAAAACTCCAGAGGATACATCCAAAGACCATTCATAACTAGGAGAAGGCACAGGGTTACTAGCTGACTCCCTAAATAAGCTGAATAGAAACACCACCATGTCTGAAACATAGGCATGATCATTGTGTTCAAATGATCCATGCCTCATCTAGAAAACAGAGTTTTCATAAAAATTCCCTAAAGTCTATTTTCCACATTCCAGAATTGGAATTAAAGAAAATTATTTTTCCTCTTAAGGAGTGAGCCTATACACAGAGACACTGTGTCTCATCAAAAAAAAAAAAAAAAGTAATAAAGCTGAACAAATTTTGCCCTGTCCCATCCTAAAGAGATCCTGTGGGTGATTCCTATTTAAAAAGTGAGTTTGTGCAGAAAAAGCAAATGTTTTGGGTTAAATTGAGTCCCCCACAAAAGATATGTTGAAGTGGAAACTCTCAGTCCCTGTGAATGTGACCTTATTTGGAAGTCTAGCTAAATAAGGCAGAAGGAGCATAGACCTGGTGACCCCTGATTTCAGATTTCTTTCAGAACTATGAGATGATACCTTGTTTTGAGCCACCAACTCTGTGGCACTTTGTTACAGCAGCCTCACAGAGCTAATTTATATCAGTGATATCCCCCAAGATCATTAACAAAACTCACAGACAAGAAAGAGGGCTTCCATTCATGTGTCCCTGTCAATGTAATGGCAGGAGCACAACTTGGGGTTATGTCCGTCTGATGCTCAGAGAAATATTTACCCAGCCCTTCCCAGAGAATAGGGCTGACACCTCCAGGCACAGGGTTGACAGGCGTTTTGTTCACTGACCACAGTGAGGGTGGCCAGGACACTGTAACTCTTCAATGTATCAAAAGCAAAATAAAGCAAAACACAAGGTTAAAAGCTGTAACATTATTTCAAACATGGTTTTGGTATTGCAAGTCAAAGAGCTGAATCATGCTCACAACACATCAGTTAGCTTTTTATATAAAAGCCCGTAAGTTTCACATACTTTATGGGACAGTTGGGTGACTAAACTGTTCATTACGAAGTGGCATTTGTTTGGTAAGATCAAGGCCCCACAGAGGCAGAATTCTTTTCTGAGACGTTGCCTTGCAATGTCCTTGTGGAGTGAAATTGTGTGGATATCTGAGCAAAAAGCATTACTCCTCCCCACCACCAGCAGTGATTAAACCCAGAGGTCCTGAACCACTGTATGACTGATTTCTTAATTTCCTATCAACATAGTTTTTCGAAGTAAAAAGAAGGAAGGTTTATCGTACCCATTAGTTGGTCTCTGGTGGAAATTAAAGAACAGAGTGAAGAGAGAAGCAACTGTGTTCTCACTCTCAGACATGCAAACCAAGTGTGTGAACTATCCCCATAACTGTCTGTCTACTCAGAGAATCAGGCCTGACATTCCTTACAGGTTCACTGGGGGTGGCTGCTTGTTTAAAGAGTCTAGCAATTATTCTGAGGATTCAACTAGCCAGATCTATCTCATTTGATTACGAGTGAAAATGCAGAGCTTAAGTCTTTTCATAAAAAAGCATGCTTTGAAGGTGGGAGGAAGGAAATCTGAATTCTGCCCAACAGTTGATGCTGACATTTAATACTGTCAAGAATATTAAATTGTCTCATCCAGACTGCTTTATAAGCCACATATTACAAACTGGTTAGCCAGGCACTCAATACAATGCAGTCTCTGTACCAGCTGGGAACTCAGTGATTCTAAACTATTCTAGGATTGTTGTCTACTTCACTGTCCCTGTAGAATCTTCTGATTAAGTGAGGAAGCCCAGGAATACAGGCATGAAAGGAAGATTTTTATTTTTAGTTGTTGCCTTTGGCAAAAGTTCTCTGCCTAAATGGAGGGAATTTATTCAAAGTCACTCTTCAGGCAAGAGTCCCTTCCTATTTATGAACAATAAAATGATGACTGGAAACAGATGAATAGGCCCTTGGGCAAGTATATAGATTTTTTTTTCTTTCTTTCTTTTTTTTTTTTCCATGTACAGGTACAGGTTTCAGAGATGACACAGACTTCCTCATCCTTATTATATACTTCTTTTCCACCAGCAAAATTCTCAATGTCAAAAAATAGTCACACACATTTTACACCATTCTTCAAGGACATCAGAAACAAATGTGTTCTACATGTATACATGCCTGGGCAACTTCCTCATCATTCTCCTAAACCACCTTGCCAGTAAGCCTGCAAAAGAAACTCAGTTCAGGACTTGTGATTGGGCCATAACTGCCCTATGTCCACAGTTTGGTCTCATTGGCCTAAAGCAGAAGTTGAAAGAGCTCCATATACTGCAACTCAGTGTCCCAAGCAAGGTTCCTTGCTTACTAGGCTGAATTCTAAAATGACCCTTCAAAACTTCCCTCCCTCCTCACTAGGCCTGTGAATATGATGATATATCATGCCCACAATTATGTTACTTGACATGGGAAAAAAATGAATTTTTCAATGCAATTAAGGTTACTGATCATTTACCTTAAAATAGGGACATAATTAGAGTAGGCCTGTTCCTATCATATTAGCCATCGTTATCCATCTAGTAGAAGAAGAGAAAGCAAGAGAGATTCAAAGTGTGAGAAGGATTTAATGCAAGGGAGGTTCTCCATGGCTGAATAGAGCAGGCAGAGGCCAGGATCTGAGAGCAGCCACTAGGATCCGAGAGTAGTCCTCAGAAACATCCAGCAAGGAAATAGGAACCTCAGCCATACACCCGCAGGGAACTGATTCCCACTAGCAAACTGATTGAGCCTGGAAGCACATTCTTCCCCAAAGCCTGCAGATAAGAGCTTCATGAGATGAACACCCTGATATAGGCCTTGACATATCCCAAGCAGAGAACCGAGTGGAGCCTGCCTGGGCTCATGACCTATAGAACTGTGAGCCTATTGTGAGTGCTATAGTCTGGATCTTAAATGTCCCCTGAAGGCCTTATTCCCCAGGGTGACACAATTGGAAGGTGGTGGAACCTGTAAGATGTGGATCTCAGTGGGAAGTCCGAAGGTCATTGGGAACATGGCTTTGGAGGGGATAGGTGGACCCCATCCCCTTCCTCTCGCTCTCTTTTGCTTTCTCATCAAGAGGTGAGTACTAATACTCTGCCACACATTTCCACCATTATGTGCTGCCTCACCACAGGCAATGGGGCCAAATGATCGTGGACTAAAACTTCCAAAACTGTGAGCCAAAATCAACTTTTTTTCTTTATAAGTTGATTTATCTCGGGTATTTGTTACTTTTGAAAGAAATTTTAACTACCATCGCAAGCAAGGTAAGTTTGTGGTGATTTATTACTCAGTAATAGAAAACCCGTCCAACCTGTGCCTGAGACATGATCATTGTGGCTATCTGGTAACTCAGTTCCTCAGAGATGAGAGTCATGCCTTCCTCTTACTCAATGCTCCTATCCCTTCACCAAAATTTCCAGCCCAGAGACTGGGTTCCTGCTACCTGTTCAAAAGATTCCCTCGGAGTATAATCTCTTAGGGATTATACTCCTACCTAAATTCCTGAAATCCAGGCTGCTGATTTACATATTCTAGGGATGCCTGATCACTGGACTCTTCTGCCTCTTACTAAACACAAGCTCACATCCAATGCCTGTGATTCATGTTCATTTACAAAAAAGAGCATGGATTTTGAAAGCAGCCAGGATTTTTAATCTCAGCTCTACCACTTGCTAGTTATATAATATTAGGAAAGTCATTAAATCTCCAAGAACTCATTACTCACACTGTAAGATTTTTTGTGGATTAATTAATTGCAATGTGTATAAAGTGGAAGATAGCTTACGACCATTACTACCATTTTTTTTTCTGTTAATCAAACCAAACAACTATATCATGTTCTTTCTGCTGAAGCAGAGTCCCCTAGAAGTTTCTAGTAGATTGGTCCCTCCAATTTCTTCCTTGATGGCTGAGTATGGTTCCAAATACCCAGCAGGCATACCATATTCACCTCACCATGGGCCAGCTCCCAATACAGGACACCCCATTGATTCACTCATTCAATGAACAGTTATGAAGGGCCTTTCTATATGCCCAGTGCTACAGAAGACACCAGGATAAATTAAAGAACCAAACTAGTAAAACCTCGGATTTTACATTCTAATCTGAACCTCACATGATAAAGTCAGTCCATAAAACATGTGAATTTATTGCCATTTTAAAGTTACCTTGGGAATTTAGTCATAATAACAACTATCATTGCTCTGAAAATGTATGGAAATGTAATCAATATTGTTCTTGCATCAAAGAGCAGCAAACATTGCCACTTACATCTGATAGCTAAGATTTAATACTTCTTTTGCAAGAGAAAAGAACAAAGGTAGTAACTTTTATGTGGTAATGAAATGCTCCTGTTATACTTCAGTGAGCTAGTGAAAAAAAAATTGCTTCATTTTAGAGATTTTGGTAATGAGTCCATAAAGAGAAAGCAAGGGCTATGGCCAAGGCTGAAGCTCTGTAGAAATATGTGAATAATTTTCTGGTTGCATCTCAAATTGACTGCTTTGTAAAAGAAAGAAAAAAAAATCTTCTTTACTTCCACTGGAAGCTCAAGGTGTCCCTGGAAGCCATTTTGTAAACCAAAAGAGCTCATTCCAGAGAACCACTGCATTTCTCAATGATAGTTCATCAAGGTGGGTGTCAAAGCTGAACAGTAGGACTGCATGAAAAGCCTGTGTGTCTTGGACCCATCCAACACCATGGATTTTTAAAAGAGAGTCCTTCACAGAGGTGTTGGCCCAAAACCATCAATATGAACATTTACAGCTTGTGTTGAAAATAAGTAAATAAAAAATGAGGCTAAAATAAAAACAGAGTTTTCATTGAATTACCTTCTATTTACCAGTAATCACACCAAGTGTTTTTTGGATTGGCAAAAACTGAGCTCTCTACATATTTATATTGGTAACATTTTCCAGAAGGTTCTACCAAAAAGGTATCTGAGCACGTTGTGTTGTGAAATTTAGAGAAATGGAAAACATTAAAACAAATAAGCCTTGTCTCCCAGTATAGCCTGCTGGAAAAAGAAATCCTACCTTTCCAAGGGCATCAGCCTAAATGAGGCCTCAGTTCTTAAACTCTTTAATCAGTTGCCTTAGAAACCACGAGAATGTGGTGAATGCCTCCAGTCAACAAGGTAATACCCTGATGGGTTTAATCACCTGTTTCTGGCCAAACATACACTTGAGTGAAGTTGAAGCTGGTATTCGCTGTAACTGCAGGTCTGCATTTTGCAGATCCTTTTGAAACTTAAATAATAGTCTATCTTCTGCATCAGGAGGAATGGTCCTTGGAACTGGGAATTCCTGTTTTCAGCCTTTGGTGACTTATCTCAACTGGAAAGCACTCTTTTAAAAAGTGGAATTCAATCCTGTTCAGTAAACTGTTGAATTCTAACAATAAAGCACAAAATAACAAAGCATAAAATAAAAAAACAGTAACAAAGTATATTAACTCTCATGTCTAGAAAATGCCGAGAATTTACAAAATATATTTCCCCCATGATCATATCAACAAGATGAAAGAAAAATCATCTGCCTATCATTTTGCCAATTGAAGACAGTCTCTGAATTGACAGGTAAACTATGGAATCATCACATTTTAAAATTATACTTTGGAACCTCCAAAACATTTATCAAACCTGTACAAGTAAAAGTAAAGATCAGAGTGTGGGTTGTGAAATCAGCCTCCAGTTTCTGCCAAGGAAATTAAAATGAACTCTTAACTAGTATTGCTAAGTGGAGTTTCGGGTAGTTTCCTTAAGTTCTCTTCTGTCTGACTCTGTACTTACTCCAACCCTGTAATGGTATCGTCTTCTATCACAGCACTTAATTCCAAGCTCTTAAGAGTGTTTCGTATGTTTGTTGCTTTATTCTTATTTTTATTTCATTTTTTTCTCATGTTCTTGCTCAAAATTGGTTCTTCACTTTATTTTTCAATATTATGCCTCTAGAAACACAGACGCAATAAACATCACTGAATACCTGCTCTTTTTATTTTATGGCCCAGAATCACGGGAATATAACTTCTGAGTCAAACAATGTGTCTATTTTTATTTAAAATTTTTAAAAATGAAATTTTGGTTTTAAGTATATTTATTTATTTATATATATATAAACTGCTTCCCTAACGATGCATGAAAATATCTTTTCTCCAAATTCCCAGTTATGGTATGTGTAATCTTCCTTTATAAATTTTCAAATTGATGTGTAAAGTCTTTTCATTTTTCTTTTAATTCACATTTCTCTGACTTATAAAATCATTTGATCATTGTATTTGTTGTCCCTCTAAACTTACCTCATCATAAATTTTCTATTCAAATCCATATTCCATTAGGCTTTGTTGTGTTCGACTTATTATTAATTTGCAAACTCTTAGTGTATTTTCTGATAGCACTTTATCTTTTATGCTGCAAAGTTTTTTTTTCAAATATTGGTGTTCACTTATCACCTGTGTATTATTATGCTATTTTTATAGGTAATGATTTAACCTACCTGGAATTCATATGATGAAAGATAAGGGTCTAATTTTATTTTCTTCCAGGTGGAAATCCAGGTCTATCAGCACCATTATGAACAAACCATCTTTTCCTCATTGAATTCTATTTAAATGCCTTTTTAATGCCCGTATTCAATTTGTTGATTTCTATGTTAGTTCCTCCTCATTTGGATTATGGTGTCTTTGTAGAATTTTTTCTTATATACATCATACTTAATCTTTCCTCACTATTCTTGCTTTCTTAATTTTAGTGGATATGCTAACCAGCTAGTCTTCAAGGGGATTTTTAAAATCATCTTGTCAAATTACTCACCACAAGTATACTGAGGGCTTTAATTTAGCATTGAATCGAATTTTTATATGGATTTTCAAGAACATATTTTTCATAATTTCAATTTTTCTCAACTAAAATTAAGATGTCTTGAATTCTATCTTAATATGAGAATTTGGGTTTTTTACATAGGAATAATTTTATCCCAAAAGACACAGAACCTAAGTATTGTCACTATAGTAAATGTGGTTATTACTTATCCATAGAAAAACTATATTTATATTTTTTCATTGGCTCTGAAACATATTTTAATATTGTTGAAAGTGAGGTATATCCTATAATAATAACATCTTAAATATAATTGGAAAAATATTTTTCCTTTTTAGTGGCACATAAAATAATGAGGTGTCTTAAAAATCATGACATCTTAGATTCTTTGAAATACAATATAAACAATTGCTAGTTTGGATATTTAGTGTTTCACCAAAGGTTCATGTGATAAAGACTTGGCCACTCTTGGGAGGTGATGGAATCTCCAAGAGGTGGTGCCAAATGGGAAGTCTTCAGGTCTTTGGGTTGTGCCCTTGAAGGGGATAATGGGAGCCGAGTCCCTTCCTCTTCTCTTTCACTTCCTGGCCATTAGGTAAAATGATTTTGCTCTACCATGTACTTCCACAATGATGTGCTGCTTTGCCACAGGTCCACATGCAATGGAGTTGACTGGCCATGGACTGAAACCTCCAAATTGTGAACAAAAATAAACCTTTTTTCTTTATAAGTTGATTACTCAGGTATATGTCATGATAATGGAAAGATGACTAACACCCTTCAAGTCACTGCATTTTCTTCTTGCTTCTACCTGGTAATACTGGAATTTTTTAGGTTTCCCTGATACACAATAATAATATCTGAAATAAGATGTAATTTTCTCTCTCCTTTTATAAATTTATACCAATTATTTGATTTTCTTGTTGAGGGTAAGTAATTACTATCTTGTTTTCATTTTATGGAGGGGTTAGCATACACAATTTTAATTGTTTACTGTTAGCTTTGTTAGATGTTAATCATAAGTCAATAATTTATTTCTTTTTCTGTTTTACTTAGCTATTAGAAATGCACAAAAAATTTTAGCAAATGCTTTCTAAGCATTTTATATTCATTGGTAAAATCACATGATTTTTCTCCTTCAACATATAAAATCATGATAACAATTTTCCTGATTTCATTCTTGCATACCTTGAATTAATGCTACATAGCAATAATGTGTTTTAGTTTGTATTTTTGATACCATTCTACATGTAGTTTCATTATATTTTAATTTGAATTTTTGCTACTATATTCATAAAGTTGGACTGTAGCATTTTATCTGCACTACCATAATTGTGTTAAGATTATGTTGGTTTTATGAAATATGTGAGGAGATTTACATCTTTCACTATGATCTGGAATAGTTTAAATATGTGGATTGCATAATCTCTTGGGATTTAATAAAACACAGCACAGAGCCATCTGCTCCTATCAATTTCTTTAATGGCTTATTTTTATTCACCTCTCCAGTATTTTCTCTTTAAAAAAAAAACTTCAAGTATATTTGTGTGTTACATAAATTTTAAAATTTTATTGTCACATTATATTTATGCATAATAGTAGGATTCATTGTGATATATTCATATATTCATATTGCACAGAACAATTCAGTCAATTTTTATTTTCTATAGCATTCACCATATAAACTTCTTCTGGATCAATTTTAGTAATTTACATTTATCATAACACCCTTTCTTCCATGTTATCAAGACAGTTCATGAAGTTTTTTCTTATGCCGTTTAATCTCTTCCACATCTGGGATTTTGATTCCTTTCTACTTTTATGATAGTTTACACCTTCTCTTTTTTCCTTAAATCAAGGTTATGAGAGATTGATTCATTTTATCACTCTTTTCAAATAGCCAGATTCCAGGTTTATATATCCTTACTATCTTTTTTACTTATTTTCTATTTCATAACTTTTAGATTTTATAGTTAGTACATTCTGGTTTATATTACAGTAATTAAATTTCTAGGGCGAGTACAAGGTTCCCTTGTTTTTTATCATCCTTTAATAATTATGCCAATTATAGCTTTAACTTTCATCTGAGTGTAATTTTTACTGTGTTCCTAACTTCTGAGTTATATAGCTATCAGAGAATATGAACTGTGAAATCTTTACTTTGGATTTAAATTTCTATTTAATGACCAATTTTTATTTTAACATGACCAATTTTTGTGAATATCCCAGAGATTTAAAAATCACATGATCTATTTGAAGGATATAAGATTCTGTATGTAGCTATTAACAAGATTTTGTTGACTATATTATTCATTTCTTTTATTTATTACTTCTGTTTTCTCCACTTGATCTAATCTTAAACATGTGTATCAAAATTGCCCACTTTTTGTTTTGCAGTTTTTGCTCTGCATATTTAGTAGCTGTGATATCTGATGCCTTCTGGTAAAAGGAGGCATATATTGTGTGCTTTTAGGGAAATTAAATTGGGTCCTGGTCACTGTTTTCACCACTATCCTGGACTTATATTTATGCACAGAAAATATTCTGAGCATTACAGAGCGAGTTCAGAAAACATGCTCCTTCTAACTGAGCAACATAAGTAGTTTGACAAGAACTTCCTCCTCTTTCCAACTGTTTTACAACTACCTATGCCACTGGGAAATCAGTGAGCTTAATGGTGAAGACTTGGGGGCTTAAGACAAACTATAGGTTTTGAGTTAGACTGCAGGCTCCTGAACAAACCTAACTTTGTTCAGCTTTTTCTTCACACATGGTAAATGGGATAATAACACAGCCTATCTCATCACGTTGTCATGAAAATTCAGGAATAAAATATCCGTGGAGCTCTGAGTTCATGCACACTCAGTAAAGAAATCTATTGATAGTATATTATATTGAGTTCTTGAGGGTTCCCTTAAGCTATGTGTGTAAACATGCTTTGAAAAGAATATACAATTATACACAAATATAAATCAGCAACAGTGCTACCAAAGCACACAAGAACAAGGCAAATATTCCAGAAATATAATTATATTACAGATAATTATAGAGAATAAAATTACATACACAACAGTACCATAAATTATGTGCAAGTAAAATATAATAATCAGGGCTGGGGTTGTAGCTCAGTGGCAGAGTGCTTGCCTAGCACGTGTGAGGCACTGGGTTGGCTCCTCAGAACCACATATAAATAAATAAAAATAAAGGTCCATCAATAACTAAAAAAATTTAAATATATATATAATAATCAAGGATAAGGACCGTGCTCTATGTGACTGTTACAGATATACTGTTCCATACATAGAGCTAGGCACACTGTAGATTAAAGCAAGACAGTTTTTGATTCTCTGTTATTTGTTCTCAATAAATTCTTGCTGAATTAAGCAGAATAAAAATTCTAATTTATTGTCTCACATCTCCTTGCTACAAAAAGAACACCTTTGAAATGTCTAATAAAAATACTGTTTAAAATATCACTGGAGTAGTATCAAAGTTCATCATTCACTTCAAAAGAAGCAAGAAATCAAAAACCAGGAAACTGGACCAACTCTGAAACACTTTGAAACTTTGTGCCTCCATTTTCTAATACAAAGAACAGGCTTATATTTTTAAAATATTAGATGTCTCAGCATTATGCAAAGTGGTCTCCGGCCTTGAATGAGTTTAACTTTGGCTTCAGATTCATGGCACACACTTAAAAACTGTTATGAACCCACATATAAGAGAGTACAATCTAATATAATGCAAATTGAATACCTGGATGCTGAGGGGAAGAAAATCAAGAAGCTATTTATGTGAGATAAAATTCACCATGGAGCATCTGAACTCCCTGGCACTAGGATGCTTTAAAAACCAGGGGCACTTGTTAAAATACCGATTTCAAGTTCTCAGAGACCTGGAAACCAGAGATTGATTCTATAATGGGATCCAGGAATTAGGGTTTTATTAGATTCCTAGTCAGAAGAGCAAGATAATGTCTATTTCTCTTTGCCTATTAAAAGGGAGAGAGAGAGAAAATAATGCCTGACATGCAGAGGCAACATGTCCTTACTTCACATTCATCTCCTCACCAAACTAATGGGTAGAAAGTGAGACAACCCATGAACCCTCTTGGAGCATTAGGAGGCGTATGTCTGTATAAAGTCAATTCATGTACAACAAACAACATTTTTCAAATGCACCAAAAATCTACACTATCTAGATTTGTGCCTTTTTTTTAAACTACAGATAAGTCTTTACATACAATATAGTAACATAACATTAAATGTTGTCATCATCACAAACAAATTAAGTATCTATCAACAAGCCAGAAAATACCTGCCAACAATATGACATTAAAAGTCAATCTGATTAATATATAGAAATCATTCATGAATAAGTTTAATCAAAGAGGAAAAAAGAATTTAATTACAGGAGAAACATAATTGGTTCAAAAACCAACTATGGAAAAAACTCAACTTCACTAACTTTTTTAAAGAAATGCAAGTTGTAAATAACAGATGATAAGAACTTGTATTCAAGAAGAATTTTATGAAAATTTATATTCTAATAGTCCTGTTTTTGTTTTTTTAAATAGTTCATAGTAATATCAACAACATTTAAAAATTCAGATCATCTCAGTAATTTTTGTTTGGTAAAAAACACAAGGAAAACAAATTCAAAAAAAATATTTCTAAAAAGTTCATTATCACATGAGTAGAACAATAAATAAGAAGAAATCTAAACACAAACAATGAGAAGGAAAGTACATAAATTATGGTATGTTCAGATTGTGGAAATAGTTTTATAGCTATTAAATTTATGTTTGTTTTAGAGAAATTAAATAACATTCAATACAAAATGTTAAACAAGAGAAGTAGCATTAAAATTATATATTTGGATAGCTCAAATATTGATTTTGTATACATGGATAACTTGAAAAAATGTGCATCAAAATATTAGGTATTACTTCTTTGTAGTGGTATTATGGGTAATCTCCATTTTTCTCCTGATGATTTTTTATACCTTCTAAGTATTCTACAATGAGTACTTCTTTCCTGCATTTTGAGAGCTTAAAAAATCAATACCTTAGTATGTCAATATTAATAGGATAGAATCTGTTACCCAAATCAATTAAACACATTGGTTCCAACCAAAGGCAATTGTGCACTAGTCTAGCCCCGGTATCATTAATAGGCATGATAAGATCAGTTGTGAAGGCCTCAATGCACTATTGATATTTACATATTTGGAAGAACTTCAAGCAATAATTTTTTGAAGCTAATTTGTCTCTCTTAAGAACTGAGGAAGAATTGATATCTGAGAAATTTGGAGGCCACCCAAAGAAGTCTATGCCAACAATGAAATCAAATTACTTGATTCACAAAATTGTTTTTTACTAAGCTCCTCCTGTATCCCAGATTGTCCTGAATGACCTCTAAAAAAGGTCTACCAGGTCTCTGTCCTTCCTTGGCAACTAGAGGAATAGCCACCTTCATAATACATAAAGGACTAGTTGGAAAATGAAACTCTAATGGAGATTTAGTATCTGCACAGAGGAAAAAACTGGAAAGACCCCACTGGCTTCTATACCTCCATATTCAACAGAATCATCTGAGAACTTTATTAATCTGAATTCTTGACTCCAGTCCTAGACATTCAGAAAACAAAAAAGTTTCACAAAAATGATTTTAAACCTATGTCTTAATAAAGTCCAAGTCCAGAGACCAGCATTTGAGACCCACAGTAGAAACCAACAAGGCCAATTAGACCCAAGAAAGGTAAAGATCACTTACATAATTTAGCAACAAAATAAGAAAAACATGAGGACACCTTGACTACATATCAATATTTTTTCATTATATTTTGTATTCTACAGCATTCTCCCAACAACAAAACAATCATATAGGTATAAGGAGTGGACACAGGGTCAGGTATGGATATGGGTATGTGTATGTGTATGGGCACAGTATGGGTATAGATACAGGTAGAGGTATCCATATAAGACCAGGCAATCTCACTACTGGAGAGTTTCTATCTATAGTGAAAATGAGGAGGACTTATCAAAACCATGTGAAGTAGAACTCTGCTTCCTCAGTTCACTGCTTGATTCATTACAGAAGGTAAAAAGAAAGATATACAGGCTGGAGAATGAAACAAAAATACCTGTGACAGCAATGAAAGGGCAGCAGAATGGGGTCCCCTCTTGATAGAACAAACACCTTGCCATGGATGCCTAAATAATAACATATAGGATGTACTACAAAGATAAGTGCTCTTTCCTGAGCATGAAACGTAATCAGTTTGAGTGGATCAGGGAAGGGCCAGGTTCTAGGAGGAGGAAGAGTTCTACAAAGTGGTACTGCGCTAAGTGCTTTATCCAGGTATGTTCCTGCACATTGACAGGGAGTTTGCATGGCTCTTTCAAAAGTCCTAAGTGTCAGGATGTTTCCCATGGTGGGAATACTCAAAACCCAGCTTGAAAACTAAAAAACCACATATGGCAAGACTTTTTACTGGCTCATATCATTCCATTAACTTTGGGGAAGAACAACACATATAAAATCAGTGTGTATTTGCTGCATAATGTTGCAGCTATTCAAACAAACATTGACACTAGCTCTGTTTTCCTTGAATTTTTCCAATACTGAGGTTCTAAAATCGGGGGGAAAAAACACACAATGATGTCATATAAATTTTTATATCTTCAAGTAGAGATACTCACTTTCTACTATGAATATTTGATTAACCTACATGAACCTCATTAATAGTCATTATTACTCCTCCTTTTACACTTCAAAAATTCAAAAAAAAAAAAACAAACAAAAATCAGATTAAATATTTGACTAAAGCAGAAAGTGACCAAGTGGGAATTTAAATCCAGAACTGACTGGTAAGTTCAGGCTCTTTCTGTTTCCCAGGACTTATACTTCACCACTAAAAGTTACTTTGTCAGTGAAGCATACTTGAATGAAAGGAACAAAACATAAATGTCACTCTAGATGCTGAACTTTCTCTGCACTTTATCAATAACTGTAATTCTTGATTCCCTATGGTCTTCCCAAGAGATGTAAAAAAAAAAAAAAAGTACATTCTGAAGTAGATTTTCTTAAGTTATTATTATATAACTTACTAGGAGACATTACAGATCTAAAAATCATCTCCTTAGTATTTTAATCCTTGAGTGGCAGTATAAATTGTTCGCTTGTTCTTTTTAAATGGCCACTGATTGCAGGATTGAAAAGGCTTTGTTATATCAGAGTGGTCCAATTTTTTGAAATGCCCCTGTGGGTCACTGTATTCTCTCATGTGGTACAACCTTTCCCAGAGGGGGGCTGGGATTTCAGTGGAAGCTACAACAGAAATCTTACCCATTGCCAGTTTCTCTTTGGATCCAAGGTGTACTATGATATTCTCCTTTTGGAAATCAGTCCACTTTGGAACAAAAAGAGAACCAATAGCACAATGATTGCAACCAAGAGAGTATGAAATGGAAACACCTTCAATACACATTGCCTTATCAGACCATTGCCTCTTTCCATTGAGAGCAGAAGCACATTCTAATTAAAATTTAGGAGAAGAGTATGAGAATAATTATATCATCAAGAAGACAAATTTATAACCCATAAAATTATTATTTACAATTATTAGCTTCATTATCATCATCACCATATTCATAAAACATCAGAGTTCTAGAGAGTTCAAAAGCATATTCCTTTGCAACATCAAGAGTCTCCTTGTATTAACATCAGATTCCACAGACTTTGAACTTATCCCCAACGGGCTATTTTTACTGGAACTAAAGACAATAAGCTGCCTGAGTGTACTGTGAAATATCCATAGATATGCATCCCCTGGGCCTTTCCCAAGTTGTTCTCATTAGTTCTCACTAGGTCCCCGTGAAGCAGAAGAAGTGGTACTATCTTTAGTCGTTAGATAGAAAAGAAAAAGAAATGATGACTTAAGTTATCTACCAAGTTCATTACTACCCCCCTCACAGATGACCCTCAGGTCTTGACATATGAATACAATAATAATTCACTCCAGGTCTAAATATAGAAGAAGAGTATGGGATGAGGTACAAGAAGAGGAGAAAATACATATGCCCCCACTTCTGCAGTTCCTATTTCCACATTCCCCAAAGGACAAATAGGGATTTCTAAGCAGACAAAGGAAAATAGGGGAACCACGGAAAAGATTAGATTTCCTGACTTGGTGTAGTGCTTAACTAACAAAACAGGCTATGTTTTTGAGTAAAGTAACATATAACCTCCAATTCCCATTCAGGTATAATGAAATCTCCAAAAATAACTGGATAGTAAATAGGGCTTAATTTTCCATTTTCAGCTATTCTTTCTCTGTGTTCTTATTCTTAGGAATGCATGGACTTCTACACTTAAGTTCTCATCTCTACCCAAGCCAGTCCAAATTTCATTATGTCAATGCAAATTTTCAGTCAGACCTTAGTTCCATATGTCCAGGACATACCAGAACATCCTGATTTAATTCTTATAAGTGTCTGAAAATGAAACTAAGGCACATTTCCAGCTGAATAAGCTTTCATACAGGACAGCTACATTTTTCCCTCCACATTTTCCAAATCACTCAAACTTAAACGTTAGTCTCATCTTCTAGTCTTTCCTAGAAATCTAGTAAATATTTAGGAGGTATGTACAGTTGACAAGCCACATTATAGGAAGGAAACACAGCCTTGAGAAAGAAGGAAGTTTCACAGGTTGAGAATACAAGTCTAACACCTGAATGACATTCACAAGCCTAGAATCATGGTACCCTGCTACTCTCGCTTAATTCTATGCCTTACCCAAGGCGGATTGACTCTCTACAGAGTTTTGACTTGAATGGTCCTACATTTTTAGATGCTAAAACTTATAGAAGACTTTAAATTTAAGTATTCAACTTATGACTCGTTTCCAGGTTACTAATATTTATACCTGTTTTATGCTTTTTCCTACTAGCTCATTGCCATATCCAAAATTCATACACACACACACATACACACACACACAACACACACACATATTCAGGCACATCATAGATTCTATTTTTAACAATCTTCAGAAATCTGATTAAACCTTAGACCTTTATTTAAAGCCTAATTTTTTTAACTGTCATCACCAAATTATTCTTTGATATAAATTTTCAACATGAAGTGTATCTGTTATCCTGACTATTTGCAGTTTGGGAAACCATTTCACTACACAGCGATTTATATCATATAGGTGGCATTTATATTATTTTAAGCACCTATACACATTCCTGTTATGATTACAGCAATTAAAATAAATACCCTTCCAAAATGTTTGAAGAACTTAATAACATTGTTCCCGAAACATCTGTCTGAAGCCACTGGGATCTGTGTTTATACCACAAGAAATAGCTACACTTTTACTTGAGAGCTGAATTATGCTACCAATTTGGCATACTTTTTGTACACATGGACTGATCATTTCAGATATTCCAAAGTCACTTCATCCTTCTTGCCATTCAGCATTCTAAAGAAAGTAGCAACAGCTTTGCACAAGCTGATCCCTACCTTTTGAGAAGGAAGTGAGAGGAAAAATAGGATTTTCCCACAGTGTTGTCATAAAACTAATAGGAAATTACTTCTGTATAGATCTGATAACATGTGTCAGTATTATAATCCTAAAATTATTCAAATTATTGCCTGCTTTGGCAAAGATCATCTATAAATCATTTTCAGGGCATATTGACTTATTACCAACATATATGTCAAATTACTATAATTTGGTGCTATAGATAAATTTTTTTTTGAGGTATGGGGTGGTAATCAGGGATTGAACCCAGTGGTACTTAACCACCAAGGCACATCCCTGCCCCCCGCTTTTTTTGTGGTGCTGGGGATTGAACCCAGAGTGAGGAAAGCACTCTACCAACTGAGCTCTATCCCCAGCCCCCCAGCCCTTTTTAATATTTTATTTAATGAAAGACCATTAAGTTGCTGGTTTTGAACTCACGATTCTTCTGCCTCAGTCTCCCAAGCCACTAGGATTACAAGCATGCGTATCTTGGGCATAGGGTGCAGGTTAGAATTGCTGATGAGCTGCATGCAACCCAGCTCATGCCTGGCTAGATAAATTCTTTGTGAGAGAAAAGGTAAGAAATTGGGAGGCATATTATATCAGAGTTTGCTCAATAAGTTAAATTTTCAGTTTCTGGAAGTAAAGTGACCCATAGTAAATAGAGAGTCCCTGATAAAATCCTCCCATTGCTCAATGATATACTCACAACCTCACCAGCACATGTTCCCTCTCTGAATATATGTGTCAAATTCAGGACAGTTTAATTCTGTAAATATAGATTGAGCTCGTTATGTCTGTTTATTACATTTTGTGGTATGGGGAGGCAGAGACAATTGATGCAACCTCTACCTCAAATAGTTTCTAATCTTAGAAAAGCAGATGGATAGCTAACTATAAGACCAACCAGAATAAAATGAAACTTGCACAGAGACTTCCAAGCTGTTTAATCATTTACCATTACTTATTTTCTTAATAATTACCATCAATGTCAATTTTTCAGTAAGTCATTCCAGATGACCAAAACAACACAGTTGATTTTTATTAGACCTTCGTCCTCCCACCCCAAATTCACATTTTTACATAGTTTAGTATACCCTACCTGTCCATGACACAGCTGAACTAACCACCATCTCTGGACATGGTGTTATAGGGGGAGGGACCAGCACTCTGTCTGCAGATTACAGAGACTCGGGGTTGCATGCAGCTCATCAGCAATTCTAACCTGCACCCTATGCCCAAGATACCTTTCTCTGCTCAAGCCCAGCTACCTGAAGTTTGGTATGTTTAAAAGCAGGAGTCAACCATAATGAAAACAATGAGACCAATTCAAAATGTTAGTACTTCTTATGAAACTGCACTTCCTACATTTCCTCATTGCAATGGTTAGGAGGATGGACTTCGCAGTCAAGTTTGAAATTATGTCTCCTGGGCAAAGTGGATTACAATCCTCTGGCTGCCTCAGTTTTCTCATTTCCAAGCAAATATATGTAAGTGCTTAGAAAGTATTATAGCACAAAGGAAGCCCCCCTTAGTGTTTAATATTATTATCTCCCTCACAACTCTGGGGAAATTAATATAATTAGCAATTCCCCTCACAAGTCATAGTACTCAAATAATAATACCTAAACAAGTAGAGTATTTCTATGAGGAGCATCTTGGATTTGGAATGGTCCCCTAAAGGCTCTCATGTTAAAGGCTTGGTCCTCAGCTGTAGCACTATTAGAAGATGGTGGAACCTTTAAAAGGTGGGGCCTAGTGGGAGGTTTCAGGTCACTGAAAGAATGTCCTCCAAGGAAACTGTGAGCTGCTAGTCTCATTCTCTTTTTTTGCATCAAGCCATGATGTGAACAGACCTTCTCTGTTACAAACTCTGCCATAGGCCCAAAGCAAGAGGTCCACCCTATGATGGACTGCAATCTCCACAAATGTGAGCCAAAATAAAACTTTTATCTTATTAAATTGATTTATCTCGAGTATATGTTACAGTAAGGGAAAGCTAACTAACACAGTCTAAGGACTCTACACATATTGCCTATTTAAATCTCTCAACACAGCTTGAGGCAGATGTTATAAATCTTTGTTTGTTGGTTTCTTTTTTGTTTCTTGGGGGAGTGGGTTGTTTTGTTTTGGTTTTTTTTTTTGGTACAAGAGATTGAACCTAGAGGTACTTACCCACTGGGTCACATCCCTAAGCCCTAATTACTTATTTAGTTTTGAATCAGGGTCTTGGTAAATTTTCCAGGCTGGTCCTCCTGCCTCACTCAACCTCCCAAGTAGCTGGGATTACAGGCATGTTTCACAACATCCCACTTTTGTACAAACTTTATTTTTAAAAACTTAATGGTATAGAGCTTTTGTAGCATGACCATTTTTTCAATATAGAAAAGCAATTATGAAATTCATTTGGAAAAATAAGAGACTCAGAATATCCAAAGCAATCCTTAGAAAGAAGAGTGAAGCAGAAGGCATCATAATACCAGACCTTAAACTGTACTACAAAGCTATAGTAACAAAAAACAGCATGGTATTGGCACCAAAATAGACACACATATTGGCACCAAAATAGACCAATGGTACAGAATAGAAGACACAGAGAAAAACCCACATAAATACAGTTATACTAGACAAAGGTGCCAAAAACATACACTGAAGAAAAATAGCCTCTTCAACAAATGGTAATAGAAAACTGGAAATCCATATGCAGCAAAACGAAACTAAACCCCTATCTTTCACCATGCACAAAACTCAACTCAAAGTGGATCAAGGACCTAGGAATTAAACCAGAGACCCTGTGCCTAATAGAGGAAAATGTAGGCCCAAATCTTCATCAAGTCAGATTAGACACCGACTTCCTTAAAAAGACTCCTAAACACAAGAAATAAAATCAAGAATCAATAAATGGGATAGATTCATACTAAAAATTTATATCTCAGAAAAAGAAACAATCAATGTGGTGAAGAGAAAGCCTACATTTGGAGAGCACATTTTGCCACATGCACATCATATAGAGTACTAATCTCCAGGATATATAAAGAACTCAAAAAACTTTACACCACAAAAACAAATAACCCAATCAATAAATGGGCTAAGGAGCTGAACAGAGACTTCTCAGAAAAAGATATATCATTGATCAATAAATATATGAAAAAATATTCAACATCTCTAGTAATTAGAGAAATGCAAATCAAAACTACTCTAAGATTTCATCTCAGTCCAATCAGAATGGGAATTATCAAGAATACAAACAATAATAAGTGTGGGAGAGGATGTGGGGGAAAAGGTACCCTCATACATTGCTGGTGGGACTGCAAATTGGTGCAACCACTCTGGAAAGCAGTATGGAGATTCCTAAGAAAACCTGGAATGGAACCACCATTGACCCAGCTATCCCCCTCCTCGGTCAATACCCAAAGAACTTAAAATCAGCGTACTATAGTAAAGCAGCCACATCAATGTTTATAACAGCTCAACTTAGTTAAACTGTGGAACAAATCTAGATGCCCTTCAGTAGATGAATGGATAAAGAAACTGTGGTATATATTCACAATGGACTATTACTCAGCATTAAGAGAGAATAAAATTATGGCATTTGCAAGTTGGATCAAGTTGGAGAATATCATGCTAAGCAAAGTAAGCCAATCCCAAAAAACCAAAGGCTGAATGTTTTCTCTGATAAGTGGATGCTGATCCATAATGGAGTGGGAACATGGGGAAAATGGAAGAACTTGAAACTTTGGGCAAAGGGGAGGGAGCAGGGAGGAGCATGCAGATAGGAAAGATGGTGGAATAAGATGGACATCATTATCATATGTGTATGACTGCACATATGGTGCGACACTACACTGTGTACAAAGAAATGAAAAGTTGTGCTGCAATTGTGTACAATGAATCAAAATGCATTCTGCTGTCATATATACCTAATTAGAATAAATTAAAATGTAAATAAATAAATAAATAAATGAAATGAAAGCTTAATGATGATAAATCTCCAGAGATTCATCAATTTTCTGTGATTTCTCCACTGACAATGTGACATTTGACTTTCAAGCACCTACGAGAAGTTCCCTATTGTGTATGTGAGAAGCTGAAATGCTCATGCGTTCATCTTCATGCTTTCCTGATTGTGGTGTGGGGGTCTGCCTCTGGATCAGCAATAAGGGCCTAGGCAGCCACTCTGGCTTCCTCAGCTTGTCTGGAACCCTCTGAGCTCTTCTGCAGGCAGTAGTTGCATTATTTCAGCATCTTCATTGCAAGTTGCAACTCCTGTGTCTAAACCAAGAATATTTTTATGCAAAGCAACAGGCAAGCCCACTTTTTTGTGGGGATGGGGATGCTACCCAGGGCCTGGCACATGCTACACATGCACTCTACAACTGAGCTACAGCCCAGCTCAAGCCCTCTTTTGTTTGACTTGCTTTAGCAACTGCTTCCTATGTTGGGGCACCTGAATCAAAATATAAGCATCCTTAAGCATGACAAGATAATCGTCATGATATTGAATCTGAAGGTTAGCCAAAGCTATCAGACAAACATTAAAATCAGGATTATTTACATTCAAACAAATCAGTGACTCTGTATTTTTAACTGCACTGATAGCAATTGCATTATCAGGTCTTCGAAGTTTTTTTCAGCATTATCTGCACATTTGATTCTAACAACTAACCTAAGAAGTCAATCAATCATTCCTTATAGATCTTGATTCTTGAAAGGGCAATTAACATCTCTGAGATACTTTTCAAAAATTTGGGACAGTCACTGCTGTGGGTGGGTCTCAATTTACCTCTGTCTTCAATCTTGTAGTGCCTGATTTTCTGCTCTTTAAGCCAAACAATAAATTTCTAAATTCCATTTCATCTTTGCAGAAATACCTAGCTTCTTGCCTTCGTCCCCTGAGTCTCTGCTAGGAGGGGAGAAGCGAGATGGAGCTGGAGATGCAGGCACTCAGCACACTGAGGAAGGTCTGGTGCCCTCTTAACAACTAGACATACAGTCTCTCTGAAAAAAAAAGCAGCAGAAATTTAATGGTTCATGAAGGAGAGGAGAGTGGCTAACAAATTGCCTAATCTTTAGTGATGAGATTCCTTTGTTGCTGCTCCAAGGGAAAAAGTCAAGTTCCAGGGCACTAAAAACTATTTACAGCCTCTCACCTCCCACTTCACTTGCCTCTGAACTGCATCCAAATTGAATTCAACACATGGTCCTTCTCCTAATGCCATTGTGAGTTAATGGTTCTTTTAATCTACATCTTATCTCTCAGCTGTAGTCTATGGCTGTCCCTAACTCTTAAAGTATCAGATCAACAGATGTGAGATCTCAGTAATTCAGAGTTTAAGACTGATAATAAGAAAAAAAAATGTTCAATGTCAGATAAATGATAACATCTTGTAGTTCTATTTTAAATTTCAGGATGCAGAAATTTCCTTCCAAGTAAAGGCAAGTAAAAGCAAAAAAAAAAAATGCTTTCATTATTATTATTATTATTTTCTACAAATCATGTAATAAACCAGACAAATGATGCTACAGTCCTCTGTTCATTAATGCAGATCAGAAAAAGCAAGAATACTTCTGTACAGTTGAAAGATAAGATCCTGGAAAAATCTTTTTGAATAAAAAATTGATAATAACATTCTCTCTATAGAGGAGTATATTACTAACAAATCAACACTGGTAAGGGCCATGGTGTGGGTGTTTGGTTTCTCACACTGATAAAGTGAAAAAGTTGAAAAGTCTATCACGGGTAGTACACAAGAGAATCGAGATAAATTTGGAGGACATGGATGCCTTTGAAGACAGCATCTCAAAAGTTCAGACATATGCTTTAAATGGGAAAGAAGAGAGAAGAAGCAGCTGGAAAAATTAGATTATAAAAAGGCTTTAAAATAATTAAAAGGAGGCTGGGGTATAGCTCTGTGGTAGAACTCATGTGCAAAGCCCTAGGTTCAACCCCCATCACCAAAAAAAAAAAACAATCCAATATGCTAAAGTATGTGAATATTTTTATGTAGACACTAAATATTCAATGCTATACTGACCCACATTCAAAACAAAAACAAAAAAGAAACAGATTTCTGGTTTAAAAAGATCTTTCTGGTTTCCTGTGTAGGCTAGAGGAAAAGAGTGAGATTGAATACCAAAAGAGGTCAGGGATTTTCTGCAAATAATGTAATAAACCAGACAAATGATGCTACAGATGGCCTGGTACTCTAGTGGCACCACTGGAAATTAAGGGATGGAGATTAAACTTGTGAAAAATATGGAAATCAGGGAGGATAGGTCTTGGTAGGAATTATACATGCTTTTTGAGAAGCAGAGAATATCCTAGGAAAGTTTTCCTTCATTTTTAAAACCATCCTCCTTTTTTAAATAAACATAAAAGAAGCTGAGCATGGTGGTACATGCCTGTAATCCCAGTGGCCCAGGAGGCTAAGGCAAAAGGATCACAAGTAGAGGCTAGCCTTAGCAATTTAATAAGGCCCTAGCCAACTTAGTGAGATCCTGCCTTAAAATAAAAAATAAAAAGGACTGGGGATGTAGCTCAGTGGTATAGTACCTCTGGGTTCAATCTCTAGTACCCCCCCCCCAAAAAAAAAGAAAAGAAAAAAAAAAAAAAAACATTTAAAAAACTTATACCTTCACCACCCCTGCAACAAAATTCTTGTGTTCTTTCCATTGGAATACACTCCATTCTAGTGTACATTAAAAACCACTTCCCTTCATATTGGGAGAAAAAGTAGGCCCAAATCTCCATCACGTCAGATTAGGCACCAACTTCCTTAAAATAAAACTCCTATAGTGCAAGAATTACTATCAAGAATCAATAAATAGGATGGATTCAAACTAAAAAGCTTCTCAGCAAAAAGAAACAATCAGTGAGGTGAATAGAGAGCCTACTAATTGGGAACAAATTCTTACCACATGCACGTCAGATAGTGCACTCATCTCTAGAATATATAAAGAACTCAAAAAATTTAACATCCAAAAAAAAAATAATCCAATCAATAAATGGGCTAAGGAACTTAACAGACACATCTCAGAAGATGATATACAATATACAATTAATCAACAAACATTATTAAAAAATTGTTCAACATCTCTAGCAATTAGAGAAATGCTGATCAAAACTACTCTAAGATTTCATCTCACTTTAGTCAGAATGGTAGCTATTAAGAATACAAACAACAATGGTGAGGAAGTGCTGGGAAAAGGTACACTCATACATTGCTGGTGGGACTGCAAATCGGTGCAGCCAATATGGCAAGCAGTATGGAAAATCCTTGGAAAACTGGGAATGGAATCATCATTTGACCCAGTTACCCTGCTCCTCTGTCAATACCCAAAGGACTTAAAAATAGCATACTACAGGGACACAGCCACATAATGTTTATAGCAGCACAATGCACAATAGCTAAACTGTGGAACCAAAGTAGATGTCTTTCATCTACTTTGATGAATGGATAAAGAAACTTCAGTAGATAATGGTGTATATACACAATGGAATATTATTCAGCATTAAAAGAGACTAAAATCATAGCATTTGCAGGTAAATGGATGAAGCTGGAGGATATAATGCTAAGTGAAATTAGCCAATCCCCAAAAACTAAATGCCAAATAATTTCTCTGATTTAAGGATGCTGATTCATAATATGTTGCAGGGGACAGGGGATGGGAGTATTAAATGAACTCTAGGTAGGGGAAAGGGGAAAAGGGGAGGGAAGGGAAAGGAGGGGAAATAGGAGTAGGAAAGATGGTGGAATGCAATGGTCATCATTACCCTAAGTACATGTATGAAGACACAAAGAATGTGACTCTACTTTGTGTACAACCAGAGATATGAAATTGTGCTCTATATGAGTAATATGAATTGTAATGCATTCTGTTGTCATATATAACATATTAAAACTTAAAAACAATTAAAAAAAACACTTCCCTGAGCTTATCCCAACTAGCCTAGAAATATTTTATCAAACTACCAGAATTTGTATAAGAAAATGATATGACTTGTTTTCACACATAAAACTGCAATTTCATCTAAACTATAAATATTCAATTTACACAGTAACTGAAAAGAACTGATCTTCCCCTTCTACCATTAAAAATCATGTGCTTGGATAATTTCCGTAGTTTCCCATTTGGGCAGAAAACTCAATTGTAATTTTTTTTTTTATTTTATTTTTTTAATTTTTTATTGTTGGCTGTTCAAAACATTACATAGTTCTTGATATATCATATTTCACAAGTTGATTCAAGTGGGTTATGAGCTCCCATTTTTACCCCATATACAGATTGCAGAATCACATCAGTTACACATCCATTGATTTACATATTGCCATACTAGTGTCTGTTGTATTCTGCTGCCTTTCCTATCCTCTACTATTCCCCCCTCCCCTCCCCTCCCCTCCCCTCTTCTCTCTCTACCCCCTCTACTGTCATTCATTTCTCCCCCTTGTATTATTTTTCCCTTTCCCCTCACTTCCTCTTGTATGTTCTTTTGTATAACCCTGAGGGTCTCCTTCCATTTCCATTCACTTTCCCTTCTCTCTCCCTTTCCCTCCCACCTCTCATCCCTGTTTAATGTTAATCTTCTTCTCATGCTCTTCGACCCTACTCTGTTCTTAGTTACTCTCCTTATATCAAAGAAGACATTTGGCATTTGTTTTTTAGGGATTGGCTAGCTTCACATAGCATATAAGGTAGTTGTAGTTTTGTGGATTGGTTTCTGATCTACAGTCGGTGGGGTCGGGCTCCAAATTCCTCAATAGGACACCCATAGCACAAAAGTTAATAACTAGAATCAACAAATGGGACTTACTCAAACTAAAGATTTGTTCCCAGGATGTAGGCTCTCTATTTACCTCTCTTATTGTTTCTTTTGCTGAGAAAAAACTTTTTAGTTTGAGTAAGTCCCATTTGTTGATTCTAGTTATTAACTTTTGTGCTATGGGTGTCCTATTGAGGAATTTGGAGCCCGAACCCACAGTATTTAGATCGTAGCCAACTTTTTCTTCTATCAGACGGCGTGTCTCTGATTTGATATCAAGCTCCTTGATCCATTTTGAATTAACTTTTGTGCATGGCGAGAGAAAGGGATTCAGTTTCATTTTGTTGCATATGGATTTCCAGTTTTCCCAGCACCATTTGTTGAAGATGCTATCCTTCCTCCATTGCATGCTTTTAGCCCCTTTATCAAATATAAGGTAGTTGTAGTTTTGTGGATTGGTTTCTGTGTCCTCTATTCTGTACCATTGGTCCACCCGCCTGTTTTGGTACCAGTACCATGCTGTTTTTGTTACTATTGCTCTGTAGTATAGTTTGAAGTCTGGTATCGCTATACCGCCTGATTCACACTTCTTGCTTAGCATTGTTTTTGCTATTCTGGGTCGTTTATTTTTCCATATGAATTTCATGATTGCTTTCTCTATTTCTACAAGAAATGCCGTTGGGATTTTGATTGGCATTGCATTAAACCTATAGAGAACTTTTGGTAATATCGCCATTTTGATGATGTTAGTTCTGCCTATCCATGAACAGGGTATATTTTTCCATCTTCTAAGATCTTCTTCTATTTCTCTCTTTAGGGTTCTGTAGTTTTCATTGTATAAATCTTTCACCTCTTTTGTTAGGTTGATTCCCAAGTATTTTATTTTTTTTGAAGATATTGTGAATGGAGTGGTTGTCCTCATTTCCATTTCAGAGGATTTGTCGCTGATATACAGGAATGCCTTTGATTTATGCGTGTTGATTTTATATCCTGCCACTTTGCTGAATTCATTTATTAGCTCTAATAGTTTCTTTGTAGAGCCTTTTGGGTCTGCTAGGTATAGAATCATGTCATCTGCAAATAGTGATAATTTAAGTTCTTCTTTTCCTATTTTGATGCCTTTAATTTCTTCCGTCTGTCTAATTGCTCTGGCCAGTGTTTCGAGAACTACGTTGAACAGAAGTGGTGAGAGAGGGCATCCCTGTCTTGTTCCAGATTTTAGAGGGAATGCCTTCAATTTTTCTCCATTCAGAATGATGCTAGCCTGAGGCTTAGCATAGATTGCTTTTACAATATTGAGGTATGTTCCTGTTATCCCTAGTTTTTCTAGAGTTTTGAACATAAAGGGATGCTGTACTTTGTCGAATGCTTTTTCCGCATCTATCGAGATGATCATATGGTTCTTATTTTTAAGTCTATTGATGTGGTGAATAACATTTATTGATTTCCGTATATTGAACCAGCCTTGCATCCCAGGGATGAATCCTACTTGATCATGGTGCACATTTTTTTTGATATGTTTTTGTATCCGAGTGGCCAGAATTTTATTGAGGATTTTTGCATCTAGGTTCATTAGAGATATTGGTCTGTAGTTTTCCTTCTTTGAAGTGTCTTTGTCTGGTTTAGGTATCAGGGTGATGTTGGCCTCGTAGAATGAATTTGGAAGTTCTCCCTCTTTTTCTATTTCCCAAAGTAGCTTGAAAAGTATTGGTATTAGTTCCTCTTTAAAGGTTTTGTAAAACTCTGCTGTATACCCATCCGGTCCTGGGCTTTTCTTAGTTGGTAGTCTTTTGATGGTTTCTTCTATTTCCTCAATTGATATTGGTCTGTTTAGGTTGTCTATATCCTCCTGACTCAATCTGGGCAGATCATATGACTTAAGAAATTTATCTATGCCTTCACTATCTTCTAATTTATTGGAGTATAAGGATTCAAAATAATTTTTGATTATCTTCTGTATTTCTGAAGTGTCTGTTGTGATATTGCCTCTTTTATCCCGTATGTTAGTAATTTGAGTTCTCTCTCTTCTTCTCTTCACTAGCATGGCTAAGGGTCTGTCGATTTTGTTTATTTTTTCAAAGAACCAACTTTTAGTTTTGTCAATTTTTTCAATTGTTTCTTTTGTTTCGATTTCATTAATTTCAGCTCTGATTTTAATTATTTCTTGCCTTCTACTTCTTTTGCTGTTGTTTTGCTCTTCTTTTTCTAGGATTTTGAGATGAAGTATGAGATCATTTATTTGTTGGTTTTTTCTTTTTTTAAGGAATGAACTCCAAGCAATGAATTTTCCTCTTAGAACTGCTTTCAATGTGTCCCATAGATTCCGATATGTTGTGTCTGTGTTTTCATTAATCTCTAAGAATTTTTTAATTTCTTCCTTGATGTCTTCTATAACCCATTGATCATTCAGTAACCTATTGTTCATTCTCCAAGTGATGTATTCTTTTTCCTTCCTTCTTTTATTGTTGATTTTCAGTTCCATTCCATTATGATCAGATAGGATGCATGGTATTATCTCTACTCCTTTATATTGTCTAAGAGTTTCCCTGTGACATAATATATGATCTATTTTTGAGAAGGATCCATGTGCTGCTGAGAAAAAAGTGTAACTGCTTGATGTTGGGTGGTATATTCTATATATGTCAATTAAGTCTAGGTTATTAATTGTGTTATTGAGTTCTATAGTTTCCTTATTCAACTTTTGTTTGGAAGATCTGTCCAGTGGTGATAGAGGTGTGTTGAAGTCTCCCATGATTATTGTATGGTGGTCTATTAGACTCTTGAACTTGAGAAGAGTTTGTTTGATGAACATAACTGCACCATTGTTTAGGGCATATATATTTATGATTGTTATGTCTTGTTGGTGTATGGTTCCCTTGAGCAGTATGTAGTGTCCCTCTTTATCCCTTTTGATTAACTTTGGCTTGAAATCTATTTTATTTGATATGAGTATGGATACTCCTGCTTGTTTCCGAAGTCCATATGAGTGATATAATTTTTCCCAACCTTTCACCTTCAGCCTATGTATGTCTTTTCCTTTCAAATTCGTCTCCTGTAGGCAGCATATTGTTGGGTCTTGTTTTGTGATCCATTCTACTAGCCTGTGTCTCTTCATTGGTGAGTTTAAGCCATTAACATTTAGGGTTATTATTGAGATATGGGTTGTTCTTCCAGCCATATTTGTTTATTTATGTTACTAAACATGGTTTGTTTTCCTCTTTGATTATTTTCCCCCCTTTAGTGTCCTACCTCCCACTGTTGGTTTTCATTGTTATTTTCCATTTCCTCTTCCTGTAATGTTTTGCCAAGGATGTTTTGAAGAGATGGTTTTCTAGCTGCAAATTCTTTTAACTTTTGTTTATCGTGGAAGGTTTTAATTTCATCTTCCATCCTGAAGCTTAATTTCGCTGGAAACACAATTCTTGGTTGGAACCCATTTTCTTTCAGTGTTTGAAATATGTTATTCCAGGATCTTCTAGCTTTCAGAGTCTGTGTTGAAAGATCAGCTGTTATCCTGATTGGCTTACCCCTAAATGTGATCTGCTTCCTTTCTCTTGTAGCTTTTAAAATTCTCTCCTTATTCTGTATGTTGGACATCTTCATTATAATGTGTCTAGGTGTGGGTCTCTTATGATTTTGCACATTCGGCGTCCTGTAGGCTTCTAGGATTTGGGGTTCTGTCTCATTCTTCAAGTCTGGGAAGTTTTCTCGTATTATTTCATTGAATAGATTGCTCATTCCTTTGGTTTGAAACTCTGTCCCTTCCTGTATCCCAATGACTCTTAAATTTGGTCTCTTGATGTTATCCCATATTTCTTGGATGTTCTGCTCATGGTTTCTTAACAGTCTTGCTGAGCTGTCTATGTTCTTTTCAAGTTGAAATACTTTATCTTCATTGTCTGATGTTCTGCCTTCTAAGTGTTCTACTCTGCTGGTAGTATTCTCAATTGAGTTTTTAAGTTGGCTTATTGCTTCCTGCATTTCTAGGATTTCTGTTTGTTTGTTTTTTATAACCTCTATTTCCCTGTATAGTTGATCTTTTGCTTCTTGGATTTGTTTATGTAATTCATTGTTGAAGTGATCTTTCATTGTCTGATTTTGTTGTCTGATGTCTTCCTTGAGACTCCAGATCATCTGAAGCATGTATATCCTGAATTCTTTATCTGACATTCCATCTGCTGCAGCTATTACCTCTTCTAACGTTGAGTTGACCTGCATTGCTTGTGGTCCTTTCTTTCCTTGTCTCTTCATACTGTTCGCGTTCCTTTCTACTTGGTGAAACTGTTGTGCTATTGAATTTTCCCCCTATATATTTATATTGGGCTTGTATAGTTGCAAAGTCTCCCTCGCAGGCGCGGGCGGCGGCTCTGCCCCTCCTCCAATTGGGGCAATGTGCCTACCACGCCGGCAGGCCGCTGGGCCTGCTCTGCCGGTCGGTAGCAGGTCCGCTGACCTTGCAGGCGCGGGCGGCGGCTCTGTCCCTCTGCGGGCCGCTAGGCTTGTTCTGTCGGTGGTCGCAGTTCTGTCTACTTTGCAGGCGCAGGCAGCGGCACTGCCCCTCTGCAGGCCTCTGGGGCTGTACTGCCAGTGGGTCGCAGGTCCGCCTACCTTGCAGGCGCGGGGGGCGGGGGCGGCTCTACCCTTCCTCAGGCCACTGGGCCTGTTCTGTCTCTCGGTTGCAGGTCTGGCCTGCTCTGATGGTGGTCACAGTTCCGTCTACCTTGCAGGCGCGGGGGGGAGGGGGCGGCTCTGCCTCTCAGCAGGCCGCTGCTCCTCTTCTGCCGGTGGGTCGCAGGCCCGCCTACCTTGCAGGAGTGATTGGAAGTTCTGTCCCGCCACGGGCCACTGGGCCTTTTCTGTCGGTGGTCACAGTTCCACCTACCTGGCAGGCGCGGGGGGTGGGGGGCGGCTCTGCCCCTCAGCAGGCCGCTGGGCCTGCTCTTTGCGTGGTCACAGTTCCCTCTACCTTGCCGGTGCAGGGCGAGGGGGCGGCTCTGCCTCTCAGCAGGCCGCTGCTCCTCTTCTGCCAGTGGGTCGCAGGCCCGCCTACCTTGCAGGAGTGATTGGAAGCTCTGTCCCGCCGCGGGCCACTGGGCCTTTTCTGTCGGTGGTCACAGTTCCCCTACCTGGCAGGCGCAGGGGGTGGGGGGCGGCTCTGCCCCTCAGCAGGCCGCTGGGCCTGCTCTGTGGGTGGTCACAGTTCCCTCTACCTTGCCGGCGCAGGGGGAGCGGGCAGCTCAGCCTCTCAGCAGGCCGCTGCTCCTCTTCTGCCAGTGGGTCGCAGGCCCGCCTACCTTGCAGGAGTGATTGGAAGCTCTGTCCCGCCGCGGGCCACTGGGCCTTTTCTGTCGGTGGTCACAGTTCCCCTACCTGGCAGGCGCAGGGGGTGTGGGGCGGCTCTGCCCCTCAGCAGGCCGCTGGGCCTGCTCTGTGCATGGTCACAGTTCCCTCTACTTTGCCGGCGCAGGGGGAGGGGGCAGCTCAGCCTCTCAGCAGGCCGCTGCTCCTCTTCTGCCGGTGGGTCGCAGGCCCGCCTACCTTGCAGGAGTGATTGGAAGCTCTGTCCCGCCGCGGATCACTGGGCCTTTTCTGTCGGTGGTCACAGTTCCACCTACCTGGCAGGCGCGGGGGGTGGGGGGCGGCTCTGCCCCTCAGCAGGCCGCTGGGCCTGCTCTTTGCGTGGTCACAGTTCCCTCTACCTTGCCGGTGCAGGGCGAGGGGGCGGCTCTGCCTCTCAGCAGGCCGCTGCTCCTCTTCTGCCAGTGGGTCGCAGGCCCGCCTACCTTGCAGGAGTGATTGGAAGCTCTGTCCCGCCGCGGGCCACTGGGCCTTTTCTGTCGGTGGTCACAGTTCCCCTACCTGGCAGGCGCAGGGGGTGGGGGGCGGCTCTGCCCCTCAGCAGGCCGCTGGGCCTGCTCTGTGGGTGGTCACAGTTCCCTCTACCTTGCCGGCGCAGGGGGAGCGGGCAGCTCAGCCTCTCAGCAGGCCGCTGCTCCTCTTCTGCCGGTGGGTCGCAGGCCCGCCTACCTTGCAGGAGTGATTGGAAGCTCTGTCCCGCCGCGGGCCACTGGGCCTTTTCTGTCGGTGGTCACAGTTCCCCTACCTGGCAGGCGCGGGGGGTGGGGGGCTGCTCTGCCCCTCAGCAGGCCGCTGGGCCTGCTCTGTGCGTGGTCACAGTTCCCTCTACCTTGCCGGTGCAGGGGGAGGGGGCGGCTCTGCCTCTCAGCAGGCCGCTGCTCCTCTTCTGCAGGTGGGTCGCAGGCCCGCCTACCTTGCAGGAGTGATTGGAAGCTCTGTCCCGCCGCGGGCCACTGGGCCTTTTCTGTGGGTGGTCACCGTTCCACCTACCTGGCAGGCGCGGGGGGTGGGGGGCGGCTCTGCCCCTCAGCAGGCCGCTGGGCCTGCTCTGTGCGTGGTCACAGTTCCCTCTCAATTGTAATTTTAAATGAAATGGTGAATACAAGATGAGTTTTGGAAAATAAATATTGAGTTCAAAGTGAATCAATACAATTCACTAAACTGTAAACCACTAGAGATCAGTGACCATTTCTTAGCCCTGAATAATAAAATAGTGAATGACTGTCCCCTAACCTAAAAGAAAAGAGAAGAAAAAGTCCATTAATCTGAACTAAGATTCCCACTGGAAACACAGAAGACAATAAAGATAGGAGAGATCGAGATCTAAAGTACTTTGGGGTGATAATGATAATAAGTAATAGTAGTTTTTAAGCTTTTGCTCTTGATCTATTTTGAAAAACTAACAAACGCTATTGATTTTCACTATTACGCATATGTACAATATGTACATGCAATTTTCAGAAGGTTCATCAACTCCTGACACCCCACTTGGATTCTTTAAGAATTTGTAAAACCTAGCACAAGAATTTCTGAGAGTTGACACATTCCAGGAGAAGGGGGGGGGGAGGGAATCAGAGCTACAAATAAGAGCCTTGAGATCACCAGCATTTAAGAGGAAAAGGGAGATGAACTTCTGAAGAGAGAATACCATACCAATATGGAGGTACCCAGAGCTGGATGTGGATATCATTAATGAAGAAAAAAGGTTATTTTAAAGTGGAGGAAACAGGGTCACATAATGCACAGAGACAAAGTGAAATGAGTGCAAGACTGCATTTGGATTTGGGCTTCCTGAAGGCTTGCTGTCTACTGTCCAGTTTTTACACTTCTACCTTTTGGAAAGAGAATTCCAATTTTTCCCTAAGAAATCAATCCCCATTTCATACATGCTCAGCCATATCAAGGTAGGATTGACTGCCACCCCAGTGCCAGAGGACCCAATCTCCCTGCCATGAGCAATGGGTTCACAGATGGACACAGAAACTCAAGATGGCCTGGGTGAACCATAGAACATTTTTGAGGATCCTGGGATACAGATGCCCAGATGTGAAGAAGGAAGCAAATGGCCTTAGAAAAAGATGGCCGTCATCTCAAGACAGAGCCAGAAAGTAACCAGGTCACTGGTGCACCTTGGTGCACCTCTGAACCACAGCTTCCCTAAAGCCAGAGCTCCCTCTGGACATTCAATTTCACAAATCCATTTAAATCAGACCTCCAATTCCACTAACAGAGAGCATCCTAAGTGATAGCACCTCTTAGCAAAAACCAGTAAAGTGATGGCGACAGAAATAAGCAAGCTGTCGGCTAGGAGATGTAATTCTTCACTGACCCAAAATATACACTTTATTTCTGTAGCAGATTTATTGTAGTCATTTAAAATACAATATAAGCATCTTTGTTTTGTTTTAAATTCCTTTCCTCATATGGGCTTTGGGATATGTTGAAGAACAGCCTATTCTTTCTTGACTCCTTTCCTAGGACATAGGTGTTAGAAGAAGGGTTAAAGTAGATCTTCGTCTTTTTTATTAACATACCTTGGTTGCTCAGCTCTGAATTTTATCCACCAATTTTTCTTTCCTTTATATAACATTATGCAATGTAGCCTTTTTAACTTTAGATCTCCCTACTCAAAACAAACGAGCAAAAACAACAACAAAACAAAATCTAGACATTCTTCTAGAAGTTTCATGTCCAAACATCATCGCTCTTCTAGAACAATGAAACTTCACAATAACATACCTCTTTATTTCCATTCTTTCCCACTTTCAATTACTCTTGACACAGCAACCAGAGGGACCTTTCTTTAAAATGTAAAGGAGGTTGTATTCAGCATTGCCCAGGGGATGAGGATTTAGCTCCTCTATGGTAAACAGGTTGCCTAAAATGTGTGAAGCCTTGCATTCCATCCAGCACTACAAAAAAAAAAAAAAAAAAAAAAAAAACCATTGTCCAGTTGCTTTCCACTGCACTTAGAATTAAGTATAATAGGGTTGTTTTGAGAATCAAATTAGATTATATTTTTTTAAAGCTTATAACAAAGCCTGGCACATGTAAGCTCTATATAAGTGTCAGCCTCATTATTAGTCAATGTTCTCTCTGCCTGAAATACCCTTCTCTCCTTGTCTGCTTGGTGAAGTGAATCTCCTTCAAAACTCAGTTCAAATATCACCTCCCTTTTTTGAAGCAAAGGTAAGGGCTTTCTCCTCTGTGCTCCCATAGAATCTCATGCATTACTCTGTCATTAAACTTACTGAATAGAAGCATACTTTTTTATTTACTGGCCAGCATCAATAAATTCTGGAAAACTTTTCGCAACACAATGTCTCTCATCATGTGACCAATATGTTTCATAAATAAGTGAAATTATGTTCATTGCTTTTTGTCCCCAGACTTATTTATCCCAAATACTTGCTAAGTGTCTCCTCCCCTTACATTCCACCTTTGTTAACTGGACTGCTTTTGTAATGAATTACAAAAACCATTCCCTTTGTTGCAGTTTCCAAAAACTGGCCACATGTAAAGGCACTATGTTTACCTGTCAGTAAGACCATCTGTTCTCTAGAGCCCCTTCTCAACCAAAGAGACCCCTAAAATGATGTGGATCTCTGAGTCATGGCTACTGGAAAACAATTTAACTGAAGGAAAAGTGTTGCTGCCAGGATTTGGGTAATTCACTTATTATCTTTCAACTTGAGTTCTTCACCATGAAATCACTCTCAGAGTTGCTATGCAATTCATATAAATGTATGTATTCATATAAAAATACTGTTTAAACATCAATGGACCATGTGTTTTCTATCACCCATACTAAACCTTGTTTATCTACTGATGCACTGTCCCGTTTGGTAGCCACCCCCCAATGCTATTGAGCACTTGAAATGTGGCTATTCCAAAATAAGACCTGCTTTGTGTTATAAAATGCACACTATACTTCAAAGTTTTTGTATCAAAAATATTTTATTGACAATTTTTATGTTGAGAAGATGTCAAAGTGATATTTTGATATCAAAAATAAATATATTATTAAAATCAAATTCACCTGCTTATTTTTATTTTTAATGTGGGTATTAAAAATGTTAAAATTCATATTTTGTTCACATTAAATTTCTATTTTAATAATATGGGAAAAGACTCTTGCCTTTCTATGCATTTAAATACATTACCATGAGCCTTGTTACCATACAAAGGGGCATTTCAGATGACTTCTCCAACTATTCCACAAAGGAGTTTGAAAGATTTGTGCTATTTCATACTCAAGGGTACAAATGTTGAATTTTCAAAACCTAGTCAAAAATAGAAGAGTTGAGATAAGGAAAGTTATCCCCAGCCCATATGGATAAGCAGGTTGCCCAAGGCCCTGAGAGAAAGGAAAGAAACCTTGTTGATCTCACTTACTCACCAATCAAGTGTCTTTACTCTCTTTCTTGGTTTCTGGCAATTCCTAGAAAGTCTATGTTCTTGAAAGTTTAAAATTATTTCCAACTCGGAATAGAAAATTATCTTGCATCACTCCAAATATACACAATTAATATCCCAAATGCCAAACTAAGAGCACAAAAGTAAAGTTTTCTTTCTTAGTTTACCAGAACTTTGTTACAAATCAGCTGATGCAGATGAGTTCTCTTGTAGCAGCATTGGAAATTTCTTCAAGAGCTATCTGCCCTTTATACTCTTAACATTGGTTCTCAGAGCATTAACTAGTTTCTTAACCAAAACTGAAATGGAAATCTAGACCCTTCTCCATTTTCTGTTGGAGACAAAAGTAAAAATAAATTTCTTACAGAAGTAATTGAACAACGATCCAAAAGGGAGAAAACAAGTGACTGCTGTCTGAGCAGTGGAATGTAGAACATAAGGTCTTGATGAAAGATAGGGCCTCATCAGCTCTCATGGCAATTCCAATTTAGAGGAATTATAATTTTTAATTAAAATGTAAGCTGAGAAGTAAGACTGCAGAGGAGCTGATGGCTTCTCAGTGACCAAAGAATGCATGCTGTCAATCACCCCTGTCATCATACAATATTATTACCTGAGCAGGAGTGGAAGAGGAAAGTCGAATGGTAGGAGCAAGGTGCATGCTCTGAGTGTGCTTTTTGTTTGTTTCAGTTTGTATATACACATACTGGTCCATTTCTTTCATTCATTCACTAGACAAATACTTGCTAATAGCCACTGTGTACCTGAGCAGTGTTCCAAGAACAGGGGATACAGCAATGAGCAAATTTCCCCCTCCAAAGGACTTTCCAATCCAGTAGAAATTCCACAGAGAGAGCTAGGGACCTGTGTGTATGGACGAAATTTTTCTTAATATCACTGTTCCAGTGGCCTGCATATCCCACCTTCTGTAAGCTCCATACTCACAATGGAGCCTTGAGAAATAACATACCCACAAAATCCATTTTTAAAAATTCACAAGGGATGGGGGAATGAAGGAGATTCAATTCTTGAACTCCTCCTCCTAGCTAGCAAAGACTTCAGAGTTCCATAAACAACTCCTTTTACTAAAAGCAACCCTCTGTCCTTTCTAAAAAGCTTATAAAAAAAAAAAAAAAGGTATCCCTGTAACAGGGGAAAGAGCACTCACATTTTTCATCTCCTTCCCACCTCCCCAGTCACTTGTGCAGGCTCCCTAGAGTTTGCCTCTCTGGGAGGACAAGAGCCAGCAGAGGGCTAGAGGAGACAGATTGGCAGTGGTGACTGGGTGGGGAGAGGACATCACTTTTTGTGACACTGGGAAAGTCGCTGAAAGTCCTTGGACCTGGTTTTCTCTTTTGCAATGTAAAAGTATTAGAGTAGAGATTCTCCAAGACTCTGCTCTATCCTATCAAATCTTTAAATAATTTATATCACGCCAGAATAAGCGAATACAGAGAAATTAGGAAGTGGAGTAATAGGCCAGAAGGCATTTGTGGGTCATATTTAATATTTATTGATACCCATGGAAGATCCATAACAAGAGAGAAAACCAGTGTGCCCTACAAAAAAGCAACTTGAATAAAGAATAGAGAATTTTTCCTGCTGTGTCTCTTGGCTCTACTTTTGAATAAGGCTCAAACTATTACACTTGGCACTTTCTCCACTGAACTTTTTATATCTATATAGATTAGTCTACAGATGCAGCCAGCTCTCCTGTTGGAAGTAACTAAATCACAAAGCTTATTTCCTATCAATATAAAGCTGAATCAGCTATTTTCTAAAAACAGCTTTTTTTTGCCCTGAAATCACAGGCCTAAGCTAATATTGCTTTCCTTAAACATGACATGCACACACACTGAAGGACATTTACCCTGGAAATTTTCAGGGCGTGACCCAAAAACTGTATTTAATAAAAATGGCAGGAAAATATCTTCTACATTTTTCCTTTTCCTCCACCCCAAAATTGGAAAATATTCACACAGAAAATCCTTAGAAACCAAAAAAACAGTTTAAAAAAAAAAAGAAAAACGTCTAATTTTTCCAATCCTTCACATTTCTAATAATGGTGGGCCTGGCAGTTTCCACCAATGGTTTCCCAACCCTCCTCAGACCACACAACTATTATAAATAGAACTAGGTCTAAATAACTTATGAAAATAGCACTCAGGGCCCCCGTGGAGGCCATCTGGGAGATGATCTTTTCCTAAGGAGACTGTGACTTCAGGGAGTCTCAGATTCAGCCATTTTGATCCAAACCCTTTGGAGAGATTGGATGACACTTTTTCTCGTGGGCAGGGGGTAAGGAGGGCATGAGGATTAGAGAATGGAAAAGAAGACCTGTAAGTCCAAGTTCACAGACTAAGTGAAACATAGTTAGGAAGGAGGGCAGTTTTCATGGTTAACTCCCTTTACCAGTGAAATTATGCATCTCAGTGATCCCTTTTTCCTCAATCCTCAGTAAGTATTTGCCATTACACATGTATTAAAATGCCCTGTATTTACTTAACCATCAGCTCTGTTTATTAGGTGCATTCCCGATGGAATTTATCCAACATGTGCTTGCTTGCCACCAGTGTGTCATTCCTAACCTCTAGATGATCAGAGAATAAACCCAGGAGCCAAAACAGTATGGGGGCTACAGATAAGAAGCAGCCTGGGGGAATTGAGGATTAAGTCATGGGCAGTGGTTTAAATGGGACATACTCTGTTACAGTGAATTTCAGTGGACAAATTCATACAGTCCTTCAGAGCTAAAAGAACATTTGAAATATCTTAACCACTGAATCATACTGACTTAACCGTTTTGCTACTTCTCATACTCTGGGAATCCATCATGAACAATCCCATATCAGATAAATGTAAGTTTTAAAATTCCTCTGAGGACGCTAAGTACTCAAACTTTCCTTAAATAAATGTGTTTAGTATCAATTTTGTAAAATGTTCCTGAAAATTAAATATTTCAAATGACTCTAAAGATAGCATGATGAGGAATGTCTGGATACTTCCAGAAGGTTCTATAACTACACACTATAGTATGTACATTATAATATGTATAACTATACATACAGAGGCTACATTGCCCTCAAATTAGTGAATGTGAAGTAAAACAGTGTGCTTTTAAAAACCTAAAAATTCTAAAACCATAATGAAGTTCAGCAGTGGATAAAGAATCTATGTATGTTCATACATATACACAAATAAATTTTTATCCCTGCTACAGTAAAAGATAATAAAGAGAGCCACAGAGTTCTACATTAAACTCAAATGCCTGAACACTAACCATTTACAGTCTGGAGCAAACCACGGATCCTTAAGAAAAAGGCACTGCACATAACACTTTTATATTTTAAATTTTTTTAAAGTTGTTTTAAATGCTTTCAATTTTAATTTTTCCAAATTTAAAAATTAAATAGAATTTGTATTAAAAAGTGTTTTACGGTATCATAAATTATATATTAGCAGAATTCAAAACTCTTCCCATTGGGATTATTGAGACTCTGGGACTATGCAAAAATGTCAAAATAGAAAATTCTGCATAACATTTTCTCTTAATTTTTACCTTCTCTTGCTTTCATGGCTCTTAATACTCTTCAACCACTTACTTCACCAATGCTCATAAGCTCACTTTTCCAGTCAAGGCTCTGGTCTTGCCTTCTTTATTTTAGTCATATCTTCCTTAACCCAGGTCTCACCACTGTCTTTTTATATAGCATGATAGTGAATCACCTGGTAAACTTATCCATGATATCTATTACCTTTTATCCCAAACTTGCCTAAGGATGAAAATCAGCTCATTGGCTTATTAAAAATCATAGATTTGTGGACCTCAGCTCAGACCTCTTGAATCAGAAACTCTAGGAGATGGACCTAGAACAACCCATGCTTTAATTAACCATGTCCATGTGAACCCTGTTGTTTGGTAGGTTGGGACTGCTGGATCAATGGTTCCCAGGCCCAAGTGGTACACCTACCTGGCAACAGTGGGGCTTTCCCCTGAACCTTACACCAGAATCTCTGTAGATAAAGTCTCAATATCGTTGGATGGTTAAGAGCTTCCTGAGTGACATAAATATACAACCAGAGATGTGAAATGCAGACCCACATTTCTCAATATGTGATACACAAAACTTGGACATTAGAATAACCTGAAGTGCTCTGCAAAAATGTAGACTCCTAGGCCTCCACCTCATAGCTATTTAATCACAATCTTTGCAGGTAGAACCTGGGCATTTGAGTGTTTAATAGCAAGTTCCCCACATAATTGTTACACAAAGTCTGAAAACTGCTTAGAGCAGATGTTCATAGAGTGTGCAGGGAAAAAAATTTTTTTCCTCTACTCTCTGACTCCATCTGGGCCTAAAAACTAATCTGACATAGATGGTATTATCATTCCAATGCAAAATGTTCCCCAAAAGCTTTTGTGTTAACACAGGAACATTCAGAGGTGAAATATTGGATTGTGAAAGCGGTAACCTAATCAATCCATCCTAGTTTGAGTGGACAGAATATGTGGTAATTGCAGGCATGTGCAGCTTAGCTGGAGGAAGTGGGTCACTGTGGGCATGCCCTAGAAGAGTTTCTATTTCCTGAGGCCCCTTCCATCTCTGTCTCTGCTTCCTAGTTGCCATGAAGAGAACAGGTTTCCTCCACGGTGCCCTTCCACCATGACCTTTTGCCATGATCATCTGCCTAACCTCTGGCCCACAGCAAATGGACTAGGCCAACCACGGACTGAAACCTCTATAACCATGAGCCCAAAATGAACTTCTTCCCTAAAGTTGTTCTTGTCCAATATTTTAGTCAAAGTAACAAAAAGCTGACTAATAGGGTTGAGGTTGTAGCTCAGTGGTGAAGCGCATACAGGCCTAGCATGTGTGAGGCACAGGTTTGATCCTCAGCACCATGTAAAAATAAATAAAATTAAGGTATTGTGTCCATCTACAACTAAAAAAAAATTATTTAAAGTTGACTAATAAAGATAGATTAATGAGAGAAAAGCATGCAGATTTTAACATTTTACATGCACAGCTGGGCCTTCTCAAGAAAACAAAAACCCCCAAAAGAGACTATGGTAGAAATTTCATATGCTGTTTAGACAATTTGTGAGGAAATGGCAAGTAGAAAGATATAATAACCTTTCCATAGGTGAGGGGTATTATATACTATGTTTGTTTGTTCAGATCCATTTTGGTATCAATTCCCAGGCCCTGGTAATAAAGATATTCTGTATTGCTGGCACAGGAAGGGCGCCTTTCTTATGGAAAATATTATGACCTGTGAATCCTGCTTTTATAAAATTCTTTTACTTCAATGTTTTTCTACATTTTTTATAAAGTCCCTTTATTTTTTTCTCATTGAGTCAACAAATCATAGGTAAAAATACTGAAATTTAGAATTATGAAGCCTTTGCCTAAGATCTCTGATAGGAAGTGGCAGAATGGTCTGGAACTCTCCCTCTTCAGAAGACCCTGTGATTTGATTGCCCCAGAGCTGCGATCCATCCAGGTAGTACCAGAACGATGTAGAAAAACAATGATGAATGCCATCGCATGTCTTTTGTAGTTGTTTGTTATTTTTTATTTTGAAACATGTTCTTTAAATGGATTTCTCTACTACTATGAAGAAAAGAGGAGGGAGGAAAATGCTCCAGAACAGGTGTTTGTAATAATGGCAGCCTCCTACTACCAGATGACCCATGTTATCTCCCATCTGTCACAAACCTAATTCATAGAGAATAAGAAATAACACATTTTAGGGGAAAAAAATCTTTATATGCAATATTGTGTTCCGTTGCATTGTTTCGTTGATGCTTTAGGTGTACTTTTAATATTGTCATAATCTAGGACAATTTTAACAGATGCCACATAGAACACAACTGCATATGCAATACTCCCAACTAAATAATGAAGCCCAGTAAAATTAGCACTTTAATACACTTTATCTCCTGGTCACATCATGACAGCCTTTCAGGCTGAGTTTAATAATTAAATTCATTTGAAGTGGTTGGAAAGTAATTCAGATGGCTACTTTCTTTCCTTTTTTTTTGGTACTGGGAATTGAACTCAGGGGCACTCAACCACTGAACCACATCCCCAGTCTTATTTTGTATTTTATTTAGAAACAGGGTCTCACTGAGTTGCTAAGTGCCTCACCATTGCTGAGGCTGACTTTGAATTCATCATCCTCCTGTCTCAGCCTCCGGAGCCCCTGGGATTACAGGAATGCGCCACCACATCCAGCCAGATGGCTACTTTGAAAGTAAACAAATTGCAGGTCTAGTTACCAGCTAGCTAATTAAATGATTTTGATCCATTATTTACAAAACATATATAATAAATCAAGTATTTTCCAGTTGAAAATATTCCACATGTATATTATGTCACAACAAACCAATGAGAATTAAACAAAAGACTCAAAAATCTCTATAGAGATAAGTGAATCACCAAAATATAATACAATTCCACCGGCTTTCTATGTCAACCTTTCTCATCTCTATAGAGACACTGTTTTAGCCACCCTTTTAGCTGCTGTGACAGTAAGACCCAGACAGAACAATTGAAGAGGAAGAAAAGTTTATTTGAGGGCTCACGGTTTCAGAGGTCTTAGACCATAGAAGGCAGGCTCCATTCCTTGGGACTGAGGTGAGGCTGAACATCATGGTGGGAGAATGTGGCAGAGGGAAGCAGCTCACATGGTGAGCAGAAACAGAGAGAGAGAGAGTCCCTCTCCAGACACAAAATATATACCCCATAGCCACGCCCCCAATTAACCACCTCCTCTAGCTACACCCCACCTGCCTCCAGTTACCTTGCAATTAATTCCATCAGGGATCAATTTACCGATTAGGTTAAGACTAACAAACATGATCATTTCTCCTCTGAACCTTCTTGCATTATCTCATACAGGAGCTTTTGGGGGACACCTCATATTCAAACCATAACAGACATGAAGCAATTATCTATTTCACTGAAGATTACTTTAGCAGTCTTCTAAAGGGAAGAACATTTTTCATTTAAAAACCTTGTTTAGCTTTTTTATTTTATTATGTCTCTCTTAACATTTTGTTTCCTGATAAAATATTTTGGGGATGTATCTCAACATTAATGCATTTAAAAGACATTAAGGCTATTTATTGAATCTCTCATTTGGAGGTTTAAATAAATTGGTGTCAAAGAAATACCCTGTGTTATTACATCCTGTTTTCATCAGATAGAATGTTCCAACCATGTTCATGCCAAGGTGTGCTCCTGAAAGTTGCTGGAAATTTTTCGGAAAATTGGATCATATTACAAAGTACTTTAAAAATGTTTGGTATGAAAAGGAGACTGGAGATGGTTCATTTATAAAACAGTGTGTGTATTTTTTGCTGGGAGGTCTATAAGACTGACTCAGAAAGACTGGCAGCAAAGTAGAGATTACCAAGAGTGCTGTCAGCAATAGACGAACCATAGGGTCCTAAATGTCAGTTTAGCACTGTTAAGTTAGCCGGAAGAGAAAAAAAATTGTCAGATGATCAAATCTCATTCACTGTGAACCTCTGAGAATGGAGACACACAGGTAGACAGATTAGGAAAAGAAAGAGTCCTCAATACGATGATAGGTTTAGTCTCCCCTTTATTCATCAAGTACTTATTGAAAACCTACTATGTGTCAAGTAGTAGGCAGACTACCAGCTGTAGAAATACAGTAATGAACAAGAGAAGCACAAGTCTTGCCTCTGTGGACGTCTCTGTGTTATTCAGTGTTTCTCAGACTTGGGCAACACAAAGGTCTCCATTTCATGGGCAAAAAAACAAGTTCTCCCAAATACCTAGTGTTGAACTAAATTAATTTATTCTAATGTAACATAAAACATATATGCATAAAAATAGATGTGAACACATTATGCCTCCAGTTCTTATGCAGTAATAAAAACATATCATAAGTCTAAAATAATGCTGGGCGTAGTGGTGCATGCCTATAACCCCAGTGACAAGAGGTTGAGGTAGTAGGATTGCAAGTTTGAGGCCAGCCTGGGCAACTTAGAAAGTCCCTAAGCAATTTAATAAGACCCTGCCTCAAAAGGAAAAAAAAATAAAAAGAACTGGGGATATACCTCAGCATGCTTAGGTTAAATCCCCAGTACCAAAAAAAAAAAAAAGGTCTAAAATAAGTGCGCGGGTTTTGCTGTCACTGGTATCATCTACCACCATACAAGACCATGCCACTTCTTGTATTGTGTCTTTAAGCAAGTCACTTCACTTCCCCAAACCTATGCGTATTTATTGTGAAAAGGAGATAGTAATGCTTATGCCCCTGGATTACCAGGAAGACTAAATGTCAATTTAGCACAATGTCCGACACTGGTAAAAACTTAACTTCGATACTGAAAATCTTTTTAAAGTCAAAAATAAATAATTTCAACACTAATAAAATTCAATTTAATATCATGAATTGAGCTTAATAAAAAAAAACTTTGTTGAAGTCAACAGTGACTCACAACATATTCCAGTTTCACAACGCAGTGTGCCCTCCCCTCTGCATACACTCTATAGGAGCAATTATAAATCTGTGTTTGTGCATCACACTATGACACTACTTGATCCTCACATAGCACAAGTGCCTATGTACCTGTTGGGTTTACTTCTGTTCTACTCTCACTAATCCACAAGAATTAAAGGGCCAGGGCTTGAGGCTAACGTAACTGAGAATTCTTTAATCATTTCAAAATACAAAACTTAACTGCTGTTGTTGATAATTGATAGGTAACACCACCACCCCCAAACCCCCCAAAAAAGAGCAATGCTCTAGTGAGAACACAGACTGTAAATAACTCCATAGAGGTATGAATGGTGTTCCTCAGCAGGACCATGTATGATGCCTTAGCAAAGAACCACTACTCCCTTCCTTTAGGGAATAGATATAGCTTTAAAGAAGTAATATTTAAACTGAGATTGGAAGGAAAAGTTGGTCATAATCAAGAAAGAAACATAAAAAAAAAAAAAAAAAAAAAAGAAAGAAACATAAGGGAAGATGAGGGTAAAAAGAAGATGTGGGCTACATGTTCAATCTGTCAACACTGGGATAACTTTGCACCACTTCAGGTTAGCCACTGACAGGGTACAACTGCTTGTTAAAGAGTTTACATTTGCCCACTGACCTAAAGAATCCTCATCTGTGGAATAAGGGCAATAATACCAACCTCGTAGCATTCTTGGCAGCATTTGATGAGTTACAGTATGTTGGTTCTTGGCATGATGCCAGGTATGAAGTAAATACCTTTATTGAAGTTGCATTAATGTTGGTGATAATTAAGATGATTCTTAGCAGCTTAATTGGAACTATGTATGGCTAAGACTGGTGTTATATTTATGAAGTATAAAAGTAAAGTTTAAAGTGGGTGCATTTAGCACCCACTTTTCTATCCTCTCCATAAATGAGAAGAAGAAACTTTACTGTATTTTGTCATCATATACATCCCATAATACTTTGGTGCAACATTTGAAAAGGAAAAGCAAAATATTTTTGGCCTCTCAGAGGACCAATAACTAAGACTGATACTGTGGCTTGTGTAGGATGATACATTTCTCAGTCTATATAAAACAATTGCCCTCTGTGTCCCCTGTCTGTCTCAAGGAGTTACTAAAGAACTCTGATGTACCACGGACTCTGCCTGCAGACGTGTGCATTTAAGCAGAAGATCAATAGTCCTTCACCCTAAAACAAGTCCCTTCCCTTGAGCATCAGGAGACAGAGTTGTAGTTCATACACTCTGAACTCCTAGTCTAACCTCCTACCCATGAGCATGAAGCCCTCTCTCATTTTGGTTCATAAAGAATGATTCAAGGACACTGTATCAGAGTTATACCCTTCACTCAATAATCTTGGGTCCAGAGTGAGAATAAGAGCTTCACACACATTTCTAATGTCAATAAACAGAAATCTGGTTTTCTTTTAGTTTCTTAGAGACTGAAGGTTGACAGCCAGCCCAACCATTTAAATTTTGACTCAGAAATTCAAGACTAAAATTAAAATTTAAAAGTCACAGCTAGATGAGATCTTAGATGTAGAAAAACTCCAATAACAACAAAGAATTTGAATGCATACTCTGTAGGCCAGTTGTCTTAGAAGTTTACCCCCATGGAACACGCTCTATTGGAAGAGGACAAAGTCAATTATTGATAAAATACAAGGCCATTTATTATTCCATTTCTTGGTATAAAATGGCCTACTAAAGGTCACTCAGTTGGTTAGTTTCTAAATTAGGTCTGCTTTGAAGGCCTCCTGATTCTTAATCCAGTGATCTGGTACTTATTGTGGCTCCCTCCTTTCTCACAGATTGGGCTGCAGATAGCACTTTTTAAATTTCCTGCCATTTTTACCAGTTTGCTCCCTGGACTCTTTCCTAATTCTACTTCCCAAATCTGATTTCTCTGTCTCTCCGCCGACATCCCTTTGTATCCAGTTCCATTCTTGCTCTCCGTGGCTTCCTCAGGCTTGACACTTCACACCTCCCTTTACCACCTGTCCATTCTTCACCTTATGCTTTTGCACCAGCACCATTGGCACAGTGCCAAAGGCCAGCACCGTGAAGTGAGATCTGGACTTTTACTCTTGTTTCTGCTTGGGAGAAACAATAACCTCACTAGCTCTCCAGCTAGCACCTTCTCTTGGAATTTAATAACTGCTTACCATAAGATAGATGGAGAACTGAGCATCCATAAAATTCAACACTGGCCTGAATGGTTCTGGTTATATTTTTGGCCTGGTACCTAATGCCTGTATCCCAAGATGAACTCTGCTAATTCCCACCAGGGTGGATGTCATGTCTCCCGACCTTGACTCTATCCTGACTCCTGCTACTTCTCTGGCAACTTGTCCTCTCCAGAAGGGACACAGCAGTCAAAGGAGCCCAAAAGCAACTGGCACCTGACCGAGGCTTTTGGCAAATGCATTTTCTACTTTCTGATTAAACTGGTGAGCAAGAGAATCATCTTGGGAGGAAAGTGAGGTGGCATTCACAAATGTGGATGTGAGTAATATGAGCATGTCAGGCCTTATGCTTCTAAAAAACAGATTTTTGTGACAGAATTAGATAAAGTTTTATTTCAAACTTGCATAACTCAGCATTATGCTATGCAAATCTCCATGCTTTTAATTTCCTGCTAAATTTCATGGTCCAAAAAATCAACAGATGCTGAAGAAAATTATATTTATGTAAAAGAGCTTCTAATTCAATGTGAAAATAATAAAAGAATGAAGGTTTACTTATACAACTTGAAAAATCTGTGCAGAATTTTGAAGTCTAAGAGCTGCCCCTAGGGGGGTACTAGCATGTTACAGTGACCAGATGAAGCTGAGACAACCTTCTACACACACACATACACACACACACAATCACACCGTTCTAAAACCAATCATTGTGTTCACAACATTTGATTTCACTGCTTTTTCAATGATCTAAGTATGTGTGATACTGCCATAACCCCGACTTTGATTTTTATCCACTCAAAACCATTATATTTAGAGAAAAAAAAAATATTACAAAAATATCTTACAAATGCTCGCCATTGACCTCAAAGCAAACTTGAAGAGTGTTAATGTTTCTTTGGGTTTTGATGGGTAACAAACCACCCCAAAATTTTGTGGCATAAAACAACCACAATCATTGTTTTGTCACTAATGATACTATTGGGCTTAACAAGACAGTTCTGCTCCATGCCCTATCCGCTGAGGCTGCACTCCTCCAGAGATGAGACTGGGCAGGGATCCAAGATGGTGCTCCTTCATGTAACTGGAAGCTTAGCTGGGGCTGCCAACTAGAAAGCCAGTGCTCTCCTCCATGTGGCCTCTCACTGTCATTTGGTCTTCTCTCAGCATTCCAAGATGTGTCACTAAACAGCAGCACTTCTGCCACATTCTATTGCCCAAACATTTCACTTAACCAACTTAGTTCAAGGGAAAGAGAAAAAGACTGCCTCTTCATGATCTTTCTGAACATCTAAAAGGATCATATCTATAGGGAAAAAAATAGTCAAAGGTTTTATTGTTGGGGCAGTAATCCCATTGCTCTTTATAAAGTACCTGCTCCCAATTGACTCAATCCCAACAGGGACCCCAAAACCTGACTCATTGCTTTTGGATTTCCTTCAACAAAGGAACACGATGAGAATTTCTCAAATTACCCAGGTTTGAATCTGACTTCAAGGGGCACTATCACCCCCTGGGGCTATTTAAAAGATCAGGGGCCATGTAGGCTTGAAAATTCCTGTGGTTTATGACCCTGCATGGGATTTACCTTGAACTCTATAAATATAAAAACAACCCAAATAATTTTCCAATAGATCCTGCCAAATTAAAGCATAGTGTGCCACTTAGGTACAATTGTTAAGAGGGAAAAGAACTCCTTTTTATTCTCTCTACCAAAGAGTTAAATTTAAAGATGACTTCTAAAATCACAACTCATTTGTATTGTATCTCAGCTCTCCTAAAAATAAATAAATATATATGGAGTAGGGTGCAAATCACTAGTGGAGTGTTTGACTAGCATTCCTGAGGCCCTGCACTACCAAAAACAAAACAAAACAAACAAAAAAAAAAAAACAGGATGAGAGAAAATAAGATGTTGGTCTCATTTTCCAAGAGAGAAGTCAAGCTCTTCTTTTACTAGACTGGTCTTTGTGGAAACTTGCATCATGATTCACCAATGGATTTGGAAGATTGCGGATAGTTTAATGCCATTCCACTCTCAATTACCAGAACACCTAAAACCACAGAGCTTTCTTTTATATACCGTTTAGCTTCTTCTTATTTCTCTTTATCCCAACCTCCTTCCCCCCATGAAAATCAGGGGAAAAAACGACTTTTATTGAATCTTTACTACGTATTATCCGTTGTACTAGGATGATTTGAATTTTTTGCTTTTCTTTTTTGTTAAACCAATATTGTTTCATTTACTCATTACCTCACAGGGTTTAGCATACAGGCATTTTTTAAATTCTCATTTGATTTGATAAGTTATGAGGCTATGATCAATCATGGCATTAGTATTGTTTTCCTCTTTGAAAAAAAACTCATGTTTTTGAGGATTGCCTTCCTTGGTTCTCAAGTACAGAAGCTGGGTGTCCTTGCCAAACACAGAAATATATTATTTTTCTGGCTCATATTAACTCAGTATCTTATATTAAATTTGCAAAGCATGGTAATGAAATTCTGAAGAAATGGAAGATGTTTTCATAACTGTACTCTACCCTATGTAAGATATTTTGTCACTGAATATCCGTACAAAATGCCATTTGACCGTGATTTGGAGATGTTGCTTATTGCGAGCATTTTACAAGCTAATTTTGGATGAATTCACTACTTTAGCAAATTTTCAGTTCTCAAAAATAGGAATTCCATTCAGAATGGAATGGCAATTTTCCCTCAGGGCATGAATGATCTGTCTCATCTTGTTGAAATAGTTTAATATACTGAATTTAATCAGGGTGGTTTTAATTATCCCTTTTTTTTCCTGGCCCCCAGTTCCATTTCTGCCTTCATCCCTAACTTCTAAATTGTCTTTAGTAGAAGACTAATATCTACACATTTCCTTTTTTACAATGATTGTTAATTTATTCTGCCCTTCATTGCATAAAAGTTCAGAAAGGTCTTCAAATTAGAATGCATCATCACTAGAAATCAAAAGGAATTTTAATGTTCCTGCAACTTATCTAGTCTTTGAAAGATGAGATTGCTGTACAGAAATCTACCAATGAAAAAGTTAAAATGAGCTGGACACAGTGACACACACCTGTATATCCAGATACTCAGGAAGCTAAGGCAGGAAGATCAAAAATTCACAGCCTAGGAAACTTAAAAATATCTAGTCTCAAAATTAAAGAGAGAAAGAATGAGAGTAAAAGGACTGGGGATATGGCTCAGTGGTAAAATGTCCTTAGATTGAATCCCTAGTATAGAGGAGTAGGAGGAAAAGGAGGAGGATAAGAAGGACATAAAGTGTTAAGAGAGTCTTTATCACCTATTTTATGAAGTCAAGATAGCATGTGAAGAATAGGAAAATAAAGGATGAAACAAATATCAAACTATAAAAAGGCCTGTTAGATGCTACTCCAAAATAAAGACATTTTAATCTAATCCTGTGTTGCATAAAATATCAACATTAGTTGCTTATTTTAAAAAGGTTCTGTTGTCTCCTTTACTTTTATGTCTAAGGGTGTCTTGCCTCTGAATTAAAATGTGCATTTATAAGTAATATAGATTTTATTTGTTTGTTTTATCATATAGTCTCCCTAGAATATTACCCTGTCTCTGGGGGATTTTAATATATTTCAAATATAAAAACATTTTCTAAACAAAAATGTGGTATCTGTGTGTGTGCATGTGTATTCTGTAGCAGACTTTAATTGAAGTCTGTTTTCTTTAAGATAGTTGAATTAACTGAGATAGTTAAAAATAATTAATTTATTAATTTATACTATCTCAGCAAGAGTTATCCAACTACCCACTATTTCTATCATGTGTCTACATATGGTACTGAATGCCATACCCTGTAAAAAGTTGAATATATCAAATACCCTATTCAGAATCTCTCATGTCATACTCTAGCACTGATAAACGTTCGGACATCCGACTGATGGTGTTCAACATCAGTAAAATTTTTCATTTCCTTTTAAGTGTGATGCGTTTTGAATCCATCTTTGTGAGAATGGTAAATTTGAAGTGCTATGTTACAATATAATACTTTGGGTTGGTAAAACAAGATCCCACTTGGTGCCTTCATAATAGATGCTTTCAGTTCTTTACATTAAATCTTGTTTCTAAGAATTCATGTTCATAATGGAAATCTATCATCTAAGAACTAATAGGGGCCTTAGAGATGTCTGCAAAATGACTACAACCTCCTGGTTGGGATCTCCTAAAAACAGGCATTCAGGTGCCACAGGTTGATCCAGTAGGCATTCTGGGATAACTCTAACCATGCCAAAGAAGGCCTACATCCATCCTGAATCTATATTTAGAAACAAAAATGGCCAAAACAGTCCACAACCTATGGATGTGTGGATCTGTAGGTGAGCTATTTAAACAGGTGTCACTTATTTTTCTATCTTGAAACATGTTAAACATCACTGTTAGCCACCAACGGAAGATTACATTAAAGAACTGGTAGAGAGAGAAGCCCCAAAACAGGTTAGCTCCCCCTTGCTTTTGTGTTTAAATTCCGTCAGCTTTACAAAGTGTCTAGTTGACATTCCTCATATCACAATGCCTATTCCTCTTGATAGAAAACTTTTGTAAATTTAAAAGCAGCCCTTGAAAAGATTAATGAACTCAAATCTATGAAAATGATCCTGTTAACCTGTTTGTTAGCAGTTTTCCCCACTAGTTATCTCCATAATGCAATCCCACAGATAGATCTTCTAACTTCTTCCCACTTGCTTTTGCAAATTGGTCTTATAATAACAACACTTCGTATAAGAGACTGCTGGGAGAGGATGTGTAGTGTCATGATTGTCTGCCACATTTCATCTAAGCAGAGTTCCATCCTATACTAGCAGACAGAGCTGTCCTCTTTCATTGGCAATGTCAACACAGAGATATCCTCAAAGGGTCAAGATGTCTGTGGTGCATGCTCTCAGGGTTAACCTCAGGTTCAGCCAGCTGCCATATTTCAAGGGGTCACCAAAATGAGCTCCCAACTCTGATTGGTTGTCCACCTGCTCCATAAAAGTCTCTCAGATGAAGACCTGAACAGGCTTTTATAAATAGATCCCCACAGTAACTATAACTGAGAAAATAATTTGAGGTCACCTGAACACCTGTAATGAGCAATGACAACGTAACAGAAGATAATATAGAAAAAGTACTTTTCTAATATTAGAAATTGTAAATAGTAGGAATATTTAAATGGCTTCCATTTTGACAGGTCTCAGATTTGGGTTTTCCCATCCTCCGAAGAAACCAATTTATTTGCTGTTTCTGCACTGAAAGAGTTAATATTTTCCTGAAATCTTATCTATCATCAGTAGGGCTAAGATCAAATATACTCTCATTCCCTCTGTTCAATTGTGTTCAGGACTGCAAAGAGTTTAAGTTCCAGATGAAAGAGAATAGATAAGTATTTTGTGGCATAAAAATAAACTGCCTATTAAGTAGGATCTTGTAAGCAGTATAAAGTTTCTATAAACTGGTATATGTGTTACATGTGGCTCAAAGACCATCCTTCATTTTCCACCAGTCTGGTTTTTAACCTGCTGTTCCAAGGCCATAAACTCTCAGAGGGAAGCTCTCTGTAATTCGATATGGAATTTGATAATTTGGAGGCCCATGGCAGGGAAGATGGAGAGGGAGTTTTGTCAACTCCACAGCTACTAGAGGGAAACGGAAGCTCATTATCTGAATCTAGAACTAGTTCATTTTACAAAGTTGGAAAATAGCATAAGCTCTGTTAACTCCTTCAGTTTCATTCTGTGGGTAAAGCATTCTAAACATTTTCCAGAATTGTTTACTAAGTGACATTGGATGAGGAGAAGGAAACACTAAATATGTCCAGAATGGTTGAGGACAAATTGTCGGAAAACCGGAAGCTGAAAGATTAGCCTAGTTTTTTTTTCATAAGACAATTCTTCAAGCTTTCCCAGGAAATAAAAGGCTTCTAGTGAGGAGAAACAATAGACCTGAACAGCAGGAGTGTTTGGGACGGGAGCCAGGGAGCAAGAGTCACTAACAGAGAGTGGTAATTTGGAATGAATTGCTGTTTTGTGTTGTAAAGCTCCAGGACACAGCTGGTGTACTGGCTAACCTGAGGATTTGTAGTGACTGCATTGAAATGGTAATGAAGTTTTTATTTTATGATTGCAGATGTTTGTGGATTATTGTTATTAAGCTTATTAGTGTAACAGTACAAATATGAGATTTTTATTTACTTGGTCTCTTATTTATGGGAGCTTTGTTAAAGTCTTTTTAACTCAAGTCAAGAAAACAAAAGCCATGTGGTAACCAAACTGTGCTGAACCATCAGGCAATCCTGTGGTGTGTGTGTGTGTGTGTGTGTGTGTGTTTTCTCACAGGAATCTCCTTCAAAGAAAATGAATATTCAGTTCCCATGGTTCCTATGCCTTAGATAATACTGTCAAGTGATCTGCTCAAAGGTAAAATACTCAATCATGACAGTGTTTAATATCACTGGTTCCAGGGCTGGATTGCCTGATATGTATAAGTGGGTAAAATTAGACACCTGACCTCCTTATGCTTCAGTTTCCTCCTCTGAAAAAAGTGGGGTTAAAAAAAATGCTACCTTTTTCATATAATCATTGCAAGGACTAAATAATCTGAATAACACACTTGGCAATTAATGTCATCTATGACCTAAAAGTGGTTTTTTGATGTGGAAGAAAGCTGAAGCATTTTTATTTATAAGGTTTGAGACAAAGAAATACATCTTTTTTCTAATAATTGATTTTTTAATGTAGATGTACACAATACCTTTATTTTATTTATTTACATATTTTTATGTAGTGCTGAGGATTGAACCCAGAGCCTCACATGTGTGAGGCAAGTGCTCTACCACTGAGCTATAGCCCCAGCCCCAAAGAAGTTTGTCTTATTCATCTTGCCGAATGTTCTGTTGGGTCAAATAATTCAAAGGTACACATATGTGTTTCATGTAGATAAGTAGTTTTCAAACAATGAAAGAACTAATATTGTTGTTCTTTCACAGTGAAGCATAGAGTGGTTTCCTTTCAATGATTCAGAAACTGCTGAAAAACTTTAAAATCTCTCAAGATACCGTCATCAATAATGCCAAGTAGTATCATGGAATGGATTGACAGAATTGTTTCAGATTCCAATTATAAAAGTCCCTAATGATTTTGCTTTTACTGTGTGTTCTTTCTAGCTGGCCATAAGAACACAGTAAACATGTAGAAAATAAATGAGCATTCTCCAGGGAATTCAATTTCTAGTTTGACAGAATAATTTCCTTAGGTTAGAAAAATCAAAATCCCCCAAAATATCCCATATGTAAAAATAAAGTCATACCATTATGCATTTGAAATGAAAATGATTACTAGTTGACCGATTAAAGCGAAGCATCTTTCATGTTGACGGCTCAGCAGTTCCCACCACTGTGGTGATGGTGATGATTTAGAACCAATTTAAGACACTAATGAAGAATCCTGTGACTCACAGTCAAATATATCTGGAGTCTAGCCATAAATCTATGACCAGTTGAAAACTAATAAAAATTTTGACTAGATATATTTTCTGTAGTTTTCTAATAAAAATCAATTAAAATAGATTCAGAGCCAGAAGTTATGGAGAGCAATAGCCCTAAGATTCTTTTTTTTTTTTTTTAAGATTCCATTTTAAATAGAATGGGGTATATAAAGTCATATGTTCGTGTCAATGAGCTGATAACCTATTTCATTAACTCAAAGTAGCTCCTAATGACTTTGGATTCAAGAAAAGACATAATTATAAAGCACTAATTTGGAGTAAGGGTAATGTTAGGGAATGGGTAAGCTAATCAAGTTCCCAAACAGGTTAGTATTTCAAACAAGAGCTTCCATTAGGCAATTTCATGGTATCTTAAACCAGCATATACCAGTACCATAGATTGTCTCCAAGAAGGCTTTTATATAAAAATAGGGTATTCAGAAATTATACTTTATATTTTTATTTTAACTTCATTGCTTAAGATTTAAATACCTCTGAATTTTTTAAAAAAAAAAATGATTCATTTAAGATAAGTTTCATTCTCTACTGTAGTTTTTTCAAAGTGAAATTTATGTGGTAAATATGATATAAGCCCGGAGCTGCCAAGGACCACCACATAGAGAAAGACTGTGAAAATGAAGCCAACCGTTCAGAGGAAAGCTAAGCCAAGAGATGGAGAGAGACAAACACTGGCGACATCATTTCAAGACTCTGGATTCAACCATGCTTGGGCTTCAGGGATCTATATGCTAGTAAGTTCTCTTTATGGCTTATGCCTGTTAGAACTGGTTTTCTGTCGCCTAAATACCAAGAGAGGATCTGGGATGTAGCTCAAGATTAAAGCCGGGTGCTTTACATATGGGAAGATCTGGGCTCAATCTCCAGCACTGAAAAAAAAAATCATAATCTTTATTTTTTTGTTTTTGCTTTTGGGTATTGGGGATTGAGCCCAGGGACGTTTAACCACTGAGCCACATCCCCACTCCTTTTTTTATTTTGAGACAGGGTCTCACTAAATTGCTGAGGCTGACTTTGAACTTGTGATCCTCCTGCCTCAACTTCCCAAATTGCTGGAATTTCAGGCATGTGCCACCTCACCCAGACATAATCTTTAATAGAGAAACTGTAATCAGAAATGTGGAGGGAAATACTTCAAACATATCTGTCTCTTGCAGATTTACAATAGGCACTATTGTAGGATTCACGCACAGAGACAGGGAACCAGGGGATTCAATGGGAAGCAGTTTTCATTTTGTGCCAGCACAAACATGGTGGATTTTTATACAAACACCGAGCCCTGAACACAGAAAGGTGTCACCTTATATACCTCTTGCAAGCTCTTTGTCTCCCGTATAAGGTAATACACATTTCTTTTGGGTATTCTTATGCTACAGAGTTGCAACAAAGTTGTGGCAGTGTCACCCATAACAGAGTTACAACAGAGTCACGACAGATTTATAGCAGAGTTGGCATGCACACGAAGTGAACCATGTTGCTTTTTCTTTGTTTTGGGAGAGTCCCTACCATAGCCCTAACTTATTAAATAACTAAAAATTTTACCTTTACCTTTGTTGACCTGCTACTTCCTAAACTTGGTTGATGGTAGAAACTCCTTTCACTTAATATCTATGAACATCCGTTCCTCTGAGCACATGTGGGGATAGTATCCTCTTCCAGGGCCTGAAGGGAAAAGATGCCAAAAATGTGTGGGTATGCTCTGTTTGATTTCAGCAGTACTCCAGGGGAAGACAGCAATGGAGGGAAGCCATTAAGTGAAGTGATATTAACAGAGTACATGTAAATGCAAAGGAGCTAAGGACATCCTCCTTTCCATCCCCCTCTTTACTTCCCCATAGCTCAGGGTAGGAACTGTGGCGATCTCTACCATGCGCTTTAAATGGCAAATTACTCGGTACTCACTGAAACCTGCTGGTCTTTCCTCATACTGTGGTCAAGTATTTCAGTGGTTTTTCCTGTCTTTATTCCTACCTTAGTCATTTGTGCTACTGTAACAAAATACCTGAAACTGGCTACTTTACCAAGAACACAGATTTATTTCTCACAGTTCTGGAGGGTAGAAAATCCAAGATCAGGGCACCAGCTGGTACACTGTTTGAGGAGAGCTGCTCTCTGCTTCTAAGTTGACCCTTTAAGTGCTTTATCTTCACATAGCAGGACAAAAGAGCAAAAAGGGCCTACCTAATGTTCTCCATCCCTTTCTAGAAGGCACTAATCTCATCCATCAAGGAGGAGTCCTCATGGCCTAACCACTTCCAGATGTCCTTACTTTGCCTCTTAATACTGTTACACTGAGGATTAAGGTACACTATGAATTTTGGAGGAGACACAAACATTCAAACCGTAGCAATTCCCCTCTGCAAAATTTCCATCACCTGTAAAATTAAGAGCTTCTTTATCCAAAGTAGCAGGAATTCACCTTTTAGGCCTCTGTCACATCCTAACCCTGCACATGCCAGGTGAGTCTGATGAGATGAGTCTCCCAGGTAAGGGCATGAGATGCCCAAAAAGGACTATCTCTTCCACATTCATAAGACAGTCACATATGTTTGTTTTGCTTCGACCCAAGCATTTATCCCAGAAATATGACGTCTGAGAGTCTCCTCTTACCATCATGGCCTTTGGCATCACTCTTTCATTCAGAAGTCCATCTTAACATTAAAAATCTAGAATGTTATAAACCATGGATTTCCAGTCGCTATTACAATCTTCCTAATAAGAATCTGAACTTGAGCTCCATCTTAGAACAGAATATGAGCTGGAGGCCCAGGCCCATTTCCAAAGGATTTTTAATGATCAGCTTCATTAGAGAACAACTGCTATGCTTCTCACAAGCCCTGAATATCACCTTTCCCCTACTTCACTTCCCTAATTTAGGGAGGAACCAGAAGGAGAGAGCCATTTTCTGAATAACTCATCCATGGCAAGAATTATCTATGTACTTTGCATCTTCATTCATTGTAATTCTTCCATTAACCCCATGAGAACGAAAAGAAAAGAGGCCTATTTTACAGATGAGAAAACTGAGGCTCATAGGAGTTATGGAATTCTCCTAAGAGATTAATGAGTGAAAGAGCCAGAATTTAAACTGGTATCCATTTGATTTCAAACCCCACTTTTCCCACCACATCTTACTCCTTAGTTAATTCAGGAATGTCACGTGATCCTTGACAGAATGAATTAAAGTTTCAGAAAAGACAACTGCTTGAAATACCTGTAAGTGGTAAAAAATGTATAAAGGCTCAACATAAAGAAAAACAGGAAATAAGGCAGGTTTGCACTCCATTAGAAAAACCCAAGCACCCTTGGGCAGAACTTTTCAAAAACGTGATCATACTCACAGGAACATCAGAAAATTTTACAGAATTTTTATTACCCCTATCCTTTAGGGATAATAATACTGCTATTGTGGCTGTTGATACTGTTATTATGGCTGTTTGTAGCCTTCTTTTTACCCCTGAAGCCTCAGTGAACAGTAGGTACTCAATAAATGACTCTGGAATAAACAGATGATATAAAATTTATGTAGCACTTAGATTTTTAGAGCAAGAAACCCTAATAATTTCTTGTTTATTTGTTTTCGTCCAGAAAGTAGGAATAAGAATACTGATCATCTGTTTTATCTAAACTGGAGATCGTCATAAATTCCCCATTCAATTATTTTATCTTTAGTTAAAAGGTAAATTAGTGTTAAGTATTTTAATCAGCTGTTTGGAAAGTCATCATAAATAAATCTCTCCCTTCCTGAATGACATAGTTAAGCAAGTCCTTGGCCAACACACTATAATCCTGAAGATTATTCTTATTCAAGAGCCTCGGGCAGCTCACCCTTGTGTTCAACAAAGGATTCCTTCCTGATTGACTTTGAGAAATAGATTCTTTTTGTGAACATTACAACTGGTTGTCACAGAACCTGTGTTCTGTTTATATTCCTGAAAATTCTCCTTTTATTTCCTTGCATGAGAAAGACAAGAAACACAGGAGCCAACGTTTGGCAAGATAAGAGCACTTAAGATACATGTGAACAAATCATTACCAAACCACATGTAATAGGAGTATGTGAAACCAAGTCAAAATTAATGTAACAGAACTTCAAACTAGCCAAAAGTTTACTATTTTCTCCCAGAACGTGGGGAATCTGGACTATGTCACTACAAATTAATAGATGTGTTCCTCTGGCAAGAGTCATCTGGAGGATTCCACTAATCCCGCAGTTTGTGGGTTGCAATTACATGTCAGGAAGTGATGAGCCCTTCCCTAGGCTCAATAAATGCTATTTGAAGGATCAGTAAAGACAAAAGCCTCTGTCAAAAGCAGCAATGATTAATAGACTATCCCTGCTGGATGCTGGGCAATTATATGACATTTGAAGTTCTTGGTAGATCCTGCCATAGATTCTTATTTTGAAGCAAGGATTCAACATTGTTGACCTATGAGTTTTATCTCTTCACATCCAAGAACTTTCTTACCCTCTCTTCCTTTTTTGTTTCTCTGATTTCCCTTTCTCTCTATCCTCCTTCCTCCTCCTTTATCACTCTTCTTCTTTCTTCCTATCTTTCTTTTCTTCCTACAAGAACTTCTTGAGTCTCTACTCAAATTCTAAATATCCAACGATGAACACTATATTTTCCCTGAATTTAAAATGCTTACAGAAGAAGAAAGTGGCCCACCTACAAAGGGATGGAATTCAGAGTGACTGATTACCAAGAGGGTTCCAGATGGCTACAAAATGTTTCCAGAGTAAAGAAGAAGTCAGCAAGTTTCAATGGTGGCAAAAAGTAAAGAAACTCCCATTTTTTATCATAACCCACTTGAATCAAATGTATGGAAGATGATATGTCATGAGCTTTGTAATGTTTTGAACAACCAATTAAAAAAAATGTAAAAAAAAAAAAGTAAAGAAACTTATTCTGAATGTTAAATTATATATATCCCCCCCCCAAATGAAGCTGATAAAAACTTAAATAACCAAATTTTAAGGCTTGACTATCTTTACAATGGGAGAAAATCATACTGTAATAATTTATCATATCTGATATATTAACTTGAATTTCAGAAATACTCTTGTCCTTATTTTGAATATAGTAAACAATTTTACTGCTATTTTGAACATGTGACTCTACTTGAATAATATTAGTTTTACTAGAATCTCGTTCTTCAACTTAAAATTCACACTAATTTTTTTTTTGCAAACTCTTATGCTTCTTTTATGTCTACAAGATAATTTTCCCCACAGTTAATTCATTCAACAAATATTCATTGAACACCCCCATCTGCCAGGTACTCTTCAGCAGTGAAAAAAAAACAGACACAGTCTCAACTCTTATAAAAACTTGTGTCCTGGTAAACACTCTCAGGCATATAACATGAGCCCTTGGCAAAGTGGAATTTCTTTTAGAAAAATGCACTTTATAACAAACTCGGCTAAAACACAAATATTCCAGTAAATGGGGCACGACCATGTGTGCTATTTTAGAGCCACAATTCTGAAACCACAACACAGGCTTAGAATGAAGTCGAACTCAGTTCAAATTCAGTTCTGCTCCTTTTTGGATCCAAGACTCCATCTATAAAATCAGATTAATAACACCAAATTTACAGGCATATTGTGAAAATTACATAGTATTTGTGCCAGGAGGCCCTGGAATGTAGCAAGCCCCCCCCCCCAAAAAAAATGGCAGTTTTTGATACTGCTACTATGGCTGTTTGTAGCTTTATCTTATAAATCGAAAAATTGAATTGGAGTTAAAAAAATTAAAAGCTTGCAAAAATGATATGTCCTGGCACATTTGTGTATTTCTGATTGACTGAAGAAGATCTGAAATTTTTTATTTAAATATTCTTGTTCATAAGTTCTTCCCAAATTATAAAAGCCACCATTTTTGCTTTAAAAACATTTAGTACGCTGGGCCCATTGGTGTATTCCTGTAATCCCAGCAATTGAGGAGGCTGTGACAGAAGGATCGTGAGTTCAAAGCCAGCCTCAGCAATGAGGAGGCACTAAACAACTCAGTGAGACCCTGTCTCTAAATAAAATACAAAAAAATAGGGCTGGGATATGGCTCAGTGGTTGAGTGCCCCTGAATTCAATCCCTGGTACCAAAAAAAAAAAAGAAAAAACACTTAATACAATCTTATAATAATGCAGTACTTTTCACACTTAACTTCTAGACTCTAAATTGAAGGATACTGGATTAATAAATATTTGGATGGATCAACCTTGTTCTGTGTGTATATTTCTGTGTGTGTAAGTGTGTGAGGGTTTGAGGAAATTCAGTGCCCTCTCACCAAGGTTATAAACATGAATTAACTGATCAGTAAAAAAGATGCTGATGTAGTGAGAGGAAGTCAAGTTGAAAGCTGACTGACTCCCTGGGATTCATTCTGACCGTCACGGCTTTAGAACTCAGAGAAAGTGTTCTGGGTAAAGTCCCTCACTCAAGTTTTTTTGTTTTTGTTTTTGTTTTTTTAATCATAATCAACTACAAACTATGGTTCACCGTACTACAGTGGAGATTTCCGCCATTTCTACATAATATGTATAATAACTTGCTTCTCTTTCACCACATGTCCAAAAAGGAAGTTAATAAACTATTTTTTCAGTCCTGAGAATGGTAGTAGGATCACTTTAAATTAAAGTTGTAAAGTATCTGATTTATTTGAAAATAATCATTAAGCATTTAAAATGGAGATTATGTGGCAATCTAGGAAAGATCAATATATGCTAATAGCTTCATTATTGTTAATATTACAGCATCTACTACATATATACTACATATATGTGTGATTACATGCTCCTTTTTATTCCAATACAATATTTGTGTTTAAAACAACAAAAATTGAGGTGGTATTCAAGATGGTGGAATAAAGAAGTCACTTTTCTGGCTACTCTACGGCATGAAAGCAATAAAGCACACAGGCTGCTTCACAGCAAGTGAGGTACTGGAAACCTTCAGGGACACTATAAATCCACAGGATAGAGACTCTACTGCCTCAGATCCATACTGTTAGATGGGTAGACACAGAAACAACATTAAAAAGAAGGGGAACAAATCATCCCAAACAAGCCTAGATACTCCAATAATAGAATTCATCAATTCCACAGTAAAAGAAATGTCAGAGAGGGAGTTTAGAATGTACATAGTTAAACTGATTTGCAAAATAAAGAACAAGGTGTTAATTGAGAGAAAATACAGGAAGTAAAAGATCACTCAATAAAAAGATAGAGATTCTGGAAAAAGAAAAAAGCAGAAATCTTCCAAATGAAGGAATCAATAAAAAATTAAATCAATTAAATTAAAAAATTTAAATCAAATAAAAACATTACAAACAGACTAGAACACTTGGAAGACAGTTTCAGGCAATGAAAACAAAATATATAATTTTGAAAACAAAATTGACCATGGAAAAAAGATGTTAAGAGACTGTGAATAGAACTTCCAGGAAATATGGGATAAACTGAAAAGACCAAATTTAAGATTTATCAGGATAGATGAAGGTGCAGAGATACAAACCAAAGGAATGCACAATCTTTTCAATTAAATAATATCAGAAAATTTTCCAAACCTAAATAATGAAATGGAAAATCAAATACAGGAGGCTTATAGGACCCCAAATATACAAAATCACAACAGACCCACACCAAGATACATTATTATGAAAATGCATACAGAACAAGAATAGAGAAAACTGACTGGTAACACTTAGAGGACAACCAATCCAAATCTCAGCTCATCTCTCAACCCAGACCCTTAAAGCTAGGAGGTCTTGAAATAATATATACCAAGCTCTGAAAGAAAATGGATGGAGCTAAGAATACCTTACCCAGCAAAATTAAGCTTCAGAATTGATGATGAAAAGAAACTTGCATTGTAAACAAAAATTAAAAGAATTCAGGACTAGAAAATCTGCACTACAAAACATCTCAATAAAATATTTCATGAAAACCAGCAAAGTGAGGAACTACACTAAAAGAACAATGAATCATTTGAGAAACTTATTCAAATTAAAAACCAGAAATTAATTAAAATGACAGGGAATAAAAATCATACCTCAATAATAACATTGAATGTAAATGACCTAAACTCATCAATCAAAAGACATAGACTAGCAGGTTGGATTAAAATACTAGACTCAACAATATGCTGTCTCCAAGAGATTCACCAAATGTATTATTCACATGAATTTTGTTAACGATTAAGGATTTCTACATATCAGATAAAGTAGACATCAAGCCAAAGTCATTCAGAAGGGACAAAGAAGGACATTTCATACTGCTTAAGGGAATTACACATCAATAAGACATAAATAATTGTAAATATTTATGCCCCAGACAGTGGAGAATTTACATGCATCAAACAAATCCCTCTCAATTTCAAGAAGAAAATAGACCATAACACTGAATGATTTTAACACAAACTTCTCACCACTGGTTAGATCTTCCAAACAAAAAATAAATAAAGAAACTATAAAACTAAAAAATACTATTAATAATTTTAGATTTAATAGACATATAGAATGTTTCATTCATCAGTGACTGAATACACTTTGAATATACTTTCTCCTCAGAAGCATATGAATCCTTTTCTAAAATACACTGTATCTTAGGCCACAAAGCAACTCTTAGCAAATATTAAAAAAAAATAGTACATTACACCATATCAGATCATAATGGAATGAAACTAGAAATCAATGATAAAATAAAAAATGAAAACTACTCTAACACCTGGAGACTAAATAATACACTACTGAATGACAAATGGATAGCAGAAGAAATCAGGGATGAAATGAAAACAATACATAGAGGTAAATGAGTATAGTGATATATATATTAAATCTCTGGGACACTATGAAGGAAAGTTCATTGCATTGAGCTCATTCATTAAAAGAATGGAAAGTCAACAAATAAATAACCTAATATTACATCTCAAAGCCCTGGAAAAAGAAGAAAAAAATCAATACCAAAAGCAATAGGAGGCAGGAAAATCAACAAAACAAAAAGGTTGTTCTTTAAAAATAAATAAATAAAATTGATAAACCCTTAACCAAACTAACAAAGAGAAAGAGAGCAAAAACTCAAATTACTAAAATTCACAATGAAAACAGAAATATCACAACAGACACTACTAAAACACAAATGATAATCAGAACCTTCTTTGAAAATTTATGCTGTAATAAAATAGATAATTCTAACGATATTGGCAACTTTCTAGAGACATATGACCTACCCAGATTGAATCAAGAGGACAAGGAAAATTTCAAGCAATGAAATTGAAGACCTGTCAAAAGCCCTCCAAAAAAGAAAAAGACATAACCAGCTGAGTTCTACCAGACCTTCAAAGAAATAACACCAATCCTCCTCAAATTATTCCATGAAATAGAAAAGGAAGGAACCCTCCAAACTCATTCTAGTATCACCCTGATACCAAAACCAGAAAACGACACCTCAAGGAAAGAAAATGTCAGACCAACGTCCCTGATGAGCATAGATGCAAAAACTCTTCATAAAATACTGACAAATTGTATACAAAAACATATTAAAAAGATAGTACACCATGATCAAGTGGGGTTCATCCCAGGGATGCAAGGTTGGTTCAACATTTGGAAATCAATAGACGTAATTTATCACATCAATAGACTTAAAGACAAGAATCACATAATTATATCACTAGATGCAGAAAAACCATTTCACCAAATATAGCATCCATTCTTGTTCAAAACACTAGAAAAACTAGGGATAGTAGAAACATACCTCAACATTGTAAAGGGTATATATGCTAAATCCAAGTCCAACATCATTCTAAATAAAGAAAAATTGGAAGCATTCCCACCAAAAAGTGGAACAAGACAGGGATGCCCTCTTTCACTACTTCTATTCAACATAATCAGAGAAACTCTAGCAAGAGCCATTAGACAGAAGAAAGAAATAAAGGAATTCGAATAGGAAAAGAAGAAGGCAAATATCCCTTCTTACTAATGACATGATTCTATTTAAAAGACCCCCCGCAAAAAAAAACCCACCAGAAAACTTTTAGAACTCATAAATGAATTCAGCAAAGTAGCAGTATATAAGGTTAAAACCCAAAAATCAATTGTGTTCCTATATATCAGTGATGAATCAACTAAAAGAGAAATGAGGAAAACTATCCCATTCACAATAGCCTCAAGGAAAAGAAAATATTCGGGAATCAATCTAAACAAAAGAGGTGAAAGCTATGGATAGCAGTACAGAGATTCCTAAGAAAACTTGGAATGAAGCCACCACTTGACCCAGTCATCCCACTCCTAGATTTATACCCAAAGGACTTAAAATCAGCATACTACAGTGACACAGCCACATCAATTGTTTGTAGCAGCTCAATTCACAATAACTAAACTATGGAACCAAACTAGGTACCCTTCAACAGATGAATGGATATAGAAACATATACACAATGGAATATTACTCAGCCTTAAAGAAGGATGAAATGATGGCATTTGCCAGTAAATGGATGGAACTGAAGAAATGTTACGCTAAGTGAAATAATTCAATCCCAAAAAATTAAAAGACTAAATGTTCTTTCTGATATGTAGATGTTGACTCACAATGGATGGGTACTGTTGGCAGGGGGTGCTGTTAGAGGTTCACCAGATTGGACGTGGGGGAATAAAGGGAAGGAAGGGGAAATGTGAATAGGAAAGACAACAGAATGAATCAGACATAATTCTCTTCTACTCATATATGAAAACATGATCAGTGTAACTCCACAACATGTACAACCACAAGAATGGGAAGTTATACTCCATGTATGTGTGATTTGTCAAAATACATTCTACTGTAATATATAACAAAAAAGAACAATTTTAAAAATAAATAAAACAACAAAAATTAACTAGTTATTAAATTGATCAAAATAAAATTTCTAAAATGAATCTTAACATTTTCTATGAATAAATATTTAGTGATAAATTCTTAAGGTCACATAGAGAGAGCTGAGAATATAGTTCAGTTGGTAGAGTGCTTGCCTAGCATGCACAATGCCCTGGGTTCAATCCCCAGCACCACCAAAAAAAAAAAAAAAAAAAAAAGTCACATAGGGACCTATTTCTTTTTTCCATTACATATGATAGATACTCCTGGTCAGAACAACCACGTGTCATTGTTTATTCATTTATGAAAGATTTACATTTCATAGATATCCATGAGCCCTTTTATAATTAAATAAATAGCTTTTCAAAAAGATGTATTACTTGTAAATATACAAAACAAGGGAAAACTTTTTCTTATTTAAACAGGTATTCAGGTATCCTACCACCCTCCGTTCCTTCATTTAAAAAAAAAAGAAAGAAAAAAAAGAAAATGTAAGGGAAAAGAGTCAGAGAAAATACCTGGGGTTAGAGGAAACTCTAAAGAATATAAAAGCAAAAATAATAATAATAATATAAAAGCAATTCATCTGACAGCTGATGGTTGTTTATTTGGCATCTAAACTTACTTCTATGAATAAGCACTTTATTTGTAAAGCATGTGATTGCCTCGGAGAAGGTTATAGAAATTTGCAGTGCCTTTTTCAAAAAATAATTTTGAAAAATATTTCTGAAAAGAAAGTATAAGTCAGATATCTCTATTTCTAAAGGCTGGGCAAGAGAATAAAAAATATGAAGAGGCCAAGTCAAGGAAAATACTCAGAGTCAGCCCTGGGGTAGAGTGCTGGTGTGTATGTGTGTGTGTGTGTGTGTGTGTGCGTGTCCACTTGTGTCTTTAACTCTGGGTTTGCAGACTACTCTTCTTCTATGCCTCTCCAATTTCTTCTACTATGTGCTTCATCTATCCATCCACAGAAAAGATGGTTCTCCCTTTTCTCTTGGCCTGTACTTCTCAATTGTTGTTTTGTAGTTTATTTTATACAAGTCCTACATTGTGCCCCTTGCCCTAAATCTTGGGAGTCTGCTCCACTAAAATAATGGCCAATGGGGTGCAGGGTAAACACATTTGGTCTGATGGTTCAAAATGCCCTAATGTGTGGAGAGAGGAGTGAGGGAGAAAGGTCTGATGAGGAAGAGAGAGAGCTTGTAAATATTTGATAATTTGTAAAATTGTACAAACGCTGATCTAAAATATGTAACTTCCACCAAGGCCAAAGCCCAGATCCTCACGTCCCACACAGCCAACAAGCCCTTACTGAGCACCATGAAAGCTGCAGACACTATGCTGATCCATAGACAGGAAGCAAACTCAAGGGAGAACACGTTCCACTCTCTTGAATTTTAAAATGCTGTCTAACAAATGACATAGGCATGTAAACATGACTAATTATAAAGCAAACCATGTTATAGTAAACTATAGGAAAGTTATGAAAGTATGGAGAATCGTGTAATCCTACTTATTCATATATGTAATTTATATCCTCTTTTAAGCTATCTTAAAAATTTAATCTAATGTTTTCTGTATAAAAATCTCAGCATACTTAATTTGCTCTGGGTATTCTTCTACCCTCAATACTTTGAAGGCATTTTGGCCCATTGCCTTACAAACATCTTTGTTTTCCAAGCATGATTTTTTTCTTGTGGTAGACTGGGACTAGAGTGGCATAGATGCAGCCTGCTCAACAAACATGCTAACAAGTATTTTATCCTCAATAAAGGCAGATCCCTAGCTCCTTGGATCTGTGGATTGGTAGTTCCCATCTTCAAGTGTTCTTTAAATGAAAGGATATTTTCATTTTTTGGAAAGACTAATGGCAAAGTTGATCTTAAATATGCTAGCATAAGATGTCAACTCTCTGTAAGTAATAATGTGAAAAGTGGCCGATGAAGAATTCCTGACTGGGTCAGTAATACTTGACTAATCAAAAGTTAGGAGACCATCTGAAATGCCCACCAGTGTACATGAGACAATTATAACTTCTCCCTATGTTCCTGCCATGATTTCACTCAAATGTGTAGTTGTGTCAAACTGGTTGGCAACATGCCAAAGGCAGAATGGATTTATATCAATATAACACCAAGAACTGAGACATGGTTTCTTAAGGAGCAGAGAAACCAATATAGTATTGTACAACTAGCGAGACATGAATTTCAACCAAGGAGGGAGAATTTTATCAACTCTCGCAAATTCCTTTTCCAAAAAAGCTAGTCCCGAAGGACAAGTTGTCAAGCCTTTTTTTTTTCCCTGTGTTTCTAATCCTAAAGGCTCATAATGGATTCAAAATTATTTATAAAAACACTAAAAAATATGAGGAGTATTTTTTTCTAGAAAATGTTTTGGGGACTGGGGTTGTGACGCAGTGGTAGAGAGCTTGCCTGGCATGTGTGAGGCTCTGGGTTCAATTCTAAGCAACACATAATAAATAAATAAATAAATAAAGGTATTGTATCCATGTACAACTAAAAATATTTTTTAAAAAAAGTTTTGGAGGGGGCTGGGATGTGGCTCAAGCGGTAGCGCGCTTGCCTGGCATGCGTGCGGCCCGGGTTCGATCCTCAGCACCACATACAAAGATGTTGTGTCCGCCGATAACTAAAAAATAAATATTAACAAAATTCTTTCTCTCTCCCTCTCTCACTCTCTCTTTAAAAAAAAAAAGTTTTGGAGGTAGTCAATTTGGTATCATAAGATGCAATAAATTCCCACACCTTTAAGTTCTCAAGCACTAAGTAGATTTTCCGCTTATCAATATAGAAATTATTATTCTATAAATTCCTCTTGAGTTCCAAATAGTGTTCATCAGGGCAATAGTGAGAAGACATTCCTTTCATTGACATTAAAATCATCCTACAATTGCCATCATATTATAGTATTATGCTATTCCGCCCATGTGTGAGGACCATGTATTTACATGTAGCATATCTTTTCTTGGAGTCTTCAGTCAAAACGAGCTGCAAGAAAAAGAAATTTGCAACATAAGTGAAGTAAAACACATAAATATGCACAGTTGTTCAATTTAATATTGTCCTGACATGTGCAGTTATTTTCATACCTTTGAGTATTTCACCCAAAAATACCTTGAACATTTATCAAGTCTTGGCTAAAATCCATTTGCTGCATTATAAATACATCTATGAAGGACATTATATATTTCTTGATCTACTTTTTCTCTCTTTAAATTGGCCTAGTGGCTAAAATCTTTTATGCCCAATCACTGACTAGATTTTGCTCTCTCAACGGTTTCCACTCTATTCAAGTTGGGGGCGGGGGGACCCAGCATGGCAGGACATCATCAGCCCCACTAACAGCATCACCAGCTGCATTTACTTACAGAACTTTATGTGCCTGGCATCATGCTAAGTATTCCAAACACATGATCTCAGTTATTCTTCTCAACAATCCAATGTGAGAAGCACTTTTATTAGTTACATCCATTCTCTGGAAAAGGAAACTGAGGCTGAGAGAAATTCAGTAACTCATTCAAGATGATACGGTAAAAGACAGAGCAAGTTTTAAACACAAAAATCTGTCTTGACACCAAAAACCATGCCCTTAGCCCCAATCCCCAAATTGCCCACTTCCAACTTGAAAACAGGTGCCTGGTGATTATAGAACACCCTCCAAAAAACATAGATGTAAAACAAAGGATATTAATGTATTTGGCTAAAATAAACAATGTGATATGTAGACTTCAATGGAAAGCTGTTGATTTTATTCATTTTTTATTCATACCCTATTTTGTCTTGGGGTTCAAATAAATTTAAAATTAAAAATATCTTCATAAAAAAGCAGTTGGTTGTCAAAAACAGAAAATGTTTGAACCAGAGTTATGCCAGCGGCCATGAGCACATGTCTGTCTGCACCCTCTTTCTTCCCAGAGTCTAATGGGAAAGCATGAAGTTGACGTAAACTCCAAGTTTCCTGGGGTTTGGCAGGCTGTTTCTTCCTGAGGGTTGGTATGACCACACAAGCAGTCCACACAGCTGCTCTGGACCAGGCCACTCAGGGTGTGGCCATTTAGATGAGCGTGGGAGGTAGCAGTGAGCTGACCACAGGGCCATGTTCCTGTAATGGCCCTTTCCGAATCCAGGTGGTTAAGGAGGTCTCCATGTTCTCCCCCACCCCTCTTGCACTCCCCCACTTAATGCAGAAAGTTTGGTTGGATGGTGGTAAGCTTCCACTCCAAGCAGAAGAACAAGCTGGGGAGCCAAAATCCCACACCTTTGAGGGTAATGCCAGGTTTCCAAGCAGCCCTGGTGCCTATTTGCAGGAGCACTTGGGTTTACCCAGACCTGTCAGTACACCGTGTGAGCGTTCATCCCACTGATGTGACTAAGCCAGGAACTTGCTCTGCTGTGGAGGTGGGCCTGTCCTTTTCGTTCCTCCAAGGATTTCCTGGGAGTTGAAGGATCACGAGGCATTTCCAGAAGAGCATGTGCAGGTGGCAGGTAAGGTTTCACCTCAGCAGAGAACTAGCACTTTTTTTTTCTTTTTTTTTTTTTTTTTAACGACAAGTCAAAAGCCAGCTATTAACACAGGAGGCTCACAGGGAAAGTCAAAAAAGAAAAGCATATTGGCATTCACATTAGATAGAAAAAGGATCCATGAAGCTGTTAGAAAACCCGGAGGGAAACAGAAGCCAAAGAAGTTTTCCTACTTACACACTAATGATGTTTATCCACACAGGAGACTACTTCTGTGCTAGTACTTTATATACAATTTAGAGGCCATTAAAATTTAATTTAAGATAATTCATTATAAATGTATTTTCTATTGGAAGCTTCAGAACTCAAACATCTCAGTAATCTCTGTTTTTTACTGACACTTGTTTTGCTTCCACCACCAAGGGAAAAGTGCAGGTAGAGTCGCCCACCAAAAATAATTGACTCCTCCCTCCAACCCTGCTGCTGAATATTCAAACACACAGCTGTGGGAGGAAGTGAGAGGCAGAAAACTTGACAGCAAAGAAAATCTCTCTGTTTTCCATAAAATTCAGGCACTTTGGCAGTTGGGAGGTGTGTTTTCCAGAGTGTTAGACACACTTCTTCAGTCCTGATTGAGAATGTTGTTATCAGCATCCTGTAATTGCAAAGGCCAAAATTAAATATTAATTTAAACGACATAGGAATGAACAAAGGGTGGGAGAAGCTGTCTAATAGAAATAACAGAAAAAAAAGTCTATTTCCAAGGGATTATCTACATCAATTTACATGGATAGTTAACTAGGTCCATATCTGAATATTGCATTTCAACATGAAGTAATGAAAATCAATAGAAACGTTAGAATCTAGGCCCTAACCTTTTATCTGACATTGAGCAAGTTACTTATGCATTCTAAGTCTCAGGACTCAACTGAAAAATGCAGTAAAATCATATCTAGGTATTACAGCGTAATAAGAAATGAAATCTCTCACCAGTTGGTAAACTTCATGAGAGCAGCGATCTGAGCTTTTTGTGTTTTTCCTGCACCTTCAGTAGCTGGGATTTTTTGGGCATTCAAATATTTGTTGAATGAATGAGGAGTGCTATGACAATAAAAGAGAAGCCATCTGTGAAATGTCTGTCCCATAACTGTTTAAAAAATGTTAATGCCCTTGTTAACCCCCACTAGATTCCAACTTCTTTCCCATCATATTAATCCAAATGACTAAGGCTAAACTCAAAGTCATAGAACAGGCTTACGTTCAGATAGTCTTATACATTTGCATTATGAATTATCTTTGAGTACTTCTTTTTAACCTCTTGTCAAGTTCATTAGAAGTACTATTGATTGACCTCCAGAAGATATTTCAAATCCATCCACTTCTGGATGTCACCACTGCCCCTATCTATTCTAAGCCATGATTCCCTAAGTGGCTTCTTGCAATAACCTCCTAACTGCCCTCTCTTATTCCACTGTGTCTTTGTCGTGCATTGCTGGATCTCCAGTTTCATTTCTACCATTCTCCCTCCTGCCCATGCTCCAACTCCACTGACCTCCTTTTGGTTCTTCACATCACTCTTTTTGGTCTCAAATCTTCATACTTATTATTAGATCTATTAAAGCATACTTTTACCCCAGCCCTGATGTGGGTGGTTGCTACAAATGCACAAATCACTCAAATATACCTGTTCAGAGAGGTTCCCCTGATTACCATACTTTTTCCATACCATGTTTCTTCATATTGATGATCTATTTGCTCATTTACTAATTCTTGGCTATAATCTGTCCCACCACTTACTGATTATGCAGTTGGGCAACATACATAATCCCTCTTATCTATGTTATCTTCACCTAGAAGATAAAGGTGATAAATATTACTAATGTAACTAGAGTTGTGGTAAATCCAGGGGGTATCATGTGAAAAGAGTTACCTAGAATATATACTTGCTCACTGAGCATTAGCTATGTTTATTATTTTATTGTTATTTTCACCGGCCACAATACAGTTTCTGTAAGGGTGGGATCCACATCTGTGTTTTTTTTCATCACTGTATTGTTATTTCCTGGAGCTGTGCTGACCCTAACTCATAAAGAAATGTTAACTAAATGAGTAAATTCCACCTAAGCAGGGCATTTCCGTTGAAGAGCTACTTGTGAATCAATACACAGACGTGTTGAAATGTACATAGGTTAGTTTGCTGAAGTACATCATATAAGATAGAAAAGAGGACTTGTTCTGTGACCATGTCTCACCAACCCTCCCACAACCACTCTGGTGAAGCCACAGGAATGACCTTGGAAGCCTCCTAAGAGGTCTCCCTTCTCCTACTTTCATCTCCCTACAATCTATTCTCTGCACAGAAGTCATGTGATCCTACTAATATATCAGGTTATGCCATATGTGCTTTTAAAATTGTCCAATGTGCATGGGGATATAACTCAGTAGTAGAGCACTTGCCTAGCCTGCACAAGATCCTGGATTTGATCCCTAAAACTGAAGGAAAAAAAATCCTTCACTGGCTTCTTATCCGACATGGAAGAAATTTCAAATTCTTTGCTGTAGCCTAAGACTTACACATTCTAGCTGCTGCCTCACTCTTCAAACTCATCTTCTCTCACTCTGTTCCCTGGTGCCACCCTCCCGCACAACTGACCACACAACTGATCAGGGAAAAAGTAGGTTTAAAAATCATGATAGAATTGAACATAAACTTTTGGGACTAGGGTTATAACTCAGTGGTAGAAGTATCAGAGAGGAAATGGGAGGAATGAAAGACTGACCAAGAGATCCAGTATTTGCAGAGAAGAAATAACCTCTCCCCCCACCGCCAAAATACAAATTTTAACAAATACATAAAGTTACAATTTAAGAAAAATTTATTGAAATATGGATTTGAATCTCTATATCACAAGGACAAGCTGTGCCAGGAATGGTTATTTAAAGTTGAGTTCTCTTTTTATTGTCAGGTATATACTGTTTACATTATATTTCTTCACCATAAGCTTCAATGTGTGTTGCTCATAATTGTGCAGTTAGACTCATTTAGTGAAAACCGTGAGTCCTTTTGCTGCAATTTTCTTAGTTTATCTCTTGATTGTTTGAAAATTTTCTTCTAGTAGTTTCCTTCTAGTAGTGTCCATGAGGACAATATTCTAAGAATTCGCCCATATTTAAGATCATCTGTACTTTTTATTTCTGTGTGACAGTGTGGCTCTCTTTCTTTGTGGAGTATTCCACAGGCATTGCTCCATTGTTTTTCTTATTGATAAGTGCTTAGTGATTCTGATATATCCTTCCTTATTAAGTAATAATTTTTTTCCTGGCTGTTTAATCCTTTCTTTATTTTAAACTTGTATATTTTTGTTAGGATGAGAGGAAAAGAAAAGGATGTGATTAGAATGGTGAAATTCCACCTTCAAGAGCCAAGAATCAAATGCTACTATTTTGAACTGGCAGATAACCATATACAATTCTACCAAAAAAAAAAAAAAAAAAAAAAAGACATTAAGAAAGGTGGGCTGGGGATGTGTCTCAAGTGGTAGCGTGCTCACCTGGTATGCACGGGGCACTGGGTTCTATCCTCAGCACCACTTAAAAGTAAAATAAGGATGTTGTGTCCACTGAAAACTAAAAAATAAATATTAAAAAATTCTCTCTCTCTCTCTCTCTCTCTCTCTCTCTCTCTCTCTCTCTAGCTCTTTCTTTCTCTCTCTTTCGTAAGAAAAAAAAAAAAAAAGAAGAAAGGTAATTGAACCGGGCATGGTGGTACATGCCTGTAATCCCAGAAACACAGGCAGCTGAGGCAGAAGATGGAAAAGTTTGAGGCCAGACTCAGCAATTTAAGGAGACTCTATCTCAAAATGAAAAATAAAAAGGACTGGGAATGTATCTAATTTAAGCACCCCTAGTTCAATCTCTGGTACAAAAAAAAAGAAAGAAAGGAAGGGAGGGAAGGAGGGAGGGAGGGAGGGAAAGGAAGAGAAAGGAAGGGAGGGAAGGAGGGATGAATGGAGGGAAAGAAAGAAAGGTAATTCACTAAATCTCTGGAGAGAGAAAAGGAAGCAATAGTAAAGAAACAGCCTTCATCATTGTTCATAAGAGACAACTAATAGATACTAGTATCCAAAGATTAGGACTAATGGTATTATATTAAGATAGAGTTATGAAAATACTAAAAGAAAAATCTAAGCCTCACTAAATATCAGCAAAAACTTCACACTGAAAACAATAAGCAAACATACCATATTGTAACTGACTTTTTAAAAGAGTTATAAATCAGAAATATGATATAAATTAATAAAATGAACATCACTTTGATCATTATCAATAAATGTAAATTGCTTTGATTCATCAATATTAAGGAAAGCATTTACAGACTGAATCACAAAGTAAAACCCAACTCTATGCCAAATACAAGGAAAATCCGAAGATAAAGTGATTCTAAGGCCTGAAAATGAATGGATGATTATATATATTTGTACATACACACACACACACACATAAAATGAAAGTCACAATATTTATATCAGACAATGTGGAATGCAGGAAAAAAGCATTAAATGAAACAAAGAATAGAATTTAATAATGCCAAAGCATATAATCCCCAATGAAGATATAATACTTAATATGGCTATATAACAAATAAAATAACCATAAGATACACTGAGCAAAAATTACAGGAGACAAAGGAAACTAAAACACACACACATACACACACACATTTTGGGAGACCTCAGTTCACCTCTCAAGTGCATGACTCATTAAATAAACAAAAGCCAAAGATTTAGAAATATCACAAATTGCATAATTGATATAATATAAGTTATTAAAATATTATAAATTCTGCTGCCTGAAAAATAGAGTATATCATTTTTTTCAAAATGATAGGAAACAGAAAACTTAATAAAATCTAATTACAGAATCATATAAACAACATTCTTTAGTCACAATAACCACAGTATTAATGACTATATAAATATTCTAAATAATATATTAGCAAACTGAATCCAAAAGCTCATTTAAAAAAATAAAACAACATTATCAAATGAGGTAATGAGGGTTCAGTTCTAGAAACTCTATTAATGCAGCTCATTGTATTGACAGATCCAAAGCATCTCTCCATAGACACTAAAAATTGGACAAAATTTATCAGCCTTTCTTGATATAACAAACACAAAATACAGAAAAAAATTAACAATATAAAACTAGAACAAGGCATCTTAGCATGATAATATGTGTCTGTTTTAATTCAAAGCCATCATACCTTCTTGACCTTCATGAGAACCTCTTAACTGTGCCGCCTAGTACCCAGTAAGACCACCACTATTGACACTGTGATAGAGTTATTAGTCTAAAAATTACCCAGTAGAAAGAAACTATAAGTATAAAAAATGGATGAGATGAATTAAAATACCACTAATGGTGGATGACATAGTAATGGAAGATTAGAAGATTGAAGATATTTTATTAACAGCTACTACAAACAGTAGGATAGCTCAATTATATTATCAAGTACAAAATCATCATACAAAAAACAGTAGTTTACATATACTCAAACAATCTTTTGGAAGATTTAATGGAAGAAAAGATTTCACATATAACAGTAACAAAAATATATTAAGAAAATGTGAGACCTATTAAAAATGAAACTTAAAACACCACTGAAGGCAAAAAAATAGCTTTCTAAAAATAAAAGGACCATATTATTATGAAAATTAATTTGTAAATTTAACAAAATCTCACTGAAAACTCAACAGTTTTAAGCTACATCACCTGATGTTAAATTTAGTAAAAAGAATAAACATAGAAGTGGGACCAGCACTAAAACACATTAAGGCATTTTTAAAAGCTTAAATAATTTAGAGTATCATACTGGTCTACTAGCAAAACAGAATGCCCAGAAGTAAGTACACCCAGATACATACAGAAATTGAATGCATAAAAAGGATACCATCTCAAATCACTGGGAAAAAGAAGTAGTCAATAAATGTTATAGGGATAAGTAAAGTAATATTCATGCCTTACCTCATATGCCATGATAAATTCTATATGTACCAAAGTTTTTTTTTAACAACACAATAATTGAATAATCAGAAGAAAACTTGAAAATTTTTTCTTTACAAATTTGGAGTTAACAAGAACTAGCTAACCTTTCATGACTCAAAATCCCCAAGTCAGAAATTATTTCATTGGTACTTTTTGTTACAGAAAAATAAATTTTTTATGGAAAGAAGCATCATAAACAAACTTCTAAAAAGACAACTAAGGGAAATATTTACAGCTCTTATCACAAAGAGCTGTGCTTCCTAAAATGTAAGTTGACAAAATCATAACCTTTTGAAACATAGAAAAAGCAAATAAAATTTTCTATTAATAAACAACTATATAGTTAACTTTACTCATTAAAAAAGAGAAACGTAAATTAAAACTGCAGATGAAAGACCATTTTCTCTCAGTTGGCAAAAATCCAAAGTTATCTAACATACTCTATTGATAAGACTCTGGAGGGAAAGGCATTTTCTCATGCATTCTGATAGGAGTATAAATTAAGAAATGTACTAGTGTCTATGAAAACTAGAAATGCTCCCCTTTCAGTCTAACAAATATTTTCACTGTTAGGAAACCATATATCAGGAATTTGTGAAATAGTGTATGTACAGGATTATTCACTGCAATGAAAAATTTGGAAATATCCTAATGTCTACCAATATGTAACTAGGTAAATAAATAGTAGTATATCCATATAATGTCATTATACATAATTATTTAAAACTGAATTCAGAGCCTCCCCAAGTACTGAAATCTAGTAGTTTTCAAGGTATATTAAATAAAACCAGTGTAACTACATGAAAATAGAGCAGTGTACAATAGTTTATTAAGAAAAAAAGTAAAGAGTAAACAATGTGTCACTTATTTATTAAAAAGGAGAAAAATAATATATCTACACTTGCTTTCATATGTGGAAAAATATTCTAGAAGAATACTCAAGGAATTAATAGCTGTTACCTATCAGGCTGAACTAAGGGCTGAGCTAATGTAAGAAACGTATATAAATGACACTTCACCATATAATTTCAAATGTTTTTGACCCACAAGCATGTCTTACCTGCAGGGCACAGTGGCACATGCCTCTAGTCCCAACAGCTTGAGAGGCTAAGGCAGGAGAATCACAAATTCAAAGCCATCCTCAGCGAAAGTGAGGCACTAAGCAACTCAGTGAGACCCTGTCTCTAAATAAGATACAAACATAGGGCTGGGGATGTAGCTTAGTGGCCAAGTGCCCCTGAGTTCAATCCCTGGTACCAAAAAAAAAAAAAAAAAAAATGCCATACTTATTAAAAATTAAAATTTAAAAATTTAAATAAAAAAGAACAACTTGGCATGAAGCTAATACTGATTTATTGCTTTTTTCATTTACCATAATTATAGCTATCATTTAAGCAACGTTATCTAGTAAAATTTGAAGGCATTAATTGAGTCTTCAGCTCACTATGCATTATTTCCTTTTATTTGATAAAAATTTAACATTTACATAATCCTCAACATTTCCAGCAGGAAATTGCATAACAGAGTCAAACAACAAAACTGATGACTTTGAAACTATAAATGGTTTCATTCAAAATACTTCATCAAGAGTGTAGTTTTGGGGGCTGGGGATGTGGCTCAAGCGGTAGCGCGCTCGCCTGGCATGCGTGCAGCCTGGGTTCAATCCTCAGCACCACATACAAACAAAGATGTTGTGTCCACCAAATACTGAAAAATAAATACTAAAACTCTCTCTCTCTCCCTCTCTCTCTTCCTCTTTCTTTAAAAAAAAAAAAAAAGAGTGTAGTTTCTGGTCATTTTTTTTAATTGAAAGAATTGTTATGATCAAAGTTTTTGTTTTTATTTTTTAGAGCAGTTTGAGATTCACAGTACAGTTGGGAAGGGAAGAAGGTATAGAGATTTCCTGTTTATCCCCTGCCCCCACATATGGATAGCCTTCTCTATGATCAACATCTCCCTACATTTGTTAAAATTGCTGAACCTGTATTGATACATCATTATCACCCAAAGTTCATACTTACATGAGGGTTTCCTTTAGGGTTCACTCTTGGTATTTTACCTTACATGGGTTTGGACAGATACAGAATGGCATATATCGACCATTATAGTATTATACAGATTATTTTCACTGCCCCAAACATCCTCTGTGCTTTCCCTGTTCATCTCTCTTCCCCTACTATCCCCTGACAACTACTGATCTTCTTACCATCTCTATCATTTTGTCTTTTACAGATTGTGATATACTTGGGATCAGACAGTATTTCAGATTGGCTTCTTTCAGTTAATGACATATGTTTTTTCCTCCTTGTCTTTTCTTGGCTTGATAGCTCATATTTTTTTATAGCACTGAATAATATCCCATTTTCTTGATATACCACAGTTTATTAATTCCCCTAGTGGAAAACATTTGGTTGCTTCCAAGTTTGAGCAGTTAGGAAAAAAATCTGCTATAAACCTTTGTGTGCAAGTTCTTGTGTGGATATAAATTTTTAACTTCTTTGGATAAATACCAAAGAACACAACTAGGTAAATTCCAATGATCTAGATCACACTTTATGGTACCTTGGCATACATAGGATAGGTTTAATTTTAAAAGACACTGCCACACTGCTTTCCCAAGGGGCCGTACCATTTCACATTACCATTGTACAGTTACCAATGAATAAGAAGCTCTCTTGCTCCACTCTCTTGACAGTATTTAGTGTTGCCAAAATTCTGAATTTTGGCCATTCTAGTAGATATATAATGACATTTCTTTGTTTTAATTTTCATAATCAACATGCTTTTAATAATAAATAAAAGTTCACTTAGTTCACAAATACTGGCCATAAATATCAAAGGGTGTAAAATACACAGTTGTACAAAGATTCTAGGGTTTAGATATGCTATCTATTTTTAATTAATTTCTAAGTCTAGAATATTAAATGAAAGAAATTTCACTTATCGCTCATTTATCCCAAATTCTTTCAGAGTATTTGACTGCAATGGGTTAAGAGGTGGTTAGTTTCTACTTGTCCCCATACCCACATGCATAGTTATCTTGATTCCAGATGAACCAGTACCACTACATTCCCCTTCTGTCGTGAATCTGCCACTCAATGGAGCCATTTCAGCTCCCATGTCATACAGCTCAGTCAAGATCAGAGCCAGCACTATCCTCTTCTGATAAAAATAAGAAAATAACCCAAAGAAGAAGGCATTCTTACTTTTTTATTATTATATCTCTACATTAGATTCAGAGTCAATATTCAGAGGTATATATATATGACTATCTATATATATAAAAATAACTTAGCAAGGTCTTAAGCAACTTAGTGAGACCCTGTCTCAATACTTAAAAAAACTAAAAGGACTGGGGATGTTGCTAACTGGTGAAGCACCCTTGAGTTCAATCCCTAGTACCAAAAAAAGAAAAGAAAGTAGAGTTGTAAAGATTTAACTATAAGCATTCAAGTTTTTATAACAATTGTAATACAAATATTTTGTTTAGCCAAATGATGCTTCTTAGTATTTTGAAAACCACCTGCAAAACTTAGCCCTGGAAATAGTGAACAGAGACTGTTGTCGGTGGCCAAAGTACCACCTTGCAAAGGGCGTAGAAATAACGTACTTCTGATTCAGTTTACATTATATAGTCTGAACTTGAGCAACACCATTGCTGACACAACATATTCATAAGGAGAGGGGACTTTCCTGTTCATTTTTTGAAACTTTGTAACCTTGGTTTCTAGGTCTCCTTGTTTGGGGAAAAAAAGAGAAAAATAATTACTTCCTGATGATTTTTCTACTAAGAAAAAAAAATCTTTATTAAAAAAACTATTAGGAAATGATCATGCTTTACATAAAGATATGCAAGTGATAATTTTTGTTGTTTAATTGCATTTAATATCTTGTCATGCATTACTGTTTTTATTTTGTAAGTATGTACAAGAAAATAAAAAGTAAAACCCTACTGTTTACTGGGTGTTTTTAAGGGTGTTCAGTATAACAAAGGCTGAACAAACCACATAATTGTGACAATTACTATGGCAACTAACAACATTTTCAAATCCAAAGACCCACTCGGGAGGCTGCCCACGCAGCTCTTAGAACTGGCATGTACTTCCGCCTCAATGTACAGCCTGCGTATCTGGAAGGCCAGGCCATCTTGTAATCACAGTGAGCAAAACTACCTACATTAACTCTGCTACTTTATTTTCAGTTGACTCCTTTGTGTGTCAGTCGGCATCTCCTGCAGCACTCCATTCAAAAATGGAGACCAAAGAATTGCCATGCTGGTCTGCAGAAACTGCATACAGAGCCTGAAGCAAACGTGGTACTAAATTAGCAAAACCGTCCATATGTTTTCTCCTCTGTGCACTCCAAGTCATGAAAATAAATTCTCCCAAAATAACTCTTCTATCACATAATGTATCTTCTATCTTCTAGTGAATCAGATCATCATTTTAGTCTGTCTGATTTAATTTTCTAAAACCAACTCCCTCATATCCGAGAGAGCCTTTCCTTAAATAAATGCCACACGGGAAAGCTGATATGTAATAGAATTGTAAATGTTGTAAATGGTTCTGTTTAAATTGGGTTGGGACGTCCTGTTTTGTTTTGAGAGACAGCAGAACTTTAGGAATCTTTGAGATGATTGTCCTGCTCAGATAAAGGAAAGGTGGGGAGAGTGAAAAGAAAAACCCTTCATCTGGCAACATCTCCTTCCACGGAAGAGAAAGAAGTCCATTGGACAGAATTCCACTTCGCTCAGCAAACATCACTGTGTCACTTTCTCTTCCTACTTCTGGCTCAGCAGAAACAGGAACTTTTAGGGCAAAAAAGCCAGAGGAAGTGAACTGCATCTTCTTAGCAGGACTGACACACACAAAAAAACAAACTTAAGTTTCCCCTTCAGCAAAAACATCCTAACAATTAACAACCGAACATTCACAGGGTGCTTGTAATATAGCAATCATTGCCAAAAGTACTTTACAGAGATAGATCCATATTAGTCCTTATTTTCAGTGCTCCGCTCTTGTTCCCATTGTACAGATGAGAAAATGAGTGCACCGAAGACTAAGCCACTTATCAGGTGTAGGGAGAGTAGAGCTAATATTTCAATCCAAATAGTTTGTTTTCAGGTTCTAAAACCTGAAAAGATTTTTGAGTCCCCAAAAATGTACAATGCTTTTCCTTGGAGTCTGTTGACTTTCAAAGTCTGAAAGAAAAAAAAAAAAAAAGCAGAACAAAAGCATACTCTACAACGTTGTGTTTGATGGGATCATTTAATAAAATGTCACCAGTGTATGGTTCAGGCTAGGAAGTTAAAAGAACTAAGGCTCCCAACAACCAGCCAATGACAGCTTACCTAAGTGGCCACACCACTGTTTTAAAAAGTGAGAAAACCTAACTTTGGTAAGAAAGAAGTACTTAGTAAATGGAGGCAAAATATAAGTAACTAGATTATTTGTGATTTATGGCTAGGAAATGTGGTTTATTTAAACAGCTACCTTAACCAATAATTTCTACTTTTTGCCCACAGAAATCTTTCTGTATTTGTTTTTCTATTCCTGCCATAATCAAGTACCACAAACTTAGCAGCATAAAACAAAAATTTAGTATTTCATAGCTCAATAACTTAACAAACCAATGTGGTTTTCATTGAGGTGTCTGCAGACACCATTTCTTTCTGGAGATTGCAAAGAAGAATCCATTTCTTGCTTATTTGAGTTATTTGCACAATTTATCTTTCTAAGGGTAAAACTAAAGTCTCCATTTTCATGCTTCCTGTAAACTGAGACCCAGCACCAAGAGGCATCCCCATTCCTTGACTCTTGGTCCCCTTTCTCCACCTGCAAAGCCAGCAATGATAGGTTGATTCCTACAGATCTCTCCTTCTTCTTCTATTTCATCTCTCTAACTCAACCAGGAAGGGTCTTTTCTGTTTAAGTATTCACGTGGTTAAATTGGGCCTACCCGGTCAATTCAAAACGATTTTCTGATCTCAAAGTCCACGCCTTTAATTATATCTGCAAAGTTCTTTGCCAACTAAGGCAACATTTACAGTCTGACAAAATTTCACATATTTACACTTCCAGTTCTGGAGATTAAGGTATGCACATCCTTGGGGAACCATTATTCTGATTTCTCACTTATAAGAATCCAATTGCAAGCCAGACTCAGTAGAGCACACCTGTAATCCCTCCTGGTTGAAATTCTGAGGCAGGAGGATTGCGAGTTCAAAACCAGCCTCAGCAATTTAACAATGCCCTAAGCAACTCAGTGAGACCCTGTCTCTAAATTTTATATATATATATATAAATTTTTTATATATATATATATATAGGCTAGAGATATGGCTCAGTGGTTAAGCACCCCCTTGGTTCTATCCCTGTACCAAAAAAACAAACCTTAAAAAAAAATAAGAATGCAATTGCAAAGTTTTATTTGTTCTTTTTTTCCTCTTTAACACTTTTATTGAAGTATAATTAATGTATTAAAACTGCACACCTTTAAAATGTACAATTTTATGAGTTTCTACATAGTATGCCCCCATAAATCCCTCACTACAATTAAGGTAATGAATATATCTATCATCCATAAAAATTTCTTCATGCCCTTTGTTAGTTTACTCCTTCTTCCCTCACCCCATCCCCAGAAAAATGTTAATCCGTTTTCTGTCAATATAGATGAGTGAACGTTTCCTTTAATTTCATATAAAGGGAAGTATAAAGAATGGACTCTATTTATTTGTTTGGCTTGGTTTCTTTCACTCAGCATAATTATTTTAAGATTTTTCTGTATTCTGACATGAATCAATAATGTCCCAACCATTCCACTTTGAGATGCTATGGTTTTATTATTTCCATATGGAGCAGGGTATTCGGATGAGGGGAAAAAAAAAAAAGACCAGACTAAAAATAGCTATAGCTTTTCTAATCCCTAATCCAACCCAAAGTTTTAGAGACAAATATATAAACCCCAGGACTTGAAATCCACGACACTCAATGTTTTATTATATCAGCTAATATTTTCTATATCATGAATCTTTTCCAAAACAATAAAACTTAAAACCATAGTCGCTTTTCTGTCAATCAATAATTTGTGCTGGGTTTTGCTGGGCAGTTCTTCTGCTAGAATTGGCTAAGCTCCTCGGAGGCTTTGGTCAGTGGGTAGATTGACCAGGAGCTGATTGAATGTCTGGTTCAAAGTCTGGTGGTTGGTACTGGTGATCAGTTTTTGTGGCTGCTGGCAGGGTGAGAGGATGGCTGGCTGGAAGACTCCTGCCAATTAGTCCAGGTTTGTGTTGAAATCACAGGGTTCCCAAGAACAACAAAAGTGTGCAAACCCTAATACACAACCACCTTTCAAGATTCTGTTTGTTAATGCCCATAAGTCACGTGAGAAAGTCCAGACTAAAGGGTTAAGAAAAAGACTTTCCCTCTTGACGAGAGTAACAGCAAACAAACATTGCACAGGGGCAGGCAGAAGGATGGGATTTCTAGTAACAATTTCAGCATCCCACATCTATCCCTCCTTCTCCTTCATTACCTTCATTTCCTCACTTCCCATTCATGCCTCAAGGCACATCTCAAATTCAATGTCCTTATCCATCACTCAGAAGAATTTACTCTATTATTTCCTATGTTACCAATGAGCTTATTTCTTGCTAAATCCTAGGAAAATTTTTCACTTTTATTCATCATCTCATTTGGAGTCTTGATTTTTTCTTAGATATTTCTTCACAGTTTCCTTTATGGAAAAAGTGTGTAGCATTGTGCCTGACTCAATATATGCACTTAAAATCTTGTTTGTTAAACGGATGGTTGAGTGAATAAATTTTAAAAACAAATAAAATAAGATTGTGTTCCCCTACCCACTGATTAAATGTTGCCGGTTTTCCAGGCTTCAGTTTCTACTTATATGTTGATGACTTCTAATTTTATGTCTCCACTCCAAATCTCTTTCCTGTACTTCAGCCATGCCTACGCAACCTCTGACTGTGTTTTCTTCCCAATGACACTTCAGAGTCAATCTGCCAGAATCTGATCTCACTAATCTCACTCCCAGACCTTGTTCCTTTCACATTCTTCCTCTTTCTGCCAGTCACCCAAGCCAAAAAATCCAAGTGTCATCTTGGCTCCACCCCATCGGTCACAATGTCCTGTTGTTTCATCCTTTTCAAATTGGCCCCCTTCCCTCCATCCACGTCATTTCTATTATTTTTAAGTTCTCATTCATTTTCATCTTAATGCTTATAATCACCATCTAACTTGGTGTTTGCGAAAGCTTTCTCAAGGCAGGAATAATCTGAGATGCTTGCTAAAACAACGATTATTGATGTGGTGCAAGTCTTCTTGTGTCAGAGGCTACTGGAAGGGGTCTTTCAACAGCACCCCAGATGAGCCTTTTTATCAGGTACTTTGGGAAAACACTGTCCTAATTTGCCTCCCTGCCTTCAGAGTGCTGCCAGATTGACCTGTTTAAAATGCAAATCTAATCTTATCACTGGCTCTCTTCATGGTGTCTAGGATAAGAACCACATTCTTCACCAAAGCCTTCAAATCTCTGCAGATTTATCTTTCAGTATTTCTCAGCCACAAGACATATACCTACCTACTCTATTCTTTTCTAAATGTAGCATGTATGCCCTTTCAGGCCACTGCACCAGCTGTTATCTGTCACCTGTCACTCTTGCCCCCTCCCCTTTATTTACTCACCACACATTGGCATTATACTTATGTGAGACAGGTACAGTTCTAACTAGGAAATATTAACATGTTTATTCATCCCTACAACCCTAGGAAGGGTGAGTAGTAGATACTATTACCATCCCCACTAGTGGAGAAAATCAAGGGATAGAGAGGGTGGGTAATGTGCTCAGGGTCATCCATAGTCACTGGCAAACCCAGGACCTGAGTGAGCCCAGACAACCTGGCTGTAGAATCTATGCACTTAGCAACCATGTTCTACTGCCTCTCCTGCATCTGGTTAAACCCATTATTTTTCAAAGCTCAGTTCATGAATTAATCCTTCCTGGAAACCTTCTTAAATTTCCCAGTAGGAGTTAGCATCTGGGTTTATTTTTGTCACAGCACTTTCAGCATTATACAAAGTCCATTTTCTTGTCTCACAAACTAAACTTAAACTGTAAATTCCCTAAAAGGGAGAGACACATTTTTTTTTCTTTTTGTGGTACTGGGATTAAACCCAGGGGCACTCTATCACTAAGCCACATCTCCAGTCCTTTTAATCTTATTTTATTTTATTTTATGATAGGGTCTCACTCAATAGACAAGGCCGGCCTCAAATTTGTGATTCTCTTGCCTCAGCATCCCAAATTGCTGGGACTACAATTATGTGCTGCCTCACCCAGCAGAAGACATTTTTTTTATATATTCCATACTTAGCACAATGCCCAGCGTGAATAAGTAACTAACTATATATTGAGTCAAAAAATTAATAGTAAGTGCATGAGAAAATAAATGCATATGTGAATTTATAAGGAAGCAGCAGGGGCACTAATAATCTGAGCATTCTGCCCCTAAGTGGTCAAATACCTGCGCTGAATTTTATGGGGCTGTTCAGTTTTTGGCAGATGACATGGCCTATCTTGTATCAAAAATAAACTTTGGCATCTTCTTAGAAATTCTGCAAATTTTCATGGGAATTCAAATTAAATGCATGATTGGACATTTATTTGTTTAATCTATTCAGTAGATTCCTTTTATTTTTCTGTGTCAAGCATGAAAGTTAAAACTGTTTCTAAGCCTTTCATGTTAGCTCAGCTTTCCCCTTAATTTCTTCACTCCAAAATGTTGAACAAAACAGGTCCCTTTTTGTGGTTGGAAAGTTTGGCTTTACATAGAATCTTTCAACACACAACTGTCAGCACCTGATTATGGGTCATTTTTTAGCCTATGACTTTCACTTCCTTCCTTAAATAGGTCTTTCAGATGAATCATCTTCAGCCGCTCTGTGATTATGCAGGGACCAGATACGCAGTTTATAAATGAACGGGACACCCTGAGGTCCTTCCTACTTTGCATCATTCTGTGCTCTGATTTGAGGGTTTCATTTTTTCATTCAATGAAAATTTGAGAAACTACTGTGTGCTGGGGTTTGGTTGAGCTGTCAGTTCATTAGCATTTCATTAGTAGGGAAAGCTCACATCTACTAGCATTCAGCTTATTAGCATTTCTGGTTTGGAGATGAATTTGGTGGAAAAGAAGGTGGATGAGACTTTTACATATTCGTTAATTTTTATTCAATATTCCATGTCCTCATTAAGCTACATTTATTTCTGTGTATGTAATCATATGTGTAACCATTTATACAGCATAGAATCAGAGCAACTTAGCAAGTCAAAACTTTCTCTCTCAGCTCAGAATCCAGAAACACACTTGATCAGATTCATTCCTATAATACATGTGTTGATGGTCATAGCTATTAACTCAGTGGAGCAATTTGAGAAATATTATGTCTTGGTAAATAATTTCTTTCATGGTGGTTATTGATTGTGTCACAACATTTATACCAGGTCATAAATATTAATATGAAAAAAAACACTTTTTTCCATATGAGACCGTGAAAACCCAAAGTACCAAAACTTACAATACTTGACAATAATAGAATGGATTAAGGAAAGAGGAAATTTACAATAGGAATTCTTGTCTTTTAATCTTCCATTTGAATGACTTCCTAAATATATATGATCATGACCTGCACTTTTAGAGTTGAAGGTTATTTGCTGAGTGAATCACAGCTACAGTGAAGTGTAAAACAACAGACATGCAAAAATGTATAAGTTTTTGCTTTTGCACACCAAAGAATTACATAGCAAAAAGATTAAAGGAAAAATGATCAGGACCTCAGATTTTGTAGATTTTTAAAAAAGATTCTCATATCTCTAAAAACACAAAAACTACTCATTTAGGAGTCTTTCCAACTTGCTAAAGATGGTTCTAGCTTCATACAGAATCTTCCCCTCCTCTGTCTTCTGAGAAGAAAAAAAAATATGTCAAAAGAAAGAAATGCTTTTAACATTAGGAGTAGAGGAGATCCGTCAGAGAACCCACAGAGAAAACCAGCACTTGCAAAAAGGAAGAGGAGAGGAGCTTAACAAAGCATAGCAAGCCAACTATGGTGCAGAGCAGGACAGGATGGGGAGAGGAAAGGATGAACAGGCCAAACTGGGGGCTGAAGAAATGGCTCAGGAAGAGGCGAGGAGTGAGGACAGCTGTGGGGTGTGAAGGCAGCTCATGGGAAAGAGAAAAGGGGAATTTTTGAGAAAATTTCCTGCGAGCTATGTATCCCCTTTGTGATATTTGAGAAATACAAGTAAATTACTTGAGATATTCTAGAATTTCTATTTGCATACAACACTGGCCTGGATCCGAACTACAGGGCTCATTGCTTTTAAACGGTACACGTCATTTTGAAAGGGCAGTGAAATGTTAGGAAAACCACTTTCACCACCATCTAGCCGGATTTTTTGCCTCTGGGGGACTTGACAGGACTCCTTGATATCCTTAGAGTGACTCATTCTATACTCAGAGCACGTGGTACCATCTCCTTTCCCCATTTTCATTTGGTTTATTTGCTTCCTTGTTGTTACACAAATAACTTACCAGACTAAGATCCTTGACACTAGGAACTGTGATCTTTTTCATGTTTGTATTCCATGTAATAACCAACAGAACACCAGGGACATAATTAGAGGTATATGGAAAGCATACCCAGGAGTTTGTTGGTGGTGTTTCAATTATAATCATTTTGTTACTTATCAAAATTCTCTTCCAACAATACACTTGGAATTTAATAACTATCATGTATACTTGTCACGGGTGATTTAAATAGTATAGCTTTCCTTGTTGGCCTTACCAAAGTGTCTTTATTTGAGCAATATACATGGAACTCAATGAGTATTACTATAATCTTAACACTTCAGAAAATATCACTAACTTAAGAGAGTCCTCTACTAGGAAGTATTGATATCGGTATCATTAATAATACCTTCATCTTCCAACCTTCTTACTGAAAATTAACTGAAAAATAGGCCAATTTATTTTTTCAATTTTATAAAGATGCACATGAGATTATGGCTATAGCTCCCACATTAGTTGTTTTGTCTAGATATCTTTGTTTTCTCATTAGCACTTATCAATCTACATATAATGCTAACATAATGAAATGCACCAAGCCATCTCTGCATCCAAAGCAGTAGTATTCAAGTAATATAAAATCGTGAGATTTGATAGATACATAAGCACACTTACTGAGAATCTGGATGGAAGCCACTGTGTACTGGTAACAGTAGTGAGTTAATAAGAAATAAAAACAGTCATGCACATAAAGCAAGGAACCTACATACAACATAGACAAAATGTCACTGTGATTTGAATTAGTAAATATTCTAAAATGCACAAGCACCCACAGTTCAATCATGCATTTTCAAACAAATTTTCAGTTGTGTGATTTCTCTCAGAGTGTATGCATATTGCCAGGTTAATTTGTTTACAACCAATTAAAGTAAAGGGGTAGGTGGGGAAGAAAAAGGAGGTAGTACTTACTGGCTATGTGCCCTATGGAAAGTCCTATGGCCTCACTGAGCCCTCATTTCTTCATCTCAGAAAAGGGTTTAATGTCTTCCTCTCAGGTGGGTTATAGAGAGAATGTGAACGTGCTCACATGAAGTATTCCAAAGCCACTCCTTCCCTTTCCACACTGTATTTAAATTTGATGTCTGGCTACCAGCTTATGGTGAAGGCTGCCCCTTGCTAGAAGTTCTGCTTCTAGGTCACCAAGATTAAAAATAATAATAATAATAACACTTCCGCTTACCATATACCAAGCAGCACTATATGCAGTATTATTTATTACAAAAACACAAAATTGTACACATAAGTAACAAGGAAGTATTAAATACATTACTGATGAGAGCTGTCCAGATATAAATGCCTAGTATATAAAAGATATAAAAGGCAATAAATGTAAAGAGAAGAAGTTTCTGGAGAAATTGTAACTAGAAGTAACTTGAAAATATATCATAAGTGAGGTCTGTTTAAGCAAAAAAAAATTATAATTTTTATTATGATGTAATATACATTTCTAAAAGAAAAATTGGAAAGCATAGAACCACACAAAGGAAAATATTTAAAACCAGCAATAAAATTATACCAGATATAAATTCATAACATTTGCTGCTTTCCTTCCAATACTTTTCATATGTTTTCTTTTTTCTTTTTATTTTTTCACTACTTGGAATTATATTATCTATATGGCTTTGCATCTTGCTTTTTTTTATTTCATATTAAGCATTTCCCATGCTATTAGACAGTTTTTGAAATCCTGACTTAATGGCTGTCAGTTACCCATAAGATACGCTCTGAATTTAACAACTTGCCTGGTATTAGTCCTTAAAATCAATCCAAGTTTTTCATTTTAAGCAGAATTTTAGGTAGTGAGAATGATGTATTTCATTTAGAAATAAGATTTTAGCCAGCATGACATGAACCTGACCTACTAGACACTGAGGAGAAAGAGATAAAGGAGAACAACTCAGAACAGAAAGCCAACATGAAATTATATTGTCTTTAATATGCGATCACGAAATATATCTATGTAATTGCATTTCTAAGCCAAAAACATCTTAAGGAAGTCAGAGAACATTTACTTAAACCAGGAATAGATAGAAGTAAACCGTTAAAAGGATGTGTTCTTTCCAAAGCACGGGTGAACCGAGACCAGAATTGGCTTTTGCTGTCACACTTGGTCTCTGGAAAGTATCCTCTGTGATAACAAGATGCCATATTTAGTAAACATCAAATGGCAGAATGACCTCTGGGTAAAAAAAAAAAAAAAAAAAAAAAAACAGATGAAGAGCCCATCCCATGTGCAGGTTGAGCGCCTGCGAACTCTGGTATTATCCTGAGAGTGAGGAGGTAAACGGAGATGAGGAGGACTGAAGGAAAGATTTCTTCCATTCAGAACCATATAATTCTATCTAATTGAGCTTTTCTTCCTTTCCAGTGTTTCCTTCATCACAAGGTCTGCCCCCAGTGAGCTGACATACACTGCTAGTTCATGCATCTGGCTAAGTTATAACAGTATAAGGACGTTTAGAAGAATGCATTCAATATAGGATGCTCATCTCTCTTATCCCCTTTTGTAGAACACTGGACAGTCCCTGCTGATGTCTCACAGACTCTCTCTTGTTCCACTGAACCTTTACCAACAGTGGATTATGAAATGAAGAAGTATAAACTTGGCAGAAAATGAACTGAAGAAGATGAAACCGAATTATAGGAACACATTGAACAGAAACCCCAAAGCAGAAGTAAAAAAAAGCAGATAAAAGGATATGAAGGGGGAAAAAATCAAAGAGCCAGGTGCAGTCACACATGCCTGTAATCCCAGAGGCTCAAGAGGTGAGGCAGGAGGATTGTGAGTTCAAAGCCAGCTTCAGCAACTTAGCAAGACCCTAAGCAACTCAGAAAGACCCTGTCTCTAAATAAAATATATAAAAAGGGTTGGGGAGGTATCTCAGTGGTTAAGCACCCCTGGGCTCACCCCTGCTACAAAAAAAATAAATAAATAAGTCAAAGAAACCACAAAAATCAGGACAGGATATGAGTCAAGGACACAAAGGCAAAAAAAGATGCCAACACCCAGGGAAACCAGGGGTCACTGCAGAATTTCCAAGACAAAGAGTGTCTTAAAACAGCAGCTAGACCTGCCTCTGATGGAAGACATTGTGCCTCCTAATAAACCAAGATCCACAGACTGACATCTTGGTTGAAGAACCAAGAAGTTAAGATGATCACATTGGGTTTGATTAACTAGTTACCCCATCCAACCCCCTAAAACACAGGAATTTGTCTGACCTTCAAATTTGGGTTCTCCTCTCCTAGACACTCGCAGTCTCATAGGTCAGACTCCATTTTGATGAATAGCCTTGGGTTAAACTACATATGTTCATAGGATCCTCTGTTTGGGGGTTGAAAGTACTGTTTGAGTATCCACCTCTTCCTATAAGAAGGCTGTGGGGAGAGAATGACACTGAAACAAGATAGATAGATAGGCAGACAGACAGACAGATATCTTTGCTGTCTTTCTGGGGTTGGAATCAGCAGGATGAGTTTGAATTGCTCAAGATCCTCCTTCCTATTTCCCTTGAAGTCAAGGAAGAAAAGGAAACAATATAGAGAAGCCAGAGCCCCCAGGGATATCCAAATTCAGAGAGCCCTTATCAAGAAATGCCACCCCCTCCCAAGGGACTGGACAGCACAGAACTCTGCATTATGGCACAGGCCCACAAGAAATGCACATGCTTTGCCTTGAATTCATCTCTCCATGACCCTTTCCAGGAACCTAGAACCTTCACATTCTTTCTCTGATCTTTTATTCACATCAAAACGCACTGTTGACTTCTTTCTATTCTCTAGGCATAGCAAAAACTTTCCTCCTCATATTGTATCATTTTATTTTTTAAAAAAGTATCCATTTGTACACTCATAGCACATGCTTATATATGAAAGGGGATTACATACATATATATTTAAAACTCTAAAAGAGAAGTCTCTACATTGTTCCTTAATGAGCAATGTTGTTTATATTTATTGAGTCCTTACTAAATTCCAGATATTCTACTAAGAACTTAACAAATATTGTATATTTGATTTTTCCTAATATATCCAGCCTATCATTTATTCCTTCCAAGGCAACTTATTCCCATTTTGCAGATGAGAAATCTCAGGATCTCATAAATAGTACATGATGGAGTCAGGATTCAAACCTAAAACTTGTAGGACTCTAATATCCATGCCCTGTCCAGGTTCCTATATGGTTTCTTGCACTGGATAATTCTGGCATTGCTCTCTTTGGTAGTCATTTGGCAGGGAAGGTAGATTGTCAACATCCTACAGTGATGTAGCTGCTGCACAACCTGAGAGTTTAGTCACAGAGTAACTTGGCATCTCTGAAATTGTTGGGTGTTCAACTGGCCAGACTTTTAAGTTTTCATACTGGTCTCTTGATGGGAGTGAATAGGAAAAACTGTAAAATCATAACCTTGACCCCCACCCCAGGAGAAAAATGGCATTTTGAATAATCTTCAATATCATTCAAAGCTCTTATTATAGCAGGTATTATTTCCATATAGTTTCCGTTCCACTTTACTGTCTCTCTCAAGATGGGACTTCTTGCTGCTCATGTACAAAATTTCAGCTAAGCCCTTGGGCTGAACCTTGGGACTCCTCAAGATCTCCTCATAGTCTTTCCTTAAATTTTCATTTACTTAATTTTAATTGATAAATGAAAATTCCATGTTTATGAGTACAATTTTTGAAATGTATATACATTGTGAAGTGATTAAATCAAGCTAATGAACATCTATTACCTCACATTCTAATCCAAATTTTTTTGTTTGTTTGTGTGTGTGTGTTTGTGAGAGAGAGAGAGAGAGAGAGAGAGAGAGAGAGAGAGAGAGAGAGAGAGAACATTTAAAATCTAAATGACACAGAGGGCTCTGGGTACCTGTTTCAAACACATCTGAGTATCACAACTCTGGTACCTTTGGCATAGGTTAAGACAGGAAGCCAGAGAACACTATTTCATTTTAAAGAAGTGACCCTCAACTGGAGACAAATGTCTGGTGACATTTTTAGTTGTCACAACTTGGGGAGCAGGGCTGATGCTGGCATCTAGTGGATACAGTCAGGGGAAACTGGTAAACATCAAGAAATATACAGCAGAGCCCCCCACAACAGAGAAATAGCCATCCCAAAATGTCAGTATTGCCAAGGGGGAGAAACTGGTTCAGAAAGAACGGAGTTTTCCTAAGGTCAAATTACTAGCATTGCTTCATATTTTCAGGTGTTAGTGTATCATCCAATGCACAGGATACAGATTTCATTTTTAAGATTCAGAGTGGTACCATTTGCATATCTTGTCTTTTTTAGCTAAATGCATAGTGCTACAACCTGTGCCTTCTCTCCATTCAAAATGTTTGTCTCAACTTTTTTGAATTATATATTTTAAACTTTCTCATGTTTGTATGCAATATTAATTAGTTTACAAACTGATAAGACATTTGAGTTGGAGAAGAGTTTAGAGATCATCTGGCCTAATCCTTTCATTTTACATGTAGAGAATTGACCCTGAGGGGGACTTTTTAGTAAAAGGAGGAGGATTTGGATCCTAAGTCTTCTCACCCATCTTTCCAGTATCGTATAATTCAATCATCACTTATGTGAGGAGGAATACAATTCTTTGGGAGATTATTTCTTTCTATAGATAGATTTTTAGCTTCTTTGGCCCTACTGACTTCTCTATGACTATATTCACCAACCATAAACTAGAAAATATTTTGAACCATAGTATATGATGAAACCTTTCTATCCCAACGAGATAAGATCCAACACTAAAATGCCTTTTGGAATTCTGAAACCATCTGGAATTTTTTCTTTTAAGATCACTTAGATAATTCATTTCAGAATATTATTGATAATATTGCTTCAAACAATTCTGTTTTCATCTTTATCTTTTCCCAGTATTAATTGCTTTTAAACTGAGAAAGCATAATACAATTTTTTCTAGAATAATCTGAGTAAATAATTTTGCTGTATATAATAACTTTGGTTTTCATTTTATTGCCAAAAGAATTACTGGACCAGAGAGCCTAAATAGCCTATTTACAGTTGTGCAGTACATTACTGGTAAAGAAAGAACTAGAGTATTCAGGTTTTTGTTTGGGTTTGGTTTGATTTGGGGTTTTTGTTTTGTCTTACTTTGAAAAATCTTTTCATTAAATCATGCATTAGATGGAATTCCCAGTTTGTTATTCAGACTTCATTGTGGACATTAGCTTCTGAGCTCTGAGACAAATATGAAAAAAAAATGAGTAATAACAATTGATTTCACTATTTCTCAATACTTCCTATTGAGCTCAGTTCATTGAAATATTTATGATATAAGAGTTACAGATCAATTTACCTCTTTATTCCCACCACTCAAATTTGAATTGGTGTCATTTTACAAAGAAGGCTCTGTGGAAATGCATGGAGAGATAAACTTGAATCAAACACTCCAACTCAAGGAAAAATTGAAAACAAGGCCCTGCTCATCAAGGAAAATATCACTAGTTCCCATTTTGATTAAAAATGAGGAAGAGAGACAAGGGAGAGCAGACTAGAACTTTTTGCAATGACTCAGTTGGGATTTATAACAGAAGGAGGAAGTTTTCCAGAAGTTGTGTTTGAAGTATAAAGAAATGTGTTGCTGGCATATGAATACCAGACAGGCTGACAGCACTATTAGAGGTAGAAATGATGTGCAGAATAAATAGCCACTAAATGTAGTGACAACTTTGAGTGACAGATGAAGAATAAAAATGAACAATTTTCCTGATAACATGTCAGGAAACAAATGCCTCTTTCTTTCAGAAGAAAAAAGATATATATGGTTGCAAATTCAAGTGGCCTCCCATCTGGTGAACTTCTTATACCCTTGCAGAACTATAATTTTGGCCCAGAATGGAGCAATCCTTTTGTAGAAATTGTTACCTCTTCATTTTATTGAAGGTTTACAACAGTTTATTCAGACTGTTTCTGTCCAGTTTTAACAATGTGTTTTATACTAACATTGTCCTGTCTACTGCATAATAAAAAATCCAAGAATAGATTAGGCATTGCTGTTTTCTGTAGGACAAAGGTCATTATAAGTTCAAGATGTACTACCCAGAGCATATTTGCATCAGCTTTTATACCAAAAATGTTTTAGAATTGATCTCCTTAAATAATGATAATATTGCTTCTGTATTAATTTAATTTTGTCAAAAATAAATAGATGATATGAGAAAGATCTTTAAATTATTTAGTACATGTCTGTATCAGATGATCAATAAAATCTTGCCTTTGCCAACACAATGAACTTGACTGCATATTATTTAATCTTTCCAGTAATTTTTGGAGTGGATCAAAAGCAAAAAGGAAAATGACTGGCCTCCTTCTTGGGCTACTTTTATACAGGTCCACTAGGCAATGGAAATTCCATGGTGACAGCCCTTCATTTTGAGGATCCATGTTTCTGGAGATATATTTTCATGAAGGTCCCTTTATACTTAGCAAAAAAAAAAAAAAAAACATTAATTCACTAATGGAAATTACTTAACTTCTCTCCCCTGTCTTGAAAATCTTATATCAAATATCAGACCCACCATTTGGTTTTGGCTAAAAATAGTGGCTGAATAGCACCAAAACCTATGAGCTTCAATCATAGGCGTAAACATATTATGGACTTAATCAGCCCAGTTCTGAGAATTCCTAGCAAAGCAGAATATAATTCAAATAAATGAGTCTCAAGGGACCCTTTCTATTTTTCAAAAAAATCGATTATAGCCATGTTAACATGTGCTATTGTTTAGGGGATTCTCACTTCTGCCCATAAATTCCAAGAAATAAGTTGAAATTTTGCTTTCACATGCTGTTACATTCCATTATTTCTGCATTGAATTTTCATAATTGTTTCCACTGAGTGAAAAGATCTGAAATTCCACTTTGCCCAAATTTCAAATTTGATCTTTGCATAATGTTAAAAAAAAATTATCTTTGACAAACAATAGTCAGGGTGTATTTTTGTCTTACGTTTAGTGTCCAAATTAGAAGTACACAATTCACAAGACAAAGCCTTGGCCAAGAGTTTCCCTCCTGGCCATCAGAACTTCCTCTTGCCTTCTCACCTTCTCACCTCCTCCACTATGGTAATTTCAAGTCCATCGTCCCACCTGTTCCTATATGCTGGGCATTTGGAGTCTGAATTAGCTATATGACATGACAGTTCATCATCTGCCTGACCCTCAAGGATCACTCTTAGCACCTGTACCATGATATCTTTAAAACTAATAATAATCACAGATGTAATTTATTGAGCAATTACCAAGTGCTGAGCACCATGAGAAGTGCTCTATATCCATTATTTCATTTATTTCTCATCACAATCCTGTGAGCTATTGCTATTCCTTGTGACATATGAAGAAACTGAAGTTTAGAAAGATTAAGGGGACATATGATAGGAGTGGCCGTGCTTGGATTCAAACCCAGACCAGCTCATTGTTGTGAGAATTAATCACTCTCCCCATTCCCAAAAGTGGAATCTGAGAAGCACATGGACATTACCTAAGAACTGAGTTGAGTGCCTAATAAACTAGGTTTCTCTCAGATTCTCTTTGTACTGACTAATGAAGAGAGAGGCCTTTAGGGAATATGAGCCAGCAAAGAAGACCTCTGTGGGGCTAGGGGATAGCTCAATGGTAGAGAGTGCTTGGAGCTATCTGCCTAGCCCCACAGAGATGGTCTTTTATTCAGTTTTGTGTTCACTGCAATATTCAGCAAAAAGTCTCAATGAGGAAGGTTCCGTTGAAAATTGTATTTATTGAATTGAACCTCCATAATCATAGAAAGGACCCAGAAAACTCCACTGAGATCTGCCCTGAAGTTCACTCTGGCCTCCTTGCCCACATATAATTAAACTCATTCAAAATAAATTTTATAATTATTCCTTTTTCAATATTTCCTGATTATAGGTTGCATATTGGGAAAATATTTAATTAAAATACTTAACAAATATTCTGTATGCTTAAGTATATTTTATTAGCTTTAGAATAAAAGAAGTGTTGCAAGAGCATTGTTTTCTATATTCTCTTGAAAACACAAAACTTCAGCTTTATTATTATGGATTAAATTGGCTTTGGAAAAGGGGATAAAGAAAAACAAGGCAGCATTTATATTTGTTGTAAGAAAATTCATTTTGAGTTTTAAGAAATTAAATGTGACTTATAAGCGAAATTTTAGAAGACAATGTATTTGTGAACTGATACATAGTCCTACCCATAGACATGTAGACTATAAAAATTAGTGCTATAATTTCTGGATATTTAGAACTATAGCACCTTAGGAAATTATTTAATCATAACTCATTAATCATTTGACTCTGACCAATTTTGATTATTAAGATATCATCCTGACCCTTCAGTTCATAAGCGTGATGATTGGGTGTTCACGCTACTGTGTGTGATGTGCCTCCCTCTAAACTTGTTACAACATCAGCACATAACCTGTCTGACATGAAAAAAAATTTAATCCTATGAAAACACTGATCACAGTTTAAGCATTCTTAAATAAAAATGTAATTATATTTTGAGTGAAATCTTATGCATATTTTAGACTTTCATGTTGGACAATAAAAGCTATTAAGACTTTTTTTATAATTTTAATGCACATAGAGGAATGTTTGTAAAACATTTTATCCAAAGATAAAATGTACATTAGTTCATTAATATCTATTTTGCATTATGTTATGTGTATGTATGAATACATAACAACAAAGCCCACTATTACGTGCAGTGATAATACACCAATAAGAAATGATCTTTAAAATATTTCTTTTGCATGATACAAAATCATTTAGAAACACCTGCTTTCAAATTTTGAACAATTTTATCTAGTTTAAGTTTTTATGAATAATTATCATTAGCAATAGTAGTCAATGTTTACGGAATGCTTACATTTTGTGCTAGGCACCATTTTAAAAGCACTACACATTTCACAGACAGAATACTGAAATTCAAGAATGCTAGCAATATGCCCCAAATCAAACAGATAAGAAGTAGAAGAGCTATGATTCAAATTCATGTCAGTCTAACTGAATCCAAGTTTCTTTGCTTCAGAGCATTCTGTGCTACCTGCTAATAGTGAACAAGGGGACCATAATTCCAATTTTCATTACATTTTTCTCTAAATAGAGGTTAATAACACTGGTGCCAAAAAATTGTCAATTTCCTAGAACCAACAGACATTCTAAGCCTTACTAGCCTAAGAGTTATATAGTCAATAAGTCTATGTCCATGAACACAACAGTTAACATGACCCAAGTATAATTCTGCCTGATTTTACTGCTTTTATATAAATAGAAGAGCAAATTACTTCATTATATAAAGACTGTATCATCATAATTTATCTTTGAACTTCCTGAGAGTCAAGGCAACAAAGTAACTATGATAGGAGGCACAGTTTTTGTATGAAGACCTTGAGAAAACCACTTTTTGATACCAAATTCTAAAATAAGTGAATTATGTGACCAAAAACATTGGATATATTAAGAAACACACTAAAAATTGTATCAAATATCAGTTTTACAGAGAAAAGAGAATTGATATTTTTCTCCTACTTTCTGTGTGCCCTGCCTCTCTAAAAGTCAAAAAGGCAGCATAAAAGTATCATTCAGCAGCAGTCATTTTTGCAGTGGTATCACAGGGAATAGCAACAAATGTTCTATTGAAATTAAATTTTAATTTAGCTAAGAATGTACTATATGAATAAGAAATAGAAATATTAGGTCAACTCAATCAGGCTGCAGAATATGTAGTCACTCAGATGTTTTACCTGATGCCTGTTGTCCACTTAGTCTCAGTGTTTCTGTGAGTTCCACAATACCACATAAAATTATACAGACTGCATATTCTATCTTCCCTTTGAGTTAAAAGCCTTACTGGCTATTTATACATCCAAACAAAGCATCCTTTTGCTGCCCTGCAATATTTTCTCCTCATATAGCTGACAATCCTATATATATAGATTAATAGCTACTCTGTCTGCATATCCATTGGTCCTCACCAGCTCCTCCCTGACTGTTAACTCCAGTGACAGGCAGCCATAAAAACAGGCAAAGCCACCTGGTTTGACCTATTATGTTGAAATCCCTCACCCCCCACCCCCACTTTCAGCAGGTCAGAAGAGGACACTGAAGCCATCCTCATGCATGTTCATACTAAGAAAGCCACCTCTGAGCATTTGCTTTGTGGATGAGGTCACATTAACAGATAGAATAGAAGCAATATTATGAAGACATGTGGTCCTCGTCCTCATTAAGATAGCATGTAAAACACAGAACTAGATATGGTCCCTAATGAGAAAACTTAATTAGACATTTTAAATTCATAGTTATCATCACACATTCAAAAATAATCAGCAGCCGTCTTAGATACAAAGGGAAGGCAGAACACAGAGAATTGCTTACCTAGATCACAAAGGTACTGAGAAGCTTAATGCTTGTAAAGCACCTGGACTGAAGGCACAAAGCATCATCTTCTTATCATGTCACTGTAACAGATGTTCATGTCGTCCCATCTTCCATTAATTAGACTTAGATATTGTATGTGTTTGATGAATCTGAAATTGGTTGATGTGATTATAAGATCCCTCCATGGGCACTCTGTCCACAAATAAAATTGTCTTTATCCTATAAGAGAAAATATTTCTGTTTGAAAGAATTTATTTTTGTCATCAATGGGCTATAAACTCTGCGTTAGGCTTGTGATGAGCAAAATGTCTTTGAGTGCCAGTGCCTGTCTCAAAGGTGTTTTTTTTTTAAAAAAAAAAAAGAGAACAAAGACTCCATTTGTCCCACGTGATCCCATCTTATCTGTTATCTAGACTGTATTACTAGTTCAGATCCTTTACCGTTGGGTGAGTTGAGTTTAAAGGTAGATAAAATAAAGGTATAGTTACACTATGTAAACTGATCTGGGAAAAAAAAATTAACAGGCCATTTACTCACCATGACATTGTACACTGTAACTTGTGTTCATTTTGCTTAGTTCTAGAAATCATGTAATTCACACTTAGCATGAATGTGTAAATTTTTTAATTGCCCATGTAATTATATTGAGGTTCATTTGTGAGCAACAAAGAATTGAAAGTTCTTCATGAAGCTTGTTATCTAAGTCTCAGATTTTGAACTAAGTAGTAAGGTAAAGTTTTTACTGCTGTTCTTTGTTTTTATTTTTATTTTGTTAATAAGGAAAATAAATTCAAAACACCTTGTAACTTTGCAACTTTTCTATCACATTCTTCTATTAAAAAACTGAAAATTTAAGTTAAAAATGCACTATTTACAAATTAGTTTCTCTATAAGAATTATATAGTGTTCAAACTTTTAAATTTATACCTAACATTGGTTAAAGTGTTTCTGTTTAAACATTGAGTATTCAGTAGCAATTGTCTTCCCCATAGCCATAGCCACTCTGATAAGAGTTTAGTAGATGAATTTATCCCTCCCTTCCAACAAAGCAGGTATTGATACAGCCCCACAAATCTCAATAAAGAACTGATGTAAAACCTTAACTTCTATTCTCAAGTATTCATGAAAAGTGGAAGTCAGACCCTTCAGAAAAGCCGATGCATTATCTGTACTGAAAGTAAAAGACAGAGAAACTCATATAGCTCTCTCTTCAACCATCAAAAAAAGAGACAAAAGACTAAAAAGATTGATGTCGTCTATAGCACATTTCATTTTCCTCCAAGTGAAAAACACATGGTAGCTCAAAATGAGAAAAATGTACCCTACCAGAAAGGGAACATGGAGACATGTTTGGAATGTGTATCCTCATAAATTCAATGAGATTTTTCTAAAGCATTAGGCACAAATCTGGAAAACCCAAGTTAATATAATAATTTAAAATATAAATTATACTTAACTTGACATTATGCAAAACAATTTGAGGAAAGATACTTGGACTGTTTAGTGCAAGGATGGAATCTTTACCCAAAACTTCTATGTTTTCAATTAGCTGTTATTTGTTAATTCTAATTGTTCTATGTGGGACTGGGGAAGGGAGATGTGGTTATAATATCAAGAAACAAAACTAAGAAAGAAAAGATGTTAAATGTGAAGGAGAAAAGGCTCATTTCACCCAGAACACCTGACCCGTGAAACCTGGGGACTGGTGTTCCTTGTTACTGATCTCTCATTGCTTTCAAAGCACACTGTAATATCTTTCTTATAAAACTTCTTTGTGATTATGGGGTCACCTTTCCCTCTTTCTTCTCAGCCAGCTCAGCTTTCCTATTTACTATAGGTAGGCTCATCACTCATGAAACTCTTCCTGTCTTATAATATTTTTCTTATTTTTATCTTTCTCCCCTACTCAATTTTATTAAAAATCCCTTTACTCACTTCAGTTCCACAGGTGTCAGTCAACTGGTGCCATTGCATTGCTATAGAAGCAAACTTTAAAAATTTACTTGGATTTCAAATCATGGAAATGAGGCTTGTTTCACTTCTGGAAGGATCAATCAGTGCGGCCCTTAGTTGTCATGTTTAAGGAAAAAGCTTCAAAAAGATGATATAACTTTAAAAAGTTAAAGTTTTGGTCTTTTTTAAATGAATAAACTGAGCTTGGACTCACATACCATTTTATGACTTATGAAAACAGACTACTATGATCTGAAAATTTAAGAAAGTAATTGAAAAATGACTATTTGGTATTCATTTCAATTTTCTATAATAAACCACCGTTTGTAACTTACTGGAAGTTCTTTTAATCTCATACAGTTTATTGCATTTGAATAGAAAGCAAAACTATTATTTTGACAAATTAATTAATATTAGTACCATAGATAAAGAACCAATGGTGGAAAAGGAGATAAACTTCAGTATCTCCCGGTATCCTTCTGTTACATTCACCATCAATTATTTCAGTCTTCATTAATTAGTTATATGAGACACAAACATGTGCTCTTCAAGGAGTTGGCCTCATTATAATTAGATAAGTGTGGCTTCATCAGGACCCACTCAGCATATTGTATAACTCACATACAGGACAGCTTGTAATAACTCCACTCTTCATTATAATTTCACTGCATTGTTAAAAAGGAATGTGGCTAATAGGGAATGACAATCAAATAAAGTTATGTTGGTATACAAGACAAATCATTTTTGAATGAAAAAGAAATAAAAAGGATTCTGAAAGTTCAGAATAAAAGAGCATCAATGTTTTTTTTTTCATTTGATTTAATGGCTTGGTTGTAAATTTAGCTGGACACGAACATAACTTTAAACCTGATGGCAGATGATGTTTATTCAGTTCAGTGGTCACCCAGAGTCCATGTTCTTTTTCTCTTTATACTTTATACTCAGGACTTGAGTAAATGAGTATCTCAATTTATCCAAACAGGGTTTGGGTTTTCAAAACACCTTCAGTCTTGCTCCAATTACTATTTAATATTGGAATTATTACACTGTATGTGTTAACTCAGTTAATAGAACAGTCAGCCAATGTTTCTAAATGGTGGAGTGATATTTAAGGAAATAACACTTTTACACTATTTCTCAAGTTACCCTTTTTGGACCTACATTTTTACCTACAATGTGTATTTAGCACCCTGCCACAGTCCAAATCACAATGTTCCAGGCTGCATCAAGAGAACAAACATCTTCCTGCACCAAAGGGAATGAAACCTTACCTAAGAAGCTGGCCTGTAAGTGATATCAACCTCTCTGACTTAGGATACAGCTCAACTGAATTGTTTTCTCCATGGAGCATGACATACACTGAAGGATAAAATGGATGATTGGTGGCTCCAAGGAAAGAGATGTCATTTTAAGATTGCTTAACTAAAACCTTCTCACAAATTCTTTTCTGCAAGTCAAAATAACCTTTTATAGACTCAACAACTATTGAACAGCTGGAAGATTAAGATGTTATGTTTTGCTTAAAAGATACTTTAAAATGGTGTATATTTTTCCCTTTTTGCCCAGTAAGCCAAAAAAATTAAATGACTCTTTTTAAATTTGTAACAATTTTAGAATATCTTTCATAGAAAAATTATCACAAGCATTTTCAATCTAAGTATTTTTTTAAGAATTATACTCAAAGAATTGTGTGTGTGTGTGTGTGTGTTAGATAACTCATGAAAAAAAAAAAAAATCTATGTAGCCATGCTGTAAATACACAGCATCCTGTCCTCCAAGAGAAAATGAGAAAAAGATTCAAGATCTTTAGCAGAATTTACAATTCCCTGAAGGTTCCGGCTTTTGCCTTTGCAATTTCATTTCATGCGTTTCTCCTCCTCACCCCATAGAATCCAGCCACACTGACCTCTCAGCTCTGCAATTTTATCTAACCCTCTTCTAGCCATTCCCTCTTCCTGGAATGCTCATCTTTTCTCTTTGGAATGGTTGGTTACTTCTTATCTCTGGGGACATGGTTTAAATACCAGTACGGCAATCAGACCTCTGCCTGCCATTTATCAAAAGTGAGAATTTTCCTTTTCCATTTCTATTTCAGCACCTTTTGTGTCTTTCTTAATGTATAATTTACAATTTTCTTTTCATTTTCTTGCCTAATCGTCCACCAAAGGATTGCATATGTCATGGGGGACGTAAAAAGCTGTCTTTGTTCATGTCATAAACTTGTCTCTTCTTAAACTCTCAATAAACCATTCGGTCAATGAACTGATGCCCACAAGGAAGTTATAAGGGAAAATTATAGATTTCTTTATGTTGGTATGCCATTTTTTTTTCCAACTCAAATGCTTAATGTTAGAAAGTGGCCTCCTTTACCACTTTAAAAACAAGGACTTCCAAAGCAATTCATTCTGTAAAAATCAGTTTGTAAAGTTTCAGGGACTCTATCAATTCTGAGTCCTTAAACGGGCACATGAAGCTTCTAAAGTTGATCTCTACAAACCTATCCTATGTCCCTCCCTCACCAGCTTCCCTCTTCAAACTCTACCAATGGCAAGTCACACCAAGCCCTGTCCTAGGACAGAGCAGTCACTCCACAGGAAACAACTGCTGGCAGTTCCCTGCACGTGTTGGCCTGTTTGACTGGTGTCAGAGAAGGCAAAAGAACTTGTCAGAAACCTAATCCATAAGGGTCTCTGTATACATATTAAGGATTAAATTCTTTAAAGCAAGGAGAATCTATGAAGCGCTTTGAACAGGGGAATTATATAGAGAAAGATGCTTAGGGAAAAAAAATGCATCCTTCCTGCATTGGCATAACTTATGTGATCAGTTTGGAGGGTAACTTAACAGCCCACCACACAGGGCGGGGGTGGACTCTGGAAAATATTTCTAGTTGGTAGTTTCTGCTTAAGCTGCATCTTGTACTACTTTCAGTTCTGTCTTTTATGGAGCACATAAGTTTTGAGTAACTTCCAAAGCCACCCAAGTAAAAATAAATCAAGAAGGATTCTGTTTTACACTCCACTTCCCTCCATGTCCTTAGGCAGGAAGAAGCCAGCGTAGGTCTGAATCTTTCCAAGTCATCTGTCTGTGAAGCACCATTGAACTTGCAATGATTTTCATTAGGTATATTTTTCAAAGTAAAATAAACATAGGAACAAACAAACAAAAACTTCACTATTCGGGTACAAGTAATCTTGAATTTTATATTATTTGTTAAAAAAATATATACTAACATAAAACTGGATAATGTGTGTGCTGATACTGGTTACATGTTTCAGAATAAGAAATTCGAGGGCAAATTTTACTATGATTATCAATGAACTCCTGATGAATAAAGTTTTCTAAAAGTCTTTTGATAACTTTTTGAAAATAAGTATGCACTAAATTAATCATGAGTCTGTTTATTTCCTCTGTGGAAAGGATTATTACCTAGTGTTTGGGCTGCTTTTTTAATAGCTTAGGTATTAAAACTTCTTTGTGACTGAATGTCAGCTTGAATCAGTTTTATTCATTTGTCAAAATAATATCAAACTAATTTGACAGCATAAACACAGCATGTGCAAAGAGGAAGGTACATTGTTCTTTAGAGATATCAGGCAGCTATGCAATGACTAGGCATTTTCTGTCTTTTTTTTTTCCAAATTAAATTTCATGAAATCCAAATTTTTTAAAAAATCACTGCTTTCTAAAACTTCCTGAAATCATCTGCAGGTGCTGACATGCTGATAGCCTCTGATCTGAGAAGAACAAAGTTAACATGTCTAAACTGGTTGCGTTTTAGAATATTTTAACATCTGGGCCTCAAGTTAGACGTCATATCAGTAAACCTCAAGTTACTCACACTCAAGTGCTCAGGAGAAGGCTGGGCATGCAAAAGAAGCAGAGGCAATCAGAAGTTTGCAAGAGCAGGCCAGGCGCCATCTGGGCTCTGTAGGAGGACTGGTGGGGAAAAAGGAACACGATGGCATATGCTACAAAAGTACAGATTGTAAAGAAAGGGTAGCACCCTTGTTTTGCAGACTAGTTACTACATTTATGTTGAAAAAAAAAGAGACCTCTGAGGTTTAGGAGAAAGAAAATTCTTTGGTTTCAGGTTAACTGTGTTGCAATTTTCTGTCATGTTGGGGAAGGGGAGGAATGTACCTCTTATTGCCCTAGAGGTATAAATAGGTTCATGGATGTGAATCTTTAACAACTGAAGAAGAATCTGAGAGGAGGAACCACATCTAAAATGTCTCCCACATTCCACAAAGAAATGCAGTGCTGGGCATGTGAGAGTGGCAGAAGCACTGTATTTGGGGCTCAGAACATCTGGGTTTAATTACCATCTGTGTTTCTGTGAGAAAGTCAACCTCTCGGCCTAATTCCTCAACTGCAAAATAAAAGGTGGGTGGGGGTGGGGGGAGTGGAGTGATTATTCCAATCCAGTTGGCTTTCTTAGGGTTTGTGTCAGAATTAAACAATTAATGTATATGACAATGCTATGGAACCTACAAACGGATCCACAGCTGCAAGGTAATGACGTTACACCTCGGAGTAGAAGGGCAACATATTTGTTGATAAACAGGTTTCTTGATTAGGATTTATTTGTGACTCATCCTTATAAGGATTCCTTCCCATTTGTTTTAGGGTTTCTTAACCTCAGTACTACTCACATTTTTAAACCAGATAATTCCTCAATGAAGGGTGGGGTGGGGAAAGTAGGGATTGCCTGTGAAAGGGTACAATGTTCAGAAATACACACCCCACCACTTCTACCCACTAGATGCCAACAGTGATCTCTCCATACCAAGAGTTGGAATAGTCAAAGAAATCTCCAGGCGTTGTCCAATTTCCCCTTCAGAAACCAGCGTGTGTATGTGCACCCGCACACACATGCGTACAAATTTGTTTTGTAGTTTGCAGATCACTGATTTAATTCAGAGACCAAACCTGACTAGTATATTGTGGAAAGGCTGATTGCGTTTTCTTTCCTCTGTCTCTGAATCATACATGATAACCAGGTAGTTATTTGTGATAGAAGGCATGTGTAGAAGGCATGCCACTAATCTGTTTACGTTAATACTTACTTAATCCTACAACAAGTAGGTTCAATCAATCCTCACCTTACAAATGAAGAAATGGAGGCTTAAAGGGTTGAAGTGACTTACCCAGGTTCAAAGTCAGAATGAAGCAGAGCTTATATCTGGATCCTGCTCAGTAGCATTCCAGAGCTTTTGCTCTTTCTTAACCTCTCCTGCTGTACTTCCTCAAACAAAGCAAGATGATCAAAACAGCTCCACTCTCTGATGAACCCCGCCCATCCTTCATGCAGGTGAATATGACTTTAGACCTCAGAAGGATAAAGCATACAGCTATCTAAGGTGGTAGCTGCTTAATAAATACTATTACATAAATCGTGGAACTAAGCAAGGCATAAAAAAATCAGGCATGTCTGATGAAAAACAGTAGGCAAGTCCTGACATATCCATGCATAATTATCCTTTAACTCCATAGAAACCAGTTTTTGTGGAAGAAATTATATTTTCTTTATAAATATTTATGTTTTCTTAATTCAGTAACATGGAAAGAGATGAAGCTGTCCAAAAACAGAAAGTAAAATTGGTAAGAATAGATTGATTAAAGTATATGTTATTTGACATATATAAGTGCCTAAAGCCTTACTATGGGACCAATAAGGTCAGGGCAAGTGCTGTTATTCATTAAGTATCTGCGTGGGTATGTTTTTCCAAGTATTTAACAAAAGAGCTAATGCCAAATGACTTTGTATCTAGGCTCTAGGCTCTTTCAAAATATCAAGTCTGTTGATATTATTACCAAAATTTAGACAAGGAAAAGTTGAGTAATGTGTGTCAAGTCACAGAGTCAAGAGAGCTCAAAAGAGAACTTTAATTACAGAGTAATGTATAACTGGGATCATTCTACATGTACTGTCAATCATTAATGCCCACTGAAAGAGTAACCTGGCTAGCAAAGGTATTTAGTTTCTTAAGTGATCCATCACTGGTGGATGATTCCTTCTCAGCTGACCATGAACAAGGTCATAACTGCTAATCAACTACTAGGAAGTCTGATTTCATTTTGCACAGACTTCTTTTCTGCTCCCCTAAACTAACCAGAATTCCTAACATCTACTATTTGATGTATACATGTATTTCATTAAATAATAACCTTGAATTATTAACATGGTGTCTCTTTCTACCAATAAAAAGATCCCACAGTGTTCTATAGGAGTTAGAAGATCTGACACTTCTCTAGTCTGAGGCTCAGTGTGACACAGGCACACGGAACATGACTACAACTTTGCTTTCAGTTTCCACTCTCGGTATTATGAGGGTTCAGTATTATGAGGGTTCAGTTGTATCTATGAGAGACAATCCTTGGACAAGCACCAGGATCTGAACCCAGAAGGAATTCTATGAGTTAGCTTTATTGTGCCGCATCGAGGCATTTCATCTGATTCAGACCAAGCCTTCAGTGAGACAGGTGTCTGAATTCTAAAAAAAAAAAAAAAAAAAAAAAAACACTGCATATGTCAGGTTCTTTCTGTTGCAAAGGATAGAGACCCAGCTCAAATTTGTTTAAGCAAGATTGAGAACTTACTGTCTTCCTGAAATGAAAAACTTCAGGCAAGAACAACCAAATACAATAAAATTCTGGGACCTCCCAAACCATCTGCATGGAACTTTGAAGTTAAAATCTTCTCATTACTTCATTTCTTAAAAAACATAATATATAAATTTTAAAAATCCACAGTGTACCAGGACAGTTGTTATCTTCATCTTCTAGAAGATAATATATGACATGTTTTCCACTAGTACATTATACGTCTCATCATTGATGGACCCCAGGTGTTGTAAATTCTAAACACTGTGCTTTTTCCAAGTATAATATATCTTTAAAAAACAGTGTTAGACAAGCTTCTTATCCTCAAGATACTCAATAGTGGAAAAATAATAAAGGTCGGAAGGCATAAAAGAAACAGCCTTAAAAGCACCGTTTTGATGAAGAACTGGTTTGTTTTAGTAGTTGCTATGGTTTGGAAGTGTCCCCTGAATATAGAACCTAGTTTTAGGTCATTGGGGGCATTCCCTTGAATGGGAGGGATATTGAACCCCAGTTCCTTTCTGTCTCTGTCTTTACTTCTCAGCCATCAAGAAATGAACAGGATTCTTCTGCCAGGTGTTTCTGCCATGATATGATTTGCCACCACAGGCCCAAAGCAACCATGGGCCAAGTGACCATGGGGCAAACCCTCAAAACAAACTTTTTCACCCTTTAAGTTGATTTTCTTGCATATTTTGTCACAGCAACAGAAAGCTGATTGTCACAATAGTACCCATACATTTTATTTTCATGACAGTAACTCTACAGGACTGTTTCATGATACTTCTATAAAGTATCTTCTATGCAAAGAAAAGTTGATTTTTTTTTATCACCCATCACACTGAATGGACCAATGGACCAAGTTCATGTCGATATTGCCAGTATACAACTGTATGGTTGCTATTAGCAGCAGCAGTGACAAGGACCTTGAGATTAACTCCTAGTTGGGCCCTGTGTACAGCTACAGGATCTCAAGGGCAAGCACTTGGTTGAGTTAATCATCATATCCCTGACTCGGAGCTTAATTTTGGCTGAATTAATGGAGAACAAGTCTCAATGAGTCATAAATTCTGAAGAACAAGTAAAGGAAAAATGGAACTCTGGAGACTTTATGAAGGGCCATGACTATAGAGATTCTTTTTAAGAGTGTAATGAAAATTATTCATTTCTGAAAACTCCTCTTGGTTATAAATGAAGATTACTAATTGATGAAGGACACATATAAGTTACCCTATTGTTGTGCCGATGTCTAAAGTTTCAACAGAATTACAATGGAAAGGTACCACTCCTGACACCCAGGAGACGCACCGCTCCAGATCCCATCTTCCCTCCCATATCAGAAACTTGTTTCATCCAATATCCACTCTTCACTTTCAGGTTTACTCAAAGTAAAATTATAGTCATCACACTTAATGTTAAAACAATTCTGTCTCCTCTTTGTGTCCCCCTGAAACTACTCTTCTTTCTTCTTCCCTTCAGAGTCCAAAGTCTACACTCTTTATCTCCAATTCTTCACCCCTCATCTAATTTTCATTACTGTGACTCAGTTTTCACACCCTCTATTCTGTGAAACTTGTTCCTGCCAGTTTCTGATACCATATGCCAACTTAAAATTCCAAAGTATCATTTTTATTCCTTATGTCACTGAATCTCCTGGTGACATTTGACATTACAGCCTACTCCCTCCTTAAAACTCTCTCCTTTCAGGTCTCTGGATTTCCTCCTATTTATTCATTCTCACTCAGGCCATCTCCTTCCATATACTTCTCTCTCCTGAATAATATTATTCCCCGAGGACCCCTGTCAACAATCTTTGCTATGTACACCCTCTTGTAGGAAATCTCATCTATGCCTAAGCCTTTGATGATTACCAGTGATTAAGTGTCTCACAGTTGTCTGTCTCTTTTGTTTAGCTTTAGACCAATAAATCCAAAATTTAACCGACCACAGGTGTCTGGATTTCAACATGCCCCCAAACAACTGCATTGTATGAAATCCCAACACTTTCAAATCATTTACTACTCCTCCCCAAGAATGCCAGTATTATCTACTCCATCGCCCAAGTTGGAAACCTATGTCACCCCAGGTGATTCTGCCAAATTCTCTCAATATTTTAGATGTTTAATGCATTTTTCCAATCTTTCCAATGTTTGCTGTTACTGCTAAGATATTTCTCCTGTCATCAAAAAGTTTCTTATCTGGTATCCCTATGTACAGTCCCACCTACTCACTTGTCGTCTTTTCCCCAACACCACTTATAAATTCATCTGCCAAACAGCTGTCAAAGGTCATTCTGAAAAGAAAATTCAGATCATGTCAGTTCTGTGTCTGAAATGCTTTGATGGCTCCCCATTGCCTTCAGGATGAAATTCTAACTCCACAGCATGTTTGTTCCACAAGGCTTCTTTATCTGGATCCAGAGCACTTGTGCCTCATCTCATACACCCTTCAGTTAATCTCTGTGTTTATAACTCTAGTTCAAAATAGGTCTTCAAGAAGCATTGAATGAATTGAGAAAAAAATGTCCTTAGGTTTTTTAAAAAAAATGTTAGATGGTCCCAAATTATCTGTAAGAAAGAATACTTTCTATACATAACAGTTTTTGTTCTCAAGCTTAACATGTATCATCTAAAACACAGAGTTCTAATTTTTGCTCCTTTTTTAGGAAATATATACTCTAAGGAGAACATTTAATAAGATATTTAAGAATTTCCCTTCCCCAAAATATATGAGAAATTCCCAAATTTATAAATGGGCTACATTCCAAAAACTCTTTTATAACTTAGCTCTGTGAAACTTGGAATGCATTTTCTCATAGAAACAATGTTTTATATTTTTTTATTTAATTTAGACTTAAACTATTTTTAAAAATGATTTAAAGCAGTATGTAATAAAATACATATGTCATAAGCTTTTAAATAATGAAAGGAAGGTCTATAACAATATATTTGGCCTATGGAAAGTAATTATATCATAAATCCCATAAACCTACACTAACCTAAAACTAAGAAGAAATTTTAACCCTGAAAATTCTATTAATCAATGTGATTTTATAATAGGGAGAAAATAAATGAAAGGTCTTTTTCTTCTTTTTTGCATTTTTCTTCTTTTTCTTTTTAACCTTTTTAATTTATTTTTTACCTCTCTAAGAAAAAGATATAAAGTAATTCAGGAGATAACATTTTCTTTGTAGTAAAACAGCAGAAAAAAAATTTATATGGAATATTATAAGGAATATTTATTAACCTAGTAGAAATAGTTTAGTAGAAAAAGTAGAATTATCACACAACCCATTCTTAGCTCAAGCTTTGATAAAATTGAGAACATATTTGATGATATTCCTTTGAGTGTTTATGTATATAATTTGAGTAATATGTACCTGTGCTCTACCTTGATATGGAATAGACTAATATCAGCCAGCACTTATCACTTAGAATGTGTATGCATGCATTATCTCATTTAATCTTCACGATAACCCTCTGAGGGTAGTATAATAATTAACATTCCCATTTTACAAATGAGAAAACTGAGGTAAACCAGTAAATAACTTCTCAAGTTCTCATAGTTACAGTATTAAAGTTCCCTTTATATTTTTTTCTCTCAAATGAATCATCTCATTCAGAGTTTTAACAGAAGTTCAAAAGAAGGAAATTCAACTTTGAGCTCTCTACTGACCATAAAATGAGTTGGCTCACTTCAACATTTCTAATGTTAGCCATTCCGATATCTTTCTTGCTTCCTGTGCTTCTGTTTATGCTTCTAACCCACAAAAATTGTTCTCCACATTAGGGTCTTACACTTCATGTTGTCTCTACCTAGGAAACTTTCCCCCAAAATTTTTGTTATGTCTGATGCTTGTACATAATTCCAGGTCAGAGTCAAATGAGTCGCTTAAAGGCCAACCAATCTAGAGAAGCCTGCTCTCATACTCTAATGTATCACTAGATTTCATTCTCAGTATGTTTATTAGAATATCATTCATTCTCTCCTCCCAAGTTCTAGAACTGTACTAACAGAAATATGGTATGAACCAGATATGAAAACCACATATGTAATTTTTAACTTTCTGTTAGCATTATGAAGAAATGTAAAAAGAAACAAATAAAATTAATTTTAATGATACTTTATATTTAACTCAATATATCATATCTAAAACATCATTTCCATATGAAACCAATAAAAATTTAGTGATTTCATATTGCCTTTTTTATTCTAAGTATTCAAAACCCAATGTGTATTTTCACTGGCAATGCATTACAATTAAAATGGGCCACATTTCAGGTGCTCAATAGCAACATTTCAAATGCTAAATAGTCTCATGTAGCTAGTAACTACCATATTGGACAGTACAACTTAAAATGTAAACTCTTATTCACTGGTGTATCTCCAGAACCTAGATTAGCATAACAATGCTTAGTTCTTTACTTTATGTGCTTAATAAGTTCAGGGAAGAAGCTATATTTTATATGGAATATAATTTTTCTCTATCTTTGGTTGAAAGAAGACCCATATTCTACTGATGCCAGATTTACAGATGTCACAGGTGACATTTGTTATTTAACTGCAGGTGAATTAGATCAAATTTACTTATCATTTTTGTCCTTTTAGCCAAGTATACAAATAAATAGTGCTAAATCATAGGCCACTTTATCAGAGGTACATCCCTTACTACAGTTCTCCAAAAATTATCCACATCCTGAATTCTGTACCCATAAATTTAACCTTATATGGAAAAAAAAAGTATTTCACAGATGTGATTATGGATTTTGGAATGAGAGAATTATCCTGGATTATCCACATGGACCTTAAATACAATTACATGTATCTTAATAAGAGGGAGAAGTGAGCACATGAAAGGAGAAGGTAATGTCATGATGGTGGCAGAGATTAGAGGGATGCAGACACAAATGAAGGAATGTCAGAACTAACCAGGAGCCAGGAAAGAAACAGATCCTTCCCTAGAGCCAATGAAAGGAACGCAACCCAGCTGACACTTTGATTCAGCCCAGTGGCCATGACTGGGGATTTACAGTTTCCAAAACCACAAAAGAATAAATGTGTATTGTTTTAAGTCAGTGAGTTTGTGATAGTATGTTATATCTGTCATGGGAAACTAATACCCTTACTGAGTTATCAAACTATTTCTGTATTAAATATAATTTCATGGTAGCTTGCAAAAATAACCACAATCTCTATTCCTATGTCCCTGTCCCTTTGCAATTCATTAAGGGGTAGAGTTGATTTCACCACCCTGTTACTTTGGCCGATAGAATGCTATAGAAGCAACATTCTGCCGGCTCCACTCAAGGTCTCAGGAGGCCTTGATACTTTCTTCTCCTGTGGAACTCTCCAAGTTCCCATGGGAAAAAGCTTGACATCCCAGCTGTTCTTTAAGAACGAGCAATTCAGGTGTCCCCATACAAATTGCCCCACTTGACGGAGTCCCAAAAAACTGCCTAGCTGAGCCTAATCCAAACTGCCATCCTGTAGAAGTGTAAGCTCAATAATTTGTTGCTGTTTAAAGATAAATGTTGGGGTAGTATAGTATGCAGCAATGGATAACCAATACATTCCCATTGATCATATCCCTTCTACCTGTGTTCGACTCTCTCACACAATATCAAAAGAAAAGTAGAAGGAGGGAGAGGGGAAGAAGACAGAGAGAACTATTTGTAATATCACTTGGGGATAGTGCCAATCATTCCATTTCCTACTGGGACATCTGCAAAACTAAACTTTTCTTGAATAATCAATATTTGAACATAATGAATATCTCAATGACTAAGCACAACTCCTCATCATGTATCACAGTAGGGATAATACAGGCTAACAAGAATTTGAAGGTAGGTATAGGCAGATAGCTGAATGAGTATTTATTAAATATCATGTTTTCTGCCAAATATAAATTTGAGTGAGATTAGCTTAAAAAAAAAGTTGTTGTCTGGAAAAAATGAAGCCATTATAAAATATATCTCTGATTGTAAGAACTGACCTATGGAATAGATTTAGTCTGGTTAAGCTGAATCATAAGAAATAACTGTCAAAAAATCGTGATTCTAATTTTGGTACAGTTGATATGAAAAATGCACTTTCTGACAATAATTAGCCACCAATTTTACTTAGTCTTTATTCTTAGTCCTGGATAAGAATAAAATTATGCCATCAGAATAGAGAAGGACATCTCCCCATATGCTAAGCCAGAAAAATATGTATTTAGTTTATCAGAGTGATATTTAGGTAGATGATTAAGAGACTCCAGGACATGACCTATATATCAATGCTTAAAACGGGAATTCAAAGAAGAACTTCAAAAGTTGGCGCTTGGCTGCACAGTGTCTCAATGGCTTGCTAAAATACCTGTGAAGACAGAGGAAAAGCAAAAATGGATGAAACCAAAAACTATAACTGACAGTCTTTCCACCACCAGAAACAGAGAGAAAATTTTATTTCCTTCCAGAGCTAGGGAGATCAATTGTAAATCATAATCAGCAGTCACTTGAAATACAGAAAATTACCAACATGAAAGAATAGAGGCAGAGCTTTCTTTCATCCCTTACTGTGCTTTATACATATCAAATGTCCAAGATCAGTACCAATCAAAAGACCAGGTAATTAATACCACAAGGACAAAATCAACTTGGAGGCAGAGGGAGTCATCTAATACCATTCCCAACCTCATCTTTACTTTCTTTTCTTTGGATAACGAGATTCCCGAAATGTAAGAAGTTTGTGTGTGTGTGTGTGTGTGTGTGTTGTATGTGTGTGTAGAGAAGGGATGGTGACGATAGATACATAGCAGTCGTGGGGAACCTAGTTTTTCATTTACTCCCCTGGTTCCAAATATCAGACAATGGATATTGTGTATAGCACAGAATCCATCTCAATGTAGCAAAACTGCACCAATCAAATAATCTAGGACTAATGAACATTAATCTCTCCCCCACTATTTATCTACCAAAATCCAATAAACATAAATGTATGAGACATAAGTCCTAGGCCCCATTCACTGGCAAACATCAATAGAATGAGTAAACAGAAAACAAACAAGCAAAGGTAGAGGCTTATTTAACATTCTTTGGCTAGAGAAATTCTTCCTTCCCATGAAAAGAAAAACAATAAGTAAACCTTTAAGTATCTTCAATAGGATAGCAAAAGATAAGAAACCTTAGAAATGGGAGTAGATTTCAAAAGGGGAAACATAATAAAAGAAAAAACAGAGTTCAAATGAGGTTAGATTTAAACAGCACTTTATCATCATTTAAGACATTAAAATGAAAAAGGTTGAATTAAAATAGAAGGCTGTAACAGAATTTCATCTTTAGTAAAGCTGATTCAAAAAAAGATATCAAAACAGTGACCTGCAGGTAAAAATTTAGAAGCTTTTTCCAAAAATGCAGAGAAAAAAAATGTAAAGATGAAAATAAAAATGAAATTATAAAGCTCAGAGAGTAGTGGTTCAATAAATGGATAAATTAGTATTATTGATGAAGCACCCTCAACCATCAGAGCAATTAAAATTGAAAATATAATAAAAGAGAACTTTACTGACTAAAATGAAGAACCAAGTCTTCAGAAATAAATGATATACTTGTTTTATAAAATGATAAAAAAGGCTAACAACAAGACATTGCAGACAATTTTTATTACAAAAATAAATAAAGCCCTCTAAAATATTTATGGTAGAAAGAAACAGATTTATAACAATAAAGTAAAATCATTCTGGCCCCAGAGTTCTCTGAAATACTAAATATCTTAAGACAACAGTGAGATATTTATAAAGTTCTAAGAGGCAAAGCTTGTAGCAGTCAAGGTCTCATTTACATGTGGAGATAACACAGAAGGAAATCAGGAAATATAGAAACTTCATGGCTTCCTCATTACAAAAGAGGGTAGGATGGGGGAGATGTAGACTGGTTATAAACAATAAATGCAGTTAAACATGAAATTACTTAAATAATTTATAATTATCATGGCACAAATATGAAAGCAAATATCAAGATCAATTACTAACAGAATGTAGCTCTACTAATATACAGTAACTCACATTTTTATCCTTAAGATGGATACATTACAAATATATATCCAAAAATATTAACAGTTTTATTATTTATAAAACCAAAATACTTAAATTAACCTAAATATTCATCAAGGAAGATACGGTTAAATAAATTATAATATGCCCACATATTGGAATACATAAATATTTTAAAAGAAAATATAGATATATCTTACAGAAAAAAATATATATATAATATTAGATACATATAATTCTATATATGCATTTCAAAATATATGTGATTATGGGAACACAGAAAAATATCTTTATATATATATATATATATATATATATATATATATATATATATATTATTAATAGTATTTTTGAAGAATATAGATGTTCATTATTTTCTTAAGTCATTTTCTACTTTATCAGAATTTTTGTTAATGTGCAAGAAAGCTACATAAACAAAATTCTTGAGAATATCCAGAGAACTCTCAAAGTTTTTTGAATACTGTAACAGCCTTTGGCTTAAGTTTTAAAATCTCCTATTTTTTAAAAATAGAATTAGGTCAGAAAACAACCCAAAACTTTGTAAATAGAAACTTTGTAAATACCAACAAAATGAGACTCCACCATATCAAACCTATTTTCCAAGATGCCACAGTCATTTATCAGTGTATTTTATTTAACAAAATAATTTTAAATAATTAAGTATCAAATTAAATACCCTAGAGAGACATGGAAAGAAAAAAAAGAAAATTAATGATAAATTCTAAAAATTGTTTAAATAGTAACAGACTAACTTCTTATAAATATAATTAAAGGTACATAAATGAAAAATTAGAAATGTAAAGAAGATATAATTGTGGACAAATTTTTTAAATTATGGTATACTATTTATAACTTGGTACTAATTACTTATAAAATCTTGACAAAGTCCATTGCTTTCTGGAAAAACATAAAGTACATGACCAACCCAATTTAATATATAAACCTCAGCAAGAAGTAAAGTGTTTGAATACCATTGATATTTCCAATGAATTTTGCTTTGGAGTAGAGTTAAGGAAAAAGATGTTCTTATGCTATAAATACACAGTTTCAAAGGATGGAAACTTCTGAACCCACTTTACTTTACGAAACTAGGATAACTCTTACACCAGCAATATCTGTCTATGAACAATTACTGGGAATCATCAAAACATATGTGTACCTCCAAAATTCCTTTCTATATAATAATCTGGTCCAGAAAAACCCAAAGTTGATATCTATTAATAGCTACATTATACCCAAGGCCATTCTTGAGATTTATTATAAGTTTTAAAATAAACAAATAAATAATGAAAGTGTTCTAAAACTGAATTTTGGTGATGGTTTCACAACTGCATAAATTTTCTAAAATTCATTTGAATGCTACACTTATAATAGCTGATCTTTATGGTATGCAAATTATATCTCAATATATAGTTGGCCTAAAAGAATTAAGCAAACAAAACAAACTGCTTGATTCTTAAGTAAAAGTTCTTAAATATCTAGATGACTCTGAGTTTTGCTTAGAGCACTCTCTTGCATAGTATTTTGCCTTCTCAGTGGTCTCTACTGATTTTATGAGTGGTTCCAGTAAACCATGAGATAGTGGGATTCCTGGCTATGATTTCATAGTACTTCTTGGCAGAGGATATTCTATCCAAAAGTCACGATGAGAAGCCTATTACTTCTTTTTATGGCAAGTTATTCATCAAGAGCCCTCCTGCTATCTCAGCTTTCTCAGTTCCAAGATCGTATCATGCCAGTTATGGTTGAAATGATATTCAATAATAATTATGTTAAGGGAAGAAAAATAATTTCAGCTCAGTTTTCTATCTCAAAAATAAATATAATTCAAGAAGGGCTTAATACTAAATTATAATATTGACCCTGTCATGATATACCAAAGACCTTTAAATTATATGGTTTTCTAATTCTTCTTTTTAGAAGTTATCCTAACGATATTGTCAGATATTTGGCCATAAATTAAGACATATAAATTGTGTTAGTTTTATGTCACTGTGACCAAAATACCCAACAAGGACAATGTGGAGAAGGAAAAGTTTATTTCAAACTCACGGTTCCAGAGGTTCACTACATGGTTGGCCAACTCCATTGTCTGAAACTGAGGCCAGGCAAAACATCATAGCAGAGGTTGTTGCGGAGGAAATCTGCTCCACTCATGGCATCTGGGAATCAGAAAGATAAGGAGCCAGAAACAAAATATAATTCCCAAAGACATTCCCCCAGTAACCTACTTTCTCCCATCACACCCTACTAAACTACAGTGACCATCTAGGAATCCATCCAAATTGTTAATTTATCAAATGAATTAATTCATTGATTAGGTTACAGATCTCATAATCTAATCATTTCACCTCTGACCATTCCTGCATTGCCACATGAACTTTTGGGGGGATATCTCATATCCAAACCATAACATAAACTATATCAACAATAACAAAAATATCAACAAACTAAAAGGGAATGGTTAACTAAATTATAATATATTTCTACTATTAAATAGCCATTAAAATGTTGCCTGAGAAATTTTTTTTTCTTTTTCATTTGCTTTTATAGTGGCCACAGTGGGCCAAGCCCTCACTCCTATGTCTTTGAAATTATTTCTAACACTGAGCAGAAAGTACAAAGCTTTTCTATATCCCTCCTGCCCCCAAATATGCATAGCCTTACCTATTATTATCATCCCCCACCAGAGTGGCACATTAGTTACAATTGACAGAAGTCTGAGAATTTTACATGGGATGAAAACTTTCTCACCAAATGGGTTAAAAAAAAAAAAGTATATACGGAGGTTGTTGGTTAACCAATTCGTGGTTCTGAGAATTAGTAAAAGAAAATGCATTATCCTGAATTTTCTATACCAGTTGTATTTCTGGGTACCAAATAATAGGTGAATAAAAGTTCTTCCATGGAGAATTCTAGACAACAAATTCAAAAAGAATGATAGAAAGTTACCATTTTGCAAATGCTAAAATAAATAAGTAAATAAACAATTTGTAACCAATGATGAAACTATTTAGGAAACTTTGCAATGGTAAGTCAGGTTGATACTTCAAAAGCCAATTGATTAAGCTCCACATTATTAAAGGTAGGACAATGAGACATGTGCTTCATCAAAGAAATTTAACAAGAATTACTTGGTACCTCCTATGAAGTACTTCTGGTAAAAAGGAAATAATAATAAGTAAAACTGGACCAGAATAAACTAAGTTTCTGGATCCATCTACCAATTACCAGTAATATGGGAAATAAAGAAATAGGTTAAAAGACATCATGAGAAGGCAGAAACCCTAACAGACTAACAGAAACCCTAACAGACTAACAGAAACCTAAATGACATAACTAAATGCAATTTGTGGACATTGGATCCTTATTAATAAACCTTACTACATAAAATGTAATCTTTGAGATAATAAGAAAAACTTAAATACAAATTGATACTAGATACTAAAGAATTGCTATTTTAATGACAGTGAAATTGATAATAGCATTGTGGTAATGTTAAAAACAAAAGAAAAAACTTTCTATCTAGAGGTATTTATGGGTGAAATTATGTGATGTTTGAGATGTTTCAAAATACATTATAAGAAAAGTCGAGGTGGGGATGAATAGATAATAGAGTGAGGACTAAATAAAATGTGTGTGCCAAATGTTAATAATTGTGGAAGGTAGGTATTGCCTATAGAGATTCATTATATTCTGTGGTATGGTTTAAATATTAGGTGTCTCCCCAAAGCTCATGTGAGACAATGCAAGAAAATACATGGGTGAAATGATTGAGTTATGAGAGCCTACATCTAATCAATACATTAACCCTGACAGGGATGAACTGGGTGGTAAATATAGGCAGTAGGGTGTGACTGGAGGAGGTAGGTCAGTGGTGGCATGCCTTTGGGTTTATATTTTGTCCATGTTGAGGGGAGCCAGCTTTCTCTGCTTTCTGGTTCCAAGTCCTGAGCTGCTTTCCTACTCTAAATCTTTATACCATGATGTTCTGCCTTACCTTTGGCCCAGAGCAATGGAGTTGGCCATCTATGAACTGAGTCTTTTGAAGCTATAAGCAACAACTAAACTTTCTTCCTCTAAAAGTGTTCTTGGCATGTCTTTTGTTAGCAGCTCTGAAAAAGCTGACTAAAACACTACTATCTACTCTTGCACATTTCTATAATAAAAAGGTTGTTTAACTGTTCATTTATATATGAAATGACACTGGGTAAAATAAATCTAAAAATATTAAGTGACTAATAATAGACAATCCTTACTGAAAGAATTTTGCTTTTTTGGTTTTGTTTTAATACTTTTCTTCAATTTAACTTCATAAAAATATCATAAGTTACTTCTGTAAGCAGGCACCGAAAACATAAATGCTGACCTCTTGTTCAGAGATGTCAGTTAAGTACTCCCACTCACCCCAGCCTTGCATTATCTGGCAACTCACAATATTATATTATGTGTACTTATATTTTCCCTCTTAGACTCAACCAGCATCCCTGAAAGTAGTGGACCAAAAATAAAATCATCTTCTAAATTCAGATTATTTCCTAGATGAGAATTTAACTAAAGTTTTGCTATTTTAGTATAGAAATATCCAGCAATCCCTTTGTGAATTGATAAGTATCTAAAGCACAAATATCAGGAGACTAAGAAAACACAAGTTGTCATCCAAAGGCCGTGCATGTGACACATTAAAGAAAGTAGAGGGCAAATAAGCACATTATGAAAAAAGCCAATCTTACTAGTTAGCTGAATTAAAATTCAAAATAACAATTATAGGATATTCTAGGAATCTCAAAACACCTCTTAAAGTTATTAAATTTTGTGAAGCATCTGTTTTTACATCTACCAGGGTTATATTATTAAATTCCTGAATCTGTTAGAAAACTCAAAGATTTTTTAAAAATATTTATTTTTTAGTTGTACTTGGACCCAATACCTTTATTTATTTATGTTTATGTGGTTCTGAGGATCAAACCCAGGGCCTTACACGCGTTAGGGGAGCGCTCTACCCCACTGAGCCACAACCCCAGCCCTGAAAAGTCAAAATTTTTAAGCATGAAAAAATCAATTATTTACAATCCACCTTGCCTATAAAAGTTGATATGAAAATCATGATCAAGGAACTTCCAAGTAAACCTGACAAGGTGCATGCATGTATCTACCTACCTCTTCTTTCCACTCCCCAACCCCTATAAATAATGAAAACATTAAAAGGACATAAGCATATAAGAACAGAGAGTTCAGAATGGCAACAGAATTATAAAAGCCAAAAAACAGAACAAGTGGTTACTGACTTAGCAGACTAGAAATATCTAGCAATACATACTGCAGGACCCATAAGAACTCAGAATCTGAAGATATCTGTTATCTCTGACACAGGGTGCAGGTGGGGCTGAAGAGAGAACATAACATGTACAAAGCATAGCTTCTCTCCAATTTCAGACCTCTACAGAACTGCCCTTCCTGACCCCAGGAAAGAACTAGAATATTCACTCTCTAGAAGTACAGATTAAAATATTTTAGTTCAGACAACCCAAGGCACGTCTCAGGGCTGGAATATTACACCGAATATAAGGGATAAAGTGAAAATTCATTAATCAATGTGAAAACAGAATTCAACACCCAGCTAAATTATCATTCAAAAGAAGTATAGAAGAGATAAACAACTGTATCTCAGAAAACTACTATTAGAAATACTACCAAAATAAAGTGATAAACCATAACATCCAAATACCTGAAATTCAAGAAAAAGGAGATCCCACAGCAGAACCATGGCTGGCAGCTGAACAGTAAGTATAGACTAGACTTTGGGATCCAGAAAGGACATCTCCAAAGAAGAAATAGAAAAAGAAATTTAAAAATCATCTCATATGTTTCAGTATTATGAGGGAGCTTAATACCTCTGGCAGAGAATTAGTGGATAAATTAGCAGACCTACATAGAAAAGTAAGCAAAAGAATATGTAAGGTAATTATTGCCTCAGGGGAAAACTTTTGTATGGGAAAGGAAATATGATCCTTAGGTACTTCATGGTTCAACAGTTAATAACCTTTACATAGTCATTAGAATGTTGCTGTGGTTTGAATGTGTTGCTCAACAGTGTATGTATTGGAACTCCCATTCCTCTTGCACAGGTGTCCGATGGTAGGGCCTATTAGAAGGTGTTCAAATCATGGGGCAAAGCCCTTGTGAATGGATTAACCTCTTTAAAGCAGCAGTGTATTAGCTACAATGAGAGCAGTTTGCTATGGAGTGCCCCTGGAGCTTTGTCTCTTCTGCAAGCACTCTTGCCCTTCCACTTCCCACCCTGAGATAACACAACAGGAAAGCTCTCACCAGATGTCATTGTCATGCCCCTGGACTTCCCAGCCCTCAAGACTAATAAGGCAAATAAACATCTTTATTGTTGTTGGGTGTTGTTGTTGTTTTCAAATAACCCAGTCTTGCTATTCTGTTATAGCAACAGAAAATAGACAAAAACAAATGTAAATACAAAAGACCAATAAAAAACTGGTATCTTCTTAAGTTAAAAAAAAAAAGATGGTGAAAGGAGGGACGGGTGAAGGTGTAAATAAACAACATAGGGATGTTATTTCAAAATAAAAATTAAATATCAGGAAAAGTAGCAAAAGCCTCTATAAGGAGTAGGGATCTGAGGTATAGAAAGGTAGATACAGGTAATTGCTGTGAGTTTTTTGTTTTATGTCTAATAAAATTTTTGGTTTTTTAAACCTTCTATATATATAGCACTGATTTAAAAAATAAGTAATTGAAACTAAATTTTAAAATAACAAAAACTCAAAAGCAATCTTAGCAGGCCAAAAAATCTACAATTTATTTTCCTGCCACTTTCTATTTTCCTGCCACTTTCTAAGATAGGATTTTTTAAAAATATTTATTTTTTAGTTATCGTTGGACACAATACCTTTATTTTATTATTTATTTTTATGTGGTGCTGAGGCTCAAACCCAGGGCCTCGCATGTGCTAGGCAAGTGCTCTACCACTGAGCCACACAACCCCAGCCCTAAGGTAGGATTTTTAATAAGTGTGAAGTGTGTTTCAGGAAATATGCCCATTTGCATTTAGGAGGATTTAGTTAAAGAGACAAGATCACTTTAGGTTATCTAATCAGGAAAGTAGGTAATACAAACAAAGAGGCATTTACAAAACAGTGGATGAGATAGAGGAGCTCACAGAAGTGATTCTCATATAACAATGGACTTGGGTGGGAGCTCCTACTTCTACCACTAACAGAAATTTGAAGAGAGAAAATGTAATTTCTCATCCAGAAGCATACCCCCCTAGCCACAATCCACAACAGGAAAAGGTTGTTCCACATGCTACTTCTCAACACCTAGAAATTAAGAACTGCTACCCTATCTCGGAAAACCAAGTGCTCCATGATTAAGTTGGCCCATAGCAACAACAAAAACAGCCGCCACCTCACTTATGACTTCAACTCTTGCAAACAGCACCTTAATGAATCCTGACTGTGGTGAACCTCAGAAATATAAACTTCGACTCTCTACCCTCTTTTTTAAAATAAGACATGACCCAACATGGAGTTGGGTGAGCCAAGGAACAGTATTTTTACAAGGAGTATATAATGCTAAAGTTGCTAATTCACTAACAGGCCCCAGATGGTGTTGGCCACCCACTCAGATCTGAACTAGTGCTGGTATAGTTATTAATTCCTTAATGTGGAACCCTAGGAGAGTTCCTAAAACTGATCCTCTGAGAAGAGATAGAATTTGATGAGGAGCCAACAATTAGTAAAAATTAGTAATATTATATATTTTATATGTATATAAAATGTATATGTATATATCACACTATAACATCATGACTGTTTTAGAGACTGAAGGACGTGATAATTAGGAAATCATGGACAAAAGAGTATTAGACAATGAATCTGAACCAGAAGTATCCATTGATGAGGCTATGGAAATGTGCCAGAAAGGCAAATAACTGGAAAATTAACCCCATATAAGATTCAAATAATAGATGCAAGCCAAATCTGAATAGCTTTATTAAAGAAGTATGAAATGGAATTCAAGAGATCTTCTTGAACTAACTATTCCTTAGCAAACTTGACCCTCTTTCTTAGACAAAAATGAAAGCTTGGTGTATCATTAAGTGAAGAAAGAGCCATGTTGATAAGCAATTCGAGAGTTTAAAACCTGGCAGTCAGGGAAACATATGGAGTCACTTTGTTAAAAACTAAAAAAAAAAAAAAAAAAAAAAAAATCAAAGAAACTGCTACCTGTGTCCTAAAGCCCTTACTACGAATTATCCCAATCTTCCACAACTCCTTACCTTACATGATAAAGGTGAAGGATTACTAAAGCTGATATACTAGATACTAGAAAGAGCCTTTGAAAGTTTTACTGTAAAACCTAACTATATAGGCCCCTCCAGAGATTTGTTCAAGACCCCCAGTAGATGCCTAAAACCACCAAAAAGATTGAACCAACCATATATACAAGCATTGCAATACTGTGACAATTGATATGATAACTGAAATGGTCACTAAGTGGCTAAAGGGTGCATAGCATATACAGCATAGATAAGCTCGACAAAGGTATGACTCCCCACCTTGAGGGGAGGATGTAGCCCATGGCTTGAGATTTCATCATACTAGAAAGGTAGATTCTTATGATTTGTTTATTTTCAACCTATGGTTGACCAAAGGTAATTAAAACCATGAATGAAAGGACATGACTGTCTAGTGTTTGGTATAGGTTGCCAATTGTCCAAAGAAGTCTATAGATATACACAGAAAATATACATACACACATTTAAGGTTAGATTAAAATTCCAATACAATTAGCTAAAGAATTGTAATGTTGTTGGAAATGAAATGCCAGGCACGGATAGTTATTATCACAATTTCATCAGCAAAAGACTGAATTGTCCCATAAAGAAGAACAATGTGTTTGTCCCTGGCATGTTTGCCTTCAGATTCATTCCTCACCTTTCCTCTCTTCTGCTATGCTCTGCATGCCAGAGGGGATGACCCAAAGGTTGTTTTTCCCAGACTCCCATATCAGCTGATATTCTGATAAGTTTAGTCAGTGAGAAGGGCTGAGCAGAGACAGAGAAGGAAGAGAGAAGGCAGGATATTTCTTCCTCTCTGCTTAGGGGGTCATCCCTAGCAGCAGCTGCATCTCTTCCCTGGCTCCAGCTACTACTGGAAGAGCACATCTTGGTTCCAGCTTCTTTCAGGTAACCCAAGCCCCTGGGCTCTGATAATATCACCTTCTCTCTTGGGGACTGCTGATCTCTTATATTCCCTATATAAGTAATTCCCCTCATTAAACTATTCTTGTTTCCTGGTTGGATCCTGAATGATAATCATTATAGAAATTCTTGTGAGTTGATCTACAATACAGTTCTTCTTGGGACAAGAAATAGTTGATATTTGGCCTGTGGTTTCCTTGAGTAAGCAATTTCAGTATTTTATTTTAATTTAAGTTTATTGACTTTTCCTAGTGAGGTAGAATGTGTAGGTCAAGGAGTTCATTTGAGATGTAAAAGAGAATTTTTTTTTATTCAGATAAATAAACCTCTGTAAGTACTTAAGCAGGAAATAAAAACCAGTCTTTCTCCTCTGTTGAGGATAATGGTACTCACCCAGGTTCTCCATTAGAATCATCTAAGGAGTCTTAAAAATTCCCTGAACCCAGAAGATTCTGATTTAAATAATAAGCAATAAAATTTTTAAAGCAGTTGACTCCAGACTAGCAGCATCAGTATTGCTTGGAACTAGTTAGAAATGCAAAATTTGAGGCCCTACCCAAGAACTACTGAATTGGAAACTTGAGGTTGGCCTAGAAACATTTTAATAAGTTTTATTAAGAGAATTGATGTACACTAAACTTTAGGAATCACTGTTTTAAAACTATCCAGGTGATTCTAATGTGTAGCCAATTTGCAAAATACTGGTTTAGGAATAGTCTGTCAAATCAAAGCCTTACTTCAACATACATTTATTAAATACATATCGTGTTTTGTAATTTCCTATTTCACAACCAAAATAATTTAAGATCATTATTAGAATTTGAAACTATGCAGAAAGATTATGTATTGAAAGAAAAATTGTAGAAGCCACAAAAATTTAGTCACACAGAAAACAAAAAGAAAAACAAATCAAGAAAGTCCCACCTAGATGAAAAATAAGTAACTAGATAATAAATTTGCTTCAACAATAAGAGTAAAATTAATTGAATAATACTTGTTCAATCATCTAATATGCATATCTCCAACTTGTCAATTCCAGCCTCTATCACCAAGTTAATATCACAAAATATTCATTGCTAGAGACGGCCTTCTATATCATATGATGCAAAGTTTGCAACCAGTAACTCATCGAACTTACAGCTGACAAAGAATGTCTGATAATGCAGCAGTTAGGATGGTCTCAGATGAAAATAACAATAATTCCAACTCAATCTATCATAAATGATCAAATACATCTTAGACTCATTTACAGTCCACAAGTAGTGATGACTTTGGGTACAGTGGTCTTGTGTGCCCCAACTCCACTTCTCTGAAATTCTCTTGGATTTACCCTCTTTCATTTACCAACTTTGACTTCAGGATCACCAACTTTAATTTTAACAAAATGGGTGCAGCAGTATCCAGTCTCTACGCTACGCACAGAAAGAGAAAATGTCTCTCCAGATAAATTCTGAGGAACCATAAGGACTCTTCATTCCCAGAAGCCCCTAGAAAATAGGTTCTCATTTCTCTTTGACCCAGGTTGTTCCTTGGGAGCTAATCCTTGTAGTTAGGAGAATGATATACAGACCATCAAGGCCCACCCCTGCAGCTAGAAGTACTCTTTTCCTGAGACAAAAGGAAACCTGTAGTACTGTTGCTGTGGGAATGTATATGAATCCTAAGAAGCCAAATGTTTTCTATGGCAGAAAGAGGGGACATACTAAAGTATAAGTAAAATAATTGTGTAGACTTTTTTAAATCAGAAATATTGAAAAGCAAACAAGAGCTTATCACAGCAGTCAATGGTGATCAGATGAATATCTCATAACTCAGTCATTCATTTGGTTTATTACCCAAATTAATACTACTGGTTAAATGGTTTACTTATCCTTAATTTTAAATAATTTTTATTTCTAGTCATAAGTTGTGTAAGGTGATACCTATAATAGACAAATAATTGGAAATAGAAAGAACACACATATTAAAATGTGTTATTCATGTTCATCTAGCACTTCTGATGATAGCATCATAATTTCCTTATGGTAAAGTACCTGTACCCCCTCCCTAGTTGTATAATTTTAATGAGACTATTAACTGGGGTGCTCATTTCTCCCATAGCTAAGCAGTGAACACATGACCAGGAATAGACCAATCAAATTCCCTTTCCTGGGACTTTGCATCTTACTTAAGTGACTAAGAGTGAGAAACAATGACAGCAGCTGATTATCTCTGCAATGTCACTTTGATAGGACCATTAATTATTCCTATCATATTCTGCTTTCAAGGTCCTAAAATCTCCCAGGTTCTTATTCTTATTAAGTCCTTACATTTATTTGCTATTGCGAATCACACCATAGTCTCCTTGTCAATTCACTTTTTGCTCCAGTTTTTAAGAATAATTTTCAAATGTTTATAACATATAATCTTTATAAGAAATATAAAAAATGTTAATTCTAGAAATTTTCTTCAAGATGATCAACACTAAATTAATAAATTGCATGCATCTGATAAAATATTTTAGCTGTCTCATCAATGTACCGCTAGTGCTTTAAAAACCATTGTTAAAAAGAAAAATATAATAATATTTTATCCAATTTGACTTAGACTGTGTTAGGAATAAAGACTTTCCAAACCCTCAATATGTTATTTGCAGATAAGTGCTTGGAAATAGAAGCTTAAAACCTTCTCTTTTACCCTATCATTTAGAAACAAAAGAAAAAAACTACAAAAATAAGCTAGTTATTTTTTCAAATCAAAATGTAACAATTCTAAGTTTAGGAACAAAAGCAGTTTTTCTGTCAAGTTTCGATGTCTAATTGGTGGTTAAATTTTAGCATATGGGTTTTTTTTTAATATTTATGCTTTAGTTGTAGTTGGACACAATACCTTTATTTTTTATTTATTTATTTTTATGTGGTGCTGAGGATCAAACCCAGGGCCTTACACATGCTAGGCAAGTGTTCTACCACTGAGCCACAACCCCACCCCATAGTATGTGTTTTAATATCTATTTAGTTCCCAATTAATTATGAGGTAATATTATTTTAATTGATCCTTCAGCAATTCATGCTTTTTCTCATATCTTAAAATTTAGAAAATTTAAACATTTTCTAGATATATATATATATATATATATATATATTTAAATATATAGATTTAAATATATAAATATATTTAAATCTATATATTTAAATATACCAAATAAAAATAAAAAATATTTGGTATATTTAAATATATAGTAGATGGTGCATATAAAAACAGTATCAAGAGAAGGAATAGAAATTTATACAGTAATTTTTAGAGACACTGATGCTAAAATTTTGCTTGTCTTTAAAATCACTTTATCATATATCACATCAATATTTTTAATTTCTAGGGAACTTTGCTAGATTATATATGATAGATTATATATTTCACTGAAAAGTATTCAAGTCAAAGAGAAAAAACAAGCTGGGAAACATTGATCTACTTCCCTGCTAGACAGGTACCATAGGGGTCACCCAGATAACCCTCCAAGGTGAAATACAAGGAGATAGCTTGGACTGTCAGTCAGCATCCATCAGACATTCTTATTTCCTGGCACCACAAATGCAATTCAGTCTATACAATGTCAGTTGAAATGTCAATCCCAAAACATACATTTCTATATAACTACATACCTTATGGCTTATTGTTGCTCCAGGTAACTGCTACATTGGGACCCACATATTTTTAGGCAGCACAGTCACCTGGGAACAACAGATTGATTTTAGACACTCTTAAGTTTTACTGATGATTGTTAAGTTAAGGGTATATAAGTCTGAGGTTGAGTATTAGTTACTCAACCACCTCCTCTTTTCTACTAGGAATCTGCAATCACACCAGGACCACAAGCTAAGAATGGCCACATACTGACTTCATTGTGTTCCTGTGGTTGTTTCTGTTGCCCCAGCTAGTCACTTTTGAACATTTCCGCTATCTCCTGCTGTCTCTAGTGAAACTGGTATGTAAACTTCTAATAACTCAAGATTCCATGACATCAAAAGTCTTCAAGCAACAAGCAAGAGTTCAAAGTAGTCCTTAGCCAAGATTGCTCTCTTTGTGAAATGGAATGCCCTGGTAACCAAGAAAGGGACAGAATTAGAAGGATAGAAAAGTTATAATATTAGAACTTAAAAATTCTTGGTAAAGATTTTATGGTAATTGAACTAGGACTTCATTTGAGCTCCATAGCATGATGAATGTCATGTGGTTGACAAAATCTCATTCTGGGCATAGTTTCCATAAGTGACCCAAGAATCCGAAGATCTGTAGTTACAAAAATTATATAAACAAATAAGCAAATAAATGAGGGAAGAGTTTTGATCATCATAGTATTGCAATGTTCTCCACTCAATTGACTGGAATTCCTGATATTTACTATTCCTGAAACTGTGAAACAAAGACACATATTTTTTGGATACTAGGCAATAGGGGCTAGAATCCATGTGTGTTTCCTCAGCCCATGTCCTGCTATGAAATTTGAGATTAAAGTCTAATGTTTATCTCTACCTCCTCCCACTCTGATGGGACTTTAAATTCCAGAGCACCACAGTAGTTTTTACTACTCAGCGGCTCAATCATTGTGTTTACAGTAGACACTCTGTGAGAAACTGCCAACATTCCCCTTTTGTGAATTAGAATTGTTTTACCTGACAGTTAAGCCTCCAGACCAAAAAAAAAAAAAATCTACCTACCTGATAATATCCCTGAATTGTGGTATTAAAACCATTGTGCCTCAACATATAGAGTTTCTGCTGGAGATGCCAGTCATACATCTTTTGCTATAGTAGGAGCATAAGTTCAAAATACTATGAAAAACTGCCTTAGAATGATGCTTAATCTAAGTTAGTGTCTAACTTTACTTTATAATAAACATATAAGATGTAAAATAAGATTTTTCTTGCTAAACGATCACTGTGTTTCTTTTTTTCTCAAGAACCCCGTAGAGCCAGGTGCAATGGTGCATGCGTATAATCCCAGCAGCTCAGGAGGCTGAGGCAGGAGGATTGTGAGTTCAAAGCCAGCCTCAGCAAATTTGATAGGCCCTAAGCAATTCAGTGAAACCCTGTCTCTGAGTAAAATACAAAGAAGGGCTGAAGATGTGGCTCAGTGGTTAAGTGCCCCTGACTTCAATCCCTTGTCCCCACCACCAAAAAAAAAAAAAAAAAAAAAAAGAATCCTGAAGAGAGACAACCATTAAAAAGAAATTAGGTTGGGTGCCAGTCACCATAATATTGCCATTTTTATATTCTTCAGTATTCCTGTCTTGGTGACTTGAGCATAAAAGTATATGAATTGAACCCACCTTAACCAAGTTAATGTTATAACTCTAAAACTCAGCTTTGTGATTTTTGAAATAGGATTTTTGTCAAAGGAAACAATAGGACAAAGTTAAGACCATTGATAAATATCATGGAATATCTGGTAGGCTGAGCAGAACATAGGTAATACAAATACTATCCTAGATGTAAAACCACATAAATAGTTCAGAAAGGGGAAGATTTCAGAGAACAAAAAACTCACCAAAATATAGGAAAATGGAATTAAACCATACAGACTTGTGAAATTACAAATAAATATTTGACTTGTCTCTTAATTTCAGACCTTTATTTTTCCTGTTTTCATCTTCTTTCCTTCCTTTCTTCTTTCCTTCTTTATTTTATAAATAGGATTAGGTAATACTTTAAGTTTCATCATTCAAGATCTATTCATGTTTCCCTTCCTTGACCTTGTGGGTACCAAATGCATTTTCTTTATGATTACTAAAAAGAATTTTTTAAAATAAATGCCAAACATAGATCATTGGTTATATATGTATTTACTCAGTTTTTCAGGGAGTCCAAAGTAAATCAGTTGTATCATTCATCTAAAAGCAATTAAAATAATAGTCCATTTAAAAATCCTAATAAAATCACTTTAAAACTATAATAAACCTCTACAACAATAGAGAATGTATTTTTTATCCAAACTCTTCAAGATAAGTAATTCATAAACTTATTGTATTATATACCCTTTAACTAACAACTTACCAAATGAAATTATTTACCTAGTCAGTTTAGATTTACAAAGAGAAAATAATATGTACCTTGGATGCAAATGCTACTGCATTGCTCTAGATACCTATGTTTGCATCCACTTAGCTGATAGGCTGGCTGGCTGATTCAAGGTCTATCTCTCTCAGACAGTCAGGGTTGCACAGTGGAAAGGGCACTGGAGTAGGAGCCAGAGGATCAGATAACAACTCTGCAGTATCCCTGGGAAAATCTCTCAGCCTTTATAACTCTTGGTTTTCTTTTTTCATCTATAAAATAGAATAAAAATATCCTCTGGTGTGCACTGTTGGATTATTAGGAGACTCCAGAATAGACAATATATGTAAAATCATTTTGTAAATGCAAAACATTCGTAGTATAATTTTACTTAAATAGTAATTGATAGTCTCTTGCTTTAAAACCACATTTTCAGAAAGTAAGCCAATTAGTTATGGCAGTTCACATATACCCCAAAGCTAAATTTGACATAAAAACATCAAGTTCAAAGGCCCAAACCATGTGCCCTGTCCTTAGGCCTGAAAATTATTCAATGTTTTCTATAGCTGAGGTCAGTCAGTTGGTGCCTCAGGATGGTATCAGCAGCATGCTAATGATATTCAGCTTTAGCCCTGGACCAGTTTTCCTCTGACCTCAATACTGCAGTGTTTCAATTGTCATATGTTAAAAGCCTGGTAGGCTGATTGATAAGAAAAATGAAGCAGGCTACAAACACCTGGGGCTCAGCTACTTTAGTCAGGTTAAGTCACTAGTAGGAGTTGGGAGAGATTTTTTGGCCACAGTTCTTGCTATTGATTTAAATTGACTTCAAGTAAGCTATAAACCTACATTAGGGACAACCAAACTAGGGAAATAATGTCGTCTCTTAATTTGATCATCAAAAGAGCCCAGGATGTAACTAGTCTGTGAATGAGTGTGAATGAGTGTTTGTCACATAGGCATTTGATCTAAACAGAAATCATTTTGCGTATTTCCCACCTTTGGTGCATAAAGGGATGCAGCTCTACTACAGCATGATTCACAAATAGAAAGGAACCTTGCCAACAGGAACCTGCTTGAGAATTCATCATAAAACAATCTCGTTGTCAGAAGTTAAAACTTCAACTCTCAATTTTCAGGTCTCAAAGCAGCAAGACCAGTTTCTATAAATGACCTGATACTTTTTCTTACCCCTGCTACTTCACAGCCACATTATATCTAGAAGCTAAGATATGGGCACAGAACTTTAGGTGTTTCCATTAACAGGTTGGTTTGCATTGCTAGATAAAGATGTCTGGGGGGGTCCAAATCTCATTTGCCACAAGACTTCTTTGTATTTTTCCACTTATCTTCCATATTGTATAACACAACAAAGTTAAATAGCATAAATTTCCAGGTCAAGAGATAGCAATAAAACAGACCAAGGTGATAAGATATCAACAATGAAGAAGCAGAAATTTTAATAAAACTCATAGAGAAAGAGTAGAAAATCCTAGAATTTAATACTTTTGATCTCTTTCAGGCTCCCAATATTTGTACATTATAATATAGCAAACTTCGGTCTAGTGAAGCTACAAACTTACACAAGCACTCTCCTAATTGATAGAAAATTCAGAGTTGAAACAATCACTTTTAGTGTTCCTCCAAGTACTAGTATTTTATGCTTTTACTTCAAATAGCAAAGGGGTGCAAACAGCTCTTAAAGATTTAACTGGGATGAAATTAGTATATCTCTTACCATGTAACTGATAATACTAAAACCTAATTGTATATTTTATTTTGGATTCAAAATGATTTCTCTTAGTCTTATTTATTCTTTGGTAATTACACAACTAGCAAAGAAGGAGCAAATATTTTAAGTGGATTGAACCTTGAAATATTCCAAGTGAGATCTGAGATGTTGATTGTCTTCTAACTAATGGATGCATTTAACATCTTTAACTAAATAGTTTTGATGTTCCTTCCAATTCACAGCAGGGGGAAAGGCCATCAGTGACAATTCTGTTCTAGTACATGGTGTTACTAGTTGGCCTCAATCCTGACCTAGAAGGAACATCTTCAAAGCTGAAAATTAATTTAGAGTCTATTCCAGGTCAGCCTTCGGCATATTTGCTGAGAAGACCTATTAATGCCAACCTCAACAGAAATAAACACATGCCCATTAGGAACTGGACCAAGAAACAAATAATAGCAAAGCCTGTGAAATCATGAACCTACCAACTCAAAATTGAGTACAAATAGCAATTCTAGAACATCAAAGCAAGAAATATCTCACCAAAAATGGATAGTTCAAACATTACCAACAGAGTTAATATAATGTTATAACTTATTACAGTACTAGAAAATTCCAAATGTAAGGATTTCATAATACAAAATGAATCAAAAAATGCTTTGAAGAGTAACATGTTGAAATTTAGAACATTGCACCATGAATTATCCTTTGTACCTAGCACAATTTAAGATACAAGAATACATTGCTGAGTTATGTGAAAATTTTATTATCCTAAAAACAGTAAGTTGGAAATATTATGTGACTAGTTATCTACTAGCTCAATTTTTAAATATTGCTTTCAAAATATCTACATAGATGGAGAGAGTTATTGAGTTATTAAGATACAGGTTATTCTTGACAGTAAATTCTAGCAGAATGAAATTCATTTGTACTTTTTTTTTCAACATCAAAAACAATGCCAAATTTACATTAGGAAACTATATAAGACAATCATATTAAAATGATGTCCTTGGGCTGAGGCTGGGGCTCAGTGGTAGAGGGCTCACCTAGCATTCATGAGGCACTGGGTTCGATCCTCAGCACCACATAAAAATAAAATAAAGATATTGTGCCCACCTATAACTAAAAAATAATTTTTTAAAAAAATAATGTCCGTGGTGGTCTATGTGTGAATATTTTATATATGTTTTTATATCCATACTAGTACAACATTAGGAGACTTTTTTGAGCTTTGTCCTAACATTATAAGGATCAGGTTCAAAGTAAGTCGGTCTCATGTAGTCACAGATAGAGAGATTTGTGTATTCACTGGGGCAAGTGTGCCTTCTGCTACAAGACATGCTGATACTTTAACAGCAAACGTAAGCAATGAGAGGGATGAGGCCAGGACTGGGCAGGAACAAAGCTGGGAGAAACTGATCCAGCTATAGGACTGGTGCCCAAGGAGGTAGTCTACAATCTAATGCCCAGTCCAAAAGATCACAGTGATCCTCAAGCTTTTACGCAACACTTGTCAGTATCTGAGATCCACTGAGTCTTGCAAAATGAGGTTCACGCACTAGATGGTCCAATAAAATAGAAGAAACCATCCATAGGATCTGAATCAATCAGGGTCACAGAAGAAATCATCTATCACATTCAGGTTAGGATAATTCAAGATTTGATGAAAGGATACAGTATTTCTAAAGGTGTAGGATTAGACTACAAAGGAGAATACAATATCCCACTACCCAGGGAGGCTGTTATCATCCCCATGAATCTAATGGAAAACCAGAATAAATCCTGTAGATTCACTTGCTTTTGGTTATTTACTTTTATCACCAATTTTAGAGGTTTGATAGCTAAGCAATAGACTCCCATTAGCTTTGCTATAGATAAAACTTCTGACATATGAGTTAAAATGGCAATGGTTGCCTAAGTTGTTTTTCAGGAACTTGGAGATAGCTCAAACCAACTGAAACTACCAGGCCCTCACTTCAGCCATGCAAGTGTCTGATGGGTGACATATGGATATTAGAGGACCAAATTTCCTTTCTCAGATCATACTAAGGTCAGCATTTTCTGGATGTGCATCCTATAAAGAGCCATGGAAGACCACTAACTACTTCTCTTTTCCTTAGTTTCAGTCACTTTTTTCTATGTCTCAGACCACTCTGCTTCTTAATCCCATAACTACCCCTGAACCCTATCCTCAGGAAGGTGGATTTGAGACTTGCTCTCCCATCTCCACACATGGCTACCTCATGAATAAATTCTTTTTCTTTTGCAAAACTCATTCCTTCAATGATCAGCATACACTGAACAATGGGAAAAAGAGTCTGGCTCAATAATTCCTAGGCCAGAAAGGACAAGAAGTAGAAATAATTCCTGGAATCTGGAAGCAAAGGACCACCTGAAGGAGAGCACTAACCTTTGGTGGAAGGAGATGGGCAGCTCAAAGTAACTCTAACAACAAGTGGCTACTGGTAAAAAGATCCCTGTCTCACACAGTCACTCCTTCGAATCTCCTGCTAGGGTTCCCAAGTGGCCAAATTCAGCTGACAGGCAAAAGCAAAGACTGATGAGTCCCCATAGGTCAGTAGACAGGAGACAGAGAGAAACAAAGTGGAAAGGAGTGGTCTTGAAGGGCAAAGAGAAGAAAGATGGTACACCAAAAAGAGAATGCTCCCCTAAACATGATTCTAGAAAATAAGTGGTAAACTGTGGATAAGGGTCCAGCATTCTGGTGAAGGGGATGACCAAGTCAAGCGTGGTATTAGAGACTTTGTTAAGAAAAAAAAAAAATACTAGGCCATAGGAGGACTCCACCCTCATTAGAAATCAGAATCTTAAGCAGAAAACCAAGACAGAAGTCTACTGGCACACGTTATGCCAGGGATGTGGGAGTAAGGGAAAGGCCCCAGGCATGCTGGAGGACTGGTTGCAGAGCAGAACATTTCATCCCATATCCAATTCCCTGATGCCTTTGGCATAGAGTGTTCTCTCTGCCCAGGTCAGGACTGACATGAGAGCTAGTCAGGGTTGAGATCATATTGAAGACCAGCAAGCAGTATCTGCAACTGAGAAAATAGGAAAGAAAGCAGCTAACAATGCAATGGAAACTGTATTGTAAGGACCCGGGTGGGAAATGAATGACATATTCAAGTTGGGAAATGTGAGGCATGTTTACAAATGCACCAGTGAAGGGAATGTAAGGAGACTGCCCAGAATATGGGCTTTTCCCTAGGCTTCAAACAAGAAGGGGAAGAGAAGTTCTAAAACACAGAGCTTCAGTTTGAGAGATGGACTGCCTGAACTTCCCTTTAGGAACAGAACATGTCATAGGGGGAGGAGCCCATAGGGAGGAAACTAAGGGAATATATCCCTGGACCTCACCCTCTATTCTTTTCAGATCTCCAGAAGTTGTCCCCACTGACTAACCCAACAAGAAACCATAATACCAGATAGATATGATCTACACAAGATTAACCTAGTGGCTCCAAAGCAAAATGGAAAAGTCTGGGAAGGGGTTGTGGTGAGACTAATTGTAGATAACCAACAGAAAGCCATTATCCTACCAATAAAAAATGATGAGCATTTTCCCATGTGATACTTACTAATTAGAAAGGGGTAAATAACAATTTAACAGCACAGAAACTAGCACACATGACCTTGACTAAATGATCAAAATTGACATCCTCAGAGATGGGGGAAACAGATGCACAGGCCTCACTACATGAAGCCCTCAAAAGAACCCAACATCACATCCTCTCTGTTCCTACCAAACATACAGGAATCTGAACCCAATCAAGAAGAATCCTCAAACAAACCCAAACTGAGGAACGCTCTACAAAATAATTTGCCTGTTCACTTCAAAATGTCAATGCCATAAAAAACAAAGACAGGTGAAAGAAGACTAAATAGACATGACAACTAAATGTGAAACATGATAATGGAATTTCCTCTGCTTCAATGTTATTACAGGACAAAATGGTGACATCTGAATAAGGTCTTCAAGTTAGATTATATTATGTTAATATTCATCTCATAATGATTTGGATTATTGTGCTACAGTTATAACATATAAAAACCATGTTTTTAAAAAATATGCAATGACATATTTAGGAGCAAATGGAAATCATGACTGCTCTCAAATACCACAGGAAAAAAATACATAGAAAGAAAAGGGAAAAACAAATATCATCCCATGTTAACATTTGGGGAATTTGGGTGAAGGACATATAGGAGCTATTTTACTGTTTTTGGAAATATCCTTTAATCCTGAAATTATATCAAAATAAAAGTAAGGATTAAAATGAAGCAAGTTTAAACTGAGGCAATAGCAGTAGGAATAAAGAGAAATGGATATGTATACAAAATATGGAAGAGGTAAAATGGGTAAGATGAAGTGATAACTCTCTACCATGAACCTTAAGGCATCTGGCTTGGGCCACCACCCACAGCAATGTCATCATGTTGGCCACACTTAGCATAAATTGTTAAGTTGCCTAAATAATATTTTAAACATACCCTAAAGAATCCAAATACCTATGACTTTTTCTCTGATTTATTTATTATATCTTGCATTGCCTTTGGAGTGGCACAGACAATTAAATATTAGTGGATCCAAAACAGTAAGCTAAATTTCTATCTCATCATCGGTAATGAAAATGTCATTCTTTCCCCCAGGAAAAGTCAGCAATTGTGGATTCATCCAGCATAGGAAGAAACGAGGCCCTAGTAAATCAGCCCATCTTCTCCAGTCTTCCCTGAGGTGTGGATAGTCAAAGCAGCATAAGGATATTTAGAATACAAAAGTCACTCACACCTTGAGCAGCAATTATCCAGAACTGACAAGTGTAGTGGGAACAGTCCAAATTCTTTTACTCTTGTGTAAAAAAACACTTTTCTTCCAGCATGAAGTTGAAAAATAAAGGCATATGTCTCATAGGCTTCTATCAATCACTAATAATTCTTGATAAAAGAAATCAACAGTTTTCCTGAACTTCCCATGTGCCTTATTCCAGGCATGGAGCTGGGCTGCTTACCACATGTTCTATTCCATTATCACATACCCAACACTAATCATCAGCATCAGCCTTATGATCAGTATCAGGAAATAATTATTTAAGGGCTCTGAGATTGCATTTCTGCCATATTTCTTACAACACCATAAGGTTTTGTGGGATTGTGTATGAATGTGGATTTAAATGCTTAATGAATATGAGTGATACCATATCTGTTCTCATCTCTCACGGCCCTACTAAGATTTTGGTTATAACTAGAATACTTAAATATTGGTGAATCCTATTGAATATCTAGTTATTACTGCCTTAGGAACTTAGTTCCTGAACTGAAAAGGAAAAGATATTGAGTTGCAATAGATAACGAGTTACTAATTGATGTCTTTGGGAGGTTCCAATAAGACATCTTCACCCATACATGCTATAGCGTTATCATTTCAAATCTCTCCCTTTGATATAACCATGTTTACCAAGTTCTTCATTAAAATTCAAACATCCTGAAGTATGTCAACAATACAGAAGAACAAATCAGCTCATCAGATGTTGTGAAGAGTGAGGATAATATGAGAGTATTTTTAGTTACTGGAAATGGAATATTTTGAAATGCAGGAAAGGACAGAGAATAGGGAAGTACAAATTCCTAGAAAAAAAGAAAATCTGCCTACTTCACAGCTTTTTCTAAGGCCAGCTCCAGAAATAAGGTCATGAGAGTAAGGGTGTGTTTTTTTTTAATTTTGTCTAGTCAAGAAATTTTCTTCCAAGTCCCAAATCTATATCCCCAAACACAGGAAAATACATTGTATTTGACAGATTTCTGTTGCTGTGGCAGAATATCTGAGATAAATTAACTTAAAGGATGAAAGGTTTATTTAGACTTGTGGTTTCAGAGGTTTCAGTATGTGGCCCTGTTGCTTTTGGACTTGTGATGAGGCAGAACATCTGATGAAGCATGTGGCAGAGGAAACTTGTCCACCTCAAGAAAATCTGGAAGCTGAGAGAGAGAGAGAGAGAGAGAGAGAGAGAGAGAGAGCCAACTGTCCCAATATCACCTTCAAAGAGACACCCACAATCACCTGACTTCCCCCAACTAGGCCCCATTTCTTAAAGGTTCTACTACCTCCCAATAGCACCATAGGCTGGTGACCAAGCCTTAAGCATAGGGGATGTATAAAATATCTGATTATTTATGGGATATTGAATATCTGAACCATAATACACATTGTATCAGAAAGTTGAAGAACAAGGGTGCAAAGACTCAAAATAGCTGGAAATTTCAGAGCACCCATCTCGCTGACATCATCCTTTAAATGTAGAAAATCAAATCAAAATCATCAAATAGCATATTTGTGTACCTGCCTTATTTGCTCACCTTTTCTATTTGCTCACCTTCCTATCGCCTGCCATGTCCAGCATTCTCCCTTATGAAAATAATTGTGATCACATGAAAGAACATAGCTAAAGTCTACAGCTGTATAGAAGAGTATTTTCAAGCACGAGTCCAAACCTCTACATTTTGTTTCCAAAGAATATTTTCATCCATGGAGATATGTTTGGGATTTCAGAACTCAACACATTGTACCTTAAGTCTCATTTTCAAACTGAGCATGCTTCTTTAATGTATTTTATTGCACAAAATGTACACAGAGCACACAGTTCAAGGGAGTCCACATCTGATCACAGCTCAAAGTTTTGCAGGAGGTATCTGCAAACCAAAATCAAAAGGTAAACTGCTGAGTGGCACACACCTGTATTCCCAACAGCTCAGGAGGCTAAGACAGGAGGATCACGAGTTCAAAGCCAGCCTCAGCAACTCAGCAAAGCCCTAAGCAACTCAACAAGACCCTGTGTCAAATAAAAATACAAAAAAGGGCTGAGTATGTAGCTCAGTGGTTAAGCCCCTGGGTTCAATCCCTGGTACCAAAAAAAGAAGAAGAAAAAAAAAAGAAAGTGAACTGCATAATTTCATGAACACCGAACACCACTTGGATAAGAGTTTATATTTAATCCAAACACTTCCAGTGCTGCACCTCTTTCTCTGATAACTTCTATTTTAATTTTCTTCTGAGGTGATCAAAAATGAGCAAAGCAAACAACTTTATAATAACTAATAATAACTATAATAAATCCAGTACTTTGTTACTGCAACTATATTTCTAAACTTTCCTACCCTGACTGGTTTTCCTAAACACAGATAAACTCTTAGAAATATAAATATAATAAAATCTAATAGGGTCAAATCTTATGACAGTCTCCACATACATAAAATAGCATATTAATGTTCTCTATCTCATCTCATGAAGATGAAATTACCTAGCACATGTTTAAATATCCTGCACATAGGAGATGCTCAGTAAAGAACAGCTCTTATTTTCCAAGAATTGCATTCTAAAAGTTGTCAATTCAAAAGCAGAATGGAGCCTGATGATACTGAGAACATCAAGGATAACAATTAGCCTGTGATTGGCATTTTACAATTTACAGTGTGTTTTTATACAACCTCATGTAATACAGAATATACTATTATATTCAGTGTCTGTTGCTGCCATAACAAATTACTACAAATATAAAAGATCAAACAACACAAATTTATATCTTAAAATTCTGTAGGTCAGAAGTCCAACAAGGGTCTCGCTAGGCTGAAATTAAGGTATCACTGGGGCTATGAAACTTGCAGACCTGCAGGGGAGAGCATCCCCTTGCTTACTGAGGATTGGCAGAGCATCATTTCATGCACCTGTAGGAGTAAAGCCCTTGCTTCCTTGCTGGCTGTCAACTGAGTCATTCCAGCGTCAATCCTTGACTCCTGGCTGAGTTCCTCTCATGCTTCTCATCTCTACTACTTCATCCGTCACAGCATCTTCCTGACATCAGCCAGGATAAACTCCTCGTTTTTAAGGGTTCATACAATTAGAATGGTCCCATTGACTCATCTAGGATAATCTCTCCATCTCAATTTGCAAATCTTTAATTACGTCTGAAAATTTCTTTCACCATGTAATATAACACATCCACAAGTTCCAGAGACTAAGACATGAGCATCTTGTAGGGGTTAGGGGCATTACTTTGCCTACCACAGTTACCATTTTACTGATGGGAAGAATGAAGATCAAAAAGGATAAGAGACTTGTAAAGAATGTATAATAAATGCAAAAAATGAACTCAAATGTCAAAACTCTTTTATTCCAAACCCAAGTCCAATGAGCTATCTTTTCTCTAAAAGATAAACCAGCATTTACTCTCTTGCATCTTCCCCCCTCTTTCTCACCTGCAAATTGTGAGGCTCAGGCTGTGCTCCAAAAACAATCATGTTCCGGAAACAGAAGGGAGCTCCTCTGATTAGAAGCAAAAGGTGCTTATTAAAGAAATATGCACAATTAGTTCAAGTTAATCATGTGCAAGGATCATAGAGAATGCTAAAGCCTAGCCACAGTATGAATGGTTTTATCCCAAACAATCCCAAGTCTTGATCCATTTTGTGTTTCTATAACAGAATGACACAGACTGGGTAATTTATAAAGAAAAGAAATATATTTCTTACAGTTTTTCTGAATGCGGCAAAGTCCAACATCAAGGTGCCAACATTTGGCGAGAGCCATCTTGCCTCATCTTCTCATGATGTAAGGTGAAAAGGTAATGAGGAAGAAAGAGCCAGAGAGCAAGAGGGGACCAACCTTTGATTTTATAACAATCTATTCTCATGATGACTAACCCACTCCCATAAATACAACATTAATCAATTCGTGAGGGCAAATCCCTCACAATCTAATCACCTCTTTTTGGGCCCTGCCTCCCAGCATGTTGCATTGAGGGTTGTATTTCCAACACATGAACTCTGGGGGAAATATTCAAATCATAGCAGTGCACTTGAAATTGGTTACACACATTTATGAATTGCAAAAAAAAATTAATAAAATTCATTTTTAAAAATTCAAGTCATGGCATTTTGTGTAGATGCAGAACAAAATAGCAACATTAAAATTTTTGAAAGGGAAAGGAAAATAGTCTGACAAAAGTGCCCAGTCCAGATTATAAGTGGGAAAAAAAATAAGGACAGATAAACAACTCCATGTTTTCTAGTCATCTAAGTCTGTAATGATGAGAGAAGTGCAATCTAACTGTTGGTTGGCTCTGTCAGACAAATGCTGATTTAAATTCTGGCTCCATCACTTATCAGCTGTTTGCTTTGGGCAAATTACTTGAATTTTTTTAACCTTCAATTTTCTCACTTGTAAAATGAGGATGAGAACATTACCCACCACATGGAATCATGAGAATTAAATGAGATGATGTATAAGAAGCACATAGCATCTGGCACATGGATAACACTCAACTTTTAACTGTCATAATTATCATGATTAATAAGAATGATAACAATGGAAATGAAAAAAGAAAGAACAAAGGTAATTTTGAAGAAAAAAAAAATGATTAGTATGTTGTAAATGACTCCAGACTTTAAATGATCCCTGAAGCTGAATTGTTTATGAAGTCGATGAAGCCTAAAATTGGGCTTGATCTAAAACTTTTTTCCAAGTGTGAATCACCCAAAGTTAACAGAGGGCAAGATTTAGTCAGCACTATGTTCTGAAGACTTCAACTTTAATATCCATGTTCAATAAAACTTTCTGCACCAAAGGAAATGTTCCCTATTTGAACTGTCCAATATGGTAGACGTTATGTACATGTGACTACCAAGCCTATGAAGTATGACTAGTACAACTAAGAAACTGATTTTTTAAATTATATTTAAGTGATTTTAATTTATTTTATCTTGTTAATTTAGTTAATTTAAACTTAATTGTGATATAGTTTAAATGGCCACATATAAATAATAGATATATCTTAAGCAGCACAGCAGTTGTTACATCCAAGACAGTCAATATTCAAGGTAGAGGAAGTCCTGAAATCCAGATGCACCAGGTGTTGGCAGAGATGGTGAACACAGAGAATTTGTTCACAAGAATGTTCCTTAAGTAGGAGTAGATTAAAACGAAGTTGAAGTCAGGATTGTCTGAGAGCTAGAAAGTCCAACTCCTCATTTAACACTGAAAGCTACCTACACAGCATGCTCACGATGTCTTAGAGTTTACACAAATTTGAAGGGTGAATAAAGAAGTTAGGAGTAAGACATTGGTAGAACACACTGAGGACGATATTATCTTCCGATCAGTGAATAAGTTTGGGTGCATCTGTTCTTCTCAGTCTCTGCAAGTGAAGCTTAAGATACAGCAAAAAGGAAGTAGTTTGATCTCACTTCTTCTTTTAGCTTAATCTATTCTACCATTTCACTTCCAATTTTAGCCCTTTAACTAACTGCATCCCTCCCCATCTTCTTTCACAGTGCCGGCAGCAGAGCAAGAAACATGGGTACTCTGGAAACTAGTTTCTCTTTTATATTCTGGCCTGTGGCTATATTCTAGTCTTATTTCTCATCAGGTTTTTAAAACCTCCCTAAACTCTTCATCATATCGAATGCTCATTATTCCCCAAGAACTCATATGTTTTAATATGTTGTTTGTTGTTACAGGAAAGGCTCTATATCTAGTTTTTTCTGCCTATGTGTAGTTAAAATGTGTTAAATAATCTCTCGGGTTTCTTTTTTTACATAAAATAATTGGTGTACAGTTATTTATAAGATAAACTAAAGTGTATATATATGTTTTTCAAAATTAATGATTTTATGTTACTAAATAATAATTTGATGCTTTGTGGCATGCAAAAAAATCTCTGAAACCAAAAGATAATTTGCCTATCAGAAAATAAAATAAACATATAATTTTGGAAAAAATTATAATTTTAGAAAAAAGTCTCAAAGTATTTCTCCCAATTACTTTTTTTACACACAAGGAAAGTAAACCACAGAAAAATAAAGTTGCCTACTTGGGTCATACAAGAAGTCGGTGGCATTTTTCATCCAATGCCATAGCTACTACACCACATTTCTTTCTTTCTCAAATGAATTGTAGATCTCTAGGATAGCAATTAATTCAGCAATGCCTCCCATATCAGGAAGCTGCTCCTCATACACAGAAATCAGACCAATATTTGCAGGGTAGGTGGCATCCAAATATCTCTTTACTGAGATCCCTCTCTCAGAGTCCAGATGGAGAAAGGTCTTGAGAGGAGTTCCAACTCTCAATATAAAAGTATCTAAAAGCATTTGTCATTAATTCACCTACCATATTCACTATTGCCAAAATAAGCACAGGAAACATCTGATTTATCTGTGTAGATTATATCCTGTAAAGCCTTTGAATAAGGTTGACTGCACTTATGATCAATACACATATTAAGTGTAACCTCAGACAGGTGCAATGGAGTCAGGAGTGGCATTTTTTGTCTAGAACTAAAAGAAGTCAAAATGGCAATACTGGTACTTTTGCTAATCTATTAGTAACTATGGTTACACTGTTAAGAAATTGAATAATTCAGTCTATGCATACAGATCATATGATATATACATATTTGGCATATAAATATTTATGTAGCTTGAGGTGCTAGAATTAAGCAATAGACTGAAGGTCAATTGATTGGGTTCTGTCTTAAGTTGGTTTCCCTAGGAAAGAGATGCTGAAGTAAAAATTTGCATCCAGGTAAAGTTCCAGGGGTAGGGCATATCCCCCCTCCCCCATCTATCTATCTATCTATTTCTTTATTTTTGTCCAATGTGCTATTTACCTATTGGGCATTTATTATTATTGTTATTATTATTATTGTTATTATTATTATTATTATTATTATTATTAGTTCTAATTAGTTATACATGGGCATTTCTTGATGATGGTTAAATTTAGGAACAATACATATGAGTGAACCAGGGAAACAGAATTAGTGCAAGAGGGAAGGAGAATTTCTATGAAGTTATAACAAAACTTCAGCAGATCCCATGGGGAGCTCAGGAGCTGAACTGGCCCTTCAGAGTTGGGCACAATTGAGGAAAGGTGGCTGGACCTTTTTCCCCTCTTATGAACCAGCCATAGGCTGTGGGCTACACCAAGGAAAGAGGTCTACATAAATGTGGCAGATCTGTCTGGTCAAAGGAAATGACATACAGGAACTCTAGCAGCCAATACTCCTAAAAGCTAAAAGAATGTGCATTTTACTTTTGAGGGAGATATCAGTTCTGCAGTTCAGATCTACTTGATTGTAATAGTGAACTTACCCTGTCAGAGAATAACTCATCCAGGTTCTGGTTGGTTACTTCCTGGGAAAACATACAAGAAAGTGAAGTCTGAAGACCTTCTTCTGCCCTGTAGCAAGAGTTAAGGTCATAAGTTGTATTCATCATCACCCCCTTCTACCCATTTTGGATTTCCATCATTAACAGCAAGTTCTTCTGTTGGTCTAGATGACTTACCTGTTGAGGTGATTCTAGTCTCTGAGAAATCTAAGTCCCTGAAATAAAGTTCTCAGGCATTTTGCATGTATCAATTTGCCAATGGGTGTGAGCAATATTCCCTAATGTGTAAAGTTCTACTTCTCAAACCCAAAAAAAGGTTTACCAAGCAGTGTGATCTTCTTGGTGGTGGGCATTAAAGATGCAATCATTTCTCTTTCACTTTGAAACATATATTCCTTTTGCCCCCAAGATTACTGGACTCCCCAAAATTTCACTGATAACAGAAGCCTTCTAAATCTTCATGGGATCTTCAAAAACAGTGCTAAGAACTTCCTCCATATCTGCTCTTTCCAATATGGTGACTGTTTTAATCAGTTATTTCACTGCTGTGACTAAAGGACCCAACCAGCACAATTGTAAAGGAAAAAAGGTTTATTTAGGGGCTCATAGTTTCAGAGTTCTCAATCTATAGACAGTTAGCTCATTCCTCAGGGCTCCAGGTAAGACAGAAACTACAGGGTGAAAGAGTAGGGTAGAGGGAAGTAGTTCATATGGTGATCAGAAGCAGAGAGAGAGACTCCACTCTCCAGATACAAAATATACCCCATAGCCATGTCACCAGTAAACATTTCCTCCAGCCACATCCCACCTGCCTCCAGTTCTCACTCAGTTAATCCCATCAGGAATTAATTCACTGATTAGATTAAGGCTGTGACTCAACTATTTCTCCTCCAAACCTTCTTTCATTGTCTCACATGTGACCTTTGGGGGACACCACATCTAGAACATAACAGTTACTATTCTTGCAACTATTACACAACTGAAATGTGACTATCATGACCAAGTAACTGAACTATGCATTTTATTTATTTTAATTAATTTAAACTGTTATATTTCACTAGAGTCTACCAGACTGGACAGCATAGCTCCAAAGTTTTTCTATCTCAGAAAGATTTCTAATGTACTTAACAGTTTTTTGCTCATAAGTCTGATTAATATGATATCACTCACATATTGGACTTCTGTGATATTCAGCAGAATGTCCAGACAATTGTTAAAGAATTAACGTAGCACTTGTCCAAACTCTAAAGGTATCCTGATCGCCTCCTCAAGTAATGAAAAACAGTTTTTGATCCTCCTCTTTGATTGCAATGAAAGAGGGTTGAAAATACATCCACCAAAGCAATGGTCACACATCATGTATCTGAGGTCTTGTCAATGTGCTCTAGCAAAGATATCAATACAGCAGCTACATTGAGACCACCCCTTGATTGAGTCTGTTAGGTTGTCAAATTTTATGTATATGTGAGTGTGTGTGTGTGTGTGTGTGTGTGTGTGGTGTTTTATTTTGCTTTTAGGAATCAGACTGAAAATTTAGAGGAATTATAATAGGGACCACCATTCCTTACTTTTTTAGATCCTAGGGAATGATGTTAATTTCCATCATTGCCCCCAGGATGTAGTATTGTTTGTGATTTACTACTTTATCTAGACATTTCACAGTCTTCCACTTGGCCTTCCACTCTGCAATCTGTCTTACTCTATAAGTCAAGAAACGATGTGGGCATTTGCCAACTACTAAGTATGTCCATTCTAATTACATGTTCAGAGACAGGTAAGATGACCCACTAGTGTGTCTAGTCTCAGGAAGCTCACTGAGAGCCAGTTCCTTACTTTTTTCCCTCTTTTTACAGGGGGAACCATAATACACGTTATACATCTGAATGTCACCTAAGATCCTGTGTTCAACAGTGTTTGAAATGTCGGAATGTTTCCCTTTCCCAAGTGTATGGATACCCAAGAAAATAGCAATAGGTCTGTCTGGGGAAGAAGTACATATACTTACCATGCGGTTTCAGGTTTCTTCCTCATGGTAACACAGATGCTCCTTGAGTTAACAGGTTCAGGTTCTGGCTGAGATCTGGAAACAAGACATGAGTTTCTGCCAGGTGGTTTCCCTCAGCCTCTTTATCATCTGTCTTTGGACTCATGGTAGGAGTAGACTTTGGGAAAAAGCCTAGGCATCATCTTCAAGCAATTAAAGGGATAGTCTATCTAGCCTTTAATAAGGAGGCCCAGAGGATCCAGGGTAACTAGAATCTTAAGGAATGTCAATCAGACGTCTACATAAAGTCCTAGGTTTTTTTCTCCTTCCCAGCCAGGGACCTGACCTTGGCAGAGCAGACTGGCCAGATCTAAGAAGTCAAATTTTTCTGAGATCTCAATAGTCTTAAAATTAGACCCTTAATTTGATCCTTAGCAATTTCTCTTCTCTGGCCACGAGAAATGAGATTCTCCTTAGATACTGCCAAAGAGACACTCTAATTTCCATAGTTGACTTTGAGTTGGTAATTTAACAATCTTCAGACTATCTTTGTCTTTCTCTGGTGCACTGATAATACTCAATGAGAACCATCTAATTTGATTGACCTTATGATGATTACTATTTCTGAACCCTCCATTCATAACCTTTCAACAGTCCGCTTTCCTAGTTACCAACAGTAAACATTCAGAGGCCAACTTATGATGGCCAACTTAAGATCCTCCTACTTTACATTGATGAGAAAGTGACAAACATTCAGTAGAAACTGTAATTGTATTTCGAATTTTCATCTTTTCCCAAGTTAGCCATGTGCAGTATAATACTCTCCTGTGATACTGGTCAGTGACAGTAAGCCACAGTTCCAGGTGGCCTTGTGAACCTGAGATGGTAGCAATCGACACTCTATAGTGTACTGTGTTGCTAAGCTCTGATATTCAGTAGCTTTGTTAAATTACCAATGATATTGTCTTTTTATAATGGGTTTATAAGTAGGTGACCCCTCTCTTAAGTCAAAGAATATCTGTATCAATGATTGGACCAAAAAAGTATTGCTAAAGATGTTCAGTACTCTAATCACTGCTGGTAATGAGGTCCTCATTATTGAATGGCCCATCTCCAAAATTCCATTTTAGGATCTTCTTCCTCAGACTACTGCTGGCATTTACAATCTTAGGTCTAGGTCCCTAGAAAACAGACTCAGATGTAGATTGCCTGCAGGAAGTTTTGGGGGAAGTATTCACACATGTGAAGCAGTATAGAAACCAGAGCTGGACAGATGAAGAAATTGAACTGTGACCAATTGAAACAGAGGCTTCTGCTGACCCCTGAGGAAACTCCAGAGCTGTCACAGCCCTCCAGAGTTGGCTAGACTCTGTTTATGAAACAGAGGCAAAGAGGCTGGTGCTTTGCATTTCCCCCAGTCCTAACATCAATCTGTCATTGAACACAGGCTGTCCCTTGGGAGGAGGTACCAACTCATGCAAGGCCGCTCCATTTGGCTGAGGACAATTCCCCCAGAGAACGAGGATGATTCTTGGAGAGGAAACTGTCTATTTGTCTCAGCAACCAACACTCCAGCTGTCGACAGATGGAATGAGTGTCTCAGACATAAAAGTTGGCAGGGGGTGCGGAGAAGGCCACTGAAGCCTCTATCCCTGGTTTACCTGAACGATCTACTCAGCCTTACTAAGCTCTCATTTTCCTACCTGGATACAAGGACAATGTAAAGAGCAGAATTCTTACTGACACACTTTTTATTTTAAGAGTTATCTAATTTCCTTAAATTTCGAATGGACAGTACTTGAAATGATATTTTCAAGGTAGGACAAAAGGGAAGGGATTCATATGGTAATTTTTTTTTTCTGATTTCTGTAAAAACAGATGATTCTACCAATGGGGTGTTTCTTTTTCACCTCAAAGTCGGTATTTACTTTTCATAAACAGAGAATTTCTATTTTTTTTTAATCCCTCTACATCTTTATAAAATTATCTCAGTTTGGCTATACCACTTTCTTTGTCACTGAACCGTGGAATTCACTGGTTTATTTGGTGATGTAGAGACATCCATTCAGTTTCAAACACACACAAAGACCATCTGTCACTGATTAATCTAGGAAAAAATTCAGAATACAATCTTATCAATGTCACTATGATTAGGTAGGGGTGCTTTTAAACCAACTCCGGACAGGAAAATGTTTGGATCCCATTCTTAACTGTTTCTAAGGCACTCTTGAAAAAGTGATCAGCAATTCTTACAGTTAGGAAGTTTTTTCTGATATCTAACCTAAATCTCTCCTACTGCAATTTCAAACCACTTCCTTTTCCACACTTAACGAATTAGGAAAAGAGCTGGCAATCACTGTCACTTACCTCATAATTTTTCTTTATGTTTAACTTTATTAGAATTTATTTATACCTAGTCATTTCTTCCCATATGACAATTTATTTCACTAAGCTATTGCTTGCTTTTTAACTCTTGAGTAATATTATTTAGGCCCTATTCATGTATTCTCTAGTTTCTCTATATATCCCAGAAACTATGGCGACCAAATTTAATGAGTCTTTAAAACACCATGAATGATGAAGACATTGTTATTTGGGAGTTTTGTCATTGTTACAACCTAACATGGGTTAGCTTTCAAACGGCATTAAACTATCCCTGCATTAAAAATGTATATCAGATTGTTTGACCTCAAGGAAGAAGCAGTTTTCCCACAAGACTTATTTATAAGGTAGGATCGTATCTTCCCTTATGTGGGAAGCCAGCGTAAACTATTAATGACACACATATCAGGTACAAAATGTTCTTAATGCTAACTCTTTCCAAATAATCTTTAAAATAATGAGACTCCACAAGATTTCCTCTGGTAGAGACAAAACAGACCTCAAGTTTTATATTCTTAGGAACACATGGAAGAAATATTTTTAAAATTATGATTCACTTTTTACCTGATATGTCAATTATAAAACAGTTTAAAACATTTGCAGTGGCTTCTAGAGTCTACATGTAAATTTTATATTTACTTAGAAAGTATATGAAAAAAATGAAATCAAAAAGAAAGTATATCATATAGGCTTCTGTTTAAGGACATAGCCTCCTTTTATATTTCCCTATTTACTAATTTTATCATCTTCTAAAATCTGGCTACCAACAAATGGCTATGAATAAGAGGGTCTTGGGCACACTGTACTTTATGTGTCTCTGGCTTATAAATGGTGACTGTCAGCTTTGCCTCTTAGATTCACATTGCTCTTAACTTCCTCCCAGTTCTGGCTGATGACATTGTGCTGACTGACCTGATGCTGTGGTCGCTGGTGTTCCTGTGTGGTGCCATACACAGGCTGAGAAGGGCAGCCATGTGGCTATACAAAATCCCTTTGCACAAAGACATCTTCCACATTTCCACCTAGTCATATATCCAAGCTTGCAAAGAATATTTCAAACTTTGGTGTAAGATGCTTTATATCATTAGTTTATGTTATAAAAAAGTGTCCCTATTCTCCATCTTGAAAGCTAATTTTAAAAAAAATGAAATATCTTGCCCAATTCACACAATAAGAAAGGGGTGGAGAGAAGATTTGAGCAGGTATTTATTACATTTCCCATTATGCACTATGTATTCCCCACTACCATGTTTAGGGTGGATAGTTTAGTGGTCCCGAGTAGGAATTCTGGAATTGAACCATCTTAAAATCTTCACTTTGCCACTGTCTTAGTCTATGACCTACTTAGTATCTTTGTGCTTCAGTTCCATGACCTGTAAGATGTATATAATATTAGTATATAAATTACAGAGTTAATATAATGATTAAATGTGTTAATTTATCAAAAGTGCTTAGAATAAAACCTGTCATGTAGTAAATGACATTAAAATAGATATTATCATTATTTTATTCTTATCATTCAATCAAAGGACCCTGCTGAGAAGTAAATGATATAAAGAAAGAAAGAAAAACAGCTACACACTAATTCAATGGCCCATTTTGGAGTCTACAAATTGGCAACATGTCACCTTGTAGACCACCCTAGGGAAATGAGGAAAGTGAGCAAGTCAGTTTAATTGTTGGATAAAGGAAATAGAAAGGTGCTATGGTGGGGACACACATGGGCTACCAAGGAACATCTGAAGCCTGGGAAGAGTCAGAATCAATAAGAAGAAAGCCTCACAACTTCTGCTTTAAATGTTTGCTGAAAATCAGCTCTGATTGTAGTTGATACTGTGGTGCTATTGGCATCAAATGGCACCATTTGGTCCACCCTATTCAAGATGTAACCACTATCTTTATGTTGAACCACAACACTCCAGGAATGTTTGTTCAAGAAAGAAAGAAAAAAGAAAGTGGGGGAGGGGAGAGAAAGAAAAATAGATCAGCTCTGATTAATTGATTAATTCAGGCATATTAACAGAATTTGGAACAACATTGTTCATTTTTTATTTAACATTAAATATGACAAATGGGGAAATCATTTAAAAAAAATAGTTGGAATTATATAGGGAGTTCTCTTAAATCCAGTCCTTAAATTTTTCAATATTTCCTATTTTGGATCAAGATCTAGTACCTAATAAAATCCACAGTATGTTTGATAGCATACTAAATATGCCCTGTTCTTTTTAATTTGAATTTCAACTTCTTTAGTTAACATTCTAATTTTTTGTCACTTAAGGCCTCAAAAGATGGTATTCTGCCCAAGGAGGAGAATTTATAATAGCTTTCAACTACGTATTGTGCCTGGTCCCAAGACCTTAAAATGCTCTAATCATCTTGTCGCCCTTCTAAAATTAAAGCCTCAGTGGCATGATCAAAGACGGAGATTTCATTGAGAACTTCACCTAGGCTTTAATCTGATTCCCTGCAGATGCTAGTTAGGAACATATATTAAGTATATTATTCTGCAGCAATTCATTATAAAAAGAACTCTCAAGCAAAGGAAAGAGGAGAGGGTCAGGAAAGTCATTGAATTATCAGAACGGAGACAAATCTATTTAGACCTTCACTCTGGCCCTTGTTGCACAGGTAGTCAGAGGAATGCAGATTTCCAACTACCAGTTCAAATAAGCAGCTACTTAATTACAGCAATAGGAACCTGAACTTCTACTTCTAACACAAAACCAATGGAATTATGCCACATGCTTATGAATGCTTCAGTGAATTGTTAATAATAACTAATAACTCCTTTGCAACCCTAGAATAAGTTAACCTCCCATACTAAGAGTGAGTGCTATAATTACATGTATCTTTGCTAGTGTCTCCAAGATAACAACTAATATTAGTTTAATTCAACTATATGCATTTACAGCATTTATAGTAAGTCCTCCTTGATTACCATTATATTAGTACTCTGGCAGATATAGAAAATTGAAAACTAACATATTTTAAGTGCATATATGTTGTCACCATTTACAAAGCATTTTACAACAGCAAGACTTTATTTGTCATAAGTGACAATCCTGTGTGACAGTTTGAACAGGGAAAGTACTATTGTCCTCATTTTAGAGACTAAGAATGAAAAAAAAAATTAAGTAGTTTGCCCAGGTTCATACATAGTAAGTCACAGAGCTGAGACCCAGTTGACATATTTTTTGTTCTTAATTAGCTTATATATTCACGATTTTCATAGAGATTCACATAAGTATTATCTTAAAACCTCTTGAAATAAGGCAGACAATAGATAAAATGTCGTTGCCCAAATGAAGAGAAAAGACAGCACACTCATCAAGTTAGAAAGCAAGAAGGCTCCTTTGTGATCTTTCTTGGTGGGAAAGGAAAACCTTCCCAGAAGAATTGGAACTTAAACTGGACTTTCCGTGTTTCTAAAGTGTGTAAAGACAAAAAAAAAAAAAAAAAATCCTGGGACCCACAGGTAGCTAGAATAGACAAAATAGTAGAAGGAGTTACCTAGATAAAATAGTAGGTGCCTGCCTGTCCAGAGTGCAGATGTGCCGCAGGGGCAGGAGTCTCTCACGTGGGAGAATAGCAGGTGACAGCAGGTAATGCAGAAGAGATAGAATGATAGGGAACTGCATGCCAGGCACGCAATCTGGCCTAGATTTAGCAAGCATTCAGAAACCACACAGAATTGGAGTAAAGGCAAAGATTATCCATCTGCATGGAGATGAACTAGAAGGGGAAAGGCCATCAAAATAAGGCAGTCATGGTGCAGCACTAAGACATTAAAAAAGAAATCAGAGTATTTTATACACAGTGACTAATATGTGTTAAATGTGAAAGACAAAGGTGATACAAGGATTTAAGCTTTTTGTATGATGAGGGTGCTATTGACTAACTAGGAAAGCTAGTTTGTGGGACTGTACATGAGGGAGTATTTGGGAATAGAGGTGAGACTAATGCTTTTTGTAAAATGGTTTCCTTTTACTGAAAGCAGGCCATGTCCTCATTCAAAGTAGTTTCTTTAAATTGAAGACAATTTTTTAAAAATTTAAATTTCAGCTTAAATTTTTTATAAAAAATCCTACTTCCTACTACATCTTTAAGATACAACCCTCAGGCATATTTTTGAGAACTGGAAAATTTGCAAATGGCAGTGCCTTGGAGGCTACAGAACAAGACCAGGTATCTAGTTGCCTTTTGCAGAATTTTATTTCTCAGGATCTTTACAAAGAAAGAAGGAAGGAAACTGATAGGTATCAGGATTGTTATGGCTCAGGCATTATGTATGGGGACCTTCGAACTTTTTTATCCCACAATTCTGGGGAGTCTTTATGACAATTGACATCAATAGAGAGTTTGTTTGTTTATTTTGTGGTACTGGGAATTGAACCCCATGGTACTCTACTACTGAGCTACAACCTTTTTATTTTTTAATTTTAACACAGGTTCTCACCATGGTGCCCAGGCTGACCTCAAACTTGCAGATCCTCCGCCTCATCCTCCCAAGTAGCTGGAATTACAGGTGTGCGCCACTACATCAAGCTTAATAAAGGATTTTCCTGTTGTGGAAATGGAGCCTCAAGGAATGTGGCAAAAGTCACACAGGTGGATGGTAGAGTGGAATTCTAACCTGAGTCTGCTGTAAATTAAGTGTTCTGCAAAATAACATATTTTCTCTCCAAATTTTTATATGTATAGTTTCTCATATAATCACCTGGAGTTTTATCAACTTTCCTGGTATCTTTTCTTTGTTGACATAATAGGAATCATATTTTTGATACATAAAGTTATTACTTTTCATTTTCAATTTAAACAAAAAGGAAAAAAACCTGATATAAAGTGTCCTTATGAGAGATAAAAGGAGAAAAGGGAATGAGATGGGAAAGAACAACACTATCTTTAAAGAGTAAATGCATGCACAGAAAGTAGGAATTGTTCTAAGGTAAAATAATAAAGCATAAGCTTGGATAAATAAATGCTAAAAGGATATAAAGACAAGACAAGACATACTCAGAGTGGTGTAAGATGTTTTTAATCTCTTGTGTATTAACAGAATCTGAAAATGGTCTCATACTCTGTTACAACATTAGGAGTACTTCCCGAGGTCTAAAAAAGAGAAAAGACTGAAAGGCATAATAAGGTGTTTTAATATAAAAAGTTAACACTGTATTTTCCATATTGTTTAGGAATTGTGTATTTACTTTTTCTCCTAATGCCTTCTTAAAGAGGCTTTCCAAATGCTGTGTTTCGCCTCTCTTCTTTAGGAAACACATTGTTCTTCTTTTCCTCAGTACAGGAACATCATTTCTCATGGCTTAGTCATGAACCGAAACTCAGGGAACTGTCCATAGAAATAAATGTTTAACCTGTACAGCACTATGGAAAACAAAATGTTTGTCTCCAATGGGTGAATCATAACATAATAGAGACCTTCCTACCAAAGAGCGTGACAATTTTATAATGTGAAAATTTCAAATAATTTAATAAAGCACTAAAAATTTCAGTCATGGTTGAATTGGGGAGAATAAATAGTTTACAATAACGTCCTTCAGGGGAATGTTACTCTTTTCAAGGGTCCTCATCCCTGGTGGTGCATCAGAATCACTTGGAAAACTTTATAAAACTAGGAGATGAGCCTGGCGCAGTGGCACATGCCTGTAATCCCAGCAGCTTGGGAGGCTGAGGCAGGAGAATTGAGAGTTTAAAGCCAGCCTCTGGAAAAGTGAGGCACTAAGCAAGTCAATGAGACTCAGTCTCTAAATAAAATACAAAATAGGGCTGGGGATGTGGCTCATTGTTCTAGTGCCCCTGCGTTCAATCCCTGGTAACCAAGAAACAAAAATAAAAACAAACAAAAGGAAAAAAAAAAAAAAAACAAGGTGTTGGATGAGAACATGTCTGAAGAGCAACCTGGGCTTCTTTGTCTGAAGAAAAGCTCCACAAATGCTTCTAAGGCACAAGTGAAGCTGAGAATTCTAACCTGAGCAATATCTAAACAGTTTTTGGTGGGCGTTCTCTGAGAGGAATTAGGATATGGCCAAACAAACCAAAAAAATAAAATAAAAAGAAGAAGTGCTCCCCAACAAGGAGAACTGGGCTACTAAGAAGAGCTACCCCAGTTTCCATTGCTCCACAGAACAGCTGTGGCTCTAAAATCTGTGCACCTCCAGGCTATCTCCCAGCAGCTGCGATAAATTCCAAGCATATTTCCAATGCAAACTGACCCGACCTTTGAATCTAAATCTCTCCAACTCCCTCCTAACGTTTAACTGTAAATGTTCACTTTGGTTCAACTTTCCATTTGCCTTGTATTAATCAGCTGGTGTGGTTTAAACATTTATAGATAGAGAAGCTCAGATATGATTCAAGTTTTATTGTAATCAAATGTTCACTGAGTTGCTCCTTCTACTAAGTATCTGACTACCATAGACATGTGAGAATGGTTCTTATGGTTAATGAATCTTGCCTTTTATATTTTTATAAAATGATAATAGGACTTATTTGATAATATTTATTGGGACCCTACTATGGCTGCACACTGTGGTATGTACACATAATTTGTTCATACCTTCGTCTTCCTCCTTCCCATCTGATCAAGCTCTGATTAAACCCAGCTCTCTACCTATTCTATACCCACTTACGATCAGCTGAACATGACTGAAGGTTGGAGTCTGAAAACTCCAAAACGTGTTGACTAATTCTACTTCACTTTTCTGACCACGTATCTCAGGAGAAATCATTACCTTCTTATGGCCTTTACTATTGCTGTTCCTTTTATGGAGGAAGCTTTCCCTCAGATCTTCATGGAGCATTTATTCAAGTACTGGCTTACGTATGGACCTTCTTAAAGAGGCTTTCCAAGACCCCCCCACACACACAACACAGACTCAGGAAAAGCCTGTGTCTGTCCTTTTACTCTGTCTTTTCTTTACCTTTGTCACCTCCACTAAAGTTCTCTGAGTACAACTGTTTGTCATGTTTGCTACTATAAGTCCACATCTGCTACATAATGAGGGAGATGATTAATCTTATGTGTCAACTTGACTGAGTCATGAAGTTCCGTGATATTTGGTTAAACATTATTCTGAGTGTGTGTGTAAGGGTCTTTCTGGATGAGATTAACAGTTAAATCAGTAAACTGAGAGAAGCTGATTGCCCCGCCCAGTGTGGGTGGGATCATCCAATCTTTTGGAGTCTTACAACAAAAATGCAGAGTGAAGAATTCAGTCCCTCTGACTGACTCTCTTCAAGCTGGGACATCATATTCTCTTGCCTTTGGATTTAGGCACAGAATAAAATTTACATTATTGGCTCTTATGGGTCTCAGCTTGCTCACTACACATCTTGGGGCTTCTCAGCCTCCATTACGGCATGATTAGTTTTTTATTATAAAAAACTTAGATAGGCCAGGCATGGTAGTGCACACCCATAATCCCAGCAGCTCTGGAGCCTGAGGCAGGAGGATGGCTAAGTTCAAAGCCAGCCTCAGCAAGTTAGCGAGGCCCTAAGCAACTTAGCAAGACTCTGTCTCAAAATAAAAATAAAAAGGGTTGGGGATATGGCTTAGTGGTTAAGTGTCCCAGGGTTCAATCCCCAGTATCAAAAAACAAAAAAACTGCTTTCAGTTAGCAAGGTGAGCAAACACCTTTGCTGTCCTACCTCAGAGATATATCAGCTCTCAAGCATTATGTCATAATTTAGTTTAAAGGGATTTTGATTGTCATTTTCTTCTACAAACTATCACATTGGCTGATTACATTGATAACATTATGCCAATTGGACCTAGGGAACAACAAGTCACAACCATTCTAGACATATTAGTAAGATATTTGTATATCAGAGAATGGGAAATAAATTCAACAAGAATTTAGGGGACTTCTACTTCAGTGAAATTTGTGAAGGTACAGTAATGTAAAGCAGGTCAAGATACCCTTCTAAGATAAAAGATAAGTTTTTGCATTTGGCCCCACATATAACCAAGAGAGAAGCGTAACACCTTGTGGGCCTATTGGGATTTTGGAGGCAACACATTTCTCCTTTGGGTGTGTTTTCCAATGCATTCACCAAGTGACTCAAGCTGCTAAAAGCTGATAATTTTGACTGAGGTACAGAGCAAGAGAAGGCTTTGCTATAGATCCAGGTTGCAGTGCAGGCTGTTCTGCCACTTGGGCCATATAACCCAGCAGATCTAACAATGCTAGTATCAGTGACAGACAGATATGTGGTTGGAAACCTTTGACAGGCCTCTAGAGGGGAATTGCAGTGCAAGCCCTTAGAATTTTGGAGCCAATCCCTTTCATTGTATGCAGATAATGACTTTTTCTTTTGAAAAATAGCTCTTGGTCTGCTACTGGGCTTTAGAGAGACTGAACTCTTAACCATGGGTCACCAAGTTAGCAAGTGATCTGAGCTTCCCATCATAAACTGGGTGTTAATCTAATGACCAAGCCATAAAGTTGGCATGTGCAGCAGCACTACATCACCAAATGGAAGTGGCACCTACGTGATAGAGCCTGAACAGGCACTAAGGGCACAAGTAAATGACAGGAAGGACTGACTCAAATGACCTTGGTTCCCATTCCTGCTATCCTTCTTTCTCCCACTCTCACATATGACCTCATCAGGAGGTCCCTATAATCAGTTGACAGGAAGACTCTATTTACAGATGGTTCTGCACCATTCTGAAGCAGCTGGATTGACAGAATGCTTATAGCCTTCGGAGGCCGCAGTCACTATGTCAGCTGGTGGCAATACCTCGCAAGGCTTGGGCAACATTCTCCAGAAAGCTGTATATACTCATAGTCTGAATCAGCATCTGCCATATGATGCTAGTAGTTCCACAGTCAGGATTCATGGATCTAGTATCAAGGGGTGAAAATGAGGATGGCACCACTCTCTTTTATCCCTAGTGGCCTACTAGCAAAACTTGCTTCCTATTGCCACAATCTTACACCCTGCTGGCCTAGAGGTCTTAGCTCTAAAAGGAGAAATGCTTCCAATATGAGACACAGCAAAGATTCCATTGAATTGGAAGTTAAAGCTACCACCTGGCCACTTAAAAAATTTTTTTAACTTGTTTTATTAGTTATACAAGAGAGTTAAATATACTTTGATACATTATATATAATGGAGTATAATTTCTCATTCTTCTGGTTGTACATGAAGTAGAATCACACTAGTCATATAGTTATATATGTACATAGGGTGATAGTGTCTGATTCATTCTACTATCCTTTCTACTCCCATACCTCCTCCCCTCCCTTCACTCCCCTCTACCTAATATAATGTAACTCTATTCTTCTCTAGCCCTCTGCCCCATGTGAATTAGCTTCCGCATATCAGAGAAAACATTTGGCCTTTAGTGTTTTGAGATTGATTTATTTCACCTAGCATGATATTCTCTACCTCCATCCATTTGCCAGTAAATGCCATAATTTCATTCTTCTTTAAGACTGAATAATATTCCAGTATGTATGTGTGTGTATGTATATGTGTGTGTATTGTGTGTGTGTGTGTGTATCACATTTTCTTTGTCCATTCATCTGTTGAAGGACACCTAGGTTGGTTCCATAGTTTAGCTATTGTGAATTGAGCTACTATAAACATTATATGGCTACATCACATCACTATACTATACTATGCTGAGCATTAATCTCCAGAATATATATATATAAAAAAGAACTGAAAAAACTTAACATCAAAAAAAAAAAACCTAATCAATAAATGGGCTAAAGAACTGAACAGACACTTCACAGAAGAAGAAATATAATCAGTCAACAAATATATGAAAAAATGTTCAACATCTTTAGCAATTAGAGAAATGCAAATCAAAACTACTCTAAGTTTTCATCTCACCCCAGTCAGAATGGCAATTATCAAGAATACAAACAACAATAAATGTTGGCAAGGACGTGGGGAAAAGGGTACATTGATATGTTGCTGGTGGTACTGAAAATTATTGCAACTATTATGGAAAGCGGTAAGGAAATTCCTCAGAAAACTTGGAATGGAACCGCCATTTGACCCAATTATCCCACTTCTCGGTTTATGGTCACTTTTTGATCTCCCCATTCATCTGAATCAATAGGCAAAGAAAGAAGTTCTTCTGCTAGCTGGAGTGATTGGTACTGACTGCCAAGGGGAAATTAGGCTGCTACTCCACAGTGAAGATAAGGAAGAGTATGTTAGGAAATCAGAAGCGCCTTTAGGCATCTCTTGTATTGGCATGCTCCGTGATTAAGGCCAATGGAAAACTACAAACCATTCCGGGCAGGCCCTCTTAATGGCCCAGACCTTTAAAGAATGAAGGTTTGGGTCACTCTACCAGATAAAGAACCACAGTCACATGAGGTCATTTGAAGGTAAAGGAAATACAGAATGAGCAGTAGAGTTAGACAATTATAAATATCAGCTACAACACAAGGACCACAGTTGTCATGAATTATTTCCTCCTTGTTATGACTGTTTCCTGTGTGTGTATGTGTGTGTGTGTATGTGTATGTGTGTGTAATATATATATGATTATGTTTTACTCGAAAGACTAAGACATCTGGTCTTGGTAGACTTAATTTAAAAAGCAAAATCACAACATTTTCTTCCAATAGCTACCTAGATCAGAGGTTGACAAATCTTTTCTGTAAAAATTCAGATAATAATCATAAATGTATATCATATATGTTGTATACACACACACACACACACACACACACACACACACATATATATATATATATATATATATATATATATATATATATATAACATAAAATATATACTTTCTGTGTAGCTAAAATTTGTCAGGGGGATTAATATATGAATATAAAGAAATTGTAATAATAAGAAGAATTAAATGCATATACTGAAATACTTCAAATGAACCATCTCCTTCAATCCTCTTAACCTTATATAATGGGTACCTTTACTATCTTGACTTTATAGATAGATTAGATAACTTTGTAAAAATCATATTACTATGGGTTTTTTAATAGATTCATTCCCCAAATAAAAATAGCTTTCCTTATTATTTCTGCTCTTTCAGATCAACCCACTAATCAATTAAGTCACAAGAATATACTGGACTTGCTAGTAAGGGCTTCCTCTAAGTAAATTAAGCCACTGATGATGAGCACAAATATCTTCCAGGCTTCAAGAAATATTCAGACAAAAACACAGGATGCTTTTGGACAACCCCTACATTTTCCAAATCTGTAAGTACTTACTCACAACAGGAAAAAGAAATTAGAAGAGCTAAAAAGCTACTAATTACACAAAGTATAAATAAGGAAAAGTGAGTTCAATAAAGCATTTTAAGCCATGCGACCCTTTTATTAGTAATGTGGGAATTGTGTTTTACTCTAAAGACTGAGACATCTGTCCTTGGTAGACTTAATTTAAAAAGCAAAAACACAACTTTTTTTCTTCCCACAGCTATCTAGATCAGAGGTTGACAAATCTTTTCTGTAAAAAGTTCAGATAACAAGTATTTTAGACTTTATAGGTCATCTCTGTTGCAGTTGCTCCGTTCTGCTGGTGTAGCATGAAAACAGTCATAGCCAGTAAGTAAATGACAAATGTGGCTGTGTCCCCCAAAAAATCTGTATCCAAAACCAGGTGATGGGCTGAATTTGATTGAGAGTTGAAGTTTGCTGAACCCTGACCTAGTCTTAGATACCATATTCTCAGATTAGAAAACAAAAACAGAGAATGACAGTTTTTACTCATGCAATTTACTTATGGATGAAGTCTAATCTGGGGAATACTAGCACTTACTGTAAATAGTAAATTGAGAAAGAGTAAGAGGTAGCTGTATCAACTGAAGCCTATCATAAATAGGTACAAAAGAAGCCATGTCATTCAACAGAGAGGTTACCATTGTAAGACAGGAACCCGGCATTTTGCGCAACACCATCTTTTGTCAGCAGACTCTTAAACATTACTGGTTTCCTCACAGAAATTGCATTTTGCTAAAGAAATCAACCCACTGGAGCCAGGCTTAGTGGCACACATCTGTAATTCCAGCTACTCAGGAGGGTGAGGCAGAAAGATCACAAGTATCACAAGTTCAAGGCCAGCCTTAGCAACTCAGCAAGACCCGAAGCAACTTAGTGAGAACCTGTTTCAAAATTAAAAATAAAAAGAACTGATATGTGGCTCTGTGGTTAAGTACCTCTGGGTTCAAGTTCAATCCCCAATACCAAGAAGGAAGGAAGGAAGGAAGGAAGGAAGGGAGGGAGGGAGGGAGAGAATTTACCTACTGTGGAACAAAGCAGATTTGTTACTATCCCCACCATTATGGTAACTTGTACACTGAAACAAGCATGTTCATTGGATAATAAGATCTGAAATTACTTTTTATGCTATTCTTCATCTTTTACCCAATTTCTCAATCAAATTAATCCATTCAACAACAACAAAAAATCTTCACCACCAAATGTTCAAATTCCCTGATGGAAGTTGAGTTTCAAATCCTAATAAATTGCACTGAGGAATGTATAGTGAAAAATCTATGAGGTCAAGACAATATCCAGTACCAATATGTGAGAATCAACTTCTACCATCTCCGTGGTTCCCCTGATACTACATAATCCATTCATCAGCCACCTCTAAATGGTTCATTTTTTAGTTTTCCTGAACTGGATGGTTTAAACATCAGAAATGTATTGTTACCATTCTGGAGACTAGAGGTTTGAGATAAAGGTGTCAGCAGGTATCCTGAGGAATATATAGAAGAATCTGTTCTGGGCCTCTCTCCTAGTCTCTAGCAATTTGCTGACAATTTCCATCATTCCTTGGCTTGTAGAGGCATCATCCTATTTCTGCCTTCATGGTCACATGATGTTCTCCTTGTGTACCTGTCTGTTTCTGGGTCCAAATTTCCCCCTTTTTTAAAGACAGCAGTCTTAGTGGATTAAGGCCCAATCTAATGAACACATCGTGAGGTGATAATATGCAATGACCCTATTTCCAGGTGAAGTTACATGCACAGACACTTGGGGTTAGGACTTTGCCATCATATGATGGAGAGAGGTGGGATATAATTGAACCTATGGCTGCTCTAAGGTCTTTGAATCTTGCCCAGTAAGAGTGTTTAATGGGAATTTTTAGAAATACAACTGAAAGAGTCCAAATAACTAAAATAGTTACAAATAAATCTCAAGAGCTATTGACAAACATGTTTTCTGCTACACAGAAATGTCAGCAGCAAGAGAGAAAACTATCATGAATAAAGAGAAAAACAATAACAACAACAACAAAAGAAATCCAATGGAACTGTGATGGCATTTGAGTCAAGATATTTCTATGAAACAGACTCAAATGCCTGTGTCCTTTCTAAAAATTTCTTCCATTTCATAAGCCTCATAACTTTCAAACAAGTGTTTTAACATTTAACATTTTTATAATAAATTTCCAAGTATCTATTCTCCATTGTTTTCACCTAAGAGACTTCATAACAACACTGGAGTACAAGGAATGTTTCAGAATGCTAAAAATTATTGCAGAACTATATCCCACAAAATATAGGATTATAAGACATCCAAAATGTTACTTAATAAATTGATGTTCTAGTGAACAAAAATGCAAAGTCATCAAAAGACATTAAGAGTGTTAAGAATATCAATAAGGACTTTGATGATTAGATAAAGTCCATTATAAGTATAATGACACAAACTCTATTGACCTTAAGGAGTTAGTTCATATCTTTTCCTTAACTGTCCTCTGCTGAATGTGCCTTCTCATCCCAAGTGTTTGCTATATTTTTGCTTAATATATTTGGTAAATATTTATTGTCTGGACATACCAGAAGAACTTGTAGGGCAGGAGTTCTAGGGGATTGTTTATTTCTGAGGTGAGATGCCTACAGGGAAAGAATGCATCCAAGGGCAGAGAAAATCAAAGACCAATCAGATAATAGTAGTCACTAACAATTTTTCTCAAGTTCATCCCCACAGAATCCTGAATATTGTGAAAGGTAAAAATTAAAGAGAAGAGACAAGTTTATCCCCCCAGTTTCCTTGGGTCATTGCAGTGCTGATCAACCTCATTAGCACACTGTAGGTAGCTCTGCAAGAACAGAAGGATGCAGCCATAGCCATTCACATTTAATAATGAGTGACCAAAGACGCTTCTGTTAACACCAGTGACTTTATGAATAGAGGGACGTGATCGACATTTTGAGTGATATCATTGTAATGAGCTCAAGGGAAAGAAAATAGTACCCCATATGAAAATCTAGACAAATAGGAACAGTTCATAATCACAGTTCATAGACCACCTCCTGAGGATGTTCAGAATTATTAAAGAGGAATATATCAGGACTGTACTTTCTACAAAGGAGATAGAAGAACAAACAGACTATTTCTGTGTGTAACTATTTTTATAACTTGGTTTAGCCCCAGAAACAAGGGTTGATGAAAATTCTTAATATTTTTAAAGAAATAGTGAAATAAATGCTTTATATATTTTCAACTATTCTGTAACATTTGTGCTATTAGCATTTTGTTACACTTTTTAAAAATATTTGTTTTTTAGTTGTAGGTGGACATAATGTCTTTATTTCATTTTTATGTGGTGCTGAGGATCGAACCCAGTGCCTCATGTATGCTAGGTGAGCATTGTTGAGGGCCACAGCCGAGTCGGGATGATGCATAGCATTTTTGCCAGAAGTAGTGGTTGAGAGGTGATGCCAGCAAGCCATTAAGATGATGACTTTTGAGTTCTCGCGGAGTTCCCGTTGAGTTCCAGTTGAGCTCTCGCGGGGATTTCTGGAGAGTTCGGTTGGTTGGTGAAGTTCCGGTGGAGGGAGTTCCGGTTGGTGTGTGGTGTTCCTGGAGGAGCCGCGTTGGTGGTGTTCAGGAGAGTTCCTGGGGAGTGTGCTGGTGGAGTTTGGAAATAAAGTTTGTTCCTACTTGAGTGGCTCGTGATTTGTGCCCAGCCAGACTGTGGCAGAGCATTCTGCCACTGAGCCAAAAACCCAGCACCTTATTACACATTTTGATCACACAATTTATTTTAAATTTATAATAATGATGTGTTGCTTGCTTTGCCATCCAATAAATTGTCATGCACCTAAAACTCATTTTATGCCCCTTAAAAATTCATTTATAGGGCTGGGGATATAGCTCAGTAGAGCACTTGCCTAGCATGTGTGAGGCCCTGGGTTCTACTTTCAGCACCACATATGAATAAATAAAATAAAGGTCCATCAATAACTTTTAAAACAATTTTAAAGAATGCATTTATAGGGCTGAGGAAGTAGCTCAGTGATAGAATGCTTTCTAGCATGCATGAGGCCCTGGGTTTAATTCTTAAGTCTCACACACACACACAAACACAAAAATATATTTATATTGGTAAACGACATTTTTATTTTTTTGCTTAAAGCAGATATATTTCCACAAAATTTTCTAATATTTAATTTGAAAACAAGATCTTGCTAACATTATACTGGAATTTTATTGTAATAAAGATTGAAAGATCCTTCAAAAGTTTTCTGGTTTAGGCCTTACCCTCTAATATAGAATCACTCTATTTTAATTTGCTAAGTAAATTCTTCAGAACTTAAATGCCATTTAATTGTTGTCATTGTTGTTTCAAGTGCATGTCTTGTGTTATTTGGCTTATTCAATAAAAAGGATAATTTCTAGGAGCATCTAAGTTTAGGAAACTCTTGGTTAATATTAGGTGGACTTCAAATTTTATTTTCTTTGGACAAACTATTTTTCTGAAATATCATGTATTCTGTAAAATTTGCCCAAATTTCTAGCTTCAAGAGTGTTATGCAGGGATTAAATTAACATTTAGAAAGAAATGGCATGCTTGGAAAAACAAGATGGCAGCTGCAGGGTCAAGAAAATCCCTGGGAAAAGCTCAAGTCTCCTTCGGCTCTTTCCTTCCTAACCACTGAAAGATGCTGACAAGCTGTTTCATGCACTGCCAGTACAGGAGACCTTCTCCTATCCTTAAACATGACCTTCATCCCTAACTTTGGTTCTGAGAATTATATTCATCAACAAAATTATATCTTTCAACTTAAAACTATGCTGTGCACTACAGTATAGCTATTACTACTTTGAGTTATAAATTATTCATGAAACAATTGCTTTCTTGCTAGGTGTGGTGGCACATGCCTGTAATCCAAGTGGATCAGGAGTTGGAGGCATGAAGGTAGATGGTGAATTCAAAGCCAGCCTCAGCAAAAGCGAGGCTCCAGGAGACCTTGTCTTTAAGTAAAACACAAAATAGGGCTGGGGATGTGGCTCAGAGGTCCAGTGCTCCTAAGTTCAATCACCAGTACCCAAAAGAAGAAAAAAAAAAAAAAGAATTTGTGGAATTTTTAAAGAAATAAATAATTAAATTATGTTGGGGCCAAAAAAAAAAAAGTTTAATCTTAATTTAAATGACAATGTGGATTATGACAATAATCTTTGAATAGACAAAGGACTGTTTGTGGAACAAGTGAGAAAATTAGAGAAAAATCTGATTGTCTTTGTACCCCAGGAACATGATATTTGGAGAGTTAAGTATATCTTTTCTCAAATGTTCTTTCACACATTTCCATACCTAATACATGTGACTTTTGTACATAACAACACTTATCAGTTGATTATCAACAACTGCTTATGTGAAACCACAGTGCAAAAATGTGGTTAGAAACAGTCAAGAAAAAAAAAAACTTCCTATTTTTCAGCTTCATAAAAAGAGAAAGGGTGTGGTTAACAGAATAATATATTTTAAAATAGCCAAAGTTCTGCTCAGACAACTGTGTCTGTCAATGGTTGTTTTGGAATTCATTATACTATATTTTGAAATGAGTATTTTCTAAAATCGGTTATCTTATTATATAAAGAGTTGAATCTAGGATGTCACACATAATAATTAAAAATTGCCTCCAGCCTTCTGAAGCTTTCATCCTACCTAGAAGAGCAAATGAAGACAGATTACTTAGATGGAAAAAGTAAAGGCTGGTCAAGTGGAAGAGGTAAATTGAAAAACAGAAAAATTTAGAGAGAAATTTTAAGCAGGTATTTTTAAAAGAAGAAAGGCTAAAGGAGAAAAGAAGAAGAGAACATTAAATAAGAAAGGAGAAAAATAAGGTAAAGAGGACAGAAAATAATAGTAAAAAGTCTAAAACTAGATGTACATTAAATAAATGCTGCTTTAATTCCTTTTTTCTTCTAAATTAAAAAAAAATTGAAATAAAAGTTTGCTGAGTTATAGAAAACACAAACTGTGGCCACCCCAAAATTACACAATTGAAACTTTACTGTCACTAAAGTAGCACCTTTGCTTTACAATTATATGCCCTGCCTACCATTTCTGAAACACAGTAATCACCTGATCTGTTACCTCATCTGCTATCTGATTCCATGGCTCACTTCCTGCTCCTACCACCACTGCAGGGCTGGTGCTCACAGAGGACTCTACTAGACAGAAGGTCTCAGAATACTGGAAGTACAGCTTTAGGAGCACAAGATTCCTGGTCTAGAGGAATCATGCAAATTCTGGAACCACCAATGCAGTAAAAATAATTCAGGCACTCGTCATCCCTAGATGCTCAAACCTTGGTCTCAAAGCCTTTATTCCATAGGCAACTTTTTGATTAAAAGGGGAAAAGATTATCCTTACAGTGAAGGAATCTGGAAGTCACCATATTAACGAGTGACCAAATTTGGTCTCACCAACAGTGGAGCAACCTCACATTCACCTCTGTACTATTGCTGCCAAAAATACTTTAACCTAAATCTAATTGTGTGGAAACAATCAAGCAAATATAGAATTTGGGACACTTTTTATGACAAGTTACCTGGAGTTTTCAAAAGAAAAGATAATAGCACCAAAAAAGAAAGAAAAACAGTCCGATTAAAAGAGATAAAAGATGCCATTCTCAAATGCTATGCATGATCTTAGATTGGTTCCTACAAAGAAAAAAAAAATACAGCTATGAAAGACCTTTGGAGTCAACTATAGAAATTTAAATATAGATGATATGTTAGATGATATTATTGAATTGTTATTATTAGTTTCTTGGGTCTGAAAATACTTTTTATGTAGGAGAATGTCCTTATTCTTAAGAGATTGAGGTAACATACAAGGATGCCTGCAACTTGCTTTCAAATAGGTCACCAAAAAAAAAAGTGTCTGTGTGAGTGTGTGTGTCTGTGTGTGTGTGTAGACATAACTCAAATATGGTAAAAATAACAACTGGTAAACAACATAAAAGGTATACAAGTTTCCATTCAAAAGTTATCATAAAGTTTTAAAATGTTCCAGATAAAAAGTGGCAAAGGGATATTGAGAAATTTTGGGCCTTGAAGTCAGAGAACCTGGTGTTTTGTCTTGGGCAAGCCACTCCAAGCCTCTGAGCATGAAAAGGAAAACCTCACTGACCTACCCCATAGGACTATTGTGAGGATGAATAATGAATGCTAAGAGGTGTTTGTAAACTACAAAACCTTCTAGGTTTCTCAACTACAGTCTAAGGAAAGAAGACAGTTTCATGAATTTGGATAGGAAACTTATTAGCTTCCAACTGAAATTTAATATTTGCTTCAATTGTACAGATTGGCAGGAGTTAATATGTCACGTATCTAGTATATAATAAAGCTCAATAGATGTTAGCTTTGTATGATAACGGTTAATGTTCTAAAGTTGCACAATGACTGTCATGAAAAGCATGAGTCAGGGATAGGGCTGTTACAATCCTGCATCCTCTTTTTTCTTCCACATCTCAAAAGACACGCCTACTCTGAGTCAATACTATGCAAAAGATATTTTATCACTGACTCATGCTTTCCATGGCCCTCACTTGTGCAACTTAAAAACAACTTGTCATAATAGAACTAACACAGTGTGTTCCCAACGGAACTCATGATCATCCCCAAAAATCTGTTCCCTCAAAGCCTCTCCCACGATGGCACTCCTGCAGTCCAGTGGCTCCAGTCAAAAACTTCAGTGTCATCCTTGACTCCTCTTTTCTGTACCCCGCCTCTAAATTCTGTTGGCTCTCCCTTTAAAATATATTTAAAAATCCATTTTTTTTCCACCACCTCCAATACTACTTCTCTACTCTAAGACACCACCATCTCTTACCCAAAGATGAAACATCAGGCTCCTCATGGTTCTCCCCAGTTCTTCTCTTGCTACATTTTAAAACATGTTTCAATATCTAGTCTTGTACTTATATCTCTACAGTGGTTCCCATTTCTCTCAGTGTAAAATTCAAAGCCCTTCAAATGATCTCAAGAACATAGATGACCTGAACCTCCTTTTCCCCTCTGTGACCTCAACTTCTCTCTCTATCCCCACAATCTGTGTCAGCCATGCCCACTTTCTTGTGGCCCCTAAAGCATGGCACTCCTGCTCTCACCTCAAGAGAGTACTAGGTGTTCCCACAGCTTTATAACACTTTCCTCCCAGATATTTATGTGACTAATCCTATCATCTCCATGTCTCTGGCAATACTATTTAAAATAGCAACCCATCTCAGGATTCCTAATCCCACTTCTGCTTTTTTCCTCCCTTTCAGCATTTAACACTTTCAAACATTATTATTTATCTCCTATGCCAGAGTATGACACCAAAGAGGCGTTTCTTTCACTGGTTTACTCATATCTTAAAATTATTTATTCATTCACTTATTTTTGTTATTGTTTTTGTTTTGTTTCAATTTTTATGTTGTGAAACATACGCAACATAAAATATAATATTCTAACCATTTTAAGTACACCACTCAGTGGTAGTGAGAAGACTCATGTTGTGCAATCATTACCACAGTCCATTTCCAGAACTCTTACAAAACTGAAGCTCTAGTCATTGAATAGTACCTTCCCATTCCCATTTACTCACATTTTGTAAGCACCTAGAGCAGTAACTGCCACATAGGTACTTAAAAGTCTTGTTGACTAAATGAAAATATATCTCATATAAAATATCAAATATCATTTCTAAGGAAAAGACCATCAAATTTATAACTCAAACACATAGAGTCTACTTCAGATTCCTCCAAGTTTATCTAAGTTATGCCTTTTCCCTGGTATTTGAAGCATCTGTACTATTTGAAGCATATCATTTGCACCTTCATATTCCCTGGTGTACTAGCATATTGTCTTAGACATAACACATATTTACTGAAAGTGCAATAAGCAAATAAATGACTGAGTACTGTGAGTACTGAGCCTCTCCCACCTCCAAACCCAATGCCATACGTTTATATACCTTCCCCATGGACCCAGTCTGCCATGTGCTAAGGCTAAGATGTTCCGAATAGAAAGAGAATAGGAAGTCAGAAAATGCAAAGAACTATTTTTTTCAATACCATAAAAATCAAGATTTAACAAATATCTTAATTGCTTAACTTTACATGTATTGGGGTCCACTGGATAAGAAAAGTCAGAAAGCAAGGAAGAATTTGTGTGTTTGTGGTGGTGGGTACTAAACCCAGGGCCTTATACATGCTACCACTCTCAGCCTAATAAGAAAGAATCTCATTACTATACTCACAACCAAAAATCTGGGATAAATCAATAGGTTCTAGGAGTTCAAACTACTTAAGAACCTATTTGTGTTCTTGAGAGAAATGAAAAGCCTAGGAAATCACAGATGACACACTCCACCCGAAAAGAAAATGATATGCCATCCTCCCTACAACAAGAGAAGGTCAAGGTGTCTAAAATACATCCTGTGATCCTATTATTAGTAGTGAGAAAGAAAATTTTTTAGGAAGACAAATGATTGTTTCACTCAAAGTTACTTGCCTCCAGCCCCTAGGAAATGCTCCAGATTCTTTGGCAAAAGTGTCTGTAAACTAGGAGGCAGGCTAATGTGGAGATCCTGAAACAGAGCTGTGAGCAGAGGTAAAGAGGAAACCCCTCACCCCTCTGTGAAAGCAGAAAGGGCAGCAGCTGCAAAAAGAGCCAAATGACAGGGGCCGAGCAGTAGAGAGTGACAGCTGCCTCAAGAGCAAATCTTAACAGTCACTGTGAGAGGGGGATGCCAGGGGATGTGGGAGGGCTCAGAGGCCCATGGCTTTAGTAGGCAGAATTTTAAATTAATCCCTGGAAGCACTTTTTTTTTTAAATCCCTCTCCCCTTGTCCTAAAGGGTTATCATTCCAAGGAAAGTGATGCACAATTAGATCAACTAAGTTGCATGGTCTCTTCTTTGAATTGAAGTTTCAGCCACAAAATGGGTCACAGAAGGTCTGTATGTCCTTACAGAATTCTATTTTTCAGAATTTCACACTGGTTGAATTTTTCATCAAACTGTGGGTTAAACCTCTCCATATAAACTTAGATCTGAAAAGTTGAAACTAACTTCTAATGGTTGTTGAACAAAGTGAGACAGTTTCCTTCACATCCCAGACCCTTATTCCTCACCCAGTGCCTCTATTTTTAAACACTTTTGTTGTGACACAGAGATGAAAAGCTGTAGCTTTGTGGAGAGTAAAGGAGAAGGAGATTGTGTGATGATGAGGGGCAGGAGGGTACCTCTCTACTCTCATAGGCTCCTTCAACTGGCCACAGCCCAGACTCACAAACAGCACACAAAGTTATGGAACTTGAACTTGATAGCATTCCGAAAATTCATACAGCATCCCTTTCTCTCTTCTGCTTCAAACTTTCTGGAAGATTGGTATATCTTCTTCACTAGCACTTCGCAGCATATCTTCTAATTGCTTACAAATGCTTCTATAGGATACTTCCCCCCCCCCAATATTATCCTTCAGTTTTGAGGAAAGCAGCTCAGATCTCAGAGGAAACACTAGCTGGGTCCATTGTGCCCTGGCAGGAAAGGAAATCAGACACAAGACAAATGTGAAGTAGGCAGGCATCTTTATTACGTGTTACAGGATTAAAAAAAAAAAGCAATTGAAATTTAGTTTTATTCAATAACTGAATCACAGGTTACAATTCCTCCAGAATCTTGGACTCTGAAAAAGTCTTTGTAAATTCCTAAAGGTTGAAAGGGAAGTTAAGAGAGAAGAGGTCAGAGATGAAAGATGTTATCAATGACTGGGTGAAATGGCAACAGAAATAAGAGAAAAATGTTGCAAACTGGGAATGTAAAAGAGTTTTCAAAAAGTGCATCTGTTGACCACTTGTTGGAATTTGCTTTCACTTCCCATATATGTGATCTTATAAATGATGGTGGGGGTCTCACTATTTGTTGCCATCCTCAGAAGCCTTTCTTGCTCTTTTTGTTTAAAGAATTCTGCTTTTGTGGCAAGCATTGAAGAATTGAATGATGGTCTAAGACACAGGATGGAAAACTTTTTCTGTCCAGAGCCAGGTAGTAAATGTGTTAGGCTTTGCAGGGCATATGGTTTCTGTCACAACTAATCAACTTTGTTGCTGTAGCACAAATACAGCCATGGATGATATAAACATAAATGGGCATGGCCATGTTCCAATAAAACTTTATTTACAAAAGCAGGCCCCAGGCTGGGTCTTTTTCACAGACCACAGTCTGTCAACTCCTGGTCTAAGGCAGTCATAGAAACATAGAAACTCCATTCCCTTTTGCTAGTGATTGATCTAAGCAGAGGTAAGTGACCTAGTTCTGTCCAGTAAGAAGTAGGGAAAGTCTGTTAGAGGTTTCTGATAAAGATTTTCTTTTATGATAAAAGAAAAAGAATATAAGAAGGTCTTTTGATCCCTTCCCTCCTTTCTGCTTTGGACACTTGTGTAAGGACCCAATGGTTGAAGCCATGGTAGCTATCTTGTCCTTGTGAGATTTTTAAATTGAAAAACAAAAGCCAACAACATGAGAGAGGTGGGATGGCAAAATTTAAAAAGCCAGGGTCTTCACTGAGTCACTGTTCTGCCACCTACCACCAGACTTCTCATTGAGGAAACAATAAATATTTTGATGACAGTCATTGTGCTCTGGTTTCCGATTATTTGCATCTGGAAGCATTTCTAATTGCACATCCACAGAAGCCCAAAATGTGAGTGAAGTAATTTTAACATTACTGTCAAAGTCTTCTGAAAAGTGTAGTTTATTTTCTGCCATAAGATGAGAACATGAACTCCTATAAAAGAAAATTTTTTTCTTTCCTTCTTTCTCTCTCTTTCTCTTTCTTTCTTTTTAGTACAGGATTTCTGAAGTAAAGCTATAGAAGTCATGCAGATTGCAACAATGCTTCCTATTGCTACCATGGAGGACGTGGAGGAGTCACCACGCTTATAAAAGAGATCATTTTTAGTATATGAGATCACTTTAGGTATACATGTTTCGATCACAGACAATGTTGATGGTCCAGATCAGAGTTGGCAAACTTATAGACTACTTTTATTTATAAATAAAAGTCTACTAGAACACAGCCAGACCCATTTATTTATATACAGGAGTTGCCCCTTATCTACAGGTTTACTTCCCACAGATTTAGTTACCCATACTTATTTATGGTCTGAAAATATTACATGGAAAATTCCAGAAATAATCCATAAATTTTTTAAATTGTCTGCCATTCTGAGTAGTATGATGAAATCGTTAGATCCATCCTACCCAGGACATAAATCATCCCTTTGTGCCGTATAAGCTACCTGCTTTGGGCTGGGGATGTGGCTCGCTCGCCTGGCATGCATACGGGCCCAGGTTCGATCCTCAGCACCACATACAAGAAACAAAGACGTTGTGTCCGCCGAAAACTAAAAAAAAAATATTAAAAAAAAAAGCTACCTGCCTGTTAGTCACTTAGTAGCAGCCTCTACTATCAGAACAGCCATGGTATTGCAGTATTTGTATTCAAGTATTCCTTACCTCATTATTACATGTTGTTGTTAATCTGCAACTATGCCAAATTTATAAATTAAACTTTATTATTGGTATGTTTATCTAAGAAAAATAGTCATAAGGTTCGGTACTCTTCTTGGTTTCAGGCATCCACTAGGAGGGTCTTAGAACATAATCCCAGATAAGAGGGAACTACTATATTTCCTGTGACTGTTTAGACCAACACAGGTAAAAGTTGAAAAGTTGCAACAAAGAGTACATGGCCTGTAAAACCTAAATTAGTTACTCTCTGATCTTTTACAGAAAAAGTTTGGTGATCCCTAGTTTTAACCAGTTACCATCACCCCCTACTCTACCCCCCAGATATAGAAATGATTTGATTAATCCCTTCATGTTACAGATAAAGAAATTAAAACCCTGAAATTTTAAGTGACTTACTCAAGGTCATATAAATAATAATGTAGAATCAAGATTCATGACATATCTATCATAAAGAATAATCATTAGATATCATAAGTCAAATATCCTTGATTAAAGTCAGTACTGTTAATTCCCAGGCTTTTGAAATATTCTATAGCTTACATTTCTCAACAAGGATTTATTCTGCACTAATATGATCAGTAATCTGCACATAACATTTTAGTTTAATAAGCAACTGTTTTATTTTTTTTGAAAGAGAATAAAATAACTTCTGCTATATGGTCTGATATTCTATATCAGCTGATATTCTATCTTTTCTTTTTTTATTTTTCCTTATATGCATTCCTTTCTTCAATAAAATAGCCCCCAGGATAAATAAACCTAATTTTATTCAACTTGTGTCTAAAATAGACTCAGGATCCTAGAAGTAATGGGAGAAAATGATTTCTAAGTGTCTTAAAATTCATGTGAGTTCAAGTACTTTAATCAGAAGAGAATAACTAAAACCCTCAATAAGAGCCTACTTACTATTATTTTAGACAGAATTATTTGGTTACTAGTCCAACAGAAGAAGAAACACAGGAAATTAGAAAGGAAGGAAGGAAAGGCTATAGAAAAGCACACAGATAAAAGGAAAAACATGAGTCAGTGGATATAGGATAGCAAAATGGGCAGAAACCTGGAGCTAAGATGTAACTGGGTGGCTAACAGCTTTTAGATCTTGAGCAAATCAGGAAATTTCTTTGGCATGACAATCGCAAAACAAATCAGGTACACTTGATCAATATTTTCTACATTGTGTTCTAATAGAAATGGTGGTTTATGAAATGATTAACAGAGTTGTTCACAAACAAAATTTCATAGTTCATGAAATTCAAAAATACTATATAACTTTGTGTAATATACCCCAAATTCATAATGTACATTATTATAAGAAAAGTTCAAAGAACTCCTCAAGTTTAATGATGTTTTAAGAAAATGTGTTTTCCAATGTTATTAAATAAGTAGGCCCACAGTTTTATATTTTTAGAAACCACTATTAGCTTAAGGAAAAAATTAGTTTCATAAAATGGAATTTGAAACCCACTAACTTAGAAGATTCCTAAGGTCCTCTTGTGTTTTTAAGACAATAAACATTTTTAAAATATATTTGTTGAGCACTTATTATGTATGAACCATTGTTCTAGACACTGTACACAAAGAAACTAACAAGATAGAGAGGTGACTGTCCTCGTGGACATAATATTCAGGATCAGGAAGACATTCCACAATGTAAAAGTTCAAAGAGTGCTCAGAACTGTAAACACACGAGGAGCACAATATGAAGATAGAATTTGAAAAGTGTATAGGAGTTCTCTATCAGAATGCCCAGAGAAGTCCCCTTTGGGGAGGAACCATCTTAACTGAGATGCAATTGAATTGAGTATGCCACAGGAGTGTCTGAGGAAGAGCTTTACAAGGAGAGGATATTATAAGTGCTATAACATTAAATGACAGCAAGGGAAAATGGTAGGAGAGAAGATCAAGTTGATAGGAGAGGATCAGCAAATTTGGACTGTTCTGATTAAGGTAGCATTCCACCTGGATGGAGAGTTTGGAGTCAAGGACTGTGACAAAACATGATTTTCATTAGAAAACATCATCCTAAACCTTCAGTTATGACTATGATGGAAACAATGGATATCAGCCTTAAATTTCAACCGTAAGCAACTGTAAAACTGGATAAAATATATGAAGCAAAGATTTTCCAGAGGTGATCCTGGGAGTTTAGGAAATCACAGAGGGAACCCTCCATTCACCCTACCTCTCTGCCTGGGGAAACTTTCTCCACTAGGTAAAAGTAGAGTCCAAACACTGAGCAACAGACTTTTGTTAGGTGTATGTATTCCATCAAACTTTTAAGGAGGAAATAGCACTGATGTTATATAAACTCAGAAAATAAAGGAGAAAAGAACACTTCCCATCCCATTTTATGAAGTCAGAATAACCCTGATATCAATCTGACAAAGGTTGTACAAGAAAATAAAAGTACAGGAAATATCCTTTATGAATGAAAATTTTTTAAAAAATTATATATTTTTAAAAATGGGACTGTGGATATAAATCGGGGGTTGAGTGATTCCCTAGCATGCCCAAGGTCCTGAATTTAATCTAGGAAAAAAAATCTACAAAAATTTAACAAATCAAACTAGCAATAGGAACTATGTACAAATTAAGCAATATGTGCTATCATCAAAGTTATTGATAAAAAGCTGAAGGTCTCCCCCAGGATTGGGAATAAGGCAAGAACAATCATTCTTGCAACTTCTATTCAGCAAATATGGAAGATGTTTCCAAGTGTGATAAATCAAGAAAAAAATAATAATAAAAGCATATATTTTGGGAAAAAAAAGAAGTGAAATTGCTTTTATTTGCAACAACATGATTGTGCCTATAAATAATTTTAAGGAATCTGTAAAAATAACAAAACAAAACTACTAACTGTATAAAATTGATTAAACAAAATTACACGTGTCAATATTCAAAAAATTGCAATTCTGTACAAACAACAAATATTGGAATTTAAATATATCATTTACAATAGTAACAAAAACATGTAAAATAGATAAATTTAATGACAAATGTCCAAAATCTCCACACAGACAACTAAAAAACATTCTTGAGAGAAACATAAAAATGCCTCAATAAGCAGAGAAACAAGCTATGTTCACAAACTGGAAAACGAGATATTATTAAGATGGTCATTTCCCCAATTGATCTATAGACTCAGTGTAATCAGAATCAAAATTCCAGGAAATATTTCTATCAACAAGCTAATTTAAAAATGTATATGAAAATGCAAAAAACTAGAATAACTAAATCTTTAAAAAGAAGAACAAAATTGGAAGAACTATATTAGCTGATTTCAAGAAGCTACAGCAGAATATTAATATAGGGACAGATAAGTAGATCAATTAAAGAGAATAGAGTCAAAAAGCCACTAGCATATAGTCAATTAATTTTTGACCAAGGAATCAAAAACAACTCAGTGATAACAAAAGTCTTTTCAGCAAATTGTTCTTGAACAACTGGATATCTCTATGAAGATAAAAAGAACCTATATCACACTGGATGGAAAAATTAATTCAAGATGGATCACATCCCTACATATAAACTAATGTTGTATAGTTTCTAGAAGAAAACATAGCAGAATGTCTTTGTGACAAAGGGTGAGGCAGAGATTTTTTAGCAGAACACAGAAAATATAACCATAAAATGAATATTTGGTAAATGGAACTTGAACGACATTATAAACTTGTGTTTGTCCAAGGATATCCACTAAAAATGAGCAAGATGGAGACTTTCAGGAAAGAAATATTTGCAAAACATATATTAAAAAGTACTTGTATTTGAAATACGCAAGTAATTTCTACAACTCAATAATAAAAAAATAAGCAACTCCTACTTTTCTAAAATGAACAAAAGATTTGAACATAGACTTCATGAAAGGCAAATATGAATGGCTAATAAGTATATGAAAAAGTGTTCAGTGTCATTAATCAGGAAATTAACCAAAATTAGATTGCACTACATATCTGTTAGAATGGATAGTTTGCTTCTCTCTGAGTACTAATTCATTTTATGAACATATTACAATTTTTCTCATCCATTTTTTAAAAAGAATGCCTACGCTATCTCTAGTTTTTAGTTTTTATAAGCTGCTATGAGTATTCTATAAGTGTTTTTGTGGGCATATACTTTCATTGCTTTTGAGTTAATGTATAGGAGTAGAATGCTAACTCATTGGATAGGTATGTGTTTATAAGAAACTTATCAAATCACTTTCTAAAGTAGTTGTAACATTTTATTCTTTCATCAATGACATATAGGAGCATGAACCACTTCAAATTTTTCTCAATATTTTATATTGTCAGTCACTTATTTTAATAGTAACCATTTTAATCAATATATAGAAAAATCTAATTAATTTCCTGATTAATGATGGTGGATACTTTTTTCATGTACTTATTGGCATTTCATAATTTCCCTTAATGATGTCTCTGTACAAAACTTTATCCATCTTAGAAAATGGACAAAAATATCTTCAAGGATAAATACAGTCATTTCATAATGATAAATGATATCAATTCATCAAGAAGATATAACTAATCCAAAACCTTTGATTTCCCAATAGCAGAGGCTTGAAATGCATTTAACAAAGAAAATTGATAGATCTGTAAAATCACAATTAGAGTGGAAGATTTCAACATTTTAGTAATTAGTAAAATAATTACTCACTATTTTATTCAAATCAGTGTGGATAAAGAAGACTTGAACAACCCTACCAACCAACTTGACCTAAGTGACATTTACAGAACACTTCACCCAACAAAGATAATTTTAAAACATTATTGTTAAAAGAATAAATAAATGCATAGCAGAGAGTGCTAAGAACAGGCACAACAGTTCCACACAATCCACCCTGAGGACAGCCCTAGAGACAATTTTATCAGTTAATAATTCATCAGACTGTAAGGAGCAGATTGTGGGAATGATAGTTTAAATAAATAGGGTGTCATTTTTCTGATGTAGCAGCAATGAATCAATGTTTTCAAAGACAACAATTTCTGTGATTCTCTTGGCTTTTTAACCATGAATATTGAGCCATTATAATGATTTTTAAATTGTTTTTTTAAATTACTGCATTAGATATAGCTATCATGTCCACAGTTCAATAAAGAAAGAAGCTACAGTTTCAGTCTCTTACTAGGAGTTTAAAAAAGAAAAATTGTCCCCCAAAAACCCCAGCAGAATTTTGCTCAGATCTTATTGGCCAGAATTGAGTCACGTGGCAGTTCTTACCTCTTTTAAGAGAAGTAGGAAAGAGAAAAAAGAAAAGCAAAATTGCTTTGAATAGTTCAGATCACTGCTTTTTGGTAGATATTTTATGCAAGCTGCATATGTGATTTTCAAGTAGGCATTTTAAAAAAAAGAAACAAGTGAATTAACTATATTAGTATATTCTAACCCAATATATCCAAAATATTTCAATGTGCAATCAATATAAAGTTATTAAAAAGGTATTTTACTTTTGTGTACTCAATTTTTGAAATACAGAATATGTTTTATATTTACAGCATATCAATTAGGACTAATTTTATTTCACATGCTCAGTAGCCACATGTGACTAGTGAATACCATATTGGATATAACTACTTGAGAGCATTCACAATCTATTGCTTGAGACAAAGCACATTGCAAAAAAATAAGGTTTTGTTAAGAAGGGAGAGGGGAGATATGCAGTGGATATGAATACAGGCAAATAAAATAGCAGTTGCATTGATGCCAATTACTAAAATTATTATCCATTAGCTTGACTGGTCAAATAAACATGAAATTAAGTGGTTTTTGTTTAAGTGTTTAGGGAAGTCCACAAACTATTTTTAAAAGTTTGTTGTACAATTTAAGCAGGGTTTTATGTTCTTCAGAAAACTCAGCACTACAGATAGACTCATGTTTCCAGACTATTCACTCAATAAATGTTTACTGAAGGCTTTATGCTAGACAGCTTTCCATCACACTGGCAAAATACTTAAGATAACCAACTTACAAGGAGGAAAGATTTATTTTGACTCACAGTAACCGTGGTTTCAGTCTACAGTTAGCTAAATCCATTGCTTTTCTGTGGCAAGGCAGAACATCATAGCAGGGAGCATGTGGTGGAGCAAAGCTGCTTACCTCAAGGTGATCAGGATGCAGAGAGGAAAGGTGGGGGGTCCCAATATCCCCTTCAAGGGTGTGCCCCGCAGTGACCTCACTTCCTTCCACCAAACCCAACCTCTTAAGTGTTCCACTACCTCCCAACAGTGCCATTAGTTAGGACCAAATCTTTAACATATGAACCTTTGGAAGACACTTAAAATCCAAACCACAAGAACAGTATTTTTTTTTCAACCCTTCACTGGCTTCAATCTATAGTATTACTTCTAGATCTTTGCAAGTTTTTTTTTTTCCTCTGAAAGGAATATGTTCCCCCCGGTCCCATTTTCTCATTCCTAAACTCATATGACTCTAACTCACCTCTCAAAACTCAGAGAGAATGTTATAGCCTCAGGAAAACCTTTTACTAACTCCATATAATTATATTACATACTTCCATGGCCTGCTGTCACCCACCTATCATTATGCTCATTGCACTTTACTGTAATTATTTCTTTTATTATCCATCTCCCTCACTATATTGTATGCTCCACAAGGTCTGAGATCTTGTCTGTTTTGTGTTGTGGGATGAAGCAGACTACCTGCCCCATGTTTAATATATACTTGTTGAATGAATGAATGAATGAATGAATGAAATGTCATGTGAAAAAAAAGTTAGACAAACCTCTATATAAATACATAATATAACAATGTGGCTAAGGCTCCAGAAACATGAATAAAATGCCCTGGAATACAGAAGGGATAAATGTGTTGACCTGGAATCAAGGTGGTTAAAAGCAACCCAGGCAGAAGGGACAATGGTCTGGCAAAGACATACAATCCTGGATCTAGACAATTAGAGTAGGGGAGTGTGACTGGAAATTCAAGATATATTTCAAAATCAAAATCAATAAGATTTGATAAGATATTGGTGGGAAGTGTGGAAGAAGCAGAAGGTGTCCAAAACGACTTCCACATTTTCACCTTAGACGACTAGACTGGTGGTAAAATTAGCTAAGCTGAGAACAAATAAGATTTCAGGTTTTGTGGAAACTTTGGGGCATAAACATTAAAAAATTAATCAGAAATTTGAAATGGAAAACACATGTGAATATTGAACAGAGTATAGAAGATAATTGAAAACATGGGTACAAATGAGATCAAGCTCACCTGAATGTACATCTACAAAACAAGGCATGATTATAAAGTCATGCAACTGTTACTTCAAAAACACATAGAATTATTTAAACGTCTGAGTGAATGATGCTTCTTCCAGATGAGTCACCTCAGGAGGCCCTGCACTATGCTGACCATGCTGCTATTACTGCTAAAAATAATTTTAACACTCCTTTTGGGTTCATCCTTTAAACAGAACAAAATCTTCTTTGAAATATCTTCAATAGTGGCAAATCTTCATTGTTTCAGTATGAATTTGGGGAAACAGAAAATTTAGGGGTAAAACTGTTAGGGAAGGAGAATTAATTATATAGATCATTTTGGTTCAGACAAGAGAAGCAGCAAGTAGCAAGAAAGATTTTCCTATATGCCCAATAAATTGAATCTTAAAGCAGTATCAATTCAACAAATAAATATTTACATGGTGTCTGTGGGCCTGGTCTATGCTCTTGAGTGCACATGGCAGAAGGGAAATTCTTGATATGTTTTAAGCTATAGCAGTAAATATTCTTTTTCCCAAGTTGACCCTTTTTAAAGACCTACTGCTTAAAGAAGTATTAGATCTCTCTGGTTTCCTTATAGTTGCGCTAAATATGGTGTCCCAACAGTTAGTTCTAGGTGCATATCTCTTCAACAACATATTCATATGATGCTGTTATTATCTTCACTTTTTCTTTGCAGACCATTACCATGATCTCAGTCAGCACTTAATGCAGTTCCTTGAAGACAGTAGTGGTTAATAGAGGTTTGTTTGATAAACAGGTAAATGGATTATGAGGAATGACTAGGTAAATACATGATTTTAATATTTTCTTCAGATTTCTGCTCAAATGAACTATCCTCAGAAAAGTCTTTCCTAATCAGTCTATCTAAATATCCCACATACCTACTCCTGTCAAATTGTTATCTCTTTATATTGCTTTTTTCTCCATAATATTTATGAATATTTGAAATCAATGTATGTGTTTATTTCTGTTCTCTCTCAATAGAAAATAAATATGATGGTTGATTTTATGTGTCTACTTGATGGAGCTAAAGAGATGACCACATTACTGGTGAAATGTTATTTCTATGTGTGTCCATGAGGGTGTTCTGAAAGAGATTAGCATTTGAATTAGTGAACTGAGTAAAGCAGTTAGCTTTCCCCAATGTGAGTGGGCGTCATACAATCTCTTAGATGTCAGACCTGTACAAAAAAATCAGGGGAAGGGTAAATTTGCTTTCTCTGCTTGAGCTGGGACATCCATTTTCTCCTGTCCTCAAACAGTAGAACTTCTGGTTCTGGACTTTCAGACTTGGACTGGAACTTGTACCATCAGCCACCTATCATCCCTCAGTTCTGAGGCCCTCAGCCTCAGACAGAATTTTATGACAAGCTTTCTTGGTTTTGCAGCTTACAGATAACAAATTGCAGGACTCTTCAACCTCTCTATTTGCATGAGCCAATTCCTATAATAAATATCTTGATACATTTATATGTACTTATTTTATTGCTTCTGATTCTCTGGAGAATCCAAACTGATACAATAATCTTCATGACAGCAGTGACCTTGCTTAGATTGTTTACAGATGTATCTGCCAGTACCTAGAACAGTTGCTGGCCTAGTAGTTTCTTAAATAAATGCATATTTCAGTAGTCCATTGCTGTGTAATAAATTACCCCAAAACTTAATGACTTAAAACACCAACCATGTTATCATGCCTCCCAGTTTAGTGGGTCAGCAGTTAGGGCAGGGTTCAGCTGGAAGATTCTTCTGCCAAATGAGGACCTTCAGTGCTGTCTAGCTGATAGAGTGGTTTATCTGAAGTGCTTAAGACAGCTGTACTTAAATTTCTGACACTGTGGCAAGGATGACTAGAAGAATGAACTTAGCTAGGTCTGATGACCAGAATGCCTACACATGGCCTCTCCAAAATGGAGGTCTCAATGCAGTCATTACACTGGTTCTGGACTTTCAGACTTGGACTGGAACTTGGTTAAGAGCTCCCAGAGTGAGCATTCAAAGATGCAAGATTTCCTATGATTTATCCTCTAAACTCTAACACTGACATATTCTACTCATCAAGGAAATAACTAAGTCCAGTCTATTTTCAAGGGAAGGAGAATGCTCTCAAAGGGAGAATTAGCAAAGAAACTTATGGGCATTTTAAAATATTCTATATGCATGGAAGGAAAAAAAACTGAATATGTAGAATTGGGCAGGAATCTAAAACAGAACACTGATTGCCAAATGATCCAGTTATTATAAGTAGCCATGAAGAAAAGAATTTATAATCTGTCCACCTACTCTCTGCCCACAAAAAGACCAACTTTTATAGAGAGATCAAACTCTGGTAAATGTCAAGAACACATATTTTATATGTGTTCTCACAAATCAGACTATTGAGTGGATACTATTATAATCACATTCATTTTACTAATTATGAAACTGAGAAAAGAGATATAAAGTATACTCACAAATACACAGTTAGGGAGTGATAGGACCAAGCTCCAAACCCAGGAATTTCAACCCCAAGCCCACATTCATATCTGCCAAACCAGAGGACTCTCTAAGTATTATAATATATTTCAAGACTGATTTTTCTCACTAAGAATGAGCAAAAGAGATCTATTTTGAGGATGTAAAAAGGGCATGAATTTTGGGATCAACCCTGTGTCATAACCCTGGTTCTTCCTTGTCACGCAATTGTGGACAGGTAATCTAACCTGAATATATAAGGTTATCTGTAAATGTATCTAGTTTGTAAGATACAGTGGAGATAATCTGAAGTTCCAAGAATAGAGCCATCACTTCAAAAGACTTAAAAAGTGTTCTTTCCTTTCTTAGATATGTAACTTAATGCCCTACTTACAGGAAGAATCAATCCCATCATGTGTCACAATTTTTCAGAGGAATTTCTCATGACATAATTAAATATTTATACTGAGAGAAAAAAAAGTGCTCCAGAAATTTAGATTTATCTATCTCATTAGCCAGCCAGTTCAGTTTCTGCCCTACCTAGTGTGAATAATAGAATCAATTCTTTAAACAAAAGCAAAGTTACAACAGACAAATTAATAGTAGGGAGCTGTCAACAAAATGTATCATTAGTAATAGAAATAGCTTTATAAAATTCTTACTTTTTACTTAAAATCAAAATTAGAATGACACATAAAATAATATTTATCCAAAAGAAAATGCTTCAGTATTTAGTTCCACGTTCAAGTAAGTATCATAGGGGGAGAAATGGTAACATTAGGATATTAGCATTCTAACTCTCACAATATTACCAACATCATTAACATGAAAATTTTATTATTGATAGTGTATGGTCATGGTTTTATAAAAAATGATTTCCTTTTCTACTGCTAAAAGAATAAGAATGATACTTAGCCACTAATAATCATCATGTAAACAATTTATACTGCTATTTGAAATCTTAAATTAGCTTACTGCCTACCAAATAATAAGGAACATCAATTGCATTTACCATTGTTAAATTCTCTTCTTTCTGAATAAGGAGGAGAAGAAATAAACTTGAGAGCAGTCACTCTAAGAATACAAAACTAAAGTGCACCATTAAACAAGGAAAGAAGTGGCACAGCTTGTAGTGACCTAAGGAAAACACCTAAAGCTCTTAGAAGAAAAGAAAAAAATAAGGAAAAGTAGCTGGAGGTCCAGTGCAGAATAGTTCAAAATAAAAGCTTTTATATATATATATATATATATATATATATATATATATATATATATATATATATATACAACAAAGACGAAAACATTCTTGAGCTCTAATAGTGCTGTGTTTACAAGTACCACATTAAAAGATCAGAATAGTTTCCTAGAATACTTTTATAATGGCTTAAGTTACTAAATTAGTTTTGAATCTTAGAGTGGAAGGACTTCTGTAACACAACTGCATACGAGAATCACAGAAGTTAAGAGAGAAATGGATGGGCAAAGAAAGTCCAGTGATTCCAATCTTCTTAAAAATTATGTAGCTGTATTTTTTACAAACAAAAACAGAAGAAAATGTGGATCTTGAAGGGACAGATTTCAGAGATCTTAAAGAGAAGCATGGAGGATGGAGACTCCTGAACTTGAGACTGCTTGGACTTTGAGAAAGCAGCTTCCAAGGGAGGGACTATGCTGTTGACCCAGAGCAAAAGAAGAGGTGACTGCGATTATTAAGCAAAGCCTTTCATAGCCAGGGACTTAAGAGAAGTCACAAATCTCTGTTAATTTATGTAACAAATGCATTTCTAAAAGCCTCCAGTGAATTAGCCAGTGGAGACCAATTAAAGGGATAATAGTTTACCCTTTGCTCAATAAGTTACTATCAGCAAGTTTGGCAGACAAACAAGGAAACAAAAAACAAAAGCAAATGGACTTTTGTCCATGGAGGATATTAAAACTATGCCTCTTTATAGTCATGGAAAATTTTACACTTTATTACACTTAGGATTGTTGTAATTAGCACACACTAAAAGAGATACAGTGGAAAAGTGGCAAGGGGAAAGTCTAAAAGTCATATGTCTTTCAATGCCCTGAGTAGTCATCCTGGCATTATGCGAACAGGTCAACTGCTACACATTTTTTTTTTTAATAAGGACCAAACAGAGACAGAAATGCTTGCCCACTGGACAACAATTGAATGGCAATTCAGGTGTAATCTTATACTGAATCATTTTGGAAGGGAAGTGTTAAACATATCAATGTAGACAGCTATTTGTATGTTCTATGATTTGAGACCCACCCAAAGGAATGTCTTCCACTGAGTAAAGTGCCTAAAACTCATACCATCACCTATGCTTTATGTTTACGGCATGTGAAGGAAGGCACTAGGTCTGCTGAGAAATGAAGCCACAGTAGAGCATCAGGAAGAAGGAGCTTGGTCAGCAAGAGGGTATGTGGAATTGAAAAGACCACAGAAAGGGCAGCACAAACAAATGGAAAGGCTCCCAAAATAACTCTTCCTAATATTGCCCAAGAACTAAGTCCATGGGGAATAAGAGTTTGATGTTTTCTATCCTTTTATCTTACTGAATTGGTCTTTTTTGGCCTCAATTATTTTTGCTTCTTACTGATTTGTGTTTTGTTTACATATTATGAAGGATTTGTTTCTTTTTGGAAAGTGTTTTTGCCACTTGGCTTCTTTCCAGATCCAGTCCTTTCCAATCACCATTAACGGCAATTGATTATGTCAATTTTAGCTTTAGATGGACTACACACCTTTACAGAGAAATTTATATCAAATCCAAAATATAATTTTACCCAAATCTTTAGTTTGGTTGAAAGAGAATGATTATATAAATCATATTCATGTACTATATAAAATGTTGTATATGTGTTATATAGTGGGCAAACATTCAACCTACAGGGAAGGAGATTTTCTATCCTTTTATCCTTATATCAACAAAATTGTTTTGTTGCATGTATACACACACATATATATGTATTATTTATATAACATTCAAATATGTTATCTCTGTCTCATTATCTCTGTTTCTATCTCAAAATTATACTTGATTTGTGTAGATGATTACTCATGTCTAGATGAGTCAACTAATATCAGAATCCTATATAGTTCAATTCTTTAATATTCCCCCTCATCTCCATTTCTACCATCAATTCCCTTACAGCAAGGCCATAGGGATGGAGTTACACAAGTCCTTGGAGAAAATATCATGATACCACAGGCCCCAGATTCTGGATATGAAGCTCCAGAATTTGTTTTCCCAGTTGGATTTTGGCCTTGCCTTGGACTCATCCCTTCTGTGCCATTATATATTGAATATATATAACTTGCTTATGATCTTTACTCTCACAGCTAAGAGTTTGCTTTGAGTCTCAGACGAAATTTTGGAGTTGAACTTTATGACAATTATATTAAGACTATGGAGACTCTTGAAAATAGACTAAATACTAAATTATTTTGTATTGTGAGATAGACATGGGTTTGGGGGGCCAGGGGTTGAATGTTATGGTTTAGATATGAGACATCCCCCAAAAGCTCAGGAGACACAATGCAAGAATTTTCAGAGGTAAAATGATTAGATTATGAGAGATATAACACAATCAGTGGATTAATCCACTGATGTAAATTAATTAAGTGGTAAGGATATAGGCAGGCAGGGTGCAGCTGAAGGAACAGGTCACTGAGGATGTATCTTTGGGGTTTATATTTTGTCCCCGGTGAGAGAGATTTTTCTCTGTTTCCTGGCTGTCATGTCCTGAGCTGCTCTTCTCTTCCACACCTTTCTGCCTTGATGTTCTGCCTCACCTTGGGCAATAGTTATGGAGTCAGCCAAACATGCACTGATCTTTTGAAACTAAAAGCTAAAATAAATTTTCGTCCTCCATGTTGTCCTTGTCTGGACTTTGGACACAGCAGTGTAAAGACAACTAAAACACCTGGTTTATATTCTCATCACTGCTACTTGCCCTACTGAAACAGCCCAGCCTTCTTGGAGAGTTGTCCTTACCAGCTACCACAATTAATTCATAATCCTCTCTAAACAAATCTGATCCTGTCACCTCCTGCTTAAACCTCTGTGATGGCTTCGCATTGACTTCAAGATAAATTTTAGGCTCCTTGCCATCATATACAAGACACTGATCCCAGTCAGTCTCTTTAACTTTATTCCCTTTTGGTAACATTCTATGCTCTAAAATTATTAATAAATCTGTAATTTGTAAAGAGCTAATACTTCCCCTTGCCCCCCTTCCTTTTAATACATGTTGTTCCTTCTTCATGAAAAGCCTTCCCCTCTTTACCTTTTATGGCCAAGTTGATTTTTCAAAATTCAGCTTGGGCATCATCTTGTCTATGAAGTTCCCATACCACACACGGATACTTGGCATGAATCACACTGAATTAGAATTGCTTTCTTTCTTTCTTTTTTCTTTTTATTTTTCCTACCAGGCTATGAGCCTTGTATCTCTTATACCTACCATCTTATTTTGGTGCCTGAATGTAGCTAGGTTCTCAGTGTTGTGCAAATATGATTGCTTCTATTAAGCAAAAGTTACCTATACATAGGTTTATAATCTTTTCCAGGTTATAACCCTAATATTTGAAGAGAAATAGTATGTCTAAATTTATTTTATTATGACATTTCTACTAATTCAATATCCTGATCATCTTTGCCTTGGTGACCCCAAACTCCTTCTAATCTCATCCTACTTTCTGACCGCCCTCCACTTCCAAAAATTCTTACTATTTAAATCCTATATATGTCAATTCTTTAATATTCCCCCTCATCTCCATTTCTACCATCAATTCCCTTACAAATGCATTGTATTCAATGCATTTCCTAAGTAACACTAGACTTCTTCTGAATAATTCATTTCCTCTATCATCTTTTACTTCAAAATTTATCCCCATCCAAGAAAAAGATGCTGTTACCTTGTTTGATCAAGCCATCTAATCTTCGCTTCAGGGATTCCTTCCAAGCTATACCCTGAATGTGGCAAGGCAATCACCAATAAACCAGTGGTAGCAATGTTTGTGATCCCAGGGAAAGGGCTTATTGTGGCATCTTATTAAGGGAGTACCTAGTTAGAATTGTTTAAGGTGTTCAGAGGATCTAGATAGGAGATCTACCCTTTGACTAAGTATGGTGTTCCTATATTGGAGAAGGACTTGAACATCCATCTAGAAACCAATCTGATAGGATTCATGTGGGATGATCAGAGCAGATACGTGTATCTACTCAAAAATTTAAAAAGTCAACTGAGTTAACCTCATTAAAAGACTAACACCGGTTCAAAAGTAGGTACAGTATCATTATATTTCCTACAGTTATATGTAGATTTAATTTTTCATAATTAAATATGAAAACTAAAAATAAATTTTAAAAGACATGTTGGAAGTTTCCCTTATATTACTCCAAAGCTTTAATTTCTTTTGTATCGATTACAATTTAAGATATTAAGCTTATAAATAGGAGCACATTATAAGTGAGGTTTATTTGTTTGTCTATATGAAGTGTCTATCTGACCTCCTATTGGTTTTTCAGAATGATATTTGCCTGTTACTTTATAAGTATCAAAAATATTAAACTATTCAAAACTGCTATCTCATTTCATTAGCACACTGAAAGGAAGATTAGCTCAGTGCTGCTCTCCTCATTTTAGAAATGGGAACAGGATTGTGAAGAATTCGTTAAATAATTACAGCCATCAGCATTTACCAATAAAGTAAGATTGTTTATTGTTCATGTTTCTAAGTGTAAATTTTGAAACTTATTTATTAAGTTTAATTAAGAGGAAAAGTATACTTCACAGTAACTTAAAACATTCTTGCATTACACATTCCAATTATCACTGATTCATTTCTAATTAAATAAAGAATAGCTATATATTTTTGATATATATAGATAGATGGGGGAGAGAGAGAGAGAGAGAGAGAGAGAGAGAGAGAGAGAGAGAGAGAGAGAGAGACTGACTCCAGCATATCTGTGATCATCAATGTGGCTTTTAAAATTTTAGAAATAGCCGTATAGAGAAAAAATTTACTTTTGAAAGTGCTCTCAAGTTATCTTAAGTACTATTTTTAGATCATAGTCTCTGAGGGCAATAGCTTTATTGTTTGCTTAGAAATTCATTGCTTCGTTTTTGCATCTATTTGAAGGATCTCATAGGCTCCATCTATAACAAGAAGCTTACCCAGTATGTTAATTTTTTGAATGCTGCTTAAAAAAAAAAAAAAGCTGTCTTCTTCTGATAAACCCTAGACTTTAATAACATGTCCTCTGAATTAATTCTCTAAATGCAGTACTGAAGTTCAGCACAGCGATCTTGGCTGTTTAATTAGCTCACAGCTGCCTTGCTGGGATAACATTTCTTGTTGAGAAGGTAGGTTGGTACTCATTATTTGAGTTCTGGATCAGAGTTCAGTGGTCATCTGAAACTTTCATAAAAGAAGGGTTTATCTTTGTTTCCAGGGAAAGCTGTGTGTTGCTCTTCTTAATAATTGTTCAGAAACATTTGCTAATATTCTTGCCATGTCTGTATGTCCACTGTGTTGGTTTCAACTAAATCATAGCAATCTTCTAGATATAAAAGGATTCTGTATGATTTTAAAAAAAGAGTTATTAGTTTAACTAATATGTATCACAAATATCAAAGCTAAATTTCAACTTACTATTTAAAAATTCTTTAAACTTTTAGAATCTTCTTTTTAATGATATGGGTTATAAAATTTAAAAATTGCTTTTGAATCTGTATAAACTGTTAGTACATTTTCTAGTATCTAGTAACACTAGATCTACTATCTAGTAAATCATATTACCTTTCTATATACTAGAGAATATGAAGACTTAATCCAAAATGTGGCAGATTACATGCGAAACGATTAATTTAAACATCTAGTCATTGAATATCTACTAAAAAAAACTACATTATCTAATGGCAGCCTCAAAAGAACCTTAGAAAGTTATTTCCATTTTAGATAGAGGGAAACTAAAGAATTAGAGCATATTAGCAACTTGACCAAGATCACACATCTGATAAATTTTTGAACTGGAGTTCAAATACAGGCCTAACATCTAAGCTCAGGCTCTTTCTAAATGCCATATTACCTCTTCTTCAAAGCCAAGTTTAAGATTCATCTTTCCCATAGCAATTTTGTGTGTGTGTGTGTGGTGCTGGGGATTGAACCCAGGGCCTTGTACATGCAAGGCAAGCACTCTACCAACTAGGCTATATCCCCAGCCCTCCTATAGCAATGTTTTCAGTTAATTTTAATGCCCTCAGCATGAATTTATTCAATAAGTATCATGCTGTTAATATTTATATATTTCCTTGGAATTTTTTTTTCTTGTTGCTCAGACTTGTCAATACTACTAGATATGTGCATTCCCTAAGTCCAGACACTATGTCCTCAGCAAGAACTACAACACACAAATTTCAACTTCTTACCCTTCATGTGATTATAGATTTTTGCACTATACATATATTTTATATATATAGAACAAATTAAAGTTAGAAAAAATACATATATATACACAGATAATTATTCATACTTAGTATAAAAATCTAATTATAAATATTCAATGTGGAAGATATTAGGAAAAGAACTAAAAAGAATGTGTGTGTGTGTGTGTGTGCACATTTATATAATGTGCCTGGTTTTACCATTTAAATTCTTGCAGATAGAAAAGGGAGTTAAATGGAAAATTAATCTTAATTATTTTTCTATTTATAATAGCAATGGATAAGGTTCTTAAAACCTGGAGAAAGATGTCAAAATCAGAAGTAGAAAGAATATGAGGTTATTAAGTGAACAACACTTAATTTTTAAAGACATGAAGAGGAATTATAAAGGATAGTGAGAATGGATATCATAGTAAGAAAGGAATGGTAAAATATATGCAAAACAAGAATTATAATGGTAACAGGAAAAAACATTAAAAAAAGAAAAAAAAACACCTTTAGTTAGACTAGGACTATCTTAAAAAAACATTTATACAAATACAGTAAGTCATGTATGTATAAACTTGTATCAACAGAATAATGGTAGCCCAAAGAGAATTTTACATAACTAAGTCAAAATGATCAAATCTTCTTTCTTTTCAACAGGTTATATATGTAGAAATGTTTCTGTAGTCTCATAAACAAGAGAAAAACAATTTTGTTTGGTAAACTTTGTGGAGTTGATGGTGGAGTAACTTGATGGTGGAGTAATTTCATAGTTTCAGCATACATTAAAGCAAGGCATTTGAGAAAAATAATTTTTAAAAACTAGTAAAAAAATAAGAAGATGAAACAGATCATGGACAAACATGCTGAATCCTTGGTGCTAGGATTATGATTTCTGATAACAAGGCATTTTTTAAAGGGGCCAGCATTTGGAAATGGGAAAGCCAGAACACAGAAGAGTCTTGACAAGGAAAGGGATTCAGCCATTGGGACATGTTTTCAGAAACAGTCATAATTAAAGTTCAAGATGAGCCAGTGAGGTCAGAAACTGAGCAACAAACAAGCAGAAGTAAATATAAATAGATGTGAGAAGTAAGTCTAATCATTGGGTCAGAAACTGGGTAGGCAAGAAGATTACAACATCATGGTTACTGGAGTTCAGGGCAAACAGTGAGAAACTGGAGGTTTCAGATTCCAAAATAGAAAAATAAGACACATAGAACTTGGCAGATGGTCTGGAATCAGAAAACTTAACAATAGTCAGGTGGCAGAGTAGGTAGGACAACTTGATTCTGTGACAAGCTGTCCACAGAAGTTTCTCCATCAATACCATAAAGAAATTCTCATCAAGAATTCAGCATTTCTGGGTCTTGAAAGTAGAAATAGGAAGACACACATCGGACCAGATACAGTTTATTCCCAGTTTTAAAAAATTATTAGTGCATTTTAGCTAAGCATACAATGGGCTTCATTTTGACATAATCATATATGCATGAAATATAATTTGTTCCATTTCAGTCCCTGGTACTTCCTCATTACCTCACCTTCTCCCTACCCCTATTCTCCTTCCTCCTCCTTCTAATTTACTGGTTTTCCTTCTATTTTTTTAAGCTGGTGCTTTATAGATATACATAAAGATGGAATTCACAGTGGTATATTCATACATGTACATAGTATAATTTGGTCAATTTCATTCCATAGTTCCTTCCTATTCCTGTTGCTACTCCTTCCTCCTCAATCTCCTTCCTCTACTCCATTGATCTCCTTTGTATTTTCATGGGTCCTCCCTCTCCTCACACCCCTACTTATTTTGCTCTAGCTTCTGCATATGGGAAAAAGCATTCAAGCCTTGACTTTCTGAATCTGGCTTATTTCACTTAGCATAATGTTCTCCTTTTCCATCCACTTACCAGCTATTCTATAATTTCATTCTTTATGGCTACATAAAACTCTGTTGTGTATATGTGCTACATGTTATCATTCATCCACTGACATCACCTGGACTGGTTCCATAACTTGGCTATTGTGAATTGTGCTGCTACAAATATGAATGTGCCTGTATCACTGTAGTATTCTGATTTTATTTCTTTTGGCTAAATAACAAGAAATGGAATAGCTGGGTCTTATGTTGGTTCCATTCCTAGTCTTTTGAGGAATCTCCATCGTTAACAGGTTTTCATCGTCATAACGTTCAGTAGTTTTATCTACAACATTTCAAAGTCAGTGCTCTCTTCCTGACTCCGCCATTAGTTAACTCCTTACTTGTCATCTCAACCTTCTCCCTAGAAACCTACTTAAGATATTTTTCACATAACTATGATTTGTGACTACATGATCTTTTCCCAATACATTCAAGGAAATTTCTGAAGACATTTGCCTACTTCTTAGGTTATGGTCTTTTAGCTCAACTGAATGAAAAATTTTTCTTGAACAACTGATTTCAACTGGTGACCCATCACCCAATGAATCCCCCACACCTGTTCCTTAACAATATCTGAAGCAGATTCCTTAACTTTCTGGATCTTACAACTCTGTAAATTTAAGACCACATCTGTTAAAACCTTGACTCTCCACCTGAACCAAAGATGTTCTTTCTCCAGTCACTGTGTATTGAGGGGAAGAGGGTACTTAATATTTGCACTCCGTTTTCCCCAAGAACTTTGAAGGAGATACTCCTCTATTTCATCTCTGTTCTTGCTGTATGAAGTTACTTATCATGCTAATTGCTTGTTTCTGTTTTATGCTCTCTGGTGGCTGCAAAGACTCCTTTGTCTTTGGTGTCATGCAGTTTCTCAGTGAAGTATCTAAGGTGAATTTCTGTTATGTCTTTTTGTGCTTGGTACCTCTTCCTCAAAGTCCAGGGCAAAAGATAAGCCTCTGGTGCTTTTTTGATACTTAGTGAGCTAGATGAAATGTTAGGAATTCGTACCAGTATATCATGTGCTAAAAAGAAGAAATCTAGTTTCAGATGGCGTCTTAGTCCATGCAGATTGCTAACAAAAAAAACTTTGACTTGGTAGATTATAAACATTTCTGGAAACTAAGAAGTTTGTTTCTTAGTTCTGGAAGCTGGCAAGTCTAAGATCAAGGTAAAGGAATTTGGGGTGTTTATTGAGACCCTGTTTCCTAGCTCATAAATGGTACCTTCAAACAGTGTCCTGAGTTGGCGTAGAAGGTAGAAGAATTCCTTTGGGCCCATTTCAGAAGAGTGCTAATCTCATTCATGAAAGCTCTGCAAAGATTTACTCACCTAAATGACCAATCATATTCTAAAAGTTTTCACCTCCTAATACTGTCACCTTGCATGTTAGTCTTTCAACATATAAATTTGGTGGGACATAATATCACATAAGGGTTCAAGTTTAGCTCCCTGTTTTGCTCAGATCTTCAGGGTTCAAGTTTAGCTCCCTGTTTTGCTATATCTTCTATCTTTAGAACTCCATGCTTACACATTTCTGACTTATTTCCAGGTTCAATAATCTCCTCTGTCAATATCTATTTACTATGCTTGCTGTTCTACCTTTCAGTTCTTTTTTCCTAGCACTACAGACCTCTTCTATTTGTACTCAGTTGCATATTAACATTGTTTCCTGCATTTCCCCTAGCATGTATACACACCACACACAGACATTTGAGAAGCAGAGTTACATAATTCAGGAAACCTAATCCAGTAGATCTGAAGGACACTGATATGTGAATTTAAAAAAAAATCATCAAATGAAACTGTTATGAACTGATTTGTATTCCCTCAAAATTAATATATTGAAACCCTGACCCATGATGTGAGTGTACTGGAGAAAGGGCCTTTAAGGAGGTAATTAAAGTTAAATGAGGTCATAAAGTTGGGTACCTAATCCATGGGACCAGTGTCCTTATAACAAGAGGAAGGGAGAATCTTCCAAGAACGCACATCAATGAAAGGCCATGTGAGGACACAGTAAGAAAGTGGTCATCAGGGAGTCCTCTCCAGAAACAACCCTGCCTTCACCAGGAGTTTGGACTTCCAACCTCCAGAACTATGAGAAAATAAATATCTATTGCTGTAGCCAACCAGTCTGTGGTATTTTGTTATTGCAGTCAGAACAGACAAATACAGTCTGATTATCAGGACCATGCCCATGCTAAGAAACTCTGCACCAGATTGTCTCGAACTCTTATCAGATATAACCATAACAGGAAACCCCAACTCTGAACCATGAGAGAATGTCATGCCAACTTGTGGTGCTAAATTTATCTTGGATAGCATTTTTTTTTAATCCTTTGCTCATCCTTTAGTTTCTTCAATCAGCCCATTCCAGTCCTTAGCCATCCTCAACTCTGGCTAATGATTGAAAGTGCCTAAAATAAAAGGAATATTAAGATGGACATTTGCATGCCTAAGTCAACCTCCCTCTAAACTTCAACTTTTGCTCTTCCTTCAGTTTTTTCCCCTGCCTTTCCTCAGAAAAAGAGATACTCTTTTTTCTTGTTCAGTAAATCCCCTCTATTTGTTCTAGATTCTACCTCCCTCTTACCTCTCCTTCCATTTTCCAGCATTTTTCAGCATTCCTTTCTTGACCCCTTTCCACTGTCATCAAAAATACATGTGTCAACAAAATGGCTTTCAGTGACTTGTTTTTGATGACTGGTGAGTTGGCTTCTTTCCATCATTTCTAATTGGAAGAAGAAAATATTGACCCTAAAAGAAGTTCCCTGAGGTCATTGGAATAAAAGAATAAGGCTGTGGATATAAATTTAGAATTCATCATCAGAGAAGTGATAATTCATTTATTTTTTTCATTCATTTGAGTCAAATTTTTATTTTAAGCACCTATTATGTGTCAAATTCTGTAAGGCCAAGCATGGGAGCTCTATAAAAGGTTCTTTGTATAAATGAATGGATGAACTATCACCTTGATGCTAATGCCTTCTAAATAGCATCTTATTTTCCTACCTTCACAACCTCAGAGGATATTTGTCAGGATCAACAAATGCATAATGAGTAAGTGAATAAGAAACATTATTCTTGTCCTCAAGGGCTGAAGTCATAAAAATGGGTCAACTTTATAGAAGTCAGGACAGAGAAATGTTCAAGTATAAAACTTACTATAGAAGATAGCCAGGGGATGAAAATAAGAGCTAGTAAAGAACACATTGAAGAATGTTATGACAGAGGGGGGAGACAGAGTGGTGCATCAGAATCACTTCAAGGACTGCCCAAAACTCAAGACTCAATCAGAAGCTCTGGTACTGTGGCCCAAAAATCTACAGTGCTAAGCTCTCAAAGGTGATTCTTCTGTATGGCCTCAAATGAGAAGTTTGCTTTTAGTCAGCTTTTTGTTGCTGTGACCCAAAGACTCAACAAGAACATCTTAGAAGAGGAAAAATTTCCTTTGGCTCATGGTTTCAGAGGTTTAGTCCATGGTCGGCCAATTCCATAGCTCTGGGCCAGAAGTTAGATAGAACATCATGGCAGAGGGTATGGTAAAATAAAGTAGCTCAGGACAAGGCAACCAGGAAAGAGGGAGGGAGAGAGGGAGGGAGAGAGAAAGGGAGAGAGGGAGGGAGGGAGGAAGGGAGCCAGTGAGTGCCCACTCATGGGCCCCCTGCATGAGTACATCTCTACTCACCCTGACAAAATATAAACCCCATAGTCATGCACCCAGTGACCTACTTCCTCTAGCCACATCCTACCTGCCTACATTTACCAACCAACTCAGTTAATCCATATCAGTTAATAAATCCACTATTATTATTAGGTTATAGCACTCATAGTCTAGTCATTATACCTCCGAATATTTTTGCCTTGTCTCACATATGAACTTTTGTGAGACACCACATGTCTAAACCATAACAGTTTCAAAGAAAAAGTGGGCAAAATGAACAATAATATAAAAATTTAAGCATTAAAATATGACAAATCTAGGATTTGTCATTGATATGAAGAAAAAAAAACTTGATTTTTTTTTTTTTAAATTGGTAACATATACCAGAGATAGTGGTGTAGAAAGCTGTTAAGCCTGGATCGTTGATGGCTGTGTTTAGCCGCTGAATCAACCATACCATCACTCAGTCTGAACTTCTGATAAGATACTATTTAACTGCTATTACTCTAGTTTTTGTTTACTTTTGGCCAAATGCATGTCTGATTCAATAAATTTAAGATTTTATTTTCTTGAGGAGGCTTAGACTATGTCAAATTACATGAGGATCAGTGATTAAATGATGTATGCTTTAAAAGGATCACAAACAGTGTATGTCTCACAGAAAACAAACAATTCTGTTGTAAGACAATAACCTATTTAACCAAACAATTAAAAATGTCTATTCTTTTTTTTTGCAGCATATTAACTTGCTAATAAAGAGTAAAGAATGAATGCCTCTGAATAACAATGATATCATTTATTCAGTTTTTACTTTACATCAAATATCGTGTTAAGAACTTTAAGCATCTATCCCAAACCTTATAACAACCCTGATATATCAAAATTCATCGTTAATTCAAAAATTAATGATTTCCACCTATGGAGGTGAGAGATATCAAAGGTAAGTATATGTTTCTTGGATAATGACAGAATAAGAAAATAAAAGCAGCAAACTCACTAAGTTCCAGGTAACTTTCCTGGCATTTCTATTGCGCACCTCCCTTTGCAACCTAGATTCTATATATCCTTTGTGGTACAAGTCAGATTCAAATTTTCCTTAAGCAATCTACTTCAACAACATTTAAGTGTGAACTTTCTCTTTTTTGATCTCCTGGAATTTAGATTTAGAACCATTCAATATGACCTAGAGTATACAACATTTGGGGTAAAAAAAAAAAAAAGGCCTTATATCTAATAGGGTTGAAGATATTTAGGTGCTAAATAATTCTGGGCAAATGATGACATCTAACCATTTCACATTTTTCATGTTATAAAAATTTTCCATTATATGACTTGAAAATTCTTATTTTAGGCTTACTTGTAATTATGCTCCATTTAATTCAGCAATGTAATTAATTTGTTTCTAATAGATAACGATTCTCTGTGGTTTTCAGCTAAGTAATGTTTCTCTTGACATCTCTCTCTCCAGTGATCCAGGTTAATGGAAATTCAAGAATACATAAAACTATTTTTATGAAGCTTTTAATATCCCTCCCTTTTCCCTCCCTACACCTATCAGTTCTCTTTAGTGCTCCGCAATGATTTGGACTGACATATCCATATATGCATAATGTGTATTTGGGGAAAGATGTGGTATTAAAAATATTCAGCTGTTGGTATGTCTTTATTTTTGTATTGTTGTTAGATGCATGTGATAGAATTCTTGAGAGAATAAAGATTCTAATGCTTTCCTTTATGCTTAATTACCCTGATAATTTTAGAAAACTATCTGTGTGAGTTATACATCTTGAATTGATTGATTTACCAGCAAAGATATAATTTAGATTTATTCTATTGAAAGGAACATACTTTTAAAAACTGCCAAATATATTATTTTGAATGTGAATCCTCTCCTCAGTGGTAACATTCCAAATAGTAACCTTGTCATAGGGTTTATGTATCTTCACAAATTTTGTGTTAAAACTAAAAATCATAGTAGAAGAACTTTGTAAGATTAAGTATTTCAACAGTAAAGTATATTACATTTTCCCTTATTTTGCACTGATAAATCTCTAGGTAAGTTAAACACAAGAGATAAATTAGTTCTAAGATCAGGAAGATATGGTTATGTGATACACAATGGCTTCATTGATTGCAGGTAGTTCTCTCTCTCTCTCTTTTTTTTTTTAAGAAACACTAATTAAGCAATCCAATATTTTCTTGATTTTTACATTGAGAAATATGCCATTACAGAGGTTTCAATACTAAGCTTATGGGACAAAAATTAAATATCTTAGTGTAATGTGCAGTTATTTCTATACTGTTTTCAGTTCTTATGTTCTATTTGAAGAATAAAAATCTAAAACCAACAAATACAGTATAATTATCTTGATTATGACAGTAAAAGTTTATCATGACTCACGTTTCTTTGAAATGCATACAAATATGTTCTAGAATATGTATATATATATATACACACACAAACATACACAATTATTTTATGGGTATATTCATATACCCGTATGTATTTTTGAATATATATTTTCAAACACATAGTCTTTTATGGGTGTATCTGTATACCCATAAATAAAACTTCATTGAAATTACATTGTGTAATGAAGATGCTCAGTAATTTCTGAAACACAACACTTTTAGAGCACACATTTTATAATTAGAACTGTCACAAATCCACAAAGTGAACAGATATTAGTTTAATCTATTATCCATTTGCTAGTGTACGATAGTAATGATTCATATATTACTTTAATGTCAAATTCTTGATTAAAGTAGAATGCATAATTCAATTTTCTATTGTAACTTCCTTGGAGGAAAACTTGGAAAAAAGCCAAGGATTCTTGAATGTGTCTGAGCCATTTGGAAGATAATTCAGGGAGAGAGAATACTGGAAATTACCTAAGTGAAATTTAGTTAATTTGTTCTTCTATTAAGCAGATTTGAAATAGTATCCGGAAGGGCTATTTATTGTAAAGTACTCACCAATTCTGTAACAGTGATTAAAGAAAAGAAAAAAAATGCTTTCATTCTGCCCAGTGCTAATTTTGTATGTTAAGGGCACAGCTCTTAGAGGGTTGGTAACATTTAATCTAGTGAGATATGTGAAATTTAAAAAAAAAAATTATTTTCAACAGGATCAACTGGGAATTTTTTTAGCTTTTGAACTTCTTTTAAGTGGTTTGGTTTTAATCCTTTAAAAATATTTTTAATAAATGCTATCAGAGAGTGAACATACATATAATAGAGTACTTCTTGTTGCCGGTATGCTTTTGAGAACACTACACAAATAATCTTCCACTATGAAGTTGGGAGGGGAGCAGACTGCAGAACTTTTTGTTCTAGTTAAGTGATACTGAAAATAACACTGACAAGGTCTCTGAGCAAGTGGGGATTTTTAGTTCAAACAGAGGCGATTAGACAAAGATGGAGCACGGTATCCTAGGCAAGATACAAATCTTTAAAGATGCGTGTATAGGAAGGAAAACCCGTTTGATTTTTAAAGCAGATATCAAGATGGGTGCTTTTCTTTTTTAACTTGCAAAAATCTCTTGAAAAGTCGGAGCAAAACTGTTACTTTCTCGCATATAAATACTGCACGATACCGAGTATTTTCTTCATTCAGCCTCCCACCCCAGGAATGAAGGGTACGGGGTTAAGATGCCACAAGTGAATTAAACGAACCATCGGCTTGGTAGAAAGCATTAAAAAAAAAAAAGCAAACCCAAAACAAAAACACGAGGATTTAAGCACAGATCTTTCGAGGCCTGCGTGCATCGACCAAACGCCTGAGTAAACCCTTGGGCTCTGCAGCGTGGATCCCCGGTATCTGTGGACCTGGAAAGCAGGAACAGATAGGGTGCCTCGCGCCCTTAGGGGGAGTGGGCTCTCTTCTCAAGGAGCGAGCCAACGGGGAAGCACTTGGTCGTTCGGCGCGTGCGTCACGGCCCGGGACAGGCAACAAGTCCAATGTACAGTGGGCGCAGAGACGCGGCGAGGAGCCGCTGACTGGGGTTCGACTCAACCTGTCCTCTCCAGGAGCGCTCGCCCGCTCCCGACCGCCGGCCCAGGTTCCGGGCCCTAGAGGGGCGCAGGCCCGGGGGGTGCTTGGGCTGGGCCCCAGGTGAAGGGCGTCCGCACTGCTCCTGCGGCAGTCGTGGCTCTCTTGTCTCCACAAGTCGCGGGAGCAGCCCGGCCCCGCGCCGAAGCTGCAGCTGTGACTGACGGAGTCACTGCCCCGCGCTCCCGAGCCGCCCCCTCCTCCCCCGCCACCCCCTCCCTCCCCGCACCGACACGTCATGGAAATACGGACGTCAGAACCTTCCAGCCAATCGCAGGCACCGACAGGAGGGAAGGGGCGAGCTGGAGGGGCGGGGGCAGCAACGAGCCGAAGCGCTCGGGGAAGGAAGAGAGGGAGGGGCGCGCGGAGGCGCGAGTCCCCGGGCTCCTCACTCTGGCCACCCTTTCCCCACCGCGCGGCAAGTTCTAAACGCCGGGCGCGCGCTCGTCTGCCGGGGACGCGCTCGCCGGGTCCTCCCCTTAAACGCCCTCTCGTTGCCGCTGGGCTCCCAGTCCCCGTCCGAGCGGCGCTTCCTCCGCGCGCGCGCGCGCCCGCCCGCCCTCAGGTTCCCCGCGGGCCGCGTCACGTGATCGCGCCCAGCCAAGGCGGCAGCGGCGCGAGCTTCGGCAGCGGTGGCAGTGGCAGTGGGAGCAGCTGCGCCGCCAGCGTGGAGCGGGAGGCGTGTGGGTGTGGAGAGAAGGGAGCGCCAGACCGGAACGGGTGAGCGTCCTCCTCCCTCTGCCTACTCCCGGCAATCTTGCGGGCCACCCGATGCAAGCGGCCCCTGCCCGGAGCTGCGCACAGCCTCCTCGTGCTTGGCCATCCTCTTTCTGGTGCCCGCGGGCCCCGCCCCGAACGGGCTGGGCTGCGGTGCTCACTGAGGGGGCTGCACCCCGCCCGCCGCTGCCGTTGCGGACGGCAGCGTGAGGCCGGCAAAGCAGCCCGTGCCGAGCGCGGCGCGCCCAGTGTGCGGCTCTGCGGAGCTGAGGAGGCGGGTCCTGCGGGAACGCGGGCGGCCACTCGGCGGCTGCCGGGCTCTGGGCGGGGGCCGGCCGGGCGCCGCCTCCTCCTCCTTCACCGCCGCCGCCGCCTCCTCGCAGTGCAGCGTGAGTAGGGAGCCCCGGCTGGTGGACGCCGAGCCTTTCAGCTCCACGGCCGCCTCATCCGAGAGGTGCAGCTGCACCTCCGCGTGGCGCCCTAAGTCCTACGAGCCGTCTGCGGACGCGCGGAGGACCGAGCCCCTGTTCTCTGCGCTTCCCGCTGCCCCTCGCTACCCCCCCCCCCCGACCCTTCTGCAGCCTCCCTTTCCTTTCCCCCTCGGAAAATGGTTCCCGCTGCCGCGCGAGGTGAGTGGCGGCCGCCGCCCGCCCGCGGTGGGGGTGGTCACCTGCGGGGGAGGCCGGGCGGAATCGGGAGGTGGTGGCTTCGCTGCTGGGGTCCTGACAGCTGGCTGCCGGGTGGACTGCGGGGCGTTCGAGAGAAGTTGGCTGGGGCAGGCTGGGGGCCTCACAGGTTGTCTCCTGCTGGGGAATCTTAAAGGTGAGCGTGTTCTCGCCGCGCGCCTCAGCGCTTGGTCCAGCCTGAAGTCGCCGCCCCGGACTCGAGGGACAGTGCTCAGTGTGCCTCCTTGTCTACGCCCGCGGCTCTTTGACTTCACCGAACCGCCTTGGCCGCGCCGCAGCCCATCCCAACACGGGTCGCCCCCGCCCCGGCGCGTGGTGACCTTGAGGGCAGCGGTGCCGGGCGCTCCCTATCCCTGCGCCCGGGGAGGGTCACCCCTTTAATCCCCTGCTTCAGCCCCCCAGACGCACTGCGGACGGGGAGCCGAGGGGCCCTCAACGGCCTCCGGCGGGGCTGGTTGATGGATGCATGTCAGACAGGACAGTGACTCCGGAGGAGTTAGAGGGCCGCCTCGCCTTTCTTCTCCTGTCTTGCGTCTGGCCCCCGCAGGATATTCACGGTTGCTTCCGATTCGTGTTTGTGGACTTAGTTTAAAAGAAAAAAAAATCTTCTCCTCCCCTCTTTGGAAAGGATCAGTAAGGAAGAGGACGACATTTCAGTTGCGGGGGTGGTGGTGGGGTGTGCTCCCTTTATTCCATCCTGCAGGAGAATCACATAGCTAAGCTAGTTAGCGACCCCTGGGTCTGCGCCTCGGTCACTGGCCAGTCGGTCTCTGTGCGCATTTCATTGACCAGTTTTCTGCGGGACTCGCAGCGTTGGGAGTGCACTCATCCAGTGCGTGTAGCATTGCTTGGCGCCCTGGCGAAGAGGGCAGGTCTTGGTCACAGCTGAGGGAGTCTGCAAAAACCTAGAGGGCTGGACCCTCCTCGGTACGCTGATTTTTGCCTATCCCCTAGGTTAGAGCGCTGCGGACAGCCACCTTTGGCTGCTTATGCACGCTACTTTTCTGGATGTATTAATAATCTAATGGTTTCTGTTGGTGTTGATTGCTGTTCTGATAAATTAGTTACATGAATTTCTTCATACGTGTCTAGTTATGTGCATATGTCTTGGGGCTGTCTGCCTTTCAACATGGAAGCCTTTGTTGTGCTTAACCTCCTCCACCTGAGGACAGTCTTACTTTAAAATAAGGCTCTTGTTCAGCGTGGGTGTATTTTATAATAAGAAGTACTTGTAAGGGCCTGGTTTGTATGAAGCTCTCTTCGGGCATCCCTTTGGATGGTGGCCCACGTGAGTGAATGGAGGGCCTTCCCTTTCCCTGCCACTAGCCTTCCCAGGGGAGACTCCCTGTCCTTGTGTGTGGCCAGAGGCGGATTGGGGGGAATTAAGAGGGATTGGAGGAGAATCTGCTTTTTGTACTTGTGTTCCCCTTCCCCTATCTCCCCCCTTTCTGGTGAGTTCAAATTTGAAGTAAATAGAGACATTTTTTCTTATCGGGAACCTTTGAAGGCTAATATGAAATGGGCTTTTTAAAGCCATGATTTCAGGGGGACGTTTTAGTTTCTACCTTGCTTTGGTAAGGCAGTTAAATTGCTGTAATTAAGGGTGGATCTCTGTCCTGATTTTGGCTTGGGTGTAACTGCAAAGATCTTCGAAAAGTAACTGTTATTTCCTACCATATAGTCTGCAAAAGTGAGTCACATTCGGGTGAGTTGAGGACAGAGCGCCACCTTTAATTTTAAATTTCTTGATTTACTTTTATTCAAATGGTAAAAATTCAGAGTACGCCTTCTTGATTTTTATCATAGTTGTCATCTCTGACATCTCCATTTAAACATTATAAGGGGAAATTGTCTTCTGTAATTTCTTAAGTCTTTTGGAAGGAATTTCTTCAATTGTATAGAAATTATAATTTTTTAATTGAAGCTTGTGATCTAATATAGCATTCTAAGATGAGGTGACAAACTGATTTTGATTTATGATTGTGATAAAGTAATCGTCGTATTGGTAGTCTGGATCTGCTTAGGAATTAGAAGAAAAGTAATAGATGCATGTAAATAGATGTTTAAAGGTAGCTATTCCACTACCAGCATTATAGTGGTTTTACAGTATTTTTGAGCTGCTGAATATTAACAGTTTCTTAAACAAACATGCAAAATCAGTGAAATTATTAACCTTGCTTGCATAAGGTGTAGTAATTTTTTGTTATCTTCCATCTACTTGACTTTTATGGGTTTACTCAATTACTTGTTTTAAAGTAATACAAATGAGCACTTCTAGGAGGAGTACTTAATATTCAGTTTAATAAAGACCATGTTGGAAAAAGTGGTTTCTATATATGGCTTCTCTCAAGTTCAGAGCATATAAAAATAAATGGAATTTTTCATGTTTAGAAAACAGATGCTGTAGTGACAGCTGAATTGTTGTGATTCCCCTGCCTACTTGCTCCTTCCCTTTCTTACTCCTTCCCAGATCAAAAATGTACAGGTACACTCTCGCTTTAGGCACAACATACTTTTCAATTATTGTACTACAGCTGTAACATGAGGAAAAAAAAGGCTTAGCTCTCAAATAATGAATGAATTGACATGTGTATAATATCTAATGTAATCTTAATTACAAACCACAAGATATTATTACCATTCTGTCTTCCTTCAAATTTTAATTCAACACTTGTGATTTCTTCATAGACTACTATAAAGCATCAGCTGTTGATTGTAGGTAGATCTTTATTAAACAAAAACTAAGCCAAAAGTCTGTTTGAGATGAAAGATGGTTTATGCTCTTAGTATTACATGGTCTCTTTCAAGTGGAGGATTATGGCCCCAGGTAAAAGGACATTATTTAAGCTCTTGGGTTAATGCAGAGAAATTATACATTGTTACATATACTTTGATAGAATCCTTTATTTGGGGGGATTAAGTTTACTAATTTCCTTTGACAAACGTGTTAACTTCATTTTGGATTAAACTGTTATGTTAAAATGAGTTTTAAAAGGAATGGTCACCCAAAACTTTTGCGATATTGAACAACAACAAAAAGAGCATTTGCTGTTTTTTGGTTTTATTTTGTATGTGTCTACACAGTTAAAACTTATATTTTCACTTTTGAGTTTTGAAATTTTGTAATTAATGAAAAAAGCAATAAAAGGAATAAAGATTGACAAACTTAAGATTTAAATTTTGCATATTGGGTAAAAATTTTTATTGGATTCATTGAGAAAAAAATATTTTCTAGTAGGTGTCTAATAGAAAGGAACTAGTAGCTTATTGGAGAATTTTTTTTATAGAGTCTGAGATGTCATTACAAGAAAAATTATATACAATAGTTTATAGGAATAATTTCAAAGAGAATTTTTTTAGCTTTTAGAAAGCTAAGACACAGTTATTAACAATTTTTATTATAGAAATGTCAAATGTGAGAAAGTAGACTGGCAAACTAACCATTTTTGACATCCTCATGGCTTGTCTAATTCCACTTGTATCTTCGTATAAGAAATGGATTTGTTATAAATGGGCATATAGGATAGAAAATGGACTTGAATTTTAATGTTTTATTATTTACCATTTACAGAATATAATGAATAGTGTTCAATATTTAATTGAATGTGAAAGATTCAGTTTTGTGTTCTGTATTGTTTAAATTTTTTTCTGATAGTCTGTTTTAAATCAGGTGCCTACAGATAGCATTTCTCAAATTTTGTGTCTGAATACTTTATGGTAATGATTTATGGAGTGCTTTACAGTTTTTGAGAATGTATTTGCATACTATCTCATTTGATTCTCACAATAAATAATCCTGTGAGATAAGTAAGATAGATAGTTGTACACCCCCACACCAGTTAAAAGGATTTAGCAGGTCCTTAAGATCATTTACCTAGCAGCTAGATTAGCAAGAAATGAACTCTAGGTGGCTTCTAGTTTTTTTACTCATTACTCTTCCCACTATACATGTTTATATAAGTTTATGAAAGTTATGTAACTTTATGAAAAATCAGTTTCTGATTATAATAAACTCAATAGTGGAATATAAATAGATTGGGTTTATTTTTATAATCTAATCATTACTTATATTTGGCGTGATGCAAACATTTCATACCCTGATTTACTAATAGCTGAGTAAATTAATTTGAACATATTTAAAATACTGTATTTTTAATTTTTTTTAAGTTAAGAATTTCATTTTCAAACACCTGTTGGTCTTTGAAATAAGTAGTAGAGATGTCTTAAATCTTAAGTTAAAAATAAAATGTTCTATACTAAAAATTTCTTCTTTTAATTCCGACTGTAATTTTTTATGCACTTGTTTTTCTGCCACGTTTATTACCTAAATCTTTTTGAAATATTAATCTGTTATGTAATGAAATGTAAAAGTTTTAAAAGATCCCCAAAGAGATTTTAGTTCTTGTAATTCAAAACTTTTGTTATAAATGTGACAGGGAAGGTAATGGTTCTTTAGCCTTAGTGTGGACAGGAAAACATTGCCCCTGCAATTCTGATTCAGCAGGTCTGGGGAGGGGCCCAGAAGTCTGCATTTTGAGAAATAAACTGAATTTATAAGTAAGTTAGAATTACATAGTGGAGATGCCATTATTAAATCAGGAGGACATTATGGGTTTATTTTAGCATAATTAGAGCTTCCAAGCAGTTGTGCCTGTTTTAGCAAAGTTTGATTTATTTATTTGAATGTTTTTTGTGACAATCATAAAAGTGATAAATTGAAAATATTTCTGTTATCTGTGTGTGCAGTCTTTCAGAAGATCTGTGTAGTTATTTATTAAGCACTGTAAGCTTTTATAGAGGTTTTTTTTTTCATGTCTTAATATTTACTGTCTCCAAAAGACCAATGCACAGTGTATCATCACAAAACTATATTTAGGCTTTAGTCTAGTTTTATTTATTTATTTTTTTGTTAGAGGGAAAGTCCTTCAAACCAAATGGACATAAGTCAGTGGATAGATAGTCATCCTTTTTTAATATCAGTGAAAAAGCAGTTACTCCTTCAAAAACAACAGGTTGATGCTGAATGACCTTTCAAGAGCATTAATGATAATAGACTAATTGATAGTTTACTATTCTGTGTATCAAAACAAAATTTAGTGCTGTTTCACGTAAAATCTTAATAGTTTTTGTAGTTCATTAATCTCTTATAAGGTTTATTTGATCTTTGTAGTTCATTTGATACTAATACTGTATCTCACTTATAGATTAACTGACATTAGTAATAATCCTATATAAGACCATTTTTAAGATGCAGTTGTTTTTACTTCACATATTACAATATAGTAAATAGCCTATACCTGTATTTAAAATATATTTTAAAATTAATTTCAAAGTAGGTCCATCTCAAGAAACTGAACCTATTTTTTGTCTATCCAAAAAATTTAAGCTTGATGGCTACACCTTACAGATTGTTAGGAATTATGGGTTATAATTTACTAATGATTGTGGAAATATAAATAAAGGTTTTTGCCAGAGACATTATGGGGAAACTCCCCCTCCCCCTTTAATGGTGCTTGGGGTTGAACCCAGGGCCTTGTGCATTGAGGCAATCATTCTATCAACTGAGCAATATCCCCTGTGCCCCTATATTCTCTTATAGCAATTTTCTTTTAATTTTTCCTAGGACAGTGTCAACTCTGCTAAATAGCATGTGGTGTTTTTAGTTACCTGTTTGGTAAGAGTTTATGTGGTATTTATAAGTACAGTAAATTTCAGTAACATGGGTTCTTAAAATCTGGGATACCTGCTTTTTAAATTACTGTCACCTGGGCCTTTAGAGAAAGAATATAGTTTTTGAATGGACCAATGCTTGCTTACACTATGAAATATGAGATTATACTGTCTAACTGTAAACTGGTAAGACTACTGTACAAACTCAATAAATTCAAGAGTAAAGTTTGTGTTTGTTTTTTTCTGAAAAGTAAATTTTTAAAAAGGTTTGATTGCTTAACCTTAAAGATGACTTTTTAAATAATTTTATTATTAGCAATATGATCTATTCATTTTATTAATCCAGGGAGTTCTCTCCCAGGAGGATTTTTAAAAAATAATCTTGTTCTTTCAAGAATTCTCAGATCTGCTACACTAATCTGCCTTTCATATTTGTGCCAGAATTTTTTTGTTATTTTTAAAATAGCCTACCTGCTGTCATTTCTTTACTAAAACTTCTAGTGGTTCTTCTTTTTCCTTTTTTCAAAACAACTTGACTCAGAAGACCTTGTATAAAGGAGCATAGTATTTTCTAAAGAATCTTTAAAACATTATTTGTAAGAAATATTAATAGGGATTTTGTAGGGTAAAAGTAGCAAAAAATTAAAGTCTAGGATTTGCTGATTTATGCAGTTTTCCCATTTGGGATTTCTTCAATGCTTTCATATGCTAATATGGACTGAATCTGTCCAAATGTTCAGTGTTTTCTTCCATTTCACAGACTACCTTTTAATGGAACATCTCACCTGTCAATTTGAATATACTGCCTAACCAGGATCACTACTTTGCACACCTCCAGAGGGTGCTATTCACATAGAATACAAGATTAGGTGTGTGTTCTGGAGAGCGAGCTGTGTTGCATACTGCATTGCAGGTGGCTGCCCACTTGTCTGCTCTGGCAGTTTTCTTTTCCCCTTTGCTGTGACTTCATATTTTTTTTTTCCTCTCACCTCAGTCTTCTGGTCTGTCTGAATCTGACCATCCTTTAAAACTTAGAATTAGTCCACCTTTTTCAGTTATCTCTCATTAATTTTATTGGGATTTCTCGTATTTAGGCTGTATGCTTCCTGCATATTATTTCTCCTTTTGTCTTTGTTTCATTTATAGATGGTGTAGTTAAGATAAAACATAGGTTCTTGAGGATGTATAGATAGAGTTTTATCCAACATACCTTCAGTTAGTATTTCTGCATGCTGATTGAGGAATTGGTCACTTTTTTTTTTTTTTTTTTTTTTTACCTTTTTTGTATTTATTTATTTACTTATTTTTATGTGGTGCTGAGGCCGGAACCCAGCTTGCACGTGCTAGGTGAGCGCTCTACCGCCTGAGCCACAACCCCAGCCCCAATGGACACTACTTTTGTTAAGGTAAAGCACAGAAGGTTGAGGTAATTTCTCTGGGAGACTTTCTAAATCCTTTTCAACTTCCAACATTTTAACAGTGCTGATATGGGTTAATAAGACAGTCTTATTTCTGGAGGGTAGCTGCATTTCATAGAAGGTTACTATGACAGTATTTAGCTCTGTATAGGAAATATTTTACCATTTCTGAATTTCAGTGTGGTAATTAATTAGAGCACATTAGAATTTATTCTGATTGTAGTAAGTCAGTTGTAATAGCAGTTAAGATTTATATTTTAAAATGACTAATTTTGCTTTTTTTTCTTTTGGCTTATGCCATCTTTTTTGTTCATCAGGATTGATGTTATTGAGAGGTGCTTTTTGATTCTGTGATCCATTAGTACATTGTATGATGTAAAATGCCATAATTTGAAGCATATATTATGGTTTAAAATTTAAAATATGACATTTTTGTAGTTGCTATTTGTTAAGAGTATTGTTGGAGCTGTTTTAAAATGTTTCTTACAGGTACTTTATTTTTCTAAGAGGGTTCTCCTCTGTGAACTGAGAGTCAACTGTTAGCACATAACCTGATACAAAATCACTGGAGGCATCAGAAAGAAGGACAAGTGTGTGATCTGCTAAAACTTGAAGTCTGGTAATACGGATATTCTTCCACCTTTCTTTCATGGTTTAAAAAATAAAGCCTGTACTTTATCACTTATACTGAGTGCTTATGTAGTAAGCAGAGTAGAAATTTTACATCAATTAATTTATATAAATTTAGTATATACATCATCACATTAAAAATGCTTGAAAAAAATTAAAATGAGGTATTATAGAAGACATTTTAAGACTTGATCCTGCTTTAACATTTCAGTGACAGTCATAATAAAATTGTTGGTCAGAGAGAAGCACAGAATTGGTTTTGTTAATGAAAAAAAGAAAAAGAAGTCTGAAGGCAACAATCAACAGAACCAGAAGAAGTAAAATGGATTAGAGCAGTAGGTCTTGATCTTTTACTGTAATACGGGCATATTAATTCATGCTCCTTGCTGACACCTAAAATCATGTGAGATTTTCTGTTCCTTTTTTGTAATTCTTTATTTGTACTCAATCGACAAAATGATGCTATAACTACTATTTTTGTTTGTTCTTTTAAAAAGTGACTCTTGAACTTCAGGTACTTTACTTTGGAAACTAATACCATGATGGAAAACTGCTGAGTGAAAGGGCCCCAGTGCAGATAGAGAACTGAAAACAGGAAAGGTCAGTCAGTGGAATGGGAAAGAAATGATGGCAAAGTTGAGGAAAAGGAGCTCCTCCAGCATAAAACTCAGTGTCGGGTATCAGAAAAATAAAGATGAATCAGCCTCTGTCTGCATACACAGTGGTTTGAGGTGAAAAAAATATTTGCCTTTCAGATTAAACCCACTGTTTTTATATATGTAGAATACTGGAATGTGTTGGATTTTTCTTTCACTCTTGGTTCTCTTGCTGAAGTCTTCCATAAACTAGGAATGCCTGCCTTCCTTAGAGCCTGTGTACCTTTATGATATTCCTATTATGTGATTGGATCTAAAGCTTTTGCTTTTGTTTTTTTCCACTGTGGTATCTTATAGTCTCTTCAGATATAAGTTTTGTCTTTGCCACTGAAAACCCTAGTGGCCTTGAGTAAATAAATCACTTTGATTTCTTACCTCCTGAAAAAGTACAGAGTTGTTTTTTTCTTTTTTAATTAATTTTCTTTAAGTTTGGCTTTCAAAAATCTTTTTAGATTCACAGCATATTCCCACCTCCATTTGTCAACCATTTAGTTTTAAATTATTAGCTTTGTCTTTTAATTTTGTCTTTTAACCACCTTATCTCCATTTGAGTTTCCATCTGTAATATGCTGTTTCATTCATGAAGATAAATATATCTATTCAATAAATATATTTATTGAAAAGCCAAATTATCTCAAACTTTTCAGTTGAACAAGTAGTATATAACTGGCAATTTAAATTGGTTTTCTGCCAAACTTACAAAAATGAGAGTAAGGGAATCCTTTAAAAAGTTATAAATCCATAAGGAAGAAGAGAAACGTACTCCAGAATTTTGAGAGAAGCTGGTTTAGTAGACTCAAAAGCTGAATTTTAAGCCAGTAATGAAAAAGTCTAGTAGCTGTTCAAGTTTACAGAATTCCCAGAAGACTCAGAGTTGGGAAAAATGAGGTGCTTCATGAAGAGGTGACAGTGGGGCTACATCTAGAGAAATGACTGAAAATTGAATAATCTATTACCCAGATCCCTTTCCCCTCTATGTGTAGACCCATGTCTCCTCTGCTCCCATCTTTGCAGAAGGCTGGAGGAGGAGGAACACTATTTAAAACCAAGGTACCACACTGAAGGCTTGAATGAGAGTTTACAAATCCCCAGGCTTCTCACCTCACTCAGTTGTTAGAATGCTGGACTGAATAGAATTCTCTTTCAGAATATTTTCCAGCTCAAGGGAAAAGACAAAAATTCTGACATGTGTTTGTCTCCAAAGAAAGTATCCTAATCAGTTTACCCTATGGTGAAAGCCATAGTTAGAAAGACACACATTTAGGTCCAGAACTTCCATTTAGCTTATTAGTGTCCTGTTCTTTTCTCTTACATTAAAAAAAAAAAAAGCTTCATTAAGGTATAACTAATATATAATAAATGTCCATGTATTTAAATTAAAAAGCTTGAGATTTGGTGTATGTTTATTCCAGTGAAATCACCATCACAGTCCATTAAGTTTTCTCTTAAAAATTTCTTTGTGCCTCTTTATCTTCTCCTCAAAGTTTCCTGTTTCCTCCTCCCCCCCTCAAGTAACCATTATTCTGCTGTCCATAATAGATTAATTTGAATTTTTTTTTTTTAATATTTGGAATCACAATATGTGCTCTTTTGTAGTCTGGCCTTTACTTGGCCTAATTACTTTGAGATTCATCCATATTGCTTCTATTAGTAGTTCATTCCTTCTTACTGCTGATAAGGATGTTGTGGTATAGATATATCACAATTTATTAATCTATTTACCTGTTGATGGACGTTTTGGTTCTAGTGTAGTCTTTCCTTATTGAATTATAATTCCTTTATATATTCTAGATAAAAGAATGTTGGGAGGTATTTGTATTTGTTCCAGTGGAAGAAGGAAAAATAGTAGTGAAAGTTGTATACGAGTCCTCAAACTGGAAAGTCAAGCAGGAGCACTGCTAGGATTATTTGTAGAGATGGAGTTAGGTACTTTGTTAACTTTACATTGCTGTAATAGAATACCTGAAGACAATCAACTTTGAGGAAAGCTTTAATTTGGTTCAGTTTCAATGGTTTCAGTCCATGTTTTGTTGGGCCTGTTGTTTTGGGTCTGTGGTGAGGCAGAACGTCTTGATGGAAATGTGGTTCACTTCATAGCAGCTGAGAAGCAAAAAGAAAGGAGAAGGATCCAGGGTCCTAATGTACCCTTCAAGGGTATACCCCTAGTGACCTAACTTCCTCCTCCTAGGCTCCACCTCCAAAAGGTGTAGTAGCACTTTTAGGTAGCTCTACCTCCCAGTAGCACCACAGACTGGATGGAAACTAAGCCTTTAGCACATGTCTCTTGGGGGAGCATTTAAGATCCAGAACATAACAGGTGCTAAAATGAAAAGTAAAGGACTTGAAAGTACTGTTTCTGATTGGCTGTGAGTGGAAAATGAGTTAGTGATGTTAAGAGGACTGCCAGCATTCAAACTAACAACAAAAAAGCTTTGTAGATCCTTTTCTGTAAACAAACTTTGTGGGTATATAAGTAAAACGAAAAAACAACAGTAGCAGTGAAAAACATGAAACTAAAACTGAACATGTGTATGGAATAAGTTGAAATGTGTGATAGCCCAAATGTCACCTGTTATATGTTTCTGCATTCTTGTGCAGCTTTGATGTACAATTCTATTATTTTGTGTAAAATAATTAAAACGAAAGCATAATTAAATGATACGGACTTCACTGAACTTTTTTTTAGCAGAGACTCTACAGACAACTTAAGGTCTTTCTTTCTTTGATTTCTCCTTTAAGTCCTTCCCTACTTTGCAAGTTCAAATTTCTTTATTATGAATTTGCTTGTCATTTTGATTTCTTAAATATGTTTTAAAGCTGGTCTATTGAAAAATAGGCCCACTCTAGTTACTTTGACTAGATAAAAGGAACTTGAAATTACTGAATAATGAACCTATGTAGCTGCTTTCTATTTGCTAGGTATTTTTCTAAGTAATTTACAAATATTAACCCATTTAAATGGGTTCTGTGGGCGAGATTCTCTACAGAAAAAGATGAAAAGGTTTATAAATGGTTTTAAAAGGCTATTCTAAAATATATTGACTTTTTACCAACTAAAAGTGTAGCAACACTGATTGTATACTGTTTGAAAAATACAAAACAATATAAAAGTGAAATGAGTCTCTCAATCATACATTCAAGAAATAGCTAGGCTTAACATTTTAATTAAATGTTAAATTTTTTAAAAATGTGTTCTATAAAATTTGTACATATTGACATTCTTAAGATCATATGGGTATAATTGTGTGCCTTAGGAAAACTTTGTATCATTTTTTTCAGACATTTAAATTTTTTAATTAACATCTTAATGAGCATATTCTATCTCATGGTCATTCTCTTTCTATTGTATGATTTGATTTTAATTTTTCTGTTACTCCTGCAGTACGGATCTTTATTGTTTAATATATTTTCTTTGTAATTACTGGGTTTAAAGGATTTGGGTGATATGACCTTTTGATTAGAATTTTCCTTCAGCCTCCCTCTGGCCAAGTTTTTGATCTTTGTCTTTTCTTGCTGTGTATTTATAACAGTGTTTCCTATCCACCCTTGAGTCTGTGTTCTACTTTCTTAAATTCTCATTGCACTTTTAAAAATTGTTGTTTGCGTTTTTGACACTTCCATGAGATGTTCAACTTGAGAGCAGGGACTGTTAAGCTTTCTATCACTCATCATTGGCACAGTGCCCTATTTATACCTGTGATATTCTTAATGACTCTTGAATTAACATCTCGTGCCTTCTGCTTGATCCATTGACACTGGACTCCAGTAAAATGCTTCTTTTGTCTCTTCTTAGAAAATGTAATATGCTTGGGGTGAGAATTTTTCTGCAGGTACTGTTTCTTTTAACTTTGAGTTGAATGATGTGTCAGCTGAATGATGCAACTGAAAATGAGAAATATTTTGTTATAACTATGATATGTAAATTTCTTTACTGAAACAAAGAATTTCATCACCTCTGTTTGTAAAGGGAAGGAACATACTAATAAATAGAGAAGAATGCTTAGAGGAAGCTAAGTTACTGTTAGTTCAAAATGCCAATGAATAATTAAGCAATTTTTGTAAAATGCTTTCTAACAGGATAATGTATTTGTCTTCTTCTTGTTGTTGTTCTCCCCCCTCCCCCATAAAAGAGAACTCTACAGAATGTTAACATCTAAACTTTTAAGTGCAATTCTACATTAGGGTTAATCCAAAAAAAATTATGGGGGAAAAATTAAGTTTTATTAATTCATAAGACTTGAGGGAAGTTTCAAGGTGTCCTGGTAGGATCTTCCTATGACATTATATCTGATTTTTGTCAGCCTTCAGATTTTAGTGAAAAATTGAAGATTTAAAATCAATATGTTCTTTTAAAAGATACTCACATGATCTTTTTGCTAGACAGAAATGACTGCAGCCTGCTGAGATGAGATATTGCTATTCAGAGCCTTAAGTCAGCTTCACTTGGTGTGTCCAATGTTCCCTCTCAGTTTCCTTTTTTTATGAGGTGATTCATCAGGTGCTGCGTGCTTCCGGGAACCAGTGTAAGTGTGTATACATGTGCCCTTCCTGGTCCTTGATCCCTGCCTATAATGAAAGGGAGATGTATTGTTTCCAGCTGTTCTTACACAAATTAAGAGATATTCTGGAATCTGCTACCATTATTTTTTATGGTAATCTCTGTCTTGTCTGTATTACATGTAAAGTTTGTTGCAAATGGCACTGAATTTTGCTTATATTTCTGCACATAGTCTAGATGCCCAGTTAGGCAGTTAGTTCTGGGCGTGTGAGTCTTGGGCTCTATGATGATTTTTGTCCTAAAAGGAGGGAAGACTCCTCCTTTGAGAAGATTCTTTGCCATTTTCCTCCAATACATTCTATATTAGGTAGCCTCATAAAACATCCCCCAGGAAGTCAAATAAAGAAATTTTGAGTGATTGGGGGTGGGTGGATATAGAAAGATTACAGTTTAACACAGAATTGTGATTGTACACAAGTTTGGGATCATCATTGAAGGTCACAGAGGTTATAGTGGCCTTAGTACTTTAAAGTAAGATGACAGCTGCAGAAGAATTGGATGTGATGGGGGAGAGAAAAGAACAGATTATTTAGTTGATTGGAATGTTTTTATATTTAATTGGTAGATAGATGTTTATATATACATATTTGGATATTAAGACAGGTTTTTCTTCTTTCCTTAAGTGATTTTTCTTAGTTACTTAGAAAAGTTACAGGTGTAAAGGATGAAATGTACCAAATTAACTATACCATGACATTCTCCTCATTGAGGTCAGTGAAAACCAGTCGTCTGTTTTGAGGTATGCACTTAGTGGAGTAATTGACATTCAGAATGAGAAGAAAGGAAAGAAGCAAAAATAGAAGAAGAGTGGGAAGAGGTGACGGATAATTTCTCCACTAGCCTGAGGCTGTTATTTATCCAGTTTCCTGAACCGTGTAAAACAAGTAGAGAACCAGGAAATTGGCAGAAAAGCATTCTAAGAAGCCAGAAGTCCCTTTATGAAAACTCTTAATGTCTGATTCCACTTTAGGTGTTATGTTGTATATTTACTCATAGTTCAAATACATTTCTTTTAACATTTTGATAGCTGGTTTCCTAATACTTTGCAAATGAGAGAGCAAATTTGAGAAACCTCTGGTTATTTAGGCAAGCAGAAGTACCACAAGAAAGATTTGAAAATTGGTATCTTGGTGGTATAAAAGATTTTTTAAATAAGAATTTATAAAATTTAATAGTCAAGGACAATTTGTCTGAAAAAAAAAAAGGCTCTTTTTGCCCTTCATATTTTGGAATGCCTTCATCTGTACTAGTTATCTTTTATAACTCACCATGAAACTTCTTCATGAAGCCCTCCTGACCTCTCCAGAAAATTAGAAGCTTCTCACTTAGTACCTATTGAATCAGTGTGTGTCCAGTTAGATTCAGCCTCTAGTACTGTCCTTTTCCTGTTGTCACAAGGATTGCCTCGTCATGCCAGGAGTTCTTGGTGTCTTACAGACATGTGCAGCCTGTTAATTGCCCTGTGCCTCTTGCATGTCATACTCCTGCTGTCTAAATTCTTCTTATTACAAAACTCTGTTCATCATTCAAAACCTAAAGGTCATTTCTTCGATAAGCTGTTACCCCTTGCTTCCTTAGGCAGGGTCCTTTTGATCTCTGTATTGCCATTGCTTTTGTATTAAATCAGTATTTCCTTGATTCTGAAACATCAGGTAGAAGATGAATGGTTTGTTTAATAATAGTTGTGTGTGTGGTGAGATTTAAATATGCATGCAGAAATATGTTTAGTAATGGAAACAAGCATATTCTACTCTTTTTTTTCTTTTTTCCCAGAGGTTTTCTGGAGTCAACTTTATTTTGTTTTTTTTTAACCAATAAATAAAAACATAAAAGTTGTATATATCAACAGGGTACCATCTGCTTTCTTCAATCAAAAAAAAAAAAAATCTATCTAAGTCTTTCTGATTTTAAGTAAACTAAATCATTTTAACCATGGATTAAGAATAACATCATGGTAGTATGCTTTTTATAATCTGTTTTGTGATCTTAACCACCTCAATACTTTTACAGTGGACCCATAACTCTGAAATTTAAGAAAGTATCTAGATTTTGTTTGAATTCCCTCTTGGCTAATCTCAGTTTCTTGTTTTTTTTTTTTAATTGTGGATTTTAAATTTTTTTATTTTTGTCTCGAGTGTAATAGTGACCAAGAATGCTAATGCATAAAAAGGAAATGCTGTCTTTCCTTAGTGTGAAAAATCTGTCATTTTCTTAGAGTTGGCAGATTCTGCTCCCTTTAATTGCCTTGTCTGACTTAAGACAGTCAATCTATATGTTAACTAGCTTTTTATTTCTGTATTTTCCTTAATTGTAGACATCTAAAAGAAAGATTTTAAATAAAAATTTAGGGATTCAAATTCCTATGGACTCAACATAGAAATAGGGGTGGAATTTCCTATTTTAGGGGCCAAGAATGTTAGGAAGTGGAAAGATTTTTTTGAGCCATGGAAATACAATATTTCTAAAATACCATTTATTATATTAAATTTATCCATCTACAAGTCTGTCCCCTGAGATGGACTGAGTTCTTCAAAGTCTGGTTGGTGTTTGTTGTATACTCGGGACCTAGAAGAATTCTTCATGTATTATAGGTCTTAAACTCTGTGATATTAATTATGTTTGATTTTTAAAAATTGTCCAAGGTAATTTTGTGATATGTTGGCATGGATTTTTATGTAAAATATCTAAGATAAAGTTTCTGCCTTGATAAGGATATTTCTAAATATCTGTAATCCAATACTGCTGAACAAATAAGTGCTTTTGACATGAAGAAGAGTTTGAGTATTATACTGATAATAGCGACAGACTTCAGACCTTCGCTTTAGTTTAAGAAAATGGATTTGGCTTGCTGGCTTTAGTATTTCAGGTCATGAGGATAAAGAGTGTGATTTTCTTTTACGGTTAAAAGACTGTCAGAAGCATGTTACATGTAACAATTGGTGTCATTTAATGTGTGCAGCAGCCTTCCCGATAATGTGATGCTTCCTTGCTCTGTAGACAGAAAAAAAGTCACCTTTCTTCTCCAAGTGCCCAGTGGCAGAAAAGCCTTTAGGTCAGTTCTCTAGTCCACTGCTTTTTCTGTTGTAGCTATGTAGTAGTGTCCCTGGCATGTTAGCAGAAGTTTAAAGTAATGTTAAGAACTAGATTTTTCCCCCTTTTTCTTTTCTTGGATTCAATTTTTTCTTGGATGATTCTTGCAGTGTTTGCCTTCACCAAATAAGTATCAATGAAAAATGCTAGGGATTTGATTTATTCTTAATTATTCTAAATATTGACTGTATAAGAAGTCTAGTTCTTCTTTGGTTGTAGGAAGATTGTTTCACGCATTTAAAGTGAAATACAAGCAATGGATACTTGATGTTATCCTGATCTCTCTCTCTTTCTCTCTCTCTCTCTCTCTCTCTCTCTCTCTTTTTTAAGAGAGAGAGAGAATTTTAATATTTATTTTTTAGTTTTCAGCGGACACAACATCTTTGTTTGTATGTGGTGCTGAGGATCGAACCCGGGCCGCACGCATGCCAGGCGAGCGCGCTACCACTTGAGCCACATCCCCAGCCCTGTTATCCTGATCTTAAAGGGAGAACTTACACTATCAGAGATATTAGCAGAAAATGGTAATTGTTGATTAAATGTGGTATTTTTACAATACTGGGGGGAAAAGTGAAGGTCTCAAGTAGAAAAACATAACACTCGAGATCCTAGAAAGCATGCAGTGTCAAAACTAATAAATAGTAAATTTAAATGGCAAAACACACGTTTATTAGTTTAAAAACAAGTAGGTTTCTATTGAATTCATCTCATGAGAATTAATAACTCATTTAGTTGTAAAATGTGAACATTCTGGGGCTTAGATTGTGGCTCAGTGGTAGAGTGCTCACCTAGCTCGTGTGAGGCGCTGGGTTTAATCCACAGCACTGCATAAAAATAAGTAAATAAAATAAAGATATTGTGTCCAACTACAGCTAAAAAAATTTTTGTTTAAATGTTAACACTCTTGAGTTTTAAAAAATGTTGCCTTTCAGTTACTCTGGAAATTTCTGTGGTACTGTGCGTGTGTGTGTGTGTGCACGCGCACGCATTTTTGAATGAACATTTCTATAACATACAGCATGTGAGCCATCCACATTATTAATGAGACTTATTTACAGAATTACTCTTGGTGATACAGCTTCAAAAAGATGAAGACTTGCTATCATTGAAGGTATTTTCTTTAAAAAGTACCCCTGGTTTTCAGGAAAATTTCAAAATAAGAGTAAAGATGTTTTAAGTCATGGCAGCCTTCTTAGGATGATTTAAGGTAATTAATTTTTGGTAGGAAAATAAACATTTATTAGGCTGTATGTATTTTGATGTATACTTAGAATATCAGTGATTACTTTGTGTTACGTAGTAATAAACACCATCAAGAAGAGAATCTATAATTTATCAGATGCCTCGTAAATTCTTAGTAAAAAGAATCCAAGCATCCAGAAAGCTTATCACAGGGGTTTTCACACATTTTATGCTTGAACTAGAGAACAGTAAAGTAAGTTCATATGAATTCAAAAAGTGAAGCTGGGCGCAGTGGCGCATACCTGTAATCCCAGTGGCTCAGGAGGCTCAGGCAGGAGGATGGTATACTGTATTTGGAAAGGGATGAAGGTGAAGATACAAAAGGAAAAAAAAATTGTCTCCCAAACTGGTTTACAATGTTAGGTAAAATAAAACTAAAAGTAGTGCTATAACAAAGAAGATGTAAGGATTATGAAATGATACTACATGTGGACTGAACGTGTGTAAATCACCTTAGTACTGCAAATTAGGAATTTGATATTTTTAATTTTCCTCTTAGAGGTATAATGGTTATTAGTCTAGGCTGGGAAGATAGGCCAGATGGAAAAGGCTTCCAATATTTTATGTGTGTGGTAAGTTGGGAAACCAGAGCAAGCTGAAGCCCAGCTATTGGGAAACCAGTTTCCTTCTGAATCAAACAAAGATTAAGTTATCGTTAGTGTTCAATCTACTTTTAAAAATTGATTCTTTTAAAACTAGTAATTTATAATGATAGGAAATCAGAATCAGGTTGCCAGTGAATAAATTTCTTTTAGTATAAGTGTCCCAAATATTACATGGGACATACATGGAACTCAAATTATTTTTGATTATCTGAAATCTTAAATTTAACTAGGTATCCTGTATTTTTTTACTTAATAGCCCTTTTAGTGCCGGACAAGATGGGCAGTGACAGGGCAATGAAGCTTTTGTCTGTATTGGAAAACAGCAAACCTGAAATGTGGACCAAGTTTTTTTAAAGTTACCAGTGTTGAAAACAAAAATTTGAAGAACATGTATTCATTGCCAATCAAAATGGACATGAGGTTTTTAGAGTCAGGATGGCAACAACTGAAATCAATACAATGAACAATCTGAATCATTAAAATAAACATGATAATGACAATAAATTGTTACTCTGATTGAGGTTTCTTTATGTGTTATTTTCTGGTAGAGGAATCTAAGCAAAAAATACAAATTGCTCTAAGGCCATGCAATGAGAACACTAATGATTTTATACTTGGCCTGTGAGATGTAATGAGTTTACAACATTTTGAGGTAGACAAAGAATTTTAGAACTAGAAAAGATCTTAGAGAACCTGGTGCAATCATTTGTTTTATAGATGAGAAAACTAAGACCTAGGTACACTGTAACTTATCCTTAGTTCACTACTGTTCTGTATGCAACTCTTCTATGTTTGGACATTTATAAAGGTAGTTCCCAGCATTTTGAAGTCATAATTAATGCTCTAATGAATACCTTTCTATTTATGTATTTTTGTATTTCTAAGGTATATCTTCACAGTAAATTCTTGGAATTGGAATTTCTGGGGTGCGGGGTAAATTAACATTGTTTTTTTTTTTTTTTTTTTTTAACTATTGTCAAGTTCCATTCCAGAGTGATATGCCATCTTTTGGTTTTCTATTGCTGCATAACAAACTACCCCAAACTTAATTGTGTAAAACAGTTGTTTTACTATGCTTCTAGATTCTTGGTCAGAAATGTGGATAAGAGATAGGTCCATGGTGTCTAGAGTTTTTCTTGAGAAGTCTCAATCGATTAGGGGAGACTAGAATTATATGTCAACTTCTTTACTCACATCTGGTACCCAGGCTGGGATGACTGACACTGGGCTCAGACTATCAACCAGAACATGTACATGTGGACTCTTGGTGTAACCTGGACTTCACAGATTTGCTACTTGAGTTCTGAGAGGACTTATCAGGAGAGTGAACGCTCCAGACAGAAGCTGGAGTACCTTTTATAATCTAGCTTCATGTCCCATAATGTTCCTCCTATGGAACTCTATCAAGTGAAGCAGTCACAAGTCTGCCCAAATTAAAGGGTAGGGGTATAGACTACATCTCTCCTTGTGAATATGTCAGAAAATTTGCAAGCAAATTTTAAAACTGTTGTATGATATGTTGCTGGTGAATTGACTTTCTTCAAAGCTTTGAAAAACAGTACATATTTTAGCTTTTGGATTTTTATTAATATAATTGGTAACAAATATTTCAGCATAGTTTTAATTTGCATTTCTCTTATGAGTGAAATTGGACATCTTTCCCTACTGTTTTTACATTGATGAGTTTTTGTGACTTTTAATCCATCTTCTTTATTTAGGATATTTGATCTTTTTTACCTCAAAATTTTTTTAATGTGTTAGGGAAATTTTCCATGTTCCTGTGATACTAGTAATACTTTCACTAAATTTGTTACCTATTTCTTGACATTGCTTATGTTGTGTTACAAAGAATGAACAGATCGGATTTTATATTTATCTAAATGATTGTTCAGTAGTTGCACAGTCTGTAGAAAAGTTAATTTTTAATATTATTTTAGTTGTAGATGGATACAATATCTTTATTTTTATTTATTTATTTTTATATGGTGCTTAGAATTGAACCCAGGGTCTCACGCGTGGGAGACATGCGCTTTACCGCTGAGAAACATGCGCTTTACCACTGAGCTTCAACCCCAGCCCTGGACTTCATGTTTTGATCCAATATTTTTTTTCATGTGTCGCTACTACACTATTTTATTCCTAGGGGCTTTACAGTATATTTTAGTGTCTGGTAGAGCTAAATTTCCCATCATAATTCTTTCTTTGCTGTGGTTTTCTAGTATTGTGTTTCTTTTTCTGTGCATATTTCAGCATCAGCTTGCCTAGTTGTCAAAAAAGCTTGTTTTTAGTAGGCTTGCATTAAATTGGCAGATTGACTTAGAAAAAACTGACATGTTGATGTTGAGAAGTCCTAATTATTAACAAAGAATGTATCTATTTGTTCAAGTTCTTATTGTCTTGCAGGAGTGTATTTATAGTTTTCTTTATATAGATTTTTAACTTTGTAAAGTTTATTCCTAGATGGTTTTAATTTTATTTATGTAGTTGCCATTGGTGATAGAGTTTTCCATGTCTTCTAACTGGTTATCAGCATTTAAAGACTCTAGAATTATGCATGTCAATCATAATCCTCATACCTTGCTCAGTTGTTTTATTCTCTCAGTTCTGGAGCTTGGGATTTTACAGGTACATTTTCATGTGATTTATAGAGATTGTTTTATTTTTCTTTCCCAAATCTTATGCTCTGAAATTGATTTACTGATAATCTTCTGAAGGATGTAAATAGTAGTAGAGCTGGTGGATATCCATTGATTGTTGTTGACTTTTTATTGAATTCCTGTTTCTCAATTAAGATACTGACTTTATACTGAGGTTTATATAATTTATAATATAAGCATCCATTCATTGTTATTTACTTGTAGATTTTCTAATATTGGACAATTCTTATATTCCTGATATAAATTCTACTCTGTATATTTTTTTCATTAAAGTGGTGTTAAGAGTCTGTTTATAGAAATCCTAACTAAAGTATTAGCATCAATTCTTGTGATACTGATCTATATTTTCTTTTATTCTACATTTATTAGGTTTAAATATTAGTGTTATATTTATTTCATAAGAAATATGAAACTTTCATTTTCTATTTTCTGAAACAATATATGTGGTATTAAGATTTTAATTTCCAGAAATTTAGTAGAATTCCTCCATAATGTTTTGTTTCTTCTCTTGGCTATAGCAGTTTTAGTAAGCTGTGTTTTCTCGGTTTTATTACTTATTTTCATAGAGGTCTTCAATCTCTTATTTTCTGGAATTTCCTCTGTATAGTAAATGGTTATTTCCTCTAGTGTCATTGCATTCAATATATTTGTGCATTTTTCTAATTTATCATTAGTCCTTTTGATACAGCTTCCCCAGTCACATCTTGGTTGTATAAAGTTCACTATTTTGTAAATTCCTCAAGAAGAGCACATATGTGCAGTATTTCTGAGCTCTTGTACTTTCAAAGCTGTTTTTCTAAGTCTGGGGTTGTGGCTCAGTGGTAGAGTGCTTGCCTAGCACATGTGAGATACTGGGTTTGATCCTTAGTGCCACATACAGATAAATAAACAAATAAATAAATTTTAAAAATAAAGTTATAAAAGAAAATCAAAGCAAAACAAATAAGCAGATTTTCTTTCTGTTGACTTAATACTTGAGAGAGCTTGGCTCACACATTCTGAAGGTTTTTTTTTTTTTTTTTTGCAAATGCTGTGCTGTACTGTTGCTTTTCTTTTTTGCATTTAAAATTTAGTTTTCTTACTTTTTAAAGCAGTTTTAATTAACCTCCCCCCCCACCCAGGATTTTTTCTTTCTCTGTAAACTAGCAGTTTAACTAGTATATGTCTTTTTCAGAAGACTGTTCTAGGTCGAATTTCCCACCTTTTTGATATGCTAGTTTAGATTTTCTCTTATTTCTTGAAGGATTCTTGAATTGCAGTTTAAAATATTAGTTCTGTTCTATTACTTTCTTTTCTTAAAGGGCTCTAGTTATACAATGTTAGATCACATGCATGTCCTCTATTTCAGGCACTTCCTTGTGCCCTTTTTACTCCTTTATCTCATTTTCCTTCATTTCTTCAGTGTTTCTCATTAGATTTCATTCAAATTTCTTCTCCCTGGGGCATTTTGTAATTTGCTTTTAACTTTTGAAATAGTTTTGTCATCCAATTCCTTCCCTAAGATTGGTTACCTCTCATTGCATTTATTCCTGGGTTTTGTTTTTGAGGTTGGGGTTCTAGGTGATTTTTGTTTTTAATATTTCCCCAAACTTGCTTGTGGGCATTTTATTCATTTTGTAGTATTGTTTTATAGTTTTCTTCTGCTTTCTAGTATGAAATGTGTATGTGTGTTTGTGGGGGGGTTGTTGTTGTTTTGTGGTATGGATGAATGTTCAGTTCAAATGTGATTTTCTGTTTTCTTCCTCCAGTACTCTTCTTATGGAGTAGGTTGGATTTTCTTTTTCCCTCCCTATCTCTAGGCAGTTTGTAGATTAGGATATTAGTTCCAGAATGCTCTGTCAGAATAGTGATTTGGCATTTTTTTAATGGATAATAGTGGTAGTGAAGAGAAGTAGGCAGGAATTTTTCTTTTTCTCTGATTTCTACAGCATCTTTTTTCCTCCCTGTTCTTTTCCTTCATTGCCCTATTTCTAAGGGGCACCTCTCTCTTTGGCTTATCTGCTTTGCCTCTAGAAGAATGCTAGTTCCATTGCTATTCCCTTGCAGTCTCCTGTGTATCTTGATCTTGTGAACCACCAATCCAGTGTTACTTCAGCATTTTGACACAGTGTTGGGTTTTCTCTTCTGTGAGTGATTTTGTCTGCTTCATCTGTGTCCTTTGATCTCTTCTCCTTTTTGGTGTGTTAAGCCTCCACTCTTCTGTGCTCTACACCCACAGACTTGTAGGGGCAGTGGGAGCTCTGTTGGATTTTGATGTGATGTCTATTACTCTATTTACAGGTAATCTGAAGTTTGTGGTGTTCTGTCTACTAATATTGGAGGTCATGTGTTGCTATATTTGTACTTGTGCTTTTATGCTTTTTTGGGAGAGAGACTGGGATTCAGGCTGCTACCATTATACTCCTGACTCAGAAATTCCAGAGGAACTTTTTAGAATTAAGATTCTTATATCCTAGTCTGGAATACCGATTCTCTTGGGATGGAATGACACCTAGGATTCTTATGTTTTATTTAAAGGTCTTTGAGTGACTTGTATACACAGCAGGTTTTGGGAACTGCTTGCTCTACACTGGGGGTAAGCAGACTCTTTTTATAAAGTGTCATATATTAAATATTTTAAGCTGTGGGGGACAGGTACAGTCTTTGTCACAGGTTCTTATTTTCTATTTTTCTCCTTTAAAAATTCAAAGTAAAAAATAAAACAAAACAAAAAATATTTCCCAATGCAAAAATAGATTGTGGGTGATTTTGGCTAACCTGCCTTAGACCACCTTCAAACATGTTTTGTTTTTGTTTATATTGAAACTTTTTGTAATATTACCGTTTTCTGAGAACCTGAAATAAGGAATGTTTTTAATGTTTTAAGCAGCTTTAAACCTACTTTAGGATGTACAAGCCAAAAAGCATAAAAGTAACAAGATGAAATTTGGCAAATCTGAATGTGGATATGTTACTTGTTAGTTGCTGTAACAACCAAAGAACCTTATATGATTCCTGTAAAACACCTAATTTTACAAGCACTGAACTTCCGTGGGTGCCCAGCTTAATGACCACCTCAGTGCTTGGCATCTGTATGCACTTGAGTGAGAAGTCATTGGAGAATAAGTTGCAAATATCCTTCCAGGATTATCTGTTTACATTTTAAGAATTTATACCAAAATGATATTGGCTTTGCATAGCTGAAGTTGAGCTTTTCTGGCAGTATATAGTTTCTCTTACTTCTTTAGGCAATTCTTGACTTGTGAGAGCAAGACAGACGCAAAATAGCCTCCTGTTTCCCATGGCTAAAGGACATGTTTTTAGTCTTAAAGCTGAATCAGATTGTCTGAATGTATTGGAGAAGGTGCATGGGATCTTACTATGTAGATAACCATTAATTCCCACTTGTGTTTTTCCCTCAGCTGCAGTAGTAAACAGGAGGCTTTACACACATAAGACTTAAGGAGGAAGAGATTATTTTGGAAATGTACATAACATGAATAATAGTATAAAGATGAGAGCAAATAAAGCTTAGCTAACAGGCTCATTAGTCATTGAATGTCCTTCAATGACAGGTTCTTTGTCCACCCACTAGAAGAAAACATGAAGTAGAGGTCAAATGGCTACTTTTAAAATATGATTTAATCCCTTTGTGTTCTATGAGTGGATTGATTTCCACCATAGAAATACTAAGGCTTAAAGTATGGTTTTTTTAAAAAAAAAAAATAATAAGGCACTATTAGTCACTTTTATTTTTGGTCACCACTCATCCTGTTTTTCATTTTCACTGATGTAGTCAGTGTTTTAAAAGTCTTTTGCAATCTTAATTTGTATGGGGAATGGAAGGGCAGAGTCAGATTAGTAATTTGGTCTGATGTAGTATCCTTGAACCCTCCTCTATAGACATGTTAGGACCTCATTTCCTTTCCAAACAAGAAAATAGACAAAAGTATTTGCAGCTTCTCTTAATTTTCTTCCTCCTTCCCCCACCATGATCTACATTTTTTTCCCATAAAGCCAGAGTAATTATACCACACAAATGAAAACTTTTATCATGTTGTAATGAAAATAATATTCAAATTCCTTTCTGTGGATTACAAGCCCCTCAATATCTGGTCCTTTCTAACTCACCCAACTCATTGCCTGCTGTTCTTCACCTTGTACACTAGTGATGTTGGCCTTTCTATCCCTTTTGGGCATTACCTACTTCCTACCATGGGATCTTCCTGTCTCTTCCAGGGAGGCCCTTCTCCCATGTTTTCTTGAGGCTGCTTCCTTGTTATAGTTTAAGAGACTTTGGTACTTCTTTTCATTCTCACTTAGAACCCCTTGCACAGTACCCTTCTTTTAAGTGTTTACATTCTTACAAAATAGGTGGACCAGACAGATAAATTAGTGAAGTCAAGGTTTATTAGAATAGGGACATGACCATGTTCACCACTGAGTTCTGTCTTCCTAACATTGCCTAGCACATAGTAGACACTTATTTTGAGTAATGAAGTTTTTGTAAGTCTATATGATTTTTAAAATTTTAATTATAATCTTTCAATAGTGATAAAATATAAACAGTGGTCTATTTTTTCTACTGCCATGCCACTTCTCATAGTTGAAGTTAAAGGCTAGTTTGGCTGAGCTTGGAATGTACCTGGTGACAACTTTGACTTGCTTTGACCATCCCTAATCCTTAGGTTGGGGGAATGAAGTTTTTTAAGGAAAAAGATTTCGAAATTAAGGGTAAGCAGGTAATAGTGTAACTATGTCTGGGAAAGTTCTGTAATCAGCTACCTTTAAAAAACAATCTCAGTGTTCAGTTACGTGAGTTAAAGAATTGCATAGAATTGTACTTCTGTTTAAGTGCCAGGAAAACAGAAGATGTTTTTTGGTTTTGAAAAGGAGAATGATTTTCATGTTTTCCCATTTGAGCACATGAATTTTGAGTTCTGTAGATGTGACTTCCCCTAAGTTGGCCTTAAACATCAACCTACACAGAAAAGGAGATCTTTTTTGTACTTGCAAGTCTTTCACCCACCTCCCTCAAAGCTGGCCAGGTTTTTTCAGTATCAAAGACCTCTTCGAGTAAATAATACTTTTCCTTAGTTTCTTCAAAAGACTTGGAGCCACAATGCTGCCTTCCCTACTTAATGTAGTATCCCACAGGTAGGCTTAGGTTTGCATTTGTAGTTGAGCTAAAAACCCTAGAGTGTTTTGAAGGTTTTTCTATTCTGTACTTACATATGTCCTGCTCTTTTTAAAAGTCTAAAAGCAGTGGTTAATATTTTCAGCATTTCACCTTGGTCTTTTTTCTGTCCCATTCTTTGAACATGTCATGTGCCATTAGACATATAATATCTCCCTTGGTTTTGGTATGTTTCTGATTAAAAACAAAGAAAAGGCTGAATATGCAATTTAGTTAATATTCTTCTATTGGTAACCTTCTGATATCCCCACCTGGTTTTCTTACAGAAGAAATAAACATTGATTTGAGGTTTGGTACCTGAAGAAAACAGGTGAAAAAAGAGTTGGAGAAACAAGTTCATGCATTTTCAGGGAAGTAAGTAGTATTGCCAGTATTCCCGGTACAGTTTTCCTCTGAAGATAGCAGAGGAGGATGCAGAGAGTACACATTTGTTCTATTTCTTCTGTGGCATTTTCAGTCTCACAATGAGTGGAACATAAGTTCCATTGTAAGCTTGGTGTTGTCTTCTTCCATTTAAAGTGTAATGAGTCAGATATTGCCATTAGTGAGTTAAGAGGAGAATATTTGAAGGACAAATTAATCTCAGTTGGAAATTATTTCTTAAAATGTTCATTAATGGGCTAGAAAGATTTGGGGGAAGGTATAATCACTGCCTCCCACTTCCCAGCACACAACTGAAATTAAACCCCTGTGGATAAATCACTTAAAACAGCTGGGCTCTACATAGGAGTACCTCAAAAGCTGGGCCCTAGATCCATGTAAAATATGAAGTGTTTAATATCCTACAGGGTCTGTATTCAGTATCATTTGGCATTGATAAAGGAAGCTTCTATCAGTTGATCTTCATATTCTCTCCTGTCACTACTGGATATGTCACGTAGTTGTTAATCCTTATAATTGTGAAATGCTTTTCAGAGTGGCACTGTAGTTTCTTTTATTGATTGATTAATTGATTGATTTCTGGTTATTGTTTTTGTTTTAGTGAGGGAGTGACTTCTGCATTTTTAAAAACTATGTAATATATAGTGACTCTTATAGAAATTTATTCTAAGGAGAGAATGTGATTTGCCACTAATAAAAGACTCACTTTTCTTTTGTGTTTTGTAACAATATCATTTTTTAAAAAATCTGTGTAAGTTTGGGAATTAGGAGTTATGATTATTTTAGAAATGGAAATTTAAAGGATAATTAAATTAATTAAATAAAAATTATCTTGTAAGAATATAGGAGCCAGAAAGTTTTGTTTTATGCATATGTAAGTAGCAAGAGCTATAAACTGAATGAGCTGTTTGCGATTTTTATAGTCTTTGTCACAATAAGGGTCTTCAACTGGGGAAGATTGTATTCCCCCAACTTTTTATGTCACCCTTTCCTGTTAATACAAATAGTAGCTACATAAACATCAATAATAGAAACTCTTCTCATTTAAAAATCGTAAATTTTTTTTTTTTCAGAAAAGAACATCATAATTTTTAAATGAGTATTCCAAGTCAGATGCTGCCAAAATATAGCAAAATTTATCACTAGTAACTCTAACAGTCGTCAGTTGTATAACTCTTGTTTGTATTTTCTTTCGTAATGCCTGATATAATTCTGCACATCCAGGGTGAATTCAGGAAACACTTATTGTTGAGCATAAATTGAACACCCTTGGTTTTAACCCTTTAATCTGTACGTCCTAGAAACTTAGGAATTCCTACCATGAGAGATTGGGAGGTTCTCCATCTCTGTACTTCTTTCCCTAATTTTCATCCCACTCCCACCTACCCCCAGCTTGAATTTTTGTGTTATACAATTCAACATAACTAACTCCTTCCCAATAAGGAAATCTTTGGTGATATTAATTTCTAATGTGTAAACAAAAATTCTTATGGACTAAATAGGTTAAGTATTCTTTAAGTAACATTATTTTCCAAGATCCTTTTATCATTTGATTTTGAAATAATGACACTTAAATTCTGGCTTGTGAGAGCTTTAAGGTATTAAAAATGGCATTTTTCCCCAGGAAGTTAACAGCATACCTATCACTATATTGGTGGCTGCAGTAGCTTGGAAAGGACTCTTTTCTTACCTGTTTTGACATAGTAGTAACTATATTTGAAACATGAAACATCTTGATAGTTTTGATCTTGAATTGTGGTGGCCACTTTTCTGGAATGAGGTAAAAGCACTTCATTTGCTTCACTTATAAGCTATACATTGGAGAGGGTGCAAATTTAAAATGCATATTTTTTTCCCCTTAACACTGTAGTAAGACAGTATGTTCTATTCATTTAGCAAATGTTTGGCTGCCTACCTTGTGCCAGACCAAATAGTCTAGGGGTGAAAGATGGCCTTCTTAGACTCATTACTAGTAACAACAATAACACAAATATTCTCAAACTTGGGAATAATGATTTTTTTTTAAATGAGTAACTAGTATTTCTGCCTTCAGAATATATAAGCGGTCATCCTTCAGAATAGATGAATTGATCTCACTTGAATATTTTGACTTTGAAAGAGATAAATTGACATTTATATGATTTGCTGCATTTACATATATATGTATATGTATATATACATATATATCTTACTTATGAAAAGGATGAGCATAAGCTTACTAGCAGAACAAATTTAAGTGTCCTAGTCCATTTTAATAAAGAATTCTCTTCTTGAATTGTAAATTGGACAGAACCTTTTTTCTTTTCTATCCTCATATTCCCATAATGTTATATAATAGTTTTTACATAATGAGTTTATTAAATATTGATGATAATGTTAATCCCTCAAACATAGGATGTTTTAGGATTAAAATTCCTAAGAATTTTATTGATAGCCTTCTAATGAATGACACTCCTCACCCAGTGTCACTTTAAAAAATGGTATTGTTACAAAACACAACTTGTAAGTGTTTTTCAGATTTGGGCTTATTATGGTATGTTACCATTTTAAGTGCTCAAGTATTCTGCTCAAGTAAATGGATTTTCTGTCATGGCCAGTGTTTCCTGTAATGAAGGACAATATTTCACATATACTTAGTGAGGCAGTCAGGGCTGAGTGATAAGGAACATCTCAGCTCTACCCCTAAACAGTAGTGTGTCCTTGAGCAAAGGTCTTAATGTGTCTTACTTCAGTTTCTTCTACCATGAAATGGAAAGTAGTACCTGTTAATTATCTGAAATGCTTGGGGCTAAGTAGTGTTTCAGATTTTGGAGTGTTTTGATTTTTGGAATATTTGTGTAGACTTTACCTGTTGAGCATTCCTAATCTGAAATCCTAAATGCTCCAGATCCAACATGGCACTCAAAAAGCTACAGATTTCAGAGCATTTCAGATTTTTGGATCAGGGATGTTCAACCTGCAGTACCAACCTTAAAGGGCCATAGTAAACTTCAATACTATGTGAATATTAACTATTAATTATCATTACCATCATCATAATCATTCCTTTTATGTAAAACTGACAGTATATTGCTGTCTCTGTATTAAGCATTCAAAATTGAGTGGTTTTTCGATTATATTTGGTAACAAGCCAAAGAGGTGCTACTCTGAGGTATGTTTGCTGTCATAGGCACAGTTTCAAGGAATTTGCTTCTAATACTTCATTGCTGCCAAAGGTTACCCATCCCTGTCTTCCTCCAAATTCCTTGCATTTTCTTGTTAATTTCAAAAGTCTTTATCAGATAATATTTTGAACCCTGCACTATTAGCTGTATGCTCACATTTTCCCTGTTTTACAGAACTGTAAGTAACCAAGATTAAAAAGAAACAACTAGTGTTACCATTTACCACAGTTGCAATTAAATATTATTTCATAGATGTAGATAGCTTTTTCTATATGTCTTTTCCAAAAAAAATATAAATTCCTTAGTCTCTTTTGTGTCCCCTACACCTAGAACTCATGTGCCTCAAATGAGGAAGTAACGTTTAATACCTGCTCTTTTCATGCTAATGGAAGTAATGGATTAAAAAGACTCTACATGAATGACAGTCTTCATCCCTTCAGAAATTTCTAGGCTACTTGAAGTATGCAATATACAGTTATAGAGTTGGAAAAAATCAACTTAAAATGCTTGAATAAATGAGAAATCAGCTATAAGTTATTTCCTATCCTGTACCTCTTGATTTTATTTGAGAGGGGGAAAAATACCTTCCAAATACCACTGTCATTTCTCATGTCATATTTGTCTACATTTCCAGTTTATTTAATGGCCTCCAGACATAGCTAATTATATAATATGCTGCCCTAACCAAGAAGGTGGAAGTCTTCTTGATTTGGAACTTTGAATTAAAATTTGGCACAATAAAGAACAATTTCCAGTTAACTGTCTAGGAGAAATGCTGAGGGCATATGAAACGGTAAGATAGATGACCCACATTTATTCTCAGGCATTGATAGGAATATATCTACTATTTATTTTATAGACCATATCAGTAACTCTTACATATGACAATATCTAAAATTCAGTAGTTTAAAAGGGAACAGATGGGATGAACATGATAAAATTGAGAAGAAAAAGCAACTTAGCTACTGATTAGATATTAAGGCTAGTGCAAGAAATCTGAGGTGCTTTTACATGTTAAGTGGTGGGTACTTTGAAATAGGAAAGATTAGAGCATTAGACATTAAAAAAAAATTCTGTGAAACAGTGGTCCCAGGAGATATTAATAGTGCTTAATGGAAGAAAGAATAGTTTAAAATAAGTTCCGGAAATGCTACATGTACTATTTCCTTCTTATGTGTGCACAAATTTGCAAGGCTAAGAAAATTTTCTGGCAGAAGAAACCTGTTTAACAGTGCTGGACAGGAAAAAACCTTTTCATAGCATAACTATTAATGCAATATGAATTAGTCTTCCATAGGACCCTAGTGTGGCAAAGGCTAGACTAGAGGAATTGAGGATTAGTAATAGGAATAGAGTTTTGGGCTTTGAATTTGAGGTTAAGACAAAAAAAATTACTTTCAAGGATTTGGAGATTTTAGAGATGAGAAAGAAATGAGGCTTGAAAGTACAGTTGTGTAGTCAACTAGTGGAAGCAAGAGGCAAAACTTGTAAGAGAAATCCGAATATGCAATTGTAATGTTGAACCAATTATTGAATTGCATATACTAGACTCTGAGCCACAATGTCATGATTGAAGGGTACAGGTAGATATAAATACAAATCTAGAGTCCTAGGGGTGCTGATGAGATTTTTTTTTAAAAGTAGAGAAATTTACACTGCTGGAGTAGGTTTGGAAGTAGTGATTGGGTGGGCGAGAGACAAAGTGAAGAAGAAAACCAGCTGGAGACACAGAAAGAATGTTCAAGTAGATATAAAACTAGAAATTGCATGTGGAAGGTAAGATAGGAGTGTTTCATGAGATTGGTAGCTACCGGTATCAGATAAGAAAGGAATGTAAGCTCATTGGACCCAACTGTTTGCTCTTGGAATTAAGGATCAATACAGCAGAGTCAGAATTTTGTCCATTTGCTGTTGCTGTTTTTAAAGATTTCAAAAAGGAAGTGATTTGCTAATGATGATGTCAAAGTGTTTGGGGAGAAAGGGACTGAGTGTCCCTGAAGGAATTTCATGGGACAGGGATTATATTCCTTAGTAGATTCATTGTGGCAAAAAGTAAGATATGGAGACTGAAACCTCACCATGGACTGAGATCTCTGAAACTGTGAGCCAAAATAAACTTCACCTCCTCAAAAGTTGTTCTTTCAGATATTTTGGTCTCAGCAGTGAAAAACTGACTAATACAGTGAGATTGATGTAAACATCAGAATGTCAGTTTATTAATTTATAGATTAAAGAAGTTTTTAGGGAAGACTCTAAAGTCTCGATTAGCACATTATCTTCCCTATTGATTTGCTACTTGGGCCAACACATTATAATGAGAAGGTTGCTTAGTGAGTATGTAAGCAGAAACTGCTAGTGGTATGTTTAGAATGTATAATGGAGTCAGGTTTTTCTTAATCTCTCTCAGAGACCAGGTCCCTCATCTGGCCATTGTGGGTAATACCACTAGGACCTTGTTTGTAGGGTGTTGGAAGGATTAGATAACATGATCCCCGTAGTGTGTATAGTATATTCCTTAGCATATTTATTACCCACAGAGGTGTTCCCCTCTTAGGTCTGATAACTGCCATTAGTGTTTTAATTCTTCACAGTTCAACCTAACATTGAATTTATAACACTCTTCTAAGCACTAACCTGATTTTCTTTTCTTACTCAGATGATCATCCTTTGCTTGTATTTTGAGTGTTGATCAGCCCATTTCTGACTGTTGAATCCTGCCCCAGCCCCCATTGAGTTAAACTTAGTTATTCAGTCTTCCTAATGGTAGATCTTGAGTCATGGGCTTCATTGTTCTTAGGATGCTTGTTTTGAACGTTCAGCTCAGTTCTTTATAGTAAGTTGATCCATATAAAGTTGCCGTTATTTTACTGATTTCATCTACAAAAATGGCAGTGTCGTTTGGCTTAGTTTAATACATTGATTTTATATTTTATCCCTCCTAGATGATCCCAACATTTCCTTTTAACAGAGACTAAGTCAGTTGATTAGGTGTAAAATGTCTTGGTAAGAATATTGTGGGGACTGTTGTACTGGCATTGTCAGAATTCTTCCATTGCACTAGAATTTCAATGAAATGCTGATAGGCTCAAGCCAATTTTTTAAAAAAGCTTGCACAAATAACATCCAGAGCATTTAGGAAATTAATCTGTATTTGTTCTTTATTTTTAAAATGCATTTATCATTTTTTAGTATTTAGAAAATAATCTGTAGATGGTTGTTGACAGCTCATTATTGTTTTCTGGTTCTTATCCTTTCATAGTATGTGAATTCTACATGATTGTAATCACTGGATAGATACATTTCTGTTTTCCCTTTGAATATTGTGCCATAGAGTTTTCCAGGTTGGTATTTAGTTTTCCTAATTATTATTCTTAAGTCTCAAAGACTCTTAAGCATATAATCATCCAAACATCTAATTTTAATTCTGGGAAGAAAACCTTTTAATCTCTCTGGGGTGTTGCTCTACTATTCTTTTAAAAGTAGACCGATCTAATTTGGAGATCAATTGTTATAAAATTCTAGATGTGTGATACAGCCCTCTTGGCGGTTTAATTCTAAAATGCCTCTTGAAGTCATTATATATAGAGACATCACATTGAAATGCTGAATTAAATATTTTTCAAATATATATGATGTGCCTTCTATTTTATCAGGTTAATTTAAGCACCATATAATATGCCAAATGTGTCAGTTTATTGGAAACTTAAAATATGTGATTGCTAATTACAACTGTTAAAATAGTTATAGTTAATTGAGTCTTTCTTATTAAGCTCAGGTGTTGCCTCAGAGACATTAAGATGAGTGTAAGATATTTCAAGTGTTAATTTCTTTAATCCTATATAAATTATGAGTAGATGGTTTTATCTCCATTTTACAAATGAGGAAGCTGAAACGTTGGGTAAATTGCCCAAGTTCACTTAGCTAGTATAGGAAAGTGTTGGAGTTCCAAGAAGCTATGGACTTATTATCCTGGTTATGATTCAGGGGTGGAGCAGGTATCCTCTGAAAGAGTGTTTGCTTCTCTGGGATTGCCAGTCTCTCTTGTTAGCCTCTGAGATGAGCCTTACTTACTGAAGGACTATCATTTGTCTTTAATGGTATCAGCACATGTTTTCCAGTTCAGTTTAGTTTCCCAGTGTTGAGAGTTTCTAAGTACTGTTACCAGAGTTGTCACTAGTAGATCAAGAGATGAGCTTGACTATCTGCCCTCAGACTTTACAGTTCAATAAGGAAGAAAGATGTGTACACAAGAAATTGCTGTGTGTACTGATTTTCGTATAGAGGCTCCACACTACCCATGTGGAGAAATAGATTAATTCCATTTCTCCTTGTAAAGGGGACATTTTATTTGTTCCTTGAAGGAGAAGTTAATAGAAAGGAAAAGGGAATAGGCCAGCTTTCACAGGGGAAATTCCACTAGTATGATAGTAGGAAACTGTTAATTGAAACTTATCCCCCCCAAAAAAGGAGATGGGGAGTCTGGGGCTTCTCAGAGCTGCACTGGATCAAGTGGATGAGAGGAAGGGGGGTCTTATTTGATATGTGACACCTGTGCTGAGTCCCTCAGTATCTATACTTCTGTTGAGCTATTTTGTATGTGATCTGTTGAAGACCTCTGAAGGAGGGAATGCTCACAGACTAGGTACTTCCCAATTTCTATCATCATTCTGAAAATAATCCTCATTATTTTTCTAGTTCATTGCTTATTGCAATTGTTAAGAATTGTGATCATTTCAAAAGATGATGCAAAGCTCACTTTAGTCTTATAAACCGATTTCAGTTGTTTTTATTAAAAAGTTAAAAGTTACCAGAAAGAATGAGGCATTTAGGAGCTTTTGAAAATTTCATTTTTCTTCCTCTCATTTCTATATTAATCAAAGGTTTTAGTCATTTTTTTATGTGTGTGCTGTTACTTTGATCTTCTGTTAGGAGAGCTTGAGGGCTTCAAAATAACATTAATTTTTGCAATTTAAACTTTATTCTTACCCATATATAGTCTAATAATCAGTTAAGCAATCTGTTAACCTCTTTAGGGGCTATAAAAGGAACTCAAATTGTGGCTACTGCCCTGCACTCAGAAAGCGTAGGTTGTATTTTAAGAGATGATTAACTTTGAAGAAGCCCTTCAGAGATAAGTATGTGTATCAGGCTCCCCCTGCATTGTTCTCCTGGGATTGGCCATATCAAACCATGAGCCCTTCCGACCCCTGCATCATAGTTGAAACCACATACAATTTTACACTTTGTCTTTTGCATGTTCACCGTTCCTGTTGTGATTTTCTCCACAATGCTTTTTCTCTCATTTAGACTGTAAAGTCTTTGAAGAGAGAGCCTTGGACTTAATCACATGTCTTTTCGAATGGTAGAAACTTTGGAGAAGGAAAAACAGATTTAGGAGAGAGAGCGAAAAGTTAATTGTTGGTGATGGCATTTGAAGTAGTGCAGATTTTTCCAGTGGAGATGTCCACTGACAGTTGTAACGCGGTTTGGAGCTGTATATAAGGTGGTAGATGTAGGTCATGATGTGATGTGAGTTGCCAAGAAAATATTATAGGGAAGAGAGGCCTGTAAATAGATCCCTGAGTGATACCCTCATTTAGGATGTGGTAAAGATTTAAAAAGCCACCAAATATGGGCAGAGGAGGAGGATTGGTGAGTGAAAACTAAGTAAGAAATGCAGGGGATAGAAGGGGAAACTGCCAACACCACAGAAGTATGGAGGATGAGACTTGGTCTTCTGTGGAGTTGAATGCCTCTGAATATTGCCTAAGTGAGGGAGCCAAGAGAAAGAGGATTCAGGTGGTGGTGGCTTACATTGACAATCAAGGAAATAAGATTTTGGAGCAGACATGAGTACTAGGTAGAGACAAAAGCTTGAGTAATTTAAGACAGACTTGGAATTGAAAGAGGAACATTCTGGGAAATTAAGAGATGTGTCAGTAGATCATACATGACTGAGAAAAATGTTTATAATGAAACTAAGAACTCGGTTTTTAAAAATTTTACCAGCATTACTCAGCCAGATGGTTTGTCTACTCAAGGGTAGCTAATTAACCAGATGGGTGTAGTAGGAGGATAAAGAACAAGTCAGACATAAAGACCATTGGGAAGTTAGCTCTTAAGGGAGGCAAGTATTGATTATGCCTTTGAGGCTGAAGGTCAGAATGTGTTCATAGAACCTCAGTATAAGTGAAGGGAGGTAAGTTATAATGGAGAGGAAGTTTTGAAAATAGAACAGTTTCAGGTGATGATGACTTTAATATGTGGCTCTGACTTGAACAGCAGTTATGAAGTATACATCAAAGTCTTAAGATGAAGGTTATGGATATATGAAACCAGAATTCAAAAGTTCATCAACATGATGTGATAGAGTGGGTTACAGTTCAACACATATGTAATGTCCATATTGTTTGTACTTTATTGAACTCACCATAAATCAAATTTGTGCCTGACATCTTTTTAAAATACAGCTTACCTTATTTTTCATCCAGATTACTTGAATGTATCACAAAAATGAGAATTAATTTACTGAGCTAATCTTTCATAACTACAGCTGGAAATTGCAAAAAAAAATCAATTATCAAACAACATAGATAAAATGGGGATAAAAAATGGGAAATCATTTTATGCTTAGTTCTGTAATCAGTTGTTCTAATACTAGAATAAATTTTTGCAATCTAGAGTTTTTAATTAATAGAACAGAAAGCTCTTGTTAACTTACATGTTAACTTACAGATATGATTTATGCCTCTCTCAACATTGCCAACTTTATTTTTGTGAGCTTGTTCAGTGACATAATGAGCATCCTGTTTCCTTAAGTATTTAAGTGTAGGTTCTTGTGAATTGACAGGATAGAAGCTCTTAAGAACTGAGTAGGACGACCAAGCAGCTGGTGTGACATTCAAGTGTTCATGTTGCCTTCTAGCTCCTGAACAGAAGGGAAAAAAAAAAAAAAAAAAAACCTCACTGTTTTAATTTAGAAATCTCTTCTTTGACTATAGCTGAAAATTTCAACATCAGTGAGACTAGAAAATGATAGAACATTTGGTTCTCATATTTAACTGGAGCTATAGTATGTTCTTATATTTGGTAAGTTGCACAGGGTTATATAAAATTAACTTTCCCTATTTTTGTGCTTTTCAAAAGCTTACTTTTAACTATGAAGCTTACTGTAAGAATGAAAGGTTTCTAAAATACTTAAGTAAAACAATAGAATAGGAGAAAAAAATGCAGTTTTATTTTGGGGGTAGGAAAGTAGGAGGAGGCAGGTATCTAAATTATATAGTTCTCTTTTAAATTTGTTATAATTAATACTTTCAGGTATTTAAGTTAATTTAATGTGTGTCCTAAATGTATCAATGTGAGTTTTCACCTTTTTACTTTGAATGAAGGAAATTATTTATAGTATTTGTGGAATTATAAGGTTTCAGTAGAAAAAGGTCAATATACTTGGTATTAAAAACCAAAGCAGTTCAAAGAACCAGCTTACAGAATATTTTTAGAAAATGGTCTGTTTTTAATTATCCATGCAAATTAAGAAAAGCATAATAAAAGAACCATGAGTAATTTGCTTGTATTTTCATCAGGAAATTTTAGATCAGGCATGACAGTTCAACAATTTGTTCCTTAGTCAAAGCCCAAGGCACATTTACCTATAATAGTGAATCTCCAGACCAGTAGCATCAGCATCGCTATCATCTGAAAAGTTGTTAGAAATGTAAAGTCTCACACTGTGCCCAGATCAACAGAAGAGATTTCTGAGGTGTAGCCCAGCAGTCTGTGTTTTAAGGAGCCCTTCAGATGATGTTGTTGCACACTAAAGTTTGAAAACCACTAATCTGTAGTTATGTGGAATTAACTTTTAAATTTATCTTGGTTTGGGTAAATTAAGAAGGATTATGGTTTTTTGACTCTAAGTAAGTACAACATTGCAAAATTGGACCAGTATCCTAAGGAGATACAAGAAGCATTATAAGATGGTACCAACTAACCTGTCCATAAGGCAAACATGTCTAAAGTTAGCTTCAAGATATCTGTGTTTGGGATCATTCACATTAAAAATTTATCATGTATTCTGCCTAATTAGTATTTTGTTGGCATAAACAAATAATCTGTGCTGGAAATGACAGTTATCAAAAGCCCCAGGGAGGATGAATCACCAATTTATAAAACCTGTTCTTCTTCAGTATGGCATATTCCTTTATAGACTAAAGGTTATGGGAATGAGAGCTGCATTTGGGCTTGGAATAAGGCGACTGAGTCATTTTTTTCACACTTTCACTGAGCCAGACTGCTATAGTGTGGTTCCATCATTTTAATTGAATTGTGAAATTCTGAAATATGAGAAAAACAAACAAAAAAACCATAAATAAGCCTTGTAAATGCACATGCAAATAATTTGTTATTATCTGTAAACCAGTCTCATTTTCTCTGACTAAAACCAGATGAAAACAATTATGATAAAGATTACTGTGCCACTCAGCCCCTCCCCACCGAGTCCCTTGACAGTTCTTCCAGAATCGGAACAACAATAGAAAGTGAGAGCAAGCAGCCAGAGATGGCAAAGTGGTGAGAACAAGAGTGGAACCATGGAGGACCATTCTCACAGCCGAACATTGCAAGAGTGGGGGAGTAATCAGGAGTAGCAGACGTTGCCAGTGGGCCAGATAAGGACTAAATGGCATTGGTTAGACTTAAGAACAACAGGGGTCCTTGGTTACCTAGGAATGGTTGCAGTAAATAGCCAAGGAGAAGCTCAGTTGAAATGGGTTGAGCTGTAAGTAGCAGATGAAGAAACATCAAATTTCAGAGAAGACGATAGCTAGGTGTGAGGTTGAGGGTTTTCTTACCAAATGCCTTTATGGGTAAGATCTTTGTTTGTTTGTCATTTATTTTATTTTTATTTTTATTTTTTTTAAAGAGAGAGAGAGAGAGAGAGTGTGTGTGTGTGTGTGTGTGTGAGAGAGAGAGAGAGAGAGAGAGAGAATTTTTTAATATTTATTTTTTAGTTTTCGGCGGGCACAACATCTTTGTTTGTATGTGGTGCTGAGGATAGAACCCGGGCCGCACGCATGCCAGGCGAGCGTGCTACCACTTGAGCCACATCCCCAGCCCCTCTTTGTCATTTATTGATTTGGCATATTTTTATTTTGCTTAGGTAATCCTAACAAATTACTTCCCAAATAAACATGTCATTTCTTCCAGGCTTTATGAAATATTGAAATTCAGTATTATTTTGCATACCCTTGAGGATCTAGAATGACTCTGGTTAAAAACCATGGCCACGCAAGAGTAATTCATTTGAAAATCTGAAATAGCTTTTAACTTCTGTTGTCTAAAAGGATTTAGAGGAAGGTTAAGTTGATCTTGTATACCAGGGTAATTTGAAAACTCTTTGAAAGCTGATTTTCTCTGAACTCATCTAACACAGTTAGCATATTACTTTAAGCATGTTATAAGGTTGTGTTTTGCTCTGCTATTTGAATTGTCATTGCTTCTGTTGCAAAGCCTCTTTTTAAAATTGATTATAGCTTAAGATTCAAATGAGCATTTTTGTTCAGTAAATACTGAGCCTCTACTATGTACCAGACAGTGCTGGGGGTTAAAAATGAATGGCACAAATCCCTACCTTGTGTTCAGAGTTCTTTGGGAAGACAGAAAGGGAGGTAAACAAATCCTTGCAGCTATGTGATAAAAACTATAACAGAAGAGCAAATTAATGCCTCCCCTATTTCCTACTCTGAGAGATTTGTTAAAGTCGTCATGTCAAATTTGTAACTGACAGGAGCTATAACTTGCCCTTTAAAGTAGTGTACTTAGTCTGTGCCTTTTGAAGAATCTACTAGATGATCAATAAATTACGAGGCGAGTGGGACTAATTTTAGTCAACACAGACACAGGATGGTATTTATGAAACCTTTGAGATTAACAAACCAGGCATTGTAATCAATGCTTATTGTCTGCTGTAACACTTCTGTGAAGTTGAAATTCTCTTTGGTAAACTTATTCATTTATGTGTATGTTATTCATTGTTCATCTGATGTGAGTTACTTTAACAAAGCTATATAGCATTTATATGCCCCTTGAAAAGTGAAAAATGTGAATTAAATTTGCGCCATTCCTTGGTTTCTTCTAAGTGTTTTAATGAAATAATCTGAATATACCAAAACTTCATACAGTAAACTCCCCACCATTTATAATCTTCAAGTGTCTACTCTTTGATATGTATAATATCTATCATTTTACACTTTCCACTATTGCACTCTAATAGTTTACCGTAACTTACCATTTTTTACTAAAAATTATTTTAATTGTTGGAAGACTTCAAGTTTTCAGTGTGTGAATCAGGTCAAAGTTTATTTTTTTGCCCCTGCTGAAAATGACTCTGTAAGATGGCTGAAAGATCATAGCTCTTCTTGCTAAAATAGGAGATTGCTCAGGCCTGGTTTTACCTTGAAGTAGTTTTTCAGTCTAATAGGCATTAAATTTAGGTTCAGTTATGTAGCAGTTGTATTATCTGTGCTAGTTGGCTTTTTGTTGCTGTGACAAATACCTGAGGAAAACAATTTAGAGGAGGAAAGATTTATTTTGGCTCATAGTCAAATGGCTTCCACAGCGTTCTGGCTATATTGCTCTGGAACTGAGGTGAGGCAAAACATGGTGGAAGGGCATGGTAGGGGAAAGCTCTCAGCTTGTGGCACCAGAGAAGGAGAGAGAGGAAGGGTCAGAGTTAGGGATAGGAAATACCTTTCCAGAACATTCCCCAGTGATTCACTCCCTCCAAGTAGGACACATTTCCCACAGCCTCCACCACCTCCCAGTAGTACATTCAGTGATCAGTGAATTAATCAATCTACTGGTGAGGTCAGAACCCTCATGATCCAATCACTTCCCCAAATTTCCATTTTTGAACATTGCTACTACATTGGGGACCAGGTCTTTGGGGGACACTGTATCCAAGCCATAACACTATTCATTTAAATAAGTGGTAAGTTTTGGGTTGTTTACCTGACTTGTCAGCACTACTGGTATCTAGGAGGGTTGGATGGAGCAGGGCTGGATGAAGTACTTTATGAAGTAGTTCTCACTTAATCAAATGCCAATGGCAGCCATATGAAGACCAGCTATAAAGGTTAGTTATCCTTCTTCCTATAACTGCCTGGCTAGTTGCAGAGGAAGTGGAATTGATTTTATGTTAAAGGAACATACACACACACGTTCACACACAAGAAAATGGAGGTCTTTCAAGTGTTCTTTTACAAACTATTTTTAGTTCTTTGTCGGTCTTTTGGTGCATCTAATTATTAGGATGTCAGTGCCCATTTTGAAGTACAATACATTTCCCTGATAGTAGGAGCCTCCATAAGAGCTGCACAGGGTTATGAATTATCTCATAATTTAACCATTGTTGGTCATTTACTCTTGTTTTTAATGATTCTGTGAGTGTTTAATACTTGTTTTCTTTTATTGTAAGCATCTTTGTCCTTTTTAGAAATAGATGATTATAAGTGTTTGTTTTCAGTGACTATAAAATGAGCAATTGGACTTGATCTCTATTATCTCTTTCAGTTGTTAAATACTAGGATTCTTTTCTTTTTATTACTTAGAACAATGAAGGCTTTTAAAATTTTATTTATACTTTGTATTTTATTTTGATTGTAATTGAGTAACTTTTATAAAATTCAATACTTTGCATAATGACTCCAAAAACTTTGTGATTACTCTGATTATGTTGCTACTTTAATATTAGCATGATGCTGCTAATTAATACCAATAGAATACATATTTAGCTTGGAGTGAATTGAACCTTGGTCTTTGCATACAGGCTGTTGCACCTCTTGTGTATCATATTTATACAGTTATATTTTTTTCATTAAATATAGGAGCCATACTTTTGTTCCAATTACATTTAGCCTCACTTCCATCTGTCTATCTTATCCTGTCATCTAACATATTTGCTGATTTATCCAGCTTTGAGTCATTTATAGATTGGATAAATACAATTTCTATGTCTCCAGGTCACTAATAAATGTTTAGAATCAATCAGGAATTGAGTGCTAAACAATGCATTTAAAAACAAAAACATTTCCTTCCAGGTTTTTCCTCGTTACTAATGTTTTCAGTTGTGTTAGCATATATTTTCTCGATTTCCTGCCAGAATCTTGTTTATCATTTCATATTTCACCCAGCTCCATATTTTACCCCATAATTAATTAATTACCCTATACTTCTTTTAGGTTTTTTTATTTTGATTATCATGTTGAGTCTAGATAACATTCATGCAACTTTTCCATGATAAATCAAGTGGTTTTGTGAAAGAAGAAATTGAAATTGTATTATTAACACAGCTCTTATGAGTGCCAGTCATTACTAGGCTCTCACAATCATCCTTTTATCTTCTTTTAAGACCCTGCCCATTCTTAAGAAAGCTTATGTATCAATAGGGATTTACCTTATTCCCTGTCTTAAAGATCATAGCCATTTTTGCCCAACTCTGGTTTTCAACTTCCTCTTTTCTTTGCATATGTTCTCAAAGACTAACAATTAATTTGATCAGTGATGTTATTTATCCTGGGATATATTTTGTAGACTAAGAGTACATAGAGTAGCTGTGTGCTTTCTTTAAATTCCCCCTCTTCTGTGCTTCCACTTAATGTGTTTGTTCCCCCCTTAAGATTTTCAAATGGAAGAGTTAAAAGAAAATTAAATAACAAAGACAATTAAAATAGTTACTCTACTTATTATTTTATCTCATTCCAAATAGTGGAATTGCTTTTGCTTGTCATTTTGTAGCAAACAAGTAAAAAGCACAACTTTTTTCTTGTCATCCACATGTTTGTCAGTGGGGCATATGAATGAAATAGTAGTTAAAGAAGCAAACGGTAGAAGAGAGATGTGATAGACAATGAAGAAACTGATACAACCTGATATATAATTTGTTGGTAATTGGTAATTCAAATAGTATACTTTTTGAAAAGTGGCTTATTCTCAAATTGGTTGCTTTTCCCTGGACATCGTTTTCTTACACTGGGGAAATTGAACATGATTGGTAATCATGTGCTTATCAAAGTTGCGGGTTGCGGAGTGTTGGAAAACTAAATCTTTAGAAGGAATTAATTGATAAATTACTAAAAAGATCAAGGATAGGACAAAAGATCAAGGATAGGACCAATGAATGACCCAGAGACTCAAATGATATCACAGGTACATGCCTTGCTCGTTTGGTGTGTGTGTGTGTGTGTGTGTGTGTGTGTGTCCGTCCGTCCGTTCGTCCATCCGTTCCTTTCCTACATGCTCTGTTCTCTACTGGATCCATTTCCAGAGACTTTCCCCTGTGGAACAAAATGGCTACAATTATACCTCATGTTTTTCTCAGATTTACCTTCAGTAAGAAGAAATGTGTCTCTGCCTTGAAGTCACAGTGAAAGAAAGTCGAGCTGCTACTCATTGACCCTTTTCAGGTCACATTCAAATTTCTGAACCAGTGAAATATGGCTGGGGGCAGTATCTAATATGGATTCCCACTCAGATTTACTGAACATTGGGCAAGGGCAAATCTCTAAATATGAAGTGAGGCTGTTACTGAAAAATGGGGAAAAGGATGTTGAAGTGGCAAATATTCATAACCATACCCCTTTAGTACCAGTTTGATTAAGTAGGTACATTTGGGATTATTTGACTGTTTTTTTTTTTTTTTTACACCTATAGAAACTTCCATTATGACACTTCCATTGTAAGTGTGAAGACTTAATATGGAGGCATTATTCATAGGAGGAACATGGCTATTTTGTTAAAAATATAGTTTCAACTCCTAGTTCTATTATATATTCTTCTTGTTGAGGACTGTAAGGATATCCAAGAATTCTCTTCTCCTATTTGAATTATATCAGAAGAAAAATGATTGGTACATAGGAATAGGAAAAAAAATCAATTTTATTGCTGAGCAAAGGTGAAATGGAGGACTTGGTTTTTGTGTAACAACTGTGAGGTTCTAATATTGAAACAGACATACTAGACATTTATTTCCTCCCACTCCAGGCACTTTGAACAATAGTAGTAGTTTTAACATGGGGATCTTCCCCTTTAATTTTAGAATTCATCGTTCAGTCCTGCAGGTATATGGCCCCAAAAGAAAGCAGAGAGGTGAAAAGCTACTGCATAACATTTGGTTTTCTGGGAAAATCTTCTGTCAGGCAGGACATTTCACCTCAGGAGTAACTGGTGGGGTAGCAGGCCAGGAGTTATTGAGAAAATTTTTTTTAATGAAAACCAGAAGACAGATGGACATCCTTCCCTTCAACACAAGACTTAAGAATCTTAATTATTTCATCTGTTACTCAAATAAAAATCGATTTGGGGGTTGGTATTATGTTCAGGCCAATAAATTTTGCGTATGGAGACTTAAAGATGTCTATCAAATAACCACCCTCTCTAGTTTTTGAAATTAGGTTATTATGATAATTGATGTGTGTGTAGGAGGGAACACTTTTTGCCTAGGAGATGAGTAAAATTGGTAATAATTGGGCGAGAATAAGGGTTTGTGAAGTGGGAGGAAGCACACAACAAAAGAAAATGTCTTAGAGAATCCATTACTATCACATTCTCGCAAATTTAACCCAAGGCATCCAAACTTTACTCAACCAGTCATCTTCAGGTCATTGGTATGAACCCAAGTTTTTATTAATTCTTCAATCCAATAGTTCTCACAGTGTACTCCCTAGATGGATAGCATCAACATTGCCTGGAAATTTGATTGAAATGCAAATTACGGAGCTCCTACTTAATCCTACTAAATTTAAAACTCTGGAGGTGGGGCCCAGCAATTTGTGTTTTAACTGGTCCTCCAGGTGACTTTGGTACATGCTGAAGTATGTGGACCACATATCATGATTTTAAAGCATCCTCATAATAGTTGAATAGCTAAAGATTAATTTCACTTGGAAGTATGTTTTTGAGTTCCTTATCATCATCTTATTAAATATTTTGGGAAGGAACAGGTGGATTGCTTGGAGATGGAGAAAATTTGAATCAGTAAACCATAGCTTGGCCTTAAATGCCAAACACCCAGGAGTGATTGAACTGCATTTTCCTCTTGTAGGTTCAGATAGTATCACGGAACCTATTTAAAAAGCTAAATGTAGTAGCAAAATGCACAAGGGATTTGATGTAGGAGACTTCAGAAAAAGAACGAACCTGGGGAGAAGTGGTTATGATTTATATAGAGGGACTTGAAGATCAGGAAGACAAAGGACTGTACAGAAGAAGTATTTTCAAAGGTAGAATTAACCAGACTTAGTAACTGAACCTGGAGAGGATGGAATCAAGTATAAGATTTCAAGCCTAGGTGATTAGGGTGATGGTGATTGTGGAAAGGAGCTTATTAGGGAATATAATGAATTCAATCTTTGACTTGTTCACTTTGAGGTGATTGTTTAAAGGATATATATGGAAAAAGAAGAATCTTTAGATAAGTCTCTAGGTAAGTTAGAATCTAAGAGGAGATAGAATTGTGGTGAAGAAATTGAAGCACTGCATTCTTTTGTTTCTCCGACTTTCATTTTCTACCATGGTCTGGCACAGTTCTGGGTTCTGAAAATATAGTGGCAAACAAACCCTACCCTCAAATAATATTGTAGGTGGAGTTAGACAAAATAATAACATAAGCAAATGAACAGGATTATTTCAGATAAAACAGAAAAGACTAAAGAGTAGAGAATTCTTTAACTAGGGAGTCAAAAGAAAACTTGAACTCGGTATGGTGGTACATGACTATAATCCCAGCAGCTCAGGAGGCTGAGGCAGGAGGATCATGGGTTCAAAGCCAGCCTCAGCAATTTTGTAAGACTGTAAGCAACCTAGTGAGACCCTTTCTTGAAAAAAAAAAAAAAAGAGAGAGAGAGAGACAGGCCTGAGGTGGTGACCTGTGCCATTAAATCATGTGGAAGATAGTTTTATTTTGGAAAGTCAGAAGATGGTAGAGTGGCAGAGTGGCCAAGGAGAACTGCAAAACTGTATTAAAGGGTTCATTGAGTTTTTTTGACCTTTCAGAGGCTGTTCCATGTGAAAGATTTAGAGAGATGGCTCCATGTATGAAAAGGAAAGTAGAATTAAAAATAGTTGGCACTCAGATATTTCAGCCATTTGTTGTGCAGAAAATTCAATTTCACAGGGCCTTAATCCTTCTTAGGAGAGTACAGAGTAGTAACACCTCCCAGGTTTAAATTGTGATGATCAAATGAGAGAATGAATCTTATTTTATCAACCATAGTGCTTGGAACTAAGTATTTCAGTAATAGCTGTTAGTAACAGTAACACTGAAAAAGGAAATTCGGTTATGGGAAAAGCAGTTTCATTTAATAATGATGAGATCGGATATCTTTTGATATATGATTTTATTTAGAAGTCATACTTGGATCTTTTATCATGCATGAAAATTTTAAAGGTATGAAACAAATATTTTATAAGCAAACAATGTACCATGATTAGCTACCTGATGGCATTTAGAAAGTGTGCTTATGTGCATTACACTGTAGAATGGATCTTACTAAATTTTACATATTTTATTGCAGATGTGTACATCTCATGATTGATGTGAAGAAATGAGTCATGGACCAAAGGTCAAGATACTTCTCTGGGAAATGTTGCTGCTGATGCTGCTTTACAAAGTCACACAATGAAGTGTTTGGTTTAAGAAAGATTTTCATATTTAAAAGATTTTCATCTTGGAAATATATCAAGTGAAAATTAGATTTTTTTGGGAAACATTTTCCTCCTAATAAATTATACTTGTAATGGGCGACATGGCAAACAACTCAGTTGCATATAGTGGTGTGAAAAACTCTTTGAAAGAAGCTAATCATGATGGAGACTTTGGAATTACGCTCGCAGAGCTTCGGGCTCTCATGGAGCTCAGGTCCACAGACGCATTACGAAAAATACAGGAAAGTTATGGAGATGTCTATGGAATTTGCGCCAAGTTGAAAACATCTCCTAATGAAGGTGAGTTTTATTTTGTTTTTAGTCCTTTGTTCAGAGAGTGCTATATATTTGACTCATAAAAACATGTTTATATTGGTTTATATTTTCTTGGCTATTATGTGACCATGGCATAATTGTAGTGATGTTAAAAATAGGTACCTGATTGGTACAGTTAAAGTTAAATTTAGACCAAGAAATAATGTTATAGAATAATTACATGTTTCAGACTAGTGGGATGAAATAGTTTGTCTCGCTGTATGTATTATTGCTGCCTGTTTACAATAACAAGATTGTCTTTCCATTCGAGCTGTAGAGGATGGAAGCAAGCTTGGTAGCCCCCAGGGGATTCAGTGGAAATAAACCCTGCTCACTATTCTTCATTTTGCCAGGTGGTTTAAAATAGTTGTCTTTGCCAGTAGCTGACCAAGTCCTTTTCAACTTACAGGGCATAATCTAGACTTTAATTATTAGTTCAGGAGGTCCTAAAGCAAAGCTTGTAGTTTAGATGGCACATAGTTTTTCACTTAGCAGACATTTCTTTGATTAAAAATAGTTTTCAAACTTTGGACTGAGTTGAATTTTCCCTCATTCAAAGAAACTTTTGGTTTCATAATTCTTGATTTGTCCGAAGTTTCCTTTTGAAATCAAGAAGGGAAAATTTATTGTAACTTCATTGCATTATGGTCTTTGAAATGATTTGAAAAGATGATCTTTGATACGTTGATTGTGTTGAACATAAAATTTACGTTAGGAAATTTCAAGAAGACATTTAAACATTGCAAAGGTGAGAGTAGAGGGAACATATGAGGATGAATGTTTGGTAATTATAATTTATTTTAGTAAAGATGGGGAATTATTACTGTAATATATTAAGTTAGTATATATTCCAAAGTCACTTCTAGAGAAATTATGCAAAAGTGCTTTTCTTAACATATTTTCTGAAACATGCCACATTGCTGCTCATGATAATATTTAACATAATAACAAAAAGTAATTTTCCAAGATTAGAATTTTAAATCACACCAAATATTCTTTGAACATTCATGTAATTTTCTACTGTATCGATAAATAGTTCCTTTGATTTCTCTGAAGTGGTATAACTTAGAAAAACTTAGTGTCAGTATTCACTCATGTCCTAAAAAGCCTTCTTCAGATACTTGGTGTATCCTCTTTTTCTATAAGACCTGTTAAATTTAAGCTAAACCTAAATTGATGAATGCTTCATGATCACCAGATTAACAGGTGATGTTAACATTAAAGAGTCCTCAGTATGACAACAGTTTGTTCATAAAAGCCTTGTTGAGCTCCAGTTTCAGTTCTATACTTAACTGTCTTCCCCTCTCTGCTCTTAATCAAATTTCTTGTTTTCTAATACTGAATACCTTCCTTTATGCCCTCTCATTTTTAAAAACGTGATTTCTTCTTGGTTTGCAGTACAGTTTTTTTCTGTGCTCTTATTTTGGGTAGAATTCCCTACACTGATTATGGTTTAACTAGTGAAGTTAATTGAAACTTTGCTTCTAGTATAGTGGTTTATATTTTAGGAAGCAGTGATTACATACCATTTTGACAACATGGTAGAAGCAATGGATAAGCTCTAGAACTTTTGACATTAAGAATTTTTTGTGAATTATTGGTAGTCTGTGCATTAAATAAAATATGCATTATTTTTTCCTCTTCTTTGTTTACAAATCTTTTGCTCTTGTACTTCCTGGTATTATGAATTTAATATTTGCTAAAATTTGTACAACCTATTGTTTTTAATATTTATATATAAACGCTTAATCATTTTGCAATGTTCTTTTAAAGACTGTAAAGCAAAACATAAGAATCAGATTAGTATTTGCAGTTACTGAAAGTATAAATAAAAATGGCAACAGCTTTCATAGGAATATTATTTCCAAAGGAATTTTCATGATTTTAGTCTAGTAGGAATATATCACTCAGAAGGCATTGAATATTTTGTCACCGAAACATGATCAGAAATGAGCACCTACCAGAAGTTTGTCTGCACAAAGAAATGATCTAGACAGCAAGCATTCTTGTTAGAATAATCTGTTTATACTCTAGGAAATACGGATTTTGATTAGTAAGGCTAAAGTCGTTTGCCTGTGCCTTTAGTTCTTTCATTTATGAATTCATTCATTGGTCCTTTCATCAGACCTAGGATGTTGATTATCGTATATTTTATATACCCTCTTTAAAAAAGTAAAAGTATTGGTTGTTACTGTGAGACAATTATAAGTATATAATTAAATCACATTCCAATTTCAGATATTTTAATAAAATGTAAGAATATGTAACTCTTAGAATGCCGAAATGTGGGTTGGGAGTATAGCTCAGAGGTATAGTACTTGCCTAGCATGTGTCATGCCCTAAGTTTAATCCCCAGCACCACCCCCCATCAAAAAAAAACTGCTGAAATATAGTATTATCAGGTATCTGCTAAGTGTGTAAAGCCTGGAGGAACAACCCAGGAAATTTCTTAAGAACAATAACAACTATAATTATGGATAGCACTGATGATAGGTAGTACTTTTTGTATCAGGTTGGTTATTAACATTTACAAGTATTAATTCGTTTTATCCATCTAATACCTTTACCCTATTTTCAAACCAAAGAGCACAAAAATGGTTAAATACCTTACAAGTCTCACTCTGGTTATAGTCATATTTTTTAATACAATGGCCATGCTTTTAACCACTGTATTTGGTTATAAAAGTTTAGCTCACATAGCTTGTGAACAAGTTGAGATACTATAAAAGAGGCACATGTGTTCTCATCTAATAAGTTTTTATGGAAAAACAGAAATTTTTTGGAATTACGTGGTTAAAAAAAATGGATTATGGTTCTGTGTGTTAGTCAGCTTTCTATTCCCTGTGACAAAATACTGAAATAATCAACTTTAAAAGGAGGGAAGGTTTATTTTGACAATTTTGGAAGCTTTGGTCTATGGTTGGTTGGCCTATTGCTTCCAGCCTATGGTGAGGCAGTACGTCTTTGGCAGGAATACAGGGCAAAGGAAACTGTCTCATGGTGGATGGAAAGCAGAGAGAGAGAAAGAGAGAGGAGAAGCCAGAGTCCCATTATTCCTTTCAAGGGCATGCACTTTAGGACCTAACTTCCTTCCACAAGGTCCCACAGCCTAAAGATTCCACCATTCTTAAATAGAGCCACAAGATGGGAGCACACCTTCAACACATAGGTCTTTGGAGACATTAAAGATCCAAACAACAGCATTCTCTGTGGCAATCTAGTCTTTAAAAGCATGCCCCCACCTTATCAGTCAATTACATGTTTGTGATTCCTTTTTGTCACACCATACTTGTTCTCTAATAGAGTAGTTCTTGAACTTGTTCTAAGACTGCATGGGTACTGACCAAAAGGAATTATTTTGAACCAGATGTGAGTTTTTTACATTTAAAACTTCTTAGCAGTTCTGATAACCATCATTAAAGGAACTGGAACTGTAAAATTAACTGGAATTGAGATTTGTAACTTTGTATTTTTAGCTCTTTCTTTTAGAGCGAGCATCTGTTTCATAGTCTTCAGAATCTAAGAATGTACTTTTATATCAAAATAACCTGCTTGGAACATCCTAACTGCATAAAGTTACCTTAACAATTTTTGGTTTTGTATCTTGGTTATTTTGCTACAATTGACTTTTTTATTCATATTCTAAATCATACTTCTTGTTTCTTTTTTACAAAAGCTTTTGGTATCTTTTTTATTTTAATATGTTCCTATGTTGTCTATGTTATATTTTATTGAATAGTAGGTAGTCTTTCTCTGGTAATAGAATTTCAGGAATGCAGGCCTCTATACCTAGTACCTTATTTTTCAGTAGTATTACATTGAGCAAAACATAAAAATAAATACATAAAAATTAAAGGTGATACCAGTTGGTATTCTGTAAGAGGCATGGCTTTATGGACTTATAAAGGGCAAGAAGTTAAGTGAGATCTTAAGATTTTTGGTGGTTGCTACAATTAGGTAGAAGAGGAAAAAAGCAAAGCAAATAAGAAAGGAGACAGATAAACTAAAGAGGTGTGGTAGGAAGCAAAGTGGGGTCAACAACATTTCTCCCGGATTGCCCAAAGTTTCCGTGATGTTTCAGATGACAGTTTATATTTGCACTTGCCAAAGTAAACCTGTTTTAATGGTGTCCTTTGACCATGTTTTAATGGTATAATAGAATAAAACTAACAAACATGGAATTATATTTTAGCTCTTTAAGAAAATCAGCCCTTTACTCATGGTAAATCATTATTAGCTTATAAGCTACTATAAGAATTCTCTTATGCCCCCATGTATATGCTTGGTTAGCACAGGCACTAAGCAAGTATTTTCATGGCCATGTGTGTGTCAGCCATCTATGTTTTTATATTTGTAAAGAGTCATCCTTGAAATTTTTATATTGATGATCATGCATGACCTTGTCCTAGAAATTTAGTGCTACTATATAATGGATAATTATATGTTTATTGTAATAAAATTGTTTTTAAAAGTCATAGTTGAAAATATTGAAGTAGCACAGCCTTTTGTATGTTGTTGTTGTTGTTTAAGCTTATTTTTACTTTTCAGGTCACAGTAGACATACTTCCTATTAAATAATTCTTTTCCCAGTGTCATACATTCAGTTTTCTTTCTTCCTGTCTGGCCAATCTCATCTAGCCAATCTCCTTTGCTTTACTTTAAACATTGATTATCTGAGGTTTCCATCTGTCTGTATATCCTCCTCTTCATCTATACACTCTTGTGGTGATGACATCCATGCCTGTCACTACACAAGCCATCTGGGTACTGGTGATTCCCACTTGAGCAGCTCATTCAGGATCGCCCTCAAGCTTTGGTCCTGAAAACCTGATTCCTAACTCCTAGCTTTCTCTTAACCCAAGGGTGTCTACTTGTGCATGTCCATGCTACTCCATTTGAGGTCACCATTCTCTCTTGTGCTAATTCAGGTAACATCATGATTGGTGCTTCTTCCTATCTTCTTTTACACTATCACTTTCCTGCTTAAAGCCAGTAGTAGTTTTGTTTTTCCTTCTGATTGAAGTTTAGACTTAGTTAGGCTTACAAATCTTGGGATCTAATCCCTAGTTACTTTTCTAATCTCATCTCCTTTTCCCAATTCCGCACCTCAGTGTTTAGGACATAGCAAAATTTTCAGTTATCTTAAATACTATTATGTCATGTGTGCTTTTGCTTCTGGACTGCTGATTTCTCCACCTAAAATACTTTACCTCCACCTAAAACACTACCGTCTATGAAGAATAAAATACTTTATTCTTTAATAAAGATATAGTCCTTAATGTGACTATTTCTTAATCATTCTTAAGAGCTCAAGTTTGATATCTTGGGCATTCTGTTATCTACCCCAGCCCCATAAATTTGTATCTCAGCCCTCTGTATGTATGCCTTCTATATCTTCACCATTCCCATCATAATACTTAATACATGGGGTTGTGTTTAACTGGGTGCTTATCAGTCTTCCCTACCAAACTCTTAAGTTCCTGGAGGGGGAAGTACCAGGGAAGGCATCCTTCAGTCTCACTTCTCTTTGGATGCTTAGTGCCTTTCACAGTTCCAGGCACATAGTAGGCTGTTGGAATTGGATATGTAAATTTGACTTTAGAGAAGGGATCACCTTCTCTTTTGACATTGAAAATGTACATAAACACAGATTTTCACGTCCTTTCTTGATTTGTATGTTTTGATCTGGCCCTCACAGAAGTCCAGTTGGCTGCTATCTCCACCCAAGATCACATACATACATACATACCTGTACACACATACATATACACATAAGGCACAACTTCAAGTACAGAATTTGATAGAACTGTAGTTTGTGTGTATGTTAGCCATGGTTTTTATTTAAACCCATCTTGACAACATTCCAGTAAATTGCCCTATTTCCGTTTCCTAAATTAGTCTAAGCAATTAAAGAAGCCACATTTACTTGTAAAACACCATGGTTTTGATATAATTTGCATTTTATTCCATAAAAATGTCATTCTGTTCAACTATAAAGAAAGTACTGTTGAGCCACTGTGTACTCATAGAATGAATGTAAGCTATTTTTCTCTACAGTCGACCTAAAAAAGCATGTAATTCTGAGGCTGCTTTTGATGAGTTGTGGTTATATATTCTCTTTGTAAAGTTAACTGGACCATTAGGAGATCAATCCCATGCATGACCTTGGCCTCATTGCCACTCCACTGAAGGCAACTGAGCCCACAGAAAAAGACAGAAGATATTTCATTATTTTTACTCATCAATTACTCCTAAATATTAGACTGTATTTGCTTTTGTGCTGCTTTGGAGTCTTCCCATGATTGACTCCTCAACATTCAGACTCAAGTGAAATGCTAGTTCCTCAGAAAGGCTAGTGCAGTCCACTAAGAGAGGTCTAGTGGCCCTTTTATTGTCTCCATTTTACCTGTTTGCGTCTCTAATTATTTTAATTGTATATCTTTTTTTTCTCCTTTCCATGTAATATGTATTTACTGAATGTGGAATTTGTCTTGTTCACACTGTTTCCTCAGTAATAGAACAGTCTCTAAAAGTAGTAAATTTTCAGTAAATATTTGTTGGGTGGCAGACTATTGTTGTAAAATGCTTAACTTTATTATTTAGATTAGTAAACTTATTATTAGAAATTAACTTCCCTCAAAATAGAGTTGACATCCATTCCATGCAATAAATTTGTAACATGTCTTCCCCCTTAATAACAGTTACCATTTAATTTATGACATATCTTTGGTACTTCAAAATAGTTGCAAGTCACACCAACAAATATTAATACTCTCTTCACCACCAAGGGGGTCAAGTGGCTTAAACAAGATTTCCATAAGTAAACTGTCCCTGGGTCTTCTAAACCAGATAGTTTTATTGGTGTAGAATCCAACATATGTGCTGCTGCTAGTTTAGAAGATTCACAATAATTCTTAAAACAAGCTGCTTGGGCTGGGGATATAGCTCAGTTGGTAGAGTGCTTGCCTCACATGCACAAAGGCCCTGGGTTCAATCCCCAGCACCAAAAAAAAAAAAAAAAAACTAAAACAAGTTGCTTTTTTTTTTTTTTTTTAAAACATCCCCAAGTCCCGAAAGCTATCTTTAGCTCTATAACTATTCTTTTCAACATTAACCTAAAATCTTGGCTTCTGTTATAAACAGTAAAAGTTAAGATTTGACTATTTTTTTTGTTATATTGGTGATATTTAAATAACGTTATATATTCAGTTAATGGTAAAGTCTATTATAGTATGAAATAAAGTATATAATTAATACCTTCAAACACATTTCTTGGGGGTAGGGGAGTGGAGACCAATCCAGGGAGGGTTAGTAGCCCTTTTTGTTTCATTTTCTTAGGGCACTAAAACATGAGACAAGGCAAAGCTACCCAATATTCCCACTATGTGATACTAATCTTATTACTATAGTCCTTCACTGCCTTTCCTTTCATTGACTCCATCTCTGTTCTCAGGTCTGTGGAAGGTTTTGGTTAATGATATCTGTCATCAGAAATGTAAAATGCTTTTCAAACTGCTCAGTATAGACCACATTGCAGTTGCCAGTGAGAACATTCTCTGGAATCTTTTTTGGTACCTTCAAGAAAGTAAATGATTACATTTACTTTCCCAAAGTACATATTACAAAGTAAGCAATTTGGAAAGTGAAAATTGTTGAATCCATTTGTCATTTATTCCAACAGTCTCTTCAACTCTGCCTGCCTCAGTATTGAGATTAGTAGTTAAAAGAGTTAAAAACAACAAGAGTCTTTCAGTAATCTACTGTTCTCCTGTCTTCCTTCTTTGATATTTTTCCTGGAATAGACTCTTACAAAAAAACAAGTTGAAGTTAGGACTAATATGGTAAATTAAAAGTAGTGTTATTCTTGTATCTCTGACCCTTTCCTTGACATTCTTAAATAGCCTAAGGGAAAATTTGATTGGTCCCTGCTGTCTGTGTTGTTATGCTCCAGAACATGTATGTGTGTGCACTTTGCATTAGATAACTGGATATATCTGGGTTTGGCAGGATCAACAGGGTTAAATTAGAGGGGTGTGCTTGATGGGATGAAGGAAAGACAAAAGTGTTGTCTAGTCACCTCTCAGTCTCCTCCATTGCTAATTCTGCATTCCAAGAAATAAAAATCATGTCCCACCGTGTGCCTTTTCTCTTAGAGTGACAATAGATAGTCAGTCAATAGCACTACCTGTTTCTTAAAAGAAAGGTCATTCTAAGTTTCCCAGTATTGTGACTTGGAAATTGTTTATCAGTCAGTATGACAGACATTTTAGTAGAAAAGCTTTTAGAGGTTGTGATAAGTTAACTTTCCATCAGTTGTCAGTAAGTGAGGAGGGAATACTATAGACTCCTCAGTGATTAGGTATTCAAGGTTCAATAACAAAATCAAATTGGCAGATATCTCTCTGCATGTAAACTTCCCTCATTTCCAGAGAGAAAGCATCTTAAGTAAATGTCAGGGAAAAGTTTATCCCAACATAAAAACCATCAAACTATAATCAGTTCTGGTCTGTATCAGTCTACAAGATGGCTTAAGATAGTATAATAAAAAGTAAGCAATTTGGAAAGTGAAAATTATTGAATCCACTCGTTGTCGTCCTAAAATGTTTCTTTAAAGCAGTACACGTGTTTTTCAGTAATTTAAGTTTTGTATACTTTGGTCTAAAGCACAATAAACATTTTTATAGCATCTTATGAATAGAATTTAAACTGTAATGAATTAATGTTTAGAATAAAATAGGTATTTTCACATGTAAGTAGTAAAAGTGTTCATTGAAATTTGTTTCCTTTTATTAGGCTTAAGTGGAAACCCTGCAGATTTAGAAAGAAGAGAAGCAGTGTTTGGAAAGAACTTTATACCTCCTAAAAAGCCAAAAACCTTTCTTCAATTAGTATGGGAAGCATTACAAGATGTCACTTTAATTATATTAGAAATCGCAGCCATAGTATCTTTGGGCCTTTCTTTTTATCAACCTCCAGAAGGAGATAATGCACGTAAGTAAATGTGGGTAGGGGATATGTGTGATTCCAGTTTACTTCCATTCATTTACTTCATATATTACCATAGCCAGCCAACATTTATTAACTGTGTTATGTGCTAAGCCCTGTTCTGAATACTTTAAAAGTGGGTTATATTATTTCAGATAATTTTCACAATAACCCCAAGAGTTAGCGTCACCTGCATTTTACAGCAAGGCATAGAGGTTATTACATGTGAACATTTCACATGTATGACATTGTACTATCAGGGTTTTTAAGATTTTTAGGACATTATTCTATTATGAAATAATTCCAGTTTTTTATTTTTGAATATTTTGAAACTATTGTTATGAAAGCAAAATTCTATTCCCAAATCCATTACTTTTCAAGTTCTTAAAAATATTTTGTTGTATCCGTGTTAATGTATGTTTTTACATACATACCTTGTTTGCCATTATATAAATGTTTATTTTACAGATTGAACTTTCCTTATCTGAAATGCTTGGAACTGGAAATTTTGAATTTCAGACTTTTTTGGATTTTAGAATATTCATAGATACATATTAGATACCTTGGGTAGGGGACCCAGGACTAAACAAATTTATTTGCATTTCATACGTACCTTTTATTCATAGCCCAATAGTGATTTTATATAATATTTTAATAATTTTCTGCATGAAACAAAGTTTCATGATGTAGAATTTTCCACCTGTGGCACCGTGTAATCGCTCAAAAGGTTTCAGATTTTAGATTTTGGAATTAGCAATGTTAGAGTTATAAAATGTATCCTGACCAATGGAGGAAATACACTGAATTATGGGTGGATCTGCTTTAACTTGTCATTATAAATTATTTTGTTTGCTCCTGTCTTTTTATACCTTTCATTTATCTTTTAAATTTCTTCCTTATATATCACAAGATGGATTTCACCAAATATTTTTGTTTGGGGAGTTTCATTCTTAGTACTTTCAAGCTATAGAGAGTTTAATAAATATTTGGTAATTCTAAAAGTTGGCTTATGTAATCACATGTCATTCCTTTGAAGGTGTGCCTAGTGCTGATGCAAAAATTTATTTTTCTAAAAAAAAAAAAAAAAAAAAAAATCATCCAAGCACATAATAAGCCCTTAACAAAGGTCATCCATCAGTATTAGTTACAACTGGAGTGCAGGAGCTAGCTAAAATGTTTCTGATAGACTCAAGCAAGGAAGATCTAATCTTCATGTTATCCAGGAGAAACTGAGGCTCAAAAATCTTAACTAGAATACTGTAATCCATTCTTTTTTTGCTACCTTGATTCCCACCTGTCTTAAATCATCAATAAATGCTTATAAGTTTAAATTCATGAAAGGGAAATAAATGTGAATTGTGCCTGATTGTTAAAACCCTGGAATGCTTAGTCACTGAGCCACACTCCCAGCTCTTTTTTAGTTTATATATATATTTTTTATTTTGAGACAGGGTCTCATTAAGTTGCTTAGGGCCTCACTAAATTGCTTAGGCTGACTTTGAACCTAGAATCTTCCTACGTCTGCCTCCTAGGCCACCGGGATTACAGGCATGTGCCACTGTACCTGGCTAAAACATATTTTTTTCTTTTGGAGAAAGTTGGTTACAGAATAAGCTCGTCTATCAGAGATCCATGTAGAGCAGCACTGTTGACGTTTTGTGCCAGAAAATTTTTTGTTGCCATGTTCATCGTACCACCTTCCAGTTGAGGAAACCAAAAATGTGTCCACATTTTATTAGGTGTTCTATAGGGGGCAAAATTGCCTCTGGTTGAAAACCACTGATGTAGATGAGATTTAGGCAATGCTCTCTTGTCATTATTGAGCCAAATTATTTTTCTAACTTCATTTATTCTTATTAAATAAAGTTTACATATTTTGCTATTAAAAAAGTTAGGAGAAGAGATGGTTCAAATGAAGTAATATTCATGGAAAAAATCCCACTTTCTAGAGATTTATGGTATACCATTTTTTAAAAATATTTCCTTCCAGATTTTAAAAGATGGGTTTTATGTCTGTGTGCTCACATATGTGACTAAGCATGCATAGATAGATGTGGGAGATGTATAGATATGTCTGTTGATCTGAAAAGTGAGGTCATACCAGGTTTAGCAATGTAGAGTTGAATTTTTCAGTTTTCCATGTACCAACGGTCACTGTAGAATATTAACAATTTGTATTTTAGAGTTGAGTGAGTTGGCAAATTTTCAAGAATATCTTTACTTTCAAATTTTGTTCAAAAGACTAAAAGAAAACTAAAGAAAATGATTTTCAGTGGAGTGGAATTCATTACACAACAAGGTCTAGGGCAAATCTTTCTGGAATTCAAACTACTTCATTTATAGGATGTACTTGATGGCTCCTTCCCATATCTGTTACCAATGCTGGCATCAGAATCCATCCACTGACAATCTAGAATTGTCAGTGTCATAAAGCCATTTTAAAAGCTCAGAATACACTGGAAGTTTTTACTAAAACATAAAGATATTTTTGCTCCATTTCATGTTGAAAAGTTAGTGTTTGCACTTTATTTTTTTAATATTTGTAAGAATACTGCATATATCTGCTTTTCCAATTATGTTTTAACACTAAGCAGTAATAACTTGCTTAAAGAAAGGGCATATTTGTAAATCCCCAGTCATTGAACTCTAAATTATCAAAATTTCTTGCTAATGGTTGGCATGAAAATGTGCCCACACCATGTACAAACCTGTGATTGCTCATGTTTGCATACCAGTGGTTCTTGACATTTTGGTATCAGGGCACGTTTGGACTCATGGTATTGAGGACTATAAAGAGCTTTTTATTATGTGATTTATTTATAGGTATATAGTGCTAAATAGAGAAATCTTTAAATGCTAATGTGTTCTCACAGAGTGGGGGCTTGGTAGCCATATAAGGTGATAGACATGTTAATTCACTCATTATGGTAATCACTTCAAAATGTAGATATGTATCAAAAAAGTGTATGCCTTAAATATATGAATTTTGTCACTCATACCTCAGTAAAGCTGAAAAAATATTTATCAGTGCATTTTAAAATAAGCCTATTATAGTTAGTATAGATGAGTAGCATTTTGATAGTAACTAACTATCCTCGTCACCTCCCCAAGTAATGAAATTTTTAAGGAAATAATGAAAAAGGTGGTGGTGTTTTCCACTTCTGTGTCTGTATTTAATGTCTGGCTTAATTGAGAGCTGGGTTCTTCTATCTCCTTCTGAATTTAGTGTGTCACATTATCTCATATAATGTTATCTTTGGAAAATTCTATTACACATCAGTGAAAGATAAGGCAAATAATGTTTTAGTGTTACGAAGAGTGAAGATGAAAATTAGGTTGTGCATATCAATATATACACAGGGAAACACTTTGGTAAAATAGATTTTTGTTATTGTATTTGTACTTTTTAACTGAAAACATTAAAATACTTTTTTATGTGGCTGTAAACTAATATTTTTGTAACTTTGAACATGGTGTTATTTTCTTTTTTTCTACAGCTCCTCTAAAAATTTGTAATAGTCAAAAATAGGAAAAGGATTCAATTTCTAGAAATATTTTGCTACTATTTCACTATCATTCTGATCTTATCTATATAATATAGAGGAGTGCCATATATGAAATGAAGTGTGTCATTAATTTGTTTCAAATTCTCTTTTGAACTATTCATTCATTTAGTGATAAATATGCATGTGAGTTTTAAAACTGAAAATTATGTAATTGTCATACATTTTCTTCTTCTTAGCCTCTGTTACATTGATCTTTAAAACTTTTTTGGTTAATTACTCTTATTAGTAAAAAGTTTGAGCACATGCCTCTATATTACTTATAAGTTTATGTACAACTATTTTTGTAATGTATTTTAAGCATATTCAAAAGTAGAAAATGGATAAAAAGGTTTAATTTTTTTTAATAGCTGTAAAAAAGTGTTAAGCCTAATTTGATCTAAGTTGATTTACTTCTTAACTTGGTTTTATCTTTCATAGCTTAAAAGAAACATATATTTATTTATCCAAGTTGAAAAGTGTACTCACTTAATCATGATACTCATTCTCAGTTCATCTATCAATTACATGAAATTTTTTGTTGAAGCATGACAGATTCCATCTTCTGATGTCAGTTGGTTCTTGCACATTATTATAAAATATTGTTTTTTCTGTTTTTAATAAACTATATAAAACCCACTTATTGCTTCACTTGGATAATATTTTAGCTGTGTTTTCAGGTTGATGAAAGTGTTCAGTGTGGCATTTCAGTGTTCATCTGTTCTCAAATCCAGACTTGCTCTAATTCAGAGTGTTACTGTTAATCTCCTATCCTTTTGGTATGGAAAGGATGAAGAAGAGTTGTCCTTAAGCTTCCTATGTTTAAAAGAAATGTAAACAATAATTCTCTTAATTTGTTATTATATACAATGACATGATCCTTCCTTAAGCTTGAAAATAATTAAAACATAAGTTGCAGTATTTGAGTTGACCATTCGGCTCTGTAGAAAAGTTGCTTTATACCATTAATGACTGAATCCTACTGATAGTTCTCAGGATACTTTCTGTGGATATTCATCTCTCTCTTCCATTTCATCCCCTGTTGATCTTATAATTATGTTGCCTTTGTCTTAAAACTGTCCCACTTGCGTCTCCCAAGATTAATCTTCAGTTAGCGTCCTCATACCCAGGATCTCTTCTTCAGTCTCTGCACACAGTTCTGGAACATGCTTATTCATTGCTAGTGTCACTTATTTACTTATTTTTCTGTATCATTTTTCCTCTGCTTTGTTTGTCCAACCAGTGACTTTCAGGCATTTCAGTTCAGTGGAAGATAACATTTACATAGCAACCCAGAAGAATATATCCCATCAGTTGATATATATAAACAGCCAGAGTAAAGCTTCAAGAAATAATACTTAAAACTCTTCCTACATCATCCTTATTTTTTTCTGTTTCATTTTTCAAAGTATTGCTTGTGGGCCACTGAATTGATTTTAGACTCACAAGTACATTATAGCAGAAAGCCCAAAAACCATCATTCCATTTTTCTTCACTGTATTGACCCCCACGGTTTTGGGGTTTTATAGGTTTCCATCCCCATTCTTTTCTGAACTCTTTTTCTGACATACAGCAATTGTACTGACTTTAATCTGTCATTGAAATCCTCTTCCCTTGAGTCTATATGGCTGGTTCCCTGTTAACATTTGACTCCTAGCCCAAATGTCACAGACACCTCAGAGGGGCTTCCTTAGTTCATACAGCCTCTATTAACCCTCCTCATTTCATAGCACATCAGCATGTTTTATTTTCTTTGTGGCACTATAGATCTCTGAAGTTAATTGTTTGTTTCTTCATTATTTGAATTTGTTATATACCATCCCTGCCTACTGGTCTGCATGTGAAATCCATGAGCTCATATGTTTTATTTACTTCTCTATCTCGATCTTCTAAGATAGTATCTGGCACCTAGTAGGTTCTTGTACAGTTGAATAAGAAGTAGCACTTTGCACTTTTTTTTTTTTTTTTTTTAACAAATTGAAGGTTTGCGGCGACCCTGTGTCCACCAAGTTACTTGGGTATTGGCATGTACTCACTAATGTCTCTGGTCACATTCTTCTGGGTCCCATTTGGTAATTTTCACAGTATTTTAAACTTGTTCATCATCTTATATCTATTGTGGTGATATGTTATCAGCGATCTTTGATCTTACTATTGTGCTTGTTTGGGGGTACAACAAACCACAGCCATGTAGGACAAGTGAACTTAGCTGAAAAATGTTGGGTTCTGATTACACCAGTGGACCATGCCCCCATTTTTCTTTCCTTCAGGCCTTCTTATTCTCAGGCAATAATACTGAAATAAAACTAACTAATTCTTCTACAATGTCATATAAATATCAGGTGAAAGAGTAGCATGTCTCCAATTTCCAGTCAAAATCTAGAAGTGACTAAGCTTACTGAGGAAGGCATTTGAAAACAAAGATAGACTGAAAACTAGTTCTTTTTTGCCACACGGGCCAAGTTGTAAATGCAAAGGAAAAGCTCTTAGGACAACTTAAAGGTGCTACTTCAATGAACATACATTGATAAGAAAATGAAATAGTCCATTGCTAATAGGGAGAAAATATATAAGTGGTCTAGATAGAGGATCACAACATTTCTGTAAGCCAACGTCTAATCTAGAGTAGGGTGCTAATTGATTTCAATTCCATGAAGGCTTAAAGAAGTGAGGAAACTGCAGAAGATAAATTTGAAGTCAGCAGCAGTGGGTTCGTGAGGTTTAAGTGAAGAACTCTTTTTGGGGGAACATGTAAGTGTAAGGTGAAGCAGTAATTGCTGATATAAGCTGCAACAATTTGTCTAGAAGATGTAGCTATAATGATTGATGAAGGTGGTTACACTAGACTACAGATTTTCAGTGTATGTGAAACAGCCTTATCTTAGAAAAAGATGCCATCTAGGACTTCCATAACTAGAGAAAAGTCAATACCTGGCTTCAAAGTACAGGCTCACTTTCTGTTATTGGCTGATGCAGCTTGTGACTTGAAGTTGAAGCTAATGCTTATTTGCCCATTTCAAAAATCCTTAAGAATTATACTAAATCTTTGCCTAAATGGCAGAACATCTGTTTATAAAATGATTCTTGAATATCTTAAGACCATGGTGGAGGCTCACTGCTTGGGGGGGTGGGGCGGGGATTCTTCAAAATATCATTACTAACTAACCATGAATCTGGGCACCCAAGAGCTCTGATCAAGATGTACAACAAAATTAATGTTGTTTTAACATCTGCTAACATAACAGATGTAACTGTTGATTATTCTACAACCCATGATCAATGAATAATTTTTACCTTTGAATCTCATTTACAAAAGACATTAGATGGATAATGATCCCTTTGGAACTGGATCGAGTAAATAGGTGACTTATTTCCTGAAGATTTTCAGTTTATGTAGAAACCATTGAAGACATTGATGATTCATTGGAAGAACTCAAAATATCAGAATTAATAATAGGTTGGAAGTGGATTCTATCATGAATGATGTTGAGGGGTTCACAGCTTCAGTGGAGAAAATAACTGCAGATGTGGTGGAAACAGAAGGAGACCTAGAATTTGATATGGGCCCTGAAGATGTGACTGAATTGTTGCACTTTTGTGACAAAACTTGAATGGACCAAGAGTTTCTTGTAGATGAGCAAAGAAAGTGATTTCTTGAGATGGAATATACTTCTGATGAAGATGCTGTAAACACTGTTGAAATGATAAGGAATTTAGGATATTATGTAGACTTAATTGATAAAGCAGGAGTAGGATTTGAAAGGATTGACTCCAATTTTGAAAGATCTGTAGGCAAGATACACTTTTACATCATCAAGTGCTGAAGAGAAGTCTTTCATGAATTGATGTGGCAAATCTCATCATTGCCTTATTTTTAAGAAAGCTCAACTACCGCTTCATCCTCCATCAACCACCACCTGATCATTCAGTAACCATAAACATCAAGGCAAGACCCTCTACCAACACAACGTTATGACTTGCTGAGGGCTCAGATGATTGTTAGCATTTTTTGACAGTATTTTTAATTAAGTATTCGTTTTTTAGACACACTACTATTGTATACTTAATAGTCTTCAGTTCAGTATAGACACATGCACTGGGAAACCAAAAAAAAATTGTGTGACTCACATTTTTGCAATGTTCATTTTATTGCAGTGGTCTAGAATTGAAACTGTGACACCTGTGATTTGATCTTCAGCGTGTTTTCTTCTAGTACCCTGGACCATCTCCCCATCCTACTGTTGAAATTCTCAGGGACAGGGAACTTGAAATTGACACAGTAAACATTCTTGAATTTGTAGATACTTGGAGTTCACAGGGTGTCTAAAACTATAAGTAGAATTGATGAAATAAAAAATTAATACATGAAAACATTGTTTAGACATATATATATATATAGTCATCCATTCAAAATTTTTTTTTTTTTTTTTTTTTTTTTTGATAAGCATTTTCTTTCTTCCCATTAGTTTGTGGAGAAGTTTCTGTTGGGGAGGAAGAAGGTGAAGGTGAAACTGGTTGGATTGAAGGAGCTGCAATCCTCTTGTCAGTGGTGTGTGTGGTATTAGTTACAGCTTTCAATGACTGGAGTAAGGAGAAACAGTTCAGAGGTTTGCAGAGTCGAATTGAACAAGAACAGAAGTTCACCGTCATCAGGGGTGGGCAGGTCATTCAGATACCTGTGGCTGACATTACTGTTGGAGATATTGCTCAAGTGAAATATGGTAAGTATGAAGGAGTAACACATATGATCTAAATGTAAAATTTATTATAATCTTGTTTCTGGTTCAACATGTCACTACTTTTTGTTTTAGGCGATCTTCTTCCAGCTGATGGCATACTTATTCAAGGCAATGATCTTAAAATTGATGAAAGCTCCTTGACTGGTGAATCTGATCATGTTAAGAAGTCTTTAGATAAGGATCCCTTACTTCTATCAGGTATGAAATTTTTTAATAAATTTTGATCTTTTCCCTCCCCCACAGTTATGTACCATTGTAAGCAGTTTCTTTCACTTAAGAGTCCATGATGTGAAGAGGAATCAGTATTTTATACTAGCTTACCCTTAAAATTCTTAGAGACTATTTTTTTTTTTTGTAAAATGACAGACATTACAGGTCTGTATCCAGAGCTATATTTTACAAATGAGGTATCTGAGTCCATAAAAACAAGAGATTTGAAAGCTAGTTAATGTCTAATGATAAAACTAAAATATAATGATATTTATTGAATTGGTTTTGTTCTGTTATCACCTTTATTCTTAAAGCTTTTTGAAGTATAAAATTAAAGAAGGTTTAAAGCAAATTAATGAAAACTCTGTGATGGTGTACTAAGGACAGGTGTTTTGTTTACCTAATCTAACTCGTTCCTTTAACTGGTGAAGAATGAGTCTGAAATGTAAACCATTTATCCAAGATTTGTATGACTAGCTAACAGTAAATACAGGAGTAGCATTCATATATTCCAGTCAGTAATTTGTACATGTTTAAGACTTGGAGAAAAGAAGGATTTGTATAGGTAAGGGTACCATTTGAGAGGGAGAGGTGGAGGCCGTAGCCTAAGTGTGATAACTTGAACTGAGGTTAGTTGGAAATGAAATGGCAAGGATGATGCAAAAAAAAAAAAAAAAAAAATCACAAGCTGGGGCTGGGGATGTGGCTCAAGCGGTAGTGCACTCACCTGACATGCGTGCGGCCGGGTTCAATCCTCAGCACCACATACAAACAAGGATGTTGTGTCCCCCGAAAACTAAAATAAATATTAAAAAATTCTCTCTCGCTCTCTCTCTCTCTCAAAAAAAAAAAAAAACTCACAAGCTGCCTTCTGACATGCAGAATGAGAAGCTGAAGTATCAGAAATGGATGCTAATTTGTTAAGTTGGATTGCTAAGATACTTATTCTTAATTGTCCAGTATTCTCTAAAGAATTTAAGAAACTGTCACAAATATATTTATTAGGTTGAATTTGTATAGAGTTTGGGAGAAGCCAATTGTTGCCTGTTTGTCTTCTACTGTTACTATCAAATGTTAGTGGAATGCTAACATTTTATGCATTGTCAGAAGATTTCTGCTGATTTAACTAATAACTTGGGAACTGTAAATTTTAATCCTTTTCTGTGAGTTTTATATTTTAATTAGTTGAACATGATTTCACTAAAACTGAAGTCAAACCTATGATATCTGCAAGGGTAAGTTAAGTTAGAACCAGAACTTCAGAGCAGAACCTAAGTTTAACTATTGCCTTTTTAAGATTTGTGAATGTGTGATGAAAAAAACTTATTATAAGGCGCTGGGCTGTAGCTCAGTGGCAGAGTGCTTGCCTAGCATGTGTGAGGCACTGGGTTCGATCCTTAGCACCACATAAAAATAAACAAATAAAATAAAGGCATGCTGTCCATCCACAACTACAAAAAAAAATTTTTAAACACTTATAAAAAGAATTATGGTAATTACATGTATATATGCTGAAGAACCTTGCTATAAAAAAATCAGAGTAATTGCATAAATATACACCATTTACAAAAAAAAAAAAAAAAACCTGAGACCTATATACCTTTAGCATTCTATGCCACTTAGGATACTCATCCTGTTTGATTTTTTTATTTGTAGTAGTGTACTTGTAATTCATACCAAATAGAAAAATTTTAATATGTAATATATTTAAGTAATACATATTCATTTTACTGATTCTTTGCATACTTCTGAAAAACTATAGTTAATATTAATCACATAAAATCTATAACCTTGCCAAAGGGAAAGGAAGGTGTCTAATCATACCTTACCACCACAGGCTAACTGGGCCATGTTATTTGGCAAACTGAGATAGTCTCCTGTTGCCTTGTGCTATATATACTTCATGGACTTTTATGTACATCTAGCTTATTTACATAGTGCTTAGCTGTTCAGGTTGATTTCCTTTAACTGAACTTTGGTCTTTTTCTATTTTAACAAGAGATGACTGGTGAGCTTAATGTAGACTCAGGTTCCTAACACAAGTATATCAGAAAAACTATAAATTTTCCATGTTTAAGAAAAGACTGAAATAACTTTAGAGTCCTTTATCACAGTATGGGTGGGAAAGTTTTTCTGCATTTATTTCCCTATTCTAAAAATGTACTAAAAAACATGACATGCATTTATTTTTAAATTTACTCTCATGATGCCATCTCTCATTGCTGTTCTTGGCTTCTTAAATTTAGATTTTTAAAAGCAGTATTCAGTCAGTGGTGGGATATGACCTGAACAAAAATTGTTTACTTTGTCTGAGCACATTAACTGCCAACATCTAATCAGACTGTAAGGAGGAACAGAGCATAAAAACTGAAATCTTCAAAGCCAGAATTGTTAAAAGAAACCAATTGTCCTTTATACATGACATTATTATCTTGAATTTCATTTCTTATTCTTTTGCATTTTCACTGGCAAAGTAAAATATAGATTTTTAGTAGAATGTAGATTTTTGAAAGCAAGAAAACTTTAGTTTTTATATTCTCAACATTCATATTAGACAAGTTACTCAGTAATTAATAGCTAAATATACATCTTTATGTGCTAGAATTAAATACATAAGCTTTATGAGTAAATACCCTGTGAACACTGGTTTGGTATATAAAATGATGGTAGATGCTGCAGACCCTGCCCTCCAGAAGGATTTGAACTGATAAAATGCAAATAAGCAATAAGTGTAAATAAGATTTATTGAATGTAAACAGAGAGAAAGTGAATTTTTGAAGCCTGTTTAAAATTGGTAAAAAGATTAAAATAGCCAGGCATGTGGCATATACCTATAATCCCAGTGACTCGTGAGCCTGAGTCAGGAAGATCACAAATTCAAGGCCAATCTCAACAACTTAAAGAGACTGTCTCAAAATCAAATTAAAAGGACTGGGGTTGTGGATCAGTGGCAGAGGGCCTCTGGGTTCAATCCCTAGTACAGATCAAAAAAAAAAGGATTGGAATAGTAAAATGGGAAGTCTTTTAATGAGTAAGGAACGATGCAGAAATAGGCATGTACAAGTTGGAAAACTATAAATATGCATCATTGTTATAAAAGGAAGATAACCTTTGTCCTTTGACAGAGCTGGATTGGATCTTTGCCTTACCACCTGATAATTATATAACCTTGGGCAAGTTTCTAGAAAATAAGAATAATAATGCTTTTCTGACTATAAGAGTGGTGTGAGAGGCATAATCTGAATTCAGTTTTCCTATCTCTGCTCCCTTGCTTTCTGTAATGGAATTTTATGTTAGAATGGTGGGTGAGAAAGTTTGAAGGTTGGATATTCTCAAGTTATTGAACTTAATTCAGTAAGAAATGTAGTGTCATAAAGTTTTGAGGCATGAGCATATGATGAAATCAGATTATAAGAATATAAAAACACACTTCAGGATGAGCTGGAAAGAGAGATTAGCTAGGGGGCTATTTTTGCAATCTAGGCAGTCTGAACTGAGACTCTAGGGGTAGATAAAGGTTATAGGGTTGGGTGTGAGAAATTCGACATTCATTACAGTGGAATTATTTTTGGATATAAGCACATTTCTTTATAAACAATGTATTTCTCAAAGTATTCCTCACACTTTATGTTATTATTAATAATAATAAGCATTCATTGAACCCTTGACATATATAGGCTTGTTTGAGAAATATAGATCTTATTATATGTCTGTGAAGTGTTAAGTATTTTTATTTGCATTTTATGGATGAGGAATTGAGATATTGTAATTTGCCCTGTATCACGTGTTGATAGAGTGAGCTTTGAACACAAATGATTCTTTAGGTTAAAATCTTATGCACAAGAATTTAGATTTATTTAATGTCTTAATCGGTTTGTTTTATTAATATTGATATTAAGGATAAGTATTACTAAAGCTTCAATTTGATGGTGGGAGAGAAATGTATTATAATTTTTACAAAGTTTTTTGTTGTTATAGGTACTCATGTGATGGAAGGCTCTGGAAGAATGGTAGTTACTGCTGTAGGTGTCAATTCTCAAACTGGAATTATCTTTACCTTACTTGGAGCTGGAGGTGAAGAGGAAGAGAAGAAAGATGAGAAGAAAAAGGAAAAGAAAAGTAAGAATAGCAATTTGTTCTTAAATTACTATTTAGAAATACAGCAGCAGGATCATAAGAACTTCTATAGAAATAGACTTCTTTCGTGAGATTCTGATATGGAAAATTCTACAGAAATTTAATTACCTAATACTATACTTCCAAGTACTAGTATTAAAGGAGAGAATTTTTCTTTTAAACTTAATAGTCCATTCAGAGACCTTTCATGGCTAAAGATAAAACTCAAAGGCAAAAATAATCCATCCAAATATTAAACATTGCCTGCTAGGCAGGCAGTCTTCTACTGAGCTATGCCTCCAGCTCCTTGCAGCAGTGTTGAATATCTGGGTGGATTTTTTTTCCTTTGAGTTTTATCTTTAGCCATGAAATCCTTATTTCAAACAAAAATGTTTTTGGAAAGTTTTGCAAGTGAGGGAGGCAAGCCTCTAGATTTCTCTTACTCTGTTCCTCAAGCCCTCAGTGAACCTCCATAGGTTTCTGAAGACTGAGTGTAGTGTAGTTTGAAAATCAGTGGTGATGGTGATTAAGTGCTTTGCATGCTCCCTCTCTTAGATTCTCACAGCTATGTGAGGTAAAGATGGTTGTTATTTTTACTAATGAGACTTATAGAGATTGTGTAAACTTGTTCCAGGTCAGAGCATTAGTAAGAGACAGATCCAACCTTCTCCATTCTGCTCCATATTAATGTACAAGAGTTAAAAGTCACTAGATCCTATTTAAAAAAAAAATGTTTACATCATTACTTTATTCTTATTGATTCCACAGTATCTTTTCTAATGAGTACCCTTTTTTCCCTAAGATTCCTAGGAATTACTGTCTGTCTCTTTGGTTTTTTTCTTTCCCCCTTCATAAAACAGGACATTTTTCCTTCTGTGGACTTATAACTCTTCTCCCATTCTCTTGACTACTTTGGCGACTAACTCAAAAGCAGTCCAGTGTGAACTGTCTCAGTTTCCTCAGCAGCCAGGATGTGGCTGGCTGGTCTCTCCAGACTTAAACTCTTTGAAAGTAGCTAGGTATTCTCTTACTATCTCCTCATCTGTCCTGAGCTTCTGTTCCTTCCTGACCATATTTGTTCCATGTTTTCCAGTTTGAAGATAGTTCTGTTTGATAGAGAAGGTGGAAGAAAATAGGTTGAATGCTTCTCCCTTATCATTTTAAGATATTGCCTGCTTCAAACAAAAAACTCATCCCCTTCGTGATTACTTTTACTTCAGATAGCTCATTTTTCTGTGTTTCCTAAATCCAAGGTAGTTTGGGGAATCACCTTCACTGTAAGTCTGACTTATTCTGTACATTTATATTCTGGTTTTGCTATATTTCCTCTCCTGTCTTGTATCCATGCCTTTTTTGTTTTCATTCCTACCAAAGCTCTCCTATGTGCCTGTTGTCTTTTTGTAACATTCCTCCCTCCCTCTTTATCCCAGCCTTTTTCTGCTTTCTTAAGGTTATTCCTGTATTTAGTTTGAAAATCTCTTGTACCATATTTGGGTTTATTACAGCTGATAAAAGATTGAAGCCTTATGAAAAAAATCAAACAATTAAAGATGCCCTAAATTATTTTGGACTATTCCCCTATGGTAAAACCTAGGGAGTGATTGATACAGCAGGTCATTGCAAACTAAATGTTTTCTAATCTGTGACACACACACATACCCCATTGTGTAACAGTTCTGTTATAGAAATGTGAACTACCTTTGCATAATTTAGCAGGGCTGTATTCATTTCTTTTGGAAAGCTTTAATTCCCATTTTGTTCCTACAGATAAGAAACAAGATGGAGCTATTGAGAATCGCAACAAAGGTAAATTCAAGAAGATAAAAGTACAGTTAGCTTGTTTTCATTATATCCAGAAATAGCTCTACTGTGTACTATATCCATCCAAAATTAGGATACATGTGGCAGGGAACATCAACAATGTTTATTAACTTGGATTAACCTCTCTTCCTGCTAGTGCCTTAGTCATGTTGTCTTTATGATGCTAAGAAGATTTTAATTATGATTTGTGGTAGTAAGCTTATGTAGGTAACTTTCTACATAAGCATTTCAAATATTTTAACATACCTGAAATCTTCTTTCTTTTATAGCTGGTGGCATATGTGCATAAGAAACAATGTATAATGTGAATATTAATATATGCGTATTTCTCCATATGTGTGGTCATAATGTTCTGTTAATCTGAGAGGCATTTATAGACTTTGGATGTTACCTAAAAACATTAATACAGGAAAATAAATTATTTAGTATTCCTTTAGTTCTTAGCCTAAGGACCCTGTGATCATTTTCATCCCCATCTCATAGTATGACATTCTCAAATCTGATATAGTTTCATACCCTAATGTCACTGTTGTGTTATTCTTTGTATGTGAGCACATAAACACAGACATAACTGAATGTTTTTACCTCTTCTGTTTTCTAAGAATCTGATTTTTTTAAATAAATTGCTTCAAAGTATTAATAGTAATAGGTGCCTTTAAGATGCAGTGAAATTATGTTGCTTGCAAATGTAGCTAAAGCCCAGGATGGTGCAGCCATGGAAATGCAGCCTTTAAAAAGTGAAGAAGGTGGAGATGGTGATGAAAAAGACAAAAAGAAAGCAAATTTGCCAAAAAAGGAAAAATCTGTTTTACAAGGGAAACTTACAAAACTGGCTGTCCAGATTGGGAAAGCAGGTAAGATATATAGAAGAAAATGGTGTTTGTTTTAAAATGCGCACTTTCTGCTCAGAAAGTATCGGTTGATGCAGATAAGGCTGAAAATTGTTGCTTTGTGAGTGTAAGGGAAATTAAAAATAGTTTTTTATTTTTAGCCACAATGTACCAGGCCCTTTGAGTTACTATAGATACTCAGAATAGCATTGCAGCTTAGGCTGTTATCGTTGTTTTACATAAAGGGAATTGTCCTTCATCATTTAGCTAGTAAGTGATCAGGTTAGAATCTATGTCTAAATTTGCCCAGTTTATAAGCCATACACTCATCTCTAAATTTCTCCAAATTTTGGGGGGTAGTATGGTAGTAGAGAGAGAGCTTGCTATGAAGTTGTTCAACAGATTATCTAACTATAAAAAGAAATTTTATCACACACTTTGTTTATACTTTTATGGGCTACCTATGAAAAATTTGTGTTTCTTTAAACATTATAATTTAGCCAAGCCCAATGGAATTTTTGTAGTGAGGCAGAAGATACTGAGTTTCTTCACTAGAGAACATCATTAATAGAACCCCTCTTTAAGAAAAAAAGCAGAGCTTTTAAAAGATAGAGCATGCCCCAGCATTATCACCTTTTTAAAGAATACTATATGGATAAATCCTCATACTCATTATTAAAATAACACTTAAATTGCATCACACTATTGCTTCCAGGAGAATGTTGGGTAAAGTTTTTCTTTTTTTTTTTTAATTTATTTTTTAGGTGTAGATGGACACAACACAATGCCTTTATTTTATTTTTTTTTATGTGGTGCTGAGGATCGAACCCGGATCCCACCCGTGCTAGGCGAGCACTCTACTGCTGAACCACAATCCCAGCCCAAGTTTTTTCTTCTATCCTCAATAAGCTTATTATCTAGTAAAAAATATTTGTTTTTATAATATGTAGCTAAATCATAATACTGACTCCTTTAGTGTTTTTCCAAGTCAGTGAAGCAGCAAGAATAACAAAAAATAATTTGAGAAATAATAATTCAGATTGTGTGTGTGTATGTGTGTATACACATATACATGCATGTTTGTTTCAACCATAGTGTTGCATGTTTATTTCCAAGTTTCCCAGTTGATCAGATTCTTACTGGCTTCTGTTTCAGTGTTAGACAAATTGCCTCTTGAATTTGTAAAGCTCCAGCTTATGCTAAGCATCTAGTATTTTCTTTTCATTAACTATTATTTTGTATCAGCCTTAGTAGAAGGCAAAGTATACAGTTAAATCTAAGAATTGTAAATACATTTTTCCCAGTCCTCCTAGAGTCAGGGCTATACTGGAAGCAGAAATTAATCTGACAGTGTTAAGTGATGAGTTAGGTGCAAAAAGGAGGTAACAGTTTTTCAGAAATGAAAATAAATATTATTGAGTCAGTTATTTCTTTACAGTAGCTAATATATAACTGGCAGTGGTAGGGTCTGGAATATTTAAATAATTGCATATTTCTCTCTTTTTTTGTATCCTGAAAGGTTTGTTGATGTCTGCCATCACAGTTATCATTCTAGTATTATATTTTGTAATTGATACCTTCTGGGTTCAGAAGAAACCTTGGCTTGCTGAATGCACACCGATTTACATACAATATTTTGTGAAGTTCTTCATTATTGGGGTTACAGTTTTAGTGGTTGCAGTGCCAGAAGGTCTTCCACTTGCAGTCACTATCTCACTGGCTTATTCAGTCAAGGTTAGTACAAAATAGTTAGTTGATGTATTATGTTTAAAACTTCAGCTGGTTTGGAAAATGCACATCCAGTTTCTCTTTTCTGGTTCTGAAAATGGAGGATCTCTGTAAGTGTACATTGTTTTCTTTAGAAATGCAGTCACTGATTGTGCCTGCCCTTAGCTGAATATCTCTTTTCATAGAGACCTTATACATGTGGAAGGCATCCTTGATACAGTATTAAGCACAACTCTGCTAGGCCAAGTTCTAACCTAAATTTCATTATGTTATAGTTTATGGTCATGTCACATCACCTCCTCTTTCCTACCTGTAAAATTAAGGTAAGGATGTTTGTTGTCCTCCTGTGGCACAAAAGCAAAGAGGGTTCAGTAAGGTTCAACTTTTTGAGGCCTTCTTTCTTTCACTCATCCATTCCCATAATTGCCCCACAATCTGGTCTTCATATTTGTAGGCAGATTGATGTTTCCAAAAAATAATTCAGATTTTATCATTTCCTTATGTAAAACCATAGGACTCTTTACTGTGGTCAGTATGGCCCTTGCTGACTTAGTGCTCATATGTTCAGCTCTCCCTCCGGCCCAGCCTTTCTGCTGGCTTTCAAACAGTCCAACTGTGATCTGGTTTTACAGGTTTAAAAAAAAAAGAAAAAAGAATGCTGCTCTCATAAATTTTGAAATGTTAATTAGCAGTTCTCCTTAAATAACATTGTTAACAGTGAGAAATATAAAGTAATTAGTCATAGTTTCTTCTCTAGCACTCTTGTCTTCAACTATTCCAAAGGGTTTTACAGTAGATAGGCCGGACAAGATAAGAATGTTTTTTGCTTATTGTTTTGAGTTTATTTTCAAAGTGATGGTAAAGTACAACATAATCATTTATTTGTCCTTTTAAAAATATTTTTAAATAATTAGAAATAATTGAAGTAAATACAAGTTTTAGGCACATTGATTAGTCATTGTCAATACTATAATTAGTTCATTTTGAGTAGTCATTAATGATATTGATTTTTCAATTGATGAGAAAGATGTAAGTAGATTGATTTGTATCGTTGAATAGAAAATGAATGAGAGCATTTTAAACATTTTAAGTGATGTTTTTAAGCCTTTGTTAAATGTTTAGCCCTGATGTTACCAATTACTGTTCTTTTTACATTATAATCTTCATGGATCTTCTTTTAGTGTTTTGCAAAATTAAACACTAATTGGAAAGAACACATTTCTCTTCCCCATATTTATTTCTTCACCAAACTGATTTTCTGTAGCATCTTGCATGTTGATAGTCACAAGGGGGGGAAAAACAACTTTGTAAAAGAACTCTGTTTAGTTTTTAACCCATTCTACATGTGTTGAAAGCTAATCATAAAGTATATTTAAATGCTCTTTGAGGGGCTGGGGTTATGGCTCAGCGGTAGAGTACTCACCTAGCATGTGCAAGGCCCTGGGTTCGAACCTCAGCACCACATAAAAATAAAGGTATTGTGTCTAACTACAACTAAAAATAAAAAATATTTTAAAAAATAAATAAATAAATAAATGCTCTTTGAAACAGTCCTGAAAACTTTTGGCTTCTTGGTTTCTTTTCTAGTTGTAAATGAGAGAAAGTGATGAGACACATTTTGATCCTTAGTATAAAAATATCAAATCTTCCAGCATATGGAATAGATAAAAATGATCCAGTTGTGGTTTTGATATATTAACTTAGTCTATCATGTTGGAGAAAAAAAGAAAGAAGCAACTGCATACTCATAAGCTCTTTGTTTATCTTAAAGAATTAACTTTTTCCTTGGTGATTGATTGATACAGCAGTCTTTTATTTTAAACTTTAAATAAGGAGACTTCATCCATATTATCTTAGAGTACTCTGAAAACCACTGTACCTGTACATATTGTCATTGCTTTTATAATGTGAAGATATTTTCCTGAGCTTGTTGGAGGTGCATAGTCACTGTGAGTTGCATATAGGTATGGGTATCCATATTCATTTATTAGATTATATTATGCACAGAAAAGTGAAACCATGAGAATCTAGTAGTTTATTTGAATAGGTCAAATGAACTAATATTCTTCCAGTATTAAATTGGTACTCTTTACAATGTGTTTATGTAAGGCAGAGAGTTTTAATGCTGATTTTGTCATTTTTCTATAATGATATGATAGGTTTTGTATGTAGTTTAACTCTTGTTTTTTTTTTTTTTTTTTTTGTCACTGTAGAAAATGATGAAAGATAATAACTTAGTAAGGCATCTGGATGCGTGTGAAACCATGGGAAATGCTACAGCCATTTGTTCAGATAAAACAGGAACATTGACAATGAACAGAATGACAGTTGTTCAAGCTTATATAAATGAAAAACATTATAAAAAGGTTCCTGAACCAGAAGCTATTCCACCAAATATTTTGTCCTATCTTGTAACAGGAATTTCAGTCAATTGTGCTTATACATCAAAAATATTGGTAAGGTTTCTTTAATAATTAATATATATATATATATGAACATTAATTCTTAAATCTGTAATGATTAGACTGCATGTAATCTTTCAGATCTATAATTTGAACTGCATAGTGTTAGATTTTTAAAAGACATCCTTATAATAATATATGTTTCTTTTGATATAGTTTGTAATATAAGTAAGATTTGTTAATCAACATACACATTCTATTTACTTATGTGTTTTTTCTTTTTCTTTCATTCTTTCTTTTTTTTCTTGGTACCAGGGAGTATTTAGAAATCTCAAGTCTTAGAATCAGAACACCAGAACACGTTCCTAATTTTAAATTCTTATTAAGCTCATTTGAGGAAAGACCAGATTGTAGAAAGTCAGCTGTCAGTTTTCAGAGATAATTTTGAAGACAAATTTCAATTGAAAATGACATGTTTTTTATAAATGCCTGCAATATGCCCTGTTTCTCAGTAGTCCCTATCTTTAAAGTTGTCTGTAGACTTACAGCCAATAAAGTTATAGGCTTGTGCCACCTTGGAATAAAATATTTTCAACTTTGCAGATTCCAAACATTTATTACAGAAAGCATAAAGTTTATGTTCAACTTCATATATACTAATGATTTGTATATATAAACCGTAAACAAAATAATATTACAAATGGTTTATATTGTGAAAAGTGACTTGAATTGGATGAGTGGACTGGAAAGTTATGGGATCTTGGTTCTGAATCCCTTTTTGTCTTTTACTAGCTGAAAGTCTGAGCTTTTGCTTTAATTATTTAAAAAAAGATAATCACATCTGCCTTTAATATCGTTGTGGTGATTATATAAGGAAATGTTTGTGAGGGTATTATGGGGGAAAAAATAAACTTCTTAATGCACTTAAGGCAATAGTACCTTATTTTAAGATGTAAAAATCGGTAATGTAGATTTTACTTTGAATTATTAAGTAAAAGTCAATTAAAACAGGAAGAGAAAAAGGAGTTATAATTAATTCCCATTGTGCATCAAGAAACAACTATAAACTTTACATATTTATTTTGTTTAATTCTTGGGTCATGAGTGCTCCTGTTTTACAGATGCTGAAGCCAAGGACCAGAAATCGCGTAACTTGCCAGAAGTTTACTTAGCTAGTGCCTAGCAATTGGAACTCATGTCATTCTGTCTTACTTCAAGCTCCTTTCTACCTTGCCATTCTATGTTGTTTTAAATATTGATATTAACAGACATTTCAATATAATTTTGCTTTAGAATGTCACATTCTATTTTACACTATAAATTTAAGTTTTCATAGGGAAATACAATGACACTAGCTTCTAATCCTTTTTCTCTTAAAGCCACCAGAGAAAGAGGGTGGATTACCTCGTCATGTTGGTAATAAAACTGAATGTGCCTTGTTGGGACTTCTCTTGGATTTAAAACGGGATTATCAGGATGTTCGAAATGAAATACCAGAAGAAGCACTGTACAAAGTCTATACCTTCAATTCTGTCAGGAAGTCCATGAGTACTGTCCTGAAAAATTCAGATGGGAGTTTTCGAATATTCAGCAAGGGTGCATCTGAGATAATTCTGAAAAAGTAAGTAAAATGCTTAGCTGAATAAGCTTCTGCCTATCCATGCTTTATAGAAAACCTTCTCTGTTGTTTTTCTTATGGTTTTCTTTTTGTGAGTATCAGGCACTTGATGGAATCTTAGAGCCCTTTAGAGTACTTTATGTTATCTAGATACTTACACTATGGTGTTCTGCCATTTTCACACTCTAGTTTCTCTTATTTCTTACTATTTTGCTGTAGGGAAATTAAGCCTATTGTGTTCAGTCTTGTAAATTTAATGAAGGAAACTTCAATGTTTGGTCTTAGGCATGTTGATTCTATTGTTTTATAAGATCATGAAAATTTCCCTTTTATATCACAGTGACCTTTATCTTTTATTGTTGGAATGTCATATTTAAATATCTCATTCATTTTGTGTAGTAATCTTGTTTCTTACTGTTCTTTTACAGACCAGAAGCTTTCATTTTGACATTTCATATTTTCTTATAATTTCCCTAATGTTTATCTATTACTACAGGTGTTGAAATTAATTTTGGCTTCTTATATTCCAATAGAGACTGTTTAAAAAAAATTTTTTTTTTGAAAATTGCAATTCATTTGAATTCACAGCATTTAAAATATTGCTACTTCTAATTTGCTTGTATGTGGGTTATAATCTACTGTTATCTTAGTAAACACTTGACAGATTGTAGTCTCAAGGGTCTGAAAAAAGTATATAAATAAATAACTGAAAGAACGATATATGATAAATGAATGAAAATTTCAGGATGAGAGATGTGGCATTTAAGATAGGTTTTGGTGTGAAGTAACAACATCTAGGTAAAGGAAGCCACAGCAGAGGAAAGACAATGAGAATATGCCAATGATATTAAGGGAATGCCTAGCCGTGTAGCTCAGCAGAAGAGTGAGATGGTCTTTTGGCACACTGAGCACACGAAGCTTTGTTCCCTCCATGGTATGCTTGGTTATTCAATTTCAGTGTGAAGGGTTAGAAATCTCATTCCTAGCTTGCTTAGTAGTAGATAAATGGTAAAGGAGGGATTTTTAAATCAGAACTAACCAGATTTTGATCCTTCCTTTACAACTAATTAGCTTTGGAATCTAGGTCAGATTTTCCTCTTACCTTCCACTTTCCTATATTGGAAAAAGGGAATGATGACCACCAACTCTGTGACAGTGAAGTAAAATAATACAAATAAAATGTCTGTTGGGGAGCATAATGTATAGTGAGTGTACACTATAAAAGTTCCCACAGCAATGTTTACATTTTATTAGAGACTTATATGTTAGGCTGAGCAGTTAAAACTTAATTAGGCCAGATAGTGCAACTGAAGTTTTTTCTCATCAGATAGTAGAATCATCAAATCTGTGATTGAAAATAATTCTTCCATCAAAGGATAAGGTGGGCTGGGGGTAAAGAATGGACTGGAGACAGATACCAGTGAAGGGCTATTGGTATTGTAATAGCTCTAGCTGGAAGAGGCAAAAAGAGCATAGTAGCAAGTGGAATAGAAAGGAGCAGACATTTAGACTATTCAGAAGAAAGATATATAGGACTTAAAAGCTGGTATTACCTAGAGGATGAGGAAGTAAGTGAAATTTAGACTTATCTCAGAGTAGTTTGGGTAATGTTGATCCTATTACATGGGCAGTGAGGTGGTGACTTCCAGCCCTCCGTGCATTAAGCTTAAAGTATTGACATAACATCTGGGTGTGATAGAAAGTTTCAGAAAATATGGATTTGGGAAGCACCTCCATAGAAGCAGGATGAAGTGGCACCACTAAGGGAGACAGGTATAAAGAGGTGTTCTGATCTTACTATCCAATTAAAAAAAAAAAAAAAAGATTGTACTTAATTTCACTGAAAATGAAACTGTTTTGGCATTCTCATTCATTTTCTCTCTCTCGCTTGCTCGCTCTCTCTGTCTGTCTCTGTCTTTCTATTCCCTTCCCCCCTCCTCAGTGGAATGCTTATTTGCTTATTTTAACAGTAGGACTTTGTTTTCTTTTATGGTTAAAACAATATAGGTGAAGAAACAGCCTCTCAGGTAAGGGGTTGAATGAACTTGGCCTTTTACCTTAAAAGAAGAAATTATTTTATTTTTGTGTTAAATAAAAGTAATGTCTAATTTTGTACCAAAATGGCCAAGTGTATAGTTTATTCTATTTTGCAAGTCAGAATTTGTGAAAACTTAACCAGAATAGTTTCTAAAAGAGCTTTAAAGAATGTAGTAACTGATAAAGTAGAGAACCATGCAGGTTTAGAACTGTTTTAAAAAGGGAAAAGTAAATATGACTTGAGTCTATAAAATGCAACATTTATAATTCCCTAAATTCCAGATATCAGATCCCATGATTTCTCGCCCTTCCAGTTCACTTAAATGGCATTAACCATTATTTTTGTTAATTATTGATATTTGGATTCAACATTTCCTTTTAGGTGTTTCAAAATCTTGAGTGCTAATGGTGAGGCAAAAGTATTCAGACCAAGGGATCGTGATGATATTGTAAAAACTGTGATTGAACCGATGGCATCAGAAGGCTTGAGAACCATATGTCTTGCATTCAGAGATTTTCCAGCAGGAGAACCAGAACCAGAGTGGGATAATGAAAATGATATTGTCACCGGCCTTACATGCATTGCTGTTGTGGGCATTGAAGATCCTGTGAGACCTGAGGTGGTGAAACATTCTGTGCTCTGCATGTGCAGAATATTTTTAACTATAGAGACTCAAGGCACTACGTGTAACCAGCTTTCTAGTAAAATTTGATGTTTATGATTTTATTTTTTCTATGTGAACCCAAGATGAGTGAAATAATAGTGCTTATGATGATATGATATCCTTTTTATGGTGTATAATTAGACAGCTTCTTTCTGGGATCCTGTGTATTTATAGCACCATAACCTAGCGCAGTGCTTTGAACTGAGTAGGTTTTTCAATTGGCACTTGTCTTAAATTAATGATTGATGTCCTTAAGTGATTTGTTCTCACAATCTCTGGACCACCATTGTCCAGTAGAATTTTCTATGATGATAGAAATATTTTATCTGTATGTTGCTCAAGGTAGTAGCTACTGGCTACCTGTGATGATTGAGTTCTTGAAGTATGGCTAGCACAACTGAAAAAACTGAATTTTTTATTGAAATTTAAACATCTGGATAGTGGCTTCTGTATTAGATGGCATGCAGCTCTAGATTTTGCTTTTTTCCTTTAAGTCACTTAAAAGTTTATAGAACATAAACTAGGTTTATAAACCTAGGCATTAGCAACGTTAGAAGTTTAGAAATGTGATCCCTAGCCTCAAAGAAGTCACTGTCTTGAATGAGGGTGGACAGACATGTTCTGACTGAGGCTGTTTGTACATGGCTGGGTACATACAGAGCCTGTTGTATGAGCAGAGAATGTGACCTCTCAACCTAGTCTATTGAGGTCTCCCTGTGTGCCTAGTACTATAGCAAGTGTTTTACATGTATTATTTCATTTAGTATTCACCTCTATGTGGTGTATTATTACTCTCATTGACAGATAAAACAGTTGGGATTTATAGAGCTCTAAATCATTGACATGGTATTTTCAAATCCCAACTTTGTCTAAAATATGTGCTTAAAAGAACACTAAACTCTGTTACCCACTGGAGGGGTTAGGTAAGATTTCCTAGAGATTAATTACCTGATTTGAGTCTTAAAGGATCAGGAGACATTAGCTAAACCAAGAGAGAGCAGTAAGTACATTCAAATAAATAAGCAACACAAGTAAAAGCACTAGTGCAAAAACTGCTTTTGTCCAGTAACTGCCAACTAATTGATTCAAATTGTGGCAGGCACTGTTTTAGGTACTGTAAGTACTTCAGTGAACAAAGTAGTCATGAAATTTATATTCTGGAGAAAGAAGACAACCAAATAGGTAGAATGATTATATATGGACTGTATGCCAAGGGAGAGATTTAGGATGAAAAAAAAAAAAAAGACAAAACAAAACTAAGAAATACCACTAAATACCTGCTTTTGTAGGCCTTACATTCTGGGTGCCAAGCGGTGGGGAGGGCTGAGGGTAAGGGTGGAAATGTGATGTAAAATAAGATGATCACAAGTGTATAAAGGGCTATAAAGGATGCACACTGGGTGATGAAATAAGGTAACTGAGAGAGACTGCATTGAGAATTGGAGTTGAGATCTGATGGCTCACAATTAACCAAGGAAATAAATAACTACAAGAGGAACATTCCAGACAAGCAGCAGAAAATGCAGGGACCTGGAGGTGAGAAAAAGTATTGAGGGATTTTTAAAAAATAGAAAGGAGTGTGGCTGGCAGAGTAAAAAATGGGGAGATGAGATATCTTCAGCATTACTAGGATGTAAGTTCTGCGAATTTCATTCTAAAATTCAAGTTCAAGTTGGGAAGTAACATGACATATATTGTTAAAATACTGTATAAGAAAGAGATTATTGCACCTCTTTGAATTGTATTGTTGAATACTGTATAAGAAAGAGATTAAAGAGAAGTAGAAGCAGAGGAAAGCCATTAAGATTATTGCAGTGATCCCAGACAATAAATGTTCATGACTTAGACTACAGTTGTGACAGAAAAGATGAAAACAGAGGGATGATTTCAAAGTAAATGGAGGTGGTCCAGTAGGAATGAATATACTGCATTTGTGTATGATGTTTTCAATATCATTGAAGTATATGAAATATCCAAATGTGTGTCAGGCAGGCATTTGGATGTCGGAGTCACAAAGAGGTCTAGGGTGGAATAATTATTTATAAGCTAAAAGGAATCTCCTGGGGAAAATGTGTAGCCAGAAGAGAGGCCTTAATGCCAAGGTATCAACACAACTAGAAGTCTTGATAGGGAAGAGGAGATAGGCTCTCTCTTGCAGTATTTGGTGGGTGGTAGAGGGTGTTACCAGTGTTATAAGAGAATCAGAAGACACAGCCTTTTGAGAGATCAGGATAAATTCAGCTTTAGGTTTTAGAGTTTCATTCAGCTGTGTAATGTTTGGCAACTTTTGATCTCAGGAAAAACATATATAGTTTTATACATGGGCTTGTATTTAAATCTTAACCTAATATATATATATATATAAAATCAGGATGTCTATAACTTTGGGAAAACCTGTTATGCTCTTAGCATTTGAATTGATGGAGAATTTATTTATTTATTTATTTTAATTTTTTTTTTTTTAGTTGTAGTTGGGCACAATACCTTTATTTTATTTATTTTTATGTGGTGCTGAGGATCAAACCCAGGGCCTCACACTTGCTAGGCGAGCACTCGCTGAGCCACAACCCCAGCCCTATTGTTTTATTTTTTGAACATGTAAGGAACACTTTTTTTTTCTTTCACTATCACAAAATAAGATGAGTACTTTTATATTAAAATATGACTAGTATGAAACAGCTTTATTTGAGTGGTTATTCTAGGCTGTGCAGAGTGAGATACCTAATTAAAGATCCTCTTGGTGTAGAGGATCTTTAATTAGGTATCTAGAACAAATCCAGTGTTCTTGCATATGCATAGGTACTTGAATAAGATACTTAGCCTTCCTTCAGTTCCTTATCTGTAAAAGTGGAGGTAGTGTCTGAATTTTTAAATTGGAAGTATTTGGTGATTAGTAGTCAGTAAATACTAGTTTGCTTTTATTTCTTTAAACAGCTTTATTGAGATAAAATTCATATATTATACACTTTACCCCTTAAATTGTATGGCCTAATGGTTCTTAGTATGCTCAGAGTTCTGTAGCCATCACTACAATCAGTTGTAGACATTTTCATTATCCAAAAATTACACTCCCTAATTGTCAGTAGCCATTCCCCATTTTTCCCCAACCTCAAGGAAACACTTTTGTATTTTCTGGCTATGTAATTACCAATCTGGATACTTCGAACATGTTCATCTTATCTCACTATAATTATATTTTTAACCAAGATCTCCCTTTTGCCTCTCTGCCGTACCTTCCCAAGCCCCTGGCAACCACTATTGTACTCTCTACCCTTCTTAAATACTATTTGCCCAAGACTAGTGTGTCCCTCTTAATCATTGTTCCCTAGATACTTCCTAATCGGTGACTACTTAGATATGCAAATTTAAGATACATCTTACCTCCAATGAGATGTCAGGAGATCTTTTATATGCATTTATACAGCTAATGTGTTTTTTGGTTTGTTTTTTACAGTACTGGGGATTGAACTTGGAGGTGCTCTTCTACTGAACCATAGTCCCAGTCCTTATAGTTTTTATTTTGAGACAGGGTCTTGCTAAGTTGCCCACAAACTCTTTCTTTAGCCTCTCACATAGCTAGGATTAAAGGTTGCACCATTGCTTCTGGCTTGGTAACCTAATGTTTTTAAAATCAAATACTGATTTTAAAAGAATTTGAGCAGCCTCTTTCCTTTAATTCATTACTCCATCACTAGGACCTAGCACAGTGCCTGGCATACAGTAAATATTAGTTTGTATGAATATATGTGATTTCCCTTCAGTGATTTGAATGATTGAGAATTGAGACAGGGTGGAAGGAATTGGGGGTGGGGGGGGGCAGGGGGAGAGGTACCGGAGATTGAGTTCAGGAACACTTGACCATTGAGTCACATCCCCAGCCCTATTTTGTATTTTATTTAGAGACAGGGTGTCACTGAGTTGCATAGCGCCTTACCATTGCTGAAGCTGGCTTTGAGCTTGTGATCCTAATATGTCAGCCTGAGGAACTGCTAGGATTATAATCTTTAAGCCTATACATATTTAAGTTTCTAGTAATTAAATTGCATATGTTTTTTAAGACATTGTTCCTGTGGAACCCTGTCTAGAATTGTGCCCCCTTACCTTCCACCCACACCTTGAAGAATGCCCCAGTGATGACTGTTTCTCCAATAATATGTAATTTAGTAGCTGCATGAATACTAAGCTTTGGTTATATGCCAGACACTTCTTTGTTAAATAAATGAATTAATTGTGATGCAAAGATGTGGTAAGGGTTCTCCTTCAAGAAGCTCATTGACTTGCAGAGGACTCGACAAATGAGTATCTGTAATATGATGTAATGACTTATAACAAGTCTGTAATAAGAAGACACACTTTTGTCTAGGTATGTAGACCAAGGAAGCTCCCAGAGAAGTTACATTTAAACTGGATTTAGAATAGAAATCACAAATAGGGAGTCTGCAGACCTAATTTAGTATTCTGTCAAGTTATCTTTGGATATCTGTATGTGTATAAAAATCATTAAGTATTGAGAGATTATATACAAAATTAGAATGTGTCTCCTTTCTCTTGAAATCTTAAGTTCTGTTAATGTTGAGCTCTCATTTCACCATGATAAAAATAGACTAGAATTGAGTAGCTCTTTCATTAACTTTTTTCTTGGGTTTGCCATTTTCAACATGTTTTCCTTATTGATGTTACCAGCATGGCCCTGTAGCCATTTGAATTTTTGCAATCTCAAGCCCTGGTAGGATCAGTATGGATTTTCCAATTAGAGCCAGAAAGGATATGGTTTTTTGTTTGTTTGTTTGTTTTTAGTTTGTTGGATTGGGGGGGGGGGGTTGTTTGTTTTCTATACCAGGGATTCAAGGCACTTAACCACTGAGCCACATCCTCAGCCCTTTTTATTTTGATACCAGTCTCACTGAGTTGCTTAGGGCCTCACTGAGTTGCTTAGGGCTTCGATAAGTTCTGAAGCTGGCCTTGACCCTCCTGCCTCAGCTGGGATTACAGGTGTGTTCCACCATGCCCAGCCAGAAAGGATTTTCTAGGCAAAAGGAATGTAGTTGCACGGGCACAGAAATAATTATATAAACTGTTCATCCAACAACTTGTGTATAATAGAGAAAATTTTAGATGAATCTAGAAAAATATTCTGAGGCTTAACTGTGATACTCAGTTGTACTAAGAATTTTGTGGTATATGTGTAACAGCTGAGGAATCATGTATTTTTAAGGAAGCATATTGGTGTGTTAAAAAAAGAATAAAGTATATATGGAACAGCATAAAGGCAGTGATACCAATTTAAAAGCCATTGCAGTAACTCAGGCAGTAAGCACTGGGAACATGATACAAGGGAGGTTTGGGGAAGAATCCATAGGAGTTATATTGATCCTTAAGGGATGCATGGAAGAAGGAAAATGGAAGAGGAGGTACAGATGACTTAGGCTTCTGTAGGTAAGTTTAGAAAAGATGGTGTCTTTTTACACACTCAAATTCTGATACCCACTTTTCAGGTGGCACCGTGATTCCCTCTCAAAGTGAGATGACGGAAGGATGTAGATTTGAAATTCTTTAGCACATAAATTATATGGGAGTAGGTGACATATTTCCTTAACAAATATGAATTGTGTGAATTGGGAAGGGAAAAACAAGACACTGTAAAGAACACCAACTCAGGTGTGATGTGGGCAGTGAAACCAGAAAGGTAGAAAGCCAACCAGAAAGGAATAGCTTTTTGGTTGTCAGGGGGAAAAGGTGCTTTTAAAAGCTTTTGGTAGATAAGTAGTGCGAACAAGTTAGGAATGATGGCAATTGAAAATGAAGCCTGAACTAAGATTGCAGTTGTAGAATAGGAAAGAAGAGATTATTGGGAATAATTCAAGAAATACTAAATATCTCGAGATGAAATTAAAATTGTCATTAGTTGTGGGATTGTACACTACCTACTATATATTTGTTTAGTGTTCCCCCCACTTTGGAAATACTAATTTTCTATTGTAATGTGATTTTTTTTCCTATATAAACTAGGTACCAGATGCAATTAAAAAATGTCAGAGGGCTGGAATTACTGTACGGATGGTCACTGGTGATAATATTAATACTGCTCGGGCTATTGCTACCAAATGTGGTATTTTACATCCTGGGGAAGATTTCCTATGCCTGGAAGGTAAAGATTTTAACCGAAGAATACGAAATGAAAAGGGAGAGGTAAGGATTTTTTTTTTTAAGTTTTTTAGTTGATTAACTTGTATATTAAGAATTTCATTCAACAAATACATATTGACTATGAAGTATATATTAGGCACTGTACATGAATAAATGCTGTCCACATCTTAAGAAGCAAAAAACTAGCATTCTAGATGAAAGGGGTGATAAAGAAATTGGTCCTAGAGGGAATGAGCATATGTTGCTATTATGCTTTATCAAAGTAGTTGCTTTGAGTCAAGACCAGTTTCCGAAGTACAATGTATGCAAGGGAGTAAAGGGAGATGGGTTTGGAAAGGCTGATGTGGATATATTTTAGGGGACTCCAAACTCAGAAGTTTTCACATTAAGGAAGTTCCAGTTTTATAGACAGTGAGCAAATTTTTAAAATTTTGATCTTATAATGTATATAGTAAGAATTCTCAAACTTGAGCTTGTATCAATTGAAGTCACTACCGAGTATCTGATGAGATAAACCTGGGCCATGCCCAAGAATTTGCATTTCTAAGAAGTTCCCAGGAGTTTCTGATGCAATTGCTCTGTACTTTTGAGAACACTGATAAATAATGGTAGATAGCTAATTTAGAATTATGGAACTAGGTTTGGACACATTTTAACTTTGATAAAATTTTATAGATTGAGCAAGAGCGAATAGACAAGATTTGGCCAAAGCTTCGAGTACTTGCAAGATCATCTCCTACTGACAAACATACTCTTGTTAAAGGTAAGTAGATTTTACAATTATTTCACAATTTCTTAATACAGAAATATGTTTTGCTTCCAAAAATAGTAATAGATAGGGAATATTAGATTGAGTCTCATATTTTCCAATAAAATTTAAATACATTTCCTTTTGATATCTTATGTGAATTGTGTTTATCTTCTGATTAAAACAGGATATTGCTCCTAATGTAACCTTAGTTTCTTGAGTTGATCCTTGTTCAACATCCAAGCAGTTTCCATTTCTGTGTTTGTTTAATTATGTATTTTTAACCTTGAGACTATAAAACTGACCAGTCAGGATAGTCAGGATATTCTGCCAAATCACCTTATTAATTAAAGAAAATGTTTTTACAGCACAAATATTTACTTTTATTTAAGGTATAATCGACAGCACTGTCTCAGAACAACGCCAAGTTGTAGCTGTAACTGGTGATGGTACAAATGATGGCCCAGCATTAAAGAAAGCAGATGTTGGATTTGCAATGGTAGGAATTAACTTATTCAAGTATTCAGATGTAATTTGCTAGCTGTGTTGTTTGCTTGTTTGTTGACTGTATTACTGTTGATTCTAAATGCTGTCCCTCAAGATTAGTTTGAGGGATAATCGATAAACCTAAATTGATTTGTAAGTCTAAGTAGTTTATACACTAGCTTTATTTGATGCCATGAAATCTGGTTAGATGATGATTTCTTTGGACAACTGAAATAATGTCATAAATTTACCTTGTACTCTGTAAGTTGTCATCTCTCATGTCATCTGAACCTTATATAGCAACCTTCTTAATCAGAACACAAGCTTAAAACAGATGTACATTTACATTAAAAATATACTTAAGGTTCTTTTAAAGAATAATAGAATGTTGTCTTTTTTACATACACATAAAATCTTTTTTGATTAAAAAAATTCTTGTTTCCCCCCATATCCTCAATTTAATTATTTTCTCTTTAGTTTTGGAAAATACTGATTGATAATCACAATTCTCAAATCCAAAACTATAAGAAAACTGAATTTTTTTTGCCCTAATTGGCTGCCTGGTCATTTTTCACATTTCATTTAAAAATTTTGTGTTTGACTTGTAAAATCTATTCTGAATTGATGTAGGGCTATTATTTGTCCCGTTAGCATGAATATATATAGCCATTGTAGAAATTTTAATGTGTTAATGTTGCTTAACTCTTTGGGAAATTTTGTGATATGAGATATGTGCCTTATTATCTAGCATATGGGACACTTTGAATTCTGAAACAAAATCTGGCCCTAAAGTTTTAGATGAGAGAATGTTTGTGTGCACCACTATGTTTACATGATTTGTCCCTCTGATATTTTTTTTGCTAAAATAGAGATTTAGAAGGAGACTTACCACCCTGGCAGCCTTTCAACAGGTGTTAGAGAGATGGTAAAAGGAAATTATATTGGTAAATTTTCTTCAACCGAAAAAGATTGCATCCAGAGATCCTTACCCTGCCATGTCCCAAATTCATAGGCAGCTGCTTTGGAATGATCTTTTGAAGACTTGTGAAGAGTCACTGAAGAAGAAATAATTAGGTGCTCTGTCTTGTACTCCAGGCAAACAGGATCACTAACTACAGCAGTTGGGCATTGAGCCGTTGAGTAGTATTCTTTTTGCTGCTTTTATCTGACAGTGACCAGAAAACTACATTATGTAGGATGCATTTTAACGAAAAAAGAAAGAAAAAAAGCTTTCTTTCCAAAACTTGAGTATGTGACAGATAGCCTGGGTTTTAATAAATGTGGATAAATATAGTAATGCAAACAAAAGTATAGCACAATGACTGGTCTGTTTCTGTTTTTAAGCTCTGAAGGTTTTAGATTCAAATTTACCACTTTTTTTTTAATGATAATTCATCAAAAGTCTAAATTTATCTCCAAAATAAAGAGGAAAGAGTAAGTGCTTAGCAGCTCAGACTTGAAACCACTCTTTCCTACTTAGAGACATCCCTATTTTACCTCTTGACATGTTTAATCTGGCATTGCAGAGGGAATGGCAAATTGCCTATCACATGGATTTGGGAAAGGCCTCTGAGGATCAAACTGCCTTTTTAAAATTTTACTAACACTAATACAGAAAAGTGCCTAAATCATAAGAATACAACTGAACACAAGTGAACATACCTGTTCTATATAGGCAAGAAATAGAATGGTACCTATATCCCAGACACTCCAGTCAACTCTATCTCTCTGCAGAGATAACCAGTGTCCTTAAGATCATTATTTTTGCCTGTTTTTGAATGTTGTACAGAATGATCGGAGTTCATCATCTTTTATTTAGCACTATGTCTCTAGAATTTATCTACGTATTTGGCTGTAGTTCATCTTTATTAATGTGCAGTATATTAACATATCCCTTTCTGCTGTTGACAACGTTGTTACTATTAGAAGTTGTTGAGTGCTTCTTCAGTAGATACTTAAAGAGATTTTCTATTTTCATCCCTGCCTTTACCCCTACAAGTGCAACCTGGTACTTCCTGAGCCTGATAGAAAGATTTCATACTATCAGAAATAGGACTGCTTTTCTGCTGTCCCTACCATTGGCTTCAGATTCAGCTTTCTTGACTCTGCTGAGTTATTTACCATTTGTTTATCCATTTTCAGTCTGTAAGGTGTTTTTTTTAATATTTTATTAGTTGCTGATGAACCTTTATTTTCTTTATTTATATTTGGTGCTGAGAATCAAACCTAGTGCCTCACACATGCTAGACAGGCACTGTACCACTGAGCCACAATTCCAGCCCTCCAGTCTCTAAGAGTTTTGAATTTTATTTTCCATACTTCCCTCTTTGTTTGATTTCTGCTAAGCCAGACATCTATAATACCTT